>NC_135122.1:1262500-11262500 GCF_050908995.1 Andrena cerasifolii | reverse complement strand
GAAAGATGAGGCAATAATTTGCCCGTCGCGCGGAATCAGCTGTTCCCATGCAAACGCGAGGGCAAAAAATGAAACGAAACAGGTGGGATGGAAGTGCGTCCGTGATTCATCTAAAATTTCTAATTACCCACAAAGTTTCCCGCCAATCACCGATTGCAAGGATTTCTGCAATTTCCTGAAATCCCGCCAGCTGGTGGCGGCCAGCGTGATTGTTGTTTACGCTCGCCTCGCAGCCCCAGTTTATTCGGGGAATGTTGCTGCAGTTCCCTATGTTGCGAAAACGGCGAATGATAGGAGCCAGTCGGGATCGGATATCTGGGTGGCCAGTTTTTGTAATCGGGCGCAATCCGAATTGATTAAACGAGACGTTGCACCACGGTGGTTCTCTTACGAAAAGTGCAACTCCCTGCAACGGTGCAGCGATGCGCGCGATGTCACTCGTGATGCAACGGACTGGCGAATCGATATTAGCTAGAACCAGGGGCAGATCGCTCGTTGGTCGACGAAACGGGCCGGGGTGATTAAGATGGGATTTAGATTGTGGTATTTTGCGAAACTGCCGCATGTTTTTATGTACAAACATGGCGGTGTTGTGGTAAGTTTATTCCTCGTGTCAGTAATCAAGGAACTGGAAGACAGCTGAGTATAGAAACTTAAGGTGACGTAGTTTGCGACACCGAATGCAGCACAATTTTATTAAATTTATATGAACAAACTTGTGAGTGACTGTATATGATAATGGTGGTGGTGGTCTGAGGGAAATTGGAGGGTAAGAGAAAAGTTTGATTAGGAGGATCTCTATTTCGTAAGGGCAGTCAAAGATGTGCAATTGCATAACACTGTGCAAATAACGAGGTAGTGAGAAAGAACGAGAAAAAGTTTGCGTTTCCTTAAAGAAATAAGTAGGGAGAAAGTTATAAACAATGAAACCGCTGATTTTCACAAATTACCTATTACTTCAGTCTCAAAACTGAAGCCTCGTTCGGGGAAAAATTACTCTGGATCCTCGACTTATTTTTGCCCAAGCAAATCGCTTCATTATCAACTGTTTCGCTATTAATTAGCAATAAAAATTCAAGAGTTAGCAAACTTGTACGTAACATTTCTTAAAAATACTCTCATTCGCATTACCAACATATTTCCTTCAACCCCCTAAAAATAAACGCGAAGCTTTTCCCTTTCCTCGTGTGTTATACCTACATTGAACTATCGCGAATAGAAAAATCATTTACTACCTCTTAATACCATTTCTTTCATCAATTCGAGGAATGTTGACCGATGGTTTGGATCATTGACTCTGCATGTTTTATATGTGTGTAATACTCTAAGCGTGTATATACATCGGCATGACTAACAAGTGCCTTTATCACTCGCATGTATTGGTGAGTATATCTATGCCCTGTGTTTTCAGAATAGGGCAGTCATGATTGATGAGCCGACCCTCTACGTTCGATGGGAGATTGACAGACCTTCAACAGTGTGCGATGTGATCGGTGGCCAACTCTATCGGTGTAAAGTTAAGGTCAGGACATGGAACTGAAAGATTAAAGACACCAGTAATATGCCATGCTGCACGTACGCAACTAGGTAGGTACTTTAACCAACTTTGCTTTCTAACTAGCATACATGCTGTAAATCTGCCTGTTATAGCTTGCTCTCTTATGCAATTTCGATATCCATTTCACGGTATTCGTGGTATCTGTGTTCGCAATAGCACACACCTCGCGATTAGCCGCGCAAAGTTCCGCGAATAAAAGTTGTCGTTATGTGTGAATCATACGAAATTGGGGAAAATCTATGTAATCGAGGATGAAGAAGCAAATTTTCTTTGAACGAGAAATAAAGAAGTGAATTTTATTTTTACGATGGTTGGGATAAATTTTTCCCGAAATAATTGTCTAAAATTGAGTGAAAAAATAGATATCTTCCAAATCGGAAGCATTAAATAGAAATAGATTATTCCACTTTGGAATCTGATCGATTTGCAATGAAGTCTTATTTTATTTAACCATTTATATAAATGTATGATTATACAAAGAAGAATATTATTAATTAATTATCACTCGACGTTCTTTCTTTTTTTTTTTGGTTCGTTTTAAACAGCGAAGATAATATAATAACGCGAACGACAAATAGTTCGAAGAAGGAATGAAATTTCGTTGGACTTATCATTTGCATCAAGATTTCACTGACCTCGGCTCTCCGCTTTTATCATCTCGTACGTTGGATCTAAATAGAAAATATTTGAAGCGTATTTTTTAGATTCACAATTGCATCATTATTTTCTTCTTTTACAACCGCGTTTGTTGTTTACTGATAACTGCCCATGACGCAATTCCTCGCAAGATTGGTGACTCTTTCCTCTGCCAAATGATTTACAAATTTCCGAGGTGAGATGACATGTATTGTCCCGGGTTACGTCAGACTGTCAGAGCATCCGGTTCACTCGCCTTAATTGCACGTCTCTCGATTCCGATATTCGTTTCATTAAAAGGAGCGTGACAAATTAGCGTGGTAAATTAAATCTCACATTTCTATTGCTTTACATTTTCACACTTTTCAATTGCTTAGGGAAGGATATGTGCCAGTGATTGTGAAAATGGGTTGTCAAAAATCGAAGAAATTAAATTTGTTGCTTATTTAGATCAATGGAATGCGAAATAACCAACGAAATCACTTGTTTAACTTACAATAATTGTAATTTCTTTTTTTTTTTCTTTCACCCCACTTCTCACGAATTACTTGCACAGAACAAATGCCTCACTATCGAACTGATCGTAAAACAGTCGCGGCTCATTATGAAATTGACACTATCGCGTCACTGCTTACTTCGCAGCTATTTTTCAACGCTTCTTTCATAATATTGAACTATAAATCGACATAACAGAAAATAAGAGAAGTCTGAATTTTTTTGATTTTTTGACTCACTTCCATAGTCACCGGCGCATACATCCTTTCTCAAATAAGCACTATCCAAGTTCGAACGGTTTCAGACAGAAATATACATAATGGTAAAACTAGAAATATACAGGACCGTTCGAAAAAAAAATATACAGATGAAAAGTTAATCTTGAGGCTCGTTGTGTAGGATTCGGGGTTCTCTTTAATGCTTCCAGCGTATTTATATCAGCCGCGCGTTATTTATAATGCTGGCGTTTGCTGACAAAAACTCGCGAGCTAAAAGCCACCGGAAGGTACCATTTTTGTGAACGATTGGCTACGTCATTACTTTTTCCTCTGCCGCAGGCCTTCTCGTTAAGCATCCGCAAAAATAGTTTCGACCGTGAGCATAATCATGCCGCGCGTCTGGCCCGCTTACCATGAGAATGCCCCTCGAGACTGCAGCGTACAATTCGTAGACGTGGCGAGTGTTTATGCAAATCGTTGCAAAATACCTGTCGAGATCCATGAAACGGGGATTGCCGCGAAACTTTCGCGCCTGCGCGCAAGATGACTCAAGACTGCGAATTTTTTAAGAGAAAGAGAGAGGAATTTCATTATTTTGTTAAAAGTATTGTCTATAATTGAAAGCTTGCTCTCAATTAAACAGATTTTACCTGAAAGCAATAAGGAAATTAGTTTCTTAAAATATATTAACAAATGCTATTTTTGACAGCGGGGATTTTTTATTTGCTTTATAGTTTCTTTTTTATTACATAAAAAGGCAGGATTTCCTGTCCGAAAATTCAACGTTTCCTATAGAGTACTGCTGTTTCTTTAAAAATTCCCTTTTTTTAAATCGGCCATGTCAAAGACAGCATTTGTTAATATATTTAAAAAAAAACTAATTTGCTGTTTGCTTTCAGGCAAAATTTATTTAATTGGGAGTGTTTACTTACAAAAATTCTGTCTGGTATCCAAAGATGTGGCATAATTAATGAAACAATTACGGGCGCAATAATGTTAATACTTTCTTAAAAAACAAATTCTAAAAGATTATGTATGTCCCCCCTCAACGAACTGCCTAAGTAGTTTTAACACTTGTCAGTCGATCCACTTCTACTACACTTCACAAAATGCAACAAACTTGACTCTCCTCCTGATACTCTCAAAGTTTCTTCATCTCCTTCGAATACCCACATTGCAATAATTTTCACATAATCTACAAACCCCATATTTTCACCCAAGGGCTCGTCCTTAAATTGCATAAGGCTTTTGGGGAGGGGTCGCGAATTTCTTACGTTTTCTTAAACGGGGGGGGGGGGGGGTCAGGTAACGTTTTACGTAATATTTTTTTAACCTAATTTCCAATAAATACAAATTCTATCATTAATGTTCTGGAAAAGTAGTTTTAGTTTAAATTTCCCGAAACTGAGTTCAATGAATTATATAAACCTTTAAAAGAATTTGAATAACTGAAAGAATTCGATGTAAAAAATATTACGTAAGAAGGGGTTGCAATATCAAATCTTACGAATTCTTATACTGGGGGAGGGATGGGGTAAGAAATCGCCAAAATTACCCTTACGTAACTTAAGGGCGGCCCCGAAGCAGACAAGCTACACTCCATTTCAATCCCAATCCCAATAAAATTTCCACAACCAAGAAAATCCAAAATCACTACCCCCACCTCGAATCCCCCAAAATCTCGTGTCACGTTAAAAAAAAAAGAAGCCAATCGTCAGGATGCATCAGCGCAATACCTCCAGTCACGTGTCGGTCTAAAATTCTCCTCAGCTTCGCAAGATTGGCGGGTGTATTAAAGCGATGCGTGACAAGTGTCCCGGCACGTGCGTGACGTGTTCCATCGTTGTTTAACCGTCGGTGCATGCTCCTCGATGATCGATTCCGCGGGGAATCGGGGCGCGCGACGGAGAACTTTTCGGCGCGCGTGCACACGTGTAACGAGGCTGGAGCAAAGGTAAGAGCGCCGGCAGGAAATCGGTCGCAGCATGACGCGCGTCACGTATTCGCTCGTCAATGTTTTTCTCGCTTGCGTCCGTTTCCAGAGGAATTATCAATGCCAGTGCTCGGTGACCTCGTCGTCTATCTCGAAAACACTTCATAATCCGTCGCCTCTGACGCCTGGATCGTTGGACCCTGGGCGTTTTGGTAATTTCCACGGAGCATCGGTGTTTGAACTTTTAAATCTAGCCGGGAAGCCGCAAAGATTTTTCGCACCGCGCTGTTCGGCAGCGCACTCGGGATTTAATTTCCAGGTGGGTCGAGTCGGTCGGAGAAAAAGATTTCCAATGCGAATGCGATGGAATTCATTAGGCGATTATAGAAGTTTATTTAAAGAATAAATTGTAAACGAAATCCAGCTTCGTTTTCTTCTTACAAAGTTCTTGGATTACTTCAGTCGTGATTACATTAATCTCCTTTTCCCTTTTTCTTTGAAGAGTGCCAGGCCCCTACCCCCTCTGGCTGCCCCGCTGGTAGCGTTGAATTTTCGGCGACGTTATGATCGCGAACGTTGTGTAAAAACAGGGAATAAATTATCTATTTTCTATTTTCGGGATGTCATCATTGCCGTTTTAGTATTGCAGATTACAGTTGGGTAGGTGTTAATCCATCGGATTTAGGTGACGACTGGTGCTCGGGCCTGATTACTATAGAACCTCGTGACGCGGTCTCTGATCGTGTATCTCTCAAGTGGAAAATAATTCACGGTCACTTTTTCTCTGAATGTTCAAACCAGTCGAGGACGATTTAAATGGCTCCTTATTGATATAGGGCATTGGAATTGGTTTTCGTTTGCCTGGAAGGTATTTAAATGTGACTCGAACGAGTTTATTCAGGTGCACGGTAATGTCTTAAGAATTCCGAAAGCTACTGGTTTCCACTGATTAAAAGTCGAATTTGATTACCCGCTTTTGGTGTCATTTTCTTCAGGAACATGTCGATTTCTCTACAGTTTCTTCGGGTAATCTAGAATACACGGAGTTACAAAATGTCACGATTAGAACACGCATCCCCGCAACAATTTCACTAAATTCAAACCGTTGTGTAACGAAATTCTATTATTCAACTAATTTTCCCTCCACGCGCATACCCGTACTCGAGGATTTTCAAAAACGAAATGATACATTTTTCTAACGGTGTAGAAATGATACATTTTTCTAAAAATTTTCCTAAACGAAGAATATCTTCGACACAGCCTCCGTTAAACAATTCTTTGCAACCTTCCTACCATCAACTTTCCTGCAGCAATAATCGTCGCGAGGGACACTCTCGTCTCGCCACCGTGATCGTTTTCGTTTGAATTTTTATTGGATCGATAAAGCAACGCAGGATGACGAGATCGTGTTGCGGAAATTCCACGATCAAAGCGACAAAAGATAAGGCATAGTATCGCGACGAATTTCGCCCCTAGGAACGGGGTGGCGATCGAATGGGAGTTAGCCAAAAATCGGCGACACTTCCGCAGATAACGATCGCGGAAATCTGTTCGGGGACCGAGCGCGACGGTGGCCGAAGATGCTTGATCCATCGAAACAAGGCCCGAAAAGGTTTCGGTGAGACGCGTTATCGGTGCTTCAGCCGTGATAAATGCTGCTCAGCCTTGGAGCCACTTCAGACCGTGTGACGAAACTTTCGACAGCTATATCCGGCGAAAATCACGCGCGAACTTTTGGATCGTACCGTTTGAAAAATAAAATCGTCACAGCGTCATCGACTCGAACGAAGAGGGGAGGGAAAAAAGCAGCTGCGAATAACAAGCCCATGGGCAGTCGCAAAATATATTCCTGCTCGCGAATTTCTTTGGCACAGCCAGCTTTTCAGAAAATATATCACTATGGCAGTTTTTCAGTGGCGATAATTCAGGCTCTGTTTACGATGGTTCTGTGAGATTTTTATGGCTACCAGGGAATGGCTCGGAAATAACTTTATTAGAATGGCATCAAGGTAGCCTTGTTTTCGATTTTATTGGAACTTTTAGTCAGCGACTGTACGTGTGTTTAAGAAAAATTGGAATTCTTCCTTATGATCCGGGGCTACGCTGGCCCTATTATTATTGTTATTACTTTAGAGTACAGAAAAATGACAGAATAACAAAGGAGGATAATTATTATTTAATAGGCATTGCGGAGTAAATAAAAATTTGGATACGAATAAAAATATATCTTTTTTGTTAACGTAGAATTATTAAGGCGATCCAAAATCATATTTCGTTCAACGTGACAGAGACAGACCGGTGTTGATATTTACTTAACGCTCTATTTATACGACATTATCGGACAAAAACGGGGTTCGTTTGAATACAAGGGAATTTGCGTTTGACTCTCCAGCTGACAGCTCCAATCGTTCATTCCTGAAGTAATTATCAGTTCCACGAAAATCTATCGTCTTATCGAGCCATCTGATCGTCGCTTTCGTTCAAGTCCACCCGGTCGCTTGAATCATCGGCCTGCGAAACGATCCGACCGGCACCCACGTAAGTAAAAGAATCAAGTGTGTTTAAAAAAAAGCACTAGGTTGACCAATATCCGGTGTGGGGCCGGGCGGGTTTGGAAATTCGAAGGCCTGGCCTGTGCCGAGCGTGATCCAAACGCCACGCAATCAGCCATATCTCTTCGGACGAATATACACGGGAGTATATACGGCACGCGGTACAATAAAATCAGACGATTTCGCACACTCGTCTACATTGCGGCTGGGTGCTTTACGAGGGAAACGATCGCGGTGCTCTTGGACGCTTACACAACCATCGTGCTCATGTATCCTCGAAATTCTGGTTAGAATAATTAAACGACGACTAAAAATATACCTATGTATATTTAAAAAAAAGAGAAAATTTGAATCTCTTAAATATGTGAAAATTCTTTTTATCGAATTTTTGTATGGGAAGAATTTTTTATCCTTGAATATAGAAATGATAAAATAGTTGTGCTGTTTTATTTAACATTTGCCTGAATTTTTATTTACGCGAGGGGCCCCACGCGCGCGCCCAAAGTTTGCGCGGCCCAAAGACGGCCCTGCGTATTATATCGCAACTGATATCGAGCAACGTTATCGATTCTTTCGAACTCTTCAGCGTTTGAATATCCTTGCGCTTCATGGTTTCCTGATTCCCCGAGGAGGAATAAAACCGCAGGGAGTCGCGAAACATTCTTCCAAGCCCTAACTATGGATTGATACTTCTTCTCACGGTCGTGCCAGAGTACGTGGGTCAGATACGTGCCCTTACCGACGATTGTTTAAAGCGCGCCACCGGCGATCGCTAAGGAACGTTAAGGTAGGTCAAGGGCGCGTCGTTTACACGAAACGAATATCACGAGTGATTCTGCCCTCACGTGACTGCTGCTTGCCGATCGAAGAAGCCTGAATTGCCATGCCCCATCGTTAATCTCGGGAATCTTTTGCAAAATAAACACGCCTGGTTACGCCCGCTCGTACACGCTTCTATTGCGAAACGCAACTGCTGTGTACGCGCGGAAAATTTCAGCGAGATATCGCCACCGAACAGACCTAGGTGCGATAAATCGTCAACATCCAAGCGATGTAAAAGAAACAATAATTAACGTTACAGGCAACGCGCTGTAAGCGTGCAAAAAGTTTTGCATGTACGACCGCGTGTCGCGGGTTAGGATGCCCACGTACGCGCTGATGTGGCCAGTGGCGCGTCCTTATCTCGCGAAACCCCCCTCCCTCCTGTTTCGCGTCGCTTCTACAGTTTTCTACCATCGTTCTACCAACTCCTGTAATATTATCGCGCGTTGCATCACCGCGCCGCAGAATAAATAAATGTAAATGGGCAGCGTGTCGCGAGACACGTAAATGCTAGAAACAGAAATAGTGACTTAGAAACGTGACCAACGATAACGAAAGAGCTCGGTGTCCACGTTACGTTCGACGCCTCACGGTCACTCCGATAGAATACGCTTCCCTCGACCGGGCGTAAACGGCGCTAACAGAAATCGTTCTTTCCGCTTTATCGCACGCGATGAATATTCAACGGCTCCTGGTGTTTCCGTTATCGGAGGATTTAAGAAAGAGCAAGTACCTTACCACAGGAAATTCGAAACAAAGCGGTCTGTAGTTCTGGAGAATTCCTGGACGGGGAATTTTAGTCACGTTTCAAGCACAAAGGCACGCGGGGCTACCGATCCACGCGATGCTCTTGCGCCGACACTGTACGTAGAGACGGTGCGACGCGCGCACGCGCGTCTCCCCTCCACGCCACGTACTCAACGATTCCCTGTCGGGTTAATTCGAGGCAGCGACCGTGGCTTCAGTCGTTTGCTGCACAATGGCGCGATCGGTCTGTGTTTGTTCTGTCTGCTGCCGCCGTCGTTTCTGAGCGGAGGGTCGGCCCAAAACGTTGGACCGTCCGTTGCGCGGGATACAAATCTCTCTCCGCACAGGTCTCCCTCGTTCGTAGACCGCTCAGCTTTTCCACGTTTCTCTAACGATAACACCCATCCTTCGTGGCCCCCTGTCGCGGGACACGAAAGAGAAACACTTACCAACGACGGCTGACCGGGAAACGAATCCCCGGAGCTGCGAAGAGAAGGACACCACCACCTACTAGCACACCATCGTCCCCGGTAGGGGCCAACGACAGTAGGCCAGGTTTGATCCGGCTGCGCGCGCTATTCGAAAAACCAACACGCCCGGTAGGAACCGGGGTTTTCGCTTTTCGAGCAGACGGCGGTTTGTCAACAACGTCTTTGGGGGGAACTCGGCCGCGTTCGACCGTCTCTCCATCCCAGCCTCCCGTTCAGGAACGTACGGCGACAACAGGAACATTGAACAAGGTAATCTATAGGCCGGGCCCCCTCAGCCTGGGCGGGTAGAAACGGAAGGAAGCCTCACGAATTTCTTGTGCGCGTGTGTACGCGTATTTTGCGTATCGGCCTCACGCGAGTACAGTGCAAAGTGCAGTGTGATTATCACCGACGCGTACCGGATCGATGTCAGGCTTCTCGCTGTATCGTATATTTACTTCGGCGCGCTTGTGCTGATACCGATGCCATCCCAACTACCGTTCCCCATCGGGTCATTTGCTTTCCGTGTCTGACCGTCTCCTGACGCACGGGGCAGACTGATTCTCGGATTTCCATCATTATGCATGCATTTAGATACGAACGTCGAATATTTCAAGTAGCCGTCTCTGCTCTAAGTGATTACATCGGGAATTTTATTTACCGCCCGTCGTAGGCGAAGCCATGATCCGCTCGAGCCGGACGTATTAGGCAATTTATTTCGCGGTATTGCATCACATTCGGCCGCGCGCTATTAATGCAACCGGTGCCCGCAATATCGCCGTGACAACTGTGAAACCTCCGCCATTTTGACCTTACCGAAGGATATCTGCTATCTTTCTATGTGGTAGTGTGCGTGTCGAGCAGACGTTCGTTTCGACACGCGCTACCGTGTGGGGACGCGACGCTTTACTAATTTCGAGGCTCGCTGTTTCGTCAGCTTCTAGATTCATTCAATGAACGAGGATAGAGAAACGATCCGCCAGCTTCCCCGGGGCACCAGCGGCCGCCGGTACGCCACTGACCTTAAAGATCCGTGCTTGCTCGTACGTCGTGACGCGGGCAGATGTAAACCGCGCTCCTACTGGTATTCCTTTTCTCTTCCTTCGAGATAAAGCGATCCAATTAGAGTCCGAGTCGAATATATTCGACTGCTATTATCTTCTCGCGAAGGAGGAAGCTACTGGGGGGAGGGTGAACGCTGGTCGCCACACATCCCTGATCTTTGGAACGGTAGGAGCTTTGCGCAAGTGCGTAGGTATCGTAATGGCGCGATTTCGCGAATATCTCGATAGTCGACAGCTCGCGCGAAAGATAACAGTCGCCGGCGCGGACAAGTCAGCTGTGTGTAATTCAGATTTCCGATTACGAGATCGATCTTTTCTTTCAACTCTCCAAGGTTAGCCTCTCGATTTCGTCTCCAGCGATATCGCCTATCACGAGTGGGAATTCTATACAAACGTGACTGCGACTGTAATTTCTCTGTGGATCTGCGACTGAATCTCGCGCCGCGTACGGTCAAGGACTCGAAATTTACATACCTTCGAGTTTCCACAACCGTAGCCGGGCATCGATCATCCTGAAATGTGGTTATGTTCGTTGTTTCTTGAAGTTACAATTTTCATGCAGCCTCAATATTCCAACATCTTTTCGTACACACCGAACAATTATCGAAATATTGCACGTCGAGCAAGGAACGAGGCGAGCGAGCGAGTTTCCTAACCTAAAACCGCCGAACAAATAAGCCTGCAATTCATAAAGTTCGGATCCCACGATTGTTGTTACAGAGTCAAAATATTTATTGCGCATCAACACGTATATGAATTATTTCTCGAGGAAGATGCGAAAGTGTTGCGCGCGAGTTATCGTTACTCGCGTGGGCAACTAGATAGGTATAAATAAACTCGAAGAGAACCACCGATAAAAATCCCGTGTGCCATTAGCGGCATTAATAGTCGCCCGAGGATGATTCTCTTGCGTCACGTTCTACAATTTTTTTTTCTATCTTTTTTTTTGCAACTCGGCTTCCCCGGCGCTGGGTATAGAACACGTTGCAGCGCAACGACCGCCTTACAGCGATATCCCTGACCTTACGGTGGTCCCCTTCTCTATAGAAATTGCGCACAAGGCAGGACGAGTGTCGAAACGATCGTCGTCTTTTGAAATTGTCGTCCGTGAATCACATAGAGTTAATGAACGGAAATGTTGCTGTATGGTGGTCGTATCACTCGCACACGTGCAATCTACTCGTTAATGCTACACATTACAGTACGCGGTCTTTAAATAATATTTCACGGAATTTCAATTATCAAATCCACAGTATCTTGGTATTTATTATACATGGGTGAAAATCATGGAAGTAAAAGAAAAACTCGCTTGTAAGCTACTCCAGCTGTAAAGAAAAATCGTTCTGACTCCACGATGGCCCTTTTCTTACCAAAATTTTATTCGAAAAACTTGTCTCTTATTTCCACGGTTCCACCCTGCATTGTTGCAATACACTTTGGCTATAATAATTATTAGCAATTGTCTTTATCGTATAGAGCGGTTCTGCGGGACTTTATAAACAGTGCGTCGCTTCGTGCATGATTTTATTAACGTTCAGTGGTATGTTCGTGTGTTGCAGAGCTTTTTCGTAAGAGTGGCATACTCTCACCCACGAAGACCTCCGTCCAAGGACCCAGCGGTAGAAACGCTGCGTGGGCCCGAGCACAAGTGATATTCTTAATTACCAATTAATTCTTACCTATAGTAACGCGTTCGTATAACCGTAGAGCTTAAAGAGGCGATAAGAACAGCCACGTTCAACCAATCGTTATAAACCAACCGTCGCAGCTACCGCGCGTTTCGGTAATCTTGTGACGTGAAGAGTGTGTTCAGGCCTTTATCGTTTTCGTAATAACGGTCGGTCGACAATACCCCCGCGCGGACTTGTATACACATGTACACACATGTCGTAGAACTCTGTTGGTAAAAAATAAAGGGGGCAGCGTGTCGCTCGTTGCCTAAGAGCGAATACGGAAAACGGAACGCAGAAACTCGGTGAGGGCCCTAGGGTGGAGGACGATAGTGTCGCGGGTGTAAAACGGTGGTCGCGTGTGTGGAAACGGCGCAATATGAGAGTGACGGCCGCCGCCAGGCAGCATCCTCTTCATCTGCAAGTGACTCGAACCAATAATGGAAAGTTCCTGGTCAGTCCGAATAATCAGGACATCAGTCAGCAGCCGAGCAGCGACGAGTCGAACCCAGTACCACCGCCGGTCGTCTTCCCCAGTTACGAGCCGCTGCCCGCCGATCACCATGGTCCCGCCATACTCGGGGATCGGTATCTGCTGCTCGGTCCGGCCGAGGGGAGCGCTCTCTACCGTTGCGTCGACGTGCACACTGGCCAGCAACTCGTCGCGAAGGTGAGTAACAGTCGACGATCCGCGTGTGTGCAACGTCTGGCCACTGCTATCGATTGACACCGGGCGGGAGGGCCCAGCACATGGGAGAGCTCCCTGCGGCTTCCATTAGAGTCAGCGTACGTAGCCTGTGTAAAGTAGAATATACGCATCGTCATAGATCTGTCACAACAGTTCGGCTGCTACGGCAACTGGAGAGCCACTCGGTTAATCGATAACGGGCTGCGGCGGTGAACGCCCATAGGCGTCCAGCTACTATACGTAACGGTACAGGATAGGACACTCCCGCACGCGGGATGTGCTCAGCGTTGATATTTCGACATTCGATGGAAAATACTACTCTGATCTTCCTCGGAGACCACTGTATCGAATAATTGCGTTAGGGGCGATCAAAATCTCTCGTCTCGGAGAAATCACAGTACGATTAGGTTTGTGGAACAGTGTGTAGAGCTCGAGATAGCTCGCTGACAAGAAATATGGCAAACCGATGATTTCGAAACGCCTCGTATGCTTTATCCTTGAGGTAAAGCGTAGAGCAGACGCATCCTGCCTGCAGGATATGTGTCGCGTAAGATCACTTCGAAGGCAGGCGCGCAGCAACGCGTCCGATAAAACGTGCCGCTTGAAATCGATGAAAATCACCTTTCTAAACTGTCGCCCGCAGGCTCCTTACGTTCGCATCTAGGTCGAACGCGAACGATTCAGGCGTTATCGGTCGACGGCACCGATTCGTAACCCCGGACGTGGCGGAAATCGGTTCGCCTTGTTTTCAGCTCGCGTATTCTGGCAGCTTCTCGGCGGTCGAACGAGGCTCGACGGTTGATTACGCCCGCGATAGTCGCGAGCGTGCGTAAACATTTTTAGGGACGCATGGCGGGGAGTTCGGCGACGCCATTTTAAATCGGAAGCCATTCTTCCGGTGGAGATATTGATACTCCTGTAAGCTCGGATCTGAAAAGAGTTAATGATTAACAATCTTGGGGATTATTTAATATTTGACGATATGGAGCTGGAGATTAGGGAAGTAATAATAACAAAATTATCTCTGCAACTAAATGTATCTGCACAGCACTGGTTATCTGTGCAGGAAGCTGGGATTTTTGAACGGTGGTCTCAGAGACGACAGAGACCTCGCTTTGATTGTCTTGAAGATTATTATATTTCTGTTAGTCCAGAATAAAAGCTGATTCGGCGCTTCTTCTCGCGCTACTGGCGACTGCTAATTCCATTGTCATTGTTGCAGTCGTAGGACTCATTGGCACGGCCTGTGTGTGTCATTCCTGAGAAAAGTTCCCCAGAACGTGCCTGCGTCAACCTTCACCGCATTTCTCGCAATTAAGTCCCGCGGTTGTTGCATTTCTAATGACCGTTGCTGTTTTAAGACCGCGGACCTTGAATGTCACAACGGCGTTCGTCTTCGAATGCGAGATATTGTTATGAAGCTCCCAAATCGAATGCTTCTTATTCTGATTCGTGGATTTATCGCAGCGCCGCGAACTATCGTAATACGACACTGTCTGCGCTTAATATAGAACTAGCAGAATTTAAACCTTCCCTCGTTTCTTCTATTCTCAGGTCTCTACCACTTTGCGACTATTATATAAAAATTTGATCGTATGTCAAAAATGTCTGCGTCGAAGGTTAACGAACGATAGTAGAGAATTAATGATTAAATGCCTAAGTAGTGAATCTGTGTTTAATGTAAAAGCATTTTTAACTTAAACAATGGCACAGTTGTCCGGAGAACAGAAGTGGAAGAAATAGTCATTTCTACGTACGCGTCAGCAGTTCCCTCGTTCTTGGAAGCAGGTGGTCACTTGCCCTCCGAAAACAGTACCTAAGCAGCAACCCTCAAGTACAAAATGGCCCCCCGAAGGGATGGGCCACCGTTTGTCTATTATTGACGTACATCCTAAAGGTGTGGCGGTTTATGCTAGCGTTTCTTTTACGGTTAGGGACAAGTGTGCAGCGGCAGATGTCCCATTCTTGCACTACTTCCATGCATCCTTATTCACATCCTGATTCTCACGGGGCAACGGCCACCCCTAGTTGAAACCCGAACGTATTCCAATATTAAATGACACTGTACATACAACTGTACCTTTTCGTGCTCCCCACAAAGTGTTTCAGTACAATTAACGCGCACCCTGGATTTTTAAATAAATCACACGCATTTTATAACATTTTAGAAATAGAATTAAACGAATCGTCGATTTTTCATGTTCCGAGGAGCTGTATTTCATAAGTGCAGCATTAAGCAACTGATCTGTGGAAGATTGATGAGCTAATCAGTCGGAGTGCAAAGGGTTAAACATGTAGTATCTCGGGTAATTATGCAAATTTCTCTTGGAAAAGATAAAGCTGTTCAGGGAAAAGGTTTGCAAGAGGCAGAGTCGCAAACAAGAGAATGATGGATCAACGTCAGCGGTTTCCGCGTAGCCCCAACTTGTATTTCGTTAATCCTTTAAGCCCTCGTATCTCGAGTGGCTGTAGTCTTCGCACAATGGTCTTTATGGCATCTCCTTATAGTCATCGTGGCATTAACATTTCAGGATCGTAAAGCGTCGGACCAAGCTCGCGCTAGTAAAAGAATTCTTTTCTTATCCTTCTGCCTAGCAGCGTGCTTGCACCATGCAGAAATGCGAATCGAGCCAGTGCCTCTCAACTCGTCTACCTTCCGTCCGTCATTTCTTACACACCATTGTTTATTTCTATTACACTCCCGTAGAATTTCTCTTCCGTGACTTTTACTTTTCTTCCGATTAAATTCCAAATACAGACCGTGAGCTTTGCATCGATCGCCAATTAAAGCCGCTCCAATTAGGGAAAATTGATCTCTCAGCCATTTTTCTTTTAAGTCAAGGTGGAATGGAGTTTAAGAGATATTTATCACTGAAAAGTCATCGCTTAAAAACTATGCTGCTAGATATATAAAAACTTGTTAGAACGACAATTGAACAGTCTTCTGTGCTGCAACAAATCGCTCAAATTTTGTAGCGGGGACCATTTTTCATTTAAACTTTCCCCGTCCATTTTCCCCGTCCAATTTGTACGGCGTTGCAGTACAATTACAAGAAATCGCGGCTGGTTACTTAAGCGCGAAGACACTGTGCCCGCGCCGTTCCCATTTGAGAGCCCCTACTTTTATACAAGACGTTGCACCGTCGTAACCGATCGTGCAGTCGTCGCTTCCGCTATACTAAACCTTCTTCTAGGTTGTTGACGTAACATCTCGCCGATATAATTCGCGGCAATTCATTCGAGGTTCTCGCGCACTTGCGCGATCGATCTTCCGGGTGCAAGTGCAGCGCAAAAAGCCGTCGGGGGACGCGTTCCAGAAATTTCATTCGAGTCACATGTCCCCGCAATTAGAAAGTCTCCCGCTTATTCAGATTTCACGGGAATCGCTGCAATATTAATTCACCTGCAATTCGTCACGGTTTTCTACCTTACACCTATCACGTTCGCGCTTCTGCACAACGACACCGTCGGCGTCGCACACGCGCTTTTCTTCCCCTCTGTCCCTCTCTGCTTTCGAATACGCTGTCCACCTCGTTGACAGATTTACGAGCGTTTCTTGCGCTCTGGATAGCACACGACCGTCAGTTCGCATCCACGAGCTAATTCGATTCTCCAATTAACTGCAAAGTGTTTCATCCACTCCACTTGGGTCTCGAAATTGCTGCCCCGTCTCTCGATCCTGTCCTTTTCCCTCGGGTCAAGGAAAAAAGGCAGTAATTACTGGAGAGTCCTTGGCTCTGATATGTCTAATCTTCTTAAATTAATCTTTCGAATTCTATTTTTGGGGATAGTTAGTTGCTTCGAGTGAGAGATGTTAACTGGCTTTAGGAAAGGATATTAGATTGATGCAATCGAGAGGATTATAAGTAGATTCGAACCGCCGCAGATGTTGATTATTAATTTATTAATCTTCGGAGGGTTAGATAGCAGGTGTCTCGAATCGATGGTGAATAATTAAGCGCGCAAGAGCCGCAGGCGTGTAAACAGAGAGGTATAAGAATTCACCCGCGAGCCAGGCGTTGGCATAATTGCACCTACTGCAACGGTGCATACGTTGCACAGCGCAGCTGCGCGCGGTTTCCACTGGAACGGCAGTTATACAATGAAACGTTGCGACGTAACGGTTCGCTGATACGTTTAAACTCGATCGAGGCTTCCACTGGCAGACTCGTCGCGAGACTTGTCCACGTACTTAACTGGATTTATCTCTGGGCGTGTTTTAGTTGGGAACAAAATTACTTATGGTATTTGTTTAAATATCAACACGTAACTGGTAACGGTAACAATCGAACTGCTTTCAAGTAGGGCTCGGACTATTTGGCGAATATAATTCGAATGTCCAAGTATTTGAATACTACTCGAATATTTAAGTATTCGAATACTGATGTATTCGAATAGTATGGTGTGAATTATAAATCAAGTTCTTTAGGTTCATTTGTCAGGATGAAATCTTGTAAGCTAATTTTGACCCACTTTACACCATACTATTCGAATACATCAGTATTCGAATAGTATTCGAATAACATTCAAATATTCAAATATTTAAAGTTTATTCGTAGCATTCGAATACTTGTAAAATATTCGAATATTAAATTATTCGAATAGTCCCAGCCCTACTTTCAAGTGCTCTTTCCCCAGCCATTGTATGGCATATTTGCATATAAACTTGCATAGATCTGATCTGCGCAAATTTCTATGCCAAAAGAAATCACCCACGATAAAAACAAGTTTGTTTCAAAGTACATACTACTCGAACATTAAAATTGATGTTCCCAGGACGAATGCTAATTAACCACCATCAATCTCCCACCCTCTTACCATCCACTAAAACCTCCCTTCAACTTATAATTCCCTCCCTCCTGCCTCCGGAATTGAGATGTGCGCAACGGAGGAAACGTACCACCATGAATAACTCGCGGGCGTCGTGAGTTTTCCTAGCGGCTGTTCCAATAAAATTTATCGCCTGTTCCGGAATTAAACACGGGCCTCATCGTCTCGATTGCGCGGAAATCTCACGCAAGGCCCGCACCGCGAATAATTTAATATCGCGATTCGACAGACCCGAAGGCGCCGCGTAACCCTTGCCCGAACACACGCGGATAGTCCTGCACGTGAATGTCGCGCGCGTGTGTGTGCGCCACGCGTTCTCACCGTGGCAGCTGCTACGCCGCCGCGTTTCCATTAACATTTTACAATCGTCACGTTATACAATGCGCCGCTTACATCACCGACTGGCGAACAAATACAAGGCTGCACCTTGCCTCACCTCGCCTTCACTTCGTCATATCGCCGCTGCCTGCCCGTTATTGATAATCGCTCGCGGAGCCTAGGGCCGGGGCTTTAATTTAATTGACGACCACGTCCACCGTTTCGCAAGTTCAGCTTGCAGCCGGTTTCGTGGATGCTGATGCGTGTTGGGGTGTTTTCGTGGAAGTAGGAAGGGTGTTGGGACAGGGTGGATTTGGTGTTTCGATTGGCTTTTGATTAGAATTTGGGCTCTATTTAAATTCGAGTTCGATTTTTTTGCGATCAGAGTTTGAGCTTGAGTTCTGTTTGAGGAGATTGGGGGTGACGTGGAGATTGCGTTTTGTTTGGTTAGAGGTGGATGTTTGTTCGCATTTGATTTTTATTCTTGTATTTTGGTTGAGCTCGCAGTCGAGGTTGATCTGTCTCTGATTGGAGCTAGAGTATAATTCTTTCGATTCGGTTCAAGTTCGAATTTGGCTTCTTTCTTATTTGATTGGAACTTGAATTCGATTGCAATTCAGTTCTCTTGGAGTTTGAATTACTTTTGCAAGTCAATTCCTTGGAATTTGAATTGCTTTTGCAAGTCAATTCCTTGGAATTTGAATTGCTTTTGCAAGTCAATTCGTTGGAATTTGAATTGCATTTGCAAGTCAATTCGTTGGAATTTGAATTCGATTTTAATTCAATACCTTGGCGTTTACATTCGATTGCATTGGATTTTGAATTGGATTCGTAATCAATTCCATTGAACTTCAAATTTCGTCCCATTCACTTCGTTTCAATTCCACTACAGTAGCCTTCGAGCATTTGAACCACCCAAGTGCCCGACCAGCTCCGAGTAACGCTCAGACAGAGTGAAGTAACCGAAGACAATTGTGCAAAGAATTTTGTAAAGAAAGCATCGTCGGTTCCGATGGGAAACGTTCGCTGGAAACTGTGTGGCAACCGGTTTGTTCAGACACGTTTGAAAAGCAAGGGGACCGTGCTCGCCTTTTGGGATCACATTTAAAAGCCACAGGCTCGCGCTCCGAGGTGCAAAGAGGCCCAGTAATTTCAGTCGCGTTTATGCTTCGCCCGGGGGTCCTAAGATCTTCGGCCCCCCTCCGTGCAACGAGAACCATAAATTACTCGATGTGCCAGTCTAGCGGAAGGCGCGTGACGCAACCGAAAGGCAAATTTGAAAGACCTTGTGAAAATACTCGTTGCGTTAGTGGACTGACGAAACAGCGCGAAGCGATTAAAACTTGGACTTTTCCGCGGCTGAGGCAACAGAAATATCATTACACATATTTTGAAACATATACATATCATTTCCCTTTCGACACCATAACAAGAGAGAAAAAAAAACAATCGATAAGAATCGTTAGCCAAATAATACAAACTGGAATAGAAAAATGGCAAAATACAAATTTTAAAAATATATTTATTCTATATTATGTATTTCTTAATTATTATACACTTCGTACTGTTCATTGTTTATTTCTCTACCAAAAGGTAGTGTCCCTTTAAAAATATTATTATTTTAAAATAATCAGAATTGTATGCGACGATTTTTGTCGACGATTATTTTTAATATCCCCTAAACTGGTGGGCGATATATTTAAAATATCTGAGTATTGTATTTCATAGAAAACGCAGTTAATCGTCTCCGATAGATGTTAGGGTATTTGAAAAGTAGCGATCGATCGGCACGGGGGCTCGGTTTCGTAAAGAACGCACTGTGCCCTTATTAAACTAATGGGACTCGAGGCTTTCGAAACCGTGTCAGGTTTCGACACGCGAGATGAACGGCCGGACGAACAAAGTTTCAAAAGTAGCCAAGATTTCGTGCGCCCCCTTATTGACCCGTTTTGTACACTGGGCTAAATAATATCTCTCCAACTGCCGCAAATGCACAGCTTCCATGGCGGATAATTCGATTACACAATGGATGCGAGGTAACCAAACCCACAATCCATTCATGTCCACCTGAAAGTAAGCTTTCATCTTTACCCTGGGACACAAACGATATTCAATATTCTTCTAACACAAACGTTCAAAAATTCACCACACTCTCCAGAGTTTTATGTTTCTCACACAATATTGCAAATTTTTTCGTCGGTTAATGGCTTTATATTATAAAATATGTAGCTTATAATTCGTTGAAAAACCAACAGTGCGAGATATCGTATCAATCTTTTCGGATATTGTTTTTACTATCACTCAAAGCTGCAGCAACTTTTAAAAAAAATAAAAGAAAACACGGAATCGAAGGAATGAATTATCGTTTAGTGAGGAAAATAATTCTGAAAATGAAGTAAAATCGAGGGTAGCTCACCTCCTCGGGAAAAGTTCCAGTCGCTAAGGTACTTATGCACCGTTTTGTGGTAAGAACTGATTGCCTTTAAGGATCTCGAAATATTTTTGCCCGGGCAGAGGATATTTCATTTAGCCTACACATTAATGCCTAATGCCGAAAGCTTTGTCAGTCGTAAAAATGACGAGCCACTGTGTTCTAAGGTTCAGCTTCGATCTTAGTATCTAAATTCTTATGGTCTTGAATAAATAATGCTAAATAGCGATAAGTAATTTTATACACAATTTTATATCGAATCTGATATTCTGCATCCACTAGCCAACACTTCCACGATGCAATATTCCTTGAATATGATTTAGGGTAAAATCACCCCACAATCTCTGATGTAGTATACCATATTTACGAAATGCAGAAGTGTTTATAAAACGAATTATTGTATCATGCTTGGAAAATGAACTCGTATGTGTGAGTGCGAGTTTAGTAGTGTTTAGTGGTGGTTGATCGATCGGCCGCGAGGTTCAGTCGCTAATTAGAGTAATTAAGCTTGCCCCTGGAACAAAAAACCCCGTTCCTCGAGTATCCAGTAGCCGGACATGCGGTTGTGCGGACCTTGAACGTTGACCGTGATCAGCATACGAGGAGGCGAGGATATGTGGCCTTGCAATCGTTGCTTCCGTTGTGGAATCGATGCTTAACGTTAGATAGCGGGCAATTCTTTATTACCGAGTCGATTGATTTAATTCCCTTCCTCTCTGCCTGCTGGGTATCAAAGTGAACTCGTTACACTTTGAACTGTTTGCTGAACTCTTATTAATCGAACCATTTCCAGGTAGCGATTTATTGTTATATGAGGAAGATAAGGGAGGAGAATTATAGCGTATTAAAGCCGGGAATCCAGCGAGAAGCTAAGCTATGCTATGCGATGCTATGCTACGCTATGCCATGCTACGTTTTAAAAAAATCAGCTTCAATACATTCTTACAGAACCGTTTCCACCAAACGCTACGTTAAAACATAGCTTAGCTTAGCTTAGTTTCCTGATGGATCCCCGGCTTAAGAACGTTTAATGGTCTGAAAAGCAATTTCAGGGATTCTGTAGCGTAATTGCGAATATCGTTTGTTAATACATATTTCAGTTGGCACTGAAGGCGTCTGATATACCTATCACAGAACCGTGAAAGGTAGTACCAGAATACTATTTTACTAGAACATAACGATCCAATCCGAACAGTAGCTGAATGGATAAATGATTAATTCCTTTTAAATCAATCATGCAAACGAAACTAGCCGAGCATCCTCGAGTTCAATTTTACCAGAGCCCACTAGCACGTTACAATAAATCACTGATAAAACAGGGACCAGCAAACAGAGTCTCCATTATCTATCGACTTCTGATTTGCTCGCACCTCTCGATAAACGCCAATTAAAAGCTCGAGCGCTCGGGCAACCGTGGGAGACACGTTTTGCAACGCGGTTTCAGCGTCTGTCGCCAGTAGAATTTATCGGGTGGATTAATTAATGCAGCTGGGAAGAATTCGCGAGCCAACGATTGCAAGAGTATCGAAAAAAAAGGGGGCGCGCTTGTGATCCGAACGGAAACGGGTATGTGCGAGCGGGCTCATAATGCCCTGTGATTCGAGGGATCCGGATACATCTTGTATTGTCTGCTCGCCGCGGATATCCGTATTAGCCGGTCAATGCTAACGTACAATTATCTAGCACAATGGCAGATATTGTGCGCGTTATTGAGAACGTCGCGCGCGCGCAGCGTCCACATGGACCTCGTTCCTTAGAGACCTCTGCGAGAGCTACTTCCCCGAGTCTACGAGCAGCGACCCTTTAGAACTTTGGGCATTATCGAGTAGAGGCGATTTGCATACAGGGGGTAGCTCCTCGTGCAGATGGTGGACCAATCCGTGGGTAAATTTCGTTTGAAAAGATTAGTTTAAGATTGGTCGTTGAGGGGAGAAATTATATTTACGCATAAGGGGTCGTTCCTAAATTATGCAAAGCTTCTTAAGGGGGTCGCGAATTTCTTAGGTTTTTTTTTACAAAGGGAGGAGAGGGAGTCAGGCAGCGTTTTACGTAATATTTTCTTAACCTAATTTGATATACGAGTAGCCTAAAAAACGACGTTTCATCGCACGCACGAAACGTGGGTAAATGAATTATATAAATCTTGAAAAGAATGGTAATAACTGAAATAAGAAATATTAGGTAAGGAAGGAGGGTTGGAATATAAAATCTGACGGATTGTTGTACGGGTGGAGGGAGGGGGTAAGAAATCGTCAAAATTCCCCTTAGGTAACTTGAGGCATTGAAAGCAAAAACGGACTAACCGACATTGAAAACAGATTAATTTTTCCTGTTTTATATGGTCGGTAGGTGTAGCATATTGGAATACATTATTGCTAGTAACTCAATTTCGCAAAAAATATGGGTTAGTCTGTTTTTGCTCTCAATGCCTCGTTTTAGAATGGCCCCTAATACGTTGTGGCAGACATAGGACGTGAAGCAATGACTCAGATAGCAAGGGATAGAGGCATCGACATTCATTTTACACTTTATCACTTTACTACATTCCTGGTGTGCCTAATGTAACCCTTGCAACTTCCAATCGGTTACCAATCAGCCGTATCGGCACAGGGTCCATTTTGACCCGTAACATACTCCGACGCGTACGCGTGCTATATACATTTGTAGAATACAACATAATCTGTGATAATCAGTTCTCTAAATACACGCCGGTGCATAACGGCTGTGTTAACCCTAGAACGGCACTGCGGGGACGTGTTCCAGAAAATTTTCATATTCTCCACAAACGTGTGCAGATGAAAATATTTTTAAAGCAAATTCAATGAAATTCATTGAGTGATTATAAAAGTTCATTTTAACACTAAAATCCATTTTCTTTTACAAAGCTCTTGAATCACTTCAAGCTGGATTACATTAATCTCCTTTTTCTTTGGGGGTGCCAGGGTCGCACCTCCCTCTGGGTGCGCCACTGATCGACTACACGCTATTCACTCTGAAATTTCAATTTTCTTAAACAACGTAAAGGAAGACTTCTCTAAAGGTGCCCAGAGAAAATCGCGAAGGAATTCTTCAAAAGCGTAAAGTGAATTTAGAAATATCCGAATTCCAAGCCAGACCGCCAAACACGTTCCTAAAGTGTAACAGCGTCGTTCTAGGGTTGAAATACGGAAGGAACGTTGCTAATCGAGGAACGGCTCCGCAAACGAGCTAGACGTACCATGGCCATCGTTCGGCCGGGATATAATCGGTACCCCTTGTCACGCGCGAGGCACGAGATCTCCTTCCACGGCAGTTACATGTTTCCTAATCCCCTCCCCCCCTGGCTACGGTGTACGGGCAGCGTTGTAGTGACGCAACCGTTTTCCTGAATTTCAGGCGTTGACCGTGGGCGACAAAGGTTGCGAGGCGCTTCTACAGGCCCACCTCCGATTAGGCGGCACCGGAGCGGCGAGCGGGGTCGCGGGCGTGGTGGAGGCATCTGGAGGTCGGCGGTACCTCCTGCTGGAGGGCCACCACGGTGACCTGCACGCCTACGTAAGGGCGCGCAGGAGGCTGCGGGAACCGGAGGCCAGGCGTCTCTTCCGGCAGGCGGCCAGGGCCGTGGCTACGTGCCACGAGTACGGGGTCGTGCTCAGAGACCTGAAGCTCAGGAAGTTCGTCTTCGCTGACGAAGCAAGGTAAGAACGTTGATCAGATCGCTGGTTCAGGGCGGCGATCTTAAATAATCCCATACCCAATATCAGCGGTCAATGTGAACGCAAAGATTCGCATGCCTTCGGTTCGCTCACATTTGTTCGAATCAGACGTCATGGTCTTGAGTGACGCACTAAAAAGGCACGTGTACTGGGTGTTGAAAAAGTGATCGCTCACTGCTTTCACGGGTGAATCTGTGCTTCAGCTCATTTTAGAAGGAACCCGTTTCGCGCATGTAGAATGAGCTCATTGCCTCCGAAAAAGCGTTGGTGGAGGTACAGCCAATAGTGGCTTCTCCCGGCACCGATGAGCGTCAACCTGCGCAGAATCGGTCTAACTTCGTCGGTCGGCAGGTTCCTTCTAAAATGAGCTCAGGTGTAGAATCGGTGGACATTTGTGGAAGATACTTGTTTGCAATATTGAAAATTATTTTAATTTTTTTTTGTACTAACTCATTCTGCTCGTTAAAAGGAACCATATGTTGCGAACGCACCGATTTCTCTCTAAAAAAAAAGTTAAAGTGGATCCCTGTATTACATGAAACCATTTTTAACGTTCAAATCTTTTTACCCTGTATCCCCCACGTATCATGGATTATTCGGTGTTTTCAAGTCTGGTAAATAGATTTAAGTTACACACTTTGGATAACACCTAATCGTTATTTTAGATTCTAGTAATTAGCTAGTCGCTCGTTTTCGAGAAAATTCACTCTCACTTCTGATCTCTTCCAAGTTTCTGAATTACTCGTCGATTCTGGAAAACCTGCATATTGAACGTAGAATAGATACTTGAGTGGTACAGGTTTATCTTCTATACCTATGTATGGGTATATAAAAAGAATTGTTGTGTCCCTCACTGATTCATCAATATAAAATTCAGAGAGCATATTCCTTTTACGACATAGGTGCCCGATAAGAAGGGATTTTTTGAAATTCCATTCCCAAGGGGGTGAATAAGGGTAATACATATATCCTCAGACTCCTCAATAGGTACCTCCTAGGCCCGATTAGATGTCAGCTTGGTTTTTACTTACAAAGGTTAGCCACACAAATGCCAGAAACCCAAAAATGCACACATAAATGTTCGTTAAACAAAGGTTACATTGCAAAAATTACTTTAAAAAATAAAAACAGATGTAAAAGTAATTCCTTTTAATTAGATACTCTATTTCGCTAGTCATTGATAAACATGAAATAACACATCTAGCGGCAGTTGAAAATCGTAACAGCGACAGGTAGTGTGTAAATTACCCAGTGTGTAGAGATTTTACGCAGAGATCTTTTGGTGGCGCGATCCTTGAAGAATTTCGCAAAGATTAGTAAATTTGCATGGAGAAGAAGTTTCGTGTCGCAAGTTCTGCGCAAGTTACACCCGTCGCTGAGGTGTTGGCGGCGAAGCAGACAGTTCTCGCTCAGGTTTCATAATTCCCAGAGGAAACGCCAGCGGCTTATTGATTCATTTGCATTTCTCTGTAAGAACGGGGGCAAGGTATCGATAGAGGCGCAGCGTGCTCGTCTAGCGCACAGAGAACGTCGGGGAGCAGCACTCGGGGTGACAAACTAGCTGCTAATTCGACGCGACCGTTAACGATACGCTACGCCCACGTATCGTTTGTGGCATTCCTCGAGCGAGTGAGAGGACCACGCGGTTACAGAGCCATGGAAAACCAGTTCGTATTCGTTTCATTTCCATATTCGCCTGTAATTCTTTCGCGCCTTCGCGTATAGAAGGTACTCCCCTGGAAAAGAGGTGTACTCGCGCACCTACATAAATTAGCTTCCCCTTCACTCAACCGAGCACAATAATCACCCGCCCACGCTCAACGAATTCCGTTCCATTATCAGCTCTTAATTCCAACCGACTGTCTCATTAACGATTTAAGAAATTTAAAGCCCCTGGGTTATGCAGAGGAATGTGACCGAACCAGTGCAGCCCCATGATAGTGGTTTCCACCCCCCCAAGGGTTGACGCTTCACAGGCCACTCGAGTGGGCCTCGGGTTAATCGCTACCTACATCTGCCGAAGCCCGCAAGACACTGCGACCTCCGCGATGCAACGTCCGACTCCTCGTGTCAGAATCCTCCCAGGAAGCGCGCGGCGTCGGCCAACGGGCTAGCGAAATGAATTCGAGGAACGAACGGATCGCGGCACGCCAGACCACGCCACGTCCAGCTATTCGCAAGGCGTGTTCGCACGGGCTGAACGTGACGGGCCGCGGCGGCGAGCGTGATACGACGCACCCACACCCACACGCGTGTCGGAACGGTGGCCAGCGTGCAGGCTCCCGAGGGCAACCGCGCACGCGCAGCAACCACCACGAAAGTCCAACCGGGCGTGTAGCGGCGGCGGCGCGGCGGTGTCTCGCGGGTTCCGTGCACACAGGCGCCGATTAAAAGCCACGGCGGGTAGAGGGAACCGAGGAGGCCCGGGTTCTCGCGCGAGCTGCGCGCCCGCCGTGTGTTGTGTCGGCGCGCGGCGTTGGCCAATCGGTGCCTTGCGCTCGCATTCCTGCCGCTCGGCGAGCTGCTCCCGCGCGTAGAATAACGAGAAGCGAGAAGGAAAGATCAGCGAGTGATAGGGCCGGGGGAGCGGAGGGGCGCCAGGCCCGGATAGGAGGACGGGGAATGTTGCAAGCCAGAAAAGCATATTGGTTCATCGGCTGCAGGGATTTTGAAACGCTGGTATAATTAGGAAACGCGTGGTTCGTTCCACCTCCCAGAACTCCCGAGTCCAGGCGCGCGTGCAAGCCTCTCTTTTATCTAGGATATTGCGTTAGGCGCGGGGCATTTCTCGTTCACCTCCTGCTCCGATAACAGTCGAGTGCTCCTTCCGCGCCTAGGAGTGGTTCGTACGGACGTTGTTCGAGAGGGATTTCTCGATTGAGGGGGGAGCCCGATTGCGGGGATCGATGGATATCGATGCGTGGAATAAAGGAAGTCGAGGATGATTAGTTTCTCTTTGGTAGATAAACATTGGAGCTTAGTGGTTCTCAAGTAGCGTAGCAAGACGCTCCACTGGTGAACCTGGAAGAACAAAGTTCAAATTGTGTAAGAAGATTGTAAAAAGTTCTTTACGTATGAAATACACAATTTGAACAGAACGGTTAACTATTTTAAACCGATGCTTTAGGAATCATCGATGCCCATGAGTTTTTACACTTAAACCCTCGGAAGACCCGGTGGGCATGGTCACGTGAGATGAATGCTGGGCCATTTTGATCCCTAGTGTCATTTCTATTGCACACGGGTTTCACGAAGGAGTTGAATATGAAATGAATGAATTAAAATTATAAGTACATAAAAGCTATTTATGTTCATTTGATACATAAAGTAATTGTACTCCTTAATAAATTTACTGCGATTTCGGCATCTTATATTTTGTGCCATTGCCGACAGAAATATAACATCGTGATCGACTTTGTCACAGTTGGAACAGAATTGCCCCGCATTCGTTGTACAAGGTTCGAGCTCGATTCCTTTTTGAAATCGCTGCAGCAAGTCGCCGTTTCCTACTGCATGTCGGCGTCACCGAATGCTCGGCCATTGATCTCCGAAAATATCAGGCGGCTGCTGGTTTCATTGGTAAATCGCGAGAAAGACCGGCTGTCCTTCGAGCTGTCTAGAAATAACCAGTACGATAGTGAACGCGGTTAAAAAAAAAAATAGCTACCTATTTGAAAAGTCCGGCACTTTTTTAGCTGCCGAAACAAGTTACTCGCGGCAGAGGGATTGGCCTTTTAAGGATCCCAGCTGGAAACGAATGGCAGAAGGTGCCCGAAGGTTCCTGAAGGAACGAATCGGTTTCGTATTAACCGTTTGCTACAAATATGATTACGATAGTTGGCAGTGCGCAATACGATACACGTAACTATCCCGCTGTCTTGCAGCAATCGTGCTTATGCAAATACACCAGTGTTTCCTCTGGCTGGGATTAGCATCAGGCTTTTTGCTCGCTGTTTATGGATTCCTTTTTCAACTCTTCACACACACGCGCGTTGGATTCGGCCGATCAATACTTTACTTTAATCACAATTTAATCGAACTCGAATCTTCTGAAATTTTATCAAAGTCCACACTTCGTCCCTCTATCTTACGCTCTCGACTTCACCTTGGTTTAATCAGCGATGCTCCTTTTTCGCGGTGTCGCATGACTTGCACACATATTTACATTCGCTTCTTTATTCACATGCGTTCGGGGACTTTTAAATCTTCCGAACTCTTCGCTTAGAAACTGTTTCTTTTTAAAAGAAATTGTTGGGTGAAAATAATATTTTTAATGCAAATTCAATGAAATTCATTAGGGTGATTATACAAAATTATTTCAAGAATAAAATCCATTTTTCTTTTCTTTTCACAAAGCCCCTACTTTGGGGGCTCTTCTTCTGCGGTTGCGCCACTGGTAGACATAGACTCCGTTAAGGAAATTCCACAGAATATATCGAGGAATTTTGTAGTGGCGATGGTGATAAGGTGAGGTTTAAGGAAACGTGAGTCAGATTCTGTGTTACAAAGACTAGGGATGACGCAGGGAAAGCTTGGAGTAAGTTTAAACATATTTGCTGTTCACTGGCACGAGTTGACACACAGTCTGAGACACCAACCAGCCATTCTTCGCGAATTCTATCCAACGATCCTTGCACTTCAAACATTACTAGGGCACTCGCAGGCTATCACAGCGGAAGTGCATAAAAAACACCGCGACTGTGTACTTAAGTACCTACTTTGCTTCAACTACGAATAATCGAGCAGGTTATCCCACATCTCCTAAGACAAAGCATTGAATAACGTGCCCATTCAACGGAAGTACAATTTTCCTTGTTTTTCTCTTGTCCTCCTCGAGGGCACATGATTCAACGTGTCAAGCTTACTGCGTGTTCCTCTGTAGCACCTCGTGAACGTGTTTCCATGCCGAGGAATTCCAGCGTGCTCTCCCGCTGATAGTTCCCAATATTTATTTCAAACGAAAGCTCGAAATTCGCTTTGTGTACACTTCACATCGATGAGTCAACTAGCAATGAAAATCTCAATTCCCACATTCTCCATTAGATCCTCGCGAAACTATCGCCAATGCATCGGCGAGATCCTCCCAATGAAAATGAGTCCAAACACGACCCCATTCTGACTACTTTTAATCAGAATCCAAATCTGATGCCCAAAATTCCTATAATTAAAAATGCCCGGAGTGATGTCATGTTTGGACTCATTTCCATGGGAAAAAACCTCGCTTGTCCATTGGTAACACTCTCGCGAAGATTCAATCACCGATATAGAAGTTAACATTTTCACCCGGCTGGACAGAACTTTCCCAAGCGGGGGCGATTAGTCAGAATTGTCTGAGCAATTTAAGGGGTCATTTCCCCAAAGTCTGCGCGGCTCAAAGCGTTAAAAATATAAGAACTGTACTCTCCGAGATCACGTCGCCTTGTAACAGAGGCGAGTGACACAGAGCTAGCGATGACGCGATCAGAGACGTGGCAATATCCTTGCTAGCCGGCGATCTTTGTCTCCGCGGCGAAGAGACCTCGCACGATTGTGCCTCCTCCCGTCTCGCGCGGCTAATTCTGGCGTACAGCATCATAGGATTCATTGGCATCAAGGTTCTTGACACTCCGGCTTTCCTCTCGCCCGGTCTATGCTCTCCGCCTCGACCCTGGGCCCAATCCCGATCGGCGGGCCCGATAACGTAGGATCGGCCCAGCGTGTTTCATTTCCATTCGAGTCCTTGGTGCTTTCGTTACACCACCTTCCCGTTCATCGGGGCCGACGAGCAACCGATCGATTGATCGAATCAGCGGTTTCCCGGATGTGCCTTTTTATGGAGTTCAAGTGTCTCGGTCGAACCGCCTGATAATGCGCGAAGCGGCACGCATATACTATAGAACGGCCACGGGACGGGGAAATTATTTCCCTCCAACGGAAGTCTTGGGCCCGCCGCGGTGAACTGTGGCATTGAATTCCGTTCAGGGGGTTCGATGAATTCGATGTAGAATACGATTTCGCTGGGGTTCTATGATCGCCTGTGTAGCTGTCTGAATGGAGTTTGGTTTCCTTGTTATAGGGGAGCATTGTAATATACGCAGTTGGCTGAAAGACTTGACGTTTCTCGTTTCAGAATCTTGCATACCGAAGAAGGTAGTGGATTGGAAATTAGAGCACATTTGTGTGGTTCACGAGGTCACTGCGTGGAACGTATTGTAGGCTGTATAGTTCTGGAGGTTTAGAACTGAAATTATTGGGGGAAGTGTACGTAAGCAGTTGAGGGGTGCGTTTAAGTTTAAACTCTGCGGAATTTAGGGACTTGATTACCGAGAGTAAAAAGATTGATTTAAATACAGAGCCTTATGGGTTTTAAGAGACGAAGTATTGGAGCTTGCAGAAGTGCTGACAAAGAAGAACTTTATCAATTGTTTCTTTTTAACTTCGCGTAGGGTAATAACTTTTTCTTTATTTCGCTAGCTTTCGTACGCTCTACTTTCCCGTAACCCCTGCACCAGGGAAGGGAGTGAACGAGAATGTTCAAGAGACCCGAGATGCGGAAGAAGGAAAAAAAGAGTAATGGGGGCGGGGAGAAAGAATAAGCGAGTGACCGGTACCGCTGGCAAGACGCGGTGGTTTCTCAAGCACGCTCTCGAATACACAAGCCTCTCGAGGAAATCGCTGCGCTAGAATTTACCTACCGTCCGTCGGGGTTCTTGAACCCACCGCGTGTCGTATAGGAGTCAGTCACTGGCGCGAGTGAAAGTTTGCGAAGAAAGCTGTGGCCCGCTATCCCTGGCGCGTGACTCGCGCATCCGAAGCGGGCGAAACCGGGTCTCTTCTCGAGAACGATACCTACCTCGGGGCCGTTGACACGCGCTCCACCGATTTTCAAGATCGTGCGACGGCTAAGCTCTCTCCCCTACTCTCCTCTTCTCGTTGGCGTTGGGGCTCGATGAAAGCCTGCAGTTCTGGAGATCCAAAGGGACTAGGAGATCCGAGGATCTAGGGGTCTGAGGCACTTGGAGATCCGAGGATCTGAGAATCTAAGGACCCGTAGAACCTGCAGATCTGAGAATCTGGAAATTTGGGGATTCAGGAATCCGAGAAGCCAGGAGATTTAGGGATCTAGAGATGCGGGGATTCGGGAATCTAAGAAACTTAGGATCTAGAAATTTACCGATCTTGAAGTCTAAATATCTGAGAATCTGGAGATTTGGGGATCTAGAAATCTGGAAATCTGAAGAGCTCTGGAGATAGTACACGCTTCACTTTTAAAAATAGTAACTCAGATTTGATAACGAGTACATATCTGTACAAGTGTAATATAATGCATAGTATAAACCCTCTAGTCGCGTTTGTTAATCACATCCACAAGCGTACCCAGCACCCAAAGGGTAACGATATCGATTCTTAACCCAGGGACACATTCCGCGCAGATTTGAAGCACCTAGTACACGTATTCAGGGTCTAGGCACGCGAAGGGAAACGAGCATGTTGGGTCCGTAGGGCCCTGCAGTGAATGGCGAGAAACAGTTAACGAACGATTACGCCAGTACACATCGACCAAGTGTCTCGATTAAGAACGAGCATCGTGGAGGGCTTAAAGTTGCTCAAGACCCGAGAATATTGCGTGTACGCACGCACTCTCGCCAGTCCGTATTAAATGTATTCTGAGAACGTCACTGTTGGCACAGTGAGCTGCAATTTCAAATAGTTCGGTCACTGGCTTAATAACTTGGTAATTACATTTGAAATTCTTATGAAAAACGAGCGCCTTGCTCTAGGATGAGAGAATCAAACTTCATTTGCAATTCAAGTGTGTACCGAGATAAATTATATTAGTTACCAGAGAATCTAAAAACTACACCATGCAGTAGCTCCTCTCTAATATTGGCAATCCCCAACTCTTACACGCAATACCCTAAATTTTCTACTAAACCCTTTAAAAGAGATCCACAACTAACACCGTACCCAATTGACAGTAAACACTAATTTATATTAAATCCACTCGATTGGTACAATCGCAATACACGCCGTGCTGGATTAATCAGTAAGCAAAATAAGCACGTGCTTAGGGCATCGGGAGAAAGTGGGGCACCATAGATATTTTCTGAATTTTAAAATCTAACTCTTATTAGAAACAGTTTTTAGTGAAATTATCGGGAATGCCTAAGAAGTGGTACATTGCATCGAAGTGATCAGCCTGCAAAGGGGGGCCTCTTTTAAATCCTTAGGGTCTCTCAGGGTCTTAACCAGACACGCAGCTACGAATACCGAAAGTTCCAATCGGAATTCAAAAGTTCCAGAAATGTGTATCAGAAAATCCCCCATCGTTAGCCACAGCCCAATTTCTAGAGTCGCCCTCGCGTACTCTCGCATGCGTGAACAGATGATCGACATCGTTTAAGAATCCATCTTTCCCGAGTGAACAATTGCGCCATTCATCTCCCAGCAGCTCCTCCATTCACCTTGCAGAAGTCCCCTTTACTCGCCCGTGAATAAAGCTCGAAGGAAGCATTACGCCAGTTGCGTATCGATCGGCTATCGTAATCGGTGCGAGAAGGAGCATCGTGGAAAGCTTGATGTGTTACCCAAGAACCAGGAATATTACGTACGCGCATCGCTCTTCGACTTCCGCGTTTTGCAGGTTGATCAACTGTCGGCTGGCGAGTCCGGCACTCTCCTCTATTTCACCAGACTCCCCGTTTCGCCTGTTGTTCCACCGTAATCTGTCGGTATCTCGTCGGTGTTCGACGCTACCGCGATGGATTGCTGAATTGAAAATATCTGCTTCGCCCTCGGGCGCTACGTAAAAGGTTGCGCGGCGTCGATGGAGTCATGATTTTTCTGCTCGATGACGCCTCGCGCAACCGTCGAGAGTCCATTATAAATTATTTCGCCGGTGCACAGCGATACGATCGATAGCAATGATGTCTCATCTTTAGTTTCAGCTACCCATTCGTTACCAAATAGGATCGTCTTTCATTGAATTTGTATGTGCGTACGGTTGCTGAAACCTTGGAGCTTTGCTACCAGTCTCTTTCTAATTTCTCAACTATTCGTTGACTGGCGCCCGCGGGAGATTCCCTTCTGGCGGCATCGGGGTGTTTTTTGAAGATGTCTCCACGTAAAATAAAAACTTTATACATTTCTTTTTATAAATTATTTTTTTTAATATTTTTTTTTTAACTTGGGGAAATCTTTAAAAGGCACCCCGACTCCTTCAGAGGGAAATCCCCTGGGGGCACCAGGGTAGTATAGGATTGTTATCCATTACAACCCCACGGCCACTATGAAATTTTTAATAATTTCCATATAAATATCTCTATTATTAAAGCCCATTGGCAGAAACGCTCGGACACCCATTTCCTTATTTTCGACATAGATCCATCGTGCCAAGGCTCATCAAAATCGGTGTTTACCACATGGTGTCCTCCCCTTGTGAGCTTCCAGGCTTATAAGTACTAAGCATTTAACTAACTTAATATTTCCTAAACTAATACCCCCTCTGCCGCATGAAATCCCACTTTCAAGCCACAGAAGACTCATTTAACAATTCCCTTATTAAATACCTACTCATTACCAACCAAACCTCCACTATATTTCCACAATTCCGCACTCAATAACCATTGCGTCAAAGAACAAGTCTCGGCTTCAATTTCCTTCTAGTTAATCGAAAAGGAAAGCTTGATTTTCGACAAAAACGACTTAAAAATCCAGAAAGCCCAATCTACAACATCTGCCCGCATTGTTTCCAATTATAATCAGCTCTAACCACGGAACTCCGCTCTGCTTACAGGACACGGCTCCGCCTGGAGAGCCTCGAGGACGCCGTGATCGTGGAGGACGAGGACGACAAGCTGACCGACCGGAGGGGCTGCCCAGCGTACGTGGCGCCGGAAGTGCTGCGCTCTGGCCGGGCGTACTCCGGGAAGGCAGCTGATATCTGGTCCCTGGGCGTGCTGCTGTACACGATGCTGGTGGGTCGTTACCCGTTCAACGACGCCGAGCACGCATCCCTGTTCGCCAAGATCTCGCGGGGCCAGTTCGCGGTCCCCGAGGGCCTGAGCCCGCGCGCGCGATGCCTGATACGCTCGCTGCTGCGAAAGGAGCCGTCCGAGCGGCCCTACGCCGAGGACGTGCCACGGCACCCGTGGCTCTCCAAGCCCCTCCGCGTCTGCACGGCGCCCAGCCGGTCCTCGTGCCAGGATCAAGTCGTACCAGAGCTACCTAACAATCCTCAAGACTGACTCTTCCAGGAGAAGAAACTATATTCCGCGCGCGCTGAAGCCAGCTTTCCGTCTTAATCCTCTATTTGGCTTGGGGGTGGGTTCGCGGGGAGACGCCTGGAGGTTGTGGCATGGCTTTAGTCTCTTCGCTATGACGATTCATGATGCACACACTGGAAGTTGCCAAATTCTATTCTGTAGGTAGGGTAGGTAGGATGTTCTCTGATTCGCGGTGAAGCAAAGGGGGGTGGGATTATTGGGGCCGAAGATGTGGAGTGCCGTTTCTGAAGACTTTTTACGCGAAGGCAGCAATGAACGGGGCGGGGATGTTATGGATAAGAGTGGTTCGTCTGGGTTTGGTGATAGATTCCTGTGTGTAGAGTGGTTTGATGCCTGTAGGAGATCTTGTGAAGCTTCGATTGCCGAGGATTAACAGGATTCTGCGATAAATGTAATGCTGAAGTAACGATGAACTATGTTCCATTTTATACGCCTGACGCTTTGGGTTCAGCAGCGTTGGAGAGTAGAGTGTTATCCTGTGAGTTCTTAAGGCGAAAAGCTGAGCTTTTAGAATCGCGAGGAAGTAACTCGCACAAGGTCAATCTGAATCGATAATGCCAATTGCTTGAGTTATGGATGTCCTGGCGTTGTGGCAGTGCGGCATTGCCGGCGCTCGGGGGATTCAGGCATCGTAGCAATAATACCTCCTAATTTAAGCTAAACGAGACTAAACTAACGTTGGTACAGAGAAAACCCTCGCCTTCGCTTGATTTTTATACTCACTGGGTCACGTTAAAAATTGTAGTTCAAGCTGTATACAATCAAAAATTGAGGAGCTTGCAGCAAGAGGGGTGCAGCTCTATTTTTAGCAGTTTTTGAATTATGGCGTGTGTTATAATTCTGTGAAAAAAAAATTCTACATCGTTTGGTGCAGGGGTTTGATGCAAATCCGATAAGGAATGAGGAATTTATTGCAAATAAATAAAAATAGAAATATTAATATTTGATATAATATTTATTGCAAATAGAAATATTAATATTTTTCTTATAGAATATTTTTTCGCCAAAAAATAGAAATAAAAACTTGTCAACTCAATAACTACCACTTGTTCTGTAAACATGAAGCTGCAGCCCTCTTGCTGCCAGGTCCTCAATTGTACCAACCCTCCAATACTTGGGATTTAACTTATAGCTGATGAATCAAAACTTTACACCCTTTATCACGCCATATAAAAGTCACTTTAGTACACAAAAGTGTTACGACCACATTGCTTTTATATTTTTGTTACACCTTGTGAACTCGCCCCCTGTTCACAAATAGGAACACACAAAAGCTGCGGTGATCTGTACCAAAGTTATTTTAGTCGAAATTCCTCAGTCAAGAATCTTTATAATCGACATTAAAACCGAGCTCGTTCAGAGAAACTGTCGCTCTACATTTTCGGCCCACTTTTGTACGACGCATCACCCCTTCTTCAGTTAAATCGCGTATCGCCCAAGAACATTCTACGCCAGGCGTTTTCAAAACCGCGATGTTCCTTCGCGTGTGATGTTACGTAATAACATGAATCGGATAGAAAACTCGTCTATATGCTTTCGTGCGCCGGCTGTGCGTAAAAGCCATGTGTACATAATCGAAAGGATACCAAATAAAGGGTTAAATGTTATAGCTGTCGCATCGAGGGATCGCTGGGTCCTAAATCTTTTTTTCTTTCATCTCGTCCACGCGACGAATGGAGAAGGCCTAGGCCCAGGATAGACTTCATTGTAACAAGCTAAAGAAGGTCTAATGGGAAGTGATCGTTACTTGAATCGTTCGTTAACCAAGACTCGCGAGCTGATTGGTTTCTCTTTTTTTTTTTTTTAAATCCGCACCTTGAAACTTCGGACATCGTTTTCCTGTTCCTTGTTAAAAATTTTTGTTTGTAATAAGCTCGTGTGTCTTTATACTATCACGTATGGAACTCGTTGAAATGTTAAGTATGCTTTTATTAAAGAAAACGAGTGTCGATGCTATCAAATTAATTTGTTAAAGAGCACACCTTTGCCCATTCATTCTGAAAGCGGACAGTAATTCCATTTCACTGGTTGAGCCGTTCGAAAAATTTGTATGAATCAAGGTATAAAACACATATTTATTATTGCCTATTACTCTACGTGTCGGTGTTGAGTAAATTGTAATGGTCCTGGAGGAGGAGCGATTGCGATTAATTATGCCTTGGTTTGTAGAATTTGCGTTCTCAAAATTCTCGTAACGTTGTGGGATCATCGGATATCGCTATCAATGGAGAACCCACGGTTGAACCCCTGATCTTCGCTGACGGTTTGGTTTGAGGAAAGTACCAAGTGTTCTTGTATTTGATATCTATACAAATTTACTTTGTGAACTTCTGCGGGCGTAAAGTTAAGTGGAAGATTAACGAATGCGTGTGTTGGACATGAGTGTAAGAGACTCTTTTTTCCTTTTATATTTTCTAATGCGACTCTCTGTGCGCCGAATGCGGTCGTTTCGGTGCACGTTTCCTCGTATCATTTGAGTCAGGGTACAATGGTGAAGAGCGTTCGCTGACGCTAAAATGTATATAAGTTCAGTCCACTAAGTCCTAATGAATCGTAAAAGATAGAAACATTAATGAAACGTTCTGTACATAAAACAAATAAAGTGGCGTTTACGATACATCGTCTTGCTTCGAAGGTACGCTCTGCTCTGAGGAAGACTGAACTAATCACTATTTAAAGTAATCGAGCTTTAATACTATGCAGTGGAAAATAAAGTGAAAGCCTCATAGCAGACCATACCACACAGAAGAATCTCTTAGTTAAAAGAATTACAATTGACAAAGCCTTTGAAGAGTTTCCATCTTCAGTTTGGTAAGTAAAGCTTACGTGTATTAAATGAATAGAAAATTTATTCGCGACTTAAATGTGTACTGAGAAAAATTGTATTAGTTGCGAGAAAAGCACAGGAAGACTCTAAAAACTATGATACCTAATCTCTAATGTCAGCTTAAAGAATTTCCATCTTTGGCGTGGTAAGTAGGTACAACTTAAACATAAAAATATAAAAAACGGAGCAGCTAAAGGAGAATAAATCACTTGCCAAGACTGAAGAGATCAACAATTTTATACAATTCGACGGAGTAAATACAATATAACGGATAAAAAAAATACAGAGCCTTTAAAATACAATAATATTATTACTAAATGTGAATTTCGCCCACTTTTTCTCTACTTTGGACACTCATATTATTACATATCAACACAATCTCTTTGAACCATGAGCAGAGCGGGCTGCATTCAACCTTCATCTTTCGAATGAGACCTCGCCCAGCCCAAAATTTGCTCATATATGGACAAACAACGTCAGCGCGCAAACCCATGTTTCGGGCCAGATTATGTCGGTATACAGAGCGCTGCATTACCCGTGTCTACCCCCTTAAACGTTTTCCCTATCCGTAATATTCTTGTTGCACGCGAGCGCTGTGCACCGCGTCTAAAGTATCGTCCGAATAGGAGCAAAAATTGAGAGATGATGACAGGGATGCATGATGTTATAGGTGGAACGAGGGAGAGAGAAGGGTGGTGTCTGCGACAAAGATGGGCACAGTGATCGTGCCACTAACTTTGGTTATGCGCGCCTGATAGATTCGTGCCCCTGGTAGCAGGAGCGCATCACGCGAGGAAGTAACGGAATGATACTCCGAAAAAGAGATATAGAGAACGCAATAGATTCTGTAGCTGACCGAGTGCTGTGGTAGTTGGAAAACGTATCTTTTAGGTTAAGAAGTGTTGACTTTTAAATAAGATGCTTGCAAATTGGGCTCCAGGGAATAGCTAAGGGTATATGATACTTTGAAGTACATCTGCAAAAGTACGTAAATCATTATTGGAAGCTGTAGGTCAATTACAGCCTGCGAATGTGTTGTGGAATACGTGACAGGTGTTCTAATAGTGTCCAAGAATACATAGTAACTAATTCATTATAATTATTTATATGGATAAGTAGTCGAAAGTCTATATTTTCAGATTAAACTGCAAAAATTTAAGTATTTGGTACAAAGTACGTCTGTTTCAATCGTGCCCATTAACTTAATATCTACCTGATTAATTATCAGTAGAATAGTAATAAATATCATATGGGAAAGTAGTTAAGAGTCTACGTTTGAGATACATTTGCGAAAGTAGATAAATTAGTTTTTAGAAAATGGGAAAATTCGTTAATTTTCTGTGACCGTTCAATGGAAAGAAGGTTATGTATATCGAAGAACAAAGAATATCTTCGTTTCTTTATTTATTTATAATCTAAGGTCTTATGCCACTTCTAGAGGCATTGCAGTTCATTATTCAAACATTTTCAATAACAGAATTCTTTATTTATTGGTACGAAACGCATTTTACATATTTACTCAATTCAGCAACTGAGAAATGATTGGCCATCTAGCGGCAACGCCTACAAACTGAAACGCCCCATTCAATATATGCAAATGTAAAACAATTTGTTTATTTATATATTTATTTACATTCTGCGTATCTACATTGCTTAAGAAACACAATATTCTAAATTTATTTTCATAAAAGTGTACAAAAGCGGGGCTTTCGAATTAAATAAATTATTCTCCGATACCACTGCGCAATAAATTATAGCGAATCTCTTACGTGATATAGATCGTCGAATCGCAAGTGGCTGCATAAATGAACAAATTTTTACATCGAAGGAAAATTTAGTTTTCCATATTCAAAATTCAAATACCTACCCCATTACAAATATTACAATCGAATAATCCCGTAACATAAAGTCCACAGTACTTCTAAACCAATCCCTGCACACGCACGAAAAAGAAAGTATACACACTAATACGAAACAACTCAATTACAAATCATAAAGAATAAACAGACAATGTAGGTTGCAATTACATGCGTCGGACAGGAGTGATGCAATTACTCGCTTTCCTTAACAAGTGAAATCGTTTACAAACATGAAACCGCGATCGTAACAGAGACCCACCCGCTACTTTCCGCTAAGTGTATTTGATCAGTGATCAAGATTCCAACGGAAATAGACATTGGTTCCCTAATCGGACCGTTGCTGTTCGATCGCCGTCCGATCGACTTATTTTAAACCATTGTCCCGCCGTAACGCAGCGTACACCCGCGACCGTGTCGAATGAAAAATGGCCGCGAACGTGAGAACAGGTGAGTGGTGTATGTGCAAGACCTGTCAGTGTGCATCGCCGTCATTCAAGCGTAATTGAATGGCTCGTCCAGCTCGGAGAATCTGGTGCTACGTGCATTCAAATATCGTCGCCTGTTGCTCGCGTGGCTGAGATTGCGGGCGAATATTCGTTGCTACGTCACGGCTCTCGGGCTCGCACGTCAAACGGCCGAGTGTATCGCGATTCGCGAAATCTCTGCCTTTATCGCCGCGCCTGCGGATCGCGTCAAAAGATATCTGACGTTCCACGGTGGGCGTATAACCGTGGCGCAGATCCTCCATTCCCGTAAGCACGGCTCTCCCATCTCGCAGATGCTCCCTCGCATCTTCTCTTCCTACGCATCTGCATCCGCGCGGCGCGTGCACCACCACTGTATAGGAGAGAATCTGTGGGATCGGTGCACTGGCACGGAGCGATAGCGTGCCCCGACCAAATCGCTTTCCAACTAATCATCTCATTTCTCGTTTGCTCGTAGAAATGCGCATTCCTACGCGCTCGGCCCCTCGTCCACCTGTCACTGCGACGGCACAAAGAAGCGTTCTTTGGAGCAGCACGTAAGTGTCATGTTGCTTTAAAAACGTAATTCCGTCGTCCTCGCTTCTACTGCGCGCGTGGTCAATGCTTTCTTTTGTACGCAGGATGCCTGTGTTGGAATAGTTGGAGTCGGTTTCAAGCTACTTCCAACAGTCGCGATGAAAGGAATTGTTGAGGATAATGAGTACGTTCAGCTAGCGGGGAATTGCAGTAGTTATAGTTTCTTGGATATTGTTTTCTTTTAAGTGAAATCACCTTTTGGTTGGTTCAAGTGGAATCGTATAATCTTTCTGCGTAACATAGGGGGCGTTAAAGCGAATTGATAGTAACGAAGGTGTTTTGTACGGGGAGGGACCTTCTTTGAGTGTGGTTCTGTATACGAGAATGTAGTTTTGCGCGTGTTTCTTTTGCACTTATTAATTGCCAGTAATGTGTAGATTTTATTTAGTGTTTTAGACGATTCATTGGTACTCCATGCTGAGCATGATAAGCTAATAAATTAGACGATCAAAGTTATGTTTATCATTTTAATTGTTTGCTAGATAAACTTCATCAACAGCTATACAATACAGAATGTATCGGTCTTTGTTAAGGCATCGAAGTTAAGCTTCGTTGGGCACAGTCAGTTCAAAATTAAACTTCCAGATACAGTTAGTAAAAAAAGTATTTAGACACTTTTTAAAATCGCATAACTTTTTTAGAATTGGTCCAAACAACACAAGTGTTTTTTTAGAAGCTAGAAGTATTAGTTTGCTAAGTGACGTGTTTTGTAGTTTTGATAAAAAATGGAATTAGTCAGAATGGGAAAAAAAATAGTAAAGGTAGTTTTTTAAACTTTTAATTGTGAGCCTGTAATGAAAATTCAAAAAACTCGTTTGTAGATTGAAGTATGTCGAAAATCGCGAAATTCCCGAAATCAGCGATTTTCGGCTTTATTCTGCGATCTTTAAGCGTTTATAGCTCAGAGCAACGTTCACCGATTTTGATGAAATTTTAGGAATGTATGTAACTTACTTCAATCTACAAACGGATTTTTTGAATTTTCATTACAGGCTCGCAAAAAAAAGTTTAAAAAACTACCTTTACTATTTTTTTTTGCTATTCCGACCAATTCCATTTTTTTCAAAACTACGAAACACGTCACTTAGCAAACTAATCATGGCATTTTGTGGAGGGCGACCATAGTCGCCTGTAGTAGCGAAAGGGTTAAAAAGCGTCCAAATATTTTTTTTACTAACCGTATCGACGAATGATATATTGGACGTCCTCTACGTTAATATGAAAAAGCATGTACGGTTCCAGAATGAAGCTGACCTTGATATGTTATAGAGAAAAATATGTATTTACATTATTTTTATTCTTGCCATTCTTTACGAGTTGAACGCGCTTATTAAACTAGAAGTAGTTCAAAATCATATCCACTATTTACAACTGAATTTGTACACTGATGCATTATTATCATTTGGTTAAATATATTCTTTATAATGTTTATAGAAATGATGTCTTTGGATCTACATTAATGCAACAGCCTGTTCAAAAGAAGAAACCCCCTCCTCGACCTCCACCGCCAAGGTTTAATCAGAATTATGCACAGACGCAGAAAGAGAAACTAAAGAAACCTGTGAGTGAAAAATCGATCTATTATTGGTAGATACTAAATTATGTATCGTTAAGCTGGAATTATTCTGACTTGTAAACGTTATGTAACATTGTTTACGTGACATCTTTATAGGCGAGGCCAACCGAACTGTTGACCAATCTTTTCGGACGGAAGAGAAACGATCATTCAAGTTCAACGCATTTGAATACTCAGATGCACAGTGCGATATTTCAGTCAGAACATACAAATGGATCGGTCTGTTTGATAGATCTCAGTCCACCTGGATCTCCGACATTCACAACTCGCTCGAGCAGTGACGGTGTCAGTATGGATAGTTTCGGCAGCGATGGTAACTCGAATCCATCTGCCTTCACGAGTAGTGGAAATACATCTCAAACAGAGAGCGCCTTCGAAGATGATTTTGATTTCTTTGGAATATCTACTAAAAAGATACCACAGAATGATCCTTGGCAAGCCAATCCAACGCCAGATCCATTCGGGCCGTTAACAGTAACTGACCATAGTGCAGCGCAAACTGTAAAACATGTAGGAGATGCGTGTTTCTTCGCTTTCAATACAAACAGTCGTACTGACAACCAAGTAACTTCCAACCAGGCGTGCTTGAAAACTACTCAATCGATGCCAACCATCATTCGGGCGAAACCACCCAAACCGGCACCACCAAAGGTTCTGCAAAGGAAACTGGAACAGAAAATGAATTACGTCGAAACCGAGTCGACGCGTTTCAGTAAAACGACCACGCCTTTTATTAAGCTGATGGGATTAGATTTAACAAATACGTGGCCAAGCGATTGTAAAGATAGTCCGTCGCCACCTATGCCCACGATACCAGCACCTGGCCCGCCATTAGAGTATTTAACAAAAGTGAACAACGCTTTTGCAGTAAGTAATCGCAATGCGATCTATACGTATGTATCTATACCAGAGTACGTGCTATATTTTTGCTTCCCGCTCCCAGGCCAAAAGCGAAGAACCTTATGGCATCGCGCTGTACGACTTCCCATTAACGCACGCAGATGATTTGCCTTTCAAAGAAGGCGATACTATATATTTAATAAGAAAAGTGAACGACGATTGGATGGAGGGTAGAATAGGAAATCGACAAGGAATATTTCCTATGAATTTTATTGATATCAAAGTACCACTGCCTGGTGTTCCAGACGATGTAGTTACTGCTATTTATTCCTTTAAAGGCGAAACAGATGAGGATCTATCATTTGATGTAAGTTACTAAACGATTGTATTTTCTTCTTTGGTATGCAATTTCTCCAGACTTCTTTACCTTTTACTCGCGCACAATTGCAGGAAGGCGCGAAGATCACAGTTCTCTCGAGGATATCACAGGATTGGTTATACGGTGAGTGTAAAGGTCGGAGGGGGCAGTTTCCAACAAATTTTGTGAACAGAGTCCCATGTAATATTGCAAGATCGTGTTAATTCGCAAGTTCCGCTATATTATATATATATATTATCTTGGTACTTTCCCTGCCGCGAATTTCATTCTTACTCCTTACTCTTTGTACCCTATGAATATTATCGCAACGGTGTGGTGCGGAAGCGAAAGAAAAAGAAATTAAATATTAAGGTCCATTACTCAAATCGTGTCTCTTTAGTCGCGTCGAGTGACTAGAGATACGTGTCGTAAAATTGTATTCACGAGAAGACTGAATTACGTGCAAGTATGCATCGCCTTGCAATTTTCAAGGGAACGATATTTTTACCGATCTTTGGAGGAAATTTTTTTGGAAAGAGGGTCTTCACGTTTTGAGACTTGTAATATTAAAAGGTCAAGCTAAGAGTAACTGTCTCTCAATCTCCGAACGAAATATTCTCATAGCATCTAATTCTTACATCAATATTTCCGATGATAAAATCGTGAGATTCGAAGTTTTATATTGAGTCCCGTTTTCTAAGGAGTAAAATCAACGAAACGATGTTTCTTACTATCGTAAAAGATAGTCAATTATCAAACATTGAAAGATAATATGGAAAAATGCATGTATAAATGTTTACAGTATCCCCTTAGTTTTTAATAGTAATTTCAAGCCCTGACAAATCATATTTACTACTTAAGTTGTCTCTTGCATAAAAAAGGGTAATAATATGTTGTTATATAGATAATTCTCCGATTTTAAAGTAGTAATTTTTCACGTTTTAAATTTATTAGTTAATTAGCTTTACTCGATTAATGGGGTAGGTAAACGCCAGAGTTATTAGCAAGTACATAACAAGTCGGTGTTTGTTTGGCAGACAAGTCACCTCAAGTAAATATAATTTTGTAAAACATACTATGTACAGGTAATACAATTGTATTTTTCCATATGTACATAAACTGTTTCAAGCTTATTAGTAGGCTTGGTACAAACCTGTTACTAGACATGTAAGCCTTTTTTATGTAACGCATGTTAACGCCGTATTTTTAAATATACGGGGGAACCAGCAAATGTTAAACGTTTTGCGTAACTTGTCTTATACTACGGTTCCAGGACCAAAATTAACTGAATAATAAACAGTCAGGGTACTAAGGAGATACACGTATCTTTTATTTTGAATATTTCATACTTCGTTTCGTAATAAGTAAAACGTATATGGAACAAGTTACCATTACAAAAGCACTGCTGTAATTAATATATAATATATAAATACGCAATTCCGAGTATGTAAAAATGAAATTCTCTTTACATTTAAAAATCGTGTAGTTTAATGTAAATAATTATTTACGTGTTTATCGCGGTGAAGCATATTTACAAATCTAATTTCTGAAGGTATGTATATATGCAAGTGTGTGTGTATGCGTGTACATAAAATCTCCTGAATTGTAAGGTGCACTAAATTATTACGAAATTGCTAAAAGGATCGACGGGAACTTGAGCCGCAGTATTATCCAGCAATATATCAATCGATTCCACGCATTGGGACCAGATGTCTAACTTGTAAAACGAAATAATATTAAATTAGGAGGGAAGGTGAACTTAGAGTCGCGATGTAATTACGTTTCGCCACGTTGTTTCGTTTCTGTCGATACAATGCAAAGGGAATGCAGCGCCTGAAATTATTTTAAAACGTCTAGTAGGATGTCTGACTGTGTTAGCAATCGATTCTGTCATATACGAGGAATAAATTATTTAATGCGTTATACAGCATCGATGACGCGAGAGATGCCCTGTAATTGTATAATAGAAATCTCAATTGTTGTAACTCGGAGGGAGATAATACCGAGATGAGTATTTGGGAGAAACATTCGTGTACAGGAGACCGAAGTAATTACTAAAATTTGCCATGAGGTATAATTAACAATGTACGCAATAAAAAGATGTGCATGTAAGAAAAGATTATTTCGTGATGTTTAATACTAACAGTCTTTAAGGAGTTCTTCGATATTTCTTTTCGATTGATTAGGTATCTATAATAGCGCCTCTATTGGTTTGCCCAACGACACTGCCAGTGATAGATTGCTCGCTGAGCGTGATAGCTCTTATCAGTAGCACATTTGAAGACTGCGCAGGCTTCAATTGCGCCGGATACTTCGAGCACGGCATACAGTTGTTAAAATGTTTGGTAAATACCGACGACATCGCAGTCTTGTATCGCTTTAATGTCTGTATCACAACGTTTCTAAATTTCTCACCCGTCAGGTAATATAAGAAGAAGTTAATCGCAAAATTCCAATGATACACATGGAAGCATAAACCGCGGCACCATTTTAGTAGCATTTTCTCCTTCAACCTGAAAAATAATAGCAACGCAGTGAGAAATAATATTTAAATAGTCCCAATTACTGTTCGCTTCGACTACAAAGAATTCCTGTTTGTTTCATAATTAGTAGCTCGTACCAATGTATATATTCTGCTTTCTTCTTTGCCTCGGCAGCAGGAAACTTGATTAGAATAACGTCCCAGTACAGTTCCAGAGTTTCGACTACACCGAGGGGTAACAGTAGGACTAAATAAACAGTCGACACTACGAACAGTATCCTAGAAGTGTGATGTATTCTGTTTGTTTTGTGTCTGAAATTTTCTAAGGAACAATATCATTGAATGTACTCGTAGTTCTTCGATCGCGGAACTGCAATCATGTGATTCACTTACGGGTCAGCTGGCTACGAATCTTTTCAGTTTTCTTCATGTGTAAAATCAGCAAAATGTTTCCGATGAATATAAAGAGCAAAGGTAGCCATGTCGACAAGGCGATGTAAAGATACATGGTGCTGCCCCATGGCTTTATCTTCTTCTGACACGGTATAAATTCAAACACACTGTCCGTCTCATATCCTAAAATTTCAGCGGATTGTTTTTTTACAACTATTTTAAGTCGTCGTTACAACAGGAAGTAACGGCTGCGAGTATTTACCTCCTGAATACAGTTTTGTCAGCGATATTATAAAGCTGGTACATATCAGAATCGTAAGGATTATTATTTCAGAGCAATTGTCACAACGACCATGTATTCCGAAAGGAAATATAATAGCAAAGACTCGTGTCCAGGTGAGGGCCACGACCAGCCAAGTAGGTGTGAATTGAAAGAACTCCATCGTCACGGAATTTAAGCTGCACAAAAACCTACTATTCTAAGAAAATAGTAAATTTAGATCTTCAGTTACACGTGCGAAAATAGTTGACTGATTAATTAATTGCTTACCATAAAAAGATTATTAATAAATGTGAAATGAGACTTCGCAATGCCAACTGCGTAATTAAAGACTAGTGCTCCATTATCGGATAATGCAAGCGCCTTCAAGTAAAGCGACAAATTCGATTCGCAAAGTATCGGAGTGCTCAGCATTCCGAAAGAAACTGTATTTAGCAACACACCTGCACGAACATTTTTACTTCAGTAAAGCGATACGAAGAGGCGTTGAAACTTGATGACTAAGTGGGATTGAAGATTGCAGGCATTGATCTAATTTTTCTGCTTACCAAGTATTATAATAAATGGCGTCACGTAGCCAAGCAGAAAACGCACAGATTTCACGAATGGTTGTAACGATACCCAGTAGTAACGCACTTCGCAGGGCCATGTAATCTCTAAGTTGGGCTGCGTAAGATTATAAATAAAGTCCAGAGTTGAGAGGGGCAGTGCACAGGTTAAGTTTTCTCTAATAAAAAGCAAAACTAAATATATACATATATGTATGAAGAAGAGTACACGGAAGGTCCATTAAAACATATAAAATTATGTTGTTCAAAGAATATGAACTTCTCGTTGATCGTGTTTATGTTTCCAATTTCGAAATTTCTTTTCACCTGATGTCATTGTTTATGAATGATTGACCAGATTCTACAGATTGCAGTAGCACGTTTAAAATAAACACAAGTATTTGCACATTTGCGCTCTTCAACGAAGCCATTTGTTGTATATGAAAAATTGATATAATAATGAACTTTGGGAACAGTTAATAGATCACAAAGAAAAAGCAACTGCTTGAATTGTGTATGCCTCCTTCTGTCAGGCACCTTTTCACTACCATGACTGATAATGATGTATTACTTCTTATTAAGAGCTGCGAAGGCACCTGTTGTCAATTATCATAACATAGAATTATTCCTGGCAAATATCATTTCAATGCAGATGACAGCTTACGCGACGTGTGTGTGAGACTAGCTGTAGCAGACCTGTGCTCTGCGTACAGTTAAATGCAGATTAGCACACCGAATGATAAAAGCTTCCAGAATACACACATATAATATTCTTCTTAAACTTGTATCGACTTAGAGGATAGCTATATTCTAACTAAGTTACATTATTGATTAGGCCTTCTGTCTAATAACGTTAGAAGAAAAATGAGAAGTAATTTATTCCGTTAACACTATTAAGTTCTATCAAAAACATATTTTTATTAGACAGAATAATTGGATTCCTCCTTCTGTGAAATAAAGCTATTAGAAAGACGAGAATAATTATAAAAATGAAAAGCATAAATTTGTTCAATTACAAAGCTGCTGCTTCTTTTCTCGATGGAAATTATTTTAATTAATCATTAGTCCTAAATTAAAATAGAATTAGTGCAATTACACGAAGTTACATGATTTCCAAGTGATGTAAAACAATCTGTTGTTAGTTTCTAAATCACAAGTTATAACCAAATATACATCAAATTAACGTAACAAAAGATGAGTAATTTGTACATATTAGTACAGGAAAGATAGAATTTGAATTTATATAATGTTACGCGACAAGTTTGTGGCTATAAGAATTCTCGTTTTAATTATACATATTATAAAGAAATCATTATCACTTCATACAAATATAGTTTGCAATATATTTTCAACATATAATATATACATATACAATTCACACAAATCCACGAGTGAAAGGCACACATTAAAACCATGATAGCCTAATCTTTATTCTCATTAAGTTATTGAATACTGTTTTTTCCTTTTATTTTTCATATTAACAATAGACCAATTTCTACATATCAGATTTGTTTTGTCGGGTCTTCCATCACGATAATTAAACGGTACTTCACTTTTAAGCATCTCTCTACAAACTCTCCTTTATTTATTCTCACCGAACGCAATTAATGTATGATCGTAAGTTAACAAAAGCGACAATACATTTCTAGGGACATCGTTTGCCATTACTCGTTCTGTCTATCAAAAATATATCCCTCTCGTTTCATAAATTTTGTATCTGTTGACGAATACTATAGAAGTTGACTCAACATCTCCCATTCTCGCAAATTTCTGCGCAGATCTTCACTGATACAATTCCAATATATAAATAAATCTGCCTATTTTCGAAAGAATAAATTCTCCTTCAACAACGGCATTTGTTTACCCAGCTACTAGTAAATTCATCAGATCGAATGTGCTCTTTCAAACAATTCCAGAGTTTGTTCATTTTGAGGATCCTAAATTTGGTACAACCGCTACATACTCATTCGCTTGCCAGCTTTTTTCCCTTTAATATTTAAATGTAAACTAAGTTTTTAACATATTAACAGTCGCGCCCATGAAAATGTGCAAGACGCTTTAAATCCATACAAGAAGTTAACTATATATAATGCTAACGTATAGCTAATGAAAATGAATTTTTAGTTAATGATAATCAATTAGAACATGAATCCGCATCTCTGAATTAACTAACAATCGATTCTATTGTTTACCACTCGCCTGCTAATTTTTAAAACATTCACATTTATACAGTTGCAAACGTCAGGAAGTAGTGTGATCCTATCTGAATTAATAAATGTGGATAACAACGCGTTGCTTTTGTGGTAAAAAGTGAATAAACCGTGATTACGTGTGTACAATAGGGTGGGCCGAAAAAATCAAATTTTTAAAACTCGAAACAGCCTAGTGCGGAAAAGTTTTTCACGGCGCAAATTTTCCGCACTAGGCTGTTTCGAGTTTCGAAAATTTGTTTTTTTCGGCCCACTCTAGTTTACAAGTTACTAACGCACAGTGTAGAAACGTGTTGACTTTTACATTCATCAATTCTGCACAGTTCTACTGCAATTGTAACTTTTAAACAGACAAAAGATCAATGTTTTGTCACACTTATAGCTCCATTGCACAGTACATCTCAAAATATGTCCTCTGTTAATTAGTTTCTACTTAAACACTTAAAACGACCCATTGCGTATGGACTATCACTAGTTATACAGCTTCTAATGATATTTATCCGTTTTAAACACCCATGATTTGCAGTGTCTCGTAAAAAATGATTTAGAAATATCTCTGTCGGAAATGCAAAGTAATATTCCCTAAAATCATATTTCGAAAGACGATTATTTGTGTGAATCATTGTGTGGTAGTTACATCATTGTTCTAGTAAAAGAAATCACCGCTACAACTGGTAACTTTGCAAGTTAAGTACGTGCTCAGAAAAGCCGAAAGATACTACCGTGTTTATGCATAAAAACTAGAAACTCGGTAATAGGATATACATGTAATCTTTAAGACATATTGTTACACATGCTCGAATTGAAAGCTAGTCTTATATTCTCGATCACAGCCACTGAATAGCAACAAAAAGATTTCTAATAAACTTTCGTGTTTTAAAAACTGTTCTATATTGTTCTACAATTTTTTTTCTCATCTCTAACTTCATTGTGTTTGATCTTAATATCTATATACAAACTGAAACTTTCATTCGTAAAAAAGACAATTCCTTGTAGAGAAGTGCCTGTGCAGAACCGTACGATGTGATGTGGAATATTGTACTATAAAGAAAAGTTTTCTAAAAGTTTACGTGAACATCGCGATGAAATTCTTCGTTTTCCTTAATGTCGGAAAATTAATTTCTTTCAATGAACGCGGAGATAAGTTTCGCATGACCTACGCTTCAATTTAAAACAGTATTGATATCCCTCAGTAGCTTTATACGTTTAATATCTTAAAGTCTAATGTCAAGTATACATACGTCAGAAAGTAAAACATATCTGTATGCGTCATACTTTCTAATATCACCGTGGAAATAAATCAACCTATAGACAAAATAAGTTTCTATATTGTATACATAAGTATGTACAAATGGGCGTGTGTATATTTTGTATTCTGCAGTTATACAAAGACCGTTCAATAGTTAGCTTCCGCCTTTGCATCACAAAATATCTCAATCCATTCGTTGTACTGTATCAGATTGATTTCTTACCTGAAAGCTTAACGACTAATCAAACAGTGTACATTTCGAAAAATCATTACTGCGAAAATTAAAAACTATTTGATTACGTTTTAATGACTAGCAAACTAGACATCAAGTAGTACTTTTAAATCTGTTATCTAATCCCATTTTTCAGCCTCCCCTGCGCAAAACCCTTCTATTTCCATTGAGATAAATGTTAAATAAAAAAGAGAAAAAAGGTAATTTTCACTTAATAGAATACAGATACATGAATCGTCTATGTTTTTACAGCTGGTCGAGTAGACTTTGCAGGGTAAAACTAATACGTGATAGTTATTCCACATTCATATCTCATTATTGTACTGTGCAATCCTACGTATATTTACAAAAAATATGCCTCCTGTAAATGTCAACTATGACGCCTCGCATTTTCTTTCATTTCAAGCGACGCCAGCGGGATTCGGCTTTTCGCGCCTCTCGAACTTACACCGATAAGTCTGTGTGCACGAGTTACACGAGAATCCAGATCTTGGCTTTAGTCGGGTTTGTATAAGGGTATTTTTGGAATAAATTCGATTAAAAGAACCTGTAAAGCGAAAGGTGAAAACAAGTAAGTGTACGCTTATATGTAAACAGAGGCCAACATATAAGAACAGCTCAGATCATGATATAAGTAGAGGCATTAGCTCGTTCGTACTAGTAAGGTTTCAACTATTTACATATAACAACGAGACAAAATATCTCGATCTTACCAGATTTATGTAATTAAGGGGTCAGTCCACTGTGAAGTTGTGAAAAATTGTCATTTTTTAGGATTTATTTTTTAGTAAACGGAATGTTCAACGTAAATAATGTTTTGTCTACTTATTAATACACTTATTGACAGTATAAAAAAAAATCTATTTTAAATGTTTAACAGTTTTTTTTTAAATATATATCGCACTGATTTGAGCGCCTTGAGAAAGCGATGCAGTGCTGGTGCAGGTGATTCCGGGAGAACGACGCATTTGAAACAAAAAATTCAAAGTGTGTTTATTTTTAAAGGATTATTTTTACTGATAAAAAATTAACAAAATGGCGGAGGTTTGAAGTTTAAGTGCCGAAATACGGTGAATTTTTCAATCATTTTGCTTTGTAAAAAGTATGAAATGGTTAATCCAAAAAGGTTTCCGTGGTCCTGGCCATAGCCACTCTAATAGTTTTCTTGCAATCACCTGCACCAGTTGAAAAAATGTTGTTTTAAAAACAAATTAAAAGAATTCTTTTAAATTTTTTTTTGTATAATATAAGAGTACCTTAATAAATACCAAGAAGATTTATTGCCTTATATGTTGTATCTACGGAGAAAAAAATCTTTAAAAATAGCTTAATTTTTCAAACCGTCACAGTGGACTGACCCCTTAAATGATAACGGCTACTCGATACCGATTTCTCTGGATCAAACTATCCTTTAGTTTCCTCCATATTTTTACATAACCATCTGATCCTCAATTATTATAATTCCAATGAGCAACGAATAGCGAATAGACAGAAATTCATTATCTTTGTATTTACTTACATATTCCATCATGGACGAAGTATCACATCTCTGTTTTGCCAATCTCCAGTGCAATCCGAGTTTGTGATAAAGCCTACTATTCTCCCATTCTAGTAATTTATTTAATGAATGCTGTGTCTGCACAGAAACACAAATAAAGTCAAATTAGTTTTAATCTAAAACCGTTCTCACGAGCTACAGCGTAAATAGAAAGAGCACGAGTAAGTTTATTGCATAAAAATCCATGTTTCTATAAGTATCAAGTATTTACCCTTTTACTCAAACAAATCACAGGCCAAAGGGAACAACCTAACGTACAGCAGCAACAGACGCAGCCGCAGAACAACCACTTAACATTAACTGGCAACGTTTTCTTCAGCACGCTGTTTATTCTCAGAACGGTCGCTTTGAATTCTTCTGGAGCAACGCGTGACATCAGGCCGTTTGGAAACTCTGATTCAAAACGATTGCTGAGTCCGAATCTAAAACAAACAGTGCTACATTTACAAATACATCGCGTCGATTACGAATCTAAGCGACAGAATATTATTATCCTTTCCCGTGCACGTGCAGTCGTAAAGAAGTTATGGAAAAAAACTGCATTACAAATATCAACCTTCTTTACGTAATTTGGTCACGTTGAAAGTACGTATGTGTTGTTAGTTCAGAGGACAAATCTCGTCCGGAGAGATAAAGGGAAAAAACAGGGGCATCTAGTGTCTACGGTTTTCGTCTCTTTGTTCTCGGGGCAACATTTCAAATTCGCGTACGGAAGAGTCGAAAGGATGACAGGTGTTCCGCTTACACGGTCATGTTGCCAGCCCCGCGAATAACTATAGGATCAGGCACCATGGTCACGTAGTGCTCCTCTAAATTCTGCTCGTTCTCTTCCTCTTCCTCGTAGATCGCGTCGAAATCTGCCATTCTTGATGTTCCACGGTTCCCGCTCTACGAGCAACACAGCTATATCGTTGCGAAGGAACGACCAGGAACGACGTTCGCCCTGTTAAAAAGCAGCGTTCTCTTTCATTTATGCCCGACACGAGATCGCGACGCGTGCACGCTGGCCGTCTTAAGTGTCACGCGCGAACATTTTCGCGGGCGGAGATCATAGGCCGAACAACAAACTTCCCGTCGAAAGCCGTTCGTAGCAACACCATTCGCAACACAACACACGACGCGCACTGCAGATGCTCACAGCTCATCAATTTTTCATTCAATACGATCCCACGCTCGCCAACGTTACGAGCTGCGAGCGTGCGCTCGGATTTTCAGTCGGAAACGAGCAGCACTGTTTGAATTTTGCGCGGAATTGTTCGATTTAAATTTTGATTCTCTGCAACTCCTTCGGTAAGTAAACAGATCTTAAATTGTAATATCGAGGCTGTAAAAAAAGTTAAAATATAGCTAATTAAGGAATTCGTTACAAAATCAATTAATTTAATATATGTTATAGTAATATTACACTGGATTGAGAAATATAACAATTATTTTAAATATACTTCTGTTACAGTACTGTAAGTAAAATATATTTATTATTCGCAGCTAATTTTTATTTAAAATATGCTCTTTTATCACATTTACCCTTGTTCTACAATAAGATCAGACATGTCAGAAGGGGAAGTTACTTTTAATGTCTTCTCGTTTGCTAAATGTAATAGAGATACAAATGAAATTGGAAAGCTTAATGCTTCGGCGTTCATTTTTGTTAACTTAGTTGGAAGCATTTTATAAACATCGCTGAAACGTTTACTGCCACTCATATTAGTATTTACATTCTGCTGCGCAGTTTCATTCGTTGCACTTTGTACGGTTTCAGTTCTTTCATCGCTGTCTGTATTCAGGCACTTCCAAATAGATTTCTTTAATTGCCTCATGTCAATCTTCTTTGCACGTACAGAAAATGCAATAGACAGCTTATTCGTCAGCTTGGGTAACGCAACTAGATTATCGCCGGTGAAAGGTATCTGTGACTCTACCACACATTCATCGTCAGACCTAATACAATTTTCATTTACAACATTTTCTGAGCACTCGCCGTTACTCGTGCCAGGACAATAGTTCGACGTGTCATTCTCATTCTCGTAATTATAATCCTCCCCGATTTCGGACAAATGCGTGGTGTTCATTTCGTTCGCGTTTGCGTGATGATTTAATTTTTTCGGATGACGATACAATTTATTCGCTAGTGTAATATCATAATGTTCGTCAGGCGGTAATGTTATCATCTCCTCGTTCCACTCTACTTTAGCAGTTCTGGCCTGCAATTTTGCTGTTCTACTCGACAAGAATTTCGCATCCACACTTCCGACTGTTTCACCATCGAAACACAGTTCCACCTCCTTTTTCTTCTTCACTGCCGCTTGACGACACGTTTCAACCACTCTGCTGTTGCCTAAAATTTTCCTCAAATTGGTAGCTTTCCAATGAGATGGGCCCGCCCAATGTATGTTTAAATTTTTGTGGACAAACGAGTATTCGGAAACCCTTTCTGGCGCGGAGGTGGCTACAACTTGATAAAAATCTACAATGTTTTCCACCTGATTGGACACGTTAACGAATCTATTTACGTGTTCTTCGACATCGTCAATATCAAAGGAGCACAATCTAGTAGGCGCAGGCTCGTCATCGCGTGGTAAACTCGCATCAAGATCAAATTGAAATCCGCCATCGTCATTCTCCTCCGGCTCAACTTCTGCTATGTCATCTTCATTCCAGCTTTGAAAATCAAAATAAAATACAGGTGGACAAATTTGCATCTGTGAAAACTCCCCTACTGATGGAATGCAGCAGCCTGCATCTCTATCTTGAATATCTTCGCATTCTATCGTATCTACCAAAACATCATTATATTGGTGTTGGTAAAATCTAGAATTTGCATGGTTCGGTAAAGTCGCTTGATACAACATATCCGTGGTTTGTGAATCCGCTTCCATAGTTATTAGAGAAGGTTTTTCAGTTGCCACATTCGTTCTCAAAGCTTCCGGCGTACTGAATATTCGTTGTTTATTCTTTTTCCTCCTTTTCATTGCTTGGCTTCTCGATTGATGTTCATTGTGCTCTCCTTCAACATCCATTTGCTCTGCGCCGTTCCCATTTTGATTGTTTATGTCCTGCTTGTCCAGCCCACCAATCATTTTGAGTATTTCCATGTGAACGCCGTCAACGCGAAATCCATAAATTTTAGTGCTTACATCTAAAGACGTACTGGCCACTTGCAAATTCGTCATGTTGGTATCTTGCTTCTTGATCATGTATACCATGAAATCAATCATTTCTAAGCTGAACGCATTCTTTAGATTAATTTTGTTCTCGGTGCCAAGCTTTATACACTGAGATATACGCTCCGCCATTTGAGCGGCTGGCATTTGCCCTAAAAGGGTGAGTCCTAAGGAGCGTCTTCTGTGACCATCTGTGCTTGTAGTAGTCACCGGTGTGGTCGTAACATTAATTTCACGACGACGAGCCCGACGTTCTGCATCATCGTCATTCTCTGATATAACGGAAGAAGCTGAACTCTGTGGAAGAATCGACTTTCGTCGCAACGGCGAAGAAGTTGGAGACGGATGGATAGCAGCTTCCGCCAATATATGGGCCATACTTTTACGAGTCGCCATTTTATAGCTTTGTTTAAAAATTATATGTATCCTAAGTTTTGTTATCTATGTCTCTGAAAGAAATACGTTCCGTGAATATGATTCTTTACATTAGTATAGATCCATAATAAAATTACAACTTATTATTGTTAACATATGGTAAAAAGGGAACGTGTCGTTTAAAAAGGGGCAGTTTCAATATCATAGTAATATTTTAGTAACTTGATATAACTTGTATTTTAGTACTGAATATAAATATTATTCATTCATACATTACCTCTGTTATTTCCATATAATTATACCAGTAAACAGTTTGTGCTGTTAACAAATTCTCTACTCTTAATAATGTGCATTGAAAAGCGTCGATACTTGAACATGTTTGAATAAACATGTGTCTTGCAAATCATAATTGCAAATAATTTTATACGGATACAGTATGCATTAACGATTACACTTCATTCGTGTAAGCTCTGCTGCAGTGGGCTGTTAAATTACACTCGACGAAGACTGTTCACATTATCTGTGCGCGGTAAGTGCCACGCAATACATTTACAATGCAAAATTAGTTCTTTACGATATATTCCGAAGCAATCGTTGTAATAACCACATAAAACTACGCCAAACTTTCCAACGAATTTGAAAAGTTATGAATATAATAACACGTCATTTATATAATTTTTCGTACACACAAATTTTCATACATTTAAAGGGAAAGCTTCGAATATTTTCACTGTATTGACAGAAGTATCAAGTTGTTTATATTTCAACTTTCAATATTAACATACACAAGAATATTGGCGGGAGAAAGTTTACTGGAAAAAGTAAACTGTGATCGCAAAGGCATCAAATTTAAATATAGTTGTGAATTGTGATCGCCACACTGATTCGTGAATGATGATGATTTCTTTGGGCGAATTGAAGCGGAATATGAACAAATTTTATTCCTTGTTATAAGTTGAAAAGAAACAGTGACTTTCTTTGGTATCACGCTTCATTTTCGAGAAAATCGACTTTGAAATTCTTGACGTTGCGTCCAGTCGCGTATAGGAAAACCTACCGTAATGAAAATCACAGGCGTTGCGGGCGATTTGGGCATAAGTGGAATTCTCCCCAACCCTTTGTGATTCGACAGTTCTGAAGTCTCAGTTGCCACCAACAAAATATGCTATAAATCACAAGATCATGAAAAATGGAGTTTCCAAGTTTTTTTCTCTTACCCTTCAAATATTTCCTCTCTTCCTTTCTATATTCTACTTCTAATCATTTTCATTATTTTCAATCGTCCTCTGTACAGAGACATCTTCTGTTACGAAGCTGCATACGTCGACTCGATGTTGATACTTTTTTTAATGCATTTAAGAACGCAACGATAGTTTCTGGTTATTTCACAAAATACTAATAATTCAGTCAGGAGCATAGATCCCATTATTCCCATTTTAAAGCTGAATGTAATGAATACGTTATACATCACGCGTGATCATCTTCTGGCGAGGATCGTGTACATTGACTTTCTCGATTAATTATCTTCGTTTATATCATTATGATCACATAGAAGTACGCGATTATACTCGATAATGCGATAAACAGTTTAACCGATAAATCTGTAAGCGAGGATACCATGGAGGTTCTGTTGTTACCAAAATCCATTCTGTGTGCTTGTCAGTGGTCAGTTTCAACTATTAAATCATAAAATGGTAAGGGCAATCGAATTCTGCGATTGGTGAACATTTCCAATTATTTTCTAACAATGCTGCGTATCCTCTGTATCTTAATTCTTTATAAAATCAGCTTATCACGCAATGTCTTTTTAAGAATAACATAGTACGAGTAGAAACACTCTACTTATCAGAGATTTGGAGTACACAAATACATTCTATGTTTATTCATAAATCTGTATTTTTAATTGCTCGTGTATGTATTTGTAGAGCGATAAAATTGAATAAGCGTGTGGACTCTGCGTTAAATTTAATGTAGGAGGATAAATATCAAGAAAGCTGATTTTCCACTGTTAAGTCCATTTTAATGGCTATGACATATAATGAATTAGTTAGAAAGTAATTGTGAAAAATTTTCACAATGAAATGTTCTTTTTATGCTTGTTTAAAATTTATGACCCTTTTTGCTACTGTAATTGCGAACTATGAAATGGTTTCTTGGCATTAGAGCGTTGTCAGTTACTCTTGCATAATTATTATTTTACTTGCGTTGGTAAAGTAAATAGAAGTGTTTCGTCCTTCTCTTTGTCAGCGCTTTTAAATGAAATTCTGTAGTGAAAAAGGGTTAAGGTACTATGAAAGAAGCTATGCATTTGTCGCAGTAAAATTATTTGTTTTTATTCAGGGTGCAAATATATCACAACTAGAAAGAGATATTGGCTCAGATCAATTTCCACCTAACGAGCACTATTTTGGCTTAACTAATGTAAGTAAAGGAATATAAAATTTATAGCCTGGATAATACAATGTACGTGAACTGCTGTAGAACCGCAACAGAATTGTGCTTCTCTATTTCTAATATTAACATGCGCCTCTTATTGCAGTTCGGGAACACCTGTTACAGTAATTCCGTATTGCAAGCTTTGTACTTCTGTCGACCATTTAGAGAGAAAGTGCTGGAGTACAAGGCCAGAAACAAGCGAACCAAGGAAACGTTATTAACATGTTTAGCAGATTTATTCTACAGCATCGCTACTCAGAAGAAGAAAGTTGGATCTATAGCTCCCAAAAAGTTCATAACCAGATTAAGAAAAGAGAAAGGTCCGTGTGAACGTATTTTCTTGCAAGTAGCTCTGCAATTTTATACAATTCCAATTAAATAGGATTGTATAAACCATGTTTCATTGCTGTATGACGTACGCATAATTTGTTACAGAGGAATTTGATAATTTTATGCAGCAAGATGCACACGAGTTTCTGAACTTCTTAATCAATCACATAAATGAGATCATTTTGGGTGAGCATACAGATGTACATAGATATGTATATGAATGTGCAATAGATGCTTTGAAACCGATGTCTATTATTTTCTGCTTTAGCGGAGAGAAGCCAGACTAAGCCAGCTGGTGGGAAATGTGGAGCAGGAGATGCTGGCTCGCCACCAGAGCCTACGTGGGTTCACGAAATATTTCAGGGGATCCTGACATCAGAAACACGCTGCCTTAATTGTGAGACTGTATCTAGCAAAGACGAGGACTTTTTTGACCTACAAGTTGATGTAGATCAGAATACCTCAATCACATACTGCCTCAGATGTTTCTCTAATACTGAGACTCTCTGTAGTGATAACAAATTTAAATGCGATCACTGTAGTAGTTATCAAGAGGCTCAGGTATATTTCCCGAGGGAATTTGGCAAATGCTGTAATTGAAGCGGGACAGGTGATATTAAACAGTATAGTTTCCTTTATTGCAGAAACGAATGAGACTCAAGAAATTACCAATGATATTGGCATTACACCTAAAGAGATTTAAATACGTGGAACAATATAACCGTCACATCAAAGTTTCTCACAGGGTAGTATTTCCTTTGGAGCTGCGGCTCTTCAATACCGTAAGTATTTTGCACAATCGTTTATTATATCGTTTCGCAATGCGCCAGACCGCGTCCAAATACTTTTGCTAATTAATTTTCAGAGTGACGACGCGGTGAATCCAGATCGATTATACGATTTGGTTGCAGTTGTGATACATTGTGGAAGTGGGCCTAATCGAGGACACTACATTTCCATAGTAAAAAGCCATGGGTTTTGGTTGCTCTTTGATGATGATATGGTTGACGTAAGATTTACAACTGGCGTTATTGAAAGAACACAATGTTACAAAGCTATCCGTATATATTGGATATTTATTTACAGAAAATTGAAGCATCTACAATAGAAGACTTTTATGGGCTCACATCAGACATTCAGAAAAGTTCTGAAACTGGCTATATCTTATTCTACCAATCAAGAGATTGTAGTTAGAATTTAATATAAATATATAGCAATTAAATTAAATAAATCCTATATAGTAATTTCGTATTTTATCAAAGTACAGTATATAAGATTAGAAGTGTTATATATTAGATTATTTATAAAGTCATAGTATATATAAATAGGTTCGATTATATTTTGTTTATAAAATATTGAGAATATTACGAACTTTATGGCTATTCATTGATGTAAAGCCTGGATGAAGTCAATCATGCTTTATGTAAGAATTATTTATTTTAATTCTAATGAGAAACTAGTCTGCCTGTGTTAAAAACAAAATCATTTATCTTAATTTTAGAACAACTTCTCTAGCAACTTAAAAACGTTGAAATCACTAACAGATTCTATATGTATGTAAAAAGGTATGACTGAAAATAAATTGTTATCAGAATTTAACTACATTTATTATACGTATACGCGAATGGTGTGCAGTTTTCTTTTAGGAGGCGGTGGTATATCTGGGAATAACAACGCCGATATTGTCAAAACACATTTATTTAAATTTTAAGCAATAAATTCGTATGAAATAGGAGCGAGCAAGACTGGCTTCTCACGTCCTGACACGATGTGTGCTTGCATCGGTTCTGCGGGTTGCCTTTTCAATTGAACTCTAATGTTCTTGTCCTTGGCGTCCTTCCTGAGCCTCTCGTTCTCCTTCACGCGCTTCAAGAAATCCTCTCTGCACTTCGAGTGAGTCAAATGCTCGATACGGACATTGATCCTTTTGGCGATGATGCGTCCACGTACTCTTTTATTGACAATGACGCCGAGAGCGTGGGGCGTTACATTGAATACACGTCCGGTCTTTCCATGATAGACTTTGTAAGGCATTCCCTTTTGAACAGCTCCATTGCCTTTGATATCAACGATGTCCCCAACTTTGTATACTTTCATATACGTCGACAATGGTATCGTTCCATGTTTGCGGAACTTGCGGGAGAACAAGTCCCTGGTTCCTCTACGGTATCCCTTAGAATTCGTCATACTGGTACCTCAATCTGTAAAGTACAGTTAAATGGTATTCAATTGACATACAATTGCATGGATGTTACTGGTAACGATATTGAGTATGTAGGTTATGTAAGGTACACTGTGAGGTGTTTCTTACACAACTTTATGTTGCGATATATTAATACTGAAATTTCACAGACTGCATGAGTACAATTAATAAAGTTATAGCAACTTGACACAAAGTGTTAGAACGTACGAATGGAGTAACACGTGCCTTCGTTTACGAAAACAATTTCGGGAAATTCTACTATTTTCAACCCGAACAAGTAACTTAAATACTTGACGTCAATTAAAGATTAAGTTTCTTAATACGTATCAAGAGAAATATGCACTCGATATTGTTCATATATTTTAGAATTCTTTATAAATGTTATCGAACGTACAAGCAGCAGGCACGGCTACTCAGGTCGTTGAAAAAGAGAACTTAAGAGTAGCAATCCGAATACTAGTTCATGTAACAGAAATCGATAGTAATCGATACTCGATTATAACTTTCATCTATTATATTTTGTTAGATATTTAGCAATTTCGTCGAAAGATTACATGAATTTTACTTTAATTATATCAACTTTCGAAATTACGTATTTGAATTCCATTACTACACAACACATACTTACATTTTTATTTAATGAATTTATATTATTTTATATTTATAATTTGTGTTTTGTATTACTTCAAATAAATAATCTAATAAATACATGTATTATACGTAAATAAATAAATGTAGCCATTTTTTCGAAACATCGTCTTAAAGGAAAAATATTAGAATAGCTAGTTTACGATGCTATAAATTCAATATAATTAACTATAATTGGAATATATTAAAGCTTCCATATAATTAGTTAAATAATTTCAGATCAACGTTCGGAAGACACGAGCCCTAGTGATCCTCTAGGCAGTGATCGGAACAACGTGTATCGTCGCTGATAGGTTGCCGCATTTTGGAGCAAAAGCGGAAGTTGACAGAGAAAGAAACTGTAAAAAAAGAAAAAGACAGAAATACTGACAGAAAGAGAGAGAGAGAAATATTGATAGAAAGAGATAGATTGTTGCGTGGCTGTTTGTGTCCTCTGCAGGATCCTTGGTAGGGAATTCGGCGAGGGTCGACGCCCGTGGAGTGCTTAGGCATTATGCTCCTTGGACGCAGATTTTTGAATGGTAAATATGATGAAAATAGTAATAAGAACGGAATGAAACTACTTGAACTTAGTAAATTTGTAACTGTAATGGAAGAAAATAAACGATTTTAAACACAATTTCAATCTGAACAGAACTTTTATTTATACGACTACTCGTGATGGCTTTTCAAGCTCAAGTGACGCTTTCTAAAAATTCATCGCCTTTCCACTTTTTGTTAATTACAAAATGTCTTAGATTCTAAGAGCCAATCACAAATTTACAGATTTATTAGCTAAATTCCTATTCGTCGATCCGATTCCTTTCGGTTATCGATTTTTGCAAAAACAAGCGTTTAACCACATGAAGGTTTATTCAAACACCCGTTTGCAAGTGGGTATCGATTAGTTTATAATCTTGAAGTCCCCTCATTAAAAGAATCACTAACTATTTTGAAACACCTCAGGCTTGCGCGAACTTCACCTTGTCTCTCTTTCCTATTACAGTCGTGTGATCCGATTCGAACTTCGCGCTTCTGAAGCTTATACTACACGCCCGGTTATGTTATTTCCGGTTTTGCTTCAAAATGGCTGCGGTTATACCGATCACTCCCTAGAGAATCACTAACGAGCCCTATACAAAAGAGGTAGCCCCTCTATAACTTCCATAATCACTGATCCCGGTGCATGACAGTTGTTTTCTGAAAATTTGTCGCCAGTAGTGAAGTTATTTTGCATCTTTACTTTGTTCGTTAACTAACCATCATTAAACAATGGTACTTGTTTTACTTACTTTATTATATCTAAAAATACCTCAAAATACTTTTTGTATAATACGTTTATGAAAGTGCAGTCATTATGAAAGAAAGGTTTACATCGTAATCTAGAATTTGAATTTTTTTTATTATCAAAATTTGTATCAAACGAGCAAGAATGCTGTAACTTATGATTAACTAACTTTACACACTTTTCAGTTCCGCAATCAGTATGATAGCGACGTGACGGTATGGAGTCCGCAGGGACGGTTGCATCAAGTAGAATACGCAATGGAGGCGGTGAAACTAGGATCAGCTACTGTGGGACTTAAAAATAAAACACACGCTGTCCTTATCGCTCTGAAGCGGGCATCCTCCGAGCTTTCAGCGCATCAGAAAAAAATTATTCCCATAGACAAGCATATGGGAATTTCTATTTCAGGTTTAACCGCTGACGCCAGAATGTTAAGGTATATTAATTTCATTCATTGTTCTCTGCATTATTGAAATCATTGTCTTCAAACTTCTGCCAAATGAGAACTAAGAATTGTATTTGTTTACAGCCGGTATATGCGGGCCGAATGTTTAAATTATAAGTATTCTCACGACGATGTGTTAGCTGTAAGCCGCTTAATGACCTCGTTGGGAAATAAATTACAGACAAGTACTCAAAGGTACGACCGAAGACCATATGGTGTAGGTTTACTTATAGCCGGTTATGATGTAAGTAACTATAAAATTCGACTGATCGCTGTCTGTTAAAAAGAAAAGTTGCGTCAAATTTTTGTTAATGTTCATAAAGGATCAAGGACCTCATATTTGTCAAACGTGCCCTTCGTCGAATTACTTTGATTGTAAAGCAATGGCTATCGGGGCGCGTTCTCAAAGTGCTCGCACGTACTTAGAGAAACATCTTACTGAATTCTTGTCGTGCGACCTTGATGAACTGGTAAAACATGGTCTTCGTGCATTGAGAGATACGTTACCCAATGAGGTTGACTTATCTGTTAAGGTAAATGGATTTAATCTTCTATGTATAAATGTTTTTAAAAACTTGTAATCGCTTAAAGAGAATACTTTGTTTCAGAATGTCTCTATTGCGGTGGTGGGAAAGGGTACAGAGTTCATAGTATTTGATGAGAAAGCAACGTCTGTGTATCTATCTCAAATTGAAGATGATAAACGCGGAAGGCCTACCGAGCCAGACGTAGATCAAGATCCTAGACCTCCGCAACCTCCACCTTCCGACGAAGGTCCACAAGATCCTCGAGTTTCAGTCGCAATGGAAACGGATTAAAAGTAACAAATGTATTCTATGTATACGTATAAAATGAACACGCATTTTACGTTTGAAATTTGTATTTTTACTATTAACGCTATGTTCAATGCAACAGTGTTTGCCGTTGGGTCGCGAGAATTTCATTACATTTCCGAAGATAAAACATATTTCGTTCACTATACAGATACAACAGTTTATATACAATTCAATCAAATTCTTTTACCGGGAAAATTTACAATAATTTGTACTACGTGATTCTGTTAACATAGTTAATTCGTTCATTGCTTTTCAGTCCTTTTTCCTCTGTTCTTCTTCAATATGTTTGTTAAGAAAAATTCTCCAGCTTTATACGATGATCGTACTAATGGACCACTGGCGGTGTATAAAAATCCCCTTTCGTTTCCTTCATTTTCCCATTTCTTAAACTTCTCAGGCGTAACGTATTCGATTACTTTTAAATGTCTCTTTGTAGGTTGCATATATTGTCCGAGGGTTAAAGCACCTACACCAACATCCCTCAAATCCTTCATGGTTTGCTCGATTTCTTCGTCAGTTTCGCCTAATCCCAACATTATCGACGACTTTGTAATCAATTCTGGATTCAGATCTTTCGCTGCCTTTAAAACATTTAGCGATTGCCTAAACGATAAATGAACATGTAAGTCTTCTACAATTATTAAGAGAAATATAAGGGTCATTCCACGCCAACTAGATCACTTTTTTTCCTCGATGTCTCGGATTTTGTTCAATTTTGAATATGTGTAGTCCTCGTGAAATTGGCGGGGGGGATTCACCATTTTGTCGATTTCGAGTTTGAAAAATACAGGGCCTTGAATTTTGCGATTTTTGCCTATTTTCGTGAAAATGGGTTGTACTTATGAATTTTACGAGAGATGACTTTACCTATACTGAGCTCGCCTGTCTCTAACGAATGGTGTCAAACGCTCCACAGTTTCAATGTTGTGGGCGAAAACATCAAGATTAGAATTAACAATTGTTGCAACGCAATTTTCCTTTCCCCTAAAATCTGGCACCAAGCATTCCACTAAAATGTTACTCCTGCAAAAGCGTGTAAGCCACATCAAAATTATTCATCAGAATCTTACAGAAATTATTTACTATGCCAACAAATGGAATTAAATGACTCACGTACCTCTTTTTAATTTCCTTCACTGTTTCTGCAATATGACTCGCTCCTCCATCGCTCAAATCTAACGGAACATACAATTTTAATACAAAGTCTCGCCTTTTGTAAAGGTAGAATTATAGAAGCATTTACTAACCATCTCGGTCAACAGACGTAAGTACAATATAATCCAAACCCCAGTCTGCTATCGCAGTTGCTGTGTTTATTGGTTCTTCTGGATCTAATGGTAAGGGTGTACGAGACGTTTTTACAGAACAGAAACGACAACCACGGGTACATGTATCGCCCATTAACTATATTAAATTTTTTCCACTATTATGTTTTCATACTAATTGGTAATCGTTTTGGATAAGAGCTGATCGTTCCTTAATGGCAGTGCGATAAGTAATTGGAGTTCATCAAAAAAAAAATTGTTAAGTTATGATATTACCTAATACCAAAATGAGAAATCTTTCTTACAACAATGATCACAAAACTGCTATTACGTTTTAAATGACTATGAACATTGCTAACTCTCATTTACTTTTTTGCAAAAGGCAAATTAAAGGTCGTGTATGTATTATTAATGAAATTAGAGCGAGTATAAGGTAATGAGATGTATAGTGATCGCGATACACACCATGATAGTAGCAGTTGCTGTTCCATGCGTATCTCCACCCCAACATTCACCAATGTTGGGACATCGTGCTTCTTCGCATACAGTACTTAATCGTAATTGTCTCAATTGCGACTTTATTCTACTGTAATTTTTACCCATTGGTATCTCTGTTTTAAGCCAAGGTGGTAATCTCAAACGCGTTTTGTCCCCTTTTTCTAATTTCAACTTTCCATCGTACTCTTTGGCACTCCCGGCGATAAAATCTCCAAAGTCAGGACCATCTTCTAACTTTTGAGAGAACGTTTTTTCTTTGACGCATTGTATACGCTATAATGCGAACAGAACGGGTACAATAATCCATTATAATTAAATTTAATTAAAAAAGAATCTGAGATTTCTTAACATTCTTCTAACAAGGAGAGTCTCCTCTCAGGTGTCCGCCTCCGATTGCTTTGGTTTTGGATATGTTTTAAAGGACCGAAAAGTAAGAAACAGGTATATTTTATTTTGGCCTGTATGCATGTTTAAAGGATGAAAACACCCCTCAAAGTTCATAAGGGGTACAAAATTGTGTTGAGTAAAACTTCATATAAGAATACATATCCAATAACCAAAGCAATCAGAGGCGGACACCTGAGAGACTCTCCTTGTAAGTTAAAGAAACTGTATGTAGTTGAATATAATTTTATTTCACGAAACAATACTTAAAAAATAATTTGAGACCACTCGTACCAGTCGAGACCAATAGAAGTATAAAATGGTTCCTACGAAATGATATTTAATTCCTTACAAACAAATTATAAAACTTTTTCATACAAGGCTGTACTTTTTAAAAAATTCAGTTTGAGTGGCTGTGGCTTTATCGATTGTCCTTTAAGACAGAGAAGATATATTTATGAAACTTGAATGACATAAGTTCTATCTTTATTTTTATCTTTTGCTATGCAGCGTACATAACAAAATATATGTAGTACAGAAATTTTCAAGTTTAAACTAATAGGTGATACACATATGCGATCGAACTTTTGAATAGTAGCCTCCACATTAAAAAATTTATTTAATATATTTAACTTACCGTTGAATGGAAATTAGAAACGGATGATAGTCTTGTCCGACTTGAATTACGAAGTGCTGGAAACATATCGATGTATGTCAGTGAATATTCGAATAACCCCTCAAAAATCAACCAAAAACAAACCCACTCTTACGGCATAGAACCACAGCTATTGAGAATTGCTGTGACATAACCTATCTGTATTATATTAATCCATGTATTCATTCAAGTTTCAGACGAGAGTTTCGAAAACTATTGTCCAAACCAATGATATTAAATTTAATATAATAGAAATATCATAGTATAAATCTGTAAAGAAAAATATTAGTAATTGAATAAAGTATTCATAGAAACTATTTTAATTTTAATGTCTGTATCATATTTATTCTGGAATTCCTATATTCTCGGCTTATGAATTTAAAATTATATTAAGCAATTTGCATTAGAATTACAAATTTCAAGTTAAATTTTGAATAACGCAAGATGTGTAGCATTTCCATGAAGATGTCTTCCTCCGTGAAGTGGCGCCTTTATTTTGAATCGAATTTTGTTGGTTTATTAACGCATACTGACGTAATATCATCCGATCTTTAGGAGATCTATGATTGGCCGCAGTGAAGGTCGGGTGACTGTTCGTAATTTGTTGGGTATTACGTTTGACATATCAGCGTGCCGTTGTTTTAATTATCCTGTTTCTTTCATGAAAATAAATGTTTGACATATAACACGCCAGGATGGCTGACCCCGAGGGATGGTCCTCGACGCAGGACAACGATTTTTCCAGTTTTCAGTCGAATGACAGCTTCAATTTAAATGAAGTGACTGGTATCGATGGTACGTTGCATGTAATGTTTATCACATTAAAGTCTGCTCTTTGTTTTGTTTTTCTCAGTATCGAAATCTTCACTTGCCCCTCCACTGTGCGATAGTTGTTTATACTCTGTCCCTTCATTAATCCTTATTTAATGCTTTTAAGGGAAAAGAAAAACGTTATGCTTTATTGATTTAAGATATAAAAAACTGTAAGAATCATATCTTTCATTTGTTTCATTTGCTTGATTTATGTGGCTGAAAATATCTTTAGAAAGATTAATGCAATTATACATGTATCAGTGATAACATTAACGCTGCTAAAAAATATTTTGTTATTTAAATTAAATTGCAGACCATTACCGAATAATTTTCATTATTCTTTCTCATTAGAAACTAGACATTTCTAGACTTATAAACTGTTTAAATTCATTCCACTCTGTTTTATATTCTTAATTGCAGATCTTCTTACGAACTGTGAGAGTGAACTACTAAAAAATGAAAATTTATTTAGCGATGACGCGTTACTTTCGCAGTTGGAAGAGCCTTTAGGGATGGACACCGAAGGATTGGATTTCTTAAGCTTTAACAGCAGCGAGGAATTTAAAGAGTTCAAAGAATTTCAGGATTACAAGGATCCGAATATCGTTAAATCTGTACCGAATGAAAATGTAATCCTAAGTCCGGCGGTAGCAGAAAATGCTCAACAAGTTCCTCGTGTGTCGCAACAACAGCCTCGGCAACAACAGAAACAGCAGCAACAACAGTTACCGTTACAGGATGTAACACCTGTACAAAATAGACCTCAAAGAATATCTGTTACACCAGCGCCCACAGTATTTAGTTCACAATACGCTATTCCGCAAAATGTGAATTTCAGTGTTCAGTCACCTGTTGTAACAATAGCACCAGTGGCGCAGCAGAGACAATTGCTTCTGCCAGCTAAACTCATAAAGTCAGAATCGGTCGTTTATTCCAGAGGATCGCAAGGTGTTACTTCGGCATCTGTACCGCATCAGATACATACTTTAGTAAACACTGCGAATGGGACAGTTTTAACTACGGGTGCGACTTACAATTCTCAAATATTATTAATTATTAACAATCTGCTATGTTTCAATTAAACCCGTTTATTTCATTTCGCTTTTTATTCAGGTATCCCTGTTGTACTGGACACAGATAAAGTACAGATCAATCGTTTGAACACGAATACACACGTTGGTGTGCCGAGAGTGAAGGAAGTAAAGCGCAGTGCTCATAATGCTATCGAGAGGCGTTATAGAACGTCGATTAATGATAAAATCATCGAACTGAAGAATATTATTGTCGGAGTAGACGCGAAATTAAATAAGTCGGCGATCTTGAGGAAGACCATCGATTATATCAGGTATATAACATTAAAGCCCGTTCACCTTTCTTGCGCGGATATCGTAAACTAATGAGAGTATACAAATTTCAGATTTCTGCAGAATTCTAATGCAAAGTTGAAGACAGAGAACATGTCACTGAAAATGGCTGCGCAGAGGCAAAATTTACGCGATTTATTGGTATGCGGTGAACTGACACCGCCTAGGTCAGATTCGAGCGAGCCGTCTTTGTCTCCTGCGCCGGCACCATTATCTCCACCATCTCCTTCGTCCATAAAAGACGATCCAGATGTGTTACAAAATATTCACTCGGCGTCTGTCCTTACGAGTCCAGGCATCAAAGATCATACTAGACTTACACTCTGTGGATTTATGCTTCTCTTCTTGGCATTTAATCCTCTTGGTTTTCTCATCAATAATGTTGGAAGATTTAATTCTGATTACGCAAACACCAAGTTAGACGGTCGCACGATTCTTAATTATCAAGGTACGATGTCATTGTAATATACCGTAATAATATCATTTAATCGACAAGCGATACTATTACTAATCACTTTCAGATCAATCGGAGCCCGAGAATCCAATTTGGAGCAACGTGTTTCTATGGTTGACGAATATCATACTTCTAATCGGCGGGATTTGCAGATTATTACTTTACGGTGATCCAAAATTACCCTCGGACAGCAAAGTATTCCTGGAAATTCATCGATGGAGGCGTCAAGCGGAGTTCAACATATCGAAAAATGAATCTAGCCAGGCGTGCCGCGATTTGCATCAGTGTTTGCAATACTTTGGGCGTCCCTATCCGTCGTCGCGTATAGAAGCTTGGCTCGCAACTATTTGGCAAATTACGAGGCAACTTCTTCATAAGCTCTGGATTGGAAAATGGATCTTATACGTCCATAAATGGTGGTCTGAGAAAACAACGCGGCAGCAAGCAGAAATGTCTGCCATGGAGATAGCCATTATTTACCAGCACATGCTTTGCCTACGGTTATCAGAAGGATCGAAGAATGGGACACTGTATCTTGCTCTCTCCGCTGTGAATTACGCGGAATCCGCTGGTGAAACTATGCCGAAGTCATTGTTGGCGGAAATATATATCAATGCTGCGCTGTACTTCAAACAGTCGCTCTTTCCATTCATCCACAAATATTACTTGGGCAAAGCGCGCACGTTGTTATCATCGTGCACCGTCCCCCCGAAATTGAAATGGATAATGAGCGACGAGGGTGCTAAATTTTTAGCATTCCAGAAGTGGCAATACGGTGAACAGCAAGATAACGAATTCACATCTCAAACAAGCCGGGCCGATCCTTTATCTTACGCATCTCGTGCATACAGAGATCATTTGATTGGACATTGTTTGCGTACTTTAACTGGTACCGTCGGAGACACTCACTTGTCTTCGATGTTAGAGTACGGACAAGTCATCATGGCATCCGCTGGTGTAGACGCTGGCTTTTTGTGCACTGACAAAATCACTGTTACACGTAAGTTGAAGGAGTAGTAAATGTACAGTAAGAAGTTAATCGTTATGGAACTGATATTTCAAATTCGTTGTATTTTAGATTGCGAGGATGAAATTGGATTATGGTGGGGAGCAGTCCTGTACGTGGCTGCTTGTTGGAGATTAAGGGAAGACGATTCGCAGGCATGGAGTATCGTTGAAAGCAAATTCCCTTACGAAAGGAATTATCAGCTCTGTAATAGCAACAAGAGTGTCAGTCCCTTACCATACATCGTATTGAATGCTTTACAAGCAGCGAAAGCCACGAGTAAATCAGCGTCCATGCGTTTCATCGAGCAAGCAGGGATATTGCTCGAACAGTCTTTGGTTTATTATAATTGTAAGCAGCAATCATCGCAAAATGTTTTGGTAAGCATCGAAGTATTATATTCGTACCATAAGTCTCAGTGTTTGTACATTTAATTATATTCAGTTATAAATATTAGTGGATTCATTTTTTACACGTGCTTTTAATACAAATACGTAGAATATTAATTCGCGTTGACTGTAGCGTTTAAAGTAGTATAAAGTTAAAGTTATCAATAGCTTTTGCGGACAAATTTATGCAATTGCTTTCCTGTTACAAGTGTGCATTGTAGTTGCATTGCATGAAATATAACTGTGCAATACTTCTACAGTGCAACTCTTGTGGCAGGGCTCGGCGCCATGTAGTAGTAATACACGTATCCATACATGCCTATAGCTCTCAAGAGATCTCCAATCTTTCATAACTACACGATTCCTGCATTTCTTCTAGCTCACTCAGTTGTGGATTTGTGATTGGTTGCTCGAGATGCGCACTACATTCTGGCAAGAGTTAGACAGCGATTCGGAGAGGCCAAATGCAGGCATACCTCTCGGAGGTTTCCAGCGCGATTTAGCTTGTTTGAGGCAATTGTGCCAACATATTCCAGTAAGTTTCAGCGTTAGAATAATATTACGAGCGAGTAGATTATATTCATAATTTATTATGCATTTTTTCAGTCTACACTGGCACGAGTATTTGTTTACGAAGCTACAGCGCGTATAATGGCTGGGGCGACACCGGTGAAAACTCAAATATTGCTAGATCGTAGTTTACATCATAGAAATTCTCGGTCTTCTATTATCTGCGGAAAGGATCGTTCGCAGGATCAGTATAGTGGAGAGAGAGAGCACGCAGTAGCTTTGTGTTTAGCGTGTCGACATTTACCTGCACTATTGTTAGCCTCGCCTGGAGAACGTGCTGGCATGCTTGCAGAGGCTGCTAAAACACTTGAAAGAGTGGGTGACAGGAAAAGGCTTCAAGAGTGTTATAAATTAATGCGACAATTGAGCCCTGCTATATCTGTCAACTGATACATTAAATAAAAATGTATCCCCATACGTAGTTGGCGTTTTGTATACTATGTAAGATTAATGTACATAAATTTCCATATGGACTGTAAATTGGGAAGTAATCGTTTTACGTTTATAAGTCAGATTATTTAATCGATTGTTTCGTAGGTATATTCGTAATTTAATATTCACCACTAAGCAATCTCCTAATCGAATCGATACATTTACTATCATTACACTCGTATAATAAAAAAGTTAACGTTCTTAATGATTTGAATGGCATTTTCTTCATAAAAATACTTTAAAAAAATTGCGAGACAGGGTTTGCTCGTTGCATAAAAGAATAAGCATGTGATATTTCAATGTTTTATTTCGTTTACAAAATAATAGTAGTTGAATTATCCTAGGTCTATGAATATAAAGATAATTTATATATGATTATTCTGCCAAAGAAATCTGTGCTGTCGCTGAATACAAACTTAAAAGCTTTTGCTTCTTTTGGTTCACTTAAGTTAAACTTTTGTACTGTATTATTATCCTCTGGATAGAATGGCTCAAGAAATTCAGTCCCTTTATCGCCAGCTTCTATGTGACAATCTTTACCAACAAATCCACCTTGAAATTGAATCTCGAATGAACTTACTTCACACTTTTGCTCAAAATTGATAATTATCCATTGTGGAGTTCCCTGGAATGTATATTTCAATATTTAATATTTTATAACATACGTCGCAGAGACATAAATAGAATTTATGCTATTACTTCTTTGCCAACGCGTGCTACCTTAAATGATACGCAGTATGCACTGCAGTATTACCTAATATTTAGAGACAGTTTTGCAAATATTAAACACTTTCATACCGCATCAGAATTCCAACAAGTATCAGGGCAATTATCGAACATGTATTTCTTTCCATAAGATCTGTTGTCCTTATTTGAGACTGAACTGACCCTACACAAATAACAAATTTTAAATACAATTTCTGCAACACTGAAATATAATTAAAGTTTAGCGCAGGTTACATATTAAATTTAAACATATACTAACTAATAGAAATACAATTGTTTTGAATAACTTACCGACATTCGAATTTGCGTTGCGCGAATAAACAAGTCATAATAAGAAAAAGTAAGAATACTTTAACAGCTTCCACGTAACTTAGTTTTAAATATTTATTAATTACACTTTATCACTCTACTGGCTCTTGTATTTATTTATTTACATTTGTAGAAGATTGTTATCAAACTACAAGAATTGTTTTGTAAATTTTCTGTAACGAGGTTGATGGAGGTTATGTTGCAGAATTAATTTAGGTTAGTTTAAACTGAGATGGTAGAAACAATAGGCACAGCAAATTATTTAACCACTACGTAGCCGCTCACTGATTTTTCGTCGAACGCAGGGATCGGCGCCGCCGGTTCGGCGGACTTAAGCTACGTAGATGGAGGGGGAAATACCTGCAGGAGCGGTGGTAATGTGTGCGTGAACTGACGCCAGCGCCAAGCCAGCTAAGTGGCCATAAGTGGCGCCAATGCGAATCAACACCACGGCTAACCAGCGTCACCGGGAAATATTTTACATTACCACCGCTCCTGTAGGTGTTTCCCCCTCCATCAGCGTAGCTTGCGATCCCTGACAACGTGTACACCAAACCGAGCCCTCAACGAGATAATACTGTATTCTTTATTTCTGTCTCCTAATCAAGGAGACTTCAGTTTTTATTGTATAATAATTTATTTTTAAGTTTGATCTATATTAGAAAACTTAACAATATCTGAAAATATGAATACATAAAATTAATAGGTGTTGATTTATGCAGTTACAAGTTGAAAGGATGTTAACAAATTTGAGAGAAATAATATTAGACTACTCTATTTATGGATGTACAGTATTTGGAGAGGAACTTGTTAAGTTGGAAGAATGTTTAATTGCATTTGTGTCTAAATTCTTATTATGTGATTGGCTCATAACAATTAACAGGTAATAATAAGTTTATTTAAATTCTTTATGTTCGCAAACATGCAACTGAACATAGTAAGTACTTATTCCAGATCTCTTAAACAACATGACTTATATGACAATTAGAAAACAACTTAGTGTCGAGGTCGAGAAGCAGGCTCCTGATACTATGTATCCGCAGAATTTACAAATGTACATTATACCACCGTCCGGCCATATTAACATGGAAGAATTGCAGCAATGGTGTGTCAATCGACTGAGAGGTAGATAATTCGAAGTTAATAAGGAAAGTAATAAATATTATGCGCGTTTTTCTGTTTCCATGACATTAAATGTGACTAGTTGCATGAATTACAAGGGACGTAAGGTATTAAGAATAAAATTATCACTTGTTTTACTTATTTTTTATCTTACAAAGAGTCTAAATTGTATTTTGTAGTTCTGAAGTTAGTAAAAGAAATATCAATGCAAAATTATAAAAACTCGTCCGTACATTGTAAGGCTATCTTGATTAAGAAGTTGAAGGAAAATGGCCTTTATGATTTTGCGCTACTTATAAATGCACCTGGTTATGAATCTCAGGGAGGAATGGAACAGCTTTTAAGAAGAAACGATTGTATGTCACACTTTATATTGAGGTCCGCATTTTCCTTTGACCATGACAAGAGGGTGTGGTTCTTCGAGCAAGAGACAAGATTATTCAAATGGAGATTTTCTTCCTTGGATAAAGAAGGAATCAAAGCATTCATTTCCATTAATGGACTTCAGTACTCTACTGTTAGTATCATACATATGGATAATAAAAACTGCGTACTATTACCAATATATATATTACCAAGATCCTTTGATTTTAGATTACCAAAGAAGAGAAAGAGAGGATCGAAGAGGAGTTTCCAATGTCGTTATGCAACCCAGAAAGTACCGATAATGTATTTTACAAAATAGAGTTTACCAGTGCGCTAAGTCTAGTTGCAAAGCGGCAAGTATTTATAAAAGATGGTATTGCTTATGTGCCAGAAACAAAGATGTCACTAATAATTATTTCCGAATTTAAGAAAAGATTAAACGAAGGATTTGCTGTAAGTATAGAATAATAATTTGCAACCAACTGCTTTTATGAATTGTATAATTATTTCTTCTAGAAATTACTTATTATTTTAGTATTCACGAGGAGTTGCGACAAGTGTTTATGGCGACGAAAGGATAACTAAAGTTTTCAGCGTACTTCTAAACAGCATTAACACTCAGTATTTCAAGCTTAATCCACGCAGACAAGTGAATATTAATGAATTAGATGAGGTATGCTTCGGTCTTGTATTTGAAATTACACCGAAACAAAATGTTATTTTAAAATTAACAGAAACGAGAAAGAATCTTTATTTAGCTTGACATTCTTTTTATCTAGCTATCAATAACATCTTATCCATTGTGCATGAAATTGCTCCACCAAGCATTAAAAACAAAGCATCATCTCACAAATGGTGGTAGGGTGCAATATTGCTTATTTCTCAAAGGAATAGGAGTCCGTGCAGATGATGCATTACAATTCTGGAGAAATGAATTTGTCAAAAAGATTACTGAAAGTATTTTTCGAAAAGAGTATAGATACCAAATACGACATTTGTATGGACAGGAAGGAAGACGTGCAGATTATGAGCCTTTCTCCTGCGCTAAAATATTGAAAGCTGTTATTGGTTTGCGAGATAATCATGGGTGCCCATTTAAGCATATGACGCTTGATGTACTTACCGAAACACTCTCTAAATGTGGATTGGTTCAATCAGGTAAATAAATTAAAACAAATAGTTAAGGAAACATTCTATCTTTCGCAAAAAAATTTTCAAAGTTCATAGAAGGTTCGATCTTTAAAAAATTTACAAATATTCCAGATATAGAATCGGTGACACAACTTTCAAAACAAGGTTCTTATCTCAACGCATGTAAAAAATACTATCAGATCACTCACAACTATATTACAGAGAATACTTTTGACCATCCGAATATTTATTTTAATCACAGCTGCAAAGTTTTTGAGGATATATATTCAGGTAAGTTTCGTTAATATATTGTGATAAATATTACTTTCTTTACGAATTTGTAGAATCTAATAAAAGTTAGTTTCAAAAGTAATCAAAGGAAAGGAATTAAATAAGATTATGTAATCTCTGCTCTTGTCATTAGATCAAAATTATTAATGCGTAAATTAACTGTTTTAGATGAGGAAGATTGAAAAATGCTGCGAGTTGTAAATGAAGGAAAGGGGTCTGGGTTAAAGCAAACTGAAAGTATTATGCGAGATGTGTATAAGAAATTTATTTGTTCATATACATTTCTTTTAACAAATATTCGCAGCAGACTGTAATTGAAGAATTAGTGTATTTTGCATTGGCTTTGTTAAAAATAATCCAGTAATTTTAACTGTAATATGTAAAATGTATACAACATATATCTTTTGTATAAATGAAAACAGATTCTTCAATTTTGAATATTAAATTAACTTTAATATATTCAAGTGTATTAAATAGTACATTACATGGAATTAGCATTTCTTAATAGTTTATTTACATTTATTACAAAATACCTAAATGCATTTAAAAATGCTTCTCACAATGTATTCACATAAAATTAATTGATTCTAATTAAACGCCTTCATTTATGTTTCTCCACAGTCTCGTCTATGACTTTATTAAGTTTACGATTCTGCCAATCAAGGGAAATATCATCCAGATGGTTGTCGAAGTCCACGAGATTTCTGTAAAGCTCTGCTTTCAACAAGGAATACAGTGCATCGGTATGCATTACCCCTTTATCGTAAAATACACTGCAAGAATAAAGAAGAAACATTTGTATGCAACATTAAGTGTATTAACAAATATATTTATGAAATATTTCATTACTCAGATATATCTTTGGTCTTCCATTTGCCATCGACAAACTGTGACACTCTCAAAGGATTTGCGTTCATTCCAAGCGTTACTTCTTTATTATCCACCTGATAACAGAAGAAATTAATGAAAATATTTCTAGACAATCTTAGCTTAGTAATACTTACTACAACAAGTAGAGCATTGCCACAGTTTTCTGCTATTTTGTCCGCCATTCTGTGAGCAGGTTTATCCGTACTACAATAAAAGAAAGAGCTTGTTAAATTAACAAAATTAAAGCATATGCTTAAAAACGATTAACCTGGAGTAAACTAGTTTAAATGCGCTAGGTATGTGTTAAGAATATAAGTTCAAGATATATAATAACTTCTCAAGTGGATGAATAATAAATTACCTTAAATCGTGTATAGTTTCATTCGCAAGATAATAACCTGCGAGTACCAGACCTCTGCTCATAGCATATTGATCGACCTGGAAAGATTTTTACTTACATTCATCTGGTTATTAAATATATTGTATGTAGACTCCCTAACATTATAAAACTTCAAGTTGCCACATAACCTTCAATTCATCAATACTACTTAGCAATTCAATTATTATAAATGTATGGAAGATATATATATAATACTATTTGACGTAAATTTCTACGTTTACAATAGAAACAAGAACGCTATTTAAAAATTCTAAAATTATCGTACCTCGAAAGACATATCATTAATTCATTAATTTCATAATGTAAGTACAGTAGATCACTTATATTTGCATGTGCTTCCCCAAAATATTACCAATATAAAAACCTCTGTGCATAAGATTCATTTTTGTGTAAGTAGCTTGTACCTGATTATTTAAATATTTACCATGGCCAAAGCAATTTCCGCCATGGGCGAGACATGGAGGCAGATATGAAACAGGGGGATTGCATCTTCGATTCGCAGTTCCATGGATTTGCCATCACCTTTGTTCTTCTGTTTGGCTAACAACAAACCGTTTATCGCGCAATGAGGATATTTAGCCGCGTGCAATATAATTTTACAGTACGCTCGACTAGAGAACGAGATATCTGCCATTTTGACGTGGATACACACGTGTGTGTCAGTGTGTAGGATAATAACAAAATTACGATTAGCTATCGATACTATCGATAGTTTCTTCGATATAGGCGAGTCATGCGTTACTCTCTGAAGTTGGTAGCACGCACAATAGTGGGTGATAGTGGGCAGTTCAAATTGGTTCAAATTCAAGTTTCAAGGTGTAAAGAAGTTTCGCGGTTTATTTTCTCGTCAAATATTAAAGAACGCTTTAAGAGAAGAAATTGATCTTTTATCCTAGGATTTTTACGAAGACGATACTACTTTATATTTGAAAGCATGAAAAGGTATCGCCGTACGTATCAGTGATTTTATTTAAAAACGTAACCGTAAGAGGTTAAGAAGGCGGGTGAACTTGTCCACTCCGAATAACTTCCAAAGTGTGAAATTCAAAAAGGCAGTGAATTTTCTATGGGAAAGTATTAAGCTTATTTCTCCTACACTTAATAATAGTAACAATTGCATAGAAGTCCACGAACATCACTTTGAGCACCTACTGTGACTATATAAGGTAAGTAATGAGACCACGAACAACGTTTCCGCAAATATCTCGCTAATTATTAGGTTTAGGACAAAGCTTAATACTTTCTTATAGAAAATTCACTGCTCCTTTAAATTGTAATACAAAAAGGTACTTAAAAAATTCAAAGTCTCCCCGATATCTCGTAAACAAATAGGTTATTTAAAAAAACCCTTCCAGCATCACATGCTCCCTTCGGTACCGTGCAATTTCTATATGAAACACATTTCTATGGAACAGCTACTTTAGAAGTTATTTGGCGTGGACAAGTTATGTGACTCGACGTAAGCCTATATTCTTCGCATCAAAATGTATACTGAAGTTGCAATGCACACAGGTAGTTGCAATTAAATATCAAATGCTATAAGGACAGATTATGTATGTTCGGTGGAAGATAAGTAAAGAAGAGCCAAACGAGAATTGAGTGAAGAGTAGATGATGAAATGTTTATTAAGTTGGCAATAATTGAGAAAATACTATTTGAAAGTTCGCACCGTATTTCTGTTCCTCTGCATCCTGCAGCTTTGTAGAATGGAAAATATCCAGAAAGTTATTGATCTTCTGCACAAAAAGAAGGCGATCCGTGTGAACCAGTTTGCAGAAACGGAAAGAAAACAGACCGAGGAATACGATGATTTGATGCATACGTTACAAGCTATGAAAGGTTTACACTTTTTCATCAAACAAACTTATAATTCTTAACTTTATTATTCTTAACTTTGCAATCAAACTTCAATAATTTATATGTTTTACTCATACATATTTGTTGCAGACGAAAGGACCAGTTGTATAGAAACTGTTAGTAGAAACTTGCAGTGTTTAACAACGCACGAACATTCGATCTATAAACTCGTCCACAATTCAGAAAATGCTCTGGGGCTACCGATCTCTCACAATTATCATCGGTATAATAAGTTCCTTAGCGTGTTATTCTGTATTGTAAAACACTTCTTATAAGTCTGCTTTCAGGCAAGCCATAACGTTTTTGTCAGAAGGAATTGACTTCATAAATAAATCACAGAACGTGTATAAGAATTTTGATAATGATGACAAAGAGAACAATGCCAATTCTATAGATCTTATTAATGATATTGTAAGTTCATCCACTGTTAATTAAATTACATAGAACAGGGTTGACTAACTGGTGGCTCACGGGCCACCAGGGGCACTTCCGCCTTGCTGCCACGCTGAACGGCTCCCTCCATATCTACCAGACTCTGACGATCGCAGTCGAAAAGAGAAGGAAAGAAGGAAGAATCCACTGCGATCGTGAGAGTCTGGTAGGTACGGAGGACCATTCAGCGTAGCAGCAAGGCGGAGGAGCCTCCGGTGGTTCGCGAGTAGGGCTACCATCCATCCGGGTTTCCCCGGATTTGTCCTCTTTTTTAGGGCGTCCGGGGGGATTTTCTGTAGTGATCCGGATTATTCGATGCTGCTCGCTCGAAAAGTCATAAATACTTTACCTTTATTTCTTGAATGCGGTTACAGTCTATAATTTACAGAAATTTTTGTCTTGGTATATCGTGCCTAATATATAAAATAATTAAAAGTGTCCGGGTTTCAAGTGGAAATGTCCGGGGTTTTAATGCTCTCAGCCCTGGATGAATAATTTTACAGATGGCAACCCTACTCGCGAGCCACCAGTTAGTCAACCCTGACATAGAATATTCTAAATTTTTAATATTTCACGCTTTCCTTCCAGGCACTTTGTACAAACACTGTGGGAATTGAATTATATATGGTAGAATCATTAATTGCTAAGGTAAAAACATTGCAGAGGAATGCGGATGTAAGAATACTACTCAATTGCGGTGGTAAGTAGAATTTTAGCATAGAACTATCCTTATCAGATAAGGTTCAATTAAAGGATGATATGGGCAATGATTGGGTAACGGTAGTAATATCAATGAAATAGATATTTCTCTTAAATTCTGGTATGGTTAGAGATACTTTTATGAAAATATACAGTTCAAAATTATTGAAAACACTAGCTCGTAACACTCTTACCTTTCCACGCTATACATATATACGTTGGACATATATAAACTAATTATAATTGTCTGTTTATAGATGAGGATACGGAAGTTTGAGATATTGTACTATGTCTTAAATAAGACAATTTTATTTTTATACAAATTTTATACAATTCTTATCTTCTAAGTATCCACAGTATTTTAAATATTTAACGCAGAAACGTAATTGCATTTATAAGTTATCTTTGTACAGTATTAATTAAACAACTTGCGTTTATTAAATGATGATGTCATATTGATAATCAAGACTTCATTATAACTCTCTCCAATTTGGATCCATAATATTCTGCGATGGAAAAAGTATTTTGGGTAAATAATATAATATATTTGATAATAAATATGTTTTCTTTCGATAGATATTATTTTCGTACTATTAATTCGGGCGTGATTTGCGATGTCGAATGCATAATAGGGAAAGGCAGTATTTCGTTTCGAAAATGACGTGGAATGTTCATATCTCTTTCTGGTTTCTCAGTTTCACAGGTCAGTGAGATTGTCCTTTCTCTTTGAAGTCGAGAACTTTGAAATAAATGGACTTTAAAGTTACTTACATTTTAATAGATAGACGTATACTTACTTCGCAACATTGTACTGTTCAGTAGCGACTTTCTTTTCTCTTTCAATTAATGCTTTAAATTGAGTTTGTAATAGGCAAAGTTTCTCTTTATGTTGATTTTCCAGATGCTTCGCATCTTTTAAAGCTTTTATTCCTTCTTCCTTTTTAGTTAAAGCTGACTATAATTCGAAAAAGATAAATAACTTGTCTTTAGAAGCTGGACCAAGTATATCATATTTGTCGCAAAGCTGTGGCAAAAATTACCAGTGTTAAATTTTCAAGTTCCTTAGCACGCATAATAAGTAATTTTTCTTTCTCTTGCAGAATCTGGTTCTGAGCATCAAGTTCATTGTTCTTTTCCTGCCATTTCAGTCTTTCTCGATTAGCAGAAGCAGTGGCTTCTTGAGCAATTTTAATAGCTGCCTCTAGCTGTAATAATGATTCAATAATAAATATCGATACTATAACATTCTATAGCCTTGTGTACCTCTATTTTGGCAATATCATCATTATTAGTCTTGAATCTGTTTAGCACTTCTAGTTGCGCTTTCTCCGCTGCTACTGTTTCTCTTTCTTCTGTAAGTAATTTCAGCTGTCTTTTTTGTTCTTTCAGCCAAGATTCCTTTAATGTCTAGAATCATAGTATTAAAGTGAAAACAACAAACTCTCTAAATGTATAATTATTTTATATTATCAACTATTCTAGTCATTAATGAATAATTTCACATAACAATATAAAATTTAATTCAATTGTACCTGCAAATAGCTTCTTTCCCACTTTACTTTTTCTTCAAACTGTTCTCTCTCTTGTAAGAGCTGCGCAGCTTTCTTTCCAAGCATTTCTTGCGCTTGACTGTTCTGCGTATTCTGTATTTGAAGTTCACTTATAAACTGTGTAAAACGAGCGTCGAATTTCATTGTTGTTTCCACAAATTTATTACGATGATCTTCCAAAGTTCTATTCTGATTATTTAATTCGAGCTTCTGGGCTATAAACATTTATCATACAACAGAAATGAGAGAATACAACGTCATTACATTTAATGTTAAGTTTAAATTTCTTTAAAAATATGTTTAGAGCATTTTTATACTGTTTACTCTAACAACATGTATGAGGTATATGCATTTCAAGTTAAAATTAATGATAAATTATTAATCAATTATTCGTTAAACTTACCTTGTATATGATCTTCGTGGGTTTTGAAATAATTTTCTCGTAACTGTAATACTTCGTTATTTTTTAGCTCTATTACTTCGTTGTTTTCCTTTATAGTTTCAACAATAAAATTAGCTTTTTCTAATATATTCTCTATATCAGCCTTTCTATTCGTCACAGTTTCCATCATTTGATCTTCTGTCTGCTTGGCTCTAGATATACTTTCCATTATATTAGAATATTCTCTTTCCACAAGTTTTATATTTTGAGCATGTAACTCGTTAAGTTCTTTAACGTGTCGAGCATGTTCACTCTGATCAAAAGATATTAATATAAATCTACAATGTTAATAATGTAATTGGATTTATTAAATAGATTATAAAAACCTTTAATTTATGAATTTCTTCTTTGTAAAAATCTTCTATTTGCACTTTTTCATTGCTTAATTTTTCAAATTTTGCTATGTAATCACTCTCTAAGAATTCGATTTCTTGTTTTGTTCGCTCCTCTAATTTTATCATTGCCTGTTTCAAAAATGCAATTTGTCTCCTAAAACACAAATTTTGGTAAATGTTCTTTACGAATATTATATAATGGGAATATGTTAGAGAACATACTCGTAGAAATCTGCTTGAAATGTTACTTCACTTTCCTGTCTTTCGTTTATAGAGGATAACATGCTTTCTAATTTAGATTTTTCTGCTTGCAACACTTTTACCATATTCTCCATTTCCTCTTTTTCATTTACCGAGTTCCTTTCTTTTTCACTTTCCCCTGAATTACAACTATGGTAAATTGATGCAGTACTTGGCACTGAAATAGGCTGGGCCATCAATGTCTTGAAAAAAAAAACAGCAAACGTATTTTAATCTCATTTAACACTCTTTTCATTGCAAGAGTCCGATCTCATAGTAAAAGAATGCTCACTTGTATATATTGATTAATGCGTTCCTGTTGTACTTTTATTTGCGTCTCCAGTAAAGTCTGTTTTTCAAGTTGTAGTTTTAGGAGAGCATTAAATTGTTTCTCTTGATTACAGAGCATGGTGTGTTGACTGTCCGATACTTTACTCAATTGTTCATGTTGCTGGGAAAGCACCGCTGCTGTTCTTAATTCATGTTCTTGTTGCTGCATGCTCATAATCGCAGCTTGTTGATTAACTTGTGTACCAAATAATAGGGAGAAATGGTCTGGGACACGCATGGCTTCTAAGCCTTTTTCATCAGCTACCCTTAAATCTGACGAACTTGTGTTATCCCGAAGTGGAATATTTTCATTAATAGATACTTTTCCAACTTTATCGGATGCTCTATCTTTCAATCTTGCCGCCTCCACTTCATCTACCTTCTTATTTTCTAATTTCTTTGTACCACCCAACCATTCTGGTAAACTCTCCTCTGATTTAGTATTATGTACATCAGACTCTCTGGCTGGCATACTTTCATTCGCCGCCTTAAAAATTAGAAAAATATATTGAAAACTACAAGATATATTGTTAAAAGATATCCGTACAATATTATTATAAATTGTTACTTTCTGTATTTCTTTGTATTTGCGAATCATTGCTAGCTACTTTAAAGAGTAAGAGTTTTATTATATGCCAGCAATTAAGCATAATTACCAGTTCAAGGCTTTGGTCAGGCAATAAATCAGTAGATAGTAAACCAAGAGGATCATTTATGATTTTCGTATTCCTTCTACCTCTACGAGGCTCTCTCGTAGGCAGCGTGATTGATTGCTCCGTATGTTGAGATCTCGGTTTCTGTATAGTGTTTGTGAGTACCGCAGGTTGTACTGAAACTCCTGATTCCGCTTGTTTAGTGTTTCTATAAATCATGGAATCCATTGTAACAGATGAACGAGGTTTATTCTCAAATAAGTTCTCTCTTAACAATGATCTTCTTGGTTTGTCATCTATTGTGTCTGATTTATCGATTAAACTTGCTAAGACATCCTCCTCTTCGTTCCTAGACACACTTTTCTGTCTTTGTACATTTCTTTCTTTAGACAATTCACTTTGTAATAAATTAGAGTTAGTTTTAGAACTCGGATGACCACTTGGTTTCTGTGAAAACAATTGATTAACATCTCTTTGGTCTGTATTAAACTTTGATTCCAATTCTATATTTGATTTGCTACTTGTCGTTGATGGTGTTTTGATCTTAAATAAGTCTTCCATTAGGCTACTTTTACTACCAGCCATGAATAAATTCTTCTTTTCCTTCAAAGAAGTTTCCTCGTCGGATAATAAGTCCGCGAATGAATTATCTTCGGTGGGATCTGTGTATCAATAATTTCGTTTTAATAGTTAGTCTTGAAAATTATGTAAAAAGTAATAAAAGGGAAAATGTTCATAGTCGTGTTCGTTGAAAATAAAAAATTATATTTCAGGATTTTCGTTAACGCTAATATTATATTGAATCATGAACTTCTCCTCTATCTTTTCCTGCTATTTTAAATATCAAATCACCTTTGAATATGACCTTTTTTCTCATTTCTTTATCTGACTGCGCATTAGAATCTTTGAAAATACTCGTAGAAGATTTTGATCTTCTAAATGAGTCATTAAATAGTCCCAAATCCAAACTGTCCATATCTTCTAATGCTTGTGTGATTTCCTCCAAATTAGCGTTTGAGGTTTCCATCTGTATAAAATTGTGTATAGTAAAAATGAATGAAACAAAAAAATATTTTTATATAATTCCAATAAGCTTATTAAGCTATTCAAGTTTAGTTACTAATACATAAAATAAAGGGAATCGGTACCTTTTAGGGAATGCAACTTAACTACTTAACTTGTTTTTTTAAATAGTTTTCAATCTATTTCCTACAAAATGAAAAGTGTAAACATCAGCAAATGCAGCTGGAAAAATCATTTCTCGTAACTATGTTGTTCCAATTGTTTTCCAATCCTGTAAGTAGTTTCCATAGAAACTACGTAGAAGGGTAAACCAGTTCTCAAAGTATACAAATAATTAATGTGACTTGGTAACAAATTTTTTAATGCAAATAAATCTGTTTGAAATTAGCGTTAAGTGGCTGCGAAATTTTACTTAGAAAGGAGTTATAAGACTGTTAAGGCTGATTCGGACACATTGAGTAATTTACTTGAGTGGCGAGTAATTTAGTAATTTATCATGTGTGGACACTAAAATTTAGTCGAGTAGTTTACTAAGACAATGGTAAATTACTAAATTACTCGCTACTCGACTACATTATTCAACATGTCTGTTCCAGCCTTTACTCACCGATTTCATCATTGAAAGTTTCATAACTTTACCAGTAGCTAGAATAAAGTACTAGATAGTTGCTCATATAAACACTTAATCATTTACAACATATTTGCCAATAATAATCATCTTTCTCTAGCTGATTGTCACAAATTTACTTAATGTTATGTTCCTTTCAAAGGAATCGGTAGCTCCCTTAGCTACCAAAGTCTTACAAAAAATACTTTCAAATTTATATTCAGCATTATAAATAATCTTCCATAGGATTTACTCTTTATTTAGATATTTATTGTTTTGTTAGTCATTCAAATCATCAGCATCATTCATCTATATAAAACTAGCAAAATATACCTGCGCTTCGCTTCGGGCCTAAGAGGTATTAAGGACTCCATGAAAACAAATTTCACCCCTTTTCACCACACCCTTAGAGGCTGATTAGGGCAAAATCCTGAAATTGTGTTTTTAGGCATTTGTGTGAGTAAGCTTTGTAAGTAGAAACCAAGTTCATAACTAATCGAGCCTAAGGGATATTGAGAAGTCCGTGAAAACACAGTTTACCCCTTTCCACCCCCTTACAGCAGAAAAAGAAAACAGAAGGAAAACTGTAATAATAATAAATGTAAAAATTCCAAAGTAACTGGGATAAGCGATTGGTACTACGAGAGCTCTCTATCCGTTCGCAGCGGCGTACCTTGGTCCCGTTGAATTTTCGCTTGCGAGTACGCTCGTGACACGCTTGTGGCCGCCCTGCGGTCGAGGCGCTCTGGCCTGTCGCAATAACATACATAACCTATATATACATTATATTATATATGGTTTTTCCGTGAAAGGGAGGGAGTTTTTTTTAAAAAGATTTCTTAGCGAGCACCTAGGGGCCAAGAGGAACGTACCTAGTAAATTTTATGGTCATTGGATCAGTGGTTCCAGAGAAATCGTGATTATCAATGGTATTTGATTTGAATTTTATATATATATATAGATTGTAAACCACTGTCGGTAACTCTTAGTTGCACGCATGCTCGTTCTGTCAGGTGTATTGAGAAGCAGTGGTGAGGGTAATAACAAACGATAGTAGGGGACTAGGGGTACGCGATGGAAAGGGGAGCAGTTTGATACTGCATATGTGACTTCCGTGGTGTTGCGTGGTTCGCTGTGTTCGTTCGTCCAAATCGATAATACGTTGGAAACTGTTGATGTCAACCGAATATTAATTCTCAGCGTATAATCCTTCTGATCTTTTCTATTCGCAACAAAATTCTCATCTCTCGTTGGACGACTTGACGATGCAGAGTGTCATTAATTCTGTAAAAGGCACCGCGCTTGGTGTCGCCGAATACTTAACCCCTGTACTAAAGGTATGCTTGTATGTGACATCCTAAAAAGCATAATAAATCGAATATGTTGCAAAATAACACGATTCCGTGTAACGAGTATGTCAACCATTATTCACTGTTCGATCGTTCGTTTATATTGCACCGCTATATATTTCTAAAGCTAAGTTGTAATAAATTTACCATACAGCTTTGATATATTTAAGATAAGTTTCTGTAACGAAATCTTGGATAATCTTATTGATCTCTGTTGTCGTAGCTACAACGTTTATCTTTTAAATGTATATGTGTAAGATCCTTGTTCTCAATGTATGGATAATCTACGAATATTACTCTTTTTACAACGTTAAATATTGTACTCGATGCTTTCTGGCATTCAAGCGTTCTAGGAAATGCTTTCTATGTAACGAAGAAGGTACAGAGTCAGAATAAAATGGATTTCTAAAAATAACTTTCTTTGTTGTACAGGGGCCTACAACAATGTTTATAGTATTTCCAGAGAAGCAAAGTATATAATTCTTGCTGCGTATACATGTATACACTTTTAGTTCGCTTATTCGCTATCGTCTTAAATATGTGTACTCCAATTTCTCATACTTTCAATTCAACTATTTGTATCTGACGTACGTAGTATATGGGAGTTAATCAAAACTCTACCTTTGCTTTTCGTGCTTATCATTTTTTCATAATTTTACAATTTTCTATTATTTAACCCTTTCAGTGCTAAACACTTAATTATATTTAATTTTATTCATCGAGTGCCAATAGACATTTATTATTCGCGCTGCGTCCTTGAACTAAATACAAACTGTGTCTCCATAGCACCCAAAGGATGAAACTTTGATTTTGTATATTTAAAAAAGATGTGTGATAGACTACCTCAGGGTTGATTAATTGGTGGCTCCTCCGCCTTGCTGCTACGATGAATGGCCCTTCTCCATACCTACCAGACTCTGACGATCGCAGTGGATTCCTCCTTCTTTCCTTCTCTTTTCGACTGCGATCGTCATAGTCTGGTAGGTATGGAGGGGGCCGTTCAGCATGGCAGCAAGGTGGACGTACCCCTGGTGGCCCATGATCCACCAGTTAGTCTACCCTGGACTACTTAAATGTGTTAATATTTTTGAACGAATGAACTTCCAGCAGGAAAGGTAGCATATTTATGTTATACTTCAAATGTAACTTATAACATTAAAGGAAAGTAAATTTCGAGAAACTGGAGTATTAACACCAGAAGAATTTGTGGCAGCAGGTGATCATTTAGTACATCATTGTCCGACATGGCAATGGGCTACCGGTGACGAGAATAGAGTGAGGCCATACCTTCCCAAGAGCAAGCAGTTTTTATTGACACGTAATGTTCCTTGCAGTCGCAGATGCAAACAGGTACTATTGTTCTCAGGGAGACGATACGATCCTTAAATTATTTAACATACTTCAAGTTGCGAGGAAAGTTATGTAAGTCGCTGATAGTAACTTCTCTGACTGAATTTCAGATCGAATACACTAAAGAACAAGAATGCATTATAGAAGCTGATGACCCAGAGGGTGGTTGGGTAGATACACACCATTACGATGCTAGTCTTGGCGGTATTGACGACAGAGTAACTGAAATGACGTTAGAAGAAACACATCTGCCTCAGTCGATTGGCGCAGGGGAAAATAATGACGACGAAGACGATGATGAAGATGATGATGGGGATGGCGAGGATATGGAAGCTTTTGAAGTCAGTGGAATGTTGGATGAACAAGATAAGGTACTGTTCGTACGTTATGCACTATGAAAGTACAGTCTCTAAACGGATATAACGTATATACAATGATCAGTAACGCATTCAGTGGTTGATTTAAGAGGGGATTGCGCCTTCTTGGGCCGCAAAATAGGTAATTCTTTGTGAATTTTTGGTACAAAAACGGTTCGACAAATTAATTTGAGATTTGGCAGGCCGTTTTATTGTATCTCGAACTTTATCGATATTGTGAAAATATGGTTTGAAGGCGTGGATTCTCTGCTTTTGGCTGTTTTTTCAGACCTTAGCTGTATTGCTTTTCGACAAAGTTATAACGATATAAAGAGCACTTGGTCAATTTTACAAAAATTTCTTCAACTTGCGAAAGTTCCAACTTTGTCGAAAAACAATACAGCTAAAATCTGAAAAAAATAAAACAGCTGAAAGTAGGGATTCCACGCTTTCAAACCATATTTTCAAAATATCGATACGACTATTTTTGCCAGAGTTATAACCATGTAAACTTGTCCCTATTTTCCTGGAGGTGATCCTTTAATTAATATGAGGAGTGTACTACACTTGGCCCGTTTTTAATAAACTACCTCTTCATTTTCCCCCCAAAAATGGGCCCATCAGAACACTTGCCACCTGGGCCTTTTTTTCTTAAATCCACCACTGAACACATTACGTCGAAATCTGTTTTGAATCCAATAATGCATACTATAGACAATATCGTAGGCTAATTAAATTTAAATTAAAAAGTATGCAGCGGAAACTGCAAAGAAACCAGCCAAAGAGAAGTGGGAAGCATGTTCTGAAGGAGAGATAATTCACACACGTACATACGACTTATACATCACGTACGACAAATATTATCAAACACCTCGATTGTGGCTTTTAGGATACGATGAGGTTCGTTCTCTTATTTGTAGAGTTTACAAAGTGCTTCTTAACTTAATACCATCTTCCTTCTACGAAAGAATCGTAAGCCTCTGACAATGCAAGAAATGTACGAGGATGTTAGTCAGGACCACGCAAAAAAGACTGTGACGATGGAGGTTCATCCTCATATACCGGGACCACCAATGCCTTCGGTTCACCCCTGCAGGTAATTTTGAGCAATTACTACTGTTCTAAGAAAATATTTGTATTACTATAAACAATACTTTTTATTGCGATAAAATTGCAGACACGCCGAAGTAATGAAGAAAATTATCGAAACAGTAATGGAAGGTGGTCGCGAGCTTGGTGTGCACATGTATTTGATAATATTCCTAAAATTTGTGCAATCCGTAATTCCTACAGTTGAATACGATTACACGCAAAATTTTATGCTGAATGCTTCCGGTTAAGAGCTTCATGGATTTACATCGTACTTTGAGGGTGATTTTGATTTTAGTTTTTCAGCGTATAAGTAACAGAACTGAGAGGACTGTGAAGCATACAACGTAATAAACTCTTATCAATTCGGAGAATTGCAACATCTGTACCCTTGCATGATGCTCGGATATAAAATTGAATTTGGCCGATTCTATTTTTATGGCTCGTCTCTTAAGATTATTTGTAATCTTTAATGTTGTTATTGTATCGCCTTTATATGAATACCAGCGCATTACTGCACATTTCTCAAATAAACGATGAATTGAGCATGAATCTTTTCATCTTTATTTAAACATTAGTGACGAAGCTACACGTATCTTTTCAAACAGTGTATAAAATTTAAAGTAACTTTTCTTTACAGTAATTGATTACAGTTCCAAAATAGTTTAATGATAATTGAATTCAACGGGAATATGTATTAGTGGCCCTATTTTTAATTTCAGATTTTATTCGAAGTATTTATTATCCGTTGAGCTTCATTTCAGATTTTTAATTCTGCACGGAGTGGGAGGAAAATGCTTTCAAATTCGTACACCAGAGGTGTTGCCTCCGATCGGTATTAAAAAATGGCGGTACCTGAGTGTTCCGTGTTTACATGTCATTCATCCTGTTCAACGTTTGCAAGTGAAAGTTTCATTCAAAGGATAGTTTCTTTAACCATGTCACAATCTGTTTACGGCACGTCTAGTACGTTACGCGCAATGTAAATTCTTGATCGAACTACCTTTTTTGTAAATCGATTTTTCATAGGTTAGGGAGAGTCGGTGATTGAAACTTATAGTATATGAGATATATTATATGTGAAAAGAACATTTCAAGGAAAATGTCGACTCTATACGACCAGATAAAGCTTCTTTACGAGCAGTGTTTGTATTCGAATGTTATTTCACTAGTAAGTAAATGTAACGAGCGATTCAAAATACTTCCTTTCCTTAGAACTTCAATGCAGATAAATCTGTGGAAGCGAGACGCTAGTATATTTGACCAGTATATTCCATCGATCATTGTACTGTTCAGATTATTATTGCGAGATGACAATGTGCCTCATATCTAATATAATTGTTTCCATGGTATAGGCAAATTTAGTATTATCTCTCAGCGAACACAACTCAGATCTGTTACCGATACACGGAAAGTTCCATATTTACGTTTATTACGCCGACGCTCACTTTTACTTGGGCAAATATAAACGAGCCGAAGCGCTTTATAAAAAGTCTTTGCAATTTCGCAAGTGCCTGTTGAAATCAAAAGGCGCCACAAAGCCTTTAGAAGGTCAAAAGGATCTTCCGACGGATGTCGACATAAAATTCCAGATACATCTGTGCTTAATAAAATTGAAAAATTCCCAAGAAGCGCTTCAAGTGCTCCAAAGCATTCCTGGCAAACAGAGAACACCGAAGGTAAATATAACAAATGTAGATGTCGATTTTCACTTGTGTTTTTACATATTTCTTCACTTCCAGGTGAACATGGCTCTCGCGAAAATGTTCCAAGAGCAAGGAATGGAGCGTTCGGCGATTACTACTTACAAGGAAGTTTTAAGGGAGTGTCCCTTGGCGTTAGAAGCTGCGGAAGGTCTGCTCTCTCTCGGAGTGAAAGGCATCGAAGTGAATTCGTTGATCGTAGGTTGCGCGTCCAATCTCTCGAATTTAGACTGGTTGAATACTTGGATCAAAGCTCACGCGCACATACACAATAGAGAGTATACCCATGCAGTGTCGACATTGAGGTCTCTAGATAATGTTAATCTGCTAAGAGATAATTTCAATCTATTGACAACCATGGGAGAATGTTATTACTACGCTGGAGATGATAAAAATGCTCTGTTATGCTTGCGAAGAGCTAGGATTATAGAGCCAGATGTCATGAAAGGGTAATAATCAGTTAGTCTACTCGACCCATGGATAAAACTGACAAACAAATATTTTTCATATTATTATTACGCAGGATTGACGTTTATGCCGCAGTATTATACAAAACTCATCATATTAAAGAACTTGAAAGACTGATTTCTGTAGTGACAGCGAGCAACGAATGTACCGGGGAAATATACGTTGCTATGGCGTATTCTCTGTACGCTGCTGGAAAAAGTGGTAGGGCGGATACTTTGACAGCCCAAGCTTTGAATCTGAGTCCGAACGATATAGAGGCAACGATACTTCGAGGGAATATTCTTATCGAACAAAAGAAGTATCAGGATGCGCTGTTTTTCTTTAGACACGCGGTACAGCTAAAGCCGTATCGCTATGAACCGCACAAGGGTTTAGTAGATTGCCTCGTAGGAATGCACAGATTACGAGAAGCTCTCAATATCGCCAGTGGATCTTGCAAACAGCTCGGGCATACTGCGAGGGTTCTCACTGTAATTACATGAATCAAGTTTAACACGAAATATCCATGCGATTAAGAATGAGAAAACAAATTTCTTTACAGCTGTATGCTTCTGTACTCATGAAGGATCCAGTTTCCGTTGGAAAAGCAAAAAATCTGTTGGAGAAGGCGTTACTTCAGGACGAAGTCTACTTGCCTGCAGTTTATTTGTTAGCTGAGATATACGAGCAAGAGATGAACTTGGAAGCTGCGATCGCATTGCTCGAAAGGCAAGTGGAAATTCAATCGACATGTAAACTGCATCAGATGCTCGGGGATCTTTGGGCAAGAGTTCACAACGAGGAGAAAGCTTTGGATCATTACGCCATTGCTTTGAAGTAGGTTCTTCAAGACTATTAGAAATGAATGTGCAATGTAATATCTAACACGCGTCTTTACTTGAAACTTTAAAGCGATATGATGTGTCAAACTAGTCTAGATCCGAGCAACAGAAGGGCCTTGGAAGGAATGCATCGGCTAGATAACTCTTCAAATAAGCTGGATTCAGCTTACTACATGACCGTGGGTGAAGAACAAACAGATACAACTTATGATGTTGGCGATGGCTTACCGGATACTGATAATGATGAAGCTCCAGACGAAAGTGAAACTGAGGCTGTATGGTCTGACATGGATCTTGAGGCAAATAGTCAATAATACAAAAAAATTTGTTATGCAACTAAATAGCCTCTGTATGATTAAGTTCGAGCTGTAATTAGCTTTTATCGTCTGTAATATTTCTTTTACTGTTACTTCTGTAAATTATAAGAAAGTATAAAACGTTTCAAGAGCTACGGGTCTCGCAACAAGAAGTGAATTATTTTGAAAATTTATTTTATATTCTGTAACCGTTACTTAATAGCCAGCGAACTAACTTCAATGTACTTACAACATTCTGAACAATGTAAGAAGAATGCGAGTTCGATCTTTCTCATTTATTCGTCCAAAAGGTACAGCTCCGTTTTCTACGATATCATTCGCTTTCAGAAATATCGTTTACACAGAATAGAACTACATACTACAGAGTTTATTTACACACTATACAGGATTGGAGATTCATGGAATCGATAATACTATTAATGCGCGAATTTATCAATTGACGTACATCGTACATATACATATTTCGTTTACCTATCTCGAGAAAGAAAGAGGAGTCGCGCAAAGGACAATTTGGCGGGGTTGCCCGACAAGGGAGAAGGGCCGTAGCTGTTATGGCGTACATCATTCGTTTCTGTGTCCTTTAAAATAGGTAATGTCGCGTATACGTACCCCCCTTTACGGCAAAACAAAAACATTTTTTGGATTCGATGTATTAGAAAACGCAGAATTCAGTCTTAAAGGTAGGAAGCACGCGTATTTCCTAAGTAGCTCGCTTTGGTCTTCGAACTGCGTTCATATTATGTGTATGTATATGTTTGTACATGTATCTCGACGCATCATCCTTATTTGATAATGCACATATCCGTAAGCATCTCGACGAGATTGTGAAGGGGCATCGTTCCCGATGCAGCTGTTACACATCTGAAGAATTTTCGCGACGCGAGAAAATTAATAAATAGGAATGACCAGAAAAATAGTTGGGCATTAAACGTGAAAGAATCGCCCGCGAGACAGAATCAACATGTACGACTGATCGCTATAATGATCATCCTTTACTGTTCGCAAGAAAAAGTAAGCTTGTCGTCACAATGGGTTACGCGTGTTATTCTTTCAATATTCGTCTATACGGTTCCCTCTATCCGTGGTTCTCTCGCGTTGTTTGTTCGTTTCGCACTTCTTCGAAAGTTTTGACTTGTACCCCAGAGCCTTCTGAAGAAGAGGAGGTGGAGGAAGAAGAGATAATCGAAGACGAGGAAGAGGACGAAGAGGAAGACGACGGGTCCTCACCGACAATCGAAGTGCCACCCGGACCGGGGGACGGACTGTCCACAGGTCGAAATGAGAAACCGGGGGAGTCGAGACTGGAACAAGATTCTGGAGTTCCAGTAGAGCTGATAGTTGGATGCAGACTAGATATCGCCACGTCCAATCTAAATAAGATACACATATATACATACGTATCATAGATACCGACGATCGAACATTTCCCTTTTTTTGTTTAAATGGCAGAACTTACCTAGATGCGGCCGAAGTTAATAGGCCAGAGGTACGTTTTGTTGGTGGCTGTAATTGATGATCCATTACGGAATCGTCTAATTCGAATTTTCTCTTAACCGAAGCCAAGCAACTTGGTCGTATCGCGATAGGACTTAAACTCCGTCTAAATACCGGATCAGATTTCCAAGAGATTAGTTTAATTCGCGATAAGGGGTCTACATTTATTTTTTATAGATAAATAAGCGTACCTTGTTGCAAAAGCTTTTCTAGTAGGGCTAGGTGATAAGTTATTCTTCCAAGCAACCGCGTGAACACCAGGCGAATAACACTGTCTCTGACCAAAGCTTGCTCTTGTTGGTGACGGCGAAGAATACGTAGTCGAACCACTTACAGACAAGTTGATACTGAGTGGATCGAGGACTCGTTTTGCGATTGGTCGTGATTCTATCTTAAATTGTAGCGAAGCTGAGTCTGAATCCTTAAAGGACAGCCCTTCTGCTTCGATAGTGAGATCCTCCCAAGACTGAGAGATTTGCATGGCACTATGTATTTCTTTCTCATGTGCTGCTTCACGACCAGCAACGTCGATGCACTCTTCTTGCCGCAACTGACTAACGCGCGGAGTTAGCCTAGGAACGGTTCCAGGACTCTGGAAAAATAAATATTCTACGATCCTACATGGTGCTTATGAACTGAGATTTTCTCTACCGATTAACATATCATAGACCTGTGCATAGTCAGAATTTTGAAAGATATTCAGTACAGACACTATGTATACTAAGAAGGGCATAATTCTTACGCTAGTGCTGAAGCGTCGTGTACGAGGAGAATTTGAAAATATATTAAAGTTGGATGGAACATCCCTGAAAACAATTCATACGATCAATATTATCTCGCTAAGTGTTATAAACATTTTGATGAAACAGGTATACTTTACATACATATTGCAAGAATTCGAGCGCTGCTATTGGCTCGTAGTAGAAGCATAAAGATCAGACAGTTTGATAACGAGTTACCTTGGTGCAGTGGCGGAAGGTGATGTTACAGACATTGTTGCTGTGATCTTGTTAATCATAGGCGCGCTACTAGATCGTTTCAAACTGACTATCGCACAGTCAACATCCATGATCGTCCAGATCAGCTATCTGTTGCTGCATCTGTGCGGTGGGTCTAGTCAAGGAGTCGTGGTACATTGGAGCGCACACAATAATGTTGATCACTAAGCGGCCTGACACCCAACTCTTGGCTGGTGATGAATGTATATTATGCCTCCTCTGGCTACTGCTGCGCGAACATTCAACAATAGCGAATCCTGTCCTTTGGCACGGGAACCGAGAAGATGCCGCATTTGAGCTATCATTTAAACTCTGCCGCTCCGTCCTCGGTCTCGCTATTTGACGCGCTGTTAGCGCGGAATCTTTGTACTTTATCGTCAGTTTCGCGAAGGGAGACGACAGGGCAAAGCGGACTATCGATGAACAGATACTGTCGGGTCGAGAGTATGCATAGCAAGAGAGCGAAACGGCGAGGCACGGCGACAGACTAATCTCCGCGCTTCTGATCTCTGGCTGCTACTCGAACCCTATCGTCCAGGAACCGGGTTAGAAATTGCAACTCGGTTTTAATATTTCGTAACGTCTGATTCTTCCCGACAAGCACCACTTGGCTGCCAGCGGAAATTGCTATTCCTTCGCACGGCTGTCGAACTATCGTCCCTTATCGCGAAGCACGCGTATGTCAGACCTGACTATGATCCCTTTGCTTCCTTACGAAAAATCGTTCGCGATTAAGAGGTACACCGGACTCGTTGGTAGCCTTGTGCCTTTCGTTAAGTCCATGGACCTAAGAATACATGAACGGATCGTAAAACTTAGCTACTTGTATAAATTAACGGTAAGGGGAAAGCAGGGAGGAAGATCGTAGTATCTTCGTCGGTACTCCTCTAAAATCATTGCCTCTCTCTCTGGCTTTCGAGAGGCGCAACATTTGAGTATTTTCAACATATCGCGTACAGTAAAATAGTTCCGAATGGCGCGGTGCAAATGGAAACCAGACGACCAGCGTGCCAAGGCACGCTGCTTTTAAATTCGGCAATCAGCTTGCGATCTTTTTCTCGCTACGAATTTATATGGTCCATGGTGCGAAGCAGCACGATTTTTATCTAGATGAAAATTTCAAATAACGAATGGAAGGTGGAAAAATATTTATTCTTTGTTCGTTGAACAAAGATGAACTTGGATTATCTGTGATCGACGGCTAACGAATGAACAGATTTATTTCGAGCGTATTTATTTCACAGATAAAGATATTTTTTTCTTCACTCGGAACGCTTTTTATCTTCACTTTGGTGCGAAACTTCTATCATTATCTGCATCTTTATCCGAAATTCATTCGAAATGCCGAATAACAGAATTAAAACTGAATTGTATAATCCCCAATATTACTAGTGACATAAAATGGTTAATGAAAAAACCTTTTCATTTCTCTTCAGTTACCTAGGGGCATGTTGTAGGATTGTAAAAACGAAAGTAGATGAATAATGAAAGAATTGAATGATTACCTGAATTATTTTCGACTCGAAGTATTTGTATCATATGTCAGCCCTATTTCTTCTTATTATTAATTCGTTTATATTAATTTCATACAAAATTTATCTAATATAGGTATTGTAAAGTAGACTCTCTTAATACTTCGAATAAGATCTTATCAATGAAACTGTATTAAGCGTTATTCAAAATATCACTCGAATACAGATAAACGTAACGTTTAAAAATGAATGTGAAACGTTTCTTGAGTAAAAGAATTATCTTCAAACGTCGAGTACTACAGTTTGAATAATTTCGTTTAGTCGCGAGTTCACTGATAAATATAATTTTGACTAAAATGTCAAAATAAATACCGATTATTTAAATAACTGTTTCTCGTATTTAGATGATTTCTCAAATGTATTAATGTAAAGTTGCTTTCGTAAACTTCAGAACTTTAAAAAAAAATAACTTACTTTTCTCTCTTTTCATGCATCAAAATTTACATAAGTCGAAAATAAATTGCACAATCACAAATAATGCATGCCTTAGATTCGTGTTTTTATTATATAATCTTAACAAAAAAGTACGCAAATAGTTCTAAAGTGTACTAAATCCACTTAATTATTAGAATTATTACTTTATTTTATTGTTTTTGGAAATGTGTCTTGTTGAAGTATAATACAATGTAATACAATTTCTCAATGTTAACAAGCAATAATAGGTATTTTATTTAGCTACTTTATTTAAATGATGGAAAATTTACTTTTAAATAAGGATCTCTAATATATGTGAATCAAGTTGCTTTTAGAGCCTGTTAAAAAAGGAACCAATTTCTCTATGCTGCTTTCATTCGTTTCAAACAGCATTATTTATTTCCTTTTCCAATCCCTGAATTAGAATGGAAAATTAAAAAATGTCCTTGAGCAATCTTAGAAGGTTTTATTTCAGCTTTGCTTGTGCGAACTCTACTTCTGTACATACCGTCTTAACTAAAACAAGGTACCCATACCAACATATAACAGAGCACGTACACAAAACATGGAAATGACGGTATCGCTCGAAGCTCGAACATTCATAGAGTTGCAGAAACAAGAGCCAGTTAGTTATATGTAATTAAAATTTGGTACAAATAAAAATGCCATTGGATTTCCCATTAAAAATCGATCTATCCTATATCTACGTCCGCGTACTGCATATTTAACTGAGTATCTATTATCTGGAAAAGTTCAAGCGGTTGCGGTATTCTGCCAGTTTCCAGCTTCGACCATATAGGAACATCTAAAATATTATTAAACATTATTTTTCAGCACAGCTGCACTAATTAACGTGACTGTATGCGTTGCTGCAAGATAAAACATTGTTTACCATTGAAATGTATTTCAAAAGCTCCTGATGATATGAGTTGCCCTTCTATCGCATTGAAAATGAAGAATATCATCATACAAGAATAAAACCGATTATCTACGCACCATCGCCAGATGGGTGGTAGCGGTTGTCCCCAGTTGAATCCACTTATTATCAGTACTATTAATAAAATTTTAACAAAACCCTAACAAGAGAAACCAAACGTCACATCAATGATTATTGTATATCACGTAGACGCGAGATGAGAAGAATATATTATCATTACTAGTATTTTAGCAATTAGCATGTTATATCCAGGGGGATTGTAGTTTTCACCGTCCATCTGTAAGTCTGGATATTTCTGTCGAAGGATGCCGACATATTCCTCGAACACTTTTCTGTATCCGCAAGAGTAACTGGAAAAAAGAGAAAGACAGAAGCGTTAATCGCACAGTCATCAAACAACAGGGCTAAATTTTAACCGTGCAGACAAGCAAGTGAAATCAGAGTATATGAAACGAATGGGAGTTAAAATAGATTACTTATGCGACTGAATATTCGAGACTCACCAGTAGAAGAATTTTAACGCTGGGCCTGTTTTCGTGCCGAGTTTGGTTAGTGGAACTTGATTGTCATCGGCTTTGGTGCCCAGTGCGCATAAAACGATGTAAAAGCACAGAGTGAATTTCACGAGGCGCATCATCCTTTTTAAGTCATCGAAGTCGCGTCGGTTGCATAAATTTTCATAAAAAATGATTAATTCGATTTACGACTACCGAGAAACACTAAACTAGTGCTTCTTCACTCCTACCTATACCGCTCCATTCACTATCTTCTGCTGCTAATTCTGCTAGACAGAGCGTTGCCGAATCGAACCGATCTGAGCCGAATCGAGCGAAACAGAGTTAACCATAACAGAATTTATCAAAGTTACCGAAGTCCACCGAAGTCGTTGACTTAAGTAATAAATCGAATTCGGTTCTCGGTTATCGTCTCACAGATCTTATTGTTATTCAAATTTTGTCGCACAGTTGAGATGGAAATTTTGAGGTTACTTTCTTCCGAACTCTTTAAATTCTACTCATTTTGAACAAACCGGTTTTTTGAATTTTCGTTGCAGGCTCATAAAAAAAAGTTTAAAAACCGACCTTTTCTATTTTTTTTTGCTATTCCGACCAAGTGAATTTTTTTCAAAACGACGAATCACATCACTTAGCAAATTAATCCTTCTATCTTCTCAAAAAAACTCAAGTCGTTTGGATTAATTTTAAAAAAGTTATGCGATTTTAAAGGGTGGCCGAATACTTTTGCACGCCACTGTATACATGTATACAAATATATTGCCTGAAGTGAATACATATTCTATGGAGAATAAGGCTAAATAGGTAACATTCTCATGCTTTGGTGTACTCAATATATAGAAATTAATATTTTGCGACAAATCAATGTCGTTAATAATTAAAGCGACGCGAAGGGTTCGAGATAGTACACACGCAGATGTATGATTTGCTATAATCTTTATTTAAAAATTTTTGTACTAAACACACACATACATATAAGTATCACAATTCTAGATTAGCTAGCGAAACGTAAAATGTATGGTAGAATGACGCTCTTAAAATAAAGATGATCTTCATAAAACGCTTTCCAACATTTCAAGGGCCATATTTGTAATGACGGGATGTAACGATGAAGTAGAATGGGAGGCACCGTTTGGCTGTTATTTTTAAAAAGAATTTACTTGCATTGTACGCCTCCCATGTTCTCTACTATACGTAGAAGGTGTTCTCTTTAATCGTGACGGAGGCCTCTCTCCGTTTTATAAATAAATACTGCGAGTATTTCTACCTCGTAAATAGAATACTTTTGAAATAGTAATAGCTAAATGCAATAAAGGAAAGCTCGTAACGGAACGAGGTAAAGCGAAGTGCTGAACATAGTACTTATCTCTTATGCACTCAATGGGACAGAGTGTGTATCTTCACGTGCATAGATTTATTACGTTGATTCCTTCTTTTAAGGTTTAGCGTACAACTTTGTAAATAGAATATTCCACCCTTCAAACTTACTGTGGACTTTCATCGATAAGAATACTCGCTACTCTTAATACTTGAACTCAGAGCAATCTCTCCTCGAAGTGTACCGTGCAACTTTTCGAAAGACCATCTTGGCAGCAGTATATCCAAGAAAATTCAGAAGTCAGATAGTTTTCCACTGGAAAAATGGCATCCTCAATTTGATAATTGACATGTGTTGCTTTCAGAACATGAAGCCGTCATAAATCTGGAAATCTACAAAAGAAATAAGATCGCAATGAAAAGAACAATGGGGATCGGAGGAGATAGTAAACAGTTACCTAAATTTACCTCATAGGATCTTCGAAATAATCTGATGGTATTTGAAATAATTGTGGATCTATGTCATTGCGAAATGCAAATTCTTGAAAAGTGATTTTCGCTGTCACCGTCGGCAAAATTGGTATGTCAATTTTTACGGGAAAGCCAGGTGGCAATTTCATAAGGACGAACTGCCTCAACTTGCTGAAGTGCTTGAACGGCGCGATCACTTCCAAAACGTTTAATAACATATCAACCGTCAGTGGGAAGTCTGGACTCATGGCAACTGTTGCTTTAAATGATTTACTGCTCTCCTTGTAAACGAGATTCCTTCCTAGTAACGGGCATTGCCCGGGCGGTGCAGAAATATACTCGTCCCAAGTTATGTTTGATTCTGGCGGCGGCGTTAGAGAAGCTCTCCTAGCATGAGGCTGAAGAATTGATAATAATCAGTATACGAAAACGGAAGAAGAAGAAAGTTATGCTCGTCGTACCTCGCCATTCGCAAATCCTTGCGAATTCCCTTTCGTTAAAGATTCCATGATAGCCTTATTCTTTTGTAGGTCTTCTTCGCTCAAATGTTCCCGTCGTTTTCTACTTTCCAAAACCATTCCATTGATTTGGTAAAAATCTGCATGGAAAGGTCCTACCATTTCCTGTATTAAACGTTTCAGATAAGTTTAGAGAATATTTTCAGAATGAAAATTGAAGAGATGCAGGAACGCCAGCCCTACCCTTTTGTCTTCGCGGAATATCCAGCCTGTTTGAGCTCTTGCAAATGTAATACCCTTTGTTGACATTTGCGCTGCCATAATATCGCTCGACATAAGAATATCAACTTCGTCTTCTATTTCCAATTCTGTCTCCTAAAAAAATAAGTGAGCAGTAATGAATTTAAAGTTCCGAACGATAATAAGAGATACTTAATTGCAAATGTTGAGAAATAATCGATGGGACAGTAATAATAAAATAATTTGACCTCGTATCTCACTCTTTGATAAAGTTTCGCTTTGTTGTCGAGTACTGTTAACGATTTGCTTGGTTTCTGGTCGCCATTGAAAATGAACGATATGTCGCCTCTTTCCCATCTCATATCGTTGAAGTCTACCAAAGTGGTGTCCATTCTAATGGACGCCCCGCTTTTATGTATCTTACAAACATCGGAAGGTAGTACACGGGAAACTAATGGCACTGAAAAATTGGAAAACCAGATATACCACTGTTGCAATTGCGAGTGAAATCAATTAAATGCATAAAACTTGCACAGTACATAATCTTATACTATAAAGCAGAAAGTGTATCGTATGTTTGTGTTTGTCTGTTGCCTAAAAACTTTCGAATGGTAAACTCTGGGGTCACGAAATGTACTTCAGCTAATTATGCCTGGCTAATCCAGATAAATGTGACTATTTTCACAAAAAAATGTCTAAAAAATTTGTTTTTCTCTTATAAAATCAAAATCTAAATTTCGGGCAGAGCCGAGTAGTAAAGCTAGTAAAATTATAGTTTAGAAGGTGAAATATCAGTGGAAAGTACCCCAACTTTGAAAGTCCCATTTCAGTTCCATATAGAAATCACCCATTTGCCGCAGCGTTGCAACCAAATTTGGCCTCCTTTCTTCCATTTGTTCTCTGGCTTGTTGCTTTAATTTCCGTACTAACGACGATACTGTAAAGGGTGCAAAATTAACAATAATGTTACTCCATCCCAAGCAGCCAATAATTACGACTACTAACTGGTTTGTCTATCTCCATAACTAATTGCCTCTGCGAGTGGACTCCATCCAGCCAAGTTCTTCACCTTTACAGGTGCACCGTGAGCGAGCAACAATTGGACAGACTCTGAAAAAGTCGTTGAGAGTTTAATGTATAATTCTTTGATAGTTACAATTTATAAGCGTTCAATTGCATCTTGTTACCTTTCCTTCCTAACATGACGGCCAAGTGCAGAGGTGTATTTCCTAAATAACAGAATTACATATATTATTCTTAAATCATAATTAACTGTTCGCGCAGGCTTTACTTAAGAGCAGAAAATCTGTAAGATGATAACCTTGCTTATCTTTCTCAGCGATATCGTACATCCTGATCATAGAACTCAAAGTTTTAACGTCCCCTTGAAATACACATTTGTGTAAAGGATATCTTTTGTCTTCTGAGTTCTCGGCCATGGCCGTTTACCCTTATAAGGGAAATTATAGTAACAATGGTAGCGTTCCCTTTCTTTATCTAATCGAATCCCTTTTGATATAATAGCAATTCTCTTGTATTCCATTTCCAAAGAGCGGCATGCTATATTAAATAGTCATGCCAAGACTCTTGTTACATGAGAGTCATTTACAGGTAAGAGCTCTCCATTTACTATTATACTCTCAGCTATTAACAACATCAATGAGCATTATTCACGTTGCAACGAATTCTGTCCTTATTTAACATTGAGCATTGAAAAATTTCTCGTGGGATTTCGAGGTGCAACACTCGGGAAATTTCCCACTTTAAATGGACCCCCAAATCTCTTTATTGTTGTTCTCGTTAATGTTGTTAATTCTGTCGCTATATTGTTTCTAATCGTATTTGTGCGGCACGTATTCGTGTTAGGTGGTCATTTCTTTAATTTAAAGTGGTTGGTGTCATCGCCACTTCTATTGTTAATATTTCGTTTACAAACATCGAAAGATGCTACCCTACACTCGTGCGATATATATCTGCATTTGCGGATTGCAATTTCTTTCAATATTATTTATTTTCAACTATACGAACGTACACTGCGCTAGTACCACCACACTGAGCGGCACAGAGCTGTGTTAACTGCCTATCGTTTATGTATCACGGCACATATCTAGATATGTGTGTGTATGTACATGCGCGCGATGTATATCAACGCAACTATGCACATTATTCGACGCCCAAATGTAAGCTGAATTTTTAAACCTTATAACTTCAACGGTACGACGATTTACAATTTCTTTCTTTCATGTTTTACTTCGATATTAATCCAATTTAAGATTGCAACGTTGATAATACGTATACATGGGTATCATATTGTTAAGTGATAAAGATGAAGTTACTAGAATGTTTGTAACACTTTATTACGGTGTATTACTAATTGGATGTATCGCTTTTCTCAATTAAATAATGAACGTACTTCGAGGTGAATTACGAGTCACTGAGGTGTATGAAAAATGTATTTAAATTACTTAAAACAGTCGGAATTTTTTTATACGATTCGCGAATATTTTGTTGATTATATAACTTCATAAAAAATAGTTATGTTACGGTGGAAGTGTCCAGAGTTACTGGAAATCGATAATAATTTGTTTGAAATGCAGTTTACTCATTTACTACAGAAACGAATTTTGTTATATACAATTTACTTTTTTTTTAAATGTCTCGATGGCTGTTCCTTAATTTCCTTAATTTCTAATGGTAAGGGAATGGGTCGGGGTGCTGTTTGTTAAATTGAAAATATATTTTAGTCAAAAAATTTATTTTACAGCTATTTTTACAATCAGACTTATCCAATATTATACAAACGCGAAAAAGTTTCAATGTAGAAAGGTTCCCTTAACATTGAAAATAAAAAGATTGTTACTCAACGTACAGTTTAAACAGTACCAATTAAATTTCATTGAATTATTTATTCCTAGACATCTAAAAATATAAAGATGACTATGAAAAGCCGTTGTGATCATCGGAACCCGCCTCTTCCTGATCGATATTCACCGCTTCGGTAGCCGTTTCTGGAGGTGGAGGTATTAGCGAAAGTGCAGTATCACTAGGTATCGGGTGCGTTCCTCTGTGTGTCGGAGACTTAATTACACTTTTGTCGTTTATCTGTGCAGGGCATTCAAAGTGAACGCAGTGAAAAACCTGAAAAGTGTACAAATTATCAGACCTAAACAGAGCTCAGATTATTTCATTTTATAAATGTTACTATCGTATTAAAAGTATATTTCAAATATACTACTGAATAATAACCTCATTTGCTGTATTATGTGTTCCAACAATACGTATAAACACCACAGGGCGAGGTGGCTCGAAGTGTATCGTTTGCCACGAACGACAAGCGTCTCTGGTCTTATCGGCAACCAGAACCCAAGTCCAAGAATTGCCAGACACTTCTATGTAGTAAGAGTACGAACGATCATCGCAATCCCAAAGTAATAATCTAGGTGTCAGGCGAAGAAAATTTTTAAATATATCATCGGCTTATGGGCCATTCCACGCGAAATCGGACTCTTTTCGGAGTAACATTTCGGATATTGCTGAAACTCGGATATGTTGTAGTCCTTAGTGATACATAAACGTATCTCGAAGGACTTTTCAAAATTTTAAAAATTGTGGATCTTACAGCTTTTTCCAATATAGTGTTGACCTTTTTTCAATAAATTATAACTTTTGAACTAAGAAACTGATAAAAATGAGCTTCTAGGAGCTTACAGTAGAGATATAAGAGTACCTAATAAAAATTATTTCACTGTAAAAAAACAAATTTTTTACCATTCTTTTTGCAATTGTTTCAAACGAATGAAACTTTCTCAAAATACGTACCTTTTTAAAAATTTGAAAGAAATTAAGGATATAGGCCTGTTTGTCAACTTTACGGACACGTTTTGAAAACTATTGACACTTTAAAATTGGCCAACATAAAATCAATTGAATGTGACGCTTCGTCGCCAGCACCGACTCGCCCGGCTGAGCCGTGCGGTACTAGCAGCCGCAAAGCGGCTATATCTGTTATTCTTATACAGTGTTATATTACACATATCCGAGTTTCACCAACCTCCGAAATGTTACTCAGAAAAGTGTTCGATTTCGCGTGGAATCGCCCTTGTAAGACACTGTATTTCAACTTGCAACGCATACCGCATGGAGTCTATGATATACGGTTGTCCGAGTTGTACTAGAATGGAACCAGAACCAAGCTGATGACACGTGTATCCGTTATCCCAGTCATAATTCAAAGTATTGCCATTCAGTAAAGCATTTCGAGTTCTAAGATTAAAAACAAGTGATTTGTCATGAAAAAGGTATAAAATAGAATTACAATAATAGCCTACATACCTACAAACGCCTTCGGTGACAGTAGCGCTTCGATCCATGGTGGCAACATTTCGTGTAGGAACAACAAAACCGTTAAGAAGCTTCTCTGTATGATTTGTGAAATAAGCTTCAAAGTTCACGACATGGAAAACCTTTGACAATGAACGTTATGAGAAATAAACGCGGACAGGTATAAGGTAGAAAATATCTTTAACAAAGATCTGATTGTTTTACCTTGTTTACAGTGTTATGCGTTCCAACAATACGAATATAAAGAACTACTCTCGGTTCGAAGTATAAGTACTGCCAGCTACGGCAGAAATATTGTGTGTGATCGATAATTCGGATCCAATCTTTCTGGTTCATAGACACCTGTGAAATAGTATAGAGTGGCCGCAATAGAATTAATTAAATAGAATAGTGTAATGTTTGGTATGCTTCTCTTTGACTCACTTCTAAGTAGTAGGAATACGAGCGCATATCTTTATCCCAGAGCAGCATCTTGACGTGATTAATGATACACTGGGTACCCAATTTAATCAATATACCATGTTCCTGTGACTCTGTGATAGTATGCCTTGTATATCTAATGTGAAGAAGAACGTTTAATTTAAGGGGGTATTCTACCCAAAAATTCGAAATTTTTTTTTGTTGATTTTCTAATAGTTTAGGGTTTCGAAAATATGTCCATAAAATATTAAGCTGAAATTCTAAAAACTCCCAGAGTTATAGGGGCTTAAGGCCGCAGCGTGGCCGGCAGTCGTTCCCTCGACTCTTGTATCTAAAGAGGCTACGACTGCCAGCAGAGAAGAGAGAGCTGCCCAACATGAGTTTTTTGAAGTTGAGGAAGGTTTCCTCTACGGTCCTGGTATAGTAGATTAGAGGTAAGTTACAGAAATTAGTCATTATTTACCGTAACTTCAGTCGTATAGGTCGTAACTGCATGAAAAACTTTAAACGCGTTTTTCTCGAAACAATTTTTTTAAATCGGGCGCACATTTCTTTCGGAAACTACTGGACCGATTGAACTCAAATTTGACACACATTCAAAGTGAATGTGTACCTATAGCCCGAAGCAGAATTATATCAATAGTTTTAATACAACCTCCCCCACACCTCGTTTTAGCTCAAGAAAAGTCGAAAAAATCAAATATCAATTTTTGAACAGCTGCAATTTCGGTAACAATATCCGGACATGGTTATATCTGGTTCGGGCGATAACTATACTCATATAGATTAAAAAAATCTTTGGTACTTTCGTTTCAGATGACTAGGACGGCTACAATTTGTGCGCCCGGGGCCGGTTTTTGATGACATGATCTGCGCTTCGGCGTGTAACTTGTACAAATTTCAATATAATGCATTCCAAAAATTTGTGTTGACAGTTCAAACACTACTAAATATGTGTGCAAAACCCCTGCCCTGTAGGTGCGATAGGTTTTCCAAATATCACCTTCAAAAACGAGTGTCTAGACTAGAATACCCCCTTAAATGAATAATCTGGAGAATGTATTCAATAATTTACCCTCGTTCCATATCATAATTGTTCGTGTCTCCATCTAAAAGGTAACTGCGCATTTCACCCTGCAAAACTTGAGCGCCGTGCACAGGATGAGCGACATTTTCATCGACCACTAACAGACCACGATAATTCAGTTCCGAATCTCGAATTTGAGTTCTTGCAGCTATCGCGTCTAAGATCGCTTCGGGAGAAACCAAGTTTGTTGATCGAACGGTATGTAAAAGATCCGTAATAGAGATCAAGCTTAATCGTACCTTATCTATAAAATCAATTTTATTAGTCTCATGGTAGGAAAAGATACTGCCTTTCAAATTTTCTTACCTAAAACACTTTTACCATCGACCTCGGGATTCGCGTTTATCCATGCTCGTACGGCTAAATAGATATCAATCTCTTCTGCGTAAAATGAATCTCTTACAATAAGTTCATTCAAAGCAGCAGCACTTAATTGCAAAAAGCTCTCATGCAGAATCACTTGGCAAGCATGTTTGTCCATATACTCATGACAAACCTAGAATAGATTAATTCCTCTATTTTCAAACATTCTTTTGGATGTCACTGTGACATCATGCTCATACCCTGGTAAGAAAATCTAGTTGGTAAAGAAGCGCCGCATCAAGTATGGGGCAAACATTTTTTATATCTAGTATTTCTTTCAGATAATCTGATATAGCACTTTCCAACTCTGAAAACCCATAGAGATGCGCTAATCCAAGAATATCCAAAACCACCTACGCGTAAAGGCAATTTATAAAACGACGAACAATGACATTTAAACTGATTAATAGAATAAAGAATACCTCTTCGCGTCTATCAGTAAGAGACATACGTCCTGTATATATGTACTCGAGTAAACCTTTGAAAGCGGCTAGATTAGCGTCTTTGAGCTCGATCTCGCTCTGCGTCGATTCTTTCAATCCTCCGAACAGTAGGGCTCTGAAATATTGGCTACGCGCAGCTAATATAATTTTGTGGCCGTTAAATCTTTGACCGCCGACAATCAAAGTGACGTCCGAACAATCATCCGAGAGGTAGAGAGCGCCGATGTCCTCGGAAAGATGATTAATATGTTCAATGTCACCAGGAGGATTTAACCGGTGATGAGAACTCATCTTTTGTTATCTTCTAATTTGTTTGATTCAAACTTCTCTTACTTCCTTATTGTCCTTGTTTTATGTCCTTCGAAGAGATCCTTTTACTAATTAATGTAAAGCATTGTTGACATCGAATGACATCAATTGCAACATATCCTAATATACCTCAGAACACTTCTCTTCCGACATTCCTCCATTCATACACTGATTACCATGTGAAACTGTATTTTTGTAGATTACTACTGGAGAGGAAAGGGATGGTTAATCTTAACGTTCGTTCCTTGGTTTTCAGTTTCACGCGTATCTGAAACTTGTTCCTCGATTTCACTTATAAGTTGACACACTTAGTAGCGCCACTTTTTACTAACGACAACTTACAAAAACTTGAGTAGAACTTAAAGAAACCAGTGAAACGCGAAAATCAGGATTTATCCCACTTTGCAAATTCATTATTTCACAGTCTGCGAATCTCGCATTGCCTCACATCCACATATCCGTACATACATATCAGTACGTGCTTCGTCTGATCAATGTGTATAATCATATATAAATATCATAGAATTACAGAATTAAAGAGAGACGCGTATCGTGCTGCATCATGCTACCGTAAAGATCGTAAAAATATGCACTTACACAGCCGACTCTAGACTTACACAGCCGACAGTAATTTTTAGTTAATATAACAGATCGGTAATAACATTGAAAATATTCTTTAGGCCGGTATTCATAGTCGCTACTTATTCTTAAGCAAATGCTTAAGCATTCGGCATCCTTTACTAGCTACTAGGTTTGTAGAGGATGCTGCATGCTTAAGCATTTGCTTAAGAATAAGTAGCGACTATGAATACCGTCCCTAGACATTCAGTTTTAATTTATAGAATGTAACGCTAGGGAGCGTGTATGGGAAAGTTGTTTAGTAAGAGACGCCCATGTACTCTCTTTTGTACTTTCTATGGTGCAAACGGATTCCTATTATTGCGCCTGGTTGCAGTGAACGGCGGAAAATACAGGAATGATCAAGCTATTTCGCGGAGGGGGAAGACCCAATCAACGCCAAGGTGGGAAACGAACGGCGCCACCGTCGAGCCAAACCAAGCTAGGCAAGCGGGGAAGCTGTTGTCGACGCTGGTTGGCTGCGGCCTCATTTCCCTTGGCTAGCTTGATTTGGTGGTAATGACGCCATGATGGGAAACGAAACGGCGCCACCGTCAAGCCAAGCCAAGCCAAGGCAAGTGACGCCACGCTTTCGAATTCGTACGAAGCTAACCAAGGGAAATGAGGCCACAGCCAACCAGCGTCGACAACAGCTTCCCCGCTTGGCTAGCTTGGTTTGGCTCGACGGTGGCGCCGTTCGTTTCCCACCTTGGCGTTGATTGGTTATTCCCCCTCCGCGAAATAGTTTGATCAGTCCTGTATTTTCCGCCGTTCACTGCCTGGTTGAGCGTTTAACCAGTTTACGAATAATCGATTGCTTTTATACCTTCATTTCCAAACACGAATGCTGAAAGAAACGGTGAATATAGTTTGGGAAACACTCCGTTGAAAACAATAAACCACAATGACAAAAGGTACAGTTCTATTTCATTGATGCTTGTAACAGAAATCCTAAAGAAATAGGTTAAATGGATTGATTCTGTTGTTTATCATGCACTTTTTGAAGGAAGTACATGGCATTTGTAGAATAAGCGGGGAGTTTTGTAGAAATTGGGGCTCATGTGAAATTTGTTTATTGGTTTAGATAAAGCTTTGGAGAAGAAGTCAGTAGAAAATAATGATACTGATAAGAAGGCTGTGACTGAAACGGGGCCAGATCCGTCAGCACCGATAACAAGAAGAGGAGTGTTAACATCATTCTTAACCGGCAAACCGATGGAAATACCAGAGCAAGATGTCGTAAGGATTTCATAATTTCCATTATGGTTTTGAGTAGAATTATTATCGATTAATCTTTCTTCTTAACAGCTGGGTAAATGCAGATTCGTATCGGAGTTTGAGAAATTGAACCGTATTGGAGAAGGTACATACGGAATTGTTTATAGAGCGAGGGACACTAAGAATGATAAAGTGGTAGCATTAAAGAAGGTTCGGATGGAACACGAAAAAGACGGTCTTCCGGTCAGCGGCCTCAGAGAAATATCTGTTCTTTTATCTTGTCGTCATGAGAACATTGTACATCTGAGGGAAGTGGTGGTGGGAAGAAGTTTAGAAAGCATCTTCCTCGCTATGGAATATTGCGAGCAGGACTTGGCAAGCTTATTGGACAATATGCAAGCTCCGTTCTCAGAGAGTCAAGTCAAATGTATTGTCTTACAAGTGTTGAAGGGTTTGCGTTACCTTCATCATAATTTTATAGTACACAGAGACTTGAAAGTTTCCAATCTACTTATGACGGACAAAGGTTGCGTGAAAATCGCTGATTTTGGACTAGCTAGGTGGTTTGGCTTGCCTTTAAAGCCAATGACACCCAGAGTTGTAACATTATGGTACAGAGCACCAGAATTATTACTACAAGCAAAAACTCAAACAACTTCTGTCGACATGTGGGCTGCTGGCTGTATTTTAGGTATGCTATTTTTATTCCACCATTTTGTATGTATAACATCCAGCGTAATGTAATTTGAATCCAATTGTTACATTAGGAGAATTACTTGGACATCAGCCTTTATTACCTGGGCGATCAGAAATTTCGCAATTAGAGCTAATTGTTGACTTATTGGGTACGCCGAGCGAAGCGATCTGGCCAGAATTTAACACGCTTCCCGCGTTGCAAAATTTTACATTGAAACAGCAACCATATAATAACTTGAAACAAAAGTTTCCATGGTTAAGCGCTGCTGGTTTAAGATTATTAAACTTCTTATTCATGTACGATCCAAAGAAAAGAGCTACCGCCGAAGAATGTTTACAAAGCAGTTACTTTAAAGAAGCTCCTCTGCGTAAGTATTGCGGAGCAATGTACACTTCGATGTTTCTTTAAGCTGGTGACTAACATGAAACTTTATTATTTCACAGCCTGTGACCCTAAGCTTATGCCCACATTCCCACAACACAGAAACATGAAAAAGACTGCTCCACCAAAGGAAACTAGAGAGCCGGAGGCAAATGTTACAGATCAAACCAATAACTTACCTGCAATTTCAGACCTTGTAAGTATCTTATACATTCCCCGTTTCTATCCAAAAGTACACATACGTCGAAACTGTATATTAATATCCTTTTCAGCTTGGATCGCTTGTTAAGAAAAGGCGAGTCGAGTGAATAACAACTATAATTACATACGCAAGTACAAGTACGATTCCAACTCGCTTTTATTTCTCCCTTATAAAAGAATCTAATTATAATTTGTACCCTTCATTCAGGATGTAAGATCTCATTCACAGACTTTTAAATAAATGTACTTTATTACTAAATACTTTAAAAAACATTACAAAACAAAGTCTTCTTATCTAAAAGAAGGAGACATGTATTTATGAAAAGTTGAAGCGTGCATAAGTTTAATACACTCGTTTAGAAAATTCTATTACTAAATGTGAAGGGTCAGCGTGCGAGGTAAGACCTTCGTCGAATTCCGCATTTCGTTAACGATGTAACAAGCGCATGTGTTCCAGATGTCCGCTTATGTACGTGGGCATTTCATTGAGCCCCATTGAGATGATGAATTACATTTGATTGTCAGTTTCGGCGCATTTAAGTCTTCTTGGCAGGTTCTGGCTCCTCGTAACGCTTCTTGTACTCGCCATTCGGATCATACTTCGCGGTCAGTCGCTCCCAATCCCTCGGTCTCTTTTCTTTCAAATGATTTATCACCTTGTCCGCTGTGACTTTCTGCTTCTCGTTGCACTTACTGCAACCGGTGGATAAAGCGTCCGGCAGAGTTTCTAGAAGTGGACGTAAGCATAAATAGCACTGCTGACATTTGTTTTACGCGATGCAAGCAACAATTCTAATCTAATCATTCTATCTTTATTTTAAAATTCAAACAGTGAGCTTTAATTCTATTGAAAGCTAATGGAAATAGGAAATGAAATCATGCGCTCGTCGGAAGCGGAGCGCTTTCATACTTCGCTCGGTGCAATGCTCTGAACGTATGTGTATGTAATAGCATCTTAGACGTTACTTAAGGGAGTTCGATGCACTCCAAATGAGAAAGTTCAAAGTGACTTATGTAATAAAGAGAGGGAGAGCGAGGTGAACTATGTCGTAATCGTCGCCGCGGATGGGCGTTGAAATTTCCAAACACAACCAGCGTAACTTTTGGTCACGCACCCGGATAAACCTCCATCGTTTCTCCATGTGAAATTATATGTAAGGTGTGGCGTAAAGGGAGCGATCCCTTGTGCAAATATAACTTGAAAACGTATTCCTTGCAGTTATATTTATTTAAGAACTTTTTCATCTTTTATCATTCTTATTATTCCCTACTTTATGTTCAGAGGCGATAGCTTCAATATTTGGTAAATTAGCGTAAGCGTAAACGACTCGGATTGATAAATGTGCCATCAGTAACTATGTGCCCATAATAAAAATACAGAGACAAGGATGGTTGCCTATGGGAAGGCGCACCTAAGCCAAGAAAGTTGCGCGAGTAGCTGGCGACCTTTAAAAACGATTTTCTCGGAAACTAGGCCCAAGAATCGGGGAAATTAAATCTGGAGAGAATTCATACAGAAGCGTGGAATGATTATTATAACTAGGACTATCGAGGAGAAGCATTTGTTAAAGAAAATTGGTAGTGAATCTAACTGTAATTTTAAAAGGAAAAGACACTCACTTTTCAGCTCTCGGCCCTCGTTAGTGCACGGCCCCTCGTCCAACATGCACTTGATGTAATTACTGAGAACACGACCGTTCTGGAGGATCCTGTCCACGTCGACATTGTCGTATTTGCTGGGATATTTATCGGCCGTCGCAGAAACGATCACGGCCAAAGCGAGCAGCAGCAGGCAAACTTTCATGTTTTTGGGTATCCGCGGGGAATAAAATGGTAAGGAGCACTGATAAGAGATACTCCATAGAATTTCCCGTAGCAGAGCGAGGGAACGTCGGACCTCTTCGTTAGCTACCCTCCGCCACGATATGCAAGGTGCTCTTACTGTAACTGTTGGAGCAAGCTACCGAATTATATAGCCGAACGCAGACATTGGAGGGAGTGGATGAACGCGTTAGCGGAGCATTTTACAAACGCCTTTGTCAACCGCACGCGGTGAACAGTGGCTGGCGAACGAATAGAAGCATCGCGATACGACGGCGGAGGACCCATTGAAAAATTCTCTAAATAAATATGCTTCTCTTTCTACTGTTTGCGATTCTACGCTTCGTCATTTTTCTTTGTCTATCAATAGAATTAAATATTTAGGGAATTCGAGTAAACCTTGAACATGTTAATCTACAAATAAAATTCTTAAGTGTATACTCTACTGTCATAAAAGATTTGATTTATACTACAATATGTACGCGTTACGCATAGTTTGCTTGTGCTCAGATTTCGCTGACGATCGATTTTATTCTTATATACTCTTTTTGTAAAGCTACACTCGTTATTTTGTCAGCTCTTTTTGGATCGTTTTAAATTGACACGCGTGTATTGTTGTAGGTGTTGCGGGCGTATTTTGATTTGAAAGCCGCGAGTAAGGTCGCTAAATGTTGTGAACAGTGTGTATACGTTTGAAATTTTAAACGAATCTGGGGACGAAGTTGAAATTGCGTGGAGGCTTAACGAAAGCAAAGGGACATCCTTGGATTTTCATGGGTCATCGTCAGCAGTCTCGCATATTAAACAGTGCGATGCGAATAGTACAAATAGCGCGCTATCGAGAATAACGAAGAGATCATACATGACCATCGTTCATTTACCTCGCATACTTTGTCAAGGATTATCGTCAACGATAATGCCACGTTCGAGCTATGTATTTGGCGATCTTGCAATTTCAATTGATCTGTTGCGTGCGCGAGAAGGAAATTAAACAAATAATATTTTCATTCTTGCGCCGTTATATTGGGTAAATGTATGGGCAATCGTTATTGAGCAATGGGCATCGCTTGCTTTAACGGCAGAAAAGACCCTCCTGCAATCTTTTTATACATTCTCGAATCGAAGAAATTAATAATAATTAAGTAATTGTCGCTATGCTTCGATCATCAATTGTTTATAAACGTTTTCTTTGTATCGCCGCACTTCGCCAAAATACGCGACGGCCTTTAAGCCGGGAATCCACCGGGAAGCTAAGCTATGCTATGCGATGCTATGTTTTAACGTAGCTTTTGGTGGAAACGGTTCCAGAAGAATGTAGCGAAGCTAATTTTTTAAAACGTAGCATGACATAGCATAGCTTAGCTTCCCGGTGTATTCCCGGCTTTAATCTTTCAAATATTTCTGCGCATTTAGTTTGAACGTGTAATTACGATTTTAAGATTTACAAGTTATGTTTAATTTGAAACAATAGATCGATAAAATGTGAACTTTCGTTTTTATTATTCTGGGGTATATCGTTGCTCTTGAGATTTATTATTACTCTTAGGATTGGTTGTGAACATTGAGTAATCTTGGGAATTACGTTTATTCGACCAACAACGGATTTGATGAATACGCAGCAATTCTCGCTGTAACCCTGAAATTATTCTCGAAAACGTCACACGTCATTGGGCATTCCCTGCTCCATGTACTTCGATGAATCTTCTATTGGCTGCCGATCCACGGTTTACAGACAGCAGAGTTTATATTCTGTATATACGTTTCGACATTAGAATCATCCTACTCATTAGAATGCAAACCGTATCGGTGGTTTCAGCTCACTTCATTCTAACATATTGCGAAGAACCGAGTAAACTATCATGTTCCTCAGCCTTCATACTCTGTAAATGAATCCCCTAATTGGATTTTAACGATGGCATAAACACAATCGTATCAAATGTTACATGAATCTAATAAAACATTTCAACGTTTCCGGACTATAGGGAATTGTTAGACACATTGAGAAATTGTAATTAATGTGTAATCAAGAGGATTTGAAAATTCAATATTAAATCGTATGTACAGAGTCGTAGTCCTAAAAGCACAGACGAGGTATAGGATAGACCTATCACCTTATGGACGTTCATGTCGCCACCCAAACTGTGATACCGACCCATAATTTGAGAATTGAATTTAATGGCATCTGCTAACGAACAGCATCCAACTCAGGAACTACTCTGAAATGTGTTAAAATGCTGAAAGGGGTTGCGTGCATGTATACGTGTGACTTGTTTAGAGTGAGAGTTTGACGTAGCCTCATAGGGTGCGTTCCGATTCACGCATACTAGAGGATCCCTAGGTCGAATATACCATCAACACCTCTGCCGGAGAAGCTTGAAGCCTCAGTCATAAATTCATTATTATTTCAACTTACGATGCTTATTAGCGTTCAAACGCACCAGACCCCCCTGCACGGATGTCTGCTAGAGGCAACTATACCTGCAAAACTTTCCTTGCCGATTCCAGGACGAAAGTTGGTTGAAACGGTTTGTTTACTACATCGCGTATACGTACAAGCTTTTCTTAGCTTGTGGTGAACGTACGCACACATTCAAGGCCCAGCGACACGGCTGCCATAAGTGACGATAGTAGCCGAATGTCCTGTGTGTGCACACACATACCTCCAGGCGATATGCCATCGGTGGTGCCAATGCCGACGGTACAGCAGTCACGCGGCCGCTGAAGCCACCGCGGAACTTTTTTCGAAACGGTAACTTCAAACTTAAAGGCCACAGGTAAAAAATTATCGCAGCGGGTTCCGGTGGAACTTAAGACATTGATGATCCGGTCATCCCTCGCGTAGATACAGCGAGTTGAAGAAAAAATAGAATTTATGCAATTTTTAAGCATATTTTCGAAAGGACATCATAGAACGAAATTTTAATCGAATCGAAAAAGTCAAAGATGCGTCTTAAAGAGGAAAGGCTGATCTTTCTATTGCTTTTTCATGACTGATCTGCGATGATTTTTTCGCTCGGTAGAAGCAACTAAATTAAAAAAAAATGATTTTTACTTCAAAGTTAAATAACTCGGCCAAAATAAATCGCACAAGAAATTTATTAGTCTCTTTTACATAGGAAAGTAGCCGCTTTCGATTGGTGTAAATAGAATTTGTGTAAAAAATTTCATACTCCTAGTAGAACTTTCGCAAGTTGAAGAAATTTTTTTAATCCCTATCTGGAGGTATTCTTATTGATCGTGAGGGAAATGTTCTTAAAGGTCTCATCATAGGAGGATATATGTTACCTCCAAGAGGTCCTCGAATTGGGCCCCACGGTTGAACCATTAATGGTCTCGGTTGAAAATTCTGAGCAAAAAAATGAATGAGTTTTATATCATCGCTAAATTATCGCATTTTTATGTAAATAAAGTACCTACTCCATAATAAATAAGAAGAGGAATTGGTCGAATATAATGCTCTCCAGGAACCCGTTGTTCTGTAGGCTTATATCTTTCTCTGGATCTATCTGTTTGCCTCCTGTCTCGGGAATGATTTCTGCGCCGCTCTCGATGGTCTCGGTAAGATTTCTCAGCATCTCTCCGCTCTCTACTATGATCTTTCTCCCTATATAAATAATGTAATAGTCTGGTGAAATACAATTGGAAGAAATGTAATGAACGCAGATACATGAAACTGTAATAATAGCTTTTACCTATCACTTCTGTAACTTCCTTCGTCTTCATGCTTAGAATTGTCATACCTAAAAGAGGGTAAAAACAAATTAGTAAAAAAATTAATTTCCTAAACAATTTCAGATTCTACATTAACACATTTAAAACAGCAAGTTCTTTGTACATGATTTACACTTATGTTTAACTTATGTTTATATTGCAATACTCTGTGTAAAATGCAGGCACGAACCTGGAGTGACGGGACCACGTGGGCCTAGGAGGACTGTGATTTCGGGTTCTTGTAGGACTCACGGACGCCGAATGCCTTTTCAACGTTTTCAACTTGTTTTCTATTAATTAAAGTGCCCATTTTTGTTTACAACAGAAATTGTAATAAATCTTGGCAATTTGAAATAATAAACATACCTGAATTTTCCAAATTCACAGTCACGACAATACGATGTTCCTCAACTTCTTCTGTTTCGCTTATTGTTCTCTTTATTTCTTCTCTATCAAATATCGGCTTGGATCCCTCTCCTGCAGTTAAGTTTAGTAAATTTAATAATAGAAAAGCAATCGTATGTAAAAATCAGGAAAGCATTTAAGCAATACTACCAGCTGTGATAGATCTTGAAGATATTAAACTCGCTACTCAGATAAACTGACTCGCTCTGAACAATTGTAAGCCAAATCATTCTGTATTATCAATTTCAAATTATTTATATGATTTTATATACTAAAAGTATGTATAAATTTATTTTTCTTCCTCAAAAATAAAGAGTATTTTACACAATTAAAAATGGCTTACAACTTTCTTGAGTGCCAGATATATTAAGAGAAATTTATTTTTTATAATTGTATTTTGATGACATTATTTTAATAAAATTCTAACTCTAAATATTCTGTAGCAACTGATAATTTTTACTTTACAATGTAATATTTTCTTTTCTTTTTCACATAGAGTATACAAATCGCATTAAATAATTTTTCAAAAGAATTTAGCTAAATTCTTGGAATGTTACTCATTGTCTATTACGAATTCATTACAAAAATATAAACATATCGATAATGCTTTTCAATATAATTCAAATAAAGTAGTTTAATTTGTGTGTAGAGGACTCATGATTCCACAATAAAATCTTCCGGGCTGGTTCATATTTCCCAGGACGATTAAGTAATCTTCCACTTCACTGAATTGCAATTTCAAGCTTTCGTGATATTCACTCTATATATAATGCTTTGGAACGCATACTTTTCAAACAAACTAAATTAAGTCTACGAGTACTCATACTTTAAAAAGAAACTACCTATTTTCCAATTGTAGTTATTTATTTAATGTAATAAAATAAAAGATGAATAAGAATAAGAAATACCACACTATGCAAAAATTTCGAAAAATTCTAAGATTTAATTTCTGATTTCGTTTCTTCCAGTGTTGGAGCCTAATGTTTAATGTTTCACTATGTCTCTTCAGTTGTTGAATATCAAGATTTAAAACATCTTCCAAGATGCGAAAATCATTCAGTTGGTCTGCTTTTAGTAAATAAAGCATTTAAAAAAAAAAACACAAGGTCACAAGGAGAATGCACAAAACATGTTTGAACTACGTTTTTGGGGGAAAGTCAATTTGTACCAAAATATATTATAAGGTCATTCTTATTATAATCATTATAGCAGTTAACATAGCTGAAGCATAATTCTTTGTGCAAGCTCGTAAGAAACAAAAATACTGTACATAAAGCAACAAGCAAGAGATACGTTAATAAGCATAGCAATCTTAAAACAGTCAAAGTATAAAAAAAATTGTGCTTACATATTGCACATTATGCGATCAATACAGTGATCCAACGTTGTATTCCAAATTTGCTATATCCTGGACGAATCAAAAACACGTTAGTTATTTGATGAATAAAGTTGAGAAAATTCTTCAATATTACAGAAAGTAAAGTCCAGAATCTTCATGACTGTAGAAATCGGTGACAGGGATTCCATTCTTCAAATGTAGCGCTTGGTAAAGTGAAAACGTGGAAATATTTATCTAGACTTTGATAATACATTTAAACAGAAACTAAATGGATTCTAAAAAGTGGAGAGTAATATCTCACAGAGAAGAGACATTTTTACATTAGAAAGCATACAATGTTCTCAAATTTCAATTTGTTGATCAAGATTTCTATAAAATTCGAGAATCATCTTCCACGTTGAGCTTATTTTCCTTTGTGGTACTTGTTCACTAAATGACTGAAAATTCTTAAGAAGTTACGGTAAAAAAAATAACACGTTACCCGCTCTTCTTTTAAGCACCACATCTTCCTTGTTGAGTATATCCCGTTTGAGTTCATTGGTAGATACTCTTCCAGGAATCTTTCTATGAATATCTACTTTGATTTTGCGAAGTTCTGTTGAAATAATTTTTGTGCCTTCAGGTCCTTTAAATAAGGGCGTTGTACAACTTAATGTTTCAAATCTAAAGTCCAGAATAATATTATTTGTACATATGCTTTCATAGATTTATACTTGAGACTTACTACAATTTAATATTTTGATTGCTTCTTGAAGCACATTGTTTTATAGTATACAACTGTATTGAAAAATTATATCAACTAAATTCGATATTTTTTACAAATACAAATTAACACTTTATCAGTGTACTTTTCTGGATATTGCCAAAAACATATTTAATTTAAATATATCCGTCCGAAGATAAGACAGGAAATTCCACGACCCGACGATGAAATGTTAAAATCGTTCTTTGTCTATGAAATCCTCCAGAATGGAACACTGCGTCTATTTCAACAGTTACTAATTAAAGACAGTTTATACTTACTTTTTAGAAAGTACAGTATCTTCGGGTCTATGATACGCAGAAGTTCTTCTATATCGACTAGGTGGAGATTCACTTCTACTCCTACGAGGTCTGTTGCATCTTCCTCCGGGAAATGCTAAGCTCATATTACGAGCGCGTCGTATCTCATACTCCATAATCATTTTTCTTTTCAGTCTATTATGACTGTTCATTTTTTCTTGTTCGATCATCCATTCGCGTCTACGCCGCCGCCTCTCTTCTTTCGTTCTTGCACGTATAACCGCGTCACTATCTTCATTGCGCGAGGGATTAGGTTTTTCATCATGATGCGAAGTCCTCGATGTATGCCGTTTCATTCCTACAACGTAGCAGCGATAGATTATATTACGTATCAAAGAATTTCTTACTGGTTAGCCAAACGCAAAAATTGAATAGGTTTGTACTTTATACCGAATTGATGTAAAAAAAATTACCTCGTTATCACGCAGAAAAATGACGACAATGAACAGAATAACGAGTAAATGAAAGCATAAGAATTAAATATATAAGTATTATTTGTAAACTTTAAGAAGGAAACGCCTCGCACACGCGCTCACTTCTACAAATGCAGCAAAGTGCAGCCAATCGGAGCCAGGGTCCCCGGACAACGTCTTGCAGAGCCGAATGTTTCGCGGAGGGGGAACACCTAGAGGAGTGGTGGTAATGTGTGCGCAAGACGCCGCGGCGGGAAACAAACCGACGCTACAGCCAACCAGTGTCGACAACATATTTCCCGGCGACGCTGGTTGGCCGTGGCTGGCTTCGCGTTGAGGCCACTTGGCTGACTTGGCGCTGGCGTCGGTTCACGCACACATTACCACCACTCCTGTAGGTGCTTCCCCCTCCACCAGGGATTTATTCGTTGAGAATGCAATCGTCGAATATAACAATACATTCTTATTCATCTCTAACCAGTGGTTTACCCGCGTTCTAGCGCGCGTTCGAGACGTCGAGGATCGGGTCGAAAAAAACTTACTCTTTCTTATCGACTTATAATAAGTAAATAAGTCGAGAAAAAAGAATACAATTTTTTGATATTGCGCTTCATTTTCGAGAAAATTGACTTTGAAATTCTTAACGATGCGTCCAGTCGCGTACAGGGAAACCTACCCTAATGAAACTCACGGGCGATTTGAGCGTAAGTGGAATTCGCTCATTGTAACGCGACGAGCCAGACCACGTAACCTCAACTCCCCGGTTCTCGGCGGCTCGGACGCACGTCACAAAATTATTCGACGTTGAATGAAGCTAAAGATAAAGTTAAAGATAAGTTAGTTTAAGTTGAAAACTTTCTTCGACGCTGAAGTTGAAACGCTCAACGAATAAAAGAATTAACTTCATTCATCGAATAAAAAAATTATTCGTCGTGCGTCGAATAAAGTTAATCCGGATAATCTTTATAAAACACATGACGAATAATTTTTGTAATTTTTATTCGTTATTCAAAATGTTTATTCAAATAAAGATTTTGCCTCTCATAACGTTTGCCACTTGTGCCATTTCCCTTAAATCCGTCATTGATTACGACTTCAATATTTATCAACATACGGCTTACAACATGCGATGCCCGACTGAAGAACGTATATATATAGAAATACATTATAAAGAAACAGGTCTCGGACGACAAGAGACACGACCCAAAATATTTCGTTTACATGATCAGACCGCCGGTATTACTGCGATGCTGAGAAGTATTCGTGAATGTATCACGTTGTCGACGACGATTCATCGTTACACTTTATCGGAGGAATTTAACATTTTAAACATTAATCCCCTGCGTTTTATTTTTTTATTAGTCTTACAGGACAGAAATGCCCGCGCTACAAAACTCGCTCGTCTGCAGCATGCAAGACATGTCTTATATGTACCGATTTCCGCGAAGGAGATAATTTGAAAATATAATTGTTCATAATTACATATCTCTTCTTGGTGTTTAGAAGATGTTATTACAACACGTGGTACAATCACTTTGAATTCCTTGTTCTGCGTTGCACCTGGACACTGCGACGGTTCAGCTCGGAGTGTTCGAGACCACTCCTGAGTCCTGACTGACTGACTGACTCATCCACGCCCAGCTCAAACCGTTTAACCTAGGAACGTGAAATTTGGAAGGTACATTGTATCTATGACGGAGGCGTCCACTACGGAAGGATTTTTAGAAATTCCGTCCCCAAAGGGGTGAAAAGGGGTAAAATGTATTTTCTCGGATTCCTTAATATCTCTTAGGCCCGATTAGATATTAACTTGGTTTCTATTTACAACGCTTACCCACACAAATGCCTAAAAAACAATTTCAGGATTTTGCCCTACTCAACCTCTAAGTGGTTGGTGAAATTTATTTTCATGGAGCCCTTAATATCTCTTAGGCCCGAAGCGAAGCGCGGGTATATTTTGCTAGTTAGTATATATTTGGACAAAGAATTTCTGGTTTTGAAAGTTAAAACAGAACACGAAGGCAGATCTTTCTAACATAACCACTTTATTTAGAACTTAATTCAATCAATCGAAACAACGCCAGATGCTTCGACAATCTTGCTGCGTAATATAATAATGTCTGAGTAAATAAATGACTAATTCGCTGCGTAATATTGCACGATCTGTTGCCATTCATAAGGGTAATTTTGTTGCATATGCATTTTTGAATTCTTTTTTCTACGCTTTAATTGTTCAAAAATGCAACCTTCCCGTTTGTAACACATACATTAATAGTTTAACTTAATTAAAAAAATTTATTTCCTTATTTATGTATGCGAGGTTTTTTTTTTTCTTTAAGTATAAAGGCACGGTAATTGGGACATCTACCCCAGTAATTACGGCGCGCTATCGTAAATTTAACTTTCTAAATCGTTCGTCGGAAGCGATTTTCAAAAGATTACGGTAATGCTTCGCTTTATCAGTCATTTTCACAAATTACATTGCTGATAATGTTGGACTTTCTTGGCAAATATTTATTACTCTGCTCGCATGTCAATTTTAAAATTGAAATGATTGATTAAAAAAGACGATAATTTTTAGATGCTTCTTGCAAAATGTTGATATTTTCGGTTATCAGACCAACAGATTTGGGTAACGTTCACTTTGAATAGCCGATAAAAAATGGAAGATAAGTTATTTAACCGTAAATAATGTGCACGATTTCCTTTATCTTTTATTTTGTGTTGTTATATTAATTCATATCAGAATTTATTATGAAATTTTATTCGGATTTAAGTCAGAGCAGGTTTATCAAAAGTACTTTTTTCAATTAAGTATATTTATATATACGATTAAAAAGTGGACAGCTTGTGAGTAAAAATTATTAAAAGATTTCAGTTATTTTGTACAAGAATTTTATATAGTATTGCATTATACGTACTATTACGCGCCATTTGCGCCATATAATTTTAGTCGAGTATAAAATACTCTGAAAAATATATTACAATAAATTCTGGCTTACTGAAATTGTAGATAATTTTTTTATATATAATTCATTTTAAATATCACAAATATATATATAAAGGGCAAGTTTTAATCAAAATAGACATGCGTATGCCGATAAAAGTCCCCGGAGTTCTCGAATCATTTCGACGTAATTTCTTTACAATTTTAAAATACAAACACCAGCTTAATAAGGTCCTTCTTACAATACAAAAATCTAAAAAATTCGTGCGAAATCGTAAAAGTCATTTTTGACTAATTTGACAACTGAAACTTCTGTCGTTCGATCGAGAGTGATTGAGCCAAGTGGAATCGCCGATTTAGGCTAAGGTTTTAGCAGGTCATGAATTTCGATGTTTCGATTAAATTAAACTTCATAATTGTAATCAAAACGCTGGAAAAATAAGTTAGGAGATCCGTGGCTTTAATTCACTGCTGAATCGAAGCACGTTAAGATCTCGAAATTCAATATTTCTATCGTGTCAAAAACGGGACTGCAAGCCGCGATAAAAGGTGGACTAACGCTGATTACGGGGATAATGTTAGGCCGTAGATACTGTAACCTTCGAATGTGACGCACAAATGCAGGGCAGATCGAATCAATTAGGATTATGGATAATATCTACGAATGATTCCAGGATTATGATACAACTTATTTTATAACCTGTCAATCGATGAATCTGTCACACAGTTAATCATTTCGTATTCGTTGTTAATATTTCTCGAGTAAGATTCGAGCGATATATTTGAATACGCTTCTGTTTTTCCAACAGGTCTAATGCCTTAGACTTTTCGCCCCAAGTATGGTAGTAAATATACTTAAAGGATAATAAACCTGCTAATATTCACGAATGAGCTATGTAACAAAACATATCTGGAAAAAGGATAATGTTAGTTTACTTAATTAATAGTTTTCTACGAGAAATGTACTTTGTTTTAAGTAATATTACATTCTTTAAATTCATGTTTATATGTATTATTTTCAGGGAGAAAGAGTCTTTAAACGAAAATACTGTTGAGGAAGAAGCCAATCGATCTCCCTCTTGTATTTCTTCGACAGAATCCCCGGGGAAGTGTAATCTGTCGCTTTCGTTTAATTTCGATTTCAACGATGTTAACAGCGTCGAGTCTTCTGACTCCGAGACTGCAGACCTGCAAATTGATGTGTCCGAGATCAATAACTATGGACTACACAGTAAACATAAGAGGGACACTGTTGAAGAAACTTCTTCGGTCATTAATGAAATGGAAGAAGAGATCGAGAGACAGCTGGATGCTAAAGCGGCTAAAACTAATTTAACGGCCACGAATGTGAAGAATATCATAAAGCATGTTATTACTAACGAGCACGTCATGGCGATGGTTAAGAATCGCCTTCAAGATACACAGGACGACATACTCTTTGAACCCAAATTGACGAGGGCGAAAGCCAAGTACGCTGAAATGAAGTTTATTTTATATCAGTCTTATGGCTGCGCGAAGTACCTTCTTTAAATAAGAGCATCTTCTTGCAGAGAATTAGCAGCAGCTCAAGTTAATATACCATGGCCGATTACCCAACTGAAGAAAACTTCTTTGGAAGTACAAGCGTTAATCGAGGAGGAACTACCAGAGGATTCTTCAGACGAGGAGTATAACCCGGAGCAGGATAAACAAAGCGACGATGAACGAGAAGCAGAGAATTCTACGAACAATGATGTAGATTCTCAACCTTTTGTACCAGTGAATACTCGTGATTCATTTTCAATCGAGCAGCCTAAATCACCTGATGTCCAGTACGATCCAGAAGGAATTTTCAAAATTCCTGGGTAAATTGAAAATCGTGCGCTTTATGATTAAAATGTTTGTTTAAAATGTGTTTATTGTGTTTCAGTATACCCCACGTTCCAACTGAAGAGGAGAGTATCGGTCAAAGAACACGTTCGAAGCTTTGTTTAAGCGAAACACCTTTGGAGCAAATCGAACAGGCTTTTATTCCACCCGATATAACAACCGACATGTACAATTGGGATTGGGATTGCGAAATTGACGAAGATTGGGACAATTTCTTGAAAGAATTCACTCAGCCATTAACTCAAGAGCCTGTTATGGAGGATGATACAGAAGCGGATCCAGAATATAATATTTTGGAGGACGAAGAAACAGATCTTTGTACGTGCAGTTTGCGTTACAAACTTTATTAATAATAGGCTATTAAAATAATAGAAATAAAATATTTACAGTGGATAAAGAAGAACTACGAGCTGATAAAGCTGTAAAAGTTACGCGCAAGGAATTAAATAATTTAATTGCAGAATTATTCGACCTTACTGATACATTTGCAAAGCAGGAGCAGGAGATTTCGAAGAAAAAGAAATTTCCTGAAAATTCAAGTTCATTTGCTGAGAATAATATTATGGTAAGGAAATGAATCTAATTTCTGTATATTATGCAGCTTTAATTAGGTGTTATTTTATATCTTTTTAGAATGGTTCCGAGACAGATCATACTTGCAAAGATGTTCCCGATTTAATAAATGCTAGACAACGACAGTTATTGACGATACAATTTCGGCAGCACATTCAGTTGATGGTGCAGCACTTCGCAATGACGTACATGGATCCACAGCTGCATTCTCAGTCGAAAACGTGCAAGGAAAATTTGAATAGTGTAAAGTAAGCTTGCGATCGAACGAATTATAAATTATACGTATGCTATGTACAATAACCGTGCGCATCTCTTGTGTTAATTACGCTAGGTATTTAAGCAGCGGCCCCAATTCTGCATTTAACATAGCGAATTTATCAGAAGCTTTGAAATTGGTGTCCGACTGGGAAAATCGATTTTCGGATAACAAATTTGCCGAGGATTTTAGAAAATCTATCGGAGACGAGTACTCGATAAAAAAGATATATTCCACGAACAAGTGGAAGTACGTCCCTAAATTTCATCCAGAACTGGCAAAGTTATTTATGGAGAGTAAGGCTTTAATGTACCCCCAACTTTTGCCTAAGGTGCCGTTCAAGGGTGATTGCAATAAGTTTATACGAACTCTATGTCTGAAGTCTGAGGAGTGGTAAGTGCATATAATTTAAAAGAATTCCGGTATGCTTTATGAGAATGTTTTCAGTTTAATTGCGCTCGGTCTTGAACAATTCGTCCCCTTTGTTGCGTCGAAACCAAGGAAATTTAAGAGTAAAAAGATTCAGCTGATGGATGCGGTGCAGTTGATCATTGAGTACTTGGTGCCACGCAAGGACCCTCAAAGATTATTTAATTACATTCAGAAGCATAAATCTACAAAAGATGCGAACCCAATAAAAGTATGTATTATTTATTAAGTATTTAAATTGTAGAGCTTAACTGAATAAATGTTCTTGCAGCATTATTTTGAAAAGGGTTACGCTCCTAGAACCATACACTATATAACATTAGAATGTGATCTTATAGCACCGAAAGATCAACCGCTAAACTTCTTGCCTTTAGAGTGGCAGCCTTACCTTAACAATGTAAGTATTTCATCAGTTTATTAACTAGTGCAAGCTTAATCGCTGTACTTTCCTTACGTTTAATGTACTACTGTTTTAAACGTCACGCAGACGGAGCAGAAAATTGATTTATTAAAGCGGAAACATATATTGAATTCGTATAACGATCTGATGAAGAAAGACTTCGCAAATGAAAGTAGCAAAAACTATGCAGCTATTTCCAATAGTCACCTGTGCAATCCAATTGTAAATATGTTACCAAAGATATTACCTCGAAGTGCCAATCAAAAGAGCTCGAGTAAAGCAGCAGCAAAAAGTGCTTCGTGCATAAATCGAAACGCTAAGGCTGAGGATTTGGCAAAAATACCGAAGGACAAACCAAAAGTCGTACCGCTCAATTTAAGTGCAACAGATAAAGAAGAACATGGTGCATCAAGTCGCAATAACCCATTAGAACCCACGGCCACGGAAGAAGGGAAAGAGAAGGAGAGAGATAGAAATGAATTAAAAGAACCGCAAACTGATGAACCTCCAAATTCAGCGGTATCGAAGCAGCCTAAGCTTTCGAAGAAGTCTGTAGTGGTACAAGAATTGCCGCAATTGCGACGAACCAGGCCTAGATTAGCGAAGACAAGAAGTGCTCAGAATATGAAATTGATGGCTCAGATTTTGGGATCAAAAGGAGTATCGTCTAATTGCAATGCTTTAAAATCTAGAGAGAAAAATGAGTCGAATAAAAATGTGGAGAAGATGTCGCTATCGAAAATCGTAAGTATAATTATATCTTCTATCTTAATAGAATATAATTTAAATTTTCACTCGGTTGTTCTTCCTTCGACTGTAGGATAACGAGGAGGAAATAGCGGAATTAATGTTAGCCAGTACGACTATAAAAAAGAACTCTGTTAATAGGAAGAAAGCTAGAGAGCTGGAAAATATCAAGCGACTTCTAGAGGCTGAAAATCCACTGAACGAAGAGGAGAGAGTGTCAAGTATGTTTTGAATAATTACCTTCAACGACTGTAATTCAAGTATTGACAAGCTTCTTATTTTATATAGAATTCGCAGCGTCGTATTTTCAGAAACTGCATTTGACAGTAGAATCTAGCAGCCCAGAAACGTTTCGATCTGTGATAAAGTTATATCTAGATTACTCTGAAAAGTTAGATAGTATTAACCAAATAGAGAGCGACTTATCCTTCCCTAATGCACCGAGCTCTTCGCAAAGTGGAAACAGAGAAGATATAGCAAAGGATAAGGATACAGTAGCTATTAATTTGTATTGGGACGTGTGTGAAAAGTTGGAAGCGTATCCTGAGCTTTGTACAGATTTTTTATTGTTCTTGAAGCCGCATCAGGCTGCGATGATGGATAAATCAGTAGAGTACATAATGCTTCAAAAGATGAGCGAGTTCATCAATGTAGCTCAAATATATTTCACCAAGCAGCCATCTCGAATAGCAAAGATAATGCAAGCTATCACGCAACTCTCATCCGATCCTCAGACCACGTTGGAACAGGTTCACACGACTATGGGCCCTATACTTAAGGGACATCCCTTGGTGATGGATTTATTTCTACAGATAATACCCACGGCTAAGCCACCGGAAAGGTAATGCTTCTAATACAGTCGCTAAGTGTATTACATTGCGCGTTAGATTCAAAGATTTATAAAATGTATATTTTACATTTTTGTAGCCTGTTTGCGTCGCACATGTTTGAAAACTTGACGTGTCCGGTAGGGCCGCATGATAAAAGTAAAGTTTATACTGAAAGCGCTCCGGAACTGTATGAGAATATTGATCTGCCTGTGCTAGCGTCTCAAGAAGATCCTTATGGCGGTGAGAATTGCAGATGCAATTGTCACAATGGAGACGATTCCACTTGTAAAAATACTTCCGAACACTGCGTATCTTGCGGCACTAGGGTGGGTATTTCTTCCGTTATAATCCGTCTATGCAAGGACTATGAAGTATCTTAGAATAAGCAATCTGAATTTAAAAGAACAAAAGAGTATCATTATAATATTCAAAAAGATAAAGTTGGTAAATGCTTTCAAATGATTTAATTGAACACATTTATTGCACAGTTTCTCAACGGAAGGATGTACCTTCAAACGTCCGAAGGCCTAAGGCCCGCAAAAATTATTTTCCCTGGCGCCGACGAGGAAAAGTTGGAAAACATTGCTCGAGTATCTTTGAAAACAACTGATAAATTTGTCCCGCCTGTTCCATCCAAACAGCGGAGAAAGTCTTCGAAGAATGAACCTGCTCCTGATGAACAGTATCAAAAACCGTGTGCATCGAAAACTTCGCCTGTTAAAGATAATAGCGAAGATGGGGGCAAGATAGTAGTAAAGCCAAAGAAAGCCATAAGGTCTCCACCGAAAGCTGGGGAGCAGAAGAAAGGTTTAAAGAGGCCAGCAAGTACTGACCACGTGGATGTGAGTACCAAAAAGATGCGGATATCGCAATGCAGAAGTAAAAGGGAAAAGAAGAGTGACAAGCATGGCACTAAATTAGAGTCGATCGATTTGCATGTTAACGATGACGCGAAACCGGACGAACCTTTGGGTGCAGATTCTACAAATTCTGTAGAAGAAACGGTAGAACAAGTCGTATCGAATGTTGAGGCTGAAGTATCGAATGATAATAGGCACAGAGTAGATTCGTTTGGTGAAGCTAGTAGTCCCGATAAGTCGAGTAGCGATTTAAAGTCCAAACCGTGGACACGCCAAGAAGATATGATTCTTCTGCAGACTATCAAAAAGGAATATTCTGAAAATTCAATTGCTACGATCAGTAAAACATTAGGGGACCGTACTGTTGGTCAGGTGAGTCGTCTTACGCTAAGATTCATTTATTTTCAATGCAACGTGTCTAATTAACGTTTCATTGTAGGTCAGGGAAAGATGCGAAACACTTCTCTCGTTATTACAGAAAATGATGTAATTTTATATTGTGTGTGCCGGAAGGGCAGCCTTATTAAGTATAACATGTTCCACGGAATTTTATTGAACAGAAACAGGTGAGTAGATAGTATTTCCAATGAGACAACTTATACTTGTAATTATAGAGCTGCTTTTGATAGTTTTACGGGTAGCTTTGATACAATGAAAGTTTCTTACCAGAAATCGAATGCAAAACAGATATGAACCTACGAAGAGATTTTATGAAACAGAAAATCAGTATGGTATGAAGCTCTATTTATGATAGTTAAGGTTTTTAAATTTTATAGAAAGAACGAATAGTAAACTTATGTTGTATGATGTTCGTGATATTCATTAAGTTATAAATTAATTGTTTAGTTGAAGTTTATACTCAAGTCACATGTTTTCATAGAATCACTCGTGGATTAAGAAAGTAATATTTAGTATATGAGGATAAGTAGATGTAAAGATTTAGATCGAAGTTACAATTATAATTGTAATCGTAGTAAGATCGAATTGTTCGCTAAATAATATCACCGTTCGAAGATTTGGTGGACTATTCAGATTCAAGTTTCAAAATATTTTTCCAATTGAAATTTTTAAAATATCAGTTATATAACAATTTTCAAATATTTCGTGCAGTCTTCTTCTAGCGTAACTAAATTCTTGAATCTTTTAATTATCCTTTAATTATTAATAAAGGATTATGTTTAAATAATGATACTTCTAAAAGGATTGAAAAGTTGTATTCATCCTTCCGTGAAGTATATTTTTTCCATTGTTATTATCAATATTCTTACGTGCACTGATTAATCATTGAAGAAAATACATTGTTATAGGTAGGTATAATATGTTAAGTAAAATTCTGCACATGATCGAGTTCATTCATTATACAAAGTACAAATAGTTTAATATTTATTTTCGTAGTGACTTTTATGTACATAAGCAATCTTCAACAACTGAGAATTTCATAAAAATTACCTAACTTTACTCGTCCGCGCGCCGTAATTTCTATGAAATTTCATACTTGTTACGTCTCTTACATTTTTTACATTTATCTTAATAATAAATATAAACATGTTAAATGAAACATAAGAAAGGAGTACACAAATAATTCTTGTCTTCCAAAACTTGTGAAAATATCGAAGTACGTTACCACAGTATGTACACTTGATAAAATTAGTTTATCACGATATGGAACGTCGTTGCGGTAGATTTGAAACGATGGTTAATTGATCGTGCCCGACACTTTATATATGCTAAGCAAACGTACAAACTATGCAAAGTGTATTCACATGATGTATATATGGGTATTCTTGGAAAGATTAGAACGTCGTTTTGTACAAATTATCTGCGCAATACATATTACAAAGAAATGAGGAAATAAAAATATTTTATAGTACTTCCATACTATCTATATTCACTCCGATATCGAGAAAGTCTTCTTCGTACTCCTGCACATGCCTTTGTACAAGCGGATGTTCCGAATGATCTGGATCATCCGTTACAGGGCTAGGCGGAGGATTAGTTACTGTGCGATCAGAATCCATAGGCATCCTATCCATACCTTCCCCACGCCTCAATCTTGCTTCCTCCGCTATTTCTCGGGTCGAAAGTTCTGCTTTCGTTAACAAGGCAGGAAGGTCTTTTTCTGAGCCATCTGCGCGAATTAGAGATATCGTTGCTATATTTCGATTACGAGAGTATCTGTTTTAGAGACGAAACGACACTTACTTTCTAAACATTTAATCAGTTCTTGCGCCTTCTGCCTCCTCGCAGAGGCATCTGCTTTCTTTTGTTCGGCAAGCTCTTTCTTATCGTAGTAAAAAATTTCTCTTATTTTCTCCTGAGGAATATGTTCATCATTTTTCACTAACCATAAATAAACACCTCCTGCGGTTCTTCTCCGTGATCCATTCATTATCAACATACCACCTCCCTCTTCGATTTTCTTTGTTTTTTGAAAAAACTCAATAGCCTTTGCTTTACCAATTATATCTACGATTCTCCCTATAAAACACAAAAATTATTTAAATATCTGTGCACGTATATATGTACATATTTCACATCAAGGCAGGGTCATTCCACGCCAACTCGATCACTTTTTTTCCCTCGATGTCTCGGAGTTTGTTCGAACTTGAATATCTTGTAGTCCTCGTGACATTGGGGGGGGGGGGGGTTCATTCACCATTTTGTCGATTTCGAGTTTGTTTACAAAATACAGGGCCTTGAATTTTGCGATTTTTGCCTATTTTCGTGAAAATGGGTTGTACTTATGAATTTTTATCTCGGAAACTATTTGTCGGATTTAGTTGATTCTATGGCATTTTAATGTAGAAGGATCGGCCTTCCTGAATAATTTTTTTCCAGATCGAAAAATTAATTTTGCAACATTGAAAATTATAAGTAAATTTTTATTTTACAAATTCGGGCTCGAGGTCGCGATTTTAAAAATCCGAAAAATACTACCATATTCCTTGAAGTGTTTTCTACAAAATAAGCCTATCTCCAGGGTGGTGCGGCTTCTATTAACGTCGCAGTGGGGTAGTAAATACGGCGGTTGATTATTTGTTAAAAAATTGTCATTGCTCAATGAAAACCACGGGAAAGTGAGGGGCTGCTTCCATCAGGGGGGGGATAAGGATGGGGCAAGAAGGATGGCAATATGGTAGTATTTTTTTCGGATTTTTAAAATCGTGACCTTGAGCCCGAATTTGCAAAATAAAAATTTACTTATAATTTTCAATATTTGAAAATTAATTGTTCAGGAAGGCCGATCCTTCTACATTAAAATGCCGTAAGATTCAAATAAATCCAATAAATAGTTTTCGAGATAAAAATTCATAAGTACAACCCATTTTCATGAAAATAGGCAAAAATCGCAAAATTCAAGGCTCTGTATTTTTTAAACAAACTCGAAATCGACAAAATGGTGAATTAACTCCCTCCCCCCTAATTTCACGAGGACTGTAAGATATTCAAGTTTGAACAAAACCCGAGAGATCGAGGGAAAAAAGTGATCGAGTTGGCGTGGAGTGACCCAGCAGCTATATTTCTTACTTATAAGAAGATCCTTCTTTTCGCTGAGTTTCGCTGCAATATCAGTGGCCACATCCGAATCGGTCGATTCAGTTGTCGCGCTTAAATCTCCTATATTCCGCACAGCCCCCTTTTGATTATCTATGTCCATCGAATTGCGCTTCTTTCCTAACCTTAATTTAACATTAGTTCTGTCCGCATTTGTTCTTTTGTTCGTTAACCTCCTTTCACTGTCCTTCTCATCCTCCGAGCTATTATTATTACGCTGTTCCATATCCCATCTGCCATTCAAAGAATAATGCGACGGAATGTCATAATTCTCGACACTGCGTTCTTGAAAGCGTTTCTTTGTCACGCCGCACGATACTAAATCTTCGGTCAAAGAATCCTCTTGCAACTGCGTACACCATATCTTGTATTTGTCATTCCTCGCTCCCCAGTTCTTAGCTGAATTTCTGGACCCTTTTAACTTCAACTTAGGTCGTTTGCTCCTAACACGTCCAGAGTCTGAGTCCGAGTCACTTTCCGAGTCCACGGAATCATCGGATTCGTCGCTGTAGCCCATTTTTACTTGCTCCTCGTTATTGGAAACTGCGTGAGGTCTTTCTAAGACGTTGTATGTTTCAATGTCGCTTGCCTGAGGAAGATTGCGTTACAATTACGAAGTATATTTTATTAGTGAACGAACAAACCTTTTGCTCGTTCTTTATGGAATATTTTACTTAATTCGAGCATAACAAGCACAGTATAGAAGAAACCTGTACAATCATGTTAACGTCGTTCAAATTCAAATGATTTCAATTGAAACGCGAAGTTTATCGCTATAACGTTTTCTTCGCTATAGGTTAAACTCCTGTCAAATAATGAGATTATAAAATATCTGACCTCGTCATCGATAACTTCGCCATCCTCGAGCTCTAAAGGTTCCGCTTCCATATTCCTCTTTCTCCAATGTAACAATTTCTTCGGCGATTGTGTACTGAACGAAATCACAGTTGATCACGGTCACCGAATACCTCTTCCTTTGCCCGTGTGTTAATGTCACTTTTTCCCACACTCCCATCACCGTCGCCACCACCGTCACCAGTGTGTCACTTCACTGCCTTTCTGTTTAATTATTTCGATGGATCAATTTGCCTTTCCCTAAGAGAGATCCGAAAGTCCCTATCAGTCCCTATGTAAATTGTAAATATTGACGAAGTGGAATAAAGTTAGTAAAAATAATCACCTCTCTTAGTACCTAAGAATAAACAAATTTGTTGTCAAATGAAAATGATTTTTACACGTGGATTTAAATGGTCAAAGAACTGTTTACAATTAATCATACCTCGTAATTCGCAGAAAGGTAACTTAAATTAGTCTTTCACTTTTGGTCTACCTATGTGGCGTTTACACAAATTTTCTTTTAAAACTTGAGTGCAAAGTGTAAAGAAAGATTTGCGAAGCCACATTACTACATTTCTATTTTCTTCAAAATTTATGTGAACTGTAATACATACCACCGCTCCAAACTATGTATTACATATAACTAACATAATTTTATATTGTAATATGATTATATAAATTTTACGTTTTTCTGATACAGATTTATTCATATATTTAATGGGAAGGAAAGAGCGTATATTTTGTTTTTTATAGAGCATTCTGTATATCACGTCCTCTAACAAAATTTTGAGAAATTCTGCTTTTCTAATCTACGGATATATCACAAGGGATATAGCTGTAATAGATATTAGCTCTTACATGATATATTCATAGCTTTTTGAGCACTTCAGATATTTTGAATCCCGTAAAGAATCTTTGCTTAAATATTCTTCAACAGCTAGTGCGACCGCAATAAATATGGAGAAAAAGAATTGGAGTAACCATATTGTTTGGTTAGATATGGAAGTATGTTAACATTATCAATGTACGTTGGATATATTTGATATATTTCGGGTATATATCCTTATTTCTCATTTCTTTATTTATTTTAGATGACTGGACTTGATGTGCACACATCTCACATTTTGGAAGTAGCATGTGTAGTCACAGATAATGATTTGAAGATAGTTAGCGACGATTTAAATGTCATTGTACATCAGCCAAATGAGATATTAGAAAGTATGAATGACTGGTCTATAAAAATGCATAAAAAGGTGGGTCTACATTTTAAATTTTATTAAACACAATTATTTTAACCCCCCATGACGACGGCCAGGTCACCGGAGACTAGAGCTGTTCGAGTACTCGGAAAAAGCGAGCCGAGTACTCGAAAAAGTGAGTGGCTCGGAAGCACCGAGTAGCTCGAAGAAAACCGAGAATTCGAATTTTTTCGAGCACCCCGAAGAAAACCGAGCACTCAAATTTTTTCGAGTACCCCAAAGAAAACCGGGAACTCGAATTTTTTCGAGCGGGTCGAAATTTTGGAGCAGTCCCGGTGTATCGAGTAGTTTGAAGCTTGAATGTTTGAGATTGAGATGTTTTAAAGCAGAAACGTTAACTGACTCGGATCATGTTTTGTCGACTGTTTATATTTGTAGGCGGTGTATTCGTCTTACGTTTAGAAGCGCTTCGGCGATGCAGTCGTTCAATATAATGTGCTATTGAGCACTCATATAAAATAGAGGTCTTTTAGCGATGCATTATATGTACAATGTAACGGACTATTTGTTTCAGACTGGATTAGTGGACGAATCACGTTTGAGTAAAATTACAATACAAGACGCTGAGCGGATGGTACTGAAGCATTTACAAACGTATGCAGAAGAAGGGATATGCCCGCTTGCGGGAAGTTCAGTTTATATGGATCGTAGATTTTTACAGAAATACATGCCCGCAGTCGATAACTATTTACATTACAGAATCATTGATACCTCCACTATAAAAGAATTAATTAAGTAAGTGTTTCATCCACGACAAGATCTCCTAAGCATTCAGTGGAATAACGCGTAACAACTTTTTTCTACTTTCAGTAGGTGGACTTTGAGTGTTCCTGCGCTAGTGAAAAGGCACGACCATAGAGCATTATCAGATATAAAAGAGAGTATAAGAGAATTAGAACATTATAGAACACATCTGTGTAATCTATAGAGATTGAATATTTTAAGATGGAAACATTTTGTACAATAATAAAGAAGCATTGCTTTCCACAATACCTCCGCTTTTAAACTCTTCTTAATGATACTTTTTTTTAGCTATAAATGAAAATAGAATCTTATTAATCTCGCTCAGATCTGTCGATTGACAATCATTTGATAGTTTTGTTCATGTCCTCCGATAAACCTACTCGATTTTATTAAAGAGTTGATAAATTAAAAAGTAGTATTCGAAGTCGAAGCCGAAGTATTCGATTGTGGCCGCTCCAATATACAGGGCGTCCCAGAATAAGTGGGATATATTTTAGGGGTGATTTCGGCATAGCTAAAGATTAAAAAAAAGTTCATATAAACTTATATATGTCCTATTTGATTTTATTTTCAAGTTATAACGAATTTGCTTTTCAACAAACTGTATCTGCTTACTTTCATAAGATAAGTATTTGGGAGGAATTGAGTGACATTACATCTATCTAACGGAAGAATTATTGCGTACGAAATTCGCTATGACTCGAAAACAAAGTCAAATTGGACATATGTTTATATGAACTTTTTTTATTCTTTAGATGTGCTTAAGGGTACTGAAGTCAATCCTAAAATATTTCCCACTCATTCTGGGACACCCTGTATACGCACAACTGCCAGCGACTTTTTCACATAGTTGCTATTCGGTTTGTGAACATTCTACTATATTTCGTGATTACATGTCACGTGGTTTTGCTCTAACACCATTTTCACTACATTGTATGATGTATGTGTGCCGAAGTGTTCACAATGTGTATCATGTGAAGTGGGCCACTTGGCACCGTGCATTTGTGGTAGTGGAACCATAGTTTTTAGCACGATCTCTATATAAACGCATGTGATACGCATGCTCGTTGAACAACATAGATATAGCCTGTTGTGCTCTCTGTGACGTAATAATATTCTATACCAACGTCAACAAAAGGTTTGTGTGAAAGAAAAGTAAATGTATATCTGTTAATATCGTTGTCATTATTAATCATCATTCCTTGTCACATTTGTTTAGTATAAGCTGTATATGGCACTGCATGCATCGTAATTTTTATATAGGCAGATGAAGCATTGTATGTGTATTTTTATATGTTAATAAAATACAAATTTTATGGGCCGGATAAAGTAAAATTTCGATTTCTTCGCGGATCAGTAAATTCTTATATCTTTATTCAGAAAGCTCTTAGTATTAATAATCTAAGCACCGTTGAAGCTACTGTACATATTATGCAATTACTTAGCTCTCCTACTGTCATAACGACATAGATATTTTAATTACAGGTAAACTCTGTCACAATGGTGTCTCCTCCCAAGGGTGGTCCTTCTCCCAGTGGAGGTGTGAAGATAATATCTATCAGTGGCCGTATGGCCAGGGAAAGAGAACGTTTGATTGGTATGACCGATGAAGAGCGGGCATGGAGAGCAAAATTCGTTAAGAGTCAGAATCTTTCAGTAGAGGAACCAATAATACCTGAGGGCTATAATAAAGCATATTATAATCCTTTAAGGAGGTTCTATCGAGCACCATTAAATAAAGTTGAAGGCGCGCTTACTCCTACACTGGTAAGCGATTGAAGTGTCGACGATATAAAATGTTATTGTCTGACAAGGGAAAAAATCCTGAAAGTTTGTGAATATGTAGGGAATTTCCACCTGATTACAACACAATTTTTGTTTGCTGCCCAAATTCACTCAAAGGGGATGAAATTAACCCCTGAAAATCTGGATATTTTCCGATTTTCTGTTATAACTCGCGAACTGTAAAATAATTTTTTACCAAATGATAGATCTAATTAAAAGAAGTAACTTTTGTCTTGAAACTTTTTTTCTATCTCTTACAGTTTACGAGTTATAACAGAAAATCGAAAACTAGACGAATATTCAGGGGTTACTTTCACCCCCTTCGAGTGAATTTGGGCAACAAACAAAAATTGTGTTGTAATCAGGAGGAAATTCCCTACATATTCACAAACTTTCAGGATTTTTGGAATTTTCGGGTTCTGGATCTTCCCTTGTGAGTGTATTGGATATATATATATATACATGTTTCTCAACATTTTATGTTTTGCATTTGTAGGGCGCACTGGGTGCGTATGTAGTACGCCACGTGACAGCAAAATTTATAATGGGTGGCATAGCAATTTATGGCGCATGGTATTATTATAAATATAATAGAGCGGTATGTTAGTTATGCTATTGAATGTACACTATATGCTATGTAGATGTTCTAACATTATTACATTCCTCCGTAGACATGGATGCGCAGGTCTGGTTGGGCTGTGATGACCTCGCGTGAACCTCTACTTCCAGGGGACAAAAATTATCCTAACTTTGAAGCTAAGAAGCCTAACCAGTATGCTACATTTGGCTTCGAAAAGTCTCCAATATAAATAGTCTGAGAGTTGTATATAGATAGTCTTTGAATATATTAAATTGGTTTAGTATCTATTGTGAGTATATTACAGTACATATGAAACAGCATTTTTTTTTCTCGATTTAATAAAGATCACACTGTACAGTTTTCCAGAATTACATTTCTTGTTTATTCTGCTGTGATATTAATTATATACATTGTAAACACGAAGTCACTATCGATCTAATCGTTCTGATAATGGTTTACTCTTTAATATTTTAAGTTCTATTTGAAAATTAATGCTGTGGATGTAAAAGGGGTAAATAAAAGAGAATATATAGAATGCAGTATAAGAAACGACGCACGAAGGTCATAAAAATAGGTATATTTTGGAAGCAAGAATTTGTTTGCATTACATAATTCATCTAAGGAATCCAAATATCTGTCTTTTCATACCACATTGACTTTCCTGCTTCAGAGCTTTCATAAGACCGTCGTTTAAGCGCAGACCTATGTTTTGGCCCATCTAAAAATATAATTATGCTATAGATGCTTGTACATTATTCCCATAGAGTATTATGCAACAGTCTTATTACCTTTAACATTTTATTAAAAGTGGTCGGTTGCATGCTGCCGTAACTCAATTTAACCAGTGACGAGATTTTGCCATTCGGTAACACAGACATAACTATACTGCTCGCGCTGCATACTTCTTCTTCCGATGTTGGATCCACTACGTAATTATCTCCAATCTGCGATAGGACATTTGTAAAAGATCGCGTAATAGGTGAGAATATGCATATTAAAATCGCTTTCCTTGGATACAGAAAATTTTATAGACTTTCATAAGTTTCTCGGCCATTTGCAAAGACCGAATTTAAAAAGTAATATAAACTGGTGTGACCATACTTTGCATAGTGTTACTACGACTGGATAATTACTCGTGTCTAATCGAATACAGTCATAAAAATCATCAGTCAGCTGAATATCCGGTTCTCCACCATCCAGTGTTGCAGCTGTGATCTTTGGGATTTCTGTGCTATATAATGCAGCTTTAACTGCAGCTCCCACTGCATCGAACAGATTACCGCCGCACTGAAGAATCTACATTATGTGTCCAAAATATTCTTTTTTAAGATATTTTGAACTACAACAAATACTATACTAACTTACCAAGGCGTCAACATAAACTTTCCAACATTTTTTGTGAGGTAAAATACATAACGTTCTCAAATCGAAAGCATTACGTGTTTGATAAGCTGTTGCAAGGGTGTTGCTTATTTCAGTTGCTAAATCGTCGCCACCTTTTCCTTCGAACGCTGGGGTTGCATTAGCAGAACTGCAAAAATAAGCAAAGTAATTTTGACATGGAATAGGCAAGCATAGTAAACCTTAATGTATCAGAGAAATAAACGAGACGAAGGTCATTGTTAGAAAACAAGGAACTTTCTGAGGAATTTAATCTCGCGTACCAGTCAACGAAGAATTCTAATTTCCCTTCGTCTGGCCTGTCGACAAGAGGTGTATCAAGTTCTACTTTAACACCGACAAGTACGTCTGTATTTCCAATACGTAATCTTGCAGATCCATGGGTTTGCGGCATCAATTTAGTTTCAATTTCCATGGAGCGATATTCGCAACGTCTTCTACCATCGTTCCTAAAGTCTCCCTAATAATTGAAAAATATAAGTATTAATGAAAGGAAAAAGATTTCACTATTCTGATAAAGAATTGATTAGCTTACATCCACACCGTGAAGAATAAAAGTCTTTTCGCCGGAACTTAAACTAATGTCTGCCATTATAAAATTTCTGCAATCTCGAGATAATAATCTGTTTTCAAAAAATATTTGACGAACTTCGATATCGTGTCTCGAAATTTAAAAATGCGATGGAACAACAAATTCAGTCATAGCTTGATTAAGTTCGAATGAGGTTAAAAACCTAACCTATAAAACATAATAAATATAATTATACTTGATTTAATGATAATATTACAGAAATATAATATTAAAGTAACTTGAAACCTTGGTGATTTTATTATGAATATTCATGAATGTCAATTCAGTTACAAAGAATACAAATTACAATTAATATTAATTCGTAAGTATAGCTAGATGTAACAAAACGTTTACAGTATGAATGCACTAATTTCAATTACAATTATTGCTAACTAAATTACGTATTATTTTAACATGTTTCTGTACATTCCTGTTGATCTACTTCGTTACCTACAGAATATGACATAAGGTATGTAAGTACATAATGACGAATTAAATTTTATATTGCAGCTGTATTTTAATTAGGGGTGGGTTCCTCGAAGCGTCGAAACCCAAGAAAGTTTTGAGTGTCAAGAATTCGAAATTTTGCACTTTTTTCGCGATTCGAAACTCTTTAAACCTAGATAAGAAAAAATATGAAATTAATGAATAATGGATCGTTCGCAGCGTGCCTCGAGTTTGTATATTGTTATATTTTTGTTTGTATTTTGTTTAACTACTCAATAAAGATTTAGGCAAACATTTTGTTGACTTCGGTTCTTAAAGCAAGATATTTCACTTACAAATCAAAATCAGCACTTAAAATTTCGAAGCCTTACAAAGTTTCGGATTCGAGTTTCGAGAATTTAAAAATTAGCTGCGAACCCACTCCTAATTTTAATTACATTGTTCAGGCGCGTTTTCACGAGCCCAACCATTCAGTCTCTGCGCAACACATTCTGAATGGCGTCTTTCGCCTTTTGAACACCAAGACGGAATTGCCCGCACTCGGGGCGAATTCTCATGCCGCGATAGTAATACACGAGGCTCATTTCAATGTCACCGAGATGGTACAGCGCTTCTGCTTTGCAATACATCGCTTTGGCCATACAGACATTCTTCATCCTCTGTTGCAGCGCGCTCTCAGCATCTTGCAGCGCTTTCTGCGGCTCTCCCAGCAGAAGGTGGCACTTGCTCCGCGCTATTAATGCATTCTTGTCGTTTGGCTCGAGGTCCAATGCCTGAATATAAAAAGAGAACGTTAGTTACGTAATAAGGTAATCGCTTTGCGTACTACAATAATTTAAAGCCACGTTCACACACGTGCAACCCGACGAGCGAACACATATTCGAGATACTTAAGGGGACCAGGCAGTCGAAAAATCCAAATTTTTATTGCATTTTCCGAAATTACTATCTTTTCTGAATAAAATGCCGCTTGGTTTATAGTAAAATTCGCAAAATTGTAGATTTAGCAGCTAAAAACGTCTTAGCAGCTTAAACGCGTTTTTCTCGAATATTTTTTTCCCTTCATTTTTTCGTGATTGCGAACGAATTGAGGTTCAGATCGACTTGGAAAAAAATTACAGGATGCGTAAAACATGTGCCGTTTCGGCGCAAACCTCTGATATGGTCCGTAAAAATTCGAGATTTTCCTAAAAAAAATTAAGAAGTCACCGGATTTTGGTAGCGCACCATCATTTGTTTGCGTGTCCTTAATTTCGCATGCATGTTCATTGCTCTTTGAACGAAGATATCTCGATGTTTTATGCGTTGAAATACATACATATGGAGCAATGAAGGGGTAGAAGGAACAAGACGACGAGCACGTAAATTCCCTAATTACAGGATATGAACCTTGTTGATGCAACTCATAGCAACTTTAACATCGCCGATGCGCATCTCGCGCAGCCCTAGCGCAAGCATAGCGGTCGGCTCGGTGTTCTCCGGTAATTGCAAGTTTCGATCCTGTTTCTGTTTCATCTTTAAGGACTGCTTGATGTCCCTGGTGCCCATGTTCACCGCGGCAGCCCTGTCCTTATCGGTGTACACCTCTTCCTGGCGACGAACGCCGCTGTCCTGCTTGCGTCATCTCTTCTTCTTCTGGATGTTCATCTCCGACTCGACGGAGAGCTTATCGGAGGACCTTTCTTTCGGCTGCTTCTTATCGCTCCTCTTCCTTCTTCCCTCAGGACTGGCGCGGCTCTCCTTATCGACGTCCTCGAAGGACTCTGTACCGAGGCAGGTGTCCAGGGACGAAGGATTCTTATTCAGATTCTCCGTCTCTTCCGGATGCTTCGAGCTGGAGGCACCCTCGGCCGTGGCTCTCACGTAGCTCTGCAGCAAGTCGTGGTGGTGCAGCGTCGGGTTCAGGATACCTTTGATCTTGGAATCGATGGCGTCCACGGCGTCCGTGGACTCGAGTGAAATCCCCTCGCTCATTCTTCAGCTTCTTCTTTGCCAGTTCAGCCTCCAATTCGGTTGAAACGAATATCTTCCCCTTGTAGCGAAGGGAATATGGTGAAAGAAATTTTGTAGATGCTAATGCACGATCTGTGTGCTTCTTTTGGGGGAAATTTAAGTAATACGTGTTTGAGCTTTTAGTTAGAACGGTATTGCAGGAGATCACTAGCGTTACGTCGCTTTTATTACTCGACCCAGCGAATAGTTGCTCGCGTTTCATTCACAAGACTGCCTCACATTGGCGATCTACATCCGTATATCTCGCGTGTGGGAGAGACGTGTGGCTCCCGGCACCTTCGACAGACGGCCTGTTTCCCTAGAAACAGTCAACAATGCGGGCGAATTCGGCACACTGGGATCTCTGATCGCATGTGTGCAGAGGAATTCTAAATTCTTGGCGTTCTGCTTTTATTAATTTTCTTTTTCGGAATCCATCGCCGTTCTTCGATGCCTCTCGTCGTACTGCTGTTATATTCGAATTTCTTGAACGATAAAGGGAACACTCCGGGAATCGATAAGGGCAAATTTCGGGGAAGTTTAATGCTAAGACGTATTTTGAACTGCGATAATAATCGAAGTAGGACTTCAGAGTCTCTGCAATTTTGAAGAGATTTAAACTCTGGAATATAGACACCTTTCGAACGCAGAATTTTGTATAATTTCATAAAAATGAAATTAAAATTAAAAATTTCCATTTTTTCGACAGTTGATTATTTCGAAGTGAAACCGTAGTTTGGGGATTTTGTTATTTAAATAATTGTTGTTTCATTTAATATTCAGTATTAACTTGAATACATTTAGAGTCAATTATTAACAATTAAGGGCGAATTCCACTTACGCCCAAATCGCCCGTAATTTTCATTAAGCTAGGTTGTCCTGTACGTGACTAGACGCAACGTCAAGAATTTCAAAGTCGATTTTCTCGAAAATGAAACGCGATATGAAAAAAAGTTACTCTTTCTTTTCGACTTATAACAAGTAAATAAGTCGAGAAAAAGAAATAAAATTTTTTGATATTGCGCTTCATTTTCGAGAAAATCGACTTTCAAATTCTTGACGATGCGTCTAATCGCGTATAAGGAAACCCACCCTAATGAAATTCAAGGGCGATTTGAGTGTAAGTGGAATTCGCCCTAAGGGACGGTTAGATACGGAACAACGATGAACTGCGTATATTCGGTTATAATGACAAAATACTTAGAGTAGTTATAAATATTTTTGCCATGTCTCCTAAAGTATCCAAATACTTTAGCAATATTTGATGTAGGTATTTTAAATTTTCATTTCTTTGCGAAGCTTTGCTTCCTTATTTAGTTAAAAGGTTTGCCTATCTTTAAACAATATCGAAGTATTGCAAAACAAAGTTATACATGCACGAAACATGGGGTTTGATAATTAAAGGTTCAATGTAGCCACAGACATCGCGTACATTAGTCTCGTCGCATGGAGAACCGCTTTGAAAACGTAATTCTTGCGGTGAACGAAAGTATAACATGCGATATCGTGGTCACGATATCTTATACTACAGACTGATGTTCATAAAGCGTTTGGCCAAACTTTACTAGCGTGTTCTACAACAATTAACGAATCAATTTTTTTTACCGAATATTATCGTAATCATTGGATCAGTAAAGAAAGATGTATGTATGCAGTTCGTTGGATGTAAATTTCATAAACTTTTGGACTTTCAGGGTAGCTTAAATAGATTTTGCATTTAATGTAAACATTTCGGTCGCAAATAATGATTGATATTTCCTTTTTAACCGATTAGCGTTTCCTTGGAACAAAGTCTAAATACTCTAAATGAAGGTGCAAAAGAAAACTAAGACTTTCTAATTTTCCTATTATTCTACCTAATATTATAAAGATAGAAGACTTACTTGATTGAACAGGCACATTGCTTTGTGGTAATTCTCATTCTTTAGGTGACATATCGCCTCGTTCACTAATCCCTTTTCGAAAAAAGCGAAACACTTTGTTTGCGACTTAGATTTACGATGATTTACCATAGTGACTCGAAGCCTATAACGTATTTCACAAAAATTTGTTCCTTCGTAAAGAATCGTGCATGATTCTAATGCTTTCAGTTTCGAAATAGGAATAATATTACGGAATTGGCGTTAAAAGTTAATCGATGCGATCCGCGATTAATGGTAGACTTTTTCACTTTTCACTTTCAACAATATTAACGTCACTACTTGCCCGTCACTTTCAATCCTAAATTTTTATAAACAGGTAAACGTGTCAAGCTGCACAAAACTATTAATTAACTCACGCAAAGAGAGTGCCATTTTGCGCAGTATCGCAAGATTCTTTCTAAAAATCAAGATCTATCTTAAATCCAAACTATTTTCCACTAAATATCCGCAAAGAAAAAGCTGATAGTTAATTAAAACCAGCTGCAAGAGGCGCAAACAAATCGCCAGGGTTGAAAGGGGTGCATTTAAAAAGGGGCGGAATCGTTTCACAAATACAGCCGATTAAATTACACATTGCGTATTGCTTGTCTATAAATGACAATCATTTGAGCTGCCACTTACCCGCAGACCCTCGGTCTTCGTGTCAAGGAGTCACTTTCCTTTTACGGGAACCTTTTATTCCCCGTGACACATTTTTCCGCTCGGTCGTCGGGACGTTTATGCGGGGGAATCACCGAGCGCTCGAATGCCATAACTTTCTCCTGCTATCGTTAATTCGTAACTTACGACCGGAACTTTTCCGTCTATATATTTTCTACTATCTCCCTACCCTCGGTAATCAAGCCTAATCAATATGAAAGTAGTAAGAAGGGACGAAGATAACGACATTCTTTGCTGTCATTCTTTCTCCCTCCAGCAACCCTAATAGAAATGTCGATAAGCGATCTAGAATGCAGTCACTGGAAACGGTATAGCAAACTTTTCTGCACACATATGTAACTGGCATGAAGTTTGAAGCGATACTTGGGCTGTTGAACTCTGCATAACTCGTGCGTGCTAGTTTTATTATTTAAAACATCGCTACATCCCCGTCCACTGACTACATCTTCTATTATTCTACAATCAAAGGGATCTAGATTCTCGCGATTCTAGTAGATTTATTTTCTCACAGGATGACGATCGTTCGTTTAATATTTAACATATCGACGCGCGTTACGAAAAGCAGCACGTTTCATTTTTTCTACATGCAGTTGTCCGTAAGAAAAGAATGAAACGTGCTACTCTTCGTAACGCGCGTCGATATGGAGATCGCATTAACCAAGGATCGTAAAGTTAATCTTAATACATACACCAGAAAGTTTACACGTTTGTCTGACGCCTAAAAACTTTCGAACGGTAAAATCTAGGGCCACGAAATGTGCCTCAGCTCTTTACGCCTAGCCAATCCAGACGAATGACTAAATTCCGGGCGAAGCTGAATAGTAAAGCTAGTATATGTATATATTTACAATACAATTATTTTATTTACATCGAAATACATGATACATGTATTACTGTTATATTTAGTCTAATCGATCCTATTACTTAATCGTGTGCAACAAACAGCATTACTGCGGAGGTTTCCAAGGTTCGATTGTTGGCTTTGTGGTACTATAAGGCATGTAAGCTTCTGGGGTGCCGGATACATTCGGTTGATGCTCCGCCATCCATTTGTACTTTGGTCGCGACGGGTCCTTATGAGGCAGGAGATCTGTCTTATAATGTAACCATCCAAACCATTCCGGCGGAACTAGAGAACCATCGTAATCCATGCCAGCTCTGTCCGAGTATATCACCCATCTGTTACTAGCTGTTACGAAACAGAGCGCGCACTTAAAATATGTCGCAAGGGACTTAAGAGGTTACACCTAGTCAGGAGGCCGAAAAGAGGCGAATGTTTGTGAATTTTTTTTTTAAAAACTAAAGCGTATATTTTTACAGAACTTTTTGCACTTCAAAGAGGAACATTTAAAGAACATTTGGTAATTTCTTTGTAGAAAAATACTTAAGTTTTTAATAAAAATACAACGACATTCAAGAAGCCTTTTTAAAAACGGTGAGCAAGATATATCAAAAACTACTCCACCAATCTTTCTGAAATTTTGTGGGCTTATTTTTTATATAAAAATCTACTCGGTGACGGAAGGATATTTTCCCATTGTATAGTTTCGATTTTATCAACGAAAAGTGACCATTAGATAAAATCGAAACTATACAACGGAAAAAAAATCCTCTCGTCATTCAGTAGATTTTTATATAAAAAAAGCCCACAAAATTTCAGAAAGATTGGTGCAGTAGTTTTTGAGATATCTTGCTCACCGTTTTTAAAAAGGCTTCTTGGATATCGTTGTATTTTTATTATAAACGTAAATATTTTTCTACAAAAAAATTACCAAATGTTGTTTATCAAAATTTGATCGAAGGCCTTTATTGTACATACCTTGAAGTATGATCACAATTTTTTTAAAATTTTTTCATACCAATTCTGTATTAAAAAAATTTAAAAAAAAATTATGATCATACTTCAAGGTTTGTACAATAAAGGCCTCCGGACAAATTTTGTGTTCCATTCAGTATACTCGCTTAAAAAATTCTCAAAATCTGGCTGCTTTACCAGACTCCCGAGTGGCATTACCCCATAAATGTTGCTTTTTTAGTGCAAAAAGTTCTGTAAAAATATATACTTCTGCTTTTTCAAAAAAAAATTGCCTCTTTTCGGCCTCCTGACTAGGTATAGCCCATTAATAGATAGATAGAATTCGGAAGTAGGTTCTTAACACGTTGGCTGCTGCATGATACGCCGGCGGCTCGCACGATGTCTTATTTCATATTGTATTTTTCGCATCAACAAAAGGTGTTGAGTTGTCTTGACGGTTATATGGCACGTCAGGAATGTTTGTCTTATCAATAATGTAAGATGATTTTATTGTTTCTTTAATTTGATCGAGGATGAGAGTAAAATATGTTTTTGAGAAGACATACTATATTTTTACATGTTGACACCTGGGGAAAGAAAAGTGTAATTCAGGTTTGGCAGCCGACGTGTTAAGAAATCTGTCAGATTACGTAATGTCGCTGTTTCTTATCGTTTGCTTGTTCCTTTTATCAAGGCAAATTGTATCTGACGAAAGAATTTACTATTAACTCCTAAATTCTTTACTTATAGATCTTTCTGTGCGCAAGAACAATATCCTTACTCTAGTCGTGTTAAACTTACATCGCAGGGCGTACTTTGAGAGCATAAGAGATTTTTAATTCTTCGGCTTACCATAGAAGTACGAATTATTTTCATAGTACTTGTTTCCAAATTTATCTTCGCCCACTAAAGTTCCACTTTTTAGTATATCGACTCTGAAACATTTGGAATGCGGGAAGGTAATGTGCTGGCAGAAATTAATGTGTTTATATAGCTTTGCGGTAGTGAAGTCTATTTTAGGTTTCTTAGATAATAATAAATAGCGATTTATAAGAAGAACGTGGATGTAAGTTTCGGTCAAATAAATGTTTAAGAACATAATAACCTGTATAGAGTACGCAGGGACTTTAAAATACCACCGTTATCTCTTACTACTTGAATGAATCGACAGGCTTTGTCGAACCCCAATAACTTCGCCATTATTGTTTCCAATTGTTTCTCGACGTATCGCAAAAATATGCGAACAGCTCGAACTACAAAAATTCTAGACTCTTCGCTGTAATATCAATTATAATTTGATATATTGTTTTTTCTTTACATTTTTATGAATTGCATATGTAGATATATATGTTTTAAAGCAAATTTCAGCTTTTGAGTGTAAAATTAGCATTATATGATGGCGCAGCGAAATATTGAAAATATTGTCGAGAATAATAAATTCTATTTTTTGTTCATTTCTGTGGCTAAGAGAATATTATTTATATTTGAATACTACCGTGAGAGAGAATGGAAATTTGTGAATATTTCGTAAAAACTTTTAGTGGCGTTGTTTTATTCTGTGTAAAGTCTGTTTACAACGGACGTTTCGATCGATTCGGACCATAACAAAAATGAGACAGCAGCCTTAAGTTCCTTTGATCGCACGCGCGGGAGTGTTCAAATCTTTTCTTCTCGACGCAATATAGTCTCACAAAACGAACTGTAGCAATTTTCTGCTAAACGATTTAGCAGGATTATTTGGAAGTTAAACAACTATTCTCTTCTAAACGCATATGAGGAAAAATCGCGTAAGCAACGATTGGAACGCAACAGTAAAATTAACATAGTCAATCTGGGAGTAAAATGGTAAAACGAAGGGAAGCGTGACCCAGCGATTCAGGTCTCCTTCGTGTTTCTCAATATTTAAAATAAAAAGAACCACTTGAAGAAAGCTGTCAACGTGATTCCGTCATTTTAAATCCGCCAGGTTCACGCGCGAACCTTTAACCCACCAATCCTCCTGTTTGTAAAATAAAATGTTCTACTAAATTCGGAGATTCCCAAAAGTTATGAGAAAATTAATAGCGCATCGCGTGGTGTCGTCAGTTTCTAACAAACGATCGGATTAAATAGGAAGACCTGGAAATAAGGACAGGTATACTTTTCAATGCAAATGGGGTCAGCAAAAAAGCTACGTGCCAAGAATAACCAACGCAAGGCGAAAAAAATTAAGCATCGTAATAAAAGTAACGGGAACGATGAAGAAGTCGCAGACGAAGCACCCAAAGTTGTCCCGAAACAGCCTAAGGAAATAAGCAAGAATGTGCGAAAGATGTTCTTTTCTACCATCGATCCTTACGATAGACCTTTAAAGTGGTGGGAATCGGAACACGTAAGATACGCGTAAGTCACGACTTCCTTCGCTCCCCTTGCATTCTATTTTTTATCAATGCCAATGAGATCCTCGACCACTTTTATGGGTGATCATGCCGCGCAAACATGTCCTCAAGATCAGAAGATTGAAAGTGAGGTCATAAACTCGGCGGAGCGTTAAAGTAAACATGTTTTGAGTGTCGACATAAACAAATGAGAAGATGAGCCTAAACTGTGTGCCAGTTATCATAATTTCGAACCAGTAATTATGCAGAATTGAGAAACAAAATTTTCCAAATCGTTCGACGACCTAGACTATATAGACTTCCACGCTTAGATTCCTATCTGCCAATGATTTGGGGATTTCTGTTCAGAGATAAGCAATGGAATATTTAAATTGAAACGCAATTATCACTATGTAAATAATGAAAATATCTTAGGGGGTTACGTACCTTGGGCTGGTTGGAAAATAGGGCTATTTTTATGATTTCTTTTTCATATAAAGAAATGTTGTATTTAAAAATCAAGACATACACCTTTTATGTATAAATTTAACTGTATGTTTAGTTAAAAAAATCATAAAAATTACTATATTTTCCAACACAGGAAAGGTGTGTAATCTCTTAATGCAATTGTGAAACTCCAGCTACTAAGTAGCTTCATTTCTGATAACGTTAAAATGATCGACGGTCACGTTGCCCCTCCGCGTGATTTTCAGAATAAATTATCCGCCGGTCAAAAGGCAGTTAGAGAAAGTGATGGGCAGCCACGTGGTGCGATTCACCGATCGTATTTACATGATGCAGCTTGCGGGCAACATTGCCAGACTCCACATGGAGGAACAAGAACTTCGTATCGAGGGGAGAAAATTGACGCCACCTTCGATCATATCTCGATTAATGGAAATATCCTATAGGGCGTTGTTCGAAAAGATACAATTACAGCAGCATAGTAAAATAAAGCTTCCTCTTTAAACATGGGCGTCAGGAGTGGGGTGCAAAAGGGGCAGTTGCCCCCTCTGGCTTTTGAGAAAAATCGCTTATTTTTCAAAACTGATCTTTATTAAGTTTATATGAAAAAAGGGAATATTTTTAAATTTCGGTTTTAAATTTGTAATTAAATTGGCACTATAAAATGGGTTAAAAAAGGCAAGAGGGCTATATTTTTCTTTACCATCACCCAAAGTTGCCCCCCCTCCCCCCTGGAAAAAAGTATCCGGACGCCCTTGTCTTTAAAAAGAAAATCCAATCGAGAGGGAGTCGCGTCACTCTGATGACGTAGCGTTATGCATGCTATTGAAAGAAGGTGTGTAGAACTTGAAGGGAGGATCACGATCTGGACAATAGATTTTTTTTTATAAAATTGGGGATCTGATATGTGTAAACAAATTGTATAGAACAATTTAATACCATTGCGTAATACAAGGCTGAATTAGGGCTGCAGCTCTCCTTCTAAGCCCTCCATTTATGTAAAAAATAATAGAATGAAATTTTGTTTACTGATTGCCTTTTGAAACAATTAGAAATCGCACTACTTAAAAATTTATTTTAAAATATCTTTTCGATGTTTGTCTTTTAACATTATTTATTTGTAAATAATTATTTTTTGTTACGATTAAATGGTATTTAATTTTATTTAGAATAAATTTCAATTTTTGAGGGTTTATGTATTTTATTCTATGTTTTATTTGAAATTTGTTTACACCTCATACCCCCGGAAATTTTGGAAAAGACTAACAGTAGTAGGTATATATGTATCTCTGTTCAAACTGAATTTTATTTTTTAACTAACTTCTCGGTCACACTTTACACGATGTTATGTTAAAAATGCTTACTTACATTGTGCTATTCTTTATATATTAGACAGTAAAACGAAATTAACCATGTAAATACGTAACGTCAAACAGAAACAAAGCAACGAAGAAAATATCAAAAATACTCATAGTGTTGTTAATATTGTAATATTGTCTAGAACATGTAACAATACAAGGAACATTATTTTTCTACACTACTATCAGGACTATTTCTAGTTTTGATTAATATTTACCGCCCACTTCATAAAAATTCCATAAAACTCATGATGTAACATCTTTTCTCCGCAAAGTACTGACTTATTAATTAACGATCAACTCTAAGTTGCAAAAAAGTCAAATCTTTTCACACAGAGCTAAAGTTACTAATCCTAATACTAACAAACGAAATCTTAATTTCCACGCTTGTGAAATTAAGAAACTGGGTTCCGATGTGCTACTATTTATTCTTGAAAAGTTTTACTCAATACCTATTATTACGATTGAGTTCAGGTGTGTAATACCTAACTTATAAACTACCCTTGATTTTTTATTATATGTAACGCAGCAAACTGGCTGTTAATCCTGCTAATACTTTCAACAGCTCCTAACTTTTCCCCTCCATTTGCTTTATTCTCTCGTTTCACCGATTCACGTGGTTTTTGGAACCTGTGAGTTTGTGAAAAACAGCTGCTAATAGGCCACTTTTCACTTTCTTACTGGCGTGGGGATGTTCAATGATGATTTTCGGATTAAATGGGACTTCGACGTATATACCTTCGTCCTCGTGGTGGTGGAACGTCTCCGAAAGATCGGCATCTATAAAATTAACAATACCTTTCAGTATATTAACGTTCCAATGATAAGAACGCTTCTTTAAGAGCGTCTGTAAGGTTTTAATAATAAGTAAAATCGTTTCTCATTTACGTATGGTCTGAATATCTGGGTAATGGAAATACCCAAAAAGTAAAATAAGTAAATTCTAAAATAAAAGGAGCTACTACAGAACTGAGGGGCTCGGTGAAAAAATGGTAAAAAAAATCACAAAACGGTGGCATGCGCCTGTTTTCCCACTGGGCTCCTGAATTGCTAAACTCACCTAGAATTGAATGGTCCCAAGGTGCAGACTCGTGCCACAGGTCTATTAATTTCGAGGGGATTCTGATTTTGGGTTCGGGGATGTATTTATATTCGTGCGCTGTCCATCCAAGTGACGTCAGATGCTCGCTGAACATTATTTTTTATTCATTAGTAAATGACCAACAAAGAGTGTTACATTAATTATCAAGTCTGAGTAAGCTAACTCGTTATAAGCGAAGGTGAGATTGAATTCGATAGATCGTATAAATTTTACGAAATTGTACATCTACTTTTACGGAAAGCGATCATTAATTTCATTTTAGATTCCACCGAGATGCGATGCAATCAAACTGAATTCTTCGATTAGTCAATACGATTTTAACGTCTACGTTTCCTTCTGTTTATAATTCCCTTGGTACCTACTCGTGAATTTCTTCAAGCTCGTGCTTCTTGGGCGCTTTTACGGGTGGTTCAGATAGTGTGTATGGAATTGGGTAATAATGCACATGAAAATGCTCCGCGGCATAGGGCTTTTTTTTCGCTTCCTTCTTCTCCTTCAACGAGTGCAACAGATTCATCAGAACCTTTTTAGGGCTGAAATAGAAATGGCCAACAGGATAATATATTCCCCTTCTTCTTGACGACCCGAATAATCTTTAACTAATCATAATTCGTTTAAACAGCTTCGAAAGTAAATTATTCAAAGTATCTTTTTTACTTGGGAAATAAATCTTGTGACAAAACAAAGCAAAATCCAAAATCGCTTACTATTCGAAGAAGAATCCCTCGGACGAGGTGACGAAGAGTATGATCAGAAGTAAGGTGAACTGAAAGTCATAGAAAATCATTTACACTAACAATAATTCTGAACACCTCGCTCTGCATATCAAATTCTTAACGTTCATCGCTCAATTCATCAAAATACGACACTGAAGCACAAGCTTTCTGAGGCGATACAGGGTAAATCTGCCACCTTAAGAATTGACACTATTGCATAGTTTTTGTATTCATTGGCCAGAGGTGTAAGTTTTTCTATTTATTTATTATTATTTAAAATGTTTAGTTGAAGAAAAAATGTTTGAGACTCTCAAACCCACTATTTTGATTTATAAACTCATTGATTTAAAAGAAAATACGTGGGGAGCTTAAAATTTTTTATCGTCTTATCAAAATTAACGAAGAAGAAATTAAGTGCTGTTTTTTTTGTATCGCACAAATAACAGTTTCAAGTGTATGCTAAATTTTTTTTACGTATGATTTCACAAGGTTTATTCGTTATTTTAAGCAAAACACCTTAGGGTGACATTGGGCCCTTTACCCTAAACTCGCGCACTAAATTGCACAGAGGAGAATGGAAGAATCAGCGATTCGAATATCAGAGGGCAGAAACGAGGAGTGATAAGAAGCACTTTTTGGTGTATGTTTCGCGATTTACTTGCAACAATACTTCCGTCTTCATGGTTGCGACCTAGCCCGCAGACTCCGATAGGAGGCCGTCTGCTCTACGTGATTCGCGCGGCGCGCTGAGAATTCCTATGGAACAGGATCCCCTTTATACCTCAGCCGCTTACTCTCGTTTCCTTTTAGCCCCCGAGGACCCCGGTTTTGTTTTATTCCGCCACGATTCATGTTAGATTATTTACCTGGCACCGCTCAGAGAACAGACGCGGGTAAGTATGTCGAGCTGGTCTCCACCACTTTCAAATGCAAGCCACTTGCTTCGGGATTACTTCTTTCCTTAGAACGTGAAGATGTTCGCGCTGAATTTGCATAGCATGTTTAACGGACCGCAGATACTTTTCATCTTTTGCAGTTTCCTCAGTTTACTTTGGCCAACCCTTCTTCTTTTCCCGAATTAGGCACAGAGTGTCCCAGGCAGTGGCGCGCTGAGGATTTAATCTTGGGGGGAGCTGAATTGAAGGGATGAAAATATTTTTAATGCAAATTTAATCGAATTCATTAGGCGAATATAAAAATTATTTCAAGAATAAAATTCAGATTTCTTTTCTTCTTACAACGCACCTTCTTTTGGGGGATGCCGGGGACCCTTGGCCCCCTCTGGGTGCGCTACTGGTCCCAGGGAATTAGAGATACAGTGGTCCCCGGATTATTGACATGCTTTTTTCCCCGGATCATCAGGAAAGACCTACCCACCTCACAGTCTTGCTTCCTCGGTGCGAGCGAGGGCCTTAGGTCCCGGGTAGACCGCCCGTTGACTGCCGAGAGCAATAAAACCGTTGGCTCAGGTAAAATACCCAGTGGAGAAAAATAAAATGTTCATGTTTTTGATCAATGTTCATGAAAGTATTACTAATGGATTTTTTAGGATTTCCCAATGAAAATAATGAGTTCAAATATGGAGAGATCCGGTCCATTTTTAGCGAACGTCACTACGCTGACTAAATGTTGTAATTCGCACACTGGAAAGTGTCTCCTTTTTAAAATTATTACACACTATGTAATAATGCAGAAGAGAATTTAAATGGAGAACATCAACGACTTCACCAAATTGTAAAGTGTTTGCTGAAGATTGCTTAAATGCAGCCTCGTTTTCGTCGACATAAACTCACCAATCCATCGGTAATACTCCCGTCGAAGTATAATCAGTAATATGAAAATTTTCATATTCAATACTGAATCTGAATTCGCCGTCGACCGAGGGTCTCCCGCTGGTGCGCTATTTCACCCACAGACGGTTCGAGCGAGGGTCCTGACAAGGGTCAGTTTATTAGGCGCAAACTACTTCCCCCTGCCCCGGTTTATGGAGAACTCCCCGGTCCCGAATCTTTCTCGATAATCCGGGGACCGCTGTATATTTGAAAATACGAACGGGGGGTGAGAATCATTATGAAGAAATGACTATATATTTTACTGTATGGTAACAGCTTAGTATCTGAGTCCTTTCTCTCGTATTAAAAGTGAAATGGCAGCCAGTTTTATGGGAATACATAAATAGTTGCAATAAGCAACAAAGTAAACGCGTGTCCTAGGTGTTTCACTTTCGATTCAACGGCGCCAGCATTTCGTCTCGCGGATAAATGAAGAAAAAAACGAGGAACCATGCAACGGTAAAGAGGAAACGGCCAGCGTTTCTTACGGTTTAGCCACTTGAAATAGGAAATAAAGGACACGTTGTTCCGTCTAAGTAGTTTCCTTGAGAATTATGGACAGTTAAGTATCCCGATTTTATGTCAACAGATTTGCACGCCTCTTAAATTACACGATAGCTCATTAGAGTGACTACTATGGAGAAAAAAATGGAACCACTAAATAATTACACTGTAGCTACATTAAATTTGTGTGAAGAGAAAATTGGTCCACGTTCCAGAAGGAATGGTTTCTCGTTATACAAACTCGTTTCACGCTTACGAACGAGAATTATGTACCATTCAGGGAGATCAATGAACGGGAAAGCGGAGTTTGTATGTATACACACTGATAATGCAAAGCTGTACTCTAGTGAATTGCTACAACTTTGATAGTTCGAATGTTTCATAGAGTAGTTTAACATTCTCGTTACAGATAAAAGGTGTGTTTACATCTGGCTTTCATACATTTCTTATGACTTGCGACAGAAGTACCTATGTGAAATAGTTTCTTCAATTGTTTAAGCCAGTGGCGAAGACTGGAGGCGATGATCGTCTCTGAAACAAAGTTAGAACGATCTGTAATTAAAAGTCCTTGATTCTTTGCATTAGTTAAGTGAGGTGTCAGCAGCGGGAGACTGAAATGCCACCGCTTCTGGTCGAGTGATTAATATAGCAAACGTGTTCGTTTCACATCGATGTGCACGGTGTAAAGTGATCGACAGAAGAAAGTGAACCGATGACTGCGATCTTATCGAGGGTATGTGCCGCTGATGCATGCGTTTGTTGATCGGAAGCAGGGCTTCCCAAACTTTGCGTCCGCGTAGATTAGTTACTCCAGTAACTTTATCGGAAGGCCGCTATTTATCCCAACTCTATTAATCAGACCGACATTGTTTTCAACGCCTCATTTATTAATACTACTGTCTTGTTTACAACCGTGCCAGTTTAAGGAGAAAAGTGATAAAAGCACCACCTCGCATGATTTTACGACGGGCTTGATGGATCATTACGACAATCTATTCGAAAAAATAGGACGTCCCCGTCCTAATGACTCTAAGTACCGTCCGATCTGGATCGATTTGTCTTCCAAATGCCGCAGACTTTCTTCCTTTGCTTCTAGATTCTAGAGAAAGCTTCGCGATAAAAAGGAACGCTTCTCGGATATTGCCGCGTTATTACTAAACCGGTTCCACTTCTGACTCTTCGTGTAATGTGTTCTACCGGTGGATGCCTGCAGAAACACGTATGCATATCGCCGGCACTGTTCTTGATCGAGAAACGAAACAGGGATTTTCTCTGCTCGGAGCTGACTACGCTTTGTCTTCAAAGACACAGGGTCCTAAATAAGTAGATCTTCCGCCACTGTGGGCAAAAATCATTTTTGCTGCCCTATATGTTTAATTATAAATAATTATTTCGAAGTAGAATTTTTGACAGTGAGTGCAATTTTTAGGTATTTGTTGAGTAACAAAAACCTTTTGTTTTATAAGAATTTACTAATTATATGGGCGATTTAAAAACAGTTTATAAGTTTGATACTAAAATCACACATCCCTTGTGGCACAAAATATTGAATACACATACAATACACACAATGTTAAAAATAGATTCAAACTCTTTCAAAATATTTTTTTACGAATATACAGGAAATATTCATTTTCGTCCAAATATAAAATAAATATTTATTTAATATTAGAAAAAAATATTTGACCAATATTTTGCGCTACTAGGGATATGTATTACCCACCTTTTTACCGATTTCTCAAATCTTTTTTATTCGTTTTTATTGATTTCAATTTTCCCTTTCTATCAATTTTGCCACTCTGAGCAGTTGCCCTGCTTGCGCCCCTCCTATATAGATCTTGCCCTGCAAATATTAAATTTACAATTTTCTGAGAAGAAATCTTTCTTGCCACCTGTACGTCCTTTAAAACCATTCTGATTCGGCATAAAACGTTTTTAATTCGTAACGCAATAACTGAAGATGGTAATTACTTAGGGGATTAGTTTCAATCGGGACACCCTGTACATACGCCCCATAAATAATTAGATCTTCAAAAAGGGGGAAAGAGATTAAATAAATATGACGCCGATCTTAGCATCTTTAAAATGCGAGAAGCGCGTGCCGCTCACCTTTCTCTTCGTGCGAAATAAATATGCCTTGTACCGAACGGAACCAAGTCCAATGTTAAACCCAACGTTTACTTTTTTTACTCCCCTTGTCGCGTGATAAGAAAATAGAAAGTGCGATGTACCGAGGCAGATTACTCGACGGTTTGAAATATCGTCGCCGTATATTCGCTACTATGGGCGAACTCTGCGTTAATACTTTTGGGATACGATAAATAAGTACAGGTACTTTTACTGTACACGCGAAATTCATACAGAGTCTTATTTTTTTTAATAAACATTTTCAATCATTCTCAATAAGGAAATACAAAAATGTTTATATACTGCACATAAAAACAATAGACTTCTGTATCGAACAATACTTTCAACGAAAACTCCTTTTTTATTCGACGTATTAAAAGCAATCTAGGGAGTGATCGGTATAATCGCAGCCATCTTGGAGCAAAACCGGAAATAAACATATCTATCTCTTTCTATCAGTATTTATCTCTCTCTCTCTCTCTCTTTCCGTCAGTATTTCTGTCTCTTTCTATCAGTATTGCTGTCTCTTTCTTTTTTTACAGTTTCTTTCTCTGTCTACTTCCGCTTTTGCTCCAAAATCGCGGCAACCAATCAGCGACGATACACGTTGTTCCGCTCACACCCTAAAGGATCACTAGTTGATTTGGTTTGACGGTGGCGCCATTTCGTTTCGACGTCGCGCCGTCATCATGCGCATGCGTGGACTGCGTAACTTCCCCCACTGTGAACAGGCCAGTGCCGTTTCCCCATAACTTATAAGCGTAACAAGAAAAAAAACTTAATAGATATGGGTTACGCTGTAAACTAAAAAAAAAATCCCGCAATATATATTGGTTTTTCCGTAACCAAAAAAATTCCCGCAATAGATATTGGTTACACCGTAACCAAAACAAATTCTCGTCATCGATAATGATTATTCGTAACCAAAACCATTTAAAGAAAGATATTAACTTTTATGTCATGACTTTTAATATTTAGGTTATAACAGTTATGGCCTCTGGTAATATTTGAATATGGTTTGCAGTGCTTAAGCATGTTTTACAATATTGTATGCACATAAATATTTATTGTGCAAATTCATTATTAGAATTAATAATATTAGGATTATTTCGATGCATTTCTAGCGTAGATGAATTGTGAGTCGTTTCATTAGGGGTCTCTTTTGCCTCAGTATGTTCCTGAAGATTATTTTGGGCAACATTACATTCTTTGTATGAATTGCATTGTTGCTCTGCCATATATGGTTCTAAGTTTTGACTGTCAATTAGATTTTTATGTTCATTCTCTTGATTTTTAGATTGTTCGTATTTTTGCATTTTGTTATCAACGGCATTTTCTGCTTTATTTTTCGTGTCGTATGCTTTCTCACGGCAGAAGTCATTCTCTAATGATTTGTTATTTTTCTGATTCAACTTATTTGTTTTCGTACTATACTCCTGGTTACCTGTGGCCGGAAATGCATCACTTTGTGCCTGTATTAATGAATTTGGTGATTCCTCTTTATTTTCGATTGGCAAGACTCCTAAAAAATCAAGTTTATTACTTTGAAGATAATTCTAACAGCTAAAAAAATATTACCTTGCTGATTACTAAGGGTGCTTTGTATCTTGTTCGATAAGTATTCTATGTTGCTCTGTAGGTTGGCCATTTCTTCCCTAAGAAAGAGTAGATTTAAAAACGTCATTCGATTAGCAACTGAAGACGCTTCTGTGATTCTTAGAGTCACGCTTATTGTATATGCTTGATTTTTCATACACTATTACTGTGCTGATAGAGGTACCTCTGAAAACTCTCACTTTTGTTTTGGAATTACTTTTACTTTCAGATCAACCGTAACAGTACGTTTTTTGTTCGAAGTTGATGTAGCTTTTCCAACTCTTGTTACATCTCTGTCAGTGACTCCCTCTGTCAACACAGAATAGCCCTAGGTATATTCAAAGAAATAATTTGAATGCTTATTAATTATCGATACACTAATATGAATGTACATAGAATGTACTATAAGCATTAATAAACTGTTGTGAACTATTTACGTGTCACGGTACTAATGGTAGAAATAGAGTGAACGATCACTTGCTACTAATAAAACATAAAAGCAATATTTTTCGGGGCATAGAACTAAAGATATACTTGTGCGTGAGATTGTTAGCTTCCAAACGCTGTGTGAGAGATTGGCATTCAGCAGTCAGTTGAGAGACGAGCGTAGCCTGATTATTCAAGGCGTCTTCTAGACCAGCCACTGTAGCAGCTAAGAAATGCCATCTTGTTAGTCAATTTTTAATAAATTGACTAATCTCATTCCTCTGCCCATGCTAGGCATAGTGTCAGCATGCCGATTTCCCACACGCAAAATATTGTTAAATAATATTAATACCGTTTTACGCAACTTTTAAAAGACAATATACCTAACATAGGCATATCCGAACTGATATCTTACCATGTTTAGTTTCCATATCCATTATCATTGAAGCTAATTCTTTGTCATTTTCCGATTTTGGCAGAGTCTCTGCGGAATAATCCTCTGGACGTATAGGTTTACCAGCATTGATCTAAAAGAACCTTTACTTCTATTAAATTGTTGTATTAAAAACAGAAAGAAGTGATTGATTTTAATAACGTTTAAGGTTCAATGTCTTGCCTCCTTTTCCAGACTAGCTATTTGTTCCGATAGTCTTGAATTCTCCCTTCGTACATGAACTAAATCAGCCTCCGTTCTTTCCAATCGTTGTTTGTACGAATTCACTTCAATTTGTAGTCTACTTTGTTCCTGACGATTTTGCCTTTCGCTTCGCTCGGCAGCTAATTTTGTAGCTAGGACTTCTTGCTGGGCAACATCTTTCTCCGTTAACAGTTGATTTAATTCGCTTTGCAAATTTTCTGCACAAATATAGATGACGAAGTATTGTAACTTACTACATTCGTTCTATTATATTCCATCAAGTCTTATAAGCTTAACTAGATTGTAAAACTTACCTATCTTACTTTGAAGTTCCTTCTTCAGATCATGGATATACGTTTGCTTCTGAGACAGCTCTTTCTTAAGTTCCATTAACTCTTTACGCTGTTTATCGGATTCCAGTTGAGATTTGTTAGCTGCATCCCAATGGGAAGCTATATCAGCAGACAGTTGGTCAACTTGTTCACTGTACCTGCGTTCTGTCTGCTGTCTCTCTTCAGCTATACGCTTACTCGCTTCCTGAGCTGCCTCCCGAAGTTTCTCATGCTTTCTATCCAATTCTTCTTTCAATTTTTTGATCTCCGTTTCACACTGGCTCTTCTCGAATTCAATTTGCTGCACAGCGTCTACAGATCGTTTTGCTTTTTGCATCGCTTTAGCTTCCTTATCTCGTACTGAAGATAGAGATTTTTGTAAATCTGCTATTTCCATCTCGGCTTCGTGTCTAGCGTGTAAAGCTTTCTCCAATTGAGCTTTTACTTCCGATGCGTCATTATTCGAACAGCTTTCAGACAACCGCTTCAAATTACTCTGATTCTCCTCTTGAGCTTTGCGCAGCTCTAGCTTCGCTTGAGTAAGTTGTGCTTCTAATTCGCTGATTCTTGATTCGAATACTATGCTAGGACCTTCTAAGGTTTTGGGTTTTCTCATTTCAGTAACCTCTGCCTGAATAGACTTCGGTTTGATGTCCTCATTGGCGTTTTCATTACCATGCGTATACTCATCAAGAGCACACTTGAAAAATCCCGTTTTGTTTCTGTAATGTAGCGCTTCATTCTCAGCTATCACCTGGAATAATTAAATTCAACTGTTATTCAATAAGTTACTAAAACTAGCTAGCTAAACGTATTCGCTGTTATACCTCTCTAACTTTATGAAGTAGATTATTCAATTGGTTCCTACAAAAGTGGGATTCCTGATGTAATTGTTGGATGTACTCCTCTTGCTGTTCGATAAAAGAATTCAGTTCTGGAGGAGCAGATTGCAAATCTACAGTTGAAAGTGCCGAATTGCTGAATGCTTTTGTTTGATGCACAGTTTTGCAAGAAGCAAAGCGCGGATTCGCAAGCGTATTTATGTCTTCATGCAAATCCTTTCCCTTAGAATTGGCGATTTCCACACTTCTATCGTCTCTTTCTTCATCTACTTCATCAATCTTCGTGCTACTAAATCGATAAGTGTCCTTGATTCCTTGTGCTTTCCTGTATAGAAATTATTCAGCGGTTACTTGTAGATATAAGGAATGCCCTATGCAAGATGAATTCATACAGCAATAATATTTCATGTTAAATTACCCTAATGTTGGCTTGGAAACATACGATTCGGCTAGCAAATATTTCAATTTCGAAACAGCCTCTCTATAAGCCATTTCCGTATAATCTATAGATTTCTTCTTATTTAAATCTATTTTCTGTATTCCATTCATTTTCCTGCAAAATTAGAAGGTGCACATGTAAAAGGTAATGTAAAAATATTTTCTATACTACTAGACTTAGTTTATCAAATTAAAAAGGGACGCACGCTTACTTGGTCTTTAAGCTTAGCCTTTTCATTTGTCCGAAGTCCGTGGAATCTGTGTAACGCGAAAAATTTCCTTTTGTCTTTAAACAATTCCGCAGAGGAAGTTTTAAGCGTGCTAAATAAGTACCTAGGCTCCCAGCGCTAGTTGGCGACGTACTAATAAAACGCCGCTCACGTCCGCAGTTGACCGTTTCAAACATTCTGAACTCGTTCCGCTGATACCGCCGACTCGTTATATATATAAGAGGGTATGCCAATCAATGGAGTAAATACATATTCACCTCAACACACGTTAACCGTTCGCCGAGTACTATAGTACTGCTTAAGAAAATCGAAGTTCACCTCAACTGAGCATAGTCGGAGCCTGGTAGTAGATCGCGTGCAGGATGGCCGTTCATGGTGTACGGGCATAGGCACCGTACCATCACGCACGAATATATTCCGTGACTTATTATCAGCTATTTCTCAATAGCATATTGGCATTTCTGTCGCCGTCGGAAAAGAGGATGATAATGGTCACACTTTTTCCCAAATTTCTTAGAATTACGTTTAAGATTTCTTAGGCATGTATTAATACCAATCATTTACCGATCATTCAGTAACAACTTCTTAATTTAATCAGATTATGGATACAATATAGTTAGTATAGGAATTCTTCAGATTTCTTAAATTATAAAATATTAAAAGTAAGATGAAAACATTTCGTTGTATTTATGTTATAGAACTATGGAAAAGAGCATTGCGCATTATATGCGAAGCTTTCTAGTGGTCATAATAAATGTATGGATTCGTTAACTTTATCATGGGTATATTAAAACTTTCGTTTCTGGATTACGTGACGTGCTCTTGCCCTAAGTTGTCAGGTTCTGTTTCTGGTGCTATAGAAACGAATCTGTTATCGGGCTCTATAGTTTGCTCTGAAGTCAATGTATTGTATGCTGAAAAGGAGTTGTACCACGTATTAGGATATTATAACTTGCAAAACTTTAGTTTCATAAATGATATTGATATGCAACTCGCACCTGGGCTGGGAGAAAATGGTTTTATCCATGATATTACTAACAAACCAAAGACTGCGGACGCGCCGCAGGCATAAACCAAGACTCCTGTGTAGTAATTTTTGCAACTAATCCAAGATCCTCTAAAAAAATTGTAAAATAATACTTTTGCAGAGGGTTTAAAATATAAAATAATAATAATCACCACTGAAATCAGTTTTACTTAAATTTACTAACAAATATTGAATAATCACAACTGCTAATCCATTGCAAAGTTTATCCGTGAAACTCATAATACCGTATACAAATGCACCGTTATCTGTATTTGGCCCAATAAAATCTGCTGTGACGCCGAGACTAGTTACTAGCATAATCGACCCTGCGGCTCCTGTAACATAGAACAATTAATATTTAGTAGCAATTTATGCTTTTTACCCTGATATTTAAAAAACTGTAAGTATTACCTAATATTAGAGATACCGGATAGATTTGATATTTCGTATACGTTGCACCTGTACCAAAATGTATCCAAATACAAGCGCACAAGCCTAGCATAACACCAAAACAATATGAAATCTTTCTGCCTAATTTTGTATTTAACTTTTCGATAATCAAAGACATTATGAAACTACTCAGGAACATTAATAATGGTATTACAGCCAAAGATGTAGCTGGCATACTTAATGAGTCATGTAAATACAAAGGCACGTAAATTTGTGACAAATTTACAAATAAACGTGTGGGCATATATATACAGGCTACTTGATATAATTGTATATCTTTTAATAATACTGATATTGTTCTCGTACTTCTACGTAACAATCCTAAAACAGATATTAACGTAAATGAAGTTTCAGTCATTATATAGAAAATGGATGAACAGATAAACGCGAGATTTATTTTACCATTAGAGTTATTGAAAACTTGCTCTTTAACGAAGACATGGAATAAAAGGGATGTTACAGAGCCAAATCCTATTCCGATCAATACGACTTCTTCAAATTTCTTTGCGTCACCTGGCCCGATTTGAGAATCAGAATCTCTGTTCGTTAAATGTAATACTGCCCACGTGAGGCAATAAACAAACACGTTTGAAAGAACGGTAAAGCTATATCTAAATAGAATTACAATAAATATTATAATTCCTTATTTTTATCGTTCTCTAAATCTGTACATAATGCTACATTGTCTATTCCAAATTGCGAAGCCTGCAATATTCTCCTAATGACATCGCACTAATTAAAGCATCTCGCTTCAAATATACCTGATAGCTATGAGCTCTGTTCTTTCGCGTTCGGTGGGTGTAAGTTCTGGGACCAATGATAAATGAGATATCTGCACCGCAGCCCAACCAAATTGGAAGATTATAACAAATGCAGCGTAATAAACTAATTGAGCCCACTGAGAAGAAGTTTCACATCCGATGCATCGTAAAAATATAAAAGGAAATGCAAATATTACACACACGGTACCTGAAACACATTTTGAAAGAGTTTTATGTATTTCTACTATAATAGAATATAAGAAATAATGCATATAACACATATACCTATTAAATGCCATGTCTTTCGTCTTCCATATTTGCATAGCCAGAAATCGTCGCTTTTATCGCAATGGAAACCAACGAACGGGGTGGCTAAAGCATCAGCTACTTGACCGATGAATAAAATCACTCCGGCTAACGTCGCATCGAAGCCCAATATCAAATGGAAAAACACTAATAAATAAGTGAACCACATGGAAGCACAAATGTCATTTAAGACATGTCCTATCCCAAATGCTAGTTTCAAGGAAGGAGGAAGAGGTTGCATTATTTCTGTGTAGTCGCTAATCACGCTTGCCCGTTCACTTTCCATTATGATAGAATTCGATACAACAAACACGATGGAATATTTTCTATACAATGTAATCAGATCTATGTTAGTGACAACCACCAGGGCATGTCACTTTTCGAATTACGTCGAATTCCAAGTGTCGTATACAAACACTTTTACGACTTATAAAAATATCTAGATGTTTGCCAGTTTCATTTCGCCACGATCATTTCCTCGTTCTCACTTTTGAATGTATTTCTCCTTTTCTCCATTTTCTCCTTGATTCATTGTAAAATATACGAATTCATAACCTACAGAAATGTTTATATGTCACACTTGGTCACACGTCCGTGCTTAGTTCACGTGGCTTTCGACGTTTCGACTTCCCTCTATATGTATATGTGCAATGTCGTTGTGAATATTATATTATGTACCCTCCTTTTAATGTATTAATTCAAAACTTCAGATTTCGTTCCTCCAGTATGTGTCATGTGTAGATAGAATTAGCGAAGAAGTGCACATCGGTAATTCGGAATGTTTTAAAATGACTCATTGTGATAGATAGCTACCCACACATAGAAATACATGTACAATGCAATGCACGTGACTGTTTGCATGCATAGCAAATGAGAACTGTAAACTGTTCGAAATTTAGATTTCATTTATGTTTGTTTTTAATCATTAAGTTAAGATAAACTTTTAAGCATTAGGACTTCATATTAATATAAACACTATTGTTAATTATAATTTAAGAAAGTATGAATGAAAAAGTAATTTTAAAAAAATAATAAATAATAATAATAAATGCATTTTGCATAAAAGTAACGTTTGCGAGATGGATTTTTGGCGACTCAAACTACTCGACCGATTTTGATAATTCTTTCTCCATGACCTAAGTTGATCGAAGCCAAACTAAATGCAATAAGTTTCACCAAAATCGGTTCAGTAGTTACGGAGAAATTCGCGGTAAACGTAATACGTATAACATACACACAAACACCTCGAACTGAGAACCTTTCTTTTTGAAGTCGGTTAAAAAGAACGAAACATTCTGAAATTAAGACTCTTTATAAATCGGAAAAGATAAAGTACTACATGTCAGTAAAGAAAGCAAATTCAATCAACAATATTATTATACATCTTTATACATATATATATATGGTAATATGAAATAAAAGTTTATGCTCATATTTTATGGATGTTACAGTAGCTAAAACTAGAATCATGTTTTTCAAACATACATATTTATAAATTAATTTTTAATTTTCAAATGCATCGGAGAAAGTATCTGTATTACCATTATTACGAAATTTGTTATTAACATCTGTAATATACATTTCAGCATAATCTAGGATATCACTAAACATGACATTTCCTGTTTATAATACAGCATTGTTTAATAAATTTATACATATTTCTTGTTTGTTGTACAGTGTTGCTAATGATATTCTTTTAAACACTGTGGGATGACCTTGAATTTATATAAAACTGATGTCCAGAAAAGAGGAATGTGAGTACGTAAATACAAGCCGCAATCCAGCAATTATATGCATTCTGTTTGTAGCCTCTGTCCGCTTCCGCATAGAATTCTTTGGGGCTTGAATACAATCCTTTTAATGGAACGTCTTCTACCAGGGCTACACTATTAACGTAGAAGAATAATCCCATCAGGGCCTGAAAATTCAACACAATTAGTATTTAGCTATTACACGATAAGTTTTAAGAAATGTATATATAATACAGAAATATTGTCAGCTTGCTCGAATATTATATTGTTAATAGGAAAGGAACAAGTAAAGAATAAGATGATAAAGCGATCCAGACTTTACGGGATGAAGGTAATAGAGAAAGTTCACTTAGAAAGGATTTTTGAAGGCTTTTTCGATTTAAAATGAGACTCTTAGCAAATTTGACATCCATTGAGATTAGGTAGAAGTGGACTTAAAGAGTGTCACTTACTAGTTGAAATATACCCCAAACCGATAATATTAAGCCGCACAAGGCATACTTCGGTCCACATATCTTCATTTTTCCTTCTGAAAAGTATCTTGTTTTACTTTCGTACCAAGTAACCTAACGGGCAACGGATCACGACTGTTCTATCGCTACGCCCTCAGTAATCATATGATTTTCATTGACGGAGCGCTATCAACTATCGATATATCGAAGGTGCGCATCCGGTATTTGAAAATTCGTGTTCCACATCGTTTAATCTTATGAATATTATTAAACTGTTCGTATCCTGTAGAGAAGAAGCTGCAATCGAAAGTTTCAACGAAGAAACAGAAACAGAATAATATAATTTCCTTCCTCGCCAATGATATCTGTTCAAAGAAACATATATAAAATTCTACTATTCCGAGAATCTTGTTTCAAGCGAGTAAATAACTTTTAGTTTATAACTTGATGATTATAACAATCATCCTTTCTCGAATACTTTCAATATAACGCAGGGAAAATATGACAAATAGCGAAGCACATAGACGTGAGACGTGATTCATACTTCCTGTTGTTGTCAGCCCTGATTCATAAGATCATGGTTGACCGATTGGGTTAGTTTGTACCCCATTTATTATCATTTAATTAATGTTAGAAATTTCATGAGAAATTTCACTTATTTCTCACGCATCGCCTCGACATTTGTGATATTAACAATATCCTGGTTTAGAAACAGCAAGATACTGGGCGTATTCTATGATCTGTGACATTTGTGCATCGGATAACGGTGTAGCTCCGTAGCTTGTGTTTTTGACAGTTAAAACGAGTACATAATGTATGCAAACTACTTGAAAGGAATAGCTAATATTTCGCCGCGTTCTGTTTATCAGCGTAAACTTCACGAATGGAGATCGAGCGTTGCTCAGTTTTTATACGATTGCTGCAGTAAATAGAGAAGCTAAAGCGATTTAACTCACTTCTGACATATCGTTTTGAGATATGCATTTATTCCTGTTCAAGGATTTAAAGATTCACAGCTTGCGTATTCACGTCTTCTGACATTTACATTGGGTAGCAATATAGCTCGACAGCTTGTGTTTCTTACAGTTGAATCCAACATATATTATATGAATTATTGGAGGCAAATACTTAAAATTATACCATATTTCTCCATGAGACGGATATTCGAAATTGTTTATTGTTTATATTATTGTTTATTGTTTATATGATTTGTTACAGTAAACAGCGAGGCCAATGCCAGGCGTATTGCTATGGTCGAAAACTGCTTTGGCAGTTCTGGCCAGGTAAGATTCAGATTATAGGATATTTAATCCTACTTATTCAGGAATCATATTTCCACGAAGGCATAACTGGCAATATTGAAAATATAAAGTTGAAAGTGTAACTTATTTCGAATTAATCTAATAGTATTATTTATTGTAGTCACTTGCGGTACCTGGAAGAGTTTTAGTAGGAGAAGGCGTCCTAACAAAAATGTGTAGGAAGAAACCAAAACCGAGACAATTCTTCTTGTTCAATGACATATTGGTTTATGGAAACATTGTAATGAACAAGAAAAAGGTACGTCAACGATATCTTGTTAACTTATGTACATGCAATTTCATTTAATTCGCCAATATGATAATTTAGTGTAATTTATCGATGTATTAAATAGGTGAAAGTAAATTTACATTTTTTATGTTGACAGTACAACAAACAACATATTATACCACTCGAAGAAGTCAAACTTGAGTCTTTGGCTGATGAGGGTCGTATGTTATATTTTTACTTTTTACTTTTTTCGTAATGCCCTTTGTTCGTTTATATCATATTTGACAGTCGGAAATATTGAATTACTTTTAGCTACGTACTTTAAATACAGTAACAGTCTAACAAAGAGAAGCAGTAGTAAAGATTTTGTTGCGTTAGCTAGAACACTTTTATCTAGCTTTGTAGCGCCATTTCTTATTTATAATAGTTTCAGGACTAATATTTGGACTACTAATCTCGACCACATTATGTGCATTCAATGTAGCAGTGTTGAAAATTATGTAGAGATAGTGTAGTAATTCGTCATTATTTATAGAATATCGCAATGGCTGGCTCATAAAGACAGTAACAAAGTCGTTTGCTGTTTATGCTGCCACTGCTACAGAGAAGCAAGAATGGATGGCTCATATTACAAAATGTATCGAGGACTTATTAAGAAAGAGTGAGTAACCGTTATTGCTTAAAAAAATGTAACATTCAAGCGCCCCTTTAGGTATATGTACATTTATAATTCGAGCGTGTTTTCTTTCGGTAGGTGGTAAAAAGCCAGTCGAAGTTCACGCGGCTGTGTGGGTTCCAGATAATGAAGCTACAATTTGCATGCATTGTAATAAAACACAATTTACAGTCTTAAACAGACGGGTACATGTATTCGCTATGTTTTCAACGAAATTATTGACACAATGTACTGTGCCCGGATGGAAAGAAGTCGGTTGAAATGTCACAGGGGCAAGAGGGGTTCTTCGCTCGCATTGGCTCCCCCCCGCTCGTGTCCCGTTTGCTTACTTTGTATTCGGCGACGTTGTCGCGCCGGCCAATAGGGATATACTATTCGGACCTGATGTTCGGACCCTATAGTTTCTCGACCGACTTCTTTCCATCCGGGCACAGTAGTTTCGATGTACTCATTGGTAAACATAAATTTTTTCAGCACCACTGTAGACAATGTGGGGCTGTGGTATGTGGGCCTTGCAGCAATAAGAAGTTGTTATTGCCTGGTCAAGGAAATGGAAAAGCAGTTAGAGTCTGTTTGCAATGTTACGATGCAGCTAGTAAAGTAAAAGCATCTCCGCCCACTGTTGACAGCTTGAATAATAAAGATCAGCAACGTAATTCAGCCGACAGTTCGGGGGGCGATAGTTCTGGCGACGATGACGATGGAACCAAGGAAGAAAACCATGACGAGGTGACTAGTTGTGTTAAAAAAAATCCTTTCGCGTTAGTAACGTGGCCGATTCATGTTTCTTTTGTTACAGCCTAAATTTTATTCGACGCTTGGCCGATGAAGTTGAGAACATTGAAGCAAAGAACAATACAGACAGGAATATTATTCGAAACAATATTTTTGAAAGTCAATAACTTGAGATTTGTCAGTAATTAAAACCTACAGCGATGTAAAAATTGTAAAAGCTATTTTTAAATTATATTTATGCAGAGAAATAAGAGAAATGTCTGTGTATAAATCATTCAAATGATTTTATATTAAATTCTGAAAACTAGTATATTTGATATGTATATCTAATTTATACAAACAACTTAGAAAGTACGCTTGACGTTCAGAGTTAGTCGAACTATTCTAATGTTTACACAGACACTGAAACAAAAAAAGACTACTATTTTTAACTCTTTATATATAGTAAAGAAGTAATTCACGACAAGTGAAGCTATGAAATTTCGACCATTTATATACATGGATCTTGCTATATTGTAATATTTCGATAGTTACGATAATTAGATTCTAATTTTCGTTGATACGATATTTTAAGAATATATGCCGCATTGTGCCTTTCCAAATAGACCATTCGTTCTTTTTTACTATTTGTAAACAATTCATACGAATCTAATGTTAATTTCAGAGAGGATACACTATTTTTAGAGACTTTTAAGAAATTTTAATCGTATGAAATTAAACTTTGTTCAGCCGTTTGTAATTATAAGATTACATAAGATCTATGTGGAATGCGACGATTGTAAGAAAATATAATAAACAATATACAATTTCATCCAATCTTTTTATGTGGGTCACTTTTTAATTCCAATAAATACAGATGGCGCTCATAAACTAAATTTCGAATAAACATTAAATATAATTTAGAAACAAATTTCGAATGCATATTTATTTTTACGAATTAACATAATGCACTATATTTTACCGTCAACAAATTCACTTTTCACGAAATGGCCGTACATTCAAATATTTTCCATTAAAACTTTCTGAGAGCCTCCATATTTGTTAATGTTAAACAATATTTTATAGATTAATAAAGGAATTTTACGCGTTTGTATATGAACTGATATATATTGTCTAGCAAACCACATTTTGTGCCGAGGAATGGGGCAAAAATTACGTACCCGATGACATGGTTAAATATTTGAGTTATGGATTCTCAATATAAGTTAGTATTCTTCACTTTATATATCGTTTTGTTCGCATAAAAGTATGTGCACTCGTTATTAATTTCATTTTAACAAATAATATGAATCTATAACACAACAACAAAACCAGAAACTTAGGTGTAAAATACTTGATTACTCGAATAAGATTCATTCACTTCAATATAACCTGATCAGCAGTCATTTCTAAATAACTTCGTATAATACATAAATATATATATGTAAAAATGACTGTAATTTGTTTCAATATCACTCCGCGCCGTGCAAAATATATCAATAATTATGTTCTCAGTTCATTTTCAAAAGTTCATTTATGCTACAATTAAACTTCATTGAAAATATGATTACAGGATTATTCATCCTGTGAAATATTTGCAAGACCACTTGGTAAGTCTGCATGTATTTAAGCGTTATATATCGGAATTTATAATATTTATCATTTGCAGGCGCAAGAGGTTAGACCAGATGGAAGGCAATTTTTATCATTTCGCCCAATAAGTGTGAACATTTCATCGATTACTCACGCTGATAGTTCATCGGTGTTTAAAATTGGCAGCACAGCGGTTGTATGCGGCATTAAAGCTGTAAGTACTTTTCATCTAAGATTGTTACTCTTATTTCATTTGTTCGTAAACATTCGCGTTCGTGCTCAAGTCTGTACGCGGCCTTAAGGTATATAAAACTAGCTTTACTACTCGGCTTTGTCCAAAATTTAGATTTTAATTTTATAAAAGAAAACAAATTTTTAGTTTTTTTTTGTGAAAATGGTCACATTTGTCTGGATTAGTCAGGCATAATGAGCTGAGGTACATATCGCGACCTCAGAGCTTACCGTTTGAAAGTTTTTAGGCGACAGACAAACACACAAACATACAATACACTTTCTGCTTTATAGTATAAGATTGCATGTAGATTTAAATCTCGCTTAAAATTGTTGTAGGAATTAGCAGCGCCTAAAACGGAATCCCCTGATTGTGGATATGTTGTACCTAACGTTGAGCTTTCTCCATTATGCTCTCCAAAATTTAGGCCTGGACCACCAAGCGACCAAGCACAAGTTATTTCAAAAACGATAGACAACATCTTATGGAATTCAGCAGCCATTGATTTAAAAAGCCTATGTATCCACAGAGGGAAACTTGTGTGGGTACTATATTGTGACCTTTTATGTATTAACTATGACGGTTCTATAATTGATGCTTGTATTGGAGCTTTAACGGCTGCACTCAGTACTCGTAAGTTGTACGCTGTAAGCAAAGTCAGAATGTATCTATATTTTGTTTCTTTAATCGTACAATGCTTTTGTTCCCACATAGTGACCTTACCTGAAATAATTTACAATGCAGAAACTGGAGACACCTCTGTGCATTCTACGAAAAGGAAACAGTTTCCAATTAAGGCGTTGCCTGTCTCTGTGACTTTTGCGGTATTTGACGAGTAAGTTAAAATATTTCTAGTTTCTAAATTTACTTTTCAACTATTATTACATGTTACTTTGTTGTTTTTCTTCAGTCAGTTACTGATCGCTGATCCCACAGATGACGAAGAAAGTTTATGTTTGGGAAGATTAACGATCGTAATGGACGAAGAGAAGATCTGTTGCATACATAAACCTGGTATGTTGTGTGGCTATTTAAGAGAATATCTTTGAGCATGCTGTACGGTGAAGAAAAATTCTAATTATATATGTATATCAAATTACTTATTTAGGTGGAATCCCAATTTCTCACAATTTATTTTTAAACAGTTTAGCAAAGTCTAAGAAAAGGGCGAAATTAGTCAGATCGCTTATTAATACCGCTATATCATCAGCAAAGGAGAATGATTCAAGAGAATGAACGTTTGTATAAAATTCCATTACATCGTTAATAAAATATTTTATAATTATTTTGTTGTTATTTAAAACATCGACTTACATTACATTAAACGGGTGCGTTCCCCACCACGCCTAACCCTGGCGATGGGAGTCTTGCTGGACCTGGCGCCACTGCACTTGGCTGTGGAGGCCGGGGCTAGGAAGGCTACCCTGAGGATACACTTCGCGGGAAGATGGAAAGGCGCGGGAAACGGGCACACGGCGATCCTGCAGAACGTAAGGGACTCGCATGAGGCCCTGGACTGCGGGAGAGACTAATGTGACCCAGCCTACCGCTTCCAACATAACTTCGTCGTTCGCTTCCTAAGCAGAAAAGACTGGGAAGAGAGCGAGAATGAGTTACTCTCTCCAGGAGGGCTCACCTGGTATGCAGATGACTCCAAGACCAAAACCGGAGCCGGGATATGGGGGGAGAGGCCCAGGATGGAAAGGCCCATTGCCCTGGGCCCACATGTATCGGTTTTTCAGGCGGAGGTGCAGGCTATCAGGACCTGTGGCAGATTGAATCTCGACAGGGGCTATGAGGGCAGGCACATCTACATCTGCAGCGACAGTCGGGCCACACTTGGATCCCTACTCAACACAGTGGTGAGATCCAGCCTGGTGCTAGACTGCATGGACACATTGACGCAATCGGCTAATAGCAAACGCGTCAGACTACTATGGGTTCCGGGGCACGCCGGAATCAAGGGAAATAAAGGGGCAAACAGGGCCCGTGAAGGCGCGCCTAAACCGAATCGGGACCCGTCTAGGTGTCTCCATGGGGACTGTGAAGGAATGAACGAGGTGCTGGATCAGACAGCAACTCGAACAACTCTGGGAACGGACCCAACAGATAGGACACGCGAAAGCTCTGCTGAAGCGGCCTTCGAAAAAGTTAGGAGCGACACTCAGCCGCTTGGATAGGTCGCAGTTGCGACTACTCGTGGGGATGGTCTCAGGACACTGGCACACAAGGAAGTACCTGGCGCGTCTTGGGATCGTTCAGGAACCAAGGTGCCCGTGGTGCGGGAAGGAGCTGCCTTCTCGTCTAGCGGGAAGCCCTCCCAACTAGGACTGCCCGTACAGGCTCGGGCACAATGATCCAATAGAACTGAGTGCCCGGTAAACGCCCAAGATATATATACACATTACATTATGTACCTACTTAGATTTGGATTTAATAACTTCTAATGTACAATGTAAAATCTTTATATTGCAACTACTGCTTGACGTTAGTACCATGCTTATAATTAATAATTAATTACAACAACACATGAAATGTGTTAAGTGGAAAGGACCAACACCGCAAATGTCTGTACAAACAAGTCACGCGTGAATCAGCATAGAAGGAGTTAGTAGAGACTCGTTTTTTTCATAATACGTAAAAACTCTTCTTGAGAAATTTCTCCATCTCCATCTTTATCCGCCTCATCGATCATTTCTTGTAATTCTTCATCCGTTAGATTCTCACCCAATTCTCGAGCGACTCTCTTTAAATTCCTAAATGTGATCTTCCCTGTATTGTCGTCATCGAAAAGACGAAACGCTTTTAGCACTTCGTCTTTCGTATCTTTCTCCAACATTTTTACAGACATCAAGTTTAAAAATTCATCAAATGATAATGATCCAAGCCCGTCTGGATCGATATCGGCTATAAGCTTCTTCATTTCTTCCTTCTTTGGTTCGAATCCGAGAGCCCTGATGGCCACTTTAAGTTCCTTAGTGGCAATCCTTCCGGTACCATCTGGATCAAATAAATCAAATGCTTCTTTTATATCATCTTTTTGTTCCGCAGTCAACTCCAATTTTGGGGGACCCTTTCTCTTGACACTAATAACAGCTTGTTTCTTAGATGTTGAAGCCTGAAAAGTGATTATTGAGTTAGTGATATACAGCATTTACTAAAACTTAAACATTAACGGAGTTAAGAATATATCTGATACATACCATGTGTGAAAGTTAATCGCAGCACTTTAAAATAATATTTATAATTAAGAGCGTTCATGTGATAGAAAATTTTATTAGTATCAATTTCTTATAGACTTATTTGTGGTGTTAAGTATCGCACAATAACTATCTAAATATAATATTATATACATTCCTTTTGAAGGGAATTTTAAGTATTTTTCTAAGTATTATTTGTTTTACAATCTCGAGTTGTTAGCATAAATTTCATAACGTATCAGAAAGTGATATCACAAGACATCAAGTTGTCAGGATACTCATGGATTGATAGTTGTTTGTTTGTGCATGGCATGGTGAAACATAATTAGTGAACTTTTAACATCAAAGTTTCATTACGTTCAAGATTATTTTGTAAAACAGACAACAGAGAGCGTAGCGAAAGGTTAAAAAGAAGCATGATGACTATCTATCTCAACATCTAAATAAATATTACTTTATTCTGTTTTCAAAATAAAATAATTTAGTTTCTGGATACTTTATCGTGGCAGCACCGTTCGTTGCGAGGAGATTACGTACATTACAGTACATTATAACCGTTTATTTACGATTACACACACATAATGTATGAACCGATAGTTTTGAAGAAAAAAAAGCCTCACAGTCTTGTAGGTACGCCGGCTGGTAAAGTCAACGCAATCACGAATTTTCTGCTGACCGTGATTCCTTTTGCAGGTGTTGTGTTAGTCAGGTAAATAGTTACACGTTTCGCACGATGTGTATATAAATAGTCCATTTTTTATATACTCGTGTATCAAAACCTTTTTGTAAATTTGCAATGGTATTACGCGTCAAATAAAGTGCTCGAAAAAATATTCACGATCACTACACACTAATTATACATATTCATAATTAATATTTAATTTACAACTTAAAGAACTTAGTTCACGGGCATAGATTTGGTTAGAACTTTTTTTTGTTTCTTATAAGTTCTGTTTTTGAGGTAAATTTATGCATACAGTTTTGAAACACTCGGTATAATAAAAACATTTTCCACTGTACTTATAAGAACTGCTTTATCTTATGTTCTAGTCGTTACCTTATAAAGAAAAAGCAAATTATTTATGACCTTGAAGGACCTCCTAAACAGACTCCAGAGGAGGAGTTTATGAGATCTAGATCTTTCTGGATGAAACACGCTAATATCGCTGCACGCGTAATGAGTGAACAATACAAAAAAGAAAAATCATTAGCAGAATCGTCGGCTGTGTCGAATCCAGAAATAACTGAACCAAATAGTTGAATTACATGTGTACTCAGGTATTTGAATGACCTACTGATTATCAACAAACTTATTGAATTTCTGTAGTGGAAAATAGATTGTATGACAGAGGGCGAATGTAGAAAGGTATGATTAGTGCAAAATAATAAATCTTTCAATACTTTGTTGGATATATTGTCATTTTGTAATTCGATATATTGTTATTAAGTAAAATAAATGGTTTAAATGTATGCAAACTGTACTCGCGTGATCTTTATTAAATGACATTTCTCTATAAAATATTTATTGATCTTCAATTTGATATTTAATATAAATACTTATTACAGCACCCATAAATCGTTAGAGCTTAACGTAAAGTAATTGCTGGATAAACATAAAATGGACGAAGAACCTCAAAACAGTAAACTTTCATCTAATACTTCTGCTGTAGCGGAGAGCGATAGCATTTTAGATTTTAGAAGTCCGGAATCAAAGATTACTAAGACAAACTTCAGTGCATTTACTAAGTCCAACATTGCGAAACAGAAAAAGAAAACAACTACAAAGTTTAAGAATTCTGTGAAAAGTCATAAAGAAACACAGCTCAAACTAGATTTGGAGAGAAGTAAAAGCTCGCAGCGGTCTGAAGCTTCGGTAGAATCAACTTTCTTTAAGGCAAAACATGAGCCTCATAATGAAGAACGTACTACTGATGCCAAAGTGGCACTTGTATGCCCCTTATGCTTCAAAACGTGCAAAGATGTAGACTCTCAAGTATTGCATATGAAAATTTGTGCGTGTAAGAATAACATTTCAACGAGAAAACTATTAGATGCTATAGAGCTGCAAAAGCGTCAAGAGAATGAGAGGAGATTGTTGGGATTACTTATTCCGCCTATAGTACAAGATAAGAAGAAGCAAGTATCTCACAGAACAGTATGTACCTTCGGCATTACTTGCTTTAATGCTAGGACTAGATACTTTTCCTAAAGCAAGACATAGATTTGTAAATATGATTTTCTTTTATTAGAATTCACATGTAGATTCTGACCTTCAACTTGCATTGGCATTATCAAAATCTCTTCAAGAAGCAGAAGAATTAGATGAAATTAATGGAATCGAAAGAATATCTGAGATAACAAATCAATCTACATCGGAAGTAGTAGAATTATCAACTTATAAAAGGCAATTAGAAAAGATTGGGTTTGCAAGTAAGGAACCTGCACCGTTTATAAAAAGTAGAAGAAGTATGTATATATCAGTCTAACATACATGTTCATTTTAATGGATAGTTATAAACCGTACTTCTAAATAATAACTTTCTCATCAGGAAGATACAATACAATTACTCCTCTCAAAACACGTTCTGAAGAAGAAAGAAATCGCATCTTAACAGAAAGAATTGCAGAAATTCTCATAGGGAATGAACCAATTACTCAGAAACAAAAGAGAGATGAAAGTGATTGCAATCAGGCGATTAAAGCAGAAATTGTTCTAAAGAGTCTTTTACTTCGAAGACTTTGTCATAAGGTATAAATACTATTTCTATCTTGCTATTGTATACTTGATGGATCGTGCTGATAAATTCTGTATTACCTAATGCAAAGGAGGACAAGTTATGGGATAAAGCAAGACTAACACCAAGTCGAAAGCGCTTTTATGTAACGAATCTATCGGAATACGTATTTCCGCAAGAAAAACAAATGGAAACAGTAAGTAAAATATACATTAGATGTATTAAATATTGGAAATATATCATTTCAACATCATTTCAATCGTGTTTATAGGAAGAAGAAAGCATTATACAGCTTACAAATGCATGTGAAATAGATGATAAAAAATCGAATGAAAAGGAAACGGACGTATCGAGTACATGCAGCACCGAGAAACAATTTTTTGAAATATCTCAAACAGATTTATGTTTTAAAAATGAAAAATGTGAGAACTGTGGAGATAGCCAGTTCACTAATTCTTTAATAATGATTTGGGGAAATGCATTAAACGATAGCTCTGCAAGTGATATACTAATATTTGTTAATAATGACAAACATATTTGGGTACATAAATTAGTTTTTTACGTCCGATGTTCTAACATACTACTTGATGTTGTACCCAATGATACATTACTGTTTAGCGCAATCAAGGAAAAGATTTGTTGGCTCGACGTGCCTTACGATATTGCTTTAGCATTTTTAGAATTCATTTACTGCGGTGTAATTAGAAAGTATTCGAGTATTTTCGAAGATTCGAGGAACTTTTGTTCTTTACGGAATTTGGCAAGAAAGTACAAAGTACAGGAGTTGTTTGCTTATTTACAAAAAAAGGAGGTTGAGGCTAAACGAACAAAGGCTCCAATACGCGACGTTGAAAATACTGGACACGAGAAAACACTGATTTTTAGAAACGAAGATACTTTCAAATTAAATAGAAGTAATTCGGAAAATTTAATTCGTGATAGGGAAAACTTCAAAGTAGATGAAAGTGAAGAATTAAATGAGGAGCACTTGGAGAGATATACTGTGAACAAAAACAAATTAGGAGCTTCCGAAAGCGAATTGATACCTACATCTATTTCAAATTTACAATCATCAGTAATAATAGATCTTAACACGGTAGAGTTAGACGAAGATACACGCATAGATCAGTCAATTGAAGAACAAATTGATCATCTATCTCAGATAAGTACTATTCGCCATTCTAATGTATCTCCGGATATGTTTGATGATGGTAATGATATTACGCTGAGGTACGATGAGAAATGCACTGATCAAATGGCAGATAATGAAGAAACAAATAGAGATGCAACCCCTGAATCTGTTATTCTCGACTTTGTTAATGACATAACAGTTGATACTACCGATTCTTCCAAGACTGTAAACACTATTTCATCCAAGAATGTCGAAGAGTGTATAAATTCATTACCAATCACACCACATTCCAGCACATCCAAAATAACAAAGTTAAAGAGTAATCTGAGTTTATTTATCGAACAATTTCAAAAAGAGAACGCAAAATCAGATTCTGATGTAGATTTTGACGTTTCAATATTGTCTCAACGTCCTAAACTAAATAGGAATCCATTTACTATAATACAACACGGTAATTCTAATGATCGCGATGTATCAAATGAAAATTCTTTGAGGGAACGAACATTGAGAAAACAACAACATACTATAGATTCTAAATCAGATGTACAGATTACATCCGACGAAAGTGATACAGATATGTGTTTGAGTCTTGGATCAATGGAGATTTTAACACAATCAATAAAACACAAAGAAAACGGCGCAGAAAGGCATGCAAAGAATAACTCAATGAACAATGGTGTAAATAATGCAGAAGAGGTCCAAAATAATGTAACACCTTCTGCAACAAAGAGTTTACTAGAGAAGAGTGTTCACCTTAAACATTTGCAATATGACAGAGACCAAGATAGTATTACTTCAGATACTGATGCAGACGAGAATGAAATGTCTATGTATACGAGATATAAAAGAAATCATCGTAACAATAGCATAGTAAAATATCGAGATTTTGTAAAGGAACATATACTAAATAATTCTTCAGAAAGTAGTCAAGAAACTGAGGAGTACGAGAAAAGTAATAAAGTAAATAACGAAGGTGTTAATGTACTGTCGGATATAGATATAAACTTTCACGGTACAGTAACTTCAGAGGAAGAGCACGAAGGAGAAAAGGGTCATTTGTCTGTTGATATTACAACTCCAGTAAGAAGTCAGAGGAATGGTCTGAATATCCAAAGGGGGAATAATTCGAACAAGTTAAGATACAGCAAATCAGAAAGTAATATAGATGTAAGAGCTATAAGAAACAATTCATTGGAATCAACACCCAAGGGAAAGACGAACGAATCGGGATCAGTGGATTCCCCTGTATTAATATGTTCTAGCCCCGAATTTGACTGCGAAGCGTTAAATGCGAATACAAGCAATGAAAATAAGGCGCCTAATAATATCTTAAATCTTATAGAATCTCATGATTACACTCACATCTTTGAACGCGACATTTATTTGGCAAATGTTCACATTAATGATGACGATGGAAGTAGCCCTTCACCTGTTACTAAAAGAGCAAACCGATTATATAAATCTAATTCTACTTTGTCATATAATAAAGGAGATGCAACTTCGTCTACCATAACGAATAATGAGAATAACGAATTGATTAAAAGTAAAAGTTTGTTAACAAGCGACTCACGGCGCACAAAAGCATCGTTAACTGCGAAGCAATGCGATAGAAAATTCCAGAGGAAATCTAGGTCAGAAGCAAGTTTAAACATTAACAAAAAAGATGTTAGGAATGATGTGTCTGATGCGAACAAAAGTTCAAATCGAGACCTATGTAAATGCGGTCATAAAAGAACTCTCACTGCTGCATCACCTATCATTATCAGAGACAATGTCACCCCCCCTCCAGATTATGATGGCATGAAGTCACCTGAACTCCACGTAAGTCAATAAATCATACCTTATAGGCAAAAAAGGAATGGGAAAGTAAAATCTGCAATTTATTACTTTGTTCCTAGGCAGCGTTGAACAAATATGGATTGAAGTTACAGACACGAAACAGGGCTGTAAAATTATTAACATATATCTATAATGAGTTGCACCCTACACTCTGTACAACGCCAAAGAGCGTAGAATCCGAATTTGCAATTATAAGTAGCGAAGATGAAGAACCACCGACGAAAAGAATCAGTTACAGGAAAGATGAAGATGAATTACCACCTTCTCAAGCCAGGTATAACAAATAAAGCCTTTATTATTATATTTCCAGTAATGATTAAAATAATCTTTTCTCTGCCTTCTGACTGATATTCTTTTGCTTCAGTTTATTAACATATAAATTTCGCAATTCTATAGCACTGTAACTACGCAGTCACCAGTAAATGTAATCAACGAAAAAATACCTGATAATATGTTAAATATTAAAGATGCGTTCCTCAAATTGATCAAAGTTAAAAAGGAACTATATAATAACATTTTGGCTTATAACCCATTATGTATCGAATCTGTACATTCAATGTTGAAGGAAGAAGGTCTGAAATGTAAAATGAACGAAGTCATGGACTTTTTAGACGAGCAGGTAGTTTCCTCATTTTTAAATCGTATACGTGGTATTTGAAATATTTAAATATAACAAAGTCATATTCTTTACAGTGTATTACATTCTATTTCAACAAATCGAAACGAAACAAGATTAGAAAAGCATGACTTATATATAAATGGATAAAATACATATGCAAGTTTACACGGATGTACTTTAAAGAAATAAATTTCTTGAAAAGTATTATTTACGCGTAATGTTACGCTTTTGATAAATTTTATTAAAATATTATACAACTGAACAAGTAAAACTTCATAATTTATATAATTTTTAAACTTATACTAATATAATTAAATTTTATGAATGTAAAAACAATATGTGTCTAAATAAACCTTTCAATTTAAACTATCTATCAACGAACAAATAGTCAATAACAATTGAATTATTGAAAATAGATAAAACTTGATTCCTTTCGTGTTAACTAGGTTGAAAATCATTATAACGCAGTTATTTTGATTTTCATCATAAATTATTAATTACGAATGCTTTGGTCACATTGAACATTATTAAATAATACGAGAACATTTGATTGGAAATCCATTATTTTAGATACGCGTTTCGTTATATTTTGTGAGAAAGAATAGAAAAAGGTATAAAATTTAAATGCCTCACGTACCTCTCTATCCTAATATTTACTATACTAACTTTACTTTGGAAAAATGTCTTTTCGTATTATTTGCTGTTAATAGACTTGCTACAACTTCTGATCTTACGTAATCCATAATTTAACTGGCGCGAGGTACAAGTCCATTTACTTCAGGTTGGAGAAATTCCACTACAATAGCTAACACCATTTCATCAAGTGTGTTTTTTAACACTTTAACATCTCTGAAAGCAGTATTAGCAGTTGATTACATCCAGCAACGTTAGTGCACTTCGTTATTCTCTTTTCAAACAACTTACTGTTCCTCGGGAGGCGCACATAGTTCACTGTAATATTTAATCTTAGGCTCAGTGCCGCTAGTTCTTAATGTAACGACCAAACCATTCTTGAATGTAAATGTTATCATCTCACTGGATTTTGAAACGGGCAGAACTGCCTTATTTTCTGGTTTTGTATTGTCATATCCGGTTGTTAGATCGCGGACGCCTACTATGGGGTATTTCCCATTGAGAATGCTTGTTGGATACTAAAACACATCACAAGTTAAGACAAGCATCAAGCTGGACATAAGCTTCGCGAATTACCTTAAATTTTAAGTACTTTTAGATCCCAGTTTGTAAAGAATATATTGAAATAACGAGAGGGTACCAGTTGTCAACGCACATTTAAAACACTCACAATATATTTATTCCTGGAATTCCCTCCAGAAATGGTGCAAGAGAGTAAAGAGTTTGTACAGTTGGAATAGTTAAAATAGCGAAAAAAATTGATGGCAAAAGTGGCAAGGAAAGGATTAAAAGATTTGTAAACACGTTTGTCTCAATACTGTGGCTCGACATCTTTGAAAATACAAGTTGAATGTGACTGTATATAAAATACTGTAATCTGTATATATCTCACAAAACTAACAGAATTGCGTAAAGTAATATTATTTGCATACGTGCAGTACTATGTCCGTTCAGTTACTAGTCATTGTGCTTTCGCATACGCAGCAATTATGTATGTGTCTGTTGACCTTGTGAGCTAGTAATACTAGTTTCCACTGCATACGTTACTTTTTACATTTTGTTATAACACAGGAATGACTGGCATCTTTAAGCAAACTTGTTTTGCTCTTACCGTATTTGGTTTGCCTGTGTAACTTCGTAATCTTTCAAATATTGACTTAATTACATCTGGCTCGTGACAAATCCAATATGAATTCTTAGAAATGTGATGCCCGTACCTAGACAAAGCATATAAATATCTTTAGTCGAACACAATCCAATTCAGACGAATATTTTACAGAACGTACAGAGCATATATTTCGTCCAACTTGTCGCGAAGGGTAAGTCCCATAGTCTCAAGGTAAGCTGACAACTCTGCTACATGCATTCCAGCACTTATGCCATCTTTATCAAGGGCATTGGAATTACACATAAAGCCGATGGCTTCTTCGTATGCAAATATAACTGTTTTATCTGCTCTATTCAATTCCACAGTTCTATTACCCATCCACTTAAAACCTGTTAAAGTTTCCTTTCGACACATGCAAAAAGGGCTATAGTTTTCAAAGTGAGAAACGTGATCGCACTTGGTTTTAAAATATGCATACCTCAAAGTTAAATCCTTCTTGTTTAGCCATGGCAGCCAAAATTTTACTCGACACAGTAGAGGCTAGCATGTATACATTGGAAAAGTCTGTATCAGAATGTTGTACTTGATATGTATGCATCATCCACCATCCTAATAGTGCTCCCAATTCATTGCCAGAGAAGATGTACCATTCTCCGCTGTAAATAAACGTTGAGGTACGTTAAATGTGATCCATATACGTTAATAGAAGACCAGTAACTACATACTTCTTCAATTTTGTGGCACAAGCTAATCTATCCGCATCGGGATCATTAGCAAGAATAATAGAAGAAGAATTTTCATTCGCTACTTTTATACTGAGGTCTAAAGCACTTTTGCCTTCCTCAGGATTTGGATACTTTACAGTTGGAAATTCTGGATCGGGCAGCTTTTGTTCCTCGACTACTATGAATGGCTGCAAGGGATAAATAACGATCATTTATATAGCGTGACAAAAACGTTACAATTGCTACCAATACCTTTAAACTAGCAGCATCGAAAGCGGCACTCATATATTCATATCCAACGCCGTGCATAGGGGTATAAGTAAATTTTAATATCGTATTTCTATTTACTTCAGGATACAAAACAGTCTCTTTGAGGTCGTGGAAATAGTTTTGCATTATATCGTCCCATGGATCTTTATACAAAGTACTACCATAGACTTCCATTACATTCCAGGAGGACTCGGCTGGGTTAAGATTATCAAGTATATGCTTTTGAATCTTCTTGTCATGCGGCGAAATTATTTGCGCGCCGTTCTCCCAATAAACTTTGTAACCATTGTCATCTTTAGGGTTGTGAGAAGCCGTAACCATTACCCCAGCCGCGCATTTGAACTTTAATATGCCGTAAGGTATGAATGGAGTGGGAACGACTTTTGAGAAAAGGTACACCTTCACATTCTGTGCTATAAAAATTGCAGCAGTTAATTCTGCAAATCTAAAATAATATTGCGGAAACTTTATACTTATGCCATTACAGTGCAATTGCGTTCTAATATATGTAATGCATATTTTACGGGTAGCGAGATCTATAATTAAAATATGTTCCTATTAACCTTTTACTACAGTGGCGTCCATCGTATCCTATTATCACACCTTTCTCAGGTGCATTAAGTACAACATCGATTAGGTACTTTGATAAACCCTGAGCAGTTTGAACTATAACTAAATCATTCATTTGACTATATCCTGGACCCATACAACCTCTCAGCCCAGCTGTACCAAATTCCAGTCTTTTCAGAAATAAATTAGATAAAGTCTTAGCGTTATCATTACGAAGGAGTTTTTCAATTTCGTGCTCCGCATTTGGATCCTACAAAAGTAGTTGTAGACGCACATTATGATCAGTACACGTATATTGAATATGTGATGTAAAAATCAATTATATTGAAAACCTTGTTCCACTTTAACCATTCATTGATTTTATTGTCCAGGTCGATATTCCCAGTGCTAACTGAACTTTTTGTAGCCATAGTGACAATATCTGCATAAAATAATCCAAGGATTAATAATTCTTCTATCGAATACCTTTTGCTAACTACTTTCTCATCAATTAATCTTACTAATACTCTTCTACTAAATACTTTGTTAACAAATTATTTGTAAGCAAAGTATTAACAAAATATCACATTACATATTAAACAGTTAAAAATCAGTAGAATCTACTAGAATACATATTGCTTAAAACTTTGTACTTTATTTTATATGATTTATTAAATACAATATAGTATACACAAGGGAAGAAAATAATCGAGCAATCCCTGTAAAACGAACACCACCGCGAGAACAGAAGTAACGATTCAGTAACGATCGTTGGCGATAATTAGCAACGCATGAAGTCTCAGTTTTTCCTTCTTTTTCTAACACGAAGTTAAAATATACGAACACGTCGAGACGGAGAATTTAAAAGAATACAAATCTTTCTCCGATATTTAAACAATTGACGTTAAAGCTGTCATTGTGTTATATACAATCGCAAAAGCGAAATATATGTATGTATTCGTTGAGCATGAAGTCGCATGCGGTGCAATTGAACGCAATTCATGAGTTTACCGTAATTTAACTGATTATCAATGTAGTACTCACAGATCGAGTTAAAATATTCGTCGAGCGAGTAATAAAATGTCGTTATAATATAAAATAGAAAAAATAAGCTTGCGATATGGCACGCAAATGAAGATAATCTTAGCGGCGATTAGGGAAGATAAATCCTATAGATGCCGACTAACCTATCCTTGCTGCACCGTGCCGGTGACGCAGGGTCGGTTGGTCCATTCGTTGAGAAAGCACGATAAAATTCGATTTTTCTAATCGTTTTATGGAAATCTTGGACGGTAGTTGGAAGTTGAATACACATGATATGAGTTGTCTCCGACCCGCAGAGACGTACTTCTGCGGTGAGAACGGTGATCATTTTACGGTACAGAAGGTGTGTATCTACTGTGCATACGCAGGATGTTCTTTCAGGTTATTGTGTTTTTATCTTCAAGAATACAGTACGTGACTGTGTTTATGCGGGTGGTTTAAATTTTTCCCACTACCTATACCTATTTCATTCCGTAGCGATTAAAGTTGTCTATAGGACGTCCTTTAATTAACAGGTGCCCCACATTTTTTAAACTTGTAGTGTCATAGGTAAAGAGTTAATTGCAATCCCATTAATATGTAGAATTCAGTTATTTCTGTAATGATTAATTGCGTATGTATCTTCTAACATATGTGATTACTATTTCTGTTTCAGTATGAATGAATTATGTCGACTGTACATTTAGTTATCTTTCGAACAAGAGAGCGATGCTCAGGGCTACCCAGAAATTACTTCGGCATAAGTATAAGGCCTATTACGTAATAGAACTAAATATGTTTAGACTTTTTATCAAAGTGCTATGAACGCTATGAACAACAGGTGATTTCATAATTCGTCCTTTATTATTATAATCTTATTACTTCTGTTACATTTTTCCTTCTTATTCCTACTTTTAGACACAATGCTTTCAAGAAATAAGTATGTTGATTGGTTTATAGGAAATATTCTACTAAGATGGATATTGGGATTGTTAAAATCGCCGAGGATAAGGATTTTGAGAAATTGAAACAGTTGTACGATGATAATAACGAGTGGAGGTTGGATTACAATAAACCCGACCTGTCGGTTTGGACAAAAACTGTGCCAGGAATTAGTTTTAGAATAGTGAAAGTATGTGTTCCCTCGTCGTAATTAACTGCTGCGACGTTACCCAGTAAACAAACTGACCGCAGCATGCCAGCAGATTGGCAACAGATTCGAGTAGATCCTGCGTCAGATTCGGGGCCTACTATGTCCGCATTTAACTATAGTTCCGAGGTCAGATCCTGAAGTCAGGATTCTGCTGCCTATCTGCCCCCAAATCGCGTTGCACAGAATCTGATCGATTTCTGCCATTAAATTGTATCAGAAGACCCTGCCGCCAATCTGCTCGCAGGCTGAGGCAGCACAATTTGTTGGCTCTCTGATGTCAGTCTGCTTTCATCATCGAATATAACAAATGACTGACTGGGTGATGTTAAAATATTTTGCAGATTAGAACTCGCTTCTCTGACGTTTTACCAGAAACATTGTACGATGTATTGCACGATCCTGATTACAGGAAAGTATGGGATACTCATATGATCGAATCGAAGGACATAGGTTTTTTTAATCCTAACAATGATATTGGTTATTATTCCAGTGAGTATTATTATCATTGTTAGGTATAACATTATTTGTATGCACGTATATATGAATTGGAACTGTTTCAATGAAAATTGAATGTATATCGACTAGTGGCCTGTCCGTCTCCGTTGAAGAATAGAGATTTCGTTCTACAAAGATCGTGGCTTGATACCGGCATAGAACAGTTGATTATAAATCATTCTGTTTTCCATAAGGATTACCCACCGAGAAAGCAATTTGTGCGGGCAACATCTTACCTTACAGGTAAGATTCGAAAGTGAAAATAGAGATTAGTAAACGTTTAATTAGTATTTCATTATTGAAATCTCTGATTCAAGGATACATCGTGAGACCATCACGAAATGGCGATGGTTCTGAACTGGGTTACGTATCGCATACCGATCCGCATGGAAAGCTGCCAGTTTGGTTGGTCAATAAAGTCACACAAATATTTGCACCGCGAGTACGTGTTCTCGTACATTGATTACAAATAAACCAATCTCGCGCTAGAGCGCAAACTCATTAACTAGGTATATATTTCTCTTTCAGATGGTTAAAAAGTTGCATAAAGCTTCTGTTGCATATCCCGATTGGAAGGTGCTGAATAATCCAAATTACAAACCATGGCATTTCCCTGAGCAAATTGCAGCGCCGCGAATACGAGTCATAGATGTAAGTATCTTCTTATGTAATTTCATGGTTTGCAGGATAAATATGCTACGTAAAGGAACAGGAGTTGCAATCTCGAATTATGACCAATGTGTTAATAAACTTGTAGTGTGTAAAGTCTGCAGAAGAAAGAAATTCGAAGAGTCATTATGTTGATGAATCAGAGTTAAGGGATTCTTCTACAATGGATAGCGATTAAATTATTTTCAATATAGACCTTCGTGTTGTTAGGATTACTAAAGAATAATTCCAACTATTAAATGCAGTATTATAAAATTTCAGGATATCAAGAAATCTTGATAATATTCAATTTGTATGCGTGTACACTCGCACACTTAATTAAATTTTATTGATTTCGTTAGTAGTGGCGATGTAAGGTTTGTTACTATAGTGAAGCTTATCGTAACGAACGAAGGTGCAAAGTAACAAAGTACTGCATCGTGTTAAATACTAGTCATGGCTAGTTATTGAGCCAAAGGAGTTGTATGTGTGTTGAAAATGTAATTTATTATATATACTGCAGCCTCGAATATATAACGCACAATACGCAGGTCGTAATATCAAATTTCTGTTTATATGCATTTATTTGTGTCGGCGTGTAAGTACTATATAAATATCGTGGATAGCTTCTGTGCGATGGAAAGGGTTACTAAAGGTACAAACCTTGTGTATTATCTATATTGAGGATTTTTCAAAGCTATTGAATTATATCTTGGCGCGTAGACAATGATTGCAGCATGTGGTAAAAAAAAATGTGATTTTCGTAATGTCAGGGATACCTTCAGATAAATACAAGAACATTAGTCAAACACGGATAGCATTTCTGTTACAATTTTCGAGAAATTGATTCTAGTCAAAGATATTGATCGAACTTGAAAGGATTAAAGTATATAAGATATGATCGATAAGTCTATCTTAATTTCGATAAATACTATTTAACTGCTTCATATTAATAATACTGTATCTTCTTGTTCCATGAAATATTTAAAATGTTACCTATATAGTACTTAGAATATATCGATTAGTTCGTTCGGAAAATAGGTGCAAGTAATCAAATTCGTCAACTGAAGTAAACTTTCTTAGTTTTGCAACGTAGTTCCTGTACTTAGAATTTTCTACATTTTTTTAGAAAGAGGATAAAGATTTATCGTATTCATCAACTACTTTGCCTAGACTAAAACAGTTAACATATCCGATTTATAACAATTCGACTGATATATTCAAGTTTTTATTATAGAATATAAATTCATTGTTTTTCCTATTTAACACAATTTTCTTACGTACACACGCGACGTGTATGTACGAATTAACAAATTTAAATAATTTGCCATGAGACGTTTAGAATATATACAAGCAGTTTATGTACGTATCACTTAATTCACAATGAAAATTTTTATGAATTTTACGATAAACGTTAAAATAAACAGCTAAAATATTGTACACTCCTCACATTAATTAATCACCTCTAGGAGCCCGAAAAATAGGGGCAAGTTCACATGGTTATAACTCCGGTAAAAATAGTCGTATCGATATTTTGAAAATATGGTAGAACGTTCCTGAAAAAAAACAATAGAAAGATCAGCATTTCCTCTTTAAGACGCATCTTTGACTTTTTCGATTCGATTAAAATTTCGGTCTATGATGTCCTTTTGAAAATATGCTTAAAAATTGCACAAATTCTATTTTTTCTTCAACTCGCTGTATCTACGCGAGGGATGACCGGAACATCAATGTGTTAAGCTCATTTTAAAGCGGAGAGTCTCCCGATTTTTTTGAGATCCACCGGAACCCATTGCGATAATTTTTTACCTGTGGCCTTTAAGTTTAAAGTTACTTGCCCCTATTTTTCGGGTTCCTAGAGGTGATTCTTGAATTAATGTGTGGAGTGTGTTATTACGAGTGTTTTAAAGTTATTAAAGTAATTTAAACGATTCTATGCACTAATCTGACTAGTCGTTTTTTTATGTACTTAATGAGTCAACTATTTTGTGTTGGGTCAATAACTCTGTTAAACCGCAGGGTTCTTATCTTCTTGCCTTATTTATTGCAAATTTGATATGTTCCCACTATAATTTATAGAAATGGGTTCTTACTTCCTGAATTACAGTGTCAATTGAAAGACAAATAAATAGCTTAAAAATTTCTCTACATGCTCTTGCACTTGTATCTATAACTTTAACATTATATATACATTTACGTGTGACCTTATATAGTATAATGCAGGAACTGAATCAAAATTATGTATATCGCTGACGTTACGTTTATTAATAATTCTTAAAGTAATAAGACACTTTTTAAAATCTCATACCGTTATCTTTGTATAAAATTTATCAAGATATCAAATTCTAGCGTATCTGCTTCTTTCGTGTTTTAAATTTATGCCTTTATATTGTGCATTGCATTTTCGGTGTACATGTTTCTGTGTAAGTTTAGCACTTTAAAACAATACGCCTAAATATCTAATTTTCAAACTCGTATGTTACATATAAGTATATGTATTTCTGGGAGTTTCGTAAGTGATTTGTATCTATTTACAATAGCTTAAGTTCCGATTCATATAATTCAATACTGATGCAAACACGCTATTGTTATCTTTCCAGTGTACGACCTATTTTCAATTACAAATATAGAAGTCTTTTATATCGTTTCCTTATGTATACAACCAGCAATTCACTAAAAAACAAACTATATAATTCTACGATTTTCGCAGTTTACATAAGAATTGTTCTTCTATAATAGCCACGTTACTCGATGTATTTCATAGATTTTATTTAATCGTTAACGCAATTGAAACAGAAGAATTTACAATACACGTAATTACAACTTTGTTCTGAGATTTAATTTTACCGTCGAATAGAATTCAATGAATTCGAAGCTCCATGCTTCGTTGTATAACGAATTCTATGAAATACATCAACTTAATAATGCATTATACTAGTCGACATGGAGAGTCCTGTACTCTTACCTATAAAATTGCAATTCCGAGCTTAAATAGTATTCCTTTTGTGACGCTATATTTTTTAAAACTTTACGTATTGTACTAATATACACACTTTCTTAGCTATATTACCATATCTTATCAGACATTGTGATAATGCCGCATCTGCTAATGTTGCGCTGCAGATATTGATTCACTTTGTTCATAATGAATTGTATGTAACATAAAATTGTTAAAATTTTTAATCGACTAATCTGTTTTACGTTGCACTCCCTCTCCCCTTTTATACTTAAATTCACTTACAAGATGTTCCTTCTCATATTCGCCTTAAATGTACAAAAGTGTCGGAATCTTGTAGCAACATTAGTTACAGGGTGAGAAATTGTAGAATTTCGAGGTAATCCTTTAATATAAAATATTATTTTTATTGTATACCTATTTTAATTATCACGTTGCGTACGATATAAAAAACTGTACAATTTTTTGCCATAAAGATTTGTCTTCGAAAATATACAAGAGAAGCAGTGATTCTAAAAGCGTGTCAAAATACGCATATTTTCGGGCTTCTTCTGAAACTCAAAAATAATCAAGAATCAATACTCATGTATGTATAAATGTTTGGTCTCCACGGCATAACCACTTTCAGTATTTACGTTAATTTTTCATCAGATAACCGCAACGGTACATGACGAAGGTATTCCAAAATAGGCCTTCGCTATCTACTATGTGCACTGTTACTTACTGCTTGAAAATGCATGCCACGCAATATACAATTTGTATAAAAACCTTACAAGTGGTTATAGCTTGGAAAGTAAAAAATCTATGCCCACTACCATCATTATTTTGTTAGTTTGAGATGATATGAATTTTTTGACACCATTTTAGAATCATCATGCATAATTACAATGTGAACACCACATAGTACGTCACGTCTATGCTTCGATCGATTGCTTCTAATTATTTTGACCCTTCAATGCTGTCAACTGTTCCGTGTATTCAAGGTACAACCTTTGCCAACGAAGGTGCCCGCCAACAATGGACAATACATCTTCCAACAGCTTATGTTTCTTTATTCCCTGTGTAAATGAAATAATAACAATAGTAGTTACGGTAGATCTGCCGTTACACCAGCAGCTGATACAACAATATGTAAAAGAAGAGTAATTACCAATATCGAAGAGTCCCATATACTTTTAGAAGCTGATGCATGGCTTGGGCCCAAAAGTTCGTCTAAGATCAACCTCAGACGTTTCTCCAGTCCATCTGAAAACATAGCAGTTCGTAAAATAGAACCTAACTAATGAGTCAGTTAAGAGTCGAAAGTGCATTTACACCTTGTGTCAATAGAAACGATACTAAAGCCACGAGCCAATGCACGTATTCCTGAGCACTTCCAAGAGCTTTGGAAGCGAGTAGCTGTTGTTCCAAGTACGACACTACGCTCGGAGCGCTATGGGGTAATCTCGGATTAGGTAAAGCATTTCCGGCTGTTCTAAGTAATCCTTCTTGTAGAGATGAAAGCGGACCTCTGGGAGCTCTGCTTCCGGATGCGATAGATGCGTTAAATGACGCCCAGCGCCATATGGGGTCTTGACTGTCACCGATTAGTAGCCACGTACCTGAATATCATACTTCTCGATAAGTTTACCAAAGTGGCGTTTCGATCTACCAAGTTACAATTAATCTACATACCCATTTCTTTATGGTATATGTACGCTCTGGCATTGGTGAAAGCCAAATGTGGCATACCGTTGTACAAAGTACAGGACAATAAAGAAGTACCAGGCGTCGCTAAATGTGCAGCAGACGTGGAGACTATCATTCTACAAGAATATCCTATCTCCCAGACACGCACAGCCCCGCAACATGAGATGACCATTACCTAAAAGCATCGACATAGTTTCTACACAATGATCACCTTTCGATTGAAGTCGCTTATCCTTTAGGGTGAAAAAGAGTTGAGGAAGCAGTTAGTACCGCGTTTCCAACTGCATGAACTTTCGCGAGCGGCGCAGGCGGGGCCAGAGGAGGTGCTGGTCGACTCCCTTTGGCGGGGTGAAACGTGTGGAGACTCCCGTCTTCCAGGCCGAGCGCTATAACTGCTGGCGACGCCGCCAAGGCTACAGCACTGTATCCCAAATACAGATCCCAAGTTGGCTCGGAGTCCGTGCCTCTGAATACTTGCAGGTGCGCTAAACCTTGGCTGTTAGTCACAGTCACCGCGTAGTGACCAGCTTGCTGAGACAACGAACTAGACGGTTTCAATGGGGGAAGTATAATCTGATTTATGCTTCTCTCGGATGTGATTTTTGGTTTCTTGTTCAGCAAAGTGTGATGCGCCTTCGGCGTGATCTGCTCGCGGCGCTTTAGAGTAAGCGTAGATAACGGAGTATTTATATTGGGTGGGTCTATAGAAGAAGTAACGTTTGGCGCTACAACGTCGTTTCGTTTCTCTATGACAATTGAACTTTTAGCTTGACTCGTAAATGTTGGTGTTCCGAGCCTACCACTTGGCGAGTCCCTAGAAGTGGATGAAAACAATTTGCTTTTGTATTCAGAATATATGGAACAGTCGTATATCATTTTAAGTAAAGCAACTCAGTTTACATTGTGTCTGATGGCGGTGGTATAAACATTGGAGTTATTCGTCTCTTGCCATCCGATGTCCTTGTTTCAATTTGCTTATTGATAGGTCCTTTAGCGGGAGTGGTTGGAGTAGTCGGAGGAGGTTGCACCGAGCTTGTACTTGTCGGTGCTTGAGTCGTTTGAACTGGAGGTGCTGATGTTTTTAAGTTAAGAAGTTCGGGTGCTTCCATCACGGTGCAACCACCTTGAACTAGAGGTTTACCGTACAAACGTTCGTGAAGGCTACTCTATAATGCGAGGATGTGTGTTAACAGTTAAATAAATAGGAATTATATCAATATTTTAGTGTATTACGATGATATAGAATACTTACTTGTTCAGCAGGATCTAAAGGTTGACCCAATTCCTGTTGCGTAAATTCAACAAGCACAACAGATCCATCCCAAGAACAAGCTGCTAGTCGTAGACCACACGGCGACCAACTAGCATCTAAGACCGAATGCGTAAACAATTCATGTATTACCACCAGAGGTCTTTTTAACGACGTTAACCATACAGAAAGAGAACGATCGCGAGACCCTATCGCAACACAACAATATTGCTGTGGCTTAGACGAGCCTGGTTGTTTCTTTTGTAAAATATTGCCATTAAATCTCTACAAGTATTAAAGAGTAGTTAATAGTACAGTTTTCTCGACAAACGATTATAAGTACACGAACCATATTTGTTTCTCATACATTTTTTACATACCACACATGTAACAGCTTTCCTGTGCCCAACAAAATCCTTATCCTGAGTCCAGCCATCCCTTTCAATTATTTGTGCCGTTGGACCACCACCATTCATCGCGTGAGCCGATACTAAATACTGACCATCCGGACTCCAAGAAAGTCTCAAAACATGAGTCGTTCCACCACACTCGTCGAATGGCTCCGATATCAACGCTGCTTCCGTCCAATCTGTAGTACGCCATACTCGTAACGTTTTGTCATCGGATTGGGAGGCTAAATATTTTCCTACTGGGTCCCACGTAATTCCCTTGACAAATCCCGTGTGGCCTTTCAATACAGCTACAATGGCTGGGAACTTTGAGGCGTCCCATACGATCACGCTATTGTCCACTGACGCCGAAGCTAACCACGGACTGTGCGGCGCCCATGCAAGGTCAAGTACGTCGGCCTCGTGCGAACGTAATGTAGCTATGCACCGCCATGTTTCGACGCTAGACTTTCCACCAAATATCGAACTACCACCAGCTCCGCCAGATAATCTCCAAATCATGATCAGTTTATCTACACCGCCCGACGCTAAGAGCCCTGTATTACTCCATCTGACACAGTTGACGCACGCTACAGAAACAATATACTTATTAGTGCCGCATATTATATATTTCAGCAAAGTATCTCAATTTTGTCTTATGTCCATACCAAGATGATTATCTAATTGACATAACATTTTTGGAATATTCTCATCTAATTCTGCAATTTCATTAACTACTGGTTCCATATTCCATATAACGACCCTTCCAGAGTCTCCGCCTGCGATTACAGGGGTAAAAATTAATATTATATTGAAATATTTGTCGAACTAAGTTATACGTGTACATATGTTCTACGTTTACAAAACATATTAACAGAACATAAGAAAATTGTAATCGGAATACTATTTTCATACAGATATGTTAAATACAGGAGGAAAGGAGTAATACCTTGACCGCCAGTGGCAAATCTTTTTCCATCTGGATGAATATCCACGGAAAATATAGAGTAACCTGAAATACAATTAAATCATAGTAAGTGAGCATTCTGAATTGGAAATAAGATCGAAAAATACACTGAAATAATAGATTTTATACAGACCATCATGAGTAACCCAATTCGGTTTTACCAGCTTCATAATTGTCTACTTAATAAAAAACTTCGTGAATCCCAAGAGTTACTTTATAATTCTTGAACCGTGGTTCATCTTAAGTACATCAACACTAAGAGCTTTCCAAAGCCTTCATTCCTTTTAAACACAATGGGCATTTAAGTAGCGTAACCCGCGTAACCTCAAATCAAGATACAAGCATGATTCCACTACCGGCAATGTGTTCAGGCTAATTTTCATAAATGCTCAGTATATTGCAAAGCACATCTCACAAGTGTATTACTTTTTACTGAAAGATAACAATACAATCTATTACATCTTTGTTTACTTCCCGTATATTTTATGTAACGCAACTTTTCTGAACTTTTCGGCCAGCTACTAGGACACTAGGGACTCGGGATGCCATCTCGGGCCTGATATAAGTCTTTATCCACTCGTTAATAGTGGCTACTAGTGACGAAAATATCGTTATATTTCTTTCTCATCGTGTAATTGAAACGTTGAAGATTTTATTATAAACTAATTATAAGTTCTAGATATGTGTTTCAGCATGTACAGAATTAATGCTTTGTTAATTCATTTGCATTTTAAGAATGCCGGCTCTATATAATCGGAGTCCCTTCATTAATGTCATGTGCTTCTGTTAACTTAGGAGTTTTACCGACTTTGAACGGATGAAGCACAGACGATGCGTAGGATAGACCTAACATCTAAACACTAGATTCTAAGCAATTCTAAGGTCAAATTTATTATTTGATTTGGGGATCGTGCACCCTTTACCATTTTTGTGTAACACCCGATATTATCGATTCAGAACGGAAACAGATTACATCGCTAACAACGGTGCAAATTGAAACTAAATCGCAGACGAGGGGTGGTATTATCAGTTGTTGCTTAAGCATGTCTTAACAAAGTTCGCCTTATTTGAATAAGACGAGCTTAAGACTTCATGTATTTTGCTTGAATTTCATTCTCCGAAAAATAACCACGAAAAACGAATGAAATATCGATTTTCAAAAAATGATATTTATGTATTTTTGCAGTTGAATTTTAAAATATGCACCCTTGATACGTTCCTAAATATTTGTGATTATTTCCCCCTGTTCTTCAATGCATACATTTTCTAGAAATATGTTAATACTTCTTAGGAGAGGTCGATTGAAATGGAAAATTCAAAATAAAAAACAAATACGTTAACAATATTATTTACAATTTTATGATATAGAAACACGTATGAAGTGTAATTAGAATGTAAACATGTTCAAAATTTCATCCGATAGATATTTATATATTTCTAATCAGAAGATAATCAAGTAATACTATTAAGCGAGAGATGAAAATATATTTCTTTCCAAACATGCTATTAAATAGTTAGTTCTACAATTTGTCAGTTCTTACGGTTATTCGTTATCGTATTTTACACAACTGACTTTAGGACTCGGGTGTACGACTGCTGCGCCCAAGTAGTTTTTTATAACGTTCAACCAAGTCGCCGATCGAGCGCCTTCTTGGTTTCGGTTTTTCAATTTCGTTCGTTCTATCGGCACAATTCTTTGTGAATTCTACCTCTATTGTTTCACATATATCTAACACGTTAGGTTTACACGGGAGAGCATTTACCACGTCATCCATTTCGGATGTATCGCTAGACTTACTTTCTTGTTTCGCGGTCGACTTTACAGGGGTGACAATGTTTATACTATTGTTGCAAATACTTTTATTCGAGATATTCAAAGAGAGTTCCGATATATCGTGCATTTCTTCATCAATTGCGTTTGCAATCGCAGTCGAGTTCGCGTTCGAAGAACAGGGTATAGAAATTATACTTGAGTTTGCTGTGAAAAAGAAAGGAAGTGAAATCTTAGTGTCCTGCTATGAACAGTTCAACCAACAGGAATTCTATATCTACAAACCTGCTCTGTCATTTCTTGTTATACGACTAGAAAATAACCGAGAATATTTTTCCGCTTGTTTGCAGGAGGATAAGTTCCTTTTACACGACATCGTACGTGTATGTAACGACTGTTTCTCGCTGTTTATAGATGAAATTGTATCATCAAAATTAATTCGGGATACCATAAAGTTTCCTCTTAAGTTCGATCCATGCGAAGCGTGATTTTGTTTCGAACGGTCGTATCTTGAAAATAACGACTTGTACGTAGCTGAAAAGTATTTTTATACATATCGTATACATAATATTTCCAACACATTTGTAAACTATACCAATCCTACCTTCTACCGGAGTAAGTTGTAATCGTTTCAGTAAGTCGCTCTCATCGTCGTTAGAATTGAAATCGATTTTAATAAGAGGCGACGAAATTAAAACCATATCGTTTATTACAGGCAGCACATCGTCATAAGTCTGTGCTGCATTCGTCTGACATAAACTTTGTACTTCCAACATCATCGTTCTGATATTCGACAAATACGTTTGAAAAATATCTAACGCCGACTTTGCATCTTTGCAACTTGCCTCTATTTGCAATAAACATTCCGAAAATGCTTCTAGTGTATATAATTTCAATCGCTGATACAATTTGCTTAGCAGTGAATTGAATAGTAAAATGAAATTGTGTAATATTAATCTATCGTTTTTATATAATTGAAATAAGAGACACTGAAATTCGAAATGATCTTTTGAGTATTTCGTATTTTAATAGCAACTACTGTTACTTTCGTGTTGGAGCACTTACTTGCATGTCACACGAAAATGATTCGGAAACTTCCGAATAATTTACTTTCTGGAATTGCTTCGCATCTAACACGTTTATGTCACTGTTATTGTCCATTATTATCTTATTTACTTTATGACTAAGTTCTTCTATTCTTCTTAACACGCCATTCTTGTTCTTTACATGACTCGTCTCTTTACATATATTCTTCTTCCACACTAAAATTTACATACAATTATTACTCGCAGGAATTAAAATTACGATATACACTCGTAATACACTAACTTTGTATCACATGTGCATCGTCTACATCTAGTAAGCATTTCTTAATTAAAGCATGAACAGGAGCTTCGTTTGAAACGGTCATAATCAACCGTTCTTTCTCAAAAATCTCCGTTCTAATGTTAGTCAATTCTTCCTTCTCGTTCCTGAAAATTCAGGCGACCGAATTAGATATTTAATTAAGACCATGATACACATGTATGAATATAAGGAGGCACATTACTCGAAAACAGATTTAACTGTTTTCTCCATTTCTAATAACTCCTTATGCCGATCCAATATACTGGAACTAATTTTTGCATTAGTTTCTTGTAAAAATTTCTTCGTTAAATTCCTATTGGTCCCCATTTGTGGCGCAAACATAACGCTATAGGTAGCTACAAAAAAAACAGGTGATATGAATTATAACAGTGTAAAATTTAAAATATCAAGTACTACTACTATTTGCTGAATATAGTTGCCTATCTCCTGTGCGAAGTATCTTACCTTCTAATGCGATATACTTTCTCACTACAACTTCGGACAACTTCCACATAATGATCGTGAACTTATTTCCACCTGCGTGAATTAAGTGAGACGTAAGTATGACTGGGAAACCAATGTCAGGATTTTCTGCGGATATAGTTGTTAAATAGTCTTTAACAATGTTACGATATTTCGCTTCGGTTTTCTTGCATGGCACCGGCCATTGCACTAGCTTTTGAAAATGCCCCGAATCATACACACTTAGCAAGTAGTGAGAGGTGTGTAAAAATCCAGCTGTATTGGGTTTATCGAACATACCCTGAAAATAAAAGGATTCGTGACAGAAATGTTTACAAGGTAGAAGATCGGTAAAGTGCTATCTTCGGTATGTTTGTTTCGTTGCATTTAATATGTTACCTCACGAAAATGTTTTTTAAACTCATCACTAGGTAGAATTCTCTTAGACAACAACGATACATTGCGGTGAAGAGACGCGCTTACGGCCATCGCATCGATATAAAATTGTTAATAATTGTCTAAAAAAGTACGTAACGTTAAATTAAATAATAATATCGAATAAATATTTTAGCCGTATGTATTTCAATCAATCTATAAACACTTAATAATACGAGACGTACGAAAATCGTAACCGGTAATATAACTGACATACGTGAAAACATTTGAATTTTAAAAGCTTCTACGTACTGTGCTATAGAAAGGAAACTGACGTATTAACTGGTGTACTGTCTGTGCGAGTTTGTAGTTTTCAAGGGATTTAAATACAGGATGTCGAGTCTGAACACTTGCGAGAAATTAGCTGGTGTCAGTTTCCCTCTGGCGGTGAGAGCCGTTAAACATTTGAAGCGCATAAAGATTTGATTTGAATTTTAAACTTTTGAACACCGCGCTCAAATAATACGCGGACCGATTAATTATACGCGAAATGAATCGGTTAACATCAATATTTAAGTATTTCATTCTGCGTGAATCTTTGAGATCAAATGCATTTTGAATTTATATTTCGCCAAGCATTTCGTTGAAAGATATTAGTATTACTCTTGAACAAGTTAATTGAAAAATCACAAGTTTAAACAGTACTTTAGTATTACGCGCATGATATCGGAAAATTATTTTACGTTTTGTTTGTTGTCAGAGTAGGGAAGCGTAAGATCCATGTGAATGTTTCAATGAGATTTAATTACGTCTGTTGTACATGAGAATTACGTTTTGCATGACAATAAGATTTTTATGAAACCGTCGAGTTTCATTAAAGCACAAGGTGAATGTGTGAAAATAGAAAATGATACAGTATCCACAGAAAAGACAGTTATTTATATAAGAAAAGAAAAATGAAGAAATTACTAACTGTTTATACACAATGATCTCAGCAAACGTACGAAGCGCTATTATAGTGGCATTTTTTTATTTTATTAGTAAGTATTATTAAACTCTTTACATATTTTTGTCGTTATAATGAATAACTGGTAGAACTCTTAACTTATACATCCACTCATTCAAACACGCGTGACGGACCATTCCATAACTATGTACTCAGTACTCACAACTATGTCACATGATCCCCGACAACTTATAAGTTTAATGCCATCATTCAACAGCTTACAAAATCTATTTGTTACTTCCTCTCCAAATTGAACGAAATTCCAGGGAGAGCGAGAGATCTTCCTCAGATCGATCATCACTCGGAAAAATCCACATAAAACTGTGTCGATGTATTGCAATCGTATAAACATAAGTATCAAAGTATTTTCTGTTTACTGTGCACCGATTCGAAAGTAAATTGCAATGTCTGTTCCAATATCCTGGCTGTACGAGAAAAATTTCATCATAGAGTTCGAACACTGATATCGTTTCTTGCGTTCATGTAAAGATCAGAATTCTGGTGTCTCTTTGTTCGCGGCAATATAGTACACAATATTATGCATCTCTTACGCATCCGTAGTTCCCAGCTTTCAATACGGTTCACCAAATCTCCGCTCCTGTTTACGTTAATTTGGAAAAAACGAATCTGTTCCCACTGTTCTGCACTCTCCAGAAAACATGTCCCAGTCGGTCAAAGATTGGTTATACGTAACAAAAAGGATACACACATCGTACCATTTTTGCGTCTTAGCTGTACTTATTTACGTCCAAAATCACTTATACTGTAAAAACCTTACTAAATTTAGGACTCTCTTATAACAAACGAACAGCTTTATAAAACATTTAGTTGCAGTTTTATTCTTTAGATACGATTATTATTTCGATATCTTACGACTTTTAAGCACTTTCTTCATTACACGTAGTCTTATCACATACACAACTATGTATGACTAAATACATTCTGTAACTTATTACATCTATTCGTACAAATAAATTTGTTTGCAATAAAAGTTTACACAAAGTATACCATGAATTGTTTGAAAAATGCCGTCAAGTTCGTTTCTTTTTTCTTTCTTCCTTTTTTTTTGTATATTTTGCAATACCGGTTGCAAATAAATACAGCCTACTAAATAAAGAAGAAAACAATGAAATGAAGTTACATTGATTCTCTCTCTCTCTTTCCTTTCAATCCTTTTGTTTGCAGTCATAGCTGCCTAGCTTGAGACCCGAGTCGCATAGTATCAAATGTAATGGCTTCGGGGTTTCAAGCAGAGCTACTTCTCAAAATTAATTTGTATGATACAAATCGTTGACGTTTCATTAATAAAATGCACCGACAATATACACATCCGTTACAATTCTGTTTGTGATATCGGTTTCATATTCCCATCCATTCTGAAAAAAGTGCGATAACGGCAGTACGTATCTCCATAATGATAATGCTACCCTCGAACACAGGACTTTGTTAAACAGTAGAGATTTCAAAATGCGACTCCCGAGAAACAATTCTTCATTCGCGAACAGAGCCAAGCATGTTATAATCGTTTTACGTTTATATTTTCACGCAAAGAGTTGTTCTTTTCTTCCCTTTTTAATGAAATTTCTTTATTTATTTAATCGTTTACTACCTTCACAGTTCTTCTATCTGGTCACATACCAATGTGAAACATGTATTAGATTGTGTTACCATGCGGTTAAGATTATTTGTGACTCGTAATTTAAAGCTCCTGTAACATTTATTGTGGAGGAGGCAAGCTCAAACAATAAGGAAATTTGCCTTTCTTTGAGACCTGGATTTAAATGTACGGATCACTGTACAAAATATTCAATCATACTGAAGTAGCCGAAAAGTGCGCAATATAAATTGATCCAATCCAATTAAATTTAGCTTCGAAACCTTGAGATTCTAATTAATATTGCATATCATCCGACGTAATACTACCTTTCATATTGCAAACAGGACATAGTTACGGAAAATATCTTTTACTATTTTGTCATCTGTATTCATTCAACTGTTAAGTTCATTCAACACTTTCACGTTCTAGATTTACAAAACTGGCAGTGACTGTGCGAGTAGTTCTGTCGCGTTGGAAACTGATAAAAGTAATATCTCGTAAAGTGGAAGGAACAAAAGTTTTATATCAATTAACATAAATACTAACGCGATTTCCTCCTCGCGGAGTGCGGTATTTTAAAGTTATGTACTGTTGTCTTTCAAGAGAGCCGAATGCACGTCAACGTATTGAGAGAAGACAGACCCTAAGTGTAGTTATTCCTTCGTTTTACTTATATTTCGTTAAATATAACAAAAATATACTGTTTTACCCTGAACGCGTTCACGATCAATCTATGAATATATAGGGATTATCAGAGAAGTGAAACCTAAACAAATGCTATGTGTGAAATTTCGTTTAATTTACAAAATTCTTCCGTATGACTTGCAATGTATCATATATCTATATATCTATATATAGTAATAATAATAGCATTATCATACAACTTTATGCAGATAAAAACACACATATACGCGTAACATCCTCTAGAACTGCTGAAACAATGCTATTTTATGCGTAATACGCGGCACGCAGTGCAATTCAAATCCAATTTATCTTTGAAAAACAGTTTAACAGCTTCCAATTTAATATACATACCGGTATTATACATAGTATTGTTGTTCTTTCCATTGCAATACGATTATCAGTTAATTATAATTACTATTGAATGTTAAAAATACAGACTACATATATAAGAAGATTTTGTGTTTGCGATCGAGAAATGCTTTTAGTAGAGGCTCTTTCCATCCGATTTTTGAAAATCATGGTAATCTTTTGTGGTATACTTGTTTTGTAGAGGACAGAAACCATATTATCACATTAAATAGTATTGGTTCAGCATGTATTTCGCTTGTTACCCACAACAGAAGTTTCAATTCTATTAAAATCGCATAACAGACAAACAATCACCACGTTTCGGGCTTACCTCCTCAACAAGAATGTTATATTGTAAACTCGACTTTAAAAAGTATATAATAATGTATATCCATTTGGATGGTAGTCGTGGTACATGTTGCGGGGAAAGTTGCAGATCAAAGGATACGATAGACTCTGTAACAGAATGTTTCTCATTGAGATGTGCAGGAAACGAATAACAAAGACGATTGGTAATTCAGTCCTGCATTTCTTCCGGTATCTCATGGGGATTAAGTATTCCTGGAACTGCCATTTGTTGTCGCCTTTTCTCTTGCTGCGCCAACCGCAATGCATTCTCTCTCTCTTCTAAATACAGATCAGAATCATCCTCACCAGTATACTCCTTAGAAATGCAGAAGAATATATATATATATATAAATCATATGAATTAATTTGTTTACGTAAATCCGGAGGATAATGAAAAAGAAAAGAGCGCTATTAATACTTACTCTAATCTGAACAAGAAAATCTCTGAGATGTTCCTTAAACGCAGGTATGTCTTGGTCAAGATTAAACAAACCTTGTACAGTTATTTGTATCTGATTATCAGTTAAATGTGGAAACGCTGCTTTAAGCAATCTTGCAACAAATTCTTCAACATATAATACATTATCTAGTGCAGGTCCCAACGGCACCTGAATCCGCCCGAGTTCGACCAAGGAGAACATGTATGCCAAAATAGTCGCGTGCATGGTAAGACCTGGACAATCATAATCGAGAGTTACTTACTTATGTACAGATCAATAAAAATAGTAACACTGTGCTATATATCTACCTGCTATATGAGACGTGTCTGTGACTACGCTAAATATGTGTTGAAGAATATCTGTGAAATAGGTTTGATAGAAACTTTGAGCAGCCTGCTCGTTTTCAATATTTTGCAAAAGCTGGAACAGTATTTGTAGCCCCGTATCTGCAACGTTTCTCATCGTATGTTTGAAGGCCCAAATTATCGAATCAAGAACAAGTTTAAATTGTGCTGGCGGGATTGAAAGGAACGCGGGGAAACAGTAAATATTCACTGCCTAAAATAGAGAAGAATTTAAGACACTGCGATATACATGTTTTTATAATAATAATAGTCGTGATAATTACCTGTAGAAGTAAAAAGAAATTCGTTCTATGTTCTGGAAATTCTTCGAAATCTTTGTTAATCATTTCTAGAGTGCACTCGAATACAGCGTCAAATATTTTCGGCACTTCACTGGTGATGTGACCTTCTAATTTATTTACGATAGTGGCCATAGCACTGAGTACCTCTGGTTCTCGAGCACAATGAACATTTGTTTTCTGATAATCCAATAATACAGCATCTAATAGTGGTGGTATAAAGTTTTCTAAAACCTGGCAAATATATACAATGCATAATGTTACTTTGATCTCATGCATAAAGTATAATAATAACTAAATTACGTAGTTCTTGTGTGCAACATCTAAGTGTACTTTAAGAACTACGGGCGGTCTTGCGGGACACTTTTGCATAGAAGAAGAAGCATTTTACCATTTGATGGTCGGTTGTTCTGTTGACCCAATCCGAGATCAATTTTAATGTTTCTTTCTTGACTACTCTCATACTTTTAATTAAAGATTGTTCCATTACCGTTTCACCATTTAAAGCTATTGCAGCACTTATATTCTCACTCATAACCTGTGGTAAAAGTTACATACACAACAGTTAAATAAAACATTGGATACGTTAACATACGTTATCGGATGTTATGAACATACCTTATAAACGTTCAACATATCTAAATATATTCTTCCTAATTGTATCACGTATGGATGCCCAAGCGCTTTGCAAGCCCTGACATTTGTTTTTAAAATGCTAGCAAGTTGTTTTACAGCTTCTTGATCTTTCAACACATCTACATTCTAAAAGGAAAATATTTATATTACGCTAGCCAAAACCAAGAGGGATTATAGGGAAATGCTGCTTTCTTGCGTATTACTCACTTTAGACGCCTGACTTATGATATCGTCCCAAACTTGATTTGGTAGAAGCATGTACTTTTCTATTAACTGTTCTTGAATTACAGTATCTGACTGCGCGCTTATCATGTAACCAACTGCTTCATAAAATGTGTGTACCTAGATTACGATTGATGGAGCATTTAATAAGAAAATCTTCGATTTCATATTCCGCTATCTATTTTATAAAAAATACGATTTCTTTTATTTTATTCCATCGTTTTACCTGCTGCGTTTGAAGGTCACAGATAATGCTACTAATAGTAGAAAGGATTTCTTCGATAAATGGTAATGCTTCCCCTAATTGTACTGTAACAAAATGTCGCCTGCATTTTAGTGCTATTTTTATGAACGTGTCACAGGCCATATCTTGCACACCATCGTGGGTTTCTGTAACAAATGTTTAAGAATTACATACGACATAATCTCGGTTTCATTATTTACCATTATTTTACATTTAGTCACGATATACACTAGCTCATTCGTATTCCATAATACGTCATGTATGACACAATAATTCTTACCATGCATAAATTCAAACAGTTTATTTACAACAGTCTTTAAAAATTTCCAATGTGCTCTGAGAAATCTCGGATATTGTCCGACTACATACATAATATTGCTGGCAATGATAGCTTTGTTATCTTTGCCTTTTTTCTGTTCGCAAAGACCAAGGAGGTCCTTGATCACAGTTACTAAAAATCGCTTTTCATCTTCTTCATGCATCGCGCCGGAAATACTACCTATTGCCCAACATAACTAGTAGGCAAAATGATAAAAATTGTTAGCATAAAGTGGCATCCTCGTCAACAAGTCTGTACATTGTACATCTTTTCGCAAGTACTTACCGCATTGAGATTCTTCCAAGACCATTCCGACCCATTTACTTGATTCTGTAGCTTTTCTGTCATTATTCTTTCAGTATCCATATAGTCAAGATGAGTAAGATACACAAGAGTCTCCCTCATATTTTTATATAAATTAATAGAATCAGTGTCCTTCATAAACTCTCTGACGACCTCGCCGTTCTCGTTTTCTACAACAAGTACTTCCTCGGGTTTAGCCATTCTACTAATCATAATGTACCGCACTTTTGTCAGAACCGGACAATAGAATAATCTCCTAGGTGGAATTGCTATGTTCTTAGCCGTAAATAACGGTGCTGGAGTCACAAATGGATTTTCTTTATACAAATCAATCGCCAATGCGCTCCAATATTCCAAACAGATTTTGAATATCTCAACCTCTTCGACTTCAGAGATCAATACGAGATAATGCAATGCCTTCAGCAGCATTTCGTTTAATTGCTTCTTTTCTATGAATTGACCATGTTCCTTCAAGTATGTGCAAAGAAATATAGCTAGATTCTGGATAAAGTTCTGCTCTTGATCTTGACCAGCCGCGTATGCCTCGCGGATATTAGTGTCATGCGGTAGGATTTGTTCTAATTGCCGCATCACATTAATAAATAACATTACAAATACGTCGTCGTACGTTGTTATTGTGACTGCAGCGATTTCCGTCAGGCATTTTAGCGTGACATTTCTGAATATCGGTACATTTAAGAACTGCAAACAGAGTAACAGGGATGGTTATGTTGAAGAAGGAGAAGAGAAAGCTGGTAATATAGAAGAAGAAGAAGAGGAGGAATGATGTTTCAATTACCTTGAATACTAAAGTACTTATCAGTTTCGTTTCAAAAATATACCCAAGGGGAATCCAATTTAAAAACCTTAAAAGAGTTTCTAATGTAACTGCTACTAGTGGAACATTTTGCGAATTATCCAATACAAACTGACAAAGTTGAAAGATTTGCGAGAACTCGCTGCACATTGTATCCTTTAAGTGTTTTGCTTTCGCTTGTGTCATTTGTCCGCTAGAAAAGTCAAATACTTCTTCCGACAATAGTTTCAAAATTGTCATATTGTTTTGACAAAGACTTTCGTTCGTTTTACTCGCACCGACAATATCACCAATAAAGGATTCCCAGTTCCTCGGCCATTCTCGTTTTAAAACCTACGATAAAGGAGAAACACACGATTTAGATAAAAGATAAGAGGTCGCTTTTCTGAATAACTTACCTGGACTAAAATCATATTTAGTTTATTAAGATAAACTTTAGACGACTCCATTGTTTCTGGATCACTGCTTGTTTTTATGATAAGGCCTACGATATACTTTTTTATACCTTCACATTGATTTCGTGGTAATACTTTCCATCGTGTCTTTATTACTTGTTCCAATATTTGTAAAGCATAATACTTTGTTTGTTGGTTCTGCGTATAAATGATCACGTTTCAGCGAGCAAGTTCCATTAGGCTCGCGAGGAATAGTAATTTTAAATATAAAGGATTTACCTGTGAATATTCTAGAATAGTATCTACACGTGTCCATGCATTTGGATGTTCTTTAAGTGTGGTTAATACTTCCTGTGCAACTCTTTGTTGCTCGCCTATCCCAGTGTACATACAACCTACTATGTTATCAAGAAGCGTTATATCAAGCTTCTGATTAAAATCCAAAAGCTTAGATGCTTGTTCTGCTAAAGTTGCCATTATTTATTGTAAAATGTTCAGCTTTCATACACTCTATCTGAAAATAATTACGTTCGATATCATTGTTCAGGATTCATCTAGATCAAATAAATGTAGCGCATAAAATTCTCATTAGGCATGAATGTCATAAAGTACCACATTTACAAAGAGACTAATTTATTGCATAAATTGGTAAATATTCCAGACATCACATAGTTCGGTACAATCGAGTAAAATAAACATTTCTGGTGCTAGGTCTTAAAATACGATTGAGATCGTAAAGAAAAGTCTGCTCTCTCTGTTGGTAAATATAGTACGCTTTGGGCACGAGTTGATTCGTTATTTTAAAGAAAACGTTTGTCTTACATTGTCAGAGCCCTATGGAAGAGACATCGTAGGGATATCATAAAAGACAGCGGTATCAACTAATATTGCTTTCCATTCGCATAAGACCATTTTATTTCTGCTTTTGTAACAAAGCTGGGGACGTTCGATAAAGAAACGTGAAGAAAATGAATCGAGTGTAATGTAAACAATGAAACTGAACAGAAGCAATAATAAACGAGGAAATCGCTGTTAACGTGTAGCAAGGGAGGTCACCGCACTGCGACCGCTCGACCTAACCTACATTTGACAATCGCAAAACAAGGTTATGTGGAAATTTATTGTGAGCGATGTTTATAAATCATGGATGAAAAGTAGGCCCGCGGGATACATTTAGTCGAGTATAAGCGAACGGTGATAGAGGTGTATGGATATCGATAGACAGATCATCGGAATTTGTTGGTTTTTGTTGTCCGGGTGCACTTTACTCATTGCGTCGTTATCCAACGTATAAAAGTGTGGCAAACGACGTTTCAACGTACCGCATCAACTGCCGCACGTAGATTCTCGCTTCTTAAGTAAAAAACACACGTCTCGCACCAGCAATCACAATCTCTCGCAGTAAATCACAAGCAGAAAAAGGCCAAACACACAACAACCGCTGATTCCCGCGCGCGACCAATTTCGTTCCTCGTTTCACACACTCTCTCGCTGTTCCTCACCGTCTCTATCACTGTCCCGCTCTCTCCCTCTCTTTCTCTCACTCTCTCTCTCTCTCTCTCCCCCTCTCTCGCACGTTCTCTCGCTAGTCTCTCCTGTCTCTGCTCCGTTTGCGACGATCGTCAGCGAAGAAGAGCTCCGTACTCGTAAAATGTACGATACCCACCGAGGCTGCTGTTCGTCGTAACCTTGTCCCTTAAATCCCATGCGGGCTTCTTGTTTTTCTCCGTTCAACTTTCAACGTGAAACGAGAAAAGTGGCCGCGGTTACGTCGTCCTTAAACCCAACCTAAAGATTTTCGAAAATAATAACAAAATGGCTGAACACGTTACGCGGACCATTGCGGAGAGACGGGCCATTTCATTGGCCCCGACGATCTCTGTTGCCCAATCAGGAAAATCCTAGTGACTGTTTCCAAACGTCGCAAATTACGTCACGTGATGTCATGCAACACGTGTTCTCCATTTTGACTTGAAATGTACCTAACGTTTCCTACGAATAAAATATTCAATATCCTCGTTCCGATCCCTATAGCCCAACATTGCTCATACGTTCCCATGCCCTTTCCCAATCATTCCTTTTTTCTTTCCTTCCTGCTACTCGCACCATATCGTCGATGCGATAAGAATGGGTAACCGCTCGCGGCTGCGGAATTGCCATTCTCAAACGAGAATCTCTGCAATATATACTATCCTGTTTACAAACATGCGGCCGCCCCTTATATATTATCTTTTTGTCAGACATGCTTGCGCCGTTGTCGACGGGTTGCATAGCTTGACTGTAGTTGCTGGTAGTACTTTCAACCTTTCGACGTTCGAGCAAACGGAATTCCATAACGTTTGGAGTAATTGCAAATCGTCCAGTCCGTTAGACATGTCTTGTCAGATCAAGGGAATTGCAAATTTGATGAACACGAGTAATATCAAGGAAGTACTTTTTGGCGATTCCACCAAAAAATGTAAATTACCATGTTCTGTTGTTTGACATGTAAAAGAACGACTAACGTCAATGCTAACATTTTACAGCTGACATTCCGCAGAATGTGTTACCACTCCAAGACTGCTTCATATCACTGTCCTCCACAGGCGATGTCCTTGCCATGGCGTATAATACAAAAATGATCACGCTAATTTGTAGGTATCATTTCATACGTACACGCATCTGTACATATGTGTCCTTTGTTTAAGACGTAGGAGTAAAAACTGCCAATACATTGATATTTAACATTGCAATTTCATATCAGCAAGGTGGGATTCGTTAGAGCAGGACGAGACAAAAAATAAATTCCACATGATATGGTACGGGGAAGTGGCAAAGGAGCCAAGGTGAGTCCTCTTTACGATAACTTTATGCCATAGTTAGTGCTATTCTAATGTAACAAATCCGTTTGAAAATATGTCCGTATATTGAAAGTGTTTTTCAGCGAATGGATAACATCTGTGATTTGTTTACCTCTATTATCTTTGGGAAAAGCCAGTGGCGGTACTAATCCAGATTGGACGTGTATTATAGTTGGCTTCAATACTGGCTTTATTAGGTTTTATACCGAAGTGAGTTATATTTCATAATCGTTGTCGTTGTCTTTGTACTTATATCGATGCTATAATCTAAAAGTTGTCTCTGTTTTAGACGGGTGCGTTATTGTTAGGAGAACAGCTACATAAGGAGCCAGTCATAGGAATAAAATGCCAGTCTTTTCGTGCGGGGGACAGCAGCTTGGCCGAAGAGGTGTACATTATTTATAACAGCGTTGTATGCGTATTACAAGGTTTTCCATTATTCTCGACGCTAAGAGCTTGCAGAAATTATTTGGCCAGAGGTGCGGCGATGAGATTGCGTTGAAAATTTGAGATTTGTAATTACTAACACTCGACGTTCGCAATAATGTTTCTCTGTTGCAGTTCAAGCGAATTGCGACGATCTACCACCTCTCACAAATTTGTCGTATAAGAAATGGGGTTATAAAAATCAAGATGTTGTTAATGATTCGGAAGTGATAGGTACTACTTCTGTAAATAGTTTCGATCATCTAATGACAGCTTCAATTTGTGGCGGATTCAACGCGTCTTACAGATCCAGTGCGCCCCAGCACAGTTTAGTTATTGCAACTGGTAAAAGGCCATTTGTTGGTTTCCATTATGCGTTAGAAGGCTGCGCAGCTCCGGTGTTATCTGACGTTGCGATAGCAATGGCCAGCAAATTAGCAAACGCTATTGGAACTGCTGTTCCGTGAGTGTTGCATAATAAATTCATGTTATGCATTTAGTATCGAGGGATATATCACCTGTAAGAGAGCTTGTGAAGTACATTATTTGACTAAGTTGAAACGTAGTTCTCGCAATAATGATCTCGAAATTTAATCCATCATATATTAGTAATGTCATTAGTCTCATTGTAAGAAGTCACGATTAGAGAGAACCATAAAGTTCGATCGAAATGTTTTCTCCAATATGTCCTAAGAAATCTTCTGTGGTGTATTAAATATTTCCTTTCCATTTCTTTTTTAGTTGGTTCCCACTCAGCTGGGGGAATTCAAAGCACCAGGCGTCAAACGAAACATCAAAAACCAGTGCTCATGAACCAATCGAGCCAATGACATGTAGATTCGGCTTAAGTGATATTACACGACAGGGTTATTCAGTAACAGCCAGTCCAAGTAAACTGTTATCAGTAGTAACCGATGCGATGGGTAGAGTAATTTTAATAGATAATAGACGTGGTATTGCCATGAGGATGTGGAAGGGATATCGTGATGCTCAATGCGGGTGGATCGAAGTGGAGGAAGAGAAACATTCTGGAATGCACAAAGCATTTAGTAAATTTAAACAAACGTCGCAATTGCGCTCCGCTTTGTTTTTAGTTATTTATTCTCCGAAGAGAGGAGTAATAGATATATGGGGGACCCAACAGGGTCCTAAAATCACTACGTTTACCGCTAGTAAACATGGGCGGTGAGTAACGCGTCGTTTATTTACAGGATCTTTAATTAAGAATCAGCGTAAAATGACTACTTAAATATTTCCACGATACAGATTGCTTTACATTAATTACGGATTTTTTGGTATGAATGATAGTACACATTTGTCAAAGAATAAGCCTCAATATTCATGCATTTTTATGGATCCCCTCGGAGGGTTGAAAGAAATTACTGTCCCGTTTCATTTCGCACTCAGTAGCAAGAACGGGAAAAGGGCACGCGACATACATCTCCTTAAAAATTTAAAGACGTTTTTACGCAAAGAAGAGTATGACGATGAGAAACTCGCGTCAGAGATCCAAAGCGTGTGTTCAGACCTGAAGACTAATGAAATAAAAGTACAAATAATAGAAATGTTGATGACAAATAAAAACATTACACCCGACGCTTTACTCCTAGCCACAAACTGTTTCATTAAAACGCTAGGTGCATATGGTACGTATGTATTTCATAGCCAACACTTTTCTCTTGGCCAAGATAAATCGAGGCATCATTTAATTCTGTAATCTGTACATATGCCTACTACAGACAAGGAGGAGATGGAGGCCGCGGCAAAAACACTGTACTTCTTAACAACACCATTGCGACAGATGATTGAATTTTATAAACATATCAGAGCTCAATTCGACTGCTCGAAGGATCATGGACTTACTACCGCGGATAATGATTTGAGTAGCAGAGATTTAGCCTCGATCTTGTTAACTTCTGAGAGGGAAGTTCATAGAATTTTTAAATTGTTCGATACGATAAATAGCTTTAAATGTAGAGATATTAAGACGGAAAGTAAAGTAAAGTTTAAAGAGGATGGCAGAACTTTCGTAGCCTTTTTATCTTGTTTCGAATTTGGAACACCGGGGTTGATAAATATTAAAAAAGGCGTAAAATCAGAGAAGAAACATGAGATTGGTAAGTAACTTAATATACCACGTTCGATATATGTATTATATTTATTGATGTTGTAATTGAAACTTTGTTGTTGTTTATAGCTCGGATAATGTACGAAGGCTGTATGTACTCGACTGATAGAATTGAAGCTTGGAGGGAAGCTGCTGTGAATAGTAATATCGAACCATTTGTTTTAATGGAATTTGCTTTGATATACTGGCTAGATAAAAAGAGAGACACGTGCTCAGGAGTGGAGCTGAAAGAATTTACACAGCTGTTAAGTGCTATTTGTTCGATAGCTAGTAAGTAATTGAATTTGCTCGTTGGTTAGCACGCATGATCATCGATTTGCCACTTTTCTAATGTTAATTGTATTACTCGTAGGCGTTGAAGAGATATGCGCGGAATATAATGAAATATCCTTATGGTGGAGAAACGTTCGAAATATTCTTTCGGATTCAATGAATCCCTTTAATGCGTTCATTGCTGCACTAGTGTGCAGAGCTGTTGCTATGTCCGTAGAGAAATTGAAAGAAAAGTGTAGTAACAATGCTCAAGACAATAATGCTAAAGGAAAAGATGTTAGCAATTCTGATGATTTACTAGAACGAAAAGAACTCGAGGATACCGTTAGCAAATTAAAGTTAGACGATGAAGTGTACAGTTTAACAGGCGAATGGGAAAATGTTACTAAAGACAGTTGCCATTTTACAGTACTTATTGGCAATCTTGAAGATATTACAATCCTAGACGCCATCCTAAGGTAATTGGCATTGAAATATACTGCTAATAAAACATTGCAGAATCATTTGTAACAATACGTGATTTCAGTCAACAACCACCTTCGGATAACACGACACAATTTTTTGCATTACCTTTTGAAAATTTCGATATCTCCTTAGGCTCGCTACTTCTGAAAGGAAAAGGTGTGTAGCAACATGAGTATGCATGCGCATAATTACATTTTCATGTAAATTGCAATGTATTAATTTTATTCGCCCGCCGTGTTTCATTTAGGTTCCGTGTCAGAGATCGTTGCAAAATGGATTGCTTCTACGGGTATCGATCCTGCTAACTTAGTAGACACAACAGATATCGAGTTTGATCAAATGCAGTTAACTAATGACTCTCCAAAAGTAACGAGTGCCTCGGACGAAGCCAGTAACATCGACGTTCCACAAAACGATCCAAAACAGGCTCCAGCGATGCCTGTTGAAGTCGGAACTGAAGTGAAAAGTGATGCGACTGCTAGTACATGCATTTTAGGTAAAGTATTTTGCTATTTCACTTACCTATAACACTTTGAACTTACATCGTTTTTAAAACTTTCAGAACGACTTACATTGTTGAAACGTCATTTTCCGTATAGTTTAACAAGTAGCGTTCTGTTAGCTAATTTATGCTGGGAATTCGCAATGTCATGGAATAAAGATATTTCGCAACTAAAATCTCTCGAGGCTGCGTTATCCGTTTTACGACAAATACCAATGAAGCATATGAGACACGGTAAACCAGTTAAGAATTTCTTGTGTCTAAAAATATACGTTTACCGTAATCTTTACGAACAAATCGCTCTTTAAATAGGTGTCTGCTGTCTACTGTGGACTGTTCATATAAAAAAGCGAATGGAAGCGGTTGCGAAATTGATCAATGAGTTTGGGAGGCTACCGAAGGAAAATATGTGTGTACAAGAAGTCGGGTTGTCCGATGTGCAATCAGTTACATTCTTGCAGAATTGCGTCATGTTTTTCGAGATATTCATTGACGTAAGCATTTCAGAAACCAAGATTATCTGCAGTTTCACAGCGCCGCAAATTATTCGAATGATTTCTGCTTCAGTCGGAAGTATTCGAAGCTGGAGAAACTAGTATAGTCAAGTCTGAAGAATTATGGGATGGTTGTACTTCCGGTCCGCAGCCATTCGCTGCGCTAGCTATCTCCCAAGCACCGGCCTGGTACGACCTGCTGCTTCTACATCTACAGTTGGCCAATGTGTTATACATGATGGCACACTTTAATCTGAAACTAGTGAAACCGTTGGAAACTCTATTCGAATCCGTGGTGAGCAAAATACTGATATTACATGGGAACCTTGAACCGTGGCCGCCACAATGTGTAACAAATTTAACTTTTCAATGTACAGGAGCAACCGTGTTTCTTTCAAACTATAACGGACCAGGTGATGCTTAAGTGGTACAGAGACGACAATAGGGACCGCTTGAGAGTCATGTTTTTAAGTCGGGTAATCACTGCGTCAATGGATTTAATCCATCAAGAAACCATGGACAGCGACTTGTTAAATTCAACAGAAGCTATCCAGTGGATGAGCAGGTGTCAAACAGTAGCGTTCACGTGGAAAATTAACGACGACGAATTAAGGATACATCAAGTTTGTAATCTGTATACGAAAGGTTTCGATCGATTAGCGGAAGAGGTGGGTCCAGTAAACATAATTATAATTGACCGTACAAAGTCGCGCCGCATGGAGAAAGCGCACACTTCATATTTGGCAGTATTGAACAGGTCGCTACAGCAGTGAACGATGTCGAAGGATTATCGGTAAGCCTTCTGCCAATCGCTGGACGAAGAATGATGGCGTACCTTTCGAAGACACCTGATACTTTAAAGGAAGTTTCCAACGTAAGTCCCGCGCTCACCGAGTATCTACAAAGTCTGGTAAGTAGGACGCGTTGTGAAATGTATTTCAAGTAGTAACCATACCCTGACCAATTGTAAATCTGATTAATCTGCTCCAGGGTATGACGCATACGGTTTTCACAAATTGCCCAAGACATGGTACATATCACTTGATAATACGAATTGCCACGCACTTTCCCGCCACCCACGAGAACTTCCGTCTCGCTCAACTGATGCTGGAAGCGTCGGAGATTTTCAGAATCTTCTCATAATGTACAGTCCCTCGGAAAGATGGTGCTAACTGGTAGCAAGCAGCGAGATCAATAGGTTTGCCCGTGCTTCGGTTTTGTTTTAAGGTCGTAGCACAGAATCTTATATTTTACGAAGGACATAAAATGTGTCTGTAAATCATGTATGTACGTATCGCACTAGACTTAATAAAAAGCTGAACTAAAGAACTAGAATTCGGTGTATCATTAATTTATTTGTATTTTGGTAGAAATCGATGGCACATTAACAATATTACTTTTCAATTTCCTTATGTATTATGTCTTACACCAGTAGCAGCATGATTTACGATTTGTACATATCAATATTATATAGTGTTGGTGGTATAGGGTGATTCTGCGCGAGAAAATAAGACGAAAATCAGGAGTACTAACGAAATATCGATGGAGGTTCCATTTTTTAGTTATTGATGTGGGAAAATTCGTGCGAGGGACGCCTGAAGAACGACAACTGTACGCGCTCTTAGTGATCTACGCAACGTGCGCCACTGGCTGTCGAATTGTCGTTCCCGCAGGCATACCTGACCCGAGTTTTCGAACATTAATCACTAAAAAACGAAGCATCCACCGCAATTTCTTCACTCTTGATTTCTATCTTACTCTGTCACGTAGAATCACCCTGTATACAGCTACTTCGAGTACAAGAGTTTTATACGAGTGCATAATTTTTGCAGTCTTTCGGAAATTCGTGAAAGTAATAGCAAACTGCACAACAGTATCGCTGGAAAGAGATTGCCCTTCATTTTCAAAACCCAACATATACGCACTAGAAAAGACTTTTTTTTTACATAACAGGTTATTTACAATGCTACGAAGCTTCTAAAATTAAATTTAACGCATAATTTCCTATATTCGAAATATAGACATACAGAATTTCGAAGATCCAAAGACGCGTGCCCCGTTACAGAAAGATCGTACGATACTTTACGAATGGATGTATATTTGAACGAAGATCGCGATGGTGTACTAATTCCGATGTTACTAATCTCTCAATGTTATGTAATTCCTGCAATTTCTAAAACAAGTCGGTGCCCTTTGGCCTGCATTTTCAGAAGGCACCTTGTTCATTCAATTCGCTTGCCGAAGGTACGGTAAAGTCAGAGAGGTGTCGTTTTATTAAAAACGTATGGCATATCCTTTGTACTGTAGCCTGCTGACGCCTTCCCAGTTCGTGAATTCACACCGCTCAATTTGGCTGTCCGGACTTCCCACTTCCGATAGCCACTGTGTCCTGGAACAACAATCGTTTCATTTGCAACTAATTCTGCTATATATTTCCAGAGTTCCATGGAGTTCTGGTTTCCAAACGGTTCTTCGATTCCTGCACAGATCTGCCACCGATAGATACTAGATAAGATCAAATTCCTCGGGCTCGATTTGATTCATCCTGTCGATCGCTGGTCAACAGAATCCTGCGATCGCTCGTCCTTTCCGCGCATTGAAATCACTGCCCTGACGATTCCACGTGTCCTTCGCGCGCGATAATTAGATTCCCCCTGAGAGGATGATTAATCAGGTCATTTGGTGGACGACGTTTCCTCGGCCGAACGACGGCCGCGCAAAAGTTATCACTGGCCAAAATAACGATCGGCTTAAGGTTGTACGCGCGCCTGTCTGCGATGCCTCGCGACTACGATGTCTCGCATGCTACGCGATTATAATTAGCGGCTAATCAGACCGAGTTCGGATATTTTAAGCGGCTGTATCGAAGTAGGATCTTTAAAGTCGATCAGCTGTCCCGTGACAACAACGCGGGGGCGAGCTGACGCGGATTTTTGTCATCGGTATTCTAGCCTGAACTCGAGGAAGCTGGACAACGACGGAAAATAATACCTAGTGGAATTATCGAATTGCGCGGTAATAGAAGTTATTCTCAGTTACGAAGACGTATTCTCAAATAGAAGAGCGATGAGGAGTTGAAAGTTCGAGACGACTACACTGCTTTATATTATTATTTAAGCTTGCCAGCATTTTTGCTAAAAAGTATTCATGTCTTTTTTTATCCTTCAGATGGGTGGAATGAGCTCTCAAGGTGCGGCCACTTGTTCTTCAGGCAGCCCGTATACCGCATTATAATTTGAAGGAAGGGTACTCGAAGGATGCCTCGGAGGAACAGTGCATCGTGACTGTACAGCGATTGTTGCTGTTGCGTAAATATCGTTGAATAGATACACGCGAAGAAGCGGCGGATTCCCATTTGGGGGGAGGCCAGAAACCGATGTTCCGTCCTCGACCGAGCTATTTTCTTCAACTTCAGGTTCACGAACAATGGTGAATCCGACCGCGAAACCAGCCTCGTGGGACGTTCTCCAATTATCATACCCGTGTCTGCGTTCGCGTTTATATTTATTCGCCTAACGACATTCCCTCTTGATGAGAAGTAATTCGTCTTCCTAGTAGCGCTCTTCTTTCGCTCGTGCGTAACCCGCGAAATATATGGATCAGTAGGTCTGGCTCACATCTCTAAATAACGATCACATCCTTCCCACCTTATTCTTTCATCGCGCGTCCCTTACAGCGAAGCTCGCCGCTCTTCTTTCGCGTTGTCTGATTAAACAACCTGTTAAACAACATCATTCGACTTCGCGAGCGGGTCCCGAAGTTTTCTATACTTTATCGATTTTAAACGATCGTGGTATCGGCACCGTTCCAGCGCAATAAGGGCATTATTTATCAAAGAATCGTTTACGCAGACGGCTCCGAAGCTGTTGGAAACGCGTTCGCGTAATTCGGCGATAGGTCACGAAGGAAAGAGACGACGCGCTACGCGCCATTATTTCATTAAATCGTTATTAAAGCCAGGCCCAACTACCTAATGGCCGTTGCTCGTCAATTTGCTGCTAAGGTCATGCGATTTTAAGGGAGCAGCGAGTTGGTAGCGCGTGTCAGGGATTCATGGAAAGAAGGAAACGCTGGATGTATCATTAACGGCCGTGATTCATCGAGAGTTTAATTGCGACTGTTGCCGCCCGTGGGAAATAGCACGGCCTCGGTGCAGTCGATATACCGATTCCGCGTCTTCCTTGCTTGTTTTCTTCGACGCGCGTCGAGGAAAGTGGAGCGTGAAAGACGCCCGTGCAAATTTGCCTTATTTTATCTGTTTCTTGATAATCAGAAACCGATAAATTTCAATAAAAATGAAGTTTCGCGCTGTTTGCCGTTCGGCGCCCGACGGTTTGCGAACGCATCTCGATCACGAGGGATCGCAACTCACATCTGATCGACGAGCGCCCGTGGCCCCTGCATCTTCCCAAGGATCGTGCCCGACTTGCTGTTCTTCACCCAGCCGCAAATCCCCAATTGCAGGCATAGGTCCCTCACGTACTTTGGGAAATATACACCTAGAAATTAGCCAAACCCCGATTAGACTCGTCCGCTCGTTCCTCGATTCCGTTTCCACTCGAGCGTGTTGTTTCGGTCACTCGCACGCCTCGCGTTCAGCGAAACACTCCGCCCGTGGGGGGTCTTAACTAAACAGAATTCGACTCTATACTCGATACGAAAGCAATTAATAGAGAACTGTCTCGAGAAAGCCTCCCGCCGAAGCTACAAGGCATTATCCACTCCACGTGGGCATTATTGTCACCTTTCTGTTACTTCGAATTCGCGTTACGAACGCGGCACAGTGGAGGGCAGATAGATTTCACAGAAAAATGAACGGTAACCGCGTGCGTTAACGTTGGTACATCGCTCGAGGTGGCTGGAGTCACACCTTCTCCTCAACCAAGTACCGAATATATCAAAGTAGCCATTAATCTGAAAATGGCAAGAGGAGTCACGTCATCGGTGGCTCGCTGCTCTGGAGCGCGATAATTGCCGGGTTCGCGGTGAGTTTCCCAGAAGCAGGGATACTCGACTTAATCAGCTGAAATCGCGTAGATCAGAAAATTGGAAGTCATCCGTCACTGCCACGCGATCCGACATTTTCTAAGAAAATTCAGGATCCAACAGGAAGCAATTCACGGTTCCCTGTACCGTTTTGCTTCTCGCGTGTACCTGTCGCCATATCGTTTCAATTATTCCCGAGGAAAGCTCCGCCGGGATGGCCCGTAATTGACGCGTCGCCGTGCCAATGATTTCACGGGAATCGTGGACAGAGGTGAGCCCCTAAACGCGTCGAGCGACGACGGACCAACGGTGAGCAGGCTCGAGGAAGAAACGGCAACGCGGATCGAGCGATAAAGCTGCGCCCTTACCCTGCACTTTGCCAAACACCTCGAACTCAACGGAGACTAACGGTTCGTCGCGGAGAGGGTCGTCCGCAGCCATCCCTGTCGCCTGGCGAGCTGCACTCCTTCAACCCCGCGAGGGCACGAAACGCGACGTCACGGGAACGTGACTACCGTGCGACGAACAACTGCGAGATAATCTTGTCCCGTTCGCGGTGCGACGGCAACTTCACCTTTCCCCGTGATGCGACCTACCGACTGATTCTGAATCGTTGCACCAAGGCGTCCCGACGCCTCAAATAGACTCCCCCACTCCGCGGCGGAAAAATCCAATTGCGATCGATCCCCGATCGATCGACCCGCGCCGCCCGTACCCTCGAGCATACCGCGACCCTTTACAGTATTTTTAATCGCCCTTCGATTCCGCGCCCTTCCCATCTCGCGCCGCCGCTCTTCTAACGTCCAAGGGGCTCGGGGGTAGGCGAGTAGAGCGCACAGAGGATTGCTCGGCGCAAAGGGACTTAGAGGCACAACGGTCGATCGAATCACTCTCCTCGTTCATCTTCCTTTCTCTGTTCTCCTTTATTTCAATGAACGTTGCGGTGTTAAAAGTCGCATATACGGGCGTGTATAAATTACATCGTTGCTCATCTTACGTGAAACACCCTGTACACGCTTGCTCGCGGTTGCGACCTCGGTGGACAAGAGTGGGCTAACGTGAGCGAGGCTCGTACGAAAATTTTCTGACTAGGGTTCGATTCTCGACCGCGTCGGCCCTTCGGATCGCGGCGACGACCGATTTCTGGACATCCCGCGGGGAGGGTCGGGGATAGGGTTGCCAGAGGGAGGGCGAACATCCGGCCGCGACGGCTGGCAGCATTGTCCATTGTGGAAGTATTAAATGTAGGCCAGGAGGTCGGCCGCTCATCGTCGAAACTTAACCACTTCCCATCGATGCGCCAGCCGCCCATTGTCCCGTCATTATTCCAGTTAATTAATTATTAGTACGCCGGTGACGTCGTAATTGGTGTACAAGAGCAAAAACTGCGGGGTGTACAGGATGCGGGGGAGAAGGTTATAACCCATTTATAATGATCGTGTCCAGTCTATTACCATTGTCATCATCAAGGTCTCATCTAGGCCCTAGGATCGCGGCTGGTGCGAGGCGCGCCTCGGTACCGATAACAGATGACTGTTGCGAGAATCTCGGTTCGTGGGGGGGTGGAGGCGTGTAGGGGGGTGAGTTCGATATGCCTCTTCGGGTGGACAGGGTGCCGACGAACAAAGCGGGACTAACGTATCGATGACTAGAAATCCTACAAAATCGACGCTGGCCGGAACTTCCGCTCGCGCTGTCAACGGATCGTACGATTAATCTCCGTGGGATCGTTCCCGTCCGACCGGATCGCCGATCGGGTCGTAGCCGATGCCCGCACGGTCGTATGCGTGCACGCGCAACGCGTCTGCGCGTGTCTTGCGTCGTTCTGTAAATTGCGCGACAGCACTCCTGTGCGCGCGTACGCTGGGACGAAGGGAGCTCCTGCCGAGGGGGTGGCATTCTTGGTGACTTACGCGACCGAACACAGTTAATTATGTACAGCGAAGCTCGTCACGCTCAGCATCTCCAGGCGCGCTTCGCGATCGATCCCCGCACTCGTTCACAGCCGTTCACTTGAACCTTGAGCCGCAGCCACCCCTGCGCCCCGCGACCTTCGCCGGTGTCGTCCTCGTCCGCCCGCAGTCGTCTTCGATCCTCCTCGGCCCGTGTCTAATTTAATCGACGATCCTAATCGTCCATCTGCGTGTCTACCTACATGCGTCGACTAGCTGTCGATCTACGCACCTATTCGCGCTACTCGCTTATTCGATCGCGGATCTACCTGTCTATCGCCGGTTGGGCGCTTTGCAGTGTCTCGGTCCCTCGACCGCTTCAATATGAAGCCACGCTCGCGAATCGTTCGCCCGACGGTCGGATGCTCGCGGTCAACTTCACTGCACGATCACCGACCGGGCACAATCTTCTATTCCCGAGCTCCGTGGCTCGGCGTTCGGGATTGATCGTTCGGTTTAGAGAGGTTTCTCGCTTGTCGAGAGGGGTTCGTTTCTCGACGCTCGAGTTAGACGAGAGATTCTGGATTCGCTGGCAAGATCGCGGTGGCGGTGCTGTTCGGCAGCAGGGCACCGTTCTCGGTGTCCTTAGCGTTCCCGTCCGCTCGCGGCCGGAAGTCCTTCGAGGCGACCAGCAGGTTTCGTCGTCTTGCTTCCTTCTTCTCGCGTTCGACCTGAAACCGAACGTCGGTCAGTGGTTGTAAATTCACCGATTGCTTAGGTACATCTTTGCGTTGCAGCTGCGCGGTCCTGTTCGTGTTTGTCGCTTCTAGTGCGCGAAGCTATTTCATTTAAACAGCAGTTCCGAAACAGTTCAGAAACAGAGATAGTTGTGTAGTACCTACTAGATTTGCTATCCGGCTTCGCTCGGAATTTGGATTCTGATTTTATGATTTTTCGGGGTGAATATTGTCATGTTTATCTGGATCGACCAGACATAAACAGCTGACAAGGGAAGATTCCGGACCCCGGAAATTCAAAGAATTCTGAAACTTTGCGAATATGTAGGGGATTTCCTGCTGATTACAACGCAATTTTTTTTTGCTGCCCAAATTCACTCTAGGGGGGTGTAATTCACCCCTGAAAATCCGCTTATTTTTCGATTTTCTTTCGAAACCTTTTTTTTTATAACTGTTACAGCTCGCGAGTAGTAACCGCAAAATCGGAAAATAGCCGAATTTTCGCCCCTTCGAGTGGATTTGGGCAGCAAAGAAAATTGCGTTGTTATCAGGAGGAAATCCCCTACAGATTCAGAAAGTTTCAGAATTCTTTGAATTCTCGGGTTCGGGATCTACCCTAGGCACATTCCATGGCCCCAGAGTTTACCGGCCGAAAGTTTTTAGGCGACAAACAGACACCTAACGTATAAACCTTCTGCATCTAGGGTATCCAGGATCCGCGCAACAAATTGCAGTGGGTCCTCCGCAAAGATAGGGCGTATCATTTTTGGAATGAGCGTGAGCAACCAACCTTGAAGAACAATCGAAGATAGTGGCAAGGGAATACGACGCACTTGCCGTCGTCCTCCTCGGCGTCGATGTAAACGCCGCGGACGAGGATGGAGTTGCTGCAGTTGAGGAGCACGAGGAAGACGAAGCAACCGACGTGCGTGATCCAGCAGGACAACTCCGGGTTGTCCGGGACCAGCCAGAGGTCCAGGACGTTCCAGATGCCGCGCCAGACGTTCACCGTGCCCAGGAAGCTGAGCAGCAGGAAGCCGTCCGCAGCTATCAGACGCGCCAGACCCTGGAGCCGTGCGCAGACGTACCGCATCAGCGGCTGCAGGGAGAACGTCACGGTCACTATCGCGTATCCGATGGCCTGCAATTCAACAAATAAACCGTCAGAACGCAATCATAGAATTCGATTCGCGCCGATTACGTGGTAACTACAAGAGAATTGCTTTGGATTGCGTCGACCGGCTCGTACATCAGCTCGCGCAAAGTCGAAGTAGCTAGGTAGCCACAGCCTTGCTTTGTTTCTTCCAGTCCCTCCCAGTCTCTTCTACTCTCTACCCAGTTCCTTCTAATCTAGCTCGCCGAATAAACCTGCAATCGCGAACTCAATGGTTCTTCGTCAACTAAATCCGTGACTCATTGGGCGGAGTGACACGTGCCCTGATTCGGTGGGGCCAATTTGGCGATGATATCGATAGGGTAGCATTACGTTGGATTAAAAAATCGTTGCTTCACGCGTTACGTTCCCACAGAAACGGCACTGTAAACGGTACTTGGCGCAGGAGCTCCGCGGATCCTGCAGGATACACCGGGGCCGATCCTTCTCGTTCGATCCGGCCCGGCGACGACGGGAACGAGGAAAACGGTGGTCGACGACGTCGACGTTCCAGGGATCCCAGCGAATCAGTACACCGAGCAGATCGCCGGTCCGGTGTTTCACGGTTTCGAAGCGGCATTTGCAAGCGAGCAAATGCGTGAATTGGATGACCCTCGCGCAATCATCGACCCTCTTGAGAATTTACGTTGTCGCGCGTCGTCCAGCCGCGATCGTATCGATCCGCCTACGAGCGCCCCGATTTTTTTTCTCCAAAAAAGAAGACAATAGGACAGAGAGAGGGGCGAAAGGTCAGGCGACGCTGGAGCGGCCGCGTTAACGCGAACACGAAGAATCAGGATTAATGGCTCGGAATCGTTCAATTAACGCCAATCTGGCCGCGATTCCGGCGCGCCGCCGCGACGGGAAAGATGTCCGCTGGTCGAATCCGAGCAGAACGGCTGATAAATCGCTATCCGGCACCTGTCTGGAGAAGGGACAGTCTGGCGCCGTTGAAATTTGTTTACGAGCTCGCCAGCAGATCCCGCGGTTATCGAAACCGCGGAGAGCTCTGATCGACCCGCGAGCCGAGCGCCGGAGGCCGTCTAATCCGAGGCCTCCGAGACGTCTCGATCGCGGTGCCCCGTCGATCCGCGATAACGAATTCGCGGTGTAGGTCTAGCTGGCTGGCTCCTAGATCTTATCGACCGTCCCCTCCGTCGGCGAGACGCCCGTCGCGTCGAAACTCCTCGGAACGCGGGCAATTCCGAGCGCCGATCGCCGCTGGTCATCTCGAGCCCGCGGGACCACCGCGGCTTCCGTCGCGGCTCACAGGAATGTTATTATTATCGCCGTAGCGGATACGTGGCGCCGATTGAACGTCATTTTGCAACGGAATAATCCCCGGCTTGAATGTTAAAATATTTGTGCGGGCTCCCCGGTGTTTGCCAACGCCGCGCTGTTTGAACTGCGCGAAAAGAAGGAGCCGCGACGATCGCTCCGCGAGCCTCCAAGGTGGCTTCTCCTATGCGCGACTGGACGCAACGTCCAGTAACTTCAAAGCCGATTCTCTCGAAAATGAAGCGCAATATGAAAAAATGTTACTCCTTCTCGTCGACTTGCTTAATCCTTATGAGTAGAAAAGAAGCAGTGACTTTTTTCGATGGCGCGCTTCATTTTCGAGAAAATCGAGGTTGAACCTCTCGGCGCCGCGTCCAGGCTTGTACAGGGAGACTCTTGCCTACCTTTGGAACGGCGGGCCGATCGGCGGATCCCAGACACGATGTTCGACGGGGGAGGTCGAAGGCGCGGATGACACTCCTGCCGGTGGATTCGACGGCCCATTTTCGAATGGAGCACGGGCGAAACGATTGGCTAATGGCGGGCAAAAGGGATCAACGATCGTCATTATTGAAAAATTAAACAAATCCTCTCGTTGACCGCGTTCTGCGCAACGTATTCAGAGAAGTAAACGGGCAGGCGGTTGTAATAGAGTGTCTTACGCACACATCAACAGTTTTGTCATGTGCCCTCGCAATCATGCAATTGGCGAATATTCAATTATACAATCGGACCAACGGCGTGCCGCTCGCGCGCACTGCGTAGGTGGCATGTTTCAAAATGTCGTTCAACACGTGATTTGCTAATGACGCCCGACGACACGCGTTCATCGATAGGAGAGGCACCGTCCAGCGTTTTGCACGCCGCTGCGGCTTTATTTATTTACTTGCACGGCACGATGGCAAATGGGCCCGGAGGCTGGCATCAGCTGGATCCTCCGCCGGGATCGCGATGGCACCATTCGAATCGCTCTACATCCACGTCTCCTCAACGCGCAGAGAATGGGAGCGATTCGAAGCCGAGTTCTTTCTGTGCCAAAATTCTGGGACCCCTACTATCTCACGGAGATGAACGAGGCACCATCGTGCTGTCGTACGTGCACGTGCTTGTATTTACATAAACAGACACGATGGAAGATTTCGAGTCGCTTTTGAAGGATATATTTGCAAATTTTATTCGTTCCGCGTGCGAGCTCGAACACCCGAGAACGAAAGTCCAACCCCCTTTCGTGACTTCTCGTCTCGCGAATGGAGTCTACTATTTCTCCTATAACTTCCAGTATTTATTCTCCCGTGCTCAGATTCTTCGCAGGTGCCCGGGTATTATTCAACCTTCCGCAGCTTTCTGTGTACTAAATGCCATCAGTGTTGAGTTATTAATCGTCGAAATGAATCCAGGCTCAGGGGACGATTCTTTTGCTGTTAAAGGAAAAATATAGGAATATCGACACTCACGAGGGATCCAATCGCGGAGTACTCTCGATCGTCCGGGAACAGGTAGAGATCGAAAAGTATCCAAACTCCCCTCCACACGAAGACGACCAGGGTGCCGACGACGCCGACGCTGAAGGCGCAATCCAATAAGTACAACGACCAGTCCCTCGTGTTCTGCAATCAAACAACATAAACGATAGATAAGCATCATCTACGGATGAGCACTCGGGAAATATTTGAAGAAGCCAGGGAACCACGATAAGGTGACGCTCCGCGATTGTCACTCTGCGCTGAGCCTCGCGTCGAACATTTATTTACGAGGAAAGATTTTACGTGGATGTTACTTCAACTCCCGGCTAAACAGCAGCCGAGGCTTCCCTGCTAGTGGGTAGCAATAAACGCGTTCTCTCTTTCGTGTTAACGAGATCCCCTCGCGACGCTACGAATATGGATCTTCGCTGGATCGATCGTTGCTTTAGAAATGTCGAGGAAGCAGCGATACGAATCCCAGGGTTTTTTTTTTTTTGTTAGACACTCTGCTCCCAAAGTCGTTGCTAATCGAAATTAGTCAATCCTCCTCAGCAATCCCGATAAGATTGATCGAACGAGGCGCGATCGGTTAATGCATTCGTTGCGTTAGCAGCGCGTGTACGCTTTTCGCGCGGATCGCCAAGTCACGCTTCCCTAAATTCACTGATTCATTGAACGGTAAATTGCTGGCGTGCCGAAGGGACGGGGACATATTGCGACGGCGCAGCAGCAACGGCAGAAGTGAGAATTGTGGAAGATAACAGCTCGCAAAAATCGTAGATCCAGTGGTCGAAAAGAGGTTGAAGTTGAACAGCTACCTTGCGATTCGCGTTACTCACTTTATTTTTTTCTCCCTTCAAATGGGACATTTCTTAATCAACGAAAGCACAGGATTACGTTGCTCTTCGAGGTGCAAGGACCACTTTGACAGATCGATCCCCGAAGGATCTTCCGAGCGAGGCACCCATTCACGAGCCGGAGCCTGCATCAGAGCGCATCACTCGGTTACTTTGCGCGACACCCTTCTGTCCTCGATTTTTAAGTGACAGAGAGGACTCAACTGGCGATCGCTAATTTAAGATCGTCCCACTGTCTCCGTTGATTTTTCCAGCGAATCCCGAGCAGAATTTTCCAATACGCGCCAAGTAGAAATGGTGATTTAAAGTCGCAGAAGGAAAGCAACGCGTCCAATCGCAGGGAATTGTAGTCTACTTCGGGGGACTCCTCTGTGGGTCTTCGAATTAGAAATCGGGACTGAGATCATTCTTTGCGGAGGGTCAAGGTACATACTGCCGAGGGTCCAATGTCAAAAGAGGAATATGATCATCTTTGATTCGTGTAACGAGGGAGGAACGTTCGCGCAGGTTCAATTTCGTCGAGCGGGGGTGATTTTCCAAAATTTCTATGTTCGTTTAACGAGGAGAAAGCGTCGAATAATGCATTGGCGTAGTTTCTGGCTGCCCTCGTGCGTGTGCATACTGCACGGAGGCGATGCTGTTCGACAGTCGGGAGAGACAGCCGGAAACTGTGCTTATACCTTGCACATCGATACCGTGCAACACGCAGCTCGAGCTCCACTGATGCGTCAAAGTATGCTGTCTAGTTTTTTTACGTCTCCCACTTAACGTTTACAGCGATAAAAGTCAACGGTCCCTTAACACTTTCCCACGATTTTTCGTTCGAAAAGACGAGCACTGGAATCTGCAGATCTGGTTGCTGGAAAAAGCGCGCACCAGTGTCTGGCCTCTATTCTGATTTCAGCTAATTTCGATGGGCGAATGGAGTGGACGAAACGGAACGGCAGAGAACTGATAATCGATGAAGATAATAGGGTACACGGTCTTATCGTCACAGAGACAAAAAACTTTCCGCAATCTCTAGTCACAGAGACATCGGATGTGTTTGAATTCCGTTCGAATGACCGATTGCGGCAATAGCGCAATTTGCATCGCGGGGAGAATTAGTTGGAAACTGGATTAACGAAAATGTATGAAAGCGCAGGAACGAGGAGCTTGTATGGCAACCAGTCGGAAGGAAGAAGAGCACGGAAGTACATTCACGGGGATGCTTCGAGATTTTAAGGGGGTACTCTAGTGAAACTGCCCGTTTTTCAACGCCATCTTCGGGAATTTATTCAACAAAAACTATAAGTTTATACTATCTGGCGTTTCGCCTGCATATTGAGGTATGTTTGAAGTAATACTCAGAATTTTTTTGAACTTTTCTATCGCACATATACATAGATATAGTCGGCAACGCAAACTTCTTCAATAAAATTCTTTCCCGACGGGCGTTGGTGCGAGAACTGTTCTGGTCATCCAAAATGGAAAAACTAAGGTTTCTTCTCTTTATTATGATTGTCGTTATGGTTGGAATCACAGAGGCCCCCTAACAATAAACATTTGCAGAATGACAGCATATTGAAGAAGAATGTTCCATATTTGCTCATAAATTTAGCTGTTTTCGTTCTGTAGAATTAATTTTATACAAGATAGAAACTCGTCCGAGGTTCCAACCATAGCGACAAACATAATAAAGAAAATGAACCTTAGTTTTTCAATTTTGGATGACTAGAACGGTTTCCATACCAACGGCTGTCGGAAAAGAACTTTACTAAAGAAGTTTGCGTTACCGATTGTATCTATGTATATGTGCGATAAAAAAGTTGAAAAAAATTCTGAGTATTAGTTCAAACATAGCTTAATATGCAGGCAAAACGCCAGATAATATAAACTTATAGTTTTTGTTAAATAAATTCCCGAAGATGGCGTTGAGAAACGGGCAGCTACGCCAGAGTTCCCCTTTAAGAATGTACCCAGATACATTTTCCCAGAAGAAACATTTCCCGACAGCCACCTAAGTAAATTACAAAAGTAGGGCGGTAGTTGTTCAGCCTTCATTCATCCCCCATCTACCTTCGCAACCTACACCCAGAAGAGACTCTTCGCGCCCCTAACCTTCGTCCATCCCTCATCCGCCTTCGCAAACCCACACCCAGGAGACTCCTCGCTCCGGCAGAGCTGCGGGATGCCAGGAGCTACTTACGTCCACGCGGAACATGGTCTGCACTTCGAAGTATCCTGGACAGGAGTCCAAGCAGAGGGAGAAGGGTGGCGCGGAGATGTTCCTGACGGCGCGCATGATGGCGAGTGCCAGCAGACTAACGGCGGTGGTGGCGAAGACAGTGCTGGCCGTGAGTTCTGTGTACAGGTCGAGGGCCTGCCAGGCGCCGCGCCAGGCGTTCACGCAGCAGAAGCCGAACACCGCGGTGTACAGCCTGGAGCCGACGTAGTACAAGAGCCGGTGCTGGTCCGGGTGCAGCTGCTCGTTGAGAACGTTCTGGGACACGTTGAACGCGTACAGGCCGATGAAACCGATCACTATAGAGGCGAGGCTGCTGAGCACCGGGTCCCCGGGGTACACGTAGACGTCGCTGAGGCCCCAGGTGCCTCTCCAGTAGCCGACGACCGCCGGCGCGGCCACGGTAGCCGAGAACACCGTGTCCAGGATCGTGAGTATCGTGTAATGGAGACGGCTCGATGAACGACCGCTCAGACCGCTCGTCATTCCGGTGCCACCGCGTAACTCGACCATTCTCATCCAATCCTGATCGAGCCTAGTCGCACCGCTCATCATGCATGACTCGAGGCTGCGTCGGTACGCTCTCTCTGCTGGTGCATGACTTTGGCCGGGGCTTTCGACGTGTTCCACGGATTGCCCGGGATGGTCATTCTTCGGTCAACTCGCGGCTTCCGTCAAGTGTCGGCAAGCTGTGCAGCGGGGCAGCTAGCTGATCGCTAGAAGTTCCCGCGCTGTGGCCCGAGGGACGTTCTTGGGGTCGTGTTATCAGTTCGGGGCGAGCGACGAAATTTGAAAGGAGTCTGGTGGTCCGAGGGTTATCAAGCAGAGTCTGAAGAAGAGCTTCTGTACGTGTACGCCAGCCTACCGATCCCAGACGCTGGCACTCGGTTTCACACTTTCGACGACTCTGGCCATGGTACTAGCAGGTTCACTCGAGCTCCCTGCAGGATTCAATGTCCGCGAGATCCTCCTAGCGTTTGCAGCGAATCTTCTTGAAGTAGTACTGCCTCTGGATCGCAATGATCATTCTACCCACTGGACCTGTTCCTTTTGACGCTCTCCCGGGACGATTGCCGTGGCTGCTGCTCGGTGCTAGACACGGAACGATCCTCGCGGACTGGCTGCGAGCAACGGAGGCAGGTGTCGCGACTTCCTCCGGGCATCTTCAGACCCCCGACGGCACCGTCATCGCGCCACGCGTCCTCCTTGACACAGGATGACGTTCGTTTGCCAAAGCGACGATCAGATCCAGCGGCCAGCTGGCGGCGGAGTCGTTCGTCTCGCTTATTTTCCAGAGCTCCGTAAAGCCGTCGGCGGCTTCGTTCACTTTTCTCGACGATGGCCGACCGACTGCGTTGCGGATGGTGCACCGATGCACACGGGGCGAGTACGCGGCTGTCAGCCGACAGGTCGGGCTGCGGGTGAGTACTGGCATTTGTTCAGTCACCGCTATCTTTTATCAAGTGCTAAGCACGGACCAACACTATCGCATTATCATGAACGGCACCGTCATACGGGCCATGGCATAGAGAATAGTACGGTGCTCTGCTCTCTTCCCTTCCTTCCTCCATCTCTCTGGCCACCCCCACCCACGTGTCCGCGTAAAGCCACGGTTCGTATACCGTCGATTAACGATACGGGGGGGAACGAGCTTTCGACACCCACCGAGCGACGTTCTAAGAAAGTCCAAAGGGGATCCCTGTCGCAGCAGGAAGTAGACAGGAGCGTTTCGGTGGCTGGGCCCGGTAATTGGAGGGCGCGAGCGATTGTCAGGAAATTTTTGTCGATTGCTCGCTGGGCCCGCGGCCCACCATCCGCGGGGGTCTCACTTTGACCTTTCAGCTCTCAGTCGGTGAACCCGAATGAATGGCGGCGAACGCTGATGAACGTTCATCGTTACGGCTACTGTTCGCCAATCTGCCCGCTGTCTAGCCCCTGGCTCCTGCTGCGCTCTGCTGCAACGTACAGGGAGTTTAACAATCCCCGTGTTGGTGCGGATGCCACTGGATCGAGTATTTTAAATTTCACGCAACTTTTTTGGAGGATTCGTAGATTTTGCTGGTCCCCTTTCTGCGGAAGGAATCGAGCATTCCGGGGGCGGCAGTTTGTGCGTGTTTTCAGTTCTGGAGGATGAAAGGGGAGCGCAATTCTCGCGACGTTTCAGGCAATGACTGTCGATCGTACACTAGATCTGTACTTTCACAGATTTCAGCGTCGTCTTTTAATTTGGATTCACATGGTCGATTATAAATTGATGTTTCACGATGCACGTCTGTGGAGTCAGACAGCAACTGCGTTTGCGTGGTACCACTTACTACTTTTGTACGTGAATCAGCATATATTCGATATTATTGCCAACCACGTGTAGCGTTCAAGTAATCGAGGGATATGTTAATTAACGTGCAGTAAATCGGATTTACTGTTCAGGTTTTGATAAATCTTTTACAGACTCACCGTTCCCATAAAACGTCCGTTCGCGAAACAGGGTGGGGTTAAAAACTTTATTGAACCAGTTTTACCTAGATAAGGTATAATAGTTCGGGCATCAAATAAGTGTGGTTCGAGCCGTTCGCAGGAAGGCCGCGAGGTTACCTTGAATTTCATTATCGTAAGCTGGCAGCAAAGGAAAAGCCAATTGAACCTTTAGAGCTTGATGGAAGTCGATCTACTAGCAATTTTCACTATCGTGATCGACGTGCAGACGGTAATTAACGATTCAGGAACCGGCTGTTGATTGATAAGAAACAAGATAGTGGCCGCAGAAGAGGCGACAGGCCACCTTGAAGCCTGATTTTTCTGAGTGGCGTTTCCTGTCCGCCAGTTTCATCGGGCTTTTGTCGTGCCGAACTCGTCGCTAATCGGCACCTTTTTGTGCACCAATCAAGCTTGGATTACGGCGATCCTCTCACCTTGACCCGTCATCTGGTGTTTTTATTTTTCGCGACAGGCTTTGTTAGCGACGAAAACTGAATCACACCATCGCGTTCGATCACGCTTCTCCTTTATTCAGAGCTAATTCGCTGCTCCACGCGTGCAGCTTCCGTTTCTCTGCCACCTTTCGGTAATTGGCGCGGATAGAAGTGGCTGGAATAATCGTCACCTCGCTGCCTTCGCGGCAGAATGTCCCGAGGTAACGAAATCACAGAACTGATTCTGCTCGTTCCCAAAGTTTCTCTTCGATAGAGGGTCGTGCTTTGCAGCACGTGAAATCTGCCACACAGAAACACACGAATTTCGCGCAGGCTTCAATGAGCGTCGCACAGATAACGCCCCCGCCGCGATAAAGTGATAAATCGTGTTGCTCAACAATAGATTCGTTCCTCTTAGCATATCAGAGAAGTTGTACTACGAGGTTTACCAATGTTACTCAACGATGCTCCAACGTGTATAATCTGAATTCGATATCGACATCGATCGTGAGGCGTCCAAAAGCAGCATCGACATTACGCGATCCGCTCCGATAATCAAATCAATTCAATTGGATCGCTGATTGTTAATACAGAATGAACCTGGGAAAACCCGAAGTCAGAAGTTTCCAAGCATAGTTCTCTTTCCTATACAGTGGCGTGCACAAGCATTCGGCCACCCCTTAAAACAGAATAGCTTGTTTAAGATTGCTCCAAAGGAGTTTTGAAAAGCTAGACGGATTAGTTTGCTAAGTGACGAGAAAAAATAGTAAATGTCTTTTTTTCTTCAACTTTTTCGTCTGCGCTTGTAATGAAAATTAAAAAAATGCTTTTTATAGATTTAAGTAAGCTGTATACGTGCTGAAAAATTCATCAAAATCGGTTCACGCAGCTATGAGCTGCGAGCAGTTAAAGTTGACGGAAATCACAGTTTTCGGCCGAAAACTGCCGAAATGTGTGAGTATTGTACCTGCGGGAGGGTCTCCATCCAAAGTGATTTTTTCGAGCGAAGCGATGTTACAAAATAGAGGCACGCTGATACAATATCGATGTATCATCCAGCGATCTCGAAAGTACATGTATAGATAGATCGTCGGATGATAATTGAACATTTACTTTCCTCGTTGACACTGGCACCGATGTCTCCATCCACTGGGGATGCTTCGTTTCGCAAAGTTTCGGGGAAGGCCGTGACGAAAGTTGTTAATCTTTTGCGAAGATACTAAGGGAGATTACTTGCACAGATTTCTAGAATTTCCACCACTTTCCTTAGCCCTGTCCCCTTATATCGCATCGAAGAAAGAGGTGATTTTCCTGACGAACGTGGCCGGGGATTCCCTGACAATGGAGGAGCTTCGAGAGTGCACTGCGAAAGGCTCGAGGATCTTAGGAAGATGCTTGTTACCAAAGACTAATGAAACTATAATATATTCTTTTGGAAATAATAAAGTCCCTAATGGATCTTGGCGGTGAAACTTACCAATTTGTATCTGGTTGGGAAGTAGAAGACGTAGGTGAGTTTGTCTACGAATACCACCGAGGGAACTGCTATGAGATTTCTCACAGAACGCAGAGCTGCAAGACTTGCTAGTATCGCTAACATCGTGCCTACAGTTATCCTGCAACAAATTAATAGAACCAAGTTAACGGCGGGCATTTTTTTTTGTCAGATTGGCTGGCAATGCAATTCTTAGCGTGCAGACGATGATTGGATAGACTGTTATTATTTAAAAGTAAAGAACTGGATGGAGCAGAGTGAATAATCACTATTGCAATTGTTCTAACGAAGCAGCATGCTGTCATTAATATTCTACTTAGTATTATACTCGAGCGCAGGAGATAGTCTCTTATGGTTGCAATCAGCTTGAGATTAGCATAATGAATGAAAATGCCCGAGACGATTAGCAAACTATTCTTAACGTGTTTTAAACTCATCAGCTACGGCACCGGTGGTCCATGTGCTCTGGGGCTCTAAAAATACAAATAGACTTGTTACATTCCTACCATCGCTTCCTTAAAAAGCATTTTCCTTCTCAGTAATGATCGACTTCACATAGTTCTAATTGATGCAAGTTTAACGACAGAACAGAGACTTGAGCTGGGAATCCACCGGGAAGCTGAGCTACGCTATGCCATGCTACGTTTTATAAAAATTAGCTTCGACACATTCTTACGGAACCGTTTCCACCAAAAGCTACGTTAAAACATAGCATCGCATAGCATAGCTTAGCTTAGCTCCCCGGTGGATTCCCGGCTTAAGGGGGTATACCCCCTTAAATACTTGGATTCACTTTAAGGTTCGGGCGTTAAGGGACCCACCAAATGTGGCCGCCGAAGAAGTGGTCGAAGATCATCCATCCGCCTCTCCATTGCGCGTTGCAAGCGACCCCGAACACGTACGTGTAGGAAATTTGCGCGATCTTGAATAACGCATTGTTCGCCCAACTTTTCTTCCGCCATGCGCCGGACACACGGGCGTGCAGGTAGTTTTTGAAGATCGCGAAGCCAGTGTGCACAAAGCCGCCCAGTACGAAGCAAAGAACACCGGGGAACCTTTACACGTCATACAAAATCGACTTTACGAGACCTATGCCAGATAAACTTCACTTACGCGTTCGAGCACAGTAACTAGAGCTCACCTGTCGTTGTGCAGGTCCATCAGGCCCCATATTCCTCTCCAAAAACCGACAGTCAATGGAGTAATTAATACCATCGAGAGGAGCACGTCAATTAGTGACCAAATTCGTTTCTTCTGTTTATTTCCTCGCGTGGAGTTTGGCGCGTCGAGGGGGTTGATCTAATCGAAAGGCAACGTGGCTGAGTTTTCAGAAAAATGGCACGCTTCGGGACGGACGCGAGTGGCTGGATAAGTACCTTCGAATTATTTCCGAATCGTTCTTTGATATCCACCGTGGCCGTCGATTTTCCCGAGGCGTCCTCTTCCAGCTTGTTTCCCTCACAGTCACTGGAATCACCCTGGCTCCCCTCATCGTCGATCTTCAGTAAAACGAGAGCGTACCTATTGCTCCTGCCCAATTCTTCGTAGTTCCCTGTGTTCTTCTCGGAGGGGTTCTGTGATATCTTCAGCTCGATGCCGCGAATCTTCTTATCGCGGTGTTTGAAGACCTCGGGGATGTCGTCCAAGCTTCTCACCCTTCTTCCGTTAAATTTGTACATGCTTGGAAGCGGCTTAGAACGCTCGTAGAACGCGACGACAACACGGCCGAACTTCGACTGTCATTCTCAATGTAATGTTCTTTGAACATATCCTAAAATACTAAGTGTCGCCTTTCGTTATCACTAGGCATAGTGCGAATGAGACGCTTGCGCATAAACCTGTTTCGTTTCTACGTCCATGCAGCCGGGGATAGACTTTATTAGACTTGATCCCGATGCACAAGTGTAAACTCCATTTGGATTACCATACCGATACATGTAGTTTCCGGTTTTTTTTTTCTCCGATCAAGCTTAGCATAAAGTGAGCTCCACGTGCGTCTCATTTCATCGATCTTTGAAGCGTGTTACCATGATTGCTTTTTTTTTTTAGAAATAAATTAAGAGTGTCGATAGAATTCTTAGAATCTTGAATACCAGGTAATACATTCGTAAAATTGTTCGTTCTCCAAGTTCGAACCAATCGACTCCACTTCTTTGCCGTTGATAGTAAAGTTCCTTTCGCCAGGTCTCTGTTATTATTTCTGTTACATTGTTGTGACATGCTAGCTCTCCCTGGTGCAGGGATTTGTTGACGGTAATGCCGTTGCTCAATCGTCAAATATTTGATCGGCAGTGATCCGACGATAAATATAGAAATTCTTCTGCCGGAGAACCGAATGCTTAATAATGCCACGTGACGGGTAAACAGAATTATGCTCCGTCGTTAAACGTCGAACTGGTGCGATAATTAGACACGTATATTTGTCAATTAAACCGATTGCGCGACGTTCGGCGAGATTTCATAGAGGACTGAATGTTTTTAAAATGTTTTTCTTAATATCACCTGCTAGACGTTTGCGAAGTCTCAAAGCCTCTTCGGTATAAATTCCCGATGGATACTAAAGGGTATTCCCGTTAAAAACAAATAACAATAATAATAATAATAAAAATAAATAATAATAATAAATAAATAAATAAATTCGTATCTTAAGGGCTCATTCCAGTTAGACGGGATGAAAAAATGGATTTTTTTAAAACATTTTTCGAAAGTACATACCCTCAAGAATGTACTGTTAAACTTTCATGGAAAAATTCCGATTATTTTAGCCTCTACAGATGAAAACTTTGAACGTGTTATTCTTGAAACGTCATTTTTTCACATCGTGAAGATAAAATCTCAAAATCTATCGAACCGATTGCGTTATAAATTGTACAGCTTATTCTGCACACCTATAACTCTCGCAGGAACTAGAACCAAGTAGTTAAAATCGAAAATAGCAAAAGAAAAAAGGCGAAAAACATTTTTCTTGCATTTTGCCCGCCACTTTGCTAATTCTGAAGATGAATCACTAATTGTAGTCCGAGCGATAGCGACAGTGATACTGATCAGGAATTTGTTTGGATATTTGGGTTCAGATGATTCTAACAGCTGAGATCGCCTTCACGAGCGAGGCGTGAATTTTTAAAAATGTCATCAAGACCGTTTTCAAAAGCATTTAAAAAGCAATAATTTTATTACATTTATATTTTTTATTTACCGCAGAAACGTAGTTTAATGAATAGAATAAAGTTTTATTCCACTGCTACAATAATTCTCGTCGCAATAGATTTCTGAAAATCGCTGAATTCGTCGGCGCGCTAACCGGAATGACCCCTTAAAAAAGGGAAGAAGAGGAGAGAAGAGACTGCCAAGGATTATGCGAAGTGCCCGTGTTTGCCGAAAGACGCCTGGATGGAGGGTATAATGAACTTCGACAGAAGTGAACGAGAACTGTCAACAGCGGGGTATATCTCGTTTACGACAGCAAGTCGAGTGCTCCTTCAGGTAAGTATACTTCCTCAGGCGCCACTGATAAAGCGAATTGTGGCGCCTGTCGAACCGCAGCGTCGTGGCTGCGATCGCAAACCGCAGCGTTCAGCGAGTCGTCTTTAATTACCACGATGCTCGGACGAATTCGGGCTCGAATCCGCGCGGAAGATGCACGTGTGTTTGTTCTGTCACTTAGTCGTGCAACCTGCCGGCGAGTTTCGCGTCTGTGATCCAAGGTGATGCAGGTGACGATCGAGGAGTCAACAGACTTAGGTCTCTCGAGTACAGAAAATATTTATTTTTTTTATAATATCTATGCGTAGGTAATGGAGAAGTGCTTTGGCTGGGGGGTGGTATCTTAATTTGGTGAAGGAAATGTTATTTTATTCTGCGATGGGGTGCTCCTCCACTTCTGGGTGATCTGCTTCTCCCAGCGTACTCCTGATGGTGTATTTCTAATAATTATCTACTCCTGGTGGGTTCTTAATGGTAAATTATTATAGTGGATCTATTGAATAATGATCTATTGCAGAATCTTATCCCCTACTCGAGTCTTTGATGAACTTAGAACGGCCACCCCTAAAAATGACGGAAGGATGCATACCATTTCAAAGCTGATTGGCACCGGGACTTTCCACGGGTTTAATGGCAATTACTCGAGCGGATATCTGTATACGTTTCAATTTATTGTAATTACATTACATCGACAGATGTACACCGCTTTCGGAAAGCTCTGTCCTTATAAAAATACGTAACAAAGCTCGATCGCGCGCAGCAAGCAGGATTACCGATAAATTAGGAAGCGAAACTAGCGTAGGGGGCTCCGTATAAATACGGTTCGTTTCGTTTTTTTTTCTCTCACTTTTTCTCTTCTTCTTCTTCTATTGTACCTCGCGAATGAACTCTCGTGATCTCTTTTGTGCGTAATCCGGTCGTGGCTTCCCCGCGAAGGAAAACACCTCGTCCTCGTGTAAACAGCTAGTAACTTCATCGTATTATGCTATACCATTATGCGATACGTGTCTTTTCTTCTCGTTTCCTTAAATAACCGTAGAAAATAAAACGAAAGAAGAACAGATTCGTTACAACTCGACCGTAAATCGTACAATATATTAATATATTAATATATATATATATATATATATTAATATATATATATATTATTATTATTATTATCATCGTTTAAATCTCTATCGATGGAACTAGCACCAATGACTATTCTCGCGTAGCGATTCCGTTAAAGTACCAAGGTCGATGGACGTTTCGTTACCTCGACGTACACGTCGGGTGGCGCTCACCCTCTCTCGACATACAAACGCAACGTATAAAAAATAAAGTCGGACAAGTGTGTATTTCTTTCGTCCCGTACAGCGTCGAGAGCACGCGGAAAGATCGCGTCTCAGCTTCCACCTCTGCGTTCTTTGTGCTCGCCAAGCGATCCGTTACGACCCGCAGTCGATAAATCGTTAATAGAATAAATCGTCAACGTTCCCTCGCGCATTCCATGTGACATTAGCTAGCCGCCGCTCCTCCCCCTCTGCACCCGAACGGAAAGGAGGGAAGGAAAGAAAAACAGAAAAAAAAAGAGGAAATCATCGGCAATCGTCGCCAACCGACGGAAACGATATCTACACGTTGCACCCCTAAGCGATATAAATAGAAACCGCGGTAATGTTACATGGAATGTCGGGTTAACAAACAAATCGGAACGATCGGATGCACCGTGCCCGCGGAGGCCGCGTCACGTCGTCGTGGACCCCGACCTCTCGCCGATCTCTTCGCGGACCCGCGGGCCTACAGGAGTATAACATTGCGCGAACATCACGAATGTACAGGAACGGATAGGGGTGGGGCGGGCAAACGTATTCTGGCGCCTTCGCAGCGACGATCGTTTCTTGGTCCGTGCAACGTGCTCGGTACAAATACAAACATCTTTATCACACGTGTAAAATCGTTATCGTCCATCGTGTCGTCAACGATTCGAGGGGGTTGTGGGGGGGGTCGTTCAAGGAAACGAACGTGGATCGAGGGGCGTTCGGTTCCCAGTACGATTGGAATCCGGAGGCGAACGCGCGTCCCCGTTCGCTCCAGCGTTTCTATATCGATTGTTAAGTAGAATAGGAAGATCACCGCGCGACAGACTAGTTAAGTAGCTACGCAGGTCGTTGGCGGCCTCGCGCCTACGCCTCGCTCGGCTCCTCTGACCGTGCCGACCGAGCGGCTTTCTGGGGCTGGCGTGGTCGCCGCGTCTCGCGTTCAGCCTCCTCAGGGCTAGATCGGCGGCGGGCCGTTCGGGTAGACGACCATCGGCGTGAAGCTTCTCGCGAGGCTGTTGGACAGCATGCAGCTGTAGTCCTCCTCGGTGGATGGCACCAGCGAGGCGACGCCTAGCGCCAGCAGCATCAGCGCCTGGATCGGCAAGGAAACGCGCAACACCCGGCCCAGGAAACGGTATCCCCGCGACAATACCGTTCGACGGCCATTGTCACCACTGAAACACGTTCATTTACACCCATGGTTATCGTGGTCACCTTCCTCTAACCAGCGGGAAATGCTACTCTTCATCTTCCAGAACGTACACTGCCGCTTCTAAGCCTTTGCCCACTTCTGCGCTCTCTGCGTTCTTTGCGGAACGTTCAAGAAAGGGTTTCGATACGAAGATTAAGGTAAGATACGAGAAATCAGTCGACGTCTCGGAGCTGCACAATTGGTGGTCGTTTGCTGGGAGCTTTCTTCGAGACTGTTTGTTACTATACTAACAGGAGATACTCGGGAATTGTATCAAGCTCTCTAGGCACCTAGCACGCTGATCATTGTTACGAATTGGTGCGATAGTAAACGATATGGGCAAATACTTTAGAGCGGTAGCGCAAATATATGTATATACGTACGAGACGTCGAGTCTGTTCGAGTCAACGTTTCCCAAAGTTTCTACTAATCCTCCGAGCAAAGAGAGCTGGGAGTGCGAGGTTTCGTTATTGGGGAAACGCTGCTCGGGAACTAAAAACAGAAAATGAAAGAAACGTACTCTGTGCCGGGTGCGTCGTGGGGCCGAACGGTTCCAGAGGCAGCTTCGTCGAGCAGCTACAATACAGTAAAAGAGAAAACACAAACAATAAGGTACTGTGCACGTGAATGCTACTGTCACGAGCCACGGGTGCGATGAAAATTCTGAACGGCTCGATCGGAGGCTTTAAATACACCGTCAGGAATCATCTTTCTGAACGTGTACTGTCGACAGTTACACCATCGGCATTTCCATTGGCCGAGTAGCGGGATATATTAATTCGCCTCCGTGCCTCGTGTTTAAAGTATCGATTAACGTGATCCCTAGACGTGGTGCGTGAGTCTACACCGAAGGCTAACATTTAAGAAGCATGAACCATCGGAGTATCGGCGGGTAGCCACAGAGGACCGACGTTCCCTGGCGGTTTCCGTCTGAAAGCTACCGCCTGTGGCTCTCTAGATATTCGTACGAGACGTTAACAGCTCGAATGTTACGATGCTTCAAGTTTCTCAGGGGATGGACGTAACGGGAAGGGCATTCGAGCTTACGTCGTGAGAGAGGGATGCTAGAGAGGAGGTCGTGGCCGCGAGCCCGACGTCCCGGGGGTCCATTCCGAGCGCAGCTCCCAGTTTCAGGGCGTAGATTCCTGTCAGTCGTCGAAGGGACTGCAACCTGAGTCGCAGCTCCTGCAGGCAAGCTCTGGTGTCACCTTTCTCGTCCAGCAACTGATTGGCTGACTCCTGCAGCGACAGCACTCGTGGCTCGCACCGCTCCAGGTCGCTTCTCAGCTCCCTGAAACGAACGGTCTCGAATTACTTACTACACGAATTAAATTCAACGAGAATTTAGCTGACAAGGGAACATCCCGAACCCGGAAATTCAAAAGATTCTGAAACTTTGTGAATATGTAGGGGATTTCCTCCTGGTTAAACGCAATTTTTGTTTGCTGCCCAAATTCACTTTAAGGGGGCGTAATTGACCCCTGAAAATCTGGTTATTTTCCGATTTTGTGTTATGACGCGTGAACTGTAAAATATTTTTTTTTAACAAATGCTAGATCTAATTGAAGGAAGTAACTTTTGTCGTGAAATTTTTTTTCTATCTCTTATAGTTCGCCAGTTATAACACAAAATCGGAAAATAGCCGAAATTTCAGGGGTTAATTTCCCCCCTTCGAGTGAATTTCGGCAGCAAAAAAAAATTGCGTTGCAAGCAGGAGGAAATCCTCTACATATTCACAAAGTTTCAGAATTTTTTGAATTTTCGGGTTCGGGATATTCCTTTGTGAGTCCCTTTATTACCACTTCATTCAAAGTGAAACTATACTGAGTTGCATTAATATTTACTGTTTCTCTATAGAAAGCTGCTATTTTAAGAGAAGAATACTGAATCTAATTTCTTCTTTCTCTGCCAAGAAACCCATACGATAAATCAGATAAAAAGTGAACCACCCAGACGTACCTAAATTTATTATACTTGGCGGTCATGATTTCAGGGGATTCGGTCAAGTCGACAGGCTCGCTGGCTCGTATGCTAACTTCCGTTCTTTCGAGCCAAGCTAGCAGTTCCTCTATCGTGCGATGGAACTGGTGGTTGGACATCAGAGCAACCTGCAGCTGTTCCTGCCACCGTGTAGCCATCGCGCATACTTTGCTCCACCTTTCGTTCGCCACTGCCAATCTTTCTCTCAGCTGCGTGGAACGGCGCGTGTCTTCGTTGTGGTCAGTCAGGTGGGCACCAACGGTGTTGAGGCTGACGAGGATGCTTTTGTGGCTGTCCAGGTCCAGCTGGAACTCGCGATGCTCCTGTATCACGTCCTCCAGTTGCTCGATATTGCTAGGTGGCGAGTGCTGCTCGCTTTGGGTGCCCTCAGCGAGCTCCAGCCACTTCTCCAGCCTCCATAGATCGTTCTCCAGTTGCGCCCAGTTGCGACGCGAGCACAGGGGGCACGTCAGCCTTCCATTGTCGCTGAAAATTCCAACGCATCGATACACTCTTCTGCAACGATCTTCCAACTATGGTCTGACATGATTCTTAAAGAGTACTTGGCTAGTTTCAGATGAGATTAGAGGAGAATGGTTGGTTACTGAGAAACTGTTAGGGCGAAAGAGGAAACACTCACTGGGCGCAGGGAGAGGTGAACATGTCGGTGATAAGTAACCTGCGTGTGAAAAATGTTTCGCTCAATATTCTCTCAAGATTCTACCTGAGTTCTCTGATTTGTTGTTCCCGGGTCCTCGCTAGGATGAGGAGATTGTCGTATCTGTCCGTCAACGCTTCCACCTCGTTCCCTTTGGCGGCCTGTACGCTCAGCTTGCCGTCTTCTATGAGCAGACCGTGGAGATGACGGGCTAGCTCGATCGACGATTGACAGCTTCCGATCAGTTTGCTCTATAATAACGAATTGGTCAGAGTCCCGTAAAATTAATGAGAACACCCGATTCCTATATTCCGATACGTTCTACACTCACAATGTTCTTAGCAGCCGTGTTCAACCCTGGTCCAGCGACGGGATCCGGGGTGACGGCTACCTCCAACGTGTCCAGTGCATCGCTGCACTCAACGAGCGCTGCTTCCAGCTCCATTAAGTACGCGTCGCTGGATGTCATCCTCAGTAACCTGGGCAATGTGTCCACTTGAACGGCAGAGTCTTGCTCGAACTTGAGAGTCTCGACCTGCACAGCCTCGTCAACCTCCAGCTTCTCCTGCCCTTCGATTTCCGTTCTCAGAGAAGCCACTCTCTTCTTTATGTCCTCCCACAGCAGCTGATACTCGTCCACCAATTCTTGGATCGTGGCCACCTCATCCGAATGACATTCTTGCATTACCTTCAAGGCCAGCTGGTCAGCCTTCTGAAGCGTGATGTTCTGCGTCCTCAGCTCTTCCTCGATCTCGTTCAGCTGATGCAGCCTGTGTCGTATCGACGCCTTCTGCTCGGGCGTGGCTAGGTGCTGCGTCCTGGTCAGCCGAACGTCGACCTGTGTCAAGCCGACCACCGCCGCGCCGTGCACCGTGATGAAGTCCCGGTAATTCTTCTGCCCCTGCTGGAGCGACAGTAAGACGGCGTTCACTCTCGGTTTCAGCGTTTGCCACTTATCGATAAGCCGCCTGGTGCCGCCGATAAGCGACTTCAGATTATCTGGATCTAGGCCAGTCCTAGCCAATCGGCCAAAGTGCTGTTCTATCGCCTTGATCACTGACTCGCGCGTCTCCACGTCCGCCGCGATGCTCTTCGCCCTCTCGATCACCTTCTTCGGCTCCTCCTTCGACGCCTCGTCCTCCAGTTCCGAGAGCACCTTATCTGTCGCCTCGAGCCAGTCCCCGTGCTCGGCCTTTATCTGCTCCAGCTCCTGCAGGATCTTCCAGGCGAGCACGATCTTCCCCTTCCTACCCGCTGACTTCACGCAAGTGGCCGTCCACCTGCGCTCCAGGCCCTCCATCCCGCTCCTTATGGCGTCCGTGTTGAAGGAGGCCTTCCAAGCGTCGCAGTCGCCGAGGAGTATCCCGCAGAGATTCAGAACCTCGCCGATATTCCCGCTCTCCGCCTCGATGTCCTTCTGGAGGTGGTCGTGGTCCTCGAGCTTCTTGTCGATGCAGCTCTGCGCGATGTCCTCGATGACAAACGTCTCCGAGAGCTGAGACTCGACGCTGGCCAGCCAGGTCCTCAGCTCGTTTATCCTCCTCTCCAACGTGGCCATGCTTCTCATCAGGTCTACCAGCTTCGTCGCTCTGGCCTTGCCCGTGGCCAACAGCCGGTCCCATCTTTCGTTCGCTTCGTCCAACGACCTCTGCAGCCTGTCCTTCTCCTCCTCCTCGGCCACTTGGATCAGATCCTGGCCGGTGGCCTGCAGCCACGAGACTTCGCGCTGCTTCAGCGCGATCTCAGCCTGCAGATCGCACTCCAACCTCTTCAGGGTCTCCTCTGGCTCGTTGGTAGCCATCGAATCTGACATCTGGATCCTAACCTCCGTTTCGTCTGTCCATGCTAGAAACCTGCCCAGCCTGCCCCTCCAGCGATCGTACAGACCGCAACGCTCCTCTAGCCTGTACACCAGCAACGCTGCTTGGTGCTCGAGCTCGCCGTGTTGCTGGCACAGCAGCGACCGCTGCTGGTGCAGGGCTTTCATGTCCGATGGACTCAAACACTCCCTCAGCTGTTCCGTGATCACTCCGAGGGACTCTAGGTCCGCTGTCATACTGGACAGCCTGGTCTGCTGTCGTTGAATCGACTCTAACTCCTCTTTCGTCGTCGCCAGACTCGCAGCCTTCGCGTGGAAGGTGGCGCTAAGGATCTGACTGATTTCTTCGAACGTCGCGGTGATCCTGTTCGTCTGCTCCTCGTACTCCGCGTGGAGCTTCTGTATCCTCTGGATGAAGTCCCGCCAGGTCTCCAAGCTCGCGTTCAGATTGCCGATTCTCTGAGCGTCAGCGGCGTGCTTCATTCGAATGGACACCGCCAGCGCCTCGTCGCAGTTGGTAAGCAGGGACTCCTGTTGCTCCTGCAGGTACTCCAGCTGGGACTCTCCCTGCGGCAACTTCTCCAGCAGCGTCTGTATCCTGTTCAGGATCTTGTCCAATCGCCGCAGATGGATGAACCGCAGTTGTAGCTGGCTTCGCTCCCTCTCCACCTCCTTCAGCCAGGCTAGAAGCTTGCTCTGGTCCAGCTTGTACCTGTCCCATCCCGCGAGCCTGTCGCGGACTGCCGCGTGCCTCTCCATGATCCTGGCGAGGGTCTCATTGTGCAGGTTCGTGAGGATGTTGAATTGCTCCGTGGTGGAGAGGTTGCTGCCCTCCTCCGCGCGCACCGTGATGATGAGATTCTGCTTGTCGGTCAGCAAGTTCTTGTGCACCTCGCAGAGGTTCCTGTGCTCCGACAGGCCGTTGTAGTCACCGGGCAAGCCGTTCGACAGGAAGTCCTGCACGTGTGTCAAGTACTCCTGCCAGAGCTTCAGGGCCGTCGCCCCGTCCTGCGTTTTCACCAGACGAGTGGATAGCCGATGGTACTGCTGGAAGGTCTCTCTGAACACCTTCTGCCACAGCTGCAGCACCTCCACCACCGACGGTTCCTGCGTAGACACTTCCAGGCTGCGCTCCTTGATGGACTGCAGCTGGGGCTCCGTGCACGTGAGGGCCAGTAGGTGGTTCCTAAGCAGCTTCAGCTGCTCCTTCGACTCGCCTTGGCTCACCGCGGTCAGGCTCTGAGGAGGAAACGAAGAATACGTCAGCTAATCAATCTACATTCTCGGCTCCTTAAGAAGCTTGCATTCGTAAACGATCGGAAGGGAATTATTACATTGCATCGATCTTCTCAAGTACGTAATATGAATCGATGCGAACTTATCCCAACTGCTAACTACCCCCAACTCCGCTACTCTTTCTATCCCCGATGCTCGAGCAATTCCGACGAGCTCGAGCTACGAAGCGTCTTCTATTCCCGGTGCAGGTGTCCTTGGGGATTTCCATCGACAATCGGAATCACCGTGGACGATCATCGCCGTAAATTCTATCGGGGAGGGCCGTCGGAGGAATCGAAGGCGAGTCCTCGAGGAGGTGGCGTCGGAAACTTTCGACCAAGAGAGGCGAGGCGGCGTAGGTGCACCGTCCGGATTCAGCTGTTGCGGATTTCGTGACTGATGCAATTGCCACCCCGGGTTAAGCCCCTCGGCCTTGACACAACAAATTGTTTCGGAACTAACGCGATTAAAATATAAACGCGCGTGCGAGCGGAGCTAATGATCCGCGGGCTTGTGCCAAGCACCAATAGTAACGCGCTCGGCCTGACGGACGCTCAAGAAATCACCTTGAGGGGTGGCGGACGCGCCGCGCTCCGCGGCGGGCTCCTTTCGAAAAAATGTCGAGTGATCAGCGGAATCGGCCAAGGTCCTCTCAGCCGCGCTTCCTACTAGGCTAGCCTTGCGCGATCATAAAAATAACCGCGGGGCTCCTTCTGACGCGTGCACGGTTCTGCCTCCACCTAAAGGGTTGCGTCAAAAGATAATTCGCTGTCATCCGGGCTAATGTTGAACGCTGCTTCCTTCGCCCTCGAGTATGCGGCTAGCTTGCCAGGAATTTATTTCTTCGTGTTATGGGAATAGTTTCATTTAGATAGTTCAAAGTGCAGAGGCTTGGAAATTTTCCCCAATTCATTTAGGAATGTTATATTCAGCCGCACAGGTGCCGTATGTTGGGCTCGAAGAAATTGGAATGGCCTGCAGTCTGCACGGACCATCAGAGGCATCCCATGCTTCCAGACGAATCCGCGAAGGCCAGAATAAGAGAACACGAAGACAGTGCGAGCACGTCGTTCTTCAGCGCATGAAAGTCACAGCTTTAGAGACCCTCGTTTCTCAGAAACGCGCCCCGTGGAATTCGGACGTCGCGCCGAGGCTCGATCTTTACCCGATTCATCGATCTCGAAATACAGTTTCCGTTCGGCTAATCGACTCGGATTGTTCCTTTAACGTGGCGGGGCTTTTGCGACGATAGGAAAATAGAATTTTAAAAATAGGCTTGCTCCCGTCCTTCGAATTCTAACCGAAATGCTTCAGAAACTTTAATAAAATCTACGAGAAATCGTTTCCACAGCGGCTGGCTACTAAGACAGTAGCGAGTAAGAGGAAGTGCCTCGAAAGCAGATGCAACGCGTGTTGTTGCCATATCTCTTCGAGTCGACACACGTCGGAGCGATTTTCTAACAAATTGTAATGCCGTAGCGAGCAGTGACCTCGGCCGAGGAAGAGTAGCCGTGTACCGTCTGCCGCTAATTTAAATAAACACGGCGGGGCGCTAACTGGGCGACGTTAAGCGCACATGTCAACAGGCTTTCCATCGATACACGCGGCTAAAATATTTACGGCGCGACGCTACTGTTTACGAATTTCCCAGAGGAAGGCCTAAGAAACGCTCCATTCACCATCTAACCAGAAGCTACTTCAGTCTTCACGGTCCAACTTATATATTCCTTCCCTACCTTCCCTTACACCCAACATCCACTAAATCCTTCTACCGATCCACTTTCCTAAAAAAAAAAACAGCATCTACTTGACATCCCCGAAACACTCGCTAAGCTTTATCGATCGCGTCACGCCACCCCCGAAAAAAGAGGCGCAAAATAAATGAGCTCGCGAGACGGGAAAGGAACTCGTTCCGTGTCAACGCCTACCCCTTGGTTTTGCAAGATCTGGAGGCTCTAAAAAAGCCGCGACATCCCGCGGAAAGATTATATAATTACTTGCCTGTTGGACCGAGTCCAGGAAATTTTTCGTCTGGCACAGATCGCCGCGCGCGAGCTCCTGGTTGAGGGCACGGGCGTCCGCCGCGTCCGCGAGGCAAGACAAGGTCTCGCGGATGTCTTCGAGGCGTTGCCCCAGGGCCTCCACCTCGCCGTGCAGCGGTCCAGTTGCGTCCAGCCCGACGTCCGACGCGATCTGCGCCACCAGGCCTTGGAGCTTCGCTAGCCTCTCCTTGTGCTCTGCCATTGTCTCCTCGCAAATCTGTTGGGAAGTCGCAGCGGTCAGAGAACCATGTGCTCCAATCGCTCCTCGTGCTTCACACGCCCTCCATTCTTATCGGACTACGAGGAAGAGCGAGTCTCTTAAATCACAGCGTCGACACTTTGTGCTCCGAGACTCTCGAGACAGAAGTGTCCTTTCGAAGCAGCATTGCGGGAGGATCGGGGGTGGGAAGTGAACGATGGATGCAAGGGATGCACGTGACAGGTTTGTGATCGATGTTGGGAGAAAAGGAGCGGACGTCTGGGCAGCGAATGGATCTCTGAATGACGGTCAGAAACTTCCGCGACCCATGCTTCGCGTCCTCATGCATATGTAATGCGATTCTTTGCGTTTCAACTGCTTATCGTCGTCTGGTATTCCTGGCTGAGGAGAGTGCTCCGGGGGAACGGTGGGATGGAAGCTACTGTCAGTTAGATACCGCGAGTGCGATGACTTTAAACGTTGACTCGGATTTTACTGCTCTAATTCGAACCGTTCGCGTCTTCGTTTGGAGCGGACGTTAATTGGGAACCGTCTACCAATTCCACCGTCCAGATCTCCTCTCGTTCGCAGGATTTCAGAACCCTGTCACCCACCGGTTGCAAAGTAGCGGGATTATTTCTTGAAACGAGAGTATGTTTGACGCCTCTATGAATAGAAGCTTGCGCAAGGCGCGCGGACGTAGCGTCGCCTCTATGCGTCCCGAATTCAAATTTCATCTATGACACGAAGCGATCACGACGCGCACACACGCACGATGGGGAGGGGCGCGTGAATGGGTGGTGTCGCGCGGAAAAGTGAATGGCACGAATGAATGGGCGAAAGACAGAGACGGGGCGACGGTAGAAAAACCGCGAAACGGGCGCGAGTGACAGATGCTTCTGGCGGACGCGATTCGATGGAGCCTCTGATGAGTCTAAAGTCTGATGTGAAAAGCATCCTCCCACTCGACGTTCCCCTCGCAGCGACGTGAAACTCTGAAAATCCAATCCGCGAGCATTTTATCAACGCCCCAGTCCCACCTTATCTGTATTTACGCCGCTGAACTGGGTCTTTCGATACGCCAAGTTGCCGGAGAGGCGAGCGCGAATCCAGGATTTAGTAGAGCCCACTGTGCGCAAAGATTCCGCACACGATTCTATTCCGGTCCGCGCCGTCACGTTTATATTAGATGCCACGCGATTCGAACACAAGAGTGGTGGCTGCACTTGATCGAAGGAAAGGGTTGAAGCTTCTGCGTCGCTGAAGGGGAGCTAGCATTAGGGGACAACGGTGTCATCTGGAGTCGAGCGGGGCACAGAGAAAGGGGGATGCAGCCCCGGACAAGACATAAAGACCAGCCTCCGGCGTAATCGATAGAGAGACAGGATCCCTTGGATCGTACCTTTATCTCCTCGGGCGTGCACATGATCCTCAATTTAGGTCACCGTTCATCGTCCCTATTCCCCAGAAGAGCGCGTCACGCCGCGGCGTCGCCCCGCGTACACGTGCCGCTCCGAGACGGAGCACATGCTTCGTGCGCTCGCTTGTAACCGGAAACAGCGGGCTGCCGGTATGGAGAGTGGCACATAATCGGGTCGCGTGCTTGCGAAATTAGCGGCGCTGTTTACGGTGCCGCGGCTCGTTATCGCGCGATAAACCCGAGACCGAGATAGCAACGCGAGAGAGCGTCACGGAGAAACGGGCGTCCCGACGCTCTGGACCAGACTGCCGTCCTCAGGGGGGGATCGATGCGCATACACCGACCCCGAGTGGTGGGAGACTCCCTTGCCCCGTATTCCAACGACCTACCCTCGCAGACTCACGTTTCCACGCACACGCGTAGGGCGAGCCCCACGGTGCCCCGTCCCGGCCCGCATTTCTGCCAGATAGCACTGGCCTCGGTGAGAATCCCCCATTCAGGGGGTCGGACACTAGTGTCAGCGTCCCTGTCTGGCATCTTACGCGCTATGCTTTTGCTGGGCGGGGTGGGTGTAGCGGCGTGATGCTGAGCGGAGGTTGATTCAAGGGTGTACGGTTCTGCTCTAGCTCTGGGTGCACGTGGTGAGAAGACGAAGGGTTGGTACAGGGAACTGGGATGAGAAGACGAGAGGATGTCGTTAGCTAGTAGTTTGAATAATTGTTGGGAAAGGAGAATGGTAGAAATTGGTCGATTGTGGACCTGCCTGGCAACCAAAGAGTTTTATAGGATATGTTTCAATAGGTCTTAAAGGGGTACTCTCATGCAGAGGGACGAGGTCCTCTGTTCTCTTTAGGGACCACCCACAAAGGACTACGAAATTTTTACCGATAAGCATTAACCCTACGTATTTGCTAACATCTCAATAAGTTGTAAAATAAATTTCAGTCATATATACAAGCTTTTTTCATAAGTTTAAGGCCGTTTAAAGACGAAAAACATGGGAAAGATGAGTTTAAATTCAAAGTCCCGTCATTTTGTGAATTTTTAATTTTTTTTCATAAATCTGCTACCGGCTATAGCCACACTCTTACTGATTAAGAATCCTTTCGGTTTTTTTGTTTTGGATCAGCGGAACAGCCGGAATCGTATGCATCGTGAGGCAACTTTTTTTTTGCACACGCTTTACGAGATGACCCACATCTTCGTTAATTATTATTATATATGGCTGAAAAATTTTTTACAACTAAGTGAAATGTTAATAAATATTTGTGGATAATGCTCGTCGGTGAAAACTGTGCAGGTTTTATGGGCATCGTCCCTAAAGAAAGGCACAAAGCTGGCCTTCTAGACGAGAATACCTTCTTAAGGAATCCGAATTGCATAATAATTTACCCTGAGGGCGATGGGAAAGTTATAAATAATTAGCGAATATTACAAAAATATATTTCTTCGAAAATTCTTTCCGACGCATATAGACCTTCAGAAACGGTGTAACATTTATCTAAATGTTTTCTCGAAATCTTTTGCACTTTGCCAGTCACAAGCGCGTAAGTAAAAGGGTAGGTAAGCGAGGAAAGAGAAATTCAACTCGAATCCACGCTGGTGTACTCGGTCATTGTGGCATTACACAATAAAACATTAACTCAAACGGTGTTTCTTAACATTATCATTATTTCTCTGGCAAATATTGTCTGTTATTGGGAATATTTTTACTAACGACGCCATTCCGAACTTTACGCTTATTTTTTTATAACTTTCCAAACGTCTCCAAGATAAACAATTGTGCATTTCGGATTCCTTAAGGCCTGTAGAAACATATCCTGCAAAAAACTTTCGTTGCCAGCCAGGTGCGAAGTTGACTAATTTTTACCATTCTCCTTTATGAAAGAAGGAAGGTGCGAGAAGTGTGAAGCTTCTGTTACCAGGTTGTTATCTGAAGTTTTAGTATCGATCGATGGTGGCTCGGTAAATCGCCGAAAGTGCAGAATTTACCGCTTATCTGACCACGGTAGACAGCTCGCCTTGTTTTGGCAGTGTATACAATGTCACTGATCGATCAGCATGGACGTTTCACGATAACGATGACTCTCGCTACTCTGGCTGCACCTGCAGGTGTTTTAGAAAGTTCTTTTTGCCGGCACGGTATGCTGATTGAATAAGCAGCTGAAGGTACGTCTCCGAAAGGTGACGTGCTAATGTTTAAACGATGGGTCACATAAACACGTAACAGTCGGGTAGAATTCGACCGGAGATAGCAAAGGCATTTACCTGAGGCATTTAATGCATTTGCCTGGAAGAATTTACTTTCCTTTTTACGACTTCTCTTGTTACCGCTAATTCCCTAATCGGTCCCGGTGAGTCACGGCTGCCAGAACAATTGACTGAAGCATGCCCCGCAAAATAGGATTTCGGGTCCGCCGTTCGAAATAAACTGATCTCTTAAGGTGCAAATCCACGATCGGAGAAAAATATCGTGACTCACGTGAGGCAATTATTTCAATATCTTTTTAATTATTTTCTCATCAGTTTCACGAGACAAGTTTCACGATATATATTCAAAAGTCTCTCGCGACTACCTCCATTATTTACATTTAGTTGTTGCTGAGATTTTTGTCTCCCGATAGAGAAGTCTCGTGTAAAAAATCTGATCGTGGATTCGCAGCTTTATACCTGCTCATAAAAACAAAATCACGCGAAGCATCGAACGCAGGGCACGCTAAGCACATAGCCAAGCTATCTCACAGTTCCATTGGTACATAATTCACGTACTCCGAATCTTTTATCTGCTGACACGAATGCTAAATATAAATTCGTACAAACTTTCCACTTCCACTATTCCCACGATTTTTCAGTCCTCGGCATTCGTTCTCCTTCGACTTTATTTAGAAAAAAAAAACGCCACTCGCGCGATACTCGTATTCTACGCTACTTCTCTGCCGAATAAAATGCGCAGAGAAGAAGAGAGAAGACGAAGGACAGCGCAGAGAAGAAGAGCGCGTGGATTTAGAAGAGGGAGGAGTGATAAGCTTACCTTGATGTGTTTGACGGCCTCTTCAGGTGGCAGGTTGGCGACGCTGTCCATCTGCGTGTCCACCCAGGCCTTAACCGCGGCGCTCGAGTCTTTGTACTGCTGCCACAATCTGCACGCGTGCTGATACTTGGTGCAAAGGGTATCTAATTCGGCCCTGGTGTCCTCCCAGGCCTGTACCGCCTCATTTACCGCCGCTTCGACCTTCTCGCGGACCTCTGCAGCGCAACCCTCCCGCAGAGGTTCGGCAGCCTCTCGCAATTCGCCAATGAGAACTTCACGCACGCCCAAATCACCGCTGAGACCCTGAAGCCAGAGACACATAAAACAGCGCTTCTTCGAATGCAGCCACTCGCGCCAGCTTCTCCTATCTCCTTCCGTTTCCTGTTAACTCGGTCGCGAGCAGAGTCCACGCACCGCGCGTCGACTGAATTTCATCGCGACAAGTGGGAGGAACGCGGAGGGAGGCGTAAGAAGTTGCTTAAAATTTGAGATTCAATAGGAAACTCGTGGGGGGGACGGAAATTGAATGGGAGATGTGAATTTTATGCTAATGATCTGTTGCGCTGAGGGTAGAGATATCCGTGGCAAGTTTGAGAACTCTAAAAGCTTACAGAGAGGATACAATATCGTGGATATCCGAAGGCTCGATCGTAGAGGGTCGGTGGAATTCATTAGATATCAGGCTTCAATTTACTGAGAATTGCGGAGGAAGGCGGAAATAAATTGGGAATCGTTATGGCTCCCGTTTTTCCATCGAGGTCGATACACGTGTCGGTTGAGCGTGTGCAATCGAGTTCACTTAATCAGTTTATTTAGGCGCGTGCCACTGGGCAGATGAAAGAAGCGACCTCGCGCGCAGAGGCTTCTTTTATTCGCCTCGGAGTTCAATGAAACTTGAATCGATTTGGTAAGGACGATCGCTCGCCACGATCCTGGCTTCTATCGCTATCGTTTCCCATAATCACCCCGATGATCGGTATCCCAGCTCCATGTGCTAATTGAATGACAATGCAACGGAGGAGAAGGCGCTGCGTGTGATTTCATCGCGCGAACCTCGCAGCGTGTATTAAACGAGCCTAACCAGGGGAACTGCACGCGTTTCGTGCTTATTACCAACGATTAAAATTATCTGTGACGTGGTCTCGGTGATATTCTACGTCGATACGTGGCGATTTCGCGAGCTCCTCGCGGTCACGTGGAATGGAGCATGGCCCGTTATGCAACGCAGAGTACAGGGGTAATGGATACGTCTCGAAAAAGCCTCGGACATTGTTCTATTGTTCGGTTAAAACTAGTGATCGGACGAACGTGTATTATTTGCTCGATAATCTTCGAGTTAATTGCGATCATCGTAGCCATTAACCCTGGACCTTCGAGATACGTTTCCCAAGTAAATCCTCGTCGACGTCGCTGGCATTAGCATATTCTGTTCTCCTCCGTTCAAGCAAACACGTATAATGCAAACGATTAAAAAAAAAAATAAGGAAGTTTCACTAAATCTACGAACTCTGACCTTAGCTTACTATAAAATCTTAAATATTTATCCAATTCCTTTCTCTTCTCTTGCAATAAACCGAGGTCGTAGCATCCAACTTCCCGGGAACTTCCTCCACCGTTTACCGAGTACATATTTGCTCGCTAAGAAGCGCTAGCAAGAATCGAAGGAGAATTCTTGAATCCGACGTTAATAAGTGAAACTTCTGCGCAAGATGCTGCTGCTGCTTCTCACGAAACGAGGAAGAGGTGATTGAAAGGACGCGCGAACGCCAGAGATTCGATCGTAGATCGCTGGATACCGTTTGGAATTCGGATGGACGAGTGCATACGTCCCTCGAAGAATGCACACGCCAGGTTTTCCTCAGATACAAACTATAAATAATTTTGAGTCACGAGACCGAGCACGTTTCGAGGCTCGAATTCGGTCAGAGCGTGGTTGAACTAATTCTGTGTAGTGTACTCGGGTTCGTTCACCTGCCTGAGAATTTTCCGACCAGACCGTAAGCGGAAATCGAATCGCCGCGAAATTCTCGCCTCACCACTCTGCCGAACTTCCTTACTCGCCACGCTGCTAAATATTCCCCGACAAACTCGCGTTGCACCGAATTTAAACAGTTTATTATTATTATTATTATTATTCGTCTTTATTACTTGACACATCCAGAGAAGAAAATGATACGTAAAGACAAGCGAAGTAAATGGCGAGGCTGCAGTACAATCCTGTTAGAAGCCCAACCATAACTAATTAACTAACTAAACGACTAAAAAAAAATAACTAACATTAAGAAACTAGAAAGTTATTGCGACGCATAATGTAACCATATATATCGCCGAGCTTTACATTTAAAATCAGGAAACGAATTTAAACCTCGAATATTAGGCGGGAGGGAATTATAGTAATGAGCCGAAATATAAGCAAGGGATGATTCAAATTTAGATGTCAAGTGTGTCGGTATGGAAAGGAGTCGTTGGTGTCGAGTAGAAAGAGAATTAGGCCCATGGTAAGAGAGATTATTGCGAAGAATATTATAGAGATAAGGCGGGACATGAGACGAGAGTATTTTGTGAACGATACAACATAAATGGAAAATCCAGCGCTGAGGCATACGTTTACACTTTCCTCGGTTCTCGATCTACCCGTAAATGTAGCTTCCGCGTAGATCGCGATTCCAGAAACATTTTTTCAGCGCAACCCATTGACGTTCGATTCTCCCTCAAAATTCTGTCTTTTTAGTAAATTCTTTTGCCGTTGAAGCGCAGGGGTATCGATGAGAATCGATACATTTCAATCCCGAATCTCTCAACTCCGCAACATAAAAGAAACTTTTAGATTTCAGACTTCTCAGCCGATGCTACCGTTCACGTTTTCTGTATCTTTTCTTTTAGCGAGCCAGAATTGAAAGGCAAAGGGCTTCGCGGTCCAGGAAGAGAGCGCTCTAAACGGTGCTACCGCGATTAATCCGGATAACCGAGGTGTCTGCCGGTGTCTATTTCAAGAAGCTACGTGGCACGCGCGCGCCGCGACACTTGTCGATTTTAACGGAGCCGCTCGCTCGATTTTTCGCAGACAGGAAGTCGCTGCACCGGGTCCCCCGGATTGGAATTGTGGGCGCGGAATCGCGATAGGCGACGAGTGACAGGAAGCCGCGGTTGGCCTCAAACATCCGCCCGATGCGTTAGCCGCTGACGCGGCAAATTCCCCGGTTCGCTAAATGAGCGCCAACGCGTCTGGGAAAATTAACGGGAAACCTTTGGAAACTCCTACCGACTCTTCGCGCGCAATAACTCTCCAACGATCCAGCAAACCAAATGGAGATTACATCCAGCTAAACTAACCGAATATCTTAATATACTTATGAAGCGAAAAGTTTCTGTGCGTCTGTCGCCTAAAAACTTTCGAACGGTAAACTCTTTTGTCGCGAAAGGTGTTCCAGCTCGTTGTGCCTAACTAATCCAGACGAATGTGATTATTTTCACAAAAAAAAAAAAATAAGTTTTATGAAATCAGAAAAATAGTAAAAAAAAGTCCATCGCTAAGTTCTTGAATGAAAATCTTCTAACTCAGCTGTCTGCGTATGAAAATATTAAAGTAGAAGCTTTGAAGTTTAAGTACATGCAAAGAATCGTTCCTGACGTGCCGTTTTCAAAGAAATTGTTGGACTTTGTTAGACGCGAATGATGCGAATGGCAACTGGACGAAAGATCATAAAAGGAGGCCGTAAAAAGGCGCGGCTGGGCGTACGTGCCCGTGGCACGTCTAATTTCGACGGCCAGCAGAATTTGGTAGGCGAAACGTAGCCGGGAGCGAGCGTCGAGGAAGGAAATCGTAAACACGCGGAGCGCGCTCCGAGGCTAGGTAAGCCGGTGCTTTTCCACGTGGCATAGTTTACATACCGTATCACTGCGTCATACGTCTAGCCGCTTTGGTCGTTCGTGTCATCCGGCGTAATTATATCAATGTGGATTAGCGAGCGTCACGTCTGGCCAAGTGTTTCCTTCGTTTCCCTTCATTTTAATACGCGACACGTCCGTCGCGGCCTCACATGTGCCGCGCACTGGCAAACGTATTCCCCGGCACCAGGAGCCTCGCATTTTTTTATATCAATTAACCTCGTAATATGCTATTACTTTCAGTTAATAAATGGAGCTTGGCGAACCGCACTAATTGAAGCAGTTAGTGGAGCTTGCAAGTAAACACTAAGTTACTCGACTCTTCAATTAAGTTAATTTCTCGTAAGGCACATTCTTACTCAACTTCCAATTGTCGCGGCGCAATTGAACTTTCGACGGTAGTCACGGCATTGCTACGTAGCAGAATTACGCGACCTGTTGCTGATTACGATTACTGTACATTACGCATTAATATATGCAATGATTTATGCGCACTGAATTGCCCGCGGCCGTTTATCATTCGCCAGAACAATGCCACCGAGCGTTGTTTATCGAAACTGAAAACGCCAGGTTCGAGCACAGCTGTGTCTATAGTTTCTCTAAAACGAGTCATCTGTTTTTGCACGTTTGTGTATGGTATCCGACCCGGTTCCAGTTTGTGTGTACAAGGGATTACGAGCTAGGGGACAACCCGGGGAAACAAAAGTTTCGGTGGCCTTACATTGCGTTATTCACGCATCCACCTACTGTGGATTTCTCAACAATGTAGGTGAGAGAGAATCGCTTCGAATTCCAAGTGTAGGCTTGGAACACAGTGTGCTTGAAGAGAATTGAAGACAAGGCGAATCAATCCATTCGCCTCCTCGTATATTCATTAAAGACACGCACAACAAGGTGATCCTTAAATTAGAAAATAAATAAATGGAGAACTGTACACATGAACTTCTGAATAAACTAGAGAAACCCGCCTAACGCAACACTAGATTATCCCAAGCGGTCGTCGAGTTTCGCGAACAGTTCACCGCGGACTCGTCAGCAAGAGTGGGTCCTCGGGATATGAATATTCAAGGTACTTACTTCCGACCAGCCGATTCGGTGCGTCGGGGGCAAACATACTCGGCTCTCCGCGAATCGACGTGTCGCCGATCGTCCCGTCGATCATTCGCGTGGATCGCGTCAACGCCGTTCTTCATTCTTCATCTCACGATGCGTCGACGAAATTTCGGTAACCGCACCGCGAAATCGACCCTCTCGACGAGGAGACCGCGAAGCGCCAGTAAATACGAATAAAAAGAAAGAAAAAGAAGGAGGAGGAACAAGCAAAAACACTCGCGTCACGCTGTGCCCTCTGACACGGGAGGATCGAGAAGAGGAAGTGGCGCTCGAGCGCGCGCGGCCGATGCGAACGCGACGACGGGACTCGTGCCACTGATAGGCGACCCACGATAACACCAATCCTGCTACAGAAACACGCATGCGTGGAACCGACCGCGCTCCTCTCGCACGTGGCGAAGGTTATCGCGGTTGAAAGCGTCTTCCGGTGAGGGAGTCGATCGATGGATCGTTGATGGCTGGTGCACCGGTGCATCTAACGATCCATGCACTTTCGGGTGAAATTTTCGGGGTGTAGAAGCGTTAGTGCGTGGGCTTTCTGAGTTCAAGAAGTGCCAATGACAATCTTTGACTTTTTGCGAAATTACGTAATTAAGAACAAAGAGAAATAACTTCTACCGCCAATTGTTCAAAAGTGTCAGTAACTGGTAACTGACGATGCACGAGTGCATAGCGCAAGAATGCACTTTCCCGTTGAAGTTTCAAGTGTTCAGAATGATTGCACTCAGAGTCTCTATAATTCTGGGGGATTTGATTACGAGGGCGTTAGGTGGATACGCGTTTCTGGGTCGAAATCTGTCGACGATTGCAGCGCATGGAGCTCCTTCTTTGTATTGTGTGAGAGAAAGGGGTAGATGTTCCCTTAGAAGTATCGGAAGCCACTGTGCAAGAATGCAGGCCGCTCGATACCTCGGAACTGCAGTTATTCAGAGTTCTGAAAGTTTCAGCGCATTCCAAAGACTTTGAACGGTTCGAGGAATGCTCGACCAAGAAGTGGGGTTGTAAATCTTGGATGCTTCGAATCGCTCCATTACTGTCAGATTAGCTCTTGCACGAACTGATCCAATTCTCTCTACACAGTGGATCGCTTTAAAATTCAATTAAAATTCTCGCCTAATTAACGAATTCTAGTCCTCGCGACCTGCTTCTACGTTCCGCGTACAGAAGCTCGAGCTTCAAACTGACACAGCTTCGAATTCCTCTGGTAGGATCCCAAGAGTCTTACCTCTAGTCGTTCCGTAGCTTTCAGCAATCTATTATAATCCACTGACCCCTGAACGGTCAACAGCTCCATCATGTAGTCAGCTTCCTGGACAGACTGCTGCACCATTTCCAGCTGGCTCTCGAACCTCCTCCACAGGGCAAGCCTGTTCCTCAGCAACGCGAGCAACTGGGAGCACCTGACCTCCAGGTCGGTATGCGCGTCCTGGAGGTTGGAAATGTCTCGTTCCACGCTGACTGGCGAGACGGATACTCTCATGACAGTGGGCACAGTGTGAAGAAGCTGTCTGAGGCTCATGATGTCCTGCCACAGAACAGCCAGCTCATCGGCGACCGTTTGGCAGCGATCGACAGCAGAAGCGACCACGTCGCTTCCCTGCTTCTCGCTTCCCTCGCACTGGTCCAATATAGACGATTGCCGTTGATGGGCCTTCCTGACGCGACCCAGTCCACGCTGGATCGCCTGGAGCCTCTCCCTCAGCAGCTGAGCTGCGTCCAGCTCCTCGCTGATCTGAGTCTCAATTCGACGGGCCGAGGACAGCAGGACGCCGACTTTCTCGCTCTCTGCCACGGGTAGGAGACCCAGCCGACCCAGCTCGTCCTGGATCAAAGAGATCCTGTCGAAAAGAACAGTCAGACGCTCGATATAGAGGTCCAGCTCTTCCTCGGTCTTGAGAACACCGTGGAAACCGTCAATGGTTATTCTCAATTCGTTAAGCTCTCTCTCAAGCAGCTTCAGCTTCTCGTTCGAGGAGATCTCCTCGGAGGAGATGTTTCGGGTCACTTCCTCCTGGATGATGTTGATCTTCTGCGTCACATCTTGCCAACGATCTTGGAGCTCGCGATGGAACTGCCTCTGCAGCATCTCATCGGAGAGAGGGATGATTCTCAGGGCCTGCTCGAAGCTGTTGTTCGCTTCCTCGCGTATGTTGTTGTGGACCTCGTACTGCGCTTTCAGCTCCTAAAGGTGTAGTATAAATTTAGTGCAACGATTGAACTGGTGGATCGATTTTTTAAGGGGAATGCATTTACCCAGAATTGGCGTATGTGACCGCCAGATGGATCGCGTAGCTTCTCCAACTGCCTCTCGACGATAGCCATCCAGTTCTCCACGCGATTCATCAGCGTCTCTTGATTGTTCCAGCTCTCCCTGAATGCCGTCAACCTCCTCAGCGACGACTCCACGTTGTCCCGAAGCTTCACGATCACGTCCAACGCCTCTCCGTAACGATCCTCTGGATCCTCGATGTTGACCAGCTCCTCGAGACCGCGAGCCACGTTCAGCAGCTGAATTAGCCGAGCGTGATGGGTCGCCACGTCTGTCACCAGAGACTGAAAGAAGATCGGGAATGCATGTTACGAAGTGCTTCTTCTATTGCCGATGAAACCTGATATGTGCTAATCCGAGACTCGATCCTGTTACATAAATCTCGAGCTATCTGTCCCGGAGAAAGAGAGCTTGATTTCTTTCGATAGTTTTTCTGTCGCAACAAACTTCTTATACCGACGTGTCTCGGAATGTTTTAAGCATAAACACTCTGACTCACCTGATACAAGGAAATGTACTGATCATAGTCGGACGAGGTGACTGTCTGCAGGTCAGGGACTCGCTGGTGAGCGACCTGGAGCCATCCTCTTTCCTCCTTCACCCCCTGCTCCAGAAGAATCCACCTGGAAGCAGCCAGGGCCATCTGCTGAGCCCTGGATGCCGCCTGGTCCAGCAGGGATATAGCTCTGCTGTGCAGATCCTCGTGCAGGTTCGAGTACTTGGTCCTGGTCTCAGGGTCCAGGTTACCCTCCAATGATTCCAGGATCCCTCTGCAGTGATTCAGATTGACGAAGAACTTTCTGTGCTTCTGCATCTCCTCTTGCAGGTGCTCCAGGCTCATCACAGAGATCGGGCTTTCTAATAGATCCTCCGCGATTTCGGTAATCTGGGCGAACTCCCGCAGCGTCTGCTCGTACTCCTCGGCCAGAGCCATCAGCTGCAGAAGGCGCTCGCGCTCGATGCAAATACCGTGCTCGATCACCTTCGTCATCTCGTGGGCGGCGTAGGTCTCCTCGGGGATGTGCTTGCCAGGGTAATCGCGCAGCAATTCGTGGGACGTGGTGAGTAGGGTGGCTGTCTTCCACATGTGGCAACGGTTCATGTTCTCGAGCTTGTCCAGCTCTTGGAGCTTCCACCTTGTGGACGCTTCGACCTCGATGATCTCGTTCAGCTGGCGGCGTTGCTCTTCGATCAACCTGTTCCGACGATTACAACAGAAATTTAATGAGCGCACTGTTGTTCGAGCTTGTTACTATTAAATTTGAAAATGGCAATAGTCTCCTTACCTGTACATGTTGTTCACGCTGTTTATGAACTCGTCCCACCTAGCCAGCTCACTGGTCACATACTTCTCACCCTCGCTGGTGACATCCTCGATCATCTTCACGTGGTGCATGAGTACATCGAGGCATTCCTGCAAATTAGCGCGATCCTCCCCTGGATAATTAGCCTCCACTAGCTTCCAGATACTGTTCAATTCGTGGATGTTCTCCTCTACGTTCTCCACCTCGTCCTTCAGCTCGGCGTAGGTCTTGTCGCCGTGGAAGGGTCCGCTGGGGCACTCTTTGTCCAGGAATATTCTGTACTCTATCGTCTCCAGCCACGTGGACATGGTCTCCACGATCACCACGAGTGTTTCCTCCACAGCCATCGCGTCCTTCTCCTGCACAGCGTCCCTCAAGTGGGACAGTTCCTTTCGGATATCAGCTGCGCGCTCCTCCGCGAGCTTCTCGTTAGCTACCTTCTCTAGTTGAGCGATGTGCAGAATGTTCCCCAGGTGACTCGGCTGCTTAGCGTTTCGAAGGCTCTGCATTCGCTCGGAGATCACCTTGGTGGCTTGGTGGCTCTGCGTCATCGGATGCGGAGGCTCGTACTCGGTGGTCTCCGCGAGAAGGAAGGCCTTCGAGCTGGCTCCCTTTTGAGGAGCCGCGTGATGGGCCATTTCCCAGGACGCTTCGTCCCTCTGTACCTCGTCGTATTTCGAAGCAGACGGTTTCTTAGAGGATTCGCTAATTATGTCCGCGTAGGTCTTGATCTTGGGACGCTCTTCTTCCTGCAACACTGACCCCACAGGGGATAGTTGTTCTTCAGTGGTATCCATTGGTTCAGGGGAAGGGATCACGACGATTGGTGCCGGCTGCTGAACTTGTGCTTCTGATGGCGGGTCGATCTTCTCATTATCCAGAGCCCACGCTTCTTGGATGCCTTTGACCGTTGCCTCTGTGGCCATTGTAAGTGGCGAGGTGGTACTATGCATAGCCTCCTCGATTTTCTCTTGTGGTGTAAATTTAGACTGCTCCTTCGGCGCAACATCGTCCACTTGTACGGGCACTTTCTCGAATTGGGCATCGCCAGTGGGAGATCTCTCTTTGCCCACGTTCTTCTTGGTCACGTCGGAGTAGGACAATTTTAACGAGACATCTCGCGACTCTACAGGTTGGCCGAATATGGATTCGAGATCCTTCTCCCCTGAAGAACAGATTTCTATGGTCTTGTGCCTTCTTTTACGCTTCTGCCTCTTCGCTGCGTTGACATCTTCAGCCTTTGCGGCGTTACTTAAATCCTCTATGATAGTTGTGTCCTGCGAAGTGTCCGTCAGCTTACTCGTAGTGTCAGTGGTGTCACTGGTGGACAATTCTATGGTAGCTTGCAAAGATATCTCGAAAGCAGTGTCCCCAGTTGAATCTCTCTCCAACATGCCGGGCACAAATGATTCCTCCGTCTCCAACTTAGGCTCCACTTGTTCCGGGAGTCGTTGCAGATACTCAGTCTTCGTTTCCACTTCCCGATCAACAGATCCCTGCTTATAGTCTTCCTTCGGTCTCGAGTCATCTTCAGTTTCTTGTACTTGTACATCAGGTGCTACTGGAATTTCTGTATACTTTAGAGGCGTCCTTATTTCCATCGACGCGTCCACCACATCCGTCGATATGGCTCTTATCAAGTTTCCTTGGTCATCATTCTTAGCTGCTGCTTCTTCGTCTCTATCTTTCTCTACAACTGTGCCTGCAGGTTGCAGTACCCCATTCGTCTGCTGGGCAACGGTCACCAAAGAGGGTTTCCTCTTCTCAGCACTTGGCTGCGTTTGTGCGCTATCCTCGCACGTTTCAGGGCCGATCTGCGAGCTTTCCTCGACCTGAGGCACCAGTTCCATCGTCTTTATCTGTACAGAACTGTCCAACGTCTGAACTTTATCCGGGGAAGTAGTTTGCGACGCTTCGTCGATCGCCTGCTTCGCTTCCTCCAAGCTGGTCTGCGCAGACAGCTCGCAAACCTCCGGTCGGACAGGAGAGACGCTCATTGGACTGGTCTGGATCATGGTTTCTTGGGTGGGTTCAGGCAATGCCGTCTGAGACCCAGTTTCCTGGGTGTCAGCCTGCCGTGGGCTCTCTTCTGGGGTGGTTTGCGTTTCCATGACTTCCACGGAAGTTTGCTGTAGCAGATCTGCCTGTACATTGAAGTCCAAAGTGACTTTCTCTGGACTTGCTGGCTCGCTTGTTTGTACTTCCATGTCAATGGTCTTGGACTCCTCTGGGGTCACTGTCTGCACAGCAATGCCAGTAAGAATCTTCTCCTCCACTGGTGGCGGCGTTGTCTGTTGCTCAGCAGCAACTAGAGCCTTCTCTGCAGTCTGAGTCTCCATTTCGATGGATGGAGCTGTTGGCGAAGTCTGCGCTTCTATGGAGACCACTTCTGTAATCACAGTCTGAACTTGTGTTTCTTCAGTTTCTGGTGGCGGAACTGTCTGCTGGATGTCTTCTATAGGGCTGGTTTGAGCAGCATACTCTTCCACTTGAATCACAGGTGTTTCCGATGTCTGAGTGCTTGTTTCCTCAAGCTGAGGCGCCTCCGCGGCAACCTGCGCGCCAAAGTCCAACGCAGACAGCGGGGAAGTCTGCATTTCCGAGTGCTGGGTAGTTGGTACCTCAGGCTGTGGTGTTTCCTCAACAGTTTGCGTGCTGAAGTCCAGGACAGGCAACGGGGATGTCTGCATTTCTGTGTGAACTTCTTGCAGCTTAGGTTCCTCGATTTCTTCTGCATCTTGTGGCGGAATCTGCGGGGAAGTTTGCACTGCTTCGTCGACTTCTCGAATTTCCAATACCTTGGCTTCTTCAGAGGGCTGCGGAGACGTCTGCACGCAGATCTCAGATACCCCTTGCTGTTTTGGGGACGTAGCAACAGAGACACTCAATTCTGGAAGACTAGTCTGAGTGTCAGCTTCGTTCAACGTGGGGTGAGCTTCTTCTTTCCCCTCCTTCTTCTTTTTCTTCTTCTTCTTCTTCGTCGCCTTTGCATTTTCACTCTCCACCGTTACCAGACTATCCGTGAATTCCCCTTCGTCGGTGGTAGTCCTGGGGAACTCGGTCTGCTCCTCCTCCCTGGAGCTCCTGATACTCTGCTTCCTCTTCTTCCTTCTCTTCTTCTTCATGACAATTTCGTCGTCGGGAGTAGTCGTGGACGCCATCGTCCTGTCGTCCGCTTCGTATCCATCTACACCTTCCGAGGTCTCGTCTTTCAGAGTCACCTCCAGCTCCGGTGACTCGATCATCTGCCCGATGTCTGGCTGCGGAGCTTCGCTCGCCTGTTTCGAGGAATCGGACAAGGGGATGCTGATTTCCACTGAATCAGTGATGTTCGAGATGATAGAAGTGCTCGACTTGGCCTCTATCGACTTGGCCAGTGATCCAACATCTTCTGCAATCTCCTTATCCACGACAACGACCACATTTCCTTCCGACTCCATCGCGGGCTCGGTGTGACACTCGTCTTCCTTCTCCGAGGTGATCACAGACTTGTCCGAAGTCTCTTCCTTCTCTGACGTGATTACAGACTTGTCAGAAGTCTCCTCTACCTCTGAAGCGATTACAGACACGTCCGAAGTGACCAGGTCTCTTTCCAACGCCATCACAGACTTATCCGCTGTGGTAACTTCTTCCTTCGATACAAGTACAGGCTTGTCAACCGTGGCCACTTGTTCAGTTACTGGTGGAGAGGTTTGAACGATTTTATCATGGATTACCGACGTTTCCCGGTCAGCTGGCAGGCTGATGTCCACATCCTCCTTCACCATGCGATGTGGCGCCACAGTGGGCTCGGCCTGACTCTTCACCGACACCGTGGGCTCCATTTCTTCTCCCTGCTTTCGAACAGCCAAAGATATCTCCACTTTGTGGAAGACTGGCTTGTATTCTGGCTTCAGGGCTTCGTCCACGTAATCGTACTCCGTTTCCGGGACGAAGGAGTCTTTCACTAGCTGCTGCTTGGTGTTGATAGGCAGGGCATCTGGCTCTTCCTTCGTTCCTTCTATATCAGGCTTCTTGGCGTCGGTGATTGAAGCAAGTGACTGCTCAGCTTCCACAGGCTGCTCTCCTGAAATTTCAACTTTCTTTTGTACTTTTCCCGACGAGACATCCATCAGTGTGCCCTGTGCTTCTATTACTTCCATCGAAGGCGCTTCTTCCAATACGGAGGCATAAGATTTGCCAGCATCTACGGTGCCGCTACTGTCGTGGTGCGTTTCTACATCTACCGTGCGACCTTCTAGCTCGATACCAGGTGTTTCGTGCTGTACAGGTGCATCGACAGACTTACAGGTCGCTTTCGTGATGGTTGGCACATCGTCCGACAAGATGGAGTCTACCTGAGGCTTGGCCAGCCTCTCCTCCGCCTCTTGTATCTTCATATCTTGGATCGGGCTCTGCAAAGCAGAGGACACTTCAGCATCGATGAACGACTGGCTGCTCACTGCAAGTGACTTTCCGCCAGTTACCTCGATCGTGAACTGCTCGTGCTCATACTTGTCCACCATGTCAGCTCTCTTCTCGAACGCGGGCTCCGATTTAATACTCTCATCGCCTTCCAACTGACTACGCAACGAAGATGCTGGACTTTCCAGGAGCTGCTCAACATCTACATCTACAGGTCGTTGACAGACTTCCAGGTCCTGTTTCTTTAAAATATCCATCCCTAGCACCTCTTCCTTCGGCACATCCGCATCTGACAGCACTTCTTCGATCACCACAGCGTCCTTCTTAACGCCGAGCAAGCTTCCTTCCCTTTTACCTTCCGAGTACCCCGTGATTGGATGCATATCCTTAGCAAACGCGCCAAAGAATGGCCCCTGCATGGGAGCGTCACTGCCCACCGACTGTTTCACCTTACTTCCTTTATCCTCCATCTCACCCAGAATACCACCCTCCGTTTTCTCCTCCACTATCCCCGCGTCCACTCCGAACTGCCGTTTCTCCTGCTGCTTAACAACATTGATGCTTATATGCGGTATATTCTTCTCATCTATCTCCACCTCTTCCGGCTCCTCTATGATCTCCTCCGTGGTCGTCTCCTTGCCGTCGATGATCGTCACCTTTCGAATGATCCTCCTGGTCTTCCTCACCACCCGCCTGGTCACTTGCTGAACGACAGCGTGCACGCTGGACGTCTTCGCCTGGAACTCCCCGCTCTCCATCAGGATCCCTTCTCCCAAAGGCTGCGGGCTCACGTCCCTGATCTGGCCCTGGGTCACCGTGTGCGTGTACCGCGGCGTCGACTCGAACTCTTCCACGTCCACGTCCGTGAAAGGCGTCCCCGTGGCGATCCTCCCTCCGTATACCTGCTTGGTGGTGGTTTCAACGGTGCCGTTCGGCTTCGTCGTGGTCACCGTCACCTGCTGGCCCCTCATGGTGGCCTCCGAGAACGCGTGCACCACGGAGGGAGAGTCCCCAATCGCGGTGGACATGGAGGCTAGGTGATGCTGAGTGGTCTGCCTGTTCGTGGTCGTGGTTCTTCTGAGCTTCCTCACGATGATCCTCTTGGAACCGTCCTCGTCCACCACTACCTCAGTGGTCACATCGTCTGGCTCGACCAGCACCGTCTCGAACGACTGCGGGGCAGCGTGGACGATGTTTAATTCGCTGGTGGTATTGTCCGTGTTCTTTGGGTCCTGGTACTTCATGTCCACGACGATGTCTTCCGGTATAGCGTCTACTCGTTCTTGAATAATTTCCTGGGCAGACGCGGCGGGTAGGTTCTTCGTGGCGATCTCGATCACGTCGTGCTCGCCGTCGGTGGTCTTCAGGATCTTTATGGTCTCCTGGGTCTGAGTACTCTCTGCCGGGTACGAAGGGTCCATGGTCTGCGTGGTCAGTGAATGACAGGTGGTCGCCACTGGGATCTGATTCGTGGAGGTCTGCTTGGTGAGCTGCTGAGGCTTCTCAACGATATCGTTCGCTAGCAAGCTCTGCCCCGTTTGCAGAGAAACGTCAGCCAGAGATGGCATGCTACTCTCGAGGGACGAGTAAAGGGAGGGCGCCTGATCGAGGGTAGCGTCGTCTCGCTCCGACGTTTCGTCCGCCTGCGCCTCTTCGTCGCGAATCTCCTGGAAAATTCAAAATTGCCTGACTCAAGCTAACCGCGTCGGTGCTCCTCCACGCGGTTCCTTCGGCTGCTCTGGCACTGGCTCGTCAAGTGTTCCGTGCTGTAACTCTCTCGCGTCTACTCTGTACTATATTCCAAGGGGTGGTTCGCAGGGAGCTATATTAATCGGTAGAAACTAAGCCTGATGATTTTAAATCTAGCGGTCAGTATGCTAGACTCGTGAACGATTCTGTTTCATTTCGGCGATGAGAGACGGCATTATGTAACGTGCCAGAAAGCAGTGGCGCAGGCACCAGCGGAGCCCCCTTCAAGTGACTAAAAATCTATTAGCTACCCTGTTAATGCTTATGCCGCTGAGTTAATCACTCGTTTGTTACGTGAGAGTCGATGCGATCGGGTTGTTACGATGATACGGTGAGCTTTTGTGTTCGAACGGTCGGCGCACCTCCGCCATGGCGTCCACGGAAACGGACACGAGAGAATCATTCGAAAAGCATCGCCGCCGGGAGCGAGAATATCCGCAGACGAGAACGCTCCGCGTAACACTGTCGTTATTTTTAGCTTCAAGCGAACGCTACGCTCGACTTTATTCCGACGCGTCTATTTTAAGCAGACTTATCCTACATTCGTATCGCATAAACATGTATAAAACAAGCCAACGAATCTACTGTACAAAATTTCCGACGAAATAGGACGAAGCTATGAAAAAAAAAAAAAAAAATCAAATTAAGAGCTTGCAACTTGAGGCGTACACCGAAACAAATATCCGTGCAGTTTATGAATTTTGAAAACTTCGATGTAGAAAGGGCCTCGCCTCTCGAACCCGTGGTTATTTTACAACTACACATATACAGTTTCATATTCGTACAGCCGAGAATAACTCTTGTCACCATAAATAAGAATGTACAGCGTGCGGCTACACGTACGATGAACAGGGGAGAATAAAGGGAGGTGGTTCGGTGGGTGGGTGGGGATGAATGAGAATACTTTAATTGCATGAAAAAAAATTACAGTAACAATGTATATTAACATTCCTTAGAGACAAATGCTGCGCCTATTATATTACATCCATTACCTTAAGCTAGAGGAACATAAAGTGCTAATGTTGTAAATAATACACGATGAGATACGACAGACGGAGAGACAGAGAGAGAGTGAGAGAGAGAGAGAGAGAGAGAGAAAGAGAGAGAGAGAAACAGAGAGAGAGAGAGAGACACAGAGAGACAGATAAAGAAACAGAGTCGATGACGATGAATGAAACGTAATGGTTGTGGTGTAGCGTGGTGAAAAAGCTTGCGATGGATGATTAAAATTATGGTGCTGTGCGATAGAGAAAGGGGCGAGAAACCGTACACCGTTCGTTAATTGAAATTGATACATCAATGATACGAGCCACCTAGTTCACCACCCATACCCGCGGTTCGTGCAGAAATGAAACGTAACGAACATAAATTACTACGTCGAAGCAGCGAAAGGAAATGAACATTACATGCTTCACCGTTTCACGTTCACCCTGCTCCCTTCTATGGTACAGAATACAAGCAGTATATATGCATATACTATCCCATCATATACATACTGTGCACACATTGTATCGTTCTTCGATGCAGCTCTTACTTTGGCAAGAGATCGAACAATCGTATCTTCGTTTTGTTTAAAAGAGAAGTGACTAGATAACGGACTAGAACGGATCGACTGGTTAACTTTGGTTTAAGCTTCTAAAATTATTTATCGTTGGCAAAAGAGTTGACTGGTCGGTACTGTGCTCGTCTGCGATCTGCGAATTCATTTCAGGGTCGTCAAGTCCGTACTACTTGTTTTCCTTGGTTTTTTTTTTCAAGCTTCGCTCTCTACCATTGTACACTTCACGATACTGTTGCGCGAACACCAGCGAGGTTTGCGAAAGCCCCTGAACATTGGAAAACGTTGGATACCTGCTGCCTTTGCTGCAGACGGGACATCACCTCCAACAGCGCGTTCTTCAGCACCTTTGCCAGCGTGCTGATCTCTGGCAGCGATTCAAGCTCCGACACGCGTTGCGCGTGGCTGCTCAGCTCGTCCTGCAAAGCCTGCTCGCGCACAGACACACGCGAGCGTGAACAATTTCGATTAAGAATCATCCAGAGACTTAGCGCTTCTTCGATCAACGATTACGATATTGGGTACGTATTGGGAAAAAATCGCGGTGCAGACGCGAAGGGTGTCGTAAGATCGCTCTTGGTACTCCTCAGAGCTTACAATGGGTACCAAGTTCTGGAGGAACGCGAGTAGTCTGCTTGATTTAATAAATTCGAAGCGTAAAGGTAATAGTTGAAAGGAATAGGTGATACTTAATTAGAAACATTTCCTTATTCATTTCCGATTGTAGACGCACCTTATTCGTTGTGATAGGTTGTTGCTCCCTAATACTAGCTACGATATCCTTCAACCAAGCGTCAGTCTCATCCAAGAACTGTTTATAAGCGTGAATATCGTGGCCACGTTGCTCCTGATGGCCTCGCGATCCCTCCAGGGTGGCGAGCCCTTCTTCAGCCTGTGTCAAAAGGGTGGCGATGCGCGTCTGAACTTCCCCCAGGTTGTCCAACAGTCTCTGGGACTCGGTGTCAGCTGGGATTTTCCGCAGTTCCTCTTCTAAACGGCAGGCCTCCTGCTCGTAAGCTCGGAGCTCGCTCAGCAGGGCCTGAAATTCATTATTCCTTCCTCGTTTCACTATGAATTTTCGCTGACGCGCGAAGAGACTCAACGCGTCTCCGTCATTGTGCTTGAAATTTTAATACAGAGAACAGCAGACTTCTTTTACTCGCTATCGATTCTCAAACTTCGCGTTTCTACCGCGTGCAAAATCTCACCGTGAGGGCGGACAGCATGGAGGCTATGCTATCTCGCGGCAGATAGGTTCCCTTCAAGTTCGACAGACTCAGCTGCAGAACCATCAGACGCTCCTGTATGATGTCCTGCAACACAAGGATCAATTAACCAACCACGTCGAAGCTCTCCCGCCAGCTCGTCAAATGTATGCCGTGCACAACACGAGCTCAAACTCCAGTCGGTTAACTAAACGGATTAGCCTCGGGGAACTCACTAAACCTCTAGCAAATCTGTATTTACACAAAACACGTAAAAAAAAAGAAGAAGAAGAAGGAAACTGAGTATTTCACTGCGTCCTGTGTGGTCTGTAAATCTGCGTTCGCTGTGTTGTGAGTAAGAAACACGATTGTCATGCAGGCTTGACGATAACACAGGGGCACGGAATATTTAACTCTTCGTCTAAGGAAGTGTGATGCTCAAAAGTAGAAGAAGGAACGAGTCGTGTACGTGGGTTCGTCTGCGAAGCACGTGACTATTACTTCTTCATTACACCCAGAGCGGAACTTCAGCTAGCATGGAACGTGAAACATTCTCTTCTGACTGTCAGATACGGAATCAGAAAGGAATGAACTGAACGTTGAGACGCCTCTAGCGTCCCAGTCTCGTCAAGACCGCAACGCAAACCGAAAATCAAGTAACGTTACGCATGTGCATCTCTAAACTCTACTCATGCAGGGTGAAGAGCGAAGTAAATCCCCTCTGGGAGGCAGGAAGGTAAAGCGGTAGCAATGTACAGCAGGTACGAATAGACTGGAAGCGGTAGCTATATTAACAGTTGCCGTCAGCGAGTGGGAAAAGAGATACGCTCCAAGTACAGGGGTCGATAGAAAAAGAGCGAAAACGATCAACAACAGTTAAGAGAGAAGGAGAAAGAAAAGCAAAGGAAATGTACAAGAAAACGGTACACATAAAACGCTATGCCAAGATCGCACACGCGCACACACACACACACACACGCACGCAATACGCGCCCGATCCAACGGGCGTGTACGTACACATACACGCAAATCCGCGCAACAGAGCTGGCCAACGAACTCGTTCAAGCTCGACTGGGTAACGATCGAGAGCTGGTCGTGACGTGATCGCACCTTGATCCCTCGTATCCTCTTTTCAGCCTCATCTTCAGCTACTCCCGTCTCTCTCTCTGCCTCCACGCTGGGAGTCCGCCGCTGCATCGATCCCCATTCTCTACCTAAATGTTCCATGGGATCTGGACCGAGGACGCTGGGAGTCGTGGACGATTCGATTGGATTGGAAGAACTGGAGTCTACTTGTTCGTGGGCCGTTAGATTGGAGTCAGCAGGCGAACCACTGGAGTACTGATCGATAGAGCACGCGACCTCGTGGCCTGAACACCGAATCTCTCCACTCGATGCGGATTCTAGCGACAACGACATCGACTTCGTCTCTTCGGCTGTGGAAAAGGATTGGGGAGTTTCGGGGTACTCTGAAGTCGACGACCTCTGCTTGGAATCGAGTCGATCGTCATGGAGATGGAGGGAGGGTTGTTGAGAAAGGGGTTGATCGATAGGAAGGGTAAGATCTGAGAGTGGAGCCTGGGTACTTTCCTGATCCGTGCTCTGCTCGGTTTCGCTCGACAAGTAAGTACTGTAATCGCTCCAACTACCTATGCCTCCTGGGAGGTCAGCGATCAGACGCTCTGTATGAGGTCCACCCATCAAGTACGGGTTCAAAGGACCACCGTTCCCCCCGCGATCGTTTAAACTACCGTCCCGATCCCCGTCGAAATCGCCGCGATCGTTGGAATCACGTTTGGTACTATCCGAGGGTTTGCCTTTGGTGTATGTGGCTAGATTTTCGAAGAGGTAGCGCTCAGCCTCGTGATAGGGGTGCTTGTCTGGCCAGAAGCCAGTATCTTGGGAGAGGAACTTCGGCGTGCTTAGTTCTGAGAGGGTTTTCAAAATCAGGGGGGGCTCAACGGGTTTTTTCTTTTTTTCGGGACTTAGCACTAGGATCTCGTCAGCTATGTAGAATTGCACTTTCGGCTTTACTGGCTCGATCACGATGTCGACAGTCTCTATCTCGGGCTCAGACGATATGCATCTTTCGAATTCTTCCTCTGTTTCAAGCTGAGCCTCGATTGAGTCTAATATTATGGGTATCTCTTCGAAGTTTTCTTCCAGAAGGTCTATGGGTGTGCTTGCCACAGGGATTCCGTCGGGTGCATCTTGGATTATGCTCTCGAGTTCTTTTATGATAGAAGGTTCTGCTTCTTTTATGTCTTCTTTTTTGTCTTCTTCTTCTTTTCTGGATGGAGGGATTATGCTTTCCTCGATTTTGGTAGGTTTCTGTATTTTTGTTTCTTCTGTAACTGATTTGACTTCAGGTATGATGTTTATCTCTTCTGGAGATTTCTCTTCGATATTCTTGGCTGCAGGTTTTTCTTCTTTGGGAAGTTCTGGTTGCGTAGATATAGGTTTAGGAATTGCTTCAAGTGTCTTCTGTTCTTTAACGATTGATTTTTCTACGTTTTCTTCGGTGATCTTCTCCTTTCCTCTTTTACATTCAGACAATTGTTTTTCTTCAACTTCCAACTTTGGTAGCTGGGCAATTGCTTCCACTTTCTTTTCAGGGATTACGTCAGTTTTCCCTTGAATCGCTGTTTCTTTTGGAGTGTCTTGAGTTACCGTAGTGGTAGAATCGATACTTGAAACTTTAGTATCTTCTTCATCCTTCGAAGCTGAAGTTTGTTCAGTTGCATCTGCAGACTTTGACGTTTCCTGCTCATCACGTTTACCTTTCTTCGCCTGTTTATTCTTACGTTTCGATTTCTCCTTTGAAGCAGGTGCAGATTGTATCTGCGTTATATCTTCGATTAGTTTTGGTGTTTCCACTTTTTCTTCAGCTGGTTTTGGTGGTTCCACTTTTTCTTCAGCTGGTTTTGGCGTTTCTACTTTTTCTTCAGGCGATTTTGGTGCTTCCACCTTTTCCTCCGCTGGATTTCGAGTTTCTAATTTTTCTTCAGTTGGTTTAGACGATTTTACTTTATCCTCAGCTGGTTTCGGCGCTTCCACTTTTTCTTCAGCTGAATTGGGTGTTTCCACTTTTTCTTCAGCTGGTTTTGGCGTTTCTACTTTTTCTTCAGCCGATTTTGGTGTTTCCACCTTTTCTTCCGCTGGTTTTCGAGTTTCTACTTTTTCTTCAGTTGGTTTTGACGATTTTACTTTATCCTCAGCTGGTTTTGGCGCTTCCACTTTTTCTTCAGCTGATTTGGGTGTTTCCAATTTTTCATCAGCTGGTTTTGGTGTTTCCACTTTTTCTGCAGCTGGTTTCGGCGTTTTCACCTTTTCTTCAGGTGGTTTTGGTGCTTCCACACTTTCTTCAGCTGATTTTGGTGTTTCCACTTTTTCTTCAGCTCGATTTGGCGTTTTCACCCTTTTTGCAGCTAGTTTTGGTGTTTCCCCTTTTCCTTCAGCTGGTTTTGGCATTTCCATCTTTTCTTCAGCTGGTTTTGGCGTTTCTACTTTTTCTTCAGCTAGTTTTGGCGTTTCCATCTTTTCTTCAGCTGTTTTTGGCATTTCCATCTTTTCTTCAGGAGGTTTTGGCGTATCTACTTTTTCTTCAGCTGGTTTTGGCGTTTCTACTTTTTCTTCAGCTAGTTTTGGTGCTTCCACTTTTTCTTCAGCTGATTTTGGTGGTTCCACTGTTTCTTCAGCTGGTTTTGGCGTTTTCACCTTTTTCCCAGTTACTTTTGGTGTTTCCCCTTTTCCTTCAGCTGGTTTGGTTGTTTCCACTTTTCCGTCAGCTGGTTTGTGTGTTACCACTTTTGCTGCAGCTAGTTTTGACGTTTCAATTTTATGTTCAGCTGGTTCTACTTTTTCTTCAGCTGGTTTTGGCGTTTCTACTTTTTCTTCAGCTAGTTTTGGTGCTTCCACTTTTTCTTCACCTGGTTTTGGCGTTTCCACTTTTCTTTCAGCTGATTTTGGCGTTTCCAGTTTTCTTTCAGCTAATTTTGGCGTTTCCACCTCTTCCTCAGGTATCTTCGACACTTCTACTATCTTTTCAATTAATTGCAACACCTCCATCTCGTTTATAGCTGATACAGTTTCTTCTTTAGGTATTAGTTTAAGCATAGTTTCAGGTGCAAGTTTGATTTCTTCAGTAATTACTGTAGGAGATTTTTCTTTAACTCTTTCCACTGTCTTTTCTTTATCTGCATCTCCTTTTTTTATTTCAATGTTCTTTTCCTTAATACTCTGATCGGTTAGAACACTTTCCTTGGAAACCTCTTGCGGCTTTTCTTCTTCCGGTTTTGCAGCCTTTTTATCTACTTCTTCTTTCATAGCACCATCCTTAGTGCCCTCCTCTGTTGGAGCACTGTCTTGTGTAACTGTTTCTGGTTTCTCGTTTGTCTGTTTCTCTTCACTCATTCTACGCGAAGCTGACTTATCTTTCTTCTTCTGTTTTCTCTTCTCTCGCTTCGACAATTTAGATTTTTCTTCAGCTTGAGAGTCCTCCTCTTTTCCTTCTTCCTTCTCCTCTTTTAATAATGCTTTAGTGTCCACAATTTTGCCTGCGGCAGGTGTTTGTGGAGATATGGTTGGTTCTTCAGGAGACGGCTCCTTTATTCCTTCTTTTTCAGATGCTTTTGCAGCCACTGGTGCCTCCTTTTTAACTTCAACTACGTCTACTTTGGATTCAGTCAGCTGATCATCTTTCTTCTCCTTTACGTCCTCTTGTTTTGCTTCTACTTTCACTTCTTCTGTCGATATTTCTTCTTTGCTCTTCGATTCAAGTGCTTTCTTGGTTTCACTTGGTATTTCAATCACTTTTTCAGGTACACTTTCTACGTTTTTATTCTTGGACTTCCCTTTACGCTTTTCAGAAGCTCTCGGTTTTTCTGGTTGTCTCTCAGGAGTATATTCAGGCTTACTTTTATCGTCAGTCTTCATAATTGACTTCACTTCTTCCTTATCTTCTTTGATCTCTGGCTCTTTTGCAGCCATAAGAATTTCGTCTTTCAGTTCCATTTTCTTCTCTTTCATGCATACTACGGTCTCTGTTGATGCCTGAACAGCATCCACCTCTTTCACTGGTACCTTACTTTCACTCTGTTCCTTCTTTCCTTTCTTAGATTTCTTGCTCTTCCTAGACCCACTCGCAGGCTGCTCCTTTGTTTCCAGTTTTGGCTGCGCTGGAGCTTTCTTCTTATCTGTTTCGACTACTTTATCTATCTCTGGGATTTCAGATGTCACAGTCTGCTGCTTTCCTTCAACTTCTTCCCTTGGCTTAGTCACTTCATCAGCTGACTGTATTGCAACAGGAGCTTGCTTCTCCTTTTTGCTTTCCTTTCCTTTATTCTTCGAGTCATCCTTCTTCTCTGCCTGCTTCTGCACTTTCTGTTCACTCGGTTGCTCTCTTTTTTCTTCCTCCACTTCCTTCACTTCCTTCTCATCAACATCACTCTTTCCCTTATTCTTCTCTTTCTGGGGCTTTTCTTTACCCTTCCCTTGCTCGACTTTCTCTTCTCTGGTCTTGCTGTTCTCCTTCCTACCTTCCTTCTTCTTCAATTCTGTCTTTTGCGAACTTCCCTTCTTCTGTTCTTCGCTCGTAGCTTCATCGGGGCTTACATACTTATCACCGACTTGCTTCAAAGTGGTTTCCATTACTGAGTGTGCTTCGTCTCTTCTGGCACTTCGAGATCGTGATCTGGATCGCCTGGATCGTAGTTCTCGTCGATTCAAGAACTCCATGAAACCTTGTTCGTCGACTCGAACAACTTCCACGATAGGTACTGGCCCGGGAGCTTCCTCCACGAAAATCTGCACTTGAGGGGTAGAACGTTGCTCAGAAAGTTGCTCCTTTTTAACTACAGTTTGCTCAATAATGGGGGTAGAAGGAGGTTCCATTGGTTCCACATGTTTGCCAACTATGGTAGCCCACGAATCCTTGAATTTCTGTGGAGCCTCAGCTTCAGTTACACTCTGCATGCTGGATTTTGCATTAGTTTCTTCTTCAACTTCTTTTTCGACTTCTTCTACCCAAGAAGGTGACTCGACTGTAAAGATTTCCTTCTTAACAGTTGGTTCCACAGGCTTCTCACTCATAATTTCTTCAGTCTTAGCAGTTTCTTCTTTTACTTCCTCTACGATCGCTTTCTCCGTGGCTATTGGTTCTTCAGGTGCAATTTCCTGTTCCAAATTTTTACCAGATTTCAGAGGAATAGGTTTCATCAGCAACACATCTTCTTGAATTTCTTGCGTGGGCGTTCCTCGACTGCAGGCTGCTACTTGAGCGTACGATTTGTTGGTTTCCCTGGCAGCTATTTCCGCTATCTCTTCAAACTTCTCAGCGAGAGTCTTCTCTATTTCACTGTCACTTTCAGTGGGGACTATCTTTGAATCGATACCACTCTTTTCTTGCCTCGTATCTTTCTTCTTTTGATGCTTCGTTGGCTTCTGTTTCGTCGATGGACTTTGAGGTTCATCTGTTGCATTCACTTCCATCTGTTCCTTCTCAACACCCTTCTCGACTGTGGAAGTCTCGATCGTTACTTCTTCAGGTGTACCAGTAGTTGTTTCAGTGCTTCCTTTCATGCTGACAATGGAAGCCCAAGATTTGGTGCTTGGTGATGGTTGGATATCTTCTTTGGGAATATCCTTCACTTCTGATGGACTTTCTTCTTTCTTGCTTTCTTGTACTGGAGCCTGAACTAGAGTTTCTTGATTAATTTCTAATGTCGAGGTCTGCTCAGTAGAGCTGACAGTCTGTAGAGATACTGGCGTTGCAACTTCACTTCCTTTCTTCGATTTCCCATCACGTTTCTTCTTTGTCTCAGGAAGATTCACATCAACTTTATCTGCTTGCCTCTTTGTTTCTTTCTCTGCTGCGGCAGGCTTCGTTTTACCTTCAGACTTTTCTTTCGCCGATTGCTTTTGCTTTCCAGACTTTGATTGAACTTTCGTATCTTCCTTCGACTTGGACTTGTCCGAAGGTTTAGCTTTGTCTTCTTTCACTGGAGGTTGAAGCACGTTTGCACCTGTATCTTTGGGTGTCTCGCCATGGCTTGTGGTCTCTGGTATTTTACCATTTACCAACTTCTCAGGTGCTTTGCTTTCACTTATGACAGTGGGTTCCTCATCTGGATGTTTCATGGTTTCTTCAGCAATTAATTTTTCTTCTTTCGTTGCTGTTTTAGATTCTTCCTCCTTTTCAGGCACTTTCGATGTCTTTTTCTTTTCGGGAACAACTTTATCGACAGGTTTTTCTTCTGCAACTTGATTTTCCTTGATGCTGGGTTTTATTTCTTCTTCTACTTTGGAAGAAGTCTCTGTCTGAACCTTCTGTGGTTCCAGAACTTCAGCTACAAGTTTTGGTGGTTCTACTACACTTTCTTTTTGTTCTTGAATGATTTCTTCAGTTTTCTTTTCTTCTCTCTTAGCACTGTCTACTTCAGCTTCTGCCGGAGGTTGTTCCGTGAGCTGCTTCAAATTTGCAGTCTCCAAATTTTGCTGTTCTTCCAGTGTGACAATTTTTTCAATCGATAATGCAACTAATTTACTCTCTTCCACTTCGGCTTTCATTTCTTCACCCAACTTCACCACATTTTCTTGTTTCTCCTGGCTGCCAGGCCTTTTCTCTTTCTCTGGCTTGGATTTTGACTTTTTAGAAGCTCCCTTTTCTTGCTTCTTCTGGGTTGCAGGTTTCTCTTTCTCTACTTTAACTTTAGATTCCTCGTCGACCAGTTTGTCTTCTTTCTTTTCAGTTTCAGGGTGCTCATCAGTTTCTTTGTCTTGTTTCTTTGCAGTATCAGGCTGTTTCTGTTTCTCTGCTTTCTCCTTTGACTTTTTCTCAACTTTCTCTTGCTTCTTTTGAACTGCAGACTGTTTTACTTCGTCTATTTCGACCACTGGTTTTACTTCAATTACTTTTTCTTCTTCTTCTTTTTTTACTTTAGAATCTTCCACCTTCTCTACTTCGACTTTTGATTGTTCTTGGACTGCATCTTCTTGTTTCTCCTGGGGTGTAGGCTTTTTCTCTTGCTTCATTCCCATCTGCGATTCTGTATTAGTATCTTCTTGTTTCTCTTGAGTTTCAGGGTGTTTCTGTTTGTCTGTTTTACCCTTTGACTTTTTATCAACTTTCTCATGCTTCTTCTGAACTGCAGACGGTTTTACTTCGTCTATTTCGACCACTGGTTTTTCTTCAATTACTTTTTCTTTTTCTTCTTTTTCTACTTTAGAATCTTCCACCTTCTCTACTCCGACTTTTGATTGTTCTTGGACTGCTTCTTCTTGTTTCTCCAGAGGTGCAGATTTTGCCTCTTGCTTCATTCCCATCTGCGATTCTGTATTAGTATCTTCTTGTTTCTCTTGAGTTTCAGGGTGTTTCTGTTTTTCTGTTTTACCCTTCGACTTTTTATCAACTTTCTCTTGCTTCTTTTGAACTACAGACTGTTTTACTTCGTCTATTTCGACCACTGTTTTTCCTTCAATTACTTTTTCTTCTTCTTCTTTTTTCACTTTAGAATCTTCCACCTTCTCTACTTCGACTTTTGATTGTTCTTGGACTGCTTCTTCTTGTTTCTCCAGAGGTGCAGATTTTGCCTGTTGCTTCATTCCCATCTGCGATTCTGTATTAGTATCTTCTTGTTTCTCTTGAGTTTCAGGGTGTTTCTGTTTGTCTGTTTTACCCTTTGTCTTTTTGTCAGCTTTCTCTTGCTTCTTTTGAGCTGCAGGTTGATTCTCTTCCTTTACAGGTACCTTGGACTTATCTTCAACCAGTTTTTCTTTTACCTCTTGAGCTGATTGAGCTTGAGTCTCCTCCTTCTTCTTTGCATCTGATTTTTTGCTTTCGTCATCAACGAGGGGCTGAATTAATGCATCAACAGTTTGCAATACTTGAATTTCTCCACTTTCGGGTCTTTTGTCTTCACTCACCACCCCTGCCTGTGAATCATCAGCGGCTGCTTCCTTCAGTTTTTCAATTTTAACCTCCTCTGCTGCTCCAACTTCCAAAATCTTTTCTATTGCCTTCACTTCAGTGGTAATCTTCTGAGCAATTTCCTTAATGGCTTCACTGGCATCAGTCTTTGAAATTTTCTGACTCTCTTTAGGAACTGTTGCACCAATTACGTCCTCAGTTTTCTCTGAAGCTTCTGATTGTATAGACTGCTTAATTTCTTCGCGAACTTCTGCTTCCTTCCCAGTTTCCTCTTCCACTTCAATAACACTCGTCGTACTTTCTTCTTCTGAAGTAGATATAGTTTTCTTCTCTTCAAGCTGTCTAGACTTCACCCACTGCGACTCTAACTCACAGAGACTGCTAACAGGATATTTAGCAGATTCTGCAATAAACGCATTCCTCCTGCTTTCTTCCTCAGACTGTTTCACCTCCTCCTCTTCTTCTCTCTCTAGATCAGGCTTCCTCATGACCGATTCCTGAACGATTCTCTCAATGCTCATTATTCTGGAAGGGGCAGAAGCGGGCAAATTCTCCTGTACTAACGGAATCACCTTAAAACGTTGATGGAAATCACTTTCAGCCTCGCTATAACAATGATAATTCACCCAATACGGCTTAACCAAGTCCGCGTAATAATACGAAGCTACATCTTTCATTTTCGATTCCGAATCATCAACCTGAACAGAAGCTTTCGGTTGACTTTCAACATCGCGCGATCTTCCCCTAACCAGAGTCACTTTCTTCTCAACTTTAAACAACTCTTCCTCCCTTTCTTCTTCCTTAGCTACAGTGGAAGACACATCAACCATATCTTCTACCTCCTTACTAACCTCCTTCTTCCCAACAACTTTACACTCACCTCCTGTTACCAAAATACCCAAATCCTTCGCCTCGACAGATTTTACACCTTCTACCTCAACTGCAAGCTCTTCCCAAGAAACTTTCGTATCTCCTCCAGAAACGTCCCTACCCTCTTCCACCTTAACACCAACATCATTCGATTTACCGTGCAGAACCTGCCCATCTCCCTGTTCCTTCGCTAACACCCCGAGCTCCCGTTCCCGCGACCCTTCGAGGGACTTGGACGACAGAGGTGTCGCGGAACGACCCCTCCTCCTATCCTGAACGCTACCGAACAGAACCTGCTGACCGTCGTCAATCAGACCGTCGATGTAAACCGCGTATTCGGGATCGTCCGATCTCTCTGAGGCCGCCAACACGTCCGACGACGTTCTCGAGGGGACAGGGACAGTCGAATCATCCGATACCCTAGCATATCTGGTGGTTAGGCTAGCCTCTACTGTTTCGGGACGCAGGGTGATTAGTTCGGTGGGTTTGGAGCCTACGATCTTGGGTAAGGGGATGCTTTCTAAGATCTCAACGGATTTCACGGATTTCACATTGGGTGCTTTCAGTTCCACGGAGCCGGGGATGCTGGTGGTGGTGGTCACCGTGGTCACCAGCTTCTCGATGATCAACGCTTTGCCTGTCAACGCCGTTGAGTCTTCAATCGGCGAGTCGGTGCCTGAAACGTTTAACTGACCGACTTCCTCTTTCATCAAGCATTCTTCTGCGGCTGGTGTATCTGGCTTTGATTCCGTGTCAGGTTTACGAGTGGATTCTTCGGCTTTCTTGTTAACTGAATCACTCTCAGACTTGGTAGATGGTGTCTTGTCTTTCAGTGCTATTGGTGCTTCTTTGGGCGATTCTTTTGGGGAGACTGGATGCTTTGGAGAGTCCTTTTGATCGTCCTTAGTGGAGACTGGGATTTGTAATGGTTTCTCCTCTTCTTTTTCTGCAGAAGATGGTATCTTCTCAGTTGCTTCCTTAGGTACTTTCCTTTCAAACAGTTTTTCAGAAGGTTCTGTTGAGGGAACTTCAGTTTTCTCGCCTGAATCCTGGGGTTTATGCTCTTGCTTCTTTTTCTTCTTCTTGTCCACTCTTGGGGAACTCGGTTGACTCGTTTTGGGCTCTTCTTTGGATTCGACCACGTAAGTTGGTGCGATTTGCTCTGTTATGACCTTTTCCTTCGATTTACTTGGTTTCTTGATCTTGGATGGGCTTCCAGGTGATCGATTCTTTTGATCTGGATCTTGGTTCTCAGATCCTTGTGCTGTTGCTTGCTCGGTAGGCTTTTGTGGAGCAGACGAAACTTCAGAAGCTTCTTCCTGCTTTGTTTCAACCTTGATTTCAACTTTCATGGGTGATAGAGGTTCTGAACCATGTAATTTAGGTTCTCTATCAGTCTTATCAGGTGTGGCGACATTTTCCGCGAGTTTGTCTCCAAGAGCAGCTTCTTCAGGTGTCTTTTTAACGACAATCTGGAGATTAGTTTTATCTGGTGCAACAGCAACACTTTGCTCAAGCTTTTCTTTACTTTGAATAACACAAATTTCTTTTCTAACACTTGCTTCAGCAACAACTGACTGCTTCCCTTCATTCGCAGTAGTGTCTTTTACTTCATCAGGTGTAACAAGTTCAGGAGCTACTTTATCTTCAGAAGTAACTGTCTTCCTTTCCTCTTTTAATATTTTTGATACCTCTTTGCTGTGATCCATGGTATCACGTTTTTCTTCCAATTTAGCCAGTGGTTCTGGTGTCTCATCTTTCTTCTCTGGCTCTTCTGTCTTTTCTATTAACAATGCAGGTGTCTCTTTTTCCTTTATAGGCGAGGCAGGCTTCAAAATTTCTTTCTTCAACTCTTCATCAGCTGGCTTTTCGCCATTAACACGTTTTTCTTTGACTATTGGCTCGACTCCTTTGTCCACGTCTTTTCCTGAAGCCTGTTTCACATCTGTCACTGGTTTCTGACTAACATCAGCCTCTTTCTTGGATCTCTTTCCTCCTTTTCCTTTAGCTTGCTTCTCCTGTTCAATCACTTTCCACGTGTCTTCCTTCGATACATCTTTCTTTGATTCTTTCTTGGAGTCTCTGCCATCGTTCGACTTCTTCTCAGCAGCCTTATCCGGCTTCTTCTCCCCTTTGCCCGTTGTTTCTTCTTTTATTAGTGTTCCTTCCTTCATGGACTCGTCAACTTCCTTCGATTGAATAGATTCGGTCACCTGCGTCGCAGATTCTTTTGCACGCTCCAGTGCACCGATCACAGCTTTTTCTCCTGCATCGATGTCTACTTTCGGTTCTAGTTTTGAGTCTGCTTCGCCTTCCTTCTGATCTTTATCCGTTGCTTCGTCGATCTTCGGTGGTACATCCTTCGCTGTCGCTTTCTTATCTTTACTATCCTTTTGCATCTCGGGTTTGGTTTCTCCTTTTGCCAGTGGCTTACCTTTCGTTACTTCTAATTTCTTCACAGCTGTCACAGTTTCTTCCCGCTTCGATCGATCTGCTTTCTTCTCTTCGGCATCTTTCGTCAGACTCGGTTTCTTGGGTGCCTGATCCTTTGAAGCCTCCTGCTCCTTCGCTTGCTTCGCTTTCTTGCTCTTACTCTTGCCACTTTCCTTCGTTTCCTTTATACTCTCTGGTTTATCCTGATCTTTAGACTTTACCGCTTCATTCGCTTTAGCATCAGCCTTACCTTTATCCTCTGTTCGTATTTTATCCTTCGACTCGGTTTTAGTTTCAGCCGTCTTCTCCACTTTTGTTGGCTCGCCGGCCTTCGCTTCATCCGCTTGTTTCTTCACTTTAGTCTCAGATTCCTTCTGTGTGTCCACTTTCGTTACATCGTCGGTAGGCGCAGATTTCTTCACTTGCTCAGAATCACGCTCACCTTTCGAAGGTTTTACAGCATCTTTGCCCAGTTTATCCTTCCCCGCGTTCGATTGCTCTTTACCTTTCTGTTTCTTCTTCGACGTAGATTCCTTCTGTGGTTTTTCTTCTTTAGTATCAGGCTTTCCCACCGTTCCCTCACTCGTCGATTCTATTTTCGTTTCAGACTTCTTCGCCTCGACCTTCTCGCTCACAGCCTTCGCTTCCTTCTCCTCGGCATTATCTTTAGCAACCTTCGCGTCATCCTTGCCACTCTTCTTCTCAGAATTCTTATCCGCTTTGCTTTCTTTCGCGTCCTCCTTCAATTTAACCTGCTCCCTTGCAGCAGGCTGACTTGCCACAGCTTCCACAACCCCCGATCCATCTTTAGCCTTCGATTCAATCTTAGACCTACCCTGTTTCTTCTTCTTCTCGCTATCCTCCTTAGCTTTCTCTGTGGTCGTGACACTCTTAGCCTGCTCCTTAGACTCACTGTGCTTGTCCCTCTGATGCCTAGTTCTCTGTTTATCCATATCCTCGATTTCCCTCAGAGCTTTTTCAATCTCATCGTCCACCTTCTCCGTCTTCTTCTTCTTCGGCTTACGTTTCTTCTCCTGCAACACGTTTCGTTGCGCCACCTCAATCTCCTTCCGTCCCTGAACCTCCACCTGCTTCTCCTTCTGATCCACAACCTGTTTCTCCCTCTGAACATCGTCCTTCCTATCCTTTGGCGCCTCCGCGCCCTTGCTCTTCGCCGGACTCACCGACCGCTCCACAGAGACTTCTTTCTTCGCCTCAGCAACCTGCTTCACCTTCTCCTTCTCCTTCTGAGGCTTCTCCTTCACTTCGGGCCCTCTGCGAGCCTTCTTCTCCGGAGGCTTCGACTTCGGCATCTCCTGGTGAGTTTTCCTCGTCTCCCGTTTCCTCGTGGTATCCCAGGCGACCTCCTCAGCTTCGTCTCCTTGCTTCGTCTCCTGCTTCGCCGCCGAGGACTCCGTTCCTCGGGTCAGCCTAGCCTCTCGAGGCGGAGTGGCCTCGTGCGCCGAGGACGTGGTCGAATTTGCGGGTGAATGGGATCGTTCCATCTCCTGTTTCACCGGGAAACTAGTCATCGTCGTCGAAGGAGGACCGGCCGTGGATGCGACACGGGTTCCAAGGCCCTGTGACAATATCTGAGCGTAGGAGAAGGCTTTACTCTCCGCCACTACACTCTTCACCTTGCCGACGCTAGCCTCCGAAGTTTGCGCAGCCACGAGCTGCTGCACATCCGGCTCCAGGGGTTTCTCAGGCTCCACAGCTTCGACGGGCTCCGCTGCAGGTTGGACAGTCGGCGGAGCATCGATCGTCGACGGCGCACGACTGGGAACACACTTCTCCTCGGCAGGTTGCAGGCTGACAGGGCTCCTAGCTGGGTTCTTGAATCTCTGTTGGTGGTGCTGTCTCTGCGGCTGATTCTGCAACTGGTTCTGCTGGTAGATCTCAGCCTCCGGGAGGTAGCTGGCCTGCGCCACGTACGGCTCCGCTGGGAACGCCATCTGGCTGTCGGTGTATTGGGTCATAGGCATCTGCTGAGGCGGCACAGCTGGCATGTAGACGTAGGAGCCGACTGGATAGGCGATCTGGGAGCCAATGAAGCCCACCAGCTCAGGCATAGCTGGGTGGATGTAGTTGTAGACCTCGGGGACGGGCTGTGGCCTGGCCACGTTGTCGTACCTCTTCTCCTGCAGGAGATCGTACTCCCCCATCACCTCGTCAGCCCAACTCGTCTGCCCTTCAGGCGCCTTCTCGACAAGTTTCACCGCACCGCTGGCGTCAGGGTGCTGCTGATACTCCTCCGCAACCTGCTGAACAGGTTGCTCCACAGGGACCTCTGGAACTCGCGCGCGCTCCTCCACTTCGGCTCGCGGAAGCTTGAAGTCCAGCTTCTCTTCAGCTACTTCCACGCAGGATTGGTCAACGGCGGCGTCTTTATTAACCGAGTGTGCGTTTTTAGTGGCCTCCACTGAAGGGCTTCTGGAAGTGTTGGCGCTGCCTCGAAGGATGTCAGCGTAGGTGGTGGAGCCAGGAGCCCAGATGGGGCTGGCCGACCTTCCTCTTCTCTCTTCCCTCGGTGCTAGCGTGTGCCTGAGAGACAGAGGTTCCCTCCTCTGCTCCGCGGAGCGAGGATTTTCCGGCACGCTCTCCGTTTCCATAGACGACGTCTCCCTCACCGCAGGTGTATCTGATGAGTTTTTCCTGTTAGAGGTGGCTCTCCTCGACTGTGGTCGGTGCTTGGGCGAACCTTCTAGCTGGTCCACCTTGGACACGTGCTGCCTCTGCACTCTGGTATCCGGTTCTTTCCGCTCGGGCTCCCTGCGCTCGCTGGGAGCCTCGATCGGCGCCAGTTCCTCTTTGCTAGCCGCCTCCGTCCTCGGTGCTTGCGGCGCCGGGGCATCGAGGACTCGTTCGATCGGTTTCTGGACGGTGGGTCTTAAGACCTGAATCGCGAGAGGCGCGGACGTGGATGGGGGCTCGTCCCTGGGGGTTCTAAAGGGACTGGAGCCCCTCGAGCTGGGGCTGGTGCGTCCAGCCGCGATGTCCGCGTACGAGACCTGATTGATGAGCCTGGACTCGTTGCCCTGTACATAGTACGGGTCCACAGCGTATATCTGATCCACCAGAATCTTGACGCGCTGCCTCCACTCGTCCATCCTTTGCTGCAGGCTCTGCTTTATCCGCCACGGAGGAACAGCCAGGGCACAACAATGGAATACACATACGTCAATTTTTTTTTTGCTGGGAGTCTCTTTTGTTTGATATTTATTGTTTGTTTTTTGTTTCTTATTTTTATCTCTTTTGGGGGGGGGGGTCGGGGCGTGTGGGTGGTGAGAAGTGTTAGCAAGGAATGGGGGACTGGCGACGGTGTGATTGGGGGTGGGGGTTGGGGGTGGGGGGTTAATCTTTTAGAGTTTTAGTATATGCGTGTATGCTAGATTAACGTTATGATCAGCGGTGGCGTGAAGAGAAAACTGAACACCGTTCCCAAAGTTGCTTTTTCTTTTCTTTCTCTTTGGCAAGAAAGAGGGCACTTTATTTTTCGTTCGATTACTTGGTATAGTATAGCAGCACGGGCGTACAGGAGATGCCTCTCTATAGTCGACTGATCGTAATACATTTAGGATAAGATTCGCTTAATAATATCGTACGGTAATACGTGTATAAAGTTCGCTAAAAAAAAAAATGATCCTGAGGTATTAAAAACGACTGGGCCACCATTCGGGGAACGAGGACAACCGTCGGCTCCGAGGGGTCGAGAAATCGCGGAGAACCACAGGGCGTTTCAAGACATCGTCACAAGGAACTCGGTGAAATCTCAAGAAACTTAAATGGACCTCCGAGGAATCTTGAGTTATCTCGAGAGATCTCGAAACCCTAGGAAATTCCGAGGGAACCTCCCGAACTTCCAAGAAGTCCCAAGAGATCTGGAGTTTCTAGGAAGCTCCGAGAAATCTTGCGATGCCCCGAGAGATCTTCTTGAGATCCCGGTGGAATCCCAAGGGAACCTACCGAAGCCGTAAGAAATCCTAAGAGGCCTTGAAATTCTATGAAATTCCAAGAGATCTTGAAGGTCTATGAAATCCCAAGAGATCCCCGCAGATCAGCTCGAAACGAAGCCCGTTGTCGTCGTTCCGAGTGGAACGCGGAAACGAAAGAACGCGAGGATCGAACGGCGCTAAAACAGCTGCGACGAGGAGGATCGTTTCCAGCCCGACTACCGTCATGGATCCAACGGTTCTAGGTCGGGCGTGCCGCGTTGCGCGAGCATCTTCGACCTCTCTGTACGCGCTTGGATTTTGCTTTGCAACCCCTTGATCTTCTCCCGGCAAATCTGATACCACGATCCGCAAGAAACACGTCGAGCGAGCGAGAGCAGGATGGAGTGTTTTTTTTATATATATATTTTTGTTCACGATCGATGGTGAGGAAGAGAGACAGAGATCCAACAAAACCAAAAAGAACGATGAACCAACGAGGACGCATCGAGAGAACGACGACGATCGAAGCAAAGTAAAAACGAAACGGGGTTGGGGAAACGTGGAGGTGACAGTACGGAGTTTTTTTTGTTCAAGGATGATGGGTGAAGAGGGTGCGGTAAAGAAAATTTCGTAAATCAAATGGCCGATACGATGGATTAAACAAGAAGAAGAAAAAAATTGAGAAAAGAAAGAGAACAGAACACAACAAGACCAAACATACGAGCGCGAGAAGATGGAAACTATAATATGTAACGCGACAGTCGAACGGAATTAATGTAATAGTTCGGAGCGTTCTGGACTTGCGCTCGCTGCGTCTCTCACAAGTCTCGACCCGCGTATACGGAGGTCACTTGATTTTCTTGCGTATCTTCCGTTCCCGAGCGCGTCTCTGGCTCCGCGATCCAGATTTGCCAATCAACGTGCGCTCGATTCTTTCGCACAGGTGAGCTCTACTCGTGACGATCAAGACTCGACAATTACAGGCAAAGCCTACGGTGATCGTGTGTACGCGAGACTCCAGAGAGTCTCGAAGAGAACGTGTGTTCGTGGTGATAGAGGCAATCACATTTTGCAAGACAATCTGCTGCTGGTATGTACACGCACGCGTGTACGCGATATGTACTCGGTGCGAATGCTGCTACGTACTTTCTTCGCGTGCTGCCTTCCTGCGAGCAAGCGCCCGTCGCGACCCCGGGGTCCGAACGCCACGGAACGTGCCCGCGATAGCCGGCGCGTGCACGCGACGGGGCGCGCGCAGTTCGGCAGCGGCAGACGTCGAGAAAGGCGAGAGAAAAAACGAACACGTGAATTACAACAAAACGAAAACAAGCAAAATCAAGTAATCCCCTCCCCCCCCGCTCTGGTACAACCAACACGTGTACACAGGTGTCGTTAAGTTGTGAGACGTACACGGGAACAGAAAGAGAAAGAAACTAAACTCTATGAAGTAAGACTTGAAACCAGGAACGTGCGTGAGAGTGGCGAATGATCTCGTACGGTAACGGTGAGACAGAAACAGAAAGAAAGAAGTGACAGAAAGAAAGAAAACCATAGTCAAGAGCGTGATACCAACCAGTACCGCGTAACAGATGTACCACCACGATGATAACATGCCCCGCCGGAGTGATAACGCGGTCGATCGTTCCCCCTCCGCGTTAGAGAGGGAACGATCCACTCTGATTGACAATCGCGACAAGCTTGAGTTTACTATCGATTTGCCTTATTGTAGGTTGCTTCGTCTTTCGCCAATGTAACAAATTGCGTGTAATGTATGCGAGAGAGAGATAGACAAAACGGGGAAGTTTTGAGAAGGTAATTTAAGGGTCGTTAGCCTTATCAAATTCAGCTATTCGTATTCGCGATTAATCGATTTTCGGTTGAAATTAAAGCGTTAGTCTGGTGGGTACAGAAGCTTGCTGTGAAGGGGTTGCGAGTTAAAAAGCTCCGATGGAAGGATTACGAGGTACAAGACGAAGGTTTACATCATTGACTGGAACACGTGGGACTCGGGTATGGGTTAAACACGATGGAAACACCTTGACTGAAACCATAATCGAACACAGGACTGTCTCGATCTCTGTCTCCCAATGAAAAGCATCCCTTAAGTGGGCCATCAAAATGTTTCCAATTCTAGATAGATCTTCTTGTATTAGTGAGTCACAGAATTCTATCGGTTGCTTCCCTGCGCAAGAATCTAGTTTACCATGAACTAGTTTCTGCACAAGAAGAAGCAGCTAATAGAAATTCCAGGTTGCCCTGGCGGTTGCGATTAGCGATTAATTGGTGGCTCGGTCGACGGTTAATTGTTAGTCACTTCGAAGTGGTTAACGTTACTGGAAGACACTGGTAATCTACGGAGTAATTCCCGCGCGATCAAAAGCAAAACTACCCCTCGACGTGACCACGAAACGTGGGAGCTCTGAAATAGGTAAGTTCGATCGCGGAATACATATCCTGGTGGTGGTCTTCAGTTGGTATCGAGCAAAAGATGCAATAAAAATCAACTTGCTGCTTTAGCGCGCACTTGTGCAGGGTGGTGAGAAGGTGGGACCAAGGCGAACCTACCTGTTGCTCCTGCAAAGCCTTCTCCTTGTCGCTGGAGAGGTAAGTCGGGCTGAGCACCGTCCTCAGCTGCTGCTCCACCTGCATGATCTGCTGCCTCAGCTGCTGTATCTCCTGGAATAACAAACACACACGTCTCAGCCGTATCCTTTCTGATCCCCCAGACACGATCACCGATCCCGTTGCTGCCTCTGCACTATCAAAGAAAGAAAGAAAGTAGGACGGATACACGCAGGGGGGGCTGATCAATTCTAGGTCCCTCTAGTTGGAACGTTGGATTCTCTTTGCCGAGATGGATCGGTGATCGCGTTTCAAAAGAATACAGCCACGATCGACAGAGGGGAATAACGAAGTCCCAGCTGTTCCCTAACCTGTTGGTATTGATCGATCTGAGCTAAGCAAGCCTCCAAGGACGTGGTCTGCTCCTTCACGTTGCTGTGAAGATTGTCCAGCTCGGCGAGCAGCTCGTCCACGGTCTCGCCTATTCGACCGTCGCCGCCGATCCCGGCCCTGAAGTGCACCTGCAGCTTCTCCATCGATATACTGATCTTGGTCTTCTGTATCGCGACGTCGCTTAGCATCTTCTCGCGCACGCTGTGCTGATCTCTGAGCGGTTTCTTTTTGTTCTGCGGCGACTCGAGGCTCTGTTTCGCCTTCTCGATCCACGTCTTCGATTCCTTCAGCTTCCTCTCGCATTGCTCCCATTCCTCGCTGGTCTCTTGCAGCAGAGCGTTCTGAAAGGAACAAGTTCCCTAGTACATCTTACGCCCGCCGTCGCCCCCCCCCCTCCCCCTAAACGATCACGGAGAAATCGAGCACGAACCCTTTCCAACAGCTGACCCTCCACCTGAACTTTCGCTTCCTCAGCCTGAAGTAGCTTCTCGGGCAGATCGCCCACGCAGCAAACCTGACCGATACAATCGAGCTCTTTGCTCATGTCGCTGAGATTCTTGTTGATCTGCTTGCAGCTCTTCACGGCTGTCTGCAATGCGACACGGAGGGAGCTTTAGGGTTAGTGGGCTTTACGACCGTTTCAGAAGAGCGTCCCTCAATTTCTTTGGCTGAGTCGTGGTGGGACGTGAATTTCTTGGGGCTCTTGAAATCGAGAGTTTACAATATTACATCTTTTATTGCAGATGTAGTTGAAATTTGAGCATGTTACTTTGCAAAAAAAAATAGCCCCCAATTTGGAAGGGAACCCACGTCCACCAATCTCCACCAAGGAAACCAACGAAAGCGACGACAGCTAACCCCCCCAGTGGATCGGATCTCCACGTACCGAGTACTCGTGCAGCCTCTGCCTAGCCTGTACAAGGGTGACGAGCTTGAGTGGCTCAACCAGGAACTGTCTCTTCTCCTCGGTCCATGCCTTCACGGCTTCGTACAACGTGAGGAATCTCTGCCAAGCGTCGATGGTATCAGCCACCACTTGCTTCCTCTCTTCAAGCCAGTTCCTCACTTGGTTCAACTGCTCGGTCACGCTGTGAACGGTGCTCTCTATCAGCTGTTTCTCGGTCTCGTCCCTCGTGTTCTCGCTAATGGTACGGCCGTTTCTCGTTAGTCGTTCGAGCTTGTCGGTGATGGTGCCCAGCTCCTCCTGCACCTGCCTGAGCTGGTCCTTCAGAGGGACCGGCTCGACCGATCTGTCCTGCACCTTCAGCTCGGCCTGCCTGATCCACGCCTGGACCTCGTCCAGGTCGGCCAGATAGTCCGACCTGACGGTCCTGGCGCGCTTCTGTTCCCTCTGTTTCTCCTCCATGGCCTGCGCGGTCGCCTCGGCGCAGAGCTCCAAGGCCGTGAGGTGCTGGGCAAGATCGCTGGGGACCAGCTGCTGGCTAGCTTGGTACCGCGCCTTAGTGCTTCCTGAGAACTTCTTCGCTGCGTCGAGGTGGCCCTCGACGTTCGACCGTAGCTCGTCTAGCTCCTCCTCGGTCGCGTCCTGGTCGGGACCGTACACGTAGAGGATCGAGGCGCGTTCGCGCGCCTCGTTCAGACGCTTCCTCAGGTGCTCGATCTCACGCTCGGCGTCTTCGAACGCCTCCAAGTCCTCGTCCGCCCTCTCGGATTTCTTCTGCAGGGAGTCGACGAGCCTGCAACCAGTACTCGTCTGATTCGCTGCGCGTACCTCGCCGATCTAACGTCAAAACGCTCTCCAGCCTCCCATAATGAAACCAAGCTTCCCTTAGCATAGGTTAGACTACTTGGTAAAATTCGTTGAAGCGTCCCATTTCAATCGACAATCACTGTAGACGACGGGCCCCTAATGGACAAGTCACGTTCATTCCACAATATCTCTTTCTCATCCCCCTAACATTATCTTATATCACTGACAGCTTCAACGTTCTCCGCGTGGTTCGATTGAAATAGGACACGCCGAGTACACCCTACCAGTCTCCAAAAATGGTGAGAAATGCGCTTCAAGGGAGACCCTACCGCAAGAAACGTCGCAAATGTGTGCTCCCAATACGCGGCCGCAAATCAGAGGGCAAGTTCGACCTAGGGTGAGGTTTTACGAGCGTGTTTACAGGGCCGCGGGAATACCAACGTCACCGTCAGCAAATCCGGTCACCGCTTCACTAACGGAAACCGATTTGCCCGTTAGCGGCGTGCTTCTGCACGGCAGCGAGGCGTGCAAATAGATTTCAGCATATTTCCTGTACGAGCTCCAATAACGCGTGCCAGCACCGGGACGCCGAACGGTCGCTTAGGGCAAAGGTCGCCGCGGTGAAAGAAGGGTCGGGAAAGAGGAGAAAAAGAAGCGGCGACTATCCGGCGGGATTGATCGGCCTTAAGGAATTGTCCGAGGCAGAGCCGCGACAAATTTAGAATCGGAAATGCGTGTCGCTGGTACGGTGGTAGCTGGCTTCACTCCAGCCGGAGCGGAGGACGCTTCGTCTAAAAGTAGACGAAACGATCTGCCCGCGTGAGCGTCCGTCTCGCGGGCAACTCGCTTGTTGGGAACAAAATTATTCTTTTGCCACCGCTGGTCCGGGTCTATTCCCATCACTCCCGCCTATTTTCTCCTTCCTTCGACGGGCATACCGAGCCGCTGGACGTCGCGACGGACGCGGGGGAGCTACCGAGTCGATAGAGGCGATACAACGCGTTGCTGATCGATCGGGAATTCGAGCTACGCGTCGGTCACCCACGCTTCGTCGTAGCCGGGGGGATCGGAGATTGTTGGAGCGTATTGCCAAGTGTTTTCGTAAAGATGACAGCATCGACGGCACGGCTGAGCCGCGAGGAATGTCGCAACGAGACGTCTTTTTCGTTTGCATCGCGATACACGCGGATGCATCGCGCTTTTGCAGCGGCTCGAATCCAGCAGCAGTGATGTCAGCGTTGAAAACGCGGGTTCGATTAGTCAGTGGATCGGAGCGCGGTAGGGGAACTGCACTGATCACTCAGATTGATCCGGATGTCTGTGAAACCGATGCGAGAGTTCATAAGATTAAGTTGGAAGCTCCATGGAAGTTGAGCGATTTAATCAAATTTTTTTCTTTGAAACATTGTGAAATGATGGAAGCAACGCGATTTTAAAGTACAGGATAGGTTCGCGATGTCAATGTCAAGTTTCAGGTACGGGCAGCTCGTTTCTTTTCGCGCTATGACATCACCGCTGCTAAGAATGAACGGCGTTTAACACGAGAGCGAGATAGACAGAGCGACCGGTGTAACATCACTCGGGAGACCACAGATATTCACGAAACGCGTATTTTATATTGTTTAATCGTGTATGACGCGTAGTTTCACCCAAAGCCCTCGGTATTTTATAACCCTTGCTACGGAAAGATATTCCCAATCTCGAGTGCGAATATATCCCAAGATTTCTCTACTCGATGGTCGATGAAGATAACTGAAAGCACCCCCGAAGCGACAAAAGCAGAGGCTCGAACTATCGCCAATGAAACGTCGGTTCACGATTTACGAATTATCAAGTAAACTAGCTCCCAAGGAAGATACACGCCAGAGCCATCTGTTTCCATAAATATCTTTAAATCGAAAGAAAGATCCGATTCGACGATCCCCCTCGATCACTGGCGCCGGTAGCAAGCGGCGGAAGTACTCCACGTGATGCAATCCTTATGCGGGCATGTGGCTCGAGCCAGTACGCGCTCTAGCGACATCACCGCGGCAACATAATTCGCCGAGATATTTCCGTAACATCACCAGCGGTCCTCGAAAATTCGTGGATCCTTTACCGAGAGCACTGAACGTTTACCAATAAACGATCTACAGGTATCCGAAGAGCGAGCACTATACTTCCTCCACAAGAGATCCCCCGAGCACACTACGCAGCCTCCCAGAGACTTCCTCGAAAACCTGTCTTCGCCAGGACCTTTCTACTTCGTCGCGAACCACGAAACCAGTCGCGATCGGCAACGAAAGAAGACAGATTTATCAGCGGGCGAGGAGGATCTGGCCGTACCTATCCAAGCGAAACCTCCGATGTTAGCGAGAGGATCGATCTCGCGTGTTTCTCTATCGTCCAGCAGCCTCGTGCTCCTCCCTGCCGATGGTCTCGCGGCAAGTGATTAGCGATAGAGAGTAACGGTCGCGTGGATCGGACAACAGTATGGCGCGGCACGGTCAAGCTAAGCAGCAGCGTTCGCGGTTCGAAACGTTATTAGAAGGGCGTAATAGCGTCAGCTTTGAATTTTCGTCTTGGCGAGGCGCCGCGACGCATGCGGCTTAGGCTTAAAGGCCGGCCAGCGACGAAAATCGACGACAGTCCGAAAAACGGCGCACCACCGTGCTCCTAAGAATACCCTCGCCGCTTCGTCGAGGGAGAGACAGAGCGGGAGGAGGAACCGAGACGGGGAGTTCATTGGCTCCGTAGATCTTTGCCATCCGCCACTTTTTTTCCACCCTGTGGCCGGCTCGGCTTGGCACGACCTTACGTCGCGTGATTACTATGCGGATCGAAAAGGTTGCGGTCGATGTCGCAATCTTGCACGCAGATATTTCGCCTGGAGTGTTTGCGGATCATTGCGGAGCGGAGATGATTCGTTTAGAATAAGAGCGGAAGAAATTGAAGCAAACGAATATTCTATTATACCAGCCACCCCTATGGGAATATTAGTTTTAGCCACCGTGCATCGATCTATATTCGAGCGTTACCCCTGTACTGGGATAACAGCTGCGGTTTAATACCCACGCGTCGACACATTATCTAGAATAGTCTAGATAACTACGCAATTATTCATCCCCCGTGTCCAACAGCTTTATACAAGCTTCGCTTTTAACGATTGAAAGCGGGGACCTTGGTATGCAACTTCTGAATTCGCAGTTCTTTAAAGTCACCTCCACTGATCGAAAATGGCCCTGTCAAACTAGCAGTCCTGCGATCTATCACCCTCTCCCACGCACCGACTAAAACTCGACGTATCGCGATCGATACCATTTCCTCGGTAGCTCGTGTGTCACTTCAGAATGAATCTTTATGAACTTCTTCGAAAGCACTGACACTTCACTGGCGCGACGCTAGAGACGCGTTAGATTCGACCGACAGCAGAGGCACGTGCACCGAAACACATTCCACCGTGTCCCGCTTCGGTATCGATCGGTGATAGAGGGCCTACCACACTTGTCGGTCATAATATTTAAGCCAATAACCGCGGCGCGATCCCACTAACCCAATAAAACAACCGAATAAGAAAGACAAGCCAATTCCATTACGTACTACCAATCGACATTCCGCGATCCTTGAATCCCCGACCCGCGTGGACAGCGTCTACGCGCTACTTCCGCCCGTGCGGTTACCGAATCTTGCGCAACTTCGCGGCAGCCCGTCGAACACTGTCGCTTCTCGATCCTCCGCAATAGCCAAAAAATTCCTTCCGCTGATATCCGTCGGGGCAGAGGAACGCGATTCCACCCACGAGAAGCAACCGATCACCCCGGACGATCGCGAGACTCGATTAATCTGCGAGAACTGTCTTACAAGTCGCGCCGAGATCCGCGTACGTGCACACGAGCCCGTCAGTGTTGCGCGAGCTAGCCCGTTATCACGATCCACCCGCTGGCGATACGCGAATAAGCGACGTTGTTGGAGGAACACGCGGGACCGCACTAGTAATAAAGTGACGCAGTGGCGGAGCGGTCGTCATGCTTTATTTCCAGTGCACCGTGCCGCGTACAGATGGTGACTGGCGTGCAGGTCGGCCCGCGGATATTACGCCATGGAATTCAGAAGCGGGCCAAACGTGACGCCGCGGCCGCCACCGCACCGTCTACTTCCACTTTTCTCTGGCAAATCTATATTTAGTGGGAATTCGATCGACGGCCGAGGGGAACCCCTCTGATTCGCGGCCGCCGCCGCGAGGATACGCAAGCCGCCCCCGACGCGAGAGGGTAGAGAGTGGCGTGACCGCCCGTCATCCAGCCGCCAGCAATCGCCGCGAGGATCATCGAATCGATGGGAATGCGGAGAATCCCTACCGGTTATCTAACGCAGGCCTCGATGCGTGTTGCGCAATAGTCCAACGTTGTTTACAAACAGAGGCTCGTAGGGACGTCACTCGTGGGTGTCGCGAGGATTTCGAAGACGTAATTTGTGGAGTAATATGTGTCTTGCGAGCTCCCGATTGGGGAGTGGGTGCATTTGGAATGCATGCCGATAGCTTTGTATAAATTCCTTCTGTTAGATAATTCTGTAATCGAGTGGGTATTATTAGAGCAGAGTCATGCTTGCTGATAATGATGCTATTTTCGACTGTTTGAGCAAAGGTCGTCGGCATTGACAGCGCGTCGTATAGATAATAATAGACTGCATAGTTGTCGCGTATTCTGTCGATGACATCTGAGCTGCTCTCGGAGTTTATCAGCAATGATTTAATTGCGATGGGATGCATCGAGCATTCTAGGCAGTTGAATCTTAATGACGCCAGAAGTAATCGCGGGATACTTTCCGCGGAACCTGACACACATAGAATTTCATCTGCCGAGAGTTGGGAAAAGGGACCAGACTCCCCAAGGCTTCGATTCAATACTACGCCTGCGGATTCTGCCAGCTTGCTTTACCTCGCTCCTTATTATTAATTCCGCGACGCGGGGTATCGTAAGGCGCAAGGTGCACAACTATTTACAAGGCCTAATTACGTCATGGGACCAATTTGGGTATGATGGAACTCGATGGGACACGTAACGCGTGCTAAATCGATGCGTGCTGTAACCCATAAGGCATCTCCTACTCCTTGTCAAGGAACTCGGCGCTCGTCCTTTCCCCCCGCCCCGCCCGACCTCCTTCTTCGTTTCGCAACTTCAACTTCTTTCGGAAAGGTTTCGCGCCTGACATTTCGGCGGACGCTTCCGAGAAACGCGTCACGACCATCTCGAATTAAGGAGAGAAAACGGCGTGCGTAAGATGAACTTTTTCATCGTACTTAGTGCATTTAGTTAACGACACTTGACAGACTTTGCTGAGTAATGACTGAAAATAACGATTGCGTAAGACGACCTGAAATGAACGGAGCGTTAAGGCACATTTATATACGTGATCGAAGTGTCGGTGTTCGGTGCGAAGAGTGCCTGAAACAGAACTTATGAGGGGCTGATGGGAGAAGCGGGCATTACCTCCCCCTTCGGGAGGGATGGTAATCTGCACAAGCGGGAACACACATGCACATGCTTCGAAACTGCACACAAGCGCACCGCATGATTCCTCTATCGATGATTCCACGAGATTCGTAGTGGAACGCTGCTTAGGCACCTACGCCCCGCTCGAAGAAAATAAAGAACCGATTCGCAGGGGGGTGAATCGACTGAGTTAACGGAAATCGGGGGAGGATAATAATTCTAGGAACCATTCCGCAAGTTCCAAGGAGATCCGATTGATCTGCAACGAAGCTTGATTAAAGTTCATCTGTTAACTCGGAATAATTACGGTTCCATAAAATCGTACTCGAGATGCAAAATAATTATGCTTTGAAAGACGTCGACAAGTAAGACGAGTTTGAACGTAAAATTGTCGCGTAATAAATACTCGTGCGATTGTACGTGACTTTGGAAAGAATATGCTCGCGAACGGAGGAATGTAAAAGATTTGCAATTGAAGCCTCTCAATTACTTCGGAGGAACAGTGACACCGATTCAGTGTCTATCAGGTGTTCTCAGCGGTGCTGCGACATCAACAAACGGTAGAGAAGTGCAGGTCGACTCACGTTTCGACGGAACTCTGCAATTTTTCTAGCTTCTTCTCAAGTACGTGGGCTGGTGCCTCGGTGAAGGCTGCGAGGTAGGCTAGGACGGGTCCTACCAGTGCTCTTACGTCCTCTGTCATCGGTTTCAGCTTCTCAGCTTCCTTCACCAGCTCCTGCACATTGCGAGAACCAGGATCAATAAACTATGTTAAACACTGCACGGTACCTTCATTTCAATCGGAAGATCGAAGATTATCTATTCTATTGTTACGTCGAGATCTGCCACAAATTCTCGAGTTTCCCCAATATTTCCACAATTATAGGATACACTTACGTGCAAAGCTTTCATGGTGTCGCGCAAATGCTGTTTGGACCGAATCACCGTGTCCAAGAGCTTGCTCTTCTCCTCGGTGGCGTTCAATCTGCTTTCGATGAGGGACCATTGCGCCTCCAGGTCCTCCCAGTGTTTCGACAGAGCCTCCAGAGCATCCCTGCGCCCTTCCAAACCAGACACAAGTTCCTTCCACTCGGCGCTGGTCTCTGAGATCTGTGACTCTATCGTCTTCTTGTTATTGGCGTCGGCTAATCGGAGCACCTCGCGACCGCGTTCATTTAGGAGGTCCAGTTCGAATTGCTGATTCTAATTGTGACACAAACAAGCCGGCAATGAATCATTAGGCGTACGAAACAGGTAGCCTGAAAAAAGGGGCAAAGGCAGCCCTAAACGCGCGCAAGGAAGACGATCGATGCGCTCGGGATTGGGAGAAGGATCAGCGAAGCCGAGCAGCGCGTGCAAAAGGGACGAACGAAGCGCTCGAGGCGAGCAAGGAAAGAGAGCGACACCATAGACGGGTGCAACGAGGACGAGGGATGCTGTTTACGCGGGGGAGACTAAAGGGTGCCTCGAGTCTCGGGGCAACCGGTTTTTAGGTGTGTGAGAAGGTGTGTCTCTGGGAAAAGTGGGACAAGGCCGCAGACGAGCCTGAGAAGGGTGGGCAAGGCCGTGGACGGTGCGAGGGGGGCAGACAAGGTCGTAGCAAGCGTAAAAAGGATATACGAAGACGTAGAAAAGACGGGGGCAGCTGAGGGAGCGTGGAAGAAAAACGCTGAATCGAGCACGCGCTGTGGCGTGCTCTTGCTTTATGAATACTCAATCAGCGGAGGATCGAGGTGTTAATTAGGCGTTTTACAAAGATCGATGTAGCCTTAGATAAGTATAAAAACGACGAGACGAAACAGGAGCGGGTTTCTTGGTGCTGTTCCATTGATTAAGGGAAAACGGGTGTAAAGAAGTAGTGTCAAGCGGTGCACACTGATTTTTTAAGATTAACGTAATATACTGACCGATGTAGAAATATTAATAGAGGTTTCTGTTTAAACTACGAGTTCAATAGCATTCCACAATGTCTGATAGCCTGACCAGCAAGCCTACCTGTATGTCATTGAGGGCGTGCGTGATCTTCTGAATGTTGAACTGCAAGCCAGCGAGAGTGGTGACAGGCTCGTCGGTGAACCTGGTTCTTGCGATCACAGCACGGACGCGTTCCAAGGTTTGCGTGTAGTCCCTCCATGTTTCGGCACCTTGTTCCAACCTGGCACGTTGCGACTTGGCGGTGTTCAGGGTGTTCTTCAGCAGCTGCGTGTGCTGCTGCTGCTCAGCGCCCAGTTCCTCCTGCTCCGAGGTGCTCAACGACGGCCAGATCTTGTCGGCTGCCTGCTGGATCTGCTGGGACACCAACTCGCGGATCGATGGCTCGCTGCTGAAGTAGATCTGGAAGCAGAATCGATGACTTTATCGCGATCGGAATTCATATTTCTAAGAGAATTCCGACAGAGCTTTAGCGCACGAACCTTGTGCTCCTCCAGGTCGCTAAGTATATTCTCGAAGTCGAGTCCGTCCTTGTCGCTCTCGAGGCGAATCTCTGCCTCGCGTACCCAGCTGCGAAGCTTGTCAGTCAGCGCGGCGTACTCGAGCCTGAACTTCATGTTGCTCTCCAAGTAATTCCCACGCTCTTCCATCTCCCTCGGCAAGGATGACAGCATGGACACAGCCTCGCTGAGCATCTCCTTCAGCGAGCCAGGCATCCCCTCTTCGTAGGGTATGGAGTTCTTCAGGTTCCTAATTCTATCAAGGTGCTCATTCACAGCCTCGCAGAGTTCGCTGTGCTTCTTCAGCTCAGCTTCAACCGTGATCGGATCCCTCTCTAAAAGAGGCCTCGACTTCACCTCTTTCTCCTTGTCTTCCAGCCAATCAAGGATCTCAGCTAGCTCATTCGCGAGCCTCTTGTGCTCCGCCGCAGCTAGTTCGTGCTGTTCCCTCTGAGTCTCCACGGCCCTTCTCAGGCCTTGAAGCTGCTGCTTCAAGGCCTGCAGTTGCTCCGTTATGTTGTTCTTATCCACGGTCGAGCCCTCGGCGGCGATCTGCTGGCCTTTATCCGTGGCGCTAGCCAGGGTAGCCTCGCATTCCTGGATCTTGAGGATCGCGTCGTCGTACCTCTTGATCTTCTCCTCCGTTGGCTGACCTGAGTTCTCGATGTCCCTGATTATCTCTGTGTATTTGGCGATGAAGGTGGTGATTTCGGTGATCAGTGCGATGAACTGCTGCCGCAGAAGCAGCAGTTGACGAAGCCTGGCTATCTGGGACTCGATGGCCTTTATGAGATCGTCTTGCTGAGTCAGCACGCCGTGAAGATCAGCGACGTTCACTGATCCTAAGTCGGACAGCTTCGCCTTGTTCGCGGTCAGATCGTTCAGGATCCTCTCGTACGCGTCCAACATCGCTTCCACGTCTTCTACGCGGGAGCCAATGGGTTTGTTTAGCTCGTGAAGCTCCTTTTGCACGTCTGTCATGTACTGCACCGCTTCGGCCACTCGAGCCAAGGATTCCTCAGCTTCGTCAATGTTCTTCTGAAGAGCTAGAGCTCTCTCGTTTATGATACCAGCCACTCTGCCGTGGGCCTCTTTCATATTTTGTAGCTGCTCGTTCAGCTCGAGCTTGTCGGTGTCGCTGACAGTTGGCAGGATGGATTTTCCTTGCTGTAGTATCTTCTCGATGTCGTCGGCGTACTCCTTTGCCTCCTTCTTCAGACGATCGTACTGGGGAGGCGAAAAGCAAACAGGGAATGATATTTTACTAGTGAGGATTTTATAGAACCTGAGATTTGAAGTAGATAGTGTTGTAAGTATACGTAATTGTAATGCCGAGTACGCAAATACTCAACCACTTGAACACCCGTGTATTTCTACCCTCTAGCAGGTTATTAGCACGTGAACTTTACTAATATGAAGAAGTATCTGTATGAAACTGTACCTTGGCAAGTTGTTCTCGCAAAATGTCGATGCTGGACGTTCGCAGGTCCGAAGACGTTGCCACCTCAGCTTCGTTGATCCACCTCTGGCACTTGTCTATTTCACTCTCGAACGCCTTTCGTCCCTGAAGAAGATCCGCGAGCGCAGCCTGTTTCTCCTTAGCCTCGCTCTTCAGTTCATCGTAGTCCTTGTTCAGTTCATCCAAAATGCTCTCTAGCCTGGCGCGATCCTCTTCACTGCACTCCTTCAGCAAGCTGTGCCCTTGCTTCAGAATATCATTAAGATCCTTCTCGCTGAAGTCGTCGATGTCTGTCTCGAGTTCACCGTGTTGCACGATGTCCTGCTCGACTTTCACTGCCTTCAGAGGCAGATATCCGCTCAGCTTCTTCAGGTTGTTGCTCGTGGACTTGATCCAGGCTCTAGCGCGCTCCAGGTCGCCTTCGAACTTGCGACGAGATTCGGCTGCAGCCGTGGCGCTGGAGATTCCTTCTGTTAAGATTGTGCAAAGCTCTGCCTGTTCCCCGCGTAGTGCCTTGGTCTCGTTCTCCAGTTGCTGCTGCTCGTTGCTCTCCAATTCGTTTTGCATGTTTCCGACGCGTTTCTCCAGCGTGTCGATCACCATCTGCTTCCCTTCAGCTTCCTTTAACATAGCCTGAAACGCCGCAGAAATTTCACGGTTCGAAACTTCAAAATTCTATTCTGTAAAACCTTGAGGAATTTCACTCTACAAATATAGCCAAAGATTACTATCAATTACCTTCAAAGCAAGAAGCCTCTCCTCAGCCAGCTTGCTGTCGTATCCAACAGGCTCCGTCAACTGCGCCTGCTGCTTCTTCAACTGTATCCAATCTCTGTTCTCGTCTATCTCCTGCTTGGTGGACTCGATGCCCTGGGCAGTCATGTCCAGTACCTGCGCCTTCCTCTGCAGCTTCTTGGCGATGTCAGCGTACCGTCGCTCCACAGACTTAATCTGCTCCTCAATCTGCTGAGAGTCCAAGTTGCTCACAGAGTCCATCACCTGGTCGCTGAGGCCCTTCACCTCGCTCAACCGCCCAGGTCCCTGAGACTCGAACTCTGTCGTGATCTCCTTCACGTTCGATATCTTCTGCCCAATCGTCTGCCCGTTGCCCTTCTCGATCACGTCCACCTTCTTAGACAGAGCGTCCAGCCAAGCCTGAATATTCTGAACCTGCGATCGATACTTCTGTATCAGCTCCTGGGCAGCCTGTTTCCCGGCAATAGCGTCCGTCAGCTCTGCCTCCAGCTTGTCCAGGCCCTCCTCGATATCCTTATCGTCCTCGTGGATGGATAACTCGGTGAGGGCGTGGGTTCGACGCTCCCCAACGTTCCCAAGGAGATCGTTCATCGCCTGAAGCTCCGTGTGGGCAGCCTCAGCTCGCAATTTCGCCGGGCGAGACTTCCACTCGGCGCAGAGAGCTCGTTGCTGGTTGATCCAGGTTCGAAGGGCGTTTTTCTGTCGAGTTTGCTCCTCCAACTCGTTCACTGTCTTCGTCATGTTCATCAGGTGTCCCTGTGCCTGTTAACGTAATATTAAAACGGTGTAGCATTAACTATTCAGACATACAGAGTCGAGGAACTTGTAACGTAGAAAGTTGCTCGATATCAAAGGTCTAGCTTAAATTCTCACGTACCTGATCGATAAGTTCCTCGAGTTTGGTCCGAACCTCGACCTCCCTCGCTGGAATCTGCACAGGCGGAGCGTCCAGGGGACTTCCAGGTCTGGAGACGCAGGCCACAGCAGCCTCGCAAGCTTCCACAGCCAGAGCCAGTCGCGTTTTCTCACTCTGCAATTTATTGTGCAGCGCACGCGCATTGTCGAACCTTTCCTTTGCTTGCTCGAGGGTGTCCAAGGGTGCTTCCATCTCTTGCGCGATCTCTGGCTCGTACACATCCAGATTCTTCATGATGCTCTCAAGAGTGTTCTCGTACTCCTGGAACTTCACCAACGACTCCGCCAATCGCTTCTTGATCTGCACCGCGGTGTTCAACAGGGAATTGTAGCTCTCTTGAACGTTCTGCAGCTGAGTTTCGATGACGGCTTTGATCTCGGGGTTCACTGCCACGTAGCGACCTATTTGTCCGTTGCCTTTTACTTTCAAGTCGTCCAACACGCTTGTGTAATTCTCGATCTCTGACAATAGGGTCTCGTGCTGCTTGATCTGGGCCACCGTCTGCTCCTTGCTGGTGATGTAGAGCGAGTTGTGAGCCATCAGCTGGAACGATATCTGCAGCAGCCATTTCTCAGTCTCCTGAAGAGCCGCGTGGTAAGCGTTGTACTCCTGCATCTCGTTCTCTACAAGCTTCTTCCTCTCTTCCACGCGGTCGCTTAACTTCTGCCAGCGTTTCAGCAGGCCCTTGGTTTGATCCAGAGGGGTGTTCTTCTTCGCCAGCTTCGAGAGCTCGCTGGCTTCTTCCAGCAGGTGGTCCAGCTCGGTCTTCTTACCTCGAACTTCCTCTTGGATATGCTTGTAGCGCTCCAGCATCGTCTTCATGTCGCCGAATTCTCCTTTAGTGTCTGGAAGCTGTTGGATATTCTTCTCGGTCTCTTCGAGCCAACGTTTCAGCTTCCCGTGAGCCTCGGCGTGATCGTCCCATCGATTCAGGAGAGATTTCAGCTGAGCTTGGACCGTGTTGAGATCGATGCTCAGCTGCTCCCAGCTAGAACGAAGCCCAGCCATGTCCGACCTCAACTGATCCTGCTGCTCCGGCACTGATGTGTCAATGGCCTTCGTGAAGGCGTTCTGCAAGGTCGAGAGTAGATGCTGACCCTCGGTGATTCTTGTTGCGACGATCTGTGGAAGAAAGTAAAGGATTGAAACGCTCCACCAAGAATTATTCTTCGAGTACCACTTACGTATCTAAGAACCCAAAATTCTACTCACTACGGTTTGACGGTTTTTGAAAACTACAAAGTTAGTAGTAGGTAACAGTTTACTGTAAAACTAATCTTCACGAATTCATATTTTCAGAAGAAAAATACTAAATGAAATAAAGATTTATAATTTATATTTTGTACGGATTTTAGTTATTTTAGTTTTTTTTTCATTTGGTTTTGTATGCAGTGTATTTTATTGTGTTATATTTTTCTAAATCCATAAATATTAAATGAACTCAAAAATGGTACGGATTTTAGTTATTTTAATTTCCATAAATATTAAAAAAAACTGCAATTTTTTAAAATAAGTACTGATATTTATTTTCTATTTTAATTATATTTTTTGTGAAAGTTTGAAAAAACAGGGTTAACCGGTTCACCGGCTTCAAAAGTCGGTTTTTGTATAAACTTTACTACTCACTTTGATGGTCTCCAACTTGTCCTTCGCCCATTCCGCATCCCCAACGCCCATGCAATCCTGCACAGAGCCACGAGCGATGCGCAGCCAGTCCTCCATCTCCTTCTTCGCCTTCAGGAACTCAGTATGATCCGACAGATTCTTCTCCACCCTCGAGACCAGACCCTGCATATCAGTCAGCAGTGACGTGTAAGCTGATTGCAGTTGCACGGTCTTATCACGGGCCCAGCTGCAAGCGCTCATCTCCAACAGGGCCTCGCACTTGTCGTTCAGATCCTCCAGGACAGGCTTCTGCTGGACAGCCTCCTCGACGAGGCTCTTGCAACGAACCAGGTCCTCCGGAGTCTTGTTCTCCTTCGATTGCTCGTCGTTCACCTTCTTCTGGAAGTGGTCTATCCACCTCTTCATGCTGTCCAGTGCAGCAGTGAACTGGGACCAGCTGGAGATGCAGTTAGACAGTGTGTTCTGTGATTCATGGCATTGGGCCTGCAGGGACTTCCAGTTGGCTTGTAACTGTTTCACGTCCTGTTTGATGGCTTCCTGGCCCTCTGGACCAGTACTAGCGATCACAGCGTCGCTCAGCTGGATCACTTTGGAGATCAGAGCCTCTCCTCGTGGCAGAGAGGCGATGATCTGGTTCACCTTGTTCTCCCTTTCGATTATTCGTTCCTTTTCACCGTGGGTGTCGCAGTGCTGTTGTAGCTCCAACTTCGTGTGACGCACCCAGTCGGATGCCTCGTTGTGTGCCTGCTGGAATCTTTCATGGTCGTTCACCTGGTCGTCCAGGTCCTGAAAGTTGCATTGTAAACAGAGATTACAATAGTTGTCCACAGTCGATTCGTAAAATTTTGGATTTAATTCTGAGGAGTGGGAAAATGGGAAGATTTAGGGTACGAGGATGCGCAAAGGGATTCATAAGTCCTGTCTTCGCGTGAAAGGGTAGAAATAGTGATAAATAGGGAGCAGCCGATCCACCTGTACAATAAATAATTAAAGAGTACTTACGCGTATCTTCTCAGAGATGAGTTTAGTCAGTTCGTCATACTTCGCGATGGTGGATTGGTAAGGACCCACAGGAATGCTCGAATCCTCAGCAAGGCGAGCCTTCAGGCGATCCACAGTCTCGCCGTGACCATGTATATCTCTTTGAACCGTCTTATACTTCTCCAACACAGCGCGTTTCTCGCTCAGATCGTTTTTGTACATTTCCCCTGGCTGAATCTTCCCCTCGATCTCCTCGATCCAGTCGGTGGTGAGTCGATGGATCTTGTTCAGCTCCTCCAACGCGCTGGCCCTGGCGGACAGCTTCTGCCTGATATCCTCCACGTTCACCAATAACTTCTCGAACTCCGTCTTCAGGTTCTCCGTGTCCTCTTGGATCTTCGCCGCTCCGTTCTGCTCGGTGTTCATGATCACCTTCTCCTTCAACTCGAGAGCGTAGCGTAGTTTGTTCTGGCCTTGTTCAAGGGTCTGTCTAATAGCCTTGCAGGTGTGCAGTTTGTTGTTCACCTCTGCAAGCGTGCTTGGCATCTCTTTGCACTCGCCTAGCTTGTCGCGTGTCCTTTCGATCCAATCCTGGCACTCTTGGTACAAGGTGTTGTGTTGCTGGTGTTCCTGAAACCAAAGATGCACGGTGTCAATGATTAAAGTATAATCTGGTACCTGGAGGATCGAAATACACGATATCTACCTGGTAATGCAGCTCCAAGCGTCTCATGATCTCCTTGGCGAGGGACAGGAGCGCATTGTACTTGGTGGTCAGCTGAGTGATTGCATTGGAGATTCTAGTATCAGCACAGGTCTCCAGTAGCATCTGCGCCTTCATGTTCAAACGGTCGAGCTCCTTCTGCCAGTCGAACAGCGTCTGCAGGTGGATCTGGAATTGCTCCAGTACGTTCTTCTTCTCCTCCAGGCTGTCCTGCAGTTTGTTGAACGACTGCACCAGCTGTTCCGTCTGCGTCAGCCACTCAGTTGCTTCGGAGAACTGGTCCTCGTACTCGGTCCACTTCACTATTCCCACCTCCAGCAAGCTCTTCGTGTTGTTCAGCGAGTCCCTGCATCCAGACAGGTTCATTAACATCAGATCATCCACCTTAATTTCAGAAATCTAGATACTTACACATAGCTGTCGTACTCTTCCTGCAGCAACGCCACTTCCTCCTCGATGATCTCTTTGTCCTCCTCGTCAGCTATCTGGCAAGCAGCGTTGCCCTGCTCCAAAGCATGCTGGAGTTTCTTCTGCCCGTCTGGCAGCTCGCTCTGCAACACCTTCAGCTGAGTGATCTTATTCGCCAGGGACTCTTTATCGCCAGTAGGCTCCGAACACTTTCCAAGTCTCTCCTTGGCAGCTCGGATCCACTGGATGAACTCATTCCCGCTGTCGATGAAGGCCTGGTGCTGCTCGACGGTCTCCTTCTGTTTGGCGTACAGCTCCTGCGCCTGTTTGCTCAGCGTCTCGTACTTGATGGAAATCTCTGTAGCTGGTGTGGCCTGTCGGAGATCCTCCGCCTTTGTCGTGACAGACTGTATCATCGGCTCGAAGGCAACGATATCTTGAACGATACTGTTCGTCTGCCTCAAATTAGCTTTCCTCTCGCCAATGGCCAAGGAGCTCAGACCAGCCAAGCCTTTCCTAGCCTTCGACACCTTCTGCTCGCAGACTTGTTGCAGCTTAGCCTCTCGATCATTGATCCACTGTTGCAGCTGCAAGTAAGAGGAACTGTAATCCGCCCACTGCAGCAGGCTCGTCTCCAAATGAACTTTCGTCGTCGAGATCTTCTTCACCAGCCTCTCCCAGTCGTTCTGGATCTCCTTCAGCTGAGCGTTGATCTCTTCGCGACCGTCAGACCTCGTGTTCCTCATCACCTTCTCGCCACAGTTGACAGTCAGGTGCACCAGGTTCTGGCCCTCCTCTCGTTTCCTGAGCAGCTCCTGAATATTGTCTAACCTGTTCTGCAGTTCTTCGCGACTGCTCGTGGATGCGGCCTCCGTTCCCTTTCTGATAATCTGTTTCGCGTTCTCGATCCACGCGTGCGTCTTCGCCAGATTCGCTTCGTATTCCTTGTGCTGCGCCAGGTTCGTCTCCACCTTGTTCAGAACGTCCTTGGCCAAGTTCACCTGCACTTGGTACCGCGAATTTAGGTGACGAAGTTGATTGTTTATGTAGGTGTCCAGATGGGAGGAAAGAAGACCAGACGCTGTCTTGTTGAACCTGTCGATCTGCTCCTGCCCTTTGATCAGCTTCTGGAGGATCTCCTTCACCTCTTGCACCTGCTTCTCTTTCTCAGCGACGTTCGGGAGCAGAGAGTTCTTCTGGGCTTTTATGAGGATGTCGAACTGCTGCAGCCAGTCGCTGAGCCTCTCGTACTCGTCCTTATACTCGCGCCATTGGCTCACAGTCTGCTCCAGCTGGTCCTTCTGCTGTTTGATTTCTGAAAGCAAGGAAATTGGAAGAATGAAGCCCTGCCAAAAGTGAAATCGTAGGAAAGGGATGCTCTTACCTCTGAACAGCTCCTCGAAACTCTGAGTCAGGGCCCTCACTTCGTTCTTTATGATTTCCTGCCCTTGTGGGCTGGTGTTCGCGCAAACGACCTTCCCGGTGTGCTGGAGGTGTTCCACCAGCAGTTCACCCTGAGCTTTCTTATTCAACAAGCTCTCCAGTGGAGCCACCGCGTTCTCGATGGCCAGCTTGTCGCTCAAGGACCTCTGCTTCATTGACGGTATCTTCTCGCGAGCTCTGTTCAGCCAGTTGATAATATCGTCGTGCGCTTCCTTGTAGAGTCGATGGTCCTTGTACTGTTCCTCCCGCTCAGCCAGCAACGACTTGATCTTCTCAAACAGGGTGTCGAACCTGTTCAAGATACCCTGTGCCTGGGAAGCAGCTAGACCTTGAGGCCCACTGGCGATCATCTCAGCAACCTTGATCTTCAGAGTGTCCACCTCGATGTTCTCGCATCGAACCTTCTCCTCAAGAGCCTTTATACGCTCCAGCTGGCACCTCTTCTCGGACATAGTGGTCTGGAAGGGCGTGAAATCGTTCAGAGCCGCCTGCATGTAATCCACCGTCTTGTTCATGGACTGTATCTGCTCGAGGAGTCCAGCCCATTTATTAATCGAGTCGTCTAGGTTCGTCTTCGCCTCCAGCATCTTCGAGGCAAGTGCACTCCACTGCTCCTGAAGCTTGCCAACCGCATCGTTGATAGCTTTGTGCCCAGTCGGCGCTGTGTTGGCTAGGACAGCCTGTGCCAGCTCCACGATTCCTTGGACCTTGGCGAAACCGTCCTCCTTGTACAGCAGCAGGTCCTGCACAATTTCCATCTTGCTCTCAAGGTCCTTCTGCGACGAGGCGCCGAGGTCTGAGCAGTACGCCAGCTTCTTCCTGATGTCGTCCAGCCACCTGGTGCACTCTGCCACTTGGTTGTCGAACTCCTGGTGAGTGGTGACGTACTGGTGCCAACGACCGTTCAGATCCTTAACCTTGTTCGAGATCTGCTGGTACTTGATGCTCAGCTCGGACATGTGCGTCGTACGGGACGTGATGTTCTTGTGCAGCTGCTGCGCCTTCTCAGTGACCGCGTCGATCTCGAGTTCCTTCGCTCGCACCTGGCCCTGAAGGGTACGCAACACCTCCAGCTGGTCCTTCTTCTCCTGCAAAGTAGCCTTCAGATCCACCGCATGGAGTATCGTGTCGGTCTCCCTCATCCAGGCCAAGCACCTCTCCTTCGACGTCTCGAACTCGTTCCACTGCTGCAGCTTGTTCTCCAGGGTCTCGATGGTGGTCCTCACCGCGGTCACTAAGCTCTCCCACTCCTGCTGCGAGTAATCGATCTGCGATCGAATATTGATCTGTCCGGACTCCACGGTGCCGGGTATCACCTTCTCGCCGAGCATTCTGATCTGTTGAACCCTCGGCTTGTCTTCCGGCAGGCTCTGCTGCAGGTTCCTCAGCCGGTCTAGATTCGTGTGAAGGGACACGCGTTCCAGTTCCGTGTCGCCCCAGAGTATCACCGCGTTGTGGGTGGCGTCTAGCCACTCGTGGGTGTCCAGAACAGCTTTGCTGTACTGCTGATGGTCGCTGACGATCCCTTCATACCGTTCGACGAACGCAGCTGCTCGCCTCAGCACTGCGGCGTGTCTGTCGTTCAGCTTCTTCAGGGTCTGGTTCACCTTGTCGGTGGAGTCGGGCAGATTGTCGGCTTTGTCGCGAAGATCGAGCAGATCTTGCTGGTGGGACTGCACGTCGTGTAGGAACGTCCGATAAATCTGTAGCTGAGCTCGTTTCTCGTCTAGCGTTGTCTTCAGCTCTATTTCAGGCTTCAGCTGACTCTCCACGCCTCCCAGCCACTTCTCGAACGCTTCATTGGACTCGTCGAAGCCGAACCACCGGGAAATCTTCGACTGTAGCTCGCGCTCTGTCGAGGCGATGCTATCGTACAGCTCCTCGAACGCTTGCTGAAGGTCTAACAGCTGCTGGCGAACGATTTCTCTGCCCTCCATGCCAGTGGTCGGGTACAAGCGTTCTCCGGCTTCCACTGTGTTGTTTATCAGAAGGGTGGCTGAGGACTGACGCGCTAGAAGATCCTTCAGAGTGGACACATTCGAGGCCAGTTCTCGCCGAGTGCCACTGAAGTCGTCCTTGATGGACTGATAGGAGGTTCGCGTGTTTGATAGCCACTCTGAGCACTGCTTGTAGCGCTCGAGGTAGGCTGCGTGGTCTGCCACTGCTTGTTCGCACTTTTTAACCAGTTCCTAGAATCGTATGATTATAAGGCGGGTGCTTATGTTCCTTGATTACTTTTATCGAACACCAGTGAAAGAAGGAAGAGGAAGGTTTGGAATATAATTCGAGCACGTAATTTCCATTACCTTGGCTGTGGCCTGAATAGACTGAAAACGAGATGTAATCTGCTGAACACTGGCAGAGAATCTGGTCTCACCACTGATTTGCATCAATTCGGAGGACTCGTCGCTCATCTTGTCGAATTCAGCTTCGTTTTGTCGCAGGTTGACGATCAACATCTATTCCATAGAAGCATTATTAGGGGACAAGAGTGTCTTATTAAGAAAACGAAAGAACTTGGTGTGTGGCATTGTCTGTTAAAAAAGAGTTCGGATAGAGGAGGACGTAGTGTGAAAAATACAAAAGTGTCACAAAAAAAAAACGTCGAATATTTTTCATATCTACCTCCAAATCCAGTCAAGTCTTAAATCACACCAGAAGTGTTAAGAAAAATAGTAGAAGTGAAAAAAAGGAAGACAACGTAGAGAACAGTGAGAGTAGAAGAAGAAGAGAAAGGGGACAGTAACGAGAGATCTTCACAAAAGCGTCCACACGCCTCGAAAGAATTTTGAAGGTTTTCTTCTTACTTGGTCGAGGTGGTCTCCGAGGGCCACCAGTTCCGTCACTTCCGTCTCCCACGACAGGGCGATTTTTTGCAGTGCCTAAGAAAGTTTTTTTTTTCAAATACAATACGCCCGATTTACTTCTCAATCCCGTCTCTCTCTCTCGTATCTTTTCCTCCTCTTGGTGGGCAAAAAAGCTTCAAATTCAAACTGAACAAAACGCGTTGCATCTACGTCGTAGTGCAAAGACCAAAAAATTGTGTGCCGTAATGTATTCTCTGATTCACTGTGACGATGAATTCAAAGGTGGAAAAATCAATGTGGCGCGTTTTCGCGGTTGAAACACGAAGTGTGTTATCGCATGTGAAAAGTGTTACCTGGTACTTCTCCAGTTGCTCCTGCTTCTCTTCGAGAGTGTTCTTCAACGAGTAATTCTTCAACGATGACTCTGCGTCTGCTAACCAGGCTAATAGCCGTTCCAGCGAGTTCTCGTATTCGCTCCATTGCTGAATCCTCTCCTCGATGCAGCGAACGATGTCATTCACGGCTGTGGCGAACTTCTTGTGCTCGAATCTGTCGTGAGAAGTTCATTTTGCTTGATTAGATCGAGGCACATCTTTCTCTTCAGCGAACACCAGCTGAGGAACTTAAATTCTCACACTAATATTCCCTATGATTTTATCTACAATATTTAATCGACACATCCTTACCTCAACGTAGTCAGATCCCGTTCCATGGACTCCAAGGACCTAGGTGTCAGATTGTGAGCGCTCTGCGCGACGTGTTCGCCCAAGATATTCAGCTTCAGCTCTCCTTCCCTCTGTCCATCCTGCAGCTCGATGATCTTCGTCAACTGGGCCTGAAGGGCAGCCTTATTGCCCGAGTAATCACTGTAATTGGCCAGCTGCTCCCACTGCTGCTTCTGGTAGTCTTGGTAGGACTTCTGGAGGTCGTAGAACTGCTGGAAGGTATCTAATAGAGTCTCCAGGTTGGATATATTCTTCTGGGACATCTCGACCAGGTCCTCGTATCTTCCAGACACCGAGGCAGCCTTTTGCTGAGCGTCGGAAGGCGGTTGGGCGGTGTGAGACAGTGCGTTTGCCTTTTCAGAGACGCCTTCGATGATTCGTTTGTATGCTAGGATCTCCTGGTGCATTGCCTGTAACAACGAACATTTCGCCAGATCAGGTAAATTCTACGAATTCTAAAATTCAAAGAGTATAGAAAGGAAGTAGTGTTTACCTTGCTCTTCAGTAACTTCGATTTGATTTCTTGAAGGGAGGACCAGGTGATGGTGGAATCCTGCTTCACAGACCTCTCCATCGCGTCCAGCCAAGCCAGGATCTGCTGCAGGGTCTCCTGATAGTTGGACCACTGCAAGGATTGAGCATCCTGCCGCTTCTGTTGCTCAGCTGTGCCTTCTACCAGCTTGTCCCATCGTTCTCTAGCCTCTCTCAGCTCGTGGCGAATCAGTTCTCGCCCCTGTGCCGAGGTGTCAGCCAGAATCCTCTCGCCGAAAGATATCAAGCTTCCCAACCGGTGCTCGCCTTGCTCCTTTTCAGCCAGAAGTATCTGCAGACGAGAAACCTTTTCCTCCAGGTTACCACCTGCCTCGTCCTTCTTCAGGCTGGACAAGCTCTGCTCGAGCTGGCTGAGCCAGGCGTCGAAAGCTTTCAATTTCTCTTCGTAGGCGCGGTGGTCGTCCACGATGCTCTGGCAGCGAGTGATTACCTCTTTGCTGAGCACGTGCAGCAGCTGATATCTGAAAGAAAGTTGTTTGTCCCCCATTTATCGCTATCCATTTCAACAATTCATTCGGGAAGCTCTGATACTGAAGAGGTAGAAACAAAGAAGGAACTTCCTCAGAATCACTCACCTATTGCTGATCTGTGAGATCAATGGCTTGATACGCTCAACGCCGCTGGCATGGAGCAAACTATGAGACTTGTCAATGAACTCATCGATCTGGGCCTCTTCCTTGAGTATTGCATCGCGCTTCTCTTTCAACACACGCAATCTGGCTTCTTTATCCTGCAAAGTGGGCTGCAGCTGTTGATCCCTGAACGCAGCCTCCATCGTGCAGAACCACTTTGTGTGGGCTTCTAATTTATCCTCGAAGTTCTGCCACTTCTGCAGGGCCGCCTTCTGCTTATCCTCCACCGATTCTGCGAAACAAAAGAGCCCCATACAGAAACTGGCACCCCGGGCAACACATTCATACTTTCTAACAAATATTCACCTATTTCGCTCAAATACTGACGAAGATTTCCCTCCAAAACGGCGATCTCTTTATTAATAGCGTCCCATCCTTTGGGCGCGGTTCGTTTAGTCACCGAATCGCTGAGTTCCTTCAGCTTGCCAAGGTGCTCTGCCCCCTGCATCTGGTCGTCCTTCAGCATCGCCAGAGTGGCCAATCTGCGAGTGATATCCGTGCGTTCTCCAGTTACGTCATTGCACTCGGCAAGCTTCTCCCTTTCCCCATTCAGCCAGTCAGAGAAGCTTTTCACTTGGAGGTTGAAACGATGATGCTTCTCGACGCAGTCTGCCAGGTTCTCCAGTAGATCCTTAGACTTGGCGACAATATTGTGGAACAGTTGCTTGATAGACGGTAGGAAGACGTTGAGAGACGTGTCCTTGGTCTGGTCGACCAGCTGCTGGGCCTTGTCGCAGACAGACTCGACCAGAGACTGATGGGACATTATCTCCTGGTGCATGATCTTGTGATTCTGCAGCTGCGCCCTTTTCTCCTCCAAGGTGCACTTCAATTCTGTGTGCTGGTGCATTGCACGTTCCACGTCCCGAAGCCAGGCGGTAAGCTGCTCGTGGGACAGCGAGAATTCAGCGAACTGCATCAGACATTGGTCCAGTTTCTGCATGGTGTTCTGCAGGTCCTCGGAAAATCCGTCCCACAGGCTGCGCAGGTTTCTCAACTGTTGCCTGATGATCTCCCTTCCTTCAGGAGACGTGTGCGCGTAAAGCTTCTCGCCGAGATCGATCACGGACTCGAAACGAGCGTTCTCCTTGGTTCTCGTATCGCTGAGATCGCGAATGTGCTTCTGCCTGCTCTGCAGCACCGATAAATCGCCCACGATCTCGCTGTGCTTCTTCAGCTCGGACTGAATGTCTCCGATCCACTGCAGCAGTTGATTGTGCTTCACGTTGAACGCGTTGTGCTCCTTCGCGAACTGCTCGTACCTCATCACTGCTTCCTTTATCTGATTTTTAATCGCTTGGTACTTAGTTGTCTGCCTAGAGACCCTCGTGGCGAGGTCCGCTTCAGCCTCAATACTCTGGCTCTTCTCAATGGCTGCATTGAACTCTGCTCCCTTCGCTATGATGCTTTCCTCCAGGGACTTTAGTTTCTTCAAATGAGCCCGTTTCGCTTCTTCAGTGCTCTTCAGGCTCTGGTCCTTCAGCTGCGTCTCCATCTGCTTGATCCAACCCTCCAAACCCTCCACGATCTTCTCGAACTCGGACCACTGATCGAACATTTGCCTTAATCTGTCCCTAGCAGCGAGGCATCGCTTCAGGAACTCCTCCCAGATCCTCTTCTGCTGCTCGAAGTTCGTCAACAGAGCCGAGTGGCCAGGCAGAGACGTTTGCTCTAGAACAATATTCAACTGCTGATTGCAATCGGCTAGAATTCGATCCCCTTCAGCCTTCTGCTGCAACAGGTTCTCTATCGCGGCGATTTTGTTCTGCGCCGTGTCGCGTTCCACGGAGAAGTCCTCGATGATCGGTGTTCCCTCGTTTATCACCGTGCTGATCCAGTCCCGTGTCTTCTCGAAGGTCTGGAGGTAAGCCTCGTGGTTCATCACGTGCTTCTCCGCGATGTTGATCCTCCCTTCCACCTGGTTGGACAGCTTCTCGTAAGCCTCGATCACGTTGCCCAGCATGTCGCTGGCGTCGTCGTCCGGGGCCGTGCTGAGCCTGTCCTGGAGCTGCTGCAGGATGTTCTTGTGAACGCTGACGTCCTGTGCCACCGCTCTGTAAAGATGAAGAGCCAGCTTCTTCTCCTGTAACGTCGGAAGCAGCTCCTGCTTCTCCCCCAGCTTGTTCCCAGCGTCCACCAGCCACTGTTTCACTTGCGAGAACTTGTCCTCGAAGGAGGACCTGTGCATCATGTCGCTCTCGATCCTCTTGTAAATAACGTTGGCACGGTCTGCCATGGCGTCCACGCGATTCCGGAAGTTCCTCAGCTCCGTTCTGATCATCTCCCTCTGGTCGGGCGTGATCCTGGCGAACAGAGCCTCCCCAGCTTCGGCCGTTCGGTTCAGTATCGCCTGGCCCACTTCGCGCTCTTCGGCGAACGTTTTCAGCTCTTTCAAACGCGACTGGTAGAAGGTGATGGGTTTGGGTCCAGTAATCTCGTCGAAGGCTTTCAAGGTCCTCTCAGCGTTCTCGAGCCAAGCCTCCAGCTTCTTCTTGTTTGCCACGTACTGATCCCTGTTATCCTTCAGCTCCCGAAGCCTATCCAGATGCTGCGACAGGAACTTGAGAACGTACTCGTAGCGGGTATTAAGGTGTCCTATGTACTGGTTCACTCGAGATTCGGAGCTGACTTTGGTGATGTCTTCGGCAAGCGCAGTGAGTTCCTTCAGCTCACTGCTGTACTCCATCACCGTCTTCTTCACCTGGCTCATCTCAGCGATCTTCTGCTCTATGTCATCCAGATTCAGCAGTGCCGACGCCTCAGCCCTGATCTTGTTCTCGTTCTCCTTCAGCCACGAGAGGACGTTCTCCGAAGTGAGCTCGTAACGCTGCCACAGCGCGATGTTTCGCTCCAAATCGTTCTTGATCTTGTTGTAGCTGGACTTGAGGGACTCCAAGTCAACATCCACCTTGTCGCGGTCGGCTTTGAGGGCGGCCATCGTTTCAGCGCTTTCGACGGACGCTAATAGTTTGAGGGAGTTGTCGGTGTCCTTCTTCCTGGCGGTGCAGTCGGCGATGCCAGCCTCCACGTCCATCAGAGACGCCATTTTTACCTCGAGGTTGTAACGATCGCTGCTCTGCTCAGGCTCGCACCAAGCCACCTTCTCCTTCAGAGTCACCACCATACGCTGAAGGGCGCCGAACTTCTCGTGGTAGAGCTTCGTGAGGAACGCTACCAAAGTGGCGATCACCTTGTTGGCGTGACTAGCCACGCCATCCCTTCGAAGCTGAAGAGCTTGCAATTCCTTAGGCAGACTGGATCTGGAGATACTTGGATACTCCGTGGACATCTTCGTTAGGGTCTCCTCGACCTTCGACAGAGCGTAGTCGCACTGTTCCAGGTCCGTCTTCAGCTCCTGACACTTGTTTACTCGTCCTAGGATCTTCGTGTTCTCGCCAGTCAAGTCGTCACACTTGATTATATCCTCTCTGATCTTCGAAATCAGGTCGCCACATCTCTTCATCTCCTGTCTGATAGTCCTTTCCCTTTCGTTCAATGTCGATGTCAACGACTCCAGCTTCTCCGCCGAGCTCTTAACGAGCTTGAACTGGTCATCCAGCAGCTTGTGCAGGGAATTTAAAGTCGGAATATCCGCGTTGTTGTTCAGCTTAACCAGCTGCTCGATCTTCGTCACGACGTTCTGGTAGAGCTGCTGGTACCCTGGCAGTTCTTCTCTGTACCTTACCAATCTGGCCTGGCAGTTCTCTGCGTCAAGTAGACGTTCGCAAGCGCTCGTCAGCGCCTCGTTGGTGTTGGTGAGCCACTTGGTCAGCTCTGATTTCGATTCCTCTATCTGCTTCCAGATGATCACCTGACTTTCACAGTCCTGCAGTTTCCCGCTGATATCGTTGTAACTATCCTGATATCGCTGTCGGACTTCATTTAAATCAGCCTCGATCAGCTCGGAGTTGAATCTAGGCATCAGGGATGCCTCCTTGGCTAGCTGCTGTGCCTTGGAGTCCATTTTGTCCAAGAACTGCCTGCCCTTCTTCAGCACGTCCAGCGCCTTTTTGTGCTTCTCCAGAGCCATGCTTGCTTGAGTGATGTCACAGGAAACTCCCTTCACGGACTGGCACAAAGCATTCGCCTCCTCGATGGACTTATTCACCTTCTGCCTGGCCTCCTCGTACACCTTCCAATCGGTGTTCATGTCGGCGTACTTCTTCCTCTGCTCCCGCAGGAGTTCGTTCACCTTCTCCCAATTGGCGTCGACGGAGGACAGGACCACTTGTATATTGGTCGTCGACCTTTGATCCTCCTTCATCAGAGAACTGCCTTCGAAGTGGAGGATCTCCTTCTCCTGCTCCCTCTTCTGGTGCTCCTCGATCAATCGATCGATCTTATCCACAGCGGGCGCTAGCTGCTTACACGAATCCACTTTGTAAACCGTCTCCTGAAGAGCAGTCTGAGTATTCAAGATCTTCTCAGTGATATTCTGCTGCAGGGTCCTGAAGTTCTTCCACCTGGCGCCTAAGTTCTCCAGCCTGTCTCGCTTCACGGATATCTCGTTCTTCAACGCCAGAGCTTTGTTCTCCAAGTCGATCAGCAAGCCTGACGCGGAGAGAGGCTTGCCCTGCTTGTCTCTAACCTGAATCCCAACAGCTGCATCAGGGGGAACGTGCTGCTTCCAGCCGTCGATCTTCTCGTATATAGCCTGCAACTCCGAGGAGAACCGCTCCAAGTCAGCTATAGTCGGTTTCCTAGCCTCTGCTTCGTACTTGCAGTGGCTCAGCTGAGCATTGGCGTCGTTCAGCCAGCTCAGCAGCTCTATCCACTTCTCCAAACCCTTCTTCTTCTGCCTCAGATCATCCTCCAACGCTTTGTACTTCTTAGCCAGAATGGTGTATGTTTCATCCAGGGCAGCTGCCTCTAGAACAGATCCTTTGGAGGACAGCTGTTTAACCTCCTCGTAGATGGCTGTGAAAGCTGGCTGCTTCTCAGAGTGCTCCTGGATGTACGCGTGGACCGCTTGTAAATTAGTGTCGACAGTGTCAACTGTGGCTTCGCTAATTTCAGCGATATTCGACCGGAGTCGCGACATCCAGTTCTCGAAATCGGTGATCTTCATCTGGAACTCCTGGCGAGCTAATAGAGAATCAGACACCTTGTTGATTTGTATCCTGACAGTGTCTGCCAGCTTGCTGACCCTCGATTTAATGTCAGACACTCGAGCTTTTAAGTTAGAGGCTCCTTCTAGGGATAATCCGTGGCTGATGTGGTCTGACACCTGAGTCAGAGATATCAGCTGAGCCTGGTGGTCTGATATCGTCTTGTTGAAGTCCTTGAGTCGAGCCAGCTCCTTCTCCAGCACCGACACTTCTGGTGTCTGAGTGTTAGGCTCCACCAGGACTGTCTTCTCGGACTTCTCTAGCCATTCAGTGAACTCCTTAATCTCTGACTCGAAACTGTTCCACGAAGTGACCAGCTTGTCGAGCTTCGTGGTTGTTTGCACAGCTACGTCGTGGACGGCGTTCCAGCGCGTGTGGACAGCGTCCACTTCGTCGGAAGCGGAGGTTTTTCCAGAGATCCGTTGGCTGATGAGGGAGAGGTCTTGGATTTGAGGGAAGTGCTGCTGGCAGCGTACCTCGAACGCTTTGGCGGTCTCCAGCATCTGAGCTGCCTGAGCTAGAGTGGTGGGCTTACTGCCTATGGTGGCTGCCTTCGATTCAGCCTCCTCGATCCAGGGTTTCAGCTGCTGGATCCCCTTCTCATACTCCTTCCATGTTTCCAGGTTCTTCGAGGCTGTCTGGCGCTGGACCACGATGCTCTTCTTCAGAGTTTCGATGGTCGTCTCGAGGTTTATGATGTCTGTGCGTAACTGTTTACCTGGAAGGCTGTCGCTGGCATCTGTAAATGAGGGCGTGGATGTCGTAGAGTTCAAGGGAAGTAGATTATGCACGGGGGAAGATAAGAACGAAGTGGGTGGTCACTGTAAAGCTTTCAGAGATAAGATTGAAGGGTTGGACAGAAGTGGAAGTGTTTCAAATAGCTCTGTGGCATTAAGATAGTCTCTAAATATAAACCCAACACTTTAGATACCTACAGAGAATTCTAGGTGATCTCTTTCTAGGAGATATAGAGAATGCTTACCTTTGACAAGCTTCTGTGACTGTTCCTCCAAGAACTTCAGCGTCTTGCTCTTCTCTTGGATCTCCTTCTGCAGGCTCTCAGTCCTATACACCATCTCCTCAGGCGTGGTCGACAGGTTCTCGATATCTGCGATAGATTGTGGAGCGATCTGCTGGGTCCACAGCTGCATCTCGTTCAACTTGGCCTGGAACTTGTTCCATCTGGTACTGTGCTCCTGAAGATAGACAACCTTCTCCTGAACAGTCTTCAGAGTAGTCTCCATCTTCTTCTCCGTCTGCGTGATTTCCTTCTTCAAGATCTCCTTCCTTTCTTGCGGTGCGATGTCCACCAGGCTGCTGTAAGTTTCACGCAGCTTCTTCAACAGCTCCTCCGCTGATTTCCTCAGGGACGAGCTGAAGTCCTGTTTGCTCTGAAGGTCAGAAGACACCTGGGAAGCGTCGTAATAAGTGGTGGACTCCATTTTGCTGAGTTCTTCGTGGGCTTGCTGGATCAGTTTCAAAATCTCCTCTTTCTGGTCGAGGTAGGTGTTCCACAGCTTATGCGAGCTCTTCAGAGACTTCAGCGTCTCCACGCTCTGCCCGTACGTGTCGTTCCAATTGGATTCCAGCTGCTGAACCTCCAGAGACACGAACGGAGGCGCGTGTTGGTCCTTGAGAAGATCCTTGCCCCGTTGGAGCATGCTGACGATGTTGGACCTCTGCTGCTCCAGCTGGCTCAGACGACTCTCCTGATGACCTACCGCGCTCTGCAGGTTCTCAGGACTCTCGGAGACCACGTCGATCTTCGATTGTTCGCGAACCTTGCGCAGCAGGGTGCATACCTCGCGAACTTCCTTCCTGTAGGTGTAACTCTTTGAGTAGATGTCGGTTTTCGTCATCGTGATCTCTATGGTGGGTATCAGGTTCTTGTAACGGGTAATCAACTGCTCCAGATGGTTCTGCTCGGAGAGGGCCTCGTGGTCTGAACGATTCGAGGTCAGGCTGTCCAGGGTTTGCACCAGCCACTTCATTTCCTCGCGTTTGCTGTCTGCTTCTCGGCATATTTTCTGGGGAACAGTTATTGGTATGCTTTAACGTCCTTTCTTGAGTGTACAGTCACTCGGAAAGATACTCATCAAGAGTTAGAACATTGAGTAATCCTATTTTGTACATTAGAAATAGGGAAATTGAACACCGTGATGTGGATGGGAGAATAAAAGCAATATAGCAGTTGTTACAACTAATTATTCTATCAGCTCTATACAGAATAATTTATGCAGTGATAGTTACCGTTAGAAGCTGGACCTATCCAGTACAAGGAAAGCAGAGACAAAGGTACAAGGGTATTTCACTATTTAAGTTCGAGTTACAAGGTGCTAAGTACAATCGTTTGTTTCTTAAAGCCTTCTTACCTGGAATATAGTCTTCTCCGTCTCAAATTCTTCCAAAGTGTTCACCTCGTGGAGTATGGTTCTGAGGTTGCTGTCCACGTGGTCCATCCATCTCACCATCTCGTCGAACCTGAAGCAGAACGTTCGTACCATCGACGATTAGCTAAAGCGGCAAAGGAACTTGAAGAAGTTCGATCTGGTAGTAAATTCATCCTAGAGTACTAACTTCTTCTTGTAGGCAGCCCACTGCTGAGGAACCTGCTTCAGTTGCTCTCTCAGCCGTTCCACTCTCTGAGCGGAGTCCTCCCAGAGGCGCTCAGCGTTTTGGGCAGCCTCTGCCAAGCTGTTGTCGCTGGGTTTCAGTTGGCTGTAGGCCGTGCTGATCTTCTTCAGGGTCTGCAGACACTTCTCCACCTCGAGCACCGTGCCGCGGTTCACGAAGAACTCTCTGTTCTTCTGGAGGATGCTCTCCACGTTGTCGTTCTTCATCAGGGCCTGCTGCTCGGAGTTCACCTCGACCTCGATCATCTTGAGGTACTGCAGGAACGTGGCCTCGTCCAGACGGAACTCGAGCCTCATAAGATGAAGGGGCGCGAACGTGAGCACTTCCTTCCACCTCTTCTGAAGAGCCTCCACAGCCTTGACAATAGGGGCTTGCTGCTCGACAGGCAGGATGTTCTTCAAGTCCTGGCCAGCGTTCACGAAGTCCTGTATCCATTTCTCGTTCACGTTGCTGAAGAACGTCTTGTGTTGCTCTATCGAGCGTCTGTTACCGGTGTGTTTGTTGTTGATCATGGTCTCCGCTACCGACAGCCACTCGGACACCTGTCTCTCGCATTCTTTGAACTTGGTCCAGCACCTGACAGCGTCCTGCAGCCGCTGCTCCCATACCTGAGCAGCCTGGGACACTTTATTGAACCTCTCGTTCAGCTGTCTCAACGTTTTCCCACCTTCAGCTGTGCCGACGTCCGCATGGCTGTCCACGGACTTCACGATGCTGGTGAACACTTTGTTCTTCGACTCCAGCATCGATTTATAGTATAGGGTTCTCGAGAAGAAGGCCTTGTGGCGGTCCAGCTGTGCCAAGATGTGTTCCCTGCCACCTGACAGGTCCACGCTGGTCAACATCCTCTCCGCTTCGTCCAACCAGGCGGCGATCTCTTTCTGTCCAGCCTCCAGGGACTCCTGCTGCACCAGTAGCTGATGATACAAGTGCAGCTGCATCGGTATCAAGGCTCTAACCTTCACCAGAGCCTCTTTCTCTTTCTTCAAGGTGTTCATCATCTTGTCCACTTCGTCGCGGGACAGGTCTTGAATGAGGGTCTGGAACTTCTTGCTGATGCTTTTGAAGAGATCCTCGATACCCTCTACTTCGTTGTGGAACACTTGCAGCTTCTCGCCGTAAGCTTTGATCTTCTCAGTGGTCGTTAGGTCAGTGGCTGCTAGAGCAGACTCGACGTTCCTCAGCCAGCTCTGCAGGGCCTCCACTCCTTGCCTGTAGTCCTTTCTGTTTCGTATTAAGTCGCCGGCGTGCATGTACTGCTTTGCTTCCTGGAATAATGACTCCCACCTGGCCGCCAGGTTCGAGTAACGTTGCTTCAGCTGCAGAGCAACGGGCTCGTCTGAAGTGGCTATTAAGAAAGTGACTGTGTCGGATAGTTGCTGGTGCTTGTCCTTCCACACGCTGATGTCCTGGAAGAACTCCATTCGCTCCTCTTCGGGGAGCTTGAGAGCAGGTTCGGCGCGTACCAACCAGTCCTCGAACTCGTCGGAGACCACGTTCCATCGGCGCCAGTAAGCTACCACTTCCTCCAGCATGCTTTGCACGCAGCGCAGGTCCATCGAGACGCTCTTCCACTTCTCGTTGGTCTCGCGCATGAAACGGTCGATGCTCAGGCTTTCATCGTGATCTGGAACATTTGAAAATCTCCTGGAGGATTGTTCCACTAAAGTTTCGTGCAACTTAACACCATAATCTACAGATAAATATTCTTTACCCTTCTCCAAAGTTTCCATCGCACGAAAGGTGCAATAAAAAACAGCGGAAACCTAAAGAAATCAGTAGATCTCTTAGCGCAGAGGCTTACCAACATTCCCCTCGCGTTTATAGTCATCCACGACTTGCTGCATGTCCAAGTAGGCCTTCTGGAACTCCTGGAAGATTCTGTTCCGCGACACAAAGTTCCTATACTGTTCCAGCATCTGGTGCACCTTCTCCTCGGTCCCGTACTTCACGCTCCACCCCTTCAGCTTCGTCTCGACTAGGAACAGGAAGGCGATAAGGCAGCACTTGTGCTCTAGGAACTTCAAACGGATCCTACGCTTCGCGGCTCGGTCTGGGAGGCTCTCGAAGCGAGCCGCCATGTTGATCAGCTGCTGTTGCTGCACCTGCAACGCGAGCTGAGAGTTCCTGACCGCGTGGAACCGCTCCGTCATGGTTGGCAGATCCAGGAAGAACTTCTTGTGTTCCTCCAGCTTGTTCGATATTATATTGGCGGTCTCCTCTGTCATTTCTTCGGGTATGTCGTTGTCGGACATTATAAGGGCCTCTGCGCGCGCTAACCATCTGCCTGCTTCGCCCAACTCGCCTGGGAGAGCGGAGTCCAGCAGCCACAGCCAGTGCAACATCTGTGGATGTTGAAGATGAAGTTCATTTGACTGGGAAGCTTTCAAATGTGAGCTATGTCTATTAAGTTTCGATTTTTCAAAGTTCTTCACTGAAAGTTGTATGGGCACTATATGGAACCTCAAGAAGCAAAGAAGATCCATGAAGAATTACAAGAGTTTTACTTTTCTAGTGGGTGCAGCAAACTCACAAGTATTTCGAAGGTCTTCCACAGGTTCTGTATGGTTCTCCAAGAGTCTCTGGTGATGCTTATCATACTGGGCGTCTCGACGAGGCGCTGCAGCTTGTTGTACACCAGCAGCTGCTGGTCAGCGTCCGTTTTCAACGCGGCGAACTCCTGAAACGCGAAATCAAGCTCTTCTTGAGTCCTCTGCGGAATAATAATGTCAGCTGAATGAATAGCAGGGGCCTGGAGGCAACGTACCGCGTAATTCAATGGGTAGGAATTATTCCTGTCAAACTGCTCCAGGTGTCTGACCCTGTCGCTGAGCCAGCCAAACAGCGCGTCGTACTCGTGCTGTACAGCAGCGAACGAATCGGCAGCTGCGGACCCTGGCTCTGGGTATTTGTGTAAAAATTGCGCGACGTATGTCATGATCGACTTCTCGTCGGGCTGGGGAACGTCCACGTCCTCCGGATCGAGGAGTCTGGCGATGCCCAGCTCCACTTCCGCCACCTGGAAGGCCGTTTCCAGGCGAGCCCTGTTCGAGGCCTCTCTCATCGCCGCGATGTTCACCAGGTTCGCTCTGATCGCGTCGATGATGGCCAGGAAGGCGTTGCCGTCTCGCCAGCTCTCGCCGAAATCGCGGACCTTTATGCCTATGTCCCTGGGACATTGAAATTGAAAGTGTTTTACATATCCCTCGATCGTCAACGTTACTTTACTTGTTTTCACTTAAAACTGAAGGAGCTTGGGGAAGATAACTGTGACTCGATTATGCGAATGATCTGTGAAATGAATATGCGTGCGAGCGATTGGGGGTAGTTAATAGGTGACACAAGCAGAGCGCGAGTTTACGATGGGAGTCTCCTTTATTTTTTTCAGTGGCAATCCAGATCTGTTCCTGCGAATACTGACTTTGGCAGGGCGTTGGTGACCCATTGGAGCAGAGTCTTCCTTGCCCCCTGCTTCCATTTCTCGCTACTGATGCGCCTTCTTTCGCTGGCCGCTGAGCCCTGGGTGCTCAGACTCTCCAGGCTGCTCTGGCTGCCCCACGTCTGCCCGAGATACTCCAGAGCTCTGGTGTTCTCCTCGATCTAGAAAAAGAGGCGATCAGCCGACCGAGGAATCGTGCCCGATCACGGCGACCAGAAGGAGAATCCACGGATGAGAAGGGGGGTATTCTAGCGTGCGTACTAGTGTGACGCGTAAAGATCATGCAGGTGCGTGCTATAACGTCGTACTCTCCTCTGTACACAGAGACTTTCTCTACGGCTTTTCCGTCTCATCGAAGAGACCGTACCAGTTAGACAGCAATCGTTTTCTTTGGTTTTTGTCTTTGTAGCCACTCACCTTCCTTCGATCCTTCGATCGTAGCTTGTTTTTGTGGAATAAACACGGTTAGCAGAGATGGAAAGTAATTCACTTCGCTCTTAACGAGGACTAATTTCTTTAGAGGATTATATAGGCTCGACGGACTATCGCGTCAACGACCCCTTTTCTCTTAATGGGAAAAGACGAAAATGCTTCTCGGCGGGGACTCGATGGAAATCTCACGATAGAGTCTATCTTTCTTAGCGCGTAAATTAATCCCCGCTGCAAACGATCGCAGTGCTACTTCGTATATCGTAACGCGCTGATTCGACAATCGATACGTGGGCACGAGCGTCATATTTAAGCAACTACCGCATTCTAGTTGTAAGAGTGCTTTTTGAGTAGCTTCGACCTTAGTCCATTCGAACGGAGGAGTATTTACCTGGAAGTAGAGGATGATAGTCCATATCAGACCCAGCACTACGGGCGGTCTTCCGTCCACAAGGTCCGATGAATTTATGTTCACTAATTTAATCTGTGAATGATACGAAGGAAAAATAATTACAAAAGTGGTGTATATTATTTCCTCTCAAACATGAAACCTGACCCCGCGTTTTAAAAGGCCCCGCGGTCTATGAAAGATTCACCGCAAACTTTGTGGGGCCCTATGCAAAGATACTTATTATTATGAAATTTGGAAAATCAAAAGTTCACGTCGGCTCTAATACTGTTTATTATCAAATTCCTACAAACGCTAGCACTTCAATTTTATTTCCCTTAACTCTCCATTAATTCCGAATATGTTTAAAGGAAGACAGTGAATTGGTATCTTATTTATTGGCAAGTGGAGGGAAGAATTGCTCACTTTCTTGCTCTGTAAGAATTGAAGGGCGGTGTTGGCGTTGCTCAGGAAATGTGGTCTTTTCAGGTTACGGCCTCTCTCCACAGGCTGCAAGCAGAAACGGGTCCCTTTCGTGTTAAGAGCATTCTATCGATCTGAATTACGGATTTGCGAGCACCTATAAAGACTCACCAGCTTCTCGCCGGATAGCACTTCGAGCAGCGCGAGTAGGCGGGTCCCATCTTTCAGGTCCTCGATCAAATCGTCCACTCGGAGCGGTGGAATTCTCTGCAAGTGGATTCGATCATCGCTATAAACCTCTTTAGTATTCTACGAACGAGACATTGCTAAAAAGAAAGTCTTAGAACATGTCCTGGCATTGTAACGGCGAAGCAAACACTGGATACTTCAAACGGAAAGATTCCCGCTTCCCAAGAATAAGCATATAAAATCGCACCGCCACAAATTTCTTCTTCTTTTTTCGTACAAATAATGCATAAGCATACAAAGAATTTCAAATCAAATTTACAAAAGATTCGTGTATAAACACGGTGCAAAGGATTCCTGGAATAATCCAAAGATGAAGTCATCGCGGCAGGTCCGAAGCTGCGAGTCGAATTACAGGAGGAACCCGTCGAAATTTACGGTCCCTTGCAATTTTAAACACCGAGCCGACCTTGCTGAATCGACCGAATCCAAGATGCTTCTCGAGAGGGAGAATAAAAATTCTTTAAAACGATCTTTCGTGGGGAACGTAAGTTGGGCATAAAACGCCGCCGCTAATTGCAAGATGGCTTTGGAATCAATGAGACAGGGTTGAACGCAATGTCGTGCCTCTCTCGGCGCATGCAAGTCGCAAGGAAGCGGGTCTGGGATTTCTAATTCAAGTTTCCAAGTATCCGGAAGTGCGGAAGTAGGGGGAAGCGGTATCGAGACTGGGCGAGCCAGGCACGAGTTATCCCAGCCAACTTCTGATATTCGTGATGAGGGGTAATTTCGCCGATGCCCTTATTATACAGAGGGGACGATGAAGAAGAAAGAAGTTTGCGTAACGTGCTGTGTACGGGCAAAAATATCCCCTGGGAGCCGCCAGGGCTGCTATCAACGACCTCTCCTCGAGGAACGGAAGTATTCGCAGTGTCGCGTTCCTTGGAATCTCGCTGGGACTACTAGAATTGTTCTCCGACAGAAACTGAAAGTTTCACGTACCTTGGAGAGGTAGGAGTTGATCCAGTTGACGAAGGTCTTCTTCTGCACGCGTTCCTGCTCGTCTGAAAAGGAAATCGGGGTCCCACAGTGAGATTTGTTTACGTGAACCTGATCAGCTTATTCTACGTTTTAAATATTAGCGTAGCGGGCGAATAAGGGAGTGGGTAATCGGGAGTAGCTGTTAACTGAAATATTACTCTCTGCCTGTTTGCCTAGGTCCCTAGGAAGAAGATTGAAATTGTTTTTTCAAACGTTCTAGAAGGCAACTGGCTGTTTCCAGTGCTTACATAGGCTCGTGTATCCTATCCTATTTTCCACACCTCGACGACTCGAAATCCCGCATGCGGTTACCGCTATTAATCTTCGAAACGTGCCGAACCTCAAGGCTGCCACGTCTAATGGCTTCCACATGAATTCGCTTCACGGTGTCATCCGAGATAAATGAAATATTTTATGCACGGTTGCGTAAGGGGTATCATGTCTGTCCTTGCAGCGTGCAATGGCGCTCGGAAACTGTATCTTGCTGTGAAAATATATTCCCTGTTATGTCTAACAGACCCGGACTGCTGGAGATAGAAAGAAGTCGTGGAGAATGGAGGCTCCATAAATTGTCTCCGCGGCGTTAGAAAAATTGATATCCGTTTCGAATACAAGAATAACAGTGGCGCGACGCTTTGTGCTATCGATAACAGAGATGAAAAAGAAAGCCGTAGGTACGTGTGTACGCGTACAATTCCGTACGCAGTGCCCTGGCAAGTGATTCAGTCTTGACTTACATTACGTCATCGTCAATTGCATAGTCTCGTGAGCGTTGCAGAGTGTATGAATTGCAAATGACGGCGGGTGCGATGCTTTTGGAAGCTATCGAGCGAAAATATTAGGGAAATGTTCCATGAAAAATTCATCGATCGCTCGTTGCAGCCAGACTCGTCGGAACGGAGTGGATGAGATCAGTTTCTGGCGTTGTAAATTTAGCTTGTACTTATACCGCTTTGATTGGACCGCTTCTATTGGCAGTAAACGCTAATATTCTTACGTAGACCGCTAAAATATACATCGCTCTTCAGCCGCGGTCATACATAAGATTACATCCATTTCTCTGCGAAACTGGCGCGCTGATTCATAGCGATTCCTGCACCACCCTCGTGTATTCACTAAACGAGAACTTTTGCACTACCCGAAGTTGCGGAACGGTTCTTAAAACGCAGAGGGAAAAATGGAAAACACGCGACAAAGTACACCCAATTCCTTTCGACCTGGCACTCCACTTGACCCAAGAAAATTTGCAAACCAGCCCTCCCAGCGTTCATAATTTATGCACCCCTGGTCACGAAACGATAAAAAAAGAAACAGCGCCGTCCGCAATTACGTAGAGTCTCAGCGAAAAGCTACCAGGATCCAGGGCGGTATCGGCGCGATCTCGATCGTGGATCGGATTATAAATTACGTTTCACGGGGGCCCGCGGCTTATATTTCGGCAACGGTCGCCGGGACGATAAAAGCGAAAGGGGGAGAGGAGAAATTGCGAGTCCGGCCGTCAATTAAAAGGAAGAGGCACCGTGCACACGCACAGGGTTACGTGTTGCTGGCACGCATACGTGATTGAACTGCACGTCCACGATGCTCTGTCACTTCGCGCGTCACAAGTGCAGCGGATGCATTCTCTCGGGGAGGGTGCGCGAGGTGCACGAGATGCGCCAGTTTGGATAGTGTATTGATAGTGTAGACCAAGCACAACGGTATATTCATCTGGGAGGCAGTAATACAAATTTTGCAAGGGAATCAGGTTCACGATTCTCTTTTAAAGTGTTCATCGAATGCTCAGTATTTGGCAATATGTAGGAAAGAAATTATAGATAACGAGTGATAGTAATGGATTGTAAAATAGTTGCAGCATATGACGGAATGGTTAAATCACTTTGGAGTCTACTAGAATTTCAAGGACCTTCGTGGATTTTGAGAATCGCAATGAGTTCTTTGTTCTTCGTTCAATACGCGAGAAAATTAGAGAGAAATTGGCAATCCCCCTGCAATTATTCAGCAAACGCACGGTGCGCACCGAGCAGAGGCGAATGAAACACGATGCTTCATTAATTCACGGCGCGTTGCGAGATTACTGGAAGCGGAGGATCGGAGAAATGCACGTGTAACGCGCCATGAAATTACACGCTCCGGGTGAAGCATGTAATTTAGTTGTTCATCGTCTGTCCGAGTCGCTAGACGGGGCAAAAAAACTCGCTTGAAGAGATAAACGGGGCCCCGTCGATTCCTGAAGGGAAATGGGAAGGAAAAAGAGAAGGAAAGGAATGAATACGAGGTGCGAACAGATGATTACGTCGCAGTACGTGAATTACTAATGCCGGGTGCTTTATTAGACAGTTAATGACACCGCGATGGGTGTCCCGAATTCAGATAAAATACGAGCTTCGTGTATCGACACAGTTAAGTGCAGCGCTGCTGAAAAGAAATGTACAGTTCGCATGTGAAGCTTGGCGTCGTAAAACTGCTGGCCATTAAGATGACAGATGAAAGACGGTGAATCTTTTCGTACACCGGTCCCGAACGTTCGCGACTTTTATGATGGTTCGGTTGCTCGCCAGAGGAATGAAACGCAAGTAGATTGAGCCTGCGCTAGACAGACAGCTGTCTACTGCGAGTCATATGGCGGCCATGCAGACTGGCGGCGATCATTAGTAGGCTTGCAAATGAATCTGTTAGAGATTTTATTTGTAATCCGAGACATCTCGTCGTACGCTGCATCTCTTTGAAGAGGCTCGTGTCCACGAGCTCTGCTAAAGACCTTAAGATACTGCGACTTCTTCTGGAAACTAATCACCTTCGACGATATCAATCCGTCATTTTCTACTGCCGTTAGAAGTGCAATAGGCGAAATGGTTCGTCGCCGTACGAAGATTTAGATTCTCGGTGTTTTTCAGCTGAGTGCTCAGCTGAGAGTTCTTCGAACGAGCATTGGAAGACGTGTCCTCGCGTGAGATAAGAGTTATCAGTAAGAGCGCGACGTCGCGAGATAACCAAAGCTGGCCGGGTCGAAAAATCACAATTAAAAGGGACAATTGACGCAGAGGTTGCGGTCCAAGCGTGCGTTACTTAACTTCTGCGAGAACAGCCGTGCATAATAATCTTCTCCCCGAGCAGGGGACGTGGAAGAATCTTCTTCGCCGTCTCCTTCGCCGTTTTTCTTTTCCCCGTTCGATCCCCACTGACATTTAAAATTATCTCGGCTTTCTCGTCCCACACCTCACCCCCCCCCACCGCGCCCCTTTTTTCCACGAAAAGAGGTACACGCGCATAAGGCGGGCGCGCGTATAAATTCGTATTTTTAGCGCTTTCCTCTCGGGGCCTGCACGATGTCGAAAGCTGAAGCGGCGCGAAGAGGCGGGAGCCGATCGGCTGAAGTGGGACAGATTCCCACTGATGAGCTCATATGCTCGATAGCGTGTTCCGAGGGAGAGGAAATCGACCGTTCTTCTTCTCGGCGTCGATCACCTACCTCGACTCCGATTTCGCGAACTAATTGGGAGTTCTCGTGAATCGATCTAACAGTAGATAGAGTCGTACGTTAGACGATGTTGTTTGGAGACGAGGGAAGTTGTCTAGGCTCCTGGGATTATCCTTCCCTCCGCTTCAGTCCGCTATGATTCGATTCAGGACCTTCTTCTCGCCCCTTTGCTCGAATTTGGCGAATAGTCTAATTGGATAGTAATACTTTGTTCAGCTTTATTCTCTTTTGTTCGACTCAAGGCCTGCCGCCAATTCGAGCAGTAAATCTGTCAATGTATCTAATAATATCTTCCGAAGGAGAGAGAAAATCGAGATTTGCTTCTTCCTTCGTTGCAGTATCCCACATCTCGGTCAGATGGCTACAGAGCCTGAATCGGTGGAAGGAATCCTGTGCTGGTGTGACGCGAAAGAAATCATGGCCATCTGCGCTCCCTGTTTGCAAAGGAGATTGAATTCGAGCAGGGAGGGAAACGATATCCGTGACGAATCTACGATTTCCTTTGGTTCATCAACCGTGTATTCCAACGTGGCTTTTTTTTTATTAAGACCGCGCTACGCTATATTTACGCGCCGCTGTGTTTGACTAGTCCACGGGGAGGGACACTCTTTCGTTTGCGAGACGAAGATCAAGGGATACGATGGAGACCAGGATCCTGTCACGAGTTTTACGACGCCGATTCCAACTCTTCATTCCGCGTTCCGTCATTTACAGCGGGCTCTCTGAATAAGTTTAATTACAACCGACGCCGCAGATCCTTTCTCGAAATAATTGAAAGGCCAGCAAGACTTCCATCGAATCGGCAGAGGAAATTTGCACGCAAAGCCAACGGGTTGAGATAAGGAACGCCAACCTTGACATTCGTAACGCGATAAGGGGATTGCGTTATCCGGCAGGCGAATAAAACGGTCGAAACGGTCGCAACGATGAGAACACCTGTAAAGCTTTACTGCTTTGCTCTTGCCAATACGATCGCAGCAATCATAATACCTGTTAAGCTTTACTGCTTTGCTCTTGCCAATACGATCGCTTGAACATTCGATATACTTATGCCAAGGTGAAGTACATTTAGCGCTGCTTAACTTCTGTTTTTAGCGATGATTGTGGCTTAAAATAGCCGGCCGCCAGTTTCAGCAACAAGTTTACACAACGCGATAATAATGTTCCCTGCAACGACTTTCTAAAAGGGCTACGTTCGCAAGAACGTAGAAACCCGAGTTCCAATTATCGAATGGAACTGCACGCCATTTGCCCATGCATGCAGCCGCGTACACGCGCCTAATCGGCTGTTCGAGGGTTGAAAGCAACGATTCCCTGAGGACCTTGGCGATCTCTACGTCCATCACAGTCAAACAACCGTATCAGAATCCTTAAACAGAAGTTTTATCTAACAGACATCGATGGATCTCCTTGATCGTCTTAAGGAGAGAAGCCCGTATAAACGGCTTATGTTTGTATCGATTTTTCGGAATTTCTTGCAAAGATACCAATGTGCTAATCCTTTCGTAACTTTAAGGGTACTTTATTTAACATTATAACAAGCAAACAAAATTTTTATAACAGTAAAATTATAATAAGTACAGAAGAAACAGAGCAGTATCTGAAATAGATTTCTTTTCGAGACGCAACGCCGCCGGTTGTAGCGTCTCTGGTAGTTATGTGAAACAAAACAATAATTTGCTTTTCAATTTATGTGCCAATTGTAAGAATATGAACCAGAAACGGTGTGAAAAAATCGCATATTTTGAAAATGCCGGAACTTCAAACATTTTCGCCAAAAACTTTCTTATCATTTTCAAGGGTCCTGTGCAACATTTTATAGAAATTTCATCGCTTCTCCCATAAGAGCCTGCGTATAAGAACGCAAATTCGATTTCAATTTGAAAAATCGTGCGGTCAATTGACTCGAAATCTTGACACGATGCGGAATACGCTTCGAACGTTACATTAAAATACTTTTCAAAGATTTCTTATCCCTTGTTCCGGTATCGAACCTCCTTAAAAAGTGAAACGTAACAAAGTTCCTGTTCAATGAAACTTTCTTCTCCAAAATGTGGTCCCTGAATGCATTGTCGATTGAAACTCAAAAACCATCATCGAATCTCCACAAATCTTCCCCTACAGCAAACGTTCAAGAAAGATGGATGCCACGATCCTCGAACCGCGCTCGAGGCGCAAACAGGATCCGTCGATGAGTCTGCTCGCGATCATCGCGATCACTCTCCATTAAAAACGACCGACCGTGTGTTTGTACGCGTGATTGTTTGTTAATTACTTCCTAATGAGCGCGCAGAGGGGGATGAGGTAAGATCGCATGCCGCGCGCGCGTGCTTGTCAAGCAAATTGGCGAAATCGTGGCGTGCGAGCCACCGACTCGTGCGCCTCTCGCGCAAAGCCTCGATATCGCCGTTCGAGCCGTATCCAGCGATCGCGCTTTAGGCGAAATCCTCGTCCGCGTGTCCTCGAGCGGGCCGCGGATTCTGCTTGTACGCGAGCCGATTGGGGTCGAGGGATCGCGGGCGAGGCATTTTTCTAGCCCCATCCCGCCGATCGCAAGGTTGGCCGCGCAGAAGCGAGGCTAGATCGCGATTCTACGATCTTTTAGGTCGACGCTCGATTCTTGGAACGTGCAATCGGCATGCCTTAAGCATCGCTACTATAAATAGAATCTCCGAGGCTTTCTAAATATAGCGCGCGCTATTGTGTTCAATTGCAACGGCGATTTATTACAATTTTGCGCGAACAGTGTTCACGAATTCGCGAGGCAAGTCGTACCAGTCCATCGGTCCGCGTGCATTTCTTTGAATGGGCACTCGAAGACGGGAGGGTTGTTATCGGCTTGCGTGATCATTTTCGATCGCGATGTACCGAGTGAATTTTGCTCGAACGTCTGCAGTTTTTAACTGGTTAGTTGAAATGATAGATAGGGGAAAGATGAAGGTGCTTCTGCTCCCTGTCGTTGCGAGTTAACCGCGTCCGTCACGCGCATTCAGCACAGTACACCGTTTAATGCAAAGTGCCGGGTCTACGTCTGGTCTAGTAAACGGGTACTCCATTCAATTTCCAAGACGGTGCCGGTGCCTATCGGCGATAATTGCCGGTCGTTCCTGAATGGGAACACACCTGCACGCAATGTGCGCGCAAAAATGACGCCCGGTGTGCGTCGCGCACGTCTCTCGCCATTCGAGCCATTCGATTCTATGGTTAATTCATTCCACGCGCCTCGCAGCACCGCGAATCGGGATTGTTTATAGTTGAACGAACGCTGCGCCCAATTTAAGACGCTCGAAGGCCGCAAGGATCTTCCAGAGGCTCCGTGGTACAGAATCGAAACTTTGCTGCGCGGAGACGCGCGATGACCGGCAGAAGGAGACGTCTAGTGCAGTGTATTAAACGCCTGCGCGACCTTGGTGAGAAAAAAAAATGAAATCCGATTAGCCAGGAAGCGAGGGCTTGCGCCGATACAGCACACGTGCCGAGAGCGCGGATCGAATTTGTCTTTCATTCGCGATTAAAGCCTCGTAATATGAACGGCGGCTCGCGAGCAGATTATCGACCGACCCAATTGGATTGGCAGGTCGCAACGATTCCTCATCAGGGAGTCGTCCACTCTCGTTAATTCGCTGCTGCAGTTCTGCGCTTCTCGTTCCGAGCGGTTCGATGCCGTCCAAGACGGAAGAGGACGGACTGCGGACAATCGACGGGATAGACGGACTTGGCCGAAGCGAGGCGAGGCGGAGCGAAGCAGGAGAGAGATCTGTATCGCGAGGCAGAAGGCTGCAGAGGGGAATATCGAGTGGCAGGATCTCCGAAATATCAGACACGCGGATCTCTGCGACCTTCGCCTTATCAGCGCTCTGCAATCGCGAGCCAACGCGATCTTTGCAACTTTAATAAAAGAAACAACACTTCCCTTTTCCCATACACAATCGTATCTCGCAGTAACGACGAAGGCTGCTCGAATGAAAGCAGTCGCTACAAACAACTGGGAGACTTAAAAAAAAGGACCGGCAGAGACACGGCCGTTACGTGGCGAGGCAGCGAGCGGAAGGCGCTGGGAGAGTGGAAGGCGCTGGGAGAGTGGAAGGCGCTGGGAGAGTGGAAGGCGCTGGGAGAGTGAAAGAAACACGGCCCCGAGAAGGACAGACAGACGGAGGAAGGAAAAGGACGCGGAATGTCGAAACGATTGTGATGGAGAAGAGAATAGGGAGTCGTGGGAGGAGAGACAAGGAGAGCCAGTGGCAAAAAGGTTGCGGAGAAGGAGAGCACGGCTGGGAGCACAGCCTTGAACTGACGCCTAATAACGTCATCGTTTACTATTAGTACGAGTTACCACATTACGCTTTATACGCGACACGCTGGTATACAACACGCTTCGTTACGCTACTCCCTGCGATCGTCACGCGCCATCCGTGTCTACGAATCCTACATTTTTACAGGAGATTAACGATTATTTACATAGTCCATCGCGTACGGGTTTAACCCTCTTCGACGGTCATTCTCGTTCAGTCGCGTTGTTGCTCCCAATTCCGACTGTTATGATCTTCCTTTTCTTTTGTTTTTATTTTGCTCGCGCAACTGTAGATTCTCTAAGGGAATTCTACAGGGATTCCAAGTATCCTTTCACTCGAACAAACCGGCGGAGCGTCGCTCGGTTGGGCGCAGCTATTCAGCCGCGATCTTTCCGCGAATTTCTGTTTCACTCGCGGATCCGCGAAACGGGTCGCGCGAATTTATTCGCGCCGCGTTCCCAGCGATCGTTTATCGGCGCTCGAGCGGGCGATATTAGCGTTGACGTAACATTTTTAAATGCGCGGCTACGCGACGCCTATAAATTTCAGCGAAACACCGCGGCTTTGGATCGCACGAAGGACGCTTGTACGTACGTCGCGTTAACGAAATCCGAATCGTGGCCACTAGTGATGTAACCGATTTAATAACTGCAGACTACCGATGGCCGTGACCTCACTCTCGCCGCCGCTCTTTCTTAACTCCAACCCGTTCCTCTTCGTTCGCAGACGTTGCTCGACTCTCTGTTTCAAACTGAAATCGTGCAATCTTCCGTTGCAGTGGGGCATTCTTATCGCCCGAGCTTCAAATCGAGCAGAGAATATTCCTCTAATTACTCGAGGGTGCCTTCCATTGCAATTTGCGCGGAATCAATCATCTTTGTACGGAATTAATGAGACAGGCGCGCGTAAGTCTCGAGAGATAAAGTTTACGGAGCTTCGAGCTGGAATTCCGAGAGATGCCGGTTGCATTCTTCTTGCTCGACGATGGTTGACACACGAAACTGCGGAGCAGGGAGAGGGTTTTAAGTGTCGCAAGCCGCCACTGGAGGCGCCGTGTCAGAGCGAGCGCTGACGCAGGGCGCGGGTGTTCCGGTCGTACGGGTCTGCTCGTTATCTTGACCTAACAGGCTTCGTTTCATTTATTCGCGGGGAACAGATCCACGGTTCGTTGCCCTGGTTCCCGATCATTGAGTAATCGTTTACGTACGGGGGCCTCGCGGTGCCGCCGTCGAGGAAGAACTTGTGCCAAAATGTATCGCGGCACATCGAATTCGGAGCGACTCTGCGTCTGGGCGCGGATGAACTTTTAAACCGCTGCAGGGGCAACCCTTCGCTTTCGTGACAACTTCGTCCCACTTTCTCGCAATTTTTTTAATGAGAAATTTCTTTAACGAAGGCACCCTCTACCTGCTGCCCGTCACAGTTACTGACCTCCGCAAATTGTTTAAATTACCACGCAATGAATAATCGACGTTGACAGCGGTGGAACGGAGCAGTCGTTTATTTTAATCTCGCAACGAAATGGCCACTGTGCGAATTTCAGTCCGATTGCCCCAATCGCGATAACCACGCTGTAGTGGCAGGCAGAAGTGTGCTGCGAAGAGTCGAGTGACTAAGCAGCATTCGTAAGAAGATATCGCGAACACACCGTACCACGTCGATTTCGTTGAAGAAACGATCTCTGGCAGCTCGCGGGTAACACTTTTTCCGCCGTCTTTTCTTAGGTTAAATGTTGAATGGGAGCAGCGTCAGGATTGCCAGCTCTTTTTGCGCAACGTTTACTTTCAATGTCAGTGTACTTTTACTTATACAATCTCGTTAGAGTGTCGGGGCTAGGTAGAAGGAAACTGCAAGCCTCGCCACTAGGTATCGACATTTTCCTATCTGTGTCGAAGATTCGCTCGTCTTTTCCTTTCCGATTTTTTTATTTAGCTGTAGTATAATATAATAAAGGCACTGGCGATTAGTCGGGGAGTTTTCATCGAGGTATAAACGCAGAAGATTCCTTTCGCATTGCTCAGCGAGGTACATGATACTTGGAACACTTCAATATGCTACTTATGTCACGTGTCCCGTGAAAATATCGCTACAGCGTGTTTCCTAAAACCCTGCCGCGACTTCGGAGATAAATTCAGCCCGCAGTGATAATAAAAATGGAATCGTTTGTCCTTGTTAACCCGCTGCCCTACATTCCTCCGTTTTTATGCTGGACCAGCTGTCCCTGCTAAACGCGACCGCAGTTTGGAAACGAGATCAGAGCCTCGAATTCTCTTCTACGCCGCGATTAAGCTTCATCGAACCCAGACGATCTTTAATCCCCGCCGCTGACTTCATCCTCCCGAATTGTCCAGAAACGTGATCCCCCAATTATTTCGAGCACCGTAACGAGATCATCAGCGTGCTGCACCGTGTCCAGACACCATTTCGCGCGACAGAGGCGAGCGTTTGGTTAAATGCGAAACTGCTTCGTACGAAACGACACCGACCGTGGCCCTGAATGCTCCGGTGCAACCGATCTTTCCAGTTTGTCCCACGTAACGCACAGCAGCGAGCGTGGGCAACGCGATTACCGAACGAAAACCGCAAATTAACGTAATCAATCAAGCTGGCCGACAGAGCAGGTAGCGCACGCCATTGTCCGCTTCATCTACCCCGAGCGATCCCCTCGATTCTGAAAAATCAACGGTCGTCCTCTAAATGTTTCCATCGAAATTTTGCAAACCTACTAAAAGCTTCGCGGCTGGAACGAGAACCAGCGAAGTCACGTCGCGGCTTGCTTATCTAATCCCGGCAGATTATTTCTCCGCGGCGCTGCGGAAAGAAACGCGGCTGCGTGATATATTCCCAAGCGTTTCGTAGCGTTCGCTGACACTAGCGAGCACGATAGCCGCCGGCCAAGAAAACTTCCACGGTCCCCGCGGCGGAATTGCTAATACGCTGCTTAACAGCGGCGAATAACTATCGATCGCGAAGTGCCGGGTTCTCTCGTCCATACGGCTTGGCCGAAGAAAAAAGCGGTGACTCAAAATCGTGCGGAGCCGAGCGCCCAGCGTGGATGGGAGAGTGGTCGATGAAGAGCGGAAGAATTTAGCGGCGTTAACGAGGCGTGACGTGGTGCGGAGCGTCGTTGACTTGAAGTAACGCGAAGAAGGCAAGGCCGATGTTGCGGGGTGTCAGAAGAATTGGGGAGCCGAGTGGAGCGGCTCGAAGACGAAGATTCGAGATCATTGATCGTAATGGCGGCCGGCTCGCCTGGCTCTCCCTTGGCGACGATGAAGAGAGAAACGTGGAGTGTCCTTTCAGTCGGATGAGTAATGAATTGCCACCGTGTGCGGTCGGCGAATGTGGGTCACAGTTGTAATTTTATTTCAATTTCCACGGTGGACGATCGATGACCGTCGCCGGAGGACGTCGGTAGTCGCGCTTTGTATCGGCGGAGGCTCATTCGACCGTGGAAGCATCAATCGCTCTTTGATGGCTTTTTGATTGAGAATTACTGGCACGCAGACAGAGGGGCCGTGAAATGTTTAAGCTGATCTTGTCTACTTGAACCGGTGTGCTGTTTACAGCACGTATTTGCGTGCCCATTGCGCGTGGAAGTATCGACTGGCATACCTATTCAAAGACTTGGCGATTTCTGCAACGATGGGAGGCTCTGGCAATGGGACTGGAAGTAGTTTTTCTTTTAAACTTAAGTGACTTGCAAGCGCCCCAGAGGGGGAAGCGTGAGTGCAATTCACGATAGATTAACTGGCATGAGAATTTGCGTACGATGAAACGAGAGGACTGTTATGTAAACTCCGTAGGTCCGGTTGACTGTTTTAATTACCCAAGTCAGTTTGAATTAGTCATCGCGCTATCAGGGATTCTTATTCCCAAATTCTAAGGATGGATTAAAAGAACCCTCGTCGTCAGCGGCATTCACGCGCACAGAACTAAATATCCCAACACCAGCATCGATTCTAGCCGCCCAATCTGTTGGAGATCTCGCGAATCCACCGAATCAAGCGCACTCTCAGGCGTGCCCCTCCGAGTGCCGCATCCCACCCCCCACCCCCCCCCCCCCCACGCCTCCACTCCGAAGCAACTCCCGAAATCAGGAGAAACGTGGAGAGAGAAAAAAAAGCCCCAAAGAGACGAAGAAGAAACCAAGGCAAAAATACCTTTGATCTCAGCGATGTGTGCATCGTACTCGCTCTTACTGCGCACGTATTCGATCCTAGACGCATTGTGGAGGCTCTGGCTGTGAAACTCGGCATACCACTCGGACGGGGTTCGATCGTCCGGCCCGAGATGCTGGTGAGGGCTGCTGCCCCTCCTCTGCGACAAGCTCTCCTCGGACGGGAACCTCGTGAACGAGGTGACGGAGCTGGATTTACTCCCGTGGCTCGGGGCGCCGTGGCTGTGGCTCTGATAAGCCGAGTCCTCGAGGGCGTGCTCCTCGCTGGGCGTCCTGCTGGACTCGGTGAGTACACGGTGGTGATGGGCCACGCCGCCGGGACCAACCTCCCTCACGCTCTTCCTCACCGTGATCTTCTCGAACTTCACCACTTTGGCGCCGTTCAGCTCGCCCTCCTCGATCAATCTCTCGTAGCTCTCCTCGAACGAGGAGTCGCTGGCCCTGGACGCGGGCCTGACGGCGGTGGGCGACCGAAAGCGGCCCACGCTACGTCTGCTACCGTCCACATCCTGGAACAGCTCCTCGGAGCTGGCCGCCCGCCCTTCCGACCACACCTGCTCGAAGAAGTTCACCCTGTCCCGTAGCCGGCCACCACGTGGCGTCCCAGGGCTGCCGCTGCGGCCGGCAGGGCTTCCGCTCCCGGTCGGCGTCGACATCGCCCCTGGCCACGCTCTTTTCACCTGCCCACCAGCCTTTCTCCTCTCTCTACTTTCCGCGGCCGGCCGCGATATTCATGCCGCCGCGACACACGGCCCCGTGGCCCCGTCTGTTTCCGGCTTCTGCTCGTTTCACGGCCGAGCTCCGCTCGTGGACACCTGTTCTCCGCACACCACACCCTACGCGCACCACCACCGCCGACGCGTACCATCGGCAGCCGCGCGATCTGCGCGTCCCTCTGGTCTCCGGCCGCTCGCCGGTCGAACACCAGCGAAATGGGTAGGAAATAAAAAATAAAAAAACAGAGTCGCGTGAGAGACTATGCGGGTAGCGCGGGTGTGTGTGTGTGTGTGTGTGTGTGTCGCGAGTGTATGCACCGATGCTAGTTCTCCTCGCGACTCTCGCGTTTCGCCTCGCGTCCAATCCACGTACGACGTACAAACCCGAAGCCGCGGTTCACCTCGAGCGTGTCACGTAGCCACGCATATCGTCCGCGAGACTAGGAGTTGCGATACGCGCGTCTACCGTTCACGGAATGCACTCTGGCCGCGCACCACGGCCGTCGGTTCGATATTGGTGCCTCTCTCGTCGACCTCTCGCCGGGTCCCCACCTCGTTCCTCCATGCGGTGCCCCCCGTGCCCTCCAGTGCCCCTCGTCCACCGGCCGCGGTGCCCGCGACGATCCGCATTGCACGATCACGAGGCGGAGGACAACCACGACAACCACGACGGCCACCACGTCGCGGAGGAGGACGAGCACGATGACGAGGCCCGTGACGATCCGGAGTCATGCGCCGCGACGCGACGCGACGCGTCGCCTCCGCGCCTCCGCGCCGTCCGTCTAGCCCTGTCTGCTCCGCTCCTTACTGCCCCTCTCCGTCTCTCCACCCTCGTCCCGTTCTCTCTGCGCTGGGCCGGAGCTAACCTTCCTGATGGCAACACGCCGGCCGCCGATCGATGCCTTTATCCTGCGTGACTGCGTCCTTCTCCTCCGGCCGGTTTAAATGTCACTTCCCGCGGCGCTGCTTTGAAACACGCGCGCCCCTGAGCACCGTCAACGTCTCCAGCAGCGCTCGCGTGCGATTGTCGCGGCTTCCGGGTTACAGGCACACGCTCGATGAAACAGGGAACTTGGCAATCACGGGGGTGGTTGGTCGGAGGATCTTGAAGAACCTGCGGGGAGGACCCGAGGTTCCAGAGACCCAGATGAGGGAGCGTTGTAATTGGGCGTAGATGCTGCGATTTTGCAGCGGCGTGCTTTACAGAGGGAGTAAAGGAGCTTGAATGCTTTCCGCGAAGGAAAACTGTGCTAATAAGTAATCCGAGTTGTTTCGAAGCGACGTTTTAACGAATGCCTGAACAGTCGTCGATAATGAGCAGATATTTGCACGCCTCGTCACTTGCCAAGAAGCTTTTGGCACTTCTGCAAGTAACCACTGGTGGGTGTCGTAAGAGCGATAATGGTCGCGGTTATTCGGCTGTTTTTGCAATCGCGTAACAACGAATTATTTCGATGGTTGTGTTCTATATTGTTCGGCGACGCGGCGTAGGACTGGTAACTGGAGATGTTCTATTTTCAGATGGTTCTGATGAGTGAAGGTGAATTGCTGCCAATGGGGGTTGCGGATGGCGCGATGGAATTTTCTCAGGAGAAATCCAAGGGCTCGCCCACGTTAATTGTCTTAAGGATATTTCTCCATGGAGAAATCTCGGAGAGCCGCCGAGGGGAAATGTGACTGCGCAAATATTTGAAGGTACGCAGCTACAACCTGATGCAACAACATTTCTCAGGGCCGATATTTAATTGAACATGTTTTCACGCTTATTCCTAGAGCCTTCGACTCTGCGTGTATGCATATATTCGACGATCCAGTTCGAGAAGATTTGCTCGGAGGGACTTGTAAAGATCAGTACGTTTGCAGCATGGAGAACGGACAAGTGCACGGCGATATCACTCGTGAGAGATCGTAAGAAATCGTACATGCTTTATCGGCCATTTCACGAAACATTCGCGCGATATCGATACATCATCGTTGCGTAATGCACATTCGACGCGATAATCGTAACTGGTAAAGGAAACAGCAGAATTGTAATCGAGCAGAGGTTTCTAGATCAACTTACCACAGAATTATCTTATCAGCTTGCTTAACATTCAACTTTTTTTTTCATTTAATTTTCAAGCTGTTTGTTTTGCGCAACGTTCAATTCCCCCGCGTATCTACCTGGATATTATGGTTTCAAAGAATTTAATCGTTCTAGTTGGAACCGCGGGTGAGCTCGTGCTTGAATATTTCCTGCTTCCCAAGTAAGATATTGACTGGACAGGTATGCTTTAAGTGCATCCAATGATTCGCTTCTATAGATTACATTGTTCTTATCAAGAATTCTCAACCCACGTCGTATTTAAGAATAACATTCAGCTTCGACGAACGTATTTACGTCGAAGTCATATATTGTGCCGATTAAAGATTACCTACCCTAATTCTGGCTTAAGCTCTTTATTGCTCGTGTATCGGAATGGTATTCTTTTGTCCGTGGAAAACACACGCGTCCGATAGAAATATACGAATACGTGTGCTCGTCGATAATAAATTGTTCCCTCTGTGCAGGTCGTTTCAAAAGAAGCCACCGCAACAAAGTGAAGCTGACTTTTGTACAAAAAAAAACACCTAGTTCCTCGAACCCTTCCTTGAACTCCTCTTGAACCCTACTTCTGTCTTCGCAAGATGCAAAGAGTTCCTTTCTGAGCAGGGACTCCAACAATTACCATTCAAAGGAGCTCCCTAAACCTTCCGGTATAATCAATAAAAGAATCCATAACTAGAAACTCAGCATCCGAGCTTCTTCCATGCTTCGAGAACTGGATGCAAACTTCCTTCACCAGCGGTCGAAAATGTCAGGCGTCTCACGCGGCGCTTGAAGCGGCCAGCCGTGGTACCGGCTGATTTTCTTAAATCGTCAGGCGCTGGAGCCCTAAGGCCGACAACTTTTGCGCGGCCAAGGAGAAAAAGTCAGTAGCGGCAATTCTGAGTGTGCCGCTGGCAGGTGATCGTCACATCTATTTATAAATAGGCGAGACATAGTCATCTATTTCTCCTGCACAGTTCAGCAGATAAGTATGCGAATCGCATGCTCGATCAAGCTGCACCGGTCCCGATCGATCCTGCGATCGGTGAACGCCAGATGCTACGAATTGGCTCTCGATTCACGCCTCCATCGTCTCCTAGATCACGTTTGAGCCAGGTCACGTCGTAGAACATTCTGGAGCACGATGACGAGCCTGATTCTCAAAACACCTGAGACTTCAATGGCTATCATAGAAATGGCTATCTAGATTCAACCCTTTTTTCCATATTATCCCATCAGAAACGCGAGTTGCTGTGACAGGGGATGATGCATCTAGCAAGCGATAAACTGGAAACATCGTTTGTCATTTAAACCTGTCCAGTTCGATGATATAAGTAATCGACAATTATATAAATTTTCCTGTGAAACAAGCCTCCGATGCATTCAACGTGCGCATAAATCTGCCGCACTGTTCGAAGCTGTTGGCAAGATAGCTGTGCTCCTACCGAGCCGCGATTGTTTATATGCGGGAGAAAAATCGTTGCACATGTCGACGAATTTAGTTAGAAATCTGATCGTTTCGGTAACACTGTACTTTCGGGGAGAACCTTTTGCAAGGATTATTCTAAAGACTGTATGCGCGGGTTGTGTAAGAAACGTTTCCATTTCTGGGGGATCGAGCAAATGGAATGACAAACGGTCGACTCGGTGTGCATGAATTAGTAGTTTCCCGCTAATATTTGTGTTTATACGTAAGCTAAGAAAAATGACGAGATTTCGTGTCGAAATACGAATACACGCAAAGCGGAGAAGTCGAAAGAGACTAGGACGCAAATGGCCACCTGTTCCTTTCGCGTAAGGTCGATTAAAATTCAATCGAGCTGGGTCGAGGCGGAGAACGTTTCTCAGTTGCCAAGCCCATTCTCATTGACTTCGGTGTTGCCAAAAGTATCGTGTGACCGCATCGGAAACATCGGTTTTCGGTTCGTTAGGCGAGTATCATTGTCAATGTCCGTCACGAAAGCGACATAGCCCCGAAATAACGTTCCTCGACGGTGGCTGCCAATGAAAACTAATTTTGAGGCAGGTCGACAGAACTTTGCTGCTAATTTCCATGTAAATTTACCTGAAGCTATCGGGAGACGTTTCTTGGAACGTTTAGTAGACAGATCGGCGATTTTCTCTATAAATCATCTTGGATTTGTATTCCACCCCTCCTCCCCTCCCGCTGCCCCATCACCGTTAATTAGATACAGGATGAATCTGATCTGCTAGGCTTGGTTACTTACAATGCCCCTTCGAGGCATACGCGAACCAGGCCTCTCTTTACTTCGAGTCTTCCCAAATATAATTACTGTGCGGTTGGTCCAATTAATAGAGCGATGAGTGAAGCCAATGAATACTTTAGCGGCGTGGACCCTTTTCTGGGGTCTCTAAATTCGTTCAGGACGTCGTTGTATAGGTGTGCAAACCAACAGCATCGGCACACTTAGGGCATCCATTTAGTTTACTTATTTACAGTGACTCGCATCAATATTCGGACACTTTTTAAAATCGCATAACTTTTTTAGAATTGGTCCAAACGACTTGAGTTTTTTTGAGAAGCTAGAAGGATTAGTTTGCTAAATGGCGTATTTGGTTGTTTTGAAAGAAAATGTGTTTGGTCGGAATAGCGAAAAGAATAGTAAAGGTCGATTTTTAAACTTGTTTTTGTGAGCTTGTAATGAAAATTCAACAAAAAAAAACGTTTGTAGATTGCAGTAAGTTGTATACGTGCCTAAAATTTCATCAAAATCGGTTAACGTTGCTCCGAGCTACAAACGTTTGAAGATCGCAGAATAAGGTCGAGAATCGCGAAAATTCCCGAAATCAGCGATTAAATTGTACGTGTTGGGACTCTGTATATTGCATTGTTTATGTATTTCGTATACTATGGATATTCCGGTATAATAATAATAATAATTAAAAGGATCAAGCAATTCAATCCATAGATTTCCAAGTTGCAGAGAGTTCTTTGCTTAGAAATCGATTAACCCGATGAGAAATTATCGGAATAGTCGCAGCTTCGATAAACTGGGGCGTGCCGTGCAGTAACGTTGATTACAGTTAAAACTCTTTAGTACGCGTGGTTACATGAAAGGAGGAGATTGCCAGGAGAAGGTACTTACTTTGAAGCTGCTGTATAGTAGCCTGGTACTCCGCGAGCTTCTCATCCACGTAATCCTGACTCTGGTTGGCTATTATTTCCGCGGTGCTGGGACCGCTGGCTTCCTCTTCTGTCTGAGAGTGATCCAGTGGAACGCCAACGTATTCGTAATCACCGGATCTGTACGGTGCAATCATGTATTCTGGTGGTCCACAGGCCAGCGGCGACGATGCGCCACTCTCCATCGAGGTCTGCTAAAGTGGAGAGGAAAATATTGAAGATGCAGCGAGAGCACACATTCTATGCGAAAATGGGGTGTACACCCCGAGGGTTAAAGACCTCTTGCAAATCAAACAGAGCGCGCACTCGTACTTCCCTGGGAACTCTGTTTAAGAAATATTCGTCTACCTTCTCCGAGATTGCTGTTAATGTACGTGGAAATTTCGTTCGGCTGAAAAGTAACCGTGACTCGACTGTAAAAGCGCTGCTCTGTTTATGTTTCTTTCCCTGCCGCGTGTTTATCGAATTTCTCTGCTTTTCACTAGCTCATAGGCTGGCTGATGTTACCTCGACGCAGTTAGTGCCTTTTATCACCCAATTTCATTCTACTTCTAATCACCTATCCATCAGCATACATTACTGTTCAAACGAGCTTTTTACAGCCACATACATCTCACCGACCACTTCCCAGTTGGCTTTTCAGCTAACCAGCGCCCCATCGTTTCATTCTCTCGAACATTTGCGTCCACTGTATGCTACATTTCCGAATGGACCCTCGAGTTCAGTCTCCACTCGTAAATCGTGTCCCTTATTAGCAGATGCCACGTCTTACTGCTCTTGCAACTATTAAATTTCAAGCTTTCTAACTCCCCTTACGGCCAGACACCAATTCTTCAATATCTTATTACTATCCTGCTTTCTTATCCGCCTTCTGACCTGTGCTGTATCAAATGATACAGCATTTTTCCCACACCCGAAGTGCACTCTATCTTCGCGCGCACGATCCTGCCCGACAAGTTGCATCCATCAGTTGCATTGGAAGAGCTCGCCAACGCGCTCGCGAGACGCCCTCCGCGCCTCTGCGTGCACTTTATCACATTAGCAAATTATCGCAGTGCATTCACACCTGGCGCGCATCGGAGAAACCGGTCGCCGCTGCTCGTCGCGGCCTACATTTTATTTAGGTGCGCGTTTTCACGACGCCACGCGCGTTTCGCGACGCGCGGGCGCCAAAGACCGTTGCGGATCGCGACCACGTGCTGAATCCAGCGCGAGAAAGGTAGGCGCTTCACCTGGATTAACGAGATCGTAAAATTCGACGCGAAGCCACGGAACAAAGGACCGCCTTTCAGCGCGGCAAAACGACACGCTCCAAGCTTCGTGACTCGAAAGAATTTCGGTTCTCCGCGGGGAACCCTCGAAACGTCTGGTCTTTCGCTGCCACGTTCAATTCCGTCTGGGCTCGCGAGAGTTGACACGTGCCTCGTGCCACCAGCGTGATTTGACACGCAACCCGTCCCGTTTTGTAAACGATTTTACGCGGCTCTGTTCGAGGTGACGAACGTGCTGAGAGATCTGCCTAAACACACCTGTTTAGACCTATCTGCACACGTCTTCCTACGTGTTCGTAAGTCTACGTCCAGCTTAGACCTTAGAGGGGTCTTCCTACTTTGACGGCCTGAAAAGGAGCGCGATATTTGGGATTCTTTTGAAGAGGAACCCTCAAATTATATTAATTGAAAACTTCATGCCTGTATTTGTACATATTTAGGCAACATTTTAAAAAAATATAATTGAAAAAAGAGTACTTTAACCCTTCGTTGACACTCTGTGTGTGAGCCACCCAGAAGCTGATATTGACGCTCTGTACCTTCTATATGTTTTTTCCAAAGCCGACTTACACACTATTTTTTCTCTCAAAGCATTATATCCGAACAACAACTCTGTAGATTTTTAGCTTCTAATATCGAAATTTGTAAAAGTTACAATTTTTTAAAGATTTTCTTCGTTTTTTCTCGACATGTGATAATCTAGAATTTTTTTTAACAAAAACGGTCATAAAACTTCAAAGAAAAATATATTGGAATATTTATATATTGTTTATATATTGTTCATATTCTCTAAAGATCGACAAATAAAGCCATAAAGCTGGAAATAAATATATTTAATGATTTCGTTTTAAAAAATTCTCAAAGAATTACCTATTTATCGACCTAACAAGGCGCGATCCCACGTTAAGTTTACTTGGACCTAGACCTATCTAACGCGACCTACGTTCTCTCTCCTTCAGGTCCACCTACATCATCTCCCTAATACCATCAGAAGAACCCTAGTTTACAAACCCTAATCCTACAAATCCTACAAATCCTCCATATATCACTACCCAAACTTCCGAACTTCCACCCCCGTTTACACACAATCCATCGCACGTTTCACGCCACCGTCGATCATGCCGCACGTACCTGGGTCGGTATGAAGGGTCTCGGTGCCTGACTGCCCCCAGGAAGGGGCGACGGCCACCTGGGCCTGGGGCACTGGATGTACCCCGATGGTGATCCAAAGACCGGCGACATTCCAGGTGAAATCGGCATCCCGATCGGTACCGGGCTCATCGGGTGCATCATTCCGGTGTACGTCAGTGGCGACGTAGGATGAGCATGATGAACCGGGGTGGGTGGCCCGCGAGCACGTTGCGGATGCGGCGAGCTCGAGGGGCTGTACGGCGACGGCGGCTTGAAATGACCGGGCACGTTCGGTCTGGCTGGCCAGCCACCCCCTGGCCCGGGTTTTCCATGGGGTTTCGACGGCGGCTGCGACATCTCTGGCTATTTCGAGGCTCCTCGCGTCGCGTTTCGATCACCTAGCATCGCTGCAACAACGTACGCGACGTCTCGTTGATGAGCCAGTTCCGTTCTGGGAGATCGATTACGCCTTGACAGAGCAATTGGAGGAATACCGATCGTATTCAGTCCTAGTTGTCCCGTCTGAGAAGACTGGGCTTATTCTGGGCCACTACGCAATAGGGAACTGACGAATCCGCAGCTTCGTTTAGCGGAATTTCTGAATGGCCATCTGGATTGGAGGGAGCTGAACGACGGAGGGTGCAAAGGATGTCTGAGGTAATGGGTGAAGAGGCTTCTAGTCGGAGGATTTGTTAAATTTCCGGGGGAAAGATCGCGCTATCAAGCAGCCGTATCGATCAGGACAGTATCCGACGATTCCATGGAAGCTGAAGTGTCTTCGGGGGGCTTAACGAGCTCTGGGTCGCGCGGTGGCAGTGAGTAGGCAGATTAGAATGGGCAACCGGCCAGAAATCTCTCGAAATAGGCTGTTAGATTGTCTGCCTTTCCGCTGACTTGTGCACGTTAGCGTGTGAAAAAATGTGTAATGGACAAATTCGCGGCGCCGTGCGTGACATTGCGCGATGGCGAACACGGGAAGTTAAATGAAGCGATTACGCGATACGCTGGTCGCGGCTCTTATCGGCCGGATCGCGGCCCCCGTTCAACAACAGGTATCGCTCGAGTGGAGGATTCAACTAAAAAATTCCGTTTAATCCCCTCGAAACTTTGATCGAACGCTTGCAGCAAATGTTTCTCCAAAAATAGGAATTCTCTGCAGAAAAGAGAACTTCCCCCTGCAGATTGCAAGATTCGCACCCCTCTTCCTCTATAATCAATTATTGACAAAGGAAGAGGTGGGCGTCGAGCCTCCTTTGACAATGTGCAACGTAAAGAGGAGGAATATTTTCCGGTAATTATTCGGAAATATAAGGAAGTTAGCGGAGTGTGGTTATGCGGGTCGAAGGTCTAAAGGTTTTTGGCTGGATATCGAGTGTAGGCCGTCTAAATATAGCGAGAATTCTATTTTAGAGGGACTCGAACGGTGCCCACAGACGAGTCCGACACGGCAGGTATATTTGCAACGACTACGTCAGATATTTCAGAAAGTGACGCGAATATTAACACCTACAATTAGCCTTGCGGCCAGAGGCGCGCGTCTACACGGGTGTTCGCGGTCTCTGGCGCCATCATTGTTCGCCTTTCAACCGTCACGCGCGCTCCCTTCTCATTCAATACCTTCCAGGAGAAGAGACGAATTTTACTAAAGGAAGAGTAGAGTGTCACGAGCCCCATTCACTTCCTCCTCGGATTCCAGCCATTCAATATCTTCCTTGACGTTAGAAGACTTTTTGTACCGCGGATTAGGTTGCATATTACATTTCACAATCGCCCCCCACCCCCACCCCGTCCAGAGCTGTGCAAACAAGCACCGGCGAGCGGTGCATCTGTTCCTCACGGAAAGATCGTCAGAAATTTATCCAGAAGCTGCAGAGCACCGGGATGCCCCTTCAAAACCAACAAACGCCCCGGCCAAAGGCACGCGCCCGTTTTGTTCTTGTTTAAAGTTCAGGAGCGTCGTTACGAGCCAGAGATCTCCGCAGCTCGCCGCTTCCCTCGAGTTCGTTCCACCGATTTCAATAAAGCATCGCGAAGAATCGAGCCGGCTGACTATTTATAACGCGAGACCACTCGACAACGGTATCGCGCAGCTTCAGATACGTGGTCCAGGTGCCGGGGTCCCTCTCGAAGCGTTGGGGAAACGGAAGGCGCGCTTCCTTTCCCTCCGCTTCCCTGTCCGACGGGGATAGAAACGGTGGAAGATGTTTCCCGGCAAGCGGCTCGAAACGATCCGAATGCGTGTCAACTGTCGTCTAAATGGAGAGAGCCAGCGAGTGCAAAACGTTCCACGACGAATAAAATAACGTGGAACGGGGCCGGACCGAAATTCTATCGTATCGAGAGAAGAGGCACTGACGTTTTCTACGGCGGAACGGCTGTTAGCTGGATCCTGGACCTCGGATGCTGCGTCCAAAAATAAGGTTACCGCCGAATTAACGAACAGAAATAGTCTTCGTACAGAACGGATGTTACTGACACAGGTTGCTCGTGCCGGTTAACCCCGATGGGCGATTACTGTTGGAATCCGACCGTCGAGTCGCAGCAGCAGGATTAACGGTAAGATCCTACGTGGAAACGAGGGATAAAAGACCGTAGGCTGCCCGTGGGATTTTGGGGTGGAATCAATGGTTCGTGAAATGGCAGAAGCCGAAGGAAATTGTAGAGCATCAATTCTGCGCGGTAGCCTTGCAGTTGGATTCTAGAATCACGCCGGGCACAGGGATGCTTCTCTATCTCGTGCATTTCTAAATTTATAGTGTTTCCTTTTCACTGATGTCTACGCGGAGTTGTAAGTTCTAGGTAACGCCTACGAGTTCCAGTTGCGCAAGTTCACGTATTGACGTTGGGAATTCCGAAGCTGCGTCTCGGGAATAAAGAAAACCTCGAGGCTGAGGGAGATGGAAAACCATCCGGGAAGCAAGATTCAAGAAACATTGTTGGAGATATAATCAATCTTTCATCCGAACAGAACCATCTCCACTTGAAGCGACTTGGCCGGAACTTACGTTCCCCTATTTCCTCCACCCTGCTGCAACAATGCCTCTGGGACACCCCACGAATCGAACGCAAACTTCTCTAAAGGAACTTGATAAAATGAATAGAAAAAAAAGTAAACAATGCGGTGCAATGAACTCGTATAAGCCAGAGGAATGCTTTTAGAGCGCGGTACGTAAGAGAAGAATGTAAAGAAACAATACCGAAGCGACGTCGAGGCGAGGGCACGTGTGATCCACGAAATCGGCGTTCGTTGTTTTAAAAAAGAAAACCCAAGAATCCAGCAGGGTGCACACTGTAATCGTGACGGGTCCCGGTGCTGCGGGAACGGGTTCGATCGACTTCCGTTCAGGTCGCGGCTCCTCGAACTCTCATCGGCGGTCGCGTACCCCGCCCGCTCGGTGATCGCGCGGCGATGATCGAGGGAGATCCACGGAACGGGAAGAGAATCGTGCTTGCGGCGCGCGCAGCGTCGGATCGTTGGTCGGTTTTTCGTAGTCGGTCCACGGCGAAGACTACGAAGAGACTGGTCGGCGGGCTGGTTCATCGGTCCAGGACGCTTGCCGCGACATTTATATTTAACTTCGGCGTCGCTCGACTTTCGTCTTGGGTTTACACTCGCGCGATTCCGTAGCCGTTCCCGTTCTACATTTCCTCGTCCCTTTCGCCCTCGATGCGTTACCCATCCCGACCCCCCCTTTTCACCGTGCCCACCCTGACCACGGGTCGCTTCCACCGCGGTCACGCGCTTCCGTTTATTATCGTCGGTGAGGTAAGATCGCGGGACGCTCGCTTTCCCATCGAAACTGCCGAGCCTCGGGTCCTCGATGTGCAAGAGTTGGCGTCGAGGAGCTGACTCGGGGGTTGGAAAGGGGATGATTAATTCATTTTGCGCGAGTGTTGGATTCAAGGATCGCTGTGGTGTGAATGGGGTTGGAGGTAGTAGAGGGTGGATTGAATGAGCGTAGAATTGAAACCCCTTTGTTCTCGTTCCGGCGTGAATGTTTATTGTAGCTTTGAACAGTGCTTTCAGGGAAATGGTGGCAGCTCTTTTCGGCGAGGTTGGGAGGCGATGGAGGTGTAGGGTACCACCACCGGAACTTGCCAGCTGGTGCCCATGATGTGGATGGTCCCCTTGACCTCTTTCGTTCACTTGGATACCCATTATCATTCATTCACAGTGATAGATATGTGTTTTCTATTTGCCCAGAGTACTGCGTGGAACTTGTTCCTGTTTTTGGGGATCTGTAGACATAGAAATAAGACGCAGTTAGTTTCTGTCCTGAAGAAGATGAGGTACAGGAAGATAGAGGCATGAGAACTGATATTTTGTGCGCAGGAAGATCAAGATATAGTATCGTTATGTGGAGAATTTCACATCATAAATATTTTGCTTAGTATACCGCCAGAAATATAAGGTTACATTTATTGATTACATGGAAAAATATTATATTTTTTAAGAAGTGGCCAAAACTGGTACAATACCTTAAAGTAGCCACAAATGGTGCATCTACCCTACTCGGTGAAAACCGAGCCGATCTTTGCGATTGTCAAATATTCTAGTTAGATGAAAGGATTTCTTTAACTTGCAATACTTTAGTAGAACGTAAGAATAAATATAACTTGAAATTTTTTGTTTGTAATTTCTATATGAAATGAAAGTAGTTATGTGAAATTATCAAGGGTTGTTCGATTATTCCTACCCGGCCTCCGAATACGAATATAGTGTTAAGATAGATGGATAAGTGGAACTTGGAGTATTTCAGCGAGGTACTGGAACCGATGGATTTTGACAATTTTCAATGTCCTCTCTGCTTCAGCACCTTACTGAAATACACCAAGTTCCAATTCCCTGTTGAGATATTCCCAGTTACACCTATCGAAAAGAATCAGGATCCCACAAACCCGAGATAGAAAATTGCGTTCCATATTCCGCCTACTCTATACCTAGTCTGTGGTATTTCTTTTATCGCCACTGATAATCTGGTCTCATATCCCTGTACCACAAATTGATAAGAGTACTCCAAAGCTCTGCAATCATGTCTGAAAGGGGAAAGATGCCGACACGACGTTGTTCCCAGAAACCAACCACGATAACAGCAGGTTCCTACTCTGAAATCCTTTCCTACCAGCAGCGGATCAATACCTGAGCACGACAACCTATCCCCGATAAGAGGCGCTCGATTATCCGCGATTTGAAACGCCTTATCACAGAGGAGCTATTAAATATCGATTTGCCAACGTTTTTTTTTTATTCTCAGCCTTATAACGAGGGTCCGTTTTATTCCATCCAATCCCATTATTCCAGCTTCTATCCACGTAACCCAGGTTTAACTGCGTCGTTGAGTGTTTCTGCAATTCTCTTCCCGAAGACACCGAAACGAAGCAACGTTGTATTTCCATCGAGGCTCTCGTCGCCTCGAATTCGCGGAGCCTGACCATTATTTCGCGTCGGGACACGGAACGACCACTGCCAGCTCTGAGATATGAAAACGCAGTAAAACATATATTCCCCACCCCTCGATCGCCCCACCCCCGCGCCGAGAAGAAGTTTTACGAGCATTAAAATATATTGGGATCCCTGATATTGCGGAGAGGGCCATCCGTAGCTTCCCAGGGAACCGCTGTGCTTTTCAACGTTTACGATACGACGTCGTTGCGACGGGAGACGAGGAAAATTCATAATCCTCGAGCTAATTATAATGTATAATTTTTCACGACCCATGCTCCAATACACCGACCGGCACCGCCGTAAAAGTATTCGAATGCCTTTCAGGGTGAAACGGTTGCGTGTTTTCATGAATACTTGCAGCCTTATCGTTCGTCCACCCGCCGAATTTTACGATAAGGGAGCCAGTTCTTTCGCCACGGAGCTCGTTCGCGTCGCAATCTTTCGACATTGCGAGGGAACTTGTTATAGGGTGAAGAAGGTCAACGTTTACAAATGCTTCTCAGCGATGAATGGCAACCTGGTTATTACGAAATCAGAGAAACGCTACGGAGGTATCGTCGCGTGCCTCCGGTTTTCGTCATCCCTTTTCTCCGCGATACGCCGAGACCCACCCCTCGAAATTAACTAAGAAACTCCGCGGAGACGAGGGTCTTTGTAATCACTTTTCCAAGGGGTGTACAGATTTCAGATAATTATAGCGGCCCTGTGTATAAGCTTCGCCGTTTTAATCCTCGCTTACGACTGTAAGTCCTCCATGAACTTCCGTCCGTCCAGGAACATACGTAGTCGCGCTCCATCGAGATTAGATCCGATTAGAAGTTGGCCGCGCCGGGCGAAGAAAGGTGTTAAAATACTGGCACAGCGCCGCGCGTAATTTAATAGAAGCGAGTTTGTTGAAGGAAACTTGCGAGCGGGGGACGCGAAACGTAGAACATGCATTACGCGTATTAAACGTCGAGGGGGATGCTCTTCCTGCGCGGCACGTTTCGCCGTGCAATCTGGCTACTGGAGGGTTAATTAAATATTTGAGTCACTGATGCAGAAACTTTTTAGGAAAATGTTCAACGGGCTAGCTCGGACAGGTTAGTCAGACCAGACGGGGACGTTCGTCTTCAATTTCATAAAATGTCAAGCGCCGTGGTCTGGGAACCGAAAATAAATAATTCGTGGAAGTTGAGAAACTACTTAGAGGTGTTTCCCTAGCTCTTGGTCATCCCTGATATTCCAACGCTGCTTACCTTGATCTTTAAGCCGGCGGTCCTCTGTTTACATTCGTGCCTCGTCAAATCGTTAATCAAATAATTGACTGCATTAAAAGGTTGCGACTCTGGTGCAGCAATCACTGAATCGCATCTTCTGAAACGCCCCAAGAAAGTTGCCTCCTGAATGTCCCCCGCGAAGTCGAATCTTTCAACGAACGCCGCAACATTTTCGCCAGAGTACACAATCGCGTCTCTCTCTCTCTCTCGAGAGAGAGAGAATTTTTCCACTCCAGTTGGTAGCGTAATTTAACAGCAACGAACAAGAAATATTTCCTTACCCAGCGCCAGGGCCCTTACTGCGGGATCGAAATAAGGAGGAAACGAATCGCCGTTGGAAACCCCTGTAAGCGTGGTTCTGTCGGTGAGCTTTTGAACGGGGGCAGGCTCGGTTGGTTTTAAAGAGCAGCTTATTATGTCGGTGCACGCTGTTTCCCCCTTCTCGGCGATGAAATTTTGCCATTGAAAGCACATCGTTGCACAGCGGCCTGCCGCAATAATTAAGGCGCGCGTCCGTCTACGTCTCGTTCGCGATTCCTCTTTATTGATCTGAACGCGGGGTCCCGATGTTAATTACCAGCTTAGCCAGCCCAGTTCCACTCGGCATTTCCATGGCGATTAAGGGTAATTCCATGTACGAATCGAACGTAACACGGCTCGATCACAATTTCATCCAACCTCCCCGATTAAAATCTCGTCCGATCACCCTTTCTCCACCCTCATTGTTATTCGTGCTATAAATTACACTTTAAAAGGTTTTTTTTTTAAGCATTCTTCCAACACTTCGCTGGTGAAATTCACAAGGTGCGCGGAAGTCGATGAAATTTTCGCGTAACCGTGTTCCCAGCCGACGCCACGGTATCGAATTAGTGTCCAAGATTGATCCGCGCGATACCACGGCCTCGCTGTAATTAATAATTAGTGGCCAGCCAGAAAATTATTCACCATTATGGTAATAGCAATTAAATCATCGGACGCGCGTTACCGCCGGGCCCGATTTTCCGCAAAGCAGCCCTAAGCTTTTGTTAATTCCCATAGAACGCGCCTGGCCGTTTATCGCCCCTCTTCCGCGGCCGTGTAACAGCTGATAGCAGAAACGTGTCCGATAATTTCGACGGTCAGCCGAAAGCAGGGACGTAAGCCAAATGTGGCGGTGGCAAGTTCAAACATCCCCGTTTATATTTTTAGTCACGGACGAGAAACTCCCTGTTTCGTTTCGACGTCGAACCATCGCCACTACCCCGCCTCTTAAAAAGCTTCGTTCCCCTGGATTTTTTTCCCTCTCGCGTTCGCTCGATTCTTTTATCGCGGGCCGGGCAACCGTTCCGTTCCGATATCCACCACCCACGATGCTTTTTAATCCTCGCTTCGAGCGGCCCGCTCGCCAAGCACGAGGACGAGAATGGAACGAAAGACTGTCGTTCCCCTCGCGATTGTCAAATCGAGAGACACCGGGACGTGCAGGAGCGAACAATCGCAGCGAAATTTTCCGTTTCCCCGGCGTCCCTTGTTTTTTTTCTCCCTTAACTCCGGATCCCTTTCACTGGCAACTCTGCTGTTCTTTGCTGCGTCTCGAGTTTCATCTCTGTTTGGCATGGCTCTCGCCAAGGTTCTGGAAGCATAAGACCCTTAGCTTCGGGAGGGGACGGGACATCTTTATCGTTTTACCCAGACATCTTTATACATGTGTAGGGACGAGTCGCTGGATGGCAACTAAGGGAAGTGAAAGATTAATATAGGACAGAGGAGGTACGTGTCCTCTGTTCCTCGTTTCAATGGAACGCGGCACAGAGGGTGCAGCTCCTAGAAATAAATGCGTCGATCGCACGGAATAATCGGGCCACAAATCACGCTCGTCCTCGCCAGCTCGGCGTTTTCAACTGCGTCTCCACGTTCCATCTTCCGTTCGCGACTCCCGGAGAAAGAGCTCTGGACAGGAATCGCGGGGGCCAACGGAGGGGCTCGTGGTCGCCGTTTTGAAACGAAGAATGATCACCAGCCATTTGGACAGTCCTCTTTCCCGCGTCTCGTGGCCCCTTCGCCGTGGCTTCTCTGGACTCTAAGAAGCCCTGGGGGAGCCTGACGTTCGAGGAATTGTAGGAACGGCTTAAGGAACCTCGTCAAGTAAAAGCGGTGTTAAGTATATAGGACGTTTTATTGGCAGAGAGGCGAAGCGGACAGAAAGTGAGCATAAAAATCGATAGAAATCGACGAGGTCAGCCGCTCGTCTTTTCAGGTGCGAGCATTTTAAGAGCAGGCTGTGTAGGTATCATTTGCTTCTTCAGCAGCGTCGCGGTTGCGCGGCAGAGGATCGGTCAGCGGAACGTTATTCATCGCGCTTTTCAAGGGATTCCATGTTTCTCGCCCGGTTGAAGCCGGATTACCGCGTATGAACAGGTCGGGGGCACGACTGCCACGGGGTTTACACGCCCTACGACAAAACGGGAAATACGCGTGCAACCTCCGTCGAAATGACTTTGCATAGCCGCTGGAAATGCTGGAACGCGCGGCGGGCTTGTTTCCTCTGCAAATAAGCAGCCATCCCAACGATCTTCGGGGTAACCACGCCACGTTTCCGTAGCGGCACCAACAGCGCTGTCGATTAACAGGGTCCACCTTGTTGTCTTTGATTTAGCCGTGTACCCGATGGCAATTGCGCCGGTGGCCGGGGTAAACCGATTACGGTGATCGAACGTATGAAATTTGTATCATTCTCGGTGGCCGATGTCCACTGATAATGTCCACCTCGTCTTCATTCGATTCCATGGTACGTACAGGGAACGCGTATCGTTTATATCGGCACAGACTGAAGTTTAGTGCACGTAAGTGGAAGACAGAAGAATTCGATGGTAATAATAGTATTTATTATTTGTTTATTATTATTATTATCATATACGGGTGGGCACCTTTTGGCAAAAGATAAAATATTATTATTATTATTATTATTATATTATAAATGGGACAAAAAATCCCATAGTTACAGCAGTACATAATCGACGGCGCTAACAATGACTAGCTCTTATTCCACCAAATTATCATTACAGATTTCACCTGACAGTCCATATCACAAAGACCGGAACGAACTTCGAGAGAGACAAAAAGGGTTCATGCCATTAGAATGTTGGTTAGCAACACTCATGACGCGATTTGTGGGGTCAACCGAGTAGTGGCGATACTGAGGTAGTCTCGGAACGAATAGAGGCCTGGATCGCAAATGCCTCTGCGGTGCGTTATAGGAAACAGAGGCTATCGACGCAGAACAGTCTGTATGACCATTTAGGACATTATACAAAAACAGCATATCCGCAATTCGTCTACGATCCCCGAGAGTAGGGATATTCATGAGAGCCATTATAGGGTCATAATTATGGTCAGTACGGTCCATAGGCCTACCAAGAATACGAGCGGCGAACCTCAAGTATACATGAGCAGAAGAGATATGTACAAGTGACAGGATGTAGTGTACGGAATATCAAGGTTAATCGTATCGCTCAACAGAGTTGCTGCGCATTTAACGTTAAGAGCTTGTTCTTAAAAGATACGTTGATGTTCGAGAAAAAGTCAGCAGCGTGGCAGAACTTATTGGCTAAGTTGCACAGGCGGTCTACGGAGTTATTCTCATTAAAAACGGAGGTGTGGTGTGACAAATGAAAGAGCGGGAATCTCCTCTGAGGTTCCTAGACGGAGCATTAAGTTTGCCTCTTAACTAATTGCAGGTCCTCGAATGAAAGGACTCGTTTCATGTCTTTCCATTTCCAAGTGCACTTTTCCGATACCATCGCGTTAGACGCTCTCCAGCGGGGAGAGAGAGAGAGAGAGAGAGAGAGAGAGAGAGTGCCGTAAAATAAATTTCTGGGAACGGTTACGAGGGGTAAAGCCCGCGCGGGTGAAATAACCCTTTGAGTGTCGAACAGCGATATATCGCTGGGCTGTATACAGGTCGAAAATGCAGGTTACGACGCGTCGTTGAAAACGCCCAGAGATTGATGCCTCGGAAATGCTGTGGAAAGTAACGCGAATAAAACTAAATGCGTATAAATCCGAGCTACAAATAATAATAAATCTGTAAGACCTATAAATCCTGCGCGTCCAGTGCACACGCAGAAAAAAAAAAATATCGTTTCGATCCACATCGATATCGTAAATTTCTAGCCACTCCCCCCGTGTTTTTTTTATTATTTTAATGCGATAACACCGGCCGCGATATTTCACAATCTCCTCGGATGATTTGGGCGCAGCGTTAACGCGCGGTCACGATTTTGGTTTACGGAACGGAACAAATATTGCGGGCGGAATTGAACCAGCGATAGGCACGACGATTCGCGAGTGCTGTTGGTTTTCAAATATGGGCTCTCAATAAAAATCACGACACGGTAAGGGCGGTCCAACGTGTCACGCGTTACGGTCGCGCGCGTAATTTAAATTTCAAATCTCCCGCGGCCGCGCGATGGAAATGTTAATGCATGCAAAACACGGTGGAAAGCGTTTTGCGCGAATTAATACATTCGCGAGGAGGGGCGGGGGTGGGCGATGGGACACCCTCCTATGCGTTGTTTCTCCTTTTCTCCTGTCGGCATTGATACGAGCCGCACCTGTATCTTGCGGCCGCGCCAGTTACGTGTCCGGAGACGTTTACGCGTACATCAAAGGGACGTAAAAATGGATTCCAGCGAACGGACAGGAGCTGCACTTGTTATCAGCTTTCTAATAAGCGCGTATCAGGTAACGACACGTGGTCAGCCTTAATAACGCGTCTGTGTTAATAATAAGGCGGGTGTAAAAATAATGGAACACCTTTCTACGCGTGCACTCCTTTCTGGCTTGTTCTTCCTCTTTCCTGTACTCTATTTGAAGAAGCTTGAACTCCGACCCAAGAAATATCCCACCGTTGACAGTTCGCCCTCGTATTCCTTTGAAACTTATGATCGCGGCAATAACCTCCATCGCGAAGCCTGCAAACGAAAGGGGTGCAGGGAATTGTATGAAAACTGCACCGCGACGCTTCTATCTAATAAAGAGTCACGCGGCTGTAAAAAATGCCTCGAATTCGGCAGATCGACTGGCCACTGTTTGACGCGATCTCGAAAATAATGTTTCGTCGACCGCGTCGCCGCGAACGATGCGGAAAAAATCCATTTCGAGGTGCAAAACGGCCGTCAGAGCCGTTACTTGCTGATCGCTGGCCGTATTTCTTTCTCCCCTTTTTTTTTGCCCGCGGTTTTCATCGGATCGCAGTCGACGTGTAAATTCGACTAATTGCGCGGCGCGACGCCGGGGGGCGGCGAGGGGCAGCCCGAGAACTGGGGTATCGTATCCATCCGCTTAATTCCATATTCGCGAAAGAAAGATTTCAACGACGGCGAGACCTCGTCGAAGCACACTTCGCTTAATGGCTTGCTGACTTGGTAATTACCGCCAGAGTACTACGTAATTTAGTCGCCCGTAACGAAGTGGCTGGGGGAATATATTAAGCCCCGCGAGTTAGGCCTGATCCTCGAGGTTTCGTGGGAAGCTACCAAGAAAAATAACACGCTACGATCAAATTGACCCATATCTACAGACTGGCCACAATTAATTTCCCAGCCACATTTAAACAAAACCGTCTCCGATCATTGCGTGGTCCTCTTTTAGAGACACTCCATATCCGCACACACCGTGACGAACGTTGATGCTGTTAACAGACCGTCGGTGTCCACTCGTGACGCCGTAAACGTGCCCAGCCGCTCCATTCATTCCAGAATGATAAGTGGAGAACGTAAAGGTGCAAGAACTTCCACCACGGACGCCCTAATACCTTTCTCGGGCAGTCGCTTAAAGGAAGAGTTCCTTGCTGGTTCGAGCTCCTCTTTTTCGCGGGCGGAGGAGCGGCGGGAAACGGCCAGCGAAGATTCCCACGGAAGACAGCTTTCGCGCGTTAAATATTTATGAGTAGTTACTGTTTACCTTTGCTCATTTTTTTCACCGCCTCCCTCGTTCCTCCTTCTCCGGCCCGAGGCGTACGTGCCACCGAAAAGTTTGCAACCCCCGTTGGTATTTGTCGGTGCCCGTCCGGCACAGCATCCGGGTCGACGGGTCATTTGTTAGAAAAATGGCGGCGAGTTATAACCAGAGGAAGGACGCGGAGCTTGTACGTCCTCGACCAGTATTTTCCTGTCGACGGCTACCGGTGACCAGCAATTTTCCGAAACTTCTCAAAAAACCAAGCTCTACAGGACCGGAGGCGTCGCCGTGTGTTCTTCGCTTTTTCCCGCGGACGAGTTCCGGCTCAGCCGTTCACCGGGAAGCTGCTACCAGAACGCGCGAATGTTTTCAACTTTCCAGGACAACAAAAGGGGAAATTATGTTCAACGAATGCTAGGACGCTGGAGGATTTGTCACTGCGATTGCGTTCGTTGTTGCGGGGGCCACGAGCGGGTGTGGTCACGTCGGTATAAATCGGTCAGCAAGTCTTCGGTCGCATTGATTTGCTGATACCAAGGAGGACGCGTTTCTGTCGCCGAAGTGGCAGATTGTTATGAGATTTTTCGGCGCTATTCGAAACGATGGTCCAGTCGCGTCGGGTCGGATGGGAAATTTCGCGAATGTAATGATAGGAGGAACTTTTTACATTCACCGTACGATGCGTCGTTCGCCTCGTTAAAATGAGAATGGCTAGAAGTTCGCCGGATTTATAGATTCGTTTATAACAATGGACGGCAGGGCGAGCACGCGACCGGGGAAAAATTAGAGCAGCCACGGCGGCGTAACTTCGGTCGCCTTTAAATCAGCGCTTTGTTTCGCGGGACAAAGTGAAACAAGCTGGTAATTTGCGCCCAGCTTCCTTCTATTTGTCGGCGTTACGAAACACTTTAATGGCTGGCGCTGATTTTATTGCGTTACGTGCAGACGGCGGCCACTTCCGTGAATATTGTGCCGGAAAGGAAACGCAGGTGGGAGTTACTTAAAGCCCTCGTCCCGAACCGATTCGCGAGAGAAATGCGCCCGTATCGAGGCAGAATTATACATGCGCAGGTACAAACCGATGGGAAATATTGCTGACCCCTTTGTCTAGAAGCCTACCCATTAAATTCCAGGCACAGACATGAAAATAAGCAACGACTTCGCTTCGAACAGCTGCTGGGAAATATACATTCTGTCAAAAAAGTACCGGGAATTGGTCAATGAAAATATTTCACGTTGCGCTTCAATTGCGCAACCCTTCACCACCATTAATTACGGATGAATTGATCAGTGGGATGAATTCGTCTTTCACTCGGTTCGTTTACCCAACCCGCTGCTCCACAGTGAAATAATCGTCTGTATCTGGCACGAGCAAGCCTGGCAATCATTTTTCATTGTACGTTAACTAAATACTTTTCGTTCCGTCCGATTCCTATTCATCGCGTTCGCCATCTTTATGCTCACTTCCCCTGTTCCAGGGGGAACAGCAGAGGGGTCCAACGGTGCCGCGTTATTAATAAAATATCATCGTTACAGCGGCGCGGAAACAATTACTCGTGGAATTATTTCGCGACAAATGGAACGGACAAAATGTATTAAAAATATTAATTTCGCGCGCGATTTTCGAGCGTCCGGGCACTGGACAGGTGGACGTGTAACGATAAATTGCTTTATCGTTACGATAAAGCAATGCGGGATAAAATAAAAAAAAAAAAAGAGCGAAACGAGTGAAAAGACACGAATGCAAATAACAGCGGAGCTGGGAATTTTCAACGAAACATTGTTTTCGATTATCCGCCGCGATTTGACCGTTTCGTGCCCGATAAATTCATGTCCTAAGGGATGCCATAAATGCAATGATTGCGAGCTCCAATTACACGCACGTTTTAACGGGAACCCGGTGATTTTCGGTACACCACCGGACGCAGTTTCACTACGATATATTTATCGCCCCAAAATCTGTTTCAACTTGGAAATTCTAAGATAGCACTCGCAGCTATCGAGTTATTACAGGCGCCGTAAGAGAGTGTGATCTTCGCACTTGAGAGCAATCATTTCAACCCCCATCCCCCGGATCGTTGCATTTCGTTGCAATAGATCCTATGCATCAGGGTGCACGCCTCAACTGCGCCCGTCTGCCTCCAGTAAACCAGCATACTTCCCTCACGTTCGCCTTGACTTACCGCCGGATCGCGGTAAATACATTTACCGGTTTGTTTCCCGAGTGGAATATGCATGGAAATTACTGTTTCCCGTGGCCCGATGCTCCACTAAATCACATCTCCGGAACAGTGAAAATTGCGTTGGGAAAGAAGGCGAGATAAGCGTACCGTCGGGCACCTTAGGAGGGCGCAGCATCAGCCTTGCCAATTCCACCGGCGTGCTTGGATGTTCGCGCGGGTGTAGACCCACGTGGCCGGGCCGGAATATCTCGTGGAATATCCCCGACAGAGAGTTCTGACGAAGATACTGCTGCTTGAGAAAGAACATTCGGTCGGCTTGTCACTCCCGCCGAGCCGCAGGTCTGGGGGTAACAACGAGCAGGAATTGGCGAGTTCGTAGCGGAGATACAGGGGGTGGTTGCGAGCAGGCACGATCTCCGCTGTTCACAGAATATATTGGCTTCGTATCGAGGCTGCATTTAAGCAAACATTTTCCCAGCTGCACGGAGGGCAGCATGAATTATTTATCGCGACGATCGGCGCGTTTATCATTGGTATCGTTAAATCGAGGGGGTGTTATTAATTTCTGCGCGGAACGTCTTCTTGCGGTATCGCGTATCGAGTAAGAGGCTTTTTTATTTGTGGAGGCGAGAAGGGGTGTGAGTGGAGTGTAAGGAAAGTGAAGAGTCATAAGGGAGGCACATTGCGAATAAAGAATCACCCTGTGTGTCGTGTCATCTTGTCGACGGAGGGGTTGAGGGCTTACCTGCATAAGGAAGCGAAAGGTTTTTCTATGGTTTCAGGTGGCAGTTATTTTGCACGACGTTGCGGGCATTGAAGAGTGCTTTGGTATCTCGGCAGAAGAATACCCGAACGCTAGGAATTCTTTTTCATTGAAGATGTCACGGATATCCGCGGCCAGTGGTGCGAGCAGGCGTCGCGCGAAAAGTAAACGATCCGTCCAATTATTGGAGCGGCCGTAACATGAAAATGAAATGGAAGTTTCTAGAATGGGATTCGATTCGAAGTGAATGGAAAACACTCTTATCGGGAGATTTCGAATTCGATTCGAGAGGCTTTATAGACGGCCTGGATCATGCGGGATTTCTTCGAGGGCGCGGAATAAAATTAATTCGAGATGCGCCTCTATAAAAGTAAAATAAAAGTACCAACAGCGACACTGCGCCAGTCCCCAATACCATTACACTACTGTTACTATTAAAAACAGATCTGTCCCCTACTAAATCACCCTTGTTCTCGCAATTTATAAAAGTACAAGCCAATCCAAGTAAACGAGCTCCCAGAGGTGTCGAGGTACCTAAATCCCATCAAGCTGCACAGCTTCCACCGACCCAACCACTTCTAAAATTATATGAAGCCGCTAATTCCACGACCCCTGCAAATTTTGATTATCGAAGCATCCCCGCGAAGCCCAGCGTGAGTCAAGTAATTCCCCATTATGAACCGGGACGTTTATCAGGGCTGGATGCTCAGAGGATGAGCGGCGAAGGTGTCCGTTACGAGGATCTTTCTCCGGGTTGTTTTTCACGAACGGGGAAAATACCGTACGGCGAGTACGCGCCGTGGAAACTGGCTAATTGGTATGTCGCTACCACGAGCCACGTTCTATAAACTGCGCCGCCGCTGCGTTGGAATACGGAATGCACTTTGACCCTTCTCCGGCGTCCTCGTTAAATGGGTCACCCTTATTTATCGAGGGGAGATATATACGTGCATCCCCGCGATCACGGTGTCGCATGGGGGAAAATCACGATAAGGTTCCACCCCTGTGGGCTGGCACAGTGGCGTAGACGCGGCAGGATTCTTGGGCAAAACTTTCCATGGGTGTTCCTGGGTGTTTTGGATAAACACCCCTAAATCGCCCCCCGTTTAGATCTCGACTTGATCACCGAGGAAGAAGAATCGGGGGCTCAACGACCCTGTAGGATGATGGAAACAAGTATTGGATAAAAATCAGGCGGGCTATTGTCGAATTATAAGCGTAGGGTGGAAGATTCTGCGATGAGATCGCTTGGTTAGGTGGAGCAGACTTTTTTATAGGAGCGGAATTGGGGTGACGATGATTTTCTGGCGACGTGTGCTGGTGGCTTTGCAATACAACGGAGCGAATCCAGCGAGCTGCGTATTGTTGCAGTTTTAAAGAGGCTGACAGGTAGATTTATAAATATACAAATTAGATCTGGGTCAGACTTGCCAGTGGAACCGCATAAATTTCCTTGTTTTTGTAGCGTTTTCCCGCGGATGCCTCTGCATTCTGAGCGTGCATCCCCGAACTTCGAGATCTGGATGGGAGCACCGTGGGGGAATTTATGCGACTCTCGCAATCAGTGATAGATTAGACGCTCGGTTATGATGGATAATAAAGAAGCTTATTTACATAGGCGGGTAGGTGCATTTGCAATGCAATTTCGCGTCGAACGTCGAGTACACGCGTCAGAAATTATGGAAAACGTTCGTCGAGAGGGTGTAATTATCGATCATCGTACACAGACACGCTCGCTCTCGATACGCAGGCGTTATCGACACGAACGGTTGAAATTACTCGGGGTGCTGTTCCGCACTCCCCATCAGCTCGTATCGAGCCGCGGGATTTCAGAATTTCTTAATAAGCTCCGGGCCTTTCTTCAACGGTGACGTCGTTGTTTAAGCAAACAATATCGCCAGTGTCTGTATTATGCGTGTAATGCACTTTAACGTTGCACAAAGGAAGACCTTTCAGTGTCTTTGTTTGCGCTGCGGCTCCGCAGGAAGCCCGGGATTATGTACCACAATCGACTGTTTTCACTTGCACCAGTTTGGGTAACAATGTGTAATAGAAGCAGCTCGCAAGCTTAGAAAAATTATAACGAAAACCCGCGCGCAGCATCGAAGAAGGCAATTTTGCTGGATGGTCACGTGTATCAGGCACGAGATTCAGAAACCCTTGAAATCAATTCTTACTATTTCCGCGATCAAGAAGATTCCTTGAAGAAGATTACTGTCTGTAAAGAAATCGTGTGATTTGCTATATCCGAACTTCCTTTATATGGGGGGCTGAGTATCATAGTGGTATATATCCAAAAATTTTGATAATTTGAGTTAATAACAGTGTTTAAGTCTTAAAGGTTCCATCTGTTTACTTTCGCAGTGAATTATTTAAGGTATAACCTCATTAATTAAGTTATATCCTCATTATTAACTGAGAAATAATAGCATTTCTCTTTAGCGCTCAACTGACAAGAGTAGAGCGTTTCGAAGCATATCGGTGTAAGTCACTCGCGCGGTGTTCCGCGTAATGTAATGTTTTGCATTTTCTGTTATCAAAAACTCTACGTATATATTGCAGTTCTGGGAACAGATCTAAAGGCTCGACATACTTATACACTATTGTGTTTATAAGCATTTAATTTGTGGACTTAATGAACACAGTTTTACGAAAATAACATTACTAAGTAGTTAAAAAGATATGTACTCTCTGGCCCCCCATGCGCAACAGTATCCGCCACTCTTCTAATTGATAGACTTCAATATTCTTAAATTGAACGGGCTGCGATGTGCAAGAGAATGTACGATGACGGTTTGGAAGGCAGAGCAGGATCAGGCAGGGGTCGACGAAATTTGCGGTTAAAACTTGCCGGAGGTGTTGGTGCATTCTCAATAAGTAGCCAGGAACTCGGGAAATCTCGAAACTTCGCCCCCAGGTATATCTCCTTATTCTACCAGCGCCCGATACTTGGCCGTATCTCGCTAGCCCCTCTAGATTATTTCGGAAGCAACCAGGCCGAACTTGTTTATTTCAATTCAAATTAGTCCTTAATTGACGTAGCCGCCGTTCCCGTTCTGGATCATATCTCTGTTATTCGGGCTTGAATACGTTGCATTAAGGGGTTACCTACCGTCAGGAGGTAGAAAAAGTATCGAATCTTTGGGAATTTATTTCAGAAAGTACATGCATATTTTTACGCAATGGCTTTTGTATTCAGATGAAGGACACTTTATCAGGTTATTATATTATGTTTTGGTATAAAAATATTTAGTTATTGCACAATTACAACTGATTTCCCAGAAGCTGTTTTTAGAAACATGTTTTGCGGTGACCAACATTATTCGCAACTGGGTTATCTGAAGTAAACAAACGAAGAACATTTAGTTAGTACCATAGTTTATCTCGTCTTTAATCGTTCTGTTTTATAAAATATTAATCTGGGACAAAATGGCAGATGTTTTAAGTGAAATGATCGATTTTCGTAGAAAAAACACTCATTTCTCATCCATAAAACAAAAACTATGCATTGGAAAAACAAATGCTTCGATTAAAGACTAGATTTGAATGTCTAGAAGAAACCTACAAAGTTTCAGAAAGATTGGTGAAGCGGTTTTGGAGAAATCGTGGTCACCGGTCTAAAAAAAAGCTTCCGGGAAATCAGTTGCAATTTTGCAATAACTAAATATTTTTGTAACAAAACATAATATAATAACCTGTTAAAGTGTCCCTCGATTGAATACAAAAACCATTGCATAAAAATATGCATGTACTTTCTGAAATAAATTCCTAAAGGATCGATTCTTTTTCTACCTCCTGACGGTAGGTAACTCCTTAAGTGCCCTCGGTGATTATTAGCAATTTAAAAAAGTTGCGGATAATTGAGCTCTTCTTAAATATTCAATCCTCCATAAGGATTATTATATAAAATGTCAGGGAGCTCGACTTAGGGATCGGTTGTTCTCATTAAGGGCGCTCTATCTGGGAGTCAGATTGCATCTGATCGTGCTCTGTCTTAATTTCACTGCGCTCTTAAAAATTCTGTGCCCACTGATCCACAGTGAGCCCAGTTCATTCAGCCTCGATTCTTCCGAGCAGTACCTATTTGAAATTACAAAAGCTAAGGGAAATTAAGGAAAGTAGAGTCCGCTTAGCTTACTTTACGTTCGATGAACTTTCAGCGCACGTATTTGCCGGTGTATCTGAATATTCGCGAGTATTTAAACCCTCTCGTTTTCCATAGCCCCCCCCGGGGCTGCTAATTAATCGGCTGGAAAATTCAAATAACCCACCGGTCATAATCGACACCTGGATATAGAATCACATTTACCCACCTCCGCCGAGCAATTATGATCGGTCGTGATCGATGGCATCGCGACGAGTGCCGGTAATGAAATTTCCTCGGGAGAAGGGAGAGCGTGAAAAGCGTCGTTGCTCCGTTTCAGTTTACCTTTTAGCCGGCATCGGCGGCCAGAAAAAGAGACGAATGCAGATCCCCGTCGATTTGCATGTCGCCGTTACCGCGTAACTCGATTCCGTCGCAGCTGCCTTCGTATTTTTTCACGCTCCACGCCGCCCCGTCCAGCGATCAAGTACACGGCACAGAAACGCGTCCCCGCTGTCCACGAATACCAATGCTCTCGGCATCAGCCTCGCTCCAGCATAAATTCGGCAAGTCGCCTTTCTATAACGACACGTCGCTTCGCCGGATAAAACATTGAATTCTGGACGGCATTAATGCGCCGTGGAAATAAATCCAGCCACCCCGAAAATGGATCGGCCGCAGCGCGTAGGTGTCTACGCTCTCCCCAAAGCGATCGTATAAATAAAGCAGTTCGAGTTGCAGCTTGTTGCCCGGCCACTGGTATACTTTCTCACCCACGACGCCACGACACAGGGAGCGCCGGCTGACGGGAACAATTTCTGAATTTTATGAACCTCTACTCGGGGGGAGGGTGAGTCGCCGTGACGATTCATTAAGATCGTCTCTGTTCGGGACTAACTGCTATTGCTTAACCATCACATACATGTAGGATCGTCGGGGTTTCGCGAAATGAACAACCAAGCACACCAGTGCAATGAGAATAAATAAATTGTAATGATGAAACATTAGTATAAAAGAACAAAGAAATGCAGAAGACAACAGCAACCTAACTGTGCTCTTAGCACGCTTTCCACGACTGGAACTTCGTCCACCGTCGATCTCCGTCTTCCGCGCGAGAATGTAACGCATGCCGGCCGCTATTACCGTTCCTACATATAAATCCTAAGTGTTTCTCAAAATCGAAGCCCTGGAGCGTTGATTTTTAGTAACGTTGAGTAGCCATTCGTTAATTCTCATTCTCTAGCAGCGAAAGGCCGGCGGCGTGGGTATAGAGGGAAACGAAAGGTCGGAACGAAAACGGATTTCGTTAAACTTGTCGCCTGCCATTAGAAACTACGGTAGGAAGCTCGCGCGCCGGAAGTTCATTGAATTGCAGCCCGTGCAACGGCTGAATGTGTGTACGACGCGCGAAGGCATTAGCGCGTGACGTATTTAAGTTTCGCGTATGAAATCCGTGGCAGTCTGCGCCGAGCACAGGCGCTAGCAGCAGCTGGCATTACAATTTGGAAATCCTCCATTAAATAATTCAGCTCTGGGGAAACTTCGGCTCCAAGCGGCCGTCCCGGATCCCGATAGGCGTTTAAGATTTTAATTAAGACCAGCCCCCGCTTCCGACGGAGATTTTCACCTTTTATCGACGCCCGTTTATAGACCTCGTTCACCACCTAAATACCATTCCCTCCCACGCTCTCGTAAAACCGAGAGCAGGGGTTGTTTATGCACGCTCCTCGACACGGGGTATATTTCTATGGAATGATCAAACATTCGTGGCTCTTGTGCCTCTCGTTTCCTCGAATTCAGACACAGAGGGAATATAATTAATTAATTACAGAGGGGGTTAACATCCCCTCGAGTTCTATCAGTTTCCTCTGACTTAAGGGGTCGCCGTTTTTCTGCCCAATCGCTCAGTAGACAGGGAGTTAACAGCGACCTAGCGCCTCGCGAGATCAGTCGAGCCCCAAGGAAGCGCCTCTGATAGATCTCCACGCGTTTAGTTTTCGCGGAAAGCAGGGAGAGAGCAGGTCGCGTACGTGCGACGCGCGCAGATGCTGGAGGCATGCCTAGAGGGTAGCGAGGGCCCTGCAAAGTTTACCGAGCACAGAGTGGGAAAGAAGAACGCGATGCTCGTAAGTGCATAACAATAAAAAGCGGAGGAAGCGACGACCATGAATTACACGGGGCGCGAGCCGTTCTGTATGCATATTGCAGGGCCGACCCTGGCTGTATGCAGAGTGCATTTTACAGTAACGCGGCCCGACATATCCCTGCGCTTTCAATTTTAATTACACCCTGCCGCACCCCTCCCATTACGTCAACTACAGCCAGCTTCGCGAAGCGTTTATCACCGCCAGTTCCTCGGGACGCGACTCCTCGGCTGCCCTTTGAAAATCTGCAAAGATTAAGCTCCGAGGGCTTAACGTTATAAGCACCCCGCCCCCGCTCCCCTTCGCGCATAACGAATCGAGATAGAGGAGAGAAAGTTCGCCTTCTGACGATTCACGATTTTTTTATGTCAAGTTTGCGCAGCGTCCGACGTCTCCTCGCAGCCCTGATTAAAGAAGACACAGCGAGACAATCCCCGCTGTTAAATTCCAAGGGTCGCGCTGCTGAATTTTTCACCGGCTCGCCTCCAGAAGACTCGGCGAAGTTTGCCTTCCCCGTGGCTCCTCTGATTGAACGTGAAATCTTTGTTTTCGAACGTACTGCGATTATATTTCAGCGGCCGCGCTGGGACTAGCGATCCCCGTTGCGCATATAGGTCGCGTCTGGAAATCCTCCCACTCCCGGGGCCCGTTATCCTTCGCGGCTCTGTTTCTTGACGACCAGCGCTGGAAGTTTCAAGCTTCCCACGGAAAAGTTACGCTCCTCGGGAAACGACGCGCCTCGCGTCGAGTACGGGGCGGAGAGGCGAGGCGCGAATTAACGTGGACGTCGAACGGATCTGCGGCGTAAATGGCTGCCGTTCGATACGTTTGACAGCGCTCGTCCTTCGCGGGCGAAATTTACGTAGCCTCTTCGAGATTACGCCGCGCTCGCCGCGTTGAATATTCATGATCGAACGGTACGGGGCTCCTTCAGGACGTTAATTCTGCCGTAATGGCGAAGGAGGGGGTGCTATCTTTGTAAATGACACGTGTACGGTGTTCTTCTGAGAGTTGTATGAAATCGCGCTCATAAACAGCGGGCAAATTGACATGGCTCGTACCGTTGGAAATTAAGCCAAGGGTTGCTGGCTGCGAGCACGATCGACGGCGCGCTCCCTTCGCTTTGAATTAATTAAACAGAATCACCTCGGAGTTGAGCTGTTTTCGGCGCGCGGAAGATTGAGCTGCGGGGGACATCAATATGGAAATTGCGATAGCTTTTTGGCTTGTAATATGTTGCATGTATCTGTTCTAGATGCAGTCCGTATCTTTGATGCACGAACTGTTCCCAGTTTGCATCGTCTACGTGCTCGAGTTTTTGTACCAGACTGATTTCTAGGGATTGAATCGTCCGGGCGAATTAATTAGCTGGGTCGGACGTGTCTGAGTGGTAAAAGAGATAGGTGCTTGCGCTCCTAGGAGGATTGTTTGAAACGTTGTTGAGGTTCCCTACTAGCGGTGGGAAACATTTACAGCGGCCAGAAGAGATTGGAAACTCGAAGTTCCCTATTACGTCAGCTTACTTTAACATAGTTTTCATACAACTTTTGACCAAAGGTAGCTTTGAGTTTCTATGGAAAACGCATTCGAACTACCCCTGCTGCGAGCCTACGCCTTAGGCTCTCTACTACACTATTCCGCGATAATATAAGAACGAAAAGAAGTTTCCTAATTGTTATAATTATCCTGGGGCGAGCTTGGTAGGTTAAGGAGACTAGACTTGCTATTATTTAGGTTTGTAATGTAAGTGAATGTATTTAGTATTGAAAATATACGAATACTTAAATCTACGGATATTATTATTAAACATAACTTTTCTCGAACGAGGAACTTTCTCAGACATACATGAACCAATCACTCTCACATTCAAGACTGTACTACCAACTCTCCTTTCTTTCTCAGAGCCGCCATCAACACTCGACCCTGTCCACATTCATGCCTTCAAACATTCCAACACTAATAAATCAAGGGTTTATCTGCTCCCCGCTAAAAGTCCATCCGCAAAATTCACCCCCAAAGTGTTATGAACGGGTTCACACGCTAATACCGAGCTTCTGTCGCGAGAATTTCACGCTACTTCCGAAAGCTTGAGCGCGGTGCATGCCCCGAGAATTCCCAGAAATGGCGGTCGTTGGACGAAACAAGAGGGAGCGCAGCGTTAATATTTCGCAACATGTATGTAATTACCACGTCCAGCTGTCCGCTCTGCAGAAACGCAGCCACCACATGTAGATTTACCCTGCGGGACTTCATCCGCCCGCGAATACATCGAGGAACATCACGTCCCTAACGCGTCAACGAACTCCGCCTATTAACAAGAAACCGTTCCGCCATCCTCTATTTAACAGCATCATCCCCAATCGAAGGCTCCCTCTTACGGAAGACGCCGTTCGATCACACTTCCATTTCCCTTCATACTTTCGTACGGTTAGCTTCGAGCTGGGCACGTCTCGGCCGCGATAAATGCAAACTACGTACTAACGGTAACAGAAGGTGGGACTCGGTTTCGAGGGGGCGTTCGCCGCGGCCCTTTCCCCCGTGAAACGGAAAGGAACCAAAGGGACTCCTTGATAAACCGGACACGTGCGTCCTCTTTCCGGTGGCCGCGCCCGAGACTTTCACGTGGAACTACGGCCGCACGCACGCCTACGAGCAGAAAACCTCTCTGTTCGAGACGGCGAGCCCGCTATTTCCGGCGAGGGGCCGCGATTTTCGAAATTGCCCCGGAGGTCGATACGCGGAATTACGAGGCGGGGCTGGCGGAGGAGGTTTGACGGTAAACGCGCGCGACCAGCACACGAAGCGGGGTTTGGCGAGTCCGCGGTGAAAACGAAAAAATAACGATTCTTGGTGGGAAAAATCGGTTGGAACGGTGGAGGACGCTTTTTTCGTTTGAGGATTTGCTGCGGAGAAAATCTAGCGATAACCTGAACGTTGCGTTAGGTAAAAGCGTAGTAACTTAGTTATTGATAAATATTTTTAAATAAAAAAATTACGATGCACGATACGAGATGCAATCTTTAAAAGGAAAAAAGATTTTTTGAAAAATGTGTTATAGCTTTTGAGTAAAAAATTTCCAAAGACCACCCTTTTTTCGATCTCCTGACTGAGCATGACCTCTTAAATCAGCAGAAATTGGGACATCCACCTTATTCTAGTACTCGGCTGGGTAATCCGGCAGGCAAATCGGCCAAGATTTTCACTCGGCCAAGTAGCAGACCTAGTCACTCGGCCGAGTCAATCGTCAGGTGTAAACCCAGCTTTACGCATCGACGGTAGTCGATGCAACGTAGACAATTAAAGTCCACGCGCGGTTGGACAGGGGAGGAACGAATCGGGGGAAAGATGAGCGATTGAGAAAATTTCCCCGGAATTCCCCACCGAGGTTCGTCGAATAGGCCAGTTTAATCGGGCTATGGATCGATCGACTTGTTTGCCCACGCGTCGCCGATCGATCCTTTCCTCTCGACGATGCGCCTCATTCGGTTGCAGTTGCTAAACGCACCTACTATGCAGAATTCGGAATAATTTGCACGCTAATGGGCGACGTTTATCTGATTGTTTGGAGAATGGTTGCAGAGGAAGGAGATAAATCATTATTAATTCGCGGTCCGTGAATGAAATGGAGCCGTTCAAGGGGGTAGGTCGCATTAATTCGTGAACGGGGTTCCTCGCTGGCTACACAGCACTGGTGGGTTCCTGGTGATTATCGTTACACGGTTCTCGGCGTATTTAGAGCGATAACGAAATAGAAAAAAAAAAGGGAAACAGCGAGGGATAGAAGGAGAGGGCAGACGTGAACGCGATGCGGGAGCGTATGTATTTAAACGGTAATTGCGAAAGTCCGCGTCCGGCTCGAAACTCCCCGATGGTTAATCCAGTTTATTAAGTTTTATCAAGTTTTCACGAGGGGAAGTTTTGTAACTAATTATTATAATTATCGCGGCAAACAACTTTAAGTACCTTTCTTGTTTCGATAAACAGCACTCGCCTTGTTTAATGCCGAGGATTCGGTCACCCGAGTTATGCACGTTAATTAAACACTGGTTAAATAACTTCAAGCCGAGGGCCAATCGACTTTTGCCTCTGCTGCAAATGAAACGTGTCGGAAGGGTATTAAAGGAGTAACGAAATGTGCCCCTGTGCACGTTGCTGGGCCACGTAATCACGGTTAGGTACACGTTTGATCTTCTGTCGCGACATATTTGTTACTTCTGCGATATTTTGGGTGGAGGGCCGTTTCAGGGGTGGGTCTGGCGAGTTTCAGAGGTAACGGGGGTTTGGCGGGATATGTGCGCAGGGGTGCGGAGGAACTATAGGTCTCTAAGATACTCGAAGCTTCATAAATCTTGGAACTTCCCAAGACCACCTGAACCCCCCAAGAACTTCCTAATTTTTGCAATCATTGATACTGCTACTGAAACTACCGAGAGCTACGAAACTCCCGGGAGCTCACCAAGACTCTTCGAGGTTACTGAAACCTTTGGCGTCTCCTGGAATCTTCCGGACACCCTGTTCCTCAAGATTCCTCGGATCTCATGAATTCCCCACTATCCTTATCCGAAATCTCTCGGATGCAACGCAACCCCTGCGCCTTTGGAAGTCCACAGAACCTCCAGAAACTAATGCAACTCCCAAAATCCCGATGATGCGCCCCCCGTGATCATCCCATGTTTAACTTGCGTCACAACGCGCACACGTAGATGGAGCAGCGCCTCCCCAGATAGCGAAACTCCATTGAATGCGCCGTGCAGTTGCATGCACGGACAGGAAATACGGGATGCATAGGTTTTACACGATTATGTAAATTTTTGATTCCACCACGGTCAAAGTTGGAGCTTGCGAGCCACGCTACGCGCCTGGAAGCACGAAATTGGACACGTACGAGCGGAGCAGAACTTCCTAGGAGGTTTTTGGCCCGTCCGACGGTTTTACCCACGGGCCTCCGGGCAAACAGAGGTGTTCGATGCTGCGATATCCAAAAAACATGATTTTCCACCGACACGCGGGAGGAGTATCAGTGCGCACACCGACGGGACACCACTGCCTGGGAACTCGTTCTAATAGAAAGGTTCTACCTAATAAGCAATTTCGTGGAACGAAGTGCCAGCCGTACAAGATGAACGCCATTCTCCTCCACGATTTCAACAATCGACACATTTATTCGAACAGAATGTAGGTATTAAGGAATACAATCCCGGGATACGGTTTTGGATTTCCAAAATCACGGGACTTGATACTAAAAATCCCGAAAAATTCGTGATTTCTTAAAAATGTGAATTATTTTCTGAACACCTGACAGATATAAAAATACACAGAATAAATAAACAGAGTCATTTCATAGTAATAAGGACATTAATAATAATAATAATTTATTTAAATAATAATATTAAGTCGTATATAACTAGCTAAACTATATTTATTTTTACAATGACATTCTCACCTTCCGCTATTTCGAAATTGCGCGAATTAAAAATCCCAACTTGTCTGAACACTTAAAATCGAAACATTGTAGGTATGTACTTTAGAAGCTTTGCTATTTCTTCGTTCGCATTTCCAGAAATCTTCATAATGATTTATTGATATTATCTACTTATTGAGAATCTATTATTCTTCATTGTTTTGCTGGTTTTATTGTTAAAAATGATTTTAGTTTACGCTTGAGACCAACGATGAAAAGTAAGTCCGCTTACTTAAATAAAGATTTGGAATTTTAGCACATACTAAATCATTTTAATTACTGAAATTTTCTATTACCTAATCCCGGGATTAGTCCCGGAATCGCGAGATAGACTTAAAAAAAAATAGTTTTTAGTAGGTATAAATGGAGTGAGGAACCGATGAAGAGGGGATGTTTTGCGAGAAGTTGAGGAGAGTACTCTTTCAGCTGTAATTTGGCGTGAAGAAATAATAATGGAACTTTCGTTCCTGAGTGGTTCAACTTGCATAGTTTTCTGTTTTCGTGTCAAGGAGGATCTCGCTGGAATTTTCGGGGCGGCGTAAACCGAGCTGAGTGCGCTCCTCAGCGGGACATTCGAAAAAGACAATCTCGGGACGGCGCCACGGTCACTGGGTTTCTCTTGAACGCGATAGAAGTAGAGGGTGGAAGGACAGAGCTGGACGCTCCTCGGAAGTTTGAAGCAGTGCAAACAGCGCGAATTAATTGTCATTTGTTGCCTTTCCACTGTCCCAGGAGGCTTCTACCCCCGCGGGCATGCTTCCGTGGAGTAAAAGTAGGTACACGCTAAATAATGAAAGATGACCGACCAAAGAAATGACACGGCTTTTGTACGCCGCGCTATTAACGAGTATTATTAAATTCGAGATACAAAGGGGCATTCGAGGTATGCAGCAGCTTAAATTCTCATTTTCTTCCAGCTAAAACTCTGCAGTTACGAGAGCTTAATTCTAAAGTGCCCTCGAGCGGTGCGTGTACTCGATATAAATCCTTCGTAGCCTCTCATTCTTCATTCTTTCGTTAATCAGAATTTCGAGTTGATAAGACACTCGGGGCTAAAGGGGGCCTAAATTAAGCTCAGCAGGACGACCTCGGATCATTAACACGTTTGCTACGCTCCGATAATAAACTTGCATCCTCCAGTGGATAGAGGGGCATGCTCGAAAATATAATCGGAAATATATTAAAACGCTTTGAATCGTTGAACGTTTCAGTTTCCTAGGACAACGGTCCAGCAGACGCAGAAGGAAGCGTACCCGTCGAATCACGGAATTCCCCTATAACATTCTCCATCCCACGGGCGCGTGACAGACGTAAGACGAGCCAAAGGGTTCATTTCGAAAAACGGATCAGGACACACCAGCTTCCCCAGAGGCTCTGGCATCCGACCGGGGCTTTGTGCAACTTCTCAGAGCAAATGGGCTGCCGCGAGAGTTCAGAGCCCATGGAATGCGCCCCGACAAACGGCGGGCATTAATTGTCCATTGTTTTCCCGCCGTCCCAGAATGTCTTACACCGGGTTCTGTCGTCGGCCCCGTTGATTAATATATGCGTGCCTGCGGGTTTCGCTGGAAAAATGCAGGCAACTCGAGGGGGAAAATATGCGGCGGAGCTCCTCCCGTCGCTCAATTGAAAATTGCTATTCAACATCGTGCCCACATTCACTGGCAAACTTGTTCATAAAGACCATTGAGCGCACGCTCGCCCAAAGCATGCGCGTGATAACAGTTAGGTAGGAAACCTGAAGAGGGACCAGATGAATTAATTGTAAGTAGTTGTGATTAAGTAACACGTAGGATCTTAAAATTTCATTTGCTGTGAGAAGTGAATATATTATCGAGTCGATTACTATACCTTCCCGTTGTGATACGCAGATGTAATTTTTCATTTTTTTTTTTGTGAAGAAGCACCCTGTGATATCCCGATGGATATCGTCGAGTCCAGTGCAAAGATGCGTTTTTTCTACGTCCCGAATGTCTATCGCGTAATAGAGCGAGGACAGAGGGCGCAAAAGTTGTCTGGCGCGAGAAGGCGAAAGGCGGAGGATAAAGGAGGTTCAGCATCCAATGAATACGCGCGTGCACACGTAGAAATTGGAAATGCTTTGCATAGTTGCCGCGGTAGATTCAGCCCGCTCGGTTCGCGGCCAATACGCTTCGATGGCGGTTTCAACGGATATTTGTTTTCCGCGGAACTGCGGGCCGAAATTTCGGGATCTCACTCGGACGATATTATTAATTTTATCCCGCCCGCACTATCGGTTAATGAAAAACGATTGGAGCGGAGTTCGCCGAACTAGTTCAGCCGCGCTGTTGAATGTAATAACAATGAATCATGGCAGCGGGCGCGGAGATCTTTCGAGTAAATATGCAAATTGAAGATTGGGAAGCAAAACTAACTCATTATTTCACCTTCTCCTTGTTGAATATACAAGGCAGTGCGGAGATAGAGCCAGCCGCGTGACTCTCTGCGCAAGAGTGAATCGAAATGGTGAAATAAGGTTTCAGGTTACAGCCAGCGAATACTTGGCTACCTTTCTAAACTTTCCATGAGTGGAAATTACATTCGATAGAACCGAGGCTGAATGAAGCGCTTCGGTCTGGAACTTGCAGACGTTTCCACTGATTATTAATCACGTTCGATCTTCGTGGATCCGAAATCCGCCACGATACACGTTCCCCGCCAGCTTCTCCGAAACCGCGCGCCTTGTGTATGCATAATGCCCTCGAAGGGCGCGCATGTTCGGCGGTGTGAAACACCAAGGACCAGTGAAACGTGGCGTGTCTCGACGGTGATACGGAGTGTTGCATATCACGACAGCTTGCGGGGCAAGCTTGCCTCTGTCAGAAGACTAATTCTGCTTCCGAAACTTCTATGAATACGCTGTGTGCGGCCCGTGTAAAACTGTTGGGGGCTCTGGAGCCGCGTAACGCGAAATTAAATTTCTTGGCGTGGGGAGGGAAAAAGGTCGAGTCAAGCAGCGTTCAAGGTATTTCTCGCGGAAAACTTTATAGAATGACAAGCAAAAGAAACGCCACACCCCCTCTCCGCGTGAGCCGTAGAATTCTTTGGAGTTTAACAGGCCCTCGACCCCCTTCGCGCTTTCTTTAAATTTTTTATAAGCACGCCCACTGGACGCCGAATGAAGGCGCAATTGAACGAATTAATATCTGGGTCGAGCACGCCGCGATCGCTCATTGTCGAAGGCGTATTATCTTCGTTTCACGCAGGGTCATATAATAATCGTGTATTTCGAGGGTGGCTGGTATTCCACAGGTTGATACCACTGGCTGAGCAATATTGGTTCACTCCACTGGCATGCAGACCTACGTACGCGCCAGGTCAGCGTAGCTTTCCTCGACGTTTTCCAAGATAGCTTGCAAAGGAACTCGTCCAATAACGGCCTATAAAGGGTAATATACGAAAACCACCGCGCAACGATTACGCAGTATCGGGACTTCAGAGCCAAGAGGTCGTTTCGAGAAAATTGTTGAAACAATTCCTTCTCACGTTCACCCCTTCGAAAGCGGAATTGAACTCGGAGGTGTGTTCGTGATTGCCAGAAGAGAGTGTCCGACTATCTGAATCGTAACTGCTTGAACATTCCCTTGAATTATCAGAGCGACACAATTTTTGCTAGAAAGGGGGAGCGCGCGCACTGCCATGAATGGTATACAGATTGTTCTGGTTCATCTCGGATGAACCGCGAGGGGAGATAAATAATGACAGCCGAAATCACGATGCGAAGGGGAATACGTGAATATAAAAGATACAAAATCCTCGGATGAATTTTTAAACGCTCAAGATCCCCCTGCAGCGATAAAAATTCCGCTGCTTATCGTCCCGAAAGAAGGAAATGCTACCCTCGATGATATAAGCTGATCTTCGAGTCACGACCCTTCTGCTTCGACCTCCCTCTTCCTGCTCATCGACCTAACTCAACATTGGGGTGCTTCATTCAGATAACTCCGGGTGATAGAATTTCACCTTTGGGAGGGAAACTTCAGCTCTCAGCATCTTATTTAACACGTAACCGCTCTCCATAAATCACAGAGGCTACATTTCCTTAGACCCAACGATAGGAACCCAACCCTTCGCATTCTAATAAACATTTCCTGACGCAAGTGCCTGAACTACCCTGACAGTAAATGGTGCCATCCTCCGACGAATCCCCAAGTTACAAACAGTTACCCGTTTCCATCGAGAAGCATCCCAAGAAGAATCTCGAAGACCCTCGGTGAAGTAAAAATGACGAAGTGAAAGTACACTCCGTGCCTCCGCCTATCATCGAAACCGTGTCGAAGGGAGCACGCGGGGCTCGATCAGCCGCGTGTTCGAAGGGTCATCTGGGGTGCAATAGCCTGGCCGCGGATTCAGGATGCAGGCCGCGTTTGGCGGAGGGCGAAAAAGAAGCTTCAAGTTCGAAGTGTCTCCAGGAAGGCCCCGAGGTTAGGTGCCCCTCGCTCGCATCGCTGGCACACAGTTCTTGTACACAGAAGGGGTAGGCGTGGCACTCGCCGCTGGCTCGTCGGGGATGCTTGCGCGTGCACAGAGAGAAAAGGAGATAGAAGCCACACACGCGTGTGATACGACGAGGGGGTGGGTGCACGGGGCCAGTGGGTGGATGGACGGGGTGCAACGTGTATCGTAAACAAGGACAGGGATCGCGGGGTAACAAAGAGCAGACTGCGCGACCGGAACGTGGTCGCGAGGAAGATGGACATAGAGGAAGACAGAGCGAGGAACGCGAGCGAGAGGGACAGCTGTACGGGAAGGAGCGGGAGGACAACGAGGACGGAGCGGTGATAAGGGATGTCAGGAGGGGAAGGAGACGTAGACGCTAGGAGATTCCTAGGATAGGAGGAGACAAAGTTAGTGGAGAAGAGAGACGGCGCGCTAGAACGATAGAGAGACGGCGAACGGCGGGGGTGGCGAGGAGACGAAGAGACGAAGAGACGGACCAGAAAAAGAAGATTTCGCAGGGCGGCAAGTGGGAGCGAGACAACGGGACCGCGAGCGCAATAGGGGCTGAGTTCTGTGCGCGCGAGAGAGAGGGCGATAGTGAGCGAGACGGGATGGTGGTTTCAGTCACCGCCCGATCCTCGGCGCGAACGGTTTTCGAACGAGTGCTTGTCTCGTCCTCGTCACGGTGCAATCGACGATTAATAGCCTCGTTTAATGAGTGGCTCGTGCCGGGGCTATCGACTAACCGCGTTGCCAATTCCCAAAACCATCGGCCAGATACCGAGAACCGCGCGCGGCTTCGCGAAAGTAACTTCGCGTTCTGCCCGCGGATCTTCCATGGGTTTATCGCGGGAAATTTAGTAAAAGTGATGCAACTGTGACCGACTGTGACGTTTCGAAACGTGAGCGCAGTTAAACCGGGACGATGTATCGATGAGAATGGTCTCTCCTGCGGCGAGGATCCGCTGGACTCGCAAGATTTGTCATCGCTAACCGCGACACACGATATCTCACCTCCCCCGCGACTCGAACGTAAGCGATAACCTGACGTCGGTCGCTGGCAGCGATGCATTGATATATCGATCGGAGTGATCACGTGACAGATCGATGTAGTTCTGAGTGGACCGTACGGAGAGGGGACGCTACAGACGTGTGTGCGCGGTTAAAAAGTTTCGTTTGAAAGTGAACTGATATTTCACGCTCGTGTTCGTTGTACCGTTGTACACGATGATCGCGTGAGGGACAATTCCTGCTGCTGACTCGACGCGAAGTCGCGGACCCAAGGGTCGCCTTCTTCTTCCACGGATCCGTTTGGCCTGCTGGGAATGCAGGCGCCGTGGTCCGCGGACTGCTGCCGGCCGTTTAAACGGATTTAGGTAAGTCCAATTGGAAAGTTACGTTATTACGAGAGGCGTTAGCCCTGGATAACTAATGGCCGCGAGAGTTATGAGTGAAACTCGGCTTGCTGGGTGGGTGTAATATTTTAATGGGCACGTTACACGGTTTCCTTTGACAAATGGCTTCGGAGTTCATTCTCAAGTTGGGTGTGCTTGTACGTAACGGGGGTGTTCCATGTTGACGGGAATAGGATATGCGCTGCGGCTGTTTTATCTGTACGATTTGAAAGCCGAGGCATGGTCGTACGCGCCTTAGGTATAGCTTCGAAATATGGGAAAGTATTTGTGGTTTAGTGTTACGATTCAATCAATTGTTGGCTGGGTTGTGGAGTTCTTTTTACAAATCCCTGAAAAATTCAGGCTTCGGTTTGTGACTGCTTCTACCTTCGAAATGCTGTACGTACTCTGCGGTGCCTTGCGTCATTTTTATACCATTTCGATGGTAGTGACTGTACTACCTTCTGTTTCGTATTTCTTTGTGCTAGTTTTTTTTTTACTGATTTTATATTACTCTTCCTTAGCTAGTCTTTACATTACTTTTCTACTAGGGTAATCAAGTTACCAGCTATTCCGTAACATTTTGCACCCCTATTCTGCTTAGAAACACCATTTTTCAATTGAAAATCTACCCTTTATACCTGACCCTTCCAGTATCGGAACATAATAATATTCTCGAGTTGCAATTAGAAAAAACTCTGTGCAAGAGCGCCCGAGGATCTTCTCCTTTGTATCAGCAATAGTGATCGCAGTTTCTTACGCAATTTGCATCGTTCCCTCTTTGTTACGAAACAGTCGCCATCCAGGAGGACTCTGTAAATACGGTATAATGGGAACGGAGTATTGCACTCGCCGCCACAGCATATGCGTTCCGTAATACACCGTAGCGTAGTCTCCCTGTTCCAGTAATAGCCTCCCTTATAAAACTGCAAATTTCATTATCGGCTATCGAGCCCAACAGTGCCATTATCCGGCGTACTAGCAGTTTTAACGTGGCTGAAAGTTTTCGTTGGCTCGACACGCGATATTTAATTACTAACAAGATGGACCTAGGTCTAAACGAGAAACGAAGGGAGAACGTGGAAAGTAGGAGACGGTGGGGGGGGATGGCATATCCGAAAGTGGCGACCAGGCGAAGGAGGGAAACGCTATTTCGCTAATGGAAAGTCAGATCCACAAATCGGCGACACACAACGGTCGTATTCATTTCTATGTGTTTTAAGATCGTTGCAGGGCTTTTCAATCGGGGTCAGGCACGCGTTCCACCCTGCACTTGGATCCGATATCGAGCGAGCCCGGGGGGGCCCCGACAGCCCCCTCGGAAAATTGAAATCGTTACCGATAGACACGTCACCAGCTACGACAGCGGCGCGCAAAGCTCCTTTCCCTCGTTGCGCCCGATCGATCCGCCTCGACTCGCGTGTTTTTATGCGAAAACACCAAACGATGTTGTCGATCTTCAAACATCGAAACAGAGTTTTCCGCGGCACGCGGGTGCAGGGATTAGATATGTGCACACGGAGCACGCAATCCTGCCATCCGTTTGCCCGGTTCGTTACGATGTCCCGATGGTTTGGAATGCCGAGCCGGATTCGCGGCGATCAGAGGCTGCTCTTTCACTGGGCATTCGTTGCAAACGAGCACGTGTTCCATCGCTCGTGAGACACTCCGACCCCTTCGCTCGTTTTCAAGAGGGAGCTGCCAGGCTCTCTGCGAGGCTCGATTAGCGAATCGAACGTGAAAGACCGTCAAAGGGTCAGCGGGACGGTTTTACCCGCTGTTGCGCGTCCGTTGTCGATAAAGTGGGTCCGATTGAATCCCACTCGACCCTTTTCACGGGAAGGCAAAACAATGCCGGCCCTCATCTGCCGGCGTTCTACGGGGGGCGGATCGGGAGGGGAAAAAATCAGTCGGTTCAAGGTAAATACTTTCCTGGGGATTCGAATGTCACTGCGGTACGCGACCACACGCAGCTGCGCGGAGTTATCGTGTGTGACCGCAGAGAGAGAGAACCGTGTGGTCGCCGGCATCCCTCGCAAACACCGTGTTGACGCTCTGCGGTCCGATTTAAGGGTTGCGCCCCCGTGAATCAACAAATCGCGGAACGGACTCGGAGATATTTCGAGCGGCGCGCATTTGGCCCCGGAATTCTGCGCGGGGAAAATGAAACTGTTGCCGAATAAAGGAGGTGTGGCATTGTTGGTTGAGGGAACAGTTTAGGGGTCGTGTCTTCGGCCGGTCGAATCGCCGTGCCGCTGGATTTCGTACAGATTACAGCGTGGACGTTTCGCCGCCTTTGCTAAGGGGTTGAATCAGCGCAAGAGTGGTTGCAGTCTTCTCTGTCTGGTGCTCGTATGCAGATTTTAATTAGGTCGGCCAAAGAGTGACCTAAGAAATAGTCCCTTTTTGGGTCCCACGATTTTGGAACTGAATTTTGTGCCAAATGATAGCTTATTAAATAATTTAAACAATTATTTCCAGGGGTTTTGCTGACTGCTAATAACGAATTTGAACTTAGATTCTCAAAATTCACGAAAAAACAAATCAAGAAATATAAATGTCTGTGTAGTAGGTGCGTTTTTAATATATCGTCCACAATGTTGAATTAGCCATTTGATTTTTTTTTTCGTGAATTTTGAAAATCTAAGTTCAAATTCGTTATTGGCAGTCAGCAAAACCCCTGGAAATAATTGTTTAAATTATCGGAATGACATAGAAGTCTATACATCGACGCGTAATGAAATTCCACCCCTTTCATCTCTCATATCTCAGAAACTAATTGTCACCTCAACTTGAAAATTTATCGGGATTGATGTCTCGTCGTAAGCTATCGTTTGGCACAAAATTCAGTTCCAAAATCGTGGGACCAAAAAGGGGCTGAAAAAGGCCTCATTTTGGGGTCACTCTTTGTGTCCGATCTACATGTTTCCCGCAATTTCTCCGGCTGTTATCGCGATGTCTATCTCCTGTATCGCCGATTCGCTGCACCGATCGCGTTGCAGTTACACAGTTACAGGTAGCGGGTAACATCGTCCGCAGCGTAACGTTATGAGTTTACCGCGGTATCGGCAGATGCGAGGAATTCACGCAGACAAAGACACGTTTCAGCGAATACTGATTAACGCTTCACGCGCTCGGTGCTCGAACACCGGCGTTTATACAAGCGGCAAATCGTGATACAATGCGTTAAGTTCTATCAGTTCGGGAATCAAGCACGCTGGAGTCTGCAAGGTAGGAAATTATTATTAAAAATTAAGGATTACGCGTGACGATCCACGGATTTCCAATGGTCCTCGGAAAGCAACGGAGGCTACGGCCGCGTGCGTGCAGAAATTAAATTGTACCGTGGAGGGAAACGTAATAAAAAGTTTCATAGATGCTCGTCATTACGTGAAAAGTTCGCTTCGCCGTTTCGGCGAAAGGTTTCCTCGGCGTTTTTTGTACTTTTTTTGGGTCGCCCCAGGCTACGGAAAGCTAAGGCTTCGGGAAAGTTTCCCCGGTGACTTTTGCTTGACTAATTAACGCCAGGGCAAAGGGAGGCGCCGCGAAAGTGGCAACGCGCTCGAGCTAACGACAAAAGATTGTACCTTAATTCAGAAAGCCGAGAACTTTCGGTCCGATTTGGTTTCCAAGTTTCCTATTTTCTTCGATTCTCAGCTCCTTCGCGGGAACAATATCTTGGAACTTACTGTCTTGATGGAAAGTTTCGGTAGGTACCACTGTGCTGCTGAAAGGAAAATTCGACTGTTGATAGATAATGGAGGGACTGTATCATATAAATTACGATTTCATTTGGTTTGCCTCCACGATTCAAGCTTAACCACTGCCGCGATTCTTTCAACAATTACCATTGAGACGAGTCCCTCGCCGCATCTTTTATAGCGCAGCAATCGATCGATAGTAAACTCTGAAATGCTCGCTTGAAATGCAACAAACGACCACGTATCTTAAATTAACCGCGGCACGTACGGTCCCATTTCCTATGGTCGGTGCGCTCCGTAAGTTTGCAGATTTCCAGGAGCCCCAAAACACACGCATCACGTACCGGGGAAATATCTCGTGGAAATATCTTGCCGGCGCGCACGGGCAGTCTTTACGAGCGAGCCCGAGTAACTATGAGAAACGTATCCTGGGGCTCCGGAGTCCAGGGGCTTTCTATTATTGTTTCGATATTTGTGGCGTGCACGAGAGTCGTCGATTCTCCGTTTTCCCATCATCAGAACGATCGTTTGGCCGACTCGTTTCCTCCACGAGGAGGATCCTCGGCGGTCCTCGGTAGCTTGTGCTATAGAAAAATAAATAATTCGCGCGCGAAAGCCAGTGGGAGTCAGGGGAGAGGCGTCTCGCAGGAAATGCAGGGAACGTTCGACGAGAGCTCGAGTGCCATCGAATAGGATCGTAGAAACTGAGTGGTCCCATATCAAATCGCACCCCACGTTTTTTTCAGCTTTTTCCAATAAGCCCCCGCCATAATGCCAGGCACCCGTTACCCGTTCGTTGTTATAAATTATTTAAGCTCCATCCGCGGAGGTCAGATTAAAGCGTAGAAATTAGTCGGGTGTAATTCTCGCGGAGGGTTGGCTCCCGGGTCACAGGCTGCCACGATTCTTCCGAAGTTTCGCCGATAATCAGATCAAAAGCTCGTTAACTATTGAAAACTCTTGACACGCCGATAATGTCTCGCGTCTCGATCATCCCTCGCCCACCTCGGACCGCTGCGTCCCCGCCCACTTTCTCGCCCTCAATTTTCCTCGGCTTTTTTCCCCGGGAGTTTGGAGAACGCTGAGATTTCAACTTTTCCGTCGTCGAGGGCAGGTGGGTGGTCCCCCCTGTAATTAAGGGTAACCAAACTCGCAAGTTTCCGGCGGCTTTTTATCGAGAATAATGCGCCCATGCTACGGCGTTGCTTTAAATTGATCCTCGGCGACGTATTCGATCACGTTCGACGAAATCGTTGCACTGTGATTGATTGGATCCACGATGCGGGGCAAACGCTTAGAGAAACTAACCCTACGCCCTTCTTATATTCTGCTGGGGAGGATGTCAGATTCTCAGGAGTATCTAGGGAATAACGATAACTATACGATTACACAATTTGTTCTTCAGTTTGTATTCGGAGGAAAGGGTTGAAATCGCGCGGCAGTAGAGGGTGGACGAGCGAGGAACGGACACAGAGGACACGCCATGATGCTAGGCATTCGTGCTACCGGCGATAATTTGTAACGCAGTGAATTATGCATGACTCCGCGCCGATAGATTATGCATTGCGGGGCCGCGGGTAAAACTCGCGAGAATATAATTTTACCGAGTGTCCACGGCCATTATCGAGCATTAATTACCCGCCTCTGTAATTTTATCGTATACGCGCGAGTAATACCGCCAACCAGCGTTCGCCTATTATTGTTCCATTAACGATACCGCGGCCGGCACAACACACGCCGGGAATCAATAGGCGACTTTAATCCCGCTGCACACGGGTGCATACTTTCCGAAACATCCCCACCGCCGCGTCGCGTGACGGACCTGTAAACCCCGGCTGCTCCTCTTCAGTCGCTCCCGCGGAATTTCATAACTGTGCACGGCGCGGGACCAGCCCCGTGGAATTCTCATAACGACGCCTCCGCGACACGCGCGGAATCCTTCGAACGACGCGTTTTTTCGCTCCATCATGTATCTTCCCGTTTTTCCCTGGCGAAAGCGTCGGCCTGCGCGAGTCCAAGCTTGATTGCTGGCTCCTCTAACGAGGAACACTCGCGAAATCTTTAACAGTAGCTGCTATGAAACTTGGGGCTTCTGTGGAATAGGCAGAGTATATATATATAGTCCTTCTTCGGTGCGGGAAGTCAGGTTTAAGGGATGCGATCACTTTTTGAAGCTTCACCCTTTCGGCGTTGCTGTGGGGGTTGAGGAAGATAGGGGGAGATGGTTAGATAAATGTTTCACGGTCCTTTACAGTGCGCAAGCCTGTTTGCTTTCAATGGTTCTTGCTAATGTTGTTCTGTCTTATAATACACCCTGGAAAGTGCTTGCAAATTTGCGGATTTGCATTGGTTACGGTTGATACTTAGACGGCGAGGGAGCGCAGATAGAGCGCGACGTGTTTTCAATCCACTGGTTAACTCGCGCGTTTCACCGGTGCGCGTTTAACAGAAAGTTAAGATTTTCTCCCCCGGGAGGGTTACAGCGAGCGTGATTCATCTCCGTCTCAAGATTTTAACGTTATTTTGGGGGAAAATCGTCTCGCGAACGCATTCAAATTCAAGCTCCAAACTGAAACAGTATTTCAGGATTTAACTTGCTCCCGAGTTACTGTCACGAAGGGGGGATGAGTCTCGCCTGCCGCGAACTGTAATTAGTTTATCAAGTATCGTTACCATCATACAGCTCGAGAAGGTCTTACGAGCGTGTATTACTCTAGAAGGTTGCGGAGCGAAGCGCAGAGCGCGTCGAATGTGTCCCAATTCGCTGTAATCCGAAATCCTTGTACCCCTCTGTAGTTTATGCATTACCGGTCCCGATTTAGTTCTCGAGTTACCATCGTGACGAGTGATACCGATTCACAAAGCATATTTCAAAGGTGCTCGGTTCCAGTATTCCTCTTGCGTTCTTGGATTCTGCAACCTCGAAGCAGGTAGCGTCGCCATCGACATAGGAATAACAACAGCCCAGAATGGCAATTGAAAAATCGATTCCAGATTAACAACCCTTCGGTTACACTGTTAGGAATCGCAGGCGTGCAGCTAGTAGATTAAAAAGTTTCATTGATCAAGCTCGGGAAAGGGCACGAATATGAAGCCCCGAAACACAATCCTTCAAACGCGACTAGAGACTCGATAAACTCATCAGGATTAGGGGTGGCTCTGTTCGAAGGTAGCCCATTCTAGGGGATTTCTCTAGCCAGATCGAATCCAGCCCCAGGATCTCTGTAAAGGCGTCGGAAACGAGCTTTCTCGTGGCTGTTTCGGCGAGGACAGTTTATCCGTCACGAAATTATTCGCAGTTATCATCGTTCTTCCCGGAAACAGGGTAATATTTCGGTTCGCAGCGGTGGCCGAGCGGTAGCTGCAACGCAACCAGAGCAAAACGCCGCGGGAAAGCCAGTCGTCCAGGTCACGCTCGGGATTTATCGCCGCGTACTTCTTACCAACGAGCTGCACACTTTGTGCGCGTGTGCGCTATCATTTCCCATGTTCTTATAAAGTCGTCAGAAACTTCTTGGACGGGGGTATTTATAAGGACCCACCCTACTCGATGCCGCGAAACAGCGCGGAACGACTGACCACGCTTCGAGAAGCCTTCTTGATCGAGCTAGATGTTACAAGATAGACTGAGTAGTCTGTGGTTTACTTTTTTCTATACGCCACCTTCTATACACCACCACTGTCTTCTTACCGTCTAAACAGTATCCCTCGTTTCCAAAAATCATGATCGAGTGAACCACAAGTCCCTACCCTACGGATGATTCATAGTTTAACGCTGGATTACTCGTCTCTCATCCGAGGACTTTGAAAAATGAACGCTTCGTTCCCCCGAAGGTTCAGAGGCACGTAAATATTTCAGCTGGCCAGGTCTGAGCGCCTGGCGGACGCCATCGGATTTCCAATGGAATAACGAAGCTGTCAGTGCACCGAGGCTGGTTTATCTGTGGCCCGATGCGAAGCTAATCACAGCACCCTGGTTGTCCGCGGACCGCTTTCCTTATTTACGTTTCGCGGGGGAATTTCGGGCCATGACCGATCCGAGGGGTTGGGAGTAAAGCTGTCGGGGCTCGGACGAGGGTGTCTGGGATATAGGTGGAGAAAAAACGGGTTGCTTTTAAGCGTCGCCACCGTAACGGATCGTTGCGGTCACGGCGACGGAGGGGCAGGCATGCCGCGCACGAAGTGGCTGGAGTTTCCGCTTCAAATCCGGGTCGTAGCGGGTATTTGTCACGAAGCTGGGGAATTCCTGACGAAGTGCGCGTGTTCCCACACAGTCCGCGGGATTCTGGCACGTTCCTCGCATAAAGCGCTTGATAAAGTCCTAAATAACCGACACGCCCGCCGAGACACCACGCACCTCGTCGACGATCTGAATTTTGCAGATCATCGTCGCCCCGGGGTCGCCACGATCCTTCCCTTCGCGCAACGGGCTCAGGTGAGCCTCCTCTCAGCGCCTTAAACAGCAAGAATTCGTTAAGTTCCCAGAAACGAGACGGAGAATGTCCTCGAAGAGAAATAAAAGCGTCCTCTCCTCGCACGAACTCCGCACCAGCTTCGCTTAATTCCTTAAAACCGAAGCTGAAAAGCTGAGCACTGAATTGATTTGCGGCCAATAAAGGAATGTCAAGTATAAAAAGTGACAGAGGAATCAGTGTTCGAACGGAGAACGAGAATACAATTGGAATTAGCAAAGATGATTTCACAGTCTTTGCGTGAGAACTTTTTTCGTGAATTAAAGGGAATTAGCTTCTTTCATACATGAGTCATGTTTATGGGGAGGGATTACTGTATACTATATCAAGCTCCGATTTACTCGATAATTTGTTGGTGGTTGCAGAAACCACTTCAGTGAAAGATACTGTCCGCCACTCGCAGTAGATTAGTCCTTTGACCCTTGCTACGTCAGACAGCATCGCTCCCACCGCTCGCTGGCAAACTCGTTAGGAAACTTCTCAGCCGAATTCGCGGCGTAAGGCAACGCAGCCGGAGTTATTTTACGAAACGATCGTCGAATTCTCGCGTGCCATTTTAATTGAAGGGCCGCGCACCATTGAGAGGAATCGAGTCGAAAACTCGCGTCGGGTGACGCGGGACCGGTTGGATTCACGGCAACCGGTCCGCGAACGTTTCCAGAGTCTTAGCAAAAGGAGGCTGATAGTCAGGCTCGACGGTGCACCCTTAAAGCTGGTTCCGCGGTCTGATAATAATTCCTTTCACGTACTTAGTTTTCGTGGCTGCGAATGGTAGTCCCGGATTACTTCTCGGCGCCGAGCCACATGCTTCTCGGAATACTCGCACATGTGGCGGCTTAAGCTTCCTCCTCCGCCCACTTTAGACCTTCATTTCACAGTTTCCGTCACCGTCTTTGCTGCCTACCATCCCGGCCAGCGCACCCTCTAGTGCTCTGTGTAAAGGCCGCGTTCAGAGGCAGCCGAACGAAACTTTGCTCCTTAACCGAGGCGAGACTTTTCTCCGCGGAGCGATGGCGGCCTCCTTTCCCGTGTTCTACGAGCGAACAGTGCTCGGGACTCCTCCTCGGGATTACGCGAGGACTGTGCCAGGACGGGGCTAGGCTTCTTGTCGGAATGGAGAGTCTTCTTTCAACAGACCGTGTGCTTCAGCTCGAGGGACCGATATGAGAATGATACCTCTTCCCTGTGACATTATTGGTAAATCTCTATTGGCCTTTTAAAGCTGCAGGCATTGGCGTGAGTTGCTTGAGCTTCTTCTGTAAGACTTGTACCGTGAAGTATATTTCTCTTGTTTACGTACAGCTCGAGCACTTTGCGCATTAGTTACACGAATTTTCTGTACCAAGTGGCATCGACTCGTACATTGTAAATGGAAAATATAGGGAGTGCATCGACGTCGAGGGGGTTGAAGCGAGACTAAAGGTGTACAGGGATGATACGAGTGAAAGGGGTTGCGAGGGGCGAGAGAGGCAGACGCGAAATCTAATGGCGGGTGGTGAGAAATTAAAAATGCCCGTTGGGCTCGCAGGCAAATAATCTTGGGGGAGTGTTTTGTGCGCTACGGGAGAAAGAGGGAGTGATTCCGCGATGTTTCGGTTCTCGTAAATGAAAGAAAAAAGACCCGCAGGTTCGTGCCGGAGCGGAGGTCTGGCGGCGAATAGAGATTGCCAGGGTGGTTTCACGCGATGGAACCATTCTCGTTGGTACATTCTAATCGTCGAAGTAAGTGCTTCGGTGATTTATTCAGTGCCCTCTACTCGCGACCATGCTGATTCATTAAAGGAAGTTTCGATGTGCTACGACTGGCGTTTCTAATTCATTTCATTCCAGAAATGAAATAATTCAAGTCCAAAGTAGATAGAGGTGATACACTTTGAATATTCCAGGAATAATCAATCCGATTGAATATTCCTTTGAAGTTTCTTTATCGGCGACGCAGTCCATTTATGAACTCCTCGGGGCATCCTTATACTCATTACGCTACCATTCAACGCTCCCAATAGTTAGTTAGACCTCGAACTCCATCGAGCATACCAATAGCGTTCGGAGGAGGGTGTTTTTGCGCCTCGGCGCCCGAACGAACGAGGCATCATCATTGTCGCGACGTGGATTCTCATTTCCTCTGACTCCTGATAATATTTTGGTGGGGAATTCTCGGTGAACAGTCAAGCACAAATATTGACCGTCTTCAGTCAGTTGGGAGGAAGAATTTCCTCTTCTCTGATGAACACTGCTCACCTCTCGCGCGTTCCTCGCGCCGTATCATCAACGCCAGTATTAACAAAAGGGGATTCAAAACTCGCCCCTCGTCTCCTGCTCCTTCGAAAGTCCGTCCCCGCGTTTAACGCCCTCGTGGAAAACTTGCCATCCATTTCCCGTCTAAGGGGACCACGTTGCGCCTCCACTCCACCCCCTCGATTTAAATTGGTTTGTCTACCTTGACTTCCTTGCTGCAAATCCGCATCAAACATGCGTCGGTTCACTCAGAAAATTCTTGAAACTGATACGTAGGAAATTAAGTAACTTGCTGATTGGAGAATTCATCATTTGATTATTGCCCCTATGATTCAACTACTGTCCCAAGTGTCTACTCGATTAATATTGAAACGCCTACGTAAGTTCCATTCCGAATTGGTCAGGTGGTAGCAACTGGATCCGATCGAATTAAGGCAGACCGATTTATCCTTATCAGGGGCTGCGTATTTATCTGGATATTATACAAGTTCCCTCGGCTCGGTGTAGTACTTGCCGACATAAATTCCTCTATCCAGGAAATTGCTCTTTTTCCCTCCCCGCGACTCTCCTGGCTTCGTCTTGCTGTCGTCCGTCGAACACAGATATGCTAATAGACCGTTGGCCGCTTTCATCGCCTTGAAAGTAAATCTCGCCGAGCCGTATGCTCGAATGGAAATTCAGAGCGTCGAGGATTAAAGAGCGGGGGCATTAGCGCTCGCTGGCAGATAAATAGCGCAAAGGGGACACCGTCGTCGACGGACTTTCGAGTTGGCTGCTGGTTAGCCGTGTCCGCGGGTGGATATTGAATATTTAAATCACCAGGTTTCGAGCCTTTTCCGACGCTTACGCTGACACCTTGCCGTAGTTGCCAACAATCAATAGCCCCGCAATTCTTGACAACGGCTAATTGTGCGTAGGCTATAGACAGCTCGACCTTTCTCATCTCAGTCTCTCGTCTTGCAAGCTGTGTACCATAGCGTAAGACTATAAATCGCGGGATGGCGGGTTCGCCAGATTTTGCTTCGACTATAGGACACATTGACGTCAACACGTACAGGCACACGAGGTCCTGAGTTGGCAAGGTCGATTATATGGGGCTGCTCGTCGAGATATCACAACGTGTCGCAAGGGGTACGTGACTCAACTTACATTAGTCTTATCGGGAGGACATTATACCGTCAGCGGGACTGAAGTTTCGTAGACCCAAATCGTGTTCAAGGGGGAGGCCAACGTGCTGATCGCGGCTTGACGCGCGCTCGAGTTTGAAATCGGCTTGCATTTAATACAACGGAGATAATACGGTGCCCGTACTTCCGTTTCCATCCCCTCGTATCTGGGAGTCTCGCAGAAAATCGTGACTTCACGCTCCAGCGGCATTATCGAATCCGCTCGCTCGCCGGAAAGATATACGCGGCGAGTAGACGACGAACTGCCTGTCGCACCGAGCGCCGGGGAAATATATATTGAAATAATTCAAACGTTAAATATGCCGCTCGCTGCGCGCAGGAAGCCACCCTCCTTCTCTGCTCCCCACGTGAAATTCGTGCTCACCCCGCGATTGATCCTATCAAATGCTCTACTCTTCCGCGAAACTTGACAAAAACGTTGCTTCACGCTAAAAGAGCCGCGATCGGTAATTGGGATGGTGTATCGACAGAATTTCATCGGTTTCTGTTGATTTCTTTGATGCGGTGTCGGTAGTCCGTACGATGTCGAGTGGAAATGAATCTTGGGTCGTTAAGTGAATTAACGAGAGGGAGTGATTGGAATATTTAAGGGTGTTTGTAATAGTAATTCCTTTACTACGAATTGTCGCGTGGTTTTGGGAAAGTAGTTGACTTAAGTATGTATCGGACGTACAATATTAGACAAAAGTATATGAAATTTGAAATACTCGAATATCTACGCGTTACGCATAGTAAATCTAGATGTAAGGAACTCGAACGGCAGGTGGAGTCTTATTTTTACTCCTAGAAAGGGTATTTTTCATTTTACAAATACTTTTTTTCAAGCATTCGTTGCTAAACTTTTGTCAGTGAGAATGCCCTGACTTCACAATTTTCTCAAGTTATAATTTATTTCTTTAAAACGGTGTGGTGAAAACAATTGAAACTCGGCAGATATATTCATCTATCCATATACTACATGTACAGAAAAATTGAAGACATTGGTACCATTTCTTCGACACTTCTTCAGTTGTTTTATCCGTCAAGATCGTCTCTTTCCATAAGAGTACTGTAAAATCAGTGCAAAATTAAAGTCGTTATAACTCAGCAACCGTTTAGTGAATTCGTTTAAAACTTTTGGAGCCCATCAGGAAGATCGAAAAGAACAATCTCACCAATTTTCATCAACTTGGTACTATTTTGAAGATAGGTCCGATACATCCTTAATGAATGAGTTTAGTCCACAGTAGATTAGGTCGTCAAACCGTGCTGCGTCAGACGTAGAGTGCTACTGTTCCACCGCAGTCGTAGTTTAAATAAATCAAAGTTTTCTAGGTATATGTTTCGCCAGACTAGCGACAGTGATTTGGTACGAGCAGTTGTGGTTCGTTTCCATGAAATATACGTATAAATATACAATTGGCGTCCACAAAACCCGCGTGCATTCAGGGGATTCAGCAGTTTTCGAGTCCCCTCTCTCCCCTTCCACTGTTGGAAAATTTTCAATGCGTCGAAACGATCTATCACTCGGCACAATGAAACGTACAACATCGAAATTGTAGCGGTGTAGACAGGCGGGAATCATCATCAATCCACGCTCGTCCAATTATTTCGTTTTCATCCTGCGAGTTCATGATTTATGGATGACACTGTGATCGAGCTCGATAGCTTGATTTCCAAAAGCAAAAACCGCTGTCCCGCGACGAGCACGGGAATATCCGTACAGTAAACTGTTCTGGTGCCACGGTGAAACGGGACCGTTTCATCGGTGGAAACTATTTAAACGATCCCACGCCTGGAGTCGTTCGAACGGCAAGACGCGATGAACTCTTCGAACCAACCGTGGACTTAAAACGGGGTTGGAACACGACGAGGAGGCACGCAAACTTCATTCGATCCGTCATCCGAAAAGTTTTCGAATCCCGTCGAAACAGCCGAGTAATACCGCGGTAGCTTCGTCCAGCTTCTTCCTGCGAAATAAAACGCGTCGATGGCACTGTTGGGAGCGATGGAAGAGGACTTGGAGGCAGTTGATTCGCGGTTGAGGAAAAATGGGACTGGTGGAACGGGGTTCTCCAGCTTCGTCTCATCAACTGTATACGAAATTCTGGGATATGTGGATGTACGAAGTGAGACACTTGTAAACGCCTTTGTTGTTTTTTTTCTTCAAAATATACCGCAGGTACTGTTCTCAGTTTTCGCTGTTTCATATAATTCGTCCGTCGAAGGTAGCAGCGCTTCAAACATTTTAACCTGAAGCAGTAAACTATCAACTTCGAGAAGCGACCGCTTCACTCGTTTTTCTGCACTCGTCAATCAACGCGTAATCTACGTTCGCTTGCATAATAAGCACCGTATACGGAATGTTACACCGAGTTTCGCGTGTTCACGGATGCCAGGGGCTAGCACCCTATCGGGAATCTCGAGGAAGTGCGATCGTTTGGATTCATTTCGAATGGAAATGGGGTCTAGAATCGAGTGTCCAAGCAGCGCGCCATCGACAGTCGGCTTACGACTATCCTTGCGCCCTTCTGTTAACGACGAGCACTAACCAGCTGTGCAGAGTGTGCATAGTGGACGTTCAAATACTGCTACTGACAGCTTCCGGCCCGTCATGTCCATAATTAGATATTAATTCTGGCGTTGAATAATCTTTGTAGGCTCGGACGTTTCGATACGCGCGACCGACGGCGCCGCCTGCATATCTGTGCCCGAGCTGTGTTTGTGGAACGGGTGTTCCATGGATATTGCCCGAAGACGAGAGTTTAATATTCGATGTTTATGTAAATGTTGATTATTAATGCTGCCTGGTGAATATTGGCTGGCCCTTGGGCAGAATTAGTTCCCAGGAATCGACGCAGGCTTGTCAGGAACGGAGGAAGCGATTCTAGGTGTTGTGGAGAATTTTATAACTGCGCGTTGATTTCTTGACTCCTTTGATGATGCTAGTTTAAGTGACGCTGGGGGTTAACTACTGCTGAAAGGTAGAAATATTCTTCCGAAGGGCATGCGTTCAGATGCGGTAGAATACTGTACCCGCGGCGCTAATAACAGAGAAGTTCCAAGAGCGATTGACAAAATTTGTGGGCCCACGTTTACATGGCGGAGCCACGAATCTCTTCGCACTTGTGTTGCCCAGTGACTGGTGCTCGCAGATCGAAAATCACCTCGACTGCCCCTCGCCATCGACTCCGAGAACACAGAGGCGTAATTGGAAAGTTGCCCGGTGTTTGATGAAAGAGCGAACGTCTTTCTGGTCCTTTGATCGAGGCTTCGGGAGCGTCCGACCCGAAACGGGTTTTATCTACTTGCCCCTTTTTTTCCGGACCGCACAGTGTTGCGGCCGGGCTGCTGCTCGTAATTATAATTCCGTTTCGCGTCAAGCTGGAACGAGATTCCGCTCGTCAACGCGTCGAGATTGGTGTGCGGGGGGGGGGGGTGGGGGGTGGGATTCGTAGGCGGGGGTTGCTCCTTTTAATCTTTTAAGTGGCGGAGTTCTTAAATAAATCCTGCCTCCCTTCTTTTTTTAATTCCCCTTTATGCGATTCCCGCTGCGAGGCTCGATAAAGAAGGTCTTACGTCTGGAATTAAAAATTTAAGGGGAGGCGAAAGGGAGAGACCCTCTGCTAGAAATTAATGGTCGATAATTCGGGATGATTGTGGTAGATTCTCCCGAAACGACTCAATTCATAACTCCTCCGCAGCTTTCTCAACTATTTCAAGCTAGACTTAACACACTTAGGACTGAAGGAATCTTGAACTGAACCAATCTCAGCTGAATAACAGACCACCAGCCGCACAGCTTCACCGTTACACAATGCTATCGAACGGGGATAAGGACAATCACGCTCCGACCCTTGCTGACGCAACGATTTCTTTGGTGGAACCGACCGGGAACAAACACCGCGTTTATTCTTCCGCGAGGAGGAGATAGTCGTCGGCCGTTTCGACGTATGGACGTTCTCGAATTACCATGTCTCCTCCCGATAGCGTATCGTTGCCCGTTGCTCGTATTTCTGATGCCCGACTGAGCGACTAAGCCCACGCCAGCCGAACAATGAAACGTCGGCTGACGAGGGATCCGTGCGGTCGGCGTCGGTTTGCTTGTTGCGAGAGGGTGCAAGTTATGCGCCACTAACGTTGACCCGCCCTTGGACGTGATCCAACCTCCGCGAGGGATGGTAACAGTTCGATGCTCCTCTTTTTTTTCTGGGGCCTCCTTCCGTCCAGTCATCTGGCTGGCGAACGCGGCAAGCGAGAAACTATGATGGCACAGTGGGTAGACGTTGTGGAAGGGATGTTCTGCCACGGGGGAAAGAGATTGGGGGCTGTTTTACCGTGGTCAAATGCTGCGTGGAAGTTGCTAGTCATTCTATGGCCAATCGTGGACTTTTCCAATGTTTCTTCGTGACTTTCGTGGTTTTTATTAGAGAAAAGGAACGAAGGCTCATCTGAGGTAACCTTTACGTTTGCTCTGTCCTGTGTTTAACTTCGTAGGCATGTTATAGATAAGCGACCGCCAAGTAAAACCAATTCAGGACTGTTCGGTTCGATTGGGTCAGGGAACGAACGAATTTTAATTAAAGCATGTGGAAAGCAGGACACTGAAGTGTGTAAGGTCCCATATAGAATCGCACGAGCAAAAGCGTCAAGATAAAATAACCCCGGGGTAAAAAATACACGATAAGATATCGATTTCTGGTCGCCCGCAGCGGCGACTACCCCTGCCTGCTCGTTTTCCCGCCTTTTATCGGGTCCACGGAATTTATTTACGGTAATGCATTCTCGATCGCTGGATTTGCAACTCCGGACGCGAGTACGTATATCGGGATACACTGGATAGACCGCAGAAGCTGCGAATTTAGTCGATCCTAAAGGGAGAGAGAGACACTTTTGTTCGAAATGATTCTGCTCCTGGTAAATTAGCCTTCAAGAGGCTGAATAAGGCAAAGATATGATCGACAAATCGGGTTCGTTTCTGTGGAGCGAAACGGAGCGAGGATCGTGTCATTGGACGAGTAGAATGACGGTAACGGGTCGAAATGACAGAGAAATGAAGGCGGGAACGATTGTCGAGGACCCGAGGCCCTCTGTGATTAACAGCTTCCATGGATCGCTGGATCGGCCTGCGTCCAATTTGTGAAATAATTTTTCCACTGGTCGCGATTAGTCGATGCCAATTGCTCGTCGAATCACTGTAATTGCCGTGGACGAGATGAAAGATTCGCGTTTTAATTAAACGTGAAATTCGTTCGCCCGGCGAGTTGAATTAGTTGAATCCCGGCTCCGCAAAATGCAATTGTTCCTCGCCCCCGATAGTTAAACGTGGCGTTTTTCTCTTGTTTCTCACTGAATTCTATTTATTAGCATCTGCTTCGACGGTCGCACTTGCTCGGTGGACTTGGCCAGTAGCGTACCAGAGCGTATCGACGGCACAATGATCGAGGATTCCGTTCGGACCGCGAAAAATTCTCAGGGCGAAATTCAGATTTCCCGAGGAGTTTCCTAGGCGTCCAGCCGTCATAAATTAGGGAATTGTCCAATAAAAGCGTCTTCCAGGGACGCGAGGTAACGCGGCCAAGAAGAAAGGACTTTTGTATAGGGAACGATAGATCACGCCAAGAAACGCGGACGTTCGATACTACGTTTCGGCCGGTGAAAGGGATCCGAAATCCTTCTCTCCATATATTTCCCTTCGATCGTCCTTGGACTCGATCAGAAGGAAAAAATCGGTCTCTGCGCGGGCCTTTCAGTTCGAGTTATAGCCGCGTATACAATTGCCCCTACAATTTATGGCGTCTACCAATAGAACGGAGGCTCTGGCCATCCACGCGAAGGAAGGCGATGGGAGCAGATTTTTTCCACGAGCTTCGATCGCGTGGGAGTGCTCCGAGTACCTCCAGCCAGGAGATATGTCCTCGTAAATGCGGCAATTGGTTTTTAGAATATTGGGGAAGTAGTCGCTCTGTTAACGGCGCTGTAAACGGGGAGCCAATGGCAGCACCGCGCCGCTGCGCTTCTTCAGTGTCCCCGATTCCGATATTTAGGATTCCAGTGACAAATCGGCAACAGACGAATAAACGAAGTTTGAGAAATTTGTCGAGCACCGTACAGTTCCGTGAGTTCTGGAAATTCCTTCCCAAAACTATTAGTTATAATGTGATTTGAACGCGAGCCACTGTAATGGTACGTGGACGTCTGAAAGCTGCGCCTTTGCCAGAGGCAAACGACAAAGTTCGGGAAGACTTCCCGATAGTTCGGCACAGCCAGTGTGCTCAAGTTAGCGGCAATTAGAGCAGAGCTGAAAATAGTGGGCCGATAGAAATGTTTATTAGGCGTGCACGTGGACGGAATCGGATGTCATTAGATGGCCCGTGCGCCAATGTTATTTCCATGAACGAAGAATAATGGGGAATCGGAGGAAACCGAGCAAGCGGGAACGGCCCGATGAACTGGCCCGCTACGCGAAATCATGAAGACGAATGGGAAAGGAGCCGAGCCGTGTGTCATCGTCGTCGTCCTCGTGGCGAAGAAATTTGAGGATTTTCTGGGAACGTCCCTGCCATTACAAATGGACCTTCCCCGCCGAATGGAAAGGCTATTGGTCTCTTACAGGGTTCTTGTGGCCAGCTATGGCCAGTAAGAACATATGTATATGCTCTTCGCACTCCTCTAAAACGAACTTTACATTCCTGTTGTCCATTTCTCACAAATACTCGACCAGGCATTACGAATCTTTCTGAATTAAGTGCCCTTATACGTTTCACAAGTTTCAACGAATCGCCTCCGTAAAGCAAAGTCTTTCGCTGTATTATTAATTTTACAGTAACAGAGATTCGATGGGAAGTCAGAAGATTTCTGAGAAGAGCCATAACCAGGCGGACGAGTGCTTTACTCTGTTCGCCAACAAGTTTACAGGGCCATAACGTCAGAATGGTAACGCTCATGGCTGCCATTCCGTGACGTAAATTCCGCCGTGAAGGCACAGGATAGAACTCGCGAAAATCGTCGCCAGCCATCGAGCACGCCTCTTATCTGTGACTACTAAGTAGAAAGGCGAAGCTGACGCGTGGAAATGACGCGTTATAACGATAAAGGTGGACATTTCACGGGCAGTTTCTTGCGCGGTTCGCGTGGTTCCTCGCCTAAACCGACTACTCGTAAGGGAGAAGAGAGATTACGGGGATGTCTCCAGTGAACAGGACTCGCAGATTCCTACGACGGCTCCTGTAACGATAGTTGCAAGATCTGCGAGAGTTTCGCCGCGATTTTCAGAGCGTGGATCGCCGAGGGAGGAGCGGGAAAGGAGATGTTGGAGCGAACGTCTTCGGTCGCATCGAATCGCTGGAATTCGAGGCTGGAACGCGATGTTTGGCCTACGAATGGCAATACACCCAGGTCCATCTGCCCGTGAAACGCGATCGTAACCCATCGTTGCTCAGCTGCGTCGGACACGTGATGGTAACGTTCTTCCCGCGAAGCGTTTAGCATTAAATCGCATTGCCGGCGAGCTCGCAAGCTCGCGTAATTGCGAGCCGCAATATCCGCGAGCCGGATGCACGATCTTCTTCGTCCGTAGACAGTGATCCTCGTGGATGTTGGTTTTAAAGAGAAAACATTGCTTTTTCCTTCGCAGCTTGTACATTTCCCTCGCTCTGTTAAGTCGCCGAATAGCTTCGCGTCGTTGTAAAACAACGCAGAGTCCATGAAATCGCGAACAAGAAGCTTCCTATACGTACTGGACGAAAATTCCCGGCACCCGAATCCTCGTCTGATTCCGGCGCGCGTCGCGGCATGAGAAAACTATTTTGATAACTTCGCGCGGGACGCTGAGAGCAACTTTCCCCGAATGGGGTCCGGAGATTAAACTTGCGCGTACACATTTTGTCAGAATAGAGAGTCCGCCTTCGGTCCGCGGGACGCGCGGCTTTATTACGTTCTCTGATTGCGAACGCGCGTTTTAGCCGTCCCGTTATCAAGGAATAATTAACCGGCCCGGCTATTTGCACTCTAATCGTGCCCGTAAGCACGCAAAAATGGAGATTAAAGTCGCGTTAGTTCACGGTCGACCGTTCAACTTCGCCCAGCCGTATTCGCGGTACACGCGTATCAGAAAACAATCCCTGTGGCTGCCGCGGAGTTTCCCGCCGCCGCTGCGAAATTTCGAACCGCGGGGGTAATTAACTGTCTCCCCGAATAACAATAAGATAACGGGTGCGCGGTAAAGGGAGGAGGGAATCTGGGCGTTCCGTGGTGAACGACGCCGTAAACGTTTGTGTTTCGACGTAGGCTCTATTGGGTGTATCGTGTGCAATTAGAAATTGTACATCGAATCGTTCGCGTCGTAACGTTTCGCTATCGAATTTGCACGGGTCTACAAGGACGCGGGCGATTCCTGACGCTCGTAATTTCGATTATTCCACCGAACAGTGGTGCTTTATAGCCTGGTCTTTCAATGTTCCAATTGCTAAATCTGCGTTACTCTAGGAAAGTTTAGTTTCTCGAGGTGCGCGTTACTTGGACGGAACTGTATGCAAAATCGAACAATGCTCGATGGCGCGTTAAGGAAGCCCGCTTAAGAGGAAGTAATCTTTGCGGGGTTGGGAGATGCATCCAGGGCCACGGCGAAAATGTCTTTCATAGACAATGGAGCTTACCGGAGCGTAGTGCGAAGAAGCGGCCCACCAGATTCCTACGTACCGATTAAAAGTGTCCCAGTTCCCCGGCATCGTGTTTCTCATTGTGCCCGCGAACTTAAAAGCCGCGATCGATCACATCCCCGGCGACAGTCTCTCGAAACCAGAGTCGCGAGGGTGGCCACTGTTTTTCGCCCGAGAACTTCGAGACTGTCCTCCAAATTCCACCACCCCGGACGATACTCCGAGTAATTAATACGAGCGTCGACGTTGTATTGCATTTTTAATAACAGCTATACAGTAAATTCAATCGATCACCGTCCGCCAATTTATTTGCGTCGCGCGCGCCGTTCGAAAAATCGAGCCCGGGATTTGTTTATGATATACCGTGCTGTACGTTGCGCGCGCCAGAATGTAAAAGAGTAGTAAAGCGTCGCGTCACATTAATAAGCCTTTATCGGCGCAGTGACGGCAAAGCGGCTCCGAAATTCGAATAGAGCTCATAGAGGAGCGTTTTTCACTGGACAGAGAGAATCGATAGGTGCGCTCTTTATTTCCACTCGGATCAATCGGGCATTGTGTAGAACCATTCCAATTATTCCACGGTCCGACACAAGATCGAACAGGCCACTGCGCTGGTTTGTACACACAACACGGTCCGCTTTTGTACGGGCGATCGTTTAAACCCGATATATTTGGATCCGACTCAATAAAGATCTCAGCCACGGTGTTACCGCGAGATAAATGTTGTACCAAAATTACAGTCGCAGCTGACCTCGTCCCGAAAGTGCAATATATTTCCCGGGATCCGGCCAACACGTCAAAACGATGTACCTACTGTCCGGACACGATTGCACCCGACCGCCAGCGTGTGCACCCACGTCTGGATATTGTATGAATCAAATTGCTTTTCGACTTGTCCTAGTCCTGGTAAAATTTAGACCGCCCTTCGTCGTTTGTTATCCGATTGAAAGCACGTGTTTCGCTGGGTCTCGGAGCCACCCATTTCTTCTTCGCGACTGCTTCCTCTTTGCCATGGCAGAAGGAAGTTCTTCGATACCGTTCTCCTCTGTGGATCTTTGTTCCCCGATGTTTAATACCGGGTAGTTTGTATAAGGAAGACCATAAAGGAAGAACTCGCTGCATCTACAGAATAGAAGTTCGCGAGCCTCTAATTCGTATTGAAATAACGTAGCCTTCTATGAAATTAGAGTGCTCCTCTGGCGAAATTTCGGTCACGCCGCCTAGTTCGTGATCCTCGCGCGGCTACTAACACCCGGAGCAGTCGGAGCTCGTAACTCTGATCTGTCCCCTAGCTTGTTCGACACGTTGCATTCCCAAGATGGATTAAAGATTGTTCGGCTGCTGGTCGCGGCGAACGAATCTAATGAAAAGACGTTTCAATTTCGCTAAAAGCTTTCATCGATTGTCGCTGACGCAGCCGCTTAACACGGCGTTCGGTTAAACAGAACGGCGTGACATAATTTATGCGCGGGGTTGCGGCCTATCGCTGCAGCAGAGGGTAATGGATACGCGGCAGCTTTTGTTGCTAAATTTGATTTCATCGAAATCACTGGAACACGGGCCCCTCGATAATAAACATTCAATTGGAAATCTAGGACTCTCCTCTATTTCGACAGACACTCAGCATTAGGGTAAATCCGGGAGACGCGGTTGGGCCGAAATACAGTTGGTCGAAACAGTTGATTCCTAGAGATTTAATTGTTCTGAACCTTAACACGCTTTTGCATATACACAGATTTAGAGTCTGAATATAGCCACTCGACTAACTCTCCGGCCCGACCGCGCTTCCCGGATTTACACTATTATAAATTCGTCTGCTAGCACCCCTTATCATCCTACGCCTAGCTAGCAATTCGCCTCTAGCTCCCCCTAATTGTACTTCGATCTGATACAATTCTTCGAAGGACCCGAGATCTAACTCACGTCCCCATCGACACACTCTCTCTCTCACTCTCTCGCTTCACCTCTCAAGATCCCCGCCGCGTGAACGCTGGAAATTAACTTCACCATCGAGGCTAATCCCTCGAAGAACCTCGGTGGTCCCGCTGACAAGTGGCTTTCCAGTTCGAGACCCACGAATTTACCTGTTGTACGACGGCGAGACCGTGTAACTTACAGGCAACTGAGGGCTGGGAATTGCCTGTAGCTTAAACGCGTATCCGGGCGGACTTTGACTGCGACGGAACCGGTGGAAACGGCTAACCGACGCGACGGCTGCAATTGAGGCGGCGCAAGGAGTTAGACGCGCTGCCCTCGTGGCTCCTATAACAGTAACTGCACCGAGGAAATCTACGCCGCTGCTAGACGAGGATAGACGAGGTTATACACCTATCCAGCTCGTACGCTATCCGCCCCGTGGCTGACGTTCAATTTTCGTCGATCGCGTATGTGCGACCACCCCTGGCCCCTTGCACGCTGGAAACTAGCCCCAGGACCTGGGTCATTCGGAAACCGAGGCAGTTTATGAAATGTACTTTCTTCGATGTTGCCCCCGTGCCTGTTCCCTGGACGTTTCCCTATAAGATACGAGCTTCTCCGGCGATCGTTGGTGGTCGGATCCGAAGTTTTCGGGGGAAGATTGTGAAAGGCGGTTGGTGGGTTTTGCTGGGCAAAGGGTAGACTGGGTTGCCGATGGTGAAATTTTAGATTTGCAATTTCCAGTCTATGTTGCGTGGACGGGAACTGTAACGAACAGTGCTCGATTCTGTAAACGTTTCGCGGAGAGCTATAGAGTAGGTATCTGTTAAAGCCATCGAGTTCTCTGAACTGTAATATTTGTACGCTGCAGGGATGATCACAGTTGAGTAGATAGTTCTCCTCCGAGTTCCTCTTTACGATACAAACAATAAATCGCAGGCATAGTATCCACTAAACTGTGCTCCAGAGCTTCTGCAGGAAAAGTCAGCCTTCGAGTATACTTAATCTGTCCCGTCTCGAGGCTTTTCATGTAGATTCACCATTCTGGAACCCCTCGGTTTGCATACGGTTTTATCCCTGCTTATCTGTCGGATATGTCTGTACCCCGAGGTAAGAGGAGCGATGCAGGATTCGAAGATGCCATGTTTTATTCCTCTGAGTGATTCTCTTCAAGACCCGCAGATCCTTATGTACGTATTCAGGCTACTTTGGCTAGCGTATTATTATAGTCGATACTTACTCTGGCCTCCGGAACCCTCTATCCGCCTTTCTACAGTTCCATAATAACCTACCCCGCTCCTAAAGTTCTCAAATATCCCAGGGGAGGTGTTGCGAGCTCGTAAGCAGTGGTACCCGTGCAACCCTTAATTTTCTCGAAGAGGGACTTAAGCATTAGATTAAGCATCCGAATGCTCCTCTGTTCCACTTCACATTTGAATCTCGCATAAAGTCTATTTATGTATCTCCGTGAAAAGGTACTTCTCTTCTATTATTCGTCGCTCTTCAACTTCTATTTATTGGCGCTACATTCTCTCTTTCACGCGAAACTCAGTTACCTCGATTTCATTGTCCATTTCCATCTACGTTCGTGCTACCCCCGGACACGTCAGTTATCATCGGAGTGAGATCAAGGGGCTAATCAAGATTCAATACGTCGAGATATAGAAAACCCTGCAAACGGATCCACTCCACTCGGAATAGAAGGAATCCCAAATCTGCCTCGGATTTTCGTTCTTAAAGGGTGGAAATACGTGCCGCAGAAGTGCAAGATTTAATTCTATAAACGTTCACGGGGCATGCGTTCTCCCCGAAGTTTCTCGCTTATGAATTTGCCGCGTACGCGATGAAAGCCTCGTCCATCCCCCGTCCCTGGAGCGCAACCCCTCCTACCGGCCCCTCTCGAAACGCTTCGCCCTTTCACGGGTAATCCCATGAGCTCTTGACGACTGTTTTTCATTTGAAATCCCGCGACAGATAAAACACGTATTTATAGGCGACACAGAGGGGCTGCGCGAGGACCCGTATTTATGGAAACGGCGTATGTATCCCGAGCGCAGCGCTCGTAAATCGATAACGTTTTGCCTGATATCGGCCTGGTTATTTCCAGGGGAAAAAGAATTATACCCGATGATGAACTGGTTTTCCGTTCGTCGGGCTGGCTGTCGCGCCGAGGGAACCGCGAGAACAGATTTAAAACGAGCTTTGTTCGTTCACTAGAGGTCTGCGCGTGGCACCTGATATTGATTAAGACCCCGTTTCACGATACACTAGTAATCAAACTTTTTCATTAGTAGGATTGTTGCTATTCGTAAGGTTTTTGGTGGATATGAATTTGATGGATGCATGGCTTTCCACTAATGATCCCAACATCCTTGTTAAAATCAAAAAAGGGTACAGCACCCAAATTTCATCCCCCTGCGTTTCTCGATTTCTATGGTCGCATTTTCACTGTCATCTCGTGGTAAATGTTGCATTAGTATACGTCAGTATTCTGACAGACTTGCGAGTAACAGGTTAAGTGTTTGTGCGTTTGCGAAGGTTGAAGTAGATTTTCGAGCACAGTGAGTTTTTACAGAAGATTCTCGAGCACAGTGAGTTTTTACAAGCTTATGATAGCACGTTACTCGTGGAAGTGAATATTATTTTGAATTCGAAGTTGCAGCACTTTCTCGGGCATATCTTGTAGTTTAGAGCGATCAAATTTCGTCCCCAGGAGGTGTCCTAATTTCGTCCCCGGGACTTTAATGGAAATTGAGACCGACTTTCCAAAAATTTGTTATTTGAAATAAGAAGGGCTGAAACATGAAGTTACAGGAGTGAATTATCGGTTTCATCGGTTTTCAAGCAATTTTAGTAGAAATGTTTCATGTTTCGTAGATACCGAAACGAAGACAGTGGAATAAGGAGTCCGTGCGAAAAGAAGACGTCCATTTGCCGTGATTGCTTGCACACGTAAACTGTAAGATCACTTGTATCAATAAAAAAATTAAATTTTCAATTTATTTACCGTTTTATAAACATTTTCTTGGGGAACGAAATTAGGAACACTTTTCTCAGATCTCACATTTTGCACGTTTTCATACTCTGTTTATTATCTCGTAATGACATGACATAATTACGTTTTGCGATTCGTAGGTAAATAGAGAAACGTTCAAAGAAAATTCGTGCCAAGTGCCAGCTGATCCCAAAATTTCGTACACCCTCTGCAGGGTCAAATACAAATGGGGGACGAGATTTGGGCCCTTTACCCTGTATAGGTTACACTTTCAAAGTTCCGTCGCTTCTTTCCAGCTTCTTCTACATATCCCTCTATCGAGCCATCTTCCACGTACCTTATACACCCTTGTACCCCGTGTTTGCCCGTCACTCTAAATTTTAACTCCGCCTCCATCCCCTCCTCCACTCGACCTAGAATACAACCACTCGAAAGATTACGATCAGACGCAAGCGTACCCACATTTCCCTCGTATTACTTCTAATATCGCCAAGACGCTGTTTCCGCGCGCTGATAAAAATTTTCCAATTAAACCGTGTCACCCCGACACGAGGCTCCCCCAACAGGATTAAGCGCATCCTGCACGCTCGTGAACCCGGTCCTCCAAGCAGAGGGTCTTGTTAAGCCGTTTCAAAGAAGGGAGGGGGGGGGGTGAAAAAGGAAAACGAGCACTTGTTCGATTCAAAGGTAGCCAAAGTTCCCTGACTGCCAACGAAATTGTTTGCACGGGAAAGTTTCCTTTTGAACCCGACCCCTGTTAGCTTCTTCAGCCTTCTCAACGCGATAACTTCTCCTCATTACTTGAGCAGCGCGGCAGGGCCGACCTTATTAATTCTCTGTATCATTGGAAATCGGAGTTCCAAAGATCGTAAACATGTCTTTTGCCTCCTTGTGTCGCGACGCGGAGAGAACAGTTCGGAGACGGTACCAGAGTAAATGCCGAGCTGGCGGTTCGTCTAGTGTGTCTAACTTTGCCAGTGGATGACGCTGGTTTGCAAAGCAAATATTACCGTAGCGCCGAGTAACGTCGCGCGCGCGACTCGTCTCATTTGTTGTTAATACAAATCCGTTTGCGGCGGGGGCCGACTTCATTCAAAGGCGCCCGTCGTCGAGCAACGCGGGCGGCTGCTGTTGTTTCGCTGGCTTGTTTTTCTTTGAACTCGCGGGGATCCATCGAAGCGGCAAAGCAATTTGCATTATACGCGCGCCACCGTTTCCAAACATCAAAATCGTTCACGCTTGTCGGGCAGAATCGCAGCCGCGCTGCCAGCCATCGCAACAAAGGAGCACTTAATCTTACATCGGTGGGCGGGGATTGAATTGATTTTCCGGGGTGCTGCGAGCGCACACTCTTAATGGACGTGCATTAATTTTCCAGCCGCTGTCGGCTGTCTATCGGTGTTACGCGTATGCTTCGCAGCGGCCCAAACTCTCCGTTCGCGGGCACCCACGGAGCGTGGCAGCCGCTGCAGTTCGCCACAGAATCCGAGGAATCGAGCGCCATTCGCGGGATTCGCATAAGTGCTAACCTGTTAATTGGATTACTTCGGCAAATGATTGGGAGGAAAGGCTCGCGCTGTGGTTACAAGTGCACTGTAAGTTCGCGATACTCGGGTCTGAATTTTCCAGTAATGTAGGGGAGACCGGGGCTAGTTGACTAACGAGGTTAGTTCACTAATTCCCTTTAATTGTTGTATTATGTTATAAATTATGCTGCGATTCGCGATATTCAAGCATATGAATGACCAGCTTGCCATTTAACGTGTCAACGTGGCAAAAACTTGCGGGTTCTATCAGTGAGTATGAAAAATCTAAAAAGGTCGGCGGGAAGTAAATATTTCTGTTTCGACTATTTATGAATTTTTGTCCACTTCGTTGACTTATTCCTTCCACTACTCTAAATGTAATAAAAACTACGACCTAGACTCAATTAAAACAGTTTTCATCCGTCAACAAAATACCAATGGTCTATTTATAAAAATTAGAAATGTTAAAAATTAGTCAACTATCCCCGGTCTACCCTACGCTTCTAAAAGCCTGTTATTAATGCAGGATGTTCATTATACTCGAGGAAGAGAATAGTGGTTACTTAGGGGTGCTAAAGGGTCGGAGACTCTCTATTTTTCAACCAAAGCGTCCCAATGCTGATGGAAATCAGTACCCAGCAGCCGATAAAGAAGCCCCTTCCACCCTTTCCCCCTGTCCTCTTAAACGTTATACCGAAATTTCGATTCGATCGAGAAGCTTCGTTTCCAATCGGATCGACAGTGCTTCGGAATCCCTATCCACGGGTACGGCGAATGCCGTGGGTCGGCGCTGCCCCGCGATAGCCGCGTAAAACTCCCATGAAAATCCGAACTCCATCTGTAACAATCTGCTTGGCTGTTTACGCGCCACCCCCTGGTAATACGGGTCGTCTATAAAAACGCAATATCCCCGACAATGCGCAGCTGCGAGGATCGTAGGAGATTTACGCCGCCCGGAAGCACCTTGATTTTTGATTTGACACCTCCGCCGCTCCCACGGACTTGCACCCCCTCGATAAGCATCCCGCGAATGGCAGCCTTCGTGCGCCGCGGGCGCACGCACTGCGCGCGCGTTCCTTATTTACGAGCCGCGGGGAGTTTTACAGTGCCACCGTTTCCTCGCCGGTATCCCCGCAGATGTCCGTCGTTTCATTCGGTAACGACCCCGTCGAGCACCGCGAGTAACGCCGCGGAGCCTTTTTATTCCTGGCCATATCGCGCGCGCTTGTATTTATGATGTAGACGCGCGCAGATCGTAACTTCCGGTCTCCGTTGGCCCCTATCGCGCAATATACAGTCCGCGGAAAAAAAAGTGCAATCGGTCGGTGGTACCTTGACGCTTTGTGTGTACGTGGTTTCGCTAGACCGCGCCCTTTCGGAGGGGGTGGCGTGTATTCATCGACTGAGAATCAGGGTAGGTCGCATCGACTCGGTTGTTACGGCTCCAAAAGAGATTTCCAATAATTAATTTGATATTAACGAGGGATTGGCTGTCAGTAGGGTAATTACGTAACTCCGCCGTGTTTATTTATTTCGGGATTGAAACCGAGCGCAGTTCCAGGGGAATTCCGCGTGAATGGAGATGGGGGCTTCATGCCGGGTGCTCTTGTAATTATTAGTTGGATTGCGATAGTTTCGGGATGATTCCATGTGCGACTAATTATGTTGGTAATTCAGAGGCATCTTCATAGGTACCTACTTGACAGTAGGCCAGCTTCGTTATAGCGCATTGCGTGCGTTGATCAGCTTTCTGAGTATCCGCCGATCAAACGGCTGGCCCGAATAGATCCCAATCCTGTAAACCGATCAGGATATTTAATTAATTCGCTTGTAAACTGGCTGCAACGATTCACGGTTCGGTTAGGCGACTCGCCAAACACTCTGTCCCGTCGGTTGCGCGCCATTCGCGATCGGTACACGCGATCACGGTGTGGACGATTGGTTTCGAGGATTACCTAATTCCTCGCGAAAACTATTTGGGGTATAATTTCGTTGCGGCGGCCACTCGACGATAACGATTATGTCCAGCCGTAGATGCCGCGCCGGCGGAGAAGCGTTAATCGAATCGACGCACGCTGGCACGCGTTAATTACCGCGTTTCCCGGCGATGGGGCGGGAGAAAAAGTCCCATCCGACGGCACGCGCGCCGGCACCTCTTTGACCCCGTAATTATTTAAACTTTCGCCGCGGCGGGAAATCGGTTTTAATTAATACGAACTTCACGACGGGGCGCACGTGTATGCACGTGCCGGTGCGTCGTCGAGTACGGATTTAATAAACTGAATTTTGTCGGCAGATTTCGCGGACTCGTGGGGAGAAGCTGTCCATTCGCGTGGCCGCGTATTTCGACGATCCCGACTCACGATCGCTGGGAGATTTCAAGCGAATCTGGTGTAACTTCTGTTCCACAGAGAGCACTGCAATTTCCCGTGGTCTCCTCTAAGGAAGGAAGTTTTCCCAATTAATTCTATGTACAGAGATAATCTTGTCCCCAGGATCCACAGAGCCTGTCCCTCGACTGTTCACTCGGCACATCCAGCGAATCTTGAGCAGGCTCGTCGAAAGTTTCCTGCGTCTTTGATCTCTCCTCATACAGCAGTGAAAGTGTCGCAGGGTGTTCGCGCGAACCGTTTGACAGTTAACGCTCTTTTTCCTTTCCTTTCCTCTGGTAATAGAGTTCCCCCCCCCCCCCCCCGGTTCTCCAGAATCCTCAGCTCCGGCGGCAGCCGCGGCAGTAATTAAAATCTTCAGGGCCTTTGATCGACGAGCGTGACTGCGTTCCGAAACGGACCTGTGCTCGTTCCAAGCGAATTCACGCCCCTCTCCAATCGCCCGGCATACACGTGTAAATGAAAACTTTCACGGAAGTGTGCTCAAATTCTATCGAGGGTTTTTCTCTTTTATCCCAAAATTTTCCATTCTTGCCCTAGCCGGGCCTCTTGGCAGTCGAGTATTATTCCTGCTAATTAAGTAGTTTAAGTTACGAGCACCTTCTCCCCCCTCCCCATCGTTCACCCTGGCTTGTCAGAGCGAAGCGAGGAAAATTTAAGGGCGTCCCACGGGCCACGAGGAAATTGTTTCAAATCGCGTTTCGAACTTCGTTGTTCGTTCGTTTTTCCGAATGAATCCCGCCGCATTGGACGTAGGCGAACATTCTAGCCTGGCGACTCGATGCAATTTTCCTTCAGCCTCTTTGCTTTTAAGGAACTCTGTGAAACTGGACAGAATTGATTGTCTGCGTTTCTCAGCTGCCTGCGAATGAGCCGTTTCACCGATGGGGTAGTTAATCTCGACGTTGCTTTTGGGAGGATGTTTTGGGAGATCGATTGGATATTGAAAACTCACGTCTCTTTCACCGCACTCCCTTTAATACGCGAGAAATGTGATACAGCGAACTAACAATTTAATACAGATACTCTACAGGGTGTCCGCGCGTAGATTGAACAGCTGGATTTCTCCTAAAGTATTGGGGATAAAAAATTTAAAAAAATATGTAATTAAATGGTTCGATGGGGCTACTTTATTAGCCGAGACGATTTTTTTTCGATTATTATTTTAAAAGATACGATGGTCAAGTTCGGTTTTTCAAATGGAAAAACTTCAAGAAGATTGCTTCTGATACAATCTGCTCCCCATCGTTGAAATTTAGTCTAGCAACTTTCATACCTCCTAACCTAACCAATCGAACTTGCATCCCTCCCAAAAGAAGTCGCGTTCGCAGGCTGGGAGAACCCTGACCTGGGCGAGTATGGCTGCCAGATGCACTCGGCCATAGCCTGACTCAGCCAGGCCCACGGGGAAAAACCCGAGCCTCCAACGCGTAACGGTAAAACTCAGCCCTTAACAACTAACGCAAGCCAACGCCAAAGTCGCTACAATGTAATTAGCGTGACCAACTTTGGTGCGCCGCGCAAGGTGAACCGTTTCCGACCAGGACACTTCGGCCGTTCTTCGATCCTCGTTTTGTAGCTCGAACACTCGTCCTGGAACAAGCACGGGGCTTAATAACGAAAAATGCACTCGCCCCTTTGTCGCGGCGTTAATTGTTCGTCCCCTGGCGCAGCGAGCCACCTGTGGGAAGCGTCTGAGTCGCGTTCATCCCCTTTCAGCCCCGTAACAATCAGCTCCGTCGCGTACATAATTGTCGTCGAGGGGTAAATCGATGGCATCTCGCGCAAACGAAACGGACCGCCGCGGAACAATTAATCCGCCTCGTTCAGGAGCCTCGGATTAACCCTCGTTTCCAATGACTTCTCTTTGTCCATCCCTTCCGCGCGTCTCTCTCCTCCACTTGGTCGCAAATAATCGTCGAAACATGGACCAGCCACTTCTTTCGCGTCGAGGACACTTTCGACGCTTTTACGGTCGGATGCAGCGGCGGAGTATCGATCACTCGTTGAAGTTGATATTTACGAGCGGTATAAGAGGACGCTGTCGCGTGAGCAGGATGTTTGCGCAACGCCTATTAACTGCTTGTTTATTGCTGGCGCGTGTAAATGCTGGCTGCGTTTGATCGATCGTTGTTCGCGTTACGCCGAGTGAAAGTTGAAGGGTCGAGTTCCGATCGATTCGAGTGAACTTTGGCCGAAGGTATTTCGGCAACGCCAGAAGGAACTCTGGCAGCTGGATCGCAATCTGTAAAGCGTGTCATTAAAACTGAGGTGTGGTGATTGAAACCACCCTTCGGCGCAGCGTCGTCATCAAAATCAATGCGCCGAAAGCAGTCTCGACAGGTGTACTTTCCTGCAGGGGCGATCCGTAACAGCAGGACGAGCCCAGGGGGGCATTAATTTGACGGTCTCGAAAGCAATTTGCTGCCTTGTCAGGGGAAGACGAATGTTAGAGACGACGGGGCCTACGTTTCTCCCGCGTCTCGAGTAGCTGGCGCTCCCTCCCTCCTTCGGGCAACTCAACCCCTGACTCCCTCGATTCCGCGTTAATAAATTGACGATGGATCGTGCTGGCGAATCGCAGGAATCCTTCGCGTGCACAGATTTCCACAGGGCAAATTGCTTCGAGTACGTTTCTGCGATGGACTTTGTCGATTGATGCTCTAAGTGGACGATTAATGCATTGTATTTAAATACAGCAAGCTACTTATGCCCTTCGAGGCTCAATGAAGTTTCTACTTCATTCTTCAGTCTGGGGCATATTTTTAATATAAATTCTTAAAAACAAGATAAATAATATTTTTCCCACGAAAAAAGGATAAAATCATATACATCGACGTAAAAATTGTATCAAATTGTTTATCAAAATTTTGGTTCCGACAGAAGATGAGGACTGTCTTACAGATTATAAAAATGCCTTTACTGTGTGTTTTACATAATTCACCTGTCCGAAATCGTGTTCACCATCAGACGGTGCATCGCGCACAAGCTTTCACATTTATATTTATAACTTTTTTTCCTGTAATATATTTAAAATTTTCTTTTTGTGCATTAAAGTCAACGAAATGACGATTAAAACTTAAAACAAAAATTAACTCTATATTCATTTGTTACTTCAGAATATGCGTTTGAAGAAGGGCCTGATTTTCGGCTGTTGAGGGTTACCTACCCTTTGAAGTCCGAATGCATCCAAGCCTTTTTTCAATGATCAGTATTCTCGATCTCTCTACATCGCAAGCTTGCTACTGCTCGTGTAATCCAGAGCATAAAGGTTTCACGGATTCCCGTAGTTTGAAGGGAACGAAGACAAAGTTCACGCATGTTAGATCGCTGTTGGTGGAAAGTTAAGTCTCTTCAGAACCCGATAACGATTAAAATTCCATGGTCCCGCTTTCGAAATTCGCGGCGCGCCCGCGCCGATGCAGCGAGCATACGTACGCTCGAGTTGGCCAACTTTCAAGTCCGCTAATATTCGTAAGTCAGCGGCGACGGTGCTTTATCGGGCGATTAACTTCGACGCAAACGGCCGATAAGAGTGCCCGGCACGGGGAAACTTTAAGACTTGCCAGCGTGTATCCGGCTACATCGCATTCCGCATACCATAAGATTTCCCACGAGCCTCGTGGCTCATCCAGACACTGGCGACTATCTCTCCACCATCCCTCCAGCGACTTTGTTTTAGTATTCGAAACAATATCCCCCGGAACTTTCCGAAGACACGGCACACTTGCTGTTTTTCGCATGAGAAATGCTCGCGCTTCGCGGCGAGCCAATTCCTTGCTCGTCTTACCGCCGTACTGCTGACAAGAAACAGCTTCTACCTTCTTCCGCGACGCTCCGAGCTCATGCCAATTTATTTACCTCGTAAATTTCAAAGGAAATCCGTCATTTTTCCTTCTGCCGCGTCGACGAAGCTATTAAGTATCACGCTGGGTAGCTGGGAAGGGTAGCTCGTTCACCCTGCTGCGTGTCCACTCGCGAATCCCTGCGACAACCAACGAAGGGAAGTTACCTTAATTACGCTACCTGATTACGGGCGTCGGCCGATCGAATTTCCGCAGGCCAGACACGTTCGACATACAGCCGTGTCAACGTGATATACGGCAGGAGCTCGCGCTATTGGGATTCAATGTGTTGGCACCTATAATCGAGCGTACGTGGAACAGAAGGAATCCAGGCTGGCGTCGAAGGAGGAACGACTCTCGAGCACCGCGCCAGGTGCTGTTCGATTCGAGATACCAGACAGAAATTACACCGCGAACCGAGGTCACCGCGTCGCGCTCATTTCCACGATTGAGCTTGCGGTGTTCGCTCCAGGTATAATCTGCTCGTAACCGAGGCTTTATTGGCTACATTAATGAAAGAGCGAGTGTTGGAGAGCCCCAAGCGTCCGATAGAAAGTTCCACCTCGCCAGGAAATGGCCAACTTGCCGCTCACGCCGATGGGCGACCGTAAAGGCCGGCAGAATTTTCGATGCGTGAGCGTTAATTCAAAGCGCCGATTAACGTTTGATGTCTGGATGCCTGTGGCATGTGGGATGGGCTATCTGACGCTTTCTACTGTAACATTATTCGGGCGAACTCGACCAAGATGTAGATAATGATTGTTACATCGCATATTCGAGATACCGAAATTTTAAACAGTTTCATCGCGGGGAATTCTACATCGCGATCAAACCACAGAGATGATACACAGTTCGACCCTCCATACTCCACCTACGCGAACGGAGCGAAAGTAAAAAAAGTTCCTGGATACAGTTCCCTTCCCCAGTACAAAAGCAAGGCAAGCCTGCTATAACACGAGACATGGCCCATTCAGCTTTCACGTAGATCTCCACTTAAAAGCGATGGCGAAACTACGCACGCCTACCGTGACGCTATAAAACCCGCGCCCCTTAAAAAAGGAGGACTGAGAACCAGAGACCCAAGTTTTATTTGCTTACCGGGGGGGGCGGAACGGAAGAGGCTGACGAGCAAACTTCCAAAACTTCTACCCCCCATAAACCGCGCCTTTTCCCATATTAACCGTGACTCCTAATCGAGGACACTCGGACGCGAAAAACTCGCCAGACTCCATTCGCAGCGACATTTTCCACGAGCTGGATAAAGCCCTTTCCTTCTATTCCCCCGTGCTTCCACCCGTTTGCCATCAGCCAGGCCCGCGCACGCTCGTCTCCCCGCGGGCTCACGAAACTAAATTACGTGTTTCGGTGAGCGTCGGTCGTTGGAGGGGCGAAACTTTTCCATTTTAAATAAGAATAAATTCGGATTCCATCCCGCGGGGAGACGAGGTTCCGACGTCCCGCGCCGACGGAATACGCGCTACCGATCAAAAGTTTGGTAGCCAGGCTGAAGGGTGGCGGCTGGCGTTCTCAGGGAAAGGAGTCGAGCAGCTCGTCGCGCTGCGTATGAATTTCACGCGGGCCAAACGGAGCCCCGCGTGCACCGTGCACCCCTCCATCCTGTCCAGACACGCTGGAAATTATAGCTCGAGGTGGAAAGGCGCAGGGCCAGAGTCTTCTCCGGTTTTCGTGGATGCAGAAAGCTAGACTCGTCGAGTTGTCGTTGTCGCCTATCTCCCGCGGGAGATCCCCCGGCTTCGTTGTTACGAAGTAAACCCGAAGTTGCAGGGCGTCGCGATGGTTTCGCCGTGTTCCACCACCGGTGATGAAGTGTTTCTTTGCAGTTTTAGCCGGTTCAACTGCGAAACTCCGGTGCCGCGCGTCCACCACGGCTCCGCCGAGTTTCAGTTCCCTTCGTACGGCAGGCTTCGCGAAATTACTTCGGGTCGCATTCGCGGTTTCCTCGGGGAAGTTTGGAGGGGCATGTTCTGCCCACGAAGTCGTTCGAATCCGTCCAATCGGCTCTTATAAAGGGATGGCAAACGAATCGGGAGGGACATTATGGAATTTCGAGCTTCCAGATATATGTACTCGGAGTCTAGTCTAGTTTATTAACACTTGGATTCTAACAATGAGAGGGATCTCGTGTTAAAGAGGGAAGACCTGTCGTGCCTTCATTTTCCTGACACCACCGCCCGAAATATGTATTACCACCCCGAGAGATCTGCCTCAGAAATCATAAAGCTTCCTCTGGGAACCCTTTCTTCGTACCACGAAAATAGAGGAAACGTTTCGAGCAATAAAGTTGCGTGAGCCGCCCCCCCTCGCGGCAAACGAGAAGACGGAACACAATGGATCTGACGGATCTTAAATTCCAGGGAAATCCCAGGGCGTAATGGCGTTTCCCTGTAAGAAAAAAGGCGACCACCGTCTAGATGAGCATTCGACGTCATTTTTCTCTCGCATTTCGTTGCGGCGAGAAATTCGCCACCGCTGAAAGGGGAGAGAAAGCGACTCCGGGTGAAGTTTCGTGTTCTGAGCTTGGGCGACTTTTTTTTTCCTCCGGCACCGAAGAAGCCGACTTGGGTTCGCTTCGAGGTCTGTCTATCCAGTTGCGCGCGAAGGTTTTTTTCTTGGGTAGCTTCAGTTGAGTCGCCCCGGCTACGTTGCTTTTTTTTTTTCCAAGTCAAGGCTCCTGCGAGCAAAAGAACGAGATTTAGCAGGCTAACGGCACTCGGGAGTATTGTTGACCAGTTGGCTGTTGCGTTACGATTGATCGTCGCTGCAAAAAACCGGCTTCTGACCAGGCTCCTTCCTCGTTTCTATCGTTTCCCCGTTGGGGAGCGGGCGCGTCGAGAAAAAGGAGGAGGGAATTGAAAAGCGTCCAAAAAGGCCGATCGAACGGCGTACCTTCGACGCCAACAATGCCCGGTGTCGCCCTTGTTCCTGTACAGATTTATCACCCCGGTTGATGCCGAGGGGACGAAAATTTTCAATCTTCGTTAACGAAAGGGAGCTCGTCGAAACGTGTATTACACACGGTGTGCACCGTGTAAAGCCTTCCGGCGGGTCTTCGACGTCTCTGAAATCGCTTTATTACAAAGCTACGTCATAATCCAGAGTTCCTGAAAGATCGCACCGTAAACTTCTTAACCGACAGGAATAACAGGGCCACCATAAAGCTCCCTGGCCATTCCTTGGACTCACAGTTACGTTTCTCCCTCGACGATCGTATAATAGACTTGTCAGACTAACTTTCTTACATATGAGATACTTTTACTTCTATCTTCCGTCCTCCTCGATGACTTTCAAATCAGCTGAATCGCCTGCTGAGAACCACCATTAAGGGGATAGGTCACCCTCGAAATGTTCGAAAATTGGTTTCTAGGATTTTTGTATATTCAGCTGGCTACATCTTTTCTACGTATTTTAAGCGCAACCGGGCCCCGAAATTCCAAAAATTGAAGGAATTGCAGTAAAAAATGTACGAGCCTGCACATGAGATCGGTTAACGATGTCGAACTTTAAACGCGATTTCCCTGAAACCACGTTTTCCAAAACGGTGAACATAAAATCTCGAGAACCACTTCACCGATTTGAATGAAAATTTACAGGGAGCTGCAGGAAACTATTCCCCTCCATGTATTCGGAGCACATTTTCAATATAAATTCTTAAAAAAAAAGATAAATAATATTTTTCCTACAAAAAAAAAGATGAAATCAGAAACATCAACATAAAAATTGTATTAATTTGTTTATCAAAATTTTGCTCCCTGTACAGTGTACAAGATGGAGACTGTCTTACAGATTATAAAAATGCCTTTACTTTGTGTTTTAGGTAATTCACCTCTCACATTTATACTTCTAACTTTTTTCCCTATAAATATATTTAAACTTTTCTTTTTGCGCATTTAAGTCAACGAAATGCCGCTTAAAAATTAAAACAAAAATTAACTCTACATTCGTTTATTACTTCAGAATATGCGTTTTGAAGAAGAGCCTGATTTTGGGCTGTTGAGGGTAACCTACCCCTTTAAGAATACCTGCTATTGATTCATTTCTGAAACCCCTTCTTTGTATTTTCAAATTCTTCGGACAGTAATATAAAATCAACATTCGTTCCAAGCCCAAAATCAACCCCTGCAGTTCTGCACCCCCAAAGGAACTCCTGTTAGAAATCACGTTTCTGGAGATAGATTGGTGTGGCCAAACGTATCCCCGGCGATCGTTCCCCGATAGGGTGATATCACGCGATTCTTTGGTCAGGGCGAAAGTTGCTGGATGGCTTTGATCACAATGCACGCGACTCGCAGGAGACGCTGACACACGGTATTTGCGTTAGAACGAAACACACGCTAATGGGTTTAACTTGCTCGGTGCCAGCAACGGGCTGGAAACTCTCCTGGCTCGGTTTCTCGTCCCCTTCCGTCTCGTTTGTCGCTGCACCAGCGGCAGCTTCCTGACCTCCATTCTCTGTAGCAGGGAGCCGCTGGGCCGTACCCACTGGGACGCATCGCGTGCTCCCCGGGATCTCGTTGCTCGATTTAACAGAAACTGATTACGAGGACGAGCCCGGTAACAATAAAACCTGCAGCAGGATAAACGAGTGGAAAGATCCTACGGCGGGGGCTGCCTTCTGGCGGATTTACGGGCCACGCTGCGTTTCTATACGGTTACAAATTTGCCCATTTATGCGGGCCATCCCGGCCGAGGATTTAGGGCCGCCACGCCGATTCGTTCGTTAAATAAAATCGCTGCCTTTAAACGGGCGAATGGCCTACATAAAGGAGCTTGAATCGCGTTTCCATAGAGTCAGCTTTCGATTTGCTGTAGGTATGCGCGAGCCACTGGAATTTGGGAAGCACTCCGCTGATGTGAGAGGATAATTAAGCATCGATTAGCAACTAGGAACGTTCACGATGCTGTTTGAAAAGTAAAGACCTCTAAGTGGCGGAACAAATCTGTCGCTGTTTCATTGATTACCTCTGTGCTGCTGATTCATTTACTTGGCTGTTTAAAATTTCACCTCGATAATCAACGAGCGATTAGTGTAATCCCTCGGATCGATGCTGACGTTGGTAACGACGAGGGGGGCTCTCCTACCTCCGTGGCATCGATACTCGTTTCGTGTCCCGTTTCAAACAGCCGCGCGCGCGAAAGTCTTCCCCGGGAACTTCGAGTCGAGACAAAAGCCGTGTCTCCCCAAATGCCTGGTCCGATTGCGTTCGACCGCGTGGTTTTAAGGTTCAAAGGGAACTGGCCTGGCAGCTGGACTTCAAACGGAGACGGGTAAATAGAAACGAAGAACGAAAAGCGTTGGCAGTATCGACCGACGATAAAGCCTAGTTGTAATTACGGGTGCGCGGGAAAATTTTAGTGTAACAGTGTAATAGTTGTTCAGAGAAATTGTGCCGAAATTTTGAGAATTATTCGAGAATTACTTCTCCTTCAATCGTGTGCAGGATGTACCTAAAAAACCGATTCATTATACGTTCGCAGTTTGGATTAAGCTTGTGCTGTAGGAATCATCTGCTATACACGAGTTCCAATGCAATCTGCTTGGAAATTGATAGAATGGAATTGAATATGAGTTATTGAGCTTGTTATCAGTCCCCAGATTTCCAGCGAGCGTACCGCGGACGTGCAGCCATTTCGCTGGAAAACGTATGGAAAGTGGCTATCGATGATGGCAGAATTTCCTCGGCGTGTCTTGGTGAACGGGGCTGGTCGGAAATGGATTAGGGAATAAATGGTGTGTGACGAGAGTTTGTCGTTTTGCGGCGCCGGGAATATCGTGGCTTTTTTCCCCTGCCGCCTGGTTTTCGGTTGTAATATTTTGCGGTTCCAAGGGGGGCTCCGTTTGATATGGAATTCGGTGTCAGGATGCGCTGTGGATATGAAACAATTTCGATTTTGACAGACACACCGTGCGTTATTGGATTCACGTGAAATTTAAGTGCGCGATATGGCATCATGGTCCGAAGTTGCTTGGCGGATTGAAATTTTTAAAATGCGAAAGATCCTGGGGAGAGGATTAAATCTTTCGTCGATCTTGATACGCTGGACGTCGCGGTCAAACAATGAAACGGGACGAAGGTCCCTGAAATCGGTGTCCCGTCCAATCCCTTCGCGGAATCTCGTTCCCAGGATCGAACAAATTGCGCGGAATATCGGCATCGCGTCGAGATTATTGGATTTTATTAAGGGAAAGTACAGAAATTGCCTCCGCGGTAATGCTCTGTCATTTTTCTCGAGGCGAGGGTCCAGGAGGCGACATGGCAGTGTCGTCCGCTGATGAAATTATCGGAATTCCGTTCCGCGATTAACGACGCCGGGAGTCGGCGGAAAATGGTTCACGCTGATCATTCTGCTTGGAGGATCATCCGATCCGATCGCGCGATCCGTCGCTCGTTAACGAATTGTCACGGGCTCGTCGGTTTCAATCCGTTTGAATCAAAGTGCACGCCCCGCGGTCCTAAGAAGCATCGTCGCTGGCAGTTCCTTCGGGATTACAGTTGACTATCTTGTCGGTGGACGAGCAGATTGTTCAAACAAGAAGAAAGACCAGACGTTTCGGAGCACGTTTCTGGTACGCGCGGAGACGTCGAACACGATTAGAGGTATCTGCCGCAAACACGGGCGCAAGTAGCTCCCCTGCGGCGTTAAATGATGCGGGGAACCTCAAAATCGACTGATTTTGGCTAGGCGAATGGTGGCTCAAGTAATTACCGTACGTTACCCCCTCGTCGATGCGGCCCTATTCGTATTCGCCAACACGCGTTCGAGGCTGGTTAATTGCAAGACAAGCAAAACCTCTCTGGAGACGCTTCAGGCTTGCTGCACCGGGGTCTCGTGTGTTCTTTCCCGATCGACGAGTGAACATACCTACACTAAAACGTTCTGCTTACACTTAGCTTTTCCATATTCAGTATTTACTCATCTCGGAATGGTTGACGCATAAAAGACGTAGCTATAAGAATCCTGAACCGACCGATCCCATATCCTTGAAATCCACTTGGACGCACATAACACTTCCACGTCATTCTGCCTGAATCCACAGGAGAGGGACTTTTCTATCCCCGGAATATTATAGGTAGACCACAGCAAGTTCGCAAATACCGCGGGATGGCAGTTTCCACGAACTCTTGCCCGGTCACGTCGGTCCTCGCGAGCCGTGCGGGTCGAGCGAATCAATCCGTGGCGCACGTTGCGCAAACAGACGCGGAATCCAAAACAGGATTCGAGTAGAGGATCAAGTGGAGCTGCGGTGAAATGGAAGGCGGGGAAAAAGGTAGCGAGGGCATTCGCGAGGCCTTCTATCCCGGCCACTGTACGTTTAGCGGGGCGAACAGCAATTAGCGGTGTCGTTCATCAACATCGACCAAAGCGGCGGTAAGTTTTCAAGGCACGCGTAACACGCGTGGGCCTGTCGCGTCCGGTTCATCAGCGTGATTGGCACACCTCTGTCCACTGTCTGCGGCCCATGATCGAACGGCTCGCCGCGAATTTGCCATGTCGATACCCGCCATTCTCGTGTCCATCCGCCGCGATCATCTGCCGCTGCAAACGTTCATCCCCGCTGCCATTTTAGCCCCGGCGAACGTTAATTCGCCCGTCGCAACGCCCTTCCAGGCATCGATTGTGCCACGTGCCTGACGTATCTACACCGAGCCACGACGACGGCGGCTTTACGACGGGATTTTCAGCGATCCCCATCGCACCTGCGAATACGTACGATCCTGCCAGGCTGACGTTGACTCGCAATAACGTTGCGGTTAGCTGGCCAGAGCGATAATTAAGTTCCAACCGGGGCTTACTGAGCCCGATAAAGTGGTCGAGTCTGCTCGGAGAGGCCCGCGAAACGTCTATATTCGCAATGCGAACTTTAGGGGGTCTATCGGTAATCTATAGCGCTCTATCTTGCAGCTCGGAGATACGGCGAACGTAGGGATTGCACCCTGGGATTTTAGGATTTCGGCATTAAGGGCCTCTAATCTTGTTTTACTACCTCCGGCCAGCTATACCTCAAATTTCTGCGATCCACGATAACGCAGCGCGATCGCTATACACCGGGCGCGGAACGTTTATTCTTCGTTTATATCGCTCTTGATCGATCTTTCGCGGGAAACTTGCGAACGTTCTGATCGAGCGGGCGGCAAAGTTAGAGCCCGAACCGAACTCTCTATAATTTATAGTTCTGCGCCGGGCACCGAGTCGAGTCGCGGGTCATACTCGACCGGTTTCCAAACTCCCCCGCAGCCGGGGCGCGAGATCAAAGTTAGCTCTCGGGCTCGGTGGACCGCAAGGCGATAAAACGCGCGATGTCGAGAATAGAGCATGCCGTGCTGGCATCGGTGTGTATCCCACGTGCTGAAGTAGGTTCTGGACTTAGTAACGCGCGCTGCTAGCACCGCTGGCAGCTGAGCCTAGAAGGAATCCACTCGAAACAGAAGACTGAACACTGAAGGGATCTTGATGTCAGCGCCGGCATTGTGGATGACACGCAGGGCAGGTTAAAGTTACGGTACGCGTTGAAAGATCGTTATTATTTTGCAATCAGACCGTTCTGATCGGGAGTAGCTGCCCGTCGTGTTCTACTGTTTTATGAAATAACGACTGGAGACCGTACGTGACAGCTGACCGAGAATTCCAATTTCAAAAGCCAGCTGGTTCGGGGCGAGATCCGTGTCGGAAGACTTTGGCTTTTCAACTCGTGTTCGTGACGCAATCGAGTTAGGTGACTGGGATTCTGCTGGCTGGAGGAACTTTCGGTGGTCCAATTCGGGGTTTTTCGGGAGCCACGAAGGTCTCCAAATTACTTTATCACTTGACGATATTGTGAGCAAAGATCTTCGGCTACTTTCGTAGATGGAAGTAACGAGGCATAAGCGCCTACTTACAATAGTTCTTGTACAAAGCACGAGACTACTTAACATACTCGTTAATTTCTGTTTCAGATCACAGAATGCGGATGTAGTGGCACACTGATCCGTCTCTCCCGATGTTCCATTCATCCTCGGGGCAGCTGAAGATCGGACAGGAAGAATCGGGGTGAGTGGGTGTTCCCTTTCGTTCGATTATTCTTCAACGAGCAACACCGCGACTCGGTTACCAGCGAAAAGTTATCGGGCACGCGAGGCTCTTCCCTGGTGTCCTTCGAATCGAGGCGAGGTCTCCAGTTTACTCGAAACTTTTTGGCGTGATTCCACGGCTGGGTCTCGCAGGGTTCGAGGCTGGGGGGAGGATGGGTGTATCGTTGTAGGAAAGCTCGGTATTCCGGCGGCGATCCTTTAGCGGCGTTAAATGATAGCGATTTGTCGCGAACGGTAACGAGCACGGCCTATTTTCACGTCGAACGACGGGGAACGATGTCTAGGGGGCTCGATAAAGCAATGTATTATACCGTGGATGATTTCTCAGGCTGATATATAGACTCGGTACACACGGCGGCGTTTTCTCAAACTGTCTCGCTGCACAATGGACCGTGAAATTGTTGGCAGCCCTCTTAATAACTGCTCCGTTATAAAGCGAAGCTATACGCGATATTTCATCCCTGTTAAATTGCGACGGGCGGCAGCGCTACTTTATACTTCTGCCGCCGAGGGGTGAGCGGCTGAGCGGGCTCCTTCAACTGTATGATTAATTGTAAAAGAAGCGGCATAGGTTTCGTTGGCGCGTCATAACGACGAGTTTTAACCGTGGGGGATGCTGGTAGTCTGCTAGGTAACTGCATACCGAACGATTGCATTCTCATCGCGCGCCCTTGTTTCAATGCTCCGCAGTCCCCTAGGCTTTCGGATACTTTTCATTTCACTCCATGTGTTTGACCTGATTCGGCTCGGCCCCTCTGGTTCGCCTGTCCCTCGAGACTTGATCGAGCAGAACAGGTAGCTTCCAACGGGATAACGTCTTTCATTAGTAGGTATCTTCGATGTGGAAACTTTCGTAAAGTCGATCCCGCTTCGTCCTCATGGATTCTGACTCCAGCTCTCGGGTCGAATGATCACGTCTGGTCACTATGTCTGTTGGCAGTCACGTTTCGGCACTTTGTTAGATTGCACCTCCTTCAATCTCCACTTCGCTCGCGCTTGTGTTGCCAATGTAGAAGCAGGTGCAAGGTGGGTGGAGAAACCATCGCGTTGGTTGCGAATCTGTGAAGCACTCGCAGGTGGAGCTCTTTTCTTATATTCTGTTCCATTCTTTGTTATGTAATCGATATCCTGGGTATTGAGGTATCAGGGCATCTTTCATATTTTACTACCCTAAGGCCCAAGTACCCTATGGCATCGGTATCCCGGCATCTCGAAACTCCAATATTTTGATTCCCTGATGCCCCGATTTCCCAATGCCGTAGGACCCTCGTGCTTTGATTACCTATGGCATGCTCCAGGACATGCTCCTCCCCAATGCATCGGTACTCCAAGTGCCTAATACTCCAAGGCATCGACAGTTGAATGTCTCAATACTCCAAGGTTTGGATAGATCAGGATATCGGTATCCCAAACCCCCCACTATGTACATCAATATCTCAGTACACCTCTACTAATTCACTCCCCTATGTTCCACCTACATCAGGAACTATTAATTATTGATACCAGGGTATCGGTGAAGCCTCGATGTAATAAAATTCGCTATTGCGAATAATATGTTTCTAGCGCGGTCTAAATCGTTTGTTTCGCGTCGACCCAATTTGTTCAACGTTCGGTGTCCGTTCTCAAATGCAAATGATAAAATTCATGTGTCCGCATTTATCGGACAGCAATTGGACGGCGCACACGATCCCGTAAAGCACGCGCGTATATCATGCAACGTCAATTACATTATCTAGCAATTCCATTGATTACGGATACACGTTTTCCCTAATTATGCACTTTGCCGGTTGTCGAGGAAACCGCAGAGCAGTTTACGTAGCAAAACGAATTGCTCATAACGCGTATGCGAAACCGGTAACTTATTCCCGAACAATTTATCCCCATGCACTCATAACCATTATTTTCGGTAAACATCCACCCGTAATTACGATAAAAGATTACGATAACGCCAGACTCGTATTCGAGGATTCCGTATTTTCCAAAACGTTCAAATTTATCACGATTTTCATTGTTTATCACTCTCGCTCTATTTAACCTAAATACTGACCTACTTAATGGCTGCACAATTCATATATCTTCTCGTTCTCGAACAGTTCGACTTTAAGGGGTCTTCCTACTTCTGACGGCCTGAAAAGGAGCGCGATATTCGGGATTTTTTTTTAAGAGAAATCCAAAAATTATATTAATTGAAAATTTAACGCCTATATTAAAATTAATTTAAAAAAACGGTACTTAAAACTTTAAACGCGTTTCTCTCAAAACGATGTTCGCATCATTTTTCGTCCGTCAAGGTAGGGAGACCCCTTAAAAACAAGCCACTGAAACTCCAAAGTATTCACTTACAAAGGGAAACATAGAATCCTTGAATCGTCATGTTATAATTATAATTAAACCTATAATTTCTCGTAACAGGGAACTCGACTACTAAGCTAAGCAGCACGAGGAATTTAATTGCGACTTAAATTGTTGTTTTACTGCTTTAATACTCCGCATGCTTGCACTCAACATTGTTGAACTTCGCTACCGTGCACTCGTACTTAAAGTTTAGACAAACAAAATTTGCATGGCTTGCCATCGCGCGTTAAGGCTACCGTCTCACTAGGCCTTGAACGTGTGCGTACGCTCACCCAAGCCAGGAAAAGCGTGTAGGTATACGCGATCTAGTAAACAAACCGTTTCAGCCAACTTTCGTCGTGGAATCGGCAAGGAGGATGTTTATGCGGGTATAGTTGCCTCTAGTGCCGGCGGGCCTAGTGTGTTTGAACGGTAATAAGCACCGTACGTTCAAATAATAATGAACTTATGAATCGTGCACTGAGGACAGCTCGAAAAGTCACAGAATGAGGCTTCAAGGCTTCTCCGTCAGAGGCGTTGATGGTATATTCCAGCCACGTAGCACCAGCATTGGTCCAAATCCAAGCTAGCCGGTAAATGTAGGAAAGACATAGTTGCCGATACGTATGGAGAGTCGTATCGCGCTGTTGCCGCATTTCCCCTATTACTATTTTGTCGTCAGCAGTGCATGTCCATGCCGTACACCGCTCCCCGTGGACGCAGATCTGGTCGTGCCCCGTGCGTCGTGCACTCAGATTTCTGCGTGTACCGCGAGGTCGTTCTTCAAAAAAATAATTTGTTTAATCGAAGGCCTTCATTCTTGAAGTCCCCCGAGCCAAGCGACATTGCATCGCTCACCCGTCTAACCTGCCACCTGGAGTTGCCTGGATTATGCAGAAACAGAATTTTACTATTTTTCATCGTATCAATATGAAAGTGATTCTGCCGATTAAATTGACGGAAAATAATTTAAGTCGGACTACTTTGAACGAAACGGGCTTTCAATTCTGCAAATAAATTTGTTGTGTAATATCTACATATACACTCCCGGACCTCTCTGTCTTTCATTATTGCTAATTATTATTTATTTATTAAAAACAGGAAAATCTCATAATGTACAAAGTGTTCAGCGAGGCTCTGATGCTAGACGCATCTCTCGTGCCGCATTCCTTCTACAAGACTTCCCGATAGAAAGAGAGAACTCTGTGGCAACAGCGCGGCAGAGGCAGAGAGAACAGAAGATGTGGCAGCTATGCGTCAAAAGTTCGTCTACACAGAGTACCTGCAGATGTCACCTATGTTCAAGTTCTTTTTATCGACCGCAGTAGTTCCATTAGGGCCCGCCCATTCGGACCATAACAAAAATAAGACGGCAGACTTAAGTTCATCTGAAGCGTCAAAATTGTTCCGATCTCCGCTCAACGAGGTACGACGTATTTTCAAGAATTTTAATCTCCTGTTGCTCGCTGTGTGCTCCACTCTCCCTCGGCGGGTTTCCCGGTCCCGAGGAAATATGACTGCGGTGTGGAGGACTTACGAGGGCATTATCAGAGGGTAACCAAGATCAAACGCTGACGCACGACGATCTGGGACGTTAGACGAGTACGTATTGCCAGCCACGCCGCCCTCCGGCCCACTCGAGAGAGAGCACATAATTTTCCATCCATGTAGGTCAATCCTGATCGTGTCGATTCGAACTGCCGGCCAGGCTGGGCTCGTATGTGCGTTACACGAAACTAATTCTTGTACACACGCTTCTGGTCCAGAGAGCGGTGCACGCGGACAGGCGAGCTGTGTGCTCCAATTTCGGAATTTCGCCGGCGAGGAGCCGGGTGGGATGAATGTAACGATGTAGGGGGGCTCTCTTGCTATTGCAAGGGACTTTAAGGTATTACAGAGCCTAGGCATGTAGTTTTAAATCAACTCCTGTTGCCTGCAACGGAATACAACGAACGCATCCACTGCGGACTTTACATCACGTGGTCTCTATTTCCATCGAGATACGAGTTCCCGAGCATATCTTATTCGCGGTTCTCCAACTGTGAGGTATGCTGCCACCCACAAATCCCCAAATCAGACGACTCCGCAGAAGAATATAGATACCAAGAGGATTCTCCTATCTGAACTGGCAAAGTAGAATCGATCCACGATATTCCTCCACAGAGGGTTGAAATCTGAACCACATCTCCCTTCTACTGGGTCGCTGATCTACCTCCTGACCTATCCAATCTACCCGCAGAATCTGACAATCGAAGTTATCCTCCACCCACAATCCCACATTTCCAGCCAGATCATTTAATCACTCATACGTCCAGGCTCTGCGATCACGTTAGAAACACAAGCTTCGCGAAGGATCGGCGGGTCCTGGCAGCGGGAAAGCAGAAAATCCCTGGACCATTTTAATTCCCGGTTATCGTCCCGTGCTGTTCCTCGTCGTAACAATAGGCTGCGACAAGCTCGATGACTGGCGCACCCCCGTCGGGCTTTAAAATCTGATTGGATTTATAACGCGTATACCGCGTTAGGCTCCCGATAACCCCGGGCTGGGTCGTGAAATGCAGCTGGACGCGGTACACGCGCGAAACGCGACCCAACTGGTACAGTTTGCTTGGAAAGCACGCAGCTGTTTGACGCGGCCGGATTAGCAGAGGCGGGCGCACTGCACGCGCGCCCCAGTTCACGGGGGTGAGTGTGCACGCGTGCAGGCTGGCCCGCCTTCCGCGCATTTTCAATACCGCCGGTTAATTTGACAGTTGCCCGCTGGAATATTTACTGGCCCATCGGAAGTAGCGCGTGTTGATCGGCCGCTGTTGGTGATCCCGCTGAATTACTAGACTGTTAGCCATTGTCAGTGGCCGGTCGCATAAGTGACTTATCGATTAATGATCCGACTCGGCGGGCTGGTCAATAGGATCCAATTATGGGCGACGGTGACGGAGTGGCCTAATTGGGCGATCAAGGTGTAACCAATTCCAACTCGTGTTCGCCGGCCTTGGTGCGTATAATATTCAATTATTTTCTTGGACACTAGCCACCCGGTATTTATATATGACACGAAAGTTCATTTCTTCGTTGGCCCTTGAAGGGACATTTTTCGGGGAGTACTTAGAAAAATTCTCATCCCGATGGCTCTGTCGCGTGGTTCAGAGGAACGCTTAGGATCAAGGAGTGTAGCTATGTACTCCTGCAATCGTCCATAGTACAAGATGTTCGAAAGTATTTAATATTTTATTGGGTGTTACCTGGAGTTCAGCTTCTGCTAACTAGGATTCTGAACAACCTCGCCATTGTGCGCGAATTACACGACGTTCTCGCTTGCTGTTCATCCCCGCCCCAGTCACGAGAGCTAATTGATACTGGCGTTGATTTACTGATTACCAAACCGATCAGGCCGCGATACTGTTTAATTAATTTAGCTCCGAGGGACTGATTGGGAAGGATGGTACGGTGTCCGATAAGATATTAGGGGGTCAGTATAATTGCGTGGCCGATCGAATCAATCAACGTGTGATTATATCCGACTTGATCCGTTCAATGACTTCGGAATAACGAGCTTACGTGTCAGTTGCTGCGTGTGATGAACTGGGTCAGTTACGGCAGCGGACGTGGGACGATACACGCAGGGATTATCCCAGTGGCGGGAATATCTACTTCCCTATTAAATTTTTGTCCTCCTCTAGTCGATGCTGATTTCGTCGCACACGAAGCAGTCATTGCGGACCATTTCCCTGGCGTCCTGGAAATGTATCGATCTGCATAAATCTCGAACCAAGAAACTTCTAAGAACCGCCCAATTAATTGGTCGCATGGTTGGAGGTAGTAAAACGTTCTGCAGTTTAATTAGAGGCGCCTTAATTCGAAGATTCTACCCTCCCTGTCTTTTTCCCCATTCTCTACGGAATGACACGGAATCGTCTAATTTGCGTGTAATTGGCTTTTGAATTGATACGTCCCCTTTCTAATCCCCCACACTCCTGATTCGTTTAAAGCCCCCCGATCTTCATTTACCGGAAAAATGTTACGTGCCCGTTTCGTATATTTCATCAATTTCATTCCTAGAATGTCTTCATTTTTTTAACGAGCACGCCCCCTTCGGTATTTATTTGATTCCCCTTTGAAATGTTTTAATTAATTTCTCGTGCTAATTGGAATGTAGTTAGAAAGTTACTCCTTCAGTGGCGGCGTGAATTTAACACGTTGGATGTAGAATAACGATCATATATTCAAAACGACGTTGAATAAATTAACCGAAAAATTTAAAAAAAAATCCATAAACCGCTTCTGAAACGGTTCAATAATATATTCTCAATTTTATAGGCCGAAATTCAACTCAGTATCGATACTATAGCCTGGTGAGTCAGCGCGCCTCCGAGCGCCGAGCATGCCTAAAACGCATTTTAAACGCGTTTTTCTCGAAACCACGTTTTCAAAATTGACGCAGGGGATAACTAAAAAACTATTCGACCTACCCACTTCAAATTTTGCACACTTTTAGTTTATAATATTCCTCGTAATATGAACCACGATGTTTAAACAAATTATTAATTTTAACTACTGTTTTCAGACAAATAAAACGCGAATTTTTATTCAATTTTTATTCATATTCTTACAATTGGCACATAAATTGAAAAAAAATTGGTTTGTTTCACATAACTACCAGAGCCGCTACAACCAGCGGCGTTTTGCATCTCGAAAAAACCTATTTCCGATACTGCGCTATTTCTTTTGTATTTCTTATAATTTGACCGATATAAATTTTTCTTTACTTCTTATAATGTTAAATAAAGTACCCTTAAAGTTACGAAAGCATTAGCGCATTGGTATCTATGCCGAAAATTCCTAAAAATTGATACAAAAATAAGCCGTTTACACAGACTTCTCCCCTTAATATTCTCCAGTACACCACACCGAAGTCCACAATAGCAACCCTTACTGCCTGCACTGTCTTTACTATCTCCACTTTCTGAGAAACCCCAATACGTCACTATCCACTGGTATACTCCGCCACATTTCTAATCCGCTAACGTAACAATACTATTCCGACACTCCAATATCCCCACACACTGGAGCACACGAGCAGAGCAGCTCTTCAACACAGTACTGTCTCAAACGCTACAATGCTCTAGACCCAGTAGCGTTCAATCTGCAAAGTATATATCCATTGCCCAACGATCAATCTCTATCTTTCACACTTCCAAAGATATTAACCCGGGTAACATCCATACCGTTACACACCCCGTACAGCGTAATAAAACCATTTGTTACGATACCCGTCAGTCCCTTAATTTCGCGCGGAGAGAACGGACAGAATTCCCTCGCACGCGAAATAGAAGGAAAGCTCTGCGCCCCCTCCATCAAGCCTGTACACCCACCGCATCGATCTTCGATCCTTTCATCGCTTCGCTCCCTAAGAGTCCGTCCACCGACTCGCCACCCCCTCCCCCCCCGCGCACCCCATCGCTTTTATATTAATCACTCAGCAGACGCGTTTAATCGTTCTCCCGTTAAACACTACACAGGTACATGGACAGGATAGAGAAGCTCGCAAGGCGGCTATAGCGTGGCTCGCTAGTGGATTTGACGTGCAACAGGGAAGGGCCCGCGTAACGAGTATTGTTCGTCCGTTGCCCGGAACAATGGGCCACGGTACTTCATTCATCCGCCTACAATTACATGAAATTAATGGAAATGAAAATCGGGATCCCACTGCGACGAGAGAGGGCCGCGGTAACGCGTGTTGCGGCGGCCTCGCTCGCGCGGCTCAGAAGGTGTTCGGTAAATGGAACGTTGGTGTTTCATTGTTTGTTACGCGTCTGCGTTCCCTGTGATCCTGATTAATCGGAACGGCGACGTGCACGCGCATTATTTGCCGGCACGGATAGGCAAACCCGCGGCAGGGCGGGCGGTAGGGTGTAGCAGAGAGACTCGTCAAATATTTGCCTCGAATATTCGATTAATGTCGAGGGAACGAAAAACGAGGTATCGCGCGACTGCGTTCCTCCTTTCTGCCCGCATTTCCCGCGTGCCTCTGCCTTTTTCAATCGGGACGCGGGCTCTCTCGACCGCGAGGGCGATCGATCGCGAAATCTGCCTCTCGATACTCGCGGCATGACGCCTGGAGAGATGTTTTTACGAAGCCTGAAAGCCGAAACGCGCGTCCCGCTTCTGCAGATGATTAAATGTTTTCGCAGTTGCTCGCGCAGAGCTGAGTAATCGCAGGACAGTGGAGAGATTCTGCGGAGGAGCGGTGACAGGAATTCGGCGCAAGATTCCAGGGGAACTGTAGATTTTAGATTCTTCACCGATTCTCGTCGTGTTCGGCGATAGCGGATAATGCCACGGAAGGCCGGTTGAGTGAGAGCGCAAATACGAGCCACTCGTCGCTGATAGAGCCGACCAATTCTGAATAGAAGAGCTGGGGTGCTGTGTAGCAGTCTTTCCGCGGCGCTTTGTCGCGGGTCCATCGGCGCGGATCGAAGAAACAGGAATTGGAAATCTGTTTAGATCCGTTTCGATCTGTTTCGCCCCTGGCAACGGTAATTCCTATTCGTTGCTTTGGGCGGCGATTACATCGCTTCCATTTCAGCAATTCTATCGTCAGGTATTTTACCGTGTCTGCAGACCCAGGCCAGATCCCCCGGATGATAATCTCGAATGCCCCGGTCTCTTGTGTAAAAGTGCAAACGAAGTTCCGCGCGAACAGAACTTGGAGCACAGAGGACGGATAATGGCTCGGGTAACGTTTTAATTAGAGTAAAATGTTGCACGGTCCCCTCGGCGGGGTTGCTTTTGTCTGGAATTTTTCTCTGGTTAATGACAACTCGCCTCGATCCTTTCCCGCGCCTCTCCGTTTCTTCTCTGCCTGGTCGGGGAGGGAACGAGGAGCGGTACGAGTTTCGGATACTTTCGCGACGCCGCAGTGCGGCCGCGCGGAACAGAGGAGAAATGAACGCCGCTCCCGTTGAGAACGGAGTGCGCGAACCGCGCCGCGGACGAAAAAAGAAGCGGCTCAATCTCTGCTCTTATGGGTCACCGTTACAACGAATTTCCATGGAGATTTGAGAGGAGAGGGTGACAGCGGAAGACGCGGCGCGTCCGTGAGCCACGCTTCCGGATTTATGAAACACTGCGGTCCACTTTGCCAGCGACTATTTTGTACATTTAAATCCGGGCGAAGCTTAACTTGCAAATGCGGGGCGCGTTATATTTAAATGGCCGAGATTTGAATAGTCCGCGTGCCGATTAGGGAAAAATCTCTGCGCGTCGAAAGCGACGTGTTCAGCGGTCGCGCACCGAGAAAAAACTTTTTTCCCCCGCGCAGTTCGCGCTTTTCTGGCGGACTCGGGAGGGTAAGCTTGAAATTTCTCGCCCGCTGACGAGGGGGAATGCTGGAAATGCTAACCGTTTACCGCGTGACGAAGTTAAGTACATTCATCCGCGCGGGAACACTCGTGTAAATTCCTTTATGAAGTATTGAATGCTAGTCATTACTAGCACGAAGTTCCTCCGTAACTGTGGGGAGCTTGAACACTTGTTCCTCACTATAGTAGGCAGGGTAAAGGGCCCAAATTTCATCCCTGCGCCTAATTTTGTCTCCCTGCATTTCTCGATTACTATGGTTGCACTTTCAGTGTCATCTGGGGGTAAATGTTGCATTAGTATTATACTTCACTATTCTGACAGACTTGCAAGTAACAGGTTACGTGTTTGTGCGTTTGCGAAGAAGATCTTCGAGCACGGCGAGTTTTTACAGACTTCAGTACGATAGCACGTTACTTGTAGAAGTGAATATTATTTCGAATTCGAAGTTGTCACACTTTTTCGGGCGTATCTTGTAGTTTCTTATACGCAATAACTTTGATGGCCATCAATCGCGTGATCTGTTAAAGCGAGCACCATATTGAAACTGCACGAATTCCAAATTTCGTCACCAGAAGGTGTCCTAATTTTGTCCTCGGAACTCCAAAGGAAATTGAGATCGATTTTCTAAAAAATTTGTTATTTGGAGGAAAGTGAACTGAAACATGAACAGTTACAGGAGTGAATTATCTTTCATCGGTGTTCAAGCAATTTTAGTAGAAATGTTTTATGTTTTGTAGATGCCGAAACGAAAACAGTGGAATAAGGAGTCTATGCGAAAAGAGGACGTTTATTTCAACACATATAAACTTCGCTTGTATAAAAAAAAAATGAATTTTTCAATTTATTTCCTGTTTTACAAACATTTTCTTGCGGAACGAAGTTAGGAACACTTTTCTCGGATCTCACATTTTGCACGTTTTCATATTTTGTTTATTATCTCGCATTGACATGACATAATTACATTTTGCGATTCGTAGGTAAATAGAGAAATTTCCAAAGAAAAATCATGCCAAGTGTCAGCTCATTCTAACAATTTATACACGCTCTACAGTGTCAAATACAAATGGGAGACGAAATTTGGGCCCTTTACCCTACACTATAGTACAGTTACATTACAGTGACTTCATTTCGAATTGTATGCCGCACAAAAGTGTTGGATACGATGATCATTTTTCCTGCTCGTCGTAGGGAGAATAGCCTCCTGTTCCAAGGCCAGATTTCATCCATCTGAAATTATCGTGGACGCAGGGGAGTGATCCTGTCGGTAGATCCGTAGTAATACGACGTGGACGTTATCGGTGTCGTAACTCGGTTGTGTACATCGATACCCGCTCGGCTACAGGATTGGATAGCGCCAACCCTGAATTGGTCGTGGTGGTGGGACAGCGGTTTGGTCATCTCCAGATTTGATCCCCGGTGTCCACGTCCCTACGGGGACACGTCAAAGCTGTCGTACATAGATCGGCAAACACACGCGACGCGGCCCGTCCACGCATTGTGGTGACGTTAGAACGGATCAAAGCCGATGCGTCGCGTCGACCACCCGACATCCTTGTTCCCCCGTGTCATCCACGACAGTATCGTGGTAAAGAGTGCAACGACAGTGGTCACTGCGGTGAATCGCGGCTCGAGACAGCCGATAGGGTATCGATCAGCTAAATTCGAATCCCCCCGCTGAAGCTGGTCGCAGTTTCTGGCCCTCTGGCAATTGAGCGGATCTACCGAGAGGCCATAGGTCTTCCAGATGTTCAAGTTGAGTCGATCACTCCAGCAGCTCCTACTCCGTCGGATATCACGGTTCTGAATACTCGAGTGGGGGTGTAATTAATCATCCATTGCGTCGAAAGAGTGGTGGATTCAGGGCAGTTGAGTTAAAAATAGTAGAAGTGGATGCGCCTGGTACCTCTCTCTGATCTCTCATTGAATATTTCACAGGCGTAACTGGGGTGGCTATCCTGTGAGAATATATATATATATATTCCAGCGCCGTTCCCGCGAGAAGGTATTCCGAAAGAAATTTTCCTGTCGTTTGGCACGGGGCGTATTCGGAATTGCCGCGACTCTCGGTGCAACGTGACGCTTGTTTAGACATTCCCATTCCGGGGTGAACGGGACAGGATCCCACCCCCGTCCGCCAAGTAATAATACAGATACGCCCTTACGATCCCATTCGGTCTTGCGGCGCGAAAGAATCACGCAAATTTGATGATAGCGGCATGCAAACGACGCGCCATTCTCGTTCACGGCCCAATCGAAATTTCCCTGCTCCGCGTCGGAGTAATCGCATCCGCCGCGAAAGTCCTTTATAATCAGCGCAACTTGCAGCCCCGACGCGAGCGGCAAGAGCCTCGGGACTTACTGGAACTCCGCGACCGAGAGAAATTTCACGTTTGCAGGATCTCGTAAAACTCGCAACTTCCGCAAGATTTTAACTTTCTTTCAATTCCACCGAACTCCGATACCTCTGTTTGCTCCGCTTACGATCTACCATCAGAACTCCCTGGATTCCATTTCTCGAATGAACCACTGTTGGGGAAGTCGCAGCCGTGGAACGCTTGTTGGATTATGCGGACGCAACATTTGTTCCTCGTGCGTTAATCAGGACGAAGTGTTATTAAGATTCCACCCGCCATTTCGCTGGCATTCCCCCCGATAAAACGTTACATCCTCGCGAGGGACACTTGAACGATCAAGCGTCTCGACGGTGCTGCACTGTGGCAGTAGAATAGGCGCACGCATAGTCAGGCGGCGCGCCAATTAGCCCCGCTCAGCCGAGGTGCGTCGTCTTCGAGCTCGTATCGACACCCCGGCGGTGCAGGATTTAATTCCGTCCGGTGCTCAGGTTTTACTGCAGCTTCTCGCGAGCAATTCCGCAGCGTTTACGATCCATCGTGCATATATTCCGTGCGCGGCGGACAGTTATCAGGCGTATCGCGTGCAGACCGTCTACGTCGAGTATAATGCATCGCCGAGTATTAGACGACGCTTGGAATGGATCAGAGAGATAACTCTAGGAGCAGCTTCCGTGATACATGCACACCCGTTGCCCGGCGGAACAGCGCGAGAAATGGGAATCAGAAATTGCTTTTCTGGCAGTATCGTGGCTCCATTTATTGGAAAAATTCTCGCTACGTGTGTCCCTCAACGTGGACCGTTCTCTCCTCCTGCGAAACGTTTCTCGGTTGCTCAGGCCCGGTATCGACCGTTCATCCCCGCGAAACTTCCACTGCTTAATTAAAGACTCACCTCAGAGTGCTATTTTTCACTCAGCCGATCGAACTCCGCTCCACGTACCTCGAAAATCCATAGATTAAGGTATATCCGTTGTCTGGAGTCGGTGGATGCTAATGGGGGATGGTGGAGGAGCACGCTTTCGGGTCGGAATATTTTTGAACGGGAATGGAAGCTTCTGGGAAAAGTGTCGAGCTGGCGGAATTTCAGGGTCTCGGGTGTCGTGACTTATAAATCGCCCTCCCCCCCCCCCCTGCGCGGGCGACAAAATTGAAAACGGACCAAAGAGACGGCACGTGTGTTGGGGCGCGTTCCCGTAGAACACCGACCGACCTGGGAATCGCAAATTGCTTCCCCAACGTTTCTACGTTCCACTTATTGGAAAGCCGATTTCGGGGCGGTACCACTGCGCCCCTGAATGGGCCAATAAAGCTCCCTTATTCCCGGCTAGAGTCTACCTTTATTAAAATAACTAATGGTTTTAAAGCGAGTAAGCTTTCGTGCTCGTTTGCGCGGCTACCCGGCCAATTCGTCGACGGGGAGGAATTCAGCCGCGTGGAAATTGCATGTGCAGAAATTACATGATATTATGGGCCTGCGGAAATATCGCAAATGCAACATCCAATTTACCGGCTCTTCTTGGGTCGAAGTTTTCAATCAGCTTACAGCGCAATTACCGGGACGCGCGAAATTGACAGATGCTAGAGCGGTCCTTACGCGGAGGCGCTTGTTTTACATAGAATTGTATAAGGAATGGGGATCGGAATTTTTCTGGCATCGTGTAGGTAGATACTAGCAGATTTTCCGGACGCGAGCGTCTACGCTGCAGGCTTGGGTCAATCTCGTTGTCCGCAGGGAAGGCTAAGTGTTCATTACAGAGAACGAAGCAACACTGCCAGCCAATTTTCAGAAAGCTGCGGTCCACATTCTCCGCCGACCATTTCTCTGTCCTCGTACAATTCTCCGATTGACGAGTGGCGAGGATATTATTCGCCACACCCGACCACTTTGCATTTCGTTTTCTGACCTCGAGTTAGTTGGTCAACGATCATGGAGGTGTTGGTCACAGAAAGAAGTAGGGTCTTGGAAATTTTCGTTGCAGTCAATTCGGAGTAAAGGAATGATCGTTTCGAAGTAAGTAGAACGAGAAAGGGACTTGAGCAGGAATTCTGACGATGATCGATCGTCCGGCGATTCGTTCGAGCCCAGCGAGTAATTTGGTTTTTCAATTATCATAGACGTCGCAGACCCGTTCACGTCGAAGTATACGGTACAGCGAATCACGATGGAGACGCGACGGTGAATGGAGTTCTTATCGATGCCACTTATCGGTAACAGTATCGCTTTGTGTCAGAACCTTTTCGCGAGTCTGGCACCTGGGAAGGTCACAGGATTTGGCGAACATTCGCTAAGGGCTGCTTCACGTGACATTCCTGAAAATAGTATTCAAGTAAAGTCACAATTCGCGTCTCCTTAATAAACTACGCGGTGATCCTCGACGCTCCGCGAGATACCTCTGTTACCTAAATATCATTTGACCCACTTCACTCACTTCTTCCGCCAAATTTACCTGCTCGAAATAGAAATCGTTCTGAAGTCAAATTTCCATCCAGTCTACTTTAGAGATTCCATCTAGCTACTAATTGCCCGAATCCGCACAGAACTTTCCCGGCACGGTGCATTTCAGGAGTGAACTTTACGTACACTGCTGTTGGCGAGATAGCAGAAAAGTGCAGTACAACAACGGCCCTATCAAAAATTAATTCCCAGAGATAATACTATCCATGGCAATGGTCTCCTTCGGGCTCGTATCGTTCCCGGCAGCGTTCAAATAAATTCCCCCGCCGTATCTGTTTCCCCGAATAACTTTCGAGCATGCAACTTTCATCCCGCCAGCTTTCTGTACGCGCGATTCGTCGCGATTAACGGCAGCCTGCGCGGCCCCGAATCGTCGCTCATATCTCGCGTCAGTAATATGCTCGGCTGTTTTCATCGTATCTCGCGGCCAGTATTTCGCCCGTCACGGAAAAAGTGGCAGGACGAATAATTGCATCGATTTCTATATATATATATTTCTATATATATATATATATCCCCGAACGTGCAAAAGTAATTATCGTTAAATTGCGTTATCTGGCTGGGCCAGGACGTTCGACAATCGCAATAAGTACGCCCTGGAAACGCCGAAAAATTACAGATAATGTATCTGACACCGTATTACCCTCCCTTCCCCCGCCTTACGAACCGATTACCATTATTAACACGCTTTATTGGCGGACGGGCTCCCGCGGGATCGTTTTTCTCCCTCCGAACCTCGTTTCCACCCTTTTTCGTCCCCGCTCTCCTGTAACTTGTCCCGATTCCCCTGGAATATTTGCGCGCTCGTCGAGCACTCTGGACGACCGAATAAACGTATTAATCCGTCTACTACGGTGCGATTAGACAATGAAATAGAATCCTGAATCGACTTCCCTTTGTCACCGTTTGGCACCGTCAAATGGCTCTGAGAAGTGTCCGAGGACTTGTATTTTCAGAGCTTACGTATTTCAGTGTTCAGACGTTCCGTGGCAGGTGGCGATATTTTCGAATGACGAAGCAAGCGTTGTCCGAGAGAGTGGACAGGGTGCAGACTCGCGACTTATTCAAGAAGGGAAACAGACACCGTGGAATCTCTTTGGCCCCGGCCCGTTGCATTATGTTGCACGAAATTCGGCTCGGACCGACTGAATTCTAAACTCGGAGGCCGGAATTGAAGTTGGGGCAAATTGAAGCCGCCGGCTGGAGAGGCCACGCGGCGTTTCGTTAGAGGGAATTTTGATAAGAGGCTAAATGGAGTTGCAGACTGAAATTAGCAGACCGCCACGTGCCGTTTAAGCGAAGTTAGTGTAATTAAACGGGACCAGTTTGATCGGAATGCGCGATTAATTGACCGGATGCGGATTACCTGCAATTGTGCATGCTGTCTGGCGACATTGCAATTCTCCTTAGACAGGCTAGCTACACTAGGAATTTTCACCGATCCTTAGGAATTCTTTGCGGAGATGCGACGCCTCCCCCTGGTTCTGTTTCTTATCCCGCCTTTTGTCCCCGACGAAACCAGCCCCGTGATTCATCCCAGTTGCGTGATTCACCCCGTTTATACAACCCTCCCCCCCCCTCCCCCGTGCAGCCACTGTTATATTCGCCGTCGCTTCTGGAGCACCTCATAATCGTTCTTTTGTTTTTCGCCAGCTCGCGGCGGAACTTCGAATTCACGCGTCGTTTGCGTCGGGCCAGCTCGTCGCTGAATTATCCCCGGGAATCCGCGCGTGGAAGTAATTACTCTTCCGTTGAAGTTGAAGCCCGCGGCCACGGGCAATTAATCACGGACTTGCTTATCATAATTAATTGCAGCTCGCGCGGCAAGGTCCGCGACACGCCGCGTCCACCGTCGATTCGCGGGCCGGCCACGAATTTGCCCGACGCAGTAATCCTCTGGCGGGGCTTTGTTAAAATGCGTCGCGCACAAGTCGTTAAGCCGTTCGTTTTTCCCGGCTTCCATTAAGAGGCGTCGGCGACTCGAACGAGCATCCTGCCGAACTCGAGGAATTCTCGTAGCTTCGACGAGCAGCGTTTATGCGAGTGTTATTTATCCAATTTATCCAGCATGCTATTCAATTACGTGCGCCTACGGAGGTTAGTAGGTTACTGTATAAGGTAATCGTGGGAGAGATGCCGCACTGCGAAAGGCGCCGCACCTTCGTTATTTCAGGGTTATCGGTAATAAAATAGAACAGTGTCGATTTTATTTTCTTTAGGCTGCTCGTTTATCTCCAAAAGTTATTCTCCAATTCAACTGAAACTTTTGTATTTTGAAGAATATACTTCTGGCTAGGGGGGAAACCAGAAAAAAATTAAAAAATTGAAAATTCGTAATTTTCTAAGACGTTGAAAGGATGAAAACTACAGGGAAAAAGTGATTTCAAACTTCAAGTGTCGTTATTTTCTAAAAAATGTTATTTTTGTATTTTTTTTCTGGTTTCTCCCGTAGCCAGAAGTATATTCTTCAAAATAAGAAAAGTTTTAGTCGAATCAGATAATAACTTTTGGAGATACAGGTCCCACCGATTTGGATCAATTTCTTTACGCCTTGACTTTAACGACTCCCCAGTGCCGTCTGCAATGATTAATTATAAAACCAAAAAAAAATTCTATAATTTAAGACATCCTTAATACAACGCAAAAAGTCCCATTAAATTATATGTAGTAGTTTTCCTTTAATTAATTCCTAAATATCACCTATTTTTGGGGGGCTCTAGACCAGAAGGTCCCCTTAAAGGAACTATTTTTTTAAAAGAAAAACTTAAAATTAACAAGTTTAAATAAAAAATTAAACGTTTTTTCGAAGTGCGGCACCACTCCCGCACGTGCGGCGTCTCTCCTAAAAAATGCATGTTTTTAGTTTCAATTTTTGAAGAGTGAGAAATATTAAAATTTTGATTTTCTTTAATGCCAGTAGTAGGGCAAGATGTCCAACTAATAATACGTATCCTTGGAACAAATTTTCATTGCCAAATGTAGACACGGTGACAATTTTGCGTAAGGTGCGGCAACTGCCCCACAATTACCCTAACTCCATGTAATTTACACCGGCCACTGACTGGTAATTCTATCCGACGAACGTGAAGGAAACAAGTTCTGTATGTTCGCACCCTTGGCTAGATAAACTTCGACCAGACTCCCTATCTTTACGGAAGGGCTTAAATCTAGCGGCAGGTACCCCGCGCTCCATTGTGCAGCGCGCAAAATCGCAACGGGCCGCGCCATTAACCGATGCACCGGCAACGTAATTGCCCTTCCACCTCAACCCCTTGTTTTACGCAGCTATTTGCCCGACGATTATGTCGCTTTTATGTCAATTCGTGAACGCCTTGCTTTGTGCCCGGCCGCGACCCCTAATTGAGATTTTATGGACGGATAGGCGGGCTGGATTTTCGACGGGGTGCGTCGAGATTCCAGATGTGTTAATTACGCTCTAACAACGGCGCGCTAACGGGTCGCAGGTGTAAATTTCACTCGCCTCGCGGTGAGTCGAGGCCGCGCGCTGAATCGATCTCTACAATTTGATAAGGGACGAGGGTGGACTTTTGCACATTGGACTTCGATCTCCATCTATCTCCACTCCTGATGACGAGGCTCTCTTACGAACAGTAACTGCACTTTGACTAAGGTGGTAAGCTTACTCAGAGTTACAAACTTCAATATTTGAGAGGGCAAACATTTTCCAAACAAGTTTCCACGTGATTCCAAACACTCACTCTCTAACGTCTTTGCCTTCTTCCCTTGCATATCTCGAATCTTAACTTCCCACCTTCGAACTTCCTCTACGTTAACGCATACCCATCAGCTCTCTCCCGTTCGGTAGTAACGAAGCTCGCGAGTATCCCGTCGCAGCCACTTCGCCGTGGGTGTACGACGCCAACGTACGAGCATCGGTATAATTTTTTAATCACTCCCAAATGAGAAAGTCGACCGGGAAGCGGTAAATTGCCCTGGCGCGATAACACCTCGCCGTTGGACCGTGTAGCACGGCATTCACGGTTACCGGCACCTCATAGGACACGCCGGGGACCATAATTGAGATTTTATCGGCCCGTTAAACGCTACGAAGTTCCGGTGCAACACGTGCCAAAGTTTGCACAGCGCAGCGGCCCGTGGCCCGGCGAGCGCGCCTCGATGCTTCTTTAAACCGGCTTGATGCTGGCTGCGTCAAACGGCGCGTTCAACCATTACGATTCCAACGATTTCCCGCCCCGTTGTCGTTTAATTGGCAAACACCCTCTCTGTTGCAGACCGCTGATCGCGGACATTTCCTCGGCGTGCTGCGCGATGACTGCCGCGGGAGGCTTCTGCAGGCAGCGACGAAAGATCGGTGAGTTGACCTAGCTGATATCAAGATAAAATCTTGGGGACAGCTAAGATATCGCGGCGGACGGAGGCGCGCCAAGAGAGTTGTTTCCTGCTTCTATTTGAAGATCTGCCGGTAATCTCGGTAATCCGATCATCTTGGCACTGATTAGATCAAGCGCCCTTCGAAGAGAGATTAAATATCGCCGACAGATTCGCAGTTTCGACGCGCTTAAGTAACCCCGCGGGGGGAAAGAGATAATAGGGTTCCGCGGGGAATCGCTTTAAGGTCTGTTTGCCAAGCAGGAAATAACTTTATCGGGGCTTCTTCGCGACTCTGCCGTGCCGCGAAACACTTTACCCGAATTACTAGAACTTATAATGCGATCCCCCGCTCCGGTGAGCGGGCCGCTTAAAGGCCGCCTGCTTCTGAAACGGATTATCAGACCGGAAACGATGCTTCCAGCCTATTAACTCGATAATGAAGAAGCAATATTATTTCAGAGGGTATGATCCTGTTCTTTTCCGGAGTCGGGGCGAGAAGGGCCGATCCAACCGCGGGAAGAGATTAATTTCCGATTGCGCGGCCGAAGGAAATCCCGTCGATCCGCTTCCGGGGGCGGGGGGTTGGTCGGTCGATGGTAGTGGCCGTGTATGCACGTCCACGGTGCACGCATTAGCAAGTTTTTCGACGGTGCCGCTATAAATCATCGTCGAGATGAAAGGTTCGCCTGTGAAAAATGGCAGCCGGGCGTATAGGGGTGGCGATGATCAAGGAAACACCGAAAACATCTTTCGGAAATGAGCACGCTTTCGCTTCTGAATCGTAGCTATTGAACTCGTGAAATTGCAATGCGAAGTTTGAAAATCCCTTTCTATTTTCCACCCTTCGCGCAGGCATTCTTATAAACTATTATAATGATCTGGATTTACTCTAAGGGGAGTTGGAGTTTTCGCGCGTGAATGCATCTTCTTCGTTTGTCATGCAAAAGGATTGGCTCGATGGCGTAGAGGTGGGGCGCATGATGGATTCGCGAGACGCGCTTCGACTCTTAAACGTTCCTTTTAACCATCCCCCGATTAAAGGCGTCTCCCATTGGAGCGATAAGTATTTCAGGCGTAAAGCCCGGCGACACGCGAGAGTTTACGTGGCGGAACGAGCGCATTCGTCGACGCGCGGACAAAATATCGAGCGTGGAACAAGAAAAGCCACTTGGACGACGGAGCCGCCGCGAGCGTGCCACGCCACCGCGAGCCTTCCCTCTAATGCGTTAGTCGACGTTAATGTACTCGCGTTCCTCAGCTACCCCTGAAACACCTTCGGGAAATGCGGCACATGTTGCGGCCGTTTTGGGAAATTCGCTGATGCGGAGACGCCGGTGGGATTACTTTTCGGAGCATCTGAAGCTCGGTTTGCTAGGAGTAGGCAGTACAAATATTCTGATACCTAAATATTCGAGCTATTCGCCCTAATACGCGAGTATTCAGGTTAAATATTCAGAACTGAAAAAAGATTCGAAGCCCCTATACCAAGGGTCCCCGTAATCCCCCAAATAATTCCCTCGCGGCATTAGACGAATCTCCATTCCGAAGTTTATCCGGCAGTTCGAATATTCCTTATCCCTCAAACATTACACTTTATATCCCGCCTTCTGGAAGTTTTAAAAGGGCTCCAGGCGGCGCTCGCATGCTCCAACCGCTTACCTCACCCTTATTGATAAACTCCGAGAGAAGTCTGGGACTAACTTTCCGTCGCGGGCGTCATATCTATCGCGCACAATCGAGATCGACTTTCACCGCTCCGCGAAGCTCTTTCAATTCGTCCCTTTTTTCGCCACACGCGAAATAACGACGACGAAGCGAGGGTGGATTCAGACGGTGGTTCTTTCCACGGACAGGATTCTGGAATCCAGCACGTCCGGTGCAAGGAGTAGATCCCTCTCTCTCTCTCTCGCCAGCTGGATATTTTCCCTTCGACAAAAGTCCCCCGCGCGAAATATATGCATATTTGCTCGAGCCACGGGCAAATATGTTTAACTTCCCTGACGTCGGTCCAGCTTTCGCTGTGTGGCCATAGGCGATTCAATATTACACAAATGTCTCTGGAGCAAGCGTAAACGTTCTCATCGATGCACATTTCACAACTTCTATCTCATCCTGTCGATTCATCTGACCTCCGCTGTCCACTTCTGATTTACATTCCCAATTGAAAATTGAAAGCCATCGCGGCTGTCCGTGCCTGCGGAACTTCTTTGCGGAAAATCTCGCCCGCCACCGATGAAATTCAAATACTCGTTCCAACTCGCGGGGGCGGTTCTCGCTCGTCAGCGAATCCGTGAGACGAGGATTTTACAGTTGCCCCTTATTTAATCGCCCTGGCGAAGGGAACCAATGGAAATGCGGGGATGTGTCTCCAAGGGACGAGAACTCGCAAGAAACTTCGGTATTCCCTCATCGGAGGAGGGGGGGGGGGCGGGGCGGGAGGTAATGTAATTTCGCCAAAATAAATATTAGCCGAAGAATAGTTCCCCGACGTTTTTCTACCAGCGTTTTTTGATACGGCATCGCCGGTCGCTTAGCGCGAGAAACTCCGCCGCGGATCGGTTCGATCGGCGATATTGAAGGCGCCGCTGAATCACACGGTACAACGAGGAATAATCATCAAGGGATTCGATTGAAAAGTTCCATTATCAGCGCGAAAATGGCCCCGGGAGTACCTACCCACTTCCCTTAACAAGCGGCACCGCCCACGATCGTGCGCGTAATTGCCGGATGGGAAAGGCGAGCGCCTTTTCAGGCGACTAATTCGTCCGACCGCTTGACAAACTTGTTAGCGGAGAGCTTCTGAAGGCTCCACCGCCACTTCCATTCCAACTTCTTATTTGACATTGAGACACTCACATTACGAAGTGCTTGTTAAGTGCTCCGTTAAAGCATCTAGATCGCACCACTTTCGGACGCTGCGACGGATTTTCGAAGCGTCTGAACGGGAGACTTTTAAGCTTGCAACGGGAAAGTGTTGCTGAAAACTGTGCTTTCCTTCGATATCTTTAAAGGAAACATAGACAACGACACTACTGTCGAAGCACTACTTTCTTGGAAAGAATCTATGAGAGCAGAGGAATTTTAAATTGCGATGTAGAAGAGTTCGATTATTCCCGAAAAATTATTTCCAATAATCTGTATATAATAATAGATTCACTATCTTATAAATCTGTCCTACGTATCCTCGTAATCGACAAACTATAAGCGCCAGCGGATCCGTGGATTCGGGGAACGTACGACAGAGGGGTTGGATCATTGAAATTTTTTCCGAGAGAGGGAAAAGAAGACGGGGGTGGAACGTATGAATAGCGAGGCAGGAGCTGGCTCGGTTTCAGACACTGTAGTTATGCCCGGGTCATCCTTTGGCAATGCTTTCGACTTCTCAGAAGGATACGCCTTTTTCGTGTCTGGCCATAGCTGGACTTAATTCACTGTTCGCGGCCGCAGTAGTATAAGTGCACCTCAGCTAGCCACGGCACGCCTTTTTGCGATTAATATCAAGCAGTCTTCTGCGTCGTTTCCTCTGTTTGTCCGATATTTATGTAGCGCCGATTCCCGGTTTAATTACCGAGAGCCTTATTAATACGAGAAACTTCAGGAGAATACGAGACCCTCGCCAAGACCTAATTTCCTGCACGAGAAATCACAGAATACTTTTTATGCCCTCCTTCCGAGTATTTCAACGAAAAATTTCAGCTGGTCCTGGTGCTCCGCGAGCATTCTAAACGCTAAAAAATCCTGCTGGGAGACACCGACTTTTATGTCCAGGCGCCTCGATCTTCGGGTGGGTGGACCACAGTAACGGTGCATCGAGGATCGCAGAAATTCAGTTTACGTCTGGCCGAAGCTACAGAGGCGTCTAAATTGTACCGCGGCGAGGGAAATCTACCCGTTAAAGCCCGAACTTCTAGTTCTCCTGGTTAAAACGCACTGCCGACATCGAGGGCCCCTTTGTCCCGCGTGATTGCACGCATTTTCAACCCTCCTGCCGCCGAAACGCCAAAGAACCGGCGTACACCTCGGATGTTTCTTGTCTCGCATCGACCGCGAGCTATCCTGCTCCCGGGATCGCGCCCACGGCACAACGCGATCGCTTTTGCTCCATTTTCTCTGGCCGGAGTTTCCTGAAAAGCTCGACGGAACTTTCTCGCTGGAATAGCAAACGCACTGGCTGGAACAGTATTAACACGTTCGGGGCCAGGATTTTTCTTACCGGCCCAACCCGGAAGTTTAGTTTTCACGGAGCTCCCTTCGTTCTTTCGCCGCTCCCTGTGCATTGTCCTGCTAACGACTCTCAGTTGATCAGACATTGATTGTTTTTCGATGGAGACACTCCTCTCTTGTTACCGCGGCGGCATTTAATTTTGCCGGATCCTTTCTTGGGCGCATCCAGCTTTCGGCGCCCATCGATTCACGTTCCCCCGAGAGTTAGTTGAACAATTGTAGCTGGTGGGTATGTAGGATTCGTCGACACGCGGGAATGCATTATTCGGCGTGGCTGTGCACACGTTACGGACTTCTTGCTGTTGCAAGCTCCGTGTAGACACGCCGCGTGCATGCTCGTGACGTCTCCGTCCATGTAAGCCGTTGCAGCGTGCATGCACGGAAGCGCATTCGACAAGCGTGAGCGCGGCGAAATGCATTGGATTAGGCGGCCGTCGGTTTTCATGCTAATTCCGTGCCAGAGACCGCGTTTCGCGGAGAATCATCGTCTCCCTTGCCGACAGAGGCCTCGAGTAGAGTCGAAGCACGATTGTGAACACGTCAGACCCGCGGATAAGGGAAAAAACCGGCAGCAGTCGCGTAATTTTCAATTCGAACGGATAAAAGTACCTCGGGACCAAACGATAGTTAATCGCTGATTCTTCTACTCACCTTCGTACGAATTTTCAATTTTTGGTAACCCAACGCTCCTGAAATTCCGAAAACCGAGTTGGTAGGTGCTTACGCGTGGAAATTCGTCGATTTTCGCAGCGGAAAACACGAGTGGAATAGAGGTTGCAACGATGTAACTACGGTCGCTGTCGGCCGCGAAACAATGCACTTGCTGATATTTAGTTATCCGCCGTCAACAGCCACCGGTTACGGCGAATTCACGGTGACGCCCGGAACGCAAGCAGATTACACGGAATTGGTTGTTGCGTCGCTCGTAGCGTCGCGAGCGAAATCATTTTTCCCTTGTTCGACGCACGGTCTGTTTGCCTATGGGAGCTCCGATCGGAAAAGTAATTCGTTCGCGCTGGATCTTGGGCCAAGTCGCTTCGCCCCCCTGACACTTTCGACACTGTGAATCGCACGCGTGCGTTTCAATTTCTGCAGCTCAACTGCGGGGAACGCGCACAGCCGGGAGCGGCAACTAGCTCACGTGACCGCCGCGCATTCCTGCGAAATGGGTGCACTCACTGGTCAACGTCAATCATCCCCTCTCATCGCGATTAAAATAATTCGGGGAACGTTAAATGGTCGCAGGTTTCGTGGATCATAGATACCAGGAAAAAACGAGGTGTAATTGAACCACCGAAATTACGTAGTAAAAGCAGCTGAGAGTGGTCATCGTGAATAAATGTGCAGCAGCTTTCCCGGCCGGCTGAGTCCATTTCTGCTTTCAATTTTTCATCGATAGGGATGGCTGGCGCGCAAAGGACGGATAATTGAAACGAGCGTAATACGTAAAAGCCTGTGGTTCGGTGGCTGATTGGGATTACATGGATTATGCAGGCGGCAACGTGTCGCCGCTTTTGCGAAGATGCGTCACAACCGGTACAAAGCTGATTGCGGCTATTATTCGGTCAATGCTCGCTTCAGCGGCGATCGTGTTCCGTGCATGACTCCCTGTCTGTCGTGTAACGCGGTGCATCCACTGGCGGAACTGCACCGGACGCGGCTGCAGCTAGGGCTGCGCACCAAGATGCTTCGCATTAATTAGCACGTACATCAAATTCGAGTGGTATCGTTCGAATCCCAGAATTCTTCAGATCCTTCATGCACGTTCAGGTTTTTTTTTTAGCAATTACGAAGGAATATAGCGTTAAAAGAGGAGCAAGCCTAACCGGCGCCACCGTCACGCCCACGCTCCGTTGTTTATAATTCAAAGAGGCGATCAGCTGGTAATAAATAACGCATTCTCCCTTCCCCATGAATATTTAACGGCGCGAAACCCGACGGAAACCCACCGGGCCGTATTTCTTGCGGGAAATAATGGTCGCGCTGTGAATTAAGCTTGATCAGAATAAACGTCCGCTGTAGATCTTCGTAACAGGCGCGGGGCAAAGCAGCGAGAGAGTCTGGTCATCATGGTAGGTGCTTTCCAGTTATGAGATTCGCGGTTTTCCCGGTTTTATAAGTGAAACGGTGTGTCTTCTTAGCCGTGGGGAGCCTTTAGGGGAAGATTGCGAGTATCCGTAGTGGCAAAGTTATCGCACGACGTTAATGTCTTCGGCGATCGATGGCACAGTTGCCAGTCCCTTTGTAAACTAACGCGGGGAGGGCTTTGACGTAATACTACGCCCTTTTATAACTTAAAACTGGGGGCTTTGGCGCAGCGCTACGTGAGCCGACGTTGCGAGTACCTGGAGTAGCGCTACGCCCCCTGGTATCATTTAACGCGATGACACGTTTAATCGTAATCTAAGGGCAGTCAATTTTCATTTCGCGTACTTGAGCCGCGGAAAATTAAAGAGATCTGTCGCAACAACTGTTTCGTCGCTACAGAGCTAAGGTGAATGTCCCAATTTCTGCTCATGTTCTCGTTTCTGTTCATTTCGTATTTTTCTTATTATTACGTGTAACCGAGACCACGTTGTTCCGTTGCTGCACGCGAGTCGACTCGCAACCGGAAATGCACTCGAGGTGGTGCAGCGCGTGAAACGCATCCGATTAGACGCTGCACCGCGCCTGGCTCCGTTTCGCCACCAGTCGCCGCTCGTAGAATCGCATCGCGGCTCGCTTCGCTGCCAAAATCCTGGCTCGGTCTCCGTTGCCATCGCTTATCTCCAGCGAAACACTCGCGCTCGTGGACAGAGCTGTACCTAGCCCCCGACTTGATTCAATGGAACTGTGGGACACTTCGGGAAGGACGCGTTTCACCCTTCGATGGAGAAAAATGTTTCTAGCCTGTTGGCAACTCTGCGGAGCTTCCTACATTCCTTTAGAAAGTAACCTTCAAGCTGGACCCTCGAGTGGTATTTCTAAGTGGTCCAAGAGAATTAAATACCGCGGCACTCTTCGGCTTATCGTTGCATCTTGCTTGCTTTTAATTCGCGCCAGAACATTTCTGTCCCCGAAACCCCTTTCCCTTCGGTTCTACATCCCCCAGGACAATCAGGCCGTTGAGTTTGTTTCCCTTCTCTTTACCATGGCGTTCGTCGCGCCAGAAGTGAAATTCCTCGTAGAAATCTTTACCACCGACTTCCTGGCGAATAGTCAGCAACTTTCCTTTCGTGGAATCGCTGCGGCGCTCGTGGAAACTCGATTCTCCGTCCCGAATTCAAGCGAACTCGAAATCCGCCACCCCTTCGCCCTCGATGCAGACTGGAAGATTTATGTGCCCGAAAAATGCGCAACGTCCCCGCGCTCGTGTACCGCGGGAACCGTGGAAAATTTGCGTGCATCTCGCCGCTACGTTCAGCCGCTGACGCAGAGGGTGGAGGACAGTAAATAATAAGAATTCGGTGTCTTTAGACGTTCAGCAATTTGGGCTAATGCCAGCTTGCATTTCATATCCGTGAAAGCTCGTTGCGTGTTGAAGCATTCGGGCCATAAATCTCGCGGGGAAAAGCGTTACCTAATATCTTCCTTACTATTTCGAGCTGCTAAGGGAAGGGCTGCGCTCTCCCTCTCGTGACATGGCCTCTCTCACAGAAGCTTGGGAAAATAATTATCTGTCGACTTTCGCCGAACGAAACAACCCCACTATGATATATCACCCTCCGTAGCCCATTCTACCTTCTGGTAGATAATAGTCTTCCGGCCACTTTCCCTCCCCCTTCCTGCTTTTTCCGTGCGTCGCAATTTTTTTCCCGCCCCGCAGCCACTCGTGACGATTAACTGCTAATTGAGGTCCACCAGAAACAGGAACTCTCAAAGAGCCTCCGGGCTCCCTCTGGCTTCTGGCTTCCAGCGCGTGCACGCTGACACAGACGTCATCCTTTCAGTCATTGGCGCTCCTCGTTGTCCTCCCACGTTTCGCGCGTGGAATTTTGTGGCAGACTCTTCTGGTAGCCTACCACGGGTGTAGCGTTTCAAAGCTTTTAGAGGGAAACGCTGCCTGTGGATCTGCCTGAGTAAGTGTGTCTGTTAGCGTAGATACGCTCTATCGCTTGATAATCGCGCAGTTGAAATTCGAATTGAAATTTATGGAAATTGGCAGAAAACGCAACCTGAATCCTGTCACTTGTTACACTTTCAAGAGAGTTGGGCGATTCGTTTGCAAGGCTGAGGTCGAGGCACAGATTCGCCGACTGTAAAACACCTCAGGGATGAGAGTGGAGCTCGGAAGGACGGATAGGAATCCGAAAGGTAGCTCGTTCCGTGGCTCGATCTATCGTTTTTCTTTTTTTTTATTTCCATGGGATCCTACGGTCGACGCTAATGAGATTTGCAGCCACGAAGGAGCCGATAGTGGCGTCCAAATTGGCTGCTTCGATTATCTCCCATTCGACCGTGGATCCAATTAGGACGATCAATAGTGCGCCGGTATATAATTATAAATATAAGTCGAGCGCACCTCCAACCAGCGTTTTCGTCGATGTAGACTCGTGAATTCGGTCAGGGGACTGCTTTTAAGTTGCGGAATATCCTCGGGACAGCGTTCGTTAGGCGAAATCCTCGTTTGAATATCTCAGCATCCTGAATCTTCAAACGCCCCTGCCAAAGATCGGCCTAATAAGCCTCGAGCATCACGCGAATATAAATAGTGCAGGGCAATTTGGAGATATCTCCTCGAAGATGGCCAGGGGAGATGAAAAGATTATTTATTTTTGCGAACATCGAGTCGATGATGTAGCGCAGCAACGGTCCCTGGAAGCTTCCGAGGAAACTTGCACCATAATTTAGTGGTGCAGAGTGGGACTTTCGGCGGAGGAAATGGAGCGTCACCTATGAAATTTTGCAAAATGCACAAGTGTGTAGAATCTTCTTCCTTGACTCTCTACTAACAAGGGAAGATCCCGAACCCGAAAATTCAAAAAATTCTGAAACTTTGTGAATATGTAGGGAATGTCCTCCTGATCACAACGGAATTTTTGTTTGCTGCCCAAATTTACTCGAAGGAGGTGAAATTAACCCCTGAAAATTCGGTTATTTTCCGATTTTGTGTTATAACTCGCGAACTGTAAGAGATAGAAAAGAAGTTTGAAGACAAAAGTTACTTCTTTTAATTAGATCTACCATTTGGTAAAAAAATTATTTTGCAGTTCACGAGTTATAACACAAAACCGGAAAATATCCGGATTTTCAGGGGTCAAATACACCGCCTTAGAGCGAATTTGGGCTGCAAACAAAAATCGGGTTGTTATCAGGAGGAAATTCCCAACCTATTCGCAAAGTTTCAGAATTTTTTAAATTTCCGGGTTCGGGATCTTCCCTTTTAAGTAGTCTCTCTTTCGTTCCCCTTCCTCGAATGCGGTCTTTCAAGAAAACCAAAGTGAGATCTCCCCCATCGAGCAATTTTAACTTGCGTCCTCGCCAGTTCGAAAGGAAGCGGAGTAGAAGCATGGAATTACCCCGATTAAGTTCAGATAGACAAGCTAACGAGATCCTCGATCTAAAGAAGGATTTGCACGATTTCAACTTGCACAATTGCTCGCGTGACTCGCGGAGCAACGTCAGAGAAGTCGAAAGGGCAGGATCAACGACCTGCTGCAGGGTACTCGGATAATTTTTTAACGGTGAAACGCTTCCACCCCATTACCGCGGGTCGTAAATAACCTGGCGTACTTTCGTTGCGCCTCGAGCGACACAGAATTTTATAGGTGGCGCGATAAATAACAGCCGGTTGTCGATTCCATTATACGGCTAATAAATCCGGGATCAGCTTGATGCGTGATGATTTACGAAAATTCGAGGCGCAGCCTCTTTCGCGACGCAACAATATCTGTTTAACTCGACGCCTGTCGGCGTAACCGTGCCGGCTAAAAGCGGCGCCGTCTGAAGCCATCCATCTTGCCGCCGACAGACAGGTATTACCCGTGGAAACCAGCGACGAGTAAAACGAGAACAAGGCGGCGACGTGTAAACAACAGTATCACCGAGACTCGGTAAAAATGGCAGGAAATTTCGCGGTGATTCCCGCGAATCAGTTCAACCGAGTTTCGAAAGATTCTGGCTGCGTTCTAAACTGTACTAAGAACGGTAAAGATCGGGTATCCCCAAGAATTCGTGGGGAAATCGATTCTTCGTCCCGACTTACTTCGATCCTGCTACAGTCCCTATGGTCCGCTCTGTATTTGAGCTGAGCTTGGATTAAACTGGATGAATCATTGCACACCGTTTACCAAAGTCAGAGTTCAGAGGAAAACTGCTTTCGCGTTCATGCATCATTTTAATGGCTACGACGGTTGGAAAAGGAGGTTGAAAAGGAAGGGTCAGGCCGAGGAGAGGAAGATTTTCGTTCTGGATTCGTCGGTGGACTGGTCGAGGAAGTCTACCTGGAAGACCTGTGGCTTCGCCGCGGGGACGTTCGGTGCCGGGGCGAAGGATTTATTCGGAGGAGTTCGGACTGCCCCCGGTACATACTGCAACAGGGGCTGCGGGGAGTTCCTGTGGTAGGGAGCATGGGATATGCTGTCGCGATAATAAATATAGACCTCCAGGAAGCTGGTCTGCAAGATGGACCCAGTTTCCTGTGCTCGGTCGAACTTGGTGTACGATTGCAGACTGTTTCCAAACAGGCAGTCTACAATATTCAGTCTACGTGTAGGAAACATCGGAAGTCTAATTGGACAAATACCAACTGCACCCTCAGCAGCCTTTGTAAAATTTTGGCCTCACAAGGGAAAAGCATAATGCGTCTCTAATGTGGGTCACAAGAGGGACGAAGAGGAGAGACCTATAAATAGGCTTAAGCACAAAGCAGTCGTTTCTTCTCGACGAAGATCAAAGTTGCAAAGTGCCACTTGGCCGAGTGGATACGTGCTGATCTGAAGGGCTCAAAGCGACGGCGCAACGGCGGTCGTTGGGGCTTTTCATAAATGCTGAAGATGCGAGAACTGAGCTCGATCAAAGTGGCGGGGGGTGTGATTATCCTCCGGGCGGCGATTTTTGAAGAATCATCGAAAAGCTCATCCTTCGGACCCACTCGCGGTGGATCGAGCAATCTTGGCTAATTGTAAGCGAAGCACAATGAGCTCTCACAGCGTCGTATCAACGACCAACCAGACAGAGAAGGTACACTACAAAGCCGATAGTTCATGCGAACTTTCACGAGGGAAGCGTAGAGAGGGGGAGAGGGTGGAAGCAAAAGGACGGAGGGTTGTTTTGAAACGGATGGCTCGTTTCATCGGATCTGCCGAATAAATACGCAACGGATTCGCGATTTTTTTTCCATTTATTCCCCGTTTCAAATATGTGGATTCACGGAGGATGGACGCGCTGTATATTTCCTCCCGGGAGTGGATGCAATGTTTTTCTCATTTTAATTATTCACGCTGCGCGGATTACTTTGACGCCATATTCTTCAACAGCGATTCGATAAATTCGTTCGGCCACGGACGAACGAACGATGCGCTCACGTGTCACGATTTACCTACACAGCAATGGCAAAGGGTCGCTGACATTTCAACGCGTCCTGCACGGCCCCCTGTAAAGAACCGCTTTCGGAAACGTGCGTGATCGAATGGAACTGTGTCGTCAACTTTGAACGTGGAGTTCTCCAAAGTACAGGTTACGCAGACTCCGCATAGGACAGCAATTTTTACTGCCCCAACATATCGAACGATCCTCGAACCTTTCGTGATGTCCAGAGCCTCCGAGGTTCGATATTATACCCTCGTAAAAGCGACTTCAATATTTAAGAGGCGAGAAAGCATTCTCCTCGCGATAAAAAGTAATTCCGACGGTCTGAGCAGCTATAAACAGGTGGCGATTATCCCCTTTATGGAAGCCTTATCTACGATTTTTTCCCATGAAGATCCTTTTTACGAGCACGACCCTCGAGCGCGTAAGTTTCGCCCAGCACGAGGCGCTGGAAACCTCGCCAGCTTTCTCCATTGACTACGCGACTCTCCCGAGCAGGGAAAGCTTTTTATCGGTCTTCAACCACAATTTTGATTAATTGCCGCGCTGAACGAATACACAGAGCTTTGTCTACTAGCTGAGGTTTACCACGGCGAAAGCACAGGGCGTAACGTAATAACGAATCTCCTTTAGAGGCATCCACGTCCCCTTTCGTCGCTTCGAGACGTCTTGAAATTCACCTTTTACGATCTTTTAATTCGCGAGAAGGTTGGGATTCTATCTTCGAGCCATTTCCCAGCCACCTGTTACCGCAATTGAAAATTCAAAGCACTTAGCCGCGACTCAAATTCCCTGCAAAATGGACCTCTCAGTGCTGTGACTCTCCTACAAATGCTTTTTAATTGCTATTGTTTTCGTCCGCCAGCAGCCGCGAGTCAGCGGAAACCCATTGAACGCACAATTTTCATCTACCTCGAGAGCCTCGGGATAACGACCCATTTTTAAGACAATGACCGGAATTTTTACGGCCACTGCCGATGCAACAGAGGCTTACAGCGACCGCCTCCAAAGAAGCGCGGAACGTTGCCCGCCACTCGATTAAATCGGACTGTCTTAACATTATTCTTTCAAATTTCTCCTCCGCGCTGCTTTCCTCTCAGCGATACTTCCCGAGTCTCTGTTACCCCGGGGATTACAGCCTAACCCACCGAAAGAGGGATCGTTTTGAACGTCCCTTTTACGTGCCTCGTGATAAGAAGATTGGCTTTCATCGGGCAAGTTAGTCGAAAGATAAAGGGACATTTAAATAAATTTGTCAGTCGCGAAAGTCCCTGGGATTCGTGATCCCAGTACCTTTTCGCAGTAATAATTGTCCTACGGTTGCAGGCTTTGTCTCTATTTCTATCCCTCTTTTCTCCGAGCCTCTCCTAAATCCAATAATAAGATTCTCGGCGGGGACAGTTACGTTTGTCCTTGAATCGAGGCCCGGGAAAAAGGATTTGCCCGATGCTCGCGATATATGTATATTGGCCCCTATCGGAGTCAATTCGGTGCAATAAGCCCTCGGGAACAAGATTTTATCGGGGGCGAGGGCAATTGCAAGATCCCGAGGCAATCTTTCTGGCCTCGGATGCCAGGGCCGGGGTTTTACGCAGCCACGTGCAACGAATCTCGCACACGGCCGATCCAATCGTCTTATCGAATGCACGACTCTCGCCCCGCTTTCCACGACATCGTTCATTGGTCTGGTTTGATTCTGGTGACACACTTCGCTGCCGCGGCTCTGGCCTTTATGTACTCCCGCATTTCTTCGGAAGTTGAATGGCGTTCGCTGGGTTTGAGTCTCGAGTGGTGAGCTTAAAGGGGCTACTTAGGCAGTCGTTTTCCGTGAAAAAAGAAAACACTTTCTTTTTTAATGTAAGGGAGACCGGGGCTAGTTGACTAACGAGGTTAGTTGACTAATTCCCTTTAATTGTTTTATTATGTTATAAATTATGCTGCGATTCGTGATATTGAAATATATGAATGACCAGCTTGCCATTTAACGTGTCAACGTGGCAAAAACTTGCGGGTTCTATCAGTGAGAATGAAAAATCTAAAACGGTCGGCGGGAAGTAACTGGTTCGACTATTTATGAATTTTTGTCCACTAAGTATTGCTTGATGTTTGTATTGTAAGAAATTTACATGTGCTTTAAAAATGGCGGTGTTGACTGGTAAACATTTTAACGTTCTTCTGTGGTTTTCAGGTAATATTGGTCTTAAGAAGTGACGTAATCCAATTTCAAGGTGTGATTTTTGTTTGTGACATCCGTAGTTTCCCGCTGAACCAATGAAAACTGAAATTAAAACAGAATTATTAAGTTGGTGGCCAAAAAAGGCGATTATTTCAAGAAAAATTCGGTCGTATTTGTGCGCTACTATAAATCCGTGACTGTTTAATTTTTTTATGTAAAACACGAATTTTTACGGACCATATCAGAGGTTTGGCGGGAAATGGCACATGTTTTACACATCCTGTAATTCTTTCAAGTCGATCCGAACCTCCTTTCATTCGCAACTAGCCGAAAAACAAAAGAAAAAAAAGATTCGAGAAAAACGCGTTTAAAGATTCTGGGCAAAGGCGAGGCTGTAGGTTGCCGCTTGACCCTTTTAGCTGCCAAATCAACAACTGTGTGAATTTTAACATAAACCAAGCGGCATTTTACTGAGAAAAGATAGTACTTTCGGGAAAAGCAATGAAAAATCGACTTTTCAGAATGCCTAGTCCCCTTAAGTGGAGTGTTCGGAACCCAATCAGTGTAAGTTTGTTATTATTAAAACTGAGATTTACGCTATTTCTCCTCTGAATAATTTTGCCTAGTAATTCCGTGGTTAATATTAGTACCGCCATTTATTGCTTACATATGAAGGTAACTTAATTGATTTATCAACTGAAAGTTTGAAAAATAAAGAAATATTTAATGAAAAGCTAAACTTACACCGATAGTCTTCTAAACGCTCCAAGTCGAGGTAGTTTAATACACAAGTAACGAGACTAATTTTGTACTAATTCGTTAGAATAGCAGGGTGCAAAATCCATTTGAATGACTTAGGGCGAATGGAATGAAATTTCTTTCATTAAACTTGTCTTTTTAAAGGCAAGTGAATCGTAGGCAATCGCACGGTAAGAAACTTCCCTCGCGCAGAGTGCACCCTTGTAACGATCCCGGATAGAAACATGAACAAATATCGACGATCTAAACCGTTAAGAAGCTCCCCATCCTTCCCGTTGTATGCATGGTTTTCAGTAAAAGTGCAGTCAGGAAGGATTGACGGGGAGTGCATTGCGATGCATTCAGCTGGCAGATGTTACGATGCCACGTTATCGATCCTACCCACGGAGCACGCAACGATGGATATATTTTCCCGGCGTTTCGAGCAGTCTCCATAAATGTTTTTCTTTCCTGTTCCCCTAGACCTCTCCTTGATCCGCAATTCACTCTTACACACCACCTTCCACTATTCCCACGTCGAATTTTGGCTGTACACGACTGTAAACTCGAGAACGCACTTCGAAATAAAATCTACGTCCGCTCGCAGTGGGAGCCGGTCGGCGCGCCGAGCTAAAGCAAATGATAATTAATGAAAAGAGCCCCTGGTCCCCAATATTAACCAGTTCTTTACAAGGGAAGAGGAAGCCACCCCGAAATTGGGATTTAACGCGAGGTGTAAGGCGCGATTAAGCTGCCGCGGCACGATGAGAATCTAGTGGTCAATGAATCGTCGCGTTAATGAAATTTTCCGCAGTTCCTTGCTCGCGGTGGCTAGTTAACCACCCTGTGAATATATTCAGCAAACGGGTTCGATGCTCTACATTACTTTGGTCCGGGGGAATCGTCGCGTAAATGGTCGTCGTGACTTAATCGCGACGGAAGTGCACGGTGAATTAATTCCTTTCGAGGGGAAGAATGTAATACGATAGAAGCACGCGAACTCGCGAGCTCGCGAGCTCGTTCCTCCCTCCACGGGGTTCACAGCATGAAATCGTGGCCCACGTCGTTTGTTCACGGTAATGGTAATTATTGTTCATCGTAATCTACATGGAACAATAAAGCAATGACGCTCGGGCCGCGTGGTCAACGTTCCCCTGCCGCACGCGAAATAATATTCATTGCCCTCTGCGAAACAATAACACACTGCCAGCTGTTGGACCGCGTAATTATTGTAAAGCGACCAACAGGACTTTCCCTTAAATTATTCACCGTGTCGGGGTGAGTGTAATTACTCTGGCGCGTCGATTAATCGATTTAAAACAAGGGGTATCAGGCAGCAGCGGCTGGATAGTGTCTTCTGGTACGTTTGTATCGCGGGTCGACGTGGCTCATTGCTTGCCAGACAGCGACGCACAGTGGTTTGAAATCCCAGAAACGTGGCGAAGACCCAAAAAATTAAAATTAGTAAATTGGATATATTTTCTTATAAATAGATAGTAGACAGTATATGCCAGAACTGTTTTATGTGTTATTCTGTTGTTTTTTAACCTTGGCCATATTTCATTATTATTTGCATTTAGTTGTACACTTTTTAAGCGAATTTTTAAAGTGTTATATTTATTGCAAATGATGGATTTGGCAAATGATACTAACCAAGCTAGTAGCTGTATACGTAAGTAACGAAATACATCAAAAGTCATTTTTCTATTTCGTGGCTGCTAGTAACACTGGAGTGAAATTCAATTTCTGTACATTGTTAGAGTTTTAGGTTACTTCCCAGCACTTCCCAGTGTAAAATTTTGTGTGGTTATAATACGTAAACATCGGAGTTTAACAATCCAAAAAGGAAATTTACCACTTTTTGCCACTTTCAGAGATATTGCATTTTTTCATCGCGTAGATTATGCTTAAGTTGTACAGAAACACCTAAATTAAATATAATATTTACCTTAAGTTTTTTCAATTCAAATTCGTAATCGGCGACCTCGAAAACCTTAGTATACTCGTTTTTGTAAATATCAAAGATCACCTTCATATTTTTGCCACGTTTCTGGGATTTGAAACCACTGTGCGACGCTGCCCTGGCTCGTTACGAGACACGTCACAGGCGATTATTTAAGATAAAGGGTGCTGGCGGCTAGTCGGTTGAGCGCAGAAACGCAAACTGTTCCCCACGGTTTTTGTATGCAGTCGCGCGATCGTTTTTCTATTTACCATGGAGAAACGAGGCAAGAGAATTATTGGATTTCTGTCGGCCGTATCGCTGCGCCTCCAATGAAATTCACGCCCAGCCTTTCGCTCTCTTCATTTCGCCCCGCTTGCCTGCCCCCTCGAGCCGTCTCCGTTTTCTCGTTCGACGTCGATCCGTTCGAAAAAATCCGCGGCTCACGACCGCCGGGGGTGGAAATATTGTGCCGTTCCGCTGGCTCGCGACATCACGTTCTGCCCGTGGCGCTTTTTTATCTTGCCAAGCAACGCTCCGCCAGCGAAACGGCAGAGTGACGCGGCGCCCGTCTCTCTTTTTGTATCAATAATTGCGGAGAAAATCAGATACCCACGTTGCTGAATCTACCGGAGCAACGGGAGGGGTGTCTTTGTCCGCGTTGGTCGGTGACCTGTAGTTTATTCCCACACGCCAGACTCCACGAAATTAAGAAACCTTTGCCGATCCTTTATACTCGCGGCAGGAGCGCGTAATTGCGCCGGGATTGTCCTGCAAAGGGGCGCGAGGGGATATCGATACTCTATTCTCCTTGATGGCTGTTAAAGCGCGCGGTCCGGTGCATCGCGACTCGCGTCAAGCCGTAACTCCCACGGGCAGCTCGTAATTTCCATCGTAATCAGCTTATCCGCTGTGACAATTCTAAAATCGCCGTGCCGATGGATTGGTTTAATATTCTATCAGGCCCAGTCAGCGCCTCCATTATTCGAACGCGTGTAATACCGAGGCGATTTACGAGGGAACGTCCCCACGTGCTCCAGCTAAAAACTGCTGATTCGCTGCTGGCAACGTTGCCCCACTTTTCCCAGGCTTCTTTGACAATAAAGTGAACGAACGATATCGTCGAGTCCCGCTGTCTGTGTCGAGGAAACACGATTCCCCCTTCTTCTCCTTTCTTTTTTTTTCTTGTCACCCACTGCGATGAAACAAGGGCTCGTCGCGATAACGAGGGAATAAACGTCACAGTTAGGAGCACTATTGATTGCAGAGAAAACATGTATGTAGTTCGACGTTGGAGTGACTTAACTGCTGTCGAAACTGTGAACAGCTGTTGACGCTGTCCCGCGTCACTAGCGAGACTTTAACGAGTCGACGAGTTGTAAATCGTGCTCGGGGCACGCGGCATTTGGTTGTATATGAGAGCAACGGATTATACCAGAACTTTTGCGAAGCAAGCGTTCAGAATTGTACAGGAAACGTATGAATTTGCGCGGCTGTATAACGAATCAAATGCGCGCGCAGAACGTTTAAAGCGTAGAAATTCAATTGAATTCAATAAGCTTATATGTTAATCCTTTATAGAGCGTTCCATGCGATACTATTTAACAGAATTAACTAGTCATGACACAGACTATCCAAGTGCTTACCTGCGTGCACTCGTATCATTTCGCGCGCAAAGAGAAAAAGCACATCAGAACAAAATACCAGTGAACCACATTCGGAGAGGGAGAAGAAAAGGAGACAACGGTGAATTCGTTTCGGAGGGCGTGCGAAGATAAATCGCGCTCCGGTGGAAATACACCCGGAGTACGCGATGCGAAGGGAAAGTCATTTTTTCTCCGTTTCCCACGGAAAAAGCACGGCGTAAAACGAAGCATCCCGCGGTTGGCGCTTTCGTGCATCCATCCTGGCGTGACGGACGCGCAGGATCCGTTTTTGTTTCTTCCCTGGGCAACGTGATCGCGAAACGATTTCATTTTCCGTCAGTCCGGAATTACGGCTTGGAAATTATTCTCCGCGGATGGTTAAAGATTCCGTTGCTTCCAGATCCTTCGCCTTCTCCTCTGGCCCTCTGCGTTTTAACCCGTGCATTGTTTCGTTCGCGAGATGAGCAGGTATTCTTCTGTTTTTTTTTTTTCAGCCGTGGAAATGGAATAGCTTTGAGGAGTAACAGAGCGGATCTGATGCTAAATATCTGCTTACGGTATTCCTAATGAAAACGTGCACTTTCTCGTTTCACCCGCGCTCTATCTCCACTTGCTATCATTCCTTTGCCGCTCCTTATCCAATTTATCGTGCCCGGTGCCACTCGCTGACTCTTCTTTTCACTGAATTAACAACGACCTCTCTTTTCCCTACTCCCATTGTATTGCACGTATGTTGTTCTATCTCTCGCATAAAGCCAGATACACACTATACTCGCGGACGTAATGATAAAGTGTGTTTAAGAAATTATTATTATTATTTATTCCACGGGTAAAGACCCTTTGGTTTACAAGGAACCATTGCTAAAGTTAACAAAGGAACAATGTGAAAGAAAAGAAAAGAGAAGAACAGCGAGTACATAAATAATCAAACAATATTAGATGAAAATAATAGAAGTAATGAACTAATAAAATTAGAATTAGAGGACATGTATAGAGATGTTACTGCGTGCCAAAGCCCGCAAATGATATTTAATGTGACCAATGTAGGTACAATTAAAATAGTCGACATGTTCGCTACAAAGATTCGCTAATTTACATATTTTTAAAAAGGCTTCTTGGATGTGAGTTGTTATTTTATTATAAACTTAAATATTTTTCTAAGAAAAAATTACCAAGTGTTCTTTGAATGTTGCTCTTTTAAGTGCAAAAAGTTCTGTAAGAATATACGCTTCCGCTTCTTAAAAAAAAATTCCTAAATATTCGCCTCTTTTCCGCCGTCTGACTAGGTATAATCCCTTAAAAGCCAGCAGTCGCAAGAATTTATGCTGACCGCGTTCCAATAATGTAATATATTTTTCCTGATAGGGATTCCACGCAGGAGACGCGTAAAGTAAAATATTCAAATATTATGAAGCCTGTTAAGTATTCGTATTGTAAGTGGTAGTCTTTCCCATCATGAATCCTGTTCTAATTCCATTTTACTGCGATTTTCCCTTCTGTAAATTCGATTTTCCTGACGTTTCACCCTCCACCGCTCTAATTCCATCATGAATGTCCGTTGCTATGTTTCCAACGTATACAGAGCCAGGCAACGACGTCAATTTGTCACTTCGATTCCCCCACCGCGGTGGACATATAGGGGCTCGGGGAAAAAGCAAATGACAATGTTCCTCGTGCACCCTTTGCCTTGCTCGCCACAATGGCCCGAGCCATTCCACTTCCGGCCCCCTTGCAAAAACCGCGCGACTTTGTCTCCCTCTTATCGCCGGCGATGCGTCGTAAAATTAGCGCAATTACTTGTACGGCTTCCCTCCCTTTTGCCGGCCGCTTCTTTCGCGCCGAATAATTTATCACTTTAATCGCTCGACGACGATCAAGATGAATATGGGACACCGACAAAGAGCCACCGCTGTGCCAGTCCCTGCGACACTGTACCCTGGGGAATCTCTCTTTTTTTTTCGCTCGAAACGTAATAAATCGTGGTCATCGAACGTCCTGGGCGAAAGCAATTTATAACGTGACTCGGTTATTATACGAGTGACGGCCGAAAGTGTGCAAGTTTAATGAATTGGATTCCTACTAAAATTCAGGGGTATTAAAGGTGTGAGGTGAAGGTTCCAGGTTAGCGATGATTTAATTGGCAAGCGAAGGATAGCGGGGGCAGGATGAAAGTGTGCGAAAGAATTTATTCATCGAACAGTAGAATTCCCTCTGTTTTAGCAAATAAAACACTCGTCAGAGTTTCGTCAGGGCAGAATATAAAGGTCCTGAGCTTTGGTCTACTTGGACAGCTGACACTGCCATCGACGTCGATGCAAAAGGAGCAACCGGTACTCGCACCTGTCTCGGTTACGCCGTCCTTCACCGAGAAAGACTAATTTGTCAGTGGACGGTGATCAGAATCAACAAAGAACGCCGACAAAAGGCGGACGACTACCTCGTCCTTCTTCCTGTCCTCGTCCGGGGGTGGTTTGACACCGTGCTACTGTTCTTTTTGCACGTCGTATAATTAATGCCTTTCACCCTCCGCCACTGGCCGCGAAAGATCGTGCCGCGGCCAGGTAAAGGGCTAATTGTACGGCAATATTAATGTCATTTTTAATTAAAGTCCCGGTTAAAGCCTCCCTCGCGAAAGGGTAGCTAGACTCTCCTTCAAAGCGGATTACAATGGGTTTACGTATTCACGGTATCTTTCTCAGTCTGATACTCGATAACCGTGGCTTTGATGGCTCAGGCACGGTGGATTATACTCGATTGCATTAGATTTTCAAATCGTAACGACTCGGGTGTGTAAGTAAGGTTCCTCTGAATTACATTTCCCCATTATCGTCGGCCCATGAATATAAAAGTCGGGCCGTCGAATTAATTTAGTGTCCCTGGGAAAGCAGCAAATCGGGGACGTGGAAATCGTTAAGGTTCCGCGAGGGAGTGACGATGGCCCCGTCGTTTCATCCGAAGAAATGCTCGCGTCGTTCCAGCCAGCGCCGACGGGCGACGCAACCAGCGGAATTGACCATTTCTTGCGGCACACTACCCCGGCGATACATTCCATTCTCATTCCCCTCGATATTACCATTGTCAGTTGCCGCGTCTACGTAAGATCTACCGGCCGACTGTCGCTATGCATCTCAGTGCACCCGCTCGGCGCATCCCTCTGCTCGAGGATCTATAAAAATCCGACGATTGGCACGGAAGGGAGGGCAGGATAGATGTAAGGGGTGGGGGAAGATTTCTTATTTCCCTGGGAACTCGGCTGCAGTGACGTGTAATCGACCTGCTGGGCTACGTGCGTCGCATGCGATACTAATGCGAGCCAGTCGATTTTCTTTCGAAATGAAATAAACGCGTAACGGGCGTGGCTCGGGAGGATCCCTGACATTATCCCCTTTAACTTTATGTCGCCGGGGGATGTGCTTCCGCGCTGAGATACGGCCACGGTGTGCCTGAACTCTGAGGCTAATCGACTGGTGGAAGCAGAAATCAGCGATTAGGGCGTTAGAAGTCGGACGAATTTGGAATATATATATATTCCGAGAGGGAAGGATGTAGATTACTGAGTTTAGGAAACCTGAGTTAAAAGCTTGGGTACCTCGTTAAAAACATTCCGTTGCGAAATATTATAGGGACAAGGAGAGCTTTGATACCCGCAGTTGCGCGCGTAGTCCAATTATCAGGTACGTACAAAGGGAAAAATATGGAGAGCGCCGGTAAGCAGATTCCGAATAATCCTCGAGGAAATCGGGACGGAAGAAAAGAAGGATTTCGTTAAGCAACGATAACGAACGAATTGGCCCGCGGCGAGGCGCACTTTCCCTCCGCAAAGACACATTCCGTGTTTTCAGCCGCTCGGTCGTACGTTTAAATTAAATACTCCTCTCTGTCCCGTGGAACGTTGAGCAAGAAGAACGAGGAGTCAGGTCTGCTCCTGCTACGTTCGCCTCGCCGCCCGGCTAATTAGCATCCTCGTTTCCTCATGAAAACACCGCCGAGTACACGCGCGACTACCGGCTGGCCGGTTTTCCGCGACATCAAACACAGGCGAACGCACACGGCCACTCAGAGTCACGCATCTCGGCTGGATAAGCTCGATAATTATTGTAGACGAAATGGGCCCGTGTGGCTTTGAGGATGCGCGTACTCTCCAGCGATCCGAGCTTTCAGCGCTCGCGCCAGCCACCAGGTAGCACGAACGATCGCCGACTGGATCTTTGGCTTATGGCAGGTTACGTCGGCAGCGGCTTTAATTAGCGCACGGTAAATTAGGCCCGTGTCGTGGCGTTAATGAGTTGAACGACATACAACGAGCCGGTTGCTCAGAATCCCACGATGAAAACGGAATTGTGTAAATACTGTTGCGCGCGGCGTTAGTTCGGATATGTGGCACGCAGGCAATTTATTTGCGAAGTGAACATATTACTTGCAAGCGTAACGTATTGCTTATCAATCGTAACAACAAAGTACCTATCGCGATATTTAAATGAACCTGTAAAATTCGAGCGAATACGTACCTACAGGCAGTAAACTGAAAATGCCTACCTATCGCGTAGATTATTTATCCGTTCTGATTAGCAGATTCTGATATCCTTGGCAAAGGAACCGTTTTCGTCCTTCCCTTGCGTTTCTCGACACCGTCGCCTACTGGTCTACGACATCATCCACCCGGTATCAATAACTACCCTCTGAATATCAAACGATTCAATTTATATTTGGATAACGATCCACCCCCGATAACTAAGACTTCCATCCACAAGACTCCGCAGGAAATGAGCTTCCTCCAAGCGTATCCTCCCCAGCCTACTTCCAGCGTGTAATTGTAAATCTATTTGCGCTCCCTCCCGTCTTCGAGCAAGCAGAAGCGGTCCTCGCAGCCGTGTCCTCCGTGTTTGCCCTGCGCGTAGGCGCAGCCGAACGTAGCGTCGTGTTTCCCAACGCAAATTTCCTCCAGCCATCCTTCGACGTCGCGCTCGGCAACGTATCGCGCGAAAACCAGCCTCCGTTCGACCGCGAATTTCACGGGGGGACACAACTGAAAAGCGAGAATCCACGCCGACGTGGCAAATCGGCCTCCAGGCTCCAATCGGTCGACGCTGGGGAAAAACTAGATTTTTGGAGCCGCGAATCGACGCCAGGCAATTGATATCCCGCTCCAACGTTTTACAGCCGTGTGCACATGCCAATTATTTCCTCTTTTTGTCTCCGATCTCGCGCGATGGCATGGCTATCATCGGGGTCGTTCAATTCAGGCCTCGGGTGTTTAAATAGAGACAAAGTATCGACATTCGATTCCCTATTTTTCAATGCTTTCATATTGACACACTCGGCACCGTGACTCGACCGTTCGTCGAATGTCTGCGCCAGCGTTTCGTTCGCTGTATCGAAGCGAGGTCCGCTGCGTTGAAGTAACTCGAAAGAGTGACAGCGAATTACGCTGGACTCTAAAGAGACTCCAAGTTCCCAGAGTTCTAAGGGGAGTTCCAAGTCTCCATCCCCCTTGAGCGTAGAAACTGGCGACAATACCGAGTGAGATGTACACAGGAATTGTTAATCCCAGAAACAACTGGCACGTATGCCCCGCGAAACACCCCCGCGACAAAAAGTGTTTACGTACGTAGTCACGCCTAGCGACGACAAAGGGCCTTTCGCCGACTGTGGAAAGGTTAACCGGTAAATAGAAGGCAAGAAAGACGAGGAAGGGGGGTTGGAAAGGGGCCAACACTTTTGTGTGGAACACGATACAACGGGGTCGCGTCCGACAGCGTTTCGTTCCGACGCGCCGGATATTCGATCCCCGAAAAACGATACGTAACGAAGAGCGCGATCAGGAAACAGATACACGTCGGCGAGCGCAAAAGTGCATCGGCGGGTGTGTGTTCGCGTTCGTTCCCTTGGCGCGAAGGGGACACCCAGGTCGGATCTCTGGGCGATACGTTTGTTGCTTGCAGATGGCCAGGCGTCGAATCACGTGGAGATATCCCGCGTTGGACACGATTCCTCTGCACGTGACAGCAAACATTGATGACAGAACACGTCTCCTTTTTCTGAGAACGGAACTAAGCGGTTGTGTCTTCCCTTCGATTAATCTGTCACCGTGTTACACAGCACTCCCCTCCCCCGGGGCTTGAGGCTTGCTTCATGGGCGATTATTCCCAGGAAGCGTGTCCTCAAGACGGGAACTGGCGATCCCGGGGTACATGAGCTGGCTCACCAGTGTTGAGACTGCGAGTGTTGTGCGATCGCGACATCCCCAGCCAGGCTTAATGAGGAGCGATGGTGTCGTGAATCGGGGTTAGACCAGAGAAACTCCTCCGGCTGCCTCGTGCGCAAGGTTGTGGATTCCCTTTCGTCTGCTAAACCTGCCGCTAGTCGGTATGCGCGTTCAATGGTGCTGAAAAAATATTCAGAAGTCCATCGAGGAGCAGCAAGAAACGTGATGCTTGATAAACGTTCCTCTCTGCAAGCGAGGAACCCGACACCTTTACACACTTCTGCTCTCGTTGACTTTCGCTGAACGCGTTGACCTGACTTTTTCTATTCAATCCTATCACTTTCCTCTCGTTTTCAACCAACTCCTCAGGACTCTCTCCTTTTGTCAACAGTCTTCGTTTTCACTTCTACCTCGTCTGTCCCCTTCGAATTCCTGTCCGCAGCTGTCCAGCTTTACTTCTTCGTTCCCACCCCGACGCGCACCGGTAAATAATTTATAAAGCTCCCGCCCTCGGAGGCCGATTTCACGGTGTAACGCGTCCGATGAAAAACTCGAGCGGGGCTGCTGGCCGCGGTCATAGTCGATCTCTCGATTCGCCGTGGCGAAGTGTGCCGTGCCGGAAATTGGGCGTTTTCGGGGCTGATTCTCGGTCGACCGCCGCGAAACTGCCAGGGGAGGCTGCTCCACTCGTCATTCTAGGGGATTATGGCTGGCTTGAATGGGCTTCATTCACTTTTATACACTCCCTGATCGTGTTGTTATGGTTGTACATAACGATGCCTGGAGATTGTTCGAGGGGTTGGTTTCCCGAGAGACGATTCGCGTGCTGGGGGTATTCAGAGGTGTATGTTTCCCCCAATGCCGGGACGTGCGCAATTGAAAGTACAATTAAAACTTTTGAGTCGAAGAGGGATCGGTAACAAAAGCCACATGCAAGTGCTTCTTTAACAACCTTTATAAACACTATATTTCTAAAAACTTACTTCGCGTTTCTACAGTGTATCGAGTGAGGCGATAAGAGAAGTATCGCCATATTTTTACCCCATATCGTGAATACCCAAGGAGGTTTGAGAGGTAACACCCACGCCTTATCTCCTTTACGTGCGATATATTCGAGTTGCGGTGATGGCACGAGAAAACCCCTCGCGGAGACAATCTTTCCTCGTGGAATATCAGATTCAAACACACCTCAGACCTAACTTATCTTCTCTTGCGCTGCGTAAGTTTAACCCTTCAAAGATCGACGATCTCGACAGGTAATCTCCCATGCGGAGGCAGTCTAATGTCCGCCAGCGAAGCACAAAGTCACGCGGCGGCGTCGCTCGGAGGCCAGAGACAGACGCGCGGGACATTAGTGGCGACATTTAGAAGCTTTTAATGTCCAGACGTAGGTCCACTTCGGTTGCCATGTCACGTTCGGCCGCTCCAATCCCACGTAACCTCCTTAGAACTCTGGCAGCCACGATAAAGCACGATGATTCACGTTATTACGATACGTTGTTCGGCACTCGGTCGCAATCAATGAGCCATGACTTTTCTGCTTTGTGCCACGACCGCGCTAAGAGTGCACCTAATGGGGTTTATACGTGAACGGAGAAAATCCATCGGCGCGTTATTGAAAACGTCAGGAACCGCTCGCCACCGTGCTCCTCCTATCCCACCCCCTTTCTCTTTCGCGCTCGTACCGCCCTCCCTCTTCCTACCATCGACCGAATTCTCTCTATTTTTTTTTTACCACCCCTTCTCCGCGGCAGACACACAGCTGCCGGCCGACGGCAGCTGGGAGTGCACTTTGACGAGGGAAACGGGGGATAGGAAGGCATAAACGAGGGAAGAAGAGCATTGTGGGTTAGAAGGTAAACCTTCCCCGAAGTGGTCGTGAAAGTCGGACACGATGGAAGGAGGTCAAAACACGGTAAACTGTACGAAATCGAAATCAGCAAGTTCCTGAGTCGAAAGGTGAACAATTCAGGGTGAGGAAAGTGGGTTTCTTCTTTGACAATGTTGATTTAGAAGCTGGCCACTTTGGTGGTAGTGATATGCTCGTTAAACATTAATTCGATTCGGTCTTTACGTCTACAGAACTCCGCATTTTCTCATTAATTTTTCGCCTGATGTCCCGAAAAGTCAAAGTGGAACTACAGATTCGTAATTATCGCCGTACTCTCGGGTCACCCTCTGCAGAGCCCCGAAGGAAGAGAAATGTAGAGGATTCGTGAATTCTCCTGATCTTCGGCCTGGACTATTTCTGCCTCTGCTCGCGTCTCGGGAAATCCGATTGTTTAACTGCTGCTCTCTCAAAGGGAATTAATAATCGGATATTTAATTGCCGAGATTTCGTGGCCATCCGCGGAACTGTTCACCAATGGCAGTGCGAGGACTCGCGTTCTTTTCTCGATGTCGACAGGCCCCGGCTAAATGAGTTAAAGTACGATGAAACAGGTGGGAGACGCTCGCGTTATTTATTAACTCGATGCAGTTAACGTTCGAGGGGTGTAGTCACTGTTGACATCAGCACATCTGGAATCAGCGGAATTAAACGCAAATGAGAGTACGAATAGAATTTCGGCCTACGGGGGCGGCTGTCTAACATGTTTATTTTAAGAGCGCTCTTAGCTCATGCATAAAAGATTAAAAGCGTTTAAAATTTAAATTCAGCCCCGAGTGAAAAAAACTAGGAGAGAAGCAGAGGGCCGAGGGACAGAGACTTTCCTCGCGCGTAAATAATTCTCCTGGCCAGTTCCTCATATTTCCCTGTTCTACGTGATGAATATTTCACCGGGCGCCCCTTTTAATCGAAAAGACTGCTGGTCCGTCTCTGGTGGCAAGAAAAAGGAGACGGTGGCCCTCGGAGGCCAAGGGGACTGATTTACAACGAGCCTTTACAAATTCCTCCGCGAGATAGCGGCGTTTAACAAAGCCGGGTGGTGCGAGGCACGTGAATGCGAGCGATGCGAAGAAACTGTGAAGAGATCCTTTACGCAATCATGAGCCTCGTAACCGTTGTCGCCCAGACTACGACAGTTTACGCCGGGGCAAAAGAGTCTTCAGAGATTTAGTGGGAGTAAACGCGCGCCCTTCCGGTGTCCCTTGCATTCGCGGAAGCTGCAGGTGGCGTAACTTGACGGTTTAACGGCTTGACGGGGGTAGTTTCTAAGTGAGAGGCCCGCCCTTGGTCGGGAGTGCGTGACTAGCGATGGGAGCGAGCGTATCGCGAGCAACGTCGCTGTCCAGGCGAATGCACGGAGTGATTCCGGGAACTAAGTCGAAGTGTACGTGTTTCCCGAGGGAGAGCAGGGCATGGGACATCTGAGTTGCATGGTACACCTACGTGACGCAGGGGAAGGATGCTGTGACTCTCTAATGGAGGTGGTATTTGTTAATTGCGCGAAGTTCAGCAGTTTCGGGAGAGTAATGTTGAGAAACGGGACCATTGGGGGAATGTAATTTGGTTGCTAATTTCTTTGCTTTCAACAGATCTGCCGAGGTTTGAGGAGTTCAGGTACTCTGCAGTGGAGTAGCCCCGTCATTGGTCAGACAGCTAGCAGTGGAACGTGGGTACCATGAGCTTGATTCACTGTTCAAGCTCAAATGAGCAGAAGTTGCTTTCTTATTATCAAATAGCCTTCTCCTCTACTCCCTTGACTGTACTCCGCTCTGCGCGAGCATAGCGGCCGTCCCTAAATTATGTAAGCGTAATTTTGGCGATTTCTTACCCCCTCCCTCCACCAGTATAAGAATTCGTAAGATTTTATGCATCTTTTCAGTTATTAAAATTTCTTTTAAAGGTTTATATAATTCATTTAACTCGGTTTCGGGTGTGCGATGAAACATTGTTTTTCGAGCCACTCATATTGAAAACTAAGTGGAAAAATATTACACAAGACGCTACCTGACTGCCCCCTTGTAAGTAAACGTAAGAAATTCACGACCCCCCTCCCCAAAGGCCTTACGTAATTTAAGGACGACCCTATACAGGAATGTGGACGAGTAAAATTTCCTCGTGATTTTAAATCCTCGCACCTCGCGCGGGCAACGCGTCACTGTCCGCTGGAGACATTTAAAATAGAGAAACCTCCATGCACTCCGGGCCATCGGGACTCCGAAATCAAAACTCTATTCAGCCACCGTCTCCGCGAGGAGCGACTTCGATTTCCTTTTTCCTCTCGCCCTCGAAATTACCCCCTTTGTCCGAGGACCAACGTGGCGGAGGAACGACAAAGGAACTCACCGCCGAGCCCGTTATCATTTTTTATCTTTCCCTCGTTATCGGGACGACCGAGGAGCCGTAAAAAAGGGCCGACGAATCGCACGGTCCCCTCGGGGACCGAATTCCTCGCCCGAAATCCTTACCGCGAATCTCTATTTCGCGAAGCTGTGCGAATCAGTGGACGGTAACAGGGTTTCCTGGGTATCGATTCGACGAATCACGCGATCCGTGCCCGCGCCCCCCCCCCCCGTCGGCGCCTGATTACGACGTAACGCGACCGCGGGTCGTGTGCGAAAGCAGCCGGAAAACTGTTTTCCTTGCGCCGCGCGCGATGTGTGTGTACCGGCAAAAGTGTAACGAAACGGGCGACAGCGGCAGCGAACGAAGATGGATGCGTGCCGTACGCTGCCTCTGGTGATTTACTTACCATTAATCCTAATATTCTTTGACGTTGTCTACGTCTTAATGTTGCCTCTATAATGACTGCATTTGCATCGCGTCCCGCAGACTGACGCGGCAGCTCTGTACAGTTGCGAAGCTGACGGGTGATTTTTGGGGAGAGTGGGTCGCGAGATTCCTCGGGGAACGTAAGTTTTATGGGGAGTTCAGGGATACGTGAGTGGATGTGAAATATTGAGGGTGGTTTTCTGAACGAGACACAGCGCCTCGTATGTTTCTTGCTATTTCTATCGAAACACAGAGGAATTTACAAACCAACAATTCTCAGATTACAGTTACAAGTGTTTATATTAAGTATTAAATGTTCAATCCACCAGCTGTGTACTTCATTCGCGTCGCAACGCAGCGGCCACAAGTTTCTCGCGATTAATTCGAATTCGGCTACGGTGCACTGTAATTGATTACAGTTACCTATTACTTTGCGCCTCAGCGTACGATGTAAGCAATCCGTTGGATTAGGAGGCATTTGACCACCGTGTGATGATGGATTAAATGCTGTTCCTAACTTTCAGCGGACCTGGGGCAGAGAGGCTGATCCGTTTAAGTGTATTTACGGGGTCTCGTTTTAACGAGAAACTCCAACTCTGCGTCCCTCAAATAACGGTCGTTCATCTAAGCACATTTTTCCAATCCAGAATCCACAGACTGAGATCTTCCACCGTGGTAGGATTATCAGGCTTCAACTTCAACTTCAAACGTCCGCGAACGCTTCATACCTCCTGGCCGAGGCCAATCTGTACGCTCTGCTCGAGCACAGAAATCGAGCTCGCCTCTGGATCCCAAACGACAGGAGCAAACACTGTCTGTATTCGCATGTTTGACGAAAGAAGGTCGCTTTTGTGGGGGAATATCAATCCTTGGGCGCGTATTATTCCGTCGGGCAGGTATTATCGACTACGTCGCGGCACGTAAATCCGTCGGGGTCAGAGCAAACGGTGGCTCATTGCGATTTCACGGGGTCCTTGCCCGCTTGCCGAATCGACACGCGAAATCCAGCCACGTTATTCTGCTCACGTGTCGTCCGAATTACGGATTAATTCGCGCGCCGCTCCGTCGCTTTATATGTTGATTGCGCCAAGTTTCCTCGTCAGTGTTACGTCAGAACGTGGAAGACGCGTTACGGAACTTTCCGTGAAACTTGCAGATTATAATGCTCGTAACACCATACGTAGAATATTATCTGGCTTCCAAGCTCGGCGCGGCGCAGAGAGGGGCCGTGAGACTCTGCAAGTCTGGCGCGTTTGTTAACTGAGCGAAGTTAAGTAGTTTCTCCGGGTGAATGGTGAAAAACGGCTCGACCCGATGTACCTAAGTAAATTGAATGTTGAGTCGAGTTTCTTACTCGGTTTCAACAGACTTGGTAGTCTCCGAGCGTTTGTGGGCTGGGCAGTAGAGTAGACCCGTCATTGATCAGACTCGCGGTAGAGGAAGAGGCGTAATTACTCAGAATATGGTAGACTCACCGTATACACCGTAGAGTACAGGTCTGAAATCAGTAGAACTCGTTGTTGCCAGATACTCAATCAAGTGGAATAAATTTAATTCACCTGAAAATAGAAGCCCGTGGAAAGAGTCTGACTAGGAGAGCGGGCTAATTGACGAGTAGCTAATTAGATCACGACAGCCTACTCAACTCCAATTCCGTTGTAGAGATTTCAAGCGCGCGCTCGAGGAGAAGCAATTCGGCGTAACAGTATAAATTCCGCGCGATCAATTACGCGAAGTTGCCGGGCGATTAAATTAGGAGCAGAGTAATTGACGGCGTAGCATCGCCATTTGAATGTTACTTAATCAACGCGTCGAGTTGATACACGCGTTCCGCCAGACAGCGTATTAATTTCAGCAGGCCGCGAGCTTTCGTGTTACCGAAGCTTGCTCGTAGGAGCTCCTAATAAACGACTAATAAAACAGGAGCGTAGAGTTTTTAATTAATTCTGACGCACTCCTTCCTCTTATTATTTGCCATGCAACAGAAGTGTTTACCAATGAACCTGCATGTAGAATTGCCTGTAGGATTATTATTGTCAATATCAATTCCTCGCATGCAGGGATTACTTCGATACAGAATCTATTTCACTGTACAAAGGATTCCGCTTGGAACGTTGATCAGAACGTTTCGAACAGTTTCGAAGCAATTTCCCTCGCCACGTGTAATTTCTCTTCGAGTAGATATCCCCCGGATCGTGCACGAGTTTTTGTCAGCCCTGTACTCGGTCCCTGGCCAGCAACAACTTCGCGTGTAACCCACGGCAACTTGGCCCCGCCTCTGTGCATCGCGACACGATAACAAACAGCGGCCACCGTAAGTCCAAATAACTTTCGCTAACTTTCCCGTGGAGTTGGCGAGCTCCGTTGCGATTCCGTTTGCTCGGTGGCCTATGATTCATCTCTGGCTTAAATAATCGATGCTGTTTAAAGTCGGCTCGCGCATCTTGCACCACAGTTTGCCCGGGAATGATTAAGAAGCAACAAATCTAGCGAGGCACAGTTGGAGAGGGATTATTGATGATGGTGGTACCGCGAATTCAAGCGGAGTAGAATCCTGTTGAAATAATAGAATTTGGTGGTGAAGTCTTGTAAATAACAAGGGGAGGACACCATGTGGTAGACACAGATTTTGATTAGCCTTGGCACGATGGATCAATGTCGAAAATAAGTAAACAGGTGTCCGAGCGTTTCAGCCAATAGGCCTTAATAATAGAGATATTTTCATGTAAATTATTAAAAATTTCTTAGTGGGGTTTTAATGGGTAAAAATCACACACTACTCTGGCGCCCGTGGGAGATTCCCTTCTGGAGGCGTCGGGGTGCCTTTTGAAGATGTCTCCACGTTAAAAAAAACTTTATAAATTTTTTTTTATAAATTTTTTTTCAACTTGGGGAAATCTTCAAAAGGCACCCCGCTTTCTTCAAAGGCTTGTAAGTTGTAAAATATGTTCCCAGTTCTTTTTCACGTGACATGCAGGACTAGAACACCTAATCGTAACCTTTAGTTTTTGTCAATTATGTTTCAACTATTCGAATGTTGCACAGTCAGAATCGAAAGAGATAATTGGATAATCTGTTTCTGGGAGGCCGTGCTGTATAGTATCCTTTATTTGTCGTTGGTGATTCGATCAACATAGAATCGAGTTGGAAGCAAGTATCGAGTTGTCGACGGTGGTTAGATTTTCACCACTATTCCCAGGGATCGTCGGTCGAAATCCCGGCTTACAGTTTCCTCCGGGCGCCACTCAGATTACACGTTAATTCTTAGTATCTGCACTCCTCTGCCGCTCTCTGATTTCCACTTTGCATGTTGATTGCCGGAAGTTTCAACGGTAGAATTACATCGGGACATAGCTCGCGCAGTGACACACGTGAATACCTTTCCGTAACTTTCCTCGGAACTTCCAAGTCGCTGTTGCAGCACTGTTCATTCGTCGCATACCGCTGTGGCACGTGTTATCCGCCCCTGGCGGGGCACTCGTATCGCGTTTGAATCGCACCTTTCCTGTATTCGACTCCGCACAGTGTATTCCATAATCTCTGCTTCGTAACATAATCCAGATTGCTACACAATTCACACAGCTACGTATCAATCTTGGAATATCCACTGAAAAGGTTAGCCCGGTTTGACCCGAATTTGCAGTAGCGTGGTTGTCTAAGTTTCTGTAAACGTGATCCTCGAACTTTCGCCACGGTCTGCTGTCAGAAAGGAGAAACTTGCTGGATAACTTGTGATAATTTGCCGCGTAACTTGGAAGGCTGCTTCTAATTCTATTCGTTCGTCGCATACGGAAGTTTATTACGCGCTGGGGCCGCCCATAGCGCCCCAACACGCGTCCATCTTCGCCCTGTGCTGGCTCGTGAAAGTTACACCCCCGCTATAGGCCGGCGGAGCCGAAGTTGCCGCTGCAAGCAAGGGAACTCGACGTTTATGAAAATGACCCGTACACTCTGTAACTCCGCCCGCCGACGGAGAGAATTAATTCGTTTCACCCTTCCCCTCGTTATTGTTATAGTTGAAACGTTAATGCCTCGCCTCGATGCGATGCAAAGGGAATAATTTCATTTCGCCGCCTCGTATCTAACGCTTCCACTTAAGCGGCGTTTACTTGGCCAATTGAAATGGGCCTTTAGATGATCAGACGGCTCTTTTGTGGGGGAGAGTAGAATATACCTAGCTTTAATCAGACAGGGTGATTAGCGGTATGTATTAATACCCCAGGTGGTAACGACACGATTAGTTGTTGTGTTAAATGCCTGATTAGTAGCATAGATCCACCACTGGTCGAACAGTTTGACTAGTGGAGTAGACCCGTTAATGTCCAGACGCGCGATTACTGTAATTGGACTGGACGCAAGACTAGGAAAATAGGTCACTGGTGTTTATCTGATGGAGCATCTATCTGATCCATGTGATCGAGCTACATAACTGCCTCTGTTACTGGTCAAACAAGCAATTAGTAGAATACGACTATATCTAACCAGACACTGCGTCCAGGACTATAATTCAGGTACTTGCCATTCACCGAGCAATTGGAAAAGAAGCCACGCAACGCTGTTGAGGAGAGAAAGTTCCTACAGAGCCTTCGAGGACCCGTAGAGGTGTCCTGCGTTTCGTCTGCCTCGGCTGGCAGACACTTGGCCCTTTAGTCCGCACTTCTTAGATTTGGGCCTGTTGTAAATTCACTTTTACAGAACGGGAATCACGCGTAATAACCAGATGGCTTCGCCGGTCGTGTATTCACCGTCACCGATTCTCAGGATTTCCCTTTCCTATACTGTCTCCAGCAACCACTTCCATATTTCATTTGGCCAATAGCGTACCTATAGCTTCGACCACCTTTTTTAACAAATCACACCCCTGAAGGGGGCTCCATAGTTTTCGTGCATGAACTCAGTCTCCTTTATGTCAGTAACACAGATCTTTATAACTCAACGATGTCTCCGTGTAAAACATAGTGGTTATTCATTGTAAATACACTGTACATAGTGTTATTATTACAAGTGCGGTGTCTCCATTCATTAAAATAACCTCCACATCCCACCATCCTAATACAGTGGACTGTTATCATCGTAAAACATCATATAGAGAGTGGCTTTGTGTCGCGGAGCCTTACAACCTCCGAAAAAGCGACGCTCTGCCCACAACACACGCCACTGCGCCATTTCGAGTGAATCGAGGTGCTCTAAACAGGAGTACGATTGAAAAGTGAAGTACTGTCAAGGAATCCTCGCGTTCGTCACGTTGAGTAGCGCCGTTGCTAGAACCAGGGGACCTGTTAAAAGCGATTGCATCGTAAACGTTAACTGCCCTCACGGGCATTCGGTGGACTTGACTTAAAGGTGACAGGCGCAGACCAATTCGAGTACACGTGCAATAGTGTCTGCACTGGCGAGTATCGGCGTTTCCTTTACTGATTGCAGCATCCATTCTGAGGGTAATCGGGTTACTGGAACGCAGCGATGCTTCCATTTCCATTTAGCTGCTTTCGGCCAGCCCCGATACATCGCGACAGTATCCCTCCTCCTGCAATAATAGCATTCTTTTCCTGTTCCAGGTAAGTCGAGGGCACGACAAAGAATTCCCTCTGCGATTTACACCGTAAGCCACGCGGTTGGACACTGGTGAGTCTTATTTCGCCTGAATTCTAATTCATTCACCTCGAAACACTGCTGACGCGAGATTTCCTCGGGACAAAGATTCCTCTGAATTAACACGCAAGAGTTTTCCCCTCTGTGTCGCGCTTCCATTTCGTTTGCTCTTAACTCGATTACTAGTCGCCTTCCCATCGCATCCCCTTGAATCGAGGAACGCCGGTGAAAGCAGACAAGCGATACTATTCCGCGACTCCTCGAGGATTTCCCCGAGCTACGGAAGTCCGTTCGAAAGTTTACTTCGGGGGTTTCTTCTCGCGAAACTTATGTTTTACGCGAGGGCCTTCTTGTCTTCTTGAAAAGCTTCCCGCGATCTCCATTTCCCGCGCGTTTCCCCTCCGCCAGCCTCGCTAGCCATTCTACTTTTCAATCGGCCCTGCTTCTCGCCGCTTCTCTTCCTCTTACGCTCGACTTAAATCATTCAACTTCGTCACGCCTTCGGTGATGCTTAAAAACTTTCCTCCACTCTCACCCGCCCCTCGGCCCCTTTCCCCGTTGCCGTTGAAATTCGTCGACGAGAGGAAGTGCTCGCCGATCGTTCTCAAAGGGCTCCAGCAGGCCTGATCGCGATAGGAACACGATGGGAATAAATGGGCGAAGTGGTGAACAAAGTGACAAACGCACGGCGAGTTACTTTGAGACCGAATATATCGATCTACAACCACACCGGTCGCGTACGAACGCACCTCGTTCGCGGATCTGGCAGGCTTCGCCTTTCTGTCGATCTCTCTACAAATCTCGCTGAAACTTCGTACTGGCTGGCTCGGAACGTAAGCTTACCAAAGTGGATTTCAAAAGGGGAGTGTCCCGCGTGGCGAAAAGCTCGTTTCCCTTGTGATTCTCTGTCGGCGAAGCATTCGTAAACTCTCCGCGAGTCAACGGTGACAAATAAACTGCTCGTTGAATTGCACACTTGATCAATGCCCCCCGGTGCTCGGAGACAAGTGATTGTATAGAATACGTTGGCCCTCGATGCTCCTCGAGTGCACCGGGTTGCGTAGCGAAATAGACTGCATCGTTTTTCGATCGAACAAAGGGAGGCTCGTTGGAAGGATGCAGAAAGACGAGTGCACTCGTGGCCTGATTGATAGCGGTTTATTAGCACTTAATAGAAGCGATCGACAATAATCGGAGCAACATTTCGCGGTAGCCACGCGCGCCGAGTGGCACGTGACGGTATTCATGGTTCGTTTACGCCGTGTCTATAAGGACTTAAACGTTAATATCGTTAACACTCTGCGTTTGTTAAATCCCGAAAGGCATCCTGCTCGATGGAGGCACGTTTGCAGTTGCGTGCTAATTGCGTGGTCGGTTGCGCGCGATCGTCGAATAATTGTCTGTATAAATTATCAGGACGTAATGGCGCTTCGGTTTAATTATTAACGGAGGCCAAACAAATGGTTCTGGTGCCGCAGCTTGTTTATTCGGCAACAAGGGGACCTGGTTAAGGGGGTGGCTGCTGGAGAATGCTAGCACGATAAGAGGAAAAGGGGGAAATAGCTGGTGGCTTGCCCTGAGATTTTCTTCTGAGACCGTATCCTCTTCGAGATATCTCGGTTTGCACTCAGGTACAAGTAGTCGCAGGGAAAGTTCGACGGGCTTGAAATTTCGCCCACGGCGACGCGGGGAACTCTTAATGGATTGTATCATGCCGCGTATTCACGGGCTTTTAAGCGAAAATGGAAAGAGCGCGAAAGAACGGGCGAGGCGTTCGTGCGGCGCAAGCTTAGGTTCGATCGAGGAATTTTATATAACAGCCATAATGCAATTTTTTATTCGTCAGGGGACGATGAAACACTTACCCTGTTCCTCCAGCTTCTTTCTGCTCTCGTGATTCTCTGCTTCCCCATAAGTAAGCCGTCTCCTCGTATTCTTTCTCAGAACTCCTTTTTAATTCATCCCATAGGACTCTCTTCTTCTTGCTCCAATCATCTTTCATCTTAACTATCTTCTTCGCTGTGCGACTTTCCTACCGCTCCTTCGACGATTCTTTCCTCACTGTTTTCAATTTTCACATAAAACGCCTACACATTCGCTCATTCAAAATAATCGCTAATTGGATCACGTGTATATTCCAGAATTGACGTTATTATGGGCTGGTTTTTCATTCTATGATCCGCGGAATATCTCGCTTCGGAGCCGCGTCCTACATGTTTCAATGCCCTCGTTGTATTCGAGTAAATTGTTTCTGATACCTCATTTTACGGAGTTTTGTATGCACTGTTTCACAAAGAAGCATAATTAATTCTTAGGTAATTAGTTATTCCTTATTATTCTCGCAGGCTGTATTCAAATGTGTCGAGGATCGACTGTAACCCCGGGGCCTCTTTTGTTTCTGAACAGGAGATACCGCGTGGTCGGGGTTAATTAATACAGATGGAACAGCCTGTCGAAAATTTCACGGAGGCCTGGATTTTAATGAAACCTGCGCTGTGTTCTAGAGGCCTCGAGGCAAGATTAATGTCGCAATATTAGCCGCTCTAAAGGTCGGACCAACCTTCTGGGTCTTTCCTAAGTCGCCACCCTTAACAGTGCTATTTGAAACTCTCTCAAATAGCATTTTAGCTAACCAGAAAAATGATACGAGCAGATATATCCTCGCCAATCTTGGCAAAATCTTCTTACAAAGTCTTCTTTTAATCTTCAACCTGAACTTTATTATCGATTATCCATTTATAGGGATGGCACTCTGATTTCGTCGTGCCATATGAAATTTCACTTAGCCTACAATACAAAGGGGCCCGCTCTACTAATTAGTGGAGAATGGAGCATTCATTTTCCTCGCAGCAGTGCTAGGAACCTCTACCCCAATCCTCGAGAAAGAAGCCTGAAATCATAATACGACCTTAGGTATTTATCGCAACGCATCGAGGACCACTTGGAAGCCGACTGTTTCGCCCCCGCTTCCATTTATACTGTCTCGCCCACGACTTTTCAAGCCCCCAGACGAGTGTCCTCTTCCAAACGCGCCGCCGACTTTCCCTCGAGTTTACCCTCCGCTTAGGCCTCTGTTTGTTCACCCCGTCCCCGGCCCCCGCGGGGCTAAGAAGACCGTTCCTCGCGGAGCACCGACCTTGTTTGTCAGTCATAATATCCTTGGGAGCACGAGTCTCTCGATTGGCTCGGCGATCTCTCGATCGAGCACGAAGCCGACAAATTCACATCACGGCTGGACGCTCGATGCCGTCGCTCCCTATCCGCGTGATCGATGCTCCACGCGAAACGGGCTCGAGGAACCCGGCAACGACCCTCTGGCATCGTTTCGTGTGCCCCATTCTGCAAGAACGACGTCGACAAGCATCTGAACGCCGCTACACATTCCTTTTTCATGAAATTACGCGCCCTGTTGCGACGCGCCGACCCTCGCCACTGAGTACTCAGGCTTGAGAACTTTATGAATGGTTTCCCTGCGGCGGTGGCTTTCGGTGGAATTCAGGTCGCACGAACCAGGCCACCCCATGCAAATTTCTGCATGGGGTAGCCTAGATGTATCCCACTTGTCAAGTATGGAGTGTATATGTACATACAAGGGTAGGTCGTGAAATATCAGAATCCCCGTTTCGCCAGGCTACAATCCGACACTTTCGGGACGGGAAAGCGGGGGCCAGTTCTGAGTGGATCCCGATCGTAAACACGCCGAAAGCGGTGGAAGGGGCCCGGGGAGCAGTGGAACTCTGAGCGATCAACGTCGGAAGCGGAAGTTTCCCAGCGATTTCGCGCGCGTGCGGCTCGAGGTAACTACGGAGTCGCTTTCGAATCGACTGGGGGGCGCGGCGTGCCGGAACGCGCGGACGGAATATATCAGAGCGACAGTCTGCGAAGTTGCGACGAACGGACGGAAAGTTTCGGATACCGGAAAATCGAGGGCGACGCAGGGCGCCGGTGGAAATTAGCTGGCATCACGCGAGCCACGCTGCACGGATTTCCCGCGAACGCTGGAAAATCGGGAAATATTGCCGTTGCTTGTCGACAAGCCGCGCGCATCCGTCGCCGCCCCGCTCCGCCAAGCCCCTGTCCGCCGCGGCCGTCGCCACCGCGACGAATGAAAAATTCATTTCCACCGTTCCGCGGCACTTAACCCAACCGACGGAGATGAATTCGGGTGCATCGTCGAGGGTGCACGCGGACTGCTACGAATTTTTCGGGGATCAAAAGTAATATACAAATACCTTTTTATTTTTACTTTTCTCGCGTTCGAAGCATGGTTTAGCCCACTGTGCGACGTCCGGCGCCAGGTTGATGTTTATTATTGTATAAGTGGAACAGTTTATTGTGTCTTCCCACAGTGATTTTGGATTCAGAGAGTTCTGGAACTGAGACACAGCCTCGTTTGCTCCCGTTCTTCATGTACACGGGGTTTATGAAAATTCGCCTCGTCGAAAATCGTTTTGTTACTCGCGTCGCCGAGTCGAGGAGGCGAAACTGAGCCGATGAAGTTCCTTAATTCAGTAAACGTTGAACGAAGTCCGTGCGAAAGGAAATGAGGGAGCCCCTCCCCCTCTTCTCTCAGTTCTTAACAGGCCCGTTGATCATTTCGCTCTACTGAAAGAGACTTGGGTGTTTGTTAAATGTTGCCGACTCGGAATGGCGAACGGGACGCTTTGAAAGTTAAATTCCACGAGCGGCCCCTTTCTTTGCGACGATTATCGAGTTATATTGGCTTTAATTCCCGTCACGTGAACGTAATTCCGTCTCTGTGGGAGGAATATTCATTACCATCCACTTTTACGGTACAAAACCAAAGAACTACATCCAATCCGGAGTACGATGTTTCCCGCTGGATGGAGATCAGAGAGATCGATTCCTTTCGTCGAGGCAAGGGAGACAGATTGAATCGGGGGTCCAGTTAGGAAGAATGCACGGTTTTATAATAACGGGATCGTTCGGAACTCGGCCGTGACGGGTGCCGCGGTGTTCCGAGTTCTCGAGAGAATGCGCCCCGCGTATTTCCGCCCCTCGAATCTAAATTAGTTTCCTCGAGTACCAACACGTTCCCCTTGTTCCTCGTACGCCCGTCTGCGCGACGAATTTTAATATAATCCAGGTCGAGTTCCGGGGAAAAGGCGCGCGCGTACGCTGGCGAGCAACCCTCGAACGGAAGTTCGTATTAGCCGCGAGTGTGAAAATTTCCGCGATTGTCCGCCGCCACTCTGCCGCACTGTCCCTGGACGACGAGAATTTTGTTTTCACGCGAACCGTGAGTTTAAGCTACGACGCAAGTAGTCGCAAATGAAGCGATGGAGAGATTATTCCTGTCATTTTTATTTCACAGATTCTAGCTTCGGCGGGTTTAATCTGAATCACTAAGCAAATACTATATACTAGAAAACAATCACACAATTTTGATTTAGCGTTCCACTCTAATGTCTCGTAAAAAAAAAAACACAGAATCATTTGCGAACTTTACCAGTCTTACAAATTCGCAACTGGATTTCGTATCTTCTCTTCCCCTTTATTATCAACCCGGCCTTGCAAGCTTCCATTGTCATCGTTAAAACACAAAGAATTTCCACAAAGCGCGTCGCTATTTACCAGCTCGTCGAATCGATATTTCAACGACCATAGCTCCATCGATACCCGAGCTCGTCCAGGCGACGGTATTTGCAACGAAATACCAGAACGCGGCGAGACCGCGCCGCATTTAACACACTGTCCAACTTGCTGATCCGCGGGAGCGCTCGGCAGGCCCGTTTGCAAGCTTGCTTTAATGAAGTTCGCTGGAAAACGAGGCCGTGGCGAGGGGGAAATCGCGATCCCGTGGAGCGTAAGAAACGGCGGACGCGTACCGCGCGGATTCTTCGGCTGGTTCGCGACGATATCGACCACCGTTCGCTGCCGCGACAATCGGCCGTGGAGCGAATTTAATCGGCGGGTAACAAATGAACCGATCGGGAGGGCCAATTAAAAGTTGTCCGGGGCACAGTTGGCGTCGGCTTAAGTTTCGGATCGACGCCGAACACGGCGGGGGAATCGATTCGGCGGGGCAGAGAAATATTGGACGCGGACTTGTGCAGGGTTCTCCACTCGGTAATCTACGGTCCATATTTACTTGTTGGTTGCAGCCATGGAACGTTGGAGCGACTTAAAAGTTGCCTGCCGCCGACTCCGCTATGTGGAAGTTGGAGATTTCGAGGGTTCATAGGAATACCCTAGTCCTCGCAATTCATTCGTGCAGTCTGGGAAATTTACTTCTCGCGAATGGTACTTCGGAGCTGGTTTCGCGTAACATTTAACCGCTCCTGTTACTGTAGCTTGCAGCTTCAAGATTAGGAACACTTTGAATTCCAATTACGAGAGTAAACGCGTGTTCCCTGGAAAGTACACGCTGCGATTGTGACAAGTTTACTGGTCCCATACTTCTGTCGAACGCTGTTGCTAGTTAAGCGAGTGCTTTAATATCCAAGCGCCCATTGACAGCAGCACAAGGAACGAAATTGAGTGGATTAAAGCTCGCTGGAGCATGGACGGATTGGAATTTCGTTGGACGCGAAAGGAGGAGCCGATCGGTACAAAGATCCGCGGGCACATTCTGCGCGGGGCTGGTTGTATTTTTCTTTCTGTTTCATCGGGTCGGAAGGTTTGTTTGATCAGAACTCGCCGGATGGAAAGGGAGGACAAAGAAACATCCGTGAGCAGTGGTTGAGCTTGCAGACCGGGAATGCAAGAGTTACGTTGCAAAAGGTCAAGTGTCTTTTTCACTTGGAGGTGAACAAGCGGCCGCATAATGGAACTTGTTTGAGAAACGCGGATATAAACGGTGCAGGTGCACTTGAGCAGCTTTAGTAGCAACGTGTAATTGACGTAGCGACTATGCGTTTCCCTCTGCTTATCATCCGCCTCGAGTTAATGCCATTAATTCCGCTCCCGCGACCACGAAATAAAACTGGTGCCGCGCGTTTCTCCGCGATTATTGCCACCGCCGCAGTCGAAACACGTAAACGTCGCAAAATGGGACGGTTGCATTATAAACAATCTCGCCCTATTTTCGCTTCTCATCCGACTCGAACGGCTGGGGGATTAAGTTCAGTGAAAACACACCGGTTACTTTCTGTGGAGTATTTTCCAAGCGATTCCATTCGTACAAAACTTTCCCTCAATTGCATAAAAGGACTTCTACTGGGGCACTTAAACGAACTCAACGAAAACCTCCGGTTTATCCAAAATTCCACGCTCCCTAACAGAACATTCCCTCTTCAAGCACCCACTGTTACGTCTCTCCATCCATTCAAGAAGCCTCCCAATTACACCACCGAAACCAACCCCCTCTATCACTTCCAAAACTTTCCATCCCCTACCCCCGATCACGCGTAAAACCATTCCACAAGCACCCCCGCGAATTCTCTTCGCCCCCAGCGCCGCACCGTTTTTCCCAGCCGAGGTGCATACCTCCGGCCCGTGGGGAGGCACGAGGGTCAGGGGATGATCCAAAATGTAGGCGCAGGTGTGTGAGGAGGCTGAGCGAGCAGCGCAGGCACGCGGCCCTTCTGGCGGCCAGCCAGCCCTACGAAACAAAGCTGCAACTATGTAAAGCCCGCTAACTTCATCTTTGCGGGTTAACCAAGCGAGCCGGGTATTCACTGCCGGGGCAAACAGACACTCCGCCGCCCCTCCCTCAAAGTTCCCGCGTATCTACGCAGGGATCGATGACCCGATTCCTGGCCGTGGCGAGAACCGATCCGTGGAGCCGCTTAATGCCGAGAAGAGGCGAAAGTCCTGCTGACTTATGGGTTCAGGCTGGTCGCACATTCACCGAGGATCCACCTCGCGCCACCATCACCGCTCCGCGTGAAACCGAACGTTCGCAGGATTATGTGCTTCGAAGAAGCTCACCGCGCCTCTTTGGGGACTATCCCTTTGGTTTTTCCTCTTTCCCTGTCCGACAACGGAGTGTGTCGGACAAAGGAGTCGACCGAGTTCGCGGGGTAGTTTGTACGGCTACTGGTGCCTCCAAGAGGCACCTCGTGTCTTCTAAGGATCTCGGGAATTAGAATCAAGCCATTGGCACGGAGGAACTTGTCACGCGTGGGCATTGATGTTTGACGGAGGCTGGAGAATTTCTTCCGGGGGTGAACGTGATTTTTGTGGGGGCTTTCAAGGGTGTTTCGTGGTAATGGGTTCTGGGAGATCGCGGGGAGGGATGGAGGTTTTCAATCTTCGGAAGTGGGAATTTTCGTCCGCAAGATGGGCTTTGAACGGTTTATTGTGGCGAATCGAACAGGATTGAGCGCAGCTTCCACTTTCTGTGGTTGCTCGCGAGTTACTTTGAATATTTAAGAAAACTTCTTTCGTCTGCGGAGAGGAGCACCCTCGACGAGGCGTTCGCGCCTACCCGCCACTATGTACATCCGCGAACACGCCTCCACACTCGAAAGTAACTTTCCCATTACTCCTGTGTTCGCGGCGGAACGGAGGAATATTTATATTCGTCGGGCATTCTTATCCCTGCACCCCACTTTTCGGTGTTGCGCCGCTATCCGGGAATTCATAGGCTGCGAAACTTCGGGAAGTTCGAGCCACTGTTTGTTGCAACCCGCCAGCACGCGGGAGCCTTTCGTATTTTTAATGAAAATTGATGCGCTCACGGGAGCCGGAGTAATCGCCTGATTTATAGCTGCAACCTAAATGAACGTCCAATATAATTTACCTCGTCGTCGGACCGAGAGACGAAGTAGCTTTCCTATTACGCGCGAAGGCGCTGGGAATTTACGTAAAATCGCTTGTCCTGCTTCTTCATTGACATTTAGTCGAAACTTTTTATCCCGAATCATCGATCGCACGGGCTCGGCGAAGCCGCCGTTACAGCGAGACTCACAGTCCACGCTTTTCTCCCGCTTATCGTCGAAAAGAAGGATCTCACCTCCGCGAATAACGTCGTTCTACCAATTTCCGTCATTCCCGTCGCTACAGCTGCCATTAGCTCCTAGCTTTTTTCACCGTAACTTGCTTATCTTACGTCGAGCTGCATTTATTGGGTCTCTGGGGGGGGGGAAGCAGTATGGATCACCTCGGTCCTCTCGCAACGCAGTGCAGTCCTCTGCCCTATCGAAGTTTTTCCTCGAGTAACGGGCGAAAAATTCGATATCTGACCGGCGGGCGGGCGCGTGCAAGCGAAATAGCGCGGGTCAGTTGGAGTCCAGCAATTACTTTTCCGCAGAAATCTAATTTCCGCGGGTCGACGCGGCCTGGGAGGGCTGGGAGGGATGGGAGGCGGTGTTCACGAACGCGTTAAATTATTCCGGCGTTAATTTCACCGCCTGAAGGCGACGTACGTGGCGCACGGTGCCGAACACTCGTTAGCCGACGGGAAATTCAAAAGCTCCGACTGATTACACCACCGACGAAACTTTTCACGGTGCCAGACGGTGGTGGTCATGCCTGTGGCGCGAGACTTAAGAGGAAAGAATTTATCGATGGGCCGACAATGGTTCAAAGCATCGGGCATGTACCTGGCTGATAGTCTTATTCCAGCACGGTTTTGTTCGTTTCTTTTGGAAGCGATTGGCACGGCACTTTGGGCCTCTTTCCCGGGGCCATTCACCGGTACACTGCTCGATGTAGTCGCGACTATTATTGGGAAGTCGATGTCCCCCATTAATTCCCCTGCACTCAGCACAGCCAGCCAGACCCCCTGAATTGGATTTTATGCCGATCGCACAACAATTTTCCGCGTTGCTTCGTCTTACCTTCTTCGTGGCTCTCAAAGTAATTGCAGGTGCGGTGAATGGGCCGTCTGGGTAAATGCCTTCCAGCCCTGATGCAGGATATGAAAATAATGCCGGCTCCCGTTGGCTGAATAGGCCGATCTGAGAACGCGTCACCCCTGCCTTCCACTGCTAATGGAAAACAGAGGGGCGGAGGTGGCGGAACCTTGGCGTCGGTTCGTGCAAAATTCGGATTGCCCTGGCCCTCGTGGGTGGAATAAATTTGAACGGGATTGGTAGGTCTATAGTGGTATGTAGTGGCGGCGTGTTTGTTCTATTTGCGGGGATCGAGGGGTTTCTTTCCAGCGTGAGTTTCGATATCTTATTTACGGCGATTCTATTTCTGCTACATAAAATACAGCTCCTCGCAACCATGGCGATATTTGACTACCAGTAGCAGAAGTTACGCCACGCGATGGTACAGATACAGAGTTACACAGCACTGAGGGAGGGTAACACAAAGACGCCGTCCACACATTGGACCTAAGCAAACACTGTGCCGTCTCTAAACATCACGAATGGATATCACCGTGTATATATCGAGGATCCGACGCAATATCCGTAATATTTGCCTCGTGATATCTGTAAACACTGACATTCTTCTAAATCATCCACGTGGAAAGTCGATTGTCCCGTCTTTGTGTACACACCGTCTAATCCAACTTACCAGCCGCAAGGTGTTTACATACTCCACTTGCGCGCTGTCTGACTCCACGCGGACACAGATCACTCGGGCGCAGTCCGACTTCTCACCAGGCTGATCTACTGGCTGCAGATCAATCACACCGCGATCTCTCATCTCTTGGACCGTTACGCACAATCCGAATCTATTCGAAAAACATCCAAGCGTCTATTACACATTCCGCTATCGTACTTTGTACCTCGTTTTACAACTCCCTTCCCCTAGCAAACGTTCCACTGGCCCAAATGCCCTGATCGATGCAAATTACTTTCATGCGAACTTTCTGGCAAATTGCAGTAGCTCCGGGACCGTTTCACGGCGCTCCTCCCAGTCCCATAAAACATCCCTTTCGCTGGATGCTTTCGACGGCTACGATCGATAGTCGGCAATCAATCAACGTTTAGCATCCCCTCGCGATGATGTCGATCCGTCCTCGAGAAAGACTTAAATCCCCGCCTCGGATCGCGCGAGGCCGACGCACGCGGATCCTTGTTACTGTACGATGTATACGGTTGAATGAAAATCCAGCGTCCTCCCAACCGACCGGAAGGGAATAAAGGGCAGGGAAGGCGCAGCGAGCCGGTGAACCGTTCTGATGCACTTTCTGCCACTTTACGTCAGGATTTACCGTACGATAAGGACGGTCGACGGAAGCTCTACCGTGGACTCGCCGGAAAAGCCCGCTCTCCCTGTGCTCTGTCGCGCACACGCGCGATCATGTGTTCGTACGAGCCGGTGCAGAACGAAAGCGGGGCCACCGCTGAAAGATACCCGCGCGGCGAAAACATGTAAACTGCCAGGGACTATCCACACCGCGAATCGAGCCGGTTCGAGCAGCTTTATCAGTCGAAAAGCAGATTTCTATTCAAAATGATAAAATACGGGTAACGGCGGATCCGGCTGCAGCAGCGGGCGAATTCAATTCCTGAATAGCTGGGATTACCTTCTATTTCGAGCCGCTTTTTCTTCCCGAACGGACCTTGAGGATCCCTTGGAATATTTTTATTCTTGCGGGATGTTAGCTACCCTCCACGTTCCATCCGCCTCTTCCCCACTATACTCTCCGCTTCGCTGCGATTACCTCAGATCGATCCTTCGAAATTGAAATGCTAAGTTGGAGAGTAATCCCTGTATTCTGGGGCAATATTATTTTTCAGAAAGCCCGGATTTCTTATCTCAACGTATGGCGCTGGCAGTGGAGCGTGTAAGGATTCGCCCGTAGTAAACGTATTTCGGGAGCACGGATTATTTCGTACTAGATTAAATTAGTAGTTGAGGAATGCGGAGCCGGAAAGTCGTGGATAAAGTTTTGGGAACGCTCGAGGCACGCGGTGGAGACGGGGGTGGATTTAAAGGGGATCGATAAGAATTTCTATCGCAGGAAGGAGATGCTTCCTCCGCTTTTGCCACCGTTCATCCTTGACGGTATCTGGGCACACCTGAGCGTGAACTGGCAAAACCGCAATACCGCAGCAGCGAGTGCATGATTCTCTGGTAGCTGAACTTCGCGCAAAAGACGGTGCGCGCAAGAAAACGGGGAAACAAGCTGGTTAATTTCACGCGCTGCGGGAGATCCTGTGCCGTGTATCTGGAACACAGCTAATTCATTTGTCGTGGTGCTCATTGATTGTCGAGCATGCCGAGGAACCTATCCTGCAGGACATTCTGCTGCATCCTGATACACGCGAAGCGTCATCTAAGAAACTCTAACGAATCTGTCATTATTGAATTCTAAACAGAATAATCTTGCGGAATAAAATTTTTCCGTTTAATCTACGATCGGTCTAATCGTTCAATATTTCTCGCCTAACGACGCATTGAGGAAGCCCGATGGCACGGTGGGTTGCATCTTTATAATCGCCACTTAATACCAGGCGGAGGTCGTTAAAAGGAGGAAAAGCGGTTAATTGATAGAGGAGAGCGTCGAGGTTTACGATTCGTCCGCTTGGTTTATCGTCCTTTCACCCCCCCGGGTCCTTCCATTCTTCTCCTTCCTCGGTGTTTTTTCATTAACCCCCTGTCCCGTAGTGCCGAATTTTACGGTGGCTCGTAAGAAGGGCTGTAAATTTTCTTCTTGCCTCCTCCTTAAGGTGCATCGCGAGTATCGCGTTGTCGGTTACGACCCGGGGATTCTTTCCCTCAAGGAGCCCGTCTCTCCGCCAGGATCTACCGCGGAACAACGTTATTTTTATGGCACGCCCACCGCGGACGAAAATAACTCTTGGAATGGAGGAAATGGTAATTACTGCCCATGCCCGTTCGCGGTGCCCATTGTACAATGTTGCGTCCCTGTTCCACTTTTGGGATTCCGGTTTCATCGAAATTGTAATTGGTCCCTGTTCGACGCTTGAAAGGATTCTAGCCAACAAGTTTCGAATATACGATCGTGTAGCGCGTAGATTTACTTGACCTATTCAACTTGAGGGGAGTTAGGCCAGCAATAGACCCATTCTACTTGCGCGACTCTCCATCAAGGATGATCATAATCCCGTTATGGGTCGCCTGATCAGCGGTGGTCTTGCTCAGATAATAGGATGTTTGCGCGTAACTGGCCCTATTCTACTCGGGAGACGGCTGACCGAGACGGCAACATTCTACTTAAGTGACGTTATATACTTGATAATCTAGTTTCCGTTGCAGAGTTACGCGCCCTGTTCTCGGAGAGCAATTTTCCCACCATTTGTAGATTTCCTTCGGTGTTACATGGCGCGTGGCTAGTTGCCCCCCAAACTATTGTGGTACACAGAAAATATTTCTCGGAAGCTCACGAAACAAGCATTTATCATTTCCCACGTCGTTACCCCGTTGCAGAATACCAGGATTTCACGATGCACGGAGTTTTCCCGGTTGCCCGTTATCGCGTCGAGTATCTTCGACTCGAATTTCCTCGACTAATAAGCAGAGAATTTCGACGTTGCGCAGCGCGAACGACCACGGCCGCCCATAATGAGGGGAATTCTGATCTTGGTCGATGTAATTAGAGGAAAATTGCCAACGCAACCCGGTGTTCCCGCGATCCTATAGACCGCCGTTCCCTCCCACGTGCAACGAACGCATCCCAGCGAAATGAAGTGCGCCGAGCAAACTGAATTACCGCGGGCACAACAATGGTGTTGGACGATCCTCGATCGGTTATGCTCATGGGTGATTATACAATGCTAGACGCGGGCCCGCCAGCATCATTATGCTACTTACATCCTGCTGTTGTGACTGTACACCGACGGCCCCGCACTCGATTAATTCAGGATCATTCTGATCGCTAATTGCACGGCCTCGATCGACCCCCTTTCGGTAGTCGGCTTTTCGTCTCCGTGGCTTCGAGGGACGATTAGATCGAACCGCTTTGCGGCGGGAATTACTCGGCTTATCCTGTTGATCGACGGATATCGATAGGGGGATATTGACCGCGGCCTGGACGAATTTAAGTTTCGCTCGATATCCGATAATCTGGCGCCTGGCGGCGATTCACGCCGCAGGGCTACAGGCTTCGTAGTCTTCAAAGCCACGAAATTCAATGACAGAATATGTTGGGGAATGAGAATTGAATGAACTGAAATTAGATGGAAGCCTAAGTGTTGACCAGAGTCGAAAAAGGGCCGAGTAATTCGCCATTGGACGGTCCAAGGGATTCCGCTTTCAAGAGCTAATTTAATGTTGGATGAAAGTCCCTCCAAGATGCTCTTGAAAGGTCGCAGATAGAAATGGGGATGTAAAAAAATATTAAGAGAGGGCGATTCAGACGGAAATAGGAGTATGAAAATGGAGAAAGTGGATGTTCATCGTTAAGCGCCTGCTGAGAACCTTCCCGTATCTCTTTCCCAAGCTTTACAGCTCCAGCCTCGAATTGTCGAGTTTATTATTTGTAAACGAAGTTAAGAAGCGGGTAACGATCGCACTGCCAGTGCTCCGGCAATTTTCTGCTGACCCTTCAGAGATAGGCAGTGCTTTTTACAGCCGATTAAGCCGTGCTAGCAGCTCGCTTCCAGCGATACCCTGCAATTGTCACTTGGAGAAGAATCCTCTTTACTCCTTGCTGTACAATCTCCCATTCTGGCCCTTATTTCTGCCCTTGTAAATCTAGATATCTTTAGAACTAACGCGCACAATAGACTCCACCCTTATCCCGAATCTGAAACCTTCAATCCCCAGGATAAAATCCACAAAACTGATGCGAATTACAGTCACCAGTTCGAAAGTGAAGGCCACATAGTCAGGCGGTGCAAAGTTCCCCTCTGGTTTCATCTTCGAGGGAAGCCTTTACCAGGCACCGTTCAAACGACCGGCCACTTCCACAGCGAACTTTTAACGCGCGTAAATATCCTCTTATTGGGGACGCTCGTCGCGTAGGAGGGATCCGTTTCCCCGCATTGTCCCGGAAATTAAAGGGCGTTCCGCAGGAGGCACGAACGAGCCCTGGGGCCAGACAATCACCGTCCCTCATATCCAGAGACGCCCAGCCCCAGATTTCCACTTTTATCGCGGCGACGACTAGCCAGACGATGGCCGGTGCCCCGCGCTTTTCATTTCGGAATTACTTATTTACGGAATCGAACCGCCAATGGGATCTATCGGATTCTGACCGCGGGTGTGGGAGCTTAATCCCGCTCTGGTACGGCGGAGGATGACCGTGTCCGTTGGCCGCGCGGAATTCTCGGTGAATCATGCCCCGCAGCAGCGTTTAATCTCCTACCCTCCCGAGGAGATTGGAAAAATTCAGAGCCGCCGGATTCTGGCGCGGGACGCGCGCTGATCCTCGTCGAGAAGCTCGATGTCGCCTCGGAGGGGGATTAAGTTTCCAGGAGGAGGCTTTCGCGGAATTCCGACCGCGGTCGCGTTCGAACGCTCCGGGATAATTTCAGCTATCTCTCGGTAACAGCTTTGTGGCGGGTTTAACGTAAAATCTATGCTAACAGATGCGCCAGTAACGCGGAAAGAACTGTACAGACGGGAAACACTTGTCTTTAGGGTCTATGCGACACGGAAGCTTTCCGAGGGCTCTGTCGAAACTCAGATTCTGTGTCAAGTATCTTTGCGTATGTTCTCTTTGAAGACAATGCTAAGCAAAGAATGCACTTTAGCCGCGTTTCCAGCTAGCTTAATCGTTTTAGTGTCATGGCAGATTTGCCAAATTTAGTTTGCAAGCTGTTCAATCTGCAACAGTGACGTTTCTCGGCACTCTGTGTATTAACCCATTTACTGCCAAATTTTTGTTGTTGTTGAAATCTTTGGCTGGATAAGTTATATATGAAGGATTTCTTCTGGTTCTTGCTGAATTCTTGGGCGAATGGGACGTGGAAATGGAGGTCTTTTAAAGGAATGAGGCCCAGTTAATATTCAAATAAACAGAGTTTAATATAAGTGGAGCTAAGTGGTGAATATTGGTGAAATATATAATAAGTAAAAGGATCAAAGACGCAAGTACACGACTGGACCGCTCGCCTACCGGCAAACGACTCCTTTGGTCGCGAACGACGCGTTTCGGCTATTTTTCTGAAACTAAAATGTGAGGCATACCAAATATACTTTTGGCGCCGAATGGTGCACGTAAAATTCCAAAATCCCCAAATGGGGACCGTGGCAGCTAATGGGTTAATAGTTATCGAAAATGAAGATACCTTACACAAACACGTCGAAATATGCTATCTCCATGTTGGATAATACCGATAGGGCCGGAAAAAGATTCATCATTCGGCCAAACAATTCGCGACGTACCCGATAGACCGAATCCCCGTGCAGATGTAAATTTTTCGGAATATCGAAGCGAATTGCGGCGTGCCGCGAGGATTGCACAGATTTATAAGCTCGTTTTTAAATCGGGACAAGGTTTGCCCTCTCTCTCTCTCTCTCTCTCCCCCCTCCCCGCGCCTACCTCTCTTTCTGTTCTCTGCCTACGCGATAACAAACTCTCTGTTGGAAATACATTTCGTTTATTAGCGCGGCATCAAGCATGAGCTACGGTGGCGCGCGAGCCGAGCCGAAAATTCTATAGAATCGGAGCGCGGTAAATATTTGACCGAGCCCATTGTGTTTGATTGCGATTTCTCTTGGCTACGTATCCGCCAGAGGTTTTCGTGCTTTAAAACATCACGATAATGATCACGCGGCATCCCTGGGAAACGTTTGCGCGGCACGCGGCGATTATTGAAACTCTGAATCAGCCCGTCCCTGTACTACCCCGTAACTTTTCTGTTTGCTCTTTATCTCCGAGCATAATAAACGCTGAAATAACATAATAGCGCGATGTAATGGCAGAGGCAGGCCGCATTGTTTCAATTTTTCCGCAAGGAACTCCCGCCGGCGTTCCACAGCGTTCGTTTAAGCGCTTAAAACCGCCACTTGTTCCCTGTGTTCGGGACATCCATTGTCTCGGCTTTTTCAAGGTAAATATGTTTCAGTAACGAGATTCTGCGAGCGAGTAATTTGAAAACTCTGATGTTCTGCGAAATCGCTCGAAATGTATGGGACCCGTTTCCCCCAGTCACCTTTATTCCGTCCCTTTTCACGAGATCGCCAAGCAATTATTAGTAAAAGTCTCTGCCAAAGGGCGGAGTGCTCAAATACCCGGCATATCTTATTTGCCAGCGCAGTGCAAACGGGCGTGAAATGGAAACTCACGATACTCCAGCGTTACGAAGTGATTCGGCCAGAAAATAATCCTCGATCTCCTCGGATTTTCGACAGAGTTGGCCGGGAATTTCGCCCCCGAAGGCTTCATACCTACTCGAAGGAACGGACGCTGGGAGGCGAGAGAACACGTCGTTAACCGGAAATTACAACGACCCTTTTCCGGGCTAGGCCCTCCGGCACCAGGCTCCGCCGCTAATCGTCGAAATAAAACGCGGTCGTGAGGACGAGCGTATCGACGCTCCGTTCGCTGATTTCCCAGGGTGATCTTCCAGCTGGTCATTAAGTGGTGACCGTTACCCCGAGAATGGCGAAAGAAAGCAACGGGGCTGCGTGCGCGAATAAATTTTCGCGGACCGTAAATAACGGCCGGTGATTAAGGCTGGTGTGTGGAAATTGAGGCGTTCGCAGCGAGGAGAAGGGTACTCGTAACGAGGACCAGCGCCGGACGAATAATTTACGAAACGCGTGGGAATCTTTAGATAGACGAAGGTTGCGGGGGTGTTTATTTTAGAGGGATGGTTTTGACTAATTTAGTTAATGGCCGGGTTCGAGGGCATTAGGAGCAAGTGTATCGAGCCTGAGAGAAACGAGCGCGAAAGAGTTGTTCACAGCAGGACCGTTTTATCAAGAGTAGACCGCAGAGTTTGGAAACTGCAGTGAATCGTCTGATTTTTAAGTTTCCGTGGGGGCAACTGGGAAATTGGGAAGATGGTGCCTTTGGAGAGGTTTCTTAGTTGTGAATTAACAGCTGTTTCAATTTTCACTCAGAACCCTCTTTTCTATGATCCTCTAATTCAACGTCCACTGTGGCACGACCCTTCCATGTTCTATGACATCGAATCCCATTCTATGTTACATTCCCAGAGCAGTTTCCCTGTGTCCTCTTAGTTTACAAAGCTCCCAGCACGCAGCCCCTCCAGTTTTACGATACTTCTTACAACGTCCACCGGTGAAAAGCCTCTTTGAACGGCACCTCTGCCAGACGTACGAGGGCGAGCAGGCGGAAGAGCCGGAGCGGAGAGGATCCGCCGTTGGCGAAAGTTTTTCCACGGTGGCGTTCGTTCCTGCGGAAATTGCCGTCGCGCGAACGAAGAACTTGGTCCTCTCGATAGATGGGGAAGGAAAAAAGTGGCGGCGTCGGTGGCTGGTAACACGGTTAAAGGACGTGGACGAAGGAGGAGCGTGGAACCGCGGGACAACCAACTTTCATCATAACTGTACGCTGCTATCATTTTTTTTTATGCAGTTCGATGAGAGGCACTACCCGGCCGCGAATCCACCCACGCGGAGGGGAAGCTTGCTCGGATCTCGTTCGCGGGTATAAAAAAAGTTTTCCCATCGAGAAAATGCTGCCCAATCTTTTCGCGTTTCGAAACGCGAGACCACATTGCGTAAGGGCGTCGAGTTTGACATCCGTCAGCTACTTTCTGATTCTCCAAGGGAAGGCTTTAGCTGAGGAATCGTTCACGAATAAAGAGCCCTTCTTTTCCGAGCTTGACCTCCAAGCACGACAACAACAATGTTCGCAGGACGGTCGAGGTGGTCCTGTCTCGTCCTTCGCTTCCAAGCCCGGTTCACGCGAGCGTTCAGCTGTGACTTTTCGCCGGGCGTAGTGCAGACGCGCGGTATCGAAACGGTCATATTTTATTCAATAAAAGCTGCGGCGCTGGGGAACTCGGTCAGGACATTCGTGGACGTAAGCAGAAAATCGAATGGACGTCGTCAGCATAGTTCGAAAGCTCGACAGCGAAGCCCATCTTCTATTTCCCGGAATAATATAGTGTTGGCGGTGCTCGTGCGGCACCGAGTGTCGTCCCGTTTTTCTCGAATACGCTGCAAGTTTCGGTGTGACGGGGGTTGTAAGTGATAGTTGCCACGTTTTTCCTTCTTGCGCTGTTCGGAGCGGTTTCGAGTTTGCTTGGGGAGATTTCTTGCGCCATCCTGGAGACTTGTTGCACTGGGGGACTTGCGCGAAGTCGACGCGGAAAGTGACAAGAAATAGTCATCTTCCTATTGCCCCAATGTAGGGACATGCACGTTTGAAATATCGTGTAAATAATTTCACTTAAATGTGCCCCATTAACGTTGAGAGCTTACAATTCTCTCCTAACTATATTAATGAAAGTCTCGCAAACTTATTTCGCCCCCAAGCTCTTTTCTCTAAATGCACAATCCTTGATGAAGCATATTCACGCGAAGTCGCTGAAAAAGGAAAACAGTATTTCGTTTGAAAACACTTCGCGATCCTACAAAGACCAGCGTGCATTGTCCCGCCCGCATTTTAACCTGCGAATGAAAAGAATTGACCGCGCGAAATCCGGGGTTGCAATTAAGGTACAAAGATACGAATCCCTATAGGAAGACCCATTATGCATCGCGCGATTTCGACGGTGCATATAATTTAAAAAATGTGCATATAACAAAGGCAATCCCTCGCCGCTCCTCGCCCCCTCCTCTATACACCACGAGTAACGGGCCGTATTAATTCATTCTAACTTTAATGACGAAATTCCTTGCGGTGAGCACGATTGCGCGGTGCATCGTGCGCTGAATGCATCGCGCATAATGCAACCTGCATCTCGACCATTCCGACCCCCGAAAACTTGCGGACAGAACGCTTTCCGTGGGAAATTTTCGCTACAGCATTGGGGCTGGTGTTATTCCGCCGCTCGGCGTTCCACGAAGAGCTGCCGAAACTAGTACACGCGAAAATTGTTAAGAATAATGGAACCAGAAGCAAAACGTACACGTACAAATTTCAATGCTATTAAATTCCACGCATATCGTAGCTGGTACGTTCTAGTAAGCAGAGAATTATTATTCAAAGTAGATTACGGGACATCGCGCGAAAGGTTAAAAGAGAAGACAGAAATTGATTGATGGGAATTTGGATAACGTTCCTCGTTCTTTTTGGCGACTTTAATTACTGGTCTCGTTCGCAGAGTTTTTCATGCCGCTCTTCTGTCAGTCACCCTCGTTTGAACGTAGGGGAAATATTTTTTCCAGTAATGGCTGATAGAATGCACGGTAATCTTTTATTCAGAAAGAGGAGTTCTATCAAAACAATTTCCATCCCGTCGTTTTTAGCAACGGTATCAATTGCAATACTTCACCGCGCGATCCTCTATCGGGCGCTTTCATCTCCCGGAAAACATGCATTGTTATTCGATCGTTTCCTTTTTTTTTTTTTTGTATATGTGTTTTTTAACTTCGTTCTATCTCTATCCTGTCCCTCTTTCGCGCACATACACGCGTGAGATCTACGGCCGGCTAGAGCCATAAAAAAGGGGGAATAGAACAAACGTGCTTGTTCGGAAATATAGACCTCGGTTACTACGTGTGTTAACATTCAATACTTCATACCTGTGTCGTGTTGACTGCAAATATTTTTCGCCGACGTTCGATGAGAATCCGGTCAAAGGTAGTTTGCTGGGAAGCTGCTTTGCCAGCGGTTACTTTGCCCGCTTCGCTAAATTCGTTTCACTTCGTCAAAGTACACACTGTCCAGAAAAAAAAGCGACGCTGGGTTACAATTTTCGAAGCGTTAACAAAATCTCTCTGAGCTTGAAACAGCGACGATCGGAATGAATGTGATATCGATATCCCCGGCGTTAGTGGAGAAGCTCTGGGATTCTAATTATAGGTGATCGATGAACTCGTATTTTATCCTCGCAGGCTTATAATATCCCCGCCTCTGTAGCCTACAAGTGTCGTTGACACCGTTAAGCGTGCTTTATTGCGGGCCTATGTACGTAAACTTGGAAGTTGACCAACTTCTCGCTGGCAGTTTGTAGCCAGTTGAAAGATACTAGGACGCACTCTCCGCGGCTCGAGGGAATCACGATTCTTCACCCTTGCAACACTTACACCCGCGTGAAAAGGAATGCATCTCCCCTGACTACCGATCCCTTCTTCCTAAAATGTTCACCAACCACTCATAGAAGTGTCGTCCAGTTATCGGTAACCCGCAAAAGAATCCAGCTACACCAACCAAAGGTTTACCGAATCGAAAGTTTCTGCTGTGGGAGCGACGGAGGGGCGCGAAATATTCGCTGAATCACGTTCCCCCCTGTCCGTTCATTCAGAAGGGACTTGGGGGATGGGAGCTGAGGAAGCGGCGATGAACGAATTGGCTTGGACGCGATAATGTCGAGCGGTCGTCATCGCATTGCATTGTGGCCTATTTCCGCGGGGTGCATACGCGCGGCGGACCGCGCGAAAGATACACACAAAGGGACGAGCAGGATGCACCAGCTCGAATTGCAGATCGGCCATTGGACCGTGCCGCGAGATTTATCCGGGCATCCCGCCGATAATTTATACAGTGCAAAGGAAACGTGCGCACGAGGGGCCATGGAAAAATGCCAATCGCGATAATTCAGACGTCCGCGTTCGGTCGGCTCGCGGCGAGAGGAAAGCGATGGAAAAAGGAACAAAAGCAGAGCGGAGGAGAGTGGGGCGGTGCGGGTTACGAGGGGAGGAAAAGAGGCCATCCGGTCAAGGCACTTTGCACACTAGAAAATAATGGGGTTGGGTTTAATCGCGGTTATTAAATACAAGCCGAAACCGTTGGAAATAATAATAGTCGAAGGGGGTGAACTCGGGTCAATGCCTAGGGTTTATTATCGCGACGAGGATGTTCTAATGAAGATCGCGGCGGTGATTCGCCTAACGATTCGATTCTGTTCTGTGAATCGGCGAATCGGTCCACGAGTTTCTAGTGATTTTTAGTGGAATGGGGGCGAATTGGTGTAAGTGTTTGGAAATTTAGAATTATTTCAGTTGAGCAGAGATTTAATCCTGCTCTATGGGATTATTGAAATTGACTTTGGAAATAATTATCGATGTTCCGGTCGATACCCTCAGTTTGGTATTTTCGGGGTTCGGTTATTAACGGTGATAAAAGGACGCCGCTTCCCGTATTTGGATAATTAGATTATATATATATATATATAAATGTCAGCGGAAAAGAGTCTTGGAGGTCCGTCGTGTTCAGTGATCGCAAAATTAATCAGACCGCGGTTTCAATTATAAACAGAATCGCGATAGAAGCGCCAGTTTAATTCTATTCCGTATAATTCGTGCCGCTGATAAAACTTTGGGCACTTATTTGATTACTATCCAATCGGGGAACTTCGCGGTGTGAATTTTCCTTGGAAAATGCTCTTGGGGGGGAGGGGGGCTTCGATCAAATTTTCCACTCTGCTCCCGATGAACGAGCTCGTGTGCCTTTCACTTGAATTTCAGAGCAGTCGATTTTCAAATCGAGTAGAATCAATTGTTTTATTAACGTTAAATACGGCGGCAGGGTGCAGGTACGTGGAACGCTTTTTTTATTTTCGCGCCACGGACTCGTCATTAAATTAAGTCCATCTCTTCTGCCAGCACATTTTGCAATCTCAAGCCTGCGGAATACTATACAACAATAATTCTTCCGAGTGCAGACGCGGTGCACCCGCGGTTTCCTGGTACCAACGCGGGACAAGAGTGGCGGCATTGAAATTCAAATTAATGCCGCGCTTAATGACGCTTATACGGTTTAACGGAAGAGGGTTGGCGGAGCGCAAGGGGGTAGCAGCCGCGTAACGATTCACCGAAGGGAAGAGAGAAAAATTACCACCAGCTTTGATCGATGCTGATGCAGCAAAGAAAAGGCAGCATTGCATGGAAATTAATAAAAGTAGGTGCAGTACGCGTTTTTATAACGACAAGAACTTTCGAGCAAGTTAGCTCGTATCATTCGCGTTTAATTGATCATAGAATTACATACAACAGCATGTAGTAGGCGCCTGATATTTAGGAGATTTCCATCTCGTTCGACTTCATTGGGTTTGTCGTCCCCAGCGTGTCCGATTTTTCAGTTCCAGAGAAATTCCACCCACCTCCTTTGGCGAAGGGAAGTCGTAATGGGAGCTCGTTGTTTGCGAGAAGCGTACGTTTGTCGAGTCATAGCTAGGGAGATTCAAACGGAAGGGAAAGCGTTCAGCTCCTCCCAGAAGGCGCATGGAAATCGCCTGTACCCCCAGAGGGGGGGAGGGGGTGAGCGCGTAACCTTCTTATTTCGACTCGTGTTTCCTCTTTTCTTTTTTTCTTCCCGTCTCCTTTCCGGAGGATATCGTCGCGACTGGTGCACCCGCCGCGATTCCTTTCATCACGAGGCGACGCTGAAGAAGTTGTCTCGCTGAAGACGCCTCCGTGTCCCTGGATCTGTCTGTGCGCGCACAAAGGCGAACAATGCCCCCTGGCGCTGACCTTCTTTCCACCATCCCCGCTCCACACACACCCCCGTGCAAATTGAATTCCCGCCGACAATACACCGCAGCAAATTGCGCGTTCGATTCGCGGCGCTTTCTTCTAATCTGTCGCCCCTTCGCTCGCTTCAACTTCGTTTTAATTATTAGGATACTATGGGCGCGCGTGTGACGGGGCGACTCTCGAATTTCACCCTGCCCCAGATACCTTGCCAACGCCCTTTCACTCTGCTGCGAGTTGTCTATTGTTTCGGAACAGTGCTGGCTGAAGTTGCGAACTTTCGGTTAGTTTTCCAGAGTGTTCCCATCCGACTCCCGGGCTAAATAGCGACCAGAAATTTCATTACTCCTGGCGAGAGCCTTCCGATGATGGGCAATGACGTTAGCACCCGATTTTCATGCGAAATGCTCCGCAGAGATTCATGTCAGCGCCGGATCCCCATTCACCCCGGAGATCACCCGATGCTTACAGACGCCCGTAAGAATCGCCAGAAAATTCTGCCTTCCGTGACTGCAGTCGTAGAAACTGCGCTCCGGTTTCGCTGGTTTCCCTGTCAATTATGAGCAGACACGAAACTTCCGTTCATGGTGCCGGTACCATTGTCCGAGCACGGTTCATTGCACGGGTATCTCGATAACTGTACGAAGGTGGAACGAGAGTTTCGTGGCGGCTCCGTCGTACAAATTGGATCTCCCCCACCCCCCGATTCGCGCGTGTCGTCCTGAGTTCCCACATTCAATTCATCAAGTGGCGTCTAGATAAAATCTTGACGAGTGGGCCTCCAGCTTGAAACACAGGTGCTTCTTTTCCACCCGCGTAATACAGTTCCGCTTTTCGTATTCACCTCCCTTTGAAAACTCCGGCGCTGCTGAGAGGTGCTACCGGGCACAAGCAAAACATTCATTCACTCGTCCAGTGGCCCGCAATTAATTCTCCCCCAGATCACGAGAATTAATACTCGCAAGTTCTTAATTACGTTAAGCAACTGTAATTGGACCAGTGCTACCGCGCACGTGCTCCTGTATCTGTTTCCTTCATTTACCATCCCGGTGTTCATTTACCATCCTCGTGCATAGGCTAACCTCCGACTCCGCGTCGTCATGTTTCGAGGAGCTATCGAGTTGCATTGCAAAGGGGTTGTCAGGCACGTTGCGGATTCTTCGAAAACGGGTGCTTGAGGGTAGTCACTTTTAGTATTACAATTCAATTACAGGGGAGACTTAAATGAATTAGCGTCGGTTAAGGTGTCGCTGAGTCACCGGCCGAGCGAGCAATTCGACGCGAAAGGATAGGTGATCGAACATGCAAGAGCAATCCCCTGGTGTTGTCACAGATCTTGAGACGGCGTTTAGACGTACGTCTCCCAGAAAAGCGTCGTTGCGAACGTGCGATCCAATACGATCGTGAAATAACGTTTCGCGGGGTGTCAAGTAAAGCGGCTTAAATTGAATTTCGGCGTCCGTAGCGAGTCGTCGATTCGCAGTTCCTTTCCCAGATCCCGCGCGGCCGTGTCTCTTCCGGGGGCGAAATGAATTTTGAATCGAAAGCACTTGAGCCGATTTTCCCCGCGACGGGAGGCGCAACAAAAGCGGCCTCGCCTAACGCCAACGAATCCGCGTGAATTTTCGGTAAACGAAGAACTTCGAACGATCCAATAACCAGATTTAAGATTCCATCTCCTATAACAGCAAAGGCCCGTTACATACAATCAGCGCGCGGCAAATTGCACGGAGCCTGAACTCGGATTCGGATGACAGGCGTTCTTTAATAACTCAAAAGCTTCTGCTCAAACAAATCACCGCACGCATTAGCGTTCTAATGAACCTACAATTGCATCTGGTTCCCTCTGATCTACCGTCCGCCGAGAACGATCCCTGTTCATCCGCAGCCAGCGAACAGAAACGAAAAAAAAAAGCAGGCGAGGGAGGGGAGCGGGAAAAAGTGGAGCAGAGAGAAACGAGGGTAGCGAGTGCCGGCTGCAACGGCCATTCATCAGGAACGCTCACTGGTGGCATAAATACGAGGGGCCATTGGGCGAATCAAGGATGATTTGCGATTGTGCGCGATCGGTAATAACGCCGCGTGGATCGCAATAAACCCGAGATCCGGGGGCGGATGTAAATGCAGCCCGACGGCGAGCTCGAGGACCCATTTAACATACAATTCGCGGCCGCGTGTATACGCTACGAAGCGATCGGCCTCGCGGGAGGCGATCAAAGTGGCCGAAGCTTTGTGAAAAACTTCGAGGAAACGGCTTCGCTCCCTGGCCCAGAGCCGGCCCTGTTTTTGCATAATCTGAATCAAGACCCCGCCGCGTATAAATCGTTGCCAATCGGGCGCGAACCGAGCCATAAAAGTAAAGATTCTCGGGCTGATCGGTCGGAAGGACATGGGGGATGCTGTCGGATCCGTCGGGATTGAAATGAATCGAGGAATCCGATTGAATCGTTTTCAGAGTAGCTGAACCTAGTGCGCGGGTTCGGTGGGTTCCCATGAAATTTTGGGGGAGGATAACGCGGGGCCAGTTTGCACGTCGTTCTCGCGGGAATTAAACGTAAACGTGGCGCGCGAGCTAATCGCGAGCGTATCGTTTGCGTTAACCCGTTGCTCGAATTGCTGGCAGCTCCGGGATAGTTTATTTTCCTGGCCAGGTTTCCGTGCCAATGGAGCGGGATTGTGGCGGGGGTTCTCTTTAATTTGGTCGACTTGTGTGCGGAGAATTGGTGTTAATTTGGTAAGGAGGTAGGGTATCGACGCTGGAATAGGCGAGGAAGTTGCCACGCGACGGAGTAATTAAGAATGCCGAGGAGCGGAGAGTAAGTGATCTCATCCTCTTTGCGTCCGCGCAGCCATCAAGAATTATTCGCAAGGAGGACGCGGAGGAAAAAGGGTGAGCACAACCCCCGGCGATTAATGCACTCTCGAGATTGCGATCCTCGGCCCTCGCAGCCCTTATTGCGTCGGACACCTGCTGCGGAGGGAAGAAAAATGGGGATTGATTGAGTATCGATTAAATAGCGAGCGTCCCGGGCGTATCGCGTTCTTGCGGCGGCTGTATCTGTAACACTTGCTGACTAAAAAGAAAGATAAGCCTTAATTGCACCACGCCAGGCATCCCCGATACCACTCCAGCTGCCAGTTTCCGCCTCGCAATCTCCTACATCGCTCCAGATACAAACGTTGTCAGCAGCTATCCAGGTCCCCCGAACTCCTCTGAATTGAGTCTTAAACGTTTCTCGAGCAAGGGAACGTTTCTCTCGGCGTGGCTTCGCCGTGGAGACACGTTCGAGGGTATTTAAGAACGGTCAGAAGACGAAAGGCGGGGAGAGGGATCAGCAGACACGCTAAATTAAGCGCTTAGCTCCGTCCGCTCGTGTCCCCAGCGACGAAGCTGGCTGCGAGCAACGGGGAAGAAAGGGATATAAACCGAAGCCAGAAGGCCACCGCCACGAAATTTCTATTTTTTCCTCCCTTCTTCTCTCCCCCGCCTCTCTCTCCCTCTCTGCTGGACCCGCGTTTACCATTAGCGCGGGGTCGGGATGCTCGTGATGCAGAAGTGGAATGCAGATGAGGTCGCGGCGGTGGCAGGCTAGCGAGCGGGGAAATGGGAGAAATAAAAAAGACGGCTGGGGAGGGGAAAGTGGCGCGCGAGAAATAGGAAAAGGGGGGCCCGGAGGGGGGGGGGTGAGGGCGGATAGAGAAAGAAATGAGACGAAAGTCGACGGAGCATTTTTGAGCGAAAGCGCGGAGCGGGCCGGGAATGCTGGCGTGGAAAATGCATCGCTGCAGGGGGACTGCAATCTCCCTTCGGCCACGGCGCAATCGACGGTCACCGGTGAAAATGACACGGATACAGGCTGTCGCGTGAATGGAGAATTACCTGCTAACAGGGAATTCGACGAGGGAACTTTCTCGGGTCGTGCACGTCAAGTTTGACGCCGGTCGAAGATGCTGTGAATGGCTGTCCCACAAAAGTCGCCAAAGATCGCGAGGGTGACTTTTATTCCCCTTGTGACGTGGCATGAAACTGACACAGAGCATCGTGGGTTGGAGTTAAGCTCGATTTATATTATCTGTTCAGACACGGAACGTTTCGGTTCAGTCAAAACAGTAAGAGTTTTCCTCCTTCATTTTTTTTCAAATACTTACCACTTTCGAGAATCCTGTATAAGAATATCAGGCATAGCCGCTTGGCCGCTGCGGGTACCGCACGGTCCGACCAGTCGAGCCGGTGCTGGACGACGCAGTGTCAACTTCCGACAATTTTTACAAGGCCAATTTTAAAATGCCCATATTTTTGACAATTAAACCATGAAGGGGAAGGATAGAACTATATTCTGCTTTTTTCAGATTTTTAAAACCACGCCCGTTGTTAAAAAAAATAATTGCACAAAACTGGTTAAAAAAATTTGTTTCCGAAACTGAAATAATTTTTTCTTAAAACTTCAATGTCTTTTCTACAAATCGCCGTAAACCTCATCTCCATCCGTTTACTACTTCTATAGTTATAATTTATTGAAAAAAAGTTAGCACTTACCTTCAAACAGCTGTAAAATCGACATTTTTCAAAATTGTCAAAAATCCTTCGAGATATGTTTATATATCCCTAAACACTACGACACATTCCAATTTCAGCCACATCCGAAATGTTACTCCAAAAAGTGTCCGATTTCGCGTGGAATGTCCCTCAAGGAAGCCGCAGTAGCATTCTTCATAGGTGGCTCCTAACCGGTGAAAAAGTCGAACTGCAAACAACGGCCGACGATGCCGACGAAAAGCGGGCCGACGCCGTTCCGGCCGCCTTGTAATATCCTCCCGAAGATTTATCGCGGCTTTTTAGAGTCGTTGCCCGTAATGTGCCACTTAGCAGGTAGCAATACTAGTTTAGTTCTTCCAGGGGAGCGAGTGCAGCGACAATATTTTTCTCCGCGCGAACGTAAAAGCGACCGGGCGAGCTGCGAGCAAACCTTTTATGCTTCATAAGCGCGCTGGCTCTCGCGCGGCCCCGCCACGGAATTTATTGCCCCTTGGCCGGGGCGAGGCCCTGCGGAATACGCTGCTCTCGCCTATCAACGACGACCACATAAAACCGGGAATTCCACATACGCTCCCCCTTTCGACCATTCCCACGGCAGAGATCGACAATTACTCGAAGACAGCCACCGCGAGGCGCGATTCGTCGCGACAATTCATAGAGCACAGTGCCGGTACACCGTTTCGTTCCCGATTACCGCCGCCTCGTCGCGAAACAAACGCGAACACACCGCGAAGTATTTAATACTACGGTATGAAGTTTCTACTGAGTCGAGAAGGGAGCGGAGAGGGGTGTTTGAGGTGCCAAACGGTTCCCCTCGAGTTGACGCGGTAATTTGCACTTGTGCGATTAATAATTACACTTTCGGGATGAATAAGAAAACTGGAGACAGGGTGAGAAGGAGCTGAAAGAATAATCTCTTGCTACATCTCACTTAGAATTAGCCTGGAGGTGCAGAGAGTGTTCAACGTTCGCCCCGGTTTTGTTGAAGACGCAAGCGCGTCGCGTGCAGGGTAATCGCAATTAAACGCGACGAGGCGTCAAACACGCGCACTTAATACGGTAAATCGTTGAATCCCCACTTTTACGACCCCCACTCGGACGTTTACGGCCGCGGCGTAAACTGCGCTTTTGTGAACTAGAACGAGGCGATACGCGCGGAGTTGATGCGCTTAATGCGCGTGCTTCGGTGTTTAGAACTTTCCTGATAACACCCCCGTAATGCCTCTCCATTGCTCGTCGGTTATTTACTGCCCGAGCCAAGTAGCGCGTCACATCTTCGCGAGATGTTTTCTCCGCCTGCACAGTACCTATCTCGCGCACTTCCGAGGGCCCGAGCTTACGATTAAGTGTACGAGAGAACGGGATTAACACCGAGATGGAACGACTTTTCGAGACGATATTCGTGTAAGCAGCCAGCTAGAGATGGATCAAGCTCAACACGCCTCCCATTCAGAATACCCCAGGGAGGAGCGAGGAGGAGAACAAATAAGCACACCCACTGTGCGCCGCCGAAAACGGGTTACGGGGGTAGAATGGCTATTAGCAGGTGCTGCGGGCGGAAAATTTGAAAATAAGAAGCCCCGCTGAAGAGGGAACCGCTTTTCACGGAGACGCGGTCGCCGAAAAGTAAAAGAGGACGCGCCCCGCTCGTCCTCGCTCGGGAATAGTCCAATTCAGTCGACGAGCTCATTATACCGAGCCCTTCCCCTGCGCCGCCAGCCCCCGCTGTCGCGTCCCAATCCCTTGCTTAAAGCCTTGTAATTACAAACACCATTTTTCGGCGCTGCCTCTTCCCGCCACACCCTAATTGTAAATGAATGCAAACCAGTGAATAAGGGCTGAGGCTTGCAGCGGTTCGCGCCGCGAGGAATCGCGGTTGCCTCGCGAGAAATGGATACAATGGCCACTCTCGCGCGATAAGATCGCCAGTTTCATTCGCGCCCGAGAACAATCCCCTTCCCCGCGACGAATGAGCGCATCTTTGATAAAAAAAAAAGGGGAGCAGTAATTATAACGCGTAAGTTTGCTTGCAAACTTTCGTCATTATGGAACCAGCTGTTAAGAAGTCGATGTTAAAACAACTTCCGACTGACTCCTTCAAAGTTTTCACGAAAGGGACGAAGGGATTTTCGAGGTAGGGGTAGGGAATTATCAAGGGTGCGTGCGAGCGATCGTGTCAAAGGGTGAGCGTTGAAAGGGCGTTGATCAAAGCGATTTTCAGCGAGGATGGTGGAAGGGAAATGATTACGCTCGCGGCAAACGAGACAAATGGAAATTTATATCGGTGAAGCGGATATTTATGCCGCCCTTTAAAGCGTCCCTCGTCCCCGTAATGTTGTTGGAATAATGGCGAAGACGGTGGTGCACCTTTGCGCCCGAGGCCAGCCACTAAAACAACTTACCGCTGGCCATCATCCATTTTCTTCCTGGGACCTGTAATGGAATAAAGAAAAGCAGCTTCTCTGTTTTCCTAGCGCGATGTATACTAGCGTTACGCGCGATTCGATCGGGGTAACTGGAACGGATGATGATGGAATTTTCGAATTCGGAGCGTTCGTGCCCTGAAACGGCAGTGATATTTGTTTCCTCTGAGGAGCATGCGTCGAGGGGGCTGATTTTCTTTCACACGAGACGGATAACTTTCTTTAATTTCCGTAACTGCTGGGCAAAGTCTGCCGAGCGAAAGAACGCGGTGAGGTATTTATTCGATTAGTCAACTTTCCTTTTAGCGGCTGAAGAACAGTGGACTCTTCTAATTCTATTCTGATAATTGTCACAATTTACGGGTTGGTACCTCGAGGTCTAATTAAATGATGAGGCTTTCCGGAACCTGGCTGTTAATACAACAACAGGAATTCTCCGTGCAACATACACTGAAAACTAATGGCCGATTCAATACGGTGGACGATATATTAAAAAAAAACACCCACTACACAGACATTTATATTTCTTGATTTCGATTTTTTTTTCGTGAATTTTGAAAATCTAAGTTCAAATTCGTTGTTAGCAGTCAGCAAAACCCCTGGAAATAATTGTTTAAATTATCGGACTGACATAGAAGTTCGTACATCGAAGCGTATGGGTTTAAACGCGTTAACGAATTCTCACTTCTTTGACCTTCCATATCTCAGAAACTAATTGTCACCTCAACTTGAAATTTCGCGTTACTTATGTCTAAGGTATCGTTTCGCATAAAATTCAGTTCCAAAATCGTGAGACCAAAAAGAGGCTAAAATAGGTGTCATTTTTGGGTCACTCTTTGCTCTTGTTCTCCGTTCGCCAGTAGTACAGCTCAGCGATAAATGAAGCAATCATTGTTGTATTCCTTTTCCTCCGTCTCCACAACCTGATACGAACTTTCCCAGTGGCTTGGTCAGCTTTGACCGTGAACTCTACCTAACAAAACAAGAAAAAGATCCACACAGAACATCCCTATCGACCTCTACCCAACCCTTTCAAGACACACTACACATTCGACGTTGGATCTCTTCTCAGATATTCGTTCAAATTTCCCACTGACTCCCACGAAAGAGACGGCCACAGTTTCCTCGAGGAACGTGCTGATTCGCTAGACTCGATCGCCAGGGGATCCATGGCGCAGGCTCGTCCCATCGTGAACGTCCCTCGCATGCAGATCCAGACGGTGTATCGTAGCGAGCTAACCAGCGAGACACTTGGGCCGGATGTCGTAGCCTGGCGGAAGTCCCCTGGTTATAAAGCCTCGGTCAGTGTATCCTGTTTTCGCCGGGAGGCAACGGCACGGAACGCCTGTTTTATTCCTGGCAACCGGTGGCCAGCGGCTTTCACGACGGATAAGACCGACTGGAACCGTAGTCAGCTGCGGATATTTCCACCCCCACCGCCGCTGATAAGGTTATCTCCACATCTTTTTGAAGGATGCCTAGCTTCCACTCTGTTACGTGCTCGAAATTTCTCTAGAAACCTTTGAAGATTGACGTCGACCCGGTGCGAAGGAAAATTATGTTGTTTTGCGCTCATCCTCGCCGAGATGTACTAACATCGTGCTTTTGTTCCCGTTGCGGCAGATTTACTTTGGTACGGCACTCTTGGAGCATTTCCAAGGGCCAGTGTGATTATTAAGGGATTAGATTACACCGAGGAGAACTCGTTTTCTACTCTCTTTAGCGCCAAGTTGAATTCAAGATAGATTCACATGCTCTTGTTCGCGATTTCACTGGTATTATTCCTACGTGCGCATCAAGCTAAGAAAGAGAGGAATACTTATTAAACGCACGAACGAATATATTTCACAGGAAGCACCGAGCATATGTTATCAAGCGTTCAATGGAACGGAAACCTCCCAGGACGGATTTGTACAAATCTCTTTTAATATACCGTCCCTTGGCGTCCTCTATTTCTCCCAGCCCGCGGGCTGCCACCCTGAAACATTCTTCCGTGTGAATTTTCATATAGAGGAACCTTCATTAAACTTTTTCCGCGCTGCGTGTATTTTAATAACAAGCTCCGAGATTCGCCACGAGCGCTGCCACACGTTTATTAAACGCAAGGCAGAGAACACAGTGTCTGCTCTAGAGAATAGAAAAATGGAATAAGGACGATCTTGGGACGTGTTCCCTGCCCTCGGATATTCCTCGAGGACGTCCCGAAATATTCGAACGCTGCGTGTCCGCGTGCATCCGACTGTTTTAAAAGCGGGTCCCCGTGTTTCGTTTAGCCCCGAGGAATGCAGGGATCCAGCGGTTTTCCTCATCGTCGCGGACGGTTTTTCCGCGGCGCGTTCCCAGAAATTCAAGTGGGTCAGCTTTTTGTTTCGGCCGCTCGCGTCGAGACGCCTTGTCAGCGATGTTCCTTCTTCCCTCTCCTGCCTTCCCCTTTCTGGGGATTCTATATGGGTCACTGGCATTATTTAAAGCGTTTCCATCCACGTTGGGAGATATATGCACTGGAGGATTATTTCGGCGACTTGGCCGGGCATGTTGCGAGCCTAATGGCTCGCCTTTGCGCCCGAATTTAACGTGGTAAAACCGGAGAAAAACTAGCACACGAAGCCATTACAGAAAGCATAGAGTGACTTCCGCGGGAAGCACGCTGCATTTAAACGCGGAAGCACTTGCCTTTCCTCGATACCAGTTTCTAATATCGTCAAAGATACACACTCCATGGTAATCCTACAAAGTTTCAGTCGGAGATCTTCTTAAACACTTAGAGAACTTAAAGAACTCTTGGACCGTTGCACTGACAATCGTATATCGGCGAGTATATTCCATGAGCGACTCGAGAGAAGTTTCGCCCCTCCATAAGCAACGATTCCACGATTCGATCGTATCGGGGATGCATATGGCGAAGTTTGCCGGCGCATTTGCCACCGATGGGAGTAAGGGACGAGGAGTGAGCCGAAAGAGCCGAAAGTTTCTCACGTGCGTGCTTTATGGTGGATATCGGAGGGGCGGGCAGCATTCAAGCGCCTGATGGAGGCTCCTTTTTGCCGGGCGAATAACGATAGACCGCTTTTATTCTCGCACGGTCCTCGCGCACGCGTCTCTTTCCTTTTATTCCCCGGGAGCGAAGTGTCTTATAAACTTTCTGCCTTCCGCGCGGCTGTGCCAAGTTATTCCGCGTCAAATATACGAGCTGGATCCGCGACGGGGTCGGGAAATTTATAGATGCACTTTGTGGATCAATGATGACGGCGTGGAATCGTGCCTTGTTGCAGTAGGTGCCTGCGATGTTTGTTCGCGCGGCTCTATCCTGCCGTTCGACGTCATCCTCAACACCCGCACGGTTCACAATGATTCGTCACGGTCAAAAGGATCGGAGGAGTCGAGTTATCATAGGCATCGAGCAGCCTCGTCTTCAATTACGTCCCGGGCGAGATCCATTTCGTCCCTCGACTCGGGCGGTTAATTTCATTACCGATTGGAGCATTAAATACCCCGGTATCGCGGTATCATTAGGACTAAACGGTGACAATTAATTAACGCTCCCAAAGTGGCCGTTCCCCATCGATCGTCGAGCTCCGCGCATCCAAGGGGCTCGTTTATTAATCGAGCACGCTCCCCGGCTGAAATCGTCGGCAGTCGATCCGTCGTTAACTTGACGCGTGACTGGGAAACCGACGACGATCGCGGTGTCACATTTTCGCCTATGCACCGCGAGTCAGCTCGGAAACGTCTCCCCCGAGGCGTCAGCCAGCTGCAACGCGCTTCGATCGGTGCTTGCGGTAGGTCCGCGCGTCGCGTCGCGCGCAAATTCCTCGGGGTGGACTGATTTGGACGTCGCGTCGTTTGGCTCGTCATTCAATTACCGATCGCTGTCGAAATAAGAAGGGAAGCCTGCGTGAGCGCTACGGAGCGACTTCGTTGAAGGGTGAGAGCCCATCATCCTCGCCGGCTCGGAGAAAAAAAAAAAACTGTCCAGCGTCTACAAGTTCGCTAATTCCCGGCGACAAGCTCGACGGCGAAACGTCATTATCCAAGTTACCCCTCACGGTGGCTAAGTTTTCGCACGAAGGCCCCTGTAATTGGCGGTGGCAGAGACAGAAGGCGAGCAACCAGTTCGGAACTGTTGTGTAACGCGGGATTCGCCGTATTAATCCAATGTGTCTGTCTGTAGCCAGCTGATAATCACGCTGGGGCGAAATCGGGGCCCCTAGTTTCGTGATTACTGCCGAGAATCCAGCTTTGGAGCAGAGGAATTGAACGATAGTGAGGGATGAGATTTTATCGTTGCGTACGTTGCTTCCCTTTCGTCGAAGATGCCTTAGGATTTTTCTCAGACTTCTAAGTACCATTTACGCTTTCACACGAAAGTTAACCTTCAGAGGGCCGGGCTGACCACTACGGTGGTCATCTAAGAATTTGGATACTTTACCGGCCATTTTGGTGGTATATATGCACAAATTTTAAGTAAATAAAATTTACAATTTAAATGAAAAAATCCCGGCCCTCTGAAGGTTAAGAACAAGCAAGCTATCACTATGCCACCCTGAATCCTCCGTTCATGCATCATGTATCATAGTTTCGAACGACAATATATCGCCTGATTCTTGACGTGCCTCCTGATATACCCTCGTCTGCCACTAAATTGCAATGTGGCGTCTTTTTAACAAGATAAAAAGCGAGGGGTCCGCGTTAACGCGCCCGATACGGCGAAGAGGTTCGAGAACGCTGACGTCTCTCATTAATATTCCAGAGCAGAGTAAGCAAGCTTAATCAGCGAGTCAATCTTAAAAGCAGCTTGTATCTGCAAATTAATCTTCGCTTAGCAACTCGACGCGACGCTGGTGCACGGTTTCATCGTCGACTATGATCGAATTTTACGCGACACTCGTGATCCTCCCCGGGAAATACGTATTTCCTTCTCACCCGCTCCCCGCCTTCCTTTTTCACGACTTGTCGTTTGGAGAGACAAAAACAACGCCATTATACGGCAGAGAAAGATGCGAAACTTTTTTACGATGCTCGGTGTATTCAGCCCCGACGCCACCATATATTCGTTAGAGCATCGCGGAATACTCTACTGAGAATAAATACGCGTGCCACCCGGGCCGACGGTGAAATTAGTTTTCTTTAGCCTCGGCGTCTCCCCTTTCAAGCAGTAAGATGAAACTTTGCACAAAGGACAAACTCAAATATCACGTTTAATTAGGGGAACGTGTAATGCAAACCGGGGATAACAAGAGAGCGGCGCCGGCGTCGTCGCGCGGGCAAATTGAACTGTGCACAAGTCGCGTTTAGAATTTTTCCACAATGCCTGCCAAGTGTCGTGGATCTCCAACGTGAGAAGGGAATTTCGCCACATATTCTGAAACCTAAAGTAAACTCCGATCTGGCGATCGTTTATATTTAGACAAGAATCTGCATCGTCGTGAATATCGTAGTAAGTAGATCGAAATTAAATTGGTCAGACAACCGTCGACATCAGTTCCCATCAGTTTTGTTGCCGGAATGTAAAGGGTCATTCAAATTTGCCCACCCTGCACGAAGTTGGGGCTGTTGAAGGGAAAAGTTGAAGTACCTTCGCCACTGGGCCACGTTACGAGGCCATCGTTACAGTTAAGAAAACTTTTTTACGCCTCTTAGCCAGCGCCAATATATTCGTTATCCTCCGCGGGACACGTCCGCGGAAATGGTTACACGTGCATGACAGGCTCGAAGCGAAATTAGATCCTTCCACTGGGGTGAATCTGGCCCTCGTCTTCTGCTTGCTTTCTCGCCCATCCTCAGCAACGAGAGTGCACCGTGCGGAAGCTGCAAGTCCAAAGCTGTTTAATTAACGACTTAATTTTGGTCTCTTTCTACCCACTTGCCCTTCCTTCTGTTCGATCCTGACGGAGGACCCTCGTCGACTCTTGGGGGATGAAATTCATTATAATGTACATGGATTTTTCTAAATTTTATACAAACTGGGAAGTGAGCTTTGAAATTGTATCGTTTGAACTCCCATTCACTCCGTCAAACCTAAACTGTACACGTTGTAATGCGTACGTCTGTATATTCTTCCAGTTTTGTAATAACAAGATCCCCTGTAATGATTCGTGGTTACTATAATCCATTAAACGAATTGTGAAAAGCAGCATGTACGTTCTTGGGAGCTTGAAAGCTTCGCTGTCACCGTAAACGCGGCGAAATCCAAGAAGCGTCTGTTGGTAAAAAGGGAGGAAGGGCTTGAATTTCGCTGCGCTCCCCCCTTTCCGCGGGGGCATAAATTTTATCGACCGTGAAACGAGGATGCGTGAATTATTCATTCCCACGGTGTGTGAACGTAATCCAACGTCCGTAGTATCCACGCTCGAGGATCGATCCTCGGTTAATCCTGGAGCATCCTGAAACCTGCTCGCGCGACGCTCCGCTGACCCAGATTTCCCGCCAACTTTCCGAATGGCGGAGCCAACAGATACGACCAGCCGTGGACCGACGAAATTTATGAATCGTTAAAATGACGTTAGCGAGCAGGGGAGACGAAATCGGGCGAGTGTGCCTGCGACGAGTGGAGGGACGAACGTGGGCGCTCGTCGCCGGCAAATAGGATTAAGGGGCGTCAGATTAGGGGACGTTAAACACCATGTGGGCTGTTTCGTGCTCTGTCTCCAGGATGAAACACTTCGGAGGCTAATGCGTGCGCTGGGAATTCCGCATGAGCTCGATTCCCCCGATGAAATTCTTATTTCCTCCGCGTCTTAAGCACGCATAACGTAGGGAGATTTTGAATTTTTATGTCTCGTGCAAATCAAAGGCAATCGCAACGGTGCAGCTGTGCCTGTATTTTTCTTGACGGTGGAGGGTAATATAGCAGAGCTTTCTCTAGACTGCGAGTTATTCAGCCCGCGAAACGTGATTCAATTAAAAATAGAAGATCGCCGGTTCCGTCGACCCCTTCAAATGGTTAGCTACCCAATCGTCGTGTTTCGAGGGAATGTCCACAAAGTTCTCGCGATACTTTTATACAACCAGAAATGCTCCACTTGTTCAGCTAACAGACTAACGCGCAATCAAGGAGAGTCAAAGTTCGCGCTGCTCGAAATCGGCGACGCCTGGAAAAAGGCAACCCTCCTCCCCCGTGTTTCCCGTTCCACGAGCTCGTTACCATGTGTCCCGTGAAAGGAGAAGGGCGCAGAGAGGAAGACACGCGACGCTAACGCGTTCGTTTCGTATGAGAATGCGTTCCGTTACCTCCAGACGCGATCCGCTGGCTCTTTATGACGTTGCGCTTCTTTGTCGCGGGATGAATTTTAAATTGCTGACGTCTGTGCTATCGCAGAGAGCCTGGGAGATAACAGCGACCACTCACGCTGTCTTCAGTCAGTAATATGAACGCGCAAAGTGGCGTAGAAACGTTTCAAAATGCTGTTACTCTGTTAAAGCTAAGAGGTTGGTATTCATTTCTCATTTCGCTTTGCAATCACTTCGGCGCACAGAATGCTTTCTCCATGATTTCTCTCTATGTAATACCGTGTGCAAGATATCGGAGAGGTTTCGACATCCTGCTGATATCCGCTGATAAGACATCAGGAACTTGAGAAGCGGTAGTAAAGAATGTCGCATCAATGGTTGATTATACTACTTGAAAGGGGTTCTCCCGATGCTCTGTACATTCTATGCTACGGTTTTCTAAATATTCTGTGACAGAATATGGAACGTCTGAGGACATCTCTAGAACCTCACAACCATCATTTTCAGCGTTGCCGTTCTCCCATCAGCACCGCGAAATTCTCGACACTGTGTCGCGAGAACGTCAACGAAATTCGTACGCGTGCACGTGCATCGAGATTAAACTGCTGCTCGCCAGATAGATCGAACACAATTAAAAATTGAATTTTCAGCGGGGGACCGCCAGCAGCCCGCCCCCCACTTTCGCCCATGCAACGAAGGTGGACGGTGGCTGGACGAATTCGGTTATATTGTTTCCTCTGCGCGGATTCCCTGTCGCTTTTTCCATTCCCTTCCGGTGCAAGGGCCACGGAAAAAGCGTCTCGAATCGACAGGTTTTATTATTTAATAAAATCCGTCACTCCACTCGGGACAACTTGTCACTGACGAATATAGTCGGGCCGCGTGCTCGGGAATACAGAAAATCGCGGGGGAGAAGGAGCTTTTGTTTCCTTTCGCTTCCGTTTCCTTTAGCGATAGAAGGGGTCGCTTTTCAAGGGGACGTCCTCGTGCATAGTTATCTTTATTCAACGACAACGAGCTCCTTTGATCGATTCGACTGAAGAATCAGACGGGTCGAGTGCAGAGAAGTGGTTTCAAACGAGGATGAAGTCAGAATTGAAGCGTGGAATCAGTTCGGTGTATTGAATGCAGAGGATTAATCGCTCCCGGGGTTTCCTTCCGCTCGAAACATAAACGAATCACCCTCTTAACCCTCAACAGTATAAAGCCCTCGCAGTTCATTTACTTTCGCCCCGAGGGGACGTACAACGTAAAGGATTTCAGCCACTTAGCGACGCGCTTTCCTGCCATTAAACGATAGCCGAGCTTTCTCGAGCTTCCTTAAATCACAGCTGCCAAATGACGCGGCTTTATTTGAGGATTCAATTATCCAGCTTAAACACTGTTCGCGGCTACAAATCAGCGATACGTCCAAAACTTTTCCCTGCACCGTCAGATCGGTATTGCGTGTAATGAAGCAAAATCAAGTGCTATCGCACCAAACCACTTGGTCCCCTCAATTTCGACACACCCTTGCGCTAAGTGGAATTAAACAATCACCATAAATCGGGACAAATTGATACAGTGCGTCTAATTGTTACATAAGGGACCCTTGCTGCTTGTCTACCAGGTAATCGTGATTGCCACTCGCTGTCTGGCGATGGAAACATCGCGCAGACACGTAGTTCACAGCGGGGCACGCAACTCGCGAAACTTCTTGGAACAGGCCACGCCGTCGCATCGCCGAAATTGCTTCTGATATTACGTGTTACGTCCCTTTGAAGCTCGATTATCTTGCACGTAATTTCCATCAGTCAGTCGCGGCCTCTCCGCGGAGAATTACCATCAACTCGAATATCGAGCCCGCCCCCCCCCCCCCTCCCCCGCCCCTCGATCCCTCCGTAACTCGATCAGAGAAGTTCCCGTCGAATCGTCTTAACTAACATCTCTGCAGGGACGCACGCTCGCCGTAACTCGACGCAGACTCCGGATCGCGCGTGGATCGGCCGTGATCGACGAGGGGAAACTTCCCTGCGGGTCTCCAGAGGAATTCCCGATGATCCTGATTAACAGGGCGCCGTGCAGGCCGAACTTCGAACAGGCCGTGCTTACTTTATTTCTTCGGGGATACGTCGGACAATTTGACTTGTAATATTTGCGCGCCTAGTTTGGAATTGGTATCCCTAGTTAGCGCACTAGAGTTTACTTGGCGCTCCGTGTCAGCATCCTCGGAGTTCGGAAGTCCCTGCGGTCGCAGCTGCGACGCGAGATTTGCTCTCGATTCCCCTGAGTTCTGCCAATACACGCGGTGAAGATGTGTTCTGGGTTATTAAGGGATATTAGCGGAACCACAGGCCCAATTTTGGGCTCCGATTGGCAGGATATTTGAAGGGAGCGGAGATTCTATTGTGAATAGGTGCGCGGAGGAATACGTACTCGGTCTTCTTGATACGATCATTCTCATTTGCCAGCCACCGTCCATTGTGTTCGGTTGGATCTAAACTTCGTTCAAGCGAGTTCGAGTGTCTTGTCCCGCGAGAACCGATCGAGAAAGGTTGCCGTATTGTTCTCGCGAGCATAAAGTGTTGAGAAAGGTAGAGGGATGGCGTGAAGTTGCTGGCAGGAACTGTGAAATGGGACCTTTGATTGCGTTGCGTCGAAGGGGTCAAAGTATCGACCCCCTTAAAATCTTGGACACATTGGTTTCTTAGCAAACGTTCAGTCAGGTTTTTACTAATCCCTATGAGTTTCACTTCGGAGGAATCTCTCCAAAATACCATCGTAGAGGACTCGGAAACAGGAACGCGAGAGTTCGAAATTTTCTGTTGGGGTTATACCTAGTCAGGCGGCGGAAAGAGGCGAATGTTGGTGATTTTTTTTTAAAAAGCGGAAGCATATATTCTTACACAACATTTTGCACTTAAAAGAGCAACATTTTTCTACGAAAAAATTACCAAATATTCTTTAAATGTTGCTCTTTTAAGTGCAAAAAGTTCTGTAAGAATATATGCTTCCGCTTTTTCAAAAAAAATTCACAAACATTCGCCTCTCTTCAGCCGCCTGACTAGGTACAACCCCTTAAACTTGACTGAAAGTTGTAAAGTGGAAGGGTATCCGTAAGTACGGTTCCACTCCCTAGATTGTTTTTCTGTATTTACATTGGGGATCGAGCTTCGAGTGTATATAACAGGGAAGAAACGAATAACAGAAGCAACCTTACCCGAAGAAGTAGCTTTTGTAGACGGACAAGTTAACAAGACTCCTTCCAGCCGGTTCTCGATTTAAATTAGCGGCCAGATCTCTGTTTTGACGCTCCTGAAAAAACAAACCATCGACTCTCTCCACCCGTCTGTCCGAGAACTTGTTAAAACACCTCGAAATCTCGAGCACCTTACCCCTCGGCGGGAGGAACCGTATAAACTTGGGAACTTTTTTAAACTTTTCTAATAACAACTCGGAGAGATCCTCGCTCTTTGGCTAATAAATCAAGCGGAGAAAATTCGGGCCAGGCTCTCATAATTTTCTTCGAATCGCCTCCGCGAGGAAAAACAGTGGAGCAGTGCTCCCACTACTCAAAAACAATATCCCTCTATCGTTTTCATCAAGCTTCCTAAATCAATATGAATCAAAGGAACTCGGGGCTCAAAAGCCGCTGGAAACAGCAAAGTATTCAGAAGCGAATCAACCAAGGTGGGATTAAAGGACGATGTCGTTGGCATGATTCTTTTAAAAGCTCCAACACCGAGCGCCGCGATCTACGCGTGCTTACCAATTAAAGTGCTCCTCGGTGTAATCAAATAATCAGCCGGAGAGTGTCTGCCGTAGGAAACACTCTCGGGTTTGGGCCTCATAAACGTTTATTACGTAGATTGGGGGAGCGGCCGGAAGTGTGCATGGAAGCCCCGGAAGCGGCGTGCAGGACCGTGTTAAATCGCGTAATCGCATTCGCGCGAGAGAATATTTGACTTTGCCGGGCTCGGCAAATTTCATCCGTCTACGGGTTGGCAAGTGGCAGCCGCCGCGCCGCTCCGTAGACATAATTACACGTCTGATTAAACATTACAATTGCGAGTCAGCCGAGATTTGTCACGAGGGACTGCGGCGGGTCTTGCGGTGCCCCCTATCAGACGTGTCTGTTCCAGCCGCGCCGGTTGCCCCGCAGCCTCGGGGTCGCGTTGTAATTCGGTCACGGAAGAAACGACGGGAGGGGTTGAAGGCTCGTAGGCTTGGCTGGTCGAGAATTAGGCTAGAGAACGCATCGCGAAATGGGAATAACGAGATCGCACCGAGCAGCGAATCGGGTGACAGTAATGGCCAGGCGAAAGCTTAACATAGATACTTCGCATAGTTAGATTTCGTCCGCCTTGAATCGCTTTACAGCCGAAACGAATCCGTTTTTGTGAATACTAAACGCCGGCCTGGATGGCGCGGCAGTAATTGAATGGCGCGTGTTTCGATCGAGCCTCTCGGTGGCAGAGATCGAGGTTTCCACAGGAGACCGATCGATTTCGCCCGTCATTTTCGAAATTACTATACCTGCCAGCGGGGGCAGGGGGAGGGGGGGGGGGGCGGACGGATCGTTAACGCGACGTGGGACGTTTATTTGGGCGGTAGCGCGGCGGGCAGAGAATTGCGGCCGCGTTAGATGACACCGACACGGAATCGTATATATCCCGAAAATTTCAACCGCACGCCCCTCGCGGGAGTTTATGAACGGCCAACAAAGCAACAATGTTGCCGTCCCGCGACCGTTTGTACGTCGCCAGACACCTGTAACGTTATTGCCAGGCCCTGAGCAATATATCAGCCGCATAATGCGCCAGCAAGATCCCCCTGTTTGCGCTTTTCTGCGAGCGGCATCGTGACGCGATTTTGTAAACAGACGGCTCGACGGATTCAAAGTTTAAGTAAGCGGGTGGATCGAGAACGAGAAGCCTGGATAAGGTTTCCAAAGCTGTTTTAGACGAAAGAACCGAGTTATCGAAACAAAGATACCTTTATCTACAATTGATTTCTAAAATACGATTTCGACGGTGTATAGAATCGTAGAATAATGTAAAATATGATTCAAATTCAGTTGGAAATGTTCCCAACTCCCGCAGGAACTATCTTATAACCCTGAAAAGGATCGAGGAATGCTAGCAACTCCTAAACTGTTCGAAAATACGCTACACCCACTCCCCTAGCCAAGGGTGGTTCCGATTCGGTGGAGAGTTTAAAAACCAGCGGTCCAGAACGGGCGAAAGTTTCTCTCAATTAAACGTTCGTTGGAACGCGTCGAAACGCGGAACGACCGCGGAATTTAATTAACATCCTGCCGCGCGCATAAGGAGACGAACTCGTCGGTTCTATAAATTAAGGGCTGGAGGGGTAGAAAAAGGCGTCGGTTGGCCGTCCGGTGTCGAAGATCGATCGATAAACGTCGTCCATAATATATCATTCCAACGACAGCTATTCGCTTTCACTTGTCATTCCATGTCCGACGTCCCCGCGCGTTCCAACCGAAGGGATATGTTTCCTGAAAGATTTAAGCCAGCCTGAACGGCGCCCCGGTTACTTCAATAATTGCTGGAATACCGGTGATATACTTCTCCTGTACGGTGACACGAAGTGTTCTCGGCGCGAGACTTTCTTGCGCAATTTCATTCATTAGCAGAGACCGCTAACTACCGTCCGGAACTTTCGTCCTAACGAACGTTTCGGCTGAACGTTCCTCTGGCTCTTTGGAGAGTGGCGCGTTTGGTTTCGCCAATTAGTGTCGCGGATCGAGCTGTGCTTCGTATCGTGTTGCGAAGTTTTGCGAACTTGTTTGGACCCTTCGCGGTATTCATGGAATTATCCGGCTCCAAAGAGGGCAATCATTTTCTCGGCAAAGTGGCGATGAGGTTCGATCGAAGGATCCGTAGCTGGCGGAGATTTATAATGGACGTTTCATCTAAAGGGTGTTTGCTAAGAGAAATCGATGACTACGAAAAATAGAAGACGTCTTCGTCACTTCTACAGCCCTCCACCGCATTGCAACCTCCCCAATGTAGGAGCCCGGAGAAAATGGAAAGTCGCGGTGCTGAGACTCGAACCCAAGCCGTTTGCGTGCTGGCCAGCCGCCTAACCGATTCACCCACGTCGACTCCCGCGATATCTGTCTGTTCCGGATTCTTCTTAAGGGGGTAGTGGACTATTTCAGCTGCAAAAAATCGATTTCTTTTTTCACTGATTCTGAAAGTCTCAGCGTTTATGAACATTTTAAACAAAAATTCATGAAGAAATTCAAATAATTGTGGAAGCTATAGCAGCGAACGTAATTCTCCTGCACCAAGGACGACCGAAACGTCTGGTGAAAGGGATTAAAATGCATTCGTTGCATTATCAGTGACTAGTAAAAGTCTTCATAACCGCGAGCTAACCTAAATTAATCTGCCGTGTGTCCGCATCGACGCGATCTCTCCGCATGAATAATCGGGGGAAAGTTGCACGGGTACGCGCGAACTTAATCGCCCAAACTGTGGGTCGAAGTCTTAAATCTCGTGGAACGTCTGAAACTAAGTTTCGCGAGCGGCTTTACGAGGGCTGCTCTTTAACATCGCGGATTGCCGGGAAAGGGGGTGGGAGGCGTCCGCGAAAACGACGACACTGGTCGTAAGACTTTAACGCAGCTATTTCGTGTTTCTGCGCAGAGGGAAGATGAACGAGATGGAGCAGATCCCCGAAGGCTGAGAGCGAGCGGATCCTCGATATGACCGGCTGGAGAATGCAGCCGACCGCATCGGCGCTCGGCGTCATCGCCATTGTCTCCGTCATGATCACTGCCACGGCGTCAGGTGAGCATCGCCCCCCTCTACCCTCTTGATGAGTTGCGTCTGAAAGTTGAATACCACCAGGCTGGTGGATACAGAATTTCCTTTTAATTTAGCATGAACGTAGGTAGTCCTAGTTTTCTATAAGCTTTTTAAGCTTCGGTGTGTCTACGTTAACAGTCCGAAATCTCCACTCACGGTAGCTTGAAACGTGTACAAAATCACTTGTACCCAATTTCTCCGAAATAGCCCGCTGGGAGCGAGTAAATAAACACTTGGAGAGCGCGATGGGAATGGAAAATAATCGATGACACGTGACATTCTCCTCCAAAGCGAAACTGTTCGGTAGCCAGCTATCCCCGGTGTTAATTTTCCTTTGTTGTTACACCCTGGGTCCGATAAAAGCTCTCCTATATTGCCTTCGCTGTGCCGCCCCTGACGGTAAAAATTCCCCAACGAACGCGATTATTTACTCGATTCGCACGTATTGCCACGTAAGCGATTCCGGCCACGGCCAGCAGATAAACGATTCGATCGTTTACCGTGCTCGATCGGTTGGACGAAAAAATACATAACACGGGGAGATCGCACACAGTTCGTCGCTTTTTATCACGCGTCCCCCACTGGCTGGAAATAATCTCTGAAATTCGTTTATGCGGAAGCAACACTCGCGTACCAGAAATCAATCGCCACTGTGGTTGAAAAACGGTGCGCTGGGAGGTGTTGCTCATAAAACCAAGTGAAAAATACCATGGAAATAGTACTCTAAACTTAACCGCCTCTAAGACACTGTCTCACCCTTCTTTACGTACCCGTTGAACATTTTTCTTGATTCCGATTTCTGGATTCTCTGTTGCCTTAAATCGTTTTGCTCGTTCACCCTGCTATCCACAGCTGAGTATTCACACGATTTGGACAAAAGTTTCTGGCAACTAGTCACCCGTGCTTCATCGTTCAATCCATAATCAACAGTTTTCCGTGATATACGCGCCACCTAACGAGCAGCGCCGAAGAAGGGGATAGGAAAACTCGCGGCCACGCGGGTAGGTGGAAAAAGTTTGGAGAGCGCGTTCGCGAAGCAGACGTCGCAAAAATAATCCGTGGAATTGGCTGGTTCGCACGTGCTGTAAATCCAGCCACGAGATCGGTAAATTATGATCGATGAGCCGCGCTTCTACAATTAAGCGAAGTTACGTGACCGATCGCTCGTACTTCGGCCTGTAATTAGGAGGAAATTAGCGCGGCTTTTTCGCGCTCTGACCCCTTCCCTTTGTTCCGTCCTTTTTTTGTTGGGAACCAGCGTACAGGCCGCGGAGAATTTAATCTCGGGCGTTGCGGCAGAAATTGCGAGTGCGCCTCGCGAGCACGCGTTTTACAAGATTTTTATGTTTCGGCCCTTTGACACGGAACAAAAGGAGCAGCGAGAGAGGAGCGCTTTATAAACAAAGGCTGTATTACATTGATATTCTTCTAAGGAAATTTTGCCCGTAACAGCGACCCTTGCGAGTTCCAAACTATCCTCGAAAATTAATTGACTGACAAGTAAACTTTTTATAGAAAAAAAAACCTGCGAAAGTGTTTTTCGTTGCTTTAAAGAAAAACAAGCATAGTAACAAAATCGAATGGAATAAGGTAACGTCGGCTACAGAACTCGAGTTAAAGTTATGTCCCACCACGAAAGCCACGGCACAACGGCGTCCTCAAATACGCGTTAGAATTTCCGTGCGAGAGTGCAGGAAACGGACGTGACGGACAATCGAATAAAATTCCAGTTTAAACAATGCCGTAGGGGGCAAAAACGTAACTCTGCCTTTGATCTTGCATCGAAATGTAGTCTAAAACACTGAAGGGATCCAATAGAAATCTATCGCAGGCTCCTGCAGTAATCTAATCGAAATCTATCAAAGAATTGTATTTCGACCGGCGGTACCGAACCGCGGAATTTACCCAGCAAGCAAGCTCAATGAAAATGAACTTCTAACGGGGCTGCTGGAATATGCCCTCCGTTTTTCTGTTTACCTCTTCTCCGTTTCCCACCTTTTCCCCGTGTTCGATGCCTCCGTTCGCAGTTGCGCTCTGAAATGAAATTCCCGGGGCAATATTTTTTTGGGGGAACGCGAAACCGGGGTGAGGGAGTATGCAAGGCCTGGGAACAAAGAAATTAGACGGTGGCATTGTTGCCGCGCGCGGCAGCGTCTGGAATTTTTCCGGGGCGCGGCGGGTATCTCGTTCCAGGCGGAGCATTCCGGCGCGAAAGAATGCGACGAAATTTTAATCCGCGTTATAATTCCCCCGGTAAATGGCGCGAGCGACGAGCGAGCAACGGTCATCGTTCGCGGAACGTATGGATGGAATCCGCAATGAGACGAAGTGGCCCCTTTCTCGGCCGCTTCTCCGCCGTTTAGTTTGCGGCAAGTAAGGCGAGGAGTGAGCCAGCGAGCGAAATCGATATTATTCAGCGCGCAGCTAGCCCGGACAATCGGCTGAAGCTTCTCCGAATCGAGGAGACCCGCGCAGACCCCGAAAGACGCGCGAATCTTCTCGGGTCTCCGCAAGATAGTAAACGCTAGCCCCACGTTGGCTTTCGCGTTTCTTGGCTCATCGATTCGACGTCCGCGAATTCGAAGGCTCGGCTTTGAAATCCACGAGAAGCCTGTTTCGACGCACGCCGGTTGGTTCTTTTCACGGACTCGCGGATTCTACGTTCCCCTTTGTTCCGCAGAGCTACCGCCGGGAATACTTGCTCGGAAATTCGCCCGTTGCTACGTCCCCGCTATCGATGCATCTTTTAGTGCCCATCGAAAGGTAACGTTTCATCATCGCACGAAAGCGACCCGGTGCCTGCGTTTTGTGAATGCGTAACTCTCTCCCCGCCTGTGTGCGCCGCGGAGTGCGGCTCGACAGGAGCGGCGAACAGCGCGGATAACAAGCGGAAGGGAATATTGTAGCCCTCGGGCCGACTGGCACGGTGTGCTCTATACTTCTCAGGACATTGAAAAGGAATACGCGTCATTTGTAATTTTACGTCGAACAGGATCTGGAGAGCAATATACCCGTTGCTCGCTCTCCCTCCTTCCCCCGCGGCTGCTGCAACTAGGTTGAGTATCGACTTACTTTTTCCCCTGCCTTGCGTCCGTAACACGTACTAGCGATTTCCTCCCCTCGAGCTTGTATTTTATCCCCCTCCTTTAACCCTGCTCCTTGTTCTCGCAATGGCGCGCAGGATAGCTGGTACAAGATGGTACAACCGTTTAGGTGAGGTGGTTCCGATCGAGATTTGTGCCTCGAAAATTCTCTTGGAATCCCCACGCAGCTGGGGAAGAGACAAAGGGCGGTCTAAGGAACGATCCAATTAACGAGTTAAGCATCTCGCCTCGAGAAAACCGAGCTGCATCTCGACAGCGAAAGAACAGCGATTTACTGATCCTCGTGCTTCGTCTGTTGCAGGAGCGGAGAGCGGCTCCCTCGAGCACAGCATCAATCCTACCTCAGTCGACGAGGAGGATCGACGCCTCCAGGAGGACGAGAAGGTCGCGAACGGGACCTTGAGCGGCGACTGGACCACTCCGACGTTCCCAATCCCCAGAAACGACACTGCCAGCGAGCTGACGTTACCCATACCCTCTCCCCGCGTTCCCATTGACTTTAGCCTGGCGAACGTGTCGCGCGTGGACCCAGAGGCGGACCGAGAGCCTCAGGGGGATCAGAGCGACTCCCTGTCGGCCCCCATGGCACTGAACGATGTTCACGACCCAGTGGGGTTGGAGCAGAGGCTGTCGGAGCAGAGCGGCGCCGGGAGCAAGGTGCAGGACACGAGCAAGGATTACCTGCCGTCGACTCAGCCGAGTCGAGCGGAGAGCTCGTCGAGCGCTGGTCCCTGGGACGGTCAGCCGCTCGACGCGAAGAGGAGGGACGAGTTGAACTACGTCCAGGTGGACGACGAGGGACTTACGATCGTTGTGGAGCACGGGAACGCGGAGGCGGACGGTTTCGTGCTGGAGAAGCACGGCGCGGACTCTCCGGGCATCACGGTGACATCGATCAGGGAGGCGATCGCGACGGAGGAGGAGACGAGGCCGATCGAGCAGAAAAACGTGGAGGACATCAGGGCAATCTCGTTCCAAGTGCCGTCGCCCGGCGACGAATCGGACGGCCGGCAGCAGGCGAATAGACACCGGGGGGACGAGGAGGCGGGGAAACTTGCCGAGTCGAGGAAAGATCATTCCAGGCCGGTGAACAATCTCCTGCTGGGCGGCGGCAAGTCCACGAAAGCGTTCTACGAGATAAAGCCCTCGATCAAGACCGAGATGGAGAACGATCGCGATCAACAGCCACCGAGCAGCACGCAGAGGAGCCTGGCTGGCAGGAAATTCGTGCTGCCCAGCGTCGACAGCGCCTTCGGCAAGTTCGGGCCCTACTTCGAGGACGGCGATCAGGAGATTAACATCACTGCCAGGATCGGGAGCACCATGCTCCTGGATTGCAAGATCGGCATGCTTAGCGACAAGAAGGTGAGCTTCTGCTCTTGCGTGGTATTTCGATTTTCAGCGGTGTCCTGTGAGCTGGAAGTTTCAGGGGTCATTCTACTTTGATCGGCCGAAAAATGAAGCTATTTTTAAAGATTTTTTTCTCAATAAATACAGCATATAATGAAATAATTTTTGTTTGAATTTATTAAGCTACTCTTATGTTATACGCAAAAATAATTTTTTTTTTAATTTTAATTCATATGTTTTTTTAATGTTGCAATGTGACACCTACAAAAAGAAGTGTTCGTGGCGCAGGTGATTTCCCGGCTCAGGCTTATCTGAAACAAAAAATTTGAAAAGATTCTTAATCTGTATAAGTGTCGCTATCACCCGCAGCTGAATTAACAATTTTTGTCGAAAAATAACCGAGAGTTTTTTCGGGGAACATTCGAAGAAACACTCTTTTGGCGAACTTTTTCTTTCAAACCGACGCCATTTTGTTAGTCCTCAACAAAAATTGTTAATTCAGCTACGGGCGATAGCCACATTCATACGGATTAAGAATCTTTCCGAATTTTTTAGTTCAGATAAGCCTGAGCCGGGAAATCACCTACGCCACGAACATACCTTTTATTTGTACGTATCGCATTGACGCTATAAAAAACATATGAAACAAATTAAAAACAATATTTTTTGTATAATATAAGAGTAGCTTAATAAATTCCAAAAAGATTTATTTCATTACATGTTTTATTTATTGAGAAAAAAATCTTTGAATATAGCTTCATTTTTCGGGCAATCAAAGTGGAATGACCCGTTAAATACAGGGTGTCCCAGCGAACTGGATGTATCCATCGTCTGCACTAATTAAAACACACTCTTCGTTTAAAGAAACTCACGTCTTATATTATATAAAAGATTCTAAGTCATCGCGCATCGTGGTCGGAGTTGTACAGTTAGCTTTCACTCCATTTATCGACAGCGAGACGTCGCTTGAAAAGTTTTCCTTTCATTCGCACGTGCAGTCTGAAACAGAAACGGCGCGTATCGCGTAGAATATACCTACCCAGTCATCGCGGCTTTTTCATTCAGAGCTGGAAGAGTGTGCGACACACCCTTTGCCGTGGCGGAAGTTTATCTATTTTGCGATTCGCTCCTCACCCGCCCCCTACCTTTCGTCCCGTTGTCTTTCGGCTACCTTCATTATTCCGTCGCTTTTACGAGGGCCGTCGTCTGACGCGAGTCGGAAAATAGGATGGGTGATGACATGCTGAAAAACCGGCTGCAACGGTCTTGTTATATTTTTATGATCTCTGCGCGCCGCACGATAAAAAGGTCTCTCCGGGATGATGATGAACCAAGAGGCGAGAACACGGATCGATTTTATTCTTTCCGCAGCCTACACTTTCACTTTGACCCTTGGTATTGTTCCCCTGGCTACGTGCCCCATAAAATGTAATGTAAAAATGCTCCCCCGATGTTGTCACTTCTCGTGTGCCACACGTCCGAAGGTACTCGCTGATCATCTCTTCCAATTTTCTTCAACAGTTCTTTAGACGCCAAAGAACATAGGGAATGATCTAATAATGACGAGTCGGATCTGCCGCTTCTTACAGACCCACGCAAACCTCTTCGTGGTCGAAGCAACGATATACTTCCCAGTATATTAGATCTTCAGGAAGTGCCTATTCACGCTACAAAGCGATTAAAAACTGCACTGTTTCGAACAATTCAAACTTCCTCTAGAAGTCTGACATAACTCGTAGCCCTTGCTTCAGACACTTCAAACACTTGAAAGCCCCACAGGCCCAATTCCCAAACACCCAGAACCCCCGCAGAAACGACCCAAAGCGTCGCTATTAACTCTTGATACCAAACTTCAAGCTCCCACTTCACCCCAAAGCCTCAAGGAACCCGTGTACTTCAAAGAAGCGCAACAAACCTGATTCAAGTCAATTAACATCTTAAGTGAAACATCGTGAAAGTCGCTGTTTAACCGTGCCCCCGCGAAACACAGGTCCTAAATAAGAGAATTGGGAGGAACAGGAAGATTTCGATCAGCCACCGTTATTCGTTAGGGGCGTCAGTGATCGACGGTTCGGTGGAGGAACTTCCCCCATTGTAATCACTGTTGGTTCTCATCGAATATCGCGTCTTCCCGTTGCTCTCGCCTGCTCGCCAGACGGGAGACACGATCGCTTTGGGATTCTGGGTGGATTCATATTCGCTGGAATACGTAATGGGAAACCGATGCCAATGGTGCCGAGGAGAAGGAAAAAGAGCGCGGTCGGTCGTGCGCGCAGATACACCGCAGGAATATATATCGAGCGAGTTTATGCGGCTCTCGTCGCCCCGCGAATTTAATCGCAAAACAACAAGGACTTGGCTAGCCAACTCCTTTGTCCCCGAATCTCTGCCGCGGACGTTGATACGATCGACACGGAGCTCGACGAACACGGGCAAACTTCCACCCCCGATCATTTGTCGATAAGGAGTTTTGTACCAACTTCTCGGTCTTCAACGGGGAATTGGATGTCGATGGTTCGAGATATCCTGCTTCCACAGCTCCGCAAACATATCGTACTGGCGAATCGGATCAACTGTTTGCAATTATTATCGATAGTATCGTTGGTCTACTTGTTAATTAATTCTGCGCCTTTGAAAGGTTACTAGTGGTTGCCTGGAATCTTGATCGAAATGTAGAAGCTGCAATGGAGAGGTATCCGTTGTGAAAACGAAGCCAGGTGTTTGGTACAGAGGGGACCGGGGCTAGTTGATCGTTCTTCAGTTTTCAATTTTTTTAACTTTTATTTTAATTAATTCCATACTAACAAATATGCCAAAATTTACTTTGGTCCTTCCTCTTTAATATATAGTAAACGAAAACTTGAGAAAATCAATTTGGATGTATGAAAACTATTTACTGTTTCTCTGTATAAACGTAAACAGTTAAAAAAACCATTGTTAACGTCGAGGTACACAGACGTACGCTGGATTGTAGTAAGGAATTGAACAACAAACTTCATATATCTCGCTGAAATGGAGCTACATATTTACGGTGTCGAGATAATTCGTCTGTATCAACCTGCCCCTGTATCAACTAGCCCCGGTCTTCCCTACCTTTGTGTAAAACGTGAGCAGCTTGACATTTACTACTTAAGTGGTTGCAATGCGACCTGGAGGGTGCGTGTAACTCTACGTTACAGAGTAACCAGGGCTCCAATGAGGAAATTAAAGTCTTCTACTGCCGTTTCGAGTACTTTTCGACGCCGTCAGTAGTTTCCAGGATAATAGCGTGGATCGTTTAAATTCCACCATGGCCGCGCGTTTCGCTGGAGATTGTTAAACATACCGTATTTAAAATTGCCGTTTGCGGGGCCGTTCGCAGTCGATTAATTAACAAATCCGCCGCGCTGATTCTACGGGGCATTTGCATAAAACGTTCCCCGCTTTAATGGCGTATAATTTTCTCGCCGTTCAAAGTGAAGCGGCCCCGTAATGTCGCATAACAGAGGCCGCGTGAACGATACAGCGCCAAGCTATTATTGACCATATTCGGGCGGCGGGCGTTGGCATAATGTCAACGCGAGGTGTTATTTAATCTATTAAGTCTGGTGGCCCGCGCGCGATAAAATCGTTTAACTCTGCACCGCGGAATATATATCGTCGCACTTCCGTGAAGTTTTGTTGGTTTACGGCCTTCCGGGGGCTCTAACTCTTTCCGTGGCGCGGGAGTTACAATTCCCATCGTAGAACGGTGCGAAGAGTCAATAAGGGAGCTTATCGGGAGCGGAGCAGTTATTCCCTCACATACTAAACGGCACAGTGTGAAGGAAATCAATGATTAGGCAAGAAAGTCGCGGGGGATGGTGGTCCCGCGATGGAAACTCTTCCCGGGGCAAGTGGAAAATGTTCCCGGCACAAAGGTTTCAGCCCGCAGAGACAGAGCCTGATAAACTTGTGGACGTTTTCGTCGCGCGTGTATCCCTCTATCGCGACACTCGACACGTACAGTAGAAAATCGAGTTGGCTGGCGTGGGTGCGAGGGGGAGAAAAAATGACAGTCGAGCCTCGGGAAAAGCAATGAAAAGAGCGACCCGAGGGAACGAGAGGCGTAAGCCGGTCTTTCTCGAACGCTTAGCGAGAAATTGCCGGTTGCATTCATTCGCGAAGGGCGGACTCTTCGCGGAAGGGCTTCCCGATTCCTCGCCGCGAAATTATTAATTTCCAACGAGAAATCCCGTTTAATTTCGCTGCGCCGCTGAAGACAATGCGACCACCTACCTACCCCTTGCCCCCTGTGTGCTGGCGTTTTCCACCTCTCGGTAGAAATCCGTGATTTATGAGGTAATAACGAAGAATACTTTCTCTGTGGCGATTCAGGTGACGTGGCTGCAGCAACACAGCAAGGATTCGTTTCGGCTGCTCACCGTTGACAGGATACCGTACAGCGTGGACCAGAGGATCAGCTTGAACTTCAGGTAACAGGGGATCACGGAATGCAATAGACTTTAGGGGTGTTGGTGTATAGTAAAAAACGTACCTACTCGAGGAATTCAGATGGGAATTTAGTAGAACGAAGGGGACACAAGTGTGATTCAAGAATGAGCCTCTGAGGATGAGAGTATCGTATGCCAATGTCACTTAATTATCAGAAGCTACTGCTCAAACGAACGAGATTATGGGCCCTCAACTTTCCAACTCAATTCTCCAACCGTTTCAACGCGAATCACGCACGTCCTCGGGGGTTGGAAGTGTCTCTGTGCGATCGATAGCGTCGATGGCAGGTAAATTAAATTTTCTGTCTGTTTGATCCTTCAGGTATCCGAGCAATTGGAGATTACAGATACAGTACGCGTCCCCGAGGGACTCTGGCCTGTACAAGTGCCAAGTTGCGACGCATCCGCCGCTGGTTAAAAAGATTAACGTCATCGTCACGGGTGAGTGAACCTTTTGCTCGTGTATCTGGCTAATCATGGATTTGACGAGTTCCATTAAGTTGAATTCACAGTTTAGATACATATCTAGCGATAAAAGCAGCAGAGGCCCTTAATTTGTTGTAGCGTATGTTACATAATTGGTAGATTATTATCAATGAAGTTTGCAACGCAATTTTCAGAAGTCACTGCTTAGCAAGTCGTTGGATTACAGCAGCAAGGCTTTAAATTAACGATATGCCTGGCAAATCCTTCGAAATAGCATTGGTTTGCATCAGACATCTGGTGTCTGATTATCTACAGTCCGATTCTACTTGACAACCGTGTGTTTGCCTCATAACTACTTGCAGGATATTTGTCTCCACTACTTATCGGATGTGGCTGACCACATATGGGCCTGCACCACTTACTGCGTGTTTACCCATTACATGGCCCTATTATCACGCGTATATCCTCCATATCTCCCACATGTTATCCCTACATATTCGATCTTTAATTCATTTGCACCGTATTATCCCCCCCCAAAAAATCCATCGCCCATTTTTAAAAATATTTCAAGGAAAGAACAAAAACGCGCACTCGAACAAAACCTTAAACCAAATTTTCCTCAGCACCTCTGCAACAGCCTCCCTCACACCTGGAACCTCCTTCCTATCATCCCCCACAGTGGCCAGCAATCGAATCCAGAGCTGTACAACCAACCTCTCTTCTCAATCTCGAGCGCACCATCGTTCCGCCTCTCAGACTCCTTCGTTCTCCACCTATAACGTAATTAGAAGAATCCCAGAACGTTCTAATCCACTCCCCAAGGCCCAATTAGCCCCCCTCCCCCAACAAATGACCAGGCCGACATCAAAGGGGCACGTAAACAAAACCGCGCGTGGCGCGCGAGCGGAATTTCGCCCACAGAGCATCGAAGCCACTTTCCCCGTCCTCTCGTCTCATTTTCCCTGGTCGTGTCCATCGAGCTGCTTCCCTTCTGGAGGGAATCCCATCGACGTTAGGAGCGAAGCTTGACCGAGACGAAACGACGAACGGGGGGAGGAGAGAGCGACATTCGAGACTGGGAAAGGGAAGGATGTAGCCGGAGAGGTGGATGGAAAGGGTTAGGGTCCAGGATAGGTATTGCCTGGCGGGTCTCGCGACCCCCCAATCCCCTTACGCCGCCAATTCGGCGCAATGGAAACCCGCATTTCCTCGGCTAAAGCGTCTCGTGGCCGGTAATCTGATCCGATCCGAAGAGGGCTGGCCCGCTGTCGAACAAAAGCCGCCGTAAGGACCAAGTAGGGCAGAACAAACCCGGATGGACCGACACTGCTACACGATTCCTTTCCCCGTCTCTCCCTGCTCGCCCTTGCCAAGCATGCGTTCCGTTCTCCGTCGATCCTCTTCCGCAACCCGGGACAGCTGAAATTTCTTTGACCCCCCTCCTGGTTCGTGCCGACGGGGTCACCGGGGAATTCAGGGTGGCTCGGTAGTTTCGGCACGGGAGGATCGATAGGCGACACTCGTTGCTCGTCGATTAAATAAGTTTCGCGGGGAGATGGCTCGTTCGGGGATGATCGATGGGGGACGGTGCCTCCCCGGAGCGAAGTGATTGATCGTGCTACTTAATTCGGACGATTCAATGTATCGCCGGGTTAGATGGGCTGGTAGTGACAGGTCGAGACGCTGGTACTTCGGAATTATTTATTCCCGGCTGCCACAGATATCCGCGGTGAAGATAAGGAAGAAGCTGAGGTCGATGAACCGCTTCGAGGTACAACGTGGCTTGCAGCGACAGCTCGTGATCCTCGGCTGACGTGAAAGTGGAAGCGAGGAACGGTGTCGCGTTTTACAGTCGCCGGTACAAGGATGCAAGTGAACGGAAGGAATCGACTTAAAGGGCACTCAAGCTGCTGGAAACTTTCGGAGATTCGACCGCGTTAAATCTCGCCGACAACTTACCGTGGGAGTAAACAGTTCTGGGGAACAGAGTAGCAGTTTTACGGGGACACTACTGTTGTCTCTTGAACAAAACAAGCCCGCTGAGCTACAAGCCAAGGAGACGAAGGAACACGTAAGCACGATTAAAGAAGAGCCTCGTTCTTTCGGCGCGGTGCTACTCACTCCTCGGGATTGCATGTTTGTCAGTGGAGGTTGCAGGAACAACGAAACGATTGCTGGAACGCACAGTCGTCTGTCAACGGACAGACATTCCCGGTCTTTCGGCCATCGATCATCGGAACGATTAAGGCAGAGATTGATACGCGTTCATCGAGCTCCATTTGTTGGGTGGCGAAAGCTGCGACAATATTTGCCGCGCAGCACCCCTGTTTTCGTGGGTAGAAATTTATTAAATCGTTTATTACGTCGCCTCCTTGTACGATATACCCGACGGGGACGAGGATGGCAGCAGGCGTTTCTTCGTCAGATATTTATCCAAGCCGCTCGAGGGCTCATGGACCGAGACTGGAAGTCACGCGCTCTTACGGAACTCCCGCATGAGGTGGACAGGTAGGTGTTATCTTAGAAGCGAGTAACTGGTGACACAGTGACGAGCAAACCAGGCCAGCTCTCTCTCTCTTGGAATGTTTTATGCATCGGGATTGTAATTGCATCGAGTCGTTACGATGTCTATACGTGACCGCGACAAGAAGAAAGCTGGACACGGGGAAGCTTAATCCCGTGAACGGTCGATCAGAAACAGTGGAAATGACACGGACTGCGTCAATAAAGCACGACGTCCATCAATAACGCCGATGAATATTCAGGCTTCATGAATACCGAATTAAATTTATTTAAAACTCCATTCAATATTCATGAATTTTTATCGACTGCCATATGCTGACAGTTGACGTTCCGTCGTTGATTATCGATTCCTTGGCTTCGTGGCATCCGTACGATCGTTTCACAGTCTTCATCCCCTGGTCTTGAAACAATCCTCAGAAAATAACAGAGGATCTCAGAACCTCTACTCATGCATCGGAACAAAAGTCCTAGATCAATTACCAAGTAGCACATTCGACATCTAAGAGTTACTATCACAGTAACCATCGTCCTTCTCCTTAATTCGACTAAATTTAATTACGAACGACGGAGCATCCTTCCAAGGTGGTCGAAAATATTGTCACAAAGGAAGGGCTGCTTCAGAACCGATCGTAAACCATGGTCTACGTGCTATTGGCCAGAATGGCGGGGTACTTCGGGCAGAAAGGAAGGGACGACGATGTTTTCCAGGCCTGGTGTTGTTGGAGCCATGAACGTGAGCCCTGCTCTAATTAAAGGCGCCTCGAATCCCGTACTTGCTGGCTTTTAATCGCCTCCACTGTCACCGGGATGGGCCGTACGTAACGTTCCACGCGAGGGGGTTGCTCATGAAATTCCCTTTGTCTCGTAGCGAACGGAGGAACAATGACTTAGTTGCCAGGAGGCCCCTTGTATTTAACGAAACTACTTTTCTTCCGAATGTCCGCGTTGCTCGCTAGAAGAAAAAAAAAGAACATACGCGCTACCATCCAGCTTAACGCACTCCGCCTCTACTTACGTAATGAGCTATCCCCGGGGAAACGCTTTGCAGCGCGCACGTTTTAAACAATCCGGATAACGAGTGGAGAAACGTGACTCCTTTATCTTAAAGCAGGAACGTCGAAATTTCATGGATCCTTTTCAATAAATTTGCGTCGCGTGGAGCACGAAGACTGAAGGAGATAGAGTCAACTGTTACCTCAACTACCACGCGTGTATTTTTTTTTTTACCCTGTTAATGGAGGAACAAGAACGACGCTCGTCAATTTAGACATCTATTTTGTTCGCATTCACCGTCGAGGCAGGCCGCAGAAAAGCATCGAAACAGCCGTTCAGCGACAGCTCGAAGTGTTTCATAGAAATACGGGAAGTTTAAGAGGCTCGATGTATCAGCATCGAAGGGAAATCGATTCGCGAAATCGTCGGAGAATACGCGGACGGAAACGGCGTGGAAGCCGCGCCACACGGAGTCGCGGAATCCAATTTAAATAATACTTGCCTTTCTTCCCTCCTTCTTTGCCGCGACTTCTGACGTGCCCATGGGAAAGCATCCGGCTGGATCCTCGCCCCCCCGCCCCCCGTCGCTCGCGACTATTCGTCCCAAAGGAGCTTAAAAAATGATCCGTCGAAAGAAATTTCGAACGCGACGCGACCGTTCGTCTCTCGCCATCCTGTTCCGCTGGATTAAATTCTCTATTGAATTCCACGCTGCGTCCGTTCGACGATCCGACGCTTCCGTGCCGTGAATGGCTACCTCCTTTCGTCCAATATTCCACGGGACCAGTGTTATTCCGTGGATCGTCTTCGTAGGGAAATACGACCGACATCACGCTCCAAGTAAGCCTTATTACTCGCGATAATGGAATAACGATGATTGTACTGGTGATCACGTAGCGGTGAATAGTGGGCAGAATCTAAAGCTCTTCTTATCGAGGCGAAGCTAGAAACTCATGAAAGAGACAGATAATAGACAAAAGTCCGTAATGAATTAGTAGCAGCTGGTGCCGCCCTGCTTTACGCGAAGTAATTGCCGCCTCATCGGTGGGAACTGGGGACGGGATTGAAATCCTTGCTTTCGTCGCTCGATAGGAGCGGTTATCTGCATTATATCGGCTGAAAAGGGCTCGTCGAGCAATTATTTATCCGCTCCCATCAGTCGGCGAGTTCGAGGCGCTCGCGTGACGCGGTGAATCGCTTGGCCCGTCTATTTTTAAGTGATCCATCCGCGTGCACTTCGGGACACCGGGTTTGGTTTTTCGCCAGGGACGTCCGCCCGCGGGGAAAGCCGCATCCTAGATACCGTGATTCGCGACACGCTGCACGAGCATCCGGATCCAGCCGATCTATCGACGTTACAGCCTTTCCGTTTTCGAGTGGCTGACAGGCCGGATCCATCTGCTTCCGCATCATCCTTCAGCTTTGGCCCCGAACAGGCCGACGCGATCGAGTTTACAGATTTCCCGGGCTTCCACCGTTTCGGCAAAAATGCTCCGGGAAATCTGTCACTCCCAGTGTCGGCCCCTTTAGCAACGCGAGCAGCTGCATATAAATTGAAAACTTAGGAGCAGCAATGCAAATATTGTAATAGATTGATCACTCCGTTTCGAGCAAACATGAATATCGCGTAGGGGAGTATATCGAGGCCTGCCTTTCCAATTTTCCATTCGAACCTGGCAAGAAGGCGTGGGTAGAAAAGGGATCAGCTGGTTTTAGAGCGAGCTGTCTCGGTTAACCCTGCAGTGCCCACGTTGTGTCATTATCCTGTGCTTTAGAGATATTAATCCGGGGCTTATCTTATGTCTGGTAGAACTCGTCAGAAGGCAGAATCTACTGACGCGGTGTCTGAACTGATCGCATTGTTCTACTAAGTCAGGCTTCTAATCTGTTATTAGTTCTACTGCTATTTGGTACGTCTGACCAGTGGCGGACCTGTTCTACTTATCCCTCTATTAGCTAAACTGTACAACACGGTGGCTCTTATTTACTCTTGGTGAAATTTTTTTCAAGATTTTCTTCGCGGCACCTTTTCCCGTTATCCCACCGGGCTCAAACTTTACACAGATTTTTTTTATTATTTGGAACTATTCAGGTGGCTGCCGCGAAGAAAATTCAAAAGTCGAAAATAAGAGCCATCCTACTGTACAAAGAGTGCGGATAGATTCAATTTGAATCTATCTGCACGCGTACCCATAGAATTTCCAACATTTCTTCGCTTGTTGAGGATCGTTTCACCAGCAACTCTTTCAATGATCATAACTCCTTCGTTAAAACTATTCACCGAAGTGGTCTCCGTACCACGTGACATCACTCTTTTGAACAGCAGGAGGTGGAAATGTCCACACGGTCCCGGAGGCACCATTTTAACACTGAGAACTGCGTGCTCTTTCTGAGGCATGGCCTCGTCGAGGCTCCCGGACATTTCAGGGTTCAGATTAGGATCCGCCGGGGTACGCAGATGCTCGCTGGCATAGAAATTTTATTAACATACAGACGTCCGCGTCCACTGCTCGCCCCGTGTCCCTTAATTCCCAGCGTCCCTCCGTGTTTGAAATTCTGAAAAAGCGGTGCGAGAGTTCGTGAAAGGACCCCGCGTCGGTACTGCGCACCGTCGCGGAATAAAATTTCAGTTTACGCGCGTGACGCTTTGTTCCTCGTCGACGTAACGGCGGCTAGGTCTTTGAAACGCCCTGTCACAAAGATATGTTTAGCAATCCGCGAATTCATGTCCACCTAGCTACGGATCTTTTCACCGATCCACGTGAATATGCTCCAAGAGCCAGCCATTCCTCGCGCGCTCATCAAAGCGCCCTAGTTCGTTGAATTATTACAAATACCGCTGTGGAACAGCTAAAATTGAGAAGAGCTTCCATTTACACATCAGTGGCACACTTTCGAGCCACCGAATTCCTCGCTCGGATACCTCGAGACATCGCGCTTTGTTCGCATTTCAGCGACTGGAACATCGATCATCCGGCAAGGAAGATCGCTGAATTATACGAAATCCGTGTCGAAGGAAAAACAGAGCCACGAAAGAAAGGAAATACCTACCCCTGTTCTCCTTAAAGTCCCTCATATATCGTTAGGTTCCCTCGTAACTGCTGTCGTCGATGAAGTCGAAACTGCCGTTCCGTCCTGGAAACTGTCTCGACTTGGCGAACGCCGGTCCCTGGAACAGTACCCTCGGCTGTGAATGGCATGGTAACGGCCTGAATCTCGCGTCTGCCTGGTGAATTACGACGGCGGATCGTCGTGGGAACGACGCGTCGGCGCGCGAGAGGACTGTTACGTCCATCTAAGTAGCTAAACGAGAGAACGTGCCGCGGTAAACAGCCCCCCGTCCGTGCAGACGAGAAGATGAACAGTCTGGAAGTACCAGGAAAGGCAACGATCAGACTCCAGCCCGAGGGATGAAACGTCAATCCGAGCAAACAGAATGAAATCATAATTCGGAGCGCGGAAGCATCGGGCAAACAAGACGTCCCGCATCGCGAGCGGGAAGAAAAAGATTAATTCAAGCGGGATACTCCTCCTCAGCCTGAAACACTCGTCTGCCCGTGTGTAAACGGGTGGGAAAGCGGATGGGGCGGAGGTGAATAGAGGCAGCGGGGGCGCGAATTTGCATAGCGGTCGACTCGAGAATCGCAGCCGCGACGGCTGCGCTGAATCCTAACGACGACACGGTGGAAAGAGTCGTGTCCGAGGGCGTCGAACGTGAAGATCCAGGGTCGAGACGCAGTTGAGAAAGCAGAGAGAGAAAAGGAGGGATCGTCGGCGTTTAACTGTTTCGAAACGTTTGCGCTGCCAGTCACGGACGCTCCTCCACGTCGATTTCCTTTCGCGAAACCTTAAAGCAACCGGGGGGCCCCACCCACGTTCCTCGAGCTTCTCTCCATCCCTCTCCCCACCCCCCTCCTGTTTCCGTCTCTCAACCCTAATTCGTATGGGCGATCACGCGCCGATACCCTCCTATCTGTGCCCCATTTTTCACCCCTCGGCGCTCTCCTCGCGAAAAGATAGCAGCCTCCTGATAATTTGTTGGCTTCCCGCTGGAGGTATCGTCGCGATTCTCTGACAGTATATTATCAGCCGGTGTATCTGACAATTGGGGGAAAGATCGATGGGGGCCCGGGTCACGGAGTGCGAATTCTTCGCGATCGGTGAACGCCTCGTTAAGGAGGACGTTACCGGGGATGGAAATCGCGGGATGGTTTAATTATACGATGGAAATTAGCTGCTGGAAGTTCCGAAGAAGCCTCAGTTTTGTAACTCGTTGGTTATAAATGCATTCGTCGAGACGCAATGTAGCAGGGATTCGTGTAATTGCGTTCTTGACGAGCTCGTTGGAAACTCGTTTGCGCGATTGGGGAAGGTTAATGGGCGGTTTGGAAAGTTGATAGTGTTTCGAAAGTTGTTACTAGGAATAATAAGGACCGGTGAACTGTTACTTTCCGAGGAAGTTGTTTATTGAAGCCTCGATAAGCAGGAGAGTTTCGCAGTGGCGGTATCATTCGCCGGATGCGTCTTGAATTTCAGCGCCGGAGTTGACAATAACGGACGATTCCGGGCGAGTAGTGCCTAAGGAGAGACACCTGAAGGCGGGGAGCGCTCTCAAGCTCAGGTGCGAGGCCAGGGACGTGCTCGAGTCCCTCAAGGAGTCTGTCATTTGGACCAGGGGAGATGAAACGCTCACCGACGACGTCAGGTAGATCTCTCCAGTGCTTTCATTCGCCCCCCAACCTCTAAACTCTCCCGCGTTCCCACCATTCCTGAAAGACAGACACGGTCTCTGTTTAAATCTATCCGAACAACCCTGAATACAAATCCATGGATCGTTCGTTAGCGAACACGTTGCGTTCGATCGCGAATTCCCGTGAAGCACGAAACGCGGACGGTCGCGAGCCATCCTCCGAGAGCACTTTCACGGAAGGACCACGCTGTCTTCCTCGCCACTCCGAGTTAATGAAATTATCAGGCACGCGGACTGTAAATGGAGCGCAAAAACACCCCGAGACCCATATCCGTGAAACGATAGGAGACTCGGTCCCGCCTTTCGTCAGCTCCTACCGCTACCAAGAAATCCCGGTCTCCTTTCCTTCGGACCATAACGTGGATACGTATTCCTGCGCGGCGGTATTACCGCGGTACGTGAGCCGGATGTGGGTTAACCCCGGATATCTCGTTTCCAGCGAGAACAGGACGACGGAGATCTCAGCTGGCATGGAGGTCCTGGTGATAGTCAGCACCCTGATCGTCGAGAGGGCCAGCCCGAGGCACGCTGGCAACTACAGCTGCGAGGTACCCGGAAAGGCCAAGACCACCATCGCGGTGCACGTTCTCAACGGTGAGTATTCTCTCGTTTCCGCGTGATTTTCGAGAAGAAAAGAAAGGACGAAGAAACGGGATGTGGTCAGCTGGGTCCTATGTCGCTTCATTAACATCTTGTTTCTTAACTATGCTCGCGCTGCTGGCCACCTGTAAATGCGTTCAAAGGGACTGGACCAGGGGATTAAATTACCCCTCGTATGAAATTTAACGCGAGAGGATAGATATTAATTACTATCGAACGGCCGAGTACCTTCGCATGGAAATTACTGCCTTCGCTACGTTGGCTCGGTCCCGTTGAAAAATTCATTAATTTAAATCGCCCGATCGTATATTAAAGCCTTCCAGGAGATGATAAAAGCGATTCCTGTAAAAGATGGGCTTGTTCTGCAGCGGGAGGGCTGCGATTTATCGCGCCGTCCTGTTTTTCTGTTACAATTATGGTGGGCGGCGGACATCTCCGACCGTGCAAACTGCTCGCGATCCTTTGCACCAGCGATCCCAGCGAGTCGAAAAGAAAGCAGCAGGTGAAAATATGACCGGCTGAATACCCTTTGCGCTGCAATTGATCAGCATTCTTCGTCCACTCTTTAATTACAAGAGACAGAGGGGAATTGCAAACATTCTAGAGACGATCGCCAACAAAAGAAGCGACTGTACGGCTGGCGGAGTAACGGGTGCAGACGTTTGAACACTACCGAGGAAGAAAACCGACAATATGTTCGCTCCGTATCGACAGAAGTCACGTGAATCGCCGAAAGCACGACGAGAACGCGACGAACTCGTCGGCATTATAACGGGGCTCACGTTTTCAGGATGAAAGGAGCTGAAAGCTCTCGCGAAAAACCGCTTTTTCCCCAGAAATCCTTCCGGTTTTTAGATACAGAGAGAAGAAGTTCTCTCCCCTGTTCCCTCGTTCTCGATTGTGCGATCGCGAACATAACAGACGTTTCTACTTTCACGGGGGGGGGGGGGGAGGTACACACCACCGCGAGTCACTTTTTTCCCCCTCGGTGTTCCAGCGCTGCGGAAAATAGGACGGTCACGATCCACCCCAACCCTCGACGGTCGCGATGCCTTTCGATCTTCGTCGACTCGAGCCCTAATAACTGGGCTTCTCGTTGGAATTACAAATGGCTTCCGACCAATGTCCCAGTGGGTGTAACCGCGGGGATAACGCGAGATTAATCTGGTCGTTAGAAAGGTAATCCTCGATCGAATTACTTTGACCCGTTTCCATTCTGCTCTTCGATTCTTTTTTTTTTTTTTCTTTTGGTTCTCAGTCGTGACTCGAATGCCGCGGTTGCTGCTCAGGAGCACCGGAGTGGCACGAGTCACTCTGCGGAATATGTTAGAATTTTTGCATGAAACCCGATCGATATTCCCACGTCCTCGGCATAAACGGTCTCCGTGCACAAGTTGCACTCGAACGTATCGCCGGCATCGCAGCTATCTGCTGCGAGTATCGATTGCTCCGCTGACGAGGGCACGTAACCTCCTCGAAAACGTCTCCAGAGGCTTCCGTTTCTTTTCTATTCCTCCATCGGAGTCGCGACGAGTGGCTTTTCGAGCTCTGCGGCGAATGAACGGAACAGTCGCGATACTGATTCGGAGGCGCCTCGACTCCCGCTTTCTCTCAAGCTATGCCCATTCTTACACGAAGGCTCGCCGCTCCCCCAAGAAACAGCCTACGCTCTCCTCTTGCGAAATCAAAAGCCCAATTCCCCCCGGTGATTTCCTCCGCCACCGCGGCCGCGGCTCTTTGCAGACCCCTAATCAGGGTTCAGAAGCGTGAATCGGGCCAGGCTGACGCAGCTGGGGCGCGATAATGCAGATTAACCGGCGGCGAGGTCGAGTCGACGCCCACGGATGCAATCTTTATGCGCGCAGCTTGGTCCCGCCGTTAGCGAGCCGTCGTTCTCGTCGACGACACGCGTTTCATGAAAATGGAAGCGCCGCCAGTCTAATGTGACGGCGTGGTTCAAAACGAGATGACCGAGCTGCCGGTTGAACGGGAGAAACTCGTTGAAGGGTGGTGCCAGGCGCGATGGGGGCATAGAGAAGCGCGACCTACCCGGATGAAAGCAGACGTCGACGGGAATAGGGGAGCGTCGGGGGGCCGAGGGTGCCGGCGTTATCGTGCGGGCCACTTTTTTCCCCCCCCCCCCCATTTGCAAGCTTTATCCACCGTGCCACGTAGGCTCCCCTGGATCTTTGACGGTTCGTGACTGTGCGGGCTCAGGGGGCAGCTTCTAATGCTTCCTGGCCCTAGGGGCTCCGCGAGACCTGCCATAAGAACAACTCGAACCGGCATAATAAAGGGATGGAAGGATGGAAGGATGGAAGATGGACGATCCCATGGCACGTTAGACTCGTACCGCCAGAACTCTGCCTCTTTTTCGGCAAGCAAAACCGCTGGCGGCAGAGCAGAGAAATGAATTTTGATCGAGGATGTGGGTGAAGGGTGGTCTATGAATATCGTGTTCATCGTCTGAGAGCTTCTCGGGGTATATAATGTTTTAATCGACCCGCGCGGAATCCGTGTGTGTTAGTGGTATTAGGAGATGAGAGTTTTAAGTGATGAGTCTGGAATTATTCTGAAGGGACGGCGCTGGTGAGCTGGGAAATATAACATAAATGGGGTAAGGTGAGGTCCCACAGACCCAACCAAATAATCTATGTGGAGAAACTACGCTGAGGCACGACTCACTGCCACGTATTGTTAAAACTTATAGTCAATTTAAAATTTTTCGGGTCTGTCACACCCCATCTTACTAACGCCGCGTTAAGGGCTCTCCTTACCTTGACGAAAAATGACGCGGACTTTGGGAATTTTTTAAAATAAAACCATTCAATATATTTATTTCCAGCTTTGTGGCTTCATTTGTCGATCTTTAGAGAATATGAAAAAAAAATTGTATGCAAAAATAGTGATTATATCCGTAGTTATAGTGCTTCAAATAGAGCGCCTTACAAAAATCATATGTGCATTGTTAGCATAAAATCAGCCGCTGTAGTTGTTTGAAATAGAAAATTTAAAAAAAATTGTAATTTGTACGAGTGTGGCTATCGCCCAAACTAGATTAAATGAGAAATACTGAAAATTAAAAAAAAATGACAGTGTCTGAAACAGACATCGATTTCTGCAAAAAAATTCGCTGTTTTTTTAAATCGCAAAAGTCTAATTTTGCAAAAACTGACTTAGTTTTAGTACCGGCGAGAATGGGACATCTACTGAAGATATATGCCAACTTTGAAGTAAATCGGGTGATTGGTATTTGGGATATCATGATAACAAGTTCAAAAAACATCGTTTTGAGAAAAACGTGTTTAAAGTTTCAAGTACTGTTTTTTTAATTAAAATTTTTTTAAATGTTGCCTAAATATGTACAAATATAGGCATAAAGTTTACAATTTATATAATTTGAGGGTTTCTCTTAAAAAAAATTTCAGGCCGTCGAGGTAGGAAGACCTCTTAAAGTAATTGTAAGATGATTTTGAATTTACTAGAATCGTGTTTGCTAGAGTGTAGCTACTGCAGGCTGAGACTTTCTCAGCACCTTGGTCACTTATTCATCCAAGAATTGGAAGGCATGAATGAACTTCAAATGAGTCGTACATCGTCTTGGCGACACCCCTCGCGCCGTCTCGAGTTGTACACAAGAAACACCCGGACGAGACAATAGAGCACGGATTAGACCCGTCTGTAATTTGCTGAATGTCAAACGCTGGAGTATCTTAATTGCTCAAAGATTCTAGGGTAATTCGCGCAATTAGCGAATTAGGCTAATTTCAGGCGGGGTAGCATGCATACCGCGTAAGAAGATTAATTATCGACGAATAGAAGATTGATAATTATCGGGATAGTCAACGTCTCTAGAAGCTTGAGACGGTGTTGATCAGATCTCCAGTTAATTTCCAAATTGAATGTCCCGCTTAATTGACTCCACGTTTGCCACTCAACGGTTTATAATTAAATTGTCAGGATCTTAAATCGTTGAAGCCATCGGGGAAGGTTTCCATTATAAGCTAAGCAGATTATTATCCAACGGACTTCGCCTTACTATGCTATCGAGTAGGTCAATAGTGACTCCCCTCGTCACTGATAACGCCACGATCGATTCTCATTCAGAAACTTCCTGACCTCTAACTACGGCTACTCAAGATCATCAATTTCGCGCGAAATTTCAGCATCAAACGCGAATCCCTGTCGGTGAAATTCGCTCAATTTCGGTTAGCACGCCTAACTTCGCTTCTGAGGAGCGATGAAGTCGTTAAAATTTTACGTGGCTCGTCGTAGTTATGCCCTAATATCCATCGTCGCGATATATACGCGACGAACGAGTGATTTCGATCCATCTGACCGGTCCCAGGCGCAAATATCGCCGAGCTTTCGGCGAGCAAACAGCCACGAACTGCGAACTACGTGGCCATTCGGGTCTGAAACTACTCGCGAATGTCGGTGTGCCGGGTTTTACGGCGTTGTTCCCGGTGATACGCTACTGGTTAAACTCTGAACCACTGCAAGAAGCTAAATTCGCGTAAATCGTGGTCGCTAATCCTCGCACAAGCAAGATGTGTAGGATGGTGGCTCCGATTTCCCTGAAATTTCCGTTTTCACTGTTACATTTCAATTATACTGTTGCAAAATCTCTGGTTACGCGGTACCGGCCGTAAAATAGAAAGCGTGAAATTAAAACTTACTGTATGGTAGAAATAAATGGAAGCAATGGGATGCGAGGACCGCGCGCCCCCCTTGTTATAAGAACTCGATTCATCGCCGATATTTTCGCGTGTTACGTATCGCATTTCCGTGGAAATTTCATTTCTGATTTATTATGAACGCGCATATAAAACCGGAAACAAAGTAGAATTTATCAGATACCGTAATGCTTCGCATCGAAAATTCATTATAGTTAATGGATAATTGGCTCTTCTAAACGAACTCGTTAACGAGCGAAATCATTACCAGTTGCATGGCTTGGCGGAAAAATCGAGAACCCGAATATTAATTTCGGATGCAATCAAGTAGCCCCGCTGCTACCGTGCTGATTAATGTTGCATATTAATTTCCTCTTTACGATTGCTGCTGGATTCAAACGAATTGGTCGTTCGCTTTGCTTCAATGTTTTACACGCCGAGGAATCCCATTTTTACCAGACCTATGCTTTCCTACCCGTTCAAACAGAAATATACAGAATGGACTTATTTTCGACCGTACCTTCTCTCGCAGACTTTCAAATGTAAGAGGAGTGTAACTCCATATTTGACAGTTTTCGAGTCATGACGTGTAATACACGTAAAAAAAATTCTACATCGTTTGGTGCACTTTTGATGCAAATCCGATGAAAAATGAGCGATTTATTGGAAATTTCGAACCTGCACCCATTACCGTTTTGTGTAATAATTTTGTTTCGGCCAGCTCCGGATTTGAAAGATTCGCCAAAAATAGAAATGAAGACTGAAAATATATAATTTTCAATTAGTGTTCTCTTTTTAATGTTAAGTCAAAGCAATAGTTTTATAAATAATTTTTTCCAATTTACTCGAAGTTAGTAAAGATGGAGCTACACTCCTCTTAAGGCTGATACAGACGCGTCCAGTAATTTAATCGAGTAGCGAGTAATTTAGTAAGTTACCATTCTTTTACTAAACTACTCGACTAAATTAGTGTCCACACACGGTAAATTACTAAATCACTCGTTACTCGACTAAATTGCTGGACGTGTCTGCACCAGCCAGATCCCCAATTGCTAAAGTTCGTTTGTGCTCGATGAGTGGAACGACTTGCGTTTTCGCGCGTTCTAAGGAAAGCGCGAGATATTCCCCTGTTTAAAATGTCGGCCACGCGTGGCGTCATTTTTATTCGCCCCCGACGCTCGGCTATCATCCACCGGGCCCCGAAAAATCATGCGGCTAACGCGTCACGTCGACTCTTCTTAAACGAAATAACTTACTGCCTGTACGTGCCTCGGATCCGAGGTGGCCCGATAATCGAAGCGGAGGCCAGCCTGCGCCTCCGCGTGCCTCCGTGCTCTCCTACCAAGCTGGCTGCTTTATTTTCCACGAGGTGACGAAAGGACAACTGTGAACTCCCGCCGGAGCTATTTCCAGGGCTCACGACCGCGTCGTAGAGAGAAATCTTACGACGGATGGCAGTCTGTCGGCGCAGCGACTTAATCCACTAATTCCTCTTTCTTCGCGCAAGCCGCGAGGTAAATCAAAAGGCTGCCGAAGCGAGCATCGCGCGGGTCTAATTAAGCCGCGCTCGGGGACTCGATAATTTCGAGTCTCTCCTGTAATTCGCGCCCCCGCTTGATTAAACCGCAACGTGGTTAATTCGTGGACGCAGCTCGGGAATTATTCTTATTCGAGGCTCATCACAGAGGCATACCTTGCCTTCTCTTTCATTCGGATTTGCCGCCGGAGCGGTCCTCTTTATAATATCAAACGCAAATGAGAATGAAGTAGACTTCGAAGTCGCCGCCTCTCAAAAATCCTGCAGGTTCGATAAAGAACGACAATTCTAGGTAAGAGAGGATCGTATCCTCGTATCCCAGCATCTAGACCGTAGTTACGAGGCCAGGAACTGGCCAATACTAAACTCTGCTGCGTGATTCCGAAACGAGGGTTCCGCCTGCAGGAAGTGTGGCCGCATATGAGCCGAAACGGCCCTTCTGACCCGTGGCCTTCCGTTTTATCCCCGTGTGCCGTCGTTTTGACAAGTTTATCGCCGGATCGCGGATGATAGACCGCTAACGCGGGGGATCCCTTTGTCTTTATTAAAAGGGACCCTAACGCCGAGGGTAACGTGAACTCGTGATATACGCGGTTGCGAAATTTTTAATGAAACTTGGGAATGCTGAAGAAAGACACTTTCTTTAAATACTACAAATAAAAGAGGTTTTGTGTATACGTCAAGCATTGGAAAGTAAGGGGACGAATGGAACTATGGATGGATCTCGTTAATAAATAATTTCCATCCTGAAAGTCCACCTGATCTTGTACTAGTAGAATCATAACGTTCGTGTAAGACAACTAAAGAAAAACAGACGACAAGATGATTGCGCGTCGCTTGAAGATCGATAAGTCAACAAGCAGCCGTGTAGTATCACTGAGGAAACGAAAGAAAAGAGCGCGCACTATATAAGAGGACTGAACGCAAGCCCCGTACACTGAAATCCTCTACGCGAAGACAAACTTGCCCGCGGAAAAAGTCAACATAACAGACACACACCGCTGCCAGGATAAAGGATGAAGGAAAACTCTGGTATATCTGAAAAGTGGCCGGCGAAATAGTTTGAGGCGAAACTCCCTTGGCATGAAATGAAACTTCCCGCGTGGTATAAGAAGTTAACCGAAAAATAGAACAGAGAGAAGTTAAGGGAAGCGTCGATGCGCCAAGCAGAGTTGCAAATTCGAAAAACCAACAGTGGGGGATGCCAGTTGCGGCGCTGACCGCGGCTGAGGGTCTTGGAATTGAAATTCCTGACTCCAGAGCGACCAGTGGGGTGGGGAGGGGGCGAGGAAGTGGTCAATAGGAAGTTCTGCTACGTGCACTGCCGTCCCAGAGCACTCTGCTGCGTGCAGGAAATGTATCCAACCGGGCTGAATCGAAATAACAATGGAGGGTCGGCGGATGGTCGAGCTGCGACTACATTGTCCAGTGAATGTGCCGCTGTTGTCCATTGATTAGTAAACCATTCATGCCAGCCAATTGCCGCGACCGTGCACGCACACATACCTCGTTATTTTCTTGTTTTCGAAACGTCACACGCCATAGGTTCGGCGAGGACGCCGCGTTATCCCAATATTACTTTTATCGATCGGCCGCGAGCCATCGAAATTTTCGAGGGGTTGCATCGGGAACCGAAGCGCACCGTCTGCCAAACAATTCCGCAAGGAATTCCGCCAAGTTTCAATTCTGGACTGGATTAATTAGCCCCTTGGTTCCGTTCAGTGGTTTATCGAGGGTTCGATAGATTATCGCGTGGGCTAATACGCGAGCGACGACTGTTCGATATTGTTATAAGCCTCGGAGCGCCAGCATACCGTTGATATTGGGTTAATCAACGCACACCGCTTCGATGCCTCAGGTACGCGTACCGTTCCCCTTTACCTCCGAGCGACGAGAAAGATCAAAGTATTATTCGACAAGGTTCGGAGGAAGGAGTGGAAGGGTAGCTTTAATTTTCAAACGATCAACGAGCCTCTTCGGTTGTATCGTCGAATCTGTTGTCGTCAGCCTCGATATCTTTGCCGAAGCTCGCGTGGGAACGCTGGACTGAGATTAACAGGGGCTACGTGAATTCTAACGTTTCCATCTGGAAGGGGGCTGAGAGGAAAGCGGCCAGATGAAATTGGAAGAAATGGAGGGAAAACGCGGACCACGGCGACAGATTTAAAGAAGATGAAAGGTGCCCGCTGGAAGCGAAGGGAGCAATGGCGTGGAAGACGGAAAGCTCGACGTGGCTGGTGGAAGTCGTTTAAAAGGGCAGCAAGAAGAATCGGTGGGAGGGTAAAATATAGAAAGCGAAACAGGAAACAATGATGGAGGGGAGGGGGAGCTGGACGCACGAGTCCACGGACGAATGTCACGGAAATCGGAGGGATAAATCTCGAATTAGAAGGACGAGGGGGATGAAATTGAAAGATCAAAGAGGCAGTCGCCGAAACGCTGGGGAGCAAGAATGCTTGGTTGGAGAAAAGAAGCAGAGTGGTAGTACGCGCGTGTGTTAGGGGATCGAGGGGAAGTCGTGGGAAGCGACGAAGGAGGTGACGCAGGGACACGAGCAGGCAACGAATTGAAAAATTCCAGGAAGAAAACCGAAGAACGGAAGAAGGCAGAAGCTGGTCCCGCCGGAAGAGGGGAATCAAGACAGACAAATTCCACAGCGATCCTGGACACCGGCCAGGAGCACGTTTCCTATCGAGGTCTCGAGACGAGGCGGGAGGACGTTCCGTCGATCCTCTAGAGGATTCGGATGATCGATAATCACGGGGGTGGCTTCGAGAGCTCGACAACGCGCGGACAGGTATTCTTCCTAGCCCCGAGAATCTCGAATCTCGGACGCGGATGATTAAGTTCCGTTTCAATCTGTGCTGCAGATTTTTTTTTCACGATAGCTCCGCAATGTCAGACAGCGGGATGAGTTAAGTAGATAAGAGATTTGCAATAATGAATTATTATTATTATTATTTTCCCTCAGTCACGGAACGTTTGACGCAATTTCCAACAGCTTTGTAGTTACTGTCAAGTGGCTCTGACTCGATCAGTCCTTTTACTTCGTAGAGATCCACCGCTAGGTTCGAATATACCTGCACCGGGCAATCAGCGACGTGAAAATATAGCGATCGCGCCAAATGCAACTAGAAAGTTGCGCGCAGCGTTAAGCCTCGCGCGTCGAGACTTAAGTCGAGGTGTTTCCTGTCGAACGAGCAAGAGCTGAGAAAGCGCTAGGCTGGTGGCGGCGCGAGGGCCATTAATAAGGACTGCCTAATTTCATGAAAGCCGGCAGCCTCGAACTATTATCTAGGAAACGTAACTCGGTCGAAGAGCGATTAAACGGACGCCACCAAAATACGTCAAGCTGCGGCGGGCTGCGCCTGACAGAAAACCTATAGACGGAACAGCCATTAATGAAATGACAAATGTGTTCTTGTCGGCGGCACGAGCAGTCGCGCGCGACCGTTTACAAGCCTGTCGCCGGCTTAGCCTGCAAAATAAAATACATTCGACCGCGTGATTTACGAACGCGACTCTATGATATCTCTCGCGGCTCTCGACGCCGCGCTACGCGGCTCGATTGATCGCCGCTGCGATTCCACGTCGCTGGGAATTTGTATCGAGGGGGGGGGGGGTGTTTGCGTTCGATTCACTTCGGTAACACGATCGATGGGGTGCGATGGTGAAGCGTGCGAATATACGAATCTGAATTGTGATGTTTGGCGGGGTAGCCATAGGTAAGCCAAGGTCCAATGGAGTTCACTTGGTTCCAGTAGGTACATCTGCGATTTGTTATCGTTGGAAGATGGTATGATTCTCTTGCGGAGACATTGGTAAAGCAGGGGCAGGCGATGTAAGCACAGCTGTGGTCAACATTATTATATTATCAACATTATTCCAAAAATATAATTTTTCCAATATTTTATTCAGTTTCTCGAGAATTCTCGAGAATTCTCAAGAAATATGATCTCATTTCTGATTTCTCGAGAAACAAAAAATATAGAGAAATCAGGAACACTACGCTCAGACTACACCGGAGGAGACGTATTGCGTAGGAAAATGGGGAATACGGTTAGTATTAATTAAATTACTAGAGGATTCATTCCGCCAGTCGCTCGCTCTCCCACATAGACGCAACGAACGACCGATACGCAGCAAGTGAATTCAGTTTTTCCTATTCTCTCGTTTCAGGAGAACTGCCAGCCGCGGTGCACGACGGGAATGGTGTCTCCAGAGCGTTCCTCAACCTGTGGCTAATTCACTTAACGATGAGCTACGTATTCTCCAGATGACAATACTAAGGTGAGTCGATTCTTCCAGCTTGAACTAATTTAACATAGAAGAACTCCACCGCAAACAGAGAGCTGTGCGCACTCGAGTGCTCCACAGGATAGAACAGTTAGACCGAAATAATTTCGTTAGAAGCTTCTTTTATCGGAAAAAGCCAAGGTCATTGTGGAACGCTGTGGGGTTAGTCAGTGAGTGTCGAAGTGGTTCCCTTCGAAATTCGGTAGCACGGAAATTGCGGTGAGATTTCAATTTCGCTCCGGAGTCGTCGTCACGAACGAAGAAGATCCTGTCGAATTCGACGACAGGGTCTTGCTGGAAATCGCAGTGAATGCTCCGGTGCAAACTCCCCGCGACCAGGCTGGCGCTCGCATAAAACCGCCCGCGAACTATGATTGCGACGGCGGTCGAGGTATTATTACATCCGTCGGGATTTCCGCTGGAACTTCGCCGATTTCCGTAATTATTAACGCCGCGACGTCGTAAAGCGCTTAAATCGTTCGATATCCCCGCCCGCGCTTCGAGGCTCGTTCCGAACCTGCCCGAGTTCGGCAACCCCTCGCTCAATCGTCATCGTCCCCCGTCCACCCTTCCTTCCCCTCGTTCACTTCATCAGACCCTTTGTCATCGCAGCTCCTCCGCTATTTATCGTTTAATGAATTTTTTTTAACGCTTCTCGTCGTCCAGCCTCTTACTCGGTGGGATCTCTTTGTTCATCCCCTTGAGCTTGTCTACCCGAGTCCCTTTCTTTCCGCGCGATACGTCTGTTTGCGATCGAAACTCGTTTGCTGCCTTCCCATCGCCTCTCGTCCTTCATTTCCGTCAACTTTCCTCGCCGCGCTCTCCTTCATTTCCCCCCCGCGCTTTTTTTCCCCCGGCCGGTGCGCTTTTCCTGGCTCGTTTCTCTGGGATCTGGGGATCCCTTGGCAACTCAGTTTCCATTTCCTTTCTTTGCCCGTTTTTTTGCCAGCTCCCTCTGCCCGCCTCCCAGCCCTCTCTCATCCGTTTTTACCATTTTATGACCTCCCTTTTCGGTTTACCTACCCTTCTGTCCGGGGATCTGTTCAATTTCACCTCCCTTTATCTTTACATACTGGACTCGCCACTTTGTTCTCCATCGGATCCCCTCTCCGTCCGTGATTCCAGTAATTTCTCCCATATCTTACCTTCCCCCTTATATATTTCGTGTTTCCATTATAACCACAGTGGAAGTTTGCCCTCGTTCCCTCGGTTCGACAAATATTTCTCTCCTTTTGTCCTACGACACTTCGGTATTCGAAGCTCCCGAGCCCCGGCTCTGCGCTTTCCTCCTGCTCCGCTAGCTTGTCGCGTTCTCTGTGCACACTTTTTCTGTTATTTTTTCAACGGGACACCCTAATCCGAGTTTTAGATGAGTTTCCAGACGGGCGCGCGAAAGCCCATCGAGTCATAAGAAAGTTGCGTCTAGTTTCCGGGTTAATGCGAAATCTTGCACGGGCTTCCGTCGCCGCGCCTGAAACCGGAAGAATAACGTGACGCTTTAATGAAGAACAAATTACCTCGAGACTCTCACGCGTCACCGCGCGGCATTCATTTTCGTATTCGCTTGGGGCACAACCTAAACACGAATCGCTGAATCATTAATCGGGATTGGAAAGGAGCACGCAAGATTTTTCTTGCAAACAAAGCTTCTCCGTTAATTAAATTCCCTCGATTAAAGTTCGTAGGAATGAAATTTTCTCGATCAACATTTATAGAAAGTCCTTTCGCGCTCGCCGCTGAGGGATTACTCAGTAATAAAATTGTCGCGGGTTTTTGCTTCTCGCTGGTTGAAAGGAAAACAGGGAAATTAATTTTACTGTTTGCTTTGCGTCCGCGTAAAAAGCTGCAAGGATAAACCGCAAGGATCGATATGATTTTAACGGGTAGCGCGAGTCTTGATCACGGTCCGTTACGAGATTGAATCCACTTAATTGGATTTTACACTGGTTTACGTTCCACGGTCCCCAGCCGGTGGAATAAACACAACTTCAGCGAAAAGGGTGGCTGGGAAATGTCTGCGTCCACGTTTAATAGAATTCTATCGAAGCGTAAAAACACTAATGCGGCTACAGCGTCAGGAAGTGACTAGGAACTTATCCAATGAATAAATTCTACTAACTAAAGCGTGTCTGGATTACTTGGAGATCGGAACAATGGATTTCAATCGCAGATCCATACCATTTCTCTCAAAATCGAAGTCGTTCCCAGTCTCGATAAACTCCAGTGCAAATGAAAATGGCGCCAGGACAACCCTCTTGCAGCGACTATAACAAAGAAACGTCATCTTAAACGTGAAATCAAGATGGAAAATTTCTAAAAATTACCACGCATACACATCTAGGTCCTTTGCTCTTCAATATATTTATTAACCACCTGGGCCATGCCCTTCGCAACTCTAAATTTTTGTTATACGCCGATGACCTAAAAATCTTCAGTAGGATGAATGACATCCAGGATGCGGATAAACTGCAGGCGGATTTGCGGAGTTTAGAGCAACGGTATACGTGCTATAAAATGACGCTGAACTTAGCGAAATGTGCAGTGCTGAGAGCAGGTTTCGATTCCAGGTTGCCGGTGTATAATTGTTGGGCAGTTGACCCATTGAATAGAGCCATGTGGAGTGCGAATGAATTTTTAGAAAACTGTGATCTATTTACCTGTTCACTAGATTCAATGCGCACACAGTTACGGAACCGTCTTCCGTACCGTTAATCGGTGTAAATTGTGTGATTTAAGTTTTCGTAACCCCATTTTGTATTTCTATGGGTTTTCCCGTTCATATAAATAAACAGTAATAATAATAATAATAATAATACATTAATCCTACGTGGAAATTAAGAAATAGGATTGTCAAAGTTATCGTGGCGCATTATCTGCCGATTATCGCGTCACTCGATGGCCATTTTTCGTTCGCATTTCACAATGGAACAGTCGATGTCACGATTCGCGGGTAATATACCGCGAGCAAGCGTATCGGAGCCGATAGGGGCCGTGAATTAACCGATATTCATAATTCAAGCTTTTATCGCGGGCGATCCCCGTATTGTGAGAGTGTAATTTCGGTATGGCAGCCGAGGAGGAAGCTGGGGTGCCACGTGACGGGTGCCGCGGAAACTATAGCTTATGGCCACCCCTGCGCCGCGGTATCTCGCCGTCCGTGCTTTCATTATCAGTTACCATAGATCACTGCGCGGTCCTCAATGACGTTGCGTCCGTTCATCCCTCATTGCAAAACATCCCTGGGCCAGTGACACCGCCGAACATCCTCTTTGTCGCGTTTCCCGCTCCCCGTTCCCATGACTAGAGTAAACGAACCATATTGGCGGGTGGAAGAAAGTTTTCATTTACGGTGCGTCTGGGTAAAGCGCAAAGGGAATCGGAAATTTGTCGGTCGACTGTAGAATCAAGAGGAATTGGATACAGTCGTCCAGGAAATCGAATACTAACAGGATCGACTGGCATTTCAATATTCTCGAGACACATTGAAGTCGATGTTCGCAAAGTACGTAAAAGAGATGTTGCTTTAGATGTTAAAATATAAACTATAGTCGTCATATAATTCCGTTACTCGACGACGTTTACGACCCAACTAGTAGTCGAGGCTAGAGATCGAACCGAGATACGGAACAGAAGTCGCGTGTATCAGGCTTAATATCTACCGTTCCGCGAGGAAAGCCCGGTTATTACGCACCCGAACAAGGAACGAAGGTACGAAGGAATGCAGAAGAACACTGATCCGCCACGTAAACAGTTTAACGACCGTGATTCATCGGTTTAATCCAATTACGAGGCGAGCCGGTGCTATCTCGAGAGACGCAGACCGGCTTTAAAGCGAATTGATAAATTTTCATCGTTCACCGTCGATTCTCAACGCTCGAATATGTATTCCTTAATCCTCGGCCGATGGCGCGCGAGCCCGCGTAAATATTCTTTCAAATCCGTTGTTTGTCGGGGCCAAACCGTACGCGGATTCAGCAGCGCGAGCTTGCAAGTCGCGCGAGTCTTTTAAACGATCCCGGAAACACTTTGACTTACTGGATCGACAGGATCAGCGTAAAAGCGCAGGAGCTTCTCGAAACGAAAACGCCATGTACCATTTGGACTTTAAGCTGCCGATCTTTAAAAGAGCCAAGGGCCTTCTAATTATCGAGATTTCTGTCTCGTCGGGCATCGCAGAGCCCCGCGGAGGAATCGAGCCCAAAGTTAGCGATGGGTCTGGGGAACGATTCAATTAGACGCTGGCAGCTCGATTCGAAAGTTTGACTGTGATTTTAATACGTTTATCGGGGAAGGAGCAGCGGCAAATGGCTCGGGCATTAACTGTAACCCTTGTTCCCTCCAGTCAATTTCTCATAATCTCGATAAAGGCGCAGAATGAATCTGTCAATTAGGCGCGGGGGCGCAGTGCCAATTACCCGTGGGAAAGTGCGCAAAGCGGATTCGTCATTAAATCCTGTGGCTGGTCTACTACCCCTCGCGCTGTCTACTCGGCTCAGCCTAACAGTAACGGGATCAGAAGCACTGTGGCTCAAGAAAACATCCCCCTTCGTTAACGACGTGGCGAGAATATTTCGCGTTCGATATCCCATTATTGTTTCTGACTCGCTAATGATTTCTGGCATTTCGATCTCTGCAACACGTTTAAAACTGTCGAACGTAAATTCAATTAGAAAGGGAAGCTTCATCGGAAAACTGGCCCTATAAGTAACTCTGCGAAGCACCGTGCTGCTATATAGAACAGAATCAATTATTCCTGCACATATCACAAGTGCAATTAATCGACTCTGTAAATACGAGGCCACGAATTCGTCGGCTGACCGAACAGGCGTTTTTCGCGCGCATTCGAGCGTGCCGAACTCCTTTCTTCCACCTCCTGCTTGGTCCACCCACCCCTGGCCGTTGTCCAAAAAAGTGACCGCAAATGGAGAATCGATGGAACAACAAGCGCATTCATCGGACACATTAATTCTGCAACCGCGTCGAGCGGCGCGCGGAATCGCCGCGTATCATCCCCGTCGGCGATTTATCACGTTTCGAAGGAAAATATAAATAAAGCGGGGCGGTGGCGTATCGTTCGCGGGACCAAATTTATGTAATGCTCGGTTGTGCGGGTGGACCGTGATCGTCGAGCGATAGAAACCTGGGAGAGGGAGTTATCGGGGGTGAAATCAAACCCTCCCGCCGTTTTAAATATCTGGGCGATACTTCGAACTATCTAGCGCCTAATAAATGTGCTCGAGTACCTGTGTCGAGATACGGTTTCTGATTCGAGTTACTAGCGTTTCTCGAAGTTCCCTCGAAAGAAAAAGTCTGCCCCCCCCCCTCCCCGGTGCGAGAACTTTGTAGCTTCTTTCATGAAGTTTGCTCCGCAAAGATTCCTTCTTACACGCTCCTTGATGTGCGGCTCCAGTTCGAAGTTATGGTATTTCCAAAACCCAACGCGACCGAGGAACGGTCAAACGCGTGGCCCTGGAGAGAATTGTTTATTTCGCCAGGAGAGACGCGTTGCATTGTCCCTGTCGATTCTCGTGTTCCACCGGAAAGTTTGAATAGCAAATTACAGTTCATAAAAATTTTCGTGCAAATCCTGGATGCGCGCAAATTGACAAACTGGCTCCGATTTCTCGCGGAAAAACCGCAGGAATTTCTGCGAGCGTCGCGTATGTTGGGCTTCGATTTAAAACAATTTTGTACCCGCGCAGTATATGCAAAGCGAAATGGAGATACCCACTTCGCGGCATCTACATGCGCGTTATAAATATTTAAGGAATACTCGACCGTGCTCGGCAGCTTTTAAAAGGGAAGTTTGACGCTCGCTCGTCAAACTACCATAAATCTCCGCGGGAAGAGTTATAACCGACGCATTCCATTGTCCGATCGCGTTTTATCTTCGTCACCGGCTTCCTCTGTGAACCACTCCGAATTTTCAATTTTCTTCCACCCCCATTTTTTTTCATCCGTCAGCCCTGCAATCGTGGCACGCTGGCGCGGGGTTTGCAGAGTCTGCAGCGAGCGCGGCGATTATACCTTTGCGCCGTGCACGGTGCTACACAGTTCGCCCCCCTCCTCCCGTGAAATTCGACGTTGATCGAGTTTCTAATTTCTCGAATTGGACTTCTAGCATCTATCGAAAATGACGTGCTGTAATTACGCCGCTAATCAACCGACCCTCGTATTGAGACCCGATAGGTGTATTCGCAAACAATTAAATCCCACCGCGGCGAATAATTGCTTTCCTTCGGGCAGGGACGTCCAAACAATCGCGGGTGCGCCCCTCCAGTGGAATATCAGTTCCATCGGGGCGAGAATCAGCCGAACAGCGCGTGACAGTGAATGCCAACACGATCCTCGGCTTCCTGTTGCCGCGCGCGTTCCCCGAGTGCGTTTGTTCGCGCACCCGCGACCCAAACAGAAATAATATCGATAGCCGATGAGACCGGTGGCCGCAACACGCGCCCGTTGCATTCCACCGACCGCGGAATTTAAATATCTATTAAAGTACGCGAGCCCTCTCGCCGCGGGGGAGGATTCGCATTTCCGGGCCGATGTTTTTTTTTCCTACTCCGTCTGACCCTGCCGCGTTGGAAATCGGGAATTTATTATCGTTTTATTGGGTCGTTCTCGCGACCGCTGACCAGACAATGGCCCTTGCCCAGTGGTTTGGCCACGCCAGAATCGGATACGTTCGAACGTTAGGCTTTAATAGAGGTGGTTGCATTCAGGGCTCAAGTGCATCCAGGGGTTGCGCGGCTTTCGTTTGATTTATACGTGGTTGCCACGGTGACGTGGTGATAAATGAGCGCCGTGGATGGGCTCAGGAAGGACGTGTATCGATTCTCGCGGTTATATTCAGAAAATAAGGGGCAGGGGGATGAATTGTTTACGATAGCGCGCAGAGTGCTCCAATTTGGCAACTGCATTTCGATGCACACTCGGCAATATTGTTTCGCCAAACGCGCGGAGCGTTGAACGTGTACTGTCCTTTTATTAAGGGGAGGTTCCGTCTAGAGCCCCCCAAAATAGGTGATCTTTAGGAATTAATTAAAGGAAAAATACTATATATAATTTAATGGGACTTTTTGCATTGTATTAAGGATGTCTTAAGTTATAGAAATATGTTTTTTGTTTTACAATTAATCATTGCAGACGGCAGTGGGGAGTCGTTAAAGTCAAGGCGTCAAAAAATTGATTTAAATCGGTGGGACCTGTATCCCCAAAAGTTATTATCCGATTCGACTGAAACTCTTTTTATTTTGAAGAATATACTTCTGGCTAGGGGGGGGGGGTACCAGAAAAAATACAAAATAACATTTTTTTAGAAAATAACGACACTTGATGTTTGAAATCACTTTTTCCCTATATTTTTCACACTTTCAACGCCTTTGAAAATTATAAATCTTCAATTTTTGTATTTTTTCTGGTTTCACCCCTAGCCAGAAGTATATTCTTCAAAATAAAAAAAGTTTCAGTCGAATCGGATAATAACTTTTGGAGATACAGGTCCCACCGTTTTGGGAACACTGTTTCGAGAAAAACGCGTTTAAAGTTTTACGTGAGCGCCGAGCGGCCGGGTGTTACCCATGCATTTGCCGCTACTCAAATGCCTATAACTTCGAGAATCTTACGAATTTCAACAAATCCTTTTAAACACGCATTCCTAAAAGTTTGAACATTCGAAAAATGAAACAAAAAAAATCGACTTTCAGCCTGTCACCTCCCCTTAAGCGTGCTACAGCTAAGTGATCCAAGAATCTAAACACCCGCGCTACCCATCCAGCCGAATGCTTTCGTTTCGCGTAACCTCGACGAACCCCGGACTCCATTAACAGACATGTTACACCGTTTCAGCTTCTTTTCCTCCGGCAGCTGTAATTAGTATACTCGTGCCGTTGCCCGTGAACGAGGCCGGCGGATAATCGAGTTCCCAACACTGTCCCGCGATTCCCCACTAATGACGCATTCAATAATCCGGCGCAGCCTGGAATCCGCGGTGTTCTCATTACACCGACGTATCGGGCCACGCGTCGGTAGGTAATAAATCGGAATCGAGGTTCGATCGTGCCCGAAATACTTAGGCAATCGATGCCCCCGCCAGCCTGGCTGATGGGAGGGTGGGTTGCACCAGGAGGGGCGGGATGCGCGCGATGGTAACGCGGCGTGTAAAATGAATAATTAATATATTCAAATGGAACACACTTAAACACTGTGTAGTGGCACTCATCCGACGGCTTCCACGGCGCGACGTACACCTCTATCTGTCCAAATATCCATTACACCCACACATCGGCACGCGCGCGGCCTCATTTGAATTCACACGTACGCACGTACGCGCCAAGCGCGCGTGTGCGCGTGCACGGATGCGCTTCTGTTCAATATATTCATATTCGAAGTTACATTCCTCCCGCCCTGCCGGTCGACGCTTCAATCTCTGCGGGAGATTGGACCGAGACACGGCTACCTGCGTGCGTACGTCTCGCTGTAACGAAGCCTCTCGAAATTCATAACAACGCCCTCGAGACGGGCCAGCGGGTGCTTTGAATTTTTCATTTCGGCAGTCGTCGAACGGTTAAATGCTCGTTCGCCACGTCCAAGAAGGGGATGGCTTCCTTTCCCCCGGTGTTTTTGGCCGGCAACGATCCGGGGGCACTCCGTTGCGTTGGAACGGCTCGCTTATTTCCTGGGACGTCGTTCCCTCCTCCAAATAGCCGTCGAGTGGAAACGAAGGGGTCTATAGGCGCTAGAAAAAAATCTCATCTCTGCACCCTTGTATTTTCTCTGTTAATACGTTGTTTCGCCTTTATTGCACTGTTCCCGGCGGACAGCGCCCTCGGTGCTTCTCTTTCAGGATCGACTTTGCTCGACTCGTAATGGGGTGGGTGTCCGAGTTATTGGAATTCTCTGCGTGGAAATTATTTAGAAATCAACAGATCCCAGTTGGGGTTCCGATCTGGTATCCCCCCAACGTCAATAGACTCTGCAAGCGTGTATTCAGCTGCAGCGAACTCTGCATGCCCGCAGCGCGAGTCGCAGCACAGACAGCTGTATTTATACCCCCCGGAATCCGCGGCGAAAGTACACAAAGCGACGGTTTCATTTGTTGCAGGCCGTTTTACCAGCGCCGAGGGGTCCATCGGCAATCTGGATTCAATCTCGCGACGCGGAACATCGCGGGACACACGTGGACAGCTGGAACGGTGGAGCGGTGCAATGGTGCAACTGTGCAGGAGCGTGCACTCGGTGAGATTAACGGGACGCGCGGCGATCGCGGGCTGTTCGACCGGGCGCCATCGTGGATCATCCCGGGCCGGTCGATCCTCAGCCACGCATGCACGGGGGCCGGTGAATCGTTTTTACCTTTACTAAATATCCTCTCTTCGATTGATCAGTAGCGAATCCTCGACGGATCTCGGCGATCGTTTCGACGGCGCCGGTCAGCTTTTGCGTTGTCGAAGGGGATCTCCTCGATGGGCCCCGCTCCTTTTCGCCGGGGCAATATCGCCGTTACAAAGTGGGCCATTATTGTACAGTCTAATTTAGGCGGACGCTGTAGAGTGCGCGACGATTCTTTCAAGATTATTCCTAGTGTTCGTTGTCGCGGTGGTGGGGCTATCTCGCGGGTGCTGGCAAGTGGACATCCGCGATTAAAAGTACGGTGCGTGGAAGAGTGTGCTGAAGAGCGTGTTGAACGACGGAAGGTGTGGAAGACGGGTGGGTACGCAGTTCGAGATGTTGCATCGATGCGAGGTCAGAGATTTATCGCGTGTTAGGGGAATGGGAGTGTTGAGTGGAGGATTGGGCGTTGCGTTATAAGTGTGTGCTGTTTTTTTTTTTATGGTTATTGGTTGTGCGATGGATTGCCTGACGCTGTAATTGTATTTCCTCCGCATTCGTGGTGCGTCGAAAAGAATAATTCGAAGTCTGCGAGAATAGATTTAAAGAGGATAAGAAGGTCGATCCTCCAATTTCGATTGTCCCTTTGTCTAATCTAAACGTTAAGCAGTGTCTCGATATTAGAGAATACCGAGCCCTCGGAATGCAGTTGTCGGATGCACCAACGCGGGAAACACTTGGTAGGTGAAGTGGCACTTCGTACCCTGCTAGATCTGTACCAGAACTTTCAGTTTAACCCAGATCCTGCGAGACAACACTGGCATTCGAATAACTCGCCGAGAAGAATGTGGGGCGAGTATAATTAATCAGTCGAGATACCGAGATTCTTTCCAACTATTCCCTGTCGTATGGTAGCTGCTGGTTCCGCAACTCGGCCAAAGATCGGACGGTGATGGAAATTTATTGCCCGATTTCCTCTTTCCTTTCACTTCTTGCCGTCTACTCACCTTCCTCCCCTCCTTTCCTATTCTTGTCTGATTTAACGTTTCCCTTCGTTCTGCCTTTGAACTTTCAGTCTCGTGGTATTTCTACTCGAAATACTAGGTTGAATTATTTGTATACCACTTGCTACACCGCGCCCTAGAGGGGCACGAGCTAGGCGGAAGAAAAGAGAGAGATCGCGGCCTGGTTTGACGCCGGAAAAGACAGGACGATCGCCACGAGGAACTGGCGGTGGTTTTATACGATGAACTCCTCGGAGAGCGTGGCTCGAAAAGACGGTACTCGCTTGAACGAAAAGAGGGTGCATTCGGTCCGTTTGAAAGCTGCGGGACCTCGATCAACGTGAAATCCTATTCACGGGACACGATTCCTTGCTTGAAAATATCATAAACGAGCAGCAACGAACCACCGATCCATCTCCGAGCTTCCCTATTTTATATACACTCTTATTCGATCAAGGATGTGTATTCAAAACGTGCATGAAGAACCAGGTATTAATTCCAGCTCTCTTTCGGCCTTCTTTTACTAAACTGAAGAATATCGAAATCCACTCTTCCGTAACGTTTGCAAAGTCACATCCCAACCATTGTACAGTAGGTACATAATACGCAATAAAATTTCACGTCGAATTGTACGAAAAAATCGATGCGAAGAATGCCACAAGGAGGAAATACAGTTAGAGGAACGTCGAGCTTTAAAAAAAAAACTTCTCCGCTGTACATGTATGTATCTACAGTTCCCGGGATTCAATTTTATTTACACTATGTCGATCCGAATCATCGATGTACGTGCAGTTTAGCTGAGAACTGCCGCGTTGATTACGTCAGGGCTACTTTGACATGGCCCGTACAGGAAAGAAAGGGACTGGTCCAAATTGAACGCTCCAGGAACGTACAAATCTACCCCAATTCTTGCCCGTTTTTCGAGGCTCCTGATGATCGCGACACTCTGTATTCAAACCGCGCCAGCGTTTTCAATATCCGTGATACAAGGGCGACGGGAGTGCCAACAGAGAACGCGCGCAGTTTGCCGCGACGGGGATCAACGGAACAGCGGCCCTCGAGGACGAGGTTCAAGGCAATAGAACGCGCAATTTCCCAGGGAGAAGTGCTCCTCCACTCGACCTTCAGGATGGCAAGGGTCGGTGCAATATTCTCCGAGAGTAATTCAATCATCGCCGGAGCCACGGTGGTAAAACGTAGGTACGTTTGTTGTGTCACGCTTCCCCAACAATTTTTCGCCCTCTATCCCCAGAAATTCGGCGTTTCACTTTAATTCGTAACGAATACGTCTCTCGGGGGCGGTGTAAAGGGAGAACTCTGCGACAGTTTCAATTGAAAATTCCAAGAAAAACAGAGGTAGAATCTAAGAAGGTTCTTACATCATCGCGCTTTACGTTTAGTAAACCGAAGTTCTGTTAAAATTTTCAGAGGCAATTTAACGATTTTTCATATAAAAATCCGCTCGTTTCACTTAGAAGAGGATTAACTTCCTATCAGAGGTACTAATTCGTGTGTCCCTCCAGGTATCCCCTTAGTACTCCCTTTCGCAGAGAATGATCGATATCGGGAGAGGGATACGTCCAGGCAATTAAGAGCGTATCAATTTAGACCAGACCTCCTTTATCAATCGTCAGAGACGGGAGCTTCCATCCGATTACGGCGACATCGATCGCGTTCAACGGTACTTTCAATCGTTGTTCCTACGATCCTCTTTTTACTTGCTCGCGACACAGGGAGAGGCGGATAAACGCATTGGTACGCAGCGTCCGGTGAGCGATGATAACGCGACGCGCGGAAAGGTATCAGGGCGAGGTGGAGCGACCTCTGAAATTGGGAAGATTTTATTCTATACATAATTATCGCGCACACGATATACATATTATAAATAGGCCCGATCGATCGCGATAAGATTATATTTTTATATGTAAATATGGCGTTCCTTCTTGTTATCTCATTTAAATGATAAAATATCGACGAGGCGGTAGATAGAGTACGCGACGAGTGCCGCGATCGACCAGATCGATCGGATCGGTGGACGCTAAAGGAACGATCCCCGGCGTGCGAGCGTAACGGGGGAGGGGGAGGTGAGAAGCATCTCGAAACGGACGAATTGCTTTGCCCCATGAATGTTTCATAAGAAACGAAGAGGCAGGCAGGCGGCACCGATTTCAAAGCACAGACGTCGAGGCTTGTTGGGCACGATCGGTATTCGCCTGACGCCGGTAATATCTTATTTCGCGTGGAAAACAAGCTCGTTCGCGTCTATCGACCTCCGCTTATCTTCCTCGGCGAGCATTAATCCCTGACGTTTTTAATAAGCGCGCCACCCCTCTCAGTTATAAACCAGCCCCACCCTTTGATCGCGACCCGCCGAAACGGTCTCTGGGAGTTCGATGAAATTCTCGTCGGGCCGCTTTGCCGGGTACTTTTTATTAGAAATACCTTGTTTCGCGCTCCGGGCAGCGACGGTCGATCCGAGTTTTAATCGATCAGGCATTCGTTTAAGACGCTCGCGCCGGTGGAATTGCTTGTCGGGCGAATAAAATGCTGGCATTGGGGTTCGTGGAGACGTTCCGTGTTGTTTTGAGGAGCTTTCGAGAGGCACGGCGGTAAAAAATGTTTTACGCAGTTTCGCCCAACTACTGCATGTAAATTTTGTCCCTTGGGGGGTTTGCTGGTGACGTTTATTCCATTCGGATGGCAAATTCGCGCGCGAGGGCCCATATATCTTCCGCGTGTTCGAATAAAGATACTCAATCAAACGCAGATACCTCTCCGCGGAGCGGGAACGGCGTTCTAAGCGTGGCTCTCTGAAAACACGCTCGATACTCCGCTTATTTTCCAATTCGTTCGAAGAGGCTTTCGTGACTTGTCGCTGCCTCCCTATTTACTGGCGGGAAGTACCGATCCTGCTTAACAGTCGGGCGCAATGGAACGTCGATAGCGCGCAAAAATGAAGGGCGCGCGAGGCGTGTGCCTGTTAAACAGGCTGGCGTGATGGCCATCCGAGTTGTCGGGGCTTGTCGTGCTCGTAATGAGATTATGTTTCCGATGCAGCAACACGATGCGACAGGGAACATAGCGCGGGACAGAACAGCGCCGAGATCTGTGCAACTGTGTCACAGCTTCCGGATAAATTTTGTTTTCCAATGAATAATCAGCGGTAGGGTGTGTAAGTCGGAACGGTTATCTTCGAACGGACGTGCACGCCACCTTTATTTAGTTACAGGAGGGTGTTTTATTGCGGACCACTATAGATCTAGATTAATCGTCCGGCTAAAATTCTAAAGACCCTTTGAACGCGCCGTGTAAGAGAAATGCAGAGGGTGTTCGGCTCTGTCACAATACATTTTAACGTGTCCCTCCCTCGACAGCTTTCCCCACATTTCCCACCATATTTTTCGTGCACGTGCTATCGGCCGAGTCAAAAGAAATATCTCCATTCCACCCTGGACTAATGTCAAATGGCGAATCGGGGCTCAAAATTCAAACGGCACCTCCACAGGCGAGAAAACGCACGGCCGCATGTGATGCATGCGTCAGGCTTTCGCGAAATTGCGCTGTCAACGGAGTGACACGATCGTGGCCTCTCCTGGACCACCTGAAAATTCCGAAAAAATCCGCTATCCCGCGTACAGAGGCCAGCCACACACTCGCGGAGGAAGAAAAAAGAACGCCAGTTTTTTCGCCATTTATCGTCGTATCAAACAGTTCACGCAGGTAAATCCATCCATCCTATCTGATCTGTGCGCCCGTGCGACTCTATTTCTTTCCTAGCATTTCCCAATTCGAGTCTCTGCTCCGTAGCATCGAGACACTCGCAGTCGCGAATTCACACGCTTCGCTTTGGAAAATATCCGACGATTTCCACGCGATCGCTTGGTCGCCGTGCGGCAGCGTTTAATCCCCGACGCTGCGGCCCCGGTAGAGTCACGTTTTTCGTTCCGCTTCGGACGCGAGTTATTCGAGGAGGAAGGAAGCTATGGTACGGAATAATTATTTATCGCTTCGTTGCTGTTATTACAGCGGTGTACGCTGTCCCACCCGCGATCGTTAAATTAATTCGCGATTTATCCCCGCGAAGTTACGACTTCCGCCTCGCTCTATCTCGAAAGCCCCTCCAATTCGAAGCCCCAGCCGAAAGAATAACAAGCGAGGCGCCGTTCCGGAACCCTCGAATAGAAAACTACCACCGGCATTCGCAATAATGCGATAGACGCGGCCAATCCGGCAGCACCTTTCGGTCGGATGCAATCGCGAATTCTTGCCGCGGTTCGGGGCCGATCTTCCTCCTACCGGTTGCATTCCTCGGATGCACTCTTCTTGCGCCGAGAATTCGGTCGTTAGGGGGGCACCAATTTCTCGCGTCGGGGCGCTCCTCGTTTCATTAGGCTTCGACTGCAGCGAAAGGTAATTGGAAATTTTTGGCGACAGGAAACGGGGACGGGGGTGGGTATCACTGAGGTGTGCCCTTGTTTGATAGAAGAGGGATTTTTTAGTCGAGAGGAGTCCCTTGTTTGAAGTGGCGCGGGGACAGTTTAATGGAATGATTTCTGTGCTAAGTTATTTTGACATTTGTATCGTGTTCCACGAAGTGAACTCCTTGCTGCTGTCACTGTTTCCTTCGTTTCGCACTTGGCAGTATCTCAGTACTGGAAAGTGCCGTGCTTCGCATGGGATGTTGTAGTGCCCTGTGCAAATCTCACTACGCTATGGGGGATGGACGTTGAAGCAGTGGGAACGCAGACGCAATCGTTTGGTAGATTAAACTGATGTTCCCAGGAACACAACGAGGGGGGGTGGCGTGTCTGTGTTCTAATTTACGCGAATGTATTTACTTGCTGTGCCAGAAGATGCGTCCAGATGGTTAATTAACAACTCCCTGTTACGGTGGCCACATTAGAGGCGTCGTTTAGTGTGCACCGCGTTGTGTCTCTGGGAACATTAAGGGTGGAGTAATTACGGGCTGATACTCGGTCGTCTTTTTAATAAAATATTTGCATGAAACTTTACTGGGATATTTGATGAGAAATGGGACTCTGGGAGGATGCTACAATTTTCTATCGGATTCGGATCGAGTGTGTGTCTGGAACGTGTAATTTTCCATTTAATCACTGTTAAATCTTGTTACCATTTGTAATTTGGACGCTCTTCGGAGTGAGCCTGTCTTTGGTGCATCCAGATATCAAAGTGAATCTGAATGGGACGATAAAACGATAGATAATTATCAGGTGATACACCTCTCTTGAAAGCAATAATTTTACAAAACTCGCTGCAGAATCATAGAAAGCGAAGTCACGAATATTCTTCTTCAACGATATATCAAAGATGGGCCATTCATCAGCAGATATGAGCGATATAAATCAGTGTTGCCTGCCTGCAACGCGCGAGAGAGTAACGAACACAGGACAGAGGGGAGATTTAACGACTACGAGCTAGCGAATAAGTTGTATAGCTGTTTATATATAAAACCGTACTACGATACGATAAGATAAATAATATCTTAAAGTCCCTCGCACTTATCGACATCACCGCTGTAAAAATGACGAAGAAAACGTTACGACGAAGTAATTGGATGCGTCCGCGACCGGGTTAGGGGATGAAGATCGAACGAGTGTGGCGTGAAAGAGTACGGAGTCAATCATGGGAGCGAGTGGACGCGTCTGATCCGAAGCTGTATATGTAAAGCAACTGTCAGTTATTAAATAAACGAATTGAAAGCACCATTCCAGCGGACGTTTCCTCAATACGGAGGGTGATCATCCATTTATATTAGCCCCATCTTTCCAGTTTTCACAATCTCCTCCTGATTATTAAGAACCTCATTTAATTTTTATTCTTTCAAGATGCATTCTTTCTGTTTCCCATGGATATGAGATGCTGCACAGCTCGTCAAGATCGATCTCTCGAGGTAAATGTGCACTTTAATAATTTAACTGCGGCCATACCTCGTCGAAGTTTACGTGGCAAGTTCCTTCCTTTCGCTGAAACAGATTGCCGTACATATTTAACAATGTGTAAGCACGCCTAGCGCTTCCCTGGAAGCACGTTTATTTAAGTGCAATTTGATTAATACACCGATCGAGCGACAGCGACGACCATCGACAGCGCGAAACTTCGCGCAGATTCCACACGGAACTCCGTGCACGTTCAACAACTGTGCAAACTCCGCCGAGTGAACGAGGAATGATAAATATTCCTCCGCGTCGGTATTAGTTAATGAATCAAATACGAGAAGAGATTCCTCTGGGTGAACATTGTCCGACCAAATCTTGCTCGCCGTTTTCCTCGCCCTATCCATCTTAGCCCGCCACTTCGCGGTGAGAACCTACTAATGAAACTCGATCGATTACCAGATTTCTGCAAAATCTCACGGCGAGCCCGCCTGATGTTCGAGCGGCGCGTCGATCAAGGTCTCGTTCGATATGCCGCGCATAGAAAATCGGAGCAGCGATTCATTACGATGAGATACAAGCTTGCTGCGAATAATGGTAGCTCGGTGCTCCGAGAAAAATGCGCTCTTCGAATTACGACCGCCCATCGTCCACGCGGAATGTAATCAGATTACTCACGTCGACTTTATTTATTCGCGATGCGAGAGCCCAGCCTGCGAATCGATAATCATGAAGGATCGCCGCGGTAGAACTTGATCCGCGGAAATAAAGGGTCACGAGGTATTCTATTCTGTCGCGGGTGAATCGCTGCCCGGGATTATCCGGCGGTAATGTGCTCTCGCGATTCGCGGAATTATAAAACCGTGATGAACGCGCGCGCGCGCGCGCGCCACAGTGTCCCGTAATGGCAAACACGCTGTTTAACATGGAATTATCCGCTTAACGCTTTTATTACCGATTGGACGCGATTAATCGCAAGCGTCCGGCATTTCTAGCGAGGGCTCTTAATTTCGCGCGCGATTAAATTCGTATTTAACCTTTGCGCATACGGATTGACGAGTTGACGTTTCCCCCTCTCTCTCTCTCTGTCTCTCTCTCTCTCTCTCTCTCTCTCTCTTTCTCCCTGCCAGTGTGCCTGCGTTTCGTGACGTTTAATATTTCATTTAGAGTTACTGGTGCGCGAAATTCGGAATTGGACCAAGGCACAGGTCGTGCTCGAAATGTCACTGGACGATCGAGTTTCCATCGAAACTGGGATAAGGAGAGTGTAAATGAAAGATAGAAGAGTGGAAATAATGGCAATCGGGGGCGATTGGGTGAATCTCAAACGATAATCGTGTGAAAGTCTATGAAATTGAGGTGGGCAGTGGAATAGGTCGGTCACCGGTCAGACGTCACCATTTCAGTAGATTAAGCTTTGTCTGCTTCAACCAGATAATTCAAACCTGGAATATAATTGCATTAGTAATACAATCTACGCGTGGAAGCGCATTATCGACATTATGTCGGCTTTATTTAAATTCCGACGGTGTTGGAACATTAAATGAAAGAGAAGAATGAAGGTAGACAGATTCTCCATGCTTCAGACCATTAATTTCTAACACAGCTCGTAGATATTTTTCCCGGGGACAGCAGGAGCTATAAGGATTTTCGAAAACACCCTGTGCAGGCAGTCGAACGACTTGGCTGGAAAGCGTGGAAAGTTTATGGGGATCGGCAACGAATCTCACGATCCTTCCGCTGGCCCGTGATTCCGAGTCGCTCAGCGGAAAGATAAAGTGCCGATCGATGCGTTCTGCTCGTGGAAGGATTTATACCCGTGTAGAACGTGCTTTTTTCCCCCCCTCTGTCCGTGGTAACACGCCCGACGCGAGTGTTTGTCCGAGGTTGGCGCGAACCGATTTGTCCAGGATCGATCGGTCGCGTGACATCCTTGTTAAGTCCTGCTATCGGCGATACGATATTTTGCACGCTCGTCTTTCCAGCGCCACTCGACTCGACGTAACGTTGACGGAACGTCTATGATTTACGACAGCAATTTTCGAGACACCCCATTTCATTCCTCCGAGCATTTTAAGCCACCTGTATCAAACCCCCGAAGCACACGACCCTCTTAAAGCCGGCAATTAAAGCGCTGATAAATATTAATTAAGAATTATTATTTTATCAAACTTCAGAGTATCATTGTTCTTTCTTTTGCCAGTTCCCGTTCGCAGTAAACACTATCCAAAAGTGGCGAGCTTCTGAAATGTAAGGGGTCGAACGAAGACCGATAAAACGGTCAGCCCTTCGTCGATTCTCTCCAATTTAAACCAGTCGTGCTCGTTACCTCTTTTTATGACGCTTTTTTTCCAGCGCAAAAAAAGCAACGCTGTGAAGCAATTCGGTTCTTCTCTCGATGGTACGCGTGCGAAGATAAAAACAATCGGGGCGCCGATCGAATCGCAGCTCCCCTGCTGCGTGAGAGCTTTCCCAGCGAAAAGAGCCGTGTTCCCTTTCGTTGGCGAGGGGAATTAATGGCAATTTTTCGTCAATTTCCCTTGGAAAAGTTTGCAACGCTTGAAGTAAACGAGCACTGGCCTGACTGGCGACCAGGTTCTCGCCAAAGTGGCCAAATTATTCGCGTAACAGTGCCCGCAGCATTTTTCCGCGAGGCGACTGTATCGACGACACGTCAGATTTGCTAGTGAAAAAACTTTCGCTGAGCTTGACACACGACGCCAGGCCAGCGATTATCAAAGCCGTGGAAAAGTGCCCGAGCGTTCCGGATACATTGGAGCTGGAAATTTGGGCCAGCGGTTGGGAGGACCGGGATGCGGGTGGTAGTAAAAAGCGTCAAGCAGGCTCGAAACTTCGTGCTGTGTAGCAAAGTTTTCGGGTACGGCCAGTTTGAAAATTTATTCACCGCAGCCGCGCGCGGTCCTGTGTTCCACCGAAAATTAATATATTCCGCTTATGTAAGTAACCCTCCCCGCCGTCCCTCCCCTCTCTGCTCGCCCGTCTACCTTGTTCTACATTTCAAATCAGCGGCAATCCTTTTTCCGCATTAATATTAATAATCTGTCCAACAGTCGCTAACGATCGTTACGAGATCAACGTATTTTACGTTCTGTTTAATCAGCTTACGTACCTCGGTCGTTTTAATACGATTTTGTGTAATTACCGCGTTTTATTTGTCGTTACCCCGGCCTTTTTAACCCTGGCATATTAAATTTACTTTGCCTCTTTTTCCGCCAATTTATCCCCCGTAAAGCACACAGTAGATTACATCCGCTGTTCTATCTGCGCAGTCGTAATTCCCCCGGCTTGAAGCACCGTGAAATCAAGAACAAATATCCTCCTCCGTGATCACGTTTAGTACTTCTCCGCGCGGGAGAAATTTTCACTTACTTCACATTCGACAGCTTTCACCGAATTCGATGCGCGAGGAAAAAGAGAATGAAGAGAAATTTAGAATTTAAAGATTGCAGAATTCGGCTGTATCGCGGGTTCGGTTCTGTGTCTATCAGGTAATTAAACACGAGTCGCTACTTCGCTCAGAATGATCGATTACCGGCAAAGATGGAGCCTCGATATTTTGAAAATAATCCAGAACTGCGGCACTGGTGATTTCCCTCCTCTCGCTCGAGGAAACCTCTGTTCTCTGTGAACAAATCTATTCACTTTTCCAAATCTCCGAATCACTTGCGTTTCCCGCGCCGATTAACGTCCGCAAACAAATTTATCGTCCCTCGACCTCGGAGCAAGAAAAATTCGCCCCATCGGTGGGCAGACCGATGTCCACGATCGTATCGACTTCGAATAACGCCCGGAGACCCCTCGAATATATTCATCCCCCGCGAAATACGGGCTTATAAAGATATACGTGGAAGGGTGGCCTACCCCTGGATGATGGGGGGGGGGGGGCGGACACGAAGCGTTGGAAAATCTCGCCACTTTACCAAGACCGCAGAACAGGCATCTCTCTTCGCGGCTGGAAATCCGATTCGAAAGGGTGGAAAGGGATGCGCCAAGTGCGTCCATCCTGGCTGCTTTCGTCGGGGTTGATCGCGGGATATATGCTCGCCAATTTATCTGGCATTTCGCACGGGGCTTCCGCGGCGGAAAAAATAGAAATTCATCCGTTGGCCACGGCAGAAATTAAAACGAATGTTGCGTCATTAATTGCAACGTTAAGCCTGAAACGATCTGTCGGCGTGAACCATTCGGAGGCTCTGTTTCGCGGCAGGAAGACAATTCCTGCCTGATGGACGTTGTAAAAGTTGGTTGGAATAGATTAATGCGCCCCGCGGTCTCTGTGGTAAAAATTGAATCCGTCATACGCACTTCATATAAAGGATTTATGCTCCGTGGATGAAGCTTAACGGGTTGAACATTTCAGATACGAGGAATTCAAGCTTGTATTTAAATTTGAAGGGCAGTCTCTACGAACCTTGGATGAAATGAAATTCTCTAAGTCGTTTGAAATGAGAGAGAGAGAGCTACGGACGGCGACCTCCATTGTCTGCTTTCTAGAGAATTTTAAGATAATATGCGAGCGTTGATGTGCTCGCGAAGCCACTCACAGAAATATCAACGTTCTCCAGCGGTTCTTTTTGTAGCGATCCAGTCGATACGAAGCGGCCTGAAGCGACCGAAGAATAAAAGGATGCGTCTAGCGCATCGCGAATGAAGCACTCGACTGCACCGCCTTTGCCGTAAAATCTTATCAAGAGAACCTCCGTCGCTGGGGGTAAAAACCACACCCTGCTCTGTTCGCCACCTCGATACGCGATGTCGTAAGAGAACGAAGACGAGGAATCCTGTTCGTCGCGGTCGTAAAGTTGAGGCTAGTGAGCTGGGCGTGATTGGAATGCAGCCATTTGCAGAGGGCAGCTGAAGGGAAAACGGCGAAGCTGCGGGAACGGAAATAAAGAGATGAAGATAAGAGGCGATGGTGAAATTGCAAGGATGACTAAAGGGAGGTGAATTTCACGTGGAAGCAAAGAAAATACAAAGGTCGGGAGGTAGAAAGAAAAGTAAAGGAGGAAAGTGGACGAGGAAACATTGTAGAAGAATTGTATGAGTTGGTGAAACATAATACTGCTCGGGAGAGCCGGAGAAATAGAACAAGCAAGCACAAAGTAAAAATAGAAGATGATAGAGGAACGGAAGGGATGGGAAGCTATAAAGTGGCAGGAAAGACAGAAACGTTGGCGCGTGCACCGATAAAACTTTGTAGGGTGTACACGAAGAGGCGAGTAGAGGGAGTGAACAGCAAATGATCGGAAGCTGCAGAGAAAGAAAATGGAAGAAACGTGGAAAGCTAACAGGCAGCTCGCGAGTGGCTGATTGGGAGGAAACGAATCTGTGGGTCTGCTCTGATACCGGCGCGTGTAGAGGCGTCGATGCTCGATTCTATCACTACAAGGGATGTTTTACAGAGTATTTGTAATTATGATTTTATCCAGCATTACTTTTTTCTATACTTTTCTGTACACTTACCCTCTTTTAGTAAACTACCTCTTCATTTTCCCGAAAAAATGGGCCCCTCAGAACGTTTGCCAGCTGGGCCTTTTTTCTTAAATCCGCCACTGGCTGTGGCCATGCTACGCAATTTTTTTCAATCTAGCAGCATAAAATATTAGTTAAACATACTTATGTATTTTCAGTTGGTAACAAGGTTTTTTCGTAGAATGTTATATTTCATTATAAAAGAATGCCTTGAAGATAGCCTTTATTTTCGACCGTCACAGTGGCTTCTCCCCTTGAAGCAAAGATTTAGAGAAGTAACAGGATCGAGAATTTTGTGCATCTTTAAAAAAGCAACGTCAATGATATCCTTTCCCCTCGGAAGATGTTTAAAAAATTAGCAATGAGGGAATTCCAATACCCGTCTATAAATCAGGAACGTGACATCCCCAGGTGTGCTTTATGCCCCCCTGCGTTCTATATTTATGGAAACGTATGTGCATACTTTTATACGGGATATCCATGCTGCTTCAAAGTTAAATCGAGATCTGCATCGAGGAGCTCCGGGTATTAAGATAGAAGGCACATTGATTTACCCTGCCTTTACATCCAGTCAAAAAGGAACGCTTGGTTACCGTGGAAGTGGAGTTCGCGGTTGGATGCAGAGAATATTAGACTCGCCGGATTGCATATCTCCGTTGCAACTTCTCGTTTTTTTTCACATCCACCGACAAGTGCACCATCTTCGTTTATCGTCGCACACATTTTCAAAGAAGAACAGCTGTTGCAGAACTGCTCGAACAAGAAGCGAAGTGCACTCGGTTGATGTAGGTCACACGAGCCTCTCTACAAAATATGTCCGAGGCTGAACTTCTGCTCTGTTGCAGATTTACCGAACTTTAAAGAGAATCCACGGCCATCGATTTCCCAAGAAAATTGGTGTCAAAACGGATGGCCTAATTGAATCGTGGCCGAATAAAGGGTCTCCCTTTCCCGGCCCGCGGAAATCGAACATCGGATATCCCCCTCTGGCCTGCAAAAGGGGGCAATAAAAGGACAGACGACGTCTAGAATTGGACGCTACTTAAACGGACGTTTAATTTAATTCCTCCCCTGGACTGGAGAAGATCGGCGATCTTTTTACAAGAATCCTTTCTGTGCACTGATACGTCGCATCCTGAATTTCTAGTCCCAGCGACGACGGCTATTGGATTCGATCGAGGTCTGAGCCTTTGATGCTCGCGGATCCATTCTTTGATTACACACCGCGCGTGTTCCTCCTCGAGAACCGAGGAATACGGTAATACAATAACCCGGCGACAAGGGATGCCTCCTCGGCTGCTCCCAGTACCAGACGAGACGCGTTTAATTCAGGAATCTCCGAGTACTTACATGTGTCAGCCGTGATCGTGGAATAGAAATCTTGCGATCCGGGGGACCGAAGAAACCTCACGCAAATTCTTCATGAGCACTCCACGTCGCTGATAGAACCATATGGGAATAATTAATGTAGCCTCGCTAACGTTTCCCCTTCGATTCCACGATTTCACGGCTCCTCATGACGAATTCAACCGATTGCGACATTCTGTCCGCAATTGGACGGGGCTAGAGAACTCGGCGCGCTCCATCCACGGAAATTTCACCTCTCCGGAAACACCTGCGGCGAATTCGAACGACCGTCGAACAGAACCGATGTTGCGAGGCAATTTGTAACGAGGGCTACCGCGTGCAGGGCAATTCAGAACGCGAGACAGCGGATCTCCGCCTCAGAGCCCAGATAAATTACTTTGTTTTGGCGGGGAAGAACCGCAGCCCCAGGGGCTGGCGGACATCAATATCAACGACTGATGAGTTATCCCTTCTCGGCTCCGTGGCCGCCTGGATCCTGCGAGCCTGCGGACCCGGCAACTTGCCGCAACCTATCGGGGGAGTCAAAATTGCTGCGAGATATCGCCCTCGGGGAAGCGCGAGGGAAGTTGAGAAGAAGGAATCGGCGCACCCGAAGCGAAGCGTAGAGAAAGCCGGCGGGGGTATTGTTTAACGCGTAGAGACATTCACTGGAAGGATATCTGTGTACACGTGCATTATGGAAATTTTCGTTCTAACGCGTCCTGACGGAAAGTTTTCGGATGGAAAGGAACCGCGGGAAAGTTGAGCGCAATTCTCATTTCCCTGCCCGTGAATCGCTGCTCCCAGCCCGAGGAGGGGTCTCAAATTTTATTGCCCCAGCCGCCGTTGGAAGACGCGGATGGTTATCTTCCGGCGTGTACACAATGCCGTCGTTTTGTTTGCTCGTACGAAAATTCTTGAACGCTCCCCGCCAGCGGAAAGTTCGAATTGCATCGGGCCGGAATTGCGGCGAAAGTCGTTCCGCGATATTCTGACGGCGAGCACTCGTGTCTCCGAGCGGTTTCGAGATCAAATGCACGGGGACTTGCCGAGTCAACGACTAATTTCTTTTCTGATCGATTTAAACCACCCCGCACGACCCCGGGATACAGATAACGCGATTCTGGATTCCCGCTTTGAAATACATATCGTTCATTATGGTTGACTGGTTATACATATTACTTTCAACGTTATGTAATGCTTTGAGTGGCGGATTATTTACCACATTAACTATTAAATTTGGTACATTGGCAGTGGTGTTGCGAGGATTTCCGCACTTTTGATTTACTTCATAATATTTAACAGTTCCAACCCTGACATGATGTTGGCCACGTGATTGGTTTTGCCCTCTGGACGTTCTTATTTTCTGTGTACTGTTTGCCTCAGTCATTGTTCAACCGACTCGTACGTCGCACGCTTCCATCAAGCATGTTACATATAAGCATACGCAGTATTTAGTTATTCAAACTTTCCTTGATAAAGGTCTAAATATTGACCGAAACGTCGGAAGATGATACTTCTTATATTTGCAAATTAGCTTTTATTCTTTTAATTGACCGAAACTGTGCGCCGAAATCATATGTTTTAATTTTTTTTAAAAAAGAAAAATACCGTTTACTCCTCAGGAAATGAAAGTTCCGCGGCGAGCTGAGCTAACATCGTGTCGAAGCTTAGAAGAGGCTGGATTAATATCGAAAGGCGCAAGAGCTTTAGACACTGCCGCGCGTTAAGTATCGCGGGGCTTCCACCGTATCTCACGCTTCGATTGAGGCAATGTTTTTTGCGAGAGGGATTACTTAAACGCGCGGCATAACTTGCTCGCTCGATATCCTACAGCTACGACCGAGGATTATTACTCTTTCAGATTCTTGATAGCCACATTTGTCTCTCGCACATCCAGCGTCTCGTTCCCTTGACCCGCCATCGGTAGCGCCAAGACACGTTTAGCACGTGTCTCGTTAATAACACCCTCTTGCTCTCGCTGCCATCTCGATCTTCCTTTATCATCGCTCTGCTGCGAAGCATTGCGCTCCTTCCACCGGATGGGAAAGTTACGGAAACTCTTTGGGACTGCATTCGTCTTGCGGTCCGGAGTTATACGTTCCCCCATCAAATGCTCGGGTCCAACTTCGGCGAATTGTTTCCGCGAAACTGAAATTTGTCGGCCATCAGAAGCTCAATGTCCGCAATTTTTATCGCCGAAGGTTCTATCAACGGAAACGGGCTTCGATCTCGGATATTCCGAGTGGAACGACGGAATTGAGGCTCGCGCGCGAAGGGTGCATCGAATATTCATCGCCTTCGTAATTCTTTGGCTTCGTCCCTTGGCGAAATTCACGTGAAATGGAGACCAGTTTCAGGAAAATACAGGGGAGACTTGAGTGGACGTTTAAATGACAATGATACTTTACTTCGTGCAATTTATTACAATCTTCGAAGCAAACGGGAGCAGAAATACAGGAACGCGAGAAGCACTTAGAATAGATCATTCCGTCTAAATATTTTTTATATCGTTCTTCGAGCGCGGAAGTAGCTCGTTCCAATAAATAGCTTGTATCGAAGGCTGGTTACATAGAATTTCATCTTCTTCTATTGCCTTGGGGTAAGGGTCAGGCTCCATAAGCTTCGATAAAACGAGAACGCTAAAATAAAACAGTTCCACGATGCTGATGATGCTGAAGCCAACGAAGAACGCGAATATACCACCCAAATCGCCTGTAAGAAGCTTCTTTTAGTGCCTCGATCAAATAAAATTTACATTAAATCAAGCATCTCTAATTTTTGCATTCGGACGAACAGGCCTGGCTCGAGCCTTTCTTGCGCCCTAGACGAACTTGCCAAATCGCGCCGTTTATTTAAAATACGTTTATTTCAGTTTTTTCACGGGCTTACTCTGAACTTTTATTCGTAGCTTAAAACGTTTATGGTACCAACAAATTGTAATATTTTATTTTAAAAAATGCCAAAAGGAAAATACAATGTTGCGCCCCCTGTCAGCTTTGCGCTCCAGGCAGCTGCTTAATTTTCCCTGTGGGGACGAGCCGGGTCTGTAGACGAACACAGAGATAATTACTCGAGCTAGTTTGTATCGAGTTTTCTCGAGCCAGCTCGATTTTATTTTATTTTTTTTTAAACTACCCTCCCAGTGCATTCCGCATCCTAACTACTAAGCACTCGCGACAGCGATCTTGCCTTGCCCAGTCCGAAGTGCCAGATGTTTTGAACGTGACGCCTCGATACACAATTCCCTGTATTTATGGGCTTCCGGGTCGGTTCATCGAGCATAATAGCCTCGGGCGCTCTCGGTCGTTTAACCAAAACAAATTGCCCGCTTCGCGCTCAGTATTCAAGGGGCCGTCGGAGCGCGAACAAGGTGTTGGACCGACCTCGTGAAAATTAACGCCTCCGCTTAAATTTGTCGCGCTTTTAATAAGCACAGAAGCATCGGATTACGCGTAACCTTCACGGTGCCACTGTTGACTCTGGTGGTACGCGATGCCCGCCATAAATGCGACGCGCTTCGACCGCGCTAGAAGCTCCGAGTGACAAGTGTATAAAATTGAAATTCCGTCTTTTCGCACGTTCACTTGTAATTCTCACGCGCGTGTTGGCGACGAAATGCGCAGTGTGCACTGGGAGGATGAGTATTCGAAGCGATTGTCCTTTGGAGATAGAGGAGTTTCAGCTCGCTGGCGTGCATGCTCGGCTGGGCGCAGGAATTGGTGAGGAAAAGTGTTTTTTCTAATTTCATTGGTTAAGAAGAGGATATGGGTTTGATGGTAAGGGAGATCTACTCACTCATGTACTCGTACCAACGGTAAGTCTCGTCTCGCTTCAAAGACACGGTCCCCAGGTCAGAGAAGAATACGCGCAGGATACTTTGGTCCGTGATATTTATGCCGGGGCTAGGGGTTGTTTATTAGTTGCAGTTTAGTCGGAGGCTTTTACGAATTAGGGTTTGTCGGAGGCTTTGAATATGTTTGTTCTTACAGTAATGATGGTTCGTAGTAGCCGGGGTGCAAAACAAATACCGTTGATTTCACCTCGTAAGTTACATCGTCGCAGGAAAGGTAACAGTTGGGACAAACAAATGTGTCGCTTTCGGTTTTCATAAAGTCGTCCACTGTTTCGTCTATGGAGGGTATAAAATTCCGGGTCTCGTCTGGAATTAAAATTATTTCGCAAATTTCAAGAACCATCGTTAGGAGCGATAGTTACTGGGATATAGAGGCGTTAGTTTGGGGATGTTAAGATAGGGTAGCGTGGGGCTGAAAGTCCCGTTTTTCATATAGACCTACGTAAAATTTAGTAATAACAATCTAGAGAGAGACGGTGTTATTTTGTATAAACTATAACTATTATGCTTTACTTTTACAAAGTTGTCGGTTAATGGTGTTACTTTTTGTTGAGTTATATCACAAAATGTATGTCAATTCAAAATTGACTTTTTACCCCGTGCCGGGGGCAAGAAGTTCATTGCTTGGGGTAAAATGTCCTTAATTTCTTCTAACCAGCTTTTCGTGTAATTTTCGTGGTTTACTTCAAACAACACAACAAAAAAGGAGTACTTCTTTCGCTTCTTGATATACATAATGACGAAGGAGTCATATGACACGCACGAAAGCCCCAAAACGACTGACGACTCTGCGGCCCTCTCCATTACCCTTGCCATCAACATAGTTATTCTGCAATATTCAATCGATTGTTTACGAATGGAGATTTTGCATTCGGGACTTTCTACCCGCCGGACTTTTAGCCCCACTCTACCCTACTGACAACTGAAGCATTGGTGCATTAAGACATTAGTGTGCTACATTGTCTAACCATCGTATTATTCCTACACATATCTAAGTAGAAATGATCAATACAGTGTTACTCACTTTTGTGCTGCGCTATACAAAATATATCATCGTGGCTGCAGATTTTGTAGGACTCTATACAACGATAAAGATAAAGCATCATTCTTCATACAGTATAAGAGAACAGTTGGACTTCTTAAGGGGGAACACCACTGTGACGGCCGGAAAGGTAAGTCATTTTTAAGAATTTTTTTTCAGGAATAATTTACAGTTATCATAGAAAATTTGTTTTACCTACCTTTAGTCCGCTGTCTTAAGAGACTGTGGAAAAAAAATAAATAGAAAAACATCCATAATTTTTAATATATTAATTAATCTTCTAGACCCCCCCCCCAACGCCAGCTGGTCGAATGTGTAACTATGGAACAGCAGGTCCGAAATCAAATTTCATTTTTTTTTTACGAACTAGGTATATGAATGTAGTTTCCGTTGTACGTGCGGATCTCTTTGATTGAAAACAAATTTTTTGAAATACGCTTGAAAAACTGTCCATCTTATTTGCGAATTTTCGAAACTTTTCTTCCAAAACGCACCAATTTAAAAAAATAATTTGTTTAAGAAATCGGTACGTACAACGGAAACTACACTCATATAGTTTATAAAAAAAAAATGAAATTTGATTTCGGACCTGCTGTTTCATAGTTACACATTCGACCAGCTCGCGTGGGGGGTCTAGAAGATTAATTAATATATTACAATTTATGGATCTTTTTCTCCTTATTTTTTTTGTATATTCTCTTAAGACAGCGTACTAAAGGTAAATAATAAAAAAAATTATGAAAACTGTAAATTATTCCTGAAAAAAAATCTTAAAAATGGCTTACTTTTCCGGCCGTCGCAGTGGTGTTCCCCCTTAAAATCTATCTTCCCGATACCATCCCCAGTAAATATAAGCATCCGTTAGAAAAGAACGAGAATTCATGCCGACATGGTGCCGTCCACTTTAACGCTTTAACAGTAACCCGCGGCAAGGGCTCGCGAATAGGTATATACCACAGTAGGCACCACGAGCAAAGTTCCCTCGTCAAACATCTCTTTCTTCCAAAAATACCAACCCCTCTAACTTTCAGTTGAAATCCACGGGTGAAAACACGTTTAAATTCCTGCAGATTTCAGCATTACCTTGACCTTCGCGTTGCTCCACCTTCGGCTCTCTGTGAAGCTGTTATCCTCTGAAAAGCAAGAATCTAGATCTACATGAAATTCCCTTTTCACTTTCACTTATGCAACAAATCGACATAATTCCCTCGTTCATTTCTGGGACAAGGTGGCGCGCAGGCCTCTATCGTCAAGGGAGCAGGTTCTCTTTAATGTTTCACGCTCTCAATACCCCCCGACAATGGCGGGACGCGTGCGAGGGCACGCTTGAATTAATTACGAGCGCAACAAGCATGGCTTTCAGCTTAGCCGGAGTAATTAAGAATTGTAAGGGGAAAAACTAGGCACCGCCTCTTTACTAACGCTCCCCGAACCCCTGGGTCGGCCAGAAGAACGGCATGCAGTTGCAGGCCCTCCCTATATCCTCGATCTTGCAGGCAAGTATGCAATCGCTTCCGGTGTACGTCGTGGTGATGGATCGCTTCTCGCGCGGAAAGAAGCATCGGCGTTTTTCTATCGGAAACGATCGAATGGCGTCTGTGCTGTGCAATCCGAAAGCACGCACGTGCACGTACTTCTCGGATGACGGGGACACCAAGATCTCCGTCACCCCGCCGCTGGCCATGTCAGGGAAATCGTGAGGGTTGAATATCATCACCTAGAGAATTGTTCCTTAGCAATTAAAATCGTACGGGGAGCCACCGTTCGCGACAGAGGGTGGACCAGCTCTATACTCGTACATAAATAGTCTATCTCGCGGCACATTCGCGTCCATTGTCAAGCTTCTCTGTATTCCTGTTGAAAATTGTGGCCAGCTCGAAAAAGTGCACCTTATCGCGGGGAATCGTTAAATGGGTCATCTCTGCGCTAAACGTTGTACATTCCGGACGGTTGCTCGGGCCAGGGTTTTTCCAATGTAAAGGGAAATGTTGCATCGCGCTGCTAATGACTTTTCCGGGCTTTTTATCGGCGGACATCTGCACTACGAAATGCGATGACCGTTGGTGACCGAGGCGCGAAAAAGGGGAGCGATTAGGGGCACAGTGTCGCGCGGCAAAACGGGCAGAATGATTTCTTTCGCGAATTCGTCAAACGACCAATCGCGAACCAGGGATAGCGGACGGAATTAGGCGATGCCTGACATATCGCGAACTTTTGGGTGTGGTAGATCAGGGTTTCGTTGCTGTAGAATCGATTGCACGAATAATGCTCGTGAGAATTACCTTCCATCCAGTAACAGGTAAGAGGCGATAGAAATAATCATCTAAAAGAGGAGCCAGCACCACGGTTAAGCCATATGTCAAGCTGGCGTCTCCTATTTTATACACGTGGAGAGACTCGGTGTTCTTATCGGCTCCGCTGAAATTACGGAAAGCTATTCACCGTCGAAGTACTCTAAAATTGTCTTAAACGTCGAGGGACATTGAAAGCCGAGCAGAAAATAGGTTCAACAGCGACGTGAAAAGATACAGCAGCTAGTCTTTCTTGGAAATTGCGAATCTGTAGGTTTCTGAAAGCTCACGTCAACTTATTAGTTTCGTCCACGTAGTTAAACGTGCAGCAGAATCCTTCTTGCGTTTTTCGCGTTTGAAATAGACTCGAGCAATTTCGAAGCTCGCCGTGAAAGGCGCAGAGTTGCAGCACGGCTGAGCACGGTGGTGTTAGCTGTAATTTTTAGTCGAGATCAACTTACGTTTCTTCTAAATCGTGGATGTTAGAATACACGGGATAATAGTATGATAAATAGAGCCTACTTACGCGTTTCATTATATTGGTAACGTCGTAATCCTTTCCATACATTTTTGTAAAAAGTTCAGTGCTCAAGGTATAATTGTCATCTCTCCGGAACGACGTGTCGTACAAATCACCGAGCTGTCGGATGCTTTCGACCACCTCTTCGATGCCCAGGGTAGTAATATTTGCGTCCAACCTGTACAAGAATGAATTGGAACTCTCTCATGAAAATTCAGCTTTCTTTATTGAATAGGTGATACTACTTGCTAGGAGCTTAGCATTTAAATATAACGTAATAAAAATTGCAGAGAGGTGCACAAGCGAGGTCGATGCAAACGATGTGCGAATGATTATTCATGCGCAAGTGAGCGATTGAAATTCACGCGAATTTTCTGTCTTCTGAATATAATGCGTTCAAACTTGTTATTAAATTGCTCGAAACTAGTCCCAGATAGTGTCGGTCGTTAAATTAATGCGCCAATCGATTACTATGCCCACCCTCGCGGCTCGATCCTCAAACAATGAACACGTTCACGGTGATTATCAAAGTGATTAGGCCGCTCAGCTCGCGCAGTGTACGTTCTTCGTCGCGGTTATGCTTTTGGAGCGCAATTGTCGAAATTATCCGATGCAATTGCCTGCGTCGCGGCGAAACGACGTGCTAACCACCCACGTGCAATTGCGGCCCCTGCGCAGGCCCTGAAATCTGCGGTGCATTTTCATTCTCCGTGAACCGAACTTCGTGTTTGTTCAACGCTCGAGTGCCCCTCACATTTCAATCGCCAATTCCCTGACCGCTCGACGACTTAATCTGTTCATAGTGCAGACAGCCACGCCTGGAAACACATAGAAAATTAAATATTCGATCGAGATCGAATATAGAACTCCAAGTTCCGATTAATTCAGATGAAAGCTGCAGCGAATATTAGCGTAGGTACTTGATTATTTACCAGGAAACTCCAACTCCTCTGTAGGAGAGTAGTGTTCCTCGACCATGGTTGCTACGGACATACCCGCGAAATCCTGATAGAAGATCGTGGTAAAATAGATCACTACGCACGCAGTGCACGAGTACACTAGGATCCACAGAATTCTGGAAATATTTAAAAGGGCGCTGGATCATTTACGGCAGAAGGCAATTGTAGGCGTCGACCACGTGAATGGCTACTTTTATTACAAAAACTGTCATCGATAATGGCAAATTTTTTAATCAAGCTTTCAATATGTTATCAAGTCTCGTAAAAGCAGCTCGTATCGGGGAACGAGTATAATAATTCCCAACTTTTTCTTCTCGAGGAGAGCGTAAATCGCGTTCCGTTGCCATTAAAAGCGAGCCTGATTGCAACGCGAACTCCTATAAAAAATAATACTTAAAGTCGTCCCGTAAAACGACAAGGGAAATGAGGAGGCAGTTTATTATCAAATTTGCGTTATAAAAGTCACGCGATACGTTGCTTTACGTTCAATCACGCTTGTCGTTCTGTAGCATGAGTAGGGGAGACCGGAGCTAGTTGATACAGGGACAGGTTGATACAGACGAATTATCTCGACACCGTATATATGTAGCTCCGTTTCAGCGAGATATGTGAAGTTTGTTGTTCAATTCTTTACTACGATTCAGCGTACGTCTGTGTACCTTGACGTTAACAATCGTTTTTTAACTGTTTTCGTATATATGGAGAAACAGTAAATAGTTTTGATACATCCAAATTGTTCGTCCAAGTAACATTTTTTCATTCATTTTGTATGTATTTTCTCAAGTTTTCGTTTATTATATATTAAAGAGGAAAGACCAAAGTATATTTTGGCATATTTGTTATTAAGGAATTAATTCAAATAAAAAATGAAAAAAATTTAAAACTGAAGAACGTATCAACTAGCCCCGGTCTCCCCTATCTGGCAAAGCTTCATCACCGTGCCCGCTCTTTGTTTCTATCGATGATTTGTGACCATCCTCGTCTCTAATCCCGCCATAAATCTCGCCTCTTCCCCCGGCTGACTTAATCAATTCTTAAAACAATGCTGCAGCATATTTTTACACGGATTCCAGCGTGCATATCCCGTTCGTAAGATTGGACGAGATTTATGGTTGTGTGCTTTAGAGCTTCGGAAGGATCATACGTTCGCGTGAATTTTTTCCTAAAGTCTAATCTGATAATACGAAGACTGTGTACTTGAAGATACGTATTTTGGAATCACACCTTCTGGAATACTTTGTTTTAGAATAAATAGCTCAAAATTGTATCAATTTCGTTTCCTTCGAATTTGAGCAAGGAGCAGTTATTCTAAAAAGGAATGAAGTATTACAGCAATTGTCGATTATAGAATCCAAGTGTGTAGGTACATCAATCCGATTTAGAGAAACGCGCGAGTTAAATGGCATGTTAGTCGTTCTCCTTGAATTTCTATCTTTGCGAATTTCAATTACCTCTCGATCCACGTTGCTCGATCCTCCGCGAGATACTTGAGGCCGACCAAACTGGAATGCCTGCAGTACAGCTTGAAGTATTTTATTAATGTTTGAAAGCAGCCTGATTGCGCCGGGCGTTTGCGTGTAACCGGCGAAGCCCATCCGTACGAAATCGCGGCGAGTTTTCCTGCATGCTGCGCTCTTCTCCTCGACCCATCGTTGTTCTTTGTAGCCATCGTTTCCGCTAACGGCAGCCAGGAATCTAGAATGCTGGATTTCGCCGAGGTATTCGTTTGAGCTCCCCCGTGAATCGTGACTTCGAGCACCCGTAATCGTCGGCTGAAATCATTCGAAGTTACTGCAATAATCGCACGCATCGGTGAAACACAAGGCCCCAAAGTGATCTCACTTCTGACAAGTTACGCGGATGCTTCGTACGAAATTGATATCGACGAATAATTCACTGGTGCTTGAGACGTTTCTTCCGATCAGAGACCACAGTCTCACCCTTCTGAATGGGGCCTCGATGACACAAGGCACAAACGCACTCGATCCGACGGTGTACAGTTCAGTGTTGCGCGAGGAGACACCAGCGAGACTTATTCTACGACTGCACACGGTGCAGGCTTACTTCCTGTATCGTAAAACGCCCCCGGCCTCGTTCCGCTTATTACACGTGTCGGGCGCGTGACACGGCGATTCCACTTGCAGTAGATCGCGTATCTCGTGTCGTTGAGTTAGCGATTCACCCTGCTTATCTCACGCACGGCCAGTTACTTGTCCTGTCGCTGGAAAGTTAAGGGTCTGGGTTGAATCTGAAGCCTTCGTATACGTATATTGCCCTTCGTATAGGTATTCGCAATTTCGTTTACGAAAATAGGAAGCCAATAGTCTGGAATAGGAGTTGCTAGAGATTCTATGCAAAACTTCTGCTTTTAATATCCTCTGCAGATATTCTTCTATCACAGAAATAACTCTTTGGAAGCTTTAGAAATGAGATCCCAGTGTCGGTTTATAGTCTTGGAAAAATAGAGAAGCTCCGTTGGGCAAGTATCTCCGCCAGGCGATGAGAATTATCGCGCCGACAAACTGCCCTTGAACTTCTCCGCCAGCCAGTTATTAAGCTCATAATACTTCGGAAGTTCGTCAGGTGTCGGGTTCGTGACTAGAATGATCCAGCCTGCAAGGTCTCGGTGGCCGTTCAGTCCCACTAATCCAGCCGCTGGATATCTCACGTTAGATCGTTGGAGGGCGCGAGTACTTAGCGGGTGTTGCGTACGTGTGCCGTTATGAAAATGCGTCGCTCGTCGGACGTGACGCTTGTGAATATGTTGCAAGGGCGAAGGGGGATGCACGTGCAGCCGCCGCCAGCAACCTTGCAACCCCGGGCGCAAGCCAGGAACGAGCGAGTGCACGTAAATTAGATCAAGTTTACACGACGTTAATCGAATCTCCATACTCGACCGTTTTCCCCTCTCCTGTCCTCGCCCCTCGCGCTGTCGATACGTGAACGTCTGTACGTGGCTCCTGGCACTTCCTGGCCTTGCAAACTTCTCTGCTGCATGCCTGCGAACCTTCGCCACGTCCTCTGTGGCAATTCACGCGAAGATTCAGGAAGCAACAGGCACGCGAACAAGGGATTTATTCGCGACGATTTTCTGGAGGGTTGTGAGTTTAAGAAGCTTGATCGCATTCCTGTTAATTAGTTTGCATTTAACACTGACACGGTGTGCATAATTCTATCGGGGAAATGAATCGTTTCGATACTTTATTAACCTCGCTGGTCCATTCGTGGCGCCAGCCGCGACTGACCAACGATTGACCTGTTCTACTTGGACCGTGACGGGCTTCCAGAGTAGGGCTGGCACTATTTGTCGAATTTTTCGGTATTCGAATATTCGAATGCTTCAGTTGCTCAATTATTTGGCGAATATAACTCGAATATCCAAGTATTCGAATAGTATTCGAATATTTAAGTATTCGAATAGTATGGTGTGAATTATAAATGAAGTTCTTCAGGTTCATTTGTCAGGGTGAAATCTTGTAAGCTAATTTTGACCCACTTCACACCATACTATTCGAGTACATCAGTATTCGAATACACTAAATATTCGAAGTTTATTCGTAGCATTCGAATACTTGTAAAATATTTGAATATTAAATTATTCGAATAGTCCCAGTCCTATTCCAGAGCCGTGCTATTTCGAACGGAATTTAACAGACTGTAGTATTTCTGAGTCCCTCAATGCATCGCGCAGCCCTTTGCGAGGGTGTTTTCTAACCTTCGAACCATTGCGCGCTCATACTGCTTGCGATGCCGCGAATCAAAGCGAGCCTGAAATCAATAATTAATAACAGCGTTTCGACGCTTCGCATCCCACAACCGCGTCCACTAGGCTTCAAATTAGACCGGACGATAACTCATGGAATGGAGAGTTGCATACTTCTGCCTACGTAGTCCTTTGTACCTCTCTGCAGCTCTACGAGAACCAGTGTAAGTGTGTTTGTGCAATTGCATCGTGAACGACCCGACGATTCGCGTATGTTCCCGCGTTCGGCCAGTGTTTACTTTGAAAATTCATCAACGCAGAGGTAATTAGAAGCTTGAAGCGGTGACAGAGACGAGAAGCGGGGCCGATTAACGAACACCTCTGAAGTGGGAACGGGAGGCAATTTAATTTGCAACGAAACGCGTGTCCTACTCTTTTCCTGTATTCGCTGTAATTCGTTACGGAATTCCTTGAAAACGTTGCACGAAGGCGCACGTAAAACGTTGCTAATTCGGAGGGCACCTGACAATAATTGAAACGTAACGATTTCATTGTGCCACTGTCGCGGCTTTGAATGCACGTTTCACTGCGCCAGGATGCGTTTTGGCAGTTTGCTTTTTTTTCCAGCCTTCGTTCGTTCCATTGCGTTTCGGCTTCTGTTCCACCCCCCCCCCCCCTCGGTAAATACATGTTTAAGGGCAGTCAGGATTGAATGAAACTGACGCTATAGAACCAGATCGAATGTGATAGTACCGCAGTGTGGTAACGCCGGAGCCGAAATCTCTAAAAAAAAATTGGAGGCTGCGATTTCTGCTCTGTTTCGAGATAATGATCCCACCACTGACCCAAGTTTCCAGTACCACTGTCTATTTTTTTCCGGAGGAAATTTTATTCCACGGTACTCCCTGCTATCTTCAAGAGCCACGGAGGTATTTCAGGTTTTATCGTTAACTGACTCGCCCTCCGCGCTGAATTTGATCCTGAATTTTACGCGAAAAGTTGGAAACGGTGTGTTGGTAAAAGAGAGTGGATAATTCGATGGAAACGTGGGGCAACGTTGCTCGAAGGAAATTACAAAAGCTATCGTCTACCCCCTTCGACTTTCGTATCGGGTAAAAGGCAGTCCATTGTGATACTCGAGCAACAATTAGGAGATATCGATATCTATTTCCACAAAGCTCCACTGGCTCTCGAGCCCGGCAATAATTCACTTGGCTGGATCGCCCGTTCACGCTGAATTTCATCTTCGTCGGGGGTTCTCCCCGGTGCAAGTCGATCCTCTCGAAACCTCGAGCACGCCTGGAACGATCGAGTTTCATAACAATACCACTGGCAAAGCCAACTGAAACATTATACCGTCCTACGTGTCTTCGCATCGGGGGTACAAGTTGGAGACCCGAAAGAGTATTGACACTGAGCTCCCCAATTGTTTTCGCTTCCCCCGACGTTCCCAACAAAGCGAATTGGGGTTAGGGGTTGAATTACAGACTTCAGAGGATGCACTCCCAGTAGATGTAAATTTTATACAAGTTAGAAGGATACAAGTCGTGCACTTTTTCGTAACAATCCCCTGGAACTGTCGTTGGAGTTTGTGAAACTATTATTCAACGTTTGATCGTAGACTCGAGGTTAGGTCTTAGCGGAACGTTCAGAAATTTCAGTGCTTATTCTCGTTGAGAAGGTACAGGATTAAAACACGTTCCTCTAATTAAAGGTACATATGCGAGCTCGCTTGAGCGCAACGAAAAATGAGAAATGAAATTGCCGGTACCCGCGGAGTGATTTTAATCCTGTTCATCAGCATGGCTTTCCGTCTCTGTAGTTTCGACGGTGGAATATGTATCAATAATAAAACTCGATGTCAAAATACGAAATTAACGTTAATACACGGTTATTGGTCTCTCCCGTTAATTCGCATGAATATACAATCTCCATGGAAACGGTGCAACAGTTCTCATAAAGCTTCGTGTAATTTGCCATGTGATTAAAGATTCCATTACACACGCATAATTAAAAATAACGCCAGCACCCTCCGGCAATTAATTCGACGCGTATTCTCAACTATAGCAATATATTTTATTAACCTCGTTTCTCCGCAATGTGCTTTATTAAATTCCTCTCTGTTTGCTTTCGTAGCTGGCGCGCTGCGTGACCATTTCCTCCGGTACATTTCACGATATCCTTATTAAATCTAGAGACCGTTTAGACACATGTTAAGGGAGATCGAAATTTCGGGAAGGGAGTTCCCCGAGAATTTTATAAGAGACACTCGCGGTTAGGAATCGTTTCCAATTTAGCAGGACTTTTTTCCCCGGCGTTCCGTGAGTTCTGTGCCACGCTTGGCGCGATCCGCTTTAACCCTTTAAGCTAACCCACGGCGAAGCCTCGTTAGAAAGCTCGCAAGCTTATGGTGCAATACGGTGCACGGGGTTTCCTCGCAGATTGCTGGATCTCCTTCCACTAAATTCCGGGGGAAAGAAACGAGAAGGTTCGCTAATTTCTCTGAGAGATACGTCCGTGCATTGTGGACCTACTTATACGAAATAATTCACTAAAACAATTTTCACATCTTCTACAGTCTACAACGATTTACGAAATAACTCTTCCTCGTTCCTGTGAAATTCTAAGCATCCAAGATTACGTTAATACTTATCACGACATCCACCACGCCGATGTGTCATCACGTTAGGCCTCGTCCTAGGGTACAGCTCTCCCCAATAAATCGACTGTATCTTTGGTCGTTTAAGCTCAGCCTGAATCTCGTTCGCCCTTGAAGAAGACGGCGCCGCCAAAAGATCGCACACGAAGATCCAGACGAAGTAGACGAGCTCCATGACGCCGATTAGGCTGAAACCGATGAAGATGCCTCCGATGCCGCTGGCGTCGCCTGAACAGCACAAGAAACCGATTCTAAACTCATTTCGCTCTGCGAAGCCCGAAAGGGTGGAACTGAGACGCGAAGGGTTCTCGGCTGAAATTGAGAAGCATAAGGCTGAACGAACGCCTTCGCAAATATAATCCCAACGCGGCCGAAAGACAGGAGTTAATCTCCCGGCAGCCACCCCCGTTTTTTATTCAACGGGCGAAATTTACATGGAATTTGCGTATCTAAAACGCTGTTAAAGGCGTGCGGGAAGGGCCGCCATATTTTTCTGTTACGTAGACGCGGAATTATGTACGTCATCGCGCCGCGGCACAAAAACCGTTGAGCCCCTCTCTCTCTCTCTTTCTGCACGGTACGTTGCGCGCCGGGGTGGAAGTGGATTTTCGTGACAAAAGGAGGAGAAAAAAAATATAAGTCTTTTATCCCCAGAGCGCATTACAGCACTTGTAACGCGTACCGAGGCGAGCGTGTCTGTAACATAATGGATCAACTCGTGGCGGAGCAGTTTCGTGCGCTTTTATTTCCTCCCCGGCTCTCCGAGGCAACAGATTACATTCGCGCGCGCGGAAACTTTACGCTACGAATCCCCGCGTTACACAACGGAATCCTCTGTGTCGCGATCTTTGCCTTCTTGCCTCCCGAACTTCCTCTCCGCGGCCTGTTTCGCGGCAGAGATTCGAGGCTTCGGCCGGCAGAAATGATCTAAATCGCAGCGCGTCTTCGCCGCGGCACTTCTCAAAGCCGAAGATTAAGATACGATTCTGCTTATCGAAATGTCTTTTACCATACTTTAATGCATTCGTACTAGTTGCTCCGGTGCCGAAGTGCCTTACCCCCGGTTGAAACTCATCGAGAGCAATAGCTGTTCACTTGACGCAATTTCAGAAGCTGCTCGTTCTCACTCGGAAGTTATCGAAAGTAATCATTGGGAGTGAAGGGTTTACTGAGTCAGTTAAACTGTCTGTATAAGCGAAGCTCCGCGTTTCGAGCAAATTGTATGAGGATCGAAGCCAAGTGGGCGGCAGTAGGACAATCTGAATGCGCACCCCGAAACTGCAACTTTGCCAGTGTGTACAATCGATTCCACCCAGGGGAGCGAAGAGGGTGCTACGTCTTCTTTAAAGCGCAGTAAGCAATGGTACTCACTGAGGAGTTCGTACCATCGAAAAACCACGTCCTGCCTGAGCTTCACCGCGCCAAATCGGCTGAAGTACACGTGCAGGACACTTTGGTTCTCCAGCTGGAAGCCGTCCCTTGATATCGTGTAAACGCAAACGATTAGAGCAGCAATGTGGCAGAATCGCTGTCGAGTACCTTCCGTCGTCGCGGTTACTCACAATAGCTCCGTGTTATGGTGACCGGGCGCCAGGCGAGCCTCGAACATCTTCGCGCTGTATCTCACGTCGCTGCACTCCGGGTAGCAATTAAGGCAATGCAACATCCACGTTTTGTTTGCGATGAAGTCTGTGTCGTGATCTTCGTGGGGGATGACGGAGAACCACTTGCCTAGAATTTAAGGAACGAGAATTACTTAAATAATTAACACAGGAGAATCATCGAAGAGGCGATTACAAGCTGCTTGATGGTGGGGAACTTGGCGTCGATTAGTTTCACTCGAAATGGGGTGTAGTGATCATAAAAGTAGAAACCAGGGTAAAGGGAAGCTGATCGTTGATCGTTGAACAAGAATTTACTTAATTGGATTCGCAATGGGTTCGTTAATTGGCCAGACCAACGACACTGCTGTGAATACTGAGCAGCTGGAGGGTGAATCTAATTTATGTCGCTAGAATTTCGGTAGCGCTCACTTTTGTGCCGGTTCAGGCAGGGTACATCCGCCAGATTGCAGACTCTCCTGGATTCTGAAACACAGCAAAAAGGAACACTTGAATTACTCAGAACGCACTGGCGTTTAGTTTGCAACGGTGGCTGATGAAGCAGCTCTATGCGAGACTGGCAGATGAAACGTATCGAGAACAGCGCGCACCATAAAATCCACCCTGGAGCCGCTGAATCACCGAGGCGACTCTGGATTATTCGAGTAATACTCGCGGCGAAGCTCACAATTACCTAACGTGGCTACCACGAAAAATATGTTTGAGTCCCGGGGCGCAATATGCTAAAGATACTCCGAATTACAGGAGCCACTATTTAGCTTCTCAGCTCGCGAACGGGGTGGCCATGAATAATTCATACCCCGCCATTAATAAACCACAAAGTTGCATAATGAAGCGGCTTTATCTACGGGCAAGTTTAAACGTCGGGTATAAAAACTGTTTAAAGTGTTCCAGGTTACAAAATCGCGGCGTTTCAGCTTCTGGACTCGCCGCGCTCGCTCCAGACGTTTCGTGTTATTTTAATAAGCAACGGTGAGGCTGGTGGCCCGTCTCGGGGGTGTGCGAGGGTGGACGGGACGCCTCGAAGTTGATCTCGGTTTCGCGACGGTCTACAGGCTCTGGGGGGTGTACCTTTTTCTTCGGGTTTAATTCCGCGATCCGCTTTAACGCTTTAAGCTGAGCCTCTCGTTAGAAAGCTCGCGAACGCTGCGGCGCCAGTTCCCTCGCGGATCCCTGGATCGTCACAGCATCTAATCCCTGGAAAGGAGGGGGTGGGGGGGGGGGGCGCAGGGGATTGTTAAGTTCTTGCAAAGAGTTGCTTGAGTCTACACTGCGCGGTTAGTCTCGGCACCTGGGGTTGAAAGTAAAAATGAGGGGTGAAGACCGCTCCGGGGGGGCTCGACCTTGACCTCGCTCGATCGTTCGCTGGGCATTTCGCCCTTTAACGTTTTAAAGCGTAGGATAAAGTGGAGTTTAGCCAAGACTTCGCTTCTTAAGCTGTGGTAGCATTTTACAATGAAACTGTCTAGGAATCTGATCGTAGAGTGAATAATGGGGACAGTTGAAACGGGGATTGTAAAGATTGCGAGGGATTGTGCGAGAGCAGGAAGATTATATCTCTGTTCATTTTCTCAAGCAAAGTGCATCAAGAATGCATACGCTTCGCGCACTTTCCGCAGCGAGCAAGCGCGGTTGGAGCGTTTCTATTTTCAAGTAAGTTGATCCCTCGCGTAGAGGAGACTCGGTGCGCAGAATTTTGTCAGATATGGCATGCGAAGCGGGAGCGGCGTCGCCTAGTTTGCCTCTGTCGGGAATTCACTCGGTAAATAAACTCGCGTAAAATTAATCAAAGGTTAGAAAACGTGTACACACTCGTTAATATTGCTCGGCTTCTGGATCGTGCTCGAGCGTAACCTAGGGTAAAGCTTCGCGTGTGGTTTTCCGCGTAGGGGGGATGGCTGATGAACGAGGTAAAATGTAAATCGGTTGCTCGGGCCTTGTTGCGCGTCCCACCGCGGTCACGTCGGGAGAGTGAAGGGATCAAGACGCGAATACAATGTAGGTAAGTAGAATCGAATCTCACCCCGGTTGGGCAAGTAGAAATGTATGCAGTTGCAGATCCGCCACACGTCCTCGATCTTGCAGTCGACGATGCAGTCGCTGTAAGTGTACGAAGACCTGAACGGGGCCATCTCCTCCGCGAACACACAGTGACGTTGCCCCAACGAGTACGGTATAATGTTTTTCGTGCTGTAAGACACGATCGCCTCGGTGGCCACGCTCAGCTCCGTTCTCGGGGACACGAGGACATCCATCACACCTCCACTGGTCGCGTCCGGATAATCATGGGGATTGAAGAGCGTCACCTGTCGAGCGAGACGCGCGAGTTACGAGCTGGCTGTCGGGAAGCCGAAAGAAATTTACCTTCCAACCAGTGATGGGGAGCAGGGAGTGAAAGTAGTCGTTTAGAAACGGCTCCAACAGGACGGACAAGCCGTTCTCCTCGCCCAAATTGTCCACCTTCAAGGGCTCCACTTTGTGATCGACGCCGCTTTTTCTGCAATAGTAGAACGAGAAACGTATCGTGCAGAGCAACGTGGGGAAGCAGACGAAAAAGCAGATATTCGCGGGCACGAGATACCGCAGTTATCTTGGGATACTGTAATTCCGAGGGAGCAAGAAGCTCGGTGGGGGATAAAGGTAAGCTGCGCCGTGTTTGGAAAGGATGGAGAAGCAGAAAACCTCGGGAAGTTCACGCGCACCCTCCGCAAATGAATCTGCCGCGGCCAGGTCGGGAGGCGTCGCGGCGGGTGAATTATGAATCGACAGAACGAACCAGGGATTAGGGACCCTTGAAACTCACAACGGTATGTCGTCCCCTTTGGTGGCGTAATTGAAAGTGCAACAGAATCCGTCCTGCGTCTTGCGGAACATGAATATTTCCGAGCAGTTTCTTTCATCGGCTTGGAAGCGACACCTTAAGAGTATGTCCTCGCAAAGCGGCGTCAGCTGAAATCCCTCCGGCATTGTCAAGTACTCCTCGTCACCCGCGTATAGAAACTACGCTCTCACAACGGGGATGAAACATGAACTGTCGCCGCGAGACTCGATCAAAGAAAGTGGAGACTGCGAATGCTTCCAGGGAGAGCGGAAGATCGAGTAGTTACACTTAACAGTACTCACGCGCTGCATTACGTCGGTGATGTCGTAATATCCGTGATAATAACGTGCCAAAAGTTGATCGATCCGGTGCGATCGATTCTGCGTGAGGAACTCGGAATCGTAAAGGTCGCCCAGCTGCGAGATCATGCCGAGAATCTCCTCCAGCGAGAAGCGAGAGACGTTCGCTCTGAATCTAATCAAAAGAACACTGGATATGCCTTTCGACATCGTAAACATCCTTTAAATTGCTCATTTAAACAGTTAAGGAAAATAATTACGAGAGCATTACGTGCAAATTGCGAGCATCGGAATGAATGGCGCAAAAAATCCACCAGAATGTTTCGAAAGCAAAGTGCCGAGGCGTGCAATTTTTCAATCCACCAGCGAATTTGTGTAAATGGACGGTTTGCCAGGGAACTAGGCAGACACAGTGGAGGGATGATAAAATAGAGGAAAGAGTTAGGATTGCCGTCGAACTTTCGAAACGCTTTTGGTTAGAAATTAAATTAAAAATTCTATCCTGCGCGGGAGTGACGGGCACGCGAGCTTCATTTCCGTGGGAAAATCCGTCGCGAATCCGCGTTCGGATGGGATTAGAGGAACGGGGTTAAATATTTCCCCTTTGTTGTCGGGGATCGCGATTAAGTGGGACCGCAGTCACGATCTCAATATTAATGGATATTTTTGCGCGCTGGAATTAATTAGAGCCGCGACTGTACGCGTTGCATATTAATAGAAGATCGTTTCTTTCATTTTTTTTTTCTTTTGCTCGGGGCAGACTTAAAGTAGGTCTTGCTGACTGAATATTAATAGGAGTTTTCGTGGATTCGAGGCTAATTAAAGAAGTACGTTTATGGATTCTGGTCTGTTGATGGAAATTCAACTAGACTTCTCCGCCTGGACCCACGTTCCGCGATTACGCAATATTTTGTCGCGATAGACGTGCAAGTATTCGCGAGCTTCGTCACGTGTTCCTTGGGATTGAATTTTTTCCAGGGTCGGGGATATTGGAGGGATCTGTTTGCGGACGAAAGCCGACTGCAGCTCGAAGTGCAGCAGTGCACGGTCAGTGGGCGATGCAACGTGAACCGCAATCGAAATTATCCATGCAGTGCAATTTGGTGTTGCCCGATGAACCGACACCCAAACCACCCTCCACTCGATTGCACTCTTTGCGACCACTGTGACCGCGGGCGCGCTACTCCTGAATAGCGCTGGTGTTCATTTAATACCGGAAGCTTCTCACACTTCGTTCGCCAATTCCATAGCGGCATGGCGACTTATACGATTCACGGAGCAGATGGACACGCCTGAAAAGGAACGTTTCTGGTCCGATGAAACGGTTCTCCTAACGAGTCGACTAGCGTTCAAAGAAGCGCGCAGTATCTCAGCAACGACAGCAATCTGTGCGCGCGTGATTGAATTAGTAGTTTAATGATCCGCGGAGCAAACTCACCTGGGAAATTTAAATTCTGCGTGGGGAAGTACTCGGTCTCCACGCTCGTCATGCAGGGATGCTGTATAAAATCCAGATAGCCATGGTAAATCGTGTAAATCATCGCGGGCACGGTGATCGCGTACAGCAGGGACCACAGAACTCTGGAAGCGTCAGAAAATTCGATCCTGCGAAGCTTTCGCGGCACAAACACCCGGCGACGACGTGAATTTTAATTAACAAGTCCTCCCCTCCCGCTGTAAATTCCAAATATTTGCCGCGAACGGACCGCCGTAAACAGTATCCGTCACGATCCGAAAGTTACTTTATCGCCGGCACGTTCGACGATTAAAATTTCCTACGTTTTTCACCAAGCAACGTCGTAACGAATTCCCGTGCTCGCAAATTACCTGTCGAACCACGTCGCACTAGAGTCCACGATATACTTGAATCCAGCCAGCTTCGTGTACTTGCAGTAGAGCTTCACGTGTTTCGCCAACGTCCTGGTAAAATGCGACCGGTCGAGGCGTTTACGCCGGTCGCTCGAACCCCAGAGAGCATTGTGCTTCTTTCTGTACTCTAAAGACTCGTTCGCCTCGTAGGTACGCATCTTATCGTCTCCAGCAATTACCGCCGATCGTTAAGCAATAATTCCCTTACGATTCGTCTACTGTACAAACCTCCGACACGAATTAATTGACGCGACGAAGCCGCGGAGAGATTACGAAATTGGAATCACGTTTCCGAAGGCAGAGTTTCTCGACGAGCCATTCCCTGCGCGGCAGGGAGGGACAGAACCGCGGTATTTGCATACAACGATGAAAACAAAAAGAGAGAAAGTGGTGTAGATGCCAAATGGAGGAGGGGAAATATCATGGGTAGGAAAAACAAGCTTCCTTTTTGAACGCACGAAATTTCGGAGTTCCGAAGTGACTCGTGATTGCGTTGTAGCCACTGCCACGCAGCTGACCCGCAAGCTATCAGCTTTGGGTGTTGCCAGGTTGACTGGCGGTCCGCGGCATTTATATTCGGCCTCGTGTCGCGTTGTCGTGCTTACGATACAGGGATTCACAAGCGAAGTCGTCGTATCTGCGGCGTATCGTTCGCCGCTGATGGGCATCGCTTGTTTCACGCACGTCCGGGGCTTGGGATCGTCCACACAGTCACGAAATTCGCGGTGGCCTTTCACCTACTGCTCTGCTCTGTCTGCGAACGGAGGAGAAGATCGCGTGCGATAGACGAGCCATTCTGTGTGTATCGGTGGAGCTTGTTTTAGCTTCAGAGGAAGCTTGATCTAGTGGTGGATGCAATCTTGATCCATTAGTGATTAGAGGTACTTGTTCCAATCTTCCAAGCTGTTCGACGGCATTCGTTGGTGCTTCAGCTTTCCTGCACCGTCTGGTGCAATTTAACTTTTAGGAGATTTAACGACACACTGTTTCAAAGTGTGTCGTTAAATCCGCCTGGTCCCACGATAATTCAGCCCCCGACTGAGTCTCTGCCAATAAAAATGCTAATTGCATTCTTGAGCTCGTTTTGCTTTCGAGCAGCTGGTAAGCCGAAGTCCATCAAGATACCGCGAAACATCGGCGGATGGTCTGTAGTTTTACAATCGCGAATCCCGGCATGGTTATCTTAGCGCTCGATCATTTGGATATGAATTATGCGTTGAAGCATCTACGTGCATCAGCGTAAAAAGCCATCGTCGCGCGCCCCTCGTGAATATTGCAGCGTGATAATGCAATATTCAGGGACAGTGGTGGAAATGCTTATCGTAACTTTAAACGAAGTGTGATCGCGCTTCCATTTTCATCGGGTCTAGTGCACGCGAGATGCGCTCCTGCGCCCTTAGCAAACCAGAGAGACGTTCTGTAATTCTTGTTACGCGTCCAACCGTTGATTACTCGATTAAAGAAGACGGCTGGGGCTGATCGATCAGACAGCCGAGTAAAAAGAGAATGGCGGAGGGACGAAGTTGCCGCAAACTTTCCAGACCGTTCGCGAATCGGTGATTTCGGGAGCGCCAGTTCCATTAACGTGCTTACCTGTCGCGAGGAAGTTGGTTAAGTCTGCTGAAGTCGAATCGATAGGTTTTCGGCTGGCCGTGCTTCGTTAAATGGCCCGTGACTGTACGGCCATCATCAATTAGGCTGCACGAATCGGGCTTCGTTACGTTTACGTGCGTGCAATGGCGTGATTAACGACAATCATCGGTGACAATCGGATCGCGATATCGCAGCGCGGGCTGAAGCTCGAACGATGATCGATCGGTGAAGTTATTCGCCCGTTACCCGTGAATTATTAATCGAAAATTTCGGCCCTGAAGGGATCTTTCTGTGGGCGATAAACGAGGGAGCTCTGACGATAAGTGGAATATTCTGGATCCTAGAAATTCATTGTTGAAAAGGTTAGCATCTCCCTGTGGAGAATAGAGTGTCCATTAAGGGATCATGCTCAGTCAGGAGGCCGAAAAGAGGGTGGTCTTTGGAAATTTTTTACTCAAAAGCTATAACACATTTCTCAAAAAATCTTTTTTCCTTTTAAGGATTGCATCTAGCACCGTGCATCGTAATTTTTTTATTTAAAAATATTTATCAATAACTAAGTTATTGTCCATCACTCGAAGGTTCTCTAAAAAAAAAGGCTTCTGCGGTGACCACTGCTGCTCGAAAGTCGATCATCTAAAATAAAAAATTCAAAAGAGTTTACTTATTACATTATATTATCTAGTATTTCAACGAAGGATTTTTCGAAATATTGATTTGGCAAAAAATGGCTGATGTTTAAAGTAAAAGTTTCAATTTTTATCATAAATCGTGCCTGATTTTCGTCAATTAAAAGAAAACTAAGCATGGGATAAAAAATAAATCCTTCGTTCAAATACTAGGTAATATAATATAATAAGTAAATTCTTTTGAATTTTTTATTTTAGATGATCGACTTTCGAGCAGCAGTGGTCACTCTCGCAGGCCAAAAAAAAACAAAGAAATCGTCGTCACGTATGATTTTATATATATAGAGTAGATATATCTCTTTTTACCACAGACGTATGTTTACCGCGAGATTTGGGACCAATGAGGAGCATTCCAACCGTGTTAAAACATTCGCGTCCTCCCCGTAAGACGCATGCGGCTCGTTAATCCCAGAATTCACGTATCGCGGCAGCACGGTATCGTTACGCGCAACATTCCCTTAAATCACAATGCGCGCCGCGACGCGCCGTTGTATTTTCCGCGGGCATTATGGCATTTTTTCGCCCCCATTTCCTCAGCGGCCGTGATTTGCGAGCCGCCTGATTTGCGACTCGCCACCAGCTTCAAGGTTTCCTCTCCACCGCGGAATCGTATTTTTTTCCCCAAACAGAGGAGGGCGGGGACAGACTATCGCGACAATTTTATTACGAGACATTAAACACGCGGTCGCGCGGACGCAATTATAACCGCGGCTCGGCTAGCATCAGGCGTCGTCAGGTTCGCTGTTGCTTCCTATTTATCCTCCGCCGCTGCAGTCGCATGGATTTCAATTATCCCGAGTTAGCCAGTCTGATCCCCAACGAGGAGGAGTAAACCGCGACGCCTAGCACCGCGGACTGGAGATATTTTATTAACGTGCCAAATCCCCGCCGGATTTCGGCGTGGATTCGCGGGAAACACCGGCGCAAGAGTGCATACGAAGCACCGACTTTCCACCTGGCTTCGAGCTCCGCGCGTTTCGGACTTCCGTGATCCTCGAGCGATAGAAACTTACGGCGCATCGAGACGGGGGCGCCTCGAACAAGCAACCCTCCCGCCTTCTACCCCGGCTTAACAGCCGCCGTTTGTCTGAACCGTTACGCCCCGCGAAAACGAGAGAAAAAAAAAACAGGGAAAGGGGAAAGAAACGGGGGCGTAAGTCGCGGCGAGCAGCGAGCGCGACTTTCTCCGAGCAGAAAATTTCAGTAAACCTAGGCTGCATTATGGTGCTGACACCATGGTGCATCCGACAGCTGCGTGACTACCCTCCACCTCGAGCAGTGTCGTTTGCCTTGGAGATTCTAAAAAGCTGAGACCACGCGGGGGCGTGTGCTGGCGTCACCTTGGAGAACGAAGGGTGCCTGAGGAACTGGGTCATGCTGGAGGACATCGCGTCGTTGGTTGCTGATAAGTATTGATCATCTCTTATGTATGACAAAGCTGGCGGGGAGCTCGGGAACGTATCATCAGTGTTGAATGTTCAAGTCTTTTTTCCAAATTCCTGTTTCAGGGTGTTGAGAGAAGCTATGTTATAATCTAGCCGATGGTCAGGGTTTTTCCCTGAAGCAGCGTTCGTCATCTGGCGGACACTTGGCTTTCCGTCCTCGTCCATAAACTCGGGACTTTTATTAAAACTCAATTGTAAAGCCTACCGAGTGTTGCTATTAGCGCAGCCAATTTGGAAAGTTCAGAGGGATTAGGACAGCGAGCAGATGCGCATTTTATTGCAGCCGCACGGTCACCACGCCAAGGCCCAAAAGTCCGCTTCGCGTATACCTGTTGTTTTTCACCGGTCCCCAACGCGTAGGAGGGACTTAGATTTTCTCCCGCTATTTTCACCCTCGCCACTGTTCTTCGCGATACGCGTACGCCAATCGGTCGTTTTCAACCCTCCTCCTGGAACCACCACTATTTCGCCGAATTCCTTGGAGAGGGAAATTTTAGTTTTCCTGCGAACGACCACTACACCAGAATGTCAGAATTCAATATCACTTAATCAGAGTCACACAATTCGGGAACTCAATCACGTGTAAGCAGAATCACGCGATTCAAGAACTCAGCAAAACCTTAAGAATTCTACGCTTCGATAGTATTCACAGTACATTCGTAACCATTGACGATAAATCTATTACGCGTCAATTACAATAAAAATTCAGTGAGCTCTTGTGATTTTAACCCGTCATAAGAGTGTGGCAAATTCAGACTGGTCGTTGATCATATACGACTTGATCTTCCACGCCACAACACAGGGGTTGATTGGGGTTCGAAGAAGCGACAGTGGATTCAACGATGTCCCCGAAGCACTAAGGAGTTCCTTCGCAAGATCGTCCATGAGCTCAGGATACTCGCGAGGTCGCTGAGAGTTCTCAAAATTCACAGAACCTTTGGGCTTCTCAAGACTCCGAGGAGAGGTTACATCGATGCGGCAGGTTGTAAAGGGCGCGTAAGAAATGACGCGGCACGGTCGTCGTATCGCGAACAGCATCACCCTCTCGTCGTCCCACGACCGTTTAAGTGTATTCTCCCTAATTAATCTCGAGATTAATCCGCGTTTACACCGGCGTACTGCGGACAATCCAATTTAAATCGCGTGCAGCAGGCGCGCTCGCTACGTTGTAAATTGCATGCAACGCGGCCCCGGAATGGAAATTACGGTGACGAGATTCCTCGTCGCGAGGAAGATGCTCTCCCTTTTACGTACGGTGGGAATTTCATCGTGATTCGCCCGTAGACTGGGACCGTTGCTCCTTGTAACGAAATCAAGCCATAGGCGGTGCATCGTGTCTTTTAAACGCCCCGCTTCCAGTCTCTTTAAAATCCCTTTAGATTTAGATAAACGGGCGGTTTGGCAGCGGGTGCTTTAATCTTCAAGCGCCCAGACCCTATATAGACACGTCAGGCGAGCTTTTAATTTCCCTCGGCAGAGTAACAATGAAATGTTTCATAGCATTTCTCATAAAAATTTCCGCGTTAATTTCTTACAACACCGATTACAGCTTTCATTCCCTCTAACTGAATGATCGCGTAATTCTGATTAGTGAAGGGGGATTCACAGAATGCGAATCGAAATTGAATCATCTCGCGCAGATACATCGCTCCCGCGAGAATTATTTTAAACAGCCACCGCGTTCGATACCACCCCCGCCAAAATGCTTTGGAATCGCACTTATCCGTGCATTATGTATCGACGCGTTAATCACACCACTGCAAATAGTTTTGTCGCCGCTATTAATTTACAATGCTCTAGTAATATCCTCCTATGAATTTACACGTGAATGGGGGGGAGTGGTGTGCGCGTATTTCGAGGGATTAAGCGATCAGTCGATTTCGATAATTAATACCAGCAATCGGGAAGCCTCGCATCGGTATCTGGAAAACACACGAGTTGCTGCAAGCTTTGTTAACGCTTTCGCGGTGGATAATGTCAATGTCCAACGTGTACAGCTGGGGATCCGTGGATTCTATCGTTGAAACAGTAACCGTGAATCCGGCGACTTTAATCGAAACCACTTGTTTACGCGAAAAGACGTAACAGTGTTCTAACAGCCTGGAAAGTGTTGAGGAAGAAAGGCCGAGGAAGCAGGGAGATGGGAAGCGACAGAAATGGTGGAACTGTACAGGGGTTGCAGCGCGAAAGGAAAAACGTTCGCCAAGGAAGCGGTGAAAAGAAGGGGCGAAACGTGGCGTGCTTTTTCAGTTCGGCGTTTAATTCCTCCGCGGCTCGATGCGTACTTGGCGAACGTTTCAGCGAGAAGTCGCGGGGAACAAAAGAGGCGAATGCCGGGAGCACAAAAGATTAAGCGGGGAGTTAATTACGGTCTGCACCGGGGGTGGACGGGGGTCTCGAAGTACGCGTACGTAGTCGCACCGGGCGGAGGAGAGATAAAGGAAAAGGAATTAAGAGAAACACTGGGCCATTTTCCATGCACGACAAAGCGGCGGGCCCTTTGTTTGCCTCTAATTGCGTGACTAGTCGCGTTACACGTTTCACGCTCGTCTTATCTCCGCCTTTTGGCCATCCGCCTTTCCTCCCTGGCCTTTTGTTTCCGTTCCTTCCGCATTTAAAAATGGCACGCCCGCGCGGAAGAAGTCGGTAAAAATTCAGTAGCTCCTGCTCCCGATTACCTCGAACTCCTTCGTGCCCCAGCTCGAGTCCCTCTGGACGGGAGTACTCGAGGCCCCCTGGTGGCTGATATCTCGAGCGTCGAATTAGAATCTTCGGGGAGACGATCGGCGAATATCTTGCGGATATTATTCAAATCGCGGGGAATTCGGCTTTGAGTGAATGGAGCTACCAGTGATCGAATCACGAGAGAAATTTAGTGACTTTCGCTTGAGGTGCGTGCCATTTTTATTGGAGATGGAAAAGGAGGGACGATGGGTGGAGAATGAAGAGGAGACTCGCCGCTACTCGTGCGCGATGAACGAGGCATGTGGCGAATAGCTGTGGAAGACGATGGGAAGAAAAGTGAAGCTTTGTTAAGCGCAAATTGAATGGGTGATCACACCCTTCCTCTCGTCGCTTCTTGTAACCAAACGTGGCTGGGTTTTTAACCGGCGAGGACCGAGCTGGCGAAGATCGGTTCGATAACGTACGTTCGATGCAATTTGCATGAAAAGATTGTGAGGAAAGTGACGTGGGCTCCGATGGGATCGCAAAATTTCGAGTCGCTTCAGTACCTACCTTGCGAAGATAAAATGCAGAACTACTAGCGCGATGATATTTATTTTAAAAAAAATTTCGCGCCAACAACTCCTAACAAGCTCATTAGCGACGTTTCTTTAATTCCGCGCGGGTGATTAAACTGTACGCTTTCGAGCAGCTTCGTGACGTCCGCGATTAATTATTTGGCTTTCGCACGAAATTGAAAAACGGGAAGGGTGGAGAGTTTGTGACGCGAGCGATCCTCGTCGCTCGAATTAATATTAATGCCGCTGACAGTGCAAACGCGTGCAGATAACTCGTAAAAAGGCACGATACGTGGGCAGAATTAATAAATCATTATTATACACAAACATTTGCTTCTGTTCCGTTGATACGGATAAACAGGGCTGTTTGCCCATTTCCACGTATGCAGTTGCGTTAATCCCCTTGATAAATAGAAGGCAAACATTTAGTACGTTACTGTTGAAGGGTTGAAAGAGAATCCCCGGAATGGGGTAATAATATAACAAACACTCGAACCAATGGAACGGGATGTTTCAAAAACGAGCGTACATACGATCGCGCAGAAAGCGAGAAGGGCGAAAGTAAAATCTGCCCCGAATGGAAAACGGTGGGAAACCATCGCGGAGTGCCTCTCCCATTCGTTCGACGACTTCTCTCGTCGTTAAGCCAACCGGCCCCCTCATTTTTCATGCATTAAAGTACGTCGCGGAACAAGCCGCGTCAAGGGACACGAATTCTACAAGAATCTATCAGGGAACGATAGGGGCAGGGGCTGCGAGAGGGAGGAGGAGCCGATCCGTGTCGAATAAAAGTGGATCGATGCCGAAGGACAGGATGATAATAAAAAAGGATACGAGCGTGTCTACGTGTGCCGGAATATTTAGGAAAAGGAGAAATTTATTTCTGATCGAATGGAGGACGAAGTGGTACCATTACGTCGAGGAACGTTCGTTTTTTATCGCCCTTACTCTGGTCACTTTATTTCAATCGCGCTGGAGAAACGAAACTGCAAAGTCGAAGCTTTGGAATCGGGAGGGCTTTCAAAGGACACCGATGAATTCTCGAGAAATAGGGAACGATGGGGAGGCGAGGTGCACGAGTAACGAACGTTCGCCCCGTTTCTGATGGGTCCGCGCTCATTTTTAATGCATTGGAAGCGAGCCGCGCCCGAATCCAGGCGACCTGGCTGGCAGAAGTTGAGTAGCCATGGATCGAAGGTAATCGATTCACGGCGTCGCGTCACGAGGAATGCCCAGGGCGGTGGATATTGTCGCGAATTCAATTATGTCCAGGAGATATAACGGCGAACGTAATCATTGCGGGGTATCGCGCCTCGCAATCTTGCCTCGCCCCGTGGCCGCGCGATTCGCAATTACCCTCTCGCGCTGTTCGGAATAATGCTGGCTCCGGGTGTAACCTAATCCCATCGCGGGGGCGGTCTCCTCTTATAGGGGTGCGTGCGATTGCCTCGGAGAAGCTGCTGCTTGGAATCCTTACGATTCTTGTTGTTACGAGAACGGCAGCGCGTATAAAAACTCGCAGTAACGCGCCTCAGCGGTTGATTATCTCGAGCTTCGAATTTAGCCAAGTGCGCGCTGCTGTTCGTCCTGCAGAGAGACGAAATTTAGAATTGGAACGCTACGCAGGGAAGCCTCGCGTTATCTTGAGACTTCTTCGTTGCTCTTTTTTCACCAGCCCTTGCTTGGATGGCACGTAGCGTAAGGTAGACCGGGGAGAATAGGATCACTTTGTGTTTGCCGGCAAAAAAATACTAGTCGAGCATTAGAAAACTAATTTTTTATTATATATTCGTGACCAGTACACCGTTGGCTTTAAGATTAATAATAGAAAATAAAGTCAAACTTAAAAATGTTTCTTCTGCGAACAAGAAAACAAAAAGTGAAAAATATCGCCCCAAGTTTCGGGGCGAATCGGATAACACATAAATTTCTGGAAAAAAACTGAAATTTTCATAAGAAAATCTATAGAATCAACTTAAACAAATCCTCGATTTCTTACCACGGTGCGTCAGGTGGCAGTCGCAGTTGAGTCACTGTCCCGAGAATTTGTGCATCTCCCGGGACAGCGTGTCACGCGTAACAACTGTCGCACCTTCGTCACCGAAGTAAGACAAGGCAACGTCCCCGTTAATCTTCGGCAATCTAGCAGGGTTTATCCCGGTCGTGCCGCGGATCCCTGAGGAATCGCCTTTACGCACCATACTTGCCGTTTACGCGGCCGTGTAAGCTGCGGGCACGCGAAGTTGGCCCTTCCCAGCCGCGATACGGTCTCGATGAGTTCGCTTTACGAGTGTTTGACGACGCTCGGATCGTCTTCCCGTGCAATCCTTCGGGTGGTATACCCAAAGGTGTCGGTCTTACATCGCGTCTCGTAAAAATAAATAAAGAGAGGTTTCACAGTACCGTGGCCCCGGAGTCTTCATACGGATCGCCGTGGATTCTGCACGGCTTTCGCCGTGGATCGCGATCATTTTTATGGTACAATCGGAACGCGAGAGGTGTTCTCTGTTCGTTTCGTGCGATTCGATAGGATATTTGGAACAATTGGAGGCGACAAAGGGATGGAGCCCGCGTTTGTAACGTTACGCGTTCGCGAGATCGTTAATATTCCCATTACGCGATGAACGGAATAGCCGGCAGCGTTTATTATTCCGAGGGGAGCCGGAAAATAATAAAGAGGATCGCGTGACAGCCCCGCAGCGTATACCCGTTCGCCTCTAAAATACGGAAAACGCTTAGTTTAGCACGCCGCGTCTGCCCGCGGCGTATTACCACGGTGGAAATATTACGAGCCAGGGAACGCTTAATCGGCTGCGGTTCGTTCGAGCATACGGCCACTTAGAATCTGTCCGTGAATGCTCCGCGGCCTGGGGAAAAATTATTGGGCCGCTTTTCCAGGCTGCCGGCCCCGCCAGAAAGTCGAACGCTCACTCGCACGTACACGTGCTGCGCTTCTTCGAGCTTGTCGCCTTATTTGGGTAAAAATAATTCTAAAGTGTCTTCTAAACAAGAAAAATTCCCGAGCTCCAACCATCGAGGTTAGTTGACCCCTGCCGGGTCAGAAATCCTCTGTTTCAATCCTTCGGCTGGTCAGGTCTGGTTTAATTAAAATTTTAAACCGCCAACGATACGCACGCAGCTTGTTTCAACTGCCTGGCAGTAATAAGCGATTTCAGTAGGGAGTTGAGTAGTACAGCACCGTATTTGAACCGACGCGATCGGTTAGCCCTAATCTGCGGCTATTTCGCTGGCCCGTGCACGTGTATCTGATGCACCGAAATAGTGATTTGCGGGCATCAGTCAAACAGTGCCACATGTTACCAGTCGCCGTCATAACCGTGCGTCATATCGTTGTCGCCGGCTGTGCGCCGCGCGTCCCCTCGTTTCCACGGAGCCCCGAGTCGCGCGGGGTCGCGCGAAATTTCACGCGGCGATCATCATCGCCGTCATCGTGGCGACCGACAGCCCGGGGACGATCCCTCCAGCCAGCGATTCGGGATTAAAAGACGTGCCAACTCGAGCCGATCGCGCGGATATAATTCCGCGTCGCCGTCTCCAGAGGAACGGATCGAGTCATCCGGAAAACGAAGTGACGCGAGCGAGCGTCGATAGTATTTTACTCGTCCCCATCGAGCGGAAAAAGGGCAACCCGCGAGCGTTGCGGAGGCGCGCGGGAAATTGAATGCAATCGAATGCACCGCCGTGACTTCGTTCCACCGAGTTCGTCGAATTTCGGGGATTCCTGGGGACCTTTATAGTAACCGTCTAAAAGGGCCAAGGATTTTCGTACTCGTCCGCTTTAAACTCATCTACTTTGCCCGCTACGAAGTAGAGACGTTCCTTTCGCGGCTCTTACGTAGTTAGGAGACGCTGATGCGTCGAATTCCTCGGTTTCCGGCTCGTCGAACGCTCATCTCGACTGTTCCACGCGCGACGGTGCAACGAGATGTAAATCATCGTCGCGAGCCGGAATCAATGTGGTACGTGCGGAGCGATTTATTTCGCCAAACGCAATGACGTGACTCGGGCCGCCCTTCCTGTATCCACCCCTCGGTTCCCTCGTTTCGAAACACAGACTTCAATGAGAGAATAATTCTGAAGCGCGCTCGGGGCCCGATCGTTCGCTTCTAGGGAGACGCTGTAACCACGGCGAGACGTGATATCCAACGAATCTTAACGGCCAGCCGCAGCAGGCTGATAGTTTAAATTTAATTAATGCAAACTGCATCCCCCTGCTATTCTTTGTAATTGCTCCGCGGTTTTGTACACGGTAAACGAGACGCGGACACTCGCTTGCGCCAGGGGTTGCGTAATTCTTTGCCACGCGAGATACGCGTTAGAACGGGTGTCTTTCCCTCGCTCGCTACGGACAGGGAAAGACCATCTAGCTGCGGGATAGTATGAAATTTTAACGCGACGAAACCTGGTTAGGCGATGGCGTGCTGTAGATGACGGAGGAAGTTAACGCGTTGGGGGATGCGAGGGAAACAAGAGTTCCCAAACTGGATGCTCCTCCGCAGAAGCTGGTGTATGATAAATTCCATCGACAGCGTTTCAAAGTAAAGGCGCGTAAGTTATCTCCGAGCCCCAAGGGGTTGATCTGGATTTTTGCAGGATTTCATTAACACGGACCACACTTACGAGTGCGCGATGTACGTTACCGATGCTGTGGGTGCATCGGTGGAAATACCAAGCAGAATATACCGCGAGGCTGATACAAATAATGTCCGACCAGCGGCTAGAACTTCGGCATACTGACAATCTCTGCTGACCACGCGTCGTGGAAGCTTCGCTTGAATCGAGGCTCGAGCAACTTCCAGTTCGCCTGGGAGCAAAGCCATGGACTTTTCAACAGACTTCGAATCGTGCTTCGTTGCCACCACGATAAATCTTGCGGGGAAAAAACGTGCGGAGGAAAGGACGAAGGATTTCACCGCAGAAATATTTGAGTGGCTCGATAACGCCGCCAAGGATTTACGTGCTCCCGTCACCGAGAATTCTCCCCCATCTGGAGGTCGAGCAACATCGCTGGCGAGAATCCTGGGATCATCCTGTCGATGTTCGACACCGATATAGGTAAATGTAAGTCCGCGAGAAGACATTGGATCATGACTGGGAATGAAGGCGAGCAGAATCAACTGACTATCGCTGAAGCTTAGGGGAGACCGGGGCTAGTTGACTAAAGAGGTTAGTTGACTAATTCCCTTTAATTGTTGTATTATGTTATAAATTATGCTGCGATTCGCGATATTGAAATATATGAATGACCAGCTTGCCATTTAACGTGTCAACGTGGCAAAAACTTGCGGGTTCTATCAGTGAGAATGAAAAATCTATAAAGGTCGGCGGGAAGTAAATATTTTTCTTTCGACTATTTATGAATTTTTGTCCACTAAGTATTGCTTGATGTTTTTTTCACGAATATTTTAAGGAAACGTGATACATTGACTATAATTTAGGGCATTTTATTTTATCCGGTGCGTGGAGGTTTTGTACGCACGACCCTTAACATGTTGACAATGTCGGACGGGGTTACTTGACTAAGCATACCACTAAACCTTGCACTTTTTATCCTCAAGATGCAATCGAGGCAAAGAGTTTAGCTGCTCAAATCCACTTCCCCCACCACTTCCTCCCTTCAAACTCTCAGTCTTTCCAAATAGACCATACCAAACAAGTAGAAAATAATTACAGTATTTAACACCATGATACTTAATAAAAAAAAATAACAGTGTGAAGGAGTGAAAAAAAATAAAAAAAATTTATTGGTCGTAGGATATATATATATACGCCTTTCGTATATATTGATGGAACTGTGACAGCGTATATATGCGCCTTTCGCAGGCAAAGGGTTAAAACTGAAAAGTAAATGCAAATACAACTAACCCCACAGATTCAATTAAAAAAATTTTAAAAATTAAGCCTGTATACCTAATGAAATTTGTAAACTTCTGGTGTGCAACAAGTCAAGAAAATACCAATAGTCTATTTATAAAAATTAGAAATGTTAAAAATTAGTGAACTAGTCCCGGGTCTCCCCTACTCGATCTTTGAATCAAAGCTATCTAGCACTACCTGTCAACGATCCGCAGAAGTAAAAACTGCACCTATGAACCTGTGCAAAGTTGCTGGAATGGAGCTTGTGAAATTTATATCTTCCCCTTGGCTGCTTCTGTTCCGCGGCTATTGTGCTTTAAAAGTGCAAGATCCCTGGGGATCGTCAGACTCGATCAGACGGTGATGTATTATTCAAATGACGTTAATAAAACGAGCCTCGTTCATAGCTCGTGGGGAGAAGGAATCGTTCCTAAATCGAGATGGAATGAATTATAACGCGCATCCCGTGCGGGCGTAATCACGGTTCGAAAGTTATTAAACGTTTGCCGCGGATCCTGTCACGAGCCAAGGTAAATACAATTGCTCGCGGCCATTGTACGAAAGCCAACCGGATGTTATAAGGTACGTGCGTAGAATACGTCGGGATGAAACGTCGGAATATCGAGGTTTTACGGCGCGCGATATCGGCTTGGAGGCGGGATGAGTTATGGCGAAGGAAACTACTTTTTTTCACGCCGCGCGTCCTGCACGTCGAGAACGTATCGAGTCGTTATTTCGATGGTAGACATTATTGACGAATAACTGTCCGCCCAGAAGCATAGATCACCGATAGCTGCGCTGTCGCTTTAAAGCAGTAATCCCCTCGGACATGTATAACAATACTTTGGGATCGAAATAATGGAAGTACAAAAGGTAGACGCGGAGCACTGAGAAAACAAGGGCGCTTTCTGTTCTAATGTTCCCCCAGCCGCTCTGCCCACGCAAGTTTTCCCCGGGAGAAGAAGGACAAACACTTTACGTAACTCGATCGAAACCGAGGCGAAGGAACCGTGGCGATCTCGCAGAACGAAGGACATCGAACTTCCTCGAACCTCGAGCACATCCCATGACCCGTGGAAAGTTATACCACGGCGCGTCGAGGATTAAATAAATACCAAAGAGCCAATTACAATATCAAACGGTGTATAAAGTAGCTTCGGTAGCGTTTGATTAAAGTGCGAAGCCCATTCAATTCATTGAAATTCATTAGAAACGGCTTTAACATCGCGTCGCTCGTTCGTCGCTTCCGCACGATAAGCGCGGGAAAAGTGAAACGCGAGCTACCATTCGCGAAGAGGGGTGGTTTGGACCAATCCATGAAAGGAGACAAAATAAATTCCACGCGACTTGCGACACGACGATCTGCAAATCGACGCGCATTACGAAGACTAGGTAGCGCGTTTCATTTTTTTCTTACGGACAACTGCATGTAGAAAAAATTAAACGCGCTACTTTTCGTAACACGCGTCGAAATGCACTCAGCGTCATCAAGCTTCTTCGTATGAAGGGACACTGAACTATATCTTTTTACTCCCTTAATTGCTCCCTAAGGGCTGTTGAATTGTACCAGGGGATCTCTCCAGCTAGATCAATAAACCCAGAATACATCAAAAGGGGTGACAGTGGATGAACTAGCCCCGGGCGACGAGCCGAGTAATCCGAAAATTCCATTGCCTCCCGTGGCCGTTTAAACAACGACGAGCCACGGTTCCTTTTGCCAGCGGAACGATGACAATACGCAGCTGGCAGCTTGGAAACACGTCCGACAACAGGGGCGCGTTCGAACTGGGGGACGAGGTGAGGCGACACCCGCGCATACACACGCTCGGCGATTTCAAAGCCTATCGATCGCCCTGCCGCGAGGACGGCAATTCAATTCACCACCCGTCGACACTTGCCCGAGCGAAAAAGCGCGAAGGTTAATCGCGGTAATGCGGATTTAACGCGTTGCCTGGCACACGGGTTCCCGGAAACGTTCCCGCCACTTCAAATTTTCATACGGTCCGAGCCGGGGTCGCGAACTTTTCTCCACCCGCAGTAATGGAGCGCAATTTTCCCCTATCTCTGTCCTTCGGGCGGGACGAACTGTCGGGGTGAGTTCAACTCCCTCCCTACCTCGGCTGAAACATAACTTTAATATCGTCGTATCGCGCGGTGTCTGATTGTGGGATTTTAAACGTTTTATCTTCACTGACTTGGGTCTATTTAGCGTGGACTCGGTTCAAGTTGTAATGGAGGGTGTAAGATCAGTTGAAGGATTAGACGAGGGCTTGAGGATTGCGAGGACTGGGGAGTGTGGGAGGGGAAAGTAGTGAATATTGAATTCTTGATTTCGAGAGAATCTGTGCTGTTAAAGGGGAGTTTCCTGCGTTTAATCGCATTAATTTCGCGAGCATTAGAGAAGAGCGAAGGAGGAAATCTTATTACGTGGATCGCCATGGCTGGCAACCTGTTAAAACTGACATTCCAGTCACGTGGCGAATAAATTGCTCCGATATTCGCGCGAACGACTTCGCTGATTTTAATTCGATTTCCTGGGTTATGCGACTCGATTCCCTGGCGATCCACGTTAAATATAGGCGATTCTTCGTTGCGAGGCTTCCATGCTGACGCGTGTTTGATCTCTTTTAAATAATAGATTCTTTCGGGCGACCATCTGTCTGCTTGTTAAGCGGACTTTTTGCTGGAAAGTTCTTCTGATCGATGCTTTTACGCTTTTTGGGTAATCAGTGGAGAGCAATGGCGAGGGTGTGTCACGCGACACGTTGTAATTACTGGATTGGTCGCGACATAATGGATTCGCGGTATACAGAATAGATTCGAATCAGTCCTGATCGCAGCGATCAAATATTTGAACGTCAACATTTCCGTGAAATGCATTGACAACAGGAATTCATTTCGACTCCATGATATTAACAAATACCAGTTCATATTAGCGTTAAACCCTAAATTCAATGAACAGATTGGGCGGGCCGTGCTATTTATTAACGAATTAACGTTGATCAACATCGTATAATTCTCAATTTCACGATCCCCCTTAAACAATCAACGCAAAACTATCTCACAAATTCACTAGAACTTTCTTCCGTACCCTAGATCTACTTTACACACCCATACGGCGACCTATACTACTTGCCCGTGACCCAGTCACAGGTTACACACATCCCCCACACGTACTTCTTAAACCAATAACCTATTTCACTACACAAACCCGTTTCTTTACGGCGCAGGACTTACTCCGTCCCCCCTAAACACAAACAACTGAAAACTACAATCACCATCCCGGAAAACTTGCCATGAATCAAGACACGGCCGTGGCTCGCGTCCACAAGCGAAAACCGCAACACGTAGCTCACTTGACTCCGTTTCGCGGTCCAATTTCTACCCCCCGCGATAGGGAAAGCACTAAGCTGTGACGAGGGTGAGGTAGGGCGGGAAACAAGGGTGTGTGGACGATGGGGGAAGTTCGAACAGGTCGGAGGAATGTTCCTGCTGGGTGAGGGTTCCGCGCGAAAGCTCCAGCGACGTAAAACGAACCGCAGGCTCCGGGTATTTCAGCCATTGTTAGCGCAGCCCTTCCCTCTCTTATTGCACACCCTTCGAGGCGAATCTGGCGGCTGGAACGGCAGCGATCATAACACAGAGGACGAAAGGATCAGGGCGAGACCGGTTGGCACGTTTCCTCCGCCTTGGGGAAGAGGTTTACGGCCTTCGTTAAAGGATTGCGCCCTACGACAGGCATCTTGCTGGCCGAGATCCGGGGGGGCGGGAGGGAGGTTCAGAGGCGTGGCTTCTGATTTGGATCGTCTGTGCTTTGAATACCCCCGAACGAAGAACTGATCTTGCGGAAAATTGAGATTATCGCGGGTTGACCTGGTTCTTTGTAGTCGTCGCAAACGACACCCTCGCCCGATCCCTGGGATTCGAGGGTTCGTGTGGCGGCGGCGGTCTGGTTACGTCCGTGGTAGGTTCGCGTTAATTCGATCTCTGAGGGATAGCGAGCATCTTCGGCGCGCCAGTGAAAACTGTTTGAAGGGGTGGTGCAGTGGGCTCGACGAAAGTGAATGAAGCATCGCAGAAACTGTCAGTAACAACGTTCAAGGGTAACTTTACCCTCAATTTCAGCAGATCATCCTCGTTTCAGTATTAGATGCTTTATTTGCGAAATTCAGCGTCTCCTCCTGCGATCACGCTCATTTCTCTCCGACATGGGAACGATAACGTTATCTGCGCCGCGTCAAACGACATTGCCTTATCATTCTTTATACGAGCCGTTCATATCGGGAAAGGACGCAGCCGAAATGGACCCCGCGACTCTGCTCGGCCCGTATCTCAGATCTTTACCGTTCAATTTCGGGATATAACCCTAGGCCGGATGAGAAAACTTTTATTTACCCAGCGATATTATCCAGGCCGTGGAGATGCCGAGCGACCCTCCCCGAATAACGTCGATCCGTCGTGATCGTTTTCCACGCAAGCACAGCTTGATCTTGCGGCCCGACCGAGAACACTCCTCGTCCACCCCGTTTTTTCCTTTCTCTGTCCTCTGACAGATACACGAATTCCCTCGCGAAGTGATTGACCAGCGATCGCCAGGGGAAACTTCATCATTTTCCCATTTTCCGGCGACGGGTGAGCCGTCCCCTGTCCTCGTCGCGAGGGTGGCCAGTGATTTCCCAGCGTGCGAATACAACGATCCTTAGGAATTCCAGGCGGATAAACGCGGCGACTAATTGAAACTAACGATCGAGGGATAAAGTTGAGGAACTAACGAGCGGCTTACGATTTCACAAGCTCGCCCTCGTAAAGCTCGCGATAATACTTTGCAAACTGTCTGCTAGTTCGGAGCCAACGATCGGCGCCGATTTCCGCGGATAACGATCGCCGTGTTATCTCCGCGCGTTACGGCAATTACGAATTCCGGGTAAGTATGGCGAGACGTTGGCGGGTGGCTGCGAAATCACTCTTGGAGGGTGAAATAATTTGCCACAGTGAAGTCTGCTCGCTATTTCCCGCACGTTCCCGCTTCGACTTGCCTCGGCTCCGCGGCCGCTTCCTTACTATCCCAGTATTTTTCAACCGGGATTATGCTGAACTCGCGGGATCCTCGAACGTGTCCAAAAGGTTTCGAGGATTTGTTTAAAAACGCCGAGTTACGGGGCCCGGGAAATTCTCGCCCGTCAAGTCGACTTGATTGCGTATATAATAGATATTCGCGGCTGTTAAGGGTTCGTGGCTGCGCTAAATGCAGCTATGACAGTCTAAAGCGCTGCATTAAGCGAAGGATGTTAACCGACACCTCTACTCGAATTAACGAACGCCTAACGGCATCGAAAGCGCCGGCGTGCCAACGTTCCGTCACAATCGAGGCTCCCCCGGGAATTAGTCGGGATTCCGCCACGTCTGTGTATACAATCTACCATAAGTTAATCGAGATTCTACTCGAAAATCATTAGCATTCCGCTACAGGTGTTCCCTTTGCGATCCAATCACGCCTCCGTCGCGGGATAATCGAAATTCTACGAAGTACAAGAGATAAACTCTCCGCCCTAAGTTTCCCCTTTGAATCGACTAAGCTTCAATCAGAGTATAAGGCTTGCCGTAAGTTTGTCTCTACTGGGGTTTATTAGTCCGGGACGAAATTCCTGAATTATATGCTTGGCGATGTTACAGGTCCGTAACCTTTTAGTTGTAAGCCTAGTTGCCTCGCTGAACCTTCTTAGGCAAGTTCTTAGCGGCTACGAAATGTTGAAATAATTAATTCCCTAGTACTTACAAGGAGAGTATTTTAGGTGTCCGCCTCCGATCATTTTGATTTTTGGATGTGTTATAGAGGACCGAAAAATAAGAAATACTCTCCTTGTTAGCTTCTAAACGCTTCAGCGACTCGAATTACTCGCGAAAAACCCTTTCATCCTTCGAGAATCTCTCGCAGCGGGAAAGTAACTAGTCTGATCGGTAGGTGGATGGTTCTACTGTGAAACATTCGTCCAGGGACCACGCAGCGTGCCCCAACACTGTCGCGGTGTAATTTGTGCCTCACTTATCGGCTCGCGAACGGGAATCGCGCTCGAGCACGCGCTTTATGCGCGCACGGGAAGGATAACGTTGCAACGCGAAACCGCGGACACATAGGCTGCTGTGTAACGGGCGTGATTGATCAACGGAACGTTTCATTTGCTCGGCGCAGAGACGAGAAGTCGCACTCGTTCGTGATTGTTGCACCGTGACGCGACCCATTCAGCCGTGGATCGATCCGTGGCCGCAGAACGGAAGGCGTTCGTTCGTGTGCACCGTTAACGCGATTACGTGTTAATCGCCTCGAGGTGAGAAGTTTGTCGCCCCTTGTGCGAACACCGGCGATGGTATCGCAGCCCCCAGGTCCCCGACACCGTCTTGCAGCCGAATTCGATCGTTGCACAAAGGGGTGTCATTCGTTCTACGTTATTGCTAGGCCGCAACTGTCGGGACAGGTCGATGTAAAAAGGGCTTTCGTAGTCAGAAGTTCGGCCCGTAACTTCTGCTTGACGAGCAACTCCGTCGAGTGGAACTTTCCTCTGAAAGAAGCCTGACAGTGGGGGGGAAGGAAAAAAATTCAGCTCGGAGAAATGAAGGAACGGAGGAGCAAAGGTAGAAAAGGAAGAAACGTGCCCCCGAAAAAGCGTGCTGTCCACGTGGCACCACTCGAAACTCAATTCTCCCTATGCGCTCTGCAGCTTTCCTCCGCGAACAAGGTTACCCCTCGCACGAAGGATCGCCTACACGCTGGTTAGAGTGGAATCTGTGCGAGCGTCGGTGTGCACGGGTGGAAAAGCATCGAAAGCTGATTAGTATCGAGGGTGTCCCCTGTTTTCGAGCACAAATTGCGTTTCCCGTGGATGGAGGTTCGGTGTCGTTCGGTGTGTTAGCAGGAATGCAATCTCACGCTGTAGGATTTCAAGGAACGGCTCCTCGCCCCAGCCTTTTTTCTCTAGACCGGTCTAGACCAACAATTATATTACAAATCGAAATTCCACTCGATCAAGCGCCTCGAACGGTAAAAGTATGCCAAGGGGCGAGCCGATCGGGGGGAGTGTAGAGGACAGAAGAGCCAGAAGGGGTTATAATTACTAGGAATGCTCTTCCGCTTTCGGACCGAAGTCGTCGTGACAGCTCTTTCCCATCGTCCTTCTTCCACCCCCTTGACTATCTCGTCTCGACTGGTCGCTACGCTCGAAGGGCTGGCCCTCTCTCCTTTGTTCTTCCATCCCCTTTAGTCCCGATAGTTCCCCGGCGCAGGCCATCCCGCGGGAAAGACAACGGTACCTAATTCCCATCGGGAGAATCGTCGGAGACAAAGAAGCCGCCGATGATGATGTGTCTGGTGGGCCATTCGGCTGGATAATCTGGGTACCATTCCAGCAATGGGATCGATGAGGAAGAGCGAACGAGGATTTCATGGTGGATTTCGTTTTCTGCCGGGGCAACTGGAAATAGGCGGAGCTCCCGCTCCTTGTATTCTTTTTGCGTCGTTTAATAATTCGCTAAGGAAAAGGTAACTCAAGGAAGTTCTTGCGCGAGGCTTTAACTTCTGGAGGATAGCGGTGGTAGGGGGGGATTCGTGAAATTTCAGTGGTGGTCGTTTCGCAGAAGCTTGATGAAATGCGTATCGATTTAATATCCGAGCGGATAGATCGAGGGGAAGTAATGTCAGTGACAACCAGAAGAAGTTGAATTTCAGGGTAAATGTGAAGGGAATGAAATGGAGTAGCCCCTCGTTAGGAGTCAATGGATGCGTAGAATGAAGGGGGTTTGGTATTATTTTCACCACAGTGGAGGGTGACTGTTAAGCTTGTTTCGTTCGCCTGAATCGATTGTGTGAAATTAGCAAGTAGTGATTGTCAGCGAATAATCTGATTTAAGTAAACTACTCGATGTATATGCCGATCAAAGGGATTCTTGTTAGTTCTATCATCGAGTTCATGGGGTTACGCCACACTGAGACGCTCGCGACTATACGAATTCTTTTTACAGATACTATGAGGTTGAAAATGATTTCTTTACGTCTTATGTGTAGAGCATGTATTAGTGCATATATTGTATACATACTATACAAAAATATTAAATAATGCCCGAGTTATTTGTTGTAATATATGCACTAAAACATGCTCTACACATAAGAAATAAAGAAATCATTTTCAACCTCATAGTATCTGTAAAAAAAAATCGTCTAACTAAACTTCGCGCGTCTCAGGTTGGCGTAACTCCTTAAGTAGTTTTGCTCGTGATTTATCAGACATCCATAACCAATGTGTCTCTCGCAAATAATTCTGTTGATAGAACTCTAGATTTCAACCGATCCATTGATAATTCGTCACAATTATCGCAGAGGCTTCGCAAATTCCAGTAATTTTGCATACACTGAGCGTAATTAAGGTCTGAAAGTGTCTCCTAACTGCATAGAACAACTGACACTGTAAAAAAGTGATATGACCCGTGCTCGCTTCACGTACACAAGCTCCAGCGCGTTAAATATTTATTGACTTCCTCAACTTTCCGCATACTCATTGTCGAGAAAGCCACCGCCAAGATAAATCGGTCCTCGGTGGCGTCCCGCTCGATGATCGTCCATTTCTTTCATAAATATTCTACATCTGCATCCGCTCTCGATCTTAGAAACTGTCATGAACATTCCCCCGGTGCGGTTGAAGCGTCATCTTCTCGAAGCCCGCCGTTAGTTATGTTTAACGAACCTCGTGTTTATAAAAGTGCTCTCATTTTCCATTCGCTTCACCAGCGCTAGCTGCGTACACCGATTTCCGACCACTCACACTCGCGTCTTTATCAGGATCCAGAAACGTCAACCGATCGTCATTCCCTACGAACACGTCCGTGATTACGAGGAAACCTTCTTAGGGAAGAAAGCCCCTTTTACTGCCCGGATTTTCGTAAAAGCCCGCGCACTTTGCTCCCCCCCTGCTCGCCATCTCGTCGCGTTTATCGCGAGGAAACCGCGCCACGTATCTCCTCGATGGTCGTTCCCGAAAGTCCCTGTAGAGCGTGCAGAAAAAAAGCAGCCACTCGGGTTCATCCACGAACAGCGTAGGCGCTCTGTGATCCGCCCTGTAACCGACGTTCTATTAATCCAGCCGGTCATTTTGCTCTTGTATGCGTAACGAGGAATCTATCTTAAACGCTTCGAAGCGGAAGGAGATCAAAAAGAGGGAGGATCCAAAGGGCGGCTAGATATGAGAGACGCTCGAATAGCTTTTTATTGCTTCTGCTCGTCAAGCACCTGTCAGTCGCTCAAACACAGTCGTAATTACGAGCACGCCTCATCGAGGGCCCTCCTTCTGAAACAGATCTTGTTCAACCCTCTTTACCCCTTGCCCTTTATCCTCCTATCCGCCAAGCGGCTACTCCATCGGTTAAAAGACTCGTTGCTCGTCGAGACCGCTTTCAAACTGCTCGCGTCGACCGTGTCCCCCGAACGCGACCTCTATTCTCATCGTCAGACAAGAGCTTCTAAATTCTTCCAATATTTCATTACGCTCCACTTTGAAATTTACCGTTCATTACCCGCCCGCCTTTTGCTCGGTCGCTCCTCTATCGTAGACACTTTATCGGATACGTTTCTTCTCCCGCTCGGTCCTCGGCGAGCGTCCGTTTCGAGCCCCAACTAACGTACGTCGCCTCGTACTACTTGCCGGATACTTTTCCCATTTCAACGTGTACCTAACACGAACCTCTTTCCTCGATCAGCAAACTGCATCACACTCGCAATGAGAAGTAGAAATTTGCCCAGCAGCGCGAAATCAACCAGCGGAGTAGCGACGCGCGGTGCGCCCCGTGAACGACGAATTTCAATCGCCAGGGAAATTCAATAAAAATTGGCCTGTATAAAATATCAAAGCTCGACGCGAGCCGGCCGCTCGCGTTTGCCCATCATTCTCGCTGAATAATGTAGAAGTAAGCGCGGTGGATTCAATTGACAAACGACAACACGCGCGACCGGGGCGCATTCCCGTCGCCCGTGTGCGTCAAACGACACCCAGGCGGATAGCAGGAGCCGGTCTCCGCAATAACATATCAATTTTCGGGGCCACGGAACGCACAAAGCTGTCCCCGCCATTTAATACGATTATGGCTGGTTATAAACGTCAAACGGCATAAAGCGCTCCTTTTTGGGGGGAGGCTGCATACGCTCCGCGATACTTCCGCCGCATCTCGCGCATATGCGCGAACCTGCAGGCCACGCGAAATGGATTTTCGATAATAACCGAATTTACGACGACCGAGTGAGACCATCCGCGTGTGCGCCAGCTCCCGGCGTGTTTGGAACCTCGACAACTGCGTAGGAGCTACCCTCGGCGAGCTCCAGCTAAACGGTGGATCAGGGTGAATGGGACGTGGGTGGATTTAACGCTGGGAACTGTAAAAACTTTGATAAACCTGCTGAACTCTCAAAGTTCACTACAGTTGCTCCGTATCTGTTCCTATCGAAACTCTAATGGCTGATCAATCTTACGCCTTAACTCCTGCGGAACTTCGTTCACACTTGAAGGGAATTTCTACAGTAAAGAGCGAAGGATTTCAATAAATTCTCCCTTTCTAAGCGTCCACATTTGACTGGCATACGCACAGCTCGAAGCTCTCGTGGCAACGAGGGCCGAAATCCGCTTCCCCGTCGAAAAGGGAACGCCCAGGGACAGCTAAATGTTTGATGGCCCTCGGTTACCGCGTATCGTTACGCGGTGATATCATCGATTAATTTCGCGGCTAACTGAGGGAATAATGGAGGTGCCGTGATAGGCGGGCGCTTCTGTGCTCGCGGGACCAAGAAGCCCCGAGGGTGCTTTGTCAAATGTGGCGCTGAAGAGGGGACGGAACGGACGCTCGAGGCTCCTTCGTGGCTTGCACAAAAGAGGGTTGTAACCCTTGATGCACCGTTTAACGGTGCCCTTCCCGCGCGGGAATTTTTCGAGGTGTACCAAGGAGCCGTGACGTGGTCGGGAGATTAAATCAGCGCGGGGCGGGAGCTTCTTTATTGGACACCACAGAGGGGGAGCAGAAGGGGCGTCTGTGCGAGATGAGGTGGACGCGCTGTTTACGAGCGTCTGCGGCGATAAATCCATCCTTGTTGCTTGGATTTCGATGTAAACAGCCGGTGGCGCACGTTTAAGTGCTTAATAAATCGGTGCTGCTTCTAAGCGACGCTGGTCCGGTACCTCGTGTCCATTCTTCCCGTGCCACGACTCTCGTCTCAGCTGCAATTACGCTTTACCAACATTGTTGACTGATGACTCCCCCCCTGCCGTACGAGCAGGCGAAGAATCATCTTCATTACGCGCTCGATCGAAGCGTGCCACGTTTGATCCCCGGGCGATCGCAGGAACACGCGATAGGATCCAGCAATTAACAACGTCGACCTGGATCCGGCGAGCCACGACCGACGGACACTCTTCCTCGAGACACAGCGCCGTCCGTTATCGCGGCCGGGATACCCTCGAAACGACTCGGAAGCAACGGAAACGCGGCGGACAGGAGACAAAGGGCTGGCTGGAGACGCTTTAAAAATGTCTGTCGTTACGGGACGAGGCCAGGCAGCCTGTAAACAGATTATACGTACGAAACGTGCCGATAATTTATGTGCCGGGGAACCGTGGGGACCGAGGAGACCCGCGTACCCGCTCGTCGGCCGGGATAAAAATCGTTCTCCGGGGCAATCGTCGGGGCGAAAACTTTTCCCCGCGGTTTCTTGCTTCCCGTATGCATTACCAGCAGGAAGTTTCGGAGCCAACGACGTGCCACCTTGAAATTATTAAGTGTTTCATGAACTTCGGGCCGGATACTGCGGCGACGCGCGTCCTCGTTCCCGCGGCGACCCGGCTGGATCGAAATTTTCGCTTGTCGCGTTAACCTGCCACGTGTTTCGCTAACTTCTGGCCACCTGGGCGCCCGAAGAATTGCGCGATGGGAAAATACTCTCTCCAGGACGAGCAGCGCAGGTCGGAGGATTGGATGCACGATATGGATGATGAATTATTTGTTATTACTACTGCTGGGGTTATTGAATAAAACAACCTGCCACGCACAATTGTTGGGAATATACGAAATAATTGTTTATTAACAAAAAGGATAATATTTTGAACAGAATCACGCGTGGCACGCCGTGACGCCATGAGCAAGAAGTACGTGAAGACTGCTAAGTTAAAAAGCAAAAAGAACGACGACGGCGACGCTGAAAGAAAAACAAACGCGCAGCAACTCCTGTTGCTGACCACACTGCATGGCAAAGCCGGGTACACCGGGTGTAACATTTCTAACAACTACGTGATACTCTCGGGGTGCAAGCTGTAGCCTCTTCTGTCGGCCGTCGAATCTCCAAGTGTACCGTTAGCGCGTTCAGTCAACTAACCATTTCTGGGATAGAATCGAGCCGATACCACCCCACGCACAGACACGGTTAGCATCCGATTCAATCCCGTCGTGGTGTCGACCTATTTTTCACGCTGATTCCCCTCGAGAGGCTCGAAACGAGTGCGCGACAAGGTTCGCCGGGGTCTTAGCCAGCCCTGCACTCGCGAACGATTATCGATCAGCATCGAGAGGCGACCGGGTATAGATTAGTTTGAAACTCGAATCAATTATACGCACAGGGAGAAGGCCTGGTCGGCGTGCCGAGCTCGGTACACCGAATCTAATTAGTAATGCCGATTTAGCAAACCCTAATTGCGCGCCAACATATCAGCAGCAATTTATGCGATGCCCGTGTTATGAATCGCCCGGCTGGCCTCGTGTTTTCCTAACTGCCAGTGTAACTGGCCAGCGATCACCTTTCCACTTCTGCCCTCCCTCTTTCTCCGTGACTTCCTATTAATTTCCATATTTGCCGATCGGAATCGTGCGACGCGGAGCCCACTGGGGGCAGACACCGCGCGTAGCAATTCTCTGTTGCTTTAGCATCAGTTTCTACCGTGCAATAACAGTTTAATGTGGAATGGTACCGTCACACGAAATAGCGAGGGGGTGCGCGTGTCGTACCTTTGTCAGATTCTATCACTGCTCTTGCGCTTTTGGGGTGGATTGATATCACGGTGGATTGTCGAGCCGGAATGTGTCGGATCGTTGAGTAGGACTGGACAAGTGTCTTGGGAATTGGACATACTTCGGGCGAGATTGTTTTGTTAATGGGCCACCGTTCTATTTATTAACGCGGTGAAATCGCGGATGCAAACGTTTGAACCACGACACCGGTGCTCCGACCGCTTTGTCCACGCATAAAACTCATTAACAATGCATCAGGAGCGATGTCACGCGGCTGAGTTTGCGGTCGATGACGGGGGATGTCCACTTGCCTCGCTGTTGGTCACGGTTTACCTTCCCTTGCACTTTGTGACTTTGTTCCCTCCCCGATTAACAAAAGATCGCGCCGAAATTAGCGGGAGAAGTGGCCGCACGGGTGCAGCATTCTGATAATACCGCCGGTATTCAATGGCTACCAATTACCTTGGTCAGGGTTCAGTTGGAAAGGGAGCATCGGCGGGGATTAAATAGCGAACGATAACGAACAAATCGCTGGTAGATTTACGAACAAACCGCCATCGTTTGTTTTACATGCGTGGCGTTAAAGTTTATTCAAACTCGATTCGTTGGTATAATAATCAAATCAGCATCGAATCGATCGAGTTGTATGGCCATCGATGACGCGGCGTTAAACAGCCCCGGCGAGCCTGTGACAAATTTAAATTGATGATTGCCGCCGGTCGATTTTTCGGTTTATTAACTTTCCCTCGTTGTTTAATCGGGGGAAATGATTAATTGACGGGCAGAAACCCTCGACGTCCAGCCGTTGAAAAGTCGGAATTTCAGCCTGTTACCGGGTACAATCGAATCTGTGTAGGGATATATCGATTTGTCACGTTATTGGTCACGATTCGCCGAGGGCCGATTCCCGTCGCGCGGCAGAAAAGGGGAGAGAGAGGAAAAAATGAAAATTAATCGTCTCGGCAACCCCATTTCGGTTTATTAGCTTCCTTTCATTAGCCGTGTCAGGGGGGGGGGTGGGGAGATGATTAATCGCCGTGGAGGATTTGATGGCTAATTAATTAGAAGCCAGAATCTATCGACGTATCTCGTCATGAAACGCGACTCGTTGAACATTCCCTTAAATTGACGTTACAAATTACGTAGCACGTCTTTCGATATCGAATATGCCTATTTTTCTGCGGTGTCTTATTCGATTCCCTGCCAACTTCTGGGCGAAACATAATTCGATTCGTGTAACAATGGAAACTAATCAAAGTGATAATAAAAGGTAACGATTCGATCAGATCGGGTGAAACGATTAAAACTGCACGGAACTCGGTTGATTGAATCGCGAATTCTACGCTGAGTAATTGCGAAGCGACTTTCCCCACCTGTTTTCCAGCCTCTGCCTTCTCCAAGCAACACATTCGCTGTAGTATCGATGATGTAATTCCAAGACTTCGATTCAGGAATCGTATCTTCTGCCGTGAAAGTTTCTCTCACATACCTATTCTATCTATCACGATCCAACAAAAGCTCCCGTAATTTCGCATAATTGGAAACTTTGACGAGGAAGAAAACTTCTCGCAATTCAATTCGCTCCGTCCAATACTTCCCCGAACATCGTGACTTCGCCTGCCTTAGAAAAACCTGTTTGTTTATGCATTCGACCCGATTGAAACTTCGACGGGAAATCTGTGAATCCGTCGGCCTGGAGGAACGGCAGAAGTATAATCAATTTTTTAAAAGGCACGAGGTAAACGTCATAAGTCAAGGGTCGACTGTTACTACCACGCGTTTCAAATACGACGAAACGATCTCCCCCAGCAACTGTTGCGCAAACTCGCACATGCTCGCGGTATCGGCGAACTGCACACGATCGTCGGCACGAAGCAGCACGTGGCGTTTAAGCTCGCGCAATTTGTCGCACGTTCTCCGTGGCCACGAAAGATTATTACCGCGGTACAGAGTGTTAGCTGTGGTTTTGCATCGAAATAAGGTGTCGGAGTTTAAATTAGAATCTCCAACTCCGGCCCATCCTTCTCTCCTCTCCCCCTTTTCCCTTTTCTTCGCGGGCCGTTCGCACGGAGTCCGCGCACCTCGCCAGGCTATAAATAAGGTCGATCTTAACTGCGATATAGACAAGGATATATCAGTGTCAAGAAGACGGTCCCGTTTTAAATGCAAATGGACGGGCCTCTCCGCGCCTCGCCCTTCTCGCCGGGAACCCTATCGATTCGGGTAAACTTGCATTAATTCTTAATTATCGCCCATCCCGCTCGCTGGCTCCGGACGAATTCCTCAAACCGCCAACTTTTCCCGCATAGCTTAAGAACAGGGATTGCCGGAGGCGGTGTCTGGGAATGTTCGACGCGTCATAATTGATACTGGAGGGGATGAAACGTGCAGCGTCCACCTCTACTTTAATTTTATAATATTAACAGAGATCGGTGTAAATTAGAGAATAATCGCGGGCATAATTAGTGGAAGAAAGCAAGACTATCCGCTGATTTCGTCTGTATCGAAAGATAGGGGCAGAACGGGGGTGTCGAATGAAATTCATATCCTCTGTATTGAAACAAGGGATTGCCTCGGTGTGGCACAGTTGAGTCACGTGTAGATATCCGGCGTACACGGGTCGGGGCTGAGCGCATAATCGTCTTACAGTAAACTACGTGTCTGACCACATGCGCTCCTAAACTACTTAACTATATATCCACGGCAAACGCGGCGATACAATCCACGGCTAGACTACTGCAACCGTTTACTGGATACTTACTGTTTGCCCAGCTCTGATTTATCCACCTACCAATGTACATTTCCCTCCGTTTCTGGAGAGTAAATGATAAAGAACACTCGGAAGATATCGCCGAAAGACAACCCCTACTCCGTTACCTTCCACTTTGGGCGTCCGAGAAAAATGTTCGCGTTTCGAGCAGGGGAACGAGCAGTCTCTGCGACGATTTTATTTATTCAGGAGTCTGTTCGCAATAAGTATACTGAGATACTAAGAACTTAGTCCGTCTGAGATATCAAAGACAGCTCCACTGACGGTGCTCGGTCGCTTTGATGTGGGGCAGACTCGATAGCGTATTTGGAATTTATGATATTGATTCTAACGGTCGTTTGACCAATAATAAGCAGCGGATGATTTGATCAAGCGTTCGAGCGCAGCTCAAAGCCTCCTTGGTGCACATATTTACAAGGTGAATTGCGTGTAGCGTTTCTTATTAGCGCCAGCCACTCCGTTCTTTATCAGCGTCGAGCAACGGGTCTCAGAGGGAATCGAGGTATTATATCGTCGAACCGTGGCTATCGAGACTTCTTGCCTTTATCCGCCGGTGAATTCGAAGAAACCTAAAGGGGCAGCGCTTGAAACGAGGACTCCTCTCAATTGATTTCACGCTAATCGAAATTAATAACCTAGAGAATCCCGGTGGCAGATGAGCCACGGTCGTGTCCAAATTGAAATCACGAACGAGATAGTTGGACGAGGGCGGGCCGCGGTTTTAAACGTTAACGATACGACACCGTTCGCCAGGGAATAAAAACTTACCATCTCTATGGAGGGCCGCGCGTTACGCACCCTCCCCGCGATGAGCCATAACGCGAGACATTCCGTTACGCTTTATTATCATTCCTTCCTTTAACTACGATGATATTTGCTTTTTACGCCGCGCCCGTAAAACTGGACTTTCGTTTAACAAGGGGAAGCATTTAGTGCGACGCGGTTTATTCGCGTTACAACATTCAGCGGCAGAGAGAAACAGATTCCATGGAGCGCGCGTTTAAAAAGCACCGCGGCCAATTTATATGCAGATTCTTTTTGTACTTTATTGCTTCAGTGTGATGGAAGGTACACTCGTTGGGTTTCATTGCGCCCTGCTCTCCCCTTTAATCAACTGAAACGCTCTAATAATTCGATCTCTGTTTAATCGCCCGAACGGAACTTAGTGATATTAAAAACGGAGGGTAACGTTTGTTGTACAATTCTGTAGAATCGGTTCGGCTCGTGATACCGGGGGAATTAGACGAAAACAGCGTTGAAATTTCAGCGGAATCGCCCCCGCTCGCGCAGACTAACTCTGTCTCCAATTCTCCACTGCATCACGATGGAATTGAGGGGCAATTTGGAGACTCGTAGGCGAGGGGGCTTTGTAATACGCGCTCGGCAACGTTGCTCGGAAGACAGGGGGGATTATAAAGGGTTAAATGTCACCAGGATCCCGTGGCTCTTTTCTTGCTCGACGGAAACTTAGTTTATAAACTGCGCCACGATTAACTCGCGCTATCAACGCCAGCTACGGGGCACGGAAAACGAGGAACAACGGTAACTTCTCGGCCCTAATACTGGCATTCCATCCCTCAGCGCTGCTGGCTGGCTCCCCAGGTCTGCGCAACTTGGTAATTGCAAATAAAACCCCCGCCTCGTAGTCCTTTCCACGCGAAAATTATTGCAACAAGTTTTAGAAATCTGACTTCGCGAACATGGTTCGGCAGGGTGTTTGCAAAGAAACGGGCCTCTTAATTTAACAAACGACACCTATATTCAACTTTGAAATCAACAACAGAGTTCGTTATACTCATTACTATAATTCCCTCCCACCTGATATTCGAGGTTTAAATTCGTTTCCTGATTTTAAATGTAAAGCTCGGCGATATATAAGGTTACATTATGCGTCACAATAACTTTCTAGTCTCTTAATGTTAGTTAGTTTTTAGTCGTTTAGTTAGTTATTTAGTTATGGTTAGGCTCCTAACAGTATTGTACTGCAGCCTCGCCATTTACTTCGCTTGTCTTTATGTATTATTTTCTTCTCTGGATGTGTCAAGTAATAAAGACGAATAATAATAATAATAATAATAATAATAATACTGAGATATTAGAAGTGTCGAAGGCTAAGGGATCTCCTGCCGCTACTTCGTAACGCAAACGCAACGACAGCCGTAGTTCTACGAAAGCACAGATAAAAGTTTCGCGAAGAGCCAGGAAATCCCCGCAGCAAAGGATGCTTAGCACCAGTAAAGCGTCCCTTAATCACACTCAGCGGAGTGCCGCCGCTTTTTCACCAGCGCGACTACTTTCCGCGAGTCCCCGCGATCTCGCCCACGACTCGAACCGCACTCTGGCCTGCAGATTCTTCGTGTGAAACTTCTGCAGCATCATCGCTCCGTAAAACTTCTCGAGATCCTCCAGCTTCCTGTGCACGGTAGCTTCCGCTGCTGTTAAGAGAAGGCAGTTCCACGGTGACCAATCGACGTCCCTCCGAAACCTCGGCAACCTCAGCTGGTCGAGGCAATCGTTCTCCGAGATCGCAGATTTCCCGTGCCACACGTCGTTCACCAAGTGGTAGACGATCTTGGCGTCGATGACGAAGGCCAGGCTCGCGTGGCAGTACATTCTAGCCTCGCTAAGCCTGACGTCGCGAAGCAGCCTCTCGTAAGGGCCGTACACGATCCGCGGCCCCGATTGCACTTTCACGTACAGACAGTAATTGCAGGATGTGGAGCGACGCCCTCCCTCGTGGGGGAACTTCTCCACGGGCAATAATCTGCCGCAGCTGTTGCAGATCGTTTTACGACGCGGCTGGAACCAGCCGATCCAACCGGCGTCCTCGGAGTCGTTCGCCAGAGCATCTCTGGCCAGCGTCAGGAAGCCGATCTTCAGTCTTTCTCTCAGCCAGTTCAGCTTTCTGTGATCCACGCCGCGGGCTAGGAGATCGATCTCCTGGCCGAGCAAGCGTATCAGGTTGTTAGACGGTTCGCAAGTATGTGGCTCGATGTAGTTCCTCAGCCGTGACAACGTCTCGGAACGTTCCTTCGAACACGCGGCTTGTTTGCAGAGGGCATGGTACGCGTTTCTCAAGCTTCGTGCGCGCTGCACGCGAAGAGTGTCGACGAGGATCGGTTCACCGCGGCGGTCTCTTCGGACGAGGGGTGTCGATAGCTGGTCGAGGAACTCACTGTACGATCTCTCCGTCCTTCTCCGCTGGACGTTGGTTTTCAGGGAGTCTATGGCTCGCAGCAGCTCGACTTCCTTCGACAGGATCAGGCTGCACAGAGCGATCCTGGAGGGCCCGAAGAGCTGCAGGCTCGCCCTCCTCGTCTCGCTGATGCGCCAGCGGTCGAGGAGATTGTACAGCAACTCGAAGTCCGTCCTCGTTCTCGGGGACGTGCGGTTTAGTATCGCGAAATCCTGGCTGCGATAGGACCTCGGCTCCGCCGAAATTCCCTGCTCCTCCGGGTCCTCGCTGCGCGGTGAGACGGTGGTCGCCTGGATCGTGGCTAGTCGGCCGCGGCGAGCTCTGTGAACAGGGTTCAACGGCGGTTGAACAGTGATTCCTTTCGCAGGCAAGTTTATGGTATGGGCTGCTACTTGTCACAGAGATTTCATACTTCACCAGATCCCTATAGTCATTATACCGCTCGAATAACTCGCTCCGAGTAACTTGGAATCCTCGTCAGGCTTGCAAAATCGTTTTTATAAGAAGCTCAATTTTATAGGAAGCTCAAAGGCAACGTTAAATTTGTGAACGTAGCGTTCTCAGAGCGAACAGTAACGATCCCCCGTAACGAAAGAAGGTTACGCTCTAATTTACGAAACTATTGCAAAACTATCTCCAACCAAAGCTTCATTACTCAACCCAAGGGAAGCAGGATATGAGAAACGTCCAACGAGAAACGGTAGCCGAAAAACTGGCCCTCGCCCTCCAACTTCGACACTGCTCTAACTTGACATCGTCCGTTACTCCACCTGTAAAACCTCTGTATCTTTACGACGCTCTCCGCGATCTTCTCGTTCGAGGGCTCCTTAAACCTCGAGTCCTGGGAAGGGTTCCCGGCTCCCATCAGCCTGTCCCTTGCGTCGGGGAAGGAATCCACCTGCACGGCGACGTGGCGTCGCGTGTCCGTGCACTTGTCCGCGAAAGAGTCGGTCTGCGAGTTTCTTTCGCTCGTCGCCCGCCCGCTTCTCGCTGTCTGCGTGCTCGCGTTGCAGTAGACAGTGCCAGTGGCTTTGCTCCTCCATCCGCCCGAAAACGGCTCCGCCCCTCGGCTTCCCGTCTGGTCTGGAGCCACCAGGACCATGGCGATGCGCGGTCGTTTCCAGGGAAGGTTCGTCCACCTGCAGGAAAAAAAGCGGCGCGATCCTAAAAGGATAACCGGCGCAAGCTCACGGGGATAATGGTAATGCGGGCAGTAAAGGAAATTACTATGCCGCGGTTTAAAGGATTCGCCCAGGGACTGCATCGTCCGCCGTTTTACAATTCCAAACGATCCTCGGACAGCGGCGGGGGGGGGGGCGCGGTCGAAATTGCCCGCTACACGGGATCAAGATAATCGGGAACTTGTTTTCGAGGGAATTGCCGTCGACGTCTACCACCCTGCGTCGACGACGTCCCCGACGACAGTCGTTTAGCTTCGCTCTTCTCCGGACTTTCCCGCGGTGTCTTTCTTTCCTTTCGTCGAGCTCTGGCTACCTCGGTCGCAGGAAATACCCGCGGGCCGTGTGGCAGTGAATAATTCGCGGGGACTTCGTTTGGTAGCGAAGATTCCAGGTCCAGGGATGAGGGTAGATGTGGGATGTGCTGTAATTTGTAATTTACCGTGCCTGGCGAATGTAACTAAGAGCAGTTGCAAGTGCATTAGGGATTGGGAACCACGTGGCGCGACGTGAACACGGATTCCGTGACGTTAGCGGCCACGTGGCGCATTGTAAACATAACCACGCTCCATTGGGTAGACGTGCACCGTAATGCAAATGCTACCGCGCGACATTAGAAGTCACGCGGAGCGAATAGAGCCGGGCGAACTTGGTAGCCTCGTGAAGCACGAGATCGTGTGTAAGGGGAGAAGACCGTATAAATCGAACGAAAAATAAACAAAGAATTTTCCATAAATCGCTTCTAAAACTTGTCAAAAATATATTCTCAAAGTTATAGGCCAAAATTCAACTCCGTATCGATAATATAGCCTGGTGAGTCAGCGCGCCTCAGACAGTCGAGCATATCTAAAAATTTGACCAATCAACTTCAAGTTTTGCACACTTTCAGTTTATAATATCCCTCGGAATATGAACCACAATGTTTAAGCAAATTATTAATTTTAACTACTGTTTTTAAACAAATAAAACGCGAATTCTTGGCGAAAATGTTTGAAGTTCCGCCATTTTTAAAATATGCAAATCCTTTACACCATTTGTGGTTCATATTCTTACAATTGGCACATAAATTGAAAAAAAATTTATTTGTCTGTTTCACATACCTAAGTACCAGCGACGCTACAACCGGCGCCGTTTTGCATATCGAAAAAAAAACCTATTTCAGATAATGCTATATTTCTTTTCAATTTATTATAATTTTGCTGTTATAAAATATTTTTTACTTGTTATAATGTTAAATAATGTACCCTCGAAGTTACGAAAGGATTAGTGCTTTGGTATCCTTGCAAAAAATTCCTAAAAATGGATACAAAAATAAGCCGTTTACATGGGCTTCTACCCTTAAGGACAGAGTCTGTGGGATGCGCAGATTTCGTTACACAAGCTGATTGGCGTTAACGTTTTAATGAGTATCCTGATACCCGTTTCTTTGAAATTTCTGCTATTTTCACTGCATTTCCTAATCAAAGATATGTAGATATTCCACGTTTAACAGAGTTAGCAAATTCGATAGATATTTATTTAGCTCAGCGCCATTTGCCTTGGAAATATTGGCTCGCGTTGCAGCCCGGTTTGCCGTCGCCGATGTAAACGTTGTATTTTCTTCGCGTTAGTTGGCAAGTGCCGTCGCAGCGTGAATGGGAAAAGCGTGGAAGCATGCACTTGCCCGCTCATCGACGGCCACAGCAAACGGCGTAAATATTGCAGCGTCAATCATCGACGTTCGCGTATCGCGCCGTAAATTCGGCCATAAATGTTGCGTATCGGTGACCGCTTAGTGCGGCATAAATTTCGATCATAAATAAGTGTATGACCGACGTAAACTCGACCGCGAGTAAGTAGACGTAACAACTACGGCCAGAAAAGCGTCCAAGTGGCCGTAAACGCGACGCGCGAACCACCAGTTTCACCGAATCAAGTAACTCGACGCGTCGATCATTAATGTCGTAAATATTGCACTGTAAACACACATTCCATGGGCCACGGCTATAGTTCATTGATCGCGAGTAGGAAACAGTCGCGGGAAAATGTAAACTCTTGGAAATCTAGCGTGAAACTTTTCCAGTAGTAGAACACTCCATTAGTCAGACCAATGGAGCACACTTTCAAGCTCGCTTCAAAGCTGGAAGGAAAGGGGTGGAAAATTAATGCCCCGTCCAGGGGTTCTCGAATTTAAAGTCGATAATTTTTACCGGATAGGAAGGTTGGGCCGTTCTAGCCGTTTATCGGAAGCTGAAGGCGGTTCGGATCTTCCGGCGTCCGCGTCGAAAGAATCGCCGGTGACGAACGAGGACGCCGTCGCAATTAAATTGTATTTGCGCGAAACGATACCCCGGGTAACATCGAAAATCAATTTCGCATTGAGGAGCGGAGGGATTACCCTAAACGAGGGCCTCTTCACCGCGCCACCCACCCTCTCGCTCGCCCTCACTTCCACTAAGTGTTTACGTTTTTGGTTATTAAACGTTCGCGCCCGAACGAGCGCAGAAATTTAATTTCTGTTTAATTGGATCGCGGGCGGCCGACTGCGCGTACATCTGTGCATGGAATATTCATGACACCCCGACGAGAGACAAAGTCAAAAATGCATGAAGTGTGCGAGCACGCGCCCTCACTCTAGACTTCGTTTCTTCTCGTTAAAAGGCAAACGGGTAAACGCGATTCATCTCGTGACAGACTCGACGATTCACTTTTTATACCCCCTCCTGTTATCATTTTGAGCTACAAAAAGAAATACGTCGAAATTAGCGAATGAATGCTGAACGAGAATGGCTGATGTAACAGCTCACAGGGGGTGAGAATGTGCATATATAGCAAGGTCAGTGGTCTCTCCCCCATCTCCTACCCGTGGATTTACATTTAAAAAAATTCCAATGTAAATATTCTGAAACAATATTCCGAGAGCTGATACGAGTGGCGATGCGACGAAATTGTATTAAAATTTAATTTAATTCGAGGAACTTTCATAAACCTTGAAATATCACCAACGAGTGGATACGGCCGGGATCGCCACCTAAATTTAAAAACAGATTGAAGGGTGACAGAAACAATTACGCCGCGATTGTGCCGTCTCATCGTCGATGGCCAGAATCCGTGTCAAGATGGATAATTAATAGGAGCGATAATTGAGGGCGGAGCTTCCCGGAGCAATACTGTCGCGAATCGTCGAAAAATCGGGGAATTAATTCGTCGCGATTGCACCTGGACGCAATTACTCCGAGCGTATAAATATTAAACAACCGTTCTCGTTAAAATCGCCGCCTAGTAAATCTGTAAATTGTCTCATTTCAGCTCGAACGCGACCTCATCCCTTCTACGTGATTGATCTTTTCCAAGGGATGCTGAACATCGCAACGGTGAACCAAATATTCAACCCCCGATAGATAAACCGTCTTCATATCGTTAGAACGTAAAGAGATACAGTCTAGGCACAATTCCAGTGTAATCGTCGAAATTAGAACAAAGGAAACGCGTAAAGCACCCCGCATAAAATGCTGCTGTTACATGGAGCAACATTTTCAGTGAGAAATAAAAGTAGCTCGCTCAAAAGAAGAAATACGAGCGGTCGAACAAGTTTTCTCGGCAATTCTGTGCCCGCTGAAGTCGCGATAAATACAAATCTACTTCGTGCTTCGACTCACCGCCCTCCGTCTTCAGAAACGTTTCCGCCCCCGGCTCACTTTATTGTTTATTTCCTCGTAAATTACTTTTACGGCGCTCGTGTTTATCAGTTACGGTCCGATACGATTATTCATCATACGACGAACGACTCGTCGTCACCGCGGTAATTTATCGTCACTCTGCCCCCGTTGGTCCGTAAATTAGGGGATGTCGCGGAGCGTCGCGACCCCTACCACTTTCGTTACACGTCGCGCCGGTGCCTCCAGCGAAACGCGTGCTATTAGATTTATCGAAACAGACACACGACGAGGCGAAAAGAAAGTCACCGGTGCAGGTAACGGGCCTGGCTAGGCAGAGCGAAACGATCGGAGCTTTTAGCGCGACCCGGCCCATACACACGGAGACCCAGCGCGCGCCACCTGAAAGCTCAAAGCCTTAAATCCAGCGTTACCAATGGCAACCTGCTTGGTCGATCGGTCAAAAGCACTTCCTAGTCCATTATTTTTCGATTTTATATATCCCTGGGCTCAAAGGCCCGATCCGTACTGACCGAACTCGTGCTACAACAAACGATGCCTAAACCACCATTGTCCATTTCATCCCCGCCACCCCCTTTCTTTCCAGATAAAAGGGAGAACTAATTTTGGCTGTTTCGACGAAGGTGCTTCCTTTCATGCCTGTCCCTGCCAGCTTCCATACTACACCCTTGTGATTATTCACAGTTGCATGAGAAAACAATGCAGTTGTGGCTTGCAAGTGCATGGGTGCATCGTTAGAAATAATAGAGCCATGGGTCTTTACGCAGGAAAGAAATATAGATGTGACATAATTAATACAAAAAATTACGGATGTAATAATATTAATACTTTCTAAAAAAAAAAATTAAAAGAACGCCAGTTTTCGGGCCTCTCTAGGTGTATGTCCCCCTTAAACTAATTTCTGTAATCACTCTTGGATTCTGTTAAGTTACGGGTTAAAGAAGATTAACTACTGATGTTGTGTAAAATTCAATGCTCTTTCAGATTCAACTCTGGTATACAATTTAGTAGAATTTTGAATTGTAAAAAACGATTCGTATCACGTGAAAAGATAGTCGTTCAATTTAATCGTCGGCTTGTACAGCACCTTGTCCTCGATCTTCTGGAAGGTTTCTCGAAACTCCGCCTCGAACTGTTCCAAGTGCCTGCAACGCATTACTTCCTCTTATCACCTCGCCAATCGTTTACGAAATGAGATCAAAAGCATCCTTCCCCTCACCCCACAAAATTGCCAATAGACACAAATATGCGCTTACTTGAATTGGTTCTTCGCCAACTGGTGAGACAAGGTAACTCGCTTGATCAGGTGCCTCGAGTAGATATCCGCTAGGTTCTCGATCCTGCGATGAACCTCGGCCTCCGCATCCGTTAAGAGGATGCAATTCCACGGCGACCATTCCTCCTTCATGTTGTATCGAACCATCTTCAACGCGAACAGATCGCGGTTCTCGCTGACGGCTGAATGACCATGCCAGATATTGTTCACCAGATGGTACATGTCGTGTTTTTGCATTATGAACGCGATGGCCGAAGAGGACCCCCTCGCCCTCTCTTCGGAGCGCACGCAGCCCAGAAGAACCATGTAAGGATCGTAGCTCACGTGAGCAGTGTTCCGCTCGCGCAACCCGGTGCACCCTTGAAGCAATGAAACGTTGCTCTTCAACAAACCTCTATTTTAACCCCATTACAGCTAGCGGATCCACTTTGCAGTTCGGTGAACAACTGGATTATCAGAGTTCGACAGCCATCTGGACTTTTAACATTCAATAGCCATTTCTTATAGGTTTTCGTGCGCTGAAAACGAATCCAATATCATTGTATTCGGGGGGGTTGGTTCATAGAATAATTTTACGCAAGAAGTAACTGAATAACTATTACTGTTTCGACACAAAAGATGTTAAAGATGTTCAAAGTTGAAAATCTGCAGTTTTTTTCGAAGTTGAATTTCTCAAAAACTGAGGGTGATGGCGACAAACGGTTTGTGAGACCGTGTTGTCTGTTATAAGAAATGGCTATTGAATGTTACAAGTCCGAAAAGAAGTCAAACTTTGTCGAATTGTGTTATTTAAGGGGACTAGGCAGTCGGAGACTCGATTTTTTTTGTTGTATTTTTCGAAAGTACCACCCTTCCGGAGTAAATGCCGTTTGGTTTATGTTAAAATTCGCAAAATTAAGGATTTCACAGCCGAAAAGGTCGAGCGTTAAACGCGTTTTATATACTATTATACTACTATTTATAATAGTCACATTCATCTGGATTAGTCAAGCATACTAAGCTGAGGCACATTTTGTGATCCCAGAGTTTATCGGTCGAAAGTTTTTAGGCGACAGACAAACACACAAACATATTTGAAACTTTCTGCTTTATATATTAAGATTATTTAAATAATTTTTTAACTGTTTATAGTATTAACAAACATTACCCAAAAGTACTAGTCACAATTTGTATTCATCTCCTTGTAATTAATTCGCAAAAAGTATTTGTTTTTCGAGCGATCTGACTGCCTAGTCCTCTTAAAGAACAAGTACCGATGCAAATAGACAGCCTCTTCATCCTCCCATGAACGGTGAACTTGCTATAGGGGAGCAGTTTCGAGCAGCTCGGGCACACTCTCGTCCTAGCATGGACGGGCTCCCGCAGCTTGTCGACATCGACGCTTTTACAGAAGTGTTCGTGGCCGTTCTCGCAGCAGCAGGAGTGCGACGACCGTACGAAGTACAAGTAAGCGTCTGCATCGTTGAGCGAAAATGGAAGTGACATTTTGAAAGTGACTCCTCGGATCGTACACTCTGCGGATTGTATTCTTACAAACTATCCTTTCCCTGAAGTAATCCAGCGGCATGTCCCCCATTCCTCTGGCCAAGTAGGCCAGCTCTTGGTCCAGAAGTCGAATCAGATGGAACGCCGCGACACAGTTGTGCACCTCCAGCGACTTCTTCAGCATCGTCAGGATCTCGACGCGCTCTCCGCCCGTCACGCTGTAATTCGTCAGGGAGTCGTAGACGGCCTTAAGTTCCCGTGCCTTCTGGTTTCTCATGGTGACCATTTCCACCAGCTTCCCCTTGTAACCGTGCCAGAGCACAGGCTTGCAGTTGGCGGTGAGAAATCTCACGCGACTCCGGTTCCTGTGGCGCGCCTGCACCGCCTGCCTCTTCTGGTCGATCACGCCCAGCATCTCCACGGTTTTCTCCACGATCAGGTAATTCTCGGCACATCTCGCGGCTTTGAAGAAACGCTGCTTGGTGCAATCGAGGCGATCCAGCCTCCACTTCTCCACCAGGTCGTACAGCAAGTCGAAATCCAGACGAGATTTCGGTTCCACCCTTCGGAGGATCTCCTGCTGGTGCCTTTTCCTACAAACAATAGCGCGGGTCGATGCGATCCATTCTGCGGGCGAATCCTCTCGAATTGCCACGTTGCAGAACCCACTTATGCATCAGCAGCTTCTCGTGCTCGTACTGCTTGCAATCTTTCACCAGCCCCCGATACTCCCTCGCGTACTTCTTCACATACTTGAGTAACAAGTAGATCCTGTAGTTTCTCTGAATGATCCGTGCCTTTCCGTCGTAATCTAATCGCAGCATCATCTCCTCGTACGTCTCGTAGGGCTTCGACGTCAAGTACTTGTCGGACTCGCTCGATATGAAACAGTCCGGCCTGAGCGGCGATAAGAAAACACTGGGGGAGAAGGCTTAAACATGCTGCGTTAGGAATATCAAAACTCTTAAACCCCATTGCCAAGGGGTCGTTATTAAAACGACGCGCAGGTGTCAGAGAAGAAAGGGACTGTATTGCAGAAACTAATGAGATTCCACCTCGTGAAAATATCGAGGCGTTTAATTTAAATGATAAGAAGGAGGGCGCGCGCGAGATGATGAAGAATTTTCAACGCTCAAGAATGTCGGGCAGTTTTAATTCCAGCAAAGATTACCGTACCGCCACATCTGCGTTGGATGATCGCACGGCACCTGGGTGGATGTGTCGTTCGTCGCGATGTATTGCACCTTTTTGCTGCACGTGTTTTTCGCTGGCATCCTTAGTGGCCCCGTTTGAGACTCGGCGTTTAAATATTCCACCTTGGTGGCTCTGTGCCGCCATCCTCCCAGATAAGGTTTCTTTATCCGTCGATCATCTATCTTAACGGCTCGACAGCAGACCATTCTGCAGGATATTCTTCACCCTGCGAGCAATTCGAAACGTATCAGATTAAGGATCACGGTGGGAACTAATGGGTTGTCTGTAGAGTTCGGTTCTCGCGCGGAATCTGCTGTTCAACTATTTCTCGCGTAATTGATGAATCTGTTATCTTCAGGGGCGTCGATATTTGAAGCTCGTCCGGCAATCCCTGGGTTAGCCATTGCAATTTAGAATAGAGCTGCTACTTCAATTGAATCAAAGCGCTCGCTTCCTTCTTGACTATTGTTTTTATTAGACATACATATCACTTTCTCACATGAATTTCGCGATTTACAAGTATTAGGTGTAACTTTCAGTCGTATCTATCGTTTAAATTTTACAATCAAACGCAATGCTTTTCGTTCGTATATTCAACAACATATAAAACGTAACGAGGCTCGTTTAAATTAAGGCAAACATAAAACTCGGGCACGCTAACGAATCGTGAGATTGACGAAATTACGGGATTGCTGTAATAAAAAAACAAAACAAAAGAGAGAGATAAAAGTACACCATATGTATCGACATTTTTTCAGCACAAACCTGGAATAATATTGAAAATGTTGCACGCGCCGCTAACAAGAACCGTTAATAGTGTTACTCGCAGGGTGTAATTTACTATACAATATTTCGAGGCTATACATTCTACATTTGTATTTACATCTCGCAACGTTCCGTAAATTTCACGAACCTTTTCCTCGAGCGATCGAACACATTCATCCTTAACATCCACATTAACTCACTTAAAACATATACAATATGTGATAAACTATATACAAATATCGTTTTCATTTAGCATAGAAATTTATCCACAAAATATATACGGCAAATAATACAATATCTGTACAATGAAGGGGGGGGGGGCTCGTTAAGGGACGGGGTTAAAGGGGGCAAGAAAAGAAGGGGCGAGGGGCAGGAGAACTTTAAAGGTTACGGTAAACGAAAGAAAGGCATCCAGAGTCGACACAAAAATATTTTTTGTACGGTTAAAGCTAAAATAAATTATATGCCATTTGTAGCTTGAAATGAGATCTATTACAAAGTTTTCATTTTGGTGAGTTTTATCAGTGGGAAGTGTTGATGACACGAAAAGTCGAATACCGGGGGCTCTTTCGAATCCTTTTGATGCCCGTCAGCGAGCAACTTCAGAACCACGAAGTTCGTTTTAGCCACTTTCAATAAATCGTTAATCTGTGGATCAGACAATGCACGATAAGTAGAGAGTTCAGGGGGGAAGGGGAACGTCTAGATATGCTTAGAATCGTTTTACTTCGTTCACTGTGCTAGCGTTCGGGGGGTACAGAGACAACGCCCGTTCCAATATATTCCTGGCTTGGTGGAAATGTCGACAGCCAGCTAAGTACTGCATTTCACTAGTGACCTTCTCCTAGGAAAATTGGTAATTAAGAACCGATCAATGTCACATAAAGAAAGCATTGTACCACTCACATTCTTCTTATGCATCTGCGCGTTAGTCATATCTAAGAATTCTTGATAATGGACTGGTGGCGGTGTCAGTAACGAAGAAAACGGCAATAACCTGTGCTCGTATCGAACCCGCTCCGAGTCGAACTGCATTTCCGGAAGTGGTATTTTTCCATCCATACGAAAACCAACTAAAGCCTACGACGTAAACAGAAGTATTACTTAAAATTACATCGCATATAGTTATTACGCCGAGAAACTATAAAACATTTACTTTATAGTATCCACCGCATATATTTTGCATAGCCTGATACATCCATATCTCCAAGTCGAACGGTCTAGGCGTTGACTTTTTTTTCTTATTTTTAGCACTCTTCTTGGCGCCTCTGCCTTTATGCGCGTCATTATGCGCATCCTGGTCTATTAAAAATGTATCGGCCCGTGAAATGGCTGATACGAGCCACCCGTAAAGGAACTCGTACAGGTACCAAAATATATAATGATATTCGTGTACCGAGTACAATTCCAGCTCGAAGCCACTTAACAAATACATCACCATCACTCGTAATGTATGATACAAGATCCATGTTCCGAAACAAGCTAGATGCGACTTGGGCGGAACGCTTTTCACGAACAAGGTCTGTAAGTATCCGTCCACTCTTTCAGCCTGCCGGGAATTCAGAATTTTAGACTACGGAAGTCTTAGGTTTTACACGTATCTGTTTAAACTACTTTCAAACTCACTTCGTCTTGTAAGGTCGCAAAGTCCTCTAGTAGGTGTGCCAATTTATCTCTCTGCCTTGCTCTATTGTGACCAGTAAGCTGTAACAAGTTACCAAAGAGGCTTATACAATGGGTCATGAAACTATCAACGTATTCCTTGGCTTGATGGTTCTGTAGTAACGTGGTCTTCGGCATCAGAACCGGCGGCGCGATAAAGTTCCGCGCCGCGTCTTTCAACACGTCCGCAAAGTTATGCACGCCGAACACTCGGTTTGTTGTAGGCAAATAAACTATTTGTAGCATTGATCTAGATAATATACATGGACTTTGTCGTGAGAATTCTAAGAAAAAGTCCTAAAAAGAAATCAGTGTACTTGGTATTTATGCCGAGAATTGCTATTGGCTTGTAAACCATTTCTTACCAAAGCCGCATGAAATCCGTTCTGATTAGTGATCATAGTGACCGTTCGAAATCTATTTAGTAAGTCATCCAAATACTTCAGGGCCTCTGTCCTCGGCTTTATCTTGGTGTATCGCGGGAATGTTGGTGGCAATAATCTTTGATTTACCATCGGATCGAATCCCATGATATTTGGATAATTTGCTAAAATCAGAATACGAAATATTACTTTTATGAATAAACAGAGAATTTAGAAGGAACTTACATATTTCATCAGCTTTCTCTCCACGATTCACAGTCTTAATCATAACTTGAATCATGTATGAACACTTGGACAGCAGTCTGTGGCAGTCATTTAAATTCTGTTGCAGCTGCTCTTTCTTCCCCATTAACGACAATATTTGATAGAATAATTTGGTAAATCTAATTCTTGCATAGAGCGCTAATCCATCACTATACTGTGAACAAATAAAAGTTTTATTTAGGCAACTACAACACCAAAGCTATTTTTGCTTTGTTCTAATCTTTAAAACCTGCACCTACTTCTTTCTCAGTCTCCATATCAACTGGCTTTATTCTACTTTTCCTATGCAGTTCTTCCTCGACCTCTCGCAGCATGGCTATAGTCTTTTGTTCCGTGATGTCTTGCTGTAATCTATAGCCGTAGGTGAGACTCTGAAAGTCTTCTTCCTCGAACACTAATGCTTTGTTGATGCAATATTTAATTATCTCGATTATTTTGTACACAGCGTAGCAAAAGGTCTTCAAAGGTTTATCCACTATTTGACTGGGTTGATGTAAATACAAGTTAGTGAAAACTGTTTGTACCAAACTATGACCTTCGAGCCATGACACTATACACGCGTAAGTCGAGTCAATTATTCCTATGACCTCGGACGGGGTCAGATTGTCCAATTTCAATGCACCCGAATCAACGGCCTGAGTGAAAGTGCACGGCTTGCTGTTACCCCGATTGCATAGCATTCCAGCATCCATTTTGGGGTCCATCATTTCGATCGCTGACATTGCCTCGAACAACCCAAACAGTTCGTCCCGTAAAAGTTCCCCCAGTTCCAGCTCTAGATGAACACATCAGTGAAACACATTACACTCAAGAATTTCGATCCTCCCTGTTAATTTCCATCGCGAATTCGACAAACGACTCCCTTAAATGCACTCGGTCGAAATGAATGCTCAAAAGCAAACAGCGTTCGGCCGAACGAAATTGTGAAAATCATTTAGACGGAAGAAGTTGCGGAGAAATCGAGTTCTATCAGTTTACTTCTAACAGGACAAAAAAAAAGCAGCGGGGAAAGAAAAAGGAATAAAGACGGGCAAGCGTTCGCGTAGATAATCATTTTTTGAAACAAGCACCTGTAATGGCTTCGAAAAATTCTTGGGTAATGTCCACCCAATTGTAAGTGACTGGGTCGCATCTGCAATATAAATGGATGTGTAAATTAAAAAACATCGCCGAGGAGCTCGGAAGATGTTGAACGTTAGGTTAATTTCCACTAGTCCGATCCGGATGATGGCATTCTTTTTACAATATTTCTGCACAATTGCGCGCAACGCGTGGATCGATCTTTTTCTATTATAATAAATATTTCATAAACTCACTGTGGCTCCTTATCTTCGCTCATGTCAACCGAATTCTGTTCGTCCACCATAGCCGCCATTCTTGCAGACTGACCTGTCACATTAAACGGCACTGCCAACACCACGAAGTCCAGACATCGTTTTATCGAGAAACTGAATCTTTCAAGCTCTCCCCGAACTTAACGATTTAATCTTAACCTGTATTATTAACCTGTAGTAATCTACGTCCTCAGGGTCTTCAACTTTTACAAGAAATATTTATTATTTACATTCATGCGAATTATTTACAGCATACCAAATGGAAATAAACTTTAACCATGTCTGAGCGAATGATAATGCTTTTAGGAACACTCGTGTATTTAGAGATTCGAATTTGTAACAATTTCTGTTGTACGTAGCGTCGGACGTGGCTCGAGAGTTTATGTTTTCAAACTTCGCATGTTTCTGCTCTTACGAATCTGTAATAAATGGAAAAGAAGGTATGACCGAAGGTGATTGCGTTTACGTGGATGTTTCTCGTAATTTTCAAGTTAACACTATTATCTACGCCACGCTTGCAGGATCTTAAAGAACTGAACACACTCCAAAAAGTGGAGCATGAATTGCAGCAATATTACACTTTGTTACGATTAATGAGGGGTGATTTGGAAAAAATGATAAACAACTTCAGATCGTTAAATGGTATGCAGTTTTATTTATTACTTTGTTAATTGAACGAACGGAGTCTAACACGAAAAAAAATACGCTTTGTTTGTGTATTTTAATCTTAAAAGTAGTTTAAATCACATTGTAGTTAGAAAGAATAGCCACTTTATTTGTTAAGGCTGTAACGCATGTTTTTATGTACAAAGCATATCGAAGCACACATTTTAAAATGTTTCTTTCAGAGGAGTAAGCGTGTAAGCTTGTGAAGACATAATTGAGCTGTGCATATAATTCTAAAGTGGCAAAATGGCAACTGACGATAATGAAGAGGACACTTTGTTAGGCTCCACGTCGCATATTTCTTCTAATTCCGCCGTGTTTTTACGAAGGAAATCTCTCTGTAAGCAAAATGCACAGTCTCCTACTTTATCAGAAAACAATGACGATGAAGAGCGTTCGGCTCGGCGCCGTGAGATGAATGTCACCACGACGTCGACAAAGAATGTGACTACGAATGCGAAACGACATTCTTTCGGGCTTGGCTTCATAGCGCGCCTGCCGGTGCCTGAGATAACGGATCGTATATCTCAATGTATAAAACTCAGCGCCGAGAACAAGATTAATATTAAGAATGCGTTCAGCCTCGACATCATTGATTTTATGACTTATATGATTAAGAAAGAAGACGCTAACATGTCTAGTTTGCAAGTAGCCAGTACATCCTTAGACGTGAGCTCTAAAATCTACGGATACCGCGTGGATGGCATCCATACGGAATTAATGAAAATGGTTGCTGGGTCTGATAAAAACGCAGATGACATTGGAACTGATGATCAGCAGAAGGATATGAACGCTACACAAGGGAACCAAGAAAATGGTTTAGAAAAGACAGGAAAGAAGAGGAAGAAAAGAAATAGGCAGCAGATTTTCAGTACTGTGAGCGGCCTAAAAGGGACAGTGGAAGCAATAAAACCTTTGTTCTCGATGATGGAAGATGCAGATTCGCAGACCACAGATGCATTATATCAAGTGGTGCTACCAAATCATGCAAACTCCAAGTTTTATTTGCATTTCTATAATGACGTCATTGTTGATACTGTAGAACATAATGCAGATATGAAAAACATGGAAGTAAGTATCCCAGAGATAGGTGACCTCTCCGGGCTGGAATTCTGCCCACCTTTAGCTAATTTTGAATTTCATGGTTGGAGCAGTGACGATAAAAAGGAAGAAGATGAGCAGGCGCAACCGGGAGAAACCAACGAAAATAGATTTCAATTTGATTTGAATGGTAGTTTGCCATCGGATGATGAAACGTTTCACGCCGATATGAATTACCCCGATGAGCCGCCCGAAGCAGGCGCTGGGGACGCATGTGCCGAAGCGCGGAAACCAGTAGAAAAAATTGTAGATTTCTGTAAAATTGTGATCGATACTGGCGCAGCAAAAGTGTCTGAATATTCTTTCCTGCAGAAAAGCACGAACGTGCATTGGGCTGGCCCATCTCACTGGAAGATAAGTAACTGTAAGACATTGTTTGGGGGAAGTAAAGTCATAGAGACTTGCCATCAAGAACGGGTAAAAAAAAGGAAAGAGATAGAAATCATTTATGACGAAGATAGACGAGAAGCCATAAAGCGAAAGTTTGCTTTGAGTAAAGCTACAAGATCGGCGGAGGCTAAAACTGCCAAACTGGAATGGTACGAAGAAACTCTCACGCTGCCACGAGATATGCATTACACGATTATGTCCTCTTCTAAGCTTTACCGTCACGAATTGTTAACCGTAAGATTAGAAAACAAGGATCAGTTAGATGTTACTGATTTGGCCGATGGCATAGAGGATTATAACTACAATAATGACAATGACACGTCAGACTATTGTCCTAATATTGATAACGACGATTACGGAGCAAACGAAGATGATAATGATCAGGAAGCTGATGGATTTGAGGACGGTGCACCAGGAACGCATATGATCTTCACTGGAGATAATCTAGTTTCTGTTCCGAAGTTGACAAATAAAATATGTATCGCGTACAGCGTTCGCGCAAAAAGAATTGATATGCGGCAATTGAAGAAGTCTATTTGGAAAGGCCTGATTTCAAACGGCAATAAAGAAGATCTAAACATAGAAGTCGCTGTAGAACAAGCATCGCAAAATGAAATGAACGGAACTAAATGTTTTAGTGAAATTTATAAAGCATTGCCGGATACGTTAACAAAGACTAACGTAGATGCATTAAGTTTCCCTATTTCCTTTGTATCATTGTTACATTTGGCAAATGAAAAAATATTAAAACTGGAAACTTTTCCCGATATGTCTGACATTATTATAGCCACGAATTAAGCATATCTGTATTTTAGTTAGTCCGGTGAATTGTAATATGTTACATTATTATTAATTACTTGTAAATAATTGCCTCGACTATTGTATACATGCGAGTTATAGTTTTATACTTTTTCAAAGAAATATATAATAAACAGATCCTAGAAATGTATGTTGTTATTTATGTTACTCTTTCCCGATAATTTAGCGCGTGACATGATGCAATTAAGAAATGTATTCAAATATATAGTTGCTTAGAAAATAATCATCATTTTTCCAGATATTGAAGCTGAACACACCACAAGAAAAACCAAACTACCTGATACATAGGATCAACGGGGACATAAAAATAAAATTGAGCAAGATTTTGTCTCCGACATTTGTATAAAGTTGTAATACATTTCATTTATACAAAATCATTCAGTTGTTCGTTATATATTTATACTAGTCAGCAGTAACCTATATGTCCATAAAATCGTATCTTCCCTCTATTTCGTAAGTCTTCATAGTGTTAAAAAATTATCGTCAATGATTCGCATTGCAAGACAAATGGTCGAACATGATTCTAACGCATTGGTGCTCTCTAAAACCTATCGGGGAACGTGTTTTTCATCGTTCTTATCGAAAGATATCAAACATTCCGATCGTGAATGGAGAGACAAAGAGTGCAAAATGCAGTGAAAATGCCCAGGGACCAAAAACAGAAATCGATGCCAATAAGGCAAAGAAACCCGAATTAAAGGATTGCGATTTCTTTCTACCAGATCGCAAAGGTGATGTAAAAGTCTGTATAATTGGAGGAGACCAGGCATCGATTCACACGGCAGTTCTCTTAAAACAGTCCCGAATGATAAAAACTGTGAATTTGTTAGATACAAAAGATTCAATGGCTGGCAACATTTTGGACGCCAGTCATATCGACACGTCTACTCGTATAAAGTACTTCAAGAGAAAGCATATAAAGAAGGCCCTCAAAGATGTACGTTTCCATTATCTTTTTCTCTCATTATACCCTAGGGTGGCTCTTATTTACTTAATTCTTGTACTTGCAAGAAAGGCATAAGTTTCGTGCTGCACGTGCAATAAAGATGCAAACTGAACTTTGAACCCTCGCGGAAACGCACAAAGTTGCAACCCGGGACTTTAGGTTCACAGGGTTGATAATTCATGCAACATTGTTGAAAAATTGTCATTTGCAACTTTGTTACATTTTCGTGGGGCGCTGAATAATTTACCATATTTTGCGGAATCATAAGGCAGCTAATTCCTAAGTTTAGAGCCAGTGATTAGTAGAGAAATGGGGCCGTCCTTAAATTACGTAAGGGTAGTTTTGGCGATTTCCACCCCCTCCTCCTCCCCCAGTATAAGAATTCGAAGATTTGATATTGCAACCCCCTCCTTACGTAATATTTTATATAATTCATTTAACTCGGTTTCGGGAAATTTAAACTAAAACTACTTTTCTGGAACATTAATGATAGAATTTGTATTTATTGAAAATTAGATTAAATAATATTACGTAAGACGCTACCTGACTCACCCTCCCCCTTGTAATAAAACGTAAAAAATTCGCGACACCCTCTCCCCCCCCCCAAAGCCTTGCGTAATTTAAGGACGACCCCAAAGTGTGTTGTGTGAATTGTGACGTGGATGCGAGTGTAGCAGTGATAAGTAGCATGGTAATAGTGTAGCAATGAGATTGGAGTATTGTGAGAATGGCGGTGCAGTGCCGCGTGAGTAGCATGTAAATAGTGTAGGAATGGTGTGGAGACTGTGCGAGAGTAGTGTGCGAATATTCTTGAAGTGGTGTAAAACTGGTATGGCAATGGTGTTGAAATACAGTGAGTAGTGAGTAGTGTGATTGGTGTAGGCGTGATGTGAACAGTGAGTGAGGTAGTAACTTGTGTAGTAATTTGGGGTATGGTATATATAAAAAATAGGAGACTGGACTATCAATAATTTGAAAAATATATATTCACTGGAATGAATTTAAATGGAGCATCGCGTACATGTTAATTGAATACGATCGATACCCATTAACTGATATCATCTGCAGACGAACATTATCGCTCTGATGGATGAAACCGACACAAACACAACAGATCTAAGCCCCAAGGCTCAAATTGAAGCTGCGGCAGCGTACGTACACGAAATGGCCGCACACATGGTACACTGCTGTTCAGAGTCTTTGGTAGCTGTTTTCACCCGGCCAGTTACAGCTACTGTTCCCATGGTGTCGGAGGTCTATAAACTCTCTGGATGGTGGGACCCAGATAGAATCATCGGCTCCACTGCCCTCGATCGTATGCGAGTGGAAGCAATAACAGCCAGCCTTTTAGATCTGAATCCTGCGTTCTTATCGATCCCCATGGTCGGCGGAGCAGACCCGTACACCATTGTACCTCTTTTATCGCGGACCACTCCAATCAACCAATTCACCCGCGTACGAGCGTACAGTCATTCTGACTAAACTTTCCTGTGGAAATAAATATTGACCGAGTAGTATTGATCGAACGGTTATTGCATGTCGCACGATAAGACTTGGGCGCAAACATTCCCAAATACCGATCGATCACTCGACAGGTTCTGTTTCGTGTACAACTGTACATACATAGATGTTCCTGGTTATCCGATATTCTGTCAATATCTACTCGTTTTATGTTCGCACGGAATTGCTTTAACTTGTATCCAAACGTTTTACACGCATAATAAAGAAAAAATGTTATTTACAGGCGCAACAAGAGACGATGTTGCAGTCGTTGCGCGGGGCAGACCAACAAATGGCAAATATCAATTACAGAGGCCCGATATTATCCGCAGGAGCAGCCGCTGCTAAGTTAATTCTCTCGCTTGCCGAGGGGCTTAGCGGATTTGAAAACGTCATCACCTCTGCCTACGTGAGATCAAACATTTTGCCGGTCTGTCGATTTTTCACGAGCGAGTTACAGCTCGGCGCCGGCGGTGTGCAAAAGAATTTCGGCCTGCCGAAAATGTCAGCATCGGAAGTGCTGATGGTGGAACAAGCGATCCCGTTCATTAATCAGCACACTGACATAGCTATAAAAGCGATTCAGTCCAATAGACGCACCACACTGAAAACTGCATAACATTTTTCCACATAAAAATTGTATAATTTAGTGAAATATACTGTACTGTGCCAAAATATGCCTGGTCTTTTTTATTATCCCTTGATAAGCGCCAATTCAATTACGATTTAATCAACGGAAAGAGATAAGCATTTAGCTGTGAAACGCATATTTTGCTGTAGGTACTTCATAAGAATAGTAACGTTAACATATCGATTTTTCTAGGCGATCGAGCGCGCACGTAACTTCTATTTGTGTATTTACTAAAACATTACGAGCATATGCTGAGTTACGTGTAAGTTTTTACCAATATAATACTTTGCAGAAAAAAAGGCAGGGGCTAACGTTCATATCGCTCTTTGCATTCCCTTCTTTATCGATGCGGGAAACGAACGGTTCTCCGAACAAAGTGTTCGTCGGTTCGTGACTCAGTTCGGCTTGCAGTTCAAACGGATCAACGATTGCGATTCCGGTTGATTCGCGGACAGGCAACGTCTGCGGGGCGGTTGTGTCGGGTCTACGCGGCTCGTTACAGTGCGCGATCTCGTGCGAACGGTACTGACGCGATCCAGAATAATATTTCCACGCTCGATTGGTTCGCTCGCGTGAAAGTGACAAGCGAAAACAGGGATCCTCGACATCTGTTGATTCGCCGATACGTTTTCGCGTTCGCGCCGGCCGAGGCTAACAGAATTTCTGTCCGCGGTACAATCGCGAATCGCTCGCTATTGCCGTACGAAAAGTGTTTACCTATAGATTACCAAATCTATAAATATCGGAACAAAACCGCGGAGGGATTTAAATTTGGGTCGCACGAGTACACGTAGATACCACCCGGCTAGGCTATTTTAAAATTCCACGAATCTCTTGTTTTGACTTTGACACCTTGCGTACGCAGAGCTTTATCTTCGCCGAACGACAGATACCTCGTCTCGTAGACGGCTCTGTCAGAATACCGACAATATGGGGATAATATTGTCACGATTTCGCGTAAGTGTGTGTCAGTATTTACAAGAATAATATCACGGATGTCTTGCGCGTTTTTGAGGTTAACGTTCTGCCATATCATCCTACTCTGCTGTGCATTTAGGAATTAATAAGTAGCCATGCCCGTCTATGGCGCGCCAGGAACCGTTAGCTCGTAAGATTTTACGTTCCCTTGATAACAAGATTAAATCGAAATAAAGATACGGGTTTACGGTTGACAGGCTTTCGAGGTTAGGCGCAAAGATAAGAACGGTTTAAACGAGCTTAGGGAACAGTAACATATGTGCTTTCTTTTAAGAAGTGCGTCACCCGAAAATTTATAGTTCTGTATCTTCTGATTCAGTATTTACCAATAACTCGATCCAGCTGCGAGCCCTAACGTTCAATGATTAATCAAAAATGACTTGTAATTTATGCAGTAGAATTATCATGCGGCGCAAAATTACCATTCAATGACATTTCACCCATCCTATTTGAATTCCTCATTGCTGAACCAAAAAGACATGAAAATATATTAGTATGCAATATTGTTCGCCGATCGATACCTTTATATAAAGTATTTTCTTTTAAGAAGCTGCAGAAAATGCTCTATGTAAGATATACATACTTTTTTGAAGAACTAAAAGAACTGAAGACATGATGCGATGAGCTGGCACTGAGTATGAAAAGCTGTGACTTAACATTCTGTGCATGTAGTTATAAGCTTGTATTTTAATTACTATTCTATGAACATGCCTGATTCACAATGATGAATTCATTTGAATTTTATAATTGAATTTGGTTTCCTTCAACGTATAATTTCTGATCGTGTAAACTATTGTATGTAAAATGTAATAAATGTTGGCAAAAGGCTAATGGGCTATATGATATGACAATATTTCACCGTTTTACCTTGCAGAAAAAGAGAACGACTATTGAAATTTTAGAAGACCTCGATTCGGTAAGAAGTTTATGTTCTTCTAAAGAAATTACAGCATAAGGGTGCAAGCACTGTAACGAATGTTTCTCTTAACAGAAAATTAAAGAGATAGAAAGATATGGGCACACGACGGAGCAGAGGCATAAAAAGATTGTCGGGACCCTTATCCTTTACAGCGTTATACTGTATATTGTAACAGCATTCGTATTTTATTTCTACTTCTTCCCTGCATCATTGTACAATCAAATATTTTATATCATTCCACTGTTGATCTTCCCAATTCTGTAAGTACATTATCTTCGCACCAGGCGCATTCATTGTTCTGAAATAGTCGCATAATCTAATTTTATTACCACAGAATACTTCTTACGAAAAAGATGGTCACATGGTATTACAAACGTAAAATCTCTGAGAATCAAGAGAAATTGAGTACAATGCATACGGAGAAAAAGAAAATTCTAGATGAAGTTACTGAAACTGAAACGTATAAGAAGGCTAAAGAAATTCTATTAAAGTTTGCTCCAGATCAGTTAAAAATGACACCTGTAAGTAAGATGAAAGATATTGTTTAAAACGTCCGCTATTCCAGTTTTTCATTATTTCTATTACTCTATGTGTTTCCCATTCATATTTGTTTCGATTAACCATGTTTCTTTTCTTTATTTTGCAGTTATCTCCGCAGGTTTGTAGTTTATGCGAATTGAATTTTTTCCACCTAAAGAGATCGATGTATCTGTGTACGCGCGCACGTATTCGTTTGCGCACAGAAAGTTAATAAAAGTAGTAGAGACGGCGACGATAACAGTTATAGTAAAAAGAAACTTTCATTTTAGCAAACTTATAAAATGTCAACACCAACAGAAACACCTCAACGTTCTAATATACCACGAGGTGTAATGTCCCCATTGCCTAGTTCTGGAGAACTGAGAAGACGAGTAGTGACAAGTAAAAATCAACCACTAAATGTGCAAAGTGGTATGGCCACTAACACTGACCTTGTCCCAGTTGGCTTAGCTCCCATTCAGAATCCAACAGTTACTCCTTTCCAGAGTGGTATTAGATCAGTTAATACTCCAGCTATGGGTTGTCGTTAGTATCGTTAGGAGTACAATTATTAATTTTATTTCTTTTTATTAAAAAAGTATTTTCATTCCTTTATGTGTTAAAAAATATCTTACGTATTCATTAAGTATATAAGTTACGTAATTCTTACATAAGTACGATATTTTCCTTGATTTTCATTTATGAAAAACGTATATGCTTTTTAATAACGAAAAATAATACGCCATAGATATAAAATTTACGTGAAAGAATTATAAAATTATCTGTGTAACAGGAACGCCTTTACCCCGCCCGGTATTACCTCGGCAAAGGAATTACTTAGACCGATTAATCGACTATATAATGGGTGATGGTCCATCCAACAGGTATGCGCTAATCTGTCGGCAATGCGAGTCGCATAATGGAATGGCTTTGAAAGAAGAATTTGAATATTTCGGTAAACATTTGTCATAAACTACGAAGAAGAGTTGAGTATGAAGACTAAATCGCGACTCAAATGTTTAAAGTATATGTGTTCTTCTCTTTTAGGATTCAGATGTTGTTATTGCAACTTCTGGAATCCAGCAAGAAAACAGAAACCTTCTGCTCCGAAAATCATGTTCGATGCACACCACAGTTCATTATCTTCGAATACTCCGGAACATATATCTGCTGCTTCAAACATAGAGCCACTGAAACATGCACAAATCGAGTCGTCAAGCCCATCGGATACAGGTTCGAGAACATTTGCCAGACCTTTTATTTCCCGCAACTATTCATAATTAATACAATTAATTTACAGACTCGGACATTGAAGTAGTCCAGAGAACAACGGAGGTATCGGAAGATTCTGAACATGACTGTAAAGACGAGACGAAAAAGGAATGTGGTAAGTGATGATTTTATCGAGCACTTTCGTAATTCAACTGTTTTCTGATCTGAAACGACAGCAGTTATAGATGAACCCGATGGTACAAAATCCGATTCAAAAGAAGAGGAGAAACGCGAAGAAAGTGTTGAAAAAATGGGTATCGAGGAAACCTTCTTCTAACAAGGATAAATTCTGATGGGACTCGCGACGCGAAACTATTTGTTACGAAGTGTACTACCATTGACGTGTAGTATATAAGTGTATAGGTAAATATATATAGCAGGAACGTAAATACTATATTACTTAAGTATCTTTTGAAAAGGCAAATATTGTACTGAACAATACGCGGTAATATGGTATTAACATAAGCTATATAAATACTATTTTCTCGTATCTCGAATGAACAGAGTCATTCCGAATTGTTCTTATCTAATTCTTGTTAGGATTTTGCGTAACTGCAAAATGAAACAAAATGATCGCAAGTACTTACGGAAGATATCGTTGAACGGATATCTTGTTGAACCTCTTCAAGCAATGTTTGTTTCATCTACCCGTTACCCGCAAAATCGCGAGATTTTGTAATATATCGACGAACTTTCAGAAATCGTTTATTCTTGTAAAGATCGCAAATTATCTAAAGCATTATACAAAAAAAATCCCTCGTTGAAAAGTGTAGTCAATAATATTTTATGCAAGACTGCTTATATTGTCAATAGAGAGCATTAGTATTTATATTAGGAGAAATCGTTACTCTTACTTTTCTCTCTAGGAAGTTCCAATAAACTTAATCTTTCTTGGCATTTCATATGTCACACGTTTTTTTTCACAATTTTATCAGGTACATCATTTATGTCCTCGTAAAACGCTGAAGAATTATGAATTGCGTGCTCGACCATATCGTAGACTACGTACACTTTTGATATCGCAATATTGCGTGGGAGATATGGATTTCTTTACATTCATATTTATGTAGAAGGAGAATAAGGAAGGAAAAGCGACATTCCTTCCACTAAACAGTCTTCTGTTACACTCTTTTTTTAATATAAGTAGTATTGTGATAATATGTATTTTGTGCCCTACTAATATGTGTCGAAAACGAATCAGTGGTTCGATCAAACGCCAGGCGAAATCTGTGTTCAATGAAACACGCAATAATTACAATCGACTTTTAATTTATACTCAACTGAAGAAGCAAAGCCATGAAAATAATCCTCTCTTTTAGAAACAATTGTATTGTTTTACCCCCGAATACTTTCATTTAAACCAGTGCTTAAAGCGTAGTATTTGATGTAAAACTTAATGTGATTAAAACTTTGTATTTATATAGAGATCAAAGCTGTTTGAATAATTGTTAAAGGAAATATACTTTTGAATAAAACCACGCGAATATTACATTTCCCTCAATAGTAATAAGTGATGGATAAAGAAACGAACGTGTACATACGTGATTTGCGCGTAACGACACCGATAAAATGTCCCTGATTTTTTTTAAACTTCAAACTCTGTTATGAGCACTTCACTAGCCACGATTATCGAGCTGGGCCTCGGTCGTTACCAAATAAAACCCGCCACTTTTCCGGTCGCATCGCGCAGCCAATTGCGGATGCTGATTTAACGAAATATTCGCGCCCTGCGTTCTTAAAAGTGCAGAACTATGCTCGCTCGAGCACGCGTGTGAATTGGTCTCAGTTTACATGGTAAAAATAGTGCTCTGCCGCCGACGGACTATCGTTCGAGGTAAATCTAACGATTTTTTCGACATCGTTCCGCAATGACGATAAAAGAGCGCGAATATCGCGAGAGGAATAACCAACGTATCTTTCTGTGCGAATCGTATCGTGTGATATGATTTATTGTCAACGATGAGCGTGTGAAATGTTTGCGCCTCGACGTTCTTTATTCGCGGAATTCACCATGCACGATAACGACATAAAGTATCGTACACGATCGTAAATAAACTCGAAATCTATTAACTCGGTCGTACTGAGACCTGTGCCGAACGTGTCGCGATACCTAAGCTCGAATAACGAAGAAAATAATTGTCGATCGCATTGCTGCAAGTATTCTTCGACCACCTCTGGTGGGCGCCATAACAACGTCCATTTGTCTGTGACAATTATTGTGGGATAAGTGTTTTTAGGTTCATAGAATCACACCACATTCGTGAACTATTATCCGTTGGACGGGAAATTTCGTTAATTCTCCATTCGCGCACGTTAAGTGGGACATTTTCATTGAAAATCATAGCACGTCCGAGAGTATATTAGGCGGGGCGGACTTCGTTAGCCCGGTATCAAACACGTGCGATTGTATTCCGTAGAATAAGCTTTCAATTTATATGTTACAGCGGAATTCGGGTCGCTCGACAATGAGAAATATGTTCGATCTTTTTTAATAACTAACGGTACAATACAAATGGGTAACATGCAATTTTACTCGTTATAGACCAATAAACATGCCGGAATTGACTGAACTCGACAAAGCCGCAAGCTCCGAACCTACCAAGGTCGAAGCTGCGGCAGCAGGATCTGGGACTGACTCAGACTCCGACGATACTCTGCCAGAGTTGGACGATGCGGGTGCTGGAGGCACCGTCGGCTTTCCAGGAACGACCGTGACTGGTCTCCCCATCGATATGGTTTCCAAAGCTAAACAGAGCCGTGGGGAGAAAAAGGCTAGGAAGCTGATGAGCAAACTAGGATTGAAGCCTGTACGCTGGATAGATTTGCATGTTTATTGTATTAATGCTTTATGGAAAAAATGAGTACTCTAATTTTTCTTTGATCTCCTGCAGGTTCAAGGGGTCAACAGAGTAACTATACGCAAATCAAAGAATATACTCTTTGTAATCAATAAACCAGATGTGTTGAAGAATCCAGCCTCTGATACTTACATAGTATTCGGAGAAGCCAAGGTAATACTTGCGCGTCGTATCCGTGTATTGTATACTTATGATTTCACGCTTTCCAGCAAATGATGATCCACTATTGTTTCGCAAATGTACCAGAAATACTTTGTTGAGAAATTCCTTGGCAGACTGATATTTAGCAAATAGTTCTCCCTTTCAAACAGCCGCTTCGTTATTCGCGTCTTACAAACAGAGAAATTCAATTTCAGATCGAGGATCTGAGTCAACAAGCCCAAGTAGCAGCGGCCGAGAAGTTCAAGGAACCACCAGTGATTCCAGCAACCGAAGCCGGCGGCAGTACCACGGTAAGATGGATTCTGTGACTCGCAATAGGAAACAATATCGATCTCGTACATTTCATTCGTATCTTATCTTCCAACTTCGTGTCGTTATAGGTTGTTGCGCCTATACAAGAAGAGTCGGAAGAAGAAGTCGATGAAACAGGCGTCGAGGAGAAGGACATTGATTTAGTAATGTGTCAAGCCAATGTGTCTCGAGGGAAAGCCATTAAAGCTCTCAAAAATAATCAGAATGACATTGTCAATGCTATTATGGTAAGTGGTCGTACAGGGATTCAGTGCTTCATTTCAGAGCGCTAAATGATGATTCATAATATGGTTTCGTAATTTTCATTCAGAATTGAAACATGTTGCTAATCTTGGCAGACTGATAAAACCTTTTCTACAGTATAGACGCCATTGTGTGCAGGTTCAACGAAATTCACTCTGTTTCTTCGTCTTTCAGGAATTGACAATGTGATGAAGCTGCGTAACAGTAGGGTGCGCTACGTCGTAGCTCGCATTTGTGAGGTCATCTTATTTTATCATCTGCATCACCAGGAAAAACATCATCCTTCTTTTTGTCTCATTGCATTGAAAGGATAAGCTCGAATACAGAAAGACCAGAGTTTGCACTGAGACTATTATGCTTGTCTCAAAAAAAAAATCCACATGTATATACATAATTCATATGAAAAAAAAATAAATATACTAAGGACACTACCTTGCTTGTGTTTTCGTTGGCCACCAATCTTGTCACGTGATGAAACAAACACAGAAGTCTAAAACTTCAATAATTTCTTCGTCGGCAACGTAGAAACCTGCATAAGACAAAATACCTACAGAGCATTTTATGGAAGTTCAAGAAACTTCACCTAACAGAGCACAGATGGCAGCACATAGTATATTCCACAAATATCCACCCTTGCAAAAGCAACCCTTCTTTCAAACGTGTATTGGAGCACTTTGGAACGATGGAAGAAAGAAGGAACGCACTCGATTGATTAACCAACAATAGGGAATAGATCTATAACCGCAGCAACAAGTTCCTAGTAAGAAAAAGAAACTAGTACACGGTAGAGCAAAAGGGGAACAGTAATGATTTTTCTAAAAGAATTTCCATCTGGTAGGGAGGGGTTAACGATCATCACCATATTTCCTTTGTCACGCATGAACGTTCGTGATCTCATCGGTCCACGATGGAAGCACAGGGTGATACGTCGCGAGGCCAGTGTTGCGGCGAAAGTTTTATAAGCCGTTTCGCACACGTGTCGCGACGGTACACCGCCACGAGGGGCTGGAAAAACTGCGATATTAGAGCGCGGCCGTGCCATCCTCTCTATTCGCTCGGGAATCCGCTAATATTTGAGATTTCGGTCTCGTATATGACGCTACCCACGGTGACATCTGGCAAGGATCTTAAGGCGCTTTATTGCCGGCGAGGAGCGTTCGCAATATTGTCACGTAATAAAGGACCGCTGCGAAGGAAACACCTGCGGGAACCGGGTATAATCGAATTTCCAATTCGACGGACTCTGCGGTCCATGCAGGTCCCTTTCACCATCACGACGGAATGATGTAGAAACGATAAACAGTGGGGACAGAATTTCTTGATAACTAACACATAAAACCGAGCCTTTTTCAAACCACACTATATAGATCTACCCCATTTGCAAAAGCGTTATCGCCCTTCTTAAAATTCACGCTACAAATCTGTCCCCATAGCCCGAGATTTGAATGGTCAGCCGTGTTATACACTCTCTTAAAAAGGGGCTCTTCGGAGACGGAGGACAGGTCCCCGCGGGTTAAGGAACCGGATGGCCGCGGGAGCGGAATAAAAATAGTGAAGAATAAAAAGGGAGTTGGGAGGAAAGGGGGAGAGGTCCGCGGCAGTCGATCCATCTGCGGCGTGTCTGATTGTTCCCTTAACGATCGACTGACAGCGAAGACGTATGTCGGTGCCATCAGATAATGCATCCGGCCGGCGTCGATGTGCGCGCGGCGCGGCGGGCCCCGCTACGCGTAAGCGTTTTGTAAACGCTTCGCACGTCCCCGTTCCTTCGGCGACATCTTCATAAACTTGCTCACAAAGAGACTGTCATGTCGCGTCATGCCCCCACGAACAGGGATGGGGGCCCGAGCAGGGGACCGTTCGCGTTCCCTCGGAACTGATATTCGGTCAACTCTTTCAGAATATCAAAGCACACGCGCGATTTCTAAGCCATCGATTTGAGTGAAGGCGGATTTTTTAGGAAAAAGGCCCGGGTGGCAAATGATGTGCGGGGCCCATTTTTTCGGGACAATGAAGAGGAGGTAGTTTAGTACAAACAACAGAAAGTAAATAAATAAACATCTGAAATTGCTGTCTTCATCGCGAAACAGAAGTTTATAACACAGAAAACACCAAAAATAGCTACACAAAATCATTTGATAAATCGATGGGAAGAAACATGTAACGGAGTTCCTACATCTAACTGTTTCTGACCGACTCGGGTAAGGAAGGAAGAGTCGTAGCAGGCTGCGGATATACGTTTTATTGCGCGCACATATTTCAACTGTACCAGGGATAAAAAATCAGATACGTAAACATTCTTTTGTATCTCGATTTTTCGCCAACTTTTAGGGTCTCCTACTCCACTGTGCGTTCGTTAAATCCGCCGCTGGCTTCGAGCGATAAGTAGGAACTGGAAGCGTTGCGATGGAAGAGTTTCGTGACTCCAATTAAACGATAGAAGAGTTATGAATTGAACGACCCAGGTGGTTCTGGGCTCGACAACTCTTCGCTGGTACATTTGCCGGTGATTTAGGGATTAGGCGAACTCAGAGACGAACTTTGGATCGTTGCTAAACGCTGCATGCGATCGACGCGCGAGTAGGTTCGCAGCCGCGCAAACGAGCTCCGAACTCCTGGTGAACTTTACGTAGCCCAGGGTACATCCAATTCGTCAAATTGACGTTCGCGCGTTGCTGTCGCCGTTAATCAGCCGCTGACGTCGTATGAACACGTCTGCCTTCAGCGAGTGTACGCGTTGCCGCATCGGGGCCCGCTGGCGTGCAACTTTGACGCGCTACTTTTAAATCGGATTGACGAGCGTTCACCTTTAACGAGCCGGTTTGCATAAACCGACGGACATTCCGCGATTCCACCGTCGCGAGGTTAATTTAGTTCGTGTAACTGGCTAGCCGACCGATGATACATACTGGTTCCTCCATTTACGACGAGCGAGGACGAGGCGACGCCTCCTAACGCGCGGAAGAAAGCGAAGAGTAAGAGTCCTGGCAGGTGTTGTGGTTCAGGAGCTTGATAAGGTAAATGGTAATCGTGGGCCGAGGTGTAACGGAGCAAGATGAAGAAGAGCGAGAAATCAGCCAGGGGATAATGGTAAATCAGGTATAGATGTAGACGGAAGAAAAAGCGAGGAAGGAATAAACGTTCGAGAAAATGAGGGAGTGTATTAACGGGAGGGGAAACAAATTCCTTTCCCGAAAACGTATTTCCTTTACGCTCCATCTTTTCCTGTTAATCTTACACCGCCTGAATTAATCCTTCGCCCCTATTACACACTCCCGCTTCGTTCGCGGGAGAAGACGGCAAAGGCCGAGAGGCGCGGTAAAGGGAAGCGAAAATCGCGAGGGAAGAAGAACGGGAGGGAAAAAGAAGGAAGGCGCGAGAGGAGAAGAAAAGATCCATCGAGCCATGTGGCAGGCGCAAACGGTGTGAGTAATGGCGTCGACCAATCGCTTCCAGCTCTAAAACACGAACTTGCCTCTTATCCATCTCTCACTCTCACTCTCTCTCTCTCTCTCACCTTTCCATTCTCATCCCTCGTCCACCCCCTCTCTCCCTCTCTCTTTCACCGATGCGTATAATAACGAGCGAGCTATCATCAACCAGGATCATTATCATCGATCGATCGATGGCCTTCGTCCACCTCCGCTTTCCTTCTCTTCTTTTTCCCCCCTCCGTGTCCTGGTCCGAGAGCGTCGCGCTGATCCCCCGATAAGTGGCGTGCATCCAGGGATGAAAGGAACCGTGGCGGGATGGCCGAGGATGGGGGGGGGGGAGGGGCGCGGAGGTTTAATGACGAAATTATACCGGCAGCGTAACCTTGGGTGTCCATGAAGACGTAATATTTTTCTGGTGTCCGCAAACGATCGTTTACCTTCGATGATCGCCGCGCGTGATTTCGTGCCGTACGAAAAACGATGACACACGCGTGCGTGCCCGGGGATTTCCGTCGGGCATGGATCCTCCGTTGACCCTCTGGGGCACGCTCGTCCCCTCGAATTAAGCAATGAAATTATCCGTACGCTCGCCGCCGCGCCGCGGCCACGCTGAATATTTACCGCACCCTCGAAAACGCCCGATAAATATTAATACGCGCGGCCGAGAGATATCGGGGCATCCACTAAAGGCGTAGCATCGTTCCGTCGGTTTCGAGCATACGTTGTTTCTCTTTGCGCTTGCTATTCGTTTCCTCTTCAGCAGCGAGCGAGCTGAGCAGGCAATGATATCGAGACCGGCCGATGATCCCAGCGGTTTAGCCTTTTATTTTTTAACTGCGAGTGCATGCGTGCTGCTCGGTTATAGTTGGGAGGCCTCAGACTTAACGGATACTTCGGCTGATTAAGGTAAACGGTCCGGACTGTCGAGTGCACGTTTGTAGAAATCTGACGTTCCCGAGGCCGAGGTGTGACGAATTCTCGCCGATTCGAGGATAAGAACTATCGTCTTAGGTTTCTACGTAGTCGTGCTTCTTATACTCGCGGAACGCAATAGCTGATTAATAATTCGGCCGACAAGAGGGAACGGGGTAAAACAGCGAAGCTTTCGTTGCGCTTAATTCGATCGTTGAAACGCGAAGTAGCGCTGTCTTAATTGCATTATTGGCTAAGGTTCTTTGCGGAAACGGGGGCAACCAGGTAGTAAGAGGGTAAGAAGCAGCGTTAAGGCTTCTCGTAAATGGCTGCCAATGATTCACAGAGATAAACCTCATCGCGCAGTCATTCTCTCCCGAGGGAACAAGGTCTCGTTCTCTAACAATATCTGGGCAACCGTTCGCGATATCACAAAACACTTAAGGTACAAATCCGCGGCGGGACAAAAATATCGCGCCTCGCGCGAGACAATTATTTAATTATTTTATTATTTTTTAATTATTTTGTCACTAGTTTCAGGAAATTGGCCGAGACTCTCGTGAGACAAGTTTCGCGATATAGATTTGCAAAAATCTCTCGTGAATATTTCCATTATTTAGTTGTTGCTGAGATTTTTCTCTCAGCATATAAGAGTCTCACGTAAAATCTCATCGTGGATTCGCACCTTTAAAGATGCAATCGAACGAACAAGTGTTACGATTTGCAGCTCTTTTTACCCAGCATAACACTTGCCTTAAATGCACAAAAGACTTCTTTCTGCAAGTATATTTAAAAACAAAAAAAACTCACTGGTAGAACTCTGTGCACCGATCTCGCCTGTAGGTGGTCCTTCCCACCGAGATCGTCGGAAGATCTGCCAATGACGAGTTACTTCTGTACGAGACTGAAACGACCGCAACCATAATGGTGGAGGGATATCGGTTACGACCACTCGAGACTTTTTCACCGCAGCTCGAGGAAACGCTCCGGATCCGCAGTAAAACTTAGGATGGGCGTGGAATTAGCGAGCTGCAGTAAATGATGATGGCTCGGTGGTCGCGGGCTACTCGGACATTGCTTATTTCTTGCGGCTGGCATCTTAAAAAGCGGCAGTTTTCGCGACACCACCAGCTCAGCGACACGGCGAGCTGTTGCAAGAAGCGGGACTTGGATAGCAAGATGTCCTGTTCTGGTCTCTTCTTCAATTGTGTTTAGCAAAGTAAGGATCGCGCACGTTACAGTTTCAGGATAATCGCGATAGGTTTAGATTTAGCTTTAAGGACTTTAGGCTTAGTAATTCTAATTTAAACACACACTATTCACAGCTTGTACACCAATAAACGATAACAACGGAACAAATTGATTAAAGATAGCTGAGCGAAGGAAGGTATTAATTGCGACCGACGCGAACGAAAGTCGACCGGCAACTAGAGGACTGCCGTCATCGCTGGATCATTCTCGACCAAAACCAAAACGAACCTATGTAATTAATAAATGTATTTGCACTATTCGATACCTAGGGTAAAGGATCCAATTACTGACACCTTAAGCGCGTTGACTCTGACATTATCTTATAGTTTTGTACTTATAGACTAAAAGTATATGTTGTTCTTGTTATTTATTATTGTTTAATATGTTTACTTGATGAAGGAAAAAATTGTTGGATCTTAAAACTTCGATCTTTAAGTATAAATTCATCAATTTCTAAAATATACTTCGGGATCTATTTCTGACACCCCTTAAAATGTATTTGACTGAATTACTGACACCCCAATTACTGCCAGCTAACCAAAAAGATTTAACGAATCGTTGAATTCCGATGGCTATTACTTTCTATGATGCTTATATTCGCTAAAACATTATACTTTGTTATGTTAATAGCTTGAACATTACAATCACAAGATTTTCTTTAAAGCCTTGTTTTCTCTTTCGCTAAGTAGTAAGGAAGTCATCGTTTTCACTCTCCTAATATCGGCTTAAAATTTCTGATCGTTTTATCCAAATTAACGAAGAAAAAATTAAGCGTGGTTTCTTGTATCATATAAACAACAGTTTCAATTGTATGCTAAATTTTTGTTACGTATCATTTCACAAGATTTATTCGTTATTTCAAGTAAAACCGCTTAGGGTGACGGTAATTGGGTCCTTTACCCTATCGACTTCTAATATTAATTCCCCGCTATGTATCACTATTTCTCGCTACATACGTGGATAAATAAACGTGTTTCTTTTTTGCTTAACTCTCCGTGGTCACACCTTCTTCTAATCACAAATTGGTCACATGGGGTTCACTGCACCCCAGCGTCATTTTTCAGTTACCACTTTCGTAGTTTTGAATCTTTTAACTTTTCAGTGATAACTCTCCACTCACAGTAGTCACACGATCGTGCTCTGATAGTCTTTTTCTAGAAATGTGAATTTCGATATGTTAAAATTTGTGTTTGAAAAAATAGTTGTGGACAGAAGCGATTTTTTTGTGTAAATATTTACCGAAATATTGGGAAAAAACATATCCTGCGGCGCGATACACCCCGCGTGACCACGAAGGGTTTAAGATAAGAAAGAGATAGAAAATTTAGGGTCCGCTCGATGCGAGACTCCCCTAAATCCTGCTGGTGGAGCGTGACCACCCATCCGAGTCACAATATTTAAGGCTTCGGGGCCAATCGCGAAACGAGGATAATTTCCTAAGCGAGTTTTCGGAATGTTACCTGGGAGAAATGCGCGCGCGGCTCCTTTCGCCGCTCGTTTAGCCGCGCGCCGTAACGAATCGCTAAAGTATCAGTTTCCAGATTTGGCGTTTTCTTCGTTAAATACCGCGCGGAGGTTGCCGGGAACATTGGAGCTGAGAGATACCTGTCCATTTAAGGCCCGTTCGCAAGATTTTCTTTGAGATTAGGGGAAACGTATCGGCATCCCCGTTCCTTAATCATTTCGACCGCGTCAAACTTTCGGTCGGTAAGAACAACAAACATAAACCGACCGGGAAAACGAGGACTTCAACGATGATAAAGTATAATTCACTGCGACGTCGGCTCTTTCTTTTCACCACTTGCACACCTACCTCGCGATGGTAAATTCGATCAAAGGAATTCCAAGATCCGTTCGTGGCAAATTGAAGTCGGACTCACAGTGAGAACTGTGAATCACTCGACTAGGTATTCGTTCCGCTCGCCCGGCAGAGCGAACGAAACGTAGGAACGAGGTGCGTGGGCCCTTCTAAATAGAATCCCGGATTGATACGTCGGAATAGTGTTACCGATCCTCCGGAGTCTGCCGCCCTCCGTATCGTTAAGTCTTCAAAGCGGTCCCGCAATTACAGTCTGTCGCTGGAAGGCGACTCGTGACCGTCATAATGGCGATAATGCCCTGCGGGAAAGTTCGACACTCTGGTCCGGACATGTTTATGGACGTATTGTGTCTCTGGACGTTGTAACGCCGACGATTTAATCGAGCAACGGAGGCTGTGCCCGGTTAGCCAGGAATTAACGCCTGGAAATATCGCCAGCCACGCAATCGCGTGAATAATTACGCGGTTCCCGCGTTCGTCGAGCTTCGGAGCTCGGGAACAATCGATAATCTAAATGTCTAAGTAGCTACTTACCCGGTGCCTTTAGAAGAGGACAAGGAAAATTGTTGGTCTTCGGCTCCGTGGCTCCGATTTGACACAGACTTTTTTTTCATGAAAGCGTGCTGGAATATTTCCGAATGGGGCATAAATGTTTTGCTACTAGTTTCACACTTAAAGTCCATCAACCGAGGCACCACCCTCCGCCTGGTGCTAGTGGCAGGGAAAAAAGCCCGCCAGGGCCCAGAGCCCGCGCGACAGTGTGCTAGAGCGTGCTCGAGCGTGCGGCAAAACGCGCGTCGGCCGAAGAAGGTAATACGGTCGAGGAGCAAAAGGGCCGAAAGACATCGTCCGTGGAGTAATTACATGCCCCGGGAGAGGCCGGCAATGGGATCCTCGGAACCCGCGCGGTTAGAAGTAGGTGGTTAAGGGTTTAGGTGCGCCGCGAAGGGACAGGGACCGCGGGGGAGGGGCGGCGAGGGAGCGAAGAGGGGCCCTCTGCTCGGTGGCTTCAGCCTCGGCGAGGGAGAGAGGACTTTACCTCTATATAGGCTGCCGTGACGTCCCCGTGGTGGGATAGCCGGCGCGAGAGCACTATATTACATCATTGGCGGCCATTTTGGACCACCCAAGTCGCTGTCAGAGCATAAAAAATATGAAGTTCTTTTAGGGCCGCCTTTTTTCCGTGCCGCCAGCGGCGCGGCTCTGCCGGATCGTACCGTAACGCAGAAAGGCGGCGCGAACGGGGGAGGGAAAGAGGGAGCGAGAGAGTCGGAGCAGAGGAGAGCAGAGGTTCGTGGAACCGAGAAGGGAACGTGCCCCGACGGCGGTGAAAACGAGATGGAGGAAGAGGCCGAAGAAGAAGGAGCCACGGAGGAGGTGGTGAAACGACGGAGAGGCTGGGGAGAACCTCTGAACAGAGACGGTGAAACAGGTGGACAGGGGGAGAAACGGAGTGGAGGAGAGACCGCGAGCGGCTGCGGAACGGGCAGAGGAAAGCGGAGTGGAGCCGAGGAAAGGTTTAGGAATTGAAGAAACGCCGGAGAAAAGGTGTTCCCAGGGGGTAATAGAGTGGGCGAGGGTGGTCGGCGCGAAGAGGAGATGAAGAGAGTGTCCGAGGCACGCTTCGAGAGGCTTGGAAAACCGAGGAGATGGCGATAAAAGGGGAATAATACTCGGCGATGAAAATATATATGAAAATAAATATATATATATCCATGGAAACGTGGGAAAGTGTTTCCACTCCAAGCAAGGTTAGGGCTGAGTGAATATTAACTCCCGTTCCCGTTTAGGCAACGCTGACCTCCAGCACGCTTAAAAACCACCCGCGATTATTGTAATTTACCTACTACGGGATGATTTCGCGCAATTAGAATTAATTGAGGGGCAGAACGAGAGCACTGACAAAGCGAAACAAGACTAAAGCGAGCGTAACGGGGAGAAGAACGCGTAATCGGATAAGTCGAAGGAGGAGGTGGCGCGAGAGAGCGCGAAGGACGAAGGAGGCAGGAGGCCGCGGGGCCCTGCTCGCGAGCAACGTAAAAGAAACACGTATATACTCGTGTATAGTCGTGTATAGTTAAGCCGAGGTTAGATCGTTTCTGTCCGCCATCACCGCGCGCTTTTTAAGCTCTACGATTACTTATCTTCCCCAGTCCTCCTCCATTCCGCTCCGTTCCAGCATGATGAATCGGGACTATCTTTCATGCCGCACGTATGCCCGGCGATTCGAGTTTCAAAGAATCCCTCGAACTTCCACCTAGACGATCTTTCGGTAGTATCTGATGGCCAGTCAAATGAAACCCAAAGAGATCTCTTTCGCGGAAACGGATCAGCCGCGGTGGAAAGTGTTATGGCGCTCGCGGAACTCTGAACTCTGATCGCGGAGATTACATGCCAGCACGGATTAATTACCATTGATCGTTAAGAACATCCTCGCGAAAATATATTCGCGTTTTATATTCGGTAACAGTGAAATTGTTATTCTTAACTTAATCGTGCCAGTGTCGTTGCTTTCGCGCAACGCCCCTCGATCCTCGCAACTCCAACGACCTGCGATAAAGCGGGGACTAATTACTTATCAAACAGCCGCGTCCCGCGGTTTCCTTCGTCGAATTAACGGGCGCTTATTGATCTCGCGAAACCTGAGAGGCCGCATCCGTTGTTCCTAATAAAACATGGAACAAGATAAGCGCCGCGATCGTCATGTTATAACGCACGCGTGGCCGAGGTGAAATGGTCATAGACATATTAGACATGCAACCGAAGAATCGGTCACCTCTACTCGTGTCCACGCGAGGCGACCACATAGAAACGTCCTGATGCATCTTTCATAAGATCAGTCCTGGAACTTTCCCAATCTAGATTAAATGCAAACTGTTGCACGACCCTGTGTCCTCAGGATAAAAAGAGCAGCTAATACCATTTCACCTCTGTCCTGCGGAATACTGAAATCGCACTCGAACTGTCCAATCCGCATCGGAGATCTGTACCACCTCGGTTGGCTTCTTAACTCCGTTTAACTCCGCGTGAAGATCACTCCTGGCTACTCGCACAGGAATACTTTATCGTTCCAAAGTAGGTATCTCCATATTCATTATTCATGACCCTTTCCCAGATGCCAACGGGGCAATTGCTGCTAAAGGGGGCGCGGATCTTGCGCGCGATGTAATCGATTCCGCTTCTTCGAGATCGCGGGATGACACTGTTCGTGCAACGGAAGCGTCGTAAATCACGAAGGACGTGATCGAAGCGATGCTAATATCGGCCGGGCGTTACGCGGAGACGCGACTGGTAAGCGAGCGCCCGATAAAACGATGAGAGGAGCCGAAGAGAAGCAGGGGATACAAATTTATTCGCGGGCTGCTTTGGTAGGCGTTGGAAGTGACGCAGCCCGCGCGGCCAATTTATTCCGGCGCGGTAAAAGGGCCTTGAAGGTTGGTAGACGGTGCAGCGAGCGAACGCGAGGATCAAGCGTGGTGGTGCGATCAAGTCATTCCATTATCTGAATTGAGTGCTGCTCTCGGGTACCTGCAATCAGCTTTTTTTTCACCCCCTCCGCGTCTTTCTGCCTCGCGTCTCTCGTCACGCCCTCGGGATCGAGCCGAAATCAGCGTAGGTACGAGAAAGAGAGATGGAGAACGGGGTCTACTAGGATTAAAGGATTAAAGGATTCAAGAATGCAAGAATTCAAGGATTAATAATTTCAAGAATTCAAGAATTAACAAACTAAAGGATTAACGAATTAATAAATTAAAGAATTCAAGAATGAATAAATTCAAGAATTTAAGAATGAATAAATTCAAGAATTCAGGAATTGAAGATTTAAAGAATCCCTGAATGCCACGCTCTCGCCAGATTCACACTACACTACCAGTATTCTCTAAATCTAAATCAATACACCACCGAGCTACTCCCGTCTGCTACCAAATAAAGAAACGAAACTCTGTTCCAACTACGCGCATCGGCGATGTCCGTTCGAGCCGGCAAATTCCAATTATGGTCTAATTAAGGTCACGAACCCATCGCAGGAGGGCCGCCGTTTTCGGAAAGCCCGCGGTCCGCGCCGCTGTGCTTCGATCCCGTTCGATATTAAAATAATCATGGATTTCCGTGGCGGCGATAATTGCGGCTAATTGCGATCGTCGGGCCCGGTCGTAATTTACGTTGAACGCGGCGGATTCAGCCCCGTCTCTGTCGGCGATCGACGTCTCTGTTGTTTCGTGATCCTGGATCGTTGGCTGGATCGACGGAAGGCGCCCTCGATCTCGCCCCAGAGCGGCAATAACGCGGCCCGAATTACGGGATCATTAGATCCAATTTGGGATTAAAATATTGCCTGCTAATAAGAATCGCGCCATAAGGGCGCGCATGCGGCTCGCGCATAATTGCATTATTACGCTCTGCCTTTTAGCGGACAAATTGCCCCCTGGACTCTTTGCAGCGAGACCGACTCGTCCCTCCTCACCCTTCGCGCTTGCATCAATCCGTGCTCTTCGTTTTCTCCTTCGTCGGCCGCTTCGCGCAGGCGGCCGAGCATCTCGCAGCTTTCGTGAGAAATTATGCAAGCGTACGAGGCGAGAAGAATCTGGGGGCACGCTTCTCGAGGCTCTGGGAACAGGCGGCGACGAAAGGGAGAAGAATGCGACCGATCAAAATGCACTTTTACGTGGAGAAGTCGGGGAGAGAATATCAGCCAGCGGATATTCGCGGGATAAGGGTTTTAAAGAAACGTTCCGTGGAATTGACTTCCTTATTCCGATGCAGACACCGCGGAATTACCTATTATTATTATAATTTGGCAGCGTACTGTATCGCGCAATTAAAAGTACGCGGCTAAAGATACTGCACCCCCACCAGCGCGCTTCCCTGCTTCTCCTCTCTGCCCTTCTTCCTCGTCTCCTCCTACTTCCCCGCTAGCCGAGCGTGCACCGAGTATCGGCGCTTTCGTGAGATATTATGCAAGTCCCTGCGCCACTTTAAGCCGGTAATTATTTTGTCGCTTTTTATTCGAGCCACCGTGCGTGCTGTGTTTTACTCCTTCGCGTGTTGCCTTCTTTCCTTTTGGCTCCCTCCTCGCTCCATCTCCTTTTCACTCGTCCCTCCATCCTCCTCCCTCCGCCTGCTCCTTTTTTTTTTGCATCTCCTTTCCCGCGCCACCTCTACCCTCCGTTCATCTCTCCCGGTCTGCTTTTCCTCCCGCCTTCCTCTGCCCGCCAGCTCCTTTCCGTCTGACACGAACCAAGGGAGGACGACCGGGCGACTTTTTCTGTTTTTAATGGCATATTTACCGAAGTCGATCACGCTAACGATCGAGCGACGACGTGGTCGCTCCGCGAGAACTCGGACCGCCGTAATCGGTCCGGCTCCGGCCTCTCTCGTGCGCCCGTTGACGGAAAAATTTGTGCTAATGACGCTAATGACCGCGCGCGCCGGGGGACAGAGCGCGTCGACGCTCGTCGCAAATGAAATTCGCTGGTTCGCGGAAAATATTATCGTTAATTACGATCTTAGACATCCGAGCAAAAAGGCCCCCGCGCTTTGTTTCCCTCGGCAGCGAGTTCGAGGAACGCGATCCGCGGACGTGACGAAGAAGAGTAAATGGTGACTCTTAATCGCGCGTCGGCGCTTCGGGGGGTGAGTTCTGTCGCGGGGATTCGAGAGCCGAGAGAAACTGTGCCTATCCGCGGTTCGCACAATCACATGGGAACGTTCCCAGAGTGTTTAAAAATCATCACGGACGAATTAACTCCGGATGCGATCCGACGTCGGGTTTAGTGCGAGGAGGAGGTAGATTCGAGCGACGAGTCAACTCGCCTGGTCCTGTTAACCGGTCAAGTTCTCCCTTTCAGGATGAAATTTCTAAGGTAAACGTGGAGAAGGGAGGAAGACAGAGGTGGTTGAAGAGCAGTCACCCTCTGGCGCGCTCCTCGAACAAATGATGCAACAATCATCGAGTGAAACGAGCCGTCCGCTCGCCAGGGGAGAGCCTCTCGACATTCGTATAATCACTTTATCGAAACGAGCCGGAAGCAAAGTTTCGACCTCCCGTCCGCGGGATCGCGTGCGCGCGAACCGGTCGATTTTCAATCGGCCATCGAGGGCCGCGTTTAATCGGTCTTCTGCCTCTGTCTACCTGTAATTGGCTGTAATTGCCAGGCCAGCGGGGGAATTCTTCCTACCGTTCCGATTGGGTAGGCACAGTTAGCTCGAATATGGCGAGCCGGCCGATTAGCAGCCTCCTTCCTCGTTGCAGAAACCGTTGCAGTCAACCAATCACGGGATTACCAACTTCGGGGCCACCGCTGAGGATGCACCGGATGATTTCCAACGTAGAAACACCACTAGATCCTTTTCGATAAGAGCTTCCCGAAGCTCCGCAATTAATACACCCTCTGACCCACCACCGTGTCCTTTATCCAGTCGTTTCCATTCCACCGACCAACAACCGTGACAGTTAAATTCCGCAGGGAAGGATAAGAGCGCAAGGTGCAAGGAGGAGGCGCTAGGATACGCGGGCCGTAGAAGTTGAGGCCAATATTGCGGTGATCCAGGTGGTCAGCGCCATCGGGAACGACGCGAGCAAAGGAAGAACACGAGGGGGTGACGGTGGGGCGATGGTGGTGTGTGGTGGAAGTTTAAACATTAAGCCGAAAGTTTCACGAGTCTGGAAACTCGAGACTTGGGCCCACGATCTAATCTGCCGGGGATTTATCCTCTACGGCCCCCTTTCGGCGCCATAATATCCGCGGCCGCAGCTGCTGCCGTTTCGGCTATCCTTTCTGGTAGGCGGCGACTTATCTCTACTTTACGACTGACTACGTTCGACGCTTAACGTCGAATCCGACCGGGGCTGCTCGCCGCAGATAAAATGGTGGTCCACCGTGCCCCGCCGGTGGCCATTTTGCCTCTAATTAATTGGCGGGGCCGTGGCGTACGGCCACCAAAAAACCACCTCGCCCGGGACCGGGGCCGGATCTCCACCGTTTCCAGCTTAATGTATTCGGATGCCTATCTCGGATACCTCTCGCGCTCCGAGCGTTCACGTTTAAATTTCACATTGACTGACGATTCAATGCCGCGACGATCGCCGTCGCCCGATCGCCACTCGTAAATGTAAATCCGGGCCGGAGGAAGACGCCACCCGTTCTTCGGTCGGGTGTCACCGACCCTTGTAACCCGCGAGAAGCTCGTCTTTCGGGCGATGGGTACCTTGACGCGTCTTCGCTCGTCGCGTCCACGCCTGTTTCCGCGCTTGTACAATGTACCCCCGCGAACACACGGCCGTTCTTTCTTCTCTCGAGCCGCGTTTGTGACGCGAGCGCCTGAATGCCGCTGCGCGCAGGCTCACGAAGGTGTTGGATCGTATCGTAGGATACCTGCCGATGGATATTGGTCATAGCTTTCGGTACCGCGGGAGGATTTCACATTTCCAGAGTCGTATCTTCAAGCGATTCGAGTACGTTCTCTGATCGGAATTGTAGGGAACGGAAGGATCGTATAATGGACTATGTAAATGCCTGAGGATCGAGTGGCTGTAGGTCATGCGCAGCCTCCTCGTCAGCTAATAGCTCAACTCGAAAGGTCTCCCCACGTAGGTAAAGTATTGCGGGGCAAGAGTGCGCACTTAAAGTTTAGACTTCCCTAAAATCCTTGGTATTACACTGATAGCGCATATCATTTTGTGAGAAATGACTACTATCCCTTATTATTCGATAGGCAGAGACTTCGTGTAAATTTACCTGTCACAATTTATATAAAATAAATACTTCCAAAAAGTGTCAAATGCGAACTTTTTACCCGACACGTGGGGCAAAAGTTCGCATTCGTTACTTTTCCATTGTTTAATCGATCCTGTTATCTATGAGGAGAATTGAAAACTTCTGTCAGCACTTTTCAATAGAAGAATTTCAGCTCTTTCAGACGACGTATGAATTAAAATATTTACTGATCAATTTATAGGAATAATATTGATTCCTAAGAATGAGAATATTACATCAGAACTAACGAATTCGGTACTTACCGCATTGCGCGATAACAAAACGAAGCACGGCTACGCAATTTGACACTGGTGACTCTACCTTGATTGGCAATTGATTGTCAATCACCATTGGCCACTGCCAGAACTCAAACAATGAAATTCGCATAGTGCGAACTTTTACCCGCTGCGAACTTTCACCTACCTTTACTCAACTCGTTCCCCCATTATCCCGTTGAGTGCAGTTGCTGCTACGAAGACAAAGGGGGAGCATCGGTTGCCGCAAAATGGTAATAACCCTTTCGCGTCCTGTTACGCGGCCCCCGGAGCCCTGGACGCCGAAGGTGTCGCGGCCCGCTCGCGGTCCCGATTCCTCGGTGGTACACGCGCGGCTGGAACAGCCAACAATAACCAGCATACGCGGCTGCTTCGTTTTTCTCGTGCCTTAAACGGCCGCGGCCGCCTCGGCGCGGCCGCGTCGCTTAGGAAGGAAGATCGTAATCTGAATGGGCCTCTCTCGGTGTTCTTCCCGGCGTGGCGGGTGCCAGCGGCAGATAGGAATCACCAGCAGCAGTGGAATAGAGAGAGAGAGAGAGAGATGGGAGGCAGTGTGTGTGTGTGTGGTTCCCTTGGTGCGCCGTGTGTGTGTATACGTAAAGGCGCAATCCACGCCGGGATATAGGATAACGTAGGGCCCCACTTAGCTACTAATGCTGTCGCTACTCGCCCTTTCCCAGCGTAAATTATGTCCTCGGCCAGGATCGTCCGTTTCGCCCGCGTTCTCCGCCCTCGCCCACGGGGAATATAACACGATCTCCGGGCTAATCGGCCCTCTCGTACCGTGCCTCCATCCGGCAACCGCTACCAGAGAGGACGCGAGGAGGACGCGAGGAGGACGCGACCGCTCCGATCCACACGGGTCCCTTCTTTCTTTTTCTCTCGCCCGTGGACCGCTGATACCGCGGGAAAGGGGGCGTCCACGGTAAACGGACACCACCGACGATCGTGTCCCTTTTCCACCGCTGTCGGAGAAACTACTGTTCGAACGGCTAGCTGTTTTTCGGTGGGCCCGATGATCGCCGCTCCGCACGGAAATAAAGAGCGGAGAGGATTTAATAGCCTCCTCGGAAGGTCCAGATAACGGCGGGAGTTGTTTTTTCTTTTCTCCCGCTGCCTCTGCGAGAAAGCCGAGTCCCGGGTTATTGGATGGTGGAGTCTAGGTGGGCCTCGCGACAAATGTCTCCGGGGAACCTGCAGTGGAAGAGGATACGAGTTTACTGCAGCTCGCCAGCCACGGAGCCGCAGGTTTCGGTTTAATACGATTTATCGGGAGATATCTTCATCCAGCTGTGGAAATGCATATCGATATTCGAGCGCGCGTTGAGAATCGAAGGAGCGGCCAAGGCGCGTGCAGCGTTTATACAAAGTGTCTTTGTAAGTGACAGCCACGTCTGCTCGTCCCGCACGGCCGGGAATCTCGTTAGCGTCGTTTTAGATCGAAACGTGCTGGCAGCGAGATCGAAGAATAGGGAAGAAAAGGAAGAGGCAGGGTGATTTGTGGCTTTTCCTGGCAACCACGCGACGCCCGCCCGCTCCTCGCCGACAATTTGTATTTCCGATTTCTAAGCCGAACGCTTCGGGGCTGCCAGGTGCTGGAAAGGCGGCTGTTTCGACGGCTCACGCTGCTCGTCTCATTGTGTCGGCGACTTTTGAGACACGGAGCGGCGAGTTCTTGCGTGTTACGAAAACCACGAGCAGACCGATAGAGAGCAGGTAGAAGGAGCGCCTAACGAGGGACGAAAGCTGCGAAGTGAACGCGATAAGAATATCTTTGGTTCTTTGGAGGTCGGGGGAAAGAGAACAAGTCAAATCGGAAGTTACAGAAGTGCGAAACCACGCGTGCAATGAAGAACGCAGTATTTAAAGGGAAATATGTTGGAGAACTCCACTTTATTATCCTAAACTTCTACCTATTCTCAGTGACAAGATCACCAGGAGACAAAGGAGACCTCGAATCTTCAAACCACCCCCATGAACCACCGCGTACCTACATGGAGGAGCGCCCTGTGCGTGGCGTACGAAAGCAAAGAATCGCGGCTAACAAATGACAGAGGACGAAGCGAAGAATGCGAGGGGAAGAAAAGGTAAAAGCGGCCTTGCGAGCGCGATGGTGGGCGACACACGTGGACTTTTAGGACGCATCCTCCATTGTGACGATCGCAGGGTGGTCCCCGAGGACAAATCTGAGCCTTTGTCGGTGGCCGCTGGCGCGCATTGTGCGCTGCGGTCACGTCGACAACGGATGCACCAACAGCAGCAACAACAGCAACGACAATGCGCCGATACAAACGATCGAGTGGGCGGTAGCCGTGTTTTCGGTTGTCCAGGCCCTTTCATTGTCGCCCCAAGGGTGCTGGCTTCCTCTCGATTCCTCCTCCGACGGCGAACACTCTGCGTCCTGCTGGCAGGACACGCGCGTCCATTCATCCTGGCGTCCTGCGAGTCCAACGATTTTTTCTCCCTGATAGGACTCGGGGGAATCCTCGTTGCTTCTTCTTTACGCGACGGAGCTTGGCGCTGGGTCGCGTGCGCTTTTCAAACTGTTCGCAAGTGTACTTTGAGGCGAGAGCTGATTTCTATAGATAGGGAGAGAGTAGGATGAAACGGACCGCTTAAGTTTGGAGAGTGATAACATAAAATCGGAAGGAAAAAAAGACACGGGACTTCAACAGGAGACTCAAGTGGACCTTAGACTATATGAAAATCAAAGCCTTTGTTAAGAGAAATATTTGACAACAAAGGAAAATGAGATTTGCAAAATCTTTATTTTTATGATTTAAAAGGTCTTCATTTATGTAAAGAACTATAAATATATGTTTTAGGTATAACTATTACGAACAAAACATAACAAAAATATATATTATACGCATAAGAAAAAATATTTTACCAGATAACATACAAATTACTGAAGATAATCAAATGCACATGGATTTTTACATGAATATCAACAGTGAAGATCAACACGTGCATGTATAATTTTTTAGTTTTTAGTGCATTTTAAATAAAATTGTTTAACTTAAACAATTTTTTTTGTATATTTTTTTTACTATTTACTTTTTAGTGTCTATGTTTGGATTTGTGCTTATATGCTGATTTCATGTCGATTGAATTGATTTGATTTGTGGTTACAGGCTGATTTCAAGTCGTTTGAATGTGTGGTTATGGGTTATACAATACTGATAATCGAAAAGTAACGTGTGCACGGGTCTATGGTCTGTCACGAAATGTTGCGAGCACCGTTTGGTCCCATGTCACGTGACACCAACTCATTCGCCGCTCTCATCTAAGAGAAACATTGATGTTCCGTTTTACCCTACTCTCCGCTATACCTGGACTGAACTTGCCATTGACGTGCTCATATGATTACAGCGAACAATCTCGATACCGTGCTCGTCAAAGTAGAAGACCCACCAAGAATCGAACGTTTCCATGCCCATTTAGAGTAGGTACATCACCTCGCGAATATCCCTCGCAATAAAGTCAAGCCGGCCCAGCAATCACGGATTCCCAAGCTACGTTTCGCTGCCGCGGGGAATCTGGTATCATCCGCCCGGGCCGTTGTCTTTTTTTCCAACGAAGCACAAAACGCGGGGATGTAAAGCCGGCTTCCATCGAAATGGAACATAGGTATCAGCGATGATCCCCGTGCGAGGCGCCAGCTGGCTCATATTGAAACCAACCCCCTATCGTCGTCGGCCACTGCCCTTCCCCACTACCCTTGTACAAAGAACCTAAATCATTTCCAGCCCCTCTACCGCTGCTTCCTGCGTGCACTAACTACCCCTGGTTTCCTCAGGGGCCACACCCTGGCTGGCCAGGCTCCACCTACCCACGGCTCTGTCGTTATTACAGTCCTCCTTCGCGATTCAATGCCATTCGGCTGTTTCTTCGGCTCCTTCGCTGCTTTGTAAAATTCCGTCCAGGGTAGATGGTGTACTTCGGAGAGGGGATCGTCGCTTCCTCGGTGGAAATGTTTGGCGTCGCGAGTCGATATTTTAACCAGAACAAAACAGCAAGCCGCGCACCTTGAGACGTCAGAATTTATATTCTCAGAGTCGCTGGAGGTAATTAATCGATTGACGGGCAACGCGCCGTGGAAGGCGAGATAAAAGATCACGTGGAACGAGAATCTTCGTGACGTTAGGATTGTTGCGGCAGTTAATCCATTGGACATGCTCGATAGCTTTGAATTTAAACGGCGCAGACTTGACAGCTCCGAAGGGAGCAAACTTGACAGAACACTTGAATACTTATTCCTTCTATTATTTCCAGCTATCAGCCTTGGCGTCGTCGGACTAATCCAACCGATTAAGCAATGACTCGACAAAGTTAACAAGCCCAAAGACTGTTAGAGGAAGGAAAGTAAAATCGTTAGTCAAGAATAAAGGCAATGACGTGCTTAGAACGGCGAAAGGAACTGTGGATTCAAGTGTTCCTCACCAGAGCACACAGTCGCTGTCGGAGACAAGAAGATCGATAGCGCAACACACTTGAATGAGAAACATTCCAGAAATTATGATCGTGTAACTTTCGTTCGCGAGATGAGGACTTGCAGTGTAAAATGAGACTGGGAGAATCGAGGCGTGGCGATGGGGGTAGGTATATTTTTCAGCGCCCGGCAACTGTACAAATATGGAGCAGAATGAGCAAACCGCGTGGCTCAAGTAATTCAGACTTCATTTTGCTTAAACAATATTGACACGACGCCTCATCTATTACGTGGCCCACTTAATTGATTTCGGGCAACCATTAATCGAGCTGTCTCTCGAACGTTCGCGGCGCTCCTTTTCATTAATCATGCCTTTGCAGTTGTCTTGCGGATCGCAAAACAGCTGTGCGAATCGCCTCTCTTCCCGATACAGTGGACTCTGCCGGCGAACCGAGTGGAAAATTGCGATACCTCCGAATTCTCAATCGCTGGCAAGTAAGGAAGCCCACCGAGCATTCGTGTGCTCTGCCCGGCGAGTGAATTCGAGCGGTGAAATTGCTGAAAAGTAGTCCGCGGCATAATAGAAACGTTCGATTCATCGCCAGTCACGAGGCAGAGGCCAACGAGACGCTGAAGACGTAATTACGTAGGATCGAATTGCCAGGAGGTCCTGACAAGCTACTTGGGTTTCACCGAGGAGAAAGCATCGCCATCGAAATTGCTGCTTTCGCAAACGTCAGGCCGAATACGAAATAACGACCTGGCTCGCCTGGCGAATTCGACTTGCGAGCCGTGTGTTTAATTATATATGCAATTAGGAAGGAACATTTTGGCGTACGAACTGGCGTGAAAGCGACAAGCCACGGTGAATGGAGGTGAACTGGGAAACGGAGGTCTCGAGTGCCAGGGGACTCCGCGCGATGCCCAATGTCGGATTGACGAAACGGCCGACGAAAAAGGTGCTCGGGTAGAACAAGGCTGGCCGGACGTCTCTTGGGAAGAGCTGCTAATTACGGGCTTTCGATTGCCCAGGGATTAATCGACCGACGAAACACGCAGAACGTTTCTTCGGTCCTTAAAAAGAGCGACGCCGGGCAATTATGTTGGCAATTGTCTGAATTAAACCGAGGGGAGTTGCGATCCAAACGAATTTATAGGGTTAACTAGCTAATTATGTGAACGAGTGCCGGGTTTGGTCACTGAATCCTTAACGCGGCTCCCCGCGAAAATCGTGGAACCAATGCTTAATTAGGCAATTACGCCGATGGCGAAACAGCTTGTGCTTTTCAGTGGAATCGACCGGTCGATGGAAATCAGCCGAGCAGGGGAGTCGAAGGGGAGAATCTCGAAAGCGATGATCGCGAGTAGGTAGGCAAGCTACTCATCGACAGGCTCGCGCGCGGCGCGGCGAACGAACGGAAGACGAATGATCCCAGCCAGTTCCAGATTCCCTGATCGATCGTGACGAGCGGCTATCATAATCGATAATACCCTGCTGGCAGACAAGCGGCGTCGAATAGCCGCGGCGCTGATCGTTATTCATTTCCCTCGCGGACCGACAGCACGCAGCACGCGCATCGTCATCGCATCGTCATTTGCGAGCATTCGTTCGCTTTTTCCTCGTCTTCCGCGCCCTCTCTCCACCAGCTTTCCGCTCCCGCTGCAGACGAGCCCCAGCTCCACCCACCCGCTTCTCCCCCATTACTTTCTCATTTTCCCGGAGAAATGGACGCCTAGTCCTCCGCTTCCGTGCCCAGGCTCCCAGCGATCCGCGCATCCAGCGATTTCTGATTCGTCATATTCGCGCGAGCAATTGCCTGTTCGGTGCGCGTGATCCCATGCTGGACGCGTCGAGTCGATAGCGTTGCCTGTGCGATCTTCTGGCTGGATTATGGTCCGTTCTGGGCATCGAACTGATGAAGGAGCCGGAGGTATTCGTGGCGGTAATCGACGAGCATGGGGTTGATGCTGCGAAAGCTACCTCTCTGAACATCACTCGGGGGATGGAAATAAATTCGCGAGGTGTTACTGCAGAGAGCAATTGTTCCGCCAGACAAATTTAACCATCGCGGAGAGGTATAACTGCGACAGAAATGATGTATCCCACTCTATTAATAGCAACTCCCAACCAACAGAAGGAGCTCTTATTATCCCTGATAGAATAATGTTCGATCAATCATATTACCATGTCACTCTGACGAATGATCGCGTTCGCAGTAACCGTAACAGATAACCACCCCACAGGACCACAACTGGTTGATGTATCGCGCTGGAATCGAGCGTTCAATAGCTGGGCTTAATGCACCGCCTAGATCTCCGGGACCCCCGCGAAACCGACCGCAAGATCGGCTCTGAATCAGCTCGATCCGCTGCAAACAGCGAGCAACCAGATCCCTCTGCTCCGCAGCCATCGGAAGAAACATGTTCATCCCACGACACCGCGAAACAATGCGCCTCTGATTAATAACGCGAGCCGGTATCGATCCGATCCTCCCGTGTCGCCCACGTCCCGACCTCGACGGAACCACGACGCAGAAAGAAAGGCTCCCGTGGCTTCAATTAACCCGTCGATCGATCCGCGGGGATGGCGGAAGTCGCGAAAAAGCCGATGGTCTCGCGTTTACGTGGGCGAGAGCGTGTCCCGGCGGCGCGGCAGTTAGGCAACGCGAAGGGTTGGAGGGGGTGAAAAATAGAAATTAAGGGCCGGTGAGTTATCGCGGTTGCGTGAGAAGCGGCCCCAGATAAATCAAACCGCAGCTCCGACCGCAACGCCACCCCGAGCTCGGATCACGAACGCAAAAACCCCCATGGCAAATCCCCCGGGATTAATAGTGTGCCACGGCCGGAACCGGTGCCCCTGATTGGTCCAATTCCCCGGCGCAACGCGCACCGGCTGTGCTCCTTTTTTAGACCCCCTCCCCAAACCCCTCATCACGCCCCCTGTTCCCGTGTCTCCTTGCGCCAGGAGGACTTCTCTTTCGCCTGCAACCCTCGTCGAATTTTAAATTGACCGATAGCTGAACGTCATCGGTCTCGACGCTTTTTGCCCTGCTTGCCGGGACGGGGACAGCGGGCTCTGGGCCCGCCATTTGCAGATAGAGACGTTCGAATTCGGCCGCCGAACAATGTTGATGCGATACCTGGCGAACGGGGCTCTTCGAGTGCGACTCGATTCTAGTTGTCTAGGAGATAGGTCTGGGTTAGATTTTCGAGTGACAGTTGCGGTTAACGTAAGGCTACCTTGGATTAGGTGTTGATTAGGTGACTGCCAGTCATTAGGGAGGAAGATGCGGAACGAAGGAGGACTCAAGTGTTTCGAAATCACTGCGTAGGTATTCCTTTAGAGTGGAAACTTTACTGTGCTTGAAAGGTGTTTCATGGTTTTGTGATAGGGGAGACCCAGGTAAAGTGAGCTTCGGGGTAAAATGAGCTTTCTTAATTTCTTCTTTGAAAATAGAATATATTCGCAAATTTTGGTGACGTAATAAATGTATGTAATATAGCAACGATAATTATGCACATTCGGATATCATTTAAAAACTTAAAAATTAATTTTCAGAGACATCCGATTGGTTTTCTTTTCAATTTAGCTTTTTGGATATATGAGTCCCAAATGTGTTATTTTAGCAAGTGCTGTGCGCAATATCCTAACCTGTCAGCTGGCGAGAAAACCACGCGGCGTGATGGAACAGAAACTAACCTAAAAAAAATGAAAAATCTGCCACAGTTTTTGAGAACCAAAAAAAAAAACAGAACCTAACCCAGAACTAACACCATACATGGGGTAAAGTGATCCCTCTTGCATCATTTCTTTCAAATTGAATTTTAATATACTCTAAGTTTATTTTCAGTACTGCTATTCATCATTTATCAATGGTAATGTTTAAATTATATTATAAATGTATTCCCACACATTTTTATTGAAAGGAAAAAATTGTATTCCACTTCAAACTTTGCTAGGCTCACTTTACCCTGGTCTCCCCTACGTGGAGGAGAAACAGGCTACCACATCTCCTTCCGATCGATCGATCGTCCACGTTCGTGTCTCTTGACACTTTCCACGAGATTTTTACTTGCTGCAGGCCGCGATAGTTGGTCGATACCCGGCCGTTTCCGCCGACAGAGTTTCGAGGGACGAACGAGCGGGAGGAGTAAGACAGCCGCCGAGAGAATTATGATCTTTACAGACTATTAACGACGATCCGGCCACATTCCACGGACTTGAGTTTCTCCAGGGTCCGTGGGCCGTAGAAAATGCAGGCAAGATGGTTAACGATTCGGTCGCGTTTACATATATAACCCGAGTTAAGTAGGAACTAAAGCTTGATGAGGGCTCTCACGAGGGGGCCGCACGAGCATCGGGGCCCACCGCGGGGAAAATTCATATTCCCCTTCTTCGACCGTCCAATAAAATGGCCGTTCACGGCCCCGGTGTATATATTAAAACTATAGGTGTCACGATTTACGCTTAATATCGAGAAAAAAAAAGGGACACCGAGGCGCGACCGGCTTCTATAAATATCATCGGCGACGCGCCTGTTCGCTTCAGGGAAACGAAACAATATACAGGGAAGAAGGTTCGTAGCGGAGGATTTATATCCCTCGGTGGGACCAGTCGGTTTTTGATGAAATATTTCGTCCACGACGCGCTATTGGGCCCGCGACCGCCACCATTTTATCGTGAAGGGGTAATAAACAGGAGAAATATTTATGCACCGCGGGAGACTAGGTGGATATTACAAGTTTCCTGCTTTCCTTCGAGGACCTTCCATTTCGCCTACATCATTGGTACCAGTGCACAAATTACGTGGGAAATGCGGCGTGAATAACATCTCCACAAAATTACCTTCTTTAAAAAAAGGTACAAAAAAAGTGCGCCAAGTATATGCGCGCGCGCAGACGAACGAAAAAAAACTCGTAAATTTATTAGTGTGCTATATTTAGCTTTACAAAATTAATGATATACAAAACTTGCGCCAATTATAACAATGGCTATTTATGCAAAGATAAAATGTGTTAAATAATATTAAGCAGATATATTTTTATTTTATACAAATAAATATTTCAATAGCAATAAATATTTTGATTAGAATACCTTCGATATACAAGAAACCAGTTTTGTAATACTATTCACTTCTTCAGGATGCAAGTCGCGTTCTTTTGCTTCGATTCTCTGAGGACGCACCGGCACGCATCTCGCCACCTATTCGTGCATCCACGCTAATGATTACGGACCACCGATCACCACCGTTTTTAAGCGATCGAACCACCGTGAAAGCGGACTTGTCTCGTTAACGCGAATGCAGCAATTGCGAGCGCGCCGGTGGTCTTTTTAACCGCGTCTTCATCCAGCTGACGGCCCAACGACAACTGTGCCGAACGATTCGAAAGACACGCGTAATGAGGCCAGCCAATTGGCAGATGGATAATCAACCGTTTGCCCGAGCCATGAATTTCCATGGGAGGTGTGAAAATAGGGTTTGCGGAGGGCGCAGAAAAACCGAGGGACAAATGAAGCTCGTTTTGTTGCACTCCGCCAGATCCTCATCTAAATTACACTGTCCTGTGCACGCGTGTGCGCATTGTCGCGTGACACGGACAAGTGTTACGCGTCGATCTTATCCGCTGCTAATAAAGTACGAATGCTGCACCTGTCATTATCTCATTACGCGACGATTCAAGACTTCCATCAGCTCTGTCTCGTTGCCTCTGCCGGCTACGAGCCACCGATTGTAATCAATTAAACGTGGCCCATCGCGTATCGCGGCCTTTATCGCGTCTGGTTAGTAATTTCGAGGGAATAATGAGTGGAATTATTAACGACCCGCGGGCCAGGCTCGGGACGCTCGGAAGAGGGTGACATGATTGTGCCTCCGAGTGAATTAAACTGCCGGTGGTATCCTTGCAAATTCGATTAGGGAGACGCGGAATCGTTATCGGGCAGTAATGCCACTGCAAAGGAAGAGTGGATTTATGAAGCCCCGTCTTCCTGTAATAGATCCACACGAAAGTAAGGCTTAAGGGACGCTTCACGGTGTTCGATCACTGATCAGATATCCCTGAGCGAAGCGAACGGATAAATACAGGCCCGTTCAAATGCTCGGATCGTTCGGTAACGATCGAGCGGGCGCGCGCAATTTCGCAGATTATCAGGAATGGTACCGAGGAGAGCGGCACAAAGCCCCCGCGTGCTCTAAAATCATCGGCGGTTCTAAACGGCGTTCAGAGGATCGCACGGAACGTCTCGATTACACGCTTTTAACCGCGAACCCGTTTAACACGTACGATTCCCCGTAGAAGCAGTTCTCAGGGGCTGCGACCACGTCTCACTCAATCGGCCGGAGGGTGGGCCTCCAGGGAAAGGCACCCTGTGCATCCAGAAAGAGGGGAGGAACGGGACGTCGAATTGAAAGCAAGGTAGAAGAAGGTGGGGTCGCGGTATCATGTGACCCGAGCTCTACTTCATCCGGACACGAACTGGTAGACACAAGCTGGCCTGCGTGTCCGCCATTATCTGATCCATACGCGGGGAGCTCGGTGACCATGCGCAAAGTCCAAGCGAAATGCCGTTCGAATCGTTCGAACTCGGCTGGCGATTTTCGTGCGCCGCGGGGGTGTAAAGTTTGCAGCAGTTTCCCTCGCGGTTATTTACGTCCGGGTTGAGCCGATTACCTCGCGGGATCGTTGAACCGTACCGCCATTTTCCCTGGAACTAGCGAGCCAGCTCGTGTAGCTTTGTTCGACAATTTACTTTGGTAGAAAATTAGCGCAAGATCGTTGAGCGATTCGAGGCACGAGGGTCTGCGCAGAGAGTTACAAAGAGTTGCCATTTTGTTCGGAGCACGTCAAGACGTCAGAATGTATCGATTCATCGGGCAGGATGTGGTCGGATGAAGAATAACGCGCGGAAGGTAAACGCGGGACGAAATTCGGGGCACGTCGGTGCTGGCAGACGATGAAGATCGCACAAAGATAACCAGATCACGGAGCTCTTCATTCAGCTTCAGCAAAAGTCGTTGGCTCGCCTTCGCGCTCCCCTGCGTTGCCCCGCGAAACAACCGTGCCACGTGAAAAAAGGGGGGCTGAAAAAAAAGACGAGAGGGGCACAAAGGAGGATCGAAACAGAAGCGTTCGGGACGAAAGGATACGTCCAGCGCACGAACCGCTGGGCAAAGAAGCGCGGGAAGGCAGGTTGGAGATGGGGTGCGAAGAGGGAAAAAAGAAGGAGAAATAGAAAGGAGCGAGACGAAGGAACAGTGGAGCGACGTTAAAAATTGTTCTCCAAAGATGGGATTGAAGATTGAAGAGATAGAATATAGAACAGCGACGAATACTCGAAATTAGAAGATCCGAGGATGAATACGATTGAATCCGCGACGGGATTCTTCTACTTCTGTAGAGAGCACCTATGTCCAATTCCCTCCTTTCATAATTCACGGGAAGCCGAAGGCAGATAGAGACAAGCAGACGGGAAGCAAGATCCCAGAAGGAAAGAAAGAAGTTGCGAGGAACACGGGGTGGAAGGGAGACGCCGAAAACAGAAGAGCGTCCAGAAGAAGGAGCAAAAAGGGGCCAGAAAAAGGATCCCTGGTATTATGTGGTCGGGGCCCCTACTTCATCGAAACACGAGCGGGCAAACAACAGGCTGGGGCCCGCGTGTATCCGCCATTGTTTGGCCCATGTGAGGAGGCATGCGGCCATGTTTCCCCTCGTATACCGGGCGACCGGATAAAAAGAGGACGGCGGAAGGGGAGCAGAAGGTGTATGTGAGGTCGACCAAAGAGGAAAGTGGGGATTCGAGGAAGGGTGGAGGCGAGGAGGGCCTGTCGAGTCCCTTGAGGCCCTCGGGGCTACGCATCCACACGCGCGCCTCCACCGTCTGTGTAGACACTAACGATCAAAAGTTTTGGCGCGTCTATCGCGACGTTTGCCTCGTTCAAATTTCGCAGGAAATTTTTAGGGGAACTCGAGTCGAAATCTTGGGGGCCTCGATTCTGGAGGGACAAGTTCGAGATTCAATTGAGAGCTCGTGAAGTTACTGAACAATTACAGCTTCGATTCGTTGTATAAAAATGATTTCTAATGTAAATACTCTTTCACTAGCGTGCCTGAATGATTAAACTTTTGAGCGATAGTGTATCACGAGCTCGTATATCCAGAGTAAGTATCTGCGCGTGTGTGTTTTAACATTAATTATTGGGTATCGATAGGAATGCTCGACGTATGTACTTACATTACACGCGCGTAACGCGTTCCCCTGCGGACAATCCTGAGCGTGTGCTTCGATCCTCGTGCTTACGTTTGTGCACGTATCGATTTTTATATTAATTATCAGAAGCTCGGGGGCCGTAGGGCACTGTAAACACTGTAAGTAATGGCGCGCGGCGATGAACACAGCGATAGTAACTGAGAGCAATGTTTTACAAGTATCTACTTATAACGTTTGTTGCGAACACATTTGTCATTAGGATGGAAAGCCAAATAAGCCGAGAAGTTGGAGTCGAATGAAGTTAAATTAATTCTTGAAGTCTTAGAACAACGCGATCTATATTTCTATTCTGGTAATTTCTTAAAATTGTTTGTAACTGTGGTAGAATTATGTACCCATAGGGGAGAGTTGCCAATATCGTACTGGTCACCTAAATCGTACCTCATGAATTTCTCAGTAATTAATGAATGTAAACGACATCTGATGATAAAAATATCAAGTAAATGCGAAATAAAAAATAGAAACAAAATCTTTTGAGCTTACACCTTATTTCATGCGTGCTATAAACATTTAAAAAATCAGGTATGATTGATGTAAGTTTTTATCAGTTTATTTTAGCCGATAATAATCAAACAATGCAATTTTATCCTGTATTTTTTGTATTATTCTAAAAGCGGGTTTAATGTAGAATAGTTTAAATTCATTTTAAGTACATATTACATTCATTATAAAGTTTAAATATATAGGCAACCCTCCCCTATATCTGATGATAAAGTTTTCTGAACTCAATCTTAAAAAGTTCTTCCCCAAATTGCTTGAAATTCTAATCTCATCAGCGCCAACGAAACGCAATTTGTTTCTGCACCCACGCTCGAATCAATCTCAATCGTACCCGTATTCCAAGATATCCGCGGCTCACGCGTGCACGGTAAATTAGCGTATTTAATTTTTGCCCGAGCAAACATACGTGTACCCGTAATCACGTACTCGCGTGTGCATAACTATGCTCGCGGATATATTCCCATAAATTGACACGTACGTGGACGCCCTCCAACACACGGGGCGCGCAAGCTACGCGACGCTAGCCGACGTTAACGCGCCTACGTGCTCGTGTATGCTTGTATGGAAAGGACTGGTTCGGCTTGCCAGGTAATTATAACCCATAACGATCGGTCCATCAAATCTGATCACCTGGACGGAGAAGATCCTCGAGTGGCCGACCGCGTACGGGTGATCACCACCGGCAACCCGACCGCCATAACGTTATCCACTGACGTTGGCAATGCCACGGCTAAATGAAGCTTTTACGCACGCCGTTGGATTGAGTTTGTTATGGGACGAACACTTCCATCGCGCCGCGCCGCGTTAGGCATACGCTGGACGAAGGCCAGCCATCGCTCGCGTATAATCGCTCCTTAAGCGTGGACGTGCCACTTGGACGAGTGAATCGGCAGCCTCTTTGTTCCTCCCGCTTTCTCCAGAAGGCTCCCTCCTCCGGACTATTTAGCCATCGTTCGAGTCCTTCTTCGTCGAGCATCATCCTCCTCTGGTCCAACTGTTGTCTTACTCTCGACCTCCTTTGTGCCCTCCCGAGCCTCCGCTCCATTGGCGAACCTTGTATTGAAACGTAGACGGAGGGAATTGAATGCGCCGAAATCGCAATCACTCCGAAACCTACGCGTGAGTACGTGTCGCTGAGTACCCTCGGCAATTATGTACCGTTCTCGTTCCATCCCCCTTAAATCAGCCCTCAAAAAAAAAAGAACGCAGACTTTCATCATCCGTGTCTATTATCGGAGGAACGGAGCCGCCCCCGAAACATTGCCGTGAAACTAATATGAAGGACAGAACGAGGGCTGACAGGGGCAACCGTCGATAAGCGATATTATCACCCTCCACCCCAAGCTTGGCTCGTCCCACTGCATCCAGCGTTCATGAATTCGCCTAGGTTCATCCTTCTAATGGGGAAACAAGTTAGCCATGGCGGACGTCGAGGGGTGTGCCGCGACAGATGTTCCAGCCCCGCTGCTAAGGGGATAATTGAGTATTGTAAGGCGACAACAAAATCAAATTTCATTCTGTGTACACACATTAGCGTCGCTGGGATCGTCGCCTCCCTTTTCATGGCGAATGTACCTACCCCCGGCTGAATAAGAAACGACAGATTTTTCAGGCCCTTCCAGCGGACACATCTTTGTCCGGACGCCATGTACAACGGAGGAGCAATAAATAATAGCGATAAATAGGAACAAGGATACTCTGTGCACGTTCTGCGAGTAATTGTTCGCCTGAACCCGAGGAAGATTGATTTCTGAAGTCTCAACTGTAGCTACTTAGAGCCAAATTGGATGTAAAGTAACAAGACCACTTAAGTAGGTGCATAGAATGTAATATAAGAATATAAGAATTCATCACCACAGTATCCTAATGTGTCTTCGTCGAGATTCCTGCTCAAGGAGACACCGTTTCTCAGCCAACTGTCGCAGCCGGATACGCCCAAAATGATGTCGCGTTTACGCCGGCTTATTTGTGGTCTCGCGACCGATTTTCACGCGGCCCGTCGGGGGACATCCGTCATCTCGTGCTCGGCAGATGGGATACAAACGATTCAGCGGGACCAATCGTCCTCCTCGTTGGCAGATGTCCCCCTCGGCGGTGGCGAATTCTGACGTTTCGCGGCGGAGGACGCTCCGAGCGTAGCGCGATAAAATGTAAATCGCGAGCGATGGACGATGGCTCAAGCAGATGAGCAGTCGATCGTAAATCACGGGGCCTACGTTTCACTTACCACTTTTTCTTCAACCACCACGCCGGACGACTGGCCAGCCACCAGGTTGCCCGGACAGCCAGCAACGTAATTCCTTCGATCGGTTCGGAGATTAACCCTTAAACGGACTTATTCTGACAGACACGCGCGATCCCTTTTTTCTCACCTCGCCACGCTTCGCGATCCATTCCCTTCTCGGTGGCGATCTTTTTCTCCGGCTGACGGCTCATCAGCCAGGAATTTCGGGGAAACGTGCAACGACACCGCCTCTCTGTACGATTTTTAATAACCCCGGCACAGGGGCCATTAAATCGTGTAAGCCTGGTTGACTGCAGAGCCATCAAGTTTCTTCTCACCTTTTTGCGCGAAGAAACTGCAACGTCCCGGCCAGGCCGCGATTACGATCGCTAAGAACCGAGCTGCTCTATTATTCGAGAATAGAGCGATAACGCCTGTAAAGACACAGTGTCTTCAGCCGCTCCTCTAATCGTTTCCCCGGAATCCCTCAGACAGCCAAGCGTTTCATAATTGAAGCCACCAGGAGCCAGCAATCGTAAAATCGCCGGCGTAGAACAGGGTACCGTTTTTAGGATCGCAATCTCTGCCACGCAGCGGATCCTCGTTACGAGAAAAGCTGAGCTGTGGGAAAGCAGGAAGCGCTAGATCCGCGAAGCTTATGGGTTCCCCGAACTTCGCAACCGGTTCGCAGGTTCGCGATCCAACGACGTCCAGGAGCTTCTAGGATCTAGCAACGACAACCTGGCCGACGAATTACGAATACCTAATTGACCATTTTTTGCCGAATTAGCGGCGCGATACCGCGGAAGAGATCGCGACAGAGTTCCAGGCCCGAGGTGGCGAGCGGCAGGTCGTTTCCATCGGGGTTTTAAGGGCCGCCTCCACGCACTTCCGCCTCCTCTAATCAAGCGGCCGTTGATTGTGAGCTGTGTTATTACGCGAAAAGGCCCGGCCCTGGCCGAGAGCGATCTGGTGATAAAAACGGCCGGCGAGATTGCTCGTGGAGCATTAACGTACACAGAAACGCGCGTGCACACGTAGCACGTAGCCCGAGCCGAGTTGCACGCACGTGCAAGCTTAGATGCAGACGCGGTGCATCGGTGCATCGGTGCAACGAGCCGCGAGGCCAGCTTATCGATTGCGCTGCTGGCACTTCGTCCGCTTCCACACGCCGCACTCGACCACCCTTTCTTACGCCTCTTTTCCACTGATTACGATCCAGTTTGGATTTTATCGCGACCGCTTACCACAAGTTGTTTCCGATGAAATAGACGGTGTCCGCGGGCCTCCGCGTCAGGATTCCATTTGGAATATGTCTAACCGCAGCCCCTGTGATTCTTTCGCTGGATTCGTCAATTCGGAGCAGAGTTAATAACGAGAGGGCATGGAAGCGAGGCTCTGTGGATACTTCGAATTATATTCGACGGAGATTCCATTGCATAGAAGCACTCCAACTATCCTCTGGTTCTTCTACCGTCGCCTACGCAACGATTCCTCCCAAGTCCCATCCCCAAAGGGGCTTAGCTTTCCGCGAGTTACCTCCAAGACGCTGGTAACGTGACCGCTCCCCATTATCGTGTTCTCCACCGTTCGCCGCCGCGTTCTACCACGCGATCTCTCTGTCACCTAATAACGCTCCTCCTAATCGGCCGATAAGAGGACACGCGAGTGTCGTTGCATAAATAAAGCCCAGATCTCCCCGAGCCGCGTGCTTCCCGCGAGAAGTCGAAGTTGAGGTCTACGGGGCGAAGTCACGCAGCCACTAGAGCGCCTCCTGCTCGGCGTTGAACGCGACGGAACAAGCGATACCGGCGACAATTAACACGTACCCCGTGCGAATCACGGTCACACAGATGTATAGAGAGAATTGGCGGGTGTTTAGCGTTGATAATTCGATCAGCGAGACACTCGCGCCGCACCGGCGGCTCGCTGAAAAGCTGATATGTAAATGGTACTCGTAAATCAACGGCAACGATAAACACGTTCTACGCGTCGGGCTTTTTTATGGGAGTTTTATGAAAATCGGACAATTGAGAGATAACAACCAGGGAACGCCCGAGCCGCTGAATGTGTACCCCGCGGGCCCAACTACCGAAGTCACAACACGATGAATAACAGATTTCCAGTAATCCTGCGGAATCTACAAAGGAATACCTAAACTCGGCGAAACTCGAACGAATTGCGGCGTTCCGCTGGCAGGGAGCGACGTCTCTCGAATTAACACAGGGAGGATTGCCGGGTGCTTTCCGTTTCCCTTTGGAAATTGGGAAGCTCGCGCCCTCGGCGGCGGCTGGGAAAAAGAAGAGCGTAGGGGCCAAGAATCTGCGCTTTCCAAATTCGAAGGAGAGTAATGTTGCGCCGGTGACTCGGCAACAAGCTGCGCCCGAGAGCGGCCAGAGCACGAGCTGCTCTACTCTCTTCCCCCGAGCTCTACCTGGAGCCTCTAAACGAGCCAGGGGGGGAAGGTGATGCATCGCGGGGCGTGACTGGCCGGCCAAAGAGGATTTCGTGGCCAGGATTGTGTTTTGACGTGTTTTGACAAACGGGCGCCATTATACCGGCACCGGGGCCCCAAAGGCGCTTTGAGTGCTACCCGTCCAACCAGGCGACCTAGGTGGCCGTGTTCGAGCAAGCAAGCCTGCGCACCCGACGATCCTACGAAACAATTACACCACCGGAAGCCTCTACTTTGAGCTTCACCGAACGCCAATTTCCCGACCAGACGGGGGCCGTAGCTCTGCGGATGCTGCCTTCCACGGGCATTGTTCCACTCTGCGGAGGTTGCTCTACATGCTTCGGGGACCCGAGAATCCGTTGACCGTAACTACTTGCTTGAAACACTTGAAACAGAGAGGCTCGCGTGTTAATTTGGCTCCGAGGGACTTAGGGCAGACCACGACACTCCGTCCCAAGCTGGTACTCTTTAATTCAATTTCAAGACATTTATCCTGGCTCGGGTACCGTTTGAGGCTGCCTCGCACAGATGTCACAGGGGAAAACAAGCAGGATAAAGAATGCCACCGGTGGCCTCCGGATGATGTAAACCGGCCGATAAGAGTTCCCTTGTAAATTGAAGCGTTACAGTTTCAGATGGCACCGCGCTAGTTGCTAATTAATATTAATGCTGCACGGTCGCGAGAGAATTCAATTCGCGGAGGCACGGCGAGATAAATTAACCGCTTATCGCCGTCTCCGGTATTTCCAATTAATTATGCGACAGATTACGATCTTTCAATCGCGCGGACCGAAATCAAGTGGGGAGAGGGAGGCAACGTGGCGGCCGTAATAATATTATAAACGAAGAATTAACGTAAGAGCGTGGCAGCTGACGAGCAGAACAGGCCGTGCGTATCGTTAACAACCTTTTCATAATCGATTGACGAGGTCTCCCCTCGTTGCCTAAATTATACGGGGCGAAACACGAGTACAACGTCTCGTATGGATTTATGAATGGACCAGAGTCGAGTGATTCTCGTTAACAAGTGTGCCTTCGATACTTTGTCGTAAAATCCTCACGATGTGGGAAAATTCCCCTTTGTGCAAAGCTCCCAGGGTCTCGAGCCACGGGGCCGTTTCACGTGGAAACACGTTCTCGAGACGCCTCCTCCACCCGAACGCTCCACCCTCCGGTTCCATGAGAGCGAAACAACGGACGATCTTACGAATCTGTAAACTACCGACTAACATCGTGTTTGGCAGGCTATAAGTCGACCAGGGAACCCCGTCGAAATTATACAGGGTGAACCGACGACCATCTCTTAATATCCGGAATACGAGGCTCTCGGGGGAATTGGTTTTTTAAAGCCATTTGGTAATTTCAGAATCCTAACGGGAACCGTGGATCCTGCTCCTTCCCGCCGAGGAATAATCCCGCGTGTGAACGGCTCTGTAGATAATCGATTTCAGCTAGCAATCATTGAGAGTCGACCAATTTATGGTGCCCCGAAACATGTGAGAATACGCGTCCTCGGCCGTCGTGCGTAGTCATGCCGATGGTGTAGTACAGGAACCGACAGTTCTCGGCGTCGTTTATCTTCAACAGGATTATAATAAACGACAGCGATTTAGGGAACGAGCGAAAGGATGTTGCATGGGAATAAAAGGATAAAAGAATCTGTATGTTTTTCCTGCCGTCTCCCTTCGGCGACGGAGAAAAGGGAGAAGGGACACAGCTGTCTGCTTCCCAGTGCTTTCTTTTTCGTTCCTGGCTACATCTCGCTGAGAGAGTCTTCAGCGGTCCTGTCGATGCTGCCCTCTACTCGGAGGCGGCTGCATTAAGACTCTCCTATCCTTTCAGGAACTCCGTACAGATACTGCCGTGCAGAAATTATTCAAGCGCACACTTTACTGCATAGCGTAAAAATAATTTTAAAAAATGTTACAATCCAGAGAAAACAGAACAGGAAAGGAATGAAACTTAAGGGCCAACTTGCTTGATGTTCACTTTCGCGGGAAGACCTCGGGAAGGAGCTCTGCAACCCGTGTACGATTCAAAACGAATTTTTCCGAAGCGCCTAATTACCAGCTAACGTGGCCACAGGGAAACGCAGTCGCATATTTACGACTGGCGAGCAGAGCGGCGGTAAAGATTCGAGCAGTAGCATAGGAAAGGAGCTCCTTAATTTCCCTTAACGACCGTCCACGTCGACCGTTACAACGGTCAACCGCGGTGTAATTACGAAGTCACGGAAACGTAAAGCCGCGTATTCACCTGCGCATTCGCCCCGAATGTGCATTCGGCGCGCACCGATTTTTTGCCCGTTCGGAGCTCAGCGCGCGTTCGGCGCGCGTTCGGGGTTGAGTGAAATTTGCGGCGTCCTTTTCATGGTATTGTTCGGACCCGAATGCGCGCTTTTATGGACCGCCAACAAGCGGATCGGCCCGAATGCGCGCCGAACACCGGACGAGCAAAAAATCGGTGCGCGCCGAATGCACATTCGGGGCGAATGCGCAGGTGAATACGCGGCTTAAGGCTCGCTATCAAACGTCGCGGTTTAATCACCTCCATATTGAGGCTCGATCACGTATGCAGAAAAAAGGCCGGCTACCGGTCTTTCGAGGGGGGCACTCGTCGCGCTCGTCGACCACCGTCCGCGGTGTCGACTTTCCTAATCACGCTTGCAAGGGGGCCCCGTTGGTCGATGCTAATGCGTCCTGCTGCCTCTCCGGCGAACAAACGCCACCAAGGTGGCTCGGAGCGTCTTCGGGACTGCCAGGGCGTAACCGGGCGATCGTCCTGATCATTAGAACCACCCGCCCTTACATGCCAGGCGATAATGAATACATAGTTCCACGGGGGTGGACCGATTGACCGAGCAGATGCAACGATCCGAACCGAAGCGATGCAGGATGATCCCTTGCATGACTCTCGGAACATGTGTTCCTTGTTCCTTGCGAGGCGGGAGAGGAAGAATCGAGCGTGGTGCTCGGAAGTGGTGTTAGCTCCCGAGGAGCGTTGCGTACGATTCCTATTTCTTCGACTATGTTTGAACACGAATCGGGGAAAGGTATGCGAGGGGGCACTGGGAAAGTGAAGTCAACTGCCAATCACCAGAAGGGAAGCCATTTAAGAGGCAGAGGTAATGAATACATAGCGCTTCGAGGTGTAATAACTTGCCAGCGAATATACGAGCCGCGAAAATTGCTAGGAAGAAACGCACGAACGTCTTTCTGCCACTTACTGCAAATTATCTAGCGGGAGATCGTGATCTCAAGGTATTTGAGGTGGTCGGGGGTAATGGTCGAATTTCAAGGGTAAGGCTTTCGCATTTAACGTTAGGCGAGATTCAAGGATGAAGGGGAGGAAGGTCCGAAGAAAAAATGTAGTTTATTGCCTCGGATAAAGAGGTTTTCGAGAACGCGATATCGCGATGGTGGGACGCGGCGGGGAAAAGGGGACGCGATCAAGGAAAGCACGCTCCGACTGCAAAGGATGCCGCAGGACCATCAAGGATATCGACGGTGGTCGGTGTCAGCGGATCAAGAAAAGGATGTTGCGGTATCGCCAGATAAGAATCGATAGGACCCTGGCGAACGAAGAAAGCAAAGGATAGGCGGGTGGACTGCGCGGACAAGCGAAGCAACTGTCGAACAAAAGATCCTGGAGAGTGAAACCAAAGACGTGAGTGAATAATTACTCTACTTCCTAGAAACCCTTCCACAGAATCCTCCACTTTCATTCTCAATTCAATGATGCCAAAAATGCCCAAAAGAGATTTCCAACTTTCAGCTCCAATATTCAGTTGCAATACAAGTAAATTGCGTTCGTGCTAGAAGCACCACTTACTCACGATTTTTACTGCTTGTACAGCGGTGACATCAATGGTCGGATCTCTGGATCGCCTTTAGATCCAGGTATACAAAGCTAGTCCCTTTTTTCGGCCTTCCAGTCGCGTAGATCCTTTCAAAGGTTCGCACTTAATAGACCCCGGGGACCCTGGCGACTTGTTTGGACGTTTGTGGTATAAACAGAGCGACACCTGGTGATCTATGCACTCGCCTTGTCGGGATGAAACGAGCCGCGAAAGTCCACGAGTTTTCGTTATTCCAAGTGTCTCTGACTACACAATGCTGGACCAAGGACGCGGAAAAGTCGCCTTTTCACGGGGATCTGGGTGAAATCGATAGATCAGCAGACTCTCGTGTCCTTCGCGACACATTTGAGCGCGTCAGCTCGATCGAACCTTCGCATTGGTTTCCCTTTCCCTATCCCTGATTTAGTAGCTGCAAAAACTTGACGCGTACAAATTCAGGAGACCGCTACCATCTGACTTTTCAAAGCAACGGAACTGTCCATGGAGAATCGCGGAGCAACTATTCGCAAGGAAGATTAGCCCGTTTCGCGGGACATCGCGGAGTGTATCCAGTCAGCGACTAAAGTAAGCTATTAAATTCTTCAAATAAGCCGCCACGGATGAATGTGATCGCCAATTAGGCAAGCGTGGTACGCTTTTATGTAGACGAGATTATTCTCGAGCCACGAGAAGATCGGTAAGAACGCTGATACATAAGGAGGACGCGCGCGCGTCAGGAAAGGAGAGGCTCGTTCGCGTTGCATTCCGTCCTGCCTTTTTCGGCCGACGGCAGCGATTTTTCCTCGGCGGAGAGGCCTTTTTTCCCTCGCTAGGTTGCTGCACAATTGGGAGCGCTTCATATGTAGTTGCGTGTCCTGCATAATATCAGGAACGTAACGCGTTTTATGGCCACGACCACCCAGGATGCGCTTCAGCCTCCGCTCTGACGGACGCAACATTCGGGATGATTGCTCGCAAGAAATCCCTCCTATTGACGTTTCTATATAACCGTCCGGCGTGACGTTCTGTCAGCTGATGCGTAACTGTGTCGTTTTTTTTATTTTGTAATTATTATTATCTTCCATTTTTTTTATTTATTTGATTTCATGTAGTTGGCGTAATTTCTTTACTTTTTTGAAGTTTTTTTATGCAGATCACACTTCTTCTTACAAAGATAATTTGCATAAGGAATGACTACGGATAATTGTTAATATTATATTGTTATCTTCTATTTTTTGTGATTTTCCATTTTCTTCTACCACGGAAGATGTGAAGTGCAGCAACAATACGCGACGGAACAATGACTATCGATGTAGCAAACAGTAAACTTCCCACGAAGACCGTAGAATCGAAGTGCATTCTACGAAAAGGATCTGTTACGTAGGTACGTTTACGCGCGCCTAGAATTGCACTTTTATCTATCCGCTTAAGATCGTGGTCGTCGCCGCGACCACCCAAGGTGTCCGCTTCAGTGTCGCGCCAGGAACGTTTCTCAAGGTTTTCGCGTATCACGAATGGCGTTGACAATCTTCGAGCGATCGATATACGACCGGGAAGAGGGAGCGAGAGAGACGGAGGGAGGCAAGTCGGTGGTGAGACTCTGGGATGTAACCGTAGGAGGTCCTCCATTTCGATTCACAGCGGTCCTGAGGATCTTGTCCTGGGAAAGCCATAAAAGGTGATCAAGTCGTGCTGATCCAGAGACATCGACCGTGGCACGTAGCTCGTACGTCGCATGAAAAGATGAAAAAAATTCGCCGCCTCGCTTCGCCGATTGAAAGGGTCATTTCAGATTCAGGGGGGAGGGGGTGGCTGCGTTCCCCTTTATTCACGCGCCCTGGGTGAACGGTCATCGAATCGCGACCCAAAATCCTCGGGGTCAGGAGCTAAAAGTCTGCCGCGTATAATCCAAAGAAATTCGTGATAAAAGTCACATTCTTTCGCCAATGAGTAATCGAACGGAGGATATCCACTTTGAGAAGAATTTTCGGATGAAACTCAACGACAGGTGCCTGAATACTTAAGTACCACTCGTATGCACGAGGACGCTTTCTCAGTTTCCGTAGGACGTCCCTAAAATAAGGATAGATGGAAAGAGGAGGGCACAATGGTGGGTGGCTGGGTGTAAAGGGACAGCGACAAAGGGGCAACAATTACTTTATTTTGACTTTGCGGCTGGCTTGGGGATGTTTGAGTCGCCCCGCGGCCCTTTGTCCCACGGGCTCCGTGTCGGGACGTGGAAACACGGCAAAAGGGGATCCCGCGGCGCATTTACCTGTTTCGTACCTGTCAACTGGGTGGCAGAAGATCACGCCGATCTCCCGTATCGCGACAAATGGTCTTAGACGCCTGGTCTTTACGGCACCGCCGAATTCTATGCTCCGCATCCATCGAGTCAAAGGCAGAGTCATCCAGCGTCGAGTCGGAACCCCCTTTGGAATCGCTGCTTCCTCCTTTCAGATCACGCAACGTTTGCAAACAATCCGTTCGGGGGAGATTTATGACGGCGGGGGTGGATTCTTCACGCGGATCTTCGGGTTTTAAGTCGAATGCGCGAGGCTAAGTTTGCTGAGCGAGAAGGGAGAAAGGGTATCGGGATGTTTATGTGGAAAAATCGACAGTTTCGAATGGGGAGAGGGATTTCAGAGTTTTAGAACCGTTTTGGGTAAGGTGTAAATATCTGCTTGAAATTTAATCTTGATAGTTATCTGTAATAGAAGCCCACGGTATTTGTAACTTGTCCAGCGATTCGTTAAGAGCCGCTTGTGAATGGAAAGAATGGAGGAGTCGAAATTCCTGCGTGGAATTCGTGGCAGCGCAACGTTAACGTGAAACCTTCCCTCGGAAATTCTAAAGAGTCGTTTCAAATGGAAATTCGTGAAGCGATACTGTGACGATTTCCATGCTTCACGACCGAAATCCGTAATTCGGAAAAAAAACACGGGCGACACTGAAAAATCGACTCGGAGCTGCCACGACGACCTGTTTTGCAATTGAATGATCCAATTTCGAGGGTGAGTCCCGTTTCTCGACATGCGTGACCACGGTGGCAAACAATCGATGAGATGAAGATTTATGAGTAGAATTTCTCAGTGGACCTCATCATCGACTGAATAGTATTATGAGAATAAAATAAGCTGGTAGGTAATATAATATGTGCAAGATCAGTGACGCACTTAGGATTTAATCTTGAGAAGAGCCGAATTGAAGGGATACAAATATTTTTAATGCAAATTCAATAAAATTCACGACGCGACTACAAAAATTTATTTCAAGAATAAAATCCAGTTTTCTTTTCTTTTTACAAAGTTCTTGAATTACTTCAGTCGTGCTCTCTCTTCTGAATCCGCGACTGTGCAAAGTCACTTCTGAAATGACTTGCAAGGGATGATCCCGAACCCGAAAATTCAAAAAATTCTGAAACTTTGTGAATATGTAGGAAATGTCCTCCTGATTACAACGCATTTTTTGTTTGATGCCCAAATTTACTCGAAGAGGGTGAAATTAACCCCTGAAAATTCGGTTATTTTCCGATTTTGTGTTATAACTCGCAAACTGTGAGATAGAAAAGAAGTTTGAAGACAAAAGTTACTTCTTTTAATTAGATCTACCATTTGGTAAAAAATTATTATTTGCAGTTCACGAGTTATAGCACAAAATCGGAAAATATCCGGATTTTCAGGGGTGAAATATACCCCCTTAGAGCGAAATTCCCAACATATTCACAAAGTTTCAGAATTTTTTTTAATTTCCGGGTTCGGGATCTTCCCTTGTTAGTGCAGAAACCTCGAAGAATCTGCATCTCGAAGACAGATTGACGAAAAGACGCTGAGAGGACGTAGTCCCTCGGAAAATCTCTCGAGAATTCATTGAAATGATGGAAGGACGACCGTGTCACCCTGTTTTGCACTTGAATGACCCAATTTCGACCCTCGACGCGGCGACCTTACGAGGTGTTCGCGAGAGACCGATCCCATTCGTGTCTTTGTACGTACTAAAGGACGCCCATCCTCCTTTGCAAATGAATGGAAAAGCACGGTGGTGCTCGAGGAGTCTGATTTTCCGCGGCGGGAATCTCGTTGACTTTCTGTCACGTTTCCTCATTGTGAAGCGGCCGTGCGAGCTCGAGGGCTTTAAGGTTCTCCTCATAATGCAATTATGCGGGTCTACGAGCCGTTCCCTAAGATTTCAACCGGAGGAAAAGAGATTTAAAAAGCTCGCGTTATGGTAAACGAGCCGTTTAAGTCGTTTCTTCGTGCAGTCTGATCATGGCGCACCATGGCGTTGGGAAGTCCATGGGCGCTTTTGTGCTGCTGAAACCACGCGTGAAAAGGTGTTTTCCATGTAATGTGGAAGCCCTCATTGTGTACTAATTTCTCTTACAATCGTTCAGATACGTATTCCAATACTCTCGCGCTAAATCGTTCAGCTGCCGATGCGCAGGCAAGCCGGGAAACAGATGACGCTGCCGACGTGATGCATGCGACGTTCAACATCGAGAGCATGTTAAAAAATTACCGCAAGTATTGACCACAATCTGACAGCATGTTGCACAAAGCAGTAACTACCTCGCCCGAAACGATGATGCCGCATTCCGCTACGGAAGTCGATGCCACAGTTTGCTAACGAAGAACGGGTGAAACCTCGACGTGGATGGCACGTAACCTACCAACTGCATACAACACTTCCTTTACCCGACGTTCTTTTCATCCCGTGGGACCAAATATCGCGTATCAGACTCGCCGAACGTTTCTCGTACTTAAGAAAGCAGGCGTCGGTGCTGAACCGATTAAAAAGAGTAACGCGGTTAGTGCAGTTGCGATTCGTCGTTATCAGGAACCAAAAAGAGCATGCTGCGCGCGCACTTTCTCCCCGACTTCCACTCCTATCGGTAATCAGCAACAGGCCAGTCGTTATCAGCCGGCGATCAGAAAGCCGCGGGAGAACTGCGACCTGAGAAAGTGCAAGCACGCAAAGTCTTCGGTGGAAAATGAGTTCTGCAATACTCACAGGCTACTGGACAAGATCCAGCACCTGAAGAAAAGCATTCAGGATTTGGAGACCGTGCAAAAATGTGGCAGACGGGTAAGCGATAGTTTAAGTGATCTAAACAGAGACTACGGAGGCTAAAGCGAGTGCAGGGAAGTTCGAAGGGGAGGAACGCGCTCACCCAGACGGAGGATTTAACAGTGACGGACCTGAACAGCGCTAGGGAAGTCTTAACCAATTGTATAACCGAGATGACGAAACTGAAAGCGTTCCTGGACGATGAGAATTGCTGGTGGAGGATGTTTAAGAATCGAGAATTCAGCTGTTGCCAGCAGAAGTCGCCTCATCTTCACGGGGTCTTGGATGGGACCATGGTTACTTTGAGAATGTTGGAGGAGTCACTCGATGTGCGTGTTCCTCTGTTGCAAAGAAGTATATTATCAACGCGGAGCAGTGCATACACTGCGTTTTTGATTTTAGTCGGACATCACGACTCCCAAGCAGATCAAAGGGACTTCCACGCCGATCACAGCGACTTCCACGCCGATCAAAGTGACTTCTACGCCGATCACTGAGACTTCCACGCCGATCAAAGCGGGCTCGCTAGAGTTCTCGAGCATTAGAGCGGAATTCCAGCAGAAGGAAAAGTCCAGGGAGCAGTACACAGACACTTTCGACGACGATACCATAAAGTACATGGACTTTCCCAATGGATCTATTCGAACTGCAGAATTTGACAGTTCAAAGTAAGCTGTTACATAAATCAAACGAGGTTCATTACTTTCGATGTAATTGCCATTTTAGAACGACGGCTTCTTGCCAGCGTGATTGTCCCATGTCTTGCAATTTTGAAAGCCACAATACCGCGATTGCTGGAAGCTCGAGAGATACCACAGACTTCGCGATTGACAATACAAGCCAATTCGATACCGACGCGGACAGAATATCTCCACAAGATGAAACGTCCGCGGAACTGCCGAACACCACCAGTTCTTTTGGTAAAGTTTTATGGAGTAAGCGAAAATGCGACTGATCTTTCAAGACGATGGCGAACTTTGAAATTTCCCTTTTCAGCTAAGCTACCCAAGGGTATATTTTTCACGAGTAGCTCGATAGTTCTCGGGTATGATTCGAGAACTAAACACACGTTCAGCAGCGAAAATACCGCGAGCAAGAGAATTCTTGCCGCTGACGTTAGCACCTCCACGGACCTTCTCGCGATACTATTGTGAAAAAATGAAGAGTAAGGGGAAAAAATTGGGAATCTCACGAAACAGCGTTGTCGAGACAATTAAGTTTTAATGCTTTAGTCCATCAGTGAAGAAACAAGGTTCAATGAATTTTCTTATATTATTTTCTTCTGAAATAATTTCTTGTTTTACCTTGACGACAGAAGCTTATGCTTAGGCAAATAGTGAGGACATTCCGTATTTTGTTTCCAGCGCAGAGAATACATTTCCTGTTTTTAATCAGTATACCAAATCATTAACGGGGATTTGTCTTACGGGGATGTTTGAACTGTATAACCCCTTGTGATTCAACAGTTCTGTAGTCCCAGTTGCCACTAGAAAATCTTAATATATAAAGCAGAAAGTGTTTGTTTGTTTGTATGTCGCCTAAAAACTATCGAAAGATAAACTCTGAGGTCATGAAATGTGTCCTAGCTCATTACACCTAGCTAATCCAGATGAATGTGACTATTCACAAAAAATAAACAAAAAATAATAATTTTTTTTTATAAAATCAAAATCTAATTTTCGGGAGAAGCCGAGTAGTAAAGCTAGTATGCTATAAATCACAAAATCACGAAAACTGGAGACTGCCGGTTTTTTCCCCTTACCCTTCGAATAACTTTGCAGCGTTTCGCGTGGAATCACGTAAATCTGGTAATCATTCCTAGGATATTCCAGTCGACAAGATCTTATCGTCAATGAAGATTGAGAGGCACACGGTGGAAAAGAATTTTTCCCTGAGTCCATCAAAAGTGATCGGGAAAATTCGAAGCGCCAGGAGCAAAAAAACAGAGACATAGAATGTAATGCAGTGAAATAAAAACGTGAGAAAAAAATCGACATACGCGTGTTTCAATGGCAGCACCCCAGTTAGAAGCAACATTCGTTTCACTTCGACGGGCAAATTTTAGTTCATCGTTTCTTTGATCACTTTTATTGCAACATGCTACCGTTACGAATCAAGTGTATAATTGGATAACTTGCGCCGGAAACTATTGAAAAGCTTTCGGGCTTTGAAGAAACTATGGAGGAGAATACGGATGAGAGATAGAGACGAGGTTAGAATGTTAATAACGTTCTATGGGCTTGACAGATGCGTTGTCCGCTTTATTTTGCGACCTGTAGACGTCAATCCATTCGGAAGTTTCATTTGTGTTTCTTTTGACTCTGACACTAAAGGAATACGAAATGGATCGGGTCATGACAGTAGTAAGATGCCCTGCACCCTTCAGCGACGCGACTTTGTCGATGGGCACCAAAACGATATTGATACTCCGCGAACGAGCGTTACTTCGATCGCCGCCATCGTCCGTTTCCAGCTCCTCTGAAAGCACGTACTCTAGCGACAGTGATAATTAATCGCGACTCGTGCGCGGGTCCCCGACGTGTCATTGCGAAAATTGGCCAGCAGAGTCGAAGAATCAAGGGACAAATGAACGACTCGAGCGATCTCGTTAATCGACGGGATGCGAGGCTTTGAGAGGAGCCCTAGAGATGAATGGTGCCGAGTTGAACGACACAGAAAAGGCGCGAAAAAGTGGCGAAATAAGCGATCAAATTTGCAGACAAAGGGGCAGATCTCGTTAAACGGGGGAATGCGCAAAGGGTCGAGGGACGACGACGGCGAGAAAGCGAAGAGAAGAATACTGAAAAGGTATCAGGTATCAGAGACGCAGGAAAACGAGCAAAAATTCGACGCTCTGTCCAACCAGAATACGTACCAACCGGCGAGTTCCGGTGGTCCAGTTCGCGAAGGCCAGACAACGGGGAAATCATCGAACACACAGGGAAGCCCATCGAAGCCGAATAAAAGGCGACATTGCAACAACCTGAAGGATTTCGAAAGAAGAATCAAATCATCTTTCGTCCGAGCTGGCTGTTCGAAGCATTGCACTGGGATCAAAGACGCACACGCTGCAAGGTTCGCTGTTTTATTCCTCTTTCGTCCGATGGAACGTGTCACTGTTTACAGGCGGTGCTAATTAATGTTTCAGCCAGAAACCGACGGTATGCACTTCGGCGAAGAAGAACAGATGGGAGTCTAGGCTAAAGAGAAGTAAAAGGAAGCTGAGGCAAATTTCGAAGCAACTGAAGGTGAGAGATAAGGGTTTGCTTATCGCTGTAGTTCTTACGATGCCTGATGCTTTTAAAGAAGACGACGGACAAGTCTGTGAGGAGGATTAAGACTATCTACAGGAGCATCGTAGCGAGAAGGGCGCAGGGATTCACGTGTGATCTGAAAAGATGCGAGAGCACGTTGCAGGACTGCTCCACGAGCTCTTGCGCGAAGCCCCACATGCTTTTCAGCAAATCACACCAGCAGAATGAGAAAATTACGAGGGACAAGGATCAGAGGCATTACACGGTATGCCGTTCGAAGGTGCCTCGATCAGAGACACTGGCTAACGAATTGGACACGCATCGGGAATCAAAGCGCGTAAAGGATAAATCGATCGAGACAAAAATCGACAAAGCAACGAACACGTGAAGGTTAATAAAAAAAACCTCCATCCGTATAAACAGTCTGTGTAAAAAAATCTTTGCAAACCAGAGTCCTTCGCAGTGCGTTTCAATGTATATTATTTATTAAACTATTCCCATAAAAAAAAGTCGACTTGTGTCAGCAGAAATTGGTATCTCTTTATAACCCGAGGATTTAATCTCGGCGATCTAAAGAAATCGCACGGAAGAAGTATAAAGTGGACCCGGGAATAATTAGCTATTTAACAACGAAGCCAGCGAAGCAAAAACCACGCGAATAAAAGTGGCCACTTACGAGCTGGTTTTCCGTCGTCTTGGTCGCTTCACTTTTCTGCCATTCGCTGCCCGTTACGTACTTAGCCAGCGGTTAATAAGCGATCGTCCCGGGGGATCGGGTAATCAGCGGGGAATCAATTTGTCGACGGAAAGTCGGCGAGATTGACGAGGATGATAATCAGGGATCGCGGCTCGGGGAACGTTTCGCGTCTGGCTCGATGATTCGATAATTCGACTGACTCGGGGCGAACGAGTGTGCCGAGACGAGCGAAAAATAAATGAGAGGGACAAGATCGCTGGCCACCCCTCGCCCCCTTCAATCGCTTGGTGCGCTCCTTAGTTACGTGGGCGCTAAGCAGCGATATATCACCAGCCCGGTATTCACCGCGGCAAATCGACTTTTATTGCTTTATAGCGGCTATAAGCTGGCTCCGCTCCGTTCCGAGCCGCGCGTGTAATCTGGATGTAAGGAGCTCGTTATTACGGCCGGTCCATTCACGATCGAACTTCCTTTTCACCGTGCAGCCACGGTACCCGACTCACCTGGATTAGCTGTCTCCCGTCGATGACGTTACCTGTCACTCTCGTCTTTCACATCATTTCTGGAAACAACGCGGCCATGGGGGACCTGCGCGGCCGAGGATCCTCGAGTACAAAGCCACGCGGCGTGTATCGTAATTGAGAAGGAAGATTAACCCTCGACTGGTAGGACGAGTCAATTGACTCCAATCGAAAGAGTAAACAACGGCTTAATCAAAGTTCAACGACCCATTGAAAATGTAGTATAGAGCCTCGAGGTGGATCACTTTAATCCTACACTACTAGCTAACTGAAGATCAAACCAATGAATGCTACAAGGTTCTATAACATTCGTTGCTCTGCGGGTCTGATCGGTGTTGACTGGCGTTCTTTCGACACTTCAAGAGATCAAGGAGGGAAGTATCAATACCTTTGATATGGGTGGGAAAAAGGACACTTCTCGAAAAGAAGTCGCCGCGACTGTAGCACTGTGCCTCGATGCAGCGACTCGCGTGCTTCTTTTTCCGTAGCGAGCTGCCAGCGCAACCGCTCAATCCGCGTGATTAACCTTCGACAGACCCTGTCGAGGACAATTTTCCACGATCGCAAGTTCATTTACCAGTACCCTCCTCTGGTACGCGTATCACGAACAGGCGCGCGCGTACAACCGCAAAGACACACACACACACACACACGCGCGCACAGACGCACACATACACAGATAGAGCACCGACCGACCGCCGCATGAATGGCGTGTTTTCCTTATTGGCTGATTGAATAATACATGTAACCGAATAGTATTAGACCGGTCGAGCGCGACACGCGATGCCCATGACGCCTGTCATGTCGTGCGGGTCATGTGTCAGGATTTTGACGAGTTGTTTAGCCCGGCCGATTTATCGACCGAGATGTTGTAGCGTTCCGCGTATATGTACGAGCTGCTTTCTACCTCCAGCCGAACGATTAATGACGCGAACGGAGATAAGGGGCCCAGGATTTATGGGGGATTTTCTTTGACGATAAATTATATTTCGCGAATAGCTGGCTCCGCTCGCGCCCCTGGATTCGCGGATTTCAAGGGCGATCCACGAGCTGGAATTACTCGTTCAGTGTCCTTCGTGCTCGCGCGATACCCAGCATCGCGGATGGCTTGGAAGCAGGCTTCGTTCGTTTAGAATTCACGTGGTCGCGAATATTTAGCGGGGCTAGTGTTAATAATTTCCTTTCGATCGGAGCGTCGCGAGAGGACCTCCAAAGTATCCTCGCGACCTGTGCGTCGGGACTCGCAGCGAGGAGAACAGGGACGGCGGTTTCTTGACGCGGGGCACGCCACAGAGCCATGGCATAAATCACAATGAAACGCGCGGCTCATTATACTTGCAGGCACTCGTGTAATTGCGACGGGCGTGTCCACGTGTGTTTACCCGTGCAGATCCAGCGTTTCGGTGCGCTCTTACCTGTGTATCGCGTCTCTTTCCCTCCTGGCGGACACGGCCACGGCCGTGTCGAATCCGCTGCTTTTCGCGGGGCGGAAATACACCACCGGATAGGGGCGTGACGCGTGGCGCGGAGTTAAAAACGGCCCGCGTCGCTCGGATTATACGTATGTATAGCTTTTCGTATGTAGCGATTGTACTCACCGTGACGATGTCCCCCGGGCCCTGGCGTCCAGGCAATGATGTACTGAGTTGTGGGCGATCATTTTCGGCCATTTCTTCGCTTGGGATGCGTGCAGCTGGGTTGGTGGCTAACAAAACAGCATCTAGATAAGTAATGTCCTGGGTTTATTATATATAGGGTAAAGTAGCCGAATATGACTCCTCCTGCTAAAGGCTCCCCCAAACCAACGCGAATTTCGCGGCGCGGAGCGGATCCGCCGCGGATCAGATAACACTGCCCATAAGCCACCACGTATAAAAAACTGCTGCCTTATTTGATCCGCGGCGCGGAGCGGATATTCGCGTTGGTTTGGGGGAGCCTTAATATGAGACCCCAGCTTATCTCCGCTACAGAACTCTTGAATGCCATAGCGGTGCTATTTCTTTACTATATAATATAATAAGTAAATTCTTTTGAATTTTTTATTTTAGATGATCGACTTTCGAACAGCAGTGGTCACCGCAGAAGCCTTTCTTTTTTAGAGAACCATCGAGTGATGGACAATAACTTAGTTATTGATAAATATTTTTAAATAAAAAAATTACGATGCGCGGTACTAGATGCAATCCTTAAAAGGAGAAAAGTTTTTTTGAGAAATGTGTTATAGCTTTTGAGTAAAAAATTTCCAAAGACCACCCTTTTTCGGCCTCCTGACTGAGCATGACCCCTTAAGAAATGGGTCTCATATTCGGCTACTTTACCTTATAACAAACATACCTGAGTCGATTTAAACGATTTAAGGAAAAAGGGTACATAAGCCTATGTGCCCTTTTCCCACCAAATGCCTCAGTTGTATCGAGAAAAGGCGACGCTAATTTGCACTTCACACAGAACCCCAACCACGACGTTCCCTTTAAAACGCCTAAACTCGACTGAGCCGCGTTATCGCGGCGACCGCTGCGGTTTGCACCGATAATATTTACGGCTTGGGAGGGAGGGCGAAAAGTTGCGAATACCCTCGCAGCGAGCAAAACAAAGCGGGGTGAAACTAAGCTCGTAGCTACCTGCTGTGGAAACCGATTCGGCGACAGACTGTGCACAATAGATTCAACGCCACCGCCAGCACCATGGAATTTATCCAACAATTTCCACTCGTCCGGTTAAAAACACCCCCTTATTCTGCCTGCATACTTCCATTGCCAAAAAACAGTGTCCTCGCCTCTAAAGGTGTCGTCACTCGGCGTAAGTTCGACTACTAAATCGGTGCCATCCGATGAGCATGTGCTAAGGTGTTAAATGCCCGGGGAACCTACACCTTTCGTCGACAACCGATGAATTACTGTCCCCGTTGTTTCCATCCGTGCGGTTTACGACCCCCTCCCCTGTAACCGAAACCGTAGCGCGATCAGCCGCGAAACAATGTAAAAGGTGAAACGTATCCAGAGACGAGGTAGATACCCGCTGAGAAAGGGGAACGGCCACCCGCGGTCTTTACACCGAGGTTCCGCAATTTTCACGCTTTTCCCTCGTTCTTTCTCCTCCCCCTTTCGCCCGCGTCTTATGCAAATGGAGCGCCGCGACGGATAACTGGCAGGCAGAGCGGCTTAACTGGGGCCAGGGCCTCTTGTCCATCGGGCAGGATTCGTCATGGATCGTTATTCAACGGTGACCAGAAACGGGGCTCGACACCCGAGGTCGGCTATTAAAGCGGCGCTTAACACCGTGTACTACCTTGCTTATCGATACCTAGTCAGCGATTTATCGCGGAATTTCGCGTCTCGGGCGCCTGTCGCCTGTTATTTCGACGCGACGATTCTTTCTCCTTGTAGTTTCCGGATAAATGGATGACGAATGGTTTTCGGATCGCAGAACGTTCGTTCTTGCGTGGATAAAACTCGCGGTCGCTCGAGGAAAAGTGCAACATTTCGCGCATACCTCATTCCCGCGCTCCTACTTTATCTTTCTCGTTGATTAAGAATTTCGATACCGTATCTCCACACCTTCGGTACACAGGAAATACTCTTCTTAATTGAATTCTTTCGCGGATGGAAACAGCTAGAAACGCGGCAAACTGTTAAATACCAAGTGCCTACACGTTTTCATATCTCTCGGAATGTAATTGATACGACGCGCGCAACGTTTTCGCGAGCCGCGTGCCCGTAGACGGGACAGAAATTCCGATTCATGAAAAGTAGGTCTAACGAACGTGAAAGGCAAAAATCGTCGTCCCGGTGCGCGCGCGAATCTCCGAAGGAGTGACGTAATAAATGTATTTAAAAAGTAACAGCGTCCCCCGTAATCGACGGCTCAATTACATCGGAACCAACTCCATCAACCGAGCACCACCGCGTGGCGTCCAAATTACACCCATAAAGATCGCTTTTAAGCGGCTGAAAGCCCCATCAAAGTCGCAGCGTCGTTCCGCCGTGAACAGCTAACAGGAACGGAGGGACTTGATCCCGGGGAATTGGGCGATCGAACAATGGCTCGGCGCGGGATCGTTGCACGGCTCGCGAGCTCGCGAAGCTTTCGAGTCCAGGGGCAGAAATGTCGCCGCGAAACCACCCTGTCGGGGCAATCCGCGCGTGTCTCGCGCGCCGAGAAAAATGGGGAAATTACGAGGCTATTCGACGCGGGATTCGCTGGGACCGGCCAGGCTCACCCACACGGTCGCGCGGCTCGCGATACGCACCCACACCGAGGGAACCGGCGCTGGTTCGCATGGTGGTTTCCACACGCGTAATCACCTGTCTCGTCCATCATAAGCAGCGTACCTGGCCAGATGTAATGCGCGCCGCGGGCCCACGCAAAACCCGTCCGACATCGCGACGTTTCAACACACGCCCACGAACGGTCGGCTCGCTTTCAAAATGTCGTAAGTCAAATTGCCCCGGCGCGCACCGTTTCATCATCCGGATGCGGGCCATGGGCTCGTGTGCGAACGCGCGCGTCCGCGGTGTCGATCTGTGCGCCACCCGATGAAAAATGGGACAATGGGACGGGGATGCTTTTTCCCCCCGTCGCGTAGCTACGAGTCTATTACGGGGTGCAGGCAGGATTTAGAAAACCGCGGGGGTGGCGGTGCGCGAACGAGGTCCGGGTATTTTCTGAAGCTAAAAGAATCTCGAGTAGGTAGGGTAGACCTGGGCTAGTTGTGACGTTTTTTCATCTTTTATTTTTCGTTTTTTTTTTGCATTGCATATTCAATACTACCAATGACTCTCCCTTAAAGTACGTACTTTCCTCTACCGATGGTCGCTATCACGTGTAAACGAAACGTGGCAACGCGTGAACCGATTACAAATAAAAAAACACCATACACAACTGTGTATGGTTGAAAACCATCAGCCACTTGATCGTCGAAGTGATAGTTCAAGCGACAAAAATTAAAACAGCTTTGTAACAACCTGCCCCTGTCACATCTAGCCCCGGTCTCCCCTACAATAAGACGATGTTTTCCGAGGACACATGGGCAGAGTTTATCGCACGGGAGAATGCTGCAGCGGCGTAGATTTGTTAATGGTTTCGTTCCAAGTTGAGGCAGATAAAGCTTGACCAGACAATTTCACGAACACAGTGTAGAAGCTCATTTTATTCCTTCACGGTTCTTCACGTGGATCCAATTGCTCGTTTTTTACAACGAACCCTGTAACAGCGTTGTGCAAACGCCCGCAGCATGCGGTTGCGGCGAGAGTTTTTTTGTACGAATCAATTTCGGCAGCAGCGGGTTCGATGCTTATTGATTCTGCTCGATACGGATCGATTTACTTCTTTCCTTAGCCTCCGATCTCGGTGAACCCCTACTTTGTATCGCGCGTCTTCCAGTTTCCATTTTTGTGAAAGTAAACGAAGAACGCCTCGCTCTAGATTTGCTTCTAGACGTGCCAGGAATTAATAATCACTTTGCGCTCCGTTGGAACAAGTTCTTAGATCCATCTCGCATCGCGCGTGGAACTGAGTTGTCGGTGGACGCGGCGGTTCAATTAATTTTTCATCTCGATCGGGGGAAGCTGTTCGTTAAATTCGCGTCCGGACGGCGAATTTATCTTCGTTCGCCCGGGCCCGCGATGAATCCGTCGAGCACAATGACGACGCACCGGAGATCGATTCGAATCTCGATTTCGCCGGCGCACCTGCGGGAGACCCCCTGGACGAGACGACGAAGCGCGCGACCGGCCGATCTCGCGATGGGAATCACGCGGATCCATCGTGGATCGTTAATGTCCGCCTGTCAAGCTGTCGCGCGAGTCGCCTACGTCTTCCTTCGAAAGTCCAAACGTCCGCCGATTATCCCGTCGAAATTTTAAACGGCGCGAAGGGGGAGCGTGCAAAGTGGACCCGATGCCCGGCGATTGTGAAAGTGGAAAGCGGAAGTTACCTATTCCGCAGGAGAATATTCCTCGGGATAGTTAGCGGTGCTTAGTTCAAATTCCCCCTGCAAATGTCACGCACGGCAGGCCACGGAGGAGGATAGATAGAGTGGAAGGACGAAAGGCAGAAAAAGGTTGAGTGCGTAAAAACTTAAGGACAATTAGCGACACGTGATACGAAAGGTAACAGGGGAGCGGAAACTCTCAATGTTAAACGAAATTGCAAAAAACCAAGCGCCGAGGCGATCAATTGGTCTTGGGGCCGAAGGTTTCGAACGCGAAGCAGCAATTCGAAAAATTTGAATGGCAGGTGACGATTGGGGATCATTTGTATCCCGTTCTCGTTACGCATGCCCCGAGACGGCCGTCCCGGAGAAAAGGAATCGTTCTTATGCACGGCCCCGAGGAACGGGGCACGTACGGCCGCCATTTTTGGTCGTTTCGTTAATTAATCCCGAGTGCCTAGCGTGAAAGCCATTACTTTTTGTCTTGGAGCGAGCGGACACGGCTAATTTCATCGCGAACTGGACTCCCTGAAAGCACGCCGGTCATCTACACGCGAACCCTTTTATCTCTCTTGCTTCCCTCCTCCCGCTTATCTACGTGCCTGTCCTCTTCCCTTAGGGCATAGTGCACGACCGTTTTTGCCAATGGAATTCCTCGTCCAGGTGAAAAAGGAATCCTCACCGAATGTTTTCAGAACGCCCCACTCGATCTCCACCTCTGCGATTGGCTGCGCCAGAGGATCTCCTTTGTTGCGCGGTCTTGAAATATTAATTTTTTACTCCTCCCTGCTGCGTCGTTAGGATTAGGGGCAATTAAGCAAGCGAGACAAGAAACGGCAGCTTCTTTTTGTAGATGGCCTCTGATCGTGCACAATAACGCTCATAATTATCGTTCCATCGGGGCTAAGGATCGGGAATGTAAAAGTAGGGAATCAGGAGGCAAGAGATGTAAAGAACAAAGCTTCCTATAGAGCAGGGCTTGAAACGGTTCCGAAAATAACTGTTTAAAACTGTTATATAAAGGTTCTGATTAAAACGGTTCTGGAGAACTTTTATTCCAAATAACTGTTACGAAGAAACGAAGTTTCCAACTATTATCTGTTTCGGTTACGGTTCCTATTTCCCTCTTCACATCAGTTCCATAACCGTTATTTTTTCAGTTCTATATCGGTTCCGAAACGGCTCCAGAATCAATTCTTATATCTATTTTACAAAATCCTTATAGAAACAGGAGAAACTTTTAACTTCCTATTCTGAATGATATAGTGTGTGTTAATGTCAAAAATATGTAGCTGATTTATTTATTTCAACGCTTTATAATATATGATATGTATGAATGTTTTTTCTTTTTCTATAAGGATTTTGTAAAGAACATGCGCATATACAGTAATCTGCAGCTACAATAATTAATGATATCAATTAGGGAAATGTCGATACAAGAATTGATTCTAGAACCGTTTCGGAACCGACATAGAACCGAAAAGATAACGGTTATGGAACCGATATGAGGAAGGAAATAGGAACCGTAACTGAAACAGATAATATTTGGAAATTTCGGTTCTTCGTAACAGTTATTCAGAATAAAGGTTCTTCATAACCGTTTGGAGAACCGAAATCGATATTATAACAGTTTTCAAGCCCTGCTATAGAGTATAGATCCTTACTTCTAAATAGCAGAATACGCTGCATTGGATTTTCCCTAAATTAATAATCAAAGATCGAACGAACACCTCTGGTTTCTGTATCAGATGCGAATAAAGGACAAGAATCACCATCGACCTCTCGTTCTCCCCCGAAGAGGCCACGGCGAGCAGGATGCACGTCCGTGGGGGCAATAAGGCGGCAAGCCCAGCGCGAAACGATTATTCGACTCGTGCGGGCTGCCGCAAAATTGAGAGTTAACGAACCTCGACGAACCCGCTGACACTCGGCGGGTTGCGCAATCGCGGTCACGTCTCTGCACAGGTTAAATCCGCGCGCGGCTGACACACGCGCCAGAGGATGCGGCTACGATCCGTGAACGGCGAACCGGCCCGAAAAGTTGACAGGCAATTTATTCAGCCGCGCGGAACACTGGCGCGGAGAGGACGGCCGGCGAGTTTCCGCGGCACGTCGCTTTTCTAATTGCCTGCTTAACCGTTTAACGGTTTGTTTACGTGACGGCCTGGCAGCTGGATCGTTTACATATGCCTTCAGGTGTCGATTCGTTTGGCAGAGGTTCCACGCGCACACCTCTGCTTGCTCTTTTCGCTTCCCACGGTTGTAGGCGTGGCGGCTAGAAATTTGGCTAAAATTCACTTGCCTCTAGCGAAGCGAACTGTGCAAAACAGTAGAGTGTTACACGCTGATACAAAAATCTGTATTCCGCGATTGATCTCGCTGGGGCGACGGTACCAGCTAGCCTATGGCATCTCGAGCGTTCTAGCGCGGTTTTTAAGAGTCCCGGTATATAATCCCCGGTCACGCGCGAGACAATAATTTCTCACGAACGTGCCAGCACCGAGAACAGGCCGGATCTCGCGTATTTTCAGCACGTGGACGCGAACAATTAAATTGTTCGATCGTAATACCGCCGTTGACCGTGCCGCGCTCCTACCTAACGTCTGTATTCGCTTATTTGTATTCTACTGTTGCTCGTATGCTTCCGATTCACCGTTACGTACCAGGACAATAAAGCCGTCCGTAATTGTCGACGCGCATTTTCTTACCCGCTCACTTTCTTGGCGAACGCTTCCAGCGAGTTGGCTGGCGAAAGAACGCGATATATTTATTTCTACAAATATGGCGAGCCACGGCGACGCTTTTATGGTGAATTTCAGCCGTGGCCCAGTTACGGTCCAATTAATCTTCAGACGACTGTTCAATAACGATTCGACTCTTCGGTAAAAACCCGAAAGAGAATGGAACGGGTAGGGATTCGATCGCTGAACTCGGGGCCGGGTGTTTTGATCGGGCTAAGCGATTCTTAGAAGTTAACGAGCCGACGGAACCGTCTAATCTTTCGTAGCCCCGTGGTCATCCGCGGTCCAACTCGATGGAATTCTGAGCGGAACATCTGCTGGACGGCTCGTAAATTCGGCCGCGTCAGAGGCTGCGCGCGACGATATCATTTCCAGGGTGGTGCGCGTCGGAGACTGCATTATCCGTGGGTGCAGCGCGGCGGAAAGGACGAAATTGGTGTCCCCTATCCGAATATAAATTGTCGAGCGGCAGTGGCTGTTTCTCAGCACGAATTGCGGTGCGGCAAACGCAGCGGAAGGCGTTCTTGTTTCCTATGGGGCAGGATCGATCTATAGTCCGCCATTGGGAGAAGAGGGAGAGCCAAGAGGGTTTTCTGGTATCGCCGTATGGCAAACAGCAGATGTGCTGTACACCCGTGCCTCCCCTTTCCTCCCTTTTCCTCCCTCTTCCCTGTCCTTTTTTCCCCCATTCTCCCCCTTCGCTCCTCCACCACCTTTCTGTTTTATGGACTCATCGTGCCCAGAGAGAAACCCCGGTCTCCGCATTCGGCTTGTTTACCATAAGGCAAGCATTGTCGAACCCAGCCAAATGACACTCATAGATATGTCAACTTTTCTTTCCTTTTTAATGCAGGCATTCCTCCACGGATATACGAACAATCGATTTACGAGGGACGCTACGAAAGCAAGATACAATATATCTTATCGTATAATATACGCTTCCTTTCTAGTTTCCGCGGCGAACCAGAGGAACTGCGTGTAACGCTGCAGTTCGAATTCTAGTGGCCGGTTCTCATTCGATATCCGTTATGTGTCGGATAAATCGATTAATAAGCGCGGTGGTTATAAACGCGGAGGCGTAAGTAGATCCTGGGGAGATTATTTTCTGCCAGAAAAAATGTTCCCAACGCGTTCGAGGGATATCGGAGAAATCAGAGGTTCATTTTCATTAAATAAAGAGGATTTCGTATGGGATATTTCTCATCCCCTTCGTAGATCACCACGGCCAGGAATGACGTGGGCAGATCCCAATCTCTTAGCGTGATTTCCCTATCGATTGGAGTAGTGGCTGGGCCAAATACGTTTCAACCCCCGCCCTAAGTGCGCGAGTCAGGGTGAAGATGCGGAATAAAGATATCGATATATTCGAACCTACGAGAGTTTACGTTTTAGATTTCGATCCTCTGTGTCCCACGACCGTCCTTTAAACGAGCTTGTTATCGACACGGACGCAGTGTGACACACGAGGCTCCGTAAAAAGATACGGTTAATTAAAAAACACGCTTGACCGACGGCTCGGAACTCAGCATCGAAGAGCAGGGGACCATTTTGTTGCTTCCAATTTAGGAAGGAGGAAATGATACCGGGGCTCGTCCCTTCTCCGCATGGAGTCCCATGTATATTCCAGGCAGACACAAAAGAAAATAATTAGCTCTCCTGCCGATGGATAGATAAACGTACGCGTTCAGACAATTTTGGTAGACAACGATTATTAACGGGCAGCGGGGTGTCCCGGTTTGCTGTCTGTATTCGAACGGCTCGGAATTAATTAGCCGTTAAATCAATCCCAAATGTGGCGTATGGTTACACTCCTTTAGAGCGCAGTTCGCCGTGTCTGTCTTGTGACGTTTAATTCGCCAGCACTCACGCTTCTGTATCGCACACTTTCAACGATGCCCATCTTATTTACTCTACCCCCGTGCCTGTACACTTTTAATTACCAAACGACTGACTCGAAATTTGCACCTGTGGCTTCTCAAGTCCCCTGGACTTTCAGAGGCAGGAAAGAACTTCCAAGATTCCAGATCATCGAATAATATCATAGATAATACGCAGCCGCAGGTATACCTGCTCTGAAACTCGGTGATCAGAACCGTCGTGGAAGGCAACGGCATAATCTAGTAATTACGGCCAGGCCCGCGCCAACCCCTGAGATCATCTTTTTTTATAGTGGGTGGGTCCTAAAATGGAAACCTCGCCGATGGTTCCCAGAGGAATTAGGTACGCTTACGGATTACGGTTCACGGTTCAAGGGTCCGACGAGATGATTTTTATACCCCGCGGTATTTACCAAGTACAGTAAGGCAATATTATCAACGGTGAGCTCTCCCGTTTCTCTAAGAATCGCACACGTGGACACGCGTTCTGAAACTATACCTACGCAATCGTCCGACAGCCCGCGCGAGTGGTCGCAGAAAACATCCCAGACGGCGAGCAATTCCTGCGCAGCCACGACCCGCTCCCCTTTTTCGAATTCAATCAAACCCCCTGGCGCGCAAAAACCGTGAAAGCTCGAATCCAGTCACGTCAGCCTGTCCCAGCGGATCGAACGATTTCAATTCGTCCCGTTGGCCAGCTTTTTTCATAACGCGCCCGCCGCCTGCTTATCGTATCCGGCCGAAAAATCCGGGTACAAGGTGTACCTTGCGCGCATTCCGCGCGTGCGTCCGACGACGACAGAATCTGGACACGTCGCAGACAGACCTTGAGGAGCTCGCGAATTCCGCGCTGCTGGCGCAGCCTGGACGCGGCCGCAAGGCGGAGGAGCCGAGTGTTCCAGCTTCTTCTTCTACGGGATGGAATAAAAAAATGGGCGGCGCTTTGGACGCGACCGGGACCCGATCTAGGCTCCGAGACCAGGCGAGCGAGGCTGGGCCTTAGATCCGTCGGACCCTTTCCCCTACCCAACGACCTTCTCCTTTCTCCTCGTCATGTCTGCGGAGAAAAGAGGAGGGACGAGGAGGGCGAGAAAGAGAGCGACCAACCATCGGCAGCCTGCGCGGCGACCCACGGGAATATCAACAGATCTAGCGACGGGCATTCGATTCTTCCCTCGATTTTCCAGCTTCTGGCGTGCCGCGATTATAATTCGTCGAGGGATCTTGGAGGCTTTGCAGGAACTGAGGAATGTACATGTACAGAGTCTGCTTTAAAATTAGCTTCTGCGCTAACTGCATCTTCTTCGTGATCGTGTCTGACTTACCTGTATCGTCTGACGCATTTCCATCGCCCGGAATGTTTATTTCGGAAAACGTGGATGAGTCCGCTGTAAACTTCCACGGCGCGAACAAAAGGCCTCGAACGTCTCGCACCCATCGCTAGTCCCCGCAGCCATGCAACCCTTTCCGCTCCTATTGTTCCTCGTTTCGCTAACGTTGTCCTCGACGTTCCACGGACGAATAAAGTTATGACTCCCCCTCTGGATTTCGGACGGTTCGTTCTTGTCAAGAGCTCGTCTGGTCAGAGGATTCTCCAACGATTCTGGCGTGGAATCGTCGGGAGATATTGGTAGGTTCGACGCGCGTTCCCATTGCTGGTGAAAAAAGCAACCGCCGCTGCAGCCGCCGGCATGATGGATGAGAAAGAATTTGTTCTGCGCTTCGACTCGTTATTGGATTAACTCGCGCTCTGGGAACTGCTTTACGAGTCATCGCTGATTTTGGAATCTGATTCTTGCATCTGGGAAACCTCGCCTTTCGTCTTGAAATTCCTTTCGCTTTGAGTACATAACCACACTACTCCATTTCGCCAGCACCCTTCCGAAAACCCGTCCGAAACGAATCGAACTCAATTAATTCCAGCCTGATATCGGTAATCTTTAGAGTAGCATTCGGAGGAGCGCCTCGGGGGTCTCCAGTGTCCCGTTCAATTTGCATTCGGTTACGAATATCGGCTGAAATGGCGGTGTTCGGTTACACGAGTCCCGGGGCCCGCTGATTACAGGTGACACTCTATTCGGGTCCTTTTTCGTCGGCTGACAGCCACCCTGGCGACGACGACGGAGAGATAAGGCGACGCAGCGAACGGGAGGCGAAACAGAGACACCGTCCCGAATGAAATATCTCTCTCACGAACGCTGACCACCGGTAGGAAGATTCTCGTCTCGTCGGCCGAATACTGGCGCGTACGCTGGGCCCACCGCGTCGCTGTGCACGTGTCTGTGCCCGGTCTGGTACGTATTAATCACGCGATTCGTCCATAACCGTATTTCAACGCGCGGGAGCAGCGGACTCTCTTATTCCTTCTTCGGTAATTACTCCCCGCCCCGGCAAGCATTTTTGCTAACCGATCGCATGCAACCGTGACTTCTTCAATTTATCCCGTGACTTCGCTTTCCGCGTTATGCTCAGCCCTCGGTCGAGTGCTGCGGGGGTCCTGGGGGTGAGAGCCTCTCGAGATTATCTCCGTGGTCCATCGAGCGAACCTGAACGAGTTTGGCTCGCTTCCATGGAGTCCCGGCGCAGTTTCATCCGAGTCGATCTTCAGCGATGACTTTGTGACTATGTGAAATGGGATTCTCCAGCGCCTATCGCGGTGCAACGGGTGAGAGCGGTGCCGCGAACTCTGTAGATCGCGTGGGCGTGATGCGGAGTAATTACGCGGAGAGAGTGAACTGGCTGGGAAGCGTTGGGACGCTCGGTCCCCCAGTAACGGCGCGAGTGGACTTCAAATTCCTCTCCAATATCACAAATACCCGGGGTATTACCGGCGACCATAAAAAGACCCGTGTGGGACGAGCGTTGCCAGCTTCCAGGCTCGAGAGCCAATCGAGGAGAGGAGGGGGCTGTACAGAATCGTTATCACCGCGGCAAAGGCCCGCTATCCGAAACGAGCGTGTCGAATCCCTCGGCTTTTTCCCGTTCTCCGAAGCACCGTGGCATCGGGTGCTCGTCGGATGTCACGGCGTGCCGAGTCGATTCGCTGGCGAACGAAAGCGCGAAACAGAAAACGAGGAAAAAGAGGGCACAGGCGCGGGGAGAGAAGGAGCGCGAGGCAATCGACAGGGGCCGGAGAGAGAAAGGGCGCGAAGCGGGCCAGAGGAAGAGGGCCTCGCTGGCCGAGCGGGAGACGAGGATGGCCAGAAGGGTAGACTGAAAACGAGTATCGTAACCGCAGCGAGCAAACTGTAGTGAATTTCGACTTGGGTGGTCCAGGATCGGCAGCAGGCCCTGTCGGTTCCCCGCCACCTCGTCAGATCAGCTCCCTTCGGCCCTCTTCTCTCCCGAGGCCCTCTTCTCTCGCCCCACTTCTCTCGGGGCCCTTCTCCCAGACACGACGGGGCCCCTCTTCCCGCCTCGGAATCCCCCTCCACGACGGAAGCCGCGCCAGCCGCGAGCCACTCCTGAAGCTACACTATCGACCATAAGTATTTGCCCACCTTTCGCGTTCCAAACCGTTCCTGTTTTCCCAAGCTGGACCTTTAAACGGCGATTATTCCGCAGCTCGTGCATCTCGCTTGCCTTTACCTCACGATCGCAACAACTTGGGCTACTCGATCAAAGGATTATATAGTTACTCCGATGATGGGACGTTGCCCCGTGGGACAACCTCTCACCGTTGCACACTGTTATGCTCATGGAACCCCTTTCTGCGTGTAGAAATTTAATGCGCCGTTGAGCTTCGTAGAGGATGGCATCAGCGATCGGTGAGATCGTTGGGGAACGTTGGGTGCAATTGATACAGCGGAATACGATTTCGTGGCTGGGCGAATACTTCTGGACGATAGTGTATAGAGTGGCCGCTACCAGCGAATACCATGAGACGAAGGATTCGACCAGACGGCCTGCCGTGCTCATTTGTATGCCTGTAATTAGGGAACCACCCCCTAATACTGGTTCCTTGCGCGTGTTATTGTTCTTGTTCCGATGTCGAAGATAGGGGGAGATTCTTTTTATACCTGGTACCCAATTATGTCAGGGTCAGAGCTTGATATAACTCCCCCTGCGTGGTTGCAAAACGAACAAGCCATAATCCCGTCTGAGGCGCACAAATTCTCCCCTACTCGGCGACAATTTCAACCGAAGGAACATTAAACGCGATCGTTAAAGAGACAAACCACCTTTTATTTTTATTCTTCTGCCAAGCCCACCTATCGTTTCCACCCATCCCGGCGACCCAGTTGAATAACTTATAGCCATTAAAGTTTCGTCACAGCGGGGATTAGATTAGCCCGCCGCTCAAACAATGGATTCAATTAAACGCCGTTAAAAAATGGAAGCCGACGGAGTCACGGTGTACGTGGACGTCACAAGCGAGCCGTGAGCTCGTCGCGAGCGATAATTTACGATCCACCGAGCGACCCCCACTTGTCGGATTAATAGAGGGTTAATTTAGGCGAGTAGCTCGACGCGCGTGTTATCTCCCACGCAGTATTTGCACAGCTCATCCCAAATCGTACGTATCTCCCCCATCGGGTGAATAATTATTGCCGGTACGATCGTGTCACGCTCGTGGCTGTGAATTTTGAATCCTCCCCGCCTGTTCGCGTAATCGCGACGCGAACATGGCCTCGCGTGCGCATATCTTCGTTACCGCTCGTCCTTTCCACTTTTCTCCTGCCTTCTATTACGCGCCCCGTCTGTTTTTCCCACCATCACCATTCCTGCGAATCCACCACGGTCTGTGGACACCACCAGTCACTGCTCGGCGAATTAGGTACCGCTGGTAAACTATTATTTCCGAGCACTAAAGTTGCGCCAGATCGCTCAGAGTTTGGCGAGCCGGAGCTCGCGAGATCTTCGCACGAATCTCGCCGAGTTAACGAACCACGAACAATGGGATGCAGGGAATGCGGAAAAAAGTCATTGCAATTGATTCGATTATTACGGGGAACGGTGAATCGTGCAATTATATTAATTGACATTGGCGTACAGTTTGCACAGCTCGCGTGACCGACCTATCGTTAGTGGATCTGTAAAGAGTTAACCCTTGACCTCCCCACTCCAGATGCATGAAACACGAGTACAGAAGAAACGAAGAGATTAAACGGGGAACGACCGGAGACGGGGCGGCGGATTCGACGCTTTGAAGGTTCATTTACGAGCGAGAACCGCAAACGATTCACGCGGAACGGGCGCAGCAGTCATCCAAGAATGCACACACCGTAATGGCCGGCTCTAATCGATGATTAGAAGCTACCGTCCGTGCACGATGCAATCGGCACGTCGTGTGTTTGCGATTTCAGTTGGTGCATCGATAATGCCTCGTGCTTGCGAGCGATTGGAAAGCGCGCGAGTGATCCGTGGAAGGAGTTTCTATGAGCAGCGTTTCACGAGGTTCAGGACCTTTGAAAAGTTCCGATGGAAGTCTTTAAGGGAGGAAGCCACTGTGACGGTCGAAAATAAAGGCTACTTTCAAGACATTATTTTATAATGAAATGTAACTTTCTACGAAAAATCTATATTGCCAACTGAAAATACATATATTTAACAAATATTTTATGCTCTGAATTTTTCGAGATCCACTTTGAAATTGCGCAGGTATATTTTTGAGACCCCAAATGCTATGAAAATGCACAAAAAGAAAAATCGGGGAAAGAAAATTTTCCCAGTGGCTTCGCCCCCTAAAGTAATGGAGGAACCTAATTATACTCTGCGTTTGCGAATGCTGCGCTTAAAAGTTATGAGCAGCACGAAGAAGTCAGCTTGAAAGAAGGTCCTGACACTTCTATCACAGAAATGGTCCGACACTGTTGAGCGGAACAGAGAGTTACTTTAAATTATGCAACTCGAAGCAAGATGCTGTAGGAGATCGTAGAAGGAGAGCGCGTCAAACGCCCTAACAGAAACGAGCCGACATCAATCCTTGCCCAACGTCTGCGTCTTTCTTACAGCGAGTAACTCGACCGATGCTTTCCACTTAGCACTCGATATACATTTAATTGCAGCTTCCGTGGCAGGTGTGCATCCCCCGAGAAATGATCCCCAAGGTTCGCTGGACGGCCAGCAATTCCCTCTGTAAGCGTTTTTAATTATTTCTCGATTAGAGACACGCAGGCTAGTCCTCTGATGGCAGTCCGACGCCGGGCATCGTAATAATCACCGATACGATTATAAATCGCCAAACGGCGATGTTAATAAGCGGCTGCGAAATTCTGCGCGCCGATTAATTGCCCGTAATTGCGCTCGCGCCGCTCGGTACGCCGCGCGCCGATTGAGAGGCAACGCGAACGGTTTCTGCCTCTTTGCCGATGCAGGGCTTGACGTTTCAATTTTTCTTCGTAATTGTGGCAAACGATAATATTCCTCCCAATTATACCGGACGCCGATATGAAACGTATCAATTAATTTCAATCGCGGTTGGCCTCCCAAGTTACCTAATCGAGTAATCAAGTATCCCGCCGCAAAGCTATTTACATTAAACGTCCCGCTCCAAGGTCAGACAGATCTGTATAAAATATGAAAAACGTTGCCGCGTGAGATCAATCGAGAAATTTCAAGCTGGCCCCGTGGTTCCCGTGACGGTAATTTCCCGAACTTTCCCTGGAGGGAGCGGGATGGGCGAAGGAAACAAAGGTGGCGGCGGAGGAACACGATTCGTGAGATGTTCCATCCATCGAGAGAGAACGCTAGAGCGCGTATGGTAATTACGCGAGCTCTTCAGATCGGTCACTGTCGTCGTGGGTTATTAATAAAGACGCAAGCCCCGGCTGGTATCCATCCAATCTACGACAGGATCGGACCGATGTCTGCGCAGGCTTCGCCTCGCGATAATCATTCATTCGGACGTTAATGTACGAGCGTGCTAATTAGTCCGCGTCGAGTGTACAGTCGGTAGCACTGGCACCGAGATCATCTCGACCTAGATCGAGCCCGGTACAATGATTTCTCTCGGATCCTACTGGGTGGGGGTGCTATTGTTGTGATCACAACGGAACATTACCTCGCGGCAGGGGAACAAGTGTCTTTGAGAATTCAAGACAGCTTGAAACTGCAATGCGTCCCTGGTTGATTTAAGAGAGAAGAAGCAATAAGAACTGCCTTCGTCCACCAGGACAGCCCCGAAAACTCAGCTTCCCCCGCAGCGAGCCATCGCGGAGCAGAAAAACACGCGTGCTTTTTGCGTCGAGGGGATAATTGCCGCAAATGATCTTAATCCACGAAGGTGGCAGGTGGGTATCGCTTGGTCGAGCTCCACCGCGATCAGCCAGCGTTGTTCCGAACGTTTTTCGACGGCAGGAAGAATGACGAGAGCCCGTCGACGACTCCGTGGAATCGGAAACACGTGGGACATACAATGCGGCCCGCGGTGGCGCGCGGACGGAGGGGGTCGATTGAAATATTTCTCGTTCGCGGAATCGCCACTCGTTTAATTTCATTACCGGGGCCGATTAGAGAGCGCGACACTAATTTTCTGTCGTTGGAGCGGCGCGTTTACCGCTGGCGAGCGTGGACGGGGAATGCCGCGCGTACGAGCGCCGATCTCGGGAGGAAAAAGGCCCTGGCTGAGCCTCGTTGCCAACGCGGACGCAATTTACGGGACCGCAATCTGAATTAATAGCGGTAAAAAAGAACGCCCGGTCGGCGGTTTCGTGGATTTCGCGGCGATGTTAAACGAACCGTTTGCCGGCCTCTCCCCCTTCGGTTTTCTTGCCCCCGGAGGTGTTGAAAGGGGAGGTGAATGAAAGCTACTCGCAAAAACTCTCCGACCACTCGTTAATCATCTCTCCCGTCGCTGGTCTACGTTTATCTTAATTCCGTGGTAGTCCCATTTGGGCTCCGTTCCTCGATATGCTAACACGCGAAAATTACTCGTTACTTCAACGTTGTTGCACCGCCGTTGCAATCTTCCCTACAGAAGGCAGCCGAGATTCGAGCAGGTCCGGAGCAAATCGCTCCTGTTCACGCGAAGGGATGCGAACGGACGACTGGTGTCTCATCATCGGCAATTCTTATTTCACTGGTCAGGATGGAAGATGTTTCACCTTGAAACCCGGGATACTTTTCTGCAACGCTTCCTTCGATTGAAATCCCCGATTATTCGACGACCAGTGGCTTCACGCGGAGGCTGTAGCCACATGCGCAAAATCTACGAAAAACAGATCGTCGGGCTCTCGATTCCCGGTACATAAGCTACACCCCTAACCCACCTGCAGCTTCCATGACCCCGCGGCTTTTCACGACTGACAGACCGACGCTGCTCGGCATTTCCATCGCCGGACTTTTTGCCGCGTGTCCGTCGAAGCGGGCATGGGTGGTCCCAGCATTATTCGTTCGTCTCCGCGGGACTCGTCCTCCCTCCGTGGGGGTGAGAGAAACATCGGAGGAGGGGAAGAGGGACGCGGATCGCGGCGATCGAAAGAAAGACGAGACGCGAGAGGACGGACGAGGGGGAACAGCGACAAGGGCCCGTGTCTTTTTCTCTGACGTAGTTGATTAGGATTTTATGCCGGCAAAGGGTGCCTGTCACGGCGACCAGGCTCGTTTATGGGAGATTATGGGACGCACCGTGGCGCAGAGGGGGTGGCGAAGATTTTATCCCCCCTCTTGAGGGCCCCGTAAGCGAGGGCAACAAATGCCGTGGCACGTTCGATCAACCGACGCCTGCCGACGGCCGCTCCACGGGCGAGCAGCGTTTCTTCCGTTGAAATTTGCATTTTCAACGCGCGACTCGAGGAGTCGTAAGCGATACCGTTTCGAAGGCGGCGGGCCACTTTGCCGCGAGAACGTGTTTATTCGCGGCGAGATGACGCCTGTGCTGGAAGCGTGGGCGAGTTTCGGTGGTTAGAAGGTTCGCGGCGGCGCACAGTAGTCGGAATAGTGGTAGTAGGGGGCATTTGGCCGAAAAATGAACTTTCTCCTATCGAAATCTACCGAATGTACTCTGCTTCCTAAATGTCCATCAGTGTCGAAACTGAAGATATTAATAAAATTTAATAAAACTTGTAATTGGGATGAAAGTTAAAGTTGGACATTATACAGATAGCATCTTTCACCAGAAAAAACTGCTTCCTTCTTAGAGATGCCATTAAAAAAGTAACGCTCAATGAAATAGAGAAAATTGTCACAGTTCTGTACAATTGACAAGGAATATCTTTCAAGTCCCACCGAGTCCCACGTTCTAACCAATTGGAATATTTTCAGCACACCTTCCTCTACAGAATCATGCAAAAATCATTCCCCCCTTCAGCCCACTCTTCAAATTATTACGTTTAAAACTGTCAGAGTTACGTCATTTTACGTATATACGTTCGTACCAACGTATTATTATTGTATTGCAAAGTATTTTTACAAATACTTATGGATATATTCGGCCCTATTCCGTTGAATAAAATTCATAATAAATGAATAATAATGTTTAACTAAACTGTAGATTTCGTCCCAATTTCTAATAGTACTATTTGACTTTTCCTTATAACTCAGAAACGAAAAGTTTCCCCAACATGCGATTTAAATCACTTAAAGAGCACTAAATAAACTACTAAATAAACAGTTTTCAATTTTCTTTATAACAAATAAGTTGAAAAAATTGCAAACAGAAATATTAAATGAACGTAGAATATATTCAATTATAAATCAGTAGAAAGGGATAGTTTTTTCCTGTTTTCTGGCGCAAATTTCATTCCGATATCTTTTACAGTTTAAAAGTTACACGCGAATGCCACGAACTACCCCTATCTCGACCACTGTGCGGCGTCAAAGGTTACGAACCTGGGAATCCTTCCAGAGAATGGTCAATCGACAGAGGCCGGAAGATTTGGGAGGCCTATCGAAGCTTGGAAGATGTCTATAATTACGGAGGACTAGATTTGGTACGACGTTAGAGGGTGGAAACGGCTGTGCCTATTGTTTAGAAAGGTTTCGGATGATAGTTGTATATTTTTCGACGGCGTCGCACTGTGTTCTTCACAAAGCTACTCGAATAGAACAGCAGAGTCCTCGGCTGTTATCATCGCCGACGCGGGGCACTAAAAACATGGAGAACCGCGGGCCTCAGCTGCGCTGCCTACACACGCGATTCAATTAAGCGCGGCGACGAACTCACCGACAAAGAAAAGGAAGAAAACGCGGAGGGGTGAGTCGGGGTGAATTTCCGCGAAGCCGCGGACGCGCGGATCAAAAAGGTCGGCTGCCTAAGCGGGAGATCCGCGTGGAAGGTGCGCTGGGCATTTTTAAGAATTCGAGTACTAAATAAAACATCACTCGCCGCTGCTCTTTCTCTCTCTCTCTCTCTCTCTCTCTCTCTCTTTCTCTCTCTTCGTCCCTGCTGTCCCCTCTGCTCCTCTCTCGCTCCTGTGAAGCAGTCGTCGTTAGTACGAGTGACGTGTACCTCGTGCACACAATCTGGTTCGTCGTACCGCGGCTCCCAACTCCTCCTCTCGCTGTTGCTGCTGTTGCTGCTGATCGCCTTGCTCGTCCGTTGTCGTGGTCGTCTTCTTCTTCGTCTTCGGCGGCCATCGTCGGGAGCGCGGTGATAGAGAAGCAAACCGCACGGGCGTCCATCACTGTCGTCGGCTACGACCAGGTCGACACACGGTGTGTACCCTCGCCGACCAGAAAAATCCCGGGGAGAAGAAGAAGAAGAGGACGGAGGACGCAGCCGAGGATCGGAGACGTGAACAGCCTGGTCGCCTGGCTCGTTGTACTTTACATTCCGCGATCTTGTTTCGGATGATGTTTACAGGGGTAAGTGGGAGACCACGTGCGCGGACCGACCTGCCTGGCGATACACTTCGAATCGGGCAGCGAAGTTAATGAGCTGCCGAGCATTTCGTGCAGATCTATGCGCTGCTCGGTAATTGGGCCTTGTGCAAAGTTTGGGGGACAGTCGGGTTAATTCGAAGATTAGTGGCGAGTATTGAGTATCTTCTGGTGGCATCTTGAAAGAGTGAAGTAGGACGCGAGAGAAATTCTATTGTAATGAAAGTTAACTAGCTCTCGGGTATGAAGACTTGTAAGTGGTCGAAGGTCACAGACGATAAGGTGAATGTCCCAATTTCTGCTCATTTAAGAGATAACTCGTCGTAAAGAAGGTGTAAAGAAATTGTTTGTGATGAAAATTTGCAGAGTAATTGATTAATTCTTCAATAATAAATCAACTAATTCAAAAACTATTTAAAAAAGATATTTCAAGATTGTTAACTATTAGTAATTTGTATTAAAATACGAAATGATCAGAAATGGGGACATGAGCAGAAATTGGGACATTCACCTTACCTTCAGTTTCTACGTAAAGGTTATCAGACTCCAAGGCGATTCGAAGGACAAAAATTTAGACAACACTTCGTTTTACAGAACTGCAATTACCTCGCGGCGGTAGCGCGGAAATGTTAAAGTCCCATTATTTAAATGCACGACAACTCGATCGTCGGATAATGATTCTTTCTGAAATTGATGGCTCTGCAAACATCAATCGGAGAAGTAAGTATAGGTGACGGCGAAGCGTACACGGGAGGATCGACGGTGGCGGTTAAGAGGAGAGTGAGCGAAGAACACCGTGGGGGGAGGAGAAATACGCGAACCATATACTTTGCATTCCGCGATCGCCATCGGAGTGATACTTGCGGAATTAAATGTTGCATCCGTCGCGTCGAGGGCATCGTTCAACGGTAGCTGTATCAATTTAGCACATAGTCAATCACATCGGGCTTTCGAAAGGAGCTAAAGGAAGCGCAATGCCCATATCCACATCTTTCGCAATAATTCACAATTCAGAAAAGATTCCAAGAGTTCCAAGATATCAGGTGGTCAACTCCTGGGAAACTCTGCTGGCCAGTCCGAATTAATCCACCCTTCTGTTTTACAAGCACCCCCTTATACAGCAGCAAGAAAGAGGTCGTTTTCCCCAATTCCAAGGAGAACGATCGAACGAGCACCTTGTTCCCTTGTTCGGGGTTCGTCGTTCCACTCGCCGGCCGCGCAGTGGGGAAATTTTGCGATTTTATGGCCAAATCTACAGAAATGAAATTTTTTAATTTTGCAAATTTAATACAAATGTCAATTGAAGAACTATATCCATTTTCGTGATCAAAACCTCAAAACTTGAACATAAACATTTGCGAGTCTATACGAGCTTTGTATTAAAACACTTAACAGTAAAATTGGTGGCATTTGATACTCATATTAGTTCTCCGATTGACATTTGCATTTATTTTGTCGAATTCAAAAATTTATTTTTGTGGTTTTGGCCATAAAATCGCGAAATTTCCCCACTGTGGGCCGATAGGATCTATCGATCGGCAATGCAATCGGCAGTGGCTATTTACGTTAGATCGGTGGAGAGCCTCGGCTAATTTGGCGTATAGACGCATCGTGTACCAAAAATAGACGTGGACTAGATGGGACGAGCCGATGTCGGGAAAGATATAGCGCGTGTTTCTCTTTGCCTCGATTTGAATAACAAAACGCTGCGCGTCCGTCCGGCTGTCACGCCGCCTCGGGAACGTGTGTGACGTTTCCACGGCGAGGCGAGTCTCTTGTTTCGAGGCTCTCGAAACGCTGTGCCTCGATACGGGGAGCATGCTCCTGCTCCTGCATTCTTGCGGAGATTTCATGGGAACCGTGATTCGGTCAAGCACAGCTTTGTCGATCGATGGTTTCTGCCTCTCAATTTAATTAATCAATACTGCTCTTGCTTATCATAGCTGCTCCAGCTAGAGCTATCTAATCAATGCGTAGCTCCAAATTTATTGCCAGCTGTGAACTGGCAGAGCTTCCGCTGCCGCGTTAATTCTCGTAGTACCAAGTCCTCGCACTATCAGTTAATGAATGATGGTGCAAAGAAGGGAAGGATTTAAGGCGAATGTGAGTAACAAGTACGCGAGCAGGGCATCGCCATGGGAACCGATATCGATTGTCGAGAGGGACAAACAGCTCCGGCAAACGTCGGAAACGGATTCGCGCTTTTTTTTCACGCGCGATTCTCTTTTGAACAGTGATATCAGGTACCTAATTCAGTCCGCTCGACGAGCCATGGATCGAATGGCGCTCGAAGCTGACACGGGGCTCCACGTTTTTTTTTTTCAACGCCTTTCGACCAAAATTTTGAAACGAGACTCTTTGAACATCGGCCCAGCCTTCTCGAAATTCCTACGAATTCCTCCGAATGTCCGAGAATGAACAAAAGCCGCGGGAACAGTCAGAGACGCGTTTAAAATCCCTCCCTCTGTTTTTCCATGTGGTTTTCAATTCCACGTTTATAAACCCGGTGGATTCGCGTGAAAAGGTCCTCAGAATGCCCGTGGAAGCTTCGTTTTGTCCTAAAGAAAGTAAAGCGACTGGCTTCCGCGGCTAGTAATATCGTTTTTACGCCAACTCGGGGATTCTATTACCGCGTGTTCCGCCCGGGCGATAAAACGCGCTGCTAATTTCGATGCAATTAATTCGCGGAGTGCCGCGTGGCGTTCCTCGTAGGCCCATCGTCATAAAGGGGAATGAAAAATCCTCGATTCATTACACGCGCCTTCGGCCACCCTCGGCGCCTTCCGCCCCACCCGAGAAGAAATCAATTCACCGAGCGGAATAAAAGATAAGGCGAGAGAGGGCAGGCGGCCGGCTAATGTATCAATCATTCTGTTTGCGTAACCTCTGACACGCGTTTCTTGAACGGGCATAAACATACGCACACACCGAATACAGAGGTCGAAGGTATATGCGAGCAGGAGAGCCCAAGGGACGAGCGAGGGTGCAGGGGAGTCAGAGAGAGAAAGGGCGAAAGGGAAAGGGTGAGGAAGAGAGAGTAAAGCACACGAACCCTCCCGAATCAATAAGCCTATGCCCTCACGACCTCTTCGTCGCACCTTCCGCTCCCTTCTCTCTTCGTTTGACCCTCTCTTAGCCCCTCTTTAGTCTTTCTCCTGCTCTCCCTTCTACCTTCCAGCACCTCTCCACGCCTTTTCAAACCGCCGCGGCCGTTTCCTCTTTCTCTCGAATGCTCACCTTCCCTTTCTTCTTCACCGTCCAAGGAGCGGCTCTCTCTCTCTCTGCTTTCCCCCGTTCTTGGCAACGAGGTGGAGAACTTCGACACCTCCATGGCCGACTGCGGGGCAACTCTTCCACGAGGTTTTCGGAGACCAGTGTATCCTATGGTTTGGGGTAGCTATCGGTGACTGTGACTTCCCTGAAAGCAAATGAAGATGTTTTTTATGTAATTGTATTTAATGATGATGATGATCCGTCGCTGCACGTGATCAAGTCGAGAAATCCTCGAGGAGAAAGGGTAGATAACGAAATGTGTGTGCATTTCGAAGTTTGTAACGAGCGGGCAAATAACGAGGCAGAGAGTAGGAGGAAGGCGAAAATCGTTCGATCTGGACCTGAAATACGCGCAAAAGATCCGGAACAAGCACGGCGACCTCCGTGCGATGGGGTGGCGCGATACGCGGCGAACAAATATGCTTTCGTTCGGTTCGGTTCGGTTCGGTTCGGACCGAAAGGTGAGGCGCGTTCTCCATTCATTAAAGCCCGCTTCCTCGGCCTTATCGGATCTCTCTTCCCGCAATGAAGGCTTTTGCTCGGCCACACCGAGGTGTTACAGTTCACGTTTAATTAGGGGCAACGCGCCGGAATGAATAAGTTAATTAAACGCTGGCTAGTGCGCGCCCGAGATGGCGGATCGAGCTATTCCACGTCAAAACGAATAGATGAAAAATTTAGTTTCACCGATTCTCTTAAATATTACAGCAGTTGTCGATAACCTTGCAAAAACAATGTATACTGAATTTCAACGGCCTATGTCAAATAGTTTTCGAAATATTTAATGTTAAAGTTTCGCAAATTCAAAGAAAATCGGCTGACGCGTCATCACTTAAACTGTAATATCTCGGTCATTTTTAAAGATAATGCCACCGTCTTATATTCATTTTAAAGCTGGAGGAATTCTTTCTCAAACCGCATATGGAATATTTTGTTTATTGTTAATAAACTTAACAGTAATCGATGTCAAAGATTCAAATCGCGATTTAACATCGTTCCCACTCACGGTCCGGCTTGAAAAAAAATACCATTCGATTCGGTAAGTCTTCAACTAATAAATGCCTTTTTCAAAAAAGTGGAGAGATTTTGGGAACAGTTAACAAAAAAATAAAACTTACGATAGTGCACACCGCTGGGAACTGCACGGATCCCACGGTCAGTCCGCACGCACGCGTTTTCAAAACAATAGCCTAGCGTAGGAAAGTAGTTACATACGATTGGTTAAAACAAATTTTCCTTTCAGTGTTTTCGGTATTCTCGAGAAAAATAGTAGAAACATCTGCTCACCATATAAAAGATCAGGAATAGTAGGTAGCAGATAATAGCTCGATCGAGGAGAAAACAACGGACTAAACAAAAGAGTAGTTTCGAACTAAGAATAGCAGAATTCCCTATCCCATGTAATGAGACTAAATAATATCTGCAAAACTCCACAAAACCTATCAGGCAATTGGGCAGTAAATATCTAGGGGCATGCCTGTATCTGCGTGATTTTCGAACGGAGTCAATCGATCGGAAGAACACAGAAATGGAATTCCCCAATTCTTTCTCCCTGATCGAAGTACATCAACCGTTTCCACGTTTTCCTCCCCATGTTTAATTCCCCAAGCTGCCCGCTAATCGAAATATCTCGGATAGCGGGAATGCCTGCGGGTTCTTCCTTATATCGAATTTCCATAAGCGATCGCCGCGTCCCGAGGTCCGCCGAAAAATCCGAAGCCGCATTGTTCGCCGTCTAATGGGAGTCCCGGGTCTTTCTAGCCATTAATCCGCTACTGTCGAGTTAACTCGTGCCGTCCGTGAGGCCCTTTTACGATTTCCTCCCACGGATTCGAGTGCGCTACGTTTTCTGCAACGCTTTTCTGCACGCCTCACGTGTGATCGTTCGCGTGACTCCCCCGTCTCTGTTCGCCTCCTTCTCGCCCGTCGAGCATCTCCCTATACGCCCGTCCCTGTTCATCTGCCGGTGCTCGAACCGCTCTGCCCCGGCTCGAAAGCACGTTCCTTATTCGCCCGTGCACGGAGCGAAATAACGAGCAAACGACCAGGTCGGTCGTAACCTCGTGGTCAAGAGTGCAGTAACGTGTCTGCTCGCCTACCGCCTCTGTGGAAACAGCGCCGCGAAGAGGCGCGACCACGCGTTTAACCCTCCACCTCTCCGCGAATCACTGAGGCTCATCGATCTTGCTCTCGATCCACCCAAAACTCCGTAAAACTCTCCGTCAAGCTCTCAGGCGGTCTGAACTCTGAAAGCTTATCCCCGCAAAAGCTGCCGCGAGCTTCAGTGTCTACTATCCCAGTCTCGTGAAATACGTATGCTCAGTACCTACGATGAAACGGAGTAGACCCAGCTACAACGTCGATCCCTAAAATCACGGCCACCTCCGCGTCAGCTCATCAATCGACGTTTCTTCCGACAGAGTCGACGAGTTGACTACCCGGGTCCAAGGAGGCGAGCAGCAAGAAGAAAGAGGACGAACGAGGAACGAGCAACGGGAATTTTATTATTTAATGGTCGAAAGAAGGGAGCGGCGAAACGAAAGGAGAGCAAGAATGCCGCGGTGGTGAGAAACAATCATACAGGGGCGCCCACTCACACGCCCCCACGAAACTGCGAGTGTGCCCTGCACGTACACGCGCCAGCACCCACACCTAAGGTAAGGGCGAGCACAAGGCCACGGGCGCCCCCAGAATTCAATTTTCAGCTTGATTTGTCAGGCCGTCACTGCCAGGAGGAACTCGTGGAGCCTATTTCGCGCGACTCGACCTGCACACCACCGGCAGCACCTCTCGCCAAGCAGATTCTTTCGTTTCGCTTTTTACGACCACGCGCGCGGGTGGAGAGGAGCCGACGCCGCGAGAAAGGAAAATCGATGGTCTCGTGTCCACCATTCGATACGAAGACTTAACAATCCCCTGTCTGGCCCTTCTGCGTGGCGATCCTGCGGCGTGACCCTGAACCGAGTCCATTCTACTTCTGATATACGGGGACGATTAAGTTATTATCTCGTTATCGAGTGTCCGCGTATTGTCACAGAAAGATTGGAAAAAAATGCAATTGGTTAGGATGGTTTACATAAGATAACCTATACTATAACAATGACACGCCGTGTCTTCGTGCAACTCCACAGCGAATTGAGTGATGGGTCGCCATGGATTATTAGTACATTCCTATTGTTTGTAGTTTCCTTGTTATAGCGGTTGTGACAACCTACCGCGTGTGATAACTATGCCTGGTCTCCCCTACTATTTGCTCTCAAGATGTTGGTACAGCACCGCTTCTTGAACATTCAATTTCCAAGCGGAGGAGAAGGAGCACGATGCCCCGCAGTTTTGATATGCACATATCGTGGTAACCCATCGTCGGCCAGTTTGCAGGGAGGGTGATCGTTCCGCCCAAGTACATTTTGTACACCCCGTACTCGGTCGCGGCCGGAACAGAGGGCGATCGTGGCAACGAGAAGAGGGTCGTTGTGTGAAAACCATAATCTGCCCGACGACACGGCTTATCTCGGTAAGCCGTTCCCGGCCCGTCACGCGATCCATAACGAATTTTCATCCCCCTGCTCCCTCAAAATACGGAGCAACGTACGGAGGAGCGCGACGATTTCATCCTCCAACCTAATTGCATTGCACCGCGGAAGAATCTCCCCTGAAATTATCTTGTCGAGCATGCGCGCGTAGCTATCTGAAAGCGCGATAAAACTTGGCGAAACCTTTAGCATTCTCATTGAATCTCGGCCGCCCCATTTGTCAGCCATAGGTCTTCGTTACTCTCAGCAGCTCTTATCTATAGAACGTCCTTTAATATCCTCGCCTCTACGAGAAGACCCCTAATTACCATATCTCTAGAAATGATCGACCCATCAATTCCCTTATGGAAGCTTTCAAGTTCAGCCACGTTTCACCATTACCGAGCGAACAAAGTTCCAGCGGCCGCATTGCAACCGCGACAGCCAACATCTCACCCTGGTTCGCCGATTTTTCAACGTCCAGCCGGGACATACCTGGGGCTGCTCTTTCTCGAGCGGTCCAGGAAAAGCAGGATCGACCGATTCTTTTTATCCGGGAGAACCAGTGTGGCGGCACTCTCGTGGCAACGTCGATCGCGCTCCCACTTCAACCGTTCGCCCGGGCATGATTCACGGTAATTATGCGGACGAACGAGTTCGCATATCTTGTCCTAAGCGGCGCACCACCGCTACCGGAGTTTCGAACGGCGCAAGAAAACGCGACCCGACTGCCTATTCTAATGGCAGCTCATTAGGCTTCTTTTAATCACTGACATTACAGCAATCCAGGATAATTGCCGTTGCTTCGTGCCACGACGCCTGCCGCGCGTTTATTACGAGTATAACGAGCCACGAGGCACCTTTCTGGCGAGGGACCGCCCGAAGTTTCGAAAAGCCTCGCTCTGACAGGCTCCATTTTTCCCTGCGAGCCGGCCGCAGGGCCATCGATCGATACGCAGACCCGAATTTTTCATTTTCAAGTCGATCCACGGACGCCTGCGCTGCGAGGGAGTCTTGGCCAGTGAGAGGCTTCGAGGAGGTTGAAGGAGATTGGGGAAGAAGATGCCTAGTTTTACTGTTGAAATAGGTTGGTAGTAGGGATGCCGAAAGACAGAGGACACGCTTCTTGCGGAGGCTTTTATGCAAACATGTAATGATGATCCTAAAGTTACAGGGACCGCTCGGGGGTGGCGAGAAGCACGAATTCAATTTGACCTGAGGGTGATTCGACGACAAATATTTTCGTCGGGTGCGCGTCGGCGAGAGAGCCACTTAGGCATTTTACATAAGGGTGCGACGCAGGAAGGGTCCGGTATGCCAGACACGCGCCGTGATTTGTTTTCCCGTACCCCGACCGCCCATCCCCTATCCAGCATCCCAGGAAAATATTAACTCGACTCGGAGCTCGTCGAGGAAACTGCGATGCTGCGTTTCGCTGCGAGGAAGACACCCATTCACTGCGGATATCGGCTTTCCTCAACCCTCTCCTAAAATATCTTCATTGTTCACTAAACAAATGGCACTCGAACGTTGACGATCCTCGATCGTAGAAGCGCACAGGTTCAAAGCAAACGCACCAGTGGTATCAGCGTGGCGATCTCGATGGAAAGCGCGAATCGGATCGCGAGGTGTGCGAGGAGCGTTAAAAATCGCCCTCCTCGAGAAGGTCGAGAGGGGACGAGGGCACGAGCTGCTCGTCCAGGCTTAATGAGGCCGGGCAACGCGGGCTCCTCGCAGCACTTTAGTGGAGCGCATGCCCGGCTCGCGTACGCGCATGTGCCCTCGACCGGCGAGCGATTTCAGGCGAGGCCCTCGTACCGCGAATCTATGCAAATGAGCGGCCAATTATGTTGCGAGGCCCGTAAAAACTGCGCCTTGTTAGAGGGACGTCGCGGTCGTGGCGTGACGTAACGACGGCCGGGGACAGCAGCTCCACAAAGACCCGCGACAAAAGGGGAGAAACCAGCCGAAGAAGATATGGATCCTGGGCCCGTGTCTCCCGCTTTTTCCAATCCTTCAGCCCGCTGGTCCCTACGTGGCTAGGCCTCGTAAGATCCGTCCAACAGATTTTTGGAGTTCTGCTCGCGGGAACAAAGGAATGCTTGCGTGCCAGCCGGGAGTAAGTTAGCGAGGTTCACAGGTGTCGGTTACCTTCAAAGTTCGGAGCTGTTGCTCCCTGGACATCTACGTAGTTTTGCTGGTGACAAATACGAAGCAAGATCGCAACATCCCGGTGGAAATTTTCGCAGGAGCTCTGTCAAGCCTCGGCCGAAGTTCTTCCCAGTGCCACCCCATGGAGGCTAAGGACACTAAGGAGTAGAGCCAAGAGTTTGACCGAAGGATCGCTGAGAACCCGGTGACGGTGGCTGCGCAGCACGAATGGAGGCTCGTCATTACGGGCAACGATCATTTCCATCGTGTCCGCGACTGATTTTCGTCGGAACCGGTGGTTGCCAGCGTTGGATTAGCAATCCAGAAGCCGGTCGTTCGAAGACGTCCGAGATACGAGGCGATGCGAGAGCGCACCTGAGCGTACCAACCGGGCCTAACGAGTGCGACAAGGACGGGATTAGGGGGAGCTCGGTAATAAGCCGTGGCGATGGGAGGGTCAGAGAGGGTAGCATGTCCTGCGGGACAAGTCGGAGGAGGACGCGACGAGTCCTCCTAAAGTAGATTCGTGGCGAGCGAGCGGGTGAACGCAGCGCCGGTGTATAATGACGCGCTCGCGCGCCAGACGAGGAGGGACGAAGAAAGAGGGAGGACGTGGAGCGGACGGGAAACGAAGCTGGACGAGGGCCGAGCGAACGACCAACAGGGCCAACATCGTGTTGTTCCTCCTCGTCCGACGCGGCGGGCCCGCTCCGCGAGCGACCGAGACGCGCGAGGGGAGAAACGCTGCTAGAGCGAGGCTAACAATGAAGGGCAGAGGAGAGAAAACAAGAAAAAAACGCGAGGAGGAAGAAAAAGAAGAAGAAGAAGACCACGACGAGCAGCGAGAGGGGGAAGCTTCGAGTGTCGGCACCTCGCCGCCAGAACGGACCACACACGTCGACGAGTGGCTCTCAAATCACGGATACTTTGGTCCAGCCTCGTGCTGATCGAACCCCCGCGACGCCAGCTAGAAGCACTTCTTACCGAAGGACTAGGATCTTACACCGTACTTTTATCATTGCATCGTGGAAAAGCTGAGGGAACTTAGGTCACGGAATGTACGAGCGGAAAACCAGAGACGATGGTGGCAAGGGTTACTTTACAGGTCGTCAAATGTTCGTGGGAGGTGCAGCAAGGATTCGCGAACCCGTGGATGGTGCACGCATGATTAAATACGCCGGGCAGCATCGATTCATCGGGTTACAATTTATGCGTGCATAAGCAGACGCAGGATTCTGGTGCTCGTTGCCAGTGGAAAGCAATATTTCCATGGCGTGACAGTTGAAATCTCAACGAGCAGTGTCCGGTCTCGCCTCTTTCCTCCGAAGGGCACACACATACCCAGCCTCTCGGGCTCGCCACGGTAATTTCGCAAATCTTGTTCGCCGGCAGATGAAATCAGAAGGTGCATTACGTAATGACGGTTCTCGTCTCTGGCCGGAACTAGACAACACGCGCAATACTCCGGCGGAATTATTTCCTGGACGGGCGTCGACGCGTGTCTCGGATGTTTGATGATAAGTCGGTGGAAATTGCGCGCAAGAAAATCCTTGGGAGCAGTCAATGAAGTCACGCGCGAGGTTTAAAGCGCGGATAGTAAACGGTCGAATGAAGCTATTTGAACATTTTAGTAGACAGAGCTAACTAAACATCTTACTTGCGTAGAGTATCAAAGCTTTTGAGTGATAAACTCATTTGACTAGGTAACCATATCGTTCTCAGCAATGTATTTACCAGTTAACCACCGGCCTCGCATACGATCGTCAATAAATCACTCTTAAATTAATTTTCCAGTGCGAAACACATATCCCTGCCCACGATAACGTGGCTTGACCAACTTCTGCCTCCCTCGAAATCAACTGGATTATTAATACGCAATTACCTGGGGGACTTCCGCGAAAGTACGATACTGATGTGCACTTAATAACACATTCGCGATTTCTTTCTGTGATCGACTAAAGAGGACGACATTAAAGTATCGCGAAACGCAACGAGCTGAATTTCACTAAAGCGGCCAACACACTCGTTCGTGTTTTACACGGTTCCGTGGCATCTCGTTTCATTTGCACCGTGGTCGTGTCGTCGCCGGGACAATTTGAAGAAGAAACTTTCACTGGTCGATGCAATCGGGAATCAAAGAGTCGCGCACGCAACGAGCTCCTGTGTATTTTTGCGTTCCGTCGCACGCGCGAAATTGCTCTTGCTGCTCTCGCGGAGAGACCCGCGCGAAGTTGCGTTAGCAAATTAGCGATTCGGATAAAACCTACGTGGACTATAGATTATAGATTATACACGCTGCAAGCCCTTGACGTAGTTCTACGTCTCAACCATCCAAGTAGACTTTCCTCAGCGATCCCGTCGCGGCAAGGTGCGCGCTGGTGACCAATTTTTGCCAGCGACCAATCTCGAATTGACCGACGTGGATGCTCGAGGCTTCCGCGTGGCTGCCTCGTACGGAAAGCGACGAAATGCTAATTCCCGTTGTCACGCGTCAATTAACGCGCCAAGTACCCAGTATGCTGTTATTCAGATTATTCGGAATCACATCGGACGCGTTTACAACGAGCTCTCCGCGACGTTAACATCGGCCCTGGTAGTCCGGAGTTTGCGAACAGAATTTCTCACGTAATCTCTCGCGTCCACTCGTTATTTCCAGCGGTGGTTAATAGCGTTCGGCTGCGCCGCGGTCGTGCGAAAAGACGATTTATTACCCGGCACACTCGCTTGGAATTATTCGATACGCGTCGACTACGTGTTTGCCGACTGTTCTTCAAACGGAGAACGCAACGAGGCCTCGGATAGATTTAAAGGTTACCGCGACGCACGGGGCGTTCCTCCCTTCCCCTGACTGGCGAATTTGTAGCACGGACCGCGTGTTTGTTAATCCATCTAATACCATTCGAACGTCGATACGTGGCCGCCGGTGTCCCGCGCAAAATAATGCATGCATTCAGGCAGCCGGGCGACGCGCTCGCAGCAAGACAGAGCGGCTAGTTCGAATCGCACGGTGACATTAACGTGTCGTCACCTGCGCCTCGTTCCTGGGAGCCATTATTATCCGCGCAATCCTTCTTCGACTCGTTATTCCCATGCCTCGTGATTCCATCCTCCCGGCTGTTCACCTTCTTGTACGATTCCGCTAACGAACTTACAGACAGACGAAGCGTACGTACGGTCGCCCCGTAATTGCGGGAAATTTGTAGCAATTACTTAAGTAACGACTCCTCGTGTTCGCTGTTACGATTATCGATTCTGGTTGCCCAGGCGCTGCTGCTCGCGGCAGCTAGATTGACCGTGAGTGATCAGGTGTTCCAATTGTGCGCGCCGAGCGTAATCAGTCTGATCGTGCTACAATCGAAGGCTACCGTTTTTTAGATCGTAGCGAGAATTCCGTAACAAGCGAACGACGAATTGAACCACGGGAACGTTGCGCAAATCTGGAGGGAAGGGAATGAGAAATGAGACAGTGTCCGTCGAAGATATCCCCGAGCAGAAGTCCCATTTCCTTTTTGCTTCGTTGCTTGCAGCGTGGATGTGCGAGGGAATAAGAACTATCGAGTTTTACGAAGTTAGAGAACATATCGCCTGCGTTGCCTTGGAGAAACCAATCGAGTGCAAAGGATTAACAACTACTGGTAGAAGGTTCGAAGCAGGATCTCCATTTTCGATCGTTCCACCAGGAGGAAACGTTAGTTTTCTCCTTTTTCTTCTTCCTCTTTTTCCTCCTGGCGTTGTTTTTATTTCGCTGGAGCCTCGACGAGGGTCCGCGATTCCTTCTTGCCGAGCATTTCGCTGCGCAATACGTCTTGTTCCTCTCCTTTCTTCCTTCTCGTTCCGACGGCCGAATCGCCGCGCTCGTTCTGGCGCGCACCGTTTTACGCTGCGCACGGCGGAATCGCGATTTCTTCGTGGTGTCGGGCGAGCCGCTCTGCCTCGTAAGAGCTCGCTATTTCAATTAAGGGCTCGCGTTTATTCGTATGAACCATTACGGCGGCTGAAAGCTGGCCTACCACGGTCGATGTGCCACGATCGAAAGGAAATATCGCTCGACACGCGAACCACAGCTCTTGCCTCTTTGTCCTGGCTTTTCCGTCGTTCGTGGTAACCCTAGAAACTACTTTTGTGCTTCCTACTATACCTCGGTCGCAATACACTTCACCTCCCGATTCACTTCCCTGTCTACCGCATCCCTACGTATTCCACGAAACGAACAGAACAACGTCCTGGAATTAGAATCTGGAACTGATTGAATAACCAATCAGCAGGGTTGTCAGGGATCGATGGTTCCGCGAAGGGACAGGAGATCCTTGGAACGGGCGCCGAGATAAAGGCGTGCAACGCGCGTAGGCAGAAGGATGTTTGGCGAATGAAACAAGATCGACCATCGTAAACGACCTTTGTAAAACACGGGACAGGGGAGGGCTGCATAAACCACCGTGAACGATCCTTTTCACGGATTTCGGGAACATCCCGGCAAGGTGTACGTGCACGTTTATCCGCGGGATTCGTTCCAGCCGGGGGCCGAAATTTCCTGGACGTCGAGAAGTCAAAAAGTCGACCCTGACCTACTGTGCTGCTCGAAAGGATCACGGAGGTTCACGGCTACCTTGAAAGCTAATCGGCAAATCCTGTTTGCTCGGGGCCCCCGCTTTCGACACGCTCGTCCTTTCGCTCCTCTAAACGCGCGTTCGCTCTTTTCCCTGACACGCATCGTCACCCTTCGCGATCCTCCTGTCAAAACAGACCAGCGCGATCCGTTCCCCGTTTATCGCAGCGCCGCAACGCCTTTCGCGCGGCCTTAACGCCAGCATAATCCAAAACGAACAACCTTATTGATCGGTTGTAAAGTGGAGGAAATAAACACAAACTCCAGGGATTTATGTTGCTGTTCGCGGTGAAAACGCAGTGAAAGATTCTGTCCGGGGTTACGGTCGTCGCGCACCGCAAATCGCACGGTAAATCGAGTGTTAGTTTTAAGGCAAACAGGAAAAGCCAGCCCACGGGAACACGAATCTCCGAGCGAAGGTGGCTGCACAGTATTCTACGGCCTCGACAGGGAACATCGGATTTCCTGGCAGCGCCGGGTAAACGTAAACACGACTTATGACTTTTCAAGCTGGATAATCCGCCGCTGGATAAATATACCAAACACCGAACGGCAGAACCGAGGATTACTGTAAATCGCAGGTAAACTTTACGATGCAACGTTGTCCAGCTGCGACTGTAGCCAGTGTCCGTACTATTTTCCACCATCGAGTCGACGTTAGACAATCGGCGTGGCAAATTCAGAGTCGAATCATTTAAATTCCACTCTGAACCCAGTAAGTACGAATTTCCGGTAATAATATCTAGAGAAAAGCTTCGGACAGTTTCCAGCCGGGAGATCTTTGGAAAGTGTTTTTATCTGCAGAGACAGTGAAGCAGGCAATTATTTTCGCGTCCTCCGGGAGCGAAGCGAATCACGCTTCCACGAACTTCTAGCCAAGCAGCCTCGGGCCCCGTTGGACCAAGCTGTCAAGGGCGACACAGTTTTGACATCTCAGTCACGGGAAATTAGATTATCTCGGCAGGATAACGGACCCCCGCGTCCCGTATTCACGGTGGCTATGGCTCTCGTCTACCTGTAACGGCTACCTGGAGGTATTTCTCGGTCCAAGTGCGCGCCATGTCCTTGCGCGAAGAAACGTCCAATGGTCCCCTGCAGAAAAAGTCGGGAACGAATCGCATGTTTACTCTGCCGATTCTGGCGAGCAGAAAGATTCCAGTCGAGGGGCAGCGGAAAGGGGCGCTGGGCCAACTCTTCGGCTGGGTAGGATAGAAGTGGAGTCGTGTTCTTGGGGACGCGGTCACTGGAGCAAGCCTCTGCTTCCGATGGAAGAATCTTTTAGCGAAAACGTTCTTAATGGTTCGTTTTAAGTGTGCAAAGTGCTCGAAGATAATGGTTGCAGCGCCAGAGTGCAGTGAAATTGTAGTCAGTGGTTACGTAGCGCCAGGCGATTCAGGCGGGAAGTCCGTGTTTCGCTGATTCTTCAATGGGAGTAGAAAGAGAAGGAGAAGCGAGATAGCTTACGACCCTAAGCAATGCTCGGCTCTTTATTTTCCCACGTTTTTTTTTTTCAACGTCCTTGTCTCGGCGCTCGAAGTTGTTTACATGTCTGCCTGAGATGGAGGTTGACCCACTTCCCTATTCCTCTTCCACTCGCTCTGCATGCGTGGTTAGCGATATCACGAGGTCTCGGCTTCAGTCGCGCGTTAAAGTCAACAAGCCTCGGGCGCCAAGACAATCGACTCGAGAAAAAACGTGTGAAAATAAACGAGGCAAAGGAGGGTCGTAAGAAGCGTCCGTCTCGCTTTCATATACAATTTCTCGCTCTGTTTCCATTGTTACTTTGACGAATGCACGGAGTCTTGAAGTCGGACGGCGCGGACGGCTCTTCGAGCGTGTTCGATGAGTTTCGGTGGAATGATCCGACTGTCCAATCCACGGATGGAGAAGTTTTGAGGTAATTCATTAGAATCTCGATTTGAGTGCGGAGAAGGGATGGCCTAGCAGTGTCGAGATGATTAGAGGGAAAAGGATGAATAATTTCCGTCGAAGAGAGACGGGGAATTTATTCCAGAGGCAGGATGATGGCCCTCCAAATTTTTCTGCGCCCCTCCTCGAGACATTTTCGGTCAAGAATGAAGAAGAAGAGCGCTTCCTGAGCCGTGGACCTCCTGGGGCGCAATTGGTCACAGCGAACAATGAGGCCCCCCGTAAAGCACGAGTATAAACAAACCCTTCTTCGACTACCAGGCCCTTCTCCTGACTGGTGGGCCGCAGAAACCCTCACCGCAATGAACAATGAGACACAGATCCCTTTTGTACGCGTGTCGGTCATCCTTAGTTTCGGACAGTCAAGTAATGGGGGCGGGAAGTCACTTCTCAGATGCTCCAGCACCCTTTAGTAAAAGAAAGGAGGGAAACGGAGCTATTTCGCACGCAGTATTATGCAACAGAAATTGCAAAAGAATTCCTCAGTCCTTAAATGTTCTTTTGGTCGGTCTACTATTTGAGTGTAGAGGGAAATAGTTTCATAAGGGTAGAATTCCCCAGGGGAGGGAAGAATTGTGGTAGCTCCCATTGCGAAGCGAATGCTCGAATTGGGTGAATTGTGAAGGGCAGTTGCGAGGAAAATCCTACCTCCTGGAAAGATCACTCGGCTCACGGGGTCACCGTGACGAAATCGATGGGCTTTTCGGGTCCTGGCCTCCCCTTTCCGGTGATAACAATCCGGATGGAACGAATCGTGTTTTCGAAACATGGTCGCCTTTCCACGATTGTCGGAGACGCGCCGTGACGGCAGCCTCGACGACACCTGCGTCTCGTCTTCGAGCGAAACTAATCCGGGGACTTGTATCTCGGAACAGCCTCTGCACTCCTGACCAGTCTCATCCCCAATCGATATAGAAATGTATCTTTAATACAGGTCGACGAGCCAGAGATGATTATTACGATTCCGCGGAGTTCCAGTAACCTCGTCAAGAAGATGCAAAAGTGACATCCCCCTGAGGTGCGGTGCAAAAAGAAACTATCGCTGTAAGAAGTTCGCGTAAGAAAACCTGATTAATAACGAGCAAAAAGCGATCACCTCCATCTCCCTGATTCATCACGTAATAATCGTCCCAAGAATTCTCCATCGCGTACTCCCGAGCGATGCGTCCTCTCGCGTCGAACGTAATATGTACCTATGCGTGGAACAAACGCTCACAATCAGAGGGACTTCCCCAGACCTGGGCTTGCCATAACCGTGAACTTCTTTCCGCGGTTGATACCTACATCCACTGTTACACGTGGAACCAGTTTCCCCAGGCCGTGGTAGGCCGCGACAGCGACATCGGCTAATTTTCTTTTCCGTCACGTGTTTTTGCAAAATATACGGCCGGAACGGGGGGGAAATATCGACGCGGCCGGCCAGGTGGTCGCCTACGATTCCCGGGCGGACGAGGAAGAGACGGTAGAGATGGCGCACACTGCACAGCACGATCCTCTCTCATCTACTTAACTTGTGGCGAGCGTTGCCTCGTCCTGGCCGGCTCGTTACCAGCCGGGAGAGCCACGACCATTAGAATAGAAGGCACCGGGCACGGTTCCACCGGTGCGGCCGGGGCGGGCAGCGCCATATTCGGCCGGACCGAGGTGCTGGATTACGCAGAACACGTACCAATTTTACATTGGCTTCCCCGAGGCAGCCTCGCTCCCTGGGTCCGTACGTATTCGTGCGTTTTTCGCTCGCTGCCCCCCCGGTGTACACACACGGCCCCGCTCGCTCGCTCGTAAATGGATTAATGTGATTAACGGGCAACGGGGGAAAAAGTTCGCCCGGTAATTGGTTCTCTTGTCGGGCTAGGCCGTCTCATTGTTCCCTTTTGCCTCGGGACACGACGGCAGAATGCAGCTCAGGGGGTGAAGGTAAAAAAAATCGCTGAGTGACGAGGTGATTCTGCCTGTTTCCCCGGCCCTTCGCGGCGGGACGGTGAAGCTGCGCGCGGATAGTGAAAAAAAATTCCACCGCGGAGCATTCGAACGATCTCATTACTTGGTTATTCCTGAAATCTCTCAACGTCTCCACCGGTAGCCGCTGGAATCCCGCGAGCATCGGGATCGATTGTCGCGCTGCTATCTCCTTCAATCACGCGCGATTTCTCCGCGAAACAAACGCGATCATGCCCAGCTTCCCTCTGCCTCCGATTTCTCGCCAATACGGCGGGCCCAGTTTCACCCCGCGGAAGACGCTACTTTCCCCGGAACAAGCTTCCCCTCGAACGAGAAGAGAGGGAGCCGAGGAGAGACGCATTCTCCTCGTTCATCACCTCTCAGCCGATAAATCAGTACACTTTGCGGTTCCCCATCGTGTTAGAACGGTTCATAAGCAGCATACCGCATCCCCAGGGTGCGGTTATCTCCGCGTGTACCGGGTGTACATTATCTCAGCCGGCGTATAAATATATGTAACAGGCCGTGAAAACGAGCGGCGACGGTGCCGAGGGTAGGAACGCATCATCCCTCCGCAGCGAGGGAGGTGGGAGTGGTCGTCGAGTGTTCATAAACGGGATTAGGGGAATCATCGACGGTGTCTCGTGTGGCGTAGGGGTGTGTCTGCTCCTGGGTGGAGGGCGGGGAGGCAAAGGGATGGACGGCACTTTCGTGGATGTACGACAGGTCTGGCCGTCGGATACTTTCAATCAGGCCGATTGATCGCGTAGTTATCTGGATTCACGCGTCCCGTCGGCCGCATTTATTACCGACGCCCTCCACGAATGCGTATTCGTGCAACGCAGTCGTCTATCGGATATGCGGATCGTCGAGCAGATCAAATCGAACCGTTTCGAGATCGAGGTTGATGTACTTACTTACGTCTCTGTTTACGCACGATGAAGAAGGGGCCAGCCAGGATGATGTTACGTTTGAGAACTGCTTTTTTGGGGCAAGATGGCTCGATGAGTGGAAATATCGCTCAGTTTTGTGGAGCAGTAGTAAATCTATGAGTTGCACGGTACCTACTATGTTACGGTCAACTGTGATCCACGGCATAAAATAATAAAATAATCTGCTAGAAGAACGAGCTGGTGTACGATTCTGAAAATTACGCTAGAGAAGCACGAGACTGCGGGAGGGTTGCGAGGTATCTTGTTTAGACGCGCATGGCTACGCGCAGGCTTCTGCTCTAGAAAGTATCACGGGTCCCTCGAAAAAGCAGCGAAAGAGGGGCGATGGGAAGACCGAGGGGAAAGCGGGAGTTTGCACGCGAGATTGCATGTGGATCGTCCCGAGTGGGCGGGACCATTTCTCGGCCACGACCCTTGCTTCCCCTCTGTCGCGCACGCGGAGGGGAAGTCTGACGCGCGATTGGCCGAGAACCGGTTCGCGAGGTCGTACCTGCATTAATTATTCTAAATAAGTCGTCGCCCCTGCGGCGGCTGATTATAGAGTTTGCAGTGCCATAAATAGAACCCGTTTACAAATCGCGTTCGGGGAATAATGATCGCCGCGGCGAGATCCCGGGTCCCGTTCTTCCTTTTGCAAGCCCAACGAAAAACCCAATCAATCCCTGACGTACGAGACTCGCGATTGGTCTCGCCCTAGGCGTTTTCTCTTTTGGAGCGGAGTCCTTCGGAGGTGCGCGCGGGGATCAGCGGATTCTAACGAACGAATTAACTGCGTTTGCCCTCCGATGAACCGTTCTTGTTGGAATACATTTCACCGGCAATCAGTCACGAGATGGATGACAGTGTTCGAGCACCGACGCAGAAAGCCCTCTGGCCTCTCTTCTTTCGGAGTCCCGAGTGGAGAATCGTCGTGAGCGAAGATTCCGATGAATTAACAGCTGAGCCGTTTTTGTTGGACCAGGTCCGAGCTGCGGTTAATTCCGATATGCATCACAGTGTCAGGAGCCGCGGGAAGAAGCGGGCACTTGCTTCGTGAGTGCTACAAACATTTCCACTTTCAAGGCCCACGGGAGCCGTATTCCGATGGTGTAACAGCGGGAGAGGAATGGGCTGGGAATATTATTAGGACAGATTGGATCTAATTAATCTTAACAGATTAATATCCCATACACAAGCACCAGGCGTCTAACGGTTAACCTGGTAACGCGATACTTTCGTGATTCTTTCCGAGTCAATCCCGCCTAAAGCGAGCTTTGCGCATACTTGACGCCGAGCGTTAGAAGGCTACAAATTTTTAGCATAAAATTTCACTGCTCCCGGGGCGAAGTGGATCGATTACTGGATAAATTCCTCGCGGTAAATCGTTCACCGACAAATAACCGCGCGCCACCGCGTGTTTAGAAGCCAAGGAAGACGGTGCTGAAAACTAGTCCAGGGGATCGGTCCCCTCCCGTGGATGGTGTTCCGGCTGGAAAGTAGCGTAGAATGCGGCCCCGCTCTTTGGACGGGGCCTCTATTGATGGATAGACACGTTAAGGTTATTTATAGCGGCTATCTCTATTATTGTTCATACACGAATCGAGGCACCGTCTAACGATCGCTTTGTGGTTCACGTGGCAGCTGGTATCCCTGGGTGTGGTCATTAATAAAACCGTAGACCGTAACAACGATCTTACACGTTTCTTCGCGAGCTTCACGTTGGCGGAACAAAGGAGTATTCGCCTTCTGGCTGGGCCAATCTTGCTGCGGTTAGCAGCGAAGTTGCGAAAGCAGTCGGCGCAAATGTGTCGCTCGCGCAAATGAGTCACTGCGAAACAGGTGTTGTGTAACGCGAAAAATTGTCAAACAACCGCTTTATCGTTAATGCTGCTTACCCTATTTGCATTACTAATTAAACACGCTGCAGACTCTGTCACTTATCTCTGGAAAAAACTTGTCGCATTTCCATGATTATCGCGCCTCTTGTTTGCTCGCTTCACCTACGAACGCGCCTTGGTATTACAATTAGCCATTATCTTGGCTGAATTATTGCGCGTGTCCCTGCAAATGCAATGGAACGGATAGGCTCGATTCGACACTCCTACGTCAAGCGGGTCAATTCAATCCAATAAACGCGTGGATTACGATCTCCGCGTGGGAATCTTGAACAATGATAACCTTTTACGTCACCTAGAATCTAGAAGATTGTTACGAGCAGATAAATGTCTGATCGTAGTTGATTAGAAATCGAAATAGTGACTCAATAGGTATCGCATCGCGCGTGATTTCTTAGCGAGATAAATTTGTTTCTCGACTAATTTCGCGCGTTTTAAAATACGGGTCCTCATAAGTCTCGCGTGCTCCTAATGCATAGGCCCGATCCGTTCATGTCGCGAGCAAATAACGTCTGCGCAGGACAAGAGGATCTCCCGCGAGTAGATGTTAAAGGGTTTAATAGCTGTAATTTTCCTTCCACTGGCTAATGGTCGAGTGTGTCGTCACTGTTTCTAATGACACTAATTACGCTGCCGGAGTGTCCACGAGTGCTTAACAGAATCGTAGCAATCTGTACTCGCATGTGCTATCAGCTCCGTTTATCATTCTTAAACATAGCGTTTAAGCTTCCAGCTAGTTTGCGAAATTGAACTTTCGTTACGCCGATTCGAAATTCACAGTTTCAAGGGACAATGCCTGGAAGTGAGTGGGTAATACCGATCGACGACAAGAAAGCAACCCTGCCGGTGAACATCGTCATCCACGAATCACCTCTAAACAATCGATCAATTCACTGCCGCGGTTCAAGCACAAGAGGTCCTAACGATTAGACGATAGTAAGTCACGTGACGGGGTGCAAACGGAAGTGGAGAGGCAATAAGGATAGAACGGATGCGGAAGGGAGGCTGCCGAGCAGCATCTGCCGCGGAATGGTTAATACATTTGTTGGTTAACCGTCTCCGAGCCCCACCCAAAAGTGGGAGAGAGGCCAGGTCGGAGGAGCTAGATGCTCGTGCGAATTTTTCTATAAAGCGATTTCGATGGTCGGCACGATAAAATCCACGTCAGCGAGAGGAGCGCTCGTCGACTCGAAGAAATGAATTAACTGCCTCTGGATGGGAAATCGGGGTGGGGAGGAACAAAAGTATGGAGTAGTGGACATCGGGAAGTGGGAGAGGAGGCAGAATGGGCGTGGCCTCGCGGGGAGGGGCGAGAATGTGGGCGAGATCCCGGCACGAAGCGGTGGTGGGGAATCGAAATGGGGCGGGGAGAGGCTGGCGATTCTACTGATGCTCGCAGTGGCGCAGATACCTTGGTTTTTTCAACTCAAACTGCGAAACAGACATAATGCTCGCACGAAAACGTGCCGACTATTTCTTATTTTGCCCAATTCGCAGCAATTGCTTTCCAAAATATTCACTGTGTAAGTTACAGCTGAGAATCTTTGATACATCTCTTTCTAGGGTACGAAATTGCAACATTTTTTTTTTAAGTTCGGATATGCATCTGGCTCCCCAAAAGTGGTAGATTCTTTTAGGAATATACCAAAGATCAAGGCGATCCAGAAGAATGTGAGATTAGATCATGTTTGAAATAGGGGTGCGCTGGCGAGGGGAAAAATATGGACGGGACAAAAATCTCGTCGTTGTCGTAACAAGACTGGAACGATGCAGTGGCATCGATCGTGGTAAACTGTGGCCCCAGCCCCCTACTACCCGTGCCAATGGTGGTGGGGAGTGAGAAACGGAAGGGAGTAGGGTAGACCTTACGCCAGTGGGCGGGGCCTGTGACTGAAGAGTTAATAGAGATACAATCGAGGGTGTCTAGTGCACTGCACTCGAGGCTGGGGCGTAGGAGGAGTGAAGGGGCGAGGGGGGCGGAGGGGAGAGCGGTAAGTAGGGACCACAGGTCCCCTAGTTTAGACATCACTGAGCGACGGATGGACAGCCAGTCAGACCCGTCACAGCACTCGCTCGAGTCCTCAGAAAGCTCGAGAAAATCCAATACCGAGGAGACTTGTCGCTCTTGGAGCAGATCCAGAGTGGAGCCGTTAATCTCGCTTCGGGCAACAGGGGCATCGGACGCGACAAGATTTCGGGAGCTGGGTGAAGCTGCCACGTGATCGACACCGCGGAGGATCGTCCCGGGAGATTGATCAATAACGCAGGAAGGGGCAGCTGAGATTCAGTGACAGGAGACTAAGGAACGATCTGTGTTTACGGACGATCAGTGAAACAGTTGCTAGTGACACGTGCGGTGCTCTAAAGCGAAACTGTAGAGAGCGAGCCTGCGAGTCGCGAGTTAGTGTTCGGAGCAGTGACACTCGTTCGACTGGCTGTCAAATCCGATTGAAAGCTACGGACAAAGTGACAAGTGTGACCCTGTGTTCCTTCGCAAATATGACGGCAGAGGGCTAGCGGCAGAGTCGAGAGCCGACCCCCTGATTATAATAAGAACAGATATCGTTGGGAAAGGATAGAGAGGCCGACTCGGTGGAGCAAGAGATGAGCGTAGCTCTCGTCACGATGGATTCCGCGTACGGTCTTCGACTGGGGATCGGTGGCCACCATCACCACCATCACCACCATCCTCACCGGGTGCGTTCCCCCGAGAGTCACGTGCTTCCACGCCAGGACCAGCAGCAGGATCACAAGGACGACGCGGAGACCCCTCTAAGATTCAGCGTGGTGAACATCCTGAGACCGGACTTCGGCCGGGAGGCGATCCTCAACACGAAAGCCCCGAAACAGGCCAGTTTGCCCAGCGGACACTCGACGACGATACCAGTCCCGATTCCGCGGCACAGCCCTCTCCCCCTGCCGCGAGACCTCAGCCTGTCCTCCAGCAGACTGTCGCCCTCGAGGCCTCAGGCGACCAGTTTTTCGGTGCACAGAGACAGGGACCTGTTTTCTTCTCACTGCGGCCTGACGTCGCCTCTCCAGAGGACCACCGGCCTCAGCCGAAGCGGAAGCCTCGAGAGCTTGGCCAGCAGCAGAAGCTCTGTCACCGGAAGCTCCGTGACCGGGGCACCGACCTTGGGCTCCACGTCCTCCACTATCAGCGGCGATTCGCTGAGCGGAGACAGCAGCTCGGCTAGCACGCCCAGCCCCGCCACGAGCCAACAGAGCGGATCCCTCAACGGACAGAGCCCTTGGCCAGCGTGGGTTTACTGCACCCGATACTCGGACAGGCCGTCTTCCGGTAGGTTTCCTCATTTCCCTACTCTTCAACTTCAGAGGATGCTCTGCAATTTCGAGCGTCTGTACTTCGTAGGATGTAACGACGAGTTAGGTGACGCCCATTAACTCTTCGAAATCTTGCAGAACAACCCGTCGAGTCACTTAATTTACCAGAATTTCCTGCCACCGCTCTCGCCTTCGATCAAGGCGATTGGTCGCCCTCCCCGCCAGCCATAAAGTCACGTCGATATTATGCAGATGCGCGAAAGAAGTAATAACGTTAATTTATTCGAGTCGCGAAACTGATCGATGGCCGGGGACCGGTCAGCCATAAAAATTAATTCTCCGACCGTATTCGCCGAATCCGCGCAGTACGACGGACAGATACGTCTCAGTTAATCGCGGGTATAGAGTATAGAGGAAGTCGGCTGCGCAACTGAGTAGCCATACTGGCGAATCTCGTTCCGCCGTCTCTCCGTGCTCGTTTAATCAATTAACCGCCGCGGACCGTTACACCTGGGAACCAGTTTCTAATGTAAATCAATCGCGTTTCCCGCGAAAGATAGACGCTGGATCGAAAAATCCCCAGGCGCATAGAGCTCCCCTTGATTACCGTGCTCCTCTGCTTCGCCACCAGGTTCCACGAACAGGTACTACTTAGTTTCCCCGAACCGGCGTTCCAGATCCGATTTTAGCGTCGCCGCGATCTCTAACTGTTCCGCGGAATGCGAACGGGCTGCATAGCTTATGTATAATTGCAAGTTCGAAGGCTGTCTTCGAGCGGGTTGAACGTACCCGACTCGATACCACCTGCGCCCGTTCGCAGAACCTAATTGCGCGCAGCCTACATCCGCGCATCTACCCTCCGCAATCGCCGCGTCCCAGATACCGCTGCCTCTATGGTCCTGCGCCAGGGTGGTCCGCGGACCTACCACTCGATCGTCGCGTTACTAATTACCACGAATCATGATCTTTCGCCGCGGCCACTCTGCTCCCGCTAATTGGAGAATGCACCGCGCTGATGGGTGATCGATGGTCGACGGTGGATCTTGATCGGCGAATTTTAGGGGGAGATTCTTGGATAGAGGGTTTCTAGGGATCCCAGGGCAGGATGAATCAGAGCTGGTAGAGGTTAAACGAACCTTCAGAAATCCTCGCTGATCGTTAGAATTTTCGGCAGCTGGAATAATTTGTCTCCGCGGGCGACCGGCTAAAGGTCTGCGCACACATATCCGTTTCGTATCAGTTCCGTGGTCGTAAAAGGTATCGGTTGCTAGTTTTGAAATGGAGCAGCAGCTCCGACCAATTGCGTTTTTTTTCAAAACGACGAAACACGCCACCTACTTAGGAACCTAATACTTCTAGCTTCTAAAAGAAATCACGTCGTTTGGACGAATTTTGAAAATGTTATTCTGTTTTGAATGGTGTACGAATACTTTTGTCACCTACTGACTGAAAGAACTGTACAGCAGGCTTGCAGAACCGGCTGAATTGGGACCGACCGAGCCAGAGCATGCCTCCTGCACAGTTGTCCGTGAAATTAGGGACACCGCGCGGACACGGAATGGATACGGAACTGACACGGAACGGATATGTGTGCGCAGACCTTAAGAGAGTGAGCCCAGCTCGATGGCTCGTCGGCCGCTGATAGCGCGCGGAGCCCCGCGTGTTTCGATATTATGCCACTTATAAATATTCATCGCGCCGAACATGCGCCGGCTGGCGGGGCAGCGGTCACGACGGCGAATTATTTTTCCGTCTCCTCTAGCCGCGCGCCCAATTTGGAAGTACACCGTAACATAATCTAGGCCTGGCTGATAGTCGCGACAGATAAGGTCGGTGCGCGCACCGGGACTAATACGCGGAGCCCGCGGTGAGGTAAAATAATCCGCGGGCCCCGCAGATAGCCGCCGGACGCCAAGTACGGAGTCAAAGAAACCTCATTCTGTTCCGCTTAATTACCATTTACATACTTGTCTCGCGGAAGATTGGCCGAACTTCGCCAATAAATCTCGGGCCGCGCCGGCGCAGCGGCGCGCTTTCCGCGCTCGTCGTTTGTTCAAACAGGATATACGGACGGTGAGTGCGCGCCGTTGCGAATTCGAGCATAAAGCTGTTAAACAAGTCCTATTGTATGATAATAATTCTCCCGTATTCCCTGTTTTTTCCCTTATCTCGGCGGCGAATCGAGCGCTAGCCGAGGAGCCGGGCGAGAGGAAAATAGAGAATGCCCGTTGGTCGATTCGTAAGTGAAATTCAGTGGGACCGAGCGACGATTAACGGACGTTTAATCGGTGTGTTTCAGGGCCACGGACGCGCAGGGTGAAGCGGTCGCCGAGCGTCAGCAAAAGCAGCTCCCCGGAAGAGAAGAGACCCAGGACCGCGTTCAGCGCGGAGCAACTGGCCAGGCTGAAGAGGGAATTCACTGAAAATCGATATCTCACGGAGAGAAGGAGGCAGCAGCTCTCGAGGGACCTGGGATTAAACGAGGCGCAGATCAAGATCTGGTTCCAGAACAAGAGAGCGAAAATCAAGAAAGCCAGCGGGCAGAAAAATCCGCTGGCACTCCAGCTGATGGCCCAAGGTCTTTACAATCACTCGACGGTGCCCGTCGACGAGGATGGCGAGGAGATCGTGACTGGAAGCAATCATTCGCAGTAACGATGAAAAACGAGGAGGTCCAACGTCGCGAGAAGATCCACGTCTTTTTCCACCTTTTTCGCTGCGAGCCAGCCGGCCAGCCTGCTTGGCGTCGCCAACGAAATCGTTCCAAGTAATTAAAACACCTTATAAGTAATCGAGAGCGAACCAGAAGTCGGAGCGGAGGTCGAGGCGTCCTGAAATTTCCATAGGGCGCTATTTGTCGGTAATCGACGAAATCGACGATGGATCGATCTACTGCTTGCTGCATGAAATAACTACCGAATGATTTTCTACGTAGCTTAGACGTAGCTGCAGGAGTGAATCTGGAAACGGTGGAGCTGCGATAGCCGTAGTCGAAGAGCCTGATTGCTTTTCGTACGCGACCATGCAGATCGCAGACTGAGACTTTATATTTATCGACTATATGTGTATGTCGGCGTAGATGCGATTCTAGTGCACAAGCTCGATACGATCCTTATCGATTAGACGCTTAAACTATTTATTTCCCTGTACATAGTTGTAAATAGGGCTGCCGGTCGTAATGTGTATATGTATGATACGAGATAAACTTAATTGCCGCGCGAAGATTATATGTATTATTGTGTACGTGCGAGTGCGCGTCGCCGCGTGAATACGAAACGATCTCATACTGTATATTCCTAATTACTGTACGAGCATACAAATATATATGTATATATATATATATTATACTCGTATGCGTATATCCCAGTGTCTCACAATAAGTGGTCGATATAATCTATGTAACCCGCTTACATGTTGCCACCGATTAAATCGAATTAAAAAATACACGTGCCTTCTACGTGATTTTCCCTGTCCTCGAATTCCCCGCATGGTTTCTCCGTGCTACGCACGCATCTCAAGCACCCAGCTACTCTCTCCCTCGAGGAGACGGGACACCTTCGACTTTTCGCATTATAAATACCATTCGAAATGAATTCGAGCATCGAAGGCGATTGTTCTCGATTTCCGCGAGCGGGTCGACCGGGTTGCCACAAATTTGCCTCGCGCTGATGGTCGGCAGAATTAAAAGCACGAGACGAACGTTTATGGGCGAAAGCGGAGTCGGCGTTAATTAGTAAAATATACGTGGCCGGAAAATATGCGATCGGTGGAAGGGCGGTGGCCATGGACGCCTCTTTGCACGCCCCATTCACGGTGACACACCGTGACGCGCTAATTGATCTTAAATTAACGAGCCATCCGGTATATCGAGCACGACCGGCAAATGGAACGCGGCGAGAGGATGACAGTGCGCGACTAGATGAAACGCGCTCGCGTAGCACATGGCGGTGGCGATCGACAGAGGATAAGAGATACGTGCACCTGTTAGACGGTGCCATACGCGGCCGCCAGCCAACAGATTTACAAGCCCAAGCCTTTCCCGCTCGACACGGTGAAATTTGTTTCTGAACGGAGCTCACGCGCGGCACGGAGTGGAAAGAATTCAAAAATGCCCGTGGAAATTAAGTGATTTTTTCCACAGCGGCGAGGGGACTTTGAGAAACAGTCAAATTGACAGGCGACGATTGGTTGTGGTTTGAACCAATTTCGTAACGCCGATTTAATTACGATTTTAAAAATGAAATTTGAAAATATTCGCTTTTTTAGTATAGACTCAATGAAGATTAGTTTTTAAAATTAAGCGAATTTTTTCTCAACCCCCCTGCGAAGGATCGATTGCCTCTTACAAGTAAACATTCACTTACAGGGAATAGAGTTTCCCGATTTCGAATATATATTTTTAAAGTACTCATAGTAATTAAGAAATCCTGAAAATTATATCTGCATTGGACCTATTTTACTTATCTTATCAATAAGATTCAATATAGTCTCAAGGCGTATGCGAAAAACGGTAAAAAGAATTACGGTTCAAGGAATATGTACCTATAGCTCGGTGAGTTTGATTCTTGAAAATGTTTCGAAGTATAAACGAAATTTCCATTTAGCAGAATTTACGTGCAGAATTGCTGATCTCGAATAAGCGCGCAGGCGCTGAACGTTATTAATTGTCGTTAATTTGAACGCAGAGGCCGCAACGAGGTACAGCATCCAGGGGTACACAGCGATACTCTCTTCCGGCGTTCGAAAACAACACGCAAACGGTAGCCCGAACCGGGGATAAATTACAGAGTCGTTGTCGTTGGCCATTGTATTTAACCGTGACGATCCCTAATTGGTAATTCTATCGCGCAGACCCGTTGCATTGTCCGACGTAATTGCGCGCGGTGGTATTTTCGCGAGCAATGGTAAAATCGATTTTACAAACTCTTCCAGCCTTTAGGGGAGACCAGGGCTGGTTGTCTCAAGGGGTAGGTTGACTAATTGTTAATAACTTTGCACTGACATATGCTCTACTGCGGAAAGATTTACTGTAGAAAGAACTACTATGGCATGCATTTATGTCCGACCCCGCGATCGCACGTTTTTTAAGAGTTCTCAGCGTTTGTCGAAAAAATTGACTACGTAAGTAAATATTTATTCTTAAAGATTTTATTTTTTCACACTCTATATAGTTACAATAGAATAAATGTTAAGGGACTATTTTAAAGTTTGTTTATTAGACGATCCATTGACATAGTATTTTTGTTTATACATAAATAATTGAAGGTTATATAGATTATTTAAGTTAAAATGATCGGTCGGGGCTGGTTGACTAATAACGCTAATAATGTTATTTTGTTATTTAGAAAGCAATTTTTATTTTTTGCTTAAATTTCACTGTTATAAACACATTATAATTTACCATTAAGTTAAAAAAAATTTCAGTTTATTATTAAAATATGAAAGAAAGAAATTAATATTTTATAATGAAACAACTCTTGTGACATTGTGTTATTTTATTACCACTGAGTTAAGTTACTAATAACATTTTCTTAACTGATAGTACCTATAGTCAACCTACCCCATACTGTAAGTCGGAAGGTGTTAGAAAAACATTAAAATACCTTAATTGTTGTCACATTGAGTCAACTTTAATAATTTAATCAGATAGCCAAGTGCATGCCCTATCAAATGTACTCTAACCGGTTTAATGATATTTCGTCCACATAATTTATTAAAAATCAAAGACTGAAAAACTGGCCTACCAGTCCCTATTGAATCGAAAAAGGAAGACTCGCTCGTCGAGAACACGTTTCTATTTCAACGTAATATGTTTCACGAAATTAAATTAATCACTGTCTCCTATAATGAGAGACGTGCCCTATAAAATATTCACGCTAATGCTTGTCCAAGAGCAACGACTCTTTACCACCACGAATCGAAGAGACATTACCAAATCGTTATCGTTGGCCGTCGTATCCATCCATCCCCTTAACCACCCTAATTTACAATTTATTTCATCGAGCGTCGTATAATGCGATTGCACAAGCATGCTCTAGCTTACGGACGTTCCGTTCCGCTCCTACCGCCATGGAATCCCACAAAATGTTCTACTCACCGCGGAACCGCCCCAATTTTAATATTCCTAATAAATCCTTCCGGACGCGAGCTACCCCGCGACGCTCGCGTATTTCACCGCTGACGAACGACGTCCATACGACTGGCCGTTATTAATTATCATTAATTTAAACGCGGAGGACTGCTGGCCCGAGAGTCGGGGGGTTGTTCGCGCGGCAGAACGACGGGAAAGAGACAGAGAAATTCGGCCAGAGGGAAGAGAGAAAAGGAGAGAGGGAGCAGAGATAGTCGGCGGCGTTCTCTTCCACCGTTGGAAACAAACGCACGGACGGTGGCCCAAACCGGGGATAAATTACAGAGTCGTTGTCCTGGCCATTGTATTTAACTGCGGCGATGCGTAATTGCTGGAACGCCGTTGCATATACGGCAGAGAGGCCAAGTGTGCCGCGGCAGGGTGGAGAAAACGAGTTAGAAGCCGCGAGAGGAGGGGGAGGGGCGAGAGGGTGCAAGAACAGGAGGCAAAGGGATGGTGGAACGGAGTTGCCACTGTGGTCGAGAACCATAGTCATCGGAATGGCCATTAGGGGTCTCTACGCTTCCACCAGTGGCTCACTAAATTTCACCTTCTTGCGCCGTTCGTCGACCACCTTGCGATCCTCCGCAATTAATGGCTCCTCCGCAGGCTGTTTATTACAATATCAGCCACCGGGGAAAAGCTACGCCCGCGGCCACTTCCGGTGCTCTGCGGCCTGCCAGTTCCTAGGAGGAGCTGGGAATGAAACCCAACTGGGACATTCCGTGCTCCCACCGACGCGAATTGCCATCGCCAGCGTCGAGAGCCAAGTATCTGATCAACCCTGCGAATAAATAGCTATCCCTTGCCGCTTCCTTAAATCCACGCGCGACCGCGAAGAATTACAGGGTCTTCTGTTCACCTGCCGCTCTGGACACGGTTCGACGCGTATTCTCGGTGCTTTCGGGTCTCGCGCCTCTGGTCGTCGGCGTCAGGTCCTCGCGTTTCCTCTCGCTCTGGCTGCTAACGAGTGTAACGAGCCCCGGCCCGTCAAATTAAAGGCGGGCCGCGCGAGCGGCGAAGCGAAATTTATCGCCCCGCTTTCGGGAACCGCGGGTAAAGGCCACTTAGCTGCCCGTAAATGCGTCGTCTCTATGACGACACGGCGGCAGATGTCCCGCCAATAGATCACCCCGTACGAGGAGAGAAAGAGGCCCGCGGACGGGCTTTGTGAACGCGTGTCTCTCATCGCGAGGCCCGCCGATGGACGTGAAAGGGCTCCGCGTATGAGTTATATCGTAACGAGCCGCGGCCTTTTTCTCGTCCGCCCGCCGCGCCGCGACGCGCGGGGCATTCAAAGATTCCTCGATCCCGGAGAGAAAGGTCAAGATTCATTGCGTCCCGGGGTACCGTTCATTTCTGCACCGAGTCCACCAATTACTCGCGCTTTAAATCTTAACCCCCGACTGTTAGAGGATCAAGCGTTCGTTACGTCACTGGGCAGAGGGGGTTAATTTAACCCCGATCAGAAGAACATCAGAGGAGCGTTCAGCTAGTTCGCTAGCTCGGACTTTACTGAAGCTGTACCTTCCTTTTCCAATAGGTAAAAAATGCCTAATTAATTGAAAAGGGGAATCGGTTATCTTCGTATCTTCACAACACGATCGCAACTTGGAGCTGCCGAAAGATGCGTTCCTCGGCCCGTAACGCGTAATTGGCCGGGCTGTGAACGCAACATTAGATCCTCGTTATCCTAACGAGCTGAAATAGCGCAGCGACACACGAGAGTAGAGGCTCGATGGAAATTCGCATAGCCTGCGCACAGCGGAGGAGCAACCAAGCAATCCAACAGCTTTGCTCTATTTTTCCCTGGCGAAGAAAGATTTAGAGCGGCCAAAGAGGAAGGGCGTCGCGATTAATACGGTTGGTGGCACGACGAACCAACGTTTCCTATTTCATTTGGTTTACGAAACCTGATGTAGCTAGCAGCTACCCCACTCAAACGCTACCCTTAGTTACAAGTTTAGAGTAAAGTGTCTCTGATATAAGGGGTCATCCTTAAATCACGTAAGCCTTTTTTGGGGGAGAAAAAGGCTCAGAAAAAAAGTTGGAAGAACGACCTTTACTATTTTTTCGCTATTCCTGCCAATTACAATTTGTTTCAAACCGATGAAATGCGTCACTTAGCAAACTAATCCTAGCTTCTCAAAAAAACTCAAGTCGTTTGGGCCATTTGTAAAAAAGTTATGCGATTTTAAATGGTGTAAACTTTCTTTCGTCCGCCACCGTATATAAACCTTTAAAAGAATTTTAATAGCTGAAAAAATTAAATGTAAAAAATATTACGTAAGTAGGGGGTTGAAATATCAAATCTTATACAAATCTTATTCTTATACTGGGAGAGGGAGGGGGTATGAATTCGCCAAAATTACCCTTGCGTAATTTAAGGACGGCTCCTAAAGGATCCCGCGTAGAAACCGCAGTATTAATGGAACCAAGACGTAAAGGTCCCAAGGCAGGCGTACACGGTCCTCTCTGTCGATAAATGTCACAGGCGAGAAAAGTGCGTAATGCATTGTCGAAGATCGCCCTGACGAAACGATTGGTCTCGGTGCATGGGGAATCGTGGGGGACACAAGTCGAGGGGTGGCGAGTTAAACCGATGCGAGTGACATTTTACAGACGTGAACCTTTCTCCCTGTATGCGTGATGTTCACGCATGGTCGGCGATGAAACGTCACGCGACATTTTTGTTAAATAAAAGGAGCTTCGTCACGGTGTATCCAGAGTGACGAGCCCCTGTTTTCCAAAGGTACAAGCGTGTCTACCAATTGTTCTGACTTTTGACGATAAGGTTCAGCGTGCACCAGGAGCACGACTTCCTGTACGAGGCTGAGCCAAGAGGTCCGCGACGACATCCGACAGTTTGATGAAAAACGGAAGAGAAAGAAGAAAGGGTTGGAGGGTGGAGAAAAGGGGTTCCGGAGAGACGAAATACGCGGACGCATCTGGTTACCTCGGCCTCCCACGCACTCGCGCTTTGTCGCGGCTAGCCACGGCTACGGTGCGTGAGCGCCTCCTCGCGTTTAAGGTATAAGGGCATAAAGGTTTGCTTTCGGTTTGTCTGTCGTGAAGGTCCCGAACATGGTAGAACGTGCGCACGTCTCTCGGCTATATGGGACCGAGAGTCGGTAAGAGTAGAGAGACCACCCAACGCGATCGCGCGAGACTTCTGAAGCGGGAGAGAACCAAGAGGAGGGACAGAGGAGAAGATCGCGAGCGCGAGAGAGACGAAGCCGGGGAGCGGGAAGAGAGCGGAGGAGGGACGAGGAGGTAGCGAGCAGTGAAAAGAGGAGGAAACGAGAGGAAGGGAAAGAGAAGATTCCAAAGGGACGAAACGAGAGGGGATCGGGCATCTGGGCAAGGAATGCTTGTCGGGTCATTAATGCTCCTCGCTATGCACGCTCCTTATGGATCTGACCAAATCAGTGACCGATTGCCCTCCCCTCCTTCCCTCCGCCGATCCAGCCGCAAAGTGGACCGCGCTGGGCTGCCGGGGAACTGGTATTATTCCGACGCGACGCGAGGAAGCTTCTGGAGATGCTCCGGTGGCTTCCTGATGCTCGTATTTCCTTCTCCCTACGCTTCGGCTCGATTCTTAATTATTGCTTAACGAACGGATCCGTGCGCGTCGCAGTGGCTTCCCGTCCGTCCCGTTCGCGGCTGCCGCGCGGCTCCACGCACACGATTGCTCGCTTCCTGACAACTTTCTTCAGCCGTATCGCGGCGACGCGACGCGAGGCGGCGAAAAAACTTGTATCCCGTGCGGATTCAATTGAAATCCGCGAGCGGATTCGGTAGGAGATCCGCGATAATTTACCTTTTAGCGGAACAATTAACTTTTTGCCGGGCTGGTTCCCGCGAACGAGCAAGAGAGAAACCGCCGCCCGTTCACACGGCTCGCTCGAGGGGCGCAGCGCGCGCGGTTCTTGCGCGGAACAGGTGCTGCCCGCGATCGTAACGGCACGCATTGTTACATTGTAACTGGCCTTAGAGAACCAGATAGCTACAACGAAGGCGCGCGCAAAGGCTACGTGGAACAGGTGGGCCGCGGGCCGGCCTGTGACGGCGACACGCGAGAGATTGTGCCGCTCGCTTGGATCGCGCCGCGCCGGGCAGGAAGGGGTGAGAAAAACTCGGCACTCGCATGGAAAACGGGGAAACGAAGCTGACGATTCTAGGTCGGGCCTAAATAAAGCTTCACGCGGCGTATCCATTTCATGCGTAATTGCAGCGCTGCTCGCAAGGGCGGTGGTGGTGGAGCGGCCTGCGGGGCGCAGGATACCTGCCATACGCGCCGGTAATTAAATTCTTTGAGAGAACGATCGTGGAATGTACAGGCCGGAGCGTGCAATTAAAAGGGAAACGTTTCGTTTCGTTGCCCCAAAGGACTCTGGTAATTAAAAGAATACGGCCCGTAATCGAGCCGAATCCTTCGCCACTTTTTCTTTCTCTACCTTTCTCGCCCTCCCTCTAGCCTCTCGCCACTGCGCTGCCTCCTCTAGGTGCTTAATTTCTTCCTTTCCCGCTATCGCCGCCCTCCGCCGTGCCCCTCGCTCCACCTTCTCGCGAAAATCGTGCAGGGGTGAGGACGCCCGGGGAAAGTCGCCGAGCAGCATGCTAATATTCTTTTTCCACCCCTCGGGGCCATCCCTCGGCGCTCGAAGCTCGAAGCGAGTTCTCTCTACCCGGTTCTTAACAGCCGTGACGTTTTTACGGGCCGAGGGCAGAGCCCGATTGAAATAGTTCCGAGCAATTATCACGCGAGAGCCACCCCGTCGACGACTGTTTTCCACCCTTATCAAACACGGCCCCCTCGCCATCTGCCTGACCAATGGCGCGAGAGAAAAAATCATTATCTCGGCTGGCTGTTAGGCCAACGCGTGAAAAGGACCGTCCTCTCTCCTCGTACCGAAGCTCGATTTACGATAAAACTTTTTATGGTTTCCTTCGATCCACCGTCCCCCTCCTAGGAATCGTTTTTAATTCGCTGAACCTTTCCAGCGCGTACCGGTGACGCGCGATACCGCCCGGCCGTGGCACAGTGGGGAAATTTCGCGATTTTATGGCCAAAAACCACAAAAATAAATTTTTGATTTCGACGAAATAAATGGAAATGTCGATTGAAGAACTAATATGAGTATCAAATGCCACCAATTTTACTGTTAAGTGTTTTAATACAAAGCTCGTATAGACTCGCAAATGTTTATGTTCATGCGAGGTTAGACCGATCGCAAAGAATTAACCCAGATTTTCAAGTTGCTTCAAACACTTATATTGTGTTATCCAAAGATCTGAAAATAATTTCAAGGCATGGATTCAATTCCTGGTGGTGCGTAAGATATCTTTTTGTCCTCAAAATAATTATGTTTCGGTTTTTAATACGTAATTTATACAATTTTTAAAGTAGCATAAATGTAATTTATACAATTAAAAAAGTGTATAAATGTAAATAATAAAACAATCTTTATCGTTCGTAATTTTTGCAAGTGCTGTTTTTCGGATAACTTAGTTTCTCATATATTAGAACGTAAAAGTGCCGAATCTTATACATTAAAAATAAGTTTTCAGGTTTTGACCACGAAAATGGATATAGTTCTTCAATTGACATTTGTATTAAATTGTAAAATTCAAAAATTTCATTTCTCTAGTCTTGGCCATAAAATCGCAAAATTTCCCCACTGTGCGCGGAAGCGAAAAATCTGGAGATTATCGACATCCATACTCCTGCGACGCGAGCGATTCCATCGAATTGCTCTTCGAGGCAATTAAACGCAGATAAATTCGAACGACTGCCACTCCCCTAATTGGAAATTCAAACAATTTTTTCTGACCTCGAGGACGAACCCGGGACAGGGGCTCGAGAAGGCGACAAGCGTTTAACGTAGGGTGCCATAAACGACGGAAGAACGAGAGAACGCTGGAAGAAGAAGGCAGCGGGAGAATTCTTTCGAGTTTTATTGCCGTGGCGTGACTGATTCGTCACGCTTTCAGGTGCCGCTCAAAAATCCGACTTGATTAAATTTTTGATCAAATTACTTCGAGTTAAATAAACATCCACTGTGCGCCACTTCGACGCCCTCCCTTCGGTCGATGCCAGCAAGAGAGGATTGACACCCCTAAGCGTTCGAATTCCGCGCATTCGTTCACGCGACACCCCGGCACGATTTAAAACCGGTGACAAATCTTTCCTCCGAAGATCCTCGCGGGCTTTCCACGTTTTCGAAACCCTATCAATTGGATGTTTAATCGAAAGATGCATGCCTCTCCACCGATATCAGTATCAAAAAGGACCAATAGTTTCCAATTCCCTTAACGTTCAATTTAAAATCTCCCATTAGCATGGACAAAAAGCGGGCAAGCACATTGTTCATCGCTAGAACGAAACGTAATTACCTTCCCTCGCGTCGCCGAGGAGAAAAAGAACCGAGAAAGCCAAGAATCACCGGAAGATAATAGAAGTCGAAGCGAACCGGTAGAGACTAAGACGTACGTCGGTGCAAGAAAATTGATTTACCGGATCCGTTAATTAATCATGAAACTAATGGCTTGCGAGAATAAAGCCCCTGTCGGGCCGGTATCGCGGCGAGGAAGAAAAAGGGGGGCGGAAGGAGAGGAAGAAGGAGCAGCGGAGGCAGAAGAATAAGAAGAGGAGGAAGAAAAAGGGGTGGAAAGAAGCTGCTCCTTCGAGTCACTTATTCGCGCTCCGTGCCGAGGGTGGAGCGTAACGCCGGGTAATATAACGGGTGGCGTCGTTTTCCACCCCAAGAGGGTTGTTCGTACCAGCGACCCTCGCCGGCTGAGGGCTGGTAATGAGACTAATAGACACGTACCGCTCGTAAAAAGCGCTTCCGCGAGTTCCTAAAGTTAAATGCGAGGAGGCGAGTGGATGGGGGCGTGCAATTTTATTTTGTGGTACTCTCGCCCTGCCTCTGTTGTATGCTTTTCCACGAATGCAAATTAACGCGACTTCGTTGGTGCTTTGAATGAATCGTTGTAGCGTACTTAACGACGATCCTGCAGGCCTGCGTGGCTCGCGTTTCCATTCAGCTGAGTGGCGGTTTTTTCGACTATCGACTATCTATCGTCCACAGTTCCGCTGCAATGTACAATTCTGAGTAATTCCCATCGACCCTCTGAGCTTCGTGCCGCGAAAATAATTCCGAGTGTACCCGGGAAAGACCATAGAAACAGGCTACTGTCATCAGAAGCTGGAAATTAGCTACCCTCTTTATGTCGACCTTTTACGCCGAGGGGTTGGCAGGCAGTTAATTAAAAAGCAGCCAAGTCGAATCATCTTCCCAGAGGGCGAAGATTCTCGTCTCGAAACGAACACTTACTTTTCAACACGGTGTCCGAAAAGCAATCAACGTCACGATACGAATATTTCGTCGACACCACTTTCAGTTTTACTGCCAAATTGTAGGACCCAACGGAAGACTAAAGATCGATAAAGAACGTGCTCTCCTTTTCTCCGCTGCCTCTGTAGTACAAGGTTGCTCTCGAAAGAAAGTTCATTTCACCCAGACATTTCTCATTGGCGATGCACCCCCTCGAAAGCACAAGTCATGCACTTCATCGCTCGTTTCAATTCATCGCCGCGGTTATTTAATCAAACATTTCGCGCGAGCCTGTGCTAACACCGGGAGGGTGCGACCCTTTTCAGCCCCCACGAAGAATCGGAAGGGATGGAAAGCGTTTCGCCCGCAGAATCCGACCTTCCATCGGCAGTCCGCACCCCCGCGCAAAGACTGTTACCAGTAGAACCGCCCGATAACGTTGGATCACGATACAACACTTACTTTTCCGGCCATTTGTCGGGATTTGTTCGGCCTGGGGGTTCGCGTAAGATTCATCTCGAGGTTAGTCAACAATATGCTACCCTTCTCTCCAAGGGTTCTCACCCCATTTCGTGCTCACACGCAGTGAAAACGGTCGCGGACCGCAAAGTGGATTTACTTGTTCGCTCCACGATTCCCCCGAATGATCTGATTAAACGATATCCATTGATGGACTTTCATTAGCTTCGCGGTCATCGGCAACTATCCGTCGATGAGTCGCAACTATTCTGCTAACCTGACGTCTTTTACTTTGTCGAGTTATTTACTCGATTTTCCAGTCCAGCCTTTGGACGACGATGAGAACGAAGTCGAATATTATCGAGCATGGAGACGTAAACACTGGTAGAAGTGTGAAAGAGAGGCGTAAGAATTTCCATACCAAGTCGTAAAGGTGTCAAGCACGAAGACGGTCTGTTAAATATGGCCGAGCGGTCAGGGGAATTTGAAATTCAATCGTTTATGTCACAGAAACGATGACGATTCTAGGAACGCTCGGCGCCAAGTGAAACTTACGTCCAAATTCCGAGTGGTATTCTAGAATTCACGCTGGTCTCGTATTTCTACAGAATTTATGTGCACATATTTCGCCAGTGGCTCGTACACAAGTAGGTCCAGATTCGAGGGGAATGTTTAATTCGACCCTGAAAGCGATACGTTGACGACGGACGATGGTGGCTCGCTTTTACGATCAAAGCCCCCCTTGGATCTTTGAGTGACCAGGAAGTCGTCGCAGCTCGTCGAATCGTTCATTAGCTGTCATTAAGCGTGCTCGTAAATATTAATTAATAAGAGTCGCATGTGTGGTGCAGTAATCTCTAGCGACAACGCGGAAGGATGCGACGTGACGAACCAATTAAGTAGCCACTAATTTACGATAATCCGACAGCAGCTCAAAATTTTCACTGACCCCTAAGGGACCGTCCTTAAACCCAGTATAAGAATTCGTAAGATTTTATAATCCAACCCCCTCCGCTCCTTCCTAATGTAATATTTTTACATTGCATTTACATCGCCGATAAATTCAGCGATTTTCAGGAATTTATTGCGACGAAAATAATTATAGTAATGGAATAAAACTTTTTTCTATTTATTAAACTACATTTCCACAGTAAATAAAAAATATAAAAGTAATAAAATTATTTCTTTCAAAATGCTTTTGCCAGCGGTCTTAATGAAATGTTTAAAAATTCATGCCTCGCTCGTGAAGGCGACTTCAGCTGTTTAGACTTATCTGAATCCAAAAATCCAAACAGATTCTCGATCAGTATGACTGTCCCTATCGCTCGGACTATGATTAGTGATTTGTCTTCAAAATTAGCAAAATGGCGGGCCAAATTGCAAGAAAATTGTTTTTCGGCTTTTTTCTTTTGCTATTTTCGATTTTAAAAATAGGTTAGACTCAATGAAAATACTTGGTTGTAGTCCCTGCGAGAGTCATAGGTGTGCAGAATAAGCAGTCAAATTTATAAAGCAATCGGTTCGATAGATTTTGAGATTTTATCGTCACGATGTGAAAAAATGACTTTTCGAGAAAAACGCGTTTAAAGTTTTCATCTATAGAGGCCTACAAAATGCCTCTGCAGAAGCTAAAATACTCGGAATTTTTCCATGAAATTTTAACAGTACATTCTTGGGGATATGTACATTTGAAAAATGTTTTAAAAAACATCGATTTTTTCAACCCGTCTAACCAAAATGAAACATCGTTTTTTACGCTGCCCATACTGAAAATTAGGTTAAAAAAATATTACGCAAAACGCTACCTGACTCTGTCGCTCCTACCCTTGTAAGAAATCGTAAGAACTTGGCGACATCCTCCCCCACAAAATAGTCTGACGTAATTTCAGAACGACCCCCAATACTCTTTGCAGGCATATTTATAGCTCGCAGAAGAATCGAGTACCGTTGCGTTTAATTCACGTCCCAAAATCCTCCCCTATACCGTGATCTAGTTGTTCTCAGCATCATGCCCGATGCTCCATCGACATCGGTGGACCAAAACGTTTATATTTATCGAGTCGTTGGAGACGATAAATAGCCATCGACCAGGCGTAACGTCGCGACGCCGCGCGTTCGAGAACCGCCCGAGCCACGAGATCTCGCGGAGCCCGCGACAATCAGCGCGCCCTCAAAGGGAACATTGTGGCGAAACCATTAAACCTCGTTCGGTGACGGTCCGCGAGGGGGGATTTTAATACGTCGGAAAGCATCGTCCGGTACGCTTGCGAGCGAGCATCGAGGAGGTCGTGCAAAACCAGCGCGCGATTTCCGCCGATAATTTATGGCGATTATTATTTTCGCGCTCTCGAAAGGGCTCGCGAGAGAGCGACGGAGAGAGGAAGAGGCACGCGGGGACGAGGGGGGAGGTAAAAAGGACCTCGGTGAATCAGATTTATCGCCGGTTTCTGAGTTATAAGGCGGTATAGGAACCGAGTCTAAGGCTCGTAAGTCATTCCGCGTGTACGCGTGTACAAGCTGGCGCACGGACACGCGCGCGTCTCTTAGCGGAGCAGAGACGAGGGATCCGCGGCGGGGGCAAGGTAGCTCTTTGTTCCTGATTGCCCTGTCGCGCTTATAATTAGTAACGGATCGCGGGCTATTCGCCCGTGCAAACTATCCGCGTGTCCGCGAAACAGGGGACTCGCTCGTGTACGCGCGTCGAATCGTTCCACTGCCGTCTGCGAGCCCGCGTGCAACGTACCCAAGATAAACGCGGAGCAACCCTCACGGCATCGGCTGGCCGATTTTTTCCGGGGACGATCCTGTCGCCGATCGTTCCCGGACCGGCCTCGCTGAAAGCGAATCGCCGAAAGGGTTCGGCCGCGTGCGCGGCGGTTTCGTGGAGGCGAGGTCGATCGTCGTAAACGCACGCGGGGTCACGATCATTTATCACCCCTCCACTCATCCCTCCCCCTCGATGATAGATACCCCGGAGGAGCGCACTTCGAATTTTCATCGAGGAATCAAACGCGCCTGTATTCTTCTCGCGGCGGCGCGATAAATCGCGGGAAAAAAGCGCGCGGCGAGCAGAGAAAATCAATTTCTTTGATAGATAAATCATAGCGGCCCGAGCGTAGAATGCCCCACGGTGCTTCCCGAACAAATGATCATAGGAGCCTGTAATACATAGCGATCCATCGAGATACAGAAAGTCAGTCACTTATCACCGGGGCCCGGTGCAACGAGAGCTTCCTTTCCTACGCGAAGAGGATAAAATTGGCCCGCCGCGGCGTCGGGACTGTCGGGGCTGCGTGAGCCTTGAGAAATCGCGGGGGCGGCACCGCTACACGGCCGAGCACGCGGGGCAGAGGGGAAGGAAAGTCTCTGCGAGCTTTACAGGTCGGTGAAGTGTAAGTTATTGTTTATGGGACCGACGGGATGATCTATCGCGATGGTTGCTGGGTCACGATAGCGCCCAGCGCGAAACCTAGCCAACGCGGCCACCGTATCCAACCCCATTACAGAGTCACCGATGCCGGGACACGATCTCAAATACATAGTCCCGGGAGGGGAGCTTCTTATCAGGGGAGGAACAGTCGTACACACCGCGAACCTCGTCATTAATCAGCAAGAATATTGTACTTTCCGGGGGACGCCAGGCGTTCGAACTAACCGGCCCTTAATTTTCCAAGGGTACCGAAGCTCGAAGGTCGAGGGTGAAAACGAACGTCCACGTCCATCGGGGATGCCTTTCGGCGCGAACACCGCACAGACCTCTCTTGAGAATTGCAATTTATTCGGGTGTGCACCGACCATAAGCGTGCTATGCTGCAGAGAGCCTTTTATGTGTCATCGCTGCACGTAACTCGCAAAAGAAGCACTCGAAAAGAACATATATGGCCTCGACCTGAGGCAAACTGCAGGACGATCGTTGGAGCGGATCTACCTTGATCGTACGCTTTCTAATTTCGGCTAATAATCGTTCTTTGAATCACCGACGCGGCAGAAGAAGCCGAATTCCAGGACAGTAAAGCCGCGGCGCGGCGAGTCGAATCGATGGCCCGTGACGAAGAAACGCGAAAATCCGAAAAAGTGTCGAAAGGGCCCGGGACGGGATACAAATGCCAAGTGGCGGAGGAGCGTGGCGCGGCGCTCTCGCGAGACCCCTTGTGAAATACGAAAGCACGTGCGCGTCGTTGGAGCATGAAAATGGCTTCGCGGAAGGCGAATCGGGGCCACCGTGAAGTGGAAGAGTCGTTCCCTCCTGACCCCCGGCAAGCCGAAAAAACCTCGTTGCGTGTACGCGAGACGCCAGCAGAGACAATCAAACGGAGGCGCACCGAGTTTTCGCGGCGGGTTTCTTGCGGTCGTTCCGCCGCGGGAACAGCCGTACGTTCCCCGGATGACACTCGAACGCTTTTATTACCCGTAATCGGCCGTACTTAAGGCTCGTTCACGTGCGCGATAACGCGCGGCGCCTTGAAAGAAATGCCAACCCCCTAATTCGTCCTGGCCGCCAGCTAAGATGGCGCAGGTTCCCAACCACGAGATCCCTTCACAAGGTGGGAGGCATCGGACAATTTCGTGGGTAGAGATGAATTTTAGCCGCGAATAAAAAGGGGGAAGCGCTCTCCACCACTCGCCTACAGATATTCCACTGGAAGTTTCGATTTCGGGATTCCTTCCTCGAAGAACCGAGTACGTAACGACTGCGCCATTCTGGGCACGAGGAATGACCGTAACCGAAATGATCGACGACGAGACCAGAAGAGGAACGATAAAGCGGAGGGAGCGAGAAGAGTGCGAGATCGGGACAGCCAAAAATTCTCACGCAGATCTAACGAGTGGCACGAAAGAGCGGGCGCATTCCTGCTTTCAAATCTCACCGCGAGACTGTGCCGGGGCAGGGGGCGGTAATGGAATGAGATTTCGCGTGTAGCAATATTTAATAAGGTCCTTAGTAAGGGAGCCACCAAGGGGTATAATAGCGAGAGATGGGTGTTGTGAACGCGTCAGCGGAATGGGACCACCCAACCGGGCCCCGTGCCAAGGCCCGCATGTATACGCGCGTATGTGTGCACGTGCAGCGGGGCCGGGGGCCGGGGCCGTAACCCGTGGAACCCATGGGGTCCCATGGATCACTCCAGCTTCTCTTTCTTCCGTCCTAGCTGGAGGGAATGTCACTGGAGTCACCTAAGTCGGTAGCCGAATTGTTTCCATGCAAACGAACGGGCCACGATTAAGAAAGTGTCCGGGCCACGGACTGTGGAATGCCGGGCGGCTCCGCTCGAAAGAAACTTATCGGGATGTTCATCTTCGTCGTCCTTTTGCGTCTTCTTTCGTCGTCCGTGGGCCCAGCCTGGCACGAGAAAATTCCGCGACTCGCCGGACGCGCGTTTGTCCGGTCAGACGGTTCTTGAAACCAACTTACGCGAGGATTCTGCACTTCTAGCCAAGAGGACGAGGATGCTTTGAACGGTGTGGTTCCTGCCAACGATTCTATCGACAATTTTCTATGTTTTCGAGGATGAAGGGGTCTGGGTTTAATCTCGTAACGAATTTCTGTGGAGGTTTCGCCGAATTTGCGACTCGCTGGGTTTCGGAGTGTCGTAACACTCGTGGAACGTTAATGGCGATCATAAACGACCATCGTCGTAAATAGGAAGGAAAACACGCTCGAGACCGTTTATTTGACTTGCAAATGCGACTATTTGGTCTGGATACTGAACGAATAGGTGCGAGAAATGTAATTGCTGTGTAATGGCTCGTCGAACGCAATTGTTCGTGACGCGATAGCAACGCCGGCGGTGGCTCCGGTCATTCGAAAATACTGCTTTTACGTAACATACGACGAGATAGGGAAGCGAATGATTGAAAATGCAGGGTGCAGCGTGTGATTTCCCATTGTTTGGCGAAAGTTAGGGAAAGATCCAGCGAGAAGCTTGCGTTTTTCTTCGCTATTGCGAATCGATAATCGAAGGAGGCAGGGGAATAAGACGTTACCGTGTCAAACACGAATTCTGTCCGGGCAGTTTCCGACCAATAACTTTAACGATGCCGAAGTCTCGGAGCGGAACGTGTTGGCCTCTTAGGAACGCCTTGGCAGCGCATGCCGCACGCCGGTAATTAAACAGAAAATGGACGTTAATAAATTCTCATGAATGTCGAGTGGTCAGATCGACCGTCGTAAAATGCACCGTGGGAAGAAGTATGCGCTCTCTCATTGGCGATACCCTCTCAATACGATTTAGGTGGTCGAACACCAAGCTCACCGGTACAGAAGACATATATATATATACACACCAAACGAATTAATTTATTACACATCGACATTGTTGCAAGAAATCTTAACGAGTGTGTCTCAATTGGTGGGGTAAGATGTGTGGGTTTTTTGTAAGCGGTAATGTGGATTTGTGTTTTTTTTGCCATGTCTTTTTGTAAATCTTCCCATAAGACAAATAAATAAATAAATAAATAAATAAATAAATTTTCAGACGCTACACTTCCACTAAAATACCCGTCTACCTTGCAACCAGGAGGCTTGAAACTTAAAAGACACAGAAGCCCGAAAAAAGAAAGGCAATGTAGGTGGCATTAAATCGACCCCCTGTACCAACGACGCAAGGCTATCACGAAGCCTTGTTTTCCTCGCTTTCCTCGTCTTCCTCATTTTTCCTCGGCTCTGTGCCGACGAGGAAGGCCGTCCGGAGGGGACGGTAATCGTTTTCGACGGAGCGGTTCTCGCACGCGAGCACCGGCGGTGTTCGGTGCGCGCCCGAGACGGGTAATTGAAAATGTAAATGCCGGACGAATTAACGATCCGAATTGAAGGTATCCGGAGAGGGCGGGCGGGCGGGCGGACCGACGGGCGCGCGGCGCGGCGTCCGATGATAATCCGCGGATACCGATGCCGGTGGTACTGGTTCTGCGGCGGATAAACGATTGCCAATTACGGAGGTGATAAATTCCGCCGGCGCAAATCGCCGGTTATGCGCTATCGCGAACGTGTACTATGTGCACGCCCGTAATAATTAAGCGATGAACAGAGGAGCGGACGATAGGATGTTCCGCCGCGCCACTAGCTTCGATACACCTTGGGATCGATTACGGGTATCGATAGATTGCGATCGGGCGGCTGGGCGACCCTCCTGAAGCCGACGGAGTCTCAAGGGTGCGTTGGGCAACGCTCGCTTCGTCTCGCGGACCGGTGTTACGAAGAATCATGAAGATTCCTCTTCGGGTCTGTCAGTGGATACAACTGATACGTGTTATATTACCGGTGGATACAACGTATGCATTATCCGAGAATCAAGAATGATGGAGAACGCTCCTTACCTTGTAACTGACTTTTTCTAGTATCATTTAATCTCCACGAAGGGGGAATCACCGAAAGCACGCATGCAGGGACGCGGCGAGGTGTTGGAATCGAGAGGTAGGGGTTTATACAAAGATGGAGGGATGTTAAATTTAGAAGGAATCCACCGTGGTGTCGCAGTACAGCGCGCGGACGCATTGAATCGCTCCGCGGAATCGATTGTTTCTCGCGGGAAGGACGAGGCAGCTCGATCAAAATCGGCGCGACGTCGAAGCGTGAAATTGCAATCCCCGATGGAAATGATCATTTCACGGGGGCATACTATATACAGTACATCGGGAAAAATCTAGGTTAACGAGACTTCCACTCTCCGTGTATGCTTGTCTGGCTGTGTACGTGTGTGCTCGTGTGCGCCGCGGACCGCGCTAATTAACCCCGATGCTACCGTTCGATCTCGACACCAACGGAAACGATATCGCGAGTGTAACGATCACCGCGAGGGCAAAAAGCGCGACGATTCCTTTTTCGAAGTCACCGTGCCCGCGGTATGCGACGAACTCGTAAAGGTTCGACGCTGGGAACACCTGTTCGCGATTAGCGTGCATCGTTAATCGACGATCAACCGACAAACGCGCTTTTCAGGTAAACTGGACCGTGATCCGACCGAAGCGCGTGCAATTCAGCCTTGAATCGGTGCCTAAGGCAGGCAACTGTGATCCCCTATGTTCGAGCAACTCGCGTTTCAAGGACGAGAGATTTTCACGCGACAACTACATATACGACAGTGTGCTCTGACGCGTTCTCATCAGTCTGCACCGCGACGGTATACTCGGCTAGCGGTTTTACCAAGCTTCCCCTCGCGCAGAATTCGAGATCGACATTAATCTCCCAATCACGGGGCGGGATAGCCTCGAATGGAACGCTAAACGCTGGAAGAAAAATCGCAGCGGCAGATATTGGGAGGGCGATTCGCGGCGAGCCAGCGAATTCACGACGGATAGGTCCCCGAGTAACTCGGATCCATGGAGCCCCGGCCGAGAGACTCGCGAGGTAATGGCCGATTTTTTGCTCGATCCGGAGACACAGCCCGAACCGGGGCCTTTTATTGGGGCTTAAGCTGCCGAGAAAAGAAGGTGGCTCCATGATAGATGCGAGCGAACAACGGCTACATGGGTGGCCCTCCCGTCACACGCGGCCTACTAGCCACCCCGAAGACATTCGCTGTGTCTCTGATATCAGAACGCGGCCTGCTCGATACCGCCCGTCGATCCTGCCGACGAATCTGCGTCGACCAACGGCAGAGGACCAAGGCGCCGGCGCCCCTTCAAGCTCCTTGCACGTGGACGCAGGTCTAGTTACGGTTAGACCAGAGGAAACTAGAATTTCATTTAGAATCGAGCACGGATTGTAGAGCGATTGGAGTAAATTCGATAGGCCTGGCCCTAAGAAATGAAGCGTGCAGAGGAGGTTCAGTGGAATTTGATTTTGAAAGAGCACTCTAGGACCTTCAGGTATCCCTTTACCTACAGCTCAAGCAGTATGTATCTAGGTTTCATCGAAAGCAGTGGACACTACCCTGAAATCTCTTTGATGTCGGGTTGAACGTACGAACCGCGAAGTGTCGATAAAGGGATGCCTACGATTTGTACGGGCATAGGCGATATATACATATAGTCCCAGCGGTGACTAAGAAGTTTTATCAGATTAAACTACGCGCGAGATGAAAGGATAGGGCGACAGAAAGTTTTGTCGAATTTCCATGGGTGTGTCGATAAAGAAGAAAGATCGAAAAATCCATTATGGCGTAGAAAGATTGAGGCGTGAATCGATGAAATATTATGGGGCACAGTTACTGCCGTTCTCTTCTTGGTTTCGAGAAACGCAAAGGGATCTCTGCTCGTGGAATGGCCGAGCAGCATGTATTTTTCGAAACGCTACGATAGCTGTGCCCGAAGTAGTACGTGAAAATGCACGCGGCTCCTCCATGTTTATTGCCTCGGTCTATCGGACCCTTGGCAGCCGATTAGCCCGCCGAGTCGCGGAGGAAATTGTAAACAGTAAACAGAAGGTTGCGAGGAGTGCTCACCGTGGCCGCCGTGGCGAATCCGTAATCCATAGTCTACGTCCAAGACCTCCAGCCAGTGCTTTTCCTCGATTAAACGGCTCGTCTTTGCTACTCTCCACCGAACACGCTCGTTACGCTATCCATTTCCCGATGCCTCTGCCTCGATTCCTCGCACAACTGCACACTGGTTTCGCACTGTGTACTTATTATCCTCGAAAGTCGAATCGCAGCAAATGCTATCGAACCCACTTAACCTCTTTCCTTTGCCTGCCGCGAGATTGAGGACCTCGCGGGGTATACGTGTACCACTAATCCGCGATATGAATAGTAGCGACCAATTGAATATTTACACTGTTGATCTACTCTGCTGAATATTATACTGATAATGGTATCTTATATCTCGAATACGTATATACGCGAGTACTTCGAAGTATTTAGCAAGTACATTTATTCCTGCGATTAGCAGCAAATACTAGATTTAAATTGTGTGCTCACGATGAGGTTGGGTGTTTCAATGCGAATTTGAGGTTATGGGTTCGTACGACTGAGAAGTATTTAGCGGGACGCGACTCGATCAGCCAACCAGTAGACCGGCCACGGAAACTGCTCAATTAGCTGATACTCTTCAGCGGGCGCATAATACTGATCGTTCGTAGACGGTAATGAGCTTAGTAAGTCGCGAGAATACACTTTTCGAACTCGACGCGACGTAATTCTATTAAACTTCACAGGTTTATGGAGCGAGTGATATCCCGGGACTTGGTACAGGCACGGTGTGCGGAAGGACTGCTGAACGTCACGTGACTAGTATTGCGCGACATTTATCGGTAACTGTATATATCGATATTTGCATGTCGGTATATCGATATTTTTTTATCGTTATTTTAAACACTAATAATTACAGCTATCGATAATTTTTACTGCACCTTCTTTCGTCCAAACCAATTAAAGCTAAAATTCAGTAATTATTCTTTTTCCTAGTATGTTTCTTATTAAAAAATAAATTCTAGTCTTCTTTATAAATACGATTTGAAAAGTAAATCACTTGATTCATTGTAATACTTTGAATCTTAATTTAAATAAAATAACTTGTTAATACTGTACAAAAAATACTTTTATCTTGGAAAATTCTTTTTAATCCCCTTGAATATATGTACGTAGCTTATTTTTTAATAGGTAAATTGATACGATCTGCGTATTCTTGTTATGAATATCGATACTTTTTGAATAATATATTTCTTGCGTCGATATTAAATGAAAAAATATATATCGAGAAGCATTATCGACAGTCGGGAATAATATCGCACATCACTAGACGGTTGCTTACTTTCCGCGGGAATTTTCGACTTAAATTTTCTTCTTCGCTTCCTGAAAGAATGTTCATGTTCGTAGAATAAGTGGGAGTTAATATTTATGTGGCCCTGTAGGGGTAGAGAAGATGTCGTTATCGAACTGGTAATGTTTCTGTAATTAAAAGAATTGATTACTTGCGCGAATGAAAATAATGCGCAAGAACCAGTACAATTCCGTTCTATCCTTATACACGAAACGTCGATACAGTCATCAATTCTTGGACGGCGGTTTTAGGACATCAGGAAGTTTTTCAGCGGACCGCCATAAACGTGACGATTGAATAAACTGACATCAGTCTTAAGAGTCGAGTGGAATATAGTATCTAACAGTATTATTCCCAAACGTGTTGTGCAGGGATTGACAGAAAAAGGCGAGAGTCACTTGGGAATCGTTAGCAGGATCTCCGACAAGGCTCTGCTGGCTCGTCAGGATAATGATGCGACACAGGTGGTGATTCAAAGGAGTCCTCCTCATTTACAAAAATGATCCCCTGTCACGCGTGAAAAACCGGAATCCAAGGTATCCACGTACAACATAGTGGTCGTTACGTCGCAGGGTGGACAATGCTCCAGTACCAGATAAGTCTGCTCGATAACATTAAGCGTTTCGTGTTCAGATGAATTTGTTTACTAAACTCCCAACTCGCCTGAAAACACGGAATCCCATAGAGCATAGATAAGGCCCAAAGCTCGTATTAAAAGAGAAAATGAAGCTTGTTTTGCCTGTTTCGGTAGCGTTACGTAAGCCTATCGGGAGGGCAGCAGACATCCGTGAAAGAGGAACGGACAACGTTTGAGGAATGCCGAAAGTGGAAGAAAAGGAGAGGTCAACATGACCGGCAGAAGCCGCGAGGCAAAAGAAGGGGACGACGAAGCTCGATGAGATTCTGGTTTTAATTAGTTGGAACCGCCGCGTCGCGTCGGGAGGAACAATCGATGGCATTAATGATGTCGCAGATAAGAAATCAGCCTTCCGAACTCTTGTTCGGAATCACGGCCTTCGGCGCTTCTGTAACGACCCCTTCGACCCCTCGGATTCCTCCGTCGACGCCCGAACAGATATGATTAAAATCATCATAGACACCTGCCTCCCGTTGCTCCTCGATCAACAGCGGGCCGCTGTAGTTTCTGTCGCGTTGCTATTCAAATACATCACGCGTATCAGGCGTAAACCCCCTCGAAGAAAGAATTCATACCCGAGCCGTGTCAAATGATGTAGACTTCAACCCTGCTGCTGCTGTGCATTCCAAGACCCCTCGTATTATATTTGAATTGCTCCATTAAGAGTGATGGAAATACGTGTTTGTAAGTGCATCGATGCACAGAACGTGAAATTCCTATTCCCCGTTGGCGGGTTCGGAGAGCGCGGTGAAGTGGAGCCGATAAGGTGAGCTGAGGCATGAGAACCACTGGGCCGTTTACAATTAAGCAATGTAACCAAGTCGCAGACGCGTGGAGCGTCGTGTGTGGTCTCGGGGTTCGAATCCCACCTCTCCCTATCCACTCTTTCCACCCGGTACCACCACTCCACCATCGTGTCCCCACCACTTGCAGGTTCTCTTCAGCATCTCTCGTCTTCGTTTTTCTCTCATTTCTCCTCTCCTGCGCCGCGGCTCTTTACCTTCTTCGCTCGAACCGAAGGTGGTGACTCATCCACCTATCGGCTACCACGGATTCGGGAATTTCCTCTTCAGGTTCACCGACGTTTCCCCATCCGACGCGGGATCGTTGCGAAACCCTCGAGATTCGTATCCAGATCACGAATAGCGGTATCGATGCCGCTGTAATTGGCGCTGAGATGATCGCCAACGCGATAGGTTACGCCGATACGTTTCCTCGGGCTTTCAAATTTCCTCGGTGCTCTTTTCTAGCCGACTTGCCTGTGACCCGCATGCTCCGAGCGGACCAAGGTTTGAAAACTGGTTCCGATCGTCGAATAGAGCTGTGAAGCGCGAGAAGTGTCCTCGGCCAGGCATGTTTGGAGTTCGGGCTTGTCCGGAGGCGCGGACGCGTAAAGGTGGACATGACACTAGGAAACTAAATACCGGTCGGCCGATCCTATGATTCCCCGTCGAGCCCGTGCCCTGTCAGAAAGTATTGGCCCACCCGGACCCATCTCACTTAATTTTCGTTAAAGTCACCCAATCGGGGGATCGGATCATCGACAGTCCGGTATCGTCTTACCGACTTCATTCTCTATTCACACTGGGGATCGCGTCGATCGGACACAGCGACGGTTTCGGATAAATTGGATTCGATGTTTCGAGAGGTAGTTCCCTCGGATCCACGAAATCACTGAACAGCGCGCTTTGCGGCGGTAGTTTTTTTGCAGGCGCTTTGCGGTGCATATTTTACGTCGCGTCGATTAGAATGGAAATTTATCGGGATCGGCGGTAATGGTTTAAGGACCGGGGACAATTTCGAGGCAAACACAGACCCCGGTATTCCCTGCAGCTCTCTGGACGGTTAATGAAGAGTTCGCCATATCCCTGGATGGCAGCTGACGTTGCATTCATGCATGAGAGAGGCGCGTCCCGGTCATTTGGCCTCTTGCGCGACTAAAAACAAGCCAGCGCTCGAGTTTTGGCCGATCGGTGCTCGGTAACGCGCCTTCCATGGGGACCGGAGCAGAAGAAAATTTTAGGAGGGGACCGTCGACCCGCTGGCCCACACATCGAGTTGCCGGAACACGCGGATTGAGCCATTAAAGCCCGCTTCGAGGTGTTTCGGGGAAATCCGCGAGACAGGGAGTTCGTTATTGTTCCTTTGCCCGCAAAGAGAATCGCTATCTGCTCGCCACTGTCCGCTGAGGATAGCCAGCCTCTTTTATCGGGGAATCTACACGATCCTCTCGCTATTAACGTTTCGAATCGGTATTCAAGCTATTCGCTCTGTCTAACCTGATCTACGCGCTGCTCTTGCTCTGCTCCGTTTCGAGATCTTCGAGCATCCCAGGGCCGGCATTATCTTCGTCAGTTTATTCTACACTCGCCTCGCGTTTGGTGAATGGTAACTTTAGGGATCCAGTCTGATATCTATCAGCATCTGCTCCTAGCCGGAGTGTGCTTCTGCACGATCGGGAGGAGAGACCAACGAATTGCACAACAGGTGGGATTTTTACCCGAACGAGCGAAGAATCGCGAGAACATCGATGCCCAACCACGCGCGAGACCTTCCACCAGATAATTTATTGGTCAATCAAAATGACGCATGGAGGTATAAGGTGACACGTCAGCGTACACGGCTGACCATTAATTTTAATACCCGTCACCATCAGATCTCCCGACGCTGCTTTCCACGTTGGCTCCCCACTGACGGCCAGCGTATCCATCGGCATCGGCTACCGTACGACTAATGCCCCGTTCACTAACGACAATCATCCTTGAAGATCTCGGTCTACCGATCTCTCACGGCCGCCTCGAATTATTATCCTCCTCTTAATCCCGCATAGCCGGCTACCGCGAGACCTAGGAGCCTGCTACGCGCACAAGGCAGCCACGAGAAGGAAAGTGGAGAGATGCTGCGAGAGAAAGGGCGAGCACGGCAGGGCTGTGGCGGCTAGAGCACGAAATAACGAAGGGGGATTAAAGTGAACGGATGACGTGCCCACAGTGAATGTAAAAGGGAACGCGAACACCGAGGAAGGCAGAGGAAGGAAAACGAAGACAAGGGAACGTAGAATAAACTGAGTGGAGCACAAGCTGGTGCAAAACTCACGCCGGTTCAGATACGATCGTACCGAGCCTCCATGCCGGCGTCTGGATATATCGGTGGTACGCCAGGAACGCGACGATAGGTATGCAGCCGCGGTAAGTGCAACGTCGATTGATAGCGCCTCCCCTTATCTATAAACCATTTCCACTTTTTTCCTAGCGGCTTATCGCGCGCGGCCCAGTATCGGCGCGTCTAGAGAATTCTACGATGTTATTTACCGCTGATTAGCCGGGCCCAATAATTTCCTTCCGTGTTACTTTATTGAGAGTGGCGAACCGGCGCGCAATTTCCCCGCGATTTATGGCGCCAGATAGAGGAGGCGATAGGACGCACGGGCAAGCCCGACGCGTCCGAGTGAACTGACCCCGTATGCAAACAGAGCCCCGGGGAAAGAAGTCGCCTGGTAATTCGACGGAAAATTTGTATGATGTTTCCCCGTGAGTAAGCCTGCGTGCTGCATGCATAAGAGAGACGTACAACCGAACGACAAACAGGGCTGGCCTGCCCACCGATCAGATTGTCCCCCGTCGAAACGGAAACGGCTCGTTTCTCAACGATCCTCGTATTTGACCCGCATCCATTACCTGGCCATCATCGACGTTTCAATCGATGACCCCCGGCCGTATCTTCGGCCCATATCGGCCCTGCGGCTGATTTCACGGACTTTTCCACAGAGCGGCGAAACGTCCGTTGAATGAATCACGTCGGCGTCGAGACGGATGCATAATTCTGTGTCTGCATGTGGATGACTGGCCCCTGTCCGCGGCGCGTCACCGGAGACGCACGGCTGCTCAGGAATGTCGAACGGGTCGGTCACAGGGTTAATGCCTGCCGCTGCCTCCTCGCGTGCCTACGACTTTTCCCCTCCCGGTTTGTATCTCATTTGTAAAGATTCCGGGACAAAGGAGCCAGGAGAGGGAATCGTCTTTATGGATCTGCGGCGCGCTTGACCTCAAGCTGCCTCGCCAGCGGGCCGTGGCTGCCGGACGGACAGAAGCGCGAGTCTGTCAAGTGGCGCGATTCTAATCTGACAGGGACGTATCGGCCGCCGGTGGCCTCTTCGTGGTCCCGAGCAATTGAGGAATACGCTTCGGACCACGCATTACCAGGCAACGAGCACCAGCGATTTACATAAGTTTCGGATCAACGAATCGTATTAACGCCGCGTATCGATAGCCTGCGCTCGTTACCGTCATCTTTTATTCGCTCTCGTTGCACATTCTCAGCGTTCCGTCGCGCTGTTCAAGCACTCCCGCTTGAATCCTGCGTAGAACAGTCTTTCAACGCACCTTTCGCGTCAAGCTGCGGTTATTACGGATTTTACAGACGTTGGTTAGCTGGCTCGTTGTAAGTCGGATATCCTTGTAGCCGGGGAGAATTTTGTTGCAGAAATCGGACGGGTGTTATTGGGGATTTATGGGGTTCTGTTGAAAGGACATCGAATGCATCGCGGGAGAGTTAACAGTAATTTAGCCGACGGAGTGGTTTCCGAATGAAACAAGCTGTTTCCTTAATCAATTTCGAATATCTCGCGCTCGATCGTCGGTATACCTGATTTGCGAAGGTATCTCCTTTTTTTTCTAACAAGCCCCGTGAAATATCGTGGGACCGGTCAGGTATCGACGAACACAGCGGACTTCCGTCTCTCAACAGAAGTTCTTGTAAAAAATAATCGCCGCTGATTATTCAACGCGCCGGTTTCTTTCCCCGGACGCGGCTTGTACGCTAATGTCGTCTATTACTTACCAGGTACGTTCCTCGGCGACGCAGGACCCTTGGAAATCCCCGGCGATCTGTTTCGTCGTCGGGAAAGAAATATCGGGGAGCATCGGCGCACGGTGGGCCGATGAAATTATTTATCTCCGACGTCCACGTAGTCTATCTTCGATCTTTTCATTCTCAATCTTAACTTTTACGCCTGTCGTTCGAGCTTCGCGCGATTTCATCATCGGTCACCTAGAAATTTCGAATAGATACTGTATACACCTTTCAATGATTCGCAAGCTTCTATTTCAATCGACAATACCAACGTTCGTTGATGAGGACTGTAATTACAAATTTCCAACCCCCTCTGTCGTTGCAATTAATTTCAACAGAGAGGGCTGCTCTGATCCGCGATGTATGCATCGCGACTTCCGATACACCCCGTACACGCGTGCGAAGGGGATTGCGAAAAATGTGGAAACGATTGGTGGGACAGGCGAAACACGGTTCGTCGAAACAGCTCCGGGCGATGGTTAAATGAAGTATAAAACGCGTTAACCGACACCGCTCACCGTGCAGCACACGCGCCGCGTTTACGGTATAACGTAGGCGTGGCTGGTTTGATATCAACGATGGCCACCTTTCGACTGTAAATCAATCGATATCGCGGCAGCAGGAGGGGCTTTTCATGGGGTTTGCACGAGCCTGAAATACGGCTCGGCTCGGGGGTGGAAGCATGCGCCAAATGCTGAATGCGAATCGACCCGCCCCGTACCTTTTATCCCGACACCGATCCTCTCCACCATCTTTCTTCCGCTTTCCACCCGCTATCTCGCGTCCGCCGATGCACTCCGATAAACATCTGGCTCGATTGATTTCGTTGCCGGCGTTAATTACCTAGCGTCTAGTGCCGTGCTTTCACAGCGTCGATTGCTTGATTGCGTTAACGACTCGAGGGTACCCGGCGATTGCTTTTATTCCCTCTTTAACTATCTCTCTGACGATCTCGGTCGTTAATCCGGGACGTCCAGTGGGAATTATTAAATTGCGCAACGAAATGTTAATGCATTGGTGCTTCTGACAGGGGTGTATCTTATTCGCTTATTCGTTGATCACCCGAATAACTCGCCGATATCGTGTAATTATTTTTAATCGGCTTTTTATCCGAGAAGTGCGCGGTCGGCGCTCGGAAAGGTGCACCCGATCGATGGAGTAACCTGCAACAAACTCTCTGGATCAGAGGGAGAGGAAGATCGGTTGTGGAGAGAGAACACAGTCGTGATACGTGGCTCGTGATAGTGGGAATATTTAATTCGCTTTTTTAAATAATCCTTACAAGGTATAGGTACTCGACATCGTGTCGAGCCTTTCCGTATAGCATAGGTAAATAAATAACTAAGTTACTTTTTAAACAGTCTATCGAGATGACGTTCTCGCTAAGTTTCGCTTTATTTACACGACGATTTATCAATTTATATATATATATATTTATATACCTATACATAGGTCGTTTCTATTTACTTCTCTCCGTATATATATATATATGTTCTATTGCACATCGCAATTGTACGATATCTTACATTTTTTACAATAAATTAAACGGAATAAAACTAGCTTCTCATCCTCTCCTCACACGTTCTTAGTAGACTTTCTTCTCGTTCCGCTCTCAATACTGGTTTTATCTTTATCAGAGAATGATGACTGTTTAGACCTGACTGTTCTGGAGAAAACTGTACAACAAATGGCACTGTACAACCCATTTCACCTGACTCGCGTGATTCGCACTTGCAATCGATGCATTCGTTGAAATGGTTCGTTCTTCCTATCGTTTCGTTTCCTTCCCTTTTAATATCAAATTACTACTCGCTAGGAACGTGCGTGCTAAGTCTTTTCTCACAAAACGATCGCGGGGAATGATAATTACCGTTGCGTTTGCTGCGCGAACGGTGATTAGCATTCGCGTGGATTTTGACTCCGGTAACTCGTGAGCTTTTCCTCTCCTGGTCTCCTTCGATCTCGATCAAATAGGAAGCTCTAAGACAACGAACACGTCGGGATTCGTCGAGCAGTCGCTCAGACGTCTAGTCAGTGGCACTGAACGAATACCCCGATTCATCGTACGGGAATGAGACCGACGGACTACAAACTGGCATTCGACAACCTTCGAGCTTTCGAAAACCTTTTTGGCGCGATGAGGTCGATCCGTCGAATACCTTTGTCTCCAAGGCGAAATAACGAAAAATGTTTAATCTTTGGATTGTAAATCGCTGTGACGTTACTTTTCATGGAATGTAAAGGAGGAGCGCTATAGAACCCCTGGACGCTAGCAGGCATCGCGAGAAATGATAAAATGAAACGAACTCTCGTGCACTTACAGGACTTTCGTTTCCACTTCTCAATCGTCGAGCAATCCTAACAGATACCCCTTCTTCTCCCTTTCTATCAAGACGCAAAGCGAGAAAAAGTTCCTCCTTCCAAGTTTCGCGGGATCCCGAACCAGTGAAGCTTGTCCATAAATTAAGTTCAACCAGTGGACTGATCCGATTGCCGTCACTTTGCTTGCAGCTCAGCGGCCTGCTCCTCCTCCTCCTTGGTCAGCGGCACCGTCGAGTGATTGTAGAGACCCTGGGCCATCAGCTGAAGGGCGAGAGGATTCTTCTGGCCGCTGGCCTTCTTGATCTTCGCCCTCTTGTTCTGGAACCAGATCTTGATCTGCGCCTCGTTCAAGCCCAGATCCCTCGAGAGCTGCTGCCTCCTTCTCTCCGTGAGGTATCGGTTCTCCGCGAACTCCCGCTTCAGCCTCGCCAGTTGCTCGCCGCTGAACGCCGTCCTTGGGCGCTTCTCTTCGGGGGTGCTGCCGCTGCTGCGGCCGTCCGACCTTTTCACCCTCCGCGTCCGGGGACCTGGAACACGTGAGGACCCTAACGTTAGCTGCTATCTGCCAGCGTGTCTGATGAATTCTGGCTCGATACGAGTGGCATTAAAGAATCTCAAAGAAACATTGCCCAATTACGCGGGGCTGATTTGCAAATACTCGATCTAAACGGTAGTTTACTGGAACCCCGGAGTAACTTATCGCCCGTCTAAAACGACACGCTCGAATAAGAAACCGCTAATTATCTCGTAGATACCGGTTGTCGGTCAGACGCCACCAACGACGCGGATTTTCCAATGAAATTCTAAACGAAACGATCATCTGTCTCCCGCACGCACGTCGTTCGAACGACTACGAAGGGAGGTGTATAAACCAGCGGAGATTAGCCTTACGTAACGATTCGTAATACCCTTCCGTGGCCCGCGGAGGACATTGATTCAACAAATTTACGCGTCAATAAATCTGAGAAATTAACGAACTGCGCGCGCAGTGACAAACTTTACGACAACTTTTATTGTCTAGCCGGGCTCTTAAGTGTTTCCCCATGGCCGGCCGTGAGCACTGTCTACCACTAGCGAGCGGACTCCATAACGAGGGAGCTTTAGCTAAGCCCAGCTGGGAGGAGTCGACGCCTGGGATCTTCCTCAGGACCAAATAAACGTCTCTCTCGGGACGAAGGGCAGCCAGCGCGAGGTCCTTCCCGCGTTTATCGTCCCGCGAGGCTACCGCGAGCCCTTCGGACTCCGCTGGACTCAGCTCGCGCGGACTTAGCGGCAACGACTCAATCGTAAATCAAACGCGTTATTACGCCGCGCACCAGCCCCGCTAACGCCGGGAATCCTCGTGGTTCAGTCGCTTCAGGAACGCAGACGAGGTAGAGATTATTAATTATTTCTCGCGGGACGATCGGTGTTCGCGAATCAACGCGAAAGTGATCGGTGCAATCACGCGAACCGACGGTTCTTCGACCGCGAGAGGTGCGAGTAGATTTTCGTATTTGTACCTTTTTTAGACTCTCAAGGTAATTTGTGTACGTAACAGTTTTCTACTGGAGGTATTAATTTGCTCTGCGCGTTGGAAGTTCAGTTCCTGATGGACGCGGGGCCAGACGAATCGAGAAGTTTCTTGCGTGCTGCAAGTGCCGGGATGTGGGGCCAAGTAACGTTTATACAAATCGCTACAATTTATAGATCTAGCCAACGGCGATGCTTCTTCGTCCTTTAATTCTAGCGTAGAAACCAACAAACGGACGTTGATTATTACTTTCCTCGCTGCCGGCTAGTAGTACGATGCTCGAGATAATCTTTAGAATGATAGGAGATAACGGATTTCAGATGAGGCGATGAAAGCAAGCCTGACTCGAGACAACCGCCACTCTCGATCCACCATCAATCTTCTCTAATTTCTTGCTCGGTTCTTACTAAGCTGGCAACTCTAAGTGGTACAAGCCGGACGTAAAGCTTGCCCATCGGGAAGTGGCAACAGTTTCAGAGATCGACATTTCGCATCTGATATTCCTGGAGGAACCCCAACGACCCCGGATTTTCCTCTCCCTTAGCGAGGCCTCCGCGCTAATAATTCACCGCGCGCGCGATGCAGAGCCCGCGATTCAGCAGCAACGCCGCGAGGGTCGTTCGTAAGCGGCAAACGCGACTGTAATTGCAAATAAATCAAATCGTAACGATCAACAACGGTGTTATCGGCCACGCTGATCTGTCCGGGTGGATGTTACGCGGAAATCCCGCTTCCAGCCGCTTAACACCCTCCTCCATCATCCGCGGTCCAACCTTTATTCGCGGGCTTTCCATCCGCGCGAAACGAAGGACCTCGCGAAATATGCCTGGTATTAACGTTCCTGGTGACTCGGGGAAGATGTACGAGTAGCACGGCCAGAGAGACACTTATCTTCGGATCGCTGGGGCCTCGAAAAGCGTGGATTTGAGGGGGAAACGTTGGGGCATTGAAGTTGCGAGGGGGTGTGCACCATGCAAGAATATGCGTGATAATAAAAATACGATGCGTGATAATAACCGAGGCGTGGCAAGTGGGCGATCCACTGATTATTACACTTGTATTTAAGGATATCCTACAGTTCTCGCGGCTGATCGGATCGTTCCGCGGTCGTCAAATGGAGGAAAGTTTCCTGGAGCCTGTCACAGGAAACATAAATTAATCGGCTGGCAGAAAATCCGCGACTATCGCCAGTTGGCACGTGCGTGCTTCGCGGTGAAAGTCATTTTGCTAGACGCGATCCTTCAAAGTGAAGATCGTGGACGGAGGAGAGCAGGGCTTTAAATAATACTATCGGAAAAGCAGTTTGTTCCGCACCATCGAGCATGACGTAGCCGAGGGGCTGACGTTAGTTAGTTCCTCGCGTCTGATTGGCTCCTGCGAACGAGGATAACATCGATTCCTAAACGCCCAGCCGTGAAAATCTTTCGAAAGGATTCGTCTCCGTCGAATCCTGGAAACGGCTGTAGAATATTCCACGGGATTATAATGCCGCGCCGCTTGAAAAGCACGATTTATTGAGGAAACCGAGCACGGACGATGATCGAACCTGTATCGATGGTCGTAAATTCCGTCTTAGCCGGTTTCTCGGAAACGCTATCGTCCGAGAGTTTACAGTTTCGCGGTTTCAATTTCATTGGAGGGAATAGCATTAAGGAGACCACAAATCTGTCTTTTTTACACGCCGAGCGCAGAAAAGAACGGGTAAGGCGAACCTGGAGGTGAATTTCTACGACATATCTAATCCGAAGCTATCCGAGCGATTCATCGAAATCCCTGAAATTATTCGCGTAGGGTACAGGGGCGAGGAGAGCGCAAAAGTATCTAGAACGTTGGGAATATCGGCGGAGAGGGAGGAGGGGAGAAGCAGCTCCCGCAGTTTCTCGTTCTCCTCTTCAGAAATGACTGAGGTAACGAACGGTCGGCAGTCTAATTACTTAAGCGAAGTAGTCTCGTTGTCGGTGGTAGGAAAGAGGCATTCAGAAACCCACTTCGCGCTCTCTCGACTTCCACTCGCTTCCAGCTTCTCTCCCGTGTTCCTCGGCTTCCATTTAAGGAGCCACCCCTCGCCCCCTCCCCCCCCTTTCCTCACCCTCCCCGAGTCTCGAGGGTAAAACCAATAACGTTAAGACGCCCTCTCGCCTCGCGGGAGTACATCCCCGAAAGTACCTCGCATACCGAGGACGCGCGGCCGCCAAGGAGCACTAATTTCCTCTCAAGCTATCCTTGAGTTAGACGTCAGCTACCGGCTGGCTACGTTTGCTCCGCCGTTTCTCTTTAACGTGCCGCCCTTGATTAACGCCACCAGCGGCTGTCAGTCCTAGCGACTAGCGCGCTCCTCGAGAGCACCCGCCTTTGTTCTCCCTCAAAATTGCTTCGATGAACTTGCGATTTCGCCAATTCGGCCGGGGATCGCGGTGGACGAACGTTCGCGAGCGAACGACAAAGGGGGATGCAGGAATTCCTATTGAAAAAGCAGAGTGTATATTTAAACAGATGTTCGACAGAAGGCAAAACAATGCGGCGGCTGCTTTTTCCCCCCGTCTTGCGGAAAGACCATTCGAACGGCCGTCATTTATTTCTTGCCGGGAATTTCATCGATGTAATTCAATTGACGGAAAAACTGGTCGGATCGGGAACAATTAAACTGCTTCATCATTGTCCTGTCATCACGGCGACAATCCAGAGAGCATTTTGTCGCCGAAGGACGCGCCGCGCCGCGCCGTTTCGTGCCGACCGCGGCATCCTCTCGTTCTATCCTTGAGCCGGATGACAGCCAGCGATTCCGCCTCCTCTTCCTCCGGCCGTGTTCCCCCTTGACACGCCAGGCCTTTGCGTAACGAAACGTAGAAACCGCCTGATCGGTGTTTCAGTTTTGCTGCTTGGCTCGCTCGTCACGTTGCTTTTAATTGCACGTGACATCGACGGAGAGCCAGTCGGGGAGGAAAGGGGCCAAGATCCGTGGCTAGAATCGGGACAGAAACGAGCGGCTGGATTGTCACGAGAATCTGGCGATTGGTGGAAGAGAAGGCTAGGCGAAACGGTTTTACTTCAACAGCCGCGAGGATTTAGCGAAATCATCCTCCGTTTAAACGCCTAAGAAACATTCGATTTACCTGACGAGCAGCTTCTAGCGTGATCGAAATTTATTGCTAGCTTCTTGCGAGAGATCGCCGGGGTTTTTGCGATAGGTCGCCGATTCCGTTCGCCCCGAGGAACGAGAAGAAGTAGATGCTAGTTTCGAAATGCACCGCTCCCAAGTTTCGGTCGCGTCCGCGTGACGCAACCGGAGACACTGGGGAAATTGTTGGACGTGTGTGACAGACGTCAAGACGTCGAAGAATGAGACTCGACCTGCTAAGGAAGGAGACCATTTCTAATAGATTCCTTGAAGCGAGTGTAAGACGAACGCGCAGGTATCAAGTCCTCATAAATTTGCCAAGTGCGTTCTTGCAAAACTCTGCCGCGGCGAGTGGACATAACTCGAGAGGACAGCGGTTATGGACCTTTTTCTCAATCCTAAGGTAAATGGAATTTACAACCAGGATGACCACCTATTTTATCGGCCGCGACTCAATTGCCGTTGCGCGTACAGTCTGTTCCAAATGTGAGTAGGGGAGACCGGGGCTAGTTGATACAGGGGCAGGTTGATACAGACGAATTATCTCGACACCGTATATATGCAGCTCCATTTCAGCGAGATATGTGAAGTTTGTTGTTCAATTCTTTACTACGATTCAGCGTACGTCTGTGTACCATGACGTTAACAATCGTTTTTTAACTGTTTTCGTTTATATGGAGAAACAGTAAATAGTTTTGATACATCCAAATTGATCGTCCAAGTAACATTTTTTCCTTCAGTTTGTATGTATTTTCTCAAGTTTTCGCTTACTATATATTAAAGAGGAAGGGCCAAAGTATATTTTGGCATATTTGTTATTAAGTAATTAATGCAAACAAAAATTAAAAAAATTAAAAACTGAAGAACGTATCAACTAGCCCCGGTCTCCCCTACCGAATCGCTGGTATCTTCTTTAACAGCTATGGTCTCCAGAACCTCCAACGAACCTAGATTCTAAAAAAGTCACGCGCCTTTGAAGTTGGCTCGAAAGAACCCAATGCGATCGCACGGTCACGATCTCGAGTTGCACGATCGCCTAGTGCCCGTCGACGCCGGGAGATCGGCTCGGATCGCGCGTTACACCGAATAAGTGAACGCGATCGGGGAACGATCGTCAATAGTCGCGCGAAGTAAGTCGTACGACTATGAATTGCGTCGTGGCACGTACGTGCAACGATCCGGCCTGCTCTTAAAGCGCCACTAAACTTGCCCGTCACGTTCCTTTTAATTACGTCTGCCAAGCATCGACGCTTGGTCACGAAACAGCAGAGGAGCCAAGGGCCGCGAGGGGAGACACTAAGAATTCATTAACGATACTCTGTAACCGAGAGGAGCTGGCCGCGCGGCGAAGTGGGACAGGTGCCGGATCATACTTGAGAAACGGCGAGCAAAACTGTTCCGAGTGGCGATCTAAAAGACACGGGGATATTTTTGCAAACGCAGGTGTCCCGGGGCTGGAATGTTTGCTCTGCCACGGCGGCGAAACTAGAAACGAAGGCGAGTCTCTGCTGTCGAAGGATGAATCGAATCGTCCACGGTTATCGAGAGTGATCGACTCCTTAAGAGGCGAGCCAGTGGCTGTCCGCGAGACCGATATGACACTTACCAATATGTTACTTCCCTACCAAGGAAATCAGTTAACCGACTGGAGTGCTGGATAGGAATTCGAGCCGGGGTCTATCGTTCGCCAAGGCATCAGGCCCGATGGATCGAGCTACCGGGAGAGCAGTATTCCGAATGAACTGGATGTTTCAATGATTCAATCTCTACCTCGTCATTCTTCTCGCAGAAATCGATTAAGAGGTAGGAAAAATTTATGGCGCGGCTGGATAACGTTGCAGGAACAATTTCTCAATTCCGCAGACAGCGGAAGGCTGTCTGTACACTGTACCGCGGCCGTGTCGCGAGCGGCGACCGTAATTATCAATTCTAATTAACGACCGTCGATTCTCGCGCGGCAGGTTTCATTATTGTTTTCAATTACCGAGTGGCCTGTCGTTTCTCTAAATCATGGTTAATGGAATTATCCCCGCGGTACACGCAACGCGGCAAAATCGGTACGCGATTAATACGCCCGCCGATCCGCGTATTAATCGCGGGGACGCGTTTGTCGTCGATCCCTCGCGCTATCGTCGCGACCAGAGACCCGAGCGAATCGCGGTAAATCACCGTCGACAAATTTACCGCCGATAATTATGATCGTGCTGCTCGTCGGATATGGCAACGGAGTTAAATTGGAACGACGGTAGAAAGGACGGTGCGTGTTATTAAAATATTGACTTCATTGGTCCCCCGCGTGGAAGGGAACGCGCGTAATTAAAGATGCTCACGGGAGATCCTCGAGGTCCCGCGTCCGGGAAACCCTCGCTGGCTTTTATACCGAATCGCGCGCGGCTCGATGTACAAGAAATTAATTTTTCGAGGCTCCAAGAGGATCGAACGGTGAATGTAGAACCGCTGTGAAAGTAATCGGGTAGCAAAGTGGAACCACTGAATCGCGAAGGTACTACTTTGCAGGACACGAGCAGGAATCAGGCTACGAGGAAACGGGGGACGAATGGAACGTAGAAAAGATTGAAACGTCACCTGCGCAAAAAGCGAGACGTATTCCCGTTCGCTCCGGGCAGAGTACGGCAACGACAAACCCTCGTTTCGCGTAACAAAGAGCGCTGGCAGATCTACGACTTGTCATCCGATCCGGCGTTCGCCAGCGTTCGCCAGCGTTCACCAGCGAGCGTGCGAGTCGCTTGACGGTGCACCGGTCGAAAGGCGGGTTCTCACCGAAGCTACTGGAACGATTGAAACCGATATTGGCTGTGCCTCTCGGGCTGGTTGCGCGATCGTTCAGGGGAAGAGGCTCGATCGACTGGTCGTTTCCGTGAATCTGATCCATCCTGCTCGCTCGCTCGCGTGCGACCGTCACACAGGGCAAGTAGAAATGACTCGAGTCGGCTCAGACCCGATCAGACTCGGACTCGAGTGGAGTGGAGTCGCGGCTGAGTTATGACTGCGGCCATTACTCGGGACAAACGAGGCTAAGCGTGTCGACACGGCCGACCGATCGGCCTTCCAGACTTCTCTCCAGTCATTCTCCATTCTCGAGAATTACGAGCGAGCTGCATCCTCCAGCCGACGCTGGGTTTGATCCGCGGATTGACAGTTTTAAGGCTGAATGCGCGTCGAAGCGGCTCTCGTTACCTCGTGACAAGAGGATCGCTCGTATCCATCGTGCACGTTTCCACGGCGGAAGGCAATATCCACGGGCCTCGGGGAACCGTGTAACCCACATCTTAACGTAAGTTATGTCGAATGGACTGCTCGTTTTCCACGCCGATTAAACGGTTGCGCTGTACGCGAGGCTTCGCGGAAACGAACGGGAAACGTGGCTGTCTAACGAGTGAAATGTCATTCGAGGAATTGAGACCTTTTCTTTGGCCACCGATGGGCGCTCGTTCCCTCGCGATTTCGTTTTTGCTGCACTCGGAATACCTACCGTGAGAAATGGGGGCAGGACTTTTGAGTAATCGACCGACTATTGTTTGGAGGGCACGCGGCATTCTTGTTCGTCAGAGTTCAGAACTAATCGGTGAAATCTGCGACGCGTCGTAGTATCGTGTACCGACAACCATGGTACCTATCGGTGAAAATGTCCCGATCGGAATACGATTCATCCGGATACGATCGACCGTGTGGTCGAAGGATTCTGCGAGCTTCCACAATAAGCGTGAGTAATAATGGCTTCGGGAAAGCTCACGTTCTCTGATGCCGTTTCGTCATTAGTCTCGCCTAGCTCTCGAGTGCACGGCCTCTAACTGTCGTGGGTCGTTACTTACTTCGTCCTGCGAACAAAAAAGAGAAAACACACCGGTTAAAAAGCATGCTCGTTGACAAGGATTTCATTAATAATAATCAATTATCCATTCTCGCGTGCGTCGCTCGCCGCGCGATAAAGCGACAGGGCGAAAGAACCACCGCTTGTCGCGCCATTCTCATCGGGCCCTAACGTCAATTAATGTAACGACGATAATGATTTACGATCCCCCCCTGCATTTCCTTCCTCCCTTTTCCCCGGTCAGCCCGCCGCGCGCGATAAATCAGAAAGGAGATGCGGCAGGTTTTCTAATTGCTGAATCGTTCGCGGGTTGCCTTAGCCACGCTTCGATCGCTGTAAATTGTTCAAGGCGGCTAGACCGCGCGAGCCTCGGATTGCCTGGCTGAACAGCCGAGAGAAAAGGGGTGCTTCCTGTCGAAGCAAATTCTGCACAGACTTCTGCGAGGAGAATGCGGAGGACGCGTGAACGGTTGGTCGCTCTCAGGCACACGAATCGCTTCTCTCGGGGAACGAGATATCTCCGCGGCTTAGGACCAATCGAAATTCCTGGACAAAAAGGCACCGGCGTTCCGAATCCTCGGGCGAGCGACAATAACGCGCCGGAGCGGATCGGGGCACCGTGGGACAACGACCAGAAGTCGCGAGATACCGCGGCTATCTCGAGCCAGCGAATCGGCGGACGGCGCCGCGATTTCAGCCGCTTTGCGCGCCCGCTGATTACGGCGGCCGGCCACATTTTTCCAGGCCCTGACTCGTTAAGGTGTTCGCCGGGCCCACGGAATCGCACGAAAAGTAGCCATGCCCTGTGGCCATACCCATAACCATAAATAATGACCATTGATTGGTCACTCGTCGATCGTTACTCGCGAGTACGTGACTGCGTGTACGTTTCCACGGGTCGTTAGCTTGTTTCCATTAAGGCGCGGTCTCGCCTGTCTCTCTCCACCTGGATCGCGCATTTCTTTTCATCCCTCTCCTCGCCACGTTCGTTTTACTCCGACCGCCCGTCGACGTGGCAGATTCGATAAAACACGGTCGTTCTAGCGACAACGAGGCTCTCGTGTCCTTCGAGGTGCAAACTCTCGGAAGTTTTCATCGCTTTTGCGTGCCTCCCTCTTTCTTCCCCTCGTTACACGCGTGTAGAATACAGCAGCGCTGTTATTACTTTTAATATATTTTTCTAACGATAAGGGTAGAAAGTCACTGTTTCACTGGGAAGCGATTGATACTCCTGGGACTATTGATTACCCGGGGTCGTCGTGAGGAAGATTTGGATGGTGCTTGGTAGGGGGGTTTCGCTGTTAAACGTGGGCAGACGCTTCGAGACGCGCAGCGCATTAAGAATAATGAGAAATGGAAATTCGTAAATAATATATTGCTCGAAAAGACGATTAATGACTTCATTTCTGGTTCTGCTCCTTCGGTGGAGCCGGTTCTTCCGGTGTACTCGCCCCCGACTACTCTTCCCCGTTGGTCCCCTGTGTTTATGACTTTTTCTGCACGCTGCAACCGCGGCAGGATCGATTGAATGCGTGTTAAGCGAGAACTCGCGCGAACGGTGCCTCGTGGAAAAAGTGCAGTAATTGAGGCATGAATTCGCCAGCACAGAGGTTTGCAGCTTCGATCGAAAGTCAAATGGTTCGGCAAACTTGCCGATTTCGATGACTTCACATATGTTGTGAAAAACGTATGAAAAACTTTCGGCATAATATATTCATCGGCAAGTTTACCAATGGTTCTATCATGGGTGAGCAGGGATAGATTTGAATTGCGAATACTTCGTGTCGATTCCGTATCTATCAGCGATCAATCACTGTGGGAAGTGGTTTGAAACAGATCTCGCGGAACCACTGTTGGTGCAGGGCAATCCAGGAATCATAGGGTTAATGCACAAGCGCGAACGATCACCCTTATCACCATCTGTCGCCTGGAAGATGCTATTTAATCGCGGCTCTCTGTCATACAGAGCGGTCGTGTTAAAAATAGATAGTATCATTGAAATCGATTGGCCCGCGGTCGTGCACTCAGTCTGTTGATCTTTCGTCGCCGGCCGCGATATCCATCGCTCCTGTGGCGAGATAACAAAGATACCAGATAAGCGTGCAATAGGAGTATCTGCACCCGGAGCGAACACAATTCACGGCGCAACCGCGGTCGATGTTCTACATTGTTCCACTTGCGCCGCGGAGGCAGAGAGTACCGAAAGGGCACAGTCACTCTCGTTATTAATTATTACACCGAACACACGGTGCTATCGCGCCGGATCGTCGATCGTCGATCGCTACCGATATCAGCGGTATCGTTGCTCGTATCTGACCATCTGATCTTTCGACGAACATACCAGATAATCGAACTCGTGTTTCTAGCGTCGAGATCACATCTTAATAAGGCATTAAGCCGCGGCTACCCCTGGCATCGCCCCTCGCAACCAACTGTATTCCCAATTTTCCATTAGAATCTAATTAATCCCATCGAAATCCGTGGTAAAATATACGTCGACGCAATCGCTGTGTCACTCGGGAAACGCGAATTGCACAAGATCCAGCTGAATCGTTCACTTCCTTTCGCTACCCTCCTAACAAAGAAACCTCAAGGTACTCGGAACCTTTTCCTTTCCTGCGTAAACATGCGGTTACTTAATCCCGCATTGTTTCCCCGTCGAAGCCACGTCCAATTATCGAAATTTTCTTATTGTTTTACGCGATCGGGCTCGATCTTAACCGATACCTAAGCCCCATGCCCGTGGACCGCTCGATTTCTAAATCACAGGCGCGTATCATGCGGATATTGTCGATCACGGGGTTCAAGTTACCCAGCCAGATATTAATAACCATCATCGATAGCAATTACGGTTCCCCGGGAACGATGAATAACTGTCCATTCAACGTCGACTGATAGTTGTTCCCACGATAGCGTAAACGTATTTTCCAACAATCTCCATCACCCCCGGGTGGTGTGCATCCGTGGAATCGCTCGTTACATTGGTCTTCAAAGGAACGTACGATGAAATGTCGATCGCAGAGTAAACTTCGCACAATACACGCGAGCGTCTTGAAGATTCCGCGAGGTAGCTTCAATTTTTTTGTGGGTGGTTGTTGAGCGTAATTGTGGCCTTTTAATCGCACGAGAGGCCTTAATAAGCGCATCTAATGATTAATTCATTTGTGCCAACTACCGCTACGATTTAGAATACACGTTACCCACGCAGAAGGTGAAGTTAAGGGCGATTATATGATAACTGAGACGCAGCAAATGGAAACGTACACTCGTGACCATCGCAAGACGAAGTCGTTGCGACGATGGCAGTTTTTTCCGTTCTACGACTCCGATCCCATTGTGCAGGATTAATTGCAGCTTGATCAATTAGCTACACTGTCATTAATTCGAATGTCTTGAAACCCAGCGCGTTGGTTACCGACGTTTACACGTGTCGCGGCACCATTTAAGCGCGTTTACAATTACAAATCGCCCGCTAGACACCAGCTGCCTGTCATCGCGCGACGTTACTCGCGCTTTCCACGAATCTGCGTTTCCACGCGCGTGCGACGAGCCGCTACGTGCGATACAGGGGGACACCGAAGGAAATATGGTCGCCAGGGGCAGCGATATTCAGTAACCTTTTCGTGCCCGAGATAAATCAACGTCCGCCGTCTACAATGCCCGCGCTGTTCCAGGGCTGCGCGCTAAACGAGCGTACCGGCGTACGAGCACACGCTTCAGCGGACCAATTGGAGAAAGATCTACGACCCAGAAACGGAAATGCGAGGTGCACACAGGGTAAGAGACTAAAATCGATTTCCAGGGATCACCGTCCCGTCGAGCGAACATTCGCCAAGCATCTTCCGACGTGGAGACTGTAGGGCGGAGCGATACTATATGTATAGGCGAAAATTTAAATTTTCAGTTGGCCTCGGTGCGGGATAGTTGTCTTTTGATTAACCAAACACAACTGTAAAAATTTTTTGGAAAAATATTCATGTCTGCAGGTTCCTTTTAATTATAATCATATAATCGAATTATTATTATTATTTCGTCTTTATTACTCGTAAAACAAGGGTATAGTACATAAGGAGAAAGTAAAGGCGAGTAAAGGTGAGGCCGCAGTATCAACTGTTAATAGGCCTAACCATAACATAAAACTAAACATTAATTAGTACTACGTATACTAATACTAAAAATACTTAAAACTAATTCAACAATGAAATATGAGATATGAAATATGAAACAGATAGTAATGAAACAATATACAATATATAATCATATAATTATTTTTAAGAGAAAAAGGAACCTGCAGACATGAATATTTTTCCAATTTTTTTTTTACAGTTATGTTTGGTTAGTCAAAAGACAACTATCTCGAACCGAGGCCAACTGAAATTTCAAATTTAATTTTTCCGCTCCGCCCTAGTGGAGAGGCAAGGAATCAGTGGAATAGCTCGGAGGAGCCGTTACTAGTCAGACACGAGCAGGGAGCATCGATAGCAAGGACCATTTCGGATGGAACAGTGTGGTGCTTGACGATCCGTGCCTTAGAAGCGTACGTAACGTATAGCAAATGGGCTACTAGGATAAATAACACGGTAGAAACCAGCGAAAATCGCGTGCACGCGGGCATTCGCTTGATGCGGGCTACGTAACGTCGAGCGCGCAAAGCTACGTGGCAAGTATTATTAGGAGCGCGAGGTAACGAGCACCCCCAAGTACTCGCGATCCACGCTTCCCTCGCCGCGGTCCATTTAACGCGGCGATTTCGAGAATCGTCAAGATCGTTGCACCGCCACTCGCCCGGAAATGCCGACGATGGCTCGGCGGAGATCGGTGGATCGCGCGCGTGCCCTCCCGTTCTTCTATTAGACAGAGGATGCCGGCGGTATCCGTCTGTAATTACCGCGGGCCGGTCCGATGAGTGGAATCGAGATGGTTTCGCGCGATTCTTTCGAACGTTTTCATTAAAATGTCTGCGCAGAGGCGAAGCGCGGCGAGCCGCGCGAAACTGGCCGTGGCTTCGCGTGAAACGGACGTGATTTATCGCGTTGCACGCGAATCGGCAAAGCCATTAGTGGTACTATGTAGGTAATTAGTACTACAGGGAATTAGGAATTCCTCTAATTTGTGGGAGGAAAGAGAGTCCAATTCAAAGGCGGATCTTTCGTTTGCTTAGTATTTATTACCTTAATGAATTGAGCCGTTCAACTCTTCAGACACCCCCACCCTGAGCCTGATAAGCAATCTGGGATCAACGATATTGCAGGCTTTCGAAATATTTCTTCTATGCATCGGCTGTTTTCGTGTACCGAGATCGCAGGAGAGGTCTGAGGGGCCTCGATTGGCAGAGCAGTCACGTAGAGAATGGAATAAAGTACGCCTAATGCGAAACGGTGAGACTAAATTGGACGCTAAAGTCCACGTCAATTCCTCGATATCGCTATCGTCCGGAGAATTAAAACGCTCCTTTGTATTCGTGTCCGCGTCCCAAGCAATTACAGGCCGTGCGTTTTGTTCCGCGGACGTCGATCTGTCGGCGACGCTCGATCGATAGATCTTTCAGTCATTGCTACGGTCACTCCTCGGCTCGATCGTACAGCGTTTTCGTCGGAACTCGCGAATACATCGCGCACTGTTCACTTTCCCTCGAGCCCCGGCTTATCTGATCCTCCGTCAGGTCAATACCATGGGAATGCGGTGCAATTAGTATCTCATTAGACAGTGCGACTGTTCTAATTCCTCAGTTTCGCATTAGAAACGTCATCCTGTCTCGGAGCGTAACGTGACATTCCCCCGTTCGACTTCTGCTCCCCTTTACTCTGTTACCCTTCCAATTTTCCCAAGCATCTGGGGAAGGAACTTGGGTACGCATCAAATTACTGTCTCCGCTCGAGCTTCAAGAGGAATGACAAGTTCGATCGGGGCTTGCAGCTCGTCGGCCCTGGCGACCCGGAGATCCACTCGATTCTACCCTGCAGCGCGTCGAAATTTTACCGCGCGCGACATCGATCACGAAAATAACGCCGTCACCCCGGTGGTTCCGCTGGCACAACATCGCTCGGGAGTGGAAAAGAAAAGGTACACGCTCGCGTTTCGCGAAGCGTGTGGCGAGGAAGTGGATCCCGCGCGCAAAGTAAACCACTTCTGCTTGTGTACAGAAGCTCGAGGCGAATTAGCGGACGCCCGCGCTGCGCGGGCTGAAGATTGCGGGTATTAGCCGGTGTCGTGTGTGAACGCGAACAGGCGGCGGGCACGCAGAGACGGAGAGAAACGACGAGCGGGGACGTGACGGCGGGCAGAAAAAGAGCCAGAAAACCGGAATGAGACGTGACGGAGTAAGAATACGGGAATGGAAACAAATACGGGGGGCTCTCGTTCGCTGGATGGATAAATATAGAAGTTTCGTTGGAACAACAAACGATTCTCGGCGAGCGCTCGCAAGAACGGACACCTGGAAAGGCCGCTGGCGAAAACCTTTTTTCTCCCCTCGCTTCGAACAATTTGCCGTTCTTACGTGCGCCGTTTCCCGCGATAACGCTCCCGCGAGCGCTCGGGTTCAGCAGGTGAGAAAACCCAGGAACAAATTGACGTAAAAGACGACGCGTGCGGTTTTTGCGCCTATTAAGTCCTTTCATTCAAACGATTCCGCTTAGCGGCGCTGGGAAAGAGTCGTCAGAGAGTACAGCGGTGGAAAAAGAGTTGATGCCCGTTTCAGAGTGAAACTGGAGCCGAGCGCTGCTCGAACCTGCACCTCTCTTGTTCTATAATAAAATGTTTACATCTGTACGCGCGCTTGGCAGAGCGGGGTGAGATTGACTCGTCCGTTTGTCGCGCAACTTTGCAGCGGCAAGTCGTTGTAAAAGTTACTAATAATCGATCAGCGAGGGTACAGTGCAATAGTAACAGCGCGCACTTATTTACAAAGCGAAGAATGCAAGCAGAGCGGCGCGCAGGCTGTATCGCGTGTGTGCGTGCGGAAGAACGAGTGGAATGGAACAGTACAGAGGGCAATGGAGGGACGAGGAGAGGATGCCATGTGCGGAGGGTCGAAGAGAGAGGCAGAAGAACTGAGAGGGAGAGGGTCGACTAAACGACGGGTGCAGGAGAGAAGGAGATAACCGCGGGGTCGGACCGGGTGGTTGAAATTAATGTTGCCCGCTTAATTGGAGCCACCGAGGAGTGTGCGTGTGGTCAAAGGGGTTCTCAACCACCGTTTTTCTGTCGCCTCTGTAAAAAGCGATCGTCCCAACAGCGATCGTTTCATAATGTTTCGGGCCATTCTCCCAAAACTTCATTCAAATCTCGATATAGTTCTTTGCGGTGGTCGCCAGCTTTGGTCCGGGCAAATATCAGTAGGAACACACGTCCAGCGAAAAGTTGAAAGAAACGAACGGTCCCCGGGAGAATCAGCGACAGGTGTATCGCCGGCTGCACCGAGCAGATCCAACCTGTACACTTCAAAACCTGACACGATAATTTTCGGCCCTTTTGCTCCGAGACACGTTTACTCGCGTGAAACGGAGTAATTTCAGCAACGATGTTGCCGTTGGGGCCCGGATTCCTTATTGAAACCGAATTTACAATCGGCAGGCTCGAGAGATGTAAAGCGTCTTACATTTTGGTTTCTATCAGCTGTAAACGCCAGCCATTCCTCAGCTCGTCGGAATGAAACGGCACAGATAAACAATTTCAAACTCGCGTTACTCCACACCAGTAATTTCGCAAATATCGGAAAGAAAAGTGGCGGGTTGTGTGGCGTGACGCGTGTCGTTCCCCGAAACGGAGGAACAAGGAACGGAAAGCAAGTAGGTACCTACGCACACCATGCGTATTCGTGTCCAGCCTCGGAACCCTCCCTCGAGACTCCCCCACTTGCTCGATCTTCATCTCGCGATCGTCGAGAGGGGGCTACGGGCCTTACTTATTGTTACTTACAGCTTACGGGGTTTTGGCACGCGAGCGGACCTAATGTGTTAATATAACGTATGGGGGACTGCCAGGCAGTCACGTATCCGCGCCTACGTACCCCGTGCACACGGCGGCGTGTATTGGCCGCGCCATAAAATCGACCCACCCGATCCGCGCCACTATTCTATCGTTGAATTGGACTCGTGAAGATTGCATTCATGGGGGTTAATCGCCCCTCACCTCTTCGAAAGCGGAGTCGAGGTTGGACGCACCGATGCGCACCACGAGCTTGCGGGTATGTATAGCACTCAGCAATGTGACTTTGTCTAGCCTATCGATCCCTACGATCTCGAATTCTTTAAACAACGAACCCGTTGTGCGAACGAATGGATTTAGCCAGAGAGTCCTGGTCACTGATCATTAAAATGCGTTTCCGTTTTGGCGAATGAAACTCTTTTTCTAATTAATACTCGAAGACACCTTGCTCCCCTCTTAGTTCCTTCGTGATTGCCATCGTTATTTAGGGTAATTTTGTATAATTCGCGTTTATATGAAATTCCTATCAAGATTAATCCTCTCTGTCGCGATGGAAGAGATTGAACGGGCGCATCAATCATCATTTTCTGAAATTATGTGCGTGATGTAACACTCCTCCGCCCCAGCAGACAGACACTGCGGTACCACGGAATTTTGTTCCCTCAGATACCATAGAAGCATGCGACGACGATAAAAATTCACGATTCAGTAGGGGAGACCGGGGCTAGTTGACTAGCGAGGTTAGTTGACTACTTAATTCTCTTTAATTGTTGTAGTATGTTATAAATTATGTTGCGATTTGCGATATTCAAGCATATGACATATGACGATATTGAAGCATACCACAGCCGGGGTTAGTTGACTTATTCGTCTCACTACTCTAAATATAATAAAAACTACGACCTAGACTCAATTAAAAGAATTAAAAAAATTAAGCCTGTATACCTAATGAAATTTGTAAACTTTTGGTGGGCAACAAGTTAGCAAAATAACAATGGTCTATTTAGAAAAATTAGAAATGTTAAAAATTAGTCAACTACCCCGGTCTCCTCTACCTCTGAGCGTAAAGAGTTACTTTCCACAGCAATTAAGTGTCGGAAGCGTGAGCCGAGCGAACGATGAGGACGAGACTAGATTTTCTGGGCATGATACGCTCGATTCCAGTTGACTACTGCGTGGCTTTTTAATTCGCCGTATTATTCCTGGTTGCTTTGTGGTTGCGCGGACGAAGAGACGAGGAAGGAGATCGTCACGCGACGATTGGTCACGGGGCGCGGATATAAAAATGAGAATAAAATCGAGCGTGTTCGCGCGGCGTGCCGTGACGTAGGACGGAGTCCCTCTAAATTCGTCCGCTCTTAAATCCGTCACGAAGCATCACGCTGATCGCCCTATTAATCGCGATCCTCCGCCGCGTGACACGCGCGGGCTACGTACAAAAATCACGGCACGAATTGGACGATGACACGTGCACTCGTTGCCCGGAGACGCCGAGAGTTTCCGGTTGTTAGAGCAGATTCGAGCTGTCCTACGCGTTCACTTTCGAGCGCGCAACAGCTCGCCTCGGGGGCGGCGCAATTTCGAGGAAAATGCGCGCGAGCAGCTGCGCGGGAAAGATGAATCAGGGACGAACATTCTCCATCGACGGAGATTTAAATAAAGGACGATAATTTGTGATTTCATAGGATGCTGCGGAGAGGCAGGAATTAAGAGGGTACGGCGGGGGTTTTAACAAGCGAAAATCATGGGACACCGACACGTGTGCTCGGGGATTTTCAAGGCTGACAGGGCGGTCGATGTTTTAAAGAGTTTGCTGAACAATCGAATAGGCTACGAATGGGTGTGTTTGGGCCGCAGACGGGTGGGCCCCGAGCGCGGAGGCGGAAAGCCGCGTAGGCGTCGCGACGGATGCAAATTACCCGCACCAGATTTCGACGATACATCTTAATTTCGTGCCCCTGCCAAAAGCGCCGACTCGTGTCGGTTATATTCGCGGAAGAATTTCGCTTAACGACCCGATTAGATAGCGGGCGAAACGGGGACTTTTTCAAACCTGATACCTCGTCCACGTGGGAGGCATGTCGGGATTGATTTTTTTAATGCGGTCGTCAGGGAACGACGTCTATATCCAGCAACCTGTTTCGACTTTATTCGATATCTGAAACCAGAGTTTCTCTGCTGATTTCATTAGATATTATACACATCTAACGGACTAGTAGATATCTGTAATTAAGACGGCACGGTTGCCTGTTCTAAAAATATCAGTGATCACTGAGGTATTCAAAGATTACGGCGAGGTAAATTTTATATTTAGAAAAAATGTTTCTTCAGACGGCAGGCAGGGAAGAGTTTTTGGAAACACGTCTCCTCGAGGCCGTGAAGACTATGAAGTGGACAGTTACCGAGCACTAAACGCGCGTCGCCGGCGGTCGCGTGAGAAATGACTTCCTGATAGCTTCAAATTAAGCTATTAATTATCCTGACCAGCCTCGGGCTACTGTCGCGCTTTTCCCTCGCGAGTCCTAGTCGTAGGAATTGCCTACACTATTCAAACGAGTCTTCTTTCATTACGCTATGAATATCGCGTCGCTTTCGCGCAGCCACGCAATATTTGCATTGCAATATTTCAATTATTTTCATTTAAACCAGATTTGAGAAACCATTCCAGGCGTGTTATTCATTTCCACTGTAAAAATTTCAATACCCTCGATCGTCTGCTAATCGAGAAACCACGCAAAATGAATTTATTACTTGTCTCATCTATAATTTTGGCGGTGATCCAGGCACAAACGCAATGGGGACATAGTAACACGTGTGATCGGTCTGTTTCTGATTTCCGCATCGGAGAAGTCGGTGACGAGCGAGTCCCACGTTTCGCGAATTCGGGAACGGCCTCCATGGGAGCGACTCCAGGAACACGGTTTCCTAGAAAGGGCTCTCTTCCTCGAGCGGCTGCACTCGCATAAGTGGCCCGACTTTTGGGCCTCGGATCCACTGCTCCGTGTCTCCCGGGTCTTCCAAAAGCGACCACCAATTACGAAACGTTTTGCCATCGCCCCGGTGGTAGGTATCGTCGAGGAGCAGCGTCGAACGCCTCGAGGACAGATGATACATCTGTAATGCCGGTCCAAACACGGCAACCGCCGTCCACGGGTGTCCTTCTCAACAATTTCAGTCAAGTTAATTAGCGACGTAACGTCTCGCCAGTATTCGTAAACTGGGTCGATACGCGTTCCTACGATGGTGCTCGATTGTGCGCTTCATTTCCTTCGATCAGTAATTAAAACGTTGCACCATCACGCCGCTATAATTACGCTGTTTACGCGTCACCGAGAGGATGGAAAAGATTCGTAGATGCTTCGCGAGAATTTAAGATTACTCCTGCGTCCCATTCCATTCCCATTTGGAAATAGACTGGGCTCCCAATGAAGAAACGTTGACACGAGAGCAAAACGTTCTCGTCGGCGTCATCTGTTAGCCGGGAACAGCAATTATAGCCGTATCGAAACGCGAGGCCCGTTTCCCTCGACATCAACGTCGATACGTCTTAGGCAAATGGGCCCGCGGCGGTGGTCGGTGAGATTAAGTTTAATTGGCCGGTGGACCCGGCTGAATTGAGATTTATGAAGTAAATTCATTGTTTCGAGTCGCCACCGTGGACCACCAACACCGATCCGCCCGTCCTCCCGTGGATCCGCTATCAAATAATGTCCCCTGCAACCAGAGGCACAACATCTGACAGTCAGGCTACTGTCGGCCCCTCGAATAAAAAGAAAAGCACTAACGGTCGCCTCTATATCATCTTTATTCCTGTTCAACGGCACACTTGCATCGAGCAGACTTTTTTGCCCCCCGAACCAACTCGCTCCTCCTGGTCCAGCGTCTTCATTTTCAACCGACTATCCAGAAGGGCCATTCTCTCTCGCCCAGACAACGAAATATATCGTGACCGTAATGTTCGATCCCCGGCAAGATCCCGAAATTTACGTGTCCCGCGATCAATTCGCGCTAGAATTAATTGCGACGATCGGGGACGCTCGATTCGGGGAACGATAACGTTTGCGCTCGGAGGTGATACGTTAAATTGAGTGGCGATGCTGTTTAGTCACGGCAGCTGAATCGATTATTGCCTTATGGAATTTTTATGCAAAGGAGGCAGTCTCTAAGTATCTCTAAGAGCGTACGTACAAATAAATTTCTTCTTAATCGGTTCTTAAGAAACTTGAAGATATTATGGTCGCATTAACTTTTACGAGCCCGTTAATTAGGAAGAGTGGATCGTATGAAATCGTAGCTTTTTTCCCTACGAACTTGGGCGACGAGAGCTACGTACTGGGTGATCGTAGAAATCGGGACGGCATAGGCGTTCTGTGAGGCGCAGCGGTAGATCGTCCCAGTTTCGAGAATCAGCCCAGTGTTTAAATAGGAAGACCCACGACATATGGCGTCTGCACGCGTCGTTCCGGTTTTCCGTCTCGAGAATCGAGGAACGCGCGGCGAGCGGGGCGGAAATGTTATACGCTGTCGCGCCGGATTAATTTGGAATTAATAATCCCGACGGTGCTCGCTTAATTGAAGCGCGCTGCCGCGCCGCGCGAGCTGCGTGCCGCGCTCTCCACGTGGTCCCGCGAAATCGCTTAATTTCGTGGCTCATATGAGGCCACGGTGAATTTAATATACGCGGTTCTCCGGGGCGCTGCTTCCACGGACTAGTTGACGATTGCCTGTGAAACGTACAACGAGGAAACCTACTGTGTCGCGGCGGCGGAGAAGAGAAATGTTGGAACATGTAAGATCCAACGCGCAGAGGGGACAGACGCCACCTTCCACGATTTATCGTCAACGTTCACAAAGTTATCGTCGAGTATTTTGAACGAGTCACGAAAACGTAACCATTAACTCTGTAGATATTCTCTTGGGGAGGAAGGAGGGCGTAGTTTATTGGACGAGGGCTCGAATCTCGAATCCTTTATTTGCTTAAGGGGGTAGGTTACCCTCGAAACTTTCGAAAATTGGTTTTTAGTATGCTTGCATATTCCGCTAGCTACATCTTTTCTACAAAATTCTAAAGAAATAAAGGAAATACAGTAAAAAATGTACGAGCCTGCACATGAGATCGGATAACGATGTCCAACTTTAAACGCGATCTCCCAGAAATTACGTTTTCCAAAACGGTGAACATAAAATCTCGAAAACCGCTCGAACGATTTGAATGAAAGTTTACAGGGAGCTGCAGCAAACTATTCCCCTCCATATATTGGGAGCACATTTTCAATATAAATTCTTTAGAAAAAGATAAAAAATATTTTTCCTACAAAAAAAGGAAAAAATCAGAAACATCAACATAACAATTGTATTAATTTGTTTAACAAAATTATGCTTCCTGCACAAGATGGATACTGTCTTACAGATTATAAAAATGCCTTTACTTTCTGTTTTAGGTAATTCACCTGTCCGGAATCGTGTTCACCATCAAACGGTGCATCGCGTACACGCTCTCACATTTATATTTATAACCTTTTTTCCTATAAATATATTTAAAATTTTCTTTTTGCGCATTAAAGTCAACGAAATGACGCTTAAAAAGTAAAACAAAAATTATCTCTATATTCATTTATTACTTCAGAATGTAGGTTTGAAGAAGGGCTTGATTTTGGGCTGTTGAGGGTAACCTACCCCCTTAATATCTACTTCGACAAACCGTCCCCAGATTAGTGGGTCCAAACGACCCTTGTTCACGATTAGGTTGGCTGGAGATGTGGGACTAAATTTTGGGGGAATACAGTGGATGGAATAGAGGAAAGCTAACGAGATCGTTTTCATTGATACGTCGCGAGCTGATAGACCTTGCCACGATAGGGACACGCGAAAGAATACCGCGCGCTTCGTTGACATCGCATGCCGGATGACTTTGTATTGCGTGTCGACGGAAGCGCACTACGCGCGGCGTGCGGGCCCTTAAATTGGAGCAGCCTCTGTTATGAGCAGAGACACGCATGAACGCATAACCGCACGGCGCCACACGCCTTGCGGTACCGCACGCAAGACGCCACGCAACTTCGTTTCCACCGACATTCTCCATTTTTTCCCCTCTTTCTGATTCTGCGTTTTGGACGCAGGATAAGCAACGACGCAATTGCAGGCAACTGCATATAATTCGTGTCGTAGCCCCGCTGGAGGATGACGTTGCTGTCTATGATAATGGGCGCCACTTATCAAACAGTTGACGATCGGTTTCGAGTGTCTGGCCAAGTGTTGCGGAACATCTCTTTCCACTTAACGCGCTACTTAACGTCAATCCCGCCTGCAACGGCCGCGGCTCGATTTTCTTCAGGAATATTTCTAATTCCTCGGAGCATTAAGAGCAGAACCCCTGATCAGGCCCGCGTGTAACCAAAGAAGCCTCGATCCCACTGGTTACACTCTCGTGCGAGCTCTTTCGCCGAGGCGTGAAACGCAGCGAAGGATAAGAAGCCAGGCGACACAAGCCCAGATCGAGCGAGGGGGGCAGAGAGGGCGAAAATATTGTGCTGGATCGTGAGACGCGGCTACCAATTCAATGGCAGCTTCGTCTCTAATCTTCTTTTCGTCGATCGAGCTACGATGCTGGTGGATTAGTCGAGTATTAGGTGACCGGTCGTGCCTGGAATTCCCATGGAATTTCGGGGTTCCTGCGACCACGTGACGCCTCGGAGAATTTGCTACAGTCTGCCCGCTGAGGGGCTTCTATGGCTGCGTTGGGGTGCACTAAATTCATTCGAGACTTTCTCCCTCCGCTAACAAACATCGAAGGTTCAGGAGATACTTAATACAACGCGAGACTCGAAGAATCCTCGATGCTTGCTCGAAGAGCACTGACAAATCGGTGTGTTTGAACATATTTCGGAGAACACGTTCCCCGTCTTACGAGCCGTCGAGTGCAACGTAAATTCATGCGACAGTAGCAGCGAACGGTAGCCTCGCCTCTTAACTCGTCGACGAGAGCAAACAAAAGGACGGTCTTGCCAACGACGTGTCGAAGTTAAGACGTCCTCGGGTCGTCGCTTGACAGGCTCCACCGACCTCGACGAAATAAATTCTTTTCGCGGAGAAGCGCAGCCCTCGTTGGCCTGTGCAGCTGACCCGAGGCACGTAGGGTCGTCGAGTGGCTCGTAGATCCTCCCGTGGTCAGAGCAGGCTTTGATACACAAAGTACCTCGTAACGCAGTCTGTAGCGAGCCCGGGAAACGACGAACCGAGCCAAAAAGAGCTGTCGTCCAAAAGGGAAAGGGAGAGCGCGTCGGTTCACCGGCACCAGGCGAATAACTCTTCGACTCTCGGCCCGGCCAGCCCTCTTTCTCTTTCTCGTGGCCAGCAGCTTGACTTAAATGTCGGTGAACAACGAACAGGACCACGCCACTCGGTGGCCACTCTCGACCTCTTAATAATATCTTCCACCACTCGAGGAATGCAATCTCCATAAAACTGCTTCCGCGGCGGGCTATGCAGAGTTCCCTTGCAAAATTTCAGTTAGGCCCTCCCACCTCCAGCCCCCGTGTATTTATCTTCCTCTTCATCTTTCGGTTTATGGGGCTTCTACGCGCCCCTCTGTACTTGGAAAAATTCTGCTCCGCGGCGGTACGACGTAACGGATACGTGGAAGCGCGGATGGACGAGCTTTCGCGACCCTTTTCGTATTCTGATGTTGGGAACACGCTGAGGAGAGAGTGATTAGGGAATGCTAGGGAAGTCATGTAAAGTAATCCAATTTTGTCGAGAAGAAATCGATTTCCTTTATCGACGATCTTTTTTCCTCTCCCCAGTGCACGAGCTCAGCTATGTCCACGGGCCCACGCTAACGAACAAAGGAACGAAGTACTTTAAGGGCCAGTTCGATCGGGCGACACCAATAAAACGCTCATCCTTTAAACGACGAGCCTTTGTACCTCGAGGACCACCATCATCGACCGGTTAAAGTGGATCGTTTTATTCGCGGGCCACGGATGGTCTCGATTTTCGCGGTTTCAACACCTTCACGCGAGCGGTCCTTTGTTCACCCACGACTAGTGTTGCTTTAATGACCCGCGATAGAGTTAACGAACGTCGAGAGCGGGACACGTGGAGAGCACATTTTCGCAATTTCTCGCAGTGTGGGATAAAAAACACGCTTCCGTGGTAAGGACCGTTACGAGTTCACTGTCGACGGTAACGATCTTTCCATTACGCTATTCTAAATCATAGTCTTTAACCTTTGGAGGGCCGGGTTGGCCACTATAGTGGCCACCTAAGAATTTGGATACTTTGCCGGCCATTTTGGTGGTATATGTGCATAAATTTTAAGTAATTAAAATTTACAATTTCAATGAAAACATCCCGGCCCACTAAAGGTTAATACGGTCAAGCGGTTCGCCTTTACCGCGAATCGTGCATGATCATCGTTAATTGTACGAATCAATTTGCATCTATTTACCCTCGAGCAGCGTTGATGCCCGTCAACCAGCCGTCCACTCTAATACGCTGGCTTATCATTATCACTCGCGAAAGATCAACGCTCGTCCCCTAATTATCAACGTTCTCATGATTGTCAATAATTATCCGTTCTATTAGCAGCGTACACTCAGCGCTGTGGCACGATGGTAGCGGTACCCAGCCGAGCGAACGCGCATACGTACAATAAAACGGTCGATTCATAATAGATCGCATAAATCATCGGCTTGGCTCACCCCAGCGACGTAACCTCTATGATCTACGAGCATTACCATTTAATTGCAGCCCGTCCGAGTGTAGGTGCATTACCTGGGAACGCTTCTCCCCGCGTACGTTACCGGCAATTACCGCGGCGAGTCCTGATAGCGGCGTATTAATACATTTAACGTATCAATTATCACGGATTCCGAGGTGGAACCGTTCGAGCACGCGGAACCCCCGCCTGATCGGCAGCGAGACGAAACTCCTGGGTGCACCTATTTGCGCCTGTATTAGCGATCATTAGCGTCTCGTCGTTAGAGATCGCTGGGATGATCGCTGGAGGAAGCAGTTTCCTCGATCTCGGGGACGATCTCATTAGGGACAGGGTGGAAGATTCGCATTACCCGGATCGCGGATAGCCTCCTCCCGGCATCGATTAACAAACGCACGCCCATCCCCTCGGTTTTTCCCGGGGAGAAGAAGCCGAGGACTCGCTGATGCCCGCGAAATTGCGATTTGCGCCGAGAAAAAGAGGATCTGCTTACGAGATGTGGCATTACCCATGTCTACACCGGCACCGAGCGGTCATTTCGACGGTGCTCGATTATGGTGGCGAAGAGTAGCCTGGCAATCAAATACAGGGGAACACGGAGACAAGACTGAACGATATTTTGCGGGATAGAAGTTGGTATCCTTAAATCTGATGGAGAATGGAAGAGTTGGAGCAAGATACGGGGTTTTAAAAGGAAATTAAATATCCGCAAAGTGCGTGCTTCTGATAAATCCGACGTGGCTTGTAAAGCTGGCCAATAACGATTCCCTGGGATTCTCTGTACCCGTAAGAGACGATGCAGACGGACCGCCCGCGCAAATCACGTTTCCCCCCGAGGTGGGGAGACGATTTGTCCCTGTCGCGTATCCGGAGGATGCATCGGCGCTGCAAGGTCGTTGCACCGTGGCCCGTTCCCTCGGTCGTTAACTTGCACGGTTCGAGTTAAAGCCGAAAATCCTCCTATTACGGAATTAGCGAGATGATAGACCCGTCAATAACGGAGCCTGGCTTAGCCTGGTCGTTCGGGGAACGCCGGGGAGTGATCCAGGGAAGAGGAAAGGAGCAGCGCGGCGTACGATGAGAAATAGCTGTACCCGCCTGGGAGCGCGAGAGAGTCCAGGGGAAAGAAAGAGAGACGAGGCCGAAAAAAAGAGGAGCCAAGGCTGACCCATAAAAACGTCAAACTTCCCCTAACCTAGAGAAACGTCTTCATTACGAGGCACGGCTCCCACCGTGTAGGTCCGTCGGTTATACCAACGATGAATAGTGACTATGTATAGTCCTGAAAAAGGAGCAACGCGAGCCACGGGACGAACTTGTTCTCCACGAAAGGTTTCCAGTGTGGACCTTTACCATCCGGTGCCCTCCACGATGTTTTCTCCTCTCGGCAAACACAGCGTGGATCACCAGTTTTTGAACGAGTAGCCAAACGCTGCTGCTCCCGAGAGAAAAATCTGCTGACCGAGGAGCTGCTGTGGCTGGAGCCTGGTTCGTATCCTGATGGACTTCCGAGAAGATCGATTCGTCAAAAATTTCACGCGACACCTTGTCCCAGCGGCGTATAAAACAACGTCTCCTGCGTTTATCAAGATGTTGGCGGCGAATTCTTGCAAGCTGTCTGCGCCCCTTATCTTTCTGTGAAAATCGCGCTCGTCCATTTGGAAATGGCTCGAAAAAGCTACGAGGTCCCCCAGCTATCTCGATGTAAAAAATTAGATCGTCGTTTCTCGTAGAGGGTCGGTGGTTTTACGGCAAGATAGCAGATAACGCTTTCGTTCACGCGTGCACAGAGGGAAAGAAGGAGGAACGCGTCCCAGGTTCCGTTAATAAAGAAGTCGACGTTTTAATACCGTGTCTCGACAGGGCCTCAGCGAATGCCTGTTCCCGTCCCGTTCCCTCTCGCGGGCCCTCTCTCTCCGCCGTACGAGTCGGTTCCAAGCGGCCTGAGTGGCCGAGGGAGACGGTTATAATTAAATCGTGCAATCAACTGGCTAATTTGTCCTCAAGCGTATTAATAAAACCCAGCCCAGTTATCTCCGACTCCCTCGGTTCCCTTTTCCCTTTCTCTCCTCCACCTCCGTCTCCTCCCGGTATTCGCGTCTCCTTTCTTTCCTGCCGCGACCTACGCACGCGAAACTATTCTTACCGCTTCGCACTTCGTCTTTCCGCCCTGCGTGCGCTAATTTTTCTTTCCGCGCTCGCGATTCCGAGCCGCCGCTATTTTCGGAGTTTCCATTAGCGCGCGGGCGGGGGACGCCATATCCCGTAATTCATCAAACGGCTCCTTTTCGTGCGATCAGTGGAATGGCTCCTTGATAGTCGGGCGGTTTAACATATTGCCTCCTGTATCGGAGCTACGAACTTCCTTGATGTAGGGGCCCTTCATCGGTGGAATGTCGTCCTATCAGGAGTCCCTGCCGCGATTTTTCGACGGCCACTAATTACTCAAAAAGTCAGATAAAATGAAGTAGCGTGGCTTCGATCACTGGTCAAGAAAGCACAGGAACAGTTGAAAGGAACTCTCTGATGCTCGGTGAAGGGAAGATTCGCGAAGGATTAAATTACGATTGAAAGGTAATTAATCGACATTGCGAGACTCCTCGAACTGGGGAACTTGGAGGGGATCTATCAGAAGCAGAAAATAGGGTGGAATGGAGAAATGTCTAGGTTGGAAGGGCCGGCAAATTAGTCAAAGCAGCAGCCGCGGCAACAGCGTGACACTCGGCTGTCGTCTTGGCGGACTGAAACTCGGGGACCGGTTTGGGACCGTTCGCTCAATTGAGCGATACACCGTCGACCACACGTGCGCGTCCACCTCCAGCTCCAGCAACCCTTCCAGTGATTCTTTCTCTCCCTGAATGCTCGATTGGACGAGTACATGGTACGCAAGTGTGTCATACACCGTCTGTAAGCGAGGGGCCTTTTCAGGCCTCGATACACTCATCATTCGCGGTGTCAATGATATCCCTGAAAAGAGCAGCCTCTGTCTCCTAGACCCTAACGAACAAGGAACGCCAAAGCGGCCCCACTGACACGCGCGTCGCGTGTGCACATTCCGGCAAATTGCGAGTCGCGCGCATATGCACCGTCACGAAACACGACTGCGTGGAATATCGGGGATATGCGTGGTGCATTAGTTAATGATCGAAAACAAATAGCCAGATAGTGGTGTGTAACAGCGAGTGCATGGCGTGCATGGCATACGCAAAGCGTGGAAACGATATGGGCTCGTTTGATAGCGTTTCTGCGCACAGGTTGCGGTTACTCCGCGATATGGAAAGCACTTTCAGATCTATGTTTATTCGCCAACCATCCAAGTGTACGGGGAGCGCCTATACATGCTTTACCGTGCACGTGCCGGGAATATAGGTAAATGCGCGGTCCATCAGCCTCGTGGGAGCAAACTGGCTGCAAATGCGCGATAGAATTCCCAACTGTTCTCGTTTCTCGCAACGAAATTTTCAATACCAAGAGACACGCGAAAACACCATTTCACGGGTCTTCCAAAATCGCCGTTTTGCGAGGAAACCTTACGCGGTAACCTGAGGCAAGAACGACATGACTACACAGGCGAAACGGTGAGATAAAAAGTGTGAAGAAATTTGGAAAGCAGGGTGCTATGACGAATGCAGGGGGGAAGGGTGGGGAAGAAAGACAAAGAGTAAGAGAGAAAGGGTATATAGTGCACATAGCAGTGCCCGTAGCATAGGGGAGTGCCTTGGCAAGAGAACGTGGACCACCCACACGGTGCCGCGAGACCACCGTGCTAGCCCACTGGCATACATTAGGCTCCACGGCTCCCCGAAAACTATACCGTGGCCCTTCTCTACCGATCGGCCTGTAGTCCTCCGCGCTGGCCCAGCCGTTAGGTATTTTGATACAGTCGACACCCGTTTAATTAGCATTCGATACGGACGCCGCGAGAGCAACTGCCGGGCACCACGACTATTCTTCTCGTTTTCTTCTTTGCCCTGACACGGTCCGCGGCCGATTTTCGTCTTCCTGCTTGTCCCGTCCGTCGCGGCGTGGAATTTTCGTCGGTCGCGTTAAGTAACGGGTCAAACGTTTCGTTAAGCTTCGTTGTCCAACGGGCATATCGGAGGCTCGGAACCCTCTCGCCCAATGCTCACAAACATTAACTTCTTCTGCTCGATTCTTCGAGCGAAGTTTTAGACACAGCAAGTGTTTTTCGGCTCCAGTCGCTTTACGAAACTCGGTGAAAACACTTCTATCGCGAAGTTAATGTTACTTTCGAAGGTGTGAAATTTTCTAGCGATTCGGTGAAGCTTGAGAAAGCGGAGCGAGCTATTTGCAAGAGGCGGAAGGTACAGCGAGTTTCGTGGGAAATTTCGGATCGCGCGGAGTCTTTGATATCCAGCGAATTCCACTGTTCACTCGTGCTCGGTCATGGATCACGGCCCGCCGGGGGACATCGATCCGATACGGCGTATCGCGCAACGGAGTGCGTCAAAACATCGCCAGGCGAATGAATGATCCCGATGGGAAAGAACTTACGCTGATGGACTTAGCTGGATGGTGCGTTTCAGGCCCTTGGGACGTGACTCATGATCCACGGTCCACGATCCACGATCGTTTGCCTCGAATAGATCGAAACGGGCTGGGCCCCTCGTGCGAGGATACCGACTGACGTCATCCCCGCGTTTGAGGTCAGTAGAACGAGATGAATTGACTCGTCAGCGTCGATGCCACTTTTTTAACTGGCGTCGATGAAATCACGAGGGTGCCGCGATCCTTCTACGTGGTGGCCCCCCTCGACACTGTGACAGCATATGAATCGAGAATCGGCCAACATTATATTTTTCCTGCCCAGCCGCGTCCGTCTTTCTCTTTTTAGAGGGCTGGCCGACGGAGCGACGAATAAATTTGGATTCTCCTTTTGGCCTGTAACGTCTTGATTTGCGGCCCAGAGTTTTTGCAAGCTGCCACGAACCTCCGTTCCCCGTATTTCATCCTAATCACGAATCTGATGAATCTGGTCTCGAAAACTCTTAATTCTTTCATTGGCCGCGGGGATCGGACAGCGCCGATGATCTACGGTGGAGGGAAGAGCGGCGACTGTTACCGCTCCGCGAACATTTTCCATTCGAGTCGACCCGTGAGGGATGAGTCTCGAGCATCGATTCGCAGGTAAACGAAGGAGAACGATATTTCGCAATCATGGTCGGAATTAAGCGGCGAGTTCGACGAGTTCGCGTATTTACGCCGGCCCTAATGCGACGCGCTCTGGTGCGATCGTTACTCAGGATCCTCGGGGTGGCCCCACAGGAGCACCAGCTTTCCACCTTAATGGTGATTAACCTGGCCATCGGTCGTAGCTCGCCCTCTCAACCTTTCGCAAGGACACGCTAAATCTCGCCGACGTTCCCCCCGCTTACCGTCGATAAACACTTCCATACCTTTTAACAAGCTGTCCCCCCTTTTAATGAGATATGTCGATTGACAAGCTTAGGGTTCCTTGTCGCCTTATTGTTGACTGTATACTTCGGGCTTAAGAACGACTTCGGGGACTAACAGAATTTTATTCAACATTTTCTTGCGGGAAGGAAGAAACGTAATTTTTTAAAGAATCGATTTCCCTGTCGACGGATCTTTCGAGGTAAATGGAGCACGTGACTTCTTTTGTGCAGGCACCAGCGTAATTAGCCAGCGCGTAATTAAGAGGGTACATGGCAGCGTCTTCGCGACGCGCACGAAGCCCAGTGCAATTGGTTTAACGACGTGCAACATTGTTATAGCTGGAACGCACGGTTGCCCGTTTAAGGTCCACTGAACAACTTAATTCGTGGAGGGGAAACGCCAAAACGCTCCGGGGAACACGAGACGCTTTGGACAACCCCATCCTTCACGTCTGCGCGAATTGCAGTAACTTTCTAAAGCTATTTACACGCGAGCCGAAATAACACGGTCTTCGTCGGAGTTTCGGTGCTGCGTTCTTAGATTGAATTTTTTATTTTAAGGCTCTATGAAGTCGACTTGTTCGCACGAGCACCCCATTTCGCGGAAAAAAATTACGGCGGCGATGGGGGCAACACGCTCTGGCTTAGGTGGCTGATCAGCGCTATCAGAACTCCCATTAAGGGCCACAACCGGAAGCCACCTTGTTTCCAGCGGCAGGCACGATTAATTACACGCACATTCACTGGAATTATGAGGCACGTTAATTTTAGGTAGCGTTATCACGGTTACGAGATTTCTTTTTACTACTACTGTTCTTACACCGCTCCTCGATAATCTCTAGTGAAACTATTAGCGTGTCGCTAATTGAAAATTATGAAAGTTTGAAAAGTCTTGCCAGCTCTCCTTCGTTTTTGGGACGACGAAAGTAGGAAAACCAGCCACTCGCTCCGCGAGCTTTTATATAGAAAGAATTTAATGTAAACGCTCGCGAGACACAGCTCATGCACTTTTATTATGCATAATACATGAGAAATTACCGTGTAACGATTTGTCGGCGTATGAAGGCCCCAAGAGAAGCGTATGCAAATGACGGAAATGTATATGAAACAAAAATGCCGGTTTGGTCGAGTGATCTCTCGCTGAAACGATATAGTTTCACCCCTTATATAGCAGTCAATTGCCTGGAAACTTGGACGTGTAACAAAGTTACAATGCAGTCCGAGCAGAATGTCTCGTGTCTCCTCATTGAAGCTTCTTATTAAGAAGCACATAGCAAAGCCGCCAATTCTCACAAAAATCAAAATCATAGTAGAACAATTACACTTTTCCCCTGGATCATGCGTGGAAAAACACCCAGACACTCGGAGCCAATAGCGTCTCGCCTAGCCGCGCACAATCGCGGTTCGTCTCGCCCCGGCGAGCAAAAGAAACCACCCCCATGATAGCTTACTTGGCGCGCAGACTCCGAGCAGTTAATCCCCGGTGAAACGCGAATTTATTTAGTATCGGGGATAATGTGCGAATGGAGTCTGCCGGCCACGTCTGGTGTAACGTATTTTATAATTATCCCCCGCGAAATTGCCGTTTCGGTGGCCGCGACGGGGGAGGGTGGGAAGTACACACATGCGCGCATGATGCACGCGGCGCATTAACGCTGAAGACGTACGGCGACCGTACCGGCGAAGTTATGCGAGTCGCCGGCTATGTCGGACCATAAGTGAAGAGAGGCAATTGCCTTTTACACATCTCCTCGTTCCCATTTTCCCCCCTGCGAGCTCGCGCCCGCGAGAACGGGTGCCATTACGTCTCCTAAGAATCGCTTCTCGCTCCTCCGTCCACCGGCTCTCCGTCTTTCTCCCTCTGTGTACGTGCCCGTGTATCGGCCGATTGTCAGGGTGGTACGTGCGTGCAGCGTCCCTGCACTCGCGGATATCGATCGACAGTGCAATACCGCTTCTTCAGGAATGCCGAGGCGTATTCGACGAGTGCCGGCAGAAAAACGGCTAACTGTTAATCGCGATGCGCTACCGAGTGACAATATAATTCAATTCCGAGAAGCCAGAACGGCTTGAATTTGCGGGAATCATTGGTGGAGAGCGTTTGCCCGCTTTCGGGATTCGCGGGGGTCGTATACTCTGGTGACCTCTATTGCAAGTGCCCCTAGGTTTTGGGAAGAACGATTTTTGGAGTAGGGTAATTGTGGAAGAGTTGCCGCAACTTATGTAAAATTCTCACCGGGTATAAATTTTGCAATGAAAATTTTTTTCAAAGGATACATATTATTAATTGAACATCTTGTGCTACTACTAGCAATAAGGAAAATCAAAATTTTAATATTTGTCAGAGTAAAAAAATATTCCAAATAAATATTCCACAGAGTTCCTTTAACGTATTACAAAAGTTATACCACGAAAAACTGTGAATTTTTAACTACTACAATAGCAAAAATAAACTCGACGTATAATTACTAAGGCAAAGTGCGGTAGGCTTACCTCGAAAAATAGCAGAATCTTTAAAAATAATAATGGAAACACGTTCTCGCTTATTATATATATCTGCACAATTACCCTATTTTCTCCCCTTCTGAATGGAGTAAAGGAAAGCTCCAAGAGTTAATTCCAGAAGCTGGTCCAGTTCGTCACCCCTTAGCAGTATTCATTTGCGTGACGATTGAAGATGCACTCTGAACACTTGTACCCAAAGTGAAGCGACCTCCAATGCATCGCACCCTTCATGCTTCACTCGAAACGAACCTCTTATCGAACGATCATTTCCTACCGCAGCGCGACCTATTACGTTGTTCCCGACACGAGAGCGTTTCCCTGATAGAATCGCTACAAATGATAAGCTGCCCCCCCCCCCCCCCGCGATTACCGTCCCTCTACCGAATAGAGTTTCTCGCGTTTCTTTGCTTCCTCGACGGGTCGTTCCAAAAACGACCGTCGGCTACCCGTAATGGTCAAGCGATCGAGAGAAATTCCAGTCGTACCTGGAATCGAAGCTGGGAGTCATTAACACTTCTAAGTCGATCGGCGTGTAACGAGAGAAAATGGGAGAGACGTGGAAGGAACCATAAGTAGGAGCGCGGTGCTCGAGGAAGCGCGGGGTATCTCGGTGACAGTGGCGGCGGGGCACGAAAGGGAGGGGGAGGGCAACGAGTTTAATTAAACACACTTAATTAACTCTAATGTATGACAGCGAGCACGTACGGGCCTCTCGTCTCTCTTTCTCCCTGCCTTTCCCATCTCCCTTCTGTCTCGCCGTCTCTGTTAGCGGGCGCACGTAAGACACGCGTGTCTACAGCTGTACCCCGTGTAGAAACGGGCATAAATGGCTCGGCAGTACACGTGCTAGGTTCATGAGAACCGGTCAAATAGGCGATCATCGATAGGCATGCGATACTGCTTGAATCTTTATTACGCCGCGCGGGGAGGAAAAACTCCCGCTCCTATGTCGGACGTGGTTTCCACGTAAATTCGCCGGCCACGTAACAGACCGCATTTAACCGCGCGTTTTCCGATTTTATTTGTTCTCTACTTCGGAGGAGGGACTCGCGTGTTTCTCTTACTTTCAACTTTGAGATTGTTGCGTGAAAGGTGTACGCCGAGTTGGACAATATTCGATTCCTGCTCGAGGCGCGCCGTTGGGAACGGGTGACAGCTTTATTGCATCGATGATTTAGACGGCTACGTGCGAGCGCGGTTCCTTATAAACTGTTGATCCGCGGTTCGTTATACGGGGAGCGCGCCGAACAAAGAATTGTAAAAGTCCTTTGTTCAAATAGACAGCTGAACGCGGCTCAATGAATCTCGACGTGCATACGCGCTCATGCAATAGTAAGACGCGGCACAGTTACGGGCGGGCTGTAAGAAACCAAGCGGTATTGTACGTTGTGTAAATCGGTCGCAAGTGGGTCTGACCTACAGGTGCTTGATTCACGAGTGCCGTCCATATCGGTGATCATCGATCCACTGGCGCAACTCTCCTCGAGAATGATTTCTCGGAAACGAGGAATGTTACTCGAACTGCGCCTGGTCGTTGTAAAAGTGAAAACTCTTCCCTTGAACGAGGAGAAAGGTTCTTCTTATGCGCTCTGCTTAGGGTAAACAAGAATATGAGGAAACGCGGAAGAAGAGCAATGCTGTTCTACTAGTCCATTAAACAGAGTGGAATTACGCGGTAACGGAGGCAACGATTCCCTTCGGGGAAAGCTTCTCAATAATTGTTCCCGAAAACTAATTAATGCAGTGACAGTTTTCGCGGTAATTAGACTTTCCCTTGGGCAGAGAACGACGTTGACCGCGTAACATCGTGTCGGTACCTATGCTGACGAATTCGATGGCTAAGCACCAGAGTGACTACGCGCGGGGACATTGTTTTCAGTCGCCTGCTGAGCAAAGCAGACCTCGTAAACCGCTGACACGTGGAAACGTGTTTTCATCCCGCCACGAATCTCCCCGTCTTCCTTTTCCACCGATTAACCAGTCGTTTGAGTGCAGCAGTCGGACATCGACTACCAAGTACCAGGCTCACTAATATCGAACGCCACTTAAGGACAATTGCTACCTAGCCGAGATCTCTGAGACCCGGGCCGTTCCTCGAAACAGATGCCCTCTTATATACGAGCCTACCAACATTTTTCTCCAAACAAGACCTGTATTTATATCTGTTCGAAAGACGATAGACGAGAATAATAAGGTCCATTTGGAAGGGGGGGAACATCCCCTGGGCACGGGGCTGCAACTCGACGACCACATTCAGAATCAATTTCCCCTCGAATTACACTCGCAGCCATATGATTTGCCGTGTACGGTAATTAGCCACCATTTGGACGGTAAATGGACGAATTCGTCGCTCCACCGCGCGTACCGATGCAGTTGGTAAAGGATCGCGTTTAAGGAGGCGCTTCTTCGTGGATCAGGTGGGAGTGGTCGGGGAACCTCTGGAAATTTACGATCTTCCGGTAGCTGGACGGGAACCGAGTCGAAGCTATCATTTCGGAGAAACGAGAACGACGCTGATCTACAAGAAATTCCGAGGCGAGAGGGTTTCGCGGGGCGATCCAATTGATTGTCGATGAGTTCCAAGGGAGCCGGAGATTGCCTCGGCCCCGTTGAGAATCGTCCGATAACGAAAATATCCGTCACCCTTTCGCGGAGCTGATTCGATCCAGCTCGCAGAAAAGATCGTAAATCCACCTTTAGAAATCAACCTGGCTTATTTCTTCGAACGATAAAAGGACCGTCGGCGAGGGCGAGATGGGAGCGGGAGAAAAAAAAAGGGCGGCGAAGAAACGAAAAGGGAAGAGGAGGAGAGATTTAAAGGCAACCGGCACTCGGTGGATCTGGAGTCAAGGTGCCACGACGGAAATAGGTGGCTTGAAAATCGAAGAGCACGATGAGCGCACTTCGAACTCGAACAGAGAGGGACCTAGGGAGGGGGGGGGGGAGGAGGTCGGCAAGAAGACGAAGGAAAAGAAGAGAAGGACGACTCAAAGAGCAGAAGAGTCGAAGGAGGACGGGTACCGGTGTGGCTCGTCGTAACTCAAGTCTAGTTAAGGGAGCCATAATTCAGGGGATAGCACCAGGTCCTCAAACGGCCCATAAATTATGGGCTTTTAATTTCGCGATATTAACGGGACGATCGGGGCGAATGGCAAGGCGAGCGCGCTTCCTCGAGCTTCGCGCGACTCTTCGACCCACACTTCTGCCTTTTTCTCCCCTTCTCCGTCCCGAGGAACCTCCTGCGTTCCTTCTCCAACTGTTTTGTAAATCTCGCTCCTCCTAAAGATAAACGCTCGATTAACTTCTGCGGAGGAAACGCGGCTAAGAGAACAGCTGACCCCTGACCCCGCGAATCGTCGAGGAAAGATTATACATTAATGAAAAGATAGAGCTTGTTGCGCACCGAGGCCCATTGCGCAAAGTGGAAGCGATTGACATTTCGTTAAACGTGATCGCCGTCCTCGCCGGTAAATCAAGCCGTGATAAAGAAATCCTGAAAGCGCGAGAGGCTCGCCGCGGCTTTACCAGGCACTGGGAAACACGAAAACACGCGAGCCACGAATACTTCGTCATCGTCCCGCGGCAAACGCGTCCCTCATTCGCGGCGGGCTTTCAGTTTTTAACAAGCCAGCCGGACTTATACACGCTCGCCGAGGAACGCGCGTGTCAAGTGGATTCCCAGCTCTTAATTATTCATGAGGACGGGTCGAGGGAAATTCGGAGTCGCTTCTAAGCGCCGCTGAAAGCCAACTTGTCGCACCGTAGATACCGAAACATTTAACCCCGAACTCCCACGTCGCGGCTCTCGTCGACCAAGTTTTCCGCGCGTCAACTACCAAACGAGTGCCAACACGGTCTCTTTTCCGACTTGATTCCGTAAAGTGCATGACTGAAAAAAAAAAACAGGAAAGTCGTCGACACCGCGCGACAGCCTCGTATGAGAAACTTTTTATCGCGATCGACAACTTTTCGCGAGACACGCACTTTTCGTCGGCAACGCGTTACTTTATTTTATACGCTCCCTTGAGCTGTACACGAACCAGACGAGTGTTTTATTCACTTGCCACCCGCGCTCACCTTTGGGACGACCTGCTTCTCTGGCGTAAGTAACTTTTCACGAAGTGCAAACATGCCGAAGTGCACACCTGCGTGACAAGTTGATGTGGTACTAACGCAAGAATCGCGTAATCGCAAGTAGCTTATTGCAAAAATTCATGCGTCTTTAGAGAACGATAAGTCTAATGGGAAAGACAGAGAAGGGAGCGAGATACAGATACGACACGGCGGTGTTTGTAAACGGACAATAAATTGCTGTGATCCGCGTGTCGCGTGCAATTTAAACACCGTTACCGCACGAATTAATAGCTGCAATAACAATTAATAATACACGCTAGCCGTCATAAATATGTCTGATCCTTTCTCGGTAATTGATAATACATGATAATCTCATGCAACTGGCTGCGACACGGTTTTATGAATGGCGTGAAACAAGCTCGTTTAAATTCCTTATACTAGTCTATCGATTGAAGAATAATCGATTGTGTCTGATTGAATATACGAATACAATGAATATACTGTCTAATTGACGACTACTCATTTCCTCTAAGCTGAGTGATCCTCGAACGACTAACGACAGTGAAGGCTCGTTCAGATTAGTCAAGTAACTTGACTTCAAGTTGCTTGAATTCAAGTAACTTGAAACTACTTTACCAGTGTGAACCTGTTATTCACTTGACTTGAAATATCCTTTCAAGTTTCGTTGAAGTTTCAAGCGAAGTAGAGAGTCTTTCAACTTTTCTTACCTTGAAATACAACTTGAATAGTGTGAACGTACCGTCAAGGACCCAGTTCCTGGTCACGAGTGACTACCGCAGGTTTTTAAACGTGTAAAGGGAAAATTGAACCCAATTTAAAAGATTTTTTGTTATTTCAGTAAATCTGCGTTTTATCTTTAATTTGGTATTATAAAAGTGCACACGTAATAATAACTATTTTATAATTTAACTTTGAAAGTGAAAAGTGCAAAGAGAGCAGTTTCTGATCACCTTCGCACGTTTTACTACGAGCTATCAAATTTTGCGTATAAATTTCAAAATACTTCATAATCATCTAGTAATTTGTTAGAATAAATTTGTGTCATAATAAGCTTATTATTTGGTTTATTTTCCTGACCAGGAATTTGGTTCTGATCAGGAACTGGGTCCTTGACGGTACGTACAAGTGTGAAGTTGAAGTCACTTGACGTAAGGTGATTGCCTATTGTTTTTGAAAAGTGAGGTCATAATCACGAAACAACGACTACGAATAGGTGGAGTAATGACAAGACTTCTAAATTCTTAGAAATCTATGAGAAATATGATATTTTATGGAATAACGAAGGAGACCACCTCCTTTCACGCCATTTTAAATATCTACTTGCTTCGAGTAATCTTGAAAGTAGCTCGAAGGCAGCTGGCACTACTGAACGCAAACTTGAAATCAGTATACTTGAAGTGAAGTAACTTGACTAATGCGAACGAGGCTTAGGATATTTTTACGACTCGAGGCAATTAGAAAGCACGTGGACTCGAATAGCATCGATTCCCAAATACGATTGTTAAGTGGAGTAACGTTCTCCAGGGCAAAATTAAGACCGGTTTTAATTGCCTGCGAGGCATTTTCGGGCAATCGGAAGTTCGTAATGAAGTGTTCGTCGCAGGGTATTCGCGGCAGCTTTGTCGGTGGAGCCAGGCTTATCTTGCCGACCGTGAGATAATAAAACCGTTCCTCGCTACGACAATCATTTAATGGCTCATTATCGCGACTACGTTCTCGCCTGGCCCCCGCCCTCACCCGTCCCCACGCGGCCAGGCCGTTTCGCGACCCGAAATTCACATAATTAACTCGAGCACGAGAATTCGTTAAACCGCCGCTGAGCAGCCCCCTCTCGAGATTGCGTTAACCCGATACTCTTTGTCGGCGTAATCAACGATTATCGACTACGCCGAATGTCTCGGTAAGACAGGTCTCTGTAACAAGTCACTCGACGCATCGACTACGGCACTTTCGTTACTCTCATAATTAAATCGGAATGCTACCGTTTCCGTATGGGCGTATACAATCGAAGGTAGTTGCTTTGCTAGAATGTCTCCAAAGTATACGGTTATTCTTTTGCACTTACATCGATTTTTGGCGTAGGTGATGAACCCAGTGATAGATCGTGAATACTCTCGGGTTCCTTGTGTCTTTCGTCCTCCATTAGTCCAATTTCCGTTTCTTGCTAAACGTAGACTGTTCCGCCACGGTAACGGAGCCCCCGCGATATTGACAAAATGGAAAGCGAACCGCGACTACATAACCTGTCTCGCGTGGAAACTCGTTTCGGCTCGCGCGTGTCGACGTAAGGTCAAACTGTAACAACAAAATATCGAAGCCATTCGCGGTCGGGCAGTTAAGCACTGCGAAGCCTGTTTCTCGCCCGTTTCTACTTGTGCCTCTTGATCGAACTCATCTCTGCAAATCACGCGACACGAGCATTAAGCGCCAGAACTTCGCGACAAGTTATTGAAACAATGGCGCTTTTTCTGGCGCGCACACCATACTTGACGATTGTGGCGCCGCGGGTGCCATGGAGAGAAAAGACAGCTGTTTCGTCTTCCCGCGAAATTAATGTCTGCGTTCCGGTCCCGCGAGTATCAGTAATCATTGCGGTTTAAATAGTGTAATTAGTGGCAAAGTGTGATGACCCTGCTGTGACTGATGACGGGCGAACAACAAAAGCTCTTTGGAGGCGCGGTCGAAGGGATATGAGAGCAAAAGACGGGGAGGAAGCAGGAGGCCCTTGGTAAGTGAGATTTGCTAATGGCTAATAATATACTCCATTAGAAATACTACATTAGATATACTACATTTTGGTTGGAAATGTATGGGAAATGGCGTCTCATTGGAACAGCTTTACGCGAGATGTACTATACTTGTGTATTACACAAGTTATAGGTACAATTATTCTCAAAATCTTAATACATAAAGCAAAAAGTGTTTGTGTGTTTGTCTGTCGCCTAAAAACTTTCAAATGGTAAACTCTGGGGTTGCGAAATGTGTCCCAGCTCATTATGCCTAGCTAATCCAGATGAATTAGACTATTTTCAGAAAAAAATAAAGAATTTTTTTTTATGAAATCAGAATCTAAATTTCGGGCCAAACCGAGTAGTATTCTTGGCTATCCAATTACGTTGATCTAACTGTAAAGATGTTGCGTCTCATTTTACGCGATCGCGGAAATTATCCGAGAAATGTGCCTGCCTGGGATAATCTAATCAATTTGCACGGGTCAATCAGAGAGTGAACGATAAAATATTCTTGTTTGAACGTCCTTTTACCGAGGTTTCACGGTCTTCTCTGTTGCATTGGTCGTTTTAACCACGGCAACGGCTCGGGATGAAGTCGTAAGTCGTATACCTGTGCAAAATTGCCATCATCTACCTCGATACTTATCTTGTCTATTCCGAGCCATCACGCTAGCTCTAATAAAAGGATCATCAGCTAACCATTGGCAACTATGTACCATACAGACAGACCCTAATTCGAAAGGATAGTACGAGCGAACAGAAATCGGTTCCTATACATTGAACCTTGTTTAAATTATACATACTCCACCCCCGCGTTCAATTTTCGTACACGTGTTATCACAAAACCTACGTCACTGAAAAATTCATTAACGCCGTTAAACCAGCTGGATAACCACACCTTGACGATCATGGTCGAGTAGATTAGAAGTGATCGGTACCATTTAATCCACAGCGAAACTGTTGGACGCCTGTTCATCTATATTCAATATTCATCGTCACACGACTGTCCAAGTAAAATACTTTGTCCCTGCGCGTCATTATCGTTAATAATCGAGCGGCTGGCTAGAGTTTGACGCTCAACTCTATTCCGTTTAATCGTCGAATCGCCCCGAAGATGAAGCCATAAAGGTTATACATAATAAGTGACCGACTACCAGCCGCGTATACCTATCTCTCCTCAGCCAGCAGCGTTTACCGGGCAGGATCCGAGGCAGCAGCTATACAGTCTTCTAAGGACGTGTACGCGTACATCAGATTGTCGTACGTGGCGCACTGCTTTGGGATCGCCGCCACTCATTTTCATATTCATTAAGGGTAGCCCGAGATTAACATGCTAATTGCAATAATGAGCGGCAGCTTTCCGTGTCCGGGCTTCTCCTCTGCTTCTCCTTCCTCTCACCTTTCCTCTTTGTGTATTCGGCGCAGGCCACCTACGCTCTTGTCCCTCTGGCTCGCTCTCCAGCTACCTGTCTTACACCGCGGTGTAGCAGGGTTTTTGTAATCTGGATCACGGAGGTGTAACACGATTATTGCCTCGACATTTCCCCGTGTAAAACGCGAGAGGAGGAGAAAAACACTCGAGGCGACTGGCGTCCGGGAAAGATGGCCCGTCCACGACGCCAGCCCATCAACGACCTACAGCGTCGAGGGTCAAGGGTTCACCCGTGTAAAACCCGTACGTTACTACCGGCTGGATACGGCGGCTCCTCGGACGTTATAAAGTCGCGTAACACCTGTTAAGCCCGCCACTCTGCGAGACGGCACGAAATTTCCATTCGACCGCTAATGATTTACTGGCCGGCGGCCGGTTCACTTCCAAGAACACGGTCGTTGGACCCTGGAAATGACTTTCCACCGTAGAAATCCATGCGCCGAGGCGCGAATGAAGTTCGTCGCGAGTCTTATCCACGCATTCTAGGAGTGGTGGTCGGCTGTTCGAGTCGCTTTAGCCTCCGTCTTTTATGACGACACTGGCGAACGAGAAACGTGTGCCTCTGGGTGTCTACATTCCCCTAAATTCCTCAGACGAAGAACTCTGAGCTTGTTAACTCTTACTCAAGCTTCGATACCAGATTCACTTCATCCTCGTACAAAGCTCAAAGTTGATTGCTTCGATAGACCACTAGGGATCATTCCAGCTTCGCCCTATCACTGCAAGATTAGGTCCTCTTGAAGTTAACCCTCTTAGAGCACCCATCCCTGGCACTTTCACCGACGCAGGTGCCCTGCGAAGGGGATCTCCCCAATGCCACCCAATTCCGCTTCTGAAGCACACTATTCCCAAGATTCTCGAATCGAACTGCCAACGGAAGGATGAAGAAGCCAGACGATCGGTGGTATCGGTTCATTCATAAGTGGCCGCGGTTCGTTTCCGTGCGAGTGTCTGTCGGTTCGCCGTATCCGAGGCTAGACCGCGCGTGCACGTGATCGAGCGCGCTCGTGCGTGCTGGCAGGTGTGTAGGTGTAGCCCTGCCACGTAGGCGAAGGTGTAGGTGCTCACACACGATATTGGCCGCGTGTATGGTCGGCGTAAGCCGGTCTACTTGGGTGGTCCGTCGAAGAAGGGACCGCACGCAGAGGCCTATCCCCACCAGAAAAACTCCTCTCTCCTGCTCTCTCTCTCGTCCTCTCCTGTAGCGCGGCTCTCGCGCGCGCGCGCGCTCCCTCTCTCTCTCTCTCTCTCTCTCTTGCGCGCCCGTGCACGCTATTGCTCGGCAACGGTTGCGCACACCAAGGCATCCAGCCTCGTACGCACGCACTGACCGTCACCTCTGTGTGTGTGGATGGCCGGAATATCTCTCAATCTAGCCGGCTGAATTCCGGCCGGTACTTACCGACGGCCAGGACTACTCTCTAAACACGGCTGAGTAGCGTTTTAACGTTATTTGTGTCCGCGTTGGAATAAATTTCGAGCGGCCGCGTCGCCGGAGGTCGGTGCCGCCGGCGTTTCGCGACGATCAACGACGACCGCGTTAGCGATAACGCCCGATAACGCGATATTACCTCACTTTCCCGCGGCCGCGCCGGATTCTCCTCGCCTCGGTTCTCGGTAATCTTCGGGTTAACTCCTCGTCGGACCGCGGAACGGCGGGCATTGTGCTGCGCGAGGTGATTTCTCAGGCAGGGTAATAAGAAGCTCTGACCAGTTTATTGGGGACGGTTCTAAATGGAGGAGTTAATCTACCGGGGAACTTGGCAACGGATAATGCGCGATGTTCAATGGGATTTTACCATATACATATCTCGCTCTGCGTCGGATCTCCGCCGCCGCGGAGCGTTCGACGAAGGGACCACCCTCTAAGCCCGCGTCGGATATCATCGATTCTATGCCCTCATTAATCATACGGTATCGCGTAATTCCCCGTGGCGGGGCGCGTCGCCTCTTCTCTCTCCCCCCAATTACCGCCCCGTTTAATTCATTAGGCACGCTTTCGGTTCGAGGCGTGATCAACGTTTGCGCAGGTGTTGCATAGATTGTTTGCGGATGATGTAACGTCATTAAGGGGGTACGTTTATCCATTACGACTAACAAGGCTCACTTCGCGAAAGAAGCCTGGCTACGTGAAGGCACTAGCAGCAGTTACTTTGATACCGCTGGCACGGGGTTTGAAGTGTAGCTTGCGCGAGATTCCACGGTTGTTCGCGAAGATCCCCAAGGAACTCGCTGATTAAACACTGCGTCACGGTATGCGCGCGCGTGCACGGCCTGGCCGGGTAGGCACAGGACGCGCGCGCGTGTGCGTAGACGTGCCGCTTCATTACGCGGCGCGGAGTCAGGAATGCCAAGCTTCGTCGCGATCTAATGACTCTCACTATTAGTCAGCCGAGAGTTTGGCGAATCTGCCTAATCGGGTTGACAGTGTACACGTGCGTGCGACTCGCCCGCGCCTGTGTCTGGACCTAATCTGTATGCCCGAGCGTTCTCCGCCGAAGGTGAAATTGATTGACCTATCGGTAGGTATGCAAAGTTTGCTGTTCTTCGAGACTTTCCGAAATTTCAGTAATCGGTATAGAAAGCAGCCGCCTCGAGGTGTTGAACAGATACTAGTGCCGGAGTAGCCGTAACCCTGAAAGATTACCTACGTGCATTAGGGTGTTTCATATTAGAGGATTAGAATTAAAATATTACATTTTTTTTACTTTGCTCATGCCGTGATTACTATTAATATAAAAAGAATATCTGTGAAATTTTAGGAAGATTGAGTAATATTTAGAGGTTGCACTTAGATGAATAGAACCAAGGGGGCGAACAAAGTTACACGAAACTAGCACCTTTTGAAAATTGAAACACCCTAACGTGCATCGTATGTTTTTCAATACCGCGTTCGCCCCTATAGGGAAGGCGTAGCCCGCGTATCAGCCGTGAGATCGAGGTCGTTGGTGCAATTAAAACGACTGCCTTCAGCAGCGAGATACGTGGATTACAGTAGCTACTTTCCGTGACTGCTAACAATAGTAATCGCGTTTAATTAGAGTGATGGTTTCATTATGTTGCGCCGAGTATTACAAATTCGTTTCCTCGGCGTGCAATCATCTAAACGCTATCGCGGCAGAAGATGTGCATGTACAGCGGGCGGATGGTATAGCCGGTAATTAAATCTTAGATCGCTGTGACTTTCGTCGCGTCAAAGTGCACGCGCGTGCACCAGAGATTTAACCTCCCTAATCGACCGCCATCGCCTCTGGAATGCTGCCGGGTGTAAACGTATTAAATGCGCCGATAAGAAAGGCTTCGCCTTCGGTCTCACTTGGCGCGTTTTGCGGAACGCGCGCGGCTAACCAGCGTATGCAAATCCGTGACCATACACTTGCCAGCTGTATTTTCACTCTTGTTGCTCGCAATTGACTCGTCTGTCATATTAGTACGGGAGGATTTACTCCGGGGCTGGTTGTTTCTCCTCTGACGGGGGACTCCTCGCGACCGGGGAACCTGTTCCGCGCCGGGCAATAATTTACGCGAGCTACAATGACATTAAACCACTTATTTTGTGTATAAACCCCGGCTGTTTATGCGAGCTATTAATAGCACGCACCGACGATAATGACAGGAACGAGGATCCCGAGGAAAACTTCCCCCGCGTGCATGAAATTTATCTCCTCTCCTCTCGCTCGACGCTTCGCGGATTAAACGGTCGCGGCCTGTGCTATCCTTTTCGCGCGTCGATCCGCGATAAACCGGTTCGATCATTCATAAATTCGTATCGGCGTTATTGATATCGTAGATTACGGGACTCTCTTTTTTTCTCTCCTTTCTAATCCAGAGGGGGGGGGGGGGGATTGTCTCCTTCGCTCAGTGGTCGCTTTCTCTTTCTCCGCTAGAACCGGTCCGTTTAAATTACGCCTGCGATCAGGCCAGTTAAAGTGTTTCCGATCGCGTTACTTGGACGATTAACGATCAATCTTTGGAATCGTAGCTTTGCATAGATAGATACTGCCAGAGATTGCATATTTCAGAAGCAGGCTAGGCGAGTGTAGTATTGCCAGAGTATAAATTGTCGAAGAAATGTTCGATGTGGCACGAAGAAAGGGCCGTTTCGGTAACTTCTTCTTCTAATGAAACAACATCACTGGATTAAAGAAGCAGCACGAGGATTATTTAAAGTGTACGAGATTATTTACGACGTAATCATCCTCGCTGCACCGTTTCCATCCCGACGATGGAATCGCCGAACACGAATCCACCAGGTTTACTCCCCGAAGAGTGACTACGAGGAAAGACCCCCGGGGGTGATACTTGGCTTAATCGCCAGCTCGCGGTCCTTTATTGCCAACGGTTACTTTGGTTAAGTACCAGGGTCATTGAGAAAATTGTGGGTCTGTTTGCACTGTCAGCCAGTGGACTGGTTTCATTCGGTTAAGCCGACGGACAGCCTATACTTGAACCGTGCACCGGACAAAATCGCTCTATCAGCTCCGGCCGAGGCACACGGAATGTGGATTCAACGACGTCCCAGAAGGAATCTCAAAGTACCTTGGTATTACCTTCGCCTTGATTTTATTTCAATTAAATGCCTCCCGTGCGACGTAGCAGCCGAGAGAGGCGCAGCCGCGTTTTATTCGCCGCTACGCCTAAATACTTCCTCGCCGAGGAATCTCGCGATCGCAGCCGTGGGATTCACCAATCCATAAACGTTGCAGAAGCCAGCGCACCGACAAAATCATCTCGCCCCGAGGATGCGCAGAATTTTCTTCCCCTCCGTCGCGCCTATCCGCTCGCTGTGTTCTTCTAGTTTGCTACAATCCCGTCGAGAGGATTAGAAACGTACCCTCCTCCGATCGCTTGTCCCGTCTCGATTTTCCTGAAGCAGACAGGAAACCCGTTCACCGTGACCGAACGGGGATCGAAAGCAAGAGTGACAGAGGGATAGAGCTCTCGTTTCACGGGGATAAAAAGAGCCGTCGCTGGTTGGGATACGCGTGCGTCGTGGTGGACCCTCACCTCGGACAACAGGTTATATAAGGTCGGGGTCCAAAGTAACCATTATCGAGCACGATATCTTCGTACCTGGTCGTTAGAGGGAGCAGCCCCCGACCACGAAGAGGAACACGAAGAGTGTACTTGAAGAAGACTCGTTACGTTACACAGAGTGGAAAGAGCCCGGCCGTAAAGTGGCCTTTGTCATTGGAGACTTCCTTGAACCTGGTTACGGGTCTCTTTTCGCGTATCGAATGTTATACGCCCCCTCTCCCCTACTCTCGCTTTTCGAGAAGCAGTTTGCCAGTCAGTTTCGGCCTGATAATTATTGCAACGACCGCCTGCGCCGGGCTATCGAGCGATCGCCCTGGAACGAAAGCTTTTTATCGCCCCGGAGAGGATTACGAGTTTCGTCTTAAAGGGCCCCGTCAGTGAAAGTGGACGTCTACGGTCAGACCTAACCGCAGCGGGCCCGTCGAAAAAGAGTGGCGAATCGCTGGGATACCAGGCCGTTAACAACGTCCAGTTACGTGGAAAAACGGTTTTCAACGGAATCTGCTATCGGAGATTCGCATCCACCCACTGGTAACGCGAGAGGCTTCGATTAGACCGAACTGGAGTGCGTTCCGTTCGGGGAGGTTTCCAAGATCGACACCCCGCGGGGAGCGTAAATCACGCCGAGGAATTTGTCTCGCGGTCGGATTTATTTCGACGAGGCGACAGAGCGCGTAAGTCCCAACAAACCGGTGGACGCGTGTTTCTTGCCGATGAAGACTCGCGATCCGTGGACAGGATGATCGACCGACAATGGTGGCAAGGGAGGAGGAGAAATATTAAGCTGGGTTCGCGTTGTACATCGAAGGGGCGTTACACCTTGCCTCACCTGTCCTCCCGGCGCTGCTAATTGTACAACCTGAACGACGTTTCATTGTCGGGTCTCGCTACGATTGCTCCGCGCTATACGGCGTCGTTACTGCTCGTGATACGTTCCGGGAGGGCAAGATGTACAAATCTGGCCGCGGAGGTTTATCAATGCTGCAGATACAGGTTAATCGCCCGATCTGCGCGCGGTCATCGAGCATGAAAAAAGTGCCGACAAATTTGACTGCACGGTACGCGGAGTCTTCGAATTAATTCAGCAAACAATCAGCACGGCCGACTGGGCCGTAAAAGGAATGACAGAAAGCTGGCTAGAGGTGGAACGAGGAGGAAGGACGAGTCCGAGGGAGAGGGAGCTCGGCTGATCATAGTCTATGATTATGTTCTTGACTTTCGCGGTCAAGCTCCTTCATCCGTGCTTCCACGGTTCCCTCTATGGTGTTCCTTCCATGCGGCTCCGTGCCGCTATTTATAGAGGCTTATTACTTTATTGCAACCCGACGCTGAATGCATTCCGCCCACGCAGCAGTCTAGCGATACGCGAAATCTTTGGCGGCTATCGGACGAAATCGTCCTCCCGGCCTAGGAGACTCGTAAACACAATTCACCGATTGCAATTAGCGGGGCTTTGATTCCATTCGTCTGCCTTGGTCTCTCGCATTTCGCTGTAACAGGAGAACGTCCGCGTAAAACTGGATATTCGAGAACGCCGTGAACGTCCACCAAACTGACTTCTTCCGAAAAACCTGCATTCCTGCTCGCGGGTTAGATCGTAAAGTAGACACTTGCGAAAGTATCATATTCGGTCTGGAAGTCGAAGAGACAAAAAACTGGCGAATCGCTTCTTCGCGACCCGGAGAAGATTCGTCTCCGAGGATCTCCGCACAATGTACAATGGACAAGGACGGGTATTCGCGTTCTCGCCAATGAAAACCGTCATTGTTGTCCACCTGGTGGACGAGGGGAATTTCGCGGCGCATCGATCGTTTGATCGTCAATCGATTAATAGTATGCAGGGACTTATTCAAAGTTGGTGGAGGCCACCCTGCAGCCGACTTTCGCCACACACCTTGCTGGCATCTCGCCGTAGGCAAGAAGGCGGTCGCCGTCTCGGCTCATTAAAGCTAATAATGTGGATTTACTAATCTCTCTACTCTGTCGGGCGGATATGCCTTCCCTCCACTCATTTCTCCATATTTCTTCGTCGAAACTCTGTGACCCATCTAAACCGAGTGTCCCCCGGAACTTCAGCGGCATAGTGTTTCTATGTTTCTACGGTAGCGGCGCGCAATGCCTCTTCACAATGGCACTTGCGATACCGTGCGAAGTTGCGCCAGCTACAAAGGACGCGGCTAGCTCGTGGAACGAGGAACACGGATTCTTACGTTATGGGAAATCGATGCCACGATAAACGCGGAACAAGCCTCAGCCATGGCTGTTGGAGGGGTGCGGCGTTTGTCTCGCAAAAACACGACACGAACCACCGTCGTATCCATTCATTTCCCCGTCCATTTATCATCGCCGAGTTTGTCGTAAAACGTGAGAAAATTGTTGTACTTGGCTTGGGACAAATTAGCTCGGTCCCGCTCCACTTATTCTTATGGGGAAAAAATGTAATAGTCCGGCGCATGAGTGGCGATAATGCTAGGGTCTCGAGTCCGACGTAATTAACTAGCTGCGAGCTATGGTTAACAGAGCTGTGAGGAACTTATTATGGATAATGCAATTTGGTTGGAAAAACTTAATCGTTAGTTAGCTGGAGTAGCGGGATCGTGGATCCGCGAGCTGTGTATACGAACGATCATCGGAAATCTCTCTACTTCGTACAGACATCCTCTACAAACATACATTTCTCCGTCGTCTAAAGTCTAAATACTAACTCCCGTGCAGAGACGATTGTTTCATCAGGGTTCGTTTTCTCAAGTACTCCAATCATGCGCCCGATGACGCGGCAATGGCAGGAACGTCACGAAGCGCCAGAATTTACGTCCGTACGTCGTTCGGCCTATTACCGAATGCTCGTAAATTTCGACCTCTCAAGTAATCACGCGAACGTCTCAGGGTTACGTAAAGACAACCGGATATTTATGCCCGTGGGCAAGTATCACGATAGGATACCGTCTTCCACCTGATGGCTGAAAGGTCGATCATCGACCTGCGCCTTTTATTCCAGGCCGCCTGACCCGGTTATAGAGCTGATCAATTTTTTATTTGCCACGTAGCTCGCATATTTCGTCACTTGGAGTTGAACGTTCCGGTGGCTTGCTTTCCACGACCATGTTCCTTGGATTGTGTCACTTAGACACGAGCCGCGTTAAAGCTTGTTACCCTTATTTTGTTACCCTTTCCGCGGGTACCAGTCGCTTGATCGATAGCCTATCGACAGATTATTCCCGTTCGGTGAATTCTGACCGAAAACTCGGTAGCAAGTTTCCCGCCACCGCGGGGGATAGGTTCGGTTGGTCGTAAATCGAACGGAACCGATCGACACGATAGCTTTAATAAGCTTTAATCAACCGTGACTCGAGAATTCCTTTCGCCGACATTCGAAACAACGTGTCGATAGAATTTCAAGCTCTCTGATCCTGTGACCTGTCAACCGGTTCCCCGGCGCGTTTTTCGGTCGCCTCGGGGGGGAGTTCCCCTTCGATCGTATAAATTCATTAAAACAACCCTTCGCTGGTGTCTGGCCGCGCAACGTCAATCGAATTCCAAACATACTCGGGCCGGAGGGTGTTGCCTTTTTTCCTCGCCGCCCGGATCACCCGAGTTTACGCAGGGGTTGCGTGCCGCGATATTTGCATTCGGCTGTCTCATCTTTCAGTCGTCTCACTTCTTCACGGTGTAGAAATACGCTTCCCAGCGGTCTGAAGTATAGTCGCCTCCAAACTTGCACCTACGATTGTGAAGCACCTTGTACTTCAAGGCGCATTCCTGCATACACCACTTAATTAACTAAATTCCATGGATCGTGTGATAGTCCACGGCGATGCCTGTGTAAGCGAGGAATATTTCACGTACCAAAGTATCTTTATAATCTCCGATACTTTATGTTCTACTATCGGCATCCCTCGTGAGCGCGAAGCTCGTGAATGCACCTTTCGTGGCTGAAGAAGAGTCTTCCTTAAATATCGAGGGGCAAAAAGAGGGACTCCACGATGTTCAAACTGTTAACGATCAAAGGTCAACTTCCCACGTTATACAGTGGTTCTTGAAAAATCTCGAAGAATGTGACTGATAGTTTGCTGTACAATAGCAAGCTTAATGTTGAATAGAACAGATGCAGCAACTTTTAGCGTTACAATTCACCGAAAATCAAAGTAATTGAACACGTGCACGGTTCACCGGTAGGTACATACGTTACCGCGAAACAAAGAGAGAGTGAGAGAGTGAGAGAGAAAGGGTTGCCGGTAATTACGTAAGAGAATCAATTAAGCACTTGAATACCTGAAGAGCCTAGCTATATCCATTCCACCTACCTACCGGGGGTTATTAATGAACTCGTCAGATATCCGTTAAACGTTCCCAGCTCGAACTCGCGGCCACCTCTGCCGCTTGATGCCGCATTAAGTGATTAGTCGCCCCGAGCGCTGCCGGTTATTTCGAGGGTAACGGGGACGAATTGGTAATTAATATCTGGCCGACGGTGCGCGCCGAGGGTGGGTCCAACGGTTTTAGCGAATAGACCGTCAAGGGTGGATCCATCCGGGCGCACCCCCTCCGGAGATGTTAATAGGCGTTCTCCAGGGAGCTCCTTCTCCCGCTGCTCCTTTTATTTTCCCTGTAAACGTTTCGCTTTATTGGATTTCGTTTGATCGACGCTCTATCCGCGGTCGGAGATAAGGATTCCAGGAATAACTCGGAAGCCTCCCCCGTCGAGGTTCGAGCGCGGAACAAGTGTACCTACAGGGTGTTTTATCGTTTTACATACGAAGGGTCGTGTTCGAAGGGATCGTCGAATCCCTGCTGCGGGGTGTTATGTGTTTCGGCAATTAGGTGGTTGATAGAACGGGGATTTGGAAAGGGGCGGTTAAGCTCTCGGTATTCCCTGATGCCTCGGACGCGGTATTAACGCTCCACTCTCTACGATTAAGTGCCGTTACATAAATTACATGGTCGAAAACGGAGATTTGCACGAAGTTATACGCGGTGTTCATTGTTTTATTATCCAGCGTGAAAATGTGACTGGCCGGTTACGGTTTGGCGTAAAAATATAACGACCGCGCCGCTCTGTAAGCTGGTTACGAGCGAGCAAACGAGCCGGTCATCGCTACGCTCGCCCCGACGTGTCTAGCATTTTGCATTTTTCACGAATTTCTCTTATCGCGGCGTGTACTCCTTTAAACCTAACGAGCTTCACGGACGTTGAGCGCCGCACCGAGACGAACATAATAATTAATTTGACGATCGTGTAAGCCACGCATCGCGGCATCGTTCCGCAGATAATTCGTATTAGATAATCGCGAAATAATCGTGCATTTATGCGCGGTGCTTGCTGGTACGGCCGAGCCAGCGCGGCGGGTGTAATTAACTTTCCACGGTCCCTCTATCGTGTGGCCAAGGTGATTAATCGAGACGCGTCTATGAATTTATGGATTTCATTTAATATCTCAATGCACGGTAGGCGAGGGCCATAATTGAAACACGGCCTTTGTCGATCGTGAGAGGCAACGCCTGGAATGACTCGGGTACGCAATCCTACTTAAGAGTTTGATAAAGTAATTAACTATAAAGTACCTTTAATCAGATAATACGTTCTACCGATTAGCGTCCACCGACCGCCGCGCCGCGCCGCGTTTCCACGAGAATTACGCTGGCCAAGATAATATTAATTGCGCCCCGTTTCTTTTTTTTCATGGTCCTTCGGTAATGTGTTTACCGTCCGATCGACCTCGCGATATCTACGCGACATTCGTAAGAAATGCACGACGGTCTGTTCTACTCGATTGTCGGAACACTCCGGGACAGGTGTACGTTAAACGATCCGCATTTAAACGTGCATTCGCCGTTTATTACGATGCTCGTTTCTCTGGCCTCTTTTCAACGCTTTTTGCCATTTATCGCCGTGAATTGTGGCGAAATAATGGAGAACGCGGCGCGAGTACGGAACAATGGCTGGCTCGTTCCTTCGAAAGAGGTATTAGTGCGTCAATTTCCACTTAAAATTAAAACGATCGATATTCCTTCGGAATGAGGATAATTTTGAGAAATTCAGTACGCGTAATAGAAGGCGATACGAGTGGATAGAGATAAAGACAGATGTACAGGCTACAGAAATTTCCGATCATAGCACGGCAATTGTGTATTCAGCAAGTAGTAGGTAGATACACGATTAACAGAGAAACTTAGAAAGATGATCTCGCGTTAATCGCTGGAGACAGCGGAAGGGTCGATCACTCGCATCCTTCTCCTTTCTGTCCTTCGTGTTGTCTCTCTTCCTCTAACGGCCAGGCAGTCATTTCAGGATAAATTGTAGCCGTAAGGATGGAACATCAGCCTTTTTTTTTTGGCTTGGCTAGTGTGGGTGGCCACATCGCGCCTCGCGCGCTCGGGTAGTACACATATTCGTGTATCCACAGGTTCGTAAGCGGGCTCAGCTTCCTCCCTGTTAAGTAATTCATTCGATGCACAATGTAGACCGCGCGTAATCGTTTACGGCGTTACTTGCATAATTCACTTGATTCTAATTTTCTGATACGCGTGCAAAAGTTCACGCCAAATTAAGTGGACGTGAGTGAAGTTTCCTTAGCATGTTTGTAATCATCGGCGCATTATTCTGTGACTCCGTAACGTATGCACGCAGAGTACATTGTACGATGCATGTACTCCTTGCGTACGATGTCAGGATACAGAATGAAACAAGCGCGTAGGTAAGCACAAACGCTTCTCCTCTCAGACCCTCTTTCCAAGATACAGAAATATTCGTGTTGCTTGTTAGAATGACCTCTTCGATTTTAGTTCATGTTTGAGACTAATGACAAAAAGCAAGTTTGTTTACTTTAAATAAAGATTCAGAATTCTAAAATATAATAAATCATTTTAATTCCTGAAATTTTCTATTACCCAACCGCGGGATCAGTCCCGGAATCCCGAGATAGACTTCAGAAAATCCCGCAATACCGGGATAGTAAATAATAACCGGGGTTGTATTCCCCAATTGCGACAGATCCCGAGTATGTAGGTACATAGGAATCACTTGATTACCTACTCATTCTTCATCTTATCCCACGAAGGTGGCACTTCCCGAAGGGAGCCACCGCAGAGACCTGACGTCACTGCAGCATACTGGAGCCATAAACCGTAATGTCTACAGGAGTGTGTCGATACTTGGCATCGTGGAAGGTGCAGCATGGGACTGTACGCGACACCACGTGTACTGGCGTCCGCCGATATCGTCGCGCGGATCTGCGGTTGCGCGACCTCTCCGCGCAACAAATTTCCACCTGACTACCGGCTAACGATCGCGCCCGATCACCGTGATCGGATATTTTTGATCCCGCCAGCGGCTTTTTGTCTCGCCTTCCGCGAACTCGCCGGACCGGTTGCGACTTTCCTCTCGATTCAGCCGTTCCGTCCCTTTCGTTCGCCCCGACCGTACGTCATCCGTCATTGGCGGGGATCTCGTTGCGTTCGCCGACGACACGTCGCGTCGCGCGGCGCGCAGCAGATTCTTGCCATCGGGATCGTCAGGAAGTCGGGCTTCAATTTGCTAGCGACCCTCGTCCGGGGCAATCGAGGGACGATCGAGAAGCACCCTGGCTCGGCAGTCATCGAGCGACGATTCGTCTTGGTTCATGCGTCGGCGAACGTCAGGCGTGCTTCTCATTTCTATGGAGGAAGGTAATTGCGGCATACCCCGGTTTCCTTCAGCGGGGATAGTCTCGCAGGATTGAATTATATGTTTTCGTTTCTTTTATTTTTTCTATTAGATGCTATTGCTATACACGGTCGCGTGCAACGAGGTATGGACAGCATCGATTACTGCATCTCCCCTGGCTGCCTTTCCGCATAACAATTTCCGCAATCTCGTTAACAATACCGCACGCAACACGTCCGCGTCTCGTTGTATGCGTGACGTAATGAAACGACGGATCGGCCGCGGCTACCCTGAGCTATTGACTCGGCTCGTCTGCCGCGAGAGTCGCCAGACCGGTTGCACTGTTCCTTCAATAAATATCCCGATCCTTCCCGTAATGGTGTCGTTCGTTATCGGCGGCTGACTTCTTTATTATATTGTCGATAATAATATAGACGTACGTAGCTCGCGCGCCGCGATTAGCGGCTCAGCTTGGTCGGCCAGCGTTAGGCGAGGTATAAACACTCGCCTGCGCGCGGGCAACGAAATTATAAAAACCGTGGAAAACGGAAACCGCGCCAACCGCGCTGTGACGTGTGTTATAAATCACTGGGATGATCTCTGCAGTGTATTTAATAATTCGTCGGCACACGTACAGCTGTAAGTAAGATGAGAAACATGGAATAAATCAGAGGAATAGCTTGTACACCCGTGCTCCAATCTTAATTACAAATCTACGAATTTTTATGTAGGTAACGAGGATCGAGCAACGCTCGAAAGCGAGAATCCCCACCACGGAGAGGATCCCGTGGTGGCCAGGGGTCCGTGGAGTCGCGATAATACAGACGTCGGACGAAAAATGGTGGCGACCGGACAGAAAATCTCGTTAATAATTTACCGAATCTGTGAACGGTGCCACGTGTCTCCACGCTTTAAGGGAATACCCCTCGTGCCAGAAGAATCCGAGACACGAGGCGGCCCACCCACGTACATGGTTATAAGCCTCTCTGCTCACCCCCTCTTTCCTCCCCCTTTTCAACGAGGGATCATATAATACACCTACACCCGTCACCGAAGCGAGCGCAGCGTGTACGCTCGAACCAGACGAGAAGAGGCGTTCGTCGTGTCGTTCTCGTCGACAACAGGTCCACTTCCGGCCCGCATTCGTCGCTTAAACGCTTCCTCGTGCAGTGATTTATTCGTTTCGGTGAGCCCGGAGGGGGCCACTGTTGCGTACACGCGCGCGCTGCTTTCTTACAAACGATTTCGCCAGCTTTTCCATTAATCAAGCGGCGGAACGTTCTCTTCGCCACGGCCGGTTCCCTGGATTCTCCGGAGTCGCGCACAATGGACGGTAATTTAGTCGTAAAACGCGTGGCATATCGAAAACGAGGCGTTTAACCGGCGATTTACGGGTCCATTGGACGATTCGAATCGTGGCGATTGAACGTGGAAAATTGTTAGACGGGTTGCCGTCTCGTTGAATGCCCGCCGAAGAGTTTCGCGTTCAGCGTACAGGCGAGAGGTAATCAGCATCCTCCGTGCTCTGGGTCATTCGTACGGGGTGACCCTGAAGAGATTGATGTACTCGACCACGCTTAATCGCGCGCTCGTAAAGACGTATGACGATCAACTTCCTTCCGGGGGCCACCTACGCGTCTCGATTTGTAGCCGGCGTTGAAGCATCATTAGCCGGCGCGCAACGGCCCGGCGGAATTTCTCGGAAAATAATTATCATAAATTCCGTTTCTGCGAACTCAATCGACCGTATGATAAATGCCCGGCGAACGAATCTTGATACCTTTAGCAATACCGTCGGGGGCGGTGGAGGTTTTATTGTCCCGAGCGAAACGGTTGTGGTCCCGTGCCTCGTACGCACGCGGATCCCGCACCGGCGAGTGCGATCACCCCTGCCGATGGAGTGCTCTGCCGTAGATCCTTTTCGAGCGACGCACCAAAGTAAACCTATTACCGTGGATCGTGTATTTCGTAACGGAGAGCTAATCGCCGGCATCTCGCGCGATTGGTACCGTCGAAGAAGCCTCAAACGTTTCGTGCGTGCGCGCACCGCGGGAAAGAAAAGCTCGCCGAAAGAAAACGGTAGCTCGTTAAAGGGATCTTAATTGATTTAATGGCAGAAAATCCCTGGCCGGATAATCGTCGGCCATATTATTTCAACGTGAAGTAATCCGCCGTCGGTGGCATTCCCCGCGTTTCAGCAATGCGATTTCTTCGTTGGCTCAATCCCGGTGACTGGGTGCCCGCTGCCCGAGCTACGACTTCCTTTCACTAATGGGTCCTCTGTTGTTGCCTGCCCGCAGGACGCGACCGATCGCCGACGAATTCGATCTGCCCCGCTCGCACGGGGATACGTACTTTACGTGCGTCGCGTCGGCCAGGAGTGTGTTGACGTTATGCCTACAAACTGTCCGTCCCACGTCCGTCGGGGCTGATTCTCATTAGCGGGCCCGCGGTGTTCATTCGGCTGCTTATTAACTGCGGAAAAGCACGCGGCACCGGCAAGAACCACGCGAGCACGGACGAGCAAGGCTCGCGCACAATTAATTTAAAAGTTAAATGCTTCGGAACCCCGCGCCGTGGCAACGCTGGCGTTATTAATTACGCAATATTACGCTCGTATCTTTCACGCTGTTACGTTCAAATTATCGTCAAAGAAAGCAGGAACCTGATTCATCAAAGTCGCCCGCTTCGCCCTGGCTAAGCACGAAAGCTCGTCTCTCGCTTCCTTCTACGTTCCATCGCGCCCCGATCGTTTGTCAACATTTAAGCGTACGGAGAATCGAATATAGCCCCGCTGTATTAGTCCGGCACAAGAGATCATTGGTGTGCTCGTCAATACCTCGTGTTTCCGCAAATACACGGAGGAAAGCCACGGTCGCGCACCCTACTTAAGTAGTTTATAGCACTCGGTGTTGGGGCAAGGGACAGTCGTCCCCCGAAAATTTTCAATTCCCCTGGAGGGTTCGCTGAAACGCGCCCCGCTGCCCGGCCGAACGTCAACTGTAATCGAGTCGAATGGCAGATAATCTCGGGGCCCGTCTTCTCCGCGGCGAGGAAGACAGGAAGAGAGAAGGGAATGGCGTTGGCGGTGCTTATCGGCGCAGTGACCGTGTAAAAGTTTGCTCCGTGGCGCGTTACGCCCATAAGTCAAGGGATATTTGAAAGACGAAGCAACATTCTGGGGCCAGCGAATGGATCCCCCGCGGTGCCATCCGCCGGCTTGTTAATCGCCCAATGGACGTGCCGTTTCGCGACGGTTCTGCCTTGGAAACGTTCCTCGTTCTCTCCGCCGGACGGTCTGGCACCGCGTTAAAGAAAGCCACGGTATCGTTCCCGATGTCGCCGATTTCTTTCGCGATAGCCTCGTCCCGGATTAATGCAACGAGATTTTAACGACTGCCTCGCTCCTCGGCGCTGCGCGTTTACGTTAATTGATGGACTTAGCGAGGTTGATCGAACGCGTGGGAAATAACGCAGCGTCACGCAACCGGGACAAGGGGCGCACACTCGTCGATTTTGATAGCTGGGTATTCGGATCGAATGGAATATCGCATCCACTTGGTGGTCTTCGCGCGACCGCTTCCAATTAAATCCGCTTGTCGGCCAGAGGCACTGAAAAAGTTTCCAGAGCGCGAGTACCCGAGTGGAAAACACGGTTCGCGGTAACGCAATCGCGTCTAACGATAGAGCTGTCCGCAATTCGCGTGCAAACTCGCGGCCGCGCCTCCTTAATTATTCGCGCGTGGACGTTTGTCGCGTCATTACGCTTCCATTCGTCGCCGACAGCGTAATTTCTCTTCGCTGATACGAGAGGAACGGCGCTAACCGACGCCTCGACAGTTCCCGTTCTCGTGTCGAAGCCCCGCTCCATCCGCACGGGGGCCCCCGTGGCTGCGATCTCCGATTTTCCACCGTCGACCCGTCGATGCGAAAGAGAGAAAAGGAGGGTCGAAGCTGCGGGCTGTTGGCTCGAGGCACGCGTGATGACATGGTAGCGGAGCCTCGCGATCAGACAAGAATGATAATTACAGTAGTCGTTAATACGTCGTTAGAAGTGATTTTGTTTTAATGGTTCCACGTATGGAGGGGAAAAGAACAACGTCCGACCGAACGGAAGCACTCTGTTTCCTTTACTGTCGCTGCACGTCGATCGGGATTTCTGGGAGCCTGGATAATTAGCGCGATTAACATCGCGGCAGTCCTGCGGGCGGAAATCTATTCAACAACGGTGGAAAGCTCGGAAAGAGCGATTTATCAAGAAAACGATCTGTCGCACTAAATCAGCTGTATCAATAGAAATCAGAGGCAACGGGGACCGATAGGAAAGAACGTTACGATCGCAACGACCGATCGCTCGAGAGTGCAAGCGCTGCAAGCCCCACCGTTAACGGCCAAGTCCATCGTTCCCCGTTACACCACGAACCGCGAACCACGTCCACCGTCTCTCGAATGGGATCGATAAATCTCCGCGGTATTTATCGCGGGGAGATTTCTCATCGCGTGTCAGCCACGAGTTTCGCCGGGTCTTAACAAATCTCCGCGTCCACGCCGGTAACACAATACCGCCATTTGTAGCACGACGCGAGACGAAAACGATCGTTCCAACCTATCCCGCCGCCACTATCTGAAAATACACTTTACGATATCTGGAACGAACGGAAGCCATTCATAGGTATCTGTAGCCACGTCTAGGCCGCAGGGACCCCGCCGCTAGTCTACGCGGATGGTGGTGGTTGGCTCTGGCCGGGTTTGTTATCGTGCTCGGCCGCGGAGAACGGGAGGCACCTTCGATTTAACCTTAATAAGATCGATGGATCCCACGAGGCTGCCCGATATGGAGCAAGCTCTCGCTCTTCGACACACGTAGCCTACCTCGTCGCACGTGTGCCTGCACGTATGGAGCGCAGAGTGATTCAGACGTGCGTGAACGATGTTCAACTATCTCTCTGATATTCACAATAATCTTCTCCGTAATATCGCCGTTAGAATCCTCCATTGTGAATGGAGAAATTCGATAATTTGCACCACGTAGTACATAGGCTCTTTAATTGAAAAATGGAGCGCGATATTCCTGACATGTCTATAAGTCTGTCGATCTTATAGATACCATGTACATGCATCGCTTGTCTCGACCAATCAGTTCAACGAGAGAAAGAGCCACGGTTGGCTAGAAGGAGAGAGCAAGGACGAGAACCAGGCCTGCAAATTAATGTCTCTTTATTTCGCTGCGAACATTTCGTTAAAGCTTGATTTATCGCTATATAGCGAGCACTACCTTTTTATCGGCTGATCGCCCGCGGCCTCGATCGCTCCTTTAATTATGCAATGCGGTACAGATCTCGTTCCGTGGCTGGGAATTGATATTAACGATCGCACACGCTCTCGTTTTCTTTGTTTGGGAATCCAAGGGACTCGTTCACGAAATTGTCAGAGGGTGGAGCCTTTACAACTTCTATTATCAAAATTTTGCCGCTGCCCCCAAATATCTGTAACGCTGACTCCGCTTGCAAGTGCTGCGCATCGGTTCGGCCAATCGCAACAAGCATCCAGCCCCTTTCTCGGCGTCAACCGACGGTGTCGAATCTACTCCGTTTTTCTCGATCATCGATGCATCTCGAGCAACGATCTCGTTGCGCCTTTCCCACCGTGGCATGAATCGTGGCCGGCCGCCACGTTAATGGAACTATCTTCCGTGTGCGTTACATACTCAGCCCAGAAAACTAATTAACCATAACTTTCCGTAAATGGATGTAACGCGCGATACCCAGCAGTTTCCTTGCTCGCCGCGGCGTACCTGGTAATTAATATATTCCACGGCGGCGGGACAAAGCCGTTAGCGTGCCTTTTTAGCGGGAGAAGTTTGTCGCTGCCAGATCCGCGGCTGGCTCGTCGAGGTATCGCCTAGTATCGAGGAGATCGACCGTCGCGCGCGAGCCAGCGAGTTAAACGTTATGGTCTAATATCCAGCGATTCACGAGCGGCTTCCTTAATGAGCGAATGCGCGAAACAATTTCTCCAGCCACGCGGACGTTGCATAATCCGCGGCCGGGGTAGAGCACCGCGAGAGACCGCTGTATTAATTGCCCTCGCGATGATCGCACGTGGAAAAATTCACGCCGGCCTCCTCTTCGGCGTATCCTCGGCGTTGCAGCGCGGCGGCGCGGCTTTTGTGTTTATCGGGGAACCGTAAAGCGTCGGGCGAAGACGGTCCGCAACAAATTTATTCCCCGTGATAACGCGGTGCTCGATGTATCACGCGTCGTCGGTTCGTCCGAGCGGTGCGACGAGCAGCGATAAAATACACGCCATTAACACCATCGAGCATTTTTCGCGGGCTAGGAGAGCGCTAAATTATAAAGCCACCGGTGGAGAACCAGATCGAACGCGATATTTCTTGCCAGCCCGCTGGCTACTTTTACCCTAGGGAAACTGGCCGTATAAAGCGACCCAACGGCGATAATATACGCAGGGGCGATCGCAGGAAATCCATTCTGCCCGGGCCAGGATCGCGTTAATTTTTCGTTTCCTTGGAAATCGATGCTGGGCACGGCCGCTGGATATTGGCGCACGCGAGAGCGCAAAAAGAACACGCGCCTCTCGTTACGCGATATCCCGCAATAACAGTGATTAAGCATTATCGTTGCCGTTTCAGCGGACTATTTATCTGTCGGCCGCGAAATTATGCGCTGTAAAGACATAATAGGAACGTGATCTAATATTGTCGCTGGTTCGCGGCGAAACTCGTCGCGTGGAACCGGCCCCGGCAAAAATCTACCGGTTATTAATCGAGAATTTAGCACTTTTATGTGTTCCGCCGGCCGTACGACTTCATTTGCGAGGCGTGTTGACAATAAGAACGCGCGGGAGAAACATTTCGTACCGGGACGGCCGTCTGTCGAGCTCCGTATCACAACGGAGCATCGCTGTCCCCTCTTTTCACTCTGCACTTGTACAAATGGAATATTCATTTCATTTGCACCGAACACTCTAGGGACATTCGTCGGGTATCGAGTTCAAGTCGAACGCCGTTTAGCTGTTTAACTGGAGCATTTCGGCAGAAAATAATTAAAGATCAATTAACCAGTGTTCTCCCGTTAACAGGATAGCTGTATGCTCAGCTAAATGCTCCTCGATACCAGAAACTGCGAGGTAGATCCGCGATAACATATTCCAGCGGCTCGCCCCGTATGGAAAGCGCGCGAAAGCGCGTTCGTCAACGGGAAAAAACGCGCTGTGAGAAGTTCGTGGCATTATCCGTTTCCCCGTTGCGCCTGGCAAAACCATTAAAATACAATAGGGTTGCAACGCGACGGCGCGGCGGGCCAGTTAGGTTGTCCGGATTTTTTTCTAACACAATACGAGATATCGAGCGGACGGTAATAATTTTCACGGAACACGCATCCGCGGCGCACGGTGGACAGAGCGAGAATAGGCAGACCGACCGGGGGACACCGTTGGAAAGACGCTCGCCGAGCGCGCCGGGTGAAACAGAAAAGCGTTCTAATAGGGTGCAATTATTTACCGATGGTTTGCATAAGAATACGACAACTGAATGACCTATAGGAAATTGTTGTCCGCGATACAAAGCCGAGAAATAGTTGGTTGAATATCGCGGTTGATTTATGGGGCAGAGAGCAGCTTATTCCTCCGAGCGCTTAACAATTGTTTCCTGACAATGAGCGTATATCAGATATGAGTGACACGAAGGAACGTTTTCTACCATTCATCAAGCTGGCACTCGGTTCGCGGGTAAAGTAATTACACGTTTTCCTGTGTCGCTTGAAAGGATCATCCATCTAAGCGAAACCGGGGAAACAATTCCAATGAGACGACTACGCGCGACAAAGTAAATCTTTAATTATGCCTCTGGGATGGTAAGTGTGCACGCGTTCGGCTGGAACCAGAAGAATGCTTCGAGAGCTCGTTGAATATTCAGAGATGGAGATTGATCGAACGTGAATACTGGGAGTCGAATCTTCCGCGCATAATTCTTTAGGCGTCTCGGCATAATTATCGTACGAGTGTCTTGTAAAGCAATTAAACGCCGTGTTACTAGTAGGTCTTAATCGATTAATGACGCAGTGTTGTCTGTTACTGTCTCGTTTTACTAAATTTTATTCTCTAAGCCTCGATCAGTTATTAATATCTCAATTAAAAGTCAGCGATCGTCTATCTCGTGTATAGATCAGACTCGAGCGGGGTTCGGACAAGTTTTATTTATGCCGGGAATATCGTCACGACGCGTGCTATTGCAAGAACTGTGGGATAATTAGCTAGCCGTTGCCCGCAAGAAAAGTATGTGGAATACAACAATCGATAGCCTAAATAAAATTGTCGGGATCGTGACGGAGCAGTTACCAAACAACGAACGTTCGCTTACATAATAACGAGAAGCTGTTTCTCCCTGGGCGTGAAATAAGTTCTCTCATGCAAAAGAAATTTATACGTCGATGCACTCTGGCCCGTTATACTGCTCTAATGAGAAAGTCTGTCATTAGGCAATTGCCTTCTGACAATGAACGTGTATCCGCGGAACATTTCGCCGCTCATGTTCCTCCGTAAAAATCGGTCGAACGTTAAGTACACTTTGCCAACTTTCGCGGGAGTAAATTGAACGTGGATCACGATCGAGCATAGGAAAAAGCAACCGATCGCGTTAAGTGACCTTTCGCCGTGAGCAATAATTATTTCCCATTCGATGAAAATCTACCTTCTGAACTTGCAAAGCAATCGCGGGATTATCGCGTCTTTCATAAGTCGAACGTTACCAAGCGAGCACTCTCTTCGCTGGTTACTCGGCAAGCTCAGAGTATCGGTATACTCGACCCGTACACGCTGCGAGTCGGGTAGTAAGAGTTTTTCTTGTCTACGATCTACAGATGTTAATGACACTAATTAGAGACGATACGATACTGTAGTCTCGTTTAGAAAACAAAAAGGCGAAGAGAACTCACCAGACGAAGGTCGGTCCGAGTATCTGGTGCAGTAGACCCAGGCAGGCCAGGGCAACTGCTTGCCTGCGTCGCTGGCAGGTGGTCCAGGGGCGTTGGAAGCAGGATTCCCAGTGGTCACACTAACGGGCGAAGTATTAGTGGTGGAGGTGGTTTCTGAACTGTTCTTCTCCGAGGTGTCGGAGGACGACTCCAAAAAGTCCTTGGTCAGGTCGATGGGCCTGGAAGCGACCTTCTTGGGCCTGGACTTTTTCAAGGAAATAGGATCTGTGATCCTCCTGCCAAAGTCCGCCTTCAGGATGTTGTCTATACTGAACTTCAAGCCAGCCTGATGCTGCAAGTTGTTGTTGTTGGTGTTGTTGTGGTTGCTGTGGTGGTTACCGTTGTTGATACCATTGTTCTGCACACCATTGGCACCGGGCATCGTTCTCCCGTTCTCCTCCCTGGCCCCGGGTGAGGCAGGACTGCCGGAGTCTCTCTGAAGGATCTTGCCGACCGAGAGTCGATGCTGATGCACCGAATTCGCCGGCACGTGTTGCACCTGGGACGTCTGATGTAGGTGGACGTGGCTGTTGGCGTGATGCAAGTGCTGGCCAGGATGCGGCATCAGCGAGGCGGTTTCACGAGGGTCCCTGCAGGCTGTGGGGTGGAGGACAGGGGTAGTCGCTTGAAGACCGGTAACTGTCATGGCCGACGGCGGTGACAACGACAGCCTCGTCACTAGCGGGACGCTGATCGGTGTTCGGTGCAGCCTCTCCACGGTCGGGTAAACGATCTCGTGGCCGAGGCTGTGCTGCACGCGCGTCGTGTAGTCAGGAATATCGGATTCCCTGGACGAGTATCGGGGTAGCAAGTGTTGCGGGTGACTGGCCTGGTACCTGGGCACTATGACGTCCTGAATGGCTTCGGGCCGACCCGGGGACGAGGCGGTGGCCGACGAGGATGCCGGTGACCTCACCGAAGACGCCGTAGGCGACGACGGCGGCTGGCTGTAACCCGGTGGGCTCGGCGCCGGGATGTGATTAGTGGTTCGTTGATAAAACGCATCGTTGCAGCTCGTTGAGCTAGAAGGCGATGGTGTCGCCGATGTCCTCGTGTTCTCCTCGTCGCGAAAGTCACCGCGACTGCTCGCTGATTCCTGGTCATACCGGACCGAGCCGCAGCCACGGATTCCGACGACGCTCGTGGGCGTCGGCTCGCTACCGACGCTCAACACCTCGCTGGTGTCGCTTTCGCAATCGCTGTCGAGGTTGTTGCCGTTACTTCCTCGTATCTGCTCCCGTTTGTCCGAGTCCGAGGACTCTAATCGGGCCGATAGGTGATTCTGCCTGATCTCGTGGAGATCGCTCGAATCTAAACCAGCGGACGATTCCGGTGGCGTGTTCGACATTTCTTTTTTCCTTTGCCTTGATTGTCTTTACGAAATTCCCCCGATACTCTACCCAGTTGATCGACGCAGAGTTACGCCTCGGATAACCTCGATCTTTTCATCGTGACAATTCTCAATTGCCTCGCGTCTATGCTTTTTCTTCTCAAACCACTCGTTTAGAAGTAGAGTCAATCGTTCGTTCAGGTACCTACCTAACGGATTCCGCCCGTTTAACATTGCCCGGAGGAATCATTTTCGAGCAGGTTACCTGTCCAGTCATCGGCTGACGATCATCAAGCAGACATTCCCGGCATCATCGTTGCATAGTATCGCGAGCTACTTAGCTCATGGGGTGCACTCTTCCGGACAGTAACTTCTCGTGCACGTTTTACCTCAGTCCCCAAGCACTAAGTACTCTTCCCTGGGTTGCTTGCCGACGGACACTGTTTGGCCCTACTCATGACGGGCTATCACAACGATTCTCGAGTTCATTCTTCATCCTCCCCCGTGAACAGTCTTCCCAGATGCAGCGCACTAAGAACCAGGCCCGCCGAGCCGCCAGCTCATTCATCCAACTGACAGCCCAACTGACAGTGAAGCGTGCGGTTCTCACGAAGGTCTTGAAGCCCCGCTAGCCCTCCGTACCGCCTCGATATCTCCTCGATACGTCCATAATCCATCGCACTCTCACTTTCCCGTTGCTCCCTCGGTTCGACAGTCCTCGCGAAACAGGAGAACCCGGGGGAGAAGCAGGTCCACTGTAGCCCCGGAGCCAGCAGGAACGCGCACTGAACTCGGCCACCAGTGGCCAGGAAACCGAGGCAAAGATGCCGGCCAAGAGGTCAGACGAAGCAGAGACCGGGGTGTAACGGCGTGGACACGGTGGTCCAGGTGACGATCGGTCGAACGTGGAGTCCTGCACGGCGCTGGTAGACGCGGGTTTCAACGGAACCGTTGTGCGACGCTGTGGATCCAGGCCGGGCTGGTTGTCCAGTTGGTTGCCGCGGAGCGTCTGCGGCGAGGAAGCGGCGGGAGGGCCGATGATGGGCGTTCCTGGGCGTCGTTTCCTCAGCGCTACGCCCCTGGAATGACCTTTTCAGGGGTGAAGACCCTGTCTAGGGGCGCGTCCACTCGACATCTGCCGGCTGTCACGGGAACTCCGGAACCCGTAACGCCCAGCTTTCCACCACCCCGCGGAGCCAACTGCTGATAGGTAACCCAGAACCCGCTTTCCCCTCCTCACGCTCCGACGTGTCCCTCTTTCCTTCTCTCCATCAGTTTCTGCCAGCTGTCCCAGTTGCGCGCTCAGGCCTCCTCGTCCCCACTTTGCTCGCGCAGGCCTCCAGTCTCTCGGTGTTTACCTCTGCCCCCTCTCTTCGCCGACCTTCTCCCAGTTCCACCTGGACGGAACGTTCTCCGTTTTACTCCGGGCTCCTCTATCCGCTCGCTGGTGATCCAGTACGCTGCCCCTGCGCTCGCTTGTCCTTTTTAGTCGGACGGCGCGGTGCAACGTTCGTCTTGCTCTTGCTCGCACTCGATTTATCCCCTCTACGGGGGTTATCGCGTTGGCTTTCCAGATTGTTCTTCGTCTCTCCTCCCGCGTTTCTCTGTCCCCAGCACGTTCCGCCTGTTCTTTCTGATTCCTCTATCTGCTGCTCTTAGGTGATCCGGCTCTTAGCTCCTGACACGTTTAGCTCTTCTTCTCTTCTCTTCGCCCCCTGGCCGCCGCTATTCTCTCCTCTATTTCTCTCCCCCTTCGTTCGAGCTGGCCGGTTTCCTCGCGCGAGTTCCCTTCGCCAATTCGATCGGTTCGTTCTACCGTTTCTGCCTCTCTTCCTTTCCCTATCGCTATGATCCCCGCGCTACTCTCCCGAGCGCTCGTCGCTCTTGCCCACCACTTCTTCTGCCTCCCTCGATCGTTGGCTGCGTGGCCGCGATCATTTCCCGGCCAGTGGATAAATCAATTGCGAGCCATCGCGGCAACCACCCTATGATCGCCGCTATTACGGTAATACGCTGTTGTAACAATGCCCATTCGGAACATTGTATAGCCCTATCTAGGCAATTTTATCTTTAATGCTGAGTTATAGGGGGATTCGAGTGAAGTTGCCAACAATTTGCGTGCATTCTTAATCGGATGGAGATTGAAACAGTTCCTCGAGCAATTTTTCATCGCCTTCGCGCCTGTTTATCTGTACCGAACCCAGAAAGGGTGCGGTAGAATTTCGTGTGACCACGCTCCATTTGCTTGGCTGGGAATACTAGTAAAATGAAACAAGCAAACCCCAATTACTCGTACCGCGCCAGGATCAAATGAATAATACTCCGAAAATCGTCAACTAGAATCTAGAATGCGGTTGGATAACGAGTGACTATACCTGGAAGGAGATGCAGACGTCCGACTTGCACGCGGGGACGTTACCACCGGGAATATCGATTCCCTGCACCGCTTTTTCTCCCTCGAAAAGGTGGCGTGCATGCGCGCCGTGAATCACGTATTCATTTTTCGTCGGGTTCGTGAGAGGATCTCGGCCGCGCGTCAACGTGCTCTCGAGGCGATCGTTAAGCTTCATTATGGGCCGATCTTTGAGCGGATATGACGTATACCGGGGGAAGAAAAAAGAATGTCAGCTCGTAAATCGTCGGTCAGGTGAAGTTAAAGTGCGTTAACATCGATCGGTGCGCGTGACACGTACGGTTAACTTCCCCTATCCAGCCGAGACGATTTCCTCGCGAGACGCCCGACTCCTTTTCCACTCCACTCAGGAGATTATCAGACGAGGCGATGATCGATAGGGATCTAGGTGCCCTTACACTTGTAGCTTTCACTCGACGCGTTTATTGGGCGATAACGTTAATAACGTATGCACGGGACACCGGCGAGAGAGATGCTAATTACTTCACGCGACTCCTCCGACCTAGCATCGACGACGATTAAAAAGTTTCGTCCACAAGGCGATGCTGGTCGTGAATTTCGTTCACGGCGGCATGCAGGTACCGTTACTGGAGACATTTTTTCACCCGACTCTTTGAGAGATTAATTATTGAGGCTGGTTCGATGTACGAGCAGGCGCCGCGATATCGGTCCCTCCGTCTTTTTTTTTCTGTTCCGGCGAAATTTATTACCGAGTAATTTCGGATTCACCACGCGCCTTTTCCATGGGAGAACGCGGAAACCTATGCTAATCCGATCGAATCCTACCGGGATAGTATCTGGCCACGAAGACGCGCGCGATACCTTTTACGGCCTCCTTCAATGGCAATTGTCGCTTATGGGAATTAAAAGGGTAGGAGTGACTTGGATCAGCGGTTGTCACGCGTAGAAAAACTTGACACTCGTAGGAACGAGGGGTAGATCAGCCTACCCTCCTTTCTCCTCCGTTTCTTCTTGCTTGAGAAACGCAGCGTACCCTTGCAAAGCCTTCCGAGTTCTTTGTTCCAAGACGGATCAGCCCACCCTGCCTTCCATCCCGTCCCCTCGCAGCGAATCTGGAGATCGCGGGATTAAGTGTGTTCTGGGTCCCGATTGGCGATCCGTGGCCAAGAAACCCAGACTCGTTACCAGCAGCCCCCTTCGTAAATTTCGTTAACGCGCGCTGCCTTGCTACCTCGCATTCTCGCCTTAACGAGCGTCCACACGCTCGTTAGTATTCTCCGTAGGGCTCTTGCTTAGCTGCACCCCGCGACTCGAATCGATTCGCGAACGGCCGCTCTCATTCGTCGAGCCGTTGCGACCAGCCACTCCTCGCGACCGGCTGCATCTGGAGCCGATTAACTAGCCCGTGGATTTTAATTGTAGGTACCCTGCGCTCGGCCGAAACAGAAGCCTCTGGCCGCTGGGAGCGAGAAGGGCAGGGCGAGCCCGTACGCGGAATTAAGTATTTGTTTTCGCGGGTAATTTAATGGCTGGCTCCCCAGTGAAATGGTAATGCCTCGGACCCGCGACTGTGCCGGCTGATTAGCCCCTGACGCAATGGGAAATTATCGGCGGCGAATTAGCGCGTTGCCAGGCGGTTGCGTGGCAGCCCAATTTCCCTCTAAAGGAATATTATCGACGCGGCGTTGCGCCTTTAGCGACTTTCGACGCTATCATTTTCGCGATCACGCGGCTGATTTTTTTCTCATTAAGATGCTATCGCTTTAAGAATAATTGGCTGAGCCGATAACGGGTAGACCGGCCCCGGCTGCCGTGTACGTATCGATTTAAGGTGTATCGAGCTACCCAGCGCCATTAGCATGGAAAAGAAGGTGCCAATTTGATTTTGATAAGCGGCCTCCCTCGGGGCACTTGCGAGGAGCGCTGTTCTATTGGGTCTTTCCCACTTTCCTCCGTGCTTTCACTCTCCCACTCGATATTCCCCCTCGAGTCTCACAGACAAAACCATTTCCAAAATTCGATCCCAAGAAATCGCTGCAATCTTCCGGCACATTTTTCTCCCAGGGCGGTCTCATTATCACCGGACGATAATCACGCGAAATCACGCGAGAGGCCTTGAGTAATGCCCGCAGATAGGTCACGGTGGAAATCGTCCAAGAGCATCTATCAGACTTTATCTGACGTTCGAGCTCCCTCCGCATGGACGCAATCTCGTTCGCAGATCGCACCGGGAACCAGTCAGCCGTATTCAATGAAATGATTTAATCAGGGGTAAACGTACGCGCTCCGGGCCGCCGCAAAAATTCCGCTCGAGGAGCTGATATCGTTGTTCTCGAAGATCGACGAGCGATGAAAGCCGCGGAGAACAGGCTCGCCGTAATTCCTTCCCTATCTGCGCGCTTTAAGTATTTGCTTTGTTAAATATGCGCGCAGGCTGCGCCTCGCCACTCAAAATTACTCGAGCATATTCGCGTACTCCCCCCTGCCGCAATAAATTTCCACTCGGATAAACCATCTGTCTTCGCGCAGAGAGTTCGTCGCGAAGTAAAACTGAATTAAAACTGATTATCGTTTAAATCGTAAGCAGCCGGGGGAAACGGGGGAGTGGCGGGCGTCGTCGGATTATGCGCAGCGTTTACCGGGCAATAATTCAACAAACGTTGCCAGGCAGGGACCTAACAGCGATTCCGGTCGGACATAACTTCCGCGAGCCGCTATCGCGGAACTCCACACCTCTGCTTTATTAAGTGTAGATACACGCAGCGTGCTTCGCCGTGCGGATGCGGATACACGACGCACGGCGGTACTCGACTGCGCACCTACCCGTAGATGTTGGCGAAATAACGAATCCCGAGGGCCCTGACAGACTCGTTTTGTAATACAATTAGGGCCTGCTCGGGCGACACATTGTTCTGCGCACCGTATCTCGAATGTATTTTCATACTATTCATTCGTCCGCAGCTTCTTTCAACCTCCGCTGTTCCTGTCAAGTGGATACGTTTCGTGACACGTATCGCCGGAGGGATATGATTGGGATTTCGCAGGTTCACCCCGTATAGTTTCGTAGATCGAAGGGAGGAAACTCGGTTTCTCGGCTAGCATCGCGCGATAACAGAGTATTTATTAGCCTTCGAGATTTCATTCTGATACTCGCTGCAGCACCCTCCCATCTTTCTACCAGCGGAAGTTGCACGTTCAGGAGTATACACGCTCGAATTCGCGACGAGATATCGCGGGAGATTGAAATATTGAGGTGTCTGACCGCATAAAACATACATTTTCATGGATCTCTCAAGGTAGGAGCGACCTGGGCTAGTTGCGACATTTTTCCGCTGTTTATTTTTTATTTTTTTTTGCATTCCATTTTCAATACTACCAATGACTCTCACTTAAAGTACGTACTTTCCTCTACCGATGATCGCTATCACATATAATTAAACGAAAACCATGACCTTGAAAAAAAAACATTTTGGAGGTCGAGACATGTTGCATCGACGTGTCCCGAGCAGGGGCAAGTTGTTACAATTTACGAAAAGAGACTAATTGAGGCAGTGAGAGCAACAGCGGAATAACCCGCATTGAAATTTTTTTTTCCTATTTTATATGATTAGTAGAGCCTATTGGAATACATTATTACTACTAATTCAATTTCGAAAAAATGTGGGTTAATCCGTTGTTGCTCTCACTGCCTCGATTATGAGTAAGATAACTATATTTTCTTGGACAAAAATAAATGTATTAGGGTAAAGTAGCCGAATATGACGATCTCTCCTAATATGAGACCCAGCTTATCTGCGCTACAGAACTCTTGAATGTCATAGCGATGCTATTTCACCGCACAGTGGCATTGTAATGAATTGAGCGTCTTGAGCAAGCACATATTTCGATCGAAACTTTCATCGGTATTCTACAATTTTTACGGTTCATTATCATACCAGCGTCATACGAGCAGAAACTTTCTCGGCGCGGTAATGGATATTAAAAATTAAAATGCATCGATTCGTTTGCGAACGGGAGGTCTTCGACTCCCGAACGATTTACTGCGTCCTCGGCGCAATTAGTACTCGAATTAATAAACAGTATCCGCGTCAGAGTGACAATAAAATTGCGCGGAACGATCGCAGGGGACGCAATATTTCGCCTGCCGTCTCTCTGCTCCCAGATGCATTAATCCGCTCGAGCATCGCCCGCCGTTCCGCGCCGATTTATTTATCGTCGCGACTCTTTTTAATGAAATTAAAAGCGAGAGTCCATCGAGCGTGGCCCGTGGATCGATCGAGATACACGTACGTATCGAATTACCAGCAGATTATCGTCGAGCGTGGATCAACGCGCTTCGCCCCGGCGGACGATAATTATTTCTGCGTTAGCCATAATTATTGCCGGGATGGCAATTAATTCCTGCCGTAGCGGCAATTAATTTATTGCGGCTTGATTAATTGCCGCATGCTGGCCGCTGAGAGACAGTTCGTTACTGTTGCACAGGGTCGCTCTTTCGTCGTGCAATGAGACCGAGCACCGTGACGGTTCTTGGGAAAAATTCGGCGATACTCGAGAACAGACCGCGTTCTCTGTGTTCATCTCTACGTTGATTCTTGAAAGCTTGCGATCCTCCAAACTGTACCATTTCATTTCGCGTGGTCTTCGCGTAAATGTTACAATCTCCTTGCTTGCGACATTACTGAAACAAATTAGCCGAGAATTATTAGTCGCCTTACACCTGAGATTGATTTAGCTTAACTTATGCACGATGCAGCTAGAAGAATTCGTGATGAATATCGAGCACGCTAGGCTCGAAGGACTTAATGAGCCCAACGACAGAGAGGAATCGCGGACACGCTTAAACTTCCGTCGTAAAAAGCTTCTTTCATTAACCGTCCGAATCCTAGCTCCGTTGAAATCGTTTTTCCCTGTCGAGGAAAAGTGCAGGCATCGATAGTACGTAACCGTCGGCGAAGCAAACGAACTGCCGCGTATTTCTCTTCCGTTATCGAAGGAGGATCGAACGGGACAAATGGCGGTCCCGGCTGATTTTGCGGATGAGATATTGCGTGGATTTTCACTTTTCACCGGCGGCCGACCATTTGCGGCGATCTTTGAGAGCGCCGCAAGAGCGATGCCGAGGTATCGGTGAGGGATGCGCTGTTTGGGAAACACGATTCGTTCCGTGCCCGGGGGCATTGTGGTCCAGGACACGTCGAATTTTTCAAATTCGACCAGGTAGAGTCCTCTTTCGTCACGCTGGTTTTTCGCCCGCCCCTGAATACACGCTGGAGACACGGTGGCTGAATAAAAATGTCAGCCTCCATTCTCCTCGCGACCATCCCTTTGTGGTACACGAATTCTCCAACTGCAGCTCGGATGGACGCGGCAAAAACGATATCCGACCTTTCCTCCGTTTGTATTCCCTATCGGGGGCAGCGGAAGAAACGCGCGGCCGCCTGTTCTCCTTCTACTGTTTATTGGAAACCTTGATACACTCGAGCTTAATCATAAATATTATGCATCGTACGATACTATTATTTACAAGTAATTCGATCGAGCAGGTGGATCTCCTGTTTTGCCGATTGTCGGGTTTGTATGGTAGAGCCTGAAGGGTTGTCTACTACGTTCGATCTTGCCGAGAACATGTGTGTGCGGTTGTGGAACGGCCAGGAGGGGAAATTAATATTTCACACGTTGGCGAAAGGTCGCGCGAGATCGGCGAAATTCTGGCAAATAAATATTAAGACGAGAGCTGAGCTACGATTCTTTGGCTCCCCCGGATCTACGCGCGGGGTGGTCTCGCAAAATATTATTTAATCCTCGCTGGCCGTTCGTGCTCGTGGCAGACATGCGATGCTCCTGCTTCTCGAGAAGAATACAAAAAGACAAAAAAAAAAAAAAATGGAAGAACAGAACGAGAAGAGATATCAAGACACAATTTGACGCTGTATATACCGTATGCGTATGAGTATAAACCTAGATTATTGTGGCTGTTTATTATATAGCGATATGTATATCATAATCGTTAATGCATTATTCGCGAACATTCAGGAACTTTGGGCGCAGAACGCGGCCAGTCAGTCGAGTTTACATTACCCCTCCAAGATGCAGCTTTCACCGAAGACAATTTCTATGCATCGACAAACCCTTGGAAATTTTCCCCTTAATTCATTAGCGATTGAGAAGCTCAAAATTCAGTAAATCGTTCACCCTCGAATCTCCCACACGTTTTCTATTAATTTCAACCACAGAACTCGATTAACACCCGTTGTTTGCTCAGCTGCAGCTCGAGATTCCATCAATTTTTGCGCTCCTGAATATGGCGAGTAATCTTATTACACATACTTAAAGTACTGAATCTCATCAGCGGCATCAGTCGCCTGTATCTAGTTTAATTATTTCGATCTCGTGTAACATCGTTCGCACGATGGAAAAACAACGCAAAAGTTCCTCCGTTCGCGCGGCCAGCACAGAGACCCGTGGCAGTATCCTCGACGTCTAAATTCGCCTCGCGTTAATATCGGCGATCGGCAACTCGCTCGCACGCTCGGTAAACGCGCGCGTTTACCATCGGTTTGTAGCAGGGGGAGAGAGAAAGGGAGTGAGGGAATAGCGTTGTCGGAAGGATGAAACGCGAACTGAATCGATCGCGATTTCCCTGCTGCGGGAACTACTTTTCCAACGGTGAATCAATCGTCGAAACAACGAACGTACACCCGATCGCACATTTATCACAATGCTTCGAAACAGTTGGATCTCCTCGCTTCGATTTCACGTCCGCCTAAATCGCCGCCGTGCTCCATGTACGAATTTCCAAGTACGTCGCGGTTCTGCGCGAGCTTGATTTAGTCACTGTTATCTACGGTCGAGTAGGTTTACCATGAATTTCGTTTCGGCGAAGTCAGCGCCAGCTTGTACCGAGCGCGTGGCTCATTACCGACGCCACGATCGCCCACGCACCGTCGAGAGGGAAGTTTCTCCGGCGAGTCCGTCGGTAACCGACGGAAAGTTCCGCCAAGAAGAGGGAAATAGGAGAAGCTCGCTTGTACGTTCGAGGGGGCCGCGGTTTAATTGATTCTACCCTTGTGGGTCATGTAGCTTATGCTGTCGGACAGCAGCTTCTCCCTGGCTTGTCGTCGCATTCGCGAGCACATGGCCAGTATCGTGCCTGCCATTATGCAGAGGAAGCCGCAGCCGATCCCTATGATCGTGCTGAGGACCGTCGATCTCAGGCAGACTCTGTCGTTCGTCAGATCGCTGGCGCCTGTGAAACCATCGAAAGAGACCATGAATGTAAACCAACGTCCTCCTCGCAATTGCCTCGTACTAATCGAGGGTATCGGTAAAGTTACCACTTCTGAAGGCTGTAGTGGAATTTTGGAAGAATTCCGTGTCGGCCTCGCCCTCCTGGAGCACGCGCAGCGACTGGAACAGGTTCACGTTCTCCGACAGACTGGTCGCCGCTGTGGACGGGCCCCCAATTTCTGGCAACGAACGTTTCGCCACGTTCTTGGCGTTCCTCCAGTGGCACGGCTGGCTCTGTGCAATTGCAGATTGCAACAGGTGATAAAGCTTCGAATAAGTGGGACACCGATCAGGAGTAGGGGATGCGGAGAACAATCGTTTCGAGTACTCACTGGACATCGCCCGTGGCACATCCTGACGTCGCACTCGATGTAAAGAGCAGGGGAGCCGGTGAACCTGAACGTCTTCATGTAGGCAAATACTTGAGTCTCGAAGAGGCCGCTCTCAGACCAGGATCCACGGAATCTGCTGATCAGTTTGTCGTCCACGGGACATCCGTATTGATCGATCAGCTGGATTCTCTTGTTGCCGCCGTTGTGGGCGTAACAGTCGTTGACCACGATGTCGAATCCGTCTGTTGGGTACAGAATCATTCGACTCTCTTTCTATGTACGTAATAGATCAGGAGAACTTGATGGAGGCGGTAGTCTCCTCGAAAATAGCGTGGCCGGGGGTAGGAACCCTTTGCCCAGAGTATCGATCGTTGGGAAAAGACTCCGTGCCCGTCTAATTTTAGTTCTCCGAAGGGAAAATCACGTCGGAGGCAGGGCACCTCCCGTCCCGTTATTCCGCCGACCAACACCCGTAACACCCAGCAGATGTTACGTCGCGCCGCGCGATTAGGCCTCTTAGCGAGTAGAGGCGGTGGCTGGGGTAGCGTAAAACGAAAATGTGTGCGGTTATGCGGGCGTACCGTATTTGCTGCGCATGTAGATAATGAGAGTCAGAGGATCGCCGACGCGAACTGGTCCAGCCACTCTAGTTCCAGTGGTCCCGTAACCGTATCTGATTTCCATGTAGCACTCCGGTGGCTGCAGGGTGAACACTACGGGATTTCCCGTCGCCACTCTGGAAGAAGATACTCGCGTTAGGATCCTGGGAGAGCAGGCTGCCCGTTATCTGCCAGTGGGTCGGCGATACTCCATCGGTCCAGTTACCGAATTCGTGGGCAAAGATTTAACTTACTCGACGTCGAGAAACGGAAAGGTGACGGTCTTCCAGAAGTCGTAGCCGTACTCGCAAGTCACTTTGAAGTGCTCGTCGAATTCCTCCTCTATCAGTGGGTTGTACTGCACCGTCACGGTATTCCACATTAGGTTTTTCTGCAAGCGTGCGTTAAAGTTAGCAAATCGTGAAACGAGAAGAAAAGGAAAACTGGCGGACATTGAGGCAGCTCTTTGGCCGGAGCTAGTTGAGAATACACAGTTCCAGCAAATCTTCCCCGAACCATCGCGGATTTCGATTAATTGCGGTTCAAGCAAACAGACGCGCGCTAGAGCGGCGGCATAAATCACGGGAGGTTCGCGGGTGTTTAATTAATCATAACCAGGAGGTAACAGAATTATTAACATCGGCGTTCCTTTATGATCCGCAGCCGCTCTGAGCGGAGACGGGACGGTTGCGTGTATTAATACGTCGCGTCCCGGCACGCGGTGGATCGTTAAACGCCAGGCAGGGTGGACGATGGCGAAATAAGAGTCGAACGAGGGGAGGATTTTTCCGCGGCGCGTTAATCATTATTATTCCTTGTCAAACGTGCTCGGTACTCACGCTGAGATCGTAACGACTGTTCCTCGGAACACGGTCGAGTTTACGTACCGTAGGATTCTTTCTGCTGTCCTGATGATGAGTGTTCTCGCCGAGGGTGCCGCACCGATTCAGCTGAATGTAGAACTCGTAGTAATCGCGGCCCGTCCCGTTAACGTACATGCAGTCGGGATCGTACGAGTAGCCTGGAATTAAAATCCATTGTCCTTGGTCACAGGCTCTTAATCATTCGCCCGGAACGCCTCGACGCTCTCCTCTCCCAAAAAATATTTGCTCCTCGAAGCGGTATCCCTCTCAGAAACGAATTAAGGTCCCCCGCGTGCCATCGGGGGAAGAAATCAATATTCCTTCCCCCCTTACGTGCCTCAACCCTCGTCGCCGCGCGAAGCAAGCTCCGGGGGAACGATAACATACGTAACTGTATGGAACAGCAATCGCTCGTTGCGCCTCCGAGAGACACGCACAGAGTAGAATAGTTTGGAATCACGGCGATGGTCAACAAGGGCGTGCTATTTCCAGGCGCATCGCGTGCACCGCGGCGCCCAGATGCAACGCGTCATACTTGTTTCGAAATAACGGAAGCGCACCGTCCGACCGTGGTGCGCGGACTGTTCCGCCGCGGATGAGGAGGAAAGAAAAACGAGAAAAACAGGGGAAATTCTCTGCCCTCGAGAACGAGATAGCTTTACGATAATTTCTGCCATTAGCTCGTCAGCGTGTAGCAGTTCGATCGTTGTGTGTCCGCAGAGATAATTGCGGATGCCGCGCCGTGGCCGTGCGGTCGTACGGTGTCAGACGTGATATTACGTCCGTTCGATCGACTTTAATGCGGCTGCCCGCGCGAGCACGTCCACGATCCTCGTCGCGATGTTAATTTCACGAGGGGGTCTTCGTCTTACCTGCCGAGTAGAGCAGCCCGGTGAAGGAACCGTTGAAGCCAATCCTGATCTTCATGTAATCGTCCTGGCATTCCGCCTCGATATCTGCAACAGTAGCACAGAGGGGTGTTTTTCGTTAATCACCAGCGAAAGCACAAGTTGGGACGCTGTAAAATTTGGAGCAGGGTAACGGTTTTCCCAAGGGACGAGATTACTCTCCCCCATTAGCCCCAATTATCACTCGAGTGGTCCTGATGATACGCCAGCCAGCGATCTAGCCCCGCAAAGTCCGGTGTCGCAACTGTCGGAAAATCGGGTATCCGGTGGGCGAAAAGCAGCGGAAAACCGGTCGCCGATGACGAGTGAAAGTAAACCACCGAGCCCCGACTTATAGGCGCTCTTCGTGGTAAGGGGCCGTTTCCATCGTAAACGACGTAATCCAGCGGGAGTGTGGAAGATGGACTGCGCTAGATAGAGGCTGGCGATAGTCACAGCCGAGGTACGCCTCGATGATACAACTTTTCGCCCGGCTCGCGCGTTCACTCCGCGGGTCTGCGCGTGCTGGTGCACGCGTTGCACGCGTTTTCCACCGGTGGATGGTATGCACGCACGCTGATTAGAATTGCGGATACGTGCTTTGTGTTCACCGGCCGGCAAAACGCCCGAGTGTAAACAATGGAGGCTGTTACGCAACGCCGATACTCGCTCGAGTACTTACGCGACGACCACCGGCACTTCGACTGCCGAGCAACATTTTTCACTCGCCATTTCGTCCGTGACATTTAGTCTCTGCAATGGAGGGTCGATGGATACGCTTATCGCGCTCACAGATACATAAGCACCGGGGGGAAAGAAGTTCAACGCGTAGGAAAAGCATGGGCGAGTGAAGTCTCGAGGTGCTTGCAAAAGCCAGCCATTCAACATTGCAGAAATTGATGCCCGCTGTTAGGATTCAATTATAGGAATAACAGACATCTGTCTCACTCAATCACTGTCCCATTTTTCTCGTCGGCCGTTCCGCAGAAGCTGCAGTTCATCGCCGGGGATTGGTGCGCTAATCGTTCGCGTGCCCTTGTCCCCACGAGCGCACGATTGCAATTAGGATCGCTCGATGCGTAACCCTTTGGCCCGCGAACCTAATGCCCCGTTCACTTTCGATAAAAGCTTCCTCGAGCGAGTGAAAATAGAATCGCGAACGTTGGGGCGATGGAAGCCGGCAGAAGACGGCGACGATGATGATGAAGAGGAGGCGAGGAAGAAACGAAATGAAGTCGGAGCCCGAGGTCGTAGACTCGACTGTGCAGGGGAGAGGATACATTAAACCTAATGGGCCTTCTTTCGCGTAATTGACGATACCGCGGGTGGCCGCGTGTGCCCCGCGGAGAGGGGCTTTACGACTTCATTGAACCTACGAACACGGCCATGGAGAACACGCGGAATTCATCAACAATAATCCTTCCTGCCTCTTCGATTATTTCTCCTTCGAAATCGCCAAATTAAACGGCTTGTCGAATCAACTTCCCCGAGCAATTACGATCGCAACGATTGGAGAAGAGCACAATGAAACATGAATTACCAAATTAGGAAGCTTACTGGTTCCATGGAGAAGAGGTGGAATGCAAAGGTGACTTTGATCGCGGATAATGGCGATGGAAGGGTCGAAGGATCGAACGAGAGGCGTCGGCGACGTAGACGCGTCGTCGAAGGCGTGCTCTCGATGTCGGGAGTGCCGTAAGACTTTCCGACACCGTTTTAATTGCGTCCACTCTAACGGTAGCCATTCGCCATCGCGTTCTGGATCCCGGAGTGTCGGGACGCTGACGTCCAGCGACGCTCCAGCCGATTCTGCTGGACCGATCGATCAACGGGCCTGGAACGTTTCCTGGCTCGGGGCGAGTAGGTACACACTACGATTCGATCTCTCGACAGCCACAGAAATAGCAATAATAACGGGTCGACTTTGTGTAATAACGGTGTCCGAGGGTGAAAGCAATTGCCTTCTTGTCAGAGCTGAAGTGTTCCTTTGTCTTGTCAAGGCTGACGATAATGGAACGCGAATGGGATGAAGTTCATTTCGAGGGCACTTGGAAATCTTTCTGAACAAACGAATCACGCGTATTGCTTTGGGGGGGGGGGGGGACGTTGCATTGTAAGCACCCTTTGATTAATTTGAAAAAAAGGGAAATGTGTAATGAATTGATATCTTAGTGGATGCTAATAAGTTGCGTAAGCTTTGCTTCCGCAACTTGTCGCCTCACCTGTTCTATTACAAGTCCTTAATTCATCGTTTTTTTACTCACGTTGCACTCTCGTAGTGTTAGGTCTGTATCTCCTATGCTCGCGGTCCCAAGTCTCTGGATGTCTCTTCCAATCGTCGTCGCCGATCACGCCCGTCCCACCGCTTCCAGCGAGACCTTGCAGACCCTGAAGTGTCTGAAGAGCTTGGAGGTTTGGACTCAGAGGTCGTCCCTTCAACGACGGAACCGGGACGTAAGCTGCACCCTCGCCAACGTACACCACCTTCGTATAAAGTAACGAGTCATTAGGCAAACTTTTCACTTTCCATCAACTTTCAATCTAAATGAGGAACTTGATCGAGTTCGAGTATTGAGATAGGGAAAATAATAAAGTCAGCCCAGGCAAAGAAACTGAGGAAAGGGAAGGCACGGCCGTGTGCAACACTCAGCGAGCTGATTCTCCTCGAGTGTGAACAGCTCGAATCGTTGGTTCGTATACAATTGCGATGCACACTCCTGCAGGATAATACACGGTTTCGCTTGTCGCGAGAATGCAACTTGCGGCTTCCATCAGCTTCCTTCGTCTTCCTCTAAGTTCCTCGGAGGAAAAGAAGAATGAGAGGAGGAGCTGCGTCTTGTGCTTGTCAGCGGAACGACATGCAATGCAGCTCGAACGAAAAAGAGAAGGATCCTCGCGAAATAAACCTTCTTACGGGACCTCAAAAGGAATCGCAATTATTGGCTTCATGAATGCACGAAGAGTTGTCAATCCTGACATCCTGGAGAAATATTTGCGCCTCCAGATGAAGGTTTGCTGGTTGGTGCATACGATTAGGTTGTCACAGAAACAAACTCAAACGGGTCTGGTATTTACGTATCCATTTTTTGCGAGCTCCTACGTCTTCTAATCAGCACCGATATGAAAGTGAGCGGCGGACAGAAGAATTTCGTTCCTCCTTTTCTGATTCCCTCGCGCTGTGCAGCTGTAAGTAGACGGGTACTTGGACGAGTCAGGTAGAAGGAGGCACGTGGTTAGCGGTGAACACGATCGAGCGCTAAAAACTCGCAAACAATCTCTACCCGCTGGCACTGGTCGAAACAATCGTGTCGTTACACGCTCTTCTTCTCTCGCCTTTTACCTCTTTTTGCTTCGTTCCTTCTTCTTTTGCCTTCTTCTCGTTTCCCTCCCCCAGTCCCCACTTCGCCCCTTTCTCGTTGCCCGCTCCTGTTGCGCAACGCCTGACATGTATCATCGCGTACTAATCTACTCCCGTTCCACCTGGGAATGATTGCGTTTCACGGATTCCACTTTTCAGGAATTTCTGGAACTCGAGCGTCGCGAGGTAAGATGGAGAGGCCAGCGAGCGTTTATGGGCCACTAGAGTAGTTAGAGGCTCGTTCCTCCACTGTATCTTCTGCCACTCCGCTTTACGGAGAGTCAGCGAGCTGCTCCCGAAGGTCTTTATAAGTATCGTTTGAAGGATGGAATGCTGCGAGCGGAAGAGAATTACTAACTCAATCAATTTGTATCGGATTCAGTGGAAATTTTCAGGGAATATTCCTAATAAAATTATCTTCAGTTAAGCGTACAGAAAAAACATCTTGATCTTTTATACCTTTTCTTCCAAAGATCGCTGTCTTAAGAAATTAATATTTTTTTAAATCTGTACACTTAACTGTAGCTATTGCAACATACTTTAAGAAAACGTCCGAATTTCTCATTTCAGATCATATGTTGGAAAGTAACTTGACCCCCCCGTTTTCTAAATTTTGTTTGCAGAGCCTAACGTCAAAATCATGACTTTTTTTCGCGGGATTTTTGCACAAAAAATCAATTTCAAATTTAAATAGCCGCTATTTTCTTTTAAATTAATATTTCGGAAATTCCCTCCGTTAATCGGAGGATACATTAATATGCTAACGAAATCTTTTTTGTTTTTTGATTTCAAATAATCTGGTTCCGAATGGCAGTGCTCACCGCAAACCCAAATTTTTAAAAATGCTTCTTGGATGTCGGTTGTTACTTTGTTATAAACGTAAATATTTTTCTACGAAAAAATTACCAAATGTTCTTTAAATGTTGCTCTTTTAAGCGCAAAAAGTTTTGTAAAAATATATGCTTCAGCTTCTTCAAAAAAAAATCACAAATATTCGCCTCTTTTTGGCCGCCTGACTAGGTATAATCCCTTTAAAGAACGACCCATTTCCCTGAAGCCACACCGTTCTTCTTCTCCCATTAGACGCATCCTCTTAGCTGCATTAAGATCGCGCTGAATAATCCCCAGCTTCTCGAAAGTGTTGCAAGATGTGTATCGATCATTTACATGCCTGTTCGGGGATTTAGCTCGAATTAAAGTCATCAAGCCGCGCTGCCTCGAATGCAGGATGTATAGTGCATTAGCAGCTGCTATCTCGTTACATCACGTTCACGTTCGCTTGTGTTTTTCCAATCTCAATACGAATGTTCACGAGCTCCGTTAAATTCCACTGCGAAACCAGCAGGCGTCACCGTAAACGCGATCCGACGTCCGCGTACGGCGTATTCCTTTTAAGCGGATAATTCCCTTCCGTAGTCGGTGCCTATGGTCTCTCCAGTCTCATCATGACACGCGCGATCACGCGATGATTAACGGTCGCGCGGTTACGGTGTCGAAAGTCATTAGTCCAACTAGGATCGGTCAGATCGGCCAGGTGAACGCACCTAACGCGTCGCCGGGCTGGTCGCGCGCTCCTGTCCCTGACCTACACCTGCTTCGCCGCGACAATCGGATTAACCTTCGTTCCACCTCGCACAAAACCCGCGCAGCCTATAATTCATGGCAAAGCAGCGATAAGGAACACGTCGATTTCTGTATCCATCAGCTGGACAATAATTGGCAGTTCCAGAGTAACCGTTGCCTGGTCGATTAACCATCGCTCGATTACCAGGCTTGCTGTACGTGCTGGCAGAGATGTGTGAAGTTATAAATTCTGCAGCTAAGTGGCGGCTGAGAACAGTGAGAACCAAAGGATTCTCTCGTCTCTGCCGTGTCCTATTTCAGCGTTTCGTTGGTTCTTCATCGGGGGTAGAAAGAGAAGGAGCAGCGAGAGAGCTACAGCTTACCTACGATCCTTGTTTTCCCGCGTTTTTTTTCGACGTCCTTGCCTCGACGCTCGAAGGTTGTTTACTTGAACGCCTGGGATGGGGTTGACCCACTCCCCTATTTCTCGTCCACTCGCTCCGAGACAATCAACTCGGAAAAATGTGGGAAAATAAACATCCAAGGTAAAAGAGGGTCGTAAGTCGTAAGGAACGTCTGTCTTATTAACTCGCACGTCTCACTTTGCTCCTATTCATTCCTCTGACGAATGCACGGAGTCCTAAATTCGGACGCTGCAGAATAGGGTTTGTCGGTTTTTAAAAACCGTTTTTTTTTTTATAAATTTGTGAAATTCGAAACCCGGGTTTTAAAATTAAAAAACTGGTTTTATATGCTACTATTCATATGTAAAAATTAATTATTTAATTAAGAACGATAACATTTTCGCTTGAAATCGCCTCGGACACAAGCATATTGTAGTAGGTAACAGTTTACTGTAAAACTAATCTTCATGAGTTCATATTTTCGAAAGAAAAATACTAAATGAAATAAAGATTTATAAATTATATTTTGTACGGATTTTAGTTATTTTAATTTCTTTTATTTATTTGGTTTGGTATAGATAGAGCATATTTTACTTTGGTATATTTTTTTTAATTCCATAAGTATTAAAAAGAAAATGAAAATTTATAAAATAGGTATAACTATTTATTTTCTATTTTAATTACATTTTTTGTGAAAAATCGAAAACCAGTTTTTCCAAAAGTCAGTTTTGTGTATAAACCCTACTGCAGAATATGTGGCTCCGCCTTGTCGCTTCGATATAGCTGCCGAGTTTAGGTCTTTCGGCGGCTTGTCTGGATACTTGAGGTTCGTTTTCTTTATCTTTAACGACTGATTGATTTCACAGTGTTAATAGTAGCTACATTAAATGCCTGATTGTTTTCCTTCTTAATCTTCCACGTTCCTCCACGAGTAATTGATAATGCATGGGGATCTCCAGCTCGGGTCTTTTCAGAATCGATGCAGATTGTGTAAAGGCCGTGGCGCATTTTGGCGAAGCGCAGCGAAACAAATCGAAGAAATTAATAATCAATTATTTTCTTTTCGTATCGCCATGGGTGCCGTTTTTATACAGAGTTTCTATTCAGCGTCACGTTACACTCGCAATGAACTGACGGGAAATTTCTCACGGTTTCGAGTTGCTCCTGCATGAGTTGATATTTGGGTGATAGGTACTTACAGCATCGTGATCGCTGGCTTCGTGTGTCAACGCTTCCCTAGTCTCGTTATGGAGCGAGTCATCGTCTTCGGGGCCAGATCCGCTCCCCGCCCAATAATCCTCGGTGGTTTCGTCGAGCACAGGCTCCTCTGCGTTCCCCTCGCCCTCGGTGTTCTCGTGGTTGGTCGCCTTGAAAAATCACCTTCATTTTCAATCTACCATTCGGAGGATATTGTTATCTGATACTTGCTCGCGTGTGTTTACCTGGCATCTCGGTGTCGCGACTGATAGCAGCCATACGATCGCGTATCTGCAACAGAAAAGGGACCGTGCTTCTTAAATTTTGCTCAAATCATCGCTGGTAGCTATCGGTGGCTTTAGTTGGGGCAGCTTATTAGAGGTCGAGCAAAGGACACAGCAATCGTGGAGTCTTACTATCAACTTGATCGAGTGGCTTGTACCACTCTCTCCTCCCGGATGTCACGGCTCTTTACAGAAGCTCGCTGATCTCCTTGGGAACGCGAATTCAAGAAAGTCAGCATTATGCAAATGAATCCTCGGATCGGGACGTAGATTCCATGAAAAGCGAGTCCAAGTTCTGTTCATATCCTGAGAACGTGGATTGCTTGGAAAGTAAACCATTACCACTGTTCCTCCATTCTGCATGCGCGAAAGGAACACAATCCCCCGTGTACGTGCACATAGGTGTCCCAAAGAATCCCCCATTACCCCGTCATTTCCCAAAGGAACGAGTGGCCTGAGAATCGCGCTTGGCCTCACGTCGCGGTCGCCCGAGCGGTGCACGTCCGTTTGCGCGGTGAACAGCCCGCGGGCAGACGCGTAGGTACCCACGACGATAAGGGAGGACAGCAGCCGATAGAATCGCGGGAAACCATAATCGTATCGTTGGGACGCGTGACTTGGTGGAATCGCGGCCGGAGATCGAGGGAAACCTCGTCGATGCGTCATGCGGATGCGTGGCTCGCATGCGAGACCGTGTACGAAGAGGCTAGACCGAAAATGACCGCGGTACGCGAGGCTGGCAAGCCGGGGACCTCATGGGAACTTCCCATAGTCAGCGCAAGGCACGAGGGAGAAGCTGGATGAGTCACCAGGAGGAACGCGAAGAGGAACGAGAGACGAGCAAGAGGATGCTCAATCTTGTTGGATGAGACGTAACGCGTTCCGATCCGTGTCAGCTCGACTTCCATAGAATCAACCGACGAATTCGTTCTTCCTCCTCCCTCGACGAACTTCCTCTTCCTTTTGGCTTTTCCTCGCGGCTGCCCTCGCTTCTGCTCGTGTTCCGTGTCTGCACTTGATCGACTTCCTCTTTACGCTGTAACGGGTTTCTTTCTTTGACATCGATCTCACCGGTGCGAACCCTCTGCGGTCAGTCTGTCTCGCTCGATCGACTTCAGGCGCGAAGTGTATGCGTAAAGTGCTTTGAAGTCTAAAAAGAACGCTTTCAGTTCCTCTCATCCTTCCCGGAACATTATCCCTCCCGCCCTTCAATAAGCTGGCTATAATCGTTACTGTATTACCGTGTACCAACGTGGCATTTAGGGCCCCCGTAATATCTGCTATTCGGTTAAACGCGCGGTAGCATTATCTCGTAATGGCAGGAACGGACTCGCCTTCGCGCCTTTTAATTGCGAGCAACAGGTTCTCGCGGAACGTCTGCAGCATCCCTCGGCCAGAATGCCTCGATTAAAAGCGTGGTCTATGAACGGTAACGCCGGACTGTTTCCACGTATGCACGCCGGCGCGGCCGTTTCGCGGGGCAACGAAACAGGGAGAGAATCCCCCGTTCTTGGCGCGGGGTGAGTAATGCATCCTGCGTCTTTCGTGCGCTGCCGCGAAAGAAGCCGGTAAGGAGCGTATCTCGGGCTCGTTAAGACATTTCGTGCGGTTTTTCTTGTTTCGAGCCGCGCGAACGGATCATCCTGTTCGCTCGGTGTAATTATTATTTGCTCGAAGGCAGTGCAGGTAAATGGAGCGGAAGGTGTTAGTCGTGGGACGCGCGCGCGGATCGTTGCACGGAACGCCAGGATGGCAGTTAATCACGAGGGGTCGCGCGAGCTGCGCACTCGACGGACCTCGTATGTAGCTCATCTTTTCATCGTCGCGTGGGCGGACGTCCGTTCGTTCGTTTGGCGAACCAAGCGAATCCCCCGCGCCACTCTTTTCGCTTCCCTATGCGTTGTTCGGCATCGATCATCGATCGACTCCTACCTGCCTGTCGACGAATGCTTGATAGACGACGCTACTCCTACACTGACTCCAGTTAGATTTCGATCTGGAGGCACCAGATTACTCGGATAAGAAGCACTTGCCAGCCTACGTTAACATTTCTTGATGACTGCCTCCGCCAGAACATGCTACAATAAAGTTTCACCGCAGAGTTCAGCGACACCCTCCACGGATTCAGCCTGGAATTACATACGTGGTTGGTCAGCGAGGAGGAAAGTGCCCCGAAGCTGTATCGAGGACCGATCGTCTTTCGATTCCGTTATCCAGCGTCAAGTAGCGGATGCCTCGGAACGCTATCAGTCGCCAGAAGGCACAGCGCGGCGGAAAAGCCAGAGATAGGCCGTGAATCCGCGTCATCGTTCGCGAGAGAGAAGCGTAATTACGTTCGGCCCGCTCACGTGGTCAGGGCGTCGTCGTTCGATCGAGCGCCGATTATCGCCGCCGACGCCTGAGGGGCAGTTCTCCGTGGAAGAAACTTCAACCTGGGTGGAACTTAAATCCAGCTTGGAACCGTACAGTCAAGCACTTGAAAGCCTGATCGCCGCGAATATGCTTGCGCGAACGATATTAACCCTTCGTTGCATAACTTCTTCGATTTTGACAGAAATACATTTTTGGACTCGTACAAGTGATGATAATAAGGGAAAAATAATTAAAAAAATTTATGTCTTCGGAATTTACTAAAAAAGAAGATTATGTAATGTTGCAAAAAAAGTAACATAAGATTTAAAGCACTTTTGAATTTTGTACTTTAGGAATAAATATATTTTAAGCATATAACATTAATACGCACCTTTATATATGTTTTTTAATACAAATTTTAAATAGCTATTGCAAAGAAAGACGCGAAGACTGATTTGTCAATAATCACTCACGAATGATTTTTCCCCTTTTTCGGCCATTACGCTTATAATTCCTTAATAACCGCAGAACTACAACGTTCGGCGGGATCTATGTAAATGTTTGGAAACTAGAATATGTATCCTTCATAATAAGGTAGTTTTATCACACTACATGCTAGTTACAACACCAAAAATTAAAAAGAAAAAATATGTTGCATATTTGCAGCAGACTGCAACGAAGGGTTAATATTTTGTTAAATTATCCTGAAGAGTTAATAGATGTAGTAGGGCCAAACTATGTCAGCGTGTGACACGCGTTACACATTCCAAGGATTATTGTAAGGATGAATTACTCTCCTTCCTTCGACGAAAGAATTCCAGCGACAATTTTTATGTGTTTCAAACTAGAGCCACCGTAGCATCATTACCCGAGCATAATCCCATCCTTAAACCCCTTCTCATCGAGTTCAGTTAATCAGGACCTCCAAGGAAGCATCCAATCCCCAGTAGAAAAACAGGAACCACCGTGTACGCACGGGAAGTCCTCGCAAAACCTCTTTACCTCGCATGATCCATAAATGTCTGACCAAGAAAGCGCAGCGTCACTGTCGAAAACCACCGCGGGCGCAGCCCTCTCTTCACGCATGATTAGGTATCCCACCATACGAGCAACCGCTCCGACTAATAGAAAATCCGATGTACCTAATTAGAAACACGAGACCGAGTAGCGGTTGCAGGAGCGTCTTAATCAGGCTTTTAACATTAAGCGGGAGATACGGTCGCCGTGGTCCAGTCCACCGGAGCATGGAAAAGCCAGCTTCCCCTCGTAACTTAGAAAAGTAGTAGGCAATTCGGAGCGAAGGTTTATCCCCGCGAAGTGCGCGGATGCCTTTGCCCGCGGCGATTAATAAGCTCGCCGCTCGGGCTGAAACTGTGAAAACCGGACGGTGGACAGGTTCAACGCGGGCTCGAATTTCCAGCCTCCTGAAACGGTAACGCAGCTTCGTACGGAACAATTAACCCCTTCTGGGTTCGACCCCTTCGCGTTACCCACGAGGTCATGGCCGAGAACAGCAATATTCTTTCTACGTGAAGTGGAAACCGTTCGGTCATCCCAGCAGCGATAAGATTGAAGGTCGACGCTCCTAGAAGCTACCCTGACTCGTTAAAATAATCCCATCGTCCGAAACCTGCGTATTTGCTAGTCGGGATACTTCATGGGAACCTGGTAAGTTTCCCAGAATGGCCAGTTTCGAGTGACGTTCGAAGCTTTTACCCTGCATTCCAGGCGTCCGCAGCTCGTCACTGAGGCTCGGGCGAAAAATCCCGCGACTTCTTGCAGCCTATAGAGCCCCTTCGCCCTGAAAAACGAGACGCTAATTGCTCGGCCGCGAACGGGAAGCGAGCTTCGCGATGTTTTCCGCGGTTAATGGCTCTTTTACCGTTCTTAATCAATTCCCCGGCATCCAGGTGTCCGGGCTTCACGGTTTCGTCTGATTGCGGGGCTAAAGTCGCTCAGTCTACGACGGGCCATTGTACCCGACGTTTCAGGGAATTGCACGCTGTGAGAACCGACCCGGGCCCTGGCTTGTGAGAATCGGGAGCCGTCCGAGCAAAACAGAGCAAGTCGAGACCGCGATCGACGATTTATCCCCTTACGTTGAACGGGGGAGAATGCCACCCCCCTGCGGCAACCGTGCGTGGCGAAACACCTCGGACTTTGCGGTGACTCTTTCTTTGGCTCATCTCGCGATGGGAGAAATCATTTTGTTTGTTCTGGCAAGAGAGGTGTGTCTATCCTTTCCCTAGGCGCAGAAGAATCGGAAATCCATCTGCGCGAATTCCAGCTGTCGCGGAAAGGAAAATTCCGGAAGTGAAAGTTGTCCCTTTCGAGAACTAAGTACAGTGAGCAGAAACTTGGAGCACCCAGGTCAATCGAAACCCTTCGCGGCAGGGGAAGAGGAGCAATCGAGGTTCCAGTCCTCGTAAATCCCGCGTGAATCTCGGTCTACTATACAAAGTATCAACATGATTCACAAGGAAAGCCGCTGATCACATAAATTTCTTGCTGACCAGCCAGAGCGTGTAGCGAAAAAACGGAGTCGCGCGAATCGACGACATAAATTCATATTTCCCAGCTTTTACGCAGGATAATACGTACCTGCAAGCTACGTGCTTGCCGGCCAACAATCCGTGATTTGCGGTTAACCACCAGCTGCCGAGGGTCCACGGCGCTGTCCTACGCGACAGGAGTTCAAGGGGGATCGACGAATCGTAACTCTGATCCGTAACAAAGACGGGACCACGGCGTCCGAGTGTAAAATTGAACGGTATTAGATCAAGCTGCGTCGTCGTTAACGTCTAACGGGTTCTACTCGACTCATTAATTCCCAATATCGCAGTAAAACAGCCGCTAGTTGGCGGTCGCGCGACTTTAATGCGCCGTTAATGCGCGCGATTTATAGAATTATTCAGCGCGCGAGACTAACTTAATGCCTCGCTCGATCGTCCCGCGTGTATTTGTATAATTAAATCGAACAAATTCCGTCTGTGGGTCAGCGAAGTTCGCGTGACGAATGACAAACGAATGCGAGACGAATCTTCTCCATTTAGCATTTAATTTTTCACTTGAGATAGAGAGAACGTTAGAGCCACAGATATCGTCAGGTGGACGCGTCTATGTGTACCTATTCAAGGAGACTTGGATTCTTAACTCGTCTACACGGCTTCCAGATTTGAGGTGCGATAGAGAGACGAGCACTCAGACCCGAGCGTTCCACGGACAGGTCCTTCAAAAGTGATGGTAATGAAGCCTCGGTTAGCCAGTGACCGAGCGCTGGAGTATCGCGAAAATATTCAGGGTCGTGGCCTCGTCGATTAAGGTCGCCAGGGATATACGAACGGTAGCTTTAAGCCGAGCATTAATCCACGATCGTAATTCGATGTCCGCGGCCGTGCGTCATCGTTCGCTATTAGCTTGTAATGATGTAACTACCGGTGTAGCGCGACCTGAGTAAACGCTTGGAAATAGCGGCACCGTTCGCCGTGTATGCGATCGATACGCGATCGTATAAATACACGTTGGCGATCGTAGGATCGATGACCTTGAACGATCGCACCTGAATCATCGGATCGATCCCCCGAAGGGTTCCTGTGATAAGGTGCCGTTGCTTTCGTCGTGGATAATCTCGACGGCCTTGGAATACACGGTGTTCCCGGGCGATATAAAGAGATTGCCCCGATAAATTTTCATCCCCTCGACAGTTTTACGCTTTTATCCGAAGGAAATTTAATCCTTTCCGCGGCGACGGTAATTTATGACCGCTCGCGCCACTGGACCGTCTCTAAATTCAATCTAACGCGATTTGAATAACGCTCGCGTTTAATACTTCGTTTGGATCTATTTATTATCACGATTCGAGTTAATGAGAATCGAGGATTTATCGCATCAGGTGTTACATTTCTCGTTAATTCTACGCGGAATCTGTTTCCTGTTGCAGGCATCTTCGGTGGACGAGGATTAACTCGCTGCCGCCTGTTCTTCATCCTCGTGCACCGTAAGTACACAGGAGTGCGCGAAACAAACCCTTCTTTTCTTCTCCTGGCCTTTCTAATAAAGGAAAGCCCGTGACCAGGGGCAATTTACGCTACTCGAAAGCGGCTAACGACCGATAAAAATGAACGGTATCAAAGGCCCCGGCGGTGAACGCCTCTTATCGTCATTACGCTCATTACTTGGGAAGCGTTTTAGCCGGTGTCATCGATATCGTGATCGTAAAACTCTGGCCTCTCTGTGTCGCTCCTAGGTAGCTATTACGACCATTACAGCCCACCGCGCCGATTACAATGTTCCGTGTGTCGCATAATATCATGGATTTACGCCAGCACCTAGGCACCTAGTCTCGTTCTCCGCTTCTCCTTGGCGCTAGTTCCGCATTCTCTTCGGGAGGGGGGTGACTGTGTCTCACCGAGATCGCGTGAAAATGGGGTTGGCCGGTAACCCTGATTTGATTCTGTACCTGCAAACACGGCTTGTCAGTAGTTCCCTTCTCGATTCAATTCCATTCCACTTGAACTCCGCGTTTGGGCGCCTCATAACAGGTGTCGAAGAAGACATCAATCGAATACTTAGCTTTCTCTAACTATCCGAGGTATCAGGGCCATCGAAAGAACGATTGATTAAATTATCAACGACGTCTTGATGGAACCTACTCACCTTCCCTCCATTTATCCCGGCGCACAAAGTGTCCATTAAACCCACACTTCCATCGACCCCCATCTACATCAGCTGTAATCCTACCAACGACTCGCTAAATCGTCAATAACGCCTGGAACATCCCGCCGACGGGTTCGATTTATCGCGCGATACCTATCTCCGGGTTACATTGAACCGGCCCCTGCCAATATCCTCGGTCAGGGTAAGATTCGCGGCAATGAATCACCGCTCGCCAGCATCCTTTCCTCTCCCACCGCGTCGTCCCGCAACCACGCTGCAAAACGGGGAAAAAATTCCCATTACGCAAGCCCGTCTTCCGTCTAATTAATATGCGTTGCGGGGCAGCCGCGTTGTCTTCATTAAGCAGTCGCATGAATCTCCGTAATCGCGTGCGAGCTGCGGCATATTCGTCCTGCTGGTCGACTCCACTCCATTCGCCTTTGCTTCGATTCATTCGCCCGTGATCGCGGCAGCCGCCGATTTGCATCTAAGCTGCAATTAAGCTACGACACCTTGCACGACGCGTTAGGTGAACCGAAGGCGGTGAGCATCGCGACGAGACGACACGGGGGAACGTCAGGTACGAGCGGACCGAGTGGAACCAGTTCCGAGCTCCTCTGGTTATTTTATTCGCTAAGTAGGACAAATCGGTCTCGATCATAATGGGCGAAGATTTCTGGACAGCTTCAAGTAACTTGGGCGATTATCCCGCGTTGAAATGCTGCCCGCGACAGAGTGCATTCGGATGGTTGGGAAATCGTTTTGACCTCGTTCATGGGAGATGAGTTAAGACGGCCATCGGAGCGTGGATAAATTATACGCGCGCGCAGTTCATATTTCTTACGGACGTAATAGGAATAATTTCGCCCGGTAATCTTGAGCTGGATTTTATTCGATCGCCACGATAACAGAACCCCGGGACGGAATTCAATTTTACTCTTATCGCCGGCTGTTCATTAAAGCGAGAGGCGCGCGCGGTTTTTTGGGGCACGCGGCGTTATCGTCGTTCTTGCGACGGAAGAATGAAATAAAACCCGGACGACGCTGACAGCGATGAAAAACCGAGCGTGATTGAGCGAGCAGCGCGGGGGGAAACGGGGAACTAGGAAAGACGAACAAATGATGCACGAGACGAGTTACCGTTGCTCTTAACCGTGCCCGATACCACCGCGAGATTAGGCTAATGCGCCGTTCGCAATAATTATTATATTATGCACGTAGGCCGGCGGCGGGGAAAAAGAGACACCCGGCCGCGTAAAATAACAAAAGTTCGCTTCAATCAATTCCACGCAACGCTGCAATTTACCAAAGGGGCTAACAGGCGCAATAACCGAACCCTGGCAAAAAATCATCTAAATTACTCCCGTGGAATTATTAATTGAGATGGTAGCAAAAACTTGTTTGCAGTAACTCGACTGCAACACTGGCGGATCCAAAGCTTCAATGGACTCGGTATTGTTCTCTTTTGAAGCTGTAGTATCGAGTAAGGTGTCTAAACAGCTGCGCGTCGAGGGACTTTAACTAGCCAACTAATAGATAGTGTGCTTAACGCTCCTCGGAATAGTGCCCATTAACGCAGAGAATACTCGCAAAAAGGTCTTCATAGGAAACACGCATCGTCAGGTCTTCCATGCTTCCCTTATAAAGAAAGAGAGCACTGAATCTCGGTAAACACTTATTTTCGATACATCTCGACATCTGCTTCCCGTTCCAGTTCCCAGCGGCTCAAGTGGCGAATGCCGCCAGAAACCACACGCTTTCCGCGGAACCGATCGGTTCGTGTCTCGCGAGTGTCCTCCGTGCCCGATCCTGGGAAGCCGAGTTCCTCGTAGGCGGCTGGCCATCGTCGCGACAATTTCACGCGCGCATTTCGCGGTTGTTGACTCCGCGGGATCGCTCGCTTATCCGCCTATCCGCTTATCCGTGAAATCAAAAGGCACGGAACGCGGCCCTCGGGGACGTATCGCATCCGGAAATCGTTCGTCGCTGCGGCAAGCATTATCAGCCACGTTTCTGGAAAACATGGGAGGGGGAGGGATGCAGAGACAAGGGGGGTAAGAAATATGAACGGTTGCTCCTTCGTCCCGTTGCTGTTAGCGGGCACGGGTTTACATATGTTCACCGGATGCGCGCGCTTCCCGTGTCACTCGATTTCTACTCGTTTTGCAAACGAGAGGCAAATCAACGTCTTCCTGCGGCCGCACGCGCCTTCTTCGCCTCTTATTGCGAAATTTATCGCGACCAGCGGTTTCTTTTGTTTCTAGCCGCTCTTGGAAAGCTTCAAATCGCGAACACTCTCGCTTGGAAAGAAGAGGAACCCGGCGTTTCGCAATTCTATTTCTGGGGGATGTTTAAGACAGCGGAGGTGGTGCACAATGAGCAGGCTGTCTAGGGAAAAACGAGCAAGTAGGGGAGAAACTGGGGCGCGACTGTCCATTTAACTGTTCCGCAACATCGGTTTAATAAGGATAAAGATTCCCGTTGAAAGTTTGCAGAAGTTCGCGACGCGCCTACAGGCCTGTCAGTGGTGCCGCAGGGGAAGTTGGCTCGTGTACCTGTTTGCTTGGTTCGCGGAGAGGCGAATTACCGGTGCCGAAAAAACGATGATTTGCTCTGCTAAAGGGTTAACGGTCGCCCGTTTCGTTGGTCGCGGCGGACAAAGATGCCGAGCGCGGAGTAGATATCGAGCGCGTCCAGAAATAGACCGTGGACGATTCGGACGATAATTGCGGGCATCGATCGGCCGTCCAGGCCAGCCCCGATATCCGAAGAATCCGCTGCTAACGACGCGGCTCCGTCGGCGAATTCCGGGCCTCGATAAATCCAGCTGGAGCAGGAGACGAGCGCGGAAGAGAATGTTTGGTCACGCGTGGTTGCGGCCCTTTAGAGCGGACACGGGGCTCGACCGACGAACGGTTGCCTCGCTGAATCGGCATTAGGCCCCCCATTTACATGTTACATAAATTACGCAGCATCGGAACGCGTTCTGCGAGGGAAACAGTTATCCTCCGCGGTCGTTTCATTCTCGTTTCTATCGGCTAAAGTTGCGGAGTCTTCACAGCCGGCTCACTTTATTAGGCGAAATCGTCCAGTGGCGTTCATCGACAGCTCCGCTCACATTCTCCCCTTGCCCCCATCTCCACTTTGCCCCCTCATATTCTGGATAGGGTAATTGTGGGACAGTTGCCGCACCTTACGCGAATTTGTCACCGTGTCTAAATTTTGCAATGGAAATTTGTTCCAAGGATACATATTATTAGTCAAACATCTTGTTCCACTACTGGCATCAAAGAAAATCAATGTTTTAATATTCGTCACCCTTCAAAAATTGAAACTAAAAACATCCATTTTTTTAGGAGAGACGCCGCACAAATATTTAAAAAAATGTTTAATTTTTTCATTTAAACTTGTAAATTTTAATTTTAACTTTAACGTATTACAAATGAATTTTTAATTACTACGATAGCAAAAATAAACTCGACGTATAACTATTGAGGCAAAGCGTGGTAGGCTTACCTCGAAAAATAGCAAAATCTTTAAAAGTAATAATAGAAACACGTTCTCGCTTATTAAAGCAAATAAAATCGGCAGTGTTGTATTTTATTACCGATAACCCTGAAATACCAAAGGTGCGGCGCCTCTCCCAGTGCGTCATCTCTCCCACAATTACCCTACTGATTTATAAAGAAGATGAATGCGATTGGTAACTGTTCCGTTTGGTCGCCTCATTGTATTCCCTCCGCTCAGGCAGCTGAGATGTAATTCCGCTCGAAAATTAACCCGCATTCGTGGAATTCCACTGGGAATGCTCGCGAAGGAATCCGCGCACCCAGAAGTCCGTGTACTTTCCGAGCAGGCGGGAAAAGGTGGCTTCGTGACAGGAAACAGACGAAGGAAGCGCAAAAAGTTACACGGTGCATTTTCCTGGAAATTCGTTTGATTAATCAGCGGTGGCGATCGCGGCCGGGCGCACGTCGCGCGATGATTATCGGGTTCATTAATTTCTTCTCGCTCGGCCGGCGCGATTAGTCTCCGGCGATCATGCGCGAGGAAATATAAAGTTTTTATGGTCACGCGGTTCGCGAGCAGTTTTAGGTGGATTTCTTGTCATTGCCAGGTATATAATAGCTTCGCCTGAAATCGTAAAGGACGCTTCCAACTGCCGTGCTCGTCCTGTTCTCCGTTCCTCTTCCTTTTCTTCGACTGCCTCCGCGTTCCCGCGATACGAGTCGAACTGGATCAGAACCCTGCCGTCCTGAAGGCGACGTTAGCACCTCCTCGAGGCGCACGGCCGCGTACATCCGCGCGGATAATTTTAACTATTCCTTCCTGGTGACGGTGCTTAACGGGAAGCTTTCCTAATTTAGTTCGCCAGGTGGAATGCCCGCGAGATCCGCCACTGGAGATAAACAAAGTTGCTCGGGCAGGTGTTGCTCGCGACGCGTCGCGTGAAGTTTTTCTATAACTGCATCAGTGATTTTGCTCAACGTAGGTATATCTTGCAAGTCGTAACTAGCGCCAGTTCTCAGTCGTGGATAAGATCCTTTTTCTCTCAACGATTCTGTTATCGCCACGGTCATATTTCAACCCTGTTTCACCAGTCTCGATTCGCTTAAAACCTAGCTAGAAAATAGAAATAAATTCCTGCACACGGATAATCCTCTGAGAAAGTGCGTCCCCTTTCCCTCCGAATCGGAATATCAGAGGCGTTGCACAGTCGTTGACCACGTAGTCGTTCCCATGAAGTCGGTCTCGACCTTCCGTCAGAAATCTCAAGCGGGCATCGCGGGGCGAGTCACGGGGCCCAGCGTAACGCAATTACAAGCACGAAGGAAAGTATCATTATCATCCGTGATCCGCTTGTCGCGGCGCGCCGCGGTCCGCAGAGGGTCGGAGCGACGTGCCGCGATTCACGGGGCCGCGATTAAAGTGCCGCGCGAGAATATTCGCTCCCTATTGAATTCGCCCGATATAAAGCAGCGACCCCGGGCCACGGTTAAACAGTGGGCTGGGAAATGGGTCGGAGCCACGTTACTCCGTCAGCTTATCTCATTTCGCATAGTAGCTACCTGCCCGACTTTTTCCTCGGCCCCTTCCCCGTTTTCCCCGCTGCCGAGGATCGGATATTATAACTGTTTATTTTAATCTACATCATCGGCATCTACGCAACGATATATCTCGCTGGACTCCCTGTATCATCGCTCTTCTTCTATCGCTTCTTCACTCGCTCCACCACCATCATCCTTCTCTACCGCCCCGTCCCTCTCCTGCCAAGGTAATTTGCCGTACTTTCGTTCGTGCCTTGTTACGCAGGAAACCGGCCGCCGGAACAATGCACGGCCCTATCTACTTGCGCGATCTGCAGATCCGACCGACGATCCACCTCGCGAAATGACCATTAATAACGAATCACAGCCGGGTGATTTTAGGCTCGGTACGGGGCGTTGATTCCTTCTCGCGCCCCATTGCGTCGTCAAAATCGACGCCAGGCTTTTGCGGAGCAGCTGTCAGTCTCGTTTCAAGGAGTCTCGTGGAACTTTGGCAGATTATAATTTGCGGTCAGGTAGATTATCCGTCAGGTCGGCGCAGCTCCCTCAGCCTTCGCGCCTGCAAGCATCAATTTCCCGCGAAACGGACGTCGCATCCACCGCTTCGCTCTGTTCCGAGCGGAGGAACTGTATCCTGCCCGCGCGCAGCCGATGAGGCGTCTCCGTACCGTTAGAAGCGTACCTTCCCTTCTCGGTCGCGCACCTGCGTCGATCGTTAAACACAAAATCACATCCATAACATTTGAATCCCGATTTGAGATCGCGCCAGCCTTCTCGCCGCTGGAAACCGCTCTCCAGGTCTCTTCTTAATCGTCCGTTTACCGTTGCCAGCGGAAATCTCGCGTGTCGAGGCGAGGAAAGCGCCAGTGAATCTTTTCCCAAGGACGATCGACACGCTTCGTCAACGAAATCCAGCATTAGTCACGGTGCATCTCGATCGGGGAATGTATCTTTAAAAGCTTCCAACTCCATATCCTCGAGACGATACCATTTTCCGTCATCCCGATTGCCCAATTGGGAGAACACGAATTTAACGAACTCTCGCGGAGGGACCGTCGATGCGGGTCACTGTCTGGTCATTCCTGGAAGCCCGGTATCACGTGAATTCATCTCGTGAGACGAGCAACGCTGCGAGAGGCGAGCACATTGCAGGTAATAATACCGCGTGTTGCACACGTTGCAGGTAATAATAGCGCATCTCGAGCACATTGTAGAGAATAATAACACATCCTGACCCTCGGAGATTTACTTTTCACGGATGCGAAACCACCTTAGCTCTCGCTGGGCCGCATTGTATGCAGGGAAAACGGAGATACGATAAAGATTGCGAGTCGGTCTCCATCGAACCTGTATGGATCTCGCAGCCGGATAACGTTATGCTAATAAAACAATTAAAGCGTACAGATCATTGCTCTCCCTCGCTTTGTCGGCGAATGATAATCTCGGGACAAAGCGAGCGAGGAAGGAAGAACCTGGAGAAGGTGAAGAACAATGCTACTTGACCCGTGACGGTGGAAATCATCCGAATCGTGGAAACAAGCTTCTTTGAGGGCGAACGGAGCTAAATAGCCGAGACACAGAAGCCAGCGTCCTAACTCCACGTTATTCGTGGCTGAAGAAACGTTTCTCCCAGTTTACTGCGAGGTGATAAATTATTCTCGTGGCACGTGGCTGGCTCTCGGATCGCTCGTTACTATTTCAGCCGCATACGGTAAACGCTCATTAGTCTGAAAGCAACGCGTGCGTCCGCACCGGCCAATATTTCCTGCTAACGATCAGCCGGCCGGTTCTTTGTAATCCTCTCGGGCCGACCGGAAACAGTGAAACGCGGTAGCGAATGCCTCGAGAGGAAAAAGAACCGAAACTCGGTCGTTTCGATGAACGAGCCACCGTTCGATCTCCGATCGTTAAGACGGATTATAACCCTGTTATTACGAGCGATTCTTTGTCAGCGAATTCCGTGGTTATCGCAGTATAATTTCTGCGCGAAACCTCGTTCCTTAAAACGGACAGGATCGCGAGAGTATTAAACGCGAGCGATGCGCAGTTTCTCACGGCGTAGCTGAAGGGCGAAAAACACTCAAGAGGGCAGAAAGGATCGAGCAAGAACCTCGATAGAGGCAGCAGCTGCATAGGGGGGCACAGCCGATGGTTAATTAATCAGCAAATTGATTAATAGACAACGGTCGCGGGAGAAGCGGCGTGAGAGAAAAGAAGAGCGAAGGTTTGAGGCGCAGTGAAAACAACAAAACGGGCAATTACGCAAAAATCTTGAGCGCGCTTAATCACTTACCGGGTTGATTAATAGACGGCTGTCTAGGGAACGTCGTCCGTGAAAAGCGAGAATCGAGCCGCGCCGCCGCGATATCATCTTTCATTCCTAATGTATGTTATTATCGAAGGGCCGTTAAAAAATTCACGGGCCTTCTCGCTCGCGGAGCTATAAACATGACCGCTCGCTATAGCGGGACGTAATCGAATCTGCACGACTGCCAGCCGACCACAAACGAACGGTGAACATGCAACGACGGGGGAGTAAATAAAATCCGAGAACCCGATTAACCGGCGGATTAGGTGTTCGGACTTGAAGGAAGAGGCGCCAGAAAATCTGGGCCAACGATTCCACCGCGGGGTACGGATTCCAATTGGAACAAGTCCCCCCGGTGAGAAAGAAACAGAGCTAATCAATTGGCAAATTGTTGCCCGTTACTCGAAACGACCCAGTCCGGTCGATTTTCTCGCTGGCACGGCGTGGCAGCTTTCGTTCTCCGCCGGGCGACTTCCCATGCTCCCCCGAGCGAGATTCCCGCGCGATTTAATCGAAACGAGGCACCCTACGACACTCGACGCCGTGGAGCGGCGCGCCGTTTTCCAACGGTCAGGCCACACGACGCCGCTGGCGATCTGGATCGATCGGAGACGAGCAATTATTGGATTCCCAAGGATAGAGTCGTCGCGTCGATCGTGCCGCACGAGGAAACTGGCCGAGGGTCTGGGCCGAGGCAGCCACGAGAACTCGCCTAAAGTCAGGACGATAAAGTGGATTTTATCCGGTGGTTATCGTTTCGGTTCTGGTGGGTGTTAGTCATCGAGCAGCTGTTGCCGAGCTTCTGGCATTTAATATCGACGGCTAATCGGCGATTGTGGTATACATTCTGTCAAAACAGTACCGGGAATCGAACATTTAAAAAGCTCGCTTAAAGGGATTGTTGATATTCTTTTTGTCGCTAAGTTGGCACAACTGTCAACATTTAGTTTGTTTACAGTGCGCCATTGTGTCAGTTCATCTCAAGTGTGTTTTGCGATTTTTACAATGGATAAAAATATCGAACAAAGAATCTGTCTGAAATTTTGCATTGCAAATGGAATTTCGTGTGCCGAGGCGCTGAAAATTTTACATGAGGCTTACGGACTTTATCGAAAACACGTGCGTGTTTTGAATAATTTTGATTCATTTTTCCTGTCATTTTTCATGCAATAAGCATTTGTTCTTAAGGGGTGCGGATTTAGGCAAGTCTGTAGTCTCTTCCTGATCGTCGTCGTTCGGGGAACGAAGCGATTGTCCTGATTGGCCAGGTGCAGCACGGTGTCCTCGATGAAATCGTGTTAGAAGTGCAGGCTCGCCTGACAACTGGAACGAGGGTAAAGTGAAGTATGGCGTTCACGGTAGCCCGAATTCCCCGAATCGTTGAAATTCGCATTGTTTTCCGCCAGGCAGAATTCTTTGCAGCGTCGCCGGTCTGTTCGGTGTAACGTGACGTTTGCCCGCGACGGTCTACAAAGCCCGCGGATCTCGATACCCACGGTGTCCTTTCATTCCGAACGGCGCCGTCGCCGATCCACTCGCCAGGACGTCGTGGCGATCTGCAAAGTTCCTTCGCGATTCCCAACCTGTACATCTATCGAAATTAATTAGCGAACGTCTGTCGGAATAACTTACGGTAAATCTAAAATGCAAAGACAGGTCAATTAAGATGACGTGGCAGATAAGGATCATTCCTGAATTCTAATTACCAGCAATCCACCTGCAACGATTAATCGATAAGCAACGAGATTTATGAGATTCCTGGGAACAATCCGAGGATTCTTCAAAGGTTATCGGTTGGACTCGAGTGGCCGTACTTATTTGGACCTCGTTCAATTACGCTCGCTATCCTTCTGCTCGAGCAGAACGAAATATAAATGGTTGTTCCATCCTCGGAGTGGAGGTAAATTCAATCAACCCGGGAATACAGATAGGAGGTATAAATAGACACGTGCTACTGATACGCGGTATTATTAGTATCACTGCTTTGCCACCTGTCGATTGCATTTTAGGAGCAGCAGAACGCCGCAACCGGATGTACGCAGAAACTCCGCTTTCTCAAGTTGCGAATTGAGCCATCTAATCAGTTGTTGATTAGTCCTCTTATTGCACGATTATACCGCTACGCCGGGGAACCTGCTCGGTAACAGTTCATCGGCGGAGATTACACGTTCTTGCGAACGCACGTCGATGCGTTAAATTTATCTTAGGAAGTAAACTTCGTGACGATCGTATTAACGTCTAGCACGTAACAGATTACCGTCAATGGCTATCAGAGAAACCCAATTCTGTCTAATCTCGAGATAAAGTATACATCGCGAGATCTTGTTTAACATTCATAATATATCCGCGCTGAAGAACCTTCGATGTCTCCCAAAATATAACTTGCTCTTTCAAGTGTCAAACTTCAACCGCGTCCAAAAAGAACTCCAAAATTGCCCGCTGCCAGTAATGAGTGGCAGTGGAAGCAGAACTTGTCGATGACTAACACGGCTGGGTGGGCATTTTTTCCAGAAATCACTGCGGTCGTATTTTTGATCGGTCGCGATCCGGCATCGAGAGCAGCAGGATGTCTGATGAGACACGGGACTGGTCGTAACGCGATCCTCGTAACCGCGGGCTAGGATAACTAGGTAACGGGTAGCAGGCACTAAACGCGTTCGTCCTCCTATGCCGCATCCTGAAACCTTCACCGACTATTCAGGATACCCGTGGTCCGCATCACCTACCGGCTGATATAGCGGGACGACGGCGATGGCCGTCAGGGCGTCGTCTCTTGCCACCAATTCCCTAGCAGCGCGTTCCACCGCATAAAGGACACGCTCGATCCACTATTTTCGTTAATTAATTCGATTAACAGTATACGCTGTTAGCGGCTCGCCAGCCTGCCCGCTAGCACGGAGGGTATTCATCTATTTGCTTCTGCGCAAGCATCAGGTTCGACGGCATCTGTCGAGGCTCCTCGAGGCCGGTTCCCTTCAGACCACACGATTCTATTTAAATGCGTCTGATCGGGAGCATAAATAACAGCGCATCCTGCGCTACCTTTCCTTCAGACAATTTCGCATCTTCCGCGTTTTCGTCGCTTCGATTTATCTCCGGCTAATCACTCGGCTTAGCGGTAACTTAATTTTTCGTTGTGGCAAATTTCTAATAAATCAGCAATCCAGATTTCATGACTTTTCCGCTCCGAGACGTTTTCTGCTCATCCTCTGCCGCCTCTCGTAGCTTGAGTGTCGATTTAGCTATGAAGCACGGCTTTATTGGCATTGCTCGTTTATCAATTACCACGCTCATTAGCATGGAGCATTAGCAGATTTCCGTTACCAACCTGTCCGCAAGGCTCGAGCCTTCAGCTTCACGTAAGCCCATCTCCCGCGGCCGTAATCTCGTCCACTTTCTTTAATAATTTATTACGTAACGTTCGAGAAAATTCCAAGTCATTTTCGATTCCTTCCTCCGCAGAAGCGATGGTCGTTCGCCCTCCGTTATAATCACGGGCAACTTTCCCGTGCAATTCCGGTTACGAGCTTGCTCCTTTCGTTTCGTTCACACGGCAGAGCGCATTTCCTCAGCGCCCGACCATCGGCGAAATTAATCTCAACTATTTGGCCCCGAAACCCGGACGTATAAATCGTTTTAAAAAATTTTGCGTAAACCGTAAAAATTTTGGTGCTCGAGGCAGTTGAATATGTGCGGAACAATGTATGGATATTGTTTTTTTCATTTGGGCACTCATGGAGCAACAGGCTTCGTCATCCTGCGTTTATTAAGTTCATTAGTTAACTAATCAAGTTCATATTTAAGTGCTGTTTTGATTTTACTTTTATATTAAATTTCATTTTACTTATACTTGGTAAGTAGGTGCGCTAAAATATTTGTCACATGAGCTAGATATTTTCCGCTATTGTTATTCAGATGTTAATTATTTAATGAGAATAAATATATACATATAGGTATTAAAATGTCAGCAAGTTTTGCGGCGCAAACTGCGGGTCTATCTGGAATTAAACTGATGACGCGAGAAAACATAAAATTTCATATTGTATGAAATGCAATTCCTAAACGGAACAATAGATTTACTTCTTCCTCCTGAACTCACAATTTGTGTAAACAAAGAATTTCTGTAAAAACATTTAAAAATGCTGTTTTTCTTTTTAAAAATGACTGTATCTTTGTTTAAAAAAAAGAACCTTTTTTATGAGGTTTGACTTATCGCGAAGGCAAATGATCATACTTTCCGATAGTATACATAAAAATCACAAAATATATTGTTTGCACCGTGTAGCACTTGACAATCATCAAGAAACTTTTACAATTTGGCACATTCCACTTTAAGGGCGGATTTTACCCCCTGGATACCGATTTCGCTAAAAATGATTTAATGAGTCGAAAAGTAGAAAGTTCAAACTTTAAAATGGTTTTGTTTCATTCACTTTGGATGAATTTTAGCAAAGTTATGGGAGTTTGAAGATTTTAAAATAGCCGTGTCCGGGTTTCGGGGCCAAATACCGCACTGTGCGACGTTGGAACAAATTCCCCTCACCCGCTGGAGCCGTTCCTCCTCGTTAGAGCAACGAGTTCATTTCTTCCTTCGCGATGCACGCAAGAAGACGTTTTTCAGCGCGATAACACCCAACACCTGCCGAGTGCGTCGCAGGTGGCCCGTCCAAGAGTATTCTGCGTGTCGCGGCGCAGGCGGAGAAACAAAACGCTGCAACGGGCACGCGAGTGCCACGAGAGAAGGAGGACGCGGATGAAGACGAAGTGGGCGAAGAGGATGCCAGGAGTTGCAGGACACGCGTTCTGTCACGGAGCTGGCCGAGGTGTTTCTGTGTCCCTGGGCTCGGGGTTAAGCGGATCTATCGACGGGACGACAGAAATCACGTCGCGTTAACAGGTTCGTACTTAACGAACCGTTATCACGGTCGCCGTGCGAGGACCCGCCAGCTCGTTGCGTCCCGCATTCTTGCCCAATGTCTATCCGCACGCGGTGAATCGTCGACGATAAGGCAGGCGGCTCGTAAATTGCGCCTGAATTGGTAGCAAAAGAACCGTGTCTGTTATCGCCGCAAATCGACGATTCGCACACCCTCCACTGGCCAGTGATCCGCGCGACACCATGGTGTTACGGTAATGCCAGGTCTGCTGATGGCCGCGCGAATATGTGGCAGGAACGGATTCCTTGGGAACATACTTTGTCCCTCTTCTTCGGTTCTGAGACAGACGATTGCTGGGAGATACTGCGAAGTAGCTTCTTTCGAGTGTTCCAGACTGTGAGTGGTTGCGCTCCATTAGGAATAGGCGTTGGTGCTTTTTAAGCTGAGTGTACAGTTAGAGACTCCGCATATGCAGCGTTCCTAATGATCCTTCGATCTTGGTCCACCAGAGGAGTGCCAATGAAATCCCCTCCTCGTCGAGAGGATGCGAAGTTGACGACACAGAGTTGAGAGTACATATCGCGTTAACATAGTTGTACCCGCTAACGAAGAGATAAAGATTCGAGCAGGAACGCGGCTTACATCCATTACGGCGCACCCGGGGATTGTGACGAACGACGCGGAACGGGCCCATGTAAATCCAGCTTTACGCGGGGCGAATTAAAAAGTCGCACGGGCCCCGTGCAAGAAAACTGGGGCAACGAGCTGCCGTTGCTTCTGCAAACTCTCGGTTGCCAAAGGCACGGGTGCAGCTTATGCAAGAAACCGAAGATGCATGCGAGAGAGGACTGTAAATCGGCTGTATCCGCGTAAACGCGTTCTACCCCGATAAACCGAGACGCTGTTTTATGCGAAACACCGCTCGCCCGGTCCTGGAACAGCAGCGGTTCTATTCGTTGTCACCGAACCGCTTCGCGTCCATATTTAAATGACGGGTCGATAGGTGGCCGTGAAAATCGAGCCTAACGAAGGGTTGCCCGATGCAGGGGAAACGCGGACGGACAGATCGGAATTGCATTCGCCTTGGATGCGGCAGGGATCCTTAACGTCGATGCCAGCACGAAGGCTCGGCTTGTAGTTGCCAATCTTTCGCGTAAAAATACGGAATACCACTTAAACCCCTTCCACCCGTCGGTCTCACTTTTGCATCGCTCCGGAGCGGCCGCTTCTCGGAACGAATACGCTCCGGAGGAAGTGTTTGATGCACGATGAAGGCTCCGGATTGAAATTACGCGCGCAGAATTCAATGAGCAGCTACACCGTGCTTTCTTTATGATCTTGAACTTGCGATCTGCAACTTACACGAACGTTCGACTTGATAATGGAATGCTCGAGGATCGGGCCACGCAGATGCATAAATTCAGGTTCGGGCTGAGTCCCCGTTTCTATTTTCTAATCGGAGTCCCGTTTCCTTGCCGGGCTGCCGGTCGGTCGGCATAAGGAAAAAGGCCGAGGTGTGCAAAAAGTAAAATGCACGGGGATGGACACTTTATCAGGCTCGTTTAACCGATGTTAAGTTTGAACGCGGCCAGTTTCTTCGCAGCATCCTCGTTCGGCAGCTTCGAGCGTCGATTAGAGATCGTGGAGACGAGGAGGAAGAAGAAGAAGAGCACGAACGGAAGGCGGGGAAGGGGGGAAAAGAAGAAGAAGAAGAGGAGTAGGATGAACGGGACAGAAGAAGAAATGCATATTTACTTGGTCGCATGACCGCCCAAGAAATTTAATCCCGAGCGATCGACCGCAACGACGAGGAAACGAGGCGACACGGAAGAACAATGGCCCCGTCTTCGGCTGGCGTCCTCATCCTCGTCGCTGCCCTGCCCGTACACGCTCCGGAATCCCAGCGAGAAAACGTCGATGGCTTCCTCGCGAGCTGGAAAAGCACCGACGGGCGAGCCAATCGATGTTACACCAGTGACGTAACGGACACGTGCTCGCTTACGTTCTACGCACACCACCTCTCAGCCTGTCTCTTCCCTTAGGTTCTAACGTCTGATTAGAATTAGCACCTTGGTGGTCCCAAGCTTGCTATAGAGCCGAAGCTTCCTGCTCGAACGTCCTGCGGAAAGTATCGAATTTCGCACGAGATCCCACATTACTCAAGCACTTGAAAGTTCTACCGCAACATCCGCCAACATCTCGCAAATCTGCAACGAGGCGGCTGAACGTCGGACTCGCGGGGCGCCACATCAATCAACCGAAACCTCTGGTCTCGTTGCCCACTCGTTAACAGACAAACGATCGGCCGAGCCTCGCCGCGGCAATTTTGCGCCAATAAAATCGTTCGTGATAAATGATTACACGCCGGTAATCCGCCTAGCCCTCGTTTAGCTTCTCCTAAGGCTAGCCGGGACAGCGAGAAGAAACGTTCCGAGGGGCATTTCCGAACAAAGGAATCCAGCGGGCGCGCGCCGCAAGAAAGCCTCGCGTAACGAATCGTCCTGCAACCGCCTCGCCTTTTTCCGCCCGTCCCGCTCGATCTTTTGCAGAACGGGAAGCCCTTCTGACGTGTCTCTCATTCCAAGAGCCGAGGGGGGGGACAGCAAGCCCGCGCTTTCACGCAGCACCGTTGTTTATCGCTTCGTTATTATTATTTATTTATTTACTCCTGCGAGGCCTAATGGGACGTAATGACGACGGGCGCTGGGGCCCTCGCGGAGAGCAGAATAGGCTTGCTCGCGATGCCCGCACCGGGGTCGTTCGTAAATCAACCCCTAGTAGCGCGAGCCAGCCGGTAGAGATCGTAAAATCTGGCTCTATCCCCCCTGTTAGCGGGGTAAAGTAAACGTCAACCGATCGTTATTGCGCCCATTTAGCCCGCTGCGATCGCGGAATTGATGACGGTTAATTGATAGACGTTATCTTGGGGCTCGATGAATCGACCTGTGCCGCGACCAGTTACATTTCTCGGCTTTCAGCCGATACGATCTAGCCGTGCGTGAAATGAAACGCGTCGTCGATGTACTCGGTAAGGCTTCTTCCCCTCGAAGGCAAACTTCGATGAGGAATGTACCCGTTCCGGGCACCGTCATCAGAAACTGTTGCTCTACTTCGATCGTGATTCTGGAGAAATTAAGCCTGCCGGTTCATCCGTGACTACCGTCCGCGTGCAATAAAATGGAGCGAACGTCTCGTTAATTAGATTCTAGCAACTCTAAACATCGATCCAGAGACATTCCTCATAACAGACGCTAACGCGCGATTCTTCGTTCCCGGTCGATCTACATCCCAGATTAGTTTCGTGAATCCTCATCAATAACGAGCACGTCCGTTCGACTCGCATCCTCAATTATTCTCAGTCGACATTCAGGATAGCACCGGTGGCCGAGTGAATCATTCGACGTACCGTGAAAAAGTTCGCTCGGCAACGCGCGTCTATTTATTCCCCGGCGAAGCGTTCGCGGAAGATCGATGCGAGAGGAGCGCGATTAACCGATCCAGAGACGTTCGCCGCGGATTCAATCTTCATTCTCGTAACGGGCAGGCGTTTTCAACTGGTGAATAATCGCTGTCGGATGGCTGGCGCGGATCGACGCAACAGCCACCAGGTATAATGAGAGAATAACCGAGGACATTTACTCGGGGCGCCACATGGAACGGACCGTTATCCTTGGTCCGCGGCCCGTCGTCACTCTCCTTCTTCTTCTTTCTGCTCTTTCCCCCGTCCGTTCGCCGGCTAGACAAGAGTGAATTCGGATTTTCCAGCGGTCCCCTGGGTCTGATGCCCCGACAATTGTCACGGTAAACGATTCAAGGGACGAGAAAGTCGTGGAACGTTGCAGACTTCCTCTGGATGAGGCAATTTTCTAGGAAACGCACCTGCAACCTCACCTCCCATGTAATTCCCTTGTTTTTCTAGGAGCTGTCAGCAGCACGGCAAGCTTGCGTCTACGGATTCCCCTCGCACTAGGCAGTCGAAAAATCGATTTTTTCGAAACAGAAATGCTTCATTTTACACAGGAACGACTGCCTAGTAGCCTTAAGTAGCTCACGGCCATTCGTGCACCTAAAGCACGCATAAACCACACAAATCTCGCGCCTGAACGACAGCGATTTTCGCTTCGTCTACTAACCGCGCAACTGCTTCGAATATCAGGTACTCGGTCAGGTACTGAAAGTCGCATAATTGTCGTCGACCGTTAGAAACAAACTATCGTCGACTGCACCACCTGTTAGGCGTTCCCAGTGTTCGTTATTTCCAAGTGGAACGATCGGGTTCGGCTGGTCCGACCTTCGGCGAATTTAATTGACCGTGGCCCAAGAAAAGTCCACGATCGCGGCTAACAGGTATATCAGCGTGATACGCGGAGGTGATACGCATCAGTGATGGGCGTGAGCAGTGTCAGCTGGTTAATCGAGAAAAACACGAACTCATCGCGCCTTTCGCTCGAAAGCGTGATACTAAATCACGACAAACAGCCTTTTAGACGAGTACCCTGGACCTATTATTCCTCGCGGCACAATTACTGGTAATATTCGCGGTGGTCTCGAGGTTCTCCCAAGCCGTTCTCATTGTTCAACAAGGATCACGACGCGCAGCGGAACACTATGCCACCCAGAAATCGGATTTACCCTCGACAATTTCTAAATTACCCCGTCGTTACCCGCTCCATCGTGATCTGCCCCGGCGCACACGCGACACGGGACCTAACGCGAATCACCTAGTTCGAGGAAATGCATCACGTTCCGCGAAAGAAACTGCTCGATCAGATCTACGTGCGTATAACGGTCCCGATTTCGATTTCCTTGGACTCAGCGGTCTCGCCGTGGACAGAACGATCCTCGGATCAAGCTCGTCGATGACAAACAGTCGATGAAAAACTATCGACAGCGAAACACGATCGAGCGTGGTATTTGCGTCATGGACTTAATCATCCGTCGAAAAGAACCGCTCGCAAAAAGATCCGTCTCCCGCCGATCGGTATCAAGAAATCGACGAGTTCCCTTGTCTCCAGTGTCGGCGTTTCGCTTCACGGCTCCTCGAAAAAATCCCGCTCTTACGGACGTGCTGAGCGAGGTTCTTGCGGCACGCGGCCAATCGCGCCGCGCTCTCGCATACCCCTGTTTCTTGCCTGCCCGCGCGACCACGCACTAGCCTCCTGACAGCTTCGGCATCGAATAATTTGTACTACACGCTCCGAGGATGGTTCTCCCTGGGAAATGGCCGAAGAAGTGCATTAAGACACTGTAAAACGCAGTGTCGCTTGAAAGAAAGAGCGAAGCGGACGGGCGCCGACCGCCCAGCCGAGCCTGCCTCGGGTGTCGTTCTTCTTTCGCGACGTGCTGAAGGCGCTCCGCGCGAGAAAAATCTGCAATTAGCCAGAGAAGGGTCTGCTACCGAGCGGGATTCGCGATCTTAGCTTCTTTCCCTATTAGTGTTAAGGTACTAATGGGATTCCTGGCTGAGCGAGGTGGGATTAAGTACTCCGTAGAAAAACTAAACATCTGAAGAGACTCTGCTAAGCTGGACTTGATTTCAAAGGGAACGGGGTCACTCCGAAATGACACTCGCTGAGATGGTATTTCTAATCACGGTCCTCCGTTTGCAAACACAGCTTTGCTAGCTCACGTAGGCGAATTCTCATTACCTTACGACCGCGCGGTAATAATTATGCAATCGTTACTCTGAGTTCGCAGATGTTTCAAACGGTCTTTGATACGGACACGTCGTTCGAGTCGCGCGATGATGTATTGCGGAGCTTTCCCCATCGCACCTGCAGTAATTGTCTCATTTTACGCTTGCAGCATTTATTGCAGTGCTGTGGTAACTGATCGCGCATTTCCTTACACTCGTAGACGGCAAGGAATGAATGGAGAGGATCATCGTTGACATTAGCGTTGACCTCGACAGAATCACTCTCGTTGTATCAGTCTCGTGTTCTATTGGATTCGGTTCCATGAATTCAAAGATGTCTGTTTTCGATCGATGGGAAGGAATGTCCTGCTCGCTGACATCGCGCGATTCAGAGCAGAAAACAGACACGCGTTGTCGTTCTCATGGTCGATGACATTCAACGAGCCTGGCTCGGCTCGACCAACCAGGCCGGGCCGGGTACCCGTATAATTGGGGCGGCCCGAAAAATCCGGGTAGCTGGAATTTTTTCGGGCGGCTTGAAAAATCCGGGTAGTTCGAAACATTTCGGTCCGCCCGGTAGATCCTATAATAGTCTTAATCGACTTCTAACAACTTCGAATCAGTATTGTAACTCTGTTGACTTCTTCAATCACTCTGCTCTGATCACTGTTCGTAATTCCCATTCCCCTTAATTTTTACCTTCGCGTTCCCTTTACCTCTTCCTTTTCACCTTACCTTACTTGTTTGTTTATACTACTCGTATATTCATTTGACTATTATGTTTGCTATTGTTATTACTAGGATTTTTTATATCCATTTTGTAACTATCATTAACGGTTCCTTTGCTCTAATTTCTCTGCTTTTGTTTCTTTTAATTATTTTTCTTTTGTACTTCCTAATTGTTTGCTCTATGCTTGTGTGATTGCTATTTGTACTTTTTATAACAAAGTGTTTACCCGGTTGACATACTTAAATAAATAAATAAAAAAACAACTGAATAGGCCATCGATGAATTGTAATAATTTAAAGTTCAAAGGATGACACGCAGCGGCGAGAATCAACGAGTTCTCCAATGAGATCCGGCGTGAAATCGCGACCCACGCGAATCAGCTTCTTTCACGAACAAAATAATCACTTCCAAGAGACAATTAACTCAGTAGTGGTCGCCCTCGGTTCTGCTTGGAAATTGCCAGTTGCAGCCGCAACGAGCAAGCAAAGCGACCTGAGAAAAGAGTCGTCCAGCTTTCTGGGTCTCCTATTGTGCGCCACGGAGAAAAAATCGGGGACGTAGAAAGAGAAAGATGTTATTAAAAGGACATTACAAGCGTAGTCGACGAGTGGTCTGCTCTAAAGAGCCCTAGTCATCGCGTATTCGCAAGGCGTGCTGCAGCCTTTGAGAGGCGCACAGTTGCTGGACGCGTTTGTCCGGCTTTTCATCGACTCGAGTCGATCTCGTCGTCAACTTGTAGATCACTGGAAAGGTCGGGATCGACGATCCCAAAGTGAATAGCGTTCGCTGCGTCATCGAGAAACAGCGGAGAGAGAGAGAGAGGTCTCGTTAACATGCGAGCTTGTCATTAATCACGCTTAATAATTGCAGCGCGACCGAAGCTTCGACTCCCGGTGCTCTAAGTCATTGTTCTATCCGCGGCTGACGTTTCCTGTTCGCCACTTTTTTTTTTATAAAACCCTCTCACGATCTCGGGGCGCGGAATGCCAGGCGCGATTCTCGCCAGTGGGCCATTTCCCGGACGCGAAAATCTCGGTGGGCGTTCCGCGGTGACGCTGACGGGGAGGTGTACGAGGGAGAAAAGGTGAAGAAGGCGACGAAGGGGACGGAATCGAGAGGAGGAAGAAGAAGTAAAAAGAAGGGAACCCGTTAGAAGGACTGACACGTTGTTACCGTGGCGTCTGCCCGCTCTCTGTTATTGGCCGAGTAAACCGAGCTAATGAATGCATTGCCCACGGCCTGCCACGGCACGCTGAAACAATTTCAGGCTATTTGTTCGTAGTAGGTTGGCCAGGCTGGCCTTGCCCGCCCGAGGGCCATCGTCACCGGTCGCAGCGCCTGGTGAAATTAACTGCGATTCCTGATACCTCTGGCCAGGTCGGGCGATGCGATACGACGCGATACCGCGAGCCACGGGATACTGTTACCAGCGGTGCATTAGCCGGCCGTTTTGCCTTCTAACCGGGAAGCTCGCGTTAACGACGCGCGAGCTTTCTGGCATCGAGTCACGACTGACCTTGCATCGCGCCGCTAACGGATCGACCTTGCCTCGCACATTGTTCCCAGTTCCTTTCCGCGGGTATCTGCGTTCCTGGCGAACGCAAATGGGACGGCGCAAGTGGGCTGGCAACGTGGGTAGCGCCCGTTGCGCGACGTGAGATCGCTGCCGCAACTGGAAGAATGCATTCTTCGTAGGAGAGAGAGAGATTTAAAGGTTGAAGCAAGATTGGAGGTATCCTGGTTTGGATAGCAGGATTCTCAGTTCTCTTAGCTCTGTTGGCTCTGTGGAACAGGAAAGGAGGGACTGTTGAACGACCTCGCCCGCGACACCGCCAGCTATTTCCGTCAGGGACAAACCGCTGGTTTCTGGGGACAGCATTACGACCCGGCTCGACGTCGTCATTCGCTCGCGGTTTTCGGGATTAATGGGTAATGCGCTGTTATCGCGACGGTATTTCTGTTCCGCTTGGATTTCATTGCGGCCAGGGGATACCCCTTAACGGAACTCCGCGGAACGGACAGCACCGTTCGCTTCCTACAGACTGCTCCTCGACCTTCTGAATAGACCGAGACCCTGGCAAAAACGCAGCCTCGGTGCCACGCGAGATGGTGATCGATCAGAGGCTCCTCGATATAATCGTCGAGCGTCGGGGGAACGATTCGATCCCCAGAACGCTAAGCGTAATCCTCCACGGAGTACCCGGCGCTATTATAATCCTCGTGGTTGACCGTTCCGTTTATCTCTGCCCCGTCGAACGTAATTTCAATAATTCCCATCCGCGGAGAGTTAACGAATTCCACCTGCTGTTCTCGCGTTAAGTAGGTCCGTCTTATCTGGCTAACAGCTCGCTTGACCGGTGTCTGGCGCCGTGATTCGCGAAATTAACCGCGGTAAACTGTCAAGTGGCATTACGCGGATACTGTTACCACGATAGAGGAGCCACGACGCTCCTTGCCGAGGTAAACGCGCGCGGCTGCATCCTCCATCCCCTTCGGTTTCTGGGACGAGGACGTGGCCGACCTCGAAATCTCTCGAGGTAACGGAACGACCTTGCGCCACGTCGGCCAACGCCAGCTGCTCACCGATGACGGCTGCGGATCCAAGTGAACGGCCAATGTCGTTCCCTCGACACGGACGAGCCTCGTGTACGTAGACGCCGCGAGGCAACCTTTGTCGACGCTGTACCGCCAGGGACACTCCAACAGGGGCGACCCTGCATCGAGTCTCTCCCATTCATCGGGCTTTTCTTTGGATTCGTACAGAAACCATTTAAACGAATCTGACAGATCGTCTCACGGCTCTTCCAACGGCCCAGGAAACTCCTGCTAAACTATCGTGCGCGGTACTTCGCCAGGAGCCTGATCGATGCCACTCGCGTGTCTAGTCCGCGAGCAGCGGAGACCACGACCGAAAACAGACCCGCGAGCGGTGTCTATAATTCCCGTTAAATGCACACCCGTGCATTATTCAAATTTCCTCGGGTTTCGCAGCGAGCCGGCGCATACGAGAGCCTGCCGAGTAACAGGCGCCGTGGAATTAGAATATCGCCGTGTATCGATCCGTCTTCGCGGGACGTGACACGGAAATCGTTACCGCGCCGACGATTATTCGAGGGACGGGGGCTCACGAGGCAGCGATGGATCGCTGGCCGGGGGGGGAAAGATCGCTCGGCATGCAAATACGAAAGTGAGAGGGCCCGGACTGCATAAAACGAGACGGGCGAGAGTGTTTCCTGTTCGCGGGCATCGCATCGGGGGAAACGGTGGGTGGCGAGGCCTGTCCCGAACCGTTAAGGTCAACGTACAAACACAGACGTACAAAAACAACGAGCCGTCTCGTGTCCAGGCGAACGTGCTCACCCCGCGGCTCCTACGTGAATTTTTCGAGTGGATTCGACGCCCGATCGTGACCCCCGGACCCTTGATTGCCGCGAGGATCGGCGAGGCTCTCGCGCCGAGGGTCTGATAATTGATAGGGAAGATAGACGTAGCAGAGTAACAGCCGCAATTTATCGCGGCTTGTCGGAGGCGATCTCTCGCAGGGACAAAGATCTTAATTATTTGCGAAGGGCGGATCGATCGAGGAAGGCTATCCGGCGGTGATGCGAGATAAGGTCAACATTTCGCGGGGTGATAATGAAGAGATAGCACGGTTCGAGAACAGTGACGGTCATTCGTGCGGTTCTCTTTTGTTCTATTGCTTTTTATGATAAAATCGGCGGAATCGATAGCAGGTTTTCAGCACGCGTGCCCGGTAATTTCCGTCGGCTGGGATCGCAGCACGCTCATTCTGTCATTTAATATGGGAATGGTAATGCGTATGTTAATGGGCAGAGTGAAGTTCATCGCGAGGCCCCGGACGATTCTGCCAGCGGCTTCCCATCGAACCGTGTTTCCAACTTTCCACGCGTGTTCGCGCGAGCTGCACGCAATATGGTGATCCAGTGAATCGCAGAGGTCTATGGTTAAGCGGCAGAGGGAAGATTGAAACGTCCCGCGGCGGGATGCGCGCGGAATTCCGCGGTGATGCGAGCATGGTCGCGACGAATCGATCGAGGCTGGCGTGGCGCGGTATGCTTAATCTTTTGGAACGCGTTGAATTTAAGACCCGACTACTGCTACTGCTCCCTCGTCGGCAATTTCCACCGCATCGCAGGGGCATCGCACGCCTTCTTTTTGCGAGCAATATTTCTTCGGGAGCGTCCATGAATCCAAGATTAGAATTCCAAGTCCCCCGTCGTTGCAAATAATCTAATTGCAGACCACTCAACCCAGTTAATCTCATAATCCCGATTCCATTAATTTCTCTGCAGACAGTCCCTTATTTATATCGATCTGTCGATAAGTGTGGACACTTAGTCATTACCTTATTCGTACGTAATCCCCCAGGAAGTCTTTAAAACGGTCTTAAAACCGTTCGAACGCGATTATCGTATAAAAGGCCGCGTCGGCCGTTGGATTAGCATCGCAACAATGTATCATTACAAGATGCACGTTGTTTAGCGCGCGAATAAACTTCGTCCAGGATCGGTTAACGTTGCCTCGCCCTAACGGCGGCCGCGGCGAAGAAATTTCCTGGAGTTATTCTCGATCTCACGGTAATCGTTAAGGTTTAACGAGCATCGATACCCTACGAGACGTTTTCGGGAAGGAGAATGTCTCTATTAAAATTCCGCCATTGTTCTTTACGAGCAGGCCGCCGCGCCGGTGCCTCGGTGCGTGCACCACGGAGCCCTCGCTTATACTTATTTGCTTCCTTACCATACGACGCGTAATAGTACGTAATCCTATAATATACATATAACGATTATTGTCGGCCGCGCTTTCATCCCTCTTCCTACTATTAAGCCCGCTTACCGGCGATCATGCTCGTTCCTTCGATCCTTCCCGATGGAATTCCAGATATCCCGCGATCCTCGGAACCACAACTTCGATCACTTGCGTGGAAAGTACCGGTTACGCCATATCGACATATCTGAATAGTCTTCGTCACGATTAGGGGGGGGGGGGGTAGTCAAATGGGTGGCACGACATGGAGAAGGTGGATGGAATTTTTTGTCAAATTCTCGTGCACGCTTTCCGCGTTTTTCATGGACGCGCATATCTTGCAACTTCCGTGCAACTCGTTAAGCTCCCACGGAGATAATTCGATTCATTCTCCACCGTGTTTCTTAAAAAAAGAAACGAGCACAGAATTCGAAAGCATTTGCACACAATATGAGCAATTAATTACGTCATAGGAGTGCTGCAATGTTGGAGCACACGACGCTGTCGATTATGAAGATTCGCGGCTGCGCGAACAGAAGCAGCCGCGAGTCCTATCCCACACGCTTGATGAAATTGTAATAACTATCCCACGTTAATGATGAAACGAACACGCTCGAGTTGCACTCGCGGGTTCGTATTCGTCGATTATTCATACGATCTTACCGCACCGTCTTCCAAAGGTCCCGCGGTGCGCTAGCAATCGATCTTGACGCGATAAGTACCGATAATTACCCCTGTTACAATCGTTCCTTCTTTCATCTCCCCCCATCCGTTTGATTCCTCCAGAATGTAGAATGTTGAACTATATGTGCCGCGAGGCACATTATAGTAAACGATTGTTTGAGTGTATTCACGCCCGGCTCCGTTACATTTTACTGTTCCGACGTTATTTGTCTGCTTGTCAAAGCGGTACTCGCATTCCGTAATGAAAATTACGCCACGCGATAGAAATTTATGTGCTGCCAGATGTCGCGGCGGCAAAGTGCAGCCTGGGGGCCGTGTAGTTTCATAAATTAAACATTTCTCTCAGCCGGCGAATGAATAAAGAATCAATGCCTCGTTAGGGAGCAGCGTGCGAGTGCGTAGGATTCTGTAACGGGAACACCGCTCTGTGTTTCGGTTTTCTAAAAATCCGCAGATCCTTATCCGCGCCGGGGTGTAAGAGCGCGGAGAACACCGGCCGCGGAACCGCACGAAATTCCCAAGGCGTTTCTTACCCCTCTCCCCCCGCAATTTCGAGTGGCGATCACCCGAACCTCCATTAGCGGAATAGAACGCGAGGATAATTGCACGGCAGTCTGTCGAACAAAACATCAGATCGCCGCGACTGTAAACCAAAAAGTGGAGAACACGAGGGGCGGAGGAAATGATGCGAAATCAGGGAGCGTGTAATTGAATAGAGTTCCCTTTAAAGCGGGATTACAGCCAGATGAGACGTTCTCTCTGGGGGGCGATTATCTTTAAGAGGGTGCTCCCGTGGGTAGCTGACAGTGGTTTGATGGCACCTGTGCCGTCCGCACAGGGGACACCGACGGAGCACCATAATCTTCTAGACACTGGGTGTCGTAACAGCTTCGAACGAACTGTGCTATTTTACTGCCTCAGGTTTCGTAAAAAGAAGAACGATCCTTTATTACTGCTGCTAACTGCACTTATTGTCAGATCATAGGATGTAAAACGTAATTTGTTCGGAGAAATAAAAGAACAAACAATAAATCGTTTATGTACATTGATCGAAAGTCTAAAGCTGTCGAAATGCTGCTCGATCTCCTTTCAACATTCATTGGGCCCTCGATTCTTTCCGCGGGCGCTCTAGTTGCCCCTGCGAGCGCTCGTTAAATCGAGCGCACGGCTCTGACTTTTACGATTCTTCTTCGAGGCCGGAAGACTCCTTCCTGGGACGTGGTGGTTGGACGTCTTATCCATCCCCCGTGATGCCCGTGCGGCCTTTTCTTCGGCCCATTCGTTCAGCCGCGAGCTTACGATGCCGACAGACAGCGGGCCCCTTTTACGAGGCTCGACCCCCTCGGTTGTTCTTCTGCTTTCGCTCCGTGGCAGGAGGAGGTTCCCCGTTTCCATCGGGTGAAAAGCCGATCGTTAAAGGCCGAACGATCGGCCATCGTTCTCACCATTATTTTCCACCGAGTAATCTGCGTCGCGCCGCCAGCAACCCCGCGAATAAACCGTTTTATTCGCCACCCCCGTGGCTCATGCCGCCTCCAGCTCTACGACTACTCTTTCATTTAGTCCTATATTGTTTATCCTCTCGCGAGCCAGTCGCTTCGGCTTCCTGTTCGCCCCGTTCGCCGGTAGACGTGCGGAAGGGAAAAGATCGAAAGAAGGAACGAAGAGGAAGTGCTCTGGTATTTTACGCAGGGAGAAAATGTAGGGTTGAGCTACCGTTGCGCGGCAAAATGCTAAGATCTTAACGCGTGTGCTTAGAATATTGCTTCCTGGCCACTGTTTCCCCCCAGTGAATAAAATTCGTTGACTGCGCGGCGAAGTATCGATGCCGATATTGTATTTAGAAGCACAACTGGGTAGTTACATTGAACGGGAGATGCAATGCTACAAACATACGCCGCAGAGGCACGTAACCGCGGCAGAGTATGATTGTAAAAAGTGGAAGCGTTTTAAAGGTTTTGTGCCTTTCCTTGCCTTACGATCGCCGTGCTTCCGGCCCGCAGCGTCTAATTTCCAAAGTTGCCGCGTAACGATTATACGCGTTATTCGCCGATCGAAGGAAAGCAAAGCGCCTCGCGCAAAAAGACGATGGGAAAGGTGGAGGGATTTTAAGTGCTGCTTTTCCTTCGAGCTTGAACGCTATGAATTATTGAAACAGAGGAGGAGGATGAAGAGCTTGGAGAGATCGGACTTTGTTCTTCCAGTATCACTTTCCCCGGAAGAAGTAGCTACTTTTTAGGGTTTCGAAGATTTTCATCGTTTCATCAGAATTTCATACGAACGTGATGCATTCTCTCCATGATCCGTGGAATACCGAGGCCGCGATCCTCGAAAGCACAGAGGGGAATATCAAGCAACAGCCGCCGATAGGGATCTGAATAAAAAAGCATATTTCCATAGAATTCAGGATCGATCCACCTAATCTCCTCGACCCATCTTCAACACGACCAGCCCGTGCAGGATGAATCTGAACGATCTTCGCGGGTACAGAGGGCAGAGCCTGGAAAATCGCGGAACAGTAAGGAGCATCGCAGGAAGCGGAAGTTCAATGCCGATCCAGCTTGTACGAACCAAGATTCAGTTGTAAGCGGTGGGAGGAAGTTTGTGCCGCGCTGATTTTATGTGTCGACGCTGAACGCCAGTATACAAGGCGTAGGAAGGCCAAAGAAAGGGGGAGAGAAAGAAGAAGAAGACTGTCTTCCTATTATCCAACCACCACCAGCTTCCAAGTATTCCAGGCTACCGAGAATCAGTCCAGGAAGCAGCCCTCGGTGGCCCTCTTTCTCTGCTTCCGTGTTCCTTGCCTCCTCTACACGTACAAAGTTCTACGCGTTCTTTTCTCTGACGTTCTGCCGCATACCCCGGTCCGGGCCATTTCGAAATTACGGCGCCGGTGGATGCCGGTGATTGCAGCGGCGGAATCTTGGGGCGAGTCTTCCGTCACGAGGTTACTTCAGACCCTCATTGGAGGATCCTTTCCTCGGAGAGAGAACAGTAGAGCCCGCTACAATGGATCATCAATAAGAGCTGAGATTCCTGACGGATCCTCCTGCAATGCTGATGGAACCTCGCGGAATATACTTGAGCTCAAAGAGATACACAGATACGGATGATCGAGCTGTCTAGTGTCACGCGACACTCGATCCAACCGGTTACAGTTACATTGTTACCCCACGCAAACAAGTGCTGCCTACGCAACGCATTCCTGGCGAAGTCTGCGGTGTCGAGCCCTCAGCGAAAAACGGCCGATCGGAGCGAGACAACCGTTAGGGCACCGTGCAGATAACCCTGTTTCGATCCGATCCTGATCAGGCATTCGTACCGTCATTGCTGAAGGTCAGGACTACTCCGAAGGTCAGCCACGTCCAGCCCCACGGATATCTGCGATCGGCCTGGCCAGCGACCGGGGACCAGCCAGCCGGCTTCTCCTTCTAATAGTCACGCACGAGGCTCGCCGATCCAAAGTGGTCGAAAGGGGAAAAAAGGACCGATGACTGGCCGGCCGCTCGACTGAAGACCAGATCGTAATTGCAACCGTGCCGAGTCATGCTCACGACGACACTCAATGCCGTTGTCCCTTCCTGGCTACATGCACCCTGGGTCTCGAGTACTTGCACAGCGTCACGAAAGGACTAGCGGCGACAGGATGCTTTCGGTAGGATCTGTGGGCGGGTCTGCTTCACCTTTCGTAATCTCTTTTAAACCATTCATCTTATAGGAATTTTATATTTTTCAAATGGGAGTGGTGTATGGGAAATTTTCATCGGACTTCCATGTCGCGAAATATCTTCGTCGATGGATATATTATTTAATAATCCGCACTCGACGCGCCTGAACGAACGTAAGTGCTCGCGACAGGATGCATAAAGGAGATCATCGTAATTATAAAACGTGCGTAGAATTACAGTGATTAGGGATGGTCGTAATTACCACCAAGTTTGTTCTACCGGCAGAGCTGATTGCGAGCTTCCCACATGGGGCCTTTCTTCCATCCTGCACTTTCTGTTTTTCGAAGTTCCTCGACCTGTAAGGGCAGGGATGGGCATGAAAGGCTCCTTAGTATCTCGGGGCCAGATTTCTCTTGTGTCGCTAGCCTTCCTTCAGGCAATGACCGTGGAATGAGGAAGGGAATGGACAAGGGGTGAGCTTTATTACGGTTCATAGCGATGTCTGGTTAGGCGTTAAAAAAGAAACGAATGCCCGTGTCATTTCGAACGTAAAGTGGGAAGAAAATTGCTGCAAAACCTTAACGCCTGCTCCGGGAAAAACGCTGGAAAGCTAACGCGGCGTGTCAAGCATCGATAATGAGATCGGGTTGAAAAGTTCGTGCTGTTTTTCTTCAGGATCCTGTTATTCAGAGAGGCTGAAAACTGGGGAGGTGAACAGAAGGCAGCTGGAGACAGAGGGGTGCAGAGAAAATACAGTGACCAGAAGACTGGTTCTCGTAATTAAACCCTTATCAGATTTGCAGGCACGCTCGTCATTATCGCCTTTCACAATGTACACGCGGACAGGCTTGGTCATCGAAACAGGTAACGCGGTAATTATGAAGATTCGTTCGTTTACACCGAGAACTCGTCCATTACGTTAACGTGACATAATCGGGCGTACCACTTTGTCAGTAAAGGGCCGTCCTTAAATTACGTAAGGGTAATTTGGCAATTTCTTACCCCCTCCCTCCCCCAGTATAAGAATTCGTAAGATTTGATATTGCAACTTCTTACGTAATATTTTTTACATTTAATTTGATCAGTTTTTCAAATTCCTTTAAAGGTTTATATAATTCATTTAAGGGGGTAGGTTACCCTCGATAGCCCTAAAAAAGGCCTTTTTTAGGACTATCAAGGGTATCCCCTTAACTCCCTTAATTTGTATTTATTGAAAATTAGATTACAAAATATTACGCAAGACGCTACCTGACTCACCCCCTTGTAAGAAAACGTAAGAAATTCGCGATCCCCTCCCCCCCAAAAGGCCTTACGTAATTTAAGGACGACCCCTAACCAGATCGCGCGACGGAGGACCGAGAGAAACGTTGTTCGTGTCTGGATTAATAGAGGAATTATTGAAACGAGGGAATCTGCCACGCGAGATGCGAATCGATTCATTAACTCCGCAGGATCCCACAGCTAGACTCACGGTTCTATTCGAGAACATTGCCTGGCTGGCATAACGAGCTGAGCTTTCTTATCTAATCGTAATCGCAGAGGCCATCCAGAATTTTGTCGCCTTTTTAAAACTTAACGGCACACCCGGAGTCTCAGCTAGTTGAGCACCGTAATGAAGGCACGTGAAATTTCGTGTCTCGTAGTCGAAACTTAGTGACGAGCAGTCTTACGGTACTTTTCACTCTCGTCCGTGTATGAGAGACAATGAGATGCTTCAGCCGTCCCATTCATTGCTCCTTCGTCTTCTTTCTCTCGTTTTGCACGCTACCATTCTAGTTGAGCAACGGGTTAACACGAACCAAGAAATATAATATCCAAGCGTCCACTTCTACTCATTGTCAGATGTCCATCTATAAATCTCCAATATTTGCCAACCCTATTGCGAGCCCTTCTCGGGAAGTAAGGGAAGTAGGCAAAGCCCGATGAAATTAGAGACCGTCCCAAGAATGCAATCGATCGGATGCCCGGTGAAAGAAATTAGCTGCATTTTCCAACGTTCGAGGCTCGCTCGATCTAACCGTCGTGCCGGAATTTATATCGAGGAGGCTGCGATCCTTCACGATTCCGATGCCGAAGGCATCTGAATAAGGCAGACAATGCTGGGCAAAATTAGAAGCCATCCCGCGAATGCGAGCGATCCAATAGCGGAATCCAGTAGAGCAAACGAACCGGGCTTTCCACGTTCAACGGTCGCTGGATGTTCGTCATCGTGCTGGAATCTTCCGGGGCGCAATCATTACAGGAAACGTTCGCGTATCGAGACGTGGATAGCTTCGGGACACGCCACGAGCCAGGCCGCTCTTCAAGATGCACGCGTACGGATCGAAACGCAAGTCGACGCTCGTGCGTGACAATAACGCGAGCCGCGCTACCCAGGAGTTTTCCCTTCTCGCTGACATCCGCGCCAGCGACAGAGACTCCCTCCTCATCGAGGTCGTTTACCGAATAACTGCTACGCGTCGCTCGTTCAACCGATTAATGGTCCTCTCGATCATTCCGAAACAGTTACAATGCCGTACCGCTATTCTGCGTAGAACGACACGCGAAAAGGTTCCATTTAAACCGCTGTTACCGACAATCCCGCCGATCTAAACGAAACGAAAGGAGCTTTATCCGCACCGCCCTTTATATCCGAAGAAATTTCGTTGCGAAAGGATAATCTTAGGTACTAAGTATAATCAGGAGAAAGCCTTGTCAGCCAACGCGCCAGAAATCATTCTCGATCTCACTGACGTTTCTCGGACCATTCTGCGCCCACAGAAACCGAAAGCCATCGTAACGAACGACGACGCTACTGGGGGGGGGCCAGGAATGAATTAATCTTTTGGGCGTGCTGGCGAGAAATCACGATCTTAACGCCAGTTTCTAGGATCGCTGCGCCGGCAGGGGTCGCAAGGTCGTGCTGGTAATGCGCAGTTGCTCGGTCACGTTCGGCAATCATTTCTCCGTTATGCATATCAATTTACGTCCACCTGTGCACCCGAGATCCATTGCGCTCGATTTATAGCAATCCAGGCCTATGATAGCGGGCAGAACGGCGCGGCGCGGCGCGCCGATCCACCGGCCTAGGAGTGGCCGGCCGCGTTTTCAGCGTGGGCAGGGATACATTTGCCCTGCTGGTAAAACCCTCGTATCCCGATATTCGATATTGCCGGAAGTGCATCAGCGCCGGGATCGTTTCTCATGCACCTTGGGGAACGTTGCGCGCCGGTTTCGTGATACGGGATCAGCTGGGTGGGACATGTTTGAATGGCCAGCTCTTCGTCGCTCGAGTACCAGTCGCGAGATTAGTCATCTCGAAGGCCGCGTTCTAATGGGCCGCTTCTGATTGATAAGACAGGCTACCCGGGCGTGAAACGAATCGAGCTATACCTCGGACGAGACTCGAGGGTCTGATGGTATGAAATCATCGAAGAATCTGGTACTCGCCTTGTTTTCTAGGAAATATCTTAATAATTCGTTGGAAGAGGCGCATCGCGCTGCTTCTCGAGCCTGTAGCGAAACAGACAGGGTGGAGGCTGTGTTTGTACCGATGCCCCGGATGGAAATGGCGTACCAGTGATCGGTTAAGATTCGCGCATTCAACTGGCGGAATTACGAGGCGAAATCGACCTATAAATACACGTTTCAGCTGCCACTTAACATTCCTCTCCTTCTGTCTCTGTCTGCCGCCTCTCGTGTTTAGCGCGAGGAATAGGGAGAGAGGATCAGGAAGCGCGAGGAAACTGTTCTTCGGGAACAATAGCGACGGCGCAGCCGGAGCACCGACGTAAATGCTTGCAACTGGGGAATTGAATGAAGAGCACGCCCGAGATTAATGATAATCCCCGTAATTAAATGCAGCAATGACGATTTAGTCGAGAGAAAAGGCCTGCCTCCTAAAATGCTCGTAATTATGCACAGACGACTCTGTGTCCCTTCATCTAATAAACCACTTCGTCTTAATCACAAAGCGGAGTAATCGCATGGAAAGTAAAACGGAGTGAGCGGATCGGGTGCCTACGCCTCGCGATGGCAAACGTGAGAATCGAAGCTTTTTAATTTCCGATTAAGGTTCTTCTCCCCGGTTTCTTCGCGTTGAACTTTGCCATTGGGAAGCGTACCAATAAGAAGCTACGATTGCATCGATCGAGCTCGAATCAATTCCGCGGAAAGAAACACGAGCAAAGTACAGCTGCGGTGATGGCCGCTCGAGGCGGGAAGACGAATCGAAATCTCCTCCTTTCGACGCGCCTTTTTTGCGCTCGTTTTTTCCAAACACGCCGGGTACGGACTGTCGAGGAACGGGCTAATCGTCTGGAACGCGAGTATCTCGTCGCGTTCGAAGGCACCGAGGCAGGCCGGGAGAAACGGGATCACGGAGCATCGAAACAACACTACGAAAGCATCCTACTGGAAGATCGTGGATTTTTACGCAACTTTTACGCCTTTACGCCTCATAAAGCTGCGCTATCGGTGTGTCAACGCTTTCTGAACCGAAAACGTCCCTGCTGCCTTCAACCCTTCGCTAAATGTGGCGCGATCCGAAAAATCTAAAAAGATCGGCGGGAAGTAAACATTTTTCTTTCGACTATTTATGAATTCTTGTCCACTAAGTATTGCTTGATGTTATTTCATGAATATTTTGTGGAAACGTGACTATAATTTAGGGTATTTTATTTTATCCGGTGCGTGGAGGTTTTGTACGTACGACCCTTAACATGTTGACAATGTCGGACAGGGTTACTTGACTAAGCATAGAAATACCATTAAAAATTGCAATTTTTATCCTTAAGATGCAGTCGGGGCAAAGAGTTTAGCTGCTCAAATCCACTTCCCCCACCACAAACCCCTCCAAACTCACCCCTACCAGTTTTACACCCTATCCTCCCTTCAAACTCTCAGTCCTTCCAAATAAACCATAACAAACAAGTAGAAAATAATTACAGTATCTACCACCATGATACTTAATAAAAAAAATAACAGTGTGAAGGAGTGAATAAAAATATAAAAAATTTGTTGGACGTAGGATGTGACAGCGTATATATACACCTTTCGCAGGCAAAGGGTTAAAACTGAAAAGTAAGTGTCAAGTCGACTAACCTCACAGCCGGGGTTTGTTGACTTATTCGTCTGACTACTCTAAATATAATAAAAACTACGACCTAGAGTCAATTAAAAGAATTTTAAAAATTAAGCCTGTATACCTAATGAAATTTGTAAACTTTTGGTGTGCAACAAGTCAAGAAAATACCAATAGTCTATTTATAAAAATTAGAAATGTTAAAAATTAGTCAACTAGCCCCGGTCTCCCCTACGAAACCGACGTGACACGTGGAGCATGAATTTAATTCACGGCCGCAAACGGAAACGAGCGGAGGAGCCGCGTGTATTCGCGTCAGCGGGACATTCGTGACATCGAGGAAAATCAGAGCTCGTGCCCGACGAGTCCACCTATCGATATTTATCGCGCGGATGGTGGCTCGTAAAAGCCGCGGCTACATTCCACGGGCTAGCGGAGGCTTCCGTGTCTAACAAGCTGGCTGTTAAAAAATCCTCGCTTTACATCGAATTCACCAAACACGTTCTTGTCTTCGGCCTCGTAAAGCCGAGAAATTATACGTCCAGGGCTCCTCCTCCGACCGAGGATGATGCAAGGCCGATCGATAACCCGTGGGCTTCCTCCGCGATTCCGCGCCTGATTTATGATCGATCTGAAGCGCGGATCGGCATAAACGCGATTACGAGAGCGGCGGAATTTTTACTGGGACCAATTAGAGGCTTATCCACCGGAAGGACGGGCCCGATACCATGCTCCGATCGCGGGTCCAGATTCTCTTGGCGCGCGCTTCCGGGATTACGATCCCGCGGCAGTTGACAGGGACGTCATAGGAAGATACGATGCTCGAGATACGAGGAGGATACGAGCTGTAGAACTAGCTGTAAATTAACCACACAGCCACGGGCTCCGGTGTGTTCTCCCTTGTCGGTTCGTGTTCTCTGCTTCTGTGTGCATGTTACGTTATACGCGTCGTATAGCTCACGTATCGGGCTGCGTATACACGACCGGCTGGACCGCGTCACGATTTCAGATATCGCCGTACGCATGCACGCGTAATGCGGGGATGCATTTGTGCAGCTTCCCATGGGATCGGTAACGCCGCGACTTTTCATCGCGACGCTCGGCGAGGCCTGTGGCGTTCGAGGTGGAGCCTGCGCTTCTGAACTTTCAATGCTGCGGGAGAGGGAGCTTATTCGCTTTGCTACTGGAATCGTGCAAGACGTAGCTCGCAGATCTGTGTAGAAATGTAGGGCACGGGTTACCTCTCGTTTAGCCTGCGTGTAGATACGAAGGATCCCCGCAAGAGATGTTAATTAGTTAATTTCCCAACGCGTACCACGCTCCCCTGTACGCACGCGCGTTCGTTTTAATTATCCGGAGCTGCTTGGCACACGCTTCCACGTACGAAGATATAATTCACGCGTGCACACGCAGCAGAGATCGCCGGCTAGATCTGCCGCGATCGCTTCCTATCGCGGTGCATGCAAACCAGCCCACGATCCTCCGCAGCGCTGTGGTTAATGTCCCGTTTGATTGGTCGACGCTCCGATCGGCGACGATCGATCAAGAGATCAAGGCCAACGCTACGATCCCCCGATCGATCGTTTTTCGTTGCCCTCGGATAACGATCGTTTCCGTGATCCACTTATTACGCCACCTCCCGTGCCCACCGGCCGGCAATAATTACCTAATTATTATCCAATCGTTATTCCGTTTCTTGCCAACGTCCAGCAGATTTATGAAGCCGTCTTCGGATGTGCCGTTCCTTTAATCATCTGCTTATTAAAAGAAGTATCGATTGGTCGTGCACGAAAAAAAACTGCAAGATTGCGCGGAAACAAACTATACGTCGCGACCTCGTTGTCAAGTTACTACTTGTGACGTAAGGATGCGCAGATAACTCCATCGTCCGAGAAGGAACATAACAGACCGACGTTGACTTTTCACTGGAAATCGTTTCCTCCGGAACCAGTGGGATTTCGAGGAAAGTAACGCGCGACTGCGCGAGGAGGAACCGGGACGGGCTCGTCGCGATGACAAGGTTTCCCAGTCGAGACGTCGTAAAGGCGCGGAAACAGTAACTCTGATTCAGACTCGTAACGGGAAGATCGTATCTCGGCCGCGTTCCGTCCAAAAGAAAATGGCAATTATTATTTACCCCGGCTAGGACCAAGTTTATGCCGTTTCTCGGGTTCTCGTTTCTCGTTTCTCGGGAAGATCGAATACCAAGGGGGCTGCGGATAACAGATTACGGAGATACGGGGCGTTTCACGGTCGGTGATTCCGCTTCTAATCGATTATGTATTTTTGGCCGTACGTTCGTGATCGTAGGCTTCCATATCGGTTGGGAAGATCGAGAGCTGGCATGGGGCCCGGATCGGGCGAATGCGAGGGACGAGCGATATTATTCTTGAGTTCCCGTAAATGAACGAGCAATCATCTCTTAATGCGATACGGAGGAATAATCTGCCGGCCCGATCGATTCGTGCTTTCCGCCTTTGTCGATGATAGCCTCGCGGATATTAATCCATCGTTTAATTGTTTCCTTTTCTAGGAGCACGCGATAACTCTGCTACGCGTCGTGTGCTCAGCTGCGTTGGGAAATTAGTTGCATTCGCCTCGAGCTTCTTGTCGGCTATCCAAACCCTCTTTGGTCGCTCTATTCTAATTTAATTGAAATAGGTTCTGTTACGCTAATAGTCTCGCGGTAAACCTAACAATTACCACCAAATCAATTACCTACTTTCCTCCGACTACTCCATTGAAAGCATACGATAAATAAAAGGATCAGTGGGAGTTGTGCATAGTCGAGTGCAACAACTACCTCGCACCGCGTTCCATCTCAAACTGTATAGACTTTACAAGAAAATCGCAAGAAACTGCAGATAAAGAGATACCGTTCGAGAGCGTCCGAAGCCCCCGGACGGAAGAGGAAATCCGAAGAACTCGATGCACAAAGTTCGCGGTGCACCGTTGATCGCGCTCAACGAGCGTCCCCTTAAGCAACCAGAGCGGAGTAATAAAAGTAATCACTTACAATCTAATCTTCCAGTCCATCCTCGTGGCAGCCATGACGCGCGGTGCACGGTTCCCCGGACCTGCACGACCTTCGTTCGCCCTCGAGCACGCCGGAACCAGTCCCTGGAAACTCACTGGAACAGGGTCTCTCACGAAATCACAAGTGCACTGTTCTCCCGTCGAAAACGAAAGCGCGCGGCTACGTAATGCGTGGCTCTCGCGTGTACGAAATACAGCCGCGTTGTCCCGTTCACCACCGGTTCCAGAATTTCTGTCGTACGGCCGTGCCACGAACGGTCCGTTTCCACTGGATCGCGCCAGCCACGGGAGTCCGCTTCCACTCGGGAAGAGCACCTTGTACGCAGCCTTTTCCCCTTAGAGCCTGCTCGCTACCTCGTCGCGGAATCCTCCCCCGTGTCGTTTATCGTGGCCAGAGCGACCGACCGATCCCGATCGGCTCGACTGCGAAAGTCAGTTGGGGCTTTTCTTTTCAACGTCCGGCCGATCGAGGAAGGGAAGTGCTTAGACGTGGAGAACGGGGCGTGATGCACGAAAATGGAGCAACGTGCGTTCTGTGCCACTGTTCTCCGTTCTCCGTAACACTCTGCCAGGATATCCGCGCGTGGCTGCTCGTCTTCCACGGCCGCGAAAGGTGGGAAGATGAGGAGGAGGAGGACGAAGTAGTAGAAATAGAAGAGGTTACCGAGGTGGAGGCGGTGGTGGTGGTGGTTTAGTGCTGGTGGAAGTGGTGACGACGGTGGTGGAAATGATGGTGGTGGTGGTGATGGAGGTGGTGGTGGTGATGGTGGAGGTGGTGGTGGGTACTCGTGAGAGGATCCTCGCCGTGTGGAGTACTAAGCCGTAATGACATGGTCTAGGAGATGCCAGTCAGTTTTGTAATAACGCCCGTAAAAAGTGAATTTCCAGGCAAAGGTGGGGAAACGTGCCTAGGGCCAATCCGAGAGCCCTCGGGTTCGACAGCCGGCCAATCGGAGCGCGACATTCCAGAGCGCTGCTTTTTCTTCGTCTTCATTTTGCCCTTTTGTCTTTCCTCTTCGAATCGTGCCTCTTCTTGGACAGTTTGCGCACCTTTTTGAAGATCCAGGAACAGGATGGCACGAGATAAGCTCCTTCGCGCTGACGGTCGACCGAGCCCTCTGGCAGCCTCCGATTGAGACGTTCGTGGGAAGGTCAGGGTCCACGAAAGTACTCGCGATACCTAATTTTACGTCGCGATTTTATCGAGCGGGACGCGAAATCGTACGTCTCGATGCGCTGATTCCATTTACGATGCGGGATTCATGCACGATCAGTCACCCGGTACGCTTAACGGTGGACAATATCTCCGATGATATGTCAATAAAGTGAACGGCTCCGTATCACCTCGGCGAGATAATCGCGACGGGGATGCATGCGATGAATGGGTGATGAGAAAAGTCGTAATTTGCGTGGTGATGTGTGTTACGAGGGGATCGATGCTTCGCAGTTCGCGGTGATAACTTCTTCTTTATTGCATAACAGTAACTTACTTCTTTCGGTCACGGTGAACGCCGCTGCACGCCTCTCCTTAGTCCTTGTTACTACATTTATCACTGTGAATCGCTGGCGCGGTTCGTGGCTCGCTTTTTCCCGGACATACCCGAGAATTCTGGGACTCGAGCAGCCCACGCTGACAACCTTCATTTGTAACGCTCAGCTTTTATTCAATTGCGATATTATTTCATTGAATGCAGGGTGGAATCGTTGGATCGTTGAGTCGTGGATGTTTGCGCGGAAAGAAGGGAGAAAGTCAAAGCAGCAATTTGCGTGTAACAGCAGGAGGAAGATTATCCGCTCCAATTTCGAGCAGCACGTCAGTCAAGAGCGAGCGAATGGAGATGCCCGAGTGGCTTGTTTCCAGGAGCAATAAAAAGGGCTATTGTTGAGCAGGAACAACTGTCGCTTCGAGGAGCGTTTCCGCGAAGATTCCGTTTCGCACTCGCCTAACGGCACCTAGCGCATCCTCTGCAGGGAAATCGCCCAAGTGGCAAAGAGAAGAAAGAGCAGAAAGAATCCTACGACGGGCTGGTTTCCCTAGCCGGCGCGCTTGGGTAACGAATCATATTTTTTCAGGTCGATTTCCCATGCTGCGCGCCGCTAATTGCCTCGATTACGCTGCGAGGACCCACGCGTCATTAGTTCGAGATGCTTTAATAAAGGAAAACCGCAAAACCAATGGCAAAAGGCAACGTAAAAACGATCGATAGCGAACGAGTCTCACGATTTGCGGATCGCGTTTTACTTCTGAATTCGTTGCTTCCTCTGGAATTCCCGATAACTTTTCCGTTAATACTTTGCATAACTGAACGCAGGATGGGTTCGCCCCAGAAATAATCCGCGATGTTTATGCAGATTATCTGGAGTGCGTTTTTTTTTTGCGCTTTAAATCGTCGTTTTTCCCGGCACAGAGAAAGGACTCGCGCTGTTGAGCAGTGAAAGGTTAATTGAAACGATACAGCCAGACGGGAAAAGGTGGATCGACGTTGTTGCATTGGAAATAGCCTTCGGAAAATGGAAGGACTACCGTTGCGGCGAACGTTTCCGCGAAGAGTGTGCTTTCGCGTAACGGTATGCGTATCCAGAGAAATTGACGAAATTGTCCAGGATGAGGAAACTTAGGGATTCGCTGGAAGCGAATGAAAGAACCTGGCGCAATACAAGCGGCATTATCTCATCTTCGCTGTATGTACAGTGTGCTTCGTGATTCGTTTTAAGCGAAAGTGTTGATGTTATTTCAAGCCTGGCCACTTGTAACGCGTCTCGTTAACAGAATCCTGCAGAATGGAAGACGAAGCTGGTGTAAAAGAAACGGCCGCCACATGAAGAATTCCAATGGGATCCCTCGTTCGCGTAACGGAAAACGCATCCAGCGAAATGGACGAAATCGACGATGGGATAACTCACGGGGCAGTTTCACGGGCAGAAGGCACAGAGGGAAAAGAAGGAGCCGTGGTTCCGGGTTCGATTCCCAGGGCTGACTCGAGAAACGCCGCTTCCTCCGACCAAACCGATCTAGATTGAGAGAACGAAGGCGCCTACCGGCCAGAAACACGAGCTGGTAGCAATAAATTATTATAGTACGGATGATTTCACGGGCAAGGGTCAAACGAGCCGAACGGAACGGCCACTACGCGAGCTTGACCACGATTATCGGGACCTCCCGTCTGATCGGATGTTCATCAGGCTTTTCGTGCAAAGCCTGTACATACTGCGTTCGATAGCGGAGGGATTCGATATGATCGATGCACCGCTGAGGGAATTATAAGTTGCACTAGGAGTCTGGAAATATACTTGTACACAATGCTTTATTCTATCAGATGAATTATTGGGATAAGGATTTGAGGAGTCATGCATACCTGTGAGATCTGAAAACACGTGGATTTTCGGGATTTTGGGGGGAACAACTTGAAGACAGTTTTAAATAAATGGTTGTGTATTCGAAAGTATATCTTTAAGTTCTTGTAATTTTATATAAATGAATAAAAGAATTGTAGGCGATCTCTCGGCAGCGTTGTTTTATTTAAGCACTTTACGGTGAACACTGTAGCTTTGATTATTTTACGTTCGAATATTTATTTAAAAAAGCCTTCAAGTTTTATAAAAAAAATCCCAAAATACATGTGTTCTTTAACTGAACCTATAAAACACTCTTCGGAAACTTTTTCAATAGGTTCCATTTAAAACACGGACCGCGGAATTTTTTTTAAAAATTATTTTCACATTCTAAGTTCCCAGGAGAACCGATAAAATAAAAGTTCTTGAAAATAAAGTTTTCCACTTTATCTTCTCAGAGATAATCATCGATTACTTTTGCTACGCATTAACTGCGAACTACTTGAAGAGAGCAGCTGAATGCTGGAGCCTGTCCCGCAAAGGATATCGCGAATACTTCATCCATATCCGAGTGCTTTTTCTGTGAGGCCGCTCCGGATACCGCGATATCTCGGTCTCCCAGGTGTTGCAGGTGGAATACATATCGCATAAAGTAGCGGGCAAGCATTTTTCAGCCCGCTTCTATGAATATCGTATTACAGCGCATTACCGCGGTGAGAGGTTTGCCAGAAGTTGGAGTAAACGGTGCACCAATTTCCCCAGATGCGCACTCCTGGCCTAAGGATCCGAAACGGGGAGAGGCTGAACGAACCGGAGTGCAGCGTCGCGAGGATCCCACGAACGAGCGGCGGAAAAATAGTAAGGTGCAACAGTAAAGTGGAACCGTTCTCTCGCCTTGCCTCCGTCGAATCTTTTGTCCGCGCCAAATTATCAGACAGCGATCGCGTGGCGGATAAAATCCTGACTGTCTGTGAGCCCACGAGATAATTGTTAATTTGCCGTCACGAACGGGCCCGGTAGCTGCCTTCTTGTCTCCGTTATTATCAGCGTCCATTGAGTCCCTAAACGGGACGGGGCCCCGACAGCCGCAGCTCGAGCGTGGCCTCTAACATCCAGCGAGAGGTCGATCGGAACCCACGATAGCCTCGTTGACGCTGCATCTTCGCGCGCATAATGCAACAGTTACTGCGCTTCGACTGCTGTCCGGGGCCCATTGTTCCTCACTGTGCGAACTTTCGGGGCCGTCGACGCGTAAAAGGACGGCATACGCTTCTGTTTAGCACGCACCACGCGCGGCACTTCGGCTTTCGAGCCTTTCACGGACCGGCGTTCTTATCAACGGCCCAGACTTCCGGGTACCAAGTCGCGTCTCCAAGGGAATTGACTTCAGAGTTTCGTTAACGACGCAGTCAGTCTTATCGCCTACGCGGCTGCCGCGAAAACCGAAGACGAAGTCCAGCTTCGCGGGGAATCTTAAGTTGTACATGGCATTGAGCGTGTTAAACCCACGATCGATCCTGCTCCGACAACTCTGCGGCTTGTTCGGTGCTGTCGGACCTTGGCAAGGCGGGATTTAATGGAGATTGTAGGTATTCTTGTAGGGAATTTGTAATGGAATTAAGGAGACACTGTAGTGGCGTTTGTCCGCCGCACAGTGGGACGAAACGTAGACAACTCTGGACATGGCCGTATCTTTGGTAAGAAACATCCTATTTCGATGAGGTTTAACTTATTTTAAAGGCAAATGATCACGCTTCCCAACAGTGAACATAAAAATTGCAAGAAATATTGTTTGCGCTCTCTAGTATTTGACAAACACGAACAAATTTGTGCAGTTTTGCACACTCCTCTTTGAGGGCGGATTTTACACCCTGCACCCTCACTTCGATAAATGTGATTTAACGAGTCGAAAAGTAGGAAGTTCAAACTTTAAAATGGTCTTTGTTTCGTCAACTTTGGATGAATTTTAGCAAAGTAAGGAGACTCTGAAAATTCAGCAGATTTTAAAATAGTTTTGTCTCGTTTTCGGTACAAATACCCCACTGCGTCGAGTAGAACAATTATGGACATTTTTTGATATCGAGAAAAAACAAATTTATTTTGACAGGTTGAAAAACATAAATAAAATCATAATTTTCGGTTTCGTTCACATAAACAACTTCTTAACAATCAACCCCAATGTGTAGTATGATGTTAGAATTTTTTTTCATTATTCTAATACTAATTATTTACATTCATATGACAGCCGTCTTTAGAAGTGAACGTATTTACTGTTAAAAATTCGTGATTTAAAATGTTTAAATAGTCTATTTTTTCATAATGTCGCATCCATTAGTATTCAAGGATAATGCTCATATAATTATATCAATAGAAAAAGGTACTTACTTCATATTTTCGCCCATGTCCGGAAATTTGTACGCGTCGTCCCACTGTGCGCCGTGTGCTTCACTGAAGGGGTGGTTAGGAGACGATGGTATTTTAGTTCCATCGCGTTTATTTGGCTCCGTTTCGTTCTGTTGGTGTAGCGGAGACGGATGCACCTACTTGGAGCGTCGCAGGATCAAAATCTCGTTGTTACGCTGCGTCGTTAGTGAGCTACGTCGAATCACCAGCGATTAAGAAGATTAGCTTTACCTAGAAAACCGAATTGTTCGCGCGTACCTAGAAGCAAGGTTGAAGCGACGTTCCCAACTTTGATCCGTGCCGACTGATTCTTAAAGCTCCGGGATTACGCGCACGCAAGGACAACGTATTACCTAAGTCGACCACCTGAAGAGGAATCGGGGAGCGAGCATTCAGCTTCGCACACACAAACAATTACGCGCGGTGGTGCTTAGCCGTTTCTACGGCTTCGTGCTGAGTCCGATCTCGATTGTTCTGCCCCAGTGTCACTGCCAATGAGACTTCCCATGGAAAACTATGCAGGCTCACGCGTGGCCTCCTTCGCGGGTGGTGCAAAGCGCGCATTCCGCGCGCGGTATCCCGTTTTTCTCGCGATCCGCGATTTTCGCGTTTAATTCTCTGCCATGCTACGAGTAATAACTCTTCCACTAACACGCGAGAAAGGATAATATCTCACTCGGCACAGCAACGTGCCTCCTCGTCAACGTCCACCTTTTTCCCGCTCTTCGATGTGGAGCGGGGAATCTCCTTCTGGTTAAACTAGGGACGAACTTACAGGAGGATCATCAACGTCTCCTCGGACCTCGTACACCATTTGTCTGTCAGCGAACATAATATCTGCAAGCATTTGCAAGGTCGGCTCCGCTGCCTCTGGGATTGGGAGCTGCCTGCTTCCATTAACCATTATAAGCTTTCTATTCCAAACTCAGAATCCTTTTGCTACAGATAATCTCCGTAGATACAGATAATAGTTCAAAGTGATCGTCAGCTAAGAGATACTTCGAGCCTACAAGCGAGAATGAAGGATGGACTTTCGTCAAATAAATTCCCAAGCGAGGATCTTGACCACCGTGCAGTTACGACGTCCTGGTGGCCGAGGATAATAGACCAGCGCACCTGGAAGGTTAGCTTCGAAACTCGAAGGGAATCGCCGTGTTCAGCGAGCCGCGCTTCTGTTACGGTTTTACCGATCCTTCCTGGAGCTACTAGCCTCTTAAAAGTCTAATCCACTCGGATGCTGCCCTTCGCTGTTCGTCCGCCTCTTAACAGCTCATTAACCGCAGTCCCGCCTCGACTGACCCCGGTTTGCATAAACCACAGCTGAACTCGGAGCGCTATGAGCTTCCAACTTCCCTGGAAGACCTGTCTGTTACCGATCGTCGAGGGGAAAGTGGATGCTTTATCATTTTTTACAAACTTCATTTTTCAAGAACCTTTGGAGCTCTTTTGCAATTGATTAATGACTAGGATCCGCGACGAGAGCATAATGAATGTTGTTGAAGTAGTATCGCATCGCTGAATTATAATGGCAAAAATTTGTACGTGTTTTAACGTCCTGGTGAGTCACGGGACACTGTGGAGAAGAAACGGAGGCGGTTGATACCGTTAAATAATCTTGAGCTCTCGCGTAACAACAATGCAGGCAGGCAGTAGTGGGAAACAGGGCGCCGTCTACTTTCCTCGATAAGCGAGCCAGATAAAAATCCGCGGAGATGAATCTCGCGCAAAAGGCTCGTTAAATTTATCAAAGGGGGATAATTAAGATACATATTTCGTTCGCACGGGCCTGTCGGCTTCACCGTTACGTCGTTTACGTTACTAAACGCGTAATAGGCAAAGCACGCCGCGACATAACAGACGATGGGCTGATAAGAATAAAAGTAAGGTATTAAGAGAAAGATACGAGTATACGGGCTGACTCCCATTCGCCTGGCGTGCTCAGAAGGCTGGTTTGGAACAGGAAACAAGATGAATGCGTAATGGGGACATAAGTTATTCAGATTCTCTTTTCAGTGTTGCAAGTATAATTGAAAAGAATACTGTAGTACACATTGCTCTCTTCTTCGTACAGAATGGGTAAGAAAGATAACTTACGTTCCTCAGGCAAATTCGAAACATCAAGAGACTAACGACTCGCGTTTACTTCGAATCAGTCGCTCAGGCACAGCCAGGAACAGTGTTCCAAGTAACGACTTTATTCAGTACAATCGTACTGTTTCAAATTCCTTTGCTCCTGGTTCGTTCGATGGGAGACCATTGAAGGATCGCTGACAGGACCAGAAACGGCGAATAAGGTTCGTATTACTTTGACGAACAAAGGGAATATTTACCGTTAAGTCGTTTACCTCTTAGAACCCGCGCGATAGAGGGACCAAGGGAGGAAGGACGCAACAACCAATGGCTTGGATAGGGACCAAAGTAATGGACGGGGGAGGGAACGGTCACGCGATCCTCGGCACGTCGAGAAATCGATCCCCCTCGAGGATCAACGATCCTGTTTTCCCACCGTACGCCAATCTGAACTGCATTTTCGAGCTTCCGTCAACGGTAGTTTGTCATGCCGCGTGTACTCTACATCCTCTGTCGCGATTGTCCCTCCGCTACCGTGTCACTCGACCATTGTCTTATCGCAAACTGTGGTGGAGCCTTAAAGCCTCGTTCGCACGTCACGTTTCCTTTTTAGGTGGATTCGCGGTGGCGCGCTAAGGCGTGGATGGAAATCTGCAGTCTCGTTGCCCGAAACAAATGGTCATTTTGGTAGGACTATGCGAAATCTACTTGATCCAGTAGATCCACTTTGCATGGCGAGACGAGTGATTCCCTCAGTGTCTAAGACACTAGAACCGATGAAGTTGTTGAACGCTTGTCAGATCGCGTCTTCCACGAAGATCCAGCGGTGGAATAGCGATCGGCGTCGATCCCTTTCGTGGGAGAGTCGGACCGATTTCATGGTCGTTCGCTGTCACGGTTCGATCGTCTCTCATCTCCCGTCGGCTTTGTTCTTTCCCTGCTCCTCCGGGCCGTTCGCGTGTTAATTGCATTAGTGTAGAACGAGGCTTCGGGATGCATCGATCGTTGCAAAAGTTTCCGCGAAACTGGGAGAGATTGATCGCTCCCCGTGGCTGTTGCAAGACGCTGCCAGATGCATCGACACTCGGAAAAGTTGCGGCGAAGATTATGAAACGGATCGAGATTGGCATTTCCTGTTGACCCTTCAACCGCCCCGCTCCTCTTTCTTCTCCGTCGTTCGGCGAAGGATTCCACGAGACCCGTTCGACGGTCGTTTTTGTCACAGGAACGCCGTTTTACAGTAAACACTTTACGGCACTTGTGTGGCAAGCTTATTAATAATTATCTTCCCGCGCAAATTGGTACAACTCGATTAGAGCATCGGGATAGCGAGGAGCGATCCGTAATCACGGTTATGGGTTCATTTCCTGTCGCTGCCGAAGGATGCAGGTATGATAAAATTGTAATTATTGTATCCTGGTAACAGTGTGTAGTGGTTATTGACTCGACGAGACACATCTCCGCTATCTTTATCCCCGTCTACGTATTAATACGCGAACGGTCTCACTTACAATCAATTTATACGCACCTCGAATTGGTTAATTATCGGTGCTGATTGATTGCGAGTCGAGGCGAGCGCAGATTGAGCTCGCGTAGCCTATGGAATTATTTATGAATCCCCTTATCGTCGGGGCAGAATCTTACAAAAAGTCAAATTAAATCATGCCCGACGTAGCTGCGATCATTAAAGCGAGCCGAGCCCATCGATCGATCAGATTGCATAAGTAAGACCAACAAATGGAAAACGTACATAGTCCGCACTGACAACCTCTGGCCTTGGTGCTCGATGTGGAGAACGAGCGGCTACGGGGATGATTCCGCGGATATCGATTACCTCCATCGATAATTCGTCTCGCCTAATTCACGGGAAATCGTTAATTATACCTCGGTTTGATGAAATCGAGCCAATGGAGTCTGCGAATGCGAAGATTCTTGGAATATCGCGCTGCGATCCGTGGAATTTAATTAGCACGTAAAATCACACGGTTGTTAGTTAATGAAGACTACGGAATGCAGCGAGATGATATCGGTGCCACTCAGTTAACTAGTAACTTAAGACGCGTGTCAATTCTTTCTCAGCGCCTTTGTTTAATTAAGAATGTTTAATTTCACTTGCAGAAATCGAGCTTGTTCGCTAGCGATTCCTAGCGTGAGCTATTAATTATTTCTAAAATCTAGAGGAGCGTAAATTGGAAGCAGGATTAAGCAGTGAGTTGTTCAATATCGAAGAGAAGGTGCCAGCTTAAATATACCATTGCTGCTGAATCCGTCATCGGTTTCCGATTTCGCAAGGGTGCTCGGTGATCCGAAAAATCACCGGCCATTGCGGTTCAGATTTAAAACCCCATTGAAACGCGGCTTCCTCCACGGTCCCCGTAACCTGTCCTTTTCCTATTGTTTTTCTCGGCACCGTTTACTGGCGGACTGTCATCTCACGCTCCCACACTTCGTGGTCAGCCAACTGTCACGATCGACCAGACGTCGCAAATTCGTCGACGGCTACCGACTGATTGTTTCCGCTTAATAACTTGCTTTTTGCTCACCTGGCCATGACTACAGTCGTTTCGTACTTAAGGGGTTATACCGAGTCAGGGGGCCGAAACTGGTGAATGTTTGTGAATTTTTTTTTGGAAATAGCGGAAGAAATTAATATTTCGGAAATTCCCTCCGTTACTCAGAGGATACATTAATATATTCTTTTTTTTTTTTTGATTTTAGATAATCTGGTTCCGAATGGCAGTGCTCATCGCAAAACCAAATTTTTATAAACGTAAATATTTTTCTACGTAAAAGTTACCAAATCTTCTTTAAATGTTGCTCTTTTAAGTGCAGAAACATTCGCCCCTTTTCATACCTCTGACTAGGTATTAACCCCTTAACACCTATAGGAATGTTGAGATATTAGCCCCTATTAACCGACATAACGTCCAACGATAACAAGATATTCTATAACATTGTTCCACGTTCCATCTATTTTCGCAAAGTGTTCTGTCACATTAAACACCCCGTCCACTGCCTTTGTCGAACGAAGTAAACTCCTTTTCCGTGTATGTCATCCGAAAGCATCGTACAAAGCAGCAGTACCCTGTAAAGGAATTATGATGTCATCCAACGGGTCATCGGGTCTAAGGTCTTCAACGTACGCGCGTGACGAACACCGACGATGAACGTCGTATCGCGGCAGGACTCACGTTCACACTGTCACGATTAATTATAGGCTCCATCATTATTTTTCAAACGAGCCCCCAACAGTTTCAATTAAACTAAACAGCCGGTTGAATTCAAAACGCGTTAAATATACTAAAGCCGAACGGTTAACCTTCCACCTTTCACTGATTCTTATTTAGCGAGTCGAGAGCTCGGAGAATTCTTGCCAGGCATCGTTCCCAAGGCACCGCGCACGCACACGCCTTTAATTTATTAATTTATTAATAAGAAATTCACAGATTTGTCTGTTTGTTTGTAAATTCCATCGGCGCCTGAAAATACGCGTCGGGGATGGACAAGGTCTCGCGCGTGCACAACTTCATCGCCGACGAAACAGTGTATTAAGGGACGTTAGTTCTTTAACGGAGGAGCGATCGTGTCATCCGTCGGGTCGTCGGGTCGAAGGTGTTCAACGTACCTGCTCTTCAATTAACCCTCCGCGGCGTATCGACAGATCCGATCGGGTCTGTGCGGATCCCTCGAACAATCGTGCTTGTAACATTCGCTGTGCTCGCAACGTAGGATGATTCGATATTCTAAAGTGCCTCTATCCGTGTATTGTCAGCGGATCGCAACTCCCCCCCCCACTTCCCCCTGTCAGTCATCCATGCCCCAAAGCCACCCACATTTTTCCAATCACCGCCACCCACCTGTCTGTCCTGCTGGCTGATGCGCGAGGCTCGCAACCTGTAGAGTTTTCTTACGAGCTGATTATTAAGAAGACAGATTACGCGATAGTGATCAGCGTGACTTTGGATAGCCGTTGTCGACGAAAGAGAAACCGGGTCTAGATTGACTCAAGGTCCGTTAGCCAGAAGTTGCTGGATAGCCTTGAACCAATTACGTACGCGAATTATTTCGCAAACTGCTCGATTTGCATCTGGAGGCTACTGCATTGGGGCCTCAGCTCGTTTATCGAGAGAGTAACCTTTTTAGATTTCTGGAGTTACTTTTATGAACTGGTTTTCATATCTCAATCTTCCTCCGTCGTATATTGGATTGACTTGTAATATCGAAGAGGCAAGATTAGAAATAGAGCGCCTGAGGTTCAGTCCAAGAAGGTGTAAACCGCTGGAATACTAGGAGGCGCAACAAGTGACGTGAAATTACGTATGAGATCCTCGGAATACCCAAGGAATGTCCGAGAGATATAAATATTAAGCGGTCGCTAAACTCGTCGACGCTCGACAATTAACCCGCTCGGTTGCTGGATGCTATCTGAATCTAGCGAGCCAGGTCTCGACAGAGTCCTCTCCGAACAGGTATAACGTTTCTTTCTTCTCACGGTTGTATTCCGCACAATCGGCACCTCGCCCGACAGAGCCAGAGGGACAAAGCATATAGATGAAGAAAGAGGAGGAGAGGATAAATCCTACCGTCGGGGGGCCATCGTTCCCATTTACGCAACGACATTCTTTGAAACAATTACAAGATATGCTATTGAAACAGCCTCCCGATTCACATCTTCCATCTGCCACTCCTATTTTGGTTTATACCACTTGTTGCTCCACGCCGAAACCGCTGCTCGTCGCTCATACACACCTCCATCATCGCCACTGATATTTGGTTAACTGTACAGAATCACCCACAAGAATGATTTCTTAATTGCTTGGAACAGCTCGACTGGTTCGTGCATTCATTTTCCTCCCAGGCACTCGAAGACGCGTACGACGCTATGGACGCCGAGCCAGACAACGCGATTCTACTTAATTACGAGGGACACCGTTAACGTCCAGGTACCGCTCGTCAACTTTCAATGTCGACCACTGTCCAGACCGTCGACAACCCCCGCGAAATTTACGAGGCGCGCTTAGAATTTCCGCGCTCGTTCCAGCCTCTCTCCACCTCGCCCTGATGATCATGGTCTCGGCTAGAAGCGTGTACAGTTAGCAGCACGGAGATTTAAGTATCTCCAGTTGGCCACGAAAGATGTTCTCTCGCGCGAAAAGGGAGCGCAAAGCGGCAACCGTGCGGGGACTTTGAGCGAGCTTTCTGCTCTTTCGTTGGGATATCCACATTCCTGTAATCTGCTAAAACTTTGGGGACGTTGACGTGACATTCCAAAGAGGCTTTTTTAATGAACACTGTCAACTACCTATGGGTTTGTCTCCGCACGAAAGCATGATCGTAAAAGGCAACCCTGGTAGAATTTAAAGCGATACTAAGAAGCGTTTTGTACGCCGGTCAGATTGGAATCTGAACACGCGAATGTCATGTAACAGGAAGCAAGTTAGATGTTATTCAAATGTACAAAACTACGGTTCGCACAGCTTTCTGGCCAGGCCTACCAGTCAGCGGCCGAACGGGTTAATTACCGAGCGCAGACCAGTTTCGCGTTTCACCGGTCAGCTGTTGCCGCGAAAACTTTCGCGACCCCCCATAAACTCAGGAATCGCTTGTTCCTGGAAGCGTACCTAATTGCATTTGAGCGTTAAAATACCGCGTTCGATCTCCGCCGGTGACCACTCGTGGCAAATGAAAGCCAGCGTAATGGGAGCTTATCAGATAATCGTTGCGCGTTAGCGTTTTATCATCGTTTAAACTTCGCCGTGATATCGATAACTCGTTGGCCGATGAAAAGTCCGCGGGAAGCCATGAAGCCATTCCTCGGACGCGACGAAACGCGTTTCCACGCGGCCCGAGACGCCAGCCAGCCAAGACGTGATCTTGGCTTGCGCAACGGCGCTGCCCCATTGAAATTCATCTTTCACGCGAGTCCTCGGGGCGACCGTGAAATTGACACGGGGAAATGATAACACCGCGGCTACGTCCGGCGGCGTGCAAAACCAACAGGAGGGGCGCCCCCTGTTCGTTTAGTTAGGAGCAACTATGTAACGCGCCGCGGCGATCCTCCATTAATTACCACGGACGTCTATCAGGCTTAACTAGAAACGGTGCGTCCATTCATCGGGCCCGACGCAAAATCAAAAGACTCGATCTCAATCAGGCTCGCGTAAAAAGGGACAAGCGTGCGCGGAAAGGGACGATCGAAACCGACGAGGAAAGGGGAGCAATGAACCGCGTGCAACGTCCACCAGTCCCCGGGATCGCGTGGTCGCTCGATAATTGCCTTTTCGATAGACGATGATATAGATTTCGACCACCACCGCGCGCTTTCCGCTAGGCGAGACTCTGGAGCAGATGATGCTGGATATTTCCCACGAGCGATTCGATTCGACACGTTCGTTGCCGCTAGCCTACATGGGTGTACTGAGGAGGGAGGGTGGCAAAGAGGGTATTGCTCCCCCTGGTCTTTGAGAAAAAGTTGCTTATTTTTAAAAAAAACTGATCTTTATTAAGTTTATACTGAAAGAACGAATACTTTTAAATATTGGTTTTGAAATTTTAATTGCATTGGCACTAAAAAATGGGCTAAAAAAAGTAAGAGGGCTACTCTTCTCGCACCGTGTGTTTCATCATTTTTCGTCCGTTAAGGTAGGGAGACCTCTTAAGGGGTCATTCTACTTTGAACCGCCGAAAAATTAAGCTATTTTTAAGATATTTTTCTCAGTAAATGCAACACATAATGAAATAAATATTTTTTATATTTATTAAGCTACTCTTATATTGTACAAAAAAATTTAAGATGAATTTTTGCAATTTGTTTTAATTGTTTGTTTACAGTGTCAATATGGAACCCAAAAAAGAGGTATGTTCACGGCGTAGGTGATTTCCTGGCTCAGCCTTATCCGAAAGAAAAAATTCCGAAAGATTCTTAATCTCTATGAGTGTCGCTATAACCCCTAGCACAATTAACAATTTTTGTTGAGAAGAAAAAAAATGGCGCCGGTTTAAAAAAAAAGTTTGGCGAAAGGTTGTATTCTCGGGTGTTCCATGAGAAAAATCTCGGTTATTTCTCGACAAAAATTGTTAATTGAGCTACAGGCTATAGCGACACTCATAGAGATTAAGAATCATTCGGGATTTTTCGTTTCGGACAAGCCCGAGCCGGGAAATCACCTGCGTCCTGAACATACCTCTTTTTTTTTAGGTGCCATATTGACACTGTAAAAAAACAATTAAAACAAATTGCAAAAATTCTTTTTAAATTATTTCTGTATAATATACGACTAGCTTAATAAATACCAAAAAGATTTATTGCATTATATGTTGAATTTACTGAGAAAAAAATCTTCACAAATAGCTTAATTTTTCGGCCGATCAAAGTACATAGAATGACCCCTTAGTGTCCTTGTGAATCCTTTGCAAGTTCCCTTGGAGTGAAAGTGAGTGACTTTCGACTCATCTCCCGTGGATCACGAGGATTCATTTGTTCCTCGGGCTCCTGCAGTGGTCAGAGAGATTAGATTTCATCCGCGCCTGGATTGAGGTACATGCAAGGGGGACGGAAACACAGATTGAATGAGATTATGAAGTACGTTGCATTAGAAGCAATCGATACGGCACGATCAGAGCTCACGACATTACATCACAGATCGATTACGCGCATGAAGAGATTAACGAGGCATTTGTATGCTGGATAATGACTGGTCAAGAACGGTGGGAGAATAGAAGATGCGTTATAACACAATGATACCTTTCATCGAACAAGCCGATCTCGCGCCATCGATGCGCATGGTTCAATGCCATCCACGACTTCGTGGTGTTCGGTAACAATAGTGAATACTTAGAGCATCCGGTGCAAGCAGCTTCGAGCATGAAACTTAGAAATTGAAGCTGCGCGGAGAGATGTTTCGCTATCTTCATCGGGATTACAATGTTCTTTCTGGTAACACGCTACTCTATCACATCGGCGCAGCCAAGTTCTTCTAACAAGCATTCGCTTAAAAGCTGAGGAATGCCTGGGAGGATTAGCGGCTCGGAGTAAGCTCTGCGGGAGAATATTCGCGGCAAACGAGGATGCATTAAATTTTAATTATCGTAGATTTCTTGCGACAGTGGCGACGTCGGTGTATCCGTCGCCGATTGAGTCGCTTCTTCAGGATGACGATCTCCCTCTCGAGACGACTCGTCGGTGGTCTTCAAGGACCTGTCACGGGGGACTGCTTCGTCATTGTCACCGGAAGCAACGTCTTCACGGCGGCAGCAATCAGGGATCTCGATAAGTGCGAGGAACTATCGAGTCGCCGTGTTATTTTCACTGGATCGTGAAACCACAGAGACATTCCCCCGTCCGTTTTACCTGAGCGAGAATTAAATATGTTCAACGCTAAGGTGTCCGACCGCAAGTGACAACTGATGGCTGGTATCCAAAAAGCGGTGCAATGAAACTGAACGGGAGGTCTGGCTATTCTTCGCACCAGCGATCATCCTTGTGTATGAAACTGTAAAAGAAAGAGGGTGCGCAGCTTCTCAGCTTTTGGTAAAGCGCCAGAAAAGAAGAGAAGGCAAGCCTGGGGGATCCTGATCTCAGCTTCCACAACACTCTTCCAATTCACTGGCTCCAGAGGAAACGGCTTCCTCGCACCAGTGACAGAATTGAGACGTCCCCGCGAGTCGTCAAATGGCAATCGTTACCGGACGCAACGTGAACAGCTCTCGAACCGCCGACGATCCAAGGAACAGCAAATATCCGCGGGAGATACTCGAGAAAATCGCAAGACATAACTTGCTTCGCACCCTGAGTTGCAGCATAAACATCGAGCCAGCGCGCTGGCTGGAAACTGCGCTGCGTTGGCAATCTCGCGGGCAAATCTGGCGAGCGAGGAAAGTTGAGCGCGAAGAAAAGAAGAGTCAGGCGAGGCGAGAGATGCGCGGGCGGGCAAGGAGAACATGGACGAGGAATGAAAGCACAAGCAGGAACCACCGAAAGACAACGATCAGGAAGAGGTCGCCAGCTAGACGGTGGAGCAACGGGAAGCAGGGGGACAAGGAGAGAAAGAGGCCTGCAAAGGATACGAGGGAGAAAGAATTGAACAAGAACGGTAAGGAGCAAAGAGTCACACGGTGTTCCATAGGCATAGCGGATCCGACCTAGCGGTAGATACTTCCAGATAATACTCTCATTTACATAGGTAGCCGCATAAATGAAAAGTAATGCGAGGCATCGTAGCGCGCATATCGCGTGCGTGTTATATCTGGGTAAATGGATGCATTAGGTGGCTATTTAAAATATGTACACTTTTTCTTGCCATCGTCGGCCACGTTCTTTTCTATACGCGGCTTTATTAATATACAAAGGGAGTGTGAAAAGATTTCCCTGGATTTCTATCTCGGCGGAGTCATATGTTCCATGTTCCAATTGGGCCAAATTATGCAGGAACCTACCAACCCTCAGAACGACAAACAATTAGTTAAACACAGTGCGGTTCCCATAATTTCGTGATCTTTATTTTGCAACAAATTGCCAACTCGTAGAACAACTCCTACATTATACAATCATTAAAACTATTAAGCCATAGGGTATTAAGTGACCCAATTGTGGATGATGTCCGTATTATGGGTGGCTAACCGTATAATTTGTTATTACTTCTAAGCAACAAAAAGCCCGCAGAGCCACTAATCTGTCCGTAATTGGGTCACTTACCCTAGTTATTTTAGGCCTAAAAACAAAAACTACAGAAACTTTAAAATAATATTAATCATACAACTCACTATTAAATAACCCATTAAAAAGCATTGTAAAACAATAACAAGAAATAAAATATACCCAATAGAAATAAACCTACTTTTCTCTAACAATTAAAATCTTCAAGCTAAATTTATTCAAATTCGGATCAACGAGTAGGTTTCTGCATAACTCGGCCCGATTCATCCAGATATTACCTAGAAACTGGAAGGAATCCACTGTAATTCCAGCATCAGCGAATGAAATTCGCGTGGAGCTGTGTGATCGTGGCGGCGCGTTGATTAATTAAAGGGTAAAGGCGGCACTTGAACGCGATCGTTGGAGCGGCGGCGGCGCGCGGTCGTTTTACACCTTCCTGTCGTTCCTTGAAGGTATTCTCCGCCTGTGTCCCTCTCGTTTCGATGAGGAGTCTTCGCCCGACGCCTGTTTCCTTAAAGCGACAAACGGAGAGTGGATTCTGCACCAAACACGCGTCGAACATGGACAATGCAAAGGTATACGAGTCTTACATGCGGACTCCCACAAGCTGTTTCGTAATCGAAGCTTAACTGGAGCCCAGCAACCAGCAGTCGGTCATAACGCGGTGTTATCGTGCAGAGGAGAAAGGCAGCGGATGTGCAACGGGTGATTCGAGGATTTCGCGGGAAGAGCTAACAGTATCGAGCCGATGTGGCTCCGATGCGACTGGCTGCTGTTGGCCGTACCCACGGCGGGCCGGCCGTTTTATTTCTCGTGGAAAGAACGATCGGGCGAATAGCGGCCGTGAAATCGCGATCCAACGTCTTCGGGTCTGTAAAGAATTATTAGAGAACCACGTGGCCGCTCTCACGAGAAGACACCCTGCCCACGGTGCTTTGTTTTTTCCCGCTCGCCGACTCGACGCTTCTGTCTGCCTCCTGACTCCTGTGTCGAATTAGCAGACACGGCACCGTGATTTTGCATCGGCGCTCGGGCAGAGAAAGGAAGTCGCTGTGATTTAATTGGAAACGTTCAGAGACGTTGGGAACTTTCCCTTCTTTTCAGGCGCGTTTAATTTTCCTCGTGGGAAATAGGTACAGTGGCTCCTAGGTCAATGATATCGCTATCCAGATGCATCTTTTGGTGAGCTCCGTCCTGTGAAATGGAGAGTAATTCCTTCGCTTGTACGAGTGCAAGAAGCCCCTTCCGCAGGGCCCTTGAAGGTGCGAGGACACGAATGAGGGAAAAACGCAGGAGCGATGCCAACACGTTTTTCCACGCGCACTGCCCGCCTGCTTCCCTTCCGCAATTTATTTGGAATGCTGTCTTAGGCGCCACGCCGTTCTTGCAGCTTCGACGTCGAAGAAACGCAGAGGTATTTTGTACTCGTTGGTTCCTTCCTTGGTGAAAGGGAATTGGACATAGTTATTTCTCGGCAAAGAAAGAAAAGCGTTTAATGTACGTTGAGTTTAATTTACACGCTAAATACATGTGTCTAAATCTAAATCTTCTGCAAGCGTACCTGTGAACATCGCGCGGCTCAATCTTTTGCTGTCTAAATAAGTATGTATGTACATATAAGGCAGACCTTGGGTCGACCAAATCTACTGTAGCTGGAACGTGCCCGCGACAAGTAGTCTGTAACTACTGCGGGGTCTCTATCGTTCATATTCGATATGAGCTCACCGTACCTAATCGCCGCTCCCGAATCGTTTATGCCGATTCCACGATCGGACCAGCATCGAGGGAAATACATACCGTGAAGGAACGGAGCGTCGCAATCGCCCGCGTCCGAGGCGCCTTGACTTTCTCCCATTGTAATACACCCGGGATGTTTTACGGACACGCGTAATTACTCGATCAACGTAGCCCCTGCTGCCACGAAGGTGTCGAGATCCCGGGCGCGAGATACAGCTTCGTCCACACGAAAGCCGAACCGAGGTGTGCAGACGGGATCGAGAAGAACGAGCATGTGGGTGAAGGCTGGAGGGCTCTCCAGGATGTGTCGAAAGTGAAACCCAAGGCCTCGGTGTACCTTCTTCTGGCTATACGCTCGCGCGTACGAGGAACCTCGTGGCCGTCCTCGGCGCGCTCGATCATCGTTTCGGATCGGTATCGATCTCTCCCACCGTCTGAAAATCTGACCGTGAACACCGTCCAGCGAAGGCTGCGAAATATCCACCTTATGCGCCAGCGTTGTGTAACGCCCTCATTCTCGCGTTGCTTTCGAACGTATTCCTCCTTGCTTCGATGAATCTTCCCCGTTTCGGTGCTTTATTGTCTTCTTTGTTGTTTCAGCAACGCCCGCGCGTCTTTCAAATGGACCCTCTCGCAACGATCCGACGGTGAATAGCGACTATTCGCCGTTGATCCTCCGAGATCGGGGAACAAAGTCTACGTGAAACTCAGGCAGGATGCGATCCATCACATATAGCCCAGGATACGGGGCAGCGTTTCTTCGATAGCAGCTCCCTCTCGGCTAACCCAATGTTGCGACGCAAACACGTATAAATCTATCGCATCTGCAACCACCGCCCTCCACTTTGGCCCGGTTCCTTAACTTACATAACAGTTCCAGTGACCGGACGAAAACTTTTCTAGCCCCTTACTTCTTGGTCTCCTTCGAAACGGGCAGGATATAGGTCAAAACGATGCAGCCTGGAATACAGAGGAATAATAATGTCGCGGGAAACACGTTCAACGATTGAGATGGTATCTAACTTACTTAAGACGAAAACCGCCAGTTCGATCACTGGTGCCAAGCATCCGTACTGGAGCAAGACGGGGAACAGAAGGTTTCCCATGATCGATCCTGTTCTTCCCGAGGACATTACTAGACTCACTGCGATCGCCCTAATTCAGAAAAGCAATTGTGCAATTGTAATTTAAGAATTCTTTGACGGTCTTTCGATACGTGGTAATCGAACCTTAAGGAAGTTGGGAAAAGGACAATAGTCGTGCCAACAATGACGTTGACAGCCATGTTCGTCATTCCTACGAACAAGCACGTCAATAATAATGTCAACAGCATGTTGGTCGACCAGTTCATGTAGATTATGCAGAAGAATGTCACCGTGTAGCAGATAACTGCAATAAAATAACTGTAAGGAGACTAATCCCTCGATGAGGATTAAGAATATTGTTGGTACATGTCTGAGCACTCACATAGCAGATTTCTGTGGTTCAAGATGTTCAGTACAAGACTAGCCATCAGTAGGCACGTACATCCAAAGGTGGATACGATGATAGTGTTCAAATAAACCGTGCCATTGACGACAGACTATGAAATGTGAACGAAATTCTTTCTATTAGAAAAGAGAAGCCGCGAGTCAATGATAGTTTGCGAATTAACCGCGAATTATCTCACGTTTACACAAGTCGAGTTTTCCACCACTGCAGAGACACCGTTAGTAACTGTCGAGGTGTCCAAGATTTCGCAAAACGACAGATCTTCGCCCGCTGTTGCATTGTAATTCAAGGAATTGTGATTATCCAGTATGGTGAAGAGTTGCGGCTGCCACAGGCGAATAGTGTTCATTCTGCAGAACAGAACGTACGGGGTAATTAGACGCGACAATTGAGACGGCTCAATCGAGGGAGATAAAAATCGTGACAGCGTTTCCTTGGCTTGTACTCATCGATCCAGTCGAGAGTACCTTTTTCTAACTCCATCAGCACGTATTAAATAATCTTTCCCTGTGACGTCAAAACGATCGCAGCACGAATACCGTGCTGCCATGTGTTTCAATGTCCTTGGCACGTGTTAGAGCAATGTATTTGTATGATAGATAAAGCGAACGTGTCACAACGGAATTGGTTAGCAGATATGTAACTCTTGCGTCTTGATAAAACAATGAACTCCTAATTGCGTTCTAACTAATCTTTAATAACGAGGCTGCCAGAGACGAATAAGCAAACGGGGAAATTATGAAATAAATGTGCAAAAGAAGGCGCAACACTCACGCTAGCATCGATCCAAACTGCATGGCAGTGACCAACAGAAGTCGACGCAGATGGGGATGAAAGAAAATCGCTGTCTTCTGCGACTTTCCACCTTGGACGCTGTTGTGGGTCGATTTCTGATAGGACTCGTCCTCCAAATGTTGTATCTTGGACAGAAATTGTTTCCCTCAGTTTCGAGAGCGAGACAAGCATCTTACTGCAGCCCAGTAGTTCTACGATAGTTCTACCCTTACTGGATACTCCTCCGCAGATCTTCCCGTATTTATTCTATAAATCAGTTTGAAAACTTCCAGCGCTTCCTGGGTACGACCCTGGGACATCAGAAACTTTGGACTCTCTGGGAAGAAGGAGAGGCAGGCGACGCCGAAGAGCATCGGCGTGCCACAAAGCGAAAGAAAGAGTCTCCAGGAGTTGTACACGAAAGCACCGTCCCAGAGGACGATGGACCAGGTTTGAGGGACCACTATCCACGCGAGTGCTGGAAAATAGAGCGATTGCAATAGTAAAGAAGCATCGTGATGGAACCTCGGTACCATTTGCACCATACCTGCGGTCACGATATTTCCAAATGCAACTGACAAGCCGAAGATAAGTGGGATTCTCACTCTGTCTTTGACTCCATAAAACTCAGAACAGTACGCCACGATAGAAGCGTGGGGACCACTTATTCTACGATAAAACAACGTCTATGTTCAATAAATACCTACTACTCAGACTTACCATCAGTGCCGCACTTAGGATTTAACCTTGGGGGGAGCCGAATTGAGGGGATAAAAATATTTGTAATGCAAATTCAATAAAATTCATTCGGCGATCATGAAAATTTATTTAAAGAATAAAATCCATTTTTCTTTTCTTCTTAGAAAGCCCCTTCTTAAGGGGGAATTCTCGTGTAACAGCCCCTGAAATTTATGATTTAAAAAAAAAAACTATTGTTAACTATTGCATTGCACTCTTTTGGGATATAAAGAGGCATGTTTATACTTGCAGATTTTTTTTCTATGTCGATGCTTTTTATTATTTATTAATTCTTGTGGAATCATATTAACCACTTCGACGATGTTGGCGTCAGGTGTAGCACCTGTCTCAGTCATCTGATTGCAAAAAGAAGAAAATTTTCTTAAAGTTAAATAATTTGCGCTGAGACTGGACCTAAAATTTTAATTTTAGTTTCTATTTATAATACTTTCTTCATCGCTGTCAAGAATAATATGAAAAATTTATCTAAGGAAAAAACTTGCTTTTTCTTTCAAACGCTATAACTCTTTCAATTTTTCATTTTTTTCTTAAAAGTGGACCAATCCCACCGTAAACTATCTAACCTTAAGAAACTTCTATTTTTCTTTGCAATCAGATGACTGTGATAGGTGCTACACATCCCGTCAACAGGAGTTACATCGTCGAAGAGGTGGTCAAGATTCCACAATAATTAATCGACATAAAAAAAATATTTTCTGCAAGTTTAAAGAGGACTCATATCCCAAAAGAGTTTACTCCACTGTAAACAACAGTTTTTTTTTTAAATTCTTAAATATCAGTTACTTTTGGGGCTGTTAGACGAGAATCCCCCCTTAAGGGGGTGCCAAGGCTCCTCGCCCCTCCCCTCTAGATGCGCCTCTGCTTACAATCAGTATGCACTCACATAAAACCGCTCAGGTACTTGAAAAACGCGAGTGTCCAGAAGTTTTGCGAGAATCCTGAGAGAACGTTGCAAATGCCATCCGCCAGGCAGCCATAGATGAACACGTTTTTCCTTCCCCGAACGTCGGCCACGTAACCCCATAGGTAGCCACTCGAAACCATACCTGTCGATGAATTTTCGTATCAAGCGCACCCTCGACGATGAGGGTGGACGGTGAGGAGGTACACACCTAAGAAAGTGACGGCGTTCAGGACGCCTTTCTGGAAGAACGTTATTTGCAAATCGCATTCCACAGAGGGTAGGATTATCGCCACGTTCGATGTGTCGATGCTGGTTGACCATGACACGGGAATGATCGCCAGGAGGAGAAGGTACTGAAACTTTCTGCATCCGGCGGCGGCGATCGCTGTCTCGAAGTCTGTCGGCTTCTTCTGCCGCGCGTCTTCACCTGCGTAAGTCACACTTTATGCTAAACTTCGCGGAGATTATGCAACAAGTTGAAGTCGCGCCTGCAGAATTCAGTGGATGTCGAAAGCTTCGACCGGAGTTTATTTGGACGCTTGTTTCTCTTGCACGCTTGCCTCGTAATTGGTAGCCATTTTCTATTGAGAAAGAAGATTCCACTTGCCTACATGATTTTTATTCACTTCCACGCTTCTGTCTGCGAGGGCAATTATACTGATCCTATTATTCTGTGACATCCTGAGGTCGATCGCACTTGTCCATTTGATTTCGACGATCTACATCACTCGCTGGGCGTCGCCGATTTAAATTCACGGGAGACTTAAAGCGAGTCAGTTGACTAAACTGGCGAAACTGATTGCGAGTCAAAATTTTCATCCTCTTCGCGTACGATTCCCTTGTCTTTCCACACACACGCGCGCGCGCACGCCAGTGGACTGTTCGTAAACAATTTTATCTCTCACGCATACCTGTTACTCAGTTCTTACAGGAATTTTTAAACACAGATATAAAACTAATTTGATCCAGTCAGCTGGAAAAGCTGTATGCATAGCCGGACATTAGATAAGGATTTTAATTAAGGTAGCGCGGATATCGTGCTGATAACCCCAAGATCATTGGGAAACGTGGCTTCGTCCCATAGATTAGATGTTCGTGAACGCAACACTACCTCCTACAACTTATTTAATTATTCATTTATAGGGTGATTGGTTTCTGGTTCAACGATTTCGCACAAGTAGATATCGCTTTATTTCCGACATCCCGACGTGCCGGTGGAATTTCAAATATTCGTTAGCGTCATCGAATGCAATCTCTTGAAAACAATTATATGCGCAGTTGCCACAATTCTGTCAGTCGTGTATGCGTAATGTTTCATCCTACTTTTTCTGCCGCCGTTCCATCTTCGCTGCACCGTTGAATCGGCCGAATAGCAGCGCGTTATAATTTGAAAGCCAAGAATGGTTACTGAAACACTTACCGTCCCGATTGACTCACGTGCTTTTAATTATGCAATTATTATCCTTCTCCATTTCGCGACGGTTGGCAAGCTACAACTTCGCGGATTCACGCTCGCGATTTTTATCGATTAAATCATGCTCTTCCGTTCACGAAAAGTACTCTCCGAAAGTGTTCGAAACCCGAGGGGAGCAGTTGGAGTTGCGTAACAAGTGCGCAGCTTTCATTCCCGATGAAACCACTACTAAATTAATTATTCCAATCTGATTTATCTAGACTTGCCGATGCATTTTTCAGAAAGTGCACTTTCATCGCAACCTTGATCGCGGTAATTTCAAGGTCGCTTATCTAATTTCGTTGCAGATCGTGTCTCAGAACAGGCGGCACGGTAGCTGGCTATATCATAAATCATAGCACGTATCGTAAGACGATAAAAGTGCACGTAACTGCACGCGTCAGTCCAGATAAGTTCTCGCTGTACGTACGTACAGCGGAAACGGCGTGGAACCTATCAATTATATCATGCCCAACGCGTCGCGAATAAGCGATCAAATATTTCACCTGAAAAGCTTAATTCCGCGAGGAAAGGAGCAGCCGCTCTGTCCCCTTGTCTCTACGCGGCAATTAACATTGCAGATGCCGCGGCGTTAACGATCAACAAATCGCAGTCATTTCTCTTAACCAGCGGCAAGTTACACGCTTGGCGTACTTCGACAGCAGCTTTGTTCCTTTGTTGTGCCCGATACAGGAAATATCATGTCCACCCTGACCTTACGTTCACGATACTCGCCGCCAGACACACGTTGAACATTATCGAAGTTCCTGCGAAACTAACCATTGTCTCCGCAACAATCTCGACGCTCCCAGCCCCAAACGCACAAACTTAAGGGGGTACAGGGCTGTTGAACGACTGAAATCGACGGTTTCTTGCCGGCTGGATTACTTAGATACCAAATAATCACCAGACCGGCATTCTTCACAGTTTTTTTATACACGCTTTTACAAGTAATGTAAAATAAAAAAATTGTCAGAATGTTGAAAATTATTCAAGTTATTTGAAGCTAAGATGGTCCCGCGTAGCGCGCAGTTGTAATCGGTGTACATAGTCCCAGGTGAACCAATCATCTAAAAGCAAAATGCTTCAGGGTGAGTAATTTCTATAGTAATAGTTACCGTGTGAAATTTTGCTGGGCGAATTTCAACAAAAATTGTAAAAGTTACACGCGAGTCAATTTCTCCTCACATTTTTATGGGGAAAAAATCGTCTATAATCAGTTATAAAATGTTTTACAAACATCCAATGTTGACGCGGAAATTCCACACGATAGAGAAAGCAATTCTACAGCTTCGGTTAAAATTTTAAGTGAAAATATTCATTCGTTCAAGAGTTACGATGTGCACCGTGTTTGAAAATGTAGTTTCGAGATAAACGGCTTCAAAGTGTAGTCCCCTACGCCAATACCGCTCTGCGAGGCCGTTACTCGACGGTGCACTCAATTACGTTCAGCGCTATAATTTCCGTAATTATTCGAATTTCTCCACGAAACATTGTTGTAAATGTTCACAAAGCATGGCACTTTCAGAATTAATAATAATAAAAAAGATCGATTCTTCAAGATTTCAATAGTCCTATACCCCCTTAACGAACTTCCCCGATTCCGTTCCCTTGCCTTTCCTATTCACTCCCAGAACTCCTTATTCACCAGACGAACCGGCTACACGAATTTTCGCCGGTGCGTCCAGATCGCGATCGATCAAGATCAGATCGTCGAACACTCTTCTCCGTCTGTTTCGCAACCAACCTCTACAGAGAATCGCTCCCCTTTAATCTCGATCCCCGAACGAGGGTGGACATTGGTCGGAGGAGAATAGCTGCTGGTTGCTCTTCATCAGGTTGACGCGGTAGTCCTGGCTGGCCTCCCTCGCGCGGCGATACTCCAGCGAGCGCATGTACTCCGACACCTTGGGCGCGGAAAAGGGTGAAAAGAGTTACAAGGTCAGGCTGTATCGCAAGAACGCGAGGCTCGTTTCACCGGAGTAATTAAAGTTTCCTGTTTTTAAGGCCGGCCGGGATAGTCGTTGCGTGGCAAAGTGGCCTGCTTCCATGCCCGTTCCAACGATTCCCGGACGACGCGAAACGATCGCCTCCTGATAATCCTTTTAGCCAGAGCTAATTAGGATCGCCATTGATCGAGCCCGTTTAACTATCGACGGCTTAATAATCGAACCGACTCGATCCGATCTTGTTACATTGTGCCGCCCCGACGGGCAGAGGGAACGCGCAGCTGATCGCGAAACAGCTGAGGAACTCGCACACGCGGTGGAACCAGGGCACAGGAAACGCTCAGGCTCCCTCCGTTCCTCTTTCCTCCTCTTTTTGCCGCCCTCCCCGCCCGCCCTGTGCGCGGGCATTATCGCGTTCCACGCTTTAATTCGCGCACTCGGCATTTAGCCGCCGTAAGAAATGGCTTTCTGTTATTCGACGCGGAGCGTTTGATTCCGATCTAATGTTTGCGATCTTTCCGGCGTCGGGGCTAGCGGGATCCGTAGCGGTAAAGGACGATTAATATAGGCAGAATCCCATCGGGATAATCGGTTTTTATACCCGGCAACTCGGTCAGCGCGGGGGGAAAAAAAAGAAGAAAGGTGGAGACGCGCGGCGGGCCCGATAAGATTGATATCGGGCCTCGCGGTGGACATTCGCGCGCGGCTTCCGCGAGCGTTGAAAATTAATCGAGTCGCGCTGCTGGCTAAACGCTTCGCGTCGCCTTCCCTCGCCGATGATTTATGCCCCGCGGAATGAATGCTTCTTTGAATCCCCGGAGCAGGTGCCAATTTCCAGCCTCGCGAGCCATCGACCCGCCGTTCACGCGACATTTTCAACATCGGACAGTCGAATCGAGTAATGTGCACCTACTCGTGCTCGTTAAGGGGAAAGCGGAGGGGGAAAAAATGCAACGCTTCCGTTCCGTGTCGCTAATTAATACTGGACCTGTTTCGCTGCCGCGGATCGTGCGAAGCCTGATAAAATTCGATGCCGTGCCAGTCGCTGCGTGCATTGTGAAACGTTTTATTAATTGCCCGTTCGCGCGAGAAATGAGTAAATCGACGTTCGGCTGTGCACGGTGCATCGCGTGATATAAACATCCGGTATCTCTACACGCATCAGCGATACAATAATGTCGGCTGCGTTACATTTTACACGCGGAAGCGCGTGGCCCGAGCGAAATATCGCGGCCCGTCGAAGTCGCGTAAGTGCGATCGAACAGAATGGTAATTAATTGTCCATCGCCCGCTATAAATCTCGCCCGTCTTGGCGCGCATTAAACCGAGACCCTTTTATATGAAACATTTTACACGATCAATGCGCGCTCTAATGAGCGGACTCGACGCGATGAATTAATGACACGGAATGTTAGCGAATCATTCCGACGGCTCGCTCTGCCAACAATTAAATCGAACGGTGATTTACGGCCGCGATGATTCTGCATAGCGGAGCTCTCGCGTCCGGATATACCTGCAGGTTTTCAGGAATCTATAATTATTCAATTATACGTACAAATTTGTTAGCCCGCGAGAATTAACCGGTCGTGCGAGCTAGCTAGTGGAAAGGTGACGGCGGTCGGTGGTAAATGAAAATAATAGCAACCTGTCTTTCGTAGTTCATGTGACCTTTCATTATTCCGCATGAAATCACGCCGACGATGGTCAACAAGATTATTCTTTGCAGCAGAGTTTTGTCCGAAGGCCACTTAAATTTAACCATGGTTTAACTGGAAATGTGAACAAATATTGCCGCGGGTTCCGAGGGATTTTATAAAGTGCACATTCAATTTGTTCGCGATGAAATCGCGGTAGTATTCAAACGTGCATTACCGAGGAAAACACCGAGAAACACCATTAACCGGTGAGAATGAGAACTAGTTTTCAAGCGACAGATAATTTACGCGTTCATCGCCTGGCCAAATGCATAACGTTATCTATCAAGTTCACGGTCGATATTCTTATCACCTCCTGCCACGTTCACGTTAATAGATTTACGTTACTGTTTGTGTAATACTAAAGCCACACAAGATCCATACACAGTAACGTCCGAGCATTTCGATGTTAGGCCTCGCACGCGTAATCAACGTCATTACAATCGATCAGTAAAACCAATTAAGGGGTAAGAACACCTTGAAGCCCGGAAAAAAGTGCAATTTTTTGGAATTTTTTGGTTAGATATCCGTACTTCGTAGGGAAGTCATTGATATGGGGTTTAAATGTGCATGTAGTGGACAGTATTTTAGAATTTTTGTGCGACAAAATATACAGTTTTAATCAAGTTATAGAGGTCGCCGTTAGAGTGCGACGCGTCGAACACGATTTGATGGTTTCCCACTTTATTCACGTCGTGTTCATCTGAGAAAAAAAGGAGAGCTTTTTTTTAATCACTCAAATTTGGATTGTCTAAAACAAAAAAACAAGAGTTGTCTGTTAAGTATAATATTATTCCTAAACATTAGCGGGCCCGTTTTTTAATATTTTGAAAATTCAAGTATTGAAAGTGTTCTTGAAATGTTCAAGTATTGAAAGCGTTGAGGAAAAGGATGCCGATGTTCGCGACGATTCGCCTGTAACTCCCGTGAAAAAAAGAATTTTCAAAAGATGGTCCGTTAATGCTTAGTATAAGCATTAAATAATAATCATGTGCACCGTTTTGAAAAGTATCGTTCGGTGCGCAGACATTCGAATGTGCATTTGGTTCTGTATCTCCAAAACTAACCTACATTTATATTTCAAAGCTTTTGCATGCCATTCTACAGATATCAAACTAATATTTAAGCGAGAAAAAAAATTACGATTTTCCGACTGTTTTACAGTAGTCTAATGCCCTTAATGCCATGCAAATTCGTTCATTGATAAGATCCCTCGAAAAAGGTTTCAACCGTTACTTATATAACGTTACATTTCAACATTCCCCTCATATATTCCTTTCCATCCCCGTTCGTGAGACAATTTCTATTTCAAGTCGGATGCGGTCATCGAGTCATATTCATGATCTTCCGGCGGAGTACCTGGCGGGAAATCTACCGTAGGTAAACGTCCAAGAAGAAACATATTTTTCTCCAAACACTCCCCCCACCGTTCTCACTAGTCATTCATTTATTCCTGTACCGTCCAATGTGTCATTCGAGTCGCTCGAATGCTATATATAACCCAGCGAACGAAACTAAATCAATGAACCGTACGGAAATAAAGGAGATTCAAACTGGGGTGTACACCGAGGCGGCGTACAGTTTGAGAGTTGGGCTCGGAGATGGCGCGGCGGTCGGAGCAAGATGGCGTCCGGTCAATAGACGAATAGCAGGGAGGCCGGAGGCGCTCTCGAGGTTCGTGGGTGTTCTCAGCCCGGAGCTGGAGAGGCTTTCGGGGCCGCGTATCGCTGACATTTTTTTTCGTCCCCTCCGTGGCCGCGGTGAAAAGGTTGGAACGCGCGTAGTGCGAGGAAAATGTTCGCCGAGGGAGTGCGCGTGACGTACGCGTCGCCCTGAGTGTACCGTGTACGATCCACGAGCTCGGAAAGGAGATGCTGCTGCCGTGCAAAGCGACGACAGAGGAGGCGCGCTCGCGAAACTGTCAGGAGGATCGTGGTCGTCGCGGTCGTACGTGAGTCAGTGCGCTCTCGATGGATCGAAAGAAGGCACGCACGTACAAAATGGCTTCGGGGGACAATGTGGACGAGATCGAGGTGGTCGAGACGAGCTTCGCGGTGCCGACGCAGGCCACGGAGGATCATCTGAGGCCGGAGCAGTCGACGGACGAGGACAGTGAGTAGCCCCCCGTTTGAGCAGGGCCCTGGCGTCCACACGGCCAAGTGTCACGCAACCTAACCTATAAAATGGGGGAACAGCGCGAACCCAGACGCTCGACGGGCGTCGTTTCTTCCCTTGCTGTCGACCGATTCACGCGACCAGACGCGACGAGACCGTGACGCGACGAGATCAGACGACACCAGACGCGGCCAACGGATAGGCGTGATCGATCGATTGCGCCCGATCGGATTTTCGTCCCGCTTCCGCATCGCCGCCCCGCGTTCCGTCACCGTTCCGTCGCCGTTCGTTGGACACGGGAAATCGTACAGAACACGGGGCACAGTGGAGCGCTTGCGGCTGCTCCTTCGGGGCTACCCTCTCTGTTAATAATCCAGTTCGCTATTTGACAGTTGATGGGTGTCAGCCGTCGCGCGTCGCGTACCACCAGCCTCGTAAAAACGTACGGGAGATTTATTCTCTCTTTTAACTTTCTTCCTTCTTTCTTCTTGCCTTCGGTACTTACTCATTGTTGACGCACGGCCACGGCGTCTTTCGTTCTTTCTTCCGCGCCCTTAGTCTCGCGGCGAATCAACCTTGACGAAAATAGTTGTCTTAAAGTGTACGTGGAGCCGAGACTCATAGATGATCGAACGAAACAACGATGGCTCACGCGAGGGCTGAAATTTCTCACTAACGGGGAACAACGGCGGCTCGAGCCCGTACATGTGTCAATAGCGAATCCGTTTATAGTCGGCGTGTGTGCGCGACTTTCATTTTTGAACTCGCTTAACGTTCCACTTTCTCATTTCTTTCCCGGAATTATGCATCGGCCCGGCCGATCACGCTCGAGCCCCGTCGGCTCTTGTTGCGCTCTTTGATCGGTCGCATTAGAAACGGGACTTTCGTTCATTCACTGGCACGTAAACGTTGGTGTATGCGTGCCAGCCGACTGTTACGTGACCCTCTTTCACACACGACAAACACCTTGTTTTCGATATGTTACAGATAAATCGACCGGGGATAAGGTGACGGCACTTGACGTAAGTAGAAACAATTCCTCTCGCATGCGTCTCTGAGAACGGGCGACCGAGACGAGTCGATTCTCGTTTCGCGTAGACACATGAATATTGACAATTGCACGCTCTGACTCAGTGCTAACCGCGAGTCCAGCAGATAACCGGCAAGCAGTTTTACGTGTAGGCGCATTATCGAAAATTCTCGAGGCGACTCGTGTATCGCTCTTCCGCTCCGTCGCTTTATTTAATTATTTCCGCGTTTTACTCGAGAATCGTGAGGCAGTACCTACTACTGCGTCACTAGCAGCGTAATTCGTAATAAACTTTCCTCGGGGTCATTGATTGTTCAAGAAATACCATCTACTCTCGGTTATCGTGTCGCTCGATTATTATACACGATCCAGCATATTCGAAGCGTGCAGATGACGCATGATGACCTGCGCAATTAATAAGCATTATCGAATCCTGTCGTATCTCTGTCCCATCCGAGCCCGTGTTACATTCGAATCTCGGCGATCGATTGGTGTAATTATACGTTACATAAAGCAGGCTTCTTGTTATTTATGTAACGCGCGCGTTTAAATTCGCACTCCGGACGAAAAATCTCGGCGAGCCCCGAGCCACGTCGAGCGTTATGTAAGAAAGATCCTTGCAATCTCTCCAGTCTGTCGGCTCTCGCATTTTCGCACGTTTCGTCTCGTTACTCCCGGTATGTCTCGACAGTGACTCACAGATTTATCGCGCGCGCGACTATTGTCTGGGGCTAATAACGCAGCGAGTCAACGGAGGGTGAGCGGTATCGATTCCCTTTAATATCCTGTCAGCGATCGATCTGCGTTCCTCGAAGCCGCGTACGTCGAGGTTCATCCGCGAAGTCGCCTGTATTTTTCGCTCTCGTCACGCGTTAATCACTGCTGTCGTCAATGTATTTCGTGGCCATGATCGAGTCGCGCGATTACGAAGCTGTTGGTAATAGGCGTGATTGCGCGCGTGTATCACTCGCGTGTTCCTCGAATCGACGCTCTTTCTTATCGCTGGATTCATAGACCGCCGCAGGACGCATATATAGGCTACACAGCTATGGAGCTGATTTTCTGGGAAGAAAGCGCGGGAATAGTCTGTTCTGTTGGAGGACAGGATTTGATGCGTCGCGGTGGCTCGCGTGTAGGGAATTCAATCCCGGGATCCCGGCTGTTCTTTTGGATTCCATTTTTATATTTTTCAGTTGTTTATAAAGTAATTTACGTTTTTAAAAATTCTCGAAATTTCTCGGGATAAGTTACAACTTGATATATCAAATCCCGGGAGCTTTAGAATCCAAAAAACAGCCGGGATCCCGAGATTGAATTCCCTCCTCGCGTGGCAAGTAGGTAAGTCGCGATCCAACGAGATGAACCGCGCGACTCGTACGGACGAGAATAGTCGTGTAATTATTCATTCGAATGACGCATAGCCGTGTGTTCCTTCGGGCGCTTCCTATCGCGTTTGTCTAGTCGTTGAATGTCCGTGGCGAAGTGTGTCAGAGCTTTTAAGGGCTGCCAGAGCCGGGTTAAAGTTGGGAGGGGGGCCGTTTGGGGTGTCGGCTTTAAGTTATGCCCGCCAGAGAGAATGCAAGTCGAGGAACGTTAAATCTCAAGCGTGGGATGGAGACTTGAGGGGTGAAAGATTGTTCCATTGAGATAGGATAGGAACGAGGAGAAAGTGTCTGCTACCGGCGAGGACTAGAAGGATCCTGTGATATCTTTTACAGAGCTCGGTAATTCAACATGGAACCACCGGGCCCAAAACCCCAGTGGGGGTGTCCAGAAACAAGTCGGAGCGAGAAAGAAAGATTGGCCACCGGAGAGTTGGAGTGGGAGGTGAAATCACGTACAAAAAGGTGAAATAGAAATTCAAGACTCGGCGAGCTCCATCACTTGAAATCCCGATAAAATAATGTCGCCCCCTATAATTTCTCTCCGCGTTCCGTTCAGATCCAAACGACACAAATTATGGGATCCATCCAATTGGGCATACAACACGCGGTCGGCGGTTTGGCGAGCAAACCGGAGCGTGATCTGTTAATGCAAGACTTCATGACCGTGGAGACGACGAATTTTCCTAGCGAGGGCTCCAATCACACTCCCGCCCACCATTTCTCCGAGTTCAAGTTCAAAAATTACGCACCCATTGCATTTCGCTACTTTCGAGATCTCTTTGGCATTCAACCAGACGACTTTCTGGTGAGTATAGGCTAGCGTGCGATCCGTTCCCCACGGGAGAGTGACGAAGTAACCGCCGATTGCCAGGGATTCCTACGTTACTCTCGCGACCAGATCCACCCCCTCCACCCTCTGTACGCCTCTGACACGCGCGCAATCTAATGAAACCGCTTGGATATTCAGATGTCGATGTGTAGTGCTCCGTTACGCGAATTATCGAACCCCGGCGCTAGCGGAAGTATCTTTTATCTAACAGATGATGACGAGTTCATCATAAAGACTGTGCAACACAAAGAAGGAGAGTTTCTGCAAACGCTTCTTCCAGGATATTATATGGTGAGTCGAGCGGATTACGTAAAGCGCGCGCTTACCACCATTTCTTTCGCACCGATCGCCAATCCTGCCCCTTTCTCGTTGCAGAATCTGAATCAGAACCCGAGGACGTTGTTGCCAAAATTCTTCGGGTTGTATTGCTATCGGTGTAATAGTAAAAATGTTAGATTAGTCGCTATGAATAATCTTCTGCCCTCGGCGATAAAGCTGCACCAGAAGTACGATTTGAAAGGGTCAACGTACAAGAGGAAGGTTCGTAAAGTCCAACAGAATTCTACGGCGCCAGTTATTTTTTGGTTCTAAGCGATATATCACCCCCGATGTCTAGGCGTCGAAAACGGAGAGATCGAAGTCCTCGCCGACTTACAAGGATCTAGACTTCATGGAGCATCATCCCGAGGGAATCTTTCTGGAGGCCGACACGTATAACGCCCTGGTTAAAACCATTCAAAGAGACTGTCGGGTATTGGAGAGCTTCAAAATCATGGATTACTCTTTGCTCGTTGGTATACACAATCTCGACCAGGCTGCACGGGAAAAAACGGTGAGTACGCGGCTCAGAGATGCGCCGGAGAGTCGCGGTTCCATGCAGACGTATAAAATGCGATATCTGTGGGCGCAGCAGGAGCAGAGGTTATCAGCGAGCGCGGACGAGGATGTGGCGGATGTAGGAGGCGAGAGCGCGGGATTCATTCAAGCGGAGCGGGAGCGGGAGAGAGATGACAGAATAGGAGCCAACGCTCTGAACCGATCGCGTAGCATAAACCGACAAAGGCTGGTCGCGCATAGTACCGCTATGGAGAGTATTCAGGCTGAAAGCGAGCCGATAGACGAAGAGGACGATGTACCGTGAGTATCGTGTTCTGATTCCCCCGCGATTTTATACGAAACGGATGCTCCAATAACGTGTTTTAATTACGTTGGTGTTCCTAGCAGTCCAGGTGGTATCCCCGCTCGCAACGCTCGTGGTGAACGCCTGTTGCTCTTCATCGGTGTTATTGACATTTTGCAAAGTTACAGGCTTAAGAAAAAGCTCGAGCACACGTGGAAATCGATGATACACGACGGTGTAAGTACATACCATTAATATCTTCCTCGTCACGACGCCCTGCGATGTCTTCCGACTGTCCGCTCGCGTAACCTCCCAGTGGAGACGGTGTAATGCAAGGGATGCTCGTGTTCTTTTTACAGGACACCGTGTCCGTACACCGGCCGGGATTCTACGCGCAACGTTTTCAAGATTTCATGGCCAAGACAGTATTCAAGAAGATACCGTCACGTAAGTACCACCCTAATCAGCCTCTTCTAACAAATCTGACCTCAATGTTAACACTGAACAAGGCTCATTCCTAATTTGTAAGCGATCTTCTTCTTTTTGTTTCTAATGATTTAATTATCGTTATCATTCGGTTGATCAATCTCTTGACTGACGTATCCCGTCTATTGTCGCGCCAAGATCGATTTTGGCTATCTCGTTGTAAGCATAAAGTACAAGGACAAAATTTATAGGCTTTAAGTAGAGTAGTAGGACAATTACAAGTATTTTTATCGCCAGCTGATCGTGTTTAACGATGTCTTTCTGTTTATAGTAATAGCATCAATTACTGTGATTCAACTTATATACAATGCAATGTTGTCGCATAGTACCTTTTACAAAGAAATGAGACTTTGAGACATATTTTAAACGTACCGGGGCGGAAAAGAGTTTGGAAATTTGTTTGCAAGGGCAAAGGACGCTCAAAAGCGGTACTTATATTACGCGCGTAATTCTGCCGTTTACGATTAAGTAGCGAACGTAATTAACGGTGTTACTTAAGATTCCAGTTTGTATGGAGCAGTAAGCTATAAGCTAGAGTAACATATATTTTTTAGCTTCTTTGTTATAATCGCCATAACCGAACGCGCAAGTTCGTTCGATCGATTTCAGCGAGGGTCAGTTTGCTCGCTCGCGATGCATAAGTTCAATATATCGGGTCGCGTTCATGGTAGATTAATCGGTCGCATAATAATTTCCGATTCCGTTGATACGCGATCGGCATCGAGTGAAACGATCCAAATTCTTTCATACAGCATAGCGTTCGTTTATCCTTATTCTAAGATGCTCGAAGCGAGAATGGGCGAATCAGTTTCTTTTTGCCACCATACCATTATCACAGACAAATTTAGCCGTCCAGAAAGATTCTAATAATCGTAATAGTGACATAAGGTAATTAAACGACTGCAGAGAATGCGATTAAATCCCGTGCCGATATCCGAAAACTATTGGGCGATGGTCTGCACTCATATCGATTTTAAGGAACCGTGGAAATTTCATTATTCCTGGTCACGTAGCCTCTCTGTGTCCGATATAAAAGCGCAGATTCGCCGTATATGGCAGTCCCAACGTTCGCTTTTCGGATACCTGCATTCCTTTATGATTAATATTGTCGATAAAACATCCTGGGTTTATTGAATGTCAGTTGGTCACCTTTGGGTTTTTTGTATTGGTGTAACTAATTGCTAACACGACACACAGTTCGATATGTTTTATTTTTTTTTTTATCATTACATTCTCCAATTTATTTGATATTACTTTTTCATTGATCAAGTTTGACCTGATTATTCGTTATACAATTTGGTTTCGAAGCAGACTATTGTCTCGAAATGTTTAGTAAATTCTATTCTTAACGAGCACAAAATGACCGGTCCACTGGTGTCCACACACGTAGCTGAGTATTTTGTCCAACGAAGACAGTATCGCTCTAGTTTCGAGCGGTTTCGCTGACGCACAAACGCGCGAGGAAAGCACACGTGTAGCTGTTTGAAAACGGAATCGTGGATAAACGGGTCGATAAATAGGTGTAAGGTATAATTGTAAAGGCAATTCCATATGCATCTCGCTGCTAAACGCTGCCGTCCTTATCTGCACAGAATTTCGCCAGGCTATATCGAGTGATTCCCAGTTCAGATTCGCAGTATCGTAAGTTCCTTGATCGTTGATATCGACGTGCCAAAGTTTTGTAAGACTATCTTGGTCCCCGTGTTCCTAGTAGCGTACAGGGTAGATGACTCGAGGTTTCGGAGGGGTGGGTTTCTATTTAGCGAGCAGGCGAGAGCGATCGACGACGTCTTGCCTTTGAAGCGTATTGCCATAGATCGCACAAAATTCCATTTTCCCGCGTGCTAAGGATGTAGCTCGCGATCTTTAACTCCGAGCAGGATCGTATTCTTCTGTGAAGCATTCACGTCGGTCGCGCAGGTGTTTGAATAATTTTGTGCGATTTATAATCGGCGTAGATGAGAACCCCAGGACGCGTGCAGTCGTGTATATTTTGGCAAAGCTAGCGTTAGTATAGCATGGGTGTGTCAGAGAATGCGAGAGGACGCGAGTGTGCGAGAGAGGGATGAAATTGGTAGAAGTAGAGACACATTCTTTTATTGTGAAAATATTCAGCTATCGGCTCGACGTGGACACCAATGTACATATTTATATATTTTGCAATAAACATTTTCGCTGTTTACAACTTCATTTCATTTATGAAGCCTACCCGTACTCGTTTAGTTTCTTTTAAAACTCTTTCCAATACTGCCACTTCTGTTAATTCTTTCTACACTTTCTCTAGCCCCATTTTACTGTCTACTGTCATCACTACTAGTACTACTACTACTGCTACGTATACTATTTACCAGTTATTACTTTTATCTACTGTACTCTTCGCAATCCCTAATCGTAGTCTGGATTCATACCGAGTTTATTTTTGTGCACTTAACATCGCGTTAACACTTTGTGTACTGTCTTAATTAGCGTATCATGCGATATGTGTTTGTTGTTTGTGTTTTACCGTGTATACGTTTGGGTTTCACCTCTCACCACCAATAGGTAATAACGTAATAACGTGTACTCTGCGATGCGACCAGAAAAGTACAGAGACCTCTGATCGATCACAAATCACCGGGACGATTTATCGATTCACCATCCCTGGATGCCACCGGAAGAACCTCCTCTTTGCCCTTTATTTTAAGTAGATCTTTCGTTCACCGAAACGATCACGTATTCGTTTCAGTTTCCTTAACTTCGCGTTTCACTCACCACAGTTCAGATATTCCATACCGATGGGATCCGGATTATTCGAACGAATTAACCCGTTCGGATGAAGAATTTTACACGAGTACCTAAGACTTTTTCCTACACCGTGTAGCTAATGTCTTATTAACTGCAAAGCTGCCTCGTTTATGGCGAGCACTACATGCAGCTATTAAAATTACATTAAAATTCTATCATGCTTGGATTGAGATGTAATTAAAATCCAGTCAAGGTGCGTGGAATGCAAGGCTAGAAAAAAAAATAGATTCTTTGAAAAATGTGGTAGCGAGACTAATGAGTTACCATTTAGAGAAGCAAAGTACATTAAAATCTCCGCGATTGAGATTCGGGTCAGTATTCCACGAGTCCGGGCTTTACAAACAAAATTACGTTCGAGTGGTCGTGATTCCATCCCGACGAGAATTCCAGATGCCATCGTTCAAAGGCAAATTAATCCCTGGTAGGATAAACGACACACCGTGACTCTTTATCATATCCATAACGACGAGAATGATACTTGACCATCGCTTTTCTCTCTATTTCTCTATAAAAAGGATGTCCCAAAGGTATGAGACAAACATCGAAGAATCCTTTACCAATTTGCAATCTGAGGCTTGCTTTTCAAGATGCTCTTAGAAAAGAGAATGAAGACATCTAGTAGAGTGAACGTTGATAAATAATTATTTCCCCTTGTACAGTCATAAATTTTTTAAACAACCGACCGTGCCCCGCGACTCCCCCCTGCCTACCCAACAACCTTTGCGTACATATTCTGAACTTCGAGCCGTGATACCGATAACAACCTTTAAAAGGACATTACTCGCGACACGTTCCTTACTAAATCGAGATACACAGTAGAATTTGAGTACAAGCATCTGTGCCTGCGCGTGTTTCTCAGGTGTGTGTAGATGTGTATAATTGCTACTGAGATTCTACCAACATCTTGAAAGCAAAGCCTCAAATTGCCGATTGGTAAGTGCATTTTCGATATCTTACGACCCGAGGAGTATGTATGCGTTTGGTATGTCTCATAATTTTGGCACACCCTGTCTGTATCTACGAATTATATCTGAGGCAAGAACGTACCCCCGCTTACCCTTTGTGTTGCTGTTTTATTCTTGGCAGTCCCTGTGATCTATCGATCGTTTTTAATAAGCCCGGTATATATACAGATGTTAAGTACGGAGTTAGCTAAATGTTGATGTTTTTGTGTCCCGTGCACTTCTTTCCGTGTCAACCCCCAATGACCTGATCTGACCTGCTACTACCGATCGAAACTCGAAAATCGAATACCAAAAGTGGACCTGCCTGAGATTAAGGGGAATCATCGCAAATTCCGTAACCTCGTCACCAGCTACATAGGTAACTTTGTCTGTCTGTTCGTCCATCTGTCTGTCCATTTTGTATGGTTGTATACGTACGTTTGTTTTACCTCTCTCTCTCTCTCTCTCTCTTTTATTTTCTTAAATACAATCGTCTCTCTGCTTGTATGCAAACTTTCCTTTCTCTTGTATATTGATCCTGTATCGTCTACGATGGGTAACGACGATCCTTTTGCTTTTGTTCCATAAGTTTCAGAGTTTCGTCCACGTTCTGCATTGTCCACAATCCATTATTTTAGACGCTTCACCCCATTTTTTTTTTCACCAAGTACAGTCTGCTAGAAGCGAGTTTTCGTGCCACTCACGTTGTAGTACGGTTTACGAAGTACAGAACACGTAGATGATTGAGAAACGTATTGTCTAGATATCTCTGTGTCTATTGCGGCATGTGAATAACTCTAGATTGTAAGAGGGTGTACTGCCTCGACAGTAGAAGAGATTGTAAGTGCAGCAAGCTTCCCTACCACGTTCGATATTGACAGTCGGATAGCGTGTAAGTGTGATTTGTGCCCATTGAACGTTGCACATAGCATTGCTTATGGTTTGGAGGTTTGAAGTTTTCTGTTTCATAGCGTCTCTTTGTCTTCCTCTCTCGTTTCTTCGTTTCGTTGACACCCTCTTCCTCTACCTACCTGTTAGATAAACTGAACGTATCTTTTGCACTTGCGTTCCCCCGCGATAGCAGCGTGGAACATTATCTTGCAACGCTTCTTTGATTATCTTTCTCACCTGCCGTTAAACGACTCTGTAAATATGCGTGTAAACGTTTGATCGTGCGGATTTATTTCTAGATGTTTGCATCTCTTCACCTCTTGTACCGTACGTTTAAAGAATACCGAGAATATTTTTGCTGCGAGTACGGGAACAGTCAGACGCTGGGAAATAGCAAGCCTGAACAAGAAAGCAAGTTCGATCAACTGTTGTCCCCCGCCACCGGCAAAACTATCGATGTGTAAAGTGATAACGAATTCCGCCAAATCCAATCTGTTACTCTCTAAATCTCCTATTGCTTCTGCGATGCTCGTGAGATCTGTGTGCTTGGTCAGAGTTTCTTCTTTTCTTGATCACTCTCTAACACTTCTCTCTCCTATTACGCTTCGACACGTTCACAGTTTTTTCAGAGACACGTAACCATCCACTTCCATCCGAAGACCCTCTTGTTTTGCGTGAATCTAGGTCACCCTCCTCTCGAAAGCGTCCAATAACCGATCCCGCGGATGAATTTTTAACATCGATCCCCGCCGCCCCGACTTTTCCACCCGGACCACCGTGCACCCGTTCGTCGATTTTTCACCAGGAAATGCATCGTATTTTTGCCTAGATCGTGCCCTCGATCCTTGTCGTTTTCAATCCCGTTTTTACTTAGCCAATGCGACAGGATCTACGAAACAGATAACCCCTTTGCGAGGGACGAGGAACGACAGAGCTTCGGCGCACGGTGATAAAATTCGTTCTCGACTCTCCTGCATAATTGCATAATTCAGGCGTTTACAGAGGAGAGTCTGAGCCATCCCTGGAGGCGCGGACACCTTATATAACCGAATTAGCCCGCGAAGCGAGCTCTCCATCGAGTTAACGCCTCGTTACGCGCCTCGACTCTGTCGTTCATTTTCCCTTGCATCAGAACACTTTTCGCAGATCCGTTGCATCCCAGAGACCCGCCTCGTTCTAGTTAACTTCGTCGTATCCGGGCTTTAATCAGACCTGAACATCGCGCGGCGATTATAATTTAGCCCGGAGAGGCGAGCCGCTCGCAGGAACGTTTCGTCGGCTCCGCCCGCGACTAACCGAACGTTTTCTTTCACAGTTGTCCACGTACGTACGTAATCTCCATTGTGATAATATTTCATTGCAGAGGCATGCGTACACGTCGAACAGTAGCGTACCACAGGCGGCACACGATCGTAACCAACGATTTCTGTCGGTAGAGAAAGCTCTCTCGCTCGATTCGATCGCGAGGGACATAGAAAGCTTTCGGTGTTGTCGGCTTGAATTATATATATATATATATATATTTTCTCTATAACCGTAATTACGATGTGTTAGACGTTGCCGAGGAAACTAGCTCCTCGCGAGAGTCGCCACGCGACCAACCACGCCGAGATTCGCAAGTAGTTTTTGCGCATTTCCCCTCCGTTCATGTAGAGAAATCAAAGAAGCGTAGCCGGACGGTGAAGAAGTTACATATTAGTCTTGGCAAGCAGTGCTGTAGCGAGATTGAATTCACGTGGGGCTTTCTAAAAGTTGCCTGCTCGGGGAGACTCCATATTAGGGTGTGTCAATTTTTTCAATGTTTCAATTTTAAAAACGGCTTGTGGAAAAACGGTAGAATTTCAGGTTTAAAATTAACCACTACCTTTAAATTTAGCGTAATACATTATTTACCTAGTTGGAATTTTATTTGAAATTATAGAAAAATACGATAATTATTAAAATTATTAAAAAAAATTTAATAATTGAGCTTATGAACAAGAAGCAAACAAGATATCGCTTCAAAGTCCTTGGTGGACTTTGTTAAATAGCATTACACTTACTACATAGATGATATATGGCTAGATCTGTTGCTAAAGTTACATATATTTTCATTTTGTAATAAATACACATTTCCATACATTTTCACGCGAATGTAATTAATACTAATTTCCACATATTTTTATTTTCATTTTCCTGCTTTTATGTAAGCAAGACTCACTTCAAGCAATATATGAATATGCAATTTGTAGTTAAATCTTACTTCATTTTCACTTTTTTCAACTGTGATTCGAAGTAGCTCAGCCTCACTTAAATCAATTTCTGAAGATGGTTTCAGAGTCATGATTAAAAACAGCATTACTTAGTCACTAGTCATTTTAAAATTTTCAAAAAATTTTAAATTTACCCATAAAATTGACACACCCTACTCCATATTGGAGCACGGTGTCCAGAGAAATCACGGGGAATACAGTTCGCACGCTAATTGAATCGATGTTTATAAAAGAGGCTTGAATTCTACCTCTTGCGCCGTCAGAAAATCACACTGTTATCAAAGACGAAATTTCCTGATAAGTGCCGGTGCGAAATTAGAATCCCCGCGTAAGGTGATTACCTACACGGTAACGCGTTTTCCGCGGTGACGCGGACGATCGGCGCCGCGTGAAAAATTGTTCCGAACAAAGTTACCAAAGCTTCACGCGTAAGCTAACAGCTTGCTACGGTACTGACGTCAGCTTTTGTAGAGTTAACTCGTTTGATCCTCCCTCGATAGGCACCGGTCTGAGATTTCCAATTGATCGTTCCGATTTCCATTATACGTCGATGTCCCCTGCCTCCGCGCTGTCACTCCTCCAATTCTAATTCGCAACGATTTGTGTTTCAGCGTTGAAACATTCCCCGTCGAAGAGAAAAAGCATCACCAGGCCGCTCAGGCCATTGGACGGCGACTTCGATTCAACTGGTGAGTTTGTTCGTACGTTTCTCTATTTGATGACTTTCGAATTATTTCTCTTACGCTTCGCGTGGTCTTACGCGACCGAAACCTGACCGATTTTCGGAACCAGCTGCAGAAATCCGTATACCTCGGACTGTTTTACTTTTCACTTGCTGATCGGCACTTGGGATTTCTCATTGCGACTAAGAACCGCCAGAGAAAATACGCGCTGAATTATTTTGGGATAGCATAATATGAATTTGACGTGTCGAAGGAGAAATACGGTGGACTTTGTTCCGAAAATCGAGCGTACGATTCAAACGAATATCTCCACGGTTCTATTATTGGCTTTGCGCTGAATTTCACGTGTGTAGCCAGGCACAGCGATCAGTGCAGTAAACTTAGATGCGGCATTCCCACGTTACCCGCTTCCAAAACATTCACCACGGTTCCCACCCGTCACTGGTCCAAGAATCCTTACTGAGAATCATCCCATATCAGCGAGCCGTTCCCCTGAGGACATACCTTGTCGCTTTTACGAAGATTGCTCGCACGTGCTTACACGTGCAAACGATGTACACCTATCATGTTTCGAGTTGGTAGGTAATCCAGAGAAATTCTCATTCAAAGTCTTACAAACCTTTGCCATGGAAACTATTTAGATTCGAAACGGAGAAACGTTGGTTCCGCGGGGTGTGTCGTTTCACTTGGCCGGTGCAAACGGTTAGGGTTGCCAAGTTATCTGATAGCACCCCGCGTAACAGTCAAATTTATCACGCGTATTTGATAATAATTCGACTCGCAATGCATCGGGGATAAAGAGTTCGTGCTCGCGCAGAAAAAGTATAGTACAATTCCATTCGATGTTGAATTACTGCAATCTGCAACGGTTCTGCGTACCCATCAATTGTCCAATCTCTCCAAAAACCCGTTCGATTCTGTCTACGGATGCAAAGAACGTACGTATACAGCTTTCTATCGTGAATGTCAGTCGAATGCGCGCATTCCGACCATGGAAGCCCTCTGTTTGCCTCGAACGTCCCTTGCTCGAATCCCTGTTTCGTTTCGGTACACCTTCGATCCGTAACAGGACAGAGAGACTTGCGATCGACGGAGAGCTTCGCGACGTTTCCCTCCGCGCCTTGTAATGAGCAATGAAACAGAGAAGGGGCCGACGCACCCGGTACGAAATATCCAGCCACGAGCGTGCAAGTTTCTCTGTCCGATAAAGAGTCGCACACATGGTGAATACGGTAATGGTACATGGTGTTATATGGTGGTTTAGCGGTGCCGACAACCGGAAGTTCGACAATGCATGCTACGTCACCCACCAAGGCCGGTGAGTCTCATACGATCACTTACTTTCCTAGTGTCCATAATCAGTTTTATTTCACGCGGTCACTCTTGATCAAGTCGATTCAACCCGGGCACGATTATCCGTTATCGCGTTGAAGGAAACGATTGAGACAGCGTCGGGACAGGAATACGAATATCGAAGTTCGGAGTAGTCTCTAGAAATATGCTCGGTTCCATCTCCGTCACGATAATTCGGTCTTGATCATAACCATCCGTTGCTCTATCGTTGCGTATTAATATTTTATCCAGCGAGCTGTGGAACGCTGCTTCAGGATCATCGTATTCACTTGTTTCTGGTAGTGATAGCGCTTTCGACGTAGAAATGCCGTGTGTACTGCCCTCCTCAGTTAAATGTCCTATCTGGCTTTTTTCCATTTTTCAAGAAATATTGAAATATTTGAAGTCCCACACGACTTTTACCTTTTAAGTCAAGTTGTAAAACTCTACGTGCTTCGTAGAGATCTAAAAACACTCTAATTTATTTATTTTTTACAAGCACGGCACAAAGGAAATGATAAAATTTCAGTTTTCTCGGATGTTTCGAAATGCTAGATGGAACATTTTTACTAAGGAGGACGGTATAGATGTGAAAGTAACCTTCATGGCGGAGGGTAACATATATAAATAAAAAGACACCCCAATTAGAGGAGTGGATCGTTCTCGGGGTCGAAGCAACGTTTCACGGCTCGACCGTCGCGCGACCTCTCTCTCATCCAGCCTCTCTGTTTCTCTCTGGCCCGTCTCTTTCTCTTTATCACTGTCTCTTTACCCCCTCGTCACCGCGTTGCTGCACACGCAACCCCCGCGAATCTACCCGATCCCTGGCCGACGTCGAACGACCTTCGAACGACCGTGGACCAAGCAGTGAGCCCGATAGACCCTGCGACCAGCACAACCAGCACGGTGATGACGGGTTCCGCGCCGATCGCCACCTCCACCCCAGTCAACTTCGCAACGGGCACGGTGAGCCCACCGCCGTTGACCTTGGCCCCTGGTCCAGGTCCTCCTCATCAAGAGCAACCAGTCCAGGCGACCCCGATGGGCAAGGTCACGACTTATCCAGCCGTCCTGAAGGGCAGGACCGCCGCCAGCCCGCCGAATCCGAACCTGGTACCCTCCGGCAAGATTCCGCCCCCCGTACCGCCAAGAGGCAGCGGTCAGTCGAGGACGGGCAGGTCCTCGGAGGAGCACCGTGGCCCCGGGACGGCCACCTCCACGTCCTCGATGGCGTCCAGTCGAGGTGACGAAGCAGCCATAATCACCAGATACCGCTTGCATGAAAGTTCGAGCCGCATCCTGCACCACCTCCCCTCACCCGATAACATTTCTACTTCTGCCACCGTTTCTACTGCGCCCACTGTGACTACTAACTCCGCGGCTACCCGCGCCACCTCTCTCTACACGGGCCACGATACCGTCGTGTCCGCTAACACCGCGACCTCCACCTCTTACTCCGACCTCTATGCCACTTCTGCCGTCACTCGTACATCGTGCACAGCTGCGAGCCCGAGCGCGAGCGCGTTCTACGCCCATGCCCGTCAAATAACTCCCGCCAACCTACCCCCGCGATACGACAGCCTGGCCGAGAGGCCGAGGGACACGGCGGCCGCACAGAGCATCCGCGAGGAGAGGCCGCCGCGACAATGGAACCACTGGACGGAGAACATGGACGAGGAGGAGGAGTTCGTCAGCGTGGAGAAGGTGAACGGTTCGTACGTGATCAGAACCAGCCCGTACCCGTTCCGGCCGGAGAGAGGGAACTTCAAGCACCCGAGGGAGAAGATGACGAACGAGACCGGCAATCCGGAAGCCCATCGGAGCGTAGACGAGGGACCGGCCGCGGTCTCGAGGGCCGAGCACATGGCCAAGTTCACGTACTTCTTGAACCCCGCCTCCAGACCCGAGCTAATGAACTACAAGATGTCGCGGAAGGACAAGAAGCACTCGGAGACGTACTACGAGAGGATGAAGAGGAAGCAGACGGAGCTTGAGTCCTCGATCACGACGATCACGACGCTCGCTCGCCGCGGCGAGCACGCGAGCAAGATCGACGATGATAGAGAGAGGATCGAGGCCTCTGCAGCGGACAGACCGATGGCGTCGATAACGAGGCAGGAAAGAACTGTCGCGGAGAGGAAGAGCGACTCGCAGACGTCCAAGTCCGCGGAGCACAGGCGGGACAGCCGATTGCTCAGGAAGATTAAGGAGAAATCCGCTCAGAGGAGGAAAAAACTTGCCCCCGAGCCGTCGCCGGTGCCGCAGCCCTTCGCTGCCCCGGCGAGAGTGAATTATAACGTTGATAGTTCTCGAAGGAAGGACAAGACAGAGGCATATAAAGAGGTATCTTCGAGGCCCAATTATGGCAACGCTGGCGACCAGCGTTTGACCAAGTCGACCAGCGACGTTCGAATCCTCGCGAACGAGCAAGCCAACGTTGCACACCACAGAACCGAGAACAGAACCTTTCTGGTCACGAAGGTCCAGGAGGCTGCGTCAGCGAAATGCAAGAGCGCCGAAGTGGTTTATGCTTCGGGAATGGCGGCATTCAAGGTTCAAGAATCGAGATTCAGAACAATTGACGAGCCGACAGCACCCACGAACACCCAGATTTCTCGATCGAATGGTAGAATCTCCTATCGTTTACCAGAACGTTACAAAACTGGCGCGAATTCGCAGTCGAGCTATAGTCAGACCACCGGAGATGCTCAAAAGACGCCGAATTCTCGGTCTGGGGTGCAATCGACGAAGAGTAAGCAGGAGAAGTCGGGAACTTCGAAACCAATGGACATTCTGACACCTAACGAGTCATTTTTGCATACCTACGAGAAATCGCAAGGGAGGAAATTTTAACTTGCATTCAGTTAAAGACGATTCAACAGTGCCTTTCTTAATCGATAATAAATCAGCCCATTGAAGGGACCAATGAATCCTACAGAGATACATCGAAGCGACGGAAGTAGACAGTGCTCGAAAACTTTCGATACAGCCGAAGAAACTACCCCAAAGATTCTTTCTTGCATGCGCGAATACACGTTACTCCGAGTTATTTCTTTATTTCGCATCTCATTACTCGATTTGTCGTGTCAGTTTGTAATAACACGTCTAGTTGATGTTCTGTTGGAAGGAATCCTCCTACTGTTACGTCTAGACAAAGAATATGCAAACAGAGTTAGTAGTTCGATGTTACGTATTTTCTACCTATAGATGATGCTCTTTATTCTCATCGTACCATTGTATTCTATGCCGTTCCAACGTCGATTTTATGGCGTCGACGAGGTATCGTTTGCAATGTCGAAGCATACACTCGACACACCACAGTTCCACGTTTTGGAAAGTAGCGCGTAAGGATTGTGTTCTTTCTTGTCTCGATTGGAAGTGTGTGTCTCTCTGCATGCGTAACGATCTGTCACATTTTAGTAGAACAAGAAATAGACGTAACGTACTAACGTTAGTAGCATTTGTCCGGGGAATAATATTAATCGAGATTCATTTGAGAGATTGACGACAGAAAGTGAGAATTTTCATGTAAGATCGTTGTGCACAGTTGCGTCTATCTCTTTAAAGCGATATTTAATCCACACGTCTCTATCGAAGTACCGTGATTCCATCGCGTAAACGGAAACGAAGTTACAGGTGTGTTTGTATGGTGTGCTCTCTGTATCACAATAAAGGGACGTTCACACGAGTGTGCTCGTTACAGTGCAATACCCTTGTTTGAGCAAAAATCAGTTCGCCTTGTGTCGTGCTGGCTAAGTAGTTTGCTATTCATGTGCTACCGTAGACACGCTAGCTAGTAGATTAGTCGTGAGTAGTTGTGTTTTACCGTCTTGTGGAATTAGAATGGCTTATTCTGACTGACTTCGGTAGGAAGTGTTGCTGAGTTTTTTAAGTTCGAACCGAACAATCTGCGATTTTTCAATTCTAACTCCTACCATGCGTTCTTTGATGTTTGACAAACGTTAGAAATGCTGTTAGTGGTGTTTTAATAACTGCTTACTGTAATCACTGATAACACAGCGTCAAGTAGAACCCAGATCCCTATTTTTGCCCCAACCTTCGAAACCGTCCAAAGTTACCGAAAATTATAGACTCACCGCGAACAGTCTTCTACACTTGTCTCGTTCTTCGACGAAGTAAGAATGTCTGAAGGAACGGTGGAATTTGTTTAGCATCCCGTGCGCACAACTTGCACATAGTTTGTGCTTAGCTTGTTATTCGACTCGTTCGTTTCGAATAATTCTCTAATTAGCACGGTCTATCGGGAAGCGATCGAGACAGATGTTTTTCCGGCCTCTTTGAGCGAGGCTCTGCTGCGCTAAGAACTCTACCCCCCTAGAATCCTGAATGACGAAGCAAGCACACTGTGTTGTGTTCATTAGGGCTAATTGTAGTGCGCTTTTTGTAGGTGGCACCCTTCCTTCCACCTGCTCCACCCCGCCCCCGTCCTTTGACGATGCAGTGCGCTCGAACGACCAAACCCTGGCCTCCGGTGGTCAACTTCAGCAAGCTGCAACGACCACGATCTTAACGAGCAGTCTGAGCAGTGCTCAATCCAAGCAGAACAGGGTCGTGCACCACGTCACCCTTTCGAAGACTTATCACGATGCCGTGAGGTGAGTCCACGTTTAATTCTTCAATCAGACATCTGTGTGTTCATTTGAGAAATCGTAGCTCTTTCTTGCAATTCTCTTAATAAAAGATTGTAACACAAGGATCGCCCTATTATTTGCTTTCATTTAACTCCACCCCTCCAGCCATTGAAGTACATAGAATCGGAGGACTGATCGGTCTTGTTCGTTTGATCTACGTTCCAGCATATCCGACGTGCACCTGGAGAGCAGTGGTAGCGGGAGCGGAAGCGGCGGAAGGGAAACAAAGTCGTCGCTGAGCGTCGAGAGCGGCGGTAGCAGTCGAGGGGGTGGCGGTCTGACCTGGACACCGCCTGCGGGCAGCGCCGAGGGTTCAACCCCTACATGGACCGAGGGAACACCGTCCTTTACCGAGAGCTCCAGCAGCGGTGACGCAGGTAAGTTCCTCTACGCGCTCAACATCTACTACAGCTCCTGAAGGGTTACCACTGCGCGCCTCGAAGACTCCTTCGTTCTCTTCTTCTGCTTCTTCTCCGACCTTCGCGGCGAAAGGATTTGCGCATCGGGCGTCGCTGTCCCGTTGATCGCCCCGCCGCATTCTAGAAACCTTTCGAACAGACTCTCTGTACCCTATACGATGAAAATCGCGCCACTGCTTATTGAATTTGGATCATTGAAAGTGAACTCGCGATACACGAGCTTCGATCGATCTACACAAATTATACTAGAGTTGCGAACTCGTTGCAAAGGCCCCCGGGCGTAATTAATATCACTCCTGAGACGAGGATCTTAATTAAGATAAGTCTCGCCGAGTCGAGGTGGAAGTTCTAATCGTATCGAGTTACGGGCAATCAACGCGACGCCCTCGCCAGCAACCGGAAGTCTGATTAACGTGCCACGATTTAAGGTAGTGTTCCGAAACGAGCGAAAGCATCGTTGCCCGTCATATCGTCGTTATTCGAGAGCACGGAGGGTATCGAAGCATTTACGCGAAGAGTATAATCTCTGCTCTGTAGTAAGGGAGAATCCTTGCGTGTATCGAGTATGTAAAGTGGCTATCTCGTACAGTAGATGGTATTGAGTTGACTGCACACTGTATAATCGCGAGGATAAGTGATTGTAGCGATGAAGGTAATCGTGACACAGATAATACGCTTTGTTAGGTACGTTGTACGTACTAACGATGTTAAATCGGCAGGGAACTAAATAGATTTTCCAGCAAATTGAATTAAACCTCTTTGTACGCGACGCAACGACTTTCGCTGCGTTGGTGCTCGAATTAGTTTCGTACCTTAATCGTATTGATACTGACGCTGATTTGTACTGATTTATACCAGAAGGATAGTGCTGTACTCGCTATAATTGCACCGTGTTCATAGAATCCAGTCGAAAGGAGTGTACGATAAATTGATTAGAATTAGTTAGCTACCGGCAGCAAAGGACTGTGAAGGAAGATTGAGAAATTGAATACGAATGACCCAGTGCCTAAATGTAATCTCATTGTATATGTGTTCTAGATTATATTTCAAGGTTGTCGACCGTAAGTGTTACTTAAGAGAGAACGTTCTTAAGCATTTAAACTAAACGCGGAGAAAGAGTACACTATAACATACGAGTTGGTGAACGAAGGTGCTCGTCGTGCAATGAGAAGCTCTCAGGTTGCAAGAGTTTGATGTACGCGGAAGTGAAAGTTGACAAGCATCTTCGTCGTACAATTAATTACAATACAATCAGCTGATTGTCTCGGTGTAGCCAATGAATTCCGACAAGTACAATCGGGCAACAGTTGCCGGTGTTCCTCTAGTCCTGTTTAGGTGACTTCAAGAAAAGCCTTGTCAACGCACTCGAACCTCTCTCCTCGACAATGAGAGCGACAATAAAGCGACAATTACAAAAACACGTGACCTCACTATCATTAAAACCCGTACACACGTCGTTTACTTAGTTTTCTGGTTCTCACGCACGTTGTCGGCAACGAACGTCGCCTAGAACCGATCTGCCTCGAGATAAGTTTCGATTTTTCTCTCTTTTTCTCTTTCTCTTACCGCCATTCTTTGCTACACTGGCATCTCTCGTTAGCTACACACGCTTTCTGTCACCTGTAGACACCGATCCGTAGGATTGCACGCTTATCTATTTACGACGCATCTTGAAGACCTTGATTCCTCGAGAGGATCTCAATTCACGTATATCGGAACATTGAGAACTATGAAAATCAGAGATAATCAGTTGGTAATGTCGCAAATGATTCACGGGTTCATAATTGCGATCCTCTCGAGCCGACCACTTGAGTCCACACTTTCTACCCTATAGATTGCCAACACGACTCGACTCGAACACTATCGCTAGGTAAACGCGTATCTGCGCTCCGGTGTCTTGACCAGCTGCAAAAAGGCTGACCTTTCTCTTGCACTATGACGACTAACGATAATTCTAGGTTGCCCGACGACGCCGATCAGGGGCAGCCAGCGTCAGGACGACGGAGGGAGGGTCGCGGCCACCGTCGAGGAGGCGCTAGCCAGTCTCACTACGGAAATGGTAAGTTGGTAATCGTAGCTTTGGACGATCGGTTACTCGAGAAGATACGGTCGTGCTCGGTGGTCGTTTGCTGTAAAAGAAATCGCGAGGATTTCTGCAGGATCGAGCATTTGAAAGACATAAAACTGCTCGCGCAGATCCCTCGATCGCGAAGCTCTTAATCGCCTTGCTTTACTCCAAACGCAATTACGATCGCAAGATTGCTGCCCCGACCGCCGATCACCGCGACCCTGTCTTCCTCGACCGATTCCTCGAGGCGGTAAGTGCACCAAAATCGGTGACCGATCGATCGGACTGTGTAAATGTTTCCCCGAGTGGCCGAGGGTTTTTGTAACTAATAAACAGCCCCCCAGACGACGACCCACCATGAAGCGAGTCGTCTGCATCGCGAGGACGAGCCGAGGTCTCGCGCAATCGAACCTTGACGAATAGTGACTTCAAGTAGCATTCAGTCGACGTGTCTCTAGTCTCCTCTGTCCAGTACATCTTGCAATTGAACACGCTACGAAATTCACAAAGAAGCGCCGGTTTGCTTGCGCGCGGAGCGTTCCAAAGCAACGACCCTGCGTTCTGGATCACTTATTAATTACTCGGGGAGATACGCATTCGTCGAGGACTGTTTCGAGGAAACGATGCATGGGAATTCTCTTTGCGGCTTCTCCTCATTGCTTCGAGCATCTTAGCCCGAGTCTTGGTACAGTCCGTTCGCTTGGCAATCAGTTTGAGGCCTTTTGGATAGAAGTTGGATAAATCAGTGATTCGAGGAGCGAAATAATCTTCGGTTTTAGGTTCGAGTATTAAGGATTCTAGTCATCGATTTAGGCGAGAGCTTCTCGAGTCACTCGCGTCCGACTTTCCCACGCAACGGCTCGCAATGATTCTCTAACTTCGCGACGCAGCGAACGCACTCTCGAGTTTCTTCATGCTTACGTCGGTGTTATTATCATCGCTGGGCTGCGCAGTTTTTCTAAAGAGGTAAACAAGCACGCGACACCGAAGGCTTTCAACACGCGAAAGAATGCCGAGCGCATACGTACGGCCGCGTGAAACGCGCCCGGGTAATTCCATATTAACCCAGTATTAGCCCGGCGAGAATTCTCGGTCCGTGGTGAAGCATTTCAAACGATCCTCCCGGTACAAAAACGTGGGCGACGTAACGGAAAGTAAAAAAGAAGCGCGAGGTGCCGCTTCGACTGAATTCTCTGCTCTCATTAAAAGAAACATGCTTAGCGCCATCGATGAAGGAACCGCAGTGGCATTTCTCGTGGTCTCCAACGGGCTTAAGAAAAATCAGCTTCCGGCGAGATGACCTGGAATAAAACGATAGAACGCTTTGGAACGCTCTGCGCGGAGAGGCGAGAGACTATTCGAAAGCCTTCTCTGTTCCCTCAATTCAGGAGATACCGCGGCACGAGCGAATGCGCGACTCGCCCCTCTAATTTCCGTCAGTTCGCTTGCAGCGTGCCGTTTGGATGGCCTGTGCCGTCGCAGCGACGAATCTTCGAACACGAGACGATGACACGATTATTATAAAGGGAATATAGGCGTTGTGGCGTCGGCGAAGGATAGCTTCGCCGCGAATCAAGACGGATCTAATCGATCGGACTTGAGTCGTCCCTTCTTTCCACGGTTTTATGTGTCACAGACGATGCAGCCGATTCTGTACTTCATTCCGTACTTAACGATAGCTTGGTCGTACGTCGACGTGCCGTTTCCCGAAGGGTAGCGAAGCATTCGTCTCGATTCGCGTGTTTATCGCGCGTTAATCATCCACTGTGTTAATCCTGCGTAATCGCGCGTGGCAAGCTTATCCCGGTAAATAGCTTCTTCTCGCGAAGCGACCGAGGTTCGGCAACGGCTACCGATTATTTCAGTAACGGAAGGCTCCTCTCGGAAAGGCCAGGGAGGGTGTCGTTCGCGTACATCGTGATAAAACTCGGCCTACAGTATTAGAGGACTGTACAATACTCGACGCTCGTTCAGGATTCAGATATTCTTACGGCGAGTAGATCAATCATCGTTTCCAGTTATCTTTCTGTTGTGTCAGGTCCTATCGGCATAGGAGAGTCTCGACGATTCTGTTCTCCCTATCGTCGGGATTCGCATTAATAGTAGGGTCGACTGTGATAATGGCGCGCGCTTCGAAAACATTCCAATGTTCGTGGAACTTTTTCCGTGGTATACCGAGTTCCTGTCGAACAGCTTGAAACTGCGTAAAGTATTTCAATCCCCAACGGGAGCATCCTTTATTACGCTGCTAGCAGGACGCGTTCCATTATTACAATTGACAAGGTTTTCCCTACCACGCTCTCTTCCCCCGAGCATCTCGCTGCAAAAAGAAGTCGCGATCGAAGCATCGACCTTTAACGAGTCATCCGGGCTCGGCTGGACGAGAAACAGTCGTGAAGCGTCTACTCATTACCCCTTTATCGTAACTAACAATTACCTCTTGTTATATCGGCTAATTGCGAAACGCTGCGAGGGGATCGTGTACGACGGGACGTAACGCCGTAGTAACGATGGAAAACGGAGATAACGCTCGGCGAGAGAGAAATAGATGTAAATAATACTCGGCAGATCCAATTAGGATGCAGACCTCAGTCCCGTTTTTATTACGATTACATAGCTACCCGTCGTGTACATGTACCTATATGTGTCTCTCACATTCTGTCTGTCTTCTGTACGTAACTATACATATACTTATACATATGTACACATATAAAACGAAACGTGTATACCGCATACATTTCGGCTGGCCAATGAACTACCAAGAACACGCACGCGCAAGCTTTAGCAGCTCGAACGCTGTAGGTCGTGTTTTATTCGAGTCGTAATCAGAGATTCCGAGATCCAACGAAGTCGCAACGCGATCGTTGAGAACGAGCAGCAGGAAGATTTTAATTAGAAGTTTGATTAAGTTCGGACGAATATTATTCATTAAAATTTCTACTTGTGCAGATATCGGGAATAGGACGATGAACTTGAATACGTTTTTGTTCGACAAAATTCTAGAGAATCGACCAAAGTTCGAGCAATTAACGCGTAAAGTCTCGACTAGAAATTAGATGCGCGGTGATCGAGCAGAGGTGATGATATTTTTAAGGGATCGACAGACGAGGATTTTTTTATTTATCCAGAGTTAGAGAAGTTCTGACCCGTCGGAGAACTCATTGGCCATCCTGACGCATATTATAAATACAACTGCGCAAAACTGTATTATATGTGATACGATAAACGAGAGTGATTGACGGAATTCTACCGCGTGTACGTATATATATATATATATATATATATATATATATATGAATGAACAAGAAGTTTGCACATATATATATAGAAGGGGAGAGGGAGATTCCAGTAGTCACAGAGCAAAGAATATGTAAACCCGTTGCTAGTATAATAATAAGCGTGAGAGTTATCGTGAACGTTTTGAAAAACCAAAATGTTGTTCAATTACACGTACATATATACATATATATATATTGTCCTTAAAGAAACGCTTTCGACAGTCGATATATTATATTTAGGAGTGGTGGTAAAAATCTAGTCGCATTCTCGGTGATCGGTCCGTGTTTTTCTTTCTCCGAGAAACATTGCTTCACAGCTTTAATCTCGTACTTTGCTCTCTCTCTCTCTAATTTTTATTTCGATCTCAGCTTCCTTGATTTCTCGGATAATTCGGTTACTTATTTAGCCTTCTCTATGAATTCTCAGTCCACTATTATCCCGAAAATCGATGTACAACGACAATTAAGTAGCCAGGAAATTGACGAGCTTGATTTTGTGCCTTTTGTTCTCCGCAGTCGACGATTTAGCCATTGAAATTTGTATCGAAGCGCGCGACACCCTTTGAACTCCTCGCACTCTGCACCGATCTCCATCGTGACACGTCCCGATGATCGTGTTTAAACTTAAACCTATTTGTACATATAGAAATTTGTGGAATCTTTCGAGTACAAATCGTGACTTACAATAATCTAACGTGTAGCATACTAAGGAAACGTGTCGCGGCAACACATGTGGCTCGTCTAGCGTGTAGAATGGAAACCACTCGGCCGATGCCACTCGATAAAGAGCAATAAACAAGCGCCTCCCAGTTTCAACGGTTAAATCGGTCGAATCGAAGCTTTTAACGCGGGCGCAGATCGAAGGGCCGAGAGAAAGGGAGAAGTGGAGAAGCTTGACGAGCACGTAGCTTTGTTAAGTCGATACTCTTTCCACGAGTACCATGTATTATCATTATTGTTATCGTAGCCATTATACGGAGGACAGTGCAGTCTTTAGTAGCGATCTTGAAAGTGTGATATTTTTTTAACAAACATATCGCAAGTACGTTCGAGCTCTGCGGGTGATTTCAATGCTTGCGCTTAGAGAATGATCTCCAGGTAGGAGTGTTGAGGGAGGATTAAGACGAGAAATGTTTAGGATCGAGGGGGAGCGCTTGGAGTAACAATCGTGCCAATACAGCGAGACGACGTCCCATTGAGATCGACGAATCGAGGGGAAAGATTGTTGTTAACATCTCCGAGCGCGGCGAGTCGAAGATCCGTCGCTTTCTACGCTTCTATTTGTCGCTAGTTTCATGTCTGTCGATGATCGTTCACAAGCTGTTAAACCGGCAACATGATGCACGACGTTTCGTTCTGTGTTTCGTGTGTGCTTGAAGAAAGAAGGGATTGCATTAACTTCGCTCGAGAATTAACCCTCCAACCGTTCATTAACCCCCCGTTACTCAAACGTTGCGCAATTCATCGTTTCCTTTGTGTGCTTCTTTTTAAACCTGCCGTCTCGATTCTCATCAGCGCGGAGGGGCTAGATAGAGACTTTAGACTCCTCAATTTCAAACTTTGCTCAGAATGCATTCCCTCCTGTTTGAGGGGGGCGAGAGTTTTATGGGAACGCTGGGGCCAGTAAAGATGACAGAACTCACCTTTTTTGTGCTCGAATTCAGAGACGAACGAGCGACCACGCGAAGGATCTTGGGGAACAAAGAACATCCCTTTCGATGTACAGGCAAGTGAGAACGAGTTTCAAACGAGCCAGTACGAACCACGCGTCGATCATGAGGAGCATGCAAAGAGCGTTGAGCATTCAACGTCGGGGGCCATAAGGATCTGGACGAGATCGGGAGTAGAATCTTTGCAATCTCTTAGAGACAAGTCCAGCAAGCATCACAGTACTTTCTGTACAGACGGGTATAACATTTAGGACACGAAACTAAGAAACGATTCAGAATTCTCGGCCAGATCTGTGATCACGTAAGAACGTCTACAAAAGAGAAGATTACCATTCTCTTCAATATTTATCGTTTAGTAAGTGATATTTTTTAGTATACCCTCGCGCGTCCTCGATAGCTCGAACTACCTATCATCGAAGCGCGAAATTACTAGCTGTAAAAAATCGTGCGTCCCTCGTCGACAGAGGGAAAGGATTACGCCTGTTTAACCGCTTTGAACGGCAATCGTGCACAATCTTTGATCTTAATCCTCTCGTGACTGTAGATCAGCCTTGCGTCTAAATGTCTACTTAACTAACTGCGTAAGACTTGATTTTCTTTCGTTGCATCAACGTCGTCGCTCCGTACGTTTCGAAAGGAAAACGAAAGAAAGGACCTCGCGCTGAAGGAATATCATAAAGCAATATCACGCTCGTCTCCTATACGCAGGCGACGAGAGAAGTTAAACGAAGCTCGACGCGATTTCGGTTTCACGGAGGCGATGCATTCCGCTGAGAGTGCACGCGCTCGATGGGCACGACCTTCGCGTAATTTCGTAATCTCGGTGCAAACGTGCCAAGGAGTTGGCAGGACGAACGACGATTCGATGGAACGACTCGCTTCGCGAATACTCGCGGGCCTCCTTCGTCTTCCTGCTCGTTCTCGAGAATGCCTCGCTGTCCCTGGATTAGCGAGTCCCCGGCTCTTAAACTTTCAGGACTTCGCGTTTCCTTTCGAAACTCGCTTTCGAATGGGAAAGAAGACGAAGGACTCCCGTCGAAATGATAGACTTTTACATCTTGGACCTTAAAAATACGACACCTTAACAGTATTTACTACGTCTCTCATCACTTCGTATTGGATCGCATTGATTTCCGTTAAGTGAAACGGTTCGAACGTAGCTTACTCGTGCCTACTTCAACCTCGACTAGCTTGGTTATCAAAAGGTTCACCCACAGAACGTTAAAGAGACGCTGTCGGAGCAGGCAGACCTCTGCGACGCGGTGAAATTGTGGAATTTACGTGCCATTGAGAGCGTTTAGTTCGATGCGAAATACGTACGGAAATAGGGATTGAAGAACAGTGGGGAACGAAGTGGGGGACTAATTAATTCTTTAACTGAGTACCATGACTTTGAACAGTCCTCTTCGGATTACTTTTAGATACCCGATAGCTTTATTCTAAATTTCGGTACATATTTCTAAAGTGTCCGACGCGAACTAACGGAACAATTATTTTTGTTACACAAAGCGATTATTGATGTACGTTAGTCCGAGAGCAATTACACAATTAAAGAGTTAAAGACGAATATCAAAGGGGACAGCGATGGACCATTCGCGGCGATACGAATATTCCTCGACCATTTTTAGCGATCGGTATTCTAGTTTTCAAAGCACCTCGGAGCTTTCGGATACTATTTTTATTAGTTACTCGGTAGCGGGGGAGTTTTCTATTCCAGTTGCACGCGGAAGACGGATCTCCCCGGAGATATCGCGGCACGCGGTCCATTCCTGTCCGACCGAAGAGCCGTGTAGCAAAAAGAAAGGAATAGAGAAACGTATAAACTACGATACGTTGTCGCGTTGAGACGGGCAACCGACGAACAATTATCATGAGAACTGCGAGCGATCGTTCAACTGTGCTGTTACGGAACGAAATTGTCACTTGACCGAGACTTTCGGCAATACATACTAATTACAATTATTATCATTATCATTATGATTATTACTATCACCATGATTACTGATATTATTTAAATAAAGCAGTTACTATTATTCTTACGATTGTTTCTGTTGCCGTCGTCGCGGTGTTCTCGCGGCTGGCCATTATCTCGGGAATAAACGTGCTCCCCGCCTAATTGTTGGCTTTGTACGAGGGTGTGTGTGCGCGCGCAACAGATTCCTCGCTGCATCCCCGCTTAACCGTGATCGATCGATCGATCCTCGAGCCTTTCACCCTCGGCGCACTATATCTTTACCATTTCTTTTGTACCGAACATTTTCTTTTTTTTTAGTCCTGCTTATCCTGGTTTACTTTATTTGCACCCGTTTCAGACCCACCTGTAGTCGAGCGAAACGAAGAGATAGTTGTAAACGAGTACAATACATTGCAAAATTTGTATGCACGAGAGAGAGAAAGAGAGAGAATTGACTGCGGAGCCTGTGAACCCTTGCTGTCGGCGCATTTAGAAACCCTCCCACCTCCCCCTCTCGGAATTAACGTGAAAGCGCGTTAGGGGACGTTGATGTAAGTTCAACACGTAGGCATAAGCGTGCGCGTTTTCTTACTATATTTATAGGGTGTTCCGAAAATATCCAACGACGAACGCGGGCTCACGTCTCCGTGAGGCCATTCAGCGGAGCTCTCATCGGGAGAAATGAGGAAATGCAAACAGTCACCTCCCAGCCGAAACGTTTCGTGTTGCACGGAGCTTGCTATCGGTTCGTTCATTGCGAAATCTTTGTACTATCTTCTTTTAGGGAAGAGGATTTCTTGTCAGGCAGCTTTTATTTCTAGCGGAACAGGATAATTTTGGAACACTTTGCATTAGCTACTAAGAGATCGGTCCGAGGCGAGCATTTCTTCCAGTCTATCATTTTTTAGATCCTTTTTTTGGTGCCGCTTCAGAGAGAATTGATTTAACCGCCTCGAGCCGATATTAGACGAATTAATTATTTATTTTGCCGTCAGTTTTTGTGTCGTGTATCGCCAAGAATTTTCAGTTCCCCTCCCCAGGACTCTCATTCTGGCTCACGTGTACTCAACGTCCTGGTAAACGCATAATCTCTAACACCCTCGTTTGGAAAGACTGCGTGCGTCTGTTAATTTTTCACCATCGTTGTCTCCGACGACCCTGTGACTGTCCATACAGTGCAATAGAGTACGTGCCTCGATTTCATAGTCCCGGAGAAGATATTCACGTGTCGTGGAGTCCCGAGACGGGACGTTTAAAGAAGTCATATCGATGCCACGGCTGTAAGTGTATCCCGTTTCATTAGTCTTCGCCGTGATCTGAACTCGTTGTGATTATATTTAAAAAGAAAGTGTTCATATCTTAGCTATACGCGAACGTTTGACGAAATAGCGCAGCTGTAAATTGAAACGATCCGTTCGAAGGAAGCATGGTATACGAAATCAAATCTATCGCGATCGAAAACTAAACGAGCACAGTGAACAGAATTCTTTACGATTGCTGAGGTGGACTCGCGAATACCTGAACGAGATATTCCATCTTGAGATACCAGCAGAACGTCCAACTTGGTTGTGTGTTCAGACCATTCCGTAACTTAAGAAAACGCCTATAACAAAGCACTCCAAATTCTGCTTCTCATTACCCACGCGGATCGCGTGTACTAAATGTATTTTCTTCGCTCGATGAAGAATTGAATAGAAATAGCGAGCATTCGATTCATTTGAATCCCAGTGACCGATTCAAACGGATCGAATGCATCTCGATTGAAAGGCGATCGTAAAGTGAATCGTGGAAACTCCGTTTCGTTTCGTTTAACGAGGAAAGCTCGATGTGCGCCGGGACGCGGTCGCGTGTAATCGTCGCGCGTCGAGATAAACGGAATCGTTCCAGCGTCGATCGTGCTTAAAATTCGCACGAGAACTCGGTGCACTTGAAGATATTTCAAGTGGCTCTCGCGATGTTCCTCGTAAGTCTCGCGCACCGTTGTATATATTCATTAGAAGATGTTACGTGCATGTATAAAAAAGAAATCTATATATAATATATATAAATATGTTTATACAATATGCTATATAAATATGTACACATTTAAATGTCGGCTCTTATCGTGTACATCGGTGCATCTACAACAGCGCGCGCGATCGTGCATCCCCCTGCATTTCCCTCGATACCTCAGCGTGCGCGCGTGCACGGCAGCGATCGCAGCGATGTACAATAGGGGAGAAGAATAAATTATTGTCGTGTTCTATTTATTTATCGGGGAGCGGCGAGCGTTCCCCGTGGAAGTGGCTCGACCTGCGTCGAGCGTGTCCGTCGCGGGAGAGCGCCCCCTTTAGGGGGGGACCTCCCTGGCAATAATTGTTGTAACAATAAAGTTTCCGAAGAGAATCGTCTTCTTTGAGTAACACGTCACACCTTCCACTGTATGACTTTCTCTCCTTATTTTAGGTCTTACGGTCTCGGTGAGCAGAGGTGAGTCGAGCATGAACTTTGGAGCATCATTGCTAACTCGATGCACCCTGTTTCGTCCACTCGCCAAGCATGACGATTTTAATCTTTAATTACGGAATCTCGAAGGTATTTTCGAGCAGGTATTCCAGCGAGTCAAGCTCCGCGTTGCATCGGATAATCCGCGAAACTAGAGTGGACCCAATTTGCATTTAATTCTCCCGGCTGTTATCTGTTTGATGAGTAATCCGGGTCTCGGTGCCGCCAAGGAGCACGGTTAACTCGGTCGCCGTTCACCTTCGATCAAAAGGATGCTTGGTCGGCCGATTTTATTGCTTTACACGCGCAAATTCTAGCGGAGAAATTAAATTCTATGACAAAGTAGAGTCTAACGAGGAGGTGACTCAACTTACTTATAAAGGCTTATGTCGGCGAAGTAGAATTAGGACAGAAGGTGCCTCGACCTCGTAGCTGCGGTGTATCCTGCATAAGGTAAGTACTAAGGACGCGTGTACATCGTCCATTGAAGTAATGAGGTACTGTGATATAATAAGCATTCGAACTCTTCCGTCGAGGACATGTATCTCGTTAATTACGAAGACACTCCAATTAAGATACTCCGCCGCTTAACGCGGCGCGAACAGATTGAGAATAATGTGCAGACATTGAGAAGTAAAATTCTTCGAAACCTGTAAGAACTATTTTCTGCTTTCTATCTTCAACTGACCACGAACATTTAAGCAATCCCTAATTTCTGTCATGTTTTTCTGTCCAGTCTTTCATTCCTCGCAACAAAAGACACAGATCCCCGAAGGACAGTGACACAGTAACTCGATCAGCTCTATTTTCCAAGCCGCTAGATCTCCTCGTCGACGGGAGCGCCTATAACCATCGCATTCATTAACTTTTCGCCCGCGATTGGTATTTAAAAACTGCGCTCGTAGTACGCACACGAGCCGGTACTTAAGTAAGCGGTATATGAGTCAAGGCTGCGGAGGGACCCTTACCTACTTTTTCCTTTTACGGTAGCGAATCGGACCGATGAATGTACATATAGGATGTGACGACCGATCTTACGCAAAGGATCTCAGGCGTGGACAAATGAACGCGCCAAATTCTCGCGGCTGGCACCGCGAGGCGTTATTAATTGGACCTTTCGTCGTGCGGGCCTCGCATGGAAGTAAACCCCGCCGCGGCGCCTAAAATGAAAGGGAGCTCGCCGGAGTTCGATGGAATTCGATGAAGTGGCATTGGACTTGGCGTGTAGTGAGACCCGTAATTTGGAAAGTGCTCGAATTATTCGATAAATCTTGCAATAATTGCGCAAGCAGCCGAGGCTAAAAGCGTTGCACGACTCACTGCGAATTGACCATGACCCGAGTTGACTCAAGGAGATCGAGTGCACCGCCAGTAACCCCGATCCCAAAATTACCGCTGGCTGACGTTACGTCTTTCCTGCTGGACACTGCGACAGACACCGTTTCCGTCTCCCTATTTCCGCTTTATAGGCAAGCATTCAGGTACAGGTTCTACGTACTTATTAGTCGCGGCGTCCTTTCCCGATGAATCATCGGTTCCGACGCTTTTTAGGCTGCTTGCGACTCTAGATCTTCTTCTCTTTAAATAGAACGCGTACGTCTTTCAGTTTTTAATGGTGATAATTGGAGGACGCTTAATTAAGGACTATCTACGATGCACCAAGAGCGCACGGCCAGCCTCGCAACAGTCTTGCTGACTTTGACTTTGCTCGATACCTACGTGCATGCGATACATCGAGAACTAGATCAAGGAACCGCCAGCTTAATCTCAGATGGATCTCTTTCCGTGGCGTACGGAATCTCTCCACTTTCTCTATCGAGTTGCAGCGCCTTTAATTCGACACCTCCGCTGCCTAAGCAGCCTTTAATCCCCCTAATCTTGGTCCCACCGCCTGCTCAGCAAGATCCTCGCTTCCTCTCTCGAATTCCCGATTCAGGTAAAAGAAAAAGTGCCGTTTACACTTGGGAAGGACACCGTATCGCAGGAATCTGCTTCTCACTGTGTCGTTGAACCCTTTCCCCGACCAGTTTCTCCTATTTTCATTTAGAAAACAGCTCTCTAACTCATCCCGTTCCCGGAATCACCCTCGACGCGCCTCCGCGCGAGGCCACGGTGCCTCCCGGAGTTCCCCGGCACCCGGGCGCATTCCGTGCTCTTGGTATCGGCTCGGGCATCGGATCCTAGGAGGCTCCATTGTCTCTGTCGCCGGCCTTTTTCCGTTCCGCGGGCGGCTGGCTCTCCAGGCCGTGGAAATAGAGACCGCGGATGATCGGCGTCGAAGCGTCGCCGATTCTAAAGATAAATTCCGCGGCGGTGTACGTTTTCACAGGCCCGTACGTAGAGTATCCGCGCCGGGGGGGCATTGTCGACGGTGGTAGGGATCGCCGTCGGGAGAGAGAAGTCTCGCGTCCTCCCGCGACGTCATCGTCGTCTTTTACGATCGCCGAAGAGGAGAGAAGCCCGCGAGAAAAGGTGGGAGCCGCGAACGGTGTAGCCGTTCTGCTTTCAGCGACCAGTCCAGACTTAGCCTGCGAGTCAGACGCATCCCGGACGACGAACGAACCTGAGTACTTGCCCCGTGAGTAAGCATGTGCATTTTTTCACCCGTTACTCGAACCGCCCGGGGCCCGTGCACCGCTCGGGGGCCTCGTGCCTTCCTCTGGCTCTGCGGTCGCGCGGCCCGGCTTTTGACGAGTGAGTGAAGGAAAGTGACGTGAGGAGGACGTGTTTTCTCGTGGCACACGAAAGTGAAGAGGGTCGATCGCTGAGTCGACGAACGGCAGGGTGTCGATCTCGAAGACAGACGGGTCAGTTGGTTCACGAGTTTGCTCCATTCTTGATCGATAGAATCTGTAGTAACGCTTGGATAATTCGAAGGTGCTTCTCGTTAGGGCAATCGCTTCTTTCTAGGAGACTCTATCGCAGCTCGCTTTAGTAGATCGTGCTCGTCTTGTGCAATTGAGACCACTAAGATGTGCTCGTTCTCCATTGGTAATTAGAACGTGAATATTTTCGAATCTAGGCTTAACACGATTTCGAGCCGCGATTCCGTAGCATGCAAATTTTTCAGCGTTGCTCAGCGCTTGCGTAAAGTCTGCACCGCCTAACGGCTGTAACGCAGGCACACCGATACCGTCAGAAAAGTGTGACTCACGAAAAATTTCAGGCACTCAGGCGGAACCGCTGTGACAACATTGTACAGGCGGCCGATCTCCTTTCTTCGGGATCTAGAGGCAGGAATTTCTGTTGCAAGTAATGAGACACCATCGCGCCGACGATGTTGTCCCAGGGCATTAACTGATAGCGAATTCTCGAAAGAATATCAGCAACTGCGAGCGTTGCGATACCTTCCTATTCTTCCTAAACAACTGACGAGGTCGGAAATAATCCAAGGCTACAAGAGCATCCGTTTGCAATCCATCGATCCATTTTTTTTAATTACATCGCGAATAGGATGGAAACCACCAAATTTCCAGTTTAACGTAATCGTTGGTAAACGCGAGTTTAGCTTCGCTCGCGATAGCTGTTTTCGATAATCATAGGTGAGATTCAGAGGAAAATGCGCGCGTTCCGATTCAACATTTCTTTTCTACTCGCTGCAAAATGAAGCGCGGTGTCGTTGTATGCGTGTGCTGTGCAAAAGTCTATAGATCGTGTGTCAGAAATCGTCTGGATATTCGCGCGAAAGGAGGGAAATTTTCCTTCGAGCGTAACAAGACACCGATCCGAATGGAGTAACGAAGCTCGGCTCTGCGTAACCCGAAAAGGTTCGACGGCTGGCGGTTAGCGACGGTTCCACCCTCTCCTCTGGCGTGTAAAAATAACCCTCTCCGCCGATACGCGCGTCTTTAGGATCCAGTGGCCCTGCTTATTTTTTATTTGACGGTATCCTGACAACGCGGTTAAAGATCCCCGATTGTCCAACTTTTCAATCGTCGCTTCACTGTGGACTTGGGAAGAATAAAAGAGCAAAGAAACTCGGTCCTCCATCTTGGCTCAGCTTCCACCATCCTTGATATTCTGTACGGTTCATCTCGTAATTCTGCGCTTTTATTACTCTCGATAGTAATACCGAAACTGGTGACATTCTTTTCGCACGACGATTTTAATAGTCAAAGAAGAACTGGATGTCTCCATCAACCAGTAGGTTCGTTCAAGAGGAATGCGAGTTATATGAAGCGGCGTGGGAGCCAGTTGCTGATAGCCCATTTCTCCGGAACATTCTGCCTAGGATTTCCTCTTCTTCGAACCCGTTCAGGCACAGTTTTCCTTTCGTTCCGCGCTTACCCGGCATCTCTGATTACCAGCGAGCTTGGAATGGTGCGCGTTCGCTCGGGATACCAATGACGCGGATGCTGGGGTCCATACAGTGGCGTAGATCCGAGCAATGTTAACGAGCCCTTCTACAAGAGCTAGTACAGCAGGGTCGGAGTGCTACCTCGAAATCTTGCGCGTCTCGCGCCGCGGACTTCGATTTCGCTATCGAGGCATCGTAAAGAAGGGAGCAACAAGTAGATTGATCGGGTCGAGTGCTGCTGCAAATTCTCTAAAATTGTAGCGACCTACAGCCTCCGCGGAAAGAAATGCAAATCGCCCGATCGGCGAGAGGATCGCACGAGAAAGAACGCGAGGAATTCTTGCGCGAAGAAAATTAACTCGTTCCCCGCGTCCTGCCCCCTGTCTTCTCCGCCCGCGTCGCGGCGATGCATCGGTTTCGCCGCGGAGAGAAACGAGCGCATAAAATGCGGACGGAGCCGCGAAGGATCCTCTCGTTTCGCTCGGTTCGTCCTGGAGGAATCGCATACCTGAGCGCCTGACGTCACGAGAGGAGGAAGGACGCGCGACGGCCGAAGACGTTTCTGATTTTATATATACACGGACACGGTACAGAGCCCGGGCCCTCTTGAGCAAGCAACCTGCCTCTATAAATAGGATATCCGGTCGGCCCGCTAATTATACTTCGATGCGTGCTGTCCGCATCGCGAAACCTGCACGAAATCTCGGCCGATCCGGAATTTCCACGGCAATTATCGCCTCTAGGAAGCAGCGCGGAAAGGCGGGGAAAAATAATTAAGACGGGTCCCCCGCTAATTGCGCCCGCGGCGTTGTCTCACGGTCGTTGAAATCCCCGGCGCGGTTAGCGCGCGAGCCGTGGCTTCCTTGGGAATCGATCGCGTCGCGGAAGGGAGGCACGGGGCGGGAATTAAAAAGTACAATCCGCCGATGAAGATAGGCGCATGGGAGAGCGCCGGACGTCTTCGCTCTACCATCGTCGGGGAATTGACTGGGACTTCTCGTTGATGTTTCAGATACCATTCTTTTTACCCGTGAACGAGTGAAGAAACAACACCGCCACCATGGACGCGATCAAGAAGAAGATGCAGGGAATGAAGCTGGAGAAGGACAATGCGATGGATCGCGCGTTGCTCTGCGAACAGCAGGCCCGCGACGCGAACGCGCGAGCCGAGAAGGTAAATGGGAAATTACTAAAAATGCCGCTCGATCGAGTGGCAGCCTCGCGAAGGTGGGACATGCCCCGTGAGGTCCCTTAAATAAATAAGAGAAAAAAAAGAAAGTAACTCGATACACGTGAAAGTTCCAAAATTGTCCGTCACGCCTGTCCGAGGCGCGGGGTAAAAATAGCGATGAAGTAATCGCGCCGTAATAAAAATGCAATATAGAATTGGCAGCCGCTCAAAAAATTTTAATTATAGATCTGGAACTTTAGCGTGCCTCGGGAACTGCCGTAGACTGTATATTCCGTCGTTCTGATCTACGCTAATCGTTTTTGCAAAGGCTGAGGAAGAGGCTCGCGCCTTACAAAAGAAGATCCAGACCATTGAAAATGAACTCGACCAGACTCAGGAGGCCCTCATGCAGGTCAATGCTAAGCTGGAGGAGAAAGACAAGGCGTTGCAGAACGTGAGTACTCAACGCACACATTATCACCCGACGACCTCTCAAAGTCAATTACAGAGATAAAGTATCAACGATAGTTCGAAAGAAAAGTGAAATTTCGATTCTACTCTTCGAATCGATTTTGCGTTTCTTCCCCAGTGATCCATAGTTTCCGCCACATATAAACTGCACAGAAATCAGGAAATATAATGTTCGTTCTGCATAAGCATTGATCGAAAAGGGTACGGCGAAAGTTGTTGCACGGAAATGATTAGAAAAGCAAGCCGAGATGAAGTTTGACGCGGAACATTTTCAAACTGTTATCGATTACCGCGCGCTATTATCGCCAGCAAGTTGACGCTCGAGCCGCGAGATGTCGCGGCGATCGCCCGCAGGCGCCCCCACCGCGAATGAGCGGGTTCCCCGCGAAGCGAGCGCACAGTCGAGCGTTAGTACGCGGTGCCGCCGCTTCGTTGGTTCGGCGGCGCTCGGCGAAACCTCGGTTTCGCGTTGTTAGTGGTAGTGCGGCGCGTGGAGAGGGTAACCTGGATCGCGCATAGAGCAATAGAGACGGGGAAAGAGAGAGAGAAAGGAGGATAGAAATCGGAGCACGGACGGTGCAGCGAGCGGAGACCAGCGTGTCTCCTCTCGTGCATGCGTTCGGCCGTGCCGCTCGGTGTGTGCGTGCACACAGAGGGAGCGGGCAGAAAGGCGTATGCGTGGCGCGGTGAGAAACGTGTTACGAACAGTGACAGACAAGATGGCGGTGCGCCTTGTGCGGTGGTAGTATCGGTGGTGCATAGAGCACGTTGGAAAAAAGGAACGGTGGAACGAAAGGGGTTAGGAAAGGGTTGGCAGCTGGATAGCGCAGCATGGAGCCAGCTCTTGCGTCGTCCACGAGACGTCGCGGTCATCAGCACCATCCGCGACACGCTACCCGCCGACGTCTCGACGCATCCAGCAGAGGACCCGCGCAGTGTGGCCCTGCTGGGATTGTCAGAGGTAACGACAACGACACGTCCTCCACCACCGCGTCGCCGAGGCTCGACGAAAAGAGCCCTGTCATCGACACGGACTGCTCCCCGCCGGTGACACGTCCCAAGATCGTCGGCGCGAGGTGGCACCGCGATCCGACGGCCAAGCATGCAGCCGCGCAAGAACGGACGAGCAAGAGCAACAATGATCCCGAACGCGATGACAGACGAGAGAACGTCCCGCAAAGGCTCGCGCAGTGTAGCAGGGACGTTCTCGACGAACGACGCGAACGGCAATCGGTTCGCGAGAGGAACGAGAAGGAGAGCTGTGACAGCAACGACACCGAGCTATCCGACAAGTCTCGAGCAAGACCACGTGGGAAGGCGATACCCGAGGACGAGTCGGTCGAGACGAGAAGCAAAGACGATGATCCGCTGCAGCCCGAGCACGCGGTCGCGAGGGCTCGCGGTGACGGGAACTCCGACGACGAGTCGCAGAACGTCGAGGAAGACCCGGAGCTGGCCGAGCTGGCCAAGCTACGCTGTCCAAGCGAGAGGGCAGAGGTGCAAGCCGAAAGAGAGGCAAAACGGGCAAGAAGATGCGCCGATTATCCCGGATTGGCGTTCGGTTCCTCCATATTCTCCAGCGACACGATGATGAAGTTCAGTCTCATAAGGAACGAACTGCAGAACATTATGGGCAACCAGCTGAAACGGGTCAGTATCGCATGCTGATGCGCCCGGTACGTAGACGCGTTGCGCGGTGGAAGGTCACCGCGCGACGTGACCTTGACGCATCGTGACGTAAGCCAGTGGACCCCCAGGGGTCATTTGGCCCCTTGATAACGAACAGCGCGTCATCGCCGGTCAAAGTCTCGCTCTCTCTCTCTTTCTCTCTCTCTCTCTGAAACGGCGCCCCGTACTCCGTCGCTCTTTGTTCGCCTCGCGCTCGGTTCCCTCGGTTTTACTGGTCTCGTCGCGTCGAACGAGGTAATCTCCGTGAATTCGATACCATATAAGGCGGAGAGCGGGTAAAAATACGCGTCGTTGAGTTAGCTGATCTAGCGGTTACCCGCGGCGACGCTACAGGCCGTAGATCGAACACCGATCCGAGTTAGAATAACATGCCTCTAGCATTGCCATCGCGCTTCTCTATCCAGCTAAACGCTCTTTTCCCTGCGTTCATCCTGGAAAATTAGCGAACCGCCTCGAATACTGATTAGAGAAAGGCGTGAATTAAGGCCAGAATTTCTCGCTGCCACCTGGAAATCGAAATCGGTTCTCTCGACGCGTTATCGCGTTAAATGAATAATGCACCAGTTGTCGCGGTCTTGTAATAATAATTAAGCGACCATTGCGGAGCGCTGCTCGAGCGGCAAAGGCCTCCTTGCGGGGCTTAACGACGCACGATCGCCCGACAAAGAACGCTTGTTGTTAGGGTTAGTGAACGGGGACAATGGGTGCAAGCCTGATTCTTTCGCCCGACATCGACGAACATTCCTACGGGGACAGGTCCCAGGGGCCTTGCATCGAATGGCGCGAATCTTTCAATTATTTACGAGCACGTATGTATGCAGCGACGTGACGTTTCTCACTTGATTCGTTTTGGGAGCAGTCAGCCCCACCTTTCGTTTAAATTGTATGACGCGTTCGTGCGTCGAATACGACACTGCCATTCTTTCAACCATTATCAGTTTATCGCCGGCACACGTCGATTGAGAAGTAACACAAATATTTTAGCAAATACTTATCACTAAGGCGTTATAAATAATGTTCGAAAATATTTCGTGAAATAGCTCCGTAATTGATATGCTCGTGTCTTGTAAAATATTTCTATCTTCGGTTTAATTTTAAATCGTCCCATTGCATAGATTTCGCCCAATAATACTAACGGATTCCTGTGCATCGCCGGCAAACAATATTTTCCAAGAATCATTTTCAAAATGGACCCCTGCATTGACGTTGCTGGCGTGCCTTGGAAAACCAAACACAAGTAGCACTAACATTCTAAAAATACGTGGCCGCTGTAGACGGATCCAGCGGCTCTTTTATTCGGCGCTCCAAGGGCATTGCGTAAGCGTATTGCTCCCGGAACGCGCGCCCGCAAATCCGCCTCGTTTAGAAGCGTTTAAAACGGCCGCGTTACAACGTTGCAGAGCGATTGCAACACGTCCGTGCCGTGTCGCACGGATTCAAAACGCGCTCTATGTGTACGTGTCCGTTCTGTCCACGACCTTTGGAGCGCGGATCAGTTTCTTTGGCTATTTTATCTGCGATGTTTACACGTCGCGTTCCGCGATTTCTCACGCATCAACGTGCTGCCATCTACATCCTTATTGTTTGGATAATTTGCGCGACGAGCTATAGATTCGATTCGAAATCTGATTGGAAATCGCTCGATTCGCCTTGATTCAAATTGTACGCCTGTGCGTGATGTTTGTTTTTGAAGTGGGGCCATCGCTAGCTAGGTGGAGCTGGTAGCTGTAGTTGTGCGCGAGCCAGACGCACACGCAATCGCTCTGAGAATTTAAACCATGTGCTTAGATATACCGCATTTACTACAATTTTTCCGTTTCATTTCTTCGTAGAAACTTAGGCTGGTTTCATTAAAATAACGAAATACTTTCGCTAAAGTATATGTTTTATCGGAGTCACATAAATTATTCAGTGTGTCCTCGCGTTCACGATGAACTGACGTCATGTCAATTTGACGTGACACGTATTCCCTCGGTTACGCCACGCTTCTCTTCGCGCCGCTACTTAACAGCCGAATAAAATACATTTAAACAGTTCATTACGCGTCCCTGTCAGTTTCAATATCCGATTACAGCGTGCGGTTCATAGATGGCGCTCTGACATCGGTATCTCTTATTCCATTATGTTTTATGAGAGTCGGCCAGATAATTGCGTTACACTTTGACCTTCGAGTCAATGAAACTCGTGTATCGGAACAAATTGAGCGTTCGCTCTCTAGCAACCCTCGTGTCGTTGATCCCCATTTTTATTTAAATTTCCGCTTCGTACGTCCATCTGGCGATTAGCTGCGATCCATCACGCAACAGGCAGCACCGTGGTTACTGGAAAGGATAGATTCACGATGCTAAAGCAGAATGATCGAAACAACGCAGCGATTGTTGTCGAGCGTCGATTCGAACGGTCGGCCGCGCTCAGGACGGGCGCGGTATTTCCGGGGCTTTGCGCGCGACGACACGTCGATTGGCGTAGCGATACTCGGCGTGCGCATCACGATTCGTGACGCGGTCGTAACAACAAGAAAAAAATAAGCATCCAATCACTGAACTGAGTTACTCGAGTATCGGGCATGATCGGGTGGGGATCCTCCAGGCGATAAGGATGTTAAATTCTTTACCCCGCTGGATATCTCCGCGAAATATTATCGAAGTAGCGTCGCAACAAGGACAAGGGACTATTTGACGTCCCCAGAGTATCAACGCGCATGCGCGCGAAGGCCGGGGGCGGCCATCTTGCTTTCCAGTCAACAGCAGCCAGTGGTCGTCAGTGCACGACAGCTCGGTGGCTACGAAACTCTCTCTCTGATACGGGTGCCGGTCGCCTATCGTAACCCCGACATACTTTGTCCTCGTTGCGTCGTGTTCACCAGTTTATCCTCGCAATCCCGATCCTTCTGTCCACGCGTCTCGAGATCCACCTCGATCCCATCCTACCCCGTGTGTACGAGGCTCGCGATCGCGGCGTTTGTAATACGGCGAGGGAACGCTACGCGCGTGGATTCTGCCAGCATGTCGACGCAAATGCAGGGGACCCTTCTCGACGTGCTGAAGAAGAAGATGAGGCAGACCAAGGAGGAGATGGAGAAGTACAAGGACGAGTGCGAGGAGTATAAGAAGCGGCTGCAGGTGGAAGCGATGCGCCGCGAGGAAGTGAGTGAGAATTCGCCTCATGAGACCACCTTCTCTTCTCCGTGTTCCCCCCGTGCACGCCGCGAAACACCTCGGGCGCGCACCATGTATCCCCCATCGTCGTTGGGGACCATCCTCGTCGATCTCGCTCCTACCTGTGCCCTCTCCTTCTCGATCTCGATTTATAACCTGCTCGAGCGTGTCCCGCACGCTCGGCCCGATCCTTTCGCGTCACCGCGACAGGAACAGGAACCGAGCGCACGGGAGACGGGAGAATTCAGTGAGGTTTTCATCGAGCCGCACGGGAACGAATTAGCGAGCACATCCCGAGCGGCTCGCCCCGTGGATGGAATCGTGTCGGTTTTACGGCCCCGATCGATTCGTCTCGCGGCGAACCTTGTCGTGCGGTTAATTCCATCGGGGACGGACCACCGTGCACACGATCCGCGGCGTGTCTTTACCGGAAATATGGTGCTCAACTTGACGGTGCCCGTTCGGAAAAGTATCGATCCGCGGCACGAATTTAGCAAGGGAAACGGACGGGTCGTGCTCCGGTGGGCGGTAATATAATTTCGACAGACGAGGAATCGTTGAGTCGTCGAACTCTGCGCGAGGTCTGTTTCCAAGCATTAACACGATACGCCGGGGCTGGCGTCCACACGGGTATAGGATCGATCGTGAGTGTCAGGCACGTCGTCGTCAGGCTGGGTTGTGGCCGCGGGAGGGGCGAGGAGAGGGTACATGGAGTCGACTCGCACTCGAGACATTCTTGATACAACGAGGACCGGCTTGAAAACTCACCTCACCCACCCTCCTCCCGTCCGCCCGGCGATCCTCCGTGCATCTGCAAATATTGTAACAGTAACATGGGGGAGAAGTTAATAACGGTGCGCAATGCGCTAAACGCTCGGGTCCCTGCCACGCTTCGGCTCGCATTTTCGACGCTCAGGTTGGCAGCGCCCGGTACATGGACGATTGCCGGTCGATTTTTGCCCGTGCGATCCGGTAGCTGGCTCGCGCGGAACTTTCCTGAAAATTAAACGCGGGATAGCATCCAATAGGCGTTTTTCCAGGGCGATCGGTTTTATGCCCGTCGTGCGGCAGAAGCTAACGGGAAGTTTTTCGAAGCGCTATTGAAACATTATCGCACGTGAGATAGTGGTTTCTTACGCTGGTAACAATTTTCTCGGTAGTTGGAATGCTCTTTAAGCTAGATAAGGAAGTTTCTCGCATTCGGTATTTTAAATGTCGACTTCTGCATCGTATAGGCGGAATTGTTCCGGTGAATCGTGAATCTTGGCACGTTAAGTTAGTTGAATATGAACTTCGATAGATAGAGGCGCGACGGGTACAGTTAGACGTAGGATGGGATAGAAGTACCTACCTTCGATTTTAGCATTTGCAAGCCTCGATCTAACGAGTTCGCAGCGTAATACAGATTTTTCTCTTGAATCACTCGAGCTGACCGAATACCTGAAACGTTCCAGTCGCATTATGGAGTTATTTTGCGAACGATTTCTAATGTTCGTGAACGTGTGACTCGTTGAAATTCTGCGGTTGAGCACCAGCTTCAAAGAACCTCGAGTATGATGACGATGCGACAATACGATGCTTACGTACCAAAAATCACCGCTCCTTTTTTTAACGACGAACCGCTGACATTCCAACGGTATGCTATTTACACGAGTGACATTTAACTCGCCAACACTTAAGGTCGAAGAAATGTATTTTTTTCATTGAGACCGTTTTACCCGCGTCGAAGAAACCTCTCGTAAACTTCGATATCCTCTCGTCTACGGTGACAAGACCATACAGAATTATCGATTAAAGAAGTAACTGAAGCAGGGCTCCTAAGCGGCTATATTACTTTACAAATATTTCGCAGAACTATCTTCTGTTTCACATAGGTAAACATATACGGTGCTCTTCAGGGTTCAAGGAAGCGTATGTAAATGCATTTTTACTTTCTTATTTCTTTCACAAGCTAGCCGCGCCATATCCTGGAGATTGAACTTCTAACTTCTCTTGCTGATCCCTCTAATTACATATCAGAGGAAACACCGGTAAAATAGAAATCCTTATGCACCACCTATTTATGTCTCCCATCAAGAGTCGCTTCGAAGTCCGCCCTCGTATTTAGCACAGTCTGTACATCTCCCAAGTCTGTTCTATTGAACAGTTATCGGAGTGCTCCGAATACCGAATGAAAGAGAGGAAGCAGGGATCTGGGGGAAAAGAACTAAGGAATAAAGGATATATTCCTTGCGATTACGCCATAGAGATTAACCTTGGACACGATCCAAAAAATGTCAACATATCCTCGTGACGACGGTCTGCACTTTATGGCGCGCGGGCGTCCTAAAAGGCCAACGGATGGAAGCTCGTTGGAGCTTCACTAACAAGCTTTTGTGATCGAGCAATCAAGTGCACTGCCGCGCGCGGTCCTTTTTTTTTCTCTCTCTTGCCTCCAATGGCACCGGATCGTACCGATCAGGTACACACTCCTCGGTGTATCCTACGCGTGTGTCGTCTCTCTCGCGGCGAGATTCGTCGAGCTCGGGAGACGCGAGGCTGGTTCATTGATTTCCTTGGCATCGACGGATTTAGCGCGAACCGTGAAAGTTCTGCGTACATACGATCCACGTACGACAGGCACGTGGCAGGCCGGTCTCGTTCAGGAGTTTACATAATGGAGCATCGATTGTCTCCATCCTGGAAGCTGATTTATTAATAAACAACGCGGCGCCGCGCTTGGCCACGAAGGATCGTTTAGGCTGATTGATTTAGGCCGATCGATCCATACTTTCCGATCTACGACGCGTTGAATGTCGAGCGGGATATGTAAATACGGTCAACGAAGACTCTTAAGTTATTTAAATATTTTTCTTCGAGGGTGATCGATCGCGATCAGTTCGCGAGTAGAGTTGCCTTCTTAACGTAGGATTTGGTGCGGCGGATCGCCGTGATTTGTGGGCAACGGTCGTATATCGCGTCGAATTAACAGAACGGTAATGGAGGCAACGAAGGGTGATCCGTGGCGGAAGTTTGGCATACTTACCAGCATTACCGCCGATACTATCGACGAGACCTGTTCGACTGTGCCAGAATGAGTGGGTGTGTCGGTTTCCCTTGAGTACAAAGTCGGTGCATCGTTGATAACATAACTATTCGCAACAAAAGCCATTCAGTCTAAACAACTTGCAAGTAAACATTCAGTTATAGGGAATAGAGTTTCGCGATTTGGAATATATATTTTTAAAGTACTCATTGTAACTAAGAAATCCTGAAAATTATATCTACAATGGACCGATTCTTGTGGTGCTGAATCCGAATATGACGTTATTGTTTGTGTAAAAAAAATTCCTAAAGCAGTTGTCTTAATAAAAAAATCGCTTTTTTGGAGGTAACTAAAAATCGAAAGGCCGGAGAATTTTTTAAATATTTTTTCCGGATTACTCGCACCAATTATTTTTATAAATTTTGTAAATAATAATTATTATTATTAAGCGTCTTTAATGCACGACACAAGTATATAAGCAAGAAAAGAACGAGAGAAAACAGAGAAACGCAAAGGCGAGGTTCAGTCATAGACTGTTTTTCAACCTAACCTAAACTGATTACGAATTGGTATCTTGCCCTATGGGCCAAGATGTAGCCCCTGGGAGTTAAAAACAGGTTCAAATGGATTTTGAAGTAAATTGGTACCAGTAATGCGAAAAAAATATTTAAAAAATTCTACGGCCTTTCCTTTTTGAATTATCTCCAAAAAACGATTTTTTATTAAGAAAACTACCTTAGGAATTTTTTTTTACACAAACAATAAAGTCATATTCGGATTCAGCACCACAAAAAAAAATACGATGCCAGGTTTTAGCCAAATATTCTTGAATAAGAAGATTTTGCCGTTTTTCGCATACGCCTTGAGGCTATATTGAATGTTATTGATAACATGAGTAAAATAGGTCCATTGCAGATATAATTTTCAGGATTTCTTAGTTACCACGAGTACTTTAAATATACATATTCCAAATCGGGAAACTCCATTCACTATAAGTGAATTATTACTTGTTAGAAACTACATGACAGGAATCCTGAAACAGATTATCAAACTTCACTTCCCAACTCTGTAAAAATCATAAGATTACAAACCTAATCACAAACTTAAGAATTAGGAAATAGACTTATTGAATATTAAGGTTAAAGAACGAAGCCTGTTGCGCGACAAGCTTTCTCCCGAAGATCCCATTGAGAAGCAAGCCTAATTTTTCTGCGAGATAAGATAGTCGCTATCGAAGCAATCGTCGCTATTGCCCCGCGATTATTTCGTGCGTGTCGTCGGCCAGGGGAGAATAGGTGTGACGAATGCTCCGGATACGAAGTTGATACATGGCTTGTAAACAGTAACACGCGCACAAAAGTAAGCGCACGGTGAATTAGGATTTATCCGCTCGGTAGACAATCGTCGGCAGGTGCAGCTGCTCGCTAACGGGGACAAGGGCCTGGAATTGCGTGTACTATACAAGCACACGCGTAATCGAGCGTTAAGTAATTTACATTTGTAAGGGCGCACGGTTCGCTTCGTTCGACGTAACGCGCACCGGCCGAACTCTCCTTTCAATAGCTCCGAGTTCGCTGGACGTTAATTACAGACCCGCTTAATTGCGATCGAACCTTGCCTGACCCATTTATAGCTCTGTTTAGTAAACTTAGTCAAGTACCTGCTCGCTGTGAACAATCGCACGTTACCTTTCGTTTTCTTCATTCGTCCGCGCCGTTATTCGACTTAAACACGCGTAGAACGCCTATACTAAAAGCGAGTCATCCTGATTAACTCGGAAAGCAAATGCAAAGTCGATGGGAGTAATATCGAGGAATCACTGCCTTTCCAAAGAAAGCTTCTTCGAGACGCGAGCGGTCCTGCACCTGGCCGCGTCGCAGAGTGGAATGGAAACCCGCGTGAATTTGATTAACCGAGATTAATCAGAATAGACTTTCGTGCGAGGCATCTGATCCGCGAAGCGTTACGACGCCAGTTTTAATTGCGCCGAGACGAGAGCGGTCTTCTTGTTCGCGACAAGCCCCACTTTTGACTCGGACGAGCGTTCCCAGTGGGCAGGCATGCAAATGCGGGCAGAAACGCGCGGATGCTGTGAAAATTGGTGACGCGCGCGGATGACCCATTCAATTAAGTCGCTCGGTGCAGCGATGCTCGAGCCTCCGGCTCGAGGAAGCCCGCCTGGGTCATTGATATGCGAATCGAGCGTAGACCTTGACGGTGGTCGCGGCGAATCGCGATCACGTGTCGCGCGTCGCAGCTTCTAAACCTCGCCTTCTTTCACCGGGGAGAATAATTCACGAGGAATCCCTAAGTCGACGCTGCAAGCTGGCCGCATCTGGTGACACCGAATCGTTTCAAAGCTCAGCCGTGCAGTTCTGTATCAACGAAGATACCTTATCTGGCTCTTTATCTTAACTTTGTTAGTTCGTTGAAGATTTATTGCGGCCTTGCAGTTTACCCGAGCTGGATCCCTTAAGCGATATCTGTCCTCCAACGTGGCTGAACTATGGAAATATTACTCGCAGCTCGATTTTGCGCTAAATTGCTCTATTGTTTAACCGCGAGCCATCGTTGTGCCAGTTGTAACGAGCAGTGGGAACTCAAGTATGTTTGCATCATCGAGCCGTAGACGAACTTGAACTTAGTTCTCCGCTCGGTGTAGGCGATAAAGCTACTCGCAGCAAATCGTTGAATACTCGGTGCAATAAGTGATAAGCGAAGCCGCGGCACGGTTGGCTACTCGGAACTAACGGTGCATCTTCTTTTCTGATTGCAGGCTGAATCCGAAGTGGCCGCTCTGAATCGTCGTATCCAATTGTTGGAGGAGGACCTCGAGAGATCCGAGGAACGCCTCGCTACCGCCACTGCTAAATTAGCAGAGGCGTCGCAGGCCGCAGATGAGAGCGAACGGTAAACGATGCCACGCTTTTTATCATTTCATTCTCGATCACGATCATCGAACGGCCACGTAATTTTTATAAATACCCGTACGATGCCGGGCAGCGCATAGGCGAGCAGCGAAAATACGCTCTCGTACGGATATTTGTAAGGAGGCTCGCGTTCGACGAGCATAGCAGCCGTTTTACTCAATGGGTAGATAATGTTAGGCCCCCATTGGGATATATCGATTCAGGTGAAAGTGTGCTTCAGTGCGCGTCGCTCGATGGCGGCAAGTTCACGGTCTGAGCTCAAAATACCGAGGAGTTGCTCGTTGTTAAAGACTTGCAATTAGATTCTCCATGAATTAAGGATTTGTGAAATTTCTGGATTGGAGTGGGTACATTTCACTTGCAGATCCCCAGATAGAGAAATTGTGTATCGTGTCGTCTACTGTTATCTACCCTGCGAGATAAAATAGATTAATCTTCTTAGGACTTTAACAACCAAGGATTAAATTCAGATAGTTCATGAATTCTCATTCTGAACAGGTCTAAAATTATTGTGCAAGGAACGGCTTGCAAATTTTGGTTAAACGAGGGGTTTAACACTATTCCTACCGACACTTCGCGTGTACCTATTCCTACCGCGGCCGGCCAAATTCCCGGTCTTTAGCACAACTTATATTTTTTAATGTAGAATGAAGATAATAGCCAATTCGACAGTATAAAAATATAGTTTCTTTTATTCGGAAGTATATCACGTACATACGTATATTTGAGGAAAACTCGTGAAGTTTAAAGGCGATTCAATTACGTTGTATATAGGAAATTCTAAGCGAAATTTTAAAAATTTGACCGGTCGTGGTGGGAATAGTGTTAAGGTAATAAGCAGTGATGAAGTAGAAAAGGAACCGGATTCGCGTAATATTATATGTTTATTTGGTATGTAATTTCAAGGTCTCCTACACTTCGCTCGATCAGAAAGTCCTTTATCACATTTCGGTCGTAATAATTCCACCACAATAATTTTAGACAGTATTCCAAAATTTTTGCAAACGAAAAGCTAGTCGATGCTTAAAGAAATCGAGCTGAAAGAGCGAGCAATCTCGAAAGGCCACATTCTACGTTCAGATCTATTTATAAGACAACACAGCACTCCATTATAATCTTTCTCTGTTAGCATTGCGCCAAATATAGAGCTGGGCGAGCTACAGTCGCCTAATAATCGAATGCACGCATAGGCGTGATTGCGGATAGACAAGAACACAGGTAGCAATTTTACCGCGATTTCACGAACCGCGCGCAAAGTGGGTGTTTAATTAGAAAATGATGCGATTAGAGTTAAATTCGATGTCGCTTAATCAACCGATTAGCAGTATCAGACACAATTTCTTCTTTCACCTACAGTTTCTTATAAAAACCACCAAGCTTTCTCCTCGCGCTAATCAGCTCAGAAATGTTATAAATAGCGAACGAATTTAATCAGATCGCGCGTGTTCGCTCTTTCACTGGAATATCAATTAGCACCAGGAACTTGTTATCGATAGAACTAACCTTTCGACGTTGAAAGAACCCCGAGAATCAATGTTTGCAGAAATGTCCGCTTGATCGTTGCTCGCCTCGATAAAGTTTATCGGCGACCGAAGCCGCGATTTCGAGAATCCGCGTCGGATCGGTGCGCGCAAGTGGCGGATATGTAGATGATTTATCGCGGTTGATAACAGAATGACGCGTTCTCGCGGTTTTCTTGTCGCGATAGCCAGCGGAGGATTCGCGAATTCTGCAACGGGAGCAATATTTTGTCGAAGCTTTATTCCTTGGGGTATACTGTCGCTGCACGATAAGTTCTCCAAAGACATGCCAGTCGGAAGGTTTTCGTGCAAGAGTGAATCGTAACTTCCGAGCTTAGTCAGTTAAACGTTTCCATTCGCAATTAAACTAGCTTTTCCTCGTCACTGCCCCAATTCTATTATTTTCATCGCGTCGGATCATGAAAAATGTCGCGATTAGCCTCTCGCGAGAGGCCAGTAGCTGTTATCGCAGAGATCGCGAGAGACTTTGCCGCGCGTCGGTGATGTTTCTTTCAACGGCGATGAAATAGATGCTAAAAATCGAATGATAATCGACCGCTAGGATACGCAAGGCACTCGAAAACCGTACCAATATGGAGGATGACCGGGTATCATTGTTGGAGCAGCAGCTAGCACAGGCTAAACTGATCGCCGAGGAGGCGGATAAGAAATACGAGGAGGTGGGTCACGTACCAGCGACAAGCTAACGATTTCTACCAAACGAATCCTTCGGGAACGAGTCAGTGGTCACCTTGACGAGCCTGTGTTCGAAATCCAAAGACACTTAAAAGCGGGCTGCCTTAAACTTCCATTTACCTCTAAACCAGGCGAATGTCTCACGCCGCAACGTCGGATTAATTATAATCGCTATCTACTTGCAATTTTGTACAGCCCATCTTGAGCCACTTGTTGGATCGTTGCATATCACGAAACAAGCGCATTGATATGTAACTTACAGTTCCATAAATCACTCCGGCATCCACAAGTTAATCCAATCTGAACTCAGCTCGTCAAGACCGACCACCCACTTGCTCCCGGAGGTGTAGCCTCCTCTGCAGGATCGCCAGTACGTAGCAGGAAAGCGGGAACTGCCGCGGACCACCAGGAGATCCTCGTCCGCTGGGACGAGGCGGCGATAATCTATGACTCGTTTCTCTATAGCTCGTTTGTTTCGCCCGTAAAGTATGTTAATCCCGATTCTTTGTCGTAATTATTAAAGAGCCCGCAAGATTCTTGAGAATCGCAGCTTGGCCGATGAAGAGCGCATGGACGCCCTCGAAAATCAGCTGAAGGAGGCCAGGTTCCTTGCTGAAGAGGCAGACAAGAAATACGATGAGGTTCGCGAGCCCACGACTGTCGAGCGTGACGGCTGCAGTGATAATGATAATAATGATAAAAATAACGATGATCACGATGATGGTTCCTAGTTGATAGTCGAGATAGTGCCTAACCCCATAACTCTCTGTCTTCTCTCTGTGTGCTCGAAAGAACCGTGGCCCGGTATACAAGTATCCTACCTAGCAGCGCGCGTCTCGATCGATCGAAATTCATCGCGGGTTAAAAAACACCGGCAAGTTAATGCGACCGATCGACCGACCCGGGGGTTGTCGATCCTTAAAAGTTAATCGGAAGCGAGCCGGGGCTCGCGGCGCCCCGGCTCGGCGTATAAAAGTGTTTCGGGGGAAATGAGAGAATGAAATAGTAATCGTGATTTTATTAATCGTCTGTGATTTCGTCGAGCAAGTGAGATGATTGATCGACCGACGGGGTAACAAGTGCAGTGTTCAAATCATTCAGATTCGGGAATAAGAGAAGGAGAAATATAATAAATCTAATTAGAATGGGGAAATAGTGGTGATGCACGCGTACTAATATCAGTGTCACGTGTTTCGAGCGCGACTTAACCGTAGAGCCGCTGTATATCTGTGATTTCCAAGTGTTTGTTGGAGCAAAGACGTGGAGGAGGAAAAGAAAGAGAGAAAAAAAAATAAGTTTCCCAAGTGCCAGTTTCATATTTAAAAGGAAAAAGAGGGGGAGGGGTGGAATGAAAATTTAGTCCGTTCGATAAAGTCGAGGAAGCCTTTCACCGCGAGGGATCGTCTCTCTCAATCGTTCATCAGTATCGTGGATGTTGGTCCGCGTGCTCGGTTTGTTTTACCGGAAACTGGCCCCGCAAACGGTTAATCCTGTGTTGTGATACGAAGGCGAGATCGTAGCTCGGTCTCGTTGCAATAATGGTGCTGCTTCTGTCCAAAGACTCCCTTTTTCGCTTTGCCTGGAATTCGGAACGTGCTCGTACCACCGAAAAACACTCCAAATCCATCTGTTATGGTAGGTGGTGTCCACGTTGAAGTTGCAAGGATTACGAAACGAGCTGGCTTTAACGTACAAATACAACCGGAATATCAATCAGGTTGTTCGAACAGACTCGAACTCCTCGCAGGGGAGGAATCTCAGTTGCGTTTCGCGGCTTCGCGGAATAAAATTGACGATGCCCCGTGAAAGTTTCCCCATTACGAAAACGCAATTACAGGCACGAACGAATCACGGCTACGCCGGGCGTAATATTAATCCACTTGGTAGCATTAGACGGGCAAAAAAGAAAGTTCTGCTACGAATTGCTCGGTGTTTCGCGCCACTTGGTAGCAGGTTTCACTAAATCGATGCGTAACAATGATTTTCTAGCGCTCGCGACGATTTCACGAGTTCGAGAATCGTTGTAACTTCAACGTGTCCTATGCCCCCCCCTAAATAACGAGCTCTCTCCGATTGGAGCGTGCCCCGATCAGCAATTAGGGTGTTGGAACTAATCGCTGTGTGGCGATAATTAACATCTGATTGCAGTGGAGTGTCAGGACCACCCAGGTCCATTCCGACGAACCCTGTTTGCTTATTCTAACGATCTAACCCCCCCCCATAACACTTGTAATTGCAGAAGCTCGGATCACCAGAGGCGAGCCTTAACAGCAACCGTGTGTGACCAATCCTTTCTTTCTCTTCTTTTCTTTTTATCTCAATGCAATAATCATTTATCATTGACCTCCTGTTCCCCGCGATGTGTAAGCGTTACGTAAACTCGCTCCTCGGTATAAATTCACTCGGGTTACATCATCGAGATAAATCGTCGGTGAGAACGTTCTTCTTAGTGTACGCGATATCTGCAATGATCTAAGAAAAACCGATCAGTGCTATCAGCCACACTTTCTATAATTATCATTCCGCGCGGGATGGTTAGCTGTCGCAATCTCCAAAGGGTAAATCTTACCTCTGCGGAGTCGTTCCCCCTGCATCCGACGACTTTCACACGGGGAAGAAGCTACAATAGAATTTGCATCGCAGGAACTTGTCCGTAATTGTTTATTAAACGAAATTGCCGGTCCGCGCTCGAAGAGGAGCCGTTTATTTTTCCGAGGGGGTTGCGTCACGCTTGCGCTCGTGCTCAGGAGAAGTTCGTTGCATGCGTAGAACGAAAGGTCGCCGTAGACAAACGAAAGGGGCATTCCATCGGCGCAACAGTCGTTCGTTTTGCCATCGATTTCGAGGACGGCGTGAATTCCTCGTGCGATTTTTCTACGGCGGCCTCAGTGGTCGGGTGGCGCACGAACGGTCCCCTATCCCGTTCGTGCCGAGCAGCGATTCTGAGAACAAACTCTCAGGAGTTTCGCTTTGTTCTTATCTGCTCCGTCGGTTCTCTTTACGAGATACGCTCCGCGGCTGGAAGAGTGCTTCGATAAACGTAATCTACGGGCCGGTGCTCGTAAATTTCGCGGCCGATCGGCGCGGCAGCCTTGAGATCTCGTTCCGCTTGTATTTCGGACGAGGCGTGCGAATAGCCCGAATCGCTTCGCTCGGCGTCGAAATCTATCGAACGCTTCGGAGACGTCCGAGTTCCATCTGGGCTGCGTGGCGCGATTGGAGGCGGCTCCGTTCGCTTCTCGTTCGGCTGGGTAAACGGAGTGGTTTAGCAAAGCACGTTTCGCGGTTAGTGTTCCACTGGCTCAATATTTGCGATTCCATCGCGAATGGGACGCGCGGTTCCGCGCAGGAACGCGGAATACTATTGACCCCTTAACCGAGCGCGACCACTTGCCTCGCTCCTCGGCTAGAGATGTTTGCAATGGGACACGGAGGATTAACGGATCGCCAGTGAAGAAATCCTCCGTTTCTCGCAGGCCACTCGAGACTTTATACGCCTTAGCTTCAACGTTTCGCCAGTTTACCTCTGAACTGCTGGTCTGATGAATTCGTCAAGAAACGGAGACACGTCACACCGAAATTTCGCCTCCCGTTTGGAACTCGCGGTGTCCCGGTCTCGTTCGGAGGTCTCTCAGACCGTGCGTAAAAACTCTCGCGGACTCGTCGGTCGACTATGCCGCATAAGGTGGAGGAATGTCCCCGCGGAGGGCGAGAACTCTTCCAGCGGCGGTGGTATCTTGGCCGCGGACGGTGCAAGATCGGCGCGAAATCGTCGGTCTTGGCCCAGATGCCGGCGAGCCGAGGAAACGAGAGAACCAGGAGAGACGGGGAGGTCGCGGGGGAGAAAGAGAGGGATAGACGAAACGGAACATAAGGAGAAACCGTGTGTATGTGTCGTTTATACAGGTCGCCCGTAAATTGGCCATGGTCGAGGCCGATCTAGAACGTGCCGAGGAACGCGCCGAGGCCGGAGAGTCGTAAGCATCAGTTTTTAAAAAAAAAAACAAAAAAAAAAACAACAGATTAACAGTTCCCCTTGCGTCTTCTGTACCCCGCCTCGCGTGCCAACGAGTTTGTTTCTCCTCCCTCTGTTCGTCGCACTTTCTCGAGTCTCGGGTCCACGGCGACCCGTCTCGCATCTTTTCACACCTTTCCCGGCATTTCGGCGACGATAACGAACCACCTGTGGCAGTGTCTAAAACGTGTGTGATATTGTTTTTGTTTTGCGAACTTAATATCCCTCGTTCGTTGCTAATGAGGCACCCTTTTTGGTTCGCCCGGCAGTTATTGGTGTCTGCGCACCAAGCGTTGCTTCCGTCAGAACTTTTCCGCTGTTTTCGGATAAAGGGAAATTGGAGTTGGAAGGGTTTCTGTTTGGATGAGAAGTAGTAGGTGTTTGTTAAATGGTAATTGTATCTATCTGGAGAAGGTATACTTTTCAACGAAGATTTCCTTTTGCTTCCACGTCCAAGAGAATGGGATTTAAATGAAACAGACGCGCAGTGGAAAGATTGGCCAGGATTTGTATTCGTTTGTGGATCCCCTGTTTTAAGCTAAGCATTCTCTTGGAAAAGGAAAACAGGTTTATAGAATCCTTTACTTGAGTAATTTTCAAGCCACAGCCAAGCAGCAGACTCGCAGAGGAATGGGGAATGGAGACACTGTAGCTGACCCCTGGACCTTTGCATGCGTTACAGACCATTTTCATTTTGTATTTTTCTTATTCTTCTTCTTTTTTTTTTAAGTCCTCATATCCTTGCTTTTTCGCATGACACGTGTGGCTGTTGATCACAGGTCGCCAGAAAACTAGTCATGATGGAACAGGATCTCGAGCGTGCCGAGGAAAAGGCGGACCTGTCGGAAGGGTAGGTGGTTCAGTTTGTGCATGATTCGTTCTTCCCCTGTCTCTTTTTCAAACTCTACGCTGATGCTTTTTAAATACGGACGAACATTGGTCGATTAGATACAGCCGTCAAAAATTCATTTACTGTTACTAGAAGTTTCTTGTGCGAATTTTGACGTATTAAATACTCCAAAAAAAATACTATTATACCCTCCTTAATTAAAATGTCCTATCGAGCATTTCGAAACAATCAAAGAAACTGAAGTATATCATTTTTTTTGTGCCGTTCTTATTTTTCTTTATTCAATTTGAGAACTCTTACCATTATTTCGTAACAGACTGGTATAATTTTTTGTAATCGGTGCACCGGTAGATAAAGTATTATTAACGTAGCAATTAATTAAATATTTCAGATAGGATATTCTAACCATTTGAAGAGCAGTTAGGTTAAATGCATTAGATTGTTTCTAGATCCGTGCGAAGCACGTAGGGTTTCCTAACTTTACTTAAAGAAATAAAAAACATGCGAAGCTTCAATATTTCAATATACCTTGAAAAATGAGAAATGCTAAATAGGACATTTTAACTAGGCAGGGCAGTATTCTCCTAAGTGGAAGAATCCCTTGCTTCACCCGAGTGCCACTTGTTTCGAAACGCCCTGTATAAGAGGGCATTTTAGAAGTTAGAATGAAATAAGAAGCGACCAAGTGTTCGTCCTCAGGGATGAGAACACGCTCAGGTAGGAATCGATGGGGGGGGAGTCGAGACCCTTTGTAACCGGCTATTCGTTTTGCAGGAAGATCGTAGAACTGGAAGAGGAACTGCGCGTGGTTGGCAACAACCTGAAGTCCCTCGAGGTCTCCGAAGAGAAGGTAAATGCACCGATTCATTTGCAGTAGGGAACTACCTACGAAATCTTGGTACATCTATTCACTTTCTCTTCCTTTCGGGTTCACTTTCGTAAGAATCGCGACAAGTACGAGCTTCGAATCCCTCGAACGGTTTTTGTCCCGTCGCTTAACGAGCAAATTTAGAAGTTTCGTCGAATTAAATGCGAACTGATTTCATAATATTGCGGAATTATTCGCGATACACGATACACCGCCAGTTACAGGAACCATTCCCTCGAACAATACACCTCGTAACGTTGCTCCCATTACCGTATTCTTTCCCACTCGTCGCAGACAGCAAAACCTCTGACTTCGGCGAAATTGCGCCCCGCGAAAGTTGCCCCGAGCCGAGACAAAGAAAGCAGGAAGGAAGAGCACGCGTTACGTACACTTTCAGTGATTAGCAAAAGCCATCGCGTAATTCGTCACGAGCGGCGCGAGATTGATTCACCGAAGTACGAAGTGCAGAGGTTTTGACGGATCATGGCGTTTGTCGTAAAGTGTTCGATCAGATGGCGCGTAAAGTTCGCCGCGCGAGTAGATTCGCGTGCCGAGGCGATGGAGAATTTTCTTTCGAGATACATAATGCTGACGTTACTGTACGTAGGCCAACCAGCGCGAGGAGGAGTACAAGAACCAAATTAAGACTCTTACCACTCGTCTAAAGGAGGTACAGATCCTTTGAAGAGTGTTCTGCATCTCGTTTTGCCAAGTGTGATTTGTTGTCGCGAGGCGTTGATCGATTTTTACTAAACCATTAACTCGTTCATCCATGCACCACTTCTACCAGCAACCATCGTTTCCTTTCATTACTTGTGTGCCTCGGTTTGATTTTTAATTTCTGTAACCCTAACGTGTGGCCGTTTTCTTTCTTTTTTTGCGCTTCACTAAAACTAGGCGACGCAAAGAGAAGAGACTTTCGTGGGGCAGGTGAAGATACTGGATAGTCAATTGAAAGAGGTAAGTGGTCGATAAGTCGGCCCTGAAGTGGCAGTTTCGCGGAGGAGTATTTTAAGTCCGTGACTACCCGTGAAACATTCAGAAAACTTTTCTTACTCGCCGGAGCTACGGGTTCTCCTCAATTTTATAATCCTGTCCGTGGTGGTAGTTGGCTCGAAGTAGATCTCGATTCTTTTGTACAAACTTTCCCTTCGTTTCGCGCATCTTTCGCATTTCAGTCGCGTACCGGTACTTTATATATTACGCATAAATATGGAGCACGGACAGAGGGCTCGTAGAGTAATCATTAATTGACGTTTAATTAGCGTTGAGCGAGAGTTAGAAGGATAGTGGTATCATCAGAGTTTGCATTACGAAGGTACGAATATTGGAGTGTTAAGTTTTTTTTCGTAACGAAGATTGAATTAACGATGGAGACGTTAAAGGAACGTGCATAACTGGCTAACATTAATCACAAGTTTATTGGGGAAAAAAGAGTTCGAGCATGGAGTGGAACTAATAAGAAATAACGAGATTGCTGTAAAATCGTCGATTTTAAAATGGCAAGCAACACTTCTCGACTTCGCTATTTTATTCGAACGTGATTCACGTTTGCTTAATACGTTTTCTGCATTGCTACCGACGTGCGCGTGAAATTTTTAGACGCGCGAAGTTTTAAAATCGACGACAGATCACGCGTAAAGCGATCCCATTGCGCGTACTTACATATTCTTCCTGTTTCCATAGGCTGAAGCTCGTGCCGAGTTCGCAGAAAGATCCGTGCAGAAACTCCAGAAGGAGGTCGACAGGCTCGAAGGTGCGTATTCATCAGACCTACTCATTCATTTCATCCTTCAGAATTTTTCGTTAGGGAGAGAAGACTTTTATTTACTCGAAGAGCCGTTAGGAAATTCTTTTCAATTCGATCATACCGTAGAAACATTTCAGTTGGACTCTCTAGCATTAGACCTTACGTTCTTTAAACACTTAACATAAGAAAGAGAGAGAGAGAGAGAGAGAGAGAGAGAGAGAGAGAGAGAGAGAACTGCAAATCGAGAATTGAATATCAGAGGGAGCAGAATATGAAAAGTCAGGCTGTGCCAAAAGCTATTGGATAGGGATTCATCCATACCCATTGAACCCTTACTTGTTTCCAAATTCACGGAAAATTAATTCGTACCAATTCGTTCTGCTAAATAATCTTATCCCAAGTAACCATTTGGAGTGCGATACACCTGCGAGGGGAGGATCAGTGGTTGAAAGCACGCTTTTCCAACGAGTCGGAGCCGGATGAAGTCGGCACCTGCAGTTTCATCCGCGATTCGTTAGAAATGCGTGCTTGCGCCCTCCGTTCCTCTTCTCTGTTAAGGAACAGAACCCGTCGACGGTCTGGATAGCTGAATCGACAGAGCGTTTCCCCTCGAGTTCCAGTCCGATCGACTGATTCTGCTCTTACGCGTAAAGCATCATCCGTGTCGTTCCCCCTGAAAAGAACGAATCGCGGTCCCATAAGCCGTCAGAAGCGTCTAACAGCAAGCGGCGACCACTGACGATGCAGTGTCGTGGTCGCGTGTGACGTGTGCATATTCACCCCAGTTCTCTAACCGGCGACTGCAGTTTTGCTCTGTGGCTTGCGTGTGCGTTTTGCTCTCCCTCTAACCAGTAATCTTTCCAGACGACCTTGCCGCTGAGAGAGAGAAAAACAAATTGCTCCAGGAGGAGATGGAAGCCACCCTGCATGACATCCAGAACATGTAGATCGTGTGTCTCGCGGCGGACAGAAAGACAAAAAGAAACTACACACACACACACACACACACACACACACACAAACACACAGAATTTTATAGGACACGTTTCGAAAAGAGGGGAAGGAAACGAAAACCAAAAGACAGACACACTGCAGACTGGGAGGACACGGTCGAAAACAGACGCCGGGAGAGAAACGAGAATCGAGACACGTTTCGAAAACACGCTGTACGGCGCGAGCGCTTTTGTGTGTGGTGCACACCCTCCCATTAACGTATACAGACATTAAGAGAGAGAGGAAAAATATGGAAACCATACGCGGTCTCTTTAGGCTAGACTCACGACATCTCCCCATTGTACGCCCATCAGCAACGCGCTGGTTGCGCGCTTCTTCTCCGTGTGTATGATGCTGTTGTGCGTGTGTTTGTTGCATGTCTGTGTGTTTTGCGCGCGCGCGGTAGAACGAGAGATAAAGGATGCAGAGCTGAGATAGAGAGAAAGAGAGATAAAGTGTGTCGATGACAGATGGGAAACGACAAAGAAGAAAGACGGAGATAAAGAGAGAAGAGAGGTAGGGTGCGGTTTGTCAAAGGGGATTCGAAGTTTACTCCCCTTTGCCTTCGATTTCCTTTTCTTTTTCTTTGGCGTTTGGGTTTTATGTGTCCGAGTGGTTCTTTCCTCTTCATTATTTTTTTTTTTAAATAACGCTGTTCCCTCGAAACGCGCGACGCTTTCGATTGAATCGACAGCAATTAACATCGTCGACGTTGAGAGACTAACCGTGTGTGCACCATCAAGTGTCACGTAGATTGGAGACTTAACGGGAACTCAGAGAGGAAAGAGTAACAAAGTAGACGCGAGACAAACGCGGAAATAATCGATCGGAGCGCGTACATCGGAAAAGAACTTTCCAATCGACTCTGTCAAGTATTCTGAGCAGCTGGTGCGCTCTGCCACCGTGTCGCGTAATCTAGAACCTCGCGAGAGGTTCGATGTTCCGCAATTGATTTCCTTGAGACCGATCTGTCGCTACGTAATTACACTGGATGACTGTAAGTCGATACACTGAACTGATAACGCCGAAGGCAAACCGTTGACAAGGTAACAAGTAGCTTTTCCAGGAAAAGCGGTCGAGGAAGCTCGGAGGTATTTACTTTTAAAAAATTCGATGCACCTGGCAGAGCGCAACTTCAGCGAAGAATATTTGATCGATTCGATCAGGCGAGCAAGTTTTTTCTCGGTGTACATCTGCGTCGCGGGTCCCTCGGTTCAGAGAAGAGAAGTAAAAGAGCGCCGCGTGCGCTCTTCGTCGCCTACATTCCTTATTCCCGACGGCTCAGCGTCCTCGAGAAGGTTTTCTTCTTTCTTCCACGCTCGTTCCCTCATCCGTAATGATCTTACACGCTTTTTAAACGACGCTCACTGCCAGTAATCCTAGCTAGGAGGCGAGGCTCGTTCGAATTTGCGATCCCGCGATCCTCGTTGCCGGGTGAAGTAGATAGAGTATTCTTAGAGCTTAGCTCGCGACCTAAAACCTACAATCGAGTTTCATCGAGAATATTTAGCGATAGAACAGAGTCATCCGAAACTTGAAAAGAGATTCCTTCGTAGAAGCTTTCGTTTTCTTGCAAGCGATGACGCGAAGGAGCATCTTTATACGTTTTCGATTCATGAAATTGAACCGCGTGTTCTGAGATCTCTGCGGAGATTAGACTCGCGCGGATCGAGAATCCGGTGATGTCGGGGCCATTCCTAGACGCGAGGGTGAAAATTCAGCGACTCGTTGGAGGCGAACGAGCGTAGATCACGCGGGCCTCCGCGTCTTCTCACTCGCGCTGAGCCACTCGATATTTACCGATCGTGCCTGTATATATTTAATTATACGAATAATGATCACGGCCGAACGGACGCCCCGGCGCAGGGAGAAGCGTTTCGTTCCGCCGGCACGGCTTTCGATTCCGACGAAACGAAAATGCACTTTCCAGCCACACACACACAGACACTGCCGTACACAGGCCAGAAAAAAAGAAAGAGAAAAGAGAAGGAAGCAACTTTCACTTTGCGTCGCGTACTTCGTCTTGTATTATTCATTACTGCTACTGTTAATTAGTATCATCTTTTATCGCTACCGCCACCACCCCTCCATATCACGGCGAGCATCGAGATGATGCCGCGCGAAACTCTCCTCCCCCTTTGTCATTTGCGAAGAAACGACCGACTTACGAAGGGTCGGTCCACGGTAACTGCCCGAACGCGTTCAGCCCCTTCGACGATCCTTGTAGCGACATTTTCCTGCAGCGAAGTCTTCTCGGGTGTCTTTTCGAGGCGCGTCTGAAAGGTCCGCCACAGAGTTGATCTTTACTTGTTGTAAAGTTTACGAACAGATTCTATGCAATCTCTGCTGAGCTCGATAGGTTCCCCGGTCCACATCGTGCAGTTTTATTTCAGAGTTTAGTTATCCTTCCATGTATATATGGAAGGATAAGTAAACTGTAATATATATATATATATATATCTTTTCGACGAAACTTGGTTTGCAATAGCGCACGATAGATCTCAGAAAACCACCCAGAAGAAAGAGTTGCGAACACGTCCTCCGGGAGAACGTCGCTCGAAACGATGAAAGCACAATAATTACGATACTCCGCGCGTCCTACCGTTCATGGATAATAATGAATTTTTGTTATTCCCGTTATTTTTTCCCCCCCGGAGAAAGAGGAATGCCGAGGTATAGAAAGAGTAAACGAGGAAACGCAGATACTTGAGTTCACGAGAGTTTTAGTTTATTAATTTACTTAATATTAATAAAATGAACGAATACGGAACGATAATAACACTAATATCATTGTAATGATAATGATTATTATATATATTGCTATTATTATAAAACTGTTTATAATATATATTTTAATTTTGAAAAAACAGTGTGTCGTTTGTTTTTTTTTTTTGTTGTCGTTGTGTTCTCATACTTCTGTTTTCAATACTGATCTGCGCTAACGTTAACCCTCTCCCCCGCGGCTCGTTAACAATCGATCCATCGCGGCCGCGCGATGATAACACGCTGCCCGTTGTGTTAGAGAGCCGTGTGTGTGTGTAGTTGTTGCATGCCACACACAACAGAAGGACTAGCGGTACGTATCGATGAAACAACGGTGAGTAAACTAGCTTTTCCTTTTTTTGCTATTTATATAAAAGCCTCTCGTACAATGCCCCATTATCTCGCATGATCCTTCCTTCTTCCGGTACCGTCGTTCTTTGACCCTCGTGTTGCGATTAAACGGGGACCTGGATGCCTCTGTTGTACCTTTTCGATGACAGGATAATTCTTTGTTTTCTGCTCCCCTCAGAGAATATCACTCAACTGTAAATTAGAAAGATTTAGATGTCTTTCGTTATGCGCTCTAAATTTCAATGACAACGCATCTTGAAGGGAACATTTAATAGACCAACTAGAAACTCATTTGACATTGCAGTTTCGTCATTTACTTGCTCGCAGAGCATCAATTTCATTCATCTTCACGCTGCAATCGCTTCTCATCCCCATTGATCCGGAAACTCAGATACTCGGCTCTGAGTCCCAACCTCCTGTCCGCAAAGCTTCGAATATAATATTTTACTAAACAGTTTAGTTTAACGACAGAGCGAACACCTGCAATCTGCTCGAAACACACGGCTTTCGAAGCAGACCATCCCCCGGAGGAGGGGACGAACGCTTCGAATAACGATGCAAATGCTTGCAGATGAAATGGTGGTTGAGAAGGAGAAGTTCAAGGAGATTGGGGACGGCTTGGATCAGGCATTCATGGAGCTCTACGACATCTAACGAGCCACTAACCAACCCTTCTAACGCTTCGACCAAAACAAAAAATTACAATCAAATCTACAGATACCTTTCTCACAATCTCGCTTGCTCTTAACACCTTAATCCGTAAGTTACTTGCCAGCTTCTTAACCCACTTACTCGCCGCTAACGACCAGCAGCTTCTCTAACTCGTTTCAGACGCGGCTCGACAGTCTTATCCGCCAAAGCGTCTTATCACTGGCCGTCGGGGACCGATAATCCTCGTATCGCAGATACCCCGACACGCTCAGATAAATTTCTGCTAATATTAACGTCATTCGAAGCTTTAAACGCGTATCATTCTTACATTTTACGCTTCCACTCCTTGCCTCGAATTCGCAGACGTTGCCGCCCGACGTTAGAGTCACTTGAACAGACGCTTCGCGAAGGCAAGGAGTCAGAGAAGCAGCATTTTCATTGGCAACAGTGCCGCGCGATCATTTTCATACGGATAGATATATTTGTCTTTCGCATTATAAGAGATAAAAAAAAAGAGTGGCGAAAGGATTGCATATTCAAGTTTGTTGGATAAAGATTATCTTGCGTTAAGCCTGAGGCTGAAGTGTATCAGAGTATCAATATTCAGGGTACTTGTACGTTTATTTATGTGTCTAATAAACACGCATTTCGTTTCAGACGAGCTCGTACACGAGAAAGAAAAGTACAAATACATCTGCGACGACCTGGACCTTACCTTCACCGAGTTGATCGAGAAGAATTAATTGATAATCGGCGATCGAACGTGTCCATCGGCTTGTCGATTATTTATCCACCGTCGTGTTGGATCGAGAAAGACGACCGGATATGCGATCATGGTCACTTTACCAATCCGGCCAACCTGCTTACGTGTAACTCTTTGTTATTGTAACAGACAAGAAAAATTTACTGCGTTATAAAATTACGTTCCGCGTTCCCCATTTCCGGTACTCTCTTCTTTTCTTTTCTTTTTTTTTAATCTATCCACGACAGGACACCGTTTTGCATTCTCAGGATGTTCTCCTTGTCTCCGTGAGTCTTTCCTTTTCTTTTCTTTTTTTTTTTTTAAATTGATCAACGATTTCCTTGATGTAGAAACGTAGTCGTGCCACAGTCTGTACGTTTACTCTTCGGGCTTTCCAATCGTTTTAGAATTATTTAACACCGTTACGAACGTACTCGGTAAGTACTTATCTTCGACGTCGCGCGATCTTTCTCATAGATAAACGCAACGTCCACCCCGTGTAACCAGACGAACAAGCAAATAAAGATCAAGCCCACTGAGAGGTTTGCCCTTTGTTCTTGCGAAAGATTATGCGTCGACGACCGCAGGCATTATCTTAAGGCGTCGTTCTATCGGAAACGCTTCAGGCCAAGAGGAAGCAATTACGTTACAATAAAAGCATAAAGAAATAACGCACGATGCCTTCAATTTTTACGAACCCTCCAATCATCTCACGTCCTTCTCGAAACATGTTACCCTAGAGCTATCTAAAACTCTGTCCAAAAACGACAAATATAAAATTCTAACAGCCTTGAAATTCGTATATCACTCTCCCTTCAAATGTACAAGATCAGCATGAATACTGAAACTGGCTACTTAGTCCCCGGCTCCTCTACTAATCTAAGTACTTTCTCTCTCTGTCTCTCTCTCTCTCTCTCTCTTTCTAATAGAAGTTGATGTTAAGCTGTCCCAACTAACAGGAGAGTCTAACACCGTAATTCCAACTAATACCAGGTTCCCTCCCTTTTGCTTTGCAGAAGTGGTGGCAAACGAGCGCTGTAAGTACAAAGCGATCGCCGACGAGATGGATCAGACGTTCGCCGACCTGGCCGGATATTAGCAGCCCAGGCTGATTCTCTGACGAGGGTGTAACACACGTTCACACACACAGCCACACACACAAGCATACGTATAACTACATGTATTTAAAACGAGAGAAACGAAAGATTCACGCTACGAGAAAAAAGGACACTGCCAGCACGCAGACCCTTCATCGCACGACGCCCAAAGAAGGCGCCGCCGACGGAGTCGAGGACGAAGAGGACACGACGCCCAGGCGTCTTCTTTGTGCCACCTACACAGCGCGGGACGTTCAATGGATCTTTCAGAGGATCGACACGATCGCCGATCGATTTTACCTCCGACGGTCTCGCTTTAGAATCTTAGTAGGTGCAGAAAAGAGCACGGAGGATTTAGTTTCGTTTGAAGCTGCCGGGCGGGTGGACGAAGGGCAGTGGTGTCTAGACATTCCACGGTAGAGTTTATTTTCGATGCATTTTATACATACCATTTAAGATTTACAGTGGTTGAGACGCGACTCTTCTTTTTTTCTATGTTTTTACTGCGATGTGGAAGGCGAAGCCGAGGGTACTTGGCAGGGATTAGCTCTGAACTCGTTCCGATGCAAGGGATCTATAATGTTCTTCGATTTGTTTCTTTAAGAAGCTTCGAGCTTCCTTTCCTTTCGAGCTTCCTGAATGATAGAAGCTTTGTATTACACCTTCTTCATTCGCAATTGTCTAGTTGACAAGTGTCAAAGGAAAATGATTTCTGTTTCACGTTACCATTCGCCTAATGATATTCTCGAAGACTTTGGAATTCCGTTCTTCCTTTAGTTTATGTATTTGCACACGATACTGTGTCGAATTAAGGACCAACAGTTAATCAGTATTTCCTCCCGACCTCAGTGTTTAAAAACTTGCTTTCCATTTCCATGCTGTACGTAGCGTTACCACTTAATTAATTTCGGCGACTAGTAAACGACGTTCCACGACCACTCAATCGAGTATCGATGCTCGAGCGCTGTGTAGGCATCCCCCCGTTGCATGTCATCCCCCGCAACTCATATCCACGTGTGTCCTGCACTCCTCGCCGACGCGTTTGTCGTAAAGTTTAGCTTGTCACCGGGTCGACAGCCTCGCGTCTCGTACCTGCCATCAGTTTCTCCGCAAGAAGCGGCTGTACTTCGTGCCAATTAACGACGGTGTGGGGCTCCGTGCATCGAGACACGAGTAAGAACGAATCGACGTTGGTATTGTCTGGATCCTGGTCGAGCGCGGGAAACAATTAGCGGATTTCTAGGGAGGTTTCTTCATCGATCAAAATCGATAAGCAACGAAAACGCGACGATTGGTCTCTGGAGCTTGATGAATCAAGGATGACCGTTGTTTCGTCGATAGGATCGAAATTATAATTCTTATAAGACGCCTCGTAAATTGTACGCGACGTCGAATGTTACAGAGGATACATAGTTTTGCTTCTGCCTTTCGCGTGTTCCATCGGCGCGACCGTGCGGCTCGGTCCGCCGATCGAATTAACTCTTACATTAGCGTTTCAGTTCGCTGTTATTCATTATCGATTAAGTTTCGCGATCTCTGTCGCATGCTTCTTCGCTTGTTGTGTCCCATAACTGTTCACAAAACCGCCGCCGCATTTCGGTTGACACGAGTAGCTTCTGTACGAGCGAGACGGACGTTTGCCACAAGGTACGTTGCGAACGAAACGCTTGGATCATGATTGCTTAAGATTACGTTGCACTGGAAGTCGACTCGACTGCCTCCAGCCCTTTCGATCGATCTGGAATATTTTCTCAGCCTTGTGGCGTCGCTGTGATCGGATAGCAAATTGTTACGACAGATCGGAAACGATAGCTCGCGTTTGTACACTTTTGATAGCTGAACTTGCCGGGCTTTAGAGGCGTTGCCGCTGAAAGCTGTTCGCGAGAGGTTTTGTACCAGAGTTGGGCATTATTAGCACGCGTTTCATTGAATGATTCTCGACTCGCGAGCACGTCTCTCCGCGCGCTCAACTTTCGCGACACCGTTTGTTCACGACCTGTACTCATCACGCATCCAAATAAACGATTAGTCCAGCGAACCTTCGTCCGAGCGAGTCCACGATCGGCGCGATCGTTGGTTCGATCGAATGGAATTTTGCCCAAGTCTGTTACTTACGGATCCAGCTGAGAATCGTGACCGCGCGCTTATTGCCGCGACTTCGATCGTATACGACGATTTACCCCTTCTACTGTACTTATATCACTTTCAATAAATGTGCATTTTTTATACCTGACCGTCAGATCCATTTACTCGACTGTTCGCCTCGCCTTTCTTTCAGTTGGCCGCTCTTTCTGCTCCGCAAAGATACTTTAATTCACTGCTGTGCTTGCGCAGGTTTCTCCATCCTACATTCAAAGCTTCGCTGACTCAGATATTCTAATTATCGCGAGCATAACACACTGCAGAGTGCAGGTAGGCCACAAATAATAGAGTGCTTGTTAAATAGTAAGTAGGTCCTTTTACAGGGTTACTTGAATCTTTTCATCGCGGAGGAGAGGAAGGTGAATGAGAATCAAGAGACAATTTACATAACATATTTATTGTTTATGATCTCGTATCATAATATAATTATTATCTGTTTAAACAACACTAATATATATATCTATATATATTTCTGTATGTTTCTCAATTACTTAGTCGTAGATCGTCTTTATCGGTGTTCTAAATAATTACAAAAAGGAAAAAATGAAATATCTGCTAACATGTTTCCAAAAATACGAATATATCTTCTCGCGGTTATCACGAAGTCGAGCGACGTCCCATGCGCGCGTAACAACATTGCTATCATATAGTTCCTTTACAAATAGTATTATTTCTATACTCCTACTCAGGTAAAATGCGATGTAAATACAGTTTCTCGAGGAATCGAATTTCCGAACGGAGAGGCAATTTCGAAACTGAGGAGAAAATAGAAGTGTGGAGGGGTCACGGATACTCCGCGATGGTGACACGATATTCCCGTTACGTCGCTGACGAATTTCCTCGATTACTATATTATCTGTACATTAATCGGGCATCAGGCTGGTATAAAGCTATCTACGATGATCGAGACCATCGCGGAGAACAATCTCGTATTGCTGATAATCCCGCAATTGTTCGAAGAAGCGATCGAACCCTTTCAGCGCCAGCGACGTGTAAAATATAACTCGGACCAAATTCTAGGAAGTTCATTAAAAAAGCGTCTCCTTCAACCGCGCGTATCGTACAGCAAGGGTACACTGCTGGAGATAGATGAATTATGATCGAAGGCTTGCGTTTCCCGAATCGCCTCTCGTTAATAATACGCGCACCCGACATCCTTCGATAGTTACCGAGCAGAGCCACCGTTGCCCGGCACTGAAAGGATTCTAGAAAGCCGTGGAAGCATCTCAATACGCATCGCGTGTGAGCATAAAACTTAGCAGCTATTAGGTAAATGTTGGTTAATGTCGTTAATTAGTCAAAGAGCATGAAGTTTCGAAAAGATCGTTACTTTCTTTCGTGGATCGAATCGAGAGCAGGCAAGCGTGACGAAACTTTCGTACCGATAGTACGCATTTCGTTATTGTAACTAGACTCGCTTTCAAAAAGGAGAAGAAGAAAGAAAACGGTTCTATGAAAAATGCTGCCACCCCGCAGCGACGCTCAACGTTTGTTCGTGAATCCTTTATCAAATCTCTCATCGCCCGGATCGCGATACGGGCTCGCGCAAAGTCGCCCTAATTAGAGATTGTTTACGTACATATTATAAGGCACATCGTTGTTCCCTTTGGATCACAATGAACGGCGTGGCGCATCTTCAGAGCCCAAGCTCCCTCTACGATCGTTTCAACAGTTCGTTATCTAACTCCGCAAATAAACAGCAATTTGCAAGTGAACGTCGACGGTGCGCGAACGAAACGCAACGATGCTCCCCGCGGCGGAGGGGAGAGGTGCAAAAGCAAATACAATGGACAGAGGCTCGGGAGTGCTGCGATCGCTTAAAATGAAAAATCATCGACGGCGCATGCAACTGTAAAAAATATCGCGTCCTCGCGGGATAAAAGAGAATCATAATAGCCGGTGGCCAGAAGGAAGCACGCTGGATCTTCCAGTCCGTGCCGCAATCGTCGACTGATCCTTGCTGCGACGGAACGAAACGTGGAATCCTCGAAGCGACGGAATGATATCGAAAACTCGGAACCGGTGAACGACTTCGGTATCGCGGCGCGTAAACCTCACGGGCATTACTCGTAAGCGAGAATTACTATCAGCGAAAAGGCACTGAGGCGTTGCTCGCGCGCGAGGCGAGCCGGAATTTGGTCCCAACACGGAATTACCTTGCAGTAACTGTCTTAAATGCAAAAAAAACGATGCGGGCACTCGGTTACGAGAACGCCGAAGAGCGATTCTTCTCGGCTGGAACGGAGTGCTCCCGCGGGTTCGCATAGCTCGCGCAATGTGCTCCGAGCCCGCTGGACCCTTCTTGTACCTCTGAAAAAGGAAGACGGACGACTCCATTGTAAACGCTACGGGCGAAACGAATCGTTATCGGGATCGTAAAGAATCCCTGGCTGGATAGGCTCGGACAGTCCTCCGCCATTCGTCCGTTCAATCTCTTCCGCTTCTCGTCGCCCGGCTGCGCGTCGATTCTACGCGGACGCTCCTCGAATTCTAAGCAATCTCAGAGATCATCGAAGGTACGACCGAGTTACGCGCCACGGGATGGAGGCGCCTCCCTGAGCCGTATCACCCCCTTCGACTACAGAAACATCCTTCGTCGTACCTTCCTTTTCTAGAGGTTCGCGGCGATCGAGTACTGGATCGCCCCTGCTTCGGTGCGCCGTCGTTACTTCGTTCAGAACGGCTCTCTGCCGAGCGGCCCGACCAGCGCGACGGAGGGAAACGAAGAAAACGACCAGGACACGTTAATGCGGCGACGAAGGGGTGTTAAATCTGCGCCGGCTCTACGTAGTTCGCGGGCAGCATGCCGTGTCGTCCTGTACGCTGTACCAGACCAGTCATCCAGCCCTCGTCGATCGCCGTACAGTTGACGATCAGATCGCCGTCGCAGAAGCTCACCTCGTCCACATCCTGGGCCTCGTAGTCGTACATCGCTCTGTACACCCTCTGAAAACGAGAGACGATCGTACGCCAATGTCGATTCGATCAGTTGCGCTGGAGGGAGAGGAAGGAAGTCTAGGGGACGCGGGTGGTGTTCACCAATTGAGAGCCGATCGTCCTTACAATTGGGTTTGGACTCTCGTGGGCCAGAGTTGCGCGGGGCGCAGGTATTCGGGGCTATCGAAGGAACTCCTAGGCAGGGGCTTGGCAGCCCAGCCGGAAAGAATTGCTGGAGGTTTTCATAGGTGAAAGTTTGGGTGCTGCGAGGAGATTTGTCAAGTAGATTTAATAGATCGTTAACTTACCCCGACGTTAGTGGGCGGTGGTGGTGGCAGCTGGTGTTGTGGGACGTGATTGTTGTTCGTGGCTGGTGTCAACGATCCGTAGTATTCGTTGACGGGGTCTATGTCCGCAACCGAGCCGATCTTTCTGGTAGGTGGGTTCGTCACTAGAACGATTCATCCCGTTTAGGTAAGATTTCGACGAGACAGAACGTCGAGGCGTGTCTTCAGGGTAAGTTAAACCAAGTACGGGCTCCAGCAGTTGGGCTTTCTAGGTATCACCGATAGCACGTTTAACACCGTGTTCAACGAATGTTCGCATTCCGTACAACATGAAAGGTGAACAACTCGGAAGCGGTTGCGAGTGAATCGATGCAGTGAGAGCGCAACAAAAAAAAAAAATACATATTTGCACAAAACAGAAATTCTTTCTGACCAGCCACCGTTAACCACAAACGACTTTCTCGATTATATTATTTCACATAACAAAAAAAAAAGGATAGAAAAGTGCACCACGCGTTAAGGGAGCGTAATATGTGTTTGATTTAAATCGTCGGTTCCAGGCAAGGTAACCATCGATGTCACAACGAGAGTGATCGAAGTGTATCTATATCTATCGCTCGAAGTAATCCAATTAAAAGGCAATCTATTGAAACTGTTGCCCGTTGCGTAACTTGTCAGCCTATATGGACATTCGCACGTTAAGAGGTCTCCCTAGTATGGCGGCCTGAAAATGAACGCGATATTTCGGATTTTTCTTAAGAGAAACCCTCGAATTATATTAATTTAAAGCTTTAGGCCTATATTTGTGCATTTGTGTTCTCCTAGTACATAGCCCAATTTTGTGCATTCTGAAAATTTTTGCCAGATTTTGGCCCAGGTATCAGGAGAACATGAAGCGAAAAGAGGTATTCTGAATTTCAGCTTCGAAGGCATCCTCGATTCTCTCTCCGAAGACGTTACTTAGTGCCACCTCTTTCGACATCATGTTCTCCTACTACATAGCCCAATTTTGTGCATTCTGAAAATTTTTGCCAGATTTTGGCCCAGGTATCAGGAGAACATGAAGCAAAAGGAGGTATCCTGAATTTCAGCTTCGAAGGCATCCTCGATTGTCTCTCCGAAGACGTTACTTTGTGCCATCTCTTTCGACGGCATGTTCTCCTGTTACAAAGCCCAATTTTGTGCATTCTGAAAATTTTCGCCAGATTTTGGCCAATATATCAGGAAAACATGAAGTGGAAAGAGGTATACTAAAGGGTATAGCCGGTTAAGATGGTCAAATGTGCCCTTGAACCGAATTCGACTCACGATGAATCATTCGAAAGCTTATTAAAAAAGAAACATTTGTGGCAATTTTCAACTTCGTATCTCCACCCGGAGGGTAGTAAAGGGCAAAAATAGGAAATCAGGTTTTTGCCGAATTTCGCCTATACTAGGGGATGAAAATTTTTGAAAAAAATTAGAGGCATTTATGTTATCGGGGCACATATTAGAGAATTGTTTCAGATTTTTAAATTAAAAAACCAAGCTGTGAAAAATAAAAAACGACGAAAAAATCGGTTTTTAATTTTTTTAACTGCGGCGCAACAAATTGAAAAATCTGAAAAAAATTCAGGACAATAGTAACAATCATACGTACTTACAGTAAAAATATAATTATAGTGCCAAGCCTGCTTCGATACACAATCGACATTTTTCAGCATTTTTTGGCGTTTTTTATTTTTCACAGCTTGGTTTTTCAATTTAAAAATCTGAAACAATTCTCTAATATGTGCCCCGATAACAGAAATGCCTCTGATTTTTTTCAAAATTTTTCATCCCCTAGTATAGGAGAAATTCGGCAAAAACCTGATTTCCTATTTTTGCCCTTTACTACCCTCCGGGTGGAGATACGAAGTTGAAAATTGCCACAAATGTTTCTTTTTTAATAAGCTTTCGAATGATTCATCGTGAGTCGAATTCGGTTCAAGGGCACATTTGACCATCTTAACCGGCTATACCCTTTAGTATACCTCTTTCCACTTCATGTTCTCCTGATATATTGGCCAAAATCTGGCGAAAATTTTCAGAATGCACAAAATTGGGCTTTGTAACAGGAGAACATGATGTCGAAAGAGGTGGCACTAAGTAACGTCTTCGGAGAGAGAATCGAGGATGCCTTCGAAGCTGAAATTCAGAATACCTCTTTTCGCTTCATGTTCTCCTGATATATTGGCCAAAATCTGGCGAAAATTTTCAGAATGCACAAAATTGGGCTTTGTAACAGGAGAACATGATGTCGAAAGAGGTGGCACTAAGTAACGTCTTCGGAGAGAGAATCGAGGATGCCTTCGAAGCTGAAATTTAGTATACCTCTTTCCACTTCATGTTCTCCTGATATATTGGCCAAAATCTGGCGAAAATTTTCAGAATGCACAAAATTGGGCTTTGTAACAGGAGAACATGCCGTCGAAAGAGATGGCACAAAGTAACGTCTCCGGAGAGCAAATCAAAGAGCGAGAAGTGGCGCAGATGTTTCGAGACAGTAACTGTTCTGAAATTTAGTATACCTCTTTCCACTTCATGTTCTCCTGGTATATTGGCCAAAATCTGGCGAAAATTTTCAGAATGCACAAAAATGAGCTTTGTAACAGGAGAACATGCCGTCGAAAGAGATGGCAAAAATAGGAAATCAGGTTTTTGCCGAATTTCTCCTATACTAGGGGATGAAAAATTTTGAAAAAAATCAGAGGCATTTCTGTTATCGGGGCACATATTAGAGAATTGTTTCAGATTTTTAAATTGAAAAACCAAGCTGTGAAAAATAAAAAACGCCAAAAAATGCTGAAAAATGTCGATTGTGTATCGAAGCAGGCTTGGCACTATAATTATATTTTTACTGTAAGTACGTATGATTGTTACTATTGTCCTGAATTTTTTTCAGATTTTTCAATTTGTTGCGCCGCAGTTAAAAAAATTAAAAACCGATTTTTTCGTCGTTTTTTATTTTTCACAGCTTGGTTTTTTAATTTAAAAATCTGAAACAATTCTCTAATATGTGCCCTGATAACATAAATGCCTCTAATTTTTTTCAAAATTTTTCATCCCCTAGTATAGGAGAAATTCGGCAAAAACCTGATTTCCTATTTTTGCCCTTTACTACCCTCCGGGTGGAGATACGAAGTTGAAAATTGCCACAAATGTTTCTTTTTTAATAAGCTTTCGAATGATTCATCGTGAGTCGAATTCGGAATTTTCGCCAGATTTTGGCCAATATATCAGGAGAACATGAAGTGGAAAGAGGTATACTAAATTTCAGCTTCGAAGGCATCCTCGATTCTCTCTCCGAAGACGTTACTTAGTGCCACCTCTTTCGACATCATGTTCTCCTGTTACAAAGCCCAATTTTGTGCATTCTGAAAATTTTCGCCAGATTTTGGCCAATATATCAGGAGAACATGAAGTGGAAAGAGGTATACTAAATTTCAGAACAGTTACTGTCTCGAAACATCTGCGCCACTTCTCGCTCTTTGATTTGCTCTCCGGAGACGTTACTTTGTGCCATCTCTTTCGACGGCATGTTCTCCTGTTACAAAGCTCAATTTTGTGCATTCTGAAAATTTTCGCCAGATTTTGGCCAATATATCAGGAGAACACGAAGTGGAAAGAGGTATACTAAATTTCAGCTTCGAAATTTAGGCCTGGGAGATGTCTCATTCGAAAGAAGAAGATTCAATGCGGAGCGCTCTGCTCACCGTTTGAGTCACAAAACTCTTTTAGTGACCTAAAAATGCTTGGATTCTGCGGGTATATTTTGTCGACTTTTGCTTTACTTTGGACACTGATATCATTACATATCAACACAATCTCGTTGAACCATGAGCAGAGCGCTCTGCATTGAACCTTCCTCTTTCGAATGAAACCTCGCCCAGCCCCAAATCTGCTCATATAAGGACGAAAATCGAAAAATCCCGAACCCATGTTTCGGGCCAGATTGTGTCGGTATACAGCGCGCTGCATTACCCGTGTCTACCCCCTTAAGCGCTCTGGTTATTGGCCTGTAACTCAAAGCTACTGCTGCATTTTGAATTTTTTTTTAAATGTTGTCCAAATATCTACAAGTATGAAGATAAAGTTTTTAATTAACATAATTTAATGTTTTTTCTTTAAAAAATCCCTAAATACCACCTTCTTTTCAAACCGTCACACTAGGGAGACCCCTTAAACGGGGGAAAGCTATAGACAGCGGTCTATAACTCTCTCCACCTTGCATATCTTCCTTAGTTTAAACAATAGAAGGGGGTGTTTCTTACAAAAGTTGTATGATATCGAGGTGAGCATAGTATGGTGGTAATATTGTGCTATATTGTACTGTATACTCTTCTCGGCTGGAGGTGTACGACGGGTTTAGATTTGAATTTCGTTTTTCCAAAGGAAATGTCATTCTCATCTGAAAATTTATTACTATATCGAAAACCTTGACAAAGAAATAAACATTTCCTTCGAAACAACGAAGTAGGTCTCTAAATCTTCTCTACCCCTTCAACCATAAAGAGCGCGTACACCGATCATCGCGCGACGAACAGAAAGTCAGCCGCGATCGGTCCCACTCCTACCTACGATCCGCGGGATCTCGGTGACGACCTCCTCGAACGCGAGCGACGCATTCAACGTTTAACGCGCGAAATCGTTCTGCAACTTACCTGGTCCCTTGTCGCTCGTATAAATCACAGTGGTGGCCGCTTGTCTGGCGGAATAAGGGCTCGGCCGCGCCTCGCTAAGGGGATCGTAATCGGCGATCCTACCTGGTGTCCTTTGCACCGGCGAGCTCGCGCTTCTCGTCGCGGGCGGATTCGCGTTCACGCCCGATGCGGGCGCAATCGTACCGTCCGTGTACTCTACGTACTCTAAATCCAACAAATCACAAGCTGCCACTGTATACGCTTTCAACAACGATCTACGCCCAGAGCTAAATGGCTATTAAACAGTAGATACTCGAGGGCGATCCTCTCCCGAAAACAGGCTACTCTAAACGGATAGAAGGGGTCCGGGGAGACGTAATACTGGGCAGGTGGAAAGAACCTTTACTACTCTATCTACGGTTACTAACGGGGTAATCGAACTAAAATTCAGTTGCAGTCAGTACAGAAATGTGCTCCAAACGTATTAGCGTCACAAGGGATTAAATCGTTAAATCATTCGAAGCGTGCCAAGCTGAGAGCCACGATAAAACAATAGCTTGCGTGTGATTACAACAGGGGTTGGCGTTCCGACGCAGTGTCGTTAATCCACGATGGAATTACGCAGCCTGCGCCGAGGATCGTGATCAAAGGCGATTCCTTCTGAGAAAGTCGGTCCAGATACTCCGACGCATCCTTCGCACCAGATTTCTATTTCGAGAAAAGTAAACTTCACAGGCACATTAACGAGACACATTAACTTTCAGACTTTCTATTGTCGCTCGTATCGCGATCCTCGCCACGCTGCGCCGCGGCAAAAGTCCACTCGAGGGAGAAGCAGAATTAAGCGTTTGCGCGTAGTCTCGTTAAGCTACTTCCCATAGTCCTCTGAACGGCGGAAGAGTGGACGCGTTGATTAGTCGTCGGTGCGCGGTAGAATCGGCGTCCGAATGGTTCTCCCCGTTCACCAAGCCACCGGGGATGGATTGCAAACATTTAAACGACAAAGAATGCGGTTTCACGGCGAGGGCGAGCTGGTCGGTGGTAAGAGAAGTAAAACGGGGGCGACTCTACTCACCGATTTGTTCGCCGTTCTCGCCGGTCATCGTCCTCTTCTGCTCCATGATCGCCTTCTTCTGGAGCTCGCCGTGGTACGCCACGTTCGAGATGATCTTGCTGTTCTGCTTGATCCGCAGCGTCTCCGGGTCGTCGGCCACCTGGGTGAACTTACCCTTCGCCTTCTCGAACTCGGCGTGATACTTGACGTTGCTCTGGATCTTCGTGTTCTCCGCGATCCGCTTCAGCTCCGGCGTCTCCGCCATCGTGGTGGCTTTCGCCTTTGGTATGTGTCTGCAACAGGACCGTCCCCGACGGATTATCGGCACCGCTCGGCGAAACTTTATCGTAGGAGAAATCGATGGTCACGGCGCGTTTAATGCATCGGCGATTAATTAAAGCGCGGGTAATTGGAGGCTTAGGGAAGATTAATGGAGTTCAAGGTACGCCTCTTTTCGCCGTCATGCTGAGCATTCGGTCTACCAGCTACGTATCGTGTTTATAGAGAGCCAAAGTCAATTTCATTCGATGACACTTGAGATTCAATGATTGGTAGACTGACTCGCTAGGCTGGCTCTGGCGAATTAATTGCTTCTCCTTTGCTACTGCTTGGCAATCTTGACGCGAAGTTTATTGAACGCGTAGCAGGACTTGGTGGATAGAAGTGTTCAATTGAGAATGAATACCTAGTCTGTTTAAGGTAAGTAACACGAACTGTTTCATTAAGGGGACTAGGCAGTCGAAAAATCGATTTTTTATTGCATTTTCCGAAAGTACTATCTTTTCTCAATAAAATGCCGCTTGATTTATAGTAAAATTCGCAAAATTGTAGATTCGGCAGCTAAAAACGTCAAGCGGCAACCTATAGCGTCGCCTTTGCCCAGAAACTTTAAATGCTTCTCTTCGTTTTTTTTCTGATTGCGAGCGAATTGAGGTTCAAATCGACTTGGGAAAAATTACAGGATGTGTAGAACATGTGTCATTTCGGCGCAAACTTCTGATATGGTCCGTAAAAATTCGAGACTTTCATAAAAAAAATTAAGAAGTCACCGGATTTTCGTAGCGCACCATCATTGTTTGTGTGCAAAAATTTGGGAATTATTTAAAACAAAACCATTAAATATATTTACTTCCAGCTTTGTGACTTTATTTGTCAATCTTTAGAGAATATGCAGAAAAAAAAATTGTATGCAAAAATAGTGGTTATATCCGGAGTTATAGTGCTTCAAATAGAGTTTTAATTTTTTTTAGTTTTTTTTAATTAATTTTTTTTAAATATTACCTAAATATGTACAAATATAGGCATAAAGTTTTCAATTAATATAATTTCAGGCTTTCTCGTAAATATACTCCCGAATATCTCCTTTTCAGGCCGTCAAAGTAGGGAGACCCCTTAAATTTATCCTCCTAAATTATTCCCCAATCTGAGCAGTGTAAAAGACCAAATGTGCCGTCAAGTTCCTGCCAAAGGAGGAGTGTACAAAGTGCATAATTGCTAATCGCCATATCAGAACACGGTGTTCAATGAAACGCTAATTATCCTACGATTCGTTTACACTCGTGCGCTGGCATTCGAGCCAGATTCTCTTTGGAACACGCTCGTCTAGATCCCAGCGGCGCGATTAATTGCATCACGCGCAGCTAATCGATCGAGCTTCCTTTGGTACCGATGTCCGGACGATCCTCGAAATGTAAATTTAATTACGCGTCGAATTTCCCTATCCCGACATCTTTGCGCGTCGACGCGCCCCACGAAATGACGTTGAAGTTTAATTTACAGCCCCTTGGAGCACACCGCGCAGATAGCGATCGCTGCTTTTATCCAACCTCGCGATCCCACGTGGAAATGCCCGCTCCCGTCCTAATTGTCACTTCCTCCGCGGAGAAAATGTGGAAATCGCGGTGAATAAGAGTTTCGAGTTGAACGACAAGCGGTCAACGACGCTGCCCGCTATCGGGAACATCCTTTGCGAAGCCGTGTTGATAGTGATACCGCGGAGAAGAGAATGGAGGGAAGGTCGAGAAGTGGCACGCTGAAGCGAAACGGTGGTTCTCTTTGCGCCGGGAACATTGCTTTCGATATTACCTATTATGCTTTGCATCTTCAAAAGAATACCACGAAATAAATATTCCGGGTGCAAGCCTTGCCTACTATCTTCTGTATCATTCTCACCAGGGCCGGATTAAAGCATTCAGAGGCCCTGAGCGCTTAAAAGATTTTCAGGCCCCCTTATACAGGGTGATCGCTTCAACGCGATGCACGATTTCTTACGCAATTTTCGATAATTCGACTAAAAAGTGTTTCCAACAAAAGTTTAAAGATTTGAAAATTCAGAAAATTTCTATGCTTCCCCCTTTCTTGCGACGCCCTAAGCACGTGCTTATTTTGCTCATTGGTTAATCCAGCACCGACTCTTACCCACTGTTCCTCTGCGTTCAATTCTAATTTTCTAATTAATTGACACGATGTAAATTACTACACGTCCTACGGAAAAGATGCGTAACAAGAGGCACGGGCGTTAATTCGACGCAAGGTCTCCTGTCTCCCGACGTGTAGAGTTTCGACGTTCTGCACCGTAATTCCTGTCCGTCCGGCGACGAGGAAATAAAAGCGAGCCTCGATCGCAGCCGGCCGCGTACACGAGCCGCGGTGTATCGAGGCAGAATGGGAGAATTATAAGGTCGTTAGCGGGGAGCATGTTAATTAGGGGGTGCAAACGGTGAGACGACGCGATAATCGTAATCAATGCGCATAAACTAGGAGAGAACTGAGCAGAGCCGCCGGCGATTGCCAGTTAATTGTGCTGTCCGACGGCGCGCGTGAGAAGATTCGTTTGAAAATTCAGCGCGCGTGACGGGGAATTCGAAATCTATCACAAAGTGAATAGATTCTGACAGACGGCCGATGGATAGGAGTTCCTGCAATTGTCCCGCGGCAGTTACGGCGACTATTCAATTACCCGTAATCAGAGTCAAAGTGAAAAGGAAAGTAAGCAACGGGGCGGAGAAAATAGGGGAAGGGCACAGTGGGGGACAAGCGTGGCTGCGTCGCGACGAGGGAGACCTGAGATATCTCTCGACGTGGATGGATAGAATAGTTTCACGGAACAAGCCTCTCGATTCAATCGATTGGGGGTTAGTATCAAGATGAAGAGCAGCGCGTTTGAAGCAGATCAAAGCGCGTATCGGCAAGCCCGCTGCGAGAGGGTCAGCGCGGACGACGTAGCGGCGCGAAGGCGCGGCGAGAAGCAGCTTCGTGCGGAGAGCGTAATCGAGATTTGTGTCACGAGTCTGTTTCCCATATACGGTAGGCATAAACGTCGTCTACCCTCGGTAATTGTGCCGGCGGAGTTACGCAACGCGTCGTTACGCCGTGTACGAATAATAGGTGCGAGCACAGTTCGGGGCCTTTTGTCGCGCCCGCCTCGCGGAGCGCGGCGACGGTGTTCTACATCGCGAGCTGCTAACGCAGGCAGACCGTTTCCCGCGGCGATCGCAGGCGCTTTTCAATTTGCTCCTCGAACACCGGGGCTGCAACCGCGAGATGCAGGCGTCGATGCGTCTCACGACACTCGTGACATTTAGCGAACGCGCCAGGCGCGAGATATTGCTGTATTGTTCTCTGTACCCGGGCTGATTATCGGGTGTCGCGATTAAATCGGTCCAGGTGAATATCTGCGGAGCTTTGGAAAGCTGTGGGAAGCTACGGGGGATATAGGGGGAGGATTCTGGACCTCGCGCGATCATCTCTTTCATTTAGATTGAAGTCGATAGCAGGGTTCGAAAGAGTTCTGGAACTAGGGTTCGCCGGTTTTTAAGAACCGACTTTTATTTGTGAATTTGTAAAATTCGAAAACCGGAAGGTAATATTTCTTTCAATAAAAATTCCAAAGGAACAGATATTTTCTTAAATGAAACATATAAGTTCTAACAGAATTTTTTTAAAAATAAGAGTCCCAGAACTTTTTCAAACCCTGCTATACAGAAAGATGACGGATTAGGTGAACGAATTTGCAGAGGGTTGGAGATTAATGGCACCGGTGTATCGCATTCAGGATCGAGGCAAATAGGAATGTCCGCGGGATCGAGCGTAGGGATCGCCGTGAACCGACCGGGTGATTCATAAAACGACTGAATACATTTATTCGCGCGTTGTAACGCAATGACTAATCAGTGCGCTGGTAGTCACTCCGCCCGCGTTCTGTCACGCGGATAGGTACACTTGAACTGTCGTTGCATTCATATGCGGTTTTACATGTGACGCGTGTCTGGCAAAACGAGCAGATGGAAATTCAATGAGAGGTAATCAAATCACTTTCCATTTTTTCAATGTACAATCATTCTCAATCATCTCTGGAAGCTTCTCTCTCTCTCTCTCTCTCTCTCTGAGCGATACAGAGCTACAACTTTCTTCTGCAAATATATCGTTCCTATTATCTGTTCGCGATAGAACGTATCGTATGCTCGTGGACCAAAGCTTCCTTGGCTTACAAGGTGTTTACAAGGCGCCGATAGCGTACGCGTGATTTATCGAATCGTGCGGCGCGCGCGTATATGCGTGCAGCTCGTAACCAATGCACTGCCGGAGATAGTGCAGCTGCACCTGGTTATCGTCGCGACGAGAAAGCGGCACCGTTTGGAATCGATACGCAGCGATACTGTTCGCTGATGCTCCCGCTCCGACATCCCATATCTAAGTGCGCAGAGCACCTCGCGCTAGGAAGACTACGATGCAGATGCCGCGCGAGCTGCACTAACGAATGCACTTTTCCATAGGGCAAAACTATGCGATACGTCCCACTTTTAAAGAAAGATTTATAAAACCAATATTTTTTAATAATTCTTTAAACTTTTTGTGTAAACACATTAAGTGTTCATTACTCTACATAACTACGCCAGAATTGTGAAGAAAACGTAACAGGAAATAACCGCGAATAATCATTCTCCTGAACCTTACGTGGGGCGTTTTGTAACACAGTCGTCAGGTAAAACGCCCCACCTATGTGACAAAACGTCTCGACATAAATAATTACTTTTTATTATTTTTAACAAAACGTTATAGAATATATATTATAAAAGATATTATTAACAAAATTAGAACAATATGGAATAAAATTTTCAAAAATTGAACAATATTGAATATCATTTTCAAAAATATTCCTTTTTTTTTCAAGAATCCATTTCCTTTTCTTTTCTTTTTAGACTTTCCTGTTTGTAGGTGCCTTCATAGCGTCCTTGAAGGTGTACATATTATAAACTCAGCTATTTTCATTAACTCCCGTTGTTTTACTTTTACCTTCTCCATCGCTTCATTAAGATCATTTTCAGATCATGATGCCCGTAATGTGAGAGATAGAAAAAAAGTTTCAAGACAAAAGTTACTTCTTTTAATTAAATCTAGCATTTGGTAAAAAAAAATTATTTAACAGCTCCCGAGTTATCAGACAAAATTGGAAAATAACCAGATTTTCAAAGAACCCACACATTTTTCAATATTGCAATTGTTTCTCGAGATTCCTACAACGGTCTACGTAAGAATCGAGTTTCACTTAAGACGATTCCCAGCTAATAAATTTGTCGCAAGGGCAACAAGATATTTGGTGTTTAATGAAAGGCAATAAAAGGAGTCCCGGGAATCGATTGCAAAATCGTGTAATTATAGGCGCGCGTAACAGAAACAGGTATCGTTGGCTGCGCGGAGAGCGACCGCAAGGTCTCCTTTTTCCAATCACGTCTTCCAGCGGAGAAATTTTCCGCGACTGGTTTTATTGGATTCCGTTACTGCGGTTAAGTCGCGCGAACGGCTTCGGAACTCGCAGCGTCGTCCTGACCGACGGGAACGAAACCTTACTTCGGCCGCATTACTCGAATTCCAGCGAAGGCCGAAACGAGATTCTTGCCTTTTTCCCGCTGATCCGCGCCGCGGGGACACGAATCGATTCGCGAATTAAAACGTCCAACGCCAAGAGGAACAGTCGCCTAAAACGGGACCTGCGCGATCGAAATCCAAAGTAGCGATCGTTCGAGCGATTCAGGTTAAAGGAGGTGTCTTTGAGCCGGTCGAAAATGAATTCTGTTGGAGTTCAACGATTCTCACCGTAAGGGTATTTAGTCTTAAGGGGCTGCGTTTCCCCAAACTAGGAAAAAAGGGGTAGGGCGAAGGGTCTTGGCCGAAACGTAAAGTGACGACCGTAGTCACTCTAAGAAATGTAACCACGCCTTGCATATGGTGTTCTGACTCGTCAATTTAAGTTCTTATTTCTTGTAAACCTTTATACTTTATAAAATAACACTAGTACGTGGATACACTGTGCATTGTTCATATAATAAACCATAGTTGTGTTTATAGTGTGACATTAATTTTCTACCTCTGTGGAGTAATTTCCAACAAATTCTTTGCAGTCCAATGGCCAGGATAAATCGACCTTAACGTTTCGAATGGTCTACAGAGAATGGCCACTGCCCGCTCCGTACAGCATCCTCGTTAAAAGCGTAACGTGCAATCCGCCGCGTGGAGCGCAGACGGAGAGTGTAACGCGCGTGACAGAGGGTTGTAAAATTACACAGGACCGACGGAGAGCCCCATCGCTCGGCTCTGTATGGTGGGGTTCGTAGGTGCATTGTGGGACAAGGTCGGTTCACCGTGGCTGAGCTCTGTCGGGTCACGCTACGCTGGCCACCCCTTTTACTACTAGCTGTTAAATTGCTCCAAGTTAAAACTGCATCGCGACAGACGGGCCCTGATGCTTCCGGCCCTTTTTCCCCGGCCGAGCGGTTCTCACGTGAACCACTTGACTTCGCGAACGGCTTTCCTTCCCCCTTGGGACATTTCTTGCTGTCCGGCTAAGAGCGAGGAGGAGAAGGCTTCGAGAAATCACCGTTACATTCGAATCGCCCGTTCCTAGCAACAGTTAACGTGAACGGAGGTGTAATACAGCTCTTCTAGCGTTACATCAGGTTTTTCGGACGATCGGTTTGATGACGAGTCAAGGAACCTTGAGAAGGCCTTGGTGCCGAACGCTTCACGCCCGATAGAATATGATAGCGACGATATCGGTAGAAGTGTCTGTCTCCCTTATCACTTTACTTTATTCCGAGCGACGATCAACCTGCGTGAGCGCATTCAGAAATTTCGATTTTTTCGTTACTTCGGGACTTTAAAGAATGAATATTCTATTCTAGGCAAGGTGAATGTCCCAATTTCTGCTCATGCCCCCGTTTCTGATCATTTCGTATTTTTCTTATTATCATATGCGTTACGTTTGCACTATAGTTGCAACAAAATAATTCTAAGCTATTTTTCATGAGCAGAAATACGGACATTTACAGGATTATACATTTAATTTATAAATTACTAATAGTTAAACATCTTGAAATACCTTTCTTAAATAGATTTTGAATTGGTTGATTTATTATTAAAGAATTAATCAATTACTCTGCAAACTTTGATCGCGAACAAATTTTTTACACCCTCTTCGTGACGAGTTACCTCTTAAATCAGCCGAAATTGGGACATTCACCTTACCCCGAGTCGTTGAATTTGTGGAAGAGCTTGGAACGAAAGAGACCAGCTTGAATCACTTTCCCGCGAAAACCGCGCGAAATCGCACAGAAAAGGCTCGCGTAAACGTGTAACGACCACCATTTTACGCTTCTCAGGTTTCCCCGCTTTGCACTTTGTTCTCGGCCCCCCAGCCGTGTCTTATTACGCTAATCGTGACATTTTTGCCCGAGCCGCTGTCCACAGAAGTGTCTGCTAAAGGCGAGAAACGAGAGGAGGTAGGACAGAAAAATCGAGAAGGGATTCAACGACCCGGGCAACTTGAAATTTCGTTCTCACGAGTGGAGACGTCGGGGGTGCAGCTGGAGAAACTGGTGGGGGGGAACGGTACACGCGTAATGATTCGCGATTAGCGAAACGATTAGGAGCGTTTGAGGTGAACCGCACGCGTTACGCAGCCGGCCGCGTTGCGAGGCACTTCTAAATAGAGAAGAACGAGGCGAGGGGAAGTGACTCATTCGTGGTGAACCGATGACGATCCGCTGGGGGATGACATCATTCGCGGGATTTATTAAAATTTCACGGAGACGCGATGATAGACCGTCTGTGGACGTGGAAATGAAACGGAAGCTGGAGAAGGGGAGGAACTTCTTAATTAGATGCGACGATGTGACGTTCGAAATACATACACCAGAATATTATTGCTATATGTGGGCTCCGCTATTTTATCTTTAAATTGTTGTTTCGATTATTTACTACTGCAATTTCTTTCCTACTCATTCCTGCGAACTATCCACTTTATAGAGTAGCTGCAACTTTATCTGCAACTGCACTTGCATCCTATTTTCCCTAAAACGGGAATGCGGATCGCCCGATTGCGTACTGCTCTCGAGGCTGTTCGTGCAACTGCGCAGAAGAGGAACGAAGGAGGCGAACCAGCCGAACACGTGTTACCTTTAAACATAGGCCAAAGTATGCTTAATTCAGCGCACGTCCCTCGACGCACAACCCGGAACAAGCGTTCGAGCACGTTCACGAACAACAGTACATCCCTGACGGTGAACCGTTTTCGCTTAATTCGAATTGTTTTCGCGGGTCAACGACGTGGGAAAACGGCATCTGGGCGGAAAAAAAGAACGATTCGCTTCATTTGCTGTCCGCGGGTCGTCGAGTAAGCTCTGCAAGAAGCAGAATTAACTGGAAATTAAACCACGAGGAGCACGACGATTGGGAAAGTCCAGATGAAGAATTCTACACCAGGTATATCTACTATCAATTCTGCAGCTCACGATCAGAGCTACTATACCATTTCGAGCTTAAATTTCTACGAAAATGAATCTCTTCCTCACTCCGGACTTGTTTCTTTAAGAATCACCCCTTTCCAAGTCGAACCACCAATTGATCTTCACCCTGTGCTTTACTTGCACAGTTTTCGTCGGTCCTCAAGTGGCAGCGACGCTGACGAAGCAGGTCAATCTATCGCGCGACGTGCACCGCCTCGTTGCTCATACATACGGGCTTATAAAAATTAAATGAACGATGGACAGACGCGAGAGAAAGGGGGAGGATAAAGAGGCAAGGGAAATGAAGGCGAGGGGCGGAAGGAGCAGGCAGGGGAAGCTACCAGACGAATGAATGAATCTCACGACTCACACGTGTTCTGTTTTGCTTATTCGGCCCATCGTCTGATTCGACACGCGTTCCCGGCACATGCACTGGCATCGTCGAGTACGAGGCACATTTGGCTGTTGCACGCCTGGTTTCGCGTACCGCTGTCGCGTGGTCCCGGAATTGTATGAATATGAATTGTTCGAAATGGTTGAATAAAGGAAGCGTTGATTTTCATTCGTTGCTCTGGTCGATTATTCGGTACCTTCCCCAATTGGAAGCGTTGGAAACTACTTGAACCGACTGGCACCAGTTTTGCGAAGAGGATCTGCGTGAGTTTAAACGCTCCCTTCTTCTGCCCGCGATTCGAGTGGATCGCCGGTGGCTACGCAGCGAATTATGCGGCAGGAAAGACTGCTTCGAGCGGAGTAACGCAGATTCGGAACGCGGCGGAGAGATTTCGTCATCGCAGATGCTCGGTCTGAATAGTTTGCGAGTCACCGGTTCGCTTTACGGTAAAACGCTGCGTACCGATAGCTTCCTTTGCGCGAGCAACGCGACGCGTCGGTTATTCTCGATGGTGAATTAAGTTGTCGGCAAACGGGGGAACGGCTCTCCGTGCTCGAACGTGTAATGGGGGATAAAAGGGACTTGGCTGCATTCTAGGGTAGGTACTTAGGAAATCGCGATGCTAGTGGTGTGGGGAAGTCATCACGAAGAAGCGTTAGATCTCGCACGCTCCTTCCTCGGCCTTCTCCTTGTACGAGTACTCGTTCATGTACGTCAGGGACTCCGAAATTGAGCAGAGCTTGAAATCAATTTCAATGAATCGTCTGACGAGCGATCAAGTCGAGGGACGCGAATTGGAAATAGAATACCTACAAGAGAAGTGTACTTACAGTTTGAGTAGGCGTGCGTCGATTAAATGTAAAGGAGACAGAAATTTTGCCATGCCGTTATAAACAGCGTTTAGAGAATTGTCGCGTGACAAGGATGCTAATAACTTCGCCTAATAACGTCCCCGTAATAATTATCCTTTAATATTACGTGCACTTTTGGCGCGGCAAAAACGGCGAAGCTGATAACCACTCGCCGGATAGTCTCGTGTATCGCGTATAATGATCCCTCGTTAATCAGCAGATAAGATAAGATCTGCGGAGCGGTTCTCATTAATATTCTATCGGGCAGCGGGTCGTTATTAGAACACGTTACCTTTCGCGGCCACTCGAGGGCCCTAATTATCCCCGCATGTGCAGCGAATTAGCGACGGAGGCAAAGGGAACGTTGTGCGCCCGACATCTGAAGCTACTTAACGCTAAATCACGGCAACTGTTGCGTTATACAATCTTGCGACCAGAAATTCATATCTATCCTCGAGGCTACCTTGCGCAGATAGTTAAAGCTGTCTGATTATATTCCGTGAATAGGGAAACTACGCGAGGGTTTAGAAATCTTTAGAATGAATAGCCACAGTCAGGGGCGGATTTGAAGATTTGGCGCACCCTAGGTTAACAACCGTCTGCCGCCCTTTCCGCGAAATATCATCAAATATTATAATTTAAAACACGTATCAGTCGTTGCTAATTCGCTACATGAAAAGGGAATTGTTTTTAAAGATGTCTCAAACCGCGATGTTTAAATTCCAATTCTTTTCGCTCAAAATGTGTTGCTTCCCAAATTTGCCGCTACCTAAAATTTGATGCGCCCCAAAAATTTAACGTTCCTCAAAATTTACCGCTTCTAAAAGTTTGATGCTCCCAAAAATTTAACGCTCTGCAAAATTTGCGGCTCCCCCTAAAAATTTCCACTTCTAAAATTTAACGCTCCCCAAAATTTTGTCGCTCTCCCGAAAATTTGCCACTCCCCAAAATTTATCGCTTCCTAAAAATTTACCACTCCCCAAAATTTACTTCTCTTCAAAATTTGCAACTCCTCAAAATTTGATGCTCCCAAAAATTTGATGCTCCCAAAAATTTGATGCTGCCGAAAATTTATCGCTTCCCCAAATGTATCGCTCCCCCAAATTTATCGCTTCCTAAAATTTGTCGCTCCCCAAAATTGATCACTTCCGAAAATTGGTCGCTTCCCAAAATTTTCCGCCCTAGGTAGCAGAGCAGCCTATTTAGCCTGTACCCAAATCCGCGGCTGGCCACAGTCGTATCGAAACGGGAGCAATTTTTCCAACTCGAATAAGAGTTAACGTTATCACGGTAAATGGGGCAAGAGGGGACGAGATCGCATCATTGCTGCGAGGCAGATACTTTGTTTCGACAGTGCGGTACTTTCGGATCCTTTCACCTGAATCCTTATTGGAAACGTGACCGTTGGCTCGAGCTACCGTGGACCACGACAAGGACGCGGCCGTCTAAAAGGAGCCACGCTAAAAAGAGGATCTCCGTTGGAAAGGAACGACAGCCATATATTATCCTGACCGCAGGACCGCTCGCTTTCGCTGCGTCGACACGCCCGGCATGCGTTTAACTACCAAAAGATTCGCAATACCGGCTCGGAACAGCCGCGGCGACTCTCGCAAGGAATCGAGACTCTTGGCGGCTGGCAGAACGCCTCCAAACGCGCGTCTTGTCTCTTCGACTCGCGCGTTATTCAGTGTTACATTCCTGCGACGCGTTAGACAGCGAATAGACGGCGTTGATGCTTTCATTTCTAATAGGACACGCTTAGCGACGCGTAAGGTCCAGATTGAGTTTCAGTGGAGTTCTAACGAAAGGCTAGAGCTGCTAAAGCGGAGTTTAGAGCGTGTGTTTCAACTGTGCCCGATTTCATTTCGATTTTAATGCAAATGTGGGGGAGGGAGGGCGAGAAGGGAAAATTGTGTTACTTACGCCTCGCAGTATGGCTGCTTGTTGAAACCCTTGTACGTCCGCATGTTCAGGATCATTCCGCAACCTTGGCACTTGAAGCACTGTTTGTGCCATGTCTGAAACAATCAAGGTGCGAAATTAATTACTTCGAGAATCACTGTGCTTGACTAGATATCTGCAAGGTAGAAGTTCCCCCCGAAATGAGTCAACTAGACGGACTTGGCGAAGTTTTGGCCAATTGAGTAAATTCTACCCAGAGATCCCTACATTCACTAGTGGAAAGATTCGCCAAACTTCGCCCTGGTTACACAAAAGGATCTAACACGAACGACCTTTGCCATCCAGTTGCTGATCGTTAGCATCTAGTCGTGCATCTCAAAGTCTTCCAGCGCTGCATATCGTATCGAGAGTTCATCGCGTGGCAATGACGACGCACTCTGACCCACCTTATACGAGTTAAGAGAAGTACAGTCGTTTGATGACTCTTTGATAAGATAGCCGAGTGGTCAGTGGGTGAAAAGCGTGGCTCCCGTTTCTTTCTAATCCTCAGGGTCGTCGAACGTCCAAGCCCAACCGCGAGGAGCTTGCCTAGGGCCTTGGAGGCTTTCACCATCCTCTGTGCTTCGCAGTCGCGCCGATTAGGAGTCCAATTAATTTTGCTGCACGGAGCGACCGATACGTCGACGCGCGTTACATCGTCGAGCAGCCCAGGGATAACAGAAGGCCGTTTGCACGCCGATAAATGGCAAGGCTGCTGCGAGACGTCGAATAAGGTCGCGGATCTTAAGCAGAACGCCTGGCGAAGGCCTCCTCCCCGGCACCCGGAAAGAGAGAAATGAGTCATGACCATTGTGAGTCAACCGCGATCGCGGTCAACAAAGGGTTATAATTATTCGCAGCGCCTCGTCTCGCGAGTTGTTTGTCTCGCGGGGACACGACCGTCGTCGTCTCTTATCGCGCAATTTTCCGGCGAAACTGCGCTCCCCCGCGTGCTACGCAACGAATTACGCTTCGCTCTAACGCGGGGCGGCCCCACTTTCTTCGAGCAGCTTTCAGATAACCGACCGAGCGATCCTTTCCACTCCAGACGACTCTTGGGAAACTTCGGCCGGGGACTTTGCAATTATCCCGAAAAGAAACAACCCGGTCGTTCACACGGTGGGACTGGTTCGCTCCCAGAGGCGACGCAATTGCAGAAGCCGGCGAATAGCGGCCGGAAACTGAGAGGCGGGGCCGCGATCGGCGTTAACGATCGTCTCGAAAAGCCGGAGTTAGCTAACGGTCGCTACGCGGTTACGGTGATTAACGGGGAAGCGATCGCGATCGTTAATCAACTGCGCGGTTAATTAGACCGAGCAGCGGTGTTTGAGAAGCCGTGGAAGGGTAAAGGATAATCGAGTGGGTCAGTGGTTGCATCGCTGCATTGGCACAGAGAGAGAGAGAGATATCCTTGGCGATTTCGTGAATAGAAGAAAAAGGACTGCGCACTACTGTACCACTTCGAGCATTGCCAAGAGCATTCGCAGCCGCGGCACGTCTCGATTTCTAGACGATGCAGGTCGTCAGTGTCAATCCGTGAGTCGGGACTTGGGACGGCCGGAATGCAACGCAGAGCGAATGCAACGGTACCTTATTTGTATCGTGCTGGCAATGCTGATCGCGCCGCGAACAGCTCACGTCGTTCCCTTCGATCCACGTGTCCACGCCGTCGGGCCGAGGCACGTGGACCTCGTCGCTTCAATTTACTTGCAATTAGTTAGCCGCGATTAGCGGTAATTACCGTGGTCCCACTTTCGAATGATCTCGAGGAACAGTTAGTCGCCGGGGGAAAAATAGTGCGTTCGATTCGAGGTCGGCTTGCAATTATACGTGTCTCCATCAGAGAGACGTTTCTTCTCGCAGTGCAATTTGTTCGGTAGCATCGCCACGCGTTTCACTCTTCGCGGGCGCTTAAGGGCACTCGCAAGGGAACACCGCGAACCCGGACTCACCGATTGGAACCCAACTTTGTGAGCTCGAAAGTTGTCGCTCCCCAAGATTTGCTGCTCCCCAAAATTTGCCGCCCTCGCCTACTTAGCCCATACACAATCCCACCGCTCTATCTATCAAATTATCGAACAGGTCCCTGGATCTTTCATCTACCAAAGTTGTAGGCTAAAGGACCCAATTACTGACACCTAATCAATTACAGTGACCTTAAGCTATTTTACTTAAAATAACGAATAAATAAACTGCAGTATACAATCTGTAGTATAGATTATAGGTTGAATTACATAATTCTTTTTGTTGGAATGTGTACAACGATGGACTGTTCCTGGAGTTGAAGTGTCAGGGACTTTGGGGACCCGGTGACTTGTGAGTTTTCCTTTCAGTCGCTACAGGAGACCCAAAAGAGGGGAAAACGGTGTTCTCGACCCCTGCGCTTCTCAGTCCGAGAAAACCCTCCAAACGGTTAACTTGCATCGCGCTAAAGACTATTCTTTTTATTACTTTTAGTTTAAGTATTACGCAGTTCTTATTATTATTATACTGACGATCGACTGTGTAACTTTTATTTTCTTAAATAAATAAACATTATATTCTAACACTTTTTGTGCATGACTTTTTACAACGTTTATTTATTCGTTATTTTAAGTAAGGCAGCTTAAGGTGACAGTAATTGGTTAGGTGTCAGTAATTGGGTCCTTTACCCTACCTCGACGTATCTCGACGGCCCTACTTCGTATGCATCCCTCGCTGCTCGTACGCAACGTTTGATATTTAACGAGCTGCAAAGGTCAGCGAGGATCATTTGGCTGTCATTGTTGCGGACGAGGCCCGCTTAATCCGACAGCAATTTACCGGCGCAGCCGTGCTTTCACTTTCAACGACAGCGCCGATGCGCACCCGCGGTACAATTCCTCGCGCGCTTTTACCAGCTGATCTAATTTTCGCACGCCGGGCACTTTCTTCGCCGGCTGCAACGAGGGAAACGTCCGCCTCCTTGCAGAGGCCGCGGCTGTTATTTAACGGGCGTAATTACGCGAGCAATTGTTACTGCAACGACCTCTCGTTCCGCGAGCGCTACGTGCGAGAGCCAATCTCGAGGAAAGCGTTCGTGACTCTACCGTCGAACGAAAGTCACTCTGTTCCTCGCGGTAACTGACTTCACGTGTAAACGGTTCACTCCATGCGCGGTACAGAACGGTTTCGACTATCTTAACGAAAGAAACGGGGCATCGTCGTAAAAGTTTCCGTTTAATTACGATTCGTTGCATCGCCACCTGCTTTAATCGCGACGCGAGTTGCAACGCAACGAGAATCGTATCTTCCCCCTCCCCCCCTCCCTCCCTCCCCCTAGTAAGAGGTGTCTAGCAGATGTTGCTCGCGTACGTAGAATAATTATTCGCGCTTTCGCAATAGCCAGTGGGAAAGAACCGGATGCCGTGTCGCATCGCTGGCATAACAGAAATTTCTACCCGGCTGTAACCGCGATCCGGGGGATCCCTGGAAAGTAAAAGGCTTTATTCTTTCCTAAATTCTCGCCGCGAATCTTCGCGCCGTTGCCTCAGACCTCTCGCCGCGTAATCAACCGGGGATAACGACGTCGGGTAAAATTTAAAGAGCCGCCCGGTTCCCAACCAGCCACGGACCGTGTAATAATTGTTTCCCGAGGGGGGGGGGGAGCGAATTGAAATCGACACGAAATCAAAATTACACGGGCGCGCGGGCTCCGGCGGCTTTAATTGCTTTAAATCGCGCAAGGTGGTCAAACGTGTCTTACGAGAATTAACGCGTCCGACTCGCTTAATTGACAGTTGTTGCCTGACTAATTAATGACCGCGCGACTTATCAATCGGGAGATTGTGCCGTCCGATTCTCGATACGAACCGTTGGGCGCGTAAGGATAAAAAGAGCTTCAGTTTGTAGAAACGTTTGGGACACCACGCTAGCCGGAAACGCTCGATTCCGCCGCAGAGAGAGAGAGAGAGAGAGAGAGAGAGAGAGAGAGAGAGAGCGTGCAAGTATTGGTTCGCGGCGCCGCCTGCATCGGCGGATCGGCGTATTTTTGAAACGATGTAGGCGCAACAGGTTGGCAACTACTCCCACCTGTTGCAATCGTATGCCCGGCCCACGCAACGTGGTAGTCTCAGCCTGGAATTCGATTACAATTTCACCGAACTCTGTTACTACTCCCCAGAACCTGCACAACAGAACGAACAATTTACTTTCGAGCATCCAGCGTTTCTCGTCACTAATTCATCGCGATATTTTTACACTCGTCGATTCCTTCAGCGAAGACGCATGGAAAATCGAACGCACTATTTGCAGTATCCCGAAATGCGTGAATCGACGAGGAACTTTCGAGGATTTTGGTATCAGAGACGGTTAACTAAATGGAAACAGTTTGTGTCCCCCCTTGTCACGTCTTAATTCAATAAACACGCGCGCTCAAACGAAAAAATGGGGATACGAACAATGCCGAGGGTGGTGAAAAAAACTCACAGAGCGGTCCCTCTTCATTAATGGGACGGGGATTAATTGCTGCACCAGCAGGATGCGTCTGGCGGGTATGCGGGCCGGGCGCAAGTTGAAACGAGACCACTATTCGAATCGAGGGTTTGCGTTCGGATGGCGAGTGATCGAACGCGTGCGGAAATGGGACGAGCATCGTGTGCGCAGCTTGATGCGCGGTGAAAGTCTCCGGAGCTGGATGAAAAACTGTGTGACGCGCGCGAGGACGAAGGAACAACCTAAGTGTGATGTAAAAACGGTGCGGTCAATGCGGACGAGGTTACTCTGCCGAATTCTACGTTTGTTGTAGCCAACTACTCATTGGGAAAATGAGGGGGGATCGTGCAACGCTAATTCTCTCTCGCGTATTCGCAATCCAATTCACATTCACTCTGGTGCCGCTCCAATACACGCGTGCGAAGTGTGTGATCACTAGGGAATTCAATCCCGGGATCCCGGATGTTTCTTTTTTTATTCTAAAACTCCCGGGATTTGATATATCAAGTCATAACTTATCCCGAGAATTTCCAGAATTTTTAAAAACGTTTAGTATTTTTATGAAGTAAAAAAATTTTATAAAGTAATTTAAAAATTCTGGAAATTCCCGGGATAAGTTATAACTTGATATATCAAATCCCGGGAATTTTAGAATAAAAAAACAGGAGGGATCCCGGGATTGAATTCCCTAATGATCACAGACTTTGCACGCGTGTGTTGGAGCGGCACCAGAGTGAATGTGAATTGGATTGCGAATATGCAAGAGAGAATATATCAAGTTATAACTTATCCCGAGAATTTCCAGAATTTTTAAAAACATTTTGTATCTTTATAAAGTAAAAAAGTTTTATAAAGTAATTTAAAAATTCTGGAAATTCTCGGGATAAGTTATAACTTGATATATCAAATCCCGGGAATTTTAGAATAAAAAAACAGGAGGGATCCCGGGATTGAATTCCCTAGTGATCACACACTTTGCACGCGTGTGTTGGAGCGGCACCAGAGTGAATGTGAATTGGATTGCGAATATGCAAGAGAGAATATATAAAGTTATAACTTATCCCAAGAATTTCCAGAATTTTTAAAAACGTAAATTACTTTACGAACAACTGAAAAATATAAAAATGAAATCTAAAAAGCAGCCGGGATCTCGGGATTGAATTCCCTAGTGATCACACACCCAATTCCACCGCGTCGTACTCCCGCGCATGTGCCCGCGAAATTCAAACGGCAGCCGCGAAGTTGAATTTGGAAAGAATTTCTCTGAATGCGAAACGCCTCGTGGCGCGGCGCGATGAAACTTTCCGCTTCGCGCGGTCCAAGCGGCGCGGGCTGTGCGCGTAATTAGAAATTTTTCTCGATTAAGCTTCGCCTCGCTTTAATTGTCCCTCGTGCGCTTTTAATTCGCCCGTTCGGCCCGTTGACCGCGTAACGTCCCGCGGCGCGGCGTTCCCTCCGCCTCTTTGCCTCGGGCCAAGTTCCTCCTCGCGGGGCGGCCGAGGCGGACGGAAACAGCAGACGCGCGAAGACCGGGCGAAAAAGACACGGATGCGCGAGCAAGAGAGAAAGGAGGCTTCTATACGCCATTCACAAGACCGCGTCGCAGAGGCAGCGAATATCGAGAACAGATACGCGCGGAGGCTTTGGAAAGATTCGCGACGGACTGGAATCTCACAGAGAATTAATTATTCAAGGGATACCCGATCCCAGTCACTCGGCTACCAATTAAATCTTCTGTATTCGGTGCTTAATTCGGAGATTAGCTATACACAGCACTGTATTTACGTCTTTGTACAGGTATGCTTCTTGCAAAATTCAAAGATGCATGGTAAAATACATCCCAGCCCGAGAATTCTAATTTTAATGAAACGAGGAACAATATTATACCTAAGAATTGTTCCGTGCTTTATACTTAGTCATGCTACCGAACTAAAAATAAAGTTACATTAAAGAAGCGCGATAACTAAGTTGATAAACGATAATCAGTATCAACGATAATCATTGAGGGTGAACTAATAGAAATGGGTGGACGCACGGGGCCCGCAGAGCAGGCGCCAAGAATACACTCCTTAGACGGAACTCTACAAAGAGAAGCGTGGGATGAATTTAGAAAACCAACGTGGCGATCTCATATCTGGATACATCCAAATTTAGGAAGACCTTCGTGGCCTACGATTCCTCTGCCGCCTGGCCAGCGAGAGTTCGTGTTCCAGCGGCGGTGGAGTGCCGCCCACGTGATTTCAGATTCGCTAACTCGAGCTGAGCGTTAACGGAATCGTAAATGGTGTGCATTTCTGTCCAGGGTCGCGGCTGGTAACGCTGACACGCTGGAACATGGCAACGTCCATGCGTGGCAGAGGTTCGCGAATCGTTGATCCGGTGATTAGTTACCGCGCCGATAGTAACCGAACTCGGCACGTGCGGTACTCTATGCCGCATATCGGTGCACGCTGCGCCCAGACATTACCGTCAAAACAGCCCCGTTAACGACGGTCTTTCGCTACGAGCCGGTCGAACGCTTTTAAAACGCGTCATCTTTATATTTAGAGGCACAATATCCGCTGGAAGCTCAAATATTTCAGTCCCGCACGCACACACGCGTTCCGCGGAAAGTCGGTCGCCCGTTGCGATTAATTTCCGGCCTGCGTGCAAGAGTCGTTGAGTTCAAACTACTTCGGTTGGAATGGGATAATGAAAGATCGAAAGAAATTGCGTGAAAAGCGTGGCTCGGTTAACCGATCGGGGCAGAGAAGATTTTGTGCACACCGAGGGACGAGGGCGATGCGACAGAGACTACCTATTATGCCGAATGGAACAGGACGCCTTGGTAGGTGGAACTAAACGGGAACGGTACCATCCTGCGATATCTGTTGTAAAAAGTCCTGCCGCCGTTCCAGGCTATTCACTCGCAGCGGGATCCACGGAGACAGGCTGTTGAAAGGAACGTTTCCGAAACGCACAAGGGAACCGAAGAAAGTTAAGAGAAGGTTTCTCGAGCGTCGGCGGCGTCGAAGCGCAGGCATAATGCTTCGGATAGAAGCAGCTTGTCAACAGGCATGGACAACGAAAGAATCTTATCCGACGCCCGGGATTAACGATTTAATTCGACAGAGCGCGGTGCAAAATTTCGGTCCGCGTGAAACGTATTTACGCGTAATCGCGAGCGAAGCAATCGCGCTCGGTACGAAAACCGTGAACTTTCTCGCGAAACTTGCGCAATGGGAAATAAAGTCGTTTGCCAGTGGCGAGGTGAAGCAGAGGTACTGGAGTTAACCTCGAGATACGGGGGATTAAGTTGGACGCGGTCGAATCTCGTATCAAGTTTTCCAGTGGGCAGAGAGGGCAGGTTCGATGGAGAATTGCTGGAATCCCGAAGAGTAGGCGGGTTATTTTGCGAGAGAAAAGCGAAGAAAGGTACCTTGTCGAGGCACTTGAGCTCCTCGATCGGGTAGACCGTTTTCTCGCAGCGGGCGCACGTCTTGCTCATCTTCTTCTTCTTCTTCTTCTTCCTCCTCTTCTTCGTCGTCTTTCCTCTTCCTCTCTCTCTTTCCCTCGTGCACGGGCGCAGTTCCGCGTACGTGTGTATCCTCGGCCTCTCTCGTCCTCCTCACGAAACACTGCGCGTACGTAAAGAACACGTGTAACACTAACGACACATCCGCGCGGCCGTTCGTGTCGGGGCGACGGTAAACAATCGACCAACAGTCGCGTTTCACGTTCTACGATCCGTACGCGGGATATCTCAACGGGGACCGCTGCGAACTGGTGAAATATCACGCCTGGCGGAAAACGTCCAACTGCTTGGCTTGCCACAGAGCCGCACCAAACTGCACTGCCCTCTCGTCCTCGTCTAGGCACAAAAACTCCTTGAGTGACAGTAATGGTGGGGTACCGCGCTAGTCAGGCCACCGACTAAATGTATACTTTCTGCCGTAGCCTTCAAGCTCTTCTATAGAGAAAAATCGTGCAAGGTTTCTTGTTAATTATTATTAGTTGAACGCGAATGAATGTCTCGTGGATTGTATAGTTTTTATTCGTCGGAGGTTCAGTGGGAATATTTTCATTCCCCAAGGCGTTCTGCTCGCAACGACATCGTCGGTAATACAGAACAAATGGAAGATTACTCGGTAACTTGTATTTTAAAATAAGAATTTCGTACGCTTTCTGGTATATTACTCCCTATACATTTGTAATTAGCACGCAATTATCGAACGAAATAGTTGTGTTGAAACAAATACACAGCGTTATTTTCTTACGACAGATTTAAATTGGTAGAGAGCTTCGGGTACCGTGCTAATCAAAATAACAATGTATAGTGCCCGTTTCTATCAGTAATTCAATTTTGATGGCGCTAAACTTGAATAACATCGATGAAGAATAACTGTATCGTTACTTCGGTAGGATTGTATACAATTCTGAGACTAATAATGCTCAATGCCGCTCAATAATGAGTGAATAAAGTACAAACGAGGTACAGGATAAACCTCACATTTAATATGTGACGTAACCAAACATATTTTGGTTCAGTGAGTTCTTTGCAGTTTCGTGACAGCCTACATTATCGATTTAGCATTGAAAAAGATACAATCGCTATTAACGATAAAAGTTAGAACTAAACACTACAGTTGGTAAAACGGGAAATACGCAGGTCCTTGCTTTACCATTAACGATGTATAGCCACAGACCAAGTATAGGATAGACCTATCACCACAGACCAGATATCTCGTCAGTGATTCAGCACAGACGAGGTATAGAATAGACCTATCAAGCAATGTATTTTTGTTTCCTAGGACCCCCTTGCCATTTTAGTGTCGCATGCAACGTTACCGGTGAAGTCTCAAAACAGATTGTAACGCTACGCGTGGTAGGAACTAGAATTAAGCACGAGTAAAACTAGTTTATGTTTTGAGAGTCAATGCCCGCGATTTACAAATGTTTCTGTTAGAGTAACAATTTAAAAATCGTCTTATGAACATATTTCGTTCAACGGAAAAGAACGAAGGAAGAAAATAAAACGATATCACATTCGTCTTTTAACGTTGCTGTCCTATTCCGGTTTATTTAACGCAAAACAAATTTATTTAACATACAAATTTATATAAACAACAACATTATTTGTGGAAGACATGCTTTCATGATGTAACGTGGAATACCTCGCAAAGGAATTGTAACTTTGTATATTTCAATAAAATGCTGAAGCAGAGAGGACTGTGGGAATATCAGTAACAGCGTGAATTTTTAATAATTTTTTCGGCGCACGATACGTGAAAGGGTTCGCAAGGGTACGCAAAGTGCTAATAAACAATGTCATCTTGCAATTTATAGCTTGCACGGGCTTTGAAGAAATGCCATTTCTGAACGCCATAGTGTCTTGATCCACGAAATGGATTTTCGGAGAGAAATCCGCGTGAGTCGTTGACCAACCGAGCCAAAGCGTACCGTAACAAAAGCCTACCCTCTTATGTCAAACTCTCTCTCTAAACAAGTCACACGTATACAAGTACGCAACACCTTTCAGCATTTCAACACATTTCAGAGTAGATACTGAGTTGGACGCTGTTCATGAACAGAGGTCGCTAAATTCAGTCCTGAAATTATGGGTCGGTAACACAGATTGGGTGGCGACACGAAGTCCCATAAGGTGATGGGTCTATTCTATACCTCGTCTGTGGATTCAGACTTCAAATTATAAGTCGGTAACATAGTTTGGGTGGCGACACGACATCCGTACGGTGATAGGCCTATCCTATACTTCGTCCGTGATCTAAGTATAGTATAGAGTGCCGAGGATGCGCTATATATCCATAAACTAAATAAATGTGAGATAAGGGACCTCAGATTGCAAATAATCAGACTTGTACGGTTTTGCATGATGTAACCTCCTCCCGTAGTCAACGATAGTCAACTGTATATACCCCATCATACGAGAACACTAATGCACTAATAACTAATGCAATCTGAAATGTAAACCCCCACCATGTCTTCCCACATAATATTCGTAATTATTTTGTTTGGAGTGCAGAAAGAGTTTTAAAAACTTGCTTAGTTTCTGAGCCATGACACAGTACCACGACCTGAAGTGATCTGATTAGTCCGGACTGTTTTCGGCTTACATATCTCCTTTATTATTTTAAACTTGTAATAGTTATGAACATAAATTAACAGACGCGGTCGCGTCGGCAAGCTAATTCCCCTTCCCCTAAAAGTAAACAATACTTTACTAGTCACGCAATGTCGAAATTGATCATAGACGATTAAAAATCGGTCGCTATGTGGAATGAAAAGTCCGGGCTCATACGGGCTTTGCCGACCCCGTTCCACTATACTTTTCGCCCGTGACGCTCATAACAGCTCATAAGCAAGTGAAACGGGAAATTTCCGGTCGTCGTGGGCGCGGTCGATTTGCATGAGAACGATGAGAACGCGCCAAAGTTTAACCGGTTCAACCATTGAGCTATAAAAATACCTGGAGAGTGAACAGCAGTGGGAAGAAGTAGATGTGACAGCGGACCGAAGGAAATAGAAAACGGGTGAACCTATCCTTCTTTTTCCTATTATCCCTCTCTATCTGTACTATCTGTGTTATGTATGTGTGCATGCGCGGGTAACTTCACTTACATACACTATACATCTGTAGCCTGTTGTAAGACAGAGATAGGTTCACCCGTTATCTTCCCTCTCTCTCGGACCGGCCGCCATTGCTCTGTTCACTCTCCAGGTATTTTTATAGCTCAATGAGTTCAACTGAGTTAAACCCATATCAATGTCAGGTATAGGCAGGCCATGATGTATCCTTACATCATGGTATACGCCAGGCCTGGCCAACCCAAATGGTTTCACGGGCCACTTTGATGACGCGTAACGTTGCACATGTAAATTTTCATTTATTTAATATTTTTTGTATCATACAACGAGAAACAAAAGTTTCAATAGAAATAAATAACGCACATTTTAACGTGGCAGGCCGCGTGTTGGCCAGGCCTGGTATAGGCTATAGTTTACGTGGTCTATACCACCTATATATACCTAGGTGGTTTTGGCCAGTTATGGCATTTTGTGGCATTTCTTGTCCAAGTTGCAGTGACTTACGATGGCTTATATGCAACTTATACGGAGAAGGTGGTGTAAATGAAAGTCAATGAAAATCTTGATGCGAATGATATTGTTTAAGGCGAAGCGGCATTCGTAGATTTTTGATAGTGCATACGGATGAAATCATTTTATTGATATTGTTGTACACATTCCCTCATATAAATAGGTACCTTTTTACGCCGCCATAAAAACACTGTGTTAAGAGAGATTTTGATGAATGTACTCGTTCAAGTTTCTCAACATGCTCTGCATATCACTGTACTTAACCACAGAACAAGCATCTTCGATCGAAAGCCATTGGTACGCTTGGTGTTCCTCCGACATTTCAACAGATTTGTCGCTATTTAACAACTCCGCCAACCAGTAAACGACAGTTTTTGGCTTTCCTGTCACTTCATAGGTTAGTTCTCGTTTGACGTCGTCGTAGACCTTAAGATCGCTGAGTAGCAGGCCCGATTCCTCTTTCGTTTCACGAACCGCGGTATCCAAGTCCGATTCACCAGGGTCGACATGACCTACCAGTCAAATATAGAAAAGTACCTATCGTGGTATATAATACGGCCGTCGCGTCCGCGTTCCCTAAATCTGAATTACATCGACTCGAGCGGTTTTCGAATAGGGGTTATGTGAATGAGTAGCCTGAAGTAACGTAATGGTCGCGTTGCATACCTTTCGGTGGTGTCCAGTGGTGGTCACCGTATGATGTTTGCATCAGGAGGTATTCGATCATCCCCTGCATTCGGCGAAATACAACGAAACCAGCGGCACGTTTGCCCATTGTATCGTCGTTGCACCAGACAGTCCAGGATATTCTATGCGCTGCTGGTTGATCTACTGTGAATAAAGTGTAGGCAGCAGGAAACCGGCGGCAAGTAGCGACAGAGAGCAAGTAGCAGAAACCTAACAAGATTATTAGCTGTCACGTGAATCGTATGCATTAGAACGAATTAGATAACATTTTATCATTCGCCGGGTAAGTATAAACTGAACACGAAAAGACCAGGCTCATAAACACGATACGATGGTACATACTTGAAATATTCATAAAACACGGCTGTTCATAGAAGACTTATATTCGTTGCAGTTGAATTCTTCATTCGCAAATAGTATCTTGTAGAATTTCGCAGAGCCTGAGTATTACAGGATTGCACGCACCTATATATAAGCAGACGCGACAATATCCGAAAGATCAGCCCGGGTTTTTTGGAACACCGATCAAACTTCGAATCTGGAAATGTCGGGAGTACCTACAGTTAGCGACTGTTTGCAATGAAGTGACGAGTTAACGAATTAGAGTCATAGATAGTAACAGATACACATCGACGAGTTCTTCTGTTAAAAGTAGAAGAACGTGACACCGTGCGTGCGCAACTTGGAGAGAAATCTGAATCGGGAAACAATGTGTCACCATTTTATTATAAACGTTTCTGCTACATTTTGTTGGCTAGGTACCGATCACCAAAAAAAAAAAAACACTTAGCAAAGCTGTATGTATATACGTACCTATCTACAAACTGTCACGTGTGTATGTGTATGTGTGTGAGCGGGGCGAAGTGATGCAGCTGGATGGACGACGAACCGGACTGGGCCGGACTCGGTATTTCTTTTCCTGTCGCTTTATTACTTACATACAAAAATCACAAAAATTGTCTGTCGTCACGCTCTGCGTGGACGCGACGCGACGCGACGCGTTTAAAGCATCCGCTCGCCGTTCCTTATATGTATGTATCATCCGTTCAGCTTCGGGTTTACTCGAATCGTGGAGGCTCTCTTGAACATGTGTTTTCCCCGCGAAACATCGACGATCAACTTTTTACATTTATTCGACAAAGCAAGCCAGCGAACGAACGATGGGTGTATATGTATACGTATATATCGTTACAGTATTGAATCATTTTTGTCGTCTATCTGCGCCTTACGAAGATATACCGATTACTCTATCGAAAGGACCTTACACGCTAACATTAATTCGTAACCGCTATCGTAAAGATTAATTTTTCTACAGTGGCGCGTCTGCTTGCGTTACGAGGACTGCGTCCGGAATTACATAATGATAGTTTTCATTGACGCGCAATCGCTTGTAACGTACGCAAACATTGTGTTACACGCTGTAAGTAGTTCTTTGTTGCATCCTTCCCGTTTTGTTTAGACATATTTCTCCTGCACAGAGAGAATCCACAGAAGAGGAATAAGTGTCCGCACCGTGTATTCTGCGACGACCGACCGTTCGTTCGTTCGTTCGGTCGCCGCGTGTTTCTTGTCGTCTTCTCGGCGGCTTCTCGTCTGACATCGCTTACGGAAAACGGCTGCGAACTTCCTACTTGGCGGTTGAGCGAAAGGAAGTGTTGCTGATTAGTGGGATTCGTTAGCTAACGAAGGGAGAAGCTTGCGTAAGTTGCTTTGCTTGCGTTACTCTTCTTCCCCTGGAAGGGGGAACCTTAAGACGAACCGTTGACGATACTTACAGTTATTTAGTTGCTATCAATCGTGTGTTGATTTAAAAAAGAAAACACGCACCGGAGGGGCATGTGTGGAGAGCAACGATTTGTTTGGGTTGAAAGAGAGCAAGAGAGAGAGAGAGAGAGAGAGAGAGAGCGAGCGAGCGAGCCAGAGAAAGAGAGATATGTATGATGATGCGTGTGTGTGCGCATGTGTGCGTGCTTGCGCGCGTTAGAAATGTGGAAAAATTATTCGAGTTTTGTATTTATTTAAATAAATTAGTAATTGCCTATTAATAACGTGCTCGATTAATCTTAGGCAAATATAAAAAGTTCGCGATAATCGAGTCCCCAGGTTCCTTTCATTCGTTTCCTTTGCTACTTTCCTTCTTCTTCCTCGTCTTCTTCTTCCTCTTCCTCTTCCCCTTCCCCTTCCTCTTCCTCTTCATCCTCTTCATATCTTTCCGTCTGTTTGCATGCTTTTTTTCTTATTTATGTTTTCGGCGTGAGGCTTCATCCGTTTGGTTAATTTAGTACCTTCGTATATTATATTATTTATATACACCAAGTCTCTAGATCGCCTCTACATTTACAATAATTCCTAATTTAATTTCATTCAACCGCGAATACATCTGTGAATAAAAGGTTAAATAGCGTAATAGTGTATAGCCAATTACAATACTTAAATATAATCTTATACGGTATCCTTCGTTGAATTAACAGATCTCATTATACACAACGTAGACGGTTCCTAAATTCTGTTAATTAATAGCCCCTCTCTTCCCTCTCCTTCTTTCTCCTTTACACTATTTCGCGATATTACTACGAGTTGAAATAAAAATAAAACTAATCATAATAATAATAGCAAGAATAATAACAACCATAATAATAATAATAATATTAATCGTAATAATAATAAGAATAATAATAATTATCATTACGCGTTAATTAATCGGCTATCGTCTGTAGTGCTGCGTAGTTGTAAACTTATGATATAAAAAAGTAAAGTATCGTAAAAATATTCGCAAAGGTAAGTGATTGGGCGCGTGCGTCGCGTCGGGCAAACATGTTTCCGCGCGGCACGGCGCGGCATTTAAATCGGTCAAATTGCTTGAATGCTGAATGGATGACGAAGGGTAATGCGTGAAGGTGATTTCTCGTTACGAGTACAATGCTACGTGTTCCTTTACAGGTTTCTCGACAAGTTTTATCGGTTATTTACAAAAAGGACCGCTCCCGTTTCTTTAAGTGTCCGTTGCGCAGGTGAAACGTAACATCAATAGACCATGCCGCGAAAAGAAAGACTCTCGACGTTGCAGCTGTTCCGTATGTAATATCTATATATTTATATATTTATATGTATGTATATGAATATAGTATAATACGCGTTCATCGAACGTCTCTGACTTTCCGAGGTACAGCCGATGAGTACGCTTCTCGTCCTGTTCCCCTACCTCATTTTATATCTCCCATTCTTCTCCGCCGCCTTTTCTAAGAGAAACTTGCATTCACTTTATTAGTACGCATCATTATTCATTAGGCACAGTTGAAATACAATAGAGTATCTTCCACTGGATATCATTTTCTAAATGGATCTCGTAATGTTTAGCGAGAGAAAGGGAAAACCGAAAGGACCAAGAAGAAAGAAGCGTGTAAGCGTACAAAAGACAAATGGTTTACCTACACTCTACAGTCACACCGAGAGAATTGTTCCGAATAGATAATACTGAAAACGCGATGCGTCGTAGGTTTGGGACGATCGTCTCGGTACAATTGGTAGAGCACAACGGACGATGAGCGTGGACCAATCTGTATTAACCGCGACTCAGACAATTCCGCTCGACCGTTACAGCGCCTTTTGTACGAAACGAAAAGGAATTTAAACGATTACGATCCGTTTCTTATCCTCGTTTTTCCCCTCTCCCCTTTCCCCCGTGTGCTGGTAAACGCACGCGCTCGCATTTCCTCTCCCTTTATCCCTTCCGTTGTGATTCGTCATTTTTGCCTTGCGCCCAGATGATATCGAAAGCCGACCTAGTCCCATTTTTGGCACTCGGGAGTATTTGAATACCGCGTTCAGCCGTCACGGATCACAGTGTTTCACAGCATATATGTACATACATATGTATCCCACGCGTTGGAAATGAAAAGGAGCTGAACTGCTACCCGGGATGTATAGATCGGTGAGAGACGACCTCGTTCGGTTGAATTCGATTGGATTGGATTGAATTCGGCTGATACCGTGTTCCAACTGTTCAGCTGGGACTGCGGACGGGTAGCCGGTGAGCAAAGATTTCTCGGTTGTCTGGGCGAGAATCCAAGTCCCAGAAGAAGAAAGGAAGGAAGAATAAAAGTGGTCGGTGTCCGTGGGCTCGTGGTATCGATCACGGATTGGTGCGGGTGGCTATAGAGCCTGTTGTCGGCAGTCACAGCTTCAGCTCGTTCGCTATCTTGCTGGCAATATTTTTGAAACCGATCGACGTGCCCGAGATGCGTTTGAAACGTACGCCGTTCAAGGAAAGACGTGGCAGTTTACAAACTTCGATTTCCCACTGTACTTTGCTGTCTGTCGCAGAATCGCCGTGCGCGCACAGCAACAGGAACCTTTCGCGCTGTTCGTACTGACATTTATTGGCGTCCAGTACCTAAACCGATCGACAAACCCGTTAATATAACAATATTTTCATTCACTTACGTAATTTCATAGATAGCCCGCCGAAACTATTCCCCCTAGGGTCTCTACTACTCTCCCACCGACAAGTACAGATAGGGGAAGCTTTGTGATGTTCCATTGCAATACCTTTCGTATTTCAGACATGATTTCGTTCGGATCTCGACTACTGGTCGTTTTCATACTCCAAGTGAAACGTAGACTGCGTGGTTTAACCTGCTCATCGTTAGTGGTTGCTCCGCTGTAACAAAACAACGTTTTAAATCCGCTCGGTCCACGAGCTACGCACCAAACATGCCAATCACATAGGTATCACTCTAACGTTGTCGGCCAGCTGCTTCGCAGTCGCGCGAATCTATATCGTGAACAACGCGATGCGAGGATCTCGCGGCGTTCTTCGTTGCTCAGAGATTCGACATGTATCGGCAAATGCGCAGGATTATTAAACTGTGCGATAGGATTCTGCAAGCTCTCGCCGTCAAAGATTCCAACAAGGCAATGTAGAATGTAGAATGTAAAACGTGATACCTGGCTGGTACATCACATACGTGCATACATGCAATTTCTGTCGCATACACATTGACAAACATACAAGGAAGAATTCATTTCGGGGCATCTATTTCTATTTCTAAATACGTGTAGAGGCGCGCGAGTATTTCAGGAATGCTTTCAATGCTTCAAACGCTTTGAATGCTTTCCGACTATTCCCTATTCAACTGCTTCGGACGTTCTTCTTTCCGCGTGTTTCGAGGGATCTGTGCCGTGACGTTGTAAATGTCAATCTGAAGAGCAGCGGCAGCAAAGAAACCCACCACACGTATGTACGTAACAAAGATACAGAGAAGATATAGAGATAGAGAAGTAAAGAAAGAAAGAAAGAAAGAAAGAAAGAAAGACAGAGAGAGAGAGCACACAAAGCATCTAACATGTCGGAAGCGCTTTATTCCTGCAATTAAACTTTTTGAATCGCTAGCAGTGGCGCGAAGACAAAGAAAATTCATTAGAGTCTCTCGCGATTGAAATCGAAATTGTAAATACAATGCCGTAAGTAGTGCGTTTACATCGTACCGAATGTTGTTCATCGAATACCGAGGATTTCGCTTCGCGAGAAAAGTCGCGGCTACTTGGTAATTTCGTTGTGCGGCATCAAGTGCTGCAAGTATATTGTACATAGTATCTATTATATCGAAAAGGGTGTAAGGGATTGAAAGCGAAAACGGAAAGCTGGACAAATATGAAAGAAAGAGAGAACGAAAGAAACTAATAGACATGATAAAAGAAAACGAAACTAATGGAGCAAAAGGTGAAATTAGAACGTAAGGGCGGCCGTGGTATTATGGTATGCAGCAACGTACCTCACTACTGGGTGCTTGGGGGGTACGGATGGGTCCATGGGGCTGAAATAACAAAACAAAGGCAGTTGCTAACAAATACTAAACATGATAAATCGTCAAATGAACAAATTTAGTTTATATGTATGTATAACCACCACCATTCTATCACCACTGCACATCTAGTGCGAGACATCGAGAGTTACGATGCAACGAGAGGACGTATAGCGGGGATAATTTATGTTTATGTATAAAGACGGAACACGACAGTTCTTACGCTCTGTTAAAACGTCCGATCGCTGTTATCGCTGTTGTTTCAGCAGTTCTATTCGGACGAAAGTCGGTCGTTAACACGTTCACAAGGAATGGCTGAGAAGCATGGTAGCAATTACCTGCCTTAACGGAATGCGTATCGCGCGCGCGCGCGCGCGCGACCGAAGGTAAGTGTCCGTGTACTGTGTCTGTTGTTCGAAACGAGTCAATTCTTCGTACGTAACGTCTCCGTCAAAGACGCAAGCACATAACGAACACAGGGAAGAATTTCTTTTTCCGCACGAACAATAGATTCCTTTTTAACAGAGGATTCGGAAATAAATTGATACAACACAAGTACAAGACAGTTTCAACATGTTTATTAATAAGAAATTATTACTATTATTGCTTCTTAAAATTATTTTAAATAATATTTCTATCCTGTTTTTACGAGCTTTTTACTGCCCTCCGTTTTGTAAAGATGTAAGGCAGATGCTTGTAAGGTAGGTCCATCGAGAATAGTCTGCTTCGATCAAAGGTTCATCGATAAAAAATAAAAAAAAAAAGATGGAAATAGAGACAAAGGAACAGCAGAAGAAGAAAAAGAAGAAGAAGAGGGGACGACAGGAAGAGGGGGCGAGGGCGAGGGCGAGGGCGAGAGAGAAGAAAAGCAGAAAACGATGAAAAACTACTATAAAACGTTGCTTTGGACGCTTGTACACGGGCACAGAATTGGAGTGCAGCAAAGAGCGGAAAATCATTTACAGATGTGCTATATTTTTATGTACCTTGCGTATAAACGGTGCCGTATTTCTTTCATTTTCTTTAGTCCGTCTCTTTATACGCGTTATAACATACCTATGTAGAAGACAATCGAGTCGTCTCGATATCTTTTCCCATTTCTTACTGTCATGCACGTTTGTAATATATCAATTCGTCGGATGGCCTCCTTTTCGGAAGATATACTCCGTATTCTTTCGTTTTCGTTTTGATATTACAATAGGCAGGTAGATACTCTACGGTAATGTTTGCACGCATTCGATCCCACCGAGCACGACAGGAATAGATAGGTAATAGGTATCTTTTGCTGCTGTTAAGGCGAAATGCATGTAAGAAATTTCACATTATTGAAGCGTAGGTACTCGTGAATCGGTTACAATGAAAATTCGATTGGCGATTATCGCGATAATGTGGAAACGATCGTGTAGACTGTAGAAAGTGAGAAAGTGGGAAGGCAATCGTAGATCGATGATCGTTGACCGTTGATCGGTGATCGTTGATGAGCAACGAATGCGAGTGTTCCGTACTTTTGAACGATGATATCGGCTGAGAAACACTAAAGTTTACACGTAAAGCATATTTGTATCACCATGCAGTTGCAGTTGCAGTTAAAGTAAAATGTAGACACAAAAACTTATCCTGATCCGTGTAAGTGGAAAACTTAAACGATATCTTGTTGTTAGTGGCTAAAGTATGTAACTCGTGGCCACTCTTTCGTTTCCTCTGTTGCTCGTTCCGTTCATTCGTTTCTTCACTCGTACGTTCACTCGCTCGTTCGTTCGTTCGTTCGGTCGCTCTCTTTTTCTCGGTTTGCATAATACGTTACACAACTTTTCTTCCGTTATACTATTTCTCCGTTTTGTCCCCTTGTATAAATACTGCTACGTCGATTCTCCTTTCGTCGTAGGGCACGTACGCATATTCTGCGCGTTCACCACATTACTTTATTTACTTTACGCTAAATTCGCGAAGATTCGTGAAAAACTAGTGCCTCCGTTTCTTTTCCTTTTCCTTTCCCCTTTGTTTAGCAAAATACGCGTAAAATGTACAATATTAAAAAGAGAAAGGCACGCAGGTTTCTGTGACGGGGTAATTTTCGGTCTACGCAAACTTCAAGATCGTTTGGACACGACGAATTTCGCCTAGGATTGCATACGGGTCTCTACATCATATATTTCTATCGATTAATTAATACAATATGAATCGAAATACAATAATTATCTAATATACAAAGAAAACGAGTAACCAATCGTCCATGGCATGTGGCATGTCTCTACCGAATGAATCTTTGCTCTTGCTTGCGCGTTACTACGTATGTATGTATGTATGTATGATGTGTGCATGTATGTATGCATGTATGCATGTATGTATGTATGCATGTATGTATGCATGTATGTATGTATGCATGTATGTATGTATGCATGTATGTATGTATGCATGTATGTATGTATGCATGTATGTATTTCTGTGTGTATGTACTTCGTTCCTACTTCAGAATAAATTGCTATAGGATGGATGTAACGCGTTAACGTAATAAATGAAACGAGAAGCGAATGGTATCGTAGCTGCCGGCCACTGCAATCAAATAGCACGTTATCTACAATCCGTTAGTCAGTTTCGAGATCAGCTTTGAAGCCAGTAGTAACGTACCATCTTATTTATCCTACGCGTAAGAAAGAGAGGAAAATCTCGTTTTCTTCTGCGTTCTTCCCGACAGAGGGTCTAGCAGGGTAAGCATAGGCAAACGGCCCCTATGGCCATTCTTGGAGTTGTTATTTTTTAATCAATGCTCCTTGCCTGAAACACCATTATGTAAAGTTTTAGATCGCTACCCTCACCTCCCCCCCCCCCCCGTTTAAGGGTATTACGGGGGTAAACGCCTTTAACGTTATTATTTTTTTCTCAGTTATTACTTAAGATATTAACAAACAATATTAACAAGATAGCGACAAATACTCTTTCTCGTCACAAAAACCCCACACATCTTCGGGTTTGTATACATAATAGTTCGATAACACAGCATTATTTTCTTTTTTTTTGGAGGTTGTCACTCAAAGGGTTGTTTCCAAAAACCACCCCAAAAAATAAATTATTTTTTTCTACCCTTAATAATTTATTTAAAATTTAGAGAAAAATATATGAAGTACAGTTAGTATGTAGCAATTTTTTTCGTTTTTTTTTCATTTAAATATCTTAAGTAATAACCGAGAAAAAAATAATACGGTTAAATGGGGGGAGGGTAGCGATCTAAAACTTTACATAATGATGATTTAGGCAAGGAGCATTGTTTAAAAAATAACTCGAAGAGTCGCCATGGGGGCCATTTGCCCATGCTTACCCTGTTAGACTCTTAGAACGTACAATGAAACATACAAAAGAAATGCGCATTTCCGTGGCGAAGTGATTTGCTATTTGCTTACGCAACCTGACAGGTGTGTGAGGATACCTGATCGATGCAAAATAAATCATGTTGGCTTGGTGCGCGCGTTAAAAGGCATGCATCGAAAACGATCAAGTGGAATGCCTTTAACGAGCACGAGATAATGAAATTCTATTGTACTCGTCGAGTTGCACCAACCGAACGGTATAAAAATATATATATAATTGGAATCGTTTACACTAACGTTATTAAATACGGGAAAACTAAGCAAACCGATATTAAAAAAAAAAAAAAACGAAGAAGAAGAAGAAGAAAAAAAGAAAGAAGAAAGGTCGCAGAACGCGCGTTACACGATAAAGTATGTCCGATATCGATTCTTTGAATGTCCATACCTGTCGGCGATTTTCCGCGCGCTCGACTTCTTTTAGCGTACGAAATATAGTTTATTTTCATCATGTTAAGAAACTGTACAAAATACTTTAGGAATGAAAATACTGTAGCTATATATCGGAAGTAATATATTTACATAAATTACACGCATATGTATATCGCAATATACATGTAGATATATCCGTATAAAGAAATGCACTCTCGATGGGACGAAAGAATCGATATAAGAATCTTGTGGTTGCGAGTGGTGACGTGACGGTTCGCATCCGCTCTAAATTTTGGCGTCAAGACCAAACGTAAATTCTATATTATTTCTCTCCGCTATGGGGAATCTATGCTGGATATCAACGCGAACGGCGAGAAAGGAGTGGGATGACGAGGAGAACGTAAACGAGGATTGCCTGAAACTGCCAGTAAATGCAATTTTCTAGTCCTTCTGAGCCGAGTAAGTAAACAGTGTCATTCCGATTAAGCATGCGGACATCGAGAAGATAATTTTCGCTCGCGGAATAGATTTTCGCGCGAACTTTACGCGCGTCATTGTTATCCAACATATTTTCCCAGGATCATAATTTACGCGGCGTTACAGGGTGATGACGTTATTCTACAATTTCATCGTAATCCTAGATAAGATCGTTAACACACGGAGAAAGAGAAATGGGGGTGATGGGGAGAGGGCAGAGTAATGGATGGGGGATTTAGATTAAAAGAATACGGTAGGATATAGGAAGTCAGGCGTGGCCACTGGATCAGATTTAAAGTACTTTGTCTGTAAAGTGGCCGTATATATTGCCGTTGCTCGATATTCAGCGTGCGGCTCGCTCTCATTTCGGCTCGAGGGAAATAAGGCGAGACTTCACCCATCACTTAGAAAACCTGTCAATATACGAATAATTCACATATATTCCATTGCGTCTGCGTAAAATGGATCGTGTAACGATTTGTTAGTACAATTATACCACTTCCCCAACGTTCACCGTGGACGCGTGTACATAGATATCGTCTGTTACCCGTCTATTTCGTCAGTTGCTGTCCAGTCCGTTCGTTACAGTTGGTCAGGAGCAGTCCTTATATAGAAGCAACGGCGACGTTTTTCGAGAAGTCGCGAAGCATAAGGGAACAGGCTAACCAACTACTTCACACTTCGCAGCGACCTTTATCAGGAAACCGAGTGTCTCTACTTAGCGGAGCAAACGGTACGTTCGGTTAGTCCAATGGTCAATATACGTACGTGACTTTGGGGCACCGCGAATCGTACTGTAGCTACTATACGCGTACCGCGACTCCGCGAGCTTCTATTCCCGGGGTTTTACTGGCTCGTCGGCGAGAAAACGAAATGCGTGCCGTCGAGCATCCGCATGCTCCCGTGGTGCGACGATACATTCGACATTGGCACGCTAACGAACGTTGCTTCGCGCAGCGAGATTGGAAGGTAGCTGAAGTAACGTTTCGTGCAAACTGGATCAACGAACGGTCACCGCGGACACATTTTCTTGCGCTAACGGAAAGTAAGTGAAAGATGGAGACAGAGGAGGAAGAGGAGGAGCGGGAGATGAAAAAGAAGAAGAAGAAGCCGGACAATGTCGCGTCGATTATGAATACCAGTACGAATAGATATACGTATAAAAATAGAAAGAAGATTGGGTAATAGGACTTTAGACGAGCGGCGTAAGAGTGCACGTTTGCTAGAGTTGGCAGGCTGAGTTTGGAAAGGCACAAATTCGAGTGCTACATCTAAGTGGATAAGGCGCACCTTGCTGCATCCTCGCGCGTCAGGAAGACATTCGTATTCTCGAATGGTTGCGATCGTACGACTACGAGCGCGAGAATGCTGTTACGCTCCGTACGCGCCTGACTGTGATTCTGAATGCAATGTACGTACTTTATGCACAGCATTCGTTCGGTCGAATGTGTAAGGATGGAGGTATCTCGATTCCCGATTCTCAACCTCGGCGATACGCACACCACAGAATAACGGAGCGAAACGTGCATCATCAATTCGTTTCGTTTGGTTTCAGTTCAGTTCAGTTCAGTTCTGTTCAGTTTTCTTTATTCTCCAACGCGTTTGGATATCCGTGGAGCGTTGACCAGTAACGCGTGCAATGTTTGCCTTTGTTCCCAGAGCGATCGGAAATGCGTTAAGAAGGCAGGGGCGCGTTGACAGTGGCGCGAGTGCGCGGACACGCTGCCGTCTCGGCGCATCGGTCGTTAAGATTCGCGCGTCTGTCTATCTGTATGGCCATTTTGCTTGTCGGAACTCGAGCGAAGCCAAAGTTAATCGGTTCACGTCCTGTAGCATAGAACACACACACACCGGTATAAATTAATCCAAGTGTCAAGAATTAAGCGATGCACCAATGGCTATGCTGTGTCGGCAACTGGCAAACGTTTTTCGCTTTGATCTGTCCTCTATCGGCGATGAGTACACAGTGACCATATCGTGAAAGTTACAACATGTTAATGGCGAAGAGAATCGGGATACTCTCGTTATTCTGTGGCATTGCGTGTCCTCGGTAATCCAACTATGTCTACACAGTCGTACATCGTTTCTCTGTCTTCTATAGGTACGCGTCTAATACAACACGCATCGTCATTTTTCCAATTACTGTATGCGACAAGATCATCAAAGTCCCATATATATGTAGATATGTATGTATATATATATATATATGCACATATATACACACATATATACATGTGTATATATATGTATAAGATCGATAATAATAATAATCATCATCATAATCATAATAATCATAATCATAATCATAATCATAATAGTAATAATAATAATATTAATCAAGGATATGCCTCGCTACAGTCATGTCAAAAAGGGATGCACAATGAGTATGCGAGGTGGCCCGAACTTAGCCAAGCAGTATACAGGTAATACTTTTGCCGATGGATTCGAAGGATTCTTTTTCGATCTCGTGCGTTCGAATGTCGAGAACTTTAGCCAAGGATGGATACGGAATAAACGACGACGACGACGACGACAACAACGACGGCGACGACGACGACGACGACGCGACCAAGTACGTTGCAAGAACAGATATACGTGCGGTTACGCATTGTCTACGAAGGAACGAACTAAAGGGTGCTGCTAGGAGATTTTTCGATTAAACGTTTATGGGACAAGAAGAAGAAGACGAAGAAGAAGAAGAAGAGAACGATACGAGCGGGCGAACAAATTCGCTCGAATATTAGGTAGATAATAATGGCAATAGGTTTTAACATAAGTAAATAGAACTACGAAATATGATGGATAAGCTACGTGTCTCGTGGCTTTCACTGATAATGGTCGCTGCTGGCTCATCGGATCGTTAGCCGATCAATTTGTATAGTTGTCTTCATACGCGCACCCGCGCGCCCGTGTGTGCGTGCACGCGCGCGTGCGCGCGTGTAGAGCCTATACGATATCAATACTTGCATATCGTATCGGTATACAGTTTTCAGAATTACATAGTCATTGTGCATCCTTAAAACAGAAATGTCACATCGCATGCAAACGATAGATTCGACTGGTTTAAACTACTCCACCATGAGTACAAACACAGTCCAAGATCGTTCGTTCTATCGGACCGATAGCTACGCAATACGCATGCATCGGGGGCCCACTGCAAAAGCTGCCGTGTCGTATACTTTTTCTTTCCCTTCGTACACTTTGGACGACCGACTAATACCGACCGGTCGGTATTAAAATTTCAACAATCCGATTGATCGCAGCAACGCGATAGAACGTAAATCAACAAGATTCCCGGAGATTTGGATGGTTTTGCTTTTGAAAATATCTATTCTTTCTTCAGACCGTCGCGTGGCGTGGCGTGGCGTCGCGTTTACGTACGTTATGTACAATAAGAATCACTGGATCTTTACGCGGACCTGCTAATCGTTTCAAAGTCGTCCGAAACTCGATCATATCTGTCAACGGTATAATTGCAAACGAACGGTGGTACTTTACAGTGGTACATGTGTACTAGCATGCTGTCAAAATATCGGAAAATATCGGAGAAAATATCTATCCGTAGTACAATATGTATGCTGAATCGACAAAACTTACCGTTTGGAGAACCTCGAGGATAATTTTGAGAAAAAGGACGGTCTCGCTAGCGGGCTAATCGCATTCGTGTCCTGTGTATGAGTGTGACCCTGCAAAGTCCGTTGAAAACAATTGTATACAAGATGAATACGTTAACGAACAGTTTGATGGTAACGAGAACGAATGAATAGCTACCGCAACTAATCCACGCGATACGATACGCGTATACTATAATAATATAATACATATTTATATTAGACCGCACCACGATATGTATTTGTGTAGGCAAATCGTTGGCTACTTACATAGTATATCGCGTATCGTTTCGTAAATTTCATGTTTTACTGGAAATGTTCAACATACGAACCTGAGTATGATTTCGCTGCGCTCTATTCTGGCCAGAATGGAACGTACTACGACTTGGAACATTTCGAGGAAATGCTGGTGTTGTAGGTGTTGCCAGTCTATTGCTTGGAGACACACCCAAGCTAAGTGGAAATAGGTATTTCTATTATATTAAAATTCCTTCACGCGATGATTATGTATAATAGTACTTATCTAAGTAGGTATGTATGTACGTATGTATAATAATTGCTTTGTTCGCGTGTCGATTCTTTACTAGAAGTTTGTGCGTTTAATAAGGAGGACCATTGTCTTTTCGTTTCATACAGCTTCGCTACGAAAGAAGCAAGAGACAAGATGCAAAAGAAAAATGGGGAGAAGAGAAACGTAGGATGTGTAGTTGTTAATTTCCGCGTGGATCCCTTAGAGGGTCGGTTAGAGGAGTACAAAATGCAGAAGCGATGTCTCTACGACTTGCGAGATACAAGCTTCGATAATCTCAGCTAATAAAGCAGAACTTTAAAGAAATTAGTTTACGCTAGTCAAAGTTACACGATGATCGAATATAGGCAATATATCGAGACAGTCTATTTGTTTGCACATGCGACGATAGAACATAGGTACTAGTTACGGTTAATTAGAGTTAGTAAAAGTTAGTCTGTTTCACTACATACATACATAGGACGCGATGAAATATATGCGTACGAGTGAATAATGTTTAGCTTGACAGCGAATGTATCGATGCGTGTACATAGGTATAATGGTAAAATTTTCTTTCAACCGACTCCGGGTGAATTTCAATTTCGCGAATTGTACGTAAAAAGGAAGAAGAAGAAGAAGAAGAAAAAGAAGACGAAGAGAAGGACATTATAAATTATAACTGCAGTGTTATGTATAAAGAGATGTCGTTATGTAGAAAATTGTCATAATTAGGTATCCGCTACAACGTACATGCAAGTTACTGCATCAACGAGATAACGTTTCATTATTCTATGTATAATGTTCTGTAGTTTTTCGAGGGTGTATAGCTATTGCGTTCGCGTAGGACTTGCGATTGTAGGCGAGAACGAGATGTAGGTACGCGAAACGAAGTACGTAATATGTACCTACGTGTTTAGAAATGAAAAGATGACCAAAGCCGATGATCAGGATAGAAAACTAACGATATTACGCATGCATAGTAGAAAGAAAAATAAGAAGAAATAAATGGAATAACGATTGAGTGACCAGAAACTGTCCTAGAGAACTGGAGAACCGAAACGGGGTCGATCTATCGTAAATGAGAGACAACCTTGGAAGCACCGGTGAATCTGGCAACAAGTTCCTCGTGACTTTTGAAAGCACGCGTAGGTAGTAGTACCCTAAGATAGTTAGTGGCCCATGAAACAAGTAAATAAATGAATGAAAGAATCGTATCGGAAAATCTCTCGCAGTACAGGGTAGGTGCTCCAATAGTCTAGCGTGGAATTGTATCGAGAGGCACAAGACTCGGAAATTGGTAGCTATGTATACTTAGAACCGTGATCATACATTTCTATGGATAACTCGGAAAGTAAGGGGTAGGTAACCCGGTAGATTGCACGTTAGACTTTTGGAAGATCTAGCAGAGGAATGTATATAGGTAGCGCGGCTGATAAGGCATCGGGGACCTGTACCTCTGTCTAAGAGGGTCAGCAGTGGCGAGTAGGGAGTTGTGGGCGTTGCGTGGTTGAGGGTCCAGTAGTGAATGGTCGCTGGGGGGTACGCCACTGGAGGAACGGTGACCTGCGCTGATGCTCGCAGACTTGGTGTGACCCCGCGTTGGTCTAGTGCCCTCGCCCAGGCTGTGCACAAAACTAATCAACAATCTGCCCGGCCCTACGTGTACTACTACACTTGTATACGGCTTATTCAAACGAGCGAGCTTTTCCCGTTCTCCCGCCGCGCCGGATGTTTTTCTACATCGCAGCGAAAGTTCGCAGCGAAACGACCGATTTAATGTGCAAAGGGTGTGGACCGATCCTTGATAAAGGATTCTCGCGTTGAACCAACTATGCTGCTCGTACGCGGGTGCGGGTCACTTGTCGAAAACTACACCGAGCGAAACACAAATGTTCGTTGATTGGTTCGAGCTACTTTCACGGGATGATATACACGTGTGTGTGTATTATGCTAATATGGGAACAGTAACGGGGAACGGATGTGAATGCAAAGAATGTTTTGTGTTACGGAAAGTTTCAGTTGATGAGAATATCTATGACAAGGGGAACAGAACGTGACGCTAAAACGTAAGAGTGACACGTGTATGATGATGTTAATGGTACTGTCTATAGCGCTGCGTTGCAACACGATTACGATTACGAGTACGAGTATGGATCTCGATACACCTACGTTTGTATAAACAGAGTGGAGACATGTGAATGTAACTGTGACTCGGTATAATTCTTAGCAAGCATCTGTGTATGTATACACGTTTAATTGGACTATATATATATATATATATATGTTCGGTAAACATCTGTCAAGCCATAAAGAAAGTGATCTGCAATGAACGATTGGCAGGCAGCAGCCAACATGCTTGAGCAACGCAACAAACAAATAAACTCCCTGGGGCTTAATGACAGATTCTTGTTATTGTCCTATACTTTCTCGAAACTTTCCTTTAAATGGGTTTAGTATACTTAACACACGAATAATCAGGCGTCTATGGTTAGTCGATAGGTACTGTTGAAAGTGTTTAGTGAACAAAAAAAAAAAAACAAAAAAAAAACTGCAAAAATCTTCGATTACGAAGCGAAGTTTTGCGGTGTGCGTCAAGAAATGTAAAGAATTTACCGTTGCAGACACTGGATCACGCTCGCGTCCATTCGCTCTCGTAGTTTCGACTCTGGAGGGTGCGACTCGATTATTAGCTTGGTGATAATTAATACGTCGAGGGAAAATACGGTGACGCCCGGCCCGGCCCGGTCGCGTAGATCCAGTGTCCGCTTGTTCAATAAGTAGAAAGATATAATAATCTACTTTTGTGCGAGTTTCTTTTCTACTTGGGCAGACTTGGATCAACTGGTTTCAATCGGTATACATTATGAAGTGAAAGGATTGAAATGGATGTCACTATACCTGGGTGCATCGTTGGTTCTTTCCGTAGACGAGGAGGACGTTTTTGCTTGATCATAGGAGATGGTACTACGCCGACCAACAGAACCAGGGGCAGGTGAGGTGAGCGGCCGACCACCACCTACCCCTGTATTCATCGTGTTGCTCTTGCCTGCCCATGCCCTACCACCGGGACTTGTACCCACGCCTAGAATGAACATTGTCACTGCAAGCCTCATTAGATATAGTTCAACACAAAACAAAGCAGCGTACTTTAAAATGATAACAGGCATGACAAGGGGTATTAGAGAGGACTAAGGACACCTGAGGTGGCGCGCTACGTCCCATCTGCTTCGATCTAAACAATCTAAACGCAAAACAATGGATCCTCGACGAGAGGATCAAAGAGGCAGATGCGACGCTTAATTCACGCACACGTACGATAATGATATGTAACCCCAGTTTAACGACACCGCGTAGAGTGATCGTAGCGATCCGCGATTTACGTGAAGAGCTACGATGACCACACTAGCCTAGGGTTAACGATGCGTATGTATTATACGTACCCAGATCGAAAAGGGTTACGAAATGAGAGCACATATAACGCGGCACACAAACAAATGTAAATTACGAATTAACGAAAAAGTTGGATAGTCTAGGGAAGGAATCGCAGCAACCGTATCCAAAGCAGGTGTAATTTCGGTAAAGCTTTAAAATGACAACATCGCAAACGACTGGACGAGAATGTTGAAATTATAAGAAATATAATAGATAACAATTACGGGAGAACAGAAAGAATAACTCACTGGTGTCTAATTGGCCCGGGCTGTTCTTAGGAGCCGAGGGTCGGCTCGCGGAAACGCGAGCACTGTTCTCCTTGATCGTGGCGGCGTCTACGGTATTTTGTCGTTTAAAATTACTTCCACCGCTTCCAGTCACTGTCCCGCCGGTTGCAGCAGTCGCGTGATTATGGTTGGTCGCATTCCCTGGACTCGGCGCTCCTCCTAACCAGGCAAATGTGTTATGTGCGAAGCACGCGTCACGCGGGCGAACGTACGTTTGCTTAACATTTACATGGTTCATTCGCTAGGAACATCGACTACCGATCAAAGCTCTTACGTAAACCAAGATATTTCAACGACCGGGCTGCTCTCCTTTCCTCTTCTCTTCTGTTCTTACCTAAGCGTCTGCTTCTTTCTTTCGATCAACTTTCGCGTCAACTCTTAATCCATAAAGGTTTGAAGGGTTGCTTGGCAGAGACCAGAGTTTTAAAAGATAATAGATTAAGAACATTCACTTACGAATCGTTTCAAGACCGGAGGAAACCCGTCTACTGGTTTTTGGATTGCTAGCGGAAGTACTTCTGTGAACGCCTCTGTGCGATGGACTCTGCACGGCGCCACCCGTGCCTCCTCCGCTTCCTCCACCTCCTCCGCCACCTCCGCCGCCGCCTGAACCAGCTTGCGGCGGAATGTTGCGCAGAGACAATGAACTGCCGGACCGCGAACCATCCGATTCAGGCTACGAAAGGTATCGCTTTTATTCACAGTCAGACAATTTTATTTTACGGTCCATCGAGATCGTTCAGCTCCGATACTTTTACTCACATCGGTCGTTTTCCTTCCTAATAGTAAGTACGTGGCGAACACGTCATCGTACTTAGCTTGTTCCAACGAATCTTCGATTTCGCTTCTCGTGAACCCCATGCTAGCCAGGGCCTCTAAAACAAATCAGGCGTAGCGGCATAGTCACAACCACTAACATATCAGAAAAACACGACCCGATCATCGATAACAAACCGATAACGATTCGATAGCGCGACCGATGCTCCCGGCGATTCTACAAAATCCATGCGATACACATCCCGCGTATTCTTTCGTCGGCGTCATCTCGCGATTACAAATGTACCGAAGCAAATAAAAATGTCTAAAAGAAGCTCGGTGAGTTGCTGTGCAAAAAAAATGCGTACGCAGACGTTTCTTACCGAATACGATTTAATATTGTACACATCCCGCGAGAAATTCATTCTTGCCATACACGATAGATAATACACAATACCTACACATAGCAGATACAACATTCACTCACCGAATCTATACCAAGTAAGACCGTCAGAGTTGTCGTTACGTTTACGCTACAACTACACACATATACTGCACCACAATTCTCGGTATGGGATACCGAGAACCGTTTAATTACGACCACTTTTGCCTGCTAGCCGACTGCAACTATTTTATTCTAGTTAACGCACATTCGTAAATATACACCGTCCAAGCGTACTCGGCGTGAGTTGTTAGACGATCTCCGTTGCTTCGTCAAAGGGTGCAAAGTGTTCGTAAAAAGTGCAGTTTCTTAATCTTATTTTAGAAACAATAAGTAGTAAGTGTTATGTACATACTGGCAGACTCACCTATCCTCTTGTGGTCTTTGTAATCGGGCTCGGGTTCTAAGTACGGTTTTAATTCGTCGTCGTCGTATCCCATGTTCATCCATTTGTCTTTCATTATAGTCTAGAATCGCGAGGAGAGACACGAAAGGATTAGGATTATCGTTAGGCTGACGAAGGAACAGCGACGCAACGCTTATTGCCACGTACCTCTAAGGAGGCCCGTTTCGCCGGGTTGAGCACCAGGAACTTTTTCAACAAATTTTCACAATCGGTTGACATGTAAAACGGGATACGGTATTTCCCTCGTAATACCCTTTCCCTCAATTCCCTAAGCGTCGAACCGTCAAAGGGCAGTGAGCCAGATACTAAAGTGTACAATATTACTCCCAACGACCAGACATCTACTTCAGGTCCATCGTACTTTTTACCTGTCAGTGACGAACAAACATTATTAGAATTGGTACTTTTCCTTCTCTCTAACCGTCACCTCTCCGCTTTCTTTAAATATTCTAACTCGATTCTACGTGTGAGTGTGTGTGTGTGTGGATATTATAGATATATCGAATGTATGTAGGTATGCGTGCACGTGTACCCTGGAAAAGTTCAGGCGCTGCGTAAGGCGGTGATCCACAGAAAGTGTCCAACTTGTTGCCCGGTGTGAATTCGTTGCTGAAACCAAAATCGGCAATCTTGATGTTCATTTCGCTGTCGAGCAGCAAATTCTCGGCCTTCAAGTCCCTGTGAATGATCTTTTTTTGATGGCAGTATTGCACAGCAGACACTATCTGCCTGAACTTCGCCCGAGCCTCCTTTTCCTTCATTCGACCGTGGAGAACCAAGTAGTCGAAAACTTCGCCGCCGCTGGCGTACTCCATTACCAGGTACAGTGTCTTTTCGGTCTCGATCACTTGGAAAAGCTTCACTATGTTCGGATGATCGAGCATCTTCATTATCCTTACTTCCCGGAATAACTGCAACGTGAACGGTGAACGTGAGATTGCTTCTCTGGACATTACTCTCGGTAGTTCTCGCTTACCTTCTGAAGGCTATTGGGATTTAGTTGCGTCTTGTCTATGATTTTGATAGCCACTTCCTTTCCGGTGGGTAAATGCTTAGCAAGCTTAACCTTGGCAAAGTTACCCTTGCCAATCGTTTTGAGTAATTTGTACCTGCCGATGTGGGGCTCCTCCGATGTCCGACTTCTCGATGAGAGCCGACCACCGCTACTCGACACACCCACGCCATCCCCTGTCTGCAATAAGGGGAAACGATTAAACATACACCTTATTACCACTATATATCATTATATATTATTATGGCTACTATGCGATAAAATTCTATCCCTCGCGCGGAGTTGTAGGTTTGCGACCGGCAGACCGCAAACCGATCAGTAGAAATCCTTACGCTACCATAATCGACTTTGATCGCGGAGTACTATCGTTGGTTGCTCAGAGCTGCGAAGTTGTTACGAGCACGTGCCACTGACAATGAGCTTATCTATGCATCATGCGACCGCACTTGACATTTCCAGGGACCATCAATGCAATTAATTATACCTTGTTAAAGCTGCACCAGATACAGATTGTTTTGAGCGAATCGCGACGACGCACTGTCTCTTATTAATGGGAGGAGCCTTTGCAATGCTCCACGTTCATCGGAAACCGAATTCTCCATGCAGGAATTATAATCGATGAGAATCGACTGGGAAAGAGTAAAGATAGTTCTATTGGTCTCGAGAGGTCGTCGACTCGGTATAGTTGGAGGCGGGGCATTCAATTAAAACGCGACAGGTTTCCACGGGTGGCGTAGGTACACTGTATCCTCCCTTTCTGCAGACGCTTTGGTATTATGCAACGTCGGGGTTGACGTTAGTGAAAACGCTAACAGACCGAATCTCTTGGAATCGTAAGAGAGAGAGAGAGAGAGAGAGAGAAAGAGAGAGGGGGCAAAGTTGAGAAGATGGGTGAATTTGTCTAGGATTCAATTACCCGCGTGTGGCCACGAGTGACCATCTTGCAAGAGGAGGCCGCAGCAACTTTCGAGGCCGCCAGCTTGATCGATCTCTTGGACGTGCCGAAAGATAGAAAAATGAACGTGGGATCGGGAATGGTGCCGACCACGTATCACTTCCTGCCGTAAAGCATCTGCAGGTGAAACGTAATCGTGGTCACGACACAACCTCCTTCTCCGTCTCCTTCAAACGATACTTTTCTCTTCGCCTGGGCAGAGATAAGCAGATGTTCCGAGGCTACGAAGAAAACGTCCGACCGACTGGCCCAACCGATGAGAGATCTCTCCTACGTCTTCCGCACCTTCTGGCCATTTTTCTTCTCGCAATTCGCTCGAATGCCCGCCGTGCCTGGATCCGAACGCATCCATCGAAATTTTCACGACAACCCCCACAGGTATTTACACGTTTTTACTATCACGATCGATAACGAGCATCGATGGAAAATAAATTGGCAGCTAGCTACGATCTGCGTAATCAGGTACACACGGGTGCTCTTGGTCGATCCGTTCTCTACGGTCACATTTTCAACTTATCGTTACACCGAACTTCTGCTCGAGATTATCCGAAACACTAACGGCTTGCCGAGGCGCTGACGGAGCGAGCGTTCACTTGAAACGAAAGCAACACGGGAAGAGAATTCAAAGAGGCAGCCGACACGGCAACCCTAGAACTGCGGTCACTAAAAATAAAAAATGCGGCGCCCCGTTCGGTTCTAAGCGATCCCAGGATTAACGAGCTATCGGGAATAAGATCGTGGAGGCTATCGTCCGAGAGACATTGCTGGCCAGAGTTGGGCGCGTTCGTACGGGATGGTTGACCAGACGGCCAGAGTACTTGCTGTTTGCACTGTCACTCTTAACATTCAGCTTCAGTCAATTCGAGTGTGTCGAATATCGTGGACGTGTTCGGCGATTCACCCCGATGCACAGGAAGGACAAGAGACGAGCGATGGTGGTACAGGGGCGGCACCGATTCACACAGAATTCACGCTCGAGTGTCACTGCGAGCCCGAATCTCGTACGTCGATAGAGAGGAGTTCTCGTACGTTGACCATTCGAGGGAAGGATTGCTGGGACGGTGCAAAGAGGGTCGAAGCGGCCAAAAGGAACCGATCGACGCAACCGACGCCGGCCGCGGCGATCGAAATCGTAGCTTCGGAGGCGTGCCGTAGGTGCACTTGACGTCACTGATCACGAACGGTGTTGGTCTCTGGGTTAGGTTGACCTAACCGGAGGGCCGAGGGAAGCGTATCCCTGTCGTGGAGCCAGCGATCGTGGAAGGACCGAAACCGATTATCACCGAATCCTATTTAACTTGCTGTTTACGATGCCGTGGAGATTGGTCGTCGTCGCGGTCGTCCGACGACGACCGTGTCCGCGACTACCGTGTTCTCCGTTGTCCTCGACGATTCGAGCGAGTCGCGCGAGTCAGCCAGAGGAGTCCACAGCCGAGGGATGCGAAAGGAGAATCAATACGCTGTGCCACCACCCCCTACCTGATGCAAGCGTGGAGCCGAACCGAACCACCACCCTTGCCTTCCCAACGAGCTGCTCCGACGACGACGACGACGTCGACGATGCCCGACGCATGCGCTTATCTCCAAACTAAGTGCCACCGCCATCACCGCCACCGCGACTTTCACGGCACATCACCCTCACCCTCACCCCCCACCCTTACAGATATTCGTCCCCCTGCATCCGTCCAAAGAGAACCGGCTGCCCCCAAGTCTGCGAGCGATCGAAACCGTGTTTTCGCCGGATCAGCTGATTCCTCCGAATCGGCTCGTTTCATCTGAGAAACAGCGTGCCGAGAGTAAGCCTAATAAACTCCACTGGAAGCACGTTTGCAGAAATCGCTGGCTAAATGGTGTCTCGTTACGCGGAGTTGGTGAAACTTTACGTCTACTACCGCGCATCACAGGTGTTTGTTTGGTGTTGGTCTCGGAGCGCGCGTAGTCCGTTCGCTCGAAAAAGAACGGAGACGTTTCTCATCGGGTCTGGCGGCTCTCACGATCGTTAGGCGATACGCATTCGCACAGTCCAACAAGCAGGCAAGCCATCCGCGCATTATTTCATCCCGAACGGACGAGCGGTAGGTACGTGAGCCGAGCGCGCAGATGCGCTCGTAGTGTACACGTTGCGCTCCACTAGTCAGCGAGGGAACGGTCAAGGCACGCTTGCATAAAAACTTTCCAAGAAAAATCGCGCTCGCGTACGATAGGGAGGAGGATAGTCGCGATGCGAGTCTTTTAACAGCTACAAAATAGAATCAGCCGATACTTTCTTCGCTTAAAGAACCCTCGAAAGGGTGTACCTCTATTTAATTGCCAGCCATCAAACAATATCTACCTCCTTCTCATTTTGACCACCCTTCTGCGCGATGTCCGACAATTGCCTGAGTGCACCGCTAACTGCATTGTTTTGCTGCTGCTGCTGCTGCTGCTGGCGTTGGTTTTGGTGGTGTTGCTGCTGCTGCTGCTGCTGCTGCTGCTGCTGGTGCCGATGATCTTTCTTAGATACGACAGCGCGGACGTGTGCACGCGACTGCTGTGTTCTGGCGTGCGCTCGAAGGGACATTTCCGCTTCCTGTCCTCGCCTCGTGTCCGAGGCTGTCCTCGATAGCTTTACCACGTTTTTCTTCGCCGTGATCCCGGTATTTCCCGTCGAGTTCCTCGTCGCGTCTCCTCGATGCAACGGAGAGGCCCTTTTCGTTTCAATGCACCGTCATCACTCTCTGCTCGTTTCGTTTGGGAAACGAATGTTGGCATTTCCCGATAGATGAACGCGTTTGGGATAGACGCGCGACAGTGCACAGGTGTCTGCCGAGCCAGTTCGAGGGACGATGCGTAGAGCAGAGAAGAAATGTAATCTCGAAGTCATATCGGGGTGCACAACGAAATCAAGTTGAGAAACGGTACATACTACACTTAGCGAGCAAATGAACTGAATTCGCTATCGTCCTCTCGATCGGGCTGGGACGTCACCGACACTCGTCGCGTCAAATACAGACTCGCGATCTACGTTCCGTGACAAGTATTCTTTCGAGAAACGGGAAACGTGAGAAAAGAGAAAAAACAAGGCAAATGGACGAAAAAAGACTAACTGCAAATAAGATAGAAAGAAAGCAAAAGAGAAATGAATATAAAGTGGAGGGTGAAGGTATCGAGTCGAGGTATGGCGGATATACGCGACAAAAGATGCGTTTCGTATGATCAGAGGAGAGAAAATTTTACCCCTCAGCTTCGTCATCCGTCACGTTTCGGAGTAGATCCTCGTGTTCCCTGTATCGAAGCTGGATTTCAGGCTCGAAATCCGAGCTCATCTCCAACTGACGCGTTCTGGCTGCGAGGGTGTCCATTTCGATGGCCCTGACTTGCAGCTCCAATCGCTCAAGCATGTCCGTGCTTTCTGCGGTGGATCCTTTCTTTTGCTGCAGGATCAGGTCGAGGCTGACTGGAAGTTTGCCGTCGTTGTCCCGGTCGTGTTCGTGCTCAGACATCGGGATGGGCTGCACGATCTTGGAATTTTTGAAGGCCTTCAACTTCTCCTCGATACACGGGTCTATCTTCAAGTTGGCCGGTAGAGTGTTTTTGGCGAGAAGCGGGATAGTTGCGAGAGCACCAGGGCTCGCGGAACGTTCCACGGACTTCGCAGGAGGATTGGCCAGACCCCTCTTTTCCACTACTTGCAAGCCACGGTCGCCTTCCACCAGCTCCCACTGCTTCAGGTTGTCGAGGACGGTGTGAGGAGCCGGGAACCTCTTGGCTACCTTCGGGCTAGTACTTTGCTTGCTCTGCCGTGCCGTAATCTGACGCTGTGGCTGTGGATCTGTCGCGACCACGAAGCTCTTTCGACCATGACCGATGGCCGAGCGAATCGAGCTTCTGCTCGGTTGGGTCCGAGAGAACGGGCTCTGCCGATCGTCCATGTCCGAGAGCGAGAGCTTCAGGCAGAATCACCGGTCACTTTTGCTACGTGGAGCGAGGGAAGAGCGGCAGCCTCGTCGCCGTCCGAAAGCTTTGGGGAAACGTTCGCACGGTTGCTGATAATCCTTCAACATGGACTGATTTGGCCGTGTGGATCGACGACGGCGGCCAGGTTGCTTGGTTTCTGTCAGAAAAACATGCGTCCTCGTTAAGGGTCCGCCCGTTGCTTTGCTGGACGACGATCCTCGCCGACGAACCGACGACTACCACTTTCAACTTTCAACACGTTCACATTTACCCTTAAACCCGCTAACCAAACACGACATCCAGCTGTGATTAACGTCTGTCGGCGTACATTTCTCTCGTTGGCAACAAAGAAGACATATAAGTATCGACAAGCAGGAAGCAGCGACGAGACGAAATCTTGCGATTAAAGCTTTCGCGGCGATTAAACGCGCGTAGGTACTCGGTGTAGTAAAGTAGATCCCGTAAAGATGTGGCGGGCCGACGCGTAATGTGATACGATAGAAGAGCGAGTGTGTCCAAGTTTCTAGCGAATCGCGGTGACTAGACCAATTCCGAGTCGATTAAGGAGTAATTGATAAACCTCTGCGAAAGTGATTTCATCGTGCTCGAGGAGCTGTCCTCGGAGAGACACGGAAAAGGCAGCAGCATCAGACACCAGCAGCACCGTTACCGCATACATACGTCGCACCGAACGCAACGATAAAGCCGCGTGCACGCGCACGCCTTCTCGAGCCGTTGCTTTCTCGACCTCCGCTCGGCCAACTCAGTGTTATTTTTTCCGTGGCTTATCGCACGAGCGCGATGCTTTACCGATATATTGGTAGATACTGCGCCGCGTCCAACAACTTGCCAAGATTTTCCCCAACTATCCAGCAACTCAAATTTTCCCAACCAGTCCTTCAGGCGTTCGCGATCACGTCCATTCCATTCAACGTTTACGGTGTTTCTACTCTGCTGTCGCTTCGCTTTCCCGATCCAAGCGTCGAACAATGAAATGGAATTTTCACAGCGTTTCACGCACGCAACTCGGATCGGAACGGGTCGGTTCGTTTCGGGGCTGTATCGAACGGTGAAAGAAGAAAAAGAAGGGAACGCGAAGCGTAAAGGCCGCGCGCGAACGGCCGGCTGCGAACAACTGGGTCCATTTCCCTCGTGACGATAAGTGCTCGACTGGCCACCTCGACTTCGTTAGTTTGTTATCAGCGGTAGATGTTGATAAGCGATATCGTCTGCCTAACTCAGTGCCGGGGAATCTCGAGAGTGGCGGACAAGAAAAATATATGGCAGGAAATCCGCGGTTTCTGGCTGTTGAATAGCGTGGCGCAACGCGGCGATAGGTAAATCTCTGTTACGTGTGTCGAACAGATGAAATTTGGCGCAGCCAGAACGAAATCTGTTTGCACTGTTTCTAGTTCGCAGCTTAAAGGCGGATTCACGCGTATCAGTTCCGCGACGGTTCAGTGTTATCAGTGTCAGTGTGAGTAACTGACACGGACAAGTGTGAGCTGCTCCATTCCAAAGCAGGGAAACGATATTTTTTACCACTGACAGTGACGGCACTCCGGCCGTGACCGTCACGGAATTGATATAGGGTAAGTCCGGTATAGTTCGACCACCGGGAGAGTCCGGCCAGTGTTGATATTTTCAGACTGACGCAAGAGAGGACACTGTGTGTCATTGATACAAAAGAAATGGATGCGCTTGTTGCTGATCTTGCATTGACCATTGTCACAAATCTATATCTAAATTAGAAGAAACACTTAAGACTTTATGCGAGTCTGAAAGTTTTTAGACCAAGTTACAGTGCTGGTGATATTTGAGAGACAGGTAAGTTTATTTACACTATTCAGATATTGGGGGATATAATTTGCATCAAACTACAGTGTCACCCCAACAATATGTATTTTTAATTTATTTTGAGAAGGTGGTCGATCACTCCCTAGATTATGGGATAGTCCGACCACATTAATGCGGGGCAGTCCGACCACTTTAGTTAAATATACAGTGTGTCTGAAAAAGTGTAACTATCTCGAAAGATATGAATGGTGCGAAAAATTGTTTCAGACGAAAGTTGTAGGATGACAAGGGGGACATAGCATGCTTGTATTTTTTTATTTCTCTTTCTCGTAACTCACATCGAAACGTTTTCTAAACACTACCTACATGTGTCTTTTCCACGGTAAACCCATCTTCAGATTCAGGGAGCGAAAATTTCATTCTTCAAGATAGTGATATGTCGGTAAAAGACTGGGACGAAAACGAATGCGGGGGATGCGGAGACAACTATTTCGAAATCTCGAAAAGCGACGATTGGATTAAATGTGTGCGCTGCAGCCGTTGGTTTCACGATACTAAATGCTTCAAGTACAAGAATATTTGCGATTTACGTGGAAAACTGAAGAACAAATAAAATATCAATTAACTTCTTCGTGTATTATATTTTTCGTAAGCTACACTTTTTGCTTTTTCAAGGTCGGTCTCACCCGTACTAGGTGGACGCTCTAACCCCGACATGCGGGTGAGATCGACCAGTTGCAGTGGCAATGATTTGGGTTGAGAACGAAAATAAATATTTGAATGTATCGCACACTATAATTAATGTATACTCTAAATTGCTTGTGCTCTGCTTTAATTTCTACAAACCGACAAAAACGTGAAAAACAACGATGCTACAATTTCTTTTCCAAAAAGTGGTCGAACTATCGCGGACCTAAAAGTACATGCGAAAAGAAAAGTGAGGAGTTGGTGCGTGGTTAGTGGCCGACGCGGCTAGAAGCGGATTAAACGGGAGGTGCGAAATGCGTGTAGTTCGTCATTTATCTAATAAGCTCAAGAACGCGCGTCTCGTATCTTCGCGTCCGCGCTCCACTCTCTCGAGTACCTATGACGTCCGCAACTATATCTACGCGACTTCGTCGCAAGGCCCGTCGAGATTTTTCCCAAGGGCGCCGACTCGTTTGCCGCGGAAAGAACATATCGATCAGGATCGAGCTAACCGGACGACGATTTACGCCGATCGGAACGGAAAGTGGCGACTGCTGGCAGCCGGCTGGATAATACCTTCCTCCCCGTCCGACGAGCTCCCCGAAAATCGATCGGTCTCCGTAAAACCGTATTGCTTTCGAACTTCTGCTTCGGTGCTGACGAGAAAAACAATCTTTACGGCCACGCTGTAATCGACGGTAGGATAAGATACGTGGTTATCGGGGCGTGGACGTGGCTCGCGTTACATCCATGAGTCGGAGGGAGATGCGAGTCGAGAAGAGAGCTCCGAGTCACCCAATTATTGGCAACGTTCGGTGTACGATTTCGCTTGGAGAAGAATAGTCAAGTACTACATCCACGCTACATACGCGCACAGAGGATCGTCCCGCGGCGCAGCCGTGCCAGCTTCGAGTGGAACGAGACCGTTGCTGAACAGACCGCCGTGGTTTAACAGACGAACAGGTGGCTGGGAAGGAGAAACACGGGAAACGTACGCTCAACACCAGCGTACGTATAATCGGACACGCACGGTGCACCCACCCGTATGGATGTACTGCGCGCGCTACGAGATGATACACGCGTCATTCCTCCGTGGTCTTACCAGGCGGAGTGTAATTTAAAATTAACACGGCAACAGGAGGCTGTCAGGAGTGCCCAGCGAATACGATCTTAACGTATCAATTTAATTACCAGTTTGAGATCAACGATCGTGTCCAGACCGATTGCGAATAAAGTATTATACCTCTCAGTTTCCTCGCCACCCTCTGTTCGGGACACCCGCGGATTCCCAGCGCCACTGGATTCCTTCGAGCAAACTGTCAGACAGTTGCGTGAAATCGGTTTAATCCATGACGCAACGTGGCCCAAAGAAAGAGGGAACACGGATACCGTATGGCAGAAGAAAAACGACCAACGCTATCTACGCTACGGTTGCGAGCCTACTGATTATCCGCAGATCGTTCTCGGTAGGAGCGGTACGTGGAATTACGGGCAGGTTATGTAAACCTTTAATTCCTATTCTCCTTTCTGTCCGTTTTATTTCACCGAGCCTGCCCCCCTGCACACCAGCCCCGGTCCCTCCACTTATCCTTCCTTTTGTTCCGCGATGCTCGCGGCGTTTTCAACGATCGGTTAAAACTCCGGGGCCCATTTGCACAGAAGAGAGCGCAGCGAACAGAAAGCTGGCGCGGCGTGGCGGTGGTGTCGGCAGTGGCGCATCACTCGCGTCCGTTACCCGACGCGATCGGAGCACGCGTTTTTCCGCACTCGCACTCGTTTTCACTGTGCCTTCGTGCCGACATCGAAGGAAACGACGGGCGCACGTTCCACGCGCTCCGAAACCAGGTGATTCCGAATGGGAGACGCGTTCACCGGGGTGACGCACCGGTACATACTGAAACGAGTGGATTCGTTGCGTCGAGTCGTTTGCGCACACCGACCTCGCCGATCTCGGCGAGATCGCATCCGGTCGGCAGAACGCGCCGCACGAGTGCGAGTGCGCCACGATGCGACCGTGCCAGGGCCGTGACAATGACGGGCGACGCGAAAACTGCTCAATTGCTCGCGAGGGCGCACGCAACGGAGCGAAAGCCGCGTTCGTGACTCACAGTCTTGGAGCAACCAGCCGGCACGGCAAACCAAGCCGTGAAACGCCATGATACACGCCACCTCACACCTCGCCTAGCTCCGACTCGTCTCGCCAACTCGAAGCGCAAGTCCCGAGAGCAACATTGTGCTCCACCTTCTGCAACCCCCACAACTCTCCGCGAGATGCCCGTCCTTTAGGGTTTGCTTCTTCGCCAGCTGCACGCTTAATTGCACGGCTCGGGCACTCCCTAGTTTTAGTAATCCTCTGTACCGTTTCAAACGAGTTTGGAAAACCGAGGGAAAGTTGCTTCTACTCCCCGCTCTTTGCGCAAACTAATCGGGATCTCACTGGAATACGGCTCGGAGTGGATGCTCGAGAGACACCTGCTTTCGCATTCGCCTGCGGTTTTTTTTCCCCGACTCGACTATACCACCGAAAAATGCACTCTGCCTGCGCCTCGGGGGCGTGCATTATCGCGCGCGACACGCGCATAGCGAGCGACCGTGTGGCCGCATCTTCCACGAAGATCGATTTTCCGAAGCGAGAGCCACTGGATGAAATTCCAACGCGAGTGCTGGTGATTCTCCGCGGCGCGGCCGTTCCGTCGAGCAGGTGCGGCGGGAACGTACTGCGTGCCACGCGCTTAGAAAGTGTTTAACCTTCCGCGCATGATGTATCACCACGCGCGAGGAACACGCTTCAGCACCCACGCTTAACGTTCGATAAAAAATGAAAGTCGCTCGTAAGGCGAGCTGATCGCGGGCAACGCTTTCGAACGTTCGCGCCACTAGGTAACGTCGATACCATTTCCAGCCGCGAATGTTGCGACCGTTTGTTCGCGCGCGACAATTTCAAAGGAGGAGGAAAGGGACGAGCGCGCTCGTGTGTCTCACTCGTTAAAATAATCGCACAGTTGCGGAGATGACTCTCGTCGGCGTTCGCGTCGGCCAGATTTTCCTTTCGCGGGATAATGCTGGCGGATCGACGACCTTGAACTCGATTGGGGAAATCGCGAATCGGAGGAGGCGATGAGAACTCGTTTCCCGCGCAGATACCCCGCGGGCCCCAAGGCCCGCGTCTCGCGAGACACTGACCGAACGCGTTAGCAACTCGAGAGACTGCTCCGATCGCGACCTTCGTTCCTCCTGCTCGATCGCCATTCGCCACGCCGCACCGTTTCCTTTCTGCTAGCATCCCTTACTCGCAGTAAAGACGTTGCGCGGCCCGGTGTAAGGTAAATGTCTACATTTCTACTCGTGTACAGATTTCTACTCCTTTCGTATATTTCTTATTATTATAAGTGTTGCGTTTGGACTATAGTCGTAAGAAAATAATTCTAAATTATTTGAACATTTCTGCGAGTGCTGCGCGAGGCTCGGGGCTAAACAAAGTGCAGCATAAGCAACGAAAAACTTTTAAAACGAGAGACTCACGATTTTTCGATCGTGTTCTAGCTGTTTGTGCTAAGGAACAGTGACGCTGTTGGTATTTGATAATGGGGCAGAAAATAGTCTTCGCAGTGAAAGTTCTTATTTAATAATAAAAACAGATACCGTATTGCGCTCTGGATTTAGTTTTTTTTACTATTTTTAATTTTTTTTTTTAAGTAGAAAACAGGTGAGTAGATTTAAGGTCAAGTGAATCACCGTCATGTCCGCATTTCTACTCACCACACTTTTCAGACTCAAATCAAGACGCTCCGCCTTCTTCAAAAGGCTGCCATTTTAACATTTTTTTATATTTATTAATAAATCTACTACCATCGACAGCCACATTCATACAGATTAAGAATCTCTTTTCTTTTTTGTATTTCGGATAAACCTTACAGTACTTTTCGTCAACGCCAGGACCACCCGAATATTTTTCAACGCTCTTTTTGTATCTGCCATGTTTTTTTTTCACTGTTACACAAAAATTCAGAGCAATAGTTCAAGATACAATAAAACAGCCTGCCGAACCTCAAATTAATTTGTCGAACCGTTTTCGTAGAAAGAATTCACAAAGAATTACCTATTTTTCGGCCCAACATGGCGCAAACCCCCTTTGAATGAGTAGAAATTGGGGCATTCACCTTACTTTCTTCACCAGAGCAAGACTTTAGATTCCATGGAAGCACGAACCGACGAGGGAATAAGGTTCAGGCTGCGCGACCATTTCAAAGAACGCTGCGCCGACGAGAGTTTCTCGCTTTCCAAGCATCTTAAAACCTAGTCTCCGAAAAAGGATATCTTGAAAGCGAGGCTAAGGTAAGTAATCGCGTGCAGTTGCAGCCTTTACGAAAGTCTCGTCTCTGTAGGCAGGTGGGCGTCCAACGTCGTCCTACGCTGCTCGCACGCAACCACTCGTTTCTTTCTTCCTCCCACTGGTACGAGATCAGTGCACGTACATATGAACATGTATACATATGTACGTACGTGGACTGCTTTCACGACCAATGAGTTCCCTTTAGCCGGAGTCGCGAGCCACCAGCAGGAGGATCTTCCTTGTCGTTCGCAGGAGCGATCGCTGAACCGTGAACGTGCCCTAAGCCGACGAGCGTATCGATGCAGAACGAAAGATAACAGTTAGGGGGGATCGATAGTGGAGCTGCAGAGCTGTTCTTTTGGAACGGATCGAGTCAGTTGGCACCGTAACCAGAGAAAAAGCGGACGTGGAAAGGAGGCCTCGGTGCGGTGGCACCCTGGCTGGGATCTGCGATGATACATCGCATCGTGGCGATGATTCACTGCCTAGCCTAGCGTTTCAAGAGGGACACGCGTGTCTTTGACCGGGCATTCGAGATTAGGTATATGTATACGCTGCCTGAAACGCCCATCTCTGAAGCATTTTCACCACGTGGGAACGCTCGTCTGCTTTTCGCCTTGCAGATCCTACGAATTAGAATACGACTGCTTTTCCAGAGGAGGAAAGCTATCGAAGTCGGTGAAATTTTTTAAACACGCGACAGGGCTGCCCCCGAGATATCTCCAGTGGAAATGATCGCACGTATGGTAGGTGAAAATTAACCGAGTCGTTAAATTAGAATCGAATCACGCACGATGGCATTTGCATTGCCGCGAACGCTTCGTAATGCACCGCTGAGAAATGCGTGAGAGCCGTTTCACCCGTTTTCTGTTTCTCATCGTTTGCCTACCGCCACTAGACACGAGACCACGCAACCTTCGCGCTCTGAAAATTTTCCTCGGCTGTAGTTCGCTGCTTGCCTGCGATCCTCGAGAATCGAAGAAAGTCGAAAAACAGAGTTACTCATCGATAACTCGGTTATTTTCGCGTCGGCGCACTCGATGATGCGTTATGTGCACAGTGTCTGGCCTTATGGAAGATGTCCTTTGTTACCGCGGGAACCAATTTTACGCGAACGCTTGCAAGGAAAGTGAAATCGCGAGCATTCATCCAACATTCTTCGCTTTGCTTTTTCTTTAGCCCTGCTGGATATTAGGTACCTACTCGAATTGCCGTTGGCTTCGCCGAAAACGGTTTATTCCGATTCTACGAAAGCGGTTACGCGTTAAACCGTTTCCAACGAATCGACGTACCTACGTTGCGAAGCAGCACGAGTACAGTGTTTATTTGATTTCTCGCCATTGTTCCATCGCCGTGAAATGGCGGTGATTCGTTGAAACTTCGAACGCGATTCTTCCGATCGTCGACTGCAGGGAGATGGGTAGCGTGTTCCCAGATTGCGGGTGGAATTCGAATGGGGAATCCAGAGGAGATTCGTTCGGGCGGGTTTGAAAGGGAGCCGCGAGCCATTTGCACGCGACACAATAACGGATTTTGCATAGCGCGAAGGCCACGCATGTAGGACTTGAATCTATTTCCGAGACGGCCACTGTGCCAGCGAGAGAGCGTGCTAAGTAGAGCGCACGGATTACGCGCCTTCGCACTAAGTAATCGCCCTTTAGTCAAGACTGTAGGTAGCTACCTATAACAGCTCTATCCTCGAACAGAATTTCTTATCGAGGGGAAACGCGCGCAGCACTATCTGCCCCGCCTATCCCATCTCATCCCTTTCCGCTCCGTTCCGCTCCATTCCGAATTCCTCCAAAGCTAGCTGACTCATCAAAGTATTTTCGGAGATTCCTACGATTTCAAGTTCACCGATCGGGCGTCGTATCGCTGTATCGTTCTTGGATCAGTTGCGACAGGCGAATGCCGCTATTATTATCGGTGGAGATCGGTATTATCAATTTGCCGGAGTATATAGAAGCATCGTCGACGTGGCGAATGCAGGATGGAAGGCGGGAAGGAAATAAACGTAGTGGTGTGGATTGCTTGTCTCGTACGTTTAACGCACTCGATAGAAATAGCGAGCTTGTTTGGCCAAGGATTTGGAAGAAATCAAGTAAACCGTGACTGTCGCAAACCGGAGGCGCCTTTCGGTTTAGGAGATTGGCGCCTCCGCTCCGCGTTTGCCGTGCCATAGATAACAAATTGCATCGTTTCTTCTTTCCTCGAAAGCAATATTTGGTCCTTGGGGGAACGCGCGAAAGCTTTCGATGAAACAGCGGTTTACCGGGTACCATTGAATCTTCGCGCAAACTTGGTCGTCTGTTCCTCCCTTTCCCCGAAATTGTTCTCTTTAAAGCAGCGTTTAAAAATCGCTTCGAATCGGAGTGGAAACGCTGGAGTGGGCTCTATAAATTGACAAAGATAACGCAGCACGCGCGTTTCAACGAATCAGGAAACGACATCCACCGCGATTAGTCACTTGTTGTGCACGCGCTAGTCCGATGCGGCGAAACGGGCCGCGGTTGCTAACTAGCAACGCGTGTATCGCGGATCCAGCATTCTAGCTGGTTTACATAATTCCATGTTAGTCGATGCTATGTGCGCAACTGCGAATTAAGCCCGAGATGATACTATTTAACAGGGTCGAAGCCGTGTCGCGCGTCGCTATTTGATCGCGCCAGCGCGCGGCGTTTACAGCGCTCGATTATTATGTAGCTATTATCAAATGGAATCGAGACTAGCCTGCAGCTTGAATGAAAATTTTCCAGGCTCGACGAACTAACGTCCGTCATTCTTTGGCTACTTCGATGCAGCTGGCTAGCTTAGACTAAACGAACCGAATCATAGAACCATTAACCCTGAAAACTCCAACATTTTTCCAGGGAATTTCATTGTTATTCAGTTGGCTTGTTCACGCGTCCAGCTACTCTACTTGCTCGATAATCGTGAAAATTCTGATCGGTGAGAACGAAGCAGAGCGTCGTGTAGCTTTCGTAATAAAAACGAAGCGCAAAGTGGCTGGCTGGTGGCTACGGACAAAGTGCTTTCAAACAAGTGCTTCTCCATCTCCACGATTAATTGCATTTCCAAGTGCATTTACACTCGAGCCTTTGCTTTGCGCTTCTTTCAAGCAATTGCCACGCTTCCACTTTATGCAGCGGGTAATATCACTTTAAGCATTTCTCTAATTTCGCTAGCAGTTTCAATTCCCTTCCCTCCGTTAAGGCTCCGATTAGAAAGTGAACGATCAAATTAATCGACTTTTAATTTCCTTTTTAACTTCACGCGCTCCGTCGAACATTCAATTTCCTCCGGAAAATTTTTCTCGGTTCGTTCGCGTCAGATTATCCCTTCCCGAGTCCGCTGCTAATTACTAGCTGAAGCCAGTCGATCGTTGGTTACGCGGCTACTTGTGCAACAAATTATAATCGAATCACGAAACGCGGCAACGATTGCGACGGAAAGTTTGCGAGTGCCTTGGATGCGGTGTTTCTGGGTACAGCCGAGGTAGGAAATTCGAGTGGAGGCTAACTACCGTTCTCGTGGTACTCTTACTTTTAAACGTTCGTGCAGGATTGGCAATGGCTGAAACGCAGCCGTTCGCGAGGCTGAAATTACATCTCGCGTTGTCTAAAATAATTTTCAATACTGGACGTCATCGAGCACGCTAGGGGAGCTTGAGCCGTTAGATGGTTAGATGGAAACGGCCTTGATGAGACTCCCATCCACTGTTCGTACAGCAGGAACGTTGTGCACACCAACGGACCCCTGATGTCTATCGAGGAAGTGAATCGTTTAAAGTACATTTCAGCCGCTGTTAAACGATGTCGGCAAAGAATATCAGCCAGCCGTCATAGAAGCGCCGAGCTTTCCGAACGTGCTTCGCCGCGACTAAATATCACCTTTTCATCGACACAATTTGTTGGAACGCGTGAGCTACTGCCGGTCTCGATGGCTATTACTCATCCACCTATTGCTTCGGCGAATCTCACGCGATGAAAGTTTGTCGGCGGGAGTAAGTACAGCATTCGGTGGGACAACGGGAACGTTTGCGGTCTAACTTTCTGCTGTACAAACACTATGCCGCTTCAAACTCACTAGTTGGTATTTATAGACGAGAAATAACGCGACCCAGAGGATGAGATTTATATTCCGTGCCCAAAATCCGGGTCAAGCACCGCTACCAACTCGCGGGCGCCTGTGATTTCGTCTGAAAAGGCGCGTTGAAAATAACAAAGCGTTTACGTTCTGCGTAGATATCGGAAATTTCTTTTCGCTTCGCGTTCGATAGGACAATCTATCCCCCTGTATCTCACGTGGCAAACACCGTTCCATATTCCATACCTACACATCAATATTTATAACTCGCTCCGTTCTGACGTCAGTGGATTTACAAAAACACGAGCCTCTGTATTTTCTCCCGTGAAAATTCTCGTGGAAGTGTCGGTGCAGAGTGAAACGTACACGCGTAGGGCGTACAAGGATGGGGAAGACGTTGCAAATAAAAGAGCGGCGTTGAATGGAAGGAATACGATTGCCGACGATGCTACTCAACAGCCAAGTAACGACTCGTTGTTCGCGAAACGGAACGAAACGGATGGGTTTGCGAGGCCCGTCTGACCTCTGATAACGCGTGAAAAGTCGATAATGCGACTGAAGCGGAGTTCAATAATTTTACGTCATCTTGTTTACCGACTAAAGCTACGGTAACGTTTGTGTATCTTCCAAAAGCATAGGAGTGGCTTTAATTGCACAAGATATCGTGTGATACGCAGCCGAGTTTAAACGACCGCATGGAAACTTCGAAATGCTCGTTCCAGTGCCCCTCCTCCCGCTTTTCCGCGACCTGCTACAACTTTTCCACTGTTCGGTTTCCGCGTGCCAAAGTGCCAACGATGAATATGCCCACAGAAACGTTAATGTAGGCTCTCTTCTATTGTTCGAGCCTCGAGGGCCAGCAATTGATCGTTGAATCTCTGTTTCGTTGCACTCAACGTGAATCGGAACGCACGTATGTCGCGATGTTCTCAGCGCTGATATCAGGCTTATCTGTTTCCCGGGGATAATCCGAGTGGCGGCAGATTCGAGGGGTGCACCCGGAGAAATGGCGGCGCGAATGTCAATGTCGATAAACCTGGTGAGACAGGATGTCTTGTTTCTGACACCGGACGCGAGGCTTTCTGTACAGCGAAACGAGTAGCCGTATCTACAGGCAGAGTTAGTATCTAACACAAGTACCTAACAAAGAAATTTGTCTCGTACCAGCAAGCGAATGGCGCGATAAAAGCGCGCCGAGTTCACCATCTACCAAGGTCGCCTTTCGTAACCGGTGCTATCTTCGTGGCAACGTTCCTACGCTTCTTCTACCAGAATTACGTAAACTTTTTATCAGCACTTTTGCCTTCGACAACATGCAACCGCAATAAAGCGACGGCGATGACGAATCTCCCTCTGCTCCAAAGTTTATGAAACCTGCGTTCCTATCAACTCCATCGACTCGGCTCCGCTCCGGCCAGGTGGACGTTTCGCGAGTAGTTTCTACGCTCGCGATTCGTGGTGAGCACAGAGAGCGAGCGGTGCACCTGCGCAGGTGGCGGAGGCATTCTTGAACGGTGAAAGGAGAGGAAGGAGCAGCGTGCAGTGTGCACGCGCGCTGCACCGTGAGTGTTGACATTCGAGGGACGTGTCGAATTAAAACACGGGCCAGCCGAACCGCACGGCAAACACGGATGCGTCTCGCGGTCGGTAGGTGCCGGAGAAAAATGCAACATCTGAGAATAGATTAGATAGCGGCTGCAGCGTGTCTCGGTGCACTTGCAAGCGCGAGTGTTGGTACACAGCAGTAAAAGGAAGGAGCCAGCACGCGGCAGAGACGTGGGCCTGGCGTGAAACACAATCGAGCGGGTTCTACTCGTGACGGAGCTGATCCTTTCCTTTTAAATGGCCATCGACGCTTGCTTCGCTAGCAATGCCAGCGAATGAACAAGTGTTGTTCCCTCGCGAACAAAGGACCATTGTCTCGCCGCGCAGGAAGTAATTATCGCGGCTGGAGTGCAGAAATTTTGAAGGTAGCGCGTGGAGTTGCGTCAGACCCGGTGGAAACAGATCTATCGATCCGGCTTGATCGGTCTAGTACATTTGGTGACCATCCCTGCTCTTGCGACTCGATTATTCGAAGAGCAATTAAGCTCGTTCGGCGCGCATTTCCAGGAGGTCAATTATGCCGTTAACGACAAGCGACCGATTCGCCGACAGTCTTAAGGAGGATCCACAAAGAGAATTCGCCGAAGCGATCAAGTTGTTTCGCGTAGCCGTTCGAGGAACAGCCTAAGGGGGGTAGGTGGTGCTATTCCCACGCGGTATCCGCGTAGGAGACGAATTGTCCGCAGGGGAACTAGGCTCCAGAAAAGTAGGATAATTAGCCGAAGAGGCCCTTTACCCGCCTCGCGGTATCGAGAGAGGATTTGAATCGCTACACACCGTGTCAAGGATTTCGTGGCTTCGTGGCTCGGTGGCTCGAGGTTCTCTTACCTGAAGTCTGACGCGTAGCCTGGGGTGTCGCCTGTTGTAGTTGTAGCTGTTTCTACTCGAATGCTGCTCGATAGTCGGCGGGAGAGGAGGCTGAGACCTCCTCTGGTTTGGGTCGTTCGCGTTGTTCGGTTTGTTCCTGAGGGTGGCCTGGTTATTCGGCTGATTCCCATTCGATGGCTGCGTGGTGTCGGTGGCGTTCGTGGACGGGGCGTCTCGATGGCTTTTCGTGCGACGAAGGAGACGTCGGACGGTGTTTTTGACGGTGGCAGCAAGATGCGTGCCTCCGCCACCTCCGCGTTCGCGTTCGTGCTCGCTATCGTCGGTGAACATTTTGTACTCGACCATCTTCACCTTGGCGGTGGGCATGGGAGCCACTCTGTGGCCACCCGTCTCCGTTACGTACATGCCAACCACTTTCTCCACGTGCAGCGTAATACTGGCGACGTTTCGCAACTTTATCTCCGCTACCCTTCACGGGTGGCTTCCAGGGGCTACACCTCTCCGTGCCCCGACGCGTCTCAGCAGCTTCCAACGTCAGGCCGTGCAACGCGTACTCCTTCAACCTTCGACCTTTTAATCCGACACGCGCATTTCCGCGTTTCGCCGCGCAAGCCTGCTGCGTCGGTGGGCACAGATCGAAAAGGGTCCGAAGTTTCGCAGGAGTCACCACTAGCCGCCGTTGGTGGTGTTATCGCAACGGGGCGCTGGACGGAGCAGAGGAATTCCTTGAAATCTTCCAGCACTAGGACCATCGAGACAAGTTCACTTTGTGCTTCGAGCTGGGAGAGTTGTTCGTTCGGGGCGTGATCAATCGCGTTCCAACTTGTAGCTCGTAACTTGTACTTTCCGCGAACCGAGAGTCTTTCAGCGTGCAGCGGAACGCGTGTATCAATTAGAATGCCAAGGGTATCGAGAGGCTACCTCTGCGAGAGAAAGAAGAGTCGTTTCAACGAGGAGTCGATGGATTCGCGAGAATCGCGAGTGGCAGCGCGGCCGATCGTTGCGGGGGGATTTTGCAAATCGACGCGGGCCCTTCGTCTTCTTCTTTTGTTCGATAAACGCGTCAGGTGTACGCGGCGAGTTTCTCGGGCACGAGTGAATTCACTTGGAAACAGGTAAGTAAATCTGCCGAGTTGCAGGTGTTACCGGAGCAAGGCGGCAGGTGGAAGGCGAGGAGTTATTTTGCTCGTCTCGGGAGCCTCGAATTTTAACGACCAGACATTCGCGAGCGATTTAGCGCGGAGAAATATTCAATTCACAAGTGAGGGAAAGGTGAGATAGTTGATCACAGTTTTGTTTTTTGATTGAAATAATGATAATGGTTTGCTTTGTTTTTATTTAATTATGCTAGTTGTGATTCTTAGAGTATTCTCAATATACTTGTACAAGTTTCAGAGCTGAAAACTAATTTTAATGACTGAATTTCAACATTTTCTGGCAGCGATGTAATGCACAAGTATCCTCCACTCAAGGGGAGACTCGATCAAAAGGATAGGGAGACTTGATCAGTGAACTTTAAGATTAAATAACACATTAAATATCTAAAGAATATTTATTATCTTCGTCAGTAACATGAAATAACTAGCAACATTATTCTATACTCCCAAAAGAAAACTGCAACGTGAAGTGTTGCGATAATGCAAACATTACCACGATAACGTGACAGCAGGCACAAATTGCCAATATATTAAATAAAAAGCTGATGTGATCGTGTGTCCCCGCTGATCAACTATCCCACCTTTCTCCTATACTGAACAATGCTATTAGACACGATTGCTGCTGCATCCAACAGCGTCCCTCAAAATTGGCTACTTATGGGCATGAATGAAGGTGAGTGTTTCCTCGAATACGTTTATCATGAAAGTGTTTCTCTGCCAAATATCCCGAAAGCCATGCAAACGAACGGAGACCGACCGAGGCTACTGGCCCAAGGGAAAGACGCGGCCGCGACGGGCGGGCCAACGTTTTCGCTTATTTATCACGAGTGGTTGTAAATAGTGGAAGTTCCTGTGAACGCGATTCTTCGAAGGTTACGCGTTGGTGATCGATCGATTACGTCAGCGGAGCTCGAGTGAATCGCTAAATGAAACGGACAAGTTGCTTTTTGTGGACAAACGTTCGATCCAGCAAGGCGCTATATAATCTGTGACGCAATATCCCCAAGATGGGGCGAGTAATGCAGCTAACCGCCCTTGCCTTTATCTTATTACTCGATGAAAAATTATGTAACCGACTCGATCGGCGCTAACCTTGCCGGATAATAAGGGATTTTATCTCTCCAACCGGAATTCGTTTAAACTAACCAAACGTCATCCACTGGTATCGAATCGGACGCAAACGACTTAACCTCGTGATCTTCCGAGTTGAGCGGAGAACTTTATCTCGGCTGCGTGTGATATAAATTTCCCCCGCTGCTTTCTTCCCATAGACACGCGTCAATAAGGAGCCACGATCGATCTTACCCTCGGACACGATTTTTCGCGAGCTTTAATAGAAGAGAGCGGCCGAGTATCTACTACGCGCGTTCGTAGGCGTATCGAGCATAGTGCGATGCACTCTGCCCACACCGCACTCTGGCCGAAGTGGAATAAAGTTTCTTCGAGGCAGTGAGGAAAGAGCCAGAGCGGTTGAGAGAAGGAATGCTCGGCTCCCTGCATCTCGGCTAACAATAAGTAGTTTCCACCAACGCCTTTCTAACTTCTAAGTTTAACGCGAATGTCAGTGAATCGATACGTTCCCAGGTTATTTACGGTGCCACGTCTATGGAACGGGCGTCGTTTCACCGTCCGCGAAACGTCACAGATGCCATCGCCATCCACCGCCGCGATTCTCGTTGCGTTTACTCACGAGCGCGCCACGTAAACGGCCCACTCCGCGCGTCCTGCTTTCCACGCCGAGAGTCACGAAGCTGCAGCCTCGAGGGAAGAGAAAAACGTTTCGCCTAGCTCCTCTTGCACTGTCGAGATTGCGACTCGCGAGCACCGAGAGGGAAAAGGAGACACGCTATCGCTGAATAGCCGCGAATGTGACTTTTCTTTTTCGAAACGCGACGTTCACCGTCCCGAGCAGCGGAGGACGCGGCGCGACGCGTCACGTATGCACTCTGCGAAGAACGATGCCACGGATTCCTGTGCGCGACTTCCTAATGTCGTTAAGTTAAACGAATTAGGCCAGTTCGCCGATACGCGGGCAAGCACGTAACCTTAGGCTATGTATTATAGCGGAGAGTAGAGAGGAGAGAGAGTAAAGGAGGTTTGCGTTGCGAGCGTGGAGCACGCCCGACGCCACGAGCCGAACTATGCGCGGTATTTCGCAGTCAACCGACGCCGACGGTTAATCATTCCCCTAGTTAACGCTCGCGTGTCCGTAATAACGTTCGATAGCTTTCCATCGAGTTAGCCTCGTGGTGGTCATCGAAGTATATTCTGACGCAACGGTTAACGATCCGAGAACCCTGAAGCATTCCCGATCGCTGGAAATTCCGACGCTGTTTTCCGGAGTACCGTGACCGGACGATACTAGACGGCCGACGTCGAACCTGTTGCACCGGCGCGACGCCTCGCAAATTAAAATTGCTGGCGACGCCAGCAGTACGCGCAATGTCAGCTATCGTTACCCGCGTCACGCACCGTTCACTTCCACTGCCTCGCCTCCTGGCCTCTTTGCGCCTCTGCATTCGCAACACTAGCTATGTAGTACCAGTTCAATTGATAAAACCGTGAGAGTCGGTTGCGACGAGCCGAGTTATAAATCTTGCTCGTCGCCAGCTCGGGAGCAAACAAATTCTCTTTTACGATCCCCGGTGTTTGGTTAACCGTACCCGGGGAGATGCAACGATGCTTTTCAACGTTCCGCGCCGATTTCAAGGGTATCATTCGGTCGCCCCGAATATCATTGAAATCGCCGCCGATAAACGCGCGATACGCGTCGCCGCGGTGCAAAGATTGAAGCCGAATGACCGAACGCGTTACCCGTTACACACAACAGATTACACGACGTTCTTATACCCCCGGTCGCGTTCACCTTATCGCCTCTTGCCATTCGGCCGATGCAATGTCTGCGACTCAACCGAGACCCGATTAATATTCTCCATTCACCGTTCCATCTCGCGCCGGTCTGCCCACACCATTACGCGGTTCACGGTCAGCCTCATAACCGTCGCACGGTCGTGCCAAGATTCGCGTGTGTCGATCGCGTGCAGGAGATCGAAAAACCGCGAGATATTCGTATCCCTAGCGATCCGACAGTTGCGAAGACTTTCGTTCTCGTTCAGCTTCGATGCCCAACTGTCCTGGATTCGCTGACGGAATCTACTCAGGCTGCTGCTCGCGGAAACGGCGATAGTCGGCGCGGGGCATTATCACTTTGCGTCGCGCGAGTGAACGACGCGAGGTGGTTTCAACGAGCTCGGACACATTCCCCCGAGGCGATTAAAAGCGGAGCTTTACCTTTCCAAGGATTTAATACTCCCCGCACTGTCGACACTCGCGCACCGTTCCTCGAGGCGGGACGACAAATCCATGTGTGCACTTTAACGAGAACAGGCAATCGTTCGCGAGTAACGAGGCGACCGCCACCGCGACGGGGCGATAATGTAAAGCGTCGCGCTGCCACGTGCGTTTCCACTCTGTTTACCGTGTATCGATCGATCGAAACTCAGGGGAAGAGTAGGGTGACTCGCGGATCCAACGGGATTGGCGAACAGATCGTGCAAGCGTGCTGCTCGGTCGCGAGTCTCGTGCTAACTGAGCGTCGACCGAGCGTGAATCGAGCGTGGACCGAGCAGGACGGGGAGACGCGACAACTTCGCTCGAGCCGAGCTCTTTCGTTACTGGATCTTACCGTCGATATGCCACCGTCCCCCCCTTCTCTGCCCTCTCTCTCCCTCCCATTCTCGCGCCGCATCGTGTTTGACGCGTGCACGCACACCGACGCGACGCGTCCGATGATACTCGGTGTATCGAGGAGCCAGGTAGCGATGCCACATAATTATTAACCCGCGGTTCGGGAATCGCAACGATAACGGGTGGAATTAAAAAAGATAGCTGCGGGAGCCGCTCTCTCCGCTGTCCGCCCGATCGAAGTTCCGCTGAACGTTGATAATTCAGAGCAGCTTCCACTGCAGGGTCATATGTCGGCGACATATGCAGGGTCACTTGCTGGCGGAGATACAGCGAAGTCGTAAATTTGACAGCTAAGCGGCGCCGGTGATTGGGACAGAATGAGCCGGGGTCGGCTGCCGAATCTCGAGCTAATGGCAACTGAATCAGAGTCGAAACAGTTGTCACGTTGCCGAGCAAGGTCCGACTGACTCCTTATCTGCCCGTTTCTTCGAAGCGGCTCGCCGCACACCCGAAATGTATTTGCTTAACGGCTTTCCTAAACGTTTTACGACTTTACTACAAACTCTGTCCGAGAGGGTACCGATGGTTGCTTGTCAGGCACGAGGAGTAAATCGCTGGCGCTTTTCGTTGAGCAGTCGATCAAGTCACTAGATACGTTTACCAGCCCGACTACGAGCCGCCTTTGTGCTTCGCTGGTTTACTCCAGTCACGTATAGCATCGCTGAGCGTGTATGCATTTCTGCGTGCATCGGGTGCCACCGGTTGAATAGAAATTAAACTGCAGAACCGCACCTAGATGCATTCGTTGTGCAAGCAATAGGTTTGCATGAGAACGAGGGCGACAGAGCGCGAGGGAAGGCTCGCGAGCGCAGAAAGGAGGACAGGAGATAATGCACGACGAAGAAGCAGAGATGGATCCATTACGCTAATTGACTTTGGGACTCGACGCGTGTATCCCGCAAGATCCATTGAACGAGACTCTCGGGATCGGACGGACGAGCCTGGAAAGGATTTAATGTCAAGGTAAACTCCTGCAACTTTTACGCATTTCCTCGGCTTCTTCACTCTGTCTGTATTTTTATTCAGAGCCAGAATCTTTGTTCGTGATATTCTAATGCTTCCAACGAATCGCTGCGGACGAAAAGGTTTACGACGTCTAGTCGGGACCAGATAATCGATTGGCCGGCCGAGTCGCGCTGAAAGGGATTCAGAGTGGAAAGTTTACGGTCAAAGTCTCTGGCGATTGGAAACTTTCTTGAGCCAGAGGCGATGTTTGCGTGCATCCTAGATGAAGAGCAAGCCTCGTGCCGAGAGAAGAGTCGGATCGACAACCAGATAGAAGAATATATTGCGAGTGACGGCTGAGAGACAGGGGGATATAGGGGGAGGCTGAATTATCGATCCTCCAAGAGGCGGTTTCGCATCTACATCCTTGACACCATCCCTTTGCGCGCATAAAGATCAACCTAGTTAATGGTCGGTTTACGGTTTCTCGCGGCAGAGTGTCGCGGGGAAAGGAGCACATTTGCTGGGACTCTGAGCGCATACGCCTGGATTCACCAGAAACATCGTTGGACGCTACTTTTTCCAAGAACGGCGTTTAGTTGGGACGCCTGCGAGCGCTTCAATCTTGGCGCAAATGTAGGGGAAAGGTGTCTGAAACGATCCCCTTAAGGCGTAATTCATATAAAAAATACAAATGCGCATTATTTAAATAAAAGTAAAGTAGTTTCTGTGAGTTAGTTTATCTACCTTATTATTAGCCTAGATCAAATTTAGCTACCTGATCAGTTATACTTTTCATTCCCCTTTTTGCGAAGGCATACTATTCGATCATTTTGTACACCTATGTGTATAAAATGATCCCCACGAGGGATCCCTAGAAAAATGACCTCTAGGATTATTTTATACCTACTGATAGTAAATAAGACGAACATGAAAAAGCAGCGATTTATTTAAATAAAAGCAGAAATTAAACTCAATCACAAAATATGCGAACATAATAAATTAAAACAATTTTTTAAAAAAATCAAATCTCAGATGATTTTTGGTACATTATCAATGAATAGAAATAATTAAAATCAATTAACAAACATAAGAAAATGAGATCAGCTTCACAGACTCAATTTTTTTCGCGTACCCCATGGGATTCCTGGGATCATGACCTCAAACATCCAACTCACATTCAGTGGTCGAATTAAACGAAAAATTATCCATCAAATTATTGTTGAATTGTCAAAAAAAAAAAAAACAGCTGCCACATTAAGCCGTTTATGACAGAAGTTACTCAACATTGAAAAAGACCTTACCTTAGATAAAAGGCAGTAGTTTTGATTTTTTATTGTTTGTAGCACACCCAGCCTTGATATTTACGTGGCACTTCGTGCGACACTTGACGATGTACACGCTGAACTTTTGCAGATCGATATTAAGAAATAGCAGCACTAATAGCCGCAGGAATCATTGTACCCTGAGGGATCGTTTTAGACACCTTTCCCCTAGATATGCACAGATATTTCAGGGTATCGTCTATTCAATCTATTCAGCCGTGGAAATAGGGGAAAGTGAATGAGAGGGGATGTACAGGCTACTCAGAAGCCTCTGCACCTTAGCTTCAGATACGTTTTTCAACGACCTTGTCCCGGCGCGGCGGCGCTCCAAGCATGTTTACTTTAACGCCTGGATGGTTTGACCCACTTGCCTATTTCTCTTCCACCTTCCAGTACAGACCACATGCGTGGTCAGCGAAATAGAGAAGTAGGTCAACTGAGCGAGAACTTAAAGTAAACAAGGTTCGAGCGCCGGGCAGCGGGCGCTGGCCGGGACAATCGGTTCGAAAAAAGCCTGGGAAAATAAACAACGCCCGACGCTCGGTAGGGTCGTAGGGAGTAAATGCCTCGCTCCTCACACCTCTCACTGACATCCCATTCACTCCACCGAAGGATGCACGAATGACCAAAGTCGAGCGCCGTAGCTGTAGAGTCCGTAGACGCGTAGACGGTGCTCTATCGCAGAGTCTTAAGGTCTGCGCACACATATCCGTTCCGTGCCAGTTCCGTATCCGTCGTGCCAGGGGTAAGAAGAAGAGACCCTCTACGCCCCTCTGCTTCTTACCACTAGCACGACTGACACGGAACGGATATGTGTGCGCAGACCTTTAAGGGGTTACCTACCGTCAGGAGGTAGAAAAAGAATCGATTCAGCTTCCGGGAAATCAGTTGTAATTGTGCAATAACTAAATATTTTTATACCAAAACATAATATAATAACCTGTTAAAGTGTCTCTCATCTGAATACAAAAACCATCGCATAAAAATATGCATGTACTTTCTGAAATAAATTCTCAAAGAATCGATTCTTTTTCTACCTCCTGACGGTAGGTAACCCCTTAAGCCAACGCACACGTAGGTATCAGTAGCGTCGCGGTCGGTGCGACTGGTGTGAGTGGTAAAAAAAAAAATATCGTTTCCCTGTTTTGGAATGGAGCAGCTCACGCTTGTTCGTATCACTTGCCAACACGCACACAGACAGACCACCAACGTGTGCGTAGACCTTTACTGCTCCGCTAACTGCCGAATGTACGAGTTTAACTTGTTTTTATTGCATCTTCACCAACCACAAGCGTACATTACTTTTCCAGCTGAAAGATCAAGTTTGACGTTCGCGAGGTTGCCTGTTGGAAAAGTATCTTTTGTCCCGGGGACGGCTCGTCGCTTTGACGACTGTGAAAGAATTTTGCACATCCACGGAACACGATTGGCATCGATAACCTTTACGCCTGTGACTTTTGCTGTCCGCGTTCTCTTCTGACTCACCGATTAACTCAACCTTTTTCCCCGAACTTCAGCGGCCACGGTAATTCACATTCTAATAACAGTGACGCAAGAACAGTGGCCGACTCGATTCGCGCTCGACATCGCGTCATCGTTAACGTCATTTCGATACACAGCGCGGGCAACAATTTGCCAGCCGTATTTCTGCTCGCAGGAGTGAAAAATTCATAGAACGATCGCGATCGCTTTCTTCTTTGCAGCTAGGTAAACGTTCGTGACGTTACAGCCACCTTCTTTGGAGTGTCCAATTGTGCGAGTGGACGGCGCGACACGTTGCTCCAAAGATCGAAAGTCGGTTTTACAGCGTGAATAAATGAGAAATTTATTTCCACGAGTTTCTTGTCAAGCGCGCTTTTTCCGTTCGTTTAACAAAGGTTTGCTAGTGGCTGCGTGGAGAGCGAGTCTCCCGATTCGACTGGACTCGGTGTAAGAAAAATCCACCGAGCGGCTGATAACGCGAACACATCCAGAAATACTTTCGGCTACCAAATTAATCTTGAGAGTTGAGACCAACTATCGCCTGCTTTTATTGCTAGCTCGCAACTCTTGAAGAGTGCACGACATTCTTTCATCATTTTTCACCCTTCTCCCGGAGGAGAGCCGAGCGTTGCCCGATAATCGCGACGAAAATAACGTTGCCCGGATACGAGTGGAAGGTTTCACAGAAAGCCCCGTATTTTATTAAAGATCGTCGGGTGTCGGCCCGATCCCTGCTCCCCGCAGATATTATTATTACTCTATACACGCGCCGCGTGTGTGCAGCCTTCGATTTATCGATCCTCCAAACCCGTATAATCAATGCGAAGTGGGCAAGTGGCTGAACCGCGGCCTTGGCATTGTGTTGAGAATAGAAACGCTTTCGAAAAGAGTGTAGCGGAAAAAATCGTTTCAGCCAGAAAGAGGGAAAGCTGGGCCCTGATTCCTTTGGCGTCTGCGAGATCCAGCCCTCCTTTCCTCCACTCGAAAAACCGAATCGGTATATTCCGCTGGAAATCCGGTCAAGGACGCCACGATCGCGCTACAGCCTACCTACCTTTTTATCTTCGCCCTTATCCAATTATCGCGAATGTTAGGAGAAAATAGGTGGGAAATGCTGTTCCGTGAAACTCGAGGCGGAAAATATCCTGCTTAAGTAGTCACATTGCTTCCATCGTAATCTTGCCGTGGCGACAAGGTTTCCGAGCGGGGGAACTAGTCGAGTTTGGTTACGCAATAGCACAGAGAACGATACGGGTATCGTTACCAGCGGGAAATGGTTTCTAAGGCGCGGCTTCCCCTCGACGAGCTACTTTTGTAGCAGATCACGGACAACGCCACAGGAAATACAGCTTCTGCGATTATCAGCGATCGGTGGGCTTCTCACCTGCAACTATTTTCGCTGCAATCTACCGTGCGAACGACGGCGAGGTTAAAGTCCGGGCAACGTATACAGGTAGGTAGGTACAGCCTCGCTCTAGAACAACTTTGCGTAATCCGAGCGACGCGAATCGCGGGAAAACCAATAATCTAGCCGTTCAACCTGCTCTCTTTCCGTCTCCAGCGAGTCTAAAGCTTCGGCGCGGGTAAAGCGCGCGCAAATACCTCCCACCTCCTTAATATTCGATTAGTCCGCAGAAAGGTGTGTAGCACCTCACCCTCGACCTCGCAGGCCGCCCCGTTGCGGTTCGAGAGCGACGTTTCAAGCGGCAAGGAGGGTATTGTTCAGATTTTCTAACGGATCAGCGTTAAACGGTCTCCGGCCCGGAGCGAAAGGCGCACAGCCAACAATTTTAAACGGGGTATCGACGCGAACGACTATTCAGCGATGGTTCATCCTTTCATTTCCGAAGCTCGACAAATATATGCTTGAACCGATGGGAGCGTGTGCAACCCTTACTGTGGAGCAAACCGCCCGCGCCGGGTTGAGCTTGACACGCGTGTCTGAGCGACTCGGGAACTTGGAGAGTTTCGACAGCGATTCAAGCGGCACAATTGTTTCCCTCGGGTCGGAATCTGCAGCTTGCCCACTGCCCTTCCACTCTTTCAGCTTCTAAAATTTCCAGGGCAAGTTGGCGTTCTCGCGGAAAGTCAAATACCCTGACGGTCTCTTCTGTTGGGTGAAATCGCAAAGTTTCCCTTTCCGATCAGCGACGCTTTATTTTCGCAAAGGAGATTCTGGCTTGAGCTTCCGATCGCTCGCGACCGCTGCGCACCATTCCCTCGGCTAGATTTACCGTTGCAAAATATATCCAGTGGTCGGGTTGTTGCGGTTGTGCCTCGAGATTACCACTTGCGAAATCGAGAGCGAGGGGAGATTTCATGATCGGCCTGAGCTAGACTAAACTGATGCTCGAAAGTGCATCGGACAGGGTCGCGAGCCAATCGGCCCACGGAATAAGCCAGTCTCTTCTAATATTAATAATAATACGCCTTTATTGCACCAACAAATTGCGTTAGATTAGTACATATTTGGTTTTTTCCCCTTCCTTATTTTTGGGGTGCAATGGACGGGATTCAGCAAAATCCTATTTTAAAATCCTACCCAGTTATTCCAGGAAATAAGTAACCCACAACTTAAAAGTAGGGCTGGGACTATTCGAATAATGTACCTCTCATTGGCGCGCCCGCCCGAGGTTTAAAGAAGAACAGGCGAAACGTAGCGATATTTCGCTAAAGTTGTTCTCTGATTTACTACTTTGCTTTACTCCTATCGAAAGATTCTCGAGGAAAGACAGTTGTCGGTAATTAAATTTCCTTCGTCCACGGACGTATCGAGATCGATGCGATGTACCTCTTGCAGATTGGAATAAAAAGGCGGCGTCGCGCGTCGATCGCGTTGTCTCTCCTCTCGCGTTACAAGGATTCCGAGCGAAAACACTGCGACCGCCATCTGGCGTTACCTTTGCTAACGTCTCGGGCGGAGCTGAGGCGAATCAACTCTACCGGTGTTGCCCGCTCCAACTATCCTGTGGACGCGGGAACGCTAATGATGTCTTCATCTGGATCCCCCCCCGAATTCCGGGGATACACCCGTTGTGTTGAGATTTCATGACTCGGAGTACTCTGCACGTGGAGATCCCTCACCGTAGATAGGCTCGTAGGGCTCGTGACACCGAAGGGATCGATCTTCCGGGTTCAAGTGTTAACGCGTTATCTCCGTCTAGTATCTCCGAGGAGACGTTTTCCCGAGTATGCCTTCCGACTGGGTGTAATTCGAGACAAGATGCCAGAGACGGGGGAGTTCAGGGACGAACCCTGGTTCGCGGATCGTCGATGCTGGTCCGCCCGAAAGATCTGGCCGGCGAGGTCCGTTCGCGTGAACGGGCGAACAGGCGAACGGACCACCGACGAATGACAAATGCGCCAGGGTCCGGCGAATTGGCGGAATGCCGTGAACTAAATTCACGCTTAACCAACAATTATAAACGGTGTTCAAGAAAGTGGCTAAACTTAGACGTCAGCTAGTACGCGCGAAGTTCGCGGTCAATCGGGTTGGTGCGGCTCAAGGCGAGTCGCTAATCCATCCAATTACCAGCGCGTTAGAGACATTCTTAAAGGGACTTGCTCTCATTCAACACTTCTTCTCTGGAACGCTTTCCCACTACTCGAGTAGGCTCGCCGGTCGCGCGGCAATCTCTGTACGGCTGGTTGATCGATACACGAACGTGAAAGAAAGAAGAGAGTGCCGGTGCGGCGCGGCGTTCAGAGTGGACGGGACCTCGTTGGTGAACCTGAACGCCGCTGGCTGGAATTGAGCTGAACGAACGATTACCAACGGCAACGATTAGGCGCGTCGCGTCGGTGTCGCGTGGCAGATCGACGGAAAGGGTAAAAGCCCCGGAGGGAGCTGGGAGGTAGGTAGGAGGTAAGTAATGCAAGTCGAGTTACGCTCGACCCGTTGTACGCGCACCAAGCTCATAAACGACTCGGCGCCCATACAATTCTGCCTGACGTTTAATTCATGACGGGACTCGTGTCTCGTGACGAGGATCAACCCACCCACCGATCGGCAGGAAACGGTACCATCTGGACCGTTCGCTATAAGGTTACCTCGCCAAACATCCCGTCGAAAGTTTGCTCGATGGAACGGCGTCGCATCGATATGCCAGCATCGACGCCAATTAACGTTATCGATGGCGATCCCCGGTACCGTTACCTTGCTCAAGGTCAACGAGCAATGTCGGATACGAAAAGACGTGACGAATTTCGGTGGCTGCGGAGCGAAAAACGACTACTCCTCCAAAGATGGGAATGCTCGGTCAGAATTGAGTTTGGCTGATTGTAGGAGGCGGTGCTCGGAGCCTCGCAGAAGCCTTGTGCCGGATGATTCAAGTATGCGCTCGTATCTATGCAGGCGCGAGGGTCGCGAGGACTACGGGCTTTGGCCATTTAATCGGCCGGGAAGCGGGACCACCGTCCACATTCAATGTCATCGACCGCTCTACCGAAACCATACACCTATTCAGCCTGCGCGCCCTAATCGAGCTTCGCCGAACGGCCCAACATCCGACCACCACCGAGTCCAAGCTGGAACCGTCCATCCTGCGACTGTCGCGCAGCTTTCCCTCCAGCGAGGAGCAACCGTGACCAGTATCTCCCATTTTCCCCAGAGAACCGCGCGGACGCTGTGGCGAGGATGAAAACGTGAAAGCTCGGGCACCCGTGCTGGAGAACTCGCGGCCGCGGCCACTGCCGCCCGGGAGAAAATTCGAAAGCAACCAGTCGCGAAAACCTGTTCGGTCGAGTCATCGGCTACGGCTCGTGTCCGAGTCGATCTGCAAAACGGACCTCTGTGTGCCAGCGCCGCGACGGCAAAAAAGGGCCGCCGATTATTCGTTGCGCTATATTCGCGACGCTCCCAAGTAGTTCCCAATCGAGCCAGATTCGATTTGGCGAATTCGCTTCTAACTGTAAGTGGGACAGGCTTTCGTCCGTTGCCGATCAGTTTGCCGTTTACTGCCTCTCGAGAAGCATTGCGTTAGTACACTGCAATACCCTGAACCGTTAACCAAAGACGTCACGAAGCAGCTTTTTCAATTACGCGGTCGTCGCAACAGAGCAACAGTACCAAATATATACGCTCGGACGGTGGCGTTTGCGGTAACCGAGGGCAGCGGAACATCGCGATACACCGGCCGACGATTGAGGACGATTGAGAACGATTGAAATGGATCGAAAACGGTGATCCCGCGTGGACTGCGCGTACGTCGGCCTTCGTTCGCGCAGCAGTCTCTTCTCTGCGCGGTTTCATTCACGTTTCGCTAGGACGTACACGCGCATAAAGCGTTGTCCGTCTGGTTACCGCAATCGGGAACCTTTTTCCGAGCGCAATCGTTCAACCATACCCTTAACACGTTTTGCGTGACGATGCACATTGTGGATCGACGAAACGGCGACGGTGTTGCAGAGCTGGCGACTCTAAGGCCATTGAATTTTCAGCATGTGTACGTACCGCTGCTTTTCCGCGGCGGAAATCTTTGAAAAGAAACTTTGCGTCTCGCGAATCAATTTGCCAAATGAGCCAACTACGTTGTACGTAGACGTGTAGGTACATTACGGTGGGCGTAAACGATCGACCGCTGGGTCACTCGTGAATCCGGTACCTGTGCACCCGTGACATTTTCAACCCCCGTTCGGTGAAATAACGTGCAAAGGTCGAGAAGCGACTACGCTCCTATAGAGCGTACATACTGTATAGGGTAGAGAGGATAAGGTTACACCTTAACGACCAACGCGACGTAACGCGTGAAAAAAAAAAACAACTTCGTCGCCGTTTCGTCGCCGAGCACGAGCTACGAATAGACGAGCATAAACTGTCAGCTAGCTTCCGCCGGAATTTCGGACTTACTTTGGAGTTTGTGACGTGGTCGGCCGGCACTGATTCTGGAACGGTTTGCAGAGTGCTCCGCATACTAGCGGACATGGTAGGCCAGCCAGTTTCACTGCCTCAGACCCTCCGACGCTTTAACGATACACCCTCTTCTTCTACGCCTGTAACAGAGCACACGCAAACGGTTAGATACCCGACTGTTCGCTTCAATACTCTCAGGGCTATTCCGAATCGGATCTATGGAGTTTACGAAATTTCATTACTCGTCATCGATCGACCACGGGCAACGCTGGGACTCGGCGCAACGACGCCCTCCGATCGGGCGCACGCTATTTTTCGCCAGGCCAGTGCTAGAGGCAACAGGCGAAAGACAACTCATCGGATACGCGGCGGGTGATAACGGTGCATCTGGGCCATCGTCGATCGACGGACTCCTCTTTATTAATTGGTATGCGCAGTGAACCGTTGATTCAATTAGGCGAGTAGTATCCTCGCGTACGTACCGTTGCATCGCACGATTCTCTACCGCCAAACCATGAAACGAATCGGACGCGCGGTCGGCCGGCCGGCGCGGCGTTTACGCGTGGGTGCGCCCAGGAACGGAGCTGGCGCGGATCAAATCGGAACTTCCCCAGCGAAACAGCGAAACGCAACGTCTCTATTCGCCCCAACAATCCGCTTCGATTCGCTCCTACCGGGCAAACCAATTTCCCACTTGCAAAACCCCCTAAATATGGTAAACTGAGAAGCGAATGGGTTGCGGGGCTCGTCGGGAGAGGACACTTTACGATCCGCGACGCGAAGAAGGATACCGGCCCGGTCGCAATAGGTCAGCCATCGAACAGAAACGAAAAGAAACGAAGCGAACTCGTACAGGTAGGCAAGAGTGAATCATACCCCGTGGCCGGTCATACGTCGGAATGTAACATCGGGCCAACATTCACTCTCGTTTGTCTGGTTCGCGTAAAAGTTTCTTGCGTCACTGTTTGTACATCCCTAATAACAACCTTCGTATACTGGAAATTGAGAAATTCCTGGAAACTACGTAAACACAATGACTCACGGAAGGTGTTCTGACAATTAGAAAGATCTCGCTTTGCGCGATTGCCGGGTATCACAGTAAGGTACGAAGGAAACCAGCCGTCATTTAACCAAAAATCAGAGGAAGGAGGAATGCTAGACGAAAAATAGACGGTTCGGTGCTACTCTCGCTTCAGCCTTTGCTACGGATTCTATCTAATCGAGGGGAACGGAAAGCCATAGAAATGAAGGAACGAAACAAGTTGGTGCCACCGAGGTAGGTATGTGTATACGCTAGGGTGGCTCTTATTTTCGACTTTTGAATTTTCTTCAGGGCACCCTCCAGAATAGTTCGAAATAATTAAAACAAAATCCGTGTTTGATATGTGAAAAAGATAAAAAAAAATCTTATTTTCAGTGTTTGATATTTCATAAATGTTTCCTGAAAATTTGGGACCGAAATTCGTAAAAATATCTAAAATATAGAGTCTATAGAAAATTTCTATAGAGTCTATAAAAAATTTTATCTTTTTTGCATATTTCGGTATATGCTCCCCCCCCTTAAATGTTTAAAAAATAGTCCTCGAAATTAAAATTGCACTTTTTTCTTCGCCTTCATAAATTAAAAGTGTTCTAGAAGAACTTTCAAAATTTGAGAAAGTTTTATCTTAGTTTTTCGGACTTTTTTTTGAAAACCGTTTGTCGCACGAGAAAAAGTAATAGAACATAAAAGATGCTCCTTGTCCGGATCTACAAGTTTTGTTTGACATATTTTTTTATTTAATCAATAACTTGGAGGATATTATATAAAATCGACTTCCCGAGCTCTTAAATAATGATTTAAATGTTTTTGGGGCCCAGGGGCACCCTTTCCCGTTATCCGATCGAGCTCAAACTTTACACGGATTTTTTTTAATTATTTAGAACTATTCTGGAGGGTGCCCCAAAGAAAACTTTAAAAAAATTTTACCAAGAATAAATAAAAGCCACCCTAATATACGCGCTCGCATACGTTCCGATCTCGAATTCGCGACGAAAAACAAGGTTGCGGAAAGTGGTCCCTCGGAAGTGAGATTATTAATCCCAACAAGCATTGTCTCCGTTATGCAACGGCTCGAAGATCGAGGGACCAACTCATTGTAGGACTACGAATACTTTAATGATGTCATGTTTAGAAAATGTGCATTCTATTCGACTGAAAACGGTGCCTCGCGTAAATAAGATTTTCCGAATCACGGGCATCCATGTTTTCAGCAGTGACTCTTTCGTTGTCGGTTCCACCGGTAGGAATAAATTTTGAGGACACTGCGTCCACTGAACGAAGAATCGTCGAGTAAGAAAGATGCGGGTCGATGGAAATTTATTACAAAACTAACTGTAGCGCGCACCCCTTGGCCAAGGCAGCAGGCTTAAAGTGAGAGGATCGACACACTTCCGCCTTTGGTCGACCGCCTTGCAACAGAAAAGCCACAGACAGGTTGGCGCTATAAAATATTAAAGACACGTAACAAGGAGAAACCCGGTCGTTTGGTTGGAGGAACGAGTCCGCCGTTGAATTTGGTCCGCGAAGCAGGAGAGGAAGGGAACGATGTCGACCATGGTCTAGATCGCAGCCAAAATTACGATTTCACCGGCGCGGCCGACAGTAGCAAAGTGTGCGGATACAGAGGGTACGAAAACGGATCGTGGAAGACCGCGAGGTAGAGGCGACGGCAATAACGGCTGCAGGGTTTAACGCAATCGTAATCTCGTAATGGGGATCGTTCCGCGACTCGTTCGAGTAATTGGTCGATGCCGAGACGAAGAAGCATCGCCGTAGAGAAAAACAGGTGTTTGGAATAGGATTTTATTCGGTGGGCACCTGCGAGATATCCCCGACTAATTATAGAAACGAGCGCGAGCGGTAGCAATCGCTCGGGAATCGCTACTGCACCCCGGTGTGTGCATACGCGGAAAGTTCCCTGGCGAATTTCACTGGAGGATAGGGCGCGCGTGCGTTGGTGTCCAAAAGTTCGTGCCACCTGTGGCTGCGGCCGCAGCCACAAGATCGCGACCGCGAAGCGCGGCCGTTCGAAAGTCCAGGTGCGACAGTGTTCGACAAGCCAAAGGTTGGATATCGAAACTGGGCTACGCCGAGTCACGCAAAATTAGGTCCTAGGCAGTCCCTACGAACTGGGTCACCGGTATACGCGCGACCAGGTGCCCGAATCTTCCGCCTCTACACCACCGCCGAAACTTCTCCAACCATCGGCATCCACTGTTCGCGATACTCTTCACCTACGTGACCTACGTCTCCTACGATACTTTGTGTCTCGGTTCGACGAATCGCAGGAAACGCTCTTCGCGTCTGTTTCGCTTTGTTTTGGTCTGATCTAACGTCGATGGTAGCGCGGTAGCCACGCGAACCGAGTCTATTACATAAACTCGCGAACTGGGGTTCCATAATGTAATCCAAGAATAAATCGTTGGCTGACGGGTAACGATGAACTCTCGCTAAGAGAGAGATTATTTTCCCTGCTCTCCGAGTATCGAGCGGAACAGCTCGAGGCTCGGCTCGAGTGCGAGAAAAGAAGGGCATTCCGATAAAAGATGTTGGAAAACCGACGAGTGTCTACTCTGTAAAGACCATCGCGGTATTTCACTTGCACGGCATCCGTCAAAGTGGAACGGACCACTATAAAAACGCTACGTTTCCCGAGCACCGACGCACAGTGGCACGTCCTTTAGGAAAGCCTGGCTAAAGGTGAAGAAATTTTTTCCCTGATTTTTACAGAACTATGCATTGCATTTCATTTATGACTTATCAAAGCATGATCCTTCACTAATGCCAATTTTTATTGTACAATCCTCTAAGAGATATGCGATCTCAAAGTTGCTAGTGTTGTGATCTGGAACTTTTAGACCAGAATTGAAAGTAACTTTTCCATTTAATGTCAAACTATAATCCAATTTTTTTTCTGTGCTGGTAGCTATCTGACATGCTGTAAGTTAATATATATTCTGGTTTTATTGGTTTATTTCTCTTTTTACAGTTATGATGGAGGAGAATACATGACCTATATATTTTTTTACGTCTCCTAACGAAATAGTTACGTTTCAGCGTTATTACCTAAGTATAAAAATGTAAAATGCATTCTACTTCGTATTTATTATTTAATTAATTAGGTAATTAATTATTTAATACTGCGCGTGTCATAGGGAAGGCTGGCCAAAAGTAATACTTTTAAATCCAAGATAGATTGTTGGAATAAATTGCAATAATATGACTCTAAAATGATAATAATGTACTTTTTTTAATGTTAAATGTTGAATATAAAAATAATGATAAATAACTATAAGTATACAAATTTAAAATACACGAAGATAACGCAAGGAGAAGAATATTATATTTAAGAGTATAACAATCTTCTCCTTGTGATATCTTCATGTATTTTAAATTAATTAATTGATTATATAATTATTATACTCTTAATTATAATATTCTTCTCCTTTCGATATCATCATGTATTTTAAATTTTCATACTTATAGTTAATTATCATTATTTTTATATTCAATGTTTATCATTATAGAGTCATAGTATTGCAAGTTATTCCAACAATTTATCTTGGATTCAAAAATATTACTTTTGGCCAGCATTCCTCGGAAACACGCCACTGTGCGACGGCTGTTTACCTTTTAAGAAACGCTGGATCGCCAAAGGAACAATAGCTGCGGTTAACGTAAGCGTCAAATATCGCAACGATCAGGAATTTTGCAAGTAGCATCGTTATTGAATGTACGATGTTTACTAAATAAGGTTAACGGTAGACGTTCGAACTGTATTGTAGACAGCACATTGAAAAGTGAACGCGTCGCCCCTGAATGGAAGTGAAGTCGCCTCGCGATATCCTCCCCTCGTTCCCAAAAGGGTTAATCTCTCGCCATACACGGCAGCTGAAGTGTAGGACGGGCGATTGGCGCGGCGCAATCGTGCCCAAATATACGCAAGCCTACGTCATCAGCCGAGTAACTTTGTAGCGCGATTCGCAACGTCTAATACCGATAAATATAAATCGATGCTATCGCAGTAATTGTTTTCCACGCCGAGTGGAGGAGGAAGGTCAGTAGCACCGCGCGAGTGACCTCGCCGGAAGGAGCAGAGGGTCCAGACAGGTACATAATGAATAAGCATTTCGATCTGCAAGAGCCTCTAGTCTTGTAGCTGCCTCGCTAGTCGTACACGCGGAAGTGGTTCATCTCGCAAAGCCATGGTATATCGAGGCAGAGAGCCAGCGCGTCAACGTACGAAAGAAACGCAGCGAAAAGAAAGATTCTCAATGTCAATAATCTCGGACGGGAACGAGAACCGTCAACGTGGAATGCCTTTCGAAGCGCGATCGTGACAGGCGAGTGAAAATGTGCGTGTCAGGAGCAGCACCGACACTGCGAGAGTGAAAATAAGAAGCGAAGTCGCAGGAGAACAGAAGGGAGGAAGCCTTTTCGGAGCCAAATCAAGAGGGAGGGAGGGAGGGGGGAGCAGCCAGCGGGAGAGTGAGGGAGAGCGAGGGAGAGATGGGAGGGGAGAGAGAAAAGTGACTTCATGCGACCGAGTTGTATCGCTGTGTAGCCTCCTCCCTTCGAGAGTCCTGATTTTTTGGGTACTTACCACGCTTACGCGATGGTGCACATAAGGAAACAGTCATACATCCAGGCACACGCGAACGCGAACGCGAGCGCGAGCGTAGGCACACACGCCAGCCATACGAACTAACCCACACCCACTTATGTAGCGGTTGGCAGGTAGGTAGGTAGGTAGGTAGGTGGGTAGGCAGATAGGTGGGTAGGTAGGTAGGTACGACGGACGCAACACACGTTCGAGGATATATCACTTGGTCCGTTAAAATACGTACGCGTCGAGTTGCATACACGCGTACAAATACGAGAGCAGCACGCGTTCGTTTATCTAAAGTAAAGTCTCGGCGGCAATGCCGATGTGTGCGATGAGGACGGCGGAAGGCAGCGGTGGAAGCGGTAACGGAGGCGGAGGCAGAAACGGTGACGGCGACGACGACAGCGACGGAGACGAGGACGTCGGCAGCAGCACCAGCAACGACGGTGGTGGCGGCGGTGGCAGCAGCAGCACCAGCGATTTAAGCCTTGTCTGCCACATGCAGCGAGTCCCCGATCTGGGATCGGCGACGAACGCGAGGAACACACCCGGGAGACGGTGATCGCGTACCTCGGTGGCCGCACATCGGTGCTCGGTCGTGTATGGAGTCGTACGCAAGCAAGCGAGCGAGCGCGCGCGCTCGCGGTTCCTCGGTACCTTTCTCTCTCTATCTCTCTCTCTCTCTCTCTCTTTCTCTCTACACCCCACTAAGTCCCAATCGCTTGCTCCCTTTCTAAGGCTCTCTCGCTCCTGCTCTACCTCTCTCACTCACTCTCTCTCGTTCTCTCTTTCTCACGCACTCTTTCTCTCTTCTTCACGCACACTCTCTCTCCCGTGCCAACTCGTTCTCCGTCGCTCTCTTTGAGTGTCCGTCAGTAACCTAGAAAGCGGTGGCGGCGGCCATTCAGGATTACGGGACTCCGTCCGTACGTCCGCCTTGTCCGAACGGACGAACGAACGAACGAACGAGTGAGCGAGCAAGCGAGTAACCGCCCGATAGAACCAAACCCACCGAACAGATATATACGACCTACGTCCCGGTCCCAATCCCGATCACGATATTACCCGATACTTCCGTCCTTTATTTCGATGGTTTCCTTTGACGGACCACGTCTTCGTGGACTTTCATGCCGCGGCCCGCACACGCGCACACGCACACACTCCGCTCGCTCTAGCGACGTTGGACGATGCAACAACGTCCGCTCGCGTTAACTCGCGGCCAAACGATGGTATCCCGGGAGCCTGGTCGTGCCGATCTTCCCTAAAATCGTACCAAGGTTCCGCGAAATTGTCACTCTATCCTCTTTTCGACTCACGCACTACTCACTAACCGCGATCTCGCTCGGGAGAGCGCACACCTTCGCCACGACAGATCGGCGAGAGAGGAGCACTACGCGAAAAGCTATGGGTGTGCTTGGTTTACCAGCGTTCCCTCGTTCCGGCCGACGCGATAACCACGGGACCGGACGGCTCTCGAATCCACCGACTTCAGTACAACAGATATTTACCCATTTGTGACAGATTTTCCGTACGAGACGCACCACATTAACGACCGTCCCCCACCTATTACCACATACAGACATTACCACACTTCGATTTTTCAAGATGGCGACACGCCATCGTCGGACCGAAACACGATGCGGACGACCCGTGAAACTAAGGCGCTGCCGTCGCACCAATCACCGACAATGCGACAATCCGATCACGAGATTCACGAGCGACGCGCTGCCCGCGAATATTTGAACCGTATCCTCGGCTGTTTTCAATAGGGGAGGCTTCTAGGAAAGAACGCGTACTTTTTTTTATAGGTTTTGTACGAATATTATTTCACGTATACTTTCATACAAGTTTGTAACACTTGCGTTAAGTGTAATCGCAAAATATGGGATGATACCTCTGCCAATCGATGGTATATCTAATCGACAGCGAAATATTTCTGTAACAATTCCTCGTATATGTCTTTATCGCTCTTCAGAAATAGACAAAAGATAACTCTATCCACCTGTAATTTTAAAAAGTCTTATCGCCGCTCTAACAACCTCCTCTAAGGTCGTACACCGTCCAGTTGAAATCTTACTGCGTCTTTGTTGTCGAGTAGAAACTTCTTGACCGTGGACAAAGCTACTTTGGCAGCTGGTCTTTGCGGGTACCCATAAATCCCAGTCGATATGCAGGGGAAAGCTATCGTGCGCAACTGGTTCTCTTTGGCAATGGCCAGACTATTTTCGTAACATTCCCTTAACTTTTCTGGCTTTTCCCCTTGCGGGCCAACCGTATGAATAACATCTAAAACATTACATCCATGAAACAACTACCTCTTACGCCTTTCTGTGTGTACTAACGTTTTGCGGGCAACATATAGCCCCCCGTTATTTTAGCCTCTCCGACGCGACATCCTCCCAAAGTAGCGCACTCTTTCTTTAAATTTGGTCCAGCCGCTCTGTGAATAGCTCCGTCAACTAGAGAATATTTTATACCCTTTTAGCGAGTCGTACGTTCCTCCGTATATTTGTAGGAAAGATTCCTATGTACCTCCGCCACCGCCGAGTAGACTGGAATTTGCAGCATTGACGATCGCGTCTATCTCGAGGGACGTAATGTCTCCTTGCCACATAGACACTGCCTTAGCTACATCCTCGTCGACCTTTTCGACTTTCTCGAGCGTCAGTACGCCGATGTTCATTTTATTCTTATTCCAGTACTCTACCCACGTTGGGACTTGATCCAACGTGGTTACTGTCCCCTTGTAGAATTTTCTTTTCTCTTCCGAAAGCATGGTCAAGAATTTCTCTATTCAACAGAGACAACGGCGGTGAAGAACGGTTCGTGCCCGTCCTCCCATCGTAAAACTCGCGTAAATGAACGGAGGCCCGGTGCACGGTGCGCCGGGACGATAACTATTCGAATATCGCGAACCGATCGCGCTTTACGTAACTACAGCAATAAACAAAATGATATCGGGGTGTGCCTTACGCTTTTCCACGTCGAACGACATCTTCGCCTCGGGATTGACAGATGCGGCAAAGCTCTTTCTAGACAAGCAATTCTGAACGGTCGGTCGAAGTACGGCGGTAACGGGGAAACGATTGGCGAATGTCGCCTGGAAATCAGAAACAATTCTTCTCTCACTACGCAGTTCAATTGGTCGGCCCTTGCTGATATCCTCCTGTCTCTTACTATCAGAGTCAGCATAATCTTCCAGTGGAAACTGACATCAACGACTTTTATCTGTCATCGATTCGTTGATCCTTAAACGGAAAGACGGGAAATCACGCAGATCCCTCGCTTTCCGCGAACTCGTGTTAAACTCTAGCTTACACGCACGAACTTAGGCACGGCGAAAATCCGGGGAAAATCGCGTTGTTTTGTTTCCGTCCGTCGGTCACGATACACGATTCCAACCGGCGAAAACCTAAACAACCTAAAGTCCCTTTGAAGAAAGGGTGCGATCCAGTGCAATCAGACACCCGTGTAGACATCTGACGTGGAAATGCTCTAAACTTTTTTGACCTTTCGTTATCCGCGTGCGCCATCTACTCGGGACGTCACGGTACTATATTTAAATTTAAATAATTCTTACATATAAATAGGATTCTTATCCAACCAAACAGTTGGATGGTTTATATGAATTTTCGATGATATATATGTAAGGCAAGCTACAAAATCTTTAAAATGTATCAGATGATATTTGTCTGGCGTGGGAAAGGTGTTTGAGTGGGCGTAACTAGGACACGCGTAGCTTGGCTAATATCCATCGAAAGTGAAATCCACGAGTAGCAATTTCGTTCGGTTGTAATAAATGCTACGCTGTTCAGCGCGATGCTAATCAACGGGAAGCAAGGATCGAATGCCTTTAAAGTTTTTCGGAACGTTCCACGTACTGGCAACACGCTGAACTTTCTACGTAACAAGCCGCCCACGCGACACACGATTCGATGCAACCGAATCTGTTCTTGCCACATCGTTCAGCCCTCGTGCCCTTTGTCCCGTGCGGGGGTGGAATCGGGTGACGCCACGTCCCATATAAGGTGATACCTGCTTGTAGCGCGAAACTTCTAGTACAAGTTACTGTTTCCAGTAACGATACTCGGTTCGATTGTAAAATTTTAATTAAAAAGAAAGAGATTCCGTTCTCTTATCTCTTCATGAAAACGCCACTCAAGGTTTAGCAGTGTCTTTGGTATTTAATATGATTTCCGCACGAAATCCGTTCAGCGAAGCGCGACAAGAATCTCCAATCGAATGGGGTGATCGATTCTATGGATTTTAAGTGACCTCGCAACTGACAATGAAGCCCGAAGCGCAGGAAGTGAATGAAAAGTGGAAAGTAACGCCGACGCAAACGCCGAGCTACGTCGACGCTCGACATGACCGACAACGCCACCCCGAAGGGGACCGAACGAACGGGCGAACGAGCGAACGACCATCCTGCGCTCTTCGATGCACACGCACATGTACACTCGCATCTACACACACATACGTATCAGGAAGACATCGCAGCGCATGCTGAAAGCTTCTACTATCGATCCACCTGCGCCCGAGCTTCCTCGCTCGCCTCACAAGCTTCGTGAACGTCGCCTAGGTAGAAGCGTCTTGCGTGCAATTGGCACGACGGGGCATATTTTTTTCATTCTCTTTATCCTTTCGTTGTTTCTACTGGAACATATCGGTGCGAGCAGGCAGCCAGGGACGATGTCGCGCCGCGTGGATCACACCAAGACGATCTTCGTGTTCTGTGAGTTTACCCTTCGACACGTTTCCACGGTTTTCGACGAGTCCGCGTGAAATCCTGCGAGACGATAGTTTGATTAGCTCGTGGCCAAGAGTAACAGAAGCCTCGCCTCAGCTCGCCGCGAATCAACGGCATCGTATTTCACACCTTAGTGACAACTTATTGCCGCGAGATAAACGCAGAGCGCGCAACAACGAGATACGAGACACTTAAATAGGGCCGATTTGTCGGGCAGGACATTCAAACCCAACAGGAACGTGTCACGATATCCGTGGAGCCCAACTTACGGCTGAAATTTCCGCGCAATCGGGAATTTCTAATCCGTAGATCGAAACCGCCGAAGGGATCGTGTTAAGGCACTTGTGTTGTTAATCTGACGGGGAGCGTGTCGGGCCTACATTTAGATCGGTAATGCGTTCAACGAAAATATTCTATTACCGTGACCACGGGTAGGGGTAGTCGCGTGAGGTAGGTATTCTCGGTTTTAGGGAAAGATAAGGAACGCTGTCAGAGCGTGCCGTGCAATCGCTTCGTAGCGTTTCTCGAGGAGTCAACCACCTTGAAAATACATTCGGTTCAGGGTACCTGCGAGAGGTCTCGCGACAGAGCTCGTGTAATATTTCCGTGAGATTCGAATATAAGGTACCTCTAACTCTAAAGGCACGTACAGATTTGTAACGTAACGGCGTTACGCAACACCATAACGTAACAGTGTGAACGGAAGTCGTACCTGCGTAGCGCATAGGTGCACAAAGAGCCGCTCGGATCCTGAGATATCTGCGCCCAGAATCGCGAAGAGCTCTTCGTGCACCTCTGGCGTAGCGTAACAAAATTTGGATAGGTACGTTGTCGCGTGAAAGCGGTGTTAAGGTAAATGGCCCAGCGGTGGAACAGTTAAGGAAGCAGTTGAGATAATTGCAATTTCTTTTACATTTAAACAGTATAAAATTATAACTAAATATGATTATTCGAAAGCGTAAAGTTTCTACTTACAGATGAAGTAACAAGAGTCTACATTTGTTAAAGGAACAGTTTTAAATTAATTAAAACATGAAACTGTTCATATGGCCCAGTAATTAAATGAAAATCATAGCGTGTCCCATTCGATAAATCCAAAACAACTGTACTATTTAAAAAATATAAAATAATAAGTAATTACAACCTTACAAAAATATTCTCTCGCTTCATTGAGCCCATTAGATAAGAAGCGAGATTGAAACTGTCGAAGCTTTACTGTACAATAATATCTTTGCATGATATATCTATTCAGTTATGTAAGCTTATAATTGTATCTATATAAATAAATTAGTAATACTGTTATTATTAACAAAATTTCTTCTCAATTTTTAATTATTGGTAAATTAGTAAAACTGTTATTATTAACAAAATTTCTTCTCAATTCTTAATTATTGGGCCTTGTTTAAGCACTGGGCCGTTTACCTTACGGTTAGGGGGCGAGAAAGTCTGCACGGGCAGTTGTATCAAGACCACTGTTGCGTTTGGACTGCCCGAGACATGGGGTGGCATAAATAAGCAGCAATTCAACTTATCGAAGCGTATAAGAAAAAGGAATTTGTACGGGATTCAAATGATCCATTTCATTTCCATAAAAGCGAAAAGCAGGATGCCTTTTTTTAAAGCGTAATGTATGCTGCTGCTAATTGTAAGGATATCGTCCTCGGTTGAATGTTCGTAACAAACTGGAAAGCTCTGTATCGTTAAGCTCGTAGGATACGTTACGCTATGAAGTTCGAGAACCCAAGTCTTCCCGTTACAAACCCGTGCGCGGCTTAACGTCTAACGAACGACTTTTCCGCAGGGTGTGTCTTTAGTACGGCGTTCAGCGTGCCCAGCCCTACGTCGACGACAGAGAGACTGGACGAGCAACAGTACACGACTCGTAGATTGTCGAAAGTCCACGTCAACATGTCTGGTCCGAAGCCCAAGCAATCGTTGGTAAGTTGATTCGTCTGAATTAATCTGAAGCGCGAGCGGGCAGAATTTTTCGAGTCGCGTGAACCAGAGGAAGGATGAAAGGAGTCGCGACATAGGTGAATATTTAATCGTTGCGGAAGCCCACGCTGAACGCGTTAGGCACTTGTGCCGCGATCGATACATGCGTAGAAAGTATGTACTACATGCTATGTAGTAACCGCGCCGTAACTTCTAACGTGTGCGTGAACAATAATTATTTAAAAGGCTCGTGATACGTGAGCTTTATAGTTGTGGAGAGAAGGGTAGGGAGGAGACACCGTGACAGGGGTGAGAGTGGGTGGTAGCGTGTTAATTTCGAAGGAGTCAACTATTGTTTCCGATAACGCGGTCTTTCCCTCGCCTTCAACCTCACCCCTACGATCCGCAATCGAGATTGTCTGTTAAATATAGATCGAGTCGATGCAAGTGAAATTCAGTCGGATAGGAACGCGATCGCGAGCGATAATTGCTTTGGGGAGAACTACCGATAAACCGTGCCTGTTGCTGCTCGAGTATTTTCGCAAAGGGAACGCGTCATACCATTTTCCGCCCTCGTCGCGGCGCGTCAAGGTCCTTCCAATAACAATTGCACTTTCCTGGTTAATTGCTGCTCCACGGAATCGAGAACTCCACTACGCTGTAACTGGATTCGGGTAAATTATACTCGAATAACTAAAGATTAGAGTACGTGTCGAACCTAAGAAGATTTTACAATTGCCAAGACACATAGGGTGGTCGTCGGCGTCGGCACGCCCATCAAATCACGTGCGAGTTGTTAGCGCGGCCGAAGCCGTTTTCAGAAACGTAACACTTTCTTCGATTTTTCGAGGAAAACTCGTAAGGTTTCCGTTGTTTATTCCAAGTAGGTACCCCCTACCTCTGCGCCCTGTCTCGCGCTTTTATATATAGTCAACCGACTCGACTCTTTTAAATCAATTTCTAATGTCAACGATCACTTTGAAGTCGGTGGTGAACTTTGAGCTGAGGAGTACCATGGCGATGCCTTCGGAGTCAACGACAACGCACAGATCGCTCTCCACGGAACCACCTTTGTACCGTTTGGACCGCAGCAACGGACAAGCTTGCATCCTTCTGCAAGTGGACGCCCTGATCACCGTGAAGTATCGCACGAAGCTTGGGGAGGATCAAGTAAGAGCCGATGGCACTTATGGAAAGTAAACGAGAGGGTGGTGAAATATGTACTTACGCAATGATTTTCTTTAGGAAGCGAACATTTACGTGCCAATCGACGCCACGGTGACTGGAAACTGCGACAACGAGAACACGGTTACGATGTCCCTGAAATGGAAAGCGTTCGTACTTTTGTGGAGCTTTGCTAAGGTAATAATTCAACGCCGACCCCTCTGGACGCGTCTCGCTCGCGTGCGACTGGCCAATGACACGGGAGGTCCCTTCAAACGCGATCGAGGTCACGAAAGCTGTGTTACTGCGTTCGGCGTGCACACAAGACGGTCGTCTCTTGAAACGGAGATCGATACCCAGCCCTTTTCCCCCGATTCTAATTCCTCCTTCCATTCCGTAGGTCGCGTGACGAACGCTCTCGCGATAACTCGCTCGTTTACACGCTGCGCGGAAACTTTAACTCGCGATCATAAAATATGAAGTGAAAATTGCCGTTCGGTGGCTGGCCACGAGCCACGATTGCACCGCGGCGCGGCGTCTCCGTGCTCGCGACTTTTATCGCCAACACATGAAAATCTCGCGGCGGCGCGGCGTTTACGGTATTGGCGTAACAAATCAACAAGCCGAACAATGAACACAGCTACGTATTCCAGACCCCGGGTGGCGAACGCTGGTACGTGGAGAAAATCGAGCTCACTTATAACTCCAGCGACGAACACTTCGAGCACAACGACCAGCCAGGTAAGTCGAGATTCCCTGCGTCCGATAATCTCATCCTCGCTGCAATTTCCTTTCCGTTCAAGGCAAGACAATCAGGCTGAGTAGTACTGGGCAGAAACACAGCGCCACGTTGTTCCCAACGCCGGTTGGAAAGTCGTACGCCTGCAGCGAAGAGACGGAAATTCCCCTGACCGATGGCAAGAACCATGCCAGCGTGCTACTCAGGTATACCGATGTACTTCAAGGTGGAATCAGACGGCGAGCTTTGCGCGCGACTCGTCGAGTCCTCGCGCCGTCTGATTCCACCTCAACAGGCCACCGTAGCCATGAAATTTCCCTCCCTTCTTTCGAGCCACTTAGTTCTGAAATATGCCGCGTGGTTGCCGTGCCGGTGGGAATTACAGGGACATGAAGCTACAGCCGTTCAAGTTCAAGAACAACGAGTTCGCAGCGGAATTCTCGTGCACGTCGCTGAGCGCGCGCGGCTTCCGAGACGAGACCGCGCCGGTGGCGGTCGGCTCGACATTAGCCGCTGCCGTCCTGCTCACCATCACGGGCTACGCAGCCTATCGCCATTTCAAGGTAAAGAAGGTCAAGTACGACACCATGGAGTAGGAGCTTCAACCCCCTGCACGCAATTTCGACTTTGGACCGCACCACGCCAAAACGAACGCCAGCGACCTTTCCTACGCAGCAACCAGTAAATCGTTCTCAAGTTGGTGGAGAGATCGCGGTCAGCTCGCGGACATATCACAGAATCACCACCACGTAAACGTTTCACGCGAGATCCGTCACCGTTTGCGGATACTTGTTGGAGTTTACAGACCGGTAGGTAGTAGATCGCGCTTATTTTTCATCGACTACCTAGAGGGGAACGCGGATCAGTCGTACTCGCGGCTATCTTACTCTTCAAATACATATCTACACGTATATCATAGCGTAACGATGAATGGGCTCGATGCGTGCAAGCTGCTACACGGATTCGTAATATTCGAATACCTATTTCTGTAGAGCAGGCCTGTCCGGGGATTTGCTCGCACGAGCAACCGCGAGTTGCTCTTCGCTCTCGAAGGCATCCAGCCAGGCCCCTCGCGCCCCTCAAGAGAGAAAGGTCCCCATGGTAGGGCACAACCGTCGTTATTGCCTTCGAAGAGCAACCACGGGTGGTTTGCGAGCGTTGTACGTGGTATATTGCTCGCAACCACCCGCGATTCATCTCCGAAGGCGGGAGCAAATGTTGGACAGGCCTGCTGTAGAGTGCTGAATCTACACTGTAGATCGTTCCCCGAGGAGAAATCCACTATCGCGCAAAGGATACATCTGTTGTCGCAAACTCTGATGGTTGTATCGATAGGTGTTCGACTCGCGAGATGGACGCTGATCCACTTATCCCTGCCGAAGGGAAGAATGTTATAGGGCCGTCTATGAAGACACACGAACAGCAAATACTCGCGGAATATTCGATTTTCGTCCCCGCGGATCACACTTGTAGAATGTAGTCGACGATACCTAAGTACCTATGTATATTAATTTCATCGATTGCAGGTCCAGCGGAGTTTGTTCAAGGTTTTTAATATGTAAGACATGTCATTATCGAGGCGAGCATTGTATAATTGTGTTTCACGATATCGACGCTACGGTGGCATTTTCGTTTACCAGTTTCCTCTACTTTAAGAGTTGAACGTTGGAGGCAATGGTGTCCTCGTGAGGAGGCAGAGCCCTATCAGGCAGCTATGAATTCTCAAACTATAGGTACCTAAGTAATAAGTAAGTAATATCTCGCGACAGAGTAGACACGTTCGTGTCCGTGGCGGTTTTAATCTATGCCTGAATAGTTTCTTGCGTTCTAACGCGTGAATAGTGGTTCGGCGAACACCGCCGAGCGTTTCCAATTTCACGTTAATCGCAGATTCCGTTTTCATACCAGACAGCCGAACTGTAACAATGTTTGCCGCTGTGTAATTGATTTCCAGTGTGTTTCACCACTCACCATCGTATGCAAACGGCCAATTTAGACTTTACACCGTGGATGTGCATCGCGGACGATTCATCCACAGTGAATGCGAATTGATCAGAAGCAGAGACCGGCTCCACTTTGTTCACGGCTCTCACATCGGATGAGATACAGATGAAACGAATCTTTACACCTTTCATTGCGGGCGAATCATCGCCAGGTACGCCCACGGTGTAAAGTCTAAATTGGCTTTGAACTTTGATAGTGAACGCACGCTCGCGATTCACGTAAACTGTTGATTATTCCGTTTTAAGGAACTGTGGCACTGGAAGCGACGAGCATATCATTTTTAGATCGTGCTTTGCGATCTTCTATCTAATTCCTACGTGTGTAACGATCGGTAGAATAGAACCTTTCATTTTTATCTTATAACTCTCGATGTAACATATCATGTAAATATGTTAGTGCGATGAAGATCGGCGAAGCTCGCGATTCATGGGTCATTCGATTTTCCAAGACGAGAGAGCACTCTCCGGCGCGCAAGGGAACTGGATGTACATGCTTGTAGACCATTCCAAAGGATTACCTCCGTTCTTTTCTCTCTTCGGCCTGTGTAATGCGTATCCAGCGTCTCGGCATATCTCGAGCGCAAAATCGACGTGGGTGGCGAGCTTCGACGATCGCGCGACATTTTTGAACATTCTTTAACATATCACACGAGCGTGTACTCATTATTAGTCCATGGATAGTCCATTTCGACGATATATTAGCGAACTAAGCTGTGTCTTGGGATGATCGAGTCGAATTAGAAACTCGTATTTTCTCCAAGGCCCGATCGGTATAGATAGACGATACGATAGGGAGATTTGATGGAACGATAGGGAGAAGACGAGCGTCTCGGGGGAAGGAGGGAAACACCGAGAATAAGTAAAATGGAATAACATGGCGTACCTAATTTACACTTACGAACCATATCGCGTTTACGCGCACGTGTAACACATACATATATATATATATATAAGGCACGCACGGGGCGTGCAAGTTTACAATTATCGATATGTACGTAATGTATGAACCTCTGTCTTCCAAGTGCATATTAAAGTTGAAACTTCGTGTGTAAATATATAAATATATACGTATTATGAATATCGTGTATCGTATTTCTGTGAGCAAGTGAACGTCATAGCCGTGGCCGAACCGCGAGCCCGTGCTGGCAGAAGCGAGGAATGCGCCCCTGATTCTCGCGAGTTTCCAGCAACTCCAGTGGCGAGTGGCGAGCGCCACGAATCGAGTCCCCTTCACCCTTGCCAGCGCGGCCCCACCGCGGGATCTCTTAACGTTTCAATTTTTTAAGCTACGGAAATGTTAATTTACGACACGCCGGCATTGCCACGAAGATGGTCTATATATGTAATTACGAAGATGTATTTTTGTGCTGAAACCAATCTTCCTATAGACAGTACCTAGCAGTTATGTAATCGAGGGATCGCGTCGGTAAGATTGCAGCTTTCCCGCAGTAGCGTCCCATCATTAGCTTGAACGGAAAACAGTGTCAATGGGGGATTGGATTTTTAATTGCGCGACCACGCCAAGGAGGGGAAACGGGCCAGGCGGTAAGTAGGGCTGGGACTATTCGAATAATTTAATATTCAAATATTTTACAAAGTACTCGAATGCTACGAATAAACTTCGAATATTTGAATATTCGAATGTTATTATTCGAATACTATTCGAATGTTATTATTCGAATACTGATGTATTCGAATAGCATGGTGTGAAGTGGGTCAAAATTAGCTTATAAGATTTCACCCTGACAAATTCACCTAAAGAACTTGATTTATAATTCACACCATACTATTCGAATATTTAGTATTCGAATACTTGGATATTCGAATTATATTCGCTAAATAATTGAGCAACAGAAGTATTCGAATATTCGAATACCGAAAAATTCGACAAACAGTGCCAGCCCTAGTGGTAAGGAAAAAAAACCGCCGAGTCGCGAGAATTTTGTTGGAAGTTTGATCAGAGTGGAATTATCAATCGCATCGCTTGACCTATTTGGTAAATGTTTATTTTAGGGGAGGCATCTCCGATAACCTTGGCCTTGACATATGTTGTCAAGGTCATCATTCTGAACAACATTTCCCTCTAAACTTTTTGACAACAGTAGCGATATTGACGCTAAATCCTTTACGCGCCCGCAAGCGGACGCGCGCCTCCCGCGCTAACCTAGCCCCGGTACCCTAATCGCCGGTATTTCTAATGTTAAGTAAAGTTTTTTGCGAATTTCTTGTAAACCAAAGCCGAGCGCCAAAAAGTTTAGAGGGAAATGTTCAAAAATGATGACCTTGCCAACATATGTCAACGTCATTGAAATGGGCGATGCCTCCCCTAAAGTAAACATTTACCACCTATTTCTGCAACGTAAAGCCTCGTAATAACTACTGTAACGCGTCGTGGCGAGTAACAGCGCGGAAGGTTGGATCGCGGATGCATACATACCTATGTAGGTACTGCGTGATGCAGCGGCATGACACGCATCCATTAAAATTGTATCATATCGATAAAATAAAGGCTGTTATACAAGTTGTTTCGTTGGCAAATGATTTCTCGTTCACCGAGTTCCACAGGGGCCGGACGCGGTTATTAATTATCGGCGCCATTGGCAGCGATCGCGCGAAGTTTCCACGGATAGCTCGGTACCTATCTGTAATAGCAGATGTCTATTTGCGATCGCGATGAAGGGTGATGCGACATAATAATTTGCCCGAGGCCCGTGGAAAAGGGCGTGAAAAGTACAGTCAAGCAGGCTTATGCCCGTCGAAGGGAACCCTCCGCCCTTTACGTAACTCGACGCACAGTTGTCAATAGTTCATTGTCGCAATGTCCATTGAAATCTCAGCGACAATAGTCCGGGGCAGGCCGATCGCATTGTCGTCGACGGGCATCCCTACCCTCTAGGTGCGGGTAGTACTAGCAGTCGACAGAATCGTCGCTACCCAAGGATTACATCTCTTAATCTCGGATCTTACGTGGCGCGCTTTCTTATTTGCCGGTAAACGCGCCAATTGCTCCTGAGGAAAAATGCCGGGGCGCATCGCTGGCTATCGAAGGCAAATGAATTTTCTCCCGTCAATGACGCAACCCGATGACGAGGACGACAACGTGGCGAGGTAGGTAGGAGTGATCAGGGTGGACGGGGTCGTTGGTAAGATAATTGAACGTAATTGGGTGCGTTTGATGACAGATGTAATCCTGACGGAGGCTGAAGGCAGTACGCAGGTTTGAACGGGTGAAGGAGGGAGGCGAAGGGGTGGTGAGGATAGGGATTGGGGATGGTCTATAATTTATAAACTAGGGGCTGTTTTCGGGTAATTGCAGATAACGATGGGGCGGTCCGGATAACAAGCCGACATGGGAGTCACTGGACACCGTGCCACTCCACCATCCACCGGTAACACCATAACCTTCGTTATATACGGCTATTCTCTGTATCGCTTGCATCGCTGTTCAGCCATAAGTTATGTGATGCGTGACGGCGCTGTGGCTGTAAGGGTCCGCTTAATAAATCGCGGAATCTAGTCTCGCTCTTCGCCACAGTACCTACCACTTTGCTTTCACTGCGCACAGCCGATAATGGATTCCTTATAATTACGAATGGACGCGTTTAATTAATCGAAGCTGTCGCTGAAAAAGCCGCGGCGTAATACACGCGGGGCTTGTGGTGTGCCTTTTCCTCTTTAAAGCGTGCTTCACGGCTTGCTGAGTGAGAGAAAGCATTGGTTGGCAGCGCTCGCCGGGAATCCATTTAGTTCGGACAAAAGGCGGGCGCATCGACTGCCTACCTGGATCCTATACCTTCGTGGATCCGGAGGGTAATGAATTGCAGCTATATTTTGACAAGCCAGTGGTTTTCGAGTGTTTGCGACTCGAGTGGGTGGCGCGGCGGGGTGGCCGAGCTTGCGTAAAAATTTCAAGCCATTTACTCCAAATCGATCCGTTTCGACTCGATACGTAATCTGTTGCGCAAGCAACGAGGAAGTGTACGAAAGTTTAGAACGAGCTGCGTTTCCTGTAGGATATTCGAGGAGATCGTTGACTGGATCCCCGAGCGCATCTCGGTTTCTAATCAACGGTGCACGTGGATCCGCTGGGGAGGCGCTTCATGGAGCCGCTATAAATACAATTCTAGGAGGTGTGACGCGATAATTACTCAATTCCCACAGCGCAGAAGGTAGTCTGGCCAAGTTGGTCGCGATAAGCCGATAAAGAAGCGGCGCGGCCTTGAGGCGTCTGCACGGTCAGCGGGAAGAATCGTCGTAACAGCGTTTAGCTTTCGTCCGAATACGTCATCTTCTTACTTGTAGACCGCCGACGAGCGAGTCGGGTATGCGTGTATTTGCTAGCCGAATGTTGCGCGAGTATCTGCATACCACGTTTCAAGAGCTTCCAGGCGATTCCGTACAAACAGATCGAATTTATTCTTCGCCATCTCCAGTTACAGACACGCCGGGCTGGAAAAAAAAATGGCGTGAAAACACGCGACGAACCATATACAACTGGACACCTTAGTCTTATGCCTAAGTAGTCAGATCGTCAGTAGGTACGAATCCAGGGAAGTGAAAGATTTGCGCGTGATGAAAATAAATCAAGATCGCGAAGCGAGGGCGCAGCCTCTAATTAAATAAATCTTGGTTGCGGTATGAACAATTTCATCGTTTCAAAGCCACCCTCGATCGAAGAGGGGAACGATGATACGCGTACGTACACTCGTGCAGGCAGGAAACATGTTCGAGGGCTCGGGACGCGCTAGACTCTAGCATCGCCTACGTAGGCAATAGGCGCGCCTATCTGCCCCCTATTGGGGTACTCCACTGCTCCGGCCTCACGGACACAATGACGTAACGCGACACCTTCCAAACTTTCCCCTCGTTTCGCATTTTTTACTGGTGTCGCCGAGGTGAGTTACGTTAGCTTGTAACGACTGGCGAATTACGAAAAGCAGCTGAGAATGAGCTAAATGTTTAGAGTTCCAAGTAGTAGATACGTGCGAAACTGCCCGAGATGGCTGCTCTTGGATTTTTTCGTCGGACGAAGGTGGCGTGCACGCGAATGGAATCAGGTGATTTCGCGAAAGAAGATGAAAGGCAAGGTAATCGGGGGAAATGGCCCCCTAGAATTCGCATGTTACCGGCTTAGCAGCCGATCGAATCGGAAGTATGCAGGGAGTTGTGTACGCGCACCATGTGGCTGTCGGTGCGAGCACGAGCGCCGACGAGGGTGCAACAGAGGAACCGTATCGAGTCGGGAAAAGGACCAAGAGAGAGAGAGAGGGGGAGAGACGGGGAGAGACAGGAACGTGGCGTGAATGGGAGGGAGTTCATAATAACATCGAGGGGGCAACAGGGTTCTCTGTGTTCAGATGCTCTTTTCAAGAGTGGAGAACCCTCCTCGACACGCATTCAAGTGTCGCCGCTTTGTAATACCTCTTAATACCGCTCGCTGTCGTCGTTATTAAGGATCCGGAACATATTGTCGGTATAACAGTGGCAATACCTCTATGGCGTCAAGCCTTTATTGTTGATTCCCGTGCGTGCGTCTGGTCGGCCGCAGGAAACGGAACGAGACCGTGAATTTAAAAAAGAGGGAAAACATTTTCCGGGTCTTCCGAATCACCAACGCGTGGAAGCTTTTCAAAGCCACGAAAGCCGATAATTCTATCACACGATTATCATTCCAGCCAACAAAGATCCGTGTACTTTGCTTCGATTTCCAGCAACTTTGGCTTCAAGAGTTGGGGATTTTTCTAAGCTACCTTCGGAAGACGCGGAACGAGTGTGAGAACGAGTCCGTAGGGCCTGGCACATTTCTGCCACTGTGCAACGCTCGTACTTTACCTGCAGATAAATGCTGCGAGTCAGCGTAAGACGATTCTAGAGAGAGACCTGCGTCCACCTTTTTCCCACAAAACTCACCTGACACAGACCTTCCAGATAAGAGAACGGCGAATGTGCGAGGTGGCATATATTATTAGGAGCTGTCTCTCGACGGAAGCGACACGTGCTGCCGTAAAATCAAAATACCAAATAGACTAAGGAAAATTCAACGCAACCTGTTCGCCAGATTGCTCGGCCTTGCCGCGACAAGCGTGTCATTGGGATGCTATGAATTACGATCGATCGGAGAACTAACGGAGAGAGCTGGCGGATCGTTATCGTCTCCCTCGCGACGATCACGAAGCGTAACGCGACAATCGGGCAATCAAACGCAGCGCATGTTGCGTCATTAAAAACCGCAAATTCTAACCCTAATAAGCGCGCTGAGCGTCAACAGCTCAGCGTGTTGGCTGAATCGGCGTAATTGGCGACGCATTCCCATTACCGCGATCTTCTCCAGCCCTCTTAGGAGTCGTTAAGGGCTGCTGGTGTGGCCGAGTCGGGCCGATAATAATTAGCCGTGGCCGTAAATCTCGCCACCGCCAATCGCCGCGATTTAACGACAGGCCCTCTTCGCGCGGAGCTAAAAACCGACGTTATTTATTAGCCCGTCAACGTAGGTATACATAGCACTGGAAAGCCTATCGAACGTAAAATGCTCGTAATTGTTGTTCAAGATCCTTGGGTGGTGCATCCTCGGCCCCCCGTTTAATGGACCCGCTGTGAATGGTTATTGTTAGACGCGGTTCCCGCCACTCTGCGACATGTTTAGCGGATGCGCGTCGCAACGGGGATGATGACAGTCCACCGTTTCAACTACCCTCAAATCACCGAGCGCGTCTAACTAACCGTGTAATCGACGATTCCGACCTATTACGACATCCTACACGCTACACTTTCCCCCGTAAACTACAGTCGTGAGGCGGCTGGTCTATTGCGTTAGAGAGACCATAATAATTAACGAAAGTTAAATCGCGGTTCCTTCAAAGGGAACAACCCTCGGATCGATGAAGATTTTACGCGAACTCGCTGCAAGTAATCCAAGATGATCGTAAAGCTCGCGGGAAGATCGTGTTTTCGGATGAGCACGCAGGACCGCTGACACGGAACCGTGGCAGAAAGTGGCCAGTGACACATAAAGAGCATATTTCGGGGCATTAGAAAGGTCCCGACCACCGGCTACCTGTGTTCACGCCTGTTCGCCTTTTCCACCGCCAGAATCTCCCGCGCCGATCTTCCCATCGGCCCTCTTAATGGGGAAATAACCGACGGATTACGTCGCCTAATCCTCCCGCCCGCGCCAACGCGATCTCATTGTCGCGAGGGGATCGAGCGAATCTTGCGTATTGTCCTCCCTTCGCCTTCGAGATCGTTCCCATCTTCGGGAACAACCTAATTCTCCGGCCCTTGTTGGAAATTGGGATCCCCTCGGCCGAATCGCGATCGCCGAAAATTCGAAAGAATTAATGAGAGGGATAGCTTCCGCGCGACGACGGTAACGCTCGAGCAGTGGAGCTTCGGTTAACCTGAAACTTGGGACGAGCCTGTTCACCTGCGTGCACCAAGAATGTCGGCTTCTAAAAATAAACCGAACCGATTGTCGACGATTCTAGCGGCGCGGCCGCGGCGGAGCGTACACGTTACGCGGGCACCAAGATAGTCCCTATCTCGACCAGTCGGTGTCCAATGTCGGCCACCAATACGACCGGCTGTCCTTTCGATCCCCGCAGGCCGAACAAGCCCCGCTTATTGTTCCTCCGTATGAATTTTATAGATATAACCGTGCACCTATGTGCAAGCACATCGACACCGTTTACATGGAAATACGAGATACACCTGACCGTTCCTGTTGCTCGATTCGATCGGCACCGATACCGGTCGCGCCGATTCAATAGAAATTCGTTGCACCCTCGATCACGACGGGCGTTCCCGTCTACTTTCCAAGTTTCATGGATTTCTCGCACGTTAATTCGTCAAGCCGTTACTAAAGTGGTTGGCGATTATCAGTAGGTATACCTATGTACCCTGCAGTGGCCAGGACGCGTCGTTGAAGTTTCGCGTGAACGGCGAGATTCGAGTGTTTTTTTTCACGCGCGCCAATCTGATGATAGCAGGCGCTTGTATAGTCTAACAGCAGTTTGTTAGCGACGCGATGCATTTGTCGGGTCGAGTCTCCCTTTGCCACGGTAAATTCGCTCGGTTCGCGAACGCGTCATTACGAACCACTCTCTGTGTGCTCTTTGTCCAGGCTTGCCGCTTTAGCTGAAACCGTAGATAGTTGAAAGCGTGGACGGGCTAGAAGCTAGGAGAGGGATGCCAGAGAAACGCCACCTCGCTGCCGCGTTGAAATCTACGGGGAGCAGTCCAGTTTAATTTATCCGAATTAACGCCGGTGAAGATGCTAGCCCGTTTGCCGGCGGACTTGAAGGGGCTGAACAAGGACCCGACGGGAGGATCGTCGGGTCGATTTTGCACAGAGCCATTTTGGAATGCAATTAAACGCAGTACAGCGAAATACGACGCTGGTGGTGCTCTGGTAGTGTTGCTGGTGCCGGTGTTATGCTCCGCTCTGTTCCGCTTTGCTTCGCTCTGTCGCTTTCCTCCTCTGGCCACCGCCTCTTTCCCCGAGCCCCTCCTCGCGAGTTCTTCGCGCCCCTGCCTCGGCCTCTTGGCACCTACTAAACGCGCCGCGCCAGGAATACCTTCGCCCGTCCAGGTACAAACGGCTGAATTTTTCACCGGCGACGGCAAAGGGCTCCCGTTGTCCTCCGATCGAGAACGAAAGCCTCGTTTGTTCGCGCCTTCCATCGAGTTCCTTTCGCAGTTTCCGGCCACTCTGCTCCAGAGCTGCGCCGTTTTCGCTCCGGGCCCCACGGTGACAATTACTCCACCACTCGGCCCTTGGCAATTTCTTCCGTGCGATCGAAACGACCTAGCGACCAGAGTACACTTTTAATGGGCAACGAATTTCCCGGTAATCCTTTTGAAGCGAACGAGATTGGGAGAGGCGCGTGAGTGACAAGAGCGGAGGGAAGAAGAAGAAGAAGGAGGAGAAGAAGAAGGAGTAGAAGAAGATGAAGAAAGTGGTCGACGCGGCAGTCTTGGGTTCGTTTTGATAAGGAAGGGCGTCCTTATTCTATGGGAGAAGCGCGAGGGGGTGCGAAAGGGTGGCTAGAGGAGCTAGTGGGGCGGCGGGGAGCGGCGGCGGGAGGGTGAGAGGGAGGATGAGAGGGAGAGGGAGAGGTAGAGAGGAAGCGGGGAAAATGGCGGCTCGGAGGAAATCTGACACCAAATCGAAGGAGACGCCATCGCAAAGCGCGGCGCCGCCCCTCTATCATCGGGTCTTGCCTCTGTCCGATGTCATCGTTCTACCTAGAAGCCGCGAGGTTCTCCAAATTAGAGTAATTTTCCTATTTCACGGAAAAAACCTCTCTTCCCCCCTGCTCCTATGGCAAATCGTATCGCGCCACGAGATTTGGTTGGCTGTATAGCGGCGGTGCTACCTGAACGTTTTAGCTGTGAAATCGCAGATATTTTTGTCGCAATCGGAACCGTAATGTCTAAAATTGGGGAGAGCAGCGATATTTGCATAGGGTAAAACTAGGTAATACGCCCCATATAACAAAATGCCCCACCATTGTTTTACGCACAGAAATATTTTTTTCAGAAAAACAGTAAATCAGTCGTCCACATTTTGGTTTTAATTTTTATTTCCTGCCGCAGTATGAGGTGCAGTACTTTACACCATGCGCGTGTATTACTGCGGACTGGGGACTCCGTAACCTAACCATTTTTCAGATCGTACGTCAATCTAACCTCCAAAGTGAGCCGCGGTGGGTGAGTGATAGTTACAACTCTGTAAAGATACCAAGAAAAGATAAAAGTAGAAAAAAGAATAAAAAAATAAAAAAGTCAATAGGCTTTGTTATACTAGTATTTTGCCTAACATCTCCTGCAATGGCATTGACGTTTAAATCTCTGTATTTTTAATTAACTGTGTCTATTACCGCGTCCTTACATTTTTTTTATAGAATTATTAAGGTTCCAACTTTCTTTTAAAAGAAGAAGGAGTGAGCAGAGGGGAACGTTCTAAAGTTAACCTATCTTAAAAGTCCGCAGTAATACCCACACTTACCCTATTGTTTTTGCGATAAATTCACAAATATGTTTCGAAAGTGGACAAACTAACCTATTTAAATCGCTATTGCCCAAACCTTCTTTTTCCCAACGTTGTTGCTAAATTTAAGCCGGGACGTTTTGTACTCCAGAATTTACAATACACCTCAAAATCATATTGTTTACGAATAACGTATTTCTTTTTTTTTTTCGTTGATAACAGAAATGTCACGTAAATATGTAAGGAGTACATTACGGGCATTAAGGTCCGAAAATGATCTTAATGAAGCGATGGAGAAGGTAAAAAATAAAACAACCGGAGTTAATGAAAGAAGCAGAATTTACAATATGCATACCTTCAAGGACGCTATGAAAGCATCTACAAAGAGGAAAGTCTAAAAAGAAAAGAAAATTGATGCTTGAAAAAAAGGAAATTTTTTGAAAATTTTATTCAATACCTACTTTTCTATTTCTGTTAATAATATCTTTTATAATATATATTCTATAACATTTTGTTAAAAATAATAAAAAGTAATTACTTATTTATGTCGGGGGGTTTTGTCACATAGGTGGGGCGTTTTACCTAACGACTGTGTTACGAAACGCCCCACGTAAGGTTCAGGAAAATGTTTATTTGCGGTTAGTTCCTGTTACATTTTCTTCACAATTCCGACGTAGTTGCGAAGAGTAATGAACACTTAATATGTTTACACAAAAAATTGAAACAGTTATTAAAAAATATTGGTTTTATAGATCTTTCTTTAAAACTGGAGCGTATTGTATAGTTTTACCCTACTTAAGTCGCTCTCCACGGAAGCATACAGGTTAAACGATGTAGGTATGTAGAAGAGCAATGATCGCACGAACCTTTGGGATCCGGTCTGGAAGCATCTGTGGCTGAAATTAGTCAAAGTCGGTGGGACAGCGCGCAGCGCGGAGCGACGTACTGTCGGCAATTAGTCGGAAAAGGCGGAGCGGATTCAAAGGATTGGCGAGGCGTGGCGGACATTGAGATTTTCGTTCCCGTTAAAAGACATGCTCGTTCGTCTGCCAGGATATCGGTGCTCATTGATCTACGTAACGCCGGTGGTCTACCAGACTTGGCGCTATTTTCATCGACGCGATCAGTATGTAGACTTCCTGCCTGCCGGCGCGGTGCGGTATCCGAGCAACCGACGCCTCGTTGCACCCTTACCGATTCTCCTTCGGCAGCGGACGAGCGAACGTACGTCGTATGTATTTGGAAATTTTCCATCTAGCATCTGCGCAGTTTGGCAGCTCTCGCGTTACGCGTTGTTCCTCGTATAATTTGCGCCTGAGCGACTACTTAAGTAGGTACTTGCGTTTCCAACGAAAAGAGAAGGAAGCGTACGAAGCTCGAGATAAAGAACGGCGGACAAGGCGAGGGATTGTTGTCGGTTGTTATGAAATTAGTCGAACGCGAGGCGTGATAGCACCGCTTAGAATCACAACACGGTGTACGGTAACGTTGACGCGTTTCGTTTCCGGTGTTTGATGGTCACCACCTATATTCTCGGGCAGCCGTAGACTCGCGTACTGAATTCGTTCGACCACACGCAATCGTACGATAATGTAATACGTGCGTCTTGACGATGCAGAACAGAGGGACTAGGGAATTAACATATTTCTGGCTGTAAACCCGTCCCGGCTCTGATTCCCAGCGAAAAGTCACCCGCGACGAGATTCATTCAAATTTCCCATTTGACGAGGTAGAGTCGCGAAAAAATCAACCGTGCGACTGGGGGGCTACAGAGAGATTCGGGTAATCGTTTCTCGAACTGCTCGAGGAGGTCGGCAGGTGAGCATCCACCGACGAGAGGAAGCTGGCAGAGCCGTCGCGTAGCGAGCGGTGAATGGGGTGGCTTCTGCCGGGGGTAGAAAGCTCGCACCGCCCTCGAGCTCGACCAATGGGGCGAGCTCGCGCGCAGCCCAGTCGCCAATGGAAACAGTGGAACGTTTCCGACCGAGCCGCGCTCCACTCCCCTCCGCGCGAGCGCTCGTCGAAAAAAGAGGTTCAAGAGAAGAGGAAGAGAGAACACCACCACCACCACCACCACCATCGTCAACCTTGTCAACTTCGTCCTCCACCAACGACATCGACATCGACATCGGCATCGGCATCGGTGCGAAATAATCGGCAGTGCCAGCGGCACCACTACCATCGTCGCCCGAAGAAGCAGTAGCAGCGGAATCGCGTTACCGTCGCGATATTTTTCTATCGTACTAACGCGGTGACCCGGGCTCGCTCGCTCAGGGATCGCGTATCCGAACCGAAGTGACCGAAGCTTGTATGCAGATCCAATCCTTACAATCTTTCTGCCCCCAAAATTATCCTGGATCCCAGTGGGTCGTCGATTACGAGTGTACAGTGTAGACGAGAGGACTCCGCGAGTGATGGTGGACGCAACAACGATCGTCGCTAAATTTCCTCCGACGTAGAATCAACTGCGAGCCGTGAAGTGTTAATAGGTGCATATCGTTTCGAGGATACAGTCAACGGACGCTGGAGGAAAACGGTGTACAGTGTTGAGAACTCGACACAGCTTCTGGGAGGGCGCATACCACGAAAGCGTCGCTGTAAAGATTTATGAATGGAAACTCAGATAACGAGGACATGAATGAAAGGCGGCCGATTAAACAACCATCGAGTGGTGTGGATTGTTCGCGCAGCGGATGCTTACTTTGGTTACGAGTTATTCATCCGGCCGGTCCGTAGACACGCATTGCTCGGACTGGAATCGCTGGTACCTACTCCTTGATCGATAACGTAAAAGCTGACGCGAACACCGAGGCATCCGACGCGACGGGTGAGAACCTAAAAGCTTATCGCACCGTTCGCGGCTGTAGTTAACGTTAACCGCGACCGAAAGGAAGGGCCGACGAAGACATGTGCCTCGATTGATCCACGAGTGGCGCAGATTCGATCAAGAATGTCTGACAGCTCGGAACAACTGTCATCGCCGAACAGCGACTGCAACAGCCAGATGGGCGCCGTGCATCGGAACGCATCGGCCGGACAGTACAATAATAATTCGTCCATGCCTGGGCTTCCATTGACCCATCATTCTCATCCGCAAAATCTAACGGCCTCGTCGAACGGAAGCCCCCAGTACCCCCAAGAGCTGATCAGGTGCAGCTCCACCAACGCGTCCGCGAACATTGGAAACGTCGTAGGACTTTCTCTGGAAAGTACAAGCAGTGACTTTACGCCGGAGCATATATCTTGCATGTGCGAGGCGTTATCGCAGAGTCAGGATATCGAGAACCTCACGAGGTAAGCCCTGCTCTTTGTTTCTTTCCTACCGATTCGGGGGTCCGCGAACGTCGGACGACGCGACGCGACGCGACGCCGACGCAGCGAGATCATTCGTTTCGAAGCAATCGGCCGACGACGCGTCGAAGCAGCCGATCAACGGCTAACGACAATAATTCGTGAAACGCGGCTATAGATACCTACGAGTGTAATCGTGCACACATATACCACTACGTAATACATAGCTATGCATGCGATGTCGGAAGCAAAAGTTGCAAGTTGCTCGGAAGCTAACGCAATAAACGTTTCGACCAGGTTTCTCTGGTCCCTGCCACCGGGTGAGCTGCTCCGCGGCAGCGAAAGCGTGCTGATGGCGAGGGCAGCGGTAGCTTTCCATCGGGGCGCTTATCACGAGCTTTACTCGATCTTGGAGAGCCATCCGTTTTCGCCGCGTCGCCACCCGGAGCTTCAGCAGATGTGGTTCAAGTCGCACTACCGCGAGGCGGAGAAGATCCGCGGCCGTCCCCTCGGTGCCGTGGACAAGTATCGGCTCCGGAAAAAGTACCCCTTGCCCAAGACCATTTGGGACGGCGAGGAAACCGTGTACTGCTTCAAGGAACGATCGAGGAACGCGCTGAAGGAGTGCTACACGAGGAACAGGTACCCGACGCCCGACGAGAAGAAGAATCTCGCCAAAAAGACCAGCCTGACTCTCACCCAGGTGTCAAATTGGTTCAAGAATCGCCGCCAGAGAGACCGCACCCCGCAAACGAGAACGTGAGTCTATTGCGCTTTAAGTGCTTTATTTCTCGCGTAGAAAATTGCCGGAGGAAAACTCGAGTCCCGTGTCAAAGTGGCAGGGCCGAGGTGGTGCTCGCGGTCGGGGTTCAGGGTTAGAGCACCACGCATCCCGTGGCGGAGTTTCGTACATGGAGGGCACGTGTGTCAACGGGGGGTCTCGAATTTTCCACCGAGCAACAAGTGTTTCGACATGTGTACTGGACCGTGCGTCCTTTTTCGAGAGGCGCAGCGGGTACCTCGGAGACGGTAAATCACTCTCTACGAGCCGGGAAGACCCTGGTGATCGTCGGGCTTTCCAAGCATCTCCTCCAAGCGCCCCCTTCTTCTCCCTCTCCAGATCTTTCAGCTTATCGAATTCCCGCGAACCGACGAGCACGGCGACGTAATCTTGCGACTCCCGTAAATCTAGAACCTGCTATGAACCCGCGATTGCTGCGCCGGTATTTGTAAACCCTTCGATAGCCTCGGGCTCGGACTCGGGCCTGGGCGGCGGATTAATGAGACGCAGACAATAAAAGGTGACGAAGTCGCGCTTAGATAATGCCGAACGCGTGTTCAGCCGTTTATTGATACAACACGGCCGAGCGGCGGCGAATCGCGATAAGATTATTTAGTCTTGTCCACTTGATCCTTTCGATCATAGTATCTACGAAGCCTACCGCGCGTAACGAACTCTTCCGTCTATTGATTAGAGATCGTGAAACGTTGGAAAGCATCGACGGTGTTATCCTGCTCGGCCGCATTTACGGAAAATTTTCACAAGCGGAGGCACGGCGTGCGCGTGCAGAAAGAAAGGGCAGAGAGGAGAAGGAGCGCAGCATTGTTATGGCTACGACGTGCCTCGGTCACGGTCTGTTTTCGACTCTCGACCGCTCGCTGACGCCTTAACGAGTAGGGTACCTAAGTATCGGCCGATAATCTCTCGCGACGTCTGTCGATAGATCGTGGCCGAGCCGAGATGAAGAGTTTTAGAGTTTGAGCTGCTCGTAAGAACGCGATGCGTCGCGACGGAGCGAAAAATTCTGCTGCGATGGCAAAGGAGCTGAAGTTCGTACGGACGGCTACCTTCTTCCCGCCCTTAACGTCCTCCCTCGAGCAGAGGCTCTAGGAAAAGGAAACGCGACGCCCCATTACCGTTTTATGACGCAGCTTCGGTTACATCTCCCGTTTCACCATTGAGCTGTTCGCACTACCAATAGTTTACTACATAAAGGCCACGACCGGCCCTATGCCACGCTGCCTCGATTTATCTTGGCGCACGTCCTGCTCTGCCACGAGCTATTTAACCACAGTTTTCCTAATTTTTGCCCGCGCCCGCCCGTGTAAGTAGGGGCGCGTTCCGTTGCGACAACGTTCAACCCTTACCTTCCGACAAATCGACTCGCACGGCAACGCGAATTGCCACGGAAGGTACCTTCCGCGGCGGCGGCGAGCCGACAGAAACCGTGTGCCTCCGACTTTAGACCTTGAAGAGTGATCATAAAAACGCGTGCCCCGGTGGCTGCGAGAGAAGGTCGTAGGGACGGAATAGCGCCAAGCCGTGGTCAGGGGCGGAGCCGACTGCACATGGACCACCATGTAGGTATGCACGTGCGTGTCGCGTACGCGTACGGCTACTCGTGCCTTTCCATCTTTATCCGGGGAGTGCGAAATGGAAAAGAGAGGCAGGAAAGAAAAGGAGCAAAGGGGCGCAGGAGCGCGGGCAAACGACCGAACCGTTTGTTTCCAGCGGGCATGAAACAGGACGCGAATAAGGTGGCCTTCTTTCCTCGACCTTTTTCGTTTGGTCGGCTTCCTTGCAGCCGTTTCGACGACAGAGTTCTCGGAACGTGCATAGGTGGGCGCGTGTATGCGTGACCCCTTAATCGTCCGGTCGTTCCCGAGCCAAGGGTCACAGGTTTTTTCCCAGTTTGTTCGTAAGACAATGAGAAGCCTCCCATGTGCTCCTCGGTCGGAACCTTTTCCTCGACTTTTCCTTCCCTGACTCTCTACGGAACGGACAGAGATTTACGACCGGCCTTAGGCAATTTTTCTTAACGACACGAGCTGCGGCCATACACGTGCGTTATTTACGCCTCTGTCCCCGACTTCGACCGAGAACTATGCGACACCCTCCTCCACGAGTGTGTCGCGTCGATTTTCAACCTCGAGTAGCAACGTAACCCGCCACTTGCCCAAGTGGAACAGAGAACGTACCTCCTCAGATCGGAGAATTACAGTTTTATCGTTACAGGGACATGTTGCCGTTAAACTGCCAGAGCAGCACGAGCAATGCTATCGGTAGCTCGGTGAGCAACGGCGGCAGCATTCAGTCGCTGCAGAGCATCGATCCGGACAGTCCGAATCTCGCCATGTCCCCGTTGTCCACGATGGGCATGTCCCCGGTTGGCATGAACCCGTGCAGCCCGATGGGTATGAGTCCCATGGCTTCCCATCACCACGGCTACACGGCACCGGTCACCCCGTCCTCCGTGCACACCGCGCACACCGCGCACCCCCACAACGGAGGCCTCAGCCCCATGAACGACGTGAAAGCGTTGTGCTACGGTCGCGGTGTTTACGATACTGGTAAGTCCTACAGCAGTCGCGAATCGAACCACGGAGACGAGGTAACGAGGTAACCAGCGTACCTACTGTATTTCAGGTAAAGAGGTGGAGCAGAGCTCCGTGTACTACTCCAGTCACTCGAGCATGCACCACCAGTACTACCAGCAGACCCATCATCAGATGATGACCAGCGCTCATCATCACCACCACCACCACCATCAGCAGGGAATGCCTGCCGGTTACGAAATCATGCTGCCGCCCCCTCAGCACTCGATGTGACCAACGGACTACGAGACCACCGATCGGGACGACGCGAATCATCACGAGCAAACCGATGACATTTTCGCGCGGGTTCACCCGTTCGCTTGACTCGATCTTTCTTTTACTCTCAACCAGTGTTGCGTGTCGATAATCCAGCGCCTATCTCTCGCGTAGCTTAAGACGTAAGACGTACGTGGGAAAGGAGCGAAACTTGCGCCCACGACGCTACCACTTTCCCTTAAAATGATTTTTACCACGGCTAATGCCGATCAAGACGATCCTCGGTCATGCTGATTGGTAAGAACCATCACTGCGCGCACGGTCGCCAATGAAAGGGCAAGTTGGACCGTAAAAGTTCTGGGAGGAGCTCCGAACACGAACTGGTTTCACACGCGCACCCCTCGTAAAGGTTCGTAAAGGTGCTCGTTGGCTGCGCGATGGCGCGTTCGTGTTCAGCTGCTACCTCGTTGTAGGTATGTATACCGTATGAGCGCGTAATCGTGGTGTAAAACATGTCAATCGATAGCGCGCTATGCCGTCGAGAAGATGTTGCGTCTTGTCGTCTTCGGGGCTCCACGGTTTAGATCTTTACGTTCACTTTAATCCAGAGAGGAGGCTGTCCGAGTCGTATCGCGGCAATAGTGGGCCCAGTATTCTTTCACAGAAATATTACAAAAGTTTCGAGGTGACATTTGCACGCGAACGAAACGATCCTTGTACCCGTTGAAGATGTGTATATAAAACATGAAGGAAAATGTCCATTTTCTGGTGTAAAATCTATTTTTGACTGTAGAAACGTGCGCATCGAGCAGCGTAAGTCTTCGACCACTCGATCTCGCATCCTACGAGGAACCGAAGGATCTCTCGTAAACGGTACACCGCTTTGACAACTAACTGTAATATTATGTGACGCGCGTTAGACGTATAGAAATAAAACACGGATGCGTGAATCATGTGCCAACTCTCCTATACTTTGTGCTTTGCGGAAAATTACCTTCTTCGTTCTGATTAACTGGTGCTAAATGCATCGTGACGGCGCGCGTAATGTATATAGTAGCGAAAAGCATATCGAGCGTCGCGACCGTTAATTTTTAATAAATAAGATCCAGCGGCATCGAGCAAGGAACGTTGGATTTTATATCGCACGATAAATCGCGTCGACCGATATTTTAGATCAACCGCCTCCGATGCCACGGAAGATTATCGCCCATAGGGAACGACATTACCGACAATAGAAAACGCGTCGCGCGCACCCTCTATCGTCGAGTATAAAAAGTACGATTTGTCTCTGAGCATTTTCGCACAGTTTTACTGCTCGCAACTGGGAATCTTGTCGTTCGACAAGTTCGTATTAAACGCGTGCATACACATCTAAGCGAACCCCGAGAGGTACGATCTTGTAATCGACCGAAGCGAAAAATAGAGAGCACCAGATCCTAACCTGGGGAACACGTAATTATGTTCTTGTCATCGTTCCACGGACCACGTTAGACGATACCGATTGCGTTAAGAAATCGTGCTCTGACTTGCCCGCTAGCAAAATACGATAGAACAGGCGTGCGAGTCGAAACCACGCTATTTTCATCACGAAATTATCGAACGACCGATGGGTAATCAGAAGCATCAAATGTGTTTAAAAACGCCGGTAGATACAAAAGGAGCAATAGGAACCTCCATTGTTAGGTTTCGAATTTTAACGAATGTGAGGCATGTCGAACGAGGAAAATATTATTGGAAAACTTACCAGCTGTAGTGCAGCATTTTTAATTCGTCGATCACCAAGGAATTGTAAATTTCACTCACTTAAAACATACTGCACGCGAGAACGCGTTTACACGGAAGCGCGCGGATTATGAACTGAAAATATTAGACGTTACCAATTTGTTGGCGCGGGGCGGGGGGGGGGGGGGGGGCAACCGATCACCAGCGCCGTCTTTCGATAACTTTTATATTTACTTGTCATGTTTACGCGGGACAAGGCACGCGCCCTGTAGACGAGTGCGCGGTTCTTTAATTTTTGAAAGCTCGTAGTTAATGTATCCTCGGGAGTGCGTCAATAGAAATATCGAAAGTGTGTTTCCGGCAGACATGTTGTTTGCGTGAACGGTGAACAGAGGCAAATCCGCGACCTTATTTACGCGAAGTGACAATGATAAAAGAAGAATCGGTTTGGAAGTGTTTCGACAGGTTTCGACAGGCTTCGACAGGTTTGGACAGGTTCAGACATTTTCTTTCTCGAAGTGTGGTCGGATTGCGATGGAAATCCACTGTGAATTGATGCGACACGGAAATGGTAAGTGGGACAAAAATTTACATTGAACGTAAGGTCTATTCTACAGGCGTATGTAGGTACTTCGTCGACGCCGTAACCTCCGATGTACAATATCACATATCAACAATTTTATTTAGTCTTGTTTTATTTAACATACAAGAGCTATGTTTAAACGACACGCACGACTTTAATACGCATACGTGTTCGCACATATTAAATAATGTCTAAGTTACACTGATATGATTTCGTTACGGTGAGACTGTACAAAGAGCGCGCAAGCACCAAACTATCCGTTTCTCGATGCCTTTGCCGCGTTTCGGGGGATTCTTCAGACCTTTGATTTTCTTTCCGCGATTCTTTTAAGATTCTCCGACGACTTTTACCATATTTCCCGCTAAAACGTTTACTAGCGGTTATTGGAATCCTTCTCCTGGAATTATTTGCTCGACTGCTCTCGGTTTTCCGAGGTCAAGGGCCTCGTTCGCGTTTTCACTAGGAGACGCGATAAAAAGCGGGTTGTTTATTCTAATCTACTTGCATCTCGGTCGCGCATAGGATGGAGTTAGTCGATTGTTCGTTCTCTGGAAATTTATACGGGGCAGACTCGTTTAAAGTTGCGCGCTGGAAGCGTAAACGTGCTCCGTCCATTCGATTGGTTCTCACGGCAATCGGAACTGGCGTCGTTACATAGAAAAGTTATTTGATGGATGCTGCTCACTCCCCGTTTCCCAGGCGAAGGTCGCGCGCGCGTCAAAGAACTGCCATTCCGTTGCCAAATCCTCTCGACGCAATCTATCGGACGCGTTGCACGCGATCACAAGGACTCGTGTACCGACCGAGGCCCGTGCACCGATGTCGCGTGTTTCGTCAGCTTTCTACGAACCTGTCGTCGATACGTATTGTCTCCAAAGTACATGTACACGTACGAAATACGGCTTGAAAGTAATCGACGATCATCTCGTAAAGGGCACGCATATGACCGCGCGCGCGCGCGCTTAATTGCTCCAAGACGAGTAACTTTAGTAATAGTAGGTGATAGACGATAGACGATACACGATAGATTATATAAGATCTACTATAAGACGAGAGTGTCACATTGAAAAAATATATGTATGCGTTAATTTCGGAGAGGAGGAACGATAAGACAAGCCTAGACGCGCGCGTGCAGGTGCGGGTGCGGGTGCGTGTAGGGGTTGCGCGCCTCAGAACATGGATATGTATAGTCAAGGTTCGCGACAAATTGATTAGCTGCATCGTTGCAACCATGATACGTAGCAGCGCGAGGAAACTGCAAATACAAAGGTTCGATTTGAAGCAGGAACGTATCGGAAAGAGCGTTCCCCGCTTCGTCAACTTCCGATAGTATCCTTCGTGGTTCCCTTCTCGCTTTACGTATCGCTCTCTTTCGCACGGATCGTCGTCTATCTCTCGCTCTCACATACACACACACTCTCTCTCTCTCTCTCTCTCGCTCCCCTCGCTCTCTTTCTGGTTGTTTTAACAGTAGGTTATATTACAGTGTCGCTATGGTTGCTGCGCGATACATCGCTATATCGCGTCTAAAGACAAGCGTGGTTCAAACGAACAATCGCATTTACATCCAGAGTAATTTCGTTGCCGCGGAGATCGTACGCGTCAAGTAGATTCGCAGTTATTTACAATTGTGTGCTGGGATAAAGTGAACGGTACGGAGCAGAGACGGATGCTTGGACGCTCGAGGCTCTGATTTCTTGCTCGTGTCCTTGTCCATCTACTCAACTTAGAACAGGTCCTCAAATTTCGAAAGCAAATAAGACGCTCGTAACGAAACGCGTTCAGAATAAATTAAAGTACCTATCGACTCGTACAAAAATATACAACTTTTGTCTTCGCTTGAACTGGGCTCCGTTATAAAAATCGTGCCTCAAGTCGTGTTCCGCATTCACGCACCTATCCGTTCGTTCGTCGCGGTAGCTCGAAACCAAAGGTACCTCCTCGTCGCGAGACACGTACCCGAGAAAACAAGGATTTCCGCGTGAAATTCGCTAATAGCAAAGCATCGTTCGCTAGTCGCGGCATCGTTCGCCGTAATACTATAAATCTATGGTCGCGTGAAAGAAAGACGAAACGTAGGAACGGTCTAAGTAGTAACGCATTTATAGGAGGCAAACTTACGATTAAAATCTACCAACGCTGTTCTTACTTCTTACTTGTTGCAAGCGAGGCACGGCGAAACACCATCTTCTGATCTTTTCGTCTTTCTTACCGTTGGCCCTCGAGGACCAATTACAAGCCTCGATTTAATCCGCCGCGAAATGAGAGGTCAGCCGCGGTGACGAAGAACGAACGCCGCGCTACGCTACAACTAGGGCTCTCACAAGCGATGCCGTGATTAACGATGCTCCGAGAACAAACTCTCGCTCCGAACGCGGATTAATATTCTTTTTACTTCCGTCCTCGGAACCTATGTGGTCCGACGGCCTTTTGATTCTCTTGAAACAGACCCTTCTCGCCGAAAGCGAACCCAATGTAGGTGCACACGTATGTACATACAGTGAAAAAACAAGTGGTTGGGGAATCGTTAAAGGGATAGAAAAGAAACGCAAAGTTCTGTAGTACACGTTGTAACGAATAAATAAGTTTCTCTAAGAAATGGCGGAGCTCCGTTATCACAAGGCGAAACAGCAACGATGGTCCAGAGATCGGGGGAACTAATACTACGATCGAGACACCTGCCTCTCCTCTACAGCTCTCGATTAAGGTAGAATCTACCAACTTTATCATTAGTGTATGTTTGCTTTTATCATTCCACGGCAATTACGCTAGCTTTTACATTAGGTATAATTTACAGATTACAGCAGGATATCGTGTTAAGTTAGGGGATCCAAGATTGGTTGTCGGATTGCATCCTTATTACGAGCTATGTCCCATTTCCCCATCGTTTTCTCTTCTAATCGCACCACTGTCTTCTACTTACGAATAATACTGAATCTACGCGTGGTATTTTCAGCCGGCTCGAACGTTGCGTTCGGGCTGCTCGACCGCGTGCGTGTCGTGTCGCGTCACTCCGGTTTTACTCGCACCTAAGGAAAGTCGGATGGCAGAGCGATCTTCCATCCGTTCCTTCTATCTTCGTTTGTCCGCGAGCGGCACGCAACGGGTAATCGGACGCTTCTCCTACTCTCCCTGATTCGGAATCGTCACAGTCTTTTACAAGGGAACAATCTTCTCGTTTCGATGCATCGGGGTGTCGTAGGCGGGCACGCATTTGTAGTATTGCGGAGGATACGACGAGTAGGATGCGTCCGCTGGTGATAGTCGTCCGCGGAATCGAGCGCGGACTATGTGGACGATAAGCAGCAGGCAGAGCAGCGCGAGTATGACGATCAAGGTGATCGGCACCGTGCCCCAGCCCCTGCTTCCTTGCTGATTGCTGGTCTCGTTCCCCTTCGCGGGCTGAAAACAGATTCCATTCTTATCTAGTTGCTCTGCTATCCCGGTTCCACTTAGAACAAGGGAGGACCGCGGGGGGGTGAGAATAATTACTTACCGTAATTGGACAGATCGGACAACAGGTTCCCGGCTTCGGAGGCAACGGATCGTTACAGGCTACCGAGCAGATGGTTTCTCTGCAGCTCAGCCTTCCTCCGGTTTCGCAGGTGCACGTGGTGCAGGAGTTTGGATGCCAAGCGGATCCTTCCGGATGCGTTTGGTTCAGGCGGTCCGTGCAGGAGGCTCGACAGCGGCATATCTAAACGGACAGTCGGGTCTATCGTTTCGATCCGGCAAAGGGAACGGGGTTGTACTTACGGGGCAGCCGCGTTTGTTGGTCTTGTAGCCAAAGCTGCATCGTTTCCTACATCCGTCGACGGGCGGACAGCCGGTCTCCGGTACTCTGCACTTGCAAAACGTGCAGTCGTTCTCGTCCATGACCAGCCCCCGCTCGCAGTGCAGGTCGCAGTTCACTTCGGGACAAATCTTCTTCCCAGCCTCGTCGGTCACGACGGTTTCGTTAGTGGGCTCGTCGAATGTCGGGGGAGTTCGGCAGGCGCACACCGAGCAACCACCCTCGTCCTTGGCGAGGTCGCAGTTTAGACCACAGTGCAGTAGCTCTGGGCAGATCTTGTCAGTTTCGGTGGTGGCTGGGTGCTCGTGCTCTGTGACTGTGTCGTCGCCGTCCTGAAGTCAGAATTATATTAGCGATAGCAGGATACTTTAAACAATCATTTGGCCCGTGTTTTCTGCGTACCTTTTTCTCGACGCAACTGCAGGTGGGACAGTTGTTTAGGTCGTTGACGAATCCGTGCTCGCACGTCAATCCACAGCCGTCGAGGGACGTTGGACAAGGCGGCTCGGGTTCGGACAGCGTTTCGTTCGCCGGCGCCGGCGCCGGGCAGTGGGGGCAACATTCGCCAGGATCCGGAGGGACAGAGTTTTCACAGGGCTTGCACATTGTCGTTTGGCAAGATAACCCTTCCTCCTCGCACACGCAGCTCACGCAATCCGATGGTTGCCATCGTTCGCCCACCTTCTTCGCTTTCCCTTCGTACAAACAAGTGGTCGACTTTGGCTCCTCCGCTGCTAGCTTTTCCCAGGACACGGAATCTGCAATGTAAACGTGTCGATAACGTCGTTGCGTCGAAACGGAAACGAAACGAACGCTGCAAAGAGCAAGAAACCGTATGAAATAACTATGCAATGGTATCTAACGTACAGTGGCTCGCATTAATATTCGCACACTTTTTAAAATCGCATAACTTTTTTAGAATTGGTCCAAACAACTTGAGTTTTTTTGAGAAGCTAGAAGGATTAGTTTGCTAACTGACGCGTTTCGTCGTTTTGAAAAAAAAAATGTATTTGGTTGGAATAGCGAAAAGAATAGTAAAGGTCGATTTTTAAACTTTTTTTTGTGAGCTTGTAATGAAAATTAAAAAAAAACGTTTGTAGATTGCAGTAAGTTGTATACGTGCCTAAAATTTCATCAAAATCGGTGGAAGGTGCTCCGAGCTACAAACGTTTAAAGATCGCAGAATAAGGTCGAGAATCGCGAAAATTCCCGAAATCAGCGATTGTAGCTCGGAGCACCGTTAACCAATTTTGATGAAATTTTAGGCACGTATACAACTTACTGCAATCTACAAACGTTTTTTTTTTAATTTTCATTACAAGCTCACAAAAAAAAAATTAAAAATCGACCTTTACTATTCTTTTCGCTATTCCAACCAAATACATTTTTTTCCAAAACGACGAAACGCGTCAGTTAGCAAACTAATCCTTCTAGCTTCTCAAAAAAACTCAAGTTGTTTGGACCAATTCTAAAAAAGTTATGCGACTTTAAAAAGTGTCCGAATATTAATGCGAATCACTGTAGATCGTTCGGTAGAAGCAGTTATCGCGGCATAATTGCTTCGTAATTTATTGGACTCTGCCAGTTACCAAGGAGCTTGTTTCGATCGGACGCGGACGCCCGGGACGTGTTTTCCCCTCTTCTTATTCTAATCGCTTCCAATTAATCGTTCGATCAAACTGCGGAACTCGGTCCGGCGCGGCGGAACATTCGAGTGGTAAACACTACTGTTCAAACTCTTGAATTCTGGATCGTTTACGAGCCGGCCAAGACGACATTGTCTCAAGCGCGGAACGTTTCCCCGAGAAACTGGTCTCGTCCCTTTCGTCTAAATTCCACCAGCTCCTGGTTACGTTTCGTAGGCGATTCCCGTCCGAGTAAACCGAGCAATCATTGAAAAACTACGATTTACTTTTTCGAAATATCTGGTTGCATCTCACACATCCGATCAGCGAATAGGAATTTCTTTCTCTCGGTTTCGCATCCGCGCAGCTTGGTATCGCGGCGCTGTTTGCCATCGTGTCGGATTGTCCTCATTGTCAGATATTTATCGCTACCGAAATTCAATCCGGGCTTGCCTGTTTCCGAGCTACAAATTATTTCCCTTCGATTACGAGCAGCGTTCGGCGGACTCTATTACTAATGCAGAAACGATGGGCCGGAATCTCGTTCGAACGTTCGAGCGAACAACCGGCTGCTTCGACTTGGTCGAGCGTAAAGCGTAATGAACGGCATCGAGGGATTGGCGTGCTGGTCGGAGGAGGGTGAGATGATCCCTGTGGGTTAGCAACCCTTTCAATCGTGGCCATTCGTAATTGTCCCGGAGGTGGGTCGGCGACCATTATTAAATTTCAGAACAGAGCGCTATTGAGTTTTAAGCGCGGTCGGGTTGCCGCGCGCTGCTGAACGCGTCCGCGAGATAAGAATGAGGTCATTAAAATTCAACAGGTAAATCGAAAGTTTGCGCGCCCGCGCAGGGACAGCTACACAGGATGTACCTCGAAATTTAAAAGCCTTTTTCCACCCACTGCACCGCTGAGGATCAGCTCTCGGAGCTCCGCCAGCTTTATTGCCGATTATAATCGAGGCGACTCGAATTCGTAATGTCCGCGGCCCAACGTTGGAATGCTGAACGAAAGCCAGCTTTAGCTCGGGAAAGCGATGAGCACTGCAAAACCCACGACCCCGACGAAATTCCATCCGCCCGAGATCTATCTACTTATCCGTCGCGTCGGCCCCTTGTAACGATACCCATTCGGTGGTGAAATATATCTGTGTTACGTTGGCGGTACAAACGCGCGACGAATGAAGTCACCCCGACAGAACAGGAGAGGAGATTCAAGATATCGACCCGATATACGCGAGTTGCATCTCCGGCGTTGCGTTCGTATCGGTTGACAGGACCGTGGCTCGATTGCGACCTTTCGTAATTACCTGAGGGTCTGCAGTCGTAGAGAGGACAACAGCTAGCCGGTGTCTCGCGATCGAGGGCAGCCCTCACTTGAACCGGTCGATGCCCGGACGGACAGCTCGCTGGTGGACAGGCCGCGCATTCGCACTCTCCATCTTCGGTTAACACGGTGTTTTCGGGACACGTGTGGGATCCTCGGGCGTCTTTCACAGGAAAAACCAGACTTTCAACAGCTCTGTCTTTCTATCCTGCCCGTTGCCAGATAATAGCCGGCCGTCGCGTCCTCGCCACTATCGCGAGATCCTCTTCGAACGCGAGAACGCGTCGGGCAACAGAAATCGATCGCTGCCCGCCGCCACGGACACGGATCGATTTCGTGGCTGGAAGGGGAGGGTTCGCACGGATGGTATCGCGTATCTCGAATCTCAAACCCGCTTGGCTTTTCGGGGCTCGATGTCCAGCGCGGATTGCTCGCTTGTTGCTCTTATTGCTCGCGCGGCGTTCGTAGATTTCTTACCTGAGGGAACGCAATCGTAGCGGGCGCAACAGCTGCCGGGCGTTTGAGGATCCGCTGCCTTCACTTGGACCGGACGATGACCCGCTGGGCATCCGGCCGGTGGACAATCGGCCGCGCATTTGCAACCGCCGTTCTCTCCTCGCACGCTGTCCTCCGGACACTCGGCCCCCTGTGCGTCTCCTTCGAACAGAACGATCGGCAAAGATTAGTCCTAACTTCTCTGGCTAATAAGACGTGTCTTAGCGCTACCCCCTACGGCTATTTCCAAACGGGCCAAAGTATGAAAACCTTTCGAAACTTTCACCCTGACACGTTCGTCGTACAATTCTACACGGTCGATTTGAATCGCAGTTCACTAACCGAGATGCTTTACGAGTTTCAAGAGTATCGAGTAGAACGAATTTTCTGGGATGACGCGGTGCGAGCGTATATAATCGATTTCCAGCCGAACGCCTCTCGCTGGCGTCGGCTACTACCCTCGGCATATGTATGTATCTCTCCTCCTTCTTTCGAACCCTAGCTGCGTTTGTTTTTCAAACGCCTCCTTTCACGAACGCACTGCTTCTCCGGAGCGATTCATACCTTTAGCGTTAATCTTGCACAGCCGTTAGAAAACGTTGTTTCCCGTCGATGAAATATTATTCCCCGAGGAAAGAGAAAAAGATCTTCGTAGGTAGGCGCGAGCAGGGTGTGAAAACGTGGACGATGGAGAGAGACACTGTTGAATGATAAAATACTAGACGCCTAGGTAAAGCAATTTATTAAAGGCGCGCCCCGTGTCCCGTTTAATTTTTCAGAAATTTCGACCACGATTGAGAATTCGAATACGGCCAGTAACGAAGTAGCGGGACAACCCCGGTACCTATATACAATCGGCAGGGGAGTGATACGCGCGCGACTCGCGCCAAGCTGCTAATTTCTTCGGAGGGAAAACTCGATAAAAACATAGCCGAGCCGCGACGTCAATTTATACGGCGCACAGTGTCGCGGCGCGTGTTCAAAAGGCAAAGATTCGCGTTTTGGAATTTTGTATTTCATTTCATGGAATTGATAGTAAAACAGTCCTCCGGCATAAGGGCAGCATAACTTAGTAACATGAATAACGGATTTAAGGTTAGTAAGTACATTCAAAGTCGAATAACCAAACGCAAGCTGCCACAGACTACACATAGGAAATATTTACCCACTGAATTTTTGTTGTACTTAGTTCTTTTTTTTTTTAAAATAAACAAAATATATTTTTACAAGATACTGAGCTTCGAATTCCTTCAGATCCAACTGATAGTGATGAAGATATATAATAAGAATGAATACTTAAAAATTTATTATCAATGCGAATAATTTAAAAAATTATTTTTATTTTTCTGTAGTTGTTTCATATGTTTGCTATTAATTTGTGTTTAAATGTGTTTAAAAAAAAAAATATTTTATTTGTTTTACTTTTATTCTGTTCAAAAATATATTTTAATGATTTTCAGTTAAAAATTAAATTTTTGTGTATAAACATGATTAGCATATTAATTACATGTAAATAACTACATCTTAATGGAAAATTGATTTTTTAATTTTTTTCCTATATACTCGTTACACTGTGTGTTCTCGCGCGATCATTCAGTTTATACAGAAGCGATGGTTGGATACTTTTCGCCAGCTACCGTATCCAGAGCCTACCCTGTTGGTTTTCGATCGGGGCTTCGCGATTCCATCACGAGCAGACTCGAAAAGAATGTCGATTGAAATCGACCTCCTTCCGAGACGGATTACGCGACGCTCCGCGACTTTCCAAGGGGGTTTAGCCCAAATCTTTTTCCCCGCTCTTCCCGAAATTCTTCTCCGATTTTTCAAAAGAACAGGGACGGCAGAGGACCTCTTGATCGCAAATCGTTATATTATATTTTTCCTCGCTGTTTAAATGGTCCAGCGTAGAGTAAAAAGGACGAAGAGCGCCGCGTTCTGAAAAATAGGGCGGTGAACACGGAGGCAAGAAGTCCATTGGACTAGAAACTCGGAGAAGTTGAAAACGAGAGGGACGGTAGAAATTTTTGGAAATTACTTCGGTAGGGAAGCCGGGGAAACATCGATGATAATTTCATTGGGAAAGAGACAGTGTGTAGTGTTGGAAGGGCGAGAGGGTGGGACAACGGATGGGTTTCAAAGGCACGCCGTGCCGCGCGACCCGTTGCATGCACTGACGTATTCTACTTCGCACAGTACTAACAATAAGTTCATTCGGTATGCAAGGGTTACCGCGCTGGCCAGGACGGGGCTAATACAATTTCCCATGAAACGCTCTAGTCGGCCCAGCATCCGTTTCCCACCGCTCGCTCGTTCGAGCCAATATCCTTCTCGCTTGAATCCTCTGCAGAAATAGATTGATAGTCCTGTTGCCGTACGACGTGAATTTAAAAATCCATACATAAACCTAATCGTCGCCTAATTGGTACGGGAAAAGAGACAACAAACGGGCGGTCGTTGCTTTGCTGTTTGGTCGGGCGGTGTTTGGCACGAAGCATTGCCTCGGTCGCGACGCGCGGCGCGGTAGCTATGCATGACGTTAACGCGGTAAAGTACGCCCGCTTTGCGCCAAAGTGTGGCGCAACGCGTCGCGATGTACAGCCGACCGCCTAATTTACCTACGGCGCGGCTTAGACTGCCTTTGCCCACCACCAATTCTCGTCCTTCGGCATCGCCGTCAAAGCTAATGGTCCCAGCGTCAGGCCCACGCGCGCTGCTACCAAATTCGCGGCCCATCGAACCGGAGGTGACTAAAAGCACGGGAAAACACGTTGCTCGTCCCTGAATCGACGGAAGCACACGTTCGTACGCGTTCACCTACCAACGGCATATAGGCAAACATCTGCGGCTAGTCCAGAACGGATAGTTTGAGGTTCGATTGCTCGATAAAGCAATTAAACGGAGACCGAGAGTCCTGGACGTGGCGTCGGAGTTGGGAAAGCTCGGTGTTGCTTTCAGAGAATGTCGACGTGCTTACGCTCCGCTGTGGGACCCACCCTTTGAATCCTTTGAAAAGCTTTAGTCGCGTGTCAATTCGCTACTAAGGCACGCCGATTCAACCGCGATACGAGCTTCGATACACAGTTGTTTCCGCGCGCGCGGAACGCGGCAGTGCCGACGATGGCGGATTCCTCGTGAAATCGATGACGAACCAGAGCCCGTCGCCCGTGATACAATCGATTTCCATTCGCACACCTTTTCATTGTGCACCGCAAAGATTACCGAATAGGCAACAAACGGGAGCGTATCGCGCTGGGCAGCTGACATGGCGGCTTTCAGTAATTCGCATTCCATTCACGGACTCGTATCTTTCCTCCGACAAAATAATATTCCACGAGCGGTCGGTTGGTATTTCGCGAACGACGAGTTTATACATCTGGAACTGATGATAATAATCGGCGGTCCGGTCTGTGCTACTTCGTTTTGAACGCGCGAAGGACAGGGGTAGGTATACCTACGTAGGTACGTGTCGCGCAATGGGATCCTTCTAAATCCTCCCCTAATCCTCGTTGGATCTTTGAAAAACGTAAACCCGGTCGGTCTCTTCGCGCGTACACCTACGCCAGGATTATCGATCGATCCAGGCCTTTCGGAGCTGGTAATCGCTTCCCCGGGCAATTGCGCTAACCCTTCGACTCTGTCCCAGGCGAATCGCGGCAATTCTGCGAGAAACAGATGCGAAGGAAATGCGAAACAACCGGTTCGTTGAGTCTCCAACGCGGTTGCATTATTTTTCGTAGAGTTTCTCGCGCGAAAAAGGATCCGCACGGCCACCGACCATGCCCGACAACACGGCTCATAGTTTCTAAGCAGCGTTGACGGAGCTCGCTCGATCCTCAAATGGGTCGCGGTTTGTTCCGACGGTGCTTCGTGCAAATTACCCATTAATGGAGCCGCGAGAACGTTGTTTAAATTATTCCTTTTCCCTGCCGGTTGCAGAAGTTTCTCATGATTTCGTCGGGTCTGGCCGCGCTTTAACACCGGCACTAGGGTGGCTCTTATATTCGACTTTTGAATTTTCTTCGGGGCATCCACCGGAATAGTTTTTTTTTAGTCCTTCGGATTTTTTTTCGAAAACCGTTTCTCTCACGAGAAAAAGTAATACAACATAAAGGATGCTCCTTGTCCGGATCTACAACTTTTGTTTGACATATTTTTTTATTTAATCATCAATAACTTGGAGGATATTATATAAAATCGACTTCGCGAGCTGTTAAATAATGATTTAAATGTTCAAGGGCCCAGGGGCACCCTTTCCTGTTATCCGATCGAGCTCAAACTTTACACGGATTTTTTTTTTAATTATTTGGAACTATTCTGGAGGGTGCCCCGAAGAAATCTTGAAAAAAAATTTTACCAAGATTAAATAAGAGCCACCCTAACCGCCACGTTCCCGTAAGTCCCTGACCTGAACCTTGGACGTAACTCTCAACAACTGGCAGCACTGGGAGGGACCACCATTAGGTATTATGGAACGAGCTAGTCTCGAATAATAGCCTCGCCGAGGTTACGCGTTCGAGCGCCACAAATTTTCCACATTCACGCAAGGGCGGGGTAGGTTTTATTCTGTTTACGCGCCGAACGCTTGAAAGCCGCGTTTTTGTTAGCCAATTGGCTGCAACTCGTTTTCATTAACGACGCGACAGTTTTAACGCGGCACAATGAAAGGGCAATTGCGTAGAAAATCGACCGGTCGCAAACTCAGTCGTCCAAACGGAAAACGTAGGTAACGCGTGAAATGTTCCTCTCTCGCTCGCAACGGTTTTCGGGGATGTTCTCCATTCCGGTGATTCGTTCTATTCTAGGTTTACGTCGCGAGGCTACTGTCATTAATTTACGAAATCTAATTCTGCTTCTCGAACGGTGGAAAGATCGGCGTGCACTTGATCGGTTTGAATCCATTCACTTTCAGTCGCCAGACATCCACGCGCCATTTCTGCAGAGTTCCGTTTCTCTTCCGCGGAGCTGCGGGTCCAGACCCCCCTGCTGCTAACAAATCGTTTTTATCTGACCATTTAAATCACCGGGAGAAAAATTGCAACCTGCCCGGTGTCAGAACGAAATTACTTAATTTTACGCGCATCCTTTTCTGCCGTTTCCGAAGAGACTCCCGCGTCCCCGTACCATGGCGTTAGCCGAGGCTCGGTCGAGAGTTCACCGACGATATCTCTTGACGACCAAGAGTCGAGAGGTCCTCGATATTCTCGGTATGAATCACTGGCTGGGAAACTGCATCGTCCCTTCCAACGCGAAGGCACTTAATTTCACCCGCAACGTTTCGCGACCCTCCCCCATCTGTTTCTTCTTCACCCTCTCTTTCGCTCCGCCCATCTATGCCTTTTTGTCCTTTTTTCTTTGTTTCGGTTTTCTCCTTTTTTCCGGGTGGTAAGTCTGCCAGAGCTTGGTAACTCATTTACAGTAATACATTGGTTGGGAAGCGAAGAGGGTGAGTAAAAGCGAAAAGTACGGCGATGAGGGTGGGAAATGGGGGATGGGGATCGGAATGGAAAAGGGGGATGGAGGCGGGGGCGAAGGACAGAGCTGGGAGATTCGGAGGGCGCCTCGCCGCGCCGCGCCGTGGGCTTCGGCATGGCGCGAAAGAGTCGGCTGGCCATTAATTCTTTCCGGGCTTTTGTCTATTTCGCTGGTAGCATCCGAGCTGCTAGTTGCGTCTCTCGGCACTCCGCATTGTCCACGTCCACGTTCACGCGACCGCTTTTTCGCTTTCTTTCATTCTTCCTTCCCTCTCTTCCGCCTCTCGCCTTTTTCTTTATGTCTCAGCGTGAACAGCCTCCGGCTCGCACCTATTTTTCAATGAACCGGCAAACAGACGGAAGAGGGTACGCGAAACTGCATCACCGAGTCTGGTCCCCCGCGTTCCCGAAACGTTGCGCAGTTACCTACATATCTGCATTCGTCGATTACGCAACAGCATCAAGTCCACCGCGTTCGGCTTTAGGAAATCGTGTATTCATCAATGGGATGAATGGGAAATGGGAACCGAGCGAGGAGTATACCTTTTACGACCCCAAGTAACCCTCGGGCGCTTATTTTCCCAGGTTTTTTTCGACAACCTTATCTCAGCGGGGCGCTGGAAACTTGTTTACCTTGACATCTGCCCGCGCTGACCAACTCCCCTATTTCTCTTCCACTCGCACAGCACGCGTGATCGGCGAAATCCGAGAAGTAGGTCAGCTCATGCAGGTCTTTAAGTAAACACACGTTGGAGCGCCCAGACAATCTGCTCGCAAAAAACATTGGAAAGTAAACAATACCCGAGGCGCTCGGTTAGGGTCGTAAAGAATATGTATCTTACTCCTCGCTTACTTCCCATTTCCCATTCATCCCATTGAAGGATCTACGAATACCTACTTATAGCCTGAAGTCGAACGTCGTAGACGGGGTTTTATCGCCGAATCTTCTTGCCTCGCGTTTAACTGCCGAATTCACGACTTCAACGGGCTTGTTCCGATGATCGAAATGTGTTCAAACCGTCGTTGTATATTTACGCGATTCACCGTGGATCGTTTCGTGACTAGAGAGAATAACCTCGTTCGCGAATAATAATATCAACTCAGCCCATAGGCATTTCGCGTGAGAAATGAGAGGGAAGGAAAAATTTGCTCATCCATCAGGGGGGAAAGCCAGGCTTCGCGCAAGGTCTTAGGGCCCAACTGAGCGAGCGAAGAAGTATCTATGGCGAAGTAGTTTCCAAAGAACGCGTAGGCGCGTCGAAATGCACTGGGAAACTTTGAGGGAAAGTTTCGATAAACATCTCGATTGAAAAGCTGCCTGGTGGAAATGATGGATTTCATCGGAAATCATTACCCTAATTGAAATCGGATACGCTTGGTAGGCGAACCTAATGACGGGAAGAGCCAGCCGTCTATCGAGTGCTCCGAGTCACAGGGAATCAGAGGGATTGGACGAAACGCGTTGCAATGATTTTGAAATTACACCCAACGCGTGGATGCCAGCTGTTTACCGCGGTGAAAGGCAAGTCCGCAACCTGTGCGAAAGGCAATAACAGCCGAAGCATTTTCGTTCGGTTTGCAGGAGGTGTACGAGCCGCGTATTACGCGCACCCCCAAACGTGGCTCGTTAGCGTGTTCGACAGCGAGCAAGTTATCGGGAGCGTATCCGCGATACCTACGACTACATAATCGGTTTTACAGCGTCCAAACTAAAGCGACGAAGCGAGTAAGCCCCTCCTAGACGACGCGCCGTTGAACTTTGCGACGAATGGATAGAATGGATTTAAGGGAGACCGAAGAGGAGATTAAAAGAATTCAATTATCGCGAGGTAAAGTTGCGTCCGTGTCCGCACCCGCGGTTGCTCGAGCAGACGGTCTCTTTTCCCGATAAGAGACTTTACTCTGGCCTCGAGACTGCTTCACTCCTGTGCCCGAGCCTTTCCTCCTCATCGACCGATTGGGAATTTCCGTGGCTCGTGCCCGTATAGGAAGAAGCCCGGGCTGGATTTTCAACTCCTCCTCCCACGCTTCTCCCAAGCAACTCTCTCGCCGAAGAAAATTTCAGTCGCTGTATCGTTACTTGCAAGCTCGCTGCCGGTACATCGCGTCGATGCCGCCATTTCGAGTTCCTTTTTGTTGTCGGAGCGAGGAGCGACTCTCGGGAATGGAATTCCGCTCGAAGCAGCGCGCTGCGAGAGGAGACGAACCGCCGCGCCGCGCGCCGTGCCGCGTAACGACATTATTCGCCAGCGTTTTCGCCACCTTTTCTAATCAACCGAGTTCCGTCGCGTAGCAAACGTTATTCGGATGCCTCGTACTTTCTAGTCACGATCTTCCCGCGAGTGTACGTACACCGGCTGCGTGTAGCTTTACGGACGGCTGGGTCTTTTTAATCAGTGCTTCGTTTCGTTTAACCCTTTTCGTTTCGGTCTGAAAGAACTCATCAAGCGGCAGATATAAAGCCGCGCGGCTGCTGCGGAAAAATCGGTGAAAAGTAGTCGCGGCAAGTTGGAACAGTGGATCAACGGGGACGCGTCCAGCTCCCGGCTGACCAAAGCCTGACATTTCTACTTGGTAGCTTCTCCTCTCGAAACGTACCTACCGCTCGGCCCGTCACGTCGCGTCGATACGTCGCAAAACCATTGTTCGTCTGGATGTTCAACAGGCGGGCTGGTTGGTCGCGGCGCGCTACTTTTAACTGATGAAGCGAGAAACTGATTTCGAACCGTACAAGGTATTTAGGGGCGAGAGTGCATATGCCCTCGGAAACTGCAGGGAATAGCGGGGAACTGCAGCGAACGGGGAAACGTGCTGTTTCCGCCAGAATCCCCAACCGAATTCGTCCATCGATCGTTCTACTTCTGTTTTCTGTTTTAAAATATCGCGTTACAGCGAATCACGGCTGACCTGCGCTTTACACTCCATCGCCGCGCTTTACGATTCACAGACTCTGAAGAAGAGTTGATCCGATGCATAACTTTCCCTCTTCAGAGCCGTCGGTACTTTTCCATTTCCGGGTCGCATATCTTTCGCTGCAAATTTTCAGCGATCCAGCAATAACTCGTATCGCAATTTCAGCTGGTAAACGCGGTAATTAGCCGAACCCGAATCGCCTGTCCGACTTACGGTATTTCGGGGATGCTCGAACACGGGACAGTTCTACTCAGCGGCCGTTAAAATCTCCCGAATTTTCGGCAAAGCATGCTAAAAAAATAGGAAGGTCCTGTTTGAACCACGTACAGCCCGTATCGAGGAATTTCACGACTGGATCAGCAGAGTTGAGACTACGTCGAGCGGTATTACCCTGCGTTTAAATCTAATCAGGTATCGTTCAACGGTCGATAAGCCGAAGGGCGGCGAAGACGGCGACAAGAGGGGGTAGGAAAAAGAGAAGCAGGCTCCAAGAACGTTTCTCGATACTTGGTGAGAACGACGGCAGTTTCGGCATACCTTGATCCGTGTCGGCTTTCAGGTGGAAAGCGTGAAACAAAAACAGGAAGAATAGGAAAAATAGCAAAAGGGCTGGAGCGAGCTGCGTACACCGTCGTGTTCGTTAGACATGAATAATGTAGTTTCTCGCAGAAACGGGGAAAAGCAACGCAGAAAGACAGAATATAACTGCGGCCGGTGCTCGGCGAACGGCGGAGTAAAGGGTGGAAGGTTCGAAGGGAAGCAGGCACGCTGCCCTGACAGGTTAGGGAATAGGCGGAAGGCTTTGATCTTTCGTAGCCGTCGAATTTACGTCGGCGAGTTAGTAGTTGCCGGTACAAAGGCCCTCGGTATAGCCTTCTCGACGTTCAAGATCGGTGCTCAAGGTGCTCGAGATGCTCGAGGTGGTCGGGGGTGGCCAAGAGGTGGCCAAGAGGTGGCCAAAGTGTCGGAGGTGCCCGAGCTGTTCTGGTAAACACCTTATTTCGCGTATCCTCCGGCAAACTCAATTCAACCGCAGCAGCCGAGGGATCGCAGAACGAATCGATGCATCTGTCATCCCGCATTCTTGCCGCGCTCCAACGGGAACACGGGTGCCTAGAAAATTTCTTCAAGCCGCAACAAAAAGCTTATCCGTAAAACGAAGGAAGCGCGAGGCTGTTGCCTGGCGGAGGCATGGAGTATGGCCGCGTGGAAAGTTTATCGGGGAAACGAAAAAAAAAAAAACGGATAGATATTCTGTGGGTTCGCTGACTTTCCAGCTGGCCGGCGCGTACCGTGGCGGAGGCTGCGGCTAGTTGTAAAATGCAAATCGAGATCTCGCAGAGACGTATAGAGTTCCGTATTGGGAAGCTAGGGGCGGCGGGGGAGAGGAGCAAGAGGCGTAGTATGTACGTGCAGCCGATATAAGCTAGCGTTGTCGGGCAAAGGGCGCGGAACGGATCGCGACGGAACGAGGCGGGTGAGGATGCGGATGCGGATGGGATGTGGATGTGGATGTGGCTGTGGATGCGGAGGCGGGTCGACGGTGGAACGCGGAAAGCCTGTGTTTGCATTGCCGCGTCAGCTGGTCCGTTACCGCTGATAGCTGCGCCGTAGACATCGTTATAATGGAACGCGTCAGGTTGCCTTTATGTCTTTCGCGATACCGAACCACCCCGGCTTGCCTCGCTTCTCAGCCCCAAGGACTTTCCACGAGAGCACCGACTCCTCTCGTCTCCTTTTCGACGCTCCATTTCGATGCCTTTTCTCCGCCACTGGATTAAAACAACGTCACGACGCCGTATCGACGAGAGACGGTCGCGGCGCGCATATTAATATTTATGGCGGAAAACGGAGGTAGTGCGAAAATGTAAGCCTTACGATCTTTACGCATCCTTTCCTCGTTCCTCTGCGTTAGAGAGGAGAGTTCGCGTTCAAGAGGGGGCAGCTTGCGAAAAGATCGCGAGTCTCGAGGCTCGAGCAGACAGCGTTTTATTATTACTATTATTATTATTATTATTATTATTATTATTATTATTATTATTGAAAGTTAAACGGGCATTGCCCAATACAAAGCACAGTTACAACGACGTGATAGGATTTTCCTGACACAATAGTCTGAAGAGCTTCCAACTGAAAGAGGAACTACTACCGGAAAAGAACTCGACGTAGTCTACTTCGGAGCTAGCACTGAACATTAAGCGATTCATTGGATCAAGTGACCCATATATAGATTTGAATTTGCGGTATACGAAAGGTGACCTTTTTCTGACACATCTGGTAGGAGCATATAGACCAACGAGTTCCAGTAGTGCAGACCAATTAATTTCACTCTTTATGATCTTAAAAAGAAAGGTCATGTCCGTTACAGTTCTGCGCGCAGAAAGCGTAGTCATATTAAGTATTCAAAAGTATTTGTTCCGTTTTTTTTTTGTGAAATTCCTGTAAGCAAAAAGATATCGGGTTACTGGGCTCGGTATTGCGGCAACAAAGTTGCAGCTGCACGCGCGATTGCATCCTGTGCACAAAGAAATGATAACCGTTTAGTGTTTACCTGTCACCGTGGCGCGAAATTCGGACCAGAAATCTGTTCTCTCGAGGCGGATAAACCAAGTGCGAGTTTTACGCTCGAGCTGGCAAAATGATCCACCGGTATAAGCGCTTGAAAAGCGTAACTTCCGGCGAACGGTGTCGCGTCCCGTCGCGTTGCGTCGGCTGGCTTTCGGTTTTGCGCTCCACCGGCCAACCCGACGCGGAAAAACCTGCGGACGAACTTAGTCGGGGAGAGAGTAGGCTGGGATTTTATCCAGATAAACTCAACGTTCAACGCGGAAAGCTTCTTACACCCTCAAGCCACATATTCCCAACGCGGAAATAGTGCATACAGGTTTATCCATTATTCACCAGAGTTGCTCGCCTTTGATCGAAAGGCAGCAGCTCAAACGAAGCGCGAAACGAGCCCGTGATTGTCATTAACGGCAAAGATTCGGCAGGAGTCGAAGTTTAGGTGCCAGACGCCGTGCCGCAAACAATGCGAACGGCCTTCTATTCCGCATTACCCTGTCCGAAACCTTAAAAATGGAAGAGGACGACGTTGTCCATCGCTGCGGGGTCCTTCTAGCCAACGTGAACTCGCAAAGGTGTGGCCTTAGCCTCGCCGCGAAATGGTCCACCGAGGTCGACGATATCCTCGCGTTTTTTTCTCTCACTGGTCGAAAAATGACACGGAGACGGAAACTCCGTGGATGGTCCATCTTCCTACGGTCCTCCTTTTGCTGGTTCACGGTGCTTTGCGGAAAGGATCTCTTGCCCGAAGTCGTTGGAAACGTCGCGTCGCGTCCGCGAGATCCCATCGAGCCACGCGGCCAGTCCAATGTCGAAATGTTCCACTATTCCGCGCTCCCTCCTTTGCTTTTATTTCCCGTTCCCGTCCGCGTTCACTCGAGTAACCGCGCCGAAGGATTTTACGGCACGGATTTCCGTTATGTTTAAGGACACGAAAAGGCTGCGGTGGCAGAAGTAACGGGGGGTAGTTGTAGTTTCATCGACGTTCTCTGGAAACGTCGGGAGCGGAGATTTCTGGACGAAAGGAAGGTCGGATATCCGTGACCGGAAACGCGCAACTCCGCCAGGTGTCAGTCAAACTGCACACGGGGCACGGTGGGTGGTAACGTGCACGCGGGATGTGCGGTTATTTCGAATCCGTGCATCGTGACGCGCTGCAACCAGCCAGGATGCGGGCACGTCTATGGAACGGTGACGCATTAGCGTAGCAGAGAGTCGCATCGCGTCGCACCACCGCATTCCGCTGTTAACTGCGCGATGCGACGCGATGCGACGCGACGTGGGAGTTTTCGAGCGACAGATGTCTAGCTAAGCCCCCGCTGGTCGGCCGTGAGTTGCACCGCAACCTTTCCAGAGTTTATCAAACACGCACGCGGTAGCCGGAACACCATCTCCAACCTCGAGTCGTTCGAGTTTCTCACCAGCGATAAATTGTCGACGAACTCTACCCACCCGCGCAACCGTCTGTCCCGTTTTCTCGTACTTACCAACTTTTCCGCGTTGCGATTTGTCCAACGACTGGGCGCCGATTCGGAGCCTTTGAGATCGCGTCGAGAACCGACACAATCTGGCACATTTAAAGAGGGTTCGGCTCGACGGCCATCGAGCACTATCGCGAAAGCATTCGAAGAGCTGCGACCGCTGAAAGTCCGTGTCCGTGCAAGTCCACCGCGAACCTCTCTCTGCTTCCGCTGGGCAGACTCCTCCGAGCACGATACGGAGCGGTCCATTCACTAGGATTATGTTCTTTCAGCGCGAACATGTCGGTCACCGAAAGTGCGCCCCGTAAATCTGCACGCTAACACAGAAAAATGCTGGTAACCCGGCTACCCGAGGTCACTTCTTTTCGGCTACACGTTCGCCAAGTGAGCACTGATCGCCACGCTCCCGAAAGCGTCAGCATGCTAGAAAGAAGCTTGCCATTTCAGCGTGCCTCGTTTCATTTCGTACATACATACGTTTTATCTACGGGACGAATGTCGTTTGGGCTTTGTCTGGAAGCCGCCACGCGAGAAACTGCGACTCGATATTCAGAAAGACTTGCCCGCCGGTGAATTTGGATTTTCTTCGCCGTCCGCGAATAAAGTCTCGACTAAATTCGATTTCGGATCCAATTTCCTTCGACCTCGGATCGCTGGCATACTGCAGGATGCCTATTATATAATCGCCATCCTTCTGTCACGAAAATAGAGATCACCATTACTTGGTTTTCCCTTCCATGTCGCTCCATTCGCACCTTCGATAAGCCTATTATTCCTGCTTCTGTACTCCCCACACTTTATCCGTTTGCGGTCACGCAAAATACGAACGCTTTTATAACGAATTACGAAGCTCTTTTTGCAACCTGGCCGATTCCACCAACGCTGGTAATTCGAGTTGCTTGAATTTTGTCGCGGGCCGCCGCCATTGTCGTGCCACCGAAAACGCGAGTTTTTTTTATCTAAATTTTGGCTGGATATGGAGGGTAGACCTTTTTTACTGGCTGCGTCACGCACAAGTCGCGTCACCGAGAGCCACTCTTCAAACGTAAAGCGTTTTACGAGCGTGCCATCGGAACTCATCGATGTCCGAGTGTTCTGCTCGCGACTCGCTTCTCCCTGTGAATAAAATAAAAAGCCAATGGTGCGCGTGGACTCGCGATCGAATCTGGATCATCAGAGTTCCAGCAGCACCTAGCGAGCAAAAAGACGGTTCACTTTGTAACAACTTTTACGGCGAAAAGATTGGCAATCCCACGAGAAGCTGGTATAAAGTATAAAGAATACCAGAGGGGCGGTCTACGCGTCTACGCGGACGGGAGTTGGGATTTTTTCCGTGAGATTGGTTCGTTGTCTTACGGCTTCCATGCCTCGTTTGCTTTGTTCCTCGGACGGTCTGCACTAACTTAGGAAACGCTATCACAGGATCCAACAATCCAGGGAGGACGAGGGTGTCCTTTTACAACCAAGTCGATAGGGATCCCTGGACCGGCGCGGCGAATCAACGAAGCTCACTCTATGTACATTAGGGTGGCTCTTATTTTCGACTTTTCAATTTCTTTGGGGCACCCTCCAGAATAGTTCCAAATAATTAACAACAAATCCGTGTGAAGTTTGAGCTCGATCGGATAACGGGAAAGGGTGCCCCTGGGCCCCAAAAACATTTAAATCATTATTTAACAGCTCGCGAAGTCGATTTTATATAATATCCTCCAAGTAATTGATGATTAAATAAAAAAATATGTAAAACAAAAGTTGTAGATCATCAAAATTTGAGGAAAAAAAGTTTTTTTTTTAGGTTTTCGGACTTATTTCGAAAACCGTTTGACGCGCGAGAAAAAGTAATACAATATAAAAGATGCTCCTTGTCCGAATCTACAACTTTTGTTTGACATATTTTTTTATTTAATTATCAATACCTTGGAGGATATTATATAAAATCGACTTCGCCAGCTGTTAAATAATTATTTAAATGTTTTAGGGCCCAGGGGCACCCTTTCCCGTTATCCGATCGAGCTCAAACTTTACACGGATTTGTTGTTAATTATTTGGAACTATTCTGGAGGGTGCCCCGAAGAAAATCGTGAAAAAAATTTTACCAAGAGTAAATAAGGGCCACCCTAATGTGCATAAGCAGAGCGAACGATTCAACCATTCTAGGTATATCAAACAACTGGTTGGAAAAGGAGGTTCGAGAAAGATTGAGAGACGCGGTGCGCACCGTAGCATCGGGAAGCAACGGGTAGACATGATCAAAGGCGCTGCGAGGATAGGTAATTAAATGTTTGGCGCGTTTCAGTAAGGACGACTTGAGGAAGGTCGGAAAGCAAGAAAAAGTGGCAAAAGGCTCGGGAAGAAGGTCTGGAACGGAAATGAAGGGGAAAGCTCGAGGGAGCGCAGACGAGAAGGTAGAGAGAAGGCAGAGAGAAGGCGCGCAATTAGCTGGTTAACGGAGCGCGGGAAATGCCGCGGAATTAGCTGGCAGCTGTGGCGGAGTTTCTCGGGGCGGCTCGACTCGGCGCGCGCGGACAGAGAATCGGAGAAAAGTTTGCAGGGTAGCGGGTAAACGCGTCCCGTCGCGTCCCGTCGCTCTTTATTCGCGATACGGACCAGGAGACGAGCACGGAGGCAGAGTCGCGGTGCTGTCCTGAAAAAAAGCTTCGTGGCTGTCTATTCTGCGAAGGAAGCCGCAACGATATTTCTTTGGGGAACGTAGCTCGCGGCCAACCCTCGGAGAAGAAACTTCCTCTTGAGAAATACGGTTTGGCGAGCTTGGAATTTCTCCTACCGGTTAAAAAGAGTGGAGGAGGACGCCGCTGAAAGTCTCTCGACTCCCGACCGCGCGCAATATTTTCGTCGGAAGGAGGCATGAAAGTTACAGAGAGAAATCGGACACCACCTGTTATTCCAGCGGGGCAGAAATCGAGGTACCGCGAATCACAGAAGCTCGCTGTTCTTATCTCTTGGTTATTTCGTTGGTCGCGCTGGTGTTTCGTTCGTTTGCTCCGAACTCCATGTAATCCCTCTTTAACGAGTCCGCAAGCACAGCGCGGCGCGGGCGTGTCTATCGATTCGTTCGTTAGGCGGCCAGGCTTGTTAGCTTTACTTTTCCTCGGATCGGAAGAAATTCGAGCGAGAACGTAGCGGAGGGCAAGAGTGGCAGAGAGCGCGCTCGTGGCTTTTGGGCGATTTCACGCTTCACCCCTCGGCGCTGATTCGAAATTAACCGCGATCCCAATGGCCGCAGAGGAAGATAAAGGCGGCGAGACTCGATCGCGAATTGTACGTGCTGGCTAGCTGCGGCTTTATTTCGCTCTAATTTACGCGTTCGACTGGTCGGCAGTATTAATTACTGATCGCGCAATATGCATATCCCACGAAAATTTCAATGATAGGTCTGTTTCGCCGGGCATTAATCATGCGCGTATCGATGCTGGGAGTGTTTGTCGAGTTCGAATAATACCTTTGAATTTAACTCTTTGAAATTTATAATGCGGTTCGCATAAAACATCCACGGGATTCAATGTTTGCCGCTGCCTTCCTATAAATCGGGACCATTATCGGGCCGAATGAATTGTACACGATAAATTCGCTGGAATCGTTGATACGGTTAATCAAAGATAACCGGCGCGGGCCACGTTTCCATTCCAACGCGCTCGATAGTTTTTTCCTACTTGTTCTTTGTGCCGTTACTGCGACGTAACCCAGCAATCTTCGCAAATCTACAAATCTTCTCTACCGAAATCGAATCATTTACGGAACGTGCGATTGGGTCGAGTAACCGACGCGCCGATCGTATTATGCTATTGGCGCAAAATCACCGCTAAAAAAATCCCCTCCAACAATTATCGTAAAGGCTTTGATAATTAAATCGATTTCGATAACGTTACCCGCTCGCCCACTGTTCTCCGGAGGGCCATTAGAAATCGATGCGTCCGCCGCGCGCTTGTTACTGACCCGTCCCCTTTCATGTTTCGATTCGTTTTCTGGCTGAAATCTCTGATCAAGATAACCAGCTGGAGAACTAAAAACATTTTCCACAGGCAAAAAGCACCGTTCAGGGTGATAACGTTGGCAGAATTTCGCGAGCGAAACGGCGCGGCGCAGCCCGACGAGTCTTTATTCCGCGGGACCGTATCTATAGAACAAGAATCAATCCCAGCGGAAATTCATGGAACTGGCAATTCGTTGATCTCGAAATGGATCGTGACGGGCGTGCAAGCATCGGCTGGCTCTCGTTAATGCTATTGTTCCGCCAAGCCAAAATCCTCCGTTCACCCACCAGCTCGTCTCGCCTTTGTACCCTGCTGCCCCTCTCGCTCCCACCCCCATCCCTTTCGTTCGCGCTTTTTCTTTAGTTCTTTTCTTTTCCCCTTCCATCAAAGATGTCGGTAATCTCGTTCGAACGGACGCGTGGACGAAGATTTATGCGACTCGCGACATCGCGGTCCCTACTTTCACCGGATGTAAACGGCTTATCGGTTCGGCTAGAAAACGCCGCCCTCTGAGGCGAAGCTGCCTGCATAGTCCTTGTCGAAAATCTCCGCTCGATAGCATGTCCTTTTCTCTTCTTTTTAGTTCTTAGTGGCATTTCCTAGCGACGAAGCTGATCTCGAGTAGCACCATCGTTGCATCAACGACCTGAACGATTAGCAACCGACGGTTCCGAGTTCGTCGAAGACGGTCTCTGGATCAGAGCGAGTTTTGAGAGACGCAACGATAAAAACGCTGCCATGTTTTATGAACGGAGGAACGAAAGCGAGTTCGTTAATTCTATCTCGCTGCTCTATCTCCGGCGTCTTTCGTCTCTCGATTCGATAATAAAGATCAATCCGAGCTACGTTTCCACTGCTCCTTCTTCGCTAATGGACTTTTTGCGTGAAAAAGCGAATCGTCGGCCCAGATAACGCGACGTCCGGTAGTTGCGAAACCTTCTCCGTTCGCGACGGTTAACGATATCGCGTTTTGAGGCGTCGCGTCTCCTCGGAAAATAAATTGGATGTCAGAACAGCTGTAGGTCGATACTTTCTGAAGCTGTGCCTGGCCGACTTACCGGATCCTGGCCGCGTGTAAACACGGTCGGTTTATTTGCGTTGTCGGAAGATCGCTTTCATGTGACTGGACTACCGAGGGCTTTGAAACGGCGGGAAAGTGGTGAAAGATAACGCGACGATAGTTTCGCCGACTTGAGCGATTCTGTGGACGACGTCACGAAACTTCTTTTTAACCGTAATACTTATAGGTAGCTACGCTGAAGCGTGGTAAACTGCTTATCGTATTAATAAATATTGCTCGCTGTAACATATGCGACGAGATTGCTGGGAAGCAGGAAAGCCGGTCGCATCAGCCATTAATGCCGATGAGCATGGTAGTGGAGGGGGTGAGGAAGAAAATACATATTTGATCGAGTGAACGACTACGTTGGGACGCGCGGTGTCTGTCGAGTTTTCCAGTTACTCCGGAATCTGACTCTCGAGGGTCGTTGTAGTTTATCGAGACGTCGCGTCGCGCACCAAGTGCTGCGTGCGAGACTGCGACGGTAAGGGCGAGGGCGAGGACGAGGACAAGAAGGAAGACAAGCCGCCGCCACCGTGGCAGGCAAAGGGCCTGCTCGACTCGGCGAAATTTTATTACAACCGGCGGCTGCAACGCCAAACTTGCTCCCTCTAATTCACTTTCGCAACACGCTCCCCTACCACTTTAGACGCGTATAAATTTGGCCGCGTGTGTGCAATTATGTAAAACTTGCCCAGCCGTACGGCAAGCTTCCCCAAAATTATTTACCATCGAAATAGTTCCGCCGCGCCGCCTTGAGCACCAGTCTTCCGCGGCGCGGCGATAGACTCGCTCGGCCAACTTCCATGTAATTATAGGCGGGAAATCAAGTTTACGGCTGCGTTGTTGTTCCTGGCTGCTCGGTTCGTATGTACGCACCGCGGCGCGGGAATGTCTTTCCACCCCGATGCCGGGTCGAGTCGCGAGCTTTTCCCCTATCTCCGTTCCCGCGAGAAAGTGGAACAGGCGCCGGGCCGTGATGGAAGGCGAAGCGACGGCACGACAGCTGGATTGGACTTTGCTCGTTTATAGGCAAACATTTCGGACAGGTGGTCCATAACGGGGAGCACGGTTCGAGGAAAATTAGCGAGGAAAGCGGGCCATTAAACGGAGAATTATGCGCATACCGTGCGTGGTCGTTAAACGATTAACCCGCATTAACCTTCGTGTTTCTGGAGATTAGTAGGTCACGGGTGTGGCTGCGCTCGGGCCATTGTGGATCTATCGATCGTCCGATCGATCTATGTACGCCGCGCCGGATCGCCATAGGCATCGGGAACGGAGAAGCTCCGTTTCGGGAGCAGAAGTCTCGAGTGGGCGAAAGTAATTGCGCGCGGTAGTTGCCGGGCGTGGGTCCTATAAATTACATAGCCTCCGGTTTAAACGAGCATGTCGCGGTGAACCGATTGATAACGCGAACAGCGTCTAATAAAGTCCTGTCCATTAGTGCGGGAGAGCGGCGGCGGGGCGAGATTCCATTTTCGCCATTAATGTTTCGAAGGCTCGATTACCGCGGCGCATCTCACTCATAAATCAGCCGCGTAGCTGGCACGTGTGCCACGCTAATCGAGTAATTAACATTCCGAGTCTCGTTTAATTTCTACGTCATAGCCCGAGGTTGCGCGTGCACGCGGTCGCGGGCGCACATAATCGTCCGCCCCGCAAACTCCGCTCGCGGACCAACTTTTACCGAAGCACGCGCTCCTTCCGCGCCTACTTAGACAACTCGAACAAAGTATTCGCGGTTCCACTGTTCCGCCACTCTTTCGAACACCACCAAAGTGAAATTTATTTTGCTAATAGAGGTGGAAGGCGCACGGTAGACGGGGGCAGGCTATGGATAAAAGATTCTCTTTGTTCGCTGGTAGTCGAGGGCGTCGATAAATACCGCGTAATAGGAAATTATAAAACCCCTCCGGTAGCCATGGTGCGAGAAATGGGCCGGGGGATCGGGGCCAATTAATTCCACCTTAATTCATACGTAACGTTTTCAGCAGCAAACTTGGTCGGGCATGATTTCGGGAATGCGAGCTGCTGCTGCGAGGAGACTGGGTCGAGGGCGGTTTCGTCGGGAAATTAATCTATAAGCAATTTGTCGCGACATTAAGGCTTAAGCCTCCCCCTCGCCATCGGAGGTGCCAATGAAGTTCGATTAACTGGAATATTACGCGCGAGAGTTACAGCCGCCCGACACCCTCCGCGTCCTCTGCCCCACTAATTTAGGTCCCACTTGACCGAATTCGCCCGGCAGAATTTAATGAAATTAACCACCCTCCGTGGAAATGTTCACTGGGACGTTGCTGGTGGACTCTGGCTCGGTTCGATTCGCGCGTCTTAGAGGCGATCAGGTATTTTGTTGGCGCGCAGGTGTGGCCAGAGGATTACGCGGGGTAACCGGGGTGACCGTTTCGGTGGAGAATCGTCGAAGGTCGTTTAGCGAGGGAGGGCGAGCACCGAGAGCTGCGATTACAGGATTTAATCGGAGAAGTTATCGGAGCTTCCCCCTGCCCGCATTCCCGTTTCCTCTGTCACGGTCCTGTGGCAAACGAGCAACAGCCGCCCGATCGTTAGACGTCGTTCCAACTTTCGAAAGCTCCGCAACGAAACCGAGCAAGTGTTACGAGCGCTCAACCGTCGGCGCAACCGTCTTTCGCTTCTTAAACCCTTCCACGGGCAAAGAATAGTAAGATAGGTACTTTGGGCGCAGGCGGCGATCTGGTGCGAGAGATACTCGCGAGAGAAATGTTTCACGGAAATCGAAGGGCAGAGATCGCGCGGCGATATTAAATCGAATAAATCGCGTCGAGCCGTTGCCAGAAAGTATCTGTGCAATTTATAACGCGTATTGCCAATGGGCTGCGCTCGCGATACACGCGAGCTTTTCCAGCGTCGCGTCGGTTACTGTTTACGCGCGTGGCCCTCGATTTGTTCGCCGCGCTGCAGCAAGAAAAATAAAGCACCTGTTTTGTTTATTTTTTTTTCAACATTTTTGTTGCGCCAAGGGAAAAACAATCGAACGCGATCGGCGCGTTCCGTCGTAACGGGCGGTCCATTATTCCGATGCCCGACGTTCGTCCAGCGATAAATCGCTGAATCGTAAAGGGGAATAGTAAGGGGAGCAATAATAGTGCGCACATTTCCTCCGGCCACGGTTTCCACTTTCAACGTTATTTTTCCTCCGTAGCTACTTGTGCGTGGAGAAGGTCGTCCGCTCGGAAATAGCAACTCGTGTGCATAATGCAGGCGGCACGGCGCGGCGCGTGCTATCTGCGCTACAGGCTCCCTTATCTGTTCTCGTGTCCCAGAAATCCTTCCTAATGCACCCTGCTCGATCTCGGCATGAGCCGGCACCTCTGCATATAGGCGCGCAGCTTCTGCTAGGACAAAGGTTCCCGGCAGTGCTGTTTCGTCGGTTTTGTCGGGCGGGCCAGAGTTTCTTGGGACGTGGCTCGCAACCGCGGTCGGGCGTCGCCGAGAACGGTGGAAATGAATTAAGACCGTTTGAATTATATAGTAACGGAAGGAGCTGCGCTTAAAGTTGTGGGATAAGCGGCTAAGGGTGGTATCGGGACACGGAGATGGATCGTATTTAGCGAGAAGCTTGGACGAATTCGCGGGATGCGTTGTCGCCGCGAGCTCGTAGAAGTAAATTGGATCCGATTAAAATTACCTGCAGCGACAACGCGATTAGTCTTAAGCTAAACGAACCCGGTACCGGTACCTCGAGCACCGTGAACCGTCGTATTTAATCTTCTTGCTATTTACAGTAATCGCAGCAGTTTCGAAAGCCGCTTCCTCGAGAACCGTTCAACACGTTTCAACGTCCAAGCGATATCTGTTTAAACGCGATGGGGCGGCGGGGTATAACCAGTGCTTTCCGCGGCAGAAATGGCTCTCCGAGGAACCTTTAGAAAGAATATCGTCGTCTCTGGTCTATCGTAGCCCTGTCTAGATTTCGAGCTCCGCTTCAGCTTCGTTTTAGCTTCCACGCAACCGTTGCGTCACTCGTGATTATCCGCCACGAAATACGATTAGATTTTTCGGGCTTCGGCCGTTCATTTATCCGCTTAACCGCCTACCCGCCTGTCCTTCTTCTCACAGTGGAAGCCGTGTTTGCACGCGATGATGATTTATATAATAGTTTAGTGGTCCGAGAGTAGGTATTGAGTTCTCTTTGAGCTGAGCGCTACTTGATATTTTCCACCACCAGCTCGGTCGACTGGCACGTATAAAGTCTAAAGCTTATCATCTCGATCCGAGTGGTATCAGTTTTCCCTGCATCTCGAGGATTTAATCTTCTCCGATGCTTTGGAGCGCGTGCACCTCTTCGCAAAATCGAGTCGTGCGAGCAGTAAGCGAGACCGGGGCTAGTTGACTAACGAGGTTAGTTGACTAATTCCCTTTAATTGTTCTATTATAAATTATGCTGCGATTCGCGATATTGAAGCATATGGATGACCAGCTTGCCACTTAATGTGTCACCGTGACAAAAACTTGCGTGCTCTATCAGTGAGAATGAAAAATCTAAAAAGATCGGCGGGAAGTAAATATTTTTCTTTCGACTATTTATGAATTTTGTGACAGCTTATATATACGCCTTTCGCAGGCAAATGCTTAAAACTGAAAAGTAAATGTCAAGTCAACTAACCCCATGATATTTGTCAACTAACCCCACAGCCGGGGTTTGTTGACTTATTCGTCTCACTACTCTAAATATAATATAAACTACGACCTAGACTCAATTAAAACAGTTTCCAATATTAAGCCTGTATACCTAATGAAATTTGTAAACTTTCGGTGTGCAACAGGTCAACCAAATACCAATGGTCTATTTATAAGAATTAGAAATGTTAAAAATTATTCAACTATCCCCGGTCTCCCCTACAAATGACTTCGAGCAGGAAAAAATCTCCGACACGCAACCGTCCCGAGCATCCATAGAGGTGAATTAGCGGTTCAAGTAACGCCCGTTCCCGCGCAATACGAAACGCAAAGGACATTCCAGCAATTGGCTGATGACGGCGCGCGGTGGCTGCTGGCCAAAGCGGGTCGGTCTCGTTTTCTTCGGTGTAACGAGCCTTCTCGGAACAGGTGCACAGTTTCCGTCGCATTCTTTATCGATCGAGATCGTGTTACGAAATTCCATTAGCGATGTAATTACGCGCCGGGAACATTGTTAGTCGTTGCTCGTATTAAGTAGGCGGCGAAAGCGCAGCGCAGAGAAAATGCAACTCTCCAGGTACCTACCCGAGAGAAATAGATCGATCGCAGGATCGAAGACGCAACGGACATACGGAATAAGGGTCCTTGAGACGCAAGACGTTTCCCTGGAGCTCTCTGAGATGCTGGAACAAACGGTGGTTCCGCGGCAAACTGGATAGCAGGCTGAAACCGCCAGACTTCCCTTTCCTTTCCACTCGGCAAAGCCGCCAAGTAACGACGACAGCCATACGTTTCACCGATAATGCATATCCCGAGCCATCGAATCTTTCCGCGGATATGTATCTGGTATCTGCACGCGCATCCTGCACGAGGGAACGCGTACCCGTATAGGTAGGTTCGTGTGCGACCGGGAATATGGAATTGTGAGACGCGAGCGACAGGGTGTGAGAAATCGATCGGCCAAACCGAATATTGCCAGTTGCGAGGACTGCCGAGGAGCGCGATATTAGATGCGTCTCCAAAATTAATCAAATCCGATCGATATATACCTTTTCCAACACACTTACCCTCACTGCAGATTTTTTTTTAAATTTCCAAACTATTCATCGGCTTCTGAAAACTATCGAAACAGTACATCGCAAACGGATGATAGAGCTTTTAGTGGAATAATTCGATCGGTGATAAATATGAGATGAAGTTGAATTGTTAGGCCGAGGGAAAGTAACAGGTAGAAATCGTGAAATCACGCATAGGTGACAGCGGCGCGCGCGGTCAAAGTGTCAAGACACCCACCTCCTCTTCCGAAGCTTCTTGGCTGCCCACGATTATCGGCGCAAGCGAAGAATCCTAGGAAATCGAAAAGCACAGCCGGTGCAGCGGTGCAGAGAGCGGTTTTCGGGTGGCAGCAGTGCCTCTCTCGTCCGTCCTGATTCATCGCGCTCGGGACGAATCTGGATGGCTCTGTAGATAAAGACGAGCATACTGGGCTCCGATTCCGCAAAGCGAACATCCGGTGCACCTCGTATTACGACTGCGTATCCGGTGGACCGAACGACGACGCGACGTTTCACGGCCGCCTCCACGAACTCGAACGCGCCAGGCTGTATAAACTCGAACGAGACATCGCGTTCCTCGAAGCAACGTCGAGTACGTCGATCACGTCCACGCTATTCTCTCCTCGCGAATACCTGCCAGTGTGCCGATATCGAATCGGTTCCACTTCTAAACGATTCCTGCGCCGAGTACCTATTATCTCGTCGCGTGGCACCGCGTACATCGGTTCGCTTCGGTGCAACTCTCGCTTCGACGTTTCCCCGCGACAAAGAACCAATATTTCTATAAGACTTCGCTGGATCGATGGTTACCCTTAACAACAAGGAGCTTCCGGGTAGCGAAGGAAAAGGAGGAAGAAGCGATTTGGTATTTCCCAACGATGGCTGAATCGTCGCGACGAGTCGAAAGTTACCTACCGGAAGAACAACTACAAATGACTTAAGACGCTTTGGAGGAGAGGACTGCCCCCAGGATAAATAACGTCTATAGCTCCGCAGTGTCCTCTCCTTCCTCTCTCTGCTCGTTCACGCGGGCACCAGTTCTCCTTGGAACCGCGAAGCATCGTTTCCTAATCGGGGAATCCCAGCTTCCCGGCTTTTAAGCGAGAAACGGGACTGCGGGATTGAGAGGGGGATTAAAGCTACGAGGCGGTTGAAACCGCCGCGCGGAAAGTATCTTGGCGGAGGATTCGAGACGAATGCGTCCCTGTGCCTTTCGATTATCCAGCTTGAGGACGTATTGACGCAAAGGGGAACCAAGAAGGATCCGCAGCCTAGTACCGAGCGAACGCGTGTCATGGGAAATCGGATTACGGGATTCTCGACTAGCCGTGACACACAGCAGTTGGGCAAATCTCTCTTATACGTGGCCTGATTTGTAGATCTGGCTACGCGAAATCGAAGGGGAACAAATGATAATGATGACTATCCACGGAATATGTAAATTGTAAAAAGAGGCAAGAAATGGAGAGCGAGGCTCGGAAGCTGTTGGAGAGTCTGCGTATCTCGACTCGACAGCAACGTACACAAGTACGCTCGCGTCGTGGCATGGTGCTCTCGCTAAGAAAGTTTTTATCGGTGGCGCCGCTCCTTAACCGGAGAATCACCTCTTAACGAGGAAACTCGAAGAATCGTTATTTTTATCCTCCTCTAGTCGTACTAGAGTACCTGCTCCTCGTCACGTCTACCCGCGATTAAAAAGTTCGATCGGGAACGCAGACCACGTATTTAGCATTTGCCCGCGTAGATGGGCAGATGCCTCTACCCGTTGCTGGTTTTCCACTTCTGCCGCTTGGTGATCAGATTTCAGAGCGGATACACGATATCAACTGTACTGGAGGTGGCAGAGCGCTCTCGCCAATTCCGCGAGGCATTCTTGAGTGGCATGAGATTATTAAACCTTGTTTCCGCTAACGAGCAAAGCAGTGTTAAGCGACACGCTCTTTGCGAGGAGGATCGATGGAGCCAGGCCAATCTCGCATTAACGAGGTGGCGCGGCGACGCGACGCGTTTATCAGAGATCGTATCCTTCAATTACATCGCGTAATGGGTTCGGCAATATCCAAAGATTTGGCTAATATTTGAGCAGGATGATTGGAAACGAGTGGAATCCGCGAGAACGAAACGAACCACGGAAAGGGAGTGGAGTGGAGTGGAGTGGAGTGGAGTGGAGTGGAGTGGAGGATGCGAGTGGGAGGAAAACACGGCGGCCCCGTCGGCGTCGCGATCGATACAAATTTTCCTGCTTAATTTACTAGATGGAACCAGCGAGAACGCACTGTCTACTTTTTCCATTCTTCGATCCGTTGTAATTCCTTCGCGCGTTCCCATGTTCCCCTATCTTTTGCCATCTTCTCCCATCCGACTGCCAAGGTGCTCGACTGCCTCGCGAAATCATCTCTCTCGCTTTCCCGCCCATGAAAAGCTATGGTTTTGATCGCCCCTCGCCGACGATCCTGCGACCTGTGGGCTCGCAGAGTAGCACCAGTCTCGAGGACGTTGGTGTTTCGCGCGTCTTTCTAGCTGGCCCCGCGCACGTGTACGGTCTCTCGTGTCGGGCATACCGTCTAGAAGAGAAACGACGCAATCGAGGCTCTGCGAATCGTCGAGCCGATTAACCGGAGCAACTGGAGCGACGGGGGATGACGGGGGCGACTGAGGCGACCGAAGGGACCGAAGGAAGAAGCGAGTGCCACTAGGGAAATCATGTTGCGTCGTACGCTAGAAGTCTTGTAACTTATTCCGACTATTCTCGAGATTCCATCGCAGGGAAGAAGAGGCCCTTCGCGACTAGCAGTTAACAGTTAACGTCTCCCCGAGATTCTTGACGCGAGCAGGCAAATCATTCGCCGGCTCCTCCGGAACAACCCTAAATTTCCACGCCCCGGGAGACCTCGCGAGCTAGTCGACGCTCGACGGATAATCGGGGCCGCGCATGGCAGGCGTTAACGCGAAACCTTGCTCTCTCGACAACGGCCAATCTCGCGACGAGACTCGTCGCGCCGTGTCGCTGGTCTGTCGGCACTCCGACCGCCTTTACTTTCATACTTAATTGGAGGAGATACCAGGAGATTGTCAAACAGCAGGGCAATAAGCCAAAGTTCCTGGCAGAAGTGGAACGCCGTGGACCGCGTTTAATATCCTAACAGCCAGGCATTCCGATCGATGAGCCCTTGCGAGCGCGTAGCCTGGTGTCACAGAACCCTCGAACGGAAGCAGCACGATGTAGAAGGTAGAAGGTAGGTAGAGAAAGGCCGGCTGGTTTGAATAGCTTCGTCAAATAAGTCGGCGGACCGCACGTACCGCTTATATTGGACGTTCCGCTGTTCCGTCGGTCCTTTGGATATATCCCGAGCAGAATGCGAACTTTCTCGCGACACGTTTGTATTTTACCATCGACGACGGAACGCGAACGCGAAAGCGAACCGAGGTTTTCCGGCGACCGATTCCACGGCAAGAATCCACCGCAACACCTACCCCTCCCTCCTCCTTCCCCGTTCGCTGTAGTTTTCGCGAGAGGACGCCTCTGCACGGATTCCCTGCTTCCCTTCTAGCTTGCTGCCACGAGGATATTGCTAGTTTTACAACTTTCAAAATTCCGCGAGCCGACACGAGTTCGCCAGCTTCCACTTGTTTCTCCAAGGAGAACGACCGCGTACAAATACCGGATCGCGTCGCGGTATGCGCCCCGTTGAAATTGTTACGGCTCTGCGAAGAAGGTGAAGTTTATGGCTCAGATTGGTAGCTGTGTAGCAGAAATTAACGTTAACCGATTCGTCGCGATAAACGTGTAATGAAAATAAACTGCGCGTTGCTGGTGATGCGGCTTAGTGATTACCATAAATTACAATAATCTGTTACAGCGAACAGGCGTATCATTGTAATGTTAAACGCGCCACCGGCTGACTCGGAACCGCCTCGCCTGTGCGCGTTCGTTTCGAAAAAACGAGCGAACTGTCGCATCGCATCCAATCGCATCGGAGCGGGCGTATAGCATCGCGTGCGAGGGAAATGAAAAAATGAACAGCTCTATCGTATGAAACGTCGAAATCAAAAAGGAGAGAGAGAGAGAGAGAGGGGGTGACAATGGTTCGCACAGAGCGACAAGGATAAATCTTGGCGTCCGTGATACGGTCCTCGAAATTGCGAGAGAATGCGTATAATCGAATTGCCAATGTTCTGCACCGTGCACCCCCGTCCCGATCAATTAAAATAACAATATGCTCAATGGACCGCTTTGCATATAAATTAAAGGGGACATCGTTCGATGGTATCGACTGTATCGACACTTTTCGCGGTTACAATCGGTGGTCCACTCGCAGCACGCTACTCGCCATTCGCCGCTCGCTACTCGCCGGGGCAAAATCCCCTCGTTTTCGAGACTGCGATACGAAGCAAAATCCGATTCGAACGAGTCGAACGCGTCGACCCAAATGACAGGGAGGGACAGGGGAGAAAATAAACGAAAGAGAAAGAAATTAGCCAAAGCCCGCTAAAAAAAAAAAAACAGCTTAATGGCAAGTTTCGCCTATACGATCTTTTCCCATTGTTTCTTTCCGGGCTCCATTTTCGTTCAATTTCCATCGTGTATCTGCGTTTCACGTGGTATTTACGCACCACTGTTTCGAATTGATTTCAACATTGCTTCGCGTCATTACAAAAGCTCGATACAATTTGGCAATCCGAGTTGAAAATTACGGGAATTCGTCGAAATGGACATCAAGCAGATTACGCTCATACGCGAGGGAGCTTTTTCACAGAGATACAGAGAGATTGCAAGGAGAATTCTCTTTGTAAATGTTAGCGGTGTAAACGTGAGAAATTCGTATAATTTCAGGAAGATCGATGCGTGATCTGCCTTGACAGCAAATGTATTAGTTCAGGAGTTTGTTATTCCTCGTGAAAAAAAGAAACGGCCGATGAAAATGATCGAGAAGAAGCGGTGCTGCGATTAACGATTGATGGGAGCCACGGGAAGGTCGTTGACGGATGCACGAATCTCGGAATGGGCGTGCGCGCGCGTTCCGCCGAGATGAAAGTATTCCCGCGATTTCGAAGCGCAGATATTTTTCAACCGGGCAAAGCATACATTGCCGTAGAGGGATGAGCCAATTCTCGGTGGAAGATCGAGTGCAGTTGCCGTTGCCGTAACCGTTCCCAGTTTCGAGTATCCGATGCCTGGAAAGCCTCGAAAGGTTTTCACGGCTGTCCCCAACGATTTTCGTCGCAACTTCGGCTCAACTGGACCGTTGAAGACGAAACTTTTTAAGCGATTAAAACGCTTGTCGCGGACTTTTGCTTTCGGATCTACCCGCTGGCCGGCGACTTTGACGAACACGTTTTTCTCTTTCCCGTGTTTGTCGGCATGCCTCCGCGAAACCAGCGAAACTTCTCCAGGAAAAAGTATCGAGGAGGACGAGGGCACGCTATCTCGCAAGTTTGGTCGAAAGGAAGCCGGCTCGAGAATATAAGTGTGTCGCGTGTGTTCTCTCAAAGTTGGCATGCTTGGACCGTCGAAACGCGCATCGGTGTTGTTAAGGGGTTATATCTAGTCAGGCGGCCGAAAAGAGGCGAATATTTGTGAATTTTTTTTGAAGAACCAGAAGCGTATATTTTTACAAATCTTTTTCCGCTTAAAAGAGCAACATTTAAAGAACATTTGGTAATTTTTTCGTAGAAAAATATTTACGTTTATAATAAAATAACAACCGACATCAAAGAAGCATTTTTAAATATTTGCTTTTGCGGTGAGCACTGTTATTCAGAACCAGATTATCTAAAATCGAAAAACAAAAAAAGATTTCGTTAGTATATTAATGTGTCCTCAGGTTGAAGCAGAGAATTTTCCGAAATATTAATTTAAAACAAAATGGCAGCTATTTGAAATCCTGATTTTTCCGTGCAAAAATCACGCGAAAAAATCAGGATTTCAACTTTAAATAGCCGCCATTTTGTTTTAAATTAATATTTCGGAAAATTCTCTCCGTCAGCCTGAGGATACATTAATATACTAACGAAACCTATTTTGTTTTTTGATTTTAGATAATATGGTTCCGAATGGCAGTGCTCACCGCAAAGTCAAATTTTTAAAAATGCTTCTTGGATGTCGGTTGTTACTTTATTATAAACGTAAATATTTTTCTACGAAAGAATTACCAAATGTTCCTTAAATGTTGCTCTTTTAAGTGCAACAAGTTTTGTAAAAATATACGCTTCCGTTTCTTAAAAAAAAATTCACAAATATTCGCCTCTTTTCGGCCGCCTGACTAGGTATAACCCCTTAAAGCGCTTCATCTCAGATTCATCGTCTCTCGGCGGGTGGTCGCGACAACAAGCTAAAGGGTGTTGATTCCAAGTACACCGAGAAGTTACGAGGTGACTCGTCGCAGCAAGCGCAAACCTACTTCGTCTCTCTCCGATTCTCTAGCCGAAAGTCAGAATATTCGGAATAACTTGGCTGCGAAGTCGAAAGAAAGGATGCGAGATGATGGATTTAGTGGTTGGCGGTGGGCGCGTGCATTCCCGGGCGTTCCCGGCCTTTCCGGGACCACTGAAAACCGCGATCCTACGACTTCAATCTCGTTCTCTCGCGCGTTAAACTCATTCGAGCATTCCACAGTTTACACTGTTTACCGCATAGAATTCCATTTCCTGCCGGAAAGTATCGCGCTTCCTTCCGGACAATAACTTTCGCTTCGCACCCTGTGAAACTTGGTTGAATGATTCGCAGTGGTAAGAAGTCGAACGACGAGCAAACCTAGCGAGATCTCGGGAGATTCTTGAAATGAGAATGCGAAGACCTCGCGGACCCGCCTTGGCGTTGCGTGCGCGAGAGTCGCGGCGAATTAGGACGAGGATTACGCGGAGGGAAGGTAGCTGGAAACAGGCTACCCTTTATATTTATCGGGAGCATCTTGCGTGGCTGCGGCAGTTAACCGTAAAGTTGCAGCAGCTGAATAGCGGACGGCGGGGAGGAAAAAAGAGGCTTGCGTTACGGCAGGCTGCGATACAGCGAGCAATTGGGAAAAGCTCGACGGTAGGAACAGTGCGGGTTGCCGTTGCTATATAAAAGCCATTTCCTAGGGACCGCGTTGTGGATAAGCCGAGCGAATCCCGGTGGACCACGCGAACTCCACGAGAATCAATCTGCATCGAGTCGAAATTTTTTGTTCCCGAAGAACGCGAGGCTCGCTTTCGAATTACCCAATTTGTTTCGTTTCGATACCCCCGTTCCTTCTTCGTCGTTCTTTATGTTTTTGCTTGTTGCTCGGAAACAGAAGCGATAGGTGTTGCCGCTATTTGGTGAGGTATGAAATGTAAACAATGTACATTAGGATGGCTCTTTATTTACCTTTGGTAAAATTGTTTTTCAAGATTTTCTTCGAGGCACCCCCCAGAATAGTTCCAAATAATTAAAAAAAAACCGTGTAAAGTTTGAGCTCGATCGGATAACGGGAAAGGGTGCTCCTGGGCCCTTAAAAATTTAATTCATTATTTAACATCTCGCGAAGTCGATTTTATATAATATCCTCCAAGTAATTGATGATTAAATAAAAAAATATGTAAAACAAAAGTTGTAGATCATCAAAATTTGAGGAAAAAAAAGTTTTTTTTTTAGGTTTTCGGACTTATTTCGAAAACCGTTTGTCGCACGAGAAAAGTAATACAACATAAAAGATGCTCCTTGTCCGGATCTACAACTTTTGTTGGACATATTTTTTTATTTAATCAATAACTTGGAGGATAATATATAAAATCGACTTCGCGAGCTGTCAAATAATGATTTAAATGTTTAAGGGCTCAGGGGCACCTTTTCAGGAGCTCAAACTTTACACGGATTTTTTTTTTAATTATTTGGAACTATTCCGGAGGGTGCCCCGAAGAAAATTCAAAGTCGAAAATAAGAGCCACCCTAATGTACATACACGTAGTGGAGTGCGAAGTGGGTCTATTCATCGCGAGCGGAGAGGGTGGCACGTAGATACGCGTCCGTAGTCAGGGTCAGTGTGTCGTGACACACCGTCTTGTCTTCATCGTCTTCGTCGTGTTCGTCCGCCCGAGGACGAGGCCAAAGAGGTCCTGGCGGCTTGCCAACCACCTTTCGGGGAATCTCTCTAATAGAGAAACTGTGCGCGCTAGTTGGTCGACTATCACTCTCGCTCGTTCCCACCCCTTCATTCAATCCTCGTCCCCCGTCCGGCTCTCCATTTAGCTCGTGTCTGATCATTTATTGAAGCCGAAGCGAACGGAACAGCAGCGCGTTCGCGACGCATTCGTAAGCGTACGCGACCGTCCGTCGTCGGGTTACTTATTTAACAGGATTCTGCTGCGCTCGATAATAAATCTCGGTGGGTGCTAGCTGTTTCGTCGGGCAGCGAAATTCGGCGGAAAAACGAGCGTGCGCGATGCGATATAGATAGGGTATGTTCGTTGAGCTGCTCGGCGTGAAGCTCCAAGACTCGATGCGTAGCGTAATTATTCAGGAGAACCGAATCTGCTACTAATTACCAGGCATGCCGAGCAGCGTACGTTAAGCAGCTGAGTCGAACGGAAGATGTTCTCGGGCGAGCGATTTCCGCGAGGAAGCATCGCGTAGCTCGCGGCTCGTAGCCAGGGAACAGGAAGGGAAACTCCGGCTCGAGGACGATTAAAAATGAAATTATCCCGAAACTCTTGCTGCTCGCCGACTGCCTGCTGCTCTAGCAATTACAAGGGAAGGGTCCGTTTCGGCTTGTAATTTGCACAGAAGGCGGTTGAATTTTGACGGTATTTTTCGAGGAAGCTCGTTACGTTAACGCAACTTCGGATCGAAATTCACGGGCGAGGGTGGGGAGCGCGGGCATCGACGGGAGTTGGCGAGATCTGTTCGTAATAACCCGAAGAGTTAATGCAACGAGCGTTCGCGGCGCGGCGCACCGAACAAAGCCGCGTTGATTAATGCACGACTTCTTGGAGGGAAGTTGCTGAAATTGAACATGGTGTTATTTCGATCCGCGATTCGTGGCGCGTGCCGCGTGGTCCGTCGACCAAACGCCGAGAGCCAGCGGCAGGAATCAGAAGAGGCCAGGGGGGGGCTGGGGGCACGGGGCAGGAGGCTGGGGCTAGCTCACCGCATTACAACCATTCGTTGGAATAACACAGTCCGTAATGGATTGCTCTGGAATTGAGTCGGGATGGTCTCTTTGCAGAGCGAAATGTTTCCGGTCGCGTAATCTCTCCGTGTAATCGACGTACCGCGTCGTCCCTCGTCCCTTCGAGAACTCGTTTCGTATTCTCCAGCCTGCGAGGTCGTCCCTGTGAAAAAGACGCCGAACACAAGCAAGCTTCTGAGGGGTTCCATTTAATTTCGCTGCAGCGACGACGACCTTTGCATTCCGCAGGCGAAGCAAGCCGAGCCTCGCCGTGCCTATCAATTAAATGTGGCTGCTCGTTAAAAATGTCGCAGCGAGGAGGACCAAGGCGATGGTGACGGTGTGACGCTCTCGCGACCAGGGATACCTCGCTGTTGCTCTGAAAACGCTCGCTCTTCCAAGGTGGATTCTAACAGCTGCGTGTAATAGGTCGGGGTTAGGTCTGGGGCAATTTATCTGAGCGATGCGAGTGGAAGCTCGAAGAAGTGGACTGAGCGTCCTTGAGGCAACCTCCGACGAGCCGGCATGGCAGGCACGGGCCCCGTCTCTCTCGCCCTACCTTCCTACCTTCTCATCCGCGGACGTGTACACGAACGCTTAGCTGGCTTACCGGGTAATTTGCCAGGAAGATCGATAACCGATAATTTACACGCCGGTTACGCGTCGTCCTCGGACGACTCCATCGTCTGGGACATGGGAGAAGCCGGTCGGTAGAGAGCGAAGAATCGCGCGTGGCTATTCCGCGGCCCCTCTGCAGCGAACCAGCGTCCATTCGATTAGCCCTCGCGAGGCCGGCAGCTTGTGTTCCTCCGACTGGCGACCTAACGCATCCATGCCTCCACGAATATCGCGATCGATACGGCTGATCGAAGTTCCTGCTCGTAAGCACACCGCCTGCGCCGGGTGGAAGGCGGAACAAGCCAGGCGAAGAGTAAAAGCGATGATGGGACAAGACCTCTAATGGACCGGTATAATAATTGCAGCGCCGAGGATGCCGGGGAATGGAAGATCGGAAAATATAGGGCGGGAGGACTACACGGCTGAAGAACGCGACCAAGGGGGGCACGCAAGAGACTAGAAAGCTAGAAGGTCGAGGGTCCAATTACTCTGCGCAGTTATGCGGCGTGAGCTCAGGGAGGAAAAGACAGATCGCGAGAACAGAGAACGGAGGAAGGTGAGCGGTTTGCTGTCCGGTGGCATCGCCCCGTTAATCTCGTCTTAACGAGGATCTAACTCGGTCTTCGGGATACAGCAGCTCACGGTGAAGTTGCACGCTGCAGGCAACGCGGACGCGCAGCCGGGCGATCACGACGGAGATCATAGCGAGCGTACCGCGCAACTATATGTATAGAATGTAGAAGATGAGAAGATGCCCGAGAACCGGAGGCGAGCAAGATTTGGTTAAGACGACGGCTCTTACCCGAACCGTATTAAACCGATATCTATTAGGGTATGTCTTACGCCCTGCCACGAACAGCGAGACATACGAGGCAGGATCAACCGACCGATTACTGCCTCCGGCGATTCCAGAAATGTCATTAAGAGCCTACCGAGCCGTGGCCAATATCCGACAACTCTCTATTGCTCTTCTTCCCCTCCTTCGCGTACAAACTCTCGACCGCATAAATTTGGCGAACGCAAATGCCGTCGCGCGAATCGCCCGTCAGATGTCTCGCGCACTTGCCGATAACTACTGTGTACACGGTACACACAGTGCCTACCTACGCTGTTCGCAAAAAAATTCCCATTCGATACGCTGTACATTTACGAACATTCCTCCAGCCACCCTCGTGGCTTTAGCAGTCCATTATTCCAGTCGCTGTGGACGGCAGTTTTCCCTACGAACTTTTCGAAAATGGGATTTCAACGTTTGCGGTCTGCCTGCGACAGAGTTACTCGCCCCTACGTAAATTTCTTTCTGCCGGAAAAACCAACTCTCGCCGACTGACTTCGCAGAATTTTGACGAGCTCGTCGGATCGGCTCGCGCGCCGATCAGTTTGTCGATCGCGCGAGGCGACGCGCCGCGGAGCAGGGGAGCGAGCGAAACTCGCAACGATTAAGGTCGACTAGTTTCCCTTCGACGGTGGATTCTTTTTTTTTCTTTTACCGCAACCATCCCCGACGCGAAATGACAGCTATTGACGCGATAAAAGCACGAATATCGAGCTGCTGGTGCCACGGTAAATATAAACCGCGTTGCTTTACAAGCTAAAAGCAGCGCGATGTAAGCAGTAATGGCTCCACTCCGCTCCGCTCCGCCCCGGGGCATATCCCTCTTATTATTCGAGGGGTCGTGAATGTGGCAGCTTTCACGTCGTTATTTACCTAGCGCGGATTCCGATTTTCGTCGTAAAAATCACCACTCAACGTATGTATGTTCGGGTCGATAACGTTTACGAAAACCAACTTGCGGCTTACAGCGAGCGTACGCTTCCGTAATAGGTTTTAATATAGGCCCGATTCATCAATCGCCCTCGATCTACATATTATACCTCGCGCAGACGACCATCATCGATCGCGCGGGTCCTAACGAGCAATCTATGCTTCGCGGACGCGAACGATTGATTACTCCCTCGCGTCATCAAACCACTCAGCGATGTAGATATTTATCGACGAGGAAGCAGCGCGATAAACTTACCACGTAGGAGGACTTACAATTAGTTTCCACGGGTTGCCAAATTCGTTTTCAGCTCGAAATCAAGTTACGTGGCTGCAACAACAGGCTCGGTAAACCGTAGGAACGAAAGTCTTTACTTTTCGTCCCCGTCGCATTTTTCAAGCGGTTTTACCGCGTTTCACTGTGCTCTATCGTGTTATACCGCATTCCGGAGTGAACTTACGAATACAAACGACAATCGTTCTGACCAAACGCGTCGCGACCCGAAGCCAGTGGACGCCAAACGAACGAATTCCGTCGAGTTCCTTCTAAAGGGGAACAGCTGTGAGTGAAAAACAGAAATTATCGGAAATTCCCGTTGTTTCACCAGAGAAAGCAAAGCTTCGGTCTCTGATGTTCAACTTGCGCGACAGCGGCTTCCGTTTCCCGTTTTCCGTACACTCGTTGCACCCCGAGCGTTCGGTCGCCTTTTTGCGACAGCTGATCGACATCCAGGGGTTATTAATTATCGTTAAAGTTCATTGTGAATGACGCCTGATCGAATTGGACCGCCGAGTAGGGTCGCGTAATTAGACGCAACTCGTCAGTGGTAATGGTTCGTGGCGTGCAGATCGGTCGACGTGTGTTCAATGATTAATGAATCGTCAAAACGCGAGAAATTTCGTGATGCCGTCGATCAACGACCGGGTCGATTAAATCGAACAGTAGATTCGCGCAATTTCTGTCAGCTGAAACGTACCTATTCGCGAATGTAAGCGAACAGTACCTAATTCGTAGCGAAACGGCCGACACGCGAATTGCCACAGTAAACGAATTCCTTTTCGCTCTTTCTGTTCAAATATTAATGATACCGCGATACAATATTGCGGCAACGATCACGTATGCGTCATCCTATTTCATTAGGTCCCGGCCAACGCGTACATTTCAAGCAATTACCTTGATTCATCGAATCGCAAATAATTATACCACTTCGATGCTATGAAATACAGCTATTTGCTGCGTCATTCGAGTAACTATTTTGATAATAATATTGATGCGTTGCGGTTTCCATTACTTTTCCACCGAGCTGCGCGACCAACGAATCAATTTTTAATTTTCAATGTACAATGTACAATGTACAATGTACGATGTACGATGTACGATGTTCGATGTTCGATGTTCGATTTTCAATTTTCAATTTTCTGTGCGAAACTACTTAGCATTCTCTCTGATTCGCCTCGGAATCCTTTTGCGAATTTTTAAACAACGAATAAACAACTTCTTGTTGACTACATACGGTTCTATAATTATTGGCAGCGACTCTGCAAGCAGCCCCGATCCTTCGGATTGCGGATAAATGAATAAATAAACGAGGTAATTCACTTTTGGAAACACGAGGTGTGCAGTGAATTGAACTCCTCTTGTTACTTATTAAGTAGCTGTTGTTTTATGTAAAATTCGTGTACTTTGAGGGTTGCATTTGAAAATATAGATCCCTCAAACTTTCCTTTGTAGCACTTGTCTCGAAGTCGCCCATAATTAACTAATTAAGAGCTGTTATTGGGCAGCACGCATGCTGAAATAATGGTCGGGAAAACACGTGGACGCCAGGTTACAGTACCAAGTGGTGTTCACCCTTAACACTGGCATACTGGCGTGTTTTGACGTCCATTTTAGTTCATAGCTTCTACCACTACGCGTCATTTGCGTGGCCATAAATTGAATTAACTCTTCAAAGGCTGTTTGGATCAATAAATAAACAATACTGCGGTTGAACATGATTGCGTACTGACCAGCAGGGCCTTTGCAAATGACTCGGGACCTCACAGTGCATATAAATAAATAAATGAACAGCTTTGTATATTCTTGGATGCAATTTCCTTCTGTAATAAGCTGTCCTTTAACGGGAATTGTCTGTATCGTCGTTTATCCAAAATTAATTTACGGAGCGACGGGGAGATTTTTTCGAAAAATCCGGCGATCGAGGCGATAAAGTCCCGACAAAACCACGAGTGTTTTTCCTGGCCCGTATTCGCAGCGTATTTTCGATTCCCACGGAAGGTCTGACGATGGGCGAAGCTCGCTTCGAATTAATTAATCGGTGGTAGCGAAGCCAGGGCCCGGGACGCGAATAAGGCGTAGGTTGCGCGCAGTTACGGAAACTAATTACTGGATACTTCGTGACGGGCAGGCCGGTGTAAGTTTTCCCGTTGCGAGGATCGAGTTTCGCCTCGGTTGCGCAAACTTTAATAAATTGCGGCTCGTTTGTTTTGGCCCCGACGCGAACGGTGGCGCAAAACGGCCCCTTCCCGGTTCCGTGTCAATCCTTACAAGAGGCTGCTCGAGCTCGCTGGATCTTCGGATACCGATAACGGATAGCGAATCGCGTGTACTCGAGTACGAAGGGAACACGGGGAGGTTTATGTACAGCGTTTACACGGTCGGGTCAGCCGCGACGAGCATTATGGTTCCTAACGCGACCGTGAAGAGCGAAAACGCGGAGGTTGCTTCTGGTTTAACGTCGCCTCCTTACGAAACACCATTTCTCTTGCTCTTTAAATTACCTTCTAGGACAGCCTGTAATTTTGCCAGCGCAAGAATATTGCCCCAGGATTAAGAACGAGCATTAGCCGGGCCGTTGTGCCGCGCTGAGCCGCCCGCCCCGCGCCGGTGCGAAAGGGTAGGCACGTGCTCGCCAGCGGTGCCACCCCCGCGCACCCATATTGCACGTGTATATGGCCATCGTAGTCATCTAAACAACTCTGCCGAAACAACGTCGTCGCCATCCAGTGGCTTTACGAGGCGCCGCTTGTGCTCGCCCTCGGTTTAACCCGACAACCTCTACACCTTGTAAAATCCACGAGCTTACAGACTGCTTTACCACCTCACCGCGGTTACCTTCGTCCCTTCCCGCCAATCGCGTGGCCACCCCACGAATACTGGCAACGAGCGCAGCATACCAGAATCCGCGAGCAGCCTAATTACCGCGATCAATTTCTTTCATTCTCATTTGTCACGCGAAGATTCGCACCCTCGGTGCTCGGTAGGCGAGGACCCCTAACGAAAGTAACAAATTAACGTCCTCCAGTCGGAAATTGCACGCTCTTGAGTTACAGCCTCGGGGATAGCCAAAGTCCCCGGACGTCGCCGCACCGTAAGAAATGACGCGAATTCATTCCCACCGTCTCGGCGATTCCGCGCGACTCCGACCAATGCGAATACCTAATATTCCACGCGTTTAATTAAGCAGAAATGCCGAGACAGTTTAAAAATCTGCAGGAACTATGCGTACAATTCGACGCGCGCGTAATCTACGCCGATGACGGATTAAAGGTCCCGCGAGCCACGTTACGATATTATCGTCCGCTTTTACTAACTTCTGCGCGACTAACTATGAAAATCGCGAGAATTCCCGAATTTCCGAGCTTCTTCGCATCCCGCCCGATTCCCCGCGGGTTTGGCAAATTTCCCGGCATTCGCGCAGCTGGACACGCGGAGAGGCATAGAAGAATCTCCGAGAAGATTCAGCTTCGAGCTGCGCGTAACGCTGAAAAGTGGCAAGACAGAGTTGCGAGAGAACGCCTCGAGCTGCTCGACAATTTCTATGCATACAAATGGCCAAGGTGCAGCGGAGAAGTTGGTGGGCTTCAACGAGTCCGCGAACGCCGATATGTGCGAGTAGTCGAGGAACGTTCCACAATTCTGCAGACGCGATACTGCAACTTCCAACTTGGGGCATACTTTTGCGTACTTTACGCGACTCGAGACGGGCGATTTGGCAGGAGCGCAAGAGGAAAGAGGACTGGTTAGATTGGCAGGAATTGCCAGCTTTATTTAGCAATCGTTGGGAAGTTATCAAAATACTATGACGTCGAGCATCACCCAAGAAACGGTTCACCTTGGCGCCAAGGGTTATTAACGATGCTATTCGTGATTAATGGGAACATTGCGAGGCACCGTAATTCATCGGTGCATCGTCCTTCGTGCTTGACCGCAATCCTCGCCAGCCGAGTCCTTCTTGTTCGGCGGCACCTAACGATAACGGACGCCGGGTGCTTTTGCGTAACCAAGAAGAATCGAGTCCATCGTGCGAGGTAAGCCTTTCCGCGGGGCGCTACCGACCAGCGGGTTTAAACTGTTTAAAGTGCTTTCGCGTTTGGCTGGGCAATGATTGCACCCGTATTGCATCGTGATTTCTACGATACTCCTACACTTTATACCTGCGTCATAACGCATAGGTCGTTAGAGTAAATGACGAGCCTACGACCACTGTTAACAAGACTAATCTACTTAAGAAGTGAAACGGCTCCCTGCCGTTTCAGGCCGGCTTCCAATTATGTATTCTTCTCACTTTGGTGTTCGGCAAGACAAAGGTGAAGTTGCCCAGGTTTCCCGTCAATTGCTCATTTCTCCTCTAATCTGTGCAAGAGATCGTTGCCATTGTCACCGTTGTAACTAGGATTGCCGTAGCTAGTCTTTCGTTGCTATTATCGCGTAATTATGGCTCGTGCGACGAGTATCTTGCATAGTGCCGGGAAAAGGAAAATGGTCGGGTGACGAGGGGAAATGCTAGGCGAAGGAGAACCGACGGGGAAGTCTAGGATTCCAGGATGGGAGGAATTTCACATGGATGTCAGGTTCAGCAGGGCGTCGAGTGTGTTTCAGCGAGGAGTCCTCGAAGGAGGTGGGCCGAGACGAGGCAAGGGATGGCAAGGGGCGGCGAGACGAGGGAAGACGAGGCTTGGTAATAAGCGAGCCACGGTGCTCTTGGTCCTTTCAGACACAGCGAACCGTGCGACTGCCTTGCCGTCTGAACGAGGAACGTGTAAATGCGATGTTAAGGGCGGCGCGAATAATAACGTCTGGCCGAGTAGGATCTCGTTTCGGCTCGCGAAGAAGGCGGCCGCGACCAGTCACGAGCAACCGCTACTGAATAAAACCGCTCATTATTAATACCACGTATTAAGGCCGCGCTCGTTCAACCGTCAATACGGAGGAAAACTCGACGGCGAAACAGTTGCGGCCTTAATCGCGATTTCCCGCTGGCCTTTCGAACGTGTCAAAGGACGGCCGTGTTGCCCGGGATGCCAAGCAACAATTTCATCAAGCGAAATCCGTTATTAAGTTCGAGCATGGCCTGGAATGCTTCGAATATTTTTCTCTCCGAGGATTAGCACCGGTACGAACGGCGGCGATTTCTTTCTCCGTCGCTGGAAAAAATGTACCGGCGATTAATTTCAGAGAGCGGATTATGGGCCAAAGCAGCTTATTATTAATGCACCGCCGTAATAGCGGGCATCGCGTATTTAGGGCGCGTGTGTTTGCGCAACCTTCGTCCAGATATATATATATATTTTCGTGCAACGCGAACAACGAAGTTCGCAAACAAGCACGAAGCGGACGACGAGGTTTCCCGATCGACGTCTCAATTTGGCGAGGCTGAGCTTACGAAGCCGCCCGATTCATCGCCTAAAATACGATCTCTGAGAGCAGAAAATGGACTTTGGGAAGAGTAATCGAGGCTCCTGTGCCGCGGCGCGTCGCGTCCGCCGGAACTTCAATCCGTTCTCCCCGCTGGTACTTTTTCGTTGGTTCGTAATCGTGCTCGCAGAACCGTGAAGCAGACGTAATTAAAACGAATGTAATTACCGACGCGGGCGGACGTTGAGGGGGTTGAAGTCTAGCGCGTGTCAGTGACAGCAGCCGTGAGGTTTCCGTTTGCGTATCCTCTGCATGCACATGCACGCGTCCGCGTACGTATGCATGCCTACTCCGCTGCTCGAGCATCTATGCGCTGTTCGCGCACTTTTAACCCCTTAAGCGAGAGTAAATTTTCCTCGGGCTGTCGACCAGCAGGATTATCGTTTCTCTCTGAATACATATAGGTATGTATTCGATGCGACGGTCCCGCGGACGAGCCGCTTGTTTCGGGGCGCAAAGTCCGTCCCCACTCGCTTCTCTTCCATTGCGCGCACCTGCCATGAAAGCGCTTTCGTGTCTATCACAAAGTGCTATGAGGACCCTTTGGTTCCATGTCACGCGATACCAACTCATTCGCAGCTCTTATCTAACAGAAACATTGGTGTTCCGTTTTACCCCACTTTCCCCAGCTACCTACGCCTCTCGCACCCAAAGCTTCCTTGCGATCCAACCCGCGAGCACAGCGAAGGAAATAGATGAGAAAATGCCGTGGGACTGGTACAACAGATGGAGAGACGTCCTGTCGGTATTACGCGCATCCTTTGGAACATTTGCCCGTGATTTATTGGTGACGCGAATTCGCGACGCGGAGCCGCTCTTTCGACGGAGTTCCGACGTGGCAACGGGAGGACAGGAAGAGGGAAAGAGAGGAAGGGAATGGCGAAGCGTGCGCCGTTGGGAGGTAGGAAATCTTTTGCTCGGGACGAGTGCAGCTCCTTTCTTTGCGGAGCTCTAAAGGAGGACTATTATGAGCAGTCACCGAGCGAATCTGTGCGTGACTTTACGTGGTGCACGCGCATTGTTGGCGCGCGAGTAACCGTGCTACTGCGAAAGAGGATCGAGGAGAGCAAACGAGCGAGCTTTATCGCCGAACAAGCTTACAAAGGCGCCTCGGGGGAGCATCGAACGAGTAACCCCCGGTAGTCGCTCGCGACAAATTCTTCTCCAATTAACGGAGAAACTGGAAACCACTTCGTACTTTCGCGATGCTCGAAAAGTAAATACAGGCTCGGCTGAAGCGAGCCGCTGATCGATGAAGAAGATCAGGTCGCTGGATCTGTAGGGGGCAGGTGGATGGAAAAACGTAGTCCGTTGAGTCCGTTCTTATCGGAACAGATTGACGCACGCTGGATTCGCTCAGTTGTTTGCCCAATGTCTCTGTAAAACAAGGAAGAGGCCTTGGTGTCCCTGTTCCCGTCGACGCCAGTCACGCGACAAGGATGCTTCGTTTCGCACTCGAGACTGTTGCAAACAAAGAACCGGCAATACCCGTCCGAAGTAACAAAGTGCCAGCGTAAATAATGCCTTTAATGAAAGTTGCTGGTTAAGTTCGCGATATAGGTATATCCCGGCTGGAGGAGGTTCACCTAGTGGCCCGGCGCGTCGCGATTAACGATCCTTACGCAATCTCGTTAAGTCGACAGCAAACGGGTGGCCAATTAAACCGCTCGCTGGTTCGTTCCAGATAATCGAGAGGAAGGACACGGCGAGTGTTTCCTTCGTTCTCCAAGGAATTCGTGGTCGCGATACGAAGATGCGTGCTCGTTTCCGAGCTGGCGAGAAGGCACCCGAGAAGACTATGTACATATGTACCGCCCACGTGGTGGACGACGGGAGGAAAAGCGAGCGATCGAAATGCACCGTCTGCGCCGAAACTTCAACCTTCCACCTTATCGTTAGCCGCGATTACCTTAGAATGCTCGCCGAGCGATTCGCAATGGCGCCGATCCCCTAGCCTTGACCTGCTTCGAGGTGTACCTACCGCTCGACCGGTTGAAAAATCCTTGAAATTTCACCGGCCAAATTATCGAAATTATTTCGCGAAACATGGGACATCGTAAAAGTCTGATCAACAATCTTAATGGATGCGAGAGAGCTCGGCTCGAGCTATTTGCTAATTGCAAACTGTCTGAAACAAACGGCATAGGTATGCCGTGGATGTTTACGTATTGTAACCGTGTGTAAAGTATGGTCCAAGTCTGCGAGAGTTCCTGCAATGCGGGCCTTGATAAAATATTTGATTAACGGCGTTTCCTTACACTCGTCGGCTCTAGCGGTGGGCAGAGGCTCGCTTGCTAAAACGTGCGGCGGTCTCTACTCTCTAGGCGATTATGTCCGTGAAATCCTGGCGACGCACAGTGGTTCGAATATACTACATGTTAGCTGGACAAAATTATTTTTTCGCGGTATTGGGTTTATATGGGGTTCAAATTGTATCACAGTTTATTATTTCGCCAAAAATATCAATAAAATAAAAATATGACTAATTCAATAAAGGAAAAAGAACAAAACGACAGTGGATATTGTGCTTTAACTATAGTTATCAGTTATAACATTATGATTATTCCTGTAATTTCTAAGTTTTCTATGGAATTTTAAAAAAAATTTCGAGCCACAGTTGACTCACCTAACGTAAAATGGCTATTAAAACAGTATTTTACTATATGTAAATTCGATCTGCAGAAATTTGCAAAACTATATTTTGTGAATTGTTTTCGAGTACGACGCTCGGCAGGAGGGATAGCACAGTTGTTATATTTCAGACTCTATACATATTATAGATTAACTATAACTATAAGTGAGCCTTATAACTATTAATTTCTTGTTAATTACATTACATTACATTATAGAGTCTGAAATATAACAACAGTGCTATCTCTTCTGCCGAGCGTCGCACTCGAAAAAAATTCACAAAATATAGTTTTGCAAATTTTTGCAGATCGATCGTGTGATTAAAAAAAACGAGAAAGTCTATACTTTCCGTACATTCAACTCTTGTTGCGTGGAACGACGTGGAACACATAGCAAAACACTGTTTTAATAGCCATTTTATGTTAGGTGAGTCAACCGTGGCTCGAAATTGTTTTAAAACTCCACAGAAAACTCAGAAATTACAGGAATAAACATAATGTTGCAACTGATAATTATAGTTAAAGTACAATACTGTCGTTTTGTTCTTTTTCTTTTAGTGAATTAGTCATATTTTTATTTTATTGATATTTTTAGTGAAATAATAAACTGTGGTACGAATCAGGTTTGTTTCTAACAATTTGAAACCCATATAAACCCAATGCCGCGAAAAAATAATTTTGTCCAGCTAGCATGTAGTATGCTCGAACCACTCGACGAGGCAATCGAGTAACGACATTTTCATTCGACGCTTCTTACTGGAGCCGAGGTCCCGCGCAAATATGCTGTTCCATTTCAGACTTCATCCGTCGCAAGCATCGCGTTTAGACGGACTTTTCCATCGGAATCCCTCGCGGGGAAAAGCTGTACGGAAAGCAATACGTAACATGCTGATCGGCGCAGCTCTCGTTCGTTTCGGTATCGATTCGCGCGCTACTTCTATTTATAGCAGTTTGTCTCAGCTCGAAAAATTGCTCACGGCCGAATCCATTCGGCTCGCGATAGCGCGCAATTAAAGACGCGTTCCTCGAGACTGATTTACCGAAAGATAATAACTCACTAGCTCGGACATAGACGTTGGAGCGTCGGGGATGGCGATTGGCCAGGGGAAAAGCGGAACCGTTCGTTTCACCGCGGCAAACTTGGAAAATACCTAATCATTGCGCCTTAACATCGGACCTGTTTTCGAGGATCTCCAAGGTACTTGTAATTCGATTTCCGCCGCGGCACGATTGAGGCGGTACGACGGAATGGTGTCGTTTCATTAGCATTTCAAAAGCGACATTCAGCCAGCGGGGATTGAGTGGAAGCGCGCAGTCAGCTGCTTTCGCACCGCGTACGATGGCTGTTAATTGCCGGGAAAGAACGTCGTTCCTCCATCGAGGTGCCGGTAGTTGGACCAACAATGAGTGTACCGTGGAAAGACAAATTAGAACGATTCGTGCAACGGTAGTTTCCAATCCAGCCGAACGAGGAGGATGAACTTTACGATCGATAACGATATCTTTGGTAGACTAGAGTTATTTTTGCCATTAGCGCGGCTCGAATCGGGCCGAGCGCTCCAAAGTGGCTCGATAGCGATTAACGATCACGAAGTCCTTAGTCATGATCGATAACGTTCCATGTACGTTAAGTACCAACGCCTCGGATTTAATCGATCAAATCGATTAAATCTTTGGCGCATACCGATGCACGTGATTCCGCCTGTCACCCGAACCTGCCAGGTTTTCCAGCAGCGAACTATAAATCAAGGAAAATACGGAGCCATGACTCGAACGCCGAAGAAAGAGGAAATCTTCTCTCGTTCGGTCTGCCAGCGTCGATGGGCTCTGGGCGAGCGTCGCGCGCCGGCGACTACCCGAGCGGCTAACGTGGATTTCGGTAAACATTTGCACGGTGGCGTTTCGCAGAAGCATCGTCGCTTCGCTTCTCCCTCGACCGGGAGGAGGCGGGCATGCAGCGTGCCCCGGGTATCAGCCGCGCGTGGAATGTTCGTTAGTTGGCACAATGATAAACTCGCATTCCATTCTCAAGCGGCGACTCCGTACGGAGATATCGGTATTCCAACCACTCGAAAAGATAACGCATATCTTGATGCGCGAAAGTGAATTTTTTTAGGAAAAAATAGCGAGCCGCTGGGTCGCTAAGACACAGGTGAGTCTACGCCGCGTGGCGGGTCAATTGCCAGGTTTCGGAGAACATCGCGATCGCCCACGCCGCCCGTCCAAAAACAGCCGATTAAATTACCCAAGCGGAATGTAGGTACGACCGGGCATGCACGGGAGAATCGGACGCAAAAGTTGCAAGTTACACGTTCGTTCCATTAGCGAACGACCTCGGCTCCAGTCCCAGGCAAGTTTGTCCAACCGTTTCCCGGTTCCCACCTATAGTCCAGTGAAATTAGGATCCGTCTTCGGAATAATTCCCACCAAGCTAAATTTTGGTATGGGCCCTTATTTTGTCGTTTTAAACAATATGTCAAAAGTCCCCGTCGATCCGACCGCCGCTAAAAATTTTACAGATGGTTGAAAAAAACAGCAGTTTTTCGTGAATATCTCGTTAGCTAGCACTTTTGCGACGAAAATACTTATTATACAATTTATAGCCTAGGAAATTCTGTACAAAAAAGGTCCTCTGAGTTTTTTTCGTCGGAGTAATGAGAACGTCAGCATCAATGGATGTAGCACGCGTAGAGCGAATAGAAAGAACAAGAGTAGTATTGCTATGCTGTTTCAAAATTGGAAGCTGCGAACATCAATGTGAAACACGCTCAAGACGATACTGACGTTCTCATTACTCCGACGAAAAAAACTCATAGGACCTTTTTTGTAGAGAATTTCCTAGCCTATAAATTGTATAATAACTATTTTGTCGCAAAACTGCTAGATAACGAGATATTCGCGAAAAACAGTTGTTTTTTTTCAACCCTCTGTAAAATATTTAGCGGCGGTCGGATCGATGGGGACTTTTGGCGTATTGTTTAAAACCACCAAATAAAGGCCCACACCAAAATTTAGCTTGGTGGGAATTATTCCGTAGATTGGGCAGATTTCCGTCTAATTTCACTGGACCAGCCTTCGGTTAGTCCGCTCGTCGGCGTCGGGGGACAGCGGTTGGGCGAATCGTATCGGAAACGATCTCCTAGAGGTGGCCGCGTGGTGCGGCGCAAGAAGGGAAATGCTCGCGGGAGCGACGACTTGCATAAAAAGACGAAAAACGAGCGCGAGGATCGTGTAATTCGCCGAGCAAAAAAATACAAAGTGTGGAAGGTAAGAAGGGTAATAATCACTCAACAGGTTTTCTCTCGGTCGGTCGAGGGGACCGAGCTCGGTGCTCCGTTGCCTCTTTTTCTCTTGATTTCTACGGCCGCGGTCCCGGCCGCCTCCGTCTGGTGTCCGCGCGGCTACGAGCCGACACTCGTGCAGCGTGCCTCGAATAAATTACGATCATATTCGAATCCGTGGTCGGCGTCGTTTTTCGGGCCGGTTGGCCGAGTAGTTGTCGCGCTTGCACCGAGCCTGGTCGGGCTGACGCGACGGTTTAATTAAACGATCCTCCCGATTTCGCGTTCGACTGTTCGAGATGGCCTCTCGACCGGAAAACGCGGAAATTTGTTTCTCGTTGCTGGAATTCAACGAATGCCTGGGCCGATTATGGGGCGGTTGCGGTGACCAACTTTTTGCCGTCCGGTTTCGACCAGCGGGCTGAAAAACGACACCGGGGAAAAACTCCGCGTTATGACGTACCCTCCTTTCACTGTCATCCCCGTCGTGTACCAACGACAATAATTACGATCGCGGCAACGTATTTATTCCGCGAGCAACGCAAGAACAGGCAGATGTTTTCTGCCGGATTTCAACCGAATCGAACGTCAACGGAATAAATGCCGCTTATCGAATTGATTACGTCGATATCCGGAACACGCGGTGTATAATGAACATCGCTGGCTGGTCGACGTTGCAACGCTTGCAACGGTTCAATCGGGACGCCAGTGGATTACGATAAATGTGATTAAGCGCCCCAATTATGGTGGCCGGTCGATATATTCGATTAAGCGGCTGAGGTAACGCAAGCACGCGCCCGCTAGATTTTTATCCGCGATCATTCAACTCGAATGGGACACAAAAACCATACCAGCCGAATGGAAGATAGCCGAACACATTGGTCCCGTTCCGACGCTTCTATTTACTTACCTGAAACAAAAGAAAACGACACATTAAGACGAGATATAGCAAAATATAGCAGCTACGACCGTAATGCGATCGATCGAGGTCGCTTCAGAATGAAACCGAATCAATTATATCGCCGGCAATGATTCTCCACGGGACCTCGTCTCGCGGTGTGCTATCATCGCTCGCGCGATGCAACAGAGGCAGAAATCACCGTGCAACGTCAGATTTGCACCTACGAGAAACTATTTTCAAGCAGAGTACGCAGAGTGCAGAAGGCGATAACTGATAAACGTCGATCGATCGGTCGATCGTTCGCAAAGCGCTCGAGCTGTCGCTGCTATGTTACGCGCAGTGCGATTCGCGAATATTACGCAACGAGTGGAGCGTTGCGAGCGACAAGGACGATAAATATCGAAAGGTGAATTGTCGCGGAGCCAACAAACAATGGTGCAACGCAACGATTCGAATTCGCGCGTAGGTATATCAGGTTGGAGAGCCGTGTGGAGCGGAGCAGGGCTGAGCCGCACCGTGTGCCGTCCGTCCGGTCCAAACAAGATCGAGATTTATCGAAACCCACGTGGTCAACAAAATTGTCCCGTCGACTCTGTATTTTATTGGGATTTTTTCTTCTTTCGGCAGCTGTGCATTCAGACGTTGGGTTCGGTTCGACTCGACTCGGCTGGGCGTAATGATTTAAGGTGGTTACGCAAGCGATTCCACGATAGGTCGGTGGCCTAGTACTGGCCTCGTGATACAGCGAATATATGACTTGCGCGTCGATCGGTTACAACTGCAAACGCAGCGGACAAACGTCGAGCAGTTATTTTCCAGCTGCAACCCGTCGCGGTTCGCTTTCGTCCCGAAACAATCCAGTCCTTTCCCCATTTTCCACACCTACCACCCCTTTTTTATAGCGCACCGAGCTTCCACGACAATCAGAGAGGAGCCTGTTTCTCTTTCGAAGCAATAGGGATAGTTGATCAGCGGGGATACACGATCACATCAGTTTTTTAATTAATATATTGGCAATTTGTGCCTGCTGTCGCGTTATCGTGGTTAGGTTTGCATCGTCGCAACACTTCACGCTGTAGTTTCCTTTCGGGAGCATAGAATAATGTTGTTAGAAGCTTCGATATTATTTGCAGCCAAAAAGTGAATATTTCGGTCACCTTGTTCGTCGCCCTTTTCGAGTGAATGTTGCATTTTCAACGATATGAAATATATTAAGTAAAAACACCAAATTCTGGGCTATCAATGCTATTTATTGATTGACCTAAATATTTAAGGTAAGTTTAATTTTTCCATCTGTTTCAAATCGAGTGCATTGAGGGATACTTGATCAGTGCGTGAGGTGGGATACTTGAACAGCTGAAAATGCCCCAAAAAGAAACATAGAACGACTAATGAAACAGAAAAATACGGCAAAGAAAGTGAGAAGGAAAATCTTTTCTTTATCATCATCTTAATCAGATGATACCTAAATGAAATGTCTTTTAAGAATGCAGTTATGTTGTTTCATGACTTTTATGTCATAGAGTTCAATTTTTCGGTTTTATTTGTTCAGTAATTCTTTCAAGTTAGTTATAGTTTACTTTCTTTTTATGATATTCCCTTTATTTCATGTTATTGACTAAGATAATAAATATTTCTTAGAAAGTTAATGTGTTATTCACTGCCAGAAAATGTTTCGAATTCAGTCATTAAAATTAGTTTTCAGCTCTCAAATTTGTACTAATATATCGAGAATACTCTAAGAATCCCAACTTAAATAATTAAATATACAAACAAAGAAAACCATTATTATTATTTTAATAAGAAAGCAAAGCTGCGATCAACTATCCCACCTTTCCCCTACCACGTTATAATCAGACAGCTACTTCTCAGCCTCGCGATATCGCGCAGCAGCAACGAAGCGAGCCGAGGCAATTAACGCGAGCCGTTCAATTACCACGAGCCTCTTACGGAATCAATGTCCCATAGGCAAACTTTTTCGCGGATCAACAGGCCGGTTGATGAAATTTTCCGGGAATGCACGCGCCCAGATGTAGCCGTGCGAATTGCTCTCGCGGTGCGTCATCCGTCTTTAAATAAAAAGACGCCTGTTAGCCGCGATGCGTTCTGAACGGAGCGGAGGAAGATCGATTCGCCTGTTCAGCGTCGATGGATCATATATTTTATTTCGATGATTCAGCTCCGATGGAATCCGAGTGCAGCCAAGTAGGCGCGTGTGCTCCCGATTTAAAGTCAAAGTGCGTATATATGTGCCCAGCCCACTGGATAATCGCCGCTCGCCACGCGGCTGGGGTTTGTCCGTTTCGCGGTCGGACGGAAGTTCTGGGCTGACGAGTAACAGCAAAAACAGTCGAATGCATTTTTTATTTGCAATCAACCAGCCCTGCCTTTATTCGCGGTGACGGGTGTTTGTTAGACAAAACGCTGTATGACGCGCCGCTGGCAGGTAGATTAAAACCATGCTCGCCTACAAATAATGCCTAGGGAGGATTTTGTGCGGTCGATGTAAAATTGTTCACCTGCAGCGGTTAAATAATCGTGTTCCCGTACCTGTGCATTTTCAATCGGGGCATTTTTCGCGCAGCAAAAAGCGACGTATAGAAAATTCACGCGTATTTAAAAAGTCATCCAGGTTTCAATAGTTCGCCTCTTGCCTTCCGGACTTGTCGTTTCTCCTACGTACGCGCGAACCGTTTCGAACGGAAATACCCTCTGAAGAGAACGAAATTGCCTTGCTATACCTATAGGTACATAATTCCTGATGGAATAGATTTCGGACAGCAGTGTCGAGATCGTGGAAGATGGAAGAGCGGTCTGGAACGCGGAACGCGGAGTACCGCGCATTTTGAAAATATTTTTTCAAGCAGAGAGCCAAGTGGCCGTGGAGCAAGCATTTTCGACGGTGGCGCGTCGAGGGGACAAAGTCGAGCGCGGCTACTCGAAAGAATGCAAGGACGAGGAAAGATTGCGCGTGGTTCGCGGGAGGTGAGGCTCCGCGAGTATTTTTCGCAGTTAGCCGAGCAAAGATTGACATCATCGCCGCGTGCCAGACCGCTGATTCACGGAGAAGAAAGTGCTCGAGTCGGTAGTAATGGGAAATGAATTCAAATAGCCGCCCACCGGCCAATTAAGATAATCGAATCTTGGAACGAGCGCTGCCATCGAGAAGGAGTTCTTTATTAATTTTTCTAGAAGCCGCGATACACGCCACCGTGTTCGATGAACGGTGAAACCTTATCGAAAGGACTTCGTAACGAACCGTAATCTGGCACGTTAAGCTCGGATTTGCCGAACGCCGCGGCGAACCAAATCTCTGCAAATCAAGCAAACGATTTGTCTCTCAGACATGAATGCGGCTCGGTGCTCGGGAAGACTTTTGGCGCGAGTACTTTCTCCGCTTGTAAATCCAAATAATTAACCGCGTTCAGAATCCGCGCGCGCGCGCGCGACGTCGAATTTGTTTTATCGCTGCTGAAGCTTTGGCTAGTGGAAAACGGTGTTGCATCGTTTGGACAGCCACTCTTTTTTTCGCTTTTTTCCCTCGCCTACGAAATTCGAGCTTTCAATTTTTTTCCCCGGCGATCTCGTCCGAGCATCCAGCTTACACACGCTTTTCAGTAAAAGTGACGAGTTTTTTTTTTTTAAATCGGAAAACCAGATTTGCGAAACAGATAACGTTGCGAGTCCGCGAAATCAAGTCGCTATCTCCTTTCATTTACCGTTTCTACAACTTAACGGTGGCATGCATTCTGCTGTGCAACCCATTCTGCTACCTCGCCCCTTATTTCTCTTCCCCCCCATTCTTCTCTGTTATTCCACATTGGTATCGTGCGCGAACTTATGAAACCGTGGTAAAAACGAATGCACTCGAGTGGTCCGATCGATCCGGCATCTGAAAAGGTCGGGAAAACAGGCGCGAGAACTGTACGAGGAGACTTTTGTGTCGGTGGGCGTAACTTGAGTCGCTACGCGTCGCCTGTTACTCGAATCTTTTGCCAAGTAACGAAATCATGTAGAAATCGCGTAACCGGAGCGTGAAAGTGGCTTCCAACTAACGGCAGGGAAAGGGTGTTTGAGTGGCGTGGAACGTGACGCATAATCGCTAGGATAACACTGGAGAGATGCGATCACGCTGGAGGCAACGGTAGATTTCGATTTCGATCTCGATTTTGTGCGCGATTTCATTCGCAGCGTTCGATTGTTCTTCGTTCTTTCACTCCGTCGTTTCGGCTGTTAATATTTGCTTTCAATTTATCGGCAGCCCGTTCTCGTTCGCGTTTCCCCGGCGCATACATTCGCGCACGTACGTGTTCGTGTACTTATGCATGTACATCGGCGAGGGGGCGGGCAAAGTCGCGGATGTGTTACGATTCCGTTTCGGACAGTAATCGCGAGGAAGAAGTCGCTCGTCGCACTCCCCTTCGGAGCCTCGGGTAAATCCCTTTGTCTTGGCGCTTCCGTTCTTTCGTTGTAGCTGCGCACCGAAAGAAAAGCGGACGTCGATGAAAAAGCACGCTTCTTTTGCTCTTCTCTCGAGCTTCATTCATTTTCCAACATACTCGTCGGTAGTTTTTGTTCGTTGACTCGAGCTCCGCCCTTTTCGCTGGGCTTCCCCTGGCGTTTCTGTTTGCTCTCGGGGGAATGGAATTACACGATGCTGCCGTTTCCACGGCGTTGGCTCCTCTTTCGAGCTCATTTTCCAAACTCGGACTATGGAGCGACGCTTACGATTCGGTCCTTAGTGAATCCCGCGATGACTCTACGCGTCGACGCGTATTCGTGGCGGGACGCCCCAACGAGACAGAAACAACGACGGCGCGAACGAGAAGCGACGCGACGCGAAAGCTCTTTAATCTAAGCCGGATGCTACAGATTGATCGCAACGGTAATAGTGAATCTGATTGTAGCACGGCGCTGCCATTCATACCGCTAACGAGCTCACAATCAGAATGAAATCGCGTCCCATTGCGGGCCTGATCACGATGGCGGTCACGATTTCGCAAAGTATCGTTAATGAACGGGAGTGTAGATTCCGCGTGCGGCGAGCGGCGTACGGCAGACGCCAAAATACGCGGCTTGAATTCGTTCATTGATTGGCGCGCGCGTCACGTGCACACTCTCCTCGGTTCCTTGCTTACGACACGCACTCGCGCGTGTACGCACGCACACGCAACGCGGCACACGACCCGACGCCACCAGCGCGGCGGCGTTCATTCATCGACGTTGCCCTCTGTCGGATCCTCGTTCCTTCCTCCTCGTCGACAATTTTTACGCGTCCGTAAGCGAGAGCCGACGCGACCACGTCCACCGAAAAAATCTTTGAAAAGTAACTTTCCGTTCGAACGATTCCGTTATGTCGACGATTTACCTACTAAACTGTTGGACGGTAATGCACAACTCGAAGCTGAATGAATTTCCATCTAGCAGGAAAGCGTACGCCGTGTCGCCGCGCCGCGATTTCCGCCCGCCAGTCCGTTTCTTTCCCTCTCGCGCCGGTGTGCTGGAGAGAGGAGTCGCGCAATAAGAACATCGAGCCGTCTAATCGCGATTGAAATCTAAAGCTCTGGTAATTGGAAAAGGAATTCGACCTGTCGTTCGCCGGTGGAACGTTCCCCGATGCGATTCGACGCTTCTGCAGGTCGCAGTCGTGTAAATCAGTGCCAGGCACCTACCTACATACGTCGTAGCCGCGAGTAGAAATAACGAAGCGAGCCCGCGTAGGAGAAAGACTCTATCCGATTAAAGTATTTGCGAAACCGTGATTCGAATGAACCGGTTCCTCCCCGTCTGGGGGAAATTCAATCTGGTGTACCTAGCTATCGGTGAAAAACGATCAGGCGTGTCGAGATACGCGAGCTTCGCGACACCTGGCCCCTCATTAATACACAGCTTATCGATCGGTCTCGCAATGCGAAATTGAATGCAGACCGAGGTCGATTCGCACTCGGCAGCGTGCGATCGAAATATCGCGTGCGCGGTCAAAACGGATCGCGCGGTGCTCGTTTGCATTAATGCAGTTTATCAAGCGCGGCACGCACCGCGCAACGACCAAGCCATCTGCCGAGAGACGATATTTAAGTCGCGACCTAGAGGTATAATCGTTACTCGCTTGATCGTCAAGTGCGATTCAACCGCGGCCACTTTAACGAGTGCACTCGCGCGTCATCGACCTTCCCAACAGATTTATTTCCCCGTCAGCCTCCCTTCGTCGCAAATTTTTCGCGTTACGTCACCTTTCTTTCTCCGCTCTCCACCCACCTGCCCCTTTTCGATTCCGCTCCAGCGAGTAGCGACACTCTGCAAGGCTTCGGGAAAACTTTTTTTCTTTTACGTCTCGCTTCGACTCGCGTAACCCCCCGTCGACATTGACTTAATTCGTAATTCCCTTGCAAACGGCACCGGTAGCCTGCTATCCGAGGACCAAGCGTAATTTGGGAAAGCGCTTTGAACGTCGCGAGTCATAGCGGCGGAAGATCGATCGGGAACCCTTCGGATTTCCCAGAGATCCGAGATATAAAAGAAATTCGGCCAACTTGTAGCGAGTTGGCGTAAAAAATATTCCAGCCGGGCCAACGTTGAGAGTGGTGGAGTCGGAGAGGCTTCAAACGACTGACACGCCACTATACTCAAACGAAACGATCGCGCCGTAATATTCCGTACTTCGGAATATCGGAGCGTTCGCGACAGAATTCTACCGGCGCGGCGGGTCGCACATTTTTGGCTTTCACTCAGCAAACGACAACCGACAAATGTACCGAGCGACATCGAGGAAAATGAGGGATGGTGCCGCGATGCGAAGCGACGCCGAACCGTTTCGTAACGCGACGAGAATAATCTGCGGCATGCACTGCGAGAGGGTGCGATGGCAAAGTTCGAGCCGCGGCGGAGTAAAGAGTGACCCCAAAATGAGGCCTTTCTTAGCCCATTTTTGGTCCCACGATTTTGGAACTGAATTTTGTGCCAAATGATAGCTGATGATGAGACATCAATCCCGATAAATTTTCAAGTTGAGGTGACAATTAGCTTCTGAGATATGAGAGGTGAAAGAAGCGAGAAAAAATCAAATGGCCAATTCAACATTGTGGACGATATATTAAAAACGCACCTACTACACAGGCATTTATACTTCTTGATTTTTTCTTTCGTGAATTTTGAAAATCTAAGTTCAAATTCGTTATCAGCAGTCAGCAAAACCCCTGGAAATAATTGTTTAAATTATCGGAATGACATAAAAGTTTATACATCGAAGCGTATGGGGCTGGCGCGTTAATGAATTCTCACTTCTTTCACCTCTCATATCTCAGAAACTAATTGTCACCTCAGCTTAAAAATTTCGAGTGATTGATGTCTCGTCATAAGCTATCATTTGGCACAAAATTCAGTTCCAAAATCGTGGGACCCAAGAAGGGGCTATTTCTTCGGTCACTCTTTTAACTTGCGTTCTACCGGTGCGCGCACTTTTTAATATCGATGCCATTGCGCGGCGTTGCACGCGTGCATGTGCATTTCCCGCGACCTTTTGTAGTTTGCAATCTTGGTCGCGGTTCCGCGTACCGACCGTGTAATTTCCCGCCACCCCGTTTCTCCCAGTCAATAAATTGTGCCCGCATTCGAGCGGAGAGACAGCAACGCTCCGCTCCGATCATCCTTGTCGATGCGACTCCCTCTTTCCACGGCCACCGTTCCAGCGCAGAGTTCACATTTTTCTTTTAAGCGTAACGCTACGTGGACGGAACGATCCGTTGGATTAAGAAAGCAGCGGCTACGTAGATACTAGAGGCGTAGTTGCGAGCGAGCGTCATGCATGGAACGGAATCCCGTTGACATCCATCGACCGACCGACTCCCGCGCTGCGCAAAGGAAACCACGAATTACGTTCAATGTTATCCCGCGTTCTTCGAATACCGCGGCCTTTTGCGGGAGAGGGAGAGGATCCATGGAGTAGATTGAGAGATTTCCGGGAAAAGATTCGAGTAGGTGCCTTCCAGCAAGAGCAGTGCGAATTTTCCCATGCATCCCGTTGAAATTCAACGAAGAAACGCGCCGCGCCACGCCGCCACTGGCTCACGGCAATTTCTCCTTCGCAACGGCATCAATCTACCGAATAGGTAGGTATCTTGGAAAATTCTTCGCGGCAGAATCGATTGTTTTCAGCCGGGAGCAGAGAGAAAATCCAAGACTTTCGAGTGTCGCCAAAAAGAAAAAAAAACAGAACGGTCACGGTCGGGGGAAGTTAGATTGCTCGTTAAGGCTCCGAGCAATGAACCGACCATGTGGGTGGTTTAATTTCACGAGTTTTATGGCAGTTGAACAAAGTAATTTTTCTGTACGATTTACACGGTAAGCTTGGTGTTTCATCTGCGGCCACGTTACGGTGGCGTAAAAGCGTCATCCTGGTTCGCCTTGCTGCGAACGGAAATTTATCGTCGTCGCATCCCGCTGCCGTTTACGAGTGCACGGAATATAGTGCTGTCTCCAATGGGGATGCTCCCCCAAGCTTCTCCCGTGCGCGAGCACGCGAAATAGTTTCACGATAACTGTAGCTGTCAAGGTGGCTCTTTGGAGAATGATTTCTTGCTGGATTTTGTAATTGCGCTGCTACGATTCGAGCCGGGGCGAGTCGAGAGTAAAGAAACGGAAATGGAGAAATTTCGAGCAGGCAGAACGTACAGCCAGCTCGATAAGCAGCAGCGATCAGACAGAATTCAAGCAACGAACAACTAAGCTCACTAAGCCATCCAAGGTGCAACGTATTCGAGAGATCTGGCTTACGACGATTGTACTTGGTTCGTGTAAATAATCTCGCCACCCACACGTGCGCGTACCTACTTACGTAGGTACTCCCATGCTTTGCTGTTCGATTTTATCCGGCTCGAGGGTAGGTACTCGAGCAATTGAAATCCAGTCCCGGTGTCAATTCCAACACCGATGTCGCGTAATTTGACGCAACGAGAGGCATCGCACGCGCAGCCAATACCAGGCAGGAATTAATTCAACCGCCCGACCGAGCAAATTATCGACAACGTTTTCTACACGCCAAAGGGAGGATCATCTACCCAGCTAACCGAATTTTACGCGGTAACAGCCGGTCCTATCCGTGGACGCTAAGTAAGAGGAGCTTTTCCTCTGCTTCGCCGAGGCTTGCCAGGGAAGTTCGGCCCCCGTGGTTTTCGATGGGAGGATAAAACTTTCCGCGGCATCGATTTCAAGGGGCCAACGGGACTAGCGGAGACAGGCTCGTTAAACCGAGATCAGCTTTCCGTGTCTACTTCTTCCGGATGCGTGTACACTAGGGTGAATGGCTCTTATTTACTCTTGGTAATTTTTTTCCTCAAGATTCTCTTCGGGGCACACTCCAGAATAGTTCCAAATAATTTTTAAAAAATCCGTGTAAAGTTTGAGCTCGATCGGATAACGGGACAGGGTGCCCCTGGGCCCCTTAAACATTTAAATCATTATTTAACAGCTCGCGAAGTCGATTTTATATAATATCCTCCAAGTTGTTGATTAAATAAAAAAATATGCCAAACAAACGTTCTAGATCCGTACGAGGAGCATCTTTTATGTCCTATTACTTTTTCTCGCGCGACAAACGGTTTTCGAATAAAGTCCGAAAAACTAAAAAGAAGAAAAAAAATTCTCCAAATTTTGAAAGTTTAAATGCTTCTAGAATACTTTTTATTTATGAAAACGAACAAAAAAATGAATTTTTACTTCCGAGGACTATTTTTTAAACATTTAGAGGGAGGGGGGTATATACCGAAATATGCGAAATATTTTTCGGACTTTTTTCGAAAACCGTTTGTTCCACGAGAAAAAGGAATACAACATAAAATATGCTCCATGTACGGATCTACAAGTTTTGTTTGACATATTTTTTTATTCAATCAATAACTTGGAGGATAATATATAAAATCGACTTCGCGAGCTGTTAAATAATGATTTAAATATTTAAGGGCCCAGGGGCACCCTTTCCCGTTATCCGATCGAGCTCAAACTTTAAATGGATTGTTTTTTAATTATTTAGAACTATTCTGCAGGGTGCCGCGAAGAAAATTGAAAAGTCGAAAATAAGAGCCCTCCTAATGTAAACAGCTCCAGGAACGTTCTTCTTCTCCGAAGCTCCGCTCGCTTTTTTATTAACGCAACACCCACTTTTCCTTTACCTTTCGCCCATCCCGTCTGCTCCCAACTTTCTTACACAACGGAGGAATCGAGATCTCGAGATTTCCCCAACATCCAAGTCTCTTTTCGACCTTCAAGGTTTCAAGACTCAGAGAATACGAAACATCGCGGTAGGAGCTAACCGCGTTGCACTTAATGGGCCCGTAAATTGCAACGCGACTATTCGCGCGCGCAACTATCAGAACACTCGCGACACGGCTCCGTTCCCGTTCCGATGCAGCGAAATCGATTCCTGTCCGAGCACGATTTTAATTTGCCCGAAAAAACTTCGTTACGGCTCGAAAGAGTTCAGAGAGAATCATCGCGTTAATTCGTTGTCGGGCTCGCGGCCAACGATCATTAATTCCCGCAAAACCCGCGTAGCCGATTTCGCCCGAGCAAAGTTTCGTTATTAATACCTCTCCTCGATAGCCGGGGCGCAAACTTACGACGAGCATTCGTCTCTGTTCGGTCGAAGCGTTTCGATTCGCGAATACCAACAACTGCTTTTAATTATAATTTTAAATAGCCGGCGTTACGTTGCAGCTCTCCGCGCCGCGGGAAGCTTCGTTAGCGAGGAACTGGGCTACGCTCGCTGGGTAGAAAACACGCTGGAGTACGGAGGCTCGATTTACCAGATACTTCCTAGTGCCGGTGCAAAAACAAAGCAGCGTTGTGGCGTAACGTCAGTGGATTGACGTAAATGCCGCCTGGAGGAAGAAGGTGATTAACGCCGGCCGAAGGGGACACCTTTGTCGACCGATTAAAGCCTCGTCGAGGCCAGATGGCATATCTTTGCACGCGCATCGCGATATATCTCGCTGAGAAACGAGTATCGGGACAGTCGGGGGGGCTACGAAAAACCGAGCCGCCAAGGTGGCTGACTGACGGCACGCGAAAATAGCAAAGTACGCGCGACTTTAACGAGCACCAGAAATAATTGCCGTCTCGGATTCACGTGGGGGAAATACTCCGAGAATGACACGAGTATTGCTAGCGGGCGCGACTTATTCTCCGACCTATTATGCGTCCAATCCTCCAACGCTCGCTTACCGAAAGATCGATCTTTGACTGCCTTGCAGAACTCTGCTCTCATTGACGAAACTCGGCGAGTTGCTAAAAGCTTGGCCCTCGCGGCGACTAGGATAAAAGGTCGCAATCAGCGTCCAACGAAATCAAAGTGAGGGGCGCACGGCCGGACACAGAGAAAACAATTCGGTTAACAGCGGTGTAATAAAAGATCAAGCGCGACCCTTTCATTGAAATTTTCGTCCTTTGTGCGGGAGCGCTTTGCACGAAATTGCGCGAAACGCGCTTCGGCTTTCAAAGGATTAGCGATCCGCGTTTTTAAAATGTAAAATGGGCTGGCCCGATATCGATGAAGGGGAATAATTGGTCGTTTGGGTCCGACGAAGGCGTAGGAAGAGGAAAGGAGATGGAAGGCGGGGGGTAGGAGGATCGCAGCGATGGATAAGTCCTGCGTGTGTTTTGCTTCGCTTCTATTTCTGTCTGGCATGCTCGCGTAACCACCCGTTTTAATCGTGTATCCGTTAATAGACCTAGCGTATATATGCATACGCTAAAAACACGGAGAGTCGATCAGCTGAGCGAGCGAGCGCCAGCGTTTATTTTTTGGGCGCCGTCTGCCGTCTACTGTCTGCCGTCTGATGTCTACCGTCAGTCGTCCTCTTTCTTTTTCGTCCCCGTTCCTGCGTTTTCTACACGTTCCAGCGACGAATACCTACATAGCACGGGGCACAATGGCCGGAGCTACCAGCGGAACGGAAGCAAAATTTCACGCGGGCAACACCTTCCCGCCTCACTGACCGCTCATCATCAGCTTTCTCTACGAAATCGTCGGAAATAAGATTCGATTCGCGCTCCTTATGGATTCCACTTTTGCGCAACCAATTGCCGGGCAATGTTTCCGTAGCAGTCTTTAAAAGGACGCATCGGACGAGCCGGAATTTACAAGAGTTCTACGAGATTTACGAGGTTTACACGGTTTGCAAGGACGCTAATGGAATGCGGATTCGAACGGCTGAAGGCGTTGGGATTGGTTTACGATTATCCGGCGAGTGGAATTCATTAGGGAAGCCACGCGACGCGCACAGTTATCAGTCTGTTGGCGAATTACTTTCGGATTAATCCGACGCGCTCGGAATTACGCGGACCCGTGTAATCCCGCGTGCAAACAGAGCGGTTAGGACGGCAAGAGGCCGTGCCCAGCTTCCTTCCGCGCGTTCCCCTCCCCTTCTATTCGCGAGGAACACGATCGACCGCCGCGGCGGCTTAAAATATTTTTCCTCCGGTGATATCCCGGTCGAGGTTTTATCCGCGTGGCGAATTCGCGAGGAGAGACAGAAATCGGTATTAATGGGTAGCGAACGTGTTTCTTCGCCCCGCCGAGCGGCGTCTGGCGCGCGTAAGCCCGCGAGCAACGATGAAAATAATCTCGTTCGAGCCACTTGGCCTTTTTTCTCTTTCGCTGCATGCGTAACATCTCCGTGAAGCGAAGAAACCAAGGAGCGTAGAGAAATCGGGATTAGTCGCGAAAGGAAGGAAACCGCGTCGAGTTTTCCCGCTCGGAAGAAGCTACCAGCTTGCCGATCCATTATCGTTATCGCATCGATCTAGGCAAACAATATTTTCACAGCAGCCCAGCGGAACTCCCTCAGGTAACTCGTTCCGTTCGTTCCATTATTTTCTCGCCTTCATTCCCCCAGTTTGTTCGCGAAGCATTTACTATTGTTCCCAACGCCATTCGAATTACGTTCGAGGCAGGATTAATTGGTGTAGAATAGAGGAGCGTGTGCGACGTTGCTCGAAAGAAGTAACGCCGACGAAGTTCGAAGCGCAGGTATTATCCGGCGACAAATTTGTAAATGAGTAACCGACCTGCTGTCAACATCTATCAAACCGTTGTCTCTGCGCGGTGGATAAATTGAACAATATGCGCGGCGTTAGTTAGCTGGAACGATAAACTCGCGGGTCGACCGGCGATCGATCGCCGTCGGAAAATATCAAGCGATCCGTGAAGAACGATACGTCGATCATGACTGTCGAACAACGCCGGGCACCGTGCAACGTACAACCGAACGGTTCCAACAGCATACACTTGTCGCTAGAGGTTTCCAGTTCGTTTAGCGAACGTATTAACGCTTCGACATTCGCTTGGACGACGGGCAAATATTTAGTTCTCCGCGTGCATATAATACCCGTCGACCAGCAGCGGCCGCGGCCGGCCGGCTGGGTTGGCGGAACGTTTCCGATCACGTTTCCATCGCGATGTCCGAGCATTTCCAAGAGCGGACCGCCTGTAATGGTTAAAGGATTATGCATTTGAAGCAGAGATTAAATCTCCTCGCGTGGAAAAAGGACACGTCGAATCGCGATGAAACGTTACGGTTCACTGCCAGCTTATGCGATTGGTCCGGCGCAGCTTTCGTTTCGCACATCCGTCAGTTCGCGAGTTCGTTTGTTCGGTCGATCTGTGTCGATTCTTTTGGACTTCGCTATTTTAGACATTTTCGGATATCGGCGGTGACATCGTGAAACGCGTTCGATTTTGTTTCGGAGAGGCGAGACGGCGTTGCTCGTGCGCATTCGGTTGCCGTTACCGTTATTACGGTCAGAAGAAAAAGGAACCAGCAACATTTTGAAGGCTACTTGGCGGAGGCGGAGAGGCCCTCGAGAAGAGGGAAACAGAAATCGTGGCTCTCGTTTGCCGCTTCCGTAGCGGCTTTACGACCGTGCTGCTCCCTCTTTTCCGGCAAAGCGGCGTGCCTTTAAGTATAATTAGGCAAATTGTGTCCAAAGTAATTGCAAGGGAGTACCGAGAACTCGCAAAACTCCGGCCTGAAGGGGCGAGATAAGGCCGTGCTTGCCAATTTTTAAACGTTTCCGGACCTTTCCGCCCCGTTGCTGACACGATCGATAGCTTCGCGATCACCGTTCAGCGTAGAAAAATGTTTGCAAAATCCGCTAGTCCAAAGGGAGGGGGTGGAACTGGAGCGAAGCTCGGCAACGAAAATATACGTCGGGCCTCCGCCTGAAATTCGTGTGCAAGCACCGCCGGCTATTAATCCGCCAAGATATAATATGCCCGTATCAATTACGCGCGACGCGGATGTAATTAAATCTCGTTCATTAGCGCCTCTGCGGGCCAACTTTTCTCCCTTTGGCGCATCTGGTATATCTAACTTTTTAATGCAATCAGTTATGCTACGGACAAAAATCTATCTACCGACACATTACGGTTCGCCGATTCTGATCGCGGGCCGGCTGATCGTTCAAGTTTCTCTCGCGGGTTGGGAAACTTCTCGACACAAAACGAGTGCGCCGCCGAAACCGAATTGAGATTTCCCTGGATTACGCAACGACTGCTCCGGTCATATGGCGCGTCTTTTGCCGCGTTCGCGCCCGTCTGGATACATCGAACGCTGGAACGCTGGAAATTCAACCGCTGGGGAATACGTGCGCGTGTATGACTCGCTAAAAGGGAGACGACAGACGACGGGTTGGGACGAGAGGAGCGTTGGTACGGATGTAATTTACCTTCATTAGAAAACGGTCGGGAGAATATTATCTCATAAAGGGGTCGAGAGCAAACCGCCGAGTAATGCGACTGAATCTTAATTAGAAAATTCATTTCGGGCGTCGACGGTGCCGCCTCGAGGGCGTCGGAATTTCAGCGATTCATGTTACGCTCCATCGTCTTTCCATCTGCTCTTTCGCGGACAAACGCGATCCACCTAATACTCGTATAGCTTTTCCTGTTGTCCGCGTTCGCGGCTCTTTCGTCCTTCCCCTATGCTCTATACCTACTCTCTGCGATTCAAATCAGCCACGGCTGCGTTTCCTCCCTTCTACTTTCCCTCTTCCTTCCCTCCGTTGCCACTCGTCCGAACTTCTTTCGCTCTGCTTATGCAATCGTCTGGTTTGCATTACGGAATCAATGCGAGCATCTCCGACGCTCTCCTTGTCTTCGTCCTTCTCGCTCCCTTTCTATCTCTCTATATTTCTCTCTTTCCCTCCTGCTCCCTCGCTCCCCATCTCGTATCCCGCGACTTCCATTTATCTTCGGCTGCACTTTAAGCGAGCGTAATTAATGGATCGCCCGGACCGAACAGCATCGCGCGGCACGGAAGCGTTAAAAAGAACGCGCCTCGAAAAGTTCTGCGACACGCGAAACCGGTCCGGTTTAATTAGATTGTAATATCGCCGTGTACAGACAGATGATTGATTCCGCCGCGAACCGTTATCGGTCCTGCCGTGCCGTTAATTAAACGCGCGAACGGGGACCGGCGATCTCCCGATAGCCATCGAAGCTGGAGAAAAATGTCTCCGCTGCCGGTGGTGGCACGCGACGCGGTCTGGTCGCGAGAATTCTACGTCCCGTTTCAGCGAAAGCTCTCTCCCGCCAGCTGCCACGTCCCTGCAATCTCTTCCACCAACGACGCAGGGTCAAGTAGGTTTAAGTTTCCCTCGTCCAACGTCCCCGTACGTATACTCGTGGAAACGAAGCGAACCGGTATGATTGACCCGTTCAGCGGATTCATCTTCCTCGAATATCCAAGAATTTGACTAATTGTGAGGGAATCGCGTACAGGCTAGGTAGCAGGATGGCACGTTGTTTGCACAGCGGCTGGATAAATAACGTCGACCTGTTCGCAAACTCGCGCCAGCTTGGAAGACGTTCGACAGGAAGAATAAAAAGTCGAAGAATCGAATCCGTAATTAAGGTTAAATACGGAGTTTCCTCGGCAAGCTGGAGAATCTCAGCGCTCCGGCTGTATCGCGCTTTAATATAAATGTTGACCGTGTTATTAAGTGAGTAAGTACATGGGCCCGGAGTATCGAGCTCGCCCCATAATCTCGCGGCATTTCCTACGGAACGATACTCGGATCGATGCAGCTACCTGTCCGACGTAAAATGCCTTGCATGTTCTTTTTTTTTTTTACGGTCGAGCGCAATAGCTCGTCGAACATGGGAGAACACGTCGCGCGGCATCTAGAATACTCCGGACGCCCTGCGAGAATCCTAACGAGCCCCGTTTTTCCGGAGCAAAAATTCTCCCCTGGACGTAGAGCGACACGCCGGCAATTAAGGGTAATTGTCTCGAATTAACGACGTACTTTGGCATTTACATATTAGGGAACGTTGTTTGATTCAGCACGGGTTGACCTTAATTTACGTTCTTGCGATCGCACGAGAGTCGGCGCGTGACGTACGATTCGATCGCCCCCCTAACACTCGGGGCTTGAATTTTCGAGGCAACTGGCTCGGCGGTGGCGCGTGGTTGCGTCATCGATATTAAAGGAAAAGTGGCGTGCTCGGGTATCGCGGCTCGCCGCGGCACGGCGAAGTTTTCACCTGCCTCGCTCGTCCTTCGGCATCCTTAAAATCGCATGCAGGTAGGATGACGTCAGGCGGCTGCACGCAAACCGGTTGTCGGCCGAACGAAAACCGCTAGCCGCGACCTCGACTCGCCACCAAACGCGCCGCAACCTTATACGAACTTGCCCTGATCCAGCTTGCGCGCTCCGCTTGCTCTCGAGCGAGCTTCTCTCGAGGTATCCACCAATCTGCAGAACCGACGTCGAATCCAGGCATCGCGAAACCCTAACCACACGTCCCGGCCGTACCAAAGAATCGTGCCACGATCGTGCCAGAGAATCTTGCCAATACGATCTCGTCCCAGGCACCGCGCACCGTGGCGACCATAAAATTCCATCGTAATCGCGATGTGGCTCGTCTCGCGGAACAGAATCGAGATCGCTATTAGGCGAACAGTTTCCAGGGATCCCTGAGGAGCTTCGCTCGCCTCGCCTTAGTTCGGTTCGGTTCGATATGAAGTATTTTTGTTGGCGAGGGGGAGAGACATTAGGCATGCAGCCCTTCCTATACAATAGGTAGATACGTAGCTATTAGCTACACAGGTTGGAGAGAGGTCGTTTTCGGAATCGAATCTCCAGGCAGACGAGGTCATCCTCCCCTCGATTCGTCCTCGTTACGGCTCGACACGCGTGTACATAGAACGCAGATCCCGTGCTATTGGATCGGAAGCAACGCAGCGCCACGCCACGGCCCACGTACAGCGCATTAATCTCTGCCCGCTGTTTATCCGTCTTCTGTTTAATTTCCTCTTTTTGACGTGCCCATTTCCTGGCCGGTGACGGCGCAGCGCGAGCTCGAGCGCGTACATTCACCGTTCGCCGCCGCGGCAGCCTACCGAGAGGAAACACCGGAAAGCCAGGGAACAAGAAAGGCCTCGACGGGGGCATCTTTCGATTATCGTCGGCCCTTTTCATCATCTTCTTGCGCGCCCGTGGAAACTTCGGCGAGCAATCGCTTTGCGAACAAGTCAGTCAAAGGAAGAGACGCGCGACTCTTATCGACAACGCTCCGATTCGATGCGCCGTCCCTAATGGAAAATCCTCACCGGTGCATGAGGCGAGGTGGAGGATTCCACGTAGGCGATTTGCCAAAAATCCTATCGCTTAGACTGTAGATGGAATATCCGAGGAGCTGTCGACAGTTTGGCGTTCGCGGCTGCTTCTGCGAACGCACGGCCGAGAAATTCTTGCCCGGTGACTTTGGCCACGGGAACCTGGACGAAACGTATCGAGTCCGTATCAAAAGCTCTTTCCATCGTGCGGCTATGCGGATCCAACGGTTCCGGGCGATACCGCTGCCACGGAGGCACGGGAGACGGGGCAGAGCGCGCGAAACGAATTGGAATTTCGATCGAGTTAACGGGACGAATGTCTTCGCAATTAGATAATGGTGTGATGCAATAAGCAAACAGCTGCGAAACTCGAGCGACGCCGAGAGAAAGACGACCTCGCGAGACAACGGTCGGGGGAAACCGGGTCAATTAGAAAAACAGTAGCTCAGCCTAGGCGTCCGCGTCCGGTGCAAAAAGCCAAGCTGGAAAGCCCAGAAAGCCATACTGGTTCGCGAGTCGATTAATCCACCGACCAGCAAAGCTTCTTCGGCCTCCTCCCGCGAGTTTCACGTCGGCGCGAACGTTCGCGTTTCGTTGCTTCATTTACGTCCTAACTTTCGACGGATGCGAGTTCTTCCGGTTAACCTTTTCACGCGTACCAGTCGAAGAAGCGGGCGAGGGTGCACGCGAATGAAATACGGACGAGAAGCGATAGCTGTTGCTGCTCGCGGGGTGCTCGGGCAGAATCGAAGTCGGGGGGGAAGAAAAATTGAAGTAGCTCCGAACGGGAATTATTCCCTCGGCGCGGCGTTGTTCCAATTTGCGCGTTCTAATGCAACGTTGGCGACGGCGCACGCACGCGATGCATAATGCAACAGTTTCGCGAGGCGCGTTCAGGATTTAACCAAGTAGCTGTCCCGAGCACGACTCGTCTCCAGCCAGTCAATCCTGCACATCATAGGGAACGTTAGGAAATTGCGAGTGCCGGTATGAGCGCCTTCAGGGAACTTTGCCAAATGCTTTTACATTAAACTGCAAGGTTGGCTAGTTCAAAGTCTAACCGCGCGCCGAGTCGCGGTGGAAATTCAACGGGGAACGTCGCGTCGCGTAGCGTCGTTCCGGGCTCGAGGCGCGCGATCCCTACGCAAATATAAAGCGAGCCGCAAGGCAGGACTCCACTGCTGGTGGCCGCGGCGAACCAGCCTCGAGGAGCGCGCGACCAGCTCAATTCCAAAGCAAAAGGATGAGAGATTATAAAGCGCGCGCACAAAGGTGCAAGTACAAAGTATGTAACCGAGGAAAGAAAGTTGGAGGAGGAAAGCGAGAGGCAGCACGGTCGTGTCACGTCCCCCAGAGGAAACTTATGTAGAAAGTTGCCACGAAAGAGTTCACGCTTCGCAGACTACTTGGCTTCATGAAAGTCAAGTCGGTGGTCGTATATAACTGGAAGAGCCGAAATGTAAGCACGCTGGGACGAATTCGAATTCGGTCCGCACCCCGCGAGAAGCACTCCTCCTCTTCACGCGCTTCAATTGCTCATTCGTTGTACCTACAACGCAACGCGATACTTTCTCACATCGTTATCTATTCTACATGCCTAATTGCGCGTAGTGAGCATACGAAGGACACGAATGAAACGACTAAATCGTTGTAGTAGGCTCGCGTCGCGGCAGTCACGGCGTTGCCAGACAAGTGCTGCAAGGCACAGCGTTGCCAGAGAAGTGTTGCTAGGCGGTTAGCCGGGAGAACTGCGGGGCGAGGCACTATAGTCCAGTGGAATTAGACGGAAATCTGCCCAATCTGCGGAATAATTCCCACCACGCTAAATTTTGGTGTGGGCCTTTATTTGGTCAGATCGATGGGGACTTTTGACACATTGTTTAAAACGACCAGATAAAGGCCCACAGCAAAATTTAGCTTGGTGGGATTTATTCCGAACACAGATCCTAATTTCACTGAACTACTAGGCAGTCCGCGTCGAGCCAAGCAGCGAAACACATTATATGTACACCTCTTTTATAACGAACTTAGAATATATATATCTATTTCCCTTTTATCCAACATAGTCGTCGATATTGTTACGGTTTATACAAGCGTGCCTGGCAGAAGTGGCCACTGCGCGAGCCTTGACCCACTAATTCCGAGACAAGTGACATTTCTGATTGGAATCGGGCGCGTGTGCGTGGGAGAACGCGCGCTACACGCGTGCATAGGTACAGTAGACTAAATAGTAGAGGCTGAAGCAGTGCTACGTGGCGTTCGTTCGCAGGAGAATCAGCTCCGAGTTGCTATATCGATAAGCAGCACGGGTCTCGTTCGAAACGGGCGAGCTAACGATGCCACGATGCCTCGACGCCCGCCGCCTCGCGTCGTTCGAACGACAGCTTCCTCGGTAGATCGTTACCATCGAACCGGTCGAGCCTGGACGCCTGATCGCTGAAATCCACCATCTATATAGCGTATTTATATCCAGGCCAGCGGTAATCCGTCCTGTCACGTCGCCTGGAACCTACCAAAAATCAATAATCGTCCCCCGCGTATCAAACAATGCAGACTTCTCTCAACCTTATCTCATTCACGTCCGATAAATCGTACCCGCGCCAGACTTTGTCGGTAGGCAAGCTGACGGACCAATCACGTTATAATGCGATTATTTCTCGACTCTGAAACACGCCGGCCACTGAACACGGTCCACCGATGAACGATGCGTCATTAACGTTAATACGTTCGAGTTCGTAATCCTGATAATAATGAGTATCCATAAATGGGAGACTGCAAGGGAGACAGCCACCGCTCAGCCGTCAGAAATGCCAACAGGGAATAAACCGCGGTGCAAGGTCTTGCCATCGACGCTCTAGAAACGTTAATAACCAGCCAACCAAGATTTATATTTTTTTAATAGGCTTCAACGTGGTCAGCCGACGCGCCAAGCCGTGACGCGCAACGTTATCACGGCTACCAGGAGTCCGATACCGAGAGGCGGATTATCGACGATCGTATTTGTCCTCGAGCAACGAGCATTCCGCGATCTCCGCCCGAATTTCTCAATTACTTTCGTTTCTATCGCGACCAACCGGTCCTTTCAATCCCACTACCGGCACCGACACAAAGTGCATACGATGCTCGAGCACGAATAGATGAGTTCAATTCTGTGTTCTCACTTTTTCTTTAATTTCTACGTTCCATCCTGCTGGGGAGACTATCAGAAATATCGAATGCTGCGATAGAATGGCGCGGGTACAACCAAAGAAACGTGCTCGACAGAGCTGTACAGAGAGGACGACAACTCGTGCCGGTGGACGATGCGCCTCGTTACTCTACGAAGTGGTAACGCGAGAATGTAACTTGCCGTACCGTCAAGGACCCAGTTCCTGATCACTTAAGAGTAACTACCGCGGGTTTTTAAACGTGTAAAGGGAAAACTTAACCAAGTTTAAACGATTTTTTGTTATTTCAGTAAATCTGTGTGTTTATCTTTAATTTGGTGTTAAAAAAAGTGCGCACACAATAATAATTATTTTATAATTTAACTTTGAAAGTGAAAAATGCAAAGGGAGCAGTTTCTGATCACCTTCGCACGTTTTACTATGAGCTATCAAATTTTGCGTATAAATATCAAAATACTTCATGATTATTTAGTAATTTGTTAGAATAAATTTGTATCATAATAAGCTTATTATTTGGTTTATTTTCCTAAACTGATCAGGAATTGGGTTCTGATCAGAAACTAGGTCCTTGACGGTGGTCGGGTCTAAGTTGCTGGTGCAACACATTCCCGACATTCCTGCCAGAAGATATCGCGTGTCTGGCGCTTCATTGTTCCTACGGTGACTCGTGTACGCCAGCGTTTCGAATCTTTCGCGGAAATTACTGTGAACAAATGTCTTCTTTTCTTTTATTTAATTTCCCTGCATTAATTTAATTCTAGGTTAAGTTATCGTCTTAGGTTCAGTTGAAAAACAGCCCCTGACTGAAATTCGCCTTTGCCTTTGTCTTTGTTTACGTTCTTTTTGTCGTTTTCTGCTTGTGTTGGGCACTAAATACGTTTAATAATAATAATAATAAAAGCCAGGCGTCGTTTGTGTCGGACGTTAATGTCATTAACACGCGAGGAAGGCAATGTTGATCTGTCCGGGCGGCGGGAGAAGAGAATGGAAGACGGTTGCTCGGCTGACGCTTCCGTTGAATCGCGATCGTTTAATCGGATTTGGCTCGGCTGGCCAACGATCGATATCACATTTTCCAACAGCGTTTCATATCGCGTTGCAAAGCGACGGGTGAGGCGCGTTCGAACGCGAACGGTAATAAACGTTCGGTCCAATTTCACCGCAATTAACGAGCGAGCAACGATTGCGTTACATCGCGCTTTATCGAATTAATGTATGCACGGATCGCGGGCACGCACCGCAGCCGCGCGCGTCGCGGCGCCGGACAAAAACGACATTTCCATGTGTTATTAACACGGTTGCGCACAGCTCTGCTCGTCGCTGTCAACTTTCGAGTACTTGTCAGCATTCCGCCGCACCGCTCAACACCACGAACAGCGATGGAAAGCGGCGAAAAGAACAAATTCCGGATCGAAACGCGCGATCGTTTATTCGCAGAGGGGCGAGATGAAAGCTACATCGATGTGTCAGGGAAAAGTCCGACACAGCGCGATGTCCGTTCGACCCGTGCCCGTTCCCGACATCGATATTTGCATAACACGGTGTCAAGGTGGCAGTGCTGCAATCGACGTTCCTTCGGCTGGTTTCCGTGCGATTCTATAAGCGACCTCGGCTGCCTCCGACAACGACTTCTGCGTCTCTATCCGCAGAAACGGAGAGGACGACAGCATGGTTTTTCGAGCGCTTATACGTCGACAAAAGCCGCGCAGAGCAATGGACACGGTCGACGCGGAATAATCCGGAGTCAGCGGAAGAGGAAGAAAGAGGACACAAGCTGTCGGAGTTTCCCCCAACGCGTCGCGGTTAAATAACCGCGGCTCCGCGTTCAATCGACCAAGCAGCTGTTTGTGCGAGTATGTATTTACAATACCGTTCAATTGCTTCGACCGACGCGTTATGAGAATTTAAAAGCAATCGATTCTCGCGCATGGATGGTCGCGCGGAAAAAAACTCTTTTAGTTCTCCTGCTCTCCTCCGCTTCCCGTTCGTATTGGATGAAATTAATGAAATAAAAAAAAAAAAAGGGACGCCTGCCATTGCGTGTAACGTCGCGGACTACCCGATGCCCGCTCGCGAACCTGCAAAGACGCGCGATACGGAAAAGAGGCCGCGAGGGAAAGAAACGATGGAAAGAGAAGAGGGAGGAGGAAAGGTCGGTTTTATCAGTACTTTCGAATCGGACGAGGCAGTTTGTTGCGCGAGAATTTACTGCCAGGGTCCCGTTGACTATCGTTCGTCCAGAGATGATATCTCCATTCCCAAGCGTATCCTTCTGGACGAAACGGGACGGTAAAGTAGTTGGCGTGACAAGAAGGATGCCAGAGGAGCTGGGCCGGGCCGCCTATCGTTCTTCATCCTCGTTAAGTCCACTCGCGATCCAGCTTTTGTTTCTACTCTTTCGTTCATTCTTCCTTCCTTCTTCCCTTTCCTTCCCGCAACCGCGACTGCCGGCCACGATGGCTCGAGCTCGATAGATCACGATTAGCTGCCGCTTTTCAGCAATACATATAAACTTCTCCGCTTCTCGAGCGTTCCCTTCTATTCGAAGGAAGGCTGCTCGAGTACTCAAATATTCGAGTAGCTTGAAGTTCGGACCGAGCCGAGCCGAGTACCCGTAAAAACCGAGTAGCTCGAAAGATACGATCGGCTCGATAAAACCGAGTAGCTGAAATTTTTTTCCAGCGGCTCGAATATACTCGGAGCAGATCGAAATTTTCGAGCAGACCGACTGTGTCGAGTAGCTTGAAGCTTGAACGTTTCGGGCAATACGAATGTTTCGAATATTTTAGGTTACGAAGAAAAATGTAAGAAGAAGAGAAAGATAACATAAAGAGAAGTGTATGAATACGTTTTCATAAATACAGAAAAACAAAGAATAAAAAAGAAAAGAAAGATTTGAATTTAGTACTTATTTTCAAAAGTTACAGAATATTTCCATTTACAGCTTACATATTAATTATTCACATTACTTATTGAGAACCATTATTTACATTCCCTTAGATAAACGTAACCTAAAATATTCGAAAAATTTCGATCTGCTCCAAGTACATTCGAGCTACTCGGTTTTTACGGGTACTCGGCTCGACTCGGCTCGCTTATTCCGAGTACTCGAACAGCCCCTTAATTCGAAGGCTCGATCCCTGAACCGCCCTGATCCGAAACCTGATTTCGACCTGATCTCGACTTGAACCGCGATGGCGCGGCGCTCCTATTTTCTTCTCGTGGATACGAGTTCGGTATGGATCGTGATGCGTGGGACACAGTGGCTCTTAACGATGCCTGGTGACGTTTGCGGAGTAAGCAAGAAGACCAGCGAGAGACGGGTCGACGATAAGGATGACACAGAGAGAGAGGAGGACTTCCCCTATTCTTGGAGACAGTCGAGCAGTTCCAAGAGACGAGAAACCAATCCTCCGTGTAGGGCAACGGAAAATAGAGCTCATCGTTCTGCTCGGTCGTTAAGTCCACTCCCGTTATCTTCCCCTTTTTATGCTCCGATCCCTTTTCACCGCTGAGCTCTCACCGAGCGAAGCGAAACTTTTTTCCGTATCCTTCACCGTCTCGTCCAAACTTCCTCTCCGCGTAGCTACGCCCGCTCTGACAAAACTACGTCCATAATCGCTGCGAGCAGACTAGGATCGCATGATTTTACTTCGCGCCAGCCTTTCATCTCGCACGAGTTATTGAGCGGGAAATGAATAACCCGGAAACATCTGCAATGTGATCAGGAAGATACCTGTTCCCCGAGGAATTGCCTACACGGCGGAAAGTCGAAAGTTACCCGGCTCCTTGGCGATATCGTTCGATCGCGCTGAACGCCCGTAGGACTCCTCCTATGTACATACATGTATATGATGGGGAAGGCCGTTGCAAGTAGACCCAATCGACTTGGGCGTGAGCGGTTATGTTGAAGTTAAAGGATGATGAATAGTCGGCTCGGGGTCTGACAGAATGGTGTCTATAGGGGAATCAGGTGTCAAGGCTGTGGTTTATTTGCGCTCAAGGATCCGTGTCCGAGATGCTTTTTGTCCATTGTCTGTTATAAATCAATGCGAAAACTCTTATGGGGCGCTTTACGATTCGTGGCTAGAACGCGCGCACCTAACGGACAATTCCCTTTGTTGTCTCGACAATGCTGCAATTGATGCAGCAGATGGGGCCAAGGTATAGATAGGTACCCATGTACCGCGAGTTTGTATCCATTCGACGGCACCACACAGTCGCAGGACACGAGGCGTTGACAAAACCGAATAAAACATTCTCAGTCACCCGAGCAAGAATTAACCTTAATCCTGCAGCGCTTTTAGAAGAAATTAGGCGTCACTGCGGCACAAGTGGCTGGTACGCGATACGATCTCGCAATCGATAACACCGAATCGTACTCGACGAGCGTCTGTCGGTGTCAAGCTGAGATCAACTGCTTATTTAGCTGCCCTCTTTTCAGCCAACCTTCGCCCGATAAAGTCGCTAATTGAGCGTCCCACGGAAGATCGAGGATTTGATTTGATTTCGGGATGGAGGTCACTTAGCACACGGCCCGCGAAAGAAACAGCTCCGTCACGAGTGCTCGGTTATATTAAACCTTCGTTTTATGCAAAACAGCGAGGGTATTGCGTAACTCTGTTCCCTGCTATTTTCCAGCATCAATTAAAAATTTAATAAACGCCTCGATGCCGGGCACAAATTAAGCATTTTAACGAACAGAAAATACTACGCGCAGCTTTCTGTTTGCCCCCGATCTCTCGGCGGAGAATTGCGTCGGACGGTAAACATCCGTATAATTAAAAAAAAGAATTTTATGCGAATCGATCGTTACACGGATGGGCTCGCTATCGGGCGAAATCGTTGGCGATGAAGGAGCGCCACGCCGCGCGTATTTGGGCCACGGATAAAGGCTAATTAAAAGCAAACGATACGCGGGTATGCGCAGGTACGGTGGGAGCGGCCGTGCAGAGAGCACGAACGGAAGAGAAGTGAAAAGGAAGGCGATCGATGAGCAGGATGAAACGACACCGCGCGCTGTCATCAAGAAACATTGCTCGCATTCCGCGACTTGGACTACGGCACCGGGTTTCTTCCCTTTGTCACTCGCGTACACCCATTCGCAGAAGGAACGCGACACGGCATGACGCGACAAATCATGACAATCGCGCCGAGCATTTTTAACGAGCCCTCGCTATTTCACTTTTGTCCCCATCGGTGGACGTGATCGCGGATCTAACGGCGCGTGACGGTGCCGCGCGTCGCGTCCCTTCTTCTCCTCGAAATTTCATTCGAAGCGACAGCCAAAGTCACCGTGAAATCTCTTTCAATGCATTTTAAATGTGTCCTGCTGCGGGAAATAGACAGCCAATCGATACGCACAGGTAGGCATCATCGAGGAGCGCGGGCTCGACGGCTTTCAAAGAGCAGGAAACGGTGCCGGTGAATCGAACCGCGTAGCCAAAGGAGAGGATCAAATATTAACCCATTGACACTTGCCGCGAGCAAACATCCACCATCTCAAGTCTCCAGGATTTCATTCGAAATCGCGCGGTCGCGATCGTGATTTATACTAGAGCGTATAACGGCGAGTTATTTAAAAGAGCCGCCACTATAAATCGCGGGACTGCCGGCTGTTTCCCAAAGTATCGTCGTTTCGCATAGATACACGGCCAACTATTCGCGGCAGTTATAACGGCGCGGAGTCTTTCCTAGCATCAGCGTATCTGACATCGCGAAACTTTTCGCATTTTCCTCTCCGCCCTTTTATCTTCGCCGACTGTTCGCAATAAAACCGGTGTCCCGGTGCATACAGGTACGCGCGGCCGAGTTTCCGATCGCTTTAAAAGTTCGCGATCCGCTCGCCCACCATATCTCCGACCCTGCCCCGTGCTCTCGCGTCGAGCAGACGTCCCTCTTGCTTCGCGAGAGGCTGCCTTTCAGCCAGCCGGTCTGAAGTCAATGGAACGGAATGCTACGAATTAATCGCACAGGTATCGGATACCGGGCGGGCTAGTAACGGGGAATCCAGGAAAAACGAGTTTCCGAGCGCATCGCGAAAACAAACGGGCTGGAACAAAGAGATTAACGGAGAGAGCGGAGTGAGGTAGGGAGAAAGAGAGGAGAAATCGCCCGTGAAACGTTCCAACTGTCCCCCGCGAGAGATAACGAGAATATGATCGACGATGAACGATGCGAACAAGCTTGCCAGTGCACATTTATACGATCGTAAAAGGGTCGAAATGCGATTTTCGTCCGATGTAACAGGGGCTTACGCGAGCCAACGCGCCGCGCCGCGCCGCCCCGGTACCCAGTGCTTCCGAGGTGCAACGGCAGCAGCTCGCTAACAAGCAGGTCAGATTTAATGGTCCCGCCTGCTGACGGATGTTTAAACGCGCATTAAATGTAACCGCGCGCGATGGGGAAACGGTCCTGCTCCCGCAGAAGACAGAGGTCTACGTGAATCACCGTGGGCCTATTATGCGCACAGATGAGACGAAGCGTCGCCGAAAAAGTACGGGGAGCCGTTATCTTCCGTAAAAGATACGCGGTCGCGACTGCAACGTGATAAGCAACATTTTAATTGCGCGTTGCTAGTGCCGCTCGATTTTCTAACCAATTACTCAACCCTTGTGTTATAATAGTCTAATTAGAGATTCCAAGCACACGCGGCCGATCCCGAATCCACGTAATCGTCGAATCGATAACGATCGGCTCGGGATCGACGATGGAATCTTAAGTCCCCAACGAAATGCATTGCGATGCTTCGAGAGTTTACTCGTGCAAGTCGCTTGTGAAGAGTAATTGTGGGACAGTTGCCGCACCTTGCGCAAAATTGTCAACTTAGGTACCTTCCGATACAGTGCGCATAAAAGTGCGGCATCTATCCCAAATGCCCGGGAGAGTTATATCACGAAAAACTCTGATTTTTTAACTACTACGATAGCAAAAATAAACTCGACGTATAACTGTTGAGGCAAAGCGCGGTAGGCTTACCTCGAGAAATAGCAAAATCGTTAAAAGTAATAATGGAAACACGTTCTCGCTTATTAATCTAACCCAAACGAACAGCCTAAAGCAAATAAAATCGACAGTGTTACTTTCTTATTACCGATAACCCTGAAATACCGAAGGTGCAGCGCCTCTCCCACAATCATCCTATGTTCGTCGCTCGCAAGTTCGATTACCTACCAAGTACTTACGATTACGACAACCCTGTCGGGTGTCTTCGTGGAGGCCGAATCCGGGCAATTTTTGCGTACATCGACCTACATATACCTCGCCGACCGAAGCGAGGAAGCGAAGGAAACGAGGAATCCGGAACGGTGAAACTTGCAAGCTACGACCTGGTTTTGCAAGTCGTTGTGCTACGCCAGGGTATGCAGGAGCTCGCAGTTGCGAGCGTTTATGACGTATGAAAGGTAACGCCGAGTCTCGCGAAGGAAACCCCGACGCGACGTTTACCAGCTCCGACATCTTAAGGCCGTTAAGATACCGAGTTTAACCAAGATTTGTCGACATTGCGCAACTGCAAGACGCATTAATCCGATTCACACCGCGCTGCGCCGCTCCGGTCCGCTAATTAACTTATCGTGGCTGACGAGCGAGAGGCGAGCGGCCAGCTGCAAGCCGGTCGCTACGTACGACACACAGCCCCGCCGCCTCTCGGATCTCGTTTCGCGCGATAAAATGGAACGGTATCGATGAAACCGCCTCCTCCTCCGGGGCCAGAGCACGCGTGTTCCCTCTGTTCGCCCTGTTCCACGTTCCTCGCACGTTATTGAACGGGCCAACTCCGTACTCTCGTTAAACCACACTTACATCCAGCTAACGACTGTTTGAATTTGTCAGAATTCGCGGCACAGATAACGCGGAACTTTGCGGCAACTTGGTGCCGATTGCCGTTCCAGCCAAACGTCCGGAGAACCGTCGAGATCGTTAGCGCGACACCATGAAAACATATAATTACATCCGACAAAACGTCCGATAAAATCGATCCTGCCACGTTCATCCAACTTTTCCTCCTTACACCCTTTCGCGCGCATTTCGCGTCATTCGACAAGACTTTCGTGCGATTTTTCGCGAGCCAACGGAGTTCTTTCGTATCGAGGGCGAGAAAGTTCCGCGAGCGTCCTTTGAAGAAGATGCGCGCTCTTCTCGTGTCTCTCGCGTTTTTCACGCGTTCCGAGACCGAATCGTTTCCGCTGCTTCCTCCAGTCCTTCGTCCCTTCGCCCCGTACGCCCCTGTGACCCGTTCTCCGTGAAAATTCTTTTATTTCCATCGTAAATTGATTCACGGCCCAGCTCGATCTCCTTCCCTCTCTTTTCTCGTACGTAAGCTCCAAAGTTTCGCAGTGCTTGAGTTATCGCCATCCCTAAGTCACCGACGACTACCTACGGCCAAGAATTTTCTTTCGAGTTTCTCTTCTCCTCCGCCGCTTGCTACCCTCCATCGTAGTCTATGTGCAGTGAGAAGTATTTTTCAAAGCCCAGACCGGCTGACCCTGCGATGCGAGATTTACGTCAACTCCAGCCAACGCTCCTGGTCCAGGCCCCATCTTCGGGTCGCTGTGAGGATGATTCGGGCACGGGAAACTTTATCGGGTCCGCGGCGAAGCCTATTCTACTCCCGTGTCGGTTTCCACTTTCCCAGAGCACAACGCGCACCGCGAAGCGAAATCCGAGATCTGCTCTCGGCGTTATCAGGCGTTTCATTTCGGCCGCGGTGGAACCTAACACTTCTCGCGTAGTAATCGGGCATCAGGGTCGCGGGACTCCCAGCGAACAATTCGCGGAGGATCCAGGCAGCGTTAAAAATAAACGTGACGGCGACCTGAGAATATTTTTATGCCTGGCGTCCACAGGTAGGTACCTAATGGACGGACGACTATCGCGTCGAGTTCAGCGTAAACTCGCGTTTGGATCGGCGAAAATAGAACGATATTGACGGTAGAAACGTCGATAACTACTTAAGTAGACGAGGATTTCATTTACACGCTTCACGGGGGCCCAGCGCGATCTGGCGCCGCGAAACTTTTTCTTCGGGAATGTCAAACACGAAGACGGAGAAATACTGTCCCGCCGGCGAGGCGCGGGCCAAAAACCTGGTTGAATTTTTCCGCTTCCGTGAGTAATAGGTGTCCGGTAACTTTCATTTCGCTTGACAAACGACCGTAAAAGCCGCTTGATTTATTCTAATTCGGCTGTGCCCGGCAACCGAATCGAATTCGGCGGATCCGCCGTGTATCGACGACCCGGAGAAATACGGTATCAATTAAACGGGATCGCGGGATTAATTTGCCGGCTGATTACTCGGAGAAAAAGTTCGCGCATTCGGCCACCGATCGCTGGATCGATGAATCGAGCAGCACTGCTGAGAATATTTCATTTATCGCTGGGCAAATTGCCTGGGCGAACTCTCGGCTCAACTTTAAAACGCATTGGCGCTGTTGCTTCGCGGCTTGGCGTCACCGCCGAAGCCGAACCGACTTGCCCTCGTAAACCTGTAACGAGCCCTGTAACTGACGTAATTACGAAACGGGCAAGGCGTGATGGTAATACCGATTCCGCTTGCCCCGTCTTCTCTTCCCTTCAACCAGCGTAATATGCTGCTAGGCTATCTTCTTTACGGTTAAATGCAAGTGCAACGACGTGGATGTATTGCTCGAGTATACTCGGATAACGGAGATCTCGGACAATGGATCGACGCGAAAGGAACGTTTACAGCGATAACTCCAGGAAAGCTCGATGTCTAAAACTCTAAACTGTTCGAGTATCGCCTGTATACCTATACCTACACGCGTGATATCGTCTGCCATGAATTTTACCCGTGATACCTTGAGGGCGGTAGTTGACTATCCGTTCCCTCTTTGGAAACGATAGATACACGAAACGCGAGCGTTTACGTAATCACGGGACGAGCGGATTTTCACCTCCGACTGAAACAGCCGCGCGGCTGTTGAGAAAAGCTGAATATCTTCCCCTTTACGAATCCTCGCTTTCACCTAACTTGGCCCGAGCCCGTGTACCAACGTTTCGTACCATAGTTAACCTTGCAGTCGAGAAAGTAAACGGCCTTAAAACGTCGGCCGTCGTCCTGATTGCAGCAAGTCCTTAAAAGGACGTCTCGCGGCACCGTACGCTCCGAGCGAGACGCATAAATCACAATTTAATTTCTTTTATAAAGCAGTCGCGATCCTGATCTGCCGTAGACGCGCGATTAATCTTGGTTTATCTACCGTCTTTGAGAGACGCGAGCATCGACCGAATTAACTTCGCCCGGAGAGTCGCTATTGCGCGTGCAACTTTGGATTGAATGAAACTGCGAGATCTTGTAATAGAAAATGTTTGGGCGCTTCGCGTCGTAGGAAGTTCTGCCGGGACCACGAGGTAACGGCTGCCGCGCAGGAAGCCGACGTTGCGTTAAAGGGGGTTTGCGCCTTGTTGGGCCGAGAAACAGGTAATTTCTTTGTGAATTTTTTCTACAAAAACGGTTCGACTAATTAATTCGAGGTTTGGCAGGCTGTTTTATTGTATCTTGAACTATTGTTCTGAATTTTTGTGTGACAGTGAACAAAAAAACATGGCGGATACAAAAAGAGCGTTGATAAATAATCGGGTGGTCCTCGCGTTGACGAAAAGTACTGTAAGGTTTATCCGAGACACAAAAAAGAACAGATTCTTAATCTATATGGATGTGGCTATCGGTGGTAGTAGATTTATTGCCGTATCTGTTACCGTTCCTTTTTTATTTAAAGAAGTTTTCCCGATTTTGCGGCAAACCTGTTTCAGACTCAAATCAGGACGCTCCGCCTTCTTCAAAAGGCTGCCATTTTAACATTTTTTTATATTTATTAATAAATCTACTACCATCGATAGCCACATTCATACAGATTAAGAATCTATTTTCTTTTTTGTATTTCGGATAAACCTTACAGAACTTTTCGTCGACGCCAGGACCACCCGATTATTTTTCAACGCTCTTTTTGTATCTCCCACGTTTTTTTCTTCACTGTCACACAAAAATTCAGAACAATAGTTCAAGATACAATAAAACAGCCTGCCAAATCTCAAATTAATTCGTCGAACCGTTTTTGTAGAAAAAATTCACAAAGAATTGCCTATTGTTCGGCCCAACAAGGCGCAAACCCCCCTTAAAGCTCGAGGGGAATGAGTGGCGAAAATGTTGAGCTTGCGAAAGTGAAAGCGAAAATAGAAATAAACGTTAAAGAACTCACCGATGGCGCAACAGAGGATCAACAGCGCAGCTACTCCAGACACTCTCATGGTGGAATTCATTTCTGGAATACTCGCGACGGAAGTACGCCAGTGTTTCCCTCTCGTCACGTCATAACAGGCAGTCTCGTCTCGTCAACGAACGTCGCGCCGCGTCGCGTCCCGATCTTCCCTCGCGCGTCTTTCAGCGAACCACCAGCGCCATTATATCCGTGTGACGACCAGCTGGTAATTAACACTCTTTCACAACCGCGCCACTACAAACCACCGCGTTCGCTAATAACTTGCTTCGACGAGCTTTTCCTCGCTCCCTCGGCTTCCTTTTCCCTCCACTCGTCCACTCGTCTTTCAAGATCTGCTCGTCCGTGCAGACACGCGCGCAAACACTCACACGCGCGAACGGCCAATCCACCCTGGTATTTCTGCACTAGTCCGTCGAGTACGATTCCTGGAGGAAAAGCCGCGGCGCGCCCTTCGATCGACAAACGATCCGAGTTCTTCTCCTTTGAGGGAGGGAGCAAGAAAAGGTAAAGAGCAATTACGCTCCCCGAGCGCATACAAGATGATCTCTCCGCTGCACGTGGCTGTTGAAACTAGCTCAAAGGCGCTGTTGGCACTCTCGTCGAGACAGCAGCAATCAGCAATCGTCCGACACTTCTGGCTGCCGCGAGCACGCGTTAATCACTTATCGCCGTGCCTTTAAGGATCCCTTGCTTTCTCCTCGTGCTCCACTAACGTTTTCTCCCTCTCGTCGATGGTATCCGACATTCAGCATCCAATATCGACAACCGTGTCCGCCGTTCTCTTGGCCGCTTTCTTCCAGCGGGTATACCTTCGAAGCACTGTGCGCTTCCACGGGACTGACTGCCCTTAGCAATTCCAGTAATTAATAGGCTCGTCGATCGATAATCGCTTTTCCAAGCCAGTGCTCTCCTTTAAAGTTACCCAGAACCAGATCTATCGCCTCGCCGATTGAAACTTTGTTATCGGAGGAATTGCTGGTTCAAGCGGCGACATAATCTTCGACTTGGCCGTTGCTCGCTTAATTAAACGACTCTGGCAAACTTCTTTTTTTCAAGCGTACCCACTCGCCGCACCCGCCGCGCGGCGACCAGCAATGCGCGTTCGATGTCCGACGACGCGATATCAAAGGAATTAATTGGTTTAGGACGTGCAGCCTCGACAAAATTAGCGTGTCCCAATTGCGCGTTCGCAGTCGTGGTAATTAAGAAACTTGGTAGTCGATAATTCTCTTTCGGCGGCAGCTCTGAATTCTCCCGCTCTTTGGTTTCCTCGCTTCCTTTTCGGCTCCTGCTTCTCCACTTGCCCCTCTCCTCTTCGTCCTCTCTCCTCCTTGCTAGTTAGTATCCAGCGTTGTTATTGCCTAACAAAGTTCCAGGGATACGGTTTGATAAGTACTTAAGCACCTACGCTAGAGTTTTTGGGATGTGCGTTGATATTGCCGGTGCCTCGTAGTCGGTGGGTGGCGAAAGGTCGATTGGACGACCTGATTCGAACTTTAATTAGCGCGACGAAACGGCGAACGCTCCCCGAACGTGCGAAATTTCTCTCTCTCGTCCGACGATAAAAATCGCAGTTACAGATACAGAGTGGTTTTTCTATGCGCCCTCGCGTCACTCGAGTCCCACGAATGCCTACCACTTTGCGTGAAGTTGATACGTCGTGTCCGATAAATTAGTTATCTTAATTGCAATCTGATCGAGCCGTGTTCCGTGAAGCCAAACAAAGGTTACAGGCTATTACCGATATCGCCTGGATGCTAGGTCACGTTCTTCACTCCCCCTATTTGTCGTAAACAAAGCGATCTTATCGATCTGGTTCGGGCTCCGCGATCTAAGTAGTACATAGGCTTTACGGGGGAAAGATTTGAAATCCTCGGTGTGCGGCGCTCGCGAAGGGAAACGGCTCGTGTCTTGTGTAACTGTGCGCGGTAGGAAACCTTCTCGGTTCGATCCCTCTCTGACCACAAGGAAAATCCGACAAATCCATTTATCGCCACCGTCATCAACCGACCGTACATATTTCTCCACGCAAAACGATATTCGGACCGAAGTCCATTCGGGACGTTTCGAATTACTCTTCGTTGCAGGAGCAATGCTACACGCCCCGAGCAATAGTATAAGCCGGATCGCGTTAAGGAATGCATTATGTTATCGAAGAAAGAATGCCATTACACTGCAACGCTTTATTTTCAATGACGAGGCACGATCGTGCCCAGCGGCGTTAGCGGGACGCTATTCCGCGCGAGTGTCGGCAATGAAATTATTTGCCCTGCCAATTAACGATCGGGGATCGAGATTGCCGGGCCCCGAACGGATACGTCGCATCGCGCTCGGTAAAACGGATGTCGAGGAACTCGAGCTTTATCTTTATAACTTAAACGTGCTTTATCGCGTGAAACGATACGTGGCGCCAACTCTAGTAACCGCCCGTGTAATAATTCAGGTGCACGTTTCAACGTGGACACCTTATCGCGCACTATCTGAAATTAGGTCAGCCGTATCAATCTTTACGCGCATCGCTCGAACGGTATCTACATCGCGGAAAGGCTTTCCAAGTTTCTTTCATTCGGTGATTCATACTTCCGACCGCCTGTCGCCGCCGGGAGGGAATGTCTCGCGGTTTAATTAACACCTCGAAAGCGGTTTTTATTCAAAGCTTTTTACATTTTACGCTACCAGCTTCGTCGTATCGCGGCGTCGTCGACCTGTTCGCGGACGCATCTCCATTTATGTACCTGTGTACCTCGAGCGAGGAATCTTTCGTTCGAGTATCGTGCAGAATCCTGCGGTTCTGAAATGTCCATTCAGCCCAACCGCCGAATTAGTATCTACGCGTTAATTTGGCGAAACTGCTGTGCACGGCCCGCCTAACAAAACCATCCGACCAGGCATGCCTGTTCGTCGGTGTTGTCGACCTATGTACCTTTCAAATTGCCTATACGAACACACATGTTAGTGTCCGATCGAAGAATAATTAATCAATCCGGAAGCTGTCTCAAAAACTGCCTCGCAAATGAATCGCGCCTGCTTCTGTTTCGCGTCAGCGCGAGCCTCGTACCTCGTCCATTTCAGCGGATCTATCGTCCCGAAAAGACCGATCGCGCTGCTCCGCATCACCTTTCAATCGTAAACGATAAAGTTCCTCGATCGACCTCGACGTGGGATAAGCTTTCTCCGGAGTTGGCGGAAAGCTGCGAGACGAGTCGAGACAAAATACCCAACACCGACTGGATTACGAAATCTCGTAATCACCCGCGACGAGCGTTCACTATCGATCGAGAGCTCACAATTAGCCGTCATCAGCCAGCGGGCAAAAGTTTCAGCGTTTACTATCTATTAGCAGTCGGTCCGTTCCCTTTGCGTTTTCGACAATTTTCAAACAAGACCTCTCCCTGCCTCTTGGAGCTGTACACACAGGTATATGTGTGCCTAAGGATCGGCGACTCGAGTTAAAAAGTAGAGGCTGTGCAAATTTGCTCTGCGCTTTCACGGGGCACACTTATCCCCCATTTCAAAGTATCCCGAAACGAAGCGACGAACTCGTTTCGCCGTTCCCCTTTACAGCGATATCGCAAACACTTTTAGCCCGTAGCGAGGGGCGTCTCGCGATTCCAATTTTGCAAGTTCCGCTGAGGAATGTCGCAACGAAGCATCCCGGCGCGGCGCTTCTTTATAACAGATTCCGCCCGGGAAAAGAGGTGAAAGGTGCAGGAGGCAGGTGTTGTGTTTTTACAACAACGGCGGCATTCGACGGAGCCTGAACGTACGGCGAGACCACCTAAGCGGCGGCCAGTTCGCTGACATCACCACCCGTATTACATTAGCCTACGTAAACGTTTGCACGCGTGCACGCATGCACGTACACGTGTACGTCGAGCACGCGTTCGCTTTTTACCGTACTGCGAACCGTCCGCTTTTTGTCACGAGGGAATACACGTACGCCCGATTCGGTGTTTGCGCTCGTCTGTAAAAGAAAAAGCTAAAAGGAGACTCTCCACGCTTGTACTTGCACCCCGGATGATCTCTCTCGGTAATGGGAGAAGACGGTGGCAGAGGGATGCCGGCGATCGACGGAAAATTGTTTGGGCAAACGACCTGACGATAGGAGGGTTTTGACGATCGAGATGGGGAGGGAAGGAAATCTCTCGCGTGCAGTGTCTGTTCCCAGGGGAAGACGTTAGCGACGCGACGCTCTCGGTCGAGCACTAAGCAGGATGGGTGTCTAAGCACGTTCGCTAAACAGCCAGATACGTTCGCCAGATAGGAGATACTTATGGCACTTCGGGGTATGAACTCGTGACCGTCGAGTCCCTGCAGGATATAGTCGACCGCCTCCCCCTCTGGACCACCACGGGCTAGTATATAGTATATTCCATGATATAACGGGTATCTTTGCCAACGCGAAGGGACCACTTCCTACAATTGTGTCTCTTAGGCTGCGTACAGACTTGAGCACGAACGCGAATGAGGCAAGCCGAGGCAGAAGGCGTATGCCTCGGGCCGTTCGCTGCTGCCTCGGGGCTGCTCGCCACATGCTATCGGTCGAAAAAAATTAATTTCTGCTTAATGCGGGTGTAGTTCCGAGGCAGGACGTGCCGCAGCGAAAGCAAGGGAAGGACGGAGCCTCCTTCTATAGGTACATGTTTAGTTATGATTTTTTTTTAGAAATACGAATTTTAAGTGGCACCGCATATTTTCTTTACTACTGCGTTGTAGTTATAAAAGGACGAATTCATAACTTTGCATAGAAGAATTGAAAGCGAATGATACTCTTCGCACATTTTCATCCTCGTTCGGTGTTGAAGATTACTTTGTATAGGTCAATGAATTTGGGGATTGTTCCATCACATCAATAAATAACGCGTTATTTACGATGGATGTTTTTAGTCACTCATTCTGTACATTAATTTCCTTTCAAATTCGTATTTCTCAAATGCGCAGGCAAGTATGGAGTGGCGTGCATTCCCGAAGACCCGAATACCTGGCTTCTAGAGAATATCATAAATGCTGGTCTTTTATCGCGCATTGAAACATCTGTTTTTGAGGAACCTGCATCTTTCTTTCATGAAAGAGGAGTCACATAATTTGAAGAAAACTGTCCTGACCCTCTAAAACGTTCCTTCTACTTTTAACACTTTCGCTGTCGGCGGCGGCTCCGATCGGAGTCGTTTCAACGAATATCATGGATTACATCAAAGTTTGTTCTTTACTTTACGTTATTATAAATAAAATATATCCTCTATGATGTGATAAAAGTTTCCTCAGTTTGCCCTAGCTTGCCTCGTGCGGAGCGCGCAGAGCAAAAACTCTCAATTTGTCCAGCCCGAGGCATTCGGGTCTGCCTCGGCTTGCCCCATTCGCGTTCGTGCTCAAGTCTGTACGCGGCCTTATGCGCGCAAACATTCTCTTCGGTCGCCTTGTATCCAGCCTCTGGTCGAGCACCACCTCTCAGAAGTAGAAACCAGAGGAATCGTTATCGATCGAAATTCGCGTCGCGGTTCAAGAGCTTTCAGGCTCCGCGTCCGCCATTATTACAGCTCTGTCGTCCAAGGCAATCTTGAAAAATAATATCGAGACCTCGCGATGTCGTAACTCGCGAACTATTGACAAACCCGTTAGAGCGAGGTCTCGATTGAGACTTGTCAAGGTGGAGAATGAGTATTCTCGTTAGGGAAACGCGAGGAAATATAAGAAATGATCGACTCGGCGCGAGTGCCCCGTAAGTAGGGGGTCGATCGAACAACGCGCAGGTCAGAGAATGCCTCCCTTTAGTAAACGCGCGATTCATTGAATTCTGATCGACCTTTCGCCCGCTACCTCGCTTCATCTACCACGACAATTTTGAATGCTAATTGGAAATTTAGATAAGCATATTTATGCGAGCGTAGATTCGTATCGCGATCGCTCGGCGCCACGCGATGCGACCGTGAGACCATCGTACCTGCGATTAAGCGATCTCGTTAGCCGCCCGTTAAATCGCCCCGCCCGCGGGCAATTTCGATGCGAATTCAACGGGATCTTTCCAAGGTCCGCCAAAGCGATCGTAGCCCTCGATATAACGCTGGAGCTCTCTAATAACGTCGGACCACTGGCTTCTAACGAACGTCGGGATGAATTCAGCGTACCTCGGAGATGCAAGCGCGTCTCTTATCCGCCAGCATACCAAGTACGTCTGCCCCGAGAGCCAGTGAACGCGGCACGCAATAGTAACGGCAAATTAGCAACGAGCGTTAGTTCTGATTGGACGGGATTAATGACACTTTGCGGGCGAATCGATTCGCGCTGTTAAACGCTAGCGGGTGCAGGCGCAAGGGCGAGTGCGAATCGGTGAGCGAGTCGTCCGCCGGCGCTGCGGTTTCCCAGCAAACTGGCGGCCGTGAATCGTCCATCATGGTTCTCGTGCGAACCGACTAGAATAGTCGGGCACGGATGGCTCCGAGTTAGGTGTCGGTTAGGTCTTGCTTCCGGAAACTTGCCAGCCAGGAGAGGACGGCATCGTCCAGGCTGCCTGCTCGTTTCATTCTCGTTTGATCTCGTTAGAATCTGCGGCTTGCAAGGGGCGGAGCTACACGCGGCACTCCGCTCTTCGCCGGGCAGCAGATTCAGCCGATGATGTTAATCGATAGGACCATGGTCGACGTTGAACCGTCTCGTATGCACATATACCCGGACCACCCGAAACCCATTGGCATTTGCAGGGCCGAATGGTAATATCGCGAATAAATGGTTTGCGCGAGTAGCACCGTATGACATTTGCCGAGCTCGAAATGCCGCGTTGAGAAATCTCCGGGTACGATTCAGCGCTCGTCTTAATCAAACACGAAGTATCAGCCGCGCGCACCGCAGTGCTCGTCTCGCTGGGATAGAATGTGCTGGGCTATATTTCCGCGCGAAGCGAAATATAGAGGGAGAAAACGCGGAGAAATGGGAGACGAAGGTTCATGCCCGTTATCGAGTACGATGTCCCTGGAAATAAATCTGGGAGCAGGATCGCGTGTTCCCCAAGTCTGATCTGAACTGCGTTCCATACAAGAGCATACCGACTCCCCTGCCGATTCGCGACCGATCTGCGCAGCTCCCACGGATCTGACACACGCGATTGGTCGTAGCGCTTTCCCAGCCGGTTAATAAACCAATCAGCAGTGTATCCCTGCGCGAAACGAGTATGCTCCAATGTGGAACGCAGCGTAGGATAAATGAGATGTCTCGGGCCAACATTTAGCTACATACGACGATCGGCAACGCGAAACGGGGCACCGTTAACCGCAGACGAATCCTGTCGTCGAAGGAGACCGCGAACTGCCGACAAAGTTTCCGCGAGGATGCTGGAATCGAACAGGCGATTCTTTCTAACGGGAGCAAGTTGATCGACGTACAAAGCCCAGTCTATTTTATCGCTAATGAATCGCGGGCTGACGCAATCGATATAACTGCGACGCGAATCAAGCGTACCTAAGTGCAAGCACCTGTTTGGAGATCGCGCCGCGACGCAACAATAACTCGTTAAGATTTTTCCCGGTTCGGGCTACCTTCTGTTCGAACGAGGAGCGGAAGCGTCCGGGCAACGGGCAAATCTCGAGTCGCGATGCAACTCTGCGAGCTTTTCACCGCGAGCACCAGCTGGCAACCTGTGATTTCCCTGTTTGATTCCGCGTGCTTCGGCGCGGCGTGTTGCGATCTCGAATCCGGAATACCGATTGTTAAATATTCGCGACGGGTTGTGAATTTTCATGGAAATCACGCCGGTGTTAAAGTCCCTCGCGTAAAAAGGCGAAATCCCGCGTTACGCGACGCCAGAGAGATTTCAATCGTCCATTACGGCAAATGGTAGACGCGGCTTGTCGCGGTTGAATTATTGATTCCAAGTGATCGTTATCCGCGTGCACGAGCGCGAATAGTCGGTTTCCTCGTGCAAAGTGCCGTTATCGGAGTTCCGACCGCACGCGCACGCGCACGCACCAACACACACTCGATCACGTCCTACTGCTTCCACGTTTTCGAGCAACGACAAACCCGCATCTCCGAATCGGTCAACTTTCGACTACGGCTACGCCTACGCTTCTCGACACTGCCTACCGCTGGTCATCGGAAACGTCCCTGTCGCTGACAGTAGTCCAGTGAGATTAGACGGAAATCTGCCCAATCTACGGAATAATTCTCACCAATCTAAATTTTGGTATGGGCCTTTATTTGATCGTTTTAAACAATATGCCAAAAGTCCCCATCGAACCGACCGCCGCTAAATATTTTACAGAGGGTTGAAAAAAAACAACAGTTTTTCGCGAATATCTCCTTATCTAGCAGTTTTGCGACAAAAATAGCTATTATACAATTTATGGCCTAGGAAATTCTCTACAAAAAAGGTCCTATGAGTTTTTTTGTAGGAGTCATGAGAACGTCAGCATCCCTGAAAATCCGTTTTTTTCGAGTTTGTGTTATAACTCGCGAACCGTAAGAATTGTAAGAACTGTAACTTACCAAATGATAGTTCTAATTAAAAGAAGTAACTTTTTCCTAAACACTTTTTTTCTATCTCTTACAGTTCGCGAGTAATAATACAAAATAAAAAAAATTTCAAGAGTCAATTGCACCCTTTTGGAGTGAGTTTGGGCAGCAAACGAAATTGCGTTATACACAGGAGGACTTCCCCCTACATATTTACAGAGTTTCATAATTTGTTGAATTTCAGGGTTCGGAATCTTCCCTTGTCAAATGTATGGGGGTTGAAACTTGGTAACCCGACATACATAAAAATGATTACTCATACGAAAAAAACTCATAGGACCTTTTTTGTAGAAAATTTCCTAGGCTATAAATTGTGTAATAACTATTTTTGTCGCAAAACTGCTAGATAACGAGATATTCGCGAAAAACTGCTGTTTTTTCAACCCTCCGTAAAATTTTTAGCGACAGTCGGATCGATGGGGACTTTTGATATATTGTTTAAAACGACCAAATAAAGGCCCATACCAATATTTAGCTTGCTGGGATTTATTCCGACGACAGATCCTAATTTCACTGGACTATACGGTTCAAAGAGCAAACGTGAGCACACCGCCCCTTTTCGATGGACCTTAAAAGATTTTTACGGGGACACTCGAATAGCTGAACAGCGCTGGACTTGAAACGCCAACGAACGAGTGACCGACCCACGCGGTCGCTCGTAGCAGCCGCGCAAACGCCTACCTTTGCGCCGGCCACTTATTTTACCTTTCGAAATCAACCAAACCAACGAAATCCATGAAAAATTCCATCGCTTTACACGGAACCCACACCGCGCGATTTAATCCGATATCTGTCGCGCGGCACGATACTATCGCTTATCGCTAAATGTATCGCGCGCCTCCTAATTTGTAACTGTCATTGTTGTTTGGCGAAATAACTTGCTTGAAAATCGTCGCGATAATCGATTTTGACGGGGCCTCATCGATTCGGCGGAAACGTGAAAATTTCTTCGCTTAAAGGGGCTTTATCTCCGCTCGGAAAGATAATGCGAGGTCGCGTGACTTTTGTGCTCGTTACAGTCCGTCCGTTCATTTTCTTATTACGTACCCCGGCGCGGCAAAATTACATAAACCTCGTCCCGGTTCGTTCCGATTTTGAGTCGCGGGGAGGTCAGCGCGTTGCGAGCGGTGCAAGCTCCGAGGAGCTTTATTTTTGCACAACAACCAACCGCGCGACTTTCCTTCGGCGAATCGTCGCGGAAATAGACGTTTACCATTCGTCCATGTATCGGGTGGAGATATCGAAGGCGACGACGAATCGATCGGTGAACGAGTATTCTTCCCCAGGATTAAGAACGGAGTAATCGGCGATCTCTTTGACATCGATGCATTTCGTGTCGCATCCGATTCGGCGAGAGCCTCTGCGGCTGGCATTCTCGAAACGATGACGCATCGCGATAAGATAACTGACGCGCGAATAAATCTCACCTTCTCCGTTTGCTCCCGCTCCGCGAACCCGTTCAACTAACGTGGAAAGAAACCAGAGTAGAATTACATCCGCCGACGAAAGGTAGAGTGAATAAACCACAATATTTGCAATACAAAACAAACCGAACGCTTACGTTTTCCTTCGCCTTGCAAAACACTCAAACGCATCATCGCGTATTTTAGGAGCCTTTCTCCAAAGGAGCGCTCGCGAAGAGGAAAGGAAGGCGGCGCGTTTTTAAACAGCGTTTACGAAACGACCGCGTGTTTTCGCGACTCCCGCGGAAACTTCCGGCTTCGGAGTCGGTCGCGTTTCCGTTCGGCTCTCACAATTGAAAATGCAGATGCACTCGCGATCGTAACCGCCAAGGGGGCGCGTCGTTTTGTAATCGGTGTTAAGCCGAGTACCTGGTAGGCTGATCGTCGCCCGAAATATCCAGCCGTGATGTTGAATCGATGCCACGCGCCTCGCGAACTTTCGAACCAAAATACTAGCTAGCTTGCCAGCGCGACCTAAGGCAACCTCGAGACGCGTGTCTCTCAGGCTGCTGCGTTTAAATCTGTCGCCGTACCTTTTGCGCGTCTTTTATTGCGGCCCAGTGCCCACCGTCCGAGCCGCCCGATAATTGTCACGCGCCACTTTCCAACGCACTCGTAGTTTGCACAGCCCGACGTGCGGCAGCATGAGAATTACGCTAACGCGTTCTAATTATTGCCCAGAGTTCTCCGAACAGCCAAATAATTCGCTCACTGTCGACCGTCCAACGTAGCGCAAGCGCTATCTCTCCTACGCGACGACCACGCTCCATTTGCATAACCGCTGCCAAATCGTCACCACGATAGTCCAAGTGGGCAACGTTAGCGAAGCCGTTGCCGATCACGGAATCTTCCGTTCGGACTTGGTTTAAAAATATTCGGGCGTTCTTACAGGGATCAACGATATAATGTACCACCTACATAGGTAGGCACGAGAATGAGCGAACATGCACGAAAACGAGACATCGCTACTCCGCCCGCCCCTTCTCTCCCGCGATCGGTGAATTCCGATCGCCACCTGTGGCTTTTGCTAGTCTTTCACGGTCACCGCGAATTCCTTTGAATCGAATGCGCGGAATGAGCGCGCGCGGGCAACAGGCGGAGCTGTCGTGCGCCGCACTTAACGCGCCTCGTGAAAAATAAACGTCAACTCTGACGCGATAAGCGGAGCGGTCCCCAAGGTCAGCCCTGAAATTCCAGTTCCGTTCTAGGCTACTGATATATGCATGGATCGGGCGCGTGACACGTCGCGACCAGCCGAGCCAGATGAATTGAAATTAAGCGACAGAGAGATATTTCGCTGGCGAGGAGAATTCCGCGTGTTTACATATCGCCGCCATACCCGCTATGTATACCTCTGTCCGTGGAAGAAACCTACTCGATAGCCTTGTCCTTCCGACCACCGCTCTTTAGCTACGTCCGCGTTAATTCCCACCGAACCACCGACATAGGCGCCGGCAATTTCCCGCCTTTCCCCGTCTACTTACGGGCGTGTTTTCCTTCTTTTCGGGCAGTGCACCGAACCGAGCAAACACCGCGGCTATCCTCGGTAAATTGTCACGGTAACTCGCGTAACAAGCGTACACACGAGGACCTATTGCCCCCGTCGATGCACTCGAAACCTGGGCTGGCAGTGGATTCGTCGAGACGGCACTGAGATCGCTAGCAGACCGGTGACACTTTCGCCGGTGACTTGGAGCGAGCGCGTCGTTATCAACTTATCGCGACGACAAGACAGCGAAGCGAAACTCGACGCGAAGCGCGAGCCAAACTGACTCGCGCCGTGACTCGCTCGCCGGTTTTATACGAGTGACTGGTTTCCCCCGACCGCGACGCGACGCGACGCCCGCGGTGCGTCTGCACACGCACTCCAGGGAAGGCACCGACGGCGACGTACCTGCGAGTCCCCATCGCCCCGTCATTCTTCCTTCCTTCAACTTCATTCGAGTACCTTCGAACTCGACCCTTCGCGCCGAGACCGATCGACTCTGGGCCTCTCCAAAGCTGCAACGCGATACGACGCAGGTAAAACGTACGCCCAATTGTTCCACACCACCGCCGATCATCAAACGTTCGCGGATAGTTTTTCGCTGGGCACTCTACCAAAACTAGATAGGGAGCTCGGCGGGATTAATTCTTGATTGTGTAACCTCGCGCGGCTAATGTTCGGCTATCTGCGATTACAGGGGAGAAATCGGCGAAGCAACGTTGGCGGCGGAACGTAAGGTGAAAGTGACGAACCGCGGGAGAATCGTGTTGGTTCGAATAGGACGAAGAGCAAGCGTTTTATGCCGCGGCACGTGAGTCATGCTCGCGCTATCGGGTAGGTGAGCTCGACGACCCTGACTACTCGTAACTTTATTTCTAAATTTAACGCGTCCCATTACCAGTCGTGCCAAAGGTCTTACGCGCATAAAGATGTCCGCGCGATCAGCGTGGAACCGCGAGTGATAACTTTGAAAAAAAGCTTAGGCGAACGTGATCGCAGCCACTCCTGACCGTTAGTCCCAGTCGACTGATCGACTCCCGGTCGAAAGGGAAATAAACTCCCCTCGGTTATTTAACGGGAGGGGAGGTATATTAGAATTTTTACTGTTTACCAGTAAATAGTGGTCGATTTCCGCGGGGAAGCGGTATTCCCCACTTGACCTTGTTTCTCGAGAGCGTGCCTCCTCTCCTCTCGCCCTGCTTTTACCTCTCCCTATACTGTGCTTTCTAGAAATCATCGCGGCGGCAAGAAGAGAGAGAATCCATATCCTCGGCCCGACAGAGACAGATCCTGCCGCTGCCAGATCCTCGCCAAGATCTCCAGTCCCCGCATTCTGACTCGACTCGACTCCGCTCGAGTCGTAAGATAACGCGCGTCAGAGCCCTCCAAAGGTGCCGAGTTTACTCACGGAAAATTGCCTTGGCGTGCACCGAGAGAGCTAGTAGGGGTATGTGCATCCGCACTTATATACGTACAGCCACGTCTCTGTGTGTACCTAGGAAAACGAGAAGGGAGCTATCGAGAGAGGAATATTTACCAATAACCCGTCAGCATCCGCGACGACCAATCGTCGGTCGATAACCGTGCGGCGTTCCGTCAAAAATTAGCCAAGCACCTGGTCCCTGGACCAACCAAATCTGTCGATCAAACAGTAACAGTAGGTACCTACGGCTGCGATGGTTACAGCCGCGCAAAGTATGTAATCATTCCTCTCTGCAACAGGGCGGTCTCTCGTTGATCGTGCTCGTTTATACGTTTGCGGGTCACCCCGTGCGCATCAAGCTAACCCTTGAACACGTTACGAATAACGTAACACGCTGGACGACGCGACGTTCCACGATACATACTGGGCTGATGACCGCCAGAGACACCGCTATTTAGTAGAGCTCCAGAAATTGGACTAACGAGTGGGCCACGGTCGTAGGTTTCGGAGACACGGCACCGCTCGACCTCGCGCGCTTCGTTCTCGTTACACTTGACGCGATATCTAACCGACTGGTCGTCGCAATTGGTCTTTTCCAGGGAATTATTCAGCCGGGAATAACGCTTTAACGCCGCGGACGCGCAATTACGAGCGGACAAAGTGGGCGCGAGTCGCTCGCTCCGATACCTCGCTACCGTGAATAACATCGCTGTAACATACCCTTCCGAAACACCATCCAGAGTATGCAGATGGTCCAGACATAATTTAGGATTTCGCCTGGACCGCAGCGTAGACCGCGGCCTCAAGTTGCGTCTGCAGGCTTCTCTTGCATTAGAAACAAAGGCTTCTTTACGAGCATGACGCTTACGTAACGGGACGCATCGCTTCGACGCGATAGCTTCTCGCTATTACCAGATCGATTTCGTCCTGTTACTTGCGGGGCTTCCACCAACTCACAAAGATATTTCGAATTCGCGGAGCGGGCAGATAGCAATGAAATGTTAAGTGGAACGTTCCGACTGCTCGATGAACTTTAATAAAACAAGAGGGAGTTCCTGAGGGGGTGCGTACTTTCGAACAGCCTTCCAATCTTCCAAGCACCTGATGCACCAACGTCTTAGCGGTGCGCGCGTTTATTCCTCCGTGCGTTGAAAAGCGCCGATAAGTCTACGTATCGACGTGCGTTACGAAAAGTAGCACGCTTGTCTCTTCGTTGTTACGAAAACTTTCGATTTTCGCTGCGAAAACTAGCGTGTTGAGCGATTTGCCACGATTTTATTAAAAATGTAGTAAAAACTAAATTAAACTGCACTAAAAACTAAAAAATAATTCTTTTCATGTACTACAATTTCATTGGTGATATACTACGAACACCTGCAAAGTTTTAGTTTTACTATTCGTACATACGTGACGGATCATTTCTCGATAAATTGTGTATTTTCTGTAATCGCGATGCGACTAGCGCCCCGAACGCAGCGGCTTTTTGTCGTTTTCGTAAAGAACGCGAGTGGCTCATTTCAAGTCTTTAGATTTCTGGTTACGGGTTATATTTATCGATGACTGGGTAATTTTTTCACCCGCACGGGGTTAATTTTTTTTTTTAAATATTGTATTGTCGTCCAAACTCCGCACGCCTGCAAAGTCTCAAGACAATTGGATATTTGGAAGTGGAATAAATTTGAGTCGCCAGATTTGAACTATACATACATTAAACAAACAAACATACAAACAGAGGATCGAAGCTGAATAAAATCGTTTAAAAATTCGAAGTCACGAGCCCAACATCACCCTTTCCATCTTCGATATACAGGATAGGTAAGCTCCGCTAAGCTGCAACCGTTGTAGCTACTACAAGAGCGGGGAAATGGGCACGTGTAACTCGCAAAGTGTCGGCAGGAGGAAAGAAACGTGGACGAATAGTCTAGGGTAATATCGTCTTTTTCTTCTAAGCCGAGAAGTTCCCTTCTGTCGGCAGAACTGAAAGCGTGCAGAAGAAAGTGGAAAGTGGATTGGAATGGAATCAGCGAGTATCGCGCGTGTTTCTATTATAAATACACGTAGACCGTGAAGCGGCTCGACAAATACTGGCTGTAAACTAATCGATCCACACCTACGATACGTTGGCCACCCTTCTGTTAATTAAAACACATTTGCGCGTTTACGCGTAACCGAGTGATGGGCTGTGTTAATGCCAGATCAATGATTCCAGGCTCTCGAAACCTCGGTTACGTCGAAACCGCCACAGTGGAAAAGCGCGCCGAATATCTGCTGCACCGTAAACGCGACATCCCAGGGGAAAGACAACGTTTCAACTTTGGAGCGTTAAACGCACATGTAATTCCTCAAATAAATACGTGGCGCCGCGAGTAATGCGTTTAAGCCCGTTATCGAGCCCGCAAAGTAATGCGTAGCGCAGATAACAAAAACATCCGAATCTTTCTTCCTAAAACAAGACGATCAAACGTCGGGGAGGGGAAGCTTTGGATTCGAAAGGCTATTGCGAGCGGCATCGTATCGAATTCCTACCAACCACTAGCTATCTGTAATACCTACGCGAGTAATTCCGGCTTATCGGATGTTTTTCAATATCCAGTAATATCGTTCGAGATAGAGCAAGATGGTTTTTCTGTTCCCTGTAAATTGCGTCGATCGGCCGCACAGGTATTTTACCCGACCACGAGGAGTTACGGGCTTTCGATATTCTACGGTAAACCGAATACCTGTTATTTAGGTGTCGCCGATCGAACGATGGAGGGGCCTGATAATTTTTGGTCAGACCCGAGGTTGCATAATGAATAAACTGCAGTCAATCCAAAAGAGATTTAAGCACCAGATGTTTATATGCCGCACAGGTTTACGCAACGCGGAGGACACGCGCGGGTGGGGCGTGTTCGAAATTCAAAGGCACTTTGGATCCTCCGTATCGGCTGGTGCGCGGGGCTGCATCGTTTTGCGAGCGCGCATCGATTTCTAAAGCTAACCCGTCGGCGCGGCGCTCGGCCATTAGCTATTTTACTTTGTGATTTCGAAAACCGCAACCAGTCCTCGGCGACACCGTAGTTTTTCAGCCGGCATGTTCCCTGATACGAGCGCGATATTTCATCGATCGAGTCTGCCCAGCCTGGCCGAGCGCACCGCAAACATTACGCACCTGCGTCGCGTACAAGGGACGTTCTGTGTCGATTTCCGTTTTATGCGACCTACTGGCGGAATCAAACGTACCCGCCGATGGGTTGGAATTACGCGATAACACGCGCAGCTGTCCCGTTTTTCTATCGATCTCTCGCATTACAGTATTACACGATCCAAGCGAGGGCTTTTATTTCTCCAGCCACGCGCTAATGGTTGGCACTTTTTGCAACCCGTGCCTTCGTTTCGACCGTGCAATTTACGTAGCGAAGAAAAAAAAAACAGTGGCAGCGCGTAATTACGGGCAAAACTGGGTCCTTTACCGGCGAAACACTCGGCAATCTGTTCGAAAATGAAAACTCGTGTTCGGGGGGTAAGTCGAGCTATTCTTGAAAATGTTATTTCGACTCGCACGTTTTCGGCGGAACAACGATCACGAAGGAATGCCTCCCTCTCGGGTTGCGTGCACAGAGACGGTACGAGAATACGAATGTCGAAGAATTTGAATGTAGGTACCTGAAAGTCGGGGCGGACAGAAACATATGGGGAAAGGTTTCTGCCACCCGATAGACCAACGACGAGACGTCAGAGCAATAAGGTGGAAATCAATTACACCGAGTAAGAGGCTCTTTGAAGCCTAACCCCTTATGTATTCGCGAAGTCCGAAGAATAGGGCACGTGCCACTCGCTTCGATAACAAGAGCACGGGAGAGAGAGCTCGGAAGAGGAGCTTGCACGAGAGTCTTTGGAGCGAGCTCCTTCGTTCGCATTCCTACGAGCCTGCCTGCCAACCAGCGTACGTAGACTCATTTGATTTCCACGGTACGTGACAAGAGCGATAGACCGCGAGTATTTTCAGTAGGTATCCAAGTGCCTCCGCGCCCAAACAATCGAATGGACCCAAACTTTTGCTCTTTATCTTTCACCCCCTGTCAGAACATCCAAGTGGATTGTATCGTTTCCCACATCGGCGAGGGGCTTCGCTCCGTACCGCGAACGGCGGCTAAACAATCGTAAAAGGGAAACGCAAACCTTACGACCGAGTACGTCGCCGTCTGCTACGAAAACAGTTGCTGTCCGAAAAGTTTCTTGCTACTTTCGAGTTTCGAGCGTTCTTTTCGCAACGACTCCGCATAATTTCACTCCAGAAACGTGCTGGTAATTCTAAAGGTGCAGCGACAAGCAGGCGAGGATTAAAGCCGCGTAAAACGGACGAGCGGAATTTTTTGACTTTGTCGAAGAACGGCAATACGGGGAAGGAGTTGGAGTTGGAGTAACCACGGAATTTGCAGTCGGGCGAAGCTTCCGTGGCCGAGCGTGAAACTACGCCAAGGCACGCCAAGTACTTCAAAATGGTTTAGCAAGTGCAGGTAACTTTGGCAGCGAACCGCGTCGACATCGTCCGCCACGATCTTCCCTTCTCCCTATATTTTCCCCTTTCTCTCTCCCACCTACGCAACAGTGCCTGCTGTACATATTATATTATTTGCTTCGCTTGCTAGTAACACCTGTTCGATTGGCTCGTAAACGTTCGTCAGTCGACGACACGTCTCTCGAGCACTAAAGAAGGAGGAGAATGGCCCTGGGAAGCTTTAAAACGGTCGGACGTAGGGCACCAGATAAGCAACGGCTTAATCGTGCTTCCCAGAAACGAAAAGCACTTATGAGAAGCGAAATGAGCGCGCGCGGTTATTTACGACTTTGGTAAAATGCAGGCGGAACGAGGGAAGAGCACGGCGGGCAAGGAGAATTTGAAATATTTACGTCTGGCGCGCACCGTGCTTTTAGATAAGAACGTTTACTCACGAAACACTTGCGCGACATCGGTAAACAGAATGTATATACTTGGACGTGGAGCAGCTCGACGTCGCGCGTCGCCCTACCCGGGCGGATACGGTTATTCTTTGTTGCAAATTGCGAGCATAAACCATCGGGAAGAGGCGGTCGGATCTGGGAGGACCGTGTAATAATTGAACACTCGCGAACCGCACCTTTGCGGAGAATCTCTCGAGGAGCCAGCGCGCCAGGGGGATTCGTTTGTTGAAGCAAGAAAGAAAGAAAGAAAGGTGCTGTGCAAAGTTGGCGAGCGGTTGGAAAGAAACATTGGAGACGGTACGAATCACGGAGCACGGATACGTAGGATTTCTCGTCAGGTTAGGGAAAGCGGACCCGCGAGCCCGGTCGGGTCATAGAAGGATCAGGTCGAATGGATGCTCTCAGTGATTACATTTGCAAGTCAAACGAGCTAGTCGACAAGACGGTGTGTATACATACTTATATACATACAAAGGACAGCTATCAGAAAAGGGTCAAAGGACCAGGCGGGATGAAAAAAATGGAGGGATATCGGTGGAAAGAAGTTACGTTGCCTCCAAGAGCGTCTGAAACGAGCCCGAAGAGGCCAGAACGAACGGGGACGGCAGAGAGGAGCGAGCTTCATTTCGCGAGAGGGTGAAATGGGGTATGGAAAACGAAGCGAATCGACGAGGAGAATGTGTCATTGCTCCCCTCCCCCCCTTGCTTCTCTCTCAATCTCGCCAGATCCATGGAAAAGAAAGGATAGTCAACGAGTGGGTTGCCACGGCAGACAGAGAGTATGGGAGGGAGTGAGGGAGTGGGTGAGGAGAAGATTGAGAAAAAAAAAAGTAGGAAAAGGGAGGGAGGACAGGCGAAGGAGCCGTGAGAGACAGAAAACGGGAAGAGCGGCGAAACGACTTGGTAGGTTTATCCCGGACTAGCTTCATTTTCTACCCTCGTCTGAATATAAAAGACAATTTAATTATAGGGGGATTTTCAAAGGCAAGTCAGCTCCTTCTTCCTCGCTCCTCGTTTCTCCGCGCTTCGTTTTATCCCTTTAGCCGTCGACCCTGGGCTATCTCGTAAAGCGGAACAAGAGACGCACGCATCTGTATGTACTGTACGCGTATCACGCTCGTAAACGGACGTAAGCGAACGTAAACGTTGAAAGGAAGAGAGAAAGGTACGAAGAAGCTGCGAGATTACGCCAGAGCCAAAGCTCGCCGATGCTTCTGCCAGTGGTGATTTTTTCATCCTTACTCTCGTCTGCGCGCCGCGCGATCTCGTTCGCGAGTCGCGTCCCTTTGATCCGAAAAACTCGGGGCGAACTGCGAGCAAAGAACTCTCGCGGAAGCACGACACGCGTCTCATCAAGCCCCTAAAGCCAGGGGAGAAGAATTCTGGTCGGACAAGTGGCGCGAAGCGTTTCAAGGAAATTATGTCTACCGGGGAAGTAACGCGCGTTTTACAGGCAAAGGAGAGCGCATCGCGCGTGTTGTACGTACGCGTATCGGTGTGGCGTTACAGGTGAAAATGTTGCGCCTGCAAGGGGCATCGGTCCGCTCAAATTTTTATAACACAATGGCAGAGTAAGGTCGCGTCGCGGGTCTCGGTGGTGGAAAATTTGCGGAAAAACCGAGGCAGCGCCCAACGTTAGGTCGCGGAATAGCCAGGTAAATTATGGAGAAAAGTTGCCGCGCTGCGAAACGCTGCTGGTTGTTTCATCTGGCTTGTAAATCAAACGGGGGTAAATACGTCCGGCAGGGAAGCAAGCGGAATAGAATTAAATGGATTCGATATAATTTGCGCGGCGTTTGTTCGCGTTGAAAGAGCACCGGTAACGCGTTTTAAATCCACGCCTCTGTAATTCACTCACGACTTGACCCATTTTTCCCTGTGAATCGCGCATAATCCCCGCGTGTTTTCTTTTCCAGTGAAAGCAAGCCGCGCATAGGTAGCATTGATATACACGCCGCGGCCGCCGGTCCCGGTAATTCAATTAACGCCGCGCTGAAACGTTCGTTTATCACTCGGACCCGCGGTAAGCGAAATTCGAACGGAACCTTCCTCCTGGCCCGAGCTCCACAGAGTCAGGCTTTTCTTACTCCGCATCGACTAGGCTAAAATCCACGGGCTTTTTCTCTCGCATAGAGTTAAACGACGGCTACGCTCGAGTCGCATACGAAATAACTCGACGGGCACCAAGTAGTCGCTTAATAAACAGCCCAGCCAGGTGTAGATTCGTTTGAACGACACTGCGAGCGCGGGTTCCGTGTATCGCGCAAGACGCAACAGATGTCATATTAATGAGAAATCCAGGTGTGCACGGAAACCGTAACCATTTAAATGAACGTAAACGGTGGTTCTTCGACGGGAACGATCGTGCGCCGTTGGAGCGAGAGGGGTCACAAACAGACACCAACCAAACAGTCGCGATGAATTCGTAATCCAGCTCTAATCGGGATAATTAACAAATAGGTAACAGATATGCGAGGCTGCGCGTCGTTAGGCCGCTGTTTACGTTGGAAATCGCAGTGGATAAGCGGGGCGACGCGACGCCCCGCACCAGTTTCGCAGTTTCGCGATCCACATGGCGATTATGAACGGAAGGATTACACTTATCAGAGGCCCGTTTCGTTTACGATTCAAACATCGCGCACAGCCGGTTTCACTGTTTATTGTCACACCTACTCGCGAAAAGAACTGGAACATCCCCCGAACTGCCCCCGACCTCGATATCCTTTTCACGAATAATTGCGCGGTGACGACGAATATCAAGGAGAGATAAACCGGCGAAAGCACTCAGGGTAAATACTCGCGGAAGCTTGGCTGCGAACGAAGGCTAACAAAGACGACGAATATATTACGTGGCGGATTTCGCATCGCTATTCTCCCTCGGTGGCTGATAGATGCTGCAACTACGGAATCAAAAGCTCGCAACCCCTTTATTCATGATCGTCACTATTTTACCGTCGTTTGTTCCTACCGCCGAATATCAGAGGTTCGGGGGAGGAGGAAACCATTTATATCTAGAGAAATCCGTGGAAAAGCTGCGGGGCGAGTTCGACCGGAGGGTAGTAGGAGCTGGGATGGATCAGTAGTCCCGGTAAATCATCGCGACGCCGAAACAATGAGCATTATTAAATATTTGGCGTAGACGGAGCGTTGGCCTGGGCCAACAGAGGGAAGACCAAAGGAAAGGGACCGAGAGACAGAGACAGCAGACACAGAGGGAAAGAGATATTTCAGAGACGAGGGATGTAGCCGGAATGGTCGTGGTGTCATTTACATATAAATTGCCCACCTAAAATCATACTCGCGTTTAATTTTCCGCTCCAGAGCCGACTATGCACCACCATACTTGGTCGCGTTCTACCGCTTTGGTGCTTTTAAATTGGCGTAACATATCTGTCCGCTCTGATCACGCTTAAATCACTCTACTCCCTCCAGCCGCCTATCATTTAAACGTGCGCTCCAAATTACCAGACGCCCGATCAAATGTAAATCCCCATTCACCGTCCGCCAGATAACACATACTCTGTGTACAAAAAAGAAAGTTGATAAGATAAGAAACATTTATACTCGCCATTTCTCAGCTTAGAGCAACGAAGGTACCCGAGTAAATGGGAAACGCGCAATGTCGTTGTTTCGCCAAGGCCTCCCTTTTCTTACTCGTCCCCCTCGGTGCTGCGTACTCGGGGTACCTCGTTCCTCGTTACGCGACCCCCTTGTCTGCGGCTCTATTTACACGAACGGCGATTAAGTGTCCTCGAAAACGTAGCCTCCTGTCGCCTATCTTCCGTCCGCTGGGAGCTACGGCCACTTTGCCCGTGAAACTGCGCGGGGAAAATTCACCAACAAGACTCCGACCGACTCGGAGAAATTATTATTCATATTTCGAGAGGCAGCGAAGCGCAGTAAAGAACAGCCGTGGCCGGCTGCAACGGCGCATCGCGTTTCAAATCTGTTTTCGTTGCGTCACGAACTGCGATAACGCGCAGGGGACAGAGTGGACTCGGAGGAGTGCGCGCCAACGATAAACGAAAGGCAAAGCTTGGCGACGCGACAGTACGTACCGCGCACCGACGTGAAGCGCGCCGCGTTCCTCGCGGCTGTCGCGAAAATCACGAGGATCCAAAATTACACGGAACAGCCAGCAGACAATGCGTCTGGACGTAGCCATCTCCGTGGGCTGTGGAAGAATAATCAAGGCTGTCCTTAGGCGTTCATGGAAACTGCAGCGAAGCCCCGGGCGGGCTTCGCTTGTATATTTCATATTTTACAATGTTTACGCAGGTCCATCGTGAGAGCAAATAGAGAAGGAAAGGAAGGGAGACAAGGGACGAGCAGCAGGAGAAGTTGGAACTTCCTGCGGAGCATTCTACTGGAGGCCAACCAGGTATGGTGCATTAACCGAGCATTTGCGTAAGTCGTGCAACGTAAAGAGGCGCGTCGATGGATCGCTGTAGTCCTGAGTATATGTATACGCGTATGTACTCATTTTTGCGGCTCGCGTCGTCCGTTACATCGTGACTCCGCTCTTTCTGGCCGTCGAGTGACAAACGATGCTGTGACGGCACCGTTTGCAAGCACGACTTATCAGCACCGTTCGCTAAAACATTGTTTCTAGTAGGGTCGTTGATGCACGGGATGTTCGGGTATTCGAGGCCCGTGAGCAGGAGAATGACGAAGATTACTCAGCTACAGGGTGCTGCGTCACGTAGCGCACAGTTATGCCTGCACGCTTAAGCCCTAGCTATCGACGGCCTCGCGAGTCACCCGGCGCGGCGACCGGCATCTAGGGGATGACAGTCCAAGCGAGTTTGCCATATTTGGAGCGCTAGCCCACGAATTCGCACGACGAGAGAGTAGGAGGGCCTCGATTGCTCACTGCTTGAGTAACTGCTCGCTCTTTCAGGACCTGGTTAGTGCGAACACCCCGGTTTGTGGCTGAAGACTATCGCGGGAGAGATCAGCGGACCCAGCTTTTCCTTTGGTCGCCCTAAGTATTAAACATGTTGCTTTTATCCCCGGCGAAACATACTCCAGTGTTTGCATTGCGCTGCTTGGAACGGTTTGCGAGCATGGAAACTACTTAGGCAACTGATATCACGAAGCGCGAGTTTTATTTTTAATATCGCTCGCTCGGTTTATTGCTTGACCCAATTAATGACGGCGTACGGAATTTATCGGTGAAACGTCAGTCGTGCAATTGGAAATCTCATTTCGGATTTATAACGTTGCCGTTCGAACGTTCGCAACTGAATTCGGACGGGCAGCATAATACGTATTACGTGGGAACTACTGGCGGAGAGTAGAATTGCTAAGGCACGCGCGTTCAACCAACCGCGGAGTACGGCTGCAGAGACTTGCGATAAAAACCTTGCACCAGGGAATATTTCCCGTGGAAATGAAACCATTACCAGTTCGTGTCGCGACGATGTTAAATCCATTAGTTCTATTTTCTTCGCCTTTCCTGCTGCAAGAAACACATTAGAAACGAAAGGGAAATTTGACTCGTCAGCAATTTGCCGGGCTCCCTTGAGAGCCGTAGGCAAGAGATCGAAAGGGGGCAACTTGGCACGATCGAAAGGAACGCCGCGAAAAGCTTTCAGGAAGAAGCAGGGATTTCGTCTGAAATTTACGGCGGCGTAATGTTATTTAAACGACCGAAGATGAAAGAAGAGTGGCGAAGGCAAGGCGAGGCCGATAAATACAGGTTGTTCGGGCTAAGGGCGAAATTATCAACGAGTAACGAAAGGAATCGTGGGATCCAGCGCGGTAAATACGGGCCGAATACGAACGGGAAGGGCTCGGTGAGTTTTGCCTGTTGGCAGGCGTTATCAAAATTGAATTTACAAACGCCTAGAACGGGCAGGGGGCAACTGCGAGCCCCTGGCTGTTCCATCGTTATTTATGTCCCCGACGTACGGGCTCGGCAAAACCATTCTCGATATACAATAGGAATTTGTTCTTGCGACGTGTCGAGCAAACTCGAGCAGAGTAGAAGAGAAAAGGAAAAGCAGAGAGATGGGGGCTGCTGAAGGCTGGGGAAGATTCGAAGCCTCGTGCTAAAGCGTTTTCGAGTTCCACGGAGTTTCGGGAGCGTGAAAAGTGTTTCAGATCTTCGGAGGTCTTCCTCCTCCCTACAGATAGGCTGGAAGAGAATGAGAGGCAGAGGAGGAAACACACACCGGGGTCAGATTGATTGCTCCTTTCACCCTCGGTGCTCCAAGGCCGAGCTATAGATATATTCGCGGTGTGGCCAAGCGTAATTCGTGACCCGAAATCGAATCGCGTGCCACCTTCGATTCCGATTCCGATTCCCATTCCGATTCCCTTCAGCGAGCGGAATCCCCCTGGTCCCGCTAATTGCACGTCAAAGATTCGAAAACAAAATCGCCGTGATTCGCGGCGACGATTCCCGCTATGCGGTGATCGGTCAACTTTTCTTCTTCCCTTTCCAGGTACATCTTCGTCCGTATTTCCCCTGGTGGAAGTTGCCGGGGAGCTGTTTCAGTAGCGGATAGCGAGCGCTGTGTAATTACAATTCTAAAAGTAACCTACGAATGCGCAGGCTAATCCTACGCGCTCGCTTTGATAATCGACCAACTAATTAACCGAATTATCGGAAGCCCATTAACCGAGGAGCGTCCGACGTCCTCTAATACACTTGCGGGCGGGAACGTGCTTTAAATTCGATGCCAGCCAGTTCCTTTCGCGCGACTCCTATAAATTTATTCGACTACAGAGTTCTAGTGCGTTGCGGCCAGGATTACCATCGGGAATGGGTTTAGGTGCATCTACGGGAAGAGCTTTTCACTAAAGGACTCGAGTATGAATAAGAGCACGGCGTCTAGCTTCTTTTCAACATTCTCGTGGCCCGTTATGGGTCATGGGAACAACAGCGACGAACTTGCGCCGGCTATAACTGAGAATTATGACGATAGTTGGTGAAGTAGCCAGTTTGTTAGCCACGTTTAACGAGAGGCTTGAGAATTCCCGTCACTCCGCTACTTTCGGCCAGCAAAGAACTTTCCATGTACTTGCACATTGCATTTCCGATGAATTCGGGGGTTACCGATGGCTCGAGATTGCGCTCCATTTCCTGCAAATTCTATCGCGCGAAAGGGGAAAAAGAAATCGGAAACGTGGCATACATTAAGTGTCGCGGGAGACCCTCGGTGCTTTGAGTCTACCCGCCCGCCCCCACTGTCTCGCGATCGCTTTGAAATTTACTTTTACTTGCAAATACTTGACCTACCTCCTTCGCGGCGCGTTCTCATTGCGAAGCTTTAGCCCGGGGTTAGTAAAGACAACGATGCCGTTGGCGTTTGCTCAAAGCGTTGTTTCCGAATCTTGCCCATCGATTGAACTGCTTGGGTCGTCGCGGGGAGATCACTGTGTAACGTACGTGGAACAGAGCGCGGGCACTCTCGGCGTGTACGCGTATGCAGTTGCGTTCTGCTTGGTGAAGTTTGGTCGGTAATCTTGGAAAGCGACAGATCGTACGCTCGTGGCAGAGCCGGGAGCAAGGTTCGTTGGTCGTTAGTAGGTTCGTTTCGTAAGTGTCCAAGACCCTTGTTCCAGCGAGGATTAACGCCATGACACACTTTGAAATCCAACGCGAACGCGCAGCGGGCACCATCCTTTTCTCGGTTACGTGTAATTCCATTTGGCGCTATTAGTGAGTAAGATGGCCTTCTTGCCGCTAAGGGAGTAACTTTTTAACGAATGGTTTCGCCGGACTCTTCCTGCCGGGACTTTGTGCGCGGCTTGTCGCACTTTAGATTCCTTTTCCTCGGACAACCGGTCGCTTTATGAAGTATCTGGGTACTTGAATTTCCCCCGAGACCTGTATAACGATACGGACACCTGCACCGGCCCACTAGTCGCACTTTTTAAATTACTTTCGCGGAATACACCGGCAACTTTCGCGCTCCGTTAAATTGACGACAGGCTATCCGTTTCTTTTTACGTCGGTACGGGGACAGAGCTGGACAGACCGGGAGGCGAAGATCGCGAAAAACGAGAGAGGGAGAGACAGCGAAAGGGAGGGGGGGGGGGGAGAAAATTAATTTCTATAAGGAACGAGTCTCGACCAAAGAAAAGGGTAAACCGATCCCACCACTAACACTTCTAATTGGACTTGCCGGGTTACCGTAAAGTTTCACTGTCGCGTACAACTGGCAATCAATTTTTAACGAAATTAATACCTACCTGTAAGGAAAGTATATTTCGCCGAGGTAAGGTAAATTAATCCAGCGACGTCCTCCAGACTTTCCTAGCGATTTCAAACTTTCGGAATTCGCTTAAACTCGGAACGATTTTTTAATAGAAAGCTTCGTTTCATTTAACTCCGTGCAGGTACAAACTTTGTTTTTATCGATATTCCGTCGGTTCGTTTTTCGTCGTTTTTTTCTCTCTTTTCTTTCCCCTTCTCTTTTTTTTTTAAATCGAAAACGCGAAGAAGGAACTTTCATAGCGAGAACGGTGCCAGAGGCAACGCTCTATTCGCACTGCTGCAATTTCTATTTCGCTGCGTCCAACTGGAACTGTCTTTCTTTCCCTCTTTGTGTCCCTTCACGGGAGTCCCTGATAAAAGGGCCGGTACCCATGAAACTTGGGACAATCTATTCTCTCTTTTTCTCTTTCTCTACCTTCCCTCCTCTCTCTATCTCCCTCTGGCAGCGTATCAGTTGTTAAAGCAACGAGACGAACGCTAATCCAACAATCCAAGAGTACATCTTACAAAGAGATAGATTGCATAATTAGAAATGCACACCTTCTCGGCATTCGCGACGTTTAGCGCAAAACAAAGTAGCGTAAATTTATCTTCTTACAGAGAGACACGGCGACGGGGATGGAAATGGAATTCGTAGGTGGTAACATTTGTATTACACGAGGAGCTGAGGTTCGCTGGGACAGAAGAGGGTACGAACGATTTAAAATAACGCTCCGGACTGTCGTTGAAAAGCGAGGAGCAAGGAAACTACCAAACTACTATCGACTGCAGAAACTCGAAGCATTCCGGAAGTCCGTAAAAGCGCGAAGACGTTCCCCGGACTTCCACATATTTGTTAAGAACTTGAAACTGGAAAAAGACGCCGCCGCCGTTCCGGAATTGTATTTCTCCGCGATTCCTCGACTGCGTTTCGCGTCGCAATACTAACGAGTTGCAGAGATTCGCAACAATAGCATCAGTTCTTATACGAGGAGCAGGAAGAAAGCATGGAACTTTCGAACTTCTCATTGTGGTCGAGCGTGCATTTCAAAGAAATCCCAACAAGAATCCCGCTTCACCGAAAACTAAGTATTTCAGAAAATACGGGTCGTTCCGAGTCAATAAAGATTCAGGGCAAATCATTTCTCTATAACAGCAGACTAATTCCGTGGAAATACCTCGGATTCCTTAATCAAGATTAGTCGCGGGGCGATCTCTTGATTCAACTTTTAATCGCGTACCTAGTTAATCCGTCCGACATTTCAGCCAGAAATGCCTCAACTCTCGGACAATTCTATCATGCCAATTATCTGAGATCCATTGCGAACATTCTCAAGCCGACAAGCTAGATAGGTCGGTCAGTGACGTACGAATTTCACTGGGTCGATTATATACCGCCAGACGTGCAGGGCTTCTTATCAAGCTTCGATGAATACCTAAACTGTCTCGGATCCAAACGGTGGAGTTGCGGTTAGTCTTCTCTTAAAACTTGCGCCGTTTAATAAAAAAAAAACAGACCCGAGGAATCCGCGATGACACATGCGCAAGTGGCAAGTGGCAATTGACTCGTCTTATCGGCAAATTGAAGTCACAATTTGCGGTTTGCAGAACTCGTATCGGGCCAGTTTTCGGGCAGAATTGCATTGGTGGCAATGCGAGAAAAAGCTCGACTCTATCCCAGTGTTTCCACGTACACATCACGCGGTACACGGAATTTCTTTTGTTACTTGAGCCGTTTCTCGGTGAAGTTTCGTCCTTTCTCCGGTTCGCTGTAATGTACCGCGTGAAACAGGCTAACGTGTCTCGCGTAAAAAGGCAAGTTCTTATCGGCCGGTATTGTCGCCCTTTCGTTCTTCTTTCGCAAAAGGCGAACCCCGCTCGCCTACCAAATTGAATTAGTTCCTCGCGCCTTGTGGATCTGAACCATCGCATCGCCTGGTTGACCCTCACGACGGCTTCCCTCCGCCTCGCTCCTCGAGTAATTCAATTCCTCGCTTATGCGACTCCACCGTCTACTCTATAGTCTATACGTAGTACGTACTCTGCTCCGCTCTTCCCTAGTCTGCGCCGAGCCTAGTAACTCTCTAATCTCTACGCTGCCGTGTACTCCTCCAACTAAAAACCAACGAGACTTTCCTTTCCCTTTTTACAAGCCAGAAAACGTGCCCGATACTTGACGCCGATAACAACAGTAATTAGGAGCACAAGTGCACTCTCTCCTTGATATCGCAAGCTATGAACAACCGAGATTACGCTCCACCCTTTCACCTTTTCTCTTCCCCCGTGCTTCGCCCCTGCGATTTTAAGTAGGAACGAACGCACACCTATGAATGCTTGTGGCGTCGCGGCGAAACGCTAGGGCACAAGGGCGTCATTCAAATACGATTATCCTCTTTCATGGTTCGTTCCATTACATCGGTTTTATTCATCATATGCGCGAACCTTTTTTCGTTGCACACGTTCTATATAATATCGACGAGCGAAATTAACCCGCTCTCATAAAATCACCAGCGATATTAATAACTGTCAATCGATGCGCGGAAATAGAAAAATAAAATAAAAAGTTACGCGTACCATCGTAAAAGGGAAGCGGGATTCCCTCGCAAATAAATTTCAATTTATTATTGTCGTAACAGCACGTATGCCCTGCACGAGGAATCGACGTTGTGGAAAATATCGGGCAACGTTAATACTCGAACGCAAGTCGATGCGAAAGCCAAAGCATCCCCCCTACGCAGCGATGCTGCTTTTTCCACGGCATAATTCACTAACAAGGTACCACTGCTTGCATTGCGCACTATCGGGCAGTGAATATAAAAGTATTAATTCTCCAGCTTCGACGGGGACTATGTAATATGTATCTAACGGAAGTGGGCGTAATTCGACACCGTCGAGCTGCACTTCACCACGTTTCGCGCAAAGGAAAAGTTCAAAGCAAAATAATGAAAAGCAGAGAGTGTGGTTCGTCGAGGAGACACAAGCGCGGCCGCGTAATTTCACGTTAATCCCTTAAATTGAATCGTCGATGAATACCAAACACACTCAATTAAAACTCCTCCAGGAAACTTTTGAAATTGGCTAAGAATTACTCACCCTCAACGTCGTCGGCCACCGCGTCCCCGGCATTAAAGAGGTCATCTGAAACAGAAGTTTGTCAGCGTCAGCCAAGGGAAACTCGCTTCCATCGCGGAAGATGCTCCATGTAAGTCAATTGGCGGTTATTTTCCACCCTCCTTGATGCGCTTCATTAAATTAGCGTTACGAGACGATCGCGCAAAGACGCGGCGCAATTAAACCGACCCACCTTTCGCTGCGTAACCGTTCCGCTGACGGGGAACTCGCGCCGTTAACGATTCAGAATTCTTGTTCGGGAGCATTTGGCCAGCTGATAAATTATCGCTGGGATTTATAAATATCTTGGTCGCAGCCTGTATCGTTGGCGTTGTAGTCGGTGCGCGAGCAAGCAGAGTTGCACGGATACATTACAGAATTACAGATTATGAGATTACTCGGGCTCGAACAACTCGATATTTCACTTATCCGGGGACATTTATCGAGCAAATACTTGAACGAATTACCAGTAAGCTAATATGGCAGGTAAATTTTGCGCAACATCCATGCGAATCCTAAACAAACTCCAAGTCAGCCGAATGTACCCACCGCTGCACGGCATCGTCCAGCTAATCTTCCTCGGGCAACCATCGCGGTATTTGCCATTAATATTTGCGAATGCGTAACAACCCTTTGCTCTAATTAATCATTCGTTCTGCCCATGCCAGCGCAGAAGAATTCGCCGCATACTTCTTACGCTGTGCTCTAGGTAAGCTCTTCTTCTTATCGAGAAAAGCGCTAATGCTACTAGATTACGACACCGTGTTCCAGGAGAGTGCGAGCAGCGTATACATGGGTACGTACCAGTTTTTCAAGCTGAGGAAACCACGTCTTACCGATCCACAGAGAATAAATTCTATGTGAATTGTTAACGGCAAGTTTACCTTTACCACTACGATATCCCATTCGATGATACCCTTTGTATGCGCGGCGTGGGTGTGCCTTGCACACTTGCGCGACACACACCAAATCGAGCCTTTGAAAGGGATTAAATTGAATCTTGCGATAAAGCACCCGTCTAACGACCCAATTATGGAGTTATCGGTCGTTCGAGTGTATAAAAGAAGATAGGTACCCAGTGAGCGTGCCGTAAGCTACCAGCCACGTCCACCTTTGTGTCTTACAGCACTTGCACGGTTACGATTATCACGATCAACCTTTACAGGGGCAGTGCAGCCACGGATCAGCAGGATAAACATTTGGATTCCAGCGTCTTTGAAAGGAGACGTCGGTACGTACTCCTGTAGCTATTGGCTGCACAGAAGCCAGCGCTTCCGGCCCGATATGACATTACGGTGCGGCGTTTGGCCGTATAATCGAAGCAAGGAACGATTGGGTTCGAGGCGCGAGAGGAGTGGTTGTGCGCGGAGACGAGCCTAAGAAATTCCTAAGGGTGCGAGAGGCCGAGGGATTCCTAGAATTCAAACGCAAACGATTCTACTCCGATCAGTTTCTCCACTCCCCTGGCGATTTTCATCTTGGCAAATCACTTGGAACACAGCGAAAGAAATCTTCCAGCGAAAAAAAATCTTTTCCTCCCTCGGCTTTTCTTGGAAACCCATTACGCGGGAGAAGAAGGATCGCGCATATTTTAAGAGGGTAAATTTAAAAGTCAGACAGTTGCCTGGTCGGGAAGTTTGAAAGCGTTACACGGTGATAATCGATGCGTAGCAGTTGGTATCGGCAACTTCGCGATAACAGTTATTGCATGACAATGTCCCTTGCATCTCGCTGAAACGGTCGCGGACACGCCGCGCCGGGCACGCGCACAAAGCACCGGCGGCAAGTTTTGTTAATTAGACGTTCAGACGATCTATGCATCGATTAGTTTGAAAGTTAGTTTCCACGTGGAAACGCGGCAACTCGACGGTGAATTGCCGCAGGAAATGAAACCGAAGCAATAGACTAATATCAACTGCAACTAAAGTTGTTATAAAGTCGATCTGACCGCCGAGCTCATAGTTCAAACTCGAAACACACGTTACCCGTGTACGTACTACGTTGCAAAGGTAGGTATTAAATACCTGTTAATGACGCGGCGACACGAGACCCCTGTAATTTAGGCAATTACGATGGAAATTAGCTGCATTATTTGTCTATGCTTTGCGAACCTATTGCAAAGTGAAGGAGACAATATTCGCGGTATCGATGATGCAGGGTAAAAGCTGTTTATTAACGAAGTACGTACCCAGAAGCCGTTTTAATGGAAATTCGATTGAATGTTTGTAGTTGCCGGTTCTCTGTAGATATCGCGCGTTCGTTACGTTTTATTAAACAGTATTTCCTTCCCGTTATAATTGCCTCGCTAGTCCAGAGTACCTATGACCTGACCTCCAGTATTCATCATTATATTTCGTAGATATGTAAACGCCGGTGGCCCGTGGACCAGATCGCCAATGGGATGCCCACTTATTCCTAATGAAAAGAAATATGTAGGTACCTCCGTAGAGCACCTAATAGGAAATCGCGTTCAACCCCGCGAGCGCGAGTTTGCAACGCGACAAAAAAGCGAAGGGGCGTAGTCGACTGCGGATTTCTGAATAGGAAAGCCAGCTCGAGATCGCAGCTATTCCCGAGGTTGGTGTACGGGGATATTAGAAAAGAAAGGTAGACGTTATCGAAGCTGATGATTATAGCCGTAAAACAAGAACGCGCAATCGTCCCTCGCCTCGTCTCTTTGTTCCTTCGTTCGGTCGGACTTTGGAATTTTAGTCGTGTACTTAGCTCCGCAAAGGAACAATCCGTCTGGCCCCTACCTTTAAACTACGTACACGATTAAACTTTTCTCGACGAATCGAATTTAACTTTCTGCACCGGTGGAGGTAACTACTTTTGTTACCCACCCGCTAACAACTTCGTTACACGTTGAACGCGCAACTATGCTAGGGGATAGACTGCTGAAAGTTTGCCTCAATGAAAAGACGAGTTAAGTATCGATTCTACACAATATACATGCCTCGAGTCGAGACCCTCTCTAACCACAGTTATCGCGAGCTCGTGTCATAACTATTATTCCCCGGCAAGGAATAATGCGAAGTGCAATTACCGAACGATTGCCCAGCTCCTCTACCTGGTAATTTGTTAATGTTCCTACAACCAAGCCGCGCTCTCGCAACGCTCGGTCGTAGCTGAGCTATTCTTCCGCGCGAATTATATAACGTTTTACGAGTTTCGCGATAACAAGGTGTTACTTCATCGTAATCCCCGGCTAAACGCATTTCATTCGCCACGCTGTAACGCCGCTGAAACTTGCCGATGAAGTTTCCCGCGCGTTTCAGGTTAACCATTACTTTTTAACTGTTTCCTTTGGCATTGTTCGATATTCTCGGCGTCTTTCGAGCTGACGCACTAACAGAATGCAAATTAAGTCGGGCAACATAGCCCCGGTCGTGTCTTTTGCTCATTAACTCCACCGCGTACCCGCCCCTCAGCCTTTCTGACCTCTCCTTCACCGTAATCGGCATTGTTCCTTCTTTTCCCACTATTCGCGTTTTCTTTTCATTAACGAGCAACTGCCGCGGTTTCATTATTTTAACCCCGCCCCTTTTTCGCGTACTTGATCCGCAATAACGACCCCCCTGCTCCCTTCTTCGTCGACGCTCTGTTGTCGGAACGGAACCACCGAACGAAAACCAGCCGCTTCTCATATTTACGCAACCGACATGTGTCCGAGCTAATTAAACAATCCCCGCCGATTATTTGGCTTAGCGATCAAATGCAACACGGTATTATACCGACAGATTGTCAATTGTTAATGGACGGCCGTTATTCAAAAGAATGCAAATACAGAACGCCAATGTACATTTTCCAATATCCCCGCGTAATACAAACAGCCTGCAGAATAGAAACATGTCCATACACCGGATTACTAGCGTTCCATTAAAAAAATCATTCCTCTTTCGCCATGTAGGCGCGTAGCTAGTATCTACGAATAGCAACAGCCAGTTCTTTTTCATTAGACAGAAGCCTGCGATGTTCATTTCACCGGAAAGAAACACGTTCGTGGGAACGCGCGAACTGACAAATGAGCCGTTGTTTTTGAAAGTGGTATAAGTCCATTTTGTGGAAAAAAATACTTCGCTATAAGTGTAAAAGAGAAATAGGATTGAAATATTAATAAGTTTGTTATTATTAGTTATCTTAACGAAGTAATTTACTTTTCATACTAGTTTCTTTATAAATTCATTATAATATAACTGAAATTATTTCTTAATAAACTCCATTGTTCGTTTACTAGTAAGTAACGAGGACATGTATGTCTTCGCTTTAATTAATTTTTACATTAAAAAATACATTTCACAAATGCCAACTTCAATTAAAATATAAATTGAAAATTGCTTTTGGTTATATTTTTCATAATATGTTATTATTGAAAGTGATATATGTCCATTTGTAGCTAAAAAATCGTTTATTTTTTTGAACATTTTATTGATTACTATTGCATAATAAAATTTAACAAGTTCATAGTTTTAAAAGCATTACCCAAATTGATTAACGTATGCGAATATTTTTAAGTCGATTCAAACGCAAGCCCTTAAATATCTCAATGTATGAATAAATGGACTTATACCACTCACAAAAACAACGGCTCAAATAAGAGCTGAGAGAAGCGAGGAAGAATAACACGCGGAGGAGTAATCCGTGTAGCGAAAATGATGGGCGAACTTACCGTATCCCGTTTTTGCGGCCAGATTGAGCTTGCACTCGTGCCGCGTCAAGTAAACGTAAGGCTGTGGCTCGTCCGGACACCAAGGCACCGACAGTCCGCAAACGCATTTTCCGGTGGACACCGAATTTCCGTCCTCCCCGGTGACTCCCTCGGAAACCAAGTTGCACCCTGGTTTCGACATGATCGGCCCCTGGGGACAGTGCCTCCTCCATCTACCCGGGATCTCTGAAACAGCGAGTAATCACAGGCTCGAGTTAGGGCAAATGGAAACTGATCATTTCGCCAGCGTTCAGAAATTCTACGATAGCAATGGTAGGTGAGCAAAGTGTTTCTTTCTCGCGCACCGTGCCATTTACCTACAGGCTAATTTACACTGTTCACTTTGACGTAAATCCACCCTAGCACATAGCCTTTGCGCACCAGCCGACTATGACTGATTGCAAACAGTGGACGATTGAAGTCGAGATCGAAAGCAACGACAGAAACGCGAGCTGGCGTGCCGGGTAGTTTCTCCTCGCGCTTCGTTGCCCTGGCAATGTACCGTAATCGTGACTGTAACTTCATCGTTTGTTCCCGGTGCCTTTCATTGTTTCTTGCGTGCACCGACGCGAGGTCGATTTTAAACAACTCGCTGAAATCAATTATCGAATGCCGAAGACCAAGCTTCAGATTGCAGCAGCCGTTACTCGCTCGCCATTCGCCGCTCGTTGTACTCAGCGAAATTACATTGCCCCGAACAAAGAGGGAATCTCGGAAAACTTGGCTCCTTTCGACGAATGAATTTTTCGTTCGAATCAATTTATCAGAAATTCCACGTCGTTTCTTTTTTCTTTTTATTTATTTTTTTTTGCTTTTTACCTGCACAACGTGATATTTCAAAGGGATACCGCGAGCCGAGGAGCAGCGGAGCTCCAAGAAAATATACGATCGTCGGACGTTTGAAGCGAATTCCCGCGTGGGACGCGTGGCTCGCATCGATACGAGAAAGCCCGTGCAATTACGCGGTTGCTAACATCGGTAAACAGGACAGGTATCCACAATGTACGTCAGATCGGACTAGGGCTTCTATCGTACCCGGGAGAATATACATAATGCGGTTTCCTAACGATCCTCGGTGCGCGCTGTAACGACAAATTTCGATTCAATTACAAGCCCCGTGCAAAACCGGATCCGCAGCGATCCCATCCCCCCGAGCCAGAGCTACCCCGAACGGTTAAGGTTAAGACTCGGTGGAATTTCGGTCAGGAGCAGTGTACTACCGCGATCGAATCGCCGTATAGCGTGTACACGTCGATGGAACGACCCAGAAAACTGTCCCCAGCTTTTATAGAGTGGAAGCAAAGAAATAAGAAGGAAGGAATTATTTGTTACAAAGGCGGATGTAACTTTGCTATAAGCAACCTCGAGGCAGAGATACCCAACCGGCTGCATCCTCTCTCATCCTCTCTCCCCCTTCCTTGCCGTGCCGCTCGATCGATAAGTTTAATAATCCACGCTCGGGCGCCCCAGAAATCGAATTTGCCAATCGGTTTACCGATCGACCTTCCGCGCTGATGCAACCCTAAACGCGAATTCATTTCGAGTTAATGGTCCTGAATGCGCTTCCGGCTAATTGGCCGTGGTTCGCCGAGTACACACCCAGAGAGTGAACGCTCTCAACTGAACCGCCTTTCGATCAAGAAAATCTCAAATCCCGCGCGAGCGTGCTCAAACACGAGAACTAACCAAAATTACCACAAATCTGCGGAAACGCGCCCGCCTCCGCGGCGAATCGCAACGAGATTGCGTTCGCGCGAGTCTCTCATCCCTTCGAATAGGTCCAGAAACTTCGCGTTCCGGACACCTTTTTAAAGAAACCTCTCGCCAATGGCAATAATGGCATCGCAGATGGAAATGTTGCGAGCAATGGTTCGCCCGAGTTAACAACGCGTAGAACGAGCACCTTGCTTCCCGCGCAGGATGCATCCGCGCTCGCGCTGTTCTCCGTTTCGAAAAGCCCGCATAGATCCAATTACAAAGTGCGAGCTACGCTGAGCTGACTCGGAAAAACAAATATTTTTTTTCAACACCTGAAAATAGGTGTTTTTTTCACGCCTGCTGAGCGAGAGCAAAATGACCAATTACAGACGTATTCGCGTTTTCTACTTTTCTCCCAAGGGAAAATGACTTTACGCGCATGCGTATTCGCAATTTTTTACTTTGCTCCCAAAGAAACTGGAGTTTGGCGTTACCCTGTGGTATGAAGATGCATTTGTTCGACTAATCGTTATCGATCGTGTGTATTTTCTTCGCGAATCGCTCAGCAGGCTGGCAAAAACACACACCTTTCATGCAGGTGTTGAAAAGAGTATTGTGCGTGACAAGGGAGAGACGCGTTTTTGCCTCGCGTGAAATGCTGCTCTCGCTACGCTCGGGCAGCAAACTTCACGCTCGTCGAAATCGTTTTCTTCTCTCCCTTGTCACGCAATGTGCTATACCATGCTGTACAGCGGCCCGGCGATTTCATCATTTATGAACATGCTCCGATCGACTTTCACGAACATATCTGCACACATATTTGCGTAGGTACGTAGGTGTGCAGGTTTTTCTGTTTACGGTAAGTTCGTTCATTTTTATCTCACTTCGGATATCCCCATGAGCAGATGTAATCCGTGAAAATCGTATTTTGCGAGGGACTCTCGCTCGACTATATTAAATTTCTGTTTTCACGCTGCGCGTACGAGGGGATCGAGATATATTCGCGCTGCACGGGGTGGCCTCGGTAGAAAAATTCAGACCGAAAATATTGTAAAATTTCACCGACTCGTCGGGAATTATCTCTGATCAAGGCTTGTTACCGTTACTTCTATTCGCCGGCGTCCGCGCCGCGCAGAAAGAATCAATAGTTAAATGGATCGCGTTCGCGGAACTTGATTTGTTGGGGACGGAACGAAAATTCGCGGCACGTTGTGGTTCGTGCGGGACTCGGTCGCGAGACAACAGAATGCAGATTCCGAGCTACCAAGTGAATGGTGTTATGAAAAATAACGGCTCTGCCAGACGCCAAGTAAATTACACGCGCGAAACGAGAGGCGACTTAATCAGTTGGCGCGCGTTTAGCGAGAACCGTGCCGCGAAATGATCCGCTGACGGGAGAAGGTAGAGCCAACCAACCACTGACTGCGGATGTTCCGCGAGTTGGTCCGCGTGCGTGATGCAACGGGAGCCGAGAGGGATGAAAGAGGAAAGAGAAGGCGACATAAAAATGCATCGTCCGGCTCGCAGCTATTTGTTTTCTGGTCCGACGTGCCCGCCTGTATCAATTAAACGAACCGGCAACTAAAACTATAGTTTCTTATTAGCTGTCGCGCCAACGATGATCGATCGCCCGGGACAATTATGAGCTACCTTCGCCACTGTGCGTTGGTATCGTCTCGAAGGGAACGGAGGACAATTCCGCAAACTTTGGACACCGATGCACCATTCGATGGGGCTGGGAAACCGAAACGAAGGAAGAGGCAAGCGTACACCAGACTGTAATGATGTAATAGTTTCGATATCTTCTCGTGGCTCCACGAAAACTCTAAAATCAGGCTGACCAGGGGGTTGCCCGAAGCTTTCGCGAAAACGAAGGAACGCGGAGGAAATTTCGAGGCTTCCCGATTTATAAACCTCAGCCATCTAGCAGCACTGTAGTCATTATTCCTAGGATTTCGTTGGCGAACGGAATAATCTCGGTTTCCAGAAATATAACGAGAAAAACCGCCGTACACAACTTCTAATGGAATGGATATTAAGCAATTGAAGAAACTGTGGCGCGGTTCGCGGGAATCGTGGAAATGCCCGTGTCTGGGAATTAAATCCAAGTGGAATTTCGCTGGGACTGGCGAAAGGTCATCCATGGCGAGATAGAGAGCGGGCAAAATATGTTACTCGGGCGAGTATTCGCTAAATGTGCGATGAAAATGGGTCGACTGTTCGTCCGAGCATAGCTAACCGATATCATTCGATGCGTGCCGAGCGGTTCTCGCGCGGATCATGAATACTTCAAATACACCGCAGTCAGAGTAGGTACACGTTGTATTTCCAAATCCCTATTTTTCTGAGCACCGAGGAGAGCGATCGAAGGAAAGCGAGCTTGTTTCTACGGTATGCGTAATGTAAGATGGGTGCCTACTACTCGAGGAAATTATGACGAAGTGAAAGAACACCAGACGACCCGATATCGACGGGAGTTTGAACGAAAAGGACCGTTTCTCTGGGCATTAAGAAATTGCCGGTGTAAATCTGCTGGATGGTAATCCGCGTAAAGCGAGTCGAAAGTTACGACGAGTACGTGGAAAAGATTCAAGGGACTCCGGCTTTGCGGTTTTAACGTTCGGCCTAATATTCTCGGAACTTTCAGAGTTATTCAGTTTCGCGAGCGGCCACGGTGCATCCTAATTAACCTCTGAAATTGAATCTGCCGCGGTACTTAGGCCGTCTCAATGCTCAACGCATAGACGCTTAAGTCGCGATACGTGGAGGAGAGTGATTCGATCGCGAGACAACACCTACGCGCATAGTAGGTACCATACGTAGGAGAAACCGGGGCCAGTTGATAAGTTTTTCAGTTTTCAATGTTTTTCAGTTTTGTTTGAATTAATTACTCGATAACAAATATGCTAAAATATACTTTGCCCCTTCCTCTTTAATGTATCGTAAATGAAAAGTTGCGAACATACATAGAAAATGAACGAAGAAATGTTATTTGGTCGAAGGTAAAATGTATCAATTTACCCCACTGCGGGGCTAGTTGATATGTTATTCTGTTTTCAATGTTTTTCATTTTTTATTTGAATTAATTACTTGATAACAAACATGCCAAAATATACTTTGGTCCTTCCTCTTTAATATATAGTAAGCGAAAACGCGAGAGAATACATACAAAATGAATGAAAAAATTGTTATTTGGACGATCAATTTGGATGTATCAAAACGATTTACTTTTTCTCTGTGTAAACGAAAACAGTTACAAAAACGATTGTTAACGTCAATGTACGCACACGTACCCTGGATCGTGGGAAAGAATTGAACAACAATCTCTGTATCAACTAGCCCCGGCCTTCCCTACGATATCCTTTCGCGACACGGTAGAAATTGCAGTTTACCCGTGTTTGCTCGTCCTCGATCAGTACCCTATCAGATTTAAAATCCCAAAATCCATCGGATGCGCATCCAGGTGATCCGGCGTATTCGTCGGTGTTATAACATCGTGTGTCTCCCGCGTCGGGTCTGTTGTCTCCCACCGATTCACGTAATGTCACGAATTCCGCTCCGCCCCGTCTCGCTCTGCCTCGTCAAGCTTCGGCCTCATATCCTCGAGTACGCGAGCGCACTGGTGCAAACGCACACATCCCCGATCCACGCCCGCGCCTAAACCCGCGCATGCAGCAACGGTTGCCAGTGTAATAACATAACATATGTAGGTTGGTGAGGTCCCAACGGCTCACGCGAAATAAAGCAAGTAATCGATTGCTGGCGTACACAGACCGACAGACTGTGCACCCTCGCAGGATACACGACGAATTCTTGGCTTAACTACTCCTCTCTGCCGTGCACACGTCAAGGCCGAAATATATTCGCACGCTTTCCTACGAAACCACCGTACCGCGAATAATAGCGATATCCGTGCCGCTTACCAACACCACCACCCGCCGTCCTGCGGTTGCGATTCCAAAACCGACGCTGGTTACTTGCCCGTCTACGTTTATTCGTCTTGCGATCCACCAGCTCTCTTACGTTCCGGGCTTTACTCTAATCGTAAGTAAGTAGAGAGAATACACGGTCCGCCCAAGGTGTTTTACGAATCGTCCCGGCGCGGGCGGAAAGAAATGTCCCGCTGTTGTAGGTGAAAAAAGATTGGAAAAAGAGGTGGTAAGAATGGTCGGCTGGCCATTTCCCGGCGGTGGCATTGCGGCGAAATGAGGATACATAGTTGGACTTCTTTTGCGCTGCAACGCCACAGGAAAATCCGTTCGATCTAACAGGCACGAGAAGCTGTATCGGACTTTCTATGCGGGGACCTAGCCGAATCGCAGTGTAGTGATCTATGGGCTTTTGCGCTCGTGTACTCCTTCCTATAGAATTCGAGGGGTAGGGTAGAGTAGGGTGTACGGTTACTGGAAGGTAACTGTAGATACTTATAGGCGAAGCATTGCATAGGAATGCCATCCAGCAGGGCGCACGCTTACCAGCCGCTCTAAAGATTTGTTACTTGACGTTGAGAAACTGGGCTTCTCCGCTTGCATTCGCCTTCCCACCAGCTTTCGAGCCAACAATCGCCAACTGTGAAATGTAGAGTCCACAGAGTTACCTACCCGCAACGGTTTTTCTCCGTCGATATCGCAAGCCGGTCACGTGCTTCCCTTAATCTCGGCGCGAGCTACGTTTCTTACCTTCTCGTTAACAATACCGTAGCCCCGAGTACAAATGTGAATTAACAAAGGCGGAGCTCTTTCTTCCACGCGGGAAAACATTAGTAGAGGACCAAAGCCATCCTGACCCCTTCCTCAAAATGGAATTACGTTAGTCTCTCTTAGTGTACGCCCTAGGATAGCCTCGATTGCGTAGAAATCGGGTCATCGCGTAACAGTACCTACCTCCCCTCGCGGGTCGCTTTTAACGCGAGCTACCCTTCCAGGGCAGACCAGGCTCGATGCAAATTGTAGCGCAAGTGGATTCCAATTGCCGATTCGACCCGGGTCCAGCCAAATCGAGCGAACCAACCGATTCGTCCTCGATCTACAAGGATGGATCGGAAACGCTCGTGTGCTCCGAGCAGGTCTGCCGTGGCTACCAGATTTTTGCGCTTCGAAAAACGAGACGGGGATCCGGGAACAGGGTAAAAGGCTCATAAAATCGCGTCGGTGCATTTCCACAGTGGCGCGACTCGTATTTTTACCCGGGCACAAGTACGCGGGCGTGTGTCTGCATTACTCCGTGTATAAATCTGTATAAAGTGTAAGCGGCATACATATAACGCGTATCCGCGCTAGGTAAACTCGCACGGGCCGACGCAAACTAGTGTTTATACCAGGGGCCACTGCATTCGCTGATATTCCACGTGTGGCGAACAGTCCGCCGCAACCTATATGCACCCACCTTTACAGGCCAACATCCGTCCTTCGAAATGGACTATTCTTGGTTTATTTGATTCGAAACGAGCTTACCCCCCGCCTGGACGCCGAGCCCGAGCCGCTATCGGTCACCGAGCCCGACCGAATCCTGCTTCCGACCGCAGACCAACTATTACGCGGACCCTTGCGATTTTATTGCACCCCTACAGCGAATCAAATATCCGTACTATAACGGGCGCAGCCCCGCACCGCGCCGCTTTCTAGTCCCTTCCCTCGCCACTGTCCCCAACGAATCTTTAAACAGAAGCGACGAAGCTATCGCGACAATTATCGCAAACGGCGATCCACTCGGACAGCTAAAACTGCCAAGCGTTTCGGACTAATTGGCGAGAAAAACGGCCAGTCTACATTTGAATAATATCCCCCTGCATAAAAGCAAGCTTAACGCGCGCTCCTCTACTCTAGCCTGCTCCACTGCATAATTATGTACTCCCTAACGGACACGAAGATACATTTCAAAGGGGAAAATATTCGTGGAAAAAGAGACTCCCTCGGAACAGTCGTTTTTAATGAAATATCCTCTCCTATCGATAAGTAGGTACTGGCTTTCGCGGGTTGTCGAGGGAGAGCGGAATCAAAGGGTAGCGCGAAAGAATGTAAAAAAGCAAACAGACTCGCCGGAGCGTGTTTCGTCGTGTGCTTTATGAATATTCGAAGAAAGCGAGGCGCGGTGCGCTGTAAATGCGATCGTAGTATTTCAAGCGACGGCTTGCAATGCGTTTCGCGAGTCGGAGGGTAGTGAATACGGGGGTTTACGTAATGCCAAAATACGAGGCCGACCGGGGCAGAGAATTGTCGGGGAGGGCTGAAGAAATGCGTGTTTCGGAAGGGGCCAGCCGCGGCCCTTTCGCCGTTCGAGGGATGAATCGCGCTTCCGCGTTAAGGGTTTTCATTGCCGCGCCGCGCTGCTGCATAAAACATGCCCCGGCCGGAAGTGTGCGCTGTGCGCTGTGCACTGGATGCCGCAGCGCGTATGCATCTCCTCCGGCTGTGAATCGAGGGCGAGGCATTTTTTTGCACCCAACACCCGCGGAATCGCACGTCCCCGTAAACGTAAACGAATAACGACCGCCGATGACACGTTTCCGCGATGCGACGCAACAGCGAGAACAGCGGTGTTTTAATCTGGAGATTTCGCGTGCTTCCAGGCGACCAACTATTTCCCCTACATTTCGATTCGTCCCACAGACTTGCCGTCGCGTTGCCACGGGTTCGTTTAACTTGCCCGTACCGGACACGCCGGCGTTTTTAGGTCAATAACTTTTACCGATGCAACTATCGTCCTCCGCTCGATCCAAGTCGACGTCCTCTACTCGAGCGAACTTGAACGCTCTGTCGCTCTCTAATTTCCGGGAACAAAAGGCGAGGAACGAGTCCCTTGACGCAGGGATCGAGATAACGCCGGGCGCTTTTTCCCCGGGACGACATTAACAAACGCTTCGAGGAAGTAAGACTGCAGGTCCACGGAAAAACAATCAGAAATCACGACTGAAAACCAGTGAATGCACCGAGACCGGTCCCTTTCTTTCGCCCTCCTCTATTTCCTTGGGATTCTTTCACGAAATGCCCAGCGATTAGGCTGCTTTTCAGAAACATCCGACAAAACAGGATCTCGTGATAGCGTTCCATTAAATACGATACAGAATTCCGCAGCGGCTCGATGCCACGCCAGATACGATTCAGCGAGACTGCTCGCGAATCCGCATTCCTTTCAGCGCCGCGCCGCTCGCGGAATATCAAATTTCTCGTTGTTTCGACGATCCTGATTAAAAGACGCGCTCTTTCAGCGTGACCGTTTATCAAATTACAAAGAATTCCCTCGCGTGATTAGCACCATCGGTAGAAACCCCGGGACGGAATTAATTGCGACCCGTGGAATTCTCTCAACTGCTTCGATGGTATTCGCGACTCTCCTGCTGCCGCTGTTTCCATAAATTTCGAAATTTAATATGATTTCTGGTGGAAACAGAGCGATGCGCTCGCGCTTTCCGCGCGTGGGCCCAGGAGCAGCTCGTCGATGATCATTTCGAAGCGGTGATATCTTTCGCGGCGATGATGGCGTTCCTCGCAAAATGTCCTTTATTTATCCGACCGCGGCGATAGTAACATTTATGAAAATTGACACCGCCGACAGTGTATTATTCCATTCCCGTGCATTCTGTTCGGTTAATATGTCCGCATAAATTGAATAGGTAATAATACGCGACCGCGTAATGCTATCCGACGCATAAGTGGACGGTATTTTATTCAAATAAACGCACACGCTTTAAATCCGAGTAAATATTTCACGCGTAGATCGCATGGCACGACGGCATTGTGATCCCGAAACCGGCCGATACGTACTCATCCGAGCCATCACTGCCCTTTTAATCGACTTCAAAAAGGAAGAGGTTCTCAGCTCGGGTGTTTGCACGTATTTTATACGTATTATGTTTGTCCGCAAATTTCTCCGTAACTACCGAACCGATTTCGGGCGAAACTTATTGCATTTAGTTTGGATTCAATCAACTTAGGTCATAGAGAAAGAATCGTCAAAATTGGTTAAGTAGATTTGAAGTTACACCAAAAAAGAAGAAATCTGTTTCATTATAATACATTGCATGCACGGGCAGGCAAAAGACAGAGTATCAGGCGTCTGAAAAGCAGAGCGAGATAAAATATCGACGTCGTCTGTCTCGTACCGTTTCTCGGACGCTTTCAGTCCCTCTGATTCGTTCTCGTTCCATCTCGCTCTCGCCATCGGCAAGAAAGGAGCGAAAACGATCGCTCGGAATCGTGTCCCCTCTACGTTATATTATATTTATTATATTATAATATATATTAGAGGAACGGGTGGTTATATGGCCCCCAGTTTTATGTATCTTCCTAAAATCTGATTCATAATTTAAATTGCTTTAAATTTTTGCTTAAAATGTAAGCAAACTAATAAGGTTATATGTGATAAAAGGTGGAAGCAAAAGAAAACCAATTTAATTGAATTCAACATATATTATGGAAAAATGTAATTTTCAGCGCTCATACAAAAGTGAATGTAATCACTTAATATGGCCCCCTAACAAAAATCATAAAAAATAATTCTTTGGCAACATCAGAGATAAAAGATGAGTGAATAAATAAGGTTTTATTATTTATACACAAAAGTCGCATACATATTCCAACTTTTTCGCACGATGTGCACTCGCTATGGGCTCATAATTCGCATATGATGCATTTAATCCATATTTCGCCACGTTGGTCCAGGGCATAACCGTCCGCCACAAAACCTGCATATTGCATCGGTGTTATCAGAAGGTTCACGAGGAGTTTCGATGTTTGAAATATCAGATGATGAGTTTTGGGGCTCATTACCCGGGGGCCATATTACCTTCCATTATACGGGGGGCCGATATATCAACACGCATAGGGTAGATGTTCCAATTACCGTACTTTGACGCCGACTTGTTCATGAAGGAATTAATTACTGACTTTTATTACTTTAATTTTGCTTCGTGAAACTTTATATTGGTGTTTTGAACTTTTCTCTTTAATAAGGCATTTTGGGGGATTGAAAATGTTAACGTTTCATATTTTTTTAATTGAAATAAAAATCCATGTTTTTGTCCCAATTACCGTGCCCTGAAAAATGCGGTGTTCCTATTGCCGTGCCCCCAATTACCGTGCCCTTTTTTGAATAGCGTTCCCGCGGTTAGGTTATATCTTTCAACTTTGAACTGTTCAAAACATTTTTTTGTCCTACGAGAGGTGCTTTTAAAAAAGAGGTGTTATTAAAAATTTAAAAATAAATTAAAACCGACTTCAAAAAAATAAAAAACCGCTAAATTGTAAAAAATAATTTTGTTCCTTATTCCGTCATAAAGAAAATTAGAGTCGTAGATTAAATAAGGAACAAAATTATTTTTTACATTTTAGCTTATTCTTATTTTTTTTTTAAATTTTTATCATGACATTTGAAGGATGGTGAAGGGGCATTTCACTGAGAAACGCAGAATTCGTTAGAAAAATAATTGGACAAATGGCCGTGGAATGGCGTTTCGTACAGCTTTGAAGTGTCGCGATTAATTGACCGTATAAACGTTGTTCATGGATGACTGAGGATCTCAGCTTACCTGTAAGAGGGTAGGGCGTGTTCGTGCTGGTTAATCGAGCTCGATATCACTTTGCGACCATGCAAACGATGCGTAGCGTACACGCCGTTATGTATGTGTGTACGTACTTGTATGTACAGCATAGCTGGCTCGCGAAGATAGTGTTACGGTCAATATTTCACCGCAACAGCTCTCCGAGCGTGCATAATTTCATTTTTAATCCGCCAGCCGTACGAAAAGAAGAAATCGAGCTACCGTGGTTTACTTAGCGCCAGAGCGCGCGATCGAAGAGCTGCTTCACCCGTCCCGTTCTCTTACCTTCCCCAAGATTTACGTAGAGTATCGTAGAGCATGGCATCGACCGTGCACGCGCCGCGCCCGTATGTGTCTACCTACGTACACTCGTATCGTCGATACCAGCTGTGCTTCGAGTAACGTTTACATTTACACGCTATTCCACGAGCGAAATCCTTGCCGTGGCCATCGCGCTCGTCAAGGATCGCCCAATGTTTCTATCTCGATTGACCCCCGAGTTCTAAATGGGCCACCGAAGGATGACCGATCACGCGACTCACATTCGACTCGCTACAGGAAAATACATCGAAAGCGAAGCGATGTATAGTCCGGCAAAGCGGAAAAAGCGCCTGCCGTCTCGATAAAACAGAAGAGTCGATTTCCCCTTTGCGCCCCGTTCAATAATAGCACGATACGCTGACGTACTCGATAATATCGCCCAAACAAAACGTAACACGAGAAGGGATGACAAATATTTTCAATAGCGAGCGATATAAAGTACTTTTCGAACAAAACCTATTTAAACGACATTCGAATGTACACGGTACGATAAGTCCGTATCTCTCGGAGATGAAATTCCGTGCGCACACATACCTATAGCTACCATGGGAGATTGATATCGTTCGCGTAAACGAAACGGAGTCAATTTTAGTCCACACAGCCGGGACGTTTTCTTCCGCGAGGGAAGCAAGGGGGGCCTGCAATATTTGTCACGGGTACTGGCTGATTCCAGTGAATTTACATCGTCGGCGCATCAGCTGAAAACCGATAATGTCGGTGGTTAACGGATTCAGATACGCTTTCCCGCCAACCCCCTCCTAAGCGAGCCTCCAAAAAGGCAATAACGTCATTACGAGCAGCGGCGGGGAAATGGCCCGTAAATGTTCAGATATCAGCCACCCGCTCCTTTCTTCCTCCCGGTCCTTTTTTCATCTTGGTCGCACTGGAGCCGTAGAGACAGACTTGTCCCGTTCCAATGGACCCTAACCAGCGTCCTATCGCAAGATAATGATCGCCTCCCCTTTACGCTTCGCTGTTTGCCCGCGAACCCCAACCTCTCCTTCTTTCCTTCGTTCCTTCGCTCGATATTTCGGATAAGCTATCTTTATTAGCGAGTACTGCTCGGAGAAAAATGCTACCCCACGCAAAGGGTCTACCCCTCCGTACGCCCGGCCCCTGGTACGCCTACGAATCCGAAATCCGCGCGAAATTATGCGAACAATTTAGGAAGTTAATTCGATTCCGATCTCCACTTGTGTTCCTCTGGAGCGAGCGTCGAGACTCGAGATAACTGTGAGTGGATCGAGGATCGCGGTGATTGCAACTTTTAGCCAGGATGACGGGCTTGATTTAGAGAACAAGTTACGCGAAACGTGCTCCCGGATCGCTGTGGTAAATCACAGGTTAATTAAGCCGCGCGTTATACAAATCGTAGTAATAAACATCAATTATATCTGCGGCCGCGATCACCGCGGGCACCGGCACATTGAACTGCGCGTTCGGTAGCCCGATATTAGCCAATTTATAAGTGTAATCATCCGTGGACGTAGTTTGCACGCGACACGAGTCAAATGCGCTCCCAGAATGTTAATTGAAACGAAATTTTTTACGAACGATCGACGCACGACCAATGGTGTACCGCGAGCGGCAGTCTAGCCACACGCGTTCAACTTTTATTACGCCTGTGTGCACCGAGGAAACATTTTTCAATGGAAGCACGGCAACGTAAATATAAAGAAGCTAAACTAATTTGTCTGTCCCCGTACCCCTCTGCTCCCATACAACGACGACCTCTTGCGTTCGAGCAACGATATTCCATGAATACTGAGCACCTGAGCTTCCACGTCAAGTACCGGTGCATATGCATCGGCTTAAATTCAACGGGCGCGGGCGTATGCATATCCTCGGTTCGAGCCTGTTCAGCTCTTTTCTTAAACGTTTTCCAACCGAGCCTCTGGATAACGCGCGGTTGGCTGAATCATCGTGAAAATTGATTTAAAACTTTCCCCCATTGATTTATGCAGCGGAAACGCCTCGCCACGAGACGAGATGGCGCATTCTGCGGGTAATGGGGCAGTACGTAGGACAATTTTCGATCCACGCTGAAGGTATCAAATTAAATTACAACAGCTGTCGGAGAAAAGCAGCTCGCAAACGAATATCCGACGCGCACAGTCTTCGAATGCCGTTCGATATTCCCGGGTTTCCTTACTAGGGATTACATCCACCTCTTTTTACATCTGCCAACGCATAAAACAGCGTATAAAACACGCCGAGTTTCCTATTCGATACACGGAGGAGACGACGCGTGGTGCGCGCGTATATCTTACATGTATGTACAATAAATTTATACACGACACGTGTGCACATGTATCCGGGAGGTAACAACTTGTAGCTTGCGGATTTCATTTTTTATTTATGGGGTAAAGTTTACGACAAGCTTTCTGTCAGCGGGGACGAACGATTCCTAGTGGCAGAGTTGCATGGATCGTCTACGCGAAGTTAACCCGATTTCTTGTTCACCTCCTCTCTGTTTGCTCCTCCTTGCCGCCAAAGCGTTGGCTGAATTGGCCCATCGAGTAGACGTGGAGTAAAACTTTACGGAGTCAATGATAAAAGGGACCGACTGCGAATAATTATTCAAGGGAGGATTCTAAAATCGAACGGCCACGAACGTATCGCGTAAAAGAATGGTGAAGAAAAAGTCTAGCGATCGAACGCGCGTGATATCGGAGAGCGAAGAACGAAAATCAAATCCATGCAGCGCGTTTTCGGCTGCCTCACTCTCTCTCTCTCTCTCTCCCTCTCTCTGTCGACCTTTCACAGGTACCTATAGAAAGGTTAAGGCGAGGTGGTAATGGTGATTTACGGCACGAGGAAATTCAATTACCTGCCACTTTAAGATAATAATGAGAAGATGGCGCGAGTAATTAGTAGCGACGCGTTCATGAGCTCTTGGATCACGAATCTGGAAAGCGTTGAGCCGTGGAAGAGAAGAGATTTCGAGTCCGGCCACTCCTTTATTTTCCGCTACCGCCTGGCACGAAAAACTCTTTCAACGAGTTTTCAACTATCGTAGTCCGAGATTCAAAGTCCGCGGAACGGTTGAACGGCGAGCACGTAGCTTGCCAGCGACTGCTTTACTTACAGGCAATCACATCACACTTTACGAAATGGCAGATGAAATGGACTCGGCCTGTTGTAGCAATAAGCATCCAGGGAAATGAACACGACAAACAGCATCGGTACCGCTGCACACAGGGTTACGAATAAAACAGAGTGTGTACCTACCCAGAGCAGGTACCTACCTACTCATGCATCGCCGTATCACGTAAACATCCACTGCAACTATTTTACTGTTATTCCCCCGTTTTTTTTTTAAATAAACATTCCAATGAACCGTGCGAATGCCCGAGAAGGGGATGCAACGGTTTTGAGAATCAAAAGGGGCGGCGTAAAAGGTACACGCACTTACGTTGTACCTATACACTTTGAAGATCGTGGAAAGAAATGAGCACGACCGCAACCTTATCGCGGAACGATAACGGGCAGCTGGGCTACTCACGATTTCGCGCTAAGGCAACTGCCAGTTTATAGTATTGCCGATCGGGTAGGGAGTTGAAAAAAAATTTGGGGCGACTGTTGCGCGAATTTGGCCGGATGCCATCAGCAACGACAACCAACGTTACGCTCGCTCATGCGAAAGTGTTAATAAAATCTGGAATTCTAAACGGATCGTTAGTTTGTCCCCGCCTCGGCGACGTCGCTGTGCATACTGTGACCTTTCGCCCGGACGTCCGAGTTTCGTCGGCAAATTATAACGACCAGCTCGCGATAATACTCTGCTACGATTCCAAGCACCTCAACTTTCCCCCTACCGTTCGAGCACCTCTAAAAGAGCTATCCTTTCTCTCCCCTCGAGAAAAATCCACCACTCTTTCGCCGGAGTTTTCTTATATTATCGTGGCTTTCCTCTCGAACACAAGAAACGAAGTAATAACGACGCCAGCGTTGCCGCGGAAAAATTGTTCAATTAAATTGGTGGACAGAGCGGTCTCGTTCGCTTCTCTTGGGTCCGCAGTCACGGCTCGGCTTCTTCAAAGTGTTAAGAACTTTCAGAGAAGGGGTAAGGTGAAGGGGTCGAGGAAGAAATAAAAAGAAAAGATGACCGGGGGTGCCGGGCCGCCGCGCCGGGCCACTGGGAGGACGGAACAAAGCCTGTACCTGTACACGTATCTATGTACAATGTGCGTTTGTAGGTGCGCGCGGCAGCCAATCGATTATGTATTAAATAAACTAAGAAGCGAAGATAAGGAAGCGTCCCGGTCCCCGATTGTCGACGATGCAAACGGGTGGATCAAACTGTTTTAAATTCCGTTTTACTCGAAATCAATTCAACTGCTTCGATCACCCTCGTGCACCCGATGATGCTCGCGGAAAGCGGGGAACAGGAGGGTCATTTATAGAACGGACAAAAGGATTGCCCGTTTGAAAACTGGAGGAGCATCCCGCCGACATTGATTCACTGCACAGGATGTATTTAAACCTTCCGCGCTTCTACGTTATTGCGCTTGACTGTGGCCTGTAAAAGAAGCAATCGATTTCACCGAGAGCGATAGGAACGCACGAACGGAGTGATTAATACGGGATCTTTCCGATAAGGTGTTTACTTTCGTCGGCTGAAACTAAAGTAGTGCTTAGACTTCTAGACGCTCGCCTCGCGATACCGTATGTCGGGCGAAAAACCGGAACCGCTTCTGAGAAGCGCATGGAATAATATTTCTGTAATCTATCTGGTGTATTATTACACGCCCTCGGTGGAATACTATTATTACCACACCGTATCGATTATCACGACCGCAAAAGACCGTCCCCGTTAACGTCGGTTCGAACGCGATCACTGAACGAGCACACTTTTTCCTCCACCTCGTTCAAACTATCGTTAACGTCGCTCAACAATTAGGTACCCGTAATGTATTCGGAACATGCCAATATCGGCCGTTTCTGCGCCGCCATAGAACCCCCTTATTATCGCTAAAAGCGCCGCGTAACGATGTAAAACCTACCTATGTATCGGGAGGAAGTAGAAAATTCCACTGAACCGTCACAAAAGCGGATGCGACTGTTGTCGCTCTCGTTCTCGTTAAACGCGAACGCCGGTGCATTCAACGCACTCGACCGAACAATCGCGCCGCTATTTCTGCAGGCTTGCCAGTGGTTGCGCGATGGAAAACGATGGTGCCGTACGAAATTCTCAAAATCTTTCCTTCCGCTTCTGAATCGCATCCGCGAAACGACTTACCACCGATACGTTTCAACGAGAAGATAGCGCAAACTCACTTGTACAGATTCCTTCGTCCACCTCCCGAGTGTTGGGCAGCAAATTTTTGATCACGCATTGCAAACCGACGGCGCAACTGCCGGAGAAGCCGAATGGACCGCCGCACGGCTCTCCCTCGACGCGAGCGCACACCTTGCAGCATCTGAAAATCATACGAGACACTTATTTCCACTGCTTCTATTATTTCTACTACTCGGTTTACGATCTACGCGCTACCGAGTTGATGAAATATTTACTGTCTCTAATTTAAATTATTAATTTAAATTCTAAGTAAAAATGCTTAGATTTTTGTATGGGACGAGAAGACCCTATAGAATTTTATAATTTATGTTCAATTAAAATATTTATATAAATATAAATTATTTTGTGCGTGCACCGTTAGCCGCGGAACGGAGTCGTGTGAATTCGTGAAATCGCATTAAAAAAAAAAAACAAACACGAGACCCCGTCGCGTATCATATTCCTCGCCGTTATGAAAACGAGCTGAAACGTAATAAAGCCACTGAAAGCAAACGACATTCAGCTCGGTTTATACGGGTCGTGGAAAGTCTCGCGACTATCCGAAGATAATGCTTACGGAGATGAAGCAACCGAAACAGAGAGGCAGCAAGTAGAAGAAAAAAAAAAGGGAAGCAGGACTCGAAGAGAACCAGCCGCGCATCGTTGAGAAAATTTCCGACAGCGACGAGCAATTTTATTACTCCGTCTCGCCGCGGGATCGAGGACAATCAATCCTTTTATATTACTTTTCTCCCCCGTTTTATCCGTGAAACAATCTTTCTCTGCAACACACGCGACCCCGGACACAGATCTGCCCCTCTCGTCGTTTAACCAACTATTTACCAAAAATTACCAATTACCTTTACCGAGTGCGCGAAACAATTTTGCTAGCAATTATACAACTTGGACTCCACGTGCATGTAGCTAGAGTGCGCTGCGGGCGCAATGTACTTGCATACATATTTCGAATACATAGGGTAGATGTACCGTTTGTGGCCACTGCACTGTTTTTGGCCATGTGCTTAATTATCTGATTTTGAAATTGCTTGCGGATCATTATTATGTGGAGAATTTCACACGATAAATATTTTGTTTAGTATACCGCCAGAAATATAAGGTTACATTTTATTGCTTGCACGGGAAAATATTATATTTTTGTTTAGAAGTGGCCAAAACTGGTACAATATCTCGAAGTGGCCACAAATGGTGCATCCACCCTAGTTGCTCCTAATCCGAATACCACGAAACAGCGGATTGGGAACGGCGTTGCGTGCTAAACATTTCCCAATAAATTCCCAATACAGCAGGAATTGTACAGTTTCGTTTCCTATTTCTCGTCCTACATGTTTCTACATGGCGCATCATCGTCGTTCCCGTCTCTCGGAGAGACCCGTGGCCTCCGCGCTGCAGATTGCTATCGGCGGAGAATTTTCAATTGTGCGCGTTTCCGCAGCTGATTGAATTCAACGGAGATCGTGCAGCAGTATGTTTGCGAAGATGCGCGCGGAGGAAGAAAGGGGGGGGGAAAGAATTTTTACCATGCAACTTCTCCCCCACCACTAACAATTAGCGACGTCTTTGGAGGGCTGAACCGGGGGCTCGCGTGTTTGTCGGATAATGCAACTCGTAACGCGAGACAGGCTTTTCCGAGCCGAAGCTCAGAGACGGCCTGGGAGAAACGATGCACCGCAAAGCTCAAAGCTTTCAGCGCTTTCACGCGATTACACGAGACCGTTAGGCGGCCCGCGACTAAATTACTCGTTGCATCGGGACAGAAGTGCTTGAACTATTCTGGCCGCGAGTGTTCGGGACACGCGAGAAAAGAACCGCGAGGCATCGCGGCAACTGAGCCGTCGAGATCCAAGCAAGCGCTTGAGAGGGACGAGAAGTATCTCGGTACATAAATGTTAGTGACAACGCAGTATGGGTTTCTCCTCAGATTCCAAATGCACACGGAATACTAATTATTGTCCAGTGAGAAAGTGTAATTGGAGCCGGAAAGATACAGGCAGTGAGTCGTGAAATCGTGAAATGGCGTTGCTCGCAATCGATGGAGCAAAGGATCGAGGATCGCGGAGAATCAGAATGAAGGGGGAGAAATAAAACGGAAGTGGTTCGTCGTAGGTTCGCTCTACTAACAGCGTGCTACGATCTACGATGCTATCGAAATACGAGGTCGGATGTAGCAGAACGCGCGAAGGGCCCGAGCTCTCTGTCGAAGGGGAGGATTCAACATTCGACGGTCGTAAAATGTTTACCCTACGCGAAATCCGCGAGCGGCACTCTGCTCTTCGAGATAACTCGTCTACTATGCTCGCTATCCTCTATCTACGCGAGCTCCAGTGGAACAATCGACCGACTTCGCTCTCCCCGCAGGAGAGTTTCCAGTAATTTTATTCTTTGTCGCGATAAACGTTAGGTACACCTATTCAATTCCAGAACGTCCTCTGCTTCTGTCGGGCTATCTCGCCCGTTTTCAATCTTTCCCTCGGTTCCGCGGCAATTCGGTAATCCTCGTGTTTCGGAAGGAGCATACCCTTGGGCCTTGGTGAATCTAATCACGCAAATACCAATCCGCCCCGTCGAACCGGCAAAATATGTACATACGTCAACTACGCACTGGCTCGATCCACTCGTTTCATTATCGCAGCTAGGCTAATTAATTACCCGGCTGCTTTATTATTGCTAACTGCAAAATATGTTAAAAATCGACGAGAATAACGAATGAGTGGATCCCATGCGCGAGCGAGCAACGGCATAAAATTTCGACGTAGGATGCTTTTGTTCGTTCCTGATTCCAACTGAACGTACACGCCTCGGTTTATCATGCCCTATTTTTCATCGGCACACCACTAATACCACAAGGAAATTCGCCGGCGGCTTTCGAACAAAGGACGCGCGCTGCGCTACCAGAGAACGGAATTCTTTTTTTTTTTTCTTCTCCGTGAAAGAGGACGGGAGTCCTTATTGTACCGCAAACTTTAATCGCCCGCGACTCCTCAAAATGATTACGGCGGCACAAGGGCGAACGTTGGACTTTCTGAAAGGGAGCCAAGAATCCATTTATGAAAAGTCGCCTCTGGCCGAACACAGCTCCGGTAACTAAAACCGTTTCAATCACCTCGAAACACAAACATCGTTCCGATCGCGGTTACATTAAGAGTCCAATATTACAGACCCCTCTTTGCAGTTGTCGAGCCCAAGCGCACTGCTTTGTCGCTGCAACGTTGAGCCTTAGCGATGCGACAAATGGGTAAACAATTTCTCATTCGATTCGCGATCGAGCTTGTACGCGCGATATGTACCTACGTCGTTCCCGCGCATCGTTGCAAGCAACGACGTCAAGGCGAGGGGTAGGTATATCGGTGCGGACGGAATCCCCGCGATGGTCCAAATCCAACGATGCCTCTAATCGAATTGAGGTACAAAGTGACTGCGAGAACACACCTTCTGGAGAATTTAAAAGGTCAAGGAGCACTATTCGAGGAGCATTCGAGGGTCATTGGAGCGCCACGGGCCGGGTTAACGCATACACAGGGGTAATCTACGAGCCGGGGCGATCCTAGACCCAACGGATGTACAATCGCATTCTCACCAGAGACTAGTTGCGAGTATTCGCCGGCAAAATGATATTACTGTACAGTGTCCGAAGTTTGTTGCATCCCTCGCCTCTACGTCCGCATTATTCAATAGAGTCGTCGCATTATCGCGCGTTTGTTACCGTAAAGTGTGAGTTTATAACTGATTTGGAGGGTGCGAGGTGTGCACGCGTGCAATGAAATGGTTCGAAGGAAGTTCAGCGAGTGAATACGTTTCGCGAGGGTGGAATCTAGAGCGAAGAGTTGTGTCGTTAATAAACGTCAACTACCCTGATCGAAAAGTAATTAACGCGGCGGTTATTAAAACTACCTTGCAGGCGGGGTAGGTAACCGATGCGACGGGCTCGTCCCCGCGAGAAGTAATTTTCCGGAACATGGGTTTTGCCAGAGAAAAGAGAAACTGGCGCAGCTTACCTACAGGGGTCCCAGGTGAGGCCTCCGGGGCAATCCTCGTCCGTGAGAATGTCACACTCCAGAGGCGAGCACACACAGGAAAGAGCCCTCGCGACCGCGACCGAGAGTACCACGATGCCCCCCAGCAACAGCAACGAGGCCCTCATTTTTATCCTCCCTTTCGATTTTTACCTCCTTCTTCCTTCTAGTCCTTTGCCTTGCCCGCCACCCTCGAGAACCACCCACCAACGGAACGCTCAGTTCATCGCGGACCGACACGCTCGCACTATTATCCAACTATCCACCTCGACGTCGATTCACCACCTGTACACTGCGACACGTGTTCTACCGCTCGCCAGCACGCGATCCAACTGCGATCCGATCTACGCTCCGAGGGGACGCGATCCTCCCTTCGCGAACTCGGCCTTGCTTCTGTTGCGTCGCTGTGCCCTCACGCAACGAGCGAAACAAACCCCCACGGCCTGCCGGTGAAACCGTCAACACCGACATTAATTGTCCATCCTCGCGTCCTTGAGGCTCGCGCGCGATCGCGGACGCGGAGAATATTCGCGTAACGTGCCACGTTTATCCGAAACGTAACGCGAGCCGAAATTTGACCGTCGCGTCCCGTCGACCGGAAAAACAAACAAGACAGGCGAACGGGCAACGAAATCCGAGCGGCCCTCGATAATTTACCCGGTCGCTTTCGGAATCAATCGCATGCGGCCCCGACCGCTGGGAAACGATCGAACCGAGCCCGACTATCGATAACGAAATATCGTCGCGCGATCAATCAATCACGCGACGATCAGCAACTACGGTGGTGCTCCTACCGTTGATGCGTCGCGTTAGAAAAGATCGCGGAGTCTCGTTGCAGTGGCGGTTAAATGATTATACAAGGATCAGCCGCGTAAGTGGAGGGCAGAGCCGCAGTGCCGCATACATGTTACGCGCTGCAACGTGCTCGAATTCCGAGGAATCGTATTAAACCGCGAGTGTACTTTTAACGCACGGTGTGCACGGTGTGCTGTGTATGTACCTACTGCGTGCGCGTCAGCAGATACCGCCGCGTGTTCTCGTGGCTATATTTCCCGACGGATGCATCCACGGTAACAAGAATCGCGACGTCCATACATTATGAAAACACCGCGCGCACTACACCAGCCCGATGAAATATTCGCCGCGGTTGTCTGTGCCGTTGTCTCGCTCCCCGATTGCTCGATGCTCGACTTTTACCGTGGCTTCTTTCGCGGAGCAACGGTATCGCGTGGGTATTCTTTGGAAGGAGTCGCGTGCCGATCGAGTCAAACGATCGATAGGATGGATCCTACGAGTCTTTGTCGCTGTTCCATCGAAATCGTCTGTCGGGGGTTTGAAGAGCGCCGAGGACCGAGACGCAACTGCAGCGGCGAGACAGTACGTAATTTCGCTCGGTCGTTTGCCAACTGCGAAGGGCAGCAAAGGAGAGCCAAGGACACCGAAGGACGAGTTCGACGACAAAGGGGTTATTGCGCTCGATTTACGTGTTAAAAGTAAAGGGTATCCGGAAGGGAAGAGATATGATTACAAGAATGTTCGTAGCGTAGGATCGCATAGTAGTCCCGACGAAAGCGCGGTTGTTTCCTCGATTTTTCCGCCCCCTCACGCTAGCTGTAACATCGTGCGGAGCTAGCCGACGCGACGCTACCGAACCTTTCCCGACCCCGATAACTACACGATGCGCTCAATGTTCAAGATGAACGTGCACTAGCTGACGCTCAGCGTCTACGGCGCGACGTCGGCCGCCTCGACGCTCCGCGTCGGCGCTCTGACGCGCCGCGGCGCCTGCCTACGTTCTTCTACCGTCAACGGCGTCAATCCTTTCTTTACCCGCCTGTATGATCCCTGTGCAGAATCAACCGTATAACTCCTTCAGCCTAATTATGTATACTCCTTGTCCGCGATCGAAATATTCTCCGCGTTGTTTCATTACTTGCTGCGACGTGATACTATCATAAGTATAGTGGTTATTGTTGAAAGTTTCGTGAGGCTATAGCATCATCGGTGACTGATGCCTGATCTTTCGGATGATACTTGTGAACACACTTTTCCCTCGATATTATTGTGTCTTTCAATTACTGCAATTTACGATCATGGATTACCCAAGATAAATATCATTTAGAACACTCTATCGGCAACAGAAACGAGCAAGAAGAATGAGCCGTGAATTAAATGCTCGAGGCGAATAAATATTAATCGCGCGCGCCATCTGTGCTTTCGTGTAAACGGTAACCGTTGCCGTGACCACAGTCGAGGTATAGGATAGACCTATCAACCAATGCATTTTTCTGTCCCGGTTTTGGGGGGTCCTATAACCCAATTAATATTTTAGTGTCGCATGCAACGTTACCGGTGAAGTCTCGAAACGGATTGTAACGCTAAGCATAGCGTAGCAAAAGCCTACCTTCTATGTCAAACTCTCTCACTTTAAAGAAATCACACGTGTACAAGTACGCACACACCTTTCAGCATTTCAACACATTTCAGAATAGTTGCTGAGTTGGACGCTGTTTATGAGCAGATGTCACTATATTCAGACCTCAAATTATGGGTCGGTAACACAGTTTGGGTGGCGACAAGAACATCCATAAGGTGATAGGTCTATCCTATACCTCGTCTGTGCCGAGACAAATGTAAAATGTACTGACGCTACTTCGAAATGAACGAAATTATCGACTCGCTTTGATAGATACAAAGCTCCGTTCAAAAAAAGCAGGTGTAAAGTTTAACGGCAACTAATATCTCGTTGGTGAGCTAGCAGCAGTTACCAGCGTCCTTGTATATGTATGTGTTACACCCACTACCTCTGACAAATGTATCTGACATCTCTCTCGCCAATGGCGCTTACCCTTTCTCACAATGTTCGTCTGCGGAGGACCATTTTTCTTTCCAAAATGTTACAAACTGTAATTTCCCCCTAACGCAACGTCAACCGCGAATGGATGTACTACGTTTTGCGTTTCGCAGCGACAACATGGAAACTTCAATCTTCACGAATCCCTAAACTAACATATCGAACGAAAGCATTCGCTATTGATACAAGGGGAATACAATTATATTCCCTTCTAACCTGGATGTATGTAACAGACATCCGAATGTCCATTTCGCAAAAGCGTATTAAATTTAGATACGTATGCTTTAAAACTGTAAACGTAACAAGTCCTCTAATAGTTTCCGCTTCCTTTCCGTTAGCAAGTTTCAACGTGTCTCGCTATTGCGCGATGTGTGCACGGATATACATTCCAAATTGCATTAAATGTGCGCAAAAGCGTGTACGTACCATATACTACTGCTACAGAGTGAAAATAATCCAACATTTGGCACAAACAAACCACATTTTTTAATTTTACGCACTTCACTTTTCGGCTAACGTACGATCGCAAAATCCGTGATGCGAAACTAGCAATGGCGGGAATTTGTGACAGTAGTGCCAACTTAACTTCTTTCGAGTCCCTAGTATACGTTCGTTAATCGTTATTAGGAATTCGCGATGGATCGACCAATCAGCAATGGGCTACACACGTTTTTATCAATTTTACGAACGGATTTTCAACTTGATTGAAAAAAGCGCGCACAGTGGTGATGTTAGTCAATGCTTTCAACGTTGTATTTAAGGTTACGTGCCGATATTTCTTTGTAATATAAGCTTAATAGCTGATAATAAAACCGAAATGCTGTATGCATTAGAATTTAAAATATTGTAACCGTCTCGTGAGAGATTTGTAATGATCTACAAAAACCGGCGTTGAAAATGGAAGTACCTGCTGTAGAAACCTTACCGTAAGTGAATGCTACGTTTTATGTTACTATAATGATAACGACTGTTATCCTCTAAATTATTTGGAATACAGATACTGTAAGGAATTATGGTTTCTGATATCGGACACGGTATGTCGGTGCGAGAAACAACTTGTCGAAGATGAAATTAAAAAAGAAACGAAACTTCTGAAGGAGGGTCTCCTGTATTTCAAGCCATACGCAGAAGCCTCGCTTCTCAACATCCCCAAGAATGATCCTTCCCCTAGGATGTACGAATTGATTAGCAAACTCGCCCCTCTTCTGGTACGTAGTACTAACAAATACCACCGAATCTCCTTTCTTCGAGTACCATCGAGACTGATTAGCTCGCCGATTCTTTCAGAATTTGGATGCTACGATCACGTGGGATCTGGTTTGTAATTTTATAAAATACGAATACCGCAATTGCACAGAGACTTTCGCATCTCAGCTGATAGATTTCACTTCGACGAAAGCATTGATCGATGATATTTGGAATTTTTATTATTCCGAGAGAATGACCCTAATAAAGTGCCTTAAACTTATGGTCGAATATAAAGATAAGGAGCATCGTTATCAAAAGGAATTTGCGCAGTTTTTCGACGATGTATTATTCGGCACATTGCTGGAATCTATTAGAAAGCAGATAGAGATGTTGAAGACTGTGAATCCCCCCGTACGATCGCAACTATGCACAGAAGAGTACTTGCATAGGTTGTACAATAGTAGTCTTATCGAGATGAGAGAGCTACTTCATATACTAACAGTTATTATTCACGATATACATATCGCGGATACAGAGTTTATGAAACTGTACGAGAGCGTCGGGGTGAGTACTGTGCCAAAGGAATAAGTTTAATTGATTCGTATCGTTAGTTAATAGCGTTTAATCATTCTGCAGGGAGAGCCTAGGCGATTGGCAAGCACAAAGAGTCACGAGGATAAGAAAGCAATTGCCAGGAAAATCAGAGACATACAGTATAGCCAAGCAGCCCTGTTTTTAGTAGCGTTAGACGTCCGAAAGCAGTAAGTTGCTCGTGCCGTTACCTTGTACAGTTCGTGGTTTCAAGGATAAAGGCAGGTTTCTTTTACAGCACCGACATGGAATATTGGGTACAGAGCGTGAGAAACAGTATGCAAGAAACTTTCGAGCAAAAGTGCGTCCGTGATAATTTCCCTCAAGACAGTCCATTATTTTTATCGTGGATGCTGGCAAATTACGCTATCGATCCTGAAAACATCGACACGCTCAACCGATCCAGACCATTCGGTATTAAAGCTATACAGCTTAATGTTTTCTATTATTTGCAAGACTTGATGAATAGCGAGATGATCAGCGAAAAGACTCATTACGCCGAAGTCGTACACAGTAGCGTGTACAATCTGCTCACCTTGGTATGCGCCTTCGTCGACGAAGAGAAGTTGAGCGCACTGAAAGGTATTTTCGATGCCGTCGCCGCTACAATTCAGTTTCCTGAAACAGCAGCGCGATTTTGGGAAGAGCGCGACGATGGCTTGTGGTTGATCTACAAGTTCGCCGCTGAACAGTTTCCATACGTATTTGAGTCATTAACGAAGATCGCGATTGGACTGGCGAATGCGTCGGGAACGAGTGCCGAAAAGGTCGCAGCAGAGCTGGATAATCTACAGTCGTTGACGCTAGAAGTGTCGCGACAACGGGACACCAATAAGCCGTTGAAACCGTACGAACAAGAATGTATAATTCACAAAAATTCATATACGATATCGGCGGATTGTTTTCGCGAGAATATACGGATACTGTCCAGCGAACGCGAAGTGGTAATATATCGGCAGAAAGCAAGCTATTGGGATGCTTTACATCACAAGATGGAACAGCTTTTCTCTCAAGCAGGCGGCAGAATTACGAATATCAACGAGATGAGCAAAAACTTACCCGAGAACGTGTCGCAAGGCTTGAAACTATTGAAGACGCTAATTAAATACATAGGGATACCGCAAAGTATGGTTATCCCAACGGAACTAAGTTTCGAAATCATCAACAGGTTTTCCTATCCAGTATTACCCGAGGAAAAGATGTACATATACAAAATAGTTGCAGCATGCATCAGCATCTCGTCCGAACTGGTGCTCGAGTATCCTGAAGAAATTCTGTCGCGAATGCGCGCGGGTGTTTATCCAAGGTTTAACAACCGGTACCAGAAGCCATTGGATTTCGCGGAAGCAGTTTCCTTCGACGGTGGAATAATCGCTTCCTGGTTGTCCGCCATAGAGACGATCGCTCACTCTTATCCAATTTTAAATGCATATCTGGACATCTTATCTAAATATTTAATCAGAAAATACAACGAGGAAGCGCTGTATACGGTAGAAATACCCGGAATGGTGTTCCTACTGCAAGGAGTTTTGCCAAAATTGGACTCCTGGTACTTCGATTCGGACGCGGAAAGAACCGATCTGTGGTTGAAAAGTATGTTTTGCCTTCACAGGGCTCTCGAGTCTAGTCTGCCGAAGGAAGACATACGCAATGAATTACAGCTCGTGGTTGCGTACAGTTTACTGTACTTGGAACCAAGACACGCACTGCTCAAGTTAATCCGCACCGGTGAACGTACTTTGCATAATAAAATGATGGCAGAGACAGATTGGATTCGCGGGAAAGGATTCAAGGCAATCAAAAGTGTACAGTTGGCTTTATCCGTAGTGAATAGATTACTGATATTCAGAAAATCGCTGGGTCTAGGAGATAGATCTCCGCTGGAAACTGCCCTATACTCGTCGCCTCGTGTGCCAAACGGTCTACTGATAGTACCTACGATCGTGAATTACCTCTATGTTTGGTTCAGTCCACCTTTACAAGCGATGGCCGTTAGACTGTTGAAAAAGTTTGCAGAGGGATCCTCCATGTCCCTGCTTGTTTGCATGGGTATGGACGGTACAGCTATACGAGAAACCTTTGCGTCTCGCAGAGGACTGATGTCGCCAACTTGCGTCGCGGATGTTAAAGTGGCCATTCTCGAATTGGTCGCGGTTTGTCTCGAGAAGCAGCCTGGCTTGACGGAAGCCCTCTTCAACATCGTTCACCCAGCAGAATGCAACCGAATCTTCCCTCGTTCGGTCGAGGAATTTTTCACCGAAGGATGCAGGCAGTTCCTGGTGAAATACCTAAATCGAATTTACGAGAAAGAGAGCATCGTGTGCGACAAGCTATACAATAGCACGATGGCATTGCTACGAGCAATGTGGTATCACAGAAACGAAATTCTTGTAAATTTCTTTCGAAAACGAGAGAAATTCTGGACTCATCTGTTCGCCCCGCTTTTCAGAGAACTGGTGCCAGGCGCGAAAGGCTACTCTCACCTTTTGGACATAATTACCTTAGAGCTGTTCAAGAGTTCCGTCCTGGAGGAGGATTTTTCTATAAATTTGAGAAAACTCCTGGACAAGTCGAAGGATTACTGGAAGAAGCTGGCGATATACGTGCTGAACGACGTGCACGCCAACAGTGAAGAGTTGAACGACTACGAAAAGCACGATCCCACTATCGTAGATTCGCTTTACGAGACCAACTTGGAATCCTGGTACAACTTTATAGTCACGCTGACGGATGAAAGAATCGCGTCCAAGTATCCTGTGAACGTGTTACAAGCGCAACTAATAACGCAGCGTTCACTGGAGTCGCTGCTGGAACGAGTGAAACAATCCCACGACTTATCTAGCCGAAAAGTCACCATGTTGCTAGCTTCGTTGTCGCTTCGATGCATTACCTCGTGGAAGCAGATGTGCGTCGACGACTCTAGAATTTTCAAGTCCGGGTTAACACAATTGATGCAGGAGATCGCACAGGCTTATCGGAATTACGGCAAGTCGTTGCGTCAGACATTGATTTCGTTGCTCCTCGGCTGCGTGCAGTGTGTGAAAAGTACGCTGCGCGAAGACGCGGCGAGTCTCGAATATCTTCTGGCGCATTCCTGTACCATTGCCGCCAGCGAGTTGGAAGAGTTGAAGGAAGCCGCTGTTCAGTTCGAGAGGCGAAAACAACAGCAGCCTATCGAGCGGGTAGTAGACGAGAAGGGAACGATTGGCACCGTGACCGTGCAGAAGACCGTCGACGAGAGGAACGCGGAAACACTTCGGGGAATTCGGGAGAGCTTACCAGCCACCCTGGCCGTTTGCATGGTCACGCAGCTTCTACGCTCCTATGTGGAACGAAGCTCGCTCTCTAAGCATCAGCGGAAGTCGGGTTGCATTCAACTTCGACAAATGATACCTGAACTGATGGCCTGCATCGGCATCACTTTGCAGAAATATCCGTATTTACGCTTTAGCACCTCCGCCCTTAACTTGCTCAACTTAATCATTCGTTCGCCGTACTCTCTGCACCCGATCAGCGAGAACGACATCGCGAAATTGTGGCTCAGCTTGATTCCGCCGGCCGACATTGGAAACAGCATGCTGGATTCGTTGTACGATGATTGTGGGAACGGGAAGTGGCGATGCCAGGATTGGTGGCCGCTCTACACCCTTGGCCTCGAGTTCGTGATAGGGCTCGTCACCAGAGAAACGTCTACCGTCTACGTAAAGTCCACCATAATGTTTCTCAACTCCCACGAATACCAACTTATGGTCGCGTCGACTCTGCTGAGGCATACCGCTGACCTTCTGGCCGCCGATCTGGTACAATCTCTCGTCGCTCTTATTCACATCATGGCCACGCAACCGTGCATCTGGAACTCGATACAACCGAACATTTGCGAGACATTGATAAAGTGCTTGTACCTGGCGTACGACAATACCGTCAACTTACTGTTACGGCCACGAATTCTCAAGTTTATTATCGACGGTATTAGCGTGGAGAGTGCTGAAGAGCTAGAATCTTGCGACAAACGGTGTCCGAGCGGTGAACTGAAATTGCTGGTCAACAAACTGATCGTGATAAACACCACTTGCGCCCTCAGTTTCCTTCACTTCTCGCCGAGATTGAACACCCTTGTGGACACTATATACACGCAGGATTTCTGGTACACCCCGATGGTGGAAATGAATTTCGGGCCTCCTCAGATGAGCATGTGCTCCGGCCCACGGTTGACTTACGGCACCATCATCAGTTCAACACAATTATTCACGCAAGCCCTGCACTCCCGACATCAACCTGTCAGCTCTTTGTCCGCATCTTTCGCCGGGCAGCCCGATAAAGCGGACTCCGCCAAGAAGGAGTGGGAGCACGCTACGCCGGAAGATCGTCGAATGCATACGAGCAAAGATCTGAGGAGGATCATCCACGCTGCTTCCGTTTCGGCTTCGAGATCATCCTCCAACGTAGGAGGAGAATTTCTGGGATACGTGAGTGGCCTGGACGTGACCGTGCCGTTACTGAGTAGTCCAAGGCTCGTGAGGAGGCCGTACGATCCTCTTATTTGCGAAAATACGATTCTCTCGAGAGCGACAGCCTTGACGAGCGGTAGACACGTGACGAAAGGAGGTAGCGGGGCGGTCGCTGGGAGCAGCAGCAGCCCCGTCGTCGCCAAATATCAGAAATTTAGCGATCCATGGTTCGAATCCATGGACGAAAATAATACGCGGTTGGCGCTTGAAATTAATCTGGTGCTGATACTCTGTCAAGCCTTGGAGGGAGTGAGGAGTCCAAGGATCGCTCTTCGAGACCGCCAGCTAATAGCCCGCGAAACGGTCACGGAATTAGGTGTTTTCTTCGATTTCCTCGAGCATCGAGGTACACCTGATAACTGGCCAGTCGAAGGATCCTTGATCAACGCTGACGCTAAAAGCGTAAGAACGATCGAACAACAGGTGGATCCAAGTCAAAATATCTTACCCGCAAGACTAAAGGAAACTGAAAGAGAGAGACTGGAGGAGAACGTTTTCACTAGCGGTACGTTCACTACCAGCATTAGTAGCGTACAATTTTTGCCGTTGATGGGCAAGTTACTGAAAACCATTGTTGAGTCGCTGGATTTAACACAGTATCGATAGCGACGAAGTAAACAAAAATAAACACAGGAACCTCGGTAGTGTACAAAAAAAAAATAGATTTAACAATTATTTAGTGTATGTCGGAATTCATAATAAAGTGATGATTTTTATTATAATGTTCCGTCATCGATAAAATAATGAATCCACGATGCGCGAACGTGGAACTTGAAACTTGCTTTAGCTTTGCCTATCGTTTTCAAAGTCACCTGACGCATGGTGCATCCTCGACGAAAATCGAATAAAGAAACAAGAGGTCAGCGAATGTCATTTAATTGAATCGTTTAGAATGATTATCGAAACCTTATTTTGTCAGATTTATCAAACATCATTTTTGTACACTTAGTACCAGCAATGAGACGCGTGCTAGGACAACATTACAATTATCTCTTATAAATTCGCGCCCGGCGCTACAATTCTGTGATTGTAATTTATCGTGTCTTCACTTTGATAACACTTACATATGTATTATAGATTTCAAAACGCGAATCATTTTGAATAATTTAAACTCATTTTCCTGTGTAAGGTTCGTCTACGGTAACAATAGAATAGTCATCGGAAAGTGGAGAGTGGAAAGCAGAAAATGGAAAAAGCTATAGTAATTCGCGTCCACATGCCTTACCATTCAATTGTTTCGTTTTCTTTTCGGTTAACGCACTTTAATACCTCTCTTTTCGTTTCGCGAGGGACCATGTCGTTTCGCTTTCGCTGTTACGCGTTCGATAGTTATATTTATGATACAGTATAAAAATATAATTCGTGATATTAACTAATGTTATATGTTACGAGGATAGGGATGGTGCGAGTGCCGAAGTAAACGCGTCGCGTAAAGACATTCGACGCCTTTCAGGCTCAGAACTCGAAGGCTGCGTTCGACGCTAAGGGGGCAAATGAGGTAAAATGTTCTCTGGTGAAGGAGAGTCGTGCGAATCGTTACTTCTCGACGTCACTCGTGGATGATAAAAATTATTAGAGGCGATAGAAGTGACTATAGAACTAGTTGTGACTGTACTTGTGGCTCCAACGGCCGTGACCAATGGAACGGTGCTGGGCGTTGTATTGATGGTGATCGTGGTTACGATAGAGGAGGTAGAGTGGCTTCGACATGCTATAGTCGACCACGTGTGTGGATTGGCGCAGCTGGAGTCGGACGATGGACAGTCCGAGTGACGAGTCAATGGGGTGCAATATACAGGAGTCGACAATGTAGTTGAAACAGCAGTCGAAGGTGATACAGTAACGGCGCCCGATGTCAATGGTGGTGGAGGTGGGGGCGGAAGTGGCGGCGGTGCTGGCGTTGGTCCATTCTGATCCGCTAAAGAATCCACTGGACCATCCCATTGCTCCACGGATTTTGGCTCGTCGTTATTCGTAGTGCTAGTAGTTGATCTTTGTCGCTTGGCGTCACCGTACAATAAACAATGAACATTCGGTGAGCTGCTGCGATCGCGAACACCCTCTTGCTCCTCCAGAAATCGGTCCATATAGTCCCTGCTTACGATTCAATGGTCTTGTCATACTTCAAGTTTTCAATCACAATACGAGAAACGTAATAATTCATCTATAAATACGATATCCACCTAAAATGGTTCTACCTACAGATAGAGAAAATACTCACGTGATGCCAGGATGCAAGGCATACTTCTTCTTTTCTAAACGAGCCTTGTACGTAAATATATCGTGGCGTTCTGTTTTCTTCCACAAATAATAAAATTGCACTAGTTCCCCGACAGATCGTGTTCTGACCTGTAGCAACAATAACAATAATGACGATACTGTTAACACGAAATACAGTTAGCTTTTATTGTATGTACGAGGTATCCTGAGCTAGCGTATAAGGTGCCCGTACCTTGTTCTTTTGTATGAGGTGAAAATCTTTCCCATAACTTCGTAACCCAGACTCAAAATTGTGACACTCTTCCTCCGACCACAGACTAACAGCGTCCGTTGGTGGTACAACGTTCATTCTACGTCTTCTTAATGCCTCTTCCAGGTTGTAGCCACATTGTAACAATAGATATAAAGCTTGCTCGTCATCTCTGATGTGAGACCCTGTGGGAAGAGAACCACCTTTTACGGCAGGTAACTGTGCTCGTTCTAGAAACTCTTCGGTTTCTTCTTCGGGTATATGACTGGGATCCCATAACATTTTGTCCTCGTTTTCGTAAGGTAAAGCATCGTCGTAACGGCAAAGGCCTTCCGGTATAGCCGCTTGGTAATCACTGCCAACCATGATTGTCTTTTTCCATTCGTCTTCGTCTGGACTGTAATCACAGTCGTCTTCTTCCTCTTCGCTCTGTGGTCGCGAAACACTTCGCAATAATCTTGATGTGCCACTACCTATGCTACCACTCACTATTCCATCTTCACCTCCGTCTACCGTACTACCCCCGGCGCTACTTTCTACTCCAGTAACAGTGTTCTCGTCCGTTGTACAGCTACCAAGTCCGGGTATACCGCCGCATTTAGCGGTGCCAGTACTCCCCAATGTTGCTGGTGTCCTCACATTTTCATTGTTGCCACAACCGCCAATCATGGAACATTCTTCGCCTTCGCCTTCACCTTCGCCTTCGACTTCACCTTCGTCATCGTCGTCTTCATCGTCGTGAATTCTGTGCCGTCTACTATTGTCCCCAGTACCTACGCTACTGGCGTTGCTTCCTTTCATTGCTGATCCCGACACCAACGACTTTGAATCTTTCCCCTTTACCAACATTTCTGTGTAAAATTGTTTGAGATCTGGCTCGTTACTGGGCGCATCCGCTTCGTCGTCGTCGTCGTCGTCATCCGCGTCATTGTCACCCTTATCCGAATACTGCCCTTCCACTTCTGGATCGCCGCTTCCAGATGGAATCAATAATCGATCGGAACTGTTGGAATTCTCTGTGGACGGATCCCCGTATCCGTACATGGCAAGTAGATCTTTTAGTGGCATATCACCTTCCTGAAAGAACACAACAACACAAATGATCATCATGCCAGGTATAACAAATAGACTAAACATACGAATCTCACTACGAGAACGCACTTTGAGTCCAAAGTGTTGTAGAAACTTATCATAATTGTAATTATTTATGGGCTTGATTTTTTCATTTCACAGGCTTGATCCTAGAATAGTTGGGATCAGAATCTTGTTACAAAGTGAACATCGTACACATTAGATATTTAGCTCGGACACCGGCAGAGTTATACCTTTTGTAAGTTGGACAACTCGTTGTGAGAATCTTCACTACCTTCTAAAGCTTCTTCTTCGTCTAACGTCCGTTCATCATCAAAATCATTTACCATCATTTCTGTAGCCGGACCCATATCATAATCTCGATCTGCCCTATAAAATATCCAATGCTGAAGCATATATTTGTACTTTTAAGCGATATGTAATACGATTAATATGGTCCGATATCTGCTTCTGTATACTAACATTTTTATATCTTTCGCAGTAACCAAAGTAGAAACATATCAAGTAGGTACTAGAATTACATATCTAGTACATACATCGAGAAACTCGCATCATTGGAACGTCGCAGAAGATTGTCCATGAACTCCCTGCATTGTAGGTTCTGTTACATTTAATTGATTTCATTCAACATCTTCATCATGCAATCATTATAATGTAATCAGAGGATATCATGAGCACTATGAGACGCGTATCTAACCTTAAATTTTTATGACAGTGGTGGGTTTACGGTCACTGTAATAACTCATATTTCAATGAACACTATACTACAAATTCAGTGTCTCTCCAAGTCTTTAGTTATTGCCACTCTATACAGTACTAAATTTCACTTCACCTCACTAGAAATCTTTGATTTCAATGTCATATAGTGTCACAAAGAGGGGTCAATTTTTCAGCATCAGAGTTTTGTGACAGATCCCGCATCTTTTTAAGGCACAAATTTAACCGATGAGAAGACTGTTTTATCCATATCAACGGAGGCAGCACAGAATTATCAGAACCTTTACAGAAACAAATTCAAACGCGCACAATGCATTATTTATATTCGTCGAATATATCATTACGCTCCTATAGCATTGCGAGAAGCGGGAAATTCATGGAATTTGCTGTGACAACCAATCCCAAACCTTCAAAACTACATAGAAGGCATTCCACCATTGGCTCAGACACGTTTTCCTAAATATATTCTTTTTAGACCACCGTTGAGAATCTACCTTTAAGTATTTCGAATTTTAGTTCCCTACAAGTTGACAAGCATTGACAAGGAATTAAGAACATTGCTAAACATCTGTACTTTCGAATCCAACTGAGAAAGAATATGAATTAGTGAGACTAATAAATTATAAAAAATATTGATACAACAGTCGATGCTTTAGTATCTATAAAGTATCCATAAGTATTTATAAATCATTGAATAATATACAAATTTGTTAAGGACAGCCACATTCGTTGTAGCTGTGTACAAAAACGGTTTATAAATAAAATTAATTTTAATAAAAATAACCACAAATACTATGTAAATAGGAAAGTAGTCGAAGGTGCATGCTTTAAAATTCAACTACAAAAGTAGATTAATTATTTGTAGAAAATCCTTAATTTGTTGATAAACGTGAGTATTCACGTTCACTCTTTAGACTGGCGCACTGGGCGTGTTTTAACGCCCATTTTAGTTCATACATTTCACCGCGCCGCTAGCATTTGCGTGTTCATAAATTAAACAAATTTTAAAAAGCTTTTTAGAACAATAAATAAACAATTTTGTTGATAAAATCTGTTGCACATTGCACAGAAATAAATAAACCAATTGCATACTGACTACTTTATTGGTAACTTGAAGTATCGCTCAAAATGATTGAGTTATCAATTATCTAAAAATAACTTATGTACATTTTAATATTGCAGATAAATATCGTTGTTCAATAAGTTACGAGAAATTTTACTCCATTAATCAAATTTTGGAACGCCAATCCAAGGGTTCAGAGTTTCCCTTTAACTCTGGAGAGTCTGAAGAGTTAAAGGGACAGTTGAAAGTCCGGTTCAACGTCGAGTTTTGTTGTTTCTTTTTACATAAAAGAAACTGGAATGCCAAGGGCGCAAAACTGCATGGAAAGCTACCATGTATGTTCACTTACCGTCATTTTGCTCACGCTGAACTGAATATTGCATCACGATAACACCCACATGTTAATTCTATCAGACTTCATTACAAGGGTCGTTATAAAAGATTTCAAGCTTGATACAAATTTCGAAATACAGATTACAACATTTATTGTAATAATTTCAAAGGACTACTTAAGCATAGTGACAAAGAAGACATACTACTTATTACGTATAATTATTACATAGATTATGCTTCGAATATTTGTACAACTTTTAAATGATGAACATACACCTGTATATACAATATATAAACATACACATGAACATATTCTCTAAATTCTGTTTCAGGAAAAAACCTACCATATAATATACAGAACCTACTGTATGTGTATTGACAATGCATTTAAAATATGTAGGAAATAGCGGGAAATAAAGACTAATAATGATGCGTGGATGATTTCAAATATAGTATAATATTACGCGGGGATCGGGGCCTCCATACGAAACGAACAGGAACAGCGGAAAATGGAGGGTTGGCGTTGGCGCAGGTGATTAATGGGCTGGCCAGCCCAGGCCCAGAACTATTACCGAAGATTCGCGAGTTCGAATTCCGATGTTGTAGCGTAACATATTGTAATACAATACGTGCGAGCAGTCACACGAGCCTACGTCATCAAAATTTTTAACTTCCACATCCGTCGACCAAATGGGCTTGGACGGCGGTGTTGCATTTTACGTATTCCTACGGATCTGGCCACAGACTTGATATTTAAATATTTCTATCTGAAATTGAAAAACATCCCATTTTATGGGACTTTGCATTCTCAATACAGTATAGACGAAAATCGGCGACTTCTGTAAGTATAATCCATCCCGTTCCTACGGATACCTACCGTCTACTCACGTCTACTGATGAGAGAAACTTTTCTCAGTTACGGGTGACAAAGCCAACGCTCGTGTGACTACAACCGCAACCACACCTCGGTCACAAATCATGTCCACTGCTTCAACGGTTGTGTAGCCGCGGTCTTAGCGCCGCACGATATCCCTGGCGATGTCGTCGAACGGTAGTGGAAGAACTCCAAACGCCTCACGAACCCTGGCTTGGACAGCATCGATTTAGAAAATCGTTGTGATGGTGGGACGTACGGGAGAAATGTCGAGGGCGAATGTTGTCGTCCTCAGGACGGCACAGCATGGAATCGGAGCCTTGATAGTACTCATTAAGGGGAGCCGGAAAGTAGGGGGAGAGTCGTTGACGCTGCCTAGCCGAAACTGCGAAAATCGAGAGTTGAAATCCCTCGAGTATCCGTTGAGTACCTTCTTTTTCCGCAGCTCCGATAATTACATAAAATTTATTAATTCTAAATGACTAATGATTTTCATGGAACAAACAAGAATATAATAGACTTAAGTGATGTTTCTTTACATTTTGAAATTGCCAGAAAAATTCCAGCATTATTTATTAATTGATTGATTATGAATGCCTACTATTTCTTTTATCTATTAAAATGAATAACTTTTCCCTGTTTTTAATCATACTTATACACAATGTACACATCTGTTTATAATATCACGAAATTTTAGTAGTCAGCGCTGCCAAATGGGGTTCTCCCATTCCAGTCTGCGTCGTCAAAGAAGGTCACAAGGAGACATCCTCAGCAGGGGGTCGGCGTATCAAGTAAATATTGTTACATGTTCGAAGCCTTAGATAATGACAAAATTATATATAGATTACTGGCAAAATATCCCGCGCTTCGCTTCGGCCCTAAGAGATATTAAGGAATCCGAGAAAATATATTTTACCAGTTTTCACCCCTGGGACGAAATTTCCAAAAATCCTTCCTTAGTGGGCGCCTACGTCATGAAAACAATGTACCTTCCAAATCTCACGTTCCTAGATTAAACGGTTTGAGCTGGGCGTTGATGAGTCAGTAAGTCAGTTAGAATTTGTTTTATATATATATATATAGATAGATTAGTTGCTAACTATACAAGGCGAGAAAATAGTATGTATAATCCATTAGCAACTAATCTATGTATCATTTTGTCAGTATCTAAGGTTTCGAAAAGTACGAATCTTCACTTGGTATGCCGACCCCGTACCGAGGATGTTTCCTTGTCAGATGCTACGCACGACGTGCGTACCATTGAAGCACGTCGCCACTATTCCCCGCGAATATTGTCTTATCCATCTTTTGTTTAACGTCCGAGGACGTAAGTAGATATGCTGTGTGGCCAAGGAACGGATGGATGGGAAAGCAGACGCGTGAGGGACCCCCACCAGAGATGGGCAAAAAAATTATTTGAAATAAAAATTTCGTACACAAATTTTTATTTCAAATAATTTTTTGCCCGTCTCTGGCTCCCCACCGCTGGACAGCGCTGATACAAGTGCTAGAAGTCTCCATTGAGTGGAATACATAAACATTGTAACACCCTAGATTAGTTAAGTCGTATAATTATATATAGATAGTTTGCAATTTAGATACTGACAATTACCTCTGCATAAATACCCTTAGACATTCTACTACACAGAAACCGCATATTTCGTGTAACAAGACGCATAAATACAATAAGGTAATGTCACAATTCATAATATTTGACAAAACTAGAGTAACAAAGTGGACGTTAATTACATTAGCACTGCGATAAAATTATAAAATGAACCATTTCTTCATTAGATTTCTATAACTTATAGTTGTAAATCGTTACTCGTTTTTCGTCATTATATAATACTAATGACTAGACTTCATGTTTTGTTGCTATTTGTACTATGGGTCAAGCACATCTTCTCTGTTGCCATTCTGATCAAGGGGTACATATGGTCTCATTCGCGAGCGCGAAAAAATAATGCTTTTTAGAAACTTTTTTGAGGAAAAGTATAAGTTCTATCAAACCAGCCTTTTGGTATCTTGTTATAGGGTGTACCCTAAACTCCTAAAATGAACACTGTTTTTCGCAGTTGCGAATGAGACTACCCCCTTAATCCAGTGATAGGGACAACACAAATTTACGAATGTGCAAATAGCAACATTCAGTTGCAGGTACAGCTTATTAAGTTTCAGATGAAATTAATCTGAACACCTTATCAAAGACCAGTAACTATGAGCAAGTATCTCACGACTTCCCTACTCATGATATGTTATGCATTTGTAATGATACTTAAATATATTTATATCATTTATTGTAATACTGATCACTCGTGGACAAATTTTAGAACACGAAGGACGCTCCTTGACGTGATTAGTTATGAAATATATTTAGCGTGTTATTGGCAGCGTTATAATAAACCGTTTCTCATCCTTCATGTATCTGGAATTTAAGCATCATATAAAGCCTTGAAAAATTATAAAATTCTTACAGCTTGTACCCGCAGACTGGTATACTACATGAGTCATGTCATTTAGTGCAGTTCGCGATTAATTATCGCTACCAGTCGTGGATGATCGAGTATAAAATACTATAACAGAAATCATATGCAGAATGTAATCATTGCCTATCACAAGCAGTGGAATACTATGAGAAGAAGGCCCGCACGGTCATAGTAACAGGTTCTCTGCATACAGCACAAGTTGTCATGCCTGGGGCACACTTAACACACGCAACTATATGTCCACATGGTAGAAATACTACTCCTAACTCTCCGTTATAACAAATTTTACACATCCTTGCATCGTCTATGGGCTTATTCAATTGTGTCCCTGTATTTGTTACATCTTCCGTCCTCCCTTTTATGGATGCTGCGTTACTTCCAATCGCGTTCTCTAACCCACTATTGTTAGACCTTTTACTTTCAGAACTTGGACCAGGGTTACATTCCGCTTCTTCCTTCCCTTCCGTTTCCATCGCAACAGGTTCAACTTTTTTAATGAAACTAGGTAAATTCATTTGCATTGTTTCCTGAAACAAATGGGGTGTATATGAGCATATACTTTCATTCACTTTGTACAGATAACAAACAACTTCAGCTCTGCTATTTACTTCTTTAGACGGCGGCGATATGTGCTGACCCGTTATTTTATTAACATAATCTTGACCCTTAACCATTAGTAGATAGTAGCATTTAGAGAACCATTTCGCGTGCTGTTCCCAAGGATCATCCTCTGGTTCCCAATCTTTTAAACCCCCTCCACAATGATAGCATAACGTCTGATCACCTTTTCCAGTATAATAAAAGCCTGCGTCAGCTAACTGTTGTTTCGTTTGTGGCATAAACTTTGGCCATGTTTCGAATGTACGTAGCCTGGCGTCATAACTGGCATACTCAGAATGTACTGATCCTTTGGGCCTTCCCAGTCCTAAACAGCTCAATTTTGCTGTGCTCGGTAATTGTAATTCTGTGGTGAAATTATGATTGTCAGGACCAGAAGTGGGCCGATACTCGACGCCGTAAGGTCCACATACATCCCAGCTTCTCGGCCTGGGCGGTAGAACGGTACTAGGATCAACCCCTATTGGCACATTACCGCAATGTATTTTGCGAATAAATCTACACCTGGCTGACCAACGTTGATGGTCAACCATAGGGTTATCGCCTTCTACCCATTGACATATCTCTACGTGACATTCAAAACATCTCACTTTGTCATCTTCACCAGTGTAATAGAATCCAGCCGCTGCAAGTTTTTCAGGTTCGATATACCGTACGGGCCAATTTTCAAAGCTCTGTAGTCTAGCTGCTTCGAAGCGATAGTCGATATTATCCACTTCGTCGCTCAATACGTGAGGTGATATAGGCGGTGGTGGTACCAAATGTGGATTTGCTGAAGGCTTAAAACTTTGATCGCTTCCCAGCTCTCTGTGTTTAATGATACCAGTCATCTTGTTTCAATAATGTTGATGCGGTATATTGGAAAGGTGGTCTTGATTATTTTTAAACCTACGAAAAATATTGGAATTTTTACATTGTACGAGGGTGATTATTGTGGTTAATTTTACCGAAATATCATGGGCAATAATTGTAATTATGCCTTTCGCTAATTTATCTAGCGTGATGGAATTACGCGACATATGGAATGTGAGTGTATAAAAAAGTGTAATGTCGAGAGACGTTCGATCGTGCTGCACATTTATGGAAAATCCTACGTATCATGTTTTCATGGTATAAGAGATAAAGAGAGAGAGAAAGGGGAAGAGAGGGAGAGAGAGAGCGCTCTAAGTGAGTGGGACTCGCTAGGCTGGTCGCGGTGCCGTTATGATTCGTGAATGACGGAGTATCATGAACTTTTCACACAACTACGTTACGTCGAAATAACGCCCTACATACCACACACAAACAAGCAGAGTAGTCAGGAATGTTCCTGCCATACAAGATTGTCAGTGGAAGGAGAACCAACCTTGGCGTCGATTGGTTTGAAGCCAAAACCTAGCTTGACGTCGATTGGTTTGACGTCACAGCGTCATCACGCGCATGCTCCAGCGTGTTCCCCCTCCACTGACAATTTGTGTGGCAGGAACATTCCTGGCGCCCTGCAAACTGCAAACAAGACTTCCGAGAACAGACTCGATCTCTCTCTTGGTTCCCAGAGTTACACGCGCGCACACAGCCGCAGCTGTAGTACACACTTATACTGATCACCGCCCTGTGCAACGTTGCCGCTTCTATGGCCCGTATTTTAACTTCTCTTGTTGTACTACACCGCTGCGCGCTCATGGAAATGAAATGTATCGACAAGGGCGTAGCAACAACTTTTTTCTCTTTACATAAACCAATTTAACGCACTTTTCAAACTCATCAAACAAATATGCGTATCCTATAAGTAGATTGTTTCACTTTACGAATCCCATAAAAAAGAAATTAAAATTCATGTATACTCTAGTATAACGAACTTTCCATCAAATTTGAGGCTTAAATAGCAGAATCATTTTCGACATCATTCGAGGCTTCTTCATTATTTTTAATGTATTAACAATGTTTTAATACAATCGAGGAAGCTCAATTTATACAGGGCACTAAACCGGTTTGCTACGTCTCTGTGCTGGAAATTCACAGCGGATTCCTATCTTCCCCTTTCCGGAGTACATACTTTTCTAAGCGCTTGTTCGTGTGAATCGAAGATACATAGGAATTAATCGTACCGACAAATCCTGGAATTATCAAGATACAGCACGATAAGAATGTTATCAATTCGTTGAACTTGTAGGCGAAACTTTTTCCGACAAAAAAATACAATTTGCGTGTATTTCTACGTACGTCTTACGATAACATTCTGACTGGATTACAATGTGCAATATTTGTTTTTCTAAGGAATGCTGGCCGTTGAGAATTTCATGATTCGATATGTTTATTCGTGACGAAGTATTGATTACTTCCCAAGCAAACGATATCAGTATATTCCCTTTAGGAAAGAGGCATCTTTGCCGCACACATTCAAATTCAATCGGAAAATGATATATTCGGTTTTTCTCTGAACTTTCACATCTGTGTCGTCAATTACATCTGGCAACAGCGTAATCAGGAGTAAGAAAGAGATAGAGAACAACGGAAGTTGGTATGCAAGAGAGATAGACAAGCAGCAACAGAAACTGAACAATTCTTTGTATGTACGACGAAGAAAGGAAAAGGTTTATATTGAAAACGATTTGTTATCTTTAAAACTCTCCGTTTATGTGCCTTTCTTATATCACAGAGGGCTGACTAAAAGCTAGTCTCTACACAGTTTGAAGATCTTTAAACTCCCACAGAACTGAATCACTCCATAATGAAATCTTGTACTTGGGCGTCTACGACTTTTTCTAATTAGGATACTTTGTACGTACAGTTAATAGATCATATTACAGGCGTAACATACCGATATCAGAACACTCGCGATGCCTCCGTATACACTTCGTTCTTGCTTTGTCCCTGGCGATTATTTCTTCCGTGTGACGTTCCTGTCGCGCTCCCCCTTGGTTCTTCCACGCTAGTGCGCGGTCGCCTCGCCAGAGGTCTCCTAATTCCTACTATTTTCTCACAAGTTTTCGCTCAATGATTCAGTCCAATATAGTATAACATGCAAGCTCCACAGACCTCTGACCTCTGATCATCCCAAGCGCCTGCGGCAAGGATTGTTTATATTATCCCCACTGATGATACGCAGAGATAGAGCCCCGGAGATAAACGTGATAAGAAAACAAAAACGTCGTTGCTTTGCTCCCTCCCCTTACCCTTTCCCGTTGATCACAGTAAATTCACTTGTGCACAAGAGAGAGAAGGAGAGAGTAATTATTTTAAGTAGAGAGTTCTCCTTTCAGTTGTGGCGTAATCTTCTGATATTCGCAACGAATAAACTGTATTTTTATATTATTTTTATTGTCAAGAATGGTTGTTCATTAGTTTAATCGAATATTGAAATAATTGGAAAAAATCAAGTACCCTGGTTGCCTTTCACTGATTGACTGAAGCAACCGATCCCCATATACCCACGACGCGACGGCCACACAGGTTCGCGACGTAGATTTCCAATACCGCCGCTAGAGGTCTTCAACTGCTACTGCGCCTCGTAAGTGCTGCTCTCAGCTCTCGACCTCTCATTCAAATTCCCGAGTCAAGACCTCTCAACCAACAAGCCATTCCCAGAGTATAGAGACGATAGAGACCGTCGTCTGCATTCCACTGCATTCCATTCTCTACAGTAGCCCCTATTAACGAGCCTCGCACACGGGCCCGAGACGAAACGACACCTTCCTTTGGTCCTCTATCACCCGTTCTAACATAGCAATCCCCAATCCCTCACCTCTGCGGTAAACGAAGTTGGCTTCAAAGTTCAGTGGACTGTAGGCGGAGGAAGATCTGAACTTTATGTCCAGGACTGAGAATCGAGCAGCAGAATTATACCACAGGCACAATTTAAAATTTAGAGGAATGAAATTACATTCTCACGAAGAAAAGTATATTCATTGAGCTCGAGAGAAGATACAAGTATTTTCAAAGCATTTCAGCATGTATCTCCGTTGTTGCATGGCCAGCGATAGCATTCCTGCGCATTCCTCTGTAAGCCCCCACTTCACTCGACCAAACTAAAGCGTAGTAGTAGCGGAGAAGCGACGGAAAAGGTCGTGTAAAAGGCCGCGACCGTTCTACTGCGCTCTCTCTCTTTCTCCCTCCCCATTTACAGATCACGTGGAGCTCAACACGTACGTCTCTTAGAATACTTTATCATTTTAACATGTTTTATCGAAAATATTGATGTCAAAATCAATACGTCTGCTCTCGAGACAGTACCTACGCTCTAATTACATGCGCGAATCTACAAGTTTACTTTCGCGGCAATTTTCTATCATTCTTGTTATTCGGTTTTCTATCGAAAATAATATTTTTATGACAAAGGAGCTCTAATAATTCATCTGTGTTACTCGATCTCGTTTATCTCTGGACTATTTCCGTAAGCGTAATCAATTCCAAGAATGGATCCTGACTGTCGCTTGCCAAGTCATGCAGTGTTTTAACAATGAGTCAGTTATGAGAATAAAAATGTCATTGTTTTGCATAGTAAGAATTAAGAATGTATGCAATGACGTCAGCGACGTTGCGATTACGTTACGCTCATTAAAAGTAAAAATATACTTCCAAATTAATACTTATTCGTAATAATGATGGATCGATACCATACAGATATGAAATGAAAATTGGGTGCATCTTCAAAGATGCAATAGGTGGTACTTATTATGGAATTATTATAAATGCAGCCATGTAGCATACAACATGTTGGACTGGTACTCACCTTCAGCAAATACAGACTTAACAGCACTGAATCAACTGACAGGATATTATAGTCTATAGGTTGACACATAGTCTGATTATCTTTTAAGATATCTTGCATTAAAAGTATAAGTTTTCAGTATTGCGATAACATGTGTACATCACAAAGTATAGAAGATATATTATCAATGGATGATGTTTATTGTTCCATTGGAAAAGCAATGGGTAATGCCATTCCTTTTACAGATTATAGTTGCAGGTATTTTTTTAATATATTACGAAACATTCATGACGCTTGATAATATTTGGTAAATTGCAAATCAACTTATAAATTTGGTATCATAGAATTAGTGTATTCACTATAGTTAATACATAACGTTATTAACAATAAACTAACGTTATTACAATAACACAGCTCTGTACAGTTAACTGACTTTGTTAAATACATAAATAAACAACGAACATTTCAATTCAGTAATACGAAAATAAATATTTTTGTAGGTAAAAATCAAATATGGATATTCCTAACTTATACATTTATGCTCTATTAATTCATTTTTACCTGAGAAGAAAAGAGAATCTTGTGTTTAACGTATTTCTATGTAAAATATAAACATCTATATAATGCAATTATAAAGTTATATAAAAACATTACTGTTACATCGATAGGATACTTAGCCAAAGATGTGTTTCCACGCGTGCACCAATCACGGTATTCTGTTGAAGCACGTTGACGCAATCTAAGTTTTCTTTTACCGGAAGTTAGATTGTTGATAGATATACCAAGTAGTTATTTTATCTTTCTTTTGTGATATGTCTTTTATCAAAGAAGAAAAATTGTCGAAACAACGGTATTCATTATTCTAACAGAATGTACAAAAAAGTATATCTTTACACATGTTATACATTTTTACAGTTCGCGAACAACTAATTCTATATAAATAAACTTAATTAGAAGTTAATCAATACCTTGGACGTTACGATTTGGTTTACGATAAAAATGTACGAACAGTAGCTCGAATTTTTTGTCGACATATTGGACAGTAAAGAAGAGATGGAGCACAGTGAACGCAAGTTGCTAAATGTCCACATGGTAAAAATACAGTAGCTACTTCTCGATCCATGCAAATTTTACATAAACGACCTTCCTTTAGTCTTCTATTTTCTTCTTCCAAAGATGCTAAAAAAGTACAAGGATTACTAGCTGTAAATGTTATTGCTATAAATGTGTTTGTCATTGCTTACCTGTCTCCTTCGATTTCAAATTTATCTTTCTCTCGAAATTATGACCTTCCTTATCAGGTGCATCAGATTCATTCTCTTTATTCGAACTTATCCCATTTTTATCTTCCTCTATTTCTTGATCAGCGGTATTACCCTTATCATCGTTGCATTGTCCTGTATCATTATCTGCCTGCTCTTGCATCATACCATTTAATACAGCACACAACTCATCTCTGTAAATCAGACAGTAAAATCTATTAGCATTTGTTACGCTACTTATTACTTCCTTCCACTTTCAAGTTTAATTTCATCATTAACCGCTTAACGTACAGCGACGTGACATATTCGTCCACGCGTAACCGTGAACCGTGCGTTAAGTGGTAGACAGACCTAGTAGAATCATCTTCCATCACTTGCTCACGAAGAATATCTTCTATAAGTTGATTTGAATCTGAATACGGAATCCCAGTTTCTTCCAGTCGCTTTTTTAATGCTCGTTTTACTCTTTCCACTTGCAAGCCAATTTCTAGAGCATACTGAAAAGTAATATAATTTACAATAATAGTGCGATATCAAGAAAATGTTTTAAAAATCCTGGATAATTATAAAGAACTACTTTCGCCGGTGAACTATCTAGTAGTCTCATCACTGTTGCATCTGTAATTTCTTGAGTGTGCGGCAAGACTGCAGACACAGTTGTAGTAGTAGGCAGCGGTTCAGCTGAGTCTGTACCTTCATCTTCTGGTACACCTTCAAAAATCTATACAAATACAGAGCACAATTTAAAGATTTCACAAGTTTTGAAATAAGTACATACAATCTTATAATATTTACCGATGGATCTAAAGGTCGTCTATTGTCGATGCATTGTTTTATAAATTCTTGACCCCTTACAAGATTTACGAATTCGCATTTGGGAAACCATCTCCCATGTTCGGTCCATGCATCATCGGTTGTTTCCCAATTTCGCAAACCGCCGTCGCAATGGAAACATCTAACATGATCTCCCAATCCTATCATGATTTTAAAGTTTCATCACTTCTGGTGTTTCAAAATTTCTATGCCAGAGTGGAAATATTAAAATAAACGCTGGTATAGAATAGAGTCCTCACCGGTGTAATAAAATCCTGCTCCAGCTAACATTTCAGGAGTTTGCTTAAGATTTTCTGGCCAGCCGCAGAAAGTGTGTAATCTTCCTTCGTACGTCGCATAATTTGGCTTTTTAGGAGCCGTGTGTGCTTGTACTCCTAACTCTGTGAGGCTCGACGTGCCAGATGTTAACTTTATATTGTATAAATACAATTCGTCTATTAAACAAAATGTTAGAATAAAACGATTGCTTCGGGTGAAGAAATACCACTGTTTACAGAGAAACATATATACCATCGTCAATTTGGTGTATGTAGAAATAACAGTCAGGAAACTCTATGGTATGTTGCTTATCTGGATCGTCGCCAGGTTCCCACTGTCTTAGGATACCTTTACAATACACACACTGCACCTATAAATTACGAAAATCAAATGTAAATTTGCGTGTCAGACAAACGTCTTGTGAACTTTCTACTATTATAGATTCATTACCGCGTCATCGTGTTGAAGGTAGTAGAAGCCAGCTTTGGCCAGTCTTTCAGGCGATACGATAGAAGAGACTGGCCAATTAGCAAAGGTTTGTAATCTTTGCGCTAAGGTCATATATTTATTCCGAGGATGCTGCCCTTGGCAGGCAGGAGACACAGACTGATGTTCGAAGGTGTTATTTTCTTGCCACATTTCTGTGGACGACGATGCTAATCCGGAATTATTAGCGGACACTGGTACCAATGGAACGTTACAAGTGCTACAGGGATTTTGGACAAAAGGACAATCGGGTGCAGCTTGCCGATGACGAGCCATAGCTTGATCACCATAATTCCAATCCGAAATTTTTATTCCACAAAGAAAACATTGCACCTCCAGAGCATGTCCACTGTAATAAAAGCCTGCTTTTGCTATTCGTGTTGCGTCCACTGCGGCATTTGCTGGCCACTCGGTAAAAGTTCGTAATCTATTTTCTTCCACATTCATTTCGAAATTCTAATTACGATTGTTATTCAAGTATGCTGATAAAGGAGACGTTCGAATGACTTTTAGCAAACTGTTGCACTTATTCGATTTATCGTATATGTCATGTTCTTTTTTGATTTTGCGCTCGACTGTTTATCTTGTTAGTACAACACAAACTGATTCGATGCGAAACTTATCATTCCCTAAGATAATACTCCCCATCGCTATTCGTTCGTCTCTCGTTGTCGATGAAAATAAAACTAAAAATTATACAAATCTGCACGGCTGTAATACGCGTGCGTGATTTCAGGAACGTCTTCACCAGGGCGCTTATATCTTGTTTAAAATTTCGAAAGTATTTCTCTTATTTCATAACAAGTAAACTAGTAGACTAGATTGAGGTTGTTATAACAAGGAAAGTCGTACGATTTTGTATAAGGAATGCTGTATGAAAGTTATGCCAAGTACTTACTGTACTTTATCAAGTTCAGCAAAGTGCAAGAAAACTGTGGATCCTAATTCAGTTGCAACGGCCAGCAACGACTTTGAGCCCATTTGAGATTCCGGTGAGTTGCATTTAATTATTAATAATATTTCGAGGGAGCCGCAAGTATTATTATAATATTGTTCCATTGCAATTCACTGTGTAAATTGTACTTGCAGCACACTAGTCGCAACAGGTGTCATTGAATCCTTTTTCACAATGTTGATATTAAAGAATATGAGAAAAGTAAGTACATACCTATAATCCGATACACGATTATTTATAAAAATTTTTTGTTCTAATTTTGATAAAGTAGTTTTCATTAAGTACAAATTCTGCTGTATATTGGATAAAATTCTATTGCATGTAACTTCGTTTATATATGTGAAGATTTATTTTGTTAAAGACTTTTTTTTTGCCTAGATTCATCTGATCAAACTACGATCATATAGTTCTAAGGTAAAATTAAACGATGTCGTTATAGTTAGTGCAGCTAGAACACCTATGGGATCGTTTCTTGGAGGAATATCAAGCATACCTGCACCACAACTTGGAGCTGTGGCCATACAAGTAAATATCAATCCATTATTTACCAAGTTAATAATTTACAGGTGTAATACAAATACTTGTGTATAATTTTATTAGGCAGCAATTGAACGTGCTAGAGTTTCTAAGGATGATGTTAAAGAAGTATTTATGGGAAATGTTTGTCAAGCTTTTCTGGGTCAGGCGCCGGCCAGGCAGGCTACATTATTTTCAGGTATTATCTCTATAGTAATATTCATTTTATTGGACATTCGAAACATCTGTAACACAAACATTTTTAAAACAGGTCTTCCCAAATCAACGATATGCACAACGGTTAATAAGGTTTGCGCAAGTGGTATGAAGAGCATTATGCTTGCTTCTCAGTCATTACAATGTGGACATCAAGAAGTTGTTCTTGCCGGTGGTATGGAGTCCATGTCTAACGTACCATTTTATCTTAAACGAGGGGAGACTAGATATGGCGGTATGAAATTGGAGGTCAGATGAAGATTTTAAATTGCATTTCAACATGTGTTTCAATTTCTCACTCTAATTATTAATAATTGTTCACTCATTATTATTTAATAGGATGGGATTGTGTTTGATGGTTTAACCGACGTTTACAACAAATTTCATATGGGCAATTGTGCAGAAAATACTGCAAAAAAATTGAAGATTACTCGCGACGAACAAGATGAATATGCTATCAACAGCTATAAAAGGAGCGCAGCAGCATACACGAATAAAGCATTCCAAGATGAACTTGTTCCAGTCAATGTGCCACAGAAGAAAGGAAAACCAGATATTGTATTTAACGAGGACGAAGAATACAAGAGAGTGGATTTTACTAAATTTTCCAAATTAAATACAGTTTTTCAGGTATGATGCTAACTCTGTTCGAAGTTATCGATTTCAATTTCGTACAATGATTTATATTTACTCATTATAGAAAGAACACGGCACGGTAACCGCTGGAAATGCATCAACTTTAAATGACGGAGCTGCTGCGTTAGTTTTAACTACTACAAGTGTTGCTGAGAAAATGAACCTGAAGCCTGTAGCACGAATTATTGCATTTCAAGATGCTGCAACCGATCCAATCGATTTTCCAATTGCACCGTCTTTTGGAATTTCGAAAGTAAGTATTTTGCTAAGTAATGATTGCGCATTATTTCGTATACTTTTATTGTGGAAGCATGCATGAATTTTCAGTTACTGGAAGGTGCTGGGGTCAATAAGAACGACATAGCCCTTTGGGAAATTAACGAGGCTTTTAGTACAGTTGTGGTCGCAAATCAAAAACTGCTCGATCTCGATCCTAATAAAATAAATGTTCACGGTGGTGCTGTCTCTCTTGGGCATCCTATTGGGTGAGCGTTCAACTACTTAATCATAAATAGCATATATACAAGTTACAAATACTTGAAATTTCAGTATGTCGGGAGCCCGGATTGTAGTACATTTAGTACATGCTCTAAAGGTTGGGGAAAAGGGCGTTGCATCGATTTGTAACGGAGGCGGTGGTGCCTCTTCGATAATGATTGAAAAATTGTAAGTTTGGTATCAGTGGTAGATTTTACACATACATACTACTATAAATTATATTTCGTACAGAAATGTAAACATTTTGAGATGAATTTTAAAGCAAGATAACAACCAGTGTACGTGTCTGAATTATGACATATTCACTTTTAAATTGGTATAATATCTTTGTTATCTCTTACTGCGGCTGATATTAGCTACCAAGTAATATTTTTATACAATCGCAACTTCTTTTCCGTCTTTATTATACAAGCATACAAGTATATGTAGCGTTATAGCTTATTACATTTATAGAAATTATTTTTTTACAGCATATTGTTATGGTAAATAAATAATATTGTTATAAAAAAGATTACAAGAACTTCCTCTGGGATATAAATGTACTCTCTTTCGTTCTATAGGTGTCATCCGATATCTTCTCCGCCAACGTTAACATTATACACAAAACATCCGTGTCCGCTTTGTGACATTTTAAAAGACGATTTGCGATCAAGTTTCTCGGGTCGTTATCAACTGCAAGAAGTTGATATTACAGCAGCAGGGAATGAAAGACTTTTTAAGCTATACAAATACGAAATTCCAGTTCTGTTTTTGGAGGGTCAGTTTCTTTGTAAGCATCGACTAGACTCGGAACTCTTAGAGAGGAGATTGAAAGAAATAACTTTGTAAATTAAAGACGATAATTACTAGGAACAAGTACTTAAAAAATGATCTCGCGCGATAGATTTATGGTAAGTTCATTCACAAATGTAGCATACACATCGAAAACCATGTACATACGTATACTGATAATTCTCGTATCTCAAAGCATTGCGTTGGTCATTACTTGATAAGAAGAGAGATGAAATGTTTGTAAATCGATGGAATATGTTATTGAGAAATATAAATCTAGCAGCTAGCAGAAGAAGTGGGGGTGAGGATTAAAGCGAGGTAGTGCCGTCGCTCGGTAAATCTTGTGGTTCGCGTGTCCGCTTTCGCCCATACTTGTTCTCGCTCGAAGTCGCCTACTCTTTTTCACCCTCTCTCTATTCTTTGCTTCTTTCCTCTTGCTTCCCTTTCTCTCCGCCATTGGGTCTGCGTATACTACTCTCCTTCGAATGTGTAAGCAAGCGAGCGAGCCAGCGGGCTGGCGGGTATGGTTGGTATAGGCAGGCCAGGCAGCCAGGCAGGCAGGCAGGCAAGTAAGCACGCACACACCGATACACACCAAAGATCGGCAGTGAATTGGTGAATGCACGCATCGGGCTCTCCTTGCCGACGTTCGTTCTTTCTCAGTGCGTGCCTTACGCGGACACCGTGAAGTGTATCTACTCGTTTCGTATGATTTTCGTGCCGTATTGTAGCGAACAATTCGTTGGAGCTCTCAGACAAAGACGCGAAAGTATAGAGGGGATAAGAGAGCGCGCGAGAGAGACGAATACGTGCCCTTTAAAATCACGTAGATCGAGGAACGAACGTTGTAGGTTCGATGGCTACAATCCTGCTATCGAAATCACGCGAGTGCCCCGTCTAATTTTTCGAGCGACGGCGTCAACCAGTGCCAAGAATAACGGAGCTCGCGAATGCAAAATGGAACTGCAACTTATTTAAAGAGAGAATCGCGTAAGATTCGCGAAACAAGCGGATCGTTATCGATTTTGAATCGGTGATGCGGTAGAAGTGGATTCAGAGATGGATGGATCACTACCTAGTCTCCCTTTCAACTATACGACGAGATAGTGGAAATTCCGTCGCTTCGAGGTGGAATCGAACCATCCGGACAATTTGAACACGAGTGCCCTTTCAGAGCCGCGTAACGAACGCCTACTTTTCACTGATGGATAAAAAGAATCATGATCCACGGGGAAAAGCCATTGCGAGTGAGCAGAATAAAACTTTCTTTCTGTTTTAATAGGCGCGCTCGCGGCCAAGTGGGCTCGCAATATTTTTAGATGGCGTTATGCTCGGTGTCGATCGGTTCAAGAATTTTAGAGAGTCACCGTTGCATCTCGGGGAACGTAGATCGCTTGCAGCCGTTCGATCACGTACTCGTGCATGTAAATACAGATTTTCGTACGGTAAAATGGCGTAGGTGAAAGAAAGAAACGGCACACCCCTAATATTATACGTATACACGTAACTGCCGTGATCCGCGCGAACAACTCGGTCGATCATGAGTGAAGTAATTTGACTTTTAATCTATTAAACCCGGTCTTTACGAGTATATCTGTGCCTCCGATGATATTGAGTCAAGAAATGAAATCTCTTATCACCGGCAGCGCTGAATATTGCGCGATCAGCTTTAGTGGAACCACTGGAGTCCCGATTTCTGGATATTGTGGTTAGAGGAGTGGATCAAGAGGAAACGAAGGTACGTCTGCCAGTATTTATTATGTGGAGCGTGTACACGGTAATGTGATAATGTAGAACAGTTTCATACGTAACGTTTCAGTTTAAAAATAGAAGCTGGCTGCAAGTATCCAAAAGTAAGCTGGCCTTCGAACGCGTAACGATACTATCGATAGTCATCGCGTTTCTTATCGTGCATTATCAACGGAAAAGTGAAAGAATCTCTGGCGCAGAATAATAATTGTGTATACAAGTGTTTTCTCTGGCCATGATCCTGCGCTCTGTTCCTCATCATTGATGTCTCCACGCAAAGAATCGAATACCATAAATGAAATGCGGTCGGAATGTTCCAGAGCAGATAAGATAAATTTACAGGATGATGAATTCATCCGGGCTAAAGACTGGAAAGCAATGCGCATATTTCGATTAATCGGCTCGTACGAATCACCTAAGTAGTACCTACGTGTCATGCTTACAATTAGAGGGTACTTAGTTATTTATCGTAGCTCTGTATTATACAATTTGCACAAAGGCGTGAGATTGAAGTCGGGTAGCTACTTGAAAAGCGACGCCCCGAACGAGAAAAGTTTATTTGCGCTTTCTATCGTTGTATTTTTCGGACACCACCCAGCGTTAATATTTCACGATGTCGATTAGCTGGAAGCCTTGTAAGAATATTCCGGAGGGGCTGTCCTGGGTCGTGATTCACGAATGAGCTATGTAGAGCCGTTGCCAGCTGAGAAGGTCCGGTTACTGGTTTACCTGTTACCTGGGCAAGTGTGCTGGCAACGGGCTGCTCTTGACGTATCGACCGTCACAGTGTCGCTCGATTTCTATCAAAACTTACGGTATGCCGGATTCCCCAAAACTGCCTACCTACTTCGTTTTCGCGTGCGCCGTGCTTGTCCATTACTAGAACATGTACAGTGACATGGCCACCGCGTTTACCCATGCATTTGCGAACGCTATTCGTAGGCATCGAGGCAGGAATCATTTAAGGGTACAACGATAGAGAGACAACGTTCTCTCTTGTTTGTAAGTGCCGAGGCAAATGAATCAATTAACGAGTGAGTCATACACTCTGCAAACTTCGGTACGACCGCGACGCGACTTGTAAATTTTGACGATCGGATTAAGCTAGCCCCCTCCCCGGGCATTGTTTTAGTAAATTAATGTTCATTATTAAAGGTTCGTTGAGAACCATTTCAGAGGTAGAAACTACTCAATGATGCTTACTTTAATTCTTTGCACAGGTTTCAATGTTTCTTGCCTTCTGCTCTACTTTCCGTCCATTATAAATCCCTTTTCCGATACGATGGGATTAAGGGTTCAACAAACCCTGGAGCCTCGCGCCTAGCACAGCAAATTCCATTGATCTCGTCGACAATAAAGCGGGGAGTCGTCGTGTTATCGTCGCTAGGTGACTGTTTCACTACATAGCTAGTAATCCTCTACCGAGTAAGATCATTACATCAGACCATCGCGTTACTATCGTAATCGAATGAATTTAAGAGTATCATCGTCGACAGAGAACATTCTAATATTAAATTTTCCGCTCTGCGTACTTATTATGCCCTTATTGCGTTTATAGAGTCTCTATCGATCAGCAGATCTTCCGGATGCGTCCTACACGAATGATTCAAGCTCGCAAATTGTCTTTAGCACCGCGTCGTTAATAGTTGCTAATAATAAGACACGTCGACGAAGCTGCGGCTTATTTTCCTCGATTGTCCGCCATTCACACGTGCTTCTTTCTACCGTACAGTTCAACTCTGCTTTAAATCGGTAATTATCAGAGCATGGCATCCGTATGGATTTTTCGTAACCTTCTTCGATACTTTCCAAACGGTGAGTCGACCGCTATATCTTCCTCGGTGGCAGGGTTCAGCATTATTCCACTAAATTATTCTTCGACTAACCTTTGAATAAAAATTTCGAATACAGTGAAGTTATTCGAGAATAACGAATAAACTTTTAGTCGACTAAATTTATATTCGATTAAATTTTTATTCGTTATTCGTTTCTCGTTATTCGTTATTCGAAGGACCACCGCGGCGACTAAGCATCACGAATAAGCCGCTTTGGCTCGAGTAGCTACACTCGTAAAAGTGTTCCCCTTGCCTCTAGATACCCCCCTCGGCCCGGCCGAAGGCCGTGGGCCTCGGGACCCGAGCCGTAGCGGCTCGTGTTCTGACCCCCGCTTATTCGTGTCGCTTTAGTCGCCACAACAGTCCTTCGAATAACGAATAACGATTAAAAATTTATTCGTTATTCTCGAATAACTTCACTGTATTCGAAATTTTTATTCGAGTTCATTCGGATAAAAATGTAGTCGAATAAAGTGTAGTCGAGTAAAAATGTAGTCGAATAAAAATTTATTCGACTAATGCCCAACTCTGCTCGGTGGTTCCCGCGAATGGCTAGAAAAACGGGCGCAGAATCGGTCGTGAATCGCGATCGGGATCGCATTGGGATATGACGGGAATCATCCGCGGCCGGGTCACGCGAATGTGGGACAGGTTCAGACGGTCGGCGGTGGAGAGAAAAACTGTCGGCCGGCCCACTTTGCCCGTGGCACGATGCTAGATCCTAGGCACCTAGAGCTTCGAAGCAGAACCAGACCTCGCTTCCTCGAATCGAAAGATAATTAATGAAGATGTAGGAAAATAATTAAGGAATACACGTAGCAGAGTAACGAGCGTTTTGATTTTCCCGTTCCAGGAGTTAACCAGCGCAAAATGACATCGAGCGAGGACGGCGATCTGATCGACCTCGGGAACGACGTGTGCGTGCCGCGGGTGGCGGCTCAGGAATCATTGCCCGACGAGCTGGAGCACCTTCTCGACGTGTGTCCGCCGAAGTTGGAGCAAACGCTGTCGCTGACCAGGAAGCAGGAGCAAGTGCAGAGCGTGAGCGACAACGGGGACGTATTGGTGACGCTGGGCCACGACCAGGTGGTGCCGATTCGAAAGAGGATCGACGTCGTCTCGTCCGACACGATAAAGAGAGTCCGCGACATTACCAGAAACTTGGAACCAGTTATACGGAAGACCTGCGCCGATATTAACGAGGAGCACCAAGACACGGTCGACCATGGGAGCGCGCCGAATCGCGCGGATGTACGTCGGTGCGGCTCGGAGAAGCGCGAGGACGAAACGTTCGAGGCGCGGCAAATCAGCGACGCGTTCAATTTCCTCGCTGAACACGACGACGCCGAGGACCAGCTCGAACCTGGTTACGATCGTTGCGACGAGCTCGGGGACTCCCTAAGTGGATCGGTGTCGTTCGCGCGTTCCGAAAACGACGATTTGCTAAATCACCATCGCGGTTCGCTGCAAACTTTAAATTGGCAGGCATCGGACAACTCGTTCGCTCGGAAGGAGGACGCCGATTTGGATAATCCGGCTTTCGAATTGTCCTCCGACTCGGACCATTTCCGCGAAAGCATAAAGAGGAAGATCAAGTCCGCTTCCGTAGATCGCGAGCTCGAAGCAGACAACAAGACAAATATGAAGGAACGTCGCGACGAAGGGGCGTTTGCTCGAGCCCTCGGAAGAGGATCGTTTCAGCGCGTCCACCGTAAATCTTGGACCGAAGGAATTAGTCTGAAGACCGTGCCCAAGGACGCTATTCCTCAGTTCCACAGGTCCTCCAGTTCGGGAGAGTACAACTGCGAGGCGTCGACTTCTAATGCTGTTCATCGGCAATCCAGTTTCATTTCGAGGTACGAGGGGCGACTGATTAGACCTTGCTAACATTCCAGTTTCAATGTTTCGTCCCTGAGTGCGGAAACTGCTTGTACGTTCGCGGTTTCAATTAGAGAGTCGTGGGCAACGCTAGAGTCGTAGTTATGAAAAACGCGATAGGAAGAACAAACACAAGTCCGGTAAGCGTGTCGAGTTAATGTAGTGTAAAGGGCGAAGAGAGTCGCCCGAGCTGAATCACGGTTTTACAAGCGGAAACGGAGGTGAAGGGTCAGCCGTTCTTTCGATAGCTTGGCCATTTTCATTCGTGTTGTTGCCAGTAGGAATGATAGTCGATAGGCGGATGTAAGGGGTACTGGCGCGGCGGTGTTCACGGGGATCAGATGGAAGGGTGGAAGAAAGCTTTTGAGGCTGCGGTCTCGCCTCGGATCCCATAGGGGCATTTGTTGCGCGACAAAAGTGGTCTGCACTGTCTGCAGGCGGAAGTAGCGGCAGGAGACTGGAGAGTCGTGCGCGAGAAGCGTGGATTGAAGTTGACTTGGCGTCAAGCAGAACCCTCAAGTGGCACGTGCAGCCACGCCTGAGAAACAAAGGATTGTCGCTTAGAACTTTCGCTGCACGAGCCGTAGGTCGCGGCTGTTCATTTGGGGAGCGATTTCTTTTCAGCGGGAAAACCGCGGGGTGTCCAATCGGGCCGAGTACCTTTACCGGGCTAACAAAGTAGCTCTTAATTATTTCAGCCTATATAATTGATTGTTGGAAAGCGAGGAATTGCTATTGAGACGGTAACGATCTCGTTTGTTGTTTACAGCTTATCGGCGGAGGAGGGGTCGTCGGTGAGCCCGGAGGATGGTTGTTCGGAGTGTTCGGAAGTGGACTGGTCGTGGTTAGAGGAAGTGGAGTGCTCGCGACCCACGGAAACATCGTTAGCACCCGTTGCGGTTGACGCGGTTCGGGAGAACACCGAACCATACCGGGGAGGGAGTACATCCCCCACCAATGAGAATTCAAGGCGCAGGCGCGGCCGTGAGCATCGTGCTACCGATGCGGGCTGCAGTGCCGCGATGTCCGTCTCCGGGACGGCAAAGTCCCTAGTTGTTGGTGGTTCGCCGAGATGGTCCCCCTCCGACCCGCTGCCCGATCTCAACGCGGGGGACAACAATCGCGACGAAGCGGTGCGTTGTAACGCGATCAACGAACCCGTCCACCGGGAGACCCGCGACAATGCAACCGCCGTGGTTAATTCATGGGTCAGGGCCTCCATGAGACGTTTACGGCACTTGAGACTACCGGAAGGTGCCGAGCGGCAACGCGCCGCCGATTTGAACAACCGCCGCGGCGCCATAGTGTCCGCGCCAAACTCTCTGCCGGACATTGCTCTGATCGCGCCGGAGATCCTAGCCGCGCAGACAAACGGCACTTCCGGCACCCTCCTTAGGCCGTCCAGTGCTCCCGTCCGGAATGTCAACGGTTCCAACTTGGTACCCCCGCGAACAGCCGGCCGGCAACCTAGGGGAAGTCGATCTCAAGGAAGCAGGAGTCGCGAGCTATCCTCCAGGCAGAGCAGCGTCCTGTCCACAGCCACGGCCAGTGACACAACCACTTCGGGGACCACGACGTGCTCCAGCTCTTTCGGCGGTGCTTCCACGAGTCCACCTTCCAGCACGGTCACCAGCCCGCAGCGTATCGCTTCCAGACGGTGAGTCCCCCATTTCTTTTAACATTTCCACCGATCCCGTTCGCTCGTCAACTTCTCCCTGGATCAAACATTTATACCAGGGCACTGAACCTACGGTTCTCGGCAACTGTTATCTTAAATCGTTTTGCATCGTTTTTTTCTGTTTGCAGGGCAATTAAACGATCGTTAAACCCAGAAATCGCGCGTTTGGTCCTCTCGCGTTCAATCCTATTACCACACTCGCCGGAAACGAGAATTGGCTTAACGAGTTGCTTGTTTGCTGCTGGTGGTTGCTCATCCATAGCTTGACACCGCTCGCGCCTCGGATCCCTCTTACGCAAACCGTCGATACAGTTCGTGGGCAAGGTGTTAGGAAATTAATCCAGAAACTTACTCCCACAAGGGGAGGGATTGCGCTGATACGTGTATCCAAGTAGCGTTACCTACACCGTTTAACGGACAAATCCGTGCATACCGAGTCACTCTTGCAGTCGAAATGTACGCGTGTCAGGAATAATTTACAATGGATGTTGCGACAACTCTAGATAGCGTCGTTGCACCGGTTGGTTATGCGCACTCCTTTGCACTTCCGCCTGCGGGGTGACACGCTTCGCGCAACGCGTTACGACGTGCGCCTAACCTTCGGATGAAACTCAGTTTCCTTCGCGTACTAATCACATCAATTAATCACATCTCCCCCTCCCCGATGCACGAAGCATCGAGGGTCGATACAACCCTAAATTATTCGTTGCGCTGTCAAAGCCGAGAATAGCGAACCGCCACTAATTCCACGCGCATCGATTGCTCGAGCACGCGAAATTACCTTTGCCCTATTCTTATTTCCACAATGTTCATAGTATCTGCACAAACGTACAGGAATGCTCTTGTTTCTCGGCTACATCAGAATCTACATACACCCTGGTACGTCGAGGTGGTCGAACTGTTACCGTATTCGTGAGAAAACAGTAGACGTTGTTGCGTGCGATTCGATCGTGTCCGTAAAGGGTCGATGATCTCGATCGCTCCGAGATTGTTTCGCCGTCGATGAACCGTGTAACCTGTTGCGCAATCCACAATCTAGCGTCGCGGAGCACGATCTCCGGACGGAGAAGTCGGAACAAGTCCCTTCTACGCGTCTCCGACGGCGACGTGAGAAAACTTCTCGTCGAGCTGCGCGTAAAGCGCCCTGCACTCCAGCCTTCTTCCAATATTTCCTGTAAACGATTTACAATAGCGCGGATGCTTTATAGTCGACGATCTAAGATTCCAAAGGCATTCGAACTGACACCATGCTTTCCCGAGCACGCCGGCCAACACTTCGCAATGCGGTGTTTTGTAATCACCTGCCGCAGTAGTTCCGTTGCATTACTTTTGATAAACGATCGATAAAAGGGAGGGCCAGAGTCAGCTGACGCCACCGTACTCGATAACGCCTTACGCTTATGAATTTCTCTGTCAACGAGACCGTCACTCTACGTAGCCACTTTTCTTCCATTTACCGCCCCTAATGTCTCCAATATCTCTGATACCTGAACGCGCGCGCTGCGCTGACCGGGAGAGATTAGCGTCTCGCCGGATAGTCCGGCCGGTTTGCGGCCGAGTGGATGGAACGGTTTCTCTCTCAATGAGCAGATCAGGCGGCGCGTTTCTCGGTGTCGTAGACCTGGCTTCGCCGATTAACCGGCTGATGTACACACGCTTCTTGCGAATCGAGAAAGTTCAAAGAAACGATCGTTTCCCGAACCGTGACCGTCGGCGTATCCGTGCCCCGATGATGGCACGCCCACCTTTCTTTCATTCAGCTCTATCGTGCACGCACCGTTGCCGTAAACGGCCATTCTTTTCTCCTTTGTCGTAATAGTTACAATCGCCTCCTCTACTTTCGATACCCATTTCCATGCTCAATACTTCTCAGGCTAGGTAGAGCGTCTAGCCTACCAGAAGGAAGGTCTCGGGATCTGAAATTGAGTTCTCCGTGCGACTCGCATTTAGATATACGCGTACTTACTTGTGGAGATTGTAACCTTTTACCATATTACTAATATATTCGAGAGAGTAGGAGTACACCCGTGTTTCCCTACTCTTGTATGTAAATAGGAGTACGACGCGTAATTGCCTCGATCTTCGAACAATGAGAGTGGTTTTTGGGTCAGCTGTAATACGGGAACGCGCGGCTCCAGGTCAACGGTACTGTCCGATGTAGCTCCCTTAACGGTATACGGGTGTAATAATCGCGTTTTCATTCTCTCGGAGGTTTCACCATTGATAACAGATTTTCACTAAACGTCCACAGAGATTTCCGAGTCTAATACCGTGTTTGGAAAGTTTCTATAGAGAAAAAAGAAATTCACTGCTTTTGCCGTTTGCGCGCCTTAATCGTCTTCTTTTGAGAATTGTACAGGGAATTTTGATTCGGCAATGGCAGTACGATATATTTTGAGAGGAACGCGTGGTCAGCGGTTGCATTAGAGTGGCGTACACGTGCAACACCAACATTTCTTCTTATTGATTATTTCCCAAGCGAAGCCGTTGCCTTTGTTCGAGTTCACCTCGGCAGCCGAGCATCAGGTATTCGTAACACCGACACCAATTCCTTCGTACGCTCTAACGATTTTTTCTTATCAACAAGGGCGAGCTAAACACTGCAGCATTGCAACTGTTCGCTAGAACTAACTATGCTTCGTTTTTTTCCTCGAGCATTTCTTGGCGTTTTGAAAGGTATCTCGCGTACAAAATGCAAACGTAAATATTCGCATCGCATTGTAGAAAATTCTGTTCACTTCGCTCGTCTGCTAGCGAAGGTAAAAATTGAACGAAGCACAGTGGACTGTATAAAGGAAAGTGTATGAAAATCTCCATCGCGGTGAATCTAAAATTCTCGTAAGATCCGATGTGGAAGTCAGATAGAAAGATTCATCGTAGTTAACGAGTGGGCAACCGGTTTCTCTCACCCTTGGTCCTCCAGCCGTGTCTTTCGTTACGCGAACTTTCCCCGAGGATATTAAAAAGCCTTTTCGGCTTTGGCTTTCGGTGGCGTTTCTCTCGCGGCAGAAGCGTAGAGGGCTGTGCAAAGCTGGGGGCCCTTCGAATGTTTGAACGGAGGAGCACATGTGCGCGCGGGAATTCGATACGATTATAAAGCTGCGCCTGGCAGTGTATTCGGAGAAAGTTGGGAACACGAAGCGGTTCGAGCCAATTACAGAAGTTTGACAAGCGCTATTGTTCGAGCGCGATGAACTTCCTTCTGTCACGTTTCCGTGCCAGCGGGAATCACTTTGCCGGATTGAATAATCGACTGTATGCCATCACGTGAAAAAGTTCCGTAGAATTGTCGCTGGGTAACATCTCTTGCCACGGCAATCCGTACGTTCGATAATGGCGAGTAAGTAGAGCGAGACCGAACGGGGGTACAAGTCTTGGAGCCTTAGGAACGTCTTAAACGCGTGTGTTTTTTTTCTAGACTCCAGAGCTCTAGGATTCTAGAACTCCGGACGATAATATCTGCTTCGAAATAAAAGACGCGCCTGCCGCGTTAAACTTTAGAAAGCGGGTGTCTTCGACACTCTCCACGAGGTTGACACTTCAGTCGTCGATTCGTGGTGTATTGAATCAAGTAATCCGCCCGTTGTAGTTCAGTGGCGCACCCAGAGGGAGGTCTGGCACCCCCCAAACAAGGGGCTTTGTAAGAAGAAAGGAGAACTGGATTCTTTATCCTTTAAATAAATTTCTCCAACTACCTAATGAATTTTATTGAATTTGGATTGAAAATATTTGTATCCCTTCAACTCGGCTACCCCGAGGATTAAATCCTGAGTGCGCCGCTGTTGTAGTTTATATTAGAATTGAAGCGCCAATAAGTGAGAAGTCATTGTGTCGTTCTTAGCGATAGGGGCCCCGTCCGTGGCACGGTGGGCCTTTGTTAGAAGTTAGAAGGAAAGTCGTGTCCCGTCTGCCGAAAGCTATCAGTTCGATCGCATTCGCCCGTGTGATTTGTAGGTGCTGCATGTAGGTCGGCTATTCACTGTTCCATTGCGCATTAGTCATGCAACGCGTGCATATGTAACTTAGCCGTGACGGAAGAAGCGTGCGCGCGTTAAGTTGAGGTTGTACGATATTTGGTTGGATGCGCGGTCAATGATCGTCTCGCTGTGGATAAAGAATGGTAAGGCCGCTTGAACTCTGTTCTGATTGGATGGCAATTTGGGTTAAAGCGCGAAGCGGAGCGTACTGTTATTGAGAAGGTGCTTTTCAATTTCAAGCGGCTTGGGTAGGCTAGACGTTCGGATCGGCGCGGCGATGCACACACCCGCGTCGCATAATAAGTGCATCGGGGCTTGGCAAGTATGGGCGTGCACGTTTACTTCCCTTTCTCTCTTTTGCTTCTCCTCTCCTCTCCTCTCTTTGTCGCTCTGGTGGCGATGTAGCGGCCAGAGTGCGTGGCTCCGGTCCACCTTCCTACGCACTATCATTGCCCGCCACACGTTGGATGCAACTGCACATTACGTGTCTTGTACGCACAGCCGCGCAATGAATACGTAACGACGGCCGAAATTCCGGATCCAATTGCTAGTCGTGAAATGGTAGGTACTCCCATGTACGACTAGTGACTACTTCCCACCGATAGGATACTTTCTTTTACGCGAATCGTTTGGGCAACGTCGCTAACACGTCCCACAATCCGTGCACGCTGGTGGCGCGAAAATAGCCCATTTCCGCGTGAATTCATCTCGCGACACGAACAGAAATTAAAACTGTTCCCTGGAGAAGCGGAGTATGTAATCGCAATTTCCGTGCTCGTGAATCCTATTAGGTCCAAGCCCCGAGGATATAATCACGAAATACCGTTAAAAAGGCACCGGAGGTGTCCTGGTAGGTACCGTAAACTGGGGTGACTTTGCCCACTTTTCAACTTCAAATAACTCTTTTAGCACTCCTAGTGTATTAAATTTTTTTTTTTTGAAAAATACTATTATACGGTAGATGGCGTGTAGATTTAAATAGGCTTTTAAAAAAATTCTTTACTTAAACGTACGCTTTTAAAATGCCAAAAATATGGTGGGCAAAGTTACCCGCTCGGTTGGGCTGTCTTTGCCCACGTGAAATTTTTCAGTGAAAACATGCCTAAAATTCATTGTTGAGTTATGATTTAGCAATCGTTCTTATTCTAATGGATACATAAGACTAGTATTATCAAAACATGTTTTAAAAATTTTTTTAAAAAAGCCGAAATGTCGTCGCTGAATGTATGTTTGTTTCTTCAAACTATTGGCTTCTCCTCCGACGCCGAAAAACATGTCTGTGCCCCCCATTTTTTGACGAATAAACCCCTGAACTTATTGCCGAGAGTTTTCCGGGGAATCTTATAAACTTCGGCGGCTTTTCTCCCCGACAAACCTTCTTCCGCCATTGCTTTTAACGCCAGCTCTAATTTTTTGTCGGAATAATTTCGGTATGACCGACTTCCAAGCTTAGGTTTATAAACTCTCGGCATCTCCTACAAAAAAAGATAAAATATGTGGATCATATCAAATATTTAGCATTGTGCAACAATTTTGTACGAGATTCTAAGGTTTATTTTCTCTCAACAGCACAAACTTCGGAGATCACAAAATTCACTTGGAAACAAACTTTTATTTATGTAATTTTATACTCCGACTGAAAAATTACCATATGATTGAATTCGCTATTGGTTTTTTCGTTTGACCTTGGACAAATTATTGCTATCGATTACAAAACGCCATATGTTCTAATTACTTCACAATAAAATAAAATAAAGTTTCTCCGAAAAGTGGGCAAAGTCACCGCAGTTTACGGTACGCGAGAAAGCATTTGGCACTGTCCGAAAAGAATTGGCCCTCGCGAAACGATTAGACGATTACAGAGGCGCGTCTCCTTCCGTTGACGCATAATTATCGGGTGTGGTTTCAGTAGCACTTTGGGAAATGATTGCTCGGTGGGATAGATACCCAGGCTGCTCCCTTCGGGGACTTTAATTACTTGATAGCCGCGCGCGTTCATAAACCGAACTTTATGGCGCGAGTGCGTCGTGATCGAAAGCAAAGAGCAGCGAGTCAGTGGCCGCGTAATTACGCGAATGCAAGAAGCGGCGAAGCGAAATTTAATGACCGCCCCGCGGTAATTATTATAGTTGCTTTCGTGTGCGCTACGACCGAAACAGAGCGGTCGGGTATCAATAATGTTGCACATCGGCGTGCCTTGTGCACAACATTCTATTAGCACCGATGCGCCGTGTCTGTTATCTTCCTACGCGACTCGAAATCATGCATCAGGGGCTTTGAACGTTGCTGTAGAAATGCAAACAAAAAACCTACACGCGATCGTTAGGATGATCTCGATGGACACGGCTAGTTTCGTAATTAGAAGGCGATCATTGATACGAATAGTCAGCTTTCAGTTAATCTGATTTAAATACAGTCAACGCGCGATCGCCTGTGTTACGTGTGGCTTTCGGTTCTGCTGGTCTTATTTATATTGGGCGATCGTACAGAGCATTCAATCTTACAGACGTGAGCCGTGGAAATTTTTCTGCGGTGGAAAACGAGACGAAACTGAGACGAAAGTCGTCTCGTGCCTGGCTTTTGCGGTATCACCGTCTCGTGCACGACCAATGAAGAAACTTGAAATGGAATTTCTCGCTGCAACGAATTCTAACGAGTTGCAAGTTGTATCGTATCGCGTTGACTGCATATAGGTAGATAGGTGCATGGATGGAGTCGCGCACAGGAGGTTGACGAGAAGGCCACGAATGTGTTTCGCCCGTTTCTGTCCCACGAGCGCACAATTTGCCCGAAATCGTGGCCAAACCTAATATCTTCAAATCTAAGCTAAATTGTTGAAATAAATTACAATAGTATGACTCTAGAAAGCTATTCGTGTACTTTTTTAATGCAAGGTTTCGATTTAAACCATTATAATATTTTCAAAACATTCAATTATACATGTATACTTTTATAATTACATAAAACACATTCTACGTGATATTTAATCGCACACAATGACTGTTATAATAAAATGTTTTTAACTTAAGAATTAGGAAATGTCGACAAAATTAATATTTACAAATGTGCGATAGGACTGGGAAGGTCGCAGATTGTCGCAGCTAATTTCAATCAGAACTCCCCCCGTGACCTTTAAACTTTACTTTTAAAAAGAAACCGAAGTTTGATCTCGCTTGATACGCGACTATTCGCTCGAAGAAAGAAAAAGATATACAGCTCTTATATTTTTATCCGCCACAGCTGCAGAAATATTTCAGAAACAATACAATTAATGTAAATACAAATTTATCTAGGGCGAGGGGTAATAACATAATTTGTAATTTTAGCTGACAACAAATTTCTAACGCTATTAAGTTTGAAGTTGCATAACTCTTAGAAAATTACAGATTAGATATTGATTTTCATGGAAAAACATGCTCTGATATTTTATGAATCAAGCGCAATTCACAGATGTTTAAAATAAAAAAGAAATCTTGTTTACTTTTGGTCATTGAGGTGGGAGGCGCGAGGGTAGTAATAAATTACGCGCCTTAATAAAACTCAACAAAGAGTACTGTTTATTTGAATATGTAACACAAAAAAACTTCTCTGGAGAAAAGTTGTCGAGCGGACGAAAAGCACAATCGCTCAAGACGCTTACTTCTAACCGAATGAGTCGTCAAGTCGACGATCAAGTTCGGGAAAAATTGGGATCAAAAATCGGGAAAAACCCCGAGTTCTGAGACAGGGGTGGTTTCGTCGCTTGGGAAAGTCGAAAGGCCACGAATCCTTCAGTTGAACTTTATTACCCTATATCAGGTCGCCTTCTGCTCCGCTCGAAATCCAACGCTACGCACGCTGCATTGATTTCGGGCGAATTCGCCACTGTGGAGCGTCCGACTTATACGGAACTCGATACGCAATAACGCCTCGTGGCGTTCAGCATGAATGACATTCGCTTCTGTCGGCACGGTGTCGTCTTGATTTGCAACACACCGGCTTGTTGCTCGAAAACAAACGGCGAACGCATTGTCACGTTTCCTTGCTCCAATTGCATGACACCGCGCGTCGCGTCGCGGCTCGGCGCATCATGTGGGTCATCGTACCACTTGTATTTACCGAGCATTTTCCTCCACGTTGCAGGCACCGTGTTGCGTCAAGCTTTTCGGCTCGTACGTGCCGCCGGGACGTAATTTCACTGCGAACAATTTTCATTGTACCGCGTCGGGGTTTTCGTCCTCCATTCTTCGGTCGCATGCGACGAGAAACGGTGGGAAATTAGTGACTAGCGTATGTACGTTCGGAGCTAACCGTTCTCACTTTGCCGGTTGCATACAAAGAAAAAACTTACGAAACTGAAACGCACCTAGACGATCCTCATCGAAGGCATTGCAACACGCCTTGCTCGTCTTTGAGTGTGATTCTACCCACCAACTGGTAGAGTGCTAGCGCATAACGGACCCTCGGACTTACCGTTCATACTTGCTTGTCCGCTCGTCATAGTTGCGTGAATCACATCGTTCAACGATCCCCGCGAATTCGTGATCCCATGATTTCCCAAAGCAGCTTCGGTTTCTGCGAGTCGATGATCCATCGAGTGTACACGTAAAAAGCAATGTACTCAGCGAGAGCTTAAGGAGGTTCCGGTCTAGAGCCCATAAAAATAGGTGATCTTTAGGAATTAATTAAAGGAAAACTACTGTATATAATTTAATGGGACTTTTTGCGTTGTATTAAGGATGTCTTAAGTTATAGAAATATATTTTTTGTTTTATAATTAATCATTGCAGACGGCACTGGGGAGTCGTTAAAGTCGAGGTGCCAAAAAATTTGTCCAAATCGGTGGGACCTATATCTCCAAAAGTTATTATTCGATTCGATTGAAACTTTTTTTATTTTGAAGAATATACTTTTGGCTGGGGGAGGGGGGCGAAAAATTACAAAAATGTCATTTATTTACAAAATAACGACACCTGAAGTTTGAAATCACTTTTTCCCTATATTGTTCTTCCTTTCAACGCCTTTAAAAAATATAAATTGTCATTTTTTTGTATTTTTTCTGGTTTCCTCCCTAGCCAGAAGTATATTTTTCAAAATAAAAAAAGTTTCAGTCGAATCGAATAATAACTTTTGGAGATACAGGTCCCACCGATTTTGAGAACACTGTTTCGAGAAAAACGCGTTTAAAGTTTTACGTGAGCGCCGAGTGGCCGGTTGTTACCCATGCATTTGTCGCTACTCAAATGCCTATAACTTCTGGAATTTTACGAATTTCAACAAATCCTTTTGAACACTTATCCCTAAAAGGTTGAAGATTCGAAAAATGAAACAAACAAAATCTCGATTTTTAGACCCGAACCTCCCCTTAAGACAGCAGCGCACCCGAGGGCATTTCATTTGCTCGCTTCTCTGCATATTGGGACATGGGGACTCGTCGGAACGACCACGGGAAATCTCTTTTTCGTACCTACAGTTGACGCGAAACGGCGAGCCACGATACGCTATAAATAAAGTTTGCGATACACTTGCACGCCGGTCGCCGATGCATTTGCATCGCCATCGGTTGCAGCGCGTGCAAGCGTTCACCTCCTGCATTCGCTGCTGCCCTGATACCGCGTCGCAGCTGCACCGAGCTATCGGCTCATTGTTTTCCGCGTGACAACAAAGGAGACAGCATCCGACTGGAGATTGCGAACAAAGTGTCTGCGATGCCAAGGTCTACAGCTCTGTCGAAAGACCGTCGTCCCGATCCTTCTCCCGAACGATTAATCAACCGCTGCTTTCTCAATCCGATCCGCTTCGTCCTGTCGTAGTCCGCAGTTCTCCGTTTCATAATACCGTGATGCGCGATCGCGTTGCCCGAACGAAACCAACAACTACACCTGCCGCGTAAACATCTTCGGGCCGCAATTTGCAGCTCAGCGAGCTAATCGTTTCCCTGTAGCGTCGCGGAGGACGCGAGCCGTCGAAAACAGAGTCGGTTACTCACGACAGCGATTCACTACTTTGCCTCTAAACGCGCCAAGGTGTAGAGGCGCGGAAAGAGTAGCTACATTACCCACGAAATCGGTAGTTCACGCCACTCCGCGAGGCAGTTTCGGCTAAAGCAGCCGAGGTGAACGTACCGGTGAGCCGTCCAGCGGCGGATCGATTAACAGTCGGTCGGAAATTTGAGTAACCGGCGCGGACGGGGATGTCGTTGGCGGCGATCGATGACGGGCGATCGTAGCACCTGACGAGCTCCTGGACGAGCGATCGAGCGCGTGAGCGTTTCACGTGCACTCTTCTGCCTTGCTCGTCACGTGACTCTAACCAGGTACAGTTATACATCGGCTTCAGAGGGATTCTACGTAGATATGCGCGGTTCACCGGGAATAGCGTGGCCAGTACGGGGCAGGCCGTTGGAAGCGCGAACGATCGTGGAATCTTCAAGGTTCGTCCCCGGTAACGCGACACGCTGTTGTGCCAGGGACCAGTGAAAAACGCTCGGCTGCTCGATTGTTCGTGGATCGATCGAGACGCGGCACGTAACGTCCCTAGCCGTTGCGAAGGTGAGGCGGTCACCAACTGTCTGCACTGTTTCTTTTTTTTTTTTTTTTTTCGTTTTACCTGCCTACCTGCCAGACACGAGAGGCGGAGTTGCGGACGTTGCGTTGCACGGCGCGCGCGATAATTCGCTGGGATGGCGATGCTGCGCGAATCTAAGCTCGCGGCGAAATTAAGAGGAACGAGGCACGTTCGCGTGGCTGTCTGCGAACCGACGATGGTCGTCCAAGGATTACGCCCGGAGCGTCGTATTAGTCGTTCTTAGATCTCGGCGAGCGTAGGTTGCCTTAACCGCGCAATCGATCGTCGCACAGAGAGGCCACGTGCCCGAGTAAAAAGCTCCGACTTGTTCGCGCAGTGCGAGGACTCTACCGGGCCGGAAATCTGCCGCAGCTTTTCCAAACTACCTGTGCACCGGATTACGCGCTTCTCGGGAAAACAGTTGAACGAACGGCGACTCCTGGTGACGGAGAATCTACGTGCTCCGCGAATCGGCCACGAGCCACCTGGCTGGTAAGCTCGGCTTGGAAATATTTTGGCAGGGCACGCGCTGTGCCACGAACGAGGAAGGACTTCTGAACGGAAAGTTGCTGGAGTTGCGCGGGACTGGTACCGCCGACTGCCTTTGGAAAACGAAGAAACGCGCGGGTACAAAAAGAGCAGAGACGAGACGAAGCGACGCACGGGTTCGCGCGAACGTGAAAACAGGCCGAGAAACCGATCCTACGGTCGGGACAATAGACCAGTGACGAGCGAAGCCGCGAAGTCCTCTCCAGAAAGCGAGAGGACCGGAAACGTACGGTTTTGAAATTCGATTGTTCTTAGCTCGTTAAAGCCATGGCGGCGGAACCTTGAAGCCACCGTCGAGAACTGTTATTTCGCACGAGTCTCTTTTCCACCGCAATTTCGCCCGAGTCTCGTTAACGTCCGAAGTTGATCGCGGATTCGTTATAGAGAAGGAGACGATAAAGTTCCAAGGGAAACAGTACGGGTGGTTGACCCGTTGCCCGTGCCGGTTGTATTAGCCATTACTATCAGTGAATGAGTGTTCCTGGAAGGAAGTTGGGGCAATAGAAGCGATCGTAGGAAGAGGAAAATCGATAGACAAACGTGGAAACGGAGGGTCATTGACGTTGTTGGCGTGACATGTGTTCAGGATGAACCACGATCCAGCGATCTGCCGCCAGTACTTTTACTGTAGTCAACGTAGGCATCGTATCAGGTATCGATCATACGAATTCACACTGTTTCAAGCAGTTTAAACGGTTCAGCGATCCTCTCTCGTTCGCTACACGCAGCAGCAGAGGCGAGTAGCCTTCCAAGGGCTTGGAGGTTTGAATAGACGAACGTGGGAAAATTCGAAAATTCACGGCGATTGCCGCGGAGTTAGTCGCAGATATATATTTTACTCGCCCAAGTCCAAACACCCTACCAGCTACGTTCGATCGCGTTAACCGATTACCGTCACGATTATTTTTACTCGTTACGAGATCTCTGTCGATTGCTTTCAACGACAGATTTAACCTTTTTCGATCTTGCCGATCACCGATGACTCGTTTCCCTTGAGAAATCGAGTCAAGTCCGGACCCTGGAGCTAAGCAGTTGTGCGATCAAGGCTCCGAAACTGTCCGTAGTCGGTTTACTCGTAGGGAAGGTAGGAAGGCGACGCGATGATCGTTTCAAATGGGTGCTCGATCGCTGCCGACAAATTCGAATCAAGGTTGTCAAATCCGTCGTCTGGCTGGTGCGAACCAGCCGGTTCAGTAGAATTATCGCGTCATCGATACCGTCTAACTCGAGCCAGCTCGATCTTCATTCGAGCATTATTTAAAGTACACTTAGCATCGCGCAGCGGCTGACGTAACAGCGCTTGAAACACCTCCCACTCGAACGTGCTTCTGCTAGGTACTATGTGCTCGAGCATTATGGGAAAGATTTGCCAGCAGTTGTCGGAGAAACTTGTAATATAAGGACCGACGAATACGTCCTCGGCTCGATCGACGCGGAATCGGCTGCTGGGCCGTATAAACGCGGCCGGAGCACGATCTCGCGCGTCGCGTTCGTTCCCACGATCCGATTCCAATCCCAATTGCATCGCCCTCTAAGCCGCCACTCCGCTCCTATGCTTCCCTAGCGTTATTAGAAGCGCAAAATTTCATCTCGGAGGCAACGCTCATTACGCTCGCGTGCGTGATTCATTTAATGGGAATCAAGAAAACACGCATAATTTCCGGGTAAAGTCCATTGGCTACGCAGCTCTCTTCACTTCGCGCTTACGATCTATCATCTATCGCATACGTCGCGAGCATATCGCGCCTATCTCAAGGCTGAAACCGAGCGTTTATTCGCAAATGCTTCGTGCTCGGCGCGCAAATATTTGTCTTCTTTCGGGACCCCGCGTCCACGCCAAGGCCCACCGTCAATTCCACCGGTAAACATTTCTTCGGCCGTCGAAGGCAAACTGCTGTTGCTTGATATACTTGCGTACTCCCTGTACAGGTACGTACGAACGCGTGCGAGTGCCTCGGTCGCTCGACTTTCCAGCAACCGAACCTCGAGACAGTTTCTGATTCCGAGACTTGCCGTTTGGCTCGCTCCCGAGGAGCAAGCATTTCCCGTGTAGAAGTACTCGTTGCCATTGAGCCTTGCCTCCCCTTGACACTACCTAACTAATCCTCGTCCAATTTGACGCGTTTCGCCTTGGGGAACTCATGCTCAATTACAGATAAGCCGCGTAACCGTCGACCAATTATCCTGCCGCAAGTACGGCACAGATGATGCACGCTGCTGTCCTTAAAGAAAGAAACCGTTCTGCTCTGTCGCCGTGTTTCTCCACAGTAATTTCGCCCATCCAATGGCAACTCGGACTCCAGCCCGAGAAGGGAGAAAAACGTGGAGCAATCGATCGGCTATCGCGTGGAATCTACGGTTCGCGTGCCTCGAATCGCGTGCACTATTATGGGGCGGAGGTACCGCGGTCATTAGAAGCTAGGAGCGGTCAGTTTATCGATTAATCGATAAGACATCTTGTTTCTGTTGCCGGCATTTCTAGCCAGCCTTCGTGTTTTCGGGGCTCGAGCCCCGCCGTTTGACGTCAGCGGCGAGTTCCGCGGCGCAGTGTCCTCCACGTTTCACGTAGTAAATTCCCGATGTACCTTCCGTTCGCTCCGAGCTGGCATGAAATAAAAACGGAGCAGAACGGTTTACCCGCGGCGGAAGAGGTTTCCACGCTGGCCGGCGAGATAGCGCGCGGTAATAAGGATTCGTTATCCGGGATCGACGGAGATCCTCGCATTTATACGCGTATGAATAATTCAGGATCGGTCGTCTAAAACGTCAGACGGGCCGCGAGATCGGTGCAGCGAAGGCGGCGACAGGCGACGTACTAAGTTTCCGTATTCTTCCAGCAAAACAAGGTCGCGCCGCGCGTTTAAGCAGGATCCACGTAGGAGGGCTCGGCCCCTCTTTAAGTATTCGCCTCTCTATCCGTGATAACGGTACCGCGCTGATTCCCCATCTGTTATCGGCACTCTGCCGTCAGATCCTGTGCCTTCTGCTCTCTGCGATTCGCCTCTCCGTTTCCTCGTAACGTCGAGTAGTCGCCTGGACATCGCGTTCCTCGCAACCTTGAAGAGAGTGGGACAAGCGGATCCAAGTTTGGGAAACGATGATGCAGGCTTGCCGCAACGCGGTCCCGACCGACCGTGAATTTACTTCGGCAATAGTGACAAACGCGGTGCAATTACGTTCGACCCAGTTTAACCACAGATCGATACGACCTCCGGCTTGATTACTTTACACTCTTATCGGGAATCGATGGGCACGCGTCGGCATGAGTAGCGCAGCGTGTACCTCGTGTGTTTCACGTCGCCTTACTGCCGTTTAGGTACCTTTTATTTTCACGAGCAGCGGCCCGCGTTGGGTTGGACCGATGCACTGCCTTTACCGTGTCGTTCGTCTAATGTTTCTGCTTCACTTTTCTGCAGAATATGCGAACGGCAAAGGGACGTGGACAGGGACGAGGACAGAGGCGAAGACGAGGACGAGGATGCAAATCCATTGGGGAAGTGGCCTCACGCGCTTAGTCCCGCCTTGGCGTGCCTCAGCTGCACCCTTGGTCTCTTTAATATAAGTAGATTCTCTATCCTTAGCATACAATTCGGAGGTGAGTACGGGCCGTGGGCGGCGGGGAGGTGGGTCGGTTAGTCTGGGACTAATGAGCCGTAACTCCGTTTTCTCTCTTTCCAGCAAATTTCATTGTACAGTTCCTGATTTTATCTCTGGTATTGGGCATTCCACTGTTGACGTTGCACATGTGCCTGGGTCAAAGATTAGCGGCTGGTTCCGTGGATATGTGGAAGATTTCGCCCCTGTTTCAGGGTGTCGGTATCGCTCTCTTGACTGCACAAGCGTTTATCGGCATCTACAGCATCGTCGGGGTGTCCTGGATGTTCGTGTACTTTAGGTACGTTGCCTCGGTTCCCCTTTCGCGGGGCTGCGATTCGGGGGAATAGTGTCCCCAGCTCTCGGAGACGTTCGACAAGCATTGCAAGGAGTTTCCTCTGCCTTTACAGGGACTCGTTTATAACGAAGCAGGACAAGTACCGGTGGGCAGAACCGTTTTCCTTGTACAGAGAGGACAAGCCTGCGCAGAATACTAGCACCATGTACAAACTGTACGAAACAGTGCCGGATTACTTCAGCGGAGTCGTGTTGCAGAGACACCATTTAAACGAATCGAACTCCGGCGTCGTGACGTTAAAGTTTCAAGTGGCTTTCAACTTGGCCGTCGTTTGGATGATCGTGTTCGTTTCGTTGAGCAAAGGTATTCGATTAAACGAGTCGAGGTTTACTGTAGCAGGTACCTACTTACGCTTGCGCCGTATCGGTTTGACATTCGACTATCGTTTCAGGACTAAGATCGTACGGGAAAGTAGTGTACGTATTCACGTTGGTGCCTGTGTTTGGTACGTTAGTGCTCTGCACGAAACTGCTCGGCTTGACACCGCCGGGTTCCATAGATCAGCTCTTTCCTGCCACCGTCTGGGCCGAGTTCTTCATTAACGGGAAATCATGGCTGGCAGCATCCATCGAAGTTTTCCTCACCTGGGGGCTACTCGGCGCGGCTGCTATGCAGGTAATTGCCGCGCAGGATGCCACGCGAACCTCTGCGTATTTCATTAGCTACTGATAATTCTCCCCCGGTTTTCCAGATTGCAGCCCATAACAAGCACAAGCATCTTCTACAGCGGGACACCAGCCTCGTGATCGTGCTGACCATCGTGGTCCTACTTCTCGCGGCTTTTCTGGCCAACACTTGCGTACAGATCCTCAGACACCACGGATACATTTACATTCCGAGCTCGTTCGGTAAGTGGGGCGTTCGCTATCGCTAAATATTTCCAGCGCACTGCTCTCGCCTCTATGTGTCGTCAGCCCTAACCACCTCTATAGATAGCGCGCTTCCATTTCAGAAAGAATATCGTCTTACGTGTTTATGAGGCCCGTGAACCAGCCAGCCCCGCCGGGATTTAGCAGCACGCCGGAAAGATTTATGGCCCACGCGTCGTTTATCGTCGGGGAGCGCGTGACGCGTCCCGGCGCGGACATCAACGTCGAATCTGGTTATCAAGTGTTAAGGCTCTCCACCGAATTGGTCCCCGCGACGCTGGCATTACTGGGCACCGAGCAAGTGTCGCCATTCTGGGCGGTGCTGTTCTACTTCATCCTCATTCTATTTGGAATAGCTCAACAGGTATGCGATGTAATATCCCAGCCCGTGAAATAGAAGTTGTTAGTGGAACACGTGCGTGCAATTTCTCATATTACAGCTAGCGATATGGCACTGCGTGATAACTGGTATCATGGCTATCAATACAAAAATGATGAAACTCTGGGAAACTACCATCACCTTCTTCAGCTGCGCTTGTGCTTACATATTAGGTTTACCCATGGCCACGGAGGTAAATAGAAGTTTTAATGATCTTTCTTTCTGTACAGTGGCGATTCGTATGGTAGCCTACGAAACATTTCTTTTAGACGTCTGTTGAAACATACGCGTACAGATAGTTGTAACTATCCTCGGCGCAGCTAACGGTCTTACTATCGGCACACATGGCAGATAACGCGTGCGTTCTGTTTGAAATACTGTTGTATGATTCACGGTGAATCGGTGTTGGTCCTCTCTTATCAGACAGGCCCGGCAACATTTTATTTACTCCGATAAGGATTACCAGGCTGGGCGCTAACTTGATTAACCGTTTCTATCAGTATCGCGAGAGGCACCGTGGCTGAATCGAAAAATGAGTAATCGCGTGAATTCTGTGATACGCCGTAGCGTGCCTTGCTATTTCTGCAACGAGTTTCTCGAGGAAAGACACCTCCCCGACCACATGAAACACTGTGGGTCGGTTTTAGAAGAATGTACCTTCAAGTGTGGGGTTTACGTGCCCCGGAAAAACATGGAGGAACATCGAAGGGCGTGCGAGAGGAACAGCTCTAAACGGAACAGTCAGATAAAGGAGGTCCAGGATTCGTTGTGGAGGGACAAGGTATTCTCCACGCTGACGCTGCTCCGTTCTGCGATAAACAACGAAGAAATGGAACGCAGGAGCCTGCAGGATAGATTAGCTCAGTGTCTGAGGTTGCTCTACTCCCAGCAAGACTCGATCGACGCACTGCGATCGCAAGTTACGGAAACGGCAGAGGACCGTCGGCGATACGATGCGTTGTTGAGCCAGAGATTGGACGACATGGAATTCACTTGCGACAGCATGAAGCAACGTACCAGTTTATATTTCCAAGAAATCTCGGAACAGTTGAACCACCTAACGGTCGAGCTAACCGAGGAGCAGAATAAACACGACGAAGTGCTGGGTAATTGGTGCATAGAGCTAAAAGATCTGAAGGCTTTTCTGGCGCAAGAGAGCGTACACGTGACTGGGATGTGGCAAGAGCAGCAACAGTTGATTCACGATCTCAAGCTGGAACTGGAAATGAGGTGCAAGAGCTCGAAGGAATCGATGACGCAGCAGAAAGAGCTGACTGAAAGGGTGAACGCTATCGAAGAGGAAATAAAGAAACACTCGGCGATCGTCGCCGACCAAGGGAGCAATATTAAAGGATTGAAATTTCAGACGAAAGAGAATCTGAAGTATCTGGAGGAGCTGGTACAGGAGAGCTCTAGATCTAATATGTCGGAGTTTGTCGAGTGCCAATGCGAGCGCGAGTGCTTCGATCGTTTCCCGACTAACGGCAGGCTCCTATGGCGGATCGACCGTTACAAGGAAAAGATGACCGACGCGAAGGAAAACGGCTGCTCGATTTACAGTCCGAGATTCTTTAATAAAGAGTATGGGTATACGCTGAGGATGGAGGTATATCTGAACGGTATAGGGCAGTGGAAAGACCGACACGTTATCGGCTGCCTGCGCGTGGAACACGGGAAGTGGGATCCGCTGCTGGATTGGCCTTGCATACTCAAAGCCACTGTTACGTTGAGAAATCAAGAGAATCCCGCGAACGATGTAAAAAAGCTCGTGAAGGCTGTTGGCCATGATAAGACTAACCCTGAGAATGTGGACAAAGAATCAGGAATTTATATGTTTATCCCGCACACGACTCTGACGCGATACTCTGGATACGTAATGAACGACGCGTTATTTTTGGACATCCAAGTGAGGGATATAAAAACGAGTGCATCCACGCCATTGCTCGCGTCGTGAACTATCTATTCACACTTAAGAACAGTAGAAATTATTGTGCTGTACACCGGATAGTAAATTAGCGCAGCAATCGACCAAAGTTGAATAAACGAACGTAGAAAGTTTTATAAATGTTTTAATCCATCTATTTGCAGCTGGGCATACACGTCGTGTATTATCTGGACTACACGATGGGTGGTTCATGGTGGATAATGATCCTATACTTGGTGCAAGTCGGTGCTGTGTTCGCGGTGCGAGGACGTCCGCATAGCGGTGAAGCGGTGGTCGCTGAATTGTTCCCACCGACCGGTCGATGTCTCAGACACTGGGCTGGCCCCCTCCTGTCGTTCACGTGGAACGTCGTACTGCCGGTCATTCTTATGGTATGTTCTCGTTGAAGAGGTGTGCGTGGAAGATCGATAGAAGAAAATGATTCATTTTACGTCGACAGGTACTTAGCATCACGGTTTTCAAGAACGCCGGCTTTCGCGAGCTTTACTCTTATCGGCGAACTACCAGAGATTACTGGGCTATATGGGCAAGGCAACTTGGAGCGGCTATTCAACTGATACCAATATTAACTATACCGGCGGTGGCTATTATACAGACCTGCCGATACTTGAACAACGGTCCACCAGACATATTTGATGTAAGAATTCTAATAAGTTTCTCCAAACTGATAGTATGTATTAGGGGGTACATATTACGTTGGCGTGTACTAATGCTTTAATCTATTAAATCCTATCGTATTCTTAATCTCTCTTGCTAACATGCTAACATTAATTATTAACACGAACCACTCGTTTGTTCTGTTTGTGCTAACGTTAGAACAATCAAGTGGAAGTTAATGTAAATCACTGCGAGCAGTGTAACGGCGTAAGTTCTCGTTTTTAACCAGATCACCCTTGGCACCTGTTTCGTTGCTTTCACGCAGACATGCTTACAGACTAACAAACTGCCGCGCTTCTCGTCTTATCCGCGAATGATCAGTCGTATGTTAAAATTGGTGAAATCTCGATTTCACAGAGAATTCAACTGCTGTATCGGCCGTTTTTGGAGCCGAACGGTCCACGGGACGGTCAAACGCACATCGGGAACGACACGAGTACCAGTATCCACGGCAACGGCATCGTGACCGCGACTACGGAGGTACCGTTCGAGGATCCTCCACCAAAGTACACACCACCGCCGAGTTACACCACGGCGACGGGAGCAAGGATAGCGAAGATGTTGCGGCAGAGTTTCCGGAGAAGCGTGAGACGGATAGCGAACGTGCTCGGGGAGAGCAGCGCGCCGCGACAGAGGCCCGCGTTACAACCACCGCCCCCCGATTACGCTACCGTCCTCGTCGAGATGAACCAGGGCAGACAGACGCAGGACGTGGCGATTCACGTGACCGAAGCGAGGACAGAGGTGTCTGTCACGAGCACGCGGAACAACGGAATGGAAAGGCATAGGCCTAACACGATCGACAGAACAACGAGAATCGGCAGCAGCACGGTCGGGTGCTCGATCGAGCGAACGCATTCGACCCTAGATAGGACCCGGCGACACCCCTGCACCGCCTCGTCCAGCAGCTCGAACCTGACCGCGGTCGATGTCGCGAATTTACTTCGCAGTAGCATTAGAAGAGGGACTGCACGAACCCAACAGTCCCTCCGTAGAAGCTTTTGCCACGACGAGCCGACGGCGGCGGCCTCTGTCGAGAATCTAGTCGAGGCCGCTGCGCCGATCGGCGAAGAGTCCTTGGTCCTGCCGAAGGACGTGTCTCTAGTCTCCACTGAACAGGCTAACGATAATAGCGACGATAAAAAGACTGCCGTGGGAACGGACGATTCCGTTTCTGTGATATAGACTGTGTCCCTTTCAGTTTTGCGGAAGAGGAAAAGCCCAACGACGATTGCATCGCACGATGAGCTGTTGTACTCATTTCCTTTCGATTTCCATCTTATCGGGCTTATTCATCGTACAAACTATCTTCTTCGTTTCTGATCATCGATTTCGCTAATCCGCGCAGAGCTGTGCCACGAAACACCGGACAGGATCGAGAAAGTAATCTTATCGCTTAGACTGAATTCAGTATTTTCTTCTTAATCTCGTCATAGGGCGGAGGAATAATCGCATAATCTCATCGTCTTTTTCTCTCTTGATTTTTTCGTATTTATCGATAATGGTAAAGAGTGAAACGTACCACAAACGCGTTTCGCGCTCACGGCTGTAAGCAACGATTATTTCGCGCGCGTTCGAAATCCATTAGACGTTTAACTCGCCTCGAACCAGTGTAATGTGTATGCAATGTGTATGTCATGAATGATTCCGGCATTCTTATACTCGAGACTGTGCAGATGAAACGTGTCGATGTAATATACTGCTATAGTCTCCTGGTAGTTTTAACGTATTCTTGTACATAGTACTTTAACGAGTTACTCTAAAATGAATTTGCTTGTTCAGCATTCTATTCATTATCCGTAATGGCCGATTTACGTTGCTACCACTACTGTGTATAGTCCGTCCAGCGTCCATCGAAGCCTGTACTGTAATCTCTGGCCGATGGTCGTAAAAATAAATTGCGGCGTTCGTGTATGTACCAGATCTAAGAACGCGACGAAATTTACGTCGCAGTGAAAATTTTACGCCACACTATATACGCAGTACGAGTAAAAAGAATGGATGTAAGATATGTATTGTTATTTACGTGATTACGTAGCCTATATAGTGCCGCAAATATTCTAATAATATTTCATAAATGTAACTGCTATACCTGGTATTATGGACCATAATAAAGTTTTTATGTTCTTTTATAAATCGCGACCGGTTTTGTAACGTTCGATGTGAAACGACAAGATAAAAATCTGATAAAACACATCTCACAGTTGTTAATATTATATTTATTATCGCATAATTTTACAGAAATAGAAGTTACTATTTTTGGTCGAAGGAACAGAGTACAAAGAAAAAAGTACGGATCATTTGAGCGGCTTTTCTCTTGCATTTCTTTCTTTTCTTTCCAATAACGCTCGCGTAGCACAGTAAGTTATTTATTAGATGCCATTCAAATAATATAAATTCTACAGCAGTACTTTAGTACTTACATTTAAGCAAACGCAATTGTAACATTGTTACAGAAGGCGATCTTCCAATTTCGAACGTATACAAAACTAAATTAAACTATATATATTACTTACAACCTTGTTATTGAAACGACTGTTTGGGCAGATGTCTCGCATCTTCCTCGATTATGCTAATCACCAAATAGGAGCTGGTTCCATTACACGTTTACAGAATGTGCGGAAAAGAATTTGTTAATACGTTAAATAATTTTATTTACCATATAGTTTATCTATTACGCGAGGAGTAACGGGCAAACTTGTTCCAGCTGGAGCTGAGTGAGAGAAGTTACGCGGCTCGGCGCTATTCTAAATAGACGAAATTGAAGATTACTTAAATCGTTAGCTCGTATATAAATAATTAAGAACGGATATATAAATAAATATCTTCGAGTAAATCCTACACTACGAATGGAGAGTTGAAGTAACAGCTTCGAGGAGTCCATTTGCCCATGTTCCCCTATTACACTCATAATTAAGTCGTTGCAAAGTAACTGTGTATCGTAACATTATTTATTCGTTAGATATCGCGTTTCGATAGAAGATTACGCTCGAGAGGCTTGCTCTCGAAGGCGATTCGCTGTAGCTTTAAAAGCGCTTAATTCAAAGCGGTTGATGTAAGAACGGCGACTCCTCTCTCGTAGAAACTGTGAGGATCTTGACTAGGAGCAATGTTCAAATCGACGGTAAACAATAATTCGGTACGCGTGCTGTTCAGGTAAACCGGCAGGGACAGCTTGCCCTTTCGGACATCGTCGTTGGATGACCGTATCCACCTCAGCATGGTGATTGGTAAATCGGTCATTATGGTTGAAGTCAAGTACAGCTGATTATCCTTGCACTGTGCTCCTTGCAACTTGAGCCCAGTCACAGCGAACGAACAGTCGTCCGTTAAGATATTATCAGCGTCCCCGATAGTCACATCCAACTGAAGTTCCTCGAGCGACCAGCTGTTCGCCTGTGCTATGCACTGTCTCGTTGCAGTAACGTACGCTTCAGGATTCAGCAATCCACCGAGCCAAACGGGGAAACTCTGAAAGACGCTCCAAGTTAAAGTGATGCTTGAATAATAAGTGACAGAGATGAAATGTAATTAACGAAGTAAACCTTGATTTCTTTAGCTCCTCCTTGAGATACTAGCCGCGAAACTTCTTGCAGCTGGGACACTCTATGGCTAAAGTCTGTTATCCATTGTATGACGGTGCATCCCCTTGGTACGGTGTATCGTCTCCAACCACCGGGTAGAATGCCCTTCACCAATTCCGACAACATGGTTCTGTGGTAATTGGTCTGTTTCTTTTTAGCCTGCAAAGTGTGTAAGACACATACATACTTAGTAAGAATACCAGAAACCGATCAACACGTCCGATCGATGAAAGTGAGAATGGTAAAGAACAAATACCTGACAGATTAAGACTACATCTTCCAAATCGTGAATGACATCTTGAAGTAACCTAGCACCGCTGTTCACTTCTCTCTCGAAGTATCTGTAGAGAGGATCCTTTATATTCTCCACGGTTCTCTTCAGCGTTGGCAGATTCTTTGGAAGTAACTGAAGCCAGGTGGAAGCTGAATTATGCAGAGTTCTCATCCAGGACGGTCGGCCGTCGGCCTCCGCCTCTCTGGGTGTGTCCAAAGATTCCTCGTTAGAGTATGCCAGCTCGTCTTCGTCTTCTAGTTGCTGCATCTTCAGTAACTTCGACACCAAGTCTGTTCCCCTGGTCGTGAGCAATACTTTCTCCGCATTATTCGGTAGACCGAGCCACGAAGGTGTCTGTCTGTCGGATAACGACTCGATCCACTTCAAGAAGTGATCACGCCTGGTACCATCTGGCATGGTAATGTGTCTCTGAATTCCTTGCAAACCATCGATATTGGCAACTAGCGCAAAATCGGTTTCGAAGGATCGCGGGGTGAAGAGTTTCCGAAGGAACGAGGCCAGCAAACGTTGGTCGAAGTCATTGTCGATCTTGCCACCGTATATGCATTGTGAGAGCAATGTCACCAGAGCATCCCATGGCACCTTCTCCGGTGGTAGGTTGGTTCTGCCCATAGCTGTAGTCTCTATCCACGTGTCCAGGGTGTCGCAAGCTACCCTCAGGTCGCTCTCGTTGAATTCATAGTGTTTGGCCCATCCAAGCGGTGCGTAACGAAGACGTTCTTGTACGATAGCATGGAACCACGCCAGCAGGAAGTACAGGCGGGCTCTCTCGCTCGGTGCCTTCATCATTCTCGACGCAGGCACAGTGCTGAAGGTTCGCAAGAGGTTTGCTCTGATACCAGGCGGTGGCTCGAACACGAATATTCTGCCAGCTCTGAGCAAATTCACCGGCACCTTCGGGCTGATCTCCATAGTGAGGAACAACCTGAAGCTGGCATGCGGCTGCAGGCTGTGCAACTTCTTCTCAAGCTGTACCAGCCACTGCGGCGCCAAGTGAACATTCTTCAGTAACACCCATCTACCAGCTTTAACTGCCATGTTTATCGCTCTGTCGGCTTGATTGAACCCTTCCGCGGATCCTATGGCGATGCTGGCTATCTGTTTGCCCGATTCGGCGGCCAGGTCGTCCACCCTGCCAGAAGCATCGAAGCCAGGCACCGAGCAAAGCAAAGCGGGCACGTTAGCTTTCAATTCATTCTCGACAACGGCAGCGAAATCAAGCTCCGCTTCTGCAGCTGCCATGAACGACTCTCCCAAGGCGAAAGTCACGACCAAAGAGGCGGCGGCTATCACGCGGTCCGGCCGGAATGCTTGAATTATCAGCAACTGGTGCATAGCCGTTCCTGTCGGTGTCAACGGCTTCTCTTCGTCCCAGAGTTTCGGCACACAGGTCTCGGGCGTCGGTGACTGCAGCCACGAGTTGAACTCCGCGTTCTCTTGGATCTTCTCGGCTAGTTTCTTGAACGCGGGGAGTCTGAGGCTCAACCGCATCATAGCCTCCTGTTGTTCTGAAGTCAAATTCGGCGCCAGAGGTCCTCGAATATTCAATACACCTTCTTTGCCCCGCAAGAAGAACGTGAATTCGCTGTCGTAAGTAGTTTCCGTGGCAAAGCCCTTCAAATGAATTCTGCATAGCAACAATGCGAATGTTAAGCGGTCCGTGTGCAGCATTCCGCGAGCAACGCGCTCGTAACAAGCGGAGAATAAATCGCTACTGATCACCGACAACCTCTGCGTGTAATCGGATACATTAGACAGCCTTGGATTTTGGGACAAGACGGACGTGAAAACGTCCAGGAACATCTTCAATGAATACTGGTACAAGAAGTGCACTTGATTCAAACTATCCATCGTGAAGTACATGTTGGAGCAGGCTTGAGACAGGGGCATGTACTGTTGAGAAACGGTCTCGATCTCTGCTATAACTTTGTCAGTCTCCTCGACCTTCTTGCTGATATCAGCCGCCTCCTGTTTCAGCGTCTCAAGGGTGGTTATCACAGAATCGTCATCGAGAATCTTCCCCTTGGCGTCGTTCAGCGCCTGCAGCAAAGATTTCTCGAGCTGTCTCAGTCGCAAGTGGAATTCACCTTGCAATTTCAACAGGTCGGATCTCTTCTCGTCGATGTCGGGGCGTTCGGCTTTCAGCACTTGGTTCAGACATTGACTCTGCAGAGAGCTTCTGGTGACGGTGAAGTTGACGAAGGTAACACGGGAACAGATATCTGGCGGGAATTCCACCGTTGGATCCCTCGTTGACAAGAAGATCACAAAGGATGGTGAGAGATCGATGTCTTGATCTCCGAGAGTGATCAACACGCGTCCACCAGTCCTTCTTAATTCTCTGTTCAAAACAGGATTTAATATCGGGTCGTAGTTCTCGACATCCTGCACCAATAGGGGATTACCGAAGCGCAGAGCACTCTCCAGGTTCTTTCTGAACGAGTCGTCCAAGAAGCTCGTCTTGGTAATCTTCCGGTCTTTGAATTCGTTCAATATAAACTCAGTGGCTTGTCCAGACGGATCGATGATCAATGGATATCTATTGAATCGTTTCAACATGATAGCATTTTCCGTGCACAGATCGTCGCTGGGCAAGGCGTTAGCTTGCCATCTCAAACGCTCGTCGGGGTTCGAGAGATATTCTGTTCTTGCTATATCCGGTCGGAATTGTAGGTTCGCATGCTGCAGATGTTGGCACCAGGTACTGAACAAATTCTGCCGGTACTAGCGAACAAATATTGATATAAGTCTACATGCCTTTAGGCTTGAAGACAACGCATATAACACACAAATATTATCGAATACTTACATGCTGATCGAAATATCCGGCGTAAGCCAGGAAAGCAGACGACAGAAGAACGTCTCCGATTATTGTGGACATGTGACTCTTAAATGTTTCACTAGTAGCTTCCCATCGTTCCCTTTCTATCACTAAGGATTTCAGGAGAGCAATAGAACGATCCACTTTTGCCTGCACGCTCTCCAGGTCGGCTTTAATGGCTTGTGCTTGAGATATCAGCTGAGCGTATTCTTCTTTGTACGAGGCAATGCTTTGCTCCAGTTGAGCGATCAGATTCTTCACTTCCTCGCCTTTCTGCATGTTCGTTTCAGCCTGTCGTTCCAACGAATGGAGCTCGTCCCTTAGGGGCTCTACTCGTTTCAACATATCCGCATATTCGATCTATATTCAAGAAACATTAGAAATTCAATGTTGTATAGGTACTTTTATGTTTGAAAAGGAGAATTTTCTTAAGTAATCTACTCACTTGTGCGATAGCCCATTTGACGAGAGGTCCACATGCCATACTGGCACGATTCACTTTCTCGAAGTTGTAGTCAGGGTTACTCAGGTAACGGAACTTCATCTTTTCCCTTACCTCGTCGCTAAGTAAATGGTGAAGGGAATACATTGAGTTTCTCAATTGCTCAGCAACGCAGCTCAATTGAATTTTATAGTATAGATACACTTGATTAACGATTGGAATTTAGAACACTGTATTATACACGTAACTTCGGTTAGTAACAAGTTTGTCAATTGTCGTTCACATGCGCTTATGTAGTAGTTGTGCTTTGTGAATTTCATCGAACGTCTTTTCTTTTTGTTTTAGAGATTTGAGATCAGCAAGCACAGAGATTAGTTGTACATACATATAACGGATATTATTTAGTGTTACGCGTTTTGTACAGTCTCGCCTTTTTCTTTGTACATCAACTTTTGGGAAACTATTCGTGTATCAACGGACCGTGTTCGCTGATCCCTCGGTGCAAAGAATTCGATCTCGTTTATCAAGGGAAAAGTGAAACAAACAGTGAAAGCATGCTTACGTAATATCCTCGGTACTGAAATTAGAGACGATAGTATTGATAAAATTGTCCCTCATGATGACAGCGCGGATAGATTTCCAATCGCTGGCATTTTCACCGAGCAACAAGCAGATAGACTCCAACGCGACCTTCACGTTCGCCGGCGGATTCGCCATCGACCGAACTTCGACTAAATGCTGTTTCTTTATCGATTTCACCGCTATACGAACAACGAAACGATTTTATATAGTACAGAGAAACAATGTAGTGCAGGCATGTGCAATTAGATAAGTTACGACAAAAGTTATGCGAGAAACAAGCTCCGCGAGAGCAGGCTGTGCATCGCTTCGGCTGGCCTATAAAGTTACAGAAGAAAAGGACACGACCAATATTTTATTTACATATTGATACAGTAGGTACGTACGTATCGTGTCACGTTCTTATAATTCTTAAACAGATAAAAGTCCGTTTGACTTTCAGTTATCTCAAGCATTGTTTGCAAGGACAATTCATAAAGGAGAGTTTCTTATAAGAACGTACATAGTATACGTAAGTGAGTGTGCTGTATTCAGCCAAAAGGCACAACATGTATCGTCAAGCGGTTATGGAATTGTTTCTGCCTCGGCAAGTCCCCACGCGAGTGTCGAACATTCATCAGGCCCTGAATAATTATTTCCTTACGTGATGTCCTCCGTGTTGAAGTTGACGATGGTAGGTATGAAGCTATCCTTCATAATGACGGCACGAATTTGCTTCCAATCGGTAGCATTCTCCTCGAGTAACAGGCATATTGACTCTAAAGCCACCTTTACGATGCTAGGAGGATTTGCCATCGATCGGATTTCGACTAGATACTGCCGCTTAATCCCCTTCACAGCTACACTCATTGTAAACGTTTCAGCACAACGCGCGACAACGGGTGATATCAACGTGTTCGAAATGTCACAAAGAAAACTAGTTGGTATTTCGTTTTGCAACCATCGCGGCAATTAAAATGATAGATAGAGGAACGATACGTACCGTTTTGAGCGTCGATCACAGCTGGTTCAACTTGCGCTAGATCAGCCATAACATCGTCCCTCTTTTGATTGATAGCTACGGTCTGTATCGCCAGTTGTTGCTGAATCTCCTGGCTCTGTACCTTCTTCTTCTCCGCCTCTTGCTGATCCTTCACCATCTGCCGCAACTTGGCATTCGCAGCTTCGTTCTTTGCGTGTAGTTCCTACGCACATAAAGCATGTTGTAAATATAGAACTTGCACTATATACAGTATCTTCTATTGAACGGCTATCTTACTTGAGATTTGATAGCCAAACTTTTCTGCATTTCCTCCACTTGCTCCACTGTTTCCGCAATCTTGCTCAAACCGACGTTCAGATGCAACTGTTGCTCCTCCAAGTCGCTCCTCTTCTCTTGATACAGTTTCACGAAGTGATTAATGAAATCCAAGTAATGGCGAGGGGTGATCGCCATGGTTCTACTGCCTCGTTTCGCGAGCCTCGCGTTCGCTTTGTGTAACGTCTGATGCACGTAAACGCAACCGTTTATCACGGCGTCTCTATGCGAGGGCTGTGCCGGGATCAAAGAGCAAACGGATGGGAAGAAGTCTGGGCACTTCCACGTGGGCCTTTCCAAATCTACACGGCTGGTGAACTCCTTTCCAACTTGGAAGAGTGCGTTGTCAGACCAATCGCCGAACCAGTTCAACACGCATCTGTTGAACAACGCGGGCGACGTCGCAGCTCGATCTTTAAGACCATCTGTGCTGGGATTCATCGTGAATACAACGTGCAAGTTCTTCATCACTTGACCGGTGAACCATTTGTACAATTCTTCATTGGAATCCAGCATAAGACCCTCTCGCTGTGCCCCTTCTTTACACTGCGTCATCAGCGTTGTATACTCATCACCTTCGAACAGCCCAGGTACTTCTCCATTCGCAAGCAACGTGTTCATACGCTCGAGGAAACCTGAATCCAGCACGTTAGATTCGTCGAGAATGAATGCTATCTTCTCGTCTTTGCAGCCGGAACGTCTCAGTACTTGACGTAAATCTTCGTCGAAGTCTTCGCCGGTGTATTTATTATGTACCTATTCCGAATCAACAAAAATTCACGCCCATTAAATTCAATTCAAAGATTCAGTGAAACACAGAAGAATGAAGAATAATGAAGTACGGTGTTTGGTACCTTTATTTGGAAGATGGACAAGCCATTCATCCATGCAACGAATCTAGACAGAGTCGTCTTACCAGCTCCAGAGACACCAATGAGTAATAAGTGTCCCTGTGGCTGTCGGAAAATTCTGTCAATCCGTAGAACATGCTCGAGAACTTCATCGAAAAGTACCAATGGTACGTCCAATTCCTCCTCGTAGAACACTTTAAGCCTTGCTCTAACGTAATCGCGTAATTCCTGTCTATTAACCGGCACATAATCCTTGGACAGCCAGTTGCTATACAATATAGGCCTCGCCAAAGCTCTCTCCCTGTCGACACCCATAAAGTGTTTCAAGGCGACAGTGTCTATATTCTTGTTGGTCCAAGCTCTTTCGGTGTCCTCCACCAGTCTGTCTTGGAAGAGACGAAGTGCCTCGTGCGCCCACAAGCGTACCAAACCTTCGACCGATAGATTATCGAGAGGTCTGATAGCTTCGCATATTCCACGCACCCAGCGGGTCATCTCGCGCGGAGAGTAGACGTAATGCGGTTGCATGTCTTGAGTGAATCTCTCTTGCGAATCTAAGTAGAACTCTACCATCGCGTTTGTTAAAGGTTCCGCGTAACCTCTCAGCGATGGTGTTAATCTGAAAACGTATTAACGTTACGCATGAAAATGTTTTCCGTTTAATATAATGATCCAGATAGGAATCCACTATTATGCTTACCTGAGCATAGCGCGCGTGAATGTGCCATAGATTTGTTTCAAGGAAGTTTCTCCTGGATAGTCGACGTAAATCACTGGGACGTGACGCAAGAATCTGTGACTGAGAGGTTTTCTGCCCGGGTCTGTCGGAGGGTTGCAAGCACCGACAAACTGGATTCGTTCTAACGTAACCCATGCTTGATCACTGGTTCGGTAGAAGCCCTTGTGTTCCACCAACTGCCTTAGGAACGAGATTACACGCTGTGTTCCGTAGTTATCCATGTCAGGTAAATTGATCTCGTCGCAGAACAGAACCAGCCACTTGCCCAACTGCACCGGGGACAGTACAACGCCGTTGGGTGTCTTACGATATTCGCAGTAATGATCGAAGGTTTTCAGCAACAGTTCGGGAGTGGTAGCCGAGGAAAAGTTGAGGCCGACAACTTCCATGTCGGGTAAGGCTCGTAAGGCGGAGAAAAGGGTCATGGTTTTACCAGAACCAGGCGGTCCACACAGCACTGTAAAAGAGAATTATACGTATAATTTTTTGTCACGTCATTCTGTATTTTTCCATAGATATTCATAACCATGTTTGGTGGAACTGTAACGCTACCTATTGGTTTGTGCTCTGCTAGCCACGTGTAAAGCAGACTCTCGTGCCTCACAGTGTCCAGAGTAGGTACAACGATATCTGGACTGGCGACCTTGTGGGTTTCCACCTCGATCTGAGGAACCTTATTGCTCCACGGCTGCCATTCACCGTGAATGCTTACTTCGAAGTCTATGATGGGAATATTACTTTGCGTGGGCAGAGGTACAGTCGTGATCGATCTAATGAAATCACCCAAGTCGGACCTGACTTTCAATTTCGCGTCTCCGGCGAAGCTCCACAACAGTGCGTATACCAAACACTTTGGCATGTATCGTTCCAGCTGCTCGCTCGGCAACGGAAAGTCGCTGTGAGAATGATTATACTGTAGAACATTGCGCACAGATTGGTTCAACATGGAGAACAGGGAACTTAACGCCCGCAAACGCGTAAAGTCCATTATGTGCTCTTGCTTCATAGCGTATTCCAAACATCTCACTACCAATCCGTCCGGAGCAAAGTAGCTCTGCAAAATGCTGGCAACCTCCCTTTGCACCGATAGCGCGGGGGATATAGCATCATCTTTCTCCGTTGCCTTCTTGCTAAGATTATCTTCTTCTCCATCCTCGAGTGGAATGTTTCTCAAGCGCAGCATGTAGTTCTCGAATATCATTTCGGTGGAAAGCACATCTTCGGAGAACCAAACCATGCCGCAACGAGAGACAGTAGCTAACGTTGCGTACTTTAGATCTTGCACTTCGAACATAACTCTCACGTTTGGTGGCAAACTTAAACGTTCGCCGTTCGGTAGCGTGAGCAGTTTATTGTCGTCCAGCACGGAATTCAAATTCTCAACCCATTCTGGATCAACGTCGCCGTCAAATATGATCCACTGCCGCTTATTGATCTCCCCTCGTACATTGTCGATAATCTTTCGGAGAATGTGCGTAAAGAGACCGTCCGTCCATTCACGTGTGTTCGGGTCCAGCACGCCGTACAGTGTTTCCTTGCTAATGGCTTTAGGGTCAATCACGTGCGCAACACCTTCTATGCCCTCGAATCTTTCCAACGCTTTCAACAGCACTTTCCACGCCATCGTTTTACCCGAACCACTGGGGCCGACCATCATCAATCCGTGATTAAGGTTGCAGATTTGATAGAGTTGAAGTACCTAAACAGAGAAGGTATTATTTAATTTCGAAGCTATCGGCGCGATAGAGAAATGATAATCATGCGTATTTACGAGACAGGATATTCTCAATGAAGTTAAAAAAATACCAATCATGCGATATCGAGCACAGATCACTTGGTTCTCACCTTCTCTACCCAGGTCTCACCGACCATTTCCTGTGTGTGCGTATGATAAACAGTTTATAAAAGTTAAGAAGACATGTATTTTATATAACATATTTGCATAGAAAAACAAATTGTCAAAAGATTTATCTCGGTTTAATCACTCTACTTGCTCCATGCTGCTATTTCTGATGACGGAATGAGAGGACAGTGCAAGTGATGATTATTTACAATGATCGCTGATATCGTGCTATTTCATTACCTTCTCTTGCCAAGCTCCTCCTTGTTCGTCGCCTTCCCCACATACGAGATACTCTTCCATGCATACCTTTCTGATCTGATCTTTCAATCCTATTAACATACATTCGATTAAAAATCACAGAATAACCGAGCGTGTTTACTAAACCATACGATATGCGAAATGTAATTTAATCGACTACCTTTCATCTCAGCACGTGTGTAATTTACATTAGGGAATACGTCATTGAGTAAACTGAACAACAACGGGATATCTTCAGCGACCAATTTTGGAACCATAGTTTCGCAAACGGATTGAATAAGAATTTCCTGCTCGGGTAGATTCTCTGCGATCGAGGCCTCGTCGATGGTGGTTTCGCCGCGATTCTGCATGCCCTCCTTGATCTTCTGAATGCGATCGCGCTTCACATTGCCGGCGGAAATAAGTACAGACTTGAGCGCTCGAAGACCAAAATCGTAGTGGGACTGGTTGGAAAGTTGTTCGTCGCAAAGCCTGTAGAAATATGGTACGTATTTAATAGAAAGAAGAAATGCTTGAAAGATAACACGATGTCGAAGAGAATTACTTGAAGAATGGTACGATCTTGCACGCTAGCTTTTCAGCCGATCTAAATCCTTGACTGAAGAGCATGACTTCGGCTATCAACTGCCTGTCTGGCGTGGTCATGGCTAATGATCTAAAGAGTTTCTTCAAGTTATCGGGAAGATTCGATCGTCCAGCGTAGCCTGGATTCATCGTAATGAAGATCGCCATGTCTGTGGACACTTTGACTTGCTTGCCGACTAATTCCACGCAGAGCATTCCTTCCTTCTTCCCTTCCATCTGGCTCTTCAATGCTTCTTGAATAGTTTGTACTTGCTGAGAGACAGCCGAGAGCATGCGCTCTTCTAGACGATTGAATTCATCGAAACAACCCCATGCTCCAACTTGGCAAAGACCAACAAAGATACGACCCATGGCCTAAAGAGAATAAATGAAATGAAAATAAACTTACTGTTACGTGTTACTGCATGTATTATCAACTACTATATCATCGCGTTCATCTTCTCCCCTTACCTGGAAGTCGAAGGTTTCATCGCAGTTGAACACCAACACGAATCTTCCAAGTTGATGACCCAGGGCTTTCACTGATTCAGTTTTTCCTGTCCCAGCTGGTCCAAACGGCGAACCTCCCAGGCGAGCTTCCAGAGCCTGGGTCATCGTTAAGTAACACCTGTCTGTCAGAGGTGTCTGCACTAATCTATCTTGCACTCCCAAATACTCGAATCCGTAGAAGAATTTAGCATTCGCCATGTGTATGGTAAGTTGTTGCAAAACCTCGGTTTGCCGTGGATCAAAGTAGAATCTCATCTCGCACAGCCATTCGAATGCTTTCGGATTGGATACCTTGTTCGCAATCAGTCTTCTTGTTACAGTGCGCTTATGTACAAATTCGTTGATTAGATGCTCCAACTTCTTTCGCCTTAGCGCGGGCTGCTCTTGCAGAACAGAATCCGCCAAAACGTTCAGTGTTCCTTCAACTTGAAGCAACACTCTTTCCAAGGGATTCTTGCTCGGGTCGCTTTGCGCTTCGTGCAGGGCTGCTTCCACATCCTCCGACCACAAGATCTGAGCGGCCAAGACGATGATCTGGGCCTGATAATTGTCGCACCATGTCATGAACGCCAGAGGATTGATATTACCGTCTTTGAATTGTTTGATATCTTGCACCGCTCTCGCGAGACTCGATGCCAATGTCACTCTCATCTCCTTCTCTACAAGAGTCAGCCATTCGTTGATCTTAGGATGATCAGTGGTGGATACTGAATTCTGGAAGAGTACCTCCTCCCCTTCGCGAGACGCTATACCGGTAATAACGGTATTGTCCTCGTTTAAGAGAATCGCTGCCACACCGGCAAACATCTTTTTAAAGTGTTTCTGTAATCTGGCTATGTTTTTGCTGTTGCCAATGATCTCCAGCAAGTCCTCATCACCCACGAAGTAAAATCGTGGGAACGATGTACGCTCTCTCTCGAGATACTCTCCCAAAGCCTTCTGTATTTTTCCAAGCAAATCGGCCAACCGTTCAAGTGCTCTTTGCACACCAGGAATGTTCAAGACGTCCATGACCATCGGTGATTTAGATACCTTTTTCATTAGACCGAGAAACTCGGAGCTGATGCTCTGGAAACGTGACGTTTCAACGGGCAATAATGTCTTGATGTCTGCACTGCCCGAGAAGATGCCCTCCAAGTAAACCCAACGTCTTTGAACGTCTATCCATACGTCGAACAGCGCGTTGATTCTGTTTAGTTTCTCCTCCCAAGTGAGTGCTTCCTCTTCGAAGACTTTGTAGTAAGGCGACAATTTCATAGCCGCCACAGAGTTGATGTGTTCTTTGACTTTGTTGAACAGATCATCCCAGCCGCGAATTAATTTGCATTTATTCTGGTAATTTATCAAGTCCAGTTCATACGTTTGCCAGGATTCTCGGACTTGCTTGAGGAATTCCTCTAATGCCATTTCGCCTTGCGCCACGAGAATGATGTCTTTCACTATTCCTTCGTTTTTCTGTAAATTCACGTCCCAAACTTGGCCAAGAGTCAGCTCGCTCAGCATCCAATTCACCCTAAGTTGTTTCGTTAATTGCTTCCAATGTCTCTCCTTCAAAGCGTCAGATTTTAATTCGACAATTAGCATATTAACTTTCGTGTAGCTCTGCAGCATCTTCTTGACATACTCGTACGAAGAGTATTGCCTGAGCCTAGCCGGTAGTTCTTTCAACTGTGCCGTCATCGCGTCCAATTGTTGACGCAATTTTCTTGGCTGTACGGACAGCCAAGGCTTCTCACGAGTTTCATCGATCTGAGCCCATATCTTTGCCAATTCCGACCAAACTCCTTTCAAATCCTGAAGCTCCTCAAACACCACTTGCATCCTATCCTCGCTGGTGGATACTCCTCCGGGCTCTTGTAATTCCAGAGCTTCCTTAGCCTTTGCCACATTATCTCTTTCCTCTTTCAATCTGGTGAACTTGCTTTCGAACAGCTGCAATTGTTGTAGCGCATCGTCTGGCCGCAAATGACCCTCGACCGGTTTCCCTCTCTCCCAATCGCTTAGGAAATCGGTGGTCCTAATCTCAACCGCCTTATCCTCGGCGACAATTTTCATTTGCAACGATGCCACCTGCGTTTGTATGCTCGTGTCCTTACGCTTGATTATCTCGTTGAACGCGCTCCATTCACCCTCTATATTATCCACATGCAGCCACCAGGATGGGAATTGGAACCTTTGGCGTTCCAATATTCTTTGGCCATCGCGATATATGTCGACTTGTTTCTCCCAGGCTTTCATTTTGCGTTTCAAAGATTGCACGTACGTTATGAATCCAACTGCGTCCGAAGTACTAGCGGCCTCGATGGACTGTTGTTCCAAATCGCTTCTGGATTTCGATACTTGCGCGTGGAAGCTCGCCATTTCATTGCCGAGAAGGGTCCCGAACTTGCCCAATGTCTCCTTGTGCCATGAATCGTATTTCAAAGATACTTTGCTCTGCACCTTTGCGAAGTCGATGATAACAGGGCCAAATTCGCGTCTAGTGTCCGATGTATCGAACGTGGTTCTGGTCTTTTTAATATCGTTCAAGCATTTCATCCACAAGTTTATATTCTCTCCCAACTTGCCATATAGATTGTCTGGTTGCAGATCCCAGAGAGCCTGATAACGTAACCACTGATCCACGTAATCGGCCACGTCTTTCATTTTCGATTCGACTGCTTCGTAAGCCGCTTCTAAGGGCTGCTTCCCGATGGGTAACTTGGTTAGTAGATTCCTGTAAGTGCCTGACTCGGGCTTATCTAAGCCTACTTGATATCTTGAACTCTGCAGTCGAACTTGCGACGTGACAATCGCTTGCCATGCAAATAATTGCTGCATTATTTGGAATCTCGCGTCTTCGATGCTTGGGTACAAGTACATCGTCTGATTTGTTATGCGGACCTCGTGAATTTGATTCTGAATCTTGGGATCGCCGCCAGGTTTATGAGTGGGTTGAGAAGGTGCATCCGTGTCCATGCTTAAATCCACTTCCTTCTTTTGACCAGTAAGCGCGTCGGTCCACGCCTTGATTCCAGCCTCCAATCTGGCTGCTAAATTCTTTTCTACCTCCTCGTCGAGCCTAGATACCCAGATATTCAAGTTGGAGTAATTCTTCAAGGACAACTCGTCCACGGCTTTCTGAATTTTCGATAGTATATCAGCAAAGGTATTTGCCGAGTATGGGCACGTTTCGAGGGAACGCACATCCACGTCCAGTTGTTCCTCGACCACCACAAGATCTTCTACTTTCTCTTGGAACGAAACAACAGCATCGGAAAGACGTTGCACGTACTGATCTAATTTATAACTTTCCCAAATTAGGGCAATTCCCTGAGTTCAAACCAATTTGGAGCATTAAAAGTAATGTAACTTGTTAATTTGCCACTATAATCAAGTGATAAGAACTTACTTCGGAAATAAGCGCCAAGACGTCGTTGCGCATTCCAGCAACTAGAGGTATAATACTAGCCTTATCCTCGATCTAGGAAGAAATACACGTTACGAAGTATAATTTTAAACAAAAGCAACATCGCTGATAATACCAATACAATTTTACGACATAAATTACGGTTTACCATTCAATAATATACGTACAAAAAATGCAAACAAAAAGTTTTACATATTCATAGCGAATGCTAGGAAATTGTATGATAATCGTTATTTGCGTTTTAAACGTTACAAAAATGGAGAAATATAAGATGTCGCCATACCAATTACAAGCAGCTTTCGGAATGTGCGGATAGCCAAACTTATCAAATCAGTTATAATTAAGCAATGTACATATTATGTTCCATATTAGATGGAAAAAAGTGAATCGAAAAGTTTATGAAATTGGAGAAATCTGAAAGCTCTGGAAAACATGAAGTACATAAAAATTCTTGGCACATAGAAATAATCTCTCGGGTTCCCGCACATCCTCGCGATGAACCTACTCGTTTCGAAGATGAATTTATGGATGTATACTAGATTCTTTTAATTCTTCACTTTACTAAAATAAAATTGTATCATTTTGCAGTACACATTTCTCTACAAGATGCTAAGCAGGCATACAATAATAATTTGCATATAAAGGCAAGATGCATAATTCCTGAAAGCATCATGTATGACTACCTTCAGTGCGGGGCAGTGGGGACTCCGATTGGTAAGCTAAAAATATTGGAGATCCAAGGAATTAGAAATATCACTGTCACTAATATGTACTGTTAACCGGGCTCTATTCCCTATTATTTTCTATATCTGTATTCGTATTTTCGAAGCTTTAAATTGCTTATGTTTTCAGAGTGATAATCACAGTGCAGAAACATTCAGAAAATAAAATTCACTTGCTATTTTAACGGTGGAGTCTCATAAAAGTGACACAACAATTTCGAAATTTTGTCATCTTTGATTAATAAACGCAACAATTTATTACCTTCTCGAGAGTCCTCTCGTAAGTCCTGATGCTCTCAATCAGGCTGATCGCAAAGGGGTAGAGTTGATTGGCCTGGTGGGCCTTATTCACGATTGGTAATGGTACGCGGAAACCAAGATTTCTCAAATTCCTCACTTCTTTTGACAATGTGATAATTTCAGGAAGGAAATTAACTTTCAGTTTCAGTACATTGCCGCGTCCTGTCCGCGCACGTACGCTCTCTATTGTAAAAATCCTGCCAGTAACCCCGAGATTTCTATGCTGTACTTTACGGGCCCAATCATCGAAAATATCTTGAGTCAACAGTTTCATGCGAAAACTATCTCCATCCGCTTTCAGTTTCTGGCCTTCAATGTGACTTTCCCACCCTTTTCCTGATAAACAAATGCACGTGAGAGACAAGTTATCAAAATATACGAAGTAATTTCAATATTTACCTAACACATCTTCGACCCGTCTTAAGTACATAGTAAGTTGATAATCTATTTGTTTAACCCAGAGGATGGAGCCGGCGACAGGTGGCAAATCTCTGACTATGCTCATTTTGCAGCATTTACTTTGTGCGTATTGAACCTGTAGCGATAACACGATCATTAATTAACCGAAACTAATAACTTGCAAATATTTTAGATTCCGAACTTTCGTACCTTAAACTTTTCGTGTAAAGCTTCGATATCATCTTTTACTCTTTGTATTAACTGCGTTTGGTACTCTCTAATAGCACCTCGAATATGCGGTCTGACAAACAGCGCATTGAAGCGCGAAAAGATTCTAAACATTTCGTTTGCATTTTTCGCGGTACCCAATTGATCTCTGAGATGTGCTGTGATTCTTGCTTCGACTCTCTCGATACGTTCTTCGTATCTATGGACAGCAGCTTTCCACGATTCGATGCCCTCTTTTGTAATATCGAGGCAATCGATTTCTTTCACGTTCTCGTACGCTAAATTTACTTCGCTGTTAGCATTTGCGTCTGCCGCGTCTAATTCAAATTCCACCTTTACATTGTTATTATCAAGATTCTCCATCGTGGCGTTATTACTATTCTGACGAATAGTCGGTCTCAGTACACGGACAATCACGGTCCTGAGCTGTTCGTGCTGCCGTCGGAAGTGTCGCATATGTTCCATCCTACTCTGCAACTTTTTATGCGATGGTGAGACTCTCCATACCATTTTCATGTGCTCGTCCCGTTTTTTCTTCAGGACATCTCTTAATAATCCGGTTAATTTCTCATACTCGTCGTCCCACGTATTAAATACCTCGAAACACTGTCCCATCACTTTTTCAAACTCATCGAACGGAATGTGCATCAATCTTCTTGTTCCTAAAACTTTAAGAAGCTGTTGTCCTAGATCTCTAGAGATGGCTTCCACCAATCTTAATGCTCTTACGATTGGATATTTCGTGCTTCTAATTTTCCGTAAGTGCATAAAAATTTGCTGTACGCTCTTTCGTATTCTTTCTAGTTCTGTGGCGGATAGTAAATCGTTGATTGGGAAATCTTTCATCAACGGATTATAATCATTGACAGTGGCCAAAGCTTGTTGCAGGCCAGTGTCCGTATCGAAGCTAACGGTTGCGTGGAACCGTTTTCCATGCTTGAGTATGTCCAAGGTCAAAGAAATTTCTATACTCTCTCGTTTCTCTTGTATCCGATGCAGCGCTCTTTCCAAGTTTAACCAAAAGGAAATTTCCTGGAGAGCGGTACCTGATTCTGGGTCACGATTTAGTTTAGTAACCTGCGAAGAAATTAACAATAATAATAATATTAATTATAAGGCACCAGATATGCATAAAGAAAAGCAATAAAATTTTTACCTTTTGAATTTCCTTTATCCATCTGTTGACCCCATTCTGCAGTTGATTTAGGAATGTTGAGTCTTCGACTTTATCCCCGAAATCAGCAACTTTCGGCTTGTGATTTTCTTCTGCGCACTGCTTAATTACTTGCGCGACAACTGGATGAATTTGTAGCGAAATTTCAGGGATATCTATATTTTGTTGCAAGTGCAACAAGCCCATTTCGAGCTCTGCTATCTTCTTCTCAACAGATGGTGCCATTTTATCGCCGTCTCTGTCCGCACGGCCTGTTTCTTTCACATAGCTTTTAAAATATGGAGCCATAGTTTTGCTTATGGCATGCAATGTCTCGTAAGGTGGTCCGTCAGAAAATGTAACTAGACGCAATTGCGAGTGGATAGATTTATCGGCTTCGACTACTACTCCACGTTTTGTTAAAACTAAGGAGGCCATTTTAGGATTAGTAAAATGTATCTCATTAGAAAGATAGAAAATAGTATTTTCCTTTTCTTCGTCGGCTTCATTGCTATCTTCCTCTGTAATATAATAAAATGCATATAACACCTGACATCGCGAACAGATGGTGTGCCCACAAAAATGGGACAACGTAACCAAATATAAAACAATGAAATCGAATAATCTCGTTAAAAATTGCTATTTAAATAGTTATGGCAGACATAAGATATGCAATTCTAGAGAAAATAGGTGATGGGTAGTAATTTCGACGTTTAGATTATTCTCTGGTATTATCGGCACGAAAAAGTTCAAGTTCGTACATAACTGTGAAAATAAGAGCATTGGTTCTCGATAGAAAATAGTCCGCACCGGCGCACCTTCGCGACAGGCTGGGATATATGCGTAAAAAATATCAACGAAAACAACGTACTGCTGTAGGAACGTGGTATCGATTAAATTCAAGTATGAGTCATAATGAGAAGAAATATAAATGCATTAAACGGCGAGCGCTGCATTAATTTTCATGGTACGTTTCCTGTCGCCGCGTCTCAATATACCGTTTTATCGTGAGACCGCAATGGAGGATATCGCACAGGGGCAGAGTGCGAAATTCATATCGGCAAATCTGTGGCGATAATTTGTCGCGATTCATTGGCCCACCTACCTTTGCTGGAACTCCTTTGTATGTAAAGCGCCCACACTTGCGAGTCACCTAAAAATTTCCTTATACATTCCTGATTGGTCTTATCTTCCAGAGCGGAATTGAACGCGGGTGGTACTGCATCTTCGTCGGGTAGAAGAACCATTACGACCTTTTTTAAATAATTAGCAAACTCCCAATATTCCACGACTATAACGATTTGAGACTCCGGGGACGGTTCCCCGGAGCCGTCCAAGGAGTCACCCATCCCGTGTTACTCAATATCGCACAATCTTTTAGACGTTGAGCGGGTGATCGGCCGATCCCCGCTCTCGGATCAACTGTCACACGAGTGATGATGACGATCTATAATAAGCATAGACTACAGCCGCACAAGTGGACTTGCAGATCGTAACGACTAACGATTCTCTGACAATAGCGCCATTTCCTTACTCCCTATTTTATCTATAGTTTTGGCTGGTTCTCATGTCCCCGCAATTCTACACGATTATACATGTTTCGTTAGTATTTTCACGTCTTCCCTGTCGATAACATTAACGTATTTATCAAATTGATATTTACAATTTATCGTACACTTAATGAGATATACACTTTCTGCAGATGTGACAATGGAAACATTACCTTAAGCACTTCAATTGAAATTCGCACGAGTCGCGTTGAAGCTTAGGATGCGCACGCGTGTGGACTATGGAGCAGGCAAAGGGTGGTTGGGAACAGCAGGTGTAGAATTGTTACAGTGATTTTAACGGAAATTTTTGGAACGCTAGAAATCACTGCAGCAGCCAGTAACGCTTGGAAACGATCGCGATTTCGTCGGGAAAGAATTTAGTACTATCAGCGACGCATGTAATTACAGGCTCACCTATAACGAAAAGCCATTTCTCACCGGCTCGTACCGCGTAACTGTCTCGATCGATTTACCTTGCGCTTATTCATCCTGCGATGGAAGCTTTGATACCAGTAATAAATAAATTGCAAGATGTATTTAACACTGTCGGTGCCGATGCTATACAATTACCCGAAATTGTCGTGCTTGGCACACAGGTGAGTTGATATTTTTGAATTAACGATACGAGGTCTGTGCGATCTATTGCGATTACGATCTACATTTAAATTTTTTTCCTTTCGATAGATAAAACTGCACCGTCAATGAAACCAATAATTTATATTGTTACTTTCTTTAGACCTGCTTATGATGCACATTTTTTCAAATCATACGTAGTGTGTACCTTTGAAACAGTGTCTTCTATTATACTAATACTATCAATAATTCCCAAACAAAACATTAGATTATAATTTGACATTTTAATCGGTGTAGAATGTAACAGACTTATATCACAGTAGACACTCGATGTAAATTTATAAATACACATACTTTACTCGAGTGTTTTGAACTGTTTCTTACCATGCAAATATCATAGAATGCCTTTTATTTCAAATGAAATGTTAATTTTCTTTTTAGAGCTCAGGAAAGTCGTCTGTTATCGAAAGTCTGGTTGGTCGATCGTTTTTACCACGAGGTACTGGCATAGTTACTCGACGTCCATTAGTATTGCAACTTATTTATACACCTAAAGATGATCGCGAGCACAGAACTGCAGAAAATGGAACATTGGATCTAGAGGAATGGGGCACGTTTCTACACACAAAACATAAAATTTTTACAAATTTTGATGAGATTCGTAAGGAAATAGAAGCGGAAACGGAACGCATGGCTGGGTCTAATAAAGGAATTTGTCCAGAACCAATTAATTTGAAGATATATTCAACGTTTGTTGTTAATCTGACGCTTATAGACCTTCCTGGTATCACGAAGGTGCCAGTCGGCGATCAGCCTGAAGATATCGAGAGTCAAATACGCCAACTTGTGTTGAAATATATATGTAATCCTAACTCTATTATATTAGCTGTCGTCACTGCCAACACCGACATGGCCACAAGCGAAAGTTTAAAACTTAGCAAGGACGTAGATCCAGATGGGCGACGTACATTAGCCGTTGTGACTAAGTTAGACCTTATGGATGCAGGTAATTTTACTGTTTAAAATTATTGTTTTATTATTTTAACGAATTATAAAATCACTATGTTTTTCGTTACTCTAGGAACCGATGCTATAGACATACTATGCGGCAGAGTAATTCCCGTAAAATTGGGAATTATTGGCGTGGTTAATCGTTCTCAGCAAGATATAATGAACAATAAAAGTATTAAAGATGCACTGAAGGATGAAGCTGCGTTTTTACAACGCAAATATCCTACTTTGGCGAATAGAAACGGGACCCCTTATTTGGCTAAGACTTTAAATCGCTTACTCATGCACCATATTCGGGATTGCCTTCCAGAGTTAAAGGTAACAACGCTGACTGAATACTAATAGCTTACGATACATAGCTAGAGAAAACTAAAATGAGCATAATTTGGTAGAACTTATGTTTTTTAAAAATAGACGAGAGTAAATGTGATGGTTTCACAATTTCAAACTCTACTTAATTCGTATGGGGAAGACGTGAGCGACAAGAGCCAGACGTTGCTTCAGATTATTACAAAGTTTGCGAGTAGTTATTGCTCCACGATCGAAGGAACGGCCAGAAACATAGAGACGACGGAATTGTGCGGCGGTGCTCGAATTTGTTATATTTTTCATGAAACATTTGGTAAGACGCTCGATTCTATTCACCCGCTGGCGGGTCTGACGAAGATGGATATTTTAACGGCCATTCGAAACGCAACTGGCCCAAGACCCGCTTTATTTATACCGGAGGTCTCTTTTGAATTGTTGGTTAAACGGCAAATTCGAAGACTCGAGGACCCCTCGCTACGGTGTGTGGAGCTCGTGCACGAGGAAATGCAACGAATTATACAACACTGCGGCACCGAGGTGCAACAAGAGATGTTACGTTTCCCAAAGTTACACGAACGCATTGTCGATGTTGTGACGCATTTGTTACGTCGACGTCTCCCACCTACTAATCACATGGTTGAAAATTTGGTTGCTATAGAGCTAGCATACATCAATACCAAGCACCCAGATTTTCATAAAGACGCTGCTCTTGTATCGTCCTTGCTTAAAAATTCTGATGCGGATCACGTGAAACACAACAGAAGACTTCCTCCTACCATAAACGTATCAAACACTATAATTCCAAACGATGTAGTAAGTAACTAGAAAGAAAAAACATAATCCCTTTTAAATACTTTGGATGTAGAAACTAATTGCTTCCATATACGTACGCACACTAAAATCGGTAATTTCGTGTTTAACTGAAAAAGATTTATAACATTTGAAATATCAAAATTCGTGTATCAGTTTCTCCGGCGTGCCATGTAACTAAAAACATAACATGTCCCTAACAGAATGTAAAGTCGATTAACAGTCAAGACGATGTGGCATCCTTTTCCGAGCAGAGTAAGGACCAACAAGGATATCAGAATCACTGGCTGCTAAACAAGTTGCCTCAAGGAAGAAGCGATTCAACAAGTTCGATCGACAGTTCCCCAATACGAAATCGTGAAAATAGCGAATCTCCTCATCCAAATTTAATGATTGAGTTGCAGAAATCATCTCCACAGCAGAAACCGGTAAACTTACTTCCAGAGGTACCGATGCAGACACCTCGCAAACTCAGTGAGCGGGAGCAACGAGACTGTGATGTTATCGGTATGAATAACAAGGGTTTTAGAGTTTTCTCAATGAAACCGATACTTTATTCCATTTATTTATATACATACGTTTAACTTTGCAGAGAGATTAATAAAATCATACTTTTATATCGTACGAAAATCTATACAAGATAGCGTTCCGAAAGCTGTCATGCATTTCCTAGTCAACTATGTAAAAGATAACTTACAAAGCGAACTCGTAACACATTTGTACAAGTCGGACCACGCCGAGGTACTCTTAAACGAGAGTGAACATGTTGCTATTAGACGCAAGGAAGCGGCAGACATGCTAAAGGTATATTCGCATTAATAACTAGGTGTTGTTCGGTCTTCCAGAATTCGCTACTTCAAATTATATGTGACTGCACGTGTGTCTTGTGTTTCAGGCACTAACTCAAGCTGGCCACATTATTAGTGAAATTCGAGAGACGCACATGTGGTAACTGAACCCGTACACTATTTACGTCATCAAGTTATAGTTCAATATAGACATTTTGGCATTTTAGTTAGATAAATCGACGACTGAATTTACGTGTACGTCGTACTACTGTATATAATTTATTTCCCATGCAAGCAGTGTCTCTGTAACTACAACATTAATTTTTAAGATCTACGCATTTTCTTTTAGTTTCACTTTTTAAGCATAAAAAAACAACACAATACCGTAATACGTGTATTTATAGCAAACATTGATATTCAGAGAGAGAAGTATTGCCATTAATATTTAATAATACCAATGGTGCTCATGCCACAACTTGATCTGCTCATGCCTCTACTTTAAAAGCCTTATCTCAAATTGATGCAATTATTTAAAATTAAATACGGGAAACCTCAACTTTCTCGATGATCGTAAAGTGTAAGAAGAAGAATGAACTATCGCGAATATAGAGCAATTTGTTATTTCTTCTTTTTTTTGTAACATTTTGCACTGCTCGCAAGAATCGACGTGTGAATAGTATTTAATGCAAAAATTATCGTAATGGATTCGGTTCTTTTTTGACACTTTGTGATATAAATCCAAAACCATGTAGTATCAATGTATATAACTACGCATGAAAACTATGTCGACTTTACTGTTATTGAGAGGTACAGCCAAATTGATTGTAACATTGAATGATACACTGTTGTGTTTTGATAGTTTCGATGTTTGGTGCAGCAAAGAACTTTTCAATAAAGTGTACGTGCTCAAGCAACAGAGGCAAAGCCTGTATGTACTGGCCTTCGTACATCTTAGAAATCGCATTTAATCTTCTGTCGACTGACTTCCGCAATTGATCGTTGATTTTTCTACAATCGAGTTTCTCGTTACACTTGTGACATCGCTTCGTTAATACATCTCGCTCATCTCTTTCGTTTACAGTAAACGCATCGATAATTTCGGAGCATGCCTTGCATTTATAATTCATTGTTTTAGGTAACGGATTTTGCCAATTTTGTGTACAAGCTTCGCATGCACACAGGAAACGATACTTTTTCCACAAATATTCGCGTCTCTGTAATCTGCCCTCGCTAAGAAAATGTGGTCCATAGCAATCAAGAATCTCGCTACCTTTACCGATAAAGCATAATGTTCTTACCACGACTATGCCTGTGAACGTAATTTATGCAACTTCTGCATATCAGAGTGCACAGAACATAAGAAATTGTTATCAGTTTGCAAGGGGTGTATTTCTTACCTGATGGATAAGAATGACGAACCACGTTCGGATAACAACTATGATTCACCAGGCTGACCGATGGATATATTGCCCCGCCAACGTGTCTCGGCTCCCAGGCGTGCGTTTCCTTGTCGTACACGTTTTCCACGATCTCGTAAGCATTGCAATTAACAGCTTGCAAATGGTGCAGCATCGCTACAGCCAAAGAGGTGAATGTTTCCTTCGAGCAAACAACGTTCATCTTACTCAAGACAAAAGTGAAACACTTTGCTAAAAAGATCGCTTCTATAGCGCGAATAAGATTTATATTTGGTTCCAAAGTCGCGCAATGAGTTTCTAACTCTAATACGGTACGATAATCGTGAGGACTATAAACTTCACTTATCCCTAATTTGCTGTACTCTTTATTTATGTTTGCAGCGTGATATCGAAGGAAATTGTCATCCAGGAACGGGATTTCACTGTCCTCGGCATTATTGTTGTTCAGTTTTACAGCATTTGGAAATAAGGAGCCTACGATCGTGGTCCTGTACGCCAGTAACAAATGCGAAGCTTGTCTCTGCGTTTCTACGGAATCGTCCTCGTAGAAAGCATTAAGTACAGAGCACTCGTACCGATGGTACGTTTCCCATGCTTCCCTACGACACTTTTCCGAGCAGAAAGACACCTGCGGTAATAATTCCACAGGAAATAATAAGTGTGAAAATGAATATCGAGGAGTGGGAACGTTCGATGTACATATTCGCGTTACTAACCGTTCTACAAGAATGGCAGGGGATCTTAACGCTGTCTTCTAATTTGAGAGTAACGTGACAGTGAAGGCAGTTTCTTTTGAGCGCCTCTTTATTGGTACTGAAAGAGAACGGTCGCTCAACGATAAGAACGCTTCCCGCTTTGATGTTTCTGGTAGCTACAAGGTGTCGGCCCCTTTTCTCGTTGATTTGTAAGGCCAAGGCGTCGGAAGAAGCTTCGAGAACAGCGTGCCGTTTCCCGTCGACGACTGGCACCGCTGCGTCGCGGTTCCCCGAGGAGAAGCCTTCGCCCGAGTTGCATTTCCTATGCCGATTTCTGCCCCGGGAAGCAGACGCCTTCAACCTTTTCGAACATTCCTTCTCTAGATGCATGCATGCCTCTCTACTTTCCAAGAAATCGCTCACACTCTCGGTAGTCTTATCATAAAGTTTCGCGGGAAGCGCGAGCATGCACTCACAGCATCTTAGGCAATTAACAAAAGCCTTAGAGTTGTACCAGTATCGTGCGCAATCTAAAAGCGCATTCAGGAAGAATCTACTGGTTACACTGGCCGCAAACAGTGTTTCGGTAAGGATACAAATTCTACCTTCCTCGTGCGTAACTCCATCATCGTTAACCGTCTCGCGGCTTTTACCATAAAGCTCTGCCGCTTTAACTTCATCCTTACCCGTGTACGACTCGTCAATTCTTACGCTCTCTATACAGGGTATTCCCATGAGAACCTTTATCATTCCTTCTCTGTCGCCTTTCGTAGATGATTCTTGGAAGCGGCCCGCAAATGGCACTACCGCTGCAGCATCGTGAGCGGTCTTGAAGAATTCGCTAAACTTACTGTACCTGCGAGGAATTTACAAGGAGATGAAACATACATGTAGGTGTTGATTTGACTGGTTCAATCAGGTGCCCGCAAACCCAATCGATCACTTTAATTTTTTATTAGAACACTTTGTTCCCTTCAATTGCTTTGTAATGACGAGCAAAGTTTTATGCCTGTAGTTCTGAAATATGTACTACGTGTATGAAGCGGTACCAATCTAATGACTGTCGCATATCTTCAACGACCGTGCTTCTAACCGACACACCTTAATTTAGTTCTCTAAATTTACCTACGTAATTTAATCGAAGACTGAAATAGGTCGAGCGATAGTTTCCCATTTCTACGCGCGTACAGAAGAGTTACTTCATCTGAACGATATTCGGTTACTGGATTTAAAGGCTTTCAATGATTGGGTCTATTTAATCAATCCATCAATTCCGTTGCTCCTTGCCACTGATCGAATCGTATTTTATATAAATTGTTTGACGAGCCGTAACGAAAATCTCGCTTACCCTTTGGCAACAGACATTTTATATTGTTGATAGAACCGATGAATTGCAATGCAATTTATATTAAATTAGCGCTCGCACTTTTATCGTGGGTACAAGACACGGGACGATTGAGCTGTGACGAATTCTAAAATTAGATAGCGGAGAATTTCCTCCGGGACATCGTGTCGTTCGTTTAAACTCTTAAATTTATGAAAAATATTTGGATAAAATGGAATTCTATCGCTATCCCACGCGATATAATTATAACGGGATTATATCTTCTAGCACGATTGTTTCTGCGCAATGGGTATAAGTGCATTTGTGAAAGTAAAGGAAGAAAAATTAATATAATGCATTTCTTTAAACTTTTCAAAAAATTATAAATGGTATGCGGAATGTATTTTTTAATATTTCTAAACAGAAATGAATAAATCGTTTTGAATTGTTCTACGAATCAAGAATTTAGTCAATTTTGGTCGACGATTTACTTATTTTAGAAATAAAGTGTATATTTCACAGACCAGAGCATGTACGCATACATATGTAGTATATCCAGTTCGTAATACGAACACGTTAATTAATTTATCCGCGAAAGTTTTCAGCTGTTTTAAAGGAATTAAAAAGTCGAATATTAATACTGTCTTTCTGCGATCGGTGTCACTAGTGTACCGAATCATTGGGTGTACCAGTGGTACTAGACTGTACTAGACGTCACATGATAAGAACGGGTGTGAGTGCTTCCCTTTCAATTCCACAGTGAAATGTTCTTATTTTAAAGAATTACAAGGGTCCGTGGTTCACTGATGCTTTAAATCGATATAGACATTCGTTCATTTACGTTACTACGTTTGTCTCAAGTCTTGCGCGCAACGACAAAGCTAAAAACAGCGCAATGAGATACATTTTGGGCACTACCTTCGCGACCACTGCTTCTGCTACAATTCTAGTATTAGGTATTAATCCTTATTTATATATGTATTCCGTTTCAAATGAAAAGGAAACCACCAATATCTTGTGTCGTCGAAAAATCTATTTTTATTCATACACTATATGATAATAATTCTTACAGTATTATATCATCTATTCACTGGGAAAGGAGAGCGCGTTAGTATCGCATGGTGAGTAAAAAGTTTCTGCATATTAGCATTTAAAATAATAACGCACATTGTTGTAAGAAAATTCTTTTAGGTTCCTGGAGAATTCGTCTCCATACATGTGGGCAACTCTTGGTATTGGCCTTGCGGTAGCCTTATCCGTAGTTGGCGCTGCACTGTGAGTTTCATGCTGTTTTTTATATGTAATTAAACGACGAACGGATAATATAAATCGAGTGTTTCAGGGGAATTCATACGACAGGAGTGTCGATCGTTGGAGGTGGCGTGAAAGCCCCAAGGATTAAAACAAAGAACTTAATTTCTGTAATATTTTGCGAAGCTGTGGCCATTTATGGTTTGATCACTGCAATCGTTTTATCTGGAATGTTGGATCAGTTTAACTTTGCTGAAGCTAGTTTAAAGGAAGAAATTCGTGTTCAGAATTGGCTAGCTGGGTATCTAATGTTCGGAGCTGGCATGGCCGTTGGTCTCGTCAATCTATTCTGTGGTATAGCCGTTGGTATCGTGGGTTCGGGTGCAGCTCTTGCAGATGCAGCTAATTCTGCTCTGTTCGTGAAGATTCTTATTGTTGAAATCTTTGGTTCCGCCATTGGACTCTTTGGGTTAATTGTTGGCATTTATATGGTAAGTAACTTAAATACGCTTATAAATATCTCATTTTATCTGTTAAATATTAATAAACTCATTTTTGTAGACATCTAAGGTAAAAATGGGAAATAAAGTATAGATTTAGAGTAAAGAGCAGTATTATACACCACTGTAACAGTATGTTCAGGAAAGCACAGTGTTTCATTCCATGTTCAGCAATACGATAAAAGTTGAAAGGATAAATATAGAAAAGAATTTAAAAGAATGCCTTTGTTCGAATGAATATGAAACAAATCTTCTCATACAATCGTCATCTACATTTTGACCAAGCATATAAGTTTGATAGAAAATGATTTAAGGGATTATTCAAACTTATTAGTGTCGGATATGATGATCTCTGTACATAACTATTTGTAATAGCATAACATTTATTGATGTAATACTGTTTCTGTTTATGGTAGTTTGAGTGCGTTCTAGCGCTCTTCTTCTAATGTATCTAATGTATATATGTTTATCAACAGAAATGTTGTACTAAATGAAAATACTACTACATTATATTTACTTGTACGTGTTACACATCTATATAAAACATGGTATATATATGTACTCGTATTTATCAGGGAGATTCATTTCGCATTATATGTACAAGGAAAATATTCTTTATTCTCTTGACAATAGTAAAAAACTTTTCAATAACAATGTATAAAAATTCATGATTCTGCATCTAAATCGTCAGCGGTAGAAGTTCTTACAAATAGTAGTCGACGAAGGCCAATTACAAATATCTAACACCGTTAGCAGCGATGGGCCAACACTTGGTGAATGCTTTTAAATGCTTGTTCCAAACACTTTACATACTCATTTGCATTGCAATAATTATTGTAACCTGTCACAACAGCGCCAAGTCTGCTATCTTGGATCATGTATCTAAACATGGAACGAACGTGTTACAAGCAAAGTTTCGGAACGTTACCTTCTACATTAGCAGATGGCAGATAACATGTTTCTAAAAAAAAAAAAATAAAAACGTGCATCTTACCCGATTCCGTATCCATTTCTTATTACTGGTCCGAAACCACCAGCAAATACGGCTGGACTTGAAAGGGTAGATGTAGACAAAACGTTATTGTTTATATATTCATACGCTGAGTCTTTGAAAATGGCTGGCTGTGGAAGATTCGATTGTTCCCAAATTTTTCTCAACGCGAACAAATGTCTATCGAATCCTTGTCCTATAAATATGCGTGAAAAGATTTCTCATCGTACATTTCAATGCCAAAAGTAATAGACCATTTCGATAGTGCTGTATAATTATTACCCATAGCCGCATCCTTAGTGAGCGCATTGTGAACGTTACTACAGTTGATTATTAACTGTTTCAATTCAGCTGTTGATAAATTGTTATTTTTCAAAGCCATGATTTCACACGTCGCCTTTGTTTCCTTTGTACAAGATCTAATAGTTTCTGTTCTTCCGTGTTTAAACGCAGCCGTACTACAAGATTCATATGTCGGTACAACGCAACCCTTCATATAGTATAAAGCTAACTGGAAAGCCAATTGCATAATTGCGTCCGGGCTTACGCCAAATTTTTTACATTCGTCTTTACCAAATTCGTTAACTATAATGTGATCGATACTTAGTTCTTTAGTCCATTCTTCGTATTTTTTCTTTTCTGTATCAACAATCCCTTGTATATTATCATCTACAATAAATTCGAGTTTTCGGACATCTTCTGTTCCTTCCTTGAGGTGATGAATGTCATTAGGATGAAATCTTGGTCGATTTGAAATATCATCCTTTACATCCTAATGAAAAACATGCCATCAAATATTACAACCTTTCCTCCTAAAATTCGAAATTACTTACGTTAAAGTATCTTAGAACAGCTACTCCGTCTCCCCATGAATGCTCAAAATTTATCCCAGCATAACCATCTTGCGTAACAATTACAGAAAATGATTTATCAAACCACCTGTTTGTTCCATCCGAATGGAGATACGTGCCAACTAATTTGTTATAATCGGTACCAATGTACTCATCGTCCAGTGTCATCAGGAGTATAGCAGAGTCTATTTTTTGTAAGACCTCTTGATTACCAATTTGCAATAAATGTGCTCTCGTATTAGCCCACAGATTACGCTCTGAAGTTGTAAGTACCCCAATCGGGCTTTTATTGGCTGGTCTATCATCTTCCAAGATAGATTTTAGACAAGTTGCTATTGTCTTTGGCTCCAAAATATAGCCATTTTCATCTAATACATCGAAAGAGTAGAAATGCCCTTTCCTCATCACAATTACATGTCGCGCAGATGTATCCTGATAAATCTCATCTTTTTCTACTTTCGGTAATCTCGTGGTATTAAACAAATTGTGATATTGTGACATGTCTAGAGGAAAAGCCTGTAATAACGATTTTTTTCCAAAAATATTAAACAATTTCTTCTCGCAACATGAAAAACAAATTTGCCTTACCTTGAACAAATAAGCTCCATACCAACTAAACCGAGGTGGTAACAATCTTGTAACTGTACGAAACAAATTTGTATCAGACTTTTTGGGATTCAAATGGAACACTTCTGGTGGTAGAATATGTTCCCGCAATGATTTCATAAATCTTAACGATGATATAATAAGATTGGTAGCCTTCACTAACTGCACGTTATACGTCGAATTACTTTCTGGTACAAAGACTATGAAGGGATTGTAATTGATGGGTAAAGGCTTACGGTCTCTTAGATACATATTAAACCAAGGTTCGCTGATGTAGCTAGTATGAAGATTTTTAGCATCTTTTTCAACAAGCTGCTCGTGCAAAGCGCAACCATCTTTAATAAGAAATTCATCAACATAAGCCATGGTTTTCTCCAATTGTTCTTTAGGTAACAAAGGTGTCTGCGCGTTTAAATATCTTGCGCATGTGTCTGTTAATTTGGGAATTGGCAAACGTGGCAGAGATTGTTGAAAGTGCATTGTGGGAGTTTCACTTCTTTTAATATATTGATATTCTTCGTCCTGTCGGGTGGTTGTACTCCTGTAATAATGAAATATATGCAAAACAAAAATCAATTTTGCTTTTAAGTTATTTACCTTGATACTTGCAACATTAATTGCACCCTTCTTGGATTAATCTGCGGAATAGATGTATTATTAAAATCATATGCCACATATAAAAAATTTGCAAGGTACTTACCATATTCCCTCTATAATAATTATGTCTTACACTGGATGAAAACATATTGCACGTATAAAAAAACCTGTTTACTAAATACTTAAATGTTCAGAGTGAACAAACGATCCCGTATAAGCCAGTGTAAACTACCTTAGTTACCGTCAATATGAGCAGAACGTTAAGTAACTGTAATTAACTATTGTGTAACGTATATTATAAAAACAAGTGTTTGGGTGTGTATTTCTATATGCACACCTACGTTTCCATCTTAAACTTTCTGCCCGGTAATTACGGTAATGACAGTTTCTTGCTCGAAAAGCATTTAAAAGTCTGTCTGGCATTAGCGCGTTTTCACGCCTATCACAGCAGGAGAAGAATTGACCCGCGCGTTTACTTTAGGGACATTTGAAACACCCCAATGCTTCTTTTAAAATTGCAAACCGGCATTTAATTTCTCAAACAGCCCAATTCTGTTTGCAACGATATTGAAAAAATTGACATTTGCAACTTTGTTGCCTTCAATGCCTTCCTAATGCGTGCGGGAATAGTGTAGAAAACGTGTATATAGTTGGAACGTTGTCCCTAGATCGAACGTGTTGTTCAATACCGTTCAATACTTGCCCCGCCGCAAGGGTTAGATTTCTGCATTACATATGTACCTATTTTGATTTTATGTCCCTTTTATTTGCAATTTAAAATTTGAAGTTTGACATATTTTTCATACTTCTGTGTCTAGTTTCAAATTTAAGAGAATGGAATTACATCGACCGATGAATGTGTTCTATCGAAAATTAAAATATTTAAATTTCGAATAGAATAAAATAATTTGAAATGGGAAATAAAGTCTTCACTCTTCAACTGCGATGCGTCGCAAAATTTTTTATAGTTAAAATGTTAAAAGTTTTTCCCAACTTTGATAAAAGAGATGTCGCTGCTTCGAATGCAATGTGCGCAGTATGTAGTGGGAATGATCGTAATATAAATGGCGATCGCTGGTTCGACGCGATGGTTCTCGTGATGCTGTAGTACTACAGTTGAATATGGTCTGTGTTAAGATCTCAAGTTCGCAAAAGTGTTAATTTGGCGTTTAAGTTCTTTCCGCAGTGTATTAAAATGAACGAGCGTCAGTAATGGGAGATTTGTTTGATATCGCGAACCTAATCACAACTGTCGGTGTTGATAGAATAAAGATTAAGCCGGAGCCCGGATTACCGGAGAAGTCGTCGAATGAAATATTAACAGAGTTATTTAGTACGTTCGATGCTGAAGAAGAAATAGCATCACCAGAGAACACCGATCAACAGGTTCCAAATGCTAGTGTCAAAGTTGAGAAACCTCAGAAGAGGACTCAGGTCAAGAAGAAGAAAACTAAAAAGAAACATAAACATAAGGATAAAAAGCATAAAAAGAAGTCAAAACGTAATTCCTCCGAGAGCAACAGTGACCTTGAAAGTAAAATATAATTGATAATTAGAAATTGGGTGTGTACATTGTTTAATAGTTGTAAGTATATAATCTTTTCTTGTTGTAATCTCTAGATGTCAAGAAGAAGAAGAAACATAAAAAGAAAGCGAAACGGAAGCACGAAAATGATTCCAGCAGGTCATCGGATTCTGAAGAGCCTAAAAATAAGATACCCAAATTTACCACTGACAATGTAAAAAGGAAAGGTCGTAATAAAGATGGGTTAGATAAGAACAATTCAGACGCATTGACAAATTTTGACCAAGTGTTGTCGGTTAAAAAAGAACCAGGGTTAGAAGGCACTCGTGCGATGGGCTCCAAGAGCCCTTTGCTACCACCACTTTCAAAAAAGATTCAAGATGAATCCGAGGAGCCGTTGATACCTAAAATTCTTGGTTGGTATAATTTAACAGTTACATTCAGATTTTATAATACACATTGCTGCTAAATATTCTTTTTGTACGTAGAAAAACCGAAGCAAACAGTTCAAGGAAAGATCTTAATAAAAGACCTCAAGAACAGTGCTGTTTATAACGAGACGGTGAAAGAAATAGAGAACAAAGAAAAAGAAAGGGCAGCGAGGATGGAAGATGGTGAATTGTCCGATAGCAGCACGGACAATAGAACCCCGACATTAAGTCCTAGTCCAGTGCGATGCATTTCGCTCAGATCACCAACATTGAGTCCAACTTCGGAGAAAGTAGAAAATACAATGCCAAGTCCTACCAAAGGGGGAATAACCGCGAGGAATGATTTAAGATTAATTTTGAGAGAAAAAGAGAAGAAAAGATTAGAAGGTACGGATAAAAAGTTGGATGAATTAGAGAAGTCAAAGTTGTACATGGATAGCGAATACAAAGAGAGAGCATATAATTATAACCAAAAGACCACGATAAACAGAGATAGTAAACGTAATCACAATTGCCATTTACAAGAGAAGAGAAGATCTGAATCTCAAACATGCATGGACTTGTATAGAAGTAGAAGCAGAGGGACGGATAAACAAAGGGATAAGAGTAGAGATGGGCATAATAAAAGTAGGAGCGGCGACAGACGCGAGTCTGTGAAAAGTCGAGAAAGACGAAGACACAGGAGTCGTAGTGATGATAGAAGCAGAGATAAATATGCGCGGGGTCGAAGTAGAAGTAGAGAACGGAAGTTGGTATTACTGCTCTATTAGTATACATAAGTATTTTGTGATATATTCCTAAATATTTAATGTTTGCATTATATCAGGGAACGGATAGAGATTGATAAGAAGAAATTGTTGGAAATTGCAAGAAAGAATGCAATAAATATGATTAAACAAGGAACATTACCACTGGCGCAACAAGACAAAGCTATCGCTGCGATACAAACTGGTGGGAAAACTGTAGACGAGCTCACAGGTAAATATTTCAATTACCAGTCAAAATTATGATGTTTCAATGATGAATAGCAAAATATATCTTCTTGTTTTAGACTTTTGTAAATCATTATCAAAATCCGAAGCATTGGGTGAACTTTCTAGTATCTCTTCGGAAGAGGATGGAAGTGAATCTGAAAAAGGATTTCACCATCCATTTTTGCTCAAAGGTCGACCTAGTTCTATCATTATGAATATTCGGGTGGGTTCGATATATTTTAAAAGACATAAATGTTAATAATGTTTATTCATAACAAACTATTGATATACTTTAGGATGCGAAACAATTGCCGACAAAAACATTCCAAGAAAAAACAGTAGAATCATCGAATCAACTACGTTTACAATTTCCTGTATCCAGTGGACAACATCATAGAAAAAGTGGTAAAGTTCCTGTTATAGTGAAAGCATATGAAAATATCATTCTATCTCAGTTCCATACAAATTCTTGTTTCCTACAGAAAATGAATGGATACCAGTTACACCAAAAAAGTCAGAACCAAAGAAACAATTTGTACCAGCTTCTGTTCCGAGTGAACCAGTTTCTGTAATGCCTCCACCACCTACACCAGTACCTCCAGTGCAATCAGCGCTCTTCTGCCAACCAGTAACAGCAGAGGTATGGAAGGAAGAAGGGACATTTTTCAGTTGGTTTTAAAATATAATTGCATTAATGTATATATATGTTATATCTACAGCCGATAGACATTGGTTCAATTGTATCTCAAAGATTAGCAGCAATGAGGAAATTAAGAGAAAACCCAAATGACGTGTGTGCTCAGAATGAAATGTATCGAGCACAAAATGAGGTAATACTCCTATGATCATGAAATATACTTGTATTGTTTGGTATTTTTGCCCTATATTGTGTGTTATAGATGAAAACGTGGGCGGAAAGTAAACAAATGCCAGGGCAATTTACTGGCAGTACGGGAGCCAAAGTGCTCTCACCTGCGGAACTTACGTCAGGTTATCAAGCTTGGGCTCGTAAGGTAACAGTATTATTTACAATCTGATCACGTCTCATTACTCGTCGTTCTATATTTATTTCATCATTAAAACTTTTGCTAGCAATCCTCGATCTTATTATGTATGTACATGTCAGATATAATTGGCGACATTATATCCGAGTATGAATGCATATATTAACACGTATGATTTGCGATATCACAACTCTCTCTCTCTCTCTCTCTCTCTCTCTCTCTCTCTCTCTATCTATCTATCTATCTATCTATCTCTCCCTCCCTCTCGCCCCCTCTCTCTCTCGCTCTCTCTCTCTCTGTCTCTGTCTCTTAACAATGCATTGCCTGATACTGATATTGCCTGTAACAAGTTTTCAGGTACAGTCCCTATGAAGATCAATGTCATGTTGATCCAATAGGAACTGTGATGCAGGCACAGACTATTTCTTATATAGAGATAGATTCTGTGCCTGCATGGACACAGGAGCACCATTATTTTATACCTATTCTGTATATATATGGACAAACTATACATTGAAATATCAAGTGCTATTATAATGACTACTAATCGTTACAATAAGTAAAAGGCACACTAATGAAAGGAAATTAATTGTATAGAAAGTTCATTTATATAATGGGCTCTTGTGAGATTATTGCTAATTATCATCAGCTTCCTATCATAGGATTTCATCAGGAGTTACTCTATATCTCTCTGTCATAAAGCTGGGATATTTAGCATTAGTCTGCATCCACCTGAGGGTTTGTTACAGGCACGTAGCTACATCAGAGAAGAATCAACTTCAGCGGCGTGATGTCGAATTTATAATTTCTTTGGTAAGTATCCTCACCCGAAAAATGAGAATTTTATACAATCGATTGAAACTACATTGAAATGTCATTATTAGACATAAAGTAACAAAAAATATTTTATTACTTTTTGTTATATATATATATATATATATACATGTTTATTGTCATGTTTATCTCTTAACTTTATTGCCATTGCGATATTCATTAGCTCTAACTTGACCAACTATTTAGGATCAATTAGTATCTGCGCAACCTGTTTCGGGTGGGATGGGTATGGCATTACTGCAGAAGATGGGTTGGCGACCAGGGGAGGGATTGGGAAAAAATAAAGAAGGTACACTTGAGCCGTTGCAGCTCGAAGTAAAATTGGATAAAAGAGGCCTCGTCTCGGAACAAGATATCGGGCAGAAAGTAGGAAAAGCTACAAAGCCGTTGGTACCAGCCATCAAAACTTTAGAAGGTACACCGATTTTCTTTCAATGCAATGATTCCTAATAGAATAATATGAACAAATTGAAATCGATGTATCATCGCAGGAAAGCATCCGGTATCGTTGTTGGGAGAATATTGTTCAAAGCGAAAACTTGGCGCTCCAGTTTATGAATTGTGCTTTGAGTGTGGACCGGATCATAAAAAAAATTTCCTCTTTAAGGTATGTAACGATTCCTATCCTCTACGTCTATAAATTTTACACATTATTGATATATAATATTATATTTCAGGTTAAAGTGAACGAAGTCGAATATAAGCCAAGCGTGGCAAGTCCTAATAAAAAGCAGGCTAAAGCGATTGCAGCACAGATTTGCTTACAAACTTTGGGGTTATTACCCGAGCCTAATTCTACGACTGTTTCAAAATCGTAGTTACATTTTTAGAAATTACTTTACAATCAATTAAAAGAATACTGCATAACGATGTATAAAATTTGTAAATTCAAAGTACATAAGTTACTCTTTTTTTAATTTCACTATGTATATAAAATAACTTAACATTTGAATGACTTTCCTTTTTACCACTGTAACTGCTACTTTAAATATATGCACCGATGCATATAATGTAAATAAATGAAAAATATATTATGGATGCTCTTATATATATATATGCCTGTATGTAATGTTTACATACAAATTTTGAAAATTTAAATGTTTCTGGAACACTTTTTATTTATGAAGGCGAACAAAAAAAAGGAATTTTTATTTTCGAGGACAATTTTTTTAACATTTAGGGGGGGGGCATGTACCGAAATATGCGAAAAAGATAACAAATTTTTTTCTTATTCTCAGTATTTGATATGTCATAAATGTTTCCTGAAAATTTGAGACCGAAAATCGCAAAAATATCGAAGATTTGGCTGCGGCCTCACTTGATTTGGCTAGTTGGCTTGGCGCTGCGTCGTTTCGTTTCTCAAGGCGTTGATTGGTTCGACGTCGCGGCATCATCACGCGCATGCGTGGACGTGCGTAACTTCCCCCACTAAAAACAAGTCTAAGTGATTTCCTCACACGCTGATTGCTGATTGCTGATTGTAAGAGGCGAAAGCGTAGAATATGCTTATAGAATAAGGGCAGGCTATAAAAGAGGGGAAAGCGACGAAGGCGAGAGAGCGAAATAGGATAAAATAGAATAAGGATAGGTTAAGAAAAATGTAAAGAGAAGGAAAGGCGAAGGGAGATTGTAAAGGAGAATGTAACCCTCAGGGGAATCATTAAATCATATACATACAGTATTACGAACGAGATACGAAGAGATAGATTCACACATCACACATTTAGTAGCAAATTTCCAATTAATTTATCTGCAAAACACTAAAGAAATATTTGCATTTATTAATCGCTTTCTATTTCTACTTTATTTTTCGGCGAGTTCGAATTGATTTACATATTTTTCATTTTTTAATGAAAAGTAATTAAATTTATTATAGTAATGAGTTGAACGAAGAATGTATAACAGAAATCTGAATTACTGATTAGGTTATAGTTGAATACATTTCAAAGGTACGAATTAAAAGGTTTTTAAGTAACTTTTAAACTTCTCGATAATATGAGACTTTTTTTACTTTGTCAATTATGCACGATCTTCGGAAAAAGAAAATGAACCGCACTCTCTGCCTTGTTGTCGTTTGTCGTAACAAGGGTGGGGAGAAAGTTTGCCTCGCAGGTCGCGATTTAACGTCAAAATGCCATGCCATTGATACCTATGCCGCAATATGCCGGCAATTGAATTTCTACTGTGATGGACGATGTGGAAGTCCCAATCTTTTACGACGATGAAGGTGATTTTGTGGGACACGAATATCTACAGGATACGGATTATGAATACGAATACGAAGATGTGGAGAGAGAAACGTTGTTCGAATTGTACAAATATTGCGTTGGACCCACCGTTTATGATACAGCCTCATATATATTACCCCTGCTTATTACTACGATTATATTTAGATTATCTGCTCGTTCTCGTAAGATATATTCTCGCTTATAGTATACAAACGTGTCAGTCTACAATGGCATCATATAAATCACTTGCTTCTTCATTTAATGTTGCAGAGTATGTGTCACATAGGAATTTTCATCTATTATCAATGATTATTGGTATATACAATATATATCACTATGTAACGGAATGTTTATTCACGTTACTAGTACTTTGTACATTTTCATATATAGCATTACACATACCTAAGAGAAATTATAATAGCATAAGCATATTTTTACCACCTATTTTTGTTATTGCGTATTGGTAAGCGATGAAATAGTTTTAATTATTTCTTTTAACATCTCGAATATGCGCACGAGCAATTTTCTTCTATGTTCTGATTTTTAGCGAACTCTCTATGCCCCCAGTAATTTGGCATAAAATACGTAGCGTGGTAATGACCATGGCAATGAAAACAATTAGCGTAGCTATTGACAGAATTAATTCAAATGACTTGCCCAATATTTACAGTTATATGGGATATACATTTTGCGGTGTCACGTGCCTTTTTGGGCCATGGACATCGTTCAAAGATTACACTTTGATACGATACGCAAATAATCAAGTACATATTTATTTTATTACAAGTCATATGTCTTTAAGTATACGAAGCAAAATGTGTAGTAATAAAATTTCTTACTTCTAGAACAAGTGGTGGATGCTGTACGCAGCTGAATATCTAATTTTATCCTTCGCCTTTTTAACTGTGTCCAATTGCTGGACACAATGGGTATTGACGGATAATTCTTGGAAGTTGGTGGATATTAATTCACTACAAATTCTCACCATTCGCATAATAATCGATATTAATATTCTTTTGCATTTTAGGTGGTTCTTAGCTTATAGAGATGCATTATCTTTTCGAACATCTCATTACTTTATCTCATATATTGCATCGAGTGTATTGCTACTAGGGGGATTCCCACATGTGCTAACTGCTGTAGTAAAGCCATTAAAAGTAGAATTCCCACGGTCACTTGTACAAGTTGTTATTTTTTGGAACATGCCGATGCATTTTTGGTTGAAAACATGTATATATATAAGCATTCAATCTTATTCATATATATATATTTAAATTTTTATATCAATTACCTTTAGAATGTTTTCAGATATATTTCGTCCAAGCGTTAAGTACTTGGGGAAATTCGGAGCCGTGACAGTGACGTATTTAACGAGTGCTCTTCTACATGGATTGAATTTTCAATTGGCAGCAGTCTTGCTCAGTCTTGGATTCTATACGTACGTAGAATTTCAGCTTAGATCTATGCTCGCTAGTATTTTCGATGCGTGCATCGCGTCGAAACAGTGTACCAAGAATAAATGTACGCACGCATACAACACGCACAATTGTTGGTGGGTGTTTTTAACGAACTTGATGTTCTCCGGACTATCAGTTTTTCATTTAGCTTACTTAGGCCTTATGTTTGATACATCAGAATTACAAGAGACAGGGTACAGTTACATTCACACCATTGAGAAATGGTCTCAACTTGGATTTGCTAGCCACTGGGTCATGTTTGCTACGTACTGTATATATTTTTTAATTAGATAATACTAGATATATAAATCGTGTCTGTTCACATTAAATAATTCGATCATGACGCTCAAGACTGTATCCAGAAACTATAGATAGTATTAATGTATTATTTGAATAAATTTTTTATACGAATTTTTTATTCCGATATTGTGTGCAAATATCAGTGTCCTTTACCATTTCTTATAATTAAGAGGCACGGTAGTGTCTCGCGCCAAGTACATGCGCAGCGCGAGACGACCGTGCCTATATTACGCCGAGCAGTTTTTGGAAGAATATATCTGCCACCATCCATCATAAAATATACAAAGTAAAAGAAAGGAAAGTAATAAAATTGCGCGATAGTTTAAACAGGAGAAGCAGTATAATTATAGAATTGTAAATATAAGTAAAATACATAGTCTTTATTAGATGTATAACATAATATAAAGTACGTCTGTATCTACGCGTGTGTAAAGCATATTAAACAGTTGTTATATATAATTATAAGAAAGTTTATATGCCATGATTATTAAATAATACTTGATTGAAACTTTATGTTATTGATCTGATGTATATATATACATATACTAAACTTTAACATAATCATAACAGTGAATAAACAATTTCTTAATCAAACTGCAATAATCTTGCATTTTGATCTTGATTGCTGATTAAACGTTGCTAAAATATATAATACTATGTTTGTAATTTTACAAATTAATGTACCTTATGTTCTACGCTAAATTAGAAATACAAAAAGTAAAGTACTCCAGAATTTTTCACTTATATTTTTATATATAAAATGTATGAAAAGATGTTTTTAAGGTTTAATTGCATGTTTAAGGCAAAAATTGAAACATTGCGTATTTTCCTGCACACAATGTTATTTATAAACTACTTTGATGAAAATCAACCGAAATTAGTATGATAATATGTCTGGGTTCATAAATATAGTATTTCTCTAACACATATCACGCGAATCTAATGATTAATGTGTGATTCTGTTATTTAACAATACGCGATCTTCGTCAAGACATGTACATAATTCTACATTAAGTTCAACTGTATAGTTACAAATTATGCACAGAGAATGTTACACATAAAATTTACAATTCTCAATTGTAAACAGCCAAAATCGTGCTTTCTTTCAATTAAAAAATGTACTTTCTCCATACACTTAGATTTTAGGACCCAATGTATAATACATTCAGTATTCTATATTATTAAAATATCTTTGTCTTTGTATATATTAATGACACTTTTTTGGAAAATGCTTTATATTGTTAAAATATTCGTCAATTTTTATGAAGTGATCTTATATAAATTAGACAAGTGTGTGTCTGTGTGTGTATATATATATATACCATGTATACAGATACACCAGGTGATTCGTTTCAATTAATTGACTGATTTGCAAAGGTCACTGAATTGGAAAAGTTAATGTTATATATTCCGGGGATATCATCCTCATTCGATACTAATAGCACACTCAAAATGGTTCGAGACCCATATTCTCATTTTTTCTATGGCTTTCGGGAATAAATTTATATATGAATTAAAATGAATCACCCTGCCTATGCAGATATACATATACATTATATGATTATATACATTGTATATATAGCACATATATACGTAGAAGCATTTGTGTTCCTGTGAATATAGTTAATTCACATTAACTGCAGTGTTACATTCGCTCCTGTATAACATATGGCTTTGACATATATATCCTTTAGTTTCATTACATAATATGTATTACATATTATGTACTCTATACTGATGTAAAATAATAAAACAACAACTGTACATGATTTATACTGTACAGTGTACACTGTCGCGCACAATCATTTTCTACTGCGATTATTATAAAGTTTATGCGATTTCTTTCAAGTATTTAAAAACACTGAAAATTCCGTTAATGTTTTCGTAGTACATTTTAAGCACACCTTAAAAGATGTACCTTTACCAAAACGTCCAGTTCTATCTGTACATTATATTATTTCGTGATTTTAAGTTACATAATAAAATTACGTATTAAAGTGAGTAACGAATGCAGAAGAATTTGTTAGTGAAATGCTTTAAATAAAGAAAAGTGTTAAAACACGAAAAATGCTGACAAAACATATAATTCAGGCTATACATATACTGCTGCATAAAAGCTGTTACAGTTAAGAACACCAAAAAGCAGGGAGCCTCTCTAGAAAAGTGAGGCGTGAGAACATTGTAACAGTAACAGCCGATCTTTCCATCTTTATAATTATAATCAATTGCATTTTGAACAATATACTTACATTTCTATTTACACTGTATACAGTGATACAGAAGGAGAATTTAATTATTAACTGCATCTTCAGATTACTTGCAAGAATACGAGCACTTTAAATTCAGTATTACGTTTCGACATACTTACATTAAATGAATGTAGCGTTGAAACGATTGAAATTGTTGACAAGAGTTTTTATGTATTTCCTTTCCTTGATATTAGCAAATGAAGGCAAATATCGATATATTTGAAAGCATACAAAAGCCAATGCATACATCTATAAAGTGTGCAAGTTTTTAAGCACACCCTTTATAAATACAGACCGCAAAAAGGTTGATCGTTCTTTTTCTGAATCACATTTTTTGATATGTCTTTTGTTAAAGTCACTGTAGCATAGTAAATGCAGATGCAATAAAAAATATAACGCTTTACACAGTTATATCAATGAATACAAATTCTGGAGATGCAGTTAGCATGGCTAGACGTGATGGTACAGCTAAATCTATTACAGTTTTATATGGAGTAGTATTTCTTACATATAAAATTTACTGTTACTACATTATAATGGCGGTTGCTCATTAAAAGATATTGTGTTAGCAATACAATTAGCACAATGATAAGTTTATATAAAATGATGGTTATTTATAAAATCTATGTTCACCACACAACTATTGCTTTAATTTAAAATTTGGAAAACTAAGTAATACATAAGACTCTTCTAGTATTTAATAGATGTATGAGCAAGAGTTATGTTTGCGTACATATATTATTTCTTGTATGAAAACAATCAAGTTATGCCGATTGTGTAACTGCAAGTAAAAGTACAAATTGGGATTGTAAGTTTCTGTCCATCCTAACTTAAAAAAAAAAAAAAAAAAAAAAAACTATTGCCGAACAAGCTTAATGCGTGTCACGAAATATTATAACCGAATAATTCTAATAAAAAGAAAGTGCTCTATAATAATCGTCATTTTAACAGTGTCATTGTAATTTCATTGAAATCGACATGCGAACAATTCATAAATCTCTGTCAAGTTTCTATTAAGAGAGAATATGTTTCATAGTATTATTTCTTCTGACCAGCAGAGAAATAGATTATATATACTAAGGTGGAACTAATGAAAATCGCGTTGTCTCTTCGTGCGAACGTTCAACGTATCGCAAAAGACGAATAGAATTTATAAAAGCTGCACCGAACGTAAGTTTAGCAATTATGAGAAACTTATAACCCAATATACAAATATGAAGATAAAATAACTACCTTGAAAAAGCTATGACGACGAATGCAGATCTATTCGACCATCGTTGATTGTGATAACGGCTTGGGCAATATTTGCTCAAGTTGAAGATCGAAGATCAATAAGATGGTTTTACTGAATGATTGGATTTAAGCAATGAGATCTTCGGCGCTGGCGAGATCCTTGTATTACTGGATTGTCGTCCCCAACGCCACTGACAATATGGGTTAGTCGTCCGATAAATGCTGTTTTACAACTTCTGGTCATGCGCGCACTGCAAGTCACAGAAATAAATGGGAGCAACTTGTTAGCCACCTCGGGTGCTACTTGATCCCTAAGCACTAAACGTAGTTCACACAATTTCAAGGCCTGGACAGTAATTTCAATTTTTATATCCAATACTCTAAAAGATACGTGTTAAACTAATTAGTGAATAAATATTCTCATTCGGTTGTTACTTGTCCAGGGCTAATATCATCTTAAAGATTATGATTTCATGCCTTGAATTAAAAAATTTCGTATTAGTGCATGCTATGTACATACATGTTAATGTTAGTGACCAGTAAAGTGAAATTTTTTGGCATGGCTTCGCATCCTGTTACTTTATATATATACACACAATATAATTTAATTTATATATACAGAGTGCCCCAAAATTATATGACGAGCCATAGCATGCAAATTAAACGTAATTAAAGAAATCCAAAAGTCCATTTTCATTTTGCAATCCGACGCTTTCTTCTCGCGATATAAAAAATTACAAACAACTTTAAAGAGAACGAATTTCACGTCGCTATCGCGTCGCGTCGCGTCAACTCCCAAACAGGTCTTTTCTCGCACTCGCTGTCAAAACAATACTGATCGCTCGACGCCTACGTTCGCCCTTAGAGCGATACAAGTATTCGCCCCGAAATTCAGAATACACATGAAATGTGGAGGGTGTAATTAAAGAAGACGGTACACTGTCGGCCGATGGTAGGTGCTTCCTTCAGATGCGAGGTTTCGGTAAACTGTTTACAAGATTTATGACTCGCCAAAGGGATATAAGAGGTGTCGCGGAGTTCGCTTTCATAGTAAATACAACTGTTTCTCTAATTTACTTTTAGAGTATTACGAGCAGGCGAAATGTAGATTCGATCTTGTCATGAATCTTGCAGAATTCGACCACCGACCTATTTTTTTTTTTCACTCTTCTTAATTACTTACTCCACATTTCTTGTGCATTCTAGTTTGAATGCTGCTGTTACTTAGCAAAAGTTAGACAGTAACAGTTACTGAGACTTACTGCCTTAGAGAATGATAGCGATGTACTCGATCTGCAGACCTGAGAATCATATTCATGCCTGGCTGCGGTTGCGTAACCGAATGATTTGTAGACGAATTTGTAGTATGGGTCTCTGTGATGCAGGAGGATCTTATACTGGCCCTTGTCACCGGTTTTGATACGGATATTGATGTAACGGGAGTGGTGGTAGTTGTGTTGTTGATACTATGGATCTGTATTGCTGGTTTAGTAGACTTAACACGACGCGGAGGTGGATCACAGGTACCGTTGACCAGCCAACTGTTTCTATCATTTTTAGTAAAGATAGTGAACCTATATTTACTTTCATAACGTGCAATTAGTTAGAATGTGAACTAAGTTTATTACAGTTTTAAAGCTGAGTGCATAAACGAATGCTGTTAGGCTTTTTCAAGAAAAAAAAAGTCAGAGGAAAAGCATGGAAGTAAAAAATAGAAATAACTACTAAAAAAGAAGCAGATTCAATGTGAGCAAGTATGGAGAATTACAAAATAAAAGACAGTCGACCGACCTTTTAGCAATCGTTGTTGTAGTAGACCTAGGTAGACTCCTTTTCGTAGGATCTTTCTCTTTATTTGCAGGTAATGTGCTACTTTTATTTTTCGGACCTCTTGCTTTTAATAATGGTCTTAAATAGCAGCTGAAAACATAATACATGTCGGTTAATGGTCTGCTTAGTGTTGCCCTGAGTTCTATCTGCAACAAATAAGAGTGTAGTAATATGACATTTACTGTACAACTGTTGGTGGTCCAGTAGTTGTATTGAGGTGATTCGCTGGTAAAGTACTTCTTCTGGCTTTGATCTGATTTAATTTGTCACCCTGAGTTAAAATCATATATTTAGTTGCACTGGTGCCAGCAGCAGGAGCACGGTTGTCCAATGTAATTCCATCTACGCGATGCATTATTCCCGAAACATTATCTTGTACCACATGAGTATTCTTTAGTTTGATCTTTAGGTTCGATAAAAATGCCGGCTTGCGTCTATTTATTATGGAATATATTCCATATTTATGAACTGGAGTCCTGGTTTTTGGTTTTAGTGGCTCTTTCAGCAGAGAATGAAGATACGCCTCTTTTCTAAACAATAAAATTTATAATTTATACGACATTAATTGACCTTTGAACTTGACTGGCAAACTCTAAACCACAAAGAAACCTTTTTCTATTTATATCAGGAAAAAGTTCTAAATAAAGAATAGGCGTTAAAACAGTCTAGTACATTCTAGTACATACCGCTCCAACCACTCCTGCTGATGCCCGATCACTGAGCCTGGTCTGCATATTCTTATCCATGCAATTGTTTCACGAGCAGTTAAATGATAATGTTTCATAATATAACAGCCAATCAAAGAACCTGTCCTACCAAGTCCTGCTTTACAATGTACCGCAACAGCGCCAGTCGCATTTTCCGATGTTTCAAGAAACTGGTGCATGATCGAGTCTGTTGGAGTTGAACCGTCAACAAAGAACAGATCCTTATGGTCGAATCCTGCTTCTGTGAAACTCGAAGCATCGTAAATCTTTGCGTTCAGACGTATAATTGTAGTTACATTGTTGCAACGAAAATACGTAAAATATGATTCTGGTGCGTGAAGTCGATATCCTGTAAAATGAAAGAGTAAATAACCATTGATGTAATATAAATTAAAACTCTGATCTATGGTACCCACCGTTTTCTATTTTCGATTCAGCATAAGGTCCGCAAAATGCAATAAATTTACCAGGAACGATCCAATTCAAATCTCCATTTTCTACTCTTTCAAAGTATTCGTATTCCTTAACACGAAAATTTTGAAAATTAAAGAATCCAAGTCTGTGACACTTGTATATGGCACTAAGGCATTCGCTCAAGGATATTTGGTACCACGCTGAACTAACGGAAGCATCGCGAAACCTAATGAACGCTGGGCTGTTTGGACTCTTGGTTAAACAATTATATGCTTCTTCCGCTGTATGCTTACAATACAATATCTGAAAATCATGCTTCCGTTAATATGAATGCATTAGAAAGATTATATGTAATAATATTTCGGTCAAATCTTACAGCATAGCTCCCTATAAGAAAAGCAGCATTCACTCTGTTGTGTGGATTCATAGTTGTATAATGTACAATTTTCTTCTTTTTTAAAGTTATTGCTTTAAGTTTTTTATTAACTTTCTGACAGTAATGATACAGCATGGCAAGATTTAGAGGACCAAAATCCTCGTGAAAATTTTGATAAACTAATTCATTGTCGATGCTGAAATAATGAGTGTCTTGCGTACTCTTTGGCTTTATCTCTCTGCGCAATGTTATAAACTCTAATCGATCTAAAAAAAAAAGGGTATTTACAAATAATCAAAGTGTACGCCATATATATATATACAGTCTAGCCAGTGTACCAAAGTGTATTTTTACACATTCTCGCATTACCTTTTATAAATTCTGTTGCGCATACTATTGCATCGTTTATATCCTCCATTTTTAGTTTGTACTTGGTATCTGGTATTCCAAATACCAACAGAGCAAGCCTGTCATCGGTGGATACACCGATACAAGAAAGGACAATTTAATTAGCACACTCAGAGATCATAAGGAGTACATAAACAGACAGAAGGTTAGAGTGGGTGTAGTAAAGGTAAACTGGATCCATCTACCTACGCACGGTTACGTTTATGCGGGAGATTGAATACAAACCAAATCAGAATCAAAACACTCCACATGACGATACAGTCTATACTCTATATTATGTTAAAGAACGCTAGCACTTACCTGCGCGACCGTTACAAAATTCAAACTTGGTCAATCGAGAGTGGGTGATGGCCGATCGGTTGCGTCGCAGAGGCCTTCCGGTTTTATTGCACATTCAAATATTCTTTACTCCGTGTACGGTGTACATCCTTTAACGTCTCTTTATCATTCGGGCATTACACCATTTTTACAGATTATCACCGGAACATTTATTTCTTACGTATACGGACATCATTATCCGCCATAAGAGAAGGTAGTTTTCGTATATATTGCCATGTTGGTTGCCTTCGCAATATTAATTGCTGATGATGACGTATGAATTCGACGTCTAGAACAAGCAACGCCACAGGACGTTCACTAATGTTCGCAAACGTTGCGTAAAAGCTTCTGGCTAAAGTGCAATGGATGTTATGCGTTTACAGCGAAACAGCGAAATTACGTCTAACGATTTTCACTCGGACTTTATTTGGAGCAGACTGGTCAACGATTATTCCAATAACTGGAAAACAGCGCACTCTACCCAATGAAAAATCCCTACATTTACCAGCAACTGAGGGGGATTCTCTTTTAAATTAAAGTCTAGTCTGTTGCCTTATATTTACGCCAGTTGTCTAGAATTTGTACGTATTAGTATTATTTCTCCTATTTTGTGTATGGAAATACTCAAATATAGAAGAATTTTATGTTTACCAATCTCGTTCGAATACTTGTGGATACTTGTCCTTCGAATAGCCACCAATAGCCACCATAGCTTTGATCATCTCTCGTTAGTTTATAGTTTATAGGTTTATCCTAACTGTAACCACACTTGCTGCCAAATAGCTACAAAGGTAAAGCTAGGTATTAGGTATTACCTGCAGTAATTGGTTGGAAAACAAACGGAATGACGTTCTAAATAGTTAGCGGTTGAATATAAGTTATAACTGCAGTAAAAGGAGATAGAAAAATGGAACGCACAGAAAATACACAGGACGATGTAATTGAGGTGGAAGACATAGCTTCAAGAACATTTATATTTTCCGAACCGAACATACTTTGTTCTCCCGAAACTGTCAATGCAGAAGTTATTTTGGAACAAGTATCGGATGCATCGGTTGTTCCGAACGTATTTACTTTTACCGCACCTACGGCCGTCTCACAGGCAAGTAATCACGATGCATCTGTTTTTCACTCGAATATGTGCGATAAACAATACAAACCAAAGATATCAAGGAACACTTACAAGCCTGCGGTTAATGTATTTGCCCAAGCGCTTAAAGATACTGCTATGTTTGAACACCTGAAGAAGAATTCCAGATCACAAGTTGCTAAAATCAATCCAGAGAATTCAATAACATGTTCAAATGTACCTCAGTCGCTACTCACAAAGGTAGCAGCGAAAGAATACTTTATGTTATTTGGAAATCTTTTGAAGATAGCTATTCGCCCTAAGAAACAAATAATTACAGTCACGTATGCTACTAAAGAAGAAGCTTGCGTTGCTTACGAAAAGAGTGGTGACTATTTGGGAGAGAAGTTTCATATAGAATGGACCAAGTTGTGCGTGTCGCCGAAATCTCCTACCAAGAAGAAAGATTTGCAAAAGAATTTTGTATCTAATTTTTTGAAATCCTCTGCCAATCAGCTTGAGCTACATGCTATGATGTCTCAGAAATATACACGGCCTGGTAATTATAAAGAGAGATTGGATGGAATGTTGCCGAAAAAACACAAGCTGTCTCAATCGAAAGGTACAAAGTCGACAACGAGAGTTGAGAAGGCATCTGCGAAATCTGACAAGCTTAAATCAGATAGTCAAATAACGTATCTCTCACCTAATGCTACTACCGAGGAATTACAAAGTATAATTTGTCAGCCCGCCCATACTTCCGAAGATAAATATAAAGTATTAGAAGCGAGAGATCGACTAATACGAATGAAGCAAGTGAAATCTCATACATTAGAAGCAGCTAAAGTTATGGCTGGCACGTGCCCTGATATGTGCCCTGAAAAGGAGCGCTTAATGCGGGAATCTAAGAGACAAGTGGCGCTGTACGAACTGCTCGAAACTAATGAATATAGAGTGAATCATGCAGTAGCGGTCAAACAGTATTCTAGATCTTCGGCAGATCAGGAAGAGCCAATGGCGCATGACTTGAGACCGGTGAAATCTTTAAAGATGACTATGAGTTACTTACTTCACGAAATAGGCAATCTTTGCGACCAACCTGGAACAAATTTAGGGGAATGGTATCACTTCTTGTGGGACAGAACAAGAGGAATTCGAAAGGACATAACGCAGCAAGAATTATGTTGTACCAGTAGCGTAGAACTAGTGGAGCAATGCGCTAGATTCCACATAGTATGTTCCGAAAGACTGTGCGCAGAAGAAGCATCCGTCTTTGATAAAAGGATAAATTCCGATAATTTGACAAAGTGTTTACAGTCGTTAAAGTATATGTATCATGATTTGAGAGTAAAAGGAATTAACTGCAAGAATGAACCTGAATTTCGGACGTACATTATTTTATTAAACTTAAATAATGGCAATTTCATGTGGGACTTGCAGAGACTGCCGAAAAATGTACAAAAATCGGCTGAAGTTCGATTTGCCTTAAAAGTATATTCTGCTCTTGAATCAAATAATTATTACAAATTTTTTAAACTCGTTCGGAAAACCACATATTTAAATGCATGTATCTTGCTCAGATATTTCAATCAAGTAAGATTAAAGGCATTATCAATAATGGTAAAAGCCTATTGCAGAACTACATCGACGGCATATCCATTGTACGAGTTAATTGATATATTAGGTTTTGAAGATGAAAACGAAGCTATTTACTTTTGTGAGCAAATAGGATTAAACGCTTCAAAGGACGAGTTACATGTACTGTTGAATCGCCAAAACTTTACCATGCCTGTATTGAATATAAAGCAAAATCGAGCTTGTAATATAATAGAGTCTAAGAGAACAATGCAACAGTTATCGATTGGAGAATGTATAGCAGGAGGAAAGATGCCAGAAAGGACTTACAAATATCATAAACCTCACAACAGTTTTGATTCGCATGGTTTCTTAATGCCTGGCTCCATTAATGCGCAAGATCAAAGTGAATCTCCAATTTCTACACTAAATGATCCATACGAGTTTATAGAGGATGATGTAATGGAAACGAAGAAATCAACATCGATTTCCGAAAAGAGTTACAATAAAACTGAATCTACAGTTACTAATGAACATACAAACATGTTTAAATCAGTTACAAGTATCGAACCTACTGCAAATGTTTTTGCAATTGTGAAATCCGATACTAACGCTTCCTTTACTTCTACACATGAAACACAAATCAAGGAATCACAGAAAAATGTAAACCTGTTAACGAAATCAAAAGCGGAGAAGGAAAAGGACTCGAATATGTTTAGTTTTGCACAGAAACAACAAGATGTTTCATTGAATGTAAATAAAAGCAGCGAATCTTGTACCATAGGCAATGCGTTCGATACTACGACGAGCTCGAAGACCTCTAATATATTGTCCAAATCATTTGAACCATCGTTAAATAATGATGCTGCTTCACCATTTTCAATAGCTGCGAGCAAAAGTATATTTTCTGGCACTCCTCAAGAAAATATATTTATGAAAAATCTTGCACCTTCCACAATATTTTCTAATACATATTCAAATGCGCAGACTGTTCCAAAATCATCAAATGTTACAAACGCTACGACTTTTATAACTAACAATAAGTTGAAGGGTGAGAGTTTCCTTGCTCGTGCAGAACCAGTACAAAAGCAATCTGTAAAAGAAACGACTGCAGAGGACTTAAAATTAAAAGAACAAGAACATGTTAAGAACATGGAACAGATTAAGGAGACTGCAGAACAGATTTTAAATACTATACAAGCGGAAGTTATTCAAACGGATTGCTCTGATATAGTAGGAGAGAAAATTAGTAGAATAAACATTTGCAATACGTTAAGCGAGGATATTAATAATCAGATTTCAAGCGAAGTTACCAACGAAATATGCAATTCTATTTTAACAGAAGAGATTATTAATACACAGAAATTACACGAAGTATCAATGAAAATAAAAAATAGAATAATTATGAGGTACTTTAATATATGGAAATCGAATATCTTAATAAAGAAGCAACAAAGGAAAGCACTGGATAGTACGCCGGTATGGTTGCAAAAGTATTCCAGTGGACAATGCGCAAAAGTATTATATTTGAAAAAGCAAGACTTAGTTATCCGAAATATGTGCAAAAGACGAGGTGAACAAGAACCTACTAAATGTTATATCGAATCCTTGGCTCCGATTGAAGTTATAATTTATATTGGAATTAAAGAAAACTTGAAATCTTTGGATGTCAACATGCATTCCAATTACTATTGGAAACTAGTTATTTCATGGCCGGATTTACATAATAAGTCGATTTTGTGGCATCACAAGAAAATAATGAATCAGTATCTTTATCCTAACGATCATACATTAGAGCCTATTATAAAACTCTACCAACCGAATCAAAGCGAAACATTGCATATTTGTATCAGACACTTTGAAGGTCTGATTAGAGATCATAATGTAGTAGGATCAGATGCCCTTCTGTTTATAGCAACTGCTTCCGAAGAAACGAAATTTGTTATAAAACGTTTAACTAAAACTATATTGTCGAGAGACAGGCTTATGCCGATACCTCTTGTATTTATTATCTTGGGTGATGCAAACGTTAAAATTCAAGAGAAGGAAATCGCTGCCAGCTTAGAAAAAATGTTGAAATGTGGATATTTGTCAACATATACGATTATGTATGAAAAAGATTTAACTGAGAAAACGATCTTAAACATGACGCAAAGTGCAGTGCTTTGGCTGACTATAAATAAATCGCCTCCAAATCCATTGGAAATGGATTATCTACAAGACATCTATGATATTTGTTTAACAGAAGAATTATGGTTAAGGTATATAAATTAAAAAAATATTTTATTCATTCGCATCTTTTTGTCTTAATGAAACTGATTTGTTCAACGCATAATGACTTGATATTTTTACAGGATATTGGACGACTCATTCTTCAATAAAAAATTATCTTGTGCTTTGAAGGAGCCCAAATTTATTATTGATTTACACAATGAGGCAGTCACTTATCTAATCGATATAATATTGGATCCAGAATCTTTCATGTACACAAAATTTGCTCCGGAATTGAAAAAATATATCAGCAATGAGTACATGATGCCATGTAGTTACGAGCACTTTGACGATACGTGGAAGAAAGAGGATTACAAAGTGGAACTGGAAAAAGTGATGTTCAGTTTTAAATTGCCTCAATGGAGGTAAGGATTACCATAAGTTTTCTCTGCACTGTGTATATCTGGGACTTTAACTGAATTTATTCCAATTAACTGTAGATACGGATGGCCAATAAGCGACAATAACACACTGCATCGGTGCATAACGAAATATTGTCAAGAAGCACTGTTCGATTCTAATGACGATCAACCATCCTGTGGTATATTAAGCAACTTATTTTTCACATCTGGTGTTGCGACTGTGTCGAACTTCATCGATGTTCTGTTATATATCGTCAAGAAAAAGGTATATCTACTTAACAAAGACATGAAAGTGATTTACAATAAGGATTATATAAAACACTTTCGGATTTTGCCATGGTGGTTGAAATCGAGCCTGCTAACTGAATATAAAATTGTACTGGAACAATTGAGTGTGCACGGAAATGTGAAAAGAAACGATAATAATGGACCAATTGTTAAAAAACGAAAGGTACATAAACTTGAAGAGAACGATGTCAAGCCTGACCCGTTAGCAACATTTTGTGAAAATAGTCGAAGCCAAGTAATGGATGTGCACTGCACCTTGAAGAAGGTTGAAGATCGTTTAACAGCACAGCGGCAGCAAAGTTTCTTATTCGAAGAAAGGCTAAAGAACGCTTTGTACAGTAAAGTTGATTCTGCTTAATAACATATGAATATGACGTTTTCTGTTTCCTGTTTAAAACATTTACAGTGCCTCGAATACTACTGTGTTTCGCAGTATTTCTTAAGGGATAGGATGCCGTAATGTAAATGGCATACAAAAGTAATTGTCTACTTAGTATAAGAATCCTAAACTACAAGACTTTCTTAAGTACACTGTGTAAAATAGGACTTTGGAATATAATATTAATTGAAAACGATCGTGGAATTATGTATGTTCTGTTTAAAATTTATAAACTCTTGTAAGATTTTGTATATAAAAATTTGATGAAATATATGTTAAAAATATATATACATAGATCGAAATACTGTGTTGTTTTAATACACCCCCATTTTAAAGAATTATAAAAATGATTTAAGATGCTAGAGCTTGGTATTTCCAAGTGATTTGTAAAACTACGTATCCGATGTACGAATTTGAATTTCAAGCAGCGTATGTTCTCTACTTTCATACGTTGTACTTAATTCACGCACGCTTGTTAACTGAATAGACTTGCAGAAAGAAGAAAATATATGTTGTTTACGTAGGTTGCTGGACAATCGAATTAATGTCCATAAAACTGTTTAACATTACTTTATATTTATACCTACCCGACAAATTTTTTTAATATTTCAGCTTACGTAAAATTTGAAAATACGCCTTAATTCCAGTGACGACCTCTACAGTCAAAGCATTGTACGAGGGTCTTTAAATTTTAACGGTTTTTTTAACTGTCGAGTGTTTGATTCGTATTCGTTTGAAGCACATCCAAGATTTCTGAATAGAGGGGTTTGCTTTTCTACGTGAATAGTTATAAGTATCCTCCTTCCCACAGTTAAATTCATCATTCACTTCATTCACTACATTTGGGATAAATGTAAGTCAATAAAAGCTTTTGAAATACAATAATACCATAAAGCTTCCTCGTCTCCATTTTTCGAATTTAGTGTAACCATTGTCTTATATTCTTCAAATCGGATCGTTTTTCTTAGCATTTAAATCATCTACCACGGCAATGTCCCACTTAAAATACGTGAAAGAAATAAATAACTTAACTCGCATGGATGAGGCCATTAAAGGACCGCTTCCGCGCTGGCAGAAGAAATGTTTGGAAACATCGAATTCCAGGTACGATTTTATTACTTCGCCGTTTTCTGGTGATTAAAATCAAGAGAACTATGTTCAAATGTTGTGCTTGTTTGCCCAAACAGCGTCAATATTAGTGTTAATTCGTCACGAAAAGCTACGAACGGATCGTTTGCAAATACTACCACCGGAAAAACACCGACCAAAAAAGCTGATAACCGAACTAAAAAAACACCTTCTAAAGGTTCCAGGAAATCACCAAGTATGATACCGCTTTTGTAATCTGTAGTACCTATGATTCAGAATAGCCATTTCTAAATAGAGGCAATTTTTATAATTTTCCATACTGTATTTGTATTAGGCCGTGCTTCATCTACACCAGCTAAAACACCCAGCGGTGGTGATAGATTTATTCCTTCAAGATCCACTACCAACTTTGATCTCGGTTATTATAAGGTACAGTATTCTTTTTTGTTTTAAATAATAAAAACTTACAGGTGTACTAAATGCAGGATCTCTAAATTCCAGATTCAACAACAAGCAAACACAGAGAAAGATGGGGAGAAGTTTGATAACACGAGTCCTTCCAAGAAAGAAATGCAACGTCTTATGGGAGAAAATTTACACGGCGGTGATATCAATAACATGAGAGTTCTCTCTTATCAAAATAAAGCCCCAGCCCCTCCAGAAGGTTACCTCAATCCATTACGGGTTGTGTACAGTCAAAGTAAAACGCCATCGGGTGTTAAAGCGTCTACAAGATATATACCACAAACTCCTGATAGAATATTAGATGCTCCAGAAATTGTTGACGATTACTGTAAATGTTTGAAAGAAGTATATCGACGTTGGAGCAAGACTTCGCCAGAGATATTAATGAACATTGTGAATTTTTATTTCAGATCTGAACCTGATCGATTGGTCAGAGAGTAATATCTTGGTTGTAGCATTAGGTTCGAATGTATATTTATGGAATGCTGCGTCTGGAACCATAGAACAGCTATTCGAATTAGAGGGCAATGATTATGTTTGCTCTGTATCATGGATTCAAGAAGGTCCTTACTTAGCTGTAGGCACTACATTAGGGAACACAGAGCTATGGGACTGCAGCCAAACAAAAAGAGTACGCGTTATGAACGGTCATGCAGCTAGAGTGGGTTCTCTTTCATGGAATTCACACATTTTGACGAGTGGATGCAGGTGCGAGTTTTCATGATAAACGTGGATTTAAATTTACTTATTAGTTCGTAAAAGAATTCCAATCCATTGATTTCATTTGGACTTTTAGAGCGGGGCAAATAGTGCATCACGATGTTCGACAAAGGGACCATTTAATATCGACAATAAATGCGCACACACAAGAAGTATGTGGCTTAAAGTGGTCGCCCGATGGAAAGTATTTGGCAAGCGGTGGGAATGATAATATGCTTCAAATATGGCCATCCATGTCCGGGCAGAATCATACGCACACGCAACCACTTTATTCGCTAAATCAACATCAAGCTGCTGTAAAGGCACTTGCATGGTGTCCTTGGCAAACTAATATCCTAGCGAGCGGCGGTGGTACTGCCGACAGAACTATTCGATTTTGGAACTGCAACACGGGTGCCTGCTTAAATACGGTAGACACTAAGTCGCAAGTGTGCTCCTTGCTTTGGTCCACGACGTACAAGGAGATTGTATCCGGTCATGGATATGCGCAAAATCAATTAACAATTTGGAAGTACCCAGCGATGACGAAGGTTGCGGAGCTTACAGGCCATACCAGTCGCGTGTTGCATTTAGCAATGTCTCCGGACGGTACCACGGTACTTAGCGCAGGAGCTGACGAGACTTTAAGGCTATGGAAATGTTTCCAAACTGATCCGCATAAAAAGAAGGAGACTGGCGAAGTAAAATCTGTCGCGTCTAGACTCAAGCAATCGATTCGATAATGTGTTTGTTGTAATAGGTGAAATAAACTTTTCTATTTATGTTTTATACACAAAACGTGATCAATAGCTTAAATCTTGAACGATAAGGCGAGGGGTTTATAGTGTAATTCCCTGCCATACACGACTTATCAGTATAATTGAAATAAAATCGAGATAATTGGTACCTGGAAGTATCGAGCTATTTTCATAAATACTAACGCCTCTATTTTAAATACTATTTTTAGAAAAATAAATGTATGCGGAAATGAATTGAACTAGGAGTTCTGAAATATTATTTTTTTACTATATTGTGATAAGAATGATTTATAAAACTAATTGTTATCGCTTGCTATAATATTCATATTTTGAATCTATCGTCTTTTATTCCCAAGTCCTGTACACTGTATTAAGGGGAAAGGTGTTTCAAACCCCCACCCTTCCTACTCGTGCATTCAAGTCTTCAGGTAATCATTCCTTAACCCAACCTCTTCTTATAAGAGTGAAGCGAAAAAAATGTTTTTATCCCAATGAAATACAATAGCAATTTGAAGCACGATTCTCCTATATTTTAAAAAGGTCTATTGGTTTATAAAATATACACAACTGTATTATACGAAGTGTTGTGTTCAAGCCAGGACATTGTATTAAGAAGAAATGGATGAAGCAAGCTCTAAACATGTCATAGTAAAATCACAATGTAAATATACCGATCAAATTTGTCCTATAGAAAATGTAAAAAATGATAATGAGCATGACTGGTGGGCAAGTGATAGTGGGTCAAGTACTGGATCGTATTATTCGGATACAAATAGGTACTTGAAATTTGAATAACTCTTTCATAATCAATTAAATATATTTTTATTTTTAATATTTAATATGTTTTATATTTTTACAGTTCCACAGCAGAATGGGAATCAGAAATTACACCTACCGGAGAATTATTTTACATAGAATCTGTAGCGGAGAGTATAACCGATGATCAGCCCTTGTTTAGGGAAGCACAACAAGATTCACAGCCAGAATTAACAAGACGTCGTAGCACCAGAGCTGGGAAACTAATGCGACTCATAAGACGTAAAGAGAGCAAGCGCTGGAGCACAAGAAATAAAAAATGTAATCCTAATACTGCGTCAAGCAATGTAGGAAATATGGGGAAAGAAGGGAACACGATTAAAGAAGTGACGTTCAGGGATTTTCAGGTAAAAGCATTTTCATTATTTTTGTAACTACTTCTGATAGAAACGTGCATCTTATTCGAAAGTATATGAATACTTTAGGCTGGGGAAATTCGAGAAGTTACATTATGGGTTGATCCAGATAGGAGACATAAATTGGGAAGGAGAGCCACGTTGTGCGAAGCATATTTTGGAATTACTCCAGGAGTGTTTTCAGATAAAACACGAGTTATGGTTGCTGGATTTATACCAGATGGAGAGGCAATGAAAAATAAAAATATTAAAATTGGAGATTGGTTGCGAAGCATAAGTTCAAATAATGTAACATACCAAAATTTGGATCACATATTATCAGAAATAACTCTTTCCACAAATGTAAGAATTATAATTACTGTATTTGTAAAGTTACCAATTGATTTATTATAGTTCACTTTCATTAATCGATCAGGTAACATTAGAATTGCAAAGAGTGGCGGGTATCGATGTTACAGCAAAATTGCCAGGATTAAATTGTCCCAAGGTAATTACAATTTTATACAATTTATGTATAACAGAGCAATTTTATAAATGAAAATAAGATATTATTTTTATGATTAGCAATCTATGTTGGTACAGAGATTAATGAACAAGGAGGACACTAAAGAGCTAATGCAGTCAATATTAAGTTATCCACTTGGTGTATTATACCTTCGAATCACAGAACTATCAGAAATGGGCCCAGAATTACAAGGCGTTCTTTATACATTTCCTCGATCAGAAAGCACAAATACTAATTCCATTTTGTGCGCAGCAAGAGGAGCTTTCATAACGCTTAATCACTTATTACCAGGAATAACAGGTCTACAGCCTACTAGGTATTATTGAATATTTATACCAGTTGTCGATATATTTTTTTTTTTAGTATATGCACAATCGCATTTTATAGTACAACTTTTATAGTACTACCATAAAGGTAGCAGAAGAGGAGATTCACATTGTATACATACCTCGCGATGAAGAATTACTCTTAATAGCGTTACCAAAGAAATGGTTAGTATTAATCACATATTTATGTAACATAAGAATATGTACACGTTCATTTTAAGCTACCTTCGGTTTTTTCAGTTGCACTTCCGACGAAGCGGTGAATATATCAGCCGACATAGTCAGATCTCTAGAGTTCACGTATCAATCATTGACAAAATGCTTCAAACCTCAAGAGAATCATTCCTCTTTAGATCACTTCTTTATTTTAATCTTTCACCGATTACTAGATATAAAAAGCGCAAACAACGTTGCATCGACCGATCGTTGCGTAGAAATTCCCAATGATATCGAAAGCATGGAAAGTTACAAATTTAGAAGTACGTTTTCAGTTGCAAATTTCGTAGAATTACCGAGAGATGCACAAATCCAAATTGATGCTGCTTTAAGTGAAATGGAAGCCATGGACTACAGAGATTGGGTATGCATTATACCTACATTACACAGTGTCTTCCGTAAAGGATGCGACTAATGTAAAATCATTTCACTTTCTTAGAACGAAGACCCAATGGATTGTCAACGGCTGTATACAATTCTAGGCAGCTGTATCTACCATAAACATTATCTTCTTGGGTCTCACTTAACTCACGATGACTTGATCGAAGTAGATTCTTATCTCCGACACAAATGCCTTTTAAATTTGGTAGCCAACGAATCTGTAAAGTGTCTCGTCATTTGGAAGAAAGTTTATCCTTCATCGTGTAGTCGTGGAAATATGGAAAATAATAGAAACCAGCCACTGGTCCCCAATGGAAAGTGGTTTTTACTTGTTGTTGGATACGGGCACGATTTATTAGCGGTTCTTTTGGAATCCGGCGGATGTACCGCAAAGTAATAATCTCAAATTTCCTGAATCTACATCGTTGTACAGGTGTCATACTTTTAAAATTGTTCACTTTTTCAACGTCACAGATATAACGAAACTATTGGTCCAGATGTATTTTATGTAGAAGAAGCTCAAGAAACTCTAAAGCACATACAAAAGATAGGAGTGACAACTCTCGCAGCTAAATGGATTGATTCCAACACCAGACCAGAAGTAATAGCTTGCGAAGATTATGCATCGGTAAAGTCGTCATCCAGCATCACAGAAAATCTTTTGGGCCTTATAAAGTCAACTGATGTACAAAATTCGCCTAGCAGATCGCCTTATACTTTAACCACTAACAAAAAGAACCCGGAGATACCTTCGATTTTAAAGAAGCGTAGTATGGAAGAAAGTCCTATGGTTTTAGGATCTGGTAAGTGACACTATTAACCCGCATTATTCTCTATTAAAAAAGATAATGTAATGACTTTGTTTATAGTATATTCCTTGCATACATCAGAAGATTCGTTAAGTCAAGGAACAGGCGGAATTAGTGAAATAAGCGACGAGGCAATGCCTATATTAGGAAGACGAGCGACAAGAGAAAAAGTTGCTAGCGGATCAAGATATTCTGATGACAGTGACTCCGACATTGACATGTACAAGGTAAATTCATTTATTCTACAAGATAATAATTTCAATCTGTAGTTCGCGCGTGTTACATAAATATATAATTTATATAAAATATATTATTACAGAATGACTGCCGAATTTTAAGCACCGATATATCTAATATACGAGAAAATCTATTAAATCAAGCTGAATATTTAACATCCAAAGTATTGACCACTGGTGATAAAAATTATTTATATCACTATGTGCATTTGGATATGGTTGAAGGAATTCTTCTATCTTCAAAACCATTGGAAAATTTAACAAGGGATCACAAGATCCTAGTTAACTTTAACAAATGTGTCCATATCATACACAGGCTTTTACATAATACAGTAAGGTTCAAAAAAATGTTGAATTCCGATATGGACAAAACTGTAATTAATAAGAGTTTAATCGCTGTTAAAGAACACGGTGTTCTATTTGAATGGGACAATGTAACTTACTGGGTTGTTGGACGACTACATACAACTCCTCATCCAAAGGAGTTGTACGTATGTTATCAAGATTCTGCACCCCAAAATTTAATCGAAATAGCATTCAAATTGCATTCGTTAAATACATAAGCAAGAATTCTGAAATCGTACATGTGGATTTAAAGTTTAAAGTATATTTAACTTCATGTCTCTTTTGTATTCAAACCCAAATCGTTCCTCGCATTTTTTTACGAACGTTTTTTAAAATACGTCGCTAAAGACTCTTCCTTCCTTCTACGCAACATTTATAAAATATGATAACCTGCTTATATCCTCTATATACATACAAATTCTTACAAACTCTTGCTCACCCGATACAATATCATGCCTCAATTCGTGCTTTCAATTGACATTGCATTATAATTTCTATATACTTTCCAACAAATATTCCCAATCTAGGCTTACAATTTTATTACAGTATGTAATGTATGAACTTATAAATACAATGTTCGGTGTTAAAGCTTATAGTTGAAAATATATTTTCTAATTGCCCGGACATTATTATAGTTTTTTGTTAACATACTTACCCTGTATTAAAATTATTTACTAGTCCATATTTAACAAAACATTACTGTCCTCGTCGTCGCAATGTCGTGCAATGGGAATTTTCATGTAAACACAGGCACCTGCCATTTTACTGCCATAATGTTCCTTCCAAAACGATTGATCCATTCCTCCGTGATAAAATGAAATTCTTCTAAGTCCAGGTCCATAGTTTGTAAACTCGTGCGTTACCTGTTTCAATACATGTATGATTCATCCTATCGTAAAACGCATAGATCATCGTGTCCGTAGGTACCTGGTGCCATTTGTTTTGTTTCTCTCCTTCGAGAGTATCAGTAAATTGAAAGTTATCTATGGTTTTATTATTCTGATCTAACAATTTGGCGCTACAGTTGTAAACAGCTGGACAGTCCCATCGACAACTATACCATTCGCTTACCTGCGAACGTAAACAGTTGAGATAACATTTCTTACAGAAGCGTTGCATTAAACAGAACTTGTCAAGAATTTTACAATACCACAATTGGAGGTTGCCAGCTGTCTAAAACATATGGTGTTAGTCCTTCGGCTTCCAAATTAATTGTTTGTACCTTGATGCTAGTGCGATAAGAAGTTACAAAACAGAATGACTGTCCTGCAAGGACAGGATCGTTGTTTGGTAGGGGTGGAACCCCCACTGGAGGATTTTCCACTGCCCATCCATCACCACCCTCGCTAATGATCGTCCAATATTTTTTCTTCCCAAGTTCCCCGGAGCTATTTTTTATAAAGTTTCTTTCAAAGGGTTTCTTTGTACACATTAGATAATATGTATGCCAATGCGCATCTTTATCCACCAAAAGTAATCGGCCGAGCGTTACTTCTGCTTTTTTACGCCAAACGTAACTTTGAATTAAAATCTTCCAACGTTTACATACTAATTGACAATTTAAGAGAGACTTATAATCAACGTGACAGAATATCTCTGCCTGTAGCTCCTCAGGCATATACTTGCCAGCAAGAACTAATCCATTCTCGCTTTTTTCATCAAATATCGTTCGAGTAGTCATTGCGCCGTCAATAGCCTGTTCCATTTTTGTCTACAATAAAGTGACAACATAAAAGTCGGTTTGACAGATGTTGCGGAAACGATGTTACTTTGCCTCGAAATATTTTTCGCAATTCTGCCGATAGAAATGTTATTCAACTTCGATAGTATTAGTAAACAAATCACATATCTGAATCCTCTGTATTATTTAAGGATGAGTCAACTACATAACCTATCGCGTAACGATATTTAAACGTAATCATAGGACACCATTCTACTTTCTTTTATTCAATGCAAGATCACTTCAATGAATTTTCTATTCGTAAAATTCATTGATTTATCGAACGGCACGAAAGGAATGGTACTTACGTATTACACTTTCGTGGAAATTTTGACACTGATCATCTGATGTGACACATGTGATCTGCCCAGTTTTCTGAATCATTGGTGACAAACGTATACAGATATACGTAATAGTTTTAACGGTGGCCTTACGCAAAGTAATTCTAACGTGACATTATTATACATCGCGAAAAAAACAGAGATATTCATGTTTATATTTTTTGTAAATACTTGAAATATGATTGCTTTACAGGTGTGCATAAAGTGAGGATAGAGCTGGACAAATTGAAAAGAGGCGGTACATTAGAACAAGCGTTCTTTTATTTCCTTTTCAATAGAATATTTAGTGTCAGTAGGCAAAACCCTTAGTTGATAATGTTTAAAGGAAATAGGTACGGGGTTTTCGAACACTAAAGAGGGGCATACGATTCTTGTGGTGAATACGTTTTGGTAGTGGGAATCTGATTTTAGAGTCGTGGAATTGTTTGACTTGAGGTCTTCTGCAATTCGCAGCCTTTACAACTTCGACTTTGATAATCTGAATGGAGTGTGCGCGTGCACGATGACGAGCTCCCATATCCCTGTAACATTGCGTCACAGCTCCGCTGACAGAAAGATCTCGGTATTCTCTGTACATATTATGGGTTCCGGATCTTGAATCATATCTTAACCAAATTCCAAAGTTCTTTATTTTGATCGGTGTCTTCTCTGGAATCTGTAAAATGGTACATAGAATTTAAAGTATCCAGTAAATACTTGTAACAACGTTAGAATGATTCCTTTGACGATTACCTGCTTGAGAGATACAATTTCTCCGGTGGATTTCTTGAACTTTTTGAGCTGACGTAAGAAGTACCAGAATCTAGACTTTGCAACAATATCGTCGGGTGCAAATATTCTCATCTTATACAAAGGTGTGGTTTTCTCCTTTTCGGTCGGTAATTTACGACCGATTACTTCGAACTCCTTCAGCTGTGAAGTAAGAAATCCATGTCATCAGTAATATTCAGTCATTCATTTTACGCCTCAAACAACTTTCTTGATGAAAATTAACTTCAAGCGTAAGTATTATACGCGGCGATAAGGGTTGCTGCAGAAAAATATACTGTTTCTACGGATAAAAACAGAAATTAATCTGAATAAAATTGATATGTATTTTGTTATACGCTTCAATTTAACAAAGAATAATTAAGGATGAAGCTTTAAAACACGATTCCAACACCATGTGTCGACGACCATGCCATTTTAGGTTAAGTTGGCGTTAACACGTAATTCAACTTTATTTTAACCGTTTTGGACGACTTTTTAAAACAAATTAAGATATAATAGTTGCACATAATCTTCTGCAGTGGTTAAATTTATAATCTTTTAGGTAGAACTGTTATTATTTACTTACTTCACCCTTGGCTTTCATTATGCGGCGTGTACTGTAGCACGGTAAACCGGAAAAAGATCACGCTACTTTCGGCCAAGTCGGAAATGCAGCCATGTAATTTTCGAATCGTGTCTCAAAATTTATAGAATGCTGAAAAATAGTTTAAAAACTTATCAATGCGAAGTAATTATATATAAAAAGATGTTATTATAAATATTTACGATGTTTTACTTACTTAATATTCAAACTTAATATATACATGAAGTTATATCGAATTAAAAATTCCATTTTCCATTATGAAAACAGGAAATTTTCATTTTAAATAAATTAAAGCAATGTAAGTGTTTTAATGTAAATGATAAAAATACACAAGCGGGAAGAATAACTTTAAATTTTTAGCTGGGGACATGTTACTTTAGTAAATAGCTATGAGGATAAGTGTCTACTGGAATTTTAATTGTAGCTTTACTGAACTTTTATTGAGCGCAGTTACAATTACAATTTTAACATATACAATTTAACATAGGGCAACTGTATAATAGTTATACAGTTCTTGCAAGTCTTATACAACATTTTTAATATACTGATTAAAAGTATTCTTATTATAAAGACATTTTGCGTCCTTCGATAGATATATCCACAGCTCTTCTAGTTGCCTTTATCCTTTTATTATCTATATAATTCTTCATGTGCTTCTCGAATCTATTCATTTGTTTCTTAGAGGTCTGTAAATATGTCACATTAATGGTTGCACATTATCGTTTTAATAATAATTACACGTGAAATAATTATATTTACCCTACTAATATCAATATCAGACTTCCAGTCTGGTCTTATAACGTAATCTTTATTAGAAGGTCTGGGAACTCGAGCTCGTCCAACCCAACCTGGGTCCCCAGGTCTCAACTGTCTATATAAACATATTCGTTAATGTTCTGAAAAAATTGACCAACTGAGTTTTCGTAGTAAACTTCTAACAAATGCATACTTGGCGTCTCCTTTCAAAGCTTTGTTAATATCCTGTGACTTTTGAGAAGTGCTACCATCGTCGGTTTTTCTTCTTTTTTGAGGAGTTTGTTCCAAATCTCTTTGCATTCTTTCTTCTTTTGATAACGCTTTGAAGTCGGCGGACAGGTTAAATATAGGACGTGCCCATTCGTTAATTAACTTTCCTGCGCGTTCCTTGTTTTCTTTAGTCTCTTTTGGATGTTTGTAAAGATACATCACAGCTTTGCCAATGCCAGACTGCTTCAAAGAAGCCTGGTCGATTCTTGGAAACTGAAATAAATATTGTATTAATTTATACCGCCTATATGTATAACCGGATAAGGTAGAACCTTAACTTACCTCCCATAAAAGCTTCAGGAGACTGTCTCTGATCTTTAAAGAGGGTAGAGATCGATCGGGCATTGGAGCTAACCAGTCTGTCAATACCAATAGCACATTATGCTCCAGAAAAGCCAACTGTAGGTCGTGCTTTTTAAGTTGCGACAAGACTTTCGGTAACATGGCGATTTTATTTGTCGCAGGTTTATTCTGTTGATTTAATTTTCTATCTTCCTCCGATGCAGCTTTCATGTCGGACAAAAGTAAAGCTATAATATCGTCATTGTCGTTTATTATATCAATGTCTTTCCTTTTACGTCTTCGAGATTGCTCTTCTTTTTTGCGGGCCAACATGCGATCAAAGTCCGAGAGTGAATCGTCTCTGAAAACCAAAGTATTGTTTGTCAACAACGTCCATGAATTATTAAATTCTTTTATGGGCAAAAGTTTTCTTATTTAACTATCCATCATTTTTTCATTATAATTGCCAGACTTCCATCATATGCTTTTACTTACATGTATCTGCTGTTCCTAGTAAGCATGCGTTAAAAATAATACGCATTAACATTATAATTAAAACTTGTATTCCATTATATTATTATGATCTATTGAACGTTATACTTGATCGACTTACAGTCCTCCTTGTGGGATGATTCCATCGTCAGAATCCTCGTTCTCTTGTTGCTCGATAACCGCACCATCCCCAAGTTGTGTATCGTCTCTGTCCTCGGCTTCTCCTTCCTGCTCATCGCCATCCTTCTTCTTTTCCGCGACTTCAGCGTCGCCTTCATTTTCCGAGTCTGATATTCCGTGTTTCGACTTTTTCGATGCCTTAATCCCACCGACATCTTCTTCAGAATCAGAGAGAACTCTATTTCTTTTTCTAACAGCGCCGTCGGAATCCTCGCTACGGCTTCTTGACCTCCTAGATTTTGATCCTGAACGAGACCTCGACCTCGACCGAGATTTAGATCGGGAGGAATGTCTAGATCCAGCGGCTGACCCCGACTTTGATCTTGATCGTGATTTAGAACGCGATCTCGATTTAGAACGGGAACCTGAACGGGATCTCGAGGGGGATTTCGATACTGAACGTGATTTAGACCTCGAGCGCGATCTGGATCTCGATCGCGATCCAGAACGCGACCTGGAACGGGAACGGGATCTGGATCTAGATCTGGATCTGGATTTAGACGATCTCGAGCTAGATCTAGAGCGTGATCTAGAGCGAGAACTTTTCCTTGAACTGGGAGATTGTGTTCCTTTCCGTGATCCTGATACCGATCTTGATTTTGATCTTGAGGCTGATTTTCTTGAACCAGATCTTGAGCGTGATCTAGACCGTGATGCTCGCGGAGAACCTGACCGGGATCTTGACTTTGAGTGGGACGATACTTTGGGCTCCGCGGAAGGTGATCTAGACCGGGATCCCTTCCGAGACGAGGCTGGCGATTGTCTCCTCGATCCCGAGGCAGATCTCGATCGGGATTTCGATTTACGTCTACCATCCAGAGAATTCGTCGGCGATTTTGAACGAGAACTTCTTCGGGAGCTTGGCGAACCTTTCCTTGATCCGTCTATCGACTGGGATTTAGATCTCGATCGCGATCGAGAATTTCTAATACGCGCTGGAGATACAGAATGTGCTTTTTTGTCATCTGAAGGGGATCTGGATCGACTGTGTGATTTTCGACGTGGACTGCCCGAAGGCGATCTGGATCGACTGTGTGACTTTCGACGTGGACTGCCCGAAGGAGATCTGGATCGACTGTGTGACTTTCGACGTGGACTGCCCGAAGGGGATCTAGAAGGAGATCTAGCAGGTACTTTTGGAGAACCGGTGGGAGAGCGGGTATTCGAGCGAGATCGCGACTTAGAATGTACAGATGGGGAAGGAGATCTGGAACTGGATCGGGAATTGGCTTTTGGCGAAGAACATTTAGATGGTGGGTTACTTCGTTTAGGCGATGTCGACCTGGACCTAGACCGTGAATTCTGTCGAGACGCTGGGTTGGAACTTTTCCTGGATTCCGCTATGGAAGAACTTCTTGATCGTGATGGCGACTTTGCCGAATGCACCGAACGCGGTGATTGCGATTCGCTTTGTATAACTTTCTCATCTGGCTCTGGAGAGGGAGATTTGGATGGTGATCTCGAGGGGCTTCTTTTGCCAGCAGATTTTGAACTGGATCTAGAAGACCTCTGATTCTTTGCGGAGGAAGGCGACGTCGATCGATTTCGTGCTGGCGAATGCGAAGGTGATCTAGAATACGATTTCCTAGAATTCCCATTGGAATGCACAGAAGCTGGTGATTGTGGATGCGTAGGTGATGATTTATTGGATCTAAAAGTAGAGATTTTAAAGATTATGTTACACTACAAATGTTATCATCGAATTATTTAGATAAATACGATTTTTGAACCTAGGAGATGGACTGGCGGAGTTTGATTTAGATCTGCTTCTAGCAGATCTTTGAGACTCCACCGAAGGACTTTTAGATTTCTCGTGTTCATCCTCCGATTCGCTTCTTTCCTCTAAAAGAAAAACAACAGCGCGGGTTGGGACCCACAGAATTATTTCACAATAATGCAGAAAAGAGTGTTAACAGAACGAGAAATTCTACATGTATGTGCATTTTTGTTTTTGGAAAGCCACTTGTTTTATCTAACGTTTATTCGATAGAATTAGAAAATGTCAACCCACCTTCACGATTCATTGCACTTATTTACAAATATACACTTTGTCACTAATTATTATTAGTTATTATGCGTTTAAAATAACGACGGTCGATAATTTTTTAACAAGGACCCGCTAAATTGTGAAAACCGTTATTGTTTTTAACGAGAAGTCAGGATTGACAAACATGCTCGGGGAAATATATTTACGTTAAACTAATTCACACGACACACGCCTGATTGATCACCTTAATTTTGGTTCGCAACTTTGTCAGGTTAAATTCTTAGAAATCAACCAATCGCTATATCTTATTAATGCATACAACCTTTATACACAATCGGCTCGAAATGTCGTGCCAATTCCATAAACTACATACGCATTCATATATCCATGATGTCCTTATATCATGCATATATCATGGTTAATTACGATCATGTTCGCATGGTCATACAATGGTCAACGGTAGAAAACTGCAATTGTTTTCGCTAAATCGAACGTGTTAACGTTGGTTAACATGTCGCTACAAGAATGATCGCAGAAAGGTAATGCGATAACCGTCGTGTCTCGTTATCGAGCTAAAAGTTAAAAAAAAGATAAATCGGAGATGAATGGAAATGAATAGAATCGAGATGAAAGTGTTGAAAAACGAGCGATGATTTTGCTTTCTATTTAGTTTACGTTCGATGACTGATTCGAAAGTGGTCGAAGATTACCGAGTTCTGCCGAGCATGCTTAAGGAACAATATGGCGGCCGTGGCAAAGTTTTCGCTGGCCGTATGAAAGATTCGCGTTGTTGGAAGAGTAAGCAGTTTGCGATAAAGGTTAATCGCGCGGTAACCCTGACTGGGTTTCGTAGCCAAAATCGCGAGTGAGAGTTCCTTTGTGTCGCGTCGTAGCACGTCGAGACAGCCCGATGCAGGTCGCGCGCAATTCTCGTAGCGCAAATCATGACTTCGATGCTGTCCAGCTTTAACCCGCCTATCGTTAAACGATTGCTGGGTTGGAAAAAAGCCGAAGGGGAGGATAAATGGAGTGAGAAAGCCGTGAAAAGCTTGGTTAAAAAGTTGAAAAAGTCCACTGGCCTCGAGGAACTCGAGAAGGCCATTACTACACAAAGTTGCAACACCAAGTGCATCACTATACCAAGGTACGCTCACTTTACCTTTGCGCGTGCACCGATATTACGAACTCTGCAACCTTCCTCTTCCTTTTCTCTCTTTTCTCCGTGTGGCCATTTTTCTAGCAATTCCGTGACGTAACGCAACAAGGTCTTTAGCAATTTCGAGTACCGTAGTTATTTGTATTCTTCGTTAAACGAAACCCCGGAAAGTATAGTTGCTTCGTGTATGAATGTGTGCGCGTTTTATTCGACCGCCGTTCATATTTACGTATCTGCGTATTCGTGCCGCGTAATGTCACACCGACCAATCCATTTGACGTTTGTCTTTCATTGTTCAGAGAACTCCCGTGTACTCGTATGCGAGGCAGCTTGTCGTTCATCATATTAACGGATCAACGGGATCCGGTGTCTCGATCGTCGCCTCCTATTTTTCTGTACTTGCTAATAAGCCTGTAGCAATTTCTCGCACCTCTACTGTAACATCGTAGCGCAAATCGTTTAACCGAGTTCATCCAGCAGATCGTCGCTTGTAAACAAACAGAAAATACGAATTACTTTCAGCGACGCGGCTTTTCGAAAAGGTTCAGCAAGTATTTATATAACGAGCGTCTAAATCTGTGAACCGAAACGGTTAAATAACTCGATAAAATTGACGATTAGAATACGATCCTGGAGAATACGACCTGCCCCGAACCTCCAGAGGGCTAGGTCTAGTCGCTGGCGTTTGCTGAATTTTAAGCAACTGTTTTAGACTTCGTTCTCTGTCATCATCGTCAGTTTGCCACAGGTAGCGGAATCGAAATCGCGTTTACGATGCTCCGACTTAAATAACCCACGTATACCTCGGATCGTAATGCTTTTGTGCGTCGATTGGCCCCCACGTGTTCCGTAACAGGTATCGGGCATAGGGACCCAATGTACACGCGATACCTATTTTATGCTGTCATCGATGTTCACGACTGATTTGCTTATTATTTTTAGGGGGATAGTTTACATTGCTACAACACGATAGTTGTCGTTACTGTGCACCGCATTATCATATTAATTACATAAGAACGAATTACGAAGAAATCGTGGCGAACGAACGGTTGGACGAATCAGAGCGGCCGTGCTGCTGCGGTCGCGTCCCCGCGTCGTGCACGATGCGTGACATTGTTCAAAACAAGGGGCCGCGTAAACGATCCTTTTCACCATCCGCAGCCCGGAGTTTCGCATCGGAGTAATGCCTAAATAACAATTAACGCGTGCGCGACGTCCGTTTCGCTTTCGCGAACGCGCTATCAATGCGACACGTGCGCGTCACCGCCGTGGACCATATTCCTTCAACGCTAGAGCCTCGTTCTCGAGACCTGGACGAATTTACTTGCGGTTTAACGCCGCGTGCTTAACGGCGCAGTTGTGACCACGATCGGCTCGGCTTATCGAGACAATACATTCTATTAGCAAAGAGCAGCAGCTGGAACAATATCGAGTGTTTGCTGAAAGCAACTGGGTGGGATATCCCCGCTCTACTGTTTCTCAATGTAGAGAAATTCGGTTGTACCGTCTCGTTTTGCTGAGTAAGCTTACGCATGTTTATCTCTATGAAATCGTTGAGCGACAGCGAGCGAGTAGCTGCTAGATACTCCAACGAAGCATCTTTGCGCACGAATGTTGCAGGATTTTTGACGAATTCGTGTGTCACGAGCACACAGCGCGTTCTATCTTATCTCTAGATTGCATATCGCGAAGTTTCAACATCGTGCAGCGAAACGAAACGATATTTTGCAGCGACACGGGATAGAGAAAGAGAGAGAGAGAGAGAGAGAGAGAGAGAGAGAGAGAGAGAGATGGAGGGAGGGAGAGAGAGAGAGAGAGAGAGAGAGAGAGAGAGAGAGAGAGAGAGAGAGAGAGAGGGAGCAAAAGGGTATGTTGCATTTTGTCGACAAGGTCCGTCGCAGAGAGGATTGCGTCGACTTTGGGTTCGGAAAGGAACTTTTGAGAAAGCGTAATCACGGCACGGCATCGGGATACGTTCGGAGCACCCTGTATAAATAAACTCGCGTATCAGAATCGATTGTAGCATGGTACGTAGCTCGTAACGACTTTATTAATAGTAATCCTAGCCACGTCGTCGCGCGTCCAAGGATATTGACAGGAGAGAGGGAAAGTCTGTCATCGAGAAAGGCAGATCCTTCTGTAGCTGAAAGGAAACGGGCGCGCGTCGCGTCGCGTTTTACTTGCGGATCGCGGCGGCGCGCCTCGCCGCGCGTTTCCCGCCTCGGCGCGAGACAATTTCTCGGGAAATTTTCCGATCGGATGTTGGGCAGAGGGCCGGCGACCACGCGGTACCATTTGGAAATTCAAATTCGATTTCGTTCTAGGCTCCTCATCGACCGACCCCGAATAATTCGACTTTGAGTGGCGATACGCCCGCGACGCCGCGCCGGACCGAGGAAATGAACGTTACGTTCGTAGAACAACGTTCTAGAATAATGGACGATGGTGATTCCAGAATAAGAATTTCCGCGTAGCCGGACGGTTCCGAGTCGCAGGTATTTATCCTCCTCGCGGATCAGTCGATTCGCAGCTCGTCCGTGCGAGAGCGCGTATCCCGAACGGCCCGGCCGGCGCTACGTTTCGATCGAGTAGAATTTCTACACGCGAACCAACCGCAATACCTCCGGGCTAATTAACGTTTACGTAACATAATCGATAGAGCAAGGAGTATTTGCGCTGGGAACGCGCGCGACACAGATTTCGCGGCGGTGATTCTTTTTTTCGTCACCGAACAGAGAGAAGAGTGCGATTCGTAAAAGGTAACGTTACGCAAGTTGAGCGGCGCGTCACGTTAAGAGGCACGCGAGGCGCGATGATTATCTTTATCTGCCGGCGCTTCGAACGAAATACCATGCAAAAATCCAGCCACTTTTACTTTTTCGAGCGGCCTTGGGGCGGCCGAAAAATTCGAAGTCCCGTCGCGCGAAACTGTGTACCATTCCGCGAAGCGTTCTCGTTATCCTTGTAACGAGCCGCGCGCGTGCACGCACTCAGAAACGGAGTCGGCGTAACTTCGCTCCGCACAGCCGAGAAGATATAATTTATCGCGTCCACTCGGTTGGCCCGTATTTTCAAAGCGGCTGCTCCTTTTTCCTCCCGAGCTCTCGTTCTACCTTTGGCTTTTCTTTATCGCCCCGCGGCCGAAGGTTGCCGGGAAGCTGACCCCCGCGCCGTTTCCACGTGTCCTTCTGCCCGCCGTGTGTTTTTCTCGCTCGGGAAGGATGGGACAAGCTAGGAAAATCGTCGGTCGCGGAGCCTTGGGACCCTCTTGTCGCATGTCCGCGCTCGCTTGCGTGCGTACGTGCGTGCGTTTAGCGGAGGACAACGAGCGCCAGCAGCACCGCGTGCAAATAAGTGCAGCTCACGTACCGACTGTCTGTTTTCCTTTCTTCCTTTTGTTAAAGAAAAAAAAAAAACGTGTGAGCAGAAGACGCACGGCGTCGTCGCCGTCGTCCGCTTCTCTCCTAGTCCATCTACGGAATAATTCCCACCAAGCTAAATTTTGGTATGGGCCTTTATTTGGTCGTTTTAAACAATATGGCAAAAGTCCCCATCGAACCGACCGTCGCTAAAAAATTACAGAGGGTTGAGAAAAACAACTGTTCTTCGCGAATATCTCGTTATCTAGCAGTTTTGCGACAAAAATAGTTATTATATAATTTATAGCCTAGGAAATTCTCTACAAAAAAGGTGCTATGAGTTTTTTTCGTAGGATTAATGAGAACGTCAGCATCAATGGATGTAGCACGCGTAGAGCGAATAGAAAGAACAAGAGTAGGTTATTGCTATGCTGTCTCAAAAATTGGAAGCTACCAACATCAACGTTGGCGTTCTCACTACTCCTACGAAAAAAACCCATACCACCTTTTTTATAGAGAATTTCCTAAGCTATAAATTGTATAATAACTATTTTTGTCACAAAACTGCTAGATAACGAGATATTCGCGAAAAACAGTTGTTTTTTTTCAACCCTCGTTTTTTTGATATTGTTTAAAACAACGAAATAAAGGCCCGCACCAAAATTTAGCTTGGTGGGATTTATTCCGAAGGCAGATCCTAATTTCACTGGACTATCCGTGCCATTGACGATTAAACTCGAACAAGTCGCGCGCCCTCTGTTTGATGCATACGTGGAAAGAATTTCACGGCGAGCGCGACTCCTCGTCCTCGAGCGGTCGCTGGTGCGTCAGCAAGGCGACTAAACGTGCAGAAGGAACGGGACTGCGAATGACCACGTTCTCTACTTCTCTAGCTTCGCCTAGACCAAGATCCCGCGGTTTTAATAGCGCTCGCGTGCGGTCGTTTCGTTCGGTTAGCCGGTTCGAGTAAGCACGTTATCGTGCTTTCTTCTGCGTTCGGTGGATTTCATTAACCCCTTCGGAACCGCGGACGTAGTATCTCGCGAACCGATATCGTTCGTTCGTATGTATTACCCCGTACAAAAGGAAAAATAAAAACATTTGTCTGTAGAAATATAGTGTATCATTTATTCAGCATTGCGAACCCCTCCGCACTCGCGGACGAAGAAATGGCCCTCGAGCTGAGTTTCACCACACATCATTGGGTGCGATATCTCGCATTCTAATGAGAAGACACGCGAGATACCTCGCCCGTAGGGTCGCGCGAACGACATCGTGTCGCGAGATATCTCGTCCGCGGTTGCGAAGGGGTTAACCACTCGAGCAAAATTGCTCGATCGTCTGCCGATGAGGAGCTTCGATTGCACTGTACATTAAGTTGGCGCGTACGAAACGTCGTTCCCTCGATGTTTGGGTTTCTCTGCGGGGCCATTCTGCGCGCAGCAGAGTAAGCCGCAAAGGAGTTGTAAAAGCGTCCGGTCTGTTTGTAGTTTGATCGAGGAAGAACTACGTTTCGCGGCGATGAACGTGAGAAGTAGGGACACATTCCGAGGCGATCGATTAAACGCGCAAATGAACGGATCGTCGAAACGATGGAATTGCCCAGCGTCGCCAAGGGAATCGTACTTTTGTCGGCGTATTGTTGTTACGCAATAATTGCTTGGAGAGCGGGAGGTGAAGCGATATTCTCGCAGTCCCATAAAAATCTTCTCTTCAGAGGCTTCGAGAAACACCTGCGTTTTGCGCGCCCGTCACGGTAGCTTGGCGCGTCGTTTTTCGCCCCGATTGTCCCGAACGATTCTACTCCGCCAAGGGTTCGTATCGAGCCGAGAACTGTGCGACGGCTACCGTGTCTCTCGGTCGTTGCACTTTGAAAATCGTTCGCGATGTTTATTGCATTTATTAGCGTCCCGCTTATTCGTCTTATCGACGATGAGATCACCGGAGACGGGACGGTACGCAGCGAGACGAGCCGCGACATTCGCCGCGCGGCGTCGCGTCCGAAATCGCGCCTCGACGACGTTCTCCAAAAATACACTTTCCCCTGCGAGAGTGGTGTTGCATATCCACCCGTGCGGCGGCCGGCCGATCGCGGCGCGCCAATTCGTCCGAGATATTGCGATCGAGTTAGAGATTGCGCAGAAAACAGATCCCGTAACGGGCGTTTCTAAATTATTATGTAACGACGAATGGCGGTGCCGTGCGATGGCAATGCGCAACGGGGAGTAGGATAGGGAGTAGGCAGAGAAAGAGAGAGAGTCCCCGAGGTGGATAGAGGTAGAGGAGAGGAAATTACAGGGACGGAATGAAAGAAAGAAGAGGGCCAAGCCGGTCGTGGCACGGAAACGTGTTACGTGCGTTGCGCTCGATTCGATTCGATGCGAGCGCGAGAGTCCCGTGACTGTCGGATCGACGGAAATCCAGACTTTCTCGCGCGTAATCGCCGCACGAATTCCTATTCAGCGGTTTAATCGTCGATGGGGGAGTAAGGGGGACGAGACCAAAGTTGCTGTCGCTACTTTCCCTCCGCCAGGTTGCAGAGGCTCGTTCGGTACGGCTGTTCACGGTGCCTGGAGGTGCGCGATGAAGCTGAAACACGTGCCCATTCGCGGGATCGTCGCGGTCGGCGACGCGGACGGAAGAGATCGCGCGACTTCCTCGTGTCGGGAAGTGGCAAACTTTTGTATCCGTATCGGCGCCCGGGTCAGCTAGGAAGGCAGGGGTCCGTTAAGGGGGTATACCCGTTTGAACCCTCGGAAAATGTATACATTTTGTGGATTTTTTTACAAGTCAACGGTTTGATGCAGATTTCCCGTTTTTTAACCATGTTTACATAGTATTATGAACTACTTATGAAAAAAGTTTCAGTTAAAAAACTATTGTTTTTCGGAAGTTACGGATACATGTCCGAAAGCCTCTCGATTTTAGACGGCTAAACGGTGGCCCTAAAAACTCGCGCTACGTTCAACCAATTTACTTCAAATTTTGCATGCAGAATCATAATAAGATTCCGCATCGTCCAACGAAGGCGATTTTGAAAATTTTGAAAAATAAAGAAATGGTGAGAGATCAAAGGTAAAGTTAAATTTTTCTAAGAGAAAAATCCACCTTTTTCCTTTATAAATAATAAACGGGGAATCGAAATAAAAAAAGCCTTCGTTGGACGACGCGGAATCTTATTATGATTCTGCATGCAAAATTGGAAGTGAATTGGTTGAACGTAGCGCGAGTTTTTAGGGCCACCGTTTAGCCGTCTAAAATCGAGAGACTTTCGGACATGTATCCGTAACTTTCGAAAAACAATAGTTTTTTAACTGAAACTTTTTTTATAAGTAGTTCGTAATACTATGTAAACATAGTTAAAAAACGGGAAATCTGCATCAAACCGTTGACTTGTAAAAAAATCCACAAAATGTATACATTTTCCGAGGGTTCAAACGGGTATGCCCCGTTAAACGAAACGGTGGAAACACCATGCCGCGATCGCGGGCTCGCGGTTCCTCCGTTCGCCGACAACGCAGTGCCACGTTATCGACGGTCCAATCGAATTGTCCAAGGTACTCGAGGAACGAGTGCTCTGGCTAAATTATCGCCGAGTGGGAGCACGGGGGAGAGGTCGAGGATGAACGCGTATACATGCGTCGGTTAGTTTCTTTTAGCTGGTAGGCGCCACCACTTCCGGCGTGGCAGACACGGGCGCAGAAGTCAGCAGGGCGAAAGAGAAGGATGTCGGGGTGGGGTGGAGGGAAATAGCGTGTACATTAAAGCGCGAGTTTACGACGTCGAACTCTGCTCGCCTCTCGCGCTAACGTAAACCCCGAACGTTTCGGCGATGCTCGGCGCGGTTCCGCGACCGACTCGCGCGGGCCCGCTCGATCCCCGGAGAAGCTCGGGAAGCTCGATCGGCGGAGATGGGTGAGAATTAATCGGAGGTGTCTGGCTTTTGTCCGGAAGGCCTAGTCCGGGAGGGGTCGGCGACAACGGTGTCCAAGGAGTACGGGGCAAAGGTCTGCCGCACGTGATCTACTGCCGACTTTGGCGCTGGCCGGATCTGCAGTCGCACCACGAGCTAAGGGCGATCGAGCACTGCGAGTACGCGTTCACGCAGAAGCGGGACGAAGTCTGCGTCAATCCGTACCACTATCAACGAATACAGACACCAGGTAGGCGGCCGCTGGCCCGTTTTATTAACTGGAATCGCGTGGTATCGGGGTGGCTAGTAATCGGCCGCAATGTAACGACCGTAAGCCAAGTGGCTGGGAGAGATCGCGTGACTATTAGCGCACGAAACTTTACAGTTTTGCCAGCCATTCTCGTGCCGCGGCATAACTTAGCCGGGGACGAGTCCGTTCTCTACAACACCTCCCTCGAGGAGCTCAGCGTCAGCGTACCGGAGAACACGTGCTTTAACGTGACGCTCAATCATCAGCACCACAATCAACAAGGTATCCCGCAATCGCCGCAGCAGCAGCAGCAGCAGCAGCAGCAGCAACAACAGCAGCAGCAGCAGCAGCAGCAACAGCAGCCGAACAATCCATATCAAGGAATGCAGGTTCGCGTCGAATGAATGTCTCGAGTGGAAGCGACGAGAGATGCTCCGAGACGAATGCCATTATTAATCCTCTGCTTTTAATTGCCGTTTTCAGAGCATGCAGGCAACGAGTCCGGCGAGCGTGGGGAGCCTTGGGAGCGTTCAGGGTTCACCGCATCCGGCGCCTGGATCCATGGATCCTTCCGCGGACACTCCTCCTCCTGGATACATAAGCGAGGATGGCGATAATATGGATCACAATGATAATATGTCTTTGAACCGTCTGTCTCCCAGCCCTGTCGACGCACAACCGGTTATGTATTGCGAGCCTGCCTTTTGGTGAGTCGAATCATTCGTCGCAAAGGTCGCGTTAATTTACGCGCCAGCGAAAGAATGATATCACGCCTTAGGCATCGAGGGTCGCGTCATTGAAAGTTTGAACGAACGGCTCGTTAACCCTACCTCGTTTTCTCTGATAAAAGGTGTTCGATAAGTTACTACGAGCTGAATACGAGAGTAGGCGAGACCTTCCATGCATCCCAACCGAGCATCACCGTGGACGGATTCACCGATCCAAGCAACTCCGAGCGTTTCTGCTTGGGCTTGCTGTCGAACGTGAATCGGAACACGGTGGTCGAGCAGACGAGACGACATATCGGCAAAGGGGCCAGACTTTACTACATCGGTGGAGAGGTGTTCGCAGAGTGCCTGTCCGACTCGAGCATATTCGTGCAGAGCCCAAATTGCAATCAACGTTACGGTTGGCATCCGGCCACCGTCTGCAAAATACCACCGGGTAAGTTCTCTCCTTCGATCATTTCGATGGGAGCTGAAAGGATTTTTAACTCGATGAAAACCGTGTTTGTTGTTTGCCGCGGCGCAGGCTGCAATTTGAAGATCTTCAATAACCAGGAGTTCGCGGCGTTGTTGTCGCAATCGGTATCCCAGGGCTTCGAGGCGGTATACCAATTGACTCGGATGTGCACCATCAGGATGAGCTTCGTGAAGGGCTGGGGAGCGGCGTATCGGCGGCAGACCGTCACGTCGACGCCTTGTTGGATCGAGCTGCATTTGAACGGCCCGCTGCAATGGCTAGACAGAGTGCTCACGCAGATGGGTTCGCCGCGTTTACCCTGTTCCTCGATGTCATAAGGTTGTATGCACTTCTCCTTCGTGGACAGGAGAAATGAGAGAACGCTTCGCTCGCGTGCTATTCGCCGTCATCGTGGTCGTTGTCGATCGATTTTCCTTACCGTGGCTTTACACCGTTCCCGTTCGGGTCCTCCGCAATTAGTGAGCTGCAGTGATGAACGTGCACGAAAACGAACGGATACGATCGCTGTCCCCGCGACGCGACGCGCGTATGCTCCTGCAACGACAGTGCACGGGACGCAGGATCGACTTGATCGGAACGTCGGGGAAGCATTCGATCGTCTGCCATACGAGTAGAAGCGCTGAAGCGCTTGGATCGATGACTCCTGTGTTCAACGGGAAAGGACGGTGTGTGGAAGAGAAGATCGGGAAATCGACAATCGGTTCGTAACGAGTCATACATTTTGACAAGTACTGAAAACGCATGGTCTTCGACGGAATAAATAGATATTGTTAGCGCACTTATCGCACATCTGAACGGCTAGTGCTGGATGGTTATCCAGGGTTACAAATCCGATTTTAGCTAAACCAAGAAGAGAAATGAGCATGCTCGTGCGTATACACATGTATGTACCATGGTAAATGAAAAGCTCAGCCTTTGCATATTTTTATCAGGTCCAACAAATTTTCTAATGGCACTGGTCTATTTGGACTGTTTGTCAGTGTCTCTCCTACGAAATGGGACGAATAAAGTAAATTGTATAAAGCCTATTTCTCCTATACGATAACGATAAGAATGGATTACGGTGTTGAATGAAATGTGTACGTAACTAACTACACGCTTCGTTGACGATCGCATTCTCGAATGGATCGGAACGTTCGAATGTCCTCACAGGGACCGGGCATGGATGGATACGTTTCCGTGTGCTTAACGTCTCGAGAATGATTAGCAATGCAAGGTGGATCACTATCAGTATCTATACGTGTAACGAAAGCGTTTAATAAGAAATTTATGGAATTCAGAAATCGAAACTGTTGCTACGTATTAAGGTGTCTTATCTTGAATAACTGATATTCTTATTAAGAATAAGCGCTATATTTCTTAACATTCATAAAAGTACCGACCGCACGATGTCCGTGCTAGACGGAAATATCTATTTAACTTGGTATCGCATGAGGGAAACTGATTAAAAATGCAGCGAACAAACCTATATACGTATATCTCTACCGAGTGTGTGAAAATTTATGCGGGGCATAGCGAAACATTACGATGCACGTTTTGGTCTTGATGTTTAACGTAGCGAACCACTCGTTGAGAACCGTCGCGCAAAACTGTCCGATTCGTTCTACGGAATCGTGTACCATAATTTCACGAAACGAATGACCGGTTCGATTGTCTTAAGCTTCGATGAGCGTAAGTGGAATCGTTTTATAAAACTTTGTACAGAAATATCAAGAAAAAGTAGAAGAAAAACGCACGCAGGTACGGTGTAACGAAAATTTGCGAGGATATGCAAATTTTTATTACGAATCAGGAGGCGGCCGAAAGAAAAAAGAAATAGTTGTCTGGCCTTAAACGCGAGGATGCTACGAGACGCATCTGTTGACCCTTTGAATTGCGGACGCCGTACATGTACATCCGACGTTCGCGTCTAACGAACGGTTTTCCATGCCGTGTACTCCGTATACGTAATTACGCACGGCGTCCGCAAGTCAGAGGCTACTTTTTCACGATGCATATGTACGGCGTCCCCAGCCGATGGTGTTTCAGGTGAAACGTGTGGAAATGAGATAATAAAGTTACGCGTTTTATTATATTACGATATGTACATCGTAATATATGTATATTAGTATCGAAGTACGAACAGTTTTTGCACCAAGTGCATGGATTCGGTTATCTTTTCTTTTTTTTTCATCTTTTTTTAACGAATAAAATTTTAAAGATAACATATATATATATATATATATATTGACTTCTATGGAGTCTTTACGTACGATGGGGGCCAATCGCGCGCACAGAATGCGAGATTTGATCTCGGTAAAGGACGTTAAACGTTTCAGAGAACCGGTTCCTCTTTGTATAGATTTTTCTCAGTATCGTTTGGAACGTTTCGTTTTACAGTCACCGTAATTAGTTTTCCTTTCAATATCCGACGATTGCAAGTGAACGATATGTGCTGAGCGCGGCCCGACATTCTTACCGACACTTATGTAGGATCTAGAAGTCGGCGCTTAAAACGATGGACGAAACTGGAAACTAATTTAAACAATAAAACAGCAAGTGTAAACATGCATACGAGAGATGTGTTCCATAGCGCAGCTAGCAGATCACTGACTGCCGTCTCCGTTTCGAATCACTCCCGTGACTCTCGCTGGCCGTTTACCGGTTACCAATTCCTTGTTCAGCACTGACGAAGAAATCGGCACCCTTCTAATGTCTGCGTCTCTCTATTCTTTGAGTTCGGACAGCTCTCGCTCGCAAGTCCGTCTCTTTCGAGGTTTGCGTATTCGTCGTGAGTAGCATAACGTTACATTGTTGATTACAAGTTGCTTTGTTATCCGTGTTAGTGGCAGTAAGTCAGCTAGATAAAGAAATACCGTAGCGGCCAATATATTACCACGAGCGGCCTTATTCTTCTTTGACGAAGCCCACCATGTATATTGTAAATCGGCGCTCCATCGGTATCGAGATCGCCGCTGAGATCTGTTTGAAAGTAAAAGAAGTTCCATGTATCGCCCCGTGAAAGTTGAACGCGATATCGCCAGGTAGCACCAACAGCCGAGTGATACTGCAAGCAACAAGAATCCTTGCTTCTTTCCTTCGTTATAGAATCTGGTTCCTCTCTCTCTCTCTATACTTGTGCACCTTCGTACCGACAATGAGTCCAAGAGAACTGTACACTGTACCGTCTGGCTGTCGAGCGTTCGACGACCACTTGCCTTCCTACTAAACTGCCACTAATTACCGAAGAACTCGTTCCCACTGTTCTTCATCAAACTTCTTTTCATGCACAAGGGGAACACGCGACATTCGGCTCGCTGATCTGGCCCAAATCGTGCATCTACAGACTATCTCGGAAGTAAATGGCGAAGCTTTGGGAGCTCATTGTATCCACTCTGCTAAGTCGGTGTGTAATCATCCCCGAGCTGGATAATACAAGTTCCCAATGTCTGTGCATTTGGTTTCGAGGCGCCTTGCATAATATTCTAAATGAATAATGCGTGCTACTCCAAAGAAGCGGCGGACGGGTGAACACGATTCTATGGATGCTTAGCTGAAGCCTGAAGCAAACAATTACTTGCAGCAGAGGAGTAGTGCGCATTGTGCTTCTAGTACCAGTTAGCTCCTGCTTGTTCGTTTTACGTTACCATAAGGTCTAACACGCGCGCATCTCTCCATTCTGATCGGCAAAGGAAAAGACAGACCCATCAGGCAAACGTGTCTCGTTTGCCAAAGTATTTTTTAAGCGTAGCATTTGCCAAAGCTTCTTTTAAGTACAAGATAAATCGAGTAGCATCGGTAGGGGCGGAACGACACGCGAACTCGCCGAACTCTCGACGTTGTTGCTTCTTCTAGGTATTCGTAACTGTGTTACCATTGTTGGTCGCCTCGTATCGTTTATATTGCCATTCTGTTTCCTCTTCTTTTCTATTCTAGCGTTTTAATCTGTCGAATCGAGGGCTCCGACGATCATGATTTTTTCTTTTAATTCTACAGCTACAGACACACAATTGTATATACATATATGTAGAACTGCATGCACACGAAGGGAAGTATCGGCTAAAGGATAACTTCTAGAACTCCAATATTTTTTTACGTACGAATGGAAACGCGAAATTCTTTTACGAAAGGTGCGATTCAATGATCTGTTGATCTAGCCGATGTTTCCCTGGTGTGGATGAGATTCTTTTACGAGAATACGAGACAAAATTGAGAGCTTGAAGGAACGAGTGTGGGAGAATACAGAGACGAGACGTTACAAGAGATATCGAGTGTGAGACTGTATAATAATTATAAATAAATGTACACGTTAAGACTAATAAAATTGATTCCATCGCTTTCTGCCGCTTCATCGTTACAGATATATCGTATCTGACGTCGCTGAAGAACGACTGCTCTCGATTACGTACATAGCATACACTTTATTCAGGATTTCCGCGTGTCTGCGTAAGGACAGCGATAAATACGACGTTCTAAGATCTCTAGATGCGTAATCTGTCTCTTGGTCAATTTTACTGTAAACACAGGCATGCAGATTTGGCGGAATCCAAGGATAGGGGAGAAAGAATAAAGAATTAGAAAGTTTCATTATCAATTTTGCGTGGGCAAAATATTTGTATGGTGACTACGACAAACGTGCATACAGTCTACATGAAAGTACAATTTTGCGCTTACATTGCTTTACGACCGCAGCCCTTGACGCGGTTTCGCGATAACAAGTTACTCAAGATGGTTCCGACGAGCCGATCTTGCATCCAAACGACAACATTCTTGAAACGAATCTGCACAAATCAACGACCATCGAAGATTCTCGCTCGAGAATATAGTATCCTCTCTCGGCAAGCAATTTCGCCCTCGTGGTATCACTGCGCGGCGCAATTCGCGTCCACCGAGCGAAACTACATTTCGTTCCGTCGCCCTAGAGTATCTTGCATCGAAATCCTAGCTCACGGAGGTAAACGTTTCGGACCGAATGCTGTATTCGATGCAATCTACAAGGTCGGCATGCTGCGCTGAAGTTCACAATGTTCAGGTGAGTATAGTAACGACTACCGTGTCTAGTACCTTATTCCATGGAAACGAATAAGCGGCACAAGATTCGTGATCTCAGAATTGAAAAGTCTAACGAAAGGAACGCTGTAGTATGGCAATAACCCTAACATCTAGCGATAGGTATTAGTCGCAGGTATGTTCCGCGAGCGAATCGGATGCGACGAGTCATCTTCAACCGCTTGTTCCTCTTCTCTTCTCCGGGGTTGATTTGTTGCTGCCGAGTTGAGTGGAGGTGTTACATGCGACCCCCATGTTTAGAGGCCAACATCTTCTTTACGGAAAACATGCTCATAGACAGGCCGACGGTAGCAAGCACGAACGCTGATTTCGTCACGTTGCGTTCGACTTTGTTCCTACGAAGTACACTCGAAACCGCCCCCTGGACAGGGTAACGTGTATCAGTTTATGTTACGCTTGTTCTAAACGTCCACCGTCTCGTTTCTCTCCAATATCCGGCGATTGGAGGGACGAGAACGTTGGACGCGTTCGATATTACAATCGGTTCGATGTGAAACTATTGCGCGACTCCGAATAAACTGCACGTGAATTGTGACGCTCATTCACGCGTGATAACAAGTCTTAAGACGCGAATGGCGAGGAGAGGTCATCGTTGCGGCAATGAGACGGGAGCTACTATCACAACGATAAATTGCTGAACGCTAATGAAACAGGGTTTGAAGTGCGAAACGCATACTGCACATGAAGTTTCTACTTCGTCGTAGACTCAGCGGAAAGACGTTGCTTGAAATCACTGACCCTGCTTTGTGACCTCTTCTCGTTAGCTTGACACGAGCGAATATTACGTAACACTAAGCTAGCGTTTAGCGCGCGAACGCGTACGCGTCTTACCTGGTGAAACGATAATCTAAGAGCATAGAGGGTGGCAGAAGTAAGATACATCTCTAAACCACGGCTTTGGCTTCGAACTCTGAAAAGTAATAGAAAGCGGCGTTAACAGTGTTTCCGTTACATAAAGCGCCTGGCGGCGAATTTAAAAACGAAGGACGCGCGACATTGGACCGCGTCCAGGACCGACCGATTATTATCGGAAACTGCTCGATTTTCCCGTCGGGCGATAAGATTCCCTTGCTCTTGAAATAGGGCCCCCGTGCGATAACAACTTTGCAAGCAATACCCGATAACTTGCTTGTCGAAGCGACAATTACGATAAATGGTTCCTTAAATATAGTAACTGTCGCCGACTGAGCAATTCCTGGCGCCGTCTGAGATTTTTAAGAAACACTCCCACGCGGGTTACCTGATTCTATATTTCAATATCTTTATATAACGCGGCTTGGTATGCGCAGCCACTACCATGTACACGATAGAAAACTTCGTCTCGTTTGAGAATCAGACGCAAGTCTCATGTCTCGTGTTCAACTATAGTACAAAGCTTCTCGAGGGCACATGCGCATACTCGAAACGGCCTATCGTCACAATGATTGATTAATAAATACTAATTTTAATCGCGGTGAGAAAGGAATTACGCCGTTGACATAAATCGCTCGTGCATCTCCATTCGCGGGTTCTTTCACCGTTGCATTCTTGCACGCCGGGATGCGTATCTCAAATGCGTAAAAATAGAGAAGCGTGGTTCACAATGTTAGGCTACTGTCGACGGCGTTAGGTGATGTACTTGGCACAGACATTTATTTCAACTAGAACGATGCGATTTAAAAAATTCCCTTGTCCGGTAGGAGGTTGCAGTGCACGGCGTGGTTAACCTCCAAATGCACGTTACAACAGTAAATTCTCGCCGTTTTAGGAAGGGGCAACAGAGTTCCAACGAATGAAATGGAACAGAAGCTCTCAGCCGCAAGGAAAACTCTGGCAATGTGTCAGGCAATGATATTCGGGAATGAACGATTCCGGAACGATTTCTTTTTAGTGTGCGTTTGTAGACGTTAAGGGGGAGGAAACGGCGTGCTACATTTCGTGCGTTCTGTTACGTAATCGACACCGCTGTTCCGTATCACTGAACGAAGACACCGATGTGAGAGTTAAGTGAAAGTGAAAATTGCGTCTCAGAATAATACACGTACCGTCGTGTGCGAAACTTGCCGATAGAAAGAGAGAATCGTCGAAGGCATGCGTTCCTTCGCCCCTCGTTGTTTTCTCACCACTGTCGATTATTCGTTTTCGTCCACAGTTTTGCGCGTACCGTGCCATCTGTACATCACTGGGCACACTAATCAGAAAAGATGCTGCGTCAACCATGCGTCGACATGTATGGACCCTAATCCCAAACCACAGATCAGGTATACCTCGTCTGTGATATAGGATATACCTCGTCTGTGACAAAATTACATTGGATGATAAGTCTATCCTATACCTGGCCTGTGTCTGTGACCTTATCCGTTACCATCATGAAGTATTGCTAAAAAATATACTTTTCCTAATGGTTTTTTATCCGTGAAATTCCTTGCGCTCATCGCTAGATGGCGCCGTGTTGCATTTTACCTTGTTTGGCGGCAATTCTCAATCTAGATAATCACTTTAAATTTGAAGGACCGATAAAGTCTGCAGAGATTTCTCTTTTAACTGACAAATAAGTAGACATTAAACGCTGCCCTGTAACTGTGCAGGCACCGAACCACGCAAAAGAATAGTTTACTCCATGACGCATTCGCCTTCTTATCTCCAAGTGGTTTCTGCGCATTCCGCCAGTATCCACTCATTTGGCACGCGTCATTGTTCTCCGTGTGGCATCCGGCTTGCAACACAAACACGCAAGTGTAATGCAGCATCATCCTTGAACTTACTACGCGTGCGTTGCTATCCGAGCGAATTAAAAAGTATTCTCTAGTGGATCGTTTGGCTTACGGTCGCCAGGTCAGCTTGGGCGAGGAGAATTACTTAATGACGCACCGTGTGGTTTTTATCTCGGAGTCATTTCCGTGGGATGTTGCGGTATCCTTTCGAGCCGCCAGTACCGCCGCGCCTAACTCGGTTAAAATTAAATCGGCGCCAGTCGTGACAGAATAATGGCAAGCTGGACGTTCCTTATCCTCTGCGTTCAGCTGTTTCTGCTGGCTCTCGGCGAGCAACAGGATCCGGAGAGCCTCTGCGCGTCTCAGCAGAGCTGCGGAACGTGTTTGCAGACACCGCGATGCGTCTGGTGCTCTACCACGGTAATCGTTCCATTTGCACTTGCTTATACCACGGGTCAGCTTCTCTATGCGAACAAGTACTATGCTGGATCGTTCCTCTAGGTATCCGACCAAGGTTCCAAAGGTCGTCTGGTTCGCTGCGTCACCAGAGAGAAATTTCGAAGGGAGGGCGATCTCTGGTGCCCAGGATCCGACGTGGTGGACGACGTAAACTCGATGGTCGAGCTCAAAAACCGATCGTTATCTTCGACGAAGGGCAGGGACCCGGTTCAAGTGCAGCCGCAGAAAATCCAATTGAGACTCAGACGGGGAAAGTACCATATCACCTTCACGGTATATACAACACCGTGCTCCTTGAGAAAGGGTTTGATTATATTAGATCATATGGCCCACAGGTGTCGAGTACCGCCTGATATTGAGATACAGTCAAGCAGAGGACTACCCGGTGGACCTGTATTACCTCATGGACTTGTCGGCCTCCATGGAGAATTATAAGAACAAATTGTCGGAATTAGGCTCCCAGCTGGCAGAGGCTATGCGGAACCTCACTTCCAACTTCCGCCTAGGATTCGGCAGTTTCGTGGACAAAGTTGTGCTGCCCATGACTAGCACGCATTCAGACAAGTATGTACGTTGACGCGTAAAAGTTCCCCTTTAGAGCAACGTCGTTTGCCTAACGTGTCCTGTTCGCAGATTAAAATCACCGTGCACGTTGACGAACTCGACTCACTCGATACCGTGCGCGCCTCCGTACGGCTACAAGCATCAGATGTCTCTTACCGAGAACGTTATCCTGTTCAAAGTAATATTTCCACGTTACCCTGAGTAGTTTACCTGTGTGCCACGCGTTTACCTCCGATAATCTGATTCTGAACGATGGTTACATGTACGAGGCAGACCCGCGTGAAAGAGGCACCCGTGTCCGGTAACTTGGACGCGCCCGAGGGTGGCTTCGACGCGATGCTGCAGGCTATGGTTTGCACCGAGGAGATCGGCTGGCGGCAGGTCGCGCGACACCTTATCGTCTTCTGCACGGATGCCAAATCCCATATCGCCGGGGACGGTAGGGTACGTGCACGTGCCTGAGTAGAAATCGCTTTCAAATGAGGACCTTGCGGCAAGAGGGCTGCAGCGCCCATTTTTAACAGTCTTTCAGTTATCACGTGTAATATACAGTGAGTAACGAAAATATTCGGACACTTTTTAAAATCGCATAGCTTTTTTAAAATTAATCCAGACGACTTGAGTTTTCTTGAGAAGCTAGAAGGATTAGTTTGCCAAGTGGCGTGATTCGTCGCTTTGAAAAAAAATGCAATTGGTCGGAATAGCAAAAAAAAAATAGTAAAGATTGTTTTTTAAACTTTTTTTTGTGAGCCTGTAATGAAAATTCAAAAGAAACCCGTTTGCAGATTAAAGTAAGTTGTATACAGGCCTAAAATTTCATCAAAATCGGTTAACGTTGAGCTATCAACGCTTAAAGATCGCAGAATAAGGTTGAAAAGGCTGATTTCGGGAATTTCCTGATTTTCGACATACTTCAATGTACAAACGGCGTTTTTGAATTTTCATTACAGGCTCACAAAAACAGTTTAAAAAGCGACCTTTACTATTTTTTTTTTTGCTATTCCGACCAACTGCATTTTTCTTTTAAAACGACGAATGTCACTTAGCGAACTAATCTTTCTAGCTCCTAAAAAAAACTCATGTCATTTGGACAAATTCTAAAAACAGTTATGCGATTTTAAAGTGTCCGAAAAGCTTCGTTACTCAATGTACGTAAAGAAAAATTCTACTCCGTCTGGTGCCGTTTCTTGCAGAACCGATAACAAATTAGCGCGATTTATTGCGAATTTCGAGCCTGTTTTGTGCAATATTTTTATTCCGGTCAGTTCCAGATTTGAAGAATTCGCCAAAAATGGAAATAGAAACTTATCAGCTCAACAACTATCCGATCTTTTTTTAAATGTTAAGTCGAGGCAACAATTCTGTAAACAGTTTTTTTTTCTACTTCACGCGAAGTTGGCGTAGACGAAGCTGCACCCCTCTGGCTGCAAAGTCCTCAAATCGATCCGTTCCCCGGCGAAAACGATTGCGTCCTTTCAGCTGGCTGGGATCATCGAGCCCAACGACGGACTCTGCCACTTGGACCAGAATGGATACTACACGCATTCGCTTCTACAAGATTACCCGTCCATATCCCAAGTACACAGGTTTCTTTCAGTCGTCTTAAACGCATGTGCGAATGAAACTCGTATTCACGACGGTGCTTTACGTTTGAGAGCAGATCAATAGAAAGGCGCGCGAGCAGAATATGAACATCATTTTCGCCGTTCCGCACGCACAGGAGACGACGTACAGCCAATTGAGCCAGAGCATCAGAGGCTCCTCGATCGGGACCATCGAGAAAGATTCGCAGAACGTGGTCGCCCTCGTTAGCGGCGAATACGAGGTAAAAGATCGCGAATTCGAGAAGTTACAAGGTTTTCCATGGCAATGGGTAACGCGTATTGACGGATCGTTCGCCTAGAAACTGGTGAACGCGGTAACGATGACAGACGACGCGCCGAGAATGATCGACGTGAAGTATTTCTCTCGGTGTTTGGAGAAAACCGGGGAACTAAAGGAGCGACGAGAATGCGGGGGGCTACGAGTGGGGGACGTCGTGGAGTTTGAAGTGGCGCTGAAGGTACGTGTCGATAAAGCCCGGTCGCTCGAGCTTCTCGAGATAAATGCGCTCTATAAAATGTTGCCTCCCCGAGGGGCGTATTAAAGATTTTTGCGGCACGTAGGCGGTCGAATGTCCGGCGGACTCGGGCGAGTGGCAGCAAAGCATGCAGATAAAACCGAGGGGCATAAACGAGAGCCTGGCGATCGACCTGAGCATTATATGCGATTGTCCTTGCGAACGGCCGGGCCATCGGGTAAGGACGATAATTGAATGTAAACCTGCGCGGATTCACGTCCGTTGCGTTCACGCCCGTGAATGGAAACGCAGGGCTACAAGCCGGAATCGGAGGGCTGCAGAGGGAACGGCGCACTGATTTGCGGCGTGTGCTCCTGCGACGATGGCTTTCACGGGCGGCACTGCGAATGCGAAGGGAACGAAGTCGGGGCTGAGAGCGCAGCCGACATGGCGGAGTGCAAGTCCAGCAACGAGAGCGCTGAGATCTGCACCGGCCACGGGGCCTGTAAATGCGGCGTCTGCGATTGCGCGAAGCGTTCGAACCCGCAGGAACTCTTCTATGGGAAATACTGCGAGTGCGACAATTTCTCCTGTAAACGTAGCGAAGGGCAGGTGAGTGAACGTTCGTTAGTAATTACGATGTCCGTACGTAAAAGGGTGTAGGTACTGCGCGGCGAGCAAAGTCGTTGATTACACCGCGTTATCAGCTGCGAACGAGCGTATTCCTGCTTCTTGCTAAGTTACTCGGGATGCGTCAACTCGCCGCGAAGTTACTCCGGTAATTTGCCCTTTAAGGGGACCTGCACTGTCTTCTCCAGAAGGACGCTAGATAAATTACACAGGCTCGCTTGTATTCTATTATTCCGTCCCATCTGTTGGTCGCGTTCGTGTTTAAGGTTTGCGGCGGCCAAGGGAAGTGTGAATGCGGCGTTTGCAATTGCTTCCCGGGATGGGGCGGCGAGACGTGCGACTGCAAAGAGACCAACAGCACATGCATGCAGAGCAATGGCGAGATCTGCAGCGGACGCGGCGACTGCATCTGCGGCAGCTGTCACTGCCACGAGAAGGACAATATCCGATACTCTGGCCAGTACTGCGAGGAGTGTCCCGTGGGTATTCTCTTCTAGTCTCTCAGAAGGAGCAATTTACTGGTACCTGTGTCTCGTACGCAGGGCCGGATCTAGGTGTTTCTATTCAATTCTATTGTTTATATTCAACTAGCTTAAAGCACCCGGCGTTGCCCGGGCAGAACTTTCATTGTCACGGAGCGTCAAGGGGTGAAATAAGGGGGAAGGGGTGAGGTGTCCAGATTGCATGGTAGCCTATATTCTCCACAGGGTTCTAGAGAGTTATTATGTAAAATTTGATCCAGATGATTTAAAAAACTCGGGGGTAAAAACTATCCTATATGTTATTCCTGGTCGCAGACTACTTCTCCTCGAATAATCGTAATTATATAAGTGTTTTAAAAGGAATTTATAAGTTCGATGCTGCTTAAATTCAAGTTTTATTTTCTTATTGGTTTTTATTGATATTAATTTTCTCTTTCCGCCAATTTTGCCGCTCTGGACGCGTTTCCAGACGTGTCCTGATCAACGATGCGAGGAGCTGAAGGATTGCGTGGAATGCATGGCGCACAATGCCGGGCCGCTCGCCGAGAACGGGAAATGTAATCAGTGTCCGCACCAAATCAAGATCGTAAGCCATGCTTTTGATTAGAAGAACATTGACTCCCACTGGGGAAACGAGAGTAAGCTTCCCCTTTGGTTTCACGCGAACAGGTCGACGTGGTAGAAGAGGATCCTGTTGAGGATAAGGAGAGCGGAGCACGGATTTGTCGAACGCCGGGCGACGCAGGCTGCACGTTCATCTTCAAGTACGTGTTTCGCACGGGTGAGACCGGAAGGAACATTCAGTTTTTCGAGATTACAGCCCAGAAGGAGAGGACGTGTCCTACGCCCATCAATGTTCTCGGTCAGCAGGCACTTTGTCAATTAATTAGGAGTTTAAGGGGTTATACCTAGTCAGGCGGCCGAAAAGAGGCGAATGTTTGTGATTTTTTTTTTAAAAAGCGGAAGCGTATATTCTTACAGAACAGTTTGCACTTGAAAGAGCAACATTTAAAGAACATTTGGTAATTTTTTCGTAGAAAAATATTTACGTTTATAATAAAGTAACAACCCCACATTCAAGGAGCCTTTTTAAAAATTTGGTTTTGCGGTGAGCACTGCCATTCGGAACCAGATTATCTAAAATCAAGAAACAAAAAAGATTTCGTTAGTATATTAATGTATCTTCCGATTGACGAAGAGAATTTTCCGGAATATTAATTTAAAACAAAACGGAAATCCTGATTTTTTTCGCGCGAATGTTGCTCTTTTAAGCGGAAAAAGTTTGGTGAAAATATACGCTTCCGCTTCTTCAAAGAAAATTCACAAATCTCTTTTCGACCGCCTGACTAGGTATAACCCCTTAATGATCGAAGACGTTAACATTTCTCTCGCAGGTGTTGCCGTGGGGGTGGTGGTCAGTACCGTGATTCTCGGTTCCCTGATTCTGCTCGTGTGGAAAATAGTGACGATGATTCACGACAAACGGGAATTCGCGAAGTTCGAGCGGGAGCGAGCTCTGGCTAAATGGGACCGTGTAAATATCTCGAATAATTTATTTCAATTAGCTAAAAGAGATTCACCGTGATGTTCTGTTAACGTGACCATTGTATCAACTTTTAGGGGGATAATCCACTTTATAAGAAGGCCACGTCGACCTTCAAAAACCCAACGTTCGACGAAACTATCAAGGATTAGATTAAGTAGCTTGAGCAATAAATTTCTGGGAAAAGATATTCATACCCTTCCAAACAAAAAATCCACCAGCATCGCCGCGGGAAGCGGTTAAATTCAAAAGTGCGCGATCTAGGAGCTAGCGCCACGGTAAACGCGCGAACCAAATCGCCGCCATGTTAGTTAATTGCCGCGGGTGAGACGGGACGGTTGACGAGAACGCTCTGCCGTTACGCTTTTTCGCGAAGCAAACTTAATGCTCTTAACGTTTCCCGTTTCCCTAAGTCGCGAGTGGAAATCGTTGGAACCCGTGGCGTGGTCGCGTGGTACCAGGAAGTACGGGGACCAAGATCGTCACGGGCCCGGCGAGGAAAAGGAGGGGAAGGTGGTGGGTACTCGCGATCACTCGTAAATCAATTTTAAATTTGATCCGGGGATTTCGCGCGGAGATAGGTCCTGGCCTCTCGGCCGCGATTGTTTCGAATATCCCGTGGCCTCGTACTTTATTGCTCGGTATGCTCGAAGAAGGCAGCCTCGTAAGGAGCTCGTAAATTCGTCACCATAGCCGGCTCCCGCTGCAAAACCCTGCAGCGTTTCGCTATATTTCCCACACCAGAGACCTAAAGCTCTGCCCACATTCGATCCGCCCATACGACTTGATTACCTCCTTGCCTTTTCCCATTACGCATCGTTGCTCGTTTCGCGGATAAAAGCGTGTCGGAAGTAGCAATATCGCTCTGTTTCGGGTATGAAATTTTTTTACCGACATTCCTACGCGTTACCTGTTACTGATAGATGCGAGCTAGGAAAGATGGCGCACCGCGAGATAAAGAATTATACCACTGTCCTTGTCTGGCAGACATAACCTCGTCAGCAGTGCCGTCAACAGTCGCGACTCGCGTAACAGTGTAACGTCTCGTAAACTTTAGAAAATATGTAGACGGTTAAAGTTAAAACGGACGAGGATGAACGAACATTGATAGCTGTCTATGAAATGCGTCCTTTCGAAAGGGAATCTCGCGCCAAAAGTGCAGGCACCACGGGAACGTGACCATCCTCTAAATATAAGCACCTCTGCACTCTACATTGTATCGTACACGATGCTTGTAGTAACTGAAAGCAACGCGTGAAAAGTTGTCGCGAAAGTGGAAGAAGTTTTCAGTGATAATTCTGTCGGCACGTTTGCGCCGTGTGGAGAACCTCGCCAGCTTCGTGATCGGGGCTTAAGGATAGCGGAGAAAAGGCAGCCGGAGGAAAGAGAGTGTAGCCGGCCACTCCGCATACTAAATCACCGCCGCACGTCCGTTTCTTTACATTGCACAGATTTTATTGATTATTTTACGACCGGGAACATTGTAAATCTCTTCATCGTGCATTGGCGGCTCCCCCTACTCCTCCGACTGCCTATCCCGCCAATTACGCGGACCGAACGTATTGTTGCGTCCTATGCGTTCCGATCCTTCAGCCATCGCTTCGCGAGCGCCACCTGCGTGGCCAGTTTCCGCGTGTCATGTTGCTCGATCGTGTTTTCAGCTTTACCGGTGTTTAGACGTTGCGTCAACTGATTTCGAGCGACTACTATAATACGTGTTAGCAGCGGGATTGCCGGTAAAGCAAACGAAAGTACGGATGTCAGGGAAAAGGGTAAGACAGGATCTTTGCGCAATTTGATATACGCGTGGAACGGCGCGCGGCTCGCCTTTTGCCCGCGGAACAATGTTGTTCGTTTTCGCGGTCGCTAATGGCCGCCGCCGGTGCCTTAATTACAACAAAATACGGTCCAATCAGCCCTCGGGGGCCGGCGATGCTGTAGCGTTTCGAGCTTTCGAGCCGTTCGGCATACTGTCGGATCCGAACGTCTCGACTGCCCTTCTTTTCTTTTCCGTGCATCCATCGTAGCGTATGTCGGGCATAGGCGTCGACGCGTGGGGTCTCCGTTCCCATTTCCAACCGGGCGATTCGGTTCGAGCAGATCCGATGCGCCGCGCCGATGGAACCCCTCCGTTCGATCTGTTCGCCTGGCATGGGAACGTCGCTCCAACAGTTCTCACCTAGATACGTTAGCTACGTATAGGCAGTTTTATTCGTCAGTTGGGCTGGAAGGTTTGAAATTGAGGCGCGTGGTGCGGGGCACCGTTCTCCTCGACGATCGAGAGTTGTTGCACCGACCTGCACCACCTCTTCGCGTCCGATGCAGACCGAGGCTCGTTAGTGCGCGCCCGTAAATCAAGCCGCAGGGGTGCCAACCCGCTAATATTGCCAGGCTTCCCCCGGGATAGGAGGAGCACGTTCGCGCCGCCGACGCGCACAGTAAACGTTCGATATATCTCATCGATAATGAGTTTGTTAAATGGATTAATATTCCACTTTCTCTTTTCCTTCCTTCTGCCGTTTAAGGCAATATATTCAATCGAGGCCGAGCGCTTCGGAATTTCCATCGATCTCGTTCTTTGCCGCGCCTTTTCTGTCGTGACACGTTATCGCAGCTGTTCTGTACGCCGTTTTTGCTTCTATTTAATACCCCACTGTCAGACATTAGGAAGGTGTAAAGAGTTGCTCGATCTTTGAGCGATCCTAACGGCGGGTCAGCGTAGCGCAGAGAGCCCCGATGCGTTTAGCATCGATTATGGGAAATATCGGTTCGAATGCTCCGGGCTCCGGGATCTAGTGCGCGTCTGGAGCCACGGGTAACTCCGTATATACAGTCGGATAATTAATGGAGCCGGTAATGAGCTGATTATTATTAATAATATTTAGCCGGGGTTAAGCCGAGGCGACCCCGCCGTGCTGGAGCCCGGCTGCTCGTTAATTGAATCTGCCAATCATCGTAATGAGCGTCAGCGCCAGATCCGCTGTCCGTTCTTCGTTGCTGCTCTTCAAGGCCCCGAGCTTGATGCTCGTCGGCCTCGAAAAACGAAATACACACGTGCCTCGCACTCTGCAACCTTATCCTAAAAAATCTGGCCAATTTCCTTCGCCGACCGTCTTTCGAGAACTTGATCGATACCGCGAGACGTGTCTAGAGGCTCGTTGTAATTCTTCCTATCCGTTTTCATTAATTACATTGCACGCGAATCGAATTTCAACTAGCTACCGCCGGTCGATCCTCGGAATAAAATCGAGCAAAATGATAAGAAGCCAGGGGACATTTAACTATTATTGCGCGCCTTTGCCAATCTTTCCAATATTACGTTAACCCTTGTTCTTCCAGCGATGCGCTCACCGACTCTTTAATTTTCGACTCATTTTTTCCTTTTCTTTTTACAGTTACGGCTATATCTATAGTGCTATCCTGCGTCATCGTGCGACGCTTGAACACGGGATTCGTGTGCTCGCTGCTCCCCAGGATAACCGACAGAAGTAGCCGTGGTAAGTCGACAGGGGACAAACGTTCGCTTCCTTCCGAAGATAAGAGCTTATCCTGGACCTCTCGTACCTGTTCGCATACCTCCAACCACTCACTCAGGATTCCCAAAAATGCACTCCTATCCTCCGAGCTTTCGTGGCCCGAAAGCAGGATTTCCGGTAATTCCCTCGAACCAGATCGTCCTTACGGCGAGCGGCCATCTGTCCCCTGTAGGGTTAACGAAGTCTCTTGAGAAACCGTTAACGGGAAACACAGCGGAGAATTGATCGGGGGAGACACTGCGAGAAGGAGTAGCGAAAAAGTAGAATGTATACGTATACGTACCGTACTACGTAGTGGTTTCGCGAAAACTCGTTTCTGTCGACGCCCGATGGTAATTTGCCGCGTAGGGATTAATAGATTAGCGAAGGGCACGTCTCCTCTTAATTCCATCCCATTACGGGATCGGTTGCTGGCGCGAGGCGGGTCTGGCCGATTATCGAAGATAGCCGAAATCATCGGTGGATCGTGGAATTAGATCGAATTACCCAGACGCGAGATGATCGTCGTGCGCAATTTCTCGTAAAACGACGAGCAGCCTTGTCAGCCACGGTAGGCTTCGTTTCCACCGACAATTTTACGCGCTACGTCCTTCGAAATCGCCCTCGGGTGTCCGTGAGCGTTTATACGTTTTTAATGCGTTTAGCGCGCGTTATTTCCATTCCGGCGCGCACCGTGCGTCGATAGCGTTTCGCTTAATCGTGCACGGTAAGAGGCTGCGTAGCCGGTTGGTCCTTTTTTTGGTCGCGGGGCTTCGCATAGATTTCAATTACGGCGAAATTAGAAGCGGAATCGTGTTTCACGAATATAGCGGCGGCACGACTGGCTACCGAATGACGGGAGAAATTAATCAAAATAATCATCTGTGGGGCCCGGGGCGGCCAACGGGGCCTGTCATTTACTCCCCTGGAACTCTTCTTCTCCATCCTGCCTTTAGATACCCGCTGTATATAGTATGTATTCCACGCTGCCCGGTAGCCGACCGAAACCATCTTTGGGCTTCAGCCGGGGAATCTAGAAGTCTGCCGGGTCCAGCCGATGCGATGCGTTCTTCTCTCCTCGAGCTTGAATTTTAAATCAACGCGTCGAGGCCGTGCCTGCCCTTCGAGCAATTTCAGACCGACAGATTTTCGATTGCTCGAGCTCGATTCAATTTCTACATAGCTCACTGAAACTGTTATTCCGATCACAGTAATTTCCTTAACGAAGTCGGGGGAATTTCCTTAATGAACGTCGTTGAGTTTGTCGTCGACTAAAGTCACGATTCTCTTCGAACTTCAGCGTTACACAGGAGGAAACTGTTGCTAGGTGTTTGCTCGTTCCCTGGTGTATGAAGTTCTGCTGGATCGTGACGATCATGGGCGATTCAGATCGGTCGTTGACAAATTCTCGTAGACGCTCGTTTCGCGAGGCTCGAGCGCGGAACGTGCTGGGAGTCTCGAGGGGAAAGGCGGAGAGCGCGGGGGTTGGAGATCGGAAGGGAAGGGTGGGATTCGAGGGCGCAAAGTAACGCCATCAGACACGCGAATGAGAAACGGGACGGTGTTTCGTGGAGGCAGGAGGTCCGAATGGGCCAATAACTTTGCGAGCTTATGTTCCTGAATATAAAGGGGACAGTGGTAGTTTGCGGTACGACGTCACTCGAGTATCCCCGTGCCACCCCTCCTATTATTCCCCTCGACCCCTCCAACCAGCGACGTTTCTGATGCACGACTGTCGTTCTTATTCAAATGCACGCCCCTGCAAACCAAACACGATGGCTCTCGCAAATTTACCGAGTGATTCACGACTCGCCTCTGCTTCCACGACGAGCAGAGCCGTCGAGACCGCTCGCCTCGTCACGCGAAGCGTCGCATAAACGTTACCATGTTGCTCCAACTTGTTTCTTAACAAGTCATGAACGGGACACGTGTTGGATGGCCGCGACTATTGGCAACTCGGGCGACCCTCTCAGCTCCGGCGCTTGTTAAAATCAGACGAATCGCTCGGGGGACCAGCTAATTGTAAGATTCGTCGGTCGTCGGTCCGCGCGCGCGGAGCGGAGAGCGCTGGGACTGTTCAGGCACAGTTGCTGCTCCCAAGAGTCCCAAGCAGCGGTGCTCGTCCACGGACCATGGACACGCGGCACGTTGCCCACGAGCTCCTGTGGCGCTCACCGGGCTTCGACACCCACACGCCGTGTCGCCTCACCAAACACATAAATAACAACAGTTTCGGAGACTCCGCGTCACCGTTCGCTTCGAAACGTCCCCGTCTTCTTCCACGGATCGTTGAATTTCTCTCCAACGTCTATTAGAGTTTACGACCCCTGTACCGTTTAGAAGCAGGACAATTAAATCGCTCCTAGGGTCCTTCTTCTTGGTAATTTCGCCTGTCTACTGGGTGGCACGATCCGCGCGCTTTCTTGTGAAACAGCTTGGGCTTTCCGGTCGGAAATGGGGCAATAGTTAGTGCCAAGGTAGATGAGAAATTGTAGAGCAGTAAAAGGGAACGGTGATCGTCGACAGCCAGACCCGAGTAAGCGATCAACGGGAGTTGCTTGAACGCGATAGCCCCTATCCGTTTGCCACCTGTTATCCGAGAAATTTCTCTATCGAGCCAGTGAGCAGCGGCTCGTGCTCGATACAGATGCCGAAAGGCGCGAACGGCAAGTTTCGCGTGGGCACAGGAAAGGGTTCCACCGACAATTAGCCGAAAGCCGCGAGTCGAGGATAACGGCTCGCTACCGACTGGCGTTCGCGATTCACGCGTTCGTTAAGAAGCGGCGAGGTATCCGTGTTAATAATTGCGCTTACCGAGAGCGATCGCGTCGAACGCGAAGTGATATTTTGCGACGCCCACGCGGGCCTCGCGTGGCTGCGGGCGTTAAATTAATCGTGCGTTTCGTTTGTCGAGAACCGCGGTCACAATCGTATACAACGGATACTATGTTGCCGCTGTCACGGAACTGACGTTCCGTATTTACTGTGCCCGACGAACGACAAGTCCTCCGTGGCTTGCTTGCGATTACGGCGCGGTGGTCGACCGAGCGGACCGAGTCGTCGACGACGCCTTCGCGACCCGACTCGCAACTATGCTGCGAGATCCAGTCGCTGGGCAACCTATCGAACGACCGGCAATGTTTCTCGAACGACCACACTGCTGCAGCACAGCTCGCCATATGATAGGCATTTTCAGCGATCCGCCCGCTCCTCTTCTGACAATTTAAACGTTAGAAGGGCTAGTTTATCGGGGGAGATTGGTCTGACGGAATACTTGAGGATGCGACTTTTTTGCTGGCTACATTTGCAGCGAGCTTATGGTATCTAGGTAGAAGTGGCACACGTGACAATGTGTGCTCTGATTAGGGTTGTCAACTTCGGGGGGCGATGTAATACTTTACGGCCAAATGCGATGAAAAATATAGTTTTTGGAAAAATATAGGATAGAGGACCCAATTACTGACACCTAACCAATTACTGTCACCTTAAGCTATTTTAATTGAAATAACGAATAAATAAACGTTGTAAAGTCATACACAAAAAGGATTATGTAATTCAACCTATAATCTATACTATAGATTATATACTATAGTTTATTTATTCGTTATTTTAAGTAAAATAGCTTAAGGTCACAGTAATTAGTTAGGTGTCAGTAATTGGGTCCTTTAGCCTAGTACTTTTCAGACGAGAGTGTTACAAAATCAAACTACATTAAAACAACATGTTTTTTGTGCACTTTGCATTATTAATGAATTTGTTGCCTTTAACAAATCTGTCAAAGGTTTGATTGCACTGAAAGATCAACTTAATAAATATAAGGAGCTCATTTTTTATGACAGATAGACTGGCTCTGTTTCTCTCTTTTCGGGCGTATTCATAATAGAATAAATGCTCATAGAATAAAGAAATAAATTTATCGATGTATCGGAAATATAGTATTTTTACATACTATATCTTTTCTAGAAGTATACAGTGCACTAGACAAAAATATAGTAAGACACTGTATGTATATTATAGAGTACGGTTGGCAACCTTAGCTCTGCTTGCTCTTGGCGAATCGAGTTCTGAAGCGTGGTTGTCGGTGGAATATGAATTCGATACCTATAGTCTGCATCGCAGCTACGAACCATTTTGTGACTGAAGAAAATACCTAATCCTGGTTCGAGTGTTGACTAGGTTCTTCGGCCCAAGGTTTCTATTTCTACCCAGCACTCTCCTCCCAATCTATGAATGACTTACGATCTTTCCTAATTACGAAAGAATTCTAATCTCCTTGCCGGCCGTGAGTCTTAATAACGAATCTATCTTAATTAAATTAAAATTCTGATCGGGGCCTACCACGGTCCGCCGGCAGGGCGTGTCCGAGGCTGGGGCCGTGGTCGGGACCGAGCGCTGGTGAGTTAGTGGTAAAGCCGACCTCCGTCGCCCACCGTGGCCAAGGAAACGGACGGAAAACAGTCGTCAGAAACTCGTGGAGTTTCCCACAGATCTGTTGTAAATGAATCTATCCTCCTCGGGGCTAATCGATGGATACGATGAGCTGTACTTTGTAGTTTCCACGCCTTTCGCTGGGCCCAGCTGCACGGGCCCGGGCGTCTCGGGATCATCTCCTCTTTCTGGATCCGTGGAGCATCCGCGAGGCATAATATTACCATTCTTTATTCTTTAACGATCGGCAGCCAGCCGAGTGTTTCACGGTCCAAGCTCATCTTATCCTCCTTCTCTCTTGTCTCCTCGCGGACCTATCTTCTTTACGATTCCGTCCCAATTTATTACGAAACCGAAAGCTTTTCCCGCGAGAGCTCGGCCGGGTCTGCCGAATACGCCCTCATTTCGTATTCATAAAGTGGTGGGTTCCGAGGGTCTCTTAATATTCGAGGAATACGAGGCTTTCTCTCCTCTCCGCGATTCCGCTCCGCTCGTCTCGTCTCTCGACCCTGAGCAATCTTCGCCGGTTAATTACCGTGAAATATGACTGATCGAGAAATTCGGATAAGCATGGTCCGCCGTAAATCGAGCAATAGAATTCACTTCACCCTAATAACCCCGTCTAATAAGAATTTCGTCCGGTCCGTGTGTGCCCACACACGCGAGACGATAATTCGGTGGGCAATTAACGCGCCACGTAGCCGCGAGGACGAAGCCGGAGTCGCGCTGGATAAAGGGAGAAGCAACGGTCTAAATACTCTAAATCAACGGGTTATTTCGATCGGGGAATGAATGTCGCGTTAATGTCCCGCGTCCGAGAATGAAGGGCGAAGCGTCAATTACGTGGGATCCCGGTCCGGGGCGACGGGCTCGGTAAAGAAATTTTCGAAAATCCTCGTTTCGTAATTGTTTATTGTGATCGAGGGTTCGGCTGGAACGAAGCGCCCGGCGCCCCCCTGTGGCGCATCGCGAATGGGATCTGAAAGGACGAGAGAGGAGTGGAACGTGGGTTCCTACCGTTAACATCCGACTTTACGACGCATCCTGGTCGCACGAGGCGTGCACCTCGCGGGGCCCTATACAAGCCCCCGTAATTTGATAATATAGGGTTATGGTGGCGCCAAGCTGAGCCGTTTAAATTCATAACATTGTTTATTCCTATTAGACCGACCTATTGGATCCGTTCCGCGCGATATTTCATTCCACAGCCAAGTCCGCGGAGCCGCGTGCGGCTGTGTATCCAATCTTCCCTCCATTTCCTCCAACTCGAGCATTTTATGGGACAGCCTTGCACCGTTCACGAATTTTCTCTCCGATAGAACGCGCAACGCTTCCAAACAGTCCAATTTGCCTCTAGGCAGTTTCTCTAAACCTTTAACTTCAACCACTCTGCTCCCTCCTTCTACCTCGCGCCTCGTCACTCCACCGAGATCCAGGGAAGTCAACAATTTTGTCAGACACGTTTGTCGACCGGTGTGACAAACGCGACGATTGGCGGTGGAAAAAATTTCCGAGCACTTAGGCATCGTTTGGAGCTGTTTACGAGCGTGGCGCACTACCAATACCCGTCCCGGGATGGAGCGCGGCGCGGCGCATCCTTGTTGCTCCTAGCCGACTGGCTGTCAGCGAGAACGTGAAATATCGTCCTGCCCAACTAGCATCCAATAATTAGTTTACTCCTCATTACGGTTGGCCCGCGTTATTAGGAGGGCCACGGGTTCTCGTGGCAGAGAGCGAGATGGAAGAGGGCAACGGGAGAACGGAGAAGGAGGGCAAGGGGGAGGTCTAATTAACTGAACGTTTAGGGGTTGCTCGACCGGTCGACTCGCGGCCACGCCCGATCGGTTAACCAATTCGGTTCTTACCTGCTTTATGCACCTTTAACATACTTTGTGCCAATCTCGCGCCCCACTTTCGGCCAGCTAAGTAGTCGACTTGCTTCCTCGTTTTTTGCCTGGTCGAAGAACAGTGCTCCGCGTTTGGCTTTGCTCCACGCGCGTAACGGGAGGGAAGACTTCCTTTCGAATGTGTGTTGCGGTAGATGTTGAGCACGGCGCGCAATGCCGCCTCGTATGATACCTACCTCGATGGCGCGGAAAGATAGAAGACAGAGGAAACTTGCGAGCGAAGCAGGATGGGAGGAACAGAGAGACAGTCGGCGCGGTTGCGCGCGAGGTTATCTTCGATCTTTTGATCTCGTGGAGCGGCAAGATCAGGGGGTGTCGGGGGGTTTCGAGGGAGGAGACAGAGGGCGAACTCGCCCGGAATGAAAAGAGAAAGGGTAAAGGGATCCGTAGGAGGTATGATGCGCGGGAGCCATCTCTGTTAATCATCGCGTAATTACCGCTCCAATTATCAGATACTGAGATACGAGCACGGTGGATCACGCAGGACCCAAAGAATCTGTTAACCGTGCCGCTCTCCGCAGGGATCTGGTTTACTCCGGAGCTGTTCGTCATTCTGGACGAGCGAGCTGCGAGCTGCTCGATCGCGATCCCACCGAAAGATTGCGGAATGCCGCGAGAAAGTGTCAATTATGAGTATCCGCCGTTATCGTGGATGGGAAATTAATCGACCTGCTGTATGGCACACGGAAGTGAAGAGGAATGAGTTTTCAAGAGCCGTCGATGAACCGCGCGCGTTGACGAGTAGGAATAGCAGAGGAATTCCAGGGTTGCCCGATGATGCTCTCCACTCCTCGATTCTGTAGGCGCGTAGTCCGCGTTTAGGGTTGAACAGGGGCGGGACAATACTTGTCCAGCGGCTGGTAGGTTGAACAGGGCGTTACCCGGCATTCCTTGGTAAATTAACTTAGCGGGCGGCTGCAGCGCGCCGACGAGAGCGGCGCGTCTCCCGCCAAATATTCATTTAAAAAGGTAAATGCAATTTCGCCGTTTTACGTGATTGAGATAATGCCCTCCGATTAACGGGGCATCTCTTCTTCTCCGCTCCGTTCGTTTCGAAGCCGATCTCGCCTCTTTTCCTCCGTCCTCTATCGTTCTCTTTGTCTGCCCCCTACCTTCGGCTAGGTGTATAGGTACCTGTACGGTAGCAAACGCGTGATTACCAAAATTCAACCCATCCGTCCCACGGGCATCACCCTCGGAATAAAAGCGGGCGCGGTGCTTCGATTCTCTGCAGGTGTACGAATGTCGAATCCCAGCGCTCGCGTTCGATGCCAGCGATGATCCTCCTATATTTACCGTAGATCGGAGCGAAAGGCTGGGGTGCCGCGGTGTTTGGGATGAGAAACTCGTTGGTCAGTTGGTAGCCGATGCACGGGTAGAGGTACACCGTCGGACGTTGTTGATTCGTGCGATTAAACGGGGAAACAAGTGGCGTTGTTGATTCTCGCCGGTTGGTGGTTAAATGGGGGCGAGATTCCAGGGAGGCAGAGCCCGACGGGTAATTCGCGGAGGTCGTACATCATCCCTGGTGAACGGTTGTCCGCCTATCCGGTCGCTTCGTTTGGGCTTAAATCAAATTTACTAATTAACACCATTTACCAGGATCTATAGCGGGTGACTCGCGCTGTCCGGCGTCCGTGACTCTCTCTAAGCTCCTTTTTGTTTCCTCTTCAACGTCGGTACGCGTTATTGATGATGCTCGTTAAAGAGCTCTCACGTGCCGGTGGGGCAGTTCTTCTTCGTCCCGATGCCCCCTTCTCCCCTTTCCCGTCCCCCCGTCCCTCGTCTCTCATCTATGGCCCTCCAAGTGGCCATTCCAGCGACTCCTGTATGGCCGTGATCCATTCTCGTGGTACTCGGCGTGGCTGCCGCGGGACATTAGTCATCGACAATCAAGATGAATTCACTCTTAAACAATGACGCCTAATTTCAAGAAGCCACCGACCAACAATCGCCGAATTCCCGAGCGGGGTCGCCGAATAAAACCTCCACGGCTTCGGTATCGGCTCTCTCTCCCGCGGCCATTTCGACACTTGCCTCGCACGTCCGCTTCTCTCACGTTATTACCGCGGCCAGCGTACGTAGAGCGTCAAGGTAGGATTTATGGTGCGTCGCATTATCACGTAAGGTAACGCGACACCGCAATTCCACTACGGTGGTGTTGGCGGCGGCACCGGCACCGACGGGCAAACGCGCAAATTACCATCGCGATTGCGGCTAACTCGGCCCTTTACGCTAATAACGGCAATGCCACGCGGCGAATTGCAAACAAGGACGTGGTGCGCGAGTCCTGGTGGGACGGGACGGGATGGGACAGGCAATCTTTCCCACATAACGCGTAAACCACAACCTGCCGTTTCTACCATCCCTTCTCGGAATATTTATTTATCCAGTCAATCGTTACCCCTTCGGGACTTGTCCCCGGAGGTAATTTCACAGAGATTCTCTTACGGGGAACGCGCGAGTGTGAAGTATAAGAAAATAAATTTCCATGAAAATAGATGAAGATTTACAAGAATTATTAACAAAAAATAACAATTTTTTATGTATTATTTAAGCAAATGGACTTTTTGAAAATCTGGCGAGTCAGTCATATTTCGCATTCAAAGACACAAAATTCGTCCTTTGACACTATTCCCCTATCTCTAATAGTTCTCGAGATATTCCACAAAAATGATTTTTCAACCCTAACTTTCAACGCAGTTTTCACCCCCCAAATATGAAAACGGGGAAAAATAAAAAAACACGTATTTATTATTTTTCGGTCCTCTATAACATATCCAAAAATCAAAATGATCGGAAGCGGACACCTAAAATACTCTCCTTGTTAGTAGGACGAAAGAAGTTCGCGGGGGCCATGAGAATCACTTTGGAAGCGGAAGGGGTCATTCGGGGCAATCGTGGACGTTCATTATTTATCAATGGCGACGTATACACGCGCAGTGGGGTTACGTACCCTCCGACGCGATCCGATGCAAATGCCACGAAACGCCCGGGCAGAATTATATCATTACACGTTGGCCCCGGCGCTGGCGTGGCCCGCGGTCGTGTCTTTTTTCAAATAAGCAAATAAATTAAGACGTAATGGGCTTAATAAGGCTCCGGTCGGATAGCATTCCGCGACCGTGCCAGTAACTAATGGCGGCGTTTCTGCGTTTTATGCCATGTCGGGGAGAGACCGCTGCTCTCGGGGGCTCCGCGTGTAAACTCGCAAAAGCCTGGGCCACCTCTTCTCTTTTTCTCCGTCATTATCGTTCGATTTTCGGGCGAAAATTCAGCCGCGCCTCTGCCTTGTCTTTTAATTCAAGCTTCGCGCGGAACGTACCAACGGTTAGGTCAAACTATCTCCCGAATCGCGAGGCCCGTTACAAAATTTCGCGTAGCGTCCGATCACCAGTTTCACGCCTCTATTTAGCACGCCGTTGCGTGTCCAGCGGACCCACGCGTCTCGTTTACACGATGATCGATGCAACACTTTATCGAAGACCTCGAATCGAAGATGGGGGGGGGGGGGAGCAAGATGATATCGACAACGGACGGGAGAGATGGCGAGATAACGTCAGGTTGACGATCTCGTTGATCCGATCGACGATGAAATTTATCCAATATGTACGATATTCGCGCGTGATTCGTGCACGACAGGTGCGTTGTAAGGCGTAACGAAGCCGGGGAAGGTAAATCAATGAGGGAAAGAAGGAAACCGAGGCGGAGAGTGGAAGGAGCGAGAGAGAGGAGAAGGCGAAGAAGTGGGAGCAATAGCATCCACGGTGAAATACATGGTGGATCCGCTGCGGAAAGCTGATACTGGATACCTGGGATACAGGAGGCCGTGCAGCGGTGTAAATGCAATCAAGAAGGCCTCAATTAGACCGTCACGCCGTACATCCCTCATCTCGGAGTCTCGCCGCTCCTCCCTTCTCTTCATCCTCCGTCGATTTCGTCGTCCTCGTCGTCGTTGTCTTCTTCTTCTGCTTCCTCTGCTCCTTCTGCTCCCTCTGCTCCTTTTGCTACCTCACCTCTTCCTCCGTCTCCTTTACCTTCAGCTTCGCCGTGTTCTCTCTTCCCTCTTACCAATTGTTTCGCATCTGTTGGGCGCGCGAGCGATCCGACCAGCCGAAAAAGCAGCTTCGACGAAGTGCAGTCGTTCATCACGAAAACCGATCGTTGAACAGCGCTTTGATCGATCCGGGGGGGAAATCAAGGGACAGAGAGAAGAGCAGAGGAGAGAGGAAGGTATTTCGGCAGCGGATCGGGTCCACAGTTTTTATCGCCGTGTCCCGAATCGTTTTGCTTCACGATAACACGGAGTAAACGTAAAGTTTGACACTTTACAGCTAATCTAATTATTAAATTGGAGAGCTGATTGGAAGGGAGACGATTACGGTCGATTAGTCGGGAGAGCAGCGGAGGCGAACTGGACGGGAATAAGTGTATGATTCTGTCGTAAACCGTCCGGTTTCCCTATCGTTAGACCCTATTAAACGAAGTATAAGGGAGCGCAAGGGAGGTCTGCGAAGTTTAAGCGAGGCTGCTGAGGCTGAGATTAAGGGGCTGTTTAATCTGCATCCATCGCGATGATAGGTAACGGTGGAGAATCATCGTGGGGGCCTTCACGTTAACCGAGTTAGTTACAGGAAACCCTGCAATTAGGGATTGTTAACTGGATAAAACCTTACGCGTGCTGCGCGCGAGGGGACGCGGGAAAAAAGGACGAGCATTTAAAAGAAGGGGACCAATCCCGGCACGCTCAAAGAATCGGGGCAAAAATCAGAGATACCATTACGCCTTTGTCCAGATCTGGAGTCCTCTTCCGTCGTTCGGCAATTCGGCCGAGCTTTTCGCACGACCGATTCTAGTTAGCCAAGTATACTCGCCGCGAGGAAAGCCATTCTCACGAGCGCATTCGTTCGCGCAACGCCGGTGAAAGGAGTATATCCGTTAAATAGGTTCTCGCGCTCCGCAGAACCCGTAATTTTACGCGTTTAGCAAATGAGATTTTGCATTAGGCACCGGATAGGCCGAATGCGTTCGCGGTGTAATTTATGTCTCCTTAATATCGCCTCGGAGAATTTGCATGAAACAAATCACTGTTTCGAGAGCGCGCTCCTTCTGCCGGCGGAGAGTCCGGGACTCCGGAGTCGGTTTTTCGGTGAACGCAGCCGGTTTCGAAGTGGTCCGCTACCGATCGCTAAATTCATTCCGCTGCAGACAGTTATTAGGTGGCTAGAGCCGGTGTAAAACGTCGCCATAATGATCGGTTACTAACTAACTGGCTCTCTGCCTAAGCCTGCGGTGTATAAACATCCACGTATGCATACGCAGATCGGTGCACTTAGTCGGCGTACCCGCGGGCATCCTCGATACTGTTTACACCGTAGTAATTTGCTAATGGCCAGGCCGACACGATGAATTCGGGATCGGCCGGCTGCGTGGTCTGCATTTCGATCGACCAGGATCCGAGGACCACGCGGCCCGAACCATCGAGGATCGATCACCACCGAGACACGCCTCTGCTCCTTCTCGTCCTTCTCTTATCGATCGCCGCGCGTTATCGACCCGCCTTTCGACAACATTCTTTCACCGTTACCTACCTTACTTCACCTTATCATTAAACGATTCTATTCCCCGCGATCTCGAACCACCGCCTCTCTGAATTCCTTCGTTTGCAAGGTGGGAGAAGGATCGCGAGGGAGCAGAAACGATCGGTTGTAATAGTCTCAGAAAATTAGATCGGTTGTGACTAATCGAGTTCGCTGGAGCCCCGGCGATGTTGCTTAAACCGAGCCGAGTTTCGATGAGTGGACGGTGGTTGGGTCAGAGCAGCGCGCTTAACGCCGAGCCAGTTCTGATCGGCGGGTCGCGTTGCGTCGGGAACCGTTCGATTTATCAAGCTCAAGATCGTTAGCACTCCGAGGGGAGCGGACGGTACCCACGACGCCGCTAATTAGCTGACGCGCATTAATGGCTCGGGACTCCATTAAACTGTAAAATATTTAAATAACTCGTCGGCGGGCGTGTCCGGGCGCGAATTACTTGTCATAAGTCAGCCTCGAAGGACCTGGAAGCTCCTTGGTAGCGCGCCTCGCCCGGAGAGTTTATAATGTATGTGTCGAGGTAATGGCGCATTTTTCTTCGGCAACTTGACGAGCCTTATAAATTAATAGCTCTGCCGTGTATCTGGTTGTTAATCGTTCGGTAATCGATAGGAAGGGTACGTTTAATAATGAACGCGGCTCATTTTCATTTTCACTTGTCCCATCCCCCCCTCGCGTCGCTGTAATTTATTCGTCGCAGAAGAACAGGAGGAAGGCTGGGAGAGGGTTGAATAAAAATTGTGTACAATGGACACCAATGTTCGTTTTACTCGTGAAAAATGAAGCGGGAGATGGTTTGACGACGTTTGCATACTCTCTGTTTTCTTCGAGATCCCTGGTGACAACGGTGATCCGTGGTTGATAGCCTCCGGAGATCGTGACGCCGGTTTTAGTCTTCGGATCGAATGCTTGCGCGCTCTATTCGCGCGAGGGTTCCCATCGAAATAGTGGAAAATCGAAACGCTATCGGTTGAGGTAGCCGACGCGGTACGTATGTAGTACGTGGTATGTGGTATGGCTTACACGAACATGTTGTCATGCATCGCGAAACTGGGCCAAGTAATAATTGCAAGGTCTTTTCGCAAATAGTTACGCGTACGTCGTTAATTATTTACAGGCAACTTACTTGCTAGGAATGCTTATACAGTCGTTAAACTTATCGCAATATCGTTGAATATTTTTAGATTAAAGAACGCGTATATAAATAGTATTTTTTTCCTTATCTAAAAAGAGCGTATGACGACTTTGTGTAAAAGTAAACAAATTACGCGCTGTCTTCGAACGACTATGTATCAAATATTCTCGGTCGCGACAGGAGAACTTCGCTCCGTTACAAAATCATCTTTCGATCCTGTTGCACCCTCTCCGTGCCGTCGATTGACTTTCAATTAAAATATTTAAAAACCCTGCGGGTGGGTTAAGAGCGCGTGCTAGCGTAGGCTTCGTCGCCGCGACGTCGAGAATCTTTCTGGACGGACATCTTTCGATGATGGTTGCTTAAAAGTTACTTTGGAATCGCAAGTAGACGAGCAGACGATTCTCCGATCAGGTGAGCGACCGCGAACCTCGCTTGTCTCGCGGATCGTCTTTAAAATCTAGCGCACGCGCGACGCACAAGCTCGACATGCCGTGAAAATCCGAAGCTCATCTACGCGTTGCCGGCAAATTGATTTCCAATTCTCACGAATCACGAGACATAGATTTCAAAGAGTTTCCGCCTGAATTCGTCTAGCTAAACACGGTTGAACGCGTCGCTTCACCGCTACTGTAAATTATATACAGTATCGTGCAGGAAAATAACGCAGTTTTCGCTATGTTCCTCCGTTAGCTCTCGCACGTAAAATCGATATCGTATCGTTTAAAAGAGGAAGGTTGAAAAACAACTCGTTTGTACGTGGACAGGTGTATCGTTCTGTTAACGAACGACGTGATAAAAAAAAAAAAAAGAACTGTCGCTTGTCGATGATTCATTGGGTCGCGATCCGCGCGAAGAGCGACGACAACACCAACGACCACTAAGAAACTCGAACGCCAAGTTTCCCAGAGGATCGACCGGGATGTCGACGCGGACGCGACGCCCGAATCGTCAGTTTCGCGCCACGAGTCTGTTTCGAGGGATCTTCTGCACGAAGCATGTTGCCTAGACGGGGATCGAGTGCTTTCGAATTTCATAGGAGCTGGGCGCTCGATAAGACGATAAACTGGTCCGTCGGATTATCGCCTCGAGGTCGGGGAGCGCTCGTATAGAATCCGAAAGAGTCGCACGAACCTTCCTAAGGTTGCGGGATTGCGCATAAGAAAGGCACGAGTGATCACAGGAGGAGGGGCAGCTATTCGTTCAACCTTCCATCGCGTAACACGCTACATTAAAAACAGTACAAAGTGACCGGCCACTCGGATGGAAGTTCTTTGGCTCCTATCTTGTACGCTACATACGAAAGTGCGGAGAAAGACGGGCCATACGCATAATACATATGTAGTTGGTACTCCGATCGGCGACGCGAGCGTAAAAAGGTATCGAGCAAGTTGAGCTTCGTGCCTACGCACACCCGCCGTTATGTTCACGTTCACTCGATTCGGGTGAAAGGGCCTAGCGATCGAGCGGGAAAGAGATCATGTAATCGTGGGACCGTGATATGGCTGTACCTAGGTTCTTCTAGGCTCCAATCGCTTCAGCTGATGAGGTCGCCGTTCTTGCGAAGCATCTCGAGGTGTAGCTCGTACTCCCTGGCCTTCAGTCTGAGAGAGGCGATGCTGTTGGTCCGTCTGTCGATGTCCGGCAGACCGACGCTGCCCGTGGGCGAGCCTTGGGGAGAGCTGGTGGTCTGCGAGGGCGGTGGCACCGGTGGATGCGGCAGGCTGATCGTCGGCGCGGGCGGAGGCGGTGGCGGGGGCGGCGGGGATCCGCGGACCAATTTCGGTCTCTGCGCCGCGGATATGTTGGCCAGGAGGCTTTGGAAGGACGCGGCCGACGTGTAAGGCAGAGGCATTCCAGGTGGTAGCAGTGGTGGCGGTGCACGATGATAGGGATGAGCGGTGTAACTACCAGGAAGGACCGGTCCGTGACCCAGAGGTGGGTAACGAAACGCGTCGAAGGGTTTCCGCAGGGCAAACGTGCCCAGGTGGGCGAAAGGGTTCGGCAAGGTCGGCGCGACGACCGCCGATGGTGGCGGTCCACCTGATCCCAAGTACGGATTGTACGGATGCGCCTGGGGCCCGACCTTCTCCTGTTTCCGCCACTTTGCGCGCCGATTCTGAAACCAGACCTGCAACCAAACATCACGTTTAACCTTTCGCCTTCTTCCTGCTTCAGTAGTTTTAGACACACTGCTCCCTAACACCGAAATCACATCATTTTTTCCTTATACCTACTACTCGACTGTATAGGTACCAACTCGACTGTATAGGTTCCCTAAACGGTGGCTTGCAAAATCACTAGCTTCACTTCGAATACTCGAGTCTGAACGCGCGGGCTATATTTTAATTTATTTAGGAGCTAAAGTCTCGATACTTTCGTAGATTATAGATTCCTTGGAAATGATAATCGAGTGGACTTGCGCAATCATTCACCCTTTCTGCTCTGGTCTATTTGTTAGAGTGCCGCGCAAATACCGGCAAATAAGTAACGAACGGAACACAAAGTGTTTCTTGAGCATTCATTTTCGCGCGTGCCCGTTTTCGGAACAAGTCGCTTCATCGTTGCATTCGAAGAAGCAAGGACGAAGAAACGGGGCGCGTTTCGAGGATCGATTTCGAGTTCGGTTTCAGGAAAGCTATTCGTCCGATTCCGGCTGGGAAAGCAAATAGTATTTCGTTCGCTGGAAGTCGTTGGGGAGGAATAGAAGTGCGAATTCTGGTTAAAGTGACGCGTTCTCCCTTTTTCAGGAAACTCGCGGTGTATAATTATTGTCGAAGCTCGAGGGAACCCCGAGATCGCTGCCTCGCAGCGATCTTTGCCTCTTTACTCCTTTCTCTTCCGTCGTTTCTCGTCCGTCTTTCTTTGTCCGCCTACCTACCTGAGCCCTCGCGTTTCTCCTCGAGAATCAACGAAATATTGGCCATCGTAAAACCGTTAGCTGGCATTCTGTTGGCCCACTTTTGCCTTCCAGAAACTGGCAGGATCCACGGGCTTCGGCGATCCACGATAATAGGTACGAGATTACTAGCAGCCTAGTTAAATAGTTTGCGCATTCGACATCCTGGCTTCGTTTCGGCAGCAGCGACGGAGGGAAAAGCTTTTTCTACCGTCGCGGCAACACTGATCGAACGATCGCGAATGAAACGAACGTCGTTCGTGGTGCGTCGTCCGTTGCAGCGCATTCCACCGCGACGGTTCTTCGAAGACTCGAGCTCTAATCAGTTCAACGGAAGCTCTCCTCCCTTCCTACCCTGCTCGCTGTCCTGTTCTCCTTATTTCGCCCTTTCCCCTTCCTTTTTTCTTTCCCTTCTTTAAAGGAGTTTAATTCCAAAGTCCCTTGTCTGGGCTGTTGGGTCGATCTCGTTTCGTGCTCGGAGCACGAATGCGCGTGCCCCCGATTCCACGTTAATCTCGAAAAGTTTTAGGGAACAGAGAGACGAATGGGCTCCACTCGAACGAATTCCCTTCGCGTGTCTCGTGACAGAACGCAATGACTCGTTCGACAACCGCGAGCTTCGTCGCGAACATCTGCTGCTTTCCGGAAGATCGTCAGGTTCTACGATAGGGCTATTGATTTCGCGAGGGTCGCTTCTGACGTTTGGGAAGACCACGTATAGGTATATCTACTCGAGTAGTCGAGAGCACGGTGGTACCTTCTCGCGACGTCGGTAAGCATCGGATTAAGATGTGGAAAGCTTTTAGCCAGGCATCTTTGACCTGGACTTTGTTCCACGTTACTGGATTCTTCGGGGCAGGTATCTCGGAAATCAAAAGTACCGCCTGGAGATGTAGACGCTCTCAATACAATCGGTAAGGGTGCCGCTTCGTCATTGCATAGACGAGCGAATGGTAGGAGAGATATTTCGTGATGACTTTGCGATTCGATGATCGATTCGATCGACTGTTCGGCACGAAGAAAGCCAGGTCGTGACTCGCGAGATGGTCGGCTGTGGGCTAGTGGCTCATCAGCATCGAGATCGTTTCTGTTTCCCCGTTTCCCCCGGAAATCCGTAACTCCTTCGCGGCAGACTGAGGGCTTTCAATTCGATTCCCCGTTAATCGAGAAACGAGGAAGCGGGATAATGAATCGGCCGGCTGATTGCGCAACGACGAGGCATCGTTTTTTCGTTCTCGGTTGGTACCCAAAAGGAACGGGACACGGTTGGAGGAGGAAGAGGGTCGAAACGCGTGTGTTCCAACGCGGTTGGATCGAACGATCGGACAGACTCACACTGGGACATGCAAAGTGGTTGCTAGGCGTATGGGGAGTTAAAGGTGATGGGGTGTGGGGGGTCGGGTGCCAGGACCCCCCACAGCGAGCAGGATTGCCCCCAGCAGGGAGCTAAACATCCGACTTGCGGCTTTTAAAACAAAACGCAACCACGATCCGCCGCCGGAACCTAGTCGTTTCGTGCTTAATCGTGCTGCATTAATTACGCGGACGCCGGTTACTCGCCGTCTCCCTCTCTCCCTCCCTCTCTCTCTCTCCTTTTTCATCGATTCCCTCCTTGTTTCGCGCGTTGCCACGAGTCGGCACCGCCTGTACTTCCTCCAGCGAATCATCCTCCTTAAATAATCGTATTTTACGATAGACCAGAAATTAATACCGCCTGAGATATACCCTGACGCCCAATCCAGCACGTCGATCAAAGTTATTGGTCGAAGTAGCTCTCGTGGGAGTTGGTACTGGAGAGAATGATTGGTAAGATCCCATCCGGGTATTCGAGTAGGTACCTACGCGTAACTCCTTGGATTACCAGGGGCGCGCGCTCGGCGATGGGGGATACCGATTCCCCGAAACGTTTTGTTAAATTAACACGCGTTAAGTTGACCGCCGTAGCCGCGGGACAATTTACGCGTATCGTGGCCGCGAAGGATTACATTTTCACGAAGGTTGCGTGGATATCGCAAGAGGTACGTCCGCGCGGATCGTGTTCAGGGATTCCTGAAAATGATTAACGGGGATGCGAGGCCGGGGTACCCGTGTCATTCACTTAAACAGTGGTTCTCATGGCGTGTGCTGGTATAATAACCTTAAAGCCCGTATAAATTGTCGATCGGCGGTGGATGGTGACGGATTTGCAAGTATAATGAAAAGCAGCGATCGCGGACACGTTAGTGACGCGCGAATACGCGCCCGATTCAAGGATGACCGATGCGTGCAGCGACACGAGAAGGTCGCCAAGTAAGAGGAGAGCTCGAGCGGGTAGACCGTAAGAGCGAGTAAGTAAATGCCGGGAATCGCAAGCTAATTGAGCGAATTAGCCAGCTGCTCGCGCAGCTAACTCTGTTCCACCCACCCTTTGTCATCTCGTTCACACGATTTCTCTTTCTTTTTCACGAGCGAAGCGTCCGCGGTCGTCGCACTCAAATTCATTTTGGACCATTGCGCCGCGGACGAATATGATTTTGCGTTCTCAAGAATTCCTGTAGGGTTGAGAAGCATCGATAAAGCCCGCGTTGGTTTTCAGATGGTGAAAAGTTGCGCGTAAGATCTGGGAGCAAACTCGTCACTGGACAACGAGGGAAGAAGGACTAGGCACGAGGGCAGCATCGGTTCGACGAGTGAACGAGTGAGTAAGTCTCTATTTTTACTAACCTGTATTCGTGCTTCCGTGAGGCCGATCTTCATGGCGAGCTCCTCCCTGGAAGAAAAAGATCGGTATGTAGTTGATCGAGGATAGCGAGCCTGTTTAATTTTGTAATTCTATGTAAAAAGCAAACATAGGTATGTAGTTCTGTTCGCAATCGATAATCGACACGAGTGTTAGGTTGGCTGCCTCGAGTCAATTCATTCATCTTGCATTCGAATGCGCGAGCAAAACAGCCTGCGAGTAGCTAAAGAAAAACCGAGAAAAATATGCGAAGCTTAGAGTTGCAGGCTGATTAAACTAATTAGGTTTGCAATCGTGTCGTAGATTACTCGATCCCGGGTACTTAAGACATAAATTAATTTCCGTTAATTACAGTGTGTCACTCGACATGCATGATTTTCAATTCGATTGCCACTCGCTTAAGCCGGTGTGACGGGCGAGATAGAGTGTAGCATTTTCATGGCTGTTCGCTGGCGCGCGAGTAGATGATATCTGGCTCTTACATATGTAACAAGAGGTGTACCTACGCCTATATGACCGCGGTCCTCGCGAATGTTGCGAGTACGATTATTTAGAATAAATCCAGCGACAGTATAGTCACGATGTTAAAATTACCGCGGGTTACGCAACGACATCGCCAGGCGTTTCCGCTTTGGTGTTAGCCGACCGGTGCTTCTATTTATTTCGCAACTACTATTTTCTCCTTCTCACCGTCGATTCCTCGAAGCCCGTTGCGCGATCGACAGGTAAAAATCGTGCGACGGTCGAGAACACCGGAAGATCGGTTTGGTTTCTCGATTTCTGCCGTTCCAGCGGCCCGAGAAGGATTCACTGATAATTACGTCGGTATTCGACGAAAATACAAATCCGTGGCACTGTCTCTGAACGGAGTGGCCCCCGGGGCTTCTCATCTCGCACGCAAATTACCCAGATGTTCCACGAAATCGCAAGGAAATCTCGGTTATTATATCGCGGAGCACAGAAGCTGCCTCTGCTGGATCTCTCGTGCTTAGGCGCATTCGAGCACACGAGCTGCGATTCAGCCATTGCCCGATCGAAATTACAGGGACTCCGGGGCGAGCTCGAGAATCGACTGTGCCGATTTGCGCCGTGTTCGGATTCATTACCGACACGCCGCATCCCTTTTATCGTCGTTTCTTCTTCTCGCCTCTTCTCGGGTAAACCGGGACGTTTGAATTCATTGCCACTGGCCCCCCGAGCTCTCCCATACCCTGCGTCTCCCTCGCGATTTTCATTCACCATCGATTTCTCCCGCGAGCTCCTGAACCGCGATCTTGAGGAGCGCTGATGCAAGGGAGCACCTTGGTTCGCGAGCAGATAATAATTCAGCCTTTCCCTTTTTCTACGGCGCGGCGCGCTGGCGAGCGTCCTTCTGGATTTAATAAGATCACGAAATTTCGCGGTTAGACGGTGCCCGTCCCTAATTACACCCGCCGCTGCCGCGCCGCACCGTTCACTGCGACTTGGTTACCCTCGATTCCCGCGTATCGTTATTATTACGTATGTACCGCCGTTCCTCCGTGTCCTTGCCATGGGAAGTGTGCTAGTTGCGAGCACTCTAACAGCCACGTACACCGAGATTAGACGTACGTTCTACCTAACGGGGGCTTCGCGAGGACCTTGTGCAACTTCTTTCGCGTTCTATCTTCCACGCAACTTATCGTGGCGGTCATTTTTTAACAGGCTCATCCATCTCCGGCCTCAAGCAGACCACGATGACGTCAGGGACATTCGTATCGCGAAAACGTTCGCTTCCTCCGTCGAGGCTAACGCTAGCGCGAGTCTGTACGTAAGGAACGAAGTGAAACGTTCGCTGCGATCAACTTTGGAGGCGATTCGCGCGAAGGGAACCGCGATTTCGTAATCGTATCGCGGCGGAACGCTACGCCGCGCGGGAGTCGTACGTCAACGCGCGGCTAAGTGGATTAAAGTCCCTCTGAAGCTTCTTTCTCCTCCACTCGACGTGATAATAAGCTTCTTTTCCGCGAAACGCGTGCACACCGTCTCCCCTGCCAGCGCGATTGCATGGCTTTGCTCTTTTTGCGCGCCGCTACTTTTCCTCCTGTCGCTTGTCCGATCTCGTTACGTTTCTCGTCGCGGCTCGTTAGGTTTTTCCGTTTTCTGGGGCAAGGAATGAATAAACATCGCGGGGAGAAATAAATGATTACGAGCCGAGGCTAAGGTCTTGTAGCGATGCCGGCAGCGAAACGTTATTTCCGTCGCGGCGCGCTTAACGAGTCGATCGTGTAACGTCTAATTTGTATTTTCTCGTTTAGCCAGCTGGCGGTTTTCGCGTATTGCGTCGCTCGTCTCGCCTCCGTATGTTTCCCATGTTTGCATAAATCACGTACGATTGAGCGACGGGGAAAATAACAGGTGATGCGCGCGACCAGGACGGAGCGAGGGGAAAAAAGGATAGAGGGAGAAAGGAAGGATCGCCAAGTGGCGTGTGCGGTACCGTGCGGTGTGGGCAACAGAGGCTTGGCGCGCGGGTAATTCGAGTAATTGCCGGACAATTACATTATCTAATTAACCTCGGAGGTCGGACCAAGCCACTCGCTGAGCGCTGCCGAGTCCGTGATTGTCCCTCGTGACGCAACCTTAATTATTATTGTTTAACACGCTCGGAACCGTCGTCAGCCGGAATCGCTTGTTCGTTTGATTCGCCGAGACTTTAGCTCCAAGAAAAAACCTCGCTTTTTCTTCTTCCTTCGGCATATCTCCCTAGGGTATGCCCCCTAATTGTTTCCTCTTTCGTTTTTCCGTCTCGTTTCGTTTCTAGCTGTCGTATTCTGTGCACCTTCGAGTGCAGAGCCAAACCCTCGCGAAGCATTATTTCTGGCGGGTTTGAAGCGTATTGAAATCATCGGGACACGCGGCTTTGCGGCGCGTCGGGCGAAGACACGCGGCAGGTATGTGTGCCAGATATCTATGACGGGCAGGAGGATAGAAAAGCTGGTAGCTACGAGGTAATATCCGTGAATAATGCGATGCGATCCATCTCCGCTCTAACGATCGGGTTGGTCAACGAACAACCCTCGGAATTTGCCATTAATCTCGGTATAAATCATACGTCTCGACTGCCGCTAGAATGTTGCGTTCGAGGCGGCAATTACCGATGGAATGACACGGCATTACCGACGATTTCGACGATACCGCGGATGATGGCATCCGCGGGTAAAGCATCGCGTCGAGACGGAAATTAATTTGCCGTAATCGTAATAACGGAAAGGCGCCGCGCCGTTACGAACTGGAAGCTGCGATTGCGATAGAGCGAGACGAAAGCAAAGTCGGTAGTCGGCCGCGTAATACGTGCGTAATTCGCGCTTAACGCGCGTACCTACGCCGCGCCGTGGAGAGGCAATTACTGATTAGCCACACTGTCGTCGATCAAATCGGGAACGCGTCCCAGCGGGCCTTGCCCTTCTGGATCCTCGACGCGCCGAGCAAGAAAGGGAGACGGGTTGAGCGGCGGTTTCGCAAAAAAAGCCCGCGGCCCCGCGATTAACGCGGGAAGAAACGCGCTAAGCCAGGCCCAATGGGATCGTCGAGAGATCGTGCGTGTAACGAGATTAACCGAGTGTCTTCGACACGAGGTAGATAGGTTTTGTCACCGGTGCACCTGGGGAACTAGGACGGCGCGCCGGGTAACCGCGAGGATTGGAGCCGCGAAGCCGACGGTAAAAAGAGTCGCAAGAAGGAGAGAAAATTAGAGATGCTTCCGGCGGAGATATCCGACGGTTGTCCTAATTAGTGGTCGCGAGGGCACTAATCTCATTTGCTAAGAAACGAATAACGGATCCTTGGCGCTGGCGGCGGCGGCGTTTCTAATCGGGAGCATGACTCGTCGGTCGATTAATGACAGGAGAAGTTACACAGGTCGGGACAGAGGATAGAAGCAGGGGGAGAGGAAGGAGGGCAAGGGGACAAAGAGAAGGACAGGATCGGAGAGAAGGGAGCCATGGAACTGGTTCCGTTCCACGGATCACTGGAAACAATCATCCTTATTAAACTCACCACCGACCCACCCCACGGATATAAAGGTATTCTTCGGAATGATTTACCGAGAAGCGTGCTCTGCCCTCTGAAACAGGTGGATCTCTCGAAGCGCGTTTCAAGCGAACGATAAATTTTATAAGTAAACCCTCCTAGGACCACGCTGCTTTCTCTCCCTCTTCTATCCCGTTTCTCTCCTTTTCTTCCCTTTTCGGGGCTCCCCCTCGTACCAGAATCTATCGCGATGAGAAACAAAAGCGGGGCAGCGGGAAGCGAGGGTACGAGAGGAGTGGAAAAAAAAAATAATAAAGACCAATAGCAAGGCATCGAGAAGCTGGTAGGAGTTTGGTCGGATGATTAGTCGAACCACGGTAGCTCGAGCCACACGATTCTAATCTAAATTAGATCTTAAGAGCTCGTAAAAGTAAGTGGCTGCATTCGAGGGCTTACAACATCCTACGCGTATCTAGATGTTTTATCGAACCGATTCCTTCGGCCCCGTTCGTCGAGAAAATTCGTGGCCCGACTCGGCGAGCTGCACGCGCGCCCCTCGCGGAACCTCCCGTTTTCACGAGAACCCGCGAGAAAAATGGTGGCTAGTGGCTACTATATAGAAAGCAACGCGAGCGAAATACATTTCGAAGAAGCCAATCGCAAACGTTTCCTCGTAAAAGAGCGACTAATGAATATGCATCGGATTCGAGCAAGGCTTACCTCCACTCGGTCAGTTAGTCAATAAACCTAAGCGACCATAAAATCCAATTAGTGTGAAATTAATACCGCGTCTCGGTGCCGAGAGAGCAGCGGCAAGAAACGGATGGAGGGGTGGCAGGGGGGCCGGGGGGGCCGGGGGGGGGGATTAATTTATATGAAAACGGCAAAAAGGTATCGAGCGACTGGGAGCGCAAAGGAAATGACCCACAATAAGGAAACGGTAGATTACGGCGAAATTGCTGGCAAAAATCGATTGATTTCTTTATCGGGACGCGATCTGTTCTATGGTCGATCCCGTCGGAAATTGCAAGCTTAAACTTACCGGCGCGGCGTTCGCTGGCAGAAGAAAGTAAGAGTGGACAGAGTCGTCGATCGGAGGCAGACAGCCATGGATTTCACGTCGAGGGGGATGCCACGGACATTAGGCTTTATCTCGAAACGCCAGTTTCGACTCGGAATCTTTCGATAAGGCGGAGCCGCCGCGCCGGTCCTCTCGGCACCGCCATACCGAGATATCCTTCGAACATTTTTACTCCAAGTATTCGTGCGGCTATACGGGGGCCTTCGTTCTCGGTTCAAATGAAATCGACTTTTCGATCGTGCTCCTCGCTATGGATTCTAAGCGAATTTCATGCCAGACCAGAGCGGAGTCTGTTTTGCCCCTCTGCATACCCCCTCCACGTTGGTTAATTACGAGAACCCATACCGTGGCCGCAGGACCGGACCTATTACGAGCGATTACACCGCTATTAGTTACCTACCGGGTGTTCCGTGGCACGAAAGAAGACACGAGGAAAAAGAAGGAGACGAAAGAAAAAGCCTGCCAGATAGATTGCGCTACACCCCGTTGCCGGCACGTTACCGTGCACAACTGGATCCAACCTCCGGGGACTTAATAACGCAAAACCATCGTTTTCACGCCGCGGAAGAGTATTTGCATGACGAGCCTAGCGCGGCTCTCGAAAAACACTATGATCGATGGAAGGTGGGGATCGCGTCCCGTTTCCCCGATCGATAGATCTTGCAGCTTCTCCAAGATTCCACGCACGCTCTCGCAGCGCATTCTTCGCTATTACGCGACGTTTAACTATAATTTTACGTGCTTCGTCGCGGTGTGTACCTCTCTTTCGCGAGATTAAGTCTCCGTTTCTTACATGCCCCGCGCAAACGGGGCTACGCTACTTTCATCCAAGGAGCTCCGAATTTATCCTTGGACTTCGTAAAAGCTGCTTCGTTAACAATAGGTTCCCAGGTCTTTTTCCGAGGCCAACGTCATAGTCAAAACAAGCAGGTCCGTTTTATGACTCCTCTCAAGGACTACCTGTGCATCGGATCGTAAATCCGCTCGGTCGAGTCCATTCACGGAATCCATTAAAAGACGAAGTTTAGAGAGGAAGTGATTGGCAATCGTGGTCTCGTTTCAGGCGGCCCGGCCTGGCGCACGTGCACGAGAAAGATGCACGAAACCGTAACCGTGGTCACGAAATATTTCGGCTGGGTAGAAAAGCTGATAGCTGGCTCCGCGAATTCCTGCAGTATCTTGATCCCGTTACACGGCAGGCCTGGAACCTGACAAACGCGACTAGACACCTCCTCTATCGTCTAGACCGGCGGGAGGTATACCTATACACGAGAGCTTCCTATCAGCCGCACGAAAGGCGCGTCGCGTCCTGAACTCCTCTCTGAGCCTCTGCCAGGATTACTAGGAACGGCGATTCGAGGGAAAAGATCGATGGGCATCCCATATTTTACGCACGCCGGTAGAGATTTTTCCACGTTGGTGCTGGCGCAACCCTTTAGGCGGCAAGTGTTTTGCTCGAGCTGCGACAAATGCAAAGGCTAGCAGGGACGTACCTGGTAAACACGTCGGGATAATGAGTTCTCGAGAAAGCTTTCTCGAGTTCCTCTAGTTGGAAGCTGGTAAAGGTAGTCCTGTATCTGCGCTGCTTCCTTTTCGGAGCGAAGTCGTCGACCTCGGCTTCGCTTTCAGGGCTGGTCGGCGCTGCTCTAGGGTGGCTGCTCTCCTCCTCCGGCCTCACCTCCTCCGTCGAGATTCCCATTTGAGTGGATTGAGGTGTTGTCGTTGTAGGCGGCGGTACCGATTGCTGGTGAACTTGCTGGCTCCCCTGATTCGTCTGATTCACCTGGCTCGAGCTGCTCGTGCTGCTCGCAGGACTCGTCTGCGGGACAGCTTGCTCGACGCCGCCACCGCCTCCTCCTCGCGCCGAATGATCTGTAACCAGAAGCATGTCTTTATTCGCTTGGACCTCCAGTCGTCCGTTATTTTCCTCGAGCCTCGGAACATTTCTTTCCTCTCATTCGTTTAATTGGCTGAATTAAATCTCGCTAGCGCGTACCGCTTTCTTTAACGCTACCGAAACTCGTTTGTAACGACGGACAATGGACGTACAGTCTTCCTCGGATTAATGAAATGCTTTTTTCCTCTGATTATCGGGAAAAACCTACCCACCCCACTGTTTTCCTTCCTCGCTGCGATCGAGAGCCTGCGGTCCCGGGTAGGCCGCCCGTTAACTGAGAGCAATAAAACCATTGGGTCAGGTAAAATACCCAGTAACGAAAAATGAAATGTTCGTGAAACTGTTACCAATGGATTTTTCTTTATGGTTTTTCGATGAAAATGAGTTCAAACGCGAAGTAATTCGGTCCATTTTTAGTGAACGTCGCTACGTTCACTAAATGTTGTAATTCTCACGCTGGAAAGTGACTTCTTCCCGTTACACACACTATGTAATACTGCAGAAGAGAATTTAAACGGAGAATATCAACGACTTCACCGAATTGTATAGTGTCTGCTGAAGATTGCTTAAATGCAGTCTTCAGGAGAAATTGCCTGGATGTTTACTACCTGTTTGGTATGACGAGGATTGGCAAATTGCTTCGATAATAATTGCAGGAGAAATGCTGTGAGTTAATCACGAGAAACGTGCTCTTCCCCTTAAACCGGGGAACTGGAACTCTGATCGTGTTTTCATAATAAAAAATAGACCGAATTGCTTCGTGTTAGGACTCATTTTCGTCGACATAAACTCACCAATCCATCGGTAATACTCTCGTCAAGGTGTAATCCGCAATATGAAAACTTTCATATTCAATACCGAACGATTCAGTTCGCCGTTGACCGGGGGTCTCCGGTGGTGCGCTATTTCACTCACTCTCGGTTAACGTCGATCAGTCTCCTTGTCAGACAATTCGGGCGAGGGCCCTGGCAAGGTTCAGTTTATTAGGTGCTAACTACTTCCACTGTCAAATCTTTCTCGACAATCCGGGGAAGACTGTAGTTCTGTCGCGCAGCCAGCCGATTTCAAACTGAATCGTGCGAACCGTCGTTCGCGCTGGGCCTCGACCGATGAGATATCAAGGACTCGATCGGGTTCCCCGAATGACCAGGGAAATCCTCGCGGTTTAGTTTCCGCTGTGAGTATGCCTTCGAAGGAATTGCTGTCGAGCTACTGCGTAGGTACCTACTGGAGGGAAAAAATTGCGTAGAAATCTACAGCGAAAATGGCAAATGCCAATCTTCTCGTCTGCCAGCCATGTGACCCATTTGTATACAAGGTGTCTCGACAAGCTTGCAATGAAAGTTGGAAGCAACCGACGCAATATCGGTGTCGACGCGCATCCACTATTGCTCAGGATCGCCGACGGATTTTCGAGTCGGCTCGTGTGTACGCAGCCCGACCACGCAGAAACGCAGAGACGGAGAGTCACAGGGACGGAGGAGGACAGAGTTATCCTTCCTTTCACCGACCTTGCCGCATTAATGATCCCTACAAGCCCACACTTCGGCACGTTGGACGCTGTGAGTGATCATGTAACAGCGTTCGATTCGCTTGTAACGACCAGAATCATTTTCACGCGCGATCGATACCTCGACATACCAGCAGAAGGATCCAACCTCCTGCTTACAAGCTGCTACTGATAATTCCCGTCCGCAATTTGCAAAGGCGTTTTAGCGTTCGAACCGGTTTACCGTCTCCCTAATGAATTTCGCCAAGACCGTTTGTCCTTTAATTCGTCGCTATCGAAATTCGATCCAGCGGCGCGGCGAGCCGGCTACGCAGAAGCCGGAGCTGGAGAAGGTAAGTACTTGTTAGTGTCGCTCGTCACGGGATCGGTCGCGTCGGCGCGAGCGATCAGCCCCGCGCAAGTAAGGAACAGCGAAACGCTGGTGCACTTGGCACCGCCTCGATATCACGCCTCGAAATCCGTTTAAACGCGAGACCAGCCGAGCAACGAACGCGCCCGCTATGAAAGGAGGAGGCAGGGAGGGAGGGATGGAGGGAGGAAGGAAGGAAGGAACGGCAAAAGCGGTTTTTAGTCGGGCCGATTTATCGGAAATGAGTTTATAATGCAGGTAGCCTGGACGATGTAATGCGAACGATAAGCGAGATCTAAGCCTTTCTTCGTACTTTTGTTGGCCGTTGCCGTGAACATGGAATACGCGGCGCAACGTGCACGCCGCTCGGTATCGCGGCTAGCGAGGATCGAGGCGGGGAGACCGAGACGGACGCGCGTAGGTAGCCTTTTACATTATAATAGCATTAATGGGTTCGAAGCCGCACTTAATGCTCGTTCGTTGGTTGGCCAGTTCGCTTCGTTATTAACTGAAAATTACCGAAACCGAAATCTAATTCGCGTAAACACTGTAATTTCACGGCGGGAGGAAGCGACTGCTCGTGGTCGACGCGCAGTACCCGAGCCGCGCCCGGGGTGCACCGCTTCTCAGCCCTCGGGCATCCTTTTTTCCCGAGCCCAAGGGTTAGCCATCCTCGGCTCGTTGCACGCGTTCCGAGGCTCCGAAAGACGCGGCGGAATTAGCCGGCCAGTCGTAATCGCGTTAATTGACTCGTCGTTAATTCATCGCCGGCAAGGAGAGAATTCGCGATGTTAATTTATTTCTTCTCGGCTCGTTCCGCGCTCGCTCGCGGTGTATCGCGAATGCCCGATTAGACGCGTCACGCTCGATTAGATCCTTTGGATGGAGTGATTTCCGAGAGAGCGGCTTGAAAATCTGCTAGTCATTTCTGTCATATTTGCGCGCTACTACGCGCCCGTACGTGTCTGCACTCCGCAGCCGGCTGGCACACACGCGAGCGTGTCCGCGCGTATACCGAGCCGGTGCATTACGCGCTCCGTGTAGGATCCTACGTACGGTCGCGACTTATGGGCATACAAATTAGCGCGGCGCAATAAACTAATTAGCCGAGTCATTGAGGCCGCCTGTGTTTCTCGCGGACGCGTTTTAATGACCAGCTCCGCGTGCATGCGCACACTCCAGCGTGCTGGCACCGCGACTTTGTATCACCAAGGTCTCGGAAGTTTTCCATAACTTTCTTCTGCCGTCTTCAGCCTCTTAAGTGTCTTGAGATGGAGGAGCATTCGAGGAACGGAGGCTTTGTTGCGCGTAGATACATTTCACATAGATCCCGAAAAGTCGAAGGAGACCGCGCGAGCTAACGACTGGGTTTCGCTACGGCGAGGAAGAGAAGAGGTTGTATAACACTGGTGGAGGGAAGGGCTCGTTGCTGCCGAGGGGTGCGTTGATGCGTACGAATGATGGAATCGAGAGGTCGGTGTTGCGCGACGGGTTACATCGGGTGAGGTGTTTTTACATCGAATCATACTTGCAAATGCCCGCTAATAGACGCATCAATGCATCCTGCGACAAGAACCGGCGACGGTAGGACGTGTTCGATTTCTCGGCACGATAATAACAAGCAATTACGAATTATCGGCGATCCCCTTTTTAGCCGGTGGCTGCTCACGCGATAGCGCGCCCGATAGCGGCGGATATTTACCTTCCGGATGCAGGCTACGCCCGCGCGTCCACTCAGCTCCGCCGAGCTGAATTAATTAGCCCGGCTCGCATAACGTCTCGCAGGCCCGCTAGTAATCGCAACAATGAAGAAACTCGCGGATAGAAAGATCGGAAGACGCGAGAGCGAGACGAGGCGAGCCGTGTCGAGGAGAAAGGAGGGTAAATGAGGGAGACAGAGGGCCGGGGCGGCGGTAGAACCGCTTCCAAAGGTATTACCTCTATATTAGCTACGTAACGCTGCGTATCTACTGTGGGAATTATCTCGGCCTCGATCGTAAGAAGTAATTAAGTTGGCAGCAACGAATCTTTCTTACATTCGATACGCCGCGAGCGGCCCTCTAATGCGTCCGACTCAGCTTTTCCAAGTATCGCCCGATCGGCAAACGCGATTCGACTTGGAATATCGAAACGACAGTCGCCGGTGCCGATCGGTGTTCCTTAATTACAAGCTTACTGTCAAACGCGCAATAACGTTCAATTAGCGCGCTAATGGATCGGACTTCTCGGCGGAATGCTCAGTCCCATTACGCAACCGGCTGCTATTGCCGACCTAACCCATTCGTGACGAACAATTGAAACCTCTAGCGACAATGGAACGCGATTTCACGATTGCCATTCATCGCTCCGATCTGTAATGGCTCTAATGACAAGTCCATTTCGATCTCTTCTGTACCATGCTGCTGGATGGCACGCTGTCCGGCTTGCACGCGTGCCCGTTTTGCGCAAGCACGTTAATTAAACAGCTATACATAATAGAAAACCATATTCGGTGTTTGCCTTTTCTCCGAGCTGCTCAATTTGTCGGCCCAGTGAGCGCGCACCATTCATTCGAGCTCTCGACCTCATCGCAATCGCGGCCACGTTCGTTATTCGTGCAGTGGAAAAATCAAACGGGCACTTGGCCTGGGGAAGGTACACGTGTCGTTTTCCCGAGCTTGCGTTCTTCTGCCCGCTCGACCTCCGTCCAAAGATTATTGGGACGCGTTTATTAATACCAGCGTGGATCGTGGCACGGCTGAACGCGGAGCCGGTGGTTTTTTGTCCGCAAACTCGATGAAAATCTCCGTTCAACGCGGATGTAATTTGCAAATTGCTCCATTATCCGTCGGAGAGAGACTCGATTAACGATTTACGTCTGCGAAATCAATTAACGATAGAGAGATAGCGTCGAAGCAATTTGTCGACGTCAGGGAAATCGGCCGATCATCGATCACTCGAAAATCAAAGGGACCTCTTACGGGAGCCTATACTCGATTTGTAAATAAAAGCCCAGCCGAACGGTATATGGTAGCTCGTCCGCTTCGCCGTTGACGCGCGAGCCCTGTAGTCGTTTCGTTGCGCTCCTCTCCTTACTTATCTCCAAGTGGGAGATGTTAATGATTCTCGCAAACGATCATCGGCCACGTGTAATGCCCGTGGGCGATACTTTTGTCTGATCGATGCCCCGATACCTCGCAGGCTCGTACTTTTGCAAATTGCGCGCGATATTCCGATGTTTCCGAGAGCTAGATGGATTCGCGAGCCGCGGAGGTTGCCTGGACGTGACACCGGTCCGCTGTAAAAACATTAGAACCGATCGATCGCAGGGTAATCGAGGGTCGCGCGACCAGGCCGATTCGACGTGGTGTTCTGTCCGCCAATGGCGTCGATAGCGATCTGCGAATGATCATTAAGAGGATCCTGAAAGGCTCGTGGTACACACGATAAATCACGTTGACCACTGATGTGCAATTTACCGGCGCACTAACGTAATTGCACGCATCCTAATCTACATCTAAATACACAGCCACGGGCACACATACCTACTTGCTCCGTCATAAATCGCCGATAGCTCCTCTCGTTTCTGTTCGCGACAACAGTTCGCTGAACCCTCAACAATTAGGAAATCAATTTATTCAAGCAACAAAGGGGTCGTCCTTCGCGTAGCAATTGTGTATAAAGTATTTCACTCTGAACATTTACGATGGCAACGATATACGACTCGGGGAACTATTAAGGTGAATGTCCCAATTTCTGCTCATTTAAGAGGTTACTCCTCAGAAAGAAGGTGCAAAAAATTTGTTTGCGATCAAAATTTGCAGAGTAATTGGTTAATTCTTTAATAATAAATCAACCAGTTGAAAACTATTTAAGAAAGATATTTCAAGATGTTTAACTACTAGTAATTTGTAATTAAATATAATGCTCGAAATGTCCGTATTTCTACTCACCATTTGTACCAATTTCTGCTCACGTAATATGTTACCTTTTCAGGTTAAAATAAGTTACATCTTTTATGGAAAAGGATAAAATAGTGATAAGCAAAAAATTAAATGCCTTCGAATAGAAATAGAGGTTACAGCATATATTGAATTGTGAGATTATGTTACTAAAATTTTGGTGAGTAAAAATGTGGACACGACGGTGATTCACTTGACCCTAAACCTAATCACCTGTTTTCTACTTCAAATACTAATAAATAGTACAGAATCTACATCCAGAGCACAATACGGTATCTGTTTTTGTTATTGAATAAAAACTTCTACTGCAAAAACTATTTTCTGCCCAATTATCGAATACCAATAGCGACCCTGTTCCTTACCACAACCAGCTAAAACACGGTCGAAAAATCGTGAGTCTCTCATTTTAAAAAATTTTCGTTTCTTATGCTGCACTTTGATTAGCCCGAAGCTCGTGCAGCACTCGCGTAAATGCTCAAATAATTTAGAATTATTTTGCTGTAACTATAGTACAAACGTGACGCTTATAATAATAAGAAAAATACGAAATGAGCAGAAATGGGGACATACGAGCACCGTGGCTGCCGATTAGGGACATTCGTAGCAACTCTTCTGAAGGTTCACTCCACGGCTTCCGCGTCAAGTCCTCGCCTGTGCCAATAATTCAACTTGAGAAGATGTTGCTGTCGCGGGCGTTAGTCTCCCGTGCCTACAGTGGTTCCAGGTTTCAAGGAATCACGCGTCCTTTGGCGAACGTAGCGAAAGCCCGGTGCTGCCGTCGTCGACGACGACGGAGGCTACGTTGGCGAACGCGCAACGGTGCAGTCGCGCGTGTGTATTTTTTTCCTCTACACCTTGGCGAACGTAATCGCGGTCGACAGGCAAGACTTAACTACAATTACTATTATCTACGGCAGTTAATTATCCGCAATGTCACCATTAATTACAAAATTGCATCGTTGCCGCGGCTCCCCGCTATTCACGGTCCTCGCGCGTAGAAAATTGCGCGCGTACGAGGCGGTGAAAAAGTCTAATGGAGACCGATAATTAGTCGCAACTATGACGATAAATTTCAACACATGCTAGGCTAACGCTCGGCGGGATCGCTTATTACCCAACCGATCGTAGCTGGCGCGTGACGAGATCTATTAAACACTTATGATACGCAGGTATCAAATGTTACGTCGATTACCAACAATCCTATATTCCGGGTGCTTTGGAACTTTTCCAGCCCCGATAGGTATATCTTGAACCATTGCCTATCCGGGGACTTTTCGAGCGACCGATTTGCATACGAAATCGTACCTACTGTCCCGCGGCGTTTATCTCTCAAATATTATCGTCGGCCTTGTCCCCCATTTCCCTTCGTTATTTTCCACAAAGTAAGCATTTCGCGGTATTGGCAAATTAAAGTAATTGCGGTAGGTGGAGGTGGCGGGGCGGCGCGGAACAGGGCTGCAGGTAGATATAGGAGTAGGTCGCGAAGAAGCGGACTCGGACTTGTTGATTAACACAGGCAATTACACTTTTTGCTGTCCTTGTAATTGTTAATAATTCGAGGTAATCGTAATGCTTTTTTAATCGCATTAGCCAGCGGTGTGCGCGCGTTTATTGCGCAACGAGGGGAGAATCGACGAACGTTTTTTCCACGGGAACAGCGACGACGCCGTCGACATTTTCCGCGCCGGAAGCGCGTCGCCGTCATTGCTGTTTTTCAACGTCCGCGAAATTATATCCACTCCGTATATATGCAGCTGTGTATATTAAATGGGGATAAACCGTGAACGCTTTAAAATATAATGTAGCTATCGCTGGACGAGCAGGTATGCGGCGAACGAGGATGGCACTGTTGTTTGTTGGCGCGATTGCGTCTGGCGGCGGAGGCTAGCGTCAGGAGACGAGGAATTATTATAGCCGCTCGGTGGCGGAAGTACATTATTCGTCGTTGCGTTTTTTGTTCTGCCGAGAGAATAATAACAGTGTTGCGGGACGGTGCAGCGGGGCGCGAATAAAAGGATGGCTGTTTTGCATAATTGTCGAAGCGTATACCGAGGTATACCGACGCGACGCCGACGGTGTAATCAAGAAATGAGGCAGCTTTTTGGTAGCGGCCTGGCAAATTTCACCTTGTAAGTTCGATGCCGCCGGTTGCCAGACCGATCTTGCCCATTAAGTGGTGCTCTCCTCGCACGAATAGAGCGTGTGGCCGCGAAAAAGGAATTGAAAAGTTTATAACGCGGGGAGCAACCTTCGACGTCTACCGCGCGCAGTTTCATCGTGGCTGCGCGCCGCGCTCGCCTGCCATTCGCTCGTTCCTTCCTTTCCATTTACCAATATTATGATACTTCTCGATCGTCCGAGTAAAATCAATCCACTTTCGTACCCGATATTTCCGTAATTAATACGAGCTCATAAATTATCGAACAAGCACAGAGCCACTTCATTAAACCGTCGCCGTCCGCTCGGCCAGCGGCTCTGCGTGCATTTATTGCGTGCGGAAGCCAAAGGGAGGGAACGAGAAAGCGGTGATCAGGTTTTCTACCGGTTTTCCAAATCCACTTACGCATCGTTATGTCGTATACATCGAGAGTGTCGTTTCTTTTCACCATGGATCAAGTCGTTTGATTTATGCGCGACGGTTAAGGCCCGATTACTCTACCTCCGCGATACACTTTATCTAGTCATCGATCATGCCCGCAAGAAATACCCAGCGCGAGTATTGTATACGAGGACGCGCACGAATTAGGTACCTATAACTATCTCCGGCTACCTCCACTTTCCTGGTCTCCAGCGATGGACAGTTCTTTCGTGGATATCTATTAACTCGTTCAAGTCGGGAATTCCAAGATTACTGGGATGCTCGGCGATGCTCAGGAAAACCCACATCCTGCGGGGCAAACGCCCTCGTTTCGACACGCTCGGCACTTCCTCTAGAAATTCGCGCAATTTGTCTCGGCGTGGCACGGCGCGGCACGGCGTTCCGCGAAGGGTACCTGTACGTACCTACTTGCGGTATACATGTCCGACAGAGCCATCAACGTCGTTGAAAGGCCTTCTTCTCGCGACGTGCCGGCGCTTCGCGTACCATTGTTTTCGCCTTTCCAACGGAATTCTAATTAAAAAGATCGACGGATAGGCCAGAGGAGGGGGGCCTAGCGTCTAGCAAGCCGCGCTGGGTTATTAGACGTTTTTTCCCTTGAACCGTGCGCGCGATAGAGACCGAGGTCCGGCGAAGGGAGGAAGGGAGCAGCGTGGCCCGAGGCCTGCAATTATTATTCAATTTCCGTAACTGCGCTTATCTTAACCCGATGTCACAATCGCGCAACCGGGTTTCGCTTTGGTGTGTGCATCTCGCGCACGCAGACAGTGACGCGCGTTCGCGACGCCTTTCCCTGCCGGCGTGGCGCGACGGTGGAAGAGAAGGTGTCACTGCGCGTTGCAGAGGGTCACAATTAAAGCGCATTAGTGGTACGACTGTCTCTGCGGTGTTGCGCAGGCAATTTTCGAGTCGCCGCCACCTTGACATTCTTAACACCGTCGCTTGCCAGCCTTTCCTCAGCTCCTGCAACAGTCTCTCCATTGGCGCACAGTGTTCTGGATAGAATACCGTAAATATGGTCCCCAATGGAAGAGTGGCCATTAGATTGCCCAGTAGGGCGGAGCGGAAAATTTAAATCTGAATTTTCAGTTGGCCTGGGTGCGGGATAGTTGTCTTTTGATTAACCAAACACAACTGTAACAAAATTTTGGAAAAATATTCATGTCTGCAGGTTCCTTTTTCTCCTAATAATGATTATATGATTATTTAGGAGAAAAAGGAACCTGCGGACAGAAATATTTTCCAATTTTTTTTACAGTTCTGTTTGGTTAATCAAAAGACAATTATCCCGCACCCAGGCCAAGTGAAAATTAAAATTTGAATTTTCGCCTATATAGTATCGCTCCGCCCTATTACCCAGGTGCGATCGGTGCTGTCTGCGCGGTTCAAGATACTGCGGTAGACGGGGGGGAAGGGAGGGAGTAGCGGAATTGCCCGGCGATAAGGATCGTCGCGGTGTCGTCCTGGTTGTCATCGTTTGCGACGACATGCGTCGTTTTAATCGCGTTCCGAAAGCCCGCCGAGCGCATCGAGGCGACAACCCGGCCTCCACGACCTTTGCATTCTGCGCGAGGTCCCGCGCGGGAGGGAATAATTAGTCAGGGTAGCCGTGAATCTTTCGTCGTTAAGTGAACAACGCCAGGATATCCTCTTGGGGCCGTCCGCGTAAAACCAACACCAGAGATATCCACGATACCGCGCGTGACTCCGGCGCTGCGCGCGGTATTTAGACGCGATCGCGATCGCTGGTAATTTTCAGCTAATTGCCAGGCGAAATTCCGAGAAGGAGTCGTCGACAAATTGTTTATCGGAAAACCAGGGAGCGAAAACGAAGGTGGTCCGTTTGCCGTTGGTCGTTCGTGGTCCGTAGAGACCTGGCCGGACGTCGCAAAAATTCCCAGGAGCACAAGTTTCCGATTCCAATTCCATCTCCGCTCCGGGCCGCAGTTCCTTTTCTTTAATCTTCTCCCGCGGGCAACTTCTTCTCTCCTGCTTCGTGGAACCCGGGAGGATTAACCCGTCACAGATTCGGTGGAGGGCCGCAGACCAATTTAGTCTCTCTTTCTCGTTCTCCTTCTCTTTCCGCTTCGGCTCTGTCTCCGGCCGTTTCTCCTTCTCTCGCTCGCTGGCCGGGCCAGGAGGAGCCGCTAGCCGTCGCGTCCGAGGCACGGGCTGGCTTTCAACGAACCCGGGTGTCGGGTTCTCGGAGTTTCACGGTGGTTTTCGTGGCGATATCCTACTGCTATCTGGAGCCGCGGTAATGTGCTTGCCTTGTCCCCGATTAATCCGAGTCCTCAGGACCACTCTCGGCCACAGATATGTGCACGTCCTTCGACACAGTGGCGGTCAAAACGCCGCTCGGAATCTTTTCTTTTTTTCCGCACCGACCACCGTTGGCGAGGAATTCAACGATCGTGTCCTCCGTTGCGTACTCGTCGAATTTGGCGGAACCGTCGCGTTGGGACGAAATAATTTTACCGACCGCACCGGACAAAAGCTTCAGCCGCGGCGGCAGCCAGTCGCTGGCCATTAAAAGGAAATCTCTCCATAGAGATTGTTCCGCCTCTCTAATCATTCCGTTCGATTGGAATTCCTCTCGGCCCGGCGTTATCTCGGCTTTACGTAGGAACGCGCGCAAATGCGTGTTCGGAGGGAAAACACCGGGAGTGGCGGGGGAACAGCGGCTTTCTTCGGCCCGGCTGAAAATACGGTAGTTGTAGTTTGTCTACGGCGGAGGTCCTCGGGCAGGAAGAGACGCTTATAGCCACCGCGTCCTGCGGTGTTGCGTCGTTTCCGTCCCACCTCGCAGGGATCATCGGATGTTATCTGTGACGTGGAATGTCGCCGTAGGTACGAAATACAAATAAGGACTGGCCGTCTCCACACTTGGAATTAGGATCGAGGAACCTTTTAGATGTTATCTGAGATTGGCGCACGCTGTGGAGCCACGTGCCGAGCGTAGGAGCGTAGAGGGAAAGCTTCTTGAGCTACCCGCGTCGAAATGTAGCGACCGTCTAATTAACCGGTCGCGCGACCATTTCGAAATCCGATCGGATTACCCAGTCGTTCCGCTCGCATGGGGCACGGCGTACGCTGACAAACAGCTACCGATACCTCGCCTTCGGGCGGCGCGCAGCATTGCACGGGAAACCGAGAATCTGAGAAACTTTATTAACGCACGCGATTAATCAATCGGCTCCGGTGCACAGAGGTATAAATACGCTGCCGCGCTTTGCATCTCGTTAAGGCAACCCGGCGCGTTATAATTTGCCGGTATTTTTTCTAGTTAATAGGAAGGCTCGATCGGCGCCGATCCAACAGTCACGCGGGCAATTAGAGTGGAAGTTTAATCTGGTGTTTGTTCGCGGTGCACGGTTCTTCGTATCTTGACATTGCCGCGGCGGGTTCTCGGAACGGGATCGTTTAACAGGCATACGGGAGCAATTCATCGAGGCGACGCATTCCGCTGTCTAATCCGTTTAACATAAGGCCGCCGCTTCGTCCTTCTCTTCCCGCTCGACTTCTTCCCCGTCTTCTTTTTCCCCCTAGCGAAAGAATCCGTGCGCGACGACGAGTCAATTCTCTGGATCCCGAGGGAGCGTTCCGATCGCGACAGCGGGAACCACCACCCGATGGGTGGTCAACGAATTCTTCTCCAGCTGGCTCCGAGGGAACGAGCGGGCATAACGAGACGAGGGGCCTCGAAATCGCAAGCTCGTGTTTTCTAGCGGTCATCGGGACGTGCCGCGAATGCTTGCCTTCTTGCTCTCTTTCTTTCCCATCGTTTCTCTCGGCCCGAAGCTGTGCCTCGCGATGAATTTGCTCCCGAAACGAGAATCACGCGCGCGGTCGGTGCCGTAAAACTGTAATTCCTCGTAATCACCGGTCGCTTGCCTGCGCTGCGCGGACTAGCTCCGCGGACGATGCTCGGAATAATGAAGTCATTTTCCGAATTGCTCAGCTTAGCGGCGTATCTCTTTCCACTATCTTTCGCAACATAGTCGCGCCCGCGGCACACACCTTTACGACTTATCGGCCCCTTCACACTGGCAAATAGTACTTCGTCCCCGACATTATTCTTCCATTCCGCCGTTGAACGCATCGGTGCGCACGCTCAGTCCCCGAACGCGTACCTGTGCGCAGTACACAGCTAGATAGTAGATACGTTGAGTCATGCCTCCTGTTTCCATCACTCTGCGCGCTTTCGATCAGTTTTTACGAGAACCAACTGCGGTGCCTACTTAGGCTACACGCTGGGTCGATTCATAAATGGTTTGAATGTATAGACGGGGCAGAAAGAAGAGACGATACTTCTGGTGGGCTCGTAAATATCGATGGAATCGGCGGGCGAAGTTGGTTTTTGCCAGCTGCTGGAGCGACGGAAGCACTTAATGTATCATTTCTGGCGACACTCGGGCAGAGATTTGTTTTTCCTATCGGGATCGCGGTTCCCCGAGTGGGAAGACCTCCATAAAAGTCCGCACAGGTGTTCGACCTAAACATGGCAAGCTTCGAGGAATCGACCAAAGTTTCTTCGTCGGTGTCGGGGGCCTTATAGGACGAAGGATCGAAGCCGCGCGGATTCCCCAACCGCGAGCTCGGTACAGCGGCAAGAAAGTCTGGAAGATTATCGGGTTGTCGGTGGGTTGTTGGCGGATCATCATCGGCTGTACAAGTGTACGGCTGTAGCCGCTGCTGGGCTTCATGAATTAAAGAGGGAGGCGCGCGCCATCGGCGATGACACGCCGCCGCTGCTGCTGCGACTTCTTGCTCGGCTTTCGTACGCTCCAATTCCCACTCGGACCAGCCGCACGGTCCACGTCCACGTCGTTTTGCGGTAATTCTTCCCTGGACTCGGTGGACTCCGGGCTGGATCGCCGGGACACCGCTGCTGGTGCCATTAAGAGCTTTCCAGCCGCGTCTCCCGCACTTCCTCCTTCTCTCTGACGCTCTCCTCGCTCGCTCGTTCCTTCGGATGGAACGACCGCTTTTTCTTCGCGGGCACGCATCCTGATTGGTAGTTCGTTGATGAAGACGTCCACTCCAACGGCCACATGCTCGACGAAACTTGCGATCTACCTTTAATCGCGTTACCCCCTCCGTGGCACGCGCTTCGCCCCGTCTTCCGCGAAACCACGGGAAAGGGAGTTCGAGGGAAAACGTCGGTTTCGGACGGTCCTAGAAAAGCCTTCGTTAAACGATAAGAGGAGTCGCTGTGCCCCGTAAATGGAAACTATAGCTGACGTCTCGTTCCATCGCAATCACGTATGAACCTCCAGTTATTACCTTCGAGAGTCTACGTTCCGCGCGCCGCGCCGTCCCCCGGTAATTGCGAGCGATCCTCTCGCATCTGTTCAGAGATGTTCTTCTCGCGGCACTTTGTAAATTAATATGTTTATGATCGCGCAGCCGCCTGCGCCCGCGCGCGCGTTTGCGCGGGAAACTGGCACGTGTGAATTGGCTCTCGGCCTCGGACAGCCGCGCCGCGGCACCTTGTTTTCATCGACTCTAAGCCTAACGATTTATGCATTTGCATACCTAGCCAGCATAAGAAACGACCGTAGAAATGATAATCAACCGCAACAGAGTTTTTACGGCCACCAATTTGTATGCGCCAATTGCGAGCGCTATTCAACGCGCTGTTGCGGAGTTAATGAGATTACCGTAAAGTTTCCACAGAATAATAAAATTGCAAATAAATAGTAGGCTGTTACGCGAGCAGTCGCTTAAACGGGTATGGAAAGGAGACGTTAGGAAACGATTAGCTTAACGCGGAGGTGCCGCGACGGTTTTTCCGCCGTTCGGCTGTCGATGATGGCAGGTGAAACACTATCGAGAGGAGCGGAGTCTATTAGCTCCGTGTAGCGGTACGCCTGTAGTTTTCTCGGGCGAAGAGGCGTGTTCCCGGGTCGCATTAACTCGTGGAAACACCTGCACGACTCTAGAAAGGTTCTCCCGCATGCTCGGAGCTAAATTGGCTACGAAAATTTCATTTCCTCCGCTCGTCATCGTCCTACGCGCAGCCGCGTTCTTATGCACGGCTGCCTTGCGCATTCCTCGGGCTATGAGCAGCGAACGAAAAGAAAGTACTCGAACGTCTTGCCGATTAGCGGCCGTTGTCTCTTAACGGGGGAAGCGCAGCTATTCGTAGAGCGAGCTGACCGCTGACGATGGACCCTGACCTTCTCCCCTTCCACTATTTCGCAGTCCTTTTTATCTTGAATTTTAATCCTCCTCCTCCGACTGCACGCGGAATGGCACGAGACGGGTAAATTAGCATTTTCAATCGAAATTGAATTACTGGAAAGGTCCGTGCGCCGGAGCGCTCGCCTGGCCGGGCGCTGGACGCACGAAATGGTTAAGGGGGACGCGCGCGATACAGGGGAAAGAAAAAGGGTAAAGAGAGACAAAAGGGAAGGGAGGAGGAGGAGGAGGTGAGGTTGTCGGCGTATCGTCCTGGCGCGGTGCTTTCGTACGATATGCAAGAGTATGCGTGCACGATTCGGTGCCGGAGGGCATACTTTTAATTTCGCGGGGCCCATTACGAAAAGTGATATGCACCATTCGGAAATAAATAGCCAGCAGCGAGCTCACGTGCTTTTTGTAATGAGCCGAAGCAAGTTGCGAGAGTCCGTGGGGAGGGGGGGATAGCGAGGAAAATGAGCCCCGGTATGGTGGCAGGTAGTGGTTATCTCTCGACCGAGCTCCCAGTTAATGACAACCCCTGGTCCAAGACCCTGCCCTGCCTATCCCATGTATATCAGCTGTCTCTACCATTTCGCATCTTCTTGCCATCGAGTTTCATGATTTCGTTTAGCGATTTTGCATCGCCGCCCCTCTCCGCAGCGCGCCGTGCCGCTCTTCACCACTGTTCCCTCATTTGTCTAGATTCCCCTTACCTATGCTGTCGATATCCACCGGTAGCTACTAGCGTGTGCAAATGTGTCTACGTAGGTACCCATAGAACTGTGCGTCGCGCTGCGTTTAATACGGGTAAGTAGTTTCGGCGCGTTCTTGGGCAGACCGACGCGACGGCGAGAGTCCATTGTAGGTACGTACTTACTATACCCCGGCATCGAATGCAGCGCAATGGGACGAAATTGGTGGCGCATTCCGCGGGATGGTGAACCCGTTGGACCGGCTAAAAATTAATCGAAGCCCTAAATAACAGGATTTTACGACACGTGGATGCATAGTGTGACGGGCGAGGCAGGGAGGCGGTGAGGCGGCTGATGCCATAAAGCAATTTGTCGCGAGGAAGACCATGGGTTTCTCTGCTTTTTCACTCCCCGGCTGCACGATGATCGCTACGTCGTCGACACGCTTCCCTCGCTCCGAGTTATGCGCCGATCGTTCGCGTAAAGTTATGCAAAGTAATCCATAAAAGACAAACGTGTCGTAACGGACGCGGATTACGGCCTATAAGGATATTGTGAGTTTTTATCGTTGCACGCTGGACTTTGCATTTTTCCCAATAACGTATCGCTCGGCTAGCGCAACTGGCGCGATTGATACACGCTGCTCGCGATAATTTATTTAATAACTCGTAACCCGGTCGGCTCGACGCGGCGCGGCGCGGTTGCCAGCTGAAAGCGGGAATTTTTTCAGCGACCCGCGCTATTAATTACCTCGAATAGGGGTACAGACGCTTACACTCTAATTGAGTATTCCATCAAGCTGGCGTAACGCTTACTGACGCCTATACATACATTTATGTATGTATGCCTCGCGGAACCAAGATAGCGCCCGCATGTCCTCGCCACTTTTTCCGCAGCTGGGCGCGCTAGGGACGGTTAGCGAAACGCAGCCTGCGCCGATCCGCCGCGTCCAAGACGCTCCCACAGGCATTCAAGATCGACTATTTCGCCAACGCTACACTGATCAAGCGCCGAACTGATTTCAGAAGCGATACAAAAAATAGGTGATCTGCCTGGATTCACAATTGAGAACATCTGATTTTAAATTTTTTTTTATGCGAGTATAGTGAATGGAATACAAAATTTGTTCGAAGGCCTTTATTCTACATACCTTAAAGTATGATCATATTTTTTTAAAAAAAATTTTAATACAAAATTACGATGCCACAGCGCAGCAAAAGAAGCTTTTTCTGAAAAAAGCATTTCTCCTTCAATTTTTGACCTAGGACAAAAAATCGAAAAATTTTAAGCCCTATATAAGATTCTCTCGAGAAGTACACGAAGAAATAAAAAAATACTGATTTTTGTAAGAATGGTGCGTGATTGAACAAAACACGGAACTGCCACAACCTCGAAAATGTTGACACGTTTCGTTCAACCGCGTAACATTTTTACAAAAAGCAGTATTTTTTCATCTCCTCGTGTACTTCCCGAGACAATCTTATATAGAACTCAACAATTTTTTTGATTTTTCGTACTCGGTCAAAAATTGAAGGAGAAATCTTTTCGACCAGGAAACACTGTTTTTCAGAAGAAGCTTCGTTTGTCGAGCTGTGGCGCCGCCACTTTGTATTAAAAAAATTAAACAAAAAAGTGGAATCATACTTGAAGGTATTTACAATAAAGGCCTTCAAACAGATTGTATATTTAAAATGAATGTAAAATATTCTACATTAAACCCGCTTTCAGAAAAGTACAACAATACAAGACAAAATTGCATTGTTTGATTATTATCAGCTAAAATAAACTGGTAAAAACTTACATCAATCATACCCGACTTTTTTAACATGTTTATAGCACGCATAAAATAGGGTGTGAGCTCAAAAGGTTTTGTTTCTATTTTTTCTTTCGCATTTACTTAATATTTTTATCATAAGACGTCGTTTATATTCATTAATTACTGAGAAATTCATGCGGTACGATTTAGGTGACCAGTACGATATTGGCAACTCTCCCCTATTACGCGTCGTAACTCAACAAGTGTAAAAAATCCTGCTGCAAGGTGCTCAATGTGCAAGCATTACAAGCAGCAGACCGCATAACTCGATTCTCTGTTTGACCGTGGATAATACTTCACGCTCCACTGTATCCCGGGGCCTGCTGCATAATTTCTCCCTTCCGATTGGCCATGTCGACGGGGCGCGGGCTGGCGAGCGAAAAAGTTCACTGGTCCAGCGGTCCACGGGCTGCTTCTTCGTTCCAGCGGACGCGGGCGTTAAGAGATTTCCGATGATCCACGCGATAATGCGTTGCCGTTAACGCTATCGAGCCGAGATGCGAACGTGGCAGGAATAATTGTTGCGGTCGCCGGGCCAGTGCGCGCGAGGGTAGAAAAAACCGGCGATCGCTGGAGCATGGAGAACAGCTTTATAGCGGCGTGAATTATTTACTCTCGCCTTGTTTTTCTGCCCGAATTATTATCCGCTGCTGGCGCAACGCGTAAAATCGTCGAGGACTTTTGCCAGGCGAGCGTCGCCGCGTCGCGCCGCTGAGCGGCACGCTAATTAGAGCATAAACTTATTAAATTTACGAGCCTCGGAACGTGCACGAATTACGTGTATAATTGTTCGGCGAAAGGAAAACTGTTATGTCGGTCATTGAAACTTCTTCCCGGCCAGCTAGAGCTGCGGGAAGCGGGAGGAGGCGTGGAAAAAAGATTGCCTTCCACGCGTAAACGCGTTTCACGCGAGACTAATCGGGGAATATTGTCTGCGGGTAGAAAAACCGAGGCGGTCTCGGCTTACGGCGAGAGCAATTGCACGTTTACCCAAGGAGGACGCCGGGAGTAGGAGGAAACGGAAATTGTATTTACCTTAGGCAACGAGTGCGGGCCTTTGGACGCGTGTCTAATCGCCGATCGACCGTGATCGGGGACAGCGATTTCGAGGAACGGTTCCGCGCGGCGAAACTTTCTGGGCCCCGCTGCCGTTCACTGCGATCTCCACTCTCGGAAGGGTCCGCGAGCGCGATTGCTCGACTGGAACTCGTAAACGGTAGTGAGTGGTTGCTTTGGAAACCGGAAGTGACGCAGTCTGGGCTAAGTGGCAGTTATCGATAGCCTATGGTTAAGTCGAAGGCGTGCGTCTCGCCCGGACACCAAGAGGAGGACCAGGGACAGCGTGGGGGAGAGGAAGAGGCGAAATCACAAAGGCAGCAAGGACCCATGGAGCAGAGCGGAAAGCGAAGGGGAAGGAATCACCCCTTAAATAATAGAGCGGTCGCGCCGAAGCTGTAAACTTTTTACAACCACCCGCTGCTCCCCTCTCGCCCCTCTTTCTCTCGGGCGACCTCCTCGCGTCTCGCTCCAGTTGCTTTTATACCGGGAAACGCATTTCCATCGGAGGTCTAATAGTCGCCAGGTCGTAAATTCGCTCGCTTATAACTATCGTTCGCGTTGATCGTTCGTTGCGCGAATCCGCGCCACAGGATATATGATTACACGCGCGGCGCGGCTTGCATTATCGTCATCGGTAATTGCCGCGAGTAACGCGTAATAACGATTATTATTGTCGGGCGCAATTTGTCGATTGAACGCGCGTTGCAGTTTCCCGATTAGCGAGCGGGTGCGAATTATCGAGGGGAACACTTTCTCTGGCAGTGGAATCGAAGCCGGACGAAGCGTTGGTCCATTCCAACGCGTTAGCTCGGAACTCTAAATGCATCGGAGAAATGAGACTCGCGGTACGGGTTGTCTCAGAGGAGTGGGTAGAGGCTGAAGCAGGTAATAGGTACGGAGAAAGAGAAAGATTCTAATAAATGCATAGGTTCGCGAATTAATCGCTCTTGCTGGCCAGAGACCACCCAATTACTCGCGGTTCCTGGTAATTAATCGTGGCTGAAACGATTACGCGTCGCGTCCGAACACGTTATCAATGGTCCTCCGCGGGGAAGGTTTTGCTGCGGCTTAATCTACGATATCCGCGCTTTTGAAATCTCGATCCTTTAGCCCCCTCCAGAGGGAGATTCGTGTACGTAAAAGACTCGGGTCGGTGTTGCCTCGAGAAAGCTCTCCGTAACGAAAGTACCGTAACTCTCTCACGGCGTGCACGGTTATTTGCGGTTTGCAAAAAACCAACGGCCGTTGCAAATCTCTTTAATTACCTCTGTGCGGCAGTGGTTCGAAGGGTTTCACGAGCCCCCCGCCAGTAATTAACGGAATTTAACGGTCGCTCGCCTAAAGTCCTCCGCGTGGCTGCGGATAAGCCGCGTAACGTTTCTCCGCTGATACCTGCTTACGCGCAACCGGGACCCCGGGCGTCGCGCCGATAAGGGACCGTTGCGCCGATTAGCAGAGAGTACTACGAGCGGGAAGGATTTTCGCGCGTCGACTTCGCGCGCTTCGGGGGAGGCGGGAGGGAAGGAATAAGGGCTCGATGCAAAACGATAGCGCGGTAAACGCGGAGGGACAGGTATCGATAAGTGCATTTGGTTGAACGGGCGGTGGAGGTGGCCACCAGCAGGATCGGTAGGATGCTTTTAGCCGGTGCCCAGGGACAAGTTATTTATTGTTGCTATCTGGTCGTCCCGCGACAGGGAAAGAGCCCACCGGTTCGTGGTAGTGCAGGTACGAGAGGAGCTCTCAATCCTTCTCTTATTAAAACCTGCCCTCCCTATCGGAACTTATACTTTAGTACTGGCCAGCTGTACAGTCGCCTGTAGAAGTTGCTCGGCGATTCAAAGTCGCATAGCCCGTCGCGGGTTTCAATCGCGTTTACGCGCCTCCCCGACGTCCACGGACCCCTCGGGATGGATTCCCCCCTGAAGTAGGGGCGAGAGCTTCGATCAGAGAGAAGTTCAAAACGAAGAACGGAGAAAGGAAGGGGGAGACAGGAAGAAAGTAAAAGGACAGGGGGATTGGAGAGGCTTGCGCGGGGGTAAAGATAAATACGAGAGTGCAGAGGTGTCAGGGGGGAAGGGGGAGGGAGAAGGAGAATTAAATTTTAAGAAACGTTTAAGGAGAGGAGCAGGAAGGAAATTACGTCTGGGCGAAAGATGGACGAGAATTCGGCGGGGTAGATGCGAAGACTATACAGCGAGAGCCATTACGCTAATGGGACGACCGAGCCGAGAAAGCTGGTCTCTATCAGCTCCCCGAAAGGACAAGGGAAGAGATGGCCGGAGAAGAGGCGCAGGGAGGTTGAGCAGGGAAACGAGAACCACTGGCGAACAACGTGCCGAAGAACGCATTACTCATAATCTCACCGAAGGGCGAGCCGATCTCGCCAAAAAACCGCAGCTCAATTATTCCCTGGCCCTCATCCTCATTTCCACACGGCGGCACCGTATTTGCAATGTTAATTCCAAGCCTAACCCGCGACAACTCGGCGAATCCTCTGAACAGGTCGCGAGAACGAGGCGCTCCCTTCCACCCCCGGGATCTGATTACTCCTTAGAGTTCTGAGACTCCAAGCAGGTGTACCGTGACACCAGAAAATTAGCTACAGAGGTTTTCCTCGCAACCACCTCCACGGATCAGTTCCAAAGCGTTCAGGAGGAAGGAAGTTCGATCGCTAATAGTGTTTATCACGCCTACTTCGTGTTGCAGTTTCATTAGACAGTTACAGCAGTGACTGGCACTCGATACTGTTGTCGCTTACCTAGCCGAGTTCTAATTAAGATTGCTTATCAACCCGGAACTATGTGTTCGTAGTTTTTTATCGTTTGATCTCGGTTGCCGGAGTGTCTGTAGCACGTTCTTAAAGAAATCATCGCGAGAACCAGCGTTTACCCCGCGAAACTATTAATTATTCCCTTGGTATGGAAGAAGAACGACCAGAGACTGCGATCGCGGCTTCGGTTAGCACTCTCTCGAGGAAAGTGCTTCGTCGAGAAGAAGCAGATCCGACGGCTAACCACGGCTTTAAATCTTCGCACTCGATTCAAGGGGTATGGAGATTAAGGAGCAATTCTCTGTGACGAACGGACACATAGTAAAGGTTGTAGATGCTACATCTCTACGAACAAGAAAGCAGACTCGTAAATCCTACAGGATCCACAGAAAAACGTCCAAAAGCAACGCACCGAATTAGCTACGATTCCTTTGGCACAACGATCATCACTCGCAAAGGGAAGCGCGCGTTGGTTGCTGTTGCTCGTCGAACAATAATGCTTAGTTTACACCTGACCAGTGCTCGGCCGCGTGAGCCCACTGGGCCCAGCACTCGCTCAGTCTAAACGCATAGTATTCGACCGAGTAGTCCGGCGGGCAAATTGGTCAAAATTTTCACTCGGCCGAGTAGCAGACCGGGTGACTCGGCCAAGTCACTCGTCAGGTGTAAACCCAGCTTTAGTCGAATGCAGCGGGAGATACTTTGCGCAATGAGTTACTGCGCTATAAAGGGAGAAGGTATTTTAACGGCGAACAGGTCGCAGTAACCGCGGACGTAAAGTTCCATTATCGCGTTCCTGGCGGTTTACGCTCGACGAACATTGTACTCGGCGATAAATTTCAATAAGCCGCGAGAGAGTAGGACAGTAACGCAAGCTGCCGGTGGAAGAGACCGAAGAGCCTAGCAGCTATCCGGGGTTTACTAACCTTGATGCGTCGACAGGATTGTTCTCGACGAGGTCTGCCACCTTGATTAACCTTCCGGGCCACAGTTCGCCGCAGGAGGAGGCACTGATTTCGCACAGCTCGACGTTCGTTCGCGCACCTCGGAGCGTGGACGCGGTGATCGCGCGCGGCGCGTCGCGTCGCGGCACGTAGACGCGGGAAAGCGCGCGGAACGCAACGCGACCGAGATGAAAAAAGGAAGGAATGGCGAGAGATGAGCGCGCACTCGGTGACAGCTTTGGTCGTGTTTGAAAGAAGCGAGAGGTGTACGCTGCGGCTGCGCGAACCGGTGTGTGGGGCCGTTTCCTCCGTCGCTCGGCTGGATGGAAGAGACGGCAAAGTGACTTCCCCCACTGCCCCCGGGAACATTGAAATGGTTCGTGCCGGCGTTGGCGGCCGTCCACCACCTTGTCGGATCGTTGGGTGATCCGAAGCTTTTGAAACGCCCGCCTTCGAATCGCGACCCGCCTCGACTACCCGCTCTCCACCAATCCTAACCGAGCGTATCGGCGCCAATCCACGCTCTTCCATGGCTACGCCTTCCCTTTTCTCTTCTCTGCTATTCCCTGCTATTCCTCAGCTCCTCTCTCTTCCTCGGCTTGCCATACTTTGGCTGGTCTCTCGGAGAACGAGCCGAGAACTGCATCTCGCCCTGCACGGCCACCACCAACGGCACCAACCCACGGAATTGCTCCGAGCTTAAAATGGCAACCGAGGTGTATACTCGCTGCTCTCGACCACTCGATGGGAGCGCCGGACTGCTACGAGCGCGGTGCAGCAAGCCGAGAAAGGGGGCGATGCGTTTGAAGCCGAGAAAGGGGGTGATGCGTTTTTAGTCGAGCAAGGAATCGAATTTCGAGTCGCAAAAGTTCATCACGGCTGCCGACTCGAGTAACAAACCACCCAGGTTGCAATGATATCTTCCCCCTCGGTAGTCGCTTCGTAAACAACTCGCGTCTCGCACGAAATAAAGATCATCCCGGATGAGAAAGTTCAGCGAAACGATCTCAGCGGCGTATCGTTGTCGATGGATCGTTAACCACGCCTGGGAGTATTAAACGCTGGGGTAAATCGTTTTATCGGAGCGCTGTTGTTCGCGGAAGGTGGACCCAGGCGCGCTGCTACGCGAGCGGAAACGATCGCGGACCAGTTGCGTTTGGATTCAAGTAGCGAAGGCACCGCGATCTCCGAAAGGTGGAATCGTAGTCGCGCGATACCGATGACGCGGCGGAACGAGTTGCCTCGGGAAGATCATTGACCGTTCTTGTCTCGATAATTACGAGTACCCCATGCGGCGCGCTTATCTTCAGTTTCACGGAGCTCCTCCTCCATCGGCGAGGGTCCGCTAGCCTCCTCGCCGCGTATATCTGATCTCGATGATCGATTGCTGCTACCGACTCTCGAAATTACATACGGTTAACCGCGGCTACAAATAATTATCCACAAGCTACTTTCGTTCCTCCTGGCGATTCACGTGATCCGCCGAACCCTGGAGCCACCGAGGCTCGGGTCCCGGGGATCATCGAGCGCGCCTTATCTCTTAATCTCTCGTTGCGCGCAATAAATTATCGCGCTTATTCGGCGGACCAGAGGCCCGGGGATTAAGACCTGGATCTCCTGGCCCCTCCAGCTGTATCGCGAGTACTTGCGCGTTGGTGATATTTTAATTACAAGTGCGTCGAGTCGACCGCGGCCCGCAATGTTGCTGGATTTCGAATTAGCCCCGGGGGAGGGGAGGGGGCAGTCTCACGGGTATCAGGTCGGCATCCACGGCCGATCGCCGACCATTGTGATCCTGTTTTCACGGTGTTGTTCTTACCGTGTCTGGGTACACAATGACTGAAAGGAAACGATTACGTCACGATGATGTCATTAGCAGGGGCCACGCCCCCTACGGCGCTACCCCATTACGCCGAATCATCGGTCGGATGAGTTCTCCGGGTCGCCGCAGCCTCCCCGTCGCGGTCGTCCTCCTCCCTCGGCTCATCCGCCCGGCAATCGTCCCGGAGGTGTAAGAAACTCCCAAGTTAATTCGAGCTCGAGGACCTCCGAGCACGCACGCACTGGTCGATGCCCGACTATTATCAGCGGTTAATTAAATAACACTTTTTGCGCGCGCCAGGTAATAAGACCAATAAGTCACTCGACACCCCCTTGCTAACCTTCCGAAGGCTCGCTCCTTTGAATTTCGCGATTACACGCTTCCGCCAACTTGCCCGCGCTGCGTTTCCGACAATGATACCCCGACAGTGAGATTTCCGTGTGACCGATCGACGGCTGGGCGTGGAGTTTAGTCGCGACGCAGGAAAAAGCACCGGGCAGCATTGTGCTGGCTCGGATGGCTCGAATACTGATATAGATATCGACGCCGCGCCGCTACCAAAAGGGCCTCGGTATCGCAAGGCGGCGAAAAAGACGAGAAGTTAGCGGCAAAAGGAGAAGCGGAGGATGACGGAGAAAATGAAAGAAAGGGGATCATTGATCAGATCGGACGACCGATGGAGGAACCGACTAACAGTCATTAAGTCGACTATTGTGAGGTAGCAACACCCGTTTGATTGGTTAATCTACGCCTCCCTCGTTCTCCAAAGGCCATCGACGAAGGACAAAAGGCCTCGGTTGCCGACGTGGGTCGTTCCAGATCGCGACTAATGACTTGGTACTTTGTGCTACCAGCAGGACCGAGTGCTTTGAATATACTTTTCCTCGCGCGTCCCCACGTTCCTCCGTTCGATTATCGAATAGCCTCTGGCTCGTAAATTAGACAAGGTACTCGTTCCGTTTCGTCTAAGTGCACATCCTGGAGTTCTTTCTTAGCCGATAGCCTGGCTGGAACGAAAGGAAGAATGTTTTAACATCCATCTTCCGGTCGACCGACAGATACCATCGTCCCCAGCCGCGCGGCGAGTCTTTAAATAATTTCGAATGTCCTGTGCCGGCGTTCCGCGCCACCGTGGAATAATCAGAGGAGAGCAGCGCGCGGATGCCGAGGGGAAAAAATGCTCAAAGCTTTCTGTGCAGAAGCAAAAAGCCGCTGTGCTCTGGAGAAATTTTTATGGATATTTTTGCTAGGCGGTTGAAAACATCTGGTTTCTTCCCACTGCCGATCTCGAAGCACTTCCTTCCCGCCTCTTTTTCAGCGCGCTCCGTTGACCGTCGCTTCGCTTTATTTCTGTTTCGCGCTGCTGCTTGATTTATTTCGAATCATCCAGCGGCGAACGAGGAACTTGCGGTGTGGCAGCGCGCGAAAAAATCGCGGAGGATCGGTGCGAAGTTGCACGATCGAGCACCGGGGATCTCGTTAAGGAGGCGAAGGAAGTGCTCTGCGGTTTGGCAAAGAACGCGCCTCGCGTTCGAGCCTGTTTGTTTAGCAAGAAGAAGCGCCCAGCTGCGCCCGTTCTCTTTTTCCTTCGATTTTCATTGTGTCCCTAGGCTCGAACCGGCTGATCCTCGAAGCGATTCGACTTTGCTTTTCGATCGGTAATGGGGGACGGTAATAAAGGGCGGAATGGAGGAAAGAGGATGGGGATTGCCACCGAAAGCGTCGGGAGCGTAGAGGTATACAGCGTAGACGCGTGGTTAATAGCGGCATAAGTGGCGTTGAACTGGCCGGCCGATTGTCAAATTATCGATAATATCGCTAAACCAACAAGATCGCTCGGCAGTTGTCCGCGAGATCGATGCGAATCGGCGATCGAAACCGCAACGCGCAGATTACGTGGAGCGATGGCGCGTCCGCAGCAAAGCAAGAAAACGAGAGAGAGAGAGAGAGAGCTGCGAGCTGTTGCACACGCGCTCCTTTGAACTTTCATTCGGCTAACAGCCTACCTGCATGATCCCCCCGCACGAACGCAACGCACACACTCCGCGCCGTTGAAACGTGCAATCCGCTGTTTAAGCGTATCGTTGCGCGGCCCGGCCGCGAGATAATGCTCGGCTCGGCCGCGATCGATAGAACTGTCTGCTTGTGGTCAAACCGTTTCTAGAGGCGCAAGATGCGATTACGCTCGATTTCCGACGATCATCTTGTCCCGGCCGCGGCGCTGGTACGATAACGTACGCCCCGACTGTCGAATGGAAATGCAAATTGATGGGCGTGTCCCCGATCCGGCGGATAATAACGATACCACGGGATGCGTGGCAGGCTGGCTCTGGACGATGACGATGACGATACCAGCTGGAGCCAAGCGTTACAAAGTGTCGATAATGCTCCGCGTAATGCGGAGAAATCACACGCTCTGCGACGGATTCGCAATTTTTTACGCCGTCCTCGCGATCATACTTTACATTTTCCATTGGAGGCGCAAAGCTGCTGGGTGATCCTCTCTTACGGTAAGGGAGTACGTAGCAGCGAAGGCCACCCTGCTAGTTGCAGCGATTTTTTACCCTTAGAAAGAGTAATTACCTTGCAAAGAAGCATGGTCGGAACTGATAGAGGAAGTGGTCTAAATATGGGCTACCGCTTTTATTTCAGGATTTTTGTTACACGTGTTGAAGATTTTTATAATCCGAGACTTGAATCTATATGTTCGATATGTTTACTTTATGATACGGAGTTGAAATAAGGTGAAAATACTAATGTTTGTTTCAAATCCTATAATTAAAATAACATTAGGAATCTTCGGTTTTGAAAGTGGGGTCTAAATTAGGGCTGGGACTGTTTGTCGAATTTTTTGGTATTCGAATATTCGAATACTTCAGTTGCTCAGTTATTTGGCGAATATAATTCGAATATCCAAGTATCCAAATGCTATTCGAATATTTCAGTATTCGAATAATACACATTCGAATCCTCAAATATTCGAAGTTTATTCGTATCCTTCGAATACTTGTAAAATATTCGAATATTAAATTATTCGAATAGTCCCAGCCCCAGTCTAAATATGGGCTCCTATTATAATAATCTAAAAGAACAGTGAAAACTGCATATTTTCAGACTGAATTTTTTAAAACACGTCCAAAATGCTAACATAAATAAACTTAGATGCTGGTGGTCTATTTACAGTAGTCACAGATGTATATTATGTCCTTTCAATACCTGCACAGGCATGGTGTGCCCACATATAACACTGAAAACACTTCACCAAAAGTTCTCCCTCTGTGTGTTTAGAGAAAAGTCATCTGGGTGCCCCGTCCGATGAGTTTTAACATTGCTGAAGTCGTCTTCAGCTTGGTAGCCCATATTTACACCACTTCCTCTGCTTGTTGCGGCGTACGCGACGGGACACGGGCCAGAGTTGGCAAGTCCGCGAAAGCGATTAGCCTGGACGCATAACCAGAGCATCCAAAAGGACGACAGGATCTGGTTGGCCGGGCCCCTTTCGTTTCTCTGTTCGTCGCGCACGCTCCGGGTGGAATACTCAACCTCGAATAACCTCCCCGATTTCCTTCCTCCTCGGCCGGTTCTGATTGCTCGATCGTACCAACTACTTTCTTTCCTTCGCCTCCCTTGCCAGCTCGCTGGGTCCCCGGCCGGGGCTATCGGCTTGCAAACCGAATTAATTTCAACCTTCAATTCCGCGAATCAGCCTAACTGGCAACACGTGACTGGCTGTCACGCATAGACATCGATCGATGATCTCGTCGAGCAATGGGAGGAAACTCTTTAAGAAGCAACTAAAGAGGTTAACCATCTATTGTTATCCCATATATTGTATACGTTTCACATTATCGTGGATCGACTCATTTAAGAGCATTATCGCGCGTGTATCGGGCGAACGTTAATCGCCTCCACTCGGCAACAGTTATAAAACAATTTTTCACCCGTGGCCGCTTCTTGCGGCGCAGCGCGGAGGTTCCCGAGGTGGCGCGATAGATTATAATTCAGACGAAGAAGAGGATGACGCTGGGAGAAAAAGCGCTAGATCGTTTTAAGGATAATTCCGTTGAAAAGAATCTTGATTGCGATCTAATTTTATAGAGGGGAAAAAGGGGAGGGGTGCAGGACGGTAGAACGGTACGGTTCTTAAACAAACAGCGCGGTTGTACGCGTCGCGTCGGACCCTTTGGCGTTTGATCGTGTTCCGTGTACCTACCTGTGCAGGTCGGAAGACGAGCCGATGGTGACGCTGCGAATTCGCTTGGCGTCAGTCCGACTCCTACCAATTTCACGGCAGGTTAACCGCCACCGCGCTGGGACAGTGTTTTATTTACCCCGTGGAAGGCAGATTGCGCACGGTGCGTGTCTCATTGTCGATCGGCCCGCGGCCACGCTTATTCGTATTTTTAATAACTTCATTTCGCTCCAACGCAACGCCGGCCGCCCTCGCCAGCTAGCGGAACTTTCCAACGCTACGCTTCGTGGAAGAACGTTTAGCCGAGGATTCGATACCAGATCCTATGCTAGGTAAAAGGCGGAGATAAGAGCGCGCGAAGCGGTTCGGGATTCATCGTTTCCCGGTAAGCCAGCGCGCTACCTCCTCGATGGATTATGTACATTGTACAGTGTACTACTGACGCATCGCAGGCCGATAGCGCTAATAATATATTACGACGCGACGAATGCCATAATTATGCAAACGTTGCCCGTGCACTCGAAACTCGCGTCGCGTCGCGCGTCGCCCAGGGACACTCACCGCCTGGAAATGGTTTCCGTTCGCGCGCATTTATTAATGCCGATAATCGGAAGGATAGAAGCGACGCTCGCAAGGCAACATCCCGAACCCGGAGATTCAAAAAACCCTGGACCTTTGTGAATATGTAGGGAATTTCCCCCTGATTACGACGCAATTTTTGTTTGCTGCCCAAATGCACTCTAACGGGCTGTAATTGACCCCTGAAAACCCGGTTATTTTCCAATTTTGCGTGACAACTCGTGAACTGTAAAATAAATTTTCTACCAAATGATAGATCTAATTAAAAGAAGTAACATTTGTCTCGAAACTTCTTCCCTATCTCTTGCAGTTCGCGAGTTATAACACAAAATCGGGAAATAGCCGAATTTTTAGGGGTTAATTTCACCCCTTTCGAGTGAATTTGGGCGGGAAACAAAAATCGCGTTATAATCAGGAGGAGATCCTCTACGTATTGACAGAGTTTCAGAATTTTCTGAATTTTCGGGTTCGGGATCTTCCCTTGTCAGTGACGAGGACCGATCGTAGACAGGAGGATACGAGACGGAGCGGATCACGACCTCGGGTTGATTTTGTTCGTCGAATCCGGCCTCCCTCTAATTCCCCAATTTGAGTTTGCACGCGCATGAGCTCGAAATCGCTCGGATTCCCTGGCAATCAAACGGAAATGGAGGGCCGATCATGTCCCACCCGATCGTTCCGCCGCGGCCGAGCCGACCCATTCCTCGGTCCTAACCGAGAGCCGAGGGACGATCATTTACGAGGACGCATATAAGCTGGTGTACAACTCTGTAGACAAAAATAATCAAGTGTGATTGCTCGTAATGACGGGGCCAAGCTGTCCAGCTTAACAAATGATAGTCCCGCGGAGCTGAGGGGGGGAGAAAAGTAGGAATAAAAGGGTGGACAGAGGAGATGGGAGTCTGGCGTCGAACCCGGGGCCAGATCGGTAATCGATCCGATCCGCATGGAAAACGCCGACGAAACGATGCGATGCGCGGCCGTTTCTTATTAATAGGCAGCCGCTTCCTTCTGTCCTATTCCCCTTTTTTCGCCCCCTCGAAAAATTTACCAATCGCTCTCGATGGGATAGACGACGCAGCAGAGACCAGATACCGTCCTACCTCCTTCGAGATTCCAGCTTTTTAACCGCTCGGCTGATATTCAAGCTTATTTGCTCCGCAAAGGAGCGTGTCCCGAATAGGTTTTGCTTGGTTACGTATTCCTTTCCTCCTTTTTTTTCCCCACCTTCTCACTCGACTTTTGCGTCTGCGTTTCGTAATAGGGTAAGCGTTGGATTAGAAGCACTTCCAAGCGCGTTCGAACTTTCGCCGGTAATCGGCGTGTCGTCTGACGACAGAACTGCCCTTTCTCCTTCGGTGCGAGTGAAGGGTACTCGGAGGATGTTCCAGCGCTTCCTTTAGCTGAAAGGGAAGTACATACAGCGCGCTCGTGGCTGAGGAAAGCACGCAAGGTACTTTGATCGAGGATTTTCTTAGCGCGTTGAATGAGACGAATTCCTCTGCCGGCAGGTTCGTTCGTGGCGCTAAGAATAGAGAGAGAAAGAGGTAAAGAGCTGTAATGGGTTAATGCGAGATAGAGAGACAGAGAGAGAGAGAGAGAGAAAGATAGGAGGATGAAGCTGAAGGAGTAACAGGCGGCTACCGTCCTCGGCAGCCTTAATGAAGGAGAACAGAGGGCGTGCTCGGGTGCACCGGCCAGTAAGCAATGTATCCAAACCTGTAATTATGTAGCTTGCTATACATCTCATCCATAACGGTTATTAACAGGAACCTGACGTCTCTCGCTGCTTCCTCTCTCTCCTCCCTTCGCTCAACTTCGCTCAACTGCCTTTCCTCTCTCTCATTCTCACGCTCGAGGCCACGCTCTAAGTTTTTCTGCTTCTGCTTCGCTTACTTGGCGACACATCGGCACAGACTTGTATCGCAACGTCGGAATTAGAAAACTCATCGGCGAATAAATTGTTCGGTCGATCGACGAACCTAACCATCAACGTACTTACACGGCGATTCGACTCGCCCCGTATGCTGTGTAAATACGGTTAAACGCGTAACGACGTGGACGCGATCCGCCTTTTATCTCGCCCTCAGAATTTCGTTGCTTATATGGAGTTACGAGGCACAGGGACTGACTCCGCGCCGCGGCTTCAGAGAAAAGTGACGATGATTTATGGATCTACGGGATCGATGAAAGGCAGGGTGAGAGGACTCGTGAAACACGAAGGAGGCAGGCAAATTTCGCGACAGTAACGACGCACCCGGGCACCTGTACGACACAGACAATGACGCTCGAGCTCGCGCTGTACAAGCTGACCAGCAGAAGGCGCGCATCGTCCGCCGTAATTTCCTCTTCGTAACGATCGTTTATAGCCAATCGAGGTTGCGCTACGTCTAGTTACGAGCGCGGTGTCAACCGGTCGCGCCGAAAAACGTAGCTCGCAGGCTGAAACTTTATATTCTTCTGTGAAATACGATTCAACTAGCCTGCTAGTAATTAATTCCCCCCCTCCGCGGCAAGCAACTCCGCTTTTTGATGATCGACTCGAGGGTCGGTGGGTATTACGCGCTCCGTGATAGGCTGCCTCGAGTTAAATGAGACGTGCAACTTTTTACCGGCGTTGTCATCAGCCAGCGGCGTTGCACGTTGGAAAAGTTATAAAAATTAAGTAGCCTGCTATAGACGCAAGGTTCGTAATCTCGCAAGCTTCGTGCTCCTTCGCTTTATCGAAGCAAAGTCTTCGTTATAAATGAAAATGCATTACATGTGTTTTCTTTTTTTAATCAAAGTAACTGTATTAAAAGAAGATATTTCCGTGCACCTAACATCACCTGCCAGTGAGCGAACGAATATTTTGCAACCTAATATTTGCGACTCTTGGTTGGAAGAAACATCGGCGGACCTGGAAGTCGCAAATCGTGGCGTGGCTCCACGTTTAACGACCTCGGAGGACGCTGGCAGGAATCAGGGACCGGAAATCACGACCAACTAATTTCGCAATATAAAAAGAGGGCTGGAGCAACTGTAGCCTGCCAACTGTAGACAAAGAGCGGCCGACCTGTCGTCTACCAGTAATCCGAAGCTGCTTGGGCGTGGGTGGGTAAGAAATCGCTAGGAACCCGCTCAGAAAGAGACGATGCACTGATTGCACCTAGCGAAGACGCGGTCTCGCGTTTATGACAGCAGCATTGGAGCAACCGATGGTCCGTACAGGTCGGTGCTTGGGCACAGTGTCTTATTATAGAGCAAGGGTGGAGGGCCGATAGAGGTCAAGAGGGAGGGGGATAAATTCTTGTTCCTCGTAGCTTTATTGCCGTAGTCACAGTCGGCGCAAAAAACGGGCAGTTACCTAATGAGCGGCAATTGAGTGGCGACCAATTACAGGAGGGGCCGGTCCAGCGCATAAAATGCAACCGTCCAATGAGCACTGTGTTCAGCATCTCTGCCCTTTCCTTCTCTCCCTTCGTTCCATCTGTACGCTTTGCCTTTTCCTTTTCTTCCACCTCTGCTCTGCTCTGCGACCGATCTTGGTCGTTCCGCTCGCGATCCCTCTCGCCGAACCGGACGGCGAGGGAAACGCCACTCGGAACGGAAAAGTACGCGGCGGAAATGAGAGGAGCAGGGAAACGAAAGGGAGACGGGAAGGACAGAGAGAGAGAGAGAGAGAGAGAGAGAGAAAGTGAAAGGGCAGGCCTCGTGTCGTCTCCGTTTCGTTCCTCGCGCGGTTAACATTCGAGCAGAGCGCTACCGGAAATTGAAGTACGTCACGGAATCGAAGGCTCGGTCTAATATAGTCGGCCGAATCAACGAGCTGCTGCTGCCTCGCCAGGCCGTGGAAATAACGCGTCTCTCGCTCTCTCTCTCTCTCCCTCTCTTTCTGTTCCGTAAATTTCCCCGTGTTCGATCAGCGCAAACGATAAAGCCAACGTAGCTTTACGTCGCGACGCTCGAATCGTTTTTCTGCACGAGAAAGGGCTATCAACCGCTGTTTCGTTATTGGATTATGATTGTTACTCGCCCCGTGGGACCTCGATCAAAAGACAAACTGTCGCTTGGTCGCATCCAGTGGCGAATTCTGGTCGATAGTTTCATTAAACCGCGCCGTTAAACATCTCGCGCTCCTCTGGCGAGGCGACGAAGCGATAAATCTGCCTGGAAATTTAATCGATCTCGCCGAAAAAGGTGCCGATGCCACGTAAAAAAAAAAGAGGAAGAAAGGACCGGCTTGGATAATAGCGTGAATCTTGGGGAGAGTCACGAAGCAATATGCATCTCGTCGCCTCGACGAAGACACTGTGCTCCTTGGACGCGGAGGAACGATCGAGCAGAAGGAACAAAAGTGAAGACGTTAACGCGGGCCAGTGACGTTGATTCGACGCGCTACCACGCGTTCGCGCCGTTCCTCCGTAAACGGCTTTGTACAGAACGTTAGGAGGAAAGCGTGACGCCCTACCACTTTGCTCGCCGCTTTTTTCCTCCTTTCTTTCGTTTGTTTGGAACATCACGATCCCGTGAATTAAGGTGCTTCGAGGGACGCGCCGTGCATGCATCGTTAACGCGATGGGAACCACTTTCCAGCGGAATTCCTCGTCCCCTGCGAGCGGCGATCCCATGGCGATTCTGGAAACTCGATGCGTCCCTGACAATTAGCCGCGTGGCGACAGCGCGCAACGCTTCCCCGCCTGATCGCCGTCATCGGCCGCAACTTCCACTTTCCTCCCTTCGTCTTTGTCGTTCCCGTCCATTGTGCCCCCGCCGCGCTCCTTCACCGCGAAATTAGAGAAAATTATGGTCGACAGCGTTTCCCTTTCGAAGGAACGGCGAGGAGCCCACGGCGCGATAGAGTCGCGACGCTAAAACTCGCGCACCGTGCCGGCTGAGAAACCTAGGCACCGATGATCTCTTCGGAGAATCGCTATTGCGGCTGCGCTCACGTTCGCGGATTTATTAATCAGGCTACACGTACGCGCGGGCTATTGGAATACGTTGGAGGAAACATATGGTCATCGTTCACGGCCGTCGCGATCATTAGAGGAAAGGTAATAATGTTTAACTGCAATTTACGACATCCTCGCTTTGCTGTTAATTGTAATTGCCATCTACGATGGCGGCGCGGTTAGCATACAGTGCTGCCAGCGGTAAGCAGATCTTCGAAACGATGTCACGCAAAGTAGCGATGCTTTAACCGTATTTTCCTTCTCTCTGCGCTCCTGGCTTCTTTCTTCCCCTCCGGCCGAGCTCGAAAGAAACGATCTCGGGCCGAGCGAACAATGTTACTGACCCCGTAAAACGTCACCGGTGACGTTTTAACGTAGCGCACGCAAATGCCCCGCGTCTCGCCGCGCTAATCAAGTCCGCGCCCTGTAAATTACCTACGCGGCTTTACCGCGCTTTCGAGACCCTCGAAATGTTATAGGCCCATTCGCTTTGCGCGAGGGAAAGGAGAGGCGCCAGATCTCCCCGAGGCGTAAGTAACAACACCGCGGAATATTTATCTCGAGCGCACCCCGTAAAGCGTTCGCGTCGCGAGGAGCGCGCGGAATCGTCGCGGTTCGCTCCGTAAATTTCAGCCGATAAGGAATAAGAAGATAGGACGTCTGCAGGCGCGCAGAATGCATAGGGATATCGCGCAGGCAAACGGAGCCGATCGGTTCGGCGGAATTTTCGCCAGCACAGGGGATCGAGCCGAGACGAGACGACTCGAGCTGGCCACTCGCCGTTGGTCGTTCGTCTTTGAAAGGGCACGGTCACGCGCGCACAGAATCGAGAAAATTTATTGGCGGAGGGCCGGCATGAATTTACGCGACGACGGCGCGATTATTTCATCCGAACGATAATTATCTCTCGGTGTAAGCTGCACACAAGGGGGAACGTTTCCTGCCGCAGTATTTGCATCGCTCGCCCTCGTTCCCGCGCTCCGCGGTTAATTAATAATTAGCGGGAAAAAAGAGCGGCCGTCGGTGCCCGAGCGTTGTTCTAATTGCGAACGTTTTGGCAAAGCATTCGGGGCGATTGATCCCGACGGAGACATTTAACTCGGTCGTTTTCACGATTAAGGGTTTCCCCGTTTGCTTCTTTTCGAGTGGAGAGATTAACTGGTCGAAGCGCGGCAATTAACGGTCCTCCTTTTTTCCGCGCAACGATTGCCCCCGCTCGGACGGTACATTTATTGCCGGCATCAAGGTAAACCGACGTCAATTTTCGCGTAAATAGGACGATCCCGCGAAACGGTGGTTGGCTACGCCATTGGTGGTTCGCGTGCGTTGGCGCTGCCGCGCGAACTCCGCCAATGTGATATATGCTAATTGCAATTACACCGCGTGTACGCTATCGCCGACTGGTCGGTGTTCGTTCGGTGCTCGGTGCCCCGCGTGACGGGCCACGGAGTTCCGCCAACTTTGCGCTAACTTACTAAACTCAAATTTAACTGGATCTCATTTGCCTCCACTTGTTCGAGCGTTATACCCTGTAACTCCGCTCCTCCTAGGCGGATTCAGCCGGTTAGCTTCGTCACGAATTGAATTACACCGTCCCGCGACGCTATCCTCCTCGCGGTCGCCACGTTTCCCGAGCTTCCGTGGCCGTGAAAAGTCACGGGGCCCTACCGGCCCGGCGAGAAAGCATAATCGAGCTCTCGGCGCACGGACGGTTTCGCGTTTACACACTGGAACAAGATCTATCTCTAGATGAATCGGCGATTAATTATAATGAAGATATTAAATTCTGTTGGCGAACCGGTGTGCGCACCTCGTCAGGCTTTGTAATAATATTCTTAATTATCGCTGCCGCGCGGTATTAAATTTATTCGCTGGCTGTCAGTCATTACCGAGCTTTATCGTGTAAAAGGATCGACATTTTTCTCCGAGGCCTTCGTGCCTGCAGTGCATTAGAAAAACATACAATGGGATCGTACCAAGCGGGATTATATTGACGTTAAATGAAATGAAATAAAGCACGCGACCCGGGACGCGGAGGTTAACGATACGACCACTTAATCGATATCGAATTACCCAATCGAATTTTCGCCCTCGCGGAAAAGTCACCCCTCTGTATTTGTTCGTCGAAATACGAAGAGTGAGGGGAAAACAGGGAATGCCACAAAACATTTTCTCTGTCGAGAAAATTATGTTTTAATACTTTAGTCGATCAGTGAAGAAACAAGGTAGAAAGGACTTAAGTTTCTTATGCAATTTTCTTTTAAAATAATTTCTTTCCAGTGCAGAATGGACATTTCCTATCTTAAACCAGTAGGTACTTATACCAGATATTTAACGATATCTTACGAGGGTATTTGAATTTTATAACCCTTTGTGATTCGACAGTTCTGTAGTCCCAGTTGCCACCAACAAAATACGAAAAATGGGCATTCCCTGTTTCGTCCCCGTGCCCTTTATACGCAGAATGCGCGATTCTCTCGCTATGCTCGCGGCGACTTCATTAGCATCGAACGGATCGGCAGGTTCGATGACCCTAGGTGGTTGCACCTAAGAGTAGCACATTACCGCGAACAATTAGATGGAATTACTAGCGTTCGTTTAAGATCAAAGGTGTGTCGTTTCGTGGGGGGAAAACTGTATAGAAAAATCGCGGCAGTGACAACGAGCACCTGCGTAACGGTTGCCGATCACGCGAGCTTAAAGTGTCTCTCAGCTGGAGGCATCGATCGATCTATAATATATTTTCTGTCTACTTATTACCAGGGAAATTCGTTCCGATACTGTGGATTAAGCTGACGACGAAAGTCGATAATGCTTGTCGGACGTTTAGCGTAGGGTAATTGTGGGAGAGATGCCGCACTGGGAGAGACGCCTATTTATTTTTCCAATTTTATTGTATTTTATAACTGTATAAATTGAAAAGATGTTTCATTTTACTTTGCTTTTAACTTAAACGTTTTTCGAAATGCGGCACCACTCCCGCACGTGCGGCGTCTCTCCTAAAAAATGGCTGCTCTTAGTTTCAATTTTTCAAGGGTGACAAGTATCAAAATTTTGATTCTCCTTAATGCTAGTAGCAGGACAAGATGTTCAACTAATAATATGTATCCTCGGAACAAATTTTCATTTGCAAAATTTAGACACGGTGACAATTCCGCGTAAGGCGCGGCAACTGTCCCACAATTACCCTAAACGTAGGGTGAAACGTGTGGGACTGCATACGCGTGGGTATGCGTAAGTACAGGCACGCAAATGGTAACAGATTTGCCACGGTTTATCGAGTCTAGCCGCTCGCGTTTCGTCAGTCGTGGAATCTACGGAATCACGATCCGTTCTGGTCACTGTGATCGCCGTTGCTCTTTCGATCCTAGGGAGAAGAGCAGGGTAATCGGGTGCTGAAACGAGAGTACAGGTAGGTAATCTAGGTACATACGAGCGGTCCTTTTTTTTTATTGATTTTAGGCAGCACCGCGCCGTTGCTCCTTTTATGTATTCCGCGAGGGGCCCGGCCCCTGCTGTACCAGCAGTTTAATGGACTTGTCCCTGCGAAGGAAAATAGATTCGAAAACGTTCGTACTGGCCTGGTGAAGCGATTGGAATCGGTGGTGGTGTAATAAAGTTAACCGACGAAAGAAGAGGCTGTTACGACTGCAGGATCGTAAATACATTAGTATTTACGCGGGGATTTGGAAAAGTACAGCCGCGCCGGTAAAAAACGCTCGGGCCCCGATCGCGATCGGACGATTCGCGTGTTTAATAAAAAAAAAAGGCGAGGAACAGGGAATGGCTGGTAAACGGCTCGTTGCAGCGTGCAATATCTGAATTATATATGCACTCGTAAAACTTGTAATACTTCCTAATTGCGCGTCGTTCTTCCTCGGTCGCGCGTTTTAGTAATTATTAGCCGGCGTGTATATCGCCGTAATTATGCGACACTTTGATTTGCCCGGGCATTCATCGATTTACACGCGCTCGCCGTGCACAGCCGCACGGACACGGCGGTGTGCATAGGTATGCGCGCCTGCTGGACCGCGCGCTCCGCCCATTCACCGAGCTCCCACATTTTATCTACGCCTTTCGTTAATCGAAACGCCGAGTATTTTATGGCCTTTTACTTTATCTATAGCTTCGGGGAAACACGTGTAACCGAAGCTGCAGTTTGCTTTTACGATACGAGACGCCACTGCCAGCGGCTAACTCGTAACGCGTCTTATTGATAACGAGCCTCTCGCGGAATTTCATAGAAAATACTATTCTCAGATTATTACGCTTCCTTCGTACGTCCCCGCGCAGGTGTGCGCACACGTACGCGTGTAATAATGTCAACGGAATGCGCGCTGTTGCTCCTCCGAGCCAGCTCCGAGAGGGGAAATCAACCGAGCCAGCCACTTTTATTACCACCGGCCGTCCCGACTGATTTTCGTACAAAGGCTTTTCTCCAGCCGTTCTCGCGCGGATCACTTCAGCCACGTCCTTATCGTCCGCCGAACGACTCATTTTCTTTTTTACGATAAGCCCCACCACCCCGAGGACCAGATCCAGTTATTCTCTTCTCGGGGACCACTTAAACACCCAAATGGACTCGATAATTTCATAATGATTTACCGTTCCTCTCTTTAAAACGCCACTCCGTTTCTTTTTTTCTGCCTCCTCCCATTCCCGCTGGTCGATTTTGTCGAGCCACCAGGTTTTTTCGTCACGCGCACCGCTCCGGCCTGACCCGAATACGGGGGAATTCGTCTCGCGAGTCTCAGCGGCGAGCAATCGCGACGATTATCGTTGCCGATCGCGGGCAAAAACTCGCGAGCCGGCGATCCAAGTCCACTAGTGACGCAGGAATTCTGAAATATCTATTCGGCCGCTGCTTCGTAATTGCTCGTAATTGATCGTACGGCCGAATTCTCTTCGTTAAAAGCCGAGGGGAGCGATCGTCGCGCAGTTTTACCAGGCGAAAAAAAAAAAACAGATGTCTCGCGATGGTCGCGAATGAAGAGTTCATTTTTACCTGACGGCGTCTACCGAGCAGCGCTCGAGCAATTACCTATCCGCGACTCGACGGTCGCGCGGCTATCCGCGCGACTTTTTTCGCGTCTCGCAGTTATCCGATAGCCAGTGCGTAACGCGCGACCCGGTTCTCATAGAAATCTCTGATCTAGACAAGGCGTTGCACGCGAGCGCCGAGGGAAGTCAGCCAGTCGTCCACCGAGACCTGTTATCCGCAGCGCTCGCGTCTCGTAGTCACCTCGTTAAGGGGACTCATTTGATTGGCTTCGCGGCGGACACCCGCGTAAAAGAAAAAACGCGTAAAATCATGTTGCAAAAATTCAGCCGGTCTGGCTTTTGCGAAGCCCATGAAAGCCACGAGAAACAGTCCCCTCGGTTGGGTAATAATTAAGCGTTTTATTGGACGTTCGAGTTACTCGGGTGTGTTCGAGCAATAACGTGGCCTAATCAGCGCGATGAATCTCTGGTTTTCTCCGTGTCCCGGTGAAATTCACGCGGTAATTGATAATTAGTGCGCGCGTTCGTAGCAACGTCGCGTCAGGGCACCGCGTAAGTGCCTAGTAAATAGACTCGTAACTGTGTATCCGCGTTGAATCTACCGCCTCGCAGATGGCCGGCAGCGCGGCTGTGCGCGCAGCTGCGCCCACTGCTGCCCCTTCGATATTTCCAATAAACTGCTCGCTAATTTTCAAACACATCGCTCCTCGATCGGTTTCGAACGCTCCTCGATCATTTGTATTCTTTGCACGGTCACTTTTGGCAGCATCTACTCTTACCTGTAGCGCCTACGTAGCAAATCCGGTGTTTGTTTTGCCGCGCGAATGGGTGGGCAGGGAAACGGTTGGACGGTTCGAGTTCCTTATCACGCGTTTAAAAGGCTTGGGAGCGTCTCATTTCCATCGCTAGTTAGACGCATCCGCGGGAGTAGAGAGTGGATTAGCCGTGCAAAAGGGTAGCCGGTACCTTTGAGCCTGGCTCGGGACTGCGTAACTCACACGAGCTCGTGCTCGCGCTCGCTCGCTTCGCGTTCTCTCGCTGTTCGACGCTTCAGACCGGGGGACTCTGATAACGATAATTAATGTTGCCCAGCGTTGATTATCCCGCACGCGATACCTCTGCTTACCCTTCTGCTCCGTTCGCCTCCTGCCTCGTCTCCCTTCCACTGGGCAGTCGCTTCTTCCTTCGAACTTGATCGAGCTTCACTCTCCCAACCTCCCTCGACCCGTACCGAACCCGTTTATACTCTTCAACGATCCCCGCGGTATCGTTCGGATTAAGATCGTCGAGCCTCTCCTGCGAGCAATGATTCTCTCTTGTCTCTTGTCTGGAGACGTCCACGGAATTAGAGGAGAATCTAACCGCGACTCGATTTATGTGCGAGGATAGATATTAATAAGGTGTCACCTAGGCGGAGAACGGTGTTGAAAGGTTACGATAAGCGAGGCACGAGGGGCTCGGACAATTGGCGAGGAAGAGTCGTTGTTTCTTGATTTCTTCGTGGCCCGTCGATGCAAAATTAATCATGCCCGCTAAGTTCCGAGAATCCATTAAGCGGCGTGCCGCGGCCAGGGACGCGGGGCCATATTAACTGGCTTCCACGATATCGCCATTAGGAATCTCGGTATACGGGCCAAAGAAGCGGCGTGTGATCCATGATTCCTCGTCAACAGCGATTGTCCGCTAAAATGAATATAAATCAAAGCTTCTGTCTCCCGAGCAAAGTGCTGTAATGGCCCCGCGAGCGGAGCCCGGGCTAACGACCCCTGTTTGTTTTGCAAGAATCGACGCCGGGGTAAAAACCAGAGATGATCGATCGCGCGAACAGTTACTCGGTAGCCTAGGATCCCGGCTCCCGCTGAACCGCTGAATCCCGCGCGGAGGATTTCGTTGTCGCGAGGAGGCCCTGTTTATCTCGTCGCTGTCGGCGCGCCGTCTAGACGGGCCGACAGAAAAATCCTCCGCGAGGAAATGCTCGCGTTCAGGTGGATTTACGAGCAGCGCCAACTTTTAGTGGACCATCGCGTAAGTGGACCTTCGAAAGGTCTAATCGTAAGTGCCTCTTCATTGCTGGTGCGTGCACCCGTCCGGCAGATAGCGGAATACCTCGGTAGGAAAAGGAAAAAAGGAAGGAAAGGGTGACTGCTCTTAACCGATCAGGGCCGTGCCACCTAATGGCTTTGCCGCGCCACGTGACTCTCGAATGTTTAATGCGGGTCCGCAGGTGATCGCGAGTAAACGGTCGACGAGCATAGTTTCATCTCGAGGCGCGACTCTCCGAGCGTCAAGCGTCAAACCGGCCATCCATCTGGAAGCTAAGCTAATTGTAAGCTATGCTATGGTATCGTATGCCACGATATGCTATCCTATAAAACATAAAGAATATCGCACAGCTTAGCTTAGTTTTCGGTGGAAACGGTTCCGTAAAGCCGGGAAACCACTTGAAAGCTAAACCAAGTTCTACTATTGCTATGCTATGTCTGGCTGTGCTATGAAACACAAAAACATAGCATTGGGTGACCTGTCCAGTGAACGAATATCTCCCAGTGAATTAATCGCGCTCACTTCGCGTTGAAACTTACACCGAAATTTAGAGTGGACATCCACAGACGTCTCGCAAAAGCGTTTTCCTTTTTACTTGTACGGCATTAATTCCGTTTATTCAACAGTTGTCTTCACTGGCAAACGTGGTCATTTCTTCCTTTACCAGTTAATGAACAATAGGGTGGCTCTTATTTAGTATTGGTGAAACCCTCCAGAATAGTTGGAAATAATTAAAAAAAAATTTGGAGATTTCGAGATTTCGGGAATTGGCTGGACAAGTTTAGTTGATCCGCTCGCGTATATCGTGCCCCGTGGGTGGAGCGCGTTAGGAACGCGGCCCGTTATCGAGTCGTGAATAGCGGGTCGGCTTCGTGGTGGGCCTGCTATCTTAACCGAATTTACGGAAAACACTTTGCTCGCTGACCACCGTCGCCAGGAATGCTTGTCCTGCCACCGGCCAACGATCGGCATTCCTGGCATCCTCTTCGGGCCCTGGCTGGCTGCGCTTCCAAATCGACGATCGTGTTAAACTCGTGTTTCCTAATGGATTCTCCGAATCGTCATTCGCTCCTCGAATCACTCAAAACGATTGCTGGAACGGACGTTCCTTCTTGCTGTTTGAGTGGCGGTTTGCGATCCTCCTGAAATCTTAATTCGATCGATCCATGATCCATCGAGGGGCAATTACACCGGCCCGCCGCGCCGCCCGTCCCCTCTGCCGGGGAGGGGAAACGGCTCCGTCGGCGTCGTGGAAGAAGCTTGTAATAGTGGATAGTTGGTTCCTGGTGCGGAACTAATGACAAGCACGGTGACGAACGGCGACAAAGAACAGTTAGTGGCTGGGCTGCGGGAGCGCAGATCGGCAGCGTGATGTCTCGCTACGCTGCCTTTCGACGAACAAACACCTGTGCCCGTAGCCTATTGTGCGCGATTAAGGGACAAATCGAATCGAGGCAAAAAGAGCTGACCGTCGGGATCGACACTCGTCTCTATTAACGTATCGTCATCGGCGCGATGTCTGGAGCTTGACTCGTCCTCGTCCGATTGCCAGAGGACAAGCTGAGCGTTCCATGCGCAATCAGATACCGGGAGGGAATTAGCCGAGCACTCGGACGACATATGTCAGCAACGTTGTAGCGAAGTTATCGAGATCCCGGTAACGACCACTTACGTTCTTAAGACCATAAATTAGGGCATCTCTTTAGTTAAATTTATCTACGCGGTAAAGGGAGTCTAATGGCTGGACGCCGAGACGAGGAGACGACGACGAAGAAGTCATCGTCGAGGGACTACGGCCCGGCCGTGTCCCGCGAACCGCGACCATTAAAAACTTCCTCCTCCGGAGACCCTGCCGAGCCCGAGAGAAAAGTTTTCGCCGCGGAGAAAAATGCAGACGTCGAGTCGCGTCCGCGTCGCGTCGCGCCGAACCCCGTCCGACCGGATGGATGGGAGATTGAATCGGAGGAAAGGAGCGATCAGACGCGCTACGAGTTGATCCGGAGGTGCTCGTAATCGCGAATACGGGAAAAGAAGCGACGATCTCTGTTCGGGCTGTCGAAGCGTGTCGGTGTCCGGGGCAAAAACTGCCCGCTTGCGGAGCGATCGATCGGCACACGCTTTCCGCGCGATCGATATAATTAACTCCGGATGATTAACGAGAGCTCGTTCGAAAATTCTAAGGACGCTTTGGTTTTTACGAGGGGCGGCCCGTTGCACGCGATGGATAATATTAATTCTTACGACCGTAATAAAGTAGCGACTTTATCCCGGACGTATGACGCGTAATCGACAGCCCGTAATATCATCAAAGTAATGTTGTATTTCGGGAACGACACTTTTCGTGGTATCTTTACAAGGGATCGCGGGTCGGCCTCGCATATTTTTAGGACGACCATAATTACGGGTGTAATTTTACCGGTCATTAAGGCACGCACCTGCCGATAATCTAGGCAATCTCGTCCTACGACCAGATCTGATAACGATAATACTGTTACGTGTAATAACGTTTCATTGTGCTAGTCCAACATTACCGTAAGTCGTAAGTCGACTGCGCGATGCCAGCAGTAAGTTACGTGCCCAGCCAACCGACTTCATTCCGTCTACACTTTCCATCGTATTTCATTACGTCCGACAAAGTAGCATAATTTATTATTAATCAACATTTTCGGGCTACACGGTGCTTCCGGGGACGATCCCGACGCCGGCCACGGTATAAATAGATTGAATTTCATTAAAAATTTCAGAGAAATAAGGAGGCGTAATTATAACTCGTTCCTGTTGCTTTCGTTCCTCGACAAACAAGAAGGAAAGCAGAGAGAAACCCGAAGCGCGCCTTTATGCCCTTCGTTTTCTATTGATTTAAAAAGTCTCCATTAATTATCTTCTAATTGTCGTTTCACTGGATGCACGCGTCCCCGGTACCCGTGCTGTTAATTTTTCTTTTTCCATCATTTTCTCCCCGCGTTGGACGTCGATGCGCTCCGCTAGCGGAGCACAAGTTAACGAGGTGAGCGTTCTACGTATATTTACTCGGGGCCCGCCTTGGGTCTCGTTTTATTGAGTCATATATCAAAACTGGGGACCCGAGAAAGCGGAGGGAGAGGGAAAGCGCCGGCGTTTCTGGCCTTCGTCCCGAGTGATAGAATTCCCTCGTTTGTCCAGGGAGCCGCCCGGATTGCTTCTCATTGTTTCGCGGGGGTCGAATTAAATTCGGTCGGTTCATCGGACCATTTTCCCTTCTCGTAGCGCGATGTGATCAGCGGTGGCCCGCGGAATTGTCCGGATAGTAAAGGTTCGCGGTGGATTGAAACGTTTTCGAAGGCAGGGTCGAGGGCGAGACGAGTCGAGTACGGTTCCTCGGCCACGGGTGGAGTGGTAGAGTGGAAGAGCGTGGGTTTCCTGCAGCCGTGCCCCACATTCCAATAAATAACGAAACAAAAGAGCTGGAAATCCACCCCTCCTCGCCTGGTTTCGGCCTGCCGCCATATTTACATCCGATAACGAGCCGCCGGTAGATATTTACATTTTTAATAGCATAAACCCACAGACCTGACGGCCCTTTCGAATAATATTTCCCTTCTGCGCCCGTTCCCTCGCCCCGTCGCCATCGACGACCCCACCGTGGACGCCATTTATTAGCCCTAATTGATCGAAAGGGGTACCTATACCCTACCTCCTCGCCCTTCCCCTCCCTCGGTGGTGCACGCGAGCGTGCAGGGCTGTTTATGCGTTCGTCCGAGAGAGAAATTTCATCAGGGAACACGGCCAGAGGGCTATAACGACTGGTCGAAGAGGGAACCATCGTTTACCGCACTGCACATGACGCCGCGCGCCGGTGTTTGAGGAGCGATTAGGCCAGGCGGGTTAACAGGTGACGGCTACGTAAATCGAAAAGGCTGCGGAGAGCTCGGGGGGCGGGTCGAAATGCGGGATACAAGGGAAGAATGCTCTAATGGAATCGTCACGGTGGAAAAGTCGGCAATTTACGATCGGGTAAGCAGGGTGAAATGGAGGGTGGAAGAAAGGGGTGGGAGCGGAGTGGACTCTGGCCTGAGTCCAGTGGGAGGGTTAATTGGATGGAGTGTTTGAGCTCGCAATTAGCGATTAGCAATTACTCGGTATCGAAATGGCGGGGAGGGTCGAGGAGGAGACGGTGGAGCTGGAGGAGGGTAGCGGAGACGGGGCGAGGGTTCGGCTGTCTCGGGTCGACGGAGCGATTAATGAGCCAATCGGCTAATAACGCGTCACGCAAGAATACGCGGTAACCGTTTCACTTCGCGTCGCGTTGCCGTCCGTTTCATATTCTTGCCGTTATTATCCCCGAAGCTGGGACGCTGCCGTTGCCACATCCTCACTCCCACGAGGATCGTTGCTCGTTCCGCGATTACAGCCCTCCCATTACGCGAGCGGGACGCTTTTCGCGATCTATTGGAACGGCCGGGCCTGTGCAAAGATCAATGTTTCACGATAGATAAGCCTCCTCCTCCCCGTTCTATTTTACAATCGAGTATTAGCCGAGTAATGCGCTTTAATGATCCGTGCACAGAGAATGGATAGACTGTGCGCCGAGGCTCGCGCGCGACCCAGACTCGTTCCGCTAACCCCTTCGTGCGCTCAGCATCCGCTCTGCCCGCGGATTGTAAATGGCGTGGTTTCTGCTGGCGAAGGAAAACGCCAGCGACGATCCATCCAGCTCGCAAGGTCCGGAAAGCAAGAGCTTTCGAGGGTGGAAGCAGTCGAACAGCGGCCACAAGCTTCTTGGAAACTGATAGGTAGCGGGACCGGGTGAAATATACGCGAGGCTCGCGCGGGATAAAGCTCTGCTAATTGGTGGCGAGGGTGCACACTAACCGAAGTGCTCGAGCCGCGTAATTAGAAACCTAAGTAGCTTTTAATGCATGCGGATTGCGTTTCCGCAGGCCGAAGAATTGCTGTGGTTCGTTCCGCACTCTCTGCATACTAAAGGGTTTTCCCGTTGACAGTAATAAATAAATAAATCCCGGCTAATTTATTTGATCGCGCCAAAATGCTCGACTCTCCTTCGCCGTAATAATACTTGATCTCGCCCCTTCTTGCGCTCCCTCTCCAGCCGCGACAGGAAAAGAAGAAGTCGCCAAATCTGGTCTCCGCCTCCTCCGAATTCTTGCATTGCTCGCGTGCCTCGCCGCGGAAAACCATAACGAGAGGTTAACGAGGGAAATTGGCACGATCGACGAAAAAAAAAAGGACAGCGAGGTGCTCGAGCGAGTCTCGAGTTTGGTAGGGACGATTAACCGAACCAGAGCTCTGGACGACATTCCGAGCGTTTCGTGCGTCCACGATTTCCGCGCGATGGAGGCGGCCAGAACGGCGCGGCGGTTCTCGGAGCTGGCTGCTTAAGCAGGCCCTAACGAGGAGCGGAAAGCCAGCGAGAATCGTGCTCTACGCACGCGAGCGACTGTGTGGGTCTTAGATACAGTGTAAGGACCCTTAATAACAATGTCGTTTATAGTTAGTACATGGGCGGAGGTTAGTTAGCGAGGATCGCCACGGATGCTCGCCGGCTCGAGGCCAGGGGAAAGGGAACGCTAATAAAACACAATTAGCGGCTCTACTGGGCCGACCAATCACCAGGTTCCGCGGTCTATCGTGTACGCGCGCGTAAAACTCCGACACCGGTTATTTATGGCTTTCCTGGCGCGCGTTATTGAGAGGAGGAGGAGGAAGATGCTGGTGTTTCTTTTTCGCAATCAGCTTGCTCGTTTTTCGCGGTTGCCGCCACAGGGACGAGCCTGTCGGCAGCGATATTTATCCGGAGAAATCGAGAACGAACGAATGCCACCGCGGCGACATCTTGGGCGCCATCCCTTCGGCGAGGGTGGCCGAATTCGACGGGGGAGCCCATGTCCCGGCGCGGCGGGCGAACACCCTCCTCTATCGAAGCCAATCGACCGCCAACTACCCCCCCGTTAATCGGGGAGCCTCATTGGCGGAGTTCAACCCTCCGTTTAGCTGCCATTTCCGATTCATAGAGGAACGAACCGCACGGCGATAAGGCGAAAGCTAAAGTACACTGTATTCCGCCACGGAGCTTCGCGCGTGACGAATAGGTACGTGTGGAAACAGAAATATATTTGAAAAAAGAGGAACAAGGAAACGACAAAGTTACGCGATACCTGCCAGCTAATGCGGCTGTAATTGCCGGACGATTAAGCGTACTTTGTTAGTAAAATTACTCGGCGAGCGAGTAGCCAAGCGGGTGACGCATCGTCTTGAGCCTTGGTGCACGTTGCGCCTGCTTATCTACGCTGCCAGGTAATTATTGTTTACACTGTTACGATGCTCGAGGACTCGCGGCGAGTCGCATCCAGTTCGATCGAATCGAATCAAGTGAAATGAGTCGCGCGACAGAGTGGCGAGGCGGGCCGAGAGGCAGGGCAGGTCCCTGCCGATTAATATGCGCGAGGCGACACCGGCACCGTCGCGTCGACGACCCCGCGGGCACGTAATTTGTTAATCGACGCGCTATCTTGTTAATTACCCGATAACGAGGCGATACGGCGTGCTCGCGGAATGACATTCCGTTATCGCGCGCGGGCTCGTTTCGGTTTATCGCCGACGGCTAAATGGTAATTTGCTATTTATTTTCCCAGAGGAAAGTCGAGTAATGCGAGTTATCGCGGTTACCAGGTAGTTTGCATACCTATCGACCAAGTAGAAACCCGGCGGGGCCAGGCGTTTCTGGCCGGGTCGGGTCGATTTCCTCCAGTCGGCAATTCGGAATCGAGGCGCGCACGATTTTCCAAACTGGACCGATGAGTCCTGGCCATATTCTCTCTGTCGCGTCGAAATCGAACCGTCGGTTTTCGATGGCTGGGCGATGAAGGGAACCTCGCTCGTTTCGCGTAACTCGTTTAATTGGGGCGGTCGGGAAGGAGTATTAATTTACCTTCGATACGTGTCGGCAATAACGACATTGATACACTTCTTGCCGGGCCCAGGGGGGCAACAGAGCTAATTTCAACTTAATCGTCGTCTTATCGCAATTTACCGAGTATAAGTGAGCCTTAATTGACTCGATCGCTGTACAAGGAGTGGTTGTTCCTGCTGGAGCACGGAGCACAAAAGGCGCTCGGCCGCAAAAACGGTCGGCTGGAACGAGCGTTTCTCGGTCGTGCGGAATGTCGAACGGTTCGGTTCCTAGAAAGTTCGTCTCCGCGATCGGTCGAGATCTCCTTTCGACGATCTTTACCTGCCGATCGTGCCCGAGCGCCGGTCAGACGTAGCGCGGTTCGTCAACAACGCTCCGGAATACTGACAGCACCGAGTTCACCTGAATGAGTCGCCGCTGTTTACACGCGACTCTCATCCCCTTCCGTGCCGCGAATGAACTTGTCGCTACGCGGCCCAAAACTGGCAACCGAGTCGATCAACAAAGCCCGCGGATTCCATAGGTACCTACCCGTTCCTCCGGAGTTTTAGTCAATCGCGGATAATCGCGGGAAAGCTAGGAGAACGTCCGGTGTTCCTCGGGCGGTTTCTCGCGGACAGAATTCGCGAGATCGCGCGGAACGCTATAATTGCTACGCATTAACCTGTTAACCGAGGGAGCCGCGATAATTCGCTGTTAAGCATGATAAAGGCAGTAAAGGCACATTTTTCCAGTGCACGGCGAGGCTCGCTATTGGAGAAACCGCTCAATTAGCGGGTTAACAGGTAGAGTGGAGTTTAGCTGGTAGAACAGGTAAACTCACTTTGCGTCGGTTCCGTGTCGTCGGCCGCAGGAAGGTCCGCTTCCTCGACGTCCACCAAGCTCCGGATGCTGAACACACTCTTGGCGACTCTTGTTTTCTGAAGGTCACCCACACCCTCCGTCGCTCTTCTCGGCGTCGTGCTGAGGTCCATCGTCGTTGGGAAACGTGCGGGGCCAGGTGAGAGTAACGCTCTCACAGTACTCCTGATGCACACCGTAATCGCAACGTCCTCCTCGTCGGCATCGTACCGCTTGCAATTCGCGCCGCAATCCTGGGGCTTGATCGTTCTCGTCGCGAGAGAACTCGTCGTCGCGATGGTGCTCGTGGTTGGTCTCTGTTTATCGAGGTACTCGCGGCGGCGCTCGTCGTCGACGCGTCAAAGGAAGCCAAGGTTCCCAGTCGCATTTGCCGCTCGTTGGCGACGTGATTTTCACGCGACCGTCGCTGAGGCACGACAGCGACGCTCTGGGTCCCACGGTCGCGGGACGTACATTTCGTTTGCCGGCCAGCAAGGATCCGAATCCGCGGCGCGGCGCCCGATCACATCGAGCGATGTCTGGCCCCTTTCCTCTTATCGTTTCCCCAAATTCTTATCCGACCGATCCGCCAGCTTCGAGTACCATTTAATTGCACGCCGGAAATTTGATATTTGTCCGTAAGCTGGCAACGTTCAGCCCGCGTCGATAGCGCGTACCCAACAGTCGGCCCGAGGATGGATCGTCACGTTTCCGGCGAAGCTTCGTGCCTCTTCATCAAGCGCACTGCGCGGCTCCGCTCGGATCCTTGGACTGGAGGATCTCGCGGTCCTGGTGAGTGCGACTGGCTGGTCGTTCGCCGGTGAGTTCCGTGAAACCGGCCACACGGGGCAATCTTCGCGCGTTATCGGTCCGATCGTTATCAGTGGCGCGTATCATTGCACACTGAACGGGATCGCCTTGTAGCCGCTATCGTGCAAAAACTACACCTTGTATACCAACGCTTTCGCGTTACCTGGAAATATCAATGAACCCGCGATCGGAGTCACGGCAGGCTCGTCGACCTTTCTTGTTGTGTTTATCGCTCGCCTCGTCCCCTCATTACTGGCGAATTTCCGCGCGTTGCTTTGAATCCGTGAACGGGCCGCGCCAACCGTCCAATCATCGATCATTCTTCTCCTCTTCTCGCCAGATCCCGACGGCGTTTCACGGGCAAGCTCGCCGGACGCGCACCGTCACTCGCCGCCTCTCCGAATACTAATCGCCGATCGCCGACAACGTTATCGAGAGTCTAAAACCGCGTGTCATCGTCGTACGGCGCACAGTCCACGGTTCAGGAGCTCCGAACGATCTCGCAGGTTTATTGCGCGCGTGGCGTGGCGGCAGGTAGCGAGCAACCGCGGCCAGTGGTTCGTCGATTGCCGAGGCTGTCGGTTGACGACTGACGATCGACGGACGGCCGATGGAAGAGGTGAAAAAGCGAACGGTGCGTGGTCCCACGGAGGCACGCGACGAGCAGACGGGAAGCAGGAGCGGGCAGCGGCGAGCACACGCGTATCGCGAACTCCTGTTCGGCAATGTTCGCGTTCGCGTTCCCTCCACCGCGAGAAGGTCGATCGTGTCCCAAGGTGGAACCCACCTGGCAGAGGGGAAGGTGGAACATCGAGACCGCCTTCCTCGAACAAAATGGAGTTTTCTCGGGCTTCCAACTCCGCCTACCGTGGTCCACCCACGTCGTTTCCCACCGGCTCGCCACTCCGCGATACACAGACTAGCCTTTCCACCACAGGGCTGCACGAATCGCTCTCGGTCCCGCGCTCCGCGGCCTACTCCGCTTTAAATATAACGATAGTGCTCCTTCCAATCTTCCAACCATTTCTCGCGCTAGCGGACTCTCAATGTTTTCTGCGGTTCTTCCCCGGCTACACGACAAGCCGGATAAGCGATCTCTCCATTCGTATACGTATTAGTGTTTACACAGCAGCATGCATCTCTGGGACAGGGTGCGGGGCAGGTTCCAAGAACGTCACTCAAAAATACGGAGATTTTCTCGATTTATTTTATACACTGTATCCGTTAGTTTTTTTTTTTTTTAAATATATTACGCGTGGTGTATTTATACTTATCCATGGGGCGAGCAGGCGCTTGGAACAGGTCGTCCGGCGAGCCCGCGAGTCGCGGATCGCAGCGGCCGCCGATATCAGTCGAAACGATCGATGAGCTTTGTTCGTTTTTCTCGGTGGGACTGTCGGCGCAGCGACACTGCCCGAAATGTTCCAAACGGTGGTCGCTCGCTTCGGCGGCGCGTCCGAGGAACGCGCGCGCGTTTGATCTTTCAGCGAATACGTATACAATTCCGCAGCGACGCCTCGCCTTACAAATTCTCGGATACCTACGGGCGAGAAGGTGTTGCTGGTCCAACGAAATGAAAATGGTAAAGAGAGGGAGAAGCAGGTCTCGTTGCGCTGAGAACGCGACGATCTGGCAGTGTTCTTCTCCCTTCGAGACGACCTCGAGAAACGTCCGCGCTTACCTGGGAACACTCCCTCCCCCGACGAGGGGCGCGGAGAGAAAACATTAACGCATATATCTTTGGCACAATAAATACGAATACACGGTAAAACTATCTACGGTCGGTGTCCCGCCGACGAGCTTGGAACCGCGAACGCGTCGCTCGCGAAAAGAGGAAATGAAAGAACTGGAACGCGTCGAAACACCCCCGAGCGAGACACCGAGACACAGACACTCGACTCCTCGACGATCACGACGCATGAGATCCTTCGCGTTCCTCTTATACGCGATCGCTCGTTAAAAATAGGGGGTGGGGCGGGGGCAGAGACGTGAAATACCCTAAACGAACCTTACAACGCGGGGCATTACAACTAACGATAATTACACTTAGCACCTAATGGGGGGTTATCGTTCCGGGAATAATTGCTAAGTCCTGGCGGTACTCGGAGTCGATATTTCAACGAAAAACGGGCGGCTCGATATCGAGCGCTAGTCGTTGGAAATGAATAACGCAGGTGGGTGTGGCGAACGACCGAAAAGAAATCGCAATGCTGTCGGTATACCGTTGCCGCGAACACCTAGGCCTTAATCTTACGTAACGCACGATTGATGCTCCGGTATGTCGACGACCCTTGGACGAGAGTCGCCGCCGACGATCGACGTCGACGTTCCGATCCGTCCACCTTCGATCGTCGATGACAATGAAACACTTCCTAACTAACTTAACCTTCGCTTCACACCGAAACCTGCCTCGCCTGCTGTCGATCGCCATCGCGCTGCGTCGTTTCGAGACTAACAGAACGCGGGTAAATGAGTTCGAGTTGCTCCGTAGCAACGCTGATTCCTCCGATGGGCACAGAGTCGCTAGAAAGTACCGCGGAACCAAGGAAATACTGAACAAAGAGCGGCGAAATCTTGCTTCGCCGATCGGTGTGTGCTGATTTAACCGCGGGGTGTTTGAACGTCGTTGGGATTTCGGTGCCTTCTTTCCTGCGTCGAACGCGGGATCGCGTTAACGCGTTTGTCGCGTAGTTTGATTTCCATCGGTCGGGTATTGCTCCGCGTTACGATACAAAAGTGTCGCGTAGTAACCAGCTATTCGGAAAGCACGGATATGCAGAGCGTCGATGGATGCGGAGATATTTCACGGGGATCGCTCTCAGACGAGGGAACAATGAGGAACAATTATCTTGGTGGAGATAATGCTTCCGCGCTGACAAGAATTCGAAGTAACATGTCAGGGGGCTAGTAAAAGAATCGAGCCCTTAAAAATGTCCCCGCTATCCATAAACGTTCCATGAGTTTGATTGGCGCGACGTAGCCTTTCAGTTCGATCGACCGCGGCTACGATTTTACCCTAGTCTTTTAGCTGCTCTTCCTCCGTAGAAACATACGTCTCTCCCGTATAAAAGTTTCGTATATCTAATCGAGTGTGTCATGGTTGGCCGCGTCGAGTGCTTTGGAGCCTCGCCTCACAGTTTTGATTTAAAAGGAATCCTAGATGCCCGAGTACGAGGCTCGAGTACGGAAACGCGTGAAAGCGTTGCTGCGATGGCTCCCTCGCTCGTTGCAGCAGTCGAATAAACGTGGCCGCGTCCGCTCCCTTGTCTCTGGTCGACGTGAGTGCCTGAGGAGGGATTATATTGTCTGGCGCTAAGCAGGCACGTGGTTCGGCAGGTTCGACGAGGAGGTCTGCAGCGGGGAGCGCGTCTGATGGAACCTGAGCAGCTCGGAGACCGTGACCGCCACGCGGACCACTCCTCGGCCTCCTTCCAGCACGTCGCTAGCGCAGCACACGAGGTTCTGAAAATCACAAGCACAACGGAGAAATTCTCCGTTAATCCGGTTTAATTCAGATTGCCGAGGGGGGCGATCAGAGGTGGCGAATCGGCCACCACTGCTCGTCGTCTCGTCTTGGACCAATTTTACCAAAAGAATACTTTATTATCAATGGAAATAGCGTTACAATGCTTAGTCGTACAATCGATGTTACAGAGTACGTCTCCCGAAAGTAATGATCGTGTGCGCACTGTCATGCGAGAAACCGGCTTTCGAATGATTTGCTCACCGGTGCCGATTAGAGTAACGAAGCACAGGAAGAGACTTCAACCGTTCTGGGAACGAAGAAGCGGTACCGAGCCGAGTCAAATCGTGTCGCGCGGTGTTTCAGCCGATTCGTGTCCTCGGTGAAGATACACTCGAGAAGTCTCCGACGATTTGACTCGACCTTAATCTGGCTGTGTAATCTCGGCTCGTATTCTCATTGTGCGTGGCGGTACAAACTAATCGTAAGCGCGAGCATGCCGCGGGGATTCACGATCGACCAGGCGAGGAGTAGCCGCCCCGCTACCTTCCACAGACAGAATTCTTTGCCCCTTCGCGGACGATAGAGACACGGGCAACGGCAGGTCGCTCTCGCCGCTTCGTAATCGTGAATTCTATCGGCAACCGACAGTAGCGATTCGAAATTCGATTGCACAAAAGTGGAAAGGTTGGGGGCAAAGCGATCGACACGGAGGAACGTGAATTAAACAGAGGAGACGGTTCTCCCTTCTCTCAGTAATCGGACGAAAAAAGCTTAGGTTTAAAAAACAACGAGGTAAAAAAACGAAGCACCGATCTGCCAGCTTAAGTACAATTTAAAGAAACAAAAAAGAAAACAACCAAAGAGCAAAGTAGCTTCAACATACCATATATGTATCTGTGTTCATACAATACAGTATGATATAATATAATTATAATAATAATAATAATAATAATAATATATATATAATATATATAATCTATATATATATGTATATATACGCTCTCTCTTTCTCTCACTCTCTCTCTCGCTCTCAATCTGTTCTTTACAAAAATTATACAGTTATACTGGCTAATGCAACGGAATGATTTCGTTTTCTGTTTCTCCTTATTACGCGCCCGTTCTACCCAGCGTCTGTTCGCGAGTAGAATCTAACGGCGCAGCCTCTCGCGAGAGCGGCAACTAATTCTCAGAATGCGTAGGAAAAGAAACGCGCCGCGCGCGCCAGGCCCATCGACGGGGGGCGATAAATTAAAGTGAAACGCAGTCTTATCGCGATCGGCTCGACTTCACTCGCGTGTCCCGTCCGATCGTAATCGAAATAATACTGATGCGATCATGGTTTTGGGAGAGGGCAGCGGGACCCTCGGGTCCGCTTCAGACTTTCAGACAGTCATTGACGAGACGGAAGAGAAGTGGAAGAGACGGAAGGAACAGAAACGCAAGTACTTTAAGTAACGAGGCTAAGCGTTTTAGTCGCCGGTGCGCGAAACGTGTTGCATAACTTAAGCGAGAACGGAGGTTTAAAAATGAAAACAGAGGACAGTCAGTTGACTAGAACCGAGGGTTGGACTTACGATTAGAAGTAATACCGAGGACTAGAAATGGATGAACGTTCTGCCGCCCATACAGCGAAATGGAACATGTCTCGCCTGGATTGACGCGGAATATCTGGAAGATACAGTTCCCCTAAACAGCTATACAGTTTGCCATAAACTCGGAGACTCGGATGGTCTCCGTGGGGGAAAAGGGAAGCAACGTTATCCCTAAACGAATTTCTACGAATCTACTGTAGACCGTAATAGAAGCCGTTCTTTTCTCGTGTATAATAAATTCCTTGTGCGTTCTCCAATCGATTCGGGGCGTTATTCTCGACACGTCGGGTATGATTCGCCCGTCTCGATTGATTTAACAGCGATGCGGATCTCCTCAGAGAAACAAGAGTCGGGACGCGCGTTTGGCACTCAACTATCCCAAAAGTGTATACGTATATCGAAATTCAACGTGTGCCTGATGCAAAATCCGGAAGTAAAAGTTTCTTACGGCACGAAGACTCGTCTCTCCTGAAATTCTTACCGTAAACAATATACCTTATCGTACGAATATGTGTATATATATATAGAATAAGTTATACGCGCGTACATTTTAAATTTTAAACGATACGCGTGTCGTGTTGTACATCTGCCTACCATTCGTTTCTCTCGTCAATCGCGTTTATACGAAAATATCGGTAGAATATCTTAGGCTACGACCGAACTGGCTGGTCGGTGAAGTGTGTGCGTGTGTGTGTGTGTGTGTGCTCTGGTTTCCTTCGTTCCCCTCCCGAACGAAAGGTCTACTTTTCCCGGACCAGCGAAAACAGAAGATTTGTCTTTGTCTGTCGCGACTATGTCGGGGAGGGACGCGTAACTCTCACTCAAACAAGAAAACAGGGCAGAGAATCAAGATCCCTTTGAAGTTCGAATGCACGTGCGCTAGACCTACGTACCAAAATAGGAAATCTTTGAAACTGAAAGAGGTTTCTAGCACCTTGTTGCGAATCCTGTAGAGTACTCTCGAAGGCTACCTATCACAGACCCATCAATCCTGAAAGAGCCATAGGCGATTCCATTGGTCGAATATTAAAAAAATACTACCATCCGAGGTATACACGAAGATATCTTCTTTTTCTCTTTCCGTTTGAACTTGGCCGTCGCGCTTGCGACACCGCCCACCGACATTCCATTCCTTTTCCTTTTCGGATCGCGAGAGATTCGTCCACGTCCAAAGCCGTCGAGACTGAGGGGGTGGAGAATTTGCAGAAACACCGGGCAGACGTCTCGAATGAAAATCGGACAGCAGTCCTCGACTTTAACCACCGCCGCTGCTTTCCCGATCGTAGCGATCTCATCGAACGATTCGTTGCTGGAGGTGCGTTCGGAGCCGATCAACTTTGATATGCGAGCGTTCAGCAGCAGCAGCTTTGATTGCGCTCTTTGATTTCACTTTCCCTTCCATTCCAAACGTGGAAACACATAACTAACCTACGCGCTACGTAGCGATTCCTACACACTAGGCGGGCTAAACGTACGATCAGAAACTGCCTTTCGAGATACACTTAAGGACTATCGAATACTTGCTCTCGGGCTTGCGCGCGAGAAGACGAACGATGGAGGCAAAAGAAACGGACAACCCTGTGTTAAAGCTGGAGCCATGTGATGCTATATGCTGCGGTCGGTGTCAACTAAGTCGAGTTTACAAGCAAAGCGCTCTGCTCCCTCTTACAATGACTAACGGTTCACCGAAGTTCCGAGTGTCTCGATTCGGTGGCGATGCGCTCAATGAGAAGACAAAGAACCGAAGGGGAACTGGCGGTCGCGAACGAGACACTTCGGACAACGGTGAAGAGGTTGAAGAGCTTGGATGCGGACCATCGTCGAGCATATATGTAATACCTCTTCCTTCTTTTCCTCCCGTGATCAGTGGACTCGGCGATGGTCGGCATCGGTGGCCGAGGACGATGCTGCGCGACACTCAGTCCTTTACAAGCGAGAGGTGGAGGAAAAGGAAAGTAGATTAAACGTAGCGCCGCTCTAAGGGTGCTAAGTGGTTAGCAGACGGGGCGGGGTGAGTGTCGCGCAGCAGTTTGATCGAGCGAACGATCGAATCGAAATACGATAATGTCCGAGCTACATATCCCATCTTCGATCGTGCGTTTTATCTTGCGAGCGTCGTTCGTTCCATCTTAGCTTTGCGCTCTGGCGTTCTCGTCTTTGTCGCTGTTTAATGTTCAGCGTTTAGTCGGGGATCGGGAATAGATAGAGCAGAACGAGGCTGGAGAGGAATGTGGCGAAAAGCATCGCGGACAGAACGCGGTCCTGAATCGTAAGGGATGAACCTGCGGCCGGCTGTTCGGTATCGTCCTCTCCTTCGTAGCGGAGAAGGAGAAGAGCGGAGACGAGACGCGCCAGAGCCTCCAGCCCGTACGCGTCCATGTAACCCACGTCCATGATTGCGTCCGCGTCCATTAACACCTCCTGCAACACCAACAACGATACTACTCAGTCCCAGTCTCTACCTCGTCGCTGAGCGATTGTGTGTGTGTTCTTTTCTTTCATATAGAGAGACCCCCCTCGTCGAAGCGACACCTTCCTCGAAAGCAACGATACGGAGATTATACAGCGGAATGATTCTTTTTTTTTTGCCCGGGGATCGTTCGGGAAAGCGATCGATCAGTTGCAGAGGGCGGGCATCGTTTCGAGGAAATCTTCCCCGTGGCTTCTACCTCGGAGGAACAAACAAACGCGAACAGCTCGCTCGTGAACGTTCACAGAGAGTTCGAGGAGCTGTTAATCCGCGGGGAATCGTTAGAAATCGGACGAAGCGACACAAAAGCGAGTACGAGTCTAGGCGCATGCAACTAAAGCTTCTCTGCTCCTCTCCTTTCCTCGAATTCACGGTGACTGGCGACTCGACAGATTTTTGGGAAAGCACCGTTACACACCCTCGCGACTCAATCGGGGACTGACTAGTCGTTGTTGGAAATGCCATGGACAAACGCACCGACAGCTGTCGAGTATATTCGATTCCGACGTATGTATTCCTGCCTCTTTTTCCCGCACATTTTACCCTCGAGTCGTGCCGAGCTACACCTTCGACTCTTTCGGCGAAGAGGCACGAACGATCGCAACACGTGTCGGGCATAGTTATCGCGGTGAGATGCGTTAATGGGCAGGAGACGATAACGGAGAACGGGAAACGAGAAATATCTGTTCCCGTACACTCCAGTGTCAAGTGTGTTGCGCATGCCGCGGTATCACGAGCGAGAGACAAAGCACAGAGAGACTCTCAAAAGAAAGATCAGATAAGGTATCGGTGCGATCGCTTACCTCGTCGACGCCTATCTTCCGACACGCCTCCAGAAAGTTGTCCACGTTACGCCTGCACCTTGCCATCGTCAGCTTCGGCTGTGAATCCAACAGAATCGTTCGAACCTGTACTTGATAGTAGATATGTAACGAGGTCGGGAAATTAGCCAGGCATTCGTCCAACTAAACGCATCTCGGAGCTTCGAGATAGGTCGGTTAAAGGCGGATTCACACATATGAACTCGATGACGTTTCAGTGCCGTCACTGCTCCATTCCAAAACAAGGAATCAATGTTCTCTACTCACGCTGACGGAACTGATACGTGTGCATCCGCCTTGCGGTCGAAACGAACTTATCAGCTCCGTATCATTCAGTGGTAAGAAGAGGAGATCCTCTACGCCCATCTTTTGCTTGCGGAGCTGATAAGTGTGATTAGACCTTTAAAGCTGAACAGTCGGCAGTTAGTTCGAAGCAGAAAGCCTGGGCGATCGAGCCGTCTGCGGCGTTCGACTTAAGATCCCTGTGTATTCGGTAACGACTGGGTAACCCAGCGAGATATTAGATACATCCCTCTCTTCCTCTTTTCCCACGTTTGTTTTTTCGAGTCGATTCTATCGAAACGTATTTACTTGAACACCTGCATGACCTACTTCTCGGATTTGGCTGACCACGCACGCTGCGCGAGTGGAAGAGAAATAGGAGAGTCGGTCAGCGAGGTCAGGCGTCAAGGTAAACAAGTTTCGAGCGTCGAGACAAGGTTGTCGAAAAAACGTGGGAAAATAAGCAGACGAGCCTCTCGTAGCGCCGCGAGGAGTCTATACCTCACCTCCCATTCAGTTTCTACCATTCCCATTGAAGAATGCGGCAAGTTCTCAAGCAGGATACCGTAAACGGTTCCCAGCCTCTGTGTCTTAAGTTGCTCAGCTACTTAATTGCCCGATTCGCGACTGTACTGTAAATCTTTGCCGTATGATCGCCGGGGGAAGTGCAATTATATACGTTTGTGAAGCACTTACTACGGCTGGCGAAGGAACGTGGATACTTGCCACCGAGCGTGGTCTCACGTGGTTTGCTAAATGGCAGAGAACCACCCCGTCGGTCAACGCGGGAGCGAGGTCCTCGGGCAGTGCCATCTTCAGCCTCGTTTCTATATGCTGAAAGGAAGCTGGAACTTTAGCGTCTGGTTTCCTCGAAAGGAATTCGGCTGGGATACGGATACTCACGTTCCGAAGCTGCTCGATCAAGTCAGCCTCTTCCTTGGCACGCTCGAACTCCCTTCTCATGGTGAACGAGTACTTCTCTGGCACGTTGCTGTTCCAAGTGACCGATCTAGGTGACTTTGGGCTCCCGCTGTTCCTGCTGGGACTCTTGTTACCTGCCGGGCATTATTATCACGATTGCGTTTAATCGAACGGCAACTAATCACCGTTCCGTACTCTGTGCGTCGAGAGCTCACCTTCCACGTAGCCGACGGCGGTTTTGACTAGTCTAGGAGTGTGTCCAGGGCTGGAGCTCGACGACAGAATGCTCGAAGAGGTTTTGATCGGGGAGTTAGGCTTCTTATACGGCTGCTCGAGGTACTTGCCGTTCTTATTGTTGTATTCGTTGTTGCTGCCGTTGATGATTGCCGTGTTCTGGTAGTTGATGCGCGAGGGTGTGACTTTCTGCACCGGCCTCTTTGTCGCGTTCTCCTCGTTAAAGATCTGTTTGCCAGTGAGAGCAACGGCTTCCTTGTTGCTGCTCGAGTCCGTCTCGTTGGCCGGTGATTCGTTCCCCGGCGGCGTTACTTGCTCTCGAGGCCTGTACACGCTGGGCCCTTCGTTCACCCTCTGTTGCCTCAACGCCTCCTTATACTCCCTGAAAATGAATCCACATCCACGTTGCTTCATCTGCCCAATCCCCCGGGGAGGGAACAACCAGCGCGTACCTGTAGGTTTGTATGTGATTGAGAGGCCTCTTGTCGTCTCCGTTCAGCAAAGAGGTAGAGTTCGGGGTGGAGTTTTGCAGCGGCTGGACCGGATGCGTATTCGTCGACGACACTGGCTGCGTTTGATTCATGTGAGTGGTCTCGAGGGGCCTGCAAGAGTCGCGTAACATGAGCGTAACGTTAACGCAACGCGACGGCCTCTCCTGATCGACTTATTAACAGCTGGCTTACCCGGGCGGCGTAATTGACGCGTGGTAGAGGCCAGAGGTCATCGGTCTTCTGACATCGGCGCCGTTCTCCGAAGTGCTCCTCTCTAACCTCCTCTTTTCCAACTGATCGTGCAGTATCATGGCCTGTGGACAGCGTTTCGTCGAGGGAAGTCGGGGGCGAAAGGTGAGCGCATCGCTCGGCCGCCGATTTAACGCGCTAATCGAGAGGGGTATCGCGTCGTGCCGCGCCACGCCGTCACCGAGTTCTTTCAATGGGTTAAGGTCATTGAATGAGGCTTGAACGACGGCCAAGCGCGGCTCGGCACAACACAGATATCACGCCGAAGGGGCGCGCTCGCTCGCGCAGGCGAGCGACTTCTATTCAATCGCTAAATATAGACGTGGTATCATAGGCGGAACGGCGTAACTTTCAGCGGACCCGGACGGCTTGGAAAATTGCTGGCCGAGGTGGAAACGACTCGAACACCTACCTTGCCGAGCTCGTCCTCGAGAGACGTGTGCTCACCAGGTGAGATGGTGCTCGGGGTGGAGGTCCCGCTGCAAGACCCGTTCACGCTTGTCTCGTGGGGCAGCGTTATCGAGAGCGGCGAGCACTCTTGACGCCACAGCCCTCGGATCTCGCCGCCGTCGTGCACCTGCGCGCAAAAACGTGTCCAGCAGGAGGTACTACGAGAAATCGTCGACGACGTGGTGCGTGCTTGCGCGTTTGCGTGCGCTCGAAACTTTTATTTCTCAGCGTTCGTTCTACATGATTCGATGGAAGGTGGTTGGGGACTGGGAGCTTCTCTACGCTGGATCAAAGTTATCTACGGGAGGGTCGGCGAGAAGCATGCCGTAGAGCCGCGAGAAGAAGCGAAAAGAAAGGGAGAGGGCGAGCAGAAGGGCGAGGAAACTAACCGCGCTGTGAATTTCTTGGGACCAGCGTTTGTCGACACCGTCGCTGGTGCTGTAGCCGCTGTCGACGTTGTGCCGCCTGTGAGCCCTCGTGTCCAAGGTCGCGTGACCTCTCACATCCAGGGGTGTCCTCCTCACTCGGCCTCCCCTTGCTCTCTCGTGCTTCGCCGCCTGTCTCTCCAAATATTTGAAGATGTGCGTTCGCCCGCGAATGCATAGCTGCAAAACAGTTACGATAGATTCGCTACCAGCTCGCCTCTCTTCGACCCAACTTCGCAAACTTCCTTGCTATGCATGCTCACCGAGGCAGGCGGCGAGGTCAAAGGATTGTCGGACAGCCGAAAGTCGACCAGGCTCTTCATCTTCCTCATCTCGTTCGGCAGCACGGATATTCGGTTGCCGCTGATATCCAGCTTCACGAGCCTCAGGTACGTCAGATCTGTGCAGAGTGGTCGTTACGAATAACGTGGGTACGCGTCGGCTCGTAAAAGGATTAACGGACAGCGGGGCGAGGAAAGGGGGAAAGTTTTATACAGGCATTAAAGAAACCAGTGCTCGTCGGATCGCAATGCCGCGCCTGTGCGAGTCGAGAAGCTGACATACCTATAGGCAGGTGGACGAGCATGTTGCTCCTCAGGTCCAAGGACCTGAGTCGCGCGAGGTCGCCCATCCGTGGGGGCAGGTTGGTGATTTCGTTGCAGCCCGCGTCGAGCTCGGCCAGCCCCGTCATCCTGCCCAATTCGTCCGGCAGAGATGCTAATCTATTGTGGGCGATCAGCAACGTTTGCAGCGGTAGCCTGCATATCTCCCGAGGTAGAGACGTCAATTGGTTGCGACTGCAAAGAGAAAATGGTCGGGCAAGCCGGTTAATTTCTGGGCCCGCATCGCTCCGCTTTCTCCCTTCGTTTTACAGACCTAAGATCGAGGTAGTTGAGGGACTGGAGCATCGCCACGGTCTCCGGTATTATTCTTATCGCATTGTGATAGAGGTGCAGCTTCTCCAGGAACGGAAATTCCGTGACCTCTTCCGGTAATTCGCCGAAACGGTTCTTGGATAGATCTGCAACAGGAATACGATACAATGCACGAGCATCTTGACCTGGTGGTTCTCGTTTCAAGATAGCCGTCGCTCGGATCGATATCCGAGACGACTCCCGATAGTTCACGCCCAGCTATCGTCGAGGTAATACAGACGTCGCGTGAAAGCAATACTTGTCGTCGTTAAGGAGACTCGATTAATCGAGCCCGTGGACAGGATGCCCGTAGCAACAGCTGTGCTACGCTTGGGGTGGCCTTCGAGTTCGTTGGGGGTTCTTGTGAATGGGGGGGTGCTGCGATGGCCACGTGCGTGCACAGCCTCGAAAGCTAGGAAAAAGGATAAGGGTGGCTCAGCTGCTACCGGCTTCGGACCTCCTTTCTGATCAATAACTACCGCCTGTGTGCCTCCGACTCCTCCGGGAGCTGGCTTTCCCTTTTCCATCGACCGGCAACAGCCCGACCGAACCGTGCCATGTTCCTGCGAACTCGCCGAGGCGTGCCACCGGCAACAACCGACCCAGGGTGAAACGTTAATTCGCGGAAATCGCGAGGGTTACTCTCCCTTTTCTTGGAAATTGGGTTTCGATTCACCCACTAGTACGCGATCGGCACGGAAATTGCCAATCGATCAACAAGACACCGAGCTCTCTCCTCCGGTTTCGACGATCCTCAGGTTTTATTGCTCGAATACTTATTACACGTCGAGGAGCAGTCCCGTTTCCCTCGTGCACGCCCACGTTCCTAATGGGAACGAGTCCGTGGGGTGGAAACGCAAAGCGTGCAACTATTGGTACACGGTCGATCGCATAATCGTCGAGCTGGGGCGTCGGCCCGTTCCTGTTCGCGCGATGCAGATGACGAGAGTACCAACCCCTTTTCCCGTCAGTGAGATTAAAAAAATTTCCACCGCGGGATTATCGATGATTCGGTGTCGGCTCTCGAGCGTAAACAACTTTCAGCGAAAGCATATTCACCGGGGACCCCGTTCGCTATCTACCCGGGGAAACGTGCTGGAACTTCCGGCGGCAGTGGCGAACGCAAAAGTTCGTGACTGCGCGTCTGCTGTACACAGGGCGCAGGAGAAATAATAGCAGCATGCTTTCACGAACGCAGTTGAGGCGCGGTGAGAGAGACACGTCGTGTCAATGAAAGCCGTGACCATTGCTTCTTTCGCACCCTGTGCAGGGTGCTCGACGCAGGGGCGGGCGCATCGACCGATTCCAAGGACCAAGGTCGAGGTCCAGTCACAAGGGTGGTCGATATCAAACGCGTTACGCGGATTCGCGCCAGGCTGGACGAATTTCCCGGTGACATTTTCGCAAGTGCATGGGCGTGGTCCTCGTGTCCGTGTCGAGCGTCTCAATGACGGAAACAATTGCACCGGACACTTGGCGCCGTGCTGTCGGATCACTCTCCCGAGCTAATAATACATTACGAGCGGAATATTAAGTCGCGGAGAATCGGCGTGCCTGCATTTTTATTGGGCGCTCGCGCGCTCCGGCCAGACAATAACGCCGGAAAGACGGCTCGCGCAATCATAAACGGTCGTTAGGGTTGGCTGGCGCGTCGCGTACGAACGGAAAATGTCCGCCTCGCGGTGACTTGTGCGTTGCTAGCCGGGTCGGAGCGCCCGAGGAGACAAGTTATTCCGTGGCGGATGAAAAGGGCAGGATTCGGCTCGTCCTTTTGCGAGCATTCAGGAGAACGGGTATACAGAGAGCTCCAGTTGTTTGTGTTCTCTGGGCGTGTCGAGTCACGAAACCTCGGCCACTATCGCCGATACAAAAGGGCGCGGGGTCGACGACCACGCGCAAAAATTGTCTCGGCCCGCTAATTCGAGGGTGGAGGAGTCGTAGGAGAACGGAAGTTATTTAGTACATAGGCCTGAATTTCGTAATTGCGACTTGGACGGCCATTGTTTGAGGGGTAGGTAATCGATGTCGGCGGCTCGATGCGACGTTGTAATTTGACGCGAGCAACGGGAGCAAAACCGGCGAGAAAATATTGTAACGACGTTAAGTTATCCTTGACGGGATATATGGGGTTATAAGAGCTGGCATAAGGGCCGTGGGGAAACCGTGGAAACAGAGGGTTGTCCGATCGATAACGCCCCCATAGCAAATATCGTCCACGGGGGTTGGCTGTGCCGAGAGCGCAAGGTGTCCCACGGAACACCGCACAGTGGTTCCAAAGCGCTAAAAAGCGGCAAGCTCCTCAAAACATACTTCAATTTAGTCAGAAATCGGTGCTCGGGGGTTCTTAGGGTGGCTGAGTACGAATCTGAGATTCAAAATTTTTGAAAGTCTGGAGTGTAGACGGATCGCTAACGACCTGACTTCTTTTGTTCAAGATTATTAATGGCTTGGTGTGCAGCCCGCGTGTTATTAGCTTAGTTAATTTGTAATGTTCCGGAACGTGCTATCAGGCATACTCTGCTCTTTAGACCTCACATCTGCACCTCCAGATTCGGTCTTACAGACCCCATAAGCCGAATTCGTAATCTAGCTAACGCGTATTGTACGGTGAGTGAATTTTTTCATGGCTCTCCTTCCACTTTTAAGACTAGTGTCTTTAGAGCAGTGGCACACACGGTTGTGTCTTGATAGCTGTGCGCATTTCTCGGGTTTCACAATCATTGTACCTACTCGACATATTTCGTTTGTTCTTCTTTTTCTTTTCTGTGTAATGTCCGTCTCTACTAGGTATTGTTCATTAGCAATTTTGTTAATAAATGGGCCTTACCCGTATATGTTAAATAAATAAATAAAACAAAATGGCGAATCCAATATGGCGGACGCGTATAAAGCTGCTATATATTTCGAAAATTGAATTTTGGCCAACTTTTGGCGATTTGGGACCACTGTGCGCCGCACCCTCTTGTCGAGCTCTCCTCGTGGAAAATAATATCATTCGGGGCGCAGCGAACGCCTTGCCGACTAATGATCGGTAACAACATTCAGGACTCTGCTAACGAGTGACGCGATCCACTTGGCCGGAACCAATTTAATTCTGCTCCAAATACGATGCTCAGGGCCAGTATATTCAATGGCGAATTTGCGCAGCTACCGCAGCGAGGGAAATCAGATTAGTTCCACGCGCACCGATGATGACCTTCCAGAGCGACAGGATGAAGACGTTACTCGCGCATAGGTGACGTTCGTTCCAAGGCCAGGGTTGACCGAGGTAACAAAGAATCTGTTGTTTTTTCCACCACGGCTGGTTGTGTCGCGACGTCAAGAATGCTTCATCGATCAGAACGAAGAGCGGCTGCACCTTGCGCGGGGTAATTGACTTTCGCCGTCGTTCGCGTGCGTCGCGCGGAGAACGGGGAGAACCGACGATAAAGAAGAAGAAGAAGAAGAAGAAGAACAAAGGACGCGGGGAAGGTAAAGGAGGTGGAAAAGGGACGAAAGGGAAAAAGTTGCGGCCGCGTCCACCGGCTGAAAACACTTCTCTCCGTCGCTTCATCCTTGAACCGTCGCTGTTGCTGTGTCATTGGCGGGGCGGTCGCGTCGAAGACGAAACGGGAAAAGCGTGGATAAACCGCGGGGGTGTGGGGAGCGGTCGGGAGGAGGAAAAGCAAGAGGATGAACCCGAGCGATAGGAGCAAGGCGGAGCGCGTGACTCCGCTGCTTTTGTAAGAGACCGCCACCACTTCCGGCGACGAGGACGCGAGCGAGGACAAGCCTCGCATACACGATGGGCCCCGACGCACAGAATCGAAGCACCTCGAAACCGTGGGCCGAACAGCCGTCCACGCGAATCAAAAGAGACCACTTTGCGGCACTGTAATCGTCAATGAACCAGCTCGGCCTCTAGAAGCCTTCGGAACTTTCCTGAGCTTGTGTAGCGTGATAGACGTGGATCGATGCCGGCTCGGAGTGACTCGGAGGTCGAGTCGATCGCTTCGGACTCGCGGGACAAGTCGTCAGGCATCTGGAAGTCGGTGACTCGACGGTGCATGAATTAAACTCGTGGGGAAGCGTAAAATAAAGAAAGGTGGTATCGCGCAGCCGGTTTCCAGAGTCCTGGCCGTCTGTCCGAGCCAGCCAATGCGTGCTGGCCGAACAGTGCGCCGCATTGTGCGTGCTGCGTGTTCGAGCGTGCCACTACGCGTGCACGCCTTCGTGTACAAGCGCACCTAAGCGACCCGCGTGCGCCCAACCACCTTCTGCTAACAAAGGACAAGCTTTTTCTCATTGCATTTCCACTTTCCGCCATGAAAACCCTTTACCCTTAACCGATTGCAATCTCTCTCGGGTAGGCACTCGCGTGGGAGTTACCATGCGCCTTAACTTCGCATCTATATTGCATAATGCCTCGAGTCTGAAAGCTTCTCGAATAGAGGTCGAGTATGCGGAGCAAATAATCGATTCGGCATTATTCGCCAGCGCGGTTCGCAAAGTATCGGCAGAAGCACGAGAACCCGTTCCGTCAGCTCGAACGAGGGTTTGCCTCCCTTTCCTCGTCTCCTACGAATTCAACCAACCAGCTCTTGTTGCCGAGGGTTTCTTGTTCGTCTCTCGTTTAGCGAGCCTCCTCGTTTTCGCCGCGGCGAGCGCCAGCCGAGCCGAGCTTGCAAACTCCACGGCTCCACCTACATCCTTGACCTAAAAAGTAATATCCGCGGTGGAAAAATGCGCGCGACCTGGGCCGCGGGTGGCGAGCTCGTCGAAAGGTGCACGGGGTGGAACGAGAGCGTCTCGCAACGAGACCACGCTCGATAACGAGTCGAAAGATCGCGTTACACCGAGCGACCTACCAGCTCTGCCCCAATATCTTTTCCTGGGTGTCGATATGGTCGAAGCGGGTGGCGCGAGTCGTTTCGAAGGAAACGGGAAAGACAGTGCGCTGCACCGATGGCATGTACAGTAGGATCTACCTGAAAGATAAGCTAAGCTATGCTGCGCCATGCTATGCTACATTTTAAAAATTTTGCTTCAATATATTCTTATAGAGTTTCCACCAAAAGCTAAGCTAAGCTGTGCTATGTTTTTTTCGGAAGCTATGCCTCGCTATGTTTCCGAAAAAATCGCACACTTTTCTTAAAACTTAGCATAGCATTGCATAGCTTAATTTTCAGGTGGATTCCCGGCTTTATTCTCCCTTCCCGCGTCACTGTTTAATCGTTCGGATCTTTGTTCCACTGATTGGATATAAGGGAACATTTAAATGTACTCTGTGCAACGATTCGAGTTCATGTGGAACATGTTCGGCGAACCAGGTACCGAGCCCAAAATTATTGGGAGCAATGGAGTTCTATTATACTATGCAGGAAAAAATCTTGGGGGTTTCGCGGTGGCTGAAAAGGGCCTGGCGAGTTCGCGCCGCAGAGTCCCTTTGTTCGTAACCACGCCGCGTAACCACGAAACAAAGCCCTGAATACGATGGTCCGTCGTCGTTCCCCGGGAGACTAGACCTCGAGCGACATACATACACATACTCCTGGCCAGCATACCTTTTGCTGGATGTCATCGTGGACGAATCGATGACACTGTTCGTCATCCACCTAGCAGTAAACGCCGCGTTCCAAAGGACACGTTCTCAGCACCGGCAGCCTCGGCGACTGCGATTCTCTCGATGCTGCCGCGCACGATAAACCGCGTCCAGGGCTGCTCGTTAACGACGAGTCGGCTAATTTAAACCCGGCTAACGAGAACGACAAGAAACGCCGGCGGTCGTAGATTTGTTTCCACGCGAATTATTCGTGCACCGAGGCTGCGCCCCCGGTATCTTCTAACCGAAGCCACGACACGAAGAGCCGCGTCACAGATTCGGTTAGCCTTAATCGCGCCGCGGCCTACTAATTATCCGCGCTCGCGAGTCCTCCGCGAGAAACGACGTCTTCGCCGAAACAGAAAACCCGAGCAATTTCGCTAATCTCGACATTCTTAATTACGCCGATGTGTTTCCATCGGAGTCGTTCTTAGCGGAGAGGCGAGTGGAGCTGTTATGGAGTCTATATACGCTCGGAAGAAAAGCATTTGTGGTTGGACCGGTGGAAAAAGTAGCTTTGATCTGTGGAACGTTACTTTTCGGGTTACCGCGCGCTTAGGGCGCAGCCTTGCACCCCGTTCTCTCGCGTTCGCCTACCCCCGAGCAGGTAGGAAAACCGATGCATTAGCGGAATCAAAGAGATTAAAGAGCTCGGCAACCGGCAGACAAGCTGGCGGTTGCTCGCGTCGCCGCGAGCTCACCTAGGCAAAGTGGCAGAGAAAGGGCGCGGATTCAAAGCGGCCGGCTGAAATGGATTAGGGTGGCGTAGGTAGATCGAAGTCGTCGCGACGCCGAGGATAAAAGCGTCTGATCGTTTCGAGACGGCTGAGAGGTAAAAGGCTTGCGAGAGTGGGCCCTAGTCGGGACTCGCGAGCGCTACCAGAAAGACACTGAAGCCGTGATATGCAAACAAAGCTGGATCACGAGGAGATTCTGTCTGTCGGTTGAACACCGGGAGAGGTCCGTTTCGCGAACAAAGCGAGGAGAATGAAAAATTCCACTTGTCTACGGGGCGGGTGTAAAGTGTCGCGGAAGAAGAGTTCTCTCTTGGAAAAGATACATTTTCCCGAACGGTCGCCGGGATATCCGCGCGTTCTCGAGGAGAGCGGGCGCAGCGCCAGACAAAGGAGTCCGAAAATGTAGAGCGAACGCGAAACAGAAGCTGCGCGTTTTCATTAAATCGTACGAACACCGTAGGTGGATTTCGTCACGCCGCGGTTGCTGCATGCACGATTATTCTGCACGTCGAAAGCTGACGTCGTATCACTCGGCGAGGCCTTGGTAGATACATTAATCGTGCACCGGTCGAAGAAACTATATAGACGGTGGGCAAGTGCAACGGTGTATCGAGTCACTGCTATCTCGATATCCGGAGTGATCGATACCAACCTCCGTGACGCGAACCGATTCAACGCTGTTGCGTGGCCGCTCGGCGAATTTCGTGTGGAGCAGGGTTGCTGCCCGCGAAGTGCTAAAGCACTTTGCTCGTGGTGGATTTAGAGTTTATTAGAAAATATTTAAATAAACAACGACAACATTTAACTGGGAACTTGAACTGATAACTTTGATTAAACTTAATAACTCGAGCTTTAAATACAATCAAGAGTCTTTTCGAATCACGAGAGCACGTCTGCTCAGTTTTATATCCAGCTGTTGAATGAATGATCTTCAATTTCGGTTGTTAACGTAAATGAATAACATTTGTTTTCCAACGAGCGTTTGCATATTTTCGGCGATGATTAATAAAAATTACAATCATAACGATTGTTTAATTACCCAGCCATGAGTATTTTCAATTGCATAATTTAATTACAAACGAATAAGAAAAACCAACATCTTCACGAAATTCCCCCCCTTCTCCGAATGAAAAGCTATGTTCGCATCATGGCAAGGTAACGGGAATACAACATTCGATTCGAACTTCGCGCCCTTATGGTTCATGGTGAACTGACGGTTACACAACAAAGTTTACCCTCGCGGGTTCCCGATGGATCGCCTCCCAACGATGGCTACGGTTGGATTATCGTGCGACGACCCAAGAATAATTTAATTACATTCGTTCGCCATCTATAACGCTGGGCAAAGGCAACAGCACGAGCCATAACTGTATTTCTAACCGTCTCCATTCCGACCGGCGACACGTAACATGCGCGCGTGGACTGCAAACGAGATTACGCGCGACGGTAATTAGCTACCTGCGCATCGACTGGTCGCTTTCCAAGAAAATACTACTTCCTAGTTTTCGAAAACCTTTGGAAACTTCATTCGCGTGTTTGAGGAACGAGCGCTCCGAATAAAGACACGTTTCCTATCTGCAATGCGGTTGGAATTTATTGGCGAACAAGACGCGTCTCGAGACAGCCGCGCCAAGTTGAGCTTGCCGGTCGATCGACACGCTTATCGTCTCTTTTCCATCGAAAGCGAGTTAAGCGTTCTGCCACGCTTGGCGGGTCTCGCGCCGCCTTCAGAAATTCTTCCGGCTCGGGGTTTCAGAAGAGAGTGCTCCCATCTGTTCCAAAGAGCCGGAGAAGAACGATGCCGTTGCTCGAAATGTTCGCGGCGCATGGTAAACACTAGAGCTGTTCGGATACTCGAAAGAATCGAGCCGAGCCGGGACCCGAACGGATCCGGGTAACCCGAATGTTTTGAATCTGCTTGCTTAGAGTAGATGGGACGTTTTAATAGTACCGAATGTAAATTAAAACACATGTATTTTGATAATTTTCAAAACCCATACTGTATAAAGTAATTGAAAGGTTCTTTGTTAGCACATTTCGCGTTGCATCTCTCACTTACGCAACTTATACTTAAGCGGGAGTGAAAATTTTTGTATTTCGGTTTGAAATAACATTTATTACAAAAAAAAAACTGAAGATTATCGAGACTAAAAAATAAGCTATAATAGCAATTATTATTATTATAATATATATAAATATTGATTCAATTTGTTTGAGAATCGAAGTGCTCGAAAAAATCGAGCTACCTGAAAGAATCGAGCTACCCGAAAGAATCGAGCTAAGTACCCGAAAAAATCGAGCTAAGTACCCGAAAAAATCGAGCTGCCCGAAAGAATTGAACTACCCGAATCCGTTCGGATCCCTGCTCGGCTCGAAAAATCGTGTCCCGCCCGGTTCGCATTTCAAGCTACTCGAATACTTCGAGCACCCGAACGGCTCTGGTAAACATTCGTCTCCTGTTCGAGTTGCACGGTGCAGAGTATTACGGTGCGCAGTACAACTAGTTGACACAGTGCCGCGCCGTTCCCTAATATCGCGCTGCCGCAGCACGGGGGACGTTTGCAGAGCCATCGTCGGGTATTCATCGTCGCGGCGGGATTATCCTGCGATGACCGTTTTTCCCACGGTTCAGCGAACTTTTTATCTGTTCCAGGTCTGACCCAGTTCGCGAACTCGTGAAACACTAGACGGAAGGTCGCGACCGTGAAATCCCTCTCGAGTATCAGCGGCTACCAAGGATGATGCCACGCTGTAACGGTGAGTGCAACGACACTGTACACGAGCTCGACATGCGACTGAGCGAGAGGAGAAACCGGCGTGGAATAAAAACATACGTACGCGGTGGGCTCGCCAGGCTGCCAGGACGGCCCTGTGATTCTGCTAATTATAACTCGGCAACGAAACCACCGCGTTGCACGCGCGATACCCGCGCCGTAAGCACAGGGAGCCGGTGCACGGTAGCGACATGTCGCGAAACGGCCAAAGCGCCGCGAGAAAACGGCACATTTTCAGAGCGATTTTCCCGTTTCCCATCAACCGCTGTATTCGCGCCTGGCCCTTCTCTCCCCTACCCTCGCGAAACGTTAGTCGACGCTGCCAGCCTCGTTAATTAGCGCCCCAGCGTTTAAACCGTGGTGTTTAATTAACGCCCCCTGCGAGCGAGTCGCGCCGGAAAAGTGTCTCTACGCGGCGCGATACGCGAGCGTCCCGATTAACCGATTAATCGTCAGCGACGATATTCCTTGGTGGAGACTCCTTGCCGGTGGTCGGTGGCTAGAGAAAAGACAAACGGGCCGTAGCTCGGGGGGCACGCGAAACACGAGTGCCCCTGTATCGGGAACATTCATCGCGTACTCTCGAAGCGTGTGAGATACGATCTGGAGGCGCGGGCATATGTAAGTACACTCGGCACGCTTCTCGTATAAAGATAGAGCGCAGCGAATCGTTCGCGTGTTACGTTCGTCGAGCGCAAAGTAGAAGTCTGGGGATAGCAGATTCTTCGGTGCAGCTTCGCACGAATCTTTTGGGCGCAAACTTTCCAGACACTCTCCATTCGACGAAAGTCGTTCGTTTCGCGTTGCAATAGTTGGCGAGATTTCATAGCGGCGAGGCGACTTTCCACCCTTGGCTGGCTGGCGAGCACTCGAGCGACATCATCTTCGAGGAGTGCCCCTTTGGCAGAGAGACAAGAGCGCGAGATAAGCGAACACCGGCGCTATGGCGAAGCGAACGATATAACGCGTTATGGAGTATCGACCTGTTGGCACCCCTGCCACTGCAGCTGTAGCGTCTCTATCTTTAGCCCGGTCTGTCCCATCGCGCCGGGACTCTCCCATATCCATGGTGGATGTTCTGCTCTCCCCTTGGCGTTTCCCTGCTCCTCTGGGGAGCACGCACGGAAGCGTACAGCACGCGCGTCGTCCACCGCCCCCCGTAAAAATACGATTCCGCACCCTTCTTCTGCTACGAGAACAGCCGAGGAAAGGTTGGTTCGGGGATAGGCAGGCTTATCAGCCCGAGCCGATGCCCCTTCAAGGCGTAAAGTATCGAAGTGAACGACGCAGGCCTGTACCTACTCGATACAGGGTGGTGCGATCACAGAGGCAAGTCAGTTCCGATGAATTAATCGGAATCTCCGAACGGTCTCGAGGTGTCGCGACGGTTGAGGTACGGGATCGGCTTGGAGCGATTCGGGAAGAAAACGCTTTCGATTCGCTCGACCGGTTCCCGCCGAGAGACACCTGTCGCGAACTCGGCCGCGATCAAAAGAAGATGAGGGACGAGCTGCGACGCGAGACAAGGAGAGAGAAGAAGAGTATGCGAGCCGGCGAGAGGCGAAGGGCGCGGTCTTGCCGCGCTGTTACCTGGATTCCGTGCTTCTTTTCGTTAATCACAGGGTGCAGCTGCCCCCTTAACGAGGGGGTGGGGGAGACCGTCCGACGCGACGTGAGATTATAAGATCATTTGGCAAGGAAGCGGCTGCGTGGGCGGTACTGTGTACCGGTAAGTAGGAGCTTGAAAAAGACGGTACTTTGCGCGTGGAAACTTACTCGAGAGAGATGCGCAGGAAGCGGGCCAGGATAACGAATATCTGGGAGAAATCTGCGGGCATTAATGCCAGCGCGCACGCAGAGTAGCGAACTTCTCGGAAGCGTGGGGCCGGGCTACTGGTCCGGAATGCCGAAGAAAGGCGAGGGTTAGGGAGAAGAAATAAAGGATCTCGCCTTGCTCCTCCCTCGCGTTCCTGGAAGAAAGCGCGCAGCACACCGTGACATAATCGATAAGAAGCTTTTTCCGCGGCATGGCATTTACACCGCCGTTTCGTCGCCCGTTCGGCCTTCGTTCCGGCGAACGGCACCGTTGCCCGTAATTACGCGAACGAAAGTCATTAACGGCAGGCGTTGAGTCGGCTTCGGGGGGAAACAATTTGTCCCGTGCAGCGACCGTCCTTCGCGGGTTTCCCTGTCCTCGTTCCGTTCGACTTCCAGCAAATTTCCTCTTACTCTTTTCCATCGGATAGCTCGCGCGGCGTGTCGCGTTCGCTTTTACTCGTTGGCGTAGGTGCTCGTCCACGCACAATGGATCGGGGTTTTTTTTCCTGCCGTGTGCCGGCATATCGGGCCCACGAGTTTCTCCGGTGAATGGAGAGACAAGGGCCCCCGGCACACGTCCGCGAAACTCTCGCGGAACTCGCAGCTGAACGCGTTGGCACGGAGCTGAAAGCCACAGGCGGCCACGGAATTTTCGTTCCCGACGTTCTCGTCGTGGCTGGGCTCTCCTCGTCGCGGTCTATTTGCATGCGATAGTTTCGAGCCACGTAGGCACAGGAACGGCGGGGATCCCTAGTACTGACCTGGGGTTCCCTAATCAACTTACGTCCCCACGTCCCCTTCTGTCGCCGTCGAACCTCGCAAGAAGGCCCGACGCGACCGTCGCCCTGATAATACCTCGGCGAAATTCTGACGGGCGTAAAAGCTTCCCTTTCACTCGTCCCGGGGCTGATACTCGAGGGACGCCGGCCGAAATTGCATCTCTCCCTCTGTTCGCCAAAGAATCGCCTATCGAAAACCGATAAGCCGTGATCAGTGTTGGTGGGATAGCCGCGCGACGATGGAACGGCCCCATAATTATTTGTTCCTTTGTGCCCGGGGAGTAATCACGACGACCGACTCCTGATTAAGATTCGCGCGGCTGATCACGGATATTTCTTTGCTGACGAGCCTGCGCCACTTTTTTCCCCGGGGATATTGGAAACTCGTGCATCGAAGACCTCGTAATTCGGAGCCGCCTTCCTCCGATCGAAGGAGAATTCCGCGTCGCGTGTCTGGCTGTCACTAGAGAAGAAATCTGGGTCGATGCTATAAACGTCGAAGAGAGAGAATTGATAGCCGTTCGGGAAGGTGGAAATTTCACCCATCCCAATCCACGCCGCATAGGTATGTTTGATTTTGTCGTCGGGCCAGGCTGTCACGTTGCATACGTGTTTTACTAATCGTCGCTGATTCACCGTTGCTGGGCGCAACGGAAAGTATTTGCGATTGCCGCGTGCATGTGTCCCACGTTCGATAGACCATCGATCGTGTGGTCGACGGGAACACGAGATATCTAGCTGGAAAAGTGTAAACTCCGTCGATTCAGATAGTGCTCGCGACTGATGCGAATCTGATTGCAGCCGATAAGGATTTTCTCCGTTAAAAATTTGTACGTCCGTCGTTACAGCGTTCCCATTAATCTGCTCGATAACTTCAGGCGAGAGACGTCCACGTTCGTCGCGTAAAACTGTTGCTACAACGAAACGGTGCCGTTCTCGGATGACGAACGGCACTTGCACCTTCTAATTAGTGGCGAACGAGGGCAAACAGTGAAATTAATATCGCATCGCGTCCCCTCGGCGTGCCTGTGCGTTGGCAAATGATCCGTGTGTGCCGCAGCTTTTTTCGAGGGGCACAAAGCCGAAGCTTATCGACTCTTGGCAAGTGTGTATCGACAGTCTCAACACTTGGAGCGCTCTTACGCTTCTGCGCACGTAATTTCTCGTGCCGGTATCGTCGCAACCGTACACTGTCGAATGCACGACAGTTATCTCGGTAACAGGAAACACCGGGTGTGTCGAGATAACGTCGCCCTGACAGCGCCTAGCTATTCAAAACGAATTACTCTGTACGGTGCTCTCTTTTCTATGCTTCGGTTCCCCTACGAACGGGTAACCGGGGATGCAAAAGAATGTCCTGCGATAAAAGTACAATTCGTTCTGGCATTATCAATAACGGGGGCGAATCGGTGGAAACCGTACATCGCAAACGGATCGTTTGCTCAAGATGAATCGGTACGACCGGTTTGTAGAAACGCCATTCGTTTGTCGCAACGAGGCCCACGTAGTGCCACGTGAACGAGGAAAAAGAGACACTCGTACTCCCGGCATTTCGTCCTTTCCACGTTTCCTAGCTCCGCGTTCGCTATTTACCGTTCGAGACTATGTAATAGCATATTAATGGGCAACGGACTACGAAATCGTGAGCACGAAGCGTTGCACCGTAAATATACGGATGGGCTTGTATTATGTAACGCTTAAATATTTCTCGCTGGTCGTTGCACCAGCGATCGACGAACGCTTAAACGTTTCCATGGGGACAGTTGACAAAAGAAAGTGGCCTCCTATTCTCCGCTCCTTTGTTTCTTTTACTTTTCGTCGATCGTTTGGGCTCCGTTCCGTAGTAACAGAGGCCGAGGTTCTAGGCGAAGAAAAAAGCACATACAAGTTATGCCCGATGGCAGGAGTGAATGAAGCGTGCACAGCTGTAATCTAGACAATGAACGGTACGCGTACGCGGCGTAGCTTTCGGCGCCGCATACGCGCGCGTGGACGTGACATAAACACAAGTATACGCGAGGTTAACTTTGAAGGAATCCGAGATCAGTATCGCGCACGACGTCGTAGCAATGGTACAACGCTCGCAGGCGTGTTCCCCGGGGCCTTTTTGGGACCGCGACAGAGTCGGCAGGATTTTGGGGAGGGGAAACAACGAATTTCGATCAAACGGGTTTCCTTGGAACAGCTTGTTCGGGATTAGTAGCCTGCTCGTGGAATGTTTGAGTGCGTATTTAAACGCCGAGTACGTGTCCTATCCCTTTCGATCGGTCTTCTCCTGTTTCCACTCTTCCGTTAAGGAGAGAAAATTTGTCGGGCGCGAACCCAAGAGACTCACCGGCGAAGACCGTATCCTGGAGGTTGTACTTGCTGGAGCCAGTTTTGCCGACTTTTGGAAAGTCCTTTAGCTTCCGGCCGCTGAGCTTCAGCTCGCCGCTCAAGTGCGCTTCCTCCAGGATCCGCTCGAGGCTTCTGGTCAGCTGCTTCTGTATGTGGCCGCTCATGTTCGACGCGACCATCGCCATATTACATTTTTTCAGGCACGCACGCACGCGGAAGCACGCCGGCGAATTTATCCTCCCCGGCGCGTACCAGCCGCTCGTCTCTTGAACGACCAGGCGAAGATGCACACCGAATGATAAAGCTCCGCACCCGCCAACCACTCTGGATACTTGCTTCTGCGCTACTGATCGGGCATCGGGCCCTCGCCGGAGCGTGCTTTCGGTGCATTCGACTGCAGCGCCCCCGCCGCGACGCCATCTTGGATTCTCGATTGACATCGAGGCGCTGGTTCGATTCGAGAATCGCAATAGCAATCGCACTTCGAAATTCAAACGGTGCCAAAGTTAGCTTCCGCTTCTGTTCCCCGTGGATTTTTCACCCGGTTCGAAACGCTAATATCGCGTGTTTCTCTGTGATAAATGCTTTGCGCGATAGTTCGTGGGTGCTATAAGTGGTGGAACGTGACAAGCGAAGGTGAAGAGAACTCGGATACGGGACGAGGCTGACTTGATGACCAAGGTGCGATTATGAAGACTCAACGACCAGGAACGAGAGGTTGGAGATTCTATGGTAATGACCTGATCCGTAAAGCAAGGTAGGAACTCACGTACAGATGTACCTATTTACCGATTTTAAAAAAAAAAAGAACGAAATGAAGTGGATCGTTGGTTTATATTTCGTTTATATATCCAACGTACGGAGATCCAGCTCCAGATAGAAGTCGAATGAACTTTCCTAGTGTATTATCGTGTCTATCGCAATCATACTTGTATTTACAACACATTCAGTCAATTCAGATACATCGTACGTTACACGAAGGTCAAATTGAATCCTAGAGAAACACGAAAGTGTGTTTTATAATTAATTCTTCTTCTTCTGCACGTTGACGACTATATTTTGCGATGCTTGGTAGTCCCTTATCAGCTGCTCCTCGATGTCCGGTAGGCAAGGACTGTACCTCGAATATTCCATAGTGAATTCTCCCTTTCCTTGGGTCGAAGATCTCAGTTCCCCAACATAACCGAACATATCGTTGAGTGGAACTTCTGCTGTTAAAGAGAACCATCCATCGGAGCCGTCCGTATCATTTACGATACCGTGTCGCTTGGTTATTTGACCTACGATTATTCCCTGCGACAATACAGACATTCAGATTAATTGAATATATCGCTTGCTCCGTAATAGAAACGCAGGGCGTTACAGAACTATGGGTATAAACTTCCGCTGGTAGTTCCGAAACACTTAGTGCATTATTTACCTGGTACTCTATCGGAGCAGTCACTTCCACTGTCATAATTGGTTCTAAAATATGCCATGATCCACGTTCGAATGCTTCCCTCATCGCGCCCTGTGCAGCTTGAAAGAATGCAAACTCCGAGGAGTCGACGCAATGATGCATTCCGTCGATTAATCGAAATTTAATTCCCGCTATCTTTTGACCCGTAAGGAAGCCTGTCTCGCACATGAACTTGAAACCTTTTTCCACGCCGGGAATAAATTGCTTGGGAACATTGGTTCCTACCGTTTCATCCTTGAACTCGATCAAAGTATTCTGATGAGGTGGTAGTGGCTGAAAGGACACAGCTTTTATTACGTAAATCGTGACAGATGGAAAAAGATGATCAGAAATTACAGCAAGTCTATACCTCTATTATTCCAATTACTCGGGCGAATTGTCCAGCTCCTCCTGACTGCTTCTTGTGAAGATAGTCGAACTCGCAAGACTCCCGTAACGTTTCGCGGAATGAAACTTTTGGCTTTCCAAGGAGAATGGGACAGTTGTATTCCCGCTCAAGCCTTTGCGCATAAATTTCCAAATGTAACTCTCCCATTCCTGATACAATGCATTCCTGAAATGTACGTTGCGTATTATAGTCTCCTCGGTGCCATTTGTAGGGCTGTGTCCAGATAAACGTGACTTTTAATTCGGGAAAGTTACCTTGCTATCTGTGTTGTATTGAAATTTGAAAGTCGGATCTTCTTTGGTGAATCGCGCGACTCCTTTCGCAAAGTTATCTCTATCCTTCGAGTTCTTTGGCTGAATAGACATAGACACCACAGGGTCGGGTACGTGAATAGATTCCATTGATAATTCTAGATTCTGATTATTGACGAACGTGTCACCGGACGCGCAGTCTATACCAAATAAAGCGAAAATATCTCCGGAATAAACTTCGCTCACATCTTCCATCTGATTCGAGTGAAGTCGTACTAATCTTGGCACTCTGACCTATAGAGTATTACATTTATAAGGAGAAGGTCTTCTAGAATGGAAGGGATTTTATGTTCCACAAGTAGACGTACTTTTTTCTTTGTTCTCGTGTTATATAAAGATTCTCCTTTAGCCAGCATTCCCTGATAACAACGGAAGTACGTTAGTTGACCGAATTTGCCAGCTTCCAATTTAAATGCTAAACCAACAAAGGGATTCTTATTGCTCCTCTCAGAATTTAACATGACCTTGATCGATTCCCTTCTGTAAAGAGAAGAAAAAGTTGGTTCTATGCTGGGGAAAAAGACAATTTAAAAACGAGAATATAATATATGAAAAAGATTTACTCGGTTTCTTTAAGCGCATAATTTTCAACTTCTCCAGGGTTTGGTAAATAATCTATAACCGCGTCCAGCAGTGGCTGAACCCCTCTATTTTTTAAAGCAGTTCCGACTAATATCGGCGTGAATGATCGTTTCATACAAGATCGTCTGATAGCATCTCTTATATCTTGTTCTTCCACTCGCACTTCGTTCAAGTACATTTCCCCGAGTTTCTCGTCGACATTACTTAAATGTTCGATTAGTTCTTGCTTTCTGTCTTGCGCCTCTATATGTAACGGTACATCCATATATTTGTGAGTCTCGTTCAGACTTATTTAAGGGTAGCATAACCTTCTGATCATCAAAACATACCTGCTCTCATGTTTCCTGGGATTTCATCTTCTCTTACGACCTCGCCATAGTCTCCTTCAAAATATAAAGCTTTATTCGTAACTAAATCTACTATCCCCTTGTTGTTACCCTCTAAGCCAATAGGCAATTGTAAAAATGCGGCATTGTGGTATAACTTTCCACGTAATTGTTCCTTTACTCTGATGTGATTAGCACCCAACCTGTCTAATTTGTTGATAAATGCTATGCAAGGTACATTGTACCTCTTCATCTGTCGATTCACAGTCATAGTTTGCGATTGAACACCACCCACTGCGCACAGCACGAGTATAGCTCCGTCTAAAACACGTAAAGCTCTTTCCACTTCTACGGTGAAGTCAACGTGCCCAGGAGTGTCAATAATATTAATGTTATGATCCTTCCATAGAGTGTAAGTTGCCGCAGACTGAATCGTAATGCCTCTCTGCCGTTCCAATTCCATACTGTCCATCACTGCTCCAACATTATCTTTGCCTTTTACCTATCGTTGTACGCGGCGCAACAGAAGAACCAAACATTGCATATAGGAATTACATACAAAAGCTATAAGTGACAGACGCGCTAGACGCTAAGATTATTCGTTACTTACCTCGTGCATTTCGGATATTCTTCCAGTATAATATAATATACGTTCTGTCAATGTAGTTTTCCCAGAGTCTATGTGGGCCGATATACCAATGTTACGAATCCTTTCCAACGAATTGTGCTCCGCGAATTTCGCGTACGATGATAAAAGTCGGGAGTTCTGCTATAAACGAATAATCAATTATGTATGAACGCATCTTTTAATTAACCGTTTGCAACAAGAATTATAGAAGGTTAGAAGCTTTACTTTGAAAACGTGCAAACGCGCCGATGACAACATGTTTGGGCTGATATTGTGCCTTAAAACCGTTATGATAGACATTTGGATTGATCTTCTAATGCGACACGATATTACGTGACAACTGTTTATTTCTTTAATATCTTACAAAATTGTCATTACTTTTCAATGGCGTTCACGCCACACGTGCGAATGAACGTAATCACTCAACAAGTAAAAGTTATCGAATGAACCGCGTCCTTATCGCTCGTTAAAGTCCCCAGACGTGCATTATAAAATGAACAACAAATGATTTGAGAAAAAATTCTTCTTTTATTGTGTATCACATAATTATATACTTCATTATTTTCTTCGTATCATCCGTACTTTAAGGTCCGCCTCGATATAAAGTAGTGCGCGTCTTGAACGTAAGAATCTTATAATATCAACATAATAAAACATAACAAGCATTTATGTTTAATTCACGCATTAAGCCCGTCTTTATGCTACAAATATTTACATTGAGCTTACAGGGCTGGAAAGTATAAATATTATACAACTTAAAACTTACGCATTGTACTCAAATGTAAAATTTGTTTCTACATTTTTAGCATCAGTCATTAAGGCTCTGCTATATTTTCTTGAAAAACGAATTCGATATCCAAATGTAACTAACCCAGATTCCGATGGCTCCTCTCCCTTTCCTCTACAACGTACGATTAATGGGACTTTACGATTTTTAGAGCGAGAAAAGTAAATTCTGAGGATTATGAAAACAAGGATCATACGTGACGAATAGGTTCAATTTTACCTATGCCTCGATCGAAATATTGACACTGATTGTCTTTGATAAATCGTGCAATATTCATTAAACCATGAACGTCCAGTCTAGATACGAGCAGACAATGGGAATCATGATTTACACTTATTACATTTATCAAAATACGTTTCTAATGAATTCCGTGCTGCTAGTTTGAACAATATGAAACTCTAAGATTAACACTGATATAACATTTATGAGTAGCTACCTAGTTATGTCGGTTAAACACAGTGACTTTGAATCAAAAGATTCTTGAAGCACAAAATATACTTGCAAGGAGCAAATTATTAGCATAAGTTGCCGAATATGTCCGCCGTTTAATGTCTTGATCGATATTCGATTAATATCTCTTTTTCTCCCCCGTTTTTATTTGTCTCAATACGTGATGTTCATAATATGAATTTCGAGAGTATAAAATCTGTCTTATCCTTATACACTGTGTTTCTGTACATACATATATTTACGCTGAAGTTACACTACAGCCATTATCCTTATCTCTAAAGACCTTTACAAGTACATTTAATATTATATTCGATTAAAAGCAAGTTACGTTTTTGGTACTAGGTTTAGCCGGCGAATGTTTTTCATCGCTGTCGCCGAAGTCCATGCCGAATGGTACTGAATTCCAAATGGCTTTGTCGCTCCTGTCGTCCTCTTCGCTTAAAATATTGCACATCATTCGGTCATCGTAGAGTGAAAATCTTGCGGTTGAGTGTCCACGACCACGGACCTTCCTCACCGAGGGTGGCAAATCCCCCGGTGTCTTTATTCTCATATGTGGATGCTTTAGTACGTTCACATTCGATCCCACGTTGAAAACTTCGTTAAACTTGTCGATACTCTCCTGTCTACTCAGATTATTCTCCGTCTTCTTGTTCCTTAAATTTACAAGGGGCAAAGTAGAGGGCCGTATATTCGTATTGTTATCATTCTCTAGCTTCTGTTTGCCAACTTGCACGGCATTCTTGTCATTTTTGTCCAACAGAGCGGTAGAAGCAGGCGTTTTACTTATAATACCGTTCACATACTTTCCTCCCGGCGATATCGTCACGTTCGTTTCAACAGTTTTGATTTGCACGTTTTGCTTCGATAGTAAGTTCGATTTAGAGTCCTCCCTGTCTATTTGGTATTTATTGTACGGATACATTTTCTTATTGGCGAGTAGCTTTTTAAAATTAGGCCAACCGAACAACTTCTTCCTCGGACTTTCCTGCGAGCAGGCTTCGTGTACATTCGTCTGTTTGCGTTTACCGTACGATGAGGTGCCATCGTCGGATATAACGTTCTGAACGTATGGTATAGGCGTTGCTGGTCTTAACTGCGTGAGTTGTGTCGTATGTTGACTCAAGTAATCGTGGGAAACCAGGCCCTGTGCTTCTGATACAATTTTGTACTGATCGTTACACGCGTGCTTCATAGATTTATCGACGAGTACGTTGCCGTTACACCCCAGCTCTTCAAACGAATCCGACTGTAACATTAAGTTCCTTTCCATGCAAGGATTTCGGCCTTGATAAGGTTGAAGTGTCTGGGTATGATTATATACTGCTACTTCGTTTGAATTTTTAACTGGAATACAATTGAAGATTATACAGGGATTCGATTGGACCGGTACTTATCCAGCGGTAGTAGAATACTTACAACTATGCTCGTGAACGATGCTTTCGGAAGGCGATAGTGTCACCAAATTTTCAACAATGCCACCTTCGTTGCTCGAATTGTCCTGTACTGTGTGTAGTGCTAGTTGAGCAATGTGAGCGTTGTCATGATGCGAAGTTTCGCTGTAGAGACTGTTCGTAGTTGAAGGCACTAAGATGCAATGGGAATTTACCATTGGACTTCCATCAGCAAAGTGTACAGTCACTAAGAATTGTATAAATTACTTTCTTTCTAGTACTTCGTCATAATATATATTTCTACCATGAGCGGGCCGCGAAACTTACCACGATGCGATTGTAACTCTGAAAGACGTTCCTCTATACACAAAGCAGTTAATCGAGCTTCCGCGTCTGCGTCCCAACAGTCTTCCATAGTTTCCTTAATCAAACGTATTCCCGGTCTGTCCACTAAATTGCCCTCTAATAAAGGTCTCGCTTTGTTACGAGAGACTAAAACTTGCATCTGTTCGAATGTTGGATGAAGACCAATCTCTTTCTCGTATGGTTGCTTATATAGAGGTATTTCTGACGCCGGCAAATAGATGTCGGAACATCGTGAAACTAATTCCCAAAGCACTAAGCCCATTGCGTAAACATCTATCTGCTTTAAAGAGCTCTCACAATCTCGTAAATTAACTGCACCTTCCAACACTTCGGGTGCCATATATCTCAAGGTTCCGACCTAGTTCAATGATTATCGAACGACATTATAAATGATTTTATTGATTAAACATCTTGCGTATGCAAATCGTTATCTTACGTCATTAATTGATTTTATCTCGGCGTGTTGTTCCTCTCCGTTCGAATAGTACTTGGAACCAGAAATTTGAACAGCCAACCCTAAGTCACAAATACAACAAGTACCATCTGCTTTAATTAGTATGTTCCTTGAATTGATATCTCTGTGGGCGATGCAAGGCTTGAATTTATCTGTAAAATTGACCCATCTGATCTGAGGTGTCCTTTACAACATTTAAGATCATTCTTTAATAAATTTATTGTACTTACCACCTTTGTGTATATCAGTGTGTAAGTAAGCAAGTCCTTTTACCATAGAGAGACCCATTTTACAGAATGTGGCCCAATCAATTGTATGGGTTCTTAAGAAGTCTGTCAAAGTACCACCTGGTGCGAAACTAAGTACCAAAAGATATTCAACGCTGCCTTCCATGCTTACTCTTTCATCGACACCTGAATGAAAATCACATAGGTAGTGATGGTGATGTCTTTCAATAACGAATGGAAAATTATTAAAGGAAAACTACTAACCGTAATAACTGAGTAAAGATGGGTGTTCCATGAATGGAAGGCAATAAGTATCTCGTTCGTTTTGAAAATAATTACGATAATGAGAAGGGAATATTTTAACGGCAACATCTTGGTCTCCCATGCTGCCTTGCCATACTGATCCATACCGTCCTTGTCCTGAAATCATATTATACATTTCAATAACAAACCTACAAATACCTGTTTGTGTTGTACGCTAATTATTTAAACGGCAAAGAACGTACCTACAATTGTCGTAAGTTTTAAATGATCTACCGTGTAAGTACCAGTTCTTAATGCTGTACTATCCATAAACTGATCTGTGTAGGAATGTGGCTTTCTTAATCTTGCTAACATATTCGTATGGTACATGCGATATACCATTAATGTTACAATAGATATCACTAATAATACACAGACTAGAATGCTTGTTATGATAAGCATCCATCTTTCGGAATCCGTCTGTTCCAAATATTCAGTTGCTGTAAGAATGCAAATAAGGGGGATATCATTGAGAATTTATGCGACGATAGACAGCGCTCTGTATGTAACAACCAAAGTGAAGAAAAGTCAAGGGAAATGTGAAGGGAAAAGTAAAGAAAATTGAAGAAAAGTGGAGAAAAGTAAAGGGAAACGCAAAGAAAATTGGAGAAAAGTGAAAAAAAGTGATGGTCAAAGTGAAGAAAAGTGACCTTACTTGGTTGATTATTCTCCGAAGGAATAGAATTATGTACTTTATTCTCAGAGTACATAAGATTAGTACTATTAATATTGAGATTGCAATAATCTCCATGGCAGCAACAGAATTTTGTGTTGTTTAGTGCCTTGGTCGAGCGTTGAAGAGCAATACACTCCGAAGTTTCACATTTCTGTTCACCAGATTGCTTCCAGCAACCTGAATTATCATACATTAGAAATTTGTAATACCTCTAATCGCGTAATAAACCTTATTAGACACTAAAAGACATCTGGTGTACCTTGGGATAAAATGATAATTTGTGTTCCATTCGCAGTCTTATCTTCTTGCCATAATGCGTGACAAAAGTTAGTGCATTTTTCAAACTTAATATTGTCATCTGTCTGTAAGAAATTTTTTTTATTCCATTGAATTTATTTCACGCTTAAATTCGATCGAGTAGTTAATAGATTTGTTGGTGGAAATGCGATTCTGTAACGCATATCATGTTTCTAACTTACTATGGTATGAGCTATATTACTGTCGTTGGGTATAGTTTCAGGTACACTAGGTGCATTTTGTTTTAAAGAAAGATTTTCGATAGTTTTCTTTCTGCTGGCACATATTCTAATGGCATTAATAGGTGCTGAGTTTATCCCACACAGTAGCACGGTCAATGTAATCGATACAAAGGCTTTCATTGTGCTTAGACAGGCCTCTTGAACTCAAACACTTCACCAGAAGCGTTGGTCCTCAAGTACTGGCATCTTTGATTACATTAACATATACTATTGCCACATGTAGGTTTTATTCATCTGTTTATTACACACATCATAAATACATTCGTTGCAAAGCATATGTACATAGTAATATCCAAGTAGTAAATTCCTTGTAAAATAAATGCGATTCAGAGTTACACATTATAATAATTGTACGAACATAAAAGAACGAATGAGACTTCATAAAGTTGTTCGAATATTATGAATACATTAAATTAACACGATTGATGAAGTATTGATGATTAGAAAGAAGTAATTAGATACATAGGACAGGGAATGTGGATAAGTAAGAATCTCTATTTTGGAAAAGGGAATGCTTTATTATAGTAGATTGAATATAACACTGCTCATGAATGAGCCCTTTGTGTAAAAAATAAAAGCGGCGGCAATTATGACAGGAAGGAGGAACAATCACTCAGGGAATGGTTTTGCAGAAAACTGGAGCAATGCTTGAAATGTTCACACTGTTGTATATATCGCAGGCGCGTATAAAAAGAAGCGTGATGCGTGCTACAAAAAATTTGAAAACGAAAAAGAAAATACAGGGTTCGTGCGATGATACATCGCAAGCAAGTTGAACGAAACATACTTACATCTCAGAGAACAGGTTTCTCGAGTTTTTTAATCGAGAATCTTGCGAAGAAGGCTTCGGCGCTAGCAATAACATCGCGCACATCCGCGACGTAATATGAAATATTTTTTAAATAAATATCGCATCAACATTGGTACATTTGACAGAAAAACCGTATGCATTGAATTGTAATTCATTCACGTGTTCGCAAAGGCAGCGTAAAGCGTCACTTCTGTAGCAGTGACCCCCTATCAACTGTTCGTAATACCAACTTTACTTACTAAACCAATTACACGTAACTTAATTTATTAGCATTCTTAATTTCTATTTCTTTACCTCGATCGATGTAAAGTTCAGAATTACATTTTCAATTCGATATTCCACAACTTAGTTTAATGAACGCAAATACTAAATACATTTACGATACATGTGACAGGAACTAGTTGACATGTTATTCGTTTCATCGCGCGAGGAACAACATTTCAACGCGTGTTGGTCAATTTATTGAGCCAGATGATATTAATTTTTCCAAAGTAAAAGTTAATTTGAAACGGTGCAACCGATAGCATCGAATGCAGCCAATCAGACATTTCGTCTTAATCTTAAAAGTTTTCAACCCACGCAGTCCAAGCTCGTGAGTGTTTGTAACTAGAGACCTACGAATTGGCGCGCAGCGTCTTATTCTGTGTGTTTCGATGTTATATCGTGCAAATGGCGGCTTTCGCGATGTTTTGTTCGATGTTTCTTAAAAATTAACCATTCGCGTTGCTCGTAGTGCATAATAGGTAAGGTAATAGCATCTGTCGGTTCACCCTGTGTTTGTGAGAGCTTGCTACCGACATGGTGAAGCTGCATAAGAAATTTTTCGCGGGGGATAAAGTGTTTGCGAAAGTTCGAGGTTATCCACCGTGGCCAGCCAAAGTAAGCACAACCGTATACTTAACAAATATGTTTTCTAGTCCAAGCAAGACTCGCAACAATAAGAATTCGGTCCACTAATAACAATCCCTCCATCCCGTCTATTTTCGAATTTCTTGTTTCTCGCTTATAGTACTGCTTCAAAGCAACATGATGTCGGTATTAATTTATTCAATGATTATGTTTACATAAAGACCACATACACCAGTGGGTGTATCTGGAATTTAATAGACCCCCGCAGTTTACCAGACTCAGTGTCACCTTGTTATTGCAATATTTGCTTTACTTAAATACTGCAATCAGACTAATCGATTGTGTTTATAATAAATGGCTAGATAAATACAACGTTACGTAACTCGCTTATGATAGGACATTACGTTATAACGCATACTCTGTTGATATGATTTCAGGTTGAAAAAGTTATCGATCCAAATTCAAAAAATTCAAAGTATAGCGTGTACTTTTATGGTACAGGGGAAACGTGAGTAATAACTTTTCTGACAATGTGTAAACAGTTTTTAAGTTAATCGACGAGGCATATGCCTGTAGCTATGTAGTTAAATGAAACACAAACTGTCGATACTATTAGTACAATTAATAACAAAATATCTAAGAGGAGTTTTAAATATCTTGCTTCAGTGCTGTGTGTAAAGTTGAAGAGCTGTATACATATATTGAAAACAAAGCAAAGTTTGGGAAACCTCTTAGACGAAAATTTTTTCACGAGGGTTTATTACAATTAGAACAGGAGCTTAAGAATGATAGAAATAAATCGACTGGTAATATTACCAACCTCAAAGGTAAATCTAACAAAATGGTATTACGTACGCGAGTATGGTGCAGGAATCGTACTTACTGAGGTTTATTACATTGATTAAGAGCCCGCTATTGGCGAAGAAGCAGCGAAGGAAAGTGACGCTGGAATGGATTTACCGACAGTTAGTGCTGCTGATAGTGATATGGAATCAGGATCCTTGGTGATTGACGAAGAGGAGAAGAAGAAATCCATGAAAAGGAGAACTATGCCGGGTGCTACTACCAATCCTGTAATATATTTATGTTTATATATGTATGCATCTGCTGTGAGTGCTTGTGCATGTTTGCGTGTGCGTAAATATATATGTAGATATATATTCGAGTTAGGAGTTCTTGCACATTACGGCAATATTGTTTAAGAAAGCAATTATTGACCTGAACACTCCAATAGCAATTTAGGAATTGCCGACAAACATTTGTAGAGGCTGGATAATTTGTGCGATTATTCCTTACAATTACATGAAAGTACTATAATATAACAACATAATCAGTGTTATGTTGCATTATATTAAGCTTGAAACACGTAAAACAATTAGGACACGCCAGAGATAAAGAAGAGACGTGGGAAACCAAAATCTTTGTCCGCATCTACCAGTGATACAACCAAGCAAGACGCCGCCTTTGATTCTCAAGGAGAGGAATCGCCTAAAGAGGTTGTGAGTCGTAGTGGTAGAAAAATTAAACCTAAACGGTTTGCTGATTTCTCAAGCTCGGAAGGAACAGATACTCCCGACAGAAATGGTACATGGAAGTAACATAATTTAGGTGTTGATCAGAGCGTTTTATTAGAGTGTTCTTCAGTGAACGTTTTGTGGGTTTTAGAACATGGAAGGGGCCGTGCTAAAATTAAAATAGAAGACACTAGCGACCAACAAACACCATCGGGTGTAATGCACAAGAAAAGGACCACTTTGGAAAGTAAGAATAGGGAATCTAGGTTACTTAGATAGAAATCAGTTACGAGTACTTAAGCATTGCGTACTTAACAGGAAAGAACAATGTAGGTGAAGCACCGATACTGGAAGGCACCGTAGTGTCTAGCACTACATCCTCGGAAACGCCAGGCCGTTTTCTGTTGGCGCTGACGTTTGCTGGTGAACACGTAGGCATTAAGTTAGACATGGATAAGCCAAAGTCTTTTGAAAGCGAAAAAGCTCGAACGCAGTGGGAGTGGACGACCGCCAGAAGTGCTATGAAATTGAAAGCACAATTGGAAAGCGGGGAAATATTGCCGGAACAAGTGAAGGATTGCTTGGATTTCAATGTACACGTGCCGGACGAGGAGAAACGGCTACTAGCAAAAGACGGAGCGCTTCATCGTAAAACAAACAAATTGAGGTAGTAGTGAATTGGCTCGTTGAAAGCGTCAGTGTTTCATTCTGAATGTCGGTTCCAGATGGTTGCGTATAGAAGCGCAACTTTTGCAACTGGATGCTCAAATCAAGTCCAATCTCGGATTGGATAGAGCAAATCCGGACAAATGTTTACAAGCAATGGATAATATGCTGTCGCTTCCAATCGATCCCTTAATGCTGAAAAAGCATCCGCATATCGTGGAGACTGTCAAAAGGGTAAAGGAGTATAAATTATGCTCTCGTTGCTTGGCAATTACTGATTAGCATGTTTTAATTGAATTTTTAATCACTTTCAGTTGCGGCGATACATTGGCAACTTGGCCGATTGGAAATTAAGCGAAGAGGAAGAGGTAACACGTTTTGCTTTAGGAGTATATGGAGTGCGCAATCTTAAATCATTACACTTTTTGTATGTCCCGTGAAATTTTGTTTGTAGGCTACGTTCAAACAAAAAGCAGAACAAATTAGACAAAAGGCTGAGCATATATACAACAAATTTAAGGTAATTATATGTAACGAGATGCGTGTGTGATGTGTTACTTGTGTACGGATAGAGCAGCATCTGGCACCCAGAACTTCAAAGTCCGCTTGTGTGCATTTGTGTGTCTCGAATAGATAGGTGTATTATATTTTTCCTTTCAATGAACAATACGCAGGCTATGTTTACCATACCCGAAGGTCAATCGTTTTGGCAATCGTTCTCGGACCAAGTGGTCCATTTCAAAGAACTAACGAAGGACATGCCCGAGGAGAAAGTATTTTCTCTAATGTCTGACCCTGCTTGCTCAGGTAAATATGTAACCTCGTCACTGTTGACACGTTGGTTGCCACGTTGATCCGTACTGCCAGAGAAGTTCAGAATTTATACGAGAACGCGATAACTGAGCCTAATGATAATTATCACGACAACGTGCTAATCAATGTGTCAGAGGACACGAATTGTTTTGATAAGGTGACTTCGCGTTTCTATGAATGCAGAAACGAAATTTATAGATGCAGCCATATCAGAGGACTCACCCATGGATGACAGTGGTAGTCAACCAGATACAGATGCACCTGCCGAAGTAAAATTAGAAGTGCCTACCAGGAGCGAGACTCCGAAGGAGTCAGAGGCCAAGTAACCACAGTGATCTTTTGTATCTGATGATGTGAAAAAACCATGCTTATTTTCTTTTGTACTAATGTAGTACTACACGACACGAGTGTCTTAAAGCTGAAAAAAAAAGAGTTCGCTTTTTCACACTTGAATATCACTTTTGGATAAATTCTGACACTATATTTTACTGAATGGGTCTTCTAGTAAATTTCCTCGCAATCATAACTCATCCCTCTTACAATATCTGTAATTAATGCAGCCCGTGCTACGAACGAACCGGCTTTTACTCTGCCAAGGATGTTACGGAAATCGGTTAATTGTGATGCACTTAGGAGTTAGAGTAGACATTATAATTGTTTCTTCTATTGTGCAACACTTTTCTTTTATGATTGCAATTCTTTTTGCATTTTTGAGCAATACCAAAAAAAGAAAAAAAAAAGTAGAAAAGAGAGAAAAAAAGATATTTACGAAGACCGTATAAATACCTTTGTTGTTTCGAGGATGATTATCTACTAGTAGATAAAAGTGGCAACGGAGACCATTGTATATATGAGAAAAAAATGAAAGCTGCAATATCTCTCAATATGCAATGATCAGAGGTGCGATGTAGGTACGATTAACCGCATAATTTACTGGTTTCAAACTAGAGTTTTAATAGCGCCACGCCTCGATGCAGTCGACGTTCCGTTTTCATCGCACTTCAAAGGCATAACTGAAGCGGTCATTCGAAAAGGAAAAAAGACACAAAGAAATTGGCTATTTAATCGTTTGTTTGTGTAAAATATTGTTAGAAATCGGTTAATGAATCTCTTGAAATGTGTTCACTGAAGTATTGCTATGTTTGGACTGTACAAAGTAGAAAAATAGTAGTTTCTATTGAATCCCAGCTGAAGAATAACAATTAAAAACTTTTGTAGCTGAAAGCTTGGATAGCTGTAAGTAACTCGAGCGGCGTGAATATTGCTGTTTTTATCGATACTATGGTTTGTACGAATTTTGTAAATGAGAAATTCTTGGAGCTGGTGCAGCTTGTTGTTGGAAATTTTACAATGTAAATTATAAACTACACTTTTCTACGGGCAAGGTATTAAGAATAAAACTTGCGACATTCATTTCGATTCAGCAACTTTCGGTGGCTCACAGCGCAATAGTCGTTTGATCTTGTTGTTTTCCTTTTAGGACGATTGCATTTAAAGTAAGCACGATCACTAACATTAACGACATAAATGTACTTTTATAAAGACGTATGAAAGAAAAGGACACTGTAAAGGTGATGTTGTTAATAAAAACGAATTGGTGTATTTATTCATGTCGAATGACAGAGAAACCATTTATTCTCGTTCGGTTCTGTTCTTGTATTATGTGTATCTTATTTATTTTCACGGTGATCCGGGCAGATGCCTTTGAAGTGCATTGAAAGTAGGAACAGCCAGATGAATATTTTCTGTTCAGAGTTTTCTTTTTTCTTATAATTTTAGTTGTTTAATTTTTTAAATAATTACTATAAGATTTATCACGTACTCTCCCAAAGTAAACGGATAGAATACGTTGCATGTTAAGCGAATATCTTGATTAATAAAACAAAAAAAAAAACATGTTTACTTCGAATGTCCAGAATCATAGATATTTTGAATAAAAAACTTAATACAGACCTCTGCGGCTCTTACGGAGCTACCTGTGTCAATATATCCGTGTAAAATGTTTGCGCATAAGTTGTATATTAAACGAGCAACGTCATTACTGTCCGATTGTCAGGATATCGTACGATTGGCGTGTAATTAGCGTATAATGGACATAATTATTACGACGCGCGTTACGAAGAGTAGCACGCTTCATTTTTTTCTTACGGACATCTGCATGTAGAAAAAATGAAACGTGCTACTTTTCGTAACGCGCGTCGATTAGATTTCTATCACGTGCAACATAATTGCGTGCACACGTAAAGCGGTTCAATATTTAATGTTATCATTTCTGTAGGAATAGCAAAGCGAACAGCATTGGCAAAACAGTTGTACCGTGGCATTACATCGTTAGAAGTGTAACAGATGTTTTCACGTGCGCGTGAAAAATCTTTCAATTGCAAACGGGGGTCTAACCATACGAGCAACCACGTTACAATCAAAACCATTTGATAATTGATTAGTCGACGATGATAGTTCATCGTAGAGAACGATAGTTGCGCAATGGTCTTTCTAAATTAGCATACAAGAGAAATTATACACCGCAACGCCTGTATTATTTAGATACACGAGGATGACACGCAAATGCCATTTGTCTCGGTACATTCACTGGGCATATTTACTAGGCTTTCTTCTGTTTAAAATAATCGGTCTCGCGACGTTCTCCGTGCAAAGGAATAACTCGACAAGGAGGTCCTTAGAAACCAGCTGTGCTTTCATTGGTACAAAATTGGCAATACTTTACAACTTGCTACTCTTCTGTATGGCCGTTTCGGTTTTCACCACTATCCCAAGTAGATACTACTCGGATTACACTAACAAGAACATGATCACCACGATCGTAGAAATTTTTCTGGGGATATTGGGTACACTGATGATCTGCACCGTTCTGCTGTGTTATTGCAAAGATCAGTCGACCCTCGTGAGAATTGGCAATCATTTCATTCTCGTTGAGACGGAGCTACGTCGGCTGCGTGAACCAATTGATCGGAAACGGACCGTCTGTCTTTTATTGGTCCTCTACTTGTTTCAATTAGGTTTGGTCGTGGCTGTTATGGTCACGGATTACCTTGCCTTTCAATCCACCCCTATGTTGTGGTTAACGGATATCATGCCTATAGCATTCGCCAGCTGGATTTTAATCCAATACTTCTCGGTGCTTACCTTCGTGAACGCAACTTTCGCGGACGTGAATGGTTCTATACAAAGCTTGTGCAGGAGTTGCTCCTATTGCAAACGTCCGATGCTTTTCAATCAGTATCGTCGCGTGGTCGTTACCAGTTCTTCGATTCAGCTGCTTTTACGGTTTCGAGACATTCACGATCATCTGTGCAGCATTTCCGACGACATTTCCGAATTTTACTCTATACCCGTTCTAGTCGGCGTATCGTACGTCTTCTTCCAGTTCCTGTACAACGTTTACTATCTCTTAATACCCATAGTGATGAACGATATAGTTTTAGATCCCATGATTCTAGCGAACACCATTCTCTTGTTAGTCATCCTCGTGTATCCTCTCAGTTTGCTGACTACGAAGATCACCAACACCGCGAAAGAGGTAGGAGCCTCGGGACATCGTGCTGCGCGAGCGCGCGAGAGGGGAAACTTATCAGAATTTTCATATTTCTCTTTGCAGATCGGAAAGACAAGGGTTTCCGTGCATGCGTTGTTAAACTGCGCGATCGACGGAGAAACGAAAGCAGAGGTAATGCAAATACATCCACAGCGAGTCGCGCAGCTTCCCGTCGCTCAACACAAATTTTTTCTAGCTAAAGCAATTTTCGCTTCAGTTGCTCCAGCGAAAGATCAAATTCACCGCTAACGGATACTTTGTTCTAGACAACACGCTTCTCCAAACGGTGAGCAAGAGACGCGAGTAGATCTGACAAGGGAAGATCCCCCAACCCGGGAATTCAAAAAATTATGAAACTGGGGATATATAGAGGATATATAACTATGTATTACGCATTCTTTTTTGCTGCTCAAATTCACTCTGAGGAGGTAAAATTAACCCCTGAAAATCCGGCTATTTTCCAATTTTGTGTTCTAACTCGCGAGCTGTAAGAGATAAAAACAATTCAGACGAAAGTTACTTCTTTTAATCAGGACTACCATTTGGTAACTTACAGATCTCACAGTTCGCGAGTTATAAAACAAAATCGGAAAATAGCCGGATTTTCAGGGGTCACTTTCACCCCCTTAAGGTGGTGAACTGGCCGCGACTGCGGCCGCGCATTGGAACGGCAGCCTTTAGAGTGAATTGAAGCTACAAAAAAGTTGCGTAATACATACTTATATATCTTCTACATATCCCCAAAGTTTTATAATTCTTTGATTTTCCGGCTTGCGGGCCGGTGCAAGATTCGCCACCTGACCATGTATATTCTTCCTTGATAGATGCTCGGCGCTGTGACAACGTACGTGGTGATTCTTATTCAATTTCAAATGGCTACCACGGTTCCGACCGTTTTCCACTGCAACTGCACGCGGGAGTAATCGTAAAAACGCATGCATCGATCGACCTGCGAATACTTTAAAGTAAACAACGTGGGAAGAGGGATCTTGTGACTGTACAGCGCAGCCTATGCAGAATAAAGACGGTGTCATGTTCGTTTCTTTTTTAATCAGAACTTATCAGTAATTCCGTTAAATAGGAATAATACATCGATTGCATGCACGGCAGCGGAGTTATATGACTGATTAAATACCTTGTTGCTCGCAACGAATCTTCGCACATTTCTTTGTATGTACACGCATATGTAATGTCGGAAGTAAGCATTTCAAATTTGAATAGCCTATGTACAAAGTACAGGAGGAAGTTATTACGCACAGCTTCTGTTCGCAATGGAAATTAAACGATGATCGATACGAGAATGGAGAGCTGGGTGTTGTATCGAGAGCTAGTTACTCGCAACGAAACGTGTCAAGACTATACGGGTACCTAAAGTGAACAGACAGTCTACGTTCCTGAATTCCACTAACAATTCCATCGTTCCCAGAGTCACCCACGGTATCCCGTTTCAACATATATTTGGGCGCGAAGCTAGGCCCGCGGAATAGTACACGACAGACGCGCACTCTTAGAGATTACGTTGCTCGCGTTTCCCTCGAACGATCGTTAAAAAAAACACGCGCATTGAAGATATATTTGCGAACGGGATACCGTCCCTACATTCGCCTCGACATAACGTTTGTAGGAACTGGATTGCCTTCGGGAAGAATACACCAGGTCCACGAAATGATCGGTTCTTCTAGTTAATCACAACCAATTAATACTATAACGACGATCATAGCCCGGATCGTTTATCTTTTAAGATTTAAGGTGTCAGGGATGGAATGCATGATAAGCTTATCTCTTAACTATGCGATATAAGCAACGCCTTATCAAACGATCGAAGACCTTCGCGCACACTGGAATGGGTATCTTCATGCGCTCGCTTGTTCTCTGAAAAATACGTCTCGACGTACGCGCGAGGAACTTTCTATCGCGGGCGTATTGCATTGTGAATGATACTTCTCTTCATGAATATATATATATATATATATTCACACAAACACACTCGTACCTAACATTACACGAGCAATCGCTTCGTTCCGAAATTTCGCTATACGCGCGCGCACGTCGACAGGAGTTTGCCGTTAACTGTTACACTGTCCTGGTTTTTATCGGTCTATTTACGTCGCCTACGAATACTACAACACTTTCTTGCGAAATACGGAAATATATAATCGCGCAGCTTTCGAACGAATTTGGAAAGCCTCGGAGGTTCGTCTGAACGTGTTAATAACTGGTCTGAAAAATATCGTATCAAATTTTCTCTCGCTCGTGCAACGGTCCGTAAAGTTCTCTCGGAAGCGCCGAGGATCGGGGACCATCGCACTCTGGCTATCTGAAAGACCGCAGTAGGATAAAAGTCACGTCGTTCGTTTGCATTCTCGAACAAAAAGGACATCCTTCAAGGGACGGCGTTTACGAGCGAATGCTTTACTCGTTCTAAGGTTCCTCGATAGAAAACGTGAAAAAATCCGTGCCTGCTCGCGGCACGTCGATCTTTCCCGTTGCAATTTCCCATTCCGCGTGATAGAATTTGACCGTCGCCGGTGTAAAAAAAGTGCTGTACAATTACCGTGTAATTAATATTGTCTCTGCTGGCCGGTGTCGGGCTTGTCGAAAGCTTTTTAAGAAAATACTGCGCGTCGGGAGGCCGGGTCCGATCGGGACTCGGGCCGGTTCGACGATTTCGATACAAGCGAATCGAGGTAGAGAACGATCAGCTATCAAAATCAATCTCGCCGCTGTAGAGCGTAGGTAATGCCGATATCTGTTTTGTCCGTTGGCAAGGTCCCTCGAAGGAAACGTCGACATGTTAAAGGGGTTTCTTTGGCGTATCCGCTACGGGTACAGGCTACGTTTGCTAATTAACCGCTAAATTATAAATACGCGTTATTGCACACTGACGAGCGTAGATTCAAGATTCGGCGAAGTACGTTCGCCAATCGAATCTTAAATGCAGAATACATTAGTTTAATTTCAACGGTGTGCGCTTCTTTCTTTCGTCTCTGTTACGAGCGAACGGGTAGTGTCAGTTAATCCCATTCGCGGCACTCGTTAATTGCACTCGACTAGAATATGCAGCGATCACGCGAGGTAGTCTAGCGTGCGGCTATACTCGCCCGTAACATACAAAGTTAATAGTCCCTCGAGAGTATCGGTGCGTGTCCCTTCCCGTGCCATCTGAACGCTTACTGTCCTTGTACTCGGCGATAACGCGCGTGATAGAAAGGGAAACGCGCCCCGTACCGATTTCCCGGCTTGGGCGGAACAACAAACAGAATCTTCTCGACCGCGTGATCGTTAGATCATCGCTAGACGGTTCCCGATGAACGGTTGCCATCGTTAGACGGAAGTCTCGGCGGAAGTAGTGCCATTTATCGATAACGGGCTGATGCTTTCCTTCGATCGTATCAAGTCCACCTGAAACGGCGAAACCAAACATTCCCTGTAATATCGCGAAACGCGCGGACGCCGTGCCAGTTCTTTCAATCGACGATTGTACGGAGCATCGAGTACGCGGAAGCGCGCGTACATTCCTTCGGTTAATTAAATTTAAAACGTTCGCTGTCGCGCGAATAATGTCGCGATTACGTTTGAAAGAACATGCACGCGAATAACATTTTGAAAAGTGCAGAGCAAAAGGATAACTAAGCAAAGGGTAGCTATGAAGTAAGGGCGATTGTGGTCCTTTTCTTCGCTTTCGGAAGGCGGTCGGGTTTAATTTAAACTCCAGCTGCTTCTATCCATGCACGCCAGGTAAAGTTCAACGTTCCTCTTAATGGTAAGGAGAATTCTATCTAGGACGACTCGACTGGAGGGTTCCGTGCATCCCCCTTTCATAGTGTTACTCACAGTAGCGTACAGGGGGTGTATGTCGCATGCCGGTGTATTGGTGCTCTTGCTGTGTGTCTTGCCATGTGATTTATCGGATTGGTGATGGTGGTGGTTAGAATTTAGAGTCATTTACGTGTGTCACCTTGATAGAAATCCCACTGTCATCCTCGTCCTCCTCGGTCATGGTGGTCAGCCTCGTAGTCTCGTCAGCCATCAACGAGCTCTCCTTCTTCAAATGCTTCTTTGGCTTACCGGCGCTGAATTCAAAAGAGACTCGATCTATGCCGATCCCTCCTCTGATAGCCTGCCTGCTGTGCATTGTACGTACTTGCTCGACTTTGGCTGCTTCGGCTTCTCGTTGCCCTCGTTCACCTGCTGCCAAATCCCAGTCTTGTTCACCTCCTCGCTGATGTTGATGCTCGCTATAGGGATCTTCATGATGTTGCCGTTCGCCAACGAGATCTGTATGTTACCCGACGCCCCGTAGTCCATCGGCTCGCTCTGCTCCTGCAGGAGAAATCACCGTGTCAGTTTGACCCTGGATCGCACCGCGAGCTGGGATGAAACAAGTCCAAGCCATGCATCGAACTCATTGTCAGCAAAACTCTCGCCACTACCGTCATTTATCGGAACAGCTCCAGCAACGATGGAGTTTAGATCTGATTTGCATTCAATGGGAAACGAGCGATTATTCGTGGGATGAGGTAGCACGTGTCATGATTCGATGCAGTCGGGGATCAGTGCCATCGTTGCTGCGATCGCAAACGGATTTACCGCAGTGCCCGACATTCGGTGTTGAGCGCAATGAAAGTGTGATCTTCAGCGGGGTTGTAGATAAGAATCTGAATAATTACTCTCGATGCTGAGGAACTACGGACGTGCACTTGTGGTCACGTACCAATCATAGCCGCAGGACTCGACGACCACTGGGTGCCTTTCTGTCTCTGGCATTCTTTCGTTTCCTCATCGATCTCTGTCTCTCTCACTTTCTCTCTCAACCTCCCTCCCTCTGTCACACCTACCCCTGAAGACAGCCTGTTCCTTCCTTAGAACTACACTTCTCAATTACGATGCTTTACGTTCTTGAAACTTAACGTTCGATCTCTCAAACAAGAGATCCGTCTAGCGCTAAGCAGTCGGCTCTTTTCTGAATCTCAAAGGTGGCATGCGAACGGAACGTGTTTGGCTAGTGTATTGTGTGTCGATCGTGTGTCGGTAAATGCTGCGCAAGGAAGAGTCGGGGTTACAGAGAGATATGTGTGTGTTTTTAAACAATAATGTATTTTCATACGTTAAGGCAGGCGATCGTCGAACCGATACATGTCTGTCGAATGGTAGGCGAAACATCGACGTTGTTATACTTTTGCGTGTGTTGTCGCGATCGAGTGATAACGATGTTTATACTCGCGATCGAAGAATTACTGGACTTGGTCACGTTTCAACGTGTCCGCAGATTCTTTAGGCGATCAAGGATGCCGCAATACCCTCTGAACATTGCGACACCTTACGAGCTTCCCGATGGTATAAACATTTCCGGTAAATGCGATCAACGTTCGATCTAATTTCACTACAATATATAAAGCTTACCTATGGAAACGTTCGTGACAATTGTATCTAAAAGGCAATCGTTCAAACATTCGACGACCGCATAACTGTTACACATAATTAATACTGGTCTGACCGTGTGCCGTTTGGCTTTAGGTCATCTTATTTGCGATTTATTTTTGGCACAAGCGATCGTGGGAGAGGAGGGAATCCTCTTTTGGTCGAAATTCTGATTTAGGAAAAAGCGTGTCCTCTCGCATGGATGGCGATGATGTTGGTTCATTATTGTACGGGCCACTCTTGTCGTCCTGGCACGTCCAGCGGCGGACTGTTATTGCTTTGGGTCGGAGAAACGTTAACAACGATGACTCTGTTCGCTAGGATGCGGGCAGCGAGCTTTAGGCCGCTGTTCACGCGATCGACCCTCGAGATATCGCGTTTCTGGCGAAACGCTGGCCCGTCGTAGTTGCAGTGACCACGGAGCAAATGCTCGTCACGCGGTCACTCCTCGCGTGCTATTTACGACCGAGCATCGCGTTTAGTATTCGTCTCACGGTGCTAACCTCGCCACTCTCCAGCTGGCGAAGATCGTCGGCGTGTTTCTTGCTTGGTTCGGGCATCACGTCGTCCAGGATCTTGAGCTCGCGCTGAGTGAACACCAGGTCCAGGGACTTGCGTATCCCGATCATCACCACGAGCTGCAACAATGAAAGTACGAGTCGATCAACTCAGCCAGGATCCCCTCTGACCAGGATCATTTAATTCAGTAGCGCTCTTACCATCAGAGGGAACAGAATGGAAGTGCTGCTGAAGGATTTTATGATCCAGAGACAGGACAAGCAAGTCAGCTGCATCGCGGTGAACAAGTGCACGCGCTTTAGGGGTACCTGGCAGAAAATTCAATCGTCAGTTGGCTGGTTACTCCTCGGCCGATAACAGAGAAGAAGTTGCTTGTTCTCTGGTTTACCTGTCGGAGGAACATGTAATCGGGTTGATACTTGACGGGCATCAGCATGATCAGGATCCTGTCGAAGAACTGAAGGCCTTTCAACGATGCTACCCCCATGTAGAGGAACACGCCGAACAGCACAGGCATCGGTATGTGCCTGAGCATCGGTGTCAGGAGGACCGAGCAGCCGATCATCAGAAAGATGAGGATGTGAGTGACACGCTGCTCGCGGACACCCAAGAACTGTGGCTTCTCCCCTGGCGCAGCGCACTCGGATTCCAGCTTCAACGAGTTCACGTGGTTTATCGAGAGCACCGTCGCCGCGACGAACCAAGGCAACCCCATCAACGAGCAGATCTCTATGAGGATCGCGAGAATGAACAGATCCAAGTGATACCCGCATCCTTTCTGGAAAATGAATATTACGTTTGGTCGAATCGACTCGGCGGTCGTCCTTGCAACGAAGAGACACACTTGCCTTCAGCTTGTTCTCCTTCCTATTGACAATCACGGCCGTGATTTGTTGATCCATAAAAATTAGTATAGTGCCTAAGAGAGCTGGGAGACACGCGACAATTGCGCTCCACCATGGATTGTTTTGGAAGGGCCAGATCATCCAGCCGCGATTGGCCAGCGTCGGCTTGAACTCCCCTGGCACCTCCAGCTTCGGCGTCGGGATGTTCACGAAGTGATCGAGCGTGCTCATCGAGAAGATGGCGATTATCACCGCGAAATCGCTGACGACCTGTCTCACCTGCGATCGTATGGAAATAGTGAGCCTTTACCGTCGCTTTTTGACAGTCCAGCGAGACGGGGCGTACCTTCGACGGGAAGAACAGAGCGTTCTTGAAGTCTTTGAGCTCGACGGATAATAAGAAGGTGCCCATGAATAGTATAATTGACATGAGGAACACATCGGGTATGTAATGCGGTAGGTTGCAGCCCTCGCCCACCAGCGTGCCGTTGTAGCTCTGAAAGGGAATTAACGACATGCTTCGTCAAAGGGGCGATCGATATCAGGGGGACATTCGGGTTTGTAATTTCGCCTAACGAGAGTGGGTCCCGATGCCTCGAGTCTATTAACCTGGCACGCTTTCTGATCCAGCGCAGTCCAATTGACGTTGTCGTAGCTAGATGGTAGACTGCCGTTCGGTGGCTTGCACCAGCAGTCGATATCGAGTGCGTCGTTCGCGTGAGTATTGATAGGGTACTTCTTGCCGATAGACAGTACGTTCTCGATAGCCTGAAACGAGGGAATCCTTCGTTAATCCGCCAAACATTCTCGATTAGCAGGCTGGCTAATTGAATTAAAACTTTAGGGCCTTCGATTAGCCCTCTTTCTCTCCCTCTCTCTCTATATGTCTCTAATCAAGATCGAGGTCGATCGAACTTTGAAACAGCGCTTTCGAAGCCCAAGAACGCTTCGACTAGACGTATACCACGATTCGTGACCCAAATGCTGGGGCGATTTCGCTGATGGAGCGACTCGCGAAGCGCGCGCCAGTTATATCCCATCCAATTAACGTGGATCGCGTGGGAAGGACACGGTTGCATAATTAATACGCGCGAACGCGACCGAAATCGATTCCTCTCGAATGAAATTCGATCGCCCCGTGTTTGGAGCAGCCTTAGGCGTGTGAAAGGGCAACGTTGGCCCTCTCCTCGATCTCCTACCTTGTAAATGAAGATAAAAGCGATGAGGGTGGCGAAGTTCTCCTCCGTGAACCGCGTGATGTAGCAGACTAGGGCGCTGGCGTCGATCGCGACGAGGATGACCAGAATCAACGCTGTCCACGAGCCGATCCAGAAACGGAAGGACATGTAGTTCCAGCCCGATTTCCTGCGAGAACAGCGACAGTCCGATTATGTACTCGACACCCTGAAACGCTGCGCCCTGAAGCGTGCCACTCACTTGCAGAATTCAAAGACGATCGTCTCGAAGACTAAGACGGGGCCTGTTGAGCCTAGGATCGTCAAGGGTTGCCCAGAAAACAGTCCGTACCCGATGCCGCAAACGAAGCCAGAAACGAGAGACTCCATGGCGGCCATGTTCTTGCCCGTGGCCTCGCCCAGCAGGCCACCGAAGGTGATTATGGGTGAGAGGCAGGCAAAGTACAGGAAAATGAAGGATGCCACGCACTGGATGGCTAAGGCGTCCTTGAAGTCAGACAAGTAGAACGGCACTTTTCTTTTCACGTCGTTGATCAGACCGCCGAAGAGTCTTCCCGTCCTCGACAGCCCAGACTCCTCCCTCTGCTTCTGCTCGTCCGCTTCTTCGTCTAGGTCCTCCTTCGGCTTCTCCTCTTTCGGTCGCTTCCTTACTTCCTAAACGAGTCGAACGATCAAGTACTTGGATGGCTAGGAGAATCTGTGCGGGTGGACCTGTGTTCTACCTGCGAAGGAATCGCGGCAGGTGGTTCTATCCTGATGGCGGGATCCCATTCTCCTGGTGGCAACACCGTCACCGCGTCGAGGAACTCGTCGATCCCGGCGAGAAGGTGGTTCCTGTTCTTCGCTTTGTAAGCCACGTCGTGGAACACCTCGTCGGACATGAGCGTGGCCATGGCACGACCGATCTCGTGGAATCCAGAGATCCCCCCCTGTGAAGTGCAAAGGACCAGGGCTAAATACAAACACCGATTTTCGAATTTTTTGCAAAAAAATAATTAAAAGAGCAAACAATATTTATACTAATTTAAAATTTTTTTAGTTCATTTAATACTTATGGATCTACAAAATATAACAAAATAAGATATACTCTACCTATGCAGAACCAAATAATTAAGAAAAGAACTAAAATAACTGAAATCCGTACAAAATATAAATTATAAATCTTTATTTCATTTAGTAATTTGTTTCTGAAAATACGAACTCATGGAGATTAGTTTTACAGCACACTTTTACTACCTACAATATGCTTGTGTCCGAAGCGATTTAAAGTCAAAATGTTAACATTTTTAATTGAATAATTAATTAATTTTTATATATTAATTCTAGTATTTAAAACCGGGTTTTAAACTTAAAAATCGGTTTTGGAATTTGACAAATTTATTTACAAAAAATTGGTTTTTCAACTCGGAGAAGGTCTTACCGTGGGTCCCAGAAGGATGAATATGAATCTTGTTGGCACAGGGACTTCCGTTAGATCGCCCATTATTCCCGCCTGGCTCAATCGAATGAAAGCTGACAGAGTCTTATCTAAAAAATCCACCTCTCCCACGAGAATGTTGCTGGCCTCGGCCCCCGCTGGAATTTTCCTCATGAAATGCGTGTTACCCTAACGAGAAAGAATCGCAGAACATTCGTGGTCGGGTCTCGGCGCAGATTTCTCACGGACAAAAGAATTTTCAGGTACCAACCCTGTGATTCACGTCTCCGTTCTCCAAAGCGGACGAGCTATGGTTTCTGCTAATTGACACGTTGCTGGGGCTCCGATCCATCCCGTTGGTGGCTGGCTCTTGGCCTGAAAGAGATCTAGCTTACCGCCTACTGCGTACTTTCGAGGCTAAATTGCGACGAGTAGCCGGGTCGTGTGGGCACACCGTAATCGAGGGGCCGTCTGATTTTTCCGTTTCCCCTCGATTACCGCGTCTATCCAGCGCCATTAAAAGTTGGATAGCCGTGGCCCAGATTCACGTGACGAAAGTTCCCGAGTTGCGGGAATCCGATGGACGGAGGAATTACCTGGGATAGCGCGGGGAAGTCTTATAAACCGATCCTCTTAACCGCGGCGCGGGCCCCGCGGACTTCCGAGGATCGTTGCTTCTTTTTCAACGGAAACACGAGTGTCCATTTACCCACGACGCGGATTTATTAGCAAAGATCGGGCTGCAACAATAAGCAGCGTTCACGACGATTAAACCGAGGAAGAGCTGGATTCCCGGCATTAAATGTCAAGAGCACGTCGCTCGACCCTCCCGAGGGGTAAGCAACGCGGTAAATTCTTCCGCTAGATTGGCCACGAGGTATACGGCACACGAGGACAGAACGGATTTTGTTTTCCGCGTCTCCACATGCTCTCGCGATAATCGTTTGTCGATACACGTGTTATTTTCAGCGAGCGGGTCGGGCTTCTCGCCGTCGTTCGTACGGAGATTCGAGATTCGAGCAACTCGCGACACTTTGTCGTCTTTCGGGACTATACCGTTCGGGGACGTCTCTCTCGGTTCGTCTGGCTGTTCTCGGCTCGACTGGATTCATCCCCGAACGTTGGCGCGTCTACGAAGGGACAGGGCTAGCGTACGCGTCGCTGCTACGAGGGATCTACGGGTTCAGGGTGTCGGGCGTGTGAGTGACATAAAGGCAAGCAGAGAAAAGCAGTTTACCGGGATTACCGGGTATGGCAAGGAAGCGGCTACCGACGTTCAGTGTTGCTCCACTGCCGTGAGTCGTCGCGCCGGCGATCGCCGGGGCGGAATTCGATTCCTCCACTAAAAATGAGCATGAAACATACACCAGGATCGCTCTTTACTTACAGAGGAAGGGTCCAACGGGTTAGGGGTATCCTGTTTCGTGGGACGTTCCTCGGAGATGCCCGAGGGCAGGCCTTCCGCGCGACGCGTTCTCTTTTCTTTTAATCGTTACGAAACAATCGGTCAGTGTCGTTAGTAACGCGAGGAGAGAAGGGGGATTAGTCGGGATGCTGAAAAGACAGATGTTAGTTGGTTAAAAGTGTGTGACAGTTAGTGGCACGAAGTAGTCAAAGTACACATCGAGTCACGTGCATATTATACAATTAGAGCGTTGCGATCATGCCTCGCGATTGGTACCGCAAAGATTCGCCTACGCGTTCCCACGGCCGTGGACTCGAAAATCGTCGGTGAAACTGGCGACTCGTCGACCCTCCAGCCAGTGCGCGCAACGTTCGCCACGGCATTGCGAGGGAAAACGTCGAGAAGAAAGAGGTAAGGACCAATCGTTTAAATCCTCGTCTCGACGATGCGCGCTGGCACGTTGCGACCGCAGTAGTAGCGGTCGATGTCGGTCAGACACGGCTGGCTTAAATCACGCGGCAATTCTACTCGCATTAGTTCCGTATCAATTAAACGGATAGAATCGATAATCAGTTGTCCGATCGGATTCGTTGTACGTAACGCAAACGCCGAGTTTAAAAGAAAAATAGAAACGCTACAATCGATCGGATCCGTGCAGTGCTTAGCTACTGTAAACATCGAGAGATCCATGTATGAAAAAGTTTTATCTTATGTACAAAATTGGTTAAATTGGTTGCAGTCCGATTATATGTACACAAGTGATTAAACAGCTATAGAGGAGAAATAGAGCGAAATACACGTAGACGTACGAATTCTAGTGCACTGATCGAAATTCGTGGCGACAGTAACCACCTGACGGTCTAACCTTTTAGCTGACACATCGCGAACCACGTCGTGAATCCGACCACGTGAGGGACGCCGATTTCGTCTGACAGAAACACAAGAAACAGAGGTCAATCCCTGTGTATCACGATGGAAGGATTATCGGATCGCGGGGGTTAGTAACGCTCGAGCTAGGCGGGTTAGGGGAGGTCAGAAAGCTGCGAAAGCACCGTAACCCAAGGCAACGTGAGGCTGTTTGGCGGTCTGGCCTAAGGTATACCTGGAACCAGGAGGTACGGTCCTTTCAGATCTTTCGCTTCTTTCGACAGCAACGCCGTGTTCGAGTTCGGGCAGCTGCTGCTGCGAGCGACCGAGGGCGCGTACGCGTCCCTGGCGTCGCGACGCTCCTGTAAATCTGACGTCAACAACGCATGCAAACCACATGTACAGTCGTTATCTGAAAATGTCGAGCGTTTCGCACGCGTTTAGTGTAATGTGTAACTCCCCTGGATGGTGGGAGCTTTGGCAACAGACCTCTGCCCCGTTCGCCCGTGGTGCGCCACCCATGTCCAGGAGAACAAATAAATATATAACAACAAAAAGTAAAAGGTGTACGGGAGAGAAAGTTTAATTGGGCCGGGACTGTAAATTATAAACTTGCACGGGGTATCTGTATCGGTGGGGTAAAAGAACGAAAGCAAAAGAAATAGTTGATTGCTTTGGGACAGTCGAAGGGACGCGTTTCGTTCAAGAGGTCGACTCTGTTTGTCCAGCTTCGAGTCGGCAATGTGTGTGGCAGCTGAGTATTTGTATTTCCGTTATTTCATCGGTTCGCATCGAACTATCTCCTCGAAAGTTTGCGGGTGTGTACAGTATTGGCAAACTTACTCTTGGACGAGGAGTGGTTTCTTCCTATCTCGGCCAGAGATCTTATAATGGGTAGCCTGGACATGTTGTTCTCCTTGCGTCTCTCGTGCTGATGTCGGTGCCTCACGAGAAGAGCTTCCCTGACCTGCGTGCAGAAGAACTCTCGAGTTAGAAGTTGCCTTCGGGCGTCCCTTATCTCGCCGGGAGGTCCTGCTATTATCGCGCGCGGAAGATTTATCATTCGAGAGACTTTGCCGTGCCATTTGTACCTTTTCTCGCGACTCTATCGGCAACGAGCCCTTGTTGATCATGCTATCGAGGACCAAATCGGTGATTTGCTCCAGGCTGAGCGCCTCCATGTCCAGCATCACGGTTCCATTGAGTAGCAGGCTTCGCAGCTCGAACAGAGCGTGCAACGAGAGAGTCGCTACGTGGGGTTTGCTCCATCTGTTCCCACCCTCCTCGACGTCCTCCTCGAATTTGATCCATCTAGCAAGAAAACTCGAAATGTTTGCCCTGACATCGAGAGCGGTCCTCGACTTGTTCGCCGCCGAGGACAGGGAAGGCGAAAGTACCTGGCCGTTTCCTTCCACTCCATCTCGTCCCCGTCCTTGACGAGCTCCTCCATCTCGGAGAAAAGGGGATGGGACTCGTGGGCATCGTCGCCAACCTCCTCGCCCAGGATGAACTGCACCCTCTGGGCCGGCGGTGTGACTGGAATTTCAGACGTTGCTACGTGAAACACAAGAGCCTCCTTGTCGTCGATCACGAACGTACGGAACATTTAAAATTTACATAGATATCGATGCAGAAAAGAATAAAGAAGATTCGTGGTGGAACACCAAATGTATCGAGCTTCTCTGTCGACGAGCCGAGGCTCATTCGGTTGCGTGCACACGTATTCCGTAAATGTTTTTAGCGCGGTGAAAGGTGTTTCAGATTGCCGAAGCTGGTCCTCCGCGATAACGGAGGTAAATGTTACGCGGACACGCTGAAATGATCGGGCACAAAAGGGGGGCCAGAGTGCTGCAGAAAGGGGAGGATAGATCGTCGATGTTAGGAAATCGCCTAGCGTTCGCGAGTCGATGTGAACCGTTGGTCGAGCGGTGCAGTAATGGTACGCGCGAGATTGCGTGCGCGATGATGCCTGACGCATGCATACGCCTGTGAAAATGATCGAAGAACGACAAAGTAGAGGTAAACGAAGCAGAGATGTTTCTTGTTTCTATTGCTGATCGGAAGCTGCTCAGTTGTGCGGCATGAGTCATGGGATCGCGTGTATCGAGAAGTATCATAGTTGTCGAGACCATTCGTATAGACTGCGTTATTCACTGAACGCAGAGGCGCTGATCGTGCTCGAGAGCCGGACGTTTCCGCATGGCGGAGAGAATCTAGCAGGGTGACGTTTTCGGTTTGCGGAACGGCGTGCGGCATGCTGTTTACGCATTTCGATGCGACTGTTTCGCGCTAATAAACGCGGCTCTCCTTATGTAACGGCGATAAACGAGTTAACGAGACACGAGGCGAATCGCCGCGATAAATATTGATGCTCGTCGAAGAGCACCGCGCGACGGCACGAGATTCAAACGAATCGTGAATCAGACATCGAGCCGCTTTACGAAACGAATCGAATTTAATTACCAGCATGTTTTCATCGGCTCGTTTGACGAGGTGCCTGAAAGATTCACTGGCAAGTAGCCTTGAATCGCGAGTTTCTGTAGTTTCGACGTTACGAATGGTCTCTCCTGCTAAAGAAGGTGCACGTGAATACAGAGAAGTCTGATTGGTACATAGAAGCTTACGTATCATTTCGCTGTCGGGATCGCAGATGCTAGATAGTCGACTCCTTCGACTCATCAGCAATTGTCCTGAAACGTCAACGAGACAACAAACATCGGCGCTAGTTTGCTAGTAATCTCGGCTTCGCGTGCGACTCTCCCAAACTGCGCTGCGACGGTTCAACGGGTCGCGGTTCCTCGAATTAATAAGACATTATCTAGTACTCGGTTCATTTCCCATCCGAGCGAATGTTCCGCGGTAGGTAATAGTCTCTTTTCGTCGGATGAATTGGGAGGTATCGATGAGAGGTTTCACAGACGATACAGGGAAGCTTTATTCGAGCATAGATATAGCATGATCGTGAGATTAGTTCCTCCGCGGCTTTTTTAGCGAGCACAGAGGATCGCTTTTCCCGCGGGCTAAAAAAACCAAGCGAACTCCGAAGGTTCAAGGGGCGCGGAAGGGTGGCTGTGAACCATCTCGAAAAGGGAGAGGTGGAAACCCTTCGCGAGACTCGATATCGGTCACCCTCTTGCACCGGTTGTGCCAGAAATAGGGTGAACATCCGGATAAGTCTTGACAAGTGGTTGGCTGCATGCCACGCTCCGCTCGATAGTGTCGCAAAGTGCAACACACCGTGGAACATTTGCACGCGTGTCTCTCGGGGCGCGTACCGGCCAGCAAGCTGCCTCTAATGGCAACGAACTGACCGTCAGAGGTGTCGTTTTCAAAAACGTTACCGTCTCCCCCGGAGCGTGACCATTGCTCGAGATCGTCGGCTTTGCAGCAGCTGGAAGCCTTGCGCGAGAACAGGTGGATTCTACAACGACAGACGACTATTTGGCGAGCCATAGCTCGAGCTCGATCTAGGTACTGGTCTAAGTCCGAACGATCCGTTTCACAGGTCCGCGCCTCTTTCATCGATCGGCCCAAGTGGATTCCTCCAAAGTCGCACGAGAGCGTTTAACCAAGCTCGGTATAAAAGCCTCGAAAACTCGTGACCTACTAGAGATATTTGCCTCTCTCGTTTCTATTCGCGGATTTTATCGATTCGAGGCGAACGAGGCTCGAACGTGTCGCCGCGAAAAGGGCAACACCTGAAAAAGCTGAAACGCGTGGGTGTCTCCTGTTGGTATTGTTCAGAGGAGATTGAATTGGCTCTCGCAAGCTGGACACGTTAATCGGATAAATCGTTTGGCGAATAAAAGGCGGTCCTTGATGCTCCACGGTGGAATTTTACAATTTAGCAGACGGTAGGGGAGCGTGGAAAGCTGGGGACGAGAGAACTTCAGGCTGTTCTGAGAAAACGCGGTTGATAAGCGATACGGAAGAGTCGGTGATTGCGAAGCTGGGAAAGGTCGGGGGTGGCGAGGCAGCAAGCGAGGGGGGAAGAGGGAAATGCGTAATCTATAACAGAGGAGGAACTTACTGGGCCTGTCGTTGTCGGCATTCTCGTTATCAGCGGTGTACGAGTGACGTTGGGAGTGATGGTGCTTGTGGTGACGGCGATGTCTCCTTTCGCCGGGCAGATGCACGCCCACGTACACCGTGTGCGCTCTGTGACCTGGAAGCAGATGAAAGAGGGCTCGCGTCACTGTCTTTCGAATCGACGTTGACGTCCCGCTGGTTCCTACGATTATCGATAATAAAAAAGTCCCCGCGCCCGAGGGAAGCCACGATCTTGCCCCTGCGGGGGTCTCACCGTCCGCCGACAAATCTTTGTCTCGTTGAACCTTTCGATCCGAACGACTCTTAAAATGCCCGTGTTGCCCCAGACGAGACGATCGATCGGGGACGCGAGAGGATGGAAATAAAAGGCGACGGAGCAACGTCTCTGAAAGCCTTGGACTCTTTCGGCGCGGGTTTAATCGTATCTAATCCGTCGCCGACCGGGGTAAATCGAATCGATTCGTCCCGCTGGAATGTCAGTGGTTCAAGATCGCACCGGGACAGGTGACCTCGGATCCAGCGGATCAACGCAGACGAGGATCGCGACGTTGCTAGCCGAAGTAACGATTTTCGAAGCACCATCCGCGCGTTCTGTGTGCAAACACCGAAGCCAGATCCGCGTGCCAGCTGACCTAGGCGTGGACACAGGCATCACCGACGATTAAATTGTAGGGCAGAAGGTACGAAGAAAGGTTTCTGTCATCGGCAGAAGGTTCTGTCGGCGCGAGGAGCGCGGGCGCGCAATTCGATAGAAATTTCGATACCTTCGTAGTCTTTCTCGGTGTAAGACTGATGAGTGATCCGAGCACCGGGATCTTTCGGAGCCTCGTCGTCACCTGTCCCACCTGCGTGGGCCGCGCCACCACCGCCTCCAATACCCGGCTGCATCCACGGTCTAAAAAATAAATCGAACGCACACGTGAAGCGGCAAATAAAAGCAACACAAGTCTGGTTAAATTGCGCCCGAGTCCCTACGTCATCGTCGTCGTCGTCGTCGTCGATGTCATCTCTATGGCCATACCTTGGTTATTAGCACGCTAACAAGCTTTCGTCGTTACCGTGACAGTAACGCGCGATACTCTTCGAACTTCGGTATACCCAAGCCACGCACTTGCGATCCGCGCGACTTCGTCTCGGTACCGCTGTTACGGAGCCTCCTCACGAAAGTGTCCGATAACGTAAACTGCTTCCTCGAGTTCTCGTCTACTAGCGAGACTCGCGGGGAAAACGCGCGTGGGATTACGGAATAATTCGCCGTCCGCGATTACCGGCGTTGCGCACGCGATTTTATAATAATTAAACTTCCTCGACAGGAAACACTTTGTTCGTGCCGCGGCGCGTGCACGCACGTCGGCCCTTCATCGCTCTCTTCCGTAGTATGTACTTTCTACAGAACACTCGCCCGTGCGTTCCGCGCCCTCGACGAATTTCGCCCAGCGATTCCACTCTTGCTCCACTACCTGTGTATCAGCGAGAGAATCGTTGCTCAACGAGATCGACCGCTCGGAGCGTATCCCGCGTTTGGTCGTTGAGACGAGAGCTCTGTGGCTACAGAGGAATCAGCGACGCGTGATCCTTTTCGAACCCCTCCTCGCGATCCATACTTTCCGATAGACCTCAAATTCCCCCCCAAGTTAATCGCGTGCCAGGGTTGATTAACACGTCCGACTTCAGCTTCCCGTGACTTCCAAATTGCGATACAATAGGCGCAGGTGAAAACGCGCGACGTCCGGAGACGTATAGCAACGCTTATTGTCCGCTTGACGCGACTAACCAGCAAACAATTAGCGGGAAAACTGCGCGTCGCTTTGTTGAAAATCAAGGCATGCGAGATGCTCGAGGATCGTCGCGCGACTAACTGCCGTGTGTTACGTGTAATCGGTTGACGTTTGTAATCATAGGCATGACTCGATTATAATGCCGAAGCAGATTTGCTCGGTGTACGGCGCAGATGTATCTCGCGCAATAAAGCTCTTTGGGCCACACGATCCAGTTCGCTACGCAGAACCGCGTACTTCGCAGAAGATAATAGCGGTAATCCATGGCAGTAACAATGTTAGCAACGACGGAAACGGCGATGCGGACATTTACGAGCGGATTGCCTGTAATTGCTAGAATTGTCTGGTGTGTAGGTATTTTAAGAGAGCTTTATCGATGAACTTGATATCAGTTAATCAGGACGGGACAGAGTCGGCAGCGAAGCTCTTATCGTTGCTTCCTCCCTCCAATTCTCAGACACTGGCTTTTCAAAGAAAGTCGAGGAGCAGAAATTAATTGATAGGGTAGACTGGGTCGAATCGGATCAAAATAAGAATTTAGTCCATATTTCTTACATCGCGATAGAAACGAGCATCCCAATCGTTCGTAGTACCTCGACCCTGTCCCCCGCAACTACCGCAATAGCCCGTCGATTGTTTTAAGTCATTGTTTAGAGCTGGGATACGTTTTCAGTGAGATGGACGCGTGCGAACGTTTCAATTCTGGTCCGAATCTAACCTACGTAATCTGCAATTCCGTATTTAAAATAAAAAGTGAACTGGAAAATTCAAATGCTTTTATTTTTATTAGTTTGCACGGTGTCCAAGTTTAGTATTTCATTTATTTCAGACTATCATGTCATAATATGTTTATGTAATCTACAACCTTTGAAATACTTATATTGGTGCGAATCGGATTACTCGTATTTTTCATTTGAGTATTTTTATTATTATAAATATGATAATTGTTTATATGCAGATGGTTCGTACGTACATAAAAAGAGCACTCAGGAATCATGGTATCAAAAAAAAAGTAAAATAAAGGAAGCTGTGATAAAAATTAAATCTAAAGAAATGACGAAAAAAGTAAATAAATGAATGGTCTTAAGAAGATGGCATTGTATTTACCGTGGTGAAAAATTAATTCGGCCACTTTCAGAAGATTGTCTGAGACGAGTGGTGCCCCGAGAATTGGTGCTGACAGAGGCGGTAAAAAGGGACAATATGCTTGCGATCTATGTGCCAAGTAGTGTCAATTGCTCTCGTTGTTATTGAATTATATTTTTCTAAGTTAATTCCAAAGATTTGTTATTAAAATTTGAGTTTTATCAGAGATTTTTGGGTTATTCGATTCGCCACAAGTTTCGGGGCGAATCGGATATTTCTCACTTCTTCGTTTTCTATTTATAAAAGAAAGATTTTTATGTTTAGTTTTAATTTTTATATATTCATGTTAAAGCCAAAGGTGTACTGGTCACGAATATATATTAAAAAATTAGTTTCTTTAATATCTGATTATTATTTTTTTACCATCAAACGCAAAGTGATCCGATTCGACCCTGTCTACCCTAATCCTCCGCACCTTTAGAATTCATTAAATCCACTCGGCGTAAATGCTAATCGCATTATAAATCATCGGGAGACGGACACACATAACGCCGATCCGCGAACAGCTTCCTCGAAATCGCCTCAAGATGCATTCTAGTAACACACGCGCGTGCATCCAGCTTTGGTTATGGTATTCCTTCTTACGCGTTTCGAAACGGTACGTTCGGTACCGAAACTCGCAAAGTCATCGATTTAGAGGCATTGAAACGGCGGGGCTGGATCGTTCGCAGAAGCCAGCTGGAATCGAGGCCGATCGAAGGAAATGTCAAGATCGCGGCGAACGTCGAACAGTCTGCCGGCGATTACCAGCCGTCAAGTGGATAATTACCCCTCTATGATTATCTCTCTACTACCTATCTACGTGCTTTTACACAATGAATGGGCCGCTCGTCCGGCCCGTCCACTAAGGGAGAGCGATGTAACAGACGAGGGGAAGACACGATGATTCTGTAATTGTCGGAAAGTCATCGAGTGTTCGTGGATAGGAGAATGCATGAAAAACCGCGCTTTCCCGTCGACGAGTCCCTCGTCCCTTTAACTAATTCGCAGGCCCAGCATTGTTCGCGAGCACCGCCGAAACGAAATGCTAAACAATAGCATGCACTCGCCGGGTAAACGAACGATGCATTTTGCGCCGCAGGCGCACGAAATTCGCGATTACCGCTAGCCACGGAGGTTGGATGGCTGGGACTGTCCAATAAGAGCATTAACGAGCGACAACAACGTCAAATGAAAAAGTCCTTGTGATACGGCATTTTTTGTAGCTACAGCAACGAGCACCGTCCGCGGCGAAACGCTCCCGCTCGAGCAGACACCGGTGCGTATAATTGAAACGTAAAAGTATAATGATCGAAGTATAACCGCTCGTTACAGCATTCTCGCCGCCGCTGCGTTCCAAACGCGCTACAAGTCGAACGAAAGAGCGCGTAATTTACCACCATCGACCTTTCACCGTTTCAGCGTTTTCGTGGAGCTTCGCGATCCAAGGAAACGCACTCCACGAGTCGAATTCCCATCGCGCCAGCGAGAACTAACGCGGTAGCGAGTTTTCAGCAGTCGACTGAATAACTGAGTGCGCGTAATCGATGAGGTTGATGGGGGAAATGCAAACGGCACGGTCTGGCTTTGAAATTATTCTCACGTCGGCGAGTCGCGAAGAAAATTTCGCAACGCCGGGCGCTACGCAAAACGATTTCAAGCGCATTGTGATACGCGACGTAGAGCCGGCCACGGGTTTAAACTTGGAACCTCTGGCGGATATAATGGAGCGACGCACGGTGGCACTCATTTTTACAGATCTATGTGTTGCATTTCATTTATGACTTATCAAAGCATGGTTCTTCACTGATACCAATTTTTATTGTACAATCCTCTTAGAGATATGCGATCTCAAAGTTGCTAGTGTTACGATCTGGAACTTTAAATCGATTATCTCCACTTTTTGAAATATTTTAAATTTAAGTGTCAAAGCACTTGGTTCAGTCATAATTTTTTGTTTATTTATAATAAATTAAAATATTTCTAAAAGTGGAGTTAAACGATTTGTCCTGTGAACGGCTCATTTATGGCATAGGATCGGAATATCGTGTTTCCAGTTATCGTGTTGATGAAGATGAAAAAGAAGAACAAGATGAAGAAAAAACAGTAGAAGAATACTATAATTAATTAATTACAATAAAATATTATAATTAATTAATATTATATTGTAATTCATTAATTACAATAAAATATTATAATTAATTAATATTATATTGTAATTCATTAATTACAATAAAATATTATAATTAATTAATATTATATTGTAATTCATTAATTACAATATTCTTCTTGAAAATGATGTTAATTACCTGTACCTAAGTATAAAAATGTAAAATGCATTCTACTTCATATTTATGAATTATTTAATTAATTAGGTAATTAATTATTTAATAATGCGCGTGTCATAGGAAGGCAGGCCAAAAGTAATATTTTTTAAATCTAAGATAGATTGTTGCAATAAATTGCAATACTATGACTCTAAAATGATAATAATGTACTTTTTTAATGTTAAATATTGAATATAAAAGTAATGATAAATAACTATAAGTATACAATTTTAAAATACATGAAGATATCACAAGGAGAAGAATATTATATTTAAGAGTATAATAATCTTCTCCTTGTCATTTCTTCTTGTATTTTAAATTAATTGATTAATTTATTATATAATTATTGTACTCTTAATTATAATATTCTTCTCCTTGCGATATCTTCATGTATTTTAAATTTTCATACTTACAGTTAATTATCATTATTTTTATATTCAATATTTAACATTAAAGAAGTACATTATTATCATTATAGAGTCATAGTGTTGTAATTTATTCCAACAATTTATCTTAGATTCAAAAATATTACTTTTGGCCAGCATTCCCCGGAAACACGACACTGTGCGACGCCTCGCCTGAACAACTTCATGGTGCGTTCTGATTGATTTCGTTGTATTCCACTTGGAAATCAAGATGACTGCAGAATAATGCATCGAGACTTCTTTCTTGGATGCATTCGTTGATCCTCTCGATGAATTGTTTCGTTCAGATTGCGCTCCCAATCGCTTTTTGCATTCTATTGTCCGCTCGATTTTTGTTAGACTTTTAAATGCCTGTCGCTTCAGTTTACCGCCCATCTGGTATCTGCGATCGCTGTTTACTTTGCATTCTGCATTTCATTAGCATACTTGTCAGCGCTCATCGGCACGGATCGCGGTTATATTGACTCGAGCTTGAAACCTTATCAGACGGCACGGTCGATCAATCTTCGCCGAATAAACGAAACATTTGGAATTCTAGTTTATCCATCGGCTCGAGTGATTCATCAATTCTGTCCGACGAGAATCACGTGCACGAGCGTTTTTGAACTTTCCCACCGAGCTAGCACTGACCGAACGGCCATCAGAATTCAGAACTACCAGCGATAACGGCGATGGAAGATAAACGACAGTTTCTAAAGAGCTGCCGTCGTACCTACGTCGTACAGTGAAGGAAAGTAAATTTTGATTAGAGCCCGAACACAATGATACATGATAGATAAAGTGGTCCATGTGAAATCGGTTCCGGGCAGAAGTCGATAAGAGTGTCGGGTATCGCGTAATGCGACGGCGAGTCCAAAGTACACCGATGGAATCATTCACAAACGCAACGTTTTCGTTCACTCTTTTCCCTCTCGAGAAGAGCGAAGATGCTACTCCGCGAGAAGGAAATAATCGACGTATCGTGCGAGCCGCGAGCTTCCTGCTTAAAAAAAAAAAACAAGGGCCGCGTAACGAGCAGATAAGGCGTCTCGGTCGTTTTCATCAAGCGCCAGCGAGATAACGATAAATCCGCGAGAAAGACTCGTGCCGCGGAATGACCCTGAGGGTCGTCGGAAATTTACACGCTAGGTACTTATGCTTTTCAAGCCCTTCGCCGAGCGTGTCAGAGACGAGCGACGCGTTCCTGTCGGGGAGCTACGCCACCGCGATTTAAAGCCCTTTAACAGGGGCTCGCCGTTCCGAACGAAGTTTGCTCTTCGCGTCGAACTGTCGGCAAACTGAAGTCCGACGACGACGGGGCGAGGTAAGAACTACTACGAGAAAAGGTTTCGCTGGAAGCGTACTTGCAGCTGCCCGACTTCATGTCCGCTGTGGTTCCTGCTGGCAGTCGGTCCCGGTCGCTGGCACTTGACGGAAGAGACCTGGCTGAAATTGGCAGCGACAACTGGAGCAACAGTAAGATTGATTCGGTGGCCGGCGGAGGGTCAGTGAAAGCCGACGGGCCCGATGGCGGCGGTCGCGACGGTCCCGAGAGTCAAGAGACGAGTAGAGAGACGGAGGCGTGGGCGTGATGCACGCGCTGGCTAGCAGATAGGCGGCGTAAACACGCTTCGCATCGACGCGGCGCGCGGTTGTTGCCACTCGCGTGTCCACTCTCGCGTATGATTACGTCGCTTACACGCACGTTTATGTACGTCTAAGCAGCGCGATGATCGCCGATCAACTGTTTACCACCCGCTGACACTGCTATGTCTGTGTTCCGAAGGTCTCTTCCACCTATGATCGGTGGCAGCCGAGGAGCGCGAGCTGACCAGTCACCGTGCGCTCGGCTAGCACTAGTCATCGGATAGTCGTTCCGCGCTCGCTCGCTCGCTCGCTCCAGCGCACGCTGATAAGCAAACTCCACCCAGATAATCTTCGGATACGAATCGCGGTTCGAATCCAGTGTTGATCCAGCTGCCTCGAACAACGAGCGGGGGGAGGATTGATCCTTTTCATCTTAATCCTCCCGTTCGGCTTTGTCGCGCGATCCACGAATATTCTGCACTGCATCCTCGGCACAGGGCCACCGATGACTGATGCAAAAATTGCAGGATTCTTGTTGTCCCGGTGGGGGAGAACCGAGGCAGCGTCTCGTTTGCGTTGAAGCGTACAGGTCATAGGAAACGGAGCGTGCACGCGTGTCCGTCGCAAGTGGAACCGGTGCGCCATGCACCGGCCGTGCCGTTTCGAGTGGCGCTCTCTCTTTCTCGCGCTCGTAGATCCATGTCTAATCACGAACGAAATCGACCGCACGCGTACCGCGTGTAAATAGACGCGATCAATTCACGCGTGATCCGTAAACGTTTGCGTGGAGAAATTGATATCTGCGCCGTCTGCTTGCTGGCCCTCGGTAGCCACGCGCTAATTCCCCTGCAAACAGTCCACCGTCCCCGGTTACATTTTTCAGTATGTACAAGTTTGGAGCGGCTCGCCCGGCGTATCGCCGTCAAACGATCGCAGGTCAGCACCTGTGACGCAACTGCTCAGTCCTCTGTCGGCCGTGAAATGTTATTTTATTTATCGTTGGATGCGTTGCGCGATCATCAACATCGAAAAATAATTGGTGGCAACTGCACGAAACCAGATTCAACTGGTTAACGCTGATTCGGTTGGATCAGGTGATATTGCGAAGGAAGAAAGCCTGGGAAGGTGGGGAACGAGATTGCCGCTCGCGAACAATCAAACGAGCTTCGCTCGTCCCCTGTCTGATTACCCAGACGGCTAATAATCATCTGATAGTAACGCGATTCGCGACAAGAATCGAGCCGTCCCCAGCAGCGCGGTGTGTCCCGCCAAAGAATTCCGATCCACTGCACACGCAGCACTTTCTGACGTGAAACAGTGTCAGTCTCGCCGCGGCTTCTTTCCCGTGATTCGTCTGACAATAGAAATATCTCGTATTTAATTCGAACAGATATTTATGCCCGCGTTTAAACACCCATACGCCGAAGCGCCCGCTTCGGCAGAGAGATCTATCCTTCGTTAAATGTCCGTTCCACCGTTCGACATGCATCCGTTGCGTTCAGCTCTGCTCAATTAGCCTGCGTTTGAGCATTGCCCGCCCTTTTTTGTGTCAATCGACGCAGCTAAATCCTCAGGCACGACGTTACGCTGAACTGGAGCGGCGTGACCGTGCTCCCCTTCGTCGTTATCATCGCAGTTTAAACGCATTGTTTGAGAACAGATTTGGAGAAAGAGGACAGTAATCGCGTGTGAAGCACCGGAGCTTCGATCCAGTTATCTTTTCCCTGGATCGGAGAACGAGAAACGCGTCAGTCGCTATCGTTTCCCCCTTCTGTATCCACAAACCAGTGATGTCAACGACTAAATAACAGACGTCGACGACTCACGACCTCTTCAAATATTTATCTGCTCGGCTTTTCACGGCCCACGGGACGGGCGGAAGCTCTTTTATCGAATTACAGCGACGTATAGCGACTAGATAGAAGCTGCTCGTGGTACTTACCCTCTGATTCACGGAAAGACAGACTCGATCGCCGTTTGACCGTCAGTATCTTCCTGGCAAGCCCGATCGCGTTGCACTCGTATCAGACAGCCCCCATCGCCGCGCGAAAACCAGCACGTCGGCGCACTCACCGGAGCAGCGACAATATCTTGACCACTGACTACCGGAAGCACCGATGTCCTTGACTAGACGGTCGTCTCACCTCCCCCATGGACACAGAGTCTTTTGCTAAAAGAAATCGAGAAGGAACGGCACGTAGAGATTCTGCGGGCGATGGGGACGCGAGAGGGTGGAAATTTGGGGAGTCGTTGGCGAATCTAATCGTTCCAGGACGTATCACTTTAGGGGCTACAATTCGAACTTTGCCCGGCAGGCGTTGCCCTGGGGGACAAAGAATTAAGAAGGGTTCTCTCACGGGTCACTGAGGCTACAAATCTTTTCCTCCCTTCTCGTCCCATTATCTCCACCATTGTCCCTCGCAATGAAAATGGCAAAGGACCGCCTCGCCCTTCGCGTATCTTGCAAATTGGCTGCGGCGTTCTTCCTACTGTATCGCTTCGTCCAGGAACAAAACGCGGAGGAAAGGTAAATCCACCGATTTCTTTGTTGCAACCGTGCTTAACGAGACCGTTTCTCTGATAAAACTCTGCGCTCACGATGACAATCCTTTGCTTGCGCGCAGACAATCGTGCTGTTACGAGCCTGTCATTTCCCACTATGTGATAAATACGATCGTTTCGAATGGTACTTGGAATCGACCCTCGATCCTAGGACATTAAAGCGTAAGATGGAGACAACGAGTCGACGGGAACGGGGGGGTGGCGAGTGGAAAGAGGCGGGAATAGTTGTTGGGTTTTCACCCTCCGGTGAAAGTCGCGATGACAGGTGTCAGGCCGCGGAACGATTAGAAGGAGGGACGGCGAGCGAGGGTCAAACACCGAGAAACTTGAACGCTCGAGACCTGGAACTTTCTCTCTGGATCGCAGCAGGGTGTCATCTTTTCGCGGTCAGACAGGGTAGATCGGGATCCTGGTGAATTCGAAGCGAACGACGGTTGGAGAGGGATCGTGGATCGAATACGCGGGTGATATCGTTTCCCGTGTAAATCCGTCCCGGTGAACGGTGCGCAAAGACTCGGGCGAGGAGCGTGCGGCGCGTATCCGCGGCGCGAGCATACTGCTACTCGCGGACGGTGGAGGCGCCTTCACCCTCTGCGGTATTGATCCCCGTGGCTGCCTCTGCTCTCTCCGACCAGCCCCACCGACTCTTCGCTCCGTCCACCGACCGATGGCTACCGATCCATCTATCCTCTCCGAACTATCCACCCTTTTTGGCCCTTCTCCTTTTCGCTTGTAAACCTCCTCGTCCATTTCCCATTCTCTTCCATGCTCCATTCGATCCAAGTGCCGTCGGTTCTTTAGGAATTCGTCGTGGTGGTCTGAGGTTGGTCTACGTAGGCTCGGGTCATTGGAACGAGGTTTCAATTAGATTGGAGGAAATTCTCTAAACCCTTTTGGTACTACGCGACTGATCGGATTGAAAGATGCTTTTATCAGGATATTTCTCTGCTAGGGAGGAGTGGTAGGGATTCGATGAGAATGTTAGAAGGGAGACTAAGATTTCAACGTAAAGTTCTACTGTTACTTGGGAGAGCGGAGCTGTAAAACCTCGGTCGTTCCCTCGACGAACGCTCGGAAGCTGGCGGAGGGATCATCTGCTTCGATGTAGGTCGTTGCCCTATCTTCTCGCGCGACAACATCTCCAGGGTGGATCCATGAGTGGGCTTACGTAGGTATATACGGTACTTGAGGAAAACAAATTGGATTGATCTAATTGTACAATGAATAAAATATCGGTAAATCTTTATAACCACGCTTTCGTGCCTGCGGGGGCTTGAAGCTATATGGTTTCATTTTACATAAATAGAAAGAATTCCCGCCCTCTGCATCTTCTGTACCCCTGACAGAAGGTTCTTCCTATCGCGTACGAATGCATACGTGATTCAGGATAGACTTAACATTTTATCAAGATTTATCATACAGAGTGAAGTACCTGCCGATTTATTCCCGGCGTAGGAAACCATTATTTTGCCATATTTAATTTAAATTCTAAATGTTAATAGCGCTGCGCTCTCGCCCCCTTTCGAATCCATAACATTGCATGCAACGCGGAATGATAAGGGAGCTGAAAAGCGCTGGTTTATGTGATAAAAATGTACATAGAGTGGTAGATCGTGCATTGCTGGTATGCCTGCATAGAGAAAGTATTTCTGTTGGTGAATACGTTTGCGAGCTGCGGTTCCAAGTGATAGAACCAAGTAGATTAATGGGGTAGACACTGTAAAAGCGATTAAATCGTAAACGAACCTAGCTTCGGTCACGCCTATTTGAAATGTACCAGAAGTGGGCGTCGCCTGATTTCACCTCGCGGCGAATTCGCTACCGAAACAAAGGTCATTCCCTTTGTAGTTATTAAACTGATAAAGCGTGTCTGGCGCTTCGCGTCTGTTTATGGTACGTGACTTTACTCGAAGGCATTCAACTATCCTGCATCACGATTCAACTGTTCTTGTAGAAAACACTGTAAGCGCCAAAATTAACAAAATTTTTTTGTTTACCGGAAAAAGTTCTACGTGCCAATGATAATACTATAATATAGAGTTTGATTCTTTGTACTTACAGTGTTATCTACAAGGATGCTTAAATTACTGCTCTCCTGACGCTAGGGTGGCTCTTATTTTCGACTTTTGAATTTTCTTCGCGGCATCGCCCGATTATTCTTTGGAACTATTCTGGGGCTGCCGCGAAGAAAATTTTGAAAATAATTTCACCAAGAGTAAATAAGAGCCACCCTACCTGACACTCGACAAGCAAGCGTACCTCTACCCTTAAATCTAGCCTATCGAACTCTTTACAATGAGCCCTAGTGGCATAATCTATTGCAAATGTGCACTTGCGTAACTTTCGAGGGATATGCGAAAGCTAAGAATCTCCCGATTGAGATTGCAAAAGAAACTAAACGACTAGAGGTCTGAACGACGCGGCGCGACGCGAACACTCACCCTCGATCCACCGAAATTTCGTTTCTTCCGTGACCGAGAACGAGCCATCTGAGACCACAGAGCGGGCCGAGGTGGACTTAAGCCCGGTATCACTTCACTGGAATCATTAAACAGTGCATTAAAAAGTTTCGGGAATGTCAGTAGTAGCGCGAATTTTTAATACTTTTCGGCGTACGATACGTGAAAGGGTTCTGGTACGCGCAAAGTACTAATACATAGTGTCTTGATCCCCGAAATGGATTTTGGGAGAGAAATCCGCGTGAGTCGTTGACAAACCGAGCCAAAGTATAGCGTAGCAAAAGCCAACCCTCTATGGCAAACTCTCCCTCTAAACAAATCACACGTATACAAGTACGTAAACACTTTACAGCATTTCAACTCATTTCAGAGTAGTTGCTGAGTTGGGCGCTGTTCATGAGCAGATGCCACTATATTCAGTCCTCAAATTATGGGTCGATAACACAGTTTGGGTGGCGACACGATCATCCATAAGGTGATAGTTCTATCCTAAACTTCGTCTGTGGTAGTGTTCTCTGTTTATGAATGATGGTCAGTTGAACATCTATTCCCCGAAGTAGTATTGAAAGCAATGGTAAAGTGTGTGTTTTTCATTCTAACCACTAGTAGGATTGTGTTCGAATTCCACTCTGAATCGGTAATGTTGGGTGCGACACGAAAATGGTAAGGGTACAATCTATGCTACACTTTGTCGATGATCTTATGGACTTTCGCGGCTCAGCTTTGACTGATTTACCGATCTAGAAATTCGAGACCGATTGTAGTGTCCTCTGTTCATGAACGACGGTCAGTTAGCGAACTATTATCCGAAGTGGCATTCTGGGTAAAGGGAAAGTTTATATATCGAAATGCATGTGCAAAATCCCTTCACGCTCAAATCAAGGATGCACTACACATTGCTAATGCTAATACACATTTCAGAGTAGTGGCTGAGTTGGACGCTGTTCATGAACAGAGGTCGCTAAATTCAGTCCTGAAATTATGGGTCGGTAACACAGATTGGGTGGCGACACGAAGTCCCATAAGGTGGTAGGTCTATTCTATACCTCGTCTGTGGTGATAGGTCTATTCTATACCTCGTCTGTGGTTCTGCTTTCGAAAGGCGACATCTACTGGCGTCAAGTGGAGAAGTAAAACGAGAATGGCGACATCTACTGGCGTCAAGTACTAGCGCTAAGTGACGTCTGACTTTCTCGTAAAAAAAGTATCATTTTGATAGCTATTACAGAGCCGATCGCGCAGATTTATATAATTATGACAATCATAGGCAGATGGTGCCACAGTGATGTTTCAACATGAATTAGAAATGTTCTAGACGGGAACCTGTGGCTTGGACGTGCCCTCGCCATGTTCATGAAATACTGTAGAATGTTAGCGATAAAAAAAAAACCAACCGTGGTAAGCTATCCCACAATTGAATCTCGAACGGCCACAATCGTTTGAGCCGTGTGTACCCATTTCGCTAACGTTCGTGTATAGAGACATGGTCGCTCAGTGTGCCTATGGGTAGAGGGGGAAGGGGAATTAGCTTCCAGACGTGATCGCGTTTGTTGATAAAATTTATTAATAAATTATTAAATACAATAATATATAAATACGTTATCTACAATACAAATATTTGCTTGATAATACTGAACAATATAAGAACAATGTCATTACGATTATTGTCTTTCATAAATACCTATGCGCTAGTAGCGGTAACTTATCAGGAAGATACGAATAATTTCGTTAAGTAACCGATTATCACATATCACGCTCCAGAATCTCACGTCGATCCTGATTTGCGTATCACCATCGAGAAGGCGAGCTCAGAAGGTACCCATCGATGTCAATAAATAACTACCGTACTAAATAAATAATTCTATCGCTCGATGCTCATGAATAAATAATAAATACTACTTCTAATGATCGGTGATCGTATTAAATAGGTCCATGAATAAATAAGTTAAATAACGCGATGCCGTACGGGTCCGTTTCGCAATGGGTCAGATTATCTCTAGCGATTGTCACGAATGACTCTTCAGTGGTTGTTGCCCAGTCATGCATATTGTGACACGTCTTTGCTTCCCGCGGTAATAGCGATCGATAGATGCTAAATCAATTTACATTGTGCATTCGCAGATCAATTTGCATCGTTTCGTTGATGCTGTCATGCATTACCATCCAACGACTCTTCGCGTGTCATTTTTCACGCGTGTGTGCAAAGGCTGCGGGACGTTGTTCATTGGTTCTCCCGACGGTTTCTAATTATTGAACACGTGCCTCCAGGCGTGCAGGTAATCTCTGTACTTGAGAAGCACGCCCCAGTCACGAACTAGTCTTCTGGTGTCGTCCACAGGATCCCTTTCGATGTTGCTCATGATACTCCTTTGTACTCGCAATGGTATCTGAAGGGTTGGCACCGCGACGATGCTGCTTTCCACTTCGCACAGCATCATCATCAAGTACGATTGCGTCGCTCTTAGGGCGTCGTGGACCTTCGGGTTCGTCTCGTCCTCCACCAATTCCTCGAAAGCCACCGCAAACTTCTGGAGATCCATATGCAGCTTTGGGAAGTGATTGACGATCTGCAAAAGAAACAGCTGATTAGATATTTCTGTCGACGACTCAAAGTGACGTCAGGTGCTTGTTCTTAACCCCTCTGCCTACTAGCAACACCTTAGATCCGTGATTATCTCTGATATCAGAAAATGTTCGAAACTAGTAGCAGTGGCTCGTACGAATACGTGAATAGTTCTTATCGAAACAATGTGGCACACTACAGAAATAGTTAATTAAAGGTTTAATTCGAGGCCCTTTTCATACGAGGCACTCAATGACCGACGCCCGGGAATATTACCTTGGCGCAGATAGCGATCCATAATAACAAAAGATGAAAAACAATACTTAATTCAAATGTCAGACGCGAGCCACCTAAATGTCACACTGGACAAGGTTCTAATCAATAATGTGTCGTTGAACCAGACACTACGTATTCGTTGGAGCTCTCTTATCGTCTGAACTCTATCGTCGTGATAACAATTGCGCGCGAAATTACCGCGCCTGTCCGTGTCAAATTCCTAATCGTTAACACCCTGCCACAAAAATCGTTCCTCAGCGGAAGATAAGATGGAGAACGCCAACCCGATGCGTCACAGATCGACGGCACCGCGCTGCCACAGGGACGCGGCGATGCAGAACGATTGGGCGAGAGCGAAGACGGCGGGAGACAAAGAGAGAGAAAGCGCCGGGGAGTACCGGGAGCGTTATCACGGATGCGTTATCAGCGTGCACGCATCGCGGTGGAGGACAAGCGGGATTACGCAGCCGCGCGACCCGGCTAACATGAACGGAGCGTGCCCTGGACTTGCATTGCGCGCGCAAACCTCGAACAGTCGCGCAAGCTTCTGCTCGCCTGCTACTTTATAATAATTACCGTCTCATTAAAATTTGTTATTTAACGTTGCGTTAATTAATTGCAACACCGAACGGTCAACGGGCCGCGAACTGGAAGCACGCGCTCGCGCGCGCGCGCGGGCGCCACTTTGCCTCGGCTCACCTGTCCCACCGAGCTTGACACGTTCGCAGGCTCCTCCGATCCGCCCTGAGTCCTAACGCTTCCCTTCCTCCATGAATATTTATACGGGAGGGGGAGCTGCCGACCAATGCATTAACGCCGCAAATGGGAACCTTAATTGCCTTCGCGATATAAAAGACAATTACATCCTCAGCGAATGTTTCGTACAACTGTCCATCGTTTTGGCGCGAACTTGTGTCCCCGAAGAGGTAACCGTGGCCTTCTCGATCTTGCAGTCGGAATTTTTGCAAGATTCTTTCGCGAATGCGCCCGTTATTCGAATTTACACTAATTTACGTAGCTTCTTTTAGTTCGGACGAGCCACGGTAGTTGCAATTTTAAACGTCAAGCGGAAGAAGTTATGTGAAAGAGAAGCTCGCGGTTGGCTGTATTTACGTCGGTGGAGGCATAGACTTCTATTCGGCTGCGCATCTCGATGCGAGAAGTAGAGTAGAGGTTAAGTATGAAAGCCTGCAGGATTGCAAACACGAGGTAAACCTACCATCTGCGGTGTGGCGTTAGCCAGACTCTTGATTCTGTTCACATCCTTCTTGCCGGGAACCCAGTTCGGGATGTACTGATGCTGATGAACACCAATCCGCACCCTTTCGTATAGGTACTCGTAGTCCCGGGTCAGATAGTTATCTAACGTCATTTTGTGTTGAAAACTCAGGCTCCCCAGACTGACACTGATATCTTCTTCGAAGTTCACGGCCTCGGGGGCTTCTGTTTCCACCTCCCCACCGCATGGCAGGTACCACGTCGGCACCAGCGACTTGGAGGATCGCCTAGGTGCACCGAGGACGGCCACCAGCACGTAAAACCACAGAGAACAACGCAAGGCGAATGACATCTTCGAGTGTCGCTATAAGTTTTCGAACTATCGCCGCGATCTGAAGCGCGGCCACTGATATGCGATTAAAACTAACACGGGCAGTACTGGGCCACTGTAATTTCACCACCCAGGACGAATGATCTCGCTAAGGCAGTGTTAGCGATTGGCGTGAGATGGTGAACTGAGATTGTCAAACACCCGTGCTTCCAGCTTATATATGGCATTGTGTAAACAATCGAACGTACGCGCCGTTCGACGGTGGGGTAGCAGCGTATGTTTTGTCCGCGGTTTTTCGCCTCTCTGGGTAGAGCTCCTGACGGAGTCACGGGCGAGCCTCCTCCTCTGAGGCGAACTTTCCGAAAAATACGTCCCACGACCGCACTGATTCAGACGATAGCGGCTCGAGGGCGGGCCGCAAACCTGGATATAATTGCTGGGTTAACGTTTCCACGCCGCGCAAACGAGCGACACAGGTTGCAATAAACGCTACGTTATTTACAGCCCCGCAATCGATGCGGCGTCGCGACTGATTAGGTGTGCCGCGTCCGGAAACGTAACAAACGGTCTAATCGTTTCTTATTTGGATGAATAAACATCGCTTACTCGCGCGCGTTGATTCTGTACTTTGCGAGAACTTTATTAACATTACCTTCAGACTTCTTCCTCGCGCAAGGTGGGTTTTACTCGCCACCGCTACCTAAAGATGAAAATAGCATACGATTCAAAGGAAATGCGTGTTTTCCTGGTCGAATAGCATAATAACATTTCTAATTTTGAGTATCCATTCACAGACAGTGCTGTGCAATTTTATTCACATCCAAATTTACCTGAATGACGTGTTCACTTAAACACGAGTGATTCCCATCGGTTAAACATGGCGGGTTTCGCAGATACCCGCGTTTATAGACGGTTCGATTTTCTTCGAAAAACGGGCGATACCTGTCGTGCGGCATTTACAGCGCACGCGAAAGCACATCGGAAGCAAGTACATAGATACAGTTTCTGTCGGGTATCTTTCGGAGGCATCGTGTGCTACGTAGACGCAGACACTGATCTGTTTGCGCTGTGACTCAAATGGGAAAGCCACACGGCGGAGTGGCAAAAAACTTGTGTTCTCGGGCTGATCAGAAGTGTGCCGCCCATTAATTGCCAAATCTAGCGAAGAGGATTAATAGCAATATGTATTTGTGAATCGCCAGCGAAGCGTTTCGAACAAAACAACCCTAAAATGTCACGCACTTTGGTAGTCAATAATTAATAAACAAATAACAAAGAAAAAGGTGTGGGCTTTTAAACGTTGCAAAAATAATTCAGACGAGCTACATAATTTGAAGAAATACTTAAAAAAAGTTTAACATTATTGCTGCGCACGTTAATTTAACCGTTTAACATATTCCTGGAAATTACGAGCAATTCTCTTTGTGCAAGAAATTAAACGAAAACTTAAAGCACTATTTGCGTTAAAATTTTCTAGAACTCGCGGCATGTTCCCGTGTCGCTGCCAGGGAAATGATACGTACGAAAATGTGACGTCAGGAGGTCAATTCTTTCGCGACAACGCGCGACGTTTAGACTGAAGCGCAAAAAAAGTAGTGAATGAAGTCGACGTAACGTACGGTGCCTGCGTCGACGCTGAGCCGACGTAATAGGTTAGACGTATCCCATATAAGGCAATACTATAAATAGGTGGTCGGTGGACTCACTAAGCTAAGATTAAATCTTCTCACGCCGGATTAGGATACGATGGGATCCGCCATATTGAAATCCTGAGAAAGCAAACAATACCGCAGTGCGCGAAATTTGATTCTAGACACATCATTGGATGCGTTATTATCAATAAACATAAACAGACCATAAACGAACTAATTATTCCTAGCCGGTGAAAACAATACCTTTTAGGATGAGATTCAAATGGCCGCTATTGATTGCCACTTTGCATAATTCATTATTAATCATATAATAATAACAATATTAATTAATAATAATCATAGTAACTAATAATAATTTAAATCATTTTTAATTTATGTTACTTGTAATATATTTGCTTTACATTAATATAAATAATTTTGGTGTATATATACTGTCGCACCGTAAATCTATTTGTCACACTTTTTCATCTGCTGTAGATCGAAACATGTGTATCTGATGGTGTTAAATTACAATATGGATTATCGTATGATAAAAGTTGCTAATTTTCATTCTATCGTATAGAAGGAGACTTAAACAATTAACTGGAACAATGGTCCTCTTAATACGGATTACAAAAATATTTGCAATATTTCCGCTTTGTGCAATGCTTGGATCTTATGAAGTGGAAGATTTTTCCTATCTTTATTGTGGGTATTATTATGAGTCGTTCTACCTGTGCGACTTAAAGCAATGTTTTTCCCTCAAATATTCCACTTGTTTGTGTATTACACGGCTTTGCGCGACGACAACCGTTCCAACGAATTATTTGTGAATTCTTTATTATTATGTAACACTTTCTACGTGTCAGTAGATACTATTAATGGTATTACATCACTAATAAGCCAATATTATGTTCAGAATGAGAAGAGAACCTTTGTTTTTGATGGATCGGGTTAATTAGCATCTTTGTCAATTCATTTTTAACGGTTATAGGTATACAAAACAAAATTATGAATACATGTAGATCGTACTTTTCAGAAACTTTAAAAAAAGACAGAAATCTTCATAAACATATACAGTACAGTATACTAATGCCTAGTAAAAAATTACCATGAAATTGGCGAATATATACTAATGCTACATTAATTTTGTGAAATTAACTTTTAATAATTTAATTGACTTTAATACTTAACACAACATATGTATATACAAGTGGCGTGGAAAAGTATTGGGGAAGTTCGACTTTCGGCTGTGCTTTGCAAAGAAAATTGAGATGAATTTTATACAGCACAGGACGAAAAATACTGGTAGGGAACAATATAGGATGCGAGTGAAAACCATAGTTTTGTTTACGATAATGTTTACAAATTTTCATATTTACAGTTTCTACCAAATTCGACCCAAAAACATAATGATGAACGCAGTACAAATCAATTTTATGAATGACACTGTATCTATATAAAAATTTGTTATTATATTGAGTACTTTAATAATGATTAAATAGGTATTTAACGAAGATAGAAATTGGTTCTTGTATATTAGTATCAAATTTGAATTAACCGCTACAATAACCCTGCTATATACTCGTCGCAATATTTGATGTTTCATTCGCGGCATATGCGAATAAAGTATTACCAGAACACTGAATGCCCAAAAGGGACATTTGCGCTTCAAAGAAAATGTTTGTTGACCGTATTCTCTTTTAACCCTACATTATTTAAACTTCGTCTTGGTTTTCATTCTACAGACCAGAGCTAAAAATATATCTGTTCGAAAACTTTTGCACGCCACTGCATATACTGTATTCTATACATATACCGTCTGACCGCCAATGGGCGATGTTAAAAATACGTGGTGCAAATACACATGTATGTCGGTGTATCGCATTAATTTAATAGCAATAGTTTGCAAGCTCAACATACGTACAGCTACGTGTAAAATAGTTACATGCAAGTGTAATGGGTAATGAATATCGAGCACGACCCTTCAGCCCTTCGTGCACTCCTGATACTGGAGCCAGTCGCTCAGACTACCTTTCGAGTCGAAAACGCCCAACAATATAATTTGCAGCGTGAAAACAGCGAGATTAATCATAATGCACAAATGATGCAACAAAACATCATATTGCTGTAGACTTCATAAATATTGCTGGCTATCAGCGCTACAATTATTCGTATAAATAATAAGCGAGAAAAATATACAAACGATTGTTTCCGAAAAAAGTTATTCAAACAACCCTTCAATCGACTAAGATGTTATTTGGGAGACAGTGGGTTTCTCAGTGGCAAATAAGTTACCGATAGTAGTTTCATTCCGCTGTCCATTCTTCGTAGAAAAAGTTGTCCGCGCTCACGTGCTTTCCCCTTTAAAATGTGCCATTCTTTCTTTTCGCATTCCCAATGACCTCCGCAAATTTAATGAACAAATTGCAACGCACCTACGCGTTTTTCGCCAGACATCATCGATAACGATCGTCAGCCGGCCTAAACCGCGCAGGCGGACCGGACTCATACAGCCCTGATACAATTGATTAAATTCCGTTATTGCATACGGAGCAGAGAGTTTATAATTAACATTAAACGCTTAGGAATGTGCCGTGCGGACAAAGGTGAAGGTGTGTGGAACGCCAGTTGAATACAAAAACATCGGATTTATTCGAGACGATTATACAAGTACAGAAATGACAATAAATAAATGTATGCGATGGTAACGTGATATAATAAATAAATTGTAACGTTATGTACGTCTATGTGTACGCCAGAATAATAAATATACTTCCTACGTATACTTGATAAAATGCAAACTAAGTGCCCTTGTATAAAAAAGAAAAAAGAGAAGAGAAAAACGTTCGGCATCACGTCGCGTCGTGAATGCCAAGTAGAAAAATATCTAACGTTAAAGTACAAGTATGCTTAAGTAACCGGTTCGATATAAAATGTCGATTGTCTTTAATACAAATATACCTTCGCTGGCGAAGAGGGAGCGCGGCGGTCGCGCAACAGGTAAGCCCCAACGGCAACGCGTCTGCGAATAATTTCTCTTACGATTCGTAGTGGTCCCTAATTGTTCGCACGTTAGCTAGAAGAGGCGTCTTTCGTCGTCTGATTTAAATACTTGAACAGGACTAAGGGCACGATAAATGCCTCGCACACGGCGCCACCTCGCGCACCTCGCCGTGCACGGTGGAAAGCAATTAAGAAGCAAACTATAAGATGATAAAAACTGTCATGTTCGCGACAAGACGAGATTCTACGGACTGGCGAAATAAAAGAGAAACTAAAAGAAGGGGAAAGGAATTACAGTAGAGCCTCGATAGTTGCAACCTCGATAACTTGCAAGCGAACGAAATTAAAAGCGACAGTCAAAGAAGAAGCGTAGATTTTTAGTCTTAGTGGGGGGTATGCTGTAAGTGGGGGTCTCGCGCGGCTGATTGGCTACCTCGTTAATTGCACGAACCTTTGCACGCACTTTCAGCCCCTTTCTCGCGCAACTATCGGGGCTCTACTGTATACTTAAGTACGTACTGTGCGCGTTAAGCACGCTGCTTACAATATACATACATACATATTTATATAAAACGTAGGAACTCTGTACGTCCGCGTACGCTCGAGATATCACAGCTAAACAACATTAAGCTTCCGCCTGCTTATGTTAAAGCTACAATAAATAAGTTTGACGAATCGTCTCGTTTGGCGATTAAATCGACGAATCTTGCGCGGCGCGCGGCCGACACTTGCGTGTGTTTCGAAATTTCGATACCGCCGAGCTTTGTTTCGTTGGCGTAGAATTCGAATTATCGTATCGACGTGTGTGCGCGCGCGTCGCGTGCAACGACAAAAGTCACGAGAGAAACAATTACACCTTTGAAGACGATACACCGTCGTTGCAAGGATTTGCTAATTTTTACCGAAGCTTAACGAATGTTTTGCAACTACGCCTTCCTATTCTGATAATTTTTTTTTTTTTTTATAAAATCTTATCGTGTCCGCCACGCATCGATTGTGTTTTTAATGCGCTGCTTTTATACTATCGTCTTCCTTTGCGCGTGTAATCTGGTTAATTGTGATCGTTCGCGAGAATGATCCGTTGATCGTTTAATCGCCTCGCAGAACGATTCGTTTAAAATTCGCCACGTAAATCGAACTTCTTATAAGTGTTATTCTCTACTCTTGTTATTAAGTATATTATTAGATATAATACTGTTCTGAAATACATTTCTTAATACTGGTCTCTAGTATACAGCTTGATCTTCAATAACGTTTTTTGTATAGCTACCAAATGCACCAGTTGTCTGTAACTAACGCTAAAATTCCTTAAATACGATTGTCCATCTCGTCTAATTCTATTATAGATCGCGACACTCTTAGCGCTCGCCATTGGAACAAACTGGCAAGATTGCAGAATACTAAGCATCTATGAATGATCCCAACGATGAAATAAATAAATCGTGTGCGTGTGTGTGTGTGTGTCCGTGTACGTATGTGTATGTGTCAGCGACGATTCGAAGATGCAAAAACATTTTTTGGAGAGAAGCTCAACAGGCAAGTCATTTTGGCGATGAAATAATTCCGCTACCACAAGCGAATGAACAATCTACGAGAAAAAAAAACAAAGTTCTCCAATAAAGGCAAGTCGCAATATATCTACAGGAACTAGGGCATTAATGCATTTACAAGAGGTTCGCCTTGAATGTTTGTTATAGTAATGCTTGCAAACGATGTTATATACTGAAAAGTGAAAGAGAGATGATTCTTTACCACAACATTAATGTTGCCTGTCGACCCTCTCTTCGGTGTAACGGATAGTTCTCGTGGAAATTACGAGGAGCCTTGCAGGACTAACGTCATTACACCTCTACTAGCGTCTTCTGTTTGTTTCTCGGCAATCTGTTCCTAGGGATACCCCGCTTTGGCCCCTGAGAAAAGGAACTGTTCTGACCAGCGCCCACAGGACGTTTCCTCATCGGCCTGTTCTGCTTCTTACTTTTCGGTATCCTCTTGTCCTTCGGCCCAGACCCTTTGTGAATGTTCTTTGCTATCGGATTCTGCCTGTCGGAGTCGCAGGTCCCTGGCCCAGGGGCAGTCGCGTTGCGGAAAGCTTTGGTCCAGGCTTTTAAAAACTTCTGATACAATCTGATGACGCCCCAATCCTGAATCAGCATCAGGGTCAAGTCACCTTCCGTTGCCCAGTTAGAACTTTCGCTGACAATTTTGGTCGTATGCGCCGTGGGTATTTGCAATCCTAGATTCAAGATGGCAGTCTCCACTTCGCACATCACCTACAATTCAAATACAAAACTTAAAGTTCTCTGTTCGGGTGACGTTATCGATTTCCTCAAAAAATAACCGCGCAGATAAGGACGCCGCAATTTTCAAAGGAAATTTTTTAATGGCACGCGTTTCTGTTACTTTCTTGAACGAAACGGAAGGTTCTGAATAATCTAAATGGACGGAGGCTGATATTTATGTGAAATGTGGATTTTTTAAAAAGTGGCAGACTTTAAAAAATTTCTTGCTACTTTAGTTTAAAAGACAGGCAGAAGTTGCCATGATTTATTAAAAAGGGAAAGAACTACTTGTCCCATTTCATTGTTGGGGTAATAATAGTCACCGCGGTGATGTATTAGAGCATAGTACGATGTAAATATATTCCGTACCCTATAAATCTCGTTCTGCGTTTGCATAATGATCTCGTTTCTCCTGTTCATCGTGAGATCAACGTTAATGTTAGATTTCAGCCGGAAAGCTCTGAGATGATGGAACGTGATGGCGAACCTTTGGAGCGAATCGTGAAGATGCGGAAGCGCACGATCAGCTTTCTTTCCCTTTTCGAGACACCAAACCTCCCTGGAATACCAGTTGGACTCCTTGTCCGGCAGCCAGGGCATGCTGTACTGCCCCTTCAGCACTTTGTACACCTGCGGATGAAAGTCGAGATATTGTTTTGTCTAAATATTGTCAATGTACCGCCGCGACTCGTGCGCCGGACTTCTTCGAAATTATGCAAGTGCAAACGGTATCGTTCTTCGTGGAAGCCACTAGAGGAATTTCAACTGTAAGGATGCTGAATCCCGTCTTAGCAATTTCTCTGCCGCTTGCCGAAGCCTCGCGTTATAACGGATCAGCCAATTCCTCCCGTGCTTTTATTATTTGAGAGATGCAAACGGAAACGGTTTGCACAAAATGTTCGTCTACTTAAACAAAATGGAATTTAACCAGTTCGACCAATTGTACTATCGACAGGTAGGACTGGGAAGCGATACGGAAAATAGCCGAGTATCATTGCGGAAAAATGCAATTACGCTTGTGCGTGGCAGGTCGTAACGAATGCAAATTACAGGCAGAACAGAAAGTAGGACTTTAGCGCTAAGCAACGCTGCTTTGTGCGCACGTGCGAGCCTCTCTGAAAGGGCCGCCCACTCTCTTCTGCCCCGGCGCGGTTCAGCGATTAATTACGAATCGCGGTCAGGTCGAGCATTACGATCTCACCTTCGAGTATATCTCGCGCACATCCTTCAGATGCATCCTAAAGTGATTGTGAGCGACTCTCAGCTGGGTTCGCACCCTCTTCAGGGTCCTGTGGACGCTGTGCCGCTGCGGCATCCTCTTAAACTGCATCGGCACTGGGTTGCCGCACGGCTGCAGCCAGCGCTCCATATTATTCGAGTTGGATACGGCGGTGCGAGGGCCGTAAGCAGGTGCACCTGAAACCGTAGTCAGGCTCGAACTCAGGAAAAATGCGAGGCTCGTAAAGGTGATCGTCTGTGCCACCGAATCTGTAATGCAATAGAAATAGCTCGCGTCAGAAAAATACCTCCCTCGTTGATTCGTAAATTATCGCGGTCGCACGGATTTCGCCACGCCAATAATTTCCGTTTGCGAGGCTTATGGGCGAAATGAAACACGATCGAGGATCAGCCGAGCGACTGAACTTCTATTCGCAGGTAACAGCGCGTAAAAGGCTGCCGTTGCATCGACGACGTACTCGGTAAGTATGAATTCGTGAACGATTGACCGCGCAGAGTAGATGCGAATGCATAGACGAAAATGTTGATCGAGTAACGATCCAGGGAAGGTCGCAGGCAGTTCCGCGCCCGAGGGTGTGATAGAGAGATTATGGAAGAGGGAAGAGAGAAAGAGGCACGACCGAGGCTCTTCCGACTTTCACAGGCGGCGTACCGACATGGAAACGTAGGTACCTACCATTGCACCTACGCGCCAATTTAACAGCGACCAATCGTCGCCCCCGCAGTAGGAAATGGGTTGCAAATCGGAGAATCAGGATTTATTGCGCAATTAAACGTCCCAGCTTACGACTTCCTTCGCGGATCCATACCTCGCGAACTCACCCCGAAGGCGCCCGCGGATCTTTCGACCTTTTTACGAGGCCGGACCCACGACCGCTTAATATATTTCACGCGAGCTTCATTATCGTTGGATTTCGTGTAAACGTAAAAGGGGGAACGTCGATTAAAATTGATTTACTCGCCGTATTACGGGACGCGAGCAACTTCCAATATGGATTTTGGATAACCGATGGGGGTGTAAATTATTCGCCCGACACCTTTTTACTTATGGGGATTGGAAATTATTCGCACGGATAGCGGGGCGAGGTTCGTTACATTTTATACCACTCAATTTATTGTTCCTCGTTTAACACGAAATCTCGCCGTCTGTCGAAATTAAAAGGGGCGTGAAATTTATAACTCGAAGCTGAAGCAAATAGTAACGTGCCGCTAATACAGTACCTGAATAGTGAGATATCTTATACAACACTTGCTTCAAGTACTGTACAGCTTTTATTGCTGAAGTTCGAAGTATTTTTTCTTTAAATACCCCTGCTTTAACCACAGCAACTTGAGAAGGGGTAAGGAATCGTCAAAGTTACCCATGCGTAATTTAGGAACGACCCCGTAGCATCAGAACAGTTGAATTTTCACGCTAAAAATCTACCGATACATTATCTCAGATCTACGAGCTACCATTTCTACCTATTCGTGCAATTTTTACATTTTTAATTTGCGTTTTCCTCGAAACAAAAAGAGATTTACACCTTCCCCCCAATTTTCACGAAACGTCGTCTTCCGTAACAGGTTAAATCATTCCTTGCTTTCCAATAAATCCCCGCTTGTCTGGTCTGGTAGAGTGCGTCGCGGTTGCTCGATAGACCAATGATTACAGTAGATGATCGGTCAGATTTTTCGCGATAATAATTTTCGCGATGCACTATTGAGTGCCTTGACAAAGAGCCCTGGGACCACCGCGGGGGTAATTAACGCGCGTTAATTGCCCGTGCGTGCATGTATACCCATCCGAAGTGGCGGTGCGTGTGTTCAGGCGCGAGCTGTCACGGCGATTCGATACGATCGTTCGTGCAATTCGCACGTCAGTCACGCGTGGACGAACACACGTCTTAGCGCGCTGGCCAGCAAGGGCACACGTGTGCCGTTCGATGATGCGCATCCTACATCCTAAGACTCGATCACCCCCCAACTGTTCGATCGACGCGAGTGATTAATTAAAACCATGTCCCACATTACTCTCAACACGAGTCAACGACTTTGAACCTGATTCGTTACAAGTATTCTTAACGTACCCCCGTCAGCAACCGAATACGCGCCGCTAAATCTTATCGTTTCGTAAGCACTGTACGCAATCAGAGAAAAATCGAGTCTCTGTGCCAATATCGAATACACTCGCATCTCGATTTACGTGGAGTGCTCGTTCCGCGTGGTTTTAAATGGAGTATGCTGGTAGCAAATTAAAAAGATATGTAAGGGAGAAACTTGTGTATGTTGTAAAAATAGTCATTTCACATATTTGCACAAAAATGATATTAACGAAAGTTCAGAGAAACAAATTTAAATTTTATTCGTTTTCGCTGCCAGCGTTGTTCTCCGAAGTATTAAACATTTTCTTTTTAATTGGTTCGAAGTTATTATTCTCATCACTAGAAACATTTGGCTCTTCTTCATGTAAGTAACGATTAAAAATATATTTTCTGACCGCGTCGACGCAACGGAGAGATTATTTACCGCGTGTAAAACGTATCGCGTAAATTGAGGGGTGAGTGTATCGTAGGTCCATTTGTACCGGGTCTATTTTCACCCCCCTTAAATATTAAACTGTATGCGTTACTTATTGTTCGTATTACTTCTTGAACAGAGTTAAGGATTTTGAATCATACCAAACTCAGTCTAAAACGAGAGCTTATTCTAAGGTGTGTGCCAATAGAATTATATGTTAAAATTGGTCCCGAATTAAATCTGCAGCAAATTATACTACCACTTTATTCTGTTCTGCATTCCCAAAGCTATGAAAACTTTTCATATTGGAGTAAGAATTAGTTAAGTATAACAAACAAAACAGCAGGCTCGTCTTTTAGGAATTCCTCTTCCCCCCGTACACAAAACTGTTCAGTTACAATGTAATTGATTGCTTGCAACTACTATGTGTAATAAGAAAAATTAAAAAAAAATCTAAGTATTACTCGAGGAATTTGATTATTTACAGCTGCTTTCAAATGAATGTAAAACTCTTTACGTTGCAGTTCTTATTAGCTGACATATTTCGCGTTGACTTCTGATAATGGTAAATCACGATTGCACGAGTGGGTAAATACTTGAGTGGTGGCGTATATCACCCAGTCAACGTTCAATACGTTCAATTTCAGCTACCGTGACAACGACTAATCCGCTGACAATGCGCGCAAACGTATTCAGCGCTGTCAATCGACGGAAGCATTGAAAATTGTTCCCGGCCCGATCTTCCGAGCGAAATTACACCGGCATTCAGGCGTTGACCGTAAAGTTCTAACGAACGTGCCCCTTGTGCGTATTTGAATATAGACTTAGCTCGACAATAAGTCACGATTCGATTAGCCCGTTGCCGCGGGACCAGGGGGAAGTCCAGCCGCACGTGTGTATCTTATCATAAACTCACGCCTCCTCTTCTTCTCCCGGAATTGCTCTCGCCGCTGGTACACCAGGCGACTCGTGTACTCGTATCCTCGGATATACATACGCGCCGCGTGGGTGCGCGCAGCCGCCGTTAAAGGTGCACCCCATATTGTGTACACTTCTAACGACCATCGCTCCCAACTGTATCAATTTGCATCGCTGCTCACCCGTGTTCTCACACTACCCTCCTCTTCCCCCATCCTTTCCCGAAACGTGCGCGTTTGCATAAATAATATTTAATGTTCAACTGCACGCAGCAACGATTACGATGTCTTTGGTGTCATTGTTAAACCTGTTTTTAACATGTAGCCTTGGTACGATATCTAGTGTTATTCACCTCCTCAATGCTAACATCATCAATATCAATTAAAGCATTGGAAACGTTAAGTTTTAATGTGTACGAAGGGAACACTGAAACGTCTACGCAGTTTTGTACGAAGTATGGTTGACGCAGAAATAACTGCGATTTCTATTGCCTTAATTTAGGGGCGGATTTGGGTGTTGGATAAGTAGACTGCAGCCTAGGACCGCAGATTTCGAACGGAAGGAATTGGGGAAGATTTAAACGCAGAGGCTTCAGACAACTTTAAAAACAATTCTATTCTTTTACATATAGCGAATTAACAATAACTAATATGTAAGTAGCCGTGTAGAATTTTTTAATTTTAAATTAAGTTATTAAATTAATTTTAAAATTGCCTCAACTTCTTCAAATTGAAATATTTGATGATATTTTCGGAAGGGGGCAGACACTCGTCAGCCTGGGGGCGCCAAATCTTCAAATCCACCCCTGCCTTAATCTTTGACACTTATTTTGGAATAAACTTTAACTATGTTCATGTAATATACCATTTTAAAGCACGAAATTCGCTGTATCGATTTATGGTATGCTTGAAAAGCAGCTATTACAATTTTTATTTATTTCTGCAGGAAGCTTCATTTTACCCTGAATTGAGTCGCCTTTACTACTGCATTCTACTAATTCTTACACAGACATGCGAACAGTACCCGAAGAATTTTCGAAAGTATTTTTCTCCGAAAATAAAACCCTGCGCGAAGAATGCTTATTCTACAAATTCGACTTACTATAAGCCGTGGCATCATCTTGCTGCTTGTACCACAATTGTTGGCCCGCGTTGTATAGGCCAACTAATAATCGCTTTAGCGACTTGATAATCGAAGACGATGAACCGACGAACCTATTCACCTCCTACCTGGGTCAATCCGATGGCTCGAAATTCGAGCAGCATTTCGGATCGCAATCTTCGCGGTTTATAATAACGGCGCTACACGGACATCATCCCGTTCCAATGATTCACATTCCAGCCAGTGTCGTGTTCGGCAGATCGCTTACTCGGCCGTTTAATACGTACGTTCGACAACTCTCGATCGTTTCTGAAAGTGGAATCGGCCGCCATTCTCGCGATGGATTCCCTGGATGCCAGTAGTCGGCCGATCGGTCGGCCCTCCGGTGATTTGGAGAAAAGAGGCGGAGAAGAGGGTGGAGGGTAGAGGCTCTTTTTCTCCGCGGAGCAGAGGATGAAGATTGTTGGTTTTGCTATGCCAGTACCGCGGTGGTGAATGCCCCAGGGCGGCAAAAGGCAGTTGCTGCTTTCTGAGAACGGGTCGAACTTGGCCGCACCGGGAGCGGTGATTGCGCGGTGATTAGCCTCCACCTTCGCCTCTTTGGGCCGACTCGAACAAGGGAGAGAAAAGAGAGAGAGAGAGAAAGAGAGAGAGGGAGAGAGAGAGAGAGTACTTGTCCTGGACAAGGAGGTCATCGTGAAAGGAAGAGCAGAATATCACTGCCAGAGTCGGGTGTGGGATCGGATTGCCAGATACAAACCATCGAAGCGTATTTCGTGGACCACGCTGCAAAGCAATGCGACTGGAGCTGAAAGATGCGTGCCTCGTGGCGGGCGTGCACCTGGAGGAACCGCGCGTGCAGTTAACAGTAACAAATGTAAGCTGCACCTTTCGTAACAGGAAGATGAAATGAAGTCGTAGCATGTCCTGGGAAACACTGTTTTAATAAAACGAAGCCATTCGATATTGAAGAGAATAGAATTTCAGTTAACGACGACGAATGATGAGATAAATGGTTGGGTAGATAAATAGAAGAGTGGCAGCGAGGGGCGAAGGTGGTAAATTAAATAACGACTGTCCTAGACGAAGTAAAAGGAGGACCTGTTGCCATCAAATTTCTTTGCTGAGGATATTTGTGGAAGCGCTGTAGGTAAGTTCTTTCTCCAATCAGCGTTTAGAGGAGTGCAAACACTCCGATATGGGCATACTAGCGCAGAACAGTGCACTTGTTGCAATATCGATTGGTCTAAAAGTCCGCCAAGTGATAATTTTTGCATCTCTGACGACTGGTTAATGAATTCTGCCGATGAACCGTTCATCTTCTGTATCTCGTGCATTAATTTAAGGCTCCCATTCGAACATCTACCGCCTGTTACATTCAGCTTGTAAATTGGTGAAACGACAGTTCCAAACAACGTAGCGTGTACTTCTGCCGACGGAAGCACCCGAAATGTCGGTTAACGCGTCCGACGGGGTATACGAATGGATTTCGTTAGTTCGCTACCACGAAGAACGGTAAGTGGGACGAATTTCTGCATCTTCTTCCACACCTCCTACCTCGGTCTCTCCCAACGCACCGCAGTGTACGCACGCAGATGCGTGTATGCGGATCTCGTGTTTGTACACCGGAGGTGTACCATCCTCATCCGCACCTACGACCAAGAATATCGCGTACTATGCGCGGATACACGGTGGGCACCATAGGAAGAGGCAGGTTATGCACAGCACGCAACATTTAATACGATACGCACGCGGAGGGTCGTCGAGAATAGTCTGCAGAGGCGTCGAGCTTTCTCTCCGAGTGGAATCGAGAAACGATACGATAACGTATGCCCGTTAACCTTTATTATCGACGTACCATTTCACGTCGGGGCACGAATCCCGCCTCGACCATTCACCGACGATACCCTTCGCAACCGAGCAGCGTCAAGTTCCCTTTTTATCGTCTGGACCGGCCGATACTCGTGTTTCCGTAATACGAAAGGAAAACCAGGTCAAGCCCCGTCGCGAATAATGTCGCCGCCAATGGAACCTGACGTCACGGATGCGCCAGACAGATTAGCGGGGCGCAAGAAGATTTGCATTTTGTCTGGCGGGACTAGCGCGTTGGATATCCCCCGGTCGGAGGAGAGGAACCCCACCCATAAAATGCCGCGGTGCCCGGGGATTTTAAGTTGCCAGGGTTGCGCGTTAACCTCCATCCTTTGCCATCCTCCCGCCAATTCCGCCGCCGCTATGCAGCTACCCATTGTCCCTTCTTCTCTCCCTCCGCCGCACCTTTTCCTCCCCGTCTTCCCCTTTTTCATCCCGCTGATCTCTTCCCTGTCCGTCATCGTCACCTTCTCGCGTTTGTTCGTCATCGACGCCCGCTGCTGTCTACCTGCTGCACCACCGTTCCGCTTCCCAACCCCCTGTCGTCAAAGCTGCCCGCCCCCTCCCGCGCGCCCGACACGTCGCGCAGCGTGCGCGTACACGCGGCCGATGGTGCTTTACGGTATTACGACGATATGGATCACTGATGTCATACTGACGTCACCCATCGTTTATATCCAGAGGTGACAGCCTACCGTTGGCATCGGTGCAAGCGTTGATCGGGAACGACGTTTCACGACCGCATCGCGGCGAGAGGGGCGCTGCGCTCAGAGCGCTGGAATGCACGAGATCGGCTACTACGGCGTTCAATGTCATCGTCGATTACATTATCTCGAATCCTCGGGCCGGCGATAGACCGCACATGCGTGCGCACACGTGCGCAGGGAAACGCGCTCGCGGGGGCCGATTCTATGTGCGTGAATCGCGGTCGATGGTATTAACGCGTCCTCCTGCCTTCTTTCTTTCGCGAGCGATTGCGGCGACGACGGGGCCCCTTGGGTGCCTCTTCTCCCCTTTTTCCATTGAAAGATTGCGCGTGGCTCGGCGTTTCGCCAGATCCGCGCGCGCGCGCGCGCGTACACCACCAGCGTCGAACCATCGATGTACACAGTGGTCCCGAGGCAACGGCCTCTTCTAAGCGCGGGAGAAAGCTTCTCCTGTATCGACAGGCCCAACACGATCGGCAGACTCATCGGTAGGTAAAAGTTACTAAGCAGAACGATATTACTCCGCTGAAGCACTCTAACCGGGGTGCCGGGGAGGGAGCAAGGATCCACGGTGCCGTCTCATCGCGAATTCCTCGCTTTCCTTGCTTTCGCGCGAAGGATAAATGTTTACGATCCGTTGACCACTGGCGAGGCGACATTGCGCGCGGCAGAGATAAATTATGCAAACGATTGTGAAATTACTGCGTTCGGCGCGATTAAAACGGAATAAAAGGAACATTGTGATTAATGGCCAGCGATACATGCATTATTCATCGCGCGTATTCTTGTCAGTCTAGTTCTCGGTGACGACGTATCTGTGTGCGGTTCTTTTTTTTTCTTATAGTCTCGCGAGAAAGATAGAGGAAAATATTTTCCACGCTCGTGTTCATTCACGCTCAGACACCTCCTCTGCCCTTGCGCGATCGTAGCTGGAAACCGTGACAGTGAGCTAAGAGTTACGAGAATACCGCGCGCTGCGTATGGAAACGAATTCACAAGGCTCTTTCAAACTTCCGCTCGGCCATTAGACGCGCAGGAGCAGCGCACAATGGACAGAGAACTGCTCGTTTCGTTTCACCATGACCATGGGCAATTTGCCGTTTGTCGCGCGTTCGATTCCGTGGCGCGGCTTTACGACCCGCGTCGTAAAGTCCCATTCACACCAGCCCGCAGGATTACGCGTCGCCGCGAAGCGTCTGCGAGCGTTCGTTGCTTAATCTAATCAGCAATGAGGTGTTCGGCAAGAAATTTTTCCACTCCCGCGACCAACGCCGAGAGGTATCCATCATTGTCGCCACTTAAATGTGTAACACCGTGTGTAACAAATTTCTTAAGCTATTTATTGCGTTCTCTCGGAACTCCAGTTGCGTATTACAATCCGGACAGCTTTATGAAACATGGTCACGGTATATATCACCTGTATATTTAAAATCCCGTCTCCAACATATTTTAAGGATCCCACCAGAGGATTGCGCTTATCCCTAAGAGGCTCTCGTGCTCTCTTAATGAGAATAAAGACGTTCCAGGCAATAAACGCACCAGCGTCTCGCAGAAAGGCAACAGCGTTATCCGATTAAGCGAAATTGTTTAACGTAAAACCGTAAAGTCGTGCAGCACACGCCGCTTTAAAGGGAGCGAGAAGACCGCTGGGTGACTAACGGCGGGCGGTCCCTCGCCTTGAAGGGGGGCATAAAATCGACCTCTCGCGCCGCGGTTCGTAGACGAGCCTTTACGAGGATCTCGCGCACCGGGCGTATACAGAGATGTCAGCAGGGCTTTTAGATGGAACCGGGTGTCTGTAGTAAGCCCCGGCGTCCCTTCAGAATCTTTACGATTTCCACGCATTGTCGAACCCCACGAACCGATAACGACCTCGACCTCGAGGTCATAAAGTCGCTCGACTCTGCCACGAGGTGTCATCGCATCCTTGCTTTTAATGCTCACCGCGCGCACCCCTTTGGCGCGGTGATTAAAATACGAGACACGGGTATAAAGGGTCGTTTAATTTCTTTTAGATTACGTTTCGTGCAAAGCATTTATTTTTGGTACACTTTCTCACGTTTTCGACGCAAATGTTCTGGAACGATTGCTTGGATAGAAATTCGTTAAAGTCGCGCGCAGAGCAAGCATTTAATTGGTCTGTTAAAAGTGTGGTGATGCCACTTTCTGATTCACATGCTTTTATTATTAACTCGGCGGGAGGCCGTACTGGATAAAATTTACCACAGAGACGCTAGTTGCGAAAATATGAAGACTGTTTGAGGTTCTGTTACAATTTTTTAAAGAACTTCAGTAAAGATTTTAAGATATTCCATAAATTTTCTTTGGTTCTTAAAACGCTGTGCTTTAACATAAAAATTACAAAGTGAAAAAAAATATTCTGAAACTCGGGTTTTTTACGTTTCAATTTTGGGTATTTCTGACGACCTGTGTTGCAATGTGGGGTACGCCTCCCGTCGGGTTAAGTTGGTGCTTTATGAGAACTTCTGAAGCAAGGAATTATTGGGTAACGCGGAGATTCATATTTTAATAACATCGTATCGGTTTGTAGAATGAATCAATATGTAGTATACAAAATGAGTTCGGCTTTTAATTAGCGATTTATATTAACTTAGGAAGACAATTCAAGTGTACGTACACCTGTTTAATTGACGGTACAAAAGTTCGCTGTAAGAACACCGAATACGTTTCTACTTTCGAATTTACACACTCGTCCCTCTGTATTTTTTGAAAATCAATAGTACCTAATCGCGAATCAACGTACCTGTTAATATTATTTTATTATTTACTATTAATTTCAAAAATAGCGCATATTGTTCTCAGCCAAAACGAGAAATCATTTTGCGTGTATACCGGCTCCCTTTCCACGTCAGCGAAAGCACGCGCTAAAGGTCTAAATTTTTTGGTTATCAATGCTTCATGATGAGAAGGAAAAGTGTTGTTTTTCGAAGCAAACGGAAAGATACGGAGCACCGACTTAAACTGCAACGGAACATAAATTATCATACGTATCGCGTCCTTGAGCGACTAAATAAACATTGCAGCAGAAATTATCGTGGAGTTTTACAATGCAGAAGTTAATTTTAGTAATTATAGTTTTCAGTTTAGAACCACGCTTAACTTTCTCCCATTACCACACTCCGGCTGTAAAGTATGTATCGTATACTTCAAAACACGGCAATCGTATCTCCGCGAACATAACTCGTCAACTTAGTACAATAATCTAAATTACGGACAAATTGCGACCCGCGCCATTGGCCAGCAGCGCGCTGCGCTCCGATCTCTATCTATCGAATAAATTGAACCGCGACTCCCGTGCTAAAATTTCCGCCGCGAATGCCAGAAAGCAAAAGTGCGCATTAATCCGCGCGAGATCGACTCCCCCGTTCGCCGGCCATAATGTAAATCCTCCGCGATAGACGGCAGCGTAAAGTGCCCTAGCCTGGATCCCCTTAAGAGGGCACGGCGTACGTGTACGTAGAAATTGAAACGCGATCGAGTCACGAGCACGTGGTGCCGCGCGTGTAAACGTGACCGGTATGGCGGCGTATCTGTGGCAAAACGTTTTCGTGCGATTCGTGGGTGCGCGAGGTGCGTGCCGCGCAGCGCCGCGGAGAGCGAGGAACGGGGCGCGATCGTTCGTGTGTTGCGCCGATCATTGAACCGACTTTATAGCAATCGTACTGAATCAAAGTTGTCCGTGGTCAGGCACAGAGCCCGCCCGCTCCATCCACGATCCGCAGCGGAGGAGGCCTTCCGACGCGTAGCCGTGGGCCCTTCAGCTTTATTTGCCTCGGAGGCGCAAGAAACCGATCGAACGATCGACTGACATCTCGGCACGGGCAACATTTCACAAAACCGACCAACGGGCCACTCAATAACCCGCAGATGCTTATCTCGATAATGAATTAATGTAATCTGTCAGATGCGAGGCTGCGCCCGGGAGATTGAATTTTCACCGGCAAAGATAAACCGGCTTTATTAGCCGCGATAAAATCAGTCGATTTACTTTAATTCGCTAGTGTATCCCGATCGCTGGTCCGCTCTTGCAGCACCGGCCGGGGAGAAAGAGAAATGGTTTCTCTAGCGCGAAGATAAATCGCCGCGACTAGGGACGACTTTGCAAAGCGTTGCCTGAAAGTTTCGAGCTTGCTACCAGGCGATCGAAGCGCGCGCGTTGATATCCTTAGATATTCCGAATACTTCTCGCGGATTACATAATGCGCACGAGTTGTAACACACCTGTGTGCATATTATAATATATCAGGGGAACCAGTAATTATTCAAAGGACACGTGCGAGTCTACGGAGAAGAAAAATTGCTTTTCGCGGCGGCAGGTACATATTCGAAAAGCCCCGTGTTGCGATCTCTCTGCTCCACGCTTCGTTAATTGCCCTACTCGCCGGAGCGTGGACATTTTTCCCCGTGGGAATGCCAAGCGGGTCGCGTACGAATCGCGCGCGCGGGTCGGCTAGCTCACACCTGCTATTCCTGGGCGAGGACACGCGGTGCGCGTGCAGAGTACCTTCCCCGGGTTCTCGTGCCGATCGATCGCCGTGTATCAACGGGTCCATATATTACGCGAAACGTAGCCGACGCTCCGCGCCCCGGACGGACGAGGCGCAGCCCTGTACTTGATCATGAATGAACGCATCGCTCATTGCGCGCACAGCCCTGAAGGTAAAGCATAGCAATCAGCCGCGCGATGGAAGGCGTCAGGTGGCGAGAGATCGTAGATGGCAGGCTTGTCTTCGAACGGTCGTACGACCATTGCTTATTGCACGTTTCGTAATTGGTCGGACTTGAAAATCAATACACACCCCGGGCTATCGGTTCAGGATCACATTCGTGGTACATCGTCAAACTCCACTATGGCCAATTAGGTATAGCGTCGATACAGCGGAGGACCTCGAATGAGAATACTATTTAGATCCTCCTTAGGACGGTCGAGCTGTATGGTTGTCCGATGTTACACGACATAAACGGTAATTTGTAGACAATACATCGTTGGCTCGTTGGTAAAATTGATCAAGTTTCTTAATTATTTACCGGTGAATGCAAATGCGTGGTTTAATGTATTACCGTGAATCAGGTATAATTGAAAGCTATTGCAAGATACGCGAGTTTCTTCCTACATGGAGTTTGATTAATCTATTGTTAATTTAATAAAAAAATTATATACCAAGGTTTAGTAGCGATAAATTTTTATTTGGAATTTCAATACTTCGCAGTGATTAGTTTACCATGATAAACACGAGAAGCACTCTATGTTATAATATGGTGTTCGTATGAGTATTAATCGACTATTTTGTAGAATTCAACTGCTCATAAATTTGTCAACTATCACAGAATTACATTAGGCAAACGTTCACTATGTTCGACGTGGATTTTTCACGCGCAGGTATTTGAAATCTACGTACATATTTCCATTTTATGCTGCTGCAACAATAAATGTTGCAGCGATACTATACAGAATGGACACTGTGCAGCAGGGAGAGAAAACTGTTTTTATCTAAAATACGAAGGTGCGTTATATTTTACATGCGTCGATCTAGTTTGCGGAAGTAAAAGCATTTCCAGGGTACCACCGCGATTTGCTTGGGGCTCTGTAATTGCCATCGTAGGTGGTGGAACGGAAGACTGTACACTGAGGCCTCGTAAAGCTCGATTTGCTACGTAGCGTATAATTTAAACATTGCCTCACTTCTGCGGTATACCATGCCACCCGCACTCTGAACTTTCAGATCCCAACATAGGAATAAAAAGAATTAGGTTGGTGTAATGGCGATACATTGGTCAAAACTTAAATGATCACTTACTGCTAGTGACTTTTGCCGGTGCTCAAAGTAGATTACATTCTAAAAGTTCCACCCTTAGTATCATACTGTAACACCCGTGTTACACGAATTGAAAAAAATCGTGCGCGCCATTTTGCCAGAAGCCATTTGGGGGCTTTTTTCATGAATTTTAAAGCGTTACTTTACTATTGCCATATTACGTAAGGAGTGTCCTTAGAGCAGAAATACATACGTAGAAATTCTACCGTGATACACTGTCTCGTATTGTTGATTACAACTCTTAATTTCCCCAGGGCCGCTGAAAGCATCAGGTAGATGCTAATTTTTTCTCTCAATTATTCGGTTTTCCTTTTTTAATAAATTTAATGTCGAGCATAATAATGTATGTAACACTAGTGTAACATTCTGCAAAACCGAGCCTTAGCTTAGCATTATAATACTCAGGTACCTTTATGCATGGTGTAACGCAATCCATATTTTCTCATTTATATAAAAAATTGTTACACTAGAAATTTTTTGCTTATTTTTTAGACGCAGTGTGCACAAAAAGCACGGGTAAGAATTTTTCTGGGTAAAATAAAAAATCATGATACCGAGGGTTAAATGTACCGTATGAGGGGTAAGGGGAAAAGGCGAGGAATGTCCATTATTCGTGATTTTGCGATTTGTAGTATATATTGTTGGCGCAACTGGGACTACAGAACTGTCGAGACACAAAGGGTTGTAAAGTTCAAATACCCCCGTAAGACAACGTTAAATATTTGGTATAAGTTAGAAAGAGGAAATGTTCACTCTGCACTGCAACAGAATACGGAATGTCTCCACTGTGTGCCTACTTAAGCAAAAGCTTCAAGCTCCTGTCGTCGAGGTAAAGCAACAAATTATTTAAGAAGAAAATTATAAGAAAAAATTAAATTCATTGAAGCTTGCTTCTTTACTGGTGGACTAAAATATTAAAACTTAATTTTCTGGATAAAGCTGCTTTATAACGTTCCCTGTTTTTCCCCTCACCCTTAAAATATTATTCAAACCTGCATTTGCTTAATACCGTCCAAGCGAACAGGCATTTCAACAAAACTCCGCTCATCTTATATATTTCGCGGGTTAAATTATTTTGTTGAAAACTTTCGGCAAGGTGGAACTAAGTGAAAGTGTGAAATGAATACCACGGCGATACGGCGTTAAACTAAAAATTACCGGTGCAATTCTCATGGGCGTGTAAACATCCCGAATGATACTGGACTTACGAGTTTGTGCCTCGTTACCTTGAACGAGAAACGAGAACGATTCACCGACGCGCTTTAAACTTCCCGACGCGAGGTAGCTGTTAATGCTTAACGCATTCGTGAATCCCCGCAATTAGCAGCTCGTTACGGATAACGAAAGCATGGTTAATCCAACATTGCAACGAGTGCAGCGCTACATTCGCCGCGAGCAGCAATCGCGTAAGAGTAGGTATTCTTCGCAAGCCTTGTGGATTCCACTGGGGGGCAGCGGACGAAGATGCGGATAGCCGGCGTCCATCGAACAAGGCCGATGGCTCTTAAACATTTATTAAATCTCCCTTCGACGGCGATAGTTCGGTTACCTGTATCAGCCTTTATGCTTCCAAGCAAGATACAGGCATGCTTTTAAAGACGATTTCACATTTCGGGATACCTTTTATGCCTGATAAATTGTATCGCAGGCTGCCCGCTTATCTTTTACTCGCCTCTCACGTGGACGAAAATAATAACGCTTTACGAGCTTGTTATTATGCCGAGGGAAATGAGAAATTTGTCGAGACCGAGAGTGCATCAATACGAGCATTATTAATCGCAGAAATTTATGAACTTGAACGTTACGTTCCTTTGCATCGATAACCCATGCCTGAGATACCGTCCGGTCGCTTTTCTGTCTTGCTTCAGCAAAGCTGTATTGCATATGTAGGAAAGTAATTGTCTAATGGAAAGAAATTGTCCTGATAAAAATTGCATAACTAATACCAGCGTTACTGAATAAATTTAATGAGCCGTTTTTCACGATAAAAGGAAACACGATTTGACGTTGCTTCTTCCCGGGGCCGGCAACATATTTTCAATTTCCTGCAGAAGTCGATAAGAACTTGACCAATATTATTTTCCGCCAGATAACGCGTTTCATTTTCTGAAATTCGAGCGAGAGTCGATAAGAACTTGCCCGATATTATTGTCCCGTCAGATAAACAAGATTCGGGAATCATTTCACGGAACGACAGATTTAACGGCACACGTCTATAATACCTAATACATTCAGACAGACTTTTCCACTGTCCGCTAGCCTCGCTATCGGACGGTGCCTACTCGATTCATCCCGAAAACGTATCCGCGCGCGTCAGCTTTGCGTAACACAAAGGGGTAGCGACACGGTCGCAGCCTGATAAGCTGCCGGCCAAATTGATATTATCAATTTACCCATAAATCGCGAGACAATGACTCGCGCTCGGCCTTGTTTCACCATCGGCCGCGTACCTATGTTACGAGACAGAAGGAGATCGGGCCGATGGCCTGTAATCGGTAGCCAGACAGGCGAACCCGTCAGGGAACCAGACGAGAATGCATGAAACTGAATTTATCTCGGGGCCCGGTTTCCAGGCTGTTTTACTCCATCTCTACCGCGGGGGAGGGAGGCGGAGGGGGGAGGGGTGGCGGTGAGGGGGCAAGGCTCGCGTCGTTTCACCGCCAGTAAGTGAGCACGATTAACAAATTGTGAGAAAAAGTAACCCCGAGGACGCGGCAAAAATCGACGGTGGATGACGTACTGGCGACATGTGTACGCTACGCCTGGCGTACCTTGTCAACTGGATGCACCTCGGCTACCGCCTACCACGCTCTGCCTGTCACGTCTTGAGTAATTTCATGTGAAACAACGAAAAAGTCGTCATCGACCGGGCAGAGAGCCGGGGAGAGGCTGGAGAGTAAGCTGGACAGTCTGTCTGGCTTTACGAACCACGCGCGCTTAATGGTGTCTCTCCTTGCACGCGGAATTGCGTGCGAACGAGGAACGAGGATTTCCATCGCCTATCGATGGCGTTCCTCCCGATCGGCCGCCATTTCACTTCACCCTGTAAAGATATCAGCTCCTCGCAAGCGTGGTTTGCGTTTGGTTTAATGTTACTTGCTGGGTGTCGGAGCGTATTCGAATTGAAGAGAAGGAAGTAGGGGAGAGATGTTTAAATCAGATAGTACCACCTGCCTGTCTTGCTGAATACACAGGGTGATTTGTCTAACTTGATTTGAAATTAGTCGTGAAGCGTTTTTCTTCTTTGTGGAAGAATTGTTTTAATTAAATATAACATGGTACGGAGGTAGGGGCTGCCATTCGTGAAATTACTGATGTAGGAATAAAGAGCATTAAAACAACCCTGGACATTTGCACTTGAAACCCGGACAGTTTGAACTGTTTCTTATATTAGGTACGATGTCCCAAGACAAAAACTTCTGTAAATTATAGACTGTAACCGCAATGAAGAAATGAAGATAAAATATTTATGACTTTTTGAGCGAGCTGCGTCGAAAAACACGGATCACTACAGAAAATCCCCCTCGACGTCCCTGGGCGCCCTAAAAACAGGACAAATCCGGGGAAACGCGGACGGATGGTAGCCGTATGCGGAGGAGACGTATGATGATTATTTATGTGTGTCTATTTTATTGAGACTGCGGTGGTCATCCTTGATTTCTTGAATGGAGTACTGAATATTTCTCTGCGGAATTTTGGGGACATATCGGATACTGAGTAGAAAAGAATTCGAAGGGTAAGGGGAAAACAGCTTTATCGAGAAAATTAGGTTTTAATACTTTAGTCTAAGTAAAGAAACAGGGCTCAATGAACTTAACTTTCTTATATAATTTTCTTCTTAAATAAAATCTTGTTTTATCTTGACGACAGAAGCTTATGCTTAGGCAAATTGTAAGGACATTCCGTATTTCGTTACAGGGTAGAATGGACATTTCCTATTTTTAACCAGTATACCAAATCTTTAGCGTTATCTTACGGGGGTATTTGAATTTTATAACCCTTTGTGATTCGTCAGACGGATAGTCCCAGGTGCCACCAACAAAATATGCTATAAATCGCAAAATCACGAAAAATGGACATCCCCTGTGTTTTCCTCTTACCCTTCATTTAAGGTATACCTACGGAGCCGAACTGAATGGATATTTATCCATCTGTTTATGTAAAATATTGTCATTTGTCACTTCTATTAGAAAATCTACCTTGCCAAACCCGTTTATTAACATGATACCTACTAGAACGGTGGTTACCTTGTGTATTACGCACAACAAGCATGTCAGATATTACAGACATGTTTCCCTAATCGATGGACTGGACGTGGTGGAGAAATTTCGAAGCCAGCTGGTTCTCCAGAATTAACATCGCTTAATTACTTTCAGGAAAACTAAACAAGTCGTATCTACTAAGAATCAGCAGGGCGCACAGGAGAATCTACCATTACAGTACCTGATACTCTAACTCGAGAGATACTCTGACACGTATTTTTTTCATTCGTGCAGCAATTACGCATTTGCATTGATCGCAATGGAGAATGCATCGAATGTTACTTAAAATACGTAACATTATAATTAATTGTAAGTAACATAAATAATTGTTTGTTACTCAGCGTTGGATACTTAAATTTCCAATTGAAATATGGATGTTCTATTTGAACAACCAAAGCGAGCCTGCATACCTCGATAAAAACAGCGCGATACAAAATAACTGGTAGTTTTGCAATAAAAACTGAACACAGAGGTGATCATAATGTTTCATTATACCCAGTGTCGCTCAACAGTCTGGGCGCTGGCATAATATTTTCATTTCACGGTGGAATGCCCGTCTGTCCCATATAATATGTCCAGTGAACCCTGATGAACCCGACACCACAATCAAGTGCGTCTTCGAGTCATCCTTAGACCCCTCCTATTTTTATTGCTGCCACAATGAGACACAAAAGGAAGATGCAAAAATTTCGTAATTCCTCGGTGGTTTAAATCGTCCACTTACAACGTCCGAACGTTACAAACATTCTGTAAGGAATGAAGCGATAAGTATCTGGCTGATGACACGACTGAAATTGTACGAAATAGTTTTTGGTCATTTCGCGTGATTTTTCTGTGGAAGTGAAGGGGTCGTTGCAAGGACAAATTGCGATTGGTGCAATTTCGAATGGTTTTCTCTCGCGACCCTGTTTCGCCGATTGGAATGTAGCGTATAATTTAAGTTGGTGAAATTGCTTTATTACTTTCACCCTTAATTCGCCAACTTTTGTTATGACACTTTTTCGCGAGCACAAATGTTACAAATAACGAAATCAGGACGCGCGTGTAGCTGGAAAACACACAATGAAAATAAAAAAAAAAAAACAATTGAATACGGTGCCTGCAATGGCTATTGCGATTCCTAAGTAGAAGAGAGTTGAAAGTAGAAATCCAAATTCCTTCGCATAAAACGTAAGTAGCAGGATTTCAGACAGTATAAAATTGAAGACTTTGCTGGAAAAAGGCTCCATAATTTGCTGAATTTGAGTTATAGGTAGCATTGAATGTAAAATAAAAAATGAAGCGTGGGTTAACCGAGGGTAAAAATCGTTCTCTAGTTTCTGGTGCAGATAACGATGATCAAGCAGATGAACTTTGAGACTCTTCCGTGATTTAGTAAGCATACCTCACTATAATTCTTCTGAAATTGTGTATTTAGAATAACAATGGTGTTTAATGCTTTATTTACTCGAGATAAGTAGATTTTTATACAATTTGGTGCAAAAAGGGAACAGCTCCAAACTTTGAAACTTCACCCTGCCATAGAGAACAGATATTTTTGCTTATTAATAGTGCTAAATGCTGTATTATTATATAGCTTATAAGTGGGTAAAATACTTTGAACATATGTCAGCAAATATTATGTTAACGTCGTTTCTATTAATTTTCTAAAATATAATACATTTAGAGCCCCTTCTCCCCCTCTTGCTGCAAAGTCTTCAATATATTGCAAGATTAATTCGGCATTTAAATTATTTAAATTCTGTAAAGTCTAACCGACCCGATCTGGAATATCTTGCGACGACAAACGAGTCCTCGAGTGTAGCACGCCGTCGCTCGCGCAAACAGTAAGGTAGCAAATTGTAAGCTACGAATGATCGTATATTTGTCGCCCGATACCAGTCGTTTCACGGCGGCCCTAAGATGCCTGACAAAGGAATAGAAGGTTTGCCCGGGCACTGTTTGACTCCTCCTTCGCCGGTTTCACTCCACCTCCGCGTACGATCACTTTCGGCTGGTAATGCCATCAGGAGCAGTGAACTTCTCTCCTTGCCCTGTCGCGAATCAGCGAAACCCGTGCACACGCGTGCGCCCAGGAAGATGACGAGGCCCCGTCGACGTGAACGTCGTCGTCGTCGTCGTCGCCGCCGCTCGCCTTCGGGATCCTTCGTCTTCGTCACCTTCGGTACGAGACGAAAACGTATGAGACCACCTCCGGGGCGCACGAGTGTTTGATAAACCGGTTAAGGCCCATCCCCGGATCTGTTTGCCTTTGGCTTTTGTAACTTTACTAGTGTTGTGACTCGACTCCGGGCCAACACGAAAAAAGGGTCCGCGATGGTACCCCGAGCAAACAGTCCGTGTGTGTCCCGGATCAACACGGCGCACGCCTCTATCGGCGGCCGTAGCCTGCTAGCCGAGGAGGAACACGCGGACGTGGAGGACGAGGCGGACTCGACTCTCCACGATCTGTTAGCTCATAATCGAGGAAACCGCCTCACGTTTCACTCGCCCCTTTCGGCTCCGACTCGTCCGTCCCGCTCTGTGAAATCATTGTGTCCAAAAAACTGGAGAGATTTGTTTGGATAACGCCGCAGAGAATGGGATACAAGATAATTACGAAGTACAAAAGAGCAGAGACTTGAGGGTCCTTCGATGTGAACTCAACTCGATCAGGGCATCGAGTAATAGGGGGAATAATGGGTAACGTGAAACGCAAAAAAAAAATGGCGATACTTTATTCTGTAGAGAATTAGGAATGAAAACAAGTGAACGATTTCTGTATGATTGTGGATTTGTGTAGAGGGGTTGGTAATTGCGCAGTATTCGCGCGAGAATTCAACTGAAACGGAGTAGGATATTATCGAAATATTTTGTTTGAGCGAGGCGCGAAAAGTGTATTTAAATGAGAATTCTATAAGGAAATCGTGTACGAACGATTCCTTTATGTATTTATGCAGCAGATTACATAAATTTATACACCGTTGGTAAACAAATTTTACACGAACTCGTGTCCAGAAATGTTTCGTTAATAAGTTAAGTATCAGATGTCGACGGTGTAATAGCAGAACTATTGTTACCGTTTTAATAATTCTTAGATGCCTTGCTGAATCGAGCGGCTTAAATTATCGTCTATACATAACACTGCCATTAACCCCTCCGCTCGTTAACGCGATGCTGAAGTATGGTGGAAAATATATTTCCTATAGTTTAAACGAGATACACCTACAAAAAGTTTGAAAGAAAATACATTTTACACGCGTTTGTACGTCTTCCCATATTTCTAATAAAACTTGCTCGTGTCGTGTAAGAGATAAAGGGTTAAGGTACTTCCTATTCTGCGGGTTTGTAAATAAGTATTAAACAATGGATAGATTTATTCAAAACAAGCAACTTAAATTTTCCACTTCTATCGGAATTTTATTAAATATTTACCCACATCGTGAAATTACTGTAAATTTACAGATACTCCTAAAGCAGACATCAAGTGGTGCTAAATCTGCTGATTTGCAATGACAAACAATTAGTAATCTGCTATCTATCCTGCGCTAAGAAAATTGTTTATTGAGAAGATTATACATGTTTCTTCCAAAATGGAAGCGGAGCACACTGCCTACTTATATTTCATATTTTTCCTGAGACAGCGAATCGTCTGTAGAATTATTAAAACGATAGCATGAATTTTGTGAACTGACTGTGCAAAGACTTAAGTTTCTCAGGTTTACTCGAATCCCACAGAGCACTGTATAAATTTGGCCGCATACTTTCCGAGCATCCTGTATAATTAACCAATCACGTATAACGAGGTGCGCAATGTATAACGGTTAAGGTAATCGGCATAAAGTAACGAGGCCAAGAATTTTAAGAAATTTTCGCGACGGGTTACAGCAAGGGCGGCTATGATAGTCTGCAATGATTAACATCGCTCGGAGTTACGAATTCTTCAACTGCCACGGCGATCCCGGCGAATTTAAGAAGGGTTAGAAGGATAGCTGGCCGGCGAAATTTAAGATCCCTTATCGTTTTACTAAAATTTTTCACTCGGATTTATTTTAGACACCGGGGACCAGTTTCTCGTGGCTCGTTTCTCCCGGTAGTTAATTTATGTTTTCCAAGGCGATTTATATGTCGGATTGAATTCCGACTCTGGAATAATTACACGATTGGTTCTATCCAGGCACGATGGCAATCTGCAGTCGTGTAATTACAACGCTCTTTTTTCTCCGATTTCGAAACGAAATATTCGACCAGCTTTTAATACAGTCTTCTTTGATTCACGCAATCGTAACATAAACTGTTATGGCACGTTCGAGGCGCATAGAGCGATAATGAAACGAAAGGAATGATCGGAATAACGCGGAGAGGACGATATCTTCCTTCCAGGCCATCATTCACGAAGCCAAATAAACACAGGGGGAGCTAAGCTCGCGCCGATGATTTTTGTCTTCAACGCTTAGTCACTCGTTTACGAATTTCCCCTGCAAAGGTTTCTCGATGATCGATCACATATCAGTACTAGTCGGTACAATGAAACTGTTGTCACATGGGGTCGCAGTGAAACAACAAATCTATTCGTTATCTTCCCTTGAGCTGCATGCACGAAAAACATAGACACCCTGTTAACGCTAAGGAATAATAAATTTCGCATTACTTTGGGCGCTAATCTCGAAATTATTATTAAAGGAAACAAACAGCAGTAGTTGAGCCCTATCAACGCGATATTTCCTTTGTAGCTACGTCGCGATCTTAATCTCATCAATTCTGACGGAATGTTTGTTCGGAAGGAACGTTTATGTATTGGTAATCGTTCTAAGTAGAATTTTGTGTATGTTAAAATTGTGCTGCGTGTATTATACGATAAAGCGATTATTCCAGACCTAACACAGATTCAACTGACGCACGGTATTTGAACATTTACTCGTGCATGCGTAATAAAAAATAAAACCAAGCGCGCTACATGAATTTAAGGGGGGAATGAGACGTAAGTAGAAACTTTCTGCCTGTTTGCGATCTGGTTAACAAGCATTGCTCTCGTTGACCAGGTAGGAAGAGTTGCATATCTCTAGGGAATTTCGCAAAGAGACAATTAAACTTTCCTCCGCCATTAGCTGGCCAGCTGCGCCGTGATTACAGCACGTAAGATAATGCCGTATGATAATAGATTAATTCAGAGGCTATACGCGACGACTGCGATTAGTCAACACGGTTATCGTATAATTATGATCTAGGAAGTCCAGACGTCCTCGCTTAGCGATCAAAGGCTACTTCGTCTGCGACGGCGTAAACGAGAAACTATAACAGACGGGGCGAAATTCGTAGTTGATGACGAAAACAGGAAAAACGCGATTGTACTAGAGGCGAGAGTAATGTTGCTGACAAGCATGTATGAATTTACATAAATAGCTATTTTATCTTGCCAAGGAGCTCGTTATAACATAACGCACGTACTACGTTATTGTTTCAAATGATTTCAGACGTACTTAACGATTAATTAACACGGGCTGCTCCTAATTTGTATAAATACAAAAAGATCGTAATATAAAAAGAAAAAACATTAACTAAGCTAAGGCTTCTCTATTTCTTAATAAACGTTACGGTTTCTATATTCTCGACGCGTTCGAGGTCTGGTTTTTAAAGGGGTGGGAGGGGAGAGTATGTGTGTGTGTGGGGGGGAGGGGGGCGGGGATAATTTGTAGGATCGCACGAAACGCAAATAGAGAGAAACATCGCGGGGAATCCTCACGTGTCGCAGGATCATTATGTGCATTACAGCAAAACTTGCTGTTAGATGCACGTTGTCGTTAGTTCTTTCCTGTAACCGATTCCACGAAATGCCCGTGACAGAAATAAACCGCGATCCCCAGTGCAGGTGAAGCGATACAAGCGGATGCGAGGCGATCCAGTGCCCGGGAATCGATAGAGCTGATAATAAAATGAATTACTCAGCGGCCTTATCGAATTTAATCGTGAATTAATGCACGCGCAACGGGCTCGCCCGCTCGGCTCGCAGTCGGTCTCGCGTTTCGCCGGGGACGAGAGGCGGCCAGCGTTTTCCTTAAAGATACGAAAGTGGTAAGAGCTAGAGGAGAAAGTGGGTAGAATTTAAACAATGTACACACACCGCCTTAGTGTGGCGAGGGCGAACGCTCCGGCCACCAGCAGCTCGAAGATCATCTCTTCCTCGGCCTCCTGCAGGAGAGTCTTCGGCTTCTCCCGTCGATACCTCTTGCTCGCATCCACTCACGCACTTCCGGTCCCCGCCGCGGCTCGGTGCTTTTCCCCCCCGGGGAACTGCAGTGTCCAACGAGATGGTGGCGATCGCGGATACGCGAGAACTTGCTGGCCGGCAGACGGGACGAGACGACATACGAAAACGCGTCAGATCGATGTCAGCGTGACGTAACAGCGCACCAGAAATCTCCACATCGCGCGATCGTGTACGCGAGGGCCACGTGCGACCGTGGCAGATCGAGAGCACCTCGGCGTGCCCCAACTGCGGCGAGAGCGGTTCCAGCGACGAGTTCGCGGTGAGGAGCGTTAGTTGACATCCGAAAGAGCAGCGTGCCCCCCTGTCACGATCCCTTCGGCTTGCGCGCAGACTTCCGAGCGGGAGAACCGGCGCGGTTGACCATTCGGCTTGCCGATCTCGTGGTGACTGAGTGGGTCCTCGGTTGCGGCTCCCAGTTACTCAGTCGGGCTCACGAACTCACTACTCACCTCGTCCTCTCGCTGTTGTACGCTCGCTCACCGGCACACGGTCCCACCTCCTCCCCTCCCGCCACCACCACCTCCTACGACACACCACCTCCTCCCTCCCAGCTCCACTCTACTCCTTCGGCTACCTCTCAGCCCTCCCTGCCCTCCCACCTTACGTGCACGCCACCCTCGCTGATCCTTGCCGCTCGCCGCGTGGGAGATAGATGCGCGTCTTGACCCCCCTCCTGAACCGCGATGATTTCATTATACGTATTATTAAGCACCGCGGCGGGTGCGCCGTTTCGCCGACTTAAGGGTTGCTGGGTACGTACCGTTTCGATCCACGAGCGCGAAGCGACGCGAGCCGACTGAGATGCACTTTGACGAACCACGCGGAATCGATTGCCAGCGGGGCTTCTTTCGAAGAGGACCCTTTTGGAATCTTTGCGCAAGATTCGAATGGCGAAGTTGGTTTTCTGAACGAGGGAATGAAAGTGCCTGGGATGGGTTTGTTGTTGCGAGGAAGGGATCACATCTCTACTGATTGCGCTACCATGGCGATGAAATTTGATACGAGAGGATAACGCTGTTTAATCACACGCTTATAAACTTCTCTCGCAATGTTCAGGCCTTGCAAACCCTGTGCGTAAGTAATCAAGATCTGCGGGAGTTTAAAGTAGTTTGCAGGCAAGTACTGCTGTTCCAATTTAATGTTCCACCATCGATGACTAACAAGTGATAACGCATTGTGAATCTGTTGATGAAATTTCGGAGAATCGGTTTACAATGTTTGTAGATTTTAATCTTCAGCCATGCTTGACTCATCGTTGGATATCCGTACCAAAATTAAAGTCACAATAATGTCTGTTAAAAGATTCCAGACGAGTCCTCCCGCTTTATCAAACTCACCGACACTTTAATTAGCGATCCTAACAGTGGCGACGCGATATTCGAAACGTATTTCGTCATTTTACAAACGTGATAGCGCAGCATTACCTTTCGAACGATATAAAAACAAACACTAATCTCCGTGCGCCACGCATTTGGTGAAAATTATTAATATAAGCGTGCAAAAGTTTGCAAACAATAACCGCTCTCTAGATAGCAAGTCGCGACATGTGAGCTTCGATATTTTCATTGTGCTTGGGAGAGCCGATACGCTGTCGCGTACGTCACTGATAAGATATTACGTCTCCGATTAGATGTGTCGCTCGTGTCGCGCACCTCGATCGAGTGGTTGCGAGAGGCCAGCCGCTATACGCGCCCCGATCGTCGTTGATATCGTGTTCCGCGAGTCTGGGTAAAGCGGCTGTGTTACTTTGAAGGAGGCTCGCAAGGTGCTTCTATATGCATCAGTCGCGTTCCTCGAGGAATCACGGGCCGGTCCCATTAGCGGGTGCAAATTATTCGAATATTATGCGCTGCAAATTAGAAGGCACCGCCGAGATGGCCCGCTGCAAGCCTCGGCGATGGTGCCGCTCGCCCGGGGATTTTAATTTAACGATGTGCGCGCGCTGTTTTAACATTAGGCCCCGGGACACGTGGAGCTCTTGAGAGGATTCATCTACAAGGGGATCGAATTACCGCGTCAATTATGGTGTCACGTCGTTAATTAACCGGTAGTCCAACCTAACAGCCTGCCGCGGACCATTCTTTCGAAAAGCCAGCCATTTGGCACGTGAATCTTCTCGTTAGCATTCGCTGGGATTACCTTCGCTCTGACAAATTTTATGGACACTGTTTACTTGAGAAATTCGCGAACTTTTTGGAGAAAAGGGGTCACGCGCGTCGATAGAACACTCGCGCCGTATTATAGGCACTGATTATTGAGGAGTAAATTATTCTTTTAGTTTCTGGTGAGATTTTTATAATGTGCATGTTATTGTCAAGTAGTGCTTGGAAATATTAGTTGGGGTTCTGCGTAAGTTCTGTTTGCCATTATGTTTGTATTATGGGTCCGTGCTGGTGAGTTACTATCAATGCTGATTTATATTGTCAACCACTCGAAAGACTGCGGTAAGAATTGCAAAAATCGGGTAATTAGGTGACCACCCCTTGCGAATCGAAAGGGATGTGAAGTACTTGGCAACGCGAGGTCACACGTGGCAATTGCAACGCGAAACAACTGGGCCTAGTTATGCGGAAAGCTACCAACCCTCGATGATCTGAATTTGAGTAAATTTAGTTTGAAGATTTTAATTTTTGAAGAAAAGTCGCTTTATTTCTATGGAGCATATTTTATTTCTCGTTATTGTTTTACAAAGTTTTTTAATGGGGTATTTAATAGTGGGTAATATAATTAATATTATTTTAAACTTTCTGCAGCTATTGCCTTTGAAGCAAATATACAATAATTGTATAATGTAAGGATTGTTATACGGGTTGGTAATTTTTGCAAAGTAAAGATCAGAAAATTATGGGATTTATACTGCGTTTAACTAATTTTTTGCCATTTTGAGGGCTGGTAAATTTCTGCATAACTAGGCCCACCTGAACTTATACTCCATCTTATTCCCCGGATCTGACCCCACCAGACTTTCAACTTTTTCGATCACTACGAAACAGTTTAGCCGGGAAAAACTTCAATATTTTCGAGGCTCAGAAAAGAACAGCAAGTTCTTTTATTAAAGATAAATCCGAAGATTTTTGTACAGGAGGCATAACACAACTGCCATTTATTGCTTACGTATGAAAGTAGTGACTTAATTGATTTATCAACTGAAAATTTTAACTATACAGAGGTTTTTGAACTACGTAACTTATCTTTTACACCGATTGGCTTCTGAGTCTTGCACATGTCTCTGCATACCTACTTCGCTGTACAAAGCACTTGTTTACGATTTATTGTCAACTCCCTGCACTCCTCGCATTTCGCAAAGTTGCATCGGCATTGTCCAACCAGTTTTCCAATGGAAATCAATGGCGTCGGGGAACTTGTAGCAGGGGTTTCCCCGCGTTTTATCGTTTCTGTTCTTACGTCCTCGTTACGTAACGAGGCAAAGGCGCAGGCTTTTTCCAAACAATTGGCGTGCTTCGGTAGGAAACGATGGAAAAAATGGAAAATTCTCGTTACGCAAGGCTAACTCCTGAAATCGGTCGATTTCCCAGCACGGTTGTTGTTTCCGACCAGTGTCGATGCAGGTGTCAAGTTTTTGCTAGTCATTAGAACGGAAATACGTGGCACCGTTGCACGACTTATTTCTCGCTTTGCTGCGGACACGTTTCTTCCACCATTCTTTCGACAGCTTCGGCAGAGACGCACAAGATCGCACGATAACTGAAGAATTCTATCAAAATATGGTTGTAACCACCTTAACCTAAGTATTTTGAGAAAATAAAATGTAGATTTATGGGGAGATTTAACTGTTGTTAGAAAACACACGAATGAAATAAATATGTGTAAAAAAGAGGACGTAGATATACATTGAAACTTAATCCTAATTTTTTTACATCCACATATTCTGCTGGCTGAAAGCGGAAGAAGTCCAGAAGGAACCATACGTCGCAAACGTATCGTTTTCTTAAAAAACGTGAAATATGGTTCATGAAATACATGGATCACTTGATCCATGCCAAAACCTTCCTTCAGACTTCCTCCCCTTTCAGCGAGCAGCATATATCAAAGTGAAAAAATTAACATTACTTTTTCAATGGTATAAAGAATTTTGCAGCAAAGTTTACGAATCCCCTAAATTCACACCTGAAAGCATTGAGCATCACCTTTCTAACACCCCGTGCATTCAAAGAAGAGATGCTTCTCCAAACTCTCTTCGTAAAGTAACTTTTAACGAATCGAATGCCTTAGTTAACGATGCAGCCACTTAACCACGCGCCTGTCTAATAATTTTAAATACCCCGCGTGTTTTCGAAAGCTTTGCTTCGTGCCAAATGGAATGTTTCCCCAAAATTCTGCCCTTTCGCGCGGTCTATCGCATCGCGCGCTTTCCGATTGTCATGCAAATGTACGTATCCCCATCCGTACATAGCGATCGGTGACAATCGTATTCCGTTTCGGAGCACTATCGCGTGGTTGTGTGCATCAACCTGTTCCAAGATAAAGTCGATACCCGACAAGTAGCGATTGGGGTTGGACAAGCGCCGCGCGGAGATGATTCACGCTTGATAACTTTCCGTCACGTAAGTTTGTCCGCTCGTCGAGGAATTCGTGCCATCCGAAAGGCGGGCAATTCCTTCCCGCTTCTTATCAAACCATCTTTTCGCGGCGCGCGCGAGAGCCTGGATTCCAGCGTAATAGCGCGATTTCGACAAAATAAAATCGGTATAAAATCGAGGGACTCGAGCCGAAGAGAAAACGACTCCGGGATAGACAACGGGAATTAAACTCGGCAGCGATCCTCCCCTCGCAAAATCACTGTTCGAGTCGGACCGATTGCACGACCGCTGCATTCTTCGGTGTGTCGTAGAAAAAGCGTACAAAAAGGAGGATAAAGGCCAGGCGGCTTCTGCCAGCCACTCTGAATGACGTTCGGAACTGCCCGCAAGGAGCCGTGGCACGAGCGATTTGCCACGGCCGAGTTCGCGCCTCCCCGGCGGCGCGGAGAGGCTTGAAATCCATTAGTTCCGTGAACGATAAAGATCGGGGGGGGGCACGGGGATACACCACCCACCCCCGGGGGAACCGCGATCGCCGATGAAAAGGAGAGTCGCGGCTCCTTCGGCGCTGCCCCGCGGAGCTCGTCCGCGACGATCGGTTGACAGGGAATTACACGCGCGAAGACGCCACCGCGGCTGGGGAATTTATGTCCGCGTGAAAGTAAAAATAGCCGAGTATGCGATTATGCTAAAATCGATGGAACTGGCATGCCTTGAACTGGAATATCTTCTTTCGCCGATCATCGCGCTCGTCTCAATCGAGCTGGAACAGACACCGATAGCCCGCGGTCGCGGGATCTCTCGCCGCTGGATTTATTTAAACGAAAGGGCTCCGCCGGCGGAAGCTGACGGCGCTCTCCCTTCGCGCGCTACGGCGCCGGGCTTTACGCGTGCCGATCGATTCCTGCCGTGGCACATCGGCTATTTTAAACGTAGCCACGCGAGTCGCGGCCGCCGGTAGACGCGCCGCGCCGCTTCCTAGAACGTTCGTATGAAACCGAGTCTGGTTATGAGTCATTCTCTCTCACCTATTCGCATTCTCCGTACTCGATGTTAATCCACCTTGTCGACGGGTTCGTACTTCTCGATTTCCACGAGTCTCGTAGGACGTCGCGCACCCACACGGACAACGGCGCAATGCACAGCCGCGCGAGAAACGGGCGCGAGCGCGGACACGAAGGGGGTCACTCGAACGATTCAGTGCCGGTGATCAGCGCACGCTCTGTAAGGACACTCGCGCCGTATAGGATTAATGAATGACTAGACAGGAGTGGAACTATGAATGAACACCGCATAGCACTAGAGTACTATATAAGCGTGCACGTTGTGGGCGTCCTCCGCTCTCGGCCAATAAGATTCCCCCCCGGTGACTTGCACGCGGTTTAACGCGATTTCGTCTTGACGCCGGGGTTTTTCGCGGAAATCCGCCGTAACGGCTGCCGATCGCGAAGACGACCCACGGGCGCGGGAGTAATCGCGCACGCCTGCCGATACCCATTGGTCACTTCCGTTTTATCGGGTGCACGTTTTATGCCGACGCCTGGTGACTTGTCTGCACGCTTTTCGCCCGCGCGGTGACTCAGACAATTGGAAATACCTTGCGGATTAATTGGCACGCGTTCGCTGATAGGTGTCGCGTGTGCGCGGCCGCGAGAAGGAGACTGTTAATGTTAAGCCACTGCTGGGTGGAAATCGACTTGCGAAATGGAAAGCGCGTGATCTTTTCTTCTTCTTCTTCTTCTTCTTCTTTTTTTATCTGTAATTGCACAACCGGCGATAGACATTCGTACGGAAAAAGTGGATTCAGTTGAGTCGTGAAGAATTTCTTCGATTCGGACTCGGAGGTAGCGTTTATGTCAGTGGTGATGGACACGCTTTGCGGCGGTAGTGGTAAAGTAACTGCAGGTTACGGAGGATCGGTATTATTCGTCGAGCCAGAAGTTTATGTAAGTGTACGCGGGTTTTTCATTTGGAGAATTGGTATCGCTGGCTTGTTGGTAAAACTGAACAAATCTATGCTCCGTAATTTTTGGCAAATGCAAATTTTTCTGTTGAATTTATTACAGTAGATCAGGTGACGATTGAAATGAATTTTTTTTAGAAAAAGTGAACCTGCTCAGTTTTACCAACAGGCCAACGATATTATCTAACGCCTTGCAGAAAACGCTGTAAGTGCCAGAAATCAATTTCCGTGCTATAGTATAAACTTTCTCGCGTAGAACATTTCCCGATGAATTTGTTTTTCTAGCACTTACAGGGTTTTCTACGGCTTTTTAGTACTGCCAGAGATCCAGTTAGAGATAAGGGTACAAATACATTTATAAAAGTGGCAAAGAAGTTTACTATTTTTGAAAAAGTTTGCACATCGAGGATATTTATATAGTGCTATGCTCTTCCAAAATGGAACAAGGCAGAATGCGTCGTGTGTATATTAATTCGGCCGTCACTGCATCGCGATTTAATATAGAGCTTTATTTTTACAAAATTGTAGCGTTAGATGAAAAGTGGATCCATTAGTGAAATATGGACTGGTTAGACCCAGAAAAATTGACACTTAAAAGTTGTAACCTAGGTTTATATAGAAACAAGGTTACATTATACTGTCGTTATCGTGTTATCAAGGTTTTTGCTGATATCGCCATGGAATTATCTATTATGAATTATTAAACTATAATAAAACTGTCACCTAAACAAAATTTATGGGAAAGACCAACTGTGATAAATTGTAAGGTTGAAACTCTATTGCACATTGATGCGAAACTTCGCGTAGCAAGTTAGAACTTGGGTTAAAACGTTAGTAGTAGTATGTAGTACGCTCTTCACACTCATTTTAACGCTAGCTGATTTTCTCCAAACAGGATTAGTTTTCTAATATGAATAGTGCATATTTAGCCCTTGAAATCTACTTCTCATCGTGGTCACGAGATATCTGCAACCACAAAATTGTCGAATCGTTAAAAGAATGGCCAGATATCATAGAAAATAATAACGAATATCTTTTAGATCGAGGTATTTTATAGAAGCAATGGATAAACCACAAATGTTGATCGACAAAGTTGGAAATTACCAATGACTCAACCTAGTGCTGTAAAACGCACGAGAAGAATTGTATAGCGCACTGTTCAGAATCCACTTCAAAATAATTATGTTCAGAATTGAAACAACAATCTACGCTTCTTGAAACTATAGATTTATTGTTTCAGTTGTCTCTTAACGTAGGTCTACAGGAAAAATGTATTATTCATATCCAATGATTAACGGCCGTTGCATGCGTTTCGTCACTAAATTCAGATACTTACAGCAGACCGTGGGGTTTCTGCAAACTTCTAAAAACGTCAAGGGCAAACCGTTCCCCGAAGAAGAAAGTGGAGGAAGAGAAGTGCTGACTATTATAGAGAAATTTATATCGGCCCACAAATGAAATTACTGATTTCATAATTCTTTCGATTATTATTCCATCCTACTTGCAACCACTTGCTTTCTACAATAAAAATAACGAGTCCCTGTGAGAAAGTGTCGTTGCATTTCGCAAAAACACGTTATAATTGAGAGTACGATTTTTTTTTTAAATTCAGTAGCACGCTATTTTTTAGCCTTAAAAAATGACACAAACACGTGCATTTATTTACAAAGCTTTCTCTATTTTACAGGAAATGTTTTATTTTTATTTTGTCCGAGAATACATTGATATCGCGACGTTACGTTACTTAGCGCCACGAACAGATACAGATAGTACATAGAATAACAGAAATTCTTGTTTGTTCGTGTTCTTCTAATCACCTATGAATCACACCATTGTAGATCCCATCGCGCTCCAGTGCCACGATAATCTTTATCAATTACATCATTATTCAGACATTCCCATCCGAGCGTGCCGCCGATTTCACGCTGCGATAGCCGCGCGCCGTCTATTGCGATTTTTCATCGAATCTCGCTCGACTTTTCTGACGAGCGTACATTTCGAATCGCCGCTCTATTGTGACAGGTATTACGGAGAAATGATGAAACCGTCGGTCTGCTACGCGTTAGATACGCGGCTATATCGGGTTAACAGTAAATTAATACCCGATGAAAAACGCCACTATCGCCGGGTCCGTTATTGCATCTACATACGCACGCAATAATTATTACTCCTACTGTGATAAATCACAGGCATTCCTGCGCCGGAATGCTTTACTACTGCCATTTCAAACGGCTCCAGCCGAGCAAGTAGTTATTTACGCTCAAAAATCGGAGCAAGGAGACATTAACCGCAGCACTTTGAAGTAAAGTTGCGGTGACGCAAGCGCCAGTGAACTTTGCGTGTCTGCCGCGAAGAATAAATCTCGAGGATACGGGATCGTCTGTATCACCTTTGAGACGTTGTTTTCGAGCCGGCCCGCAGCACGGCCGACGTCCCGCAAATTATTGGTACCATCGGGCGCTTTCTGTCGTCGCGAGCCGGGGTCCTCCGAACACCCGTTGGTCAAGGACTCTCGGGTACCCCGCTGGTAATCCAGCCGAATCGGGACCGGTTGGAAAGTTAATTAAATCATTTGGCTTACCAATGCCCCCGCGAACAGTCCCCGCATGCGCGAGCTTCCTGCGACCAATTAAATGCGTCAGATTCTCTAACCAAAATCTCCACGTCCCCAAATACTGACAGACACCCTCCGCGCTGCTATGAGCGCCCTGCGCGATCTGTGCTCCGCGAAATAAATAACGATCCGCGCAGTGACGTCGTACAGAGTTTCGACCTTATTATCCGCGCGCATTAATTATGCCCCGGCGACTTTCTCGTGTTCAATGATTCACAGCATCGGGCGCCGCGGGTTCCGTGTAAATCTTCCTCTCGTGCGCATGTTCGGAGAAAGGTGTCGAACTGTACGACGAACGCCAAATTTCTCGGAAGCACAGCCATGAGAAAGCGAATGTGAGAAAACAATGGTACCGGAGAGGTGATCTCCGGGCCCGATACCTTAACACCTTGAAAAGCGCCGCGGTACTTTCGATCTAGTAACGACTTACCTCTCGATCCCTTTTTTCCCTGGCCTCGAAGGGGGAGGGGGTGTTCCGTTAGAATTTCGAAATCTGTTTCCTGCTTTCTCCCTTTGCTTTTCACGCGCTTCTTTCTCTTTCTGGGGGCCGGGTTGCGTGGGACGGTTTCGAGTCGCGACGGCGACGGTACGAGAAGACAGAGAGAAAATACGTGCGAACCTCTGGCGCACGTTGAAGCCGGTCGGTCGGTTCCTCAAACGCATCTCTTATCTGATCTGCGGTCTAGAGGCATAGGCATATAATACGGGACACTGGCGATCGCGTTGTCAAAGTCTATCCCGGGGCATATCTCCCGAGGACCAGGTCCCCCGTGGCGAATTCGGCCATTGTTGCCCCGTTCGGGTCTACCTTCTGAGAAAAAACACCGATCGGCCCGCTATAACTTATTAATATCTGGAGGGAAGTTCCTCCCTTTGGCCGCATAGGCAAATCCGACTGCGAGGGGCGGTAAGAGGTCTGTCATTTCCGCGGGCTCCCGTGGGAACGGAGACGGCCACGAGATACAGAGGGGGCCCAGCGTGCTGGAGCCGAAGGAACGCGACTAGGAGATGGCGAACACACGCCGCTGGAATTGTCGAGTATTCCCGACAGGTGCGGGTCCACCTTCCAGGAAACATCCTGCGCCGCTCTGTCAGGAAAGAATTCCGCGAGAAACGGGGACGTCTTTATAAAGAATGCCTGGCGTTCGATGTACATGCGTGACGAGTAAAAAGCGCACGGGGTTTCGCCTCCTCGCCGACTCACTTTTCTCCGCCGGGTGGTTTTTGCTCCGGTGAGCCTCGCGGGCGAAAACTAATGGAAATTAGGGAGTAGTTCGGTAAACCTGCACCTTTATAATTCTCGGGGAAATGAATGGAGTAGATCTGTCACGGTTTTGGAAAAATTTCTGGGATTTCATGGATACTTGGGCATATTTTGTCGGGCATTTGATAGTTTAATGAATTTTAGGTGACTTTATAAATGTTCGCGATTCTCTTGGTACGAAGTCTTAGCGTAGGTTGTTAGCAGAAGTTTTCTTAAGTAGTAGATTCAGATCTAGACCTAGACAGAGTAATGATAAATAATAATAGAGGATTGCTTTTGAGCAAATTCTTCTCTAGCGGATAAACGCTTCTTCGATAAAATTACGATTTATTTCTTTGCCTTGTGTGCGGTATGAAATGGTCAAAAGAAAGTTTAAAACTCATATATTAACATGTCTGCGTAACTAACTGAATGTGGCTTGCATTATTGGCTTGGTGGCACTGTCCTATTCTGGCAACCCTATAATCTATGGGATGTAAATTTTAACCCTCGAAGGTCACACTATAAATTGCTCCCGTTACAGGCATGGGTTAACGTAACCCAGACTGTTCTTTCGCCTATATCTCTGGATGTACCGCACCGTTTTTAATGATTTTTCTTTTGATCGATTCGTGAGACAGTAAGGAAAAAGAATGTACATATGGATTTAGTCGTAAATCTTTTGGCACTCGAGATATCTCGAAGATCAAGTTAGTGAAAGTTCTGAAAAATTTGCCTTTTTTCCTTTTAATTACAGTTTCTTTTAAGAAAAGATACGAGGGTTTAATTATACACTAATCGAAAGGTTTCGTGTCATACTTTAACGGGAAAAATGCGTTATTATGATTGATTAAAAAAAATATTATTATTTGGCGAGGTGAAGTTGAGTAATCTTTTACTTCTACCGAACAACTGTTCCCTGTGAAAAATCGTCTTTTTCGTTGAAAATAAGGACATAAACTGCTACTGGCATTGAGTATAGAGTATCAGAAGTTATTTCATTGATGGCTTTGAAAATCAAAAATGGCCATTTTGTACAATTTTTCATAAAAAAAAATCTAGCAAAGTAACGATTGCTTTAAAACTATATAAAAATCCAAGCCCAATATTTTTTATTTATACGAACAAAAAAATCCCCAACTCTGTGTTTTGTTAGTGGCTTCAGGGCGGGGTCCCCCTTTAAGTGTAAGTATAAACACCTCTGTTTTAAAAATCCCCAATTTCCTATATTAAGAAATCTGTCTTACTACCATAAACATTCATTCACATTCAGATCTGTCGCTGTTACCCTTTATATTTTCCTTCTCACACTACCGCGCACAGAACGAAGCCCTTCCAAGTAAATCAAGGGGAAAACAGTCCTATTTGAATAGCCACCTCAGCCTAAGCTGCCGTTCCCTTCAATTATATTTCCACTTTTCCCTTCACGTTGCGACAAGAAAAGTTCAGAGACATACCCACACAGGATTCAACGTTTTGTGCGCGAGATTGGATACGTAATAGATTCCACGAACGGACATGGTAGGTGATACCTTGCGAAAATGCGTATGTACATCCCGCACGTTTACGTGCCGTACAGACTGTCAGGTTAAGACATCGTCCGGTAGCTAGACAGGTTGACAGGGGCTGAACCAATTACGCGGAATATTATCCCTCCGACGATTTGCACTCCCCTGCAATCACCGTGATTAGTGTTTCGCCGACACTCGTGTACAGGCGTCTCGTAACCACAGCTAATTTGTAAACTCTGGCATGCATTATACACGCACGCAGGGTATATATATTGGTGCCGGTAACTTACATAATTAGATAGGATCGTTCGGTTGGATGCGGGAGAGCTGTCGTGGCTCCTCGAGTGCAGTCAGTGCGAAGCGTAACTGTATCCCTGATACGTCGGGCTTCATTCTTGCTCATAGATTTAAACCTTGGATAAGGAGGCTCCAATCATCGAGTCGCTTGTCCGTTAACGACAGTTATTGATGCCTATATTGAAATGCCTCGTCTTGTTATTGATTGTTTACGATATACGCTACGTAAGTTTGTGGTCTCGTGTGAAATAATAACGTTGCAAAGTAATAAATGAACATCGACTACTTCTTGATATTTGCATGAATGTATTTGGCTTATTAACAATACGTCCCTCTAATATGCAGAGGAATAAATATAATAGGAACGTTATGAGCAGGTACTACCAGGTATTTGATTGGTCTCTTTTAGGGCTCTAACGAACACTCGAATAATCTAAGTATTCGAATATTTGGATACTCGAATATCAGAGGAGTGAAAAAATATCTTCGAATATTCGAGTGTCAGAGAATTCGAATATCAGAAAATTCGAATAATTCCTTCGAATATCAGAAAATTCGAATAAATTTTCGAATAACAGAAAATTCGAATAATTTCTACGAATATCAGAAAATTCGAATAATTTCTTCGAATATCAGAAAATTCGAATAATTCCTTCGAATATTCGAATACCCCTAATTATTCGAAAATCCGAATATTCGAATACTCCTAATTATTCGAAAATCCGAATATTCGAATACTTACAACTCTAGTTTCTCTCATTCTTAATTTTGAAATAAGATATAAACTTGCTATTCTTGCATATTCCTTTGTTACTTTAATTCTTTTATATGACGCATATCTTTACAATAAACCGGCTATTACTAGAAAACATAGTTTCTTTCGAACTACGTTCACCTTTTGAACGTCCTTTCGATCACCTGTAACTACGTCACATTGCTTTGGTTCGTGCAAAAAAATGTCGAAAAACGCACACTATTTTAAAACCATGAACTTTAATCATTCCAAACACTTTCCATTTTGTAATAAATTATAATAAAGGTGAGAGAAAACATATTGCGCCCGATCAGTTATGCTTGTCACCCCAGACAATGCACGCGAGGTGCCTGCGCGAGGTAAGCTTATTAGAATATTGTAGGCAGTATCGCTTATCGAAGCTGAAATAGATTATCGGCTTAACCGCGCGATGCCAATATTTTCCCTCTTAAATAGCTATATGCGGAACGTTCCGCTGGGTGCTCGACAGATCCATCGAATCGGTTGATGAGAAAAATTGCATCGCCGCATTGTAATGTCGCCGTAATGATTTCAGGGTGGAAGCACCGTCTTTCAACTTGCGACGTTTCGCAGCAGGCAAGCAGCCAGGTAGGCAGGTACCTACCTGGAACCGAGTAACTACTTATTGTCACCTCTAACGAGGCCGCAACAAAAACTCAGCTATTCGCAGGTGGGAATGCTGCCAGGTTATGAAAGTATCAATTGCCTTCTACGTCCAGTTCCCTAATGAGGGAAACATAGCCATGGATTACTGAGACGCCGTAACTGTAACTTCTAGAATTGCGCGATTTTTTAACGGATGAACATGGATGGCGTTCGTCTATTTAATTTCATTAAATTGGCATTTTCAGACTTCTCCCAGTGAAGCATCTTTCTAAGATCATATTCCTCTGTCTATTAATTAAATTTAAATATCGTTATAAAACGTGTACCTTGCGTATCAATGGCAGTGAATTGCATTCTCCAATAACTATTACAAATTTCTATTAAATTTCACTTGAGGGCGTTTACAAATATCGCATGTGTCGTGTATGACCTAAGACTCTACTTCCATTGTACGTCCCATTTTAGAGATATTGCAGAAATCTTCAAGGATCTCATGACTCGTGCGTTTTATATAGAGTAATGTTACAGAGGTATTGCACGAGGGGGAGCAATAGTAAGCAACAGTCGAAATGGTCGTATCTACGATCCATAAATCTTATCAAGCCACGATATGTAGTTTCCTCTAGGCGTAATTTCTGCCTTGTGGTTGGTGTTAGGCGGTCAACGTGGGTACGATTCGAACTCCCAACTTGAAATCCATAGAAGGTACGATTCGCAACCAGTGACGTCACTCACTTTTCTGGTGCCACATTGTTCAGGGATAGACGTGCATCGCTAGACGAAGAGGAAAGCGAGTAAGAGTCTTGGAAGTTCGAACCAGTAGGTTCATGCGGAGGAGTAGGGTGTATACGTTGGCACGTGTACGTGTCACCTACGTTGATTGTCGAGGCAATCATTCATCGGGTACCATAGGTGTTAGTGATAATTAAGAAGCACATCGTGAGTGGTTCCGGTTACAAAATCGATCGAAGAAAGCACGGACATTTGCAATAATGAACGTTGCGCGAACACCGGTTCGCGATGATGTAGGCTTAAAATTAAATAGCACAACAAAGATGTACTAGAATAATTTCTATGTTTCTCAAAGAAATGAAGCAAAAGGCCTGCGCTATTATTGAATAAATTATACCGCTATTAATGCTGGAAAAATTAACGAGGAAGGTAATTCTATTGTAATTCCGTATTGTGCATTAAAAATATGGCAAAGCTAAAGTTCGAAGTATATGTTTGTAATAAGTTATGAAATAAAATATTGTTCAATAGTATCCTTTTTTTTACAAGCAGTTATGTCGAGAACATGGGGTGTGCAAATACTTCTTTTACCCACTGTATATTTCGAAAACTACAGTAGCGAATAGATTACATAACTATTACCAGCTGTGATTGTAAATAAATGTGACGCAAAACGATTTAATCGGAGGGATTGTTGACATGTATTAAATACAAGAGTCATCTAATACATTATTCAGTATAACATGAGCGGTGACAGCTATATTTATGAACTCTAGGCGCTTTCAAGTCCTACATAGTACGTACGATTTAATTCATACTCCTCTTCCTTTTTGATTTCGTTGGGATGTATTTAACCAATTTTTTAATACATAAATTGTAAAGAATTTTAAGTGCAGGCATAACATTGATTCTAGGAAAATAGATGAATTACCGTCTACGTTAACCCTTTGTTGACACACCACCTTTTTCGATCAGCTTTGACATACCTGGGTGGCTCACACCCAGAACAATTTTTAAACGACTGCCATTTTCGTCTAAAGAATCCAATCGTTATGAAAACAATCATGGGTCAATTTCAAAGTCTCTAGAATGTATTGCAATAGTTTTTTGATTGACATTTTATCACAGTTTTTGCAAAAAAAATTCTAGATTACCATATGTTGAGAAAACACGAAGAAAATATTTTAACAAAAATTGTAACTTCTACATATTTCAATATTAGGGGCTAAAAATCTACAGAGTTGTTGTTCAGATATAATATTTTCAGAAACAAAAATAGTTTGTAAGTCAGCTTTGGAAAAATGGTATTTATTTTGCATATAGAAGGTACAGAGAGCGTCGAAATCAGTTTATGGGTGACGCACACCCAGACTGTCAACGAAGGGGTAAATATGTTAGCGAATTTGTCTGTTTATACATTGAAATGAACGACAACTTGAGCGTTCGAGGTACATTGTTTGTACCTTGCAAACTAAAAAACAAAATTACACATAACTATTTAGCAATGATATTAATTGCTCCTGTGGTTCTGAAATATCCTGTTTATATGCATAACTTTCACAGTGTAATGACATCACGAATGCGTTATGCGACCGCCTATTAATATGCGACTTATCATCGGTAGACCTAAAAAGCATTGTTTAAAACGTCTGACACTGTTTTTCGAGACTGTTCTAAGTATTCCAGGCACACGTGCTTGACTGCTACTTACGTGCTTGCAAGACCGTTACCCGATTTCATGGAAAGTCCCGATCAAACTTTTACCGCGAATCTGATCCAGATTTTGCAGAGACCATGACCATGGTGGCGATGATGTCACCGTCATCGAGGACTTTCTCTTCCGCGAACTTTTGTACGCGGGCGGTGTCTCGCGCCATAAGTACTGTAAGTGGTAAAATCGTCGTGGGAGTGCGGAATAAAAGGAACGCGCGTATTTTAATTCCACCATTCAATGTCATTACTGTGGCAAAAGACGCCCCTTATCGCGACTAAATGCCATCATCGACATCGCCGTTTAAATCGTCTTCGAGATGTTGCAATATTTTTTACAGGCACGGGGAGTGCAAAGAAACAGAAGTACGTGAAAAATAAACAAATGGGACAATTCACTGTTTGCCGTGGTAGTATTTAATTTGTATATTATACGCGCCAACGGATAATTACAAGCCTAGGTAGGTATTAGGATCGCGCGGTATGAATATTTATCGCCGATGTTTTTCTAGATTTCCATTAAACGAAGGTGAGCATGCCTGTATATCTAACTAAATTCATTCGAGAGCAACGACCTTTCGTATTGGAAAATTCTTACCCAAGATCAATACACTGCGCCGTATTATAGTACAATTTAAAATGCTACCTCGTATCTAATCTGCTATGAAAACCTGTCGAAGGAAGCGGACCACCGAGAGAAAGGTGGACGATAATGCACGGAGCGGAGTACTAAAAATGCTTTTGACGAATCGAGAGCGGGCAACCTTTTTCGGGAGCAGCGTTGATCCGTTTAATAAATTTCCTTCGTGCGATTCGACGAGGGGAACGATCAATTTGAGTTTTGTTGTAAAAAAAGGCCGCTATCGGTATAACCTCGGTGGTCTTTTCAAATGGCTCGAGTCGTTTCGCTTCTTCCGATTACATCGAATACCATTGGTATCTGTCGTTCTTCAGCATTCTCCATGGCTAATGGTCCGATTAATCGGCCTATGCCGCAATTATCTACGTCACCAGTCAAAACTTGACCGAGACACCGATTACGTGGCTGAATTAGGTCGCCAGTAGGTGCAATTAATAACGAGACGACACATCCATTAGCCAAGAGGCCGACGAGCCTTCTTCTGACGTGCTTCCCTGCAGCACCGAACTTCGAACCGCCTTGCATCTCGATAACAGATCGTCTGCGAATATTGATTTGCGTAACGACCAGGGGGGGCTGTAAAGAATTGTGGTCGAGCGACGAAGCGTCTCCTCAGATTAATGCGTTTCATAATTCAAATCTGATCTTAATGATACAATGAAGGATAACATTGCGGTTGTAAATTATATATACATGTTGAAAGCACGAATAAAGCACATGATTACTCGTTACGCTTTGAAACTAAAATATTGTCTTATTTAATAGAGAATTGATTTAACGTAGGTACTCTATCAAAATTACCCACGCCCATATTTCTAAATACTTATATGCCTGCGAATATTGTAGTGTCTGCTCCATTCCAATTCTTAGATACTGTATACAGCATGTAGCAATTTAATGTTATATTTAATTAATTTAACATTAATCCATCACGCCCAAATGAACGATCAAAAATTCTGTAAATTAATAGACACTACAGTGCATTCATTTAATTTTTTGAAACATGAAAAAATAATAAAAAAGCAAACGCGTCTAATAGGACTAGAACAATATTTGTATGCAAAATATCATTTTCAATTTCGCTCAAGTTATATATTAAGAATTGCCGAAAGAAGAGCATGGCTGCGCATTTTTACACAATTCGATTTAAACGCCAACATAAAAGCCAACTTTAATCATGCTTCCCGACACTCATTACGTTGTCGCGCGTCATTTTTTTTAAGCCGCAGAAAACTGCAATGACATAACAACGCGAGTATCTACGTGCCAGCGAATACCACGGCTGTGCTGTATTTTTCGCGGCGAAGGCCGTCTGATATCGTGTCTGGCGTTTTCTCGTTTGTAACACAAGGGACGAGCCTCTGCTAAAAATAGAAGAAAATTAACGACGCTTATACGCGCCGCGGCCATTTTTCCGCGAGCGTGTGTACGTATGCCGGGCATCGCCTGCCTCACTGACGGTGCGATTCAACAGCCCGCTGCTCCGACGAAACGTCGTTGCGTCATCGTCGGGCCGCCGACGTCACGATGACGTCGCGGCGACGTTGCAAGACCGTGTCTAAATATTTGCCCGCGATTGAGTCGGACCTTCCGGGAAGAGATTTCGATCACGCAAAGAGTGTACGTCGATTTAATTGGAAAAACGTCCACCGGAACCGGATGGCATAGCTTTTTATTCTCGTACCGTTTCCGATTTTTTTAGCTGGCCGCTTCGATCCTATCTCAACTATTCCCGTTAAGCGCGCGTAAACGGGAATTTTTCGATGACTAAAGCTGAGGATTCACCTGGAATCTAAGCTAAGCTATGCTACGCTAAGTCTTATAAGATTAGCTTCAATACATCCTTAAGCCGGGCATCCACCTAGAAGCTAAGCTATGCTAAGCTATGCTATTCTGTGCTAAGTTTTAGCTTACGTTTTGGTGGAAACGGTTCCATAAGAATGTATTGTAGCTAATTTTTTTTTAAAACATAGCATGACATCGCATAGTATCGCATAGCATCGCATAGCATAGCATAGCTTAGCATACCTTAGCTTCTAGGTGGATTCCCGGTTTTAGTAGAAACATAACACAGCTTAGCTTAAGTTTTGGTGGAAACGTTTGCATAAGGATGTATTGAAACTTATTTTTTCAAACTTAGCACAGCGTAGCAAAGCATAGCCTAGCTTATCTTCCAGGTGGATCACCGGCTTAAGGATGTATTGAAGCTAATTTTATAAAAAATAGCATAGCATAGCATAGCATAGTATAGCATAGCATAGCTTAGCTTCGCTTCCAGGTGGATCCCCGGCTTAAGGATGTATTGAAGCTATTTTTTTCAAACTTAGCATAGCATAGCATAGCCGAGCTTAACTTCCAGGTGGATCCCCGGCTTAAGGATGTATTGAAGCTAATTTTATAAAACATAGCATAGCATAGTATAGCTTAGCTTCCAGGTGGATTCCCGACTTACAAAACCACCTGTACATACCGCGTGAAATCTTGTGCAGCGTAATAATTAATCGCCTAACCAGCACACGATTCTGTTACCATTCCTGATACATGCAGTGCTGTAAAATCATAAACGAGTCTGATAGAGAAATTTGTTTTTCATTAATTCCTGTGACTCATCTTATGTACACCCGCGGAGGGTTCAATGGTGTTTTAAATAAGCCTCCACTTCCCGTCCACAATTTAGAGAATAATATCCTCGCATAATTCTTCGAATGACAATTTTATTGTCACAATGATACTCTCGCTTTCGCGAAGAAAGATTGCGACGGTGCTGCAGGCAATATGAATGCAGATTCCGGTCGTAGACAGTCGTAAGTTTCATATTCAAATTCGTAAGGTTTGGCCTGCGTCAACCTGTCCTACATGAATTATAGCAGTGACACGAGCACGGATGAGTCGGGCAGATTAAATAAGCCAGGGGAACTCCGCGTTCCCACTGTTTTCGTTTGCTACCCTAGGAAAGCAATAGAAGGGACGTTCTATTTACAGTTCTCCAACACTTATTATCGTAATAATTTAAAGAATCTGCCAGGTCTAGTTACTATAATAAAAGTCGCGCAAACATAATTCTAGATAGCATAACAGAGACTTCCATTGCACCAGCTGCAATGGTATTTTAGGACACGGCGTCGTGCCGCTCGTACATTAATATTCCATTCGCGCGATCTCCATCGCGAGTAGACCGTTTCCTCGCGCGCGGTGGCATTATTCGAGAAGCATAAATGTATCTGCAACAACTCCCATCGATTGCCCACAAACGAGCACTGTCGGGGGACCCTTGGTCAAAGCGCGATTCATACGTGCACATAGACGCCCACACCCAGCCACGGAGCGGGTCACACGCGAAATTCACACACCGATGACGAAATGTGAAATCAATGAAAAAAAAACGCGTCCGCACAAAGAACGTTATTTTCACCCGGCTGGATTTCGCGATAAGATAAACGGCGCGGAGGAGCGTATTGCATCCTGCGGTGTACACCCGAATGCACAACGGCGGATTCTCTGACGGACGTCGCTCTGAACGGGCAGGTTTCGTCGCGCCGGCTGGCTCCCTCGCGAAACCGATCACGTAACGCATCCCCGTGTGACGTATTCGTAAAACGCGCGCTTAAAGAGCTTTTGCGAGTCGAATAACGCGTCGGTGAACGCGTGCGCGCGCATTCACGCCGCGGGACGAATTAATTCAAGTCGCGCCGCGCCGGCAACGACAGACTGGTTGGGACGCCTAGGTCTCGTCACGCGTGCACCTCTGGCTTGCGATCCTTCACGATCTCTACAATTGATCTAGCCTACCGTGAGATGGTCCCTCGATACTGGGCGATACTTCGCGGTAAGGTGCGCTCATCGAGGAACAACGCTACGGAACCACCTCTCTACGCGATAAGAAAGAATTAAGCGGCTTGCAACTACCCAGAATCGGAATTAACGAGTGATCTCGATTGATCTCTAGTGGATTCGAGTTTCACTTATCGGCGCCTGTATATATAGGATCAGTTTGTTTTTCCTCGATGCTAATTGCGCATTCGTTTGTACATTTTGTTGGACTCTTAAAGCACATTTTAAAAAAAAGTTCTTTTAGGAAAAGAACGTTTTTGGGGGAATTTATTTTAGAAACTACATGCATATTTGTATGCAAAGGTTTTTATATTCAGGCGAGGGACACTTTAACAGGTTTTTATGTTATGTTTTGGTATAAAAGTATTTAGTTATTGCATAATTACAACTGATTTCCCGGTAGCTGTTTTTAGAAATACGTTTCGCGGTGACCAACATTATTCGGAACTGGGTTATCTGAAATCAAAAAACAGAGAAGACTCAGTACCTAAGTTCCGTTTTATAAAATATTAAGGTGGGGAAAAATGGCTGATGTTAAAGCGAAATGAACGATTCTCGTACGAAGAAACACTATTAAAACTATGCATCGGAAAAACAAATGCTTCGGTTAAAGGCTAGATTTTAATGTCTAGAAGAAACCTACAATGTTTCAGAGAGATTGATGAAGTAGTTTTTGAAAAATTCTGGTCATCGCAATCAAAGAACCCATTTCGAGAAATCAGTTGTAATTTTGCAATAACTAAATACTTTTACACCAAAACAGAACATAATAACCTGTTAAAGTGTCCTTCATCGGTAAACAAAAACCTTTGCATAAAACTATGCATGAACATTTTCCGAAATAAATTCCCAAAGAATCGTTCTTCGTCTGCCTTCTAACTGCGTGTAACCTCTTAATTGTGGCGATGAGTATTTGATCGAATCTTTGTCGGGGTCGAACTAGGATTAGATAATCGTATTTGATTGATCTCTGGCACTAATTATAATTTTTAGTAGCATAAACCTTCCTTTTAATGAATAATTGCATGCTTTATACTCTTAAGGAGGTATTCTAAGTTTACATGCACTTTGCTTACAACGATAATATTATTAGACTTTGTACAAAGGAATTGATAGTATCCAGCATTCCGTCAGATTTTTAAATATATCTTAAACATTATTTTAATAACTAATAGTTTACGTAACCTAGTAGTTTCACTATATAGTGATATCGCACAGAGTATATAACACAGTAGCATAATATGAACGAGAAAGTGCAGATTTATTTTAACTTGGAAGAGACTTGCTGCTCCGTAAAGTTTCTCTGCTACTTCGGCACAGAGCACCAGGATCATCGGCAGTTTCGCAAATGCATTATGATAATTGTGGAATAATGAATTTATAATTTGCGCAAATGATACATGATAGCCGCGGCCCTGCAAATTATACGGCACAGCAAAACAATTTCTGTCTCCCGTTTTCTCGTGCTCGTGTTCCCCGCCGTGGACCCCGTTTTTGCGCTAATCGTCGAAATTATCTGCGTGAGAAAATCGCGAAAAACGCGGTATTCGCCCTTCTTCCATCGTCCTCACTTCTTTCTCCTTCGATTCTTTTTCCTTTTATGCTGCTCCTCCCGAAGCCTCCGTGCAAACGCAAATACGCGTAATGATACGTCATTTCGCGGGGATTTCTGGTCATCTTGTTACTTATCGCTTATTGGTGCAAATACTACAGGCACCGGATACAAAAGTGATGGTAATGACTTCGTTGAAGAATGTTGATGATACGAAGATAAGAATTGTTCTGCTCCATGTGAGCCACTCCTCTGCAGTATCTCCAGAATCTGTTCTGCTGCGTTTACCTTAATTACACGATCGTGACTTACTCGCGGAATGATTAACTTTGCTCGTGACTCCCTTTATACGTATCAATGTCGAAATATAAATCTATTATCGTTTACTCCCTGTACTTCGTGACTAAACATCGCGAAATGCGATTGAAATTTAGTCAACTTCAAATTGAAATCCTCTCGTTGTGGGTTCTTCGAGAAAACCTGAAATTAATATAAAACACTATTCGTCCCCTTTAAAGAACAGCCACAAGTATCATTTAGCATGTTACAAATATATATTTACATTATTACGTGTAGGTAAATTTACTGTTGAATCTTAGAAATTTAATTCCTCGTTCCATCCCTCAAAAGTGTCAGATTATGAACAATAAACTTTACAATAAACAGACTTCGTACGTGTTACAAGAAATCATACAGTTACATAAATTGTTCTACTTCCTAACTGATCCCCTGATGATCGCTTCGTTCCTCCATACAATAATTTGATTAAACCGTACTTTCAGAGCATAATTTTAAAGGCGTTTCTCAAAATGTCAACCTTTGCTACATTTACCTCAGTCATATCCACTCCGTTGTACTCGTTTCGGTATTGCAGAGATCATTCTACTGAATGAACGGAGTTAGCAGTATTTTCGCTTTCGGGTATTAGGTTCTCGTGCTGGTCCGCATTGGTTTGTTCTTTCGCAGGTACGGGCCGTCAGTAATTACATAGGGCTGGTCGCTGGTCGGCGAAAGCAACTCCCACTTAAACACACCGAGAATTAAATATTAATGTGTATTTAAATAAACCGCCGACGGAACAAAGACGCCCCCCAATAGCCTTAGTTACCCTAAGGTCACACTGCGGGTTAATTTTGGTGTGTTCGTTAACGAGGTGTTTGCACCTTTTGCATCGGTTAATTATCATCACTCCATGAGATCGTCTAATGAGAATGTTATGAACCACTGTGCCTGAAAGAATGTTTCTCTTGTAATTCAGCGATAAATCAAGCTTTTTAACTCGAGCGAGATGCGTGAACGTTTAACACTGTTCCTACCGACACTTCGCGTATACCTAATCACGTATACGTATATATGTCCTTCAGCACAACTTATATTTTTTAATATACATTGAAGATAATAGCCAATTTGACGGTATAAAAATATAGTTTCTTTTATTTAGAAGTATATCATGTACATACGTATATTTGAGGAAAAGTCGCGAAGCTTAAAAGCGATTCAATTACGTTGTATATAGGAAATTCTAATCGAAATTTTAAAAATGGTCAGTTGACCGGTCGTGGTAGGAATAGTGTTAAAGGGACATGGCAATGGGAAAACTGGATTAACATGATCTTTCCTTTCCTGTAACAGGTCAATTTTAAAGCTGTGATCATCCGCTGCATAGCGAATAGTCATGGTTAGGTAGAATTGTGTACGTTGAATGAGAACGAGAAATCTCACGGAATGACGACAAACCGCGGCCAAGGAGTACAATTGAAAGAAGATACGAATCTTCTGTTATGCAATAACTTTAAGATACTATCGAAGGATTTCCCCGAGATTTATACAAGCTCGAACATTTAAATTAAGATAAATCATTCCATTAAGCAATTAAAGCGCCACTCAGAGAATTATTTTTATACGAGTATGAAGGCACGATTGTGTTGTTTTGCAAAAAAAAAATCGTTATATTAATATACGAGTGCCTCATAAATTGCGAGCTCTACTTGACGAATTAGTGCAATTTATATTATATGCCACTGCAATAATTTTAGAAATATAGCAATTTATAGAAATTCCATAAAAAAATAACCGAAGAAGGACAGGAAAACTGAAAAGTACCTGTGTAGAACGAGGAAAGAATTCTTGAAAGAATGAAAATTAATTTTATCACACTCCTGAACGATACCAATATTTCAAAATTAAGTACAAGTATAAGTAAAAAATAAAAGCCATATATATGTATTTTCTAATTTCTCTAGAATTTGTATTATATATTTATGTACTATAAAACCACGATAGAACTTAGAATAAAATCTACTAAACTGAGTTTTATTCAACGTCCACGTTCGTTTAAGAAGTGATTTTCTTAAAAAGGAAGGCTCATAAAAAGAATCTTTATTTTAAAGTTTTCGATTCACTCTTTATTCATTTCCTGTTTGAGAAGTTACTTGCTTAAAGCTTGTGCCACACATTTCAACATATTATGTACTTACACTGTACAGCCATTTGCTTCGAAAATGAAAAATGCAGCTTCTATAAATCACGGTACATATTTATATGGATAACATATGCCATGTTCGTAAAAAATGATTTCTTCCGAATTTGTACGACTCAATATTACCGAGAATATGGAAAAATATGAGTGAATTTTAGTGTAGCGTACGAACAGGACAAAAATCCTGTGCGTGGGCTTTGGTTATGAGGAAGCAGATAGCGCACGAAGCGATCGAAGAAATAACTTCGTTGTAAGTGTATTTTATTGCCAATATTCGATTAAGTAAGTCCAGTGGCAAAAACGGAGAATAACACGATCGTATATTTTTGTTCAGGACTGAAAGTTGCCATGAAACCCACGTGACGCCGATCAAGTTAGTCAGATCGCAGGTGGATCGAGGTGCTGTTCATTAATAGGGCGTATTTTTTCCCAGCTCACAAATCGGAAATACAGAGTATATGAATGGAGTACTCGAAGAAGAAAGTTATTCAATTTATCATTTGCAGCTTCAACCATTCATAAGTTGAAATTAAGTAGGAGAGGTTACTTCTATTCAGGGTTACAAATATATTTACTTGTTACTGTAACCTAGAAAATTGGTAAAATTGCAGAAATTTTTAGTAAAATAAAATTTTATACAAAATGTCAACAATTTGTAAAATCTCTTAACAATCTATTTTACTTTTCATTGTATTCTCCTACTTCTTCTCTACTTTTATACATTGATTCTACAATGTCGTATTACAGATTTATTTTTACAATAGCCTTGCAATTACATATTAAAAGTTTCGTAAATAAGCTAATATTTGAAATTGTTCATAAGTACAAATAATTATAATATAGATCAACAGAATTTGAATAAATGACCATTAGCTTTTGAACAACAGGAAGTTACAGTTTCACTCCTTTCTAGCTTGTTACTCCTGCTATTAATCCTCAACTTTCGTTTATTCATACTTTGCCCTCCTACGAATCCTGTTTGTCGGATAATCGATGTCGATACATTTGTCACACAAGTACGTTGGAAGTGTGGTAGGTACGTTGCACATACGAGTAATCACTTCTGATTTATTGCCCAGCAGTATAACATGTATATTTACTTCATAAGAACTCGTTCTTTTAAAGGAAATGCAGTCGCATTCGTAGAAATTTATGTTACAGTATATGCAGTCGCGGAACTGCCAGAAAAATTTGTCACTAATAATTTATCCAGCAAGCTTTTCATTCGCAAAGAACCTAACGCGGAATGTCGGTTTGATTTTTTCACCTGCAGTTACATTTTTGTATTATTGCCATTTTTTCACGATTACTAAAATTGATTTGAAATTGACGCTCATTTTTTTAGCTAAAATTCTACATTCCAGTTCTATGTTCTAAATTCTAAATCGTATATAATTTTTCTTACGAGGTAATGACACTGTAGAGCCCGGAAAGGCAGCCCGATTTTTAGATTTTTTTTTATGCGAGTACAGTGAATGGAATATAAAATCCGTTTGAAGGGCTTTATTGTACATGCCTTGAAGTATAATGACAATTTTTTAAAAAAAATTTTAACACAAAATGGCGACGCCAACGCTCAACAAACGAAAGATTTCTCCTTCACTTTTTGACCTAGCACAAGAAACCAAATTTTTTTTAATTCTATGTAAGATTATCTCGGGAAGTACACGAGGAAATTAAATAATACTGATTTTTGTAAGAATGATTCGTCCATTCTCCTAACGACAGCATAAAAACGCAAGGTAAATTTGATAGCTCCTAATAAATTTTGCATAAAATACACGTAACAGTTAAAAGTTGGATATGTATCTATGAATTTCAGTTAACCGGCTGCACTAGTGCTCGCGAAATAAATTCAGCTTATTGCTGGTATGTGTATCCCGCGAAGGGCTATGTAAATTTAACCGATTAAATATTACCAGCACTGCGCATTGTATAATATAGGAGATCAATAGATAGTATTGAAGATCAATAATGAGTCGATTATCAGCAACATAATCGAGTAAGAAGGTATCGCGCCGGTTAAACGGATATGGAAGTGTACTTTACGATGTTACTCGCTGCTTTTGTTCGCCGTCTTATTCTAAACACCCACACGCAAAGCGGGGGAATACAAGTGATCGGAAAGATTCAATAACGGGCACGCTTCGGCGTTGTCTTGCAATTCAATAACCCTCAATAAGATAAAGTCTGCGAAATACGAAGGGCGAGAGGACTCCTTTTATCGTTGATAGAAATTTAAACTGCCCCATAGAGGTCGTGGAATTAATGAATGCGGCCATTGAAATGGAACAGGTGGGAGATAGCGATACGGATGAGTTTTTGTTATCGGGTAAGTAAACTTCTATTACATAGAGAATTCTACCGTTACAATCAGGTATCCCATCCATTTTCAGCTGGTGAAAAATGGTCAATTTTGCAATAAAAATTCATTCACAAAGTCGCCTGTTTCCCGCGCTTTTAGAGCTTCAGAATTCAACTCCGACTGTAATCTGATGTTTTATCCGCTTAGATAGAAATCGGTTGTGTTGTATCCAGCGAAAATATTTAAGTTAAAATTAATTACTTGCAACCCCTGTGTCTGTGAGTTTTTCGAACCTTTTAAAGAGAATCAACGAGATGGCTGCCCCTTGGAAATAATAGGTAAAAGGGTATAGGAAATACAACGTTACTTGTGATTATCGATTATTGCCCAGTAATTCTGTCCAAAATCCCTTTGACTTCATTGTCCACCGCGAGGACCCCCAAGTCCGGAAATGTGAACCGCTGCAGGTCGCTGAATGTATGCGCCTGTGAAGCAAGGTAGTAGCATTGATACAAAGATATGTAAATTAAGGCCCAGGCTCTGAAGTATATAACAGAATGGCTGGAGAGGAGAGCAGTGCGAGAAGGTATGGCGTCTAGGTGCTGTGCTTACGCGAACAAGGTCTAAAGGATGAGGCCGGATAAGAGTACACTTTATTAGCAGTACGTGTCCACGAGACTTTATTAACACGCTAACCGTGATGTCACCATTACTAACGGGTTACCAATATTCCTGTGATTTTATGCACTCGGCTGCTGTTACTTTTAGTTCATTTTCCATTTAAGTTGGAACGTTCAAGCTTGGGCATAGGTTGTTGATTATACGCAGTTTATACGAGAGTGATGTGTTGACAGTCTTACATTCACTGCAGGTGTAGATAGACGAAAAATAAAGTGTATGTGTCTCGAAGAAAATTTGTAGACTTTTGCTAGGACGTTATGACGCACTTGATTGATTTTATTATTCTATCACCGACCTGTGATTCGGAGAAGGGTGTTGAGACATGCGTAGTATATACAAAGCATTTTGATTCTATCGTCAAATAAAGGTGGAATCGTTGGTAAATCATTTTCTCACTTAATGCTGAGCTATATTTTATTTTGTAAAAAAATGTAAAACATATGATTCGGTCATTTTAATTGACCGAAACCGTGCGCCGAAATCATGTTTTAAATTTTTTTAAAAAATTTTACGATCGAAATTCCAACTTCATTATTTATATTTTATTTTATGTGGAAACATTGCAAGATGCATTCCGTTTTCAACTTCTTCCCATTTCATTTTCGTTTTAAATATCGTTAATAATGGCCAGAATAGGCATCTATTCCATGTATAACGAATCTTGTAAATCATAAATATACGCTTATCAATATAGGTATAATATTTCAACCCATACAAAACGCTGATTCTACAAAAATCACACATTTCACGTAGTTCCCCCGCTAGTTGTAGCAGATCCACGCCAGTCTGTCCGAGGACTTTCGGAATAACTTGGTACAAGTGCTGTGGCGAGACATTTGAAAGGAGATTTATTTTAACCGATGAAAATTGACATTTCGTATTATGTTACAGCCTAATATTTAGCAGCTGTTAGAATGTACCGACGAAAGGAGAAATAAGAAAAATGGACCCTCTATTGTATTGCTCCGTAATCGATGTCTAAATGTATGTTCGTTCTCCGTATAATTAACGAGCCAGTCCCACGAAGTGTCTGTTATCTAGCGCGGCAGCGTGGGAGGAGGGTTGCAAGATGCGCGTAAGAACACACCCTTCCTCGCGGAGCAACCCCGTCCGCATTTCAGAGATCCTACGAAGCAACGAGCCAGCTCTGACACACGCTTATCGTGCTCGCTGCCGAAGGGCAAGACGATCGACGAGCGATTCCTCCTCGCCATCATCCGGCTCTTCTTCCTCCGTTTCATTCCCTTCTCTCGGGACGCTCTTCGCCGCTTCTTTCGCCCCGCGGCGCGTCCATCCCCTCGCGATTACACGCGAAGACAAACACAAGGCTGATTTATCTGACCGGTTCACGGGGACGCGCGCCTTATTTACTCCGACTTAATTGCATTTAATTCAAGCGGCGTAACTGTAAATCACAAAGCGTCTCGCGTTGCGCGGGTCAGTCACGCCTGCTGTCGATCGATGCAATTACGTCTATCAGCGGCTCGCGAGTGTATCGCAGCGACGTCGGCGTCGGTCCAAGGAAAAGTTGCGGATTCGTTACAAGGCACCGCGTACGCTCCGCTATGCGTGCGCGTGTTTTTCCCTCGTTTTCTTTGCTCCTCGTTTTTCTTGCTAACGTCAATTTGCTGAGCAGCGGCTGTCGAAGTCTGTTTCCTGGCCCGTTCTTGCTCGCGTAGCTTGTATAAATTAAAAATCATGTTTTCGTGGCAGGGAAGAAGTGGAGGCAGCAGGGTGTCCACTTCATTGCAACGTATAATTCCTTGTGTATGCAATTAATGACCTGGGTCTGTAAAATAAAAACATATGTTTTAATTGCTACGGACGGTAATCAGGGAAGCTGGATACTTGTACTTTCGAGTACCTGGCACATTCGTACTGCGGAGCACTTTGTACGAAGTACTCTTACTTCGCTCACCAGCGAGATAAATTTCGAGCGGCCTTGATACGTAATGTAACCGCTGTGCAACAATTCTGTTAATGCGGAGTTATTGTAATTAATCTTGCGGACGTACAAGATGAAAGAAGTGTTCCGGTCAAACAATTAATCACACCGAGAAAGCTTACAATTAAACAGGTGATCAGTTGAAGGAGAAGAATTTGTTAGTGTTGAATCCTGAAGGGCACTTGATTTTATACAGTGCAATCATGCTTGCTAGGTTTTAACCCTTAATTATTAATGTTGCCAATGGTTTGTACGTAGGTTTCATATGGTGTTAAATCAATGTTAAATCAATTTTTAACCGACTTCGAAAGGATAGTTTATGCTGTTCATGTTAGTATGCGCTACGTTTGCGCGCGAATTTCTCCGTAACTGCTGGACCGATTTTCGTGAAACTTACTGCATTTCGATTAGCTTGAATCAGCTTAGGTCGTGCAGCAAGAATTATCGAAATCGGTTAAGCAGTTTTGAAGTTACACCAAAAGTAAGAAATCTGTTTCATTAACCGACTTCATTATTTAACTAAATGTAGCTGTGTAACTTAAATATCTACAAGTTTAAGAAAAATTAAATCCGACTTCAAATAAAAGTGCGCTAAAAAGTAAAAAATAATTTTGTTCCTTATTTAATCTACGACTCTCAATTGTTTTAAGTCGGCGCCAGATTTATACAGTGCAAATGATGAGAGGCCGCAAAAAAATTAAGAGTCATAGATTAAGTAAGGAACAAAATTGTTTTTTTGAAGTCGGTTTTAATTTTTTCTTATTTTTTACTTTTTATTAGCAATTAATGAAGGATGTATGCGTTCGAAAATTTATCAATAGCATCGCATTTTCGTGATAGAACATCGTTCCGGTAAATGTATCTGAATCCATAGGTATTTGTACGATAATTATTCGTGTGATTAAGCAATGAATAATTTCACAGGAAGTAAATATTTATTTATCCTCGATTACTCGTACAACTATACACTAGGGTCATTCTGTTCGAGCAACTTGTACCCCCTTTGCAATTTCAAGGGCGACGTATCAAATAAAGTAATTAATCAAATAAATTGGCTCGCTTTAATAAAATATATATTTCGAGCAATATATCTATTTAATAGGTGCTTTAATATTTTCTAAAAACGCGATGTCTTACTTGTTTCACAAAAAAAGGTAAAACTGAAATTGTTTTATATAGGTAGGTATAAAAGATTACTTTCTTTGTTATCATTAGTTCCACCGCAAATAGTTCTCTTCCAGCAGCCAATTTTACAGCGTACTGAAGGAAATCTACATATTCAGTAATTATTCATGAAGTTCTCCACGACAGTTTGAAAAATTCAGATTCTGTCCTTTCTACAATTCCAGACGAGAAGAAAAGAACATTATAATATTCAAAACTCAACACAAAGCGTTTCACATTTGAATCATTTTATCATTCACTCTCAAACCCCTTAATAAAAGTCAACATTGGAGAACATTTCTTTCGTGCTCGCGAAGAATTACGATCACATTAAATAACGTTATTTACTTGCAACGGATACATCAAGGTTCTCTTACGACACCATTGCGATAAAGTCTCGGGAAGCCCGGCGCAATGAAGAGCAGGTCGCGGGCAACGATGAAGCTCGACGCGCGCGGGCGCTTATGAAATTTGCATATTGCAATTTATGATACGAAGCCCGGGCATCCATCTTCGATCACGATAGTATTGTCTCATCTGAAGAAAAAAATCCGGAATTCATTCGGGAGGCGCGCGATGGGAACGGGTGGACCGATTAAAAGGGACCAAATCGACTGGGTTTATTGGGTGTTCCCTTTTTTTTTTTTTGTTTGTAACAAAGCTGGCGCGCATTATTGGCGGCTCCTCGGCTGTGGTTTGCGGCGAGTGCGCGACAATAATTTCAAGGCGGTCTCCTCGTAAATCTAGCCGACAAACTGGTACCACACCTCCGCGCGAGCGAATTTCTCTTATGGGCAAAAACCAACGAGATTGGCAGCCAATAAGCGATCTCACGGGCGTTACCAAGTGTGTAGCGTGCACGTGAATGCACGCGTCGTAACACGCTCGAATAGACACGTACCTTCTCGGACACGTACCTACTTACCTGTGCCGGGGCCTTTTTTGCGGGCGCGCGCACATGCACGTACTGGTCACTCAATTCGAGCGGGCGCACAGTGAGTCTGACAAGTGCCCAGGGGCCCGCGAAAGTAATTCAATATCTTTTGTAAATCCGACTGGGGCTCGTTCCACTTTCAAAAGAAAAAGCTCACTGCGCGCGGCGATATTAAATCCATGGCATTTTGCTGTTTTGGCCGGACCGTCATTTGGAAACTTGTTCCGTAAGCTTCGATGTATTCGATATATATTTTAATGCCATTAATCGTAGAATTCTGCATTAGGGGGATTTTCGACCGAGCGGTTTTCCCGCTCGTTTGTTAATTTTCAAGGCGACGCGCGATTTACATAAACATTTTCCTGTAGTGATGGAAAACATTTTTGGCGTCTGTGAGTAATTGCACACTGTTTATCAGTTATTTGCGACCTTACTGTGTTTTAATTATGGAAATGGTTTTGCTACCAACCTCATGGTAACCTCAATAGGCAGTTCTTGGCTGATTTTATATTCTACAGATAAATGTCGCTGAACATATGCAAACAGTAATTTTTTAACAGAAGTAAGGAACACATATCATGTTTATGAAATGATGTCAGATCTCCGAATAAAGTAGTAATAATAATAAAAGGTTTTTTCATAATATTTTTCCGAAGTATGTGCTAAACTTCTCTTTTGTTGAAATTTAAAAAATTAGTTTCCTACATTTTTCACTTCATTTAATTTACCATATTCGACGTAAACAACCACGTACAAGCATTCACGTGGGCAAACAACTATAGTCTCTAGAAAGCATAGAATTATTAATATATTTGTACTATAAACGAGTTTACCTTCTCTTCTGCCTGTAACGATTATTGCTATTTGTCGAAGGAGGTTGAAAGTGCGAGTAAACTTTGTACAGGTTTTTAAATACAATGTAAGTATGACTTTCAGCATTCTTAACACGTCAGTCATTCTTCTGTGCAATTTACGTTACGACTCAGGTAGTGTATACTTTAGGATTAAATGATGATTTTTTAACAAATTTAGAAAAACCTGCTTCACTCTAAGTGTACCTTTCGGTCTCACTGAAGTTTAAATTACCGTTACATGCTGATTTGATTAAAATTTGTTAAAATGGAAGGATTCGTGATTCGTAGAAGTAAATGAATACAGATTTATAGCGAGCTCTCCACTATTAAATGTCTACATTGAATACCTTCTTTCTTATTTAGCTTTACATGAATTTTTACATTTTTTTTTTATAAAAAATTGCTCACCTTAGCTTTGTTCAGTAATGCAAAGTACATGTTTTCAGCGACGTTGATTATATGTGGTTATATATTTAGATTACATTTTTTAAGGAAGAGGTGTACAGGGTCATCCACTACAACCGCAACCCGCGCTCGCGCGAGCAGTGCGAGCTGCAACACCGCCTCACGGACGCATTCTACACCAATCATACATCGATGCTACCGCCATCTATGAGTCCAAATATGAAAATGTGGAGTTTTTTGTTGTAGTAGGGGGCCGAGGGTGCTTTTGGATTCCGCCAGAGGATATTAGTTACTAGCCAATTGTTTCTGAGCACCATGAATTTTAAAAGGAGCATTGAGCAAAGTATTTAAATAAACAGTTTGCAAAAGCTTTTCACAACAATTATGGTTAAAAAAAATTGGGAAACGAAAAATTAAGTAAACGTAAAATATGTTAAGTTATCCGCCATTAGAAGGGGATAATTTTTCCGGCTGGACCGTAGGATACGTACTTAGACATTTCCATGCGGAACAGGATCGTCGCGATCGCACTCTTAACATGGCTACCGTTTTCTCAGACGTCTGCTACGTCAAATTTAATATCCTCTGGCGCAAGTCAAAAGTACCCTCCGCCCTCTACGACAACTAAAGACCCCATATTTCGGCTCATAGATGGCGGTAGCATCGACGTATGATTGTAGTAGAATGCGTCCGTGAGGCGGTGTTGCCATTTTCGTCTGTTCTCGCGCGCGTAGGTTGCAACTTTAACGGATGACCCTGCACATGTGTGCACGCTTCGATATTCAGTTTACTGAAAATTAATCTTATATCTAGTGGTCGACGCAGTATTTATATTTATTTAATTTTTTACACTTCTCTGGCACTTATTCCACGATAAGTGTTGCTTAACAAGCATGAACACTCAGGATAAATGTCTCTAATCGATCGATGAGTAAATAAATTCGAGTGCGGACAAAGTAATCTATATATTATATAAAATTCATTTTCTGTCTGCTTGTTTGTTCGTAATACAACATGTATATTCTACACATCCGAGCGGAGGTCGCTGGTTATAGGTTTCTTTTACCAGGCCCACTTTAAAACTCGACAAAAATTGACGAAAGTTCTGCCAAATTTGACAATTGGTTTGGTGGTACCTAGAATCACTCTAACATTTAGTAACATTTCTGCTGAGACGTGTGTTTGTGAATAATCTGTTGTCCTAATGGCAACAAATAAACTATAAAAAAATACTATTGCCTTCCTCGCTAGCTTTAATAACGCTACCAACTGTTTTGCCATTTATAACATTGTCGCTTTTACTTTAAAACTTGAATTAACCCGGGTAACGCCGGGCATTTCAGCTAGTATGATATTATTGCACAACAATAGAAAGATTACAAGCAACACTACATACCTACGCAATGACGAGTGCAGCTATTAGACAGCTATAAGACTTCACCTTTAAACATGTCATAGATAGCACACAGGACCTTTTAATATATATATAATACCATGCTCTGCCTGCCTATCGATGTCATTGAAATACATAATAATATACAAGGCAAAAATGAGTATTAGTATTTCATGACCTGAATTCGTTTGATTTAAAATCCCTTTTGCAGTGTGTCAATATTCTACTTTACTATTCGAGTCGTTCGTTAACATTAATTCATTGGGCTTTGTCTCCTGTCATTTCAATTCGAAGGAGAGTGACTTTTTTTACGAGCTAGAATTAACTGTTGCGCCGTGAATAATAATATCAAGAAGTGTGCGACCGTTGCGTTACAACAGACACCTAATGCTTGGCAACGATTTATGTTGAATGTGAGAACACATGACATCATCGTGCAGACAGCTCAATTAGTTGCAAAGGCTTATAAACATCGCGTCCACTAAAGTTCAGGCGTATCGTCTAAATTTCCCTCATCTTATTCCGACACTTAAATCACCTACGCTATTTGTATAACGCATGAATATTTACAAGCACTCGTTAATATCTAACATTTACGAAACTGTCAGTTTCACTATCAGCTTATTCAATGCATTCCTTTCAATCCGCACATTTGTTTGACCAATTCAGGCGCATCGCCGCGGAATACCCGAGTTTTCAAAGATACGTAAAAAGTGTCGCGCACATTATGCTGATTACTATTTAAAACAGTGAGAAGAGGCAGTCGTTTGCTATTCAATCGCCCGATACAATAGCAGAAAACAAAAGTAAGACATCCGTATTAGTTCATCGTCTATTAATACACCGATGCATCTAGCAAAAGGTTTCTTCTTGACACGAATCATCCTTCTAATTTCTTCCCCTTCACTATTACGCTTCGTCGTTGGAGAATCATTCGCGAGAGTCGCATTATTTATGATCGAACATGAAATTGTCCGCGTCCCACGCTTCCACACTGACTTACTTTGACGCAGTCATGATTGTCACATAACTTGATACTTCGCTATGCATCATGATACATCCAGCTCCCTGTCTCCCGTCCTGCCACGTGCTACCATCGCTCCAATGCGACACAGATTTTACACATAAAAGACCGAACAAACGCACTTGCAAAATTTAACTATAGAAGACTACCGCGGGGAATACAGTGCCCTGAAGGATTTTATTTCATCTCTACATTTTCGGTGACGGAACTGACAGTATAGTTGCTTTGTGACTTTCATCCCACTTTAAGCAGTCGGCTGAGAGTGTAATGGCCTGTGCGCTGTGCAGCTTTTCATATTGTGAATATAGTGCTTCGGTGCATTCCATGGTACAGTTATTCGGGGTGGTTAAGTTATGCGATTCACCCTGAATACCTTTGTTCTCAAGTTATCCCTTTAAGAGCATCATTAAATTCAATAAACGTGTACTTATTAATTTGTGTTGAACTTAAAATAAGCAATTTTTACAGGTTTGATGTTATTCAAATTAATGAAAAACTGCGCACAGCTATTACTTTCACTGGATGGGGCATACCGTGCCCCGTGTTAACAATAGTGTCAGAAAAAATTAATGTTAGTATTCCTGGGTTGATCCTTCTCATAGATGACAGCCTCGTCTGTCACGTTCTAACATAGAAAATTATTGGTGTCGCAATGGGTAGGTACACGGGTCGCGAAATATCATTAATGCGTGCAGTGGCGTAGAACGAAGAGACAGGACGAATAATTCGCCGGGACGCCGAAGGGGACGTAGGCGGCCCCCGGTACCATTTGTTTTGCGCGAACACTGTACGCGATAGGGCAAACTCTATCCGTCTTGCCGGGCTCTTCCTTTTCCACGTGCGCGTTCTCGACCAGTGGACTCGAACGAGATAGCCGCCAGCACGGGAGTCGAGAGAGTTCAGAGACAGCTTGCGACGGTATCGCGTAGCCAGGGATTAAATCGATGATACACGAAGGACACGCTTCTAAATTATACGCGAAAACCGCTGCTCGAGACGCCTCTCGCGAAACCGGCGCGAGTGCAATTCAGGATACGCGCGGCCGTGTCGCGTAGGCGAATTTTGACGTCCCCAGATGAATCGAGCTTTAAAGTATCGCGATAAACGACGAATGAAATTCCAGTCCTGAAAACAGGTCACCCGGGTTATCTCTTTCGGAAAGAAAAATTACGACGCGCCCTGCCGCACATTCTAACGTTGAATGAAAGTTACCGCTTTCAGATGTTTATAAATTTATCTGTTTGGGACTTTGGGAAACTGTGAGTTAAGGTTTTGAATTGTTTCTGGACTTTCTTTGATTATGGTAGCAGACGACAGATGTTTTTTTTCAGATGTCCCCTGTCAAAATTTGTGTTCTTATAACATTTTTATATTATATTTCACGATTCTTTATACATCAGAAACTTCTTGATAAACTTCACATTTTTCACAAATTTGTGAAATAGTGTTTTAAACGAAGTTATTCCAATAAATGTGAAAGCGAGAGTAAATGAAGAAAAAACAAGACATATTCGTTGGAAATGACCCTAGCACCTAATGGGTTAAACGTAAATGACCCCTCCTTCTCAATATTCAAAACATTTAGCACTCACATTCAATGGGTGAAGCTTAGCCACAAAAAAATTTAACAATTGTTAAACAAATTAACGATTCCAATTTCGGCTTTCCTTTTCCTTAAAGAATTCTGATTCATTTGTGAAAAACCAAATGACAGAAAACATTTATTAAATATTTATTCGGAAGTTGAATCATGTAATCTCATCTTATCTTAAGTGGGTAATGTATAAAAAATTGTCACATAATGTGATCAGATAACTCGGAAATTTCATCGATATTTTGATCGATCAACGCGTCAATAATTTGTAGTATCTCTTCCTATCGAGCTTTTCGCAACATTCGCAATAAATCTTTCCGGATTTCCCGTGAAATCACTCGAATGTCTCCGGGACAAGTGGCAAACACGCCAACAGATAGGGAATAAAGTAATACCTGTGTCAAACTGGCTCGATTTGCTCGACAGGCATTACCGCAATGAAGCAATTTATTTTCATTCACATAAAAGTGTCTTCGTCCCGATTTGACTTTCCCAACTATTCAAAGGAAACTGGACCTTCATGAAATAGCGACGAGAACGGTGGATTTCGAGGAAATTCATATATAATTAAACGATTCTTTCTTGATATTCCATGAGGTGAAGTTACAGATAAAGCAACAGATAATTACGATCACTTAATCTTCCAATGATGATCTTGTGCGTGCCTCGACATCGGTTTGATAGACTTCTTTTATTGGCCAGCTTGGTCAACAAGCAATTTCGTGTTAGCAGGTAGACGAGGGCAATCCTATCCCAAGTTGTTACAAGCCGCTCGAACACTACGACTACATCTTAAGTGGGAATAAATCTGGCGACCTTCGTAACTCTTTCTCCGCTTCTCACCTTTACCCGAAAGAAAAGGGGCCCCCGTCATAAGACGCGTTAATACATTTAGTTAGTCAGAGGAGTGCTATAAAAACACGTGTCGCTATAATATTTCGCTTTTGGGTAATAAGGATTTCGATACGGAATAAAGTCGCCCGTGCTCTTTCGAAATTGATCAACGCGATATGTAATCACACGGATTCTAAATAAGCATTCAGTTAATTATGTGGTATAATAGATCAGAAAGAAATTATAGGTATTTAAAAGGATATATTCAGTGACGCATCCAGAGGGGGAGGGGGCAATGGGCCCTGGCACCCACCAAAAAAGAAGGGAAAAAGAGATCAACGTAGCCACGACTGAAGTAATTCAAGAGCTTTATAAAATAAAAAGAAACCCAGATTTTATTCTATAAATACATTTCTATTATCACCTACTGAATTTTATTGAATTTGCATTAAACATATTTTTAACCGTTCAACTTGGTACACCCCAAGATTAAATCCTGAGCGCGCCACTGGGTATACTGAACAACTGGATTGGTGAAACGAGTGATAAAGGTTTAACTTTTTAAATTAATTCTTTAATATGATCATCAGGTTGGATCCACAGACACTTCTCTGATATATTCAAATTTCACTGAATGATTCAGGCACCTAATGCAGACGAACTTTTGTTTAATGTTACTACCTGATATCTTCATTCGCAACTTTCGAGTAACGTCTTTACAGTCGTTTCTAACTTTAAAATCACCATAAATAAATTTAACGTTTAACTGTTGCTCGCGTAGGTAACTGTGAAAATGAAATATCCCACAGAACAACGAAGTTCCCTTCACTAACGCGTTTATTATTTGTTTGCATCTAGATCAACTATATTTGTAGTTACATAAACATTTATTTAGAAGAATATTGCGTCGAGGTAGAGCAAACCACCCTTTGAAATCCGATATCAAATTGTTCTTCCTCTGGCAGGGGAGCCATCTATATGACAAGCAACGTAAAATTGTTTCCCCGACCTTTCTGGCGCATGCATTTTCCTTTAACGACCTGGACCTTGATCGGACTTTGGCCGGCGGGCCAGATAGCACCCTCCAGGATCCGATCGGTCCTCAATGGTGGGTACGACCTTGTTCGTAGGTGCTCCGCGAGGTGGAAGGCGGCTCGAGCTAAAAGGGTCGATGACGAGAGAGTTCGGAAATGCGCGTCCCACGTGGGTGAGTTAGTGCAAAGCCATCCTTCCTCGACGAGTGCAGTCCTCACGCGGGTTCGGTCTCTGAAGCAGGAGGACGAAGTGAGAGTTGAGGGGAAGAATGTGGCTAGGGAGGTGAAGCAGAAGCAGAAGGAAAAGAGGAGGAGGAAGATGAGGAAGAATAGGATAAGGAGGAACGGGAGGAAGAAGAGGAAGAAGAGGAAGAAGAGGAAGGAGAAGAAGTGGCGGTAAAGGGGCAAAGAAGAGAAGGGCCGTGCAGAGGCAAGACGAAAGCTCAGGTGTTCCGTTTCTCGTGCCCGAACTCATCCGCGCGACGGTTTGGCGAACCCGTTGTTGGTGAACAGTCGATTCACGGTACCCGTTCTCATCTTCGCCCCACTGGTACATCTTGCGTCCGTCTGCACGCCCACGCTACCGGAGGACTCCTTAAGGTCCTACTCACGAGTAAACCCCGCGGGCTATCGGTTTGCTTTGGTGACCAGTTAGCGACGATTGATTTATTTCTTTATTCTTTTGCATGCAACCTACGGGCATTTCTTATGCACGTTACCTTTACAAGAAAATCATTACAGGTTTATGTAGTCTATCAGTTCTGCTTATTAATAATGTGTTAGAGGAAGTGAATGTAGGAGGATGCTACTGAGGCAATTTTTCTTAAGTTTCTGCTCTTATCACGGAGCACCGTGAGTTATTATCAATTAAATATGATATGCCAAAAATATGTGGAACTTGCCGTTATTGGAGTATTCATTAAAATAGCGATTCGTGTAATAGAAAAACTATTTAATAATTTCTGTATTCAGAGGAATAAAAGCGTGATATTTATCGATACTCTTGACGGTTTTTATTTTTGCAGTGCTACTCGATATTATGTTAAGTGTTGTGTGTTAAAGAAAAATTGTAAAGTATTATAAACAGAAAGTTATGTTATACCGTTGTTTTATAGTTCTTGAATTATTTAAGTGCATATATTGGTTTTGTCGTAGGTATTATCAAAATCAGTTTCTTTTTTCATTCAACATACCACTAGTGCGATATTTACTGTAATATAAATTTGATATTGAAATTGGGTTCCATTACCTGGTACAATTAAAATGGTACCAATTAGATTAACTATTTAATAATTCATAATCATAATGAAATTGTTTTACGATAATTGATAAACCGTTTACAATAACACGACCTCACTATCATTGAAAACAATACCGCAACTTGCAAGTAGTTTTTGGCAAAGTTCTATAGTGCCCACTTTGCGCTCGTCGTTTCACTTACGAGCCTGTTGATCCTATTTGATTCCAGTATTGCCGATTGTGACAGCGCTGCGCTCATTGGTATGGATGACTATGTTGCCTCTTTTTATTGGCAACACTGAAAGCGAGACTAATTATTTCCCGCCATTAGTAGTAACTACGAGCATAATGAAAACTATTTTCCGAAATCGACTTTTCTTGTTTATACGCGCTATCCTCTAATTGGTTTCTGTTCTCCACAGTAAGATATCTCAGCTCCAGATCGCTAATTATAAACCCGGTCTAGTTTTAGAATTCTCGCAAAGAAATGTTGAAATATACAATAGTGCCTGAAAGAAACTTACAAGCTTGATTTAATAGATTCCACATCTACTATTGGTAATGATCCATTACATTAAAAAGTGGCATTCTTTGTCAAATACAATGATAATAAATATAAAACTGTAAGTAGTGATCGAATAAAATTTTTTTTCCAGCAACGTAATAAATCACAGATTTGCGTAAGAAAAATTGCTTCGAAAATAATGGTAAAAATGGCTAATAAATATCAATATTCTATTCCAAGTGATTACGCTTTTCAAAGTTTATTAAGCATCGAAAGCAAAGTTGTAGTAAATTCAATATACCTACATGATAATATGGATTCACTTTCGCAAGAATTTCCAATTATCGGTAACCCCTTCGGGTCAGGTTACTAAGTAGAAGCTGTGCCTCGCCTTCTGCGCTGTATTTTCTTCATAATATAATAAAGATATATACTACCATTATTATCGCCAACTCCCAAAAATTGTTGTAGCGTCATTCGATGTGAAACACTCAATTCGCGCGCCTCTACTGTAATACTTTCTCTTCTTGCAAAACTCTTTGGTATCGCCTATTAACTATTACATGGTACTGTACGGAACATGAATAATTCCGTTCCCCACCGCGTTAATACCAATTCAATCATGTAATCTGAATCTGTTTAGTGTCGAGCAGACCTTAGGCCTCCAACAAATCGTACGTACGCCAACGTCGACAACACGAGCGCGACGAGTACGCGCGTGTTGAGTGCAGATTCACCACGCGGTTCAATAGCGTAAAGGAGATGCTTCGAGTGGTACCAGCAATTATGACAGCGATTGCGCACCATCCCTATGTGAAGCAACTCTCGCGTAGCAGGCCGTCGTCTTCGGTTTCTACTTGACGCAAGGCTGCGTGTCAAGAGACGCGTATCGACAACGCTTAGAACCCGAAACTAGTTCCTCCTCCCGTGCAAGCTCGCGCGGCAGTTTGCCCGTGATAAATTGCAAACAGGACGATGTTGTATGGAGCAGATCGAATAACAAATGTAATCCTGCGAGCGTAACATGATATACGCAGCGAGAAATACGGATGACACTTATTTAATAAGTTTCCTTTTGTGACAAAAATCCTCCACGATGTCGTTCGTACAAGGTAATGCGACCGTGATAGTGTTACACCGAAGATTGGTTAAAAATATTCCAGTGTAAGATAACAGTCGTGGAATCTATCGTGGGTTTTAACCTTTAGCGGACCGGCTTTTTATTCGCAAAAATAGTGGTATTCAGTTTCCAATTTATATATATATATATATATATATATATATATATATATATATATATATTTTTTTTTTTTGATACTGCTGACCAAGAATTTGTACTCGGTTTATAAAAATATCTGACCTACACGGCAGTTTTACTGACCTAATCGAACGAACACATACCAAAATTCAGAGAACTTTCTTTTAGCGTTATCCAGAGCTAACAACGTAAATGTAGAAAATATTTATATCATCTTCCCTCTTTTTGTTCTTTCCCCTATTTTCCATGTTTTTATTTAATATTTTTGTGTTGTTTCAGAAATTATTTTATTTTGTCGTATTTTTTGTGCTCTTTTGAACAGAACGAATTTATAGTCGAGCATACATACAAACACAGTCGGGCACTAACACACACACAAACGTATTTATATTTTAAATCATTTTTAACTAAGTAGTGTGCTTATTCACAGCCTGAAAAGGGGCTTTGCTGGTCCCTTAAAGGTTAAGAATCGTCATCTTTCTCGACTTTTTCATGATTTCTTTATTAATTTTCATCATTAATTGGACCAAAATTGAAATAATTTTAATAAACGAAGAGGTCCTTTACCAGGCAAACTTAACTAAAATTTGGAAATTATGTATTATCCAAACTACAAGCAAGCTTACCTACGGTATCTATTTGCCATATAAACCACACCTGGTTTAAAGCAATAAATAGATAAATAAATAAGAGATCGTCCATGAAACACATTAGAATATTGAATACCTACCAAATTTTTCGCTCGAATTGTGATATTTAATTACAAGATTAAAATACATTGTCCACTGTACTTAGCGCGAATCATTCCATTTCTAAGTGACGCAACACCCGTTCCCAAGAGTAGTTCAGCTGGCGCGGCCTCTTTGCTCTGCTCGCCGCAGCAATGCGCAGGTAGTATCGCCGGTTTGTGGTTCTGGCCAGCGACTCCTGTCCTTTGTGCCCATACACGCGATCATTATACGGTCGAATCATCGGTAGGCGCTTACGCTCGCAAACTATGGTGCCCAGAAAAATCCCGAGGCAGACCCCCTGAACGTAACCCGAGACCGCGGCCATCGAAAACGTTTAGAAAACGCCTGTGAGTCGTCTGTATTTATGAGTGGTATGAATATAGACGGCCAGGTACTCCGCGGTGTGCATGCGACGAGGTGTGTAACCTTTGTTCCTCACGCGAGGAGGTGTTCTGAAAGAAAGCGAAGGGCGGAGGGGGCGCGCAGTCCCGACGGGTGTCAGAATGGCCACGCGGGGCCCGTTTTACAATCGATTCTAGTTTACGTCTATCGACTCCGGGTTATACGGTTTACGACAGGCGTACGTCATCGCGCGCAACCGAATAAGTAGATCCTTTCCAGCTTTACAAGCAACCAAGATCTCGCGTAGTCTATCAATGGCCCACCTTATACGAAGTTACCTTTGAATCGTCTTCTCCACTGGGTATCATAAGAGGGATGGTTAATTATTCCCCGATCGCCATTGTGATCCCACGCTCGAAGCTTCCACTCAAGTAGAAACTTCTATTAGCTTGGTGAAAAAGGTTTGGTGTATTTGCTGATGAAGATTGAACAGGGTGTTATACCGTAAGTTGGGGGTAACATTGGCAGTTACTTAGCATGTCTTACAGAAGGAAAAGGGATCAGAATTTGATGCATCTTGACACTTGTAGTATTAGCGCACAAGATGCAATGTTACGATAGGATACTTTAAGTAAATGTACATATGTTAATTTTTACATTATATAACAAAATGTCACAGAAACATGCCCACGTTCCCTCAGTTTGCAGTCTTGCTTATAAGTAATTTATTTCTTGTGGAATAGCCTGGCGCAGCTTTAATGTACTTTTTGAATCCTAATGTTAAAAATCATTCGCTTTATGCAGAAGAATTAAGAATTCCTCTTCCGTTGGTTGGTTTCCGGCTACGTAATTTCTGCTTGACGTATCCTCTCTTTAAGAGTATCCTGATTAAACTGAAATACTACGTTTTGATTACACCTTTTTATTTAGGCAAGTTACACATATAAGTGTTGTATGCACTTTCTTCCCTGCTCTTTCTCCACTTCTGTGTAATAAATTATTATCCCTGGCAGTTCCCAAAGAAAAAGGAGATTAATGTAACCGCGACTGAAGTAATTCAAGTGCTTTGCAAAAAGAAAGGAGAACTCGATTTTATCCTTTAAATCAATTTTCATAATCACCTAATGAATTTTATTGAATTTTCCATTAAAAATATTTTCATCCGTTCGGATATATCAGCTCCTCGCCCCCCCCCCCCCCAAGATTAAATCCTGACTACGCTACTGAAGCAGCATAAACTCCGTTCCCAGCAAATCACGATCTAGCATACGTCAAAATGCGCCCCTTACTTCCGCTTTTATGATCAATTGGAAGTTTATGCCCCGTGTTCGCATATTTATATCCGGAGTGCGCACATCTCGATGCGCTCCAACGCCCGGTGAATCACGTGGCCTACTAGCCCACGTGCTCCGCCGCGGTCGGAAAAAGTTTTGTCCAGTCTGGTGGCGCGGGCACGGTGTCCCGGGCGTCAACCTGGGACCAGCTTCACCTCTACGAGGGCATCATGAAGACGTCAATCGTTGATGGGAGCACTCCCACGGAGAAAGGTCATGCGCACTGGCTGCGATTTAAAGCAACTGTCACAGCGACACCGCCGGGAAAACGACAAAAATAACCCGGTCCTCGAACGGTATAAAACCGAGGGCGGACATAGATCTATCGTCGCCCGCTGGAAATCGCCAACGTACACCCTGTTGCGCCGTAGCATTCCTGTCGTCTCGGCTTTTCTGGTGGGAGACGAAAGTAAGAGTAAACGGAAGGATTACGAGTCTCGAAATTCGTGGTACATTGATTGCGGCTACCACGCAAGGAAACCCGATCTTTAATGGATATTTGGTAGATATCAGCTTCCAGTTAAAACTGTAAGTTACTGAGACACTGGAAGTTCATCCTAATTTCACAGTGCACGCTGTACAGGAGGAGAACTTTTCGACAAATTGTACACCCCACTGTAAACGTAGGTACTGCTAGACATACACCCCGTGCACAAGCGTCTGCAATCATTTTGAAATTACACAAGTATCGACGTACCTATTACCTTCGAATTTTAGGGACCCGTAGCGCAAAGGAAAGTGCAGAAAAAGAAGCCATCAAAATGCGAAGGGTGAAGCATCCTTGGCTCGGAGGAGTGCGTGCGGCGTATCGCGCTAATATCTCCCTGGCCACTGCAATTATCGCCTCCGAAAGAATTGCCCGGGACATCGGTTCAGTGAGACGAATCTCGTTGAATGTGATACGTGGATCCCGAATTCGATGTAACCCCTCGCCCTAATGGCGACATAACCGGGGCAAGTATCTTGTAACGAGGAAGGCGATCGTCTGTCGTTATTAAGACGAGCAACGGGCGGGCATAAGCGGGGTCCTGGGCGGCGGGCTGGCCCATATCTCGGGGCGCCCACACGTTGTTTCGCTCTGCATTGTCGTCGTCGGGTTTTACGTCAGGCCATTAACACTTCCACGACAAATGAAAGCTCTTTCTTCTCTTCCTGCTGGCACGGTGCACCAAATGCACAGGCACAGATGCACCGCTCCGTGACACCTATATCGAGACGCCCCCGGAACGAGCAATTACGGGGACGCGTGTACGCGCGCCGGGGCCTGACCCACGATGCCTCGAGAATTATATCGCGGCAGCACGGATACGTTTTTACGCTTGAAATTCGCGACGGTAATGCCCAGGACGAGGGCACGATAACTGCATCTTACGTGTACCTTACGACCTGGTTTCACGGTTCGAGGGACGAACCAGGGAGGAGTGACACTGCTCGTAGGCGGGGAATTCATTCTACTCGAAAAATACGTCGAGTTTTGTTAATGTTTTTGTCCGCCGGCTGTAATGAAATTTCGCCTAATGGGGGGGAGGGGTGGGCGTGACTGGAATTAGGGGTCATTACGAACCAGGGGATTTTTCTTGGCCGTTCCATCGGGTGCAGATACGTGTGTACATTTGTATGAGTGTGAATTATTTCGTTTGGCAAGGAAAGTATCAAATAGAGATACATGGTGGAGATTCTTTATAAGAAAGAATAAGTAGATCATGTTATTTTTTTTTATCTTTGTAAAACCCCCTCGTGCATTATTTTATTAATCCAAAGGAACGTTTAGGAAAGAAATTATATCTAGTAAAAATCCTTTTGGAAATATTTTTTAACATCGTAGAAGTTCGATTAAAGCCGACGTCTCTGTACTCATTTGTCATGAGTTTCTCTGTCACCGCTTTATTTTTATTATTGGATACCAGCAATTAAATTAGCGCGAGTGCATTTTCTACTCATGAATCATTTATAGAATGTCTCGATCTCGGTAGACTATGTCGCTGCCCTTTCGTGCGTGCCTCACTGCGTCCTACACATTGAAATCACTGACTCATAAATGGCACCTTTGCACAACTACAACAAAAGGGACATAAAATCAACGAAACACACTAATTTAAACTTCTGCAGATTTTCTTACATGATCGATGAAAAATTTCCTGCGCACAGACGTGGTCGATAGAAGAGATATGTTTGGTTTAAACATTCCTTATTATTAACGTGTGCTAAAAAGAATGCTGGGTAAAAGTGAAAGTTATTTTATTGTACATGGATAAAATACGATCAGGGCCCGATCTAGGGGGCGCAAACAGAGGGGGCGAATGTGGGGGCGGCAAAATTGGTAGAAAGAGAAAATTAAAATCAATAAAAACCGATAGAAAAGCGTAAACTGAAAAAGTGGTAGAAAAAGTAAGCAATACCTACATGATTAAATTTAATATCAAACTTATAAATTGTTTTTTAAATCACCCATATAGTTACTAAATTTTTCATAAAACAAACGTGTTTGTGATCTAACAAATACCTAGAAAAAATTTCACTCACCGTGAAAAATTATATTTTAAAATGATTATTTATAATTGAATATAAAGGAGGCCAAAAATCATTTTTGCCCAGAGCGACGAAAGAACCGTTTAGATCTGGACACGATCCAGCTTTTCATGCGTACATACGGTTTCGATCCTCATAATTCAGCCTGGGGCGCAATTATTTGTACCGTGAAATGGATCGTTAATCGGCAACAATAAGTACGACCGTCGCTCCTGCGCCCAGCGAGCTGAGCAGCGAACACAGATGCACAAGAAGTAAGGAAAGACTTGGTTTCACTCGGACTCATTTCGCGCAATAATAATCGAACGGTTCGCGGTGAAAAGCAGCGCCACCACCGCTACGCGTCCGCCAGCTTCCATTTTAGTTCTCGAGCCTTTCTTGCGACACTGAATTATCCGCATCGTGTATCCTAATATGCGGAAAGTAATTAGACAGGGCTCGCCTTCTTCGTATTGTCGGACTTGCGGCAAACGGCGCGCGTTTGAAAAACCGCATCACAGTAGCCTGGCGCGATTATACGAAAGGAACACTTTTACCGTGTCAATGGAAATTTTGTATCCAATTTGTACAACCCTTTGATTTAAAACCGGTTCTTGTTTCATATCTGGCACGGAACAAATTAGTCATTAAGTCTACAAGTTTTTACTTAATTCCAGGTGTAGAATTATCGACACGTTATGGTGTCCCGTTTGTTGACGTTTATTTCCTTTAAATGCTGGGATTTACGAAATGGGGTGGATTTTACTTTTACTTTCTAAGGTTCTTTCTGAGAGGCGGTAGGTGTATCTTCGATCGAAGCTCATCTTCTAAGACGATTGATTTATTTAAATTATTACATTGAATGATGATGGTAATATTAAATAATTTAAAAAAGAATATACTTTTTTCAATGATTAGCGAGATGATACGCTTTCATATATTTTTTTAATAATATGTTGTGTAAATCTGATATTCTAATTTTCGTTAGTTTCATTTTGTTGGCACTGTTTTGTAGTGGCATAAAAATGTAGTATATTTGGTGCTCTTGAACTCTAACACAAATATTTTGTCGTTCGATTCTGCGAGTGAATCTGAACAGAAAATAGCATATGTTTATAAAATAGTAAGATAATTATGGTAATTGAAGTTGAGAATTTTTGTATTTTTATTTAATTTATTATTTAAATTATACTAGGTAGGTATATAGAATGCTATTGTCTTATACACTCAAACATATGTGCAACAAAAATATGAAATCATACAGATTAATATTCTTAACTTCGAAATGTATGCTAACAGTACCTACACTTGTATAAGTGTACATTATTACGACATATTTATGAGAAACTCTCGAATCATCCGCTCCCCTAAGGATCGCAAAAGGAATGAAGAAATTGCTCAGACAAATGTAACCATCGTGCACAGTTAAATAAAGTTAAACATATTCCCGGGAGCATTAAATTGAACGAAGATGTACGTTATCGTACACTTCCATATACGCGGCATTGTAACAAATTTACTCGCCGCCATTCCAATTTCAAGGATTCCCTTGGGCGTTTTATCACCCACATGCCATCAAATCCTACTTTTTATTCATTCAACATAATCGTAATCGCTTTATCAGCATCATCATACAGTCGCGTACAAGGTAGGACGCCAGTACAGAAGAAGGCGTTGATTACCGAAAGCAGTAGTCCGACGTGTATACGAGCACGCCTGAAAGGATCCCTGTGTTTTTTTCGTTATCAAGGATCACGACCACCGGTAGGGATCCAGCCAGACAGGCTGGCTACATGTGTCGCCCTAGGCAAATGACGTCAGTCCTTGTAAACATACACTGAATCCTGCTTTCCTGCGGCGGTCAATCTCGACGACGACCACGCACCTTTCAGTGAGCTCCGAACACCGTACATCCATTAGATCCTTCGATAACGAAAGTATGAGAAATTAATTTGAAAATAATACGTGTCAATCGCCCCTGCGGCCGTCGATACCCATTTTCAACAAGACTTCAACAAAAAAACACGTAACGAAAGCCCTATTACATGAATTCATCAGACATCCATCTCTCAGACAAATCAATAATTTGTTTTAATGAAAAAAAAAGAGAAATACTATTTGTAACTGTCGATTGTTGATTATTAAAATTACTATGATTCTGAAATTGCGATTCCTCGCCACTCATACATTTCCAAGGATTTTTGATATCGCTACAGACGATTCTAAAGTCAGAGTATCGAAATTTTACACAGAAACAGTGTTGCCAACCTAAGCAAGCCTAAATGAATAACAGCAGTTACATTCATATATAAATCTTTCCTTTGACGTTACCCAAAGCTAACAACGTGGACGCAGAAAGATGTGTAGCTCTTTTTTTGTTTTTTTGGAGTTCGTGTGTTATTTTTGGATTTTTTCATCGTATTCTACTATTCGTTATGCTGGCTGCAGTCGGGCAAACTGAATAATTTCGATACTGTGACCTGAGAAATGTGATAAGCGATACCAAAAACCCTTAGAAACACTAAAGTTCAAATTTAAACGTGCTGAGTAGTATATAAGAAATTCTAAGTAAATGAAATTTACAATTTCGATGAAAAAAATCCCGGCCCTCTAAAGGTTGAAATTAATTTTAATAAACTAAGAATGTAAGTAAATGAAGATAAGATAAATAAAAATAAAATGTAAACAAAGATATTCGTTCGTCGAGCAGAATCATTTCTGCTTTCTTTTCGTCGCCTACTACTCGAATATAATTTTGTCAATCTATTTTCACCAGTAAGAAAACGGGGGAACAACATTGCGCGTCACGGGGAGGATGGAAGCGATCCCGCGATAAATCGGTTCAGCCGCTGCCCACCTTTTAATTGGTTGATTTAATGGAAAATCACGGCGGCGACTTAGCCAGCGGACATCTAGCGGTGCTTTCCATTCGGCAGGTATAAAAATGACCCACCTGGCGACGAGCACCGCGTCGAGCGTTGCGATCTCGCGTAGCCGGCGATGTTAATTTAATTGCCCCGCGGTCAGCCAATGACTTCTGAATTGAGACATACTAATAACCACTTAAGCAGCGACTAATTTACCGATACGAGAGGTGTCCGCCAGCTAACGAGTTGACGGTTCGGAATGAATCGCGCGCGTACATGCCTGCGCGTTTGGAGACTAACACTGATAACTCGTAAAATTAGAACTGACCTAACCGAGAGAATCCCGGAGGCTTTAATGCCTACGCGCGACGGAGCCGAGCTCGATCGTAACACGATTACCGGGTGTATTGAATGTCAGTGATTCACCTGGAATCCTCGACCGGTGGTCTTCGGCCGCCGAAAAACCTGCCGGGTGAATCAGCCGAGCTGCGGACCTGCCCCGAATTTACGCGTCCCCGAAGCTTCTGTCGGTAAACCAATATTAGACCGCGCGCTGTGCCACCGAGTTCTCACGGTGGCATTTTAAACGACTTTCGGTAACGTCTCGGAGCGTTCGCTGCGACTGGTTTAATGAATATTAATACGATAGGCCGCTTTGACGCACGTGCTCTCAAAGAAGCCCGTGCAAATCATTCGGTGGAAAATACCTCCGACGCTGCTGTATAACTTTCTAATTGGAAAATTGAATATGTATCCCTGCTGGAAGCTGCGCAAGGATCACAGCGCGCTGAGCCGCGGACATGTTGATTTAAATTACGCCTCGGAGCGTTTCGGGCAACAAAGAATTCGTAGTAAAGACGAGGCGTGATTCTTCGTGTAATAAGGTACGACTCTTTATTTCAATTTTCCGCACGCGCTGCATATTTGTATGTAAATTTCGAGCTGCATGTTTTGTAATGTAGTACAGGAGATAAGGGAGAAAGGTGACGCTTGGTATTTGCATCTCTGGGAGAAGGAGTTAGGGATATATGTTGTAACTCTGTTCGTTTTATTATGCAGTCTATTAGGGTAGCCCTCGACATCGCGAAATTTCGCTCGGTCTGTGGAAAAGAAGGGGTGAAAGTAACATTATAAGTTGTCTTCCTAGTGTGACGGCTGAAAAGAACTTAATTTTTCGGGAATTAAAGAAGGAAAGTATTGGACATTATGATTTTTCACGTTTGAGGCTTTATTCTATCACCTTTTAAGACGATAAAAAAAATTGTAAGTACAAATATCTATTTACAGTGGGGTAGGAGCATCGTGGAGAGAAAACACCCTTCCGGATGCTAGACCTAATATCTAGCCTATAAACTATGCCCAGAAATTTCAAAAGGATTGGTAATCTGTAGACGTGTGGCTATCGTTTGAACCAGCATAATGGAGAACTGTTGAAAAACATAGGAATGGCAACGTCTTAAAAAAATGTTATCAAATTTAGCAAAAAAATTATGGTTTTAACTTAGTATGATACCAGACACAAATCTTCTTAAATATCGTGCATATACATTCGGCCATCCCATGGCAGTTACATGCGTGTGGAAATTACAAATTATTAACACGCGGACTGCCGATGAAATCGGACGGTGCTTTCCTCGACGCCGAAAAATTTTGATTTGCCGGCGTTGGTCACAGAACAAAAAACACGCCGATCGGTGTAGTCGGCAGTGAACGTGTTAATAGATATATCAAGAACCAATAATTTCGAAATCAGGAATTACCTAATTTCCTTCTCCTAAGTGTATGTGCCCGTAAATATTCATATTCTGACTGCATAACAAAAATGAATTCCGTGATTGAATTTCTTTAACCACTTCTTCCAAAAACTCCGTAAATTCCTTTCCAATGGATGTTTAAAAACGTACTAACAACGTAACATTTACCACGCTGACAAATATCACAAAATGAACATAATGAAATTGAAGGTTCACTCTGAATTTTGATAAACTTCCGAAAACATTCACACTCATCCTACACTGGTACCTTTGCCTCAGTACGTAAATTGACGGATACAAATTAGGGTGCCTATTAACGCGAGTGAATAAAGTGTTATTTGCTGTCCGGCGAAGAGGTTGATCTGACCTCGTGCCTGAAATTCGAGAAGACCCGGATCCCAGTAAAAACGTTGATCTGATGCCGATCGAGGGTATTAAGGGAAAGAACGAAGGACAATAAAAGGTGCCCATAGGCGGGTGTCCCGTGGCATGAAATTCATACGCGGCCGGAAATTGATCGAGTCGTTGAAAGCGGCGCAGATCGCGCTTGGACGCCCGCGCGTTATGAATCAGCCGGTGGTAATTGCGGTAAGATCAGATATAATGCCCTTCTGCGCCATCGTTTATCTACAAAAACAATGGTCTGGTGCAACGTCTGTTTACAAACGATCAGCGCCGAGTGCTTTGTAGTACAAAGTTCCAGATAAAAGGTATTAATTACAAACGCTGTAGAGCTCCGGGCATCCATGCCTCCGCGAGCGACGTCAACGCCTGCAGCAGCGGAGGAAATAAGTACCCACGTATGTACACGCCTTGTGTTCGATCGGTGTACCTTTTAAGAATGAAAGGAAACCACTCGTGCATTTTTTTACGCGCCCAGACACATGAACATTGCCTGATAAGATGAAAAGAAAAAGTACTAATTACTTTTTCATGTGTGTCATTAAAGTGTTGCAACTTCCGTGGCACGATGTGTGTTATGCGTTTGCCTTAAAAAACGGAAGTAGTAGCGCGAGAAAAAGCGGAGGAATAATGTTACACTTTGCAGTGCTGCGTTTCTAAATTTACTCGGGTATCCCGAAAAGAATATGTAACCGCTATCGTTCAGCTACCAGCTCTCCCGATTTTGATTTTAACAGGAAGCGACGATTCGAAATCATTCCCAGTCTGTGCATTATGGGCGCTACAAAATAATATTTGCTCTGTCCCGAAAATGTACATGTTTCAGGGCAATCGCAGAATCAGCCTTTTTCTAATAACACTGAACAAACGTTTTAGCTCACTTGGGCTGAGGAATTATGATCTCTTCTAAATTACCAAGGTAATGCTATTAAATTTGTTTAGGTTAGGTCTGGTTTAGGTGAAAAAGGCCATGATTCCTCAGCCTTCCTTTTCCTTGACAAAAAGGCTGATTTTTACCATTCAGCCAAGTTATCCAGAAGCCTACCAACCCTCAAAATGACAAGAAGTTAGTTGAACACAGTAAATACAGATCCTATAATCTTGTGATCTTTATTTTGCAAAAAAATACTAACCCATAGAACAACTCTTAAAACAAAAATTACAGAAAATTTAAAATAATACCAGTTATACTAATCACTATTAAATAACCCATTAACCATTCGTGGTCGGACAGGGTGAATCGCATCCCGGGGATTTTTTTTCTTTGCCAATATTTCTGTAAATTTTCCGACCTTAACATAAAAATATAAAATTTGGTAAATTTTAACCAAAAAGATCGCTTTTTTTCCACAAATATTTTTTCAACTACAAGTTTCGTCACATCAAAATTCACATTTCTAGGAAAGACTATTAGAGCATGGTTGTGTAAGTACTACGAATGTGCAATTATCATTCAGTAGTTAAAAGATCCCAAAGTACGAAAATGGTAAGGCAAAAATGACGCTGGGGTGCAGTGAACCGCATGTGACCAATTTGTGATTATAAGGTGTGACCACGAATGGTTAAGAACCATTGTAAAACAATAGAAATAAAGCTACTGTTCTTTAACAATTAAAATCTTCAAACTTTTACTCAATTTCAGGTCATTGAGGGTTGGTACCTTTCTGCATAACTTGTCCCAATTGTCCTACGGCCTATAGACATGAGCACGAAAGGTGTCGTGTAATGGAATACAGTAAATCGTTTACTTCGTCTTAAAAAGGAGCGTGATAAAGTGGAGGTGGAGCCTTCAGCATTAAATTCTTTGCATCCATTTTCCCAGCGGTTACCAGTTGGAAAGAGTCGGCTTTTGCCACGCATGCATTAGTAGCGATAGGGATCGTGCAGGTGGTATAGTTCAGACGTGACACGATTATGTCATCGGTCGGATAAACTGTCGCTCCAGGAACGTTACTACCTCACTTGTGCGGCGTCAAGCTTCTCGTGGATCAGCATCGAGACACCTGCACACCTTATCGGCTCGGTTTACCATCTCGGTTCCACCTAGCCATCACGGTGTACCCTTATCAACGGACGGCCGGGCCGTTCTTTGTGTTTACCCGAACTACGTCATTCACCACGCCGGTCTCTGTGCACCTCGAATCCGGCGGACGTCGTGTGAATTATCTTGGTCAGGGGATTCACACAGATCTTAGGTATAGAAAGTCTCCGTACGCACCGCGTCAGCGGGGCTCTTTTGACGCGGAGGCGGCGTATCGTAAATGAATAAAGGGGAATTACTCAGGATTCTGCCGTCTAACGTTTATTTTCGCCGTCATTGCACACCTACGCAATTTCGATTCAGCTTTAAAAAGCGATCGCGAAGGGGAATCCCGAAGTGTCTCGTGACTACGCGTGTTTGCGTTGCCGACATATGGGATTAGCGGAAACGTAGCGAGGAAGTGACGTCCGTAATTGTATGCGTTTATCTGATTACTTCGTCGAAGACCTGGGAGGATGTCGAGATAATGGTTAACGCGAACAGTTTGGTGTAGATTCTTACTGTATCGTGTTTGCAATGACAGTGGCTGGAAATGGGAATTTGAGTAATGTTAAATAACGAGTTCAGTCGAGACTATGATACATGTGTAAGTACTGCTTAACCTCTTAAGGGGTTACATCCACCTAGAGGTCCGGAAAACGCATACAAGTTCAGGAATTTTTTGGGGGGAAAGTATAAGCGAAAATCATACGCAATGTTTTTCTACTAGAAGATACATCTTTTAACTATATTATTCTAAATTTTCGTGAGATATTATTATTAACTGAAGGAGATATCGGCTTAGATGTGGCCAGTGATGAGCAACCCCCGACCCACCTGAACATTTGCGTATATCGTTTGAACTGTAAAAGATATCGGAATGAATTTTGCGCCAAAAATTAGGATAAAGTTATCCCTTTCTAATGTCGTATAATTATAATTTGCGTGCCAGCAACTATTCTCGAGAATGAAATTTTTAAAATGTGATCGTCGTAATTGACTCGCTGACGAACGATTAAATAATTGTATTACAGTAGCAGTTTTGAATATCGCACCCAACATTGAGAAGCTCGTTTATGAGAAACTAGGTACTAGGTAGTCGTTTTTTTTTCGAAAATAAATCATTACTTTTTCAATTAATTACAAAGAAATAAATTGAAACTGAGCCTCGTCCTTCGACACAGTGTTTAGTAACATCACAAACTTTAAAGGAATCATGTTTGTTTCGCCAAAAATAGGCATTACAGATGAGGCTTCAGATGGATCATTAAAGAGGGTTTTTAAAAAAGATTCTTTTGTTTTGCAGCAAAACGAAACGAAATTGTCTAATTAATAATATAAACTTCTGCGTTAAATTCTCGAGAAATGCTTAATCAAGTGTAGAATGTAAAAAAGGTGATGGCCAGCATTGTAATATTGTAAGAAATGAGATGGTGTAACTTTATTGAAGTTGCCAGAAGCCAATATTGACTCCAAATGTTACCAGAAGTGCTATGTCACCAAATGAAATGGGATTTAGTGACAAGAAACGAAGCAGTCGAAGAAACCCTTTGCTAATGCCATGATGCTGCAGAATAAATCGAGGAAATCGCTGAGGATTAACAAGTTCATTCGCACAAATAGGTGGAAGGATCGAGATTAGGGCTACTCTTTTTTTCCTCTGACAGGTCTACATGTATGTCGTGGGCGGTGCACGAAAAGTCACCCGACGCGGTGCCGGGTTGACGAACTCAACTAGCTCCGTGTCTTTCTTTCGTTGCTTACTCTCAAAACATGTTAATAACCTCTACATGTCGTTCGGCCTCCTTTTTCTTTTACCACTTTCTCAGTTCGATCCTCGTTGACGCTAGAGAGCATCCTCGACTCGTGTTAATTTTGGAGTAAATCCTCCGTTAATAACTGTCATACATCAGCTTATACGTTGCCACATACCAGGATGTTAATGCAAATGCACATTTTGATATGGGACGTATAAAAATGGAGAAAGATTAGACCATGTTTCTTTTGTAGTTAGAGTAAGTATTCCTTTAGGGTTATTAAGTAGTTTCCTTCGTCAATAAATCTCAGATGTCACTGAGACGGGAAATCACAACGATAATTATTAGTGAGAATGTAATAATTGAAATAAGATGAGAAGGTGATGAGAGATAGCAGTCTTCGATTGATTTCATTTAAAAGGGATGAAAGAGATACTAATTTGACATTTTTAAACTAAAGATTATATTGTACTGCTTCCACTGTCTGTATTATTTGAAGGGAAAGAGGATATTGTAAATTAAATAATGAAAATAAGTGTTACAGAATATATATTTAATATTGTAAGATTTGAAATTCATTTTAACTCATTTTCAAATACATACTGAAATAACTGAAGACGCTGCAGACGTTTCAAACTAGAAACTGGGATTATTAAAGGCGTGTAAACATACTTACCCAGAACTTGTGGAGAGAAAGTTGTATGCGATACACAGAAATTTGTTTCGTACCCTAACGAGTGTATCAAGAGATGCCAAACATATTTTATAGGATACGTTGTAACCTCTTCTTGTAGAAAATTCATAAAGATCATCTATTTTTCGAGCGTTTTGACCGGAGGCTCCCCTTGTGTAGGAGATTATCCTCATATAGTATCGTTATACGTAGGAATCAGTACTCGGATCATGCAATTGCTTCAATACCTACATTGTCGCTGGGGAATTACATTTACCTTATTGTTCATAAGAACTGTTCGAAGTAACACTTAACGCTATTGCGCGTAGTGCCAGATAACATCAAACATGCTAATACGACCAGTAACTTAATACACTTGAAAATCGTGGCGATCTGTGTGTGTGTGCGCGCACGTGCGCGTGTATGTTCGAAATGAATTCCCCTTTTTAACAGAAAACAATTCATTCAGTCGTTTCCAGTACCTTAAGAGTAGCGTGTTGCAATCGTGATTGAAATTTGCATATCATCGAGAGAATAATAGACAAGTCATACAGGAAACAATGTAGAGAAAGGCCGCGTACAAATTCTGCATTAAGATAGTGATCAGGGCACTTCGTACGGGATACAGTTCAAGAACAAGCTGATCCGAGTACTGTAGTACGAGGATTACAGTACGTTTGCAAAAGCATTACGAAGTGTTCGAAAAAGGAAAGATACCGAAGACGCGAACGTGTAAAGTATCATGCTAAATTGTCTGCTCGAAGCTTATCGCGCTCTAAACATGACCAGACCTAATGCCACACCTGACAACGAGCAAGGGAACGACTTTGTGTCTTAATAACGCGTGAAATTTGCGTCTCATTTGTCGTTATCGTAAGCAGCGTCCCGTAATTCGCGCGTGCGACGTTCCTGCTATGAGACGAATTGCGACAATTACATTAACTCGAGGAGCCCCCGGATCGCAGGGATAGCGGTAATTATTTCGCAACCTGGCGTATCGTGCCGCGGTCCTCGTCTCTTTTTCGGGCAGCTTCAGGCCCCGGGACGCTGTATACACAGGTCGCGGAACAGGCGTGTAGGTAGGGAGAGCAGGAACGAGGGAGCAGCATGAATTAACGAACGGTTAGCCGAATGACTAAATTGTGCATGCAAACGCACCATTAATCGAACGAAGAGGCGCAAGGTGAACAAAAAAAAAAAGAAGACGGAGAAGTAGAAGCAAAGAGAAAGGTAGTTGAAAGAGCAGTAAAGCCCTCCTCTGGCCTACCCACACTCAAAGATACGCTACCATCACCGGCATGACGTCACTGTCGTGACTGCACTCACCCATCCCACATTCCTGGTCCCTCTGCTCCCCTTTCGTGCCACCCTCCCACCCCCCCCCCACCCCTGAGTGATTATCAATATAAAAATGCGGGGCTGAATTTTGAACGATAAATCTGGGGGGAAAGTGATGAGCCGCGTGCCGTGGGGAATACCAATCAGCCAGCCCGACTAGATGTTTGCTCCCGATCTGCATAAAGATCGAGGCGCACCGAAAATTATACCGAAATCCACCGGTTAGAATGTTCGAGGAGCCACGGCAGCCTCGCAGAGACCCATCTTGCTCGCTGGCTACCTCTCTCTCTCTCTCTCTCACATACACACTCTCTCTCTCCCCCAGCCCTCCTACACCCCTTCCTCACTTTTCTCACCCCTCGCGGCTCCATGGCCGCGCCCTGCGAAACGTCTCCAACGACCTGTTGCCTCGAATCAGGATCCCCGCGCTCCAGGCGCACGCGTTCAAACACGGAATCGATGTCTAAGCTTTCATGTCCGCATACCGGTGGCTTTGAAAACACCATCGACGCGGTGCCGACTCTTTGGCTTCGCAATGTTTGACGACGTTCACGCGGCCGCGGCTTGGACACTTGAAACGAGCGGAGAGGCGCTCGCTGGCGGATGGCGTGGTAGGCAGACTACGGGGGACCCTGTTGTTGTTATTATTACCTACTATGGACACCGAGTCTTGCTTTTCTATGCGACATTCGTGTATTAAGTGCTGTGTAAACGAGCGGATTGTAACATACATTGCGGGGCTATTAAGTGGAGAGAATTACTCAAATAGAAAATGCGCAAGGGTGTTTCACCTAATTTCTTATTTTCCTGTAAAAAATGTTTTCTATAAAAGTTGCACAGGTTTGCCGGCTGCCGATGTATAGTAGCAATAGTTTTATTCTGGTAGGGAGGGGTTAGTGAGTCGCGACGGGCTACTTCGCAAAGTTTCATCCCGTTATCCCCACCCAAGAGAATAAAAGTATTTTTACCTACTATACGTCGGCCCCCACAAAACTATGCAACTTTTTAAAAAATTTAAAATGTAGCAAAAATATTTCAGGTGATAGAGTTAGGTGAAACGCCCTGTACATTTGATAGGAACTTAAAAACTAGCAGACTAAGTAGTATGTGTAAATGAAAACTGATCTGAAACTTGAGACACAGATTATGATCACTGCTTTAAATAAATGACATAGCTTTTCATCATTTCAAAGCAGAACTCCAAAAATAATGAAGCAGGGAAGAGTAAAATCACGCGTACGTGACAATGGCCTTTAAAAAGTGTGCATATTACAGGATTACATACACCTAGGACCGTGAAAAGAGGGGGCCCTTATGAAATTTTTTTAACTATAAGTAATTTTGTTAATCAAAAGTCGTAATGTGCACTTGGAATCTTATAATGTAACGAATATAATAAAAAAAAAATCCGTATACTAAAGACTAAGTAGATGTTTATGTGACAAATAATCATGCCAAATTTCATTTAAATCGGTTCAGTAGTTCTTGAAATATCATCGGCACCGATTTGAAAAACGTAGTTTCAAGAAAACAGCGTTTAAAGTTTAAGATACAGGTTAAAGTGAGATCATTTTTTTTTTTTGAATTTACAGAAACTAGTCGATTCCGGCGCCGTAGAATCGATGTCCCTTGGATGTTGCACCCTCTGCGAATTCTTTATTGGAGAAATCGATGGTTTCGATCATTCCGGGTGTATGTAAGCCCTTAACGTAATTAATTTTTACAGCGCCGGCGATGCGGACGCGACGGAAGTAATGCACGAAGCCCTGGAACGTTGAAACCGATGAAGGCTCTCGACAATTGCAATTGCGGATGACCGAAGAGGCAGCTAGCGGTGAGGTCGAAACCGAGGCCGGTTCCTCCGGCGGACAATTATCTCAACAAGCAAAAGAATGGTCCGGTGTGTCGAGGGTGAACATCTGGAAGTAGCTGCTCGGGTTTATTTGTCACTGGACAGTCATTAAGCGACAGCCAGGGAAGTAAAGGCGGTAGGTAAGCAAGGGGAAACGGTCTTCGACGGTGAAACGAAGGGACAGGTCGTAGCAAAAACGAACTGCGCTTCTCAGAAACCGCGTAAACACCTTCGTGGCGTAGATCTTAGGATGCCGCGGCGGACAATGTAGGTATCCAACTGTTCCGAGCTCCCTTGCCTCAGCGGCCACCTCTTCCGTTACTGCGAGCATCGAACGCCACCGAGATTCCTCCAGCGATACGCGTAAATTGTAATTATCCGTGACTCGAACCCCGGCCCTCGTAACTTTTCCCATCGAGTTTTGAGTTTCTGCACGTATCGGTGCCGCTATGAAACGCAGCTAAACGTTACGGTATCGTTCTCTGCGCCCGCGACGCATTCGTGACAGCAGGTGGTTTCATAGATATTACTCCGGCATAGCGCGTTCGCATACGCTATCCGACATAAGGTTGAATGTCCCAATTTCTGCTCGTGTCCCCATTTCTGATCATTTCGTAATTTTCTTATTATTATATGCGTTACGTTTGTACCATAGTTGCAACGAAATGATTCTAAATTATTTAAACTTTTACGCGAGTGTTGCGCGAGCTTGGGTCAATACATACATCGCTATTTTTCATCAGCAGAAACACAAAATGATAGAAAAACAAACTTCGTGAATTAACGGTGGGTACCTATGAAAAAATTCGATCCGCAACTCGTCCAGTTTCTCATCTCTTGGCGCGCAGTTTGGTGTGGGGAGACAACGTAGGAGGGAAACTGGTCTCTGCCAGTAAAATCCGATAAAACGTCGACTTATCTGATCGTTAGAAGGCTATTAACTTGTCATACAGTTTTCACACGCTTCGAATCTGGAGTAGGTACGATAATTTGTCGTAAAATACAACGTAATCCCCTGTGATATTCTTTGGATTGGAAATAATTACCATAATTACATAGAGCGATAAATTTGTCGTAATTTAATATGTACTTTAATTCATCGCAAATTGTAGTACTTTATCTTACTTCGATCGTTTGCTTCGACGATATAACTTGTTGGTGACAATAATTTCGTGTAAAAAGGAAACAACAGTATTCTTAAACGAATAAAAAGGCTTCTGTGTGACGTTTAGATATTACTCATCCCTACTTGAATTATGTATTCCTGAAGGTAGTCAAAAAATATTATTCAAATTTCAATACGAAGACAAAGCAGGTAAAGCTGGGATTCTGAAAGTAATAATTGCAAATCGCAGGCAGATTGCAGATTTTTTTAAACGAAATGTTAAACTCACGCATATTCAAAATACAACTGCAGTTCTTAAAGCGAGAATGAAAATTCAAATTAAGCCTAATATCCATTACCTTGAAACTGAACTTGAATATAACAGAAATTTTACATTTGCAAACTTAATTTTGTATTTTTCGTCAATATTATTATTTAAAAAAAAACTGCTTCCTTTAATTACACCTTCAACGCGAATAAACACTACAGTTACAAGCAACGTGAAAGCCGCTCCGATTTTACGCAAACGAGCTACGAAAAAATGCTACTAAAATCTCTCGTTGCATTTTAAAATGGATCGCACGAGTGGACAAAAGGGGTCACAGGTTGGTGAACGGGTAGCACGTTCCCGAGGAAGATCGCCCGGCGGCTCTGCTGATCGACCGATATTCAAATTCGCGCGGTATCCTTCTCGTGGAATGCAGGCCACTCTGCCGTCCCGAGGATGCAGCCCGTGCGTGTGGCTCTGTAAAAGATACACACTGCCACCCCTTGCCCTCCACAGTAGAGTCGGTGCCATTATTCCAGCCGCGCCGAAATTGGAGCGGCGAAACTCCAATTTAAGATCTCCGTATATCATTTCCTTCATGAAAGAACACCATTCAAGCGCTAAGCTTCCAAGAGGATCAACCTGATTACCGAACAATTTATCAGTCTGCAGTTTTAGACCGTGAACCAGGTTGCCCCTTCGCCCTGTCGCACGACGATCGACGCTTATTGTCAAGGCGTCACTTTGTCACGGTTACCATTAAAATTCCTTCAACGCCAAAGACCCACGAGAGAGAGAGAGAGAGAGCTGGTTTAGTGTTCGATCTGGCGTTAGTTTAGCGCAAGCATGACAAACCGGCCACGTCGCAGCGGTATTATTAAGCGCCGTTTTCGACGGGCAGCCGTTTCTTTCAACCATTGCGCACAGAGCAATGAAGGTGGATTAGCATTACGCGCATATTGTCAACCGCAAAAACGTACGACCGTACGTTGGCATTTTCGACGGCTACGAGATCCTCGACCGGTTCAATGGCTTGCTGATTCTCTCCTGATCTCTGTTTACGAAGCACTATCTTTCTCGCTTCTTTGGAATCTAGAGCGCCGGCGAACGGCTCCCCCGAGCTGCCCTCCTCCGTAGGATTTCGTGTTCACGATGGCAATTTCATTCTGCTGCCACTGGGATGTTGTAGCTGGCATTAGAGTGAATATTACAATGTCGTTTCAGTATTAAGAAGATTGCAAGACGACACTCGATAGCTATGCAAATTACAGTTAGGGGTAGTCGAATGTTTAAATTAATTAGGAGGGAAGTAGATTATCTTCACTTTATACCCTCCCTAGTAGCGTTTCTGCTTGGCCCACAGTATCTCCAAGTTGGAAATTAGTTGGCCATCAAAATGCCAGCAATAAGGGTTATTTCCTATTAGTATGCACTTCTGTACCTTCCTCACATTTTTTTTTTTAAATTACTATCACCGCTACAAAAGCTTGTACCTAAATAAATCTTGCTAATCTACATTCCGCGCGACACTGTTAAAATATTATTTTTTCAACGTTTCCGCGGAGTACACGTTCAATAAAAATAAGTGCTTGAACAACGCAAAATTTCTGGCAATTCAGGCGAATTTAAGCGAACCTGGCGCAATATTATAAAGCTGGATTAATTCCTGAATCCACTCGATTCGACTGGTTTACCAAACTGGAGTGGTCGATCCGACCACCACACGAGAGGGTAAAATTCGCCAGCCGTTAAGAATAATACGCTGATTAGAAAGCGGCAAGCTGGAGGTAATGGCGGCGCGACGCGGTCAGCTAGCGAGCTCTCGTTTCGACGCGGGGGAAAGTCTCACAGTTCCGCGGGAGGGCGACCGCAAAAGAAGATAGAACCGGACGACTATCTTGGGCTAAGGACCAAGGACACGGAGCAACGTGGCGTAGACAGCCACCCATACTGATCCGTCTATGGTCCAGGTTATGTTCCCACGTATGGCGCCCCGGGCAGCGGGCTCTAGCGAAACTCCACAGACCCAAATTAAAGCCGTTGGTTACCTCCTACGAACTGTCCGTGGTCGGTCCACCGGTGCTGCATAATTAAAGGAACGTCATGTAATTGGACGTGAGCGCTTCCTTTGTTCATCCTTCCTACCGAGGACTCGCGTAAAGGCTCTCTGCCCTTTCCTCGTTGTCATACTTTTCTCGATAAAGTTGCAAATTAGCCGCGCCGCGTAGGAGGCGGAGATAGGTACATCTAGGTATCCGTCTATGTGGATGTTTAGGGGAATTAGATATATTTACTTGGAATGGAGTTCACGAGTTTGCATGTTTAATTGAATATTTTATAAATCTTATGCTACCTATGTTTATCATCCTGTAAATAGTTTTTATTAATTCTTACTATCCTGTCACTAAAATGTTTTTTCTTTTACGTACATTCGTGAATAAATTGTTTGTTTATATTATTATTCATGTCCACGTCGAATTCTTTTATCCTTCTGTGTTTGAATATTTTCCTTCACTTAAATTAATCACTTAAATTACTTGTACTGTTTACTTTTCTTATGAATCATGTATGTAGAATATAATTGAAGAGTCCTTGTAGAAAACACTGAAGGTAACAAAATTAAAAAAAGAAATTGCTAATGGTTATGCTATAGTATAGAATTTGATTTTTGGCACTTACAGTGTTTTCTACAAGGACTCTTCGATTACATAATTATTGAAGCACAATGTTAATAAAGAAAACAGTGTATAAGTTCTTCCATTTTTACTGTTCTTTTGCTAGGAACATCGGTTCGCGATAGTAGAAGCTTGCGGTTGCTGGCTGATTTGGCGATTAAAGCAGAGGACCGAAGGTAGGCGAGAACATTCTACAAATCATAAAATATGAAATATATCGTCGGAAGGCCAGTAAGCCGAGAATTCATTTAGCGCAAGGGGCCAGAGGTGAAAAACCGAGAATGGAATTCGTGTCTGTTGCGATGGGGTTGGTCTTGATGAAGGTAGCATAGAACGACGAATGTCCACTGTGAGGGAGGATCACCTACTAATGTTTTATTGCCCGTAAACGGACATCCACTGTCCCATCAAACGAGTCAGAACCCAGAAATATTTTCGATCGTCAACCGCACTGAACGAGCGTAAAGGAAGACTATAAAACGCGGTCGAATAATTTTCATATGTATATGCACATATACTATATCACGCTTAAAGAAAGAAAAAGTTCATTTTTCTCCGTCTAAAATTTATATCTGAAAAGAAGCAAACAATTCTAAGTTGAACTTTCATACCGGCTATTTATTTTTTATTCTGTAATTTTCTCTGTAAAAATTCTATGACATTGGAAATGTTTTCGATGAAAAGAAATAGTGTCACTGTCAGCACTATACAGGGCGTTAAACGCTGTTTTTAAATGAAAACTTCTACTAGGACAAAAATCAGTATCTCTAAACTCACAACACTGAAATCGTAGGTTGAAGATTGTTATGCTTCACAGAGACTTGATTTACAAGGAGAATTACGGGGATTCACAAGCGTGCGTGTGTTTATCGTATAGTTGAGCGAATGCAAGTAAATCATTTTATTTGTACCGAGAATCTTTTAAACACTGTCGGATTTCAGCTTATAGGTACATAGAACTTGCGCCTACGCCATCCACGCCTCAAGTAGCAAAGACACTTCTTGTCGAAATTGCTGCAGATCCGACGTTAAGCACTCCGAGAATATCCGCGACTATTATCCAGCGAGTGCAAGGCTTAACGTTAAGACGTGCCATAACCTCCACAGAAACACCAGGCTTTAATCCTCTGTAACTCACAAGGAAACGTCACCACCTGAAAATTCTGATTTTAATAAAACGTGTGAATGTAGAGCATATCGCAGTATGCAAGGAGCAATTTTTTCTGCGGAAATCCACGCTGAAAAGGTTCCAGCCCTTAAGGTTATCGCGTTTCATCGTTTTTTAACGTAACTAGTCTTCTTTTGGTAGTGTGGTAGAGCGGAACAATCTGAGCAATTCTTATATTTAAAGTTCTGTTCTGTCTTGCACCGTTACAAAGTTATATTAAAAAAAAGGAACACCGGGATAACTTTAGGGGTTGATTTCACCCCTTCAGGGTGAATTTCCGCAGAAAATATTGCCCCTTGCATGCTCCAATATGTTCTATACTATTACTCGCACAAAGTTTCATTGAAATCAGAATTTTCGGCTTGGGAACGTTTCCTTGTCAGAAACTAGGGTAAGTCGAAGGGAGATGGCCCGCTTTTTTTAAAACAATCAGTACACCGTAAATTTAGTGGTTTTATAAAGGACAAAAATATATTTGCAAAAGGAAATTGCATTTAGATAAATAATATGAAATTGAATTAAACAAATAATCATACATTTAACAAAATAAAATAAAATTGCAGTCTATGGGAAAGGTGCATTTTATAAAAGATAACATGTTACGAGGTTAATAAGATGAAAAATTATTTCTTTTCTTTGCACAGAACATTTCCGTACTCTTTGCATAAGTTCAACATTTTTTAGCACCCTTCGTGAAACCATTTTTTACAGCTCATACAGCGAACCCAGTCATCCAGGTTTCGATGTACAGCTGTAGGTACTAGAGCACTAAAGAGGTGAGTATGCGCCTCCGCCATATTGGGTCCTCTGAAGAGAGAAGATTATTGAGTCTCAGCGCTTCACCGAGGAACACCTGCCTACTTACGCGCGTATAACTTTGGGTCGGATTAACTCGAGACTTTCTGGTAATATCTTCAAGATGTACCCGAAGAAAATATGAAAACCGAAAAGCCGATTTTTCGAAAATTTCCGGGTAGGCCTCCCCCTTAAGTTCTGAGCGCGCCACTGCGGTATGGTGCACCCGACGTTCACGTAGCGTTTACCCCCTGTAGGTGCTTAAGTTTAAAAATTAAAAAATCATGATAATGTCGCCCATCACGTGGACATTCTCCGTAGTTCTTGAAATGGCGCGCTCAGCTGTACGCGAGGTATCCAGAAAAAAAAACCACTCGCCTCGCGTTACGCAAAACCCTTGGGTTCGCTTTTGTTTGATTTGAAATCGCCGACCCCGTCGAAAGGCTTCAGCGAAGTGAAACGCCGCGTCAGCCGTTTCCTAGCCGGGGATCCTTTAATCCTCGCGAAAGTCGAAAGTTCGCGGGGAGAAAATCCGTGCGCGATGTATCGCGGCGCGGCTGCAGCAAAAACGGAGCACCGTTACCAAGGGGACTTAGACACGCCTCCTGACAATCCGTAACGTCGCAGAAGGCAATGGGCTGAATAAACGGAATAAGTAGCCGGCGATCGGTTTTCGTGGAAGGAGAGTTGGTAAATCGGTGGCCTCTCGCGCCACGAGGAAACGATCGGCCGTAAAAGTTCTAGGTAGCCGCGGGTCTTTCCCACGATTTATTTAGCGCTGCCCTCCACGACGCCACAACGCGCAGCCACGGTTGCGCGCAAAGTTATATACATTGTACGACGGCCAACTAACAACGCCCAGGTTGAGAGAGAGAGAGAGAGAGAGAGAGAGAGACGGCCGCTTTTATGAAATTTTAAATCACTCGATTCGGGAATCGCGTGCTGTTTATTGCCCATTCGAGGCCGTGACGCATCCCGAGGAGCGACTGCGACCCAACACGGGCCATCGCGCGAGCGAACGTGAAATATCGTTCTGCGAGCCCGCCGGCAGACATTTACATGCATTCGGCGCAATTTATTGTGTTATCGCGAAATCTAATTTATACGTCTCCTCTGGCTGGCAAACTGAATTGCGCCGGTTGGTATCCCTGGCCAGGGGAGTAACGTCTTCTCTACCGTGGAAGCACCGTGCCTGCGGAGACTTGCAGGGATGGATTGGTTCGATGGTGGATCCACGATTCCACTTTAACGTGGAATATTCAATGAAATTAGATCGCGAAGAAAGTGCGATTTGGGGGGAGCGATCGTGAGCGCAGGGGAGGCATAACTGTTGATGCTTTCATTTGAAAGGTTTGGACGGAATAGAATTTAGATTTCAAGGGAAAGTTGGACTTACGATGTTCGTAACTTGAGGACGTTAATGTAGAAATCTCCAATACCGATTCAGTATTGACGTAGTTTCGCCAACCGACACGGTGGAGACTCTTTCTTGCAGCCTGCAATTTTGAAACGGACTTTCCGCGTGAAACAGATTGCATTTTTTAAATGTCAGTTCACTTTGGTTATTAATATGATGGCACCACGCTTCGTCGTTATTAAAGAATCGATTTAGTTAGTTTCATTGATCGAATAAAATGGACCAATCGTATTTAATTATGCAGTTTTGGACTAAATGGGTGAGCAGGTTTAGAATTATTTTTAATAGAATACGTGCAGGTACGTCGGCACTTGTATAGTTGCTTAGGAAATTTATTTTTCAATTTTCTTTGATCTTTTAAGAAATTTAATGCGCGTGGCGGGAATTTTTAAGTGCAACACCCTTTGGGGCGCAACCATGCTAACAAGGATGCTGGAAGGAAAGGATTCTCTGGCGAGTATGACGAACAGAAATGTTCATGTGGCACTAGGAATATGTATAAACATTTGTTCGTAGAAACAACTTTGCTGTAAGCGTGACGATAACTTATTCAAGTTATTAAATACACTAGAAACTTTGGAAAATGTAATTAAATTTCGCTATACATGCAAGTAGGTATAATAGATTGTACTCGAAGAAGATACATACTTATTTCCTGGTTGTTTTACACATTTGTATTGACAAATGGAGGGGCGAATTATAGATTCAAGTGAATTTCAAAACTTTCAACATAAAATGTAATAGTAATGAGAAACAACGTTCTACAGGATTAGGTTCATGATCAGAAAGGTAAACTTACATCTGTTTTGCACGAGTGATCTAACGAAATCTATACACGCATATTTGAATGTTACAGCAATTTAAATACCAGAAAGAGATCCAGTGGATCGGGTAGTTTTTCAATAAATTTATTTTATATTAAAGATACTCGACTCTTTAAAATAATCGACTATGTAGCACGAAATTATTTGAAATCGAATAAAACTCGCTGCAATAATCAATAAAATCCTTTTATTTTTCTTTTGTTAACATTACGGCCTTTACGTAATTTCCGCTTCTTCGGTACAGATGCTTCCATATTAATTTCTTGTACTCTAATCCTATTTCTAAAACATGCATTCTACGTACTAAAAAATGCAAATTTTATTGATTTAAAACATTCAATTTATTAATATAGCAAGCAATTTTATTACATAGTGTGTTATTCTTTGGTCGCAGAAATATTCGAACATTTAACGAACTACAATGTTTGCACATAGAAGATACATATACATCAATAAAATTATTAACTTATTAGATAATATTTTGTCGGATAGCCCGTTTGCTTAATTAAATACTCTTGCCTAACTGCCTAATGTGATTTATGTATTATCCGTGGTACTTATGTATCATTGACCGTCTTTCTTTTCTTTTGTAACAATGGGACTTTTTCTCCCGCGGGATAAATAGATAAACATTACATGCCCCGACAGATGTTACCACAAACATCTCCTCACGTAATTCCCACAAGCATCAATGAGGCCTATAATAACAGAACTAGGGTAACGCGGTAAATACATTCGTTCCGTGTTCGGTTACCCTAAACAGTATCCAATTACGGCGCAATAAGCAATAAACGCGCGGAGGCTACCAGAAAGGAAGGTTCGCCCAAATTCCAGCACGGTTACAGTAAATCTGGTCGATCGTTCCGAGCGCCATGGGAAAGTATGCCTTATCTACGTTCTTATTTGACCCCGTGTGTGCTCCGAATGCAAAGGCAACCCCGTTATCGCGGCGTGGCCATCTCCCGCGGGGCGGTTTGTTTTATGCGCAATTACTTGATGAGTCATTTCGGTAATTGGGGCATATTTTTCCGGAATTTATTGGCCATGGGACCTAGCCGCCGGCGAGATTAGCATAAACCGAGGATGACTTACTCGTCCTGTCCACCGGCGACATTTTAACGAGCGTAAACTCGCCGAGCTTTATTCCTCGTGAACGTTATCAGTCTTGTCTCTACCTTGCCTTGCGTTCCGTCCTACGCGCCCAGAAACCTTTTTCGTCCACAGACGCGCACCGCGGCGCCTCCGTTTGACATTTGATCGGCCTTCCGCTCCTTGCCCGTAATTAGATGAATATTCTTGCTTTGCATTTGCGAATGATATACTGACTCCGCTAGAATTTTTTTTTTATCGTACCACACTGACGCATTTGAGAAACGGAGCGCCCAAGGGATTATTGGTAATATTATAAACTTTAAATTAATAATGATGAATATTTTATCTAGAGAAATGAAAAGATATCTATAAACTTCTAAATCGTTTATTATGACAATTAATGAAAATTCACGAACTGAATTACTTAGTATTATTCACACCCGTCTCGGAATACTAATACTAAATACCTACATTAGTTCTTACGCATAAGTGTATGAACAGTTCATGAATCTAAAAAATAATATAAAAAAAATAAGGAAATGAAGAAATGATGAAATGCAGAAATGAAGATATGAAGAAATGAAGAAATGAAGAAGTGAAGAAGTGAAGAAGTGAAGAAATGAAGAAGTGAAGAAGTAAAGAAGTAAAGAAGTAAAGAAGTAAAGAAATGAAGAAATGAAGAAATGAAGAAATGAAGAAATGAAGAAATGAAGAAATGAAGAAATGAAGAAATGAAGAAATGAAGAAATGAAGAAATGAAGAAATGAAGAAATAAAATAAAAAATAAAAAATAAAGAAATAAAACCAGGAAATAAAGAAATAAAATATAAAGAAATTTCAGCTAGGCTTCCCAAGTCGAGCTTTGCCCACCATCGCGAAGGCAATAACGAGCGTGATGATCGAAAGTCACGTAAGTATGTATCTAAAGAAGCTGGGTATACACACGAAAGCCTTGAATCGCGGGGCCACGGAGCTCGCGGAGGCGGAATTTAACCACAGCACCTTTCCTTTGGCAAAAGTGCCTCTCCAATCGAACGAGATAAATATTCATGTCTCGTTGGGCCTTCCCCATTCGTCTTTTGCGTGCGATGCATTAGCAGATGGCCGAATCTAGCTACGGGTCGGATATAAACGGAACATATACGGTCGAAATGCGTACAAGGCCGTTATCTTAACGCGGCACTACTAAAAACGGGGATATGCGAGGGAAAGGAGAGAAACAGATAGAGAAAGAGACGGCTGGACCGTACGGTCGAAGGGGGAAAAAGCGGTGGTCCTCATTGGTGGGACGAAGACCGCTGGGATTGAGTTGTCCCGAGGTGCCGGGTGAATCCTCCGTGAGCTACTCCCCCGGGCAGGTTAGGTATGTTAACAAGTTAGGCGATACCGAGATAAGAATCCTGCGCGATCCTTTGTGAAGTCCACGGTAACGCGACACCAGAAACAATCCAGCCTGAACGAACCCAGCCAGCTTCTCTGAGCTTCGTTCTCCTCTCCGCTACTTTCCTTCCTCCAGCTTCTTATCCGGCTGCTGTTGCTGCTCCTGCTGATTCCACTCGTCTCCCTTTCTTCCTCTTTCCTCAATCCCAGCCTCTCCTCCTGCTCGTCCTGCTGTTCCTCAGCCCTCGAAAAATGGAATGAGGCCGAGAGCTCAATGAACATGGCCCTGGTAGCCGTGGAACCAGCGCCGTATCTCTCATTCATTCGAGCGAGATCAAAACCGGCAGAGCACAGCCTCCGAAACGTTCGCCACTTTGCTTTCCCACGTTAGTCCCTTTTTTACAGAGACGCTGGAACCCTGTTTGGGGAGGCGATTTATTTGTTGCGTGAACCGAAAGTGCTTTGTGGGCGTCTCACCCATCGATACGCCGTTTTTTCCTTGCGGTATCCTCTTGTACGGTAGATGTGCCGATTCGGTAAATAAGTCTAATGGCTGCACAAATGATGAAATCAACTTTCCAATATTGTACAAATATTGTAGTAACTTCACTGGTCTCGACTACGAAATCTCTCGAGGTAGGTATATTCGTTTTTATTTATAACACAAAACAAGCTGATTTCTATTTTTGATTGTTACGAGTGAAAAAATGTCGTTATGAAATAGGTAGATCTTATTTAATTACACAATTATAAGTTAATTAACGAAAAATACTAAAGTAAAAGATGATAGGAGTTTCATATTCAATGATGGCGATTGAAAAATACTAAATTAAAAGTTGGTAGGAGTTTCATATTCAATTATCAATACATCATTAAAATAAAAAAAAACGAAATTTACTAAAATCGAAATAAAAACGCATTGCCAGCGATTCGTTTAAAGCAAAGAATATTTTAGTAATGAAAGATTACTATACATTTTTGCATAAGAAGGAAAATAAATATTTCACCTGTTCATAATTTTTCGTATTAAACAAAAATAAAATGTTTATATCATCAAATATGTAAAGGTCGAAAAATATGGCAATTCTCAAAAGTTAGTTTGTCCCGTGTTAATGATATCAATGTAATAATCTTGACGCGGTGGCATCACTTAACAGAACTTAGAAGGCGTCGAAACCAAGCTCACGTGTCCATTCTGGTGTCAAGTGTTTGACAACACATTACGCTCATGTAAAGTGTCCCTGTTACTGATGCACTTACTCCTTGCCAGGGTAGGCGTTCACTTGCGTGTAAAGGGACCACAGTGTGTGGCGGCATCAACAAACGTTCGCTCTTGTAGCCTGCTTGCGGCCACAAATCACGTCGTCGCACGCCCTTAATTTTTCACGGCTCTCAGCTGCCATCAACCCTACGATACGTTAAGCTCCACGCGTTTCTATATGTAGCTTATCCTTCGTTCAAAATAGACTACTCGTTAAAATTTGAAAGGCTCGCGGAAGGTCATCGAAATGGAACCTGAAATTTTCTACGCCTGTTCTAGATGAAATTTTTGTTAATTCTTTCGATTTCAGTTGTGCACGCGTACAGGTTGAACCTAATAACGTCTATGTGATAATCGATACATTTGCGACAATGCAAAAAATGTTATACTAATGGAAATTATTTCACGTTGGACAAGTTAAATTTGGAAAATTTTTAAACACACTTCTCTTCCAATGAGATACTAGAGTTACCTCGAGCTTTTTTTTAAAGACGACTACTTTAATCTTTTTTGTATACATAGTCTCTATTGTAGCGGATGTTAAGACAAATGTGACGAGTACCGGATGCAATATGAAGCATGAAATCGACGCTGTGGGCGGTATTCTCAGTCGCTACTTATTCTTAAGCAAATGCATCAGCGGCATCCTTTATTAGCTACTAGGTTAGTAGAGGATGCCGCATGCTTAAGCATTTGCTTGAGAATAAGTAGCGACTGCGAATACCGCCCTATAAATTCAACGCGTTGTATGGTAGCAAGGGAATAACGATATTCTATAACAGACATCATCAACTAATTACGCGACAGGGCAGTTCAACATCAGATGACTGGAGCTCGCCCAATTTAACTGTAATAAATGATTCACAATCCGTCGAACCACAGCGGCCGATTATTCTGCGTGTCTAAATCTGACAAACGATCGATTTGCCGCAGCAATCGAGCACGGCCGATTGAAAGGTGTCCGTGGACTCGTGGTGTCAGCATCGGGGGAATGAAGCACGGTTCGGAGACCACCTTCGGTTCGACGTGAACCGTATAAGCCGTGGATTTACGAGGCTCGTAGGAGGTAGGCCCTCTCATTGGTACAGCTCGAGCAAACGGCGTTACCAATAGTGGGAAGTATCAGCGCCAGGGTGATTTCTCTATTAGCTTTGGACAGACCCCCGTGGCGCGGGCCTCGAGCTCCCCTCCTCCCGGCTGAAGGGCCACCTTGGAGCTTTGTGGGTAGCCGCCTTCTACGGCTGACAACATCATGATTTTACTGGTTTTTCTTCTCGAACGATCAGATAGACGGCGGACCTCACGGCCGAGCCAGTCAAAGTGGCCGCTTTTAGGGAGCGAACCGAACTTAAAGCGCGAGAAAGGCGAACAGGAAGGTGGGAGTCGGGATGCTTAGCTTTTGTCGCAGTAAACGCATTTATGCTCAGTTTCGGTGAGCCGCCGTGTCGGCGCGGGAGACGCGTCGAAGAAGGGTGGGAAAGTGGCGCGGCACCCTCGCGAGACAACGGCATAGCTTCACGTCCCGCCCTTAGACTATCCCACCCGACAACAGACCGTGACATTTTTTCGGTTTAAACCGGATCGAGATTACGAGGCTCGATATCATTCGGAGCACGGTGGAACGTGGCCCACTCTTACTTGGGGGTTAACTGCTTTTCACGCTCCACGGTGTTATCAGACTGCCTGCGCATACCGCTTCGTCATCTTCCTTCTGATCCCCCTAGGCCTCGTCTTTCCTGGCCAACCAAAATGGCACTCGATTATCACGCTGTCGTAATTTACATGGAACGAATGTGTAATTGCCACTTAAGGGATAAACAGTGTCCGGGGAGCGTCTAAGATTTCGCGCGACAATCAAGGGGAACCTGTCACTTGATAATTATCTAGGTAATAGATACAACTTGGTGGTTACAAGGAACCAAAAGAGTACACAGATTTCTTCCATGTATGTATCTTTTAATACTGATAATAAAGGGTTACATATTTCACGTAAATGTAGTAGGATAATTAATATAATATGTGATGTATAAGTATATTGGGATAATGGACGTCAATATTTTTTCCACGTATTTTTATACACGAATACCATCATTTTTTCCTATTTTGTTTTTTTTTTTAAATAAAATGCCATTTGAAAAGTAACGAGTGTGTGCCCAATGGAATCTTTAATAATGTTTACAATAAAATGAGGTGCAATACAAACCATAAGTATTGTGAGAAAAACAAATAACCTAAATGTTTCTGAATATTCCTGTACCCGAGAATATTACGAATTTGGAATTTCTCTCAAGAATACATCTACTTTTTGTACAATTATGCTTAAAATATTCGATAAATCCCCCGAAACTGGGGAATATCGAATAAAAGAAACCTCGTGATTGTTATTATACCAGTATTCTTATAATCAACAGGTACGTGCCGGAAGAGTAGCTGTCTTAACTACCTTTCGAAACACACAAACTAACTCACCCATCATAACAATATACAATTAGAAACAATTTTCAAAATTTTCTTGAAAACGGACCATTGAAAACCTGGCGAAACCTTAATTCCCCAAATCCCCCCAAAACTAATTGTCTTCGATGCCACGAGACAAGAAGATTTTCTACATATTAATGCGCGTTGCAAGTTGACTCGACCTCCGTTACGAATGCAGACAGTTCGTGAGTACGTAACCGAGAGAAATCGAGAGTTAAATTATCACAGTGTCCACTTAGAGAGGGCGGAAAAAAGGAGCAGAACGAAGGGAGAAGGGGGAGAAGGCCCAAGGAGGAAAGAGATCAATCGGATACCGGTGTGGCTCCCCCACTGCCCATAGAAGAATAGCTCTGTTTGTTTGCGTGCTCGTGTGCATCCGTGTCCGATCGTGTTTCACGAGGTTTCGGTATGTGTCCCCCGCGGGCCCGACAACTCAATAGCCACATACAACACCGTGGAATAAGGCACTCTCGGGACCCCAAAACCGTCGTGTTTGGTCCCGACGATGAGTCCCCGGGGCTACTCAGGTAGGTCCCGACGAAACGACGAAGATAGCCTCGGACGATCGGTGCCTCTCTCTCTCCGGGCAACGGGGTATCTCTGTCCTTTCTCCAAAGGTGGATCCTCTGTCCAACACCCCCTAACCCCAGCACCGCTCGACATTCTCACGCTAATTGGCCGGCAGCGCCCTCCCTGTAATTTCATTAAGGGGGTCTCGTGCCTACGGTGAGTTTAAGGCCCCGCCAACGCGCCTCGTTCTCTCGCTTCTCCCCCTCCTGCCCCTTCACCAAACCAAATATTTGCCAGGTTTGATGGCTTTACGGAGGCCCGATACAATGGTTGAATCCGAGGGAACAGGGAGCCGATGTATCCTCCGAAGGATCACGGATTCTTGTACCTCGTTAATCCTGCCAAATTGCCTGTCCCATGTGCTTCCTCGAGATCGATCGGCTTACCATGTCGAATCTACTGTGGACGCGTAGCGCTGTTCCTTGGGTAATCTTGGGACGAAATCGTATCACTTGGAGCGCGAAGGAGCGCACAAAGTGTCCACAAATAATCGTGGAAATTGCGCGAATCGATTGCATCGTTTTGCTGGGAAACGGGCTCCCTCTGCGAAGCGTGGCCGCACGAAATGCGGCGCGAAATCATTTGAAGGTCGACGATCGACGAGGAGGGATCATTAGATCCGCGTGTACGCCTCTGACATCCGCCTCCCGTCCACGGAGAAGAAAAAGCTCTCGCGCGCCACTCGCTTTCACGCGTTTTGCGCCGCTCCTTATCCCAGGTAGGTATACGCGCTTTCGAAGGTACCAGGTTCCTCTTTCCGTTCGGGATCGCCGTGTGGGGTCCAGGGGCACGCCGATGAATGGCGTCGAAACGACAATGGGGCCCAGGAAGTGTACTCGAATGATCCACCGATCGTCCGGCTGGTTCCCCGGGAATGCGCACAACTCCGAAACTCACCTTCCTCGCCGTCTTCTTACCCTCTTTTCTTTCCTTTTTTCCCCTCCGCCTTCCTTTGGCGGCACTTAACTTTAAGCCGTCGGCTACAATGCACACTTCTCGACAATGCGGGCCCACAATCCGCCTTCGTCAGATGCGATTTTGATGTACTGACTTTTTTCCCTTTCTCTTTAAGCCACGGTCCGCGCTCAACGCGCGCAACAGACGCTTTAATCACCGGGGCCCGTTTGTTTCGAATGCCCCCCTTCCCGTTCCAGAGCGCGCACGATCGCGTGTGAGATCTTGCACAGTACTATCGCATTCTTTCGAAATGTCACGTACTTCGTGCTGGAAATCCAGAGGCGGCGACTTATCCACCCGCGTCACCTGGTTTATCGAAAGGTTCTTTTCAGACTGTTCAAAAATGGTGTCCAGTTGAAAAATTCCAGAAGGACCAAGTAGCACTCTGTAAAGAAAGTAGTGAAATTTGAAAGGTTAGTTACAAGGAATCCCCAACCCGGAAATTCAAATAATTATGAAACTTTGGGAATATGTAGAGGATATATAGATATGTATTAAATAATTTTTTTACTGTCCAAATTCACTTTAAGGGGGTGAAATTGACCTGTGAAAATCGGGCTATTTTCCGATTTTGTGTTATAACTCGCGAACTATAAGAACTGTAAGTTACTAAATTCCATACTAAAACCATTCCATCGCTTAAACTTACAAAATCTCAAACCTTTTTGCTTGAGTATAATAATTTGGCCACCCACTGTAAACTCATAATTGGATTTCTTCCTACTGAACGTTGTACTATTGCAGCTCCGAAATATACCTTTCACGTTCGTTCATCCTTGTTCTTTTTAATAACATCGCTTCTAATTAGAATATCAACTTCGATCCCCGATGCATCTACTAACCCCGATAAAAATTGATCGCCATAGTTTAAAATACACTGTTTGCCAGAGCATTAGAATCTCTCTGACAATTATAAGGGAACCACGAATAATATACCAACGGTTTGAAAGCGAACGTGCAGAACCCGGGTCTCCTGCGAAGCGTGTGAACGAAGAACGATGTGCAGGGTGTAAAAGTGTCGCGAATGCATGAGCCGCGACTTCCTATCCGTCAGGCTTCTCGAGCAATCGTGGTGTTCGAAATGGCGATCCCAGCCGTAGTTCACGGTTGGTCGTGTCGTATACTTCGCCGCGAACAATGTACCATAGCGTGCATACAATTTGCCGGCGCGTTGTCGCCAACGTCGTGCAACACGCGTTATTGCATCCTCCGCTACGTTGCATGACCCTCTTCGGGGCCCTTTTCAGCGGCCTATGTGGCCCAGACGTGCCTCGGCATACGATCTGCTTGCTAGCGAAATCGCGAGTGACTACACTGATAATACGCGCGCGAGCACGCTCCTCGATGAGAATATTCGTCACCGATCATTCGGCGTTATTGCAACGTGCAAGCTTCCGATTTGTGAGATTCTGCGTACGGAAATATACGAAACGTCTGCATCTCTCTCTCTCTCTCGCATGAAGGATTGGATTTCTGTACTGAATTATTTGAAAATTCGTGTGGTGTAAAAGCACTGGGGTTTATGGTGAGGAATAACGAATAACTTTGTGATGCGAATGTCATTCAATGATAATACGACTTTCTCGTATAAAAGGTACAGTAAAAAATAAGGAAAAGGGAGAAAACAGATATTAATCCTCCGTGGTCACACCATCTTATAATCACAAATTGGTCAGACCGGGTTCACTGCACCCCAGCGTCATTTTTACGTGAAATGAGAAATAAAAATTTGCAACAAAACGCCCAATGAAAAGTTGAATATTGCTGCTACATTTCCTTAAAAATATAGGTATATTAATGAAGTATTTTTATAATGCGAAGAAGCAAGAATTTGAATAATATATACTCGTACGTGTTATTTCCAGTCAATTGGGTTTCGTGAACGGTTGGCGCTAACAGGTTGCTGAGGCACTTTATATGGACGATATTTCTAACATCGTCGGTAGGTCCAGGGATGGCAAAGGGCCTTCGTAGATCTCTTAAGAAGCGTCCGCCCCGCAGTCGGGCCGTGAAATCCCGATTTGCTCGCAGATTATGTTCGCAGATCGACGAAGTTTGAAGAGCGTGAAACCGAGAGGGCGGAGCGTGACGCCACTTGATGCCACTACTCTAGTAGCACGAGTATTTTTCACGCCACTACACTTGCCCAAAGTGTCCCGAGGTATACAATGGAGGAGCAACCCCTAATTAGGGCGTACGAACGTGTCCCATCGCCAATTAGTTGTAATTAATGCGGTACACTTCTAGGTGAAACCTAAAAGATTAAACGCAGCCATGTATTTCGAATTAAATTACAAATACTTTTATACGTACACTCATTTTTTATTCCCAAAATATTCCCACTTAACGGCTTTTGTTATTTAAAGAAGAGGTAGCAGGGGTGAATGTGAAATTTTATGACAATGGTACATTCAAATTAGTTTAAGTGTCTTCCAATTATTTATAATTTTTATATGTTATAAAAAATATTATTTGACACAGTTCACGTTGTCCGGACTACTTAGAAGCTGAATTGACTACTACTGCGACAGAATAATACTAAGAACACATGTATCACAAAGCAGTTTTGTAAATTGTAATTTTTCTTTTCTAAATAACTTCAGACCAATTAATGAGAGTTAAATAAATTGAGGAAACTGGTTAGTAACAACAGCACTTCGACAAAATTCCAGTCCCTTGCAATAGAGAAAACTATTACTTATAGGCTTTACATTCCTTAGCCGCGAGCAAAATAGATCCCCCAAATGCTGGTTTCGTTGTACCGCAAATGGTAGCGACAGAGTGTTCGCGATCCGAAACAAAATGCCGAAGAGATCGTGCGATAAAGGAGGCCGCGAAAGAAAGGGCGTGCACGGGAAAGAAAAACACGGCACAAAGGAAGGCGCTTCAGTTTCCCAGTGAATCGAAGATAGATGATAGCCGACAAGAGTGGGATAAGAGGGGGATGACCATGCTCGATGGACGAAGCGTCGAACCGGCCCCTAAATCATACCCTAAACAAGCCTATTGTTGCGCATTTAGCATGTGAAGGAATGTTGCCAAATCCGAAAGGGATTGTCGGGCCCCTTGGTATGAGATAGAAGGGCCTGAGGTGAGAGACAAGTGAAAAAGAGAGGAGCAGACGCGGAAAAGAGGATGAACGAGGAGGGATAGGCGACGGAGAAAGGGACTCGGAGATGGGCCTAAAGTGGCGCCAGCTTGTCGTGCTTTACTATGTTCCTCTCTTTCCCTTGTCAACATGCGGTCTCCCTTTCACCGGTGCATCCGTGTATACATGTGTACGCATGTAAGTGTCAGCTGCGTGTGCACGTAAGAAAACTACCCCGTAAAATGAGACGTGGCCGATCGTGTTTGCTGGCCGGGATTTTCTACGATAATCGCATGCCTCCCAGCAGAATGATAGGAATCTGCTAGTTAGGGGCCATTGTGGGGCGCATTCGTGAATGAACAGGGCTTACGTTCATCGAACGAGGCGGAGACGGAAAGGGGAAAACGGGGAAAGGGGAGTGAGACAGAGACAAAACGAGATTTTTCATTGAAGATCACCGAACTGTCTGGCTCTTGAGAACTCACCGTACAGGCGGCTGTAATAGGTACATGATTTCCATATTCAAGTTAACAGGCTTGCAGCGATGATTAGTACTAATATTCGACGTGTGCAAAAGTGAATTAATAATAGTGAGTTTTAATCGTTTCCTCTATGTGACCAAAGTGAACGTATCCTATTTGTATTCTTAAATCAAATCTGTTATGGTAATGGTGGTTTTACTAACAACGAGTGAAATATACTTCCAGGAAAGTAGAAGGCAACGTTACCTCCTATCAAATCATTTAATAATATTCTTTGTACACCAATTACACAGTTGATTAATGAAACTAAAAATAGAGCGGGAAGTATACCTACTTCGTAAAAAGTGTGTCGTGCGTTTTTAAACCATAACGTTGTTCCTTGTACTACGCTCTGTTAGCACAGCCAGCGACTTATTATTTGGTCTAGTTGGTGAATGCACATAAGACATATGTACGTCGAGCCTCCGTGCAGGTCATCAGCATCGTCGTTGGCGACTCACGCTCGATATCGTTACCTTCGGATCTTTGAACGTCTCTTCAAGCAACGTGATAGTACCCGACCCTCTCACGGGACTAACGAGAAACGAGATTCTCTCGCCACCCAACCACTGCAATCGATGACGTGTTTGATATACACATATACAGTGTCCTGCGCTGTATGAAGTACGGAATCAGTTTTCTATCCAGCTGGATTATTGGGTCGTTCTTCCCGGATGACACGGGGATAAGTATCTTCGCCTGAACCGTTCGATAGACTTGCCCTATAATTAGTCGTATCCTCTTTAAGGGGAAACAAAAACCGTCGCTAAAAGGGGCTGGAGTCTCCTTGGAAGTGAAAGCAGTTGGCAATTTGGAATACCGAAGTATCTAATAAACTACTAACGCTGTTTAATTTGCAACACCGTAGATTATAGGGGCTAATGACCCGTTCACTGACGACATTTGTGGATGAACCGCCAATTTTACATTTTCGACTTAATCTGCAGAGGAAGAAAACGTCAATCTGCAAAACTTTTTTCAGCAAGTATTCAATCGCTCCAATCATGGTTAAAATACGTCAAAACTTTAGAGTTAAACGCTTAATCTACTCATTTGCATGTTCCTTTTACTGAGACTATGAAATATGAAAGTTTATTAGTTTCCCTATGTTATTATGCAGTTTTATTTGTTCGCATCCCCTGCCGTAATTTTGTATTCGTCTTAAACAAACTGGTATTCCAATAATAATTATTATTATTATTATTATTATTATTGCAAAAATGTGTAGATAAATGTGTAATACGCAGAATCTGAAGCATAAATAACATTCGTCCGTTGGCAACGGAATAAATTGGAGTGGAAGAGGTTAATAAATTTCGTACGCTTTTTATCTAAAGGAAAGTGTACGAAGAAGAGAAGCGCGGCTTCCTCTTTAAGAAACATAATAGTCCTCCTAATCCTCGCGCGATAACTAAATCCTAATTCCAGAAACAGAGTAAAAAGACCGTGGCACAGGTTAGCAGGGAGGCTTTAGGTCGTTAATATATTATCGCCGTGGCCGTGATATATTTGACACGTGTGTTGGAAAAATTAAAGCAATCCTTCTGCGTGTACCGCCGGTGGTCCAGGCCCGCGATCCGAAAGCAGACTCCGCTCATGGTAATCGGAGATGGCTGGATACAAATATGCGTACATTAATAGAGGGCAGTTCTACGAGCATTATAACAGGCACATTCTATAAGGAGTGGAGAGAACAAAAGTAGCCAGAATGGTCTAGACTTTGAGAAGGAATAACGATCTTTCTGAGGCGCTCCGAACATTACCCGCTCATATTCGAAACGTCTTGTAGATACCTAGGTACCTACGTCTTTGAGAGTGATACCTAATTATGGCTGTATTGCATCTCTAGTTATTGCAAATATTGTGGTATTACGACAGATCGCAGGCGACGACGTTCAGACGTTTGCACTATGCACGAGATTTTCCACTGGGGAATCTCGGAGACATAAACGCGTGGTCGAGCGTTAAGCTTCGAATCCACGATGAGATTTTACATGAGGCTCTTCTATCACGAGGCAAAAATCTCAGCCACAATTAAATGTAAGTAATGGCACTACCTAAAACTTTAAACGCGTTTCTCTCAAAATGATGTTTTTCGAATTGGTTAGCACGATGTCTCAAAAACCAATCACTCGATTTACTTCAAACTTGGTATATATCATCAGTAGATGTCCCATTCTCGTTGGTACTAAAACTAAGCCGGTTTTTGCCAAATTAGACTTTTGCGACTTAAAAAAGCAGCGAATCAAGGTATACGTCAAGGTAGGGAGACTCCTTAACTTTACATTATTTCCAATTCTTTAAACGTTCACCAATTCAGTGCTTGCAGTACCTACTTATTAACTGTTTCACCGTTCCTCGAGAGTAAGCTAAACAACAAAACGTCATTCAAGCACTAAATGTTATTATTTCTAGGTATCTAAACGCCTTGGGTAGAATTCATTCTCTCCATAATTCGTTTCGGACTTGTCGGTTATTAATTCTTCGGGCGAAATCAGAAGACGAGGTTTACCGAGCCTTTTCTCAGCAATAATGCTCGTTCATGCGCGACAAAATGGCGGGTGGCGTGGTTGGTTCCACGGTGTTTATCCAGACGCCGTTATGAAGGGACTTTAGAGCTACCTACCGACCGGCTTTTACCTCGGACAGCTCCGCCGAAAGAAATACGATTCCGCATTGCGGGGACAGCTCTGTTCTGGAAGCAAAGAGTGGGCGAAATGGTGGAGGGAGAGGTGGGGGGGAAGAACGAGAGAGGGTACAAGACAGGGCAGGATAGAACAGGACCAAGACCCCCCACGGTCAAACCTCGCACTTTCCCACGTGCGGGTGATCCCGTTTCATCCCGCCGACGAGATCTCTCCTCACCTCGACTCTGCATATTTTGCGCCCGCCGGCCGCGGTACCCCTAGCGAAATACCACAAACGGAAGGGCTCGGGTAGCTGTCTCTTGGACACAGGATTTGTCCCTGGAACGATTTAACGTAACTACTGTGGGAAAGTATCATCTAAAAGGGGTTTCAAAATTAATATGCGTATTTAATACGATTCTGTCAACCAATAATTCAAGGGTTCTTGTAGAAAACACCGTAAGTGACAACATTAAAAAAAAAATTTGTCGGAATATGTTCTACTAGACAATAGTAATACTATAGTATAAAATTTGATTTTTAGCACTTACAGTGTTTCCTACAAGGACTCTTCAATTATGGAAATGACTCGATTTACGATTCTGGAAGTAATGCACCCCATATTCACTGATAAATTCTGCTGAATTTAGGTCAGATGCGTGTAAAGGTACCTCATGGATTCACAAAATCAATTTTCTCAAAAACGGAGGCTTACAGAAAAAAATGTATTCTACATTTTCAAGTTACTTTTGTTCGAGCAACTATCATATGCCGGGTTCTAACTCACTCTGTATCTATATCTACTAACAAACAATACGATATGTGGCTTAGGCCCGTTTGACGATCACCGGCACGTAGCACGTACCTATTTATATTTGTCGATATGGATAGTAAATAATAGTACAGTGCGTGACAAAGGAGAGAAGAAAGCGACTTCAACGAGCGCGAAGCTTGCTGCCCGGTACTTTTTTCAACACCTGCATGAAAGGTGTGTTTTTGATACTATTATTACTATTTTTGTTTCGTTGTTCCGACCAATTGCAATTTTTCAATACGATGAAGCACGTCACTTAGCAAACGAATCCTTCTAGCTTCTAAAAAGAAACTCAAGACGTTTGGACTAATTTTAAAAATGTTATGCGATTTTAAAGAGCGTACGGCTGTGAGCCACTGTAAGTTCATTATTCCACATCCACCTGATCCCTAAGTTCCCATATTCTACACGCCCAGTCCTTTACAGTATCTTTTATACCATCATTTACCTACATCGACCCTATTGCTGGATTGAATTGTTTACAACCCGCTTTTTATCTGCTGTTATTACTCGAGTTTCGAAATTGCCGGCCCACAATCCCATAGGAATCCTTTTAACATCGCTGGAACGTGGTGGATATATGATGGTAGGCCATATTATTGTGTCTGACAAATCTACATGGAAGGCAGTCACCCGAAGCAGCTTCCTTCTCCCAGCCGGTTCTAATGCGGCAAGCTCTTTGGGATTCTTGATGGTCGTTTCGCGGATGTTAACAAGGCATCAGCATGAGCCTCGTGCCTGGCTGCGGTCGGCAACAAGTGGGACGATGAAGAGAAAAGGCGCGGCAGTCAGAGCGGCCCAGCAAACTGGACAACATCGATTCTGAAATGCTCGATTCACGGCAGGTTTTGCGGTTTGGCAAGCCTTTCCTAAAGGTCTTCATCCCATCCTCGTTTTTCGTTTTAACCTTTCGCGGTCCGCCCTCTGTCCCCACCCCCTCGCCTCCCCATCACTGTTTCTCCCTTTTCACTGATGTATCGTGTATTTTCGCAACGCGCAAGTGTCTTGAGCGGCTTTGCTGTTATTAGTCGAATGCAGGTATATGTTGCTTCACACGCAATTGCGGTATTTGGCACTACCTACAGTGATAGATTTCTTAAACTCAGAATGCAATTTCGGTGAAATTTTCAGCTCGTCGCCCTAACAGTTTTTGTGATATTCAATGTCGTGGTAATTAAACAAAATGGAATGGCACACATTTATGGCCCTCTAGATTCTATTTTAGACTTCTATTTTGCAGTTGTAGTGATTTTAAAATTAAAACAAATGTCCTTTCTAATAATGTTACGAATATTTTAATTAAGTATAGTCAGTGTACAATATAAATATGGGAAGTTATTGATAATCTGTTTTAAATGACAATGCATCCTCGCTGCCATAAAATAATAATTTTTTGTTATTAATTGTCAGTGTGTAATATCAGTGCCAAGTACTTATCAAATTTGTAGCGACGGATTGTAAATTAAGGATTAAATAAACTCACTTACCTGTGTCATCTGTAAAACTCATTTCTTTTAACTGCTTGTTACACATTACATACTTCTTTCGTTCACTTCACATTATGTTCCATAAAAAAATATACGAAAACTGGTGTTTCTAATAATTTTACAGATAATACGAGAGGGATGCCACGTCGAAGGGTGACTTCATCCCTCAAACCTGTGTTACTGCCGTTGGAAAAGATACGTGTCCTTTACTTACAAGCCTGAGAAGAGTATTTGAGATTAGTATTTCCTATGTCCTTCGACTTCTCGTTCTATAAAATATATGCCTTGTAAATTCAACACGAATTAATCCCACGCGACCATTACTAAATGCTGGGAGTTTGGAAAAATTGGCTGGCTACAGTGTCAAATCGTATGTAATTTGACGTGGAATGTGTCGGACGTGCTCTGAAATCCGTTGTCCTCGAGAAAGTAGAGTCGACAAGATCCTGAGTTACGAACAGGCGCATTTTTTGCCTGCGGGTGGCTTGGATCGAGTTATGAAGAGCATTTCCGCCGCTTAGCATTCTCAAAGAAGTCGATTATGCTCCCTTGACTCAGCCTGTGGTTTATACCTAACTAATTTATTCCCCAGCTCCTACAAATCATCGCTAGTCAAATCTTGAAACTTACTCATACACTCGCAAATATGGTTCGCGTAGTTGCTACACCTTGTACGTAAATATTATAACGTTAATTTAATAATTGTATCGCATTCACGCTTTAACTGCAACAGTTACTTTTCAATATTATTTAAATACATCTTTGCTGCTTGTTTCCATACACACTTGTTTCGTACTATTTTCTCCAATATCAAATTGTTTACTCACAGCCCCAAAGAAACAAATACGTGTATCCAATATTTACATTCTACACGTGATGTTGAAAATAGTTCACGTTTAAAGTGTACCAACAAAAGTAGTTTGAAAATACTTCTAGAAATCTTTACGAATTCGATAGATGAATATTTAATTTTGTTTACAATTCACTTCGATACACTTGTAATATAGTTAAAATACAGTTTCTCTATGCAAACTCGGGAAAGGATGAACCAGTCACATATTGTCAACATATTCAAATTGAATTGTGAAAAGTCTAAAACTATTACTGTAATGTGTTCTAATTAATACGATCGCATTGTAACATCAAATAGCTAGAGGAACTCAGTGGAGGACAGCCTTAAATTTTTTTTTTTCAAGAGGTAGAAACTGCATGGACCACGTTGCACCCCAGTTGGTCCGTTACTTGTGACAGTTCGTCACGGCTCTGTGCGAGAAACCGCGCCTCGTGCCTGCTGCATTGTGAAAATCGTGAAACTAAACGGGCCAAGGTCTCTGTGCTTAAGGTGACCACCGGCCCAGCCAGTGCACAGTTATACCTGCAAAAGTTGAAGCGAAGAACCCTTAACCTGCTGTTTTATTATTCGCAGCACGTTGCAGTTTGCTTACACGCTTTTGCGACACCTTAATCTGCCGCGGGGGATCGGTTTTACAGCTCTGCTTACCACCGGGCGCCTTCTACGCACCCACCTGGCCAGGGGTTAGTCGGTGGTTCCGTAATCGATGCTTCACGGCCCTCCAGATCCCTCAGTTTCACCGCGGCAGAATAGGGCAAAAGACCGTGCCAATACCTCTCCAACGGACTAACAGACGTCACCTTCATTTACATTGAATACAGTCGAATGGTCATTTGTTAAGTACGGGGGACGCGTTGAAAGCGACAAATCTTTCTCGAGTTTGTTAGATAATGGGAATTACAGGTGTTATTTACGTCCTACTGAAGATTTATTCTCGCATGCCTTGCTTGTCTCCAGAGCCAAGTCAGAGATTTAACAATGGTCACTTATTTATGGAAACTTTGTTTTCTTAGATTATCACTGATAATGTCAATTACGTGAATAATATGGCATCTATCAATGTCTTTTTTAAATCGTGCTCATTTTCTTTTTATGTAAGAAACGAAAACGATGGATCTGCAAATAACATTTGTATACGTAAGTAAATACTAGAACCCTGCAAGTTTCAATCCCTTACTGTTATTATTATTCATTGTTACGTTAGAAGTTGAAACCGTCTCAGATTATTATTGCTACAGTTTTTTTTTATTATTATTTCAATATATTTCGTAAAGCGTTATCAACATATCGCTAAACAATAGTTTAATACTTTTAGTTTTAGTTACCTGATTTTAGGAATATAAAGCTGCATTAATATTATGATCCTTGTTACGTCATTTTCCGGTATAGAAAATGGATTTTATCGTTAAAACGATGGAAAATATATCTCGTTAACTTGAGAGTATTAGCTTTTGCGATTATAAACATTTAACAGAGAAACTGGGGAAGTCAGAGGAAAATGAATTGCTTATAGTTTACGTACAGATCCAACTGAACTATATGAATTATAACCATACTGAAATCGAAAATATTCACCGTCGAATTTTGTACCAAAAGCAAAAGGTATACCAAATGCTCTTTAAAAAAAATCTGATCTAGCCATTTAAATAACAAACCTATCTACGCGTCTAGCTTAGAGCAATAATTTTATAAAATAGTACCTACTAGCAAATGCAACCAGATATCGTGTTCTTCAAAGTCCCGAGCTTCACTTTTTCCCAACGTACACGGAAACAATTGGAACAACGTTCTTACACGTAGTGTCCCTTTTATCGCTCGAGAATCAACGATCCATGACCAGAAGAATTTTTCTAATCGTCCCGATCGTCGGCCTTGCTCCTATAGACCGGATGGAACGACAGAAAGGGTGTCGCCATTCGAAAAATGAGAATGCATTACCCCGACGCCTTCTCTCTGAGCTCTCGAGGAGATCGACGTTGGTGGCTCGGTGGATAGCACCGGCGTCGGGATCTGGACGCTATTACGAACGGGGCAGAGAGAAAAAGGGGAGGCTGGCCGAGAAAAACGAAGATGGAACGCTCCTCTCCTCGCTCTCGGCAGGCATTCCAAAACAAAAAGCCGCGATGCTGGTTCACCGGTGGACAATATGTAAATCAGTGGCTGGCCGTGGTCACGATGTCGCGACCTCGTCGTCCCGCTTCGGGCTACGTTCTTAAACCTTCGCCACTGCCACCGCCACCACCACCAAACTGACTGCCTGGCCGCGACTACTTCCCATAAGGGCCTGAAAGATCTGTAACGATTCGTAATGGCTCGCCAAAGCACGACAGACTCGTACATTTTCCCTTCCGAAAAGCTGCTGCCTCGGTTACGAATACCCGAATTATTCCTGATTGTGAGTAACTCCACGGATGATCAGATAACGCTGAGGGATCTGCATGTTGCGTCGTCTTCTGATAAAATAGAGGAAATGGTGGCAGAGAGAAGATATGGATTGTGATTGTTAGTATTTATTTTTCGTGTGGTGTATTCTTTGTACAGATTTGACATAATTAGGATGTTAGTGTATTCAGAATTCTGAATGAAATATCTGCACGTGGATATATTAGAGCGAATGAGATCATTTACTGTTGAAAGTACTATGTAGGAATTTTATATTATAAAGATTATTATGTAGCTGTGAATTTCACTCCCTAAGAAATGGCGTTGATCGATCGTAAATCGGTACGACCATGTTACAGTACCCATGCACGCTGCAGATTATTGATACCTTGGCGATGACTAAAGAAAAATATAATATCAGATGCAAAGGTCTGATACTCTGCGTACGAGTGCACTGTGCGATTTGAAGAATAATGCGAGCAAAGCAAAATGTTTTCAGTTCGCAAGATGGAGATAGAGATGAGTAATACCTTTTACACAAATGTGTTATTATTCTGTACACGAATTAAAAATTTCCATCAGTTATGGCTGCGTGAATATTTATAAATCAACGCAGGTATCCCACAACTTACAGTACCCACGTGTACCTGAATTTCTACGTAAACGGGAGCCAGTAATCTCCCAAAGCATTATCAAAAACAAGAAGCCATAAACATCAGGCAGACCATAACGATTGCTTATCAGCCGCGCCAGGGGTACTGTAATAAAATCTCTGGAATCGCTTTATAAGAAGGCCGACGAAATGGCATTATCCGTCATTCGGAGCTGTTCGAATTGCTCTCTTACGCTTGGCAACCGTCGTTCCTTAGGACACGGGCCTATACGCGCGGATCAAGATCGTTATGGAAATCCACATGGATACAACAATGATGACGCACGCATCGGTCAGATGACTCCGGTTCCCATGCATTTCGCGAGGACGATCAAAGATATATACCAGTTCCACGCCCAGCTTCTCGAGGCGCGCTCCTATCTACGGCAATTAGTCGTTAAAAGTGTTCGTGTGTTTCACCGGTTATCGGCCGTCCCACCCACGCGCCCGAATCGTTCTCGTCGCGTTATCTCGCGACAAAATGCATCTCGTTGGCCCGGAACAGCTGGCCGAAATTCTGGCCGATACCACCGCAGCCAGGATCATCATCGTCCGAGCACCAGGCCTCCGCGCCTACGTTGCGAAAGGAGCTGGATTTCCATAATGCTGATCGTCCCTCCCCAGTTCCAATCTTCCATCCACTTTCTTTTTTCCGGTCGACGTCTACATAGTGTTCACCACTTCTTGGAAGCGGTCTCACGGTTCCCACGAACGGCACCTCTTTTCTCTGAAGCCATCTCGACGATGACCGAGAGAAACCACGTCTTGATGCCCAAGATGTCGTTCGTATCTCTGATCGTGTCACCGAATAGAGTAACAGTTTAAGCTTCACCCCTCGCTGGCAATAAACCTTCGCGAGTTATCAGGGGTCGATGAGCTTTACAGAGATACCTATTTCTAATGATTCCCGCGAAGCTTCTTTACCGACACAATGGGTACCGATCGTTACGACTATGTTAAGAAAACGGGTCGCTAGAAGAGGGACGATAAGTGGTGGAAGAAGATGTAACCAATTAGCCAACCGATCAGCCGAGTTAAAATAAATCTGGGCCGTTTTCAAGCGCGATGTCCCGGGTAGGCGATCGCGGGGTGGAAGCTTACCGCGGAACCGCCCCTCTATTAGCGGTAGTTAAGAATAATGTTACGTCGCGTCCGTTTTCCCAGCAGCCGATCCTCCAACTTCGCGCATGATTGACTCGCACCTTCCCCCTTTAGACACGGCAAGCATCCTCAGACGTTTGCCGCCTTAACGAGACATCGAGTGAGACCGACAGGGTGTCAAGCACGCGCAGATGATTAAATAAAGGAATAGATCAAACGGCCGATTGAGTGGCCACTGGCAATCCTTAGAGGAAAATCCAGGCGTCTCGCGATTCCCGAGCTTTTATCGCCCCATGGCAACGATCCTTTTAAATCCTGCACCGAGCCCGTGGTCGAATCCACCACGCGCGAGGCGTTACGCCCCCCCCCCCTGCCTACCCCCAACACACGCAAGGGTTCCCACACGGGCGCTCAGCCGCGGGGACCACTCAACTTTGGAAGCCTTTTGTCTCAACGTTATTGAAAGTTGTCTCGAGGGTCACTAGGAATGTAGCGGCAGGATGCCTTCGGGTATTCAAGGACGACAGAGGATGGGAGAAAAGCGAGGCGGAAAGAAAGAAAGAGACGTAGAGGGTGGGTGGGGTGTCGGAGGGGGTGGGCGGGTGGAGGGGAGGGGGGCGAAGGCGGGAGAGAGAGAGAGAGAGAGAGAGAGGGGGGAGAATGGAAGACGGAGAAAGGCAGGAAGGACGAGATAGCGGGTGTTTAAGGAGAATGGGAGAAGAGATGGTGGAGACTCCATCCAGCGGGCCATGCGGGCGCACTGTCCTAATTACAACGAGGCCTCTTATTTTTTTCGAGCTGAAAGGAGCCGAAGTATTTTGCCCGCGGCTACGGTGGCTAGACGATTCCGGGGCCGCTCCCAGGACTTGCTCGGAACGAAGTGCAAAAGGATCGTCGGCACTTCGCCGTCATCGAGGATCGGGCAAAACGAAAAAGACGCCGGTAAAAAGGGAAGCGGGAGGGGGCTGGAGGGGTGGAGGTGGAGGAAGGGCGGAGAGGGGAACCGGGAGGCGGAGAGAGAGATGGTACATTCTCCGCGGGAACGTCGCAGTTTTCCCAGCCATTCATGGTACCGACCAATTTTTTTGGCCCTCTTCTCACGACTCATTCATACCTCGCCGCATGAGATCCGATCGTCGATCCCTACCTGCATCATCGGCGAAGACACTCGGCGCGTCATCCTTTTCGGGCCTCTCTGTTAGGTCCACGCCGGTATGCATGCGCCGGACCTTTCGGATTCCACTGTTCGCTCTCCCGCCTTGTTAACCAGCCTTAAATACTTGTCGGCTACCCCGATGATCGCTCGTGTAACGGGACCTCTACGAATATTCATACCGTCCGACAATATTCCGGGGCAAGGAGTTCCTGTCAATCGCAGAAAGATTTCACCCCTTTATTGGCCTATGTCAGGAGGCAGATCACGCGACGGCGGCCTGCCCGCGGCTTATCAGAATTCGATGGCGTTAACCTTGTCCGAGGGGCAATTATAATGGAATTCAATGCCCCGGGATCGCGTCCTCCGCCAAATACACGGCGATGCAGGAAGGAGGACTAACGATCTTAATGGATAGGCAAAACATTGACACCTTGGCGGCGCTCGGGAAACCACCTGGGCGAGGACGTGGAAGGGAAGACGGGGCAGAGATCGTCAAACAGACGGTCAGCACGAGTGAAGTGGAAATCCTTATGAGAAGGTAAGCTGGGAGAGCGATGACAACGAGCTAACAGCGTGCGCAAACACGGCGGCTTGGGACAGAGCCGTGCCCGGGATGATGATCATGTACTTACGCGTTTCCTCTCAAACATCGACGACGTAGGCAGCACCGAACACACGACGTCTTCTCGGCCATTGATCATGGGAAACGACGAAGTCCTCCTCGCGAGGCCTGAAAATTTAGCAACGGGATTAAGTAGCGATCGATACCTGCCACGGTAGAAGGAAGTTGGACCTGGTCAGTGGAATTGCACACTTCTGTTCTGATCTTGTGTATAGGCTAACATTGTTTATGCGGTGTAACTTTCTCGCCGAGTATTTCTTTAATATATTTGCTTTGCTGGCTTTGAACAATGGAACTTATTATATCGATGGCTTACAGTGGCGCATATATGTTGAGTACTAGGAAGAAAGAGAGGCATGAAAGTAAGGAGCAATCTTTAATGGTTGGTGGAAAGGTACGTCTACACGGTGGCACTTCTGTGTCCAGTTCAAGTGTATACGACGCTCAAAAAAATTTCCGGAGGATCGGACACTGCCTAGAGCAAAACACTGCAACTAGCTCTAGCTAGACACAAAAACACTTGATGTACACAAAAGTGTCGTCGTATAGAGGTACCTTTTTGTTTTGGTTTTCTCGTAGAACCGTGATGGAATTGATTAAGGAAATAGGAATAGAGGGATACATGTACGCATACAGCAGTAGAGTTGATACATTAATGAAGATTTACAGTTATTTTGGTTCTATTATAAGAATCGTGAAGTTTATTTAATTTTCAGAACGTCAACAGACCTGAGGTTTGTGTGATTATCAATTATTAGGGAATGAATTTCTATAATTTTTATTCTCCCCGTAGTTTCAGTATTGCATACAATTAAATACAATTGGAAAATCAGTGATAGAAAGGAATTTGGTTGTTAAAATACTACTCGTTTAAAAGAATTGAGAATTGCATACATTTTCAAATTCTACATACAACTTCCCACCATCCATTGCAGCTTTTTGTATATTCATCTTCAATTCCACTGATTTACCTGCAAATTTTAAATATTACAAACTTTATTCACCTTTTCTGCGCGCAAAGATATGATACACGCCAACTTTGCAGGCTGAATTCATGACTGCAGCTCGTTTAGATTTGATTGTGCCAAAAAGGCGGTACCTATCAGAGCATTACAATGTCCTAACGCAGAAAAAACGAGTAAAAGGAAAAAGTTGTATCTCGTTGCATGACAAGTAACTATGAATTCTCAAAAGTTTCAAGAAATTCGAAGTTCCGCGTAACTGTTAATATCACTCTTATCAAAAGGTGCAAACGTGGAGTAGAAACCTTTGTAATGAAATTCACTACTCTCAGTTTCATTGCACAACTTAATTCACGAATAATCGATGAAACTTATCACGTTTAAAATACCTGTTTTTTTTCACAAAAAAATTAGCTTCTTTCGTAGCTGGTATCCTCGATCAAAGAATAAGTGATGAAAGGACTGGAGAATGTGATCGTAGTGAAATAAATTGCAAGATAGGTCATGTTGAACTGTCTTTGGTTTAATATGATACAACAGAACGGGCGTTCTGGTTGGGGGGAGGGGCCCGTGTACATATTACATATTCACATATATAATTATACTTTGCAATTTCTATATCATCAGATTCGTTTATGTACAACATATACCAAGCAATCGATAACTACTTTACACAAAATTTCCGTATATCACGTGTATTGATCTCGCGGAATCTGCCCGGCTCTGTCACTGAAGACGACTCCTCGTGTCGTTGGGGGTCAACGATACCGCTTCACCGAGTCGACCGTTCGAAATTTCCGCGCAAGTGACACCGTTCGAGGGAAACGCGAACGTTCGCTGGAACGTTGCCTCGCCGGGCACGTTACACGTATCTTTACACAGCTGTAGCAGTTCTAATAACAAGAGACAGAGAGATCGCCAAAAAGCGTGCTCGCGCTGATTCGATTCAGAAGACAAGAAAAAAAAAGAGTACACAAATTTTGAGACACCGATGAAAAGCTGATTTCATTCCAAGAGAAATAAAAGTAAAGGGTCCTCATCGGGCAATCATTAAGATTATCCTTGTCGATCGACGCTCGAACAGGCTGCGCTGCTGCTTATAATTGAACCGTAGAATTGCCGAGGTTCTGTCTAATTTTTCAACGTGCTCTATGACGATTAAAGCGATAGAACTAAAATGGCAGTCTTCCTTATTTAAAAAAAAAAAATAGTTAAAAATATCGATACCTTGAATTACAATAATATAAAAAATATCGTGGGTAAAATGAAATGCGTTTTCGAGATCGATTCACGAGATTGACGTTGCCACACAAATCGGCCTCTCTCTCTCTCTCTCTCTTTCTCTCTTTCACATGCACACAAACATTCTCTCTCTTGCACTCTGGTTTCTTTCACTCTTCCTTTCCTCCTCCATCGGCAGAAGAATCAGGCAGCTCGATTCGACATTACTGATAATCACTCGCATGAGGGACTTTCGACGATGCGTATCACAGACACGATAATATGAAAATGAAAGTGCGTTTCGTATAACGTGCGTGTACGTCTATCCGTACAGTTGTAGATTACGCGGTGCTGCCAGCCGCTCGCGCGCTCGCAAGGGCTGTCAATGATAAGCTTATAGGCCGCCAATGACATGAGAATTAAATAACATTGTACACGATCCGACGTCGGCGTTACGATTGCGACGCTTAATTAATCGTATCTTGAGTATCGACGACAGATTTTAAGTACGAAAGAAGCCTCCGAAATATAACAAGATCGCCCTCGAGCGAATAGTCGACCGGAGGCTTCGCGCGACGCCCCCTCCTTGAAACTTTGCGCGACACAGGAATGAAGTCTGAAAAAAATTCTAGTAATAAAAGAATAAAATGAAAAGCGACTACCGTAAACGGGTAAAATTATGCGGTTCAAAAAGTAAAAGTCTGAATAAAAAATAAGAAGGGTACGCCTCGACGAGCCTACAACAGTTTCGAATGCGACTAAAACGGGAAGGAAAGTATCGACCTCGGTGTCATAAGAAACTAAAAGGTTGAAGAGATTCTTCTAAAAAGCCACCCCTTTGAATCGGCGTCGAATAAAATTGGATTTAAAATCGGTTTGCACGCAGTGTGTATCGCGTGGAAACGTTGCGAATAAAAGCACGGGAGGAGCACTGTCTGCTGTTTCACTCGTCGAATTAACATTTCTCGTGCCGTGCAAAAGTACATGCGCGAAGCAAAGAGAGCAGCAGCAGCGCGGCGTGTAACATAAAATGGCATTTGCCGCGTCGATGTGTTTCCTTCGTTCTTCCGCTACAATACTATTAAAATTCTACTAGTAATAATGAATAATAATAATAATATATATCATTCTGTATCTCTCTTACACTCTAGGTAATTTTAAGCTCAACTAGACACTTTAAATACAGTTAATCGGGCGTGTAAAATCTTTACAAAAATAAAATAAATAATCTGAATAAATACGAATATAATAATATTACAGTTAGTCAATAAATTATTATGTAGGATTAAGAGAAGGGCGCGGATGCCTCGTTGGGAGACGAATCTCTCGACGGAGGACGTCGACGTTTCAACGACGATCGCCGTGAAACACTTTGCGCGCGCGCGCGCGAGATACCACGCGACACAAAAATGCGCAGAGAATTTTCCTTAATTCCGTCTCGCTGCACGCGAATAGTCTAACTTAAGCGCGAATACTGTATTTTCTTGTGTACTTAGGATATAATACCGCTGCGGTGCACAAGCTCGTTTAAACGGATTCCGTCAGAATCCCTTTCCCTCCCTTTCGTGTGCGAGCACTCCCTCGACTTTCCGTCGAGCCTCCTGTTGCGCTCCCTCATTCTCATGTCCCGCAGTAAAATCGCGCACAAAACGCTCGTCAGTACGGCCGCTTCGGAATTTTCAAGTACGAACGGAGCGCGAGTCCGTTTCGGAGGGCAACTATTTAAAAAGAAACCAGTGAAAACACCGAGAAGTTGCCCGACAGAAAACAGCCATCATCGAGGGGCCTTCGGGGCCACTATCCTAGCATTTTAATTATTCGATCGAGCGAAGCAACTCGCGTCTCGTTCGAGCATCCACAAATCATAGAATAACCAAAGAATTCTTTCGCCGGATAAAATCCGCATAAACAAGGGCTAGTGACCAGCGATCAGTGTCCTAAAATTTATCGAATTTCTTGTACAGAAATTATGGAGCAGCCATACCTGACGACACGTGAACGAAATCGAGAAGGAGGGAAGAAGAATAGTTGCACGCAACGTGCTTTGTTCGGTGCTCGAGGGCTCAGCGAGGTGGATCTCGCTCGAGGACCAGCTGATCATCGTGGCCGGTCGGTGTAGCATCCATCTTCTTGCACGATACGATCACACGTTGGACACGGGCGTGTCGTGTACGGTACGTACCGCGCGTACCGTCATTAGCGTAAATGCGTGCAAGACGATTATGTTTGCACGGTCCTGAACTTGGCGGCGAAAGCCAATATGGGCTGTTTATCGTACGACTCTGCTCCCCGTCGTTCTCTCTCCCCGGTCGTGTCGCGGAATCCTCAGCGAGCATCGTTGACGGCGGGGGTCGCGCTGCCCGCGGGGGGTTGCCAGTGATTCCGATCGGTCCTGTCCCAATGTGGTCCCACAGTGGCCAGAACTCGATCCAGATGCACGCGCGTACTTTCGCGACACGACGACACGGATTATCGATCGGTTTAACGGCGAGCTATCTACGGTGGATGGCCCGCGTCCGATGGATAGACCCGGTCGTCGCCGTGGAGACACGTCTCACTGGAACCGGGACGGGTAGTAGGGCCCTCGGCGGTGCTTGCCAGAGCACGCCCGGGCCTTTCCCCTCGTCACCCACGTCCTCCGCAGCCCTTCAAGAGGGCTGGCCATCCAGACTGAGCTGTTCCGGCTTCCTGAGGTGGGCGAGTCGTCGCCTGGTTGCCCTTCTTCGGCTTCCGCCTTGCCATCCTCAGGACTGCAGGCCGCGGCGCAAGTGTTCGAACACCTGCACCACGTATTCCAGGCCGTTCATGTAGTCCCGAAAGATCAGCCAGTCGCGTAGGTTCCGATACGTCTCCGAAGATGACACTGCACGGAATTCGGGCTTCATTATGTCGCGTGTGACGTCCGGCCGCGGCGACAGCTGCCGCTCCACTAACGCCACTTGCAGCTCGCAGAGGACCTGCAAACCGAACATCAGGCACATTGTAGGCACTTGGTCCTGGTTGATTCAAGGAGATGCGTTTCAGGAAGGGGAGGAAGTTTTTAGGAATTAAGTGTCGTATCAAATGTAATAAAGCAAGCTGATTTTGTAATAAATTGCAAACGTGTAGGTATATAATACTTCTCCGTGTCGCAACTCGAAGTTTGTGATGTATAATTTCGGAGGAGGCATGTATGAGGAGTTCTTATATAGATATATGTAAATGCTCAGTGAAATATTGTACAGCGAGTCTTCTCTAAAGTTCGAATACTCTAAGGACAATGGAACTGAGGAATCAGAGAAGTGGAACGGAAGCTGACGTGGCGAAGTTAGGTACTAATAAACCCATAGATTTTTTCGCTTCCGTACTAGATCGTAGCTGCATAGGTTTCGCGTAAAACTCGTAAAATCGGTGCTTTTTCTTATCGCCTTTGCGACAATGGAAAGTAACGTGATTCAGACTAAGTGTACTCGGTACCATTTGTGAAAGTCGCGCTATCTTTTCTCGTTTTTTTACGAAGGAAACAAAGGAGCACGCGAAACGAGATCTGTTAACTGGGATAGCCAATCGGGAAGATAAATCGTTCTATCAGACATCTCTACTCACCGTTCGCAGATTGTATTCCGTCTCCTTAAATTTCTTGCGAAACTCCAGCTGAAGGTCCTCTTGATCCCAAACAATCTGTTCCAAGCCTACTGCATACTTTTGCATGTATTCGTATGCATCAACGAGGGCCGTGTCGAGCTGTGAAAAGGATTAACCACTTTCGGTCAGAACATTGAAAGTTTCTTCTAAATCGAAATGGTTTAGAATTAAATTGCGTCGAGCTTAACGGGATATCTGTTTCGAAGAATTGATATAAAAAAATTTCAGTATTTGGTAGTTTAAATAACCAAAGCATTAAGTTCGAATTTGACTACGTAAATATAGGAAGATTGTGTGCACAAAATTATGAAATTATCGTGTTGAAAATATACTTTTATAATTCATCGGATCGTTATAGTTATATTTTACTTCCTTCATTGTCCGTTTGTTATCAAAAGTAAGAGAACAAGAAATTATAAAAAAAAAATACATATGCTCACGCATACCTCTAATCTATCGAGAAACTCTTGATCGAGCTGTTCACCTAGTTGTTTCGGGATCTCTTTCTGTCCAGGGAGCCAATCATAGTGATTGTCCTTAAACGTCGAATGCAAGTCCGCGAAGTCGATGTTGAATATTCGCTTGGCCTGTAAAGTTCAGAAAAGAAAATTCAAGGAGTGATTAGACAAGCTGCTCACTAAAACCGTAAACAAAATAGCACGTGCGTGTGCACATTCGGTTTCATCGTCATCCTTCCTTCAGTGGGAATAATTGCAAGAAAACCTGGCGCATACATATGTCATTAGCAAAACTGTAACGTTTCCTTTCAACCTTTCGCGTGTGCTATCGTTCCGACGGCTTCTTACGCGCGCTGTTTTTATCGAGCAAAAAGTCACCCTTTAATCGTAGCGAACTTAATGCACGGCATTACAGCGGGAGCCCCGTCGCGCGCAAAGCCAATAATTTCTCCAAAATGTAGCTCGACCGTAAACGAAGGGAGCGGTGAAGAAGAATTCATAAAGAAAGCATATATACTTTTTCCAAAAGTTGATTGTTGCGTTACGTGCAAATAACCGATATTCGCGCGTCAAGGGTACCAATGATCGTCCATGAAACACTAAATGTCTTTATTTTCAAGCTGCTCTAAGTGGTTCGGATCGAACTCGCGGCCGTTCGTGTGTACGGAGAAGTTTGCGCGGCTCCTTCATTAGGGGAGCTATATGGTTTAATGCCAGTTTGGCGGGTTTAGTCACCGATTAAACAGCCAGCAAGCATCTCGTGCCTGCTTCACGATGGCTCTCGATATCCCTCGTTCCTGGTACGGCGGGACGAGCCTGCTGATGGATGAGTAAGCCCTGGACGGGCAATGCGGATCAAACGCGAGCAGCACGCGCCTGCCTCGAGCTACGTTGCTGGCTTTTTGGAAATACCAAGGTGGGTCGGCTCGTGAAAGCTAGGCCGTTACCCAGAAACTACTTGGAAGCCCCGGCGCCCGGCCAGACGCGCCAAATTGTGCTATGCGAGCATCGTTCTCATCGATGGTGTCGTTGTGAATCATCGACAACGTGATGCGAAAAACTGTGGCAAGTAACGTGGAGGAAGGGAGTAGCCCTCGACTCGAAGTGGTCCGTCAACCTACGTACCGCGAAACTTCAACCGTCCCGCATGTGCTGCAGGGTGATGTAGCTGATCGCAAGGTCGCGCTGACACGCGGCGAATCGCCACAAGGATTTGGTGCAGCGATGAATTACTCGGCCGAAGCCTATTGTAATCGTTAGCAGTTTAATTTTGACGAGGGATATATTTTTATACGATCTAAAAGTAGCTCCGTACTGCTCAACAGTTATCGATGGAGATATTTAACCGAGGAACGCGAATAAAAAGTTAATTAAAATCGGCTATGCGCTTTGAAAATTGTAAATGCTTGAAATGTAGATTATAGATACTTTGATAGTACAGGTTTTACTTTACATACGTATCGATCGACCTGTCTCGCGTGCACAGAAGTATATCATTGCACGCGTCTTCGACCTCACGTCTCGGACCAGCTGGCCCACGCAGAGATAACGCGGTTATCCAAACCCTTATCTGGCCCGGGAATGGAAGTAATCATCGTGCGATACTACTCTTACGACCTGCAGACTGCGATAATACCTTCGGCAAGCAAACAACATTCCTGAGAACTACGCTGCTGCCAGGAATGACGTGCCATTTGGCCTGATAAATAATTGCTTCTCAAAGGTGCCGTCTAATATTTCCAGCACCGCACAGAGTGTAACGCTAAGCGAGGACGTCAAGGACCTAGGTAACACCAAAAAGCTGAAGGCTATGCTCAGGAACGAATGCGATCGGATGAAAAATAGGGGCTTGCAAAGTGGTGGAAATTCAGCGAAGCAAAGACGGGGGAACTACACTAGGCTGACTGAAGTCAGTGAAGTCTCACGCTAAACATGTCCAGGCTCGCGTATCTAAAGCTACCCGTTCTCTTCGATCAGTAATCGACCCTTCCCCACGCCCAAATCGTTATGAAACTCTCTGAGAAGATATAAACACTTTTCGAAACTATCACTAAACTGTTATTACAAGTATCGCAGCAACATTGTCTATTAAGACATCCTGGATTCGGTCGATTTCACGAATAGGAATCGACAGAGTAATTAACTTATGATTATCTGACGCGAAGGGTTCCCTAATGAGTACGTTAAACGATTCTACGGCCTTTCTTTCGGCAATTCATTCTCGTGCCCTCCCTCCTTCTCCCATATTAAAGTAGCCAGAAGCCTACTCGAATTGGAATAGCGCGTTTTATAGCATGCTAGCTGAAATGCCCGGTGTTACCCGGGTTAATGCAAGTTTCAAAATAAAAACGATAGTATTATAGACGGCAAAACCGTTGAAAGGGTTATTAAAGTTAGCGAGAAAGGCAATAATATTTTTTTTATATTTTATTTGTTGTCATTGGGACAATAACTTAATCAGAAATTAAGTACTAAATGTTAGAGTGATTCCCGGAATCACCACCCCAATTGTCGAAGGCAGAGGGTTCGTCAATTCTTTTCGAGTTTAAACGTGGGCGTGGTGAACGAAACCTATACAGTGACCTCCGCTCGGATGTGTAGAACATAATATGTGCCTTTGAACGAAATCTTTGCAGCGATGTAAATTTGTGTTACGAACAAACAAACAACCAGACAGAAAATGAATTTTACATCTATAGATTTTCGGCTGCCAATGCTCATCAGGCATCCACGACTATTGCACATGGATACGCATACTTTCGAATCGAGGAAAATGGGACTCGCCTGTCCTTTTTAAAAGCCATATTTTATCGATTTCGAAATCGAACGGGTGACGAATATCCGCTGGTTTCTCGTATTGCCGCTCGCTTCGAGGCAATCGCCGCGGCGTTTTAGCCAGAGAGCGGATAGGAATGGGAGAAGAAAAAGCGAAGAATGAAAGAAATTGTCGCTAACAACCACTGGCGGCGAACAAATCTGTGAGGCGCGGGTCTTTTGTGCCTCGTAAAAGTCTCCACGGCCACACCGGGGCACGGATAATCGTAAAACTGAGCTGAAAACTGACAGGAAGTAGGCTGGCAAGAGTAGGCACGGTCTCTGCGGTACTACCAAGGACCCGTCAAAATCAATTAGCCTCTCAGTCTTTCTTCTAGCGCGGCTTCACCGCTCCACCGCTTATTAGAAGTTATAAAATTTCGGTGCGACGGCCTCCAGCCGATTGAATGGCTCGGTGCGCGCGGGTCCGCAGCGCCACAACGAGACGCAAAAGAAACGCTCAAACGCCACTCAACATTTCCTCGTTTCAACTCAATTTTCCGTTCGATAGACCCGCGTGCGGTTATTTTTCAACTTGTACGGCTTGGTAACGAATATGGCCAATCACACCAATTACCTATGTCCCTCCAAATCATTTTGCTGCTGGGGATTCGTACGCCCTTATTGCACGTGTAATTTCTTTACAATAGGATATCGATGGTTTCGAGTTTCCCTTCTACTAGGTCGGTGGAAAAGTTTGCGCGCTTTAGTAAATCAATGTTTCCATTGAAAGTAACAATATGTTACATATTTTTTTAACCAAAGTATTTTTCTTGGGTAGCTATGGCCTTTTGACATTTTTCTGGCAAAAGTGCAAGTAGGTGCAGTAAAGGAAGACATTTTCGATCACGTAACGTCACTTTAACGTCACCGTACCCGCCTAATAGATGATGCATTAAGGTTTCCCATTTGAAAGACAGATTATCAGTGGAAGACAGTTTATTTTTAGGATATCGACGAACAGTTTGACGCTAATGCGAGAGCGAATGGTCCCCGCGGAGTATAATCGACCAGAATAGAATATATTTGATAAATATGTCAGCGCTGACAGCCAGCAGAGTGGCAGAAAATACGTGTCGTAGTGAGTACTGAATGTATCGAGGCGAGTAAATGCACTGGCGGGTTGTATATCCGGTCTGCGCTTTAGTATGCAGGCAGTGTGCCGGTGTGGTGTATAGATGCCCCATCCTTGGCGGGGAGGGGCAGCTTCCGATTCTGATTTATTGGAATCCTCCGCTTCCGATATTTTATCCGATTCCTTCACGTACCAGCGGCGCATATATGCGACTCGTAGACGTCCAACTTCCTATCTACGAAGAATAGTATATCGGATGTAACCACATGCAGTTGCTTACGAGTATCCCGCAAGGACGCGTCACACAATTCCCTCGCGTTAAAGGCTTCCTTTCTCGCTACGCGCTGCCGTATTATTTCATAATTATCTCATAAACAGAATATTCGATTAGCAACACACCATTCGACATGGTTAGTTTCTTTGTCAATTTTATTTCTTCATGGAGTCTGTTCAGTTTCACAGGCCGGACGGTGCATTTGCCGGTGTTGAACGTAATACTAATAAATTCTATAATTTTACGTACGAGTTAACAAACGAATTAAAGATCATCCAGATGGTAATGCCAGTGATACGAAGCTTCGCTGCTTTAGACTCATTAGAGACAAAGGGACTCGCGAATCGAAATTGTATCGCGAAGCACGCCACGTGCATGCGCGGGCAATCAGTCTCACGAAACTTCCTTGCTTCTCGGTATCCCTCTCTAATCTGCTTTCCCTCTGCAGAGTGTCTGCCGACGCTAAAACGATAACGAGACCTGGAATGTGACGTCACTGGACCACCAGACAGTGCGTCGCCCAGACTCGCTCTCAGCACGGGACGCCCCGAGAACATCCTCGGCCGAGTGATGTCGATGTAGGTGCATGTCGAAAGAAGAGAAACGATTCGTTCGAGCCACGGGCCAGCTTCGTTCTTTCTTTTTAAATGGCGTAACGTGCGCATATCGTGCACAACGTTCATTTTCCCAAGAGGGGAAGGAAACAGAGACAGGGAGAGAGAGAGAGGGAGAGAGAGAGAGAGAGAAAAGGAGAGGGGCTGTTAGCGAACCAAACGATATCGGATTATGCGCTGACTTAGAAAACATCGGTATCGAGTATCGTCGAGCGATGATGTAACGGGGACCGTTTCCACGGTGACTTCGGTGGGGCCACAGGGCGGAACGGGCCCTATACGTACGGACAGACACAAATACCCTTTGTGGTCGCACGCGATGAATGCTAATTCTATCGCTCATATACCCGATACGTGTTGGCGGCATAATATTGGCGACATAAACACAGAACGGAGGGCCCTTTGATCATTGTCGATGAGTATTTGAATATTCCAAGACGTCATTTTTTGGAAATCGATAAACTGCTTCTAAACCACGCTCGTTTCAAGCACCCCTGCCTACGTTAATTCGAGAATCGATCACGGAATGTCCCCGAATGGAACTCATGGATATTCAGCGTCGCTTAATAGTAATTTCTTGCAGGCAACTCGATACTACATCGGTGAAGTAGTTTCGGAAAAAGGGAGAGAGAATGTAATTGAAACTGCACGACGCATAGGACGGCCCCGAACGAGTGCCCGGAGTAATAGAGAAACAGGAAGCGCGTGGAGCGGTGGCCAAGGATGAGTCAGGTGGGTCCCAGAATTTGGCGGGCACGTAAGGACGCTCAGTTTTAGACCCGGAATCATGTCGACACGTGTGCACGATGCATAACTAGGGGGACCAGCTTAATCTATTCTTAAAAAACGAGAGTAAAGTTTCGCGTGTGTAACCGTACCTTCGATCCTGCGGTTTTCGCGTCTCTTTTTTCGGATCGTTTCAGAAGAGGAACCTTGAGTAACGGGCCGAACCCGGGGCCCGTGATTTATTGTCCTTGGTTAGAGATAATAAGGCACGATCGGCTGGGAAGATTCTTTCGAAACGAGGGATCCTCGAGCGCGGTCGCACGGATCTATTTTTTTTTCAGTCAGATCGCTTACACATTTCATAATATTCACGGAAGGTATGGGCGAAGAAGGTATCAGCCGGTGTACGAATGTCACGATCGCCAAAAGGCATTGCATTCCTTACGAAGTTACATACGGCGGGACTTGAGCAGTCCTCCTGCCGTTGGTCCTGAAGAATCGGATTCTTGACAATTACAACGCTCTGCATTTCCAATGCACCTATACAATTACGAGCGATAAAAATTACGTTTGATATTCGAAGTAAGAGAAACGGTGTAATTTTGTCGCGACCGCCTTTCATCCAATCCTGCGCCAAAAGTGACGTTCAAATATTGAAAAGTAAACTCGAGGCGTTTGTGTCTGCCGATTCATCGGTTGTGTAATAGGAATAAATTAATATTTCTCACAGTCTCATGCTGAGGGAGATTTGAACGAACTAAGATACATAAAAAATTGTTTAGCTGGGAGCCTTTTACTTATAACGAAGATTATTGCTAAACGTACGTTGTGGCACATAACATAATAAGGTGAATCGAATCTACTTTTGCCGAGCATCAATATAATATTAAATAATAAAGAAAGGGAAGAAATAAAATGTGAAAGAATTTTGATAGCGCTATTACCTACGACACTGAAGAAATATATACTTCTACTGAACTTATCATTGAAATAGAATCGACTGTTTTCGATTAACATATACACGATAATGGACTTGAAAATTTGCCCACAAAAATGACCCACAATTTGGTAACAGATTAATTTCCCTCGACAGTGAAAGTAAATTGCTAACGATCAGGAACTTTGTGAATTATTACAATTTCAGTTTCTCCGCACTATTTCTATAGTCTCAACACGCTTTACTACTATTTTCTCTGTAATGTACATAAATTATTTCCTCACGGGATCGAACTTCCTAAAATCACGGAACACCGCGAACGAAAGAATTTCGCGCGTGCAAAGTACGCGACATAACGCCGAATCGAGAAGTACCTCCTCAATTGGGTACGAAAGTCGGTTCGTAAGTCCGACCCGATCTCTTTCGAAGGTCTATGGGACTCTACGATCAACGTCCGTACGACCGGAAGCACTGCCATAACTGCCTTCCGCTCGACGTCTCCTTTCCCCGTCCGATCCCCACCAGAAGTCACGTCAGTAATTATCGAACCATTGATGAACTTAATCTTCGTTGATTCGTCTCTGGTATCGCGGCAAAGTGTCGCGCTACGTTCTCGAGAATCTTGGGGCCCCACTTTCGCGAAGGAAGTATGACGAGAGGCGCGAGAGCGAAAGACAAATAACCTATAGAATGATCCACAGTACTCACGTAATCGTCACGAAAAAGCTTCGCGTGCGTGGACGCTGTTTTCGCCTGAACAACAACTTGGTGCAGAAGCTGCGAGTCAGTTAGCTGCACCACGTCCAAATCACCGGTGAAGTCTTCGGCGGCGAGGCCACAGGGATTCACCCACTTGGGGGGCGAACTGAGTCGTCTACCCTCGAGGGTCATCGTCGGAGCGCCGTGCACCGAGACCACGAGCAGGGTGACCAGAAGACTGCCTAACCCTGAAAGTTAAATCGAACTTTGAAATGATTGCGGCTGATCGTGCTGCAGGAATCGACCCCAGGCACCACTCGCCCAGGCTACTCTTAACAAGACACATTGAAAGGTAATAGTCGGCGATGAAAAACTAGATCGGCTCGGGGCGATGTATAAAACTACCGAGCAACCGGTTAAAGACGAAGGGTACTATCTAACAAAGTCTCGCGTGCTACCGTATCATTGTCATACGGAGGCCACGTTGCGCGCTCACCCTTCAGCATGATCCTACGCTCGCATAAGATACGCGAACCCAAGTAGAATCGAAGCGTCGAAACGGTAGTTCTGTTAATTTCATCGGCACGACTCGAGGTATCCCGAATCCCGCTGCTCTTATTTCCAATTCATCCACTAACTACCGCGGCGTACGCTATTAAACAGAATCGTCGGTGTATTAAGAAGCAGATAAGAAGCGGCTCGCTGCCCGGTAGCAATCAACGATTTGACGTGCGACTCGCGGAGAGGATGCCCTCGAGAGAAATCATCCAGCAGCTTCCGGCTTGTTGCTTCTACCTTCCCCGGTTTCTCTCTCAACCCTCCCTCCCCCCTCCCCCAGGGGTGTGCTCTCTTCGTCGATAGTAAGCGCCTAAATGGTAGATTTCGATCGAGACCGTCTTATGATCATCCGGCAGTTTCGGGATCACCGCTCGTCGAATTACATCCACGCGAATTCGTCGTCGCATTATTTCACGAGTTACGACCCTTGATGAGGGGCCTGGGATCACGTGCACCGCTACGACGACAAACCATCAGCGGTCGCGTACGCATTCGAAGGATGTGTATAACCACCGCAGCCTACCGCGTACGAGCTCTCTTTCCCCGTTTAACCACCACCGTCTTCCCACCGCGATGCTGTCCAGTGTGCTCGCCTCCGAGCGAATACCTTGTGCCCGATCTGTAACGCGAGGGGGTCGGACTGATGCGCGCGTATTAACATGGCGCCTGTTGGTCTAAACAGGCCTGATTACCGCCAAACTACTCGGGGCTTTCGTCCGACACGGGGACGGGGTGCTGAAACTTTTGGGGAGTGCGCCGAACGATGACAATCCCCTTTGATTCTAAATGGCAATTAATGTCACCCCCGCAGAATTGAATCTTTCACGTTCCGACAGTCGATACTTCGCATTGAAATTCATCGTTTCGCGGTGGTTCCATGAAGTGGGATCGAAGGGGCTGTCATTGTCTAGACAGCGGTCGTATCAAGGACTAGAATATGTAGGTGCGTTGCGCGATCCGTAAGGGGCGCTAACGAATTTAATTTTAATGTGCAGCACCGCGTGATGCAACGTGCGCGGCGGACGCGTTCTCGAGCCACGGGTGGAGAAGAATAAGCGGACAAAGAATGAGAGAGAGAGAGAGAGAGAGAAAGAGGGAGAGAGCGAGACGCCGCGAAAAAAAATAGGGGGGAAAGGAGGGGGAGGGCAAGGAGACATCTCGGACACTTAACGCATATTAATGAGCGGCTCTTAAGTGCGTTTTGCGTCTCGGCGAGAGAGTAATTTGCCGCGGGGAAGTTTGCGCCCCGAAGTAACTATGAAAATCGTGTCAACGCGCGCACCATCTAACGGTGGTGCCGTTTCTTGAGACTGGGTGGACGCTCGGGCGCAGCGCCGTCGCGATTTCCGCGGGCAACGCGTGCTGCTCTAAGGCAACTCGAGCGGGCAGAAATATTCGGCGATACAACCTAAAAGAAGGCACGCGCCTCGACTTTAGCCAGTGTCGATTGTATTGGAATTCGGCGAGGGATAGATAGGTCACACACGTCGTTCGTTTCGATGGAAGTCACGTGAATTTGCTCGCTTGCGCTTGCATCAACGTGCACGCTTGTTGTTCAATTTTCGTTATCCCTTCGGATCGTGTTCGAGAGGCTCCAGCCACGCGGAATTTACGTGTTTCGAGATAATGCCTGTCGCGAAATAGGAAGAGAACGAACGTTCTCCAACGGTATGACGATTGCCAGCGGAGAACGCGCAATTAAGACCCACCAGTAGCGTTAAAACGATATCGTTAGAAGCAGGCTCCCCGGCAGCGGACACAGAGCACCGTGTAGTTTCGAGAAAAAAAGAAAAAAAGCACGCCTATTCAATAATGCGGCAAGTATTTTTATTGTACTAGAAGTTGCCGTGATCCAGGTAAACGAGCTCGGCCTCCACGATTATATTTCCTTACTTGTCTCTGGTATACCTACGCATCGTGTACTTTCGCCAGTTTCTTTAATCGCGCCACGTTTTTGCGCTAGTGGAATTTAATTGCCATGCGATATGTCCGCGGTGGCCGGCCAAATTTGTCCGAGGAGGGAATTACGATGATAGGTGGTGCTTTCGAGCAAGTTCGCATTCTTACGATGTAAGAAAAGAACCACCTGCGGCTCGCAACCTGCAATCCCGCCGACCGGAATGCATCATTGGATTTGCCTCGTCTGGAGGCTATATCCTCTTATCTCAACTGTCATGCCAGTTCGCGGAGTTTTAGTTCGCGATAGTTTTCGACGAGGTAAATCATTTATTTGCGAAAGAAACCAGTTGACACATAAAGTAATACCTTTCGACTTAGGGGCACGGGAGAGTTCACATCCAGCCGATTTCCGCGTCAACCAACCAGCGACCGAACCTACCGGGATACTCGCGAAACTCGCGGCTATGGCCTCCCAACGACGCGAGCTACCCCTCGTCTAATCGCTGCCTGCAGGATTAATCGCGGATATTTCGTAGGCGGTCATCTAACGGTCGGAACTCGCGTCTTTTGTACTTTCGCCCCGTGTGGCCTGGACAGTGTCGACGGTACAGCTAGGGCCTACCTCAACGACGACGCTCGGCGACGGCGTTCCAACGAAATTCCTGAGAACCCGCGGCTACGTGGAAAAAAGTAAGGCGCGCAAAGGCGGTGAACACCGGTGCAAGGAGCATCTCTGCTGTTGGCCGGCAAGAAGATGGTGAAAAATGCGGTAATGACGCACTGTCCTCGCATTGCTTGCGACAATTATACCCCATTACGTCCGTCCCGCCACCCCCTTATCTGCCAGATCGTGTCCATGCCCGGACCGAGCGCGTTGCGGTAGGTCGCGGTACGCGGTGCGTGTATAACGCTTGCCGATTTATTATACGCCGTTTTCGTTATATATTTGCTCCATCTCGACCGTATACCTACCCTCGCGTCGTTGTACGTCCATCTTCGATGCCGCGACAGCTTCGAGTTTCAGGGATAGAATGGCGAAAGCATGGGAAAGTAAAGGCTTTGGTTGCAGCAGTTACTGTAGCCATTAGATCAACTGTTTTGTACTAGACGATTTCCGCTACATTTCGGAACGTTACATACGTGTTGCGTAATTTTATACACCTGTATTTTTATGTCGAATAGCGTTTCGGTGGGTTTTGCGCGGGGCTACTCGCACGAGGAACATGGCACATGTAAATTTCGTGAACCGCCCTGGCATTGGCCCGGAGCTGCCCGTAGGCACGCGAATGTTCAACAGGTGGGTGTGTTTTGAGGGCGCGCGCCGCTGTCGGAATTGGTGTCACATTTTCCACCGACTCCGCGGTTGCATCGCCCTATCGCGCGCACGTGACTCTCGCTCGATGGAAGATTGAGCGTTAAAAGAGGTGTGAACGCGAAGCGGGGTACCGTGCCCGAGAGGATTACTTTCGAACGCACGGGCAACGAAGAGGAATCGATAAGGACCGTTACAAGGAGGATGACTAACGCGTTCATCGACTCGCTGAAAAGTGACGTCAAACCGCGAAAGGGAATGGTACGAGGGACAATGGATCGACGAAAAATAAATACTGCACGGTCACGTTTGCGAAGCACCTGCTACGTTAAAGCTTCGGCGCGACGCGTGGATTATCTTCGATTTTCAGAATGCTTGACCTCACCGCGAAATTTTCTGACGTGTAACGATAGGAATTGGTGTCGTTAATCGTACAGAATTTCCGCCAAACGCTCGCCTGCAAGCGGGCATTTACGTGTTCCCGGTGCACGGTGCCGTTTCACACCGCCAGAAGCGGTCCTTGTGGAGGCACGAAAGGTCATTGACAAAAGTTTAGCTGGGTGTAGAACGATCGGCGAAAGAATAAGACGCGAATGTAACTCAAGTGGAAATTCGAGCATCCCGTTTCTTCTCCTATGGTGTGGGCGAAAAAGAAAATTGTGCCGGGGAAAGATGAGGACAATCGTTACGTAAGAAAGCATTAATTTTACGTGAGTCAGCGTCAGATGGACGGATGCAGTGTACCGCACATCTAAGATAGAGATATAAGAATGATAATGAGTGGAAGTTGCGGTACAATGATTCAAGCTGGCTAGATTGTGATTCGAACGAATACAAATTGATAAGTCGACCCAGAGTTATTCATTGGAGCCATGGGGCTTTTAATGTTACGAGCAATTAAGAAATTTAAAAAGGAAGTTCAAAGAATAACGTTCTAGGTGACTGGATGGAATATAATATATTGATTGATTTGACAGTTAGTGAACCGCTCGGAATTTCACATGGAAAACTGACTAAAACGGTACATAAAGATTGTCGGTGGAACAAGTGAAGTATATCTTGATAAGGTTTCTAACTCAATTCGGAGAAGTGATTGCAACCGGAAAGGGGATGCAATTTTTATTTTGACAGCGAGCACATAGCGAAGATAAAAGGACAATGTAGCCCAACGCACGTTTTCATAAATAGTTGTACCTATAATACTCTTGCTGAAGCACAGTGAAAAGCGTACCGCATTTAGCAATGAGAACTATTGCTTTCGCACGCGAAGGATTACCTTTGGAACGAACGGTTTAAAGGATGAGACTGAAAACTATTGTTCAGGTACAAACTTGTACCCTTTACGTTGTAAAAATGATTGTTTCACCACCATGCTGCGACAAAGGGAGCGTACCGTAACATCTAGACTTTCGGGGCAGCGTCTAATTGTTTCACAAGTGAGCCTTTATGAAACTATTAACCTCGCTGCCCATTCTCGTTAAATCCTGGCCTAAATCCTCTTAGTGAGGATCGAGTTGGCACCTGTCCTAGCGGGTCGCCATAAACATTGCGCGGAAATACAGAAGGGAAGTGTCACGCGAAATATTGCTCCGACTGCCGCCTAAACTGCCTCTGAACGTCAACGGATACAGTAACCTAAGTAAGCCTGCGAATCGATCGGACGGAGGAGATTAAAGGGTAAGAAGAGACGGCCGTGGCAATCGCATGCCTAAACATCCCATCGCGCTCTATAGACAGTTGTTGGACTTACTCAGCCACGTGGTCGCGGTGATGGATGCGTTGTGTCTCGATCGTATCCCTCGGTCGTCGTAAAATGCCGGGACGAGATACGAATCACATCGTAAGTACCTCTGTGCATGATCATTCTTTTCTATTCTTGAGTCGATTACACCCGCGTATCGAGGATTAGCTTCCAGGTCTTTACGCCGCTTCGCCGACGTTGTCATGGCTGCGGCTGTCATCGTTATCGCGCCGTCTTGCGTGGCGCGATGATCGAGTACTCGGTGCGATGTGGTCCTTTGGTCACGGGCGAGGATCGCCTCCATTGTCATTTGTCGATCACTGGCGATCGGTGTATCCTCGACAATCGTCATGTTCGCATAGCACTTGATCACTTCTTGTCGCACGCAGGGCACTCGCGGTGGCGCGTGGCTGGCAGAGTAGCAAGGCGTCTTGCGAGGGTCCGGTGGTACGTGGTACCCTATTATCAGCAGTGCTCGCGAGCCTCGGAAAATACGAAAATCCTTAACGTGGGCGGCACTGTGTCGGCGAGACTGGCGCGCGAGGTACGATGACTCGTGACAGAAATCTAACGTATAATCGGGTTGCTCACGGTGCACCGATGTATCGTCTGTCCGATCATAAAAATGATTCACCGGTCACTTCTGTTACCGTGAGTGATCACAATTGAAAAACTGTCCGCACAGAATCGCAATCCGTTTGGCACTGGTCCGACACACGCGATGCACTGATTCTTATACAAGGGGGGTAGGGGGGTTGCGAGAGCTGTCTCAGGGGGGCGGAGAGGCGGTTAAGGGGGGCCAGGGGGAGGAGGGGGAGTTAGGTACTTAAGAATGGCGGGGGGTACGCGAGGAAAGGAAAAAGAATCAACGTCGGTACACCGTCCATGCGCGGTGCCCCTTTTTTTTTTTTCGTTTCTCTCTTTTCTCCCGCCTCGTTTATCGTCCTTTTTCCCAGTTTTCCCCGTCGCCTCTTGTCCCGTCGTTATCCTCCTTTCACCGGTTTAGTCCCCCACAGGTCCCGAGCCACGGAATCTTTTTCGGTCACTCCTGCCGGCCCTCCTGTTGGCGGGTACGTTCTTACTCGCACGCCAACGTGGGGTAAGGTCGTACCATACCGAATGTCAGGAGGTGACTGAGGTCTTCGTCGCCCTCGTTCGGCCGAGTGTGTCGAGTGTATCACCTCTCGCCTCTGTCCGAGTTTTAACCACGACGCAGAGAAGGTAGGCAGGCAGGTAGGTATAGAAACAGAGAAGGAGAAGCCAGCTATAGGCAGGCGAGTGTGCAGAGGCAGGCTGTTCGTTCCGTCGTTATAGTAGGAGTGAACCTGCGTAAGGGAATGGAAGTGGAAGGTGGACTTCAGTCTGTCTGCCTTGGCCTGTCGGTATAGGTTGTTTCTCTTGCCAGCTTCCTCTCTATCTATTGTGTATTCTCTTTCTTCCCTTTCGTCGTCCTTTCCTTCTTCTTCATCTGCTTCTTCTTCTGCTTCTTCTTCTTCTTCTTCTTCGTTTTCCTTCCTTCCCTCGCCCGGCGTTCTTTTCCCTTTTTTATCTCGTGCGCCCCGTGTATACGACTATCAGTGTATGGTAGTAGCCACTTGGTCGACCGGTGCCTATATACGATTGTAAAGGCACCGAAGCACGTGGCCCGCACCCCGCTTTCGGTCAATCCTAACCACCCCCACCATTATCGTCTATCGTTGATGGTCATTCGTCTTTCTCGCTCTTTCCCCGTCATTCCCTGTCTCCCTCCATCTGTTTCACTCTCTCTCTCTCTCTCTCTCTCTCTCTCTCTCTCTCTCTCTCTCTCTCTCTCTCTCTCTCTCTCTCTCTCTCTCTCTCTCTCTCTCTCTCTCTCTCTCTCTCTCTCTCTCTCTCTCTCTCTCTCTCTCTCTCTCTCTCTCTCTCTCTCTCTCTCTCTCTCTCCATTCCCCTATCCCCCGCCCCCTCTCTCTCTCTCCTTTCATTACTCTTTGGTTCTCTTCTATTCTTCCTATTCCCCTCCCCCGCTGCCAGCAGCCTTTTCCTTCTGTTCCTCTGCCTCCTCCACAGTCGCCTCCTGCGCTCATCGGCATCCCTCCTCTTCGTTTCGCGCTCACCACTGCCGCATCCCCCACCACACGTGACTCTCTCGTGGGTCAGGACTCCACACGACTCATTCATAACTCCCCACAAGCGACTAGCCATCCCCACTAAACGCCCTCCGACGGTTTATCCCCACCGGGCCCCCGACGTAGTAGAAGCCGTGGCATCTAACGAAACGATCTCGACTTCGCTCCACGATCAGCCTGTTGGAAACTCGATGCTACGCTGGCACGCTCCACACCGTGTCCAACCTTGCACCTACAGGTGCACCGCGATCTCTATCTGCCACAGATCATTGAAGATCGAGCCGTCCACCAAACGGATGCTGTGTTTTTTTTCTCTTCGCTTCTCGTGAGTCTCAACATATCAATGGACGTTGGATCAATTGGAAGTATCCTAAGGTCGAAGTGATCTCGATGACCTCTCAAGAGCTAGCACTTGAACAAATCTTTAACTAGCATCCGTGAAATGAACTGAGAGTAATCTGGACGACGAATTTGTCATCGGAATACTCTTTTGCTTTCTTACTGTGAAAGTGTCTTCCCAAAGGATTGCTTGCAATTCGTTGTGATGCATGTACATTCCTTCTAGGTGCAACTCTATCATCGGACCTCTTATTCACCTTCCAGTACTTCCATTCGCAGATCGGGCGATGTTCACTTCGTCTTATTACATCCACTTTATCCATCGCAGACAAGTTTTCCAAAGCACGAGCTTGAGCTTGCGCCGTGCGCGTGCTTTATTCTGAACAGAGACTCATTGGGCGGTATGCTTTCCAGTGGCACGGTCCTCGCAGGTGCGGGAACGTTCCGTCATTGACGCGCAAGCTCTTTTTCTGCGTTTCGAACGGAAGACACATCGTTAGCCATTAGGTTCCCTTCTCGAGGACTAATGGTGTATTAATGTGTTTAGCAAATAAGTGAATTATATCGAAGACGTTGCTTCACGTGGATGCATACAGGCGAACCTGTGCGTTATTAGCTGTATCGTACGCGCGCCTTTGTTAATGATCGTCACTGGCACATACGCGACATCGATCCCTGTGCCCGACGCCGACGTGAAACGAGAGTTTTCTACGCAGCATCTGCAAAGAGGTTCGTCTCTCGGGCATGCAATTAAGGAGCGACGATGGCAGCTCTCAACTTTCGAGTACGTCAGAACGAGCTTACATGCGTGTCCACACACGCTCACGTGCGCGTTTCCCTAGCCATAACAACCGAGGAACAACGCTAATAATAGAGAAGATGACGATAATAGTAATAATACGGGTGTCTCGCGGCAATGGGGCAAATTAATCGCAGCCGAGATTCTAACGATAACGAGCATGTCGCGCATGCTGGATGACAATGACGACGAGCGATTTACGTCGATTCCATTTATCGAAGAGTCTCTCCTCCCGCCAAATAGAAGACGAGCTACGGCGGAATTATAGCGACCGAATGATGTGTTTGCATAGCTGCACAGTAGGTGACTATTATTAACGCGGTCCCTGAGCGTTCGTGATAGCAGGCATTTTCCTTCTTTCTGACGCCGACAGAATTAATTCGTAATCGACGAACGTGCGCCGCGAGACATTTTTCATGTAAGAATGGTACATGGTGTTCTTTTCCGTGTGTAGTTTCTGATACTGTATAAAATGTTTGCGTACATTTGAAAGTAACAATTGTTCGATTAGGAACAGTCTAAAACAGTAGGCATGCTGTTTTGTTCTTACGATTGGAGTGGTAAACGATTAATCTTGCTGATTTCCATTTATATAGTACATCGCATCGAGATCAATTATGTTTCTGTTCAGCTGACCGTGTGCTTCTCACGTCTGCGATTTCCCCACCTCGATACCCGTAACCCCCACCTGAAACCTACCCTGTATCTTCCTTTTCCTCCCACCTAAAATCACCGATGACGTTTCCTTTCACTGCCTCTCTGACGTACGTACGTAACAGAGTGCATTTGATTCTCGGACACCAACCGCACTCACACAGCGACAGAGCCGCCCCCTCTTAGGCGGCCTCTACATCTTCCTTGCGAGCACAGAAGGGGCCTTTTCTTTCGCTGTACGAGTGCGGCTGGTGTCCGAGAATCAAATGGACCCAGTTACGCAGAAAGCTACCAACCCTCAATAATCTGGAACCGAGTACATTTAGTTTCAAGATTTTAATTGCTGAAGAAAAGTATATTAATATTAATATTATTCTAAATTTTCTGTTGGTTTTTGTTTTTTAAATGTAAAATGGAACTATGGCTTGGTAGTCTTAATAATTGTGTAATGTAAGAATTGTTCTATGAGTTGGTAAATTTTTGCAAAACAAAGATCAGAAAATTATGGGATCTGTACTGTGTTTAAATAATTTTTTGTCATTTTGAGGGTTGGTAGCTTTCTGCATAACTAGGCCCAAACGCACTCTGTGTACAATCCTGTATCTTGTACCACTGCGTGAACGTCGCTACACCAAAAGAATTTAATTAAGATGCTCTTCGTTAGTGACGTACCGTTCGCACTTCCGCCAATAAGCAAACGACTTTTCTTATTAAGCTGAATGACCGTGAATTCCAGGGACGATGTAACTCCTCCGACAGATATTTTCTATGTGCCTCTAATGAGTTTTGTATAAATCGACAACAAAACCGCGAAAGGAGACTTCCTTAACGAGGGGGCAAACAAATTAAATAGGTGTCAAACTAATTTTATACGGTGCTATGAGTAAACGATGTGAGATAATCAATCAAGGCAATATACGTAATGTATATTCAACTGTATTAATATTTAAACGATTTTACCTATATAATAGTATTTTATAATATCTTTGACCAAATTAGTGGACAAGTAACACCATTTTGATTTATTCGCTTTTTATTTTTTCTATTTTCTATTCATGTATTCGAATTTCTCTTTGTAATCCCATTTCTATTTATTCGTAATTTGTTGTTTAAATTTTCCATTCATATCTTCGAGCTTTTCTTTTTAATGAAAAAATAATTCAATTAGCGATTGAGACAATCTGATCCTAGTCATTTCTGCGCGTAGGGTGGATTTGTCGCAGAGCGTTTGAAGGATCGTGGAAAGAAAGGCTTTCTACGTGACTAATCGATTCCTAATACATAAACATTGGAAATCGCGTTATGAGTGGGACACTGGAATAACTAACTGTTTGTAGGTTTTGGTGCCACGGATTACGCCAGGCGACGCAACTCTGTCGTGGTTACTCGCGTGACGTCATAAGGAGATCAAAAGTTCCGGGGAAGTTGATAAAGATTCCACGACATAGATAGGATAGATCTTGAAAGTGGAAGGTTTGAATTTCGGAATCAGAGCCAATTCCCTCCTCCTTCGTGTCTCTCTTCTACTTTCGCTGGTGTCGGTTTACGGTATTGGTTGTGATTAATAGAGTGACTTGGCGATTCTCGCAACGAGCACGCCGGTCTCGCCGATACTTGCGAAATTCTTTCGCGCCTACGAAGGTGGACGCGTACGCCGGCTATGTCACGTTTAATTTTCGGGGTCAAGTGCACAAGGAGCATTCAGGGAATACCATGGAGTATGACGCGCGCGTACCTCGGTATACGTAGAGGAGCAGCTTTTTCTTATATAATGGAAAGATAGGCATCTTATATTGCGGTACAGCTTTACGATACGAGCTGAACTGTCGATGAAATGAAAAGGGAAAATGTGACAGGATCCAGCGCTGCAATAGGTGACTGTGTAACTAACGTTGATATAGTAGTTTCTTTTCGTTATATTATGTTACTCGGAAAAAGGAGCCGTGAAATTGGTCAATACAGTAATGCTTCGATATTGGATCACAGATTGGAATGGTGATGATCTTCTAACGGGGTTTGGTATTGTCTTTTCACTAACAAACCATCTCACGGCTACGTACTCACTTATCCGTATCTTTTGATGAGAGGAAAGAACAGGAGGGAATAATTAACATAGCTAAATAATTAGAAATATGGCAGAGAGGAAATGATATATAATACCGTAAACTGGGGGGGCGGGGGCGCATTGGCAGTTAACATATATTAAAGGAGGAAGAAGTAAATTGTAGTAAAAGATGCAATCTCTACCTAAACTGCAAGGTTTAGAGACTTAACTGGACCTAATGCCACACAATCGTCAAGTCTTTTCTACCGTTACTCAACTCTTATAGGATTATGCGGGTCATCGGCTGGGGAAGTACGCGTGCCGATTCAAACTGTCGTTGATACCTCCTCCTGGAAGTCGTGTCTTGACTGTCGCATGCGTACCCGTTCGTCTGCCATAATTCTAGCACGCATAAACTTTGATAAGATTTTTTAACTTAACTGATCCGTCGCCACTTTTACAGAGAATCAATACGGAGGACTCCCTCGTCTGAACCTCTGAGCCTGTCACGCAGACGGCTGCAAACTTGAACGCAAAAGTTTCGCAACAATTTAATTCCTATACGTGCCTACTATTCGAAATAATTTTGGTTTAATTGCTGCTTAGGCTAATCGGCGAAATCGCGCGGATTCTATTATTCACTAACGGAGACTTGACACTGCTTTAAGTTTATGTAAATTGACAGAAAATCAGGGGCGAATTTGCATAGGTGTAGATTAAGTAGGCTGCAGCCTAGGGCGGCAAATTTTGGGGGGCGGTAAATTTTAGGCGAAAGAGATTGAAAACGGTTTAAATACAGAGGCTTGAGACAACTTTAAAAACAATTCACTTTTTTCTTGATGTAGCAAATTAGTAATAACTCACATGTGAATTGTCATATTCAATTAACTTTAAAATTTTCTTAACTGTTTTAAATTAAAATATTTGATAATGTGTGTTTCACGGAAAGGGAGGCAGACCCTTGTTAGCCTAAGGGCGCCAAATCTCCACGTCCGCCCTTGCAGAAAATATTTTGGTTTGTTAATGTAGAGCCGAGAATAGATATTAATTAAGATTACGTGGTTATAGATGTAAATATAATTAATAACTTCGTGAAGTTTTGTGAAAATGTTTATAATGGAAATGACTTTGTTTAAAAACTATGATAATTTTCATTGCACACATCGATTCGGAGAAAGGGATACTCGCTGGAGAATAATAAATATCTCAATTACACTATCGTGTTTATAGTACAGAAATAAACAGGCAGTTTATCGTGGGAACAGTACGGGGTACAGAATTTATCATCCGTGCGCTCTTCAGAATCTTATTAACCTCACCAACGTCCGATTACTAAGTAAGTGTGAACATCTCCAGTGACACATTCGGCGAAGAGCCGCATTTCAATTTAAGCACTTTTATACGTGACCGTCCTCACGCGTTTTTTCAGTAAGTAGCTTCGTTTGAGATTACACTTTACGTGCTATGTGCATACATACGGGCGTTTTTCTGCGTGTAAATAACGTAAGGCGTTGCATCAGCATTACAACTTCCAACGATAGAGAAGCATGCTTAGAAACACGTCATCAGTTCAGGCAATACAGAACAGAAGGACTAAATTAACTTAGGTACTTATAATTTCACTGCACGCTGCATTAAATTTATTATTGGATAAATATTTAGGGGCCCAGTGGAAATTAGGCACATGCCACCGTTTTATGATTTTTTTACGCCATACCTATTGCAGGAACGAATTAATGGTACAAAGAAACGAAAATTTCTGCACATGTGGTATGTGCCTGTTTTCCACTGAGTCGCTCATTTTTATAATACTTATATCGTATATCTTGTCTAACGTGAGAAACTGCCTTTAATTATCTTCCTTCATTTTATATCGACTCTTATTATAAACACGAGTTTATCATCATTATTATTTTCATTTTTTTTTCATTTCCTGACAAAATTCTAAATTTAATTCTTGCCACTATACCTAACTGCAAAATTAATCTACTATTTAACTTGCAATTCTTTTTGTTCCCAGTGTTTTCAATGTATTGCATGTTTTATACCCTTCTTCACTTTTTGAAGATATTTACAATATACATGTTTAAAATATAGTCCAGTATGTCAAGGAATATAGTTAAGTGCCTGCTCTTTTACTGAATTACTTCCTTGGCACCTTACTGTCCTGTTATGGATTCTACACCAATATACTTAAGGTGAATGTCCCAATTTCTGATCATTTCGTATTTTTCTTATTATTATATGCGTTACGTTTGTGCCGTAGTTGCAACAAACTAATTATAAATTATTTAAACATTTACGCGAGTGTTGCACGAGCTTGGACCAATATATACATCGCTATTTTTCATGAGCAGAAATACGGACATTAGAGCGTTATATATTTAATTACAAATTACTAATAGTTAAACATCTTGAAATATCTTTCTTAAATAGTTTTTCAATTGGTTGATTTATTATTAAAGAATCAATCAATTACTCTGCAAATTTCGATGACAAACAAATTATTTACACCTTCTTTATGACGAGTTACCTCTTAAATCAGCTGAAATTGGGACATTCACCTTAGATTCCTTTTTCTTTTTCTTATTTTGCCACGAGTAGGCACTAAAAGGTGAAAACTATCCTATTAATACGAAACTGCGATATAAACAAACGCACCGAATAATTTATTAGTAGCCACGATTAGACGTTATCTTACGAATCTATCGCCACGTGAAAACTTAGTTCCTTCGGCATGCGTCACGCTTCGGTCTCCAGATTTGCCCATTATTTGCATGCAAGATTTCACTTCCGGTTCAAATATACGACGCTCTGGGGTTAAGCGGTGACTAGTTGGCTTTACGCAGAAAACGTACGCATCCTCGTGGCGCTAGGCCCGAAGGCAAAAAAGAGGCGAATAAACGAGAGCAATACGGGCTCGTTAATTAGTGAGTCAAGGCGGTTTACTGTTTCGCGGGAAACACGCGCGTTATCCACCGAAAACTGAGAGTGCGCCATGGCGCGCAGCTAGCGCATGACGAGTTCCAGTCGTCGATGCTCGCGAGATTGACGCACGGGATTACGTTAGTTATTCGAATTAGCCTAACTTCGCATCACGCTATTACGCGAGTATCCACTCATCAGCGTGTAATGCCAGCCACCATAACGATAATCACTTCGATGGAAACGGGAAAGAATAACCAGAATCTTGTACCCCAACCATTGACTCCTAAGGAATGTTATTTTGCTCTACATTATCAGTTTGCAATGATGTCGAAAGATGGCGTGAAAACTAAGCGTCTGTGCGGTTTCTTATATATGTAGGTCAACGAGGTCCTTTGGATGTAGTAATTAAATCGATAATGGACAATCAACGTCCCTACGTTAAGCGTATCAACATTTTTCGGTTTATGTATGTATTATGTATTCTTGCTTTTGTATCCGCAGTTACATTTCTTAATTATTATTATTACTTTGTATGATAAGAATTCACTTGCCATACCGTTTCTCTGTTGCAAAAAGTTGTATATGTATGTACTGTATGTATGTAACGTTTCAAATCAGTAGAAATGATGTGACGTAAGTAATAGAAAAGAAGGTGACAGAAGTTAATGATATCTGTAAGCTAAAGCTTTATTAATTTTTGTTACGTCAATGATTTTTGTTAATTCATATGTTACGAAAGGAACGAAATAACAGTGTAATCAGAATTAAATATTTTTAAAACTTCAAATTGTTGAAAACAAGATAGCCACGGAAATTCATGAGAGACCCCGGAAAGTTCGAGAAATATCATCTAAGGGTTGCCAGTAACTAATAAGAATCCACGATAATCCCCTCGTTTCGGCATACTTTCAAAGAAAATTCGAAGGTTGAAGGAGAGACGCGGCGGTCCCACGTGTCGCTGAGGAAGACCCTTCCTTCGAACTCGAGCGAAAGCGAAGCGTTAAAAAGGATCTATCGTGATATAAGGGCAACTAATTTCGCCGCCCGTCTGAAGATTTCAGATGGAGTTCGTTGGACCCTCTGCTCCAGGGTGTGTTGGTGGTTGGTGCGCGTACAAGGATCTCGATCTCTGCAACCGGTCGGGATTTCGCGCTCGGTATTACGCGAGCGAATTCGAGGCGCGTACCGGCACGTTGCGCAGAAAAACGGCGTTTAAACTGGCCCAAGTGGAAAAGGCGGGAGGCGATTTTTCGAAAGAGGCAATTATCGATTCGTGTGGTCCAAGCGATCGCGACGGTTGCAAGAAGCGGATAGAGACATCGGCCACATTCCAACAGTACGACAGGCACGCCGAGAACCCAATAGGGACCAGGACGTTTCCTCTCTTTCTTTATCTCACTCTTTCCCTGGCCGTCTTGCTGCTTGCCGCTTTTGCCCTTTCTGCTTAACATTTCGGCCACACAAGGACCACCCAGAACCACTCTCGTTGCCTGGCGCAATATTCAATACCCGAGGTATACCGTGGGCATTAAAAGCCAAAGAAACAGATAGCGGGTCAGCCGCCAAAGCGGGGCTGCCCCGAAAGGATTCTCGGTCCGTGCTTTGCAATTTTTAGAACGTTCGCTCCGGTCGGGCGAGAAAACCTGCACACGTATATAGAGGGGCGGACGTGGGGCGTAGGGTGCCTGGCACCGTTATGCCAGGGACAATTATTTCATCTTGTTAATTGGAGTTTTTATTTTTGTAATTGTTTAGCTACGAACTGGAACATTCCGCGTGGACACCTACGGCAATCCTCACTTCCACCACCCTTAATTGTACTGCTCACGTCATCTGTGTATGAATCTTACGTAAGGAGTTCAGCTGGGTGTGTCACTTGCAGAAACACTATGAGGAAACTTTTTATAGAACTCCCACCGGGTCATTCTATACTTGTTTTATGGGGGTGTTTCGGAGTATATTCTGTATTTCTGATTTTCTGGGAACGCCGAGGATTTAACATGGTACCTATTAAAAATAAATGCTACGCGATGCCACAAATTTTCTGTGCTTTCTTTTGACGTGCTCGAGTATTAGGCTGGTCGGACACAAATAGCCGATCAGCGTCCTTGTATTCGACACGTTATAATTCAGATATAACTTACAGGTATCAATCACCAAATAAAATAACATATATTGATAGTTTATGTATTTGCTGCCAACGAGTTGCAAGATCATTTATTTATGCCTTTTTTAAGGAGTTCTGGAGTTCTTGAATTAACTAAGCCTTCGAAGGGTTCCATTGCTTTTGTAGCGAAATTTACTTGCTTGAGAAAATGTCCTATTTAAATGTTGAAATGTGTTGTACGCTCACTAGCTGCATCGCTGCCCCAAATTTTCTCTATATTTCGGGTAGCTTCTGCAACGTTATGCCCCCATTTTGAACTCGTGAAGCAACGATATTCGTAAATCGCGGTTACTCGTATTAAACAATAATGCATGTAGTTAAGTTTCTACAAAGAATACAAGAAAAGAACGAAGTACTCTACATTGCGAAGGTTAAACTTTATCGCTATATAAAAATAATTGAAGGACGACAACAACTGTTGCTGTAATAACACGGCACACTCGGCCATTTATTTCCCAACAACCTAATATTTAAAAGTTTGTATTTGGTCGGTACTTTGGACAGCTTTGTCATTGCTGTGTGTACGATTGTACATGTAGTAGTGGACAAGTCCGTTTCAAATTTGTGCAATATTATGAAGAAGCATAATGTTTAATCGTGGAATATATTAATATATTATGAATGTAGAGATTTGGAGACAATGACATTGGAACTTAGTTTTGAATAGCTCCGACAGTGAATAAAAGTCAATAATATTCCAAAATGAAGAAGCTTCTTTAATTTCAATCGTCGTTTTTCTTTCGTTTTCCAATGAAAGAAAAGATATTCTACTATTATATTAACTTTGAAGATACATTTTATGTCTTCTAAAATAAAACTTTATATTTTTTTATAAATTGTATTGCTTTTATACAACGTGCAATGCATCCCCCGCGCTATACGAGGGTCTACTGTAGGTACTTTGTTTTTTATGTACAAATCCTCTATCCCTGCATATACTTACAGATATAAACTTGCATACGTTAATGAGTTAATATTTCATTTATAATTTATCTTTAATACCTAAAATATCATATTAATCTGTTTGGATAACAATATATAGCATTCCTCCACATTCTTTATAATATCAACCTAACCCAGACTTAATCTCAATCAATAATTAAAAAATAATATTATAAATGTTTCTCATTTTCTGCTCTCATATTCTGCAGAAAATTCATCATTTCTTCCAAAGTATCTGTTTCATCTCCCGCACAAATTATATTCCCCGTACAAGATTTATAAAAAGCGGGGACCGATCGTCTCATTCCTTCCCTATTTCTTAATTTATTTCCTCCGCAGCGATCTGATCGCAGAGGAACGTAGTCCAGAGGCCTTAATGCGTCGAAAGGAAATAAAAGAAGCTTACCGGAGTAGGAGAGAGAGGTCAGCATCGAGGTAGCGGCGACTTAAAAATTTTCTGAGCCGTGAAATCAGCGTTCATTTATCGGCGTGTTCGGGCCAGCGAATGTTTATTATGTCGGACGGAGGAATTATTTGCCATGTGGAGTATCGCGGGACGCCAAAGGGTTCCAAGATGGATTCACGTGCCAAATGGTCGGTAATTTTTTCTGGACACTGCGGTCGATGAGAATTGCACGGTGAATTGGCAAGACTGGCTCGCGCGCACACATCAATGAGAGCACGACGACGCGAAAGAAGGTAAACAAAAGAGCAACAGTGACAGTTCGCTAGAGAAATGAGCCGAATCGTGTCGTTTCCGTATGAACCTTCTCCAACTTAATTCGTAAATTTTCCGTGATACTTGCTTTACGAGTTACCATTTTTTTTTTTTTATAATCATTCCCATTGCTTTTTTGTTCTCACAGAACGTGGGATTATATTTATGAAACCTGATATTACGGCAGAACATTTATTATTACGTGAGAATATGTTTACGAATGCATCGTGATTCGATGTTAACATTAAAACGTCACGTATGCCACTTCAAATTCATGAAAAGATTTGTGATCAGCGTGGTAGGTAGAAACAAGGTCGAGTTAGACTTTGTCAGTGACAACTTAGGTGTAAACACAAACATCCGCCACTTTTCGACATTTCTACTATCAGACATACTATGTCATTGATGATGCGGAAGCTTTCTTCGCCACTGTGATTTCGCCAGCAATTCTACTGACAAGCGAAGATTCCCAACACAAATTCAAAAAATCATAAAACTTTGGGGGATATGTATGGGACATATAGGTATGTATTACGCAATTTTTTTTTGCTGCCCAAATTCATTCTAAGGGGGTGCAATTGACTCCTGAAAACCTGGGTATTTCCAGATTTTGTGCTATAACTCGCGTATCATTTTTGCCAAATGACAGTCCTAATTAAAAGAAGCAACTTTTGTCCGAAAACGTTTTTTCTATCTCTTACAGCTCGCGAGTTATAAGACGAAATCGGAAAAATGGCCGGATTTTCAGGGGTCAATTTCACCCCCTTAGAGTGAATTTTAACAGCAAAAGAAAAAACGTAATGCATACCTATATATCCTCTGTACATCCCCTAGCCCAGTTTTATAATTGTTTGAATTTCTGGGGTGGGGATCTTCCCTTGCGAGTAATTTATCGCGTTTTTCATATTTATTTAAGTCCATTTCTCTGTGTAGCGATTTATTTTCTAAATTGCAATTCAATTCGTCACGAAATATAAAAGTTTGCCTATACCTGTCGCCTGGCGATGTTTCCCCTCGTCCCGACCAGCCACAAAATTGCGACAATGAAACCTAAACGGTAATTAACCCACTGAATCGAAAAACACGATCGTGGTAGGCAGACATACAATTTCGTAGACTTCCAACTCCAACTTCTACGTTCGATTATACCCATAAAGAAATTTACAACAATATCAGCTTATCGTCCGCTTTAGTTTCGAAAACGAAGAAGCAGAAGAAAGTTGTAAATTACGTATAGCATAGGGTGTGAAATTCAAGCGATTACGAATGCGTAAGTACGCCAGTCAGAAAAGTCGCTTGAAAATGGAGCTTCGCCCCCCTTTTGCGGAAATGTCCGCGCGCCGATGACTGGTCACTTTGTCGCAAAACTGACACGAAAGCTGACCTTCTGACTGCTCTATCGAGAAAGAATCACCGCTGTTTTGTAAGACTCACGGGAGGCATTCCTCGGTACGTTGCAGCGTAGATCCTCAGGCGTCGAGTCCCACGCCATGGAACATTCACGTCGCGATCACGTTCGAGCATTTCACTCGACGTACGTTATCCGACCGTGAATGTCGTTCGCACGATCGGACACTCTATTACGGACTGTGTCGCGTCTTTTCTTTGCGGCGCGGGCCGATCAGCTGGGCCGAGCGGAGCTGAACTACTGGAAAATCATACTGCTCGCGAGCACCGACCCTCTACACCGCTGCCTTCGAATCTGGCGATACCGTAAACCGCGACACGTAGAGACACAGTTTGTGTACCCTCAATGTTTATCTAACCCCACGACCGATGCCGGGCAATCGGATCAATTTTCTGACCATTTAAATAGTTCAGGCGAAAATCTGCACTTTTCAAACTAAATAACTGTGTCGGGGGTATTGAGTAGTTCCCCAATAAGCTTAAGCGATATTATATTCGTTATTTGTTAGAGAGATAATATCTAACAGGGTCGGCACGAGGCGGGTTCAGCACCCCGGCACCCCGCCTCGCGGTCCGCGAAAAGCTCATCGTAAATTTTGCGGGGCTCTGTGCATGGCAGTGCCGTCTTAACATAGAGGCGACAGAGGCAACCGCTTCGGGGCCCCGGAGCTCAGGCGGCCCCTGAAAATTGGAAGATTAAAAAAGGGGTTGTAAAAGCTAGAAAAGAATTGGAAATAGGCCCTCCAACTTTGGCGGAAAGAAAATAACGAATAGGTACGCCAAAATTTAGATTTTAAAATGGCGCCCTTTTATCGTGGAGTTCACCTCGCGTCTAATCTTGTTTATTTAATTGTTTTAATACTTATTCACTTCGCGCGTTGGCGCGGTATTGATTTTTTTTTAATTTAGAAAAATTTAGGGCGCCCCATATGTAAAATTGTTATATTCTTTTGAATGGACCCAGCAGCCGTACGACGCGAGGTTTAAGCGGAGAGGTGTGGACTCTAAATCTAAAATTGTAGCTTCGGGTGTTTATCAGTTTCCGAAATATTAATAAAAAATTATTCATTTCTTGTGAACTAGCTACAATTTTAGATTTAGGGCCCACACACCCTCCCCTAAAACCTCGTGTCGTACGGCTGCTGGGTCCATTCAAAAGAATATAACAATTTTACATATGGGGCGCCCTAAATTTTTCTAAATTAAAAAAAAATCAATATAATTATTGCAATTTCTTCGACTGTTGCTGTCGAATGTTTTTGCAGATGCCTGTTGGGTTTATTACGGTTGAAAGATGTTATTTCCTAAAGAAGTTATTTAATTATGGAGTAACAAACTTTTTATCTAAATTCATACAAATAACCGCAGATTTGTATTATTTCACAATGCTCGGCGCTATACAGAGTGGATAATATTCATTAGCGTAGCCAAGGGGGGGGGGCAGGGGTGGATCCTTGCCCCCTTCCCCTCTGGCACAGGAAAAAAAAATTAGACGTTCGTCCAAAATTAGATTAATTTATTACCAAATAGAAATAAATTAGATTGTAAAGTAATTCCGCATTATGCGAGAAAATTTCAAATTCAATTTCACTGTCTTTTGCCACTCCCTGAACGAAAGCCTGCCTGACTACACCCCTGATAATAATTATTGGTAACAATTATGAAATTCACTTCACACACAATTTCGTTCAAGGCAAAGTAGTTAATGGAGGATATGAGCGTGTAATTTGGTAGAAGCTTTGTGAACACGAGCGATTGATGGGTGTTTATTTACTTCGCCAGCTCATTAATCTTACCTTTGCCTGTTTCGCGAGTAACAATTAATTGTGTTGTGTTGCTTGCGGCCACGGCGAGGAACACGCGCTTCCAGCACCGAGGAATTTGACAGATAGCGATACGCCACGGAATATAAGAATTTCAGCGGCAGTTCCCAGAATTCTCCTATTATAGAGGCGACGAATTACCGAGAGGGGATACCTGTTTGTGTAAATACGGTTCGGCAATGTCGCGAGACAGAGTTACACGTTGCTCGACGCGCTCGGTTCAAATCGTGAGAGTTAATTTTGGATTGTACAATCGTGGAGCCGGAAGTTCGTCCTTGAATGCTCGATCGCGCTTTATCGTCACTGGTTCTGACCGATTTACGTCTGCGTCGGAATTACATTGCAGGCGCATCTTGAAATATAATACTGTGTTGCTCGAAATGTTTTATAGGTTTCGACAAGCAATGATAAAAAAAAAAACGAGTAAAATACGCGAATCTACTTCAGCAGTTTTATACATTGTTATCTACAGAATATTCATTGTCGCGGTCACCGAGGCGTTTACCTAGCGATGTTGTATAAATGTTGAGATTATTATTTCTTAATTCAATTAAACGAGGTCAGCATCAATAAGCACTGAAAAATTTTATTCTCTTACTCTGGCACTATATGCACATTTTCTGAAATGGTTGTTACGCGACGATGGTCCGCTAAATAGATCACGCGAATGCACTAAAGTATGAAGGAGGTCGTGTTCGTAGTGGTATCAGAAAATTTAAGCTCTGTCTCTCAACCCTTATACCTACGAAATTTGTAAAGTTACACGGATAAGTAAATTTTGGTCAAATTCACAGATGACACAAATCTGCGAGCAGTGTGGTTGCTAATTCGCCAGTGCTTGTTTCCAATTCCAATTGTTTTCCTCGCCGAGCCCCGCGGCCGCGATCAAAGTCTGTCCCGTTAAATTTTACGCCGACGTCGTTCTATTTTTACGAATCTCAAGTAGAAGTTTCGGCGCATCGGCCGGGTGCTAAAGTGCATCCCGTGGTCGGAACCGCCAGACGTAGCCGTTGGATCGTGCAAATGAGTAACGTATTAAGAAAGAGCGCTAGCCGCTACTTCCTCCGCGGTTTGATTCACACCCGCTCCCGGCCCGTCTGCTCCGGTCCGTCTGCTATTATTTTTAGCGTGTGATCGCGATGCCGCGCGAATTGAAGCACAGGGAAAGCCGCGACGCCGTCGCTGATTGCGAGCAACTTATTGTTAGGTCATCCCGCGGGCTTGGCACGCATAATCAACCGCGGCTCTGTCACCAAAGGCCGATCGGCATGTTCGACCGATCGCGATCCTACCGCACCCTCTTCGACCGCTCATCTACCTGGTATGCCCGCGAAACCGACGGGGAAATTAGCGCGCATCGTTTTGCGCAAGTCCGCCTTCACTTGGGTGATCGTGATCTAGAAAATGTAGAACTCGATGCACAATCGTCATGTATGATCCAGGGACGGTTACTCGACTGCTGTGTTCATCTGCAGCAACCTTAATAATTGTGAACTGATTGAATAGTTGATGACACGTTGAAATGTATTGTACTGTTAGTTTTTTTTTTTTTAGCGACATGTTAACGGCACAAAGTTCGATGTGGAATAGAAGCCGCGGAAGCACAATGACACATGCGGAAACTCCTACTAGCGGTTCTTGAATGTCTAAAATCACCTGACTGGATGGTTGCAAGAAACGATGCTATTATCGGTGAGTATGTTAGCAGTGCAGCGTGTTACGAAAAGACGTTGGCAGGATTTTCCAATTGTGTCACCGCTAAGCAGCATTTTCTTCGGAAACGAAGTAGTTAACTGTCGTTAATTTAATGAGAAATATTGGTCTCGTAAATCAATTTTATCGAACCTCTGTATCTATATCCGGATCTCGGGGGTTACAATGTTCCCGGACTAAGAATATGAATCAACTTTCAATATGTTCAACAGCTTATTTGAGCCAGTGGGAGCAACAACGGACTAACCCACATTTTTTTTCGAAATTGAGTTAGTAGTAATAAAATAGGGAGAAAAAATTTCAATGTGGGTTAGTCCGTTGTTGCTACTATTCTAAATTCTATCTTTTCGGTAGTATAATGTATGCCAACGTTATTAATTATGTATTGGTGCCAGTTTTCAAACACAAATTTCTCATTTCTATGGTTTATTAATTGATATCTTTATCGTTTTCAAATTTTATGGGTATACTGTGTTTAATTTGTATAATAATTTCAATACACAAGAAATACATTCTTCACACGTGGGTAAATTAATAAACCTAATATCGTTGGGTATATTTGAACCTTTCAGCCCTTAATAGTTGAAAGTATTCGTATACTGGACGCAATGTACAATTCATCCACTCTCAGTTGTTCCATAGTAAGCTTCGCCCCGAAATGAGGGAAATCATGAACAGGTTGTGTGTAATTGTTCACACACAGACCATGACATTGCGGTTGCTAAAGGTTAACTGAAGTAAAATTGGCGCCAGTACTGTCTAGACGATATCCTTACTTCCAAAACCATCTCCACGAACTTCATCTCTAAACCTTGTGCTACAAAATTGGTGGCTCATCCGCTTCTAGAAAGCGACGATTCTTTTCTCGCAGAAACAGTATTATCTACGTCACCACGAGGGGCTTCCTTAAACTAAAAATAACGAAGTCTTGGAAAATGAAATTATGCGGCTAATAGTATCGCGAAGTGTTCTCGTAGGATTAAGTCACTTGATGATCCGAACGAAGATGTGCTTTTTTCTGAATTATCACACTGAGTCCGGTTTTAGTAAACTACCGCTTTATTTTCCCCAAAAATGGGCCCCTGCTCAGAAGGCCCCCCTAGGGCCCTGTCTTCCAAAATAGATTATGAGTTTATCCAAGCACTATATTTTTTCTCTATTCTTTTCTGTACACTTGCTCCCTTTTAGTAAAGTAGCTCTTCATTTTCCCGAAAAAATGGGCCCCTTAGAACGTTTGCCACCTGGGCCTCCTCTCTTGAACCCGCCCACTGGTAGTTGGCACACGAAGTATTACACATGCGAATCCTATATTTGCGATTCTGGAGAAACGTCTGGGCACCAAATTTCGCTACGATGACCAACTCCACTCACGTGAAATATCATGCAACGTCATGAAATACGTAAGAACTACGTCAGAGAACTAGAATTTCCTCTAACGAATCGTTTACAAAGCTACGTAAATAATGTAACGTAACACGCTTATATAGACACATTTTCAAAATGTGTTATTCTAAATAAGATAAAATCGACATTACCTGGTATAACATTTATTAAACGAAGGACATATTTTCACTTACCCCAAGTTTACGTAAATCTCGTTGAAAAATCTTCTTGCTTCGATCCTGTAACAAAGGAAAAATTGATTAAGTAGTTTCCTTGTTTTAGAAAAAGGAACGGTAATATTAGAGACTTAATAAAAATTTATCCTCGTAGCAACAGTCTATTACGTTGTTATAATTAAATGTACATGGTGAGCCAGAGAGACCTAATTAGTTTTTTTAATTAAAGTAATTAATTAAAAAAATTATTTGAAACTGTAACACTGTATGCAGACTTTTGAGTGCAATTTTAATGTGTGGAAAATGATATCACTTAGGTGTCTCCCTTCACTCCGCACACACATTTACAATCTGTTTTCCAGATTTCAAGTTGTTTCAGTCAATTTTCTACCGTTTTGTGGCAAAGCTTTTACTTTTAAGGCAGAGGCGTTCTGACGAAAATTTTGCGCCCACACTTCAATCGTGTCCCGACAGGGAACCACTCCGTGACGAGGAATATAAAAATGACTGCGAAATTGCCGCTGAGCTGCAGTTACCGAATCACTATTTTTAAAAACGTTTCAACAACAAATGCGCTATACTGTGCCATCCACGGTTCCATGGCTATTAAAACGGCACCGGTTGAGGTATTGTGTCCCCCCATCAATCACTACTCTAGCCAAAATCTTGGCTGAGAAATAAACACATAAAAATCATCAGGTCTCTGGCGTAAGTTATTTTTAAGCTCCGTGTAATGATCGCTACACGGTAGGAGGGAAGGTGTATTTAATCCTGGGATAACCCTACTATGTTTGTCCTGCGGTTTCACAGTTCCTCCAAGAGTCAGATTTACTGCCGCGGTAATAAGTGGGCGAGAAAAAAAGTAGTCATCCTTCAAATATGTGGCTATTGTTTCGCGTGTTTTAAACCGTGCTGCCACTAACTGTTGAACTCTTGCCGATCAAAATGCGCCGAGTTCTTTGTCTGCCTCCTCAAAATTACTTCATTATGACGTTCGTGTTGTTCGCCGTCTGTTTCCATTTTTCTTTCTCTTATTGACATCCTGTGTCGGGTACGAATGAACAGTTTCTCTTCAAATGACAAGGTCGAAAGTCAACTGTCATTTTGGCGACCGAAGGGGAAGTACCATGAAATAGGGGGGACCGAGATATTCAGATAAGATTGTAAAGGATTATCGACGGAGAAGACGAGGCACCTGTTGCGCTCGTTTCCACGTAATCGCCCTGTATTTCAGCAGAGCGTAGGCAGGTTCCGCTCTGGCTGGGACAGCTGTGTGACTGGCATTCGTAAATCGTGTATCGTTTGCGTTTTCCTGACATCGCGTACCGAGAACACTAGCTCTTCTCGGAGCGTCCGCTTTGGCATTCAATCTCGTACACAATTGTGCACTCATCTAGAGCGCTCGTTATCGTAAGACAATTCGGTGGTATGTTGCGTAAATCTTTGCCCGTGACTCTTTCCTTTCGATGTGCACGAACTTATTAAGACTGGCAATAGCAATCAGACGAACAGATTTTCTACGGACGATAGAGAAGAAATTTTATTTCTTCCTTGCATGCATAGTTTATTATCCGCAAGCCGTTCAACAGCACGAGAAAATGATCAATATGAACATAATTTAGAAACGCAATTTTTATTAGTCTTTTTATTCTTGTTAAGCCGTTTCCGTGCTTCTTTGTAATATTGAAGTTTTTTTTTCAATTCGATCGTTATTTCGTATTTTGTTTCTACTGTTGAAATAGCCTCTCTTGAGATAGTTATTAACCCCTTAACACCCACCTCCGTAATATTGTGTTTTTTTTTACAGTCTCAAAATTCCAACTTCGTAATATTACGTTCGATGGAATAGTGTCTAACCGCTTTACGCTTTTTTTCTCGAAAAAGTGCTTCATCGCAATTTATAAACATTTATATTGGGAAGTAGAAACATAAAAAGAGTTGTAATTTTTTTACGTTTTTCGAAAAGTCAGTGTATCGTTAAGGGGTTAAGGCAATTTCTTTGTCAGTTGAAAGGTCTTCGGATAGTCGAGTGCTCGGATGATGGAGTAATTGCTTCCCCCCTTTTTTTTACGATTCTGATGTTTTTTTTTTACAAAATTTGATTACGTTTTCCTGGTACGGTACGTATATAATTAATATTACAATTTCTCCTTTCTTGGGGGGTATTTCTGACATTCGCTGGTTACGTGCATGGTTCAGTGATAGGCGCATGCTAGACATCACACGTAACCGGAGGATTATGGTTCAAAATATATTGTAGGTATATGAGTTATACTGCATTCCACTTTAGAGTAGACTCGTTCCGCGCAGGGGTATTCTGTTGATTGGTAGGAACGCAAAAATATCTATCGGCCGGCGAGATAGCGGGGGCTCGCGAAATCACGTGCACATAGCTCTCGAATGCTCTCACGATGGCGCGTGGTCGAGAGGCTGTTGGCTTACACTTGTCGGTCTCGGAGCGTCTGTACGTACAGATCATTTCCTCCGGGTGATTCATCGCGCATATACGTTAGCTTCGCCCTTCAGGGTCGTAATGGCGGATCTCCACGCGAGGTCGAAAGATCGCACGATATCGCGTTACCCTCTCGCAGGGTGTGCACCTGTGCGCGGAGCCACGGTGGCATCGTGCCACACATTCTCTCCTTCGAGATCACTCCACGTTTGTTCGCCTTTCTGTCTTGCCCGCGCCTTTCCTCGCTGCCTTTCTTTCTTTCCCCTCATCCGTTCGGGCCAGACGTTTCTCCCGATAAGATTGCCAATGGGCACTGCGCGATTGCGCCACCGTCAACAACACGTGCCTCCGGCATCATTTGTCCATTCATGCCTGTGCTCATTCAAACCGGGTACATAGCTGTATCGATTGAATCGGTGATACAAACGGCCGGGCGGAAGTCGCGGCGACTTTGGAATACCTTTAAATTTTCATCGAGGGGGATCGTGGTCCGTTTCCGTTTCCAACGCGGTAGGTATATGACGAGCGACACCTGAGCGATCTTCGTGATTATTCGTTTGATCATTTATCGTTTCCCATCGAGCGGTAGACGTGCAATGTGTTCAGCCTAATTTACACGTTACCCCTCATCTTTAACATGTTCCATGCCATGGTATTTGGATAATTGTATTAATTGTATTATAATAATTGTGCAATTATATTTCGATAATGAATTTCGCAATTTGCTTTAAACGTTTTAAAAGAAATTTAAGGAAATTAAAAATCTTCTAACTAATAATCCTCTCTTGATATTCTAACGATATCGTAAAACTTGTGTTTTTATCTGCAACTATTATTACCAAATTGTTCAAATAGATTATATGATTATTAACTCTATTAATCAGGATTTAAAAGCGCATCAAGACTTTAGGTGTTACTATGAATCTGCTCACACTTTATCCTGTTTTAGAAATTGTTCTGAACAGTTGAACATGTATGTCTATATGTATATACCAGTGTTTCCGAACCTTTTTTGAGTCGCGATCCCCTTTTATAATATTCAAATAACCTGAAACCCGCCCCATATAAAGTAAGGTAAATTTAATACGGTAAAGTAAACATTAAAAGTAGGTATTTCAGAATGTAATTCTAACTTAATAATATTTAAAAAAAAACCCAGACCCCTAGAAAACACTTCGCGACCCACCGGTTGGGAATCACTGTTATAAACTGATTTCTACAAAATGACGTTTTTTGCCAATATACTTTCCCAAAGAATTTCCTTTCTAGATTGGAATTAGGAATTCTGTATGAGTGCTAACAATAACCATCAGATATTAAACATGTGAGTGGTTATATATTAATTATAATGTTCGATATAATTCCTTACAATACGTATTTGAGATATCATAAAAGTTAGAATTCGTAAAAACAGTTTTTTTAAGTATTAGAAATTTTGCATGCATTTATAAAGTTTAATTAAAGTTTGAAGAGCAATGAGCTATCGCTCACAAGAAAGGGGAATTTTCAGTTTGACAGAAGTGGCAACATTTGTATACTCTTTCGACTCATGCATATTTATGTTATATACGAGGCTGAAATTGAAACGTAACGAGAAAGTATTTAATCTGAAAGGTCGTTATGGTATCAGCGTGTCATAATATTCTTCCTGAATGAATATCATTTTACGAACGACCATCTGTTCGCTATTCCTCGCAGTGACGCGGAGCAAATTCAATGCGATTGCGTGCCATTGATACTTCGCTTCAGAATCACGTGTTCGTATAGTAAGCCATTCATTAAACTTCTTACTGTCTTTCATACAGAAAATAGTGAAATTAATTGCCACAAGAAACCGTGAATACGTGTCCCTTATTAATCCAACTACCATGATACGTAGAGATATGTTTGAAACCTACAAATGTGCTTAAATTTTGGTTTCCACTTTCAACGTTGCTCTGAAAATTGCAATAGTCGTTGTAGTTAAGAGAAGTATGTAGAAAATTTGTCTAAGTAGTTCCATTACGCCATAATAAATAATATTGATAAAGTCAAGTCTGTCTGTTTTTCTGACTGTAATTATTATTTTTTATTTTTATAAAGTATTAAGAAGTTGAAGGATAGTGTATAAACTGCACAAATTACAGCACGGAAGACATGCATTAACAATTTTAGATTTTCAAAAAAGCCAGACATTTGGCATATGCGAACGGCAGGTATTCCTTTATCTTACTTATAGTAGATGAAACTGATTGTGCGATATTGGAGATCTACTAGAAAAGAAACATTAACACTTCCAAGATAAACTTGTTTCACTACAAAACAAACTGATCTACATCTTATTATGTATTATCATTTGATTCCGCTCTCTTAGAACTCATATCAGGTATCATTAATTAAAAGTCTCTTTATTTTACGGAACAATATTCTGCCTATATTCAAAACTACTTATAAATTTATTATAGCATGCATCAATGGTCTCAAAAACTACTCCACAGCTGCTCAAATATCTTAATATATAAAGCAGAAAGTGTTTGTGTGTTTGTCTGTCGCCTAAAAACTTTCGAACGGTAAACTCTGGGGTCACGAAACGTGTCCCAGCTCATTATGTCTAGTTAATCCAGACGAATGTGACTATTTTCACAAAAAATAAATAAAAAAATTTTATCATAAAATCAGGGTCTACATTACGGGCGAAGCCGAGTAGTAAAGCTGGTTATTTAATAAGCTACCACGTGACAAGCAAAGAGTATGGAATCATGAGACACTTAAAATTTGCAAACAAAAACACTGGCTGCATTCACGTTTTTTCGAAGTTGCAGGAAAGGGAAGAAGCCATTCAGAAATAAGGTCACTGCAAAGGACTATATATTCCCAATACACATTTAGGCATATTCTATTTATATAAAGACGTTTCACGCCACGTGGCTGGCAAAAATTCTCGGAATTTCCGGTGGACGTGCTCGTTGCATAGGTCCTCGGTGTTTCATTCACCACGAATGTGACGTCAAAATTTTTGGGGTCACTTTTTGATGGAAATACTCTGTCAACGGGACATTGAGGTCCGTCGTTGAATCATCACAGGTCGATTCCAGGAATGCTCCATTCATCTCGGAGCAATGTCTCGGACGCGGAAACCGAAGGTCTTGCGGAATCGACGAACCCACGAGGAAGAAACGCTTTTCTGACCTCATTCTCACCGTGTGTAGGCTGAATTCCGTAGACAGTTGCGATTTCGAGGTCGCGTCATTCTTAGTGACAGCTCAACGAATTTTAAGAATAAGTCATCCGAGTTTTGTCTAAAACAGTTTGGCCCCGTGAGATTCAAAACGCCGAACACTTCGAAGTAGTTCTATTCGTAACCCATTAACAGCCACCTTCATTCCGAAGAGAAGCTGTTTAGAATTCTTTTCTTATGTACAAAAAGAAATTAGGTACTCCAATTTTAACAAGCCTTTGATCAACGTACAAAATGTCAAAAGACCAAGTAACTCGAAATATGCAGCATCACCTTTCGCATTTTACATTCTCCTGTAAATTAATTTAGCGCCATCTTACGAACTGCCAAAGGATATTACGTAACTCTTGTACTCGGTGCGTCAAAGAGGAATACCCGTGTGACACGCGTTAAGAATACACTCGATAGGGGATTGATTATTGCCAGTAACGTTTCCAAGTAACCCAACGTCTAACGTCCCTAGCACGAAAATTCTGATTGCAGTGAAAGTTCGTGTGAATGTAGAGCATATTGAGAAATTCACCCCGAAGAGGTAAATCAGCCCCTAAAGTTATTGCGTTTGCTCGGTTTTTTAATATGACTTTGTAACGGTGCGAGGTAGAACGCAAACTTTAAAAGAAGAATTGTTCAGTTTGTTATGCTCTAGCAGAGTACCGAAAGAAAAATAAAGTTGTATTAAAAAACCAAACAACGCGATAACTTTAAGGGTTGACCCTCAAGGCTTTCACTACTTCAGAGTAAGTTTCCGCAAAATCTTGCTGCTTGCATACTGCAATACGCTTTGTATATGTGTCCCACAAATTGTGGCACTAGAGTGTTGAAAATTATGATGGAAAAGTTGCAGGATTGGTACACCGGATTCTGCTGGTCTGTTCTGAATCACTGTGGTTACATATTCCGCAGACGCCAGGGATAACCATGTGTTGGACCACCTATCGGTAAATGTTTAGTCACGATCGGCTCTCTTTTCAAGGTATTGCGCAAGATCAGGTCCCGTTACAAGCATTTCGTGTCCTGGACAGTTTTGTTTCAGCGTGTCTGTCTGACGCTAATTTCTCTCTTCTTGTGCAACAGAAGTCTCCCAATCCGGTCACCGATTCGTTAGGGCGTCATCAAGGACAGTGCTTGCCAGCGGTACAGTGTTCTTATACAGTCGAACCTGCATAAAACTCGAAAACCTCTATAAGTCGAAATTTACTTCTCCACATGTATTACGAAATTTTGTAAAAAGATGTGAAAGTATCGAGGAAAATTTTTTCTCTGCATTACTCACGATTGAAAATGCTATTGATTTACAATACATTAAAAGACTAGCACAAAGCAAAATCACATTTGTTTTTAAATAGATATTGATATTCCTTTATTTCTAATTATATATTAAATAAATAAAATAAAAAAATGTTTAGTTGTAACTGTTTAAGCTAAAGACATTTCAAAACTCCATCATTCGTTTGAAGTTCGCTCGGTTCCGGAGCAAGTTTTTAATTAAATAATAATGGACTGTAATGCGTTAATATAGACGATGACCTGATGTAGGTACTATATACGGAGCAATATTATTGTCTTCTATTACGAGTATCTCTCAGAGAATTGTTTTCCTCCATTTCATAATATCAAGATGCATTAATCCACCAGCACCTGATGTGCGCCAGTAGATATCACATAAAAATACATATCTTTGTTTTAATTCAAATCTTAAAAAAAAACTACGATTCCTTTAAAACCACTGTACACCACAAACATTGAAACAATGATCTCCAGGAAAGTGATGTCCATATTAATTCAATATTTAGTTTCTCTAAATCTAACGCACCTAATAATTATTCATCTAAAATATTTCCTCCTTAAAAGATACAGCAGTTTTTGCTCCAGTCACTCGGTTTGCAACAAAGATACTTAGGATACCTGTTTTTAGATACCAAAGTAGGAAGATTTCCCCATTACTTCCACATTCCAGCAATAAACGACTGATTGTTTCTCTACACTTTTCGAGTGCGATCATAAAACGAAGCGAGAAAGAACGAGGAAGGTATGCAGTCACAACTCATAAACCATTTTAACAACAGAACTCGAATCATTAACTTCGCAAGTGGTTAAGCTACTGAAATTCCTCATCATAGAAGCTTCCATTCATCTTCTGATTATAACAGCCGAAGTTGGAGTGCCCCGTTCTAGCAGCTGTCAATTCTCTTTTGTGGAAGCTCACCTTCGATTCCCGATCGAGGTTGCATCTTATCGTTGAAGCGTCACACCACACTCGGTGCAAAGCTGCAGCAATTTCTGGGTGAACAGTCATTCGGCTGAAGGTGAAATAAAAAAAAAAAAAACGCAAGGATTTTTCCCGTTGCTTGTTGTCTACGACGCAGGAATCCTGAGAGACACTCGCCGTGATATTCCCCTCCTTGGCCGCGCGTAGTCAGGAATGATATTCACGATTGTGACCGATTCTCACACTCGACGACGTCCCCGTGTCAGCGAATATTGTCGCTGTTTTTTACCATCCTTGCTTTAAGCCGGACCGTTCCGGACCGGTCAGTGACACGTGACGATAATAACTTCAATATTACTGGCTCGCGTGGCGAATTAGCATACCCGTATCATTTCTTCGCCTGACCATAAACGCCTGCCGTGAACGTAAGTTCGGTTATATTGTACTCGAAAACGCTCGTAATATGTAAATGTATTTGTCGCGCAATGGAGCTTGTGTTCGTTGAATTATTATACATCTAATCGCGCGAAAGGAGGACCGCTTATAACGCTTTCAAGTATCAAACTGTTGTTTCGCGTTTGCTTTAAGCGATAGGTATACAAATTGATAATTCGAAGAGACGGCAGCTTTTGTAATTATCAAGTGGTTGTTGTTTCAATTTTGTCATAAATTGTATTGCATGCACACAGGGCCGGGGAACCCATTATGTAATTTATGCGCCGCATAGGGGCGCTAGTCGAGGGGGGCACAAAAAAAGTATATCGCACGCTAAGTAATAAAGGAATCCAACTCCCACATAATCAAAATGTAAATGTAATCCTTTTTTTATTTTACTCCATAAAGGCAAAACATATTAAATAGAAAAAAAGGTGCAAAGATTCGAGGGCGCCAAAAATTTTCTTGCATAAGGGCCAACCAACCTCGCGCCGGCCCTGTATGTACTTGTTGTTAGTGAAAAGTATATAGACTATGACGGCAATTGTCTGGACGGGGTGAATGATAACTTGGTGTTGGTAATGGGTAATTAACATACCCGAACGATTATTTAGATGAAACTGTTGAATGGAAAGAAACATTAATAATGCATTCAAATAATGAGTAATCAAGGAATGACTTTCCGTATAATCGTGATTTTACATAATTAATGGTTAATAGGAGTCTAAAGTGTACATAGATAAAATAGAACTTAGAATATGTACATCAGGGCTCTCCAGCGTAGGGGCCCCTCACGCGCCTGCTTCCCCTTCCAATCTTTCTATCGCGCAGCGTGCCTTCCGTTGTCAAGGAGACCGCGCGACGCTACGAAGGCTGCCATGACGGGCTAGCCGGGCTAGCGCCTTCGCGGATAGCGTCGCGCGGTTGCCGCGACAACGCCGACGAGAGTGGGGGAACCCCGAGCTTACGCGTAAGCGACCTTGGAGAGCTCTGATGTACACTGTTACTGTTATTTTGAATTTAGTATAAATCAGTGATTCCGTGTCATCTTTTGAATAATATCAATGCACGGAACATTTGTATTTCAACTTCATCATTCTTTAATAACAGTAGAGATATTAATAGATGGAATAATTAATAATTATAGAACATTAAATACCGAAATTGGGCGAGTGTGTTTAAAGAATCACGTTTGTATCATTAATAATATATATTCCAAATTAGTAGCTTTAAACTACATTATTAATCATAAAAGTTATGCGACGTTGTTAAAGTCTTGACGTTTCCTATTATTGTTATACTAGCCGACCCATTACCCGGTTTCACGCGGGAATTATGTATGATGTTCCCAAAATAAAAAAAACCTAAAAAAAAATAAATAAATAGCCTATACTATAATCTAGGACGTATGCAAATGTGTACCTACTCAAAATTTCATTAAAAAAAACTTTAGCCGCTTAGGCCTGAAAGAAGGACAAACAAACAAACAGAATACGTTTCATTTTCAGATCTCAGTAGGGATAGGGATTTCATATTAAATCTTAAATCAAAATCTTCAATTCCTATGATAATACGAAAGAGGCATACCTGTTGTAACCTGAATTAAGAAAACGCTTTATTATACGTAGCAGATTAATTTATGTATATTACTGACAGATATAATTGGTAATACTTGGTGTCCATTCGAAATTAATAAGACCTTATCGAGTCATAAATATGTTGCTTCTGGAGAGAAAAATTATTTATGCATTCGCGCGTGCACGGTCAAAGGAGTGTGAAAACGGCCCCTAACTGATTCGAGCAAGTTCCCGCGGATAATAGCTTCACGGTCCGTGGAAGACCATAGGTAAACCCCAACGCGATTGCTGAGTCATTACATGACTCCGAGAAACCAGCTAACTAGTTTCTCAGTAACCAGATCATCTTCCTCTGAAATTCAACATACTACACACGATTATGACTCGAATGAACAGATTATAAGTTTGTCAGTGATAATTGGGTTAGGTAAATTTGTCTAGCATTTTATTATGGCGCAGTTTCTATATTGAACCACTAGTGCATTAATTATTTGTACCAGCACTTTCTGTTTAATTTTAAACAAAACCAGTGCTGCCCGTTAATATTGCTAGAATCTTATTATTTATGAGTCATAGTTTGGCAACTGAGAAGGGAGGGGAATTAACGTCGAATGAAACATTGCTTCGGAGACCAGTTGATGTTACATTCGACCTACGACTCTCACTCTTACTAAATGATCGACCTACTTTGGGGTACCGGGTTTGGTTCCTTGTCTGCCTGACGCACGTTCGCGCAAGTTTTGACCTGTCTCCTGGTGCACCTCCACTCATCAGGTGAACGCCTATTATCCACGTTTCAAAGATTCAAAAGAGTCCCTTCTTCTCCCCAACGTTTGTCGTACCGCCCTCTTTTTCAGCGGCTCGTTCTTCAGTTGCACGCTCAATTAAAACGCAATAGCCATTGAACACCAAAGTTGCGTCCGATCTGGTCATACCACAATTAAAAGATTAATATCAATTTGAATGCAAGGACATTTTGTTTGCTCCGTTTTGGCAACATGTCGTAGTTTTTCTATCGAAGGCTAATCTATATATATAAAAGAAGAAGTGACTGATTGACTGACTGACTCAAAAATTAAAATTTGGAAGGTATATTGTTTTCATAGCGTAGAAGCCCACTGGGGAAGGATTTTTGGAAATTCCATCCCCAAGGGGCTAAAAAGGGGTAAAATGTATTTTCTCGAATTTCTGAATATCTCTTAGGCCCGATTAGATATCAACTTGATTTCTACTTACAACACCTTCCCCACCCTTAGAAAAACAGTTGTTAATACATTTAGGATAATGTAAGTTAATGTACTGGATAATTTATGGCAACCTGTTAAGCGTATATTAATCACGTAGTTGAAAAGTACCTGCTACGAGTTTAGAAAATAAATTACCAGGAAGAAATAAGAAACTCACACAAGCTTCAAGCATCTACATACTATACAAACAATAGATCACTAGGGGAAGGACATTTCGTAAACGTGTACTCACTTAATCTACACATAAATAACAAGTATGAACCATCTTAGTCATTCTACCATTTCTAGCTATGCTTTACCATTTGCTCTACTGTTTATCTTACTGCCATCTGTATTAACATTATGTGAACCTTTCGCTAACGGTAGTAATATAGCATGTATTATTAAAAAATATTCTTTCGATTACCTCAGGTTAGATTTTTATTTTCTCCCAGCTTACAGTTTTTTATAAGACTAGCAGATGGCATTTCAGGGCACAGCCCTATATAGCCGAACAAACATTGGTCATCATTTGATTAGCTTAAATACCACAAATGTAAGAAACGCCCACCGAAGTAACCAGTAAGTAATGCAAACAGATATCCTTGATTATCTGGAACGACGTAAAAACCATAGGTAAGGTATTAAATCAAAGTGTTAAAACTATACCACTGTTATAAGTGTTAATGAAAATTCTGTTAGTGAAAGATGCTTTGATGTGTAACGTCTATTCGTCACGGGTACGTAATCTTCTGAGTTGCGCGTGCAATGTGGACGAAGCGCAGGTGTAACGAGAATCCTACCACCGATCTAAAGTGTTACTAATTGTAAGCGTTTATACCGTGGTAAATCCCCCGACCTTGCGCTTTGCCTACACACACGCGCGTAGGCACGAGAGTTGAATAATACGTCGGATAAATTATTACGTTAACAGCTTCCGTGACGTAGCTCACGTTATCCCACAGACCTGACCTCTTTTTCACAGTGACGCGGAGGAACCGCTATGTCCCTTCACTAAGCTCCTCAGTTGTCACCGGTTACACAAATGACGGCGAGGAGGACGTCATCATTAAATTAACAATAAACAATGACACCGTGAATTCCTTCCTTGATGTACAATTTCGCGAATGCTCGCTGTGCACTGCGCAGACTTTTTTTCAGAATTGTTTTTCGTCGGTGTCATTACTATGTTCGTAACAGAATTTATTTGACTATTTTAATCATCTCGATTCAAAAGACACTAAATCGTATTAACTTTAATTTGTACATCTTATGTGGTGGAAGTACAATCGCAGACTTCCCTACTGCAATAGAATGCTTGTTATCTATCATGAAAATTTATGGTGGTTGTTTGTCAGTAGTTGATATTTTGATATTTATTATATACTTGGATATTCGAATTATATTCGCCAAATAATTGAGCAACTAAAGTATTCGAATATTCGAATACCGAAAAATTCGACAAATAGTCCCAGCCTTAGTATCAACGCCTCTATGATCGTTTCCCATATGTCCAAAATATTTTTGTAAATGACAGTGGCTTGTTGGAGAAAAGAGTACGTTTTTTCTTTTTTTTATACGTTTCGTATCTCCCATATGTATTTACCGTTTCATCAATAATTCCGTGGAAAGGTTCCATTTTTGTAGCGCTCTGTTCATCCGGAAGTAGCGTGTATATACATTCCTGGAGAAGTTCGGCGACAAAAATCAAGTCGAATTGCCATTCGATGCAGGAAGCGAGCGTTTCGCGCGATATTCGCGCGTGGGCGAGAGGGGAGTAGCGACAGGTATGGCGCGCAAGTCTGCAAGGTGTATGAATCAGTCGCAAGCAAGTGTAACGACCGAGTGACGTCAAGAGGATTGCACAATGAAGCGCGCCGGTAATTCCAAACGTTACTTTGGTCGATCGATTTCTAGTTAGATCCTCCTTCGAACGCGGCAAAGATCGAACGAACCGCGACGGGATTAGTATTCAGAGCGTGTTGCCCCTATCGTACGAACGACACTGTAATCACGACGGAGCACTAATTTCAGTTTGTTCATTTTCGAACTATTACAGTACATGTACTCACTTGGTAATGCCGTAACATTTCGGTGGTAAAAATGGACTGGAAGCGTCTTGGTGGCGAAAAGCGACTGCTAGATTATTTTAGTAAAGCCGGGAATCCACCGGGAAGCTAAGCTTTGCTATGCTATGCTATGCTATGCTATATACGACGCAAAAAATGTGCAGTCGATGCGTTCAAAATTTTTCTCAATGAGATTATCATGGTTTCAGTTATTTCTTTACGTTTTACGGGTATGCGGTATATTATTTTTTAAAGTGGAAATATCTATTAGTTATATAATTATATTCGTTATGTTTTACTCACTAAATGATAGAATAGATTGAATTAATCTGTGATTATTATTATTAATATTTTTAAAATCTAATCCATTGCTATTAGTATTTCCTGGATTACATACCCTTCAAATTGAGTAAGAAGATTCGAGCTCAAAAGTAGATAATCCAGGTTTAAACGAAGGAAAAGATCTGACTCTTTCTGCAGGCATACATATTTAAACTGATTTTACTAAATCGATTTATTTATTTTACATCGTATTATACCTATGACGTTCATCAATACTGAGGTGAGATTATATACAACTTGAATGCTTCGTGTTCTGACATTATTCGCTCAATCACATTTATATCATTGGCAAGCAAAAAATATACCATTTATCAAACACGTTATTACATAAAGAATCTCTTTGTTTCTCTATCATGTATTACTTTCCTCCTGTCTGTTTCAATGGGAATCCACAGTGCTGCAATTAAGAGGATAAAATTGAAAGTAACATGTTGTCTCATGGGAAGAAAATAAAGGTAAAAGGAGAATGCCTTTCGGAAATTCCCTCAGTTTCCGCTAAATGCAACTTGAATTTTAAATAATTTTTGCGGCTGACTTTGAGCCGTGCGACGGGAAAGTTGCGCGTTCAGTGTCGACAGATTTTCCAGGCGCTCCAGTAAATTCGAGAAGATTTCACTGGTTGTGGAATTAAACCCACGTGACGTCAGTACGAAATCCGTCTTATAAGCGTTTAAAGAATCACAGCAGGACACCTTTCAGCGAGAAAGTGGAGACAGTTGCGAATGAGTGAAAGTGCAACGTAATAAGGCCAATATGAATCACTGGTTTCCAAATTCGCACGCTCGGACGAGCATTTCTTTTGTATCTAGAGGAGGACGAGCATTCCATAAATTTGCACTGTATTATATTTATGAGATTTTGCAGTTTATTATAAACTGTTGATAATCGATTAATTATAAATTATGACGTATGTAAGTTCGTTGGTAAGGAATATATATTTGGAGACTGAGAAAGGAAGATGGTAAAAATGGCCAAATTTATTTGGGCTTGGCATTTTTCCCGACACATACAGTTTTGATAAGAGGTAACTCAATAAGTCCCAAGGTATTATACAAGCGTAATTACTTACAGGAGATACGATTGAAAAGTTGTAAAAAAAATACACGTAAGGAAGGCGCGTAAAGTGACAATTTGAAAGTTGTTGATTGTAAATAATCGTAGTGTCGGAATGAATGCATGAAATGCAAACATTCGAACGCCATTTTCCAGATGAAAGTTGATATTTTTATTTCATGTAAAGTAATAATGTAAAAGAGATGAATTAACCATCATAGAAAATGAATTAAATAATTAAAATTTCTCAAATTGACTAAAATTGATTAATACAGAAATATACATAAAATATTATTTATGTGCATTTGGTACATAAAATAGGTGTATCTCCTGTATAATTTTTACAAACATTCTTAATTTGATCACAATTATTTTCACACAATGAGAGTAATAGAAAGCATTTTTTATTTCCAATGATCATTGCAATTTGTATAAGGGAATCAAAAGTACAAACGAAATGTTATTAAAATTGTTAGACGCGTGGCAAATATGGAAAAAATTCTTAAAGCGTGAGTTACCAGTAATATTAAATAATATTTCAATTTAATTTAAAAACTGCATATAAAAGAAATGGCAATAAACGGGTTAATGGTGCGAAAATTCTGTTCGTGCTGAATATGTACATGTTATAGACGGTGTCTTAATAAATGTAAATTGATTTCAAATATTCTGTTTATCATGATCTACAATCGTTAATCATTCAAATGAACTTGTCGGTCGTTAGATATACGTAACGTGGAAAGAATTTCATTGTGGGAATAACGTGTTTTATGAATGGAAGACACTTCTCTTAGAATCCTAGATCAAATATAATTTTCTTACGCCTTCAGCGACTCTTATGGAAATTTTGATGATGTCAAAGTCACGTTCCTAAACGTCATAGTACTCGGTATTTGGATCTGGCAGGTTACACTGGCCTTCACAATTAGGAAACTACTCTATTCTCATCGTAGAAGTGTGTTTTTGAGCGAGACTTATTATCACCGCTTGAATGAACGTAGTAGAAGAATAAAAACTATTTAAACAGTGCACTTTTTGGATTTCTGTTCCTAGTTTATGTTCGATTATGTAAGAAGCACTTTATGCCACATGCAACATTGAATGGCACTACTATTTTACGATGTTATCTAATGGACAGTTTCTGCTTGAAATTTGGAAATTTTCGTGTTGAAATTTTCATGTTTGTCAGAGCGAGATACAATTAAGTGCTACAGTGTGTGAAATAAGTACTCGGACACTGTTTTCTTCGACATAATTGTTTTTGATGAAAAAATAAATATTTTTTTATAAAATCAGAATCTAAATTTCGGGCAAAGCCGAATAATAAAGCTAGCATCTAAATATAACGTTAAGATAAACATTTCGATTATCAATTGTTATAACTCAGGGAGCTTATTGTTTCCACAACTCTAAACGAGTTTAAGAAATTTTACATTACGATATCTATATTATCTTAAGAACATTTCCTCTGAAACACTTACACACATACACGTACACACTACACATGCAATTTTGCGGTATTATTCACGCGTTTACGTAATTCAGCTTCCTTATTACTGATACTGTGTGGAATATTTCGTCTGCTTCTTACGCAGGGAAAAAATCGCATCCATATTTTCGCGATCCGTCTACGTCAACGACATTTATTTTTGTTTATTGAATTCGATTAGTAAGCGACTACAATCATTCATTTTGTTTGTTTACAATTACGTCAACGAAAGCAAATGTGTAAAAACACGCACTGACGTTTGCCTACGTCTGTATTTACGTCATACGATCAAATAACGTTGTGTGAAGTCTCCGAAGACATTTCCACGTTTTGCAATTACTTATAAGTGCCATTCTCGGTCTTGATCGTTGACATATTGCACGGGTTGGGAAATTTTTAATCCTGGAGTTAAGAAAGTTCGTGCGCAGCGTTACAGGTACAAATTATCCAGGATTTGTGACAGGATAAGGTAGCAGAACAGGTATATTGTTTTGCTAATACATTCTGCATACGTGCATTTTAATTTATTCCTTAGATTTGCAGTTCCAAATGTTTCGTTTCAGATTAAAGGAAATGTGGGACCTATTAAGTACCCCTTCGTACATAGTACTAGCATATTTAGCTCGTCAAGCGCATAAGGTGCACAAATGCGAATTGACAGATGACCATCGACCAGAAAACCGTGATCTGTTGATAATAATTATTCATAAAAATAACAAGGATTTTGGTGTCTTTCGAGACGAGGATATCTGAGAACGTAAACGATTTCACGCGAATGGCGCAAAATACGTTAAAGGCCGCCGCACATAATGGGGGTGCGCGGCGCGACGAAGCGAATCGGAGAAATTAATAACAATTAATCAATTAACTATCACTGTACTTCGGTCATCAATTGTGTATAGACTCTTCCCCACGCTTCGCCTAGACGCGTGACGGTCTTAATTCATTCGTGAAACAGTGGCATTAAACCCGGTTTCACACGGCGATTTTCAGTGTTTTTTTTTTTTTTTTAGAATCGTCGCGCGAATGGTTCGATAATGATCACAATACTCAATGTAACATCGGTATCCATCATACACGTATCGCGATACATGTAGCGCCTTGTGACACCGGGCTTAACGCGTCGCAGCAAAGGATCATCCGTCATCCATTGCTAACAATCGATGCGCATCTAGAAAGGCAGAGCGCGGATTATTGACTCGCGACACGAGCGCGGAGGAGCAGCCTCGCGCACGACAGAGTGGCCTGTATGTGCTGTGTACCGCCACGCAACGCGTGGTCAGTGACACGACAGAGTCGTGCGTGCGAAAGGTTTAAGGCCGCGGTTGCGAGCGTGTGCTTCGTTTAACCGTGCCTCTCCACGCACACGCACGCACGCACACACACACACACACACACCCTGTATCGCAATCGCGTGTATACACGACGCGTGTTTCGCGTCGTGTGCCGTTCGGCTACGTCTCTCTCCTTCCATCTGGCAGCGGCAAAGACCGCTGACCTTGGCCTGCTGACCATGAGTGTCGGCCGCCTTGATTCGTTATGTTAGCGCGAGGGCGCTACCGTATCCGTACTCGCCAGGTATCCGTGGATCTCTCCGATGCTCTTTGGACCCAAGAACAATCGAACGCCATCCTTCCCGAGCCGAATCGGTCGATGATTAGGATTCCGTTTACCATCAGACCTATCTTCGTTGCACAATGTTGGGGAGCCGAGACGCGTGATCGCCTGGACTCTCTAATTTCGGAATTGCGCGCCGAGATTGTATTTTGGTTACGTCGCGGGTTAAGTAGTACACGCGCAGTAGCAAGCTGTTAAGCTAATAACATTCGATTCTAGAAGAACGTTAAAAGATTACAAGCTTTTTTATGCTACTATCTCGCTAGATAGAAAATGTATATGAACTAGGGTGAAACAGCTTTTCGGAAAGAGCGTTTATTTTTTATTCAATCGAACTCCGTAATGTCACGCAGGTGGAATTTTGAGACTGTTCGCTAGAAGAGTAATGTTACGGAGGCGGGTATTAACGGGTTAATCACACGTGGAATTCGTGAGTTCCTGATTTGTGTTAAACTATGACCTTGGGCTATTTTCCGAAATTCAGGTGATAGTTTACAAAGAATTGTAGCTGCTACAGACTTATAAAGATTGTTGGAAAGATGCGGGGTGGTAGTCCCAAGGGGGCGCAAAGAATCGTAATTTGAAGCAATGGAACTCTTACTAACTTCTGCAAGAACAGAAAGCAAATTTTAATTTCAACAAAGTAATATGCCCGAGCAAATCCTCTCCATTTTCAATTCCTAATTATTGTGTGTGGATTAAGAATTACAAAAACATTAAAAACAGCAACTGTTATCGTGTGCAAATTAATGCAATCTTAATATATACAGCAGAAAGTGTTTGTGTGTTAGTCTGTTGCCTAAAAACTTTCGAATGATAAACTCTGAAATCTCGAAACGTGCCTCAGCTCATTATGCCTGGCTAATCTAGAGGAATTTGAACATTTTCACGGAAAAATCGAAAAAAGATATTTTTTGTATAAAATCATAATATAAATTTGGGGCGGAGCCGAGTAGTAAAGTTAGTATTACATAAGCCAAGATATTGCCTAGAAATTGAATTAGGATGAAGCAGGTGAGTGGCATTCGCATACAACTGTATGAGTCACTATCACGACGAATGACTCACAAGAAAAATTGACGATAGGACTACGTACAAAGCCACAAGATTTTTATTAAGCTACCTATATTATAGCAACGATAAAATAAAAACCTGCAACGTACTTTGCAGTTAAATAAAAAGAAAAGCGTCCTTTGCAGCGCAGATTCATAGAAACCCGGTTCCGTAGTAGCATTTATTGTTGGCATTTTGATGGCCAACTAATTCCCAACTTGGAAACGCTGCGAACCAACTAGAAATGCTTCTAGGGTTGCTTGCGATGAAATTATGAATTAGACAAATGTTTATAGTTTCATAAATACTGTGAGGATTAATATTTGAAGAAACTGAAGTATCGTCATGCTTTACCAGTGTCTTAAGCGTTTCCGGAACCACGTAAAGTATAAGATATTTCCCGAGCCTACAGATATGTTCGGGTGAAGTCATCACCAATTTGATTGAGTAATAGCAGCAACAAGTATCCGCGTATTACACGGATCATTTTCTTGGTGCAAGCTTTGCTCGGTAATGTTTATATTTTTCCATCGTGTGCAGTTTTGCCGTGGAAGTTTGTACGGAGGTGTAAGATTCCGATAGATGATGGCTAATTTTCCACGTCCTGCTCGGTCACAAATAAATGGGGAATGAATCTGTGCGGCACGCGTGTTTGTAACGTATGATTCATTTCATTTTCTCCTGGCTAGTGGGCGTTTATGAATGACCACAAAAAAGGTAATATACTCTACTGTGGAAGAGCGTACATGGTGAGTGTACGGGACTTCGCCTGCACAAATTCAAACTGCTCTTAATTGAGGGGTAATTAATATTTTTGTATCTAATTGATCACAGACAAAATAGAAATAGTTTGTGTTTGGTGTACCGCGGATTGTAACTGTTGATATCTAAAGAGTTTCAATCGCCATTGGGAAAAAATACGACAAACAAAATTGGGATCTTGAGAAACTGCTAGGTTCCTGAGAAATGTTAATTAATTCATGCACCTATTTATGAGCTTTTGAAGTTACATTTATAGGTGTGTTTCTTGCGAAAGTTTTTCTATTGGGATTATGTTTATAAAATGTCTACTATAAAAATAAAGAAATTCAATTTCGAATTATTTATATTATTACATATTATTTGTTGAGACGACGAGGTTTTCATGCTGGGCAAACGAAGCTCAGCTCTGTAGCTCGGCTTTCGTGTCTCCATCTGTAGTAAATACCAGACTGAAACCACTGGCAGGCGGTACATAAGACACAATTAATCTGTTTCCGTTAACAAAAATGTTGGCATCGATTAAATTTCTTAAGCATTTGATTAATTAGTTACTCCCGGTAAATATTCATGCATTCATTGAATTTATAAGGCTAGCTTTTCCCAATGTGACGTAAAACTGTGGTGGTTTAATAAATTTTCACAGCAGCATGATTCACTAAAATATTTCTCCTACGCTAGACGTTGCAACTTGCAATCATAGTAACTAATTCAGTTCATTGCCTGCACTTACTTCACGAGACATTACGAGCAGCGATACCCTACGTTCAAGTGAACGATATCTCTCCATCTATGTCGAATCACGAAGAAGTTCGATCCGTAGTAAATTGCCTATAGAGAAATGTGATCACCTGCATCGAACTCTCCAAATCTAGAGGGCAATTTACAGGATTTAAGGTTTTAAAACGAAGCATTTTGTATCCCAGTTTGAACTTGACTAGAGGTTGTCAGTGTCGTGTGAACAGAACTTGTCGCGCGAGTTTATTCGGTGGTTATATAGTTGCTTTAATGTCCTGCTTTATATCTCGCATTACACATCCGTGGACAAAATATAAATGCTCGCCTAAATTTCATCGCTCACTATCTTCTGGTATACTGTTATTCTGTTACCTCGGTTTTCGGAGATACCTACACATGTCTTATTGTCACTCTGATGGTAATGAAAGAAAGGAAGCAATAAATATAGAATAATGAAATAAATAAATAAAATTCGTGTTGATCATTAGTGCATGATTGTCATTAAGGTAAACGAATTTTTAAATGTTCATTTATAAATCTGTTAAAATGGATTCGGCATAAAGTTGTAGCGTGCGACAAATTTATTTTTTTGAAGGTAAAATGTAAACTTTGTTAACCCCCTTCCATTGGTACTGACAAGGGAAGATTCCGAACCCGGAAATTCAAAAAATTCTGAAGCTTCGCGAATATGTAGGAGATTTCCTCCTGATTACAACGCAATTTTTATTTGCTACCCAAATTCACACGAAGGGGGTGAAATTAACACCTGAAAATTCAGCTGTTTTCCGATTTTGTGTTATACGTGAATTATAAGAGAATCTGTTGATCTGACTTCTTTGTTATTAAATACTTTTTGTACTGCGTAAAATCAGGGGGAAAAGTTATGCAAAAAGAATATATGCTAATACTGTTTATAGTAAAAAAGGGGGGTGGTCCTTTCGCCCTTTAATATTTTTCATTCCATTCTAGTGCCATGAAATACTGCCTGCAGTTTTAAATCAGAATATATCACCCACTGCGCTCGAAATGAGCCCGAGTAACGTAATATAGTTGTGGCAGAAAAATATTAACATATGTTTAAACAAATAGAATATAACTTTTAAGTGTTGAAGGCTGAGACACGTGTCGCGTTACTTTTAAAAATACAGAATAAATGAAACTAATTAAATTACAAAGCCTCCACTCATTTGTTTCTATTACCGTCGGTCACTGTGACTAATTACGCGATCAATCACGTAAGTAAACGTCGGTAGAATTTGCAGCGCAAATTATAATACAAAATAAAAGGGACTTAAGCCATTAATCGCATGCATAGAGACATCTGTAGAAGAAGTGATTAACTCACTTGTACGCCTACGCAGAAATAGTGACTTAAATACTATGCCCGAAGGCACACATATTAGCATAAATGATAGTGTGTGTGCGGGACTTACACCATAGTGAACTTCTTTACCGATTGACTGATTCTTCTCTATCGACCGTGGAAAAAATACCATACAGACGTGTTGGATGCGAAGCACAGTACATGTGCGCACGTGCCCCACTAAGAATCTGTTAATACGATGTGTTTCATTAGAATATCATGTAACAGATTCACACTTCGCGTTTAGTATGACGGAAGAGACCAACAATTTTAGCAATAATTTTAAAACTATTGTCAGCAAGTGGTTCAATTAATTTATGTACTTAAGGGTGGGGGGTGTGCACGTGCTAACGGAAGAGGAATCGTTTCCCATAATAATAATCCTCGATCACTTGCAGCAATTAAAGTTCAAAGGAGACTGGTTGTGAGCGATGTGAACTAACAAGTGTATGTATACTAAGCAATGGTAAGGTTTGTTAGATTAGAAGACGTCAGGAAGGGGGTTTAGAAACAAAAGAATGCGTGGAATGTTTTTGGCTGCCAGACACTAGATGTCTTGCCAAACCTCGTATCTATGTAATCTATAGCCCCTTAGAGTCGCACTGTAGTGATCCTCTTGTTTGGGCATGCGCAAATTCGTTACTTTTCTTCGGTTTACCTGCAATCAGTTATCCACCATATCCTTCTGATTTGACGTTATAAGATCATCGTCTGTGTCGACTGTTGCGCCATTTTTTAAATAATAAGAATTACAGTTTCTTAATGACTTAACAGTATGTTCAGTGTCAAAACTAACAACTCACAGGGCATAAATGCATTCCTTCAAATGTAAGTGGGAACAGACTTTCCGTTAAATGTTAAACCACGACGAAGAGTCGGGTGTTATTTTCTGTCTAATTTTTTTGCCTGTTTCCCATTGCACGATGTAAAAAACTGAAGCACACGCGTACAGTGTATAAAAGATAAAATATTCAATTATACATGATAAGAACATAAAACAGTCAATGTGGCGTCACTTCTGACCTATGATATTAAATGAAAGATGACCTTTTCTTAAGAGAATAATTATATTCTTTCTTCCGCTATTAAAATCAATTTAACGGAGAATAAAAAGTAAAATTGTATAGAATTTGGCACGCTCGATTAACTGGACCATAGAGTATAAGAAAATCAAAGCCTTTGTTAAGAAAAATATTTGGCAAAAAAGGAAAATGAGATTTACCGGAGGTAATAAAGTCTTCGCCTCGCTCAAGTGGTAGGGTAAAGCGGAACAAGCACGTTTTCACCCCTCCCGGTATTTTTTTCGTAATTTTGTATTGTCATCATAACTACGCACGCCTGCAAAGTTTCAAGACAGTTGGATTAGTGGAAGTGGGTTAAATAGGTGTTCTGTTTACCCTCGCAAATGTGTTCCGCTTTGCTCCACATGCGGTAATTTAGTAAACATTTAATATTTACACTTCAGCGCGAGGTAAAGAACTGGGTAAAACGTCATAATGTAGCGCAAGGACTTTAGAATCCAACGGTGTTCTTGGCGTTATAAATTTTCTAAATCCAAGTGAAAAAAAGTGGTCGAAACTAAAACACAATACTCTCTCATCGATGAGAAACATTGATGTTCCGTTTTACGCACTCGTTCCGCTTTACCCTACTCTACCCTATACCAAAGGTGTGTTAGATACCTTTCTCGAAACATGAATGCACGTAGAGAGAGAGAAATAAATTGTTGCATTAATAAAATGATAATACTACAAAATCTTTATATCGTACAGATTGGAAGCAGTTTTTCTTACTTCACTGCTGGGGAAGTTAGTGATGTTCGTAACTCGACAAAGAACACATTACGTCAGACTCAACTATCGATTTGTCTTGGCGTCGACCTATACTTGTACTTAGAATTACCTTCCCCTTTCCACGAATCGTAGGTGCTATAAGTAGCATAGTTAGAAATTTATTAAAATTCTAAAGAAAATTGTGTAAGTAATAGATTCTTAAAGAAAGATCAAGTTCTTCAGATTTTTCTCAGCGATTATTATTCTGTAGAAGTTTTCACGTGATGGTTAAAATTATGTATGGGACTTAACTTTTGTAATATAGGTAGTTTTCATTGGGAGAAGGTTGCTTTGTAAAAGCTACCCGTGACGAAAATGTTTGAAATAACATAATGTGTACACTTTGAATGTGTTTGGATATAAATGTAAAATTTTGTAGCCTGAGAAAAATTGTTTTTTTTTCGGCTGAATTATTGATACTAGAGCAACAACTCAAAAGAGTTTGATTTTTTCAAGGTCTGCCATTTAGAAGAAGAAGCACCCGATATCGACAGTACGTGGAATATTTTTACCCACGATCATTTGAAGGTCGACACGTCACAGATGGGTAAGTTCGTTTCCTCGGCAGCTAAAATAATATGGCAATTAAAACGTCTGCTTTTATTAAAAGAAATATATGTGACCTTGTAATATCTGACGCATTCACTTACATACACTGCGTTCCACATTAGAGCGTACTTGTTTCGCGCAGGGATACACTGTTGATTGGTAGTAAACCGGCAGGGAAAGTGCTACGACCAATCCCGACAGTGCTACGACCAATCTTATGTGGAACGCAGTGTAGATGTTGACAAACTTCCACTTATCGATGTCTCCTGTGAAATCCCTTCAGCCTCTCCCACAAAACATTTTTCTTTAATTTATTTTAAATTGTAGAATATTATAAAATTCCTCTATCTTCTGCTTTGAACCTCAATAATTATTCGAAGTTATTTATTTATAATTACTCACTGTCTTAATTTTTACTGAATAAGTTTTTTGATATGTATTTTACAATAATATTTATCATTTCCTGCAACGATCGTGTAAGAATTACATAAAAATGTTGCAAGTGATACTTATGTACATTCGTTATTTATGTACCTATATCTATATGCATACATAAGGAAGAACGAGTGATTCATTTTCCTTTCAAAGATATTTTTATACTACACTCCCACTGTTGTGATTATTTTCTGCCACTGTCCTTTATCTGTCAAGCAAATTAGTAGATTTATTAAACCGTCACCCTTACGCAACGTTATGTTGTACCTAAGAATAGTATCTATTTCCAAGGTGTTTGAAAGGTAAATATCATTAGGAAATCCTTGGTGTGAAGGGAGCCCACAGAGTGAAATTACATGAAAGTGAAAAGAGGAAAAAGTGAAAAGAGTATTAAGCACTAATTAATAATTTGTCATTTAACAATATTGGTTATAATTTTGTAACACTAAAATAGCTCTTTATAAAACAATAATACAGGGTTTTCCATGACGAATAGCACAGCCGGGGAAAAGAGTATTACTGTTTATTTTGAAATCGTTAACATAGGATTTATATTTTTATATATAATGTTTAATAGTTTCTCTTTATTATACATGTAAGAGTAATTTTACAGTGTTTTAAAAGATCCCACATCTACTATAGACACTCACACAGATTAGGCTGTATAGAGCATTGCAAAACTATTTTTTCAAAAGTCATTAGTAACAGTCGGACCGTTCATTCTATTTTTTTTTTTAAATGGCGTAATGTTCTCTTTTGCTGCACGAAACCCAAAATTTAATATGCGAAGTAGAGATTATCGTATTAAATGTTTAGAATGGTGAGCATGTATACGCGAACAATTATCTATCCGTTTATCCATATTATTATGGATGTATGCAGAATGATGTTGACCTTAACCTTTTGATTTGCGAGCGAAACGAAGCCTCATTTTTTATGTCACTCTTATGTAACAAGACTGGTTTCTCCGTCTTTTGTAATGCTGGCTGATTTCCCTGCTGTTTTAAATGTATTTTTGCAATTTGTGCGATCTGTGCATTATATCAAATTTGCTTTAGGAACTAATTTGAAATGGTAACATGATTTGTTTCACTATACTTCTGAGTTGTTAGCTATTTCGATATTGCACTCAATGATTACTAATCATTCTTGACCGAGTTCGGTCGATTTCATTCACAATATTTGCAGACGATACTTCACATCCCATGCATGTTCCGAGTCACGCTTATCATTCTCGATAAGAGATTAACAGAAGAATATTATGCTATAGGTAAATCGTTCTTCACATAATACTTTGGATGTGGTTTACGCATGGTGGTGCTTCGCCAAACTTTTCTGGACGGATGCACAGGATTTTCAGTTACGTAGATCAACGACCAATTATGTAGGTATATAGGCTTGCATTCAGATGATAACTGATCATTTTGATCGCTAAACACGTTCCGTGCCACGGTGCAATAACAATAATTATCGTAAAGTTAATAACAGTTCAGATGAATTTGATTACATCCAGCCTGCTTTAAGTTCTCTTCAGTGAATATTCCTTTAAATTAGCATTACTTATTTTTCAATAAACTGTTAAAAAAAGGAAACATTTATGTACTCTTCAGTTTGAAATTTTAAAGATACGCATATACACATGGAATCTTGATACGCTAGGAAAGCAGAAACGTTGCGGGACGTAGAAACATGAGAGAAAATATAGTTCCAGCCTTAATTGTAGCGTCTGGTTTACAGTTGGTATCTAGGCCGTTTTTATTAGCACAATAAACGGTTCTTTTATGATAGCAATGTTCGTTTGACATCAATATAAGGATGTTTGATCCGATAAAACGAATAAAACGCAATCTAAGCTGCGTTATCTTCATATTTTATTAATAGTTATACATATACCTACCTAGCATTAAAACACTGATCTCTTACTGCGCGTAAGTCTATAAATCCAATCATTCTTCGTACTTATTTCTAAAAAAAAACTGCATAATTCAAAGATACCAATCCTATGAACACTATAACTACCAAACCAATCAAAATGACTGGCTTAAATTTCATAATAAATTTACCATTTCTACGTATGAAAAAGTGTATTTCTAAGTAGTAAAAATATGTATAATATTATGCATATATTTTTTAAGGATATAAAAATTAAAGAAATATGAATAGCTAAATCTTTATTATCCGTGCATAACATATTTTGTAAATAGCCAGTCATTCTGACTGGTCTGGTAGTTCTAGTGTTAATGAAAAATAATCTTAAGTGCCTTTAGGATGAAACGAACAGTCCGTAAATTTGAAATAAATAAACAGTAGGTGTAATTTGCTCGATAAAACCACAGCCAGAAATTCGCGCTTATCAAACTGATTCGCAATAATTCGAATTCAACCACAGAACATTCCAAACTCTTGTTTTCTCTTACCACCAGAACTAACGTCCACTCTAAAGTGTGCGTATCGCCGGGCTCACATTAATCTAATGCTCGTGAAAGAAAATTCTGGTATCAGATTAACGGGCACGGTATTCCACGCGAGACCGTCTGACGATAGTATTCCCGTCACGAACCTCCTGCACTTTAAATATTCCAACGCGGCCGATGTTTTACGCCGCGTGCTACAACGAAAAACCATTTGCGATACTTGCTCGCGGGATATTGTGCGGCGGTTCTGTTGTCGGATCAATAGTAACGTTTTCTGGCGAACGCGATGTCTAACCAAGGCAGGCCTCATTCTACTGATGCCGGTACTGATAACTTCGATTTCGTGATACGCAGCGTAACGATCGAAGAGGGAAGTTGAGGTTATTTGCGGTCGGTTGTCAAGGACTTTCTCTTACATAATACCTTCGCGCAGCATAGCCACGTTGCCCGACGTAATAAGAAGGCTTACGCAGATCGACCGAGAACGAAATCATTTTTGGATTCGGGATATTAATATCTGCTACGCGCTCGACGAATTTGGATCTACTCCATCTGCCTAAACACGCGAGGAAGTACTCTATTCGCTAACAAATATTTAGCCCTACTTCGAGCGTTGTATTGTTTGTGGGCGATGCAACATGTCGCGACGCATGCCTGGACTCTCAGGTTTCATGAAAAGGGTACCGTGCGCACCAGCCACGACGTCGAGCAAGATGTATGCAAGTGCGGCTATCTACCCACGTAGCAACATGTATCATGAGACCTGAGAATCGATGCATGCATCGCAGCATGTTTCAAGGCCTGGGGACCTCTTAAGGGGGGAATCCTGTTCTTTGGACTAAAATCATAGCGAAATTTTAGATTTTTTTTTTGTAGAACCTGGCGATTCGAATAATCTGAAACTTGAACCATGTTTTTATGCATCTTTGAAGAAGTTGTAGTTTTTTTTTTATTAATTTTTAATAATAAACATAGGAGTTATGCATGATCAACCATCAGGCCGCCGTTGTCCGCTTGTGCGCACGATATTTCCGTAACCACTGAGCCGATTGCCTTCAAATTTCGCCTGTTTGTCCAACAAACATTACTTCGTACTTTCGTGAACCAGGATACCGATAAGTTGTATACTTCTTTGATTGCATAAGAAAATCGGTGCAAAATTGTATAGCAAAAGTCAATGTTTCACACCTTTCAATTTGAAAGCGCTCTACACTCCTCAAAATCTTTTTGTATTTTTCTTCTGGCACGTCAATTTATGGCTACATATGTATACACTGAAACGCCGTTTCATTTTTCTGTTTCAGATTACCAGGAAGATAAATATCATGGACACCAGCGGACGACGAATTTTGTGCGGCGTGTTGGTTGATCATGTATAACTCCTATATTTGTGATCAAATATTTATAAAAATAAAACTATTGTTTCCTCCAAGATGGATCAAAATATGGTCCAAATTTCAGATGAATCATATCGCTAGTTTCTTAAAAAAAAAATCCCCAATTTTCCTATGTTTTTAGCGCAAAGAATAGGATCCCCCACTTAAGTTCTCGCGCTGTTTTGAATAAAATTCACCGAAATAATAAACAGCAGCGGGTCGGTTTCAGACAATCGATACTTTGTTCTACTTCACCTGGCGGAACACTTTTTCGTGGGCAATTCAGTTTCAAATAGCACAGGCAAAAATTTTCAATTAAACCGCACTAGCGAATTTTGACCAACAAAGAACGGAATGCAAGCCTCGATCTCGAAAACAACATACCTGATGTATAATCGCGTCCTTCGGATGTCGACCAATGTTCGTCCCGCGACGACCAACGGTGCCCAAAAACGACGCTGTTGGTGTCCAACAGAGTTCTTCCGCAGCAGCGTCCGCAGCTCACAATCGATCGGATGGGATGGGATCGGAAACACGATGGGACCTGACGATCGCGCGCGTACTGCGGCTTCCCAGTCGGCCGTCCCGATGCTTCTTGCGAGGCCTGGTATCTTTTCAAGGACGGAATAACGGTGCCAGAGGCGCGAATGACACACTAAGCCGGTTAAATGTTCGGCCACTTTGCTTTCGGCGCACCTCGCGAGCACTTATCGCGCGGCTCGTTGAGTCGACACGGGGATGTGGGCCGCGACGCGGGCGGGACAGGGTTTCCGCGGGAAATTTGGAAACAGCAAGCGTGTCCGCGTTGTGGAGGACGCTAGAGAGGAACTGCCGCTCCGTGAGAGATTGCGGAGAACGAGGCGGTCGCGTGTATCGGTCTAGCTTGCCGTCGGTATTGGTACTAACGTATACATAAGTGCCTCCTCCGCGCTGGTATGTAGATATGTGGCTTCGACCGCGTTCAGAATCGTGCGAGAGTGGGGCGTCTGCGCTCTCTCGTGGGCGACCTTTATTTGCATGGGAATTAGTGCGCGGGCGTATGTATATTACGCCCGTGCAGGCTAGGAATGCGTCGTTTTCCTCGGAGGACCGAAACAATTTTTCGGGGATCCGTTCCTCCTCGCTCATTCTTCTTCGACAGTTCCCCCCCACTGGTGTGAGAAAAAGGGGGCTGCACTGTAACTCGGGTTGAAAATGGGGCATTTTTATCGATTTTTTTTTCAGGTAAAGTGTTGAATAAAATCCTGCGGTCTTTCGGGTGTATATCATTAATACATACTTATATTTCGATGACCTTGAAATATGTTGTAGGGGGCATGATTCTGAATAACTTTTTCTTATACATGTAATCGTCGGTCGGCCTTACTTTCTAAAATATGCGCAAAAAACCTTGGTAAACTTTTCCTCGTGGATTTGAAGGAAAATTTTTTAATCACCTTACCACGATCTTTTCTCCGTACAGTATTTCTGTTGACTAATTCCGACACAACGCATTCCACTTTCCAACTTGTCCCGCGTAGGTATTAGTATTGGTTGGGGCTAGATTAGTGCAGGGGGCGCGTAAAGCATGGTAGCGAACCGATGTGAGTTTAACTGAAACATAATTTTTTCGCTAGAAAGAGGGTGCTTTCAAGAGTACCTGTTGAGTGTGTAGGGGGTTCCGTCAACATCCCGACTATGTTCGCCAGCGCCGGCGCCGTTAGATATTAGGGTGGCTCTGGTTCTAAAACGTAATTTTTTCCAGTCTCATTTTCAGCATCCCCAAACTCACATCGGTGAAGTTAGACCCGCAGAGTCGCGGACTGTTATTACGCGATTTATCTAAGTCTAGCTTAACTTTGTTATTCTAGATACGCCATACTATTGATTAATAAAAATAAAAAAAATTTCCATTTTCTGAAGAGTACTATGTATATGTAGGTATTGCTGCATCAAAATTTTTGGCGCTACATTACAGATTCAGAGGAAGGATTTGAATGGAATACTTAGGAATTGGTCATATGCAGAGTGGCTATGGATAAGTGCCAGCTGCTGAATGGTAGGAAATACGAGGAAATGAAGGGATGCAGTTTTTGGGGGAAAGAAACGACATCGAATAAGATTCTTCGGTAGTTTTGTACGGTTATTTCACTTTATATAAAAAGTAATGAAGAAATTAAATATTTATATATTAAATAAATTCTAAGCATTTTGTGTCAATATAAAAAGACAAGAAATAAAACATTAAAACCGACTTAAAAAAAATAAGACTGCACTAAAAAGTAAAAAAAAAATTATTCCCTTATTTAATTTACGACTCTCATATTTGTTAAGTCGGCATCTCATCATTTGCACTGTTCAAATCTTGCACCAACTTAAAAAAAATATGAGAGTCGCAGATTAAATAAGGGATTAAATTATGTTTTACTTTTCAGTGCATTTTTATTTTTTTGAAGTCGGTTTTATTTTTTTTTTCAAATTTTTTTCTTACTTAAAACACTAATTATATTTAAGCTATTCTCATTAATACCACAATGTTGGTTGGAATCGTTATATGTCCAAGCATGAATCATGTGAGTAGGTTACAAAGTCTAAGTACATACGTGCATAATAATAGAATGCACACATAGTTGCGATATGTAGCATTTTCCCTTTGTCGATAATCCTATCTCTAATACTTGTACGTGTATTTATATATAAAATATAGCATTATAACTTTTCTCAAATACAAATCCCAAGATTCTACAAGTGAAGAATATCAAACTGAACATCCCACTGCCAAAACATCGAATTATTATGCGTTTATCTTGCTCTGTTCCTGAATGTTCAATTAAAACTTCTCTCGAGTAACATTCTTGAGTGTAAAAAGATTTTAGCCAAAACCGTTTCTTCCTTTTAAAATTACTTTAATTGCTTGTCTATTTATTACACAGTGCAATTCATTCGTGGCATATATTACCTTATGCGAATGATGTACGTCACAGGTATTGCATGTAAGGAACTCACACTTATCTCCGCATTTAATTGCAAGCAAAGGCGAGGCTTACGTAACGATTGCCAAGCGAGAAGAGTTTACTAACTGTGCAGAAAACATTTATTAAGGAAATTCCACACAACCATTTAAATGATTAATTGCTTTTTTCATCTAATTAAACGTCGATAACTCGGCAGTCGTTAAAGTTCAGCGCTGCAGCGATGAGAACAAAATGTAAATGCATTTCATAAAGATTATTACCTAGATCAATAATCCTAATATTATTACAAGGAATAGTGCTTTCATAATATTTTACATATTCTGTTAAATTTTGGATATCAAATAAGATGTGGACTCAGAATTTGTTCCATGATTACTCTTTAATAAGACTTCATAGCCCAAAACAGTGTCCACGGATGCAAAATGAAATTCACGTAACAACACTGATTCTATCGGTGCGAATCTAAATTTGAATACACTGGAATTCACTTCCTGAGTGCTACGCATATATCTAAAAGTAAACGATTGCGTGGCTGATGTCTATCAATAGTCAGAAAGCTGTGGGGTTCGAGAATTCGTAGTTACAGGTTACAGATAACGATTACAGTGAATTTACGAATTCAGAGGTTTCTACGAAATTGCAAATTTAGTGCGAAATGAATAGAGTGCGTCAATTTTGTCGCGGTGAATTTTTGTGGATTTCGATTCATACATAATTTATATTAAAAAAATGTAGAAATAGTCAATATTATGCCACTCATATTAATTCTACAATTTTAATTATTTCATAATAAGTTATCCATGAATTTAGATTGCGTACTAAAATTAGGCTAATTATACATATAACAAATCATTTTGTTTGTTGTGTCTGAAACTGTGACTTTAAATGTTGCAACCGCATGCTATTCTACAATCGCATTTTTTAATTGTTCTGTAATGAGTATGATAGGGATCAAGTTGGGAATTTGCAGGATGTGAACGTCATAAATGAAATTAGTATTTGGAACGTTCCACTTGGTGTGCAATGGGGAATCACAATTCAAATTCCCCAATTGGGAAAACCCTGTCAGAAAATCAGACACATAGCAATTCACAGTTAATTGCTCGTTTTTATTTCCCAGTGAAACTTTACTATTACGTCTTGTTGTGGCAATATGCGAATAACTGTTTGTTTACGAGTAACTTATCGCGGAGTGAACACAATTGACCAATTGTTTATAAAAATATTTCTTTGCCAAGTACGTGTATAACTGTTACATCGCGGCGTTACAAAATGTCGCGAAGTTTGTTTGGAATTTCACTTTACTGCTGCACTGTCGTATGTATTAATCGGTATGTTTAAATGATAACATTAATTAAATAATATTAATGTAAAGCGTAGGAAATATAGTGTTTCGAAAACGCATAATTATAGGGTTACAAATGATCATGGGTTTGAGATAAAATTTGATATATTTGATATATATTTGAATATTCCACTCTCAAAACATCAAATTATTATGCATTTATCTTGCTCTGTTCCTGAATTCCCGATTGAAAAAAATTAAAAAAATAAATATTACCGGGAAATATTCTACGTGGCAATGGTAATACTGTAGCTAGTATAAATTTTGATTTTTGGGAGTACACAGTGTCTTCTACAAGGACACTTCAATTGCTTCCGAAGATAGTTTCGCTCATCAAAAAGCAGTCTGGTATGTTTTGATTCTTACTGTTCCTGGTTCGCGGTAAAGCTACCAGGTTGCTTCGTAACTTGCTCCCTGGAAGCGATCCTTATGAATTTTCATGATTTGCTGGAATTGACGACAGTTTACGGAGAAACAGCCTCTTCCTTCCGAGATTCCATTCTCGTGCTGGTTACACGGAACGGGTCCCTTTTAAAAGTCAAATGCGTGCTGAAAGTAGGTTGATGTACACTTAACACGTTCCCTGCCACTGACACTTTACTGTACTATAAACAAGCTAGCTATTGGTGACAACGAATATGCTAATTGGTTTTCTTTTTCCGTCTAATTGTTACAAAAACCAGCAAAACTGATGTAAACATTGAAACGCAGCGTTTTATTCGGTCGGGCATTTTCTATGAAGGACTATAAGTATAAGAGAGATAGGAGAGCACGATGATAAGGGTAATACAATTACACTGTTTTAATGTAAAATGTACTAGGAAATTTCTGCCAGCTCCACGAGCAAGCGTCATTGAATCTTTCAATCCCACTGCAAAACGATCGATAAACCCGCTGCACCGGTGTAGTAGAGCGAAGACCTGTGTCAGTGGATGGTTTAACAGGTACGAGCCAATGGCAGAACTCGTATCACCTGGCGCCACGCCTCTCCAGCCTCCAAGAGATCAGTACCTGGACCAGGCTGCTGGCGAAGCGGATTTGAAATTGTCCTAACCACTGCAGTCTGCACCATTCTTCTTTCGAGAATAGCAAAATTCCCATTCACCTAAAGCTGGAATAATATCGGCGGACTCAAAGACGACCCAGGAGAGTATTCTTCTACAGGAAGAACCACGTATTTGTGCTCCAGTTTTTCATAGTACTCTATCACATGCCGAATACATCGTAAGCTGATGACCAGTCAGTGGCGGATTCAGGAGCCCTGCTTGGAGGGGGCGAAATATGCAAAAGTACCTAAGTACATTTTTTAACCTTCTTTTACAAGATTCGAAATTTACTTGTAATTTGTATTTTAATATCTCTGATACTGTAACCGAAATAATTAAATTCACATTAATTATTTATACCGAATAGTACACAGTGTCATAATATTTTTCTATTTTATTACTCTTTGGGGGGCGATCGGGGCTGTCACCCCCTTCTGGATCCGCCCTCCGGACCAGTAAATCAGACTTCGAGATAAGGATCCGAGGATTATGGATCCTCCGAGGTGGGGTTCATACTTTCTCAGTACGGGAAGGTTATGGGAAATGTACAACGGGTAGCCATCATCATTACAACATCACGGGAAGATGGCGGACCGTCTGATGAATACCAAATAGCAGAGAGTACAGAAGGACGTAGGAAAGATCTAGGGTGCGAAAGGTAACAGATCTGGTTGGCCATGGTAGGAAAGTTAATTGGACGGTTCTTGCTCTTGAAAGAGTAATGATTAGGGGCAATTTGATTAATTTCTCCATGTAGAAAGTGAACCTGACATGAGGCAGAACCAGATATCCTAGTATTCTTGAGCTTGTACGGATTATCTTGGACTCAAAGATACATTTTGCGATTAATTTGTACTACATTATGTCCGAATTAATACAACTTTGTTTTAAGAAAATGTTCCTTATATGAACAACTATAATTCACAAATTCCTTGAACAGGTGCCATTTCTTTTGCTGCTTTATATTTCTGTGCCATTTTGCTATTGACAGTTAATGTTAAAAGTAATTCAACAGAAACTATATTGTATAAGTAACTTGAAGAAAATGTAAATTAAATGTAGTGTTCTAAAATCTAAATAGTAATGATAGATATTATGGTGCGAATGCACTATTATTTTAGTGAAAGAAACTATTCTTTTAGCATTGTAATGCTTAATGTAATGTTTTCTAAAAAAAATTATACAAATCACATTTTGATATGAATATAAAAATATATGTTTGCACGTAGAAGTATTGTAGTGTGTACTAATGTAACTGTTATACAATAAACGAATGAAAATTGTAAACGAAAGCTTTCCTAACATTTCTTGAAATCGAAACTCGCAAAATAACGTCTGTTCGTCGTAAATGCACTCATTCTTACTTACTGAAAATTATAAGCATACTCATATATTTTTTAATATAAAACTTCCTGCTTAGTTTTTTACCGCAAATTATGGTATATTATCTGCCCCTTAATTTGTCAATGGAACTTAATTTTATTCTTAAATTACCGTAGAATATACCTACGTTTTATTTTGTAATTTGAATTTTATCAATTAAAGTGTCAGACACTGTGTTTATTAATTTAAATACTTTTATAATACCTATTACGTCACTGTTTTACAAATATAAACGTACCTATACAGGCTTTCAGAGATGACCGTCATTTCTAAAAGCTAAGAAAGCTGTAATAAAATCGTACAAGCTTCTAAATAAGTATTAGAGGAAACGTTAAAGTAAATTGCACAAATTGCTTTCATTACTTTCAATTTCTCCCGCTGCAATTGTCGGCTTTCCTTTGTATGACATGTCTATACTGATACCTAGATAGAAAGTTGCTGTAGCAGGATAAAAATGCTAAACTGGAACTACATATAAAGCTAAGGGTAAATACCGATTTATAGAATATGCGCAAAGGTATTTTTATTTGATTTTAAGGTGTAATTGTGACACTTTTGTACTTTTTAAATATTGATTTTAGTGTTGAAATGATAATTTGATTTAGAAGTATTGATACGAGAATAAAAAACATGAGGCATAAATGTGTCTGTAAGAAAGACACGAGAGAAATTTAATTGACGACATTGAAATTTTTAGCAGTCAGGTGCACTGATTATTCGCTTGCGCAACAATTGCATAGATTGTACGGTCGTGTTACATTGAACGTACCAAGCACTGATTAATGTCAACGTAGAAGTGTTATTTTCTGTGATGTCCCAAGAAGAACGAGAAGTTCTGACACTTTTGCAAAAGACACATGTTCCACGTTACAGTAAATTAAACAGCTAATCATAATATAAACCAGTATGAAGATGTTAAAAGACAGGAGGAAGTGCCTATTTAAAATAAAATTCCTTGACTTATTCAAATGTATTGATGCACTCCAAAAACAATGAGTTGAAACGTATTTAGAAACTTAAGAAACGAGCGATCAGTACCGTTAAATGTTTAAAAACAGATCTTCCAATGTTGACATTTTATATAAACAAGCTAACGTCAGTGCTTTCGGCACCAATGTACATAAATTGAATGTAAAATTCATTATAAATAAATACAGAATTCACTAAAATATTATGTGAAGTTATTTGTACACATTTTGCAGTTCTAGGCAACAATGGTCAATGAAATTTACATGCTTCACCTAGGCAAAGGTCGGTGAAGCTAACGCATCGGTGCTTTTGAAAGATGCAATCAGCAGCTGTTATCGGGTGACTTATACCTGGCTCCAAGTGCAGTACATCGTGGAGCTTAAGTTGATCCTGAATGTGGCTCGATACCAGAAGGGCGGCGAGTTGTGACAACTTCCTGGAAAAGATTAGGCGTCGTTAGCGGCCTTCGCCGGGCGTCGACCCTGTCGACAGTCAGTAGTCTGTAGCACGATGTTGCTCGAGTTTCAAGATGTCTAAACATCGCTTCCCTCCGTACTATATCATCAATTTATGGAACTCTGTTTCAAAATCATCATCCTCTTATTTGAGATGCAATCACACGTATCGATGCGCCGAATAATTCTAACGGCTGGGGACGTTCTTTCTGACCCGCCATTTTGGTACCGCTCTGCTGTGGTCTTAGATATCGCGATTTTAAAATTACAAAGTAAAAATCATAACACGATGTATGAGAATATTCTTGTGTAAAAATATCATTTCTATTGCAATCTCAACGTGCAGGTATTATTTAAGTTAAAAGAAAAGATATTTAAAATGTAATAAATATAGCAGTAAGAAAGTGCGAGCGTCTAATTCTAATATTATCTAATATAATTCCAATTCCTTGGTGAGTGATCAAACTACTTAGATTTCATAACCGCTAAGAAGTGTTCTACTCCTGCTACAGCATATCGATCTGTAACTTGTTACACTGAAATCAGTATAAGAGTATCAAAGAACGGAGGAGGAAATCTCCTTTTTGAAGAAATATCAAATGCCATCATTTTATTTAACTGAATGAACCATAGATATAATTACTATCAAATTATTTATCAAACAACATAATCACTTTACTGTTTGATGCCATTTCTTGTTATAAACTGTCAAATTTATGGGAAACGTGCAATATCAATATTAAAGACATTAACTGTTGATGACGGTAGTAAAGACCCTTTCTTCACTGTGAAAAATTTCATTCAGGAACTTCATGATGTCATGGGTACTGAACTGAGCCCTATTTCTACGTTAATGAAATTTCGTGCGAAATGGAAACGAGTAGATAGATATGTACCTACTTGGGCCAAGTTATGGAGAAAGCTACCACACCCTAAATGATCCGAAATTGGGAAGATTTAGTCTGAAGATTTTAATTGCTAAAGAAAAGTAGCTTTATTTCTATTGCCTATCTTTTACTTCTTTTTATACTTTTACAACGTTTCTCAATGGGTTATTTACTAGTGAGTAGCATAATTAATATTATTTTAAATCATCTGTAATTTTTGTTTTTTAAGCATAAAATGGCTTGGTAGTTTTAATAATTGTATAATGTAAGAGTTGTTCTACGGTTCAGTATTTTTTTGCAAATTAGGGTTTAACTAATTTTTGGTCATATAGAGGGTTGGTCAGTTTGTGCATAACTTGGCCCACTTGTCGGTCGTGTTTCGCGGCGGGAAGTACCGAAACCTTACGAACCCGTCGAGGAACAAAATTTTTAGAGGAAGAATGAAAGTAATGTCTCATAAATCCCTTTGCAGGAGTTTTTCAACGCTGCATCGTGAGCACCTGTACAAGAGTCTCTCGCGAGTTAATCCACTTCCCCTCCGACGGTTCGACGGTGTCCCACTCGACCAGAATCTTCCCCACCCAAATCCGTCCAGCAAGAATCCACGGACCGTTGGAAGGGATGGGTCTGCCCTCCTCTGCATAAAAAAATCATTAGCTCCATCGGTTAGGTGGAGAATACCTTGTACTACAAGACACGTAATTCGTCGTTTTAACGCGACCCAAAAATCTTGCCCTTCGACGAGACAACGGCTTTAAGGGAGGATTGCGCCTTGTTGGGCCGAACAATAGATAATTGTTTGTGAATTTTTGCTACAAAAACAGTTCGACAAATTAATTTGAGGTTTGAGGAATTTTTTTTACCTCTTTTACCGCATATATATATGTAAATATAGTCTTTATAGAAAAAATTATTTTCCAACTGGCGATGGTGTGCGAACTGTTATAGTCATCCAAAATGGAGACACCAAGGTTTATTTTCTTTATTATGGTTGTCGCTAACAATAAGATGGAAACCACGGGCGAGTTTCTATCTTGTAAAAAATTATTTTTTGCAGAACGAAAACAGCTAAATTTTTAACAAAAATCGAAATTTTTTTTCAAAATGCTGTCATTCTGCAAATTTTTATTCTTAGCGGGCTCAGTAGTACTTCTTAAATACCAGTGGTATGTTGGAACGCTACTGACACGGAACTAATACGTGTTCCAAGACCTTTATTCTTCGGAGAGGCAGAGGGTCCATTTCTTCCGGATCTCTCCGTGACGTAACGTTGCATCGCTTTGATTCCAGGAACATGTACACGAAGACTTTATTGGCAATAATCACTAGATCACTTATAATTCGTCTAATGAAAGTGAATGACACCAGGCGGAAGAGAAATGCGATATTTAAACAAAATTCACTCGCCGTTCGTAACACTTGGCCTTTATCTTTCGCGAATCAGCTAATCTGACGTACCTGCTTGCAAAATCTGTATCGATATACGTAACCGAAGATCGGGGCAAGCGGATTCAAAGGTGATGTGACGGAAAGAACACGCGAAAGTTGCCAATGTGCCACATCGTATGTAAATGAAAGGCGCTAACGGCGCGTTACTGCGTCGGCCAGTTAATTAGAAGAATTAATTACCATCGATAAATAGTATAATTAATATGCGCGGCCGAAGCACCTTCCTCCGGATGTCGACGCGGTGTCCAAGATGTCGTGATTTTCGGCACCGTGAAATGCTCCCCACGCCCACATCTTTGACCACCTACGGCGATCGTCGCATTCAATTAGCGGAATATAAGAAGAATACCGTGAAGAAATCTATTTAAGCCACGCACCTGGATTCATTCGATTTACTAAATACCGTGTCTCGTGTCTTTTTTTCAAACAAAGATTGAAAGAGATGAAAAATGCCCTAGATAGGGGGCATTTGTTACATATGTGTGTGTACATATCAGTGCTGCCTTAACCTACAGCCGCAAGGGGCAACCGCCGCAGGGCCCCGGAGCTCAGAGGGCCCCTGAAAAAATTGGAAAATTAAAAAAAACACGGTTGGAAAAGCTAGGAAAAAATTGAATATGGGCCCTCCAACTGTGACAGAAAGAAAATTACGAATACACCAAAATTTAGATTTTAAAATGAGGCCCTTTTTCGTGAAATGGACCCCACGTTTAATTTTATTTATTTAATTGTTTTAATACTTATTCACTTCGCGTCTTAGCGCAGTATTTTGGATTTTATTTAATGTAGAATAAGTTAGAGGGTATGTTATACGGCACTGGTATATATACCTCCTATATACACAGAAGTATATAGGCACCCATTTCTCCAATAAATACTTTAATTGGAAAATAAACGTGATTCATCCGAGCAGATGTCACGTAAGAGTGGCGTTAACTTTAACGATATCGCATTGCGTTGAACACTGCTCCGTGATATTTCACACGATCCATGAAGCGAGTGAAATTGCATGGACCTATATATATTTGTAACGAAGAATCATGAGAAAATAGAGCGTGCAATTTCAGCTTTAATTGCTCGCGCTGCCAACCAGTATTATTAGCCGTGGAAAGGTGGCGAGGGATTAAATAGATTTTTTAAACTAATAATCAGTGGAAACGTTTGAGTATATTTTTATAAATTAGCTATACGTTGCATATTATATGCAGCTGACATCTGACAATTGAAAGTTGTGCAATTACAAGGATAGTGATTCAACAGAGAAATTATATTTTCCATGTATTGTTTATATTCGATTATCAAGAATGTAGATAACACAAATTTTAAATAGAACTAAGAAAAGAAAAGAAGTGATAACTCACTTGCACTTAGCTAAGTAGCTCTCCATGATTTCAGGGACTGGATAAAACCCTTAAATAATACATCTGTTATTCAGAAACTTCTTTATATTTTTATTTGTAATTAATTTCTTGAAAGTCTCAAACGAACAACAGCACATGGTATTTAAACCATATTTCCACCCTCAAGGTGTCCACTTCTAGCACAAACCTATTCATACCACTAGCTAACTACTCTAGCAATATTTCACCAAACAAGATAAGAACACCCTATGCCTAGAAGCAAATCTAATTGCCCTTTTCAATACGATTTTACTGTAGAAATTGAAAACCTAAAACGCCAACATTTACCATAACTCGTAGTTTACTCAGTCTAGTTTGCTTAAACGGTTATATTTTTACGCGTGCCGATAACGCGGACATTTACTTGAGCGGTGCACGAGGTGTTAAGGGTCGTGATATCAGTAGAGGGAAAAGTGATCGGAACAGGGTGGCGGAACTATTTGATCTCTGGATCCAAGATCGAGGGTTTAATCATAACATTGGCATGAGCGATCAGCTCGCCGCGAATCGCGACGATCGTTTCCGACAGGAAGTCTGGCTAAAGAGGAAGCCCCGGACTGCGTCAGCAGACGTCGCTCTCTACCGTACGCCTTTCGTGCCGGCTCGTGCCGTTTCAGCTACATTCATGCCTTTTGCATTTGCCCGTGCAGGCTCGCCGACAAAGACCGCCGGCGTGGCACTCGCATCGCATTTTCGATTACTTGCCCGACTCCATTCACTCGTCTCTCACACCCACGTTGCCTCCTACCGTCTCTGCGTCCTCGAAACCAGTGATCTGTATGCCAGCGAATTGTTCGGAAGACACTACCGTCACCAGGGGGGGATAATTGCCGCGCCAGGTCGAACAGTAAGGTCAACTTTACGATTTATTTTTCGGTTTGGCAATTCTTCTTCATTTTTGTAATCTATCAATGTACTCGGTAGAAATGCAGCGTTCGAAGAGCAAGATTATATAAGAATTGTTGCAAAGTATTAGTCTCGTGTAGGAAGTTATTGAAATTGATATGTGTCATTGAAATTGATCCGGACGAAAAAAATGTTGCGCTTGCTAAGATTTCTCCGAGTCTAATCAACAGATTGGCATTGAATTAGGATTTTCTGATTGCTTCTCATTTTATATTAATACTGAGCAAATTTCGCGCTGAAACTGCAACTTTCGCGAGAGATAGTAACATTTCGGAATGGATTAAGAAACTTCGGAGGGAATTTGTTCATTAAGTTCCGGGAAATCTTGAGAACTAAAAAACAAATCAAGACAGTGGTATTATTGAAAAGTTCGCTAGTCTAAGAATTGGATCATTGTGAGCATTCGATGGAAAAGTTGTAAATTCGAAGGGGTTGGTCACAGGCGCTAGACGTGTTATATAATAGAACATAATCAGTACTTTATAAATACTGATCTCTTCGTCCCGAGTAGTCCGCAAGATTGTAATAAATAGGATTCCACACGGTTCGCTTCGCGTTCATGAAGGCCTTCGTGCGATTCGCGATCGGCAAGTGCTGCCACACCCTTCCGTGCCGCTTCCGCCCTTCGTTGAGAGAAGTTAACAGCAAATTGGAGCCTCCTTTGCCTTTCCTTCCAGTAATTGGCAAGCGATGCACTGGGCGTTTTTCTCGGTCCGGCCCCGATCCGTAATTGCATCCGACCGGAGAACGAACCCGCTGTTTACACGCATAGATGGAGGCGAGCCATTTTTGCGATAAAACGATCCAGAGCCAATTCTAAACACATTGTCTCCCTACTACTGTTTGTCGAACGGGGACGTAAGGCCTGCCTGAAGGGTAGCGAACAGGGATCGAATCAGTAGATACCGTAAATAAATTAATAATTTCGAAAAGGGAATATGTCCAATATTTGGCGATATTCACTATTTTTTTGTATTTCCCTCTGATTCAGGCCTTGGCTCGTCGTTTCGTAACTTGCTATAATTAGATTAACACCTGATTGCAAAATATAGTCGAAATATCGTAGTGGAATCCTGAAACTAACGAGAAAAAGTAATTGTACGCAAAACTGAAGAGTAGAATTAGGAGAAATCCCTGCTTGCACATTCTTCATTGATTAGCCCCGATCGTACTACATATAGTACATCTCCAGACGTACTGAAGTATAAAATATGTGTAACAAAACACAAATAATTATGATGATGACGTAACTATAATTAAAAATATGTCTTCTGTAAGTTAACGATTTAGGTACATTCTGGTGAACGTCATTTTGAATTTACGGTTTCACATAAAAAGTGACCGCTGTTCGAAATCACCAGGCCAAGCTACATAAATCTGTCCTGTCACTGCACACCCTTAGGATGGACAGTAAGTTTAATTGATTTTTTTTTTCATTCACGCGTTACGTAACCATTCAGCGAGGAATAGAAACTTCTCGTCGACCAATTAGCCCGCCCGAGTGGCACTAAATAGTGCGTAAAGAAATCTCTCTTCTAGTTATAAGAGGAAGGAAGAAGTGGATTGGTAAGCGATAGGAAACTGCTGGTGGGAGGTCGATGGTCATAGTTGCGCCCTGTTATTTCGCGACTCGTAAAAGCTGCTCCCTCTTCGCGTTCTTCATTCTCTTTATTTGGTTGATTGTTTTACTCGTGTATTACTGCTCGATGACAGGTGAAGCCGAGCCGTGCAAAGAGAAGGCGATCAGAGCGGTCCATTCGACCGGATGTAACTGTTCCGCTACTGATTGACTTTTGCCGAGTGCCTTCTCTACGGACCATGCCGCCTGCCTCTCTTCTTGCGTCAACAAGGCTGATTTGCTTCACCTCCAGCTTCTTCTAATAAGCTTTAATTCGAAGAACAGCTTATGCAGGCAGCCGATATGTCTGTTTAAACTGAACGAAGCTGAACTAATGAATTTTTACATCTAGGTCTCTGTTTCGTCTGCGTTCGTTGAAATTATGCCATTCGCTGCTGATTTAGTGCAATAAATGAGTAATTTATTTTAATTGTTCGTTTTATGTGTACGATATGAAAATTATTGAGTTTCCTCACTGTCAGTTTCAAAACAGAGGCACTGTTAGGGGTGAGAGCTGTAGTGGCTCACGAAAGGGCTCAAATCCCTTGCTTCCTACATGTTCAATATTAAGTACCATTTTTTTTTTTTTTAACTCGCCGCGTTTGACTTTTTTTTGCCTATTAACATAAGACTATCTATTAATTTTGTCGTGCCTTAACGTTAGTTTCATTGAAAACAAAATATGCCTCTAGTTGTGGCGATCTTTTAAAATCAGCTGTTCTAGTTTCATATTTTCCATCTATATGAACACCGAAACATTATTTATAATCGTCGTTACCGCCCGCCTCTAGAAACTTACTACGATTGATCGAGTCGAGGCATCGCATCGGTGATTAGGTATCGCGATGACAAAAATTTGAGGGGGGGTCCGAAGTAAAAAGATCACGCAGGTGATCGTGTGTGCCGTGCCGTCGTATATTATTAGCAGGTAGCTTGTTAGGCGGTTGGTTTGTGGATAATGGCAGGTATTACAACACGCGACCGTTATTAACCCCTCGGTCGGTCTCCCTCGCTCCGCTACGACCCCTTTGAATCTATCTTTATTTCGCCCCTGTTACGCGGCTGGTTCACTCGATAGAGAACACCCCGTCGGACAAGATATAAATCATTATTCATAATAAGCTGTCGCGGCAAAAAACTTGTTGTTAGCTACGCTAAGTGATCGCCGTCGTAGTTTTCGATCCGCTGGGTCATTCCACGCTGATTCTTTGGAAGGCCTCGAAAAGATCGTCTTGCAATTAAAGGACGCCAGTCTCAGGGCCCAAAGAGATTAACCGTTGCGATATCGCAGTAGGTGAAATCGTCTGGGACGTTGATTCCGCGCAATTACGGCATCAAATACTTAGAAACGTTTTAAATACTTACGCCGCTCCCGATTGCTCCACGATCTTCTCTTTCTCATATGATAAAATGCGACAAAACAAGATAGTGACATTAATAAACCGCCCCCCATTTAACCGCGATAGCAACCTCTACGTATATCTTCCTTTCGTCCATGTCTGTCGTAGACTTGTTAATCAAAAGGAGTGGCCAACACAGATTGCTCTCTTGTAAAGCGTTTTGGTGACCTCCATATCCTTGCAGTTCCAATGTACGGTTGGTAATGAGAGTGATCTTGCTCGCTTACAAATCGTCTTGGTAGGAGTGGTTTTAAAGCTGGAGGCGGATTTAAAGAAGCGATCGCTTAACCAGGATCATATCGAGCTGTTCGAACACGGCGAAGAACACGTCTTCATTTTAGCAGTTAGAAGGTGGCGGTGACATTCCAAGGAACCAGGACGTGGGCCGAGCGGAAAAGACACGATATAGCCCTGCACGTGAGGATCGACGTCCTGGCGAACATGGTCTTCGCCGTCCTCGTCAGGCACCACCTCGTGTCCCAGTCGTCTTCGTCGTGTGGGTCCCGAGCGTGCCGGACATAGCACGGCGTCCCCGCGATCGCCAGGGTTTTGCCGTTGCGCGACCCGAGTTTTTCGCCCGGCTCTCCTCTGGCGGCAACTCCGGGCTGACAAGCCGAGAGTGCATTACACGTAATTAGACGCCAGGGTGGCCCCAAGGTATGTCCGACAAACGGTCCTCCTCTTCCCTCCTCCACCTTCCACCATCGCCTCCTCTCCTTCTCAGCTCCCTTTCTTCACCTCTATCCTTCTTTGTTCGTTTCTTTCCTTCTTTCTTTCACGGTACACTTTTCTACCTACGTATACCTGTCGCCATCTCTTTCCCCATTCCTCTTCCACACTATTCTTGCCATCTCTTTACCATTTTGTCGTTGACTCTAGCCTCCTCCCCTGCCTGAACCCCGTCATGCATCATTCGATACTCGAGAGCACAGCTCGAGAAGCTGAATTCGTCTTCAGTTCCATCTTCCCTCGCTTCTAGTTCCTCCCTTCTCGATGATGTCCCTGCTGTGTCGAGATCCTACTTCTTCCCCTTTCATTCTTTCTTGCGCCTGTCTCTTTCGTCCTCGGGGGGGGGTTTCTCCTCTGCCAGGGCAAACATTGTGCACTTTTCTCTGCCACTCTGCTGTAATTCACCGCGAAAATGACCATTGTTACGGGCAATAAGAGCCGTCGTGTGCGGCCACTTTGCTCCGTCTGGTGAAAGAGCACCAGATATTTGGTTGGTACTGCCTTCGTTTCCTGTGAAATTCGTGCAGAAAATAATATTTTATAGTTACTCCTTTTACAGTTAAATTGGTTTCTTTTGATAGGAAAGTACAAGAATATTCAACCATATTCTTCTATAAATCTTTAGAATTAAATATTTCGACAACTATTGAGTGTCCATGCAAACGGCAGAACGGGGATTAATTTTTTGACTAAACAAACAAGTTTTTTTAAAGCTTACGATGTTAATAAGCTGCATGCCAAAGAACAAGTCTCAGTTTCAATTTGTCTTTTTGTAATTAATTGAAACAGTAATGCTTCATTATAGACAGGAACGCCTGCGTAGTACCTTTAATGTTCTCATTCGTGGAAAGAATAGCATCGTATCAACGTTGGGTTGTTAGTCGCATTAATGACTATGGATACTGTACGGAAAACCAGAACACGTCTGATTCGCTCGAACAGTGTCCCCCGGACGGCAAGTAGGATCGTGGTATGCGTGTCGCGAAGTGAAAGAGGCGAGGGAACATTGTATCGCCTCGGACACCGCAAAAATTTCCAATTATATTTGTGCGTGTGCGAACACATGTTTCACGCTTGTACGGACAGTCAATGGAGACCTGTGACTATCGTCGAACAGGTTGGCGCACCGCCCCTGTCGTTGTGCAAGAGGCTGGTACGCTGAAGAGGACGAAGAGGAGAACGAGAGGAGCCGGGGAGGGGCAAGAAAATGCACGTGGAAAAAGTGCCTAGCACCGTCCAAAGCAGGATGCACCGGCGCGTTCTAAGTGTAATTACCATTGGCGTAATTAATTTAGCTAAAGAGCCCCGGCATTAATTTACTCCTCTCCTGTATTTAATGCCCCTGCCAAGTGTAACTGCGTGCATCAACATTCCGTTCCCGTGACAGCCGTCGGTGTACTCTCGCGAATTTCAACTGGCTTTCAGATTATTTCTGAAAGATATGGACACCTATAGTGTCGACGTGTGCATATTCAAGGAGTCTTTATATCAAACTGATGATCGTCAATTACCGCTTCACTTTGGACAAAATTATTTTCTGACATGCTGTGTGTATGTACTACTTGAATTTGGGGTGGACGGGAGATTCCTGTTGTCTTTGCATGTTTTCAGGTAAGTACTTCGTGGGGAAGGAAGACTGAAAGGTTTGAATTAATAATGATTATAGATATGGAGGTGAGGGTAATATGAGGGAGTTATTTTCGATCAGCAGGCTCTGCGAAGAAAATATCACTTTTGAAAGTTTAAACTAAAGAAAGGAGTAGATGTTAGCTTTTCTGTTGCTCATCGCGTTCGTGATAAATTATTAGTTTGCAAGTAATGATATTGCTTTATTTTTAGGGGGTGTTTCGTAGAGGCAGATCTACGAGTGACTAAATCCCGGAGGCACTTGGGGTATCTGTCGACTGGAAAGAACGCACAATGGCAATGTTCAGAATTTATCGACACTGCCAACTTTTCCCGAGTTTATAATTTTGTTACAGCTGCGGCATACAGAAAGGTGGGACGTTTGAATGGCCTGTAATTGTGGTCGAGACACGCGGCCGAATCTTCACTATTGGCAAGGACACGTGTTCCTTTTGATCTTTTTCTTAGATCACCTGGTGCACGTAGCATCAGCTGCTCAAAAACTAGTAGGTTCATGTACTTTTCACCTTTCGAGGTAAACTTGAGGTGTGCAGAGTTCTTTGTACACTTCGTGTCAGGGTGTTCATATATTTACGATATAAATTATGGAAAATTCTTCATTTTTGGTTGCTTTATTTATCTATGTCACATCTAAAGTCTTTAAGATTTTACTCTAACTGACTATTAATTAAGTATCATCTTCACTGAATGATGGCTTGCTGCATGTGCTTCAAAATCTACAATTTGATGGAGGTACTAATGAAGCTATATTTACTCCAGTTGTCATAAATAAATTTAATAACATTCTCGTTTTGGAGGAAGAAACTTTGTACCCTACACTTACGCCTGACAAGGGAAGATCCCGACCGTGGAAATTAAAAAAATTCTGAAACTTTGTGAATATGTAGGGGATTTTCTCCTGATTGCAACACAAATTTCTTTTGCTGCCCAAATTCACTCTAAGGGGTGAATATATATATATACACACACACACACACACATATATATATATATTTGTTTATTTAGTCACCGAATTTTTATTCAAAGTTCAACGTTTCATTAAAATCAGCGCCATGGTCCATTGTTAAAATTACTTATTTACTCGTTCATCAGTGACATTGAAAGTCAGGCATAACAAAAGCAACAGAGGCATGGCCTCGAAGAATACTAGAATCTTGGCACACCTTTCGAACCACGGTCAGTCATTGTAGATCCTGAAGTACCGTGAAAAAGAACACAAACCATTGTGCCTAGTTCTGGCTTTACAACTGGGCGGGATGACTTCTAAATATTTTACAACTGCCTTGCGGACCTAGTACGAATGGCCGCCCTTCAGGACGCCCATTTCTTCCCTTCTAACATCTGTATAATATTTCACCAGGTGAGACGTGCTCGTGCCTCCTCTATAGAACGCGAACGGGATAGCTATTTTGTCGGACCACCTTGATGGGAAGGAACTCACGCGGTCCAAACTTTTCTGCTCGTTATTGCGATGCCGCTTTGACTAACTGAATGCGAAATTCGCACGCGTGTACTATGCGGTATTTAAGTTTTCCTGGCAAGTGAAATTGGCAAAACGTTTATATTCACGACCACAATTTACACAAGGGTGGTTGCCGTTGAATTTTTACAATATCAGGTTTAAGCTTTTCGTATCGCGTGAGACTTTCATATGCAAATGGCCAGGTACACAAAAATGCAATTTAATACTTCCGAACGTCACCTTATTTCGAGGCGGGGAGACTTTTCGGCTTGCCTTTATGGCTTTATCGCGTGGAATGAGCGAGTCTGCGGCATGCAGTTTATCTCATTTGCCGCGGCAAGAGCAGAATAAGTATGGGGGATAACGCTCGCCTTAGTTCGTGACCGAAACCTCGTCCTGAGTTCGAGACAGTACTGTATATCAATATGTCATTTGGCGCTTGACGAAGTTGAGTTTCCCCAAAGAACTCAGTACTACTTGCATCAGATATCCTGAAATAGGAGCGCTAAAATTCGCCAGTACCTTTTGCGAACGCCGTATATAGCTGAGAAGAACGAGATCATTGTTGGGCGACACGGTGCGTCAGAGAGGTGCAATCAGAGGCGAGTCCGTTGGCATTGGGTCGGTGGTCCAATTAGCCCAGCATCCGATAAACGAACGCGCGACTGCTGGCGGGGTGGCTGGGCAATTGCTGGTAAGCCGCCATATAAATTTCTCAGTAGGAGCCGGTACGGTCGCAGGCCGGTCGGCGGACGGCTGGGCTAACTGTGCTGTTAGACGCCGAGCTGACTTTCTTGCGTGGCCGCGCGTTGCTCAGCGAGCGCTCGCTAAAGGGTATTAAACGCCTTCCTTGTAGGCTGGCCGACGATTGCACCGACGACAGTTACTATCTGGAAATTGCCGCCTCTCGTCAAACGGCGGCCAGCAGAGTGTGACTATACAGTTAGCCGTTGTGTACCGACTAAGTACACTTTCAAACGGCCATTTGCAGGCGTCCACGCACCCCGACCTCCCTCTGGCTTCTGCTCGCTCTTTCCCCTGTTACAGATTCGGTCCTGCCCGCCTGCTTGAACTTTCTACGGTTTTTCCAGGTGGACGTGGGAGAATGTAGTCTCATAAGTAGGCGTGCTTGCGGCCAATTTGTTGTACAGTCTATCGCAGAAGATCGTACCCTTTGTATGACTCCGAGGAGATTAATTTCACGCGCATATGAGGGCGCAGTGTTTTAAAAGCACACTTAAGAAGCTATTACGGGTTTATTTAACAGTGAGTTTGAATTTCTTTGATGGGTATATTGAATCCGGAACGATTCTTGGGTATTTGATGAATGCGCTGGGTCGAAGGGTTTTAATTCGAGAAGGGCCTCAGTGCCAAAAGTCAGTTTCAGGAAAAGTATCTGAAAACATTGCGAAAAAACATTTTTTGTGCACAGTGAAGTTGTAAAACTGTCTATAATATTTAAAAATTTGATATTTTTCCTTTGTAGTTGTATTATTAAGTCGGGAATCCAGCTAGAAGCTACGCTATGCTTTGCGACGCTATGCTAGGCTATGCCAAGCTAAGTTTTAAAAAAATTAGCTTCAATACATTCTTATGCAACCGTTTCCACCAAGTTAAGCAAAAACATAGCAGAGCATGCATTCAAGCATGATAAATTAAGAATATAACACTAATATCAAAACGTGTTCCGAAGTTATACGTATAAACTGAACTGGTCAATAAAATTCGTAAAAAGAAACGAAAGAGTTCTAATACATTTATTGATAATGTAATATAATACATATATCGCTACTTGTTTAGCTATTAGTTTTCATTTAAGTATATTTGCTTGATTTACATTACGGCTTCATTTATGAAGTAACAGATTCTTTTAAGTATGGAGGAGGACGTGAGCATTGAAGAGCAAAATATCAGGACGTCCGAAGTGCTAACACACCTCAAGAATCGAGTATAAAGCGACATCTCAGAAGTAGCAAGTTAAAATGATAAACTAAAAATGAGATTAATCGTATCAAAACAGAAATATACACACTTGTACTATTTATTGTTTCAGTTTGGCATGCAATTAAAGCACAGATTAACGAAGATTCACTATTACCGAGGAACACCACTACTGTGAGTCACCACTTATTTTCAAACTATATCTGATTGAAATGTTACCACGTGCGATTGCGCTATGAAATTTGAAGGAAATAATTATTAATCGACTAATGATAATCTGTTGCAGAATTCTTCTTTACCGGCATATAATTAAACATGGAACTAGATTTACATCAGAGGCGATGCATATGCGACGCCACAGACGAGGTATAGGATAGACCTCTCACCTTATGGGACTTCGTGTCGCCACCCAATCTGTGTTACCGACCCATAATTTGAGGACTGAATTTAGCGACCTCTGTTCATGAACAGCGTTCAACTCAGCAACTACTCTGAAATGTGTTGAAATGCTGAAAGGTGTGTGCGTACTTGTACACGTGTAATTTCTTTAAAGTGAGAGAGTTTGACATAAGAGTTTACCGGCAATATTAGTTTACCGCCTACACTGAAATTTACAGTAGAATCTAATTTTAAAAGTCTCGCAGAAAGTTGCATGATGCATGAGTGTCTTGTGGTGCATGGATGCAACTGCAAATCGAGTTACTTTTGAAATCCGCATTGTGAAATAAAAGTTTGTCTAGCCCTGAGAAATTCATCGGTTCAGTGAAGTGTGTGCATGGCATAGTGCATATTATCTCGTGATTTCTCAATTTCATCGATTACTGGACCATGTGGGAGGCCTTTTAATTTAACAGGATTCCATTCAGATATACCCGTTACTTAGAAGACTTTTTCAGAAACTGAAGGATGTTTAAAAACAGAAAATGATTTTGTAATCGTGTGCAACGCGATTGTAGAGTCAGTGCCTGTGCCTGCCAAAAAGTGTTTCATAGAGTACCGTGCCTCTACGTGTTAGTGATGCGAACGCGAATTCCCATAAGGTGATAGGTCTATCGTTTTAGCCTATACTTCGCCGATGTTAGTAACTAAGGGGGAGAAACAAGTATCTCACTCATATTTCTCCAAATATTCCTGCAACTATTCACTTACACTAAGTTCAACTAAAACGTATTTATACATTATAAATAATACTACGTGATATGTATAAGCATTAACATTAATGTATCGAACGATTAAACATTGAGAATAAAAGAGAATTCAGTCGGCGCAGAAAATCATTTGCAAATCCAAGGCCAAATGTTACAAATTGCTTGATATCTCGAGTTCTATCGATTATAGTTAATAATAATTTATACTGGGCGGTTAGTGTAAATGTTGTTACCATTATTTGTCACAGCAATAGCCACTGGAATGGATATTTTAGCCGAAAATCCATTTTTGCCGAAGAATTCGCTGGATTTCGCAATTGTAACTAACCGTCGACCTTGTTTTGATCGGGGGACATCATTCTTCGAAGTCTACATAAGGAGCTCACAGATCTTCATGTACTCAGTCGTCGTCGGTCCTCCGGACTTGAAGGACCTTCGGGAACCCTGGAGCTGCCGAGCCACCTGGATCCACTGGACTTCCTGGGGACCTGGTTCTTCCTCCCCCTCCCCCCTGGAGCTGCCGAGCCACCTGGATCCACTGGACTTCCTGGGGACCTGGTTCTTCCTCCCCCTCCCCCGGAGCTGCCGAGCCACCTGGACCATTCGGAACTGCTGGACATCCTGGGGACCTGGTCAGCCCCTCACCCCTCTGGCCTGGGTTCGTTTATTCGCTTGGTGCTGATGAAATTTTGGGGTTCGGTAAGTCATTTAAAATTTTATTGTTTTGCGAATGTCAAATCTGATTTCTTCGGTCGTTTTCCATCATCTGTCCTATTTCCATACATACCTTCGAGAATTTTGCGCGAGTCGTTCTATTTTGTGTATTTCTTCGATGGGTTTGCATGATTTATTTTATTTGATGCATTTCTTCGATGGGTTTAAATGATTTATTTCATTTTCGTGAATTTCTTCGATGGTTTTCTCTGATTAATTTCATCTCGTCGATGTCTTCGATGGTTTTTCCTGATTTATTTCATCTCGTCGATGTCTTCGATGGTTTTCTCTGATTCATTTCATCTCGTCGATGTCTTCGATGGTTTTCCCTGATTCATATCATCTCGTCGATGTCTTCGATGGTTTTCCCTGATTCATTTCATCTCGTCTATGTCTTCGATGGTTTTTTGTGACTTCTGTCACTCTGTCATGCATCTCATCGATGGGTCTACATTCTCTGCTCTTTCCTTCAAGTACTTATCTCTGCGGTGGTTTTGCATGCTCGTGCGTGCTCTGCTGTTGGTCGAAATTATCTCGATCGTCTCCAACTCAATAAGCTTTTCCTTAATTTCTTTCCAGGCCGACCACACCGTTACTAACATATAGTAGTTGATTGTTTCAGCTTTTCAGGTTCACCGTTACTCGGGGAATGGAGTTAATAACACGATATATTTAAAAAGAAACTAATGAAAAGTGATAGTGAAAAGTGATAGTGAAAAGTGATAGTGAAAAGTGATAGTGAAAAGTGATAGTGAAAAGTGATAGTGAAAAGTGATAGTGAAAAGTGATAGTGAAAAGTGATAGTGAAAAGTGATAGTGAAAAGTGATAGTGAAAAGTGATAGTGAAAAGTGATAGTGAAAAGTGATAGTGAAAAGTGATAGTGAAAAGTGATAGTGAAAAGTGATAGTGAAAAGTGATAGTGAAAAGTGATAGTGAAAAGTGATAGTGAAAAGTGATAGTGAAAAGTGATAGTGAAAAGTGATAGTGAAAAGTGATAGTGAAAAGTGATAGTGAAAAGTGATAGTGAAAAGTGATAATGAAAAGTGATAGTGAAAAGTGATAGTGAAAAGTGATAGTGAAAAGTGATAGTGAAAAGTGATAGTGAAAAGTGATAGTGAAAAGTGATAGTGAAAAGTGATAGTGAAAAGTGATAGTGAAAAGTGATAGTGAAAAGTGATCGTGCAAAGTGACAGTGAAAGAAGACATCTAAGGTAGGCTAGGCTAATTTATTATAGTATGAAGTATTTAAGGTCCCATGTAAAATTGCCAAGCAGTCACTAAATCATTAACTTTGTTGTTCGTTTATTGGCTCCTCATCTGTGATGAGGAGGTTACCGCTGCTTCCGTTTGCGGAAGCAAGTGACTGAGCATGGAATCGGTATGGGTGGATCAGTTTCATCCCTTGGTGTTCTTGTCCAAAGGGAAAAGTTTCGGGCGTAGGGGGTGCACCTTTTGGTACACTGCCTGCGTAAGTCACCCGGTTCGATTACCCAATCTCCGTGTTGGACGGCTTGAGTCAGGTCAAGTGTTTGCTCCTGACGAGTCGCATCGGAGCAACAGGAATCGTCTGGGAGGCGCCGAGCGCTTTTCCCTTTCGACTTGGACAGCAGGGTGGTAGGAACTGCGCCGTCCAATACTTGTTTCATGCTTACCCTTCGCCTTTCCTTCTTTCCTGAATTTCTTTTAATCGAGTGATTGCTTGGCAGTTCCCTAGATTCTATATCTAAACCGAAGGGATCGATGGAACTTTGTTTCCATCCATCTCTTTGGTTTAGTAGGCTTCATGTACAGGGAGATCGATGGAACTTTGATTCCATCTATCTCTCTACGGGTCTCCAAGCGCAGCAACCTCCTCGCGGTGAGACCTGGTAATCGGTGAGAACCGAGCCGATGGCTGCGATTGTCAAATATTCTAGTCGCATATAAGAATTTCTTTAACTTGCAATACTATGGTAGAATGTAAGAATAAAATATGTAACTTAAAATGTTGTTCGATTGTTCCTACCGAACCCCAGAACACGAATATAGTGTTAAGATGGAAGAATAAGTGCAAGTTGGAATATTTCAGCGAGATACTGGAACTGTTGAGTTTTTCACAATTTTTAAAGTCCTCTCTGCTTCAGCATTTTATTGAAATATACAAAGTTACAATTCCTTTGCAAGGTATTCCACGTTACATCATGAAAGCATGTCTTCCACAAATAATGTTGTTGATTATATAAATTTGTATGTTAAATAAATTTGTTTTGCGTTAAATAAACCGGAATAGGACAGCAAGGTTAAAAGACGAATGTGATATTGTTTTATTTTCTTCCTCCGTTCTCTTCCGTTGAACGGAAGATGTTCATAAGACGATTTTTAAATTGTTACTCTAACAGAAACATTTGTAAATCGCGGGCATTGACTCTCAAAACATAAACTAGTTTTACTCGTGCTTAATTCTAGTTCCTACCATGCGTAGCGTTACAATCTGTTTCGAGACTTCATCGGCAACGTTGCATGCGACACAAAAATGGTAAGGGGGTTCTACAGCCCCTGAACCCTGCAACCAAAATTTTCTTTGGATGTTAGATTTATCCAATACATTGTCTGCCATGATATTAATAATACTAATGCAAAATCATTTCTTCTCCAATCTCTTTTTTAGTTACATCAAACTTTATAAAGCAACTCTAGACACCGAAGATGTTTAAATTATTTCTAGATTTTGATACTGCTCTAACTTCTTTGCTTTTATCTAGGCTCGAATGCATGGAATAATAGAAAAGAATTTCTTTGTTATTAGTATCTGTCTATCGCAAATAGACAACCTAATATTTTATAGTTTACCTTCCATTTCATCTCTGTTCCGAGAGTAATCATCATTTCGAGCGTTATAATTGTAAAATATTGTATAGATTCAAGCTCCAAAATAAATTCAGGCACCACGTATTACTTCCCCTCTGAATGTGGATTTCAAAGTATTTTATTACTCAAACTATTGTAATCACAGCTGGTTAATAATGACACACCCATTTGCGATCTTAGTCATTCTCACGTCTCGGGTTCCCGTAACTAGAACCATTAAAGGTTTTCGAAACTAAGTCGCGTTCTTTCCCATAGTACTACGTCGATGTATAATACTATAGTGTTAATTTAGATTAATCCCATTACCAGGCCAAACCCCCGCCTAATTCAAACCATATCGACCGATTAGTCGATCAACTCAGAACCGAGTATAAAATATAAATAATGCACAATAGAAATAATTCCGCAATGAAACTACAATGCTACAGGAGTGTTAGAATAATCTTCCAGAAAGCTTTCAGTGAAATACACTCACTGATTTGATCATTAGCGTGGGAATTATTATAAGCTTGTCAAGCGTAGAAGGAGCTCATAACAATTGGAGATCCAAGGGATTTGAACTGTCACAGGACGTTCCTGCGGCGCGGTTTTTTGTCAAAGGGGACCCGTAGGCAATTTTGCAGGGATTCTGACTCGACAGTGCACGATAAGGGAATGCTCGAGGGAGGATGTAGACATGCCATTGCCCTGGGGAATGCCTCGCTGCTGGGCTATGCGATGCTGAGGAGTCAGTAGCGCCTGGAGATCTTTTCGGGCGATACCGTGAGCGTATTTTGCATATGATAATAATATATACATTGTTCACAAACACGCTGTAAAGACTTTGTACCTGTGTAGCACTCAACGAAGTAAACAGGAAGGTATATTTAAATATGGCCTTGAGAAGAAACCCTTTTGTACTTGTAAAATAAACATGTTCTTATTCATCGATGCAGGTGCTATCGTGTAAGTGACTGAGAGCAGCAGGTTTTTTTGATTGAAGGTGGCATACATTTATTCCAATTTACCTGAAGCATGAGGCGATCTGGAATATATTATATTTGTTAATATTTCTGTTGCCCACCTTGATGGATACTATACGTAATTAACTACGTAATGTTCATCACTATGAATTTATTGACACCATGTGTAGTGGAATGCTTCCTGCGTGTCACTCGATGGGAATTGAATTCTGATTAACTAAAAATAGAGACCGATATGTTTTCTGTATAGCTTCTCATTTAAAACTGCGAAGCTACTGTATACTGGTTTGCTGAAACAATAATTATTTTCATGCGATTCTGTACTTGGTGGAAAGAGATTTTGAAACTGTTAAATCTACTTCGTTTTAGAACGATGGTGAGTATTTAATAGTATCTATAGAATACTGGCGCCAATAGAATCAGTTCAAAAGGCTTTATTTCTCGTGCAAACACCATTTCACGATTTCACTTGGCAACACGTTACGCGTACTACATTGTGCACATAAATATCCTTTCCCTCGGAGAAGTATCAACTCCACTATTTGTAAAAAAATTACCAAAAAGAAAATACTGCGTCAGCATGCTAGGAAGAAAAAAAACGATACCTACAGTTTCTTTTTTTAAATAAAACACTCTGTTTACCAGATTGCACAGTGCGAGTGTCTCAAAAGTGCGAGCCGAGCATTCGCTTGTCTGATGGAACCTGCATGTTTGATAACGCAGCATTACGTTAACGGTGTGCATTTTAACGAGCTGCGAAACAAACTGAAACGCGCCTACGCGGAGGCAGGGAATTTCGAGACTCGTATTAATAATAATTTTTCAATTCTACGGCAAATTGTTCGAACCGAAATAGCCGCGTAAAAAATGTAAAGCCAACGGGGCGAAGTGTTTTCGTACCCGTTTTTTTTTTTCGTCCGCGACGAAAAAGCTGTTGCAGGTGTCAACTGTTTGCATAGAATTGATCGATATATCGTGCAGAGTTGGGCCGTTACGTTTCAACTCTTTTTCACACGCGAAACGTCAGTTTACATAGCGGGTCACCGAGGGTCCGCGTATAATAGAGCCGCTAGCTTTTATTTTCGGCAAGCAGCCGAAACACCGCTGCCGAAAAAAGCCCATTTTCGGCCGCCGTTTTGCACGTCACCTTCACCCAATTCCACCCCTGGAATTCTCCGCCCAATTGATCGGTCAGGTGCAACGGGTTGCCTCCTACTCTGGCTTAACTATGCACCCCGGTCTATCTGTGGCTCTTCTAACACTAATCAATTACGAGGTGTAACGATCGAAAGATTTCAGAATAAGGTGGATCGATTAGCTATACTTGCGAACGGGGTGCTTTCCGTTTTCACACGTTTTCCACTATCAGTGATAGAAGAGGAGGAAACAGGCTTAAAGTTTGGTGTCCTCATATTTCATTATTTCACATTTTTCACTACTAAAATGTAATTTAGAGTAATAAGTAAATAATGTAATCTATATTATGTAAAATAATCTAGATTACACTGTAGATAAAGCAGATTATATTTTAGTATTCTCTTGAAAAAATAGTTCTAGAGTTTTTATTTACTCGTTGGAGAACGTTACTCTGTCGTCTATTCATCGAGTTAATGATTTTACTGTGCAACTCCATGCATCATTAAATTTCATTGATCATTCCAATAGAATTGGAGAGCATGTACGTAAAATGTATAATACTTTTCTATATTTTTTCTTCGTCTGGAATGTTAGTATAGGAAGATAGTATTTTCGGAAAATGCAATAAAAAAAAAATCGATTTTTCGACTGCCTAGTCTCCTTAAGCCAATGACCACAATTACGAAATTGTAACGCGCTTACTAAAAACCCGGAAGAAAGAAATTATTCTCCCTTTCTAATTATTGCACTCCAGGGATCATTAATCACTAAGGGAAAATACAACGAACCTTTATTTCCATTAAAATCTACCTCAAACTTACCTTTACTCACGAATCTAAACATCAAATCATGACTGTATTATCAGCATTTTAAAACTTTGAATTGGGTGAGAAACCCCTGGACTACAAGCCGCTTCGCATAAAATCTAAATTCCGCCTAATACTTGCGTTTACGCGCACTACGATAAAACTTTAAGGAGGATAAGCGCAGAATAATTCGTCCATCGCTTCGACCTGAGGATAAGCGCAGAATAATTCGTCCATCGCTTCGACCTAGTAGTTGATTAACCCGAAAAGCTACATCTCAGTTGGGGGTGGTGCAGCATTTGTACGCAAGGAACTGCCTATAAAGATATCGAAGTATGTTTCCAACGTGGATAGATTGTCCCAAGTTCTGCGAGCTGGTCTTTCCAACTCTTAACGTCCGTCGCACGTGACGCTCAAAAATTGTTTCCAACTGTCATTGGCACGGCAGCCCGTTCTCTCCAACATACCGAGAAGACAAGACTTCCCTCGTCATTCCAGAACGCATCATTCCCTTTCATAAATCCAATTCCAACCATGCCCTTGGTAGCGGTCCAAGAATAACCCCACGCGCATCGCCTGAAAAACCCTTCTCGACCGAGAGGCGAAGAAACTTCCAAAGCGTCCCTGAGTGCCGTGATCCCTGCCCGCGGAGGCCGCCGGGAACTCCTTATAGCTTCCCCTGTGCAGTGGAAATGTTCGCGAATAAGGCGCGTCTCCGCATCCCTCGGGCCCTACCGAGGATATCCCTGCCGGCGGTTGCCCGACAGCCTCTTCCCTTCTCCTCGCCAGGGGAGCTTGCGCCCTGAGCTGCTCGCGGCTGGAAAGAATAAACCAGCTGGAGAAGAAAAAGGTAGGAACGACACCGTTCAGAGTTCGGCTGGCCGAGTCGCCGAGGCGAAGTCACGGGGCTAGGAGCGTCAGGGCGGCCGTGGAAGGGCGCAAAGGGGTTGAAGCGACGGAGGAGCGTCATAGGGCAGACGTGGGGGGGTGACGGAGGACGAAAAGGGGCACGAAAGGTGGGGTAGAGTGGGCGAGCTTTTTCGGCGGGCGCGCTCAGCGGCGGAGGGTGGAGAGCGGGGCGGAGAGGACTGGCGAAACGGGGGTGTAAGGAGAGCGCCAGGATGAGGCAGGAGAGGCAGGAGAGCCGGGAGAAATGGGAATCGGAGGGGCGGGTGGTTCGCTCGGTGGGAGAAACAGGAGACCCGGGCAGTACAAGCCGGGCAGCCTGCCCGACGATATCGTCGCCGTTCTGGATGTCACGCTGATTCTACACTGCAACTTTTTCCTTTGCCCATTTAGCCGTGAAGTTGGTCGGCCGCTCGCCCGCGAGTTTTCCTTTTGCGCGTCCCTTAGCGCGGGCATGCGCGTCCTCTGCTCCACCAGCCGCGCAGAGACGCGCACGGGCACAGCTCACGCATAACGCGGCGCACGCGAGACCACCGTACAGGTACACGCAAACGTAACCGGGGCCGTGCACCGCTAGAGCAGCGCGAAACGTATGTGTTACGCGCGCGTACGCAACGATAGCAGCGCGATAGGGAGCAGAGGCCCAGAGCCGTGTCCGACTGTCGGGCAAACGTATCGCTGGAAAGTTACGCGCACTTACGTGCCCGTAGACATACGAGCACGTGTATCTCCATACGGAGGGACAGCTGGCGAGCGCGAGACCGCGGCCGAAAGAACGCACGCACTTCCCCGCCACGGCAGCCACCGCAGCTCTCAAGTAACAGGTTGGTCATTCCGGCTTCTCTTAAAACCGCTTTCGCGCGCTTCCCTCGGCCACTCGGATCGCGAACACCACGTCCCCGCCGCCCCGGCACTCTCGCGGAGCACTTCGGTCGGTTAACGAGTTCTAGCGCGAATCGAACGAGCAGATTCTCTGGGGCACGGGAGTACTGTTGATTGAAAGGTGGCCTGGAAACCGTTCAGCGGAACGGCGAAGCTTTCGGGAGTTCCTCGGATTTATTTAATCGTGATTGGTTTCTAATCCGTGGAATCGATGACGCTGGTAATTAACGTATCGAAGATTCTCTCGGCTCTGAGACAGTCGTGTAATGTACCACGGAATATGTGGCTTTCCACGGGAACCGAGCTACGCACGCAACGTAATTCCCAGATGGATTTGATAGCGTTTAATCGACCGATTTCCGCCCCCATTTCCTCGATTCCCCGGGAACATTCCATTCTGTGCTCGATCTCTTCTCGCCCCTTGATCCCTTATCTCGCGCTCCCTTTCTCCGCGGGGATGAACGATCGAAGGTCAGCTGGGAAAAGGAGCCATCGCTTCGACTCGCTGCGTATGTAAATACGAGGTACTGGCTGTTTTTCTGCTTCGCGGGGGTCAGTCGCGTGTCACGGTCGACCCTGCACGAAAATTACTGAACCGAAGGAAAATGGAGCGCCGCCGGAGGGTGGGAAGTGGTTTGCTTTGAATGGGTAACGCGGATATTTGCAAGCGCCCATGGGCGCGATTGCACGCCACGCATGTAACAGGTCTTGCAGCGAATCAAGGCCACGTAAATTAATAATGCGATCTGCAGGCACGAGGGCTTGTTAATAAGAGCATTATGCAAGCGAGGGTGCTTTATGCGATTCTGAATTCACTTGTAGCCGACGGGAATGTAGTAGGTACGTGACGGGCGTCAAGCGACAGACGCGTAGCTTTATGTTTCGCGAGCGGTGTTTGAAATTGGTATTCGAGGATTTATCGAGCTTCTCGTTCGGTGGAAAAAATACCCCAGATATACAAATGCTTCGATGCTAGACGAATTATGATTTTAAAACGTTATTTGAGGGTAGGCAAATTTATTACGAAGATTTTTATGCTACCAATTAATGGCCATTTGATAGAGAAACCTAATGTATTTCTAAGAACCAAGTAATTTTGAAGAAGTATGTCCACGATAGAACATTATTGTTTCTTCTGTGGATGCCGTTTTTAGAAGCATCTGAAAATGTGCATTAAGTAACGTCACATGGTTGAATTAATGACCAAAGGTCGTGGTAATCTTCCACGCGAAAGTTCCTCGGTTTTATCGACATTAAAATCGGGTGTTGAGCTCGCGCTGAAGGTTTACTTAGCAAGACCCTTGATGGGAATTTTTCAAGGTTTTTTTTTCAGCAGAGAACGGTAGATCGTAGTTAGTGTAGTTACGTTAAGATTAAGTTCCCTGCCCGAAATTTTCGACGCTTTTCCAGGGGGACGTTTTACAGCCGATTTAAATATTCGGTACAGAATGTTCCCACGCGTTCGAGATTAAATTTTTTGAATGTTTCGCCGCGTCAAAATTAAATTTTTGATACGTTACAGTCGCGTAACCATTCTCGTTGGGATTTTCAGCATTTTATTGTCAATTAAGATTTTATTGAATATTTGTCACTCGTTGAATATGAATTTGAAAACCTGTGAATGTGATTTTATTACATCAGAATATTTGCAGAATTATTGTGTCAAGTGTAGTGTCATTAAACTGATTATTTGGTAAAAATGAATTGTAGTGTTTTGTGATAATACGAATTCTGATAAATTTATACATTTCTCGGGACGCTTTGTTGACCTTGGCAACTTTTACTCGAAACGATGTTCAAAATAATGTACGTTTTAAACGATATGGCAAGATAGACGGCGAGGGAAGTGAAAGTGGTCAGTCTGTGGTCAGACGCAACGCTCCATCCTAGTGTAACTGAAATTATATCTCTCTGTAACTTTTCACGCGTTCGTTATCTTCAAAATAGTCTCGAGTAAAAATTATTCCAATTAATCAGATCTTCAAAAGCATGTAAATTTTATAGTAAATGCATTTATGATTCGTTAGCTGTGCATCTGCTCAAGCTTGCAAGAGGAGCACGAAATATTTTGTTCTATGTCGGAAGGCTTACTTAATATGGCTGATTTTTTTAGAAACATAGATTTTTATCATGGATATTGATTGATATTGGCCGTTCAGCCACTGACGACTAATTGTAAGCAGTCAAATCGCTCGAAGATCAAGTATTTTTTGCGAATTAATTACAGGGAGATGAATACAAATTGTGACTAGTCCTTTTGGGCAATGTTTATTAATACTATAAACTGTAAAAAAAGTTTTTTTTGTTGACAATATATACTTGTATATGACGGCGCTACAGTCGTGCGATGTGTGGGCGTTTATTCTGCAGTTCTGTCCTAATTGCGAAAAAACCGAGGCTCGGATCCACTTGAAATTTTTACAGCTTGTTCAAAATTTATTCCTTTTTGGAATGTGCTTCAGCCTAAAGTGTAAAAGTTCTAGTTTTCGAGAGAGAAAAAACCACTCGTCTGTGCACCGCGAAAAATCGCATTCTCCTAGTTGCTACTTTAATAATTTTGGTTCAATCCTTTTTCAGAAGTCCCCTCCAAAATTGCAGGTTCTAGGAGAAACATATTCCAAGGAAACCGTTGTATCCTTATTTTTAAGCTCAATATCAGTGTGAAACCAAAGACACTTTTTCTAAACCACTGTACAATCAACCTCGTGTGGCGCCATTTGTAAAACAGATATGTAGACCAAAGGAATATTTTTTTACTCTGCGTGATAAGAATAAACATTGTATAAAAGGAAAAGCCTGCGCTTGCTTTCATCTCCTTGTAATTAATTCGCAGAAAATACTTGATTTTCGAGCGATTCGACTGCCCAGCCCCGTTAATTATATACAGAAAAGTAGTCATACTCTTTCCAGATTTAAAAACCGACCGACTCATTTGATCAACTTTTTCGCATAAAAAATGAGCAGACGAAAAAGTCGGTGTAGCTAAACCTTTCTTCTTCAACACCTTCAGAAACTTTTAGTGCCGCCACCAAACCTCCTTGTCAAACGGAGCTCGGGAGCACAGCGCGCAATTTTTAGTAAATGTCACTGGGAGTAATCGCGAATGTCTTCCCAGGGCTCCAATTTCTTAAGTCCACGATACACTTCGGCGAGGTGGCTAACGAGGTGTTGAAAGACGCCATGGAAATATGCTCCGCGTCCCGACGCGAAATTAGCCAGGCGCTGTCGCTGTGGCGCCTCGTTCGCGGGGAGTACATAACAGAGTTAATGGGAACTTGAAATTTACAATCTGGAAAACGCAAATTCATCCGACTCCACTCGAGGTTGAAAGCTGCGCGGGCGAACCTTTGCAGAAGTTGCTTGCCTCAGCTCCTTTGTTCGCGGGGCTCCTGGGCCTACGAGAAGCCTGCTGGGCAAACATCTCGCACCATCCGCCCCTATCTTCATCATCTCCTTTTCGCCGAGCATCGCGATAACCGTGACGGAATGCAAAGCATTGTCTCCGCGTCAATTCTCCTAAAAGCGTCGCATCGATGGGCGAGGCTCGAAAACGGAGGCAGAAATCTCGTGCGTGTTCTCGCCGCGCTTCTCCCGCCTCAGACGGTCTTCCCTGGGCGTCACCTTATCTAGACTACCTCCCCAGTCGTTTTTACAAAAGATTCAACACCACGGGCATCGAGACACCCGCGGTCTCTTCCTCCTTTATCCTACACACGCGTGCCACAATCGCTGGTTTACGCTGAAAGCAATCGCTCGGCTTATTCCCTCGAAGCACCCCTGTCCCGAAAAGCAGACTCGCGTGGGCGAGATCGCGCACGATGTTTCCCAGTATTTTACAACAGGCGAAATGATCGGTAGCGTGACATTTGAACAGACGTAGGCTGCTCGACGCTCTTACAATCGTAATTGTCCGCGGGAGTTTCCGTCGCTAATGCTCAAAGGACTTCGTGGACGCGCTTACTATTTCGTGTAAGTGTATTACGAGCACATTAGCCCGGAGCGTTACGCTTCTCGTGTTACGGGGGGATATTTATGTTCGAGGGCGGTGCGCAGCATTCGTTTGATATGCGCGCGTACGCGCCACGATATTCGTGGAAAATTCATGTCGGGGGTGGAGAATTATTTTACGATTTGCTGTTTTGGTGGTGTGTGCTGCCCGCATGGTGGAGAATCTGGGGAAAGGGGAACTCGCTGCAGCTGAAATCTGCGTGTTGCGTACAGGGAGGGATGTACAAAGAGTGAGATTTGAATACTTTCGAAAAGATTGGTAATATAAGACAATGCACATTACATTTACACAAGTGACATAAGAAATTTGCCTTAATAACATTTTGCATATTAACAGTATTTTTTAAAACATTCAGTTGCCACGCTTTGTGCTTCGCCCGGTATGCTGAGATCTTTGACGAAGTATTCTGAGTAGGTTTTGGGAATGGGAAAGTTCTGGCAGTGTTGGGCTTGCTCGCTGTGGAGAGCAGAATGTTCGATGCAGTGTTTTTTCTTGGTTTCTCGATTGTGGATATCAACAGGAATGGTAGCAGAACTTGTGTTGCATTGGGAGATTGTTGTATCCTATGTGCGATGGCGCAGAAGAGGCCCGATATATTATGAATTTTAAAAAGAAGGAGGAACCATTAATTGTGATAGATATCAGTGTTAAATGTTAGACTTAAAAAGTCACAAGTCCAAGAAAAGTCAGGAAGAGAGTGAGAGATTTTAAGATTTTATTTCAACATTGTTCAGTTTTATATATATTAATATTTATCTGAAGAGTGATATTCTTCTACCACCTACTTCTCTATCAAATATTCCACCACCATTATTTTGACATTTACCATTCGTTGTATTTCAAAAATTGGTTAAAGTCGTTTGTACAATATTGGACCCTCGAACTCGGCGATTCATCTACACCGTTGTTGTATAAACGCGAAGTAAGCTACGCAGGATTCTCAGAACACACCACTGAATCCCTTTTCTCATTCTACTAGGGTATAAAGTAGCTGTATCATGCCGCATGAAAAGAAACTCGTATGATTTTAAAGCCTCTAAAGAAGGAACCACCTCTGGAAACATAATTTATACGTTATTACATTCTTCCTTGGACACTATACAACACTTTTATTGATCTGACTCACACTACCTTCAAAAATAATATTAGGAATCTCTGGTGGGCAGGCAAGCGAGTATAAGTCAGAATTATTAGTTTCGCAGGGTGACGCTTGGAATATTTAAAGTGCCATGATGGTGGTAAATTTTTGACGTGAAAATTAAAAGAAACTTTTATTTTTAACTTTGATTCGCAAAAAGAGGCAAACAAGAGATTGTTTAACCACCAGAGAAATATTAAATGATTCCCATCGAGTATGTCTATTCGAGTGAGCCCTAAGAAAAAAAAAATAATTCGTGTTCTTTTTATATGAAAGTAACGGGTTATGTCGATACATACTCTGTTTTCGTGGTAATTGGATATATAAGCGATTTTAAGCTAAAACTTTCACGACCACGCACGATAATGTAAGCACTTCGACGTGCTGACAGATTGACACTTTCTCATTTTCGTAAATTAACGCAAGTTACAGTATTGCTGGCTAACGCTCGTTGCAGGTATAAACTCAAACACGCGTGACAACGTCGACGCCGTTGACATATTGACATCTTAACACCCTGATATCATGACATTTAAGCACGGGCGACGGTATCACCTTTGCCGTCGAGCGTGTTGGTCGATCGAAGGGGAGACCACGGTGTTAAACTCTAAAATAGATGTCTGGAGAATAACGCAAGCTAATGTTTATATAAACTCTCTAACGGCGCTATACCTGTACCCTTCGAATGCCCACTAACGACTGACTAAAAGACAAGTCTACCTGGCGCATTGGCCACCCTTTTCGACTCACTCTCGTAATTGAAGGGTCGGATGCAACAAGGGGACTGGCGTTCGAAAATGGGAAAAATTATCGTCCAAACGCTAAGAAAGATTGGAAAATTAAATTTGTTAAACTGTATTTTAAAAAATATAGTGCTGTAAAGCTCGTCGCGACGCACATTTTTTCTGTTTAAAGTTTGATTATCCAGTCGTTACTATTCGAGCTAAAAATTATAAACAAAGAATCTGTCATCGTCCAAAGTCAATTTTTGTTTAAACATAAATTGCGATAACTTGAGTAAAGTTGAGGGAATCAGACATGAAGAATCAGAACTTTGAAGCTTTCAACTGCCAGTGGCATCGAGGTGTTAACTAAGCCTTCTTGAAGCTCCTACCTATGACTCTGATGTTTCACTAGTGTTGCACATAGTTCTACCAGTGGTTTGAGTTAGGTAACCACTGATCGCTGCCTGGTGTGAAATATTGGTGTATTCGCAAATCCTTAATGGCAGTTAGAGAAACAATGCGGTGAAATATTACGATGGAATTAATAGCCTCGGTTGCACACAGGAACAGTGATTTTATTTAACGATAGTGTTAATTCTGCCGAAACTAGGTTGACAAGTATTATCAGATCCCCTTTGCGTCTCAGGGTTAGAACAATTTCATTTTTTAATGTTTGATCCATTCAGGGCAACATTATAAAGAGGACACTGCGCAACACTAATTTTATAAGCAACTAACAGAATTTTTTTTATTTAGGATTACAGAGTTTTTGTCACTTAGAAAAGCTGCGTTGCAAGATAAGCAAACTGAGGCTTTTTAAATAATATAATAGTATAATAGAAATCTTGTTATGCGTGCCTGGTCGAGTAGGTAGACGTTTTTTGAATGAGAATTTTGCTCCCGGCGGATTATTCGATCGAAACCTATCAGCCCAGATCCGATTAATTATTTTCATAATCTGGCCCGCAATGACGCAAAAATCGCGCAATTTAATACGTGATGAAATGGAAAATCCGGAATTTCACAGATCCCTTACTCGAGGATCTGATATAATTTGACTAATTGAAGACGTGTGCCCAGATTATGGGCGAGTTTCTGCGCGTTACTTGCTGCGAATTCAGCATGAAAAACGCGGGCATGTGGATAAAAAGGATGGTGCGATTTAAACTAGAAGAAGTATTTAACATGTAATTAATGCGTACGCGAGAAATTCGCAACAGTATTTGGAGCATTAATTTTTTCAATCAATAATTCTTGCAAACCCCTGCGCGTGCATTCGGAAACAATTTTAATTTTAAAACGTACTACATTCGCAAATCTTGCCAATTTCAATTTTCTACCTCGTCTCACTCATAGCGCATTCCGACCACTAAATTGCAATGCAATTAAAAAATGAAAAATTTAAGAACGCGTACATTTGTCTCATAAAAAAGAAAGTTAAACATATTTGTAGTAATGTCTCTCAAGATTCGTATAATGAAACCTTCTCCTTAATTAATTACGTGTGTTTATTGTATTTATGTCGCGAGTACCGAGCGCCAGTCTCGAAGTCACCACGCTTCAGAAGATCAAGGAAGCAGGACAAGGCATTCGAAACTTCGAAGAGAACGATTCACAAAATAATGTGTCAAATTGCTATTTCTTTGAAATATTCTGCTTGTTGGGAAACTATGTGATACCTCGTACGTTGTATACCTTCATCCTCCACGTTCAATTTAACTTGAACTGCAAGTTGTTGCTCGAACGGAAACACCGTTTTGTGAAAAATTATGTAAACTTCAATTCCTTGGTATCTGAAAGCTGGACTTCTTATTTAAAATCTTTCTTTATGCTTGCTGGCAGCCGAGGTGCAGCAATATTCATAACCGAAATTTAGATCTTCTAACATGAGTTGGACACGATTGAAGATGTACTTTATTGGATAACTGATTGGTCGTTTAACGAAACATTTCTGTGCTACGCGATGATGTTTATAGGCTCGATAGCCAATCGGTACACGTCACGTTAACGACTCCTAGTGAATATTTGACCGACCTTCCCAGAGAATTGCTGTTATAATTTTCCACGGGGGTGTGTATTACCTTGGTTACTTATTGCAAGAAGGTCACCGGTTGGCCTAGTTCCTTCCTGCGGGCCACACGAACTGCTGAACATCCTCATCCATTTTCCCTCTCTGCCTTCAGCGTCTCCTTCGATGCGTTTTCCTCTGCTTGTTTCACAGTTCATGTAGTACTACTCCCCAGAATGATAGTAATAATAGAAGGGGGGGGGGGAATCCCGGATCCTATGGCCTCCTCATGTTAGAAATCCTAAACTCATGAAATCGGGAAATATTCTTCGTGAGCTTGAAACGTGGTCTGTTCCTACTCAAATACCATTATACTTGCGTTACGTTCTACCTTTAATAATTATCATGCATCATAGAGTCTTGTGTTTTATCCAGGGACTTCAAACCGGTATGATTTTCATACCGGTATTACGTCAGCAAAGCTACACCGAAATCGATATCGTACCAAAACAGATGATTACCGAAACCGTTATAGAATCGAAATAGGTGAATACCGAAATCGTTGAAGTACCGAAACCGAAATAAATACCGGGATTTTTCCGGTTTTTCTTCAGGTGTCATGGTAAATTAAAGTAATATCTTCATAGCCCTTATTAATTCGAGCTGTAAAAACACCGACATAACGTAATATATTTTCATAAAAATACCAATAGATTCGTAGCTTCATTATAGCGTGGCCGCAGAAAAAAGAAGAAATACTGAGCTTTTATGTGATACAAATTGTGACCTGTGAAATTGAAAGTAAAAACTAAATACAGCGAATATAATACAAAAACTGCATTCAAGATGCAAAAGTTGTAATGTTCCTCTAATTTCAATTAGATTTCAGGGAAACACATAAGACAGAAGTTCAGTATGTATTATTCATAATTGCAACAGAGCTGTTAATTTAAACTTAGGCCGCGAAGTTTCAGGCTCAACATTTTACTTAACATTCTTCGTATAATATACAACAATGAATCTTAATTTTGTCTAAGTAGTTGCACGATTCATACCTAAAATTTCATTTGGACGAGATATTCAACTATTCAGCTTAAAGCATCCGGCGTTGCCCGGGCTTTAAAATTAACTGGCACCCTCATTAATTATTACGCAATGCTTAATTACATATACTTCGTTACGTAACGCTTACTTACATAATATTGCACTGAACTTAAATCATTACAAAGTGTCAAGGGGATGAACTTGGGGGGATGGGGTGGGGTGTCTAGGTTTCATAGTAGCCTATATTTTCCGCAGGGTCGTAGAGAGTATGCAAAATTTGGTCCAGACTGGTCAAAGGCTTTAGAAGTTAATAGGAAACATACAAATAGACATTCTATTTTATATGTATACAGTCGGCCACAAAAGCCTACATACTACACTCTACAAATCGTGATATTTCAGAAAATATAAAATTTTCGATAACAGTACGTCTGCTGGTAATCGGTTGTGAATATTTTGAGAAAATTGCATTATTTAATAATCTCACTGATAAGAAAACCCTATTACAAAATTTATACACATTAAAGTTTATAGAATTTGTTTAAATATATATACAACCAGCATAAAAGTCTGTATACTCTCTATATATCTGTGGTGTTTAAAGAAACACAAAAGTTTCAAAAACAGTGAGGATATTAAATTGTTTAATAATTAAGGTTACAAATATTTTGAGAAGATATTAATATTATGTACCTACACCTTAATTTATATTATATAATAATATAATATATAGTACAATCTCACAAAATACATGTGTACCTACTATCTAAAATATTGTATTTTCTGTACATGCACACTGTGCACATCTGTACTTTCTAAATTTTCATTGTAACTTCCCACAGTGTGTGTAAACTTTTGTGACTGGCTGTACATGTATAGTTCCTTACCTCCCCAAACATCGTTGTCACCTTCCCCATCCTTTTCTTTCGTTCCACAAAAACCTTGGCCCATCGCGTTCCGTTGCTGCTCAAAATCTCCAACTGAGTGAAGCAGTTAATTAACAACTTGTAGCAGGAGCATCTGCATCTTCATAACGCTTGAAATCGTTCGGAGGACCGGAACGAAAAGCAATATAACGTAACGCCCTGGCGAACCCGCGGTGCAAATCGTCGCTGCTCCCTGGTATCGTGATCGATTGTCAACGACGGGAACAATTTCGCCCGGTGATTACTTGATCGGAAACGCTGCTCGAGGATCTCTCCCGTTTGCCTCGCACGCGAAGGATACGGCGATCGATGAAAGAACGCGCTTGCGTTTCCTATTTCCCCGTAATATGGACGCGAACATGATGATCGGTTGACCCAGTTTTCGGGGCTCAAGCACGCCAGCCTCGCCTCTGAAATGAAGCTGCAAACAGGAAGGAAGAGGACGACCGCCGAGCTAACGAACAAAACAAATACCTTGGGAGCTGAGTTTCAGTTACAGACGAATGCCCAGCGCGTGATCCTTTCCGAACCATCTTTCCCCCCGAAACGTTACCTCGTAACGTGGAAGGAACCGCGTCCTTAGGAGAATTGTGCACTCGGAACGGTCAGGAAGAGAAGGAGGAGCTGCCTCAAGATCCTCGACGGTTCCGTTTTGCTCGTGGAAAGTTTTGTGTGCGCTAAGGGGACAGTCGAAATTCTCGAAAGAGTTCCTCCAGACTGCGAAAGTTCCGCTTGTTTGATGCTGTAGGAACTTCGGTAAATGGGTCTGCTTTGCTTACATGCGTTACAGTGGTGTTTCATAGAGTTTTCGATGAAGGGACAATAAATGTCACGAATGGTCATTCCAGAAAATTTGGGGAATTTTTTTTAAACCAAATATAGCTTTTTTGATGAACATGGAAATGAATGTGGAAGTTAGAATTTGTTAATGATTTGGCAGCTTTAGTTTTATTTTTTTAAAAGCATTCGTGTAAAAGTTATGCTAATTTGATATTCAATAGGCATCATTTTGTGTGGAGACATCAGGTTACACATTTTCTAACAAGCAGGGGAGTGCGGGTATCCGAAATTACGGAACCCGAGTTGCGATTCGGTACCCGAGACCCGAAAACTTTTAAGTTGTGATTTTGTAGTGTGATCAGACGCAAGAATTTTTAAGCAAGAAAATGGATGTAATTTAATGCCACTCGTTAACAGACAGTTACAGTTGCCTAAACTATTCCCTGTAACACAATAAAACATAATTACACGGTTCAGTTAAAGAAACTTAAAAAAGTAGCTTTTATTTTTCATTATAAAAAAATGTGTCCCCCAAAAGCTTCATTATTTGGCGTCACCACTAATACTTCGAATGCGTAGAATATTGTCTAGTATACACACACCTAAATATGTATTAAGTTGGTGCATATGGAGTTGCCGTTTCGCGTAGGGAAGTTTGAATGAAAATATTCTTCGCTTCTTAACTATTCTATTTATTTCATTCTATTGAACTCCTGTGACATTTCTCAGGTCGCAAGCCAGCGTTAGCGATTGTTATTGCACCCACTTTTACGCTACCCGCGATCGGCAATCTCATATCCACCAACCCAATATCGTCACAGTTTCCAAGGAAACGACGACGAAAATTGACGTAGAATAAAAATCACCGTGGACGCCGAGTCACGAACAGAAAAGGGAGCACGAGGGAAACGTTCACGTTAGAAATTTACTTAGCATCTGTGCACGGGCATCGAGTGGTCGTGCAGATAAAGTAACAGGTCCCCCAGAGGAGTAACAAGTACCATTTTATTAGAAGTCTACGTGTGCATCAGTAAATCTTTTTTACTATGACTGGCTGCCTCTTACATTCTTCTCGCGACCATCGTGGAAACGCGTTTCCACGCTGGCTTGAGAGCTAATATTTATGCGCTTTTTTCCGATCATAAATCGCGAGAGGCGAAGGGCGCGGGTGCTTTACTCAGTTAGATCGACGGAAAAGTAGAAAGCTCTCGTTGGTATCAAAGGAGCCAGTATGCGTTTTCGCGTGCACCCTTCGTCAGATATCTTTCCCCTTAACGTTCCTACGGCGAAACTTTGCCCGCATCGATATGTTGCGGCGAATAAAATCCTGGGGTGGTTTTATGTCCCTTCCTTCTCCTTTATTGGAACAAATTTATTAGCATCGCTCCTGTTGCGCTATCAACCGCTTTACCACGTAGGTATTGATTGCTACTGGAGTTTCTCAGATATTACTTTCTATGTTACTCCATGCTTGAACCGCAGTGAATGATCTCCATGCACGGATTTTTCCTACTCTTTGCGGTAAATGAATTATTAAATCTTTTCTTTTTATTGCACTTTTGGCAGTTCGTATATTTCAGGCACTAGTGGGCAGGGGGTAGGTAGATGATTGAATGGAAGTTATTACTACGCATCTGATGCTCAGAGTTCTTTATAAAGGACATTAATAAATATTAGGATATTTTGTATTTCATTTAGCTAGGTGTTCTACTCCTAGTAAATCGTTCTACATATCCAACTTCGTATTATGAATTCGAGCCAGCTGATAGATGATTTTTAAAGCACTCGTTATGAATATAATATTTCATTTGCTCACTTTATAAGAAATATAGCGATTCCAGGATCAAAAAGGTCTATGGCGCGTGCCTTGATTGTAAAGTAGCGACTATTTTTTTAATTAAATTGTGCACTTCACGAACGCGAAAGGGCATGGGACCAGATGTGCCCTTTGCTGCAATGGAAGTGATCCTTCTTCTAAGTTCTTTTGATATTCCTTCAATTTCGTGTATATTGTAAGGCGCAACAAGTCTTAAAGATCGTGGAAAGTTACATTCACGGAAAGCATTCATCGAGTCTGTAACTTAATCCATTTCGTTCGACTATCAGTTACGTGCACTCGACTGGGGGTCTTATTATAATCGTGAGAGTATCGTAACATGGTAATTTAATGTTGACGCAAGTCGTTACGCAATCAAGCCTGCTCTCCGCGTTGATTGTTTGTCAATGTGTACTATTGTTACCTACGACTTGCGTCGGGTAACCAACAAGCAGAATATTACTTGCGTTACGCAATGTCAGACACAGACTGTTACCTTCCAGTACAGTGTTCGATAACAACGCGTGCAACTCTGCTGTGTCGTCGGTAATGACAGACAGCAAATCGTCCGGCTTCGATTTCCCGCGAAAGCGTGGAAGCGAATGGTGAAAAGTGTGTGGAAAATATCTCCTGCGATGCGTATCGTGTGATATCGATCGCGACACGGTTAGAAATGTGCAATGTGCATTTCAAAAACAGGGGTTCGAATCCCGAATCCCACTTTCACTAATCCCGCGCAGCATTAATGAAATTTGTCACGATTCGGATGTGCAAATAGTAAATAGTATATGCTCATGATATAAGTATTTAATGAAATAGTGTTTTCAAATAGTATCTATTTGATTCAAGCGTTAAATGAAATAGTATTTTTAAACAGTATTTGCTTATGGTGATATATCAGTTTTTAATGTTATGTCTCAAACTTTTCAAATTTTCCCCAGCCCTGCATCATCAAAATTGCACATACCTAAGCGAATTCAATCGAAAGTGGAATTAGCTCCTCCTGTACAGCGAGATTTGTAGAAGCATTTACAGTGGTTATAACTGGGAAACTAGATCAGATAAGCTAGACATTTACGCGAGCATGTTTTAATTATTCTTGCACGGTGAATTTAGCCTTGGTACTCAGGTGACACCTCGTGAAACACTTTTGGATGTCTAAGTAGATCGTTAAGGAATCGCTTCGCGTCATCCCCTTTAAGCTTCTCGCGTGCATGCGTACAAGCAACTTATTCTACCTTCGGAGCACATGTATCTAACACAGGAACGTTCGAATACTTTCGTCACTCACTGCGTTTCAGCGAGTAGCTTCCACGTTTTCAGTAACATGTAATACTTTCCACGTGCATAACAATACTAAACTTCACAAACTTCATCTCTCAAATCAGATGCCGCCTATTTTCTCTGTTAGGCACGAAGTAAGCCACAGAAGCTTGCAAATTAGGTCAGATTCGTTTGCCAAAGCGAGTAATCGACCCGAATGTCCATTGTCTGTCATGTTCGCGCATCGAATAAATGTTTATATATCCGCCTACGGGTTTCAGCAGTATCAGCATTCCCTGCGAATGAATCTTTCGCTTTCAATAATTTAAATGAAATTTAAACCGCGAGAACCATTCTAAGAAGTCGAACATATTATTTCCTTTATAACGCCACATTCAATAATAACGCGAATTCCATTGAATTGAATCTGAAGCAGATCATCACTCCAAGAAGCTAAATCCGCCCACCCTTCTCCTATATCACCCCCAAAAACGTCCGAAACAATTGAATCTTTCCACCAATACCTTGAACCATCGCTCTTAATTACCAGCTCATCTGCTGCATCATAAACGTGCAATCTATTCAGTCCAGTCATCGACAAGATCGCACGAGGCAATAAAAATAGCGGAATAGTTTGCGACAGGTTTCACAGTTCCGTTTATGGCGTACATATACAGGGTGAGGCACCTACCTACACGACTCGAAATTACTCGTAAATTACTTGCCGTATAATCTTCGTATCTCGATAAAACTGCACCCCTCCACGGTACCAAGCAACTTTACTTTCAAGCGTTTTTTATGCAGCAAGTAATTTACGAGTAACTTGATGTCGTCAAGCTAGATGCCTCACCCTGTACACGTACGAGTCCCCGTCGACGAGGAGGGAAGGCACTTTCGAACACCTGTAGCTAAATCGATCGATGAAGCCTTGAACGCGGCGCCCCGTGCTCTGCCCAAGAACGCTTGTCGTCGGGGAGGGAAAAAACCTTACATTCCAAACAGATTAAACTCCCAGGTGGCAGATTGGTCGGCTCGGGGCGCGTCCCGTCGCTCTTAGTTTTTCGCCAGCGAAGACGGCCAGAGCGGATAAGGTTTCGGACACCTGTAGCTATATCGATCGGTCGAGGTCGGTCGACAGCCCTCGACCTCGAAACCACCCCTTTGCTGCTGGCACTCGAGGAGGGGAGGATAAATTCAATCCTCTTTCCCTCCTGCTCGCCCACATCGACAGCCAGCAACCCCTCCGTCTTTTCCGCCCCGTACGCCGAGGAAATTTAATGTTTCCTCGATCAACCGTATCGCGCATTAGTCGCGCGACGCCAACCAACGCGCTCGCCTTTCGATTTAAATCGATGGAAGGATTTTCTGGGAATGGACGGATGAACCTGTTACAAGGTTACGTGTTTCTGCCATTTTCGCGGGGGATGAAACTCTGCTTAATTCGAGAGTAAGTAACTTTGAGCAGAAGTGGCAAAAAGGGATGATGTGATTCTAATAGAGAAGTGCACCCTTTTTGGTACCTATTAGTGATTTTGTGCTGCACTTTGGGGGAAGTGAATTATTGAAGTTGGAGGATAATCGAATGTTCAGCTAGTCTTGTTTGTAAATTCTTTAGATTTGTGGGGGAGATGATGTAGATAATATATAGTGTGTTTCGTAGCAGGTGGTGTGACTAAAGAGGTGGCGGGATTGCATGGAAGGATAAGTAGAATATATAGAATAAAAGTTTCTGGGAATATCGATTTGGAAAACTCGACTGGTACGCGCGTACTTAACTAACAAGGGGAGGACACCATGTGGTTTACACCGATTTTAATGAGCCTTGGCACGCTGGATCTATGTCGAAAATAAGTAAATAGGTGTCCGAGCGTTTCAGCCAATAGGCCTTAATATTAGAGATATTTACATGTAAATTATTAAAAATTTCATAGTGGCCGTGGGGTTTTAGTGGGTAAAATCCCATCGCGCTTGTTTCGTAACATTTCTGTGAAGTACCTAATCGTAGTTTTGTATTATATAGGTAATTTGCTCAAATTTGTAATTATATAACATCATTTCACGGGGGTGTAATTAATCCGAGGCAAAATGTCTGTGAAGTATTATAAACTATTGTTAAATGAAGATGAAGTAGTGAATATTAAATATGTGCATGGTATTTCTATAATAATTCATTAATGTTTAATTAAAGACAGAGGAATGTTTAATACAGAGAGAAGCTTTTTCTAGAAAACTGAATTTCCGTTTAACATTCCACCAATAACATAGTGATAAATACCTTATATCCAGAAACATATACATGTTAAGAAATTGTCATTTCATTGTGTAATGGAGAATATTATGAAACACGATACGAAGCTTCACAAATAACGGCCGCGGGAACGTTCACTCTAATGCAATTTCCTAACAGATTTCCTCCCGGGAGCTTGAAAATTTCTATATAGATAACCTTGCTCTACTTCTGCGGTCCATATTTTCAACAAATTTATTCTTATGCCAGGCGATGCATCAAACGAATGTGATGTAACTGAGCCGGGCACCGTGATTTACCTTTAATTCAGTTTTCCTTTAAAGTGGAAATTGCGTGAATTAACAATCCCTGACAAATTCTCAGAAAAACGTGGCTTGGCGAATACACAGCTGTGGCCCATTTTTAAATTCTCCCTAATTGAAAACCTCCCGCCACCATTAAATTAATAGAACTACATTCTTAGTAACTGGAACGCTCGCACGATAAACAACCACATTCTCAAGCAGGTTGCTATATCCGAGTTTTCCTTCTCGCGACCAAGCCACTGAAAAATGTGTTTACCACTAGTCTTACACTAATAAAGAAAAACACTATCAAATGTGGAAAGAATCACGTAAGATAAACAATGTCAATTAAGACTCCGCTATGAAATTCTTATGTAAGGTGGTCCCCTGAATTCAAAAAACGACAAGAGACGAAATCCTAAGGATAGGTATGTACGTTTTTGAGATATCGCCCGATGCAAAAATAGGGAAAAAGTTGAAAAAATGCACTCCCGCTCTATCGCCCATAACTTCCTCATTTGTGCATGGATTTTGCCCAGGTTGAGCTTGTTTCCTTCGTAAAGGTGCGCACTCTACGTAAAAAATAAGAGACTGGACGTCACGTGATAATTTCTATGTATTCCAGGCTATGTAGTGAATTTTCGATTTCAATTTCGGCTCCAGAACATTACATTTTTCTTCAGTTTCGCTGGATTCCGTCTAAACTATTGGTCCGATTGGAAAATAATGTAGGAAAGAATTGTATGCAATTTAATTACCGGTAATTTAGGAGTCATCGCGATCAAATTGGTCAACCCTGACGCGAGATATGGCCAAAAATGTCGGGTCGTCTTCTTAACAAATAACCAAAATGTTCATCAGGCGATATCTCAAAAACGTATTCTGAGGATTTTTTCTCATGGCGATTTTTGAGTTTAGGGGACCACCTTACATAAGAATTTCAGAGTGGAGTCTCGATCAATAAATAATTTTTTGGACTTTGTAAACTAGTGATATCATCGGAAAAATATCACAGAGATTACTAGACCGATTTGAATAAAATTTCGCAAGAATATTCTCAAGATAATAATCGAAAAATCGCCCCGACAAGTACTAGATTATAATCTCAAGAATATTCATGCAAAATTTCATTCAAATCAGTCCACTAATCTCTGAGATATTTCCGGTACCGATAATGCTGTAACTATGAAGCTGCTATGCCACCACTTCTTAAGATATCAAATTTCTTTCCGAAGAGAATACAGCTTGATTCATGCACAACGAGGTGTACATCTTGATTTTTAAATTTGACGTTTCTTTGTATGAAAAGAATTGATAAAAATGCCGCTATTTTCCGACCTGCCAAGGGTATGTAACCCCTGAAATCCCAAAGTGATCCCGCGACAAGTAAACGTTTCTCCGAATGCAATATCCATATTAACCGCAGCGGGACTGGAATAAATGCTCCATGACGGCAGGAACACGGGAGCACGTAGGCAGGTTGGCTTACAAATAACCGCGCACGGTAAGCCCGTCAAGAAGCAAAATGACTTTTCTGGCCAGCTCGGGGGCGATCGACTACGAAAACGCGGTCTGATTATGCATACAGGAAACTTCGAGGCCCCCGCCCCGGGCGGGTGCTGCGCTTGAATAACCGATAAGTTTCCGCGGATACACGCGCGACGCGTTGCCGGCGATACCCGCTCGGATAAATCGCGGGCGGATCGATCGCGCGAAAAAACTGTCGCCGCGTCTAATTCGTCTCCGCTTCCCGCGCTCTATCGACCGCGCGATAAAGCGGGGAGGCAGAGTGCAAAAGTATTGTTTGTAAACGCGAGCTACAGGCCCGCCGCGTCCGTTTCCCGCAGATGCTATCTGTGCGGGCGTGCAACGTCGCCGCGGGTCACGCGACAACGTTCCGGACAGCGACAAAAGGGACACCCTTCGCGACCCTGTAACTTTTCAATGAGTTAAGCAAACGAGGTGGCGGGCTCGCGCGAGTCACTCATGCCTGGCCGTCAAGCACGTGAATTCACGAGCCACGGGGCTTATCTGACACCAATCGGGCCTTCAACCCCGCCCGCTCGCCCTCCTGCGATCGTACCAAACATTTTTATGACTGCCTTATCGTGGCCAGACTCCCTTCTCTCCGGTCACCTATTCCGGCTGGCTTTATCTGATCCCCGTGTCCCTGGCTGCCCTTCGATTTCTGATACCCTTGTCGCGGGCCTCCCATTCCCGCGGCCAGGACAACACTTTATTCGATTGCGATTGCTCCGGTAACGGAGCGCCCTGTCAGCGCCCTTTAACGGCCTCCTTAATTCTTTAGCGTGTCCATTGATCCCCCAGGATTGCCCGTTTACGCGCGCGAGGACTCGGGACTCGTTGTGTCGCGCTACCAGTGCCTCCCGAGCGATTCCGAATCCATCGGCGTGCAATCTTGGCGTGACGCGCGACGCGATTGCATTATTGATGGCGCAGGTTGGTGGCTCAGAGGTGAATTGTGAGACATTTATTTTTAAGCCGATCGACGGCCCCCCTCCGCGGGTGCGAGCCTCGAAAGGTTAAGGAGCGGAGCGAGAGCGTAGCGGGGAATCGGCAATCTTAGTTTCGTATTAAAAGCAGTCGTGTTATCCGCGTGAAAGTTTCATCTCTCGCTGCGTAATTGGTGGGCATTATTTATACCGCACTTGTGCTGCTAATAAGCAGGAAGAGCCTGTACGTACCAGTGTTTTCAATTACACTACACATCTCACAAATCTGCTCGTAAGCGACTACGGATCTGGATGGTTGAACGTATTTCGGGAAAGACAAGTGCTTCCTTGCTCCTCGCCACAGGAATGACGCAAACAAATTTGTTACTGTCCTGATAACGGGACTGATCTCGTTGCCAATTTAAAGGGTGAAATATTACCGAACGTGGGCGCAATCGCAAAGAACACGCTGCTAAATTTCGTCGAATTGAATTTGTTTTCCCACCGCGTGTGAATGGAGAGGCTTCCTCGGGAGGGAAACGGCGAGCCTAGTTGTGATTCTGTTCGTGGAAGGCTCAGGGGATCCTTTCCCCGAAATACCGAAAAACAAGCAGCATCGCGAGCGTAACACTCCTTCCGCATACGAAGAGGGAAGTTTCACCGCGAAACGAGGGCGATGTTGCCAGACAAAAATTGCTCGAATCTACACTGCTTTATCTTCTTTTGTATGTCTTCTTACTCGCCGATTGAAACATTGTCCAACTTTAATTCACAAACACCGTGCATTCGCGTGTATTTTGATTTTTTTAGTTGTAGAGAGTTCTTCAGTTGTTTGTCCCAAGTTTGAGTTCAATTATTTCGCCGAGACATTAAATGTTTCGCTATTTTGTAGTGGTAGCCTTGTTCTGTTTAATCTCGTGAGTAACGTTGTACGAATACCTACGTATCTTCATGCTTTCAAATGACAACTGGCAGAATGCATGTTCAACGCTGTCGTCCACACGAGTTCCAATAAGAAACAAATGCGTTGGGAGCTTTCGAGCTTCGCAGTAGTTGGATTGTTCTTTAATAACTGTGAAATGGAGAATTATCTGGAAAATTTCAAAATGCAGGAAGCAGTGGTTAGACAACCATTAACTTTGACGGCGAGGTGGTGCTTTCTAGAAAGTGGTGCTTGACGATTGGCGGAATGTAAAAATTACTCGAACTACAGGAACAGATTTTGTGCTTTTAACGCGTTAACACGTTAAAAGCAGGAACATGAAAAATGTACATGGCTTATCAAGCGAACGAATTAACTGCTAAAAATGATTCGATTAAGTTAGTATTAATAGTTAAATATCCATTAAAGTATTGCTGAATCGGAGGGGGGGGTCCTGAATTTGTTAGTTAATTTAAGTTCGCTAAGCTGTTAAAATTTTTCCTGAAAAAGAACGAAAAAGGGAATGTTCTAATAAAATGAAGTACATTACAGAACACAGAGGTTCGAGGCTCACCTAAAACTTAAGGCTCCCAAGTAGTGATCAATAATGGCTGAAGGCGATTAATAAAAGGAAAAAAAGGAACACGTTCTCAGGCAGGTAGCTTTATCATTTGCTTTTAGGAAATAAAAGTCAATGCGAACTTTGAATGTATATTTATAGCATTATGAGAAACGATCACAGTATTATGCTTAAAAAACATTATTTATATAAATATTTCCATGGCTACGAATGTAATAGTTTCTTATAAATCAGGTAGAGCAGCTACAATCGTTTATCAACTCCTTCGAGCAATTGTGCTTCGCCTCCAGTCGCCCATTATTGATTTGTACTACTGGGCTGAACGCTCCGTTATTGACTCACATCACTAGATTCATATTTCAAGCCTGAAAGTGCGTAATCTCCTGAATTTTTTTAAAAGGAATCCACATGATATAGTAAAGTGAAACTTCGTGTACTGATTAACGAACTTATGAAGATGTAATATGAATTTATTGATCCAACCTGCAGCAATAATGCATCAGTTATTAATACATATAGACTCTTTACGTTTTACTTCTGGTTAAGCGCGGGGGTCTCGCGAAAGCTGACCCTTCTCGAATTGAAAGGGACGCGTCACTTCCGCGTCGGGGGAACGAGATCACGCAGCGCGGGGGAAGTTCCCGGATTTATTCCATCATTCATTTTTCAACGTCGCCCGCAGATGTGCAGCATGGGGCCCGAGATCGTAGTGTTATTTCCAATGAGAAGGAGAGGGCCCTGTCCTCGTGCTGGCCAACCGATAAAACAGTCCTGGAAATATTTATTTGCTTCGCGCAGAAATTTAGGTACTACCTACAATTTTCAGAACAATGTGATCGATAAAATGATTCCTATCCGACTTGGTTTGCTAAAGCAGCAAGCTACACATTCCTGAAATAACATTTTTCTAGTACCGATAATTTGAGGGGTACAAGTCATAACGTGGTTATTCGAGCGGCGCAATAAATATTTCCCAGTACTGTACGTATCGCCAAATGATATCAGGGCTGGCAACGCAGTTAATTGGAAGCTGTATTGTTAGTCGGGAGCGGATAAATTGAGCGTAACGAAACTAATAGATTATCGCCCTGGTCTTTTTGTCCAGGAAAAACGGCGGAAAAGCGGGCGCGCGCTGGAAGCCCCGCAGCGCGACATCGCTTGACAAATTTCTCGGGACACCGCGCACCGGGAACAAACGAGGGTTACAAATAGAATGTACATAAATTTTGCCGCGGAATCGAGCGGCACACAGCACTCTCCTCGACGCGGGAAGCTGGGGGTATTAAGCGAGATTGTAATCGCGTTGCTGTTAATTCCCAGAAAACTCGGCAAACGAATCTTTGTTGTTTCCTATGCTGTCGCTGGCTGGGTCTCGCTCTGGCAATGACATTTGTTCGGGAAAAATTGTGGGAATAATGGAATTGCGATGTTTCAGTAAGATCCTAACTGGCAAATGTCTCCGTAATTTCTGAACCTCGTGTCGATGGATATACAGGGTGTTAAGAATGGAGAGTTTCACGGTTTACAGTCCTCGCCGAGAGGAGAAATAAATGCTTAAGCAACATGGGTTCTAAAATCAACCCTTAAGGGGGTACTCTAAGTAGTGTAACTGCCCCTTTTTCAACGCCATCTTTGAGAATTTATTTAATAAAAACTGTAAGGTTATACTATCTGGCGTTTTGCCTGCATATTAAGGTATGTTTGAAGTAATACTCAGAATTTTTTTTAACTTTTTCATCGCACATATACTTACATAGATACAGTCGGTGGCGCAAGATTTTTCAAAAAAATTATTTTCTGTTCTAGTCCATCAAAATGGTAAAACTACGGTTCATTTTCTTTATTATGTTTGTCGCTACGGTTGGAACCACAGAGGCCCTCTAGCAATGCAAATTTGCGGAATGACAGGAGTTTGAAGAAAATGTTAGATTTTTGCTGATAAATTTAGCTGTTTTCGTTTTGTAGAATTAATTTTATACAATACAGAGACTCGTCCGTGGTTCCAACGATAGCGACAAACATAATAAAGGAAATAAATCTTAGTTAATCCATTTTGGATGACTAGAACAGTTCCCACACTAACGCCCGTCGGAAAAGAATTTTTTTGAAGAAGTTTTTGCCACCGACTATATCTATGTAGATGTGCAATAAATTAGATAAAAAAATTCTGAGTATTACTTCAATCACACCTTAATATGCAGGCAAAGCACCAGATAGTATAAACTTAGTATAGTTTTTGTTAATTAAATTCCCGAAGATGGCGTTGAAAAACTGGCAGTTACAGTAGAGTACCCCCTTAAGCTCTTGTTTCTTTTTTAACACCCTGTATATCCTCAGCTTTGATCTCAAACGTGGTTACGAAAGAGAACTGACAATAAGTACCTACAATTCGCGAGTAAAATCTTCGAAGTTTGAATCCCTGAAGATGTTCCTGATGCTGCTCATGTACGAAGGAATAAGTGTAAAAGGATTTCTTTGTTCTACATTTTCCACGTTACCTTTCGCCTAGCTGCAAATTAACTTTCTAAGGTACTCTGCTCCCTGGAGCCTTCGACTAAAAGCACGAGAATATTTTCATGACCCTCTGAGTCACCTCTGAGTTACACCAGGGCTGTGCTTGGTGTTACAGCGGAAGAAACTGTGGAAACGGGAAGGACTTCCGAGAGTTCCACTGGGCAAATTCAGCCACAGTGATGCGGGACTACAATGTCTTTCCAAATGTACTTTGGTAAGGCAGTAGCGCTTCGCTGTGCGTTCAAAGCGGGTTTCCGTGAACCAAAGGAAACCAGGGAGGGTCGTGTAACGGCTAGAGTCGTTGCCGAGCAACGTGGAACGCGCGCAGTCGGCATTGCTTGGCAGCTCGAATTCCGGTGATAATTCATTTAAATTTTATTCGACCTTCTAACGTTTCATTGTCCACGATTCTTGTTATTCATCCGTTCGCGTTCCCACGCATCGCCGTTCCCACGCGCTGGCCTCTATCCAACTACTTTCAGCTCGCAAGCGGAGCTTACAATGCGCCCAGAAATGAAACCGAATGCTGCAATTGTAGCGGGGGTGATTGATTAACATGACCGCGGTTGGAGCTGCCTCTATTTCTGCAGCCGATTTCATCAAAGGCACGTTTAATGTGTGCCTATTAAGGCTTTTAAACGTTGCTAGGCTGACCAGATCAAATGAATCGCTTTCATCGTGAAATCCTCGCGTTGTTGGCTTCTGTGAAATTACGTACGATCTGGTGTACAGGGTAGTTAATAGGGGTCTGTGAGGAGCGCGAGTGGTTTTTTAGGAATTTATAGAGAACTCTAGCTGATGTACCTACTCGCTCTCGCTCGGGCGATTTTATGGTACGAATGAAAGTTTGTATATGTATGAAGGTAGATGCTTTGTTGCTTTTTTGTTTGTTTTTAGTGTTTTCCTGTGCTTTAAGCAGGATGGGGTGGGTGTTTCAAGCTTATTTTTGCTTATATTGCCCAACGAACTATATATAGTCCAATTTTTTTGTTCCCTCCTCTCTCCTTCGGGTCCCAGCAGCAGCAGCGCACCGGGAGAAAGGTGGTCACCCATCTTTCCCCAGTACAGCGCCCCGCGATGTTTAACTTCGGTGATCTAACGAGAACCGGTGTTTTCCATCGCGGCTACGGCCGCTGGTGAGGTAGATTGTAATATGAGGTATTGAGAACAGGAACGGACTAACCCACAGTTCTTGGGAAATTGAGTTAAAGGGGTAGTCTAGTGTAACTGCCCGTTCTTCAACAATATCTTCGGAAATTTATTTAACAACTGTACGTTTATACTGTCTGTACGTTAATCTTGGCGGAAAGATTTCTCTTTCAATTTTTGAACGAGCTACGGATTTATAATAGTAAGAGAATTCTCACTATTCCAGTGAGAACATTTTTACATTTTTTTTCTCAAAAAGTAGACTCATTAAAATTCAGCGAGGCACGGCTTAATGGTTTCTTCGAATAAAGGCTTTAATCTAGTTTTTGTTGCTTCCTCTGTCGAGAGGCGCATTTATTTCGCATTTCTCCACTGCTATCAGATGGATCTCTTTAAAGACTATTCAAAATGGATACTCGCTAGTGTATTGATTAGACGGTTTAACTGCGTATGGAGTAAAAAAAATTCTATTTTCTGGTGCTTCGGGGACAGGGCTGAAAGAGAACGGTTATACACCACTTAGGATAGTGACTAGCTTTGGTGGTGAACAGTATACGAGATAAAATTTTTCCATTTGCTTTGACATCAATCCCGTTTAGTTTTCTGTCAAAAAAATCCAAATCCATCCCTCTTTTATCGCCTGCAGTATTATTTTGAAATCCTCACCCTTTTTCACGGGTTTCAATTTTCAAATAAGACAAAGAGCCTGGGAAACGTATATCGTTAATATTGATTGCCTTGCCTAACAATTGACCGATATAAAATATACGACTGTAGCAATTGCTTGTACAATAATTCTAGTATAAAAATTTTGTTTACCATAGCGTATTATTAGCGTATTAAGAAATATTGGAAAATGCATAAAAATATGACTACTATAAGTGTCATTCTTCATTTATTATAAAAGCGATGGAAACATCGACAGTTCTCCTTACCGAAATATACTTTACATTCCAAATGTTCTTACTATTCATGGAGATGCCATTTGATCGCTCATCCGAGCTTCAAGTGAATTACCTTTATACACAAGTTTAAATGCGCAATTGAAAGGAAAAGCAGAAACTAAATGAGTCTAAAGCTGTGGCCTCGAACCCACGCTGTATTAGTTTCTCAAAAGCGCCATAGCTGCACAGCCGCTACTGAACAAATAAACCACCGACGACGGGAATATCGCGTACGTGACGGAATATAGAAAATGTCCATCAGCGAATCGCGACAATCCCACCCAGAAAAATAATGGGGGGGCTACAGAAATTGTTCGTGATAAAGACACATTTCAGCGTGCGCATTTAACGAACCTCTCGTAATTTCCCTATAGATCTGGCACTAATTCCCCGGGCAGTTCCTCGCCAAGGAGAGATCGGCCTCGCGTCATCGATTTCTGCCGCGCGGAATTTCGCTTTCTCGCAGACAGGGGCTGATAAACTGGAGCGTTACGTGTGGGAATCGATGCTCCTCGTCCCTCGACCAATATTTCTCTGTAAACACCGTCTTTTCGCGCGTAGGAGGTCCACGAGTCGAGGGGTGCTCGTGGTACGTCGAGTGCGTTAATTAAAATGGAAACGTAATTACGGATCTCGACGGGAATAGCGTGGTAAGTTGCGAGCGTTGTTCAGGCTCGCGGTTCCGTCGAGGGTTTCTCCGGCGGTGCGCGGCCCGAAGAGCCGATAGTATGTACACGATGTATCGTGGGAGGAGCTCGTGATCCATCGGACGTGTCCAGCGGGGGAGAAAAACGCGTCGGGACGTTGGAAATCTTGGCGACAGTGAGCGGAGGGCGGAGGGAGCCGGATGTCGGCGTAGACAAAGGCTCGTAACGGATGTAAGCTTACAACGTTTTTCTGGTAAAGCTCGCGGGGTCAGGCTGGAAGAGGGGCGACGGGGAAACTTCACTACACGCACCAGGCTTCGCCCTACCGATCAATAGCTACAGGTGGCAGCCATTTCCTAGCCAACGGCTGCTTCCACCCGCCCGCCCTCGCTCTCTCTGTTTCCCTGTAACTGTATCATTTGCCCCTTACCTGTTATCCTCGCGAGCCTTTCCCTTTTCCCTGGCGCTTTCTCCGTGGCCATTAGACTCTGACGCGTCCGGGCGTAGCTGAGTTTCGTAGGCGGTTTTCAGGACGTAAAGACAATTTATGTTTTAAATTATCGCGGACCTCGGGTCTTCCTCTCTCCAGCCCCATAAAGGACGCGGAGAGCTCTCGCGGGGGTTATTTAGAGAGCCTCGATTAAATCTTGGGGTTTCTAATTGGAAGAAGTCGGGGGTAGGTGTCGAAACGTTTTGATATTTTTTCAGAGTTGATACGATTTCTTAACTTCGTCGGTTGCTCTCTGCGATTCTGGTTCGGTTGAATGTTGGTGAAGGGGTTTGATATAAAAGGGTACGATATAATACGGTAGAAGATACTTCTGTTTACTGTCTAGCAGGGAGGAAAGAAATTTTTAGTCTACTTGAGAATTTCCATTGAAGGTGAAGGCAGAAGTTTGATAGAACTTTTAAGCATTCTGTGGTGGGATATATCTATTTTGGTTTCAATGGACGGTGATGTTGTAGCCGATGGAACGTTGTAAACCTACCTACTTTGCGGTACGGAATTATAAATAGAGATTCATTGTACAGGATTCCAGATTATGCGGATGAATCCTGTGTATTTTTGGATGAATCTACGTTTGAGATACGTCAGCGACGTGCATGACGTAATCACGATGGATTTAATTAAAATGGACTGGGCAAAGGGCTCGTATTATTTGCGTGGCACAAAGCACGTGCATATTTAATGCGACACTATTTGTTAAAATAATTTATATGTATTTAAATAACTGCATTTTATAGGGACGAACGATAATTTTATGAAAATCATTAAAGTTATTTGTGCCCTGTTAATTTGTAAAGGTATCTGTGTCATTCCACGTCAAATCGATAAACTTGTCTATTACTTCCTAGGGATTTGGGTGAAATTGAAATATGACGTAGTGCGCGTGAAATTAGGAAAGATTTAAGTCATCGCTTTACTGGTTTCGAATTTGTTGAAAAAATACAGGTCGTCACAGTTTCCAAATTCTCTCTATTTTCGCGATAATAGGCTCTATGAATATATTTTTATTTCCGAAATTATCAACCGTCCGCAGTTCGAGCTTCATTTGTTACAGTAAAAAGGACTAGCCTGTTTGAATAAAATGTTGCTTTTAATTCAAAGAGTCAACGTTTCGTTTCATTTATAAAATATGCTACTGCATTTCATTTTCCACACATAAAATCCTCCAATAGGTCCGGAAGTCGTACTTTATATTCATTTCACAGCCGCGAATAGTCAACAATATCGAAAAGGTCATCATGTTCCGTTGCCGAATCGATGCCCGTGCAAACATCTGCCCCTTTGTTTTTTCTAATTTAGTGCGCACCTAGAACTCCAGTTTCCACGTTGCTGTACGATCGCAACCAATTCCTAGCTTTTTTTAACAAACAAAAATCCAATATTTGATACGGTGGCTAGCGTTGTTGAGCTGGGGTCAAAAGAAAGAGAGAAAAAAAAACCGAAATTAACAACGAAAACCTATACCTTGTCGATGACACCGCGGCCTTTGTGTACAACTGCTACCACACTTGCAGCACCAAGTTCCTGCTTGCCACAAAGAGGCCAACGGAGTTCTTCCACTAACGTTATTACCCGAACACGTCGAAATGAGCATGCGTGTTGCGAGTTATCGACAACATTGTTAGCGGCACCGGTAACCCAAAATTGCAGTGGGCGGAATTGAAAATGTATTGATAATCGATTCTGTAGCTTACGCCGGTAATTTATTCCTGAAAATTTAATTCTTGGTGCATACGATTTGGCAAGAACTTAAGGGGTGATTCTACTTTGAACCGCCCAAAAATTAAGCTATTTTTAAAAATATTTTTCTCAGTAAATATAACATATAATGAAATAAATCTTTTTGTTATTTATTAAGCTACTCTTATATTAAACAAAAAAAAATTAAAAAGAATTTTTGCAATTTGTTTCCATTATTTTTTTATAGTGTCAATATGGCACCTAAAAAGGAGAGGTACCGGCGCCATTTTCTTACTGTTCAACAAAAACTGTTAATTGAGCTAGGAGTTATAGCGACACTCGTACAGATTAAGAATCTTTTGGAATTGTTTGCTTCGGATAATCCTGAACCGAGAAATCACCTACGCCGTGAACATACCTCTCCTTTTTAGGTGCCATATTGACACTATAAAAAAACAATTAAAACAAATTGCAAAAATTTAAAAAATTTTTTTTTTGAATAATATAAGAGTAGCTTAATGAATACCAAAAAGATTTATTTCATTATATGTTGCATTTACTGAGAAAAATATTTAAATATAGCTTAACTTATCGGCGGTTCAAAGTAGAATGACCCCTTAACAACCTCCCCGTACAGGCAACTAATGTCACTCATTAGATTCTGTACATTACTTTGTTCGTTAAATTTCACAACGAATGCATGGTCTGTGTTCGGTGACGCGGTACACAAATTAAAATCCCCAGTCGAATATATTCACTTAATATTTTTCAACTGTTAACGTATCAACATCCTATTCCATCGCTAAATCTACTAATTTTGTAAGCTGAAATTTCTGTCGTTTCTGGAACGATTGGATTTTCCATTTGGAACGTCGTCGGTCTTGTTGTTCCGCAGAGTTTTGAAATGAATTACACAACGGAGTTACCGTTTGTTTTCAGTTTTCCATAACATGTGTAATTATAATGGTTGTACTAGTAAGAGGTTTACGATTTTGCATAAAAACATGTGTAATTTGATTCAATAAGATAATCTATGACAATAATAATTTGTAACGATGTTTCATTTCAATTTAACGTTGGTGAATCCTTATCGAAAGGGTACTATTAAATCATTTAATTCTTGATTCCACGAATTGAAGATTAATTATAGGATCTCGGCCTATTTTTAACACATTCACGCGGAGTGTAACGTGGAAAGAGGATTATTTAAAATAGACTAGCGTGCTAGAGAGCAACAAAGCTCCACGGGAAAGGCGTGTCTTGTGCTAGATCGCATCGAAATGGATTGAAAAACGGGTGCAACGCTTACACGAAGATTAACGTGTTAACCGAAAATCCAGGGACATAAATCCTTTTCGCAGTTCTCGTTTTATTTTGTGCATCCCATCAGCGTACACTTTCATCGGCTGGTTGTTCTAAAAATGGCCCATCTTTTACCTTCCCTTTTAGAAGTTTTTATTGTAAACAGTATAGAATGCATGTGGAATCAATTGAAATACTTTAACACGTCCTTTTTTGATTTTACAGACCTTTGTATAATTCAATACGTTATGACAGGACAATTAGGACCTTTCATATACATATTTAAATGTTGTACAATATTTTGTGACGCTTCCTGATTGTGACCGACTTTTAAAATTGAAATAAGGATGTTCTTCGAATTCTGAAAGGCTTGAATGTAATATGAAAATATACTTACATTTTAAAAGAGTCAGATAGAAAAAATTAAAAAAAAGTAAAATACTATAGTTCACATTGAATTTGTGAAATATAAACACTATAAATCACTTGTCTAATTGCTTCATTTTTCAAGCTATCCATTTGTCACATTTACGATGCCAAAAATATTGGGAAAGGTAATTTAAAAAAATTAATAAAGTACATCGATTTTCGAAACACGCATATTTCCTGAAAAATAGAAGACTGTACCAAATTCCTTTTCCTGCGGACACATTCTCATCGAGAAGTTTCCTTTCTCATTTACGACCTATCTACCCTGCAAATTTTACTTGTTACACTCTCGACTCGTAACTCGAGTACGAGGAAAATCATTCCTCGTTGCTTGATGCAGGCAAATTGAATTCTTAACGCCCTTTCTAAGGGTTGTTCTCGTGCTCAGGTGTCGCGTAGTAGCTGGAGAGTTCCGGCGACACATTTCACGACGGCGCGATCGCAATCTCGATTTGTTTCCACGCGAATTTCCTGCTACCTGGGCCCATTTCACGGCGCACAGAAGAGACATCAAGTTCGGGGTACTGTTGCTCTCGAGATCGGGTTTATCTCGGGCTTGTGCTTGATTACGACATGAAACGAACACGGATCGGTTGGCGGGTTTTAATCGAGTCGATCCATTGGTCGCGGGGCACAAAAGCCTTCCAGCAGAGGACGAGAGGCAAGGGAAGCTTTGATGGCCTCGTAATACGACCAGAATCCCGAGAATTACCATTTCAAGTGTTTCAGCCACTAAACTTCACTTCGAGTGTTTAAATATTTCCGACTGGCCCCGCTCGCAATGAACATCACCCAACTGTTACACGTCGATTTTAATAAGACCCGGCACACAGGTAGACAGAGCAGGTACCCAAAAATATTAGCCACACATTTCTTTTTAGCGGCGGAAATTTATTTTCAGTTTTGCCTACGCCATATTATTCCTTATAAAAAACCATGCAACATTCTTCTTTATCATTTCTTTTTTCTATTACCAGTCGCTTTCAAGTTATTCGACTAAATAGTTTTCCAACTCCAACTTTAAATGGTAATTTTCACCCCTCAGATATGAATTTCCGCTGCTAAAAAAAAACATGTGCGTGTAATACTTTTAGGTACTCCACCTGTGCGTCGAGTATCATTAAAATTGCCGTGTAACAGTTGAGTGATGTTCCTTGTCAGACGTGTGCTACCAGGCAGACCATTAAATTCATTTCAACGAAAGAGGAACATCTACACCTAACGGCGGTACTTTTACGTCCGATTTTATCCGATTAATCGTTCTCGGTGCCTATTACCATGATCTCACGAATCGATGGGGACACGGCATGCATTATTCATTTCAATTACCGACAGTTTTCTCGCTGTTTAATATTAATGACATTTTTTTCCATATTCCTTCCTCGGAGTCCTCGGCGCACGGCGGAGTCCACCGGGTTATATAGGTCAATGTCATATTTATTCTCATGATTAATGTTACTTTATCGAGCTTCCCTTATTAGAGTCTGTAATTGAGTTCCAGGAGAGCGAATGCTTATTAAAACTGATCATGACCTACTGCGTAAGCCTCTTGCATCATTACTGAAGGTCGGAGAAAAAGGTCGATGCATCTCTACTTCTTATAAGATGTGAAATTAATTTACAGAATCTCTGCTAGATTCTCAGCTACGAAGATGTCTTCAATTTTAATACTGCTGTGACGCACCGTGAGCCCTCGAGGTTTTTAGGCTATCAGATGTAGAACAATGCTTGTTTTAAACTGTGTGTGTTCTTAAAGAGGAATCCAGCCCCCAGCTCAGTTTTTAGAAAATTTCACCTGAAGGTGGAAAATTTGATTTCGACCTCAAATTCCCCACGAATCAGGATTGATCTGCACTTCACCACCAATCACTGGGATTGAAATAATATTCCTTTCTTAAGCGTTTTCGTTAGAGAAACCAAGTATCCGCGAATGGAGCGTCGCTCTCGCCTCTACCCTTGAATTAAAGTTCAAGCCGCGGAAGGGAGTGAAAATCGTCTGCGCCCGTTTACCTAGGAAGCTACAGTGTTAGCAGCCGTTGGGTGGCCTGGTATCTAGGAATTTTTACAGGGCCGTAAAGCGATCGTTTCCTCTTATGAGAAGCCATTTATGTCACCGGGGTTAACTGGCGTTCAAAGGAGAGATTAAATGACTCGAGGGTAATCTTGACAAAAGCAATTTCCCTGGCTCGCCGTGCGAGTGTGGTACTTGGATGGAACCCTTTCCCTCCGCAAGCACTGTCTTCGCCGAGTCGTTACGCGACTCATAACCCCGACATATTGATTAAACCGCATATATCGCCGACCATTTCCTTCCCTCGGTTAAATAGAGCGGCCGACGGGTCACTAGAACGAGTCCTTTCCACCGAATATTTCCGGCGGAATACCCCGCGCGTCTGTGTACGTGCACTCGTGTGCCCGCTGGCCGAATATTCGCCAGCAAGGATCTAAATTTACTTTAGTCTGTTATTCTCGGCTTCCCGATCGGCGCAGGGCAGATGTGAGAAGTGACCCCGCATATACTCGTCCCTTCCCCGATACATTGTCGTGCATTCCGAGGTCTCGTCGAATTTCATTTTAAAGCTTGACACGCGATATTCCAATAATGGGGTTCACGTTTCGATGAAGGAGAAGGTCAACGATTCTTCATCGTACGGCACTTCCTATTTCCTGCCGCCGTGCTTTTAGAGATCGCGTTGATAATTCCTCGAGAGAAGTCGTGCGGGGCTTGTCTTTAGTTGAAATCGCATTGTTATCGCTGTCTGGAATTCTGCTTTGCGTTTGAGCGTTTCATGGGAATGGTGAGATTTAATGGTAGAGAGGTTTTTGGCTTTCGTTGAATGGAATGTATGATTTAGAGGATTGGACATTTTTATCAAAGTCATCTGATTTATCTGCTGCGGCGGAATTTCGGAGTTGTAGAGATTAGTGTAGAAGTGTGGCCCGGAGATTTGAATGTTCGCAGTTTTACAAGGTAAAAAGGGAGACCTAATTTTTTTTATGGAGAAATAACGTTAGGGAAATGTAATCTCGGGTACTGTTGGGCGTTCTATTTGTCGTGGCTCACCACGAAGCACCGACAAAAGAAAGAAGACTGTCCTCCGTGTAGCATCGCGTTGGACGGCCGCAACAAGTAGTAACAGTTGCTGCTTGGTCAGCCGCCAAGTAGTTTGAAAGTATCAACTAGACAGCGAAGTGATTCCAGATGTCTGGTTATACAGATCAAACTACGGATGCTTTTGGACGAAATCAATTACCTATACAACGTAACTGCCCCATAGTGTACAGATAACAGTCAATGGAAATTATAAGAAAATTTCAAATTCGAGCAGTAACAAAGATACAGGAACTTAATAAGAAAAATCTACACAACTTGCACTTTATAATTTAACATCGCACTACTGCTAATTACAGAACACTCCTTACAAAAGAATCGTTGAGGATACGGTTCCCGTTCATGCAATTGCCACTGGCTTTTACGTGCACGACCTTTTGAATTCGTAATAAAAAATCTCTTAAGGGCTGGATTCTACTGGCGCGATAAAAGAGGATAGCAAAACTATTTCGGTATTCTACAATCCCTTTGATGTAACCGGAGTACATCTCGTACCTCGAACAAAATGGAAAAGATTTGTCTTCTTTTTACGGACAGCGTAATACCAGTGTACGAACTGGAGCTAGATGCACAGTACGTCGATCTTCCAACGGCAATTTATCACGATTGGTCCCGACAAACATCAATTGACAGCAGTTACAACCCTCCTGTTTCTACATTCAAAAATGTGCATGGTTATTTTATACTTGTCTTATCGAACTGTCACGTTTCCTTCCTTTTTCTAGTCCAGGTACGTTTTAAGTGACATTTGCTGTTTTTTAACCTACAGTTATCCTTATCACATAAAGTACTGAAAATCGACGAAATATTAGTGCGATACTTTTATTGAAGGAAAGCAGGCAACTTTAAAGATTCAGATTTCTGCGAAAGAAACACGTTACCCTCTAAATTATTCTCTGTAAATAATACCGAATAAGGTAATTGTTCGTTTTTAGAACCTGGGCTATCTTTCGGAATAAATGAAATTGTAGCTAACCGATCGATTTTCTACGGTATTAATTTGTACTTGAAGAATTGATGCTGAACGCTTTTGGTCCCTGCGCAATTTTATTTTATCGTGACACGATCTTTGATACTTTCTAGTATCGTAACGTCAGGTATATAAAGTTCCACCCATACGTACACCCTGATAACCCCAGGATAAGTAGATTCACCCCGCGATAGGGAGACATTGGTTCAAGGGGTGAGAAATGTCACGTAGGAGGAAGGAAACTTTTTTTATCAAGGCTGAGGGACTGCCACTACCGCGGGCAGTAATATTAAGCACCAGAAGACGCGCGAAGTGCACAGGCTTTGAGGAGATTCACTTCGGTTAATCTGGCTTAATCGTTCTGATATGAAAACTCATTACTTCTCCCTTACGATTTATCGAAGTGACTTCCACGGCATACGTAACGGTTTAATTTCAGGGAGATCGACAGTATCTCGTACAATTTGACGTTTTCACATTGGAGTTATTACAAAGTGCGGGGATCGTTTGAAGAATGAAGAAAGTTAATCAAAGAAAGTCATATAGATATTCAGGTATATTAACGTATTTAGTTTGACTCTGTTTTTAAATTGCAGGCATTTTTGTGTTGTACGAAACATTTATCTTTTGAGCAAGCTATGTGGGCGGCCATCTTGTTACTCTAGATGATCGCTACTTGCTACTTGCTACTTTAGTTGATTCTAATAGCATCGTTCCGATTATCCGTGAATTTAAACATATTTTTCGGGGTGCAAATTATTTCACAGTTGGAGAATTTCGTGGGAAATATCAGACGGCGGGCCACAGGAGAAACAATATTTCAAATACTATCTTCAATTCCAAATTCTAAATAATTCCAATAAATTAGAATAAAACCGGTTTTTTCAAAAGTCGGTTTTTGTATAATCCATAATGTATATAATAATATAAAATAACATATCAATAATTTATATTCCAAAAAATATTAAAAACAAACAAAATTCAGAATGGTTCATAAACAAAGGCAGAATCAATTCCTTTTGGCAACGAAAATGTATGGTCCCACATTTGTTATTCCATACATATGTACATACATGCCAAGCAATGATTGAAAATTCTTTAGCGATTGATGCGTTTCCATTATGTTCCACTAGTTTATCTGTTTAGTGCTCGCGTTTCACTTAAACTGGAGTTCCATATAACAATTTCATCCACGTAATACGAATAACTTACAAAGTCTGTCTGGCTAACCCGAAAGAGCTAAGAGTACGATACCCAGAAACGAGATTTGTTCGCAAAGTTATTAACTCGGGTCGAATAAAACTATTCGAGTGGCTGTATGTTGAGAACCCACGTGTAACGATTAGGGGGTGGTCGAACACTTCGGTATAATTTCGAGAACGTAATCGGCGCATTCGATACTCTCGCTCGGGCGATTTTATCTCGGAGGGTGAAGGAATGGGCTCCGAGCTAGTCGTATAGTTTCGAGCGTATCGACGAAGAGGTCCCGGCTCGTCGCCTTTGTAACATCTGCACCGCCCACGAATTCTTGCGGTAATTTATTCAGTCTCTCGCCTGCAAAGCCATATTTCCCGAGTATTCGTCAGAATATTCGATGGATCCTTTGGAGGAGGTCTGGGGTTCAGAGCGAGGGCGAGGGCTTAGAATTTTCCCCCTCGGCGTGGTTGTTCTCTTGCCGGGGAAACTTTCCGCCATATCGATAGAAATTTCGATGGCAGGGCGACGAGCCACGGACAGAATACTTTGCCACTGATATCGAGCGAAATAAAACTTTCCGGCCGAAATTTGCGTGAAGATTCCAAGGGGTACATAGACTTGAGCCACTATACTCTTCTTATAGCCCCGGTGAAAGTATTCTGCTTTCCTTCTTTGTATTTACTCCCTTTCTCTATCACTTTAGCCGAACGCGACAGGAATAAGTCAATGTTAATAATAATTAATAATAATAATTCATGGAAATTACTGAAAATATTCTGTACAGGGTGAAAGTAAATACGTGGAAGCTTGAAATAAATACAGGGTTCGTTGGGAAGCGTAATTAAACACCGGGCATTCCGTTTTAAGCTTGCAGCATGAAAAGGAGGGAATGGAAAAAGCTGAAGACAAGGCTCGGCGTCTTCTCGACGAAGAAAGATGCCGAATAAGGGTGGAAATGGAGGCGTTGTGGAATTCCAAGCATGACGCGCATAATGGTCTAGCACATATTAGTTTATCTCGTAATGATCCCAACGTAGGAGCTCGCGATCCTTGGTAATTCCTACCTTCGATGCTGCGTGCTCCGAGGAATTCGGCCTCGGTGTCCTCGAGAAAGAAGCGGGGCATCCCTCGAAATTAATTGTAGAGGTCAATAAGAGCGTCACCGATTGCTGCCAGATAGCAGCAATGTGCAGCGATAGGAAATAGCACGCCTCGCCGTTTTGGTTGGGTTAATAGGAGAAAACTTAACTAAACTTTAACTTAATAATAAGGTTTTTTAAAAATAATTTACTAAATGATAAACTATATGCTTCAGAATATTCTCATTGCAGAATGTAAAACAAACTGAGAGTGGAATGCAGAATGTAATATTAATAGTGGGAGAAGGTTGTTGCTACCTTACTCTATTATAACTTCATACATTGATAGGTTATTATAATTTAAAGAATAAAGGGAGGTGATTTTTCTTGCATTTATTAAAACTTGATTAACTGGTTTCAGTCTGGAAGTTAAAAGACTTTACTTTGTTATGAACGGTAACGTAGGGAATGAAGGCGGATAATATTTAGAACGCATTAAAATTTGATTAAAAATTAATTAATTACAAAGTTACGTAACATCGTGCTGGAATTTTACTGGAATAGGTAACCTTATGTTGCAAAGTTTTAATAAATATTTTTCACAGCCAGTATAACATCCTTTGACTCTGGGCTTCCAAAGCTGCTGAACTTTGATCCCTCCTTCACTCCGATTTCCAATATCGTTATCCTCTAACTCGGTCATAAATTACATTCTTTCCCCATTGCTTTGTATTATGCTCTGTCATAATTCTCTTTTATTCCCTGCTGGTCTCTTAATATCAAGCTTCTTGTATTCGATTATCTCATAAACATACGTGTAACGTATTTTCGACATTCTTCAGTATTTATTATGTTTTTATTGTATATTTTACAGATGTATCAGCAGGCTCAAAAGGGGTATCAACTTGCCCCGCAGTGAGCAAATAAAACTTCTTGATTTATTTTGCATTTATTTTCTCAAGTTTTCACTTAGAATAGATTAAAGAGGAAAGACCAACGTATATTTTAGCCTATTTTTTATTAAGTAATTAATTCAATCAAAAATGAAAAATTGAAAACTGAAAAACGTATCAAATTGCACCGGTCTTCCCTAATCAGAAGCTACTGTTTCTCGTAACACTCGTACACGATTCAAATGAATCCTATTTCCGTTTCACTTCCAAATACTTTTAATAGGTACAACGCTTCTATTACTATATTTCTCAAATTACTACCAAATAACGATTAAAACGTAAGGCAAAATAAATGATAAGAAACCACGAATGATGCTTAATAAAAAATATTATGTTTGTTTCAGGTCATTTCCCCGTTGAAATTTCCATGGGACAATTCCTATGCAACGCGGAGTGAAACGACCTGAATTTCATGGGAATGCGTTTCTGGCAGAAGGGTGAGCCAAGTGGCTCCGCGCCGTGCAGATTCGGTCTACAGCATCTCTGTTTTCGGTGCATCGAAGGCACTTTCTTCGTCTCTTTGTGAAGCGGGGGAAGAACACGGCCGATATCTGCCCCGAGAACGACTTTATGCCGGTAATCAGGGCCGAAAAACAGAACGCCAAGGAAGGCGCAACAGGGAGCTAAGAGTATTTCCGTTTCTCCCTCCGCAAGCAGCGCGGTACACAACTTCCAAGATGTTGCCCGCCAACATGGTATCTTTCGTCAAAAAGGTAATTTCGTTTTCTTCCTCTTTATATTGCCTGATCAATCAACAGAAAAATATATATTTAAAATTTTCAACAGAAAAATATATATTCAAAATTGTCTTCGAACCATCCCTGTATTACATTACAACAGAACTTTCTCCTTGTCCTTATTGAAGCTACTAAGTAGATTCAACTATTACAACAGTCGACGCTATTTTGAGTAAGCTCACTAATATTTTCTTCGTCACACCTTTTTTCCAATTATACCTTGCCCTGCCTTTATTTCTAACTACTTCATTTCTCATACCAGAAGAAGCTCGTCAAGCTTAGTGGTTACCAAATAAGAAATCTTACCCACGTGAAAAATGCTAATGCCAGAAACTGAGTAAGTAGTTCGACGACTTGGAAGCGAAAACAACTGACTCGAACATCACGTTCTTCTCTTATAAAAGGTGGTACGTTCTAGGTTGGCCATATGTAGGTTGTAACCAAGTACCCGCTTTATAAGATTAAACTTGCTTTATGACGAAGCGAATTACACGCTCCGCGATGTAAAAACCGCCGTGACTTCGTACTATGTGTTTTGTTCCCGTGAAAGTCTACCGCCTTTCGTGCGCCGTGGACTTTTTTAAAGCGGAACAGTTTTATTCATACGGATTTGCTGAACAGTTGTTCGGCAAGTTGAACGAAGGACAGTTCCGTTTAGCTGGGCAGAGTGCCACGCGAATTACAAACTCACCATTCTACAGGGAATATTTACCATTAATTGTATTGTGTGCTTCCCTGCGTACTCCTTGAGTGAAACAAGCGAATGGCCTTTTAAAGCAGCATTTGGTAAAGTTAGCCCAGCAAATACTGGGTTATCGCGAAATAGAGGGGCGCGCACATTTCCAGGCAAATACGTGGCGTTACGTCTATGATAGTCTTTATCCTTTGCAACGCGATTATGGCAGATATACAGTGTCTGCTTTAAGCTTGCACCAAGGTGCAGGGACATGACCCTATTTCTTCCTATCATGGTGATCTGACGTGAGTTAGGGGTAACTGACAATGAATTATACACATTTATCTTCTGGCAGTTCGCCTCGAGTATAGATTAAACGCTATTGTTTCAAGACCGCGTCGAGATCTTGGATCGAGCCGGGAGGATTAAATTTCATCGCGATGGAACAGTCCCGAGGGCGGTCCCTTTTTAATATCGAGTTTGCTACCTGCCGTGTCTAAAACCAGTACTTCATCAAATTTATAGTTACGTCAAGCTTGATGAATCTGGTGACGAATTAACTGAGATTCTTTGCACTTTAGTTCCCTTTTTTGACAGTGTTGGATGCAATGAAATATTCATGGCGAAGGGTATTAGAAAGAAAAGTTTTAAAAAAATTTGGAGAATAATAGTAGGAATTTATTGAATTTCTAGGGAGCCATTTTGAAGGGAACGAGTTTGGAAGACTTCTACACTAGTGCAACATGGACTGTTCAAAGTACATAGTTAAGGAATCACTTGTTTGTTTGATGTTGAATAAATGAAATTAATATAAGAAAAATAAATTATTCTCAGTGTAATAGAATAATTCCTTTCAGGAAATAATCGTGCAGTTAGTGGAGTTTGTAGTGGCCTATCTAATTTCAATGAGCAGGACAGATTGCACAATAAATAGCTATCTGTTTCCTTTGACATGGGAGATGACAAAAAAAGTTCAATCAAAGGCTGTGGCGGAATTAACGCAGGGGATTCCGATGGATTCAGAGCTTTCTGGTGGTGTCATTCGATATTTGCTCGATACCACAGATGTTCAGATCGAATTTCACGATATATTGGGACAGCGGGAAAGATTTATGAGGGTTTCGCGAGATTCGCCACGGATTTGACACAAACGAATTGTGTTCGTCGTACAAAATTTGCTGTTCAAAGAATTATTCGTATGCGCGGCGTTGGGGAAGATCAGCTGTCTGTGAAACAGCTAATATTTGATACAGAATTTCCATACAGTAAAAAGTTAGCAAGTAGTGCATATCATATTTTTCATGAAATGAAATGATATTTTAGCAAGTGCAAGGAAGAAATTTAATATATAAAAATACCCCTTCTTTGAAATTGAACTCTATAGAATGAATCTACGAATTTACTGATTTAGTGATACCATCACACCACACAATCCTTTTCCTCCAAATAAATTTGTGCAAAAATATTGTATGACCAGTTTTAGCGTTTTAGAGAAAAAACAGGTTAAACATACAATGGTACATAAGATTCAGGAACAAAAATATTATTTTTAACAGAAAAAAATTTATTATTATTATGTGATTTTTCTATAGCATAAAGAAACAGTCAAGAACTCTTTGTTGCATATAAAAACTCCAATTTCGCAAAAAGTGGATATACAATATTTGTGCACTAAACCATCGACACCTGCACATTCTCCTCGAATATTTCCCCAAAATTGTATTAACCGAAATATGTATCGTCAATTTTAAAGCAAGCCTGTCTGTCACTTTTACTTCCTTCCTACCACGAAATCAATAAACAAAAACAACGCACCTTGCTAGTATCGTACAAAGGGAGTATAATTAAAATGTCTCTCAACCTCAAACCCATTTTCTCAGTCCACTTTTTACGTACACCTATTTCCCTCTGACTAATTTGCCGACGCGATTCGCCGGATCGCAGCCTGAAAAGGAAAGCAAGCTCGGTAGAGGCGTGAGGGTTTAGTCGACTCGAATCATCGATACAGAGGCCGTTCCATTCATAGCAATCGTGGCATTTTTATCCGAGTGGATTGTGTTATCCGATACATTCGGCCCAATGCGATTCAATTGTATTTTCATTTTCCTGCCGCCATATGCCGCAGTGCGTCGCGAATGGATCACTGCAGAAGGCCACTGTAGAATATCGGCCGTTTAATATTCCCCGGCGAATTTGCATTTCCGGGATTCCATCGCGCACTCAGGATTACGATAGCGCGCCACCCTCTCTCTCTCTCTCTCTCTCTCTCTCTCTCTCTCTCTCAGCCTCTTTGGAATCCTCCCAAAAGCCGAGCCTCCTCTACAACATGCTCGCGGATCGAAGGACGAAGGACCAAGGACAGGGCACGTCTATGCTTACGTGCACCTGTATATGTGTTCCTCGTAAAGGCGCAAGGCTCGGGTCACCGATTTGGTTCACGTTTTGCATATAGTCAATTCGCAACGTGCACAATAATGTATCGAGCGGACTGGGCAGTGAAATCGCGCGAAAATCAAGTATTTTGTGCTAATTAATTACAAAGAGATGAAAGCAAGCACAGACTTTTCCTTTTACACAATATTTATTACTATCCCGTAAAGTAAAAAAATATTTTATTCGGTCTACATATTTGTTTCACAAATGGCGCCACAGGAGGTTGATTATACAGTGATTTAGAAAGAGTGTCTGGTTTTGCCCTGGTATTGAGCTTACTATAAAGATGCAACGGTTTCCTTGGAATAAATAACAAAAATATTGCACAAATCAGTAATGGGTGCAGGTTCGAAATTTGCAATAAATCTCTCCATTACTATCGGATTTGCATCAAACGTGCACCACACGACGTAGAATTCTTTTTTACGTATATTACACGTCATAACTCGAACACTGTCAAAAATGGAGTTGCACCTCTCTTGTTGCAAGTTCGTCAATTATAGATACAACTGTACTTATTATTTATTCCTATACTTAGTGATTCAAACCAGTCTTGTTCTTGCAAAACTTCGTTCCTGATTTTCTCAAATTATTGCGAATAGTATTAAGTATATGCAAAATTTTCAATAAATCGGTGAGATAAAGCTCGGTGCACTCCTTTTTTTAGAGAAAGTCACAAGAAAGCAGACATATGATTCTATTTTCGCGATTCGGTTCCAGAAATTAAATAAGCTGACTACTTCTGTCAATTGTCCGGAACAACAGCATGTATTTTTGCGATCGCCGCGTGTTCCCGAATCCTCCGACCTCCCGAGATCACCCTGTACTTGCTGGAGGAAGTTCCAAAGGACCAGAGAGAGGTGAAGACGGCTTCGGTGAGACAAGTAGAGGAAACGGTCAGGAATAGGGGCGAAGGGGGAGGTGGAGAATGGCCAGCAGCGTACCAGACAAGCCGCCATTTACATACCGATTACAAGATTGGCACTCGACCTGGCTATCCTCCCGAGTTATTAACTCGCGATGCCGTGACGAAGGTCGTGAGATCTATTTTGGCGCCGGGCGGCGTTAAAAAAAGGAGCAATCGGGCCGGAGATAATTATTAGGTCGACTAAAATATTGATCCTCACTACTGGGCGTTTCTGAGAAGGCTCGGGCGATATATCCTAAGCGAGCTCTATTTGCCGCGGTAATGAGTGCGAAAAAAACTTGCAGTAAATATGGGTCGGCGAGTGTTTGACCTTCCAACTACGCTTTCGTTGCTGCTGTCCACGGGAAAGGAAGCCGCCAAATGACCGGTTCATTTGCGACTTCACGCGACGTCCTAGAACGAGGGAAAAGGTCTGCCATAACGAATTCGCTAACAAGGGAAGATGCGGAGGGTAATGGCAGAAATTTATCGAGTTCAAAGGAGGCTATTTTGAGGGGAGGATTCTCGATTTCAAGGTTGTAAAAAGTTATGAGACTTTGGGAATACGTAGGGAGGAGTTTGACAAGTAGCTCTCTGCCCACTTGATACTGCAACTGATTTTATAGAGATGAATTCAACTAGGTTTTATTTGACCCCTTGCGAACGATAGATGTGGCCAACTCACAAGGGAACATCCTGAACCCGGAAATTCAAAAAATTCTAAAACTTTGTGAAGATGTAGGCAATTACCTCCTGGATACAACGCAATTTTTGTTTGCTGCCAAAATTCACTCTAAGGGAGTGTAAATTGACCCCTGAAAATCCGGTTATTTTCCGATTTTGTGTTATAACTCGTGAATTGTAAAATAATATTTTACCAAATGCTAGATCTAATTAAAAGAAGTGACGTTTGTCTTGAAACTTTTTTTCTATCTCTTACAGTTCGCGAGTTATAACAGAAAATCGGAAAATAGCCGAATTATCAGAGATTAATGTCACCCCCTTCAAGTGAATTTGGGCAGCAGACAAAAATTGCGTTGTAATCAGGAGGAAAGCCCCTACATATTCACAAAGTTTCAGAATTTGTTGAATTTTCGGGTTCGGGATCTTCCCTTGCCAGTGACTGAACGAGTGAAACGTGAAGGTTCCAATCGCTAATTTAAAAAGAATGGCACTGTATAATTGAAACGCTCCGTGGAGGTATCGTTCGACTACTTCATTATCTCCGATGCACAATGTTTCTCGCAATTCTTTCTTCCCGTGAAGCAACCCAGTCGCATTTAAAAAACGAAATTAACAACAAGTAGCGCGTTATTGTTGTGCCCAAGTCTGCACGAAACAAAACATTCGCTTCTGCGAGTACACCTCGATTCTAATGAAAGGAACCAAGATAGAGTCGATCGATATTCATTCCACATCGAAGTTGGCCCTACCACTAGTTACATAAACGCACGAATCTCTCACGTGATTAAACCTTTCGTGTGGCAAAAATCACGTCACGTACGAAGTTGGTCGTCGAGCTGTAACGATGATTACACGGGAGGTCGCTAAATTCCAGTAATTGGTGATGTCCTAGAGTCCCAGACTATCGCGAAATACAACTTCAATTGCGTTCCGCGCGACCCTTTAATAACTTTGGTAAAAGGGTGCCGTTTCGAACACCACACTCACGGGGATAACTATTTTCTGTCGTAGATGGTGACGCAGCAACCAGATTCCGGAACTACCGGATCGGTTACGCCGGATGACGGCGGCACCACCTTCAGCAAATGGAGACAGCTGGGAAGCGGCGTGATACGAGACGGTAAGTGTCGCTACTGTTCACCCTGCTAACCAGCAAACTAATTCCATGGCGGGGGATGCCGCGAAAAACTCGCAGAGAATTCCCCGTGCAACCGAACGTGCCACGAACGCGAGAGATTTAGTAACTATTGGCAAAGTCTAAACTGGCAGGGTGCTTCGAAGTGCAAAGTGTTTAACAAGGGACTTTTCATAGTGTCACACACGAATTTTTGAGGAAACTTTGCGCAATTGTTCACTGCTCCAACCCATGAACTTTGTCGTATTTGGATGGTGCGTAAAAAGACAAATTTAACCATATATAAACATGCATATTAACGATATACTACAGTGGAGAAAAACGAGTTACAAAAATAAAATATTTTCCAATTCGATGCGGTACGGTTTCTCGTTCTCCAATCGATTTCAACTTTTGCACACATTATTTTTTCTTCCCGTGGCACAATTCTAGGGGGTGTCCCCGGCAAAGATCTCGAAATTATTTTTCGACAAGAGTAACCAAGGGCCACCTTAGTGCTCGCATTGGCTTTTACAGGAATATTCAATTTGTCCAAGACTGAAAATTCGTTTCTCAAATGGGGAATTCTATCTCCATAAGCCTCGAATATCTTTTAGGAGATATACAGATTATATATGTAGCAGATTAACTATCCGTAGCCAGCCAAGAAATTATTGTATCATACTGATGATATATTTGAAGGATGAAAACGTGTTTTGAGATAATAAAAACAGCGCCGGGCATTTGAAGAATATCTCTTGTTTGATGTTCTTATGGATTTGACAAGTAAATTGCTATTGGCAGGCAGGAAAAAACTGCAGAGCCGTCGGAGTTTTAGTTAGAAATTTTAAAGCTTCCCTTTCTGTGACCCTGTAGACTGAAGTGAATACCAAACAGATGCGTAGAAAATACAATCTGAGAAAGAACAAAGGAGCCATGTTCGTGACACGAAACCAGTCCCCGTTGCTGATCTCCAAACCACCTTTCTTCTGTATTTCTCGACTCAATCCAAACGGATATGTTGCCCTGGCTCTAGTGTCGCATGCAAACGGAACAAATCCGCATAAATAGCGAGCTCGTTTTTTACTTAATTACTGTCGGGTCTCGTTTAACGGGGCAACGTGGCGTCGAGAGAGCGGGAAAATGAGAGCCCCCAGGACAATTGTGAAACGACGGATTTCGTCCCCTTTATAGCCTCCCCCGTATTCCCTCTTTAAAGGGCGGTGTAATTTGTTCGAAATTACGGGCGACAAGTATAATTTATTCAGTTTTCTGGGGCACGAAATGCGTTTGTAATTTCGAAGTTAGTTTCCAGTTGCAAAATCCAGCGCGTGCTGTAATCGCTCTGTAATTCCCGTTCCTTAATGTTACAGAAGTATATGTAATGTTCCTTAATGTTACAGAATACACTTTCCTTGATTGTGTGTACAATAGATGATTAAGAAATTCGTGCTAGCAAGAATAAGCGAGGCGTTAATGTGTCGTTGATGGATTGCTCGAAATTATTAATTGAACTCCTGCCTGGAAAATGGACAAAGTGACAGAAGCGAAATAACCCTACGCACTTAATAATATCAAACTCCTGCCCAATGTTTAAATTATTACTTTACTAAATTAATTATTACAGTAGAGGAGACCGGGGCTAGTTGATACGTTATTCAGTTTTCAATTTTTTTCATTTTTGTTTGCGTTAATTACTTAATAATAAATATGCCAAAATATACTTCGGTCCTTCCTCTTTAATATATAGTAAGCGAAAACTTGAGAAAATACATACAAAATGAATGAAAAAATGTTATTTGGACGAAGGCAAAGAATTGAACAACAAACTTCACATATGTCGCTCAAATGAAGCTACATATATACGGTGTCGAGATAATTTGTCTGTATCAATCTGCCCCTGCGTCAACTAGCCCCGGTCTCCCTTACTCACTAACATACTGATTTTACGATTAGCTAAACGATTCTATTACATCGTTATTTCATGTTATAATTTTCACTGCGCTGATAATTCAAAATATCCGTGAAATTATAATAGACTGGACAAGTTAACAAATTTAATTCAGACATTGTGGGGAGCAAGTGAAATAGAGAATCGTTATCATCCCCGGGTACGTAAATTGTTTCGCGGATTATCTTTCTTCGAAACGTTTCTCGATTATCTTCCTTGAATCCTCGAAGATTTTCTGGCGTTTGAAACTAGATATCGGAAGTCGCTGACTGCAAATGAATATCGACGTTGTTATGAGCGTCGTAACAATTGTCGGGTGACAAAAGACGCGGATCGGTTCGCACGATAAGAGATTCGACACAATTCGTATGGAGTTGAAATGGAATCCCCTTGAAAAATTTGCTTCCGAAGCCCGACAGATATTTGCAATTTCGAACAGGCCTCGGCTACTTGGACGCAGCTAGCTAACCCACTTTCAGACGATGCTCGCTCTCTTCGTTACAGTCATTCTCATCGAATTTACCAAATGAAATAAACTCTAACTCCGAGCCGAGGAAACAGTTTTCCTTGCGACACGACCTACTCGTTCCTCTCTCGCCCCCCTTCGGTTCGTACTTTCATTACGATCCCTTTGGTAACCTGTCGAAATAAAAGGGAAAACTTGTCCCACTGCCATTGGAAAGTATTCCTTTTCTATGAAAAGATACAAAGCTTCGCTCACGTTGCGAACTGCAATGTAATTTATGGAAACTGTGATTAAAGGTGAACGAACGCCACTTGAGAATAAGTATTGGATAATGCAGCATATTTCTGGAAATAGTACCTACTCTGATTAAAATCTTGTCAATCAAAATGGCTTGCTTGTGAGATCGTGGAGTCTTGAATTACGATGGAATATGTCAGAAGCTGGAAATAATTCGTGTGGGTTATTTTGTAACTGTGAGTAGTAGATAAAAAAAAGTTTGAAATGTGAAGAGTAACAAAAATTATCATAATTTAATCAGAAGAAGCTGTATCCCACAGTTTCTACTTCATACAGCAAAAAGATACCTCAAAATTGCGATTTCAAATTTTCTTTGGCCAATAATGTGGAGAATTTTTTGAGAAGTTGTGGATTATTTAAATCCTGTCTTACTGAATTTAAATTCATTCCCTGGGCAATATATGTAAATTTTCTAATACTCTTATAAGAAGCTGATTATAAAGAAGATTCATATCATTCAATCTAAAGGTTGCGGATAAATCCTGTATGGATACTTGTTCCATTTTACAACGATGTATGAATTATAAAGTTACTAGGCACGCGTTAATTTAATGCTACTGATCTTTTTTTCTTCTGCACGCATAACTGTTTCAAAACTTTCGCTGGAATATGGATACGACTACACTTATGTGAGTCTTATCACGCGTTTAAGCATTATAAACATGGGTGAAATTCGCCATAAAAGTTAACTTCGCATTAAGTCAAGCTAAATAATAGTTAAGCAGTGTTTATTTGAAATTTTGCATAAATATTCATCGCAACGTAGATGTTCGCGTTATTCCATGGTTAACATAAATCATTTTAGCGCTGAAATTCTTTTCTGCAGCAACTTCCACCAACCTCGATATACAAAGTAATTGGAATATATGACTTTCCAGCCTTAAATAACTTATTCAGAAGACCACTATATTTCGCTGAAAAGAAGTAAAAATGAACTCACTATGGATGGTTCCGAAGATAAAATTCATTTATGCAGCTCATTTCCGCATAAACAGGCAAAACTTCGACATTGCATATTTTTTAAACAAAGTAGAAACCAGAAACGTGATCACTTAAACTCAGACTGATTTTACGTGGACTACATTATATTTGTATTTTGTTGAAATCCAATGAACCAAATGGAAAGTTTGATATATTTGACATAGTATTATTCCATTACAGGATTCTACATAACTTTTTATCAATGCCTCTTATAATAAAAAATTAATTTCTTTGGAATTTTTCCCTAATTCATTCTGAATATTTTCGCTTTCTTTGCTTTCAAAAACTAGATCGTAGATTAAATGGGAGTTTAAAATGTGAACGATACTGAACGTAATTCAAAAAGAAAGAATTACCCTGCATTAACATTAATTATATAAGGAATCATAGTATTAAAGTTATTTACATACACACACAAAGATATAAAATCTGAAATTTCTTTTTCGTCCACGTTGTATCTGGTGATTGCAGTATTGTCGACGCAAACAGAGATCTGCAAATTGAAAAATAAAATCGTATGGACGTCAGAGACGGCGACGACGTGTTGCGTTGATAGGCACTTGAGCCATACAAGGAAAGTATAAATTGTCGCTATATTTTCCCTAGCAAATTCTGTATAAAACTTGAACCTGTGAAAGGCAGCTATGTGGCGTATTATATAATTCTACTTTTATGGTATTTCACAAATCTATATTTCTTCATTTAGCAAGTTCAAACTGGTATATGTAAACGTGCTCCTAACAATTAGTTTAATTGTCGTACATGTTTTAATGGCCATCATGCATGTACCAATTTCGACAGGAATTTAGCACTATTATCTTATTCAAATAGCCATCCAGCTGTTATTTTATCTTGAGTATAAAACAATAAATGGTGTTCTAAGCTATGTACCCTCAATTTGCACTTCGCCAGTACCTTTCCCTATTGGAATCTCCTATTGCAATCGTGAAATAGCCCTACAAAGGAGAAATTAGCATAAACAATGTTTCCTAATGGCACTCTACTTTACTTCTTCAATACACTGTTACGTTCTGAGCTGCTTCCTTCTTCCATGATACTTGTACAATTACCCAAACTAACAATTCAACTGTAATAGTCTCAACGAAATTATTAATAAGTTTCTGCGGAATCTGTGTAGTTCAAATAATTCTAAACAATTCTCCTATTCTCTTGTGTACATAGTTTATGAATTATTTTTATTATACTGAAATCGATTATTGCTTTAAATGTTTCGCTATCTTCGTCTTCGACATAACTTGTATTTCAGCCCATGCAGCTGATCCGATCTCATAAACATTACTTTTATACGTAACTTCGTCAATTCTTTCAATTCTTACACAGAACTCTGGAGAAGTATTCTTAAAGGTTCACACCAGATTTTATTAATAATCCTGCAGTGGCCTATCTACTTCATCGACAATTGTCTGTAAAGATCGATTGCCATCTTTTTTTTTGGTAGGATCACAGTAATTGCGAACGCAGTGTTTACAATACTCGTAACAGTACTATAATTTTGTGTTTTCTAAAATTCATGACTGTAAAAAAAATCGGACCGTATTGTAAGAGATTCCAAGCAAGACTATTCCACTGTAATCTGCCGCGGTAGGATTCAACTCGCTCGTGGCCCGTTTCATAGCGAGTAGGTCATTGGTGTAATTGGTCTCGAAACGCAATCGCATTGTTAATCATCGAAGGAATTAATGGAACACGGAGTGGGTTAGGAGCGAGTCAGAGGTTGGATAAACGGAATGCCTTGGTATGCGTTGAGAGAACATAGAGAGGCTTCAAGAGGGTTGAAACTTGAAACTCAGAAACAGTGTCCTCCATCTTCTCTTTGCGTACCTTGGTCGCAGCCAGCGTGGAATACTTTAACATACTTTTATCCGTTCCAAAGGGATTCGGTTATTGAACACAGAGCTTTGACGACGTGACCACCGGTACTTGGAAAAAATAATTTTCGAGTTTTCTGCGATTTTCCCAGTGAATTCGTTCAATTAGTCTTTAAAGACTGAGCTTTAGATGATAGTTCTGATTCGGTGGGAGTTCCTTTCTTAAACATAGACTGCAATACGTATAACTACGCTTTTAGCAGCGTTTTAATGTATATTTTCGTTAAATCGAATTTCTACGTTCCTTATGTGTGTACATTTACAGAAAAATATTATTTCAAGAGTCTCGTTCTGTTATACGGAAAGGATTGTAGCTCTTCAATAATTCTTTGTCACTTGTAATATCGAGCGACTGGATAAGACAGAAAAATGAAGAATTAATATGCTTTCTTCAAAAAGCTACCATTTTACTAATTTTCTATATTTTCCTGTATTATAACCATACTCGTGTAGATTAATAATATCTTTCCTTTTCTTTTACTTCGGGCCACCAGGGCATATGGATCTTTTTTTGGCGCCACATTATTGTACGAGAAGATTTAGGCAACTTGAGAATATATGTATAAATTTAGCATAGTTAAGGTGCAAAGTTTCAAATTGATATAGTAAATAGACTTGATTGTACAGAATTACAGAGACGTCCGTAGGTTTTGCGTGTCTACGCCGCGTTATTCCCTTAAAGTACTGACGTCTGACTAATGCAACAGTTCCTCCACTACCTTTAAACCTTGAATGCTCTACTATTCGAATGTTCCCTTACCCAGGCAGGTCATGTCTTTTTCTTTGTAACATGCTTTCGTAATAGTCTAAAATTAATTCTGAATATAGTAATTAGACGGAATCGCTTACGTTCGTGCCTATACACAGAAAATTTCTATACAACACTTGCTAAATGATAAAAGTTACAAGAAAATATGAGAAGACATTTCCCTATTACTTCTTTTAATACAGAATCTGATAGTGTCAACGACAAATTCATGGATTTTTCAGGGTCATATTAAAATTACTTTTTTAAAATTATTTTTTCAGACAGAATGCTGCATATTCTGCTCCGCTTCCACGGAAACGTGAAAAAAATCGATAGAATCGTTAAAAAGAATTCGGGTATAGTTACATCGAAGTTTTTCTTCAAATTTGCTGTTTTACTTTAATAAATGGCAAAAAACATGTATTTTTAAAATAAATATCTTTATTTTCTGAATTCGAAATGAAAGATAACCACAGGATAATTGAGTTGTTTTAAGATGCAAACAGAACGTAATTTCACGCAAATAAACGAGTCAAAAATCTCGAGTCACTTGTTAACAGATAAGAAGCCATTGGAATCTACACGTTTTTAAGAAAATCGTCTCGTTCTATTATCTTCTTCACTTGTGTTGTCGAGATTTATACTAGTTTTTCCTTAAATATGGAATGATCGACGACGTAAAAGCAAGTGCTCTATTATTTAAAAATTTCTTTGTACGAACAGTCGCGATGCCCGTAGGTTCAGATAATGAAAATTCTGCTGCGCTTCTAATTTCACGAGAATATACTTTGAAACATAGCCTTGACCTCCAGCCGCGTGAAATTTCGTTTCGTGCTACGATTTCATTGTATTTTTGTTATCTTTAACGTCTCCTTTTATTGTGCGTGTGCTTGCAGAAGTAAATATTTCACCAAAGCTTTGTTTTTACCACATAGATTCGTTGATTTCCATGCTACGCCCCTGGGCGAGTTATGCGAGCCTTTATTTGGAAAAATTTAAATGATTAAAAACGAAATCGTTTTTCAAAAGATAATCCTGAAATGTGTCTCGTTTTCGACGCGAAACTTATTGCTCCCCTCGTATTCGTAAAATTGAATCTCGCGATATCAGTTTCAGAACGTGTGCCGATAAAATTGGCAGAAAAATGAGAGATTTCATTTTATTGCATGCACCGAGTGCAAACAAGCACGATCGTCGACAATAATAGCGAGAGATACAGGCAAACCGTTATACAGAATAGGCACATTCAGCTTGGAGATGTGCTGAAGTGACTAAGCTTCCAGGAAATCTTTACAAACCTGTGACTGGAAATTTAGTAGCTTAAGGAGCTATTCTCCTCTAGAAAGCCAATTTCTTGCCTTTCTTTAGAGACGACCGAGAAAAAAACTACACAGTTTTTACCGATGAGCATTATCCACGTGTATTTATTAACATTTCAGTAAGGTGTAAAAAAAAATTCAGCCATATATAATAATAATTAACGGGGGTTTGGGTAAAAAAAATTTGCCTCATGGTGCGCACGATTCTGTCTGTTCCGTTGATCTAAAATATTCTAAAATAAAAAAACCAAAAGGATTCTTAATCGGTAAGAGTGTGTCTATAGCCCTAGCACAAAATGGCGAGAGTTTGAATTTAAACTCATTTTTGGCGTCTTTGTTCGTCTTTAAACGGCCTTAAACGTGTGAAAGAAAAACTCTGACGACTCGATTCTGCTACCGGCTAGAAGTATGTGTTTTCTGAAGGTGTAAGAAAAGATGGACCAGATTGGTCCCCTAGAAGTTGAGATAGATATCTTGCACACCGTCATGAAAAACACCGCTTTGAGAAAAACCCATATCTCCATTAATTATTATTCTATATTGCTGAAATTTGTTCACAACGTGTAGGTAGTTTTTTGTGCGTCGTTCTTAAAGAGGATAGAGGATTTCTCTAGATGAGAATACCCCGGTAAAATTGAGATAAAACATCCGTAATATATTTTAAAAAATATACAACAAGGGTTATCAAAGTATTATTGCTAGTTGTTCGTTATTTACGAAGTATAAATGTATATATGTGAAATGGCAACTTAGTGTACCTTTCAAAATTCTTGTTGCAATAAGAACGTAGGTTCAAAGATGCAGTCGAGCAAATGTTGTAACAACAAATGCTATTATATAAATGTTGAATAGGTATATATGTATCTGGTGATATCAAGACGAAGCATTACTCGGTTAATAAAGTTTCGCAGAATGCAGAGGTTTTTTTTTAATTTTCCATTTCTCGGAATTCGAAATATTTAATTACCAGCTGTAGTCTGTATGAGATTTCCCCCTCTCGTGGTTACCGTATTGTTTGAAGTTGAGGAAATTACAGAAATGGATTTCACGAAATGGGTCGAAATATAATCCACGGCATTATTATGAGCTGGGACTATCAATGTAATATGTAAACGGTGTGGAACATGAAATAAAAGGAATATTAAGCTGCTTTACTATCCTCGAGTGACGAGGTTAAAAATTAACTCTGAGTCTACCTAGCATCGATTTTCTGCTTTGATAATCCAATGATTCGCATTTTCCTCTGCACTACATATAATTGATCTCACCACATTTTTAATATGAAATCATATTCGCGAAAGGTGTTACATCTGTCTAAAGATAAGTTACTGCCTATGTAACTTCATAATAATGGTTTTCTTTTGATCAGGTGGAACTGATGGTTTCTTGAAATATGATCACTGATCAATTTGTCACATTTATTACAGATCACTGCAGAGCGATATTCAGTTAAATTATTTAATAAAAAAGGCTAAAGCAATTGAGATACCATGAAAAATACCTTATTTTACATATTTTCTTTTGAACCCAGCAACGTTTAAAAGTTTCCAGATAGTTTAACTTTGGGTCTTTCTTTTGAGGGAGGAAGCTAAGATGAATTTTAGATAATATGCAATTACAGTATGATGGGGAGGATGGATAGAAGCACAGTAAAGAAGCATTCTTCTTGTTTATAGGGCCATATCCCTCTCCAAAGCAAATATAAGAAGGTAACTGTCTGGAAACTTTTGCATGCCGATGTAAGTACGCAGATCGACCTTAGAAATGATCTGCACAGCTTACATTCTATCGCTGTAGTTTCTGGAATAATTCATATTTCTATATAAAAATGCAACAATTTGTAAATATTACCATAAAACTTCCAACTCTTTGTTAAATTATTATTTTAATATAAAGTTTTATGTTTTTCTGTTTCAAAGAATTTCTGACTCTTCCTAGCAATCTCTTGTATGCTTTAATTAAGGGTTTCGTAGTGAGTGAAAAAGTGATAGCACAAGTACTTGCCTTTGTTGCTGCGAAGATAGGAGAGCTGCCTGTTCTCAAGAACACTTTAGCCAACAGAGACTCGTTTAAGCAACCGAAACAAGCGAGAACTTTCAAATCCACCCTCGAAACACGTTAAATTGCTCAAGGATTACGCAACCCTAAAGAGGACCAACAAGACTCATCTCCTTAGCGTTAGATTATCCTTCTCTTTTTTACGCGGCATAATTAAGCTGCGGGCGATAAAAGGGAATCGTTTCCGTCGTTTGTTACCTCCTGTAGTAATGGTATTCATTATCATTTTTTCAAGACGTCTTCGTTGACTCCGCGGAAGACTCTGATTAAAAGCGATTCGATTTAAAATGTACGAATATTTGAGAAAAATCTGTTGTCGAATAATCAGAGAAATGAGGAGAGTGTCATAATTTTTCACGTTCTAATTCGCCAAACAGGATCTTCCACTGTTAATCTTACCAATCATCTTTATATGATATATTATAATCTGAATATAGTGTAGAGTAACAAAGACGATTAATAATAATAATAAGAGTATAATTCTGACACAAAACCTCATCTTAATATCTTTCTGGAAAGTCTTGTATTTCAATTGTTAGTAGACAGGAATCTGGGATATAATACTTTAATATACCCTTTAATTCAAAAGTATTTTCTCAAAATTGCTTAACTACACGAGCGACTATAATCGTCGTAATAAAGCACCAGATATTTCCTATTGTTCTCAACGATTCATAAAGTAATTGATGAGATAACTTTACGTTGGGGTCACTTTAGATGACACCAACTGGAAGTTAATATCTAGGGGTCAAAACGTTTCAAGTTTAGAATTGAAGTGCCAGGGTGCGAGGAGGCGCGTGTAAGTAGAGCATCCAGAATAATAGGGCGACAGTAAGGAACAGTAAGGAAGCGATGGAACGTGAAATAGAGTCGAGACAGTTGAGCCTGCTAATAAATCTTCCCTCGCGGAAAAAGCGGTAGGAGGCCGTAGGAAGAAGGACGAGGATGTCTTTTAGGTCAATTAAGCGTTTGATCCGACATCCTGCGCCCGTGCCTAACACCGACTCCTTTTATTCCACGACATTACCGATTTTTTTGGCCAATGGAAGGGAGAGCAGGGGAAAAGAAACTCGACTGATCCCAGAACAGCCTGTCTCAGAGGATTTCCACTCAACTTTCCCAAGTCTTTCTATCCTGTGCTAATCCACCTTGTTTGCAATGTTTGAAGAAGTGACTGTCGACGAATCTGCGCGTAAACTTCGAAATGTTTGAATAAATTTTCTGGGATTACTTGGATGATCCACGTAAACCTGTGTATCGTTACCTGAAGTGTAATCACGATGATTTTTGTTTCTCAAATAAGCAACGGCGATGTGAAATTAATATATCATATAACTATAATTAATTGCTGCCTTATCGCGCTTGTATACCAATGACAGCAACTTGGTATTATTATTGTATATTTGACGCTCTCATTAGTGTTTCATTACACTTGGAACTTTTTATAGCTACTATTAAGTTTAGGTGCTTCGTTAGACGTCGATTTCTGTTCAGACGCTTGTATTTTTCATTATTTCATCGTTGCTTGTAAATACAGCTTCGTATAAACGTTTTTCGAGCGTGAACTTTTTTAATTTTCCACTCGAAAGGGAGAGTTGAGATGAATTTTAGATAAGATTGGGTTAAGTTATGATAAAAGGGAAAAACAGGGTATGGTTCAGAGCCATTCTTTTCAGTTACGGAGATATTTACAGTACGGAATTCCAACCATAAAACGTGATAAGGGGAACTATGATTTATGGTTTAGGTTGTTTTAGAGCGAATTGCTTATGTTATGAGTTGGCCACCACGCGATTTGTATTTTATGCAGAAAATCACGTGCCACCTGCTTGAATATTTAACAAATCAAACACTTGTAACTACAGATGGGCAAAATTTTTTTTTAAACAAATTTCGAATCACAAATAGAAGTTAAAAAAATTATTCCTCATGTGTCGAATAAAGTTGAACCCGGTTAACTTTATTCGTCAAATAATCTAAAGCTAAAGGAATTTTTATTTGATCTGGTATTTAAATAATTTTTATTTAGTTAATGCCCAACTCTGTAGTTTAAAATGTAGACATTATACAAGTTTTATATCGAGCGTCGCAATGGTTTAAACTTAGTGTGTTAAAAATTTGACAATTCATATCGAAATAAAAAGAACGTTCTAATTACATATCACAACGATTCGAATGCCGGTAGGAAAACAATTCCATTTCCGAAACACGGTCCGCAACGAATGCATGGATTTCGCAATGCCTGCATTAGACGAAGCTAGCGTGAGCACCCGAGAGGTATTAGAACTTCAAAGTAAGTACGTGCAGACCATTTAGATAGGCGGACCGAAAGAAGCTCGCGTTCCAGATACTTGCGTGGTCCCGTTCCGTATCCTGATCTGCGCGGGTGGCAATTAGCTTGATTGCCTGGAAGCCGGGACCATTTTTCGAGCAGTGACGCAGCATCGTTCGCCAGAAAACGTTTGTAGTGCTCTTCGGAGGTAACATCGCGTCAGCTTCCCCCATTGGCCAATTTCTTAGCAAGTACGCTCGAACGCCCGCCGCTGGCGGTAATTACGGGCCTAACCCTCTCCCTTTGCCAGTTTGAAGATTTACACGAGGAGGAACTGCAATTCCACGGCTTTTTTCGCCGTGCCCTTTTACGCCCTCGAGTGGCTGGATAACGGCAATAATGAGTTTAAGCTTCTATTGGCTGGATAGCTCAACCAACTGGCGACTGGTTGAGTAATCCGGAGATAAAGGCATTAACGGGTACGGTTTTTTCCGAGAGCCTTTCACTGCGCCCACCCCTTTCGTGCGAGCCAGAGAAGGAGTGGAATTGGAAATTCGAAGGCGCAGGTGAATAGTTCTTATTCCGAAAAGGGACTGATTTCGACGTAGATGTGTCAGAAAGTTTAATTGAAAAGTTAATGGAGGGCACGTCTGGAGAGGGGGTGGTACTGGTGCGATTGGAACGAGGGCTTTTTAAAGTATTATACTTTAACCTTCTGTCGGCGGTGCCTGGGTCTTTTTGGACCCAAGAGTCACACCGATGAGAGTAATATTTAATTGTAATAGAGGAATCCTCAGAAATTGGAAAAATCGATAGAGGAATACTCAGAAATCGTTCGTGTACTTATGCGCTGTTGGAATACTTGACTGAAAGTTTCGAAATCTCGGTTTTAACGTAGATGAAAGTTGGGAGATGTGGATACGTGAAAATTAATAATCTCCAATTGATTTGTGGCAGATATGCGTAAATGGATTTTTATTCTTTTACAGTTGCGAAATTCGGGCCCACGAAGGTCACGCCTGTCGAAGAAATTCAACCTAAAGAAGAAACGACGACGGAAGCAACGAAAACGTAAGTATTTTCTACTGTAAATTTATAGACCAAGAAAACTCTGATAACTAGACTGGGGAACTTTATGCAAGTATAATATTTATTACGATAATTACGACCTCCCTATTGTAAGAAAATCGAATACACTGTATCATGGCGGCTACTATACTCGAGCTAAGTAAATAAGTACTGTGTATGCTAGAAATAAATAAACATAACATTTTTTCAAATAAAAAATATATTTTGAAGGCCCTCTAATGACGAAACATATTTCTATCAAAGTTTCACTTGTTTAGTCCTTTTCTATAGAAATGTAAATTTGCATAAACATCCGTAGTCTACTGATAAGGTATTTCAAGTCAGATAGAAATTATGAAGACAAGAATGGGTTAAGAAAAATGTTAGTGCAATTTGTAGAATGAAACTTTTCTCTTGTAATACAGTACTAGAATTTGACTTCGCGAATACAGCGAGATAACTTTTATTCCAACGAATTACAAATGTTAAAAAAGAAGAATAATTTAATAGCTCTACGTGTGCAGTTTGTGTCACACTTTCCTAATATGTAAAGTAGTATTAATAGAGAGATATGGAGCAATACTAAAAGTTTTCTTTAAATTTCTTTTATCGCTCTTATATTTTTGAAAGACTGTTGGTTCTAAAAAGTCGTATTAAAAACTTGATAATTTGTAATTGATAAACTCGATGGAAAATTTAACAATACGCGTTCCATTCCAAAAATGTTTCTTTTCCCTAACTATCCTTCATTACACTGTATCAGCCATGAATAATTGCAGATACTTCTAGGGCATTGTGCGCACAGCGGCTAATTACTAATTAATGAAAATGGATATCTGCCTACCCATTACGGACAAGCTGAAAACACTAATTAAGAGTGATCTAATTTTCCAAATGAAATATCACATATAGCATACACATAAATCCGAGGCAAATTTCGTGAAATTATACAAAACCATACCTGTTTCCTTTGTGTCCACTTTGTAGGGTGAACTGAAAGACGAAAATAGATCCAAAAAGCCTGAGAATAATTTATCAAACTATGCTATTGTTCATTCATAGAAAAAAGGAGGCAAATTTCGTGAAATTATACAAAACCATACCTGTTTCCTTTGTGTCCACTTTGTAGGGTGAACTGAAAGACGAAAATAGAACTATGCTATTGTTCATTCATAGTGTTTAATTAAGTTTGCATAGATAAAATTGATCAAGCTTACGAAAATATAGAGCGAAATTGTGAACTCATGCACACGCGACAGTGTTGCCATAAAAGTGTTGAATCCCGAAACAAGAATATCGCTTGATAAAGGGTGGTGTATCATTTCCCCTGCTTTGTCAAACTGCAACGATTCATAGTTACTAACAATTACCCAGCTACGAACTTTACAAAGTATTAACACGGACGTTTCAGGAAGTCGAAAACCGGCGACGATTGTAGGGTGTGCCGGAAGTCCTTCGCTCCTGACGAAGCCTCGAGAGTGTGCTGCGAGTGTCAACAAAAAGTTTGCGAGGACTGCGCTTGCTATTCGACGACAACGAATTCCGATGACCCGGTGAGACTTTAATTAGAGTATTTAGTATCCGCTCGGAACGATCAATCAATAATGTCGGTACCCTATAATCCGATAATGCTGCTCCCAACCGAAAGTAGCGTTTAGTAATAATATTATTCAGCTCGCGTTATTGGAAAGATTCCATAACACTCGATGCGAGCTATTTTTGTTAAATTGCAGAGAATTGGATCGTTTGTGGGCCACGGGAGGCGCAAGCTTAAATATCGAAGAAGCATTAAGTGAATATTTATGCGAATTCCGTGGAATGTGTAGCACGATCGATTTTGTGCAGCGTGCAACTAAGTCTCTGGCTGGACGCCATTTTTAATTATTGCTAAACCCCGTTTCTTCTCCGTCCCGAATACTCAGGAGATTCTTAAAAGCGAGGCAATAGACTAATGGATTACGACGCAATTTATTCGAATCGTACTTCCCTGTTTCCATTTTTCTTCATTTAAACATTCTCGTTAGCTTCTCTCGTTAGCTTCTCCGTTGGATTTTTATTTCTCCTCCTCGTCCAATATTTCATATTAAAATTGTATCGAATATTATTTTTCATAATTTGATTACTGAGCTTCGTCTATTAACCTCCTTTCCCAAATTTAATTATATCTACTTATCCTGCTCTTTACATCTCCAATAATTTATATTCATTCATCCCTCTTCCCAGGGAACGTAAATCCTAGTTTTCATCTAGTTTCTGTGTTTTGCTTCCTTGTTCCTCTTCTTGCCGATCACTGCCGCGACCTCGACCACTCACATCCGCTTCCTCAACGTTCCATCGCGTAAACTAATGAAACATGTCCTTCGTAAGCTGTTCAACAAGACATCTTCGAAATTAATTAGAACTTGATCGCGTATGTCCCCGCGGCATTGTGCTGTCCTTGGTTATTATCGGCAACTTAAGGTGCAGCCCCTTGAATCGATGTTATCGCCATGCATTTACAATTATTTTCTAGACCCCGGATTCAATTTCGAAGTTAGAGTAGCGCCAGAAAAGAAGAGTGTCGAAGGACAACCTTTCTCCAGTAACTTCTATTATTACTCATTAACTCTATATTTGAATAACGTCCTACCACAAATAGTCACTTCTCAGACAGATCTGAATTAGAAACTCGTTCATACGAATAAAACGATCCACGAGAGAGCTTATCACGTTTCCATTCGAAGCACTCGATTAAAATGACAGTGGTTGTAAAATTTCGAAATTGATTTTCTCGAAAACTAAGCCTCGGATGAATTTTTTTTTATTCCACACCTTTGATTTATCCGTGTGTCACCCCCTGCCCGCTTGTATCGTCCTTTCGGCCGCACCCTGTATACTACAAATTCATTTGAAGCGTATTCAGCAATTACTTAAGGAGAGCTACAAAAGTCCGTCAATTTCGAAGGGACGATTGACCACCGCCACTTTTATCCGCGGCGGTTCGAGCGAATTGAAAGCTCGGTCACAAATAGACAGAACGAGCGCCAGGCTAGGAGAATCTTTTCACCCACTATGTAGGTCTCTCGATCGAGGGACATCAATTCTTAACGAGAAACGTTTTCAGTCGTCCTGGCGGTGTAGCGTCTGCCGACGAAAACTCGCGTCTCGAGATCAGCCAATCGTGACGCAGGAATCGACTGACTCCCTCTTGGAGGTCCCTGTCCTGGAGGCTCTGCAGAGGAGGCACAGCGACGCGCGGCAAACAGGAGGGCTCGGTACCGGATTGGCACCGCCGAGGAGTCCAGAGCTCAGGAGGCATTCGGATGTGTCGCCCGCAAGTTTGAAAGAACTCGAGAAGGTACGTCAAGTCTCCAGAACAACCTAGTGCAGTGCTTCTCGATCGTCTTCCAACAACGAAGTTCAACACATATGCAAAGCTCATTTTAGATATTGTATGCGCTTTGATAATCGTCTCGAATGGTCCAAGTAAAACAGGTCAACTGCTGATCACAAGTTTGAGACGGTATACGTAACGAAATATGCGGATTCTGCAGGCTTGTAAGTCACATTCTTGCGATAAGAGGATATATTTGTTGTATGTTGAATTACGTGAGATTTAGGAATGGGTATCTAACAAGGAGAGGTTTTTAGGTGTCCGTCTCTGATTGTTTTGGTTTTTGGGTATGCTTTAGAGGACCGAAAAAGAAACCAAAACAATCAGAGGCGGACACCTAAAAACATTTCCTTGTAAGTTTGAACACTTCTATTGTCTTTGAACTCCTAAGAATGTGACGTCGAGGATTGTTCAATTTAAAATGGAGATGTTAATGTGGGGATAATTTTTCTCGCGGTTACTGTTTCCATGTTTCTGAAGAATCCGGTTTCTTATTTTAACAATGCAACTCTGCACAGTCTCTCTTTTTATGCAGTGGTTCGAAACAAATGGCAGGGTTCATCGGTTTATCAATTTCATAGATGAATTTATTTCCGTAGTCGTTGCAATCGAGAATCTAATTGGAAGTGGAGAACAGAAATGAAGCAATTCGTTTCTGGTTTACTAACTGTTGGTCTCAAACTTATCATCTGTAGTGCATTGATCCTCTTATTATCTCCGATAATTGGACCAGAGGAATACGTTAACTCTTCAGAAGCTGATTGCAAGTAACTGTTTGCGGTCGGAAGCTGCATATTCCCAGCAGCTGTGCTTTCATCGTTTTGATCGTGTGCCAGAAAATACATGGCACGTTCGCCTTCAGCAATTTCATTTGTCCCGAGCGTCGACGCGTACTGTTTGTACAGCCGTACCGCGACTGGGCGCATGTTTATGTTTGTTGCAGAGTGTCTTACGCTTAAAAAAATACGCTTTAAATTGTTTCTCCTTCTGATCGCAAAATGATGTTTCAAAGATATTGTGAAGCTAAATACCAAGTACATATGCGTGCCTTCTGCTCTGTGTGACAAAATAATTTGATTCGATAATCGTATTTGAAAATGTTGCAGCTTTGAAGGGTTAATTTCATCATTTGAGAAATGAAAGTGAAATTCTTCAGATCACGTTGAAGAATCTGAAACCCCAATTTTCTACTCGAGATACGTTTTCTGAGACACGTGTTCAAAATAATATTTCATTTAGGGACTTTGGACATTTTCATTTTAAGAGTAGTACCAATGATTTTTATTTCTCAATTATTAATACAGAGACGCCAGCAGGCTGGATCATGGTCTGTTCATCAGAAAAGAAAAGGAATTTTTGTTAGACAGGTGACACGAAACACTATATTTGCAAATGATTAGAGGCATTTGAAAGTGTACCTAACAAGGGAACATGTCGAAGTTACAATCGCCGATTTTGATACGACTTTGGTAAACAATAGTTCTTACAAAAATCCTTGCATCGTATTTTTTTTTATCGGTTGGATGTGAAATTTATTAAAGATTTGAAATATCTGACTTCTATACGCTCCAACTAGAGGTGTGCGGTTACCCGAAACTACGGGACCTGATTTGCGATTCGGGAGCCGATTTTCTTGCTTAAAAATTCTTACGGGTACCCGAGGCCCGAAAACTTTTAAGTTGTGATTTTGCAATGTGATCAGATGTAAGAATTTTTAAGCAAAAAAATCGGCTCCCGAATCGCAAATCGGGTTCCGTAATTTCGGGTACCAGCGCACCCCTAGTTCCAACTGTTCCAGTTGATGTTCAGAACAAAATTAGGTACATTTTAAACTATTGCTTCGTATATTGGATTTTTTAGATATCGTACACACGTCGCCCCTCCATAACTCTGTCTCAACAATCGAATATAAGAGGGGAACTAGTGAACTGTGACGTTGAGATTCATATTCGAGCCATCTATTTATGAAAAATCATTGACGAACCTGTTTGCAACTTGTCCTACCCTCGTGAAGCTAATTAACAGGAAAATCGCTATCGACTTTGCAACTAGGTACCTACTTTCGATTGCAGCGAAACACGGCCAATAAGAAACGACTAGGAAGCTGGTGGAAGGTAGACGGAGGGTAAGAGAACAGTCTGCTTTCGATCCTAAGAATTTATTGGAAATCGTTTTTGTTGGTCGGCAGAAGAATCGGCGAAATCTCATTTCACTGGAAACGGCTGCGGAAACGAAAGAAACTGGAATGAAATTGAAATCAGAGACGAGGCCGTGACGGGAGAGGGCGGCGAGTTAGGCAGAATCCGGAAATCGGTCGAAAAAGGAACGAGAAAGTGAAAAGAGGTCGCGAATGGGAATTCTGGGTCTTTAAATCTCTGCTGGTTGCACAAACGGAAATTAAGGGTTGCCAATAACAAAGGCCGGGGCTTCTGCAACACGAATATTCAGATACATTTCGGTATTCCATTCCTTCCCGTTGCCATATATTTTTTTATGTATTCGTTTTCAGGAGAGCTTTGGATTTATCTTTTTTAAGGAAGTCATAAAATGAGAAAATTCTGTGAAAGGATATTCAGCCCTCGGCTATGACATTCCTCGAAGATCTGTTTTTGTTCTGGCACCAGGATTTCTTATTTCACGCAGCTAATCATCGCACACTTCGTTAATGGCACAGGGAAATGAAATAAGATGGGAAGACAATGTTCCTCATTTTCAGAAATTAAGAGCGTCATGGATGGATATTTTGTAAAATGAAGAAAAAAATATGAAATTTTTTTCCCATTTTAGGGATTGCCTGATATTCTATATATCAGTTTGCCTGATAATAAACTTTTAACATGATGTTGGATATTAAAGCATTTACTGGCGATGTATGTCAAGCTTAATTTGAAATATAATATCAGACGCGTTCGCAATGCAAACCTTTTGATGCTGTCTGACCATATACTGGGCTCCTCTACTTGCCTTCTTTATCTCCCAAAGAAACCTACTTAACAGCTTTACAAATTCAAACGCTAGATTTTCTACCTTTAACAATTCTTTACAACCATTCAACAGTCCACTATTAGACTTGAATTTCTCAAATTAAAGATCTTAAGTTACTAACTTAATATATTGCCAAAGTCTGATCACCCACGTCTGGGACTGTTAATACACAAAAGCAGAGAGCTATTCCTTGTCGCTGCAAACACAAAATACACTACTTATCTTTCTCAATAAAATACATACCAGTGGGGGGGGGGGGGTGTTCATGGAGAGATTAATAGGCCCCTAATCGATAACTCGATACCGTGGCCGGCGTTGTTGCAGGGAGCTCGGAACGTAGGCGCGCGAATTACAATTGTGAGTGGCGTGATAATGCCTCGCGACAAATTTATCGGGCCTAGAATGCCGTTCGAGCGGCTGCAATTAGCGCGGGGAATCTGAAAATTAGATCCCGCGATTCCGTTAAAATCTGACGCAATTTCCTCGATTACACCTCTAATTGGATCAGCCGTTTGCTCGCTGGGGGCTTTTACCCCGAAATTGGAGCATCGATTGAATACCGGCTGGGACAGATGTCAATGCCAATTAATAGTAGGGAGATAAACAATAATTTCCCCGACAAATCGGATCCGCGTCAGACGCAGACACATCGTCGTTCACCGTAAATAACGAATTTCCTTCGACTCGTAAAATGGCCGCTCGTTTATTCCGATGCAGTGACATCGGCGTCGCCGGGAAAACGGATTTCCCTCGCCCGTGGGCGTCCCCCATTCAATGGGGGGGGGGGGGGGGGGCCTTTCAATCCCAGTTACGGGAACGTCAGTGACGTGCAGACCTGACTGACAACAGACCTGACAACAACTTGCAAATTTTGAGGGTTGCGAATGTGTGATCGAAGCAAGATCACCGCGCGGTACTTAAAATGGCCGACGTTCTCCGTGGAAGTCTGTTATACAGGGTGGGAAACACTGGAAGGTAGCTATGTACATTGAAAATGAAGTACCTAACTTGTTCGTGATCGAAAGTTTCCTTCCTTTAGCTGAACTGAAAGTGGTATAAATTCTACGTTGTCTAGAAATTCAGTTGACTTAATAACGCTTGTTTAAAAGGAGGCATTTCAAAGCCGATCAAAGTAGATTCACCCCTTACTATAATTTTATGAACACTCTAGATCAAAGAACAGTTAGTAAGAACAGCTCTAGCTCATACTAATACATGTGTATTTCATGAAGAGTGCATCGCAAAAGATGAAAACAGGTAATAAAATCTATTTTTAACACAGCTTAATTTCTGTAAAATATTCGACCAAAATGTACGTAAGTACTTTCAGTTAAGCTGAAGAAATGAACATGAATAAAGTTATGATCGATTGAGTTACTTCATTTTTAAAATCGACAGCTTCTCATGTCTCCCGCGTCTCCCTTCACTCAGTATTCACGCGGCAGCAGCGTTCACAATAACAAGTTTATTAAGATGCCCGTCATGGTAAAACAATCACGATCAAAATCGAGCCTTGCTTTCTTTTCTCCTTTCATTTAGTCGCGAAGGTGCTTTTAAAATATTAACATTGACGTTCCCTTATTATACATACCTGTGACGTGACGGTGCAAGTTATCGTTCCTACTGAGCCACTTGTATCCGTCTCTATCGCTTCTTTCCGACGCTAAAAGGTCGTGATACGATATTATCGGAATCGCTTGCCATTAATGAGGCTTGTGTTGGCCCGCAGCTTAAATCAATATTTATTCTGTTTTATGGTATCCATACCGCGTCACGACCACCTACATTATACATCGCTGGTTAATTGCATACTAATTTTTACTACTGAAACGTAAACGTAGTTCGGGATCTATTAACTGTACATTAATAAATGTATTTAACGATACGCAGAAAACACCAATTAAAATTCTCAGTTAAATCATTACACTGTGAAGGTATCTTCAATTCATAGAATGAGAAGTGTCAAGTAGTTAAATGTGATGTCGACGTAATTTCGTTTCATGCAGAAATTAAAAAGCTATTGTAATAATGAATACGTACTTTCGGTAATGGATTTGTTAGAGACCAATTTGATACTTTATTCAATGTAATATTTTCCCTTTATCCTTTAGTGGAGGATTTAACTGCCAGAAGAATAATGATTTATTTTCATTCCTGAGTAGTGATTATACAGTTCGAAGCTCCCGTTAGCAAAACCCGATGCACCTGAACCGTCCTCTGTCGTTAATAAAATAAGCCACGTGTTGAATTATCGTAATCTATAAACTGCTCCAAAGTCAACGTATTTTCATCAGTCACTGCTGCTAATTAGTACCTACCTTTTGCAATTATATTCTTCGCGACGGGAAACTGAATTTCTCTCTCGTAACTTTACGTTCCTTCCTTAAATATTACTTGTGTTACCAACGAAATGTTTGAATATTTCGAAATGAATAACTGCTTGATTAAAAGCACAGACAGAAGGTATTGTATTGCAATTAAATTTCGATGTTTTTGCAAAACGATCACGACCCTTGAAATAATCAACAACCTACAAGGGTTTTATTGTTGTATGTTATCCAATCGGTATCAAATTACTCTGTGTTTTTCTGATGTTTACGAAGTAGCAATAAAATATGTTGACGTTTGAATTCTCGCGCTTCTTAATTATGCCCCACCCTATTGCGATCGGCGCGCTTCAACATGATTCTGTATCCGATCGTTCACTCAGCCATTTTTCTCAGTCTGTCGTCTATCGCAAGCGGGTGAACAGATCGGACTTCGAGAAGTACCTGTGTGAACAGTAAAACGTGAGGTTTTGTGCGTCCAGAACATCCTCTTTGAATATAGTGAAAATCCCAGACATCACTCGGTTTTTATCCAACGAATGCCTCATCAAAATGAACAAAATGTTGCTTGACATTATAAAGATCAGAACCAAAATAACCCACGCAGATGCTAATCCCCTTAATCATTCTAATCCTGATTTTATTCTGCTATGCTAATTCGTATTTAAAATTATTCAAAATCATTGGTAAAGAATCTCACATTACACGAAATCATGGAAAAAGTTTGATTGAAAACTACCCACAGGCATCAGCAACGAATACTTTATATTTCCCTCTCACTTTTTCCAAAAGTTGTTCCACAAATTATATCTGAGAAAACGTGTCTCGAGGACGATTTTAACACTTTGATTGGCGCAAGGTTCCGCGAAATGCTCCTTCGAGCACCCGAGCAATACTTTCCATGCTTTTCAGAGTACATCAACGTGAAAGCACGCTAAAACCGTGCATATTACATTAGTCAAGTAAACGGTACAGTAGAGTGGCGAGTGTGAAAAAGCATATCTAACTCGACTGGTGTAAACAGTTGGTAGAGTAAAAAAGTCGAGTAAACGGGCGAGTATTAGCCGAGTCGAGTGGTAGAGCGGACAGCATAGTAGCTGGGCCGAGCATTGGGCTCAGTTCACTAGGCCGAGTTACTTGACTAATGTAAATTAGGCTTCAGGATGAAAATTCCTCGGCCACTCAAAGTGTTAATTGATGGACTCGCGTAAACTGTGATTGTTGCTGCTCACCGTTCGATATTTTCCAGACATGTCAGACAAATTTTCCTTCGATCCATAGCTTCTCGCATCAGTGTACAGTTCTGTCCCCGATGTGAGCATTGTCACGCCAACGTCATAACTCCCTCACGCAATGGTGCCATCCCCTGTGAGACTCTAATCTGTGTGTAATGTTGTAGTTTCGAAAGGTTGCAGGGGAACGCCGGGAAGACCTCAGGTGGGAGAGGGACTTGGAGCGCAAAAGCAAGTCTAGAGCAACGTCACCCGATCGTCACCAGGTCGAGAGGGCAAGGGCTACCAGTCCCCAGAGGGTCGCCGTCGAACCTTTCTCCGTCGCAGGTAAGGATACTTCCCTCACAGTTTACAATCCCCCATTCCTTACACGAGCATTTGTTTCCGTTATAACAACAGCCTCCTTCTTTCGAAACAAAGTTCCTCGTAGGGCAGTAACTAAAAATCGGAGGATAAAACCTTACTTCTTATTCGGAATTCGAAATTGGTCGTATTTCAGAACTTTCTTTCCGAAATCTGCGTTCTAATCGTATAACTCGGACCATCTGGTTCGTTTTACGCAGCAATAAGCTTCGCAATATTGAGGAATTAAAAAAAAAATAATAAAGGAAAAGAATTGAGAAAGTTAGAAACGCCTCCAGTGCATTTAAAGTTGCATATTCAAAATCATTACAGGGAACTGACTTGTATCAAAAGGACCCCTGACAAATCGGGAAATCCTTTTTAAGATTTTTTTTCCATATACTGAAACCTGATATTTAAAAATCAAGATATGCACTGTCTTGTGCATAAATTAAGCTGTATTCTCTTCAAAACGAAATTTGATATCTTAGCAACTGGTGCTACAGCAGCCCCTTCTTCTAAGGCCTCTTCATAGTTACAGCATTTGCGGTACCGAAAATATCTCAGAGATTAGTGGATCTATTTGAATAAAATGATGGCGACAAACGGTTTGCGGAATCGTTTTCAGCGCACAAAAATCTATAAGCAACGGCCGTTGAATGTTAGAGAACAGAAAAAAAGTTAAATTTTGTTGGATAATGTTTTAGGATTCCGCTATGGAAAAGTATTATTGATAATTTACCAAAACCCCTGTGTTACACATGAAAGAATTCAACAGGAAGGATTAGCGTTTCGAAAGTCATGTGGTCTATCGTAATGTTAGTAGAGCCACCGGAACCGATCGAAATAGACGATGAAGAGGACCGTCGTAGGAGGGCTCGTAAGACTGGCGGCACTGTTCGCGTTAAATCCCGAATGACCAGGCAAAGATCATACGACGACGAGATGAAGAACGTGGGTATATGTGGGAGTGGTGGGCAGCATGCGCTTCCTGAACCTGGCCTGGGACTTCCGCCCCAGCTGCCGAGGCGAGCATCAGCCTACGACGTTTACGCCACCCCAGTAGTCGGGGGGCTTAATGCCATGGCCATCGCGGCTGCACAGCACAGGGCATCAATTTCAGCGCAAGGTAGAAAAGCTTACTCTTTTAAATGTGGAGATTGAAAGTTTAGCATATGTCGCGTGCGGAGATCCTTCGCTCGTATTTACGAAACACACTCGCTGAACGCCCATTGGCGTTCCCAGCACGAGCTGTGTGCATTAACTAGATGCATATATTACTGTGTGGTTATATATATATAATGATTGGCATTTACGACCTTGCTGCGACGTCTTCCCAAAATGGGAAGGTATGCAAATTTTCTAAAATTATCATCTGTCAGCAATGACTAGATATTTCGAAAGAAGGATTTATAATTCTCTTAAATTTACCGGGTACATTAACATATTCTGTATTGTGCAGTTGGTATGTGACGCGAGCGAAGGATCATCCAATATCGACAGCACAGTGGCTGCATTAATTAACTCCGTTTTAATTAATGCTGGCTCGTTTAAGTGGCTGATAAATTACAGTTTTCCATTACGCTGGCACAGCCACTGATTTTCAATTACGAGCCCCGATTATGCGCCGCTTTTCAAAAATCGCGCTCGCTTTCGTACCGCTAAAGATCGAACGCGGTTCCACCAGCCCTCGATGAATTTAACAACAAATACGTTTCGATGGAATTTAATGAAGGGGAATAAAACCAGACGATAATTGAATAATTCGTTCACCACTGTCCGTCAATTTTACGAATTTTCCTGAAGCGTTTGTTACCGAAAAATTCATACCCTCTGTGTAGTGTTTATTTCTGTGTCCCCGACCTGCCACTTCTCCGCCCGATGGTTTCGAATCGTTTATTCCGTCAAACCTTCGACCTTCCGCGATCCTCGGCTTTTCATTTCGTTTAATCTATTTAAGTTCTCCGCGTAAATGACGTTACCGCTTCCTCGTGGACAAATACGCGGGCAGCGTTACGCTTTGAGACCGCAAGAGTTAGTCGTGGGACAGTTTCAAAAGGACGTACACTCGATTATCTCGGCCGTGCCTTTTGCCGCCCTTATCGTGGGACGAAAGTCCCTGGGACGTGTAATCGAGTTTAGCTTCCTTCGGGAACTACGGCTTCTAGTTAGCCACATCCATGTCCGCACGACAATCCGAGCCTAACTTCACCTAATTTCAACCGGATCTGTAACTTAAGCGTTAATCTGTACTTAATGGTCGAGATACTTTTCGACGATAACCGCTCTAATTTTAAGCTTTTAATAACATTTGTTATTAGAAATTTTGTGAAATACACTTGCTGTAGTCTATACGTAGAAGAGTTGTGTTTCAGAGTGGTCGATGAGGAGATAAAATAGATTGACTATCGGGTAATTATAGTAATGATATTTCAACTTAAGCATTATTCACCGAAACTTTCTCCACTCGCTAAACTCTCTGAATTGGCTATGAATTCTCTCTCTGCTTGCTCTTTAAAGACTGATACGATTAAAGGACAAATTTACCACCCACCTGTCAGCTTTAAAGACTCACCAACACATACATAAACGTAAACACACAGAGTCGACTTGTAACTATTTTTAATAACCCAGTGACACTTATTCTCTCAATATTGTCACTGCCACGTCCATTCACATACGTAAATCTCTTACAATATTATATCTGTATATTATTCTAACGTTGTAAATAAACTGAAACAACGAATACAGGATTGTTGATAACAAGGGAACATATCGAATCCCCACTGTCCATAAAAAAAAAATGGGTGATCCAAAATTACTCTTTGTGGATAAGACGATAGCGAGTCTAATTATGAATTGAATACCCTAAGAGCTTTTGAAATCGGTCCATAATTAAGCTTCTTACAGTGGCGCCTGTCAAGAGCTCTAATTTCTATAGTGGTACAATGAATGCTGCATATCTAATGCAAAAACTGATAGAATTCAAACAATTATTTTTTGTTTGTTCCTCAAGTATGTAGTAATAAAGTCCAAAAAGCTTTTTTACTGTATCTTGTGCAGTTTGTTTCTTTTTAATTCATGAAAATCACGTAATTTTCAAGCGTTTTGACTGGAGGGTACCCTTAAGTTATATTATATTTTGCCAGTTGTCCACTGAATGTTTGTCACAGGTATAAAAGTCAGGTCGACCCCCAGCTTTAGGGGATGTTTACACGCTTTCAACATGAACGATTGCCGATAACAAAAAACACCTGTCTAATATTTCTCTGAGAACTACTCCTTACAAAAGCCCCATTAAAATACACAACTCGCAGTATCAATCATCTTCTGTAACGAATTAAACTTTGTATATTTTATAACTCGAAAACTGTCGAATTCTAGAATCCATGATTGGCAAAAATTTCACCAGTTGCACGACCGAATTCCACACGTGTGGATAGTATATATCAAAAAAATTTTGACTACCCTGCATAAACACTTCAATAGTTGCGCATGCTGTAGTGCACAGTATTTCCAGTTGAAAAGTTGAAAGAGAAGGGAACAATCGAGCCGTGAATGGTAGAGAATGAATTGGTAGAGGAAGAAGGGATGATTGTGCCTTTGGATTTTACGATTTCAATCAATAGACGTAGGGGATGAACAGTGAGAACGATCCACGAACGTAACTAATCCATAGGTTTTTAATTTAAAATTTGAAAGATACGGAGAACGTGTGTGCTGATGCGAACGAAACTTCCATTCCCCAGGTGGCAGGAAACCAGAGGAAAGGCCGACCATCCGACGGTCGTCGTTTCGTGCAGTGAAGCCATTGATGCCGTACGAAGTCGGGGCTGGAGATGAAAGTATGATGAACTTGGAGGGAACGTCTGTGCCAGTGGTTCCACCAGCAGTGGTGCCTCAACCCGTTTTGGTTCCTGACGAGGAAAGACGCACCAGACGACGAGGATCGCAGCTGTGAGTGCCAAAATGTTGAGTTTTCCACGTAGCCATAGACAGTGATTATTATTTTTCTCCTGAACAATGTACATACATATTATGGTTAATAAGTACGTTGAAAGTGCAAACAATTGATAAAAAAAAAGACAACCGAGAACAAAATAGCTCTAGAGAAATTCTATAATGGGCTAGTGCAGCTTCTAAATGTACAAAGTCCCTGAAACTCTATTGTTCATTGAAGGGTATTTATTTTTCCAAAGTCATTATATTCTCTCTTTGACAAAATTCAACAAACGATTCAAAGCAAAACAGCTGGAAGTGCCAAATTGCATCTACTTAATCCATTCAAATCATGTTTAAATAGTTTATATGTAGAGTTTACTACTCTACATATATAGAATTGCTTTTGAAAATTTCTGTTACTGTACTATTCGTGGAAACATGTATAAGATAGTAGTATATAACATCACTCCTATATAATGTTACTTTTCGTTTGCATACGTTGAAAAAGAAACTTCTAAGTCGAGTAGTCGACACGACGTGCTGAAACCCGTCTCCTTTTCCGCATCCCTAGAGGTTTTCTTTCCGCAGACGAAATATTTCCTCTTTGACGGCACAATATAAGGGACCCACTTCCAAAGCATACAATCAGGGACACAAGACTTTTATTTTGAATCCAGTAACCCGTTATAAGCGGGTTTCGAATTTATCAGCCTTGGGAAAATATGAATCTGGTTATTCTTTTGAAACCTTTCTGTATTTCTATTTCGATGTTTAATTTTCCCAGAAGTTGCGCAAGTTTCAAACCCTACGAGTGAGTAATGAATAACGAAACAGATATTTTATAAAAACAACGTTGCATTATATATCGATTTATTCGCGTTTGATGAACACAATGAATCTCGTGTTTTTAATAAAGAATATTTATACTGCATAATATTAAGAGGAAAGATTAATAAATTTAGTAAATCTGCAAGCAAAATTCAATGGAAGTATAAAATATCACAAACATATTTTGAGACGTTAGTACCTCGTTAAAAATGTAATGTAAAAGATTCAAATCATAATCCAAAATTCATGTTAAAGGGACACTCAACTCCCATCAGCCATGAAAATTGCGTTCCACGTTTATGCTTCCTGTGGGGCACTTGTTAACTATAGTTGCTATAACTTCACACTCAGTACTAATTAAAATATTACACGTGGGTGGAGTGAGGTGGTTTCAAAATTGCTCTTGTTCAAAATGCAGGGGGTCCACTATGGGCGTTTTACAATCTAATTAATCATACACAAAATTCCTTTAACAAAAGTCACTTACACTTACATGTATGTATATCAATTACCATATCCTAGCAAAATTACAATAACTTAGTCAATACATATCACTCAATTTGTTTGGGTAAAATACACGTGCTGTTATCCCAAATGAAACATAATAGTAGCACCTATTTTTCATGGGTGACAAATATCATCCCCAATAAATCCCCCACTATACCAATTTATCCAAAAAAACAACGATCAAACAGCAATTAACTCTTTACACTCGAATCTTTTTTGCTACCCTTTGGATCCATTTTTGTGATACTTCCAAAGTAGATTAAATTAACTATCGTACTTTATTATTATCCCAAACCCCATTCGAGTTGTTCCACAAAACTAGGCAGCAGCTAACAAGAATCCTAAAGTCAAGGAATTAATAAACCTCTAAGAATCGGCCCTTGCGAACAATTTTACGATTAATCGATATCTCAACGTTGTTTACTTCCTTCAGTTGGTTTACTTTATACCTTAATAACAAAATTCTAGACCAGGATGTCTCTCAGATCGTCAGTTCCGTTTACGATACCCAATCGCTGTACCTGCACCGAATCACTAATTTCCCTTCCCTTCTCACGCTTTTCTTTCCAACCAAAATTTTCACCACACAAAACTAGGTGGTACAAGGTGTACATCCACTGACACTTGAGGAACTCCGGTAAGATTCGGTGCGGTGTAAGTAACAAATTGCGAGCTCGCACGTCAAACACCCTAGTTACAAAAAGAAGCCAGCGATTACTCAGTGTCAGGACATCCACGCTCACACACATACACATCGTGACACGTCAACACACTCTACATACGCTAGATTCCATTACAGCAATCTGGATTAGCGAACTATCAAACAAACGTGCTCCCGTCGAAATCATTCCTCGTCCTCGCCAGGAACCACTCGCCGCACATTAACTTGGTAATTGTAGCACGGGAACGAGAGTAAGGAGTAACGCGAGGAGTAACGTTAAAGTGTTAAAAAGAGGTATAATTCCCCGGGATCGCGTCTTGAGCGGTAAATTACCGGCGTTCCCGCTGGCTGGCTGTTCCCTCGTTCAACTGTGTTCCGCTCTTCTCCCCCCTGTAAGGACGCGGCTCGGCCGCGGAACCAGCAAAAAGTGAAGTAGATTGCAAACACGACGTTCCCGCCACTAGAGAAATAATTAATGCCACACCTATGCACGCGAGCTCTCGCGAACACGTCTTCCTGACGTTGTAACCCCGTTTCCTTCCTACATGGCCGCCCGGAGTTATCGCAATTCCACAGATCCGCCCGAATTTCTGAGGCTTCATATCCGCGTTCCCAACAACGGCCTTATTAATCCCGAGGGTGGAATTACTTCTCGATTTTCGCGAAATGGCTCCGTTCGACGGAGGGCTGGGTGTCATTGTTCTCCGAGATGAATCCCCTTCTTTATCAAATATCGATTTAGACTCGTTGCCATCGTTAACCCTTCAATGCCGAGTCGTTGGGCAAGTTCTCCTCGATTTTGCATTTTAATGCAGAATTATTGGGAGATGTGGGTGCAGATTCGACTGGTTAATTGGAGTTTAGACTGGGGAAGGGTCTGGTAAACGTACGATTGTCTGTAAAATAATGGTTTCAAGGTGTTCAGTCGATTAGGTAGTAAGTTGATTGATTGATATGTGAACAGTGGAGTATTTTTGAGAATTTTTTTGTCCTTTTTAGGGGTTCTAAACCTCTTTTGATGCCATACCAAAGGGATACTTTATAAACACTTGCTGTTTACGAAATATACCTACCTTTATATTATTTAAAGGGAAGAGTCAACGTATCGTTCTGATACTGATAGGAGTATCGAATATCGAATAAAATAGTATGTTACGTGACATCAGAGTCTAAAGTTAATAGTTACGGAGATATTTTCTACTCCGCCATCGCACTGATGGCAATTATTAGCTTTCAAGGTTTCCTGAATATTGTTACCTAATATTTCAAGTGGCATATTCTGAAACGAGGAATACTTTTAACTTCGGAGAACCTGCTTTAACCATCCAACAACATGATTAAATTTATATCTCATTCTCGATATTACCACAAAATGCCCTTGCAATTACACACCCTAGTAAAATTACATCCCAACACTTTTCAACCATATTTTCTTCTCATTCGAAAGCATTACGGGCTACATCGAGTGAAATATCTGGAAAGTAGTCGAAGCCTCGAGGCCACCATTTAATACCTTTGGAGGCCATTAGAGGGGCCTCTGTTAATTCGAGAAGAAGACCGCTATAACCAGAATGGAGCTGGCCAAGCGAAGAAGGGAACGAAATCGTTGACCGATGGTTCTTTAAAGAGGAACAGTTTGAGTTTCAGAGGTCGGGTATCAGTACGTTCTAGCTGGAAAGAGTTTCCAGAAGCGATTAAAACTTCCGTTGAAGGTATTTCTCGATGGTCCTCTTATCTCTCCGTCGTTGAAAAAATTTGCACGATTATATAGTGGGGGATTCACAACGATCCACAACAACGCATCGGAAAACGCTGGTGCTTCACCTTTCTTCGCGCTTCTCCCAAGCAACGTTCAACCGCCGCCGCTTCCCTTTTAATACGGATGTATCCGAATGGGCGGTATCGATTGCTGGGAGCTCATGAGTTGAGCGGAGGCCTCGCGAAATGCCATGTTTCACTCGATTCAGCGCTTTTCGAGCATCAACCTTCTTAAGCCACTCTCGATCTTCTCGACCACTCCAGAAGTGTTCCAGACCGATGGGACACTTTAGGTACTTAGGTCGAGACCCAGATTAATTAGGATTACAGGGGACAGTGTAACTATTAGGCAACTGTACCTGTGTCTTTCCTATTACTAATTCCAAAGTGACCTGATCTGATACGTTTATGGCAAGGACAAAAAATTTCGCCTAGTTGTGTATTTCATTTATATAGAGGAAGTGCAGTATATTTGGTGTACCACTTTGTTTAAGGCGAATAAAAAATTACGGCAGAGGATGGGAACAAATAAAACTGCATAATATCATAGGGAAATTAATAAACTTTTATATTTCAAACTCTCAGTAATAATGAAAAAGAGAAAGTAACCGAAAATTTGGTCCACATTAAGGAGTCAGTCCACTGTGGCGGTTTGAAAAATTAAGCTCTTTTTAAAGATTTTTTTTCTCCGTAGATACAACATATGATGCAATAAATCTTTTTCGTATTTATTATACAAATCATCTGAAAAATTGGATGATTTCTAATATGCATTTTTTAATTGAGGCTTAACCAAAAGGGATTGATTAAATCATCACGATATTGCTTTACATGTCATACATTAAGCAACTGATGGAAAGCGAATTTGATCCCATCGACTCACGATTGAATAATTCAGAACTCCTGGTTTCCAGTTGTTTCGTTTTACCTAACTTCATCGATGTACGTCACACGATTAATTAATGCGACTGAAGATAAACGAAATGGGTTACTCTGAATTTCACCGAGCACTACGCACTAATTCTGCTAATAACATGACGCAATTTCGTAAGTCTAATGGATGCCAAAGTACAGTGAAACATTGCGGATCACACGTTAACAGTCTGTACGCGTGCAATCGTTGTTGTATGTAAAACATTCTCCACGCGAGTTTTACCTTCTGCAGTCATAATATCGCAAACGTGCAACGAATAAATTGTTCTTTGTGCTGTGCTTCGTAACGACCGTGGCGATTGTTAGAGCTCGTTATTATTTACTAGACAGAACGAAATGTAACCAGCAAAATGCTCTATAATTGTGATATTGAAGCGAATATTAAACGAGAATAGGTCGTAAAGTAGAATCGAAAAAGCTTTGCGATTTAATTGAATTATTTATGTATTCAATTGGAAATTAAGCAACGTGTGGGAAATTGGAATTAAAATATTACGTCAATTAAGTTTTGAATGCTATTATGTGCAATCGGTCAATCAATTTGAATCGATGCTCCATTAATAATAATAATATTGTAATTAATTATAATAATAGTAACCGCATTGTGGAATAATTAATATTCACTTGACTAGTTTTGTTAAATCCGGGTGTGATGGATTCGGCGATTAACGAAGGAGCTTTTATCTATCATTCAAACAGAAATTTTGAATAAATAAAGGCAGTTGAACATTTCAAACACAAGCAAATGTATAAAACACAAATAATTTTAATTTACTGGTACCTAAACATATAAATACGAGGATAATAACAGCACTACTTAAAATAATTAAGAGATCACTTTTCTCCTAGTTTTTTTTGCAGCGCATTTTAAAACTAGAACTACCAAGCCCGTCAAACTGATGGGTTGCGAATATTTTTCTTTAAAATTATTAACACCATGCTGATATAAACGTAGAAGTTTATGATGACTTTTAATAAGATGGAACAACGGTTATATTTCTTTATTTGTTCCTGTTCAAATGTTTTAATTATTAATTATCTATTTAATGTATACCTAAATATACCAAGACCTGTCTGAATGAAAATTAGTCATTAAAATGAGTTACCTATAAAATGAGTTTTAGACTAAAAAATATAGATCAATATCTGTTTATTCATTTATACAAAGATTCGCCGTTATTTATCACAAAAATGTATTCTCGTTCTTATACTATAAACTGGTGCAATAATTACTGCTATTGCATGATACTTTCTTCCGAAATGTCGAACCAAGTGATATTATTTCGTGGTAACATGAAATCACAGTGACTACAAAATCTTATCGACACAATTACCTTATAAACAAATAATTTAATACATTAAATGCTGTTTTTGCATTTATAATTTTTATCCAAAAAACCACATGTAAAAGCACATGTTTCGAATTGACGGGTGTGGTAGAACTAGGTATATGTTCATCCGACGCTGGTAGTTCTAGTGTTAGCAGACGTTTTATATAATTTAACATCCCTGCTCGAGGAAGAGAGAATACAATAATTATTATTCCCCTGATCCTTCAATCTACAAATTACACACTATTTCCGCGTGCAAGTCAATGCTTGACACTATGATTTCAGACCGGATATAAACGCGATAAAAGCGTTGACATCTGTAGCTCCAGGAGCAACAAAGGTGGTTCCTCCGCCAGTTGTAAACAGGGTGGCCGCTGAAGATCGCGAACTGGCCCGACAGGGAAGCCTCGTGGACGGGGAGAGCATTAAGATCGTTATCCACCATGCGGACAACGATATGAGTGAGTATCTTCGCGAGAATCTTTCATTAAACTCCCTCTTCTTATTCCACATTACGGCGAAGTAATATCACGGGGCCTTTATTGTTTTCCACGCCTGAGGCGCTTTATCCTAAAACTTATAACTTCAGCTAACAATATCACGGTGTACTTGGAGTATGTTCTTGGATATTGGTGTACGAGGTGGATGGCGTAACTGAAACTACTGGTGTAATATTCCAAAACTATCGGTGTTACCAAAGATCGTTAAATATATCGATGATTTAAAAGAGGTAGGCTGCGCGATCAGGTGGATGAATTTTCTTATAATTTTGCTCGTAAGCCGAAGTTAATTCCGTTGTAAATAAAATAATTGTCGTTAAAGTATTTCAATATTTTTTTTATTAAAAGATTTCGATGCATTTCGATTTATAAATATACGCGAAATGATCCAACTTTTGACTCGCAGGCGTACTGCGATTTAAGGGCGCCAACTCTTACCTTTATCGTGCACTTGTAAAGATGACGTCATTTAGCCGTGGAAATCAATAAAACGACAACGGTGAATTTTGAATTCCAAAGTGCAATATAGTGGGTCACGGGTTCATAAAATGCACACTTTTACGCGCGGCTGAAGTAGAGTCTACTTACATCATTCATGTTTTGTAAGCTTTTTTATAGCAGACATAAGTTTGACTTCCGCCTGCATAATTCTAGGTGCATGTACAGTCTTTAAGTGTATTGAATAAAATTTGCGATGAGCGCGATGTGGTTTCCAGAAATTTAACCATAGTTTTGACATTTAACTTTTCAGAAATTATCTACAAAATTTAAATCATCCGTGCTCCGGTTTACATTTCGATGCAATGTTAAGAAGTATAAAGAGATCCTGTAAATCAGACTTTTGTGAAATTTTAAATGATGTCTCGTTTCATAAAATTGGAATGTCTATGCAAGCTGATCTTTAAATTCGTGACAATACTGTAGGGGGTAAATCTAAAGCATAAAACAGAAAACGAATGTTTTGTGAAGCGACATTCTTTGTTTTACACGGTGTCTATAGTTCACTCTGACACTGTCGCAAATATATCATGCTTTACATTCATTATGTAAGTGTAATTTATTTTAATAAGTTTTATGGTGTGACGAGGTTTTTCGTATTATACAGAAAAGTAGACTACGTTTATTCTACAAGAGTGAAAAATTGATTTGAAATGGAATTGCTGCACACATATCTGAGGTTCCTATCAGTTTGAATAACGTTTACTTGAAATAGTTTTCAAAATAATGCGAACGCGAAAGGTCACGGAGAGACGTATCTCCAGTAATATTGGTTTGCCACGCGCGTCTGACCATAAACGGACCGTCATCACTTGTTCTTTCACGTTTTGCTTCTCCCTCGCTCTCTACACTTACATATCAACAACAATTCTTTCTATTTTGCTACGTGCATCGCACAATATACACATTATCTTCCAAATTGTTTTGTTATGTCAACAGAATACTTAAAAGTATGTACTAATTTATATTAAATCCTATTCATAATCCTTCACTTCCACAACCATCAACTCTCAAAAATATCTTAGCAACTTTCTTGTCAACTCTTCCTTGAAAACTCCTTGCAAAAATGGTAATGAAACTTCTTTTGGAACCATTTTATTCTCCTTTGAGAGATTTGTTTATTTAAGATTACTAAAAGGATCTCTAATTGAGAAGTAGATCTTCCTACATAATTTAGAGATCATATTACGAAGCAAGATAATGTAGTTATTGTCCCTTCAGGTTTACTGTACAGTAAAAGAAAAGGGAGAATAAAGAGTGCAGTGAAACAGATCTAATAGTGAATGAAGATGCTCTTGAACTGTAATATTGCTTTAAGAATCAGATGATTGATTTCGAACTTGCTGAACGTGGACATCCTTTCTTCTATGTGAAAATTCTCTAATGACGTCCTTGTTCTTTATCCGTTGCACAGACCTATACCCTTAAGCTCGTTTATTATCACAGTTGGTTCTATTAGCTTAAAAACTCATTCGCGACGATCGTTTAATTTTTATTCACCCGAACATTGTACCTACTGCTTCTCATGGTGCGCAGTTTAATGAAATCAGGAGCAAAGGCAGCAGAAAAGTTAAGATAATGCTGGATAGAAATGATTTTAAGTTAATTAAAAGCACACAGCAATGTGGGGACGCTAAATATTACGAGTTATGAGTTTCTGACGAAATGTTACGTTTCTGCTATAAAATTCAACATCATTTTACATCTGCTATTTTCCTCTTTACTGGGATTAACAAAGAAGTTTCACAAAGTGACATTAATCTATTTTTTTTTGCAACTTCTTCCGCCAAATTGGTACTTTCTGCAACTCAGTTTTCTTCAACAAGAGTTGGGCATTAACTAAATAAAAAATTATTTAAATAACAGATCAAGAAAAGTTACTTTAATTTTAGATTATTTACTTAAAGTTAATTTATTTATTCGTGGTCCGTTTCAACTTCAGCGTTGAATAAATTTTTCAACTTTAACTGATCAACTTTATTCGACACATGACGAATAATTTTTTTAACTCTTATTCGTCATTCGAAATTTATTTAAATAAAAATTTTGCCCATCTCTGATTACACAGGAGTTACAAGCTTCTTTCCCACAAATGACAATGCATAGCGATAGCGAGCATAAACGTCATCCGTCTCATCCCTTGAAATGGCGTGCCATATAATTTTCTGCACATTTTGATGGTTAATTTAAAAGCACTGAACTTGTAACTTATCAGTCACATTTTTCCATAGCGATATTACATATTCCTACTATTTTCTGCGAGAGAGACCAATAACACTTTATGCAAACGAACACTCATTCCCGACGAAGTATCTCGACGAAAGGGAGTACATCGATAAAAGATAATCGGCCATCTCTAACGTGAAAAATTTTATAGGAAATATTCCAAGCGAGAGCACTTTTTTCCTGGCTGGTAAAAATTCTTTTGGCGAAGTGCTTCGCCGATGGAACAAACATGCACGCGTATGGGCGAAGGGATTTGTCCAAAGAAGTAAACGTGAAAGTGAAAAAAGCTAGTCGCGGGACAGTGAACCTGATCTTTCGACGCAATTCCTGGGGGATCTAGCGGAATATGAAATTTGATCAGTTTGCAAGTAGATCCCTCAGAAGGTTGCCGTAAAAAAGCTATGAAAAGCTTCTATGGTACCATATCGGAGAGACTGCAATCTTGGTGTGGGCAGTGCAGATAAGAAGGTTTTTATTCGATACATCTCAGGGCCGTTTATCAATTTATAATGTTGACAAAATTGCTGTTCCATTTTTCTAAGGAATGCTTATTTATTGCACGGGGGATACGGCATATTTAGGGAATAGGTGGTCATTGAGGGAGAAAATGATTCTCAAACATTTCCTTGGGACGCTGTATTACCAATTTTTCACATTGTGGAGCAAACAGATCCTTTTTCCGATAGACTTTTTTTTATCATATTTCACGGTCCTCTGGGGAAAAAATGGTGGACTGCCAAAGAGAGTGGGAGACGCCAACTCACTTTCTGCAAGAATGAGCATCGATCGACAATGGAATTGGGGGTATAAACGAAATCGTCTTTACGCTACATCGAGCGGAAGTCACGCGTCTGCATTATAAAAAAGGAAGCTGGTCCAATCTTCATCCACCCTTCGAAGTTTCCTCCTTTGTTATCATTTCTCTGCGATAGCATTGGGGGAAGTCCTTATCATAATCCAAAGGTCATTTACCTCAAATAAGTGGAACTTTGGGAATGGTAATCCATTTGCGGTCACGAATCTACGAAATATGACATTCCCTTTTATATTATAGTCGTTTTCATATTCCGTAATCGTTGCGCCTGCGATAATAGCTCGAAAATCAGATGTTCAATGTAAAACAGAAGTAAACGTTGATTGAAATAAAAGTAGAAGAGAAATATTTTCTTTACTTTCTGTCGCAGCACCCTGGGTTAACGCAAAAAGAAGAATAAAGCTGAGAAGAGATGCAAACATGGACAAAGGGCACAGAAGTAAGTAAACGATCCAACAGAAATTAGATAAGTTGATTTTAGAAGTGTGTACCGAATCCACACTCCTACTTCATTCCAAACTGTCCCACATTGTATTAACCCTTCGTTGATACCCTGGGTGTGAGCCACCCATGAGCTGATTTTGACGCTCTGCACCTTCTACATGCAAAATAAATACCGTTTTTCCAAAGCCGAGTTACAAACTATTTTTTTCGCAAAATATTATATACGAACAACAACTCTGTAGATTTTTTAACTTCTAATATTGAAAGTAAAAGTTACAATGCTTTGAAGATTTTCGTTGTTTCTTCTCGACATATGGTAATCTAGAATTTCCTTACGAAAACTGTGATAAAATTTCAATCACAAAATTATTGGAATACATTCTAGAGATCTTGAAATTGATCGGGAAAAGAAGCGTGTCAACGAAGGGTTAAACTCAAAGGATATTACATATTTACTCTAATTCCAAAAAGTATATCAAGAATTTAAGCTAAAAAAGAAGTACCAATTCGAATACAATACACCATTCCACTTCTTTGAAATTACTTTCTCTTCGAAAACAATTTCGCGCGAAATCCATGGGATCATTCTGTTCTGCTGTTACTCGCATAATGGATATATATAATAATTTCTTTGGGTACAGAGTGTGTATTCGAAACGAATGGAAATTTCATGCAGCTACTCGCAAATACGCAGCCGATGAACCGTGCGAGCCGAAATGGTGTCATAAACGTTGATAAAGAGCGAAAGCAATGGGAACAATTGCTCGACCGTAGTAGTCGTGCGAATGACGTTTAATTACTGGTTGCGCTTTCAGCTGGGCTTGCTCACTTTTTCCTTCTCCAGATCCGTGCTGTGAATTGGTTAGCACTTGAGGTCGTGGAGATAGGATATACGCGAAGTTGTAAAACGGGAAATGGAGCTTGGCGGCCTAGTAGTCGTGAATAGGGTAATGGCACGCATCTAAATTAAAATTACCCCACACGTGTTGCCGCGCGAAGCTTTGATGACTGTAACCCGCCAACCCATGTGGATAATTTGATTGAGAATATCGCATGCATTAAATCATCGGCGGTGCTGGTATTAATATTCATTTCGATAGAAATTGAGAAATACAGCGGCATTTCAAAGTGACGAAGTATGGAGGAACTGGTAAGATATGTAATTAGTGGAAAAGGAAATGAGAGAAGGTTAATGAGAAATGATATTTAAATTAGAGATATGAATCTCTTTCTGTAACCCTTACGACGATAGAACGTTCCAGTGGCTCCACGTGCCATTTCTTATGGAAAGATGCACCTGTTTTATATTTTTAAAGGTAAATAATTGTTCTCAGAAATAAACATTCGACAGTGATGGAACATTTGACACTCGCTTCTATACCACTTTTCAAAATCGTTAATAAAAATTCGAAGATCCGAGGTATTAGAAAAGTTTTTAATAAGAATTCTTACGAGTGATTTTTACCAAAGCACTAGGTGGACTACCACAGAATTTGAGATTTCGAAAAGAAATTCTTCTTTTGAAACGGGATTTAAACCTTTAAGCGCGACACAGGACGTTCCGTAATCCAAAAATATCAACTACCTGCGTGAATGGCAGCTCAAAGCTTACGTCAACAAAGTGTACGAAGGTATATTCTACATAATGTTCTTCACTCTCCTTCAAGCGAGCTTTGTACTCCACTATTTTCTGTCCAGAAACTTTTTGAACGTTGCAAGCCCTGTTTATCCTCGTTAACCATTTACATTTCTGAGATAGTACAATCCGCGTGTTTCAAGCTTCCTTCCTTGCCACAATTTCTTTTCCCAAGCGATATAAAAACATCGTGCACATTTTTCATTTCGAAAACACATTTATCGAATAACACATTACGAGACACTTTCGCTGATTGTGGGTGAAAGTAACGTAACTAAAAATATCAAATACGCAGAGAGCTAGTCTGAAATTTGGCACCAGCAATCGCAGCTATTGCCAATTGACGTCAGAGAGCAAATGCACCTTTTGGATGGCCCACGTCAATTTCATAAGCATTTGAACGGAGCAATCACTGCTAATTGATGTTGACCATTCGAGAGGCGCGTTCTCGCGTTCGTTCTATAATCAACCGCATTGAACCAGTCAACGTTTCGTGTTTTTCGTGCATGCACTGTAGCTGGTGCATACGGCAACGTTTAACTGTAAATTCTGGGCGAATGAAATAAAATTGTGTCGCATACAGAATAAAAATAACAGACTTCGGGGAATATGACTTTTACAGGAGTGGCAGAGAATCGTTTGATATTAATTCATTAAATTGATTAATGATTTCATACATAATTTGATTAATGATTTCATACATAAATTGATTAATGATTTCATACATAAATTGATTAACGATAAATAATTAAAACGATTTTTGCTTCGGTATATAATCATAATTACAGTAAAGACTTAATTTATTGGTCTACTACAAGTAAGTTGACAGAGAAAGTGATTCTCATGAAAAGTAGATTACTTATTGTTAAGACTGGTTCAGGCACGTCCAGTAATTTAGTCCAGTGGCGAGTAATTTAGTAAATTTACCATTGTTTTACTAAACTACTCGACTAAAGAACCTTTTCACAAGAAATATTGTCACATAATTTCTCTTTTTCTGTTTCTTAACTCTTGCATTCTTAACAGTCCTCTTCACACTCTGTACGTTGCTTCGTAACGAGAACGAAGTGATGAATTAAACGAGTGAACGACGATTGTTTTTTTGATGAAATGCTATCAGCGAGTCTGGAAAGTGTCTCGCGCATTGAGCTCTAAACGTACCTGTAGAGTGAACAGAGTAACAGCAGCCGGTCCAAGAAAGAGGGAAAATAACGGGTGAACCTATCTCTGTCTTACAACAGGCTATGTATGTATAGTGCATGTGAGCGAAGTTACCCCCGCACCACATACATACATAACACAGATAGTACAGAGTGAGAGGGATGATAAGAAGAAGGATAGGTTCACCGCTTATCTTCTATTTCCCTCAGACCGCTGTCGCCTCTACTTCTTCCCACTGCTGTTCACTCTCCGGGTATGTTTAGAGCTGAATGGTCTCGCGTGAAGGGGCTCTACACGTACTTCCAACCTGAATACGTTCGAATGGACCTGGCTCTGTTCAGCGAATTAATTCGACGGTGTCAAAGAACGGCTGACGGGATATTCGATTTGCTGTGGAGGCGGAGGGAAATTTTCGGGCTATGGAGGCTCGTCAAGTAGACAATCGCTAACAAGATAGACCAGCCGCTATTTATTGAAAACCCCGTGGAGAAGCTAGGCGAACCGCCAGCCGATCAGATAATTACGCTGCAACGTCATTACCAGAACAAGCCCGCAGCTTCGTGCTTCATCGTAGGCTCGACGTACCTGGCTTGTTAATTAAGGCTGAATGACGGCTTTTGATTGGCATCCTCGTGCGTGCCCATCAAAACTCTGCTCGAACCTCTCTGCGGGACTATCCAGCCCCCTTGATCTTTTCCCGTCGCCAGGCTTGCTTGCCGAAGAATGCATGTTGCACCGTTTCACCAAGTCAAGTCGAAAGTTCAATAAAGTGTATTTATACATTGGTCCTCGAGTCGATATTTTCTGGAAAGGGCTGAAATTATTGTCCGAGAGTCACCGAGTGTTCACTTTGAGAGCAAACCAAGCTCGGAGTTTACTTTGTACGCTCTGTACGAAATCTTCCAGGCAGAAGCGGTCGCTGGAAGAGACCTGACCGACTAAAAGGGCGATTTCTCAAAACCTCGCACCACTTAACCTTTAATTATTAGGTACTGTACCTATTTATGTTATTTTTCTTAGAACAGTAGAGAAGTAATTTTTCCATTTCTGAAGCTTTCCCTACTATTATTACACTCGGCGACGTTAAAGTGTTAATATTTATATAGGGATGAAGGGTGTTAATCTTGCGGTGGGTTCTGCTTAGTGGGATTTAAATTATTAATTACTAATGTAAATATTAGAACACTATACCTAGAACCTTGGCATCTAGTTTAACTCCCCCCTGGTTGCACAAACATCGCGTTTCAATTTTCTTCAAAGTGTATCGCGTTTCAGATGCCCTTGTCGCAGAATAACGATTAAAAACAGCTCCAACACTCCGGCTTAGGTTTCATCCGCATCTGTCACTTTCAATTATTCGCTGTAACGGAGTATCCGCGCGAATCGATCTTATTCCTGCGCGACGGAGCGAAGAGACAGGACTGGAACGGATGGATTATAAAATGAAGAGAGGGATGATGAGTGACGGAGGGGGCGAGGAGTGATATGGACTGGAATTTTCGCGAGACGTTCAAAGATTAACGACGCTGATTAGCTTTGGATCTTCCATTCGAGTGAGCGCGAATCTCGTGATAACTATCGTTCCAGATCCGTGGAACCTGTTGCACGGTGTGTGCGTATGTAACCGAGTTAATTTAGTCGCCGTGCTAGTCGGTGTATTAAATTAGCTCGGCTTTAATCGCAAGCTTACTTCGTTACGCTACGAGGCGAACAGCCGTCAAAGGGGAACGTTCATTGTTGTGTGGATTTTGTTTCACCTTGTCGATGATTGGTGTTTTTTAATGAGATTATAACCCAGCGTTCCGAAGGACAACGCACTATCTGTCGGTCGAGATTAGAAGACACTGAACGAGACGATATTAATTATTTCCGTGGCTTTAGTTGTGGTGCGAAGATAATATGATCAATTTTTAGCGTTCTAGATTTGAGGAGGAATATTTATTTGTATTTTAGCGAAATCACGAATTTATTCTTTGTAGATTTTTTGTACTATAAACTTTATTCACCCTCAGTGGCGTTCGATCATTTTTAAAATGCAGCAAGGGTAGTCTAAGTTAAGTTAAAATGAAAAGAAATGAAAAATGATGGTACATATATTTTTTTCTATCTTTCTTCTTTTCTTCCAAGAAGATTAGTAAGAAATTGAAAAATATCGGACAATATGAAGGAAATGCCCAGACACTTCGGATGTGGGATACGCTGGGATAAAATCAATATCCAAGCACTCTGGGTGTACGATCGCAAAGGGTTGAAAATGTTTGAAATTGTACCTATAACATTTAGAATTGATTATGTAGAAAACAGCACTGCATTCTGAAATCTCTGTTTGTGTGACAAAGGTAGAGAACACTGAATAGTGAAAACAATAATATTGTTTAGCTGTTTCAAAATGCAGATAAATAAACATGGATATTCAGTTTGTTTTCATAAATACCGAGCATATTGTACTCCTAAATACTGTAGTATTCACTGATAAAAGCAGAGGTTTATTTTTCAGTATAAATATGGATACAGTTATACAAACGCCTAGGTTTATGCCTGTTTAAATGTATCTTTCACACTTGCAGCTGGAAGAGATCAATTATCTCTCTTATTTTCAAAACCATAAACCATATCAAACGCATTATGGATTTGCATGTTTAAAAAGGATGCAATTGTCTGTATGTTAGGAAAGTTTACCCGTTCAAATAACCATGTAATCTCTTGGCATAGATGATTATCAATGACTTATCAAGTTACTACAATTTCCAATAGATTATTGCAAATGGCGCTTGCGAGGGGCTGAATTCCATTTCCCTAGGATGAATTTTAGAAATGCTTACAAGGGAACATATCAAAGGGACAATCGCCGATTTTGATGCGACTTTGGTAGAAAGTAGTTCTTACAAAAATATTTCACTCGTATTTCATAAATTTCGATAAAAAAAACGTGTCAAATATGTGTGTAAGAACTACTCTCTACCAAAGTTGCATAAAAATCGGCGATTGTCACTTCGATTACTGCTCAATTTTATTAGTGGTCGCACATATTATAAAATGCAAATAAAAAAAAAAAAATACAAATTGTTAGTCCAACCCAGATCTAAAAGTGCACAGTTATTCCACCTAACTTCTATACCCATTTCTTATATTACGATGAATTTTCAATAAACCACGCGCAAATGTTGCTCAACTCACGCATTTCATTGAAAGGAAACAAGAGGGTGTTCCTCAGCCCGAATTACAGCGAAAACAGAGGAGATAACGCCACAGGGATGAACGCACATGCACGGATGTTATTTGTAGGCGTCATGTAATAAAGTTTCCTTGACGTTCGAGGCTATCGAGCAAGCGGGGCATGGTTTATAACGCGGTGGCTCGTTTAATTTACAATCTCGCACAAAAGAGCAGGCTTCAGATACGCTGAAAATTTTAAACTCCCGCCGAGGTTACCAGCTGCGATGAATACCAATTTACAAACATAAAGGTCATCCGCGCACCCTTTCCCCCTCCCCCCCCCCCCACAGGCATGGTCAACTTTTTTCATTATTATTTATTATTCCGCGGCCGTGAAATACGATTTTCACATTGTAATAGCAAAGTTTCTAACTTCGCTCAACTATCGGACGTTAATTTGCTTCCATGCAAACGAGCGATTAATCGGTGCCATCTGCACGGCGATGTAAAGTTCAGATCCCGTCCACGACAATTCGCTAATTAAGAACCTCGTTATCGATTCGAAGCACACTTAAGTACCGTTTACCTCGGCCAATTTTACCCGTCCTCGTTTGGCTCCCGAATGAAATAGACATTGCAAGTAATTTCCGCGCAGAATCGCTCCTGATTGTTTCACCCTCGATTGAGCTTTCAGGAGATTTAGATAAAAATTCTTTACCGTTAAGAGTGCAACCGGGGCGTGCATGTTTCACGGGTTCCTGCATTAAACATTCAACCCCTTTTTACAGCTGCTGGCTTCGGACTAAGAGTGGTGGGTGGTAAAACAGGGTCCGACGGGCGGACTTTTGCATATGTGATGTGGACCGTGCCAGATGGACCGGCAGCAAAAGCTGGCGTGCAACGCGGCGACAAGGTAAGAAAGCTTCGTACATTTTTTCGCTGCGCAGACGTGTTAACATAAATAGGTAAATTAGAGAAGCACCGTATGCCAGAGGGCAAGTGCTGTTTTTACCATTTTATCGAACGATTCCTGATGAATTTAGATAAAAGATGTTTGACGTAGGTGATAGACGGTAGGTAGGTATGGGGAGAACCGAAAAGGTACTGTTTGTACTTAAAAGAAGTAAGTAGAAATTATGGAAGAAAATAGTTTTATACGTGGTTTCGTCTGTAAGAAAATCGTCGGTCATCTTCAAAACAGATTTTCTCAAAAATAAAGCCTCGAATGGAAAGACTTTATTCTACAGATATATATTTTATTCGCCCCACGCGTAGAATCTCTATTTTCCCGGTTGAAAAAACATTTTCCTTGACTATGATTTTTTTGTGAGAAACGTTACCCCTAGAAAAGGTTCTTTCTAATTTTCGTGACGCTTTGAGAATAAGTGATTTCTGAATGTTAAAATAGCTCAAGTTTTCTACAAGCATGTTTGAAATTCTATAAATATGTAAAGGAATAAATAAAAGTTTGTCTAAAGACTGTTTAGCTTCCATGATTTGCAAAAACTGAAGCAGATAGAATTATGCAATACGTAGAAAATATTTCTTTCGAGATGATTCGAAATAGGGGGGTTTTGGAGATCCCAGTTTCGTGCCAGAGTTTACCTCGCCATTTTTCGCTTTTACGCAGAAGTATTTAATGATCGTTGAAGTTTCAACTAAAACGACGAAGATGCCGTGGCAACGTGTGTCCACCATTTAGCGGGTAGCGTTTATTGTATGCGGTTAATGCGCGCGAGTATCGACAACCATTCTCCCCAGCTGTGATTTTAATTAAGTTATCGACAGCTGCGCGCAAACGAAAACGCGCTACAATCGTGTACGTCAACCGGAATGGTATATCACGCTAAATCGCACGAATTCATTGACATATGGTCTTTTAATTTTACACGGCGAAAGTAACACCAGGAACGACTAACAATTACACCCTGCATACAACGCAGCTAATCTGTTTCGTGCTCATTATCATGGATTTCGACAGCTTTACCAAATAAACAGTACACACGCAGGAATCCAACTCTCTAAACCATAAAACACAGTAACTTTACTCGGTAGTCTACAGCTGCAGCTTCTATAAATATTACGTTGGGTGCATATGAAATTGCCGTTTCGAGTAGGGAAGTTTGAATGATAATATTCTTCCCTCTTTAACTATTATATTCATTTTATTTACTTGGGTTTCTGTGAAATTTCTCAGGTCAAAGCCAGCGTTAGCAATCATTATTGTATTCTCAATCCAAAGCAAAGCTAAGCTATGCTACGCTTCGCTAAGTTTTAAAAAATTTGCATCAATACAAACTTATGTCTACAGCACCGTCAGATACAGCATAGCATAGCATAGCATAGCATAGCATAGCTTAGCTTCGCTTCCAGGTAGTTCCCCGGCTTAAACAAAGAAAGTTTAGCGCTATCCTCGATACTATCATCCTTAAAATTAGAATAAAGCAGTGGTTCCGTTAATTTCGTTATTCATGTCCGGGAGTTTCTGTGGGATGGCGGGTTGCTTACTGTATACCGAATACTGACCGAATACTCCTCCGGTAAACGAGGAACTTGAATTCGAGTCTTGTTCCCAGGTGTTAGAGTGGGCTGGAGTGTCTCTAGTAGATCGAAGCTTCGAGGAAGTCGCTCAGATAACCGAGCGAGGGGATGAGATTGTCGAGCTGGTGATCGAGCAGGCCGCTGACGCGTAAGTAAAGTAGATATTAGATCGCTGGAAAGTGCCGAACGAACTTCCGAATCGGTTATTGTATCATCCACACACTTTTGCCTAACCCAAAATACAGGGACCTGCCAGACGATCTGGGCACGGTACCGGCCACGGGGAAATCGTCGGGGAATATGGGCCTGCTGATGGGTGAGTATGATGAGCAGCCAAGCTCCAACGAGCCATGTTCACTCAGTGAAAAAGATCGATCGTTAGATGCTGAGTGTCGGTAGAGTGCATCGTCGGCTTTAAAATCGATAACTCGCACGAAACGGCTGGATCGCCGGCCTCGCTATCGAGGCGCGTTTCGTGCGCAGGAAACGAGGGGCGCGAGTAGTTTTGTTTGCGCTGGACAGTAGTAGCCATTGTAGCAGTAGATTTGCTAGATTACGATACGTCCACTTTGGATTTTCTTTCTTCGACCGACGGAGAAAGAGAAAGGACACGCACTGAGATACAGGGCGCTCGCAAATCGGTGGTACGAGCTCCGCGCGAGGCACCCGCTTGTACTTGCAATTAGTTGACGGAGAAGGAACCGTTGGTGGGTACAGAAACGAACTATTTAATAGTAATTATAGAAGTTAAACAATTTCCACGGAATGCTCCGTTCAGAACGGCTCATGAGTCCCCCTCTTGAAATCCAGGATGATAAATGCCGGGTGTGGTCATATCAACTACGTTACTGGTGTGCTCACATTAGCAAACAATTATTGTCAGATAAGTCGGTTTTAATTTTTTTTTAAATTTTGTATGGAAATGTATCATTAGAGGTGTATGGGAACCCGAAATAACAGCCCGATTTGCGATTCGGGGGCCCACTTTCTTGCCTAACAATTCTTACATCTGACCACACTGCAAAATCGCAACATAAAAGTTTTCGGGCACCCATAAACTCGCAAATTTATACGTGTTTAGTTTTAGTTGTGATTTTGCAGTGTGGTCAGATGTAAGAATTGTTAAGCAGAAAAATCGGCTCCCGAATCGCAAATCGAGCCCCGTAATTTCGGGTACCCGCACCCACCTATATATCATGAAACTTGTCTGATGAGAGTCTAATTTCATGACACCAATGACAAAATAATTAGAAAGGAATAGAATAGTGAAATAATTGTCTCATAAGATTAAAGTTTCGCGTGAAACGCGTTATTTTTGTCTCATCAGGGATTTGCACCTTAAGAGCAAGCCCGGAACAAGAGGATCCGAAGATCATGGGTTCGATTCCCATTGCCTCAGGCCCTCTTTTTCCGAAAGCTATTCCTACAATTTATTAATTAGTTAGGCACATAGTAAGTTGCCAGGAGCAAATGAATAAATTCACCAAGAATTCGGTAATAGCTGTTCTCTGCGCCCACATGCAACGGCTTTCCTTTCAACTCGGCAATCACCTCTCGTGCCACGAGTGAAGTTCATATACCGAAGTTACGAGCGCTCTGCCAAAAATAATTCATACAGAAGTCTGTATCCCTTTGCTGCTGTTCTCACGACGAATCTGAAATGTTTTGCAGAAGCGGAAACGGATAAAACACCCTCCTCACCGACGCGCAGGAAACTGCCAAAGACGCCGGTATAACGAGTTCATAAATTGACACCTACACGTGACCGTCTCTCTTTCTTTTCTATCTTTCTCTCATTTCCACGCAATGTACACGCATACGCATACCACACCAGGAATAAACCTCGATCTGACCGAGTTTGTATTAGTGTAGCGGAAAGAGAAGCGCAACAGCACCACCCTACACTTAACGAAATAGAAGCCGAAAGTGATCTCTCACCGCCTCTCTCGGTCTTTCGCTTTGTATATATATCACATACATATATATATATATATATCTCGCGATCCGTATATTCGTTTGCGAGTACCACGGGTACAAGCTGCACTTACTTACGCGTACCTAACGCATTATATCGGTGTGTAGGGGCAAGAAATAGCGGCAGCGACCTGTTAGATGCTGTAAAAGACCGCCTTCGATGTAAATAGCAGACGTGCGCTCTTCGCCATTTAAAAACGTGACGCGTGAGCGCGATCACGCTTTCTCAACGATTTCGTCCAAGGAAAGAACGGAGGATACTTAGGAGACACGAACGACGTTCCGTCGAGTTCCGCGTTTCAGTTTCATTGGTTCGCAGGGGATGGCACGCTTATTCCTGGATACCCGTGTCCGCGGGGAAATCGATAATTCGCGTCGTTGAATTTCAACGCACTTTTCGGTGGCTCGCCAGAAAAGTTCCGACCAACTTTCACGTTTCGGGCTCTGCTACGTGAGAGCTTCAATGCCCTAAACTGTGCCGTTCTACTTCGGGGCTGTTAGAGCGTGACATTCATACGGGATGTGCAAGTATGTACAGATCTTCGAGTGTAAGAGTCACTGTACGGCGAATATCGAAGATTTCGTATTAAAATCAAAAACGTCGCGGACGATCTATGAGTTAGTGGGCAATTTACACTTTCAACATCGTTTAGAGAAGACACAGTGGAATCTCGATTATTCGGAATGTCGGACATGTTATTCGGATAATTGATTTTATCAGATAATTACGTTTTAGCGCAAAGGGCGCTGATTTATTCATTAATTTTCCATTTAGAAACCAAAAACTGCAAAAATATTTTGTTTTTTTTTAAATTACTAAAAAAATTACTTAGGAGATTTCTAAGTGTACAACTTTTCGGAGTTGCTAATTCGCACATTTATTTCAAATGACTATTTCTTTCTAGAATCTCTCTATTCGCTCTAGAAGTGTAGTGCTACTATTTTTAAGAGTATAGCTACTTTCATTTTCGTATTTTTCGTTCTGCTGGTGCAGTGGGGCACTCAAGATTTAATCTTGGGGGTAGCCGAGTCGAACGGATAAAAATATTTCTAATGCAAATTCAGTAAAATTCATTAAATGTTTATGAAAATTTAGTTAATGAATAAGATTCAGCTTTCTTTTCTTCTTACAACGCCCCTTCTATGGGAGTGCCGTGGTGCTCTGGTGTTTAAACAGTTCTTTTAAATGTCAGTGCCTTCTCCGTTTCTCGATGGAATTATTACTACGCATTATGACCATTTTGCTACTTAACACAGCAACATTATTTGGATATTCGAATGTTGAGGTAAAAATCGTTAAGTTAACCGAATATTCGGTTAAAAGATATTCGCATTGTCGAGATTTTACTGTATTACGCACTGTATTGTAGATGTAACAGAGACGAAATTTTATACAATTTTTATTAAACGAAAAAATTATACTATGACGTTACGATTTCAGCACGTAATGTATTATGAAAAGCAAAAATATTGAAAGATTCAAAGCTCTGAATTTCATAGCTCATTCGACGAACTTGATTCGCTGTTTGCTACGTAAAAGACGTGAGATTGACATTTCCATGCGTGTATTTAAAGGTGAATGTATATAATTAAATAATTGTCTGCTGCAATCTATAATGGAGCGATATTGTACTTTTATACCGACATTAAATAACGTACAAAATGACACGCTACACGTTACAATATTATGTACATTATTAAGCTCGTAACTTTTTCAAGATATTAGATTACCACGAATGACATTTCGTACAAAATTCTTTCAATCCCAATTCTCCAAATTAATTTAAAGAAATTACGTTGCAGATTTTCTAAAATACACACCGAATGGATTCGATTTTAACTCTGTATACACTAAATCTTCCAAAGGTTTCTTACGAAAACCTAACTCGCATAGCACACCGAGTAACAATAACAAATTCCAAAAAGAAATCCAGCCAAATATCCTTTCAAGGAGTTCACACAATTAACACCCAATTCGGGCAACATCCAAATTGATAAAAACCCGAAATTCGTCCAACCAAGGCACCCATCCAATTTGTACATTTGTAACCTAAGCTGATAAGACTCTTTTTTATCAGAAATCCGTGTCGCGCGACTTGCAGCAGACTCAAAACCGACAATCTACTTTGCCCGGGGCGAAAGGAACCTTTTTCGTTAGACACGAACGTGTGTCCGCGACGTGCACATGCTTCGAGCGGAATTATACAAACGAGCTTCCTCCGTTCTATCTTCCGGGACCCTAAAGGCAAAATCGACGCGAACGAACAACTCGTTTCGGTATTCCCCGATGGAATTTAGGAGCATGTAGCCGTAGACGAGTGAAACGGAACCGTGACACCTATCGCGATAACGAGTCTCTCCATCGATGGATCAATTCGCGCCGGTGTCCCCGTTCGGCGTTGTTGCTTCGACGTAAGCGAAAGGACGTGCGTCACGGAGCAAGGAGATCTCCTGGGCGTAGGAACTAATGAAAAACCGCGGACGACGAAACGCTTTCTTGTGTATCAACTCTAGGTGCTGTTAGCTAGGGGGCCGCCCACGCATAAATGTAAACCACTCGTCAGACGAGGTGTCGGCTTGCTTGTGATCGACTTCACTACTACTTTCTGCGCAAAAGTTACAACACGCTCTTCGGTCGAGCCCGCTACATGTGTATCGTGACCACGTGTCTGTTGTTGGGTGGATCCGTAATTAATTATACAGGGTCGCTGACAATAGGTGTATGTCGTATATAAGGAGACGTCGCCGTGGCGGAACTTTGTTAGAGTATTTCGAGGAGAAACTTCTTGGGGAGCAATCTCATGTTTCGATTAACTGTAGCGTTTTATCTTCCCCGATGTCTTTTACTTTCTTCCCTTTTTTCTTTGTGTTTTCTTTTATTTTCATGCAGCATTGCGCCGCAGTGGAATAATGAAACCACAGCGGTGGCTCTATTCTTCCTTTGTCTTCGATGGAGCGGAAAGCATCTGGTATGATAATCCACCAAGGAACGCCGGGAGTATTGCAAATCGATTATTGTGGATAATAAAAGCAAAAATCAATTCGAAGCACCGCGTTCTTCGTGGAAATATTTAATAGATCGACGAATTCTTGGGAATCCGAGCGTTTTATGGGAGCATTGTTCCTAATCGTGACGCAAAATTTAAGTATTTGCACTTTATAGATTAGTTTGGAGAATGTTAATGGAGTTCGTTATATTCGAATACTTTGAGGGGAAATAAGATACTGTTACATTTTTTTTAAAATTCTTAGTTTTCTATTTGAATTTTATTATTGGGAAGAAAGCAAGGTGCTTGATATTGATTTATGTGATAATTTTATGTTATACTTTATATGGAATTCCTTACAGATATTATTATTGAATACCAAGCATGAAGTAATAATTTAAAGTTACAAGCTCGTGAGTGATTTCAAGAAATAATTTGATAACAGTAAAACACTTTCCATTCGATTTGAACTACATTTTTATGTCTCGGCGTTTCTCTTCACAGATATTCTAATATCATTCATCGCTAAAATTTGCAAGGAATTGCACTTTTGAATTCCTAATTTGTTGATGCTAATGTGTGCACTACTCCAGAGATATTCGAACTTAAGTAAGACTATTAAACGTCGAAATAAAGTATAGATTGTAGATAACTAGTGTCAAATGTTTTGTTTTAATTAATGTAACAACGAGATCAGTAACAAGCAGAGATCACACAATTTCTCCATAAACTATTTAAAAATATATTTAGCCTGCAATTTGACTACAACAGTTATAAGCTACCTTGATATTACCACCATTAACTTCTTTATATAATTCACAAAGATCAAGTTGCATTGAATTTAAAACGAAATGTCGCTTCTGGGTAACACTTTGAAGTAAAACGTAAGCCTGCCCTTACCATAAAGGATAAGTTTTCACTTAGAGACGTCTTTTCATATTCATGTTCCTTAACCCTTGCAATTTACGTCAGAACTTCTTAAACAGAAACTTGCAGCTCAGAGATATGCGGTAGAATCAAATATTTATACGCTTTTACGAACGATGAGACCTGTAGAATGATACCTACTCCATCGCCAACTTCTAAAGGTGCTCGTAAAATAAAATTTCTTATAGTTCTCGCCTGCGCAATTTTCACTTTCTTCCAAATTCATGATCACGCGTTAAAACCTACGTTCTTATTTTATGCTCACTCTTTTGAAGAAAAGGATAAAAAATTTACGAGCATAGAATACTCCTGAGGAAATCTACAATTTCACAAGGGTTGATGGGGGTTGATGTTCAGATGTACGTTGATTGAAAATTTTTCGCCTGCTTTTCTGAATTTTATATTGGTAACTACATTGAACTCTTTTTTTTATCACAGCATAGTTTGCCCGTGCAAAATTTATGGTCGAACACAGCAGTGCGTACCATGTGCATTCTGTTTTTGAAAAGTGCAGAATATCGACGTATCAATGCAGTTCATTTTAGGATCAACGCGTGAATGCGTCTTTCGGCTGGCTAACGTCAATTATAACGCCCACTGTTCCATTCCCATTCTTATGAAATTGGAGCCGCTCGTCCAAAAGGTACATTCACTCTCTGACGTCAATTAATATCAGTCACGCTCAGTGGCAGAAAATTTCATATTCACTCTCCGCGCATTTTATATTTACGGTGGCATTACTCTGGCGTGGCAAAAGTATTTTATAATTCAATGTTTGGTAAATTTGTATTTCCTCTAAGCGACAAAAAAAGAAAAACGAAAATAATCTTACACAATATGAAAATTTTATAGCACTTATGGAAATATACTGTGGTAAGGCGGAAAGCTCTAAACCCATTGTACTACTTTAGAAAATTAAATAACTAACGCGGATAAACGAAACTCGCATCTTTTGAACAGTCAGAGGTCAGAGAATTCTGGAGCTTACAGCTTGGTGAGAGAGGAATGAAAAAAATTGCATTTATAATACCTCTTTGCACACATTATTCACACAGTAATTCCAAATTTGTAAATTACAGTAATTACAGAAATGTTTATCTTATGCGAAGATTGAAATCTTGTTCGAGATGCTGAATACTTTTTGAACTTGAATTCCTTGAATACTCATTGATCATTTCACTTACGTCAGTGATTCCCAACCGGTGGGTCACCACGGATTTCGTTTTTGTTTATTATTATAAAGTTTGATATATATTCTAGAACACCTATTTTTAGCTGATTAAGTAAGGGAAAAAATTATTTTTTACTTTTTAGTGCATTTTTATTTTTTTGAAGTCGGTTTTAATGATTTTCTAAATTTTTATGTGTTTCCTTTAACTTATTAAATTTACCTTACCTTATATGCAGGGAATCGCAGGTTATTTGAATATTATAAAAGGGGATCCCGACTCAAGAATGGTTGGGAAGCACTAACTTACGTTTTACCTTAAAGAATTTACCAAATTGTCGCATTAATTGACAGTTACTTCAGAAGACATGAAAGGTCCGAGTCATCTACAATCTGCAATTACTCTCCTTTGACACGATAATCCAACGTGAGTGTCTCAAATTCGTTGTGATTCCGTGCACCATTACATCACTCGACGTCCTCGCCATCTTTCCCTAATAGGGCGTCTATTCAATCGAAAGACCCCGCGCAGATGCTTTCAGCGCGATCGAGCTTCCCTCAATCCAGCAAGCCCGTTTCTTTCGTAACACACGATGAGTTTACTTCATTCGAAAGGAGCGCACGACAATCGACTTAAGTAAGCGCTAAGAATTATGTGCGTCTGGTCACCGGTTATATATGTAACTTAGAAGTAGAGAACCCGAGGATCGCGGTAAAGTAGTCTTAGCCGCGGATCTCGCGCCACCCGGCGCGCCTCGCGCGCGTAGACTCGGGGACCGTGAGTCTGGACGACGAGGAATCGGTCGGGAGCCAGGAGGCGCCTCGAGTATACGCGGCCTGCCGCGTGGAACACAGGGCGAGACACAACCAAGAACACATCCCTTGAGAACCCATGTTCCGCGAGAGAGAAGGAACGTTCGCGCGCTTTCCGTTTGCCCCTCCGCTGGATGGGAATCGTGGTTGATCGAAGCACCGGCAAAGGAAGCACCCCTTTGGCAGTGTTTATATCTGATATGTAGCAGGAGAAACGGGAAACGAGAGTGTCAGTTGGGGGCGAGTTGCGTTGTTCGCCGTTCTTCTCCTTTACTCCGCTTCGTTCCCACCGTACGAGATTCCGTTTCTATCGGCCGACGTCGACCAAGCTCCCGTGTCGGACTTCTCGCTTTCGGCCTCTCGCCCTCGGTCTGTAACCGCGCGCGCGCACACACACGACCCATTACCCCACGTGCCCCTATCTTAGCTGGTAGTCGGACCTGCCCGTTCGAACGAAACGGACGGGAAACACGCGGGACGTAACACGCCCGACCCTTTCCAACCCCCACCACCCCACCCCACCCCAGGAAAGCTTATAATCAGCCGCGTGTCGCCCTCGAATCTGTGTAATCGGATGTAACCAGAATAGAGAACGAAATAAACTCAGAAGGAGAAACGAATGGTGCAGAAGGGATTCTTGGCGCGGGAGCTCGAGCTGCGTTCACGCATGGAGGCTACGGCACTCGATCTTCGCGTTGTGTCTCCTTCGTCATGTATATACGACACATGCGTGCGTACGTGTACGTGAACGGATCACGCCGGAAGAAGAGCATACACACACATACGTACACAAGGACGCGTCCCCGTAACTGCATGCGTGTATGTGTAAACCTGTGGGCGGGCGATTAATTGCAGGACCGCGCTGGTGTACCATGTGTGTGCCTTTCTTCGCTGCCACCCCTTACTATTTTCACTTGGATGTTCTCTCTCCAACCTGTCGACTTCCTCCCTGTCTCTTCCGTCACACTTCTCTCTCTCTACGCTCTTACTATCCTGTACGGCTCTGTGAAGCTGCACGTGACGTTACATCTCTGTATCTACTCGACTTCGCCCCGCGTCCACGTCATGTACTTCCGCCCGGTCGGTGTGTCGCCATCGACATCCATCCACGTTGTACGCCGCTCTCTGTAAACCCCCGTGGACCTCGCACATGTACGCCCATCAGTTGTTCTCTTTGCCGATCCCTTCGTCGCTTCCCCCTTACCCCACCCCCCCCCCCCGACCCCACCCCCCACCCTGCCGCAGCCTCCTAAATGACATTGCCCGGCCACGAAAAGCGAAACAAAAAGAGAAATAGAAACCCGCTGACGAAAGAGAAAATGAGAAGGAAATGTAAGTTGTCCATTGTTGAGCAAACTTAGCATATTGGCCCTCCATGCTACTCTCTCCCAACTGGCACGACTCTAGTTGTATATTAGCATTCATTTTTCTTTTGCGGCTCGACCCCTGCGTCTCTCCAAAAAAAAAAAAACCTAGCCCACCCGCCATCAGCCCAGCCCAGCCCCCTCTTCTGTTCTCTTCTTTCCCATTGTGTCTGTTTTCGATATCGTTCACGTATGGCTAATTCGTCGTCTTGGCAGCGATCAGCTCATCAGCTTGTCCCGCGAACGTCCCCCATTCCTCGAGCCTGGTCTGTTACGTTCTCTCCGCTGCTCCGCTCCTTCGTTTCATGGGCTTAGAGCGTAATGAATGACAAAGGCATGCACGTGTACTTGACAGTAGCTGTCGATAGAAGATCCGAGGCGAGAGCGAGTGCCTCAGCACCGAACCGATCGCGGTGGCGATGTCGCGAGGGAAGAACTGAGGGGTAGGGTGAGGGGGGGGGGAGGATTAGCTCGGTGTGATTGGTATCTGACTTTGTTGCCGGGTAGCTGAACGCGCAAGCTCTCACCTTCGGCTGCCGAAGTACGTTCTAATCTGTCTGTGACTTGATGTTCATGCAAGCGGAGTATGTAGTCTTCGTCGAGGTAGATGTGTAGATATTATATTGAATCGAAATTGGACGAAACCAGTGGAATCTGTTAGTTTCTTGCTCTGCCTACGATGAAGTATGAAACGAAGGGTTCACTTCTTCTTTCTCTCTCTTCTGCTCCGTATCTTCTCTTTCATTCGCTCTGTACTCCTTTCTGTCGTTCTTTCTCTCTCTCTCTCTCTCTCTCTCTCTCTCTTTCTCTCTCTCTCTCTCTCTCTGTCTCTCTGTCTCTCTGCCTGTCTCTCGCTCTGTTTTCATCTCTCTGTCTGTCTGTACGTCTGTTCAACTACGTACCGATTTTACTTCATTTCCAAGCGCAGATACACGCACAGCAAACTCGTTTTAGAACTATGTGCGCGCGCCAAACGTAACTAAAGGGATTTTTTTGGAAATTTCGCTAGTCCTTGGCGTACAGAGGACGGCAAACGAGCACGAAACTGCGGGCGTTTGGTTTACGCTTCCCCCGGAAATTTGTCAGCTGGCAATACAGAGTGAAACGCGATCGAGACAATTGGATTCGACTGGGAAAGGAATGCGATTTTTTGCACTTTTTTTTACACCGCTTGCTTTCGAAGTATTGAGAATTTCTTCTTGCAAATGCGACTGCACGTAATGTCACCAGTTTCGATCGTAGATAATGTTTCAGCTCGAGTAGCCTTCACTTTATTAACTTAAAAAAAAAAAGGAACTACAGACTCTTACGATCTAATTAGGCTCAAAAATCACAGTATAGGGACAATTTTAGGTAAATATAAATGGACAGAGCTGATCCAAAACGACGCGGCGGTAGCCATTATGGGCGGAACAAAAGCATCGCTAAGCTTTGGAATATTCCAAATTACCTTCACCGTTGGTATTCCGAATTAGCAATATGGCATTGAAACGTACAATTTCATGTCACACGTTGCATTCTCGAAATTATCGCAAAACCGACGTGGAACAATAGAAGATACATGCAAATGAGTAAATTAAGTGTTTAACTCTAAAGTTGTGACATATTTTAACCACGATTGGAACGATTGAATACTTGCTGAAAAAATTTTGCAGATTGACGTTTTCTTATTCTGCAGATCAAGTCGAAAATGTCAAAATAGCGGTTCAGCCACAAATGTCATTAGTTAACAGGCCAATAGCCCCTATTATCTACGGCATTACAAATTAGACAGTTTTAGTGGTTTATTAGATACTTCGGTATCCCAAATTACCAACATTATTCCAAATATGCTGCACTTCCTTTACAATAATGTTTAGAATGCATTCACAAGTAGGAACAATAAAAAGAAATTATACAAATTATCTTTATATTCAGGAATTTGTTACGTGTTATGGACGTGAATAAAAACCACCTTAATTTTGATACGGAGAATATAATATATAATTGTTTTTCGCGTTATAATAAATCAATGAACGAGCTTAGTCGCGTCACTTTGAAAACCCAAAGTTTCCAAGCCCGGTGCTTGCGTATTATACCTAACGGAACGAACAGATAGGTTGTAACAAACAGTAACCTTTTACTATAAACATAACAATTAAACGAATAAAATGGTTACGCCGAAAATCAAACGGGTTCATCACGCATAATTAAATACTCCATTGACAAGACCGAATTACTGGTACCATTAACCAACAAAATGAATAAATTAAACAATTCATTCGATCATGGACTATATTCAACGAGCCCCATTGAATTAAGACCAGCCAACGTTTACAAGCAAACTAATTAAAATTCATCGCTGACAATTAAGACCAGCCAACGTTTACAAGCAAACTAATTAAAATTTATCGCTGACAACCACTATTAAACGAACCACCAACGATTGCATGGTCGAGTGACAATAGTGAAAACGTTGGTATTGCGAGTTTAGCCGGGAAACACCCACCTAAACGAATCAAATGAAATGAGACTCGAGTTGCAATTGATTTAAGTGCAGTTTACAATTATAATTAAATTAAAAAGGATATTATCACGACCTGGAGTGATCGCATCGATAGTACCAAGTTCAAAGATGATACCAGGGGGAAGCGTACGCACAAGTGATCGTAGCCTGACATCGTTGCACACACAACACGAACGCCACGCTTTTCTCGCGACTCTGCTTCGGCTTTAAAGGTGCTCGCCAAGTGAAGCGTGAACGGGCGTGAACACGCGCTCGTCAACTTATTCGTCGCCATTAGCGAGATTCTCGAGCGTCGCTGTTGGAAGCGAACCGGAAGAGGCACGGAACTGATCCGCGTCGACCGCTCGAGCAGACCGTGGCCGAGCGCAAACGAGGCGAGAGGGCAAATTTTCCGAGCGAGCAAAATTTCCCACGGAGCCGCTCTCCGTCGGATTGTCGATGATTCTTCCGCTTCGTTCGTCGCGTCTCCCCGACTATCTCGAGTTCTAAACATTTAAGGAAACTTTAAGGCCGAAAAAGCGCCGCGACGGCACGCACACCTCGCTTGCGTAGATCCTTGATCTCTCGTTAGCCCGCTGACGCCCAGAATTTTTGTAGAGACGAATCGCTTTTCTGGTGACCTTTTAACGAGAATCTCAAACGAGGCATTTGGAACCTACGATTGAATCCTACGTGATTTCTAAAGTGAATTCTGGAGTCGATGGAGTAGAAGCAGGTGCATGGATTGAAGTGCTCGAGTGCTTGTTGGAAAGGTCGTTTCGAAAGGGCGCTGGGCGTTAATGGGTCGACGATGTAGAGCACGATGACGTACAGTCCGGGAAAACGGGACGTGCAGGGAAAGAAAAGGCGAACGAACGCAACGTTTGTTCGCGCTCTTTTCGTCGGGGAGGGGGGGGGGATGTAGAGGCTGACGGAGAATATGATTAGGGCAAAGGTGTGCTAAGAAGTTCGCGAAGGGCGAATGGATCAAGAGGACTGGGGAGATGCGAGGGAATGCTGGGCGCTGCAACGAAAGAGATACGGAAACGAACCTTTTTCTTGGCTGTATCGTACACGCATCAGTGATGCACAACGGTCCCTTCGACGGAAATTGCGTTGCACGTTTCATCTGCTGATGGGCGTAGTAAATAGCATAGCACTGCCATTTCAAGCTATGTGCCAGTGATGACAGAGATTTGAAGTAAAGTAACGTAAAGGGGCAGAATAGATGCGTCGATAGAATACGCGTTCGTAGTTATTTAGAGAGTACTGGTGCCTCTACAAAGTGTGAACGTATGTTAAAAGTAAATAGTGTTCGTTTAAGTTTCTGCACAATTATGTCTCCCTAGCTCCGTTACGAAGAATTTCTTCTAAATGTGTTAGTGATGTCGGCATAGATTCGTTTGCCAGGTCCAAAATTGACCAATTTCTACCACTGTCCTTTTAATTTGTTTGCCTATCGAGTTGCCTATCCCTTGCCAGATTTACAAAATTCTGAGTCACGTGTGTACAAGTCTGCCAGCAATTTCATTTGAAATTCTCAATCTAGATCGCCATTTATCCCTTCAGGAAGCCTGGCAATACTTTCCCTTATTGAAAGGAGATACTTCGAGGTTCCATTACAATTTGCCCGGCCAAACTCAAGAAAACGTCACAGATGCTCGTGAATGCCGTCGAACACGACGTTGTTCATCACTGATGCTCGCTACCATGCTCCCGTAGTTGCAGCTATCGACCGGAAATGCGGCTGTCGCGTAGAATTACTCTTCACAGGACTAAGACACACCAGAACCCCGACACACATAGATTGCTCGCTCTTATTTTGCCTGAGCAACGAAGATTCCCTCACAAGTCGCTTTTGCATGCGTGAATGCGTCTTACCCTTTAATTTCCACCTAGGAGCCACGTGTGCAACACAGACGCCCGATCTGTTGCCAAGCTTTCCTCACTTCGGAGCCTTTATTCTCGCAAGTTTTCCATGCCTCTATCAAGCGAATCGAATTTACCGCGTGTTCGATTCCTGTGACACCAAAGATCGCGTCTCTGTTCATTCGTAGACTCGACATTACCCCCGATGACGACTGGCCTCAGACACGGCTGATCTCAAGTTCCGTTTTCTCTATTTTAGGAACAAATCGCGAAAGAGAAGCAAGTTTCGGGCCGTGTGCAGATTCAAGTCTCGTACGAGGCGGATCGCAAGGAGCTAATCGTGTCCGTTTTCATGGCTGACGATTTGTGCGTTAGGAAAGACACGGGCTACGGAATGCTGCCAGAAGCGTATGCTAAACTGGTCCTTGTTCCGGTTTGGTAAGGCTTTGGTTTAAGATAAACTTTAATAACTTTTTTATATAACTTTATGTATGAGTACAGTTTGTATGATTAAGTAGTTGCTGCCTTTTTTGGAAACGTTGCACATAGCTTCGATTTTTGCAAATTGTTTCAAGGCACCTGCACTCGTTCGGGTTCGGGCGAAATCTAGAGTTTAATTGCCATGGAGTGAGCCAAATTCTAATTGGAACTTTGCTAAAATAAAATACTTCTTACTAATTTGCAAGCTTGTGGAAGTAGTGATTGCTTTAGGTATTATATGGTAGTGAGGAGTTGGAGTGAAAGAAATGGGAGGATCTGAGATGTACGAAGCAATATGTGCTTCTGTTAGATTATGCGGATATTGAATAGAAACGTGCATTTCTTTTTGTAACATATTTCGACGTGATTGTTATTTCAGCACTGATCAAATCACTTTGAAAACCGTGGTCGCCGAGCCAAGTCAGAAGCCAATTTGGAACGCGACGTTAGTTTTTCCCGGGGTCGAGGGGGAGAGCTTAATGAGGCGCGCGATAGAAGTGACTCTCTGGGATTTCTGCCCCGATGGTGATATCGTTTTTCTCGGCGAGTGCACCGTGGATCTGCAGCGAGCACTCGAAAACGACAGGGCGGTTTGGTACGTATTCCCATTATACAAACGAAACTGTTATTGATTATTCACGCCCTTTCGCTTTATCTTTCGCTACTATTCGCAACTAAGTTTCAATTAAATAAATAATTTCATTGATCGTAATCGATTTCATGTTGGAAAATAGATTATTTCATCAAACAGAACAAAAATAGCACCCCCCCCCTAAACTTTAGCAATTATTAATAACTATGATACAGTTATGGAGCAAAATTTCTTTGGCTGCGACTTAGGTTTCAGTATCCATTTTTTTTTTTTGTTAAGAGGGAACACCGCTGTGACGGCCGGAAAAATAAGCCATTTTTAAGAATATTTTTCGGGTGTAATTTACAGTTTTCGAATAAAAGTTTTATTACCTACCTTTAGTACAATGGCTTAAGAGACTATACACAAAAATAAATAGAAAAACATGCTCAAAATTTAATTATATTAATTAATTTTACCATAGCCTAGCGTAGTGGCGGGGTAACATCTACGGCCGCGGCGGTATATGTATGTGTGCGTAAACCGCCATGATGGGAAACGAACCGACGTCAGCGCCAAGCCAAGTGACGCCACAGTCAACCAGCTTCGCCGGGAGATACGTGGCGCTGGCATCGGTCGTTTTCCATTGTTTCCCATCGTTACGTCCACACCTATCTTGGCGTTGGTACCCCCTCCACTACGAATAGGCTACGGTAGAATATTTCCCGGTAACGCTGCTGGGACTCGAGAACCCAAGCCGTCCGCGTACTGATCAATCGCATTAAGATCTAAACACACTTGTCAGTACCGTGTCAATGCCGTTCCGGTGTACCAGTGGTAAGAATAAAAGACCCTCTATGCCCCTCTTCTTCTGACGAGTGTGTTCAGACCTTTAACCACCACAGCTAGCGCCGACTCTCCGAGGTCTCTTAGTCCGGGTTCTCCCTCTCATGGTCTGAGGGTTCCCGATCCCACAGAATCGATGCACGTGTAGCGTTCAGATCGTAGTATCGAGATAGCTAATGTCTCCGTCGGATTACGAAACGATATCAGTTCTCCAGTTCAGTAATCTTTTTCCCCAAAGCGATACTTCACGAATTACTGCGTGCCTCCGATAAGTTGGGTGTTTACAGAAATGGTACGCAGCGACTCGCAAGTAAGATCATGAGGTATTTCAGGTATCGCCTAGAAGACCCTCGCGGATTTCGCGTATGCAAATCACCTTACTGCTCTCCCCGTGGGTCCTTCTCGACGGAGATTGCCCAAAGACTGCTGCGGAAGACGGAACTGCGCGAACGAAGTTACAGCGACGATACGCAGAGCGACAGCGGTAGCCCTGAGCTAGGTTTCCTGCATCCAGATCACGCCTGGCATGCAGGTTCAAGAAGAGGCTCCAGCCAGTCGGAGCAACTGGAAGTCGAACCATACGAGCTGAACAGGGATTACAGCAGATCCCTGCCAGGCAGTCGGAGAAGCAGCTTCCAAAGCCAAGCAGGATCCGATAGTAAACGTAAGTGTATACGAAAATCCATTAAATTGAAATAATAAGAATAGAAATACAATTTACCTTCGAATTTGATTCTGCTTGGGCGAAAAAGTGCTGCAGGTTCATGTTCCACGCGGAACAATTCCAGATTAGCACTGTTTAAGTATAAAAAGAATACTTGAAACTTTATTGTGTATTCACACACAAGTGACAGTATAATGTAAACTTTGTTTTACAATGTTTATAAATTACTTAGTACAAATGTGTGTACAAATGTTAATCTCGATTTAAACGATCTTTGGAGTTCATCGAAAGTATAAATCGAAAGTAAAATATAATTTTATGTATTAAATTAACGTAATTTTAAAAAAAAATAGTAACAGCTAGGAAGTATATTATATTGCAATTTAATAATTGACTAGCTTTAACTTCGTAATTGTACGGTAAAATTATGCGTCCTCAATTCATTCGACTTTCTTTCATTGAGCTTGATTATTAACAAAGAAATTAATTCGAGAACGCGGTTAATCGAAGTCCACTTTTATACTTTAAAAATCTACCTTTTGCCAGCTCTCCTATATCACCTGGCAAATTTCATTAGCATCTAAATTGAGTTTTTCATTTCCCGGACAACAGTCGTTCGTTAGCCAGTAAGGGGATAATAGACCTACGGGAGCAGAATTTATTTGAATTGTGTTTGTTCTGAAAACTAGGTCAGGGTTGGAAATCAGACTTCGAGATATCGCGTCGCGGCTGGTGCAGGTTACTCATGGCACTTATCTTCGTTCCCGTCCTTGTCCTGAAACGGACAGAATCTATTTTGTACTACCTTCTATTTCAAAACCACTCTTCAACCTCGAACACTCATTTGATCCTATTTCTTTCACTCGATAAAAGCGAATAGAACTCCGTGCAACGTAATCCTCTTAAAGTGCACATCCAATTTGTTCTTTCCAGTCAACATACTCCATGATATAATTCTTTAACTTACATAAGCTGTATCAGCACAACTATTTAGACAGTGTGACACAGTGTTCGTAAGTATAAAATAATCTTCTTAAAAGATTAGGAAACATTCCGAATTTCGATTCATGCGATGGGGAGTAGGTATCGTAGAACTGAATTATAACTTGTTGAGTTTATTATTTATAGGGATATTTGAACAAGTGGTTCAAAAGTGATAGGCGCGTAACAGTTTCGTAAGCAATAAAGCTAGTTTTTCAAGGATCCATATAATAAACACGGATATACCAAATTTAGAAAATTAAAAGGGTAGTCACTCTTTAGTTCCACCATACTTCATTTCACAAAACACAGAGAGTGGGGTGTCCCTTAGAATTGAAGGCGCGATAAAATGTTGGGACGTCCGCTAATTTTATTCTACTTATTTTGAAATGAAACATAGAGATTTTTTTATTTTTTTATTTTTAATTTCATATAATAATCCACAATAATTTTTGGAAGAGGATGTTTGATTTTCTAAACCGAGAGCATTGAAATCTACCATCAGGAAAACTGCGGATGGTTGTTAACAAAAGTAAAATATAAACAGGCGATAGAAATTTACGCACTTTTGAAATGACTGTTGCGCCGGTGTAACCCTGGGAGTTACAGGTTTAAGAAAGACACACTTGTCGATTTCACAGGCGGAAGCATGGGAGAGGCTGACATGCCGGCCATCGTCCACTATAATCGCGATCGTCGACGTAGCTCGTTCACCAGACCGATGAGGGACCCGGAGGCGATTCTGGAAGATCTACGATCGCTGAAGGTGACCAAGGCGAGGGAGCTTGGCAGAACGATGAGTCTCTCAGGAGACAAAAGACGTGAGAACCGTGAGTAACAGTCACGTTGCTTTCTTTGTCCACCATTCTCGCCGTACCATCCGCTCGTCCGTCCGTCAGTTCGTTCATCCATTTCGTAAAATTGTTTGCCTGTCTGTCTGTCTGTCTTTCACATGCTCGTCGATTACCTTCTATACACTTCTCCACTCTTATTTTCTCATCACCACAATCGTCGGATCGTCGTTCTGCTCGATCCATCTTCGTCCACCAGCCGATCTGCAGATCGAATCCTCTTCGTCGGCCAACGCCGTGCGTATCGTACGCATGCAAATAAATATGTGTGCATGGACGTACACGTATACCCGGGGGGGTAGGGAGCAATGAAACTGGAGCGAATAGAATGATCATCGACCATCTTCAATGGAAATGTGAAACATACGAGACATGTACTTAGGAAGACCGGGTTATTGAATGGTAATAGCCGATTGTTGATGAAGATTTATTCCGTTTAGTATAATAGTTTAAAATAATGGATGTTTTGATGAAATTCAACGAGATGAACTAGAAATTGAAATAGTAATTGCAATAGGAACTATTACAGAAAGTTCGTTTTCCTATTTTCTATTCAAAGCATTGTATACAGTTCAGATGCTTTTTAAAGAATACAAAGATCAATGTAAATATAAAGAGCAGTGTTTTGTATATATGTAGGTCCATATCATTTATATATATATTTTGTACATTTTTCCACGCATCATCACTCACACGTCTTTATTATCTAACACTTGTGTGTACTGCCTATGCGTCGCCATGTGTCTTCTTCTCCTTCACTCTTTTCACTTATACACGTCTGTTTGTTTCTCTACTTTCCTTCTTCCGAGTGTTATTCGTGTGATCACTTCTCATCGATCTCGAGCGATTTGACCGAGCGAACGGTTTGAGTATCCTGAGAGTTTCTTGCCCAAGCTAGCCCACGTGGAATTCCCAGATACTCGTTAATCGTAAGTAATAGCTGCTCGAGCCGGAAACGGATTGCCCCCGAAGGGAGCCTCGAGAATGTTCGACGGCTCGTTGAAAAAAATTCGTCAGAATTCCGCATAATTAGCGCATTGGGAATGGCTCGGTGATTTATTGATTAATCATCTCGCTGGTTGTTTGCTCCAGTTCTTCGAATTCAAAATTCGTCTGCGACTCGATACTGAATCTCGGTGACCGATCATTTTAACGTGTGGAAATTATTGCCAGAGACCTATCGAAACTTTATCGAAACGAGGTTTATCTTTGGTTCGCCAGAAGCCCGTAACACAGAAGTGAACTTCCATTCGTATAAGTTGATTACGTTACCGCAGCTCTGGATATTCGATTCTTTTTTTCCACACTGATTTGCAAACCGGGCCAACGCTTGTTGGTACTTTTGCTCTTAATTGAACATTGATTGTATAAAGCTGCCGTGTATGTCACCGAATATGCGCGGTTTACCGCTAAAAACGTTACATTCCGATATCCCTGAAATTATTTTATCGTTGCATTTTATTCGGCGTAAAGGGAACTTCTATGTGATTCCTCGCGTGGCCATTTTCAAAAACTTGATCGAAACGGAATCAGGGACCCGTAAGTACTGTCGCTTAAACCAAAGATAAATCCCAGGTGCGTGCCGCAGGAACTCGAGTTCCCCTAACGCGTGAAATCACTCGGGGCAAGCAAGTGATTTTCGAAAGCCACAGGTAGTGGGATCGATCGAAGCCTGGAACCGGATGCGTCGCGCTCGGACCGCGCGATACCGCGTCATCCTGTGTCTGTCTGTCTATCTCTCTGTTCATGGTGAAGCCAGCATCCCCAAAACGATCACCCGTCGCAATAATATGTGCTCTGTGCTCATCTTTGTGCGATCGCTGTTGCGCCGCTGTTGCCTGTCGCTGAGTACTCGTTCCCCCTATGCCAGCCTGAGACACCAACGTCCACGAGACCAAGGGCAGAACGTGATTGGCAAGAGCACGTGAGCCACGTAGAAGGGAATACAGTACCAAAGAGAAATAGAAATGGGAGAGACAGGAGAAGGAGGACGAGAAGGATTGTGCCAAGAACGACAGACCTTGGTTCCCCCCTATCCCTAACCTTCAGCTCTCGTCCTACCTGGCGTGCCACTTGCACTTGTGCCGCCAGCGGGTTTGCAAGCCATGTTAAAAAAAAAAAAACCTTTCAACCAACCCAACCTCGCCCCTTTCTACCCCACGCAGGCCTGGCTCCTCGTTTACGTTGATAACACGCCAAAAGTTGCCAATAAGCTATGCGCTGATCGTTCGTCCACTATTGACTGTTCGTCTTCTCTCATGATCCGCCCGACGGTGAATCGTCGCGTCACAGCTGAAAGCTCAATAAAAGCCTCTTTGTTCTCTGTTCATTTTTTCTTCATCTCCTTTCTCGGTCGGCACCGTCCGGCAATCTCTGACATGCATACACGGTCGATCAAAATGCTCGGTTCGCTCGGTCGAAACGCCATCGGGCCATCGTCACAACCACCCCGATCGACGACGAATCGTGGGCTCTCGATCGACCGACCAACCACCACCATCGATCAACGAACAACAGCGTGCGTAGTCCCAACGGTTACTGTATGGCAGTGCGAGCCTGTATCTCCGAGGACCGGTAACTCGGCCTCCTTCCCACTGCCGCACTCCATACCACCTCGATAAATAACCACAGGACACTGTGGACCACCGTCACGGGCCATCGGTAAGACACATTTTCTCGCTTTCTTTCTCTACTTCTCTATCTATCTTCCCCTCCCCCCTCCGCCCCTCTCTCCCTACTCCCCCTCTCTATCTTTCGTTCCGTCTCTCCGTCTATCTGCCAACCGAACAGCATATTTGCTGACACGTTTGCCTCGCCTATCCGTCTGTTTATCTGTTTGCCTACTCTTGGACGAACACGTGCGTCATTCCCCTCTTCAGCGTGGTGTTTTATGTTCGTTTAGTTAACTTCCCCTTGTGCCGTATTTTCTGTTACGCGGAACGGCCCTTGTAACGATGCCAACCGGCTTTTCAGATATTTTTGATAGGGTGGAGGAGAAATTTTAGCGAAAGTAATGCGCTGGGTTTGGCAATAAGCTGGAAGGGGACATTGCGTCGGGGCCAGCTCGATGTTGAAGTTTTGGGGGTCAAGTTCTTGAACTGTATAAACTGGATTTAAAGTTTAATAACTTTGGAAATGATATGTCTGAGGTGCAACATATCCTTGCTAGGAATTTTATTGTTTACACTTCTGAAGTTTATTTGTGTGCAGTGCTTGGAATTTCTTTGCGTTATGCCTCTTAACGCCCTCTGCGTTTCGGAATCTTCTGTTCCTTGGGATAATAAAGACTCTGACGGGCACAAATCGAAAAAGACGATTTGAGAAACTATTTTACAGATAGGTACAGCTGAGTGAAAAATCGGGGTGCAGGGTAAACTGCACTAATCATTGGCACTCCTGAATAAAAAGCCAAATATTAAGAAGCACGAACTTAGGAAGTACTTTTTTACAATTTCTTATTTTTTTTATCTTATTACTTCGCAAAAAAATATAGACATTCCAATTGGGATTTCCGCTGAGGGTGCCAATCGTTGTACAGTTTACCCAATCAAACACAAACACTGCTTGAAAACTATTTGCTACTAAACAGAGTTAAGATCACCTCAAAGGATATTGATTAATATGTTTCCATACCAAACTATCAAAGGTAGCTCAAATATCTTGGCGATCGTCACGAGTATCACCCCGCATTTTATTTAACCCTTCTTTTTCGTTTATTAATGACTGTCTTTAGAATTTCGTTTGCCGTTTATCAGATACTACTAATTTAACTGGAAATTTAGAAAAAAAATGGGAACTTAGAGGTACCTTTTTTCTCGTTATTACCTTGTTATTTGAATATTATACCTTAAAGGGGAAGATTCTAGTTAGAATATTATAAAAGGGGAAAAGAAATGGCAAACGTATCACAGATGATTGTGCTTGTCCTGGAATGTTGTTCTAAATGTAAGTGTTCGTTAAGAATCGAAAGTACGCTGCCTTCTGTACAAGTCTGGGGGGTATTTGAGTAGGAAGTTTACGCATCACGTAGCAATTCCCACATCCTCGTTTCGAGTTAATTCCCTTTATTCCTGCTAGTAGTGCTTCGTAGATTAAACTATTCGCTTGGTCTGATACTATTAACTGTAGATTACCTTCAATCGCTAACCACACGTTGCTATCCGCAATTATGACTCTAGGTAAGGAAACCAGAATAGTAGAGTATCGATGAATGCACTTTGAGAACACCAATCTGTTTTCATTGACAAAGATATTCACAATTAAAGCTTCCTCAATAATAGTGAATGAACGAAGTCAAGGGGTCATCAAAATTACTTACACGTCAGTAAACTGGTACAGAACAGAACTACACCTAAGTGTCTGTCTAGTTATTGACTTGTACTACTTGCTGCCTGTTTCAGCTCCCTGCCTTACTAAAAATCTACACAGATTAGAGTAAACGAAAATAGGCATCAAACTCATTTATTTATACAGTATTGATTATCCTAAATTGTTACGTTAGTTTGTTGTAAATATTTAATTTAAACAGAATTTTTACTTACTTATAACGTTGCCTTTATTAGCCCGCTTTAACACTTCTATTCTGGTTCTAATCTACTTCTGACATTAACAAAATCGTCACGATTAAACGTTGAAAGGAGGCAGTACGACCGCAGACTTTACTGATCAAACACGCCGCAAATTGACCCAGTAATTTCAGTCCTGCCATAACCTTCCGATAGATTCCAAACATGCTATCGGTATTCGCATCAAACATCGTCCACGAGAGATTTCTGACATGTCTGTCAGATGTGTAACGGAATGTTATTGTTAAAGGGGCTGAACCGACGAGCCTGCTCACTAATAGACTCCTGCGACATCCAGACGAAATTTGAATTTTTTTTTTTGAACGTACACTCTGAAATATATTCGAATGAATCAGTAAGAGTGACAATGCTGACATCCTGGTTCTCAAAATTCATTTGTGCGATAAGTGGTAGTAGAGAAGATAGAGTAGCCCTTCATTTAGCACAGTAAATAGTAGAGCATGCCTTAGAAGGAGGAGATACTTAGTTCTCGCTCCACAATGTAGAGTAATATTGCTCGCACGTGATTAAAAGTTGCTGGATCGAAAGTGTGCTAACTCTACGCTCTTGTACGTATTCCCATAAGCTATTACCATACTTATTCATGCCGCTTCTCTCACGTAGACTCCGTAGGTCCAGTAGACGCAGTAGATAGTACCTTGTGATAGCACTGTCAACCTCGCATTACCAGTAATTTCGTAGGCGTTGAAGAGATAGCTACAGTTCAAGCACCCGTTCCATTCTTAGCTAGAGTTTTGCTACCCGTAGCTAAGAAAAGCGTAAGTAGGCTTAAGGGCGACTTAAACACCGCCGCCTGTGGATTTTGTCGACGCTAACGCTTCCCTCTTACTTCTCTTTTTACTCGTGCAATGGTAATGGTAAAAAACTCTCTGTTGTGCCTGTGACAAATTATATGACTGCTAATAGTGCGCAGGTAATATTAGGTACAGTCTTTTCAGTAAATTTTTTTATCTCGTGTAGCTGTTAAGATGAATTAGTTTCTTACTCTGACGTAGGACGTTTTACTACCTGTGTATCATGCAATTACGTCGACAGTGACATGATTTGAAATTTCTAGTCGAACATTTTCGACTTGATGGAGTTTGGATATTCTCAATGTCAAGCAAGGATAGATAGTTATATTTTAGTGTAGGTAGTACGTAGGAGGTTGACACTTTGAACGAATATAATGTATACATCAATATTTATTCCTTCGTTACTGCTTGTATAGTAATACAATGTTTCATCGAATTTAATGAGATTTCTTGAAAGTGTCCTATAAAATGATATTTTATTGTGTATCATATTAAGACCTCAATCAAAATCAGTGGCCTGGAAGGTATTGATTCCTTGGCTTCTGAAGACACAAAGAGCAATTTCCTCGAAGAAATTACTTCAGTGTTCATCCCACGTCTTGCAAGTAGACAGGATATTTTAGAACTATGGGTATAGACTCAACGAAGTAGCAAGACAAAGACACGAGTTAGTTCCATAATTGAAGAGGCCTTGTAGAAAACACTGTAAGTGCCAAAAATCTAATTTTACAGGTGGGAGAAGTATCGTCCCTGACTTTTAATTATTTACAAAATTTGATTTGTTTCGATTGCTAAACACACTTAAGTATAACCAAATACATCGCAAGATTTCCAATCTTTTGTATTAATATAATCCAAATTCGCGAGAAAAAAAATTGTATTTGTAATAAACACTGTAAAAGTAGATTTTTAGCACTTACAGTGTTTTCTACGAGGACTTTTCAATTCCTCAAATTACAATCACTTCTGCGATATTGAAGCGTATATCGAACAATAATGAAGCCTGCACAAGTTCACGAAGAGAACACTCGTGCATACAAATCTTGTTTAATATTTTAACGCGTATACTAGATCCTGAAAAAAATGTCCCATACTTGTCGCAATACCTTGTACTTATTAAAACTTCTTACACCATTTACGAATCCCATTCCTCCCTTAAATGTTTACCTGTAATTCTGAAACATCCTGTAATACGCGCAGTCGGAGGTGTTTTGCAGTCCTGGCGACATTTTCGTATCCAGTTGAGAGCTTCCGTGATTGTAACGTAAAGCAAGGCTTTGTTCTGAAAGTATGAATTCCTAGGTAGACAGCCAGACTCAGTAGGTATAAAATGGATTTCGAGCAGTGGCGGCCCAGCAATCTGCGTGACGTCGCGTATATTCATATTTAAGGGGAAGGCAAGCGAAATAACTGCCTCCCCATTTCTCCGGGCTAACGAAGGACAAGGCGACACTTGAAAAATGCACTGCACATCGCGCGGCTCACGCGGATTGGTGGGCGTGTAATCGTGAAATGCACGCGTCACAGAAAGAAAATATCTTCCTCTAAATCGCAGGGCGGGGTGAGCGCAAAGACAGCATCATGAATATTCCGGAGAGGTTCCAAGATCGCAACGATGACTCGGACGAGGAAGACAGAGGGGGGTAAGCAAAGTGAATTCAATGAATACAGAAGTGAAGCTTAAATATTCGCGAATATTTCATTTCTGCGGCTGGAAGAAAGCAATTGGACTGGACTTTTAATGATCACTAAATTAGATTACTAGTAGTGTAATCAACAGAAGTCAAGGGTTCTTTTCGGAAATTTTTTGTAAGGCAACTATGCATGCAATCTTTTTAAAACTTTCAGGCTATATTATTATGTATTTAAAGAAGTGAACAAACATTTTTTTATATAAAAATAAGGCAGCAATTCCAAGTGGCGCAAGTGTTTCGGAGCTAAGTGTTTCCAGAACAAAACGAGCCTTGATTTCTGCCGATTACACCAGGTTCCCCCTTAAGCGAGGGTATGGTGTATTTTTGGTTGAACATTGAAATGAAATAGGGGAAAGGAAGATGGAACTGTGAAGAATTTTTGTGCAACTGATCGCTTCTTATAATTTAATATTGCTGTCTAAGTACTTGAATCATTTTGAATGTTTTCTCGAAATCCTGGAAATCTGTATTAGAAAGAAAATTACACAAAGTGATGTATAATTACCTTTTTCCACCTTGACATTTTAAAGTATCTTCTTTCATAGATGTAGCTTCTAAGAAACAGTGTGTAGGTTGAAATAAAAATTGACGACAGAAGGAAGTAAAATTACTGAATCCAGTCGAAATACCTCTGCTTAAAAATTCAAAGGATTATTCTGTATTTTGTAATATTCTGATCAGCAAGTGAAATACACCATATTTCTAATGCTATTTCAAATACCACTTCACGTTCTGTTAACCAATTTAATACGTTACGTATAATTCTCTGAATAATTATATTCTCGTTTCACTTTTTATCTGTTTCATCCTGACACAGCTCATTAATGACCATTTTTCTTTTTGCTCCCTGTGACTTTCAGTCAGCCAGCGAGAAACGAAAATGGTATCGACGTGAAGTTGGGTCGTGGGCAAGTGCCGCCGAGAGGAGTCAAGATGATCACTGGTAAAGAATTTGGAAAGCACGTTTGACAAACTACACTTTTTAACACTATTATACCAATTTTAACTGGTGCAAGATTATGTCAGAGTGAAGAAAAATGAGTTTATTGGAGAAAAGCCGTCCTGGCAAATCCTGGGTCAACTGTATGAATCTTTCATGGATTTCAGGAGTTCACATTGGCGAGGTGAAGTTGGGCTTCTGCCTAAGCAAGGGAACGCTCGAGGTCGAAGTTATCTGTGCCAAAGACATTTGTCCAGGAGAAAAAGAAGAACCAGGTAACCTGTGCCTCCTGTTTATTTGAAACTGGCTTAAATAACTTACCCTTAGTAATTATTTATTTCCTTCCATACTTTCTGCTCTCTACGGCAATGTCTGTTCCTCATAGGGGACGTTATAATCCAAAGTATTTAGAAGTATTTAAATCACTTTCACCCTCGACCTTATGCCTACGTATCATGATACACCCCGTATAGGCGTCACAAGCAAAGCTGAAGGTGCTGGGGAACAGAAAAGTCAGAAACTCTGGTGGAATTAAATAAATCCCAACTGTCTTCTCATTCCTTTTCCTGTCTCCAACCCTTTTCAGCTCCTTTAGCTTCGCCGACTGCCACAAATAATCCCCTTCATCTTTCTGCCCAAAGTTCCTCGGATCTTTCTACCTCCAAATCGACTAAGTCGTATTTCTGTCGCTACGCAGATACATACGTGAAAACGTATCTCCGTGACGGCGACAGGTGGCTGCAGAAGCGCAAAACGCGGGTGATACGACACTCGAGGAACCCGCAGTATCGTCAGACCATCAAGTACAGCAGCTGCGACGCGCTCGGGAGGAATGTGCTGGTGATGCTGTGGGAGAAGAAGCAGGCCTTCGAGAGTAATCAGGGCTTAGGCGGCGTCGAAGTGGAACTCGATCGTCTTCCATTGACACGGTTGACCATCGATTGGTTTCCGTTGTTCCCGATGCACACCCTTGACACCCAAACCGCGGACTCTCCATGATGGTTCAGGGAAAAATGGGCCCTCGAGGCTGGGGAACTCGACCTCAGGCTGAGCCTTCTGCTCAAGAACGAGGGCGAGTCCGTCGTCAAGATCATCTCTTGATGGAATCGGTTACTGTTCCTTCAACACATCCCCGTTCGTTCTGCTTTTCCTTATTTCCTTTAAATTTCGCTACTGAACGGATGTCCCTTTGTTCGATTCAATGCACCAGATTTTCGTGAAACTGTACAGCAGAGTCTTGGCAACCAGTTAGATGCGTTGCTGGTTCGAGTGCGGCTGCGGGCGGCTTGGTGATCAGAATGGGAGATTCTAGTGAAATAATGGTAGGATTGGTCGGGCGAAATGATGTCTAATAAGGGAAGATAGGGGCTGAGAATTTGAGTAGTTTGGCGGTGGATAGTAGCGGCGATTAAGGTATTTGGATTTCAATTAGGCAGAATGTAGATTTGAATCCTATTAGGGATACTTGTGTATTAGGATAATGCTTATTTGACTCCAAAAAATTATTTTTGTATTTTTTCACGGGGCACCCTGTCAATGTGTTCACCTTTATAAGTAACGTGGTATTAGTTTTATTTTTTGCAGTTACATATTAGGGGTTGCTACCAGGCATTGAATTTTGTGCTTTTTAAGAATAAAAATGCAACTTTCTTTTCGACGTATTATATTTTTTAAACACATTTACTTAACATTGGAATATTATTACCAAGTAAATTTGTGAACCAACAACTTTTAAAAATAGTCAATTTATATTTATAAAAGCGTAGTAGTAATGTTTACTAGTCAGAGTAAGGGGTAGGCAACTATTTCGGAAAGACAATTTTTTCAGCACAGAGAACAAAATGTTAGTGTGCCCCAGCAATATTTCAAGAGTTGAAATTTAAGCACCACCCTATTGTATATAATATTTGTACGTCTCATGTGACATCAGGTGTTGCACTTTTTAATTCATTCTTCTAATACTGGAAATCAAGTTTAGTAGTTGAGTATACATATCTTTGTGTTCATTTACTTCCAAATATAACTTTATTCTTTACAAGGATTCAAAACTCAGTTTTGCAAAGCACTTATACAAATGGTGACTGTATTCCAATTACTATCCTGGTGGATGCAGTTAACAAGAACGTGTCAACAATGACCAAAACTCCAGCAGCCACGATTCTGCTGTACTACGAACTGACCGTTTATTCAAGCTCCAGCTTTCGTTTATCGATCGCGATCTCACAACAAAGATCGTGGTATAAGACAATCAAACTCCCAGAACGCCTCCAATCGATAATTTACCCGAGTATCTATATTGGAGCCCATGGCAAATGGAAGCACAACCTTTTCATATGACCCTTCGTGGAAGCAAAAAAAAAATAAATAAATAAACGTTGAACGATTCTCAAAACAATGCACACACGAAATGGAACCGTCGAACGATCAGATATCCCTGGATATCGATCCCCTTCGATCGTATTTTCCCACCTTACTTACGAAAGAATTGTTCGCGAACGTCCACGAGGGTTCTAGCAATAAGGGTGTACCTGTACAAACCTATGCAAATGTAAACGACATACGAAAACGAAGAAGCAACTACGACGAAAGCAACGTAAGAGAGATTCTATTTTTTTCATCGAACTGTTAGGCGAAAAAGCACAAAGGGCGAGAGAAAGCGAGGGGGGTGGAGAACGATATAAGTGACGTCCTACGAAGACGACGAGGGTCCATTTTTCCCATAAAATTAAGGATCGACGGAGAAATACGAGGGACGATCGACATCTACCACGGCGTGGTGTGCTCTGGTTGATCCAGTATCGCGATTCGATCGTGTCTCGTGCGAAAATGGCGAACCGATTTGTGTTCGGTGAGGCACATTATACACGTGCGCTCACTGACGAACGTGTCGTTAGGTATTTTCTCGTCGAGGAGGCGTCCCGAGGCGAACGCTCCCATTGACTCGTATTTAAATACCGATGGCAATCGACGATTCAATGATCGGTGATTAAAATAAAATGAAAACAAGAGGAGCAATGAAACTTATCGACAATTGCCAGGATTAGAAGAGAGGGGTGTGCAATCGGCCCCGCTGCGTGTGGGGGTACGCTCAATGATGGTAGCCAGAGATCGAGACGACTCCTTCGACGCTTTAATCGTTTAACGGTAGACAATCCAAGGCTCGCTGGCCGAGCCCAAATGTGAGGAGCAATCGGTAATAACCACAGCAACTTTACGGGCAACATGAATAGCAACTGATTAATCGGTGTTTAGAGGTCACGCAATTTTTGTAGCTCGTAGACTGACAAAGATCCCTTTAACGATCGCGAATTTCATATCCGAGGTCCTCCAGAGAGAGGCGATCCCAGGGGCCACTGTGCACGCTCCGAGAGCTTGTCGTGTTATCTACATGCTTGTAGCAGGGAATAGGACGAATATTCCATAAATCATTCAATTACGTGTTTTACCTAATGACACTAATCGCGTTACATTGTGATGTTTACCAACCTGTTGAAGCTTTCAATTGATCGATTCTATCTGCGATGACATTGCAGTGGCACCTGGGATGTTCATATTTAAATGAACGCTCCGTTCTTTCGCCACGAGAGTAACGATTACAGTAACTTTCTCGGTGGGACTCTTTTTGGGTCCTCCGGTGGGCCGGCACGTGGCCAAAGAGCAGAGAATCGGGGGTAGGAGCTAGTGGCGGAAGAATCGAAGCGTGAGTAAATTACGGACGATAAATTGTCCGAAAGTATTGCGCTTACCCCGCCCGAGTTAGAAGCAGATGCTACACTGTATTGTCAAGTATAAATTATTCGATACGCGTATATGGAAATGCGCGCGTCACGGAAGTATTCAGCGGTCGCGCGCGTTATACGATACTTTTACAAGGTAATTCTAGCACGACGTAATCAAACATAAGCGTGCGTTAATGGTACATAGAAATCAATGATTTCGCCGACCAAATCCCCGTTACGAGCAGCTTTAACCTTTATCGTATTGAATTCTTTTTGAAAGAAAAGATCGAAGTTTCAGCGCGAACGCGCAATGTTTCGAATTTCTTTAAAAGTGCCAGTGGAACGGCAGAGATTTAAGAAGGGAACAGCTTGAAGGATATACAGCTGCAGAGACAAGTTTGACGATTGAGATATTTAATAACGAAGAGGTGTGTAATTATTTTTCGTGGGTTTCTAGGTCTTTCGGTTGCGTCTGGGTGATTTAGTACTTTGTTCAGGATCGAACCTTCTTGCTTCGCGCAAGTGCTTTATCTGGAGAGAACCTCGTAGAGCAATAAACGGTAAAAGTATGGACCATTGTATCGATCTCTCGTGCGATAAAGGTTAATGTCTGCAGAGAGAACTCCGAGTATTACAAATTACTATTATCTTGGATGATGACCTTGTCCCAGCGATAATTGCAGAACCGTTTGAGAAGGAGAAGATGGAGAAAGGTATAGAAGTCTGCCAGTCTTAAAGGCTCCTGCAGATTATTTCTGATCACGCTCGTGTTACATTTGATGCAAATCACTTCTCTAATTATTCCAAAGACGATCTAGCCCTGGCGCGCACATAGATCATCGGTTTAATCTACCTCGCTACGTTGAGTTTCACCTACCTATAGGTACATCGAGCAGTAGCGAAGTCCCCAGAACGCATGCGCAAGCGAGAGAGCGGGAAGTGGGCGTAGTATTCACTGGGCGAATTCTAGGGGGACAGCGATGACTAGTTTCGAGGTCTGGCAGATTTAGTATCGAAGCACCGCTGAGGTGGCTAGCGACCAAGAAACTTTTCATGGGCCCTTATGTTTCCTATTCTGACCACCTACTCTGAACATCTATTCTAATATCCTTGTTTTAACTCCTACCACAAACTTCTCTAATGCTCGATGCACCTATACCGTCGTTTCGAGGAACAAACAGACGCTCCTTCGAAAGCAGACGAACCGGGACGATCCATTTGTCGTCTAATCACGAAGAATAAGTACAAGGGTGACGGTGGCCCATCAAAGACGACGAACCGAGAGAAAGGAACGCTCGAGGAAAGGGATACACGGGCAGATGTTTGGCGAAACGCAAAATCTGATCGGCCTACAAACATATCCTAACTTTTCTTTAAGGGTACATCAGGCGCGAAGAGATTTTCGACGAGAGCTCGACGAATCGATGCTCGCGACGCGCGCGACCCTCCCCTCGAAAGCGTCTTCGCCAGATGTTAATCGCATGGACAATCCTCTTGAACGAATGCAATCATCTAAACCTGTGAATGAAAGGTTCTTCCTTCGTAAGTGGCTAAGCGCGCTGTAGGTACATTTTCTACTAGACTTCGAAGTGACCTACCTAACTAATTATCTACTATTGGCATTGCATTCGTTGGCACTACGGTTTCTACCTAAGCTGTCGCTGCGTTCCTTGCATTCCGACAACGAGAATGCAGGTGGATTTCGAGTTGACGCGAGATATGTTTCCCAAAGGCGCGGGTTACCTTCGTATGCCACTGTACGTAGGCACTCGTGCCGACGTCCCTTTCAGCTTTCTGCCACGCGACGAAAGAACGTCGACGCTATGAAAAGAATAACTTGAGTTCGTATAAAGCTATCGTTTTCTTTTTCTATGAAACGATATCACCCCTTCGATGTCGAGTGTATATCGAATCTGCCTAACTTTGTGACTACTGTATCGCCTACATAAATACTATATATATACACGTACATAGCATTTATATACATACGTATAAATATACACGTACTATAGGTATTTAAATATAAATACAAAAGGAATCTATATATATATATACACACACATATATGAAATGCGTACATATGCCGTATCGAAATTGACAATCGAGATCATTAATCATTGGATTATGTAATTATGTATGCTACGAATCTTTTAACAGATATCTCGTACGTAATCGTATTTTATCTAAGCACGGCCACGTGCGAAATAATTGTAGATGTGTATAGATATGACATCATTGGCATAGTTGAATGTATGAACCTGCGATGTCGCGCGCTACCGAGACACTCGACTGCATTTTGAAGAGGGAGACAATCGAAAGAGGTCCTCGGGGTAAATATTACAAAATCTTTCCGAGATGCAGTCGAAGGTTTCGGGGAACGAGGTACAGTATAAATTAGGACTTACATCCAAGCAACAGCCTCTTCCCGTACATATCTGTGTTGTACGTACTAGTTCTAACGTCTAAGTGTCAAAGACAATCTCATTGAATCGCGCCCACGCTCACGTGGATCAAACAACTGACAGTGAACTTTTGTCCGCGTTCAGCTTAGAGATCGATTTCGAGTTCAATGGTGTCTCTGTGATCGGTGTTACTGGCAACAATTGAAGGGTCTTGTAGCTCTAATCTCTGCTTCTTTCTATTTAATTCTAGAGCTGGATAGAGTAGCTCTAAAAGATTCTAGGTGTAAAACCGTGTGCTATTGGAATTTTGTTCCGATGTTTCATCAGCTTTGCAAGTTAGATTCTTCGGGGATCTGTTAGCACTCTGATAGTAGTATCAGTGGGCGCAATAATTCAATAGGACGTGGTTTATGGCTGGAAAGATTAAATGGTAGCAACCAGGGCCATGAAAGCCTTAGACATTTGAGCTACAGTAGATTTCTCGAAGCATATTTTTATTATTCTGCCAATTGCGTCAGGATATAATGATGCTCGTATGTTTCCTATTTAAGAGTTCTTTTTATGGAACTTTCTACTTGGTAGAAAACTGTCCTTGGTATAGAGAACTAGTAGTCACGGCGTCATTTGTCATTCTTTCAAGATTCTTAATTGGTGTAGAAGAAACGTATGATCTTTTATTACAAAGTAATCATAAGAACTGACTAAAAAATGTTACACCGACGGACACTGCTGGCCTGAAATATACCGAAATAGTTAGAAACGTGCAAAACCATTCTAGAGCCATGTAGTGAAATTTGTTAAATATCATTCAATTTACAGCTTGGTGAGAAATAGTATTCTGTCTTAAAAACTGATTTCTACATTCTCATAAGTTCGTAAAGAAATTCCACATAGTTCTTCCAAAATTAAACACCTTATCTTCGAAAGTAAAACAATTGTCACGTTCACAGTTTGACTTTCCTTGATTCTTACGTAGAAAATAGCGCTATACTATAAACTATAGCATTTTTTATACTGCTGTATTACAAAAACAAAAAAAATTCATTGATCTCACAATTCTGGCCAGTAGCGTTCTGTAACATCAAAGTACTGATACCACCCAGTTACGCTTTGCTTAATTAAATAACAAAATTGAATCCTTACAAACTTAACTCGAACAACTCGCAGGAGACAACCGAACGCAAACTCGCTCTGTTTCTTTCAAAAGTTCCATGCAAGTCGTACAGATACTGCTCAATCCACGGCCTAAACCGAGAAGAGGGCAAACGAACGTAAATTACCATATTTTCGACAAGTGCTTGATCCTCGTAAATGAGTATTTCTTAACGATATGCACAACTATCCGTGCGCATCGAGGACGCAGTCGTCAGCGGCGACGTGGCGTGGCCAATCGCGATCGATTTATCAACTGCGAAAAGTATAATATCGCGGAGCAGATTTTAATAACAAACACTGCTTCGAATGTTTCGGAAGTCGGTGTTGCTAGGTCGCGGAGACCTTGATGCCAAAGGATGACAATAATCATCCAACGCCTGCAGGCACGCGCTGCAGAAGTATTACGAATCGCGTTTTAAACGAACTTTCAACCCCAATTTTCACTGATCCTCGTACAGCTTTAGTATACGTGTAACCTAATCTATTTAACATAACTATCTAACACTCCAACGGGCAAGCAACGAGATAGTTCCCGGCCTGGACCGCTCCGGGACGTTCTAAATCATCCCTCACACGCATGGTCTAACGTGCACGGGGATTTGAATCGCGCCAAATTTCAAACACCCGTTATCGAAGCCAAATCTCGGCCAATCTAACGTATCTCCGATGTCGCACTTCTTCGACGTCTCTGAAGCACTTCGGGTACACCTCGAGCAGTGTCGGAAGGATGAACTGTATGTTAGGAAGAGCGAAGGGGAAGAAAGTAATACATTGATCGCTGCTTATCTCGCGGTTCTAACGATTCTTAACATCGCCGTCGGCGCATTTCGAGCTCATCTTTCCACGAAGCTGTAAGATTAACGATCTGTGCAAACTCCTTTCGGGTATTCGTGGAGCACGAAGTTTGGAAGAGACACGCTGGGTGAGGCATCTTTAAGGTAGTTAAGCAAACTTAGACGGTGTATCGTTGTATACAGGATTACATGTGATTCCTTATGTGTTAAGTGTTGATTGTCGCACATGTGGATTAGAATCACGGCGTGCGGTAGGCTATAATAATGTTAATCGAATAACGATCAACTTAGAGGTTACGCGATCGACTGTGCTCGATTTATCCCATGGCGGTAGCCCGTGTGTAAGTGGATTCGGTAATGGATGCTAGGGGCGGAAGCGTCTTCGAGTCGCGGCGACGAAATACGGTTTTGCATGGGAATTTCGACGAGACTGGGGTTGGCTTTTCTGTATGTACACACCTTTGAAGTAATTGCTTAAAATTTCGTCGATATTCTTAGCGCTCTTGTGCGAAGTTACTTTTTCCGGCTGAAAGACGCTTCTTCAAAGATGAATCGATTCTGTGGTTTAATTATTTCAATTACTTAAAAGTGCGAAAAATGGAAACTTACCAGGCGAACATTTACTCTTCTCTGTTCATTCTCATCAGCTCGACACAAAGAATTTCATATTGTTCTAAAGAATTTCATCTTATTTCTATTTTCTCATTTCTTCAAAATGGACCGTGCAGGTATTTCAACCTTTTCGTTCTCGAGGCGTACATTCTGATTCGCTAGAAGGACACGAGACCTCGGGCTTAAGGATAAGCTAGCAAGGGAACGAATCTTCTGAATGGTCGAAACAATAGAACTATCGAATGTTACAGATGAAAGTATATAATATATAATTTTGCGAAAGGAAAGTGGGAGATCCCTCTCAGCGAGTTAGACACACGTGTTGTAATTCTATCGATGTTGCCGACGAAATTGTGGCCCCAGAGTTTATGAAGCACAGATGCAAAGAGATTTATAGCGGAATACCAAAAACAAGTTGAATATCAATAATTCTATCGATGTTGCAAGAGAAATATATGATCCCAGAGTTTATCAGAGTACACAATGGTTCCTCATAGACGAATCGTCTTCCTTTGTTCGGGACGCAATAATTCACCAGCCGAAACCCTGAGCTTTCTAAAGTGAGCGAAATTACGCGACTACTAGGACAATTCCCAAAGAGATCATGACCTTCCTGCATGAAAGCGTAATTGCGAGCTAAGGAGAACAATTGTGGTATGAATATGTACGTTGTGTGTGAGCGAATATATATTTTAGGTGAGAACGTGGAGATGTATCGAAATGTCAGACGCTTCTGCGACAGTCGACAGTGTACACGTGGTTTGGAAATCACTGTTCTGGGGGGAAAAAGGAACAGGAAGAGCGGCGAGGGTGTTTCAACGATCGCGGTTAGGCACAACGGTTGATACGGGGACGACTTCGAAATTTTTGGCGGGAGTCGTACGTAATTTCGTGTGAAGTGTATTTCGATGAAAGATTGTCGCGTCTCCGGTGATTAATTTATTCGGCGCAACGATGAAATCTGAAGATGAATGACGTTTTTGTAGTGTGCATGGGCGCGAATGAACGCGTCGCGCGAGTCTTTCGAATTTTTCGCCCACTCCTCGCCTCGAGGAACTTTGTGGATTTGTGTACCCCATCCGTGTCCCCGCTGGCCTGTTCCCTTAATAACAAAGATGTATAAACGGATAATGTACAAATACAGACGCGAGAAAAAGGAGCTGCAAAAGGTCGTGCTGCATTGCCCCTTCCTTCTCAAGAAACCATTGCACAGTAATTTTGGAGGAAACAATTTTTCATATTCTTCTTATATTTTCCTTCGTTATGTGAGAAATACTACTCCTCAAAATGAACAACGTGAATTATAAAGATAATTAATTGTAACTTTGAAGAGGTTAATTTTTCGAACTGGTTAATTAGCCACTTTCTACTCAATTTAGTTAGTAAGTAAAGAATTTAATGAGTTAAGAGTATAAGGAAATGCTTCTACCAAGTATGACTTCATTCATAATTCATGAACTGATAAATTCTTCAACCTGCAAGTTCGCCAGCTTGATTATTCCTCTGGTCTCCCAATCATGTCGTAGGACTAAAATTTTAAATTCAATAAAGGTTTCATTGGATTGCCTAAATTAATTCAAATAAAAAAATCCAATGGTATAAAAGAATTTAAACTAATGAATATTTATGATCCAATACCTCATACTGTATTTTGGAATTTGAGTCTAGTAATGACATTTTCTCAATGTGTGGTCATTTTTAAATTAGAATAGATTATCTAATACGTTGCGTTTTTAGTAAAATAAAATGCACGCTGCATAATACATTGTGCATAGGTACTTCTTTCAAAGTACAATTGCGGATTTCGATGGAACTTGTATTTGAAGTTGTTCTCCAAAAAATTAATTCGGTATGGAGAACCATTAGTTTAGAAGATATTTTATCAGATTTGTAGGAGTTGGCTGGTCGCCCTACGTCTGAGAAAGCAACGAAGAAAGGATTAGTAAAAAGAATTGAGGACCTTACAGCGAGAAGAACAACTCCATTTTTTTAAAAAAAATTCTACATAGTTTTGTGCACGTTTTATGCAAATCCTATAACAAATAGGCGATTTATTGCAAATTTCGAACCTGCACCTATCACTGTTTTGTGCAATATTTTTGTTATGGGCAACTCCAGATTTGAAGAATTCGCCACGGATGAAAAAAAATTATCAAGTCAATAACTACTACTTATTGTGCGAAAATATATATTTTTCAATTAATGTTCTTTTCTAAACAGTTTTTTTTTAATTTACTCGAATTTGGGAAAGATAGAACTACACTCCACTTGCTGCAAGGTCGTCAAATTGTGGAGAAAGATTTGCAATGGAGTGGCTCCAGAAATGCATGGAGCGTTGTGGGAGTTTACGAAGTGAAATACACAATCAGAACGTTATAAAATCCGTATACTTGCGTTCTTTCTACATTTACAGACATTCGTACGTTGATAAATATAGGAGAGATACTTTAATGACGAAGGAAGACTATTTCATATAACCGACTATAATTTATTGGTGGATTCTACAATGTGAATGTGAAGTTAATTTCCGTACGCACGGTCGTTTTATAGTCGATTTATAGTATCCGGCCTGCTTCACCTTTCAGTTAGACAACGACAATAGTGATTTCGAAATTGAAATATATTACTTGACTCGCTGATGATATTTTCGGATAAATTCGATGTTAAAGGAAACTATACCTTCATGAAACAGTTTGAAAGATTATTTTTCAAAGGATGTAATAGGATCCATGTTGAAAGTAGTCGTATATGAAACAATAAAGTGGAAAAGTGGCACAACTCAAGATTCACTGACTTTGTGTTAATTATACAGTCTGATAGAGAACTTTGAACTTCGCATCTTATAAATGCGATCGATTTATAACTGGAAAACTTATTTCAGATGTGCCATTTTTCATTTTATGGAGAAAATTAATACCCGCATCATTTGAATGATGTAAATATTACAGTCATTCTGTTTCCTCTTTGCAATGATAAAAAAAGGGTCTGAAGAGTGTTGATAAAGTTATGCGTGTCGATCAACTTTCGTCGGTGGAATACGTATGTCTCGTTTTTATGTTATGTAAATGTCGTTTCACATTTGATAGAATAAAAATTGCTCTCTTTGGTAAGTCACAGTGGCCGCGGTCTCGATTTCAACGATCGAGAGGTCTTCGTTTAACGATCAATGTTCCCTGTTCAGTTCTTCACGTTCTCGAGGTCTCTTTCTTCCAGTTAGCTGGCGTTGGCAACTTCCGGTTGCTGCGTTCCAAGTTGGTTCTACCTTTGAAGCATTTTCGGCACGTTAGTCGCCAGAACGCGAGTCTGAAGTCTGCGGAGTAAAAGGCGTAGATGAATGGATTAATGGCCGAATTAATCCACCCTGAAATCAAGAGTGAAAATTAATTTGATTCCATTGCTGAGGCAGTTGCATAGTTCGCGACTGATATTTCAGATATGTTAACTTTACTACATTACTGTTCACTACTTGTTTTCGAGATATTTTAAGTTCTCAATGAAGAATGTAACTTAATACTGTAAAATATGAATAAACTGTTGAGAAAATGAAACGGATTGTGAAAGATTAGATTAGATTGAGAATTATTAATCAACTTCAAAGACAACATATTGAACTCTATTGATCTCTCGATATTTTTACTGCTACATCCTCCACATTTAATATATTACACCCGATAAGCAATAACTATATGCAAAATTGGTAATCCCACTGTCATGCATTAGAACATTTGAGGATGTTCCATTCTTATGGCTCATATTACGAACTTGAAATTATCGATTATTATTCCACAGTTCCATGAGAATTCCAGTGAATCATGTTAAAAAGTATATGCGGTTGCAGCGATGTTCATAGAAATTTATAGGTCCCAGATGATGAAGTTTATAGCGTGAGTATGGGTACCTAGCCAAGTTAACGCTAGCATCAGGACTTTCGGTGGTTCCCTGGGTATAAAAGGGGTGGCCAAATAGAGAACGAAGAATGGCAACCAGCATGCCACGAATCCACCGACGACCACTGCCAATGTCCCAGCGGTTTTTGTCTCCCTGGCCACTCGGTTGATGCAACTCTGCTGATGACTGCGGACAATCCCTGGTTTTTTGCTGGTGGTCGATGGCTCCACCTCGTCAGAAGTTCTGTCGCATGTCACAGTGCTAGTTACGCATTCGGCCCTCCGTACCCTGATAGTCTTTGCACGTTCGATCTGTATGAAATTCATAATTGGGCAGTTTACAAGTTTGCCAGAAGAATTAGCCAAACAATGGACGAATAGAATATTCTGTGAGATATCCCACAAATACTGTACTGTGCACGCTGAGTTTTTAAAATGCGTATGGGATTGTGCAACCGAGATTGCGTTGCAATTAAAATGATTGTAGAGGTCGAGATTAGTGTAATTTAATTTTGATTATATTTGTGCAGTTGTCAACTGCTTTTTATGTAAGTTTCATGTAAACGAAATGGAATGAACACACGAGAATAAAAAGCTATTTTACATACTGTAAAGAAGTGGAATTCATTTATTTTAAGTAGTGGAATTGTAATTAGATTATTTGCTGCTGCTATTATTAATCTTTCTCTAAGGATAAAGAATACATTAATCGTGACCTTAATACAAAAAACCATGCATGGAACTCTGTCGGCTTTGTTTCTTTGGCTAGTTATTAAAATTCCTCAAGGGAATCATTCGATGCAGCCTCTAATGAAAGAGGACAGTTAGAGGCAAAAGTCGTTTAATACGACTAATTAATACTCTGAAATGAACGTCGTAATACATTCCACTTTTATTCCTGTTTCAAATGTACAAATGATTAACTAAATTAAATTGAATGCAAAGTGTGCATTCAATATAAACGTATTTTACTTGTAGTTTAATTATAAGTGCCTTTCGATGGTTTTTAAAAGTCACGTAAATTAATACGAAGACACAATGAAATAAGAATCAGTAAAAATCGAGTAAAAGGAAAAAGAGATTAGCAGTGTAATTACGATGAAATTAGAGGGAATTGAAAATAAAGAACAGAATTCTAATATATAGTTATTCCACATATCGATATCATTTCTGCATGCCGAAGTGCTTTTGCTGAAACAGTTTTCCAGTTCATTTATGTTTTTAAAGACGCTTGTTTCCAATGCTTATGACAGTTGCGGAGTCTCCTCAGAAATGTTCGGTGATTCGGGAATATAGGTAACGATGTCAGGGAACGAACTGGGACAAGTAGCAAGCCTTAGTCAGGATAACGTGCCAGAAACTAGGATCTAAAGCTGGAGCAGTGTTCACACACGAAGGACTTTTATGGCGACCAAAAACATTCCACACTGAAAGTACAAATAAGTCGGTAAATCGTGGAGGTAAAGGCCAGCATGGACCTTTTAGTGTTTAGGTGTCCAAAATATTTCTTGCATCTGTGCCCCTTTACAGAGAATGCCGGCCCTAGGGCTATGAAAGTAAGGCATACCAGAAACTTAAAAGAATAAGTTCCCAAATTATTATATAACATCGATAACCCTGCAACAACCTTCTATTAAATATCAGACGTTCACTTTTTATCGACACAACAAAATTTCGCCACTGCGTGAGAATTTTAATACCATTACTGTTCGAATGGTGAAAAAACATTCTTACCAACATGTTGCGTCGTGGTCGGATATTTTCGTTTTCGGTGGCCTCCAGGTTTCTGTGTCGACTCGCGATTACGCACGATATTCGGCTGTACACGTACAGCATCACCAGCATCGGTAGGAAAAAGGAGCCCATCGCCGAGAATATCACGTACGACGAGTCCATATTGTACGAGCACTTTTTAGTGTCGCGATTCGTTGCGCGTGGAAAGCATCCCAGCAAAGGTGGGCTAGTGATTGCCCCAGCTAGGATCCACACCGCTACTATCATTAGCCCAGCTAGCCTTTTACTTCGACGTCGTCGGCTGTATAACAATGGCTGAGTCACGGCTAGGTACCTTGAACGAAAATTAAGCCTGCGTAAGAATCTGGTGCACGCTAAACTAAAATTTGTGTAGCTTGGGAATAAAGCACACTAAACTAAAATTTGTGTAGCTTGGGAATAAAGCACACTAAACTAAAATTTGTGTAGCTTGGGAATAAAGCATACAATAACTAAAATTTGTGTAGCTTGGAAATAAAGCACGCAATAACTAAAATTTGTGTAGCTTGGAAATAAAGCAAACAATAACTAAACATTTACCTCACACCTAGATCCCAAACAATCGTATCGACGCCCGTAATTTCGTAACTTATTTACGATGCCAATATACGCGTACCAAAAATGTCCAGTTTTCGAACGAATCTTAATTACGAGCAAGCAATAAAAGGTTCCGTTTAAAAAGTTCATACGATATTCATCGAACGTCCACTTAGTGTATAATTTCCGCGCCATCGATCTAATCAGCAGTTTGCCTAAGAACTTTCTAATTTACTGCGATGTAGCCGCCGCTCAGCGGATTAAGCAGAGATCGATACCAAAAAAAACCTGGGGATAGAGAAAAGCTGGCACGTGATCGGCAACTGAAATGCTGCTAAACGATGTTTCCTCCGCCCTGGAAAATCTCCTCTGAACTTTAGGGGATCCCGCTTTGCAGCGCGTCCGCGAAACTTTCATTGACGACAAGTCGGTCCATTTGAGCCGCATAAGGGAATCCTGCGCGGTAATCTCGCTCTATTTACGTGCTGGAGGTCGATAATGGAACCGAATAACTCACCTGTCGATGGATATGGCGCATAACGATAGAATGCTGGCAGTACAGAGAAGAACGTCGAGGGAGACCCACGAGTCGCAGAGCACCTCGCCCAACTCCCAAGTACCACCTGTGAGCTTTGTCAAATTCGTTTTATTAGACGTTACGCTTCGAACGTGGATACTTAAGCATCATCAGCCATGCAAGGATTCCCCTGTCTCGAGGCACGCGAAGCTGGTATCCTCGATAAGAACAGCGCACTGTACTTATTCAAGTCACCGATTTTACTCAAACATTCTGGATAATTAGTGCACACCGTGTATAACAATATATTAAGCGTATTCTGCGAGGAAATGAAAACCAATCTAGATACCTAGTGTTTTATTTATTACATCTAATGTTATAAAATTACAATTTAATTCTTTTTTATTTAAAGTAGCGGCTACATGATTGGGGCGAAATTGTTCACGGACCGCTGCCGGCCCGTGCACCACCGGTTGAATAACACTGGAGTAAAGTACTTACAAGGGCAGTTTGTGGTGAGTTTCTACTTAGTTCTCAATTTTGCCTTTCATTTATTTCCTAATTTTGAATTATTTCTATGATTGTGAAGCCGATGACGTTTGTAGAAATCTGACAGTTTGAACTTGATCTTCTCGCGAAATCTTGAGTAGTTTGTGTTTGTTTAGTGTATTGTTATACGCGGTGTGCACTAACTGCATGCGAAATTTGAGCGGACTCCATAACACGAGCTTCGTGCACTCCTCTCGCGAGGAAAGTGGCGCGAATGGTTCGTTAGCGTTGCAAACAATTTCAACGGGACACTGGGAACCCGTTGACGGTGAAGCTTTCGTGTGCTTCCCCTTACACACGGTGTTGTATTTCAATCTGTAAGTGGATGGACCCCGCGAAGTCTTGTATGGTCGATGCAATTGAATTTAGGGGATTGAAGGTGGATAGGTGGGACAGTAGAAGTTCTTTCGATGTCATTCTTAGTTTCGAACAGACTCGGGGAGAATTTTATTGAAGGTGGAATTATAGATCTTGTTAGAGACTAAGTTCTATTTTTCATTTGATTGATTTAAAATGAAAGACATTTCGAAGTTCCCATTTTTATCATATTGATAAAGATGCGAATATCATGTCAATGAGATCGAGTCTAATATACAGCAGCAATCAAAAGACAGTTTAAACTGTGAACGGTAACTAATATGAGATACTTCCATTAGAAATAATTATATCTTAAAATTTATAGTTACGCAAAAATGTTAATATATGAGTTTTAAAGATTTTTTTACCACTACTGTATAATTAAAAGTGTCAATATATTAGCAATATTTAACGAACACTTTTAGGTAAGAAATAGTGAACGGTGATGTTTAAAAAGCTTTACATTAATTAGCGTTTTATCGAAATTCGGTGTAATAAAATTATTAACTACTGAATTCCTATTCTTGAATAATATCTATAGTTGAGTACATATTAAAATATGCATTGATTTAAATTTTTGAAATTTTGGATTCTAAGTTGAGCGTTATTCGAATAAAAATTTAATTTCTGAACATTTGATATTTTTTAACATTATATATTTCGCTGTGCAAAAGACTGAGGAAACTTCTATCGAATTTACTGAAGCAATTTATTGATACATAATTCAAAGCCAATGAGGATACTATGACCTTTGACATAAATTAGTGGGAAATTATATTGGAGAATTTCAAGGATGTATAGGGGAACCATGAAGATCTCGTATGGATGTATTCACCATATTTTATGCTTTTAACGATTTATTCCATTATGTATCTACAACGTTTAGAACGTTTCAAGATGGTGAACTTTCAGATTCACACAAAAAGAGCAGGAAATTTGATAGAAACCTTTCAGCGACAATTTATGAAGTTTTCCTATCAGAACTCAAACTTAGATGTGTAACCGGTTTTCTCGCTTAGAACTTCGTAATTTGAATTTCAATAGTATTACTGAAACGTAGGAATTCCGCACAATTACCTCTTTTGTTTGTAACTCAAAGTAAGTATTTCCAAAGTAGAACTGTTGATGAGACATGAACTTTCTTTATTATAGTATTTACATTTTAAATAGGATTACTAAATTAGTAAAATGAATTTATTAATAAGGTATACCTATCTATATAGATAGGTATACCTTATTTTGTTTGAATTGATTTGTTTGAATTGATTACTTTAAGTTGAATGCAATATAAAAGTATCAACAACAAAATTCATTCTATGTGTCCATAAAGATGTGTGAATAAATTTCTTATAAAGTACTCCTCACTTTGCACGGAAGCTTTAACAATCACTTGTTTTAAGAATTTATTCCCTTGCCAACGCTCTCCATTATCTTTGCTCGTTAGAATACCCAGACATGTAATCTCCATAAATAAGGGAAAGTAATCATTTTTACCGAGAATCGTAGACGTTAAGAGTCGTCTTCGCAAGACTCAGTTGATTGGATCGCCTAGTATCGAAGAGCATTCATTATGGCCCGACTCAGCTTTAATCTATATGCAAAATTGCACTTGGCTGTTCAAGAAGAACGGAGGGTCAATGTTGATAAGTCTCACGTGACGCTTTAACGCCCCTAAGGCGAATGACGAGCACATCGAGAAAGCAAAAGGGACATTTACTATTTCTTCTCAAGTGGCTACGCTTCACTTCAATTTATTCGTTCCAATTCAGTTTAAATTTATCCCCAATGATTTTCAGCAGCTAGTTATTCGACGCTTCATGGCACATAATACGTTCGTCATTAGTTCACATTGTATTTCGCGCAAGATTAGCTTTCAAGCGACATCGCAGGGTATATAAAACGTTTTCGCCCCTAACGTAGAGATGTCCTCAACAGCTATGCTCAGATTTCCATTAAAACTTTGCCATTATTAAAAAAAGTTTGTTGTGGCTGCAGCTAATGTTTTTATGCATTAAATAGTTGGTATCGCGGACTTCCTAGGAGTTAATGGTTACGAGGGGCTTTGCGTATTGCCAGTGCGCGGAAAATACGAATGTGAATGTAAATACCGTGATTTATGTGCCTGCCACGTATTCTTCGCTAGCTATCGCATTGCTTGAACGATATTTGACGACAAAATATTCCGATTTTCAAGAGACCATCGCGCACTGCCTGCGCCAGCTTTCGATCGCTCGTAACCCCAGATATTTTCAACTTTATGGCGTGACAAATTGTTTTAACTTTTTTTTTTTCCACGAACGTTGTATCACGACGTGCCCCGAAAATCTCGCGGTGCAGGCTCGCACAGCAACGGCGTGTATTCGCGCACGAACAGTTTGAATTTGAAAGCAGAACCACACGAAAAACTTTTGCCCTCTCCGCTTCACCGTTTTTTCGATCTGTGCCACACAATGATTATTTTCTGTTTGCAGCGGCTAACTTCTTAGAGAAATATTAATGGGAATGAAAGTGGCGCAAGTTGGTGTAATTTTGAGCATGCTGAAAGCATAGGAAGGAAAAACTCTGTGTAAAACTTTGTATGAATAAATTTTACTGTAATACGTTGTTGTCTCAACTTTTTCGTGTAACATCGTCAATTTCCTGATTGTAATTTCAGTTACAGGGTATCTTGTATTTAAATATTTTACACAGTACAGAATTGAGCATTTCGTATACGTAATTATTGACTTATACCACTGCGCACTTCTAAGTAGTAATATCGATGATAAGGAGTCCGCGTATGACGGCACCGCGATCTTTAACACCTCGTTGTGGTGTTCAAGTTAAAGTGACCAGTTTAGAAACAACGTGATTTTGTAAAGGAAGCTTCGGGAAATCTAGGAATATTTTTTTCGCATTTTTCAAAACAGTGTCTCAATTCAAAATTTGCAAAATAATAATTGGTTTACAATTTTCATATTGTCAAAACCACATTGTGACTTAAACAGAAATTTATTCAGACAGGCTGATCCTTTTCAAGTAAAAGAAGGAGGAAAACAAACTTCGTAAGCTTGACAGTTTTGAAGATAAAAATTCATGTATACAGCACGTTTTCGTCGAAGTACGTAACAGTCGGAAACTTCGAGGCCTCAGAGTTTTTAAACAAACTTGAAACCAGTAAAATGATGACTTAAACTCCCTCTAATTTCTCGTGAACTACATCAGATATTAATTTTACAAAAATCCCTGCTATCAAACGGTGAAAAAAATCGATTTCACATAAAACGACTGATTTAATTTTGCAATTTTCTTGATTTAGGTCACTGTCATTGTCAGTTGTTTATTTATGGACACGTTTCTGTATTAGTAACAGCTCTGAAATATGTCGTTTGTGTACCTGTAGTAATACTGCTGGTGGCATCACAGCCAAGCCGACCAATAAATCCGCAGCGGCTAAACTGGATACGAAACAATTAGTAACGGAACGTAGGCGTCTGGTTGTTATCACAGCGGCAATTACTAGAGTGTTCCCTACCTGTGATGCAACAGAAAGTACACGTTTCATCTCTGACACGTGTCAGACGTCAAGTGCAAGTCTTAAGGCCTTTTCACACGAAACACTTCCATGGCTTGTATTTCGAACATATTCATCCTTTTTCCATCGGTTTAAAATCACTGCCGGATTTACCGAAATGTCAGCTGCGAGCCGCAGAAGAGTTTCATTTGAAAAGGCGCTTACTATGTGACAATTTTTTTTCTAGGGAATGAAAAGTTTGCGAAATTTTTATGTGTATTGCGTGACCCTAAATTCGCCAAATCATTTTACAGATAAGTTTAGAAGGAAACTTCCCCCAATGGAGCAAAGTAAATATGTAGTACACAAAGGAGAGTTCAACGAGTTTCTCCCTATTCAAGCAGCGACTCGTAAAATGCTTTAGAATCCCGAGTGTAACGCCATGCAAACAAGAGGCCCCCCGAATGGAGAAAGGTTTCATTGTTGCTTACTATAGTGACGATGATCAGCATGGTGAATAGGCCAGCTAAAACGAGATCCGTCCAGTCCGGCAGGTAGTATTCCAACTCCTGATCGCGATCGTCCGTCGACCCGGTGTGATTCAATTGATAAACGTCCTCATAGTAATTGGCCGTTTGATTCGCCATGGCGCTTACCCCCGGTCCATCGACGATGATTTCTGCTCACCAATTTGCGCATTTCCGAGCGTCATAGGGCTTTCTGCAAAACAAATTTTTTTGTGGCATCGTGGTGACACATTGTGAACGCGCAAGTTCAGTTAGGGAAGAAGTTACTTCTTTCGAACGAGCTTGACAAAGGTCATACTGATCAACCCCCATTTTATAAATTCCTCAGTTCTGTTGGTACTCCAGGATATGGTCGGTGGTACTGTACTATTAGCCGGCGAAAAGAAGACTCCTGGCAGGTTGTCTCGGGCGATGCAGTCCGCCGCTGTGACGATTGGTCGAGTCACCTATTTAGGCACACTTCTAAAGACGGGGCACACGTATTTTGGTTATTGGCTGAAGTAGCCACATACACTGTTCCGCTCGCTCTCTTCGTCCCGCGGTGCGACAATGTATGTTCTTTTCGCCGGCTAGTAGTACCTTTACAGCATTCGCATCGCTCTTTTTTCGTTTTTATTGTACCATGGAATAAAAATAAGTCACAGAGCAACAGAGGCCACACTGATCGACTGCCCTTTTTGTTTTCTCAGTTCCAGTACTCCGGGGCATGATGTAAGGATATAAGGTGTGCTCGTTGAGCGGCTCATTTTCGTGTTTTACTGCGCATTCTCAATTTTCGCCATATTAAAATATATGTATCGAAATGTTGACAAATTCATTCTATCCTATTGGTTGACAACCCAGTATGAAGGATCTTGGGAAGAGCATGTTATTGGCTAATTTGAAAGGGTGCGCAAGAGCAGATCTTATATCCTTACATCATGGTCCAGGGTATGGTCAGTGGTAAACTTCACATCATTCACATGACTTCTTTTCATTATTTATTTCATAGAATAAAACCTTCACTATAGATGCAACAAATAGTTCTAGTGTTGCTTCTGCAGCAGAGTTTCCTTGGTAGGATAAGAGAGGGGAGAATTGATTTTATTACGAATTAAAATTTTCATTCAGTAATCATGGAGAAGTTACGTTCATTCGTTCACAATATGAACTGCATATAAGTTTTATGGGCAGCTGGTGAAAATGATCAGTAGGATACACATAGCCTCTGCATCGTGACTGGTATTACGTATGCACCGATCTGTTGCATCTGTCAGATCAGTCTGCCCAGATATTTTCAGGCTTTATGTCGTGTTCGACGATTTTCTCCAGTGACAAAGTAATGTTAGGCTCCGAGGGAAACAAAAATACGAGACGACCCACAGGAAATGGGCCACAGCAATGCCTTCCATCCCGTCGATGCTACACGAGAAATGTATTGGTGATAGTAGGTGGTTTCAACGAGCAACAATAGAGTGGTAAAAAGCCCCTATACAGGGGTTATTTTCATCCAAGGCCATCATTTGACTTCAACTAGAAATTTAAATTGTCACGCACGTGGCTAACTAACTACAATGTTGCACTTTAAAAAAAAATTGTTTAAATGTTATTTGGCAGCGACGTATACACTGTGATGTACTGTTGAAGAAAACATGTCTGACAGCGATTAAAACATACTTCTACTTGGAAACAGTTCACAAAAGAAATAGTTCGACATACATACTTATACACAAATACAAATTAGATTGACAAGAGTTAATAGTTTATTAGGGGAAACCGTTCAAATGCATGTAACACCTTAAAATGTTAACTAAACCATTATGGCCCTTTTACGCGAAACACTTTCGAGGCTGGAGTCTAATACTTTTTATATATCACGCGTTTTCTTCTTTTCCCCACATTACTGTATCTAAATATCAGAGTTACCTGTGTCAAGTGGACGTGGAAATATCCTTTACACAACCCAGCAATGTTTCGCAAAAGCTCCACTTGGACAATGGAATGTCGTTTTAGCAAATAGTTTATTTTTCGGTGAACTAGGCTGAAATGCGCCACTCAATCAGCCCGCACGGCGTTCAATTGAAAAGTAGAAATCCCCCTGCAGATCGTACACAGAGGATCTGAGGGGTTTCAAAGGAAGAGAAGTTGAATGAGGATGTCTAGTGGAATAAAGAAATTCAGGAAAGATAAGAGCGCATCGCGTGGTACTCAACTTAAATGCTATGGGCGAACGACTCTCCCAGATAAAGCTTTGAACGGGGCTTGGATATATTTCGTCTGTAGCTATTTAATATTTTTTCTATAACAGCGCTTTACTTGCATGAAAGATCCATCGATGCTGAAATGAATAAAGACAGTGATATTAAACGTGCCGAGAGTGAAATTCTCATTTCATTCGAGTTAGGCAATGCTTTTCATTATAAGAAGCTTTGCCATGCCTACTATGTATATATATATATATATATACATTCAACTGTAGTTGCACACTTTTCCATCGAATATTTTAATATTGTCTCACTGTGCGTAGCTGGATATTATTGACGGCTAAGCTCGCGTTGTGGATTTAATATTCTGTACGTATTTGAGGTATGTAAAACGTATTCACGAAACATAGTCACAAGAGAGGCAAATATATAATCGATATACATAACTATTGCTTTCGATATATTGTCAAACACAATTAGGTTTTATTTTTCGCACATGGAAGATATTAAGAGAATAGCAGTTATTCAATGTAAAGTTAACACATTCTGCGTAAACTATCTTAGGTTCTTGTTAATAGCGATTGCATCAGCGAAGTGTAAAAAGTGTTCAAGAAGGATTTAAACTTTCAAAATTTTAAAATGAAAATTTTTTTTTTTTAGTTCTTCGCACTTTTTTCGAAGAAAAGTAATACATCATGAAATATGCTCCCTGTCCGGATCCACAAATTTTGTTTGACATATTTTTTTATGTAATCAATAACTTGGATGATATTTTTTTTATTATTTGGAACTATTCTAGGAGCTGCCAAGAAGAACATGACAAAAAATTCACCAAGAGTAAATAGGAGCCACCCTAATGTACGAATATCACACATATTGTAATAGAAAAGTGTTAGAAAATATGCTTTCCTTTACTGTAGAAGGTATTCGATGTTCCCTCCCCTTTCGATGCAATAATTCCAGGGGAAAATTTCTCACACATGTGTTAAAAGACACATTTCACCTAAATAGAAATTACTTACAATAAATATTTAATGTCTGAGTATTCTTATTTCATAAAATTGCATAAAGAATTAAAAAATCAAAGACGTCCAATGGGATTCAAATGGCCCGGTCATCAGTGAAGTAGCACTAATTGCTATTTCACTTTTCCTCGCATTTTACAAGAAACGTTCAATTTTCATGCAGAATATTAATGACATTACGAATGTATGGAAACGCATTTTTCATCGTTACAGCGGGAAATGCAGTTAAACTCGAATTGTTGTAATTGCCTTTGATTGTCAATGCAATCTGCGACGTTTATGGAAATTTACCTTTGCTTCCAACTGCAACACAAATTTCCATCAATCAGGTATGTAAATTAGTAGCTATTTTGATCGCAGTTTCATTTAATTACATTTTCAGTTATATTACTATCTTGCTTTCAACAAAAAGCTTGGACTCATTATGATACCTTGTTAGTATCCTTGTATGGTAGCGCCTTGATACTTATCCAGCATACGTTGGAGCAAATTAGACCAACTAATTAATACGGGACACTAAATGGGGCATATTAAATCCGGTAGTTGGGTGACATAAGTGCCTCGTGATTTTATAAACAGAAGCACATTAAACTGAATAAACTGAATAATTTTAAAGGTTAATCAGCATGTAAATATAATAATAATGTAATACACATTCTCTTATTTTCTATGCGTTCTTAAGAAATTTTTATCAAATCACAAGAATTATTTAGCATCGTGTACAAAACACCTGAAAGTCTGTGCTTTTTTCTATCATCCCACACAATATTCATTTACAGTATTTCAAATCGAGTTACTAAATAGTATACTTCCAAGAAAATAGAGATAAAATTATACCTTTTTAATTTCAACACATTCCAAAACGATCCTCTTATAAATTACCAAACCACAGAAACTTCGGAATAGCTTCTTGCGTCTACGAAATTAGCGCATTAAACTCTTACCATTCGTTGAAAATCCCACTGACCCGAAGTGGCAATTAGCCCATTAGCGGGCGCATTAGTTCGAAAGTGGTGGCGAAAGTATTGATACAAATCATGTGAATGGGACAGTTCCAACGTTACTTCCAATTAATAACGTCAACGGATACGCGCCAGTGGATTGTGGGGAAACTCGAAGATTTTCCCGTGAAGTTTTCGGTTGGATACCGCTGGCAACTATAAATTCGCGAGAATAATCGCGCGTACACACCAACTCGCTGAACCAAGGCTGTAGTTTCCATTCTATGAGCACACTAAAATCCACCGGCTCTAAGTGGATTACTCGGACCGAACGGAACGCCGAATTTGATCGTGTCTTCCAATTAAAATTACCCGTGGCGAACTAAATGGAGGAAAAGTATACGGATTGTATTATAATGGCGCGCTGCGCGACAGGCTTTTAATGTTCTTTGGATTTAAAAGGTCCGTTAAGGGAAGTTTCAGAAGCAGAACCTTGGCTTGGAATTAAAAAATCGAAAGTAGAAAAATGAAGTTCATCTAAAAGACAGGTAGGTACTTTGGGGAAATACAATTTATGGAACTTCTTTTTAGGATACTTCAATTTTGTAGAATTAATATATTGATTTCCATAGGGGTTACTTGTGGCAAATACTTCGAACAAGAATTTTTCCTATGAATGCGTGCAAGACATAAATTCTGCAATTTATAAATTTCTGACGAACTCTGCTGTTATTCGAAGTTATGTAGAATATTAAGTAATTCATTGAATTACGAACTATTCTTACTTGTGACAATACTGATTTGAGTTAATGCAAGTGAAAATATGGCACTATCGCGTACTTATAACTTGTTTGGATAAATGTATTTGCAAAGGAACTATCTCGAGTTTAGAAATTATTGTGGATAAAGAATGGTAAAAATTTGGGCAGGCTCGATTCTTCAAATGTGATGAGAGTGTAATGCCTAAAATGTAATCGGCCTAAACTTTCCAGGCTGAAAACTTAAAGGACGATCATTTCACTCACCGTGTACTAGATATTTCTACGCAACGATAAAGTGTACTTATACGGTTTAAATCTGTGACAATTCGTAAGTGAAGTGTTGCTAGCGGTGGAGCGATAATGCAGTCGCAATAATGCGTTGTTTTTTATGGCGTGAAAACGTTGTCACGCGCAGAGGAGTACGCAAATTGTCCGCGACCTACATTTACACGCCGATTTCGAGGAAAGTACATCTTCGAGATAGAAGAAGTTCTCCAATTATTTGGTAAGCCACAGAAAATGATTTCCGAGGGAGTTTTTGTAATATGGATTAACATTTTAAATAGAATCGTTAGTAATAGTCACATCCATTGAACTTGTATTTAATGTACAGGGTGTTTGAAAAGAAGCCGTAAAAAAACATTTTTAATTTGTACTTGCTAGACATTTTATAGTTTTATACTATTTAACGAATAGGAAGCAATGTTTTTTTACTTTCTATTATATTAATTATAATTTCATGACTTGTAATATTCTAAGATTGTAGTAGAATAATAGTAATTAATACTGTGTAATATTTTTTAAATGCAGCTGTTAATTATACTTATCCATTCTATAATATTATAATACATTTCGCTGCTCCACAACTAATTAAGTCACTGACATTGCCAAAGTCTATTCATAACACTGACAAGATTAATTGTTTACTAAGTTATGTAAGTACTAAACAGTTTAAATCGTTTTAAACACTCCACTATTTAGAAGCAGCTGCAAATACAAATCCATGAAAATGGAAGAGGGAGAATAAATGTTGTCGGTTGTTAATTAAATTTCAGCGATGATAGAGAGCTAAGAACTGTCGATAAGTCTTGTTGGTATGCAAACAGACATACTAATCTCGCGAAGTAATTAACCCGATTTTCAGGAAACACTGGAGGAGTGAAGTTCCCTCGACGAACGTTTTCAAAAATGAGAATGGATACAAGTGTGATGCCTGCACTGTTGCACGCCCCTTTGTTCGGCCTAATTACTACTCCGACTGTTAAGGATTTAATATGTCAGAGAGGCGTGAAACATTGATCCCTGACAACCTGCTTTATCTTATCAATACCGAAACATCAAACTACCGATGGTTCTCACTTCACGATATTCAGTAGATTGACACATTGATTGTTGAACTCGAAACAGAGGCACTGCTAAACAGAAAGAGTACTAACTGCACTGTGAAACAGAGGAGTACTAACAGTAGCAATAAGTATTTTAAAAACGAATATTGCACGACATTCTTCGCACCTACCATATGATTTATCACTGAAAAGAACGAAACCACAGATAATGAGATTACAACGATTAATCAACATTAATAAATTATTATTGTTTCATATTGCATACTATAAATTTCTATCGATATTCAGACGTGGATGTCTCTTTCAGCTTACAAATGAGGTTTTTATATTGTTATTGCTGACACTACTCGAGAAATAAACGATAGAAATGTCCTAAGTGAATAATTCCCGAAGAAGTTCTTGGAAATATCTACTGCTTGATATATTTGAAAGTTTTTCTAGAAGAAGCTACATGTATCCACGCTGCTATCACGATCGAAGCGGAAAGAGGATGGCGAAAGACGAATGGTATTTACATTCTTCTTCCTTTTACTCCGAATTAATCGTTTAGCGAGGAAGTAAACAGCATAAATTTAACGTAATGGCCCTGTTTTGTAGCATGTTCCTAATTACATTATGGTTTCTATTTCACCAGCTACGCGAGAATTCTTCTCCTCCAATATCCATTTTTCAGCCTTATTAGCAAGGAAATACATATATCCCTGCACATGTGTATGCAAGAACGCGCCTATTCACTATTTCATTTTTAGGCATCCGCTACAGCGCTATTATCCAGCGTGTTACGTCGCTAACAATCTTACGATAATTAAATTCGGTGTTCATTCACGAAAGAAAAGGAGCTTTCGGTACGATAAATTTGAAAAATTTCAAGATATCCTGGGCGATTGAACAAAGTATAGATAATATTTAATAACTCAAGTTTATCCCTTCTTTCTTTATGACGAATTACATTTTTAATTTCGCACGATCCAAAATCTTTGTATTCGTGATAATTATAATTCACTGAAGAACAAAATAGTGTATTTTGCTTTAATATTCTGTAAAACGGGGCAAAATTGAAGGGTACATAATGTCCCCGTATAATATCTAAGAAATAAATGCAAGAGGAAATTCCGCCTGGTAAGCTAGGATTTTAAGCCTGCGAGGACATAAATTTCTGCTTGTAATAAAGCTAGAGACATCTGCACAGAATAATTTGTGGCCTACCTGGAACCTAACTTGCATCCATCTTCATTTTAACTGTGGTATTTCAGTGCGCGGGAATATATAGAATTATTTACATTTTCGCAAGTCGCGCCATATTTATTTTTTTTCTTTCTATTAAGCCCTAAAAATGTATCTCATTAAACGTGGCTCCATTCGCGTTAAATATAGTAGAGCGTGATACAATTTTATCGAGGGCGTACATTTCATTAGATCCCACACCGGTTTCATCGCTTTCTTCAACGAAATCAATTCTCCTCTCATTTATTTAACAAGTAAGCCAGGCTGCGGTGCTTTTTGGAGAGCTTTCCACGTATCCTGCCCCGCTGAAATGTACAAATACGGCGCTGCGTTAATGTAAATACCATAGATTTGCAATGTAAAGCAGTGACTGGAATTCAATCATTCAAGCCTAACCGCTAAATGGATTGGAAAAATGAAGCTGGAGGTAGAAAAGGTTAGGTGATACTCTAATTTCTCTCATGCAATTTCAATCAAAGTGCAAAAGAAGTGTGAAATAATAAAACAATTTGCAAAATAACGGTAATGAGAATGCAACTAGACTAACTACTAGAGGCACCTTCGAAACGCCTATTACATTAACATGAAGCATGTAAAATGTTAATATCAATGACAATATAATATTGGATCTTAAAAGCAGGCTTTCAAATTAGAATTTTGCCTGGTTCGTCGCATTACCGAACAGCGGCGCCTACTTTATAATTTTTTTACAAGCGAATTGTCAGAAAAAATTTACTACAATTGTTGAAACAATATTCAAATTAAGAAAAGGAAGATCTAAAGCCCATGAATGAGCGAAAAGGGACTCGACTGATTTAACAAGCCTCCTCTAAACTGCAGTGTCTCCCACCTTCCTCCACTTCGCCGATATCAATTAAATCGAACGCAAAACTCCTAAGTAACTCGTTCATTACGCGAAGCGAAATTCCAGAAGATGCAAGAGGCAGATGTGAAGTAGACCAACTCGCTCGTGTTTGCCCTTTATCTTGACTTGAGAGCCTCCCCCCAGCAAGTCACTTTCCAATCCGCGTAGCTGTCTTCCTGCTCGTCGCCAGGGGAAAAGTAACAGAGCTCGTGATTGAAATGGCGATGTTGTAAAAACGTAAAGTACAAGTCGAGAATATACGGTTCCATGCCATTATGTAGCAAGAGTGCAGAGGCACGGAATACATCGCGTCTGAATGAGCATGTACAGGGTGTCCTCCAACGCCAGGGCATTGGTCTGGAATCTGATTAAATCAGAAATGATTCCTCTAAAAGTTATTCGTAAAATACTTTTGCCATCGTGCTGTTTAGTCGCGACTAGTATAGGAGTCACTAGGTCTCATACCTTTCGATTTTTTACATCTGAGGAAAATTAGAGAATGAAGATTGATACCATACTTATTCCTGAAAATAAAAGAAAGAAGCCCACGCGCGTTCGGCAATTGTTTTCCGCTGTATTGAACTGTTAGTTGGCAGAGATTCATGACGAAATACGTACGCTCCAGCGAATTATTAAATTTATCTTGTTTCTAAGTGCTTTGATCTTATTTTCGACTGACTTTAATTGGACTGTATAGGGTAGATGCACCATTTGTGGCAAGTTTAAGGTATTGTACCAGTTTCAGCCACTTCTTAAAAAAATATAATATTTTTCCGTGTAAGCAATAAATGTAACCTTGTATTTCTGGCGGTATACTAAATAAAATATTTATGATGTGAAATTCTCCACATAATAATTATCTGCAAGCAATTTAAAAATAAGATAATTATGCACATGGGCAAAAAAAGTGCAATGGCCACAAACGGCACCACTACCCTAGTGTTTTGGTATTTAGAATGTAAGTTACGTGAAAATATTTAGTAACAGCATCTATTTCTATTATATTTTGAAGATCGTGGCCGATTGTTGTTAATCTTCATATTTAGCTGTAACCAGAAGTGTAGGTGCTTACGTCTTGGGGCACAACCATACGGAGTAGAACCGTACCCCACTATTTCAAGCAACAAGAAGAAGGAAACACTTACTCTGAATATAGAACAATCCATAACAGCTAAGATCCAAACATTGCCTAACAAAAAATGCATCGCAGCTTCAACATAAAAGTACCTTTAGACGTCTTTCCGCAGCTCCCAAACATGTAGGAATTACGAAACCTATTCCTGTATTATATTAAAGAGAAGAATAACCGCAATAACTTTAAGGGCTGCTTTCACCCCTTCAGAATGAATTTCCGCAGAAAAAGGAATTGTGCCTTGCATACTCCAACACGTCCCACAGTCGCATGAAGTTTCATTAAAGTCAGAATTTTCGGGTTGGAAACGTTTCTTTGGCAGGTCCCGAGCAAGTGTCATTTCGTTCACGGACACCCTGTATATCCCTACGTACGTACATACGAAATACTGTGCACGGCTTGGAATTTACTCGGTAGGTGCGTTTAAAATGAAACGCTTTCTTCGCCGGCACTTAATTTTCCGCAACGACATCATGGTGTAGTTTCGTCGAAATTCTAGAACGCCCCGCGCAATATCGCGCCACTCGCATATTCGACGAAAAAGGCGGGGGTCCTTCGTGGTTGGAAACCCCGGAAGTGGTTTAACCCTTCCAAATAATTCATCGCGGTAACACGATTCTAAGCTTATGTCTTGAAAAATCGGTCGCCCAGGACAGCCGGGGGGTGCCGAAATCTGTTCCCTTTGCGCGTCGCCGCTGAAACGAAAACTGTCGCGGAGGAATGCGCGCTTTTGGTCGAATTTATTACAGGCAGAACTTTCGTTTCAGCGCGATTATGCTTTAAAGCGAAATGGCGCCCGAGCGTTCTGGTGACTGTAGCCCAAGTTATGTTCGCTATTTCGCTGGGAAATACGCAAAACGTTATGGAAAAAGTTTGAATACGCCTATTACCTTATTCCTTTGAGGATTTGTTCGGTAGTCATCGCATTAGAGCTGAGTGTATACAGGATGTACCGAGGGTGTGCAAAGAATGGTTCAGGTAGCAGACGAGGATGTGTCGTAGGATGTTTTGACTTTTTTTTCTCATAAGTGAAAAAATGTAAACTTTAAGTTCTTTAAACAAATTTACTATATACGTACCTGCAGTGTTTTTATCATATAAAACGGCATTAGTTCTACACCAGAGAGCAGATCAACGTGACTATGTTTTTTCAGTAATATTTACGTATTTTTCTACGTATTTGCGATCAAGTTATTTCGTTGATAACGTTGTATGTTTTATTTTATTTCAACGTGGATTACAACTTGAAAAGTTGGAGTTATTTCTCGAAGAACGGCACAACTCAAAAGAGGGAGTAAAGTACAGGGTTGATTAGGATTGATTTGATATTCTATTGAATTTCTTGGTGGACACGCTATCTGTGATCTTTAATCGAAATAGATGCAAAAGTAGAGTCACTTTAAACAAATTATACGATCAGTATTCAACTATTAGGCAAATGCAAAGTTTAAAAGTGATCTTTTTTTAGTTGCTTTTATGCTACTGTCGGTGCCAAGCAACGATGTATGGTTTAAAATGACCCGAGGGTGTTTTGACGGGAATACGATTAACAATGCACACTCCCGTCTAAATGCCTTAGGACATCCGCTGTTTTGAACAAAATACGGAATTTAAAAAGGGACACCCTCTGGAAAACGGCGGGTGGCAAACGAGAAGAATGTTACCGATAAATCGAGATCACCACTGAATATTCAAGTGCAAGGATTTGTGTCCACAATTTTCGCGCAGCAACGAAACTTACCGTTACACGCGCAGGCACGGCTATCGCCGAAAGGGAACCGAAAATAATGCCCCCGCCAGCCTTGAGCCATTTCCGTAATTCAGAAGTTTCGCGGTGGATCGATCAAATGGCGATAGAGATATTCCGAGCTGGTAGCCGTGGGACCCCCGGTCAGTCATAAATAATGGCTCGCCTGACGCAATATCAGAGAAATGGTTTACGACGTATAAAACAGGACTCGGTGGATAGCAGTGGATAAGAACATCCATGGTAAGACGAACGAGCCGCAGGCCTGGCTGGTCGCTGGACCCGCTGGAAAATGGAGGTGCGAAAGGGTGGAAAGGACATTCGTGCTGCATAATACAACGCGCCAGTGGCGCGTTGTACACGGAGCTCCCGAGGGATTGGTGGGCTTTCATTTAGATGATGATCATTGATTAAAATATACTTTCTGTTAAGAAAATGACCTCAAAAACATAATTCTGGTCAGTCTTGCAACTTTACAGAATACTAAACAGTTTTAAACTGTGCGCCCTGATATAGTTCGCGAAATATCAGATAGGGTATGGAATAGGAAACGCGAACTTGTGTCGTAGAAGCATCGTCCTTCCCGGCTGCGACCGCAGAGGTGAGCTCACCGTAGATAGTCAGATAGATAAGAGAATGAAATACTCAATTAAAATATTAAGAAAAGAAGAGCAAATCCAATCGTAGTGAAGATTACAACAAATAATTCCGTTGCTTTATTTTTTATTAAATTCACCTGTACAAAGTACATTTCTAACGTTTAAAATATATATTAGTTTATACTTTCGTACAACACGTGTCTCATAACTGATCCTGCGGAATCCTCCTGATCCCCTTCATTTCAAACAAGAGCATTAGTTATTCTGAACAAACTAATATTAAAATAAAATAAAACTGTAAACTCAACACTTTCAAATGACACTTTGCTGCGACACAGCGATGAGGAGGTGTTGTACGTGAAAGGGTGCAAAGTGTTGCATATAGGCTTCATTATGGTGCCCTTCGGGTTTAAGAAATTCAGTTTATAAAAACCTACGCAAAATTAGTAACATCCCCGAAATTAAAATGTTCTCTCCCCTGCGTTTGCCCTAGCGATATTAACTCCGGCGATAAAAATATGCTGGATATGGTCCAGCAACGGTTGTTTCCCTGCTATAAGACAATATTTTACAGCCATCCCCGTGTCGAAACTTTCTCTCGTACGTAAAAGCTGCAATACGAAACTTTTGATCTGCCGAGAACTGGCCTCGCGTAGAAAACAAAGCTCGTTTCCACCCCGTTCTCCCGCGACGCTTCGCTGTGTTCATTTCGAGGTGAAGGGCCGGCGAATACCGAGGGATTCGGGGAATTTATTTTCACGTGTGTTCTCAGCGGGGGCACGCGTCGTTGCCTAGTTCGCTGTTGGCAACGATTGTCTGGGCCCCTCGTTCGGTATGCGGTAAACGCGCAAACGCGTATGCAATATCTCATTCCGGTACGCCCGACGCTCTCACGTAGACCCCAGGTATTCGAAACAAGAGATTGTTAACGAGTCAACAGTCTTAGACATCGGATTCGCCTCAAGCATTACGTGCTGAAGCAGAAGTAAGTTCGCGCCCCCTCAAACTTCGAGTAAATCCTTCACGCCCTGGCGAAGCGTTCCGCAGTCAATTAAGAATTGAGAAACATTCGGCCAACTAGAACCTTTTCACGTGAGTTGTTTCCGTGGCTGGCAACTGGCGGATGTTCACGCATTTTCCGTCGTTCTTGAACTAGAGTTGCCTCTAACGAACACAAGTTTGGGATCACTCTCCCCTATTGATCTGGTTCCTCCGACTTTGCCGAAATCTCAATGATTCGGCTCCATCGTGGTTTTTGACTCCGCCCGGTTGGTGATTTTTATTATGATTATATCGTGCGATAAATTTATTTCTATTTGGGAGTTGATACTTTTAATGGTCGTTGTAACGTTCTTTATTATAATAAATTTTAGTAAAAGTTGCCATAATGGGCTGACGAGCCAAATTCTTGAATTTCACAAAAGTAAACAATTGATGGCACTTTGAAGTTAAACGATTTTTTTTTCATGCAAAATTTTGCTCTGTAATTGTACATGAAAAATTAATCAAATAAAATATAAAAAAATAGCCCGTTAGCCTGTAATGGCAACATTATTTTAAAAGAATATAATTTTATTTTTTACCATTTTCTATGGTCTTGATGGGAAAGCAATTTCGTCTCGCTGAAATGAAAACTTTTGCCAGCGAAACGAACGATTCGAAGGTACGTCGCGGGGGGAACTTAACAGGCGAACAAAAACCTTCTAATTAAAATTACCGTGATTTTCAAATCGCCGCGGGATACAATGTTTCAAACGAACTTCATTTGACGACACATCGATCGCGTGAAGCTGTTCCCGGAATATCCTATCGCGAGAATCTTATATTTTTATTAAAGGACTCGAGGTGTCAGAGTCCACCTTTAGGATATTTTTGCTGCCAATATTTCGATGGTGTTTTCTTTCCTGCTTATACAGCAGTGAACTCGCTATTAGCCTTTATATTCTTAACAGTTAAAACCTTCAGTTTCCGTCTCACACTCAACTTTAACTCTAAAAATGAACTTTTCAATAGTACAAAATAAATGACTACGAAACAAGTAAACGATATTTTATTAAAAATCGTAAAGCAGCTCAAATCAAATTCATTCATATGAAAATTTATATGTTCATAATGTATGCAATGTTAGAGGAAAGAAAATTTAAAATGTCAATGATAACAAAAATACCATGATTAGAGAAGGTGTAATTGCAGGTCCTACACATCGATATATTAATAAAGTCCAGAATTCAAGTTATTTATAGTCGCATATAGAAATGTCAGTGTTGAATATTTTTTACACCACTACTGTACCTTTGGATTTCTGTATTCTGCTTTAGCGTGTTTAACGTGTGTATTTCAGCTTCGCGTGTTTGTTAGCAGAACGACTAAACGTCTGTAAATGCTTTGACAACACGGCGGTTGCCTTGCAAGCGATGCATAAATCACATACCGTCGTGTAATCCCCTGACACCATTTTTCCTAAATGAAGCATAAAACAGATAGCTAAATTGCCAACACTGGCTAAGACCTTCACTCTTTCCCCCTAAATATTTGAACATATTTTTGCGACACAAGAATCGCTATAAAAACGTTTTGCAGGAAGAGTATCCTCAACGAATTTCAAACGATGCCTATATTTCTTGTATTAACACGATTAACCCTTTAGCGCTAAACGTATCATACATATATGATACATTTCCTTTGCTGTTTAACAGTTTGCTCTCGCTGTTTGCACTGCACCAGATTATGCAGTAGGTACATGTTTAGAGTAGTTTTACTCATCCTGTGAACCCTGTTTAACCTGTGAAAAAAAGTTTTTATATAAAAATATAAAAATTCAGATCATTTTTAACGATAAAAGGAAAACAGGATATTTTTCCTCCAACGAGCTCTAGGTGCCGGCGCTAAAAGGTTAACGCGAATATTTATGTAAATAATATTAACACTATTACTTCAGGTTCAAAAATGGCTAGAAAATAAGAGCTACTAAATCAAAATTCTAATTTTCCATTCACGCTGCGCAAGAAAAATTGTTGTTCGATTGATACATTTCACAAATCCAGCCACGAGAATCGAACACGATTACGTGCAGGTGCGTCTAGTCTACAGAAATTGTCACACCTAACGAACAAGTGCCTCGCGTTTACTTGAAATAATAGAATTTGGTGAACTTTCTTTTACCACATACCAGTGTAACGGTTCGAATAGAAAATACAACCAAAGGAAGGCGATTTTTTTAAATTCTTCCGAAAATGTAGGTACAGGCAGGGTGTTTAATGACGACAGGAATTTCGGGAAACGGCGTGACCTACTTTCTTTCATGGAAACACGCACGTTGCGACTGGCGCTAAAGTAAAAAAAAAGGGAAAGGAAAAATGAAACGTTGATTCAGAGTCCGCCACTGACCACTCTATAGATACCAAGCTTGCGGTGGATCCGTGACGAGCGAGAAATCCGTCAGCGCGAGCGGAACAGCGATAGTAAAATATTCAAAATTATACCACCCTCTAAACGAGGATATTCTAGCCGCGTCGAGCAACGGCGATGAAACAAAAGCCATTTTTAAGGGGAACAGTTTCTCGCTTCGGACTGGGCCAATTGTGACGTGCTCTGACAATACAGACAATCAGGTTACATGAAAAATAAGAGACATTGGATTGTTACGACCCTCTTCCGTTTCAATTAATGGCTAACATAGCAGTGGCTGTCAATATTTGTTGTTTTTTTTTTCATTTCGACGCGTGTACTCATGTTTGTTACATTTTTATTGATAGGTCAATGGTGGTGGAGAATTATTACGTATCCATTACTGATGGTTACTTGATGCTCTCTATTGGCTCGTTTTGAAACATTTTGAATGTTTTTTTAATGTTAGAATTGAAGGGTAAGGGGAATAAGCAGGGACTGTCACAACAATAACTTTATTGAGAAAATTAAATTGTAATCCTTAGTCCATCAGTAAATAAACAAGGTTCAATGAATTTAATTATCAATTAAGTTTTTTACATAATTTTCTTCTCAAATAATTTCTTGTTTTACGTATTTTGTTACAGTGCAGAGTCGACATTTCCTGTTTTTAACCAGTACGTATTATCTTTAACGTCATGTTACGTGGGTATTTGAACCTCATAACCTTTTGTGATTTGACAGGTTTGTAGTCGCAGTTGCCACCAACAAAATATGCTATAAATCGCAAAATCACGAGAAATGGACATTTCCAGATTTTTCCCTTTACCCTTCAATTTTGGTAGTTCGAAAGGACTTTTAATAAATAGACGTGGGGTCTCGCGATTCTAATTTCGATCTTACTTTAATACTGTTCATCCATACTTCAATCTACTTCAATCTTAAAGGAATAAAACATTCATCAACATTCTGAGGACTTGACATTCTTGAGGCCTGAATAATACTCGAAGTGATTCGAAATCACTAGGACTGAATACAAGATGGAATAATGAGACCTCCTGATATCCAGCATCACTATATTCACAGTAAAGGGGCCCATACTGCTGTATCGCTACATGTTGCAAGTATCAGTATCGCGATACAAATCTCAACGTGTATTTGACTGTCTCAGTATCGATGTATCAGTATCAGCTGGTATCATCGCCTGTATCGAGGTACTGAAACTTTTTCTCTTTAAGGATTCTGTTAATGCTACAGCAATTGATATACACACCGGTGGTGGAGGGAACATTTCAGTACCGCGTTTTGAACTGAACTGATGTCTCGTGATTCCGTTTCAGCGTGTATGTGCTGTTTGATACCTGACACAAATCTCGAGATACGGGGCCCTTAATGGATATAATTGCTGGTAAATTTGCCTACTTATAATAATACTGAGAATCGACTCGTAAAGGTGATAGCAGATTGAAACTAACATGGCTTGTCTTTTGACAAAGATTAACAGAAGCAAGATAGTTGAACTTTTTACTTGAAAACTTCGTCTTTATGTGTACTCTGTGTATATGTAACTGTGTCGATTCTGCTAAAGTCGAGCTACGTCTAATTGGAGGACGCTTTGATTTACTTTAGTTCAGAACATTATTCAATATGCTACGAAGAGACTGCTACAACGTTAAACAAGACCAGTGATACCTACATCCTTCTAAAACCGCCATGTCCACAAACCTGGGGGAGTTACATAACTATTTTGATGCATGAAGTATTGCCTGCGAAGGATCGAGGTCAGGTCTGACAAACAGATCCCTCAGACGGAAAGATTTCTTGCACACTGTTGGAGAACATCCAAAATCACTGGTATCAAAAGATCACTACTATACCTACATACGTTTCGTAACACGTAGGCATAACTTTTAAACTTAAGTATTAAATCCATTTTAAAATAACCCCCAAAATTGACGAAAATGATTTGTGTATAATAATTTAGCCACCCTCTGTAATAAGCATGCAGAACACATTTCTTTGAGAAGAAAATGTACTACCCAAAACCCTTGAACTATTATAGAATGTGCAGTAGTTCCCACACGAGACTGCAAAATCTACATTTTACAGTCCAACGATTCTTTCCCCAGGAAGAAATAAAATTTGTTTACGTCGAAGAAAATCCTCCATGCTGTAGATTTTTTTTTCTCACCATTCTAAAAGTTCGTGGAATGGTCAGACCATTTACTTATAATTAGATCATATTTTTAGAAAATATTTCTATTTTTTATAGATTCTCTCGAGGTGACTTCTTATGGAAAATTCCTCAGTATTTATAAATATTAATAAGTATGTATTTATAAGTATCAAGTGAATCATATATTGGAAAAATAAATTACACGGTTAAAGAGTTTTTGTTTCACACACTTCCCAAAGAATTATTCGATATCTCCCCTTATTACCCGAACACACGCCAGGGGTAAATAAAAAGTTGAGGGATACACGAATTTCATGCGAACCTTCGTGCAGGCTTTCGGGGCATTCTTTACGAAGACAATATGCAAACGAAGCCACGAACGTGATAACGTTAGAATTTACTTTAGCTGGAGCAAATTTACTGAAAATCGAATTCTCGAACGGACCCACATACATACGTTCGAGAGTCTGGAAAATGGCTAACCCCCCCCGCCGAGTATGGCTACTGCGAAATTGTTTCCGGAGGAGATTATTGCATCCTTGGTTTAATCGAGGCCCGTAACATCGACGGAAGTTCAGAATGCTTCGCTTTCGTGGCTGAACGCCGTAGGAATAAATCAGCCGTATACAGACGTTAAGAAAATTATTCGCGCTGATAAGTCAGCTAAGAGTTCCTAAGTCTTAAATTCGACAGCGCGGTAACAAGAGTGCCGTCATTATTAGAGTAAGGGTCTTTTCACACGAGACGATTATGTGGCTCGCGAATGGTATTCGGGGTATGTCCACTTCACAGATGCAGAGCTGATTTGAAAAAGAAGAGAATAGGAAATATGTGAATATGTTTAAAATGCCAGGCGCGAGGCATAAAATTGTTTCGTGTGGACAAGTCCTGAATTATTTTAAAATTCTTTATTTAAAGTTTAGGGTTTCGTGTAACAGCAGCGTACTTTTAGATCGCTGAACCTCACCGCTAATATTCGATGTAAATTTGCTTTTACAAATTGTGTGTTTCATCTTGCATTCAATTCATCTTTCTCTTTAAATTGTTATTTTGAAGTCAGGCACTGAAGCAGTTTTGGTAACCTTTAAGAATGCATTGAAAATATGTTTGGGAATGATGGATCGCTCGGCAAGTGATCGCACTGTCTATTCAGAGTCTATTTTGAATCATAGCATAATATTGTTTACACAAATCATAGGGCAGGCATTTACATGAAATCTGCATCTCGTTATGTTTGTAAATTGTTCTTTTCACAAACTAGGGAGGATAATAAGTGACACAATTTGCTGACTAAAACAGTTCCCAAATAGGACCCTGGCCTACACTGCAATTTACTCGAGTAATAACTCCTTTTTTTATTAGAAATTATTATATCTCTGGGGGAGGGATAAATAAATGTGAAACCATCTTCCTATCTGCTTCACAAATTAATGTTGCAATTAATAGTAAAAGAATTTACGACTTTTAGAGGATTTAGTGTTTACAAAGATGGAGAACCTATTCTGCAATCATGAATTATTCATAAATCTGTACCTTTTAACAGTAACACCACTGTGCTAGTCATCCACCATAATTTTTCATCTTAGAAACGACAGTGCTTTGTAAAACTCAAAACGTTGCAAGGACTTCTCTTTAAGGGATCCTTTCTATAAACATCATCATCGGAGGACAAGTTCCTAACAATGTACTATTGTTAGGAACTTGTTTAAAAAAAAGAAGGTTTGCACAGCTGACATCAACGTGAAGAGTTTACTTTAAACGTAGGAGGTCGGTATTTTCCATTGAATACAATGGACAAGATATCGTGGGAATGTCTCTCTTCGTTGGAGAGAGGTTCGCTAATAGTGCTTTGGTAATAACGAGCTTCCAGCTTTGTTGTCAAAGAATTCTCCATTTTATCGATTATTTGAGAATCACGTATACAGTTCCCTTCGAATAAGAATACACTATGCCACCGGAGTATGCAGTGTAACATCTTCATCTCTACGAACAATTCATTTCGTACTTTATTAACTGATATATTTTCGGGGTTAATTTGATTTTCAAATTTACTACCATCCTTAGTTATTCAAATCACTATAATTGCAAGGGAACGGAAGAATTATATTATTCTTTATGAGATTTATTAGTCGTGTTTACACATTCGAGAGCATTTGTTTGCAAAACCACAATTACTATTACCGCATCGTTTTACCAATTTTCTAACGGAACGACTACTTAATAAACATTCCACGTCAGAGGATATACGTACTTCAGACTTCGACGAACTCGAAAGCTTAGCTTAAATCTGAACTTGAAACATTACCGGGCCCCTTGTCTATGTAAATTTAATCCGATTTTCTCCTTTGGTTAAATACCTTAGGATTACATACGTGAGCAATGTTTTGGTGGTTCTACGAATAAATTCATAATGGATCTTTAATTAAAAACAGTGAATTTTCCCTTCGTCCACACTTAAGGGGGTATTCTCGTGTAGAAGGCCAATATTTTGCTTTCTTTAGGGGCAGTGCACAAAAAAACTACACAGCTTTCACAAATGAGCATTATCCACACGTATTTATTAAACTTTCACTTAGTTGCATTTAAATGACTTTCGTGTTTATTTTATTATGAAGAAACCGGATTGCAAATATTTTACAATTTGCCTTTGTTATAGTACTTTTAGGTAGGCTGCTAAAGGATACATTATCTACTTTTAAAACGTGTATCGAATTTTAATAAAAGTGTTCTTAGTCAAGAGTTATGATGATTTTAAGAAATGGGTCTCATATTCAGCTACTTTACCCTATCTACGTGAAAATTTCAACGAACGACGAAGTGGAATAATCGAATTCTCGTGTACCGAATTAAGATTCAGCCTGTGATAACGTGAACGCGTAACGCGGGGGCGCGATGAAGAGGAAGACAGATAAATACGTTCACCGTGAACTCATCTGCAAGTCGCTAGCTAGGAAGTCGCAGATGGACGCGCGACAACACTCTTCACGATTACACCCGGAGGGCTGACTAGAATTTACCTTTCCACGCGGCGTTTATGGGCTGCAATTTCCACCTACAGCTGGCAATTTTTCCACAAAGCGACCGTCCGCGACGGCTTAATGCGCTGGCGATTAATTCCGAATGAATTCCCCATTCCTCGTTAAACGATCCTGCCCTCACTCGACACTAACGCCCCCCGACCGGATATCACCCGGTTCGTTATTAGCATTCGAACGACCTCATCGTCAAACTTGCCCGTGGCACGGGGGAATACAGGCGGGGTTAATAAAATCCAGCAGTTAGCGATTATTGGTGTTCCAAGGGTAGGAATTCTATCGACAAACGGCAATCCTAAGTTGTCGATAACGATAACCTGTCTTTTATTCCGGCGATCCGATTACTTCCCTCGAACCTGCTGCCTTTCTCCCCCCTTTTCCAACCCCCTACTCGTGCTCTAATTAAATTGCTGCTCAGGAAGAAACGACAGCCGAGGAAGCTGGACGCGTGATGCGTGGAAACGCAGGGGGCAAAAGTTACGGTGTAATGAACAGTGCAAAAACTAATATAAATCACGGGGGACAGGGGAGGGGGGGAATGAATGAAGTCAATTCTGGGATTGGTAAATTACACGTTTGTGCGCGGCGTGGCCTGTTACGGGACAACTGGCCACGCTGCCACGCTGAGCAATTGCAGAAATCCAGTGATATTTCACGAGCCGCTGCCGGGCCCAGATATTAAAATATTTCGCAATTAGTTCACGCCATTTTTGCAACTGAAATTGCGATATCTTCTGTACACAGGACCGCCGTGTACGATAAACCGAGAACGCAAACATCCGATACAGCCCTGCGCAATTTTATTGGCTTGAAACGAAACCGTTCGTGTTTTTTTTATAACGATCAGTAGAAAATGTTACAGTATACGAACAGCCATCCGCCTACCTTAGATTATGTTTTTTCTTTACAATGCTGCAGGTGCTTCTAGCAAATTCGCAATGCGCGGGAAATTTCCTCCAAAGGAATAAAATGCAATAGCGACTTTTGCTGTACAGCTGGCTACTCGGATAATGATGCACAATGGCAAATGGCCATATTGTGACACATGCGAGGCTCGCGACATGTGTACGTACATACATGTGAGCACATTTGTTGCAGCTAGGCTTTTATCCTAGGCACAAAAGTACATGTCCCTTTCAAATACGTGAAAAGGTAATGTAAACTGCGAGATCGTTGCCAAGCGTGAGTAACATTGGGAGCCCTGACAGAGAACAATCTTTTAGAATACATTCAGGTTACATTTTTCAATGATTGTAGTTTACCGTGATTGTTGAGAGAAGGTTGAGTTATTTTCAAGTAGTGTCGTAGTTTCATTTCAGTATACGAAGGGCCGTATAATACTCTTTTAAATATTTAAATCACGCTTGCCAATAACAGTTGAATATATTACCTATGGGGAAATATTTTATACTGATCTTGTAATTTATAGTTTCAGAACAAGTTTAGAGAAATAAACAAATTCAGATTCTGTGGAATCTGACCGGTAGGCGACCGCGAGCGGGTCGGGCCGCAAAGGCTTTCGCCGGTTATTCGACATTCTAGTATAAGAATAACATGAAAGCTGAAACATTATTCACAACTCAAGAGGAAAGGCCTATGAATAAACGAAGCATCATTCCAGCTTCTCAAACAAACTCGAATCATTTCGACCAATTTTAAAAAAGTTATTCTGCTTTAAAGAGTGCGCAAATACTTTTGTCCCCTACTGACGCTTACAACCTCACATACGCATACAAATTCCTCTCCCCCACCCCCGCCCCTAAAGAACTAAATCACACTCGGTTTTCGAAGGCTTTGCCGAACCTGCGCACAAAATATTTCCACCCACTTGTGCAAATAACTCCCAATAGCCCGAAACACGATAGAAGCATAAATATTAAGTAATATACCACTCAGAATAAACAATCCTCTCGAGTGAAATGCTGGGCATAATTAAGCCTGACATTTCAAAGCATTCTTTCCTCGACACGACTTCATTTGGGAAGAAGAGCTGTCACTCTCCAGCGTGCACTGCCCTGCATTTCATCTCTGAAAGCAAATGGGAGAAAAGCGGGGCTGCCTCGTAACACCACGTCACATCTCCCCTTCCCGTTGATGGAACGACAGCTGAGCTTCGTCCACAACGAATGAGCGGATAAAAAGTTCGTAAACTTCGACACATCCTCGAGAAACGGGCAACGAGGGATGAATTTGAAATTGGCGATCGCAACTAGGATCCAAGGTCGCAAATTCTGGATTCCAGGATCGAGCAGCAGGTGCTGCATTGGCTCCATGAATATTGCACATCTGTATCGGTCAACGAGGATAGTATATCCTCGTGCAAGATTAAGTATGTACGTAAGACCTACTTAAACACTGTTTAGAGATACACGTAAATAGGATACACTGTTTTGTATGGAGTTTCGTTTCTGAGAAATGTCCACCATTAATTTAATTATTCTAACAAGGGAAGATCCCGAACCCGAAAATTCAAGAAATTCTGAAACTTTGTGAATATATATATGGGATTTCCTCCTGGTTACAGCGCAATTTTTGTTTGCTGCCCGAATTCACTCTAAGCGGGTGGAATTAACCCCTGAAAATTCGGCTATTTGCAGATTTTACTTTGTAACTCGCAATCTGTAAGAGATAGGGAAAAAGTTTCAAGACAAAGGTTACTTCTTTTAATTAGATCTATCATTTGGTGAAAAAATTATTTTACAGTTCACGAGTTATAACATAAAATCGGAAAATAACTGGATTTTCAACGGTCAATTACACCGCTGGAGTGAATTTGGGCAACGAACAAAAATTCCGTTGTAATGAGGAGGAAATTCCCTCCATATTCACAAAGTTTCAGAATTTTTCGAATTTCCGGGTTCGGGATGTTGCCTCGTAAGTAATTTATGGAATCGACTCGTCATTTAGATTTTTAATAAGGGAAACTCGTTGATTTTCGTTACGACACGCATGAAGGAATGCATATTTGTGTAGAGTTTAGAGTGATTAATATTAGTTTGGTAATATAATATAGAGTGATTATAATTAACTACTTAAGAAAATGTGTTACGCAAGATAGAGTCCAATAAGTTGGGAAGTCCTGGTCTACATAGTTCTATCTACTTCGATTCACCCTGTTTCTAGTGAAGAATATATATCACAAAAATTATTTGCAATGACACGCATCGTGGGATTGCTGCTTGTTTCATCTCTTACTTCAGCTTATATTATTATACAATATCTTCAACGTATTACGCCAATAGAATTTACAGTAATAAATTCTTCAACTGTAGTACTATTCTTCCAATATTTTCCATCCAAGAACCACGAAACAAATTTATATTATTTATTTAAAGAGTTTAACCGGACTACTCGCTCGATTGCTTAAGTACACACATAAGGAAGTTATTAAACTTTGATGCACCACATGCGTGAATACAAAAGATACAATCATTTTCTATATCAGCACCAGCACGCGTCCCCTAGGAAAATCCTGTCTTATTGCCTCGGAATCGACTTTCCAGTAGGTACATATCACACCCATACGGTGCATTTATTATGTAACTGCCACATCCTCGAGGAAGTACATGAAATATCTGATACCAACCAAGTCGTACGAGACTAGTATGTTCGAATTCCATAATAGCCTCGTGGCACCATGCCGGGCAGAATCAAAAGCTGTTACGTACTATCTGCCTTTATAGAGAGCATTCCACCTATCTGGTTCCTTGTCACGGTATCAAAAGGTCATTAATTCATTTGAATGCACAATATGTATCTAATAATGAGCACGATATACTCTATATGTATATTGTAGCATGGATCTTGAATCGTTGAACGTGAATGGGGAGAAAATTGTAGGAACTGATTTTCCAAATTCAAGGAAATCTTTATATTTTCTTATTACAATTTATATAATTGTGTAATATTTATATAATATTTTTATAATTCTGAAATTTTGGTTACTGTATTAGAGGGCATGTGCCTTGATAGACTGATATGATAGAAAGAAGATACAACAAGTTTTCAAGTCACAAAAATTTTGTGAACGTCGTTCAATGTATTAAGAATTCTAAATAACCCACAACCATTTCAGTAAACTGAAAATACTGTTTGTTAAAGTTCTGCTGTATCGAAGATGCGATTGTTAAATGGAAGTTGTGCTTGGTTGCGCCCGGAAGGCAGACACTGTTCTATCGGCACTCCGATAAATAATGTGGCTACGCTATTGGATCTAAATTATTGCGTATAATATCCAATAATATACACGTTAGCCGATAACAGAAGCGTTATCGAGCACCTTTCGATATACGATACGCAGGGAGGAGAACAAACCTACGTGGAAATTCGCATTGAATCTGTTTCCTGTCGCAGATTTGTTATAGGGTATCAAATCAAAGTTTCGAGCGCTTGACTAAGACTATTCGTGGTCATAATAAAATTACTATCGATCTAAATTTCTTAGCGATTAAGAAATGAGACAAGTTCAGTCTATAAATCTATAATATTGGTTAAAATGCAATTACTTGCGCTTATTGATTCAAGTGTATGTATTTACTTCGTAAAGTCACGTTCCTTTCGAAATACAATGTTCTCATCCTCGAAATTTCAGGAGCTACATACATTCTGCCAATTGTTTGAAACAGAAAGAAGAATCTAATCGTTATTTGTAGAGGTTGCGCGAATCACTATCGATTTCCGTTAGGCGTCACGTTGATCCGAGAAAAATTCGATCTGTGAAATTGGTTATAACGCGATTACCGTGGGAACACCCATAGGAATTAGTTTAAAATGCAAATCCCTGCCGTGGCATTACTATTCGATGTTTTATCCCGATTGCAGTGTAACGTTTCGCCACCGAATTGAATTTAGAATTAAACTGATTTCATATTACTTCGCATGCTAATTGGACACGCGACCGTAAGCTGAAACCGCCAATTGAAATTTCACACGCGACAGAGACTGTTACACGGAATTAGACAGTTCGTTTGACGGTTTGACGATGAGAAAGTGAAACGATCGAAAGGTGTTTCAGCGATGCCGCGTGTTTCTAGAAGTTCCTGTTACACTTTGATTTGTTTAATCGAATTGTGATGAAATTGAAGGATATTTAATCGTTGCTAATCGAATAGTGCCTGTTAAAGCTGCATTAATGAGCTTCCAACTTCCAATTTGCGAGTTGACGAATTGGAATCTTTCGCGCAATTTATAGATGCATTTAAATTATACCATAGAAAGTTCATATACGTGTACTTTCACAAAAGCAGAAGTCATTTTCAAATCTTCAGTGGCCTCACTTAAGTTTGCGTTTGTTTCACCCAATGGCCATACAATTAAATAAAACTGTATCGACGTATCTACAATTTTGACCTATGGTTGTACACAATAATATGAAAATTTATCCTATGTATTATAATGCACATTAGTTTTTATCATATGTATTATAATGCACATTAGTTTTTATCATATCTTTATAATGCACATTATATTAATAATTACAAAATTATATTGTCCGTATTAGAGTTTATTCATTCAAAGTGGAAGATATTTTGTTTGCAGAGATTTCAATGGTACACTCAATGAACACTCAATGTTAGTCAATGGAAGGGTACATTTTTATTCCACCCACTTTATTCTTCATCCCAGAATGCGTTTAACGAGGTGAACGGAGTGCACTTTTAATCAATCGTTTACCACGAGTATTGGCGACAGATAGGTACCTATAAAGGTTAAACACTGCTTGAGCTTATGATGTGGGAAATCACTGAATTATCCCAGAATTATAGCTATAACTATGTTATGTACGCCCATGCAAATCTCTGATAAATGGTCGGCGTAAAGTACCATTAATTTATCTCATTAACTGCATCTTCGTATTCACAGCACGATATATGAATGATTCACATGATAGGGAGAGCAATTTCGCATGTAATAATATCGTAAAAAATTGTAAGAAACCTAGTATTGTACTTCTAGGGAAGAAGTATTCCCTAGTATTCCCTTTGCAAATTAAATAACTTCTACACGAGCAACTGGTTTATATTTTCAATAGTTTTATAAATAATTGTGTGCACAAATTTCAGCTGTTATACTGTATACCGATATCTAGTCAAACTCGAATGGGTTAATGCGTGTATGACGATACTTTGGCTTCTAGTATCTGTTCATACTGAATCTTAATGGCACAAAGCATCTATATTGCAGCACATTGATGCAGCGCACGTATTGGCTGTTTGAAGTTGCAACAGCACCGAATTAAATTATTAAAGTGTATTCGAGCAATTTTATTGTGCGATTGGATTTAGTCGTGCCTGGAAATAAAAACAAATGCCAAAACGCAGCAGTTAGCTCGTCTTTTAAAAGGAGAAAGAAGTGAGACCAACTTTAAAAAAAAGTAACGATTATCAGTCTTAATAGTACCTAATCACGCCGTTCCAAATGATTCTAAGTTGGAAAATAAAATGGTACTAATGGGAAATCGAAGTCTGATTATTCATTGCTCCTTCTTCATTTGCAATAACTGTTAATATGAAAGATTAACTCTAATTACCGTTCGGCCAGTTAAAACTGCAGTGAATTAATTTTCTAGAATTCAATTGAGTCCTGTGAATGAATGTGCTTGATTTCTAAAGGATGTTGTAACTGTTAAAACAAGTAAACGAGATTTTATAAAATGTCCAATGCAGGTAATTATTTTAGCGAAGAATGGTATCTTTCAGATTCTACTTCACGTTCTAACCGGATATCCATTCCCGATCCAGCAGGACGTATAAAAGGACAAGTAGGAATATAACTTGCACTGCCAATTCTACATGAATCCTATACCCCAAAGAGTTCACTGTACCACATGAAACGGAATATTGGCACATATTCCGATATCTTTCTCGTTACTTAGTCTTACAAGGGTATAAAACTGATCATAGGAAGATCTTTTAAATTCAAGAGTCCACCAAGTATCTTTCCTAGTTAAGTTACACCTGTCGAAAATTGAAATTCTTTTAACTAAAAGAACAAAACATTTTTGAGGAATTTTTTTCTCTCGGCTTAGTATCGATAACAAACTTAAATAGATATGGCCTACGAAAGTATTCTATCCTATTTCCTTTGCATGCTTAAACTGTGCAAATATTAATATAGTTACAGTTAAGCGTATGGAAATTAAAAATAAATTATTTTCACTATTTTTTCCACCCCAAAATATATTGATGTTTTCCTTAAACTGACTCGAAATTTTAGAACTTTCCCCTTTAAGCTCCGCCATTTCTCCAAAAATTATTGAAATTAAATTTCCGTACGCTTAACTGTAATCTCCTTTTTTTCTCAGATGGACGCGACGTGAATAAACTGGGAAACCATCAGACCGTGTTCGAGGCGTCGCGCTCTACGGCGACCTCTATAACTTGATTAAAACTGTACATTTTGTCACACAAAAATTCTAAAATACTGTCCACTACGTGCACATTTAAACCCCATATCAATGACTTTCCTACGAAGTATGGATATCTAACATAAAATTGAAAAAAATTCCACTTTTTTCCGGGCTTCAAGGTGTTGTTCCCCCTTAAGGAACGGCGGGAAGAAAACTGATGGCATGAAGAAGCAGTGGTGTATAAAATAACGATTTGAACTGAAGATTATTTCAGGGCTAATGGGTTCTCAGAAATTATTTAGAAAATAATGTGGCAACAGTCTGATTCGTACAGATATACCACGAGGTATTACTGAAACGCTACTTCTTGCGTTCTCGTACGAACCAGCAAGCAAAAGGCACATCTTAGTTCCAGAACAATCCCGAGCAAGATTACGTGAGAATAAAGGAATTCATGGCGCAGCTCGAGGAGATGAAAGCAAACAAATTGGAAATGTAAACACTGGTTTTCCATGGTGCAGAGCAACTGGTTATTGTGATTCATGAAGCGTCTACTGTCAACAGTATCGCGCGGCAGATTTAATCTACGTTTTAACGCGGTGTACCCCGCCTCATGAACATTAAAGGAGCAAGGGCGCGTAACTCATCCTCGGGGAACTTGTCTGTGAAGAATATTCCACCCAGTGATTGTCATTTCATTTATCTTCCAGAGTAATTCGTTGGCGTTCAACCAACTTAATCCTTCCATTTGTAAAAATCTGTTATGAGAATACTGTGCAATTGTAACTATTATTTACAGTGCAAATTAAAAGTGCAATCGGTACGACTACAATACATTTTCATCAGTATTTCCTTGGGTACCGTGTACATCTATCGCTATTTATGTTTATGCAACATATATGCAAAATATAAAGTTAGTCATCCAAAGTTGAAACCTGAAATATTTGTGTAAAAAGGTAATGAATGCCTAAAGTGCTTATATTTATAAATATTTGTTTTTTTACTTGTGATTTTCTTTGACATCTGATTTCCTTACCACAAGCTTTACGTTATTTTATGAATTAAATATTACCTAGAACCCTATACACATCGCAATAATATATTAAATTGACAAATACCACCATAAATAAATATAATATTTCTCGACCATACTTTTATCTCTGCTCACCATACTTCCAACTCATATTGCTCAAAACTCATTTCGACTTTTCCCCTGCACAACGAAACAAGGCGTGCAACTAATTTAGGAACTCTTACCCGCCATTGTATAACTAAAAAAAACTTCTTTCGAACTCTTTAATACGTGCTAATAATACTCAACACCATCAACGTCTCCGATGTAATTTCTTTCACGAGTTTTAAACGATTTGCTTCTTTCACCACCACCCCTCGAGCGGACGCCTAACGTGAAATTAATTGACGCTCTTGCACTTTTAAAATTTCACCTTAAAAGCATTGAACTATCTTTCCCGTGGCAGCTGTCCGTAATTACCGCAACAAACGCGAACTTCTAATTCTGTCGTATCGCTTCCGTTGCACTTTTATGGTAATCTGCAGCGGGTGATTAAACCGCTGCATTATCAACCGGTGGGTGTTAAAGTAAACACTGCTCGTTCGTGTTGATTACAACGTGCCGTTCAAGGCATAATTTCCGTTAATGCGTTATTTGGGTTAGACCACGTAGAACACGCTAACACCTGCGGCCGCAGTTAGGAATGAGAAAACAACGGGCACGGTCGCCAGCTGAGTCAGCAGTTCCGTGTAATTAAATCCATTTTCGGGATTCTTCGGCCACGGAAACGAAAAAAAGCTGCTGATCACAGAGCAACATGCTAAGTGAGAGTAAATACGAATTATGGAGGAATAATTTTTTATCATGAGAATATATCTGTGTTTTTGCAAATCGATTTTACACCTTGGATGGCGAACGGTGGATAACGTAATCCACTTAGAATTTTAGTAATTAATCTGTGGCGTTAGGAACGCTGTGTCACTTTAATAATCTTGATGTAGATGCAAAAATTTATAAATCTTAATTCTCTGCATTTTATTGCATCATGCCGCACGTTAGCAACCATTAAATTTATATACAGATTGGTGTTTCAATCCCGTTTCTCGGAGGTCAAATAAATCGATAGAAAATTGTCGAAAATCGGGTCATGGGTGTAACTATACTATAGCAGCTCTGTATTTTGCATACATGCATCTATTATTCGAGGGAGCTTGGATGCCCCGATCATCATGAGGTGAAATGAAAACATTCCTGCTGCGATTAAAGTCAGACTTCGAATATTTCCTCACGTAAAGAAGCTTACTGTAATGCATTTCTTCACGAATGCATTCATTGGAGGCTCTGAACTATTTTCTGTGGTAGAAAAACATTTCTAACAACTCTTACTGAAAGTGTGTTCTTTCAAAACAATTTGAAACACATATTCAGTTGTTTATAATACGAAATTTTCTGCATTTGGTTATGATACGAAATTTTATACAGTAGCGGACAAAATAGTTACCACTTTTTCAATTTGCTTCATTTTTGTTATTTTTTAACTTCAACTTGGAGCTGGTGTATGTGTTTAATATACATATTCTGATGGATAATTGAAAGCTGTATAAAACCCAGTCAAATTTATGTAATCAACAAAAAAAAATTATGACATTGAACGGGACAACACATTTTTTGGGGCCGACAAAGGAGTTACCACTTCAGGTATTCTTTTAGGCCATCCTAAAATCAGAATGTGCCCTCGCCAAATATTAGATTTTTTATTGCTTTTCAAAAGTGGTAACTTTTTAACAACTTTAAAGGTGTGTTATGTAGGGATTTTGTTTATTGATATATATTGATATCCGTGCTCCTGATGTTAAATGGCAGAGGAAAATCAATCCCAGCTTCATTTCTATTTTCTATCGTTCCCCCATCCACCCACTTACCCAACTTGCAGCAACCACGCCACGAAATTTGCGATGTTAAATGTAGCATCACGAAATGTCGAATAGAAATTTCAACACGTTACTCAGGCAATCTCGTTTAACTCCCACCCCACGCGTCTCTAGGCATATTTGAACGTTTGCTAACGTTTCACGAAGCCCTTTTATGCTCGCCAGCACCTCCACACCAGAGACGGGCAGAATGTTTGTTTATATCAAATTTCTAATTACGAATAAGAGTTAAATAAATTACTCAGCATGTGCCGAATAAAGTTGACCCGGGTTAACTTTATAATAATGAATACAAAAATTACATTTAAACAAATTAACTTTCTTCGTCGAATAATCTGAAGTTAAAGTAACTTTTATTTGACCCGTTATTTAAATAATTTTTTATTTCAGCTTGGTGTTGAAATTGATCGGAGTTTGAAATTTTGTTACGTTCCTCTCTGCTCCAGCACCTCACTGAAATATACCAAGTTTCAATTCCTTGAGGAGGTATTCCAAATTACATTTATCGACAAGGACCAGGACCCTATACACTCGGGACAGAAAAATGCATGGGATGTTCCGCGTACTTTATACCTTGTCTGTGGTTGCATTCAAGGGAATTATGTACCTACATAACGGAATCAAGAGTTCGAGGATGTATGTACATTCGCTTTCGAATGTTACGCGAGCATAATTGCCGCAACTGTGTATTCGATGCTGATGGTTCATAGTTCTTTTCTACTGCAAGCGTCCCATCTCACCCTGCGCTTGACACAAGTTGGACAGATTCAAGCTGCTTGCGAAATGTGCATTCTGAATATAATTCTAATTGGTCAAAGCACGAGCTTTATCGCATTGGAGATCGAGGTGTTTTGATAGTTTGATTGTTGAATGAAAAATGGGGAACAGAAATTTCATTGAAATGAATATGGTGCCTGTTGAAATCTATACAGCTGTGTAAGGTAATTACACGCGAGGTAATTCTGGGGACTGAAGAATGAGGCTCTTTAAGGCGAGCCTCGGGTATATTCGAAGATTTGAACAGTTTCCAAGTCGGAACGCTACATTCTGATGTAAATGAGTTTTAGTCTGAGGCCAGTTTACGGTAAATTAACCAACGACACCACCCCCACCTTTGTGCGGGATCTCGACGGTTATGGTGTACTTTTCCTTCTGAATATTCACTTGCACCTTGCGCGCCTGCGTTTTAATTCCCACTATCCGGTCACGTAAATAGTTGGATGGCGTAGTGAAACATATTTAATTGTTTCATGTATACAGAAATAATACAGAGCCCATATTAGTGTTAAGGCAATTAAATCTTATGATTTCAAACGATGTTCCGTCGAAGAGTGAAGAACACCTGTTAACTCAGAATTCGTAAACAAATTTCGATAATCAGGGGAGTGCTTAGAAGGAAAGTTAGGCAACCCGGCAATTCAGAAAATTATTTGCAACGGTGTGTGGAAGTAGATATTTTTTTAGGTACCGTAGTGCGGTTTTAGGGGGTGAAATCACCCATTGGACAAAATTCAGAATTTTCTTTTCCGTGGAATACCTATATCATAATTTAAACGGTAATGCTGCTTTTCATTATAAATCGACCTGGCCAGCGTCGCAACTGAAACTTGCTGCACTCGCACCAGATTCACCGTGCAGCTACATGTCCTCCTGACTGCAATATTTTGTTATTGTGGCACAGACATGAGTGAATTATGTATCCACGGCTCCCTCTTTATTACGTGCTCACCCTGGGAAACATCCAGCAATAGCGGTAGAATTGCTAACAACTTCGCTACACGTGTTTCCTGGCCTCGAAATTGTAACCACTGTGGATATATTAATTAGAACATACAAACACGAGCTGGGTGTCCCTCGGAATGCAACTGGAGTGTCAATATTCCGTGGAAATAATTCTTACGATATAGGTACCGCTTAATATCACTTACACGATGCAATGTTTTTGCGCAATGCACAGGGAATGAAGTTTTGATCGATGTCGGGTGAATGGAAAAGAATCGACGTTTAAAAAGAACGCCCCTCTGGTCTGCAACCGCTGCATGGGTCGAGTGAAATTGTTGAAAAGATCGAATTGGAATGGAAATCGGATTTTATGCCTCTGTAGACCTCTTAAATATCAGTATTTCGCTCCATTTTTTTTTTTTTAAGGCAGGCGTGTAACTCCCTGTGAAATTTGTATGCAATGCCTCTGGGCCGGCAATTTATATGCTAAATTGAGGTAGAAGGTTGCACTTGATTTTATTTGCGACGTGATTTCGGCGATGTAATAGCAATACACGAGTTACAATTGAGAACGGTAATTTTTAAGCTTTCGGGGAAGCGCGCTGGAAATTTTGCAAATTTTTCAAATATAATTCCAGCTCGAGCACGTTGTTTGACCGCAACTTTAAATTGCACGTCGTCGTGTTTATGGGGCTGTAAACGAACTTTATCTTTGTGAAATCTACATTATCTACTTGCTGCTGTGAAAAACAATGTACATTGTAAACAGAGGAAAGTTAACATTACACATGACAGAATAATTCATATATAAAATGCATACGTAATTCCGGTATCATTATTCTTTATATCTCTTTAAAATAATCAATGATATTCTGCCACGAATAGAGCAGATGCAAAGGAAAATTAGCTCCAATATTTCTATGTGACATAATCCCTCTCGCACCCTTCTTTTTATATACGCGCTACTTCGTTCATCGAAAATATGATGTTTACATTTAAAAATATTTTGCTCAATTTTAAAAACAATATTTGAATACATATTTGTTTGTAGATTCTACAGTCCTTATACGTTTGATACTATGCTGAAATGTTTGTGAAACATTTTCGTCCCGTTTGCAGGCTTTCAGTGCGTCTTAAAATGAGATCCACTTAGAAAGGATTTAACCCAAAACTTTCTTCCTTATTCAATGTTGTTATTTTAGTTTTCATATCCCCGTTTCAGTGAGCAGCATAAACCAGGACTTACCATTTTCGATTATCGCCCTCCTGTCGTAAAGTGGCCTCTGTTTTGCAAGCATTACCCCGAGTCCGAATGAAAAAGTGAACTACAGGTTGAAAGCTTCTTCAAGATGGTTTGCCTGCACACACAGATACGAGCATGTCAATTATGAAGTCGTGTCTAAATTTTAGTATTAATAAAAATATTTCACGTAGAATGTAGTTAAATGGGTGTAGTAACTTGTAATTATTACACTGTAAACGTGAGCTTGTGATCAACATTTTTACATTTGTTTTCTAGAATGCAATAAACGAACAGCTACAATTGCCAAAAATTACCATTTAATTGAATGTACTCGCGAATAATTATAATACTTCATGGGTTATTAAATTCTATAAGGGTAAATAACATTAAAGTATCTGACTTCTAGTTATACCAAACTCCTTACACACGGAGTACACAATTCTTCAGCTTCTTAGCTAAATATATTATCTCTACTATTATGATATTTAATATTGTAATATTTATTACTATCCGTGATTTTTAAAATTCACTATGCTCAAATTTGTTTCCACTATTTTCTATTCATTTATACTTATACTGTGCAAAGTCCCTTAAATCAATATTTGAAACTGATACGTTTGATTAATATTTTGAGCTTGCTATTTTGACAACGGCCCCGTAAAAGAAAAAATTGTTGCGTCAGTTTTATTTACGTCGCCGATAAGAAGAATTTCCTCGTCTTTTACTACCGCACGTCTGTCAGTATCAGAGACAACGAGGACTTACTTTACGACGCGCACGTGACTTTTTCTTTGCGTTTACAAGTCACAATCTCCAAGTATCTTTTTGTAACAATTCTACGGTATACGTATGTGACCAAGAGAACTCGAAAATACTAATTAGGACTCGAATGGCTTGGAGTTTCGTTCTATCTGTCAGTAGCGATGGAAGTATCGAAAGTCCATGAGAACACTGGATTCCAGACCGACATTAATTTCAAGATTGCAAGGATTCTTCCACCTTTAGCTATGCTCTTATAAAAATATCTTGATGAGTAGAATTTGAGGCTTCAGTTACAGTTAAATTAGTTTCAAAGATCAAACTCTAGTAAATATAAAAAGAAAATAGAATTATCATTTTTGTCCTCTGCGATCATTAATTTCGTTTTGACATGCGAAATGTAAACGTGAGCAACGTTTGAGCTCCCACAGACCTACATACAACGAATTGTTAATTCTGCATAAATCAGCACATATATCTTTGCAACTATCAAATACAATCCCGCAGGGACGTTACGCTTCAATTAATCTAAATTGATTTGCACATGAATGCATAAGATGTTTTTAATGTAATAATAAATGAAATATGATACTGTTTATATTCAGGCACAAATACATTTATGATGAAAATAAAGGGCGCGCTCAATTTAATGTTTTTAACATAAAGTGTGCATCGAAAACAAAATAATAACGCTATTAACCAGAATTTTTATTTCAGTTGTATCGTTTTCACTCCTGCAATAGGATTGAGAATTTCGTTTCGTTTCTGTTTCTGTTTCGAGAAAATATTTCGTTCTTTTCGTTTACCGTTTCCGTTTCTGTTCCGTTCGGGGCCCTGAATATCAAAGTGGTATATAAAATTTGATGTCAGAATTATTCATGTACACATGCATAAACATTAATCTTAAACTAACATTTGACTACCACATATAAGTAAACAAAAGCCACTTCGGGTGGAATAAGTTTGAGTAAAGCATATGTAAGTAGTATGCAGCCAAATATATCAGACCAAGTGGAAGCGGATTGCCTTTGGTCAGAAGTCTGTCTGAACCAAGCTCTGTCTTCAATGACCTGTATGTATGATTCAGTAACTCTGCATACGTGTATTACTCCAGAAATAGTTTCGAGTAAAAATTGTTGAAAACAATATAAATTTTAGTCTCCTTCTCTCCTCCTCAAATAGCAACGTAGTTTAGAAACCTAATTATTACTTTTACATACAGAAATCACGAATATTGATTCACATTTAAATTAGCACAGCAAGAAAATTAATTTATATTAATTCATTACAAAACTTCTGTATTCTTATCCAAACAGTGACAAAAAGAGAATATAACTTTACATGTAATCTTATAACAAAGAGAAACGATGCTTCTTTCGATTCAAGGATGAATTTTACATCGCCTACAGTTAATTTTCTTCGTGCAGCTTCTTCAAGGTTATACTTCTATTGTACTATAGTATAGTGTATAGTGCTTCTATAGTGTGTACGTTTGCAGAGATAGAGCTCGTTGTTTGCTTTTCTATCTCTGCCATTCTTGTCTTACCTCTCCTTGAAGAAAGTTTTCTCAGTTACGCTTCGCTGGCTCCACTCGTGCAGTTTCACGTGTGCCACGGAAAAGTACAAATAGCGAGCAGCGGTGGATGAAAAGTAATGTCCAATTGAAAGTATTGTGTGTTTCGTTAGCTGCGTAAAGTACCCTAATTCTGTCGAAACATTTCTGCAATAATTTCGCTGAATTTAGTTCCCGCTGTTAAATTAGCTCAGTTCAGTGTACACTCGTGATAGGAGTAGATTTACAATAGACTTTACTTGTCATTGCACGACACACTCGCTGTCATCCCCAGAATGTGCACTTCAGTCAATCGTGACATGACCAGTAATTTCGCCCCGCTTTGAGCAAGCTTACATACTGTCGACTTACCAGCTTGAAAGCAGCAAGCAAAAACAGGTTAACAAAGCTATACAATGTCTAAGGGTTTACTACTAAAGGGAATAAATTGGCGACCCTATTTCAACAGAAAAGAATATTTTGTTCAATTCTAACCCAAGCTAGTTTCAACTCAATTCTTTTATAAGACTGAAGCCTCATAACTTGACCAATGAAACATTAAGACATTAAAAATCACTTTTCTACCTTGGTGTGCATGATTTTAACATCAAGTTTAAAAATAAATACCGTTACTCTGAAAATTAAACATACATACAATGTTATGCTTCGATTAAATAATGGGAATTTATATAGCTATAACATATAAGTGCTATCTGTTCTTTAGAAACAAAATTATATTTAAATTGAATTTAAATAATTAATTATATCTTTCACAGCAACCTTAGAAGTAAAAATCAAGATCTGAATTCCCAAATTGTCAAGGGAAGCGACCAATGCCTCGTATATTTTACCGTCTCCTTTTAGGGGTAGATGATTTTTCACCCCACTCAAAAGTCACTTTTCAGGGGTACGTGGTTACCAGCTTTACGAGAAGAATTTGGGTTGCACGCCGAGATTCCCGAAAATGTAGAAAAGCGATGCCACAAAGTAGGAAAAGTATTCTAGGAACGTGGCCACCCTTTTCTTGGATAAGTTTCGGGGACTTAACACACTAAACCGGTATATCTCATTTTCAGGAATTTTCTGAAGGCATTCTTCGGTGGGCTTAAAAACTCGTAACTTCTGATTTGCTCGTTTGCATTCTTAAAAGCACATACTATGGAAATATGCAGGGAAAATATCGGTGTTCAAAAAATTTTACCTGGGATAGGTAACTCCTAAATCGAACGCAACGTAATTAACTATATGAACACAAGTAACGATAGTTAAAGACAGTTTAAAGTATGAATAGCACCTAATAAAAATAGAACAATTTAATCAAGTACTATGTTCTACTTTCTAGGTCACTTAAGAGGTCATTCTACTTTGATCGGCAGAAAAATGAAGCTATATTTAATGATTATTTTCTCAATAAGTACAACATACAATGAAATAAATCTTTTTGTAATTTATTAAACTACTCTTATATTATACAAACAAAATTTAAAAAGATTTTTTTTAATTTGTTTCATATGTTTTATTATAGCGTCAATGTGACACCTAAAAAAAAGAGGTATGTTCGTGGTGTAGGCGATTTCCCGGCTCGAATATTTCAACGTCATCGAATATTAAAGATTCGACGGTTTTAACTCGCCAAGAACAGCTCCCTCTTAATCAATAAACCAGTTGCCTTGAAGGACATGGAAATATGAGAACGTTAAAATTAGATATGCCTTTACTCAAATAAAATATAGATTCGTTCCTACTGTCGCGATCTGAACTACTAAATTCAACGGCCAAGCCATTTCTGTATTTATAAAACGAGTATTTTTCGCTCTGACATCTACACTGGGGTTTAAAAATTTATGTACCTGAATTTATATGGTAGAACCGCGATGGGAAGATATAAAAAGATTTCCTAGTTTACTTTCGTGGATTTATGTCGTTTAGACAAATGCATCAGCGGAAAGGTCAGTTATTTTAGATAAATATACAATTTAGATACCTGATTACATCACTTGAATGAGCCATTCCATCTAACGTTATCGACGAAATAAGTAACAAGAAATTTTACATTTTTACTTCATTTAATACAATTAGGAGAGTCGAATGCATTAGATAATTTCTAATACAATGGCTTTCTTGAGACGAATAGAGAAACGTGACCCAATATCCAATGGCTGGCTTCATGTCTGATAATCATCGTTCCAATTCTGATTATCGATTTGTTGTGAATATGTACCTCGTATCTATTTGAACAATAAATCTCGTGTTCAAATGATTAAACGTTAATGTCACTTCGCGTGTATCGCCCTTTCAAATCTTCATTGTGTCGCACCTAACAATGCAATTTATTAGCATCGACATCGTCGTTACGGTGCAACTTCCTGTAAACTTGTCGAGGGAAGGTAATTTAATATATGGTGAACTTACAGTGGACAAGGGAAAATAAAGCCTGTTAACGAGGCGAGATGACTTAACTAACAATAAGTAACCACTTGCAAATTTCTGCACATAGGGCACCACGAAACTTTGAATAATTATTCATGTATAAACGTAATAAATATAGTGATAGACCGTGTGTAACATTCGCTGTAAACAAAATGGGCTAAGTGGCTTGTATTTAATCATTTTTAAACACGATGGAGGCGGTTCCGGTTGAAAAGTGACTAATTAAAAGGTTAAAATTGATTAGGGAAATGAAAAAATATGATTAGGGAAAATCGAAAAGATTTATATACAAAGAAGGTTATATCAATTCAGAGTTATGTTGACGGAATGAACTGTGATTCATCTTTATCGATTATGATTAAAAAAAATTCGATGGGAAGTGGGCTACAATTTTGCAATATGCAAAATACGTAGTTTCATTTAAGAGAAACTATTACTAATCAATAAACTTATTGATCTTCAAGCCTCCGGCATGTCTTCACACACGAACCATAAAACAATAAGTTTACCCGAAAAATATTATACATTCCCTACAGTAATTTCACATTTGTTTTCACAAACTTACAATTGCACACACGTTTTGCAACACCAATGAATTATTTGTAAGAGAGACGGCAAGAGAAACACGAAATGTATGACGTAACTTCTCTGCAATCCACGTCGGTATAAAATCTTTCCAAATAATACACATTAAAGTGTACACAATCTTATCCGAAGATGAAAGTAGGTCATAAGGAGCCGGCGATAAATCATTTCGTGCTAAGAGTGCTTCCAATCAGTGGGCGGAGCAATTAATTACGAAATCGTTTCGTTTCGGAGCTTCGACGAAACTTGCACCAGCGATTTCTGCTCCAAGGGTAGCGAAGCCTCGTTAACTGGAGAAGAGTAGTCGCGAACGAAGGTGTCTATCATTCGTTCACGCCATTCTGAAACCGCCGAGAAATGCTTAAAGGATCACGGGGTGAAGGGAGAGAGGAGGGGTGAGGTGTCATTTATTCAAAGCTCGAGAGCACGGGGTTGAGAGCAGGAAAATGAGAATCCTGCTGTCATGTCGGACATTATTACGATTATGCTGGCACGACGTATTAACTGTCTATTGGGACTGTTCCTACACAAAACTCAGACAGAAGTAAGTCATAAAAATCAACGAAAATATCAATGAATAGATACGAAACACCCAGTTTACTAGGGACGCTGTTGGAACTTTATACACCATGCGTTACATCGACAAGAAAAACGAATCTGGAAATGCGAACTGACCACGTAATGTTTTTTCTGGGTATCACATGTCGCGGTGCTGACAGAATGCTTCCAAAATCGCAGTGTGAAGCTCTGCTAGGGAGGTGGCTTTTATGAAGAATGAAGTCAGCGAGTTTTGCAGAGTGATATCGCGCTGTCACGTGTTACCGGCGTCATGCTATACGTTGCTATGGGAAAAAACGAATCTGAAAATTCAAAACCAACAGGAGAAACATTGTTCTTTCACGTGCTGTATTTTGTAACAACGATGGAGTTCTTGAAAAATGAAATATCTACATTGATGTTGTGTTTCCTTTTCGCGGTTAGTTTGGATTATCGGAACATTTTATGATACTACAGACTGAAGAGAAAAGCACACAAGCAAATACTAAAGGAAGTGTTTCTACATGAAGAAATAAGTAAAAAATATGAAATGACATTTTCTCTTGCGAGACTTCATTCTCCAAGATATCATTTGTGAAAATTCGTATCGTTGAAATTGGTAGACTGCAACAGTACATATAGTGGAAATGTAAAAATGAAAGAATCCTTGTGCAAAAATAGGCCGAAATTGTACAGTTTTTTTCGAACATGCCTTATTTTTCAAGAAACCAGTGAAAATTCAATTCTATTTCTTAAAAACAATGCCGCGATTTAAAAACGAGTATTCTACAATTTCCACTTGTTTTTGCAGGTTCAGTCACGTGTATACGCACTTAACAATTATTCCAAGTAATTGTTCTTGAAAGCGAAGCTCCAAATGAAAAAATATTTTTCCATATTTTTGACACGTATTTTCCGGCAGAATTTCTACTTTTATCAACAGTTTGGTGACACCCTGTACATTCGGGGTTGACGTTCACATGCAGATTCCGATGATAAGGAGCAATTTTCAGAACAACGGGCTTTAGAATATAAAGTGAGGGTGAAGGGAAAGTATTTTGTTTAATACACTTTAGTGAATAATGCTGGGAGCTTCATTGTCCCTCGACCAAGAGATCCCGTCTTTATCTCGAGGACCGTTGAATAGTATAAAGATTACGTTACGATGCAGTGGATTCAGAAGGACGTTTAAATATTTTCTCAGCCGTGGCTGAAGGATGTTGCTTTTCCTCGCGTGAAAATTCATTAAAATGGGATGCTAGATTTCCTCAAGAAATGAAAATCGCTCGTTATCCCGCGCCATTGTCTTCTCAAGCAGTGAAATGCCCGTAGTTGACTTAGAAAAGTGCAGGAGTATGATGGATTTGGAAAATAAAAATTTTGAAGGAGAAAAGTGAGATTTAATTGTATACTTGATTAACGAAGCTTATATCACAGCTTGATCAATGCGACAGTAATTTATTTGAATGGTTCTATTTACTCGGGTGCTCGTGAAGAAATATAAACAGTTATTTTTGTATGTAAAATCATTAATCAGAAAATATTTGTTTGTCTTCGTGTTATATGCAATTAAAACGCAAAACTATATTTCATAGAGTTAAAGAAAAAGCTACAAATAATCCTAGCCACTTAACAAACCAAGCACCTAAATAAACTTTTACCTTTGAAATCACCAGTCTTTCGTTGGCGCAATTTTTCGCGCTATTAATCTAGCAGACCGTATTAATCTGGACTTTCTGCAGTGGACTGTTCTGTATTATTGGGCCCAGCTGTCAGCGAGGAGGGACGTTGCGAAAAGTTAGAGTTAAGAGTTGGACGAAATAGAAGCACCGTCGCGGGTGCAATTTTATGCGAGTCTGAGTTATGTTAAACTAATCCGATGCAATGTAATCAAAGAGTAGGAAGATAAAAGAAAAGCGGAACTCGCCTGGCCGGACCTGACGCGATTCACTAATTTTACGCAACGAGAAGCCCCGTACTCTGTTCACGTCCTGTGTAATAAATGGCAGGTTTCGAGGATGGGTATGTCGCAAATTAGAATGGACGCGGGCCCACCTAAAGACTTGTAATTATCACTTATCACTGTACAGTCTTAACATTTAACAAGAAGCAGCTGCTTTTATATTAAATACTGCTGCAGCATTCTTTTTTTCACGCGGTAATCTGAAAACCTGATTTAATTTACTATTGTGTGATCTACTTTCAGAATTATATTAATTATTACTGGTTATCAATACATTATTGTGTACTTTTCAATGCTCCCAGAGAAATGACATATTTCCAGAATGATGCACAGAATATATACTTACATATTGCTATAGTGTATAAATGGAATGAGAAAGGGGATTTAGTAATATGAATTTAAGTACATCAATTTATAATTGTATCCAGTGATTTCTGAACAGTAAGAATTTTAGCTAATTTCTAGAGGTGATTAAATAATATCTCTTTGCTTTTACTTACGCCACTTTCATAATCACCGGCCCAATTCACTTTTATTTAAGTACATATGTGTATTTTCATAGTCGAGCCTCTAATTTCCTTTGCAATTTTAAAATTTCAACACTTTAAACTAGTTACGGATAATTTTACATGTCAACGTTCTTCAATGGCAATCGATCACCTCCGATCGCTGGTTCGCACCATGATTTTGTTGAAATACTCAATCAGGTACTATTTCCCCCTCAACGCATGACAGCCAAGGGTGTTCTACGCCCTTTATACACGCGGCCATTTATAATATCGATTTCCACTACGTTCATCACCGGTGCCTTCTATTGAAATTTGATTTAGTAAACATGAAAGCTCGTAAATATCCTTCTGAACGAAAACCAGATAAAAAATGCTCCCCCATCGCAAGCTGCCCTTCCTTCTCATTACCCTCCACTCCAATATTATCAGCAGATCCCTTCTTAGCTTTACTCGACCCTTTAACTCTCCTTCTCCGGAGCACGACTTAATTAAAAATTCGACGGTCTGAAAATCTTTTTACCCACCACTGTGCTTTGGAGCAATGCCAGGCGCGCAGCTGCAGGCAGGCGTGGAAGAAAAGCAGCCAAAAAGAACAACAAAATCTCGGGTGCCAACCAATTTGCGATCAGCCACCGACACAATCCTCGTTCCTGGGATATCGAAAGTGTTTGATCCCCATAGTATATCAACAGGCATGGTGTAGATTTCAAAGGATATATTCAACCCCAGCTCCCTGTTTGTTGTAACATTCCAGGATCGAGAGGAATCACCGGTGCAGAAAGTGGTTAGGATATTCTACTTGTGCAGACGTGGCCGAGGACCGAGGACCGTTTGACTGGCAATATCGATAGACTATTTCCGTAGTATTTCCTTTCGCACCGGAGGTAACACGGCCAATGGGCCCGTATCCTTGGCAAAGCACAATAAACACTGGCGCAATGTATTTCAGGTGGTGACACAGGAAATACGGTTAAAGCGGTCGCGAATGACGGCGGAGCCGCAAAGGTTCGCTTAGGTATGCTACGGACGTACCAAGTGGTCACCATTGATGTCGAAGAAAACGAGGGTTTCGGGGCAATGGTAGTTAGAAAACGGTGCCCATTGAATGAGAACGAGGGTTATTTGTGAGGAGAGAAAAGAGGCGGGGGAAAGTGAGAGCGGGTGCGAGACTGGATGCCTCATTTGCCAATCGACGTAACAAATTTTAAGCTACACAGGCCATCGACGGATTTTTTCACCCCTTGTTTAAGGGGTACAGGACTATTGAAATATCGAAAAATCGTTTTTTTTTTATTACTATTAATTCTGAGAGTGTCATCCTTTGCGAACATTTACAACAAAGTTGCATGAGGAAATTCGAATAATTACGGAAATTATAGCGCTGTACGTAACTGAGTGCACCGCCGAGTAACGGCCTCGCAGAGCGGTATTGGCGTAGGGGACTTAACTTTAAAGCCGTTTATCTCGAAACTACATTTTTAAACACCATACATCACCGTGTACATCGTAACTTTTGAACAAATGATTATTTTCACTTGAAATTTTAACTGGAGGTGTAGAATTCCTTTCTCTAAAGCATGGAATTTCCGCATCAACATTGGATGTTTGTAAAAAATTTTATAAACGGTTAAAGACGATTTTCTTCTGTAAACATGTGGGGAAAAAATTGATTCGTGCGTAACTTTCACAATTTTTATTTAAATTCGCCAGTCAAGTTCCATGCTGTAAATTTTGGTGTAGAAATTCCACCCCAAAGCATGTTGCTTTCAGATGATTGGTTCGCCTGATAGGGGGGCGAAACGGGTATTTCTCACTTTTTCGTTTTTTGTTTATAAATGAAAGATTTTTATGTTTAATTTCAATTTTTATATATTAATGTTCAAGCTAAAGGTGTACTGTTCACGAATATATATTACAAAATTAGTTTTTTAATGGCTGACTATTATTTTTTTACCATCAAACACAAAGTGATCCGATTCGCCTCGGTCTACTCTACCTAAACAATCCGAGACAAAAGAAATCATCGATTTTACGTATGCAATAGTCCTGCACTCTCTTAAATATAGGAAGATGGTTATGGTCTACTGCTTGGTTAATCTGATGAGCAACTAGTTATCGCACTTCTGAAGATTATAAGGTTTTAAGGATTTTAGCAGATTACCCCTGACAGGAATTTGCAGGATGGTAGGAGAAGGGGTGGAGGACTGTTAGGACTCCCACGTGCACAGTTCGGACACAGAATTAACAGTTGAAGGTATGATATTAATAGTGAGAGGAAGATATGTGTCAAGTTTATAAATTTTCCTGTAGGTAGTCGTATATGAAAGTATAATGGGCACGTATGACGCTAAATGGAATTTATGTGCTCTTGGGTGAAACAGAATTAATTTTAGGAAAAAACGACGCTATGATTTGCTGATAAAGTAACTAGTGTAACTAGAAAGGTGTTAATTTGTTACCGCCGCACTAATAATTCTTTGTAGCGTGTCAAGTAAAATGGTAAAATCGAAATTAAGAATTATTAAGACTATTATGAAAAATGAAGGTAGAGAATTAAAAAACGGGAGCACAAGGTGTTAAAAAGGGCCTCGATGCACTTTGTAATCCAATTTCGATGCACAAAATTCTTGCGATATTTAAATATCCATTTAACTTGAAAATGCAAAAGGCTACCGTTGTCCGTGGCTTGAATTTTATTAAAATTTCCAGTCCGAAATAAACGCGTAAAATATTGTAATGCGAAAATTAAATTGTCGACAGAAATATCTCATAAATTGCGAGAAACCTAATTACCATGGCAAATACACTTGCGCAAACGGTATTGTGAGAAATAATCCTCGCTGGAATTGGCCGAACGGGTGAACGATATTCGATTGTGTAACCGGGAAACCCTTGACGTTATAAATTTACACTTTATTCAAAGTGCGTGACATCGAAGTGAAACGTTACAGAGCCAGGCAAACACAACTTCCCCGACAAGCCGCCAGCAAGTTACGACTCGCATGCTTCACTCGCTGACACCGTTTCAGTTGTGTATACTTCAAAATTTATCCAGCACACGTACGCCAACTTATGAACTTCTATTATAAGTCACCTTAATTGGTCAGCCTAGCTCTTGGCGTTCCAAACACCGAACTGTGCCTTTGCTTACTTGGATACCAAATTCGCACCAAGTGCATGACTTATGTGCACCGTAAACAGAGTGCAAGAGCAGCGTCAAAGTAAATAACCCAATCTTACTCACCTGGCACCGTTCGCGCGCAAGCTCACAACCACCTACTATGGTGCGCGACCCATGAAATTGTAGTAGTTGGCGTTTTCCTTGCATAATTGACCATGGATCCTTCATACTTCTGACAGTGGTGTAAAGGAAGAAATCGCTTGTTTTTCGTTGAGATTGTCAACAATTAATGGGCCCCGGGGAAAATTGGCACATGCCACGTATGCATAAATTTTCGTTTCTTTGTGCCATTAATTCGTCCCTGCGATGTAGTGTCATTCCACCACCTAATATAATAGCATGTACGTTTCACTAAGCAGAATCATATTAAATTTTCTTCACGCTGAGAAAAAAACAAATGCGCAGTGGAAAAGGGGCCCGTGCCACTCGGCTTGAAATTAATGTTTCAGGTAAAATTTGATAATAGTTGTCGTTTACCGTCTAATTCACATGGGTACCACTTAAAATAATTACAATTTCATACCGCATTTCCTATGAATAATGAATTGACAGCAGTTGTCATTTACCATCTAACAAGGGAACATCCCGAAGCCGGAAATTCAAAAAATTCTGAAACTTTGTGCATATGTAGAGAACTTCCTCCTGATTACAACGCAATTTTTGTTTGCTGCCCAAATTCACTCCAAGGGGGTGTAATTGACCGCTGAAAATCCGGTTATTTACCGAGTTTGTGTTATAACTCGTGAACTGTAAAATAATTTTTTCACCAAATGATAGATCTAATTAAAGGAAGTAACTTTTGTCTTGAAACTTCTTTTCTATCTCTTACACTTCGCGAGTTATAACACAAAATCGGAAAATAGCCGAATTTTCAAGGGTTAATTTCAGCCCCTTCGAGTGAATTTGGGCAGCAAACAAAAATTGCGTTGTAATCAGGAGGAAATCCCCCACGTATTCACAAAGTTTCAGAATTTTTTGAATTTCCGGGTTCGGGATCTTCCCTTGTAAGTTAAGTACTGTTTAAAATAACACTCTTTGTAAAATCGATGGAGAAGGGCCTCTTCACGCAAGGCACTTCTTGGATGTACAGTTGTCAAGAATTTATGATGCGGACGTGGCCGGAGAAAAACTCCAAATTCCTATTAGGACGTGGAACCCTTCAGTCTCTAGCGCTCAATACCGATCGATGCATCATAAACCCCCTGGATAATACGCACGCTTGGGGGCCCTGGCGGCTCAGCGGATTGGTCGCGAATTTACAGTTACTGTACCTAAAATAGACGTTCACAGCTTTGAGGTTGCGAAGCAAGAGGTTCGGTACTTTTTGTGGCAGAGAACTTTTCCAGACCTCTTGTTCTAAAACCTCGCAGCTGTAAACTTTGAGACACCCACAGATTCTGCGACCACGCTGCATTCCTTCCAAGTAGGGTAAACTTGCCTAATTCTACTTTCGCGGTCACTCTTTGAAAGTACGAATTAGGATAAGTATGGTACGATTTAGGAACATTAATCCTAAATCGTACTTTTTCCATATTACAAATAAATCGTTTTTATGAAAACAAGCTGATTATTTTTTGCTGCTTGAGTTTATAAAATTGTTTATTCTATTAATAAAGAGTTGATTACCACTAATTTTCTTTCATTTTCCCTGTTACGTTTCACGTGATAAGCATTTGTTCTTAAGGGGTACGATTCAAGCAAGTTTGCGCATTTTTCATGCAGAAAGAAAGGCGCAACATTGCCAAATTCGGGGAACCGCCTCAACGTGTCACCTAAACCAACAGTTTGGTCTTGTTCATCCTGCCACCTTGAACTTAACTCCGCCAAGGAGTTCGTGGTAGGAGAAATAGTTTTCATTAAGCGTTCTCGCGAGGGAGAGCGCAGAACTCAAGCAGCAGAGACTCGCGGGGGATGCCTGGCGCATGCTAGAGGGTTGACAACTTTCTTTCGAATCTTACACTGTGACTCCTGTCGATCTTTCTGACGATGATTGGCAATAAACTTTAAGTTCAAAATGGAGCGTTGTTATCGAACCAGTAACTAACCAGAATTAACAAATACGCTCGAAAAATAAATCTTCCAACGAAATTGCACCCAACGGGCATGGCTCTCCGTAACAGCTCCACAGATGGTAGTTCCAACGCGACTACCGTGTTACGCTATTTTTCCAAGCCGGTTGAAAATGTTTGCCTTGGTAATAATGACGGGTAGACTTCTATATGGCCCGTGTGAGGCATTATCGACGTCGCCGATGGATAGAAATATGTCTGGTTTCCGGGGGAGCATTAGTAAACTACCCACAACGAGCAACAACTTCCGTCGAATACGCGCAGCGCCCGTAAAAACCGACGAGACTGTAGAATCAACGAGATACACAAAATAACTCGCGTGGCGCACTAACCGCGGAAAATTGCTCTGCTTTCGGCTGCACGGCTTCGCTACAGATGTGCGCCGAATTACGTTTGCTAAAATACGTCACTCCTCCTTGGTATGCAGAGAAAAAGGCAGCACGAAAACTTTCGACAGACGTGACCTTGTTCTAAATTACGGGATGACCATGTCGGGGATTCGAAAAGCAACGAATCGCGGCTCTGAATGAAATTCGTAAGGGGAATAAGACGAGTTACAATTTCTAGATCAACAGGCTGCTTTGAAAGCTTTTGAAAATACTTGAAATAAAGTAGGTAACATCTTCAAATCAAATTTCGAGGAAATTGGGGAATTTTATTTCATACTTTCTTATTGCTCATTATTTATTTATAAATTTACGGGCTGTAGCCCAGTATTATTTACTTGGTTATGCACAATGTCATGAAGGCATTAATTATGTTAGAATATATCAATTGTTTTCTTTTTTTAGTTAAGAATTTTTATTACCATGGTTCGCATATTCTTTTTCTAACTCATCGATGTTATTAACTTTCTGTAATTCGTCCATTTTGTATCATACCTTAGAATTTGCTGTAACAGTTAGCTCTTCCTTTACTATCTCACAATCAGTGATCATAATGTGACAAGCTACTGTACGATCTACGCAGATTTTCCTTTCATTCTGGCAGGAACGAAGCTTAATATTGTGTAATTGGTTGGAGATATAAATAATTTATTATTCGCAGTAGCAACATTAGGTAGTTGCAGCACACGTGAGAAATTAATATGGTTTATACAATTGTTCGGTTGCACGCTCATAGCAAACCTTGGATCAATATTTGGAATGAAACCAGCTGCTTGTGTCAAGAGTGAATTGCAACTATGGCAGCATTGCCAGTGCTACCAGTGTGAGTTATTATTCAAGTACAACTAGAAGTCTCGGTTGAATATTTGAAATCAACTTGTATATTAAAGATAATTTCTAAAAACAACCTTTACATTCACATTCAGGCGTTATTTTATTAACAATAAGATCAAGAAAAATTCTAATTTACAAAATATGAATAGGAGGAAGGTGGGCTAGTTGATCACAGTTTTGCTTTTTTACTAAAATAATAACAATGGCTTGCTCTGTTTGTATTTCATTATTTAAGTTGTGATTCTTAGAGTATCCTCAATATACTTGTACAATCTTGAGAGTTGAAAACTAATTTTAATCACTGAATTTAAACATTTTCTGGCAGTGACGTTACGCGCAAGTATCCCCCACTGAAGGGGAGACTTGATCAGTGAACTTTAAGAGTAAATAACACATTAACTTTATAAAAAATATTTATTATCTCAGTCAATAACATGAAATAAAGGAAATATCATAAAAGGAAAGTAAACTATAACTAACTTGAAAGAATTACTGAAAAAAACCGAAGAATTAAACTCTATGACATAAAACAACATAAATGCATTCTTAAAAGACATGTCACTTAGATATCATCTGATGAAGATGATGAAAAGTTCTATGGTTCTTTTTGGGGCATTTTCAGCTGTTCAAGTATCCCACCTCACACACTAATCAAGTTGGTATCCCTCAATGCATTGGATTTGATAAAGATAAATTAAAAATACCTTAAATATTTAGATCAATCAATAAATAGCATTAATAGACCAGAAATTGCTGTTTTTACTTAATATATTTCAAATCGTTCAAAATGCAACATTCACTCGAAAAGGAGGAAGAACAAGGTGACCGAAATATTCACTTTTTGGCTGCAAATAAGATCGAAGCTTCTAACAACATTATGCTATGCTCCCGAAAGAAAACTGCAACGTGAAGTGTGAAATTGCGATAATGCAAACATTACCACGATAACGTGACAGCGAGCACAAATTGCCAATATATTGATTAAAAAACTGATTTGATCATGTATCCCCGCTGATCAACTATCCCAGCTTTCCCCTAACTATATCTATTACCTTTGTAAATTTCGTACCTTGAAAAGTTTTTATTTGTTACATACGAATTCGTGTATGAAACACGATTTTGCGTTTAGAGGTGTATTCTAACGGACTCCTTTAACATTGACAAACTATATCACAAATTACTTCCTGACATGATGAAGCGCAGACGAACCATGCCTATTACTTAACGAACAAACTTCAGTTTACGGGTATCTCCTACACACAGGAATACGTGTAATAAATCTACATACGCTGTGGGCATAGGACACACCTGGGGGACCTTATGAAGTACGCAATACCTATTTCGCATAGTGTAATGGAGGAAACATGCCCATAAATTCTGAAAATCGTCAGCAAACTTAAACAAAGTTATAAATTATAACTCTGATAACTCCCTTCAAGCACCTTCATTTTTTGCATTATTCGTTTCCTTGCTTACTTATATCCTTGCAATTTATCTCGCGTTTGTTACTAAGTTAATTAACTACCACCATATCCCGTGAAATCTCCGACGAAAATTTTCTAACATAGACTGATGATGAGTGTCTAAGCAGAATAATATTTCTTCTTAGTAGTACACTGATTCCTTTTTGGAACGAAGGTGTTATATTTAAAGGAATCAAATTTCACGTCCTTATCTTCTAAATATTTTATTGCAATTAATTGTGAGTATAATAGGGTCGAAATTATTTCGTCGTGAACCTCTAATTTTCATACGCGAGCATCTTTGCCCTTCGGGATCGCAGAATCCGATCTAAGAAGTGTTTTAACTGTCCTTTCTGAAGTTTCCATTGTTCCCTTGCTCGGGCAGACAATGACCACATGGCCTGGATGAATTCGACAATGGAACTGCACGATCCCCTTACTTCAGAAAATTTAATTTGCGAATTTCCCAGCGGATGAATCGGCAATTGCTTTCGTTCAGCTGCACTTGCATGCTGATATTACGGCTTTTGGAGGTTCTAGTGCAACGGTATGAACGGGCAAGTGGTTGTTAGCGGTAACGTAATTAGAGATAACGTACGTTATCGAAAGCGTCGCTACAAGCGTCATTCGCGAGATGAATACTCGGCGTTTTCATAATATTGATGCTTCCGATATTTCTACGCCTCCTCACTTTTCGTGACGCACAGTGGAGATAAGTATTTCAAATCGATATCATTAACGTGGGAATTTTATTTAGCAAATTCTGCTCCAAATTATTCGGTTTAACTGGAATTTCCTTCTTTCTCGCCCAACTTGTTTTCCCCCTGAACGGTAGACGAGTCATTCTTCGCCCAGCGCGGACTGCAGAAGAATCTCGTTCTCTTCCCTTCTCGCCCTGCCCCCTGCCACCAAGCAGTAACTCTATTTTTTTTTGCTCCCTCATTTTTATTGCTAATTACGAACAACCTGCCCCCAAGATTTAGGTCATCCATTCAACTTCGGCTTGTTAAGACGCGGACGAAGATAAACCATCAGATTGTCGCGAGCCCCGCTCCTCCATACTCTTCTGCATTTGCATAGGGCACGCGTATTAAATCATCTTAAATTACGAATATTTATGCTGGAAATATTTCAGAACTCGAGGGTACTCTGGCTCGAATTCCCACGCGGGAAGCACTGACAGTAACGCGACTATAAAACACTTGAACCATTTGCATATTAACCTTTATTCCAGTCGATCCTTTCGTCACCAGTGAACCCACCGGGGATGGAAAGTGTCCGATTGACATTGTCAGTTTTTATTTATCTGCCCCACTTCCCCTGTTCGTGAAAGAGTGTATACAAATGCGTGGGAAGAATGGAATTTGGGAGGGAATAAATCTGAAATGAAAGCTCAACAAATCGGGAAATTTTCCGTAAACAGAGGAATTTTTGTTATCTACAAGTAATTATTTTAATCAAAAATCGTAAATTGCACTTGAAAACTTATAATTTAAAGAATATTTTCCAAAAAAAAAAAAAATGGCGTAACGCGTCTCGTTCGCCGTGTAGCTGCTGTTGAACATAGCAGGGTCGTCACGTAAGTAGTTTGTGGTGCCAAAAATCTCCTCTGGGTGTCGTCCAAAAGAAGAAAAAAAACTAGACTTTATCATACGCTATTTTTAAAATTTTCAAGTTTCATTTAAATCGGTTCAGTAGTTTTTGCAATATCATCGGCACCGATTTGAAAAACGTAGTTTCGAGAAAACAGCGTTTATAGTTCAAGGTACAGGTTAAGGTGAGATAATTTTTTTTTTTTTAATTCACAGAAGATCGTCGATTCCGTGGACATCGGCAAAAATGCGGACGAATGAGATATAGGGGGAAGATAATGACAATCAAGAAATGAATTGTTGATGGAATGTAGTCGTTGATGTGCAATATGAAATAGACGATGAAGGAACGGTAGAAAATGAGAGAGCTGGGATCAAGATGGTATTATAATTTTAAATCGACCCGTTTGATATGTGTTGCACCGGAGCGACGCAATAATGCAGAAGCAGAGGACTCGGTAATGTAAAAAATCGTTAAGTCAAGAAGTAACTTATACGGTACGTATAATATAATACAATAATAGCAGGAAGATACGTGTACATTAATTTTGTAAGGAAAAAATTCCACCAATAAAGACCACTTTAATCTTCTTCCGTCAAGTCTCCATTCGATTGTCTGGCGGGTTTCCATTTATCCTACCTACCACAGTCCTAATCAAATCGCTCAATCGATGGTCCACTCTGTCCTTTCGTTGCTACCGAGAAGAATGTTAGGTTCGATAGAAATTGGAATCATGAAATTTCATTCTGCTGCTTCTTTCTATACTCGATATGAATTTACTCGCGACATTGGCCGTTATTGCGAGTTGTACGAACGATCAGGCTCTTGAACAGCAATTGCTTGTGAAACTTAATTTGTAAGTATTTGAAGAAATGAATTCCTCCATTGGGGAAGATGACTGCAACTTTTTCCCACCCGTGACGCCACCAGCACAAGTGCCATTTATCATCGGTGTGGTATCAGGGCGGTATTCTCCGATTTTCAGGTCTCTAAATAATATAAAAAATATCTAAATTCACAAGCAAATGACTTTAATTTAATACCCCCTTTCCTTTCCTCGATTTCAAACACTTTTCGTGTGAATCTTCTTAGTTCTATTAAATTGTTATTGTGTGTTCTTAGCGGCCCAGGCCCTCGGAAGGAACGTTTTCATCGCGACCACTACATAGCCTCGTAAAAAGCAGCAAGTATTTCCAGACGGGGGTGACAGAGGGGGGGGGGAGGTAAGTTTGCTACATTTTGAGCATGGCAAGTAGAGGGTACGGTGGCGCAGGTGTCTGTTCTCGTGGCGCGAACGCACCTTCCGTTTCTATCAGGATTCCGTAGGTGGGCAATTCAACTTTACGACCACCTGGTGCGAAGTTCGTAGATACGCGAATATAACTTTACTACCCACTTTTCGATTAAACGCTTAAAAGTCAAGTGGCCTCCTTCACTCGCGACTCTCGTATGATCTCTAAACTTCTACGTGTGGAAGCCTGAGGGGACTTTCGAAAAACTCCTGATTTCAATACATATGAATGCTTCCTCGCCCCAGCTGGTCCGATTTGGGCCACGCAAATGCTTTATACGGTTAAAAGAAGCACATCTCGTTTAAAAGTAAATTGAGAGGACACAATACAGTGATTTTCAAAACGAACGTAGATTTTAAAAATAATCAATTTAAGGGTACGTAAGTCAGTCTGAATCGACTTTAAAGGAATATTAGTGGGTAAAAATCCTACAAGTACCCAGGCGCCCGCGGGGAATTCCCTTCTAAAGGCGTCGGGATGCCTTTTGATGATATCTGAAGGTTAAAATTTTTTTTTATAAATTATTTCTTTTACAATTTTTTTTTAACTTTGGGAAATCTTCAACAGGCACCCCAACTCCTCCAGAGGGGAATCCCCCGGGAGCGCCAGGGTAGTGTGGGATTTTTACCCACTAAAACCCCACGGCCACTATGAAATTTTTAATAATTTAAATATAAATATCTCTATTATTAAGGCCTACTGGCTGAAAAGTTCGGACACCTATTTACTTATTTTCGACATAGATCCATCGTGCCAAACCTCATCAAAATCGATGTCTATCACATGGTGTCCTCCCCTTGTAAGGGTTAAAGAATATTTAAAAAAGTAGATGGCGTGATGAGTCCTTCATTATCCCTCCAACATATTCTCCCTCTCCTGCTTCATATTTCAATCGCAGATTACCTAAAGTTCGTTTCAAATTTCCCTCCCAAAATAAAGGGATAAGTACAGAAGCCTCAGAGGAAAGTTTTTCGTCGCCCTGTATCGAGCCAGTCACACGAGCCCCCCCAACACAACTTCACCGCCACATTAATTGAAGGTCCTCTTGAAATATCTGCACTGAATATTTGAAAGGAACAATGTTACCTCTCATGACGAAGGGCTGCGTTTTATTGTCCTCCCTCGACAATGTCCGCGGAATTCAATAAACATTCGCAAGACAGCACGCGCAGTTGCTTTCTCCCTCGAGTGCTTTTGCGCACATTGTTCGCCTTCATCGTGGTTGTTTGTTCCGCGATGCAAAAGGCGAATGAAAATGCATTCAATTACGAAGTCGCACACATTTTTTAACACGCCCGCCGCGGCCCCGAGTCAACACAGTTCCTCCTACGCCAGCGTACAGGCTGACTGGCGTTTTCGAGAAACGTGAGCGCGAAGGTTGCTCCGCGGAAGCACGTAACGTGCATAATTGTTCGTCGAATCCTCGCAAGTCACGTATTCTCGACGAAGAGTTAGATAACGCAGCAGATGACATATCGGTGGGGATTCGGTTTCAATGGCACCACTGCTGGCGTTCACAGTGATGCATTAGCGCAGAGACGGAGATACGCGTGTGGAGACAAGCAAACATTTTGGGAATCTGCCAAAATATTATCAAGTCGATAGTTACGAAGCTGAGTTTTTGTTACTTAATTGGAACCTCATGTTTTTAAAGGGTTATACCTAGACAGGAGGCCGAAAAGAAGCGAATGTTTGTGAATTTTTTTGGAAAAAGCGGAAGCGTATATTTTTACAGAACTTTTTGCACTTCAAACAACAACATTTAAAGAAAATTTTTGGTAATTTTTTTGTAGAAAAATATTTACGTACATAATAAAAACACAACGACATCCAAGAAGCCTTTTTAAAAACGGTGAACGAGATATCTCAAAAACCACTGCACCTATTTTTCTGAAACTTTTTGGGCTTATTTTTTATATAAAAATCTACTGAATTGCGGAAGGATTGGTGCAGTAGTTTTTTAGATATCTCGCTCACCGTTTTTAAAAAGGCTTCTTGAATGTCGTTGTGTTTTTATTATGTTCGTAAATATTTTTCTACAAAAGATTACCAAAAATTTTCTTTAAATTCCACCTTTTCAAAAGAAATTCACAAACATTCGACTCTTTTCGGTCTCCTGACTAGGTATAACCCCTTAATGGGCAAACAGTTAGGCACTTGTGGAGATAAAATATTTTGATCATTGCAAACTTTTATTCCAAAGAATTTTCAATGCAATGCATGTAGGTGTGTATTGCATACCTCGATACACGAAGTGAGGTTGACCCGTTTGCATAAAAGGGGACAGAGGAGCCAAAGTATAAGAGAATAAGGGATAGAGGAACGTGTGTGGTCAGACGTGCTCTCCGAACCAACGTGACTGGAGGTGTAGCCCCTTTTAACTTCTCAGATTCTCCTGATTTTTAATAGCATTTCGAGTGAAAAGGTTGCCAAGATTCCACAATAATTAATAAATAACAGGAAGCATTGACATAACAAAAATATTTTCTGCAAGTTTAAAGGTGGCTCCATATATCCCAAAAGAGTTTAATCCAAGATTAAGAATAGTTTTTTCAAAAAAGAATTGTAAATATCAGTTCCTTCTGGGGCTGTTACACGTGAATCCACCCTTAAAGTTATGTTCTTCCCATTTAGAAATACCATGAACTATTCATTACATTCATTGCTAGAAAATTCTGCTGCCGTATATGTTTGTATTCTTCTAACATTTGTTAGCAGTGCTATTGGAGCACGTAACGCGTATCCTCGTTTACAAAAACACTCGAGAGTCACGTATTCTTCGTGGTAAGCAGATAACGCGGCGCAGGAGCAACATTCTAGCAGCAAGTCAGTTTCAAGAACTTGTAAGACAGTGGCATAATTAGACAATTACACTAATTAAATTAAGGAAAGACTAATCTTTTTTATAACAATTCTGTTTTCATGGAAGAAGGATCTGTTTGATAGATATTATATTTCTTAGTAGATTACTGTTTCTCTTTGACCTCAGCTTTTATTGTTTTTAAGAGAACTGTTTTGTTAAATTATAGACTAATAGAATAATATATTTTCTACAAAAATTTGAGATAGGAGATATGTTTTTTGAATCTCCCTGTACAGAGTCGACCTTCGTGAAAAGTTCCTTCCAATATGCTAAGGTAGCTTTTCAAGACGTCAGAGCGACTCTTAACTTACGATTAGCGCTCTTCTTTGTGTCTTAAAGTTGGGTCGAAGCATTCTTACGAGTCTATAATCCTTGGCATTCAAAGAAACAAAGGAAAATGCTAACTTCAAGAATCAGCTAAACGTACTTTATACGTGTTGTGGCATTCCATCATCGAAATCAAAGATAGGAACGATGAGAATACAATGTTCAAAAACAGCTACAGTAAAAATTTCAGTGAATCTTAGTTTTAATAAAATTGTATTAAAAATAAATTTAAGAAAGAAATGCTTTTAAACAAGTTTAAAGAATTATTTCTAACTGATATCTATCTAAAAATTCTCCTTTAAAGAAGAAATTTATTTCCAGTTCACGAAATTATGGAGCTCTTTTTAATACATCCTGGCTTTATCTGAAAAAGTTTCTCAGATGTGTAGCCAGGCGAAAATTCGTGCCATTCATTTCATTTACAAAGTTGTAAGAGAGTTTTCGGAGTTCTTGTGTTGAAACTTAATAAATCTTTTGAAATAGAAATAATCTAAAAACAGGTAATGTGGATAATAATATATTGAGATATAGCAATTTCCTTATTCATTATTAGGAATTATCAATATTGTCAATAATATCTCAGACCTGTATTTTCGTGACAACAATAAATTAAAATCTCGGGGTTTTAATAAATATCCTATCCTCATTCACCTTTTTCCCTGATACTTAAATATAACCAACACTTGTTTGTTAGTAAATATAAAAATTCCTGTGTAAATATTTCAGATATTATGGAAATGGATTTGATGGAACTAATTCGTGCTTCACGCTTAGAAAATTTTGCATGTACTTATTAATATAAATCATGTCATTATTGATCAACTACATTATTCATTGGCCTCTTCCGGAGAATTTCACTTCTGTTCCTGACGGGAAAGATTTACGAGCATTTCGCAATTCACGAGTAAGGTAATAAAGAAAACTTCAGATGAGCTGTGGAATCCGAATAAAAAAACGCAAATTCTGTCACATGAACGTCTAAATTTACAATTTACTGGCTTGCATTTTAAAATAAATTATTTTATATCTGTATAACTGGTTTAATCACTCCTACGTGATTTCCACAATTTTTATGTAGTGATTTTTAATGCGATTGTCATTTTTTAATACAAAAAACGAGGTAGTATTTTTCTCTCATTAAATAATTAATCAGATTACATGCGAATCAAATAATTTGTGTTTCAATTTCTTCAAATTCATTCCTTTGAGAAAGAAACTAAATATTACGGTTCCTTTTATTTGCGGGAAAATATATAATATATTTCAACGCCATGCTATGTCACATATTTGATTTTGCTTATTTATTCTCAATGAGGCAAACAATTTCGAATACTTACGAAGCACGCATGAATCATACTAGTATTTATCTAGTGATCCAGTTAATAGCAAGTAGTACAGGTCAACTATAATGGAAACGAAATCAAAGTCACACAAGCTGAATATATCTACAATACGCAAAGCTTTGCAGTTTCGAATCATTGACGTTCATAGTTGATAATAATTATTAAATGTAACAAGAGCATTTATTCAAAATTTGTAAAGCACAAATCCCAGTTATGTAGATTGTTTTCTATAGATCTAGTAGCCTAAAAGTATTCGAAATTGCGAAAAGATTACTGTGAATACGAAATAAGCCAGCGCATAAAACCGAATGTTCTCGGCGAAGAAGGGTTCTATATATACATAAATGGCTGATCTCTGGGAACCAGTAAAAATACGCGTGCATACGTATCGAACGATTTTGGTGCCAATATCCAGTGACGTTATCTAAACACGCTGATATAAGCTGCACGTCGTTCGCTGAAGCGAGAAAGAAAATTCCCATTTCAACCGTAAGTACACAGCAATTTCTCTATTCCTAAAACTTATTTATCCACGGCACAGAATAAACCGTAACTGCTTCAGTAACATTATCTATGCTCAGATTTCGGTATATCTAATTGGAAAAAAAAGAACGAATGTTTTTATTGATTGGCACAAATTTCAAATTATTCCTTGTTATCGCCATTGTAAAGAAATTCGAAAATTTGTAATAAATTTTCCATTGCATGCATAAAACATGGGTGCACTTTTCGTAGGTGGTGAAATTTGAATTGTTAAGAAAATCCCGGGGAAAATTGGGGAAACACTGGGAAACCGCGCCCGCAGTTTCCACCTAAGCGATAAAAAGGTAGGTTGGGATTCGCGTGTCAATCAAACAAACTTGTGTTACTATCGCATCCCACCATCAGATAGAATTCCGAATAGCTTCGATCCGGTCCGGAAATTCAAGTGACGTGTTAACATTTCCGGTATTGGCAAATGCCATTCACGAACACGGTTGGGGAGTTTTTCGACATGTTTTGTGGAAGTTATTAAAACGACAATTATATGTACAAAAGCTCGAGGAACAGTAATATACGAAAACAACACATTGTTGATGGTTTAACTGTTGGAAAAGCGGTTCGAAATACATGAAAACCGTAAAACGCATAAAATAAATTCCGAAATGAAATTGGAATGTCCGTATTTCTGTGGAGAACTTTAATTCAGTTAAAGAACTTAAAAGTATAATAATACAGAACGACTTCGACACAATTTTCATCTCACTGCAAAATTTATATTGGAAAGGTGTTTAAGTGGCATTAAATTTTATTTAAACTTTCAGCTTCTGACACGGTTGTTTCAGAATTTGAATTTTTAATACAGTGCTTTTATTAACGTAACTTTGGCGTCAATTGAAGTTTCGACTGTAAAGAGCTTCCACTAAGCCATTTAATTAAGGGAATTATTTCGTTTACGCGCCGGATTTTACGAAAACGTATTCCTACCCGTTCTCCGTTAATCCCGAATGCAAACAATAACAAAATGTCGTCTCGCCGAGTTACGCTTTATTTATCAATTTAACAAATAATGTGATATGAATTAATAAATCACTGTTACAGTAGGAAATACATTATTTAATTATATCTTCTGTACTTTCATTCTGTAATTGTTTAATTTCCACCCTTCTTTTTGCCTTAAAGTTAAGTGAGCATAATGAAAATCGAGCTTCTTTTTACACGTACTACATTTGTATTCTATAAAAATTACTCCATCGACATAAAATTCCAACGATGTAACAAGTATATTACTTTTTTGAAATGTCGTTTCGTAATAAGAATCCGCAGCACTGCCTTCAATCTGATTGTGGAACACAAATCTCGAAGGGAATAGGAGAAACTCAGTCTGAAAGTATACGTTCCGAAGTTTCTGCCGATACTCTGACGAAGCTTGGGAAGCAGAAAGAAAACGTTAAGAAGTAGGACCGATAGAAATATTCCTGCTGTTTCATCGTCATCATACTATCGATCCATGGAGGGCTTTCGAATTCTCCTTGACCCGAAACTGCGGCCTCGCGAATGTCATAAAAATTTTGTGCCAAAATGTGTTATTTTTTCATTATATCTTCCATCGATTTAAGCACCCCTTGAAACTTAAAAACTTCACCCCACCCATCTACCTGTCAACACTCGGTGAACAAATAAACATCCATTGGCAACGTCCATTACAAAATGCAGTATTTTAGTAGCTTGAAAGTAAAACTACTATGGCGATATTGAGTCACCCACAATAAATACTTCTGATGCTACAAAATAATATAATGTGAAGGAGCAAAGGTATCGACAAGAAGAGTTTCCCCAGGGTTTTTTCACACGAGACACTTTTGTGACTTGCGACTGATAATTACTTTTTCTTTATTTCAACATATTCGCATATTTTCCATCTTCTACGTGTAAAGTACTTTCCAAGATCGCTAATACTTTTTTGAATAGAAACACATGTTTTTACTCAGCTTCTGTTCGATGTTGCTTCGAGAAATACGACTTAAAGTAGCATATCACTTTCTAAAAATCTAACGCGAATAATTTGTTACTTCTTAACTACCTACGTAATGTCAGCTCACGCTGAATTGTGTCACAGTGGTTAGCTCTAATCTTTGTCTAACGCTAAAACTCGCAAAATTATCCTTCCTAGTTATGGCGATGACGTTATATCATATTACAGTAGCGTCAGATTCCATAACAGCGTAATTTCCCGTAAAAGCTGAATTTCACACTTTGCGCCATAATTATCAATTTAAATGTATCATATAATTATGCGTGTAATAAAATCGTATTATTACTAACCTAAACGTATGAAGTCTGTTCTAATATTCTGTCACTCTTGTGCACGCAATATTTAATACGTTCGTAATAAGCGAAAGAGCCTCTGGTGCAATGTCTTCCCTGATTAATGGCGTACAATTTCACATGTTCTATCAGCTTGTGTGGCGCAGAAACAAAAACGTAACTTCCACATGTCGCGATACCGTTTAACGATCCCCGTACAGTTACCAAGAGACCATAGTAGCGCAAAATATAGGTGAAATATTTTTTCAAATACTAAAAAAATATTTTTTTATCCACACTTTGTAGTATGAAAAAAATGTTGAATCCAAATATTATATACACATACAGAAAACATGAACTAAATATTCATGGAATATACAAAAAATATTTAGAAAACGTAAAGCAAATATTCAGAAAATTTGAAATAAATTTTCAGAATTGTAGAATAAGTATTCAGGAAGTACAGTGCATACGTTCCGATTTGTCATAAAATTGTACAGGGCATATGAGTCCCAAATGGCACGTACACAGGGGCATTAATAGAAATTGTTATGGTGAATGTGTTGAGCTATAAAACAGAGTGAATTCGGAAGAAATAAAACGTTTCTTCACGTACTGTGATAAAGTGGAGATACTCGCGAACAAACCGCACCTGACGCACTGTATACTTTATGAATATCAAATGTGCAATAAGCTAACAGCTGCCAAAAACTTGTGTAAAGTTTCAGGGATAATACCGTAACTCCCATGCACCAGAATAATAGTTGACCACATAATATAGCAATCAGGAGTCAATAAATAATGAAACCACCCACTTTTAACTTGGCATCATTGAATTATTTCCTTATCCTTAGAATTGCGAACTATATTACCTACTGTTATTGGGAATGATGTAGAATAATAAATGCATCATGAAACCACGAAATATTCTTATTGCTGACGACACACTTTTGAATGATTGCGAGTGCATGAAACATGTGGGATAATCGCGTAGCAGTTTATATGATAAGATAAACTTTCTATTTAGAATAAAAGAGTTCTATAACCACCCTATGCAATAAGTTACTACGCAGTGGTGGATTTAAGAAAAAAGGCCCAGGTGGCAAACGTTCTGAAGGGCCCATTTTTTGGGGAAATGAAGAGGTAGGTTGCTAAGAACGGGCTCAATGTAATAATACAGAAAAATATATACTTTGGATGTAATCATAATTTTTTTTTAAGGATGGGGCCTTGAGGGGGCCTTCTGTGCAGGGGCCCAGGTGGCAACTGATCATCGGCCGCCCTGTTAAATCCGCCACTGTTACTAAGTTATGTTGAATGGTAATTTAAATTCGACAAATCTACACTTGAAGTCGATTTGATAATCGTCATATTCAAGATACAGCTCGAAAGGAATGGAATGAAAAGAAAGGGGATGCTACGAACCGAAGCGAGCGTCATACGTGATTCTAACGCCAAAAGACGGAAGGGAATCAAATTTAAAGCACGATGGTACAGATTCGTTTCGAATTGAAATTCCAACGATTCCTCGACGCTTTATATTGCACGATGTGGTTTCGTACTATGTAAACCAATAACTTCTTCGTTGGTATTTTCCGTTCTGGAGGACCTTCCGTCAAAGTGACAGCAGTGTCTAATTAACCGTGAAAGTTTCGAAATCACACCCTCCATTAATTGCTTTTCCTAAGAACGATTTGCCGAAGATACCATAATATTTTTTTCAGTGAACTTTACCATAAAATATTATAAATACGCCAGACAACTGACTAAATTTTAAGGATAGAGTATTTGCTAATAATTTTGAAGAGAAGAAGCCTAAATTTGGCTAAATCAGAAATTGGTATAACTACATCATAAATATGTTTTGAAAGGAACAAAAGGCATTTTTTTGTTTTAGAAGATAATGTATAAATATGACCCACTTTTTTCCATAAATCGATCGAAAAAATATTGTGAAATACGCCATTGTTTACGTACCACCACTTAAAAGCTTATTATTTACTCAATTTTGCACTTTTTTCTTCTCCCATAGGTACGTCGACAGCGTAATTTCATGCGCAACAAGAAACTACTTTGTTTTTTCGTTGCAGTTGAGTACGGACGTCAGAACTCCGTTCGTGAGACCGATGAGGAGTTGGCAACTCCGGCGGTGAGACCACGGTGGAATCTATTAATTACTCGATAACCGTCGGCCATTTTGTAACATGAAAAATTTTGTTTATTAATGAACATGTACACAAATATATCCCAAAAGTTTTGAAAAAGATTCGTTGCAGTGGCTCTTTGGAAAATATTCCCAAACTTATCCCTTTTTTATATGTTTTAAAGGAGGCTCCCCCTTAATAAGGTAACTCATTGTTGTGAAATCCGAAAATTATATCGGTCCAATTTAGTGTACTTAGTCGGCATTCGATATTATCTAATAATTATTCAATACTCTATATATTAATATTTCCTTTAGCAACAACCAAGAACTTGTAAAAATTAACAATTCGAAAAGCATTGTGTCGACCATGAAAGTGCAGAAAAAGAAGGAGCAGCGTACTTTTCGATGGTTCTTAAGTGTCGCAAGATTCATAAAAAGGAAGAGGGTGATTCGTTTGAAACGACGCAACTGCTATCTAATGCAAGTACACAATGAGCGAGTGTTTATTCAAAAAACTATTAAAAGTCTGAGAACAGCCCGGTAAAATTACTTAAATTACTCGGTAAACACATTTAAAGTTGCGCAGAAGAGCGTTACGTTTATCACAGAGAGGTATAATTTTCGCTGGCCGACATTCACATTTTTACTGAGGTATGAATTTATCAGCAGAAGCCCCGGAAGATAATATCATCATGTTCGTGAGGAACATTATGCTTGGCGCAACGCCAAATTAAACTTGTCGAGCTCCCATGTGATCTAGATATCGTAATGTCTTAGTGGAATGCTAAACCTAATCGAAGAAAAGAAACTATTGAGACCTAGCCGATATCTTGGGACAGAGTATTGAACCAGAAGATAAAGACAAAGAGGACACTCAGATACACAGTATCTACTCAAATCAGTAATACTCTTGCATAGGGATCGTCAAAGGGAAAATGTGACGCCTACAAAGTTGAAAGTATAAACAAACAAGAAGGCGCCTTTTTGATGAGGGTAGATGTAATTTTAATTGGATTAAGGGGGCCCCTACTATTTATATAAATACATTAAAGTCTGTGGCTTTATAAATCGATGAAAGTAATTAAAAGACTAGATAAAACCGTCTGTGTAGATCTTCTTGAAAGGGTGATACAATTTTGTAAAATGTTAACAGAACAGGTAGAAGTAGGTAGATTGTTAGGAAGTAGTAACCACGTGAATATAAATTGCAAGAAGTGTCACAGATGCTACAAGGATTACATATTATTCACTTACTAAAGAAATAAATTCAGTTTGAATAAACTTACTGACTCTGTCAAATTACTCACACTAAATTTAATGTAATAATATAGTTAAAATTATTTACATAGAATATTTATTCTTCTTACTCTTCTAAAGGAGATCCACACTGCAATCAAAACGCAGAGCTATTGCTACTTTGTATTACCCCGACCGCCATAATCAAAATTAAAATAAAATGTATCATATAAATCTTAGAAACCCCCACGAACACCTCCAAAAATTGAAAATCTTTCATATTCAGATATCCTCGGCTTCCACTGGCGCCAGCCAAAAATGGCAAACCGTTCTCGTGTACACGAGTGAGCAAAGCTAGATTCGAATAACACTTCTACTCTAGTGTCTCGTCAATAATAAACGCAGGAATAGAATGTATTTACATACCTTAATGCATTAGTAAACGAAAGCAGAAGAACCTATTCGATTGGAAGCTAATGAAATTCAGCAAGAGTAGTTGCCGAACACAATTTAAAGTTTGAATGTAAGTCGGGACCGTAAACGTGCAAATGCATTGTCTACAGCTCACCACCAACTTTTTCTTATGAAACTTCTTCAAGTGTTTTATAAACTATGGGTCGAACATGTAGCTCATGTATACTTGCAGCTACATGCTAAATCATACGAGTTCGACACTACAAACGTTCTTTATGTTCTTCCACCTACACGTACCGACGATACACATCATAAATCTATGTAGGTAAACCATGCAGTTAATAGTTTGCAGTGAACTTTCCTGCTCGCCATCGATCACACCACTCAGAAATAAAGTATTAAAAATCTCAGGGAAACGATAATTTGATACATACCTATACGTTTCCATAGAAATTGTGTTAGAAAGTTTCAAGCTCATTCTCTACACTAATGGCGAAGTGTTTATATCCTCTAAGATGTTATAGAGTTTGAATTTTAATTCTGCACTTTTTTACGTAAACGGATATTTACATCACGATGGTGACCACTTACAATCAAACGAATGATGGGCTCTATATATGCTGCGACTTATCTACTATCTACCCATTCGACATTAAATTGCATATTATCATATTCAACTACAAATTATCATATTCAATCACGCATTGCCATGCTAAATTATGTATTACAGCAGTGATTAGCGTAAAATCGGGCGCTGTTGCGTATAAATGTTCAGATCATGGGCGTAGTCAAGGTGGGTGGCTTGCCCCCCCCCCCCTCGGCGCGGGAAAAAAATAATAAATTAGTCGCTAATCGAAAATTAAATTAATTTATTACAAAATGAAAATAAATCTTATATTGATTTCTAACCACGTACATAAATTCAAAATTCGGTTTCACTATTTATTCCTCCCTGAATGAAATCCTGGCTACGTCCCTGGTTCAGATGAAACTGAGTGAATGATTTCTGAAATTTAGAGACTATAATGTGGAAAATGAAACGAAGTACGATAGTTTCTCATGCGCCTGAAAAATCTATCTACACTATATAGAGAAGAAATTACGAATTCAGTAATAAATATCATTTATCGTACAGTCAAACTACTAGAAAATGAATGTCCAAATTGACCGAAAGGTTCGCCAAATTCACCACTTCTTTGTAGAAGCATTTAACTTGTAAAAGCAATGACCCCAATCCTGGCTGACAAGTTCAACTTTAACTAACTTGAATTTAGTGTCAAAGCATAACACTTCAGATTGATGAAGAGTATCATCATCCAGGATAATAGGTGATAGCTAGTACTTCGTACTTGTTTGGAATTCGATGAATATTAAAGCTATCGCCTCTATTCATTGCATGAAGGGGACCATGGAGAGATTAATCATTATTAATAAGGTGCTGAGCAAAGGTTTCACAAGTTACAGGGTGTTTAGTGCTCCCTGAATTGAGGAAAAATTGCTTAGTTAGTCAGTCTACGCTGAAAAGCTACCCTTCCCAGAATTAGGAGCAATGTTCTCTAAGGAAAACAGTATTATACCAGAAAACAGCTAGATATAATTGATAACTCTATTTTATTAATACTGCAATTAATAACTGTTACGGTGTAATAATATTATAATATTACGAAAAAGAATAGGTGCTTGCTATGAGAAGTAGAAGATGCCTGTAAAAAGCAGACTAGGAACTTTTGAAATAGTAAAGGATTCTATTAAAAAGTGTGAAGTGTTTGTAGAAATAAAAAGAGAACGGTCAAAAACACTTCTCATGGATGATAAAGTTTTATTTATACACTCTATGTCATCAACAGTAGAAAGCATATTGCTTGCGTTATTAAAACCGAAAATTCCGAATTGTTAATACAGTTTCTGCGATGTGCTTATAGCGAATCGTTTACCTAAATCGGGAACAGAGCAAAGAACACCTATTCCAGAATTGTATACGTTTGTTTGAACTGTGTTTAAGTTCAATGAGAATGCGAAGAATTAAATCTTTCCAAGCAGTTTATCGCAGCGGTGCCATTAAAAGCAGCAGGATTATAATACAAAAAAGTACAAAACGAACGAAATACTTAGTCCCTTAAGACCTCTGCAAAGCCTGCATTGCATTTCTACGTGCAATTAAACGCCTGACTTGGGTACCTACGATTTTAACAAACAAGGTGGAAGGAATACGAATATAAATGCGAATGAATGAATGAATAAAAGGTGCAGCATTTTGATTGTGCGAAATAAACCAAGGAGAAGACGTAATTTATTGTAATAATTCTACTATGGCGTCAAGATAAAAATACCTTTATCAGTAACAGTATAAATTTAATTTTTTAAAAGGGTTTCTTGGATGTCGGTTGTTACTTTATTATAAACGTAAACATTTTTCTACAAAAAAATTACCAAATGTTCTTTAAATATTGCTCTTTTAAGTAAAAAAAGTTTTGTAAAAATATATGCTTCCGTTTCTTCAAAAAAAATTCACAAATATTCGCCTCTTTTCGGCTGCCTGACTAAGTATAACACCTTAAGGCAGGGGTGCACAGGGAGCCGTTTTTAGCGCCTAGCTGCGAGCAACCCCCCTGTCCCGTTGCTAAGATTAGAGTCGGTGAGGCGAACTGCAGTAGTGTATGCAGTTCTCCTCACCGATTATGAACTTAGCAACGGGACAGGCGGGTTGCTCGCAGCTAGGCTCTGAAAACGGCTCCCTGTGCACCCCTGCTTAAGACGTCTTGCAACGCAACACGTTAACCAACCAAATGCAAGCCATTATCTGTTTCCCACAGCTCCTTTTGTTCCTCAGTCGTACTTTTACATATTTTCCGATAGAATGAAACACCCACTATGACCCAATTACCCTGTGACTCTAATCATCTGTATCTGGCTATCCTCATTCTAATTTCGTCCACGTGATTCTCCTGTTCCACTTACGTATTCTTAGTTACACAGTTCTATTTCTATCCATTCTTGCCCATTTCGTGCAATCACGAGGCGTTGCAGTGAATCAATCGAAAGCACGGACAGCGAGTGTAGCCAACTTCCAGCACGCGATGCTTGTTCGACCAAAAAGCATCCAGTAAACATTCCGGGATTGCCACAGCTACCCCTCTTGTCGCGCGCGCCCTGGCGCGTTCGGCGCCTGCCGAAACTTAGAGGCAAGTCAAAGCGAGAAATGACGGGCGTCGCGATTCGTCAAATAAAAGGGCCAGCCCCAGGAATCCCAGCCGCGGAGTAATATTTCACTGACTCCGCGGGAGATCCGCTGGCAGCCTTGAAGCTGCTCCACTCGTTTAATTACTTCTTGCGGGACTATTGCACGAGACAGTTCACACGGCGCCAGCTGAACCGCTATTGTGCTGAACATTTCAAGCCTTCGGGCCAGTGCCATTATCGTATAAACTGGTGCGGCACTTTAAATGATTCAACGTGAAAGAACAGCCAAGCAATAAGGGGAGGCGAAGGAGATAAACCACTGCTCGGCCTCGTCTTCGCGGGGTAGCGAGGCAGAAGACGATGATAATTGCGTTAGATAGCGGTGCACGTCTGAAATATTGCACGCTGATGATACAGTTCATTTGGTATCTCGTCGGGAAAATTACGACCGCCCTTCTGGAGTTACCGGGCGATTAGAGAATTCACTTGACGCGCTGTTTAATGCCTCGTGATTGGTACCGCGGGGAATAATTATTTCGAGGCGAACCGATGCTGTAATTTTTCTTACAATTCTCAGGTGAACGAAAGCAAGTCCTCCCTGCAATTGTGTTCATAGATTTAATCAATTACATTTGAAGTGAATTTACAAAAAAAGAAGTCGATTGATGGATGAAACGCAGTCTTCACTGGTGTAATTCTGAAAATACGTGGCATTGTGTAATTCTCTTCGTACCTTTGGTGGCTTTGTACGTATCTCGTCGGAAAAGGCTCTTTCTTTTTAATTAATACTGGGTCAAGAGGACTGCCAACACTGGTTTCTCACTAGCGAAAGCTTATTTTGCCTGATGCGGCAGCGGCGGGGTCGTGTTTATGAATGACCTTACGGATGAAAAGAGCAGACAGCAATGTCTGAAGGAATCGGCGACCGATCAAAGTAGGAGCAAATTCAAAGCAAGAAACCACGGGATTCTGGCATAGACGTCTGGCTCGTTGTCAAATGAAAGTAGACCTGCCTCCATTCGTTAACGCACGCGTAAACGACGAGCTGCGTTTAAATCTGGAGTGTACTCAGCAAAAAATGGAGGAGATGAAAGAAACAGAAAGAAAGGGATCGTGATGTAGATGCCGGAGAAAGAAAATGCCACTGGCACCGCTGTTTCCAGCGCGCTGTTTTGCAATTCTACTTCGAGATCCTACGCTTCATGGTCGAAACTAATGATTATCTGGTGTCTCGGCGTGATCAGCTTAATTTGAATAAGAAATTGTTTTTATAAAATACACTTCATCCTGACAGAAGGCAACATTATTGTTTTTAGGTGACATTCCACACCAAGTTAGGTTTGCATCGTATCGTTGCACCAACTTTACCACAGTAACCCTTCAAACACCAACCCCAAGTCAAACTCGACGTACAAATGATACTTCATTCCAGCTTATTGCAGAGTTCAACGAGTTAATTTATGATAAAGCAGCGGCGGAACGAAGCAAAAGGACCAACTAACACCTAAACAATACTATGTACCATAACTCCATGTTATAACAAGCTGGAAGTTTCGTTTACAACTCTATGACTGAAAACCACCTCATTGAGTGCTGCATTCTTCGAGCACGTGGCTGCATGGCGTTCAGACTGAAGGGCTTCGCGAGATTATGCATAACGTGTGAGGTCGTTTGCAAGTAGCGCGCGAAATTTCCGTACACGTCACCCAGAGGATCGGTAGCTATTCAGCAAGCTTGTTCATATACGCCATAAAAATAGTCACGCAATATTAAGCTGACGTGCAGCGGGAAGAAGCGAAGGCATCTTTCTCAGCGCGCAAATCGAGTTGATCACTAATACAGCAACGTCTTCGTAAAGTTGTAGTCGAAGGCAGGGACATTACCGGGAACTTTCAAACTCAATTTTCTTCGAGACGAATGCTTGTATGAAAAACAGATCCTATTTCGCACTTTCCTTTCTCTCCTTTCTGAGGGATCATCTCCGTTCCAATTGTACCGCAAATTACGTCCTGCTCTACATAGAGCAGGCCCTCTCAAAGTACGGCGGGTAATTTCAGTGTGGTTGAATGAAGTGGTTGAAAAAGTGACAGATTGGAAGAGGGAATATGGTAACCACCGTGTGAAGGAATTTACCCTCTATAATAGATATTTTTAGGGCATTGGTGGATATTGAAGATTTTACATAAATTAACAAGTTAATTCCAGTTTCGTTTCCTAAACACTTTATGGTAAAGTAAAGGTTTGTGATTCCTATTTTACAATAGTTGAATATGGGACTTTTGTGAATTAACCACTGCAATATAAAATACAGATGTTATAATGTTACCCGAAAATCACATAGTTGCTATAAAGGGTTAAAGATGGACTCAATGGTATGTACCTGTTACAATAATTTATTTAATAGTTGCTTAGAGAAACTAAGAACTATTTGGTATGAAATTAAACGAAAATTGAGGGAGAGTAACGTTTATTCCACCTAAAGTACGAAAAATACTCATTTTAGAAGTAATGGAGTTAGTAGAGTAAATACTAATTTCTTTAAGTAACGAACAGATTTTAATTCCTTTCTAAGAACAGAACGTTTCGCCGAGTGTAAATATAATTCCCCTGCAGCTGTTATTCAGTTTCCTTTCGGTTAGGTTTCAATTTTCCTAACGTATTTAAAAGTCAGATTTATTTGATAAAAAATAATCAGAAGCAAATACGATGTTGCCTTTAAATCGTCCACTTTGTTGCATCGACTCGTTCAATTAATAATGGATTTGTAATTTAAACGAGACGTTTCGTTGCCACAGAGTACTTGTTCGGTATTATTTGATTATACACCCACGGAAATGCTTATCAAGTTGCAGCTCGTTATAATTTACGCCCCCGATGCGAACGGCAGTAATTGCATAAACTCGAATAAATGGAAGTTGAGAAGTTCTCCGGATTCAATCATTTACACCCGCTTTTGGGTTAATGTTTCAGCCAACTTTCCCTTCGCAGGCTGATGTAATCTTGAATAATATAAAAGTATGTCTCCTCGAAGCAGAACCGTCGCAAAGACAATGGGAGACAAAGGGAGATAAATCGATTCATGCCTCGGCTCCAACTAAATGATGAGGCTCTGCCACTGTTTCCTTTGTATCTGGAAACTTAAAGCAACTCCTAACGCCTGTTGACACCAATCACTGTAACTCGTTTACTGCCGTTCCGCGTCTAATAATTAGTTTCGCTAATCAACTATGAATGTTACATAATGCTCAGTTTAAGGTATTCATTTCGTTTGTGTGAACGCTAATTTGTTACCCAATATTGCGGTTGAATTTTATTGAAACATTTTAGAGGTTTCTGTTTAAACATGATCCGTTGATGTCGAAGTATACGAAATTAAGTGCACCGTTTTATTTCAGGAAGGAAGGTAGGGTACATTGCTCGAGTAAAACTTTATGTGTGGAAAATTCATCATTGTACGATATTATGTTAGCATACAGAGATGAGTTTTTAAATTTCACCAAGCACTTCACGTTTTACGATACATATGAGGTGGTCCATCAGGGAAGGCACGTTTACTGTTTTAAGTTTTACTATAAAAGTAAAGAAATTGCGGGAGTTAAGCTTGAGTAATTTCGTGGAGGGAATGAAGCACGTCATTCGTTTGCCCTAAAAGACATTTCTTTGTAGAATAATCAAGATCGTCAGCACACCTTAAAATGAAATCACACATTACTTTGAAAATATCTACAATTATAAGAATCTAAATACTATGTAAACTTAATAACCTGTGATACATTCACGATGAACTCATGCGAATGATCGAGAAGTCTGGCCTGGCTGCTGTGAATTGTGAACAAGCAAGAAAACCCGGTTTCTTAATCGTTAGTAAAACGGCCAACGATTGAGTCGACCAAGAAGTCCCAGTCTGGACTTCGAAAAATAAAGGTCGCCCGAGGTGAGTAACGGCGACGGGATTAAATTGCAAGGAAACAAAGCGGAACTAGGAATACGAAGAAGGCAGGGAGAATACGAGTTGTTGGTGCATTTACGGGTTACTGAAAACCTGGCGGTCGAGTTTTCGTCGTTTTGGCGGCGACACCGACCCTAATAAATTTTCACTAATTCTTCGAATACTCGAGAAACACACAGCGATTACGGGCCCCAGTATCACCTCTCCTGTTTTTTGACGCTATTCACTCAAGTTTATCGATCCTCCCACACAGGTGCCTGTTAATCTACATTAGGCAGACAGTCCACGATGGCAACTTGCCGAGCTTTTAAATACATTCAATTTAAACGGGTTGAATCATCCATGAGGGAGAACTAAAATGTAGGGCAAAATTCACATTGGTAAAATGGAAAAATGAAATAATATATATATATATATATATATATATATATATATATATATATATATATATATATTATAATAAATTTGGAGCACGCGATTAGGTCATCCACTCGAGTACTAAGAATTTCTAGGACTAATGATACATTTATTAAACCTCCACTGTCGCGTGTAAATTAATTGGTGAGCTCTTGCATTTACAAATATATACAATTATCTGTATCTAGCTTTTCTTATTCTAATTTGGTCCACGCGATGCCCCTGTCCAGTTTTCGTCACTCAACTTGAAGGTAGCAGTGTTAATTTAATAACGTTAAAAAGGTATGAAACCTTAAATTTGCTCTATGAAATTAACACGCTGTAAATATTAAGTGAATTTGAGAAAGTTCAGTCGCAATGCAAGCTTTATTTAAATCAAAGCATCGTCGTGCATAAAGTTACTAATAAAAAAAATTTACTCCACCATTGGTTGAAACCTATCTTGAAAGATCGTAGAATGAATTACAACGACATTACCGGCAATGTGGAAATTGAATAAATAATTCCACTTTTATTATAATCATTAATAAAGTAACACTATTAATTCTAAAGTATAATTTATATACCACTTGGCCGTTACTTTGAAAATGAAATAAGACGCCACTCAAAACCGTATAACATTAGTTTTAGAAACGGTAATAGGTTTCAGAGCTGTGTACATTAAATATAAAATAAAACTGTGAACGTTGCTGTCTGACGCACTGAACGGTCGGCAATGCCATATAAAGTCGAAAAATAATTTTCACTGTAAAATACAAACGTTCAAAGCCGGCCAACAGAAATAAATTGGGCATTCTCGGAATTCAGGCACGTACAATTCGCGCATGCATTTAAATGAGATTAATCGGCAGCACATAGCTGCGCTTTTTCTGTAAGGGCGCGACGACGTTACCGCACATATCTAATTTACACATTTCATGTCGACATTTTTTCCAGCTGTCTGCGTTAGTATACGTTTTCGACGGTAACATCCCTTCATGAAGGGAATACCAATTTTGGGAGAAAAGTAGTATTTGTAACTGGATTCGTAACACTATTTATTGTAAAAATTTCCTGGAATCTGCATCCATTCAGTGTACCCATACTTCTCTTTTATTAAGCCAGTTCCTTGTTAGATAAGAATTTAATAAGGGTCTGGAAGTTTTAATTAAATACATACTGTAGTTCTTTGACAAGTACGTAGAGTTGTGCGTAATTTGGGATACGATATAGAAAAGATCGAATGCCTCGCGAGAAAAGTTAAAATCGTAGAATAAAATATTTTCGTACAAAGGTTCGTTTTCGAGGAAATCGAATCTGAAAGTATGTAAAGTGTGTTTACTACGGCCTGAATAGCGTGGCTGACTATAAACGATCATTTCTACTTGCTGTTGCCTTCGCAGAGCTGTGAATATGAACAGTGGTATACTTTGGTATGAGGTTTTGAACTGAGTGAGTTATACAAATCTGTGGTATTACGTGGAACAATGTCATCGTATATTTTTAGATATATAAACAGCAACGAATATTAAAATTAAATTTATTTGAAAACAAAACCACGTAGGAAAGTCGAATGGTGAAAAATATATTCAAAAGTTTTCGTTTGTTACTCGCAACAATGTAGATTAAAACTCCTTTAAAGTGAGACAAGATCATCCCTCATCTTTGTACTAAAATCCACTTTGTCCTGCAGCCATTTAAAAATTTTAATTATAACAGAAGAATTCTATGTATCGATCCAAATAAATGAATATATCTCATCACAGCAGTATTATAACGTATCTAAAGTAAAATATTTATGTTGTTAAATAATAATATGCAAAGATTGATTCTTGTATTGTTGATTCAATAACCTTCGATTATTCACACACACTGAAAAGCTTTTGTACTCGACAGAAAAACAATTTTATCGTTATTACGATACAAGTTAACCATTTTCACCTGTCCGCGGTTCCTAAATTATTGTACAAAAGCTTTGTTATCTTCTATATAAGTTCTTATTGTAATAGGAACTATATTGCAGAAACAGAAGACTATGTAATTTAATGTACAACTAATGTCATTCCCACTGCTACTAAAATCGGCTTCAACAGTATTTTCTATAGCAGTAATATTTAATGAAATGTTTTTAAGAGTTATTAATGAAATTCACCGAGCCGATTTACTGAAAAAAAGAAGGAAAATGTCCTCCAAAGACAAATATGCGAAACTGACCAAAGAAATGCAGATTGCTTCATAAATGCATATTGCATATCGTTACTTTAGGGGATGAATCTGCATTCTGCATCCTACAACAAGTAAGAACTGTTACGTGAGCGTAGATTGTATGCAGCACAGTTTACCAATTCTAAGGGAACAATAACGCAGTTTAATTAACATTAAACGTCATTTGCAGAATATCACATCCAGCTCATATCATTCCTTGTCACTAATTTGTCAGTGTATTTAATATTATGTTCCTACGCCGTTACTACTCGTTTCTTTACTAGACAATTTGCTTCACAAAAAGCAAGATTATTTATAAGCACTATATCAGATCCAGACGGTTCGCAGCGTGCATTCAACAAAGAATAAATACTTTGAGCATTTCCATTAATCTTTCGTAGCTCAGCAACCGTTGTACGTACGACCTACATCCATATAACGTTTTTTACTTGCCCCAGAGTGCAGAATCTTCTCCAGAAAAATTACCATACATTTATAAGTCACTCTGTGTAATTAAGATTGCAACATTATTTGCGATGTACATATGAAGTTAATCTGAAAGTATAATTTCTGGAATATTATTTTTCCCAGGTGAGATCTCGTTAAACGCGTTCACAATATAAAGTTCTCCATAGAAATGCACACTCTTAATAGATTTCCATAGAAGCAAATCAGCGCCTATAATTGTTTCGAACTACTAACCCATGAATGCAAAAGTATCGATAATAACGAAAATCTGATAAATCGACCAACAAGTTCAAATACCAAACATCGTTAAGGAACTGCTCTAACGAACAGCTATAATGGCAGAAGGAGAATGTATTTTTATAGCTCGCGTAATAGGGTTGCTCAAACACTTTCAGCCACCACGAATACATTTTTCGCAACACGTCCTAAACAAGTGACGACTAAAGGGTCCTTTGCACGTGTGAACTTCGGCTAAGTGTTTTAGTCGAGAGTAATTATTATGCGCTTTCTAAAACAAGCATAATATGACTCCGCAAAGTTTCCGGGGCACACTTCAAGCTCGGTGGCCATCACGCCACGAACAAGAGAGAACGAAAAGGAGAAGAAATAATGGCCGAGATCCTTTAATCTTCACGAATCTCTTTCGCAGTCCTCTAACAATAAGTATTCATAGCGAATTTAACGAGGCGATTCAAAGTGCCGTTTCCTGGTACAATGCCAGTAGCACACGGCGAAATCACGCTGATAAAAGAAATCCCACTGTTATCAAGGTGTAGTAATGTCATTGAACGGCAAGCACTGCCCCCGCCAGCCCCCTGCAATTGGATCCAAAGCGCGAGGAACCCCCGCTGTTATCTTCCCGGATTTCAAGCCGCCAGCAGATTTTTGGAAAAGGAAAGCTACAGCATCGTTATCGTTACTAACGGTAAGTGGTACCGGATGGTTTTCCACAGTACTGCAACTTTTTCTCGTTCCACTGCACCTTTGTACAGCGGCTCGCGAGCAGGACTATTGAATTCTACTTAATTCTTATCACTCTCGTGCCTCGTGATTTGGACATTCTTGTCACTTATCAGCGACTAGCAACATATCCGTCCTTCGCGACGGTGGAATAAGTAAAAGAAATTACTTTTATATGTATCTGTAAAGTGGTGGGAAAGTAGTATAAAAGTACAACGTATCAAGCCAGAGTAAAGGAATATTGAAGACACTATCGTTAAAAATATCTTGTTCGAGAATTCTGTAATGTATCTACTCATGGCATTGAAAGAAACATTTAAATAAAATATTCAAATCATTCGAGGCAAGGAAAATATGAACCTACGCAGTTGAACATTTTAAAATGTTGCGCAATTCGACAGCACTGCCACGTAGGTTCGTTTAAGTGGAAACCTTACTTGACGCCACTTGGAAAGTATTACACACTTTCTTAATTAATTTCTCTCTTTAATATTCCATCGATTTTATCGCCGCGACGGAAATATCTAGTACGTGGAAAAACGTCCAGGAACTTGTGCAAACAAGTGTCAAGTACCAAATACACGCGTGGTATTAATAACAATTACGGATAACGCAACCGAATCGGTAACATAAATTGTCTTATTTGACCGGATATCTGAGCGTACAATAACGATAAAAAATATTATTCCCACCGCAATGCGTGCCAGATGTCGAGCGTGCCCTGAATCCGCGCAAAATTTTAAATAATCCGCTCGCTAATGACGGGAAACATAAGTTTAAGGAGGAAATTTCAAACAGTGAAGTGCTACTTATTCATTCCGCTCAGAGTCCCATATTTTCCGCATTATTATGCAAAATCGGCGTCACAGTGCCGCCTTTTATGCACATACCAGTGGCAGCAAGTTTGAAACAAATTAATAGTTCGGAAGCGTCTCGACGTCCATTGATAAATTGCGCAAAATGAGAAAAAAAATGGTGACGAATTAATAGCAGCATCCCTGAACAACATTTATCATCTCTAGATCCACCAGCCAATTTTGTCGCCAGTAAGCACATACTTGGACGCCAATTTCTCTGCGAATGACACATTTGCCGGACTTCTTTTTTAAAATACAGCAGAGTGCCAAACTACAGATGCCTATCGATATATTCTACATAAAATGGAAGTGCCAATAATTCAAGAGACTTTGTAGAAAACACTGCCAAAAATCAAATTCCACACTACCATTGACACGTAAAATATTTTCCACTAAAAAGATGCGTTCTTTTTAATTTTCGCACTTGCAATACTTTCCACAAGGACTCTTCAATTCCGCATAAATTTAAAAACGGATCTCTACATCTCTCCTATCGAATAAAAGCAACGCTTAAAAAAGATCCCGCCCCCTGAATGTTTACACAGTCGATTCCATACCGCCTCCTGCATATCAAAATACGACCCCCCGAGCTAAATACAGGAGCCAACTTTCCGGCAGAACACTAGAAGAATGATAAGCACCGCAACGTGTGCGCCATTGTTCGTCAACAAATGCAAGTGTCCCGCCAGTTAATTATGCGATTCCGCCATGCCAGATATTCACATCGTAGCCCCGAAGCGATGTAACGAATTCTCGAGGAACCGCCGGGCGAAATGAGCGCTGCAAGTTCCTCGAACAGAATGTATCACTCCGGAGTGCACAGATTAAAATGTATCGATCACAGATTTACAGCACGGGCCTGCCGACTTGTTGTCGAGCCTCGCTGCGGACCTCTGACAAAGGTGCAAGCATTAATGGCCCATCGTGGACCGACTTTCCTCCAAAGTGGCAGTAACCCGCGGAACAAAAGAACGCGTTCCCCTAGGTGGATCTGGCGGTGCACGATTACAGAGTTCTTGGAAATTCATCTCCCTTGAATTGGAGCATGTCCATCCGTGTCGCGGCCCGAAAGAAGAACCTCATTCCCCGTTTGATCCTATTCACGAATTTCTACCATCATCCCTCGCACGTGTACATACCTAATTTACGTTCTTCCGCTTCACCCCACTCGCATGTCCCCTCGTCGGCTTTCGGATTCTTTATGCACACACTGAACTGTCGCAAGTGCCCGTGCACGAAACGTACGTATATTATTAAGAGCCGTGCATCGTAATTCCGTTCGTTTAAACGCGTGACACATTTAATTGTATTTGCAAAACTTCCGACGCGTGCTCGACTGCTAACTCTTAATCACGTTCAATTTCGTTTCGGAGAACTGGCCAAGCAATAGTTCCCCTTAATCAGGCGGGGAATCATTTCTACCGTAGAATTATCTAAATCTCATCTACCGTAAAACTTGTTACTTAAAACGTTAAAACTTTAAATCCCTGTTCACGTACGCTCCAAGCATTTGTACAAACGTCACGTCGTCATTTATCGAGGGGTCCTTTAATCTGTTACAATTCAGCATCCTGCGATTCTACACCGACGTTTCCCCGAGAAACTCAGCCCTCCCGCCGGCGAGTGAATTTTTTCATTGTCCAACTTCGCAGCACGAGCACGCCGCATAGTTTGTTCGACGCGATTTAGCGGACGGCATTTTTTTTTTTTTCAAAAATACCCAGCCCGCTGAAGGGGAGGCCGGAGAAGTTGAACACGTTTCAAGCGTCACGGGAAGCCAGGCATCGCTGGATGAGCGCGGGCAGATGCACGTTGGAGCCGTGTTTTCGGCACGGCGATCGCGCGCGTACTGAAAATCCCAGTAACCACCCCCCGTCGACCCTCCCCTCGCGCCCCAACCGCCCCGGTTCTAATACAGACAACACTGTCTGCGTCTATGCACGTAGCGACGGGCCGTTGTGGGGGTGTAAGTTACGTGTGTAGAACGCATCCGGTGCACATTCGCGCCCCGGGAACTTGAACTTCCACGTGAAATTGTCGCCTTATCAGCGGCCGTAACAACCCTTTGGCTAGCGGGGTGATATCGGTTAAACGCACGGTTATTAATCAGCGCGGCGGATTTCGTTCGCTCTCGAGAGCACCCTCCAGCCACGGGAAAGATTCCGTACGTTCGAGAGATACCAATTTCGATAACAGCGCCTGCGATCGCCAGTGGGAGGACGGGGCGGCGCAACGAGCACACGCGTCCTTCTCGGAATTAAATACCGCCGATGCCGCGAGGAGCAATGGTTATTGAAACGTTCCGTCGCGGCTCGAGTAATTAACTGTCGCTTCGATCGAGAGATACCCTTGCGTGAATGAATCGCCCCGACCATTTTACTATCTTACGCCCACGGCATATCATTTGGACGCTTCAAAAATTCCGCCCGCGTTCGAGCGCGCGGAAGGGATGATTTATGATGGGCGGCTGGCCTATGGTGAGCGTACAGGGCGATTTATCGCTGGATTCGGTACTAGCGTTATTATTTGAATGAAGTTTTATTGATCGTCGTTCGATGCACGAGACACTCAATTATTCGAATTTCGCGCGCGAAACGAGAGAGAAGGATGTTACTTCGTATATGAGTAACGAATCTGTTTTTATTTTACTCGTATTAAGAAAATTTCTGCTTCAGTTTGAAGTGTTTTTTTTTTTGTAATTTGGCATCATTTTGTGTAATAAAATTTTGTAGTTATGTGAGATTTTGCTAAGTGGTAGAGTGCGGTCATTTTTTAGTAATAAACAATTCAATTTAAAAGTGGCAACGAAGGTATCATGTTAATAGTATGATGTTTCAAGTGTGAACAATGGGTAATGGAGATATATTTTATTTACGGCCCTGCTGTGTTATTTGTTATTTATACCAGTAATGAAAGATGCAAGCAGATTCCGAAGATAAAGTGCAAAACGGTGTTTTTATGCAATACTTCATATTTCGACGCTGATCTGCCTTCGAGCCGAAGAGGGATAAATGAACAACACAAAGAGTAAAGGATGCAATAAATCATGAAGGGCGTTATTTTTTGCAAAAATAAACACAAATTGGACTCAGAAAAATAAATGACCTATAAGAGTCTGTGATATTAAACCATAGGTTTTCAACCACACCACCATGATTTTTTTAAACGAATACGTTTGGTAGGTCATGGTCTATACCTACCCCACTTGTACTCCAGGTTTACTTAGGAAGAAAGCTTTCTACGAAGAAATGTCATTTCACACTCTCCGACTCATCTTTCCAACAGATATTCATTTCGGATTTGAAAGAAAGGGAATAAGAAAAATTCATAGATATCTGCCAAAGTAGGTAGGGCAAACGTATGTAATATGGGACAGCTGAATTTAAAAGCTTGCCAAAAGTGGGGGAGTTTGTTCTTTTTTTAATGAAACTGGCATGAGGGGTGGTAGGAACTAATGCATAATCATATTTGCATAACCGAATATAAAAAATTCAAACGATTTGAAATTATACTGAAGAAACTAAAAAGAGTGAAGATTTATTAAGTAGGGGATACAAATACACAAATATATATCATTTCTTGGAATTTATTGTTGCTTCTTCATTGAAATTTTACGATGCTCCGTGTTACGTGCCATTCCATATTACCTACCTTTACCCTACATCCTATATTACGAAATTTAAAAAACATGAAATAGTGATATGTAGTCCTTAGTCGAATTAATTATCGAATCTAGGGTAACTTTACACCAAGCACTTACCTGGAAAGTGTGATCATCCGCGTCACAAATATTGACGTCACCTGGACGTGGACTTGCATAATTACGGCCATAAAATTTCACTCCGAGCATTGGGATGCGAGGATCCAATTCAGTTTGATCGAACAATCATTATTATTGGTGGAACGTACCAGAACCACTATCTGTGAAGCGTATTGGTAAATTGTTTACTGCATCGCACAAATCAGTCTACACATATGTACAATTCATACCTATTTATACCCGTGGAGTTCGTAGATGCTTCGTAGGCAATATTCTTATAGTCGTGGAGCACCCTAGAGGATCTAATTTTCATGAAGGAAATTCCATACGTCCCGAAGCCATCGAGAAACGAACGAAACTTTTGCGTATGCCTTCGTCCGCTTGCAAAACTTTCAAATGACTCGCATTCGGGGAAATGTAAACTAAACTTCTACGATGCTTTAATGGATTCAGAGGAACATTTCGCCAATCTTTCTCTCTTTCAATCGAAATAATCCGCACCGAAGTCAAACTATCCAGACACGAATGGAGCAGGGCCCGTTCGATTTAAATTAATGAGAGAAGTGTCGTTCGGTTAAGTGCTGCTCAATTACTTTCTACTGTCTGATTCCTGAACTTGCTATTAAGGCGAACCGATAGGAATCTACTTACACAGATTTAATAATTAGAACCATTATGAATGGTGAGAAAAATTTATCTTCCTTCTTGATGACATATTTTGTGGTCCTAGTTAGATTACTAACTTCAGATCTGAAGTTTCTACTTTTTATTTGTTTAAGACAGAAAATAGATATTGAAGTTGTGGATCGATAATTGATATGCAAGGTGATGTAAAGAAAGAATCGAGGAACTGAGTACTGCCAAAGACGAACTAAAAGTTTCCCTGATGTAGGTCGACAAAGCCAATCCCAGCACTCTTTGGATCCAGTAACGTTAATTACATGCTTGCCTTAAAAAAATATTTGCCTCCCTCTAGAATTTCAACTAAGTTGAATTAAAATTTTCCTTTGGTTTATTGCATAACATAAAAATTCATTTAATTCATCGCATAAATCAAAATTTCGAAATGTATTCTTCGTTTTTCAATCTCTGCACCAATTATATTCTTTTGTACTTTAGAATGTATAAACAAAATCAATCCTAATTAGTTTATTTCTTAAAATAACAACTACGTGCTATCAAAGTATATACAGTGGCTCACACCAATAATCGTACACTTTAAAATCGCATAACATTTTTACAATTGGTCCAAACGACTTGGGTTTTTTTTTGAGAAACTAGAAGCATTAGTTTAAAAAAAAATAATAAAGGTCGTTTTTCAACTTTTTTCTTCTGAGCCTGTAATGAAAATTCAAAAATCGTGTTTGCAGATTTAAGTAAGTTGTATACATGCTGATAATTTCATCAAAATCGTTTAACGTTGCTATGAGCTACAAACTAATAAATAAGGTCGAAAATCGCGAAATTTTCGAAATCAGCGATGTTATGCGATTTTAAAGAGTGTACGATTATTGGCGTGAGCCACTGTACAAGGAATACAAAAAATCGATCAAAATAAATAAATCACTAAATGTCAAATGATCCAAAAATTGAGCATCCTTATTTACACATCCTATTTAAATGAAAGGTGATTTTTTGCCCTTAAATAAATCAGAACGTTTACATTGCACGTGCTCCTTTAATAATTTTTACTCCGCGCGTTGATTCCTCAACTGGTTCACTCATGCTGCGTAAATAAAAGCTTAAAAACCTGTACACACACTTTATATCCGTCCTTCAAAATGTCGAGAACGCTTTCCAGTTTTTATGCGCGCCTTTACAGGCCACTGTGTACATACATAACGTATGTATACACACTACATACCTCTGAATAGCGTCACAATATTTAAATATAACAGTGCAATGTACTTAAAAGCCTTCTTACAGTATTTCTAGAAAAGAGGCTTAACTCGGACCAGCTCTTCCTTTTTTGAGAAATGCACTTTACCTTCAGGCAACTGGGAGCTTTCTGTGCTCTCCATGGTAATACAATACTATGCTGCAGGATGGAGGAAAGATTTCTTGTAATTCAAAGAACATTCGATAGCAAAATAAAGAGCATTTATATTCCCATTACATTTTTCTCCTGATAATGACATTCAGTGACTGCATTAATAAATGGCAAATGTTCCATCCGTGATATAATAATTGAATTTTTTTTATTTTCATCGAAAGACGTTTAATATAATCGGAGAGTAATTGAATTCTCATTTCAAAAGGAATTTCACACTTTCTACTAAAACAGAATTTAAATGTTAGAAATTTTATAACGTTCTTATGATAAATTGAATTTCACCCTCTCTCGCAGAAAGATTTCAAGCATTTGGAGCTCTATTAAGCACTCATCTTGAAGTGAATTTCACGCGTTCCTTCAAAGAACTTCGAAACGCGGAGGTTTCACAGGGTTTTTATTTTAAAACAAATTTCCCGAACTCTTATGAAGTAACCATAAATGTTCCAAACTTATTTCTTTTTTGAAAATAAGAGTTTCTTGTAAAACCTGTTTCTTTAATGACTCGTTTTATAGGTACATGTACCATTCAATTACAATCAGTATCAATGTACAGCGAAACAAACTACTATCAGGTTAAATCAGTTGTTAAATTTTATTAATAGCTATTTTTCTAGCTCTGAAAACACTCGTCCAAAATTTACTTACAAACATGGAATAGGTAATTCTTCAAAATCTATGTTATACCCTCCATCATTTACACCCCCGACCTGAAGTTACTAACCGGGAAACTGTATCTTTACGACTGATTTTATGTACTCGCGAACTTTCCTCAAGTCTGCCCAAAGTTATTCTTTGCGACCACGGAATTGCTCACACTAACTAAGCTAAAAATACACCTTGTTACTGAACGGCAACTTTCTTATCTTCTTTTCTAGCTTTCCCCTTTTTATCCACGAAATGCATTTACCTTTGGCGATCCTTACCCTTTCCTTTTATTCAAAGCCCGCTTTTGTCTACGTACTTCCGCAACCCCGACTCCATCCAAGCTTTGTAATTTTACGCTTCATTGCTTACCATCATTACATTCGCAATGAATATTTCATCCGTTGCTTTTATGTCTGCGCTACTTCTAGCCTGAAAACGTTATTCCACTTCATGTCGATTCTGCTTTGCCTCTTGTGCGGTAACTCGTTGAACATCTTCATATCGGACCATCTCAAGATTCCAGTTCGTAATAAAATCGACAATTTCCACTTCTAACGCGTTAATTTACTTCATATGTAATCAATATTACAAATCGTGCAGGGCGTTCTGACTTTTATGGTCAAATTAATATATAGCACTTTGGATATATAAAATAAAATACCAAAGACGATCGAAGGAATTACATAATTGTCAAAATCATGGTGAATCATTTATTTTTCCGATAACAATTTACAAAAGGGTAGTCCTAACCGATTTCGGTGACCTTGAAATATGTTGTCGAAGTTAACATTCTGAACCACTTTTTCCTGTAGGTATAGATGTTACCGCCGCTCGGCTTTCGTTTTCGAGATATTTACAAAAAAACTGTGATCAATAGTTAGTTGCAGGGCTTGAAAAGGTTCCGAAAATAACTGTTTGTAAGCATACCTTATAAAGTGAAAATAAATAAATTATACAAAAGGTTTTAATAAAATTTTAATTCATCATCAATAAAAACATCTTTTATTACCTTCACGGTACATATTTTAATCTTGTTTATTTTCTTTCACAACTTCAATCATATTCGCACGCGAGGAGTAGATTTTCTAACACTTTCCTTGTAAAATATTGCCTCACATTTGTTTCATACAATAATATTAGTTTTAAAGTATAAAAATATAGTAAACGTCGTCTAAAAATATAAAATATTTATTTATACATTTAATACCTTACATGCACATGTAGCGTATATACAAAGTTAATTTACAGTATTTTAATTTGGTAAAAACTAGTGCTCCTATAAGAAGCTTCGTTTTACATTCCATGTTAAGGAACAATTTGTGCATTTTCGGGGTCAGTGTCGTTCATAAGATCATCAATTCCGAAACTGTATCTTTCATCGTTCCCAACAGAAATCTGTTTAAACCCATCCTTCTCTTTAGAAGTTAATATTCTTTGATTAAGAGGCACATAGGATTCACTTATATTAGCAAATTCATCAACAAATTGATCACAATTTACGATACTTTCTCGACTTCGATCAAACTCTGTTTCGTTATTAATTCCCTTATCGATCGTATTAAAATCTTCATCAGTCTTCGCATTTAAATTACTTTCACTCGTAGATACGTGCTCGCCCTTTATGGTATTAAATTGAAAAACTCTTTCGCCACATATATTGTCGATTATCTCCGTCATATTTAAATCGTGATCGTCGTTATCGCTAATAAAATCATCCGGTGAAAGTTCATCAAACATTCTGCCCAAAGTATTATTCAACATTGAATTTACTTTCTCTAATTGCAACACTTTATCGAACTGAGGACCACGTTTCACTCTGCTACCTTTTTCTTGACTTTCGCGTGGCCCGTTTACTTTCTTACATCTTTTCGGCGTGATGCTCATTTTCTCGAAAGATTCTTCTAACGATACGGTAGGATTTTTGGTCACGAAATCATCAATCTTTCGATTGTTCGCCGCATTTGGCGGATTTTTCACGCCTCTTTTCTGTCGCCTCTTTTCCGTTTTATCTGCCTCGGGCTTCTCAACATTCGAAGCACCTTGCGCTTTACTTTTTGTTGCGCGTTTCTTTGCTTTCGGCTTTCTTGCATTTTCGAAGGCTTCCACTAACTCTGGATAACATTTCAATACGGTACTTTGTGGCTCGATGCTCGTTAACTCGGATAAAACATCGACATTATCGTCGTCGTTCTTTGCATCCATTGCGATACATTCTTTCAACTTTACTACTACATCATGATCAGTTTTCCAAATGATCTCGTAACTAGCGACGGACCTAATATTTCGAATCTTCTTTATTGCTTCGGGCACGAATAAATCAGGCATCAATAAACGATCCGCGACAGATATATCTGGAAGGTGAACCAGTTGCCATCGTGTCACTAAAGAAAATACTTTTTCAAACGCATACTGTGGATCCCATGATAAATGTCGTTCCAGAAAGTCCTAACACAAATCGAAACATGAATGCACGAAACTTGCTAAAAACCTGTAAAATTTAATTTACAAACTTACTATCAACTTATTCATTTGTGGTTGTTTCCACTGAAGATCTATTCTTTTAGGTACCGAATCTTTTCTAACTAGAAACTCATCTAGCAATTCCTGATTGGGAAAATCTTCGATAAGAAGTGCTTTCTTTCGCAAAGTAATTTCATTTAATATTAAGGCTCTCTTTTCTCTAGAAGAATATAGTGCAGCAAACATTATAGATGCCTAAACGGATTAACGCGTAATAAACGAAAACTTACCTGTAAGAATCATTGCATTTTATAACAGTGCCACAATCTACACACCCTGATTTTGTGTGCTTCTGCACTTTACCACTGTGTCCACAGGATGAACACACATTTGAGCACAATATTTCTGCTTCTCTCTGATCTAGAGTATTATCTGTTTTCCAACTTTTTATTCTAGAAAAATAATTATATTTGCCTCACATCCTTATAGGGTGAACTGGATGGAATCGAGGGGAATTATGATTTATGTTATACCGTTCCAGTATGCCTTCGTCATTCACAATCTTAAAAAGTTTCAGAGCAGCTTCTTTGCCAACCCCATTCAATCCGTCGTTGTAATCACACCCACACAACAAGGCCAACGCTATCATTTTATTTCTACCCAAATTCAGCAGCCTCACTATTTTTTCCATGGTGTATTTATCCACAGCACCGCCTGTACCCCCTCGATTACCTTGGGCGCTCGTGCAAAAGTTTCGGTAAACTACTTTTGCTCCATACAAAAAGCAATCACTATCCTGACTTATGCACCCATCAACAAGCTGTATGAATACATATTGTACTAACATTAAGAGATAAGCAGAATTCATATTAACCAATGTACAGGGTGGGAAAAAATTCTTAGAGCTAAGAATGAAGCGATTTTAGTGCAAAAATAAGTCGTAAGTACAGAATAAACTTTTATTTACAAAGTGACTTCTCAAGTGACTGATAATGTTTATAAACACTGACTATTTGTTCAGTTTTGTGGTTTTTGTTACAGTCCCGATACTTACAGTTACATCAGCTTAATTATCCGACATGCACAAAGTAATTAAATTATTTCATAAAGCAAACAAAATTGCATGTAGATGGAACATAATAATTTGAAGAAAAAAATATTATGATTATTAATTTTTAGACTTTTAAATTACTTAGTATTGGCTCGAATAATAGATAATTAAATTTAATGCAGGTGTTGAGAGAAATACATTATTACCCCATCTTCGTTTAAGTAAGCACACATAGCTTCCGCCTCTCCTTGCCCTTGTACGCAAGCCAAACCCATATATTTAAGCATTTCTCGGCATTCATTGAGAATCCTATTGAACTGTGATCTGCCTCCTTTTTTAACAGTTTTCCTCTCTCGAAATCCATGACGAATTTCATTTCTCTTTGCAATTGTATTGTGCTTCAAGGTAGGTGCTTTTCCTTCTAACACAAATACTGGTGATATGCCTTGCATGAGAAGGAATGCTGTGCGAAAGTATAAATTCCTGTAATAAAAGACAAGTTACTTAACGCTATTTTAATTTCAAACGGGGGACGCTGACAGGTAGAATTGACAGAAACCAACCTAAGATACATTTTCGGTTGAACGGAATTGTCGGTGATTGTTTGACTATCCACTACCCAACAGCTCATGTCAATGGCTATTGTCTTCCCCTGAAGTTCAAACATTGGTTTTGTCTCGCACAAAGGCGACAAAATATTCCACAGATCTTTCACTCCCATCTTGAACACTTTAAATCAGGTTACAGCAGTTACTTTTTAACCCGTCGGGTACCCGGGTACCCGGACATTACCCGGGATAACTTCAAGCAATTGAATTGTGATGGTTTGTGGTATAGTCTGATGTTAGCCAAAAATGATCGAACAATACCACATTCAATGGCTTGAAGTTATTCTGAGTAGACGAGTACCCGACTAGAGCACTAAAGAGGTGAGTATGCTCATCCGCCATATTGGGTCCTCTAGAGAGAGAAGATTATTGAGTACCCGCCTGTTTGAGTATTGTCAGATTCACTTTATGAACAAAATATGCGTTAAAATAATAGTCGGATTTACATAATTTAATGTAAAGACAAATATTATTAGCAATTTGTTTACTGTGTAATTTTGTATTATTTTGCTACTACTGAATCTGTAGATATTACTTTGAAAACTGATTCCTTTAAAAATACCGTATCGTTTCCGGTATATTATTTTCCGTTATTGGAAATTATCAATTCCTCGTTCATTAGAGTCTTCGTGTATCTAAAAATATATTTCTTGATAAAGATTACAGTTTCTGATAACACGATCGTGTAATCGATTACCAATCTTCACAAGAATGAACCTGTAGTGTGATTTTTTCATAAAATTGAAGTACATTAGAATTAAAAACTTTAAATTAGTTTCTAACTGTATAAAAATTCAGATATAACTATTTACTAATCTATGTGATACAAAGAAATTTCAAGAAGGAAACGTATTCGAGAAACTTTCGATAAAACGCCAATCTTAGTACTACTACATCTATTTCCGTCTTATTCATGTACAGACTGAATGAACTCGTAATCCAAATCGACTGTCTTTTCTTCTTAAACTTTCACATCTACATATATCTCAAAGAAGACATTCTTTCACTACACATCGTAATGCAAGTGTTAACGAATATTAAAAAATGACATAGATAAAATTTGACTGTGTCTACTTGGAATTTGAATGAGTAAACTTGGAAAAAACGTAAACGAGAAATTATTAACTATTCTTTTGACAGTATAGTTCGATCTTTTCATAGAATATCGGACTTGTCATTAGAGCACTTATCACGTCACTGCTATGTTGAGATCGATAAGAACTCCTATGCGAGGTATGAAAAATCAGTGGTTGATAATGACGGACAGAAAAATCTACAAGGGGTATATAAAGGAGATTTCTAGATTCGATGACACAATTGTAATAGTTGCTATAACGTGATTCGAGGGAATTACGAATTTGCGAATTCAAAATGAAAGGTAAGTTCACTGACATAACGAAATTTACAAGATTAATTACTTAAACTTCTTGCATTGCACGGTGAATAAATAACATTTGTAGCAAGTGAATTAAAGACACGCGTTAACAATGATGACAGAAATGGGATTATTTACTTGCAATAAACTGTTCGCGTAAATAATAAGATTTAGAAACTAATCAAATATGTTGATCGTATTGCTTGATAGAAAATATCTGAATTTCCGTATCTGAAGAAACAACTTAATTGTGTAATTTGGTGAATTATATTAAAAACTAACGAAATTCCTACTAAATTCAGTGAACTGTAACATTTTACAGTATAAGACCGGATTTTGTTATTTATTCGGTCTTTTCTATTTTTCATTCGTATTAAATACGTCTAATTTTTAAACGGGAGATGTATTGTCTGAAAGTTGTAGACGATTGACACGAAGTTCAACAGAATTATTTCAAAATTTTCAGCTACCCTTGCACTTGCGTTTGCTACGATTCTCGTGGCTTTCGCTTCTACCAGCCAAGCCGTTGAATGCCCACAAGAAAATGGAGCTCTGGTTACCATACTACCAAATCCAGAAGACTGTAAGACCTTCTACATTTGCAACAGCGGCACCGCATTTTTGATGCAGTGTAGCGAGGGACTTGAATTCAACGCCAGAAAAAGCGTATGCGATTTTCCGGAACACGCTATGTGTCATGCACACCACCGCCCTTCAACGGTTCCACCCACTGCCGCAGCACCATCTGTTTCACCAACTGCACCCGAATGGGAAACATCAACTGAAGCCGCATAGGAACCAACAACAAGCTACAGGACTACATATAATATGTGAATAAAGCAACACTTCTCTGCAGGGTAACTATGCAGAAAAAGGGGCCTCAACTTCAATGATCTTGACCTTGACATATGTTGTCAAGGACATGACCCTGTGTAACTTTTCCTTGTAACATAATCGGCGGTCATTAGTATTAAAAAGTGAATTGAGGTATGGGTATAGGTTTGGGGACTGATTAGGGGGGGCCTAATACCTTTTGAACCACGATCGCGCCAAGCTTCGGACAAAGTGCATATTACTCAGAATCTTCCCCTCTACAACACATCTGAAATTCAACAAAGTTCGAGTTAAGGCCCCCTTTTCTCCATAATTACCATTTCAGGTACAATATATTAATGGAAGAATTGTTATTGAAATTGTTACAAATATAATAAATCTATACCCTTCATAAGCATCTTAATTTTTATCCTTTATATTACCTGCTTAAACCTTAGAAATAGATATTTCGAACGTTGAAATTTAAACGTTTCTATGAATACGTATCTTATGCACACCAAAGATATGAAATTTACTAAAAAATTTCAAATTACTTATAATTTCTTTTTTAAAGTAATTTAAAATACTGTGCAGTAAAATTCAATGCAATAAGCAGAGATTAATAGTTCCTATTTGAATTTTTTACATTTTTTACATTTTATACAATTATTTACATTTTCTACGCGTGTCACGTAGTAAATTCGATGCAACGTAGTAAACCTACCACTGCTTATCAGTGACAAATTACAAAGTGCTTGGATATTAGTATTTCACTAATCAGTGGAGGTAGCAGCAACGACTGAAACTAATATTTAAAGTAAAGGATGGTGGCTAATAAAGTATATTAGCAGGATATATCTAATGTACTCTGCTTTATACATGAGAACACTTTATTTGAAAGGGTTTCAAAATTTAAAAGAAGTTGGTACGCTTGGAGACTCACAAAAATCATCTGCAGTGCGCGGCCATCTGTTGGCATTGTTGGCAACGGTCACGAAGCGTCGCAAGGCGTCGCCACAACACTAAATGCAACGTCCCCGCTACGTCTGTCTGGTTAAAAAAGGTTTGTGACAGTTCACGTGCTACCTTTGTCGCGTATATGTGCTTACGTGGAAGTGGCGGTATAGGTCAAGTGTGCATATTTCATGGTGAATTAAAAGTGTTTTTCCTATATTTAGTTTAGTTATCTTTTGATGGCAGTGCTTATGGGCCGTGTGGTGCCAACATCACTGCAAACATGAGTGGTGCATCACGTAAAGTGAAAAATCCGTTATTGACAGCGGCTGGCGAGGGCTTCCCGTTCGAAAATTATGCTGAAAATACGCTGTTGGTGCCTGTCACGCCCGCTACACCTGCGGTGCTCCGCGATGGTGAGTCAATTACTGAAGCACCTGGGTGGGGCTTTACAGGCTCGTGTTTTTGTAATCGCATTGGCACGCGACGAAATTTCTGAATTCTATCCATCATGAAACTAATAGGCATCTTGCTCGCCCCTCTGCCCACTGCATGGGTTTATGTTCACGCAGCTGCGTGGAGCCATTGTACCCGACTAAACATCTGGGCATGCATACTGCTCGTGCGGTCGGTAACGGAAGCAAACTATTGTTGCTTTCAGTGCCACTTTATGTTTTTCCTCTAAAGTGTCAGGATTAAGCATTGTGCTCCAAATGGTGCAGTATCAGAAATTTATTTCACGTATCATTCGATAAAATACCTTCTAATTGTTTTAAAATGAGGAATGTTTAGATGTTGATTTTGTGAAAAATATTTTGGGAAGATAGGTGATTGTAGAGATATCATCACTGTTTTTGCTTAGTAGCCATCAGGTAGTTGCAGAAAGGGAGGCAAAGTGATGGTCATAATACTTATCAATCTGCTACCGATAAGGATTGGAAAGATAAACATGATATTGATATATCAGTGTAATATTGATAAGCAATATGTGCAATCAATATTAGGCATTATATGTAAAGGAATGTTTAAAAGCAATTTATAAAATGAAGTTAATATACTTTAGAGTCCTTTTGGTCAAGGCTTGTTATAAATATATGGTAAAGTTGTATTGATGCGAGTATTTTATTATTTATTCCCAGGAAACCAATCTCTATGCAAGTGACAAAGATGCTTATAGATAATAGAATGCGATTACGGACATAAAACAAATATTTTTGCATCCTATCCTACTAATATAATAAATGCGAAAGTGTATTTGGATTGGATGTTTGTTACTCAATTACGTCACAACTACGCAACGAATCTTTCTGAAATTTTATACACCCCTTCCCCCTTATTTCACCCCCTTGATACTCTGTGACAATTGAAGCTTTACCCGGGCAACGCCGGGTGCTTTAAGCTAGTAGTTGACAGTACATCAAATACTATGCATCATAGGATTCTAATGAGGTTATTTATAATCCTTATAAAACAACAAGAAAATTACCAATGAGACACTAACAATTCATATACCCATAATTCATAACGAAGTAGTAGACACAGTCAAGTCCTAGGTCTGGGTTAGGAGCTAATAACGCACGGGAGTTTGTTTGTCCATACCCACACATTTAAAATTTTACTGTGTCCACTGTAACTTGGGTGTTCTAATACGAAGTACTAGAGTTGAGAAACTCTTATGAAGGAGTTATGAAAGAGGTATAAAAACAAGATTAGAGTGCTAGGAAAAACACATTGAAGATCATAGAGAGAGCTTTGAATTGTAAAGTAACTGGCGTTGGGTTTCTGTAGTAAAATATAATTTGAAGCAGTCAATCCTATTTAGTGCCCTCGAAGCAGTCAGACTATAATAAAATTGTGCTTTTATTTTTCCACTTTTAGTTCCTGAAAAGTTATTTAATACAGCAATCAAGCATAATTATAATATGATACAAAAATTTATTGATAGGTCTTTATGTACATATATTTGTATATGCAATATGAATAGAACGCGATTTTAATGCTAATCAGTGTTATAATAAATATACATATTTAGTACATACTTAATTTGTATACGTTGTTTAGTACTCATAAGGAATTAGAAACTAGTCCTTTCAGCTTGTGCGGGTGATCTAGATCCATATCTTTGTGTGTAAGGCAAATCATGACTTTTTCTTGTTCGAACACAATAGATTACTAAAAGTACAATTACAATGATGAGTAATAGAGCAAGCAAGACTCCCACTGTAATAGCTGCAATCTCTGCTTCTGACAAGTTGTTCCATGCTGAAAGAATGAATCATGTATTATTCTTAAAAATGCGTGTTCTCGTCAGTTCATAACTCCTTTAGGATCAAAGCAGCAGTTCTTCTGCAGAAATTTACGAATATATTACATATCAACGTCTACGGAAAAGGAGTAAAAATCGAACGTTGGAGCATATACAATTTGTATTAATTAGCTAGATAAAGAATTGTGGCAACGAACGTGAGGAAGTTTATTTGGACATTACCTGTTACATCCACTGTATGAGTGTTGTAATTATCCAGTAAATCTATCGCTGTAATTTTCACCGTTGTGTCGCAGCAAGTAGCAGAATAATAAAATGTTACGGAGCTTCTTGTACCACTGACAAACTCAGTTCGCGGATATATTTCATTCGGGGATGAAATCACACGTTTCAAACCTGTATTAACCATTAAACATTCTTTTAGGCGGGAAAAATTAATTTTATCCAAAATTAATTAAAAAAATTCTGAAACGTTGTGAATATGTAGAGAACTTTCTCCTGATAACAACGTAATTTTTGTTTGCTGCCCAAATTCACTCTAAGGGGGTGTAATTAACCGCTGAAAATCCGGTTATTTACCGATTTTGTGTTATAACTCGTGAACTATAAAGTAATTTTTTTCACCAAATGATAGATCTAATTAAAAGAAGTAACTTTTGTCTTGAAACTTTTTTTCTATCTCTTACACTTCGCGAGTTATAACACAAAATCGGAAAATAGCCGAATTTTCAAGGGTTAATTTCACCCCCTTCGAGTGAATTTGGGCAGCAAACAAAAATTGCGTTGTAATCAGGAGGAAATCCCCCACATATTCACAAAGTTTCAGAATTTTTTGAATTTTCGGGTTCGGGATCTTCCCTTGTTAGTTATATTTAAGAGCCATGTTGGAAATGGTTCGTGCGTCATGACAGCGCAAGCGGTTCGATAAGATAACGAAAATAATGTACAAAATTTATCGTACAATATATCCCAAACGGTATCTACTACAGTTATTAAAAAGATTCTAACTGTTTCGTGTAATCCTGTTTGCCCCAAAATCAGTTTTATTTACTTAGAGATAAGATTTACACGCTGACTTTTTATACCCTCCACTTTCTGCAGGGTCTTTATTTTTGTTTCCAAAAATAAAGTAAAACGGGAGCATTTATTTTTAACATCGAGTTTCGTATAAATACTTCAACTGATACCTGAATCGTAGTCCTGAATTGTAACGTCCACGCTCCAACGAGACTTGTAGCATCGATCCTTCTCCAATTTTCCACCGCAGTTGTTGTTGAAGGAATATTCGATTTTTGGCTTTACATCATCGGTTAACTGGATAATATAATATAGTATGAAGTTCGACGTGGGCACGGTATAAGAAAAAGTGTATTTAACCCTTCGTGGTCACTTCGGGGTGTATCTATTTAATATTTCTGTAAGTTTTTAGACCTCGATAATAAAATTTAAAAATTAGATGAATTTAAAAAAAAAAACGCTTTTATCCAAAACCCAGATTCCCATCTGTTTACTTCCGAAGCAATCAGAAAATACTTCATATCGTGTAGTTTAATTATTACTGCGTCTCTCTTTACTAAATAGAAGCTATCCCTTTTATTTAATTGCTGTATGATTGAAAGGTGACATTTTCTTTCTCCTGTTCCTTTTACGGTGATTATAAACAGACCTAACGTCTATAGTTTCACACGTTCGAAATTTACATTAAGAAAACAGTGTATTTTTTTCGAAATGAGTACAAATAACTACTAGGTGAGTTATAATAGAATTTAAACGTCGTTGTGTTGCCATTTAAAGGAATGACCAACGGTTCCGTACATTTAGATATAAAGTGAAGCGAAATAAAACTAAATAGAAGGAAAATTTCTTTATAGTACGGACAAATGTAATTTGAATGACAACGAGACCTTATGAGAATTCTCAGTATTCATTTGAGAAACGCGCAGAAATAAACTTAGCATATGACTGCATGCTTGCACATTTGCTCGGCATTGTATCTAAAGTCTACAGATTCGTTATTTAAAATCAACGTAGTCACATATACACGCTACGACCTCTATCACCAGATAAGGATCCAACAAGTTACATGAATCACTACTTAGTTTCGTTAGATAACGGCTGAAAATTTGTAGTCATAGCCGTTAGTGTAACCGAGTTGCAACAGGCAGCGAAAACAATTCCATTCAGTAAGATTTCGCTCAATAAATACCCGTTATAATTAATCGCCCCTCTGACAGATCTATGCATGATTACCTTCGAAAGCGATCCTTGTACGTACAGATACGCAGATTTCTCCTTTATTTCCGTGCCCGAGATAAATAACGTCACTGTATTATCTGTATCCGCTGCGGTATTATCGGGTATAATCAAATCCACCGCCACATTACTCATCTGTCCAGGATATATCCACGCGCTGAAGTTGAAAATATGAAAACGCACCCGTACTTTCATCACGCCTATTCTTGGCCCTCGACGTGTGCGTTGTTTCAAGAAATCGAACAAAGCACTGACGAGTAGAATCTTCACGCCCGAGTAGTACATATGTACAAAGGAATAATCAGTGGCGGATTTAACAGGCGGCCGATTAGCAGTTGCCGCCTGCGCCCAAGAGGCCCCAAAGGGCCCCGTGTTAAAAACAAAACTTATGATTTTATCCACACTATATTTTTTTTGTTTCCCAAAATTTTCATACCACACGCGCGTAAATTTATTTGTAATTCTGTTATGTATACAGGCTGTCCCAAACCGTTTGCCACCTGGGCCTTTTCCCTTAAATCCGCCATTGGCCATAATGGTGCAAATTAATGGGGGATTCTCGTGTAACAGCCCACGAAATTTGATTTTTTAAAAAAAAAAAGTATTGTTAATATTGCGTTAAACTCTTTTGGGATATAAGGAGGCACATTTAAACTCGTAGAATTTTTTAATGTTGATCCTTCTTATTATTTATTTATTATTGTGGAATCGCGTTAACTTCTTCGACGATATTGGCGTCAGGTGTAGCACCTGTCACAGTCATCTGTTTGCAAAAAGAAGGAAATATTCTTAAAGTTAAATAATTTGTGCTGGGACTGGACCTAAAATTTTAATTTTCGTTTTAAGTTCTAATACTTTTTTTCGTCGATATAAAGAAGAATATGAAAAATTTGTCTAAGGAAAAAACTTACTTTTTCTTTCAAACGCTATAACTTTTTCAATTTTTCATTTTTTTTTTTAAAGTGGACAAATTCCAGCGTAAACTGTCTAACTTTAAGAAACTTCTTTTTTTTTGCAATCAGATGACTGTGATAGGTGCTGCACATCCCGCCAACAGGAGTTACATCGTCGAAGAGGTGGACAAGATTCCACAATAAAAAATATTTTCTGCAAGTTTAAAGGTGTCTCCTTATATCCCAAAAGAGTTTAATCCAATATGACCAACAGTTTTTCAAAAAAAAAATCTTAAATATCAGTTACTTTTGGGGCTTTTAGACGAGAATCCCCCCTTAATATGCACAAAGTTGCCATTTTAAAAATGAAGCTTGAGTAACAGATTACTAATGATAGAACGTATGTCCACTTACAAGGTAGGTTGAAGACCGACCACTCTAAACGGCGTGCTCTTGACTCTGTACGCATATCTGACTGGCAAAACGCAGCTGTTTTTTACGTCGAAAACTATTCTGTGCACCGTTCCAGGCGTGGCAAGTAAATTAGAATTCCTATTAACGTCTATGAGCATCCTTCTCTCTTCGACGGTATTTTCGTTGCTGTAGGTCACCAGCTCCTCCGATAATTCACGATTATCCAAAGCCTCGACCATTTTCATGGGCGTACTAAAGTTCGCTATTGGTTTTCCGATACTATCTACATCGAAAGTTTCGGTTAATCCAATCGACGATCTTCCGTGAATTTTTTGCCCTTTCTGAATGAAATAGGCGCGGGCCATTATTATGTCAAATTTGATTGGCTAACAATTAATCGTGTTACCCTGAAATGTTGCTGGACCTGTTCCAGTCACCATTCTGAAGAATTTTGCTATTTTACCTCTGTTGGAAGTATTCTGTCCGAAATCTTCTGATCGTTATTGGAACTACTCGAGGAGGTAGTTGCGTTTCTACCATCGTTTGTAAAACTAGCGTACTCAGCGTAGTTGACGACCACATTTTCAGTGCCAGAATCGTCGGCAAAGTTCCCCACTGTCGCTGGAACACTTTGCTCTTGTACGAACGATTGATGTTCCAAGGATCTTTCCCGGGTTATTTTTCTCTCGTCGACTGCTTCAGGGTTGATTGATGCGTGTGAGTTCGGTCGTCCCAATGGGATTATTTCTGAGTCAATAGTCTAGAAGGATTTATTGCGCATTTAATATTGAATTTGTGTATCTGTTTCAAATACTTTACGAGGAAAGCTGCTGCCTTGACTCTTTGAACGATCAAAATCTACTTTTAATAATAGCTATCGAGTCTATTGCGAAGTTGAAATATAGGGGATGCCCCAAAATTATGAAACAAGTCGAAATATACAAATTTCTTGCGCCAAGAGAAAATAAATGGTACTATAATTGGTTACAATTTGAAACTTCGTTTTCGAATTCTAATTAAAGCTCTTGGTTAGGACTGTAAGTACGTGCTGGTTAAATGACAGATATAAACACGTGAGGCTATACATACACGCACTTCTACGTTAGAATTTCGCATACATTCTATCGTTAACAGTAAACAAAGGTTAAAAATAGACTTAAGATTAGCAAACAGTAAAGAGAGTTTAGATTTCTTTTAGCTTGAGAAAGTTGCATATTTATCTTCTATTTTGGAGTACATACCTATCGTGTACAGTGGTATCATAGGCAAGGTATTATAAAATTTCAGATTCTTATTATCAAAAATTGACTCGGATTGTTGAAACAAGCCATGTAATAATTATTGTACTTATTGAGGTAAGAATGTAATGCGACCATCTATTTTTGTATATTAAAAAGTACCTTTGCAAAGTCATCGAATGTTCTGTTGCTGTCCAATTTTGTATCGTCTCTTATTTTAACACGTGAATAATATCTTGGAACCAGTGCTTCGTTTAAGTTATCTGTGAAGAAAGTTTTTAATCAGAAGATATTGCGCTCCGAAGTGGAGTGAACTGAATACTGATGCAGTATTCTGTGTCCGGCATCCCGAAAGTACTACTGTTAGGTGAAGTTTTTCAATTCACCTTCTGAGCAGTGCAGTTTAATTAAGAATGATGTGAACTCATAAATATTTCAAATATTTTCGAAGGAATCATTTAGAAAATTATTGTTAAACATGCATGTAGAAAAGGAATTCAATATGTAATTAACACGTAAATCATACGTAATACAAATGAATTATTCGTTACTTCCGATCCGTACATTCCCTATACAGTATGAAGATTTTATACGAATTGGTGATAGAGTTGATAAACACATCGTATCTTCTTCAAAATTAAAATGTTTATAATATATAAATGAAGAAACACGGTATCTCTACTTAATTCTTTCTAGTGGAAATTTATCGAAAAAACACCTACGATTTCTAAGGAAGTAGTAAAACAGAAAGGAGTTGACTCGAATGACAAGAACTCAAGATGAATGCTCCACAGTTTTTTCATCCTTGCGCTAATAAAAGCGACGGGAATTACTTTTTGCTGAATCACTCACTTTTTAACACGACAAAGCTTTATTTAAAAAGCTATAAAATATCTCAAACTCATAAACAGTAGTATGCACCCCTGATGAAACTTTCTTCACCTAAAATTACACTCTCCACCCCCCACGAAGCACTCATTTATCCAAAATACCTCCAAGACAAGTTCCTTCAGGCTCCACGCAAGCTATCTTCTTCTAATCTAGAAATTCGCCCTGTTACCTAATTCACAGTCCGCACACAAGGAAAAGAAGCATACACCCAGACATCCTCAGAGCCAACCGACCCATCCTGACGCACAACCACCCCACCACACCTACTTAACAACCGTTAACGAAATAACAGCTGCGTCTTTAACAACAGCTGACTAACAACGTTTCACTGCGCTAAGCAAAATTAAATCAGCGCACGGAAAGGCGCACGTAATCGGAAGCAAAGTGCACGGTCAAGATGCACGACTAGATAATAATAGAGCAGCGCGTATGAGGGGCGAATTTAAGCTCGCGGGGCAGACTCTTTCCTGCATGGAGCACCCTCCCGTTTGCGGCGAGGCTGAAAACGAAAAATTCGCGAGCCTCGCGTTTCCGCTTGAAGATCATCGTGCGTCAACGCCGCGGACGCGCGAGCTGGCGATCAAAGGGCAGCCTCGCCGTTCGTTGCACAACCGTGAGTATCTGCCTGCCAGAAAACGTCGACTCGCTTGGCAGTTGTCAGATGGACGACACGTTGCGAGCAAGTTTCGAGCACGGCGCGTCAAAGAATCGCGAGCAAGCACGACGATTCCGTTCGCCAGGTGCCTCTGGATCGAACGATCAGGCTTCAGTGTTTCCCCGAGACCAGACGGCACGCCAGGCTGTTCCCGCGTGTCGATTGATCCCGCGCCTCGAGATGCTGCTTGGCTAGGCCTCGAAATTGTGTCAGTGGCTGGGGTTTAATTACAGACGACCTGTTCGAGGGACATGGTAAGTGTAATAGGTGGCGATGGTGGCCGGTGATGGTTTGAAATTTCGTGAGCCTCGTGACCGATGGTGCATGGTCTTTTTGCGATCCTGAGAGTCAGCGTTGGGAGTCGTTTGTTTGCGCTTGATGCGCGTGGAGCGGTATCGATCACTCTGCCGATGGTACTTGTTCTTTGGGAATCCAAGGTTACTACTCAAAACTAAAAAAAGGTTGAAGTAATTGAGGCATTTAATGAAAAAAGGACACATACGCCAAAATGCCATTTCAAGAAAATCGATTTCAAAGTTTTCATTGTCAATCACGCCACGTAACAAAACAGCATCTAGCTAACTTAACGCGAGAGAAGTAATGTCCTTGGTATATTATATATATATAACATATACCTGAGTCGATTTAAACGATTTATGGATAAAGGGTACGTCTGCCCCTTTTCCATCAAATGCCTCAAGTTCGAACTAACTTCTCAACCCCAATACAGTCCCCAACTTATCGATAAAAATGTTCACTCACCATGAAGTTGATGTATCGGAAAAAACAGTTTGTCTTCCTCTTCGTTCTTCCGTTCTTCATCGAAACTCTCTGCAGTGAAGTGGTAGTTCGAATTGTCCTCCCCAGTGAGCTTCATCCACCACTCGCCAGGCGGCGCGTTGCTCGTGTCAATTCTCACCCCATCCGCATCGCCCTTACGTGTCCAAGATATCACCGTTGCAGGTGACGGCACTGTTGCGTCTGTTAATTAGAATACGTGTTATCCCTTCGTGTTCGACAGTTACTTTGGCAAGTGTTCCCAATGCTAACTGCCAGGGTTGGTCGTCGCGAGGGACATGTTTGTGGGCTAGAGCATCTAGAGAGAAAGCTTTGCAACCCCTTCAGCAACCGAAGGTCTTTCGTTTCGGTGAGGACAATGGTTAGAGGGCACGCGTGATACAATCGTCAGGCTTTGTTCGAAGTGTCTCGCCTGGGTTTTTGTTGAAGTGAAGACAATCGCTGTGTGTTATACGAGGAGCATGAACTGAATCACCCCGAGACGACGCCGCGGTCGATATCATGAACGGTAGGTGAATAGTGTACAAGACTGCTCCCAAACAGTTTACTGTTCGCGTGGAGGACGAAGAGGAAGTGGCACTAACAATCGTAAATTTGAGAACGTTTGTTAGTAAGTTCGCGGTGGATCGTTTCGTGGAAGATTAACAGTTCATTCGCGGGCTTCTATTTATATTGCTATTGCCGCTTTAAACGTTACTACAATAGGTTTATCACTTCACTGCGACAGAGGCTCTCTTTTTGTCAGAGAAGCAATCATTAAAGTTATTCCAGTCTACGTTAATCTTTGATCACACCGTTTGGTGCATTGTTTCAGAAGTCTTCATAGAGTGGTAAAAAGATTCAGGATTTGATAAGCACATAGCACAAGTACTTAGTTAATGAAACATAAACACTAATGGCCCTGCTATGTGATCACTTTGGTGTCTACGAAAATTTTCCTAGGTACATACTGTCCTTTTATTGCCACGGTGTTTCAAAAGTATCTGGTCTGTGCGTGACAGGCTGTTTCTACTTTCTATTGCTTCTTTTAATATCACGGTATTATAAGTAGAAATAATTACCTGTAATATTAACTAAATAAACTTATCAATTATTTTACTTCATATTTTGCAATGGTATAATATTTTTTATACAAAAATTATGAAAATTTTTTATATATTTATAATTTCACAGAGTTAACTCTTCAGCCTCTGTTAACTAAACATTCTTTACTATTCAATAAGTTCCAAGCGTTGAATCCTTTTTGTAACTCCATTAATAACATCCACAATTTAAGTCTGCGTCGCAATAGTGTTCACGCCGTCAAGACGTGAATTTTTTAATTACGCGAACGATTGTGCACAGTTCATTAAGACGCGCAGTGAACTTCTTTTTATCCAGGTAACTCCAATAGAAACTTTCCACTCCTTTAACTTTTTTCCTTAACGTAATACCGTGACCGTCGCGGTTTCGTGTGAAATAAGTGGGTGTCGTCATTGGACGGTGACGGCCACGTGTTGTAGGAAATAAATGTGCATTGTCATCGGACATTGAACACGGACACGATTTTATAGGCGTGCAATTAATTCACGCGGCAGCGTACGTTACCAGTGCCGAAAATTATTTTTAGTTTGCAATACATAACGAGATTGGCCGCGTAGCATTAAAATACATATCCCACGAGCAGCAGCCTTCGTCTCTATGTAAACAGATTGATAATCCCAGGACTGATTAATTTAGTATCGATTTATTAGTAACCTTGAACTTCCGGCTTTCTAATTACCTAGTTTTTTAATTTCGTTTGTCTAATTATTTAGCATCTCAAAGTCTCTTTTTTGAATTATTCAGTTTTTGACAATCTGGTTTTCTAATTATCTAGCTGCTCAACATTTGGTCTTCTAATTACGTAGCTTTCTAAATTCTGGGTTAGGATTTATCCTATTCCCAAGGATCTGGTTTACTGATTCTACAGTTTTGTGCGATTTGGTTTTCTTAACACTTAGTTTTTAAAAATCTAGTTTTCGAAAATACAGTAAAGAATAAAGGGAGACTTACTCATAGGTATTCGAAGCACGGCGTTCGAAACATTCCCATCGATGTTTAGGATAATTCGACGTAGTTTACTGTCCACTACGAATTTCGTTTCTGTATGTTCGCTCAAGTTAAATCTTTCTACTATCTTCGCCTGGAAAGAAACGCTTGTATTCGTTAGAACAATGTACTTGGTGGAACAGACTACATAACGTGATAGAGAATGTAATTGTACTAACGAGAGACTGAAAATTGGATTTGCTAGATTTTTTGGTACTACCATCATATTCCCTATTGTTATGCAGATTCGAGTGAAATGGCTTCTTTATATAATTAGTGTCAGTTCCTGATTTAGCAGTTTGGCAATTCAGGTCAAGGTAAATCTAAAAGAGTAATAAGACCACAAATATTGCTATTCAAATGATAGTGCTAGTTGTGTCGAATTGTACCTGACATTTTGTGGAATCCTTGTTTAAATTCTTCTCGTCGGACCACTTTACTTCTGGCATGATTAATTGCAAGTAACCTTTTGGGAGGGAATTATCTAAAATATTTATGATACATAGTCAATTTAGTTCATTATTTTATTTATTCTGCTTAAGTATGGAATTTTAAGTAATTTGAATAGTAAGTACATGATTGAAGAATCGGAGGACAGTTTAGTGGTTATTCCTGAATCAACTATATGCTCTATAATTTTTATTATTACAAATTAGAATTAGAAATATTTTTAATTAAGCTTTTTAGATTCAAGTTAATGCTCTTAGTGATCAACAACTACTTCTTTCGTCTATTTAATTTAATTTCTTTTACGTCATATTCTGTTTCCCAAGTCAATAACAAACACGTGCAAAATATTTGTTTATGATTGCTTGTATAACTTCGCACAAATAAGCAGCATGGTATCCTGCTTTCAGCTTGATGTTTCTCTCTCGAATCCACAGAACTACTATAAATATATGTAGATGTTAGCATTGCAGTTTATCTGTGACGGATAGTCGATTCAGAAATCAACAATAAAGCAAGCATACACGTAACGTAATTGATGTTTACGTAATGTTCAATGTCAGTGGGTTAATGCTTTGATACTTCCATTCTGTTTTCCAGTTATAATTAATTATTATAATTCTGCGTATCTTACCAGTCGTGTCAGTGCCATTAGCAGACCAAAAGAGATTAATGTAATGCAAATGATCGTCCTTCTTGTTGATACCCTTTCCAATGCAGTACCTTTGTGATAAATTTTCATTTTATTTCACGTATTTCATACCGATAATCAAATTGGATTTTAGCGACATATTTTCTCTTTAAACGTAAGAGACACTAATGTTATGTCACTCTTAAAATGTATTAGGTACATTCATAAAAATATCATTCTATATTTGAAAGCCCATTACTAACTTTCTAAATCAAACATTCCATGTATTTCCATAATTATTCGAAATAGACACTTTGATTCATTCTTAATACGCAACACTGAAACATCCACTTTTTTCAACATTGAAATCAAAGAATCTACAGGACATTTAGGACACCAATGTGATGCCTCCATTACATTCCACTCGGTACTCAAACACTTCTCTACGAACAGCTCACCTAGAACACTTATCTGTGGAGAAGAGGAGTATAGTTCCTTCGATAGTTGATTCCTTGAATCTCTCAGAAAAACTAGTATCCATCCAGTCCCCTACAGACATAATCCAATACGGCGATTCACGCTGAAAGTCCATACTCGATCGCGTCTTCTCGCCCACAGCCATATTTTCCCCCAAATGCTTTTGACTCTCTCTGGCGTCCTCCTCAACGGTCGTGCTAGGGCCCGCAGCCGTCGTAGCAACGATTATGATCGCGCACGTGACGCAGAAGTACCACATTACCGAATATCGAATGCAAACTCGCATCTTCGGTGATGCCCCTCTCGAGAACGATCTTCGCGAAAGACTGTCCGTAAAAATGGTTCAGCCACTTATAAGTGGCGGGCGTATTCGTTTAGAAAAGGCTAAGGTGTCTGTTATTGCGCCGTTGATAACGACGAGCGAACAGGAAAGTAAATCTAGGCGTAAACGCGGCCCGTCGCACAATCGCAGGTGTTTGATGTGCATACGTGTACAGGATGTGATCGCGTCTAGAAATTGGTAATTCGAGGTCCGACAGGATGCCCCGCGCGATCGCCCACGTAGGAAGAGATACGTCGTATCTCTGGGCATTATCTTCGTCATTGGGACTTACGTTCATTGTATCCTGTTCAATATTGGCAGTTTATGAATAATCGAACCGAGGGACCTCGGTGTACCGAACACTTTTTCATTCATTTTTTAAAATCACGAGGACCTTTAATCGTGTTAATTCGAATAAATTTTTATTCGAGTTCTGACACACGCTTATTCCTGACGGTTATACTCCACTGCTGATGCATTCGTAAATAACGAATAACGCCATAGATTTGTTCGTGAATAACGCTGCGCTGGTTTGTGCCATGCGAACCCTTATTCGCTGCTTTACAATACAAATTTATTCGAATAAAAAATTATTCGCTATTCTCGTATAACTGGGATTAACCGTTTTTTTTTTTGAGTAGTGGAATTCAAAAACCCTTTTTTTCAGAAGTCGGTTCTTGTATAAACCCTAATGTCCACTAAACCACTCTGTACAAGCTTTGCATCGCACTGTTTCGCTCCAAAAAATTATATTAATACCTTCAACCGAAATTTTCTATGATTTTCAGATGCTGAACTGGACAATCTCGTAGGCCAGGAACCAGTCAATTCGCCCGATTCAATTTTACCGACGAATCCAGCTGCTACGGACACCGAATTCACACCTATTCCTTTACATTCCGAAGACACCAAGATCCCAACTAGTCAGCCAGCAAGACAGGGCTACTTCACCTCCATACTTTCCTCTTTCCCGAACCTGTCTTTGTCGTCAATTACGGGCGATTCCTCGGCATCGCAAGGGAATCAGGGATCCGAACACGCGGGTGGTGTACAAAACACGAACCCTTATGTGCCTTCTCACGATCGTCATGATTCCTTGAAAGATACGACGACGCCCGTAGTCCCTAATTTTCATGATCCCCGACGTACAAATTTCTTGGGATCTGGCGACATTCACCCAGGAAGTGGCGCAAATTTGTCAGCCCCGCCGCAATCAACTTTGCCACCTACAGTTCCTTCCTCATCTGATGGTAAATTCTTTTATTTTTATCGATTAATCGTCCTGTAGATGAGAATTTTGTGTATCGTGATTGTACTGTCCACGTTTTCATGTCAAGTGTTAGGTATAATGTTTCGAGTTACCAATAAACTTCTGCTTTTTATTGTATAAAAATGAGCAAGTAACCGGGATAGTGATTATATGGTACAAATGTTGTAAATATGGCGAATAGTATTGCATCGTTGAAGATACTTAAACAGTTATCCTATTGATATTCATATGAATATATGAATAGATAAAGCAGAGGGTCAGTTGCATAAGCCTGGAATTCTTGACCTTAGCGATATCTGCGAAAGGCACAGCTTCCCTATAAGTATTTGGTATAAAGAAGCTAAATCTGAACGCAGAAGTACGAACGATTAAATACATACGTTTTCGAGTGATTTTCACTCACAATACACTAGATTTCAGATTTTTTTAAGTACACATGAGGTATTGAGAACAAAAACAGACTGACTCACATTTTTTGCGAAATTGTGTTAGTAGGATTATTGTGTATTCCAATAGGCTTTACGAATCACATAAAATAGGGAAAATCATTTTTTTTTTAATGTGAGTCAGTCAGTTTTTGTTCTCAATGCGTCATATGTATAGTGTAGTACAACAAAAAGTGTTAAAATTGAATGAAAACCTTAAACTTTGTAATTTCATATTATTAGGCATCCTTGAATTAATTTTTAATTTCTCCTATTTGTTCAACTGTGAATCCTTCCTCAAAGATTTATTTAGAGTATAGTTCACATACATACATATAATAACATGATTAAATATAATGGGGTCTATTGGTCTATCTCATCATTTTTTTTAAAGAAAGTAAATAAAAAAACGAGATGTCTCGTTAATTCAAAGCCATCGTTAATCCTTTGCAGTCTTTTATTTATTTTTGTGAGTGTCATATACTTTATCTGTATTATGTTTTTATTCATGTTTCTATTTATATTACATAACTAATAGTGTAAAAAACATGGCTTTGTACTTGTAATGAAATATTTATAATGTCCAATATATGTATTAAAACTCTCGTTCGTTTCCTTCCGCTGTATAATCTTTATCTTTTAATTCGGAATGCGGAATAAACATATAATCTTTCACCTAAAGCTGCCATTGACCGAACAAAGATCGTCATACTCAAATTCGTGCAAGTATTATGTTTGACTATTATCAGTAATAACTGCGTAAGGTGATTGCGGGGAAGGTACCTAAGGTTTTTTAATAATAATAATAGTAATTATAATAATAATAAAACAAGAACTCGTAGATACGATTTTGCTAATATCTACTGGATAAACTCTGAGTTATGATTGCTTGGCATCTTCCCCCTAATTACCTTATAAAGTGTAAATTAGTAAGATTAGGAGCATAAGAGATTCCTGCAGAAACCAACACATAATCCTAACATCATAACGAATATACCTACCTGCAATTGCTAGTACCTATTATACATGTAACAATCTCCACAAAATTCACTATCGACCATTTGAAACGAAACAATTTCAAGTCCACCTCGAAATAAGGCAGCAAGTGGTTAAACAGAAAAGAACAAGATATCTCGTTTCCCAATGCGTATGTACTTGCTAGAACACTACTTGCACAAAACACCATGACGTTTTTCCTTCTATTTCAGCCCCCATTTCGTATCGACTCGGCAATCAGAGACGTCTCAAGTACGCCCCACCGCCCGACATAACGTCTAGCACCTCCAAACAATATTCAGCACCCGCTGTTCAACCATTATTCACCCCTCAAACCGTTGCAACGCCGACTATCTTCAATCCAAACGAGCCAGTCGCTCAGCCTCAAGCTCACCAGCCCCACGAAACATCAGTTCCCACGAGTCCGCCATCGATACAGCGCTCAACGCCAGAGCAACTATCCCAGGCTAATTCCCTGCAAGAGTCTTTTAGATCTAGTCCAGTAGCGACTGGAATTCCATACAGCTCAACCGGAAGTCCTCGAAGTGTGACGCCCCAGAGCCACAACTTGGGCTACGAGAGTGTCCAACTCCCTGGGAAGCCAGCAGCTCCTGTATCCTCGTCTCGACCGATCCCCTTCCAACTTCCAGAGCCTGCAACACCACAGAACACACCTGCCAACGTTGCCTTCTCTGGCTTCGATTTATACGCGAGTCAACGGGACGCCTTCCTCGCGACGCCCAACTCGGAAAAAGAAGCAGCGACGAGGAGCGTTTCCAGTCGAGCTGACTCGCAAGTTTCGAGGGAGAACGTAGTTCCGCCTAGTGAAGTTAAACCCGCTGTAACGTTCGGTCCAATCTCTGCCGTTCAAGTAACAGAGAAATTGGAGCATTTGCTCGCAGAGCAGAAAGAAGATTCGGGGGAAAAGCTCAACGAGAATACAGTAGAAACAGAAGCTGTTCGAACATTTAACGTCGAGTCGAAGGAGACTGAGGAAAAGAGCGATTTGCCAAAGGCTGATTCGTTAGATGATGTGCTTCTGAAGCAAGAAGCTTCCGAACCCGTGCAATCACGAACAGCTCCCCGGGAACTGCGTGTACCCAACGAAAAGATTGACGTGACCCAAAGTTATGGTGTTGCCTCGAATGTGCCATCCTTCCAACAGTATCACCAAACTCAGCCTCCTCCATCGGGCGTCAGTTTCTTCGCAGAGAAGCCAGCGGAGCAGAAGTCGAATCTGAACTATACCGAAGGTCCAGCCACGTTCTCTGGGCCATCACAGTCCTTCGCGCAGCCAGCGAGCTCGTTTTTCAGCTCCTCGGAGAATACCAACCCATTTCTTCCCCAGTACAAAGAGCACAGCACAAACGCACGGACCGATTTAGGAGTAGCTTTCTCCACGACCCATTTGCAACAGTCGCCTTCGAGCACTTTATTTGATTTGAATTTCGCCGGGACCCCAGCGCCTGTGCTCCAATCAGGGTGGAATGCAAATCAGATCCCTCAGGCCGGGACCATAAACGCAACATGTAGCACGTTGACTCAGTCAGCGCCGCCGCCATTGTTTTACAATCCTGCGCAGTTCCAGGACGAATTGCAGAAACCTTTCTCTGCGAGGTACCCGCATGTCGCCCCTCTCGTGCAACCAGTGGTGAACGAAGCTCAACAGTATTTTGAGAATTCGGTTGGATCGTTGCAAACGCACCATACAGTGGGCAGGAGCGATAATATATTTGTTGCTACGCCTCCTTTGATGACAACGGTACTCGAACCGACGGGTTCGGCTACTCTAAGTCCGGTACAAAGCTCAATTAATCCTCTGGCTGGACGCCTCATCGCGGATACCGTGCCTCCAAGTCTTCAAAATTTGGTAAGACACGAAGTATAAACATATATAAACTGTTATATATGTTAATGATGTTGAGACTAGAATACGACAGAAGTGCTCATAACGATGAAATACGTAATACATCCTACTTTTATTTATACAAATACCATTTTTAGTTTATCACAGACATTTCCATTATAAAGCACAAATAATCATCGAATTTTCAATGTATCTTGAGAGCCATTTCAAGCTTGAAAATCTTATCCCTTCGGAATTTCCCAAAACTAGTAATTCAACAAACGTACGTTTTTCGATACTCTAAAAGTGGATACCAAATATCCTCGCTATTAACGTCCACCTCATAACTGTCGCATATATTAATATCACTTATGAATTTAAATGACAAGCACACGTTACTTTCTAATTAATTCCAGGCTGCTGGCCACCCAGAAAAACGCATGCAGTACAGAACGGTGTACCACCATTGGTTTTATCGCAAAGAGGTGGAGAATAAGGTATTATGGCTGCCGTTCTCCATGCAAGATAGCTTGCGTTTGGAGGAGGTCCATAATTCCAGCGAGATCACCCCGGAGACCACAGTCGGCACCGACGGTGGTCGTTACGATGTTGACATTTTACGACGCCAAAGGTCCTCTGTTTACTGGAGCGGTGGACCGGCGGAGGTGAGACGGTGCTCTTGGTTCTTCAAAGGACCCACCGAATCCAGATACATCCCTTACGACGAGGGCACTGCCGCGAGACTCGAGGAAGAGTACAAACAAGCGTGTCTGACTAACAATTGGAATCGAAGGATCGACTTGAACAATGGAGAGTACATCGTCTTCCACAGTGCCACGGTGCAGGTTCATTATTCGACACCCGCGTCCCCAGAGCTGGCAGCGTCGTGGGGCAATAGTGCGGTAAATTTCTACTGGCAGTATTGATAAGTTATGTAGAGAAATTAAATGTTCAGCTCGAACATGTTCGATGATTTTTGTATGGATATATTTTGTGTAGAATTTTGAAGATAGACGCATTTATACATTCATCATTGTCCTTCCCTAATTAATAACGCACGCATGGTTCTGTTGGAAATATTCAATCATAATTTGTACAGGGCTCAGAGGACAGTGCATATTTACAGGGTGCCGGTAGTAGACCGCGAGTGATAAAAAGAGGCCTCGACGAGTTTCACATTGAAGATGGCGAGCCCGAAAAAGTGGATCATCTTCTGTTCCTCGTTCACGGTATAGGCAGCGTCTGCGACTTGAAGTTTCGAAGCGTAGAGGAAGTCGGTACGTATTGAATTAAGATAGAAAATAATATCTGTTCATAATATCTGAATTTTGTAAAGGAATAATATTATTAATCAAATTATGCCTGAACGCATGAGTAGTCATTTCTCTTGATGTATTCGCATCAGTGAAACTCCTCAGGATGCCTCGGGCAACTTCGAACATATGACGCAAGTCTTGAAACACTTCGAATATCATTTCCATTTCATGAATGTTAAATATCCCGAGGGGGGTTAAAAAGTATTCAGGAACGTCTGATTCGACATACGACAAATTAACGATGTAAAATGTTCTTAATCCTATGTATGCATTCGGTTGTATAAAAAAAAAAATCGCCGAAGCTTTCAAGGTCCATGAATAATTTTAAAACCTCAAAGAACAGATTATTCCATTGACAAGAAACGCAGAGCATCCTTGAAATAAGTTTGGCAAAACGTAGAAAACAATTCTTGCACCATTACGCATAATACCTAAAAAATAAGGAAAGGAAGCTTTCTTATATGCCCTTTTGCCTCCTACCGTTCAGCAAGTATTTTATGCGCCACTCCTTTAATGACACCTTTCACAATAATTATTTATGAAAAGTTAAAGCATGCTCCATTTTAATAAAATTCTTCTAAATTAATTCTTCGTTTAGTTACTGCAAACGATAACCAATAATGAAACGCATTGCACACCTATTGCAGTTGACGAGTTTCGGAGTATATCGCTGCAGTTGGTCCAGTCTCATTACCGAACTGCCAGCGAACAGAGGATCGTGAACAGGATAGAGGTTTTGCCGATTTCATGGCACACGACGCTCCATTCCGAAGACACTGGTATCGATAAGAAATTACAAGCTATCACATTGGAGAGTATACCGAAATTACGACACTTCACCAACGACACGTTGCTCGACATACTTTTCTACACCAGCCCCGTGTATTGCCAAACCATTATGCAAACAGTTGGAAGCGAAGTGAATAGGCTATACGCCCTTTTCAAAGAGAGAAACCCGGATTTCAATGGAGGAATTTACCTGGGCGGGCATTCGTTGGGCAGCCTGATCTTGTTTGACCTCCTGTGTCATCAGAAACCAGTATCGGATGATAAGTCGAATGGCAATGATACCGAAGCTAAGGAGGAACAGGTGAGTGAATGTGTTCACTAATTCCGTTACCTGCAACAAAGATTGGAACAAAGAAAATCTGTACTCGAAAATCACATTTGAACTAGGAGAAATTAATCAAAAGCGAAAGGTTCCAAACAATTAGTTTTTGTTGGAATTATTTACTGTTATATTACGACGTATAAAATTATTAGACTTTGTTACAGTTTTCAAAATTTACAGAATTTCCAACAATAATTTATGAGTTTAAGTTTATGTCTGTGTACCTTCTGTAATTAGCCAACAAATTTTGTACATACAATTTGTAGCACTATTATTTACTTTTCTGTTGCAGAAGGACGAGGACACTGGTTCATCTCAAACGCTATCTGGCCGAGTTCTAAAGAGACGTCTTAGTAAAAAGATCAGCTACGTGATAGGCGCCGCTGGAACGGGCCAACCTTATATACATTATCCGCAATTAAACTTTCACCCACGTGCCTTTTTCGCTCTTGGTAGCCCAATTGGTATGTTCGTGACGGTTCGAGGTATCGATATGCTCGGGGAAGATTTCGTGTTGCCAACGTGCCCAGCTTTCTTCAACATATTTCACCCCTTCGATCCCGTGGCGTACAGAGTCGAGGCCCTCATTAATCCGGAAGCTCACAAATATCGACCAATGTTAATTCCTCACCACAAAGGACGCAAGAGAATGCATTTAGGTAAGTGTTCACCCAGTATACGGTATCTCTAAAAAGATCAATACGATCTTATTCGCAATGAATCAGTTTGTTTTCATCTTCGTTTAATATACTGTTCGGCATTGTTACCAATTTCTGTTAAACGATGAAATTAATGTAAACGAAAAGTGTAACATAATATTGAAAAACGCCGCTGTTTCTTAATTCATTGGTGAGCCGAAGAAAAAGGGAAAGCCGCGTTGACTTCTCAGCGACGTGTTAAATTACTATATACACGCTAATACTTTCATATACAATATTTTACCTTTCACAAAAACTTTACTTACAATCCTGCTATCTGGTTCGCAAATAGTCCAAATCATTGCAATCCACGACGTATAAATTCGTATTTGTTTTCCTTGTTAAATGAAGTTTGAAAATAGGAAGCCACAAAACCATTGTCCACTGTATGATAGTTATCATGGAAGTGATTTTATAACATTTTGTCACGCGTTATAGAACTGAAAGAAACAATGGCCCGCGTTGGCGCGGATCTAAAGCAGAAGTTGCTGGATTCCGTGAGGAACACGTGGAACTCTGTCTATCAGTTAGCAGTGTTTCATAAGCCAGATAATAGTGCGCTCGAACGTGAAATCGACAAGGTTGTCGAGGAGCAGTTGCAGCAAACGCCGACTGTATCAGAGCAACAAACTAACGACGATGGTGGGGCGGACTTTAAAGTAGGCATGTTGAATGGAGGCCGAAGAATAGATTACGTTCTTCAGGAAGCACCATTCGAATACATTAATGAGTACATATTTGCCTTGACAAGTCACGTCTGCTACTGGTTAGTACAATTTTTGAATATATTACTGATAAGCGAAAATTTTTTTTTCCATTTTGTGTCAGGGATTTTGATGAACTTGAAATATAATGTAATCCGCGTAAAATTAGGGGGGCTTTAAGTGATCATTTTGCTGGTATACAATTTGTTTAAAAAATATAGAACGCTGAAGTCTGCAATTTTTCCGTTCGCATGAAATATTATTTAAATATCTACAAACGAAGTGGAGAGAAAATCTGATTCGACATTTGAGACAAGTCGGCAATCTGAAGAATCTGCACTCCCCTTGTCAGTTACCATATCATAGCTCTTCGTATCTGTTTAGGGAGTCCGAGGACACCATGTTGATGATGTTGAAGGAGATATACGGTTCCACGGGTATCCAGACAGACGCACAACTTCCTCAGCAAACACTGTCGATAGAACGCGTGTACCCTTCCCCATCTTCGGCTTCTCCGCCATCCACGTCTACCCAGGATGACGTCAACCCGTCTGTATCATTCATAGGAATCAATCCCACTGCACCTATTGCTGAGAAACCTGTCGGCCCACCACCTAAGACCGGATTCGTCAGGAAGTCGTGATTGAGGAATAATTTCTTCGAGCCTTGAAGAGTTTAGCGACTGTAAAGTTCGAGGTGATGGTGAACAGCTAATAGCAAACCATTATCATTATCATCAGGTTGATGCGGGCATTGTACCTGATACGAGTCACAAGTAACATAGACACTGAAACCCATGTTCTTTGTACGAAAGTTATAATTAGAATGTTGTTACTAACGAGTCTGTCGTGGCGTTTCGAAATGTTGCCCAAACGGATTGTTCCGTTGTGTGTTCTGAACAGTGAACGATCGATCGTTTCGAAAATCGGCCTATGCAACGTGCTGCCAGCACCAAGTAACTAATCTAAAATCGTATCTCGTAAAAAATGACTACAATAAATTAGAAACGCTGTTTGACGATTTAACAAGTGGGCACTTTATAACGTTGAATTTCAGATTTTACTAACTGAGTTGATATACCCGTTCCACTATTTTGCCACACTTAAAGATATATATGAAGGGTCGCGGAATAAGCGGGTCCCGAAGTCGCGTGTGACGCACCTAGAGTGCGATCGGTTTTTATTTTCGAGGACGATCCCCCGGAAGCGGCGTCGTGCGTCGGCAGACAGTCCTGGCCTAGCCACGTTGCGAGAAGCATTATATATCTTTTCTTTTATTAAATATACACTTTTGTCATTTAGGATGTTGCTACTTAATTCCGCCCACCACCGTCAATCCCAATCCTACAAACATGTATATATACACACACACATAACACTTGCTATTAACGCAGGAAATTAATGAACGCGACTCGTGAACAAGCGAGTAAGAGTGGAAGTTTGTAATACAAGAAAACGTTGCGAAGATTAATCATATTGTTTATTGTAAATATATGATTTATAAACGGATATATAAATTAACCCTCATCCGTCCCCCGTGTCAATTTGACACAATTTTCCCGTTATAAGTGATTCTGTTCTATTATTTGTGATTCTTGTAAATAAGCAGTATGCCCTGCACATCGTTTTATTATATGCGGAAGTTGTGAAAAATCTAAGATGTAAATGTTAACTCATCAATTTGAATAAAAAAAAATATCGAAAAATAATTGTTTTCTTTGTCATTTCATCGATCTTATACCACTGTGCCAATTTGATACCGAGGGACAGATTCGGTTCGTGAACTGAGAAATACACTTGCATTGTGAGAATCTAGATGCACGTTCTCAGCCAAGCAAGAATATGAATATAATACGATATTCTTCTATTTGAGAGCCTTTTCTATTTCAGTCCCAAATAGTTTCAGCCTTGATCTCCAAAATGAGGATAACTCTGTCAAGAAATCATCGTGTCCTCTAAATATTTATATTTTTTAATTACCTTCGAAACTTATTATATTTACGATTACATATATTATTCGTCTATAGAAACCAACAGGCAGATAATAGTCACAAAGTAGATAAAAATAATCTGCGTACCATAAACCATCAGATCGATTCTATCAAAGTAATACAAAGCTTATATTACAATAACAGAAGTAATATTCCTGACGTAATATTTGTCAAGTATTATGGCAAAATCGGGAACATTATTATAACTTATCGTATCATCTTTCATGTTTCTGCTTTTATAACTGGTTCCATGTTATCTTTTCTTTCTTCATTTGGAAAATGACGGGAAAGCAAGGCAGTTACGTCATTAGAGTAAACAATGGAAAATTCTTTACTGTTATTTATCTGTGAATCTATGTTTACTGAATACTTCACATCTACTTTGTAATGTATATATTTACTATACGCGTACAACTTCTTACGCGTGTTTTCACAATAATCTGTTAAGCTGGTTACGTAGAATTAGTCATTCTATTATTTTCATCTGTTACAAAAGGCATTCTACGTGTCATGCTTTCATCTCAGTACATACTTGACATCTTCGTCTCATCGAATTTTGCACTCTTTGACAAATCCTAGTTTTATTGAAATCGAGTAACGAACAATAAGGCAATCCTCTATTTTCAAACTATAAGTGATGAAGAGACACGAATAAATAAATAATTTATATCATTCAAATGGAAAGTAGCCTTTTCCTCCAAAAGGATTAATTCGCTATCTAATGTCGATCATCGCTTTCTATTTAATTTCTATTGAATATATTGAAGCTCTAGAATAATTTGTGACCAAGAAGTATGTCGCGATCTCTACGCACCATTGGAAAGCTGGCTTCAAGATGAATCCAATGACACCACATTTAAATTCACAATGAAATGGGAGTATCTTCACAAGTGATCCTAACATTCGTGATTTCCAGCTCTCAATCAAAATACGCCAGCAGCAAAATCATAAAAGGCAGGCAAATTGAAGTGGTATAAACCCTTGCAAGTTAACACCAAATATGTCTGTCGTTTCTCATTACACGATCCTTTTGGACCATCTTCTATTACTTGTGTAGCAGCCCTGCGCTGTACCTTGCAGACATTGTATATCTAATGAATAACCTGAGACCCATTCAAGCGGTGTGTAAAGTGATATCCTTGAGGGTGCGAACCACCAAACATGTTCTCCATCACCTGCTACAGGGTTGCACTTATTTCGTCACATTCCTGCACACCCCAAAGTCTTGAAGCATTAATGTTAAAAAAATATGCCCAAAATGCCTCTGGAGTGTTGAATTAAGGGCACCACCAACTTCATTCCCCTTCGTTCCCCGCCCACCATTCCACAGCATCCCCTCCAGAACCGTTTCACAAATGTGTTTCACGTTTCCTCAAGATAGTATGACCAGTACCAATTTATCTCCCCGTAGAAAGTCTGGTACTTAAGTCCAGGTTCCTTAAATAGTTTTGTCGAGGCTGACCTTCCTTTATCTCACACCCTTGGTTTATTTCCATTGTCTAACGACTTTATCTACTTCACTAAATTTCATTTATTCACCCCCTGCTGCCCTTACGACATCGCTATATCTCTGCACGGTACTATAACGTCACCGTTAATATCACTCGATCTTTCGACGATCGTTTCACGCGAGCAACGAGAACGCTTCACTTCTTATCGCCCGTTTCCTTCGTCTGGAAGAAATTCCGACACAGTGGTCCTAATCGGTGGTCGGATCTGCCTTGTCCTTTGGAGCCGGCGCTGTACTTTCCACTGGAGGGATCATCGAATGGCGTTAGCTTATCGTGCGAGCAGTTTTTAGTTAGCTGACATAAAAAACAATGCTTCGGCACATGCACGGGTATCACGAAACGCTAATTAATTGCGGTGCAAGCCCGGGGGCGGTGCGGCCGCTGCTTTGCATTTTGCGTGCAGGCCCTCGTAAAACTACATGCCTGTCAGCCCGGGCGAATTTCAGCATGATTTATCGTCCCGACAGAACTAAGTTTTTCGCGATACTTCGTGGCTCCTCGGGGGTCCTGGAAGGTGCAGGCAATGCTTTTGCACATGCAACTATACATCCGCGTTCTGGGCCGCGCACAGAAACGTCTGCCCCTGTTCCTTACGCGACTCGACGCCGTTGATCGACTCGTGTTTTATGTCCCTTCCATCCAACCCGAGCCACGCTGAAATATGTTTCCTCTTCTCGCCTCTGGAATCTCGTCAACTGAGTTTCCCCACGGGTTTCACGTGAAACGTTCCAACGTGGCTTAACCATCGGCATCTATGTACGTCGGATAATTGGTACCTTTAGCTGCGGCATCGACTTGGTCACGCTTGACGTCAGGATTTTATGTTCGTTTGTGTCTGTTTCTCACCTGCTCTGATACGCACATTGCACACTGTTGGAGTATTATGAGTAATAACTTGGGAGTGATGAGAAATGGTTTGAGTGGCCGTTATGGGAAATGTATAATTGTAATTTCGATTTGGTCGCGCGAGACGTCACGATTAAATATTTTTTAAATATCTGGTTGTAACCTACTATCGGGTGGACGTTATGATTAGTGGTATGGGTAATAATTAACGAATGAGATAATTATACTCTCAGTGACTGTAACGAGGATATAATAAGTTACCTGTTACAAATTGTTTAATACTTTGAATACATTTAGAAGATGTAGGTTTTGAAAAATAGGGCTGACTTTGAAATGGTACTGAAAATATTTTTAAACATGTATACAAATAATTACATCCCGTTTTGAATATATCAGAAGCTCAGTTTCAAAATTGCAACATATCTATTTAGTTTGTACTTAATTATTCGTGAGTGAGGGAGATTTGAAGAATTGCTTTTTAAAGAAGTTTGTATATTCATGAAATTTCTTAAAATCTCGTTTCTCTGGTTATTTGCAAACTCTTTTTGTTATCGAGATTTCAGTTGATCACAGAGAATAGAAGAATTATTTATGTTTATATTAGCTATTTCTATAGTTTGTAGAAAGTGTAATATCGCTGAGAAGTGAAGCAATACGGATTTAATTGAATCTTGCTAATATTCGTTTCATTTTTTTGAATAACTTTTTGTTTAATCAAAACTGAATGCATATCTGTAAATATTCCTTCGATATTGAATTTACAAGGATATTAAATTTTTCGTTTGTTTTTTTTGCAGGTCATAGAAATAAATCGATAAAATAATTTAATTACGCGTAAAGGTGAATAGCCACGATGAGACAAAAATATCGTGCCTCGCTATTATTCTTTTATTTCCATTATTTCCATTTTGTTGTCGCTGAGATTTTTGTCTCATGACAGAAAAGTCTCATATAAAATCTCATCGTGGATTCGCATCTTAACAGTAGTTCATATTTCATGTCAGTGCATCAATCTCTACCAAAATTTGCTACCTGATTTAAGAGAGAATGGTAAACGACCAGACGTCATTCGTTGGAAAATTAATATCACATTGAAATGTAATACTCCTTTGAATAATTTATAATATCTAGTTTATGAAACAAGGCGTGTTTAAGTAACATAATGTAAATGGCACTTAATTACATATTTCATTTTATGATTATGATTCAAATTTTTAAACCCGTCACACTGTTAACCCCCCTAAACTGCCTGTAAAATCTGTACCCTTAGGAATTTCGTTCTAAAATTTTACCTGGTCATTCTTGTGGGAAGAAAATATGGAAACAAAAATTTTCGATCTTTTGACTGGGAGGTACCCTTAAGGACGAGTCGAAATGTGGCGGTTACATTAATGAAAAGTGTCGACAATGATCTAGATGGCCACTTTAGATCGACGCAAGCGCCAAGAGCTTGCGATTCTCTCCCCACTCGCTCCTATTTCCTTCCACCAAGCTATATTATGCACTTTATACCCCCTGCACTCTAGTCACCGTGTACAAAGCTGTATTTAAATAAAATTACTTTATGTAACGCGCCAGAGTGCAAAAGTGTTGTGTCGCTTGGCAGTTTGTCGTGGTGTGAAATAGTCTCAAACAACACCATGGCGGACTCGACAGCACAGAAAACCTTGTAAGTGCTTCCTAAACTGTTTACCTTAAAAAAGGATGTGATATCATCGACTAGACCCTCTCAAGCCACATCAATTCTAAATTAATTGGCAATATTATTGGCAATATCATTGGTTAAAAAAGAGTTCATGTTTTAGATGAAATTGTCACGTGCTAGTGACAGCGAAATAATTTAGGCGATACTAGGTCATTTTCCAATATTTCAGTATGCCTACAATTGGACGTGATTTGAAAAGCACGTATGGAAAAGAAAGAGAATCGTTCTTTTCAAAGTTTGATAACGTATGGTTCACATTATTATTTTTCCGGAGCTATCGAAGCTGCGTCAATTTCGAGCGGTCTCAATTAATTACGACCGCAAATTGCAAACGCTACGCTGTTTGAAATAAATTGGGGGCATCTTCATTTCTAATGCCAATGACATTTGGTACCGCTCTATTCTTGCTCCACTCATTCTAGATTAGTAATAGAGCGACTATGGTCTCGCCGTGCTGTTTTCCAAATCGAGCGTCGCAGCATTCGAGAATATAGCGGCCACTTTATGGAAACTCGTCAGAACCCCAGGCACCAGCATTAATCACAACTTATGCATTTTGGAAGTTTGGATTTTTGCCTGCCTTCGTTTCGACTGTCCAGCGGGGATTTTTGGCAAGCATCCATCTCGCGCTATTTTCTGGAATTACAGACCGCTCTGTGATTCCCTTTATCAAGATTTGGCGATCAAGTTCGAATTTGAAATTAATCTTCCGCTTTTGGCCGCGGCCCGCGTTTATGGCCGTCTTAACGTGGCCAGCATTTGCGAAAATAACGCGCTGACACCGATAACAATTCTTCGAAATCGCTCGTGCACTGCTGCTGTCTTGATATAATAGTTTATGCATCTATGCGGAGGGCGTTTCATTAATTTGGTCGGAAGCAACTTTCCACGATGAGTTCACATTTTCACAACCATTGTACGTTGCATTTTGAAATATATCTTTTTAAATTTTTAGCACCTCTACAGCTTTCAAGATTTTTATCCAAACGTTAATTTCTAGTTATACATATATTGTAATGTATTTATTACCTGCGCGTGGGTCATAGTGTAAATTAAAAATGCATTGCTTTTTTGTTCTGTGAGGTGGAATGATGAAACTTTCTTGCTTTCAATGAGGAAGACATGTAGGTATACTAATGTAAAGTAGACGATATTTGCTCACAGATAGTCGATATATTCTTGCCAATTTTTTCAACCTTCAAAGTATTCTGCTTATAAATAAAGTTTCATGCTCCTATTTAAATATTTTATATACAAATCTACACATGTGCAAGTAGTGTAAAAGTAAAAGAAGGTAGTTCAGTTTTTAAAATGTTACGTCAAAGTTGAGCGTGTATACATGCTAATTACGAATGTTATCGAAGTCCTTTCCGTGGAATATCGTAGTAAAAATTTTGTAAAAAATAATTTAATTAGTAATTAGTGATGTAGAATCATATAGCATAAAACTATAAAAATTGTTAAATTTATTCTCGCACGATTTCTCAATTTAGAATTTTTTCAGAAATTCATGGAAAGTTATTTGAATTACGTGAATATTTGCGTTTTACTAATTCGTTAATTTTTCAATTGTCGATACAGGTACGTCGGGAATTTAGATCAAAGTGTTTCGGAGGATTTACTCTGCGCTCTCTTCTCGCATATCGGGGTCATTAGGGGGTGCAAGATCATCAGGGAGGTAAGGGTGACGTTGCATGTTCTGTCAAATGCTTCTCTTCCCCTGCTTAATTTTTTTTAATATCAAACATCCTTATAAATTTCAGTTTCTAAAGTGATGCGTATTCGCGATGCAGTAATTAACACTTAAACAATTTACGCACCAATATAAAGTGTATAAAAATATTTTATAAAAATATTAAGTAGTTATATAAATTGTAATCTATTACGTATACATTGAACAAACAAGGGCACATATCGAACCCGCACACGCCGAAATATCTCGAGAACTATTAGACGTAGAACAAATTTTTTTTAATGCGTGCATTTTTTAGAAAACGCTCAGCTTTTAAAAAATTTCACAAAACATGTTTTCAACCCTCAACTTTAGGGGCTGTTTTCACCCATTTAACATGGGTGATTGCCGATAACAAAACATGTCAAATATTCTTCACTATTCTGCAAATCTATAGTCTCATCAAAATCAGCGTGTGTGGGTTTGATATGTTCCCATGTAAGTCGTTTTTCTCCTGATATTCATGCTTATCATGTTTCATCATTGTATCAAAATTTATTTGAGTACTTCTTTGGTAGATAGTACTAAACAGAAATATATTATTCACAGAAAATACTATAGAGAATAATTTAATGACAAACTATAAGTATATCTATATGCGTATGTAGTGTTCATTTTTCCACGGTCGACTGGTCACACGTCAGATGCGAAATAGAAAAACTCATCGATCCTTTTAAAATTCTTGAAACTCGATTAACATTCAAAGTGACTCGCATTTCTATTGAACTACACACAGCGATTTGAAACTTCCTTTAGAAGCCTATAGGCTTTTTCATACGATCCACTTTTACACCTCGTAATTAGCGCTTCCATTTTCAATTCCGTTCCATTTTTTTCCTTCAAATTACGGAACATACCCAAAATACCAGTCGCGAGCCGCAAGAGTGTCCCCACCCCCCTGCGTAACCATAATTTCAAATCGTGGGAACCAAGCAGAGTTTAAGAACGACCGCACCGTAGGAACAAGCTATTTTGTCTGACGTTGCGTCTTAACTTCGCGAGACCGCAAAAATCCTCGGGAGCCGCGCGCCTCTCTAAAAGACGACGTTGATGTTGTTTTCAGAGGCACAGACGCGGGCACGCGTTTGGCGAAACGCGTGCTAGCATCGCGGGGAGAATGAGAAGGGAGACGAACCGCTTCGGAGCGTAACCGCGAAAAGAACGGGACGTGGCCAGACAGGGTTCGGGTGCGCCAAGAAACCGAGGTTTGTACACTTTTCTCCTTGATTCTCGTAAGATTTAGCCTCTCTACTTGTTCCTCTCCGCCTCCCACCGTCGCGCGCTCGTTATATATTATGCTCCTTCCGTACTGGTGGATTGCACGCGTCGCGCGAAGATATACGCTCGCTTCACGCGCACAGTTCCGTGCGACTTAACGCTTGCACATACGTCATACACATTCGCGTGCACACCGCCGAAAGTCTTCTTTCCCTCATCGTCACTGTTCTCCGCTGTTCTGTTCACCGTCTCCCTCCTTTTCTTTTCATCGCCGTCGCGAGGCTCGATTCAGTTGCCGTGAAATATGGCGGAGTTTGCGCACGTTGGCTGACTTTTCCGTTAATCATAGAAAATTAAACGGCTCTTTAATGTCGCTTGGGGATGGTGAATGTGTTTGTTAATGCCCTTGTCGGAAATTGTTACGAAAAATATACTCACGGGTATTTCTCATTCATGTTTACTCTTCACGGATATAATGAAGAAATGTGTATTGAATTAATTTTGATAAGTTGAGTGCAAATTGTGGGGTAATTCGTAGTTTATTTGATGAACTTCGTGATTACATTAATGAGATGCATGAAAACATGGTCCAAATTTCAGATGTAACGAATAGCTAGTTTCTTAAAAGAAATCCCAAATTTGGTTGCTTGTTCTATGATTTAGAAATATTTGTATAGGTGAAGGTTTTCGAGTAGCTTTTGTTTGAAAGGTATGTGAAAACTATTTAGTGGAAGGTATAATAATATATTATAAATTTTCTTTCGTATAGTCACTTTTCGGATGCCATCGATCATTCTACCAGGCGCAAGGATTGTGCAAAATGGTGCTATGGAATGAAATCGATATAGGTACACACGCACCGTATGAAGTATATTAATCATACTTTAACTTGTGAATAAGGAAACATGTATACTTATCTGTCCATAATATGATATAACTCTAAATAGAAGGTACTCTCGTATTTTATCACTTTTATACTGAAGTATTAATTGCTGCATAATAAAATAATGAAAATGTCTTCCACACTCTTACAATTCACAAATTTGTCAATGTGGAATTGATGCTAGACTTACGACTGCTTTAATAAAAATTTTCAATTATTCCTATCCCATTATGAAGCTATCAAGGAGAACAGTGTTGCCTCGTTTGGTGCCATTCGTTCCTGTCATCTACATCTGCGTAATATTACATGAATCAGTGATTTGAGATTTAAAGTTGTTTCATGAAAAGGTTAAAAATTAAATGATGTTAAAAGTATCAAAAGTATAATTCGATAAGAAAAACTATCTATAGCTACCTATACCAAGAAATTCTGATATTTGTAGCCGAAGTTAGTAGTATGTATAATAATATTTTTAAATTACCTCCGGTCTGTCTAATTTCTATGTATTACAATTAAACACTGCTATTCTTCTTATATTCAGTGTGCTGGCTACTTACGATTCAATTATTTTTATATTTTATAATACTTGCAAAATTTGTATACAATTAAGAGAAAAGCATCTGCAACTTTAAATTATTTACGAAATTTGATTTGTTCTGATTGCTAAATATGCTTAAGTATACAATTACCCAATTGCATCACAAAAAGTGTTTTTCTTTTTAACTTTGACACTTACAGTGTTTTCTACAAGGATTTTTCAGTTCATTCGTGGGAACGAATTTGTGTTCTGTTGCTCAACAACGATACACAGCCATGACATTTAGCATAGTATCATCGCGATACACAGTGTTTTATGACAACGAGTTCTTTACTAGCCTTTGCTAGCTGTAGAAAGGCGGCTGTGCAAGAATAAAATGTGGCGAAAAATGTGCTCCGCGTGGAATAACATCGAAACACGCAACTATAAAATGCATCAACGCTAACTACACGTAAGTACAGACTACTATTATAATGTAAATTGAGGCGTATAAGTTATAACGCAATGTCCTCGTATACCTTGTTAACGTGATGCGCAGTAGCACACGATCGCAATGAAATAGTACAATAGTCAGTGTTCATTATTTCTTTCTTGTTTCTTATCTTAGCTAAGATTCTTTGATATACTATGATTCCCAAATAGTATTTCAGACATTCGTGTAGCTGTTGTTTAATTGGAGACAAATCAAGTATTGTGTTTGTGAGTAGGTACTATACCTGCAGACCTAAACCCTTCGACTTTCTTTTGGATCACCCTATTTAGCAACTTCAGTTTAAAGTTTAAAATACACTTAGACACTGTGACACTTCTAAGTATATCTGACACAGTAGTATATCGCGATCGACCCCAAATGGAAATTTGAATATTTAAAAATTCACTCATGATAAGCTTCATGTTATGAAGAATGCAGATGAATTCATTGGACCTTGTTTCTTTACTGGTCGACTAAAGTATCAGAACTTAATTTTCTCGATAAAGCTGTTTTGTGACATTCCCTGTTCCCCCCTTACTCTTCATACGGTTTCCATTCACAGCAAGAAAATCGAAATTTCGCAGTGAAAATTTAATATGCTAGCGTCTAGGGTTAAATCCTCTATTCATTAAGGGAGTACTTGAAGAGGAATTAGGGCAATATTATAATGCGAAGGATGTCGGACAGGTTAAAACGACGCTCTCATTCTGTTCCTACATTCATGTACATAAATCTACACGATGATAGCCGCGCATCTAACGGTTTTACGTAACGCCGTAACCGTAATGCACAAAACCAGATTCCGTCTAGAGGCGCCGTCGTTGTCCTAAGAACGTGCACCATAAATCCCGCAGGGGTGAGCCCCACCTGCAGGGGGTTTATAGCTAATAAACGCAAATACCTGCCGTGCTGTTTATGCGGAATACATAAAATATTGATACATATTAACTATCAAAGCGATAGCAACAACGACGACGACAATGCCGATGGAACGGTGTCCCAAGTACCTTACTGAATAACGATTTTAATACCCTGTATGCGCGGGAGTTTGTAAACGGCGGCAGGGACGCGTAATCGTGTGAAGCATCGAGGCAAGGGTTGGATTTAACGACCAACCAGATTCCACCACCTCGTTCCATTTGTTTTAATCCCCAAGTCAGAGCTATGATTGCAGGAGTCAAACTGCACACACACACACGAGTAGGTATCTGCCGATGCCCAGAAAGCACGTGTTTGTTATTGTCGGTTGCATTTTTCATTGATGTAGGATCGTGATTGCGAGTCGTGGAAAGAAGACTGTATAGTACGAAGACTAACGGAATTATTCTTCAGAATCACTGCACCATTTGAACAGTGCACCATTTGCATCCACTCACACTACGCCTCGCCTCGGCTTGCCTCGCCTCTCTTCTTGAAAATATTCTCGAGGAAGAATCTGCGGCTCGGAGTCGCGCCGAGGCGAGGCGAAGCGAGGCGAGGCACAGTGTGAGTCAAATTGTCAAAATACATAAGAAAGGCATAGGAAGAATAAAATGAGCCGCGACTAGGCGAGGCGTAATGAGAGCCTACCTTTAGTATGCCTCTGCTCATTTTATTCTTTCAATGCTTTTCTTATGCACTTTGACAATTTGACTCATACTGCGCCTCGCCCCGGCGCGGATTCTTCCTCGAGAATAGTTTGAGGAAGAGAGGCGAGGCGTAGTGTGAGCCTGTTGAATCGACGAGTGCACCGGGTGCGGTTCTCTGAGCATCTGACCAAACACATGAATCGAGCCGACGCGAGGCGAGGCGTACTGAGAGCCTACCTTTATCCAGAGATAAGGCTATTCTTGTTGCTTCATATGTATTTCAACAGTTCAGATCCTAATAACTTATATGCTACATCCGCAAGTGAGACTAACAGTGGAATTCGAAAGGGGAAATAACTCCATTGAACATGATGGATGAGCTAAACATTCGAAGTCCAATTTATTCAGAATTATGAAGTCTGCTTGAAATGTAGATGGGCATGACACTATGTACATTAGGCAACATTAGTTGCTTTGCCAAAAGTTTCTGCATCGCTTTCACCATTTTCTCACTGTGCTTGTCAGGTGTGATGAATCCTCCTTCACTCTCGAATGTACGAACTAAAATGAATCAGACCTGTTGCGAAACGCCAAATAGCGGCCACGGTATTTGCATTCTTCACTTCAGACTTCGGAATGTGTTTTAGTGCTTCTGCATCAAACACTTGACGTTTAAAGTGCTCAACAAAATTGCTATATGCAGGGCGCAGATTCATAGCGATGTAAGTCACTCGCATGGTGTTTCTCGTAAAACGTTTGGCGTTCACTGTTATACAAAACTGCGGTAATTTAGTGAACATTTAATATTTATACCTCAGCGCGAGGTGAAGAAGTGGGTAAAACGTCAAAGTGTAGCGCGAGGACTATAGGATCCAACGGTGTTCTTGGCGATATAAATTTTCTAAATCCGAGTGACGAAAAGTGATCGAAACTACAACACAATATCGGAACTTCGATACCGGAAATGTTTACAACACTGTTAATAAAAAATTAACGTGTACACGGGTCTATGGTCTGTTACGAAATGCTGCGAGGACCATTTGGTCCCATGTCACGTGATACCAACTCATTCGCAGGTCTCATCTAAGAGAAACATTGATGTTCCGTTTTACCCACCCGTTTCGTTTTACCCTACTCTCCCCTACTAGCTTTACTACTTGACTTCGCCCGAAATTTAGATTCTGATTTTATAAAAAAAAATTGTTTACTTATTTTTTTTGCGAAAATAGTCACATTCATCTGGATTAGCTAGGTATGAGTTGGGGCACATCATCTGCTTTATATATTAAGATGTTTGGAAGCACTCTACTTTTGTTAGTTAAGTGATAAAGAGAAAGGCTCTTATTTCCCAGTCAAGAATGAAGTTATAACTTAACTCACTATGCGCGTAAACAGATGGAGCATTTAAAATTGAAAAACTGTTATTAACTCAAATTATCAGAATTAGGACTTACACCCAGAGTCGGGCATTATTCAAATAAATATTTATTATAACATTCGCAATTTTTATTCGAAATTATTAACTCTGCTTACGCCGCTATGATTCTCAGCCCTCCATATATGAGTTGTTGAATCGTTTAAACGTGTCACTGAAACGACGATTTATTTGATTTCTATTGTTTAGAGCAGAACAGAATGAGTGTACCTAACGGAGAAGGACATTGATCTGTTGCACCTTGAACAATTAAGACTGTACCCATTCTCCGAGTAAAATCGACACGATTTCCGCCGCAGCACTCGAGCAGGTTCTAAGAGTGACCGTTGGTAGACCCCGATACGTGAAACTCGATAACATGGAAAATAGCACAGGAAGTGCATTCATCGAGAATGCTTTCGAACTGCACTCTTTAGTTCTACAACGGAAACGCAAACTATGTGTACCTACCTGCTTTTGTTATCGTGTCTGCAGTATGCAAGCATTATTTCCACTATTATCAATTCTGCCCGTAGAATGCACCGAGAGAAATTATTGTGTATCGCAGAAGCATTTCCATACGTCTATATTCGAAGAAACACGGAACTATTTGTTTCGACGTAAAGCATACAGTGACTTACATGTTTGTGCACATAAATTAAGAAGAATAATTGAGAAGCTTTGCAGCAGCAGGGGTGCAACTTCATTTTTGACAGTTCTTGAGTGACTGACTCACTTCCAAGCAGCGGCAGGCATTGTAAAACGCTTGGATAATAAATTGCTAAAACATGTTGAATATATCATTTTTACAATGTAATAACATTTATGAATACAGTTTCCTAAGCTTTTCTAAAAAAGCAATCCCAAACATGCACGATCTTTTGGCCATGCGGTATATTTAGTATAATTTGCCAAGAGGTTTTGTAGTCGTTTTATTATTTTTTTAATATGTTCCACCAATCCGACTCCCCTGCAACTTATATAGATAATAGCTAAGTAGTGAAGCTTTACTCCTGATTTTTGTCGAAGGTGTCACTCAAAGGGTTATTTGCAAAAACAACCCCCAAGAAATGAATTCCATTATTTCCGCCCTTAATAATTGATTTGCAATTTCAAAAAAAATATATGTAGCTAAAAAGTACCTACTACGTGCTTTCTGAAGCATTCAAATATCTTAAGTAGTCGTTGAGAAAAGAAAGCTGTAAAGTTTAGGGTTGTTATCCCCATATCACCATAACGAGAGGGGGTAGAGATTTGAAATTTCTCTTAGTGGTTTTTTAGGCAAAGAGCATTATTCATAAATAGTACAATTTTTTAACCTGCACCCATTACTGTTTTGTGCAATATTTTTGTTCTGGGCAGCTCCAGATTCGAAAAATTCAGCCAAGATAGAAATAAAAACTTATCAATTCAATAACTAGTACTTATCGCGTGAAAAAATATATTTTTCAATTAGTGTTCTCTTTTCGATGTTAAATCGAAGCAATCATTTTTTGAACAGTTATTTCTAATTTATTCGAAGTTAATAAAGACGCGCCACTCTTCCTCCATTTCGCGCGAGTTAAAATTAATAATAATGCGACGATTGCTTGATATTTATTAGTCAATAGTAACCGATAGCATCAGCGTCTATTTGACAAGGTTTTTGTGAATTTGAAACATTTACCAATCCCATAGCGTAGACGAAGTAGGAGAATAGGGAATTCATTCGCGCTGCATTAATGGAATTTTCAATTTGCGCCGTATGAAAAATACCGCGGAAATTTAGCGAATGCTTTTTATTCCGTTACCTTTTGCGCGCAGGGGAGGAATTATTTAACGAAATTTCTGAACATCGCGAGCCCCTGGGTGCACGGACGCGTCGTATTACATGCTGAACTCAAGGATGGCATCCGTGACACGCGAAATACGCAGGATCGCAATTAAACAGCCGTCGCACGCATTTGCATCGTAGCACAAAATCCATTCGTGATTCGGATTAATAGAATATCGTGTCGGTGCTTCAAAGAGTTGCTTTGGAGCTACGGACACTGTCGAGGCGTCGGTATGTGACGGGGCTCCGTGCACTGTCGACAGCTTCTGCAATCTAACTGCTATGCACAACTACGCTGTCTCCACCGCGAGTTAATGTTATGAATCTGTATCCAGCTAACGAGCTATGTCAGAAATAAAGACGAGCGCCTTGGCTGTGATTTGTAATGGGATCCGAAGTTACTAAAATCAATTCCCTTTTTGTGTATTGAATGGGTGCTACATACATAAAAATCAGCCTGAGTGCCATCAATTGAAACTTCGTAAAATTTTTTTAGTTCTGTCGTTCCCTTTCCCACTTCAAAATCTTTGAAATTCATTGCATTTCTTGAGAGAGCCATGCCAGGCTTGGTTTGATAGTACAGTTTGGTTCCAGCTCCTACCATTCCCTATTCCAAATTACAAATTCGAGGCAATGGTATTTTTGCATAGTTGTTGCCAATATTGTAGTACTCATATAGATACTTAATCTATTAAATATTTATTAAAGGTATCAAATGGGAATGGGTACTTAGAGCTCTGGTAAAGTTTGTAAGAGTTAAGAGTGTGGGTGTGGGTAAGATTGCAATCTGTCATTTTGTGAATTAATAACAGAATATACTTAATTTGTCAGAATTATAAGATATAACATTTAAACTTTACTTTAATACTTCTCATTCGTAGAATCACAATTTTTCAAAGTTGGAGTAGCTGTTTAACCTTTCAAGATTGATATTAAGCACGATTAAAAGTCACGTGTCTCCCACAGTTTAATGTTTAATAAAAGTAACTTAAACATACCTATTCAGAAGAACTAAATTAAAAATGAAAGCTTCACCACCCATTTCCTTTCAGTTTTATTATTAAACGAAAATTAGTCATCAATAACTACGGTAGATGAACAACTAGTCTAGAAAAAAGGGAGACCCAGTACCGAAATACGTGCGAGGAGGATCGGCAAGGCCGCGGACACGTGCAGGGAAGGCGCGAGGAGTCGCGCACGAGTGCAAGAAAGACGGGCGAAGTTGTTTACGCGGCGAAGAAAAAAGGGTGATCCGCACATCAAGTCGCAGCGAAGCTAGTTTTTTGCCGATAGGAAAAAAGGTGTGAACAAGAAGTAGTTCAGGAAAAAGGGGGGCGCAGTATTGGAACACGTGCAAGGACGATGGAGAAGGCCGTAGACGAGTGCATCGAGGATGGAGAAAGTCATAGACGAGAGTAAGCAGGATAGACAAGGCCGTTAGCGAGAGCGAGGAAGGCGAACGAAGTCGCGTGCGTTAAAAGAGAACGGACGAAGTAGTCGCGCTGCTCCAGGGGTGAGCCGCGGCTAAGCGGGGCTTCTTATCGGTGTTCAATGGGCAAAAAGGGCTTGGATTAGTACAGAAAAAGGGTCGATGAAGAGTTAAATGTGGGGAGGGAGGTGAACAATGTAGACGCGTGCAGAAATAGGAACAGTTATATATATACGTAGAGAGGAAGGACTTGACTGGGATCGCGCTACAAATACTCTGGACATGGGACTCATTTTAATAGGATCGATGTCCACTTTGGATATAAGGCTCCCATATATTATAAGAGCTGCTTAATAAATATCAAAAAGATTTATTTCATTACATGTTGTATTTACTCAGAAAAAATCTTTAAAAATAGCGTCATTTTAAGGCCGATGAAAGTAGAATGACCCCGGGGTTGACACCACCCTGAGACGCTCAAAACAACACCGAATTTCACGATTTTTATTTATGACACTCTGAGGTTGAAAATTATTTCTATACTTCTTCTGTTTAGAGCATGCATGAAAGTTTTATTTTCTACATGCCTGAATCTAGTGAAGTACGTAGAGAAATCCAGAAATATTAATTTGTCTCGAAATGGCGACCATGGGGAGAAAAAGTGCAGGTTTTTTTTTATAAAAGTGTCAATTGCAGAGTATATATTCAAGATATCGCAAAACCGCTACGTACTTCTCTAGATTTAGTCATGTAGAAAATAAAACTTTTTGGTTCTTTGTTCTAGGTCGAACGGTATAGCCGTGAGATTGAACACCGTGGAAAACGTCGCTGCTCAGGATCTTGCGTATCACGGCTCTACCGTCGCTATTTTGTAGGAAAAAAAAATACGATATTTTCCGGCGAGAGTTGAACAATAACAGGCTTCACATTAAATTTTTTGTTTATTTCATTATGTTCCTAAAAAAAAATGCCGAAGCTGACTGCAATTTTGCTCAGTCCAAGGTGGCCTAACCCCTTAAGGGCCTGGAAGGCCGCAGGTTTCCCACCCCTGGCCTAGAAATTCTAGACGTAAGACTCACCTGAATAAAATCAAAGTCCCAACACTCTAGACATGGGACTCAGCTCAGTAAAATCCATTTGTAGAGACCCTGGACGTGGGACCACCAAAGGGTAAGACCAAGCAAGTTACTTTGCCAGGTGCATGCTGCTCGATTTAATCGCGAGGAAAGTGCATTCACGCAATGTCTGGATTTTCAGCTGCACAATTACTCCTGTAATTAACGCTGGCGGGTCATAAGTGTAACATGCGGCTCGAAAAGGCTAGGCCCACCGGAGTTTATTACAAAGATATACGAGCTCCGGCCGCGCACACACGTTCACGTGACACACGTGTGTCCCGTGTGCTTGCACCGCACCGATAGCCGCCTGGAGCATTCCAGCTATTTCCGCGGATGATACATGCCCCTAAAACTATATTGAACGCTTGTAAAGTGCGATAAGTTATCAGAAAACGGCGCGATTAACGTGTACGTGACGGCTTTATTCAGGATGCAAAAATTCCTCGACGGCGTTCGCGTGCCCGGAGAAAATTATGGACGACCGTATTTAATTAATCGAAACCCAGCTCTTTCGAATCCATCGTTTCGCGGCGTGATGCATAACTCCTATAGTTGTTATTAAAAATGAATAAAAAAAAACTGCAACCACTCGAAGGACGCATAAAAACATGGTCCAAATTTCCAAAAAAAGGTTCTTAAATTGCTATGTTTTTAGCCCATGAAATAGGATTCCCCCCTTAAATCAGTAGAAATTGGAACATTTACCTTACCTTGCTACGAATCACGTCGTCCATGCTGAACCTTTGTGTCAATTTTACGTGTTCCAGCTACGAGATATAGTAAAATAGTACAGGATGGTCCATCTAGCGCGATTACATGCTTTAAACACTTTTGTCAGTTTCGATAATACTATGTACATAATAGCCACGACCTCATTCTTACAAGCGAAACTAATACAAAGGCAACTTACTAGAATGTAAAGTACAAAAGCAGAAGTATGCCCCAAATGTTAACTCAAGCCAATCAAACTGCTTCCAAAATTTTCGCGTTAAAGGCTCGCGGTTCCTTTGTGATGTGTAAAACTTTGTGTAATAGCAGCTTGTGCCCAGGACAAGTATCATAACGAATCGATCAGAGGTAATCGGGCGGGCAAGCATAAGTTGATATATAAAAAGGATGGACGAGCTGCTAGGGTGAGGGACGGGCGTGAGTCAGGTTTAGCGGTTTTCAGAAGCGGCTTCTGAACAATAAAACGATAAATCAGGAGGAAGGAGTAGCAAGGGGCTAAAATAGAAAAAGCTTGTAGAGTAGATTTGGAAAGGCGCCAGGGGAACGTGCAGTCACTGGCTGACTCTGTGGCCTCTGAGGCTCCCTCTTTGCCTGCCTCCAGCTACACCACTTTCTTCCATTTCCTCTGCTCTTCTTACACCTACGTAATGCCGTTCCGCGCGCTACTTTCGCATCTGTTTCTTTCTGTTTTTCTGTTTCCACGTCCCCCTTTATTCGTTGACGCCATCCGTGCTTCTTCCTTTCACGCTGCTTCGGCAACCCTTTCCCCCGTGACAGCCGCCACCCAGATCTACGTCTATAGCCCGCAGGATTCACCCCCCGGTAAATCACGTGCCAGCGGATAGTTCATAAATAAGAGTTCTCGTGGTATCATCGCTGAGATCCACGGACTTCAAAGGTAAGCCCCTCGTACCTGTTTCGTATTTATCTTCTTATACCATTCGTGGCCCCTGCTCATCGGCCTCTACGAATTGTTTTTTCTTTTACCGAAGCGACAATCACGACACAAATGCTTGCGCCTGATGTGCAACCGGCACCGTACTTATTTATGCAATGACTTTGGCGGTCTGCAATAGACTTGTTTTTAATTTAACATACTTTGTTATTGCTAAAATTAAATTTTTCATTCTTGAAATAATAATAATAAATGTTTTCTTCCTATACAAATGCACGAGTTTTTCAACCCAATTGATGCCACCATTTAGTATGCAAAATAAATACCTTTTTCGAAGGCTCTGATATAAGACATTTTTTTTTATCAAAGCAGTATATCTCAAGAGTATAACTGTAAATTTTTAGCTAAAAACATTAAAAATTAAAAAAGTTATGATTTTTTAACCAAAAAAACCTTCTGTCGGAACTCTTATTCCTTCCAAAAAAATTTTAAGCATGATGATACTTTAAAGGTCGACTTTCAACAATGGAGATATATTCTACAATGTTCAAACTTTATCTCAGAATCTTGACGACTTAATTTAACAAATAATTCTTAAATATCAACTGATTGATAATTGGCTGGCTCAAATTGGCCCAGCGTGACAACTACGTTCGAAAAAGGAGGTGTGACAACCGAGGGTTAAACTTGACATTGGATATTCGATCACAAAACTGTTTCGCCCTCGCACCTCCGAGCCTCGTGTTTCCAATTCACGATAACATGCCCAAAAAATAGCTATCAGATCAGTTACCTGGAAAGCTCCCTTGCTCCCACACGTGTAAATCACACCAAACAAGGGATCCATTTAAAATTCCATCAGAATTGAACGTAACGTTGGAAATAAAATATGATAATGGGGAGCCATGGAAACGAATCGAAAGAGTTTTCCTTCTCTTTTTTTTTTTTTGCTGCCGGTTTAAAACGGGACGTAGGTTAATTACAACGGCTCGGCTATATTTCTCATTCAGTTCCCTTGTTAACGTAACAATGAGGTTAATAACGATGTTCCGTGCCATTACAGTAATCGAATACAATTTTCGATCGTACTTGTTCCCGGTCGTAATTAGATTAATTAGAGTGTCCGCCAAATAATGGGCGTTTGGAAACGATATAAATTTGGCAGTAATAAAACGGAATTATGTTTCGTTTGTAGGAGGTTAATCAAACAGAAAATGGTAGGAGCAAGTCAATTAGTTGACTAGAGTTACCGCGCGTATCTTTCTGCTTTCATTAATTAACCAGAAAAATAATGTTGTTTCTACGATACAACCGGAAATACACGTTCGCGTCGTGCCTGTTTAAATTTTATTTCCCCGGAGGATTATTTTGCTCCGCTTGTTCCACTGCCGGCGTTGCCTGCGTTGTAATTAGGAAAGTTTATTAACTGTCAACCTTGCTGGGGCAATTTTTTCTCTGACGCGTTAATTGATAAGCTAACTTTCGCTTAGGAATTGGGGGAAAAGCGAAACGGGGAGTTTCTGCTTGGAACATTTCACAAACGTCGTGTGGGGGTTTCGTTTGGATATCAAGCTGGAACATCTTTTTTTTTCATGGAGACGCGTTGTGTCGAAATTAGAGCTCTAATTATCCGAATAATTTCTTTGAATATTCGAATATTCCATTCGCAAATTCGATTTTTCTGGTATGCGAATACTTAGATTATTCGAATATTCATTATAGTCCTAATCTAAATAAGAATGAATCAGAATCGTGTGTTTTTTGTTAAACAAAGTTTCACGTAAAAGAGCTATTTTATTGTTACAATCTACTTTATTCGCAAAGGTTCGCCCAGTTGCGCCATAATTTCACGCGTATCTGTTATTTGCTTTCTGAGATATTCCGATGTGTGCAATAATTTTCTGTTCTTTATGGAATCTGTTTGCATTGTTGAGAACAATTAATGCAAATTTTAACTCCAAATACCACGAGCACGTATCCCGATGCAATAACTTGGCTCGTCTCCGTCGCTTGCAAGCTGCGCATGCTGACGCGATTAGAAATAATTAATTAGCCGTCGTTAATTTTTAAAAACGCCCCCTCCCTTTCTTTCCAAGCCGTGCCCAATAAAATTTCCATAAATAAATTCATAAATCATTAAACACATTCTCTAAACACATATCCGAAGAAATACTTTCAAACTTCAATTCATTTCTATATATAATGGAAATTCAATTAACTGTAAGTAGACAGAATGATCGTAATATTTTCTTCACTCCAACGTGCCTCAGAGCTACAAGTTTTATTTCCATGGAAAATTTAATATTTATTTTCCCCATTTATTTACGATAGAATGAATGAGAGACTTTCAACTTGTGACGAGGTGTAGTATGGCAAATTATATCAGGGCGTTGGTGAGTGAAGAAGAAAACGAATGAAATTCAAAAATGGAGGTCGCCAGGAAAGTTGCGAGGCCAATGTTCGAGAGTCAAGTTTGGGACGCAACTTTCTTCTTCGCCAAACAGGTTCCAACGTTGAAACGTATTTGAACTTGAAGAGACGATGTCATCTCCAAGTCGATGCGTTACGCGTTACGACTTTAGAAGGAAATATTTTTCATTATTTATTTCAGAGTATTAATGATTCCTTGTACTATGCTCGAGCTCGTTCAAGATCGTAATGGGGAAAGTGTGTTTATATATGGACGAATATGGAACAAAAAGAAGGAAGAGAGTAACTAATGTGAGAAAAGACAGCCCATTTGTTTGCTAATTCCTACTTCAATTATTTCTTCACGTTGGATTCGTTAATGTTACTTCCTCCTATTTCAAGCTCCAATTTTTTTTTTATGAAATCTTACTACAATCGTGGATATTTTTCGTTTTATTACAACTGTCTGATTGGCTTTAAATATTTTTCTTGCTTTTGTAGTTACTAGACTGGAACAGTAAGGGGAGGTTATAGGAGAAATTATTTGACACTATCTTTTTTTATTTAATTATCTCATATGATTATTTTCCTCCATTAGTCATTTTAAATTAGCCATTATAAACTATATTTCAATCAAGCACTCTCTAAGGGATTCTAGTTCTAGTACATTAGGTACTTATTTGACGTAAAATGTGAATTCTGAGCAACTGCTTTCAATAAGTCGAATGTAATAAGTATTTGAGCTTCTTGGACATTCTACAGCTTAAATTAAATATTTTTGCCCTTATTTCATAAATTGCTCCCATGTATCCTTAACCTTTGTAGTACTCTGGAAAGTTCTGTATCGTCGTTGCAGCGAATAATCTCGTTAATTATGTATTACTGGTACACCAAATTAAATAATAAAGTGGCAAGTAGGTAATAAAGTGATTGACATACTTTCAAGAATTTGGCATTCTTTAATCTGTCCTTTCTCATACGAACCCCCAATTATCAGACTGTCGAAATTTAATCCACTTCCTCGACTTTCACTTCCCGTTAACACTTGACTCCTGGCAAATTTTTTCGTAAACGACTTTCTATGCAAAACTTTGACGTTTCACTAACATAATTAGGCATTACAAGAAGTGAAATTACAACTGTTTAATTACGGTTAAATTAGAGACTCGGGTGCCCTAAAAGTCTCATTCACTCGTGTGACTAATCGCCATACAATTCTGCTCCATGCTTTCGGCATGGCATTCAAACAAAAAAGATTTACGTATTACGTGCAAAATACCACAACCTGTTCATCAGATTAAATAGATATCTCCCACTCATGTGTAATCTTTATATTACGAGCACGTGTTTTCTTCTTTTTACCGTCTACAGATTTCAATCGAACGAGCTCGACTTTAGCGAAACCATAATTGTTCCTTTTCCCAGCAGCTTTCACGTGAAAAAATCGTGAAGATATTTATCCAAAGATTTATTAGAGAAATGATCATTGTATACAATTTTCCTACGTAATATCATACATTCACACTGTAATTGCTTTCCTACTAATAATCACTATGATCAGTATCTACGTGAGAAATGAATATAGCGTCGAGCAATGATGTTTCTTGAATTTATTAATTTACTGAAATCACTTTTTCCATCACACAAATAATACTTTCGCCCAAAATCGATTACAACGAATAATAGAACCAGTCAAAGTATTATATTTATTCTAAATTTCTTTGTGACCTGGAATATCACTGTTAATGATTAAATTTTCATTTGACCGAACGCGTAATTATAAAGGCTACAAGATGACAGAAAAGCAAAGTAACCCGAGTGAAAGTATGCACGATTAAAAAGTAGGTATAATCCCGTTCATTTGTTGGGCGATCGATCGTGCTTTCTATAATTATATGCCATTTAGTGCGATTCGAGAGATAATTAGTTAGGACTGATTGAGGCTTTGCCAAGCTGCTAGCAACTGGCGGAACAAATCTAAATTGATTGAAGGTAGGATCGCGATACGATGTGCGGAATTAATATTTTTCGAGTGCACTTTTCGCTTGTAACTTATGGAGCATTGTTCAAATACATCGGTGATTTTTACACGTGTTTCGATTTGTAAAAGGTAAACGTACCTACAGGGAACTGTGTACAGCTGTGCCTCCCAATAGTGGGGCTCGTCGTGGTTGATGAAGAGTAAAAAAAAAAAGGAAATCATAGAAATAAAAAGATATTCGATTGTAACAGCGATTCCCAACCTGTGCGTCGCAACCCCCAAATGGGTCGCGAAATGTTCTCTAGGGGGTCGCCACGGTTTTTCGTTTTTTTTCTTCTCAATATTATTACGTTATATTCTGAAGTAACTATTTTTAACGTGTCTTCTTTACATTGTTTAATTTACCTTACCTTATATTACCTTGAATATTACTAGAGGATCGCGACTCAAAAAAGGTTGGGAAACACTTTTATAGTCACCGAATTTGAAACGATTGAAATATTGTGGTGTTTACAATTTTTATGAAATTTCTACTGCAGACAAATCAACGCGTCGAATACTCAAATTCATTTCACGCATGGGAATAAATATTTCCGCAGATTGAATGAAATTTTGTTAAATGTTGCTGGTATTTCAATAAAAAAAATTTGGTAAAAATTGGAGCTTTGCTGAAAGTCAATCAAACTTTCGAAGTGAAACTAATGAATTCCAAAGAATCGGATTCTGCGATGCAACATCTTCGGTTTTTTATGTTTTGGCTATGATCCTTACTCTGTTGAAACCAAGTAACAAATTTCTGAGCGCTGACCATTAATCAACTAGTTAATAACTCAGTACTTAATCAAATGAAATGCTTGGTGTGTTGTATCAACCATAGTAAAAGTTATTCAAGGCAGCAATCTTTATTCTGTATGTATTTTATATTAATAAGTTATCTACAAATAATAACTTCTTTGAATAATTAATCAAGTTTGTAATATCATTAATTTCCTGCAATCCTTTTTCATTTTTTTTTTACCATTTTCTCTTTGTTCTTATTATAAAATCCTTTCATCTATATAGTTTAGAGATCTTCTCGATTACATTTCTGACGAAATTCGAGGATTTTGACAAAATAGAGAATCTGTCGTGGTAATTTCCGGCGAACAGGGCGGATGACACACAATTTCCCAACAGAAGCCTTGTAATTTTTGTAACGTTTCCTTCGCAACGCGTGGTCTCGCGTGTCTTGATGGAACAGAACACTGTGTCGCGTGACCAAGGCTGGTCGTTTTTCTTCTACTGCCGATTTCAAAATGTCTAAATGCTCACGGCGAAACTTCTTAGTTATTGCCTGATTGCAAGACAACAGTTCAAAGGGGATAATTCCTTCCGTGTCCCGCCAAGCAGGCAATAAAACTTTCTGCGGGCATAGCTCTTGTTCCCGTTGTGGTACTGGGGCTTCGTAATTACTAATCTATTATTTCTAACGTTTAACATTACTGCGCGATACTCGTTTAGTATTCCTGCGTCACAATACAAATGAGCGACGAATTTCCAATTTAGAAAGAAGTGCTCAGCACGTACATATTTCTCTGTTGCTAACGATTGCCTGCTGATACTTCAGACGACAGCTTTCGTTCACGTTTGCGAGTAGAATCCCTCATAATTTTCAAATAATAATAATAATAATACGTCTTTATTACATTCCCAAACACACACGAAGAGAAGTAATGGGCGCGATTCAGGAATTTGCTGCTCTTGAGTCTAACCCTGGGACTAATAACAAAATACAACAATAATAGAAAGAGAATATAGAAACTAATAATTAAAAAATAAAATAAAATACAAAATATAAAAACAAACGCATTACAGCAGGCACGTTCAACCTTACCACGAGTTAATGGCACTGATCAATATAATTATACAAAATATTTTAGCGACTACAGAAAAAAGATATGACGATATTCTGAAAAAAGTTGAATCGAGTACCTTGCAGCAAGAGGGGTGCAACTCCATCTTTGACAGTTTTTGAGTTATGACGTATAATATACGTGGGAAAAAATTCTACAGCGTTTGGCGCACGTTTGATGCAAATCCGATAACAAATGAGGGATTTATTCAAAATTTGGAAGCTGCAATATATTTGTTTTGGGCAGCTCCAGATATGAAAAATTCGCCAAAAAATAGAAATAAAAAGCTCAATAACTACTATTTTACTACTACTCTATCTTCTTCATCTCATCTTAATCGAAAATATATCAATATCCTCCGTGAATATCTAACGATATCAATTCCCTTAATTCAAACCTGCTCAAATTGAAACTGTGAGGTGACGCTAGAAATCCAACTCGTCAGACCATATCCTAAAGTTACTCAAAACAGCTGCTAACTAACTACTCCACGTATCCGTCGCCTATCGATTAAATTAAACGATTTCCTCGGCCCTCATCGAAATCAATCGCCCGGGGCGGCGAACCTAAGACGGTACAGGGGAATTATTAGGCGGGAGCGGCCGTGAAGATTCGGAATCGATTCCCTATGACAGGATATCCCGCAGCTCGAACGTGACTGTGGATCCATCTAAACGGGGATCTTTCGATTTAAAGTCTCCACGGCCGGGGTGTCGAGGGGACAGGCGGGGCGGGGTGCTGAGGGCGGCAGGGGCATGTCCCGATAGGATATAGGATAGGGGAGCGTAGCTCCGCCGTGGCGCGGGAGGTTCAGGTTTCCAGAGGAAAAGGGAGTCGGTGGAGGCCCTTTTCGCTTTTCCTGGAATTTTATCTGTCTGGCGTAGGATACCTCCGTCTTACGGGGGGTCGTGGGGCGTGGGCACAGCGGAGGAGGTGGGCTGCAGTAGAGGACGGGTATAATACCGGCAGGGGTAAGATAAGACAAGGCGCGCGGAGGGAGAGGAGTTCGTCCATCACTACAGCGAAATTCCATCCGCAATCTCTGAAGGAATCTTTGGTATCTCGACAGCCAGCGGGTGTGCACAGCCCCTCTGGTGTACAGGCTTATTCCTCTTAGACCCCGGTAGCCTGGCAGTCTGGTGAAGTTCGTGAAAGGCGCGCGAGAAGGTCGGCCCCGGTGCTCTGGCGGACGGACAGGAAGGTGGGAAAGAAAACGGGGGCAACAAACGAACGAACCAGCCCCCGACGTTTCTTCCCGGCACCGAAGGGGGGTTGGAGGGGGGCAGGACGGGGCAGGAAGGAGAGGACCGATTGATAGAGCAATAGTTTCATTTCACGACGAGAAAACGAAGCAAACAGACCTGGGGAACAGCACGGGGAATACTTTTCCCCCTGGTATCCTGCTACCGTCCTCCGACCTTCTCTCTTCTACTGCACCTCCAACGGTATACCTTTCCTCCTTTCCGCCGGGCCCGCGTCCATCCCTTATCCCCGCGTTTCACGGGGCAACGGACTCCTCTTCCGTTTTTGACTGACGCGGAAATTAAACGAGCGACCTACATTGCCGAAAATCTGACGTTTAATAAAGACCGATACACCATCCTTTTCGCCGACGGCTGCGAGTACCCATTGGATTCGAATTAATTTTGCGGACGCGACGAGGGTGGGCGATTCAACGTCTGTTTAGAGTCGAGGGGATTGAGCTGGTTGCTGTGCTGTAGAGAGATTTATGTAGGCACTGTTGTCGAGTGGATAGACTTCTGTCAGCTACGAATCGTTGACGCTCGGTTGGCGGTCTCTGGGTATTTGTAGACCCAAACGTAACTGTACTAATAGGGGTGGATTAGTGCGGGCGCGCGTCCGTTCGCTGTCGCGCAAAGCATGGTAGCGAACCGATGTGAGTTTGGCGATGCTAAAAATGAGACTGTGGCTACAAAATTTGAAAATTAAAAAATGGGGCACGGGAGGGTTCCCGGGTAGGGGGGCCTGCACCAACGTCCAACAAAATTTCCCCCAAAAGAATTAACAATACTTTTTATTAATATTTCGGAAACTAATAAATACCCGAAGCTTCAATTTTAGATTTAGGGCCCACCCCCCACCCCTCGCCCCAAACCTCATCTCGATCGGCCACCGCTCCCTTTCGGAATAATATCCAGAATAACTTTCCCGCAAGCTCCAGTTCCTGCCCCATTGGAACCGCAGGAATCCACACAGCCGCAGATCGCAGAAAGCAATAGTTACATCCGTGTGTCCGTGCGATCAAGATTTCTTACCTCCTTTCGCGTGTATCGAGGTCAAGTGTGACAATGTATCGAGATCGCAGATATGCAAATACCTACCTCGGGCTCGTGACACGGCCAGGCAATCCCGCTCATCGGCTTCCTGGAGAAAATTAAACGACGAATTAATTCCCCCATTACGCGAATTCCTTCGAGGCGTAATTGACGTGACGCCTTTGTTTGCAATCAACCGGGTAATAACGTTATATTCACCGGCGCCGTTACTTGACGCGACGCTGTTCTTAATCACAACGAAGATAATGAACGCCGCGCCGCGGTTACGTAATGAAATCGGTCCGAAGGAAACGCAGAAATACCTTCGGAATTGTGCCATTCTCGTGCGATTACAGGAAGCTATTTATCTATATCGCACGCAGCTGGCAACGATTCTGATGATTTCTTTTCGGATCGCTTTTAATTCGAATGTCTCGTGCCCAGGTTTCGCATGTCGCGACGATAGAAAGCTGGTAGAAAGACGGGGCGAAGAATTCAAGAAAAAGTGGAACGTCGTCCGTGGGCAACGTTATTTTTTCCAAGTGTTCGCATTGGAGACGAGGCGGTCGGTCCTCGCGGCGCGGCCTCGAATTCCAACGCGAAATAGGGGAATTTCAGGAAGCAAGAGTTGATTATATATTAATTTCGAAGTTCCACGGGGCACGTCAGGCACCCTTGAAGCACGAAAAAATATGCCACTCGGTAATGCTACGAGTGGGAAAGTTATAAACCGAGTGTCGCGTAAAAAAGTAGAATGACGAAGTTTAAGAATGTATTAGGTCAGCAAGTTGGGACGGTACACGGGCATCACCTTTCTTTTTCCTGATGAATATTTCAGCAGACAGCGGTGTAAACCGTGTCGCCTTGCGATACCGACTTTAAAGTTATTTAATCAAATAAAACGTACGGCCAGAAGTTTCCTCGTTACCGCGTGAGATTCATTAATTTACATCGCGCTTGGAAATCGCCGGATTTATGATTTTTTCGCAGCCGCTTACGATTCCGTTACGATGAAACGTAGGGTAAACGGGTTTATATTACCCCTTTAGGCGGGTAATATGGAACTTAGTAAAATTTCGATGAAGAAATAACGAACTCTTCAGGCAATCGTGTATACCTACTAGATCCCTAGACACAATAGACGAAGATACTGACAAATGAGCATCAATCGGACATCCATCATTGAAAGAGAAACGTTTATATTTGATGTTCCATATTACTTGCCTTTAAGGTAGTATCGAGACGCGCGGGCTAATTTAGTTCAGTTCAATTTAACTTCCACTTTATGGCATGCAAACATCTACCGCTTATCCAGTTTCTCTCAAATCAAACATCCTACGACAACTTTCTCTGCGAACTTTGCGTCACCCTGCTCAACCTCAACGCATTTAAATATTAAGCTCAGATTTTTCGCGGGACTAGGAAAAGCGCTGAGAAAAGTAAATCGCAGTATTCAATTATAGAATTTATAGTAGTTGTGTTATATTCTACAACCTACATAATTTCAATATTTTTCCCCTATTTTATATTTATAAGAAATTATAATATTTAGAATCCCACCCCTAAAACATATTTCCCACATCCGTGCTCTCAAAAAAATAATTTCTCGTCGATCTGCCAATAATAGCTCATAACGAATCCCCGGGCGATACTCCGCATTACGAAACTCGGCTGTACGAAACTCATTCCTCAAGGCATTTATCTGTGGCTCGGAGGACCGCTTTGGTCCCCGTTCCCTTATGGATTTCACGTGCGCTCTATTTCAGAAAATCGATTCACCTTGCGTCAATGGATCCTGAGAAGTTGCCCGTCAACGTTTAACGAAAGGGCGAAACTTTACGGTGGCGTTTTCAATGCGTGACACTGCGCTCGCATTTTGGTCGTTCGTTCGTGATCGGCGTGGTCGTGTACCGTTATGGCTGCTCGACTTTCCGTGGCAGACAGGTATTACACGACGAAATCCATTCCTCCGAGTAAGGAGATTCAAAACAGACAAAACGGCTGGTGTAAAATGGCGAGGACGGGTGATGAACGGCAAGCGGGGGAGGGTGGAAGATACTTTCTCCGACCGTTGGTTCTTCGTCCTCGTGAAATGTCTTCGACTTCCCTCGACGGGGATCGACATAAAGCAATCAACTTTGTGGTTTGGCAACATCGAATTCCTCGTGTTCCTTTTCTTTCGTCGGCCCGCTTGACGACAGCCTCGCTAAGAACTTTTTTACGACTGTTTTCCTGTTCGTCCTCTAATGTAACCGGTCCATGAAATGTAATTATTAAAAGCAACGATGGTGCACTTTTTTATGCGCACCTTGGCATTTTATACAGGTTGCGGCCGAAAGGGTGGTACAGGCGGCAGGAGGTGACTCCTTGTGAATAAATATATCGAATGTAACTTAGAGGTTGATGCGACTTAAAATAACAAAATTTAAAAAAAGTGGGGAACTGAATTTTTTCCTCCGAGTTGTCGAGAAATACCACAGTATTCACGAACAGTATTCAATACAGAATTCTGAGGAAATATAATTGAAATCCTCGGAGAATTGGTACTTCGAATTTTATGAACCCCCTAAAGGAAAAATTTAAATCAGTATTTCCCGACCTTTTTTGAGTCGCGACCCCCTTTTATAATATTCAAATAAGGTAAGGTAAATTTAATAAGGTAAAGAAAGCACATTCAATATAGGTATTTCAGAATATAATTCTAACTTAATAAGATTATAAAGAAACCCAAACCGTGGCGACTCCCTAGGAAACGACAAATTGGCACAAAATATTTAATACAGATACAGAAGAATTACTTGTCTCCAATATGAGTTGACTTATACGGTTTGCTGCACCTCTATCTGCTCATAAAATATCGTACCATCAGCGATGTTCGACATTGCCGATGCTCAGTAAACAATATAAAAATTTGCGCGCCGTTGATCGACCGGGTAGTTGACCGGAAAGTTCATGGAAGTAAAGGTCATTCCAATTAACAGGCGAATCGTAATTTCGTCGATTACGCATCCCTCGGCGAACCAGTTGGCGATCCCCGTTATGATACAACGGAAACGGGTGGCAAGTAAGCATAAATAAAGCATCGTTACATAATCATGGATCGTTGAACCGAATACGTGTAGCCGTGCATTGATCTCGCCGTTGCAGGAACGCAAACCTGATTTCACGCTCCGTATCGTCTACATAGCAACGGAAGGGTGTAGGAATCTGGACTGTCTGGTTACGGTTACGATCAGTTAGGCCTTCGACCACGTGAGACAGCTCGACACCTTGGCCTTCTGCCCTTCCATCTCGTTACGCAGCCGTGACACTGGCAGATCGCGTTCGAATTGAATTGCGGAACTTGGACGGAAACTTGCTCATTTCAGAACGCCGACCGATCACAGGCCATCGGGCGATCGCGTGAACCTATTACGAAATTGCACGATGCAGTGACACGTTTCCAGTGGAACGGTTCCACGGATTAGTAGAACGTTACGCAATATCGGGAGGTGCACAGAGGGTGGGTCGTAAGTTCTTGCTTATTTTATGCATGGAATAGATTCCAGTTTCGGAAACGAGGGCCATTGCGTTTTATAGTTCAGCTCACCTTTTTGCTAATTGTGCGATTCAATATCTGTATCGTTCCTCGAGCTTTGAGGATAAGTGGAAATAGGGGATGGAGAATAATAAGTCAGTTGTTAGATGTAGTTGTGAATATTTAATAGCTCATTTTTCTAGAAAATAAGATTTCTTATTTTTAAAATATTTTTTTTGGTATATTTATTTTATATTAGATGTGTATTTAAATATATCAGATTGTCATTTACTCCTTTTTCTTTTAAGTAACTCAGTAAAAGGGCTCAAGCAGTAGGCTGATGAATATATAATTTTACTTATAATTAATTATAATTTTGAATTTAAGGAATGATATTTTTACTACAAAAAGAGTTGATCCACTGATTAAGCTCATTCTGCGTTACCTTGAATGCAGGGTTGAATGTTGAACCACGTCTCCATGTATTAACACAACTATTTCAGGTACCAAAGGCGTTTTGCTTCATCGAAGAAAACATTAATGATTTTGGTAACTCAGAAACTAATTCGCTGGAAAGAAAATAAAAGTGTCTCCTAGCTCACTGTGCATAAATAAAGGAAATGGACATTGAATATCTGCGTTTGAAAGTCCAATTAATCTTCTAAAGAAGTAACAAGGTTCAACCTGTGTTCCTTCAAAGTAGATTGTTCCAAAAATCGATTATATCCGGTATTTCTATGAAAGAAAGTCAAGCTCTAAAAAATATACCAGGCTCGATAAAAGTGTAAGTGAAGATAGTAAAATGTAAATTACAACAAGCAGGTGTGTCAGGAAATTAAATTTAAAAGATATTCGTATGTGGGCCATGTACGAGCCCCGGGGAGTGTGTCAGAATTCTCGTTTCGTGGCCTTTCCAATAAGAAAGTGGTCCCAATACGAGCCTCCTACAGTATCGACTCGATTTTTGGAAATTTTTACGAGAACATTAATCAAGTAGACCCGTCCCAAGAAAGCTAAAACGAATTTTTTCGACGCGTGGAGCGATTGCTGCTAAATATTTAGTCTACCAATAGAAACTCAGGAGGCAGCGTTTTGCAACAGGAAGAGCTATACACTTCTTTTTCTCTGTTACATAAACCTAATATTTGTTCGTTCAATTACACCTTTATGTTTACAAAAAATCCCATAACGCGAAGGTGATAAAAGGAGAAGGATATTTTCCATTATGTAACCAGTAAGACTACGAAGAATTTTGTGAAATTTGAAATTCTTAAAGTTTAAGATTATGATCCTAGAAAAAAAGATACCTAACTATCGCGTGATCTTTGAAGATAATGAGGGCAATTAATATAAAACTGTGAGACACTGTTTTTGTATATTGAATTCTGAATGACAACACGATTACGCAAGTGCCATGCATGGCAGCATAACAAAAAAATATGTTCAAAATCATTTGCGCAAGCCTTTGAGCACATTCTTAAACGGTCAGAGGTTTAATGGATCGTAAATCTGCGAAGTAACTATCTGGATTCAAATAAAAATTATTGCATGCTAACCAGTTTACGGTTTGGTTGCTTTTTTGGTAGAAAATCAAAATAACGCCGAATGAATCCACTAAAAAACATTTTTTAAAATTTCGTTTTCAAAGCAGCAGCTTTCTGTTCTCGTATTTAATATTAAGTTGTGTAATGATTATGTTATATAATAATGTGTACTATTACATTGTAGTATTATATGATAAATTTTGTACAAACATAGCTGTTTTGCAACTGTGTGCTGCTGAATGCTTATTATCTAGTTGTGCCTGGCTACGTTAAATATTTGAAGTGAAAGTGTGATGAGCAGGAAAATATCTACATAGGTATGCTTAGAACTTGGAAATTAATAAATTCTTACGAAAAAGTTCTTTCACCGAGAATTCATTTAGATTTGTGAATATAAAATAAATATTCCTTGCAAATTAATTTTAATTATTATCTTCGTGGAATATACAGTGACTACGGTATGTTCAGTAAAATTAACGTTCAAAAATATTAACCTCAGCGAATTAAATTTATATTAAACTCCCTTGGGCTTGATGCTGTTGGGAAAACATTCGTGCAACGCTGTACATAAAACATAAAATATATTTTTAAATAATGTACAATGTAGGTAAGTGTAGGTAGATTTTACAGATGTACCTGGCATCAATTCAAATTCAGATCGTTCCTTCTTTAAGAAAAGCAGCACATTTACCTAATTAATATTCGAACTTTAAAAAGGAAACTCAACAACCTTGATCTGCAAATCAATTAAATTCCTTATCAGTGACATTCTATAGATACCTATACATATGAAGCCAAATAATCAATGTTGTCGACTCTGCTGCTCTGGAAATTCTCATAAATCTTCTATCATCTATATTTCTTTGGTTGCACAGCGTTCTGTTACAAGTGAACAAAGGAAACCTTGAATTATCACCCTGAATCACTGGTGTAACAAAATTTTAAAATCACTACGTTCGCATATTTTCAGAAGTGGCACGCAGGAAAAATGATGCACAGTGCACTTCGGGCTATGCATCAGAAAATTCAGGAAGTGATTACTCATTCGGAAATGGAATGACTAAAACGAAAGTTCCCCGTGCCTCGTGTCATCGAGGAAAGAAATTTCTCTTGATACTCGATTCCACGAATGCACTTTCTGATTTAGAACACATGACACTGGGTCCTAATGTGCACGTGCGTCAAGTGTTAATAATTTCGTTCGTTTTTATTGATGTCGCGATCAACTGTCGCCTACAAGAAGTACAAACATAGTTCCGTTTTACAAAAGACACAATACTCGTATTGCATTGAAAATTTTATATAAAAATATTGACGAATTTTTACTTTAATTAATGTACTAAGAAATTTGAAGTTTGAAAGGCATTAAAAATCTGTTTATAACTAGTATGACACTAATACTGTAAATATACAATTTAATAATAATACTGTTAATAATCACTGTAAGGAAACGAATTTTCTGTGATTTAGTATACTTAATTATAAGATTAATGTAGCATTTTCAGCAGTGGCAGAATACCTTAGGAATGCCTTTGCTTCACAATCGAATTACTTCCTCGTTTGGTGAGATTGAAACTTAATTATCTCGTTGCGAGGGGGAAATACAGAAAATCATTTGTCTCACTTTTCGCGCGCTACGCGACAAATTGTAAATTGTATACGAAACGAATTCATTTGGACACATCCGCAATAGTGTGAATGGAAGTAAAGGTTTCTCGTGCCGAGATAACTGCTCGCCGTTTTCTCCCTTTTCCTTTTCCGTTCGTCTATTTTCACTCTATCCTTTTACAATTTTCCGCCTCTCTGCTACGAGTAAATTTCATTTAATATCAATTACAAAACAAATTGTCCCTTTGTTACAATGATTATTTATCATTCTTTCTATTATTTATCATTCTTTCTTGCTCTACACTCTTTACATCTACTGTCGTTGATAACCTCTATATTGTATTAAAACGATAAAAATTGATAGCGACGAAAAGTTGCAAAAATTTGGGAGCTGAAATCCACTGGCAATTAATTTCAATTAAACCTTCAATCGAGTGCCTACAAACTTTTCACACGATTTAGGACTTAAGAATGTCAAATATGTAACCGTCATATTTTATTGCAATAAAATGAAGTGAAATTAAATTGCTGCCACTTCTGTTAAATCCATTTTAATGAATTTTTGTTCATTTCAGTAAGTGAGAGAGAGGCGAGAAAGGTGAATTTTCCGAAAATTATAAAAAGATCAAAGTTTTCTGCTGAATTATATTTCTATATTTGGGACTGAGTATCCCTGATCCCATTCTCCTCTAATTCGACAAACAAAGAAACTTTCAGATGTCTTTCAGAATTACCTAAACAGTTTCCTAAATTTTATGCAAATTACTATTCTCGTACTGCGATGATTATCACGATACTGATCAATCATTTGCGACTGCAAAACTATAAGTTTCAACAAACACCTCCGATTATTCCACGAGTCACTCGCATCAACTAAAATCATCCTAGAATTAACAATCCAGCACGGATTTTCATTTACACACAGAATTCATTGATCCACTAACGATTCCCACGATCCATGTTAAGGTCAGGTGTAATAACAGCCAATCAATGGCATCTCGCCTTTTACATAAACCACAAAAATTTTCTACACCTTGTACATAATCCGGAAACAGTGCAGAGTAATAAAGACGATTAAAAAGAACAACAATAATAATCCACAGAGCAAACAGAGCAAGCGCGAAGGTCCCGCCGAAAAGGAAGCCGAGCAGATCCATCTGTGTCCACGAAGAACGAGAAAATCGGAAGCATAAACCGTCCTCGGAGCATGGAATCCGTGGACGTGGCGAATCTGGTCGGATGAATGAGACTGTTCCAATTAATCCTAAACAACGCGGTGGAAACGCGTGCGTCACGTGGGCGGTCGATCGATCAGCAACCTGTACGTGACAGTTTATTCAGCTAAATCGAGTACACACCATTCTTATTCAGAGGGACGCGCGGCCCGTACACGGGGGATGGAACTTAATTACATCGCGATGAGCATTTACAACGCAACGGTAAGAGCATTTGTCTCGCTGGCCGTGTGCTCTAACGACAAATTGCGAATTGCATTCGGAACGAATTCATTTGGCCACGTCCGGAATGGCGAGGACGGAGGTATAAAGGTTCTCATGCCAAGATACAACTACCGTATCCTCCCATCTCTCTCCGGCTCCCGTCCATTCTCTCTCGCCGCCGTTTCTCTCTTCGTCCCACCGCCAACTGATCGCCCCATCCCCCCCCAGTCAACCTTCGTCGCTCCTCCGCTCGTTCTCCCGTTAACCCTCTTCCCAGCCGAGCGGCCGCGACGCCCGTCTATCGTTGCCCACCTTCTCTTTCTTCGGCGCTTCCTTTCCGCGACGAGTGGTCGCAATTGCCGGACGACCGGGTTTTCCGGAGAAAGGGAACTGCGCTGCTTGTCGGCGGTGTGCCCCGTCCGCGAACCGGAACGAATCGTCTCTCGCACGCAGCGCCCCGTGAGCCTCCGGGGCCCCGGCCCCGGGGGCTTCCTCGCCGTGTAATCGCTCGACGATTTACTGATGGGAGATTTACCTTACGCTTCGTTTAGAAAGTGCAGTCGCGCTCCCGATCACGTGCCCTGCTCTTTCGATCCCCCCTCCCCGCACCTTCTCCCCCTTTTACCACCCCCCTCGGATGTTTCTCTCCCTCTAGTTGGATACCTTTTGTCCCGTTCCCGCCGCGCGACTTCCTGTCTGTCGCTGTTTCAGCTCACCCCCCGCCCCTTCTTTCGCGGTCGTTTTTTCCACCAACGAGCGATGCGACCCGACGGGATACATCGGCGGCTAGGCTAGGCCAAAGCGCTCTGTAATCGTGAGCACGGCCACGATTCCTGTGATCGATGGAAGAATGAAAGTTCCGGCCGCGAGATCAAACCTGCTTCGATGCTGATGAAACCGTCGGACGTCACGCGTGCCCCTACGTTTGTCCCGCTTTTTCGATGGTTTCTCGCAGCTCCTCGGAAGCCCTTTTTCAGATGGGAAGCAATGTGCACTAGCGGACAAAAAGATTTTACCGCTTTTGCGATTCGCTTCATTGTTGTTACTTTTTTAGCAAGAACTTGGAACTGGGGTATGTGTAATAAGGTGAATGTCCCAATTTCTGCTCATGTCCCCATTTCTGCTCATTTCGTACTTTTCTTATTATTATATGCGTCACGTTTGTACTGTAGTTGCAACGAAATAATTTTAAATTATTTAAACATTTACGCGAGTGTTGCACGAGCTTGGGGCAATACATACATCGCTATTTTTTATCAGCAGAAATACGAAAATTTAGAGCATTATATATTTAATTACAAATTACGAATAGTTAAACACCTTGAAATATCTTTCTTAAATAGTTTTTGAATTGGTTGATTTATTATTAAAGAATTAATCAATTATTCTGCAAATTTTGATCACAAACAAATTTTGTACACCTTCTTTATGACGAGTTACCTCTTAAATGAGCAGAAATTGGGAAATTCACCTTATGCATGTTCTGTTTGAAAATTTGAAGTTGTATATTTATAATACATTTTGATCAGTGATCTAATAATATAGACTTCAGGAGTCGCTTCATTTCATCACCATTTGAGTGAAAAAATGGCATAAGAAATTATGATTCTTTTCTAGAAGATGTTAGATATGAACACACAGCGTCAGCTGGTTTACAACAGCCAGTTATAATGCATAACAGGTGCGAGGCAAGTTCATGCGACAAGGACACTTTCACGAGCCTTTGGCGGCCATTTAATGGTCGTTCAGAACTTCTGCAAGTGTTTAATGTTTGTTTTAATTACCTCGAACATAATTCGGGTATTAATTAATTCAATTACTTAACTATATTACCATCTTGACTGCAACGTGCAAAAAAAACTCCTTTCTTGTTAAGTGTAACGCAATTTAAAAGATAGTTTGAAATGTTTTCGCTTGCTTATATATACATAATTATCATTCAACATCTTCAAATTAAACAGGATCACCCATGTGTAATGAATAAAAACTACAATTTCCACGAACTCCTATCATATACTATAAAGCAGAAAGTGTATCGTATGCTTGTGTGTTTGTCTGTCGTCTAAAAACTTTCGAACGGTAAGCTCTGAGGTCACGAAATGTACCTCAGCTCATTATGCCTGATTCTTTTTTTTTTTAAATTAGAATCTAAATTTTGGACGAAGTTGAGTAGTAAAGCTAGTAATTTATAAATCTAAGTAGCTATCCACTTTAATTTACCCTAATTGTATTTCTACAGTAACTTAATCATTATATGTATAAAATTAGCACAAGTTATTGTACGAGTATTTCATGCTGTAAGAGAGATTTAATTATACACTCTCAATGTTCTTAATTACCTATAATTACCTTCTTTGTGTATTTTTTTTCTCTGAATAGCTTTTCTCCCTGCTTGTAAAAAATTGGAATGATACGTCACGTAGAGCTCATACATACAGCCTGCTTAAGAAATAAATACGCAGAGATACCAATTATTATTATCCACTTCATTCTGAAAGATTAAGATTTTTAAAATGTCTTCTCACCATATGATCATCTTCCACTTTGCCGTCGAAGAAGAGACCTATTTCCATGATTTTTTTTCAAGAACTAATGTATGAATTTTAATGTTTTATTTTTAGTTAAATGTTTATTATTCCTTGCTGCATTTCGTTATGTTTTGGAAATATGAAAAATACGAGTCTATACAACAAGGAATATTAAATATTTAACAAAAAAAAAGCATTAAAATCCGTACAATGGTTCCAGAAAAAAATCATTAAAATAGGCCTCCTGTTCAATCGGCAAAGTAGAATGGACCCTTAAACAATTTCGTATCAAACGTCATACAATATCACCATCTGCAACTCTTACAACATCGTTTCTCAGCTTCTTTTAATACGCAACAATAATGGATTTAATAAAACGTAACTACCATAATAAAGAATTCACGCGTTACCTCCTACGTGCGTAAGCACCAGTTACGAGAATGAGGTTGGAGTTCACTTTTATATTCGATAGGGGCACGATGAACCCTGGAAAAGGAGTATACACTCGGACACGTGTCTTGCATCCACACGTTCGCCTCTGCCCTGGTGTAAAACCTCGATACACGTGTAGAGATGGTTAAAGTGGCCAGTGAATCCCACGCATGGAATTCAGTCTCTGGAGAAAGTGCACACCGATCGAGCAGCCCCGAAGGTGAAGCTTGCCGGCTGGAATGTATGTTAATGATGCTCGTGAATGGCTTCACCAGAAAACGTGGTAGAATCGTAAAGCGCGTGTGCGGACGCATATGCCTATACGAAGACGACTGCATATCTTCATTTTATTGGCTATTTTCGTAAAGCGAGCGCCGACTGTTAACACTGGTTTTATTGTAACTTACGAAAGTAACACGTTACGAGACGATTACAAGTGCAGATAAACTTCAGCTTTATTTTCACTTTTTTCACTCATGAGACAAATACGTGTAAGTTGAAATAAATTTCACTAAACAGCCATTTTACAGAGTATAATGTGTTATACTGTATTATGTAATTGTTCTGACTGTATTTGGAACGTATTACATAACTATAAAAATCGAAGAATGTAAATTGTTTACCATATCATTACAACAAAAAGCTATTCGATATTCTAGGCAAAAGCATTTAAAATATCTTCCAAGGAATTTCCATGTCTTAATCCTCGGTCGCCATCGTTCAGAAGAAAATCGAGGCCATCGTGATCTCGAAACAGAAAGTAACGCCAATAATTAAAAACAGATTTAAATCCAGTTTACGAATCTTTAAGCTACCGCTTCCAAAATACCTTGAACTTTTCAATTAAAAAACGCGCGTTCCCAGTATTAATAAATCAGAACATAAGCTTCTAATTATCACCTATACATCTACGAACGTAATATAAATTCTGAACGACGAAAATAAAAACGAAACTGAAAGAATTTCAGAATCTAGGCAATGCCCCTTTTAACGGCAATTACGCATAAAACCTTCTATTCTTCATATCAACTTTCCTTAATGTTCATGGTATGCAACTTTAGCGCAGTAAAGACGTGCCATTGAAGATTATTAATAACTTACTGACGTACACTCTTGCGTTCGCGAATATTTCCCCCACTTACTTTTTTTTCTTCTCCTATGCTCGTGAAAGACAGGAACACTGATCGTGTCTTGTCGTTCATTTCCATATCCTTTCGTACATCCGGTTCTCTGCCGCTGGTATGAGCGAGCCTCAGGATTTCACTCCGGGTGAATCACCCGGCTTGTATCAGCCCAGTGAAAACTCTGAGGTGGCGCGTTTAAATTGTAAATTTCGGTCCGTTTCTGGCTGCACGTTCGCCCCGTACGCGGATCCGACGCAAAACGGCGTCAGATTCTCCCGACACGGTCACTTCCTGGCCAGCGGAGTGACGCGATCCGCTTTCGTTTCGCGGGACCAGGCCCCACTTCAGACGCGCCAACTACTCACGTGCGTCTGATCGCGAACTGGGCGTTTCTACTTGCTTGTTGCGTCTAACCCTAGAACGACACTGTAGCCGCCGCTGGCGATCATAGATTATTTAATATTCTCTACGAACGTGTCAATAGACTAGCTTCATCGAACTTTCACTTCCAAATTTCGATTCTCTTATTGTGAACATCTTCTTTAAAGATGCCTAAGGAGAAATATAAAAGAATTCTTCGGGAACATTAAGCGAATTTTTAAATATTCTACGTCTATTTTCAAGTTGGGGTCGCCCCCGAATAGTTTGTTTCTAAGGAGTCCGAGAAACCAAATTTCACACTTTTTTTATATTTAATTTTTTACCCCCTTTTATTATATTTAATTTTTTACCCCCTTTGGGTTGTAATTTAAAAAAAAACTTATCGAGCACCTACGTCGGAAATGTATACCCTCCGAATTTCATGTTTCTAGGTTCAGCGGTTTGGGCTGGATGGTGATGAATCAGTGAATCAACGATTATATAAGTACAGATTGAAGAGGTCCCGTAGAAAACACTCTAAGTGCCAAAATTAAAAAAGAATTTAATCGGAAATTGTACTACGTGCCAATGGTAATACTATAGTACAGAATTTGATTTTTGGCACTTACACTGTTTTGTACAAGGACTCTTTAATTTCGTAGAATATTCTAAGAAACATTCCAAAGCTAGGTATGCCTGATTGTTTTAAATAAATACTTCCATTTCATCTTTTTATCTGAACACCAACACAAAAGACGTAAATCGGTACTTTCGATTTCAACGATCGTTAGAGGAGTCCTCGCGTGTTGTATGCAAAGATTCCAGTGGACTTGAGCACGCGTGTAAGTAGCATGAAAGTTTCTCGCGGCCACGGTCCACATAAATGGAGCAACAAATTACAATGTTACGTTTCCATTGCCAGCAACAGGATATTACACGATCCGCGCGTTACGCCCATGATCGTTTAAGTGTTAACGCACCAAGATCCTCTGATCTATGACGGCAATAGTTTCCTGTGATTATGAGAACGACGTAAAACGCCCCGAGTTTATCTCGATGCTCATTTCTTTGAACGTGCACATGAAATGGTCCTGCTCTGATCGATTTGCAGGTTATAAGTAAATTTTTGCAAATTTCTTTTTGAGAAAGTGTTAGGGATTAGAATGGAAAAGAATGCTTCTTTTGTGAAGTGACAGCTTCGACATGCCTTTTGTCATGTAGATACTTTCTGCTTAGTCAGTACACTAACCACTATTGCGTAAAGCTAAATTTTTAACAGGGATAAAACCTCTTTTCTTATAAAAATTCGCCATTGCCCAACGTCCATAGAGTACCCGTTTTAAAAATTAAACAGTAACCCCATTGGAAGTTTCAAACTACTCAAAAGATTCACAGCCATTATATCTTTTGACAATCGAAGAATGGAATCTACTTCGAATTGCACAAAATTGTCTTTCACTGTATGCTATGACGTCTTTTTTTATAATTTGATAGCACAGTAAGAAATAATCTAAGATCCTTCAAGTGCACAAGAATAGAAGGAAATGGAAGAATTCATTTACATCACGCATGAAGACCATCGTAATTCATGGATAAATTATTAGCAGAACGCACTATGCCTTAACAAGTTAATTATACCCGACCTTTTTTTTGCAAATTTTTATTCACCTCTGCTGATGAACCCAGACATTAAACATGTTCGCAGATAACAAACTTTAAGGGAACTAGACTGAACTACTCGCGCGGTATCAGAAGTAAGCACCTACTAACCGGCGAAAAACGGGAAAAGCGAAGGAGTAACGAACTAGGGGTACCTGCTTCGTGGAACTGGCATTCACGTGCGAACCAAATTCGAATGGTCTGGGAAAGTTTCGTGGAACAAAAGTATCCTAACTTGCGATTATCTGAGTAGAGGCTCAGTAGATGATGGACAGAGGTGGGGCAGCTTAGATGATAAACTCCGGTAAAACACGAACGCTGTAAACTTTCTCCAATAATGGCCGACATCAAACCAATTTTGCCCCCCTCCCCCGTGTCATTAGCCGACATATCGTTGGGGACGACGACGATGGGAAAAATGCCTGAACATTGACGGAAAGGCGAATTTCTAACTGCCGGTAGGTGACTTATCGTGGTGAAAATCGATCATGGTTCAACGTGTACGAGCGCATTTTGATTTAACCAGTATTTAACGTTCTATTAGTAAATGGACTAGATACTACTGAATTTTAAAGAACGAAATATTTTTCCGGAACAGAAACAGAAACGGAACGAAATTCTTAACCCTGTTGCGGGAGTGAAAACGATATAACCGAAATAAAAATTCCGACTAATAACGTTCTGTACACTTCAGGTGAAGAAATTTAAATTGAGCGCGCCCCTTATTTTCATCATGTCTCAAGTAAAAAAGTCGCCGGTAAAAAAAGGAGTCTAAACCCTGATAGGGCTGGCTGCGGTGCTGGGAGAGGCGTTGGGAGTCTTGCCCTCGTGGGCACGGCTTGCAACCGAAAGCATCGAAACTCTAAATTTTTTTCATAAGACATAATATACAATATTCTATAATACATAACTATAACGTATAATATTTTATAATATAAGTACCAAAGGCAATAAAATTGTTAAAATAAGTTTATACGATTTTTTTTTATAAATGAAATAACCGGTTAGAAACAAAATTTGTTTGTCGTTCTGATGGGAACGAAATATTTTTCAGCAGGAACGATATTAACCGGAACGAAATTATTATTATCGGAGCTGAACCGAAACAAAACGAAAAAACATTTCGTCCCAGGCCCCTGCTTAATTTCAGTATTTGATAAATTATTTTGTTTCTTCTATTTCTTTCAATGCACCCATCAAATTTGACACAATGCAATTTGTAGTTGAAAAAATGGTTGTGCAAGAAAGCGATGTTTGTTAAAATTCGCCAAATTTTTAAATTTTAATATTATGGTCTACAAATTTATAGAAATTTTGGGCAGATAAATAAAAATTGCCTGGGGTGCGATACACCCCGTGTGGTCACGAATGGTTAAAGTATTCGAAAATAGTTTAATACATTAACATAATTAATATATAATAATATAATAAATAGAAAGTGGAGTCTTGGGTAATGAAAGTGAATTTTACTTGCCTTGCCTACTTCCTATGGGAGTGTTAAGAATCTGTTATGTGTGGAATGATTTTACGCGCTGTCGTTAATTAACCCACGCAACACAAGTGTAGTAATATTTCATTTCCCTTGAAGCACTTCCCACACATTTACCTCCATCCCTCCTTTGCCACATGGGACGCGTTCTCCTCTGCGAATCGTTAAACAAGATGGTCACACACACGGCCAGCGCGATTCTTCCATATTTGTTTCATTTATGACACTCGCGTAAACGGAAGTGAACTACGGGCCCCGAGTGTGCACTTGATGCATCTCTCATTGCTGCATTGTGATACTCTCGAGCGTCTCATATCACCCGATTATGGAGACGGCTGTGTTACGAAAACTCCACTCGTTCGTTTTTACGGGGACGAATTTATGGAAGAGGAATACCTTGAAGGAAATTACTGCGAGTATTTCCCAACTAGGGCCGCCTTCTCTGGTCAAACCGCGCTGCACCACCAATGTGTGCACAATCAAATTCAGGGACATACTTTTTAACAAAATTGGTAAAACGGATAAATTTATCTGCAAAGATTTGCAAATAATTCGACAATGATCGTACGGAATTGTTCCCACTTGAAGCTGCACAAGGGCGCAAGCAGAGGCACGTCGATTCTCGAAATTTTACCATTTTTATATTAATGGGTGGAGAATCGGGAAACGTCAGGTACATCGATCGACAAGTTGCAATCGTTCACGAGAGTCGGTGGAAAAATTTCCATCGAGGTGTCGTCCAGTAGAATCGACGTGGGGGTGGGTGTCGAATTTTTCCGCACGACAATGGTCCTCGGCGTTATTTATCAGACTTTAAAAGCGCGGCAGCAACGATACATTTAACGCAAGCCGCTGTAAAGTTTACATTGTTGGCTAGCTCTATTTTTAGCGACATAAACCAAACGTTAATTCGAGCTAGTCACTCCTGAATAGCTCGCTTCGAATTGGACCAGCTGTGCTGCACCGCCAGCCAGACATTCGGCTCGTTTAGCCCCCGAGATCAGGTGCGATAAGCCAACGTACCCTGATAAATGACTCGCATTGGTATTTACCAGATTTTCCGATATTATAATAATTTCCCCCCAATTAATCTGTGCGCACTAGGATCTGCGTATTGATTTAGTAAATGAATTGGATACTGTTGCTAATGAGTGATACACATGTGTGAGCTGGGTCCCTTTTGCAAGCCGCGTGAAAATTGTTTAATGCTTGCTTTGATGGATAGGTTTCTCTTTGTTTATATAAATTAGAGGAACACTGAAAGGTGATAAATACAATTGTGTTCGAAGTATGATTAATGGGAGAGTTCTTGGAATGTTACTATCAAATGGAAATAATTCGTGGGCATGTTTCAGCATATCAAAATTTACATTTCTAGGAAAAGACTGTCAGAGTACGCTTGTGCGAGTATTACGAATGTACAATTATCAGTGAAAGGTTAAGAGATTCAAAAATACGAAAATGGTACCTAAAAATTGATGCTGCAATTTGTGTTGTTCCAATTTGTGATTATAAGGTGTGATCACGGAGGGTGATTAATACTCCACGTTCATTTTCCTGCCACGTAAGTAAACAATACACTTTTTAAACTATTTTATTATTACACACCTGATAATCGGGTGATTTACCTGAACCACCTAGTTACCATTCCATCCTGATCCGTGATATAATCGCTGCCCTCGACGACAGAAAGAGAAAGAGAAAGAGAAAGAAAGAAAGAGAGAGAGAGAGAGAGAGAGAGAGAGAGAGAAAAACATTGGAATTCCTCGTACCATGGAGGCTTTTCTTTTGAACAAGGCGTTTCGTCCAGTGATTTCTCCGAACGTGTGTCACATCGGCGACCTCGAGGAGAAGAAAGAAGAAAGTTCCACCTGGGCGTGTGAGATGCTGCCGCACCTGCGCGCATACCGCGCGACGTGACCCTAAAATTTTAACGTCCATCCGTGCGCTCACCTTGACCATGGGTCATCCTCAGACGATAGTTTCGGTACACATAGCCGTAGCGCCTATGAGCCTCGGCCTAACGCGCAATGATACGGCAGGGCTCGTGGGCCTTGAACGTGAAAGGGAATGACATCCTTGATAATCATCTGCTGAATATTCAGCGAAAATTCCTCGGCCAAACGACAAATTTACACATACCACGCGCGGCTTCGCGTGAAAGTGTTTAGAGACGTTCCGGCTCCGGAGGACGGCGCGAAACCATCAATCTGTTTATAGGCGATCAAATAGGCTAGCAAATATTAAGGGACTCGTGAGAGATTCAGTTGACACCCACGAAGTCGTACATATGCGAGACAGCGAAAGTCGGGAGCTGAATCTCTGTGATTTATTGTGAAATACTGAAATGTAACATACTCGCCGTCTCACGGAAACGACGCACCGGCAATTACGTATCAATTCCCCTCTTGAAATTTTCATTCCGCTCGGAACGCGCGATCGGCCGTAATTTAAATAACGTCGGCAGCGGAAGGGCGAATATACCGTGTCTGGTAAATAAAAATGAAGCCGGGTGGGGGGGGGTTAAAAATCATGAGCGTCGAGGGAGAGAGAACGCGAGGCTGGACAATTAATTCCAGCACATGTCGCGCAACTAGCCACCCTTACCAGTGTTCTGCAGCGCGAGAGATTTCCGGCCGAAACAATTTTGTCGGCGGGCTCTTTCGTTATTTTCGGGCTTTTGCGCGGGCACAGGCAGGCCGGTGGCAGCGGTGTCGACAGGCCTTTGCAAAGTGTAACCCGCGAGGGGCGGCATTTTTCCGCTGAATTATTGATGCCAACGTAATGGACCTGAATGGGGCCGCGCAGATATACGCGCACCGCTTCATCTTGTATGCACGCGTCCGGAAGCCCCGCGCCACTCTCTTCTCTTCCCTGTCCGCAAAAACAGAGCGTCTTTAGAGCATGCACACAGTACACGGGGGCAGGATTAATTCAACTTCGTCCCTTGATGTCTGGGAAGCCTGTCTGAAAGCCGCGAACAGCGACGAGGATGGCGTTCCAACGGGAAAAGCTGGGGTAATTCCACGAGGAATCGATCAGATCTTGGAGTGAGTGCGAGGGATTTGAATGAAATTGCAGTATGACGTTGTCCACGCGATATTAGGGGGGGTTTAAGTCATCAGTTTTCATTTGGGGGGATATTGGTACTATTAAAAAAAAAAAAGGTTGAGATAATGGGGTTGATTGTTTGATAGGGTAGTTGGATTAGGTGTTTGTGATTGTGGCCGAACAGTTGGTGCTCAAAGTTGTTAAACAGCGTTGCAGATTGTTGGATGACGAGTTGCAGTTGCAATTACGATAACGCAGATCGTCTGAGTTTAGGGTACACACGTTTGGCGTGATTTTGACACACGAAATCTCGACTCCCACTTGTTTGGATTCGACTGGCAGCTCGAACGACTCGCGAAGCTGTGAAACAGGTCGCGTCTCTATTTCATTGTGCTCCGGTCTTCACTGAGAATTACATTACTATTGTACGATAATTAGCTGCTTCAACAGGAATTTAGTTAAACAGTGCGCCTCGGTTTGTAGGTCGCTATCAGCGCGATCCTTGCAATTAATTGTAAGGAATGAAATGTAATGAAGCTCTGTTTGCATCCCCGAATCCGTACTTCCACTTTTGATACGCTTCGAGAAAGCCTTCCTACGTTCTTCTAGAAATTTAGGCTCCTAGCTTTTTGTCATATTATAATTAACATTTTAATTATAAATCTCGAATTGTAGTATTGAAACTCGAAGTTTCTAAAATATGTTCATATCGTAATATACATCGTTAACATAACGTTCTACTTCATGTTTATTTTTATTCTAATAGACGAGACAACACGTAAAGAAGGCTTTCCTTTCATTTGCGGCAGTTTAACATTTTGAATACGTGCCTGTAACTTCGGTGACTAATTTATATATTACAGATTGATATTTTTTCACGATGTAATATTCTTCTTTTTTGTACAATATTGTAATTTCTAATTTTCCTTCCCCCTGTCGAGTGAAAATAACTAATTTCTACCATTGTTTGAATTTGTCTATTGGTTAAGCAGCTACAGCTCACGTTTCTGAAAATTTCAACATTTCATAATTCTGTCATTGTTTGCTTTCTTTCACGTTGCAGTACCCTGGTGGCGTGTCTCCAAAGATTCCCTTTAAATTGTAATAATTAGTTATTGCAATAGGAATTACAACAGCTGCGAGTTCCGCGATGCGTGCAAAATTCTATCGCATAGCGTACAATTTTTCTGTAGAAAGCCACGAAACGCATCTATCCATGCATGATTGGCTGAAGCTGACTGTGCACGGTAGCAGTTTAATATAAAAAGTCCTGCTGGTCATTATGATTCGTTAATCACATAGTAAATCTAGATGTAAGGAACTCGAACGACAGTTGGAGTCTTATTTTTACTCCTAGAAAGGTATTTTTCACTTTACAAATGCATTTTCAAGCATTATTTGCTAAACTTTTGGCAGTGAAAATGCCCTGAATTCACAATTTTCTCAAGTTATAATTTATTTCTTTATAACGGTGTAGTGAGAACAATTGAAACTCGGCAGATATTTTCATCTATCCATATACTACATGTGCAAAAAAATTGAAAATATTGGTCCGATTTCTTCAACATTATTTCAGCTGCTTTATCTGTCAAGATCGTCTCTTTCCATAAGAGTGCGTGTAAAATCAGTGAAAATTAAAATCGTTATTAACTCAGCAACCGTTTAGTGAATTCGTTTAAAATTTTTGGAGCACATCGGGAAGATTAAAAATAACAATCTCACAAACTTTCATCAACTTGGTACCATTTTGAAGATAGGTCCGATACACCCTTAAAGACAGAAGAATCTAATATCTACGTAAAAATATCCAAACCTGAGCCACAAAAACCCCCAACAAATTTACATACCTCCCAAATCCACTTGCATATTTCAAGTAAAATATGAGTGAAATCTATCCGACCATCAGTTAGAATCCACGCAACAAAGTGTTCAAACACCTCTGTACCATTCTGATAAAAAAGCAGGTACATAAAACCAACGTCCCCGGAACGTCTTCCCATGATCCCTATCAGACACGAATGTAATAGCAATTACGCTTGCAGCCGTAGTCCCGAGACAATCCATTCTAATTTCACGCGTGGTAAGATCATCGACGAGCATCATCGCCGGACCAATACTTCCGAGCGCATCTTTCCCGGTCGCGTCAGTGACAGGGCTAGCCTACTTTCTCTGCAAAGAGAATTTTTAACTGATGTGTGAGGGTACCCTCTCCCTGCCCTCTCATCCTGGACGTTGCCTCGACTCTCTCCCACCCCCTCCTTCCCTCTCACTTACTCTTCCTCTCCTTTTCTCTCTTTCTCCTTTCCTTTCTCTCGCTCCCTCTCTCCCCCCGGCATTTCACCGTCTCTCTTCATTTACTTCCCGTCCTCTAGCTCTCCTCTCTCGGTCCCTCGTTTCCTCGGTGTGCACGGCAAGCTCCGCCGAGAATTCCGACGACTGGTACCCCTCTCAGAGTCTATATAAGCCGAGTGCTCATACGAGACTGAGCATTTTTTGTGTTGGTAGCAAAGGAGTCGTCGGTCTCCGCCGACAAAAGGGGCAAACCGGCAGAGAAGTGTCACTCAGGATGGTGTGCGCGACGCGATACCAAAGATCCGTGTTCGATTAAAAGCCGAGAAGACGCCGTAGAACGGAGGGAACGGCAGCGCGACGTTCTCGTACCGAGTGGACGATAAAATTAAAACGAGCCGCGCGCCGAGACGCGAGAACCTCCTGCTAGTGCCGTTCGACATTTGTGCAAGTGTTCTTGGCGATTTACGCGCGTGAAACATGCTGCGAGGCAAGGTAGGTGATCGAGGATCTCCGCCGATCGTCGCTCGCGACGCGCCACCCCTAGTCACGTGAATTTTCTATTTCGCGGCCACTCGTCGCCGTGAACTTTGTAAACGCTTGTTGCGACGACGAGCCACGATTTCGAGGACGAGATACGATTCATCACGACGTTTCACAAATCGTTCGAGGTGATCAGGGTACTCAGCCGGCTGCGATTGCAGCGCGGATTCACGGTTCTGTTGCAATCCACCGGAAGAACTCGTCACGGGAATATCAATTTCGTTTTCGATGCAATTTTCTCTTAAAGGGAAACTCAGGAAAGTTGTTCTCGTAGAGTTGATCCGCGTGATTCGGCCTGTGGTGACGATTGCTTCCCTGAACCGAGCAGTGGTGCATGGAACCCATGCGCGAGCACGCATCTGTTGCTACCTGTTTTAAAATTAGTCGTAATTTCCAATGATTTATTAGAAAATTAGCTAGAATCATTTCTTTCGTTATTCAACTAAATGGAAGTCTACAAAATAAATTAGCCATAATGCAATGTTTTAGCGATGCTTTTACTAATACGTGTGTCCAGAATGGACAGGAATTTCGGTTATGATTTCTACCGTACAGTTGAACTTTTACTAGGTTTTGTGGCGTTAGTACCTATATTCAAGTTGAGTTATAACCTAGGCAGACCTAAATGTTTCTTTCACTGGACAATTACAATCGTTAGGCTAACCATTTACTCGCATTTCCTTCCGAAGGAGAATTTCGCATTAAAAATAGGTCGCGCACATTACGAAAAATGAGCACGATGCAGGCGCCACGAGTATGTCCATTACCGCTAATTACACAGCGACGATTCTGGAGCATAGATTAAATAATTACACGTTTCTCCCCGGCCCCTGATAACCGTTCATTCAGCGTTCCCTATTCTTAATTGGCCGTTCCGGTGCCATAAATCCCGAAAGATTACTCTCCCTTTCGGCAGACAACTGCCTGCATTATCATACACGTTATTAACTACGCGCTGCTCGGGCTAGTCTCACGAAAGGGGAACGAAACACCGTGTTTTCCATCTGTGTATCGAACGCGTGGAAGTATTATCCCCTTCAGCTCCATCGAAGCGCGACGGTGGTAAATAAAAGTGAAACAGTATAACGGCATGGATTACCGGAACCACCGTTCTGGCGTGAAAGTAAAATTTTTTTTGCCCATCGAATAAAATCGCGGGCAATGTTACGTTTCCTCGAGACACTGTTGCATCAACACGGTGGGAATAAGAAAACGGGATGAAAGTGGTCACCCTTTTTGCTGTACAATTACCTATGGCTGAAAGTGTAGAAAGTAGTGATTTTAATTTAACGTTGCTGTAATAGATCGATAATCGTGGACGTAAGAATGATGAAGCATTAGACGTGATTAGAGAAATTTGGTGATTTAAGGGTAATTGAAGAGTAAGTACTTGTAGAAAGCACTGTAAGTGCCAGAAATCAGATTCTAGAATATACCTAATATTGCCATTGGCAAGTAGATCATTTTCCTATAAAAAATTGTTTCTATTAATTTTGGCACTTACAGTGTTTTCTACAATTACAGAAATGCTGAATATTTGCTTTGACCAATTACGTGTAACTATGGAAGGTTATCTAAATGTTGCCTAGATTAATCAATTTCACCAGATCGAATGCATAAATTGACAATACACTAGTGTACAAAAATTCAATTGAGTTTATTCATTACTCGATTCTCCAGGGAAACTAGTTCTACAAAAAATTCAGCTGAAATGAATTTTTGTTTCCGGTACTCTTTATAAATAGCATTTCTGTAAACTGAAAACTGACGATACAACGTTACATTTCAAATTGAACACGAATGTGCAATTTCCGGTCTGATTCGCAAGCTAAAAGACGCATGTTTCGAACGTGATGTATATGGGATACCGTCAAAAAATTCGAAAATGCATTTTAAAATGCAAAACACAGAGGGAAGTTCCAGCAAACACGGTTCCGGGTATTTCTGGTTTCGAGATGTACGCTGCTTTCAATTCCAGCGTCAGTACATAGGTAGGGTAAAGGCAGGTAATATGGAACTTCGTAAAATTTCGAAGAAGAAATAACACTTCAGGCAATCGTGTATACTACTAGACACAATAGACGAAGATGCTGACAATTTTTTTACATTTGACGATGTAAATATGATTACGAATTAGTTCCTTCGTTCCTTCATGCCAGTTTTATTAAAAAAAAATAATAAATTCCCCTACTTTTGACAAGTTTTTGAAATCAGATGTTCTATATTACCTGCCTTTACCCCACTTTCCACCGCAGAGTGTGAGAAATATTTTGTAGAAAGGTACTTTCTGCAACAGTCATTCAAAATGGCTTTTATGCCTGTACCGCGAAACAGAAATAAAGCGAGGGGAATAATGCCTGCGTGTCAAATATAAAAACTGTGCAAAATCCATGGCCACGCATGATCTGCCTCGCGCACAAAAAGGTCCCCGATCCTTTCCAGTCCCCTGTTACATAATGCCCTGACATTTCAAGCATGGCCTTGCCCGCACCACAATAAACCGCATTTAGACAAATTCGTCATTCTAAAACCAGAATGTAATGGGTGTTTCCAAACAATCCGATTTCTTCCTTCAAAAGCTGTGTATTGGGGAATCGGCGAACGTTGAATGAAATTCCGCTGGAAAACGTCCCCCAACCCCCTCGAGAGGCGTTGCGCAAAATTACGCTTGCCACTTCGCCTCGACGGCGATTAAACGCGAAACAAGGTCCCTTTGCTTCCTCGATTGTCAATTCCAGTGCACAGTTTCTCACGGTATCAGGGATCTTCGCGCATGCAGCTCCCTTTCAGCGTTCTCGGCGCGATGGTCGGCTGGCTTTTTTTTTTCTCGGGGGCTTATCGATTTACAACGAAATCGAGAGTGCGCGTGGATCGGGGTGCCGGAAGCGGGGAGCACGTTCGCGCGGAGAAAAGTCGGCGTTTGCATGCGGAAGGAAGGGAAATAAATATCGGATTTTCCGGTGAATCGTATCGCTCGATAAGAAGTGACGGCTCCCAACCGCGTTACGTGCACTCGTTCTACGTGGCCCGAATCTATGACTATGCATGAAGGTGGTGTTCGACCTAGTCACAATCCGCCTGCATCAGTGCACTTAAGCGTGTGCCTATTCTGGCTGCCACCTACGTGTAAGCTATTGCGTGTACGCAACGGCACGGACTGAATCATGATAAGCGGACGTAACGTCAAAGGCGAATTGCTTGCAGGATATACGAGCTGTTGTTTTTTTTTTTTCAAATTGGGATAAGTCCACTGTTTCCTGTTTCGAGATATTTAATGTTTTGAATTTTACCAGATGTTACTAGTAATATTGTTAGGGACCAACAAAGTTATAAGTATTATATCTCTAGGGTCGTAGTGTGATTGAAATGGTACATGTGCAATTTTATTACGTGACCATTGCTTAATAGGGAAACGTTCCCAAACCGAAATTTTTATTCTGGTTTTAATGAATTTAATGCAAGGTGTAATTTCTTCTGTGCGGAAATTCACTCTGAAGGGGTGAAATAAACTTTGCCATAATAAACGAACATAAAAACTGAACAATTCCTATATTTAACCCTAGAATGCATAATGTGGGTATTCTATACCCCCTTGAATATTTATTTTCAGATTTCTGTCTTGTATACCTAATGAAATAGTTTCATGTGGCTTTGTGTATTCCTTCCTTGCAAATTCATGTCTGCAATAATGACAATAGAACAATATTTCTGGTGACTGGAGGTGAATTAATACGAGTTTTAGGGAAAACATTTCTGTAAATCTGTTTAACAACTATGTTTCTGTTGATTAGGGGGTTGTAATGTATCGAGTTTAATATTATTTCTAAGTAATAAAAAGAAGACATCGGTCTGTAGCTGAAACTATTTAAGCAGTTTTAACGCAGTTTTTTTTGGAAAATTCAAGTTACACTATTTTGAAAACAATGGCTCATATAAAAAAGAGTGAATATTTATTTGAAGCCATCCGTTAAGGAATTTTGGAAAAAGTTACGCTGGAATGATAAGAGGAAGAGAAGTGTTAGTTTTAATCAGAACTCGTAACATTCTGTATAAGATCAAGATAAGAAATAACGATTTGAAGCAACGTTTCAAGCTTTTATTACTGACAATGTGAGTTGGAAATGCAGAAAATAATCAATTATTTTATGTAAGTGGAATTTCTAGTGGTGAAATCGTTTCGTTACTTTCCATTTTAAATTTTTGTGAAAATATGATTGAGATAATACTTTTGAATGTTGAATAATCATCTTAAGTTAGTATTGCAGTAGTTTTTTAAACTGATAATTGTATTTGTTCGGTAAATTTGTCGTGTGACTTTCCAACATTTGCTCTGAATTGAAAAATTCGAAAGTTTTCTTAAAGTATATTACAATAGCTTCAGTTACGGGTACAGATTTAAAAATATATTCATTTTTCAAGAAATGGCGAACTTTGGAAGAAAAGGTACGAAAACTCAATGTGTTTTTTCAGTGTTAAGATTAGATTAACTATTCGATCAAAACACTTGTATGCTTAACTGTAGATAATTTTATTACGAATGGTCCCTGAAAGTTTCAAGTGAATCCGATAAAAATTGACTGAGTTATTAATCCGCCCAGTTTGAAAAATGCCGTTTCGAGATAATCGCGTTTAAAGTTTATGCAGAACTTACTTTCTCAATGGCTTCCAGCCTTTTGAACGTACTTCTACCTTCTTAAAAAAATAATATCGTGTTTTCAAGGACATCATATCTGTCATAATCAAAGATCTAACGATAAATACTTTATTATGAATGACAGCTAAGATCTACATACGTGACTGTGCTTTTGATAGCTTATCGATATTGACAAAATCGAGGACATAATTGTCCTATTAAAAAATATTGAGAAAACAATATCTGGAAAACATGTTAACAATACCTCGTATGAAATTAAAATGCTCAATGTGCACAAGCGAATGAATAAAATAATAGGATCGTAGAATGTAGAAATTTATAACGAAATCGGTGTCTCGTGACTGCTCATTTATTACTGTGTACTCTTCCACTGCACTTCTCGCGGATTCACTTGGGAGAAAGTGCAGCATATTATGTTAGCCTTGCATCTCGGTCATTGTGCCACTTAAGATTTCCAAGCACGGCTTCATGATGGCATTTACAACGTCAAACTTTTACGCGGTTTCATGGCTCCCTATTTGATATCATTTATTGTAGAACAACTAGTTGCTACGGTGGAATAGGGCATAGTGAATAATCGTCACCGTAAAAAGAGCGTAAACTTTTATCTTTTATTTCTGTCGTAACGTCTGGTAATATCCGAGAAAAAGCTTCTTACGGAGCTCTCAAGAACAAATCAGGAATTTCCATTTTGACTCGAGAAGTAGAGTAAGGAGAGTTTGGGAATCCAAATTCTAGTTTTGAGAAGGGGGAAATCGAAATTCGTGTTTTATGGATGGGGAAATCCAAATTTGAGCTTTGTGGAGGGGGAAATCGAATATTGTGTTTTGAAATCCCAATTTGAGTTTTGGGAGGAGGAATCCGAATTTGAGTTTTTAGGATAGGGAAATCCAAATTTGAGTTTTGTGAAGGGGAAATCAAAAATTGTGTTTTGAAATCTAAACTTGAGTTTTGAGAGGGGGGAATCCAAATTTGTGTCTTGAGGAGGGGGAAATCCAAATTTTAGTTTGAATCCCTTGCAAACTGAAATTCGAGTTTGAACTCTCTTTACGATACTATTGACTCGATAGTCTTTAAAAATTGCCTTCTGTAACGCTTTACTACCTTAATACTTTCATACGCATTAGCAGAGATGGTATCATAAACTCGGATGTTTTACACATTGTCTTAAATAAGCAATAAAGTGTTTCTTACACAGAATTATCTGAAATTAATTTGAGTAGACAGTGTAATACGTTTGTGTAGTTGATTTTCATACATTCCCTCGATAATGAGGCTTCAACTTTCGTTGGGTTCATATTTATCTTTTAGCAGGTGATTGTTTAACGTTACAGTTAGACGTGGCAGTAACAATGACACGTTCAAGAGAAAACGTGAATTTCTATTGTTGCCGTGTCGCGCGCCACTTTTGCAATTAACGCAATTATTCACGGGCGCATGCGTTTAATACGCGCAAGAGAGTGCATGCAGGTTCACATAATTTTCACATACCACGGGACGACTGCCTCATCTTGCGCCAGGCTCGCTTGTAAACTAGCTTAAAGTCTCTCACGGCCTTCAATAGGCGCCCGTAGATAATGCGTGCGACGCGAGCGAAACGTGTACGCGATACTGAGCTACACTTATGCTCCCGGCGAACTAATTAGAGCAAGGGATGGTGCTAGACCTGTTAGCTAACTCCCACACCAGGAAATTGTTGTAATTTTGCATTTGCCTCTGTACATAGCGGAGAAAAAGATTTCGGGGAAAGTACAGAAAGGCCATTTTGTTTAGAGGTTAGAGCAATGATTCTTTACTCTAGTTAAAAAAAAAAACCCGCAAGATTGAAGAACAATGTACGAACGAATCCTGGAAACTGTAAAGTCAAGGAATTATGAAACGAAGCGATGAATACTGTTTAGGAACATCGATGTCTTTCTTTGTAAAGCATTATGTTAGTACTGAGATTGTTATCACATTCTGGGCACACGTACTATTCTCCTTCGAATTATGAGTTGGTTATTTCTTAGTTATTTTATATAGAATTTTAAGTAAGTCCCCCATATAGAACGCAAAGAGAACGCACAGTTAAGCGACGCTTAATGCTGACATTGTTAATGCACGGATGCAGGGAAGTTGAAGGGAAGTCTGGTTCTGATTTTAGATGGCAATTACGATGCTGTGCATCCTGCTGATCGGACACCGTGCGCAGGCGGTGGTTAACAAGGCGCAGTCGCAGGGACCAGTTAACAGCGAGGAAGAGAAGCAGAACAAGGTTAAAGCTGATGAAAGGATAAGCAACTTGTACGGCCCACCATCCAACGATTACGGGCCTCCCCTAGGGTCAGACTTTAATGGGCCAGTGCCAGTCTATGGGCCGCCAGAACTAGTGGGTGATCAAGGACCAACGCCTATATACCCACCGCCACCCCCGGACGTACCACCACCACCCGTCTATGGGCCACCACTGTCTTCGTATGGCCCGCCACGAAATATCAAACTGCACCACGGCCCACCGAAACTATCTTTCGGCCCCCCCTTGTCCCCTCTGCCGCCAAAGCTGAGCTTCGGCTCGCTGAAATTTCACTACGGGCCGCCGAAGCAACACTACGGGCCACCCCTTTCATTGGCTTCGTTCAAACCGCCGAAATCTCAATACGGTCCACCACTGAAATTCACTTCTGCCCTGTCCAATCAATACGCAGCTGCAGCGTCTTCGAGCCACGGGCCAACGAAACCGGGACACGGACTTTCTATCCCCCTATCTTTGGACACATACGGTCCGCCACCTCAGAAACTCGCCGTTCAGTTCGTCTCGCAGCCGATCGACAATTATGGACCACCGCCACCGCCGCCAGCACTTTCGTCTGCAGCGAATGTTCAGTACGGTCCACCTGCTGCTGATCTCTATGGACCTCCTCCGCCCGGCCCCCCACCGGGCGTGCCAGCACCACCTACCCCGCCTGATATAAAGTACGACGGCTGGCAGCCCATCGCTGGTCTACCTGGCAACCACGGGCAGCCTGTTGAGAATTATGGACCGCCGCACAACGAGCAGAAAAATCTGGGAGGCTCTGTTGGCTTGCACGTAGCGCAAGCCACCTCGAGTGCCGTCGTTGATGATCCGAACGTGCCGAGCGATTCCTACGGTGTCCCGATACACAACCCCGATGCCCAGAACCTAAAGAGCTCCGTGCATTCCGCTGAGAATGATAACCACGGGTTACCGCCGCCACCGCTTCCCCAGTACGAGCCCTTCCACAACGAGAATCAAAACCCCCCGAAGAACAAGCCTGAGAAGATCCTGTCGGGTAACGTGAACCTGCAGTACGAAGTGCCGAAGGTCGAGCCACTTTCTATCGTAAAAACGGTAGGATTCGAGCTGCTGCCCACCTCTGCAGCGTTAACGCCAGACTTCAACGCAGGATCGCTATCAACCCTGAAATTACCAGTGCTCGATAGCGAGTCCCAGCTTTCTCTTGGGAACGGGGACGGTCACGCGCTTCAGAACTTGGGGAACGACTTATCGCTGTCACAAATATCAGTGAACGCGCTGTCTGGTAATTACGGCCCCCCACTGCCGAGTGTTTCCTTTGGAAAACTGAACTCCATTGAATCTGGGATACCTCTGCCGCCACCTCCACTGCTTGACTCGTACAGCTTGCCTCCTCTTTCTTCGTACTCGCCGAATGGTCCCTATCCAGCTGCCGAGGCAGGTCGAGCGACTGCGTTCTCTTCTTTTGGATTACACGGTGGCTCTCTTTATAAGCAGAACTTACATCATCATCGTTTTCATGGGGCTTACAGGCCCCCCTTATCCCCTCCTGGCACTTTAATACCACCCAGAAATCGCGAGCCAATTAAATTTAAAGAACTCATCCCCAGTGGACTTCTAACTAACCTGAACCGTTACATACCACCTCCAAGGCACCACGATTTAATCAAGTCGCCGAAGACTTATCTCCCTCCCCTGTCGTTCGCGCAGCAATTGCCCAGCCTTAGTTCTCCAATCGCCTTCAACGAGCTACCGGAAATCGGCTCGAATTCACCAATAGCAGCGCCCAACGCGCACTACGGCACGCCGCTGTCCTTCAGCGACTTCAACACCCCAGCGCCCGTCTTGACATACGGGGCGCCGAACTTCGGGCCTGCCTCTTCTTTCGTTTCAACCTCCGCTGGCCATGGAAACAATCTGTACAACGGCGTCAGCAACACCCTAACCACCACTTATGGCACTCCGATTGTAAGCACGCCGCTGTCGGTAGGCAGCGGTCACGACTGTGGTTTCCAACAGACAGGCAACGGTGGGCAGTACAGTTTCGAAGACCTTGGTACTCGCAACGCGGGCCTGGGAATTCATGCTCAAAGTTTCGCCTCCTCGGTGTCTGGCAGCCACTCTTTCTCCAGCGATCTGAATCAGAATTCGCTCCTCAGGGTGGAGCCACTGCAGAGCACCCTGGGTGTCACACCGTCCCTTGGTCAACTGACCCTACACACTCAGCCGACCACGAATCTGAAAGACAGCTATGGGCAACCAGTGGGAATTACCTACACTGCTCCTGACCACGCGGACAGCGTGTTATCCAGCGATCACAGCCAATCGTTCGAGGTCGCAAACGTACTCTCCGCCCCTCCGGCCAGCCCGTCCCAAGACACAGCGCAGCCCGACACTCAGTATCACCATGAAAGTGGGATAAGGGCTGAGGCACTGACTGCCAGTTTGACCGAGCAGGGATTCGGTCGGGCAAAGGACTTTGGCTCGAGCGCGGCCGATGCTAGTCAGTTTCTGAATACCCAGGAAGGCAGTGAGGCCCTGTCTATGGCGAAGGGACTGACGGCTCACGGGACGGGTGGGTTTGAGATTCAGGGATCCAAGGGGACGTACACGCTGCAGATCCAAGCCGCAGACGGAGGATTAGGAACGGAGAATTCAGATGGCAGCATCAGGCACGATCAGGTGCTGTCCAACGGGCTTCTGCAGGACATCCTGGCGGCCATCGAGCAGCCGGACCGGGGGCAGATACAGCTCCAAGGGCATCCGGAGGCGCAACCGCTGCAGCACGTCTACAGCGATCTGCAGCATGCTGGAAACATCGATGTTCCTAAAGGGCATTACATCACAGTGGACGATGGCGCGCAGAAAGACGTGGAGGAATTGGTCGGCCATGCCAGCGAGAGGAACGAGGCCGAATTAAATGAAGCGGAGTCTACGAAAAAGGACGCCGTTGCACTCTTCTTCAATAATCAATACGGTGATTCGAAGAAGGAGACGAGGTCAGTAGCAAAAAGCGAGAAGGTGGCCGCGGCTCCCCCCAAGGATGGCGAAAGCGCGAGCAAAGCGAAGTCCTCTTAAATTATTCCACGTGATTCATCCATCCTTCATAGCCACTGACCACTTTTCTTGGCCTATTTATGATAATTTATGTACCGATCGAGAGACTCCTGTGTTTTCTTTATTGTGAGGTTTGCCGAGAATTCAACGCGTCGCCATTCCCGGCGATTCTTTCCATTCTCCAGCGAAAATCCCCTTGTACGGAACATAGGTACTATTTATAAGTTCCTTGATACTGCTCCGCTGCCAATCGAGAAGAGCGAATTCTTCAACGTCGCCCCGACGGATTTCTCGAGAAAATTTCGGACCGTAATGACGCTCGATTAAGTACGGCGAATTATAGTGCTGCATCTTGTAAAGAGACCCGGGGACGTCCACGCAACGCGACAATTACAATTGCGCCACTTCTGTTATTATCGTTCTAAAAATCCGCGATTAAAGGGAGGACGTTACCATTTGCGTAACTGCTTCCATTCCCCGCCGCCAGCCAGCGAAAGTGATAATTGCTTCTTGCTCAATGTATCGATTATCGCCGGTCGTGGACGGCTACGAAGCGGAGGAGCGCCCGTTTTCTCGCGGAGTACTCTTCCCCTTGCGAATTCGCGAATCACACGGGCCAGGAAACGCTGGAGTCTTTCGCGTGAACAGGTTACACGGCTTGGGAGACGGGTATCGTAGCTTAATTGCAATACAGCAAGGATCCAAAGTCCTCGAGTGCTCTTGTGCTCGTCGACGAGCAGGGCCATTCGACGGCCTTTTCGCTTGGGAACTCTTCGCCGTCTGGAGAGCTTCCACGTGAACGAAAGCGAGTAAAGGTATCGGAGTGATCGCTTTCGGGTCGCCGGGCAACCGTGTCACGGCCACCCGCGAGCGTCTCACGTGAGGCGACGGGACACGGAATCGCCGCTTTTGGCGCGCTCGATTGACGCATCGGCACCCAAGGCGGCGAGCATCCGCGGATTTTGCAACGCTCATCCAGGTCATTGGGTTACGAATCGCTCGCTCTACGCGGCGCTGCGCGGCTAGAGCGGCCGGTCGGGGAAACTTTCATCGGCGGTTCGAGGCGCGGTCAAACGATCGTCGGCCCCTCAGCGCCTCCACATCCTTAACCTTCATTGAGGCGAAAGTTCAGAATCTCGTCTAACTGCTTCGGCTAAGGATCGCCGGCCTTTCGCGGCAATCTCGTTCCCGGAGTGAAATGCATCGGCTCGGCGCTCCGCGGCCGTTTGCGCGCGATACATACGGTTCTGCGTACCTTTTGCGACGACAACAGGCAGATACGCACACATCTAGTCCGCTGCTCTCCATGGTATACAATACTCTAGTTGTACACATAAGGGGAAACACGTTTCCAGCCGAAAGTCACGTGTCGGCAGACTTATGGAACCTCTGCGGGGTGTTCGTGGGCAGGTATAATGAATAGCAGGACCATATTAATACACTTGATTCGGTCTTCAAACGATAGACACATTCCCGAAAAATGAAAAAAATCCGAAAAATGGTACCCAGACCATAAAAGCTAGTAAAAATCACACGACAAACCAATTAGGATTAATTAAAAGCAATTTCCTATGAAAATAAGTACGAATATTTTTCCTTAGAATTGAAATTAAGTAGAGATTTTTTAGAAGGCAAACTTATCGGACCGCGTTAATTCAAAATCGTTTAGAGACAGAATTAAGTGTACCACATATTCAGGGTTAAAGTTCGATACAACGGAAATTCCAACAAGTCGTTCGCGATGAAGATGCGGTCTTGTTCTGCTGACTCGTTTCTGCGTAGAAAGTAACGTTTAAAATAGCATTGTAGCTGTTTCATAGCACAGCTAGAGAGTCTTTAGAAGGGAAAGCATTTAAAGGTGCAAGCATCGAAAGATGCACGAGTCGACCCTGTATAAAGGGACAGTAAACCCTGTCGCCCGACACGTTGATAACCGCCGCGATCACAAGCAGAAATATAACTGGCCAGAAATATAGGTAATAAAACGTTAACGCGTTCCTGTGCACGCTGGCGCGCTCATCGACGACGATAGAGCCGTCGTTGCGTATCGCCGTGCGCGCATTCCGCATTCCAAGTAATCTTAAACTTCTTGTACTTTTATGGCGCTGCCTGGCAAATGGTTATGCATAACTCGGTGTATCGCGGATACGTAAAACTAAGTAATGCGTACAAGCGCAAGGGGCGCTTATTGTTAAGGAATACGCAGCGCCGACGCTGCCAAGCCATAAAACACGTCGACTCGCTCTCCTAACTCGTAGACACTTTCATCTCTTCTTTTTTTTTATATAGATTTATTTATTATTATGTACGCTAAGTCGTGGAACTCGTTGAACGCAGCGTGCGTGTGACTCTGTATTTTTTTATGTACGTATGAAGGTGTGTTAAGCCTGTAAATATATGATCTATTTGTAAGTAGACGGCTAATTTGATTCTCAGCTTCCCTCTGATTATTGCCTTCCTTTTTGGGTATGTCGGAACTCCTTCATTTAGAACGTTTAAAGGGGTAGGTTACCCTCAACAGCCCAAAATCAGGCTCTTCATCAAACGCATGTTCGGAAGTAATAAATGAATATAGAGATAATTTTTGTTTTAATTTTTAATCGTCATTTCGTTGACTTCAATGCAGAAAATGAAATTTTTAAATATATTTACAGGGAAAGAAGTTATGAATATAAATGTGAGAGCGTGTACGCGATGCACCGTTTGATGGTGAACGCGATTCCGGACAGGTGAATTATCTAAAACGCAAAGTAAAGGCATTTTTAGAATCTGTAAGACAGTTTCCATCTTGTGTCGGAAGCAAAATTTTGATAAACAAATTAATAGAATTTTTATGTTGGTGTATATGATTTTATCCTTTTTTTTGTAGGAAAAATATTTTTTTTCTTTTTTTTTTAAGAATTTATATTGAAAATGTGCTCCCGGCACATTGTGGGGAATAGTTCCGTGCACCTCCCTGTAAATTTTCAGTAAAATCGTTGGAGCGGTTTTCGAGATTTTATGTTCACCGTTTTGGAAAACGTGGTTTCTGGGAAATCGTGTTTAAAGTTGGACATGCAGTTTTGTCGTTATCCGATCTCATGTACAGACTCGTACATTTTTTACTGTAATTCCTTCAATTTTTGGAATTTCGGGGCTCGGTTGCGCTTAAAATACGTAGAAAAGAGGTAGCTAGCGGAATATGCGCAAATCCTAAAAACCAATTTTTGACAATTTTGAGGGTAACCTACCCCCTTAAGGCATTTAAAGAGACTTCTTATACAATAACTATTACTGAAAGTGTTTGCATTAAAATAACTCATCCCCGTCAATTTAGACATGATCTAGGAAAAAGAAGACTTAGATCTGCACTTCAACTTCAATGTCGCTAAATAATGTCTAACCTACCTCTAACTCACTTTCTATAAAAAGTTAGGTACCAGTATTGGTTTTTGACAGCGAATCAAAACTGCAGCATGTGCCCAATATACATATTCTGATAGAAAATGAAAAGCTGTATAAAACCCAGTTGAAGTTAAATTTATTTAACTAACCAACAAAAACCCTACATAACATTAAATAGGACAGCACACTTTTAAAGTTGACAAAAAAGTTACCACTTTTGAAAAGTAATAAAAAAATCTAATACTTTCTGGAGGCACCTTTTGCTTTAGATGGCCTAAAAGTTACCAAAAATGGTAACTCCTCTGACGGCCCCAAAATCTGTTGTCCCATTCAATGCCATATAAAACGTTTGTTTGTTAGTTAAATAACTTCAATTTTAACTGGCTTTTATAACACAACCTTGGATCTGTGGTATGTGTTTAATATATATATATATGGTTGATTCTAAAAAGTAGCACAAATAAAACAAATCGAGAAAGTGGTAACTTTATCACCGCTACTGTATAATTATTGAACACATTCTTGGAATAACTTGGATGGTCGAAAGATTTAATAAACAGTGAGGGAACATTAAAACAATCCTACCTTCACTTACCGTTACTCCTCCCCACGCCCTACCTTAACGTCAAAAGCATTCAAAGTCTATCAACACCAGGATCTCCAGGAGCTGGAATGGAAATGTTCAAAAGCCAGGAAGCCAGTAGATCGTTAAACAGCGTTCCACCGCAAAAGCCGCGTACGCATGGACATCCGATAGAGTTCCCAAGCATCTGGCGGTCTGTTTATCTCGATCGCGTCGTTTACCCTTGGCGCTGTTCATTCAGCCTGCCGTAATCTCGGCTTTCAGCGGTAGAGATTCGCGGATCCATTCCCTGGGCCAACGTTTTTCGGCAACAGCTACCCGAAATGCTGGCGAAAGTGTTTGTTACGAGGAAGCAAAGAGGTATAGTGCCTTGCAGGGATATAGTGATGTCGTAAAAGCAACGGAGGGTAAAGTCAGCTGCGTCGTTGGCAGTGTTTCGTCGACCCAACACCTCTGGGATGTTTTTAGTACACTTTCTGGACATTAGTATTTTAAGGTCCTGCGGTGTGGAGGAATGTGGCCAAATAAGTGCAGCCCTGTAACAGATGATGAATAATATATTTGCCGGATGCATCCTCAGGGATAACCTTTTACACAGCATTTTAGTCTAAGGCTAGTCTCCATATCTCTGTAAAGCAGAAGACTATGCCAAGTAACTGTAGCTTTGTGATAGCTGATGAAGAACATATTTGGTGGTTTGCACCAGGGATCTCGTTTTATACATCACTTGAATGGGTCTAAGATTAATCACAATGCACTATAACTGTATCAGGTGTGGAGGTATCACAGGGAAGGGCAATTCATGTCGTCCTCGTCAGTGAGGCTAGGATTTCTCTTAGGTATTGTCACGTTCAAATGATCTAGTGTCAAGCCACAGTCTTCTCTACCAGTTGTATAATTACGCAATGAGAATTCACTATAAAAAGTACCATTTCCTTTTGCCATCATCTTTATACCTCACTCCATACCTCTCATTACTGATCACTTTGATAAAATGTCACCTTTATCCCGCCGTAACAAAAATTCCAGAATCGAATCCTATCCAAAATTTCATCCGCCTACAAAAACTAACTCACGATCAAGATTTAAAGAAAAACAACGGCGCAAAGATTTCAGGACTCTAAACTGAACGTAGCTCATTCTCGAAATTCATTCAGCCACCCGTAATCTGGGTTTTCAGTAGCCAAGATTCGCGGCCGCATTCGTTGGCCAGCGTTCCTCAGCAACAGCTCCCGAAAATGTTGGCGAAAGTGTTTGTTACGAGGAAACAAACAGGTACGCCGGAAGTTGGCCGCGTGGCAGGGGTTCCTGGCACGACGGGAGAAACGGAAACGTATGAGGGGAATTAGGCATCCTCCGCTAAGTAGGATTACAGTTATGTAAATGAAACGTTATCGCGCCGCTTAGGTTAGCGTGGACAGTTAGCGTGGCTGGGGCTTCTCTACTCGTTAAAATCGCTTCTCGACCACTTCCCATCGGATGGCCCCCCTTCTGCTACCCCCATCCTTGATTCCCTTCACGCTTTTCGTTCGCTTCTTTCCCTCCCCTGTTCGCCCCCTCCCCCCCTATAACCGCGCACGGTTCTCCACGTTTCCTCCATTATTCCGTTCTTCGCGCGGCCAGACAATGCGATCATAAGGCTTCCTTTGCAAACTGAAACGCGACTGAAGTATGGGAATGTTCTCACGTTTTCGGTTATAAAGCCGGGCGTGGACGGTAACGCGCAAGATTTCCGCTCGGTTAATTTGCCCCCGGGGCGTGTTAATTGTTCGCCCGCCTGATCTCCAGCGGCATTTGATGTGGCCTCTTAAAATGGAGACGCTAATAAACACGATAGGAAACAATGTCGCGCTCTGTATCTGCTTACGGTTTGGCATATTTACGGGACGTTTTTGTTTGTGGGCAGCTTCACTTTTTGGTGTACGAGATGGTTACGGTAAGTTAATGGCTCACCGTTGGTTATGGGAACGGCAGGTTTCATATAGTCAAGCCACGGATCTACTGAAACAGAAATCTGACGTAGGAACATGTTGGCAGAAATGGGGATTGGTATGCTTGATATTAGACTAGATTTTACCTAAATCTCCAAATCACCTGCTTAATAAAGTCAAAATATTGTTGGCTGAGTCGTTGAAAGGACATAGCGCATAAGCGCGGCAAACTGCAGCGTCTAAAATAAGTTACTCATTCCTATTTTTCTGTACGAAGTCCAGGTCATAGAGTCACAGCTATTTAGTAGGTAACTGATTTACAATTAGTCATCCTGCAACTGGCTTAGGTAATCCACACCCAGCCAATAATTCGCAAGTATAAGACCTACTCTGCCTTCCTTAGTTAAAATAGCCTCTCTAGAATTTTTTCGTTTTTCAAGATATGAGGAAATATTTGAAGTTCCACACGTCTTTCACCTTTTAAGTAAATTTAGAAAATCCTACGTGCTTCGTAGAGATCTAGAAACTGTCCAATGTATTTAACCTAACTGCTTTTTAGATGCTTAAAATATCCCATCTGAAACACTTACTTAATTATTACGTTAATAATATATTATGCACCGGTACATCTATTACAAAAAAATTATGTTACGCTGTTATGAAATAATGACAACATCTTTTAAATTCAACGAAGGAACACTTGCGCCATTTGGAATTACCGCGTTATTTTTAAATCAAACAAAGTTTGTTCGCTTCTAGAAACACATAATAATATAGCCTGCAGGTTTTAAATAGATTGCACGTATGGTTCCCTTACAAAAAATTCGAAAAGAGAATCTTGATTTCTGCCGATCACACGAGGTTCCCCCATGAAATACCTACACTCTGCTACTGTGCTTCTCACCTTAGGTCGCAACAATGTTTCGCGGACTCCTAAATCCACGAGCCTCGTTCAAGAAACCCAGCAAATCACACATCTCTCCCTGCCCTGCGAGCAAATCACACATCGCTCAAGCCAACTTCACACCTAGTAATTCCATCCCCAAATTATGATTTCACGGCTGAACCAACCCCCGCCTATAATCCAGCCCAGTTCCCCTCCGCTCTTTCCCAAACGCTCCTTCCTTCTGTTTCCTGTAGCCTCGTTACCCAAGAAAGCGCATTCGACCAGAAATTCGCTTCGAAGATGTGACGATCGCGTGTGAACAGCACGCAAGAAAGGAGGTGCCCGTCGGAGCTGTCGTTACCCGGCCACGGGCTTCCTCCTCGAGCCGAGCCGCCACCGCCGCGAAGCTGCTTCGCGAGCCGAGCTAACAGGGTCGAAGACAAAACGCGGTAACGACCGCCGCGTCGACAACAACGACAACAACGGCGGCGTCTAAATGAATTTCGTCGGTGCTCGGAGGAACCTCGAAGGAACGTAACGACTTCCTTCTCGTGTAGCTTTAATCGAGAGCCGTATCACCGGGTTCTCGGTTCTTCGAGGAGGGTCTGGTGACGAGGAGGGATTGCCAGAGATCTCGAAGGAGGGTTTTGCCAGGGGTAGCCAGGGGGGACGTATGCATTTCTCGCGGAGCTCGGAAGTGCTTTATTTCCATAGTGCGCGCGTATCCGTACACACCGACAGTCATACTGATCTCTGGAGGCACGTTGTTGCCTCCTGGGTGGTATACACAGAGTATAAGGCGGCTTGACAAGAGAGAGAGAGAGGGAGAGGAAGAGAGAGATAGTCTCGAGCGTATCGTTGGCTGGTATGCTTGACGCAGCTCGTTCGCCGTAGGCAAAGTTGTCTTTCTTCCGAAACGGCGAATAGTCGCTAAAAGTAAAATCTAAGAAAATAAAATACCCCCATGGGGGGTGAGGGGGCTGCTGGTCTTAAACCGCGTCGACAGCGGTCCGCGCCTCTTTAGAACAGCTTACCATGCGCTCGGGGCCGCCCTCCAGGGCAACGCGTGTTACGCTAAAGAGGAATAATTTCGGCCGTGAAATTCAGCATGTGTCGTTAACGATTCATTCCAGGTATCATTTCCCTCCCTTTGAGAGCAGCTATTGCTCGGTCACAGGGAACGCGGATGCTTTGAATATTTCAATTCTCGGGGAGATAATTTCCTCGCGGGATCACTGGAGGAGGTGTACTCCTTGAAGATCCTCGAACGTTTAGTGGAGCTTCTTTATTTTCTCGAGAATTCTCGTCTATGCACGTCTCATTTGCCTTGGCATTATTTTTGTAGATTGAATAAACAGTTTCCGTTTGAAAGAATACGGTATATGTATAAGAAACTCATTTCACTGTAGTATAAAAATTGATTAATATTTTGCAGCATATCTTTTCGAATCGATGACTGGTTGCAGTCTTTTTGGCATAGAATTTTACAGTATACTAGTGACAAATTATTACAAGTGCCAGATCTGGGCACTTCTAAAATGACATTGTGCGAAATATGTTACACGAGGTATTCGAATTCTGTTGCTCAATTAAACAAGCGAAGCGCTTAAATGAACGATGAATAATGCAAAATCATTTCTTGCGAAATAAAGACGACTTTTGTCGTTTCAGTAATACCTTCTCGTACCTGAATGTTGAGATCTGTACTTTCGTTGTGTACATTGCGTAACAACCGCAGTTCACAAAAATTAGTAAAAAATTAATGAAAATCTTCCTTAGCGTAATGTATCTCGCCCGAAGCGAATGAAACATTTTACAGCCGTAGCTTCTATCAAACGCGGTTGTAAACAACGAGATATGAATATTAAACGCCGGAGGACGTGCGTTTCCTTCCTTTTTCGAGTGAAATTCTGGATCCTCATCGTGACTGTTGGATTTAGGTGAAAACTGAATGCATTATTGAATCGTTGCAAGAGACTGTTCCTTGTTCCACCGTGCACGGAGAAAGGCAATGCAAGATGTTTGCCGAGAGGATTTCAAAGACCTCGCACGGAATGCCTGACCTTTCTAACAGTATTTTTCAAACAGAAGGAGAATGGCGTTCACAATTTTCTAATTTCTGGTCGTCTTAACGAGGAAAATTGATGCTCTGCTCGTCATCGTAATAACAGGACATAGAGTCTAGTATACGCGAGAGGAGGCACTTGATTTACAACGGAGATCACTCGTTATTCTGATCAATAAAGCAAACCGTTTTATGCAGCGCCGAAAAAACTTTACAGAATGCATAAAATGAGCATAGGACGTCCTGTTGTATTGCAGCTTTCGAGTTAAACGAACGTTTCGACTTTCTAAACGCGATATAAAACGCACACAAATGGTAAATAATTACATACGATAGGTTATGTGGTATGCTATAAGCTGTGTCCTCGAAACCCAATTGGGCACAGCAATAAAGGAATTGATGCTAACGTTATTGCAATCGTTTATAAAAGTGACTTTTACCACACGACATACTGACGTAATATGTCCTATTTTGGATTGGTTTTTGTAAAAGGTAGTTTTGATTGTGAATTCCTTAACTGAAGAGTCCTTGTAGAAAACACTATGTATAAGTGCTAAGATTAGAAGTTATGTTTTTTTATCGGAAAATGTTCTACGTGCCAATGGTAATATTATATAGTAATACCTACTAATCTAATATTCAATTCATATTAAATACATATAATAATTTCAGTTACCCTCCAACAATTAAATTAATCAAAATATCTTGAATAAATTAATTAAAATTCTAATAATCTATGCCAATATATTTAATATAAAATTTATAAGTTAAAATACCAAATATTAAAAATCAAAAATATAAATGTAAATTTTCTTATTTTCTTTTAAATTTATATAACTAATAACTTATTAGTGTATTAATTTAATAATAGGCCCTACGTTGGTAATTTTACAATTAGTATTAATTTAATTATATATACATATATTATTTAATTTATAGATATATATATATATATAATTTATTAAACAATATATTAAATTTGGTTAATAAATACTATAGTAATACTATAGTATAGTATGGTGATACTACAGTAATACTATAGTAAAGTTTAAAAAAGAAATACCTGAGGCAAAACTTTTTTTTCAGAATTTTGGTGAAGCAAATTCGTAGCGCTTATTGTACCATTAATCTTCTGTTTGAAATATTTTTGCCTGTCCCTTGTACTTTAGGAGCTGTGCGCGAAAAAGTGGGAGTGTCTATTTGACTTTGAGGGTAGTTTTCACACCCTTAAAGGGCGATTGGGCTCGAATGAAACATAGGTACCGTTGTTCTTATCCTCAGCCACCCTGTGAACGCTCAAAATGAAAGTTGCTTATTTTTGTATAGGTGTTTTATTTAGAAATGTGTGAATTTATTCATGAATCGCATCATTCAGATGTGTATTGACATTATTGGCCCATTCAAATGCACATCTGTGGGAGTTACGCGCTTGCAAGTTGCAGTAAACGACAGTTGCGACATGGCGCCGTAATTAACTGTTTAATTGAGAAATATTGGGAACTTAAGGATGTGACAACTTTAAATGGATATGCACATAGTTCCTGATTAGGTCGGTGAGATTAACGACGTAATATTTCACTTGCTTAATTAATTTATCGGCGAATGAGACGTCACATACGACAGTCGGGACAGATAATGCACGATACCCCGATCGCGAAAACGAAGCATCGTCCATTTATGCGCGACGGGTTTCAAATGCAAAATGATATTCGTATGTATGGAACCAAGTAAATGGAGTGGATAGTTACATTAAGTAACTGTTAACGGTAACGAAATATCTAAAGTCTACTTTAATAATTAAGTAAATTACTAGGTCACGCAGACGTATAGACTTTGTGTTTCGTGACGTGTGCATTCCGCTTCGGACAGTTCGAAACTACAATTACGTCATTGAGTGGAGGCTTCAGAATATAGAGAAATCGACCATAGATATAATGAAACTGAAAAATAGTTGCAATAAGTTTTATACTAGTTTTCATATAGTTTCGATAATTTTTGCACTCACTTTATTTATAATTTTCTTATATTTTACAATCTTGTGTAAAATGAATAACGTGTTATTGGCAAAACAGCAGAAAATTAAAATTTACCTAGGGAAATATATCATTATTCAGTGAGGAATAATCGAAAAACTTCGTGACATATAATTTTCGTAGACCCTGTACAGCGAAAACCTTCGATCCCGGCGAATCAGCCTCCCTTCACGCGCATTCCGCGCCCCTTTCGACAACTCCCGAAAAGCGAGCGGTTCCGTTTACAGGCGTTTAGCCACGTCGCCGTCCTGTGAGGCGGGAAGACACAGCGATGCTCGGAGGAGCGCGGGAATTCATAGACGTCAGGCGGGATATTGTTCCGCTTGATCGATCGACAGTTCAACGGGGTTAATCGGAAAATCTCCGTGCAAAATCCTGGTCCCCCGGCGGGGCGGGGGTGGCGCGGGCGTGGGGAGGCGGACGGCTACGGGACGGCTGGAGTACAAGCCGCGTAACAACGCCGGGGAAAAATGACAGACGACGACGGAAGAGGGGCGAGGGAGCGCGAGGCGAACAGCGGGTTAGGCGTAGGGGTGGCGAAGAACGGGAGACAGGGAGATAGATGCAGAGAGAGGCGACATTTCGAGCCGAAACAGAGAAGGACCCCCTGGGGCGAAGGGACAAGGCCGGGGGCCAGGGACGAGGCTGGAAGGAATTCCATAAAAATCGGTGAAATATGCATAGTGCCGCGGAACGTGGAGGAACGTCGCGACGTCGTCGAGTGTCCCCGGGGAGACGGGAATCCCAGCACGAAGAAGAGAACGAATTGCGAGCGGGAAGAGAAGGGAAGCGGAGGGAGGAGGATAGGGGTAGAAAAAGGGTGCCAGTAACGGTGAAGGAAGGAGACGCGGTATGAGCGACTGGAACGTGGCTGAAGGGGGGTGAAGGTTCGGCGGGGAGGGGGCGTACAACAGATAAAGGAAAAGAAGGTCGGAGAGCGAACATTTGGAACGTCTTCTTGAACGAAATCTAATTTCGGTCCTGCGACGAAACTAAGCTATTTTCTTCGCCATATGCACGCCCTTGTGTTACATCGGCGTTTTTCGCCACCCACGCCATCTCACGCCCTCCTCCTTCTCTCCCCTCTCACACTGTACTCGTGACCTCCTTATCATTGGGCACGTCGAAATTACGAATTTTCGCGCGTTCCACACGGTACGCGTACGAAGCAGTCGAGGAAGTTTCGATTCTCGGAAAGTGCTGTTCGATGAATAGTTACTTTGAGGTGTTCGAGGAGGTGGTCGCGTTGCGAGGCTCTACTGAAGGGAAAGATAAACGTCGATCCTCTGATTTTGATTTCATAATGATGGTTTCTTCATTACTGATCATCCCTTTGTATGAAATAGTTTGGTTGAAGGTATTGTGTTGTGCAAATTTTGTTTGTTGAGTTGTGCTGTAAAGTTTTATTAGAGGACTGTTCGATTATGTGCTTCATTACGTACTTGATTTATGTTGGATGTATCGAGTGCTGTTTGTGCGTTGTGCTGATAAGTGAAAATGTAAAAAAAATTAAATGTTTTTTCTTGAAATTTTTAAGCAGGCAGGTATATATTTATTATGGTAGTATTTTCAGCCTATAGTATTATAATAGTAAACGTAAAACATTATTTTACCAAAAACACCATGCGAGTGACTTACACCACTATGGATCCCGGCCCTCCGTATGCTTGAAGCAAGTGTTCCGAGTGATCAGTGTCAGCCTTGGTAATTGACTTAAAGAAGCGCAATTTTCTTTCATCTTCAGAGGTAACTTATTTCTTATTTTCTGACATAAAGAAGCGCAATTTTCTTTCATCTGCGTAGGTAACTTGCTTCTTATTTTCTGTTACATTGGAGAAGCATCGCTTTGGTCACCTTTTAATAAAAAATCCAAAGTCTAATAGTGCCTAAAATATTCCACACACCTGTCGAACTTAATCTCTGAATATAAATAAACTCGTTCATTTACCGGTTAAAATTAGTAGCTAGGCGCAGAAGCATTTTAAAAATCAGAATTTTGTAAATGAAAGAATTCCTATTTGTATTTAAAGTATTCTATACTGGTGGCAGAAGGATTATAATAAGTGTATTTCTTATCCGAATATAAATATCGCGAGTTATCGAATTAACTTTTAGTGTCTCATATTATTAGAACTTTTACGAACCACAATTTAAGTTTTTTCTGTTACCCCAGACAACATTGCCACCTTGTAGACTGTCCCGCTCCTAATCATCTGTCCCTGAGGTGCATCCCCGTAACATTCTACGCCCCCCGTGTCGTTTAGTCCCTCCATTATTCGTGTTAAGGGTAGAATGATGATGCGGAACACTAATACTGTTCTCAGGGGCAAGGAGAAACGGAAGAGCGTTGTCTAAGCTTGAAGTGAAAGAGAAAGGTTGGGGAACGCTATGCGCTAATGGATGATCTTTCAGTGTCCAATTAGGAGGAATGATTTTGCGCGAATTTCCCCTTTGTTTCTAATAACCTTCCATTTGATAATATGTAGAACATAGAGTCCGAAATATACAATGCTAACAACGTGTCTATTTGTAAAATTAGCAAATGTATTTAATTATGTAGTATTTAGCTGGCCTAATTTATTCACATTTATTCAGATTTGAGAACACTGTGAACGAAATTCTCAAGCATGTCGACTTCTTGCGAAAATTTATAATTGCTATTGCAAAGTTTGAGCCTGCCGGAAATTCTTCAGAGAAATATTACAAGGAAGAGCCAAATGATTTTAAATGCCCCAAGTTTCTGCAATCGCATTACGCATTCACGTACTTTTTGGCGCATCAATTGAAGCACTTTCTTGCTCTACGTGCGTCAATATTGTTTTGCATAGGAACTGTCAGTTCAAGCGGCGTTGCAACTTAAAGTCTGCAAAGAAAGTTTAAGCTCGAGAGAGTTTCTCCCGAGAACGCTGTACATCGTGTAAAAAATTGATGACGCATGCAAGAATCTTAACGCGAACTACTTTCTTCATTTGAGGACGTTTGTAACTTTCAAAGATCTTCAGTCACTATAACTTTCATGCGACCTTTCGGCAGAAGCTGATGCTATATAAGATCTAAAAAAATACATCTCCCGAGACTCGTGCTTCCGAGACAAAAGCACGGGCGATCTTCATAATTTCTGCATTCCTCTTTCATAAGCAAACAAATGCAAATGGCTTCAAGGAAAAATGGTATTTCGAAGGATCACTTTGGTGACAGAATTAGCGCTTTCCCATGTAAATATTTATCTTTTGCTAAGCAATGCTGATTAATGTGAAGCTAAAAGAATATTTGACTTCGCGTGTTTATTCAAAGAATGTAGTAATAAACTACAAACATTTACCGTTACATAAAAAAGATACATTCTTAGTTAATTCGTGGAAGTCAAATAAATTGTATAAATTGTGTTTGACTTACTCGTGATATTTATCAGAACTGAAACTTTCATCGAACGGGAAAATGTATTTTTCTATCGGATATTGAAATAGAACAGGTGAAAGAATTGAGGTTCTGAAAAGTTTAAAACAATTCGCTACTTCTCTACAATTCGATATTACAGTCTCACTATTTTGTCACTTTTTAAGGGCTTACCGGGGACCTGAAATTCCACTGTGGTGCAGAACGTATTAACAGATGGAATGGGCAAGTAGAAACGTTCCGTGCGCGGTCAGACATACATCAGTAGTTAGCGTTGCGGACGTGTCTAACGTTACATTTCAAATTGGGTTACAAATACCAGTTGCCACCAGTAAATGGGATATTCTGACATTGACAAAATATTTGCATTTACTGCCTTGGAAATTTATGATTTCTTCTCTAGAACAATTAAATAGTTAATCCAATTCAACCTACTTCGCCGCGTTATTATTTTTACCGAAGCTTCGAAATTTAACAAAGTCCCCTTACAGAAGCCTAAAATCACGACACGCTACACTGTCGCACGGGACTTTTTCATTTCCCGAGTATCGTATTATTTCTACGCCCCTTCTCTCTCCGAAACACGAGGAGGAGAAGAAGTAGGGAAATATTCATCGAGACCTTTGTACCTCGGAGTTCTGAAGGGCCCATCGAGGATCGGGGGAATGCGGCAGGGAAGTGTACTAAAATGGCCAAAAGGTGGTCTTCATGTGCGGCCAGGCTGGTAGCAGTGGTGGCACGAGGATTTCTGGCCCTGCCCCCATAATTAAGCCGGCGTTGGTTTTTGATGGCCACTAAAAATGTCGCGGAGGGTCGAACGGTTAAGGAGTTTCAAGGGAACCAAGGGACGTCAGGATCGAGCGGGTTTCCACCTAGTCGGGGTGTAAGGCTGTTCTCGGCGAAGGGCGAGGGTTCGGCTCCCGCTGGAGGAAGACAGTGCGAGCAACAATTAGGGGCCGAGGGAAGGGGACAGAAGCCCTTATGCTCGGATATTAGCAATACCTAGTCTCGTAAAGTCGACTGTGCGGCAATTCGAATCACTTCGCGAAACTCTTTATATACCCCCCCCCCGTACCTGCTGTCTGTCGTGAACCGTGGAGAGCGTAACACTTCGGAGGGCGGGGGGTGGACAACGTGGATGCGAGAGAAGGGGAATGAAAGGGTGTGCAGGAGGACGGTTGTGTAGGTGGTTGAAATACTAGCGAGGGCAGTGATTTTAATGCGGGCTGGTTCTTAAATTTTACGTCGCCTTTCCCACCAACCGCCCCGGCCCAGCTCCGCGACGACCACCATCGCCGCCTCGTGGACGCGACGTGGAACGTGGGATTTAATCGTACCGAGGTAAACCTGCACCAAGGTTTCCCCGGTGTTAATTCGGTTATGCGGGTTAGTCCGTCGAGGATGCCTCGCGCCCTTCCCCCCGTGAAACGTTTCAGGCGTTTCCAGTTGGCTCTTCTGAAAACTTGTTCTATACCGTTCTGCGAGATAGCGCTGAAGGTAGACGTAATAATACGCCCGCTCGTGCGAGCCGCGGCACAAACGAAAATATAAAACGGTGCAGGTTTATCCAGCGAAGGAGACGGGAATCTGTTTGGACTGTAAGGAACGGCTGTTTTTAGACTGCTTTCGGGATGGTGCTACTGTAACTATATTATTGTGTGCTTGTATGTATAATTACTCGCTTGTATGCGCGGTGTTCAAATCGTAATGAATTGGGGAAACAATAGTGTTATTATGGTACGTGGCTTACTGGGAAGCACCTTTTAGTTACACTTGAAATATATCAGGCATGCGCTAATGAGATTTTATGTTATTCAGTTCTACGAGTTTAAATTACCAACGTGGAGAATTCATTAATAATACGTTAATTACTTTAATTATTCGCAATTTACTTAAAACGTTAATAATTCGTGAATCCATTACCCTCGCCCGATTTTCAATCGATTCACGGTCCGAACTGCTGGAAAGATTCAGCTGAACTTGTTACTTCCAATAACGCGCGATCATTTCTGCGCGATAATTGAACAAATGGCGGAGGAGGAGCGGCAGGGTACCGATCGAAGGTCGCGGGGGCTGGCGAAACTTTTTTACTGCGCCGTGCCTCCCTGATTTAATAAGTTCATTACCTAATGAACAGGTGTACGAGGCAACCTGCCCTGCTCCTCCCCCCTGCGTCGCATCGGTCACCGTTCGATAATCAATACTTTTAATTACCACATTTTTATGAATTCGGCTACAGTTTAGCCTGAATTGGATACGAAATCGATGACACCGTCGCGTCGCCCGTAGCCAGACCAATTCTCGCGCGCCTAATTACTACAACGAGGCTTAATTTATCGGATGATACTCGTGAATGCCTCTGCGACGTCGTTTATTACCTACGACCTTTCTGCTCTCCACACACCAGTAGGATTTTCCAACGTTAGCGATTCGTACCGCGACGCTTCACTGAATTCTGACTTGCGGCCGGCAGGCTCGAACAGCAGATTTAACGTGCCTAATGGAAAATATCGCTGCCCCGATGAATGAAAGTGGAAGTTAAAATAGATATTTTAACTTCCAATTTCATTCGTCAGCCTCGTGCAGCTCCACGCGCACCTTCGCATACGGACGCGAACTTGGAATGCGTCATTTGTAACTGTTTACGAGACAATGCTTTGAAATATGCAAATTCGGCGTGTGTATATATTGTATCGAGTCGTAACTCAGCAACTTGGCTCGGCTACCGGGAAATTATTCATGGGGCAGTTTGGATTGTACGAAGCCGCATGGCCGAGGGTGAAATATGTAGAACGGGTGTGAACATTTTAAACCTTTAATCTCTCGAGACAAAGAAAACGAGGAGCGCCCGCCAGGGCCGCGGCTTTACCTTCTTTCCTCTCTTCTTTCCCCCCTGCAATTTCTTCCTTTTTCTTCGTTCTGTACTTTTCTCCCCGCCCCGTTCGTCGATCCCCACCCGTGCAATTGTCATGAATTAGTGGAAAGAGATAACAAAGAAAGAATTAAGGCTCGTACACACCGGTGTAGCTGCTCACAGTCACGGGGGGTTAATGTATGCACCGAGGGAAGTTCTTTTAAGTCGTCGGCTTAGACCGATCCTGGCTAATGGCTGCCCGAAACTTCCTTGAAATTCCTTACAGCTGCTAGCCAGATCAGTCATCTGGCTGCGCAACGACGAAAACGAGCTGCTATAATTTACGGGAATAATTGATGGAATATTTTTCTCTGGTCTCTTTGTTCGTTTACTTTTTTTCTTTCATCTTTCGCGAACTACCTACAGGCTTGGTGAAGGGTGTCTGCAATTGGGCTGCAAGGTTTCCACCCCTCTATAACCGAAATTTTTAGGACATTGATGGACATTAAAGAGTGCATATAAATTGGCAGGTAGATACATTTCAGTTTCATTTCAATTAGACAGGAATAATCATTTAGTTAAAGTTTTCTTGTGTGTTTTGATAAATATTATCAACATTAGTCCACAAATATAATTATTGCAATATTTTTTTCAATTTCTCGAGAATTCTCGAGAATTCTCAAGAAATATGATCTCATTTCTGATTTCTCGAGAAACAAAAAATATGGAGAAATCAGGAACACTAATCGCATAGCACCTCATATCGCCACTCATAATATCTTGTGAAGTAAATGCTGACAGGTGTTGGTAATCAACTGAATTAGTAGCCAGTCATGTGTAAGATAAGAAGACGAATGATTGCAACGTGAACAACGGCTAGTTTAGGAGAAGTATTTTCGTGAATCTTGATAGTGTAAACATTTATTGATCCGTGACGACTTTACGTTACCTTGAGAGAAGGTTAGGTATGTTTAAAAGGCTATGAATGCATGAATATTTACTGGGGGTATCTAATTAATAAGATGCTTAAGGGTACGAAGCAGGCAGTAGCTTTAGTCGAAAATGAAGCATTTCTTTTTCAATTCATTAGAAAGAACGAAATTGAAACTGAGACTTGTTCTTTGGCACAAAGTTTATTAATATCATAGACTTTAAACTAACATATTTGTTTAGTAAAAAATATTCATTATATGTGACGGAATAAAGAGGCTTTTTAAAAAAAGTCTCTTTCATTTTACAGTGGTAACTCAAAAATGAGTTCCAATCGAAAGAAGATCCAATCGATTCAAATCAAAATCGACGATGTTCACGAAAATGTATAGTTTCGGCCTGAACCTAAATTGAAGTTATTAAAAACTCTTATTCATTATGAAAAGAAACTAAAAGCTCATCTTTTTCAACGACACACACACTTTTTTGAAAAATCGCCATTTCGTAGCTGTCATTATCATAATTTTGTTTCTTTTACAGGTCCACCGCAGAATCAGAGTTACTCTAAACACGAATTTACTAGCAGGTCGCTAAATTTCATTTCATTTCGTTTCGTCAAAATCGCTGCGAAGAATCCTTTTTACAAAGCCTCTTAACGATCCTTCTGTAGCGTTATCTGTAATGCATATTTTTAGCGAAACCCACATATTTTCTCAAAGCTTATAATGTTAATAAAATCGTGTCAAAGAACAAGTCGCAGCTTCAATTTATTTCTCCGCAATTAATTGAAAAACAAAAGCTTCATTTTCGACAAAAACGCCTGCCTAGTAACCCCAAGAAATTTAATCGGTTCGAACCTTTATTAACGGAAGCATCACATTACCACACGGTTTCTTCGAAACGATATTTTATTTCCTCCGTGAATATATTACTTTGTCCCGTAGTGCGGCGCGAGAGGTCGACGGCACACGGCGATACGAGCCCTCTCTTTAATCGTGCCATTGAGACCACGAGCATTTTGACCGCCTCGCTCTGGAGTCTTCCTCCGGCAGGATTCCTCCACCCCCCTCAGGTCGGTCCAACTCGGACGAGGCCTTCCTCTCTCGCCCGCACCAGCGGTGTCCCGCGGCTCGTCTCCGCCGCCCTATCTCTGTCTCCTCTTTTCCCGCGCGCGCCCCGCCGCGCGGCTCACCCTTCCCCGGGAAGCGTTAATTAACCCGCGCGGGCTGGCATCAAATAAATTTTGGTTAGAACGTGAGAAGCAACAAATCTGAGTCAGGTGGTGTCAACTACGGCGAACGCGAGCCACCTCTTACTTGAGTTACTTCAGCGCGAGGCTTTTGTGGCTGGTACGGTATTATGGTGGGGCACCAACACCCGCTGACGCTCCTAGACAGACGCGCGGTAACGCGTGCGTAGATGTATGTACGCATGGTTAAGGGAAGAGGAACGGAAAGGGCGAAAAGGGGCCACGAGAAAGAAAGTATTATACGAGAGAATGAGGGAGTTGACGCGGGGGTGGCACGGAGACAGGAGGGGAGGGTGGTTGGGATGGAAGAAAGGGACCTAAAGGGGGTCGTAGCTACCAACAGCGTCACCGCATTTCCCGCGCGTCCTAATTAGAGAAATTTAAATTCATAGCCACCCCATGGCGCTGAACTTACCCCTGGCTCGGTCTCCTTCTCTCCTGCACCCCCGTCCAACCATCCCCCGTTCACTTTTCGTTTTCTCGTTGCGTTCTCCACCTCTCTCTCTGCCCTCGCCTTGCTTTAATCTTCCTCTCTTTTCCCTTCTTTGCGCCCCCTCCTCCAGCCCCTCCCCCCTTGCCATCGTCGTTCCAGCTTTTATCCCACGTCCAAGCCCGAAGCGCGACGCACATTCCTTAACTAAAGCAATTACGAATCGCCTCCCTCGTGACTCGGCCGACTTACGCCAAAAGATAATGTCATTTTCCATCAGCTTTCTTTAGCAGCCCACTACCTTCTCCGGGGGCTCTTTGGTTTTCCCTAGCCGCGTTTGATCTGGCCGCTCGTCGCTGCGGGAATCTACGCGACAGAGCGGTCGTGCTGTTGGCAATTGATTAATCATTACGCGCGGGTGATGGAGATCGCGATATTATTCTGATAGATACCTATATCGCGATAGGTGGCACGTAGAAGTAATAGAAATACATGCGCTACCAATCGAAGGTCAGATGCCGAGGAATCCCGACGATGCGGGCGTGTAACGGGAAAAGAAGCGTTTAAGTCGGCGGAGCGATAACTCATACAGGTTCTGATTCTACTTTCCATTACATTTACCTTTCGCTTCTGCGCGGAAGTGAATTTTACGCTCTACAGTGCCGTCTCGCTGCAAGCAGACAAGATAAATAGTGAGGAAGACAAATTGTTCAACTTTTAAAGTCAAATACATATTTCATCGAACACTAAATCCGTCTCTAACGTAAGGGAGGGGCGCGCGCCGGTCTTTGCACTTGGCTCCGGCCGTTTAAACGAAAAGCACACACGATTAATAAAGATGATATCGCGCGACGTTAAATTAGAATTACTCGGTGATTTAGTAATCGTGATTGTTGCTCTAGATTTTTTTGCCATCTTGTCGACGCGTGTGAGTGCTCAATTGAAAGATACGGGCTTTTGCTTGGGAACTGATATAAATTTTTTCTGTTTTTAGATTACCTGGAAAATAGATATGCACGCTACCAAACGACGAACTTCGCCCTGTGTGGTGGTCCACCATACCTCCTATATTTATTATTAAGAATTAATAAAAAAAATGCAACTTCTTCAAAGATGCATAAAAACATTGTCCAAATTTCGAATGAATCGAATCGCTAGTTTCCTAAAAAAAAATCCCCAAATTTTGGTACGTTTATAGCCAAAAAAATAAGCTTCAACCCTCAGAGATAGGTATCAGCACAAAGAGAATATAATATTCCGAAAAATCGCGTCCCAAGCTGGCGAAAGTAACGACTTTTTTCAGTTGTCTTGAAAAATGCTACACCACACTCGTGTTAGTTTGGGATTGCCTGTAATAGAAGCGACAACACACACAAAGTCACGCGTTAACCTTCCTTTCTACAGTCGTACAAGGGCTTAAGTTGTCGAATTCCCTGTATCCTGAGTCAATCTACCAAGGATGAATTAACGACGAGAGGTGGGAATAGGGCGAATGAACTGGGTATTTCAGGGCGGAAATTCGTAGGGTAAGCCCCTGGGTGATCTCTAGAGTGGTCACTAATACTCCCTAAGAACGTCTAGTGGAAGCTGTGGAACGCTGTTCCCCATCAGTCCGCGCTGCCTACTAACACTGAATGCATTCCTTCTTGATTAGGATCCCTTCCAAAAGCCGATTTGCTCGCATTTGAAGATCCGTCCGATTCTGTTGACCAGTGGAGCAGCATCAATTGACTGTGATCTAAGAACCTCCATTTAATATCGGTTATTTGGTCCTGATACTGCTTCGTCCCATGGAATTATTAGGCTCGACGGAAGGCAGCTACCTCGTAACGACGTTATTAATGCAGTTACGCTGTAATCATGTTTTACTGGCGTAATTACGAACGTATGTCTCGATCCACGTCTTTGATAAACTAAAGCGAACTACATAATTTGATAGATCCTCGTTACATGTGCGTTAGAAGAAAGCACAAAGTAATCTGCTGAATGGAAATTTAGGAAATTGAGCTTCTTGTTTTAGATTACTGCTAATTTTGAATGCCGGTATTGCTTGCAGAGAGGAAAATAAACTTGTAAGATGGGGTTATAATTTTAGAGTAAATTTTATTTTAACGTGTCTGCAGTTGTGGTAGTATAATATTTTAGGCGGACCACTGATAATAGATAGAAAATGCCACGTGTACGTACAGCAAGAGTCATTGTAACTTAGTGACCTTAAATCAGGTGGAATTAGAAAAGGTAGAGAAGCTGCATTTCGAAAACCCAAATTTTTCAATTTCGTATTCTCTTTCGTAATGTTTCAGGGTATCCTGAAAACTCTGCCTCTGCTAGTGTATATATTTCTGCCCTCGGGGATGGAGGGGTAGTTTTTTGCGAGCGTACCAGCTAAAAGCTGAGATAAATCATAGGATTACTGGACAGTCATTTACAAAAGTAATCTTCGACGTCTAGCGATTGCCTCGAATCGAATGGACGAACGGAAAGGCTTTCGCTAAGTCAGCTTGAAATCTAATAAATAAATAATTCTACATTTCTTGTGAAATACACGGATCTGCAATTATTAAAAACTATTAGTAAATACTCCACATGACCAATCAGAAGCTGCAAATACCTCGTACCAGGACCCGCTGCTATCATTCTTCAAGATTATCGGAATCCTCGACGACCTATGAAAATCACGGCACCACCCTCTTTATCCTACAAATCTTTCCGGAAATCTCGAATCGAGTACCCATCATAAGTAATTAAATCGAGTCAACAGTCGCTAATGACCCTTGTAGATGCGACTCTAAACCGAAAAAAAAATAGTGCATGCAAACCAAAATGGCCAGCACCTATTAACCACTTAATCCAACTACCGATCCCTTTTTGCCGATCAACCCACAAAGTCCACAACTTCTCGATCGCCAGCAGGGTCCGTCTACTCGCACCACGACTGTATCCCTTTTCTTGCGAATTCAAACTGGGAACACCGGGTAAACAATCATCCAGGGCACCTCTTGTTCCCGTTGGTTATGTAAATTCTCAGCTTTGATCCATGCCGGACGTGGCGTCCGCACAAGTCGGTATTCTTTGTCTTGCCGTAAAGGTGGCACCGGGCACGGATGATAGGTACTATGCATGCTGGATACTTGAATGTAGGTTCGAAGCACGCTGTACTTCTGGCGAACTACGACTAGCAGGTAGCGGTGGCGGGTCTAGGGTGCTCATGCCCGAAGTTTCGAGGGAACTAGGCAGCGGCATCGTTGGCGCTGGTTAATTTGCATCCCTTAATGAGTCGCTCACGTAACGCCCTTATCTTTACACCCTGCCATTCCCATCCCCTCGCCCCGCACACCCTCCCCGCGATTCGACCACCCTTCCCAATGTCCCGTCACCGAAGTCCTCCCTTCCTCCGACGAAACGAGCCGCCCGTCTTCCCTTCTTCACTGTTTTCTTGTCATTCGGCCTTGTTATTTCTAAGTTGCTCACCCCCAACCACCTGCCGCCCTCCTCCACCCTTCTTGCCCTGTCTTTCGCTTCTTTCCGCCGGCGCTCGTTCGTCCGTGTCGCCCCCTCACCCTTCCTGCGGCCGACCCTTCGATCTCTCGAGGGTCGAAGAGTTTCCTTACCGCATAAAAACACAGAGCAGCGTGGCCACGGGGCAATAGGCATCAGGTATTCATTTGAAGCCGAGTGCTTATAGGGAGCGTTACTTCTCTTGACGGAGACCTTCGCCACGTACTCGTGGTCCGAACACTTCTTCAAGACGCCCCGATGGCGTTCGTCTCGATGTCCTTAGTGGACGTCGAGAGGATTATCAGAAGTTGGAGTTTTTCTTAGGTCATCCTGTGTTTTTCTGCTGGATCGATGACGGCAACGATGTCGTTTAAATGTTCGCTGGTATTTAGGCTTGTTCCATTGAGCTTCAGGGTGTGATGTGCTGGGTATTATTTTTTTTTTTCATTAATGAAATATGTTTATAGTATTTTATTGTATTCTTCTGTAGCCTTTTTCTTAATCAGACAAAGTGTTCGCTGTTTAATTGAATGTTTCAATTTTATAGGCATTTGTGGACATAGAATTGGTAGATCTGTGAAATCCTTATCTAAAGCTTAATAATATGTGGAATACCAAAGATTTTCAGCAATATATTTTTCATAGTCATTTACTGAGGCAAAATTATCTTATTTAACAAGGAAGTTCGGTTACCCGAACATTCGATTTTTGAAACTGTGCAGGTTTGTAGAGGACCTCAATAGACGGATCAGACAATTTTTCGTTTGCGCCAAATTAGGATTCTTCAGGGTGAAAACACCCCTTAAAGGATAATGTGAGATTTCCTACTTTTCCGTATATCTTGAAAACTGTAGTAGATATAAAAAAATTGCTACGAAGAAAATTTAATGCTTTTTTATGCTGTAGAAAAGTGTGTAATCGAATTGTTTGAAATTTTGCACATCTACGTATTTGAAAATCGTGTACAATAGGACGTTTTTACAATCCACTAATTCGTTGACTTCGTAATTTGTTCCTTTCGACTGAGTATCACTTCATTAACAAACATTTTCCTTGGGGACTCTTCCAATACTACCTGCGACACTTATACATCGTTAGAGAACTGTCTCTGTTCCAAATAACGTTGAGTGGCAAACTGTTCTTGATTTTTATCACCCTAACCGTATCGAAGGGAAGACGACCCCCCTCTTTAGCGTTTCACTCCGTTGCGAGAAACAATTTTCTTCCCCGGCCCCTTTTATCTTACCACTCAAGCTCACCCTCATCGAATTGGATTCTTCTTGATAGACAAACGAGAGCTGTGCGTTGCAGGAGAAGATGAGAATTTGCAAATTGCGAAAAGGAGAATTTTTTTTAGATAATCCACGACGCAAGATTCAAAGTTACACATTCTGGATACTATAGTAAGTTAAAAGTTCACGTTAATAGTAATATAACGCACCAGTGAATGTTAATTAAAATTATGGCCTGATTTTTTCAGTGAAAATGGAAATCGTGTGCGTAGAAATATAACGGTAGAATAACTTTTCATAAATACTGTCGTGTGCACATTCAACTAGAATAATAAAATTGCATATTTCGAAACTAAAAAATAGCTGAATAAAGCTAACGTGGTTTCCTTGTTTCACTGGAATCGTGTGACCAGCATCCTGTCCAATGGAAAACACTACTGCAAAATATAATGACCTACGGCAATGGCCGTAGGCCATTGACATTTCTCCAAATTTGTTCACCAAATTCTATTTCGAAATACTTCGGTATGTGCACTTTTTAACTAACAGAAATTTGATCGATAACGGATAACTTTATTACAAAAACAATTCATTGTCAACCCTTTTTTCAGTCACTCACGTGTACACCCCCGCTCAAAAGTCAGTACACCTTCTGTTTCTTTTAAAAAGAAGTGCTATCATATGATAAAATAAAATTCATAAGATCAAAATAAAAATAACAATTCTTAAGTGACTTGCGGCACCTTAAAACATTTATCGACGAAGTTCAGATTTTGACAGCTTAAATACCATTATAAAAGCAGACTTCTGCCAACTATTAGAAGCCATGAATATTAAAAGAAATTGTGCCAAAATATTTCGTTCCGCCCTAGAGACACATGTGAAACTTCGCCCAACCTACTCTCCGCCATTACAACGCAAAAATCAATTACAAAATACCCATCACTGAGAAGGGAACAACGATTAGCCCCCAATTTAGTGTCACGTATAATTTCAAGTGAATCGTCGAACTCGCATAGCGATATATACAAACAAAAAAAGAAAATTACTGCCTAAACGTATCTTTCGCTGATCCGAGGCGGAAAATTCTCTCTGGAAGTCGGTGACAGCGTCAAACTTCTCAGCACGGGGTTCGCGCCACAGCATTCTGTCGGCCCCTGCCGTACCAAACAGCCCCCTAACCCCCTCGAGCCCGGTTACTCTTGGTCGGGTGGCTCGGAAAACGCGACGCATCTGTTGCCAAATTATTTTGCCCACGGGCCCGTGAAAAATTTCTCCCGGTGCTATTATTGTTCCGTTGCGCGTGAGAATCTAGTTATTTGCTCATTTCATTGTCCCGGCACCCACCCCCGCCCCTTCTAGCGGACCCGCTCGGAATATAGACGGCGACGGCTCGCTAACTTGCCCCGCAGGCCGTCGAAAGAATCTCCCAGCGACGAGGTGTCATCGTTAAAACGGAAATATCCGTCGCGATAGGAAATTTCGGGCGAGCACGATGGCAAACGATCGCGCGATCAAGCGAACATCAAACGTTAATCGTTTCTTGCTGGTACTCATCGGCGTTCGCCGTGACGTCGCGTGATTGGGCGGGCGCTGTACGTGGAAATGTTTTCCCGAAAGGATACACGAAACCGATATCTGGTATTGGTACGAGAATGCTGCTCTTCGTGCATCGTTCGTCAGACGTGAATGCTTTGGTAACGTTCCTTTGGCAGTGCTTAGATCGATGTGGTTCCCGGTGTGTTTTATGGAAGCTTGCGTGGTCGTGGAAATGTACTTGCGGGTGGATTTAAGAGGGCATGATGGGGGAGGATTAGGGAAGAGGATTTTGAGTGGAATCTGGGAGAGAGTGGAGGGTTCAAATTTTTAATGCAGTTAGGAGAGGATGTTTTGCGTGAGACATCTATTTTTCTATAGACTGGTATTGATGATTGATACACTTGACACCAGGGCCGGTTTTCTCTATAAAGGGGCTAGGGTGCAAGAAATATTTTATGCCCCAAGCAATTTCTCAACTGGGAACAAGCATAACATCTTTTCATCGAACGAAATCACGAAAAAGGCTAATAATAACAAAAATAAAGAAAATCAAATTAAAATAAACATTAGCATATTTAAATACATGACTTTTTTATGGCCTTATCATTAATAATATTAGGTTATTGTATTATTACATTAGAAATTATGTTCTAATTTATTTTTTCTTAATTTTAACCCAAGTAAAAAAATTTCGTCCTCATTTTTTCTTTTTTATATTCTCTTTTCTTCATTTTTTCATTTTCTGGGGCCCCTGTACAGCCCGGGACCTGGGTACCTTACACCCTCTGCACCGGCCCTGCTTGACACAGAGAGTGATTTCTTGTAGAAACTGTATCCGAAATGCCAGTCGTGAGTCATAAAAGTGTCCTACGCGAGAAGACACTCAATGTTTTCGTAAGTGAGGACCAGTTCTCTTGGACAGTATGAAATGTATGTAAAATAAGGAAATGATTTATTTTCCTTCTTTCATTCTGCACATATTTTATCATATCAGATAGATATTCCTTGAAACAGAAGAGATTCCTCTGTCCTTCAGTTTTGACTAACTCGTAAAAATTAAAAAAAAAAACCATAGGAACTAGCAAATGCTAACAAGTAACAATCTACAAATACCACTCAGTAAACTTTCAGCCAAGCTTGCGAGGACCACTTTAGAAGAAACATCGAGCATAGAAAACAGGATGTTCTACTTTCCACGTCCACTACGTGCAGACATACGATCCAAACTAAAAAGTTTACACATGTATCCTTAAAAGCAGTGGTAAATGAGGTTCGTCCCTTAGCCATCATCATCACTAGTTCCTAAATAGACAGTGCTTCGCCAAGTACCAACTGGAGGACGAAACGAAAGCAGTAAAAAGGAACGGCGTCTAATTCACGGCGATGGAAAGACTCCGGGTGTAATCTCTACCTAATATGTAGAAGGCAGGAGGGTAATTTCGAGAATCCACTGAGACACTGCTCCGTGATGGCTGGTGTTGCAGCAACTCGGGAACACTTATGCCGCTACAGGGGCAACATTATGGAAATAGGTCATCCACGATGCAAATGGAGAAACTCGATGAGCTCTCCTCAGGTGTACGGATCCGGGGGCGTAAGTGCGTCGTGACGGTCCCACGATACCCGTGGCAAGGAGCGCAACCGTCGCCTGTAAGGAGGTTAAGCGATTTCAGGAGATCGTTTCATAAGGTGCGCTCGACTAAGGACGGATGCTGTTGTCCGATTATTGGGAATTAATGTAAATAGGAGTCTGGGTAGGTCGCTAAGCCCGACTAAGCGACGTACGCAGCATCCACGCCAACCAAAGTTGCCTGGGCCCGGTGCATCCCTGCCAGGACCTCCTCCTCGCAAGAACCGCTCACGAGCCCTGCTGTTCCCTCTTGTCTCTGTTTCCGCCGCCATCCGCTAACCTAACCCCCGCCATTACGAACGATCGTGCATCGCATGTAGACGCCCGCGGAAGAGTTCGGCGTGCACGTTGTATCGGCGCAACTTGCCCCGCAGGATAGGAAACGACCCTGCCGTTAACGTTTTCTTAGACCCGCGGAATCGACCCGAGTAAATTCTGATTGCATTGTTTCTTCGGCCATGGGGCTATCAACTGCGAAATTTTAGGTCACTTCGGGGGGTCAGGGGTTGCTGAAAGGTAGCAGAAAATGGGACATTTGTGCGGCACAGGTGGCGCTGGAGTAAAGTGTTCGCCAATAGTGTTTTTTCTTTCAGATACTAGTTTAAAGTCGCATCTACTGTTTGATTACACAGTTCGACAAAATTTGACTTTTTTCGGACTTGCAACATTTAACAGCCGTTTCTTATAGGTTTCCGTGCGCTGAAAACGAATCCGCAAACCGTTTGTCGCCATCGCCCTTAGTTTTTCAGATATTCGATTTTCAAAAAACTACGAATTTTCAACTTTGAACACAAACAAATTTTTTACACCTTCTTTATGACGAGTAACCTCTTAAATCAGCAGAAATGGGGACATTTACCTTAGTTCAGCATGTGCTTCTAAAATTTGTAAGATAGTGTTGTTTGTAGTAGTAGCTTTCTCGTTGACCGATGTTATTGCACTTTTCGAGTCAGTGAAAATTGCTATCTTGCCAACAGTGTTATTGAGAAAAATTATGGGTTCTTGTCAGTGCCTCTGTTTGTAGGTAAATGGTCTGGTTGTAATATTCATGTGCCCAAATAAACTTTGTGTAGTTTAAGTCGAGGTACTGTGGCTTATGAAGAGGACTTTGGAAGCAGTTTACTTTCCTCGTGTTAGTAGTTTAGTATGATAGAAATTAAAGGACCATAGTAGGAGACTAAATTGTCTAAAATGGGATGGGATGAAGGTTATTATTATCTTATTAAAATGGGAATAAATAGGACGAAGGGTATTATTGTCTAATGTGTTGTAAAATAACGAATGCAATTCATCTCAACGAAGGCTGTTATTATCAGAAATCCGATAAATTCACTTGTCATATTTGGTAACTATGCAAGTTTCTAGTACCTATGTAACTTTGCTTTATGCTTCGTGTAACACCCAAAGAACGCCAGAGCAGCGTTGTTGCTAGTGTTGCACGACATGAACTGCAGCAAAGCGCTTTGCAAGCCTGTAACACGTTTCTGTTTGATATATGAAACGTTTGACAAATCTTGCAACCCTGCAGGTAGAACAGTTGTGCACTAGACAGAGCGTTAATGGTGTATTCAATTTTCAAGGCATCAATGATGAAGTAAAAAGTTTTAAGAAAAAGCCCCTTCCATTTTCAAACGGAAAACATAGTTCTCATAACGTATTGTTTCGTACAGCTGTAAAATCTTAGAAAATAAAAATGTTCTCAATGGCATGAAATAAAATTTAAGCCTCTTGAATTTTGAATTAATCGTTTACACCGTGGCATCTTTAAATAATAATCTTGAACGAATTACTCTTTAGTATACTTCCATTCGGTTGATGTAGAATATGCCGTGAAACGTAGAATTACAAGTATTCCGAGAATTGTGCTCCATACTAAACTAAATCATGACTAATTGTAAATACCTATAATAGTAAGATTCACTATAAAAGAAAGTTTTCAGAAGATAATAGCAGCCTTTAATTATTTTGCAAACAAATAGAAGTAAAGGTCTACGATAATCGCATAGTTGGCGAAGTTTCATTAATCAAAATATGGGGTTGGTGTAATAATAATTGCTGACGCTGGCTTACCGCTCGAAAAAGATCACAGAAACCCCCAAAATTAAACTAAACAAAATAGTTTGGTAAGAAGCAAACTACACTTTTATTCAAACTTCCCTACTCGAAACGGCAAAAGGATAAAATTCGCTTCTTTTTCTACTGATTCAAAAATATTAACCGTGAAATGATCTTTTCATCTCTATGCGCCAAGTTAACCCTTTACCTACCGCTCGCGGCTGCAATTAAGTAGATTAATAGGCTTCCGGTAGTTAAAGTGTTAACACGATATCCATTCCCCGAAACCACGTAACTAGCAGGCGACATACAAATTCTACCGCGAGTCAACGGTCACGTAGCCCCCGTAGAAGGAAGACTTCAGGGGAGACCAAAGTCTCGTGTCCAAGCACCCGCTAAATAGGATCTACGCGGGGAATTAACGAAAGACAGATAGTACCATTAACGTAGCCGTAGTCGAAGTGGCCAGTGCATGTCGCACACGAGAGCTTCTGACCCATTAAAGTTGCTGAATACACCGCGACGTAGAGCGAAGGAGTTGAAGCTGGTTGAAGAGTCGGCGTGAAGGAGGCAGGGATCGGAAGGTGTGTCTGAGAGGACACAGGCCGTTCTTTAGAGCGACTTGGAAAGCGTGATAAATAATATCCCGTGCCCATTCGGCAGCCGCTGGGCGGGGCAAAGGGCAAGTAATTAAATGGAATTATTTAGTGTTATGAAAGGATGCGGTAATAGGAGCAACAGCGACGATACCAGCCACCCTCGGTTGCTCTGTCCTCTGTTCGGCGGGCGATGGAGGTGGGCTCGAGGGACAGAGGAAGGCGGAACGACGGAATTAATGAGCGCTGGATAAAGAGGGTAAACGGCCAAAGGTTGAGTGAGATCCTTTTCAGGAGGGGCGGAGGGGGAGGGACGGAGGAAGGTATCCAGAGGACGGTATACGCCGTAAGGGTCGACCGCAATGAATAGTTCATTTCTCTTTGAAAGTTCCGCGGGGTGCACGGGTGATGATTAGCGGAGACGACGGTGAAATTTGCCAAGTGACCGAGAAGGGCAAGACGCGGGAGTAATTCGCAAACTGGCCTTGAAAATCGAGTAAATACTGGCGAGTTGACGCTCGCTGGAATGAACTTAATATTCAGAATTCAGAACCCGAAGGAACTTCGCCGAGCAGTTAACTCTCCCGCGGCTTACATGTGTGTGTGTTACGTTAAACGTGTTCGCAGATGCGGTACTGGATTTTGGGAAGCTTACAGCCTTTTAGGGGGGAAGCCAGGGTAGCGGTCCGAAAAAATTCGATTCTTTTGTTGTATTTTTTTTGTAATGTCTGGGGTCTTAATAATATAATGTGCCTTTAAAGTATTAAAGTAAAATTCGAGGAAATAATGGAGTTATAGATGGTTTGGTGTAGGTAGTACAGCGCTCGAAATCGGCCGTTCGCAGGTAATCGGAGCTGCTTCAAAAACTTTAAATGCGTTTTTCTCGAAACGACGTTTCTCAAACCGGGCGTACGGATAACTCATTGGAAATTAAAAATGTGCTTTTAAAAGGTACATATCGTAAACCCGCAGGGTACATGTGAACAGCATATTCTTGAAAGTAACAGTTGATAAATGTGTTTCTCGGAAGCTCTCGAAACGCTGAATATGAGTCAGGGTCTCGAGCAGTTGACGTCTCCAAATGAAAAATTCATGGCGAACATGGCATGGAGCCTTCCACTGTATTCTTCCTTTTCACGGTTGGTCTCTAAACGTATGTACATCCTTCGTGGACATTGCTGAAATGCCGTTGTTGCCCTGCATGCCCAAGTTACATACTGAAAGTGACTACCTGCAGATCATGCAGAATATGCAAAGCTGTCCTTGCACTACTTTATGCAAATTTAACATTATCGAATTTAACGCAACCAATGACTATTGAAATATAATTTTTTCTTAAATTTTCAATCTGCTAAATCGACTCCTCTAAAATCTAAAAAAGTTTATTCAATAAGGCTAATGCTTCTCGATTCAAATAAAAGAAGATCATTTAGCAAACATAAAGAGACATTTTTAACATCGTTGGCCTGTACATTTTAAACAAATTCGAAACCTGTGAACTAATGACTTAAACCCCCCACCAATTTCACGTGGAATGCAATTTCAATTTCATAAAAATCCCTAATGTCAATTGCAGGAAGTGATCGATTTGACGTGGGGTAATCACACTTTCATTTCACTTCATAGTTTTACATTCGTCCTAGATGAATTTCAACAGGAATGGCAAATATCTGTTATGATAATGAGGTATAATACAATTTTTCGATTTTCGTTACAGTGTGAAACACCATGCCACTTTTTTTATTCAAACGGTTTCTGCATACTTTTACGTGTTCATAGATGCGCAAGACTTGTTTGAAACCGCACTGTGAACACGTGGAGCACGTGTGATAAACGACACGTCGCCAAAATGTGCCGCTTTATCAGAGCCCTACTTTATATCGTCTACACAAGTGGTGCTAACATGGGCAGTAGTATCTTCTGCACTGGTCAGCCAATATCTGGCATATTGGCAGATACTGATCCCTCTGAGTCTTCCTGCTGCACCCAGACAGCAATCTCAGAGAAACCTTATTATTCTTGGGTGGAAACAATAACTGAAAACGTAGCATATTTTACAAGTATCATAAATTTAGAATGAAATATTTTCCAGCGAAGTTTAATCTATCTAAGAAAAACTCATTACCTCATCAATTCAGGACGGTTCTTTGGTTATAAATTTAGCGAAGGATAATTTTTAATATATTTTCATAATTTTATAATCTAACACTGAAAGTGTTAGAATTCAGACATGAATTTTCAGCATACAGTGATATTGGAAAAATTGTTGAAAGTAAGGAAATTTCAAGACCACAAGTATAATATATTGAGTTGAATTTGTTTCCAACCAAGATTCATAGTTTCTTAAATAATAATTATGTTGCAACGAAGATCAGGAAACTGTGTTCAATATTTTTATTCGATATTCTAAAAAGAGTGTATCAATTTTTTAAAGTTAAAGTACAATTAGTAGACGATAGTTGAAGCATAGAGATCGCTCGTCCAAGACAGTTTGCCATAGTGAAATCGAAACGTATGACACACTCGCGATCTTCGCTATTCCGTGCGAGTGAACTATCTGGAAAATAATAAAACCCCATATTTCAACGGAGCTCCTATCGCTGAAGCAGCTATGCAAATTTCAAGAGGGACCTTCCCCTACTCGAGATCGTAGGAGCGTGCAGATCTGCCACTGACGTTTTTAATTATTCAATAAAAACTTGAACGCCAGTGATAGATAGTTTGGAGTACTCTTAGCCATATTATATTATCTCTCATAGTTGATTTATTATTACGGTATAAAGTATCGTAGGATCGGTGCCGACTGTATTACCTTATAACAAACAGATTCTCATCTTAACAGAAAGGATACAAGGCTCGAAATTCCTGATGTGAAATATTATTTCACTGCTTTCTGCGAAACTACCAAGATAGTTTTTATTTTCATATTTTCAACACTATGTAAGTACTTCGTTCGCTCTTTCGCGCTGTGGATAAAAAATAACGAAGCAGTGACGACAATAGCTTTCAATATCAATAACAATAATAATACATATATTTACAAAGTATGCTGGAATAGTGAACAATAATAATTACTGGAATACTCTGCTCGAATGCTTAGCTCTATTTTGTACGATGCTTCTTTGAAACTGTCTTTGTCCTGGCCACAGAAGGCGTTTATATACAATAATATTCGGGGCACGTATCACGCCATCCGGTTCATCACAATCGTGGTGGCACGCATGTCGCCAAAATCGTGGCGGTATCGCGTATAGTTTCTGATTTTGACCCTATTTGATGCTAGTCGCCTCGGTAGACACCGACTTCATCTCCCCGAAATATTCCCTTCTCAACTGTACAATATTCTATTACCGTGGTTTGTGCTTAATTCATTCAAAATTATATAATATATAATTTTATAACTTGTAGCTTCTTTGTGCGTACGAGCTACACATCGGCAAGAAAGTGTGCACAAAAATGAATAGAATCAGGTCGGCGATTGAAATAATGTACCCTGAATTTTTTTCTTGATATTAATACAGGGTGTTGCAAAAATATGTGGCCAAATAGTAGAGGTATATTCTAATCGCGTTAAGGATGGAGGGTAATTATAGACACACGGCTCCAGGAATATTATTTGTTCGAAGTATAAACACAAACTGTTTACGATAGGGGTTAAAAGAATCATTGCCTAAAGAAGCTGCTACACATCTCCTCAAATATTATACATAAATCGTTTACCACCGCTTGGTGTTGTTTCTGTATCTAATTACTCGCACATAAACTCCAACGAATTATTAATATTCGATAAGATACTATTTTACAAGTACCACTATTTAAAATTCGTCGAATTAATATTTCCAAGCAGAGTTCATTTACATGTACGAATTTTCAAACAAATTTTGTTTTCAGTTTATAGTTTTAATAGACATTACCCAAAAGTACTACTCACAATTTATATCTATCTCCTTGTAATTAATTCGCAAGAAATACTTGATTTTCAAGCGATATGACTGCCTAGTCCCCTTATCACTAAAGTGATAACAGCAAATTATAATTAGCATTATCAAGGATTTATTAAAAACACGCCATTGTGCCGTACACACCTGACTGGAATAGTCTGAAACACAAAAGTCAGAACACAGTTTAAAATTTCATCACTCCTTTTGCTACAATGTTGGAATTTATCCGGTGTTACACTGCTCTATAATTCTGACAGTACTTGAAAGTTTAACCGTTCAAGGTGGTTACAGGCTTGATGTGTGTAAGATACGTCGTATACCGAGAGATCCATTTCAGTTGCCTCACTTGTAAGCCCTAACTTGCACTCCGCGGGCACGTCGGGGCAAAGCGTATTTTGTACTCCTCGAATGCGACTCCTGAGTCACGGTTCTTCATAAATATCAGATGACCACCGAGAGATCTTGCAGCACTGCGGTCAGATATTTTTACTGTCCCCTGCTCTTTTTACTCGCCCCAAAGCCAAGAATTGTTCCACGCCAGTAGGGTCAATCCAAATTTCCGTAAGGCTCGATCGTGCCCGGAATGAAACAACCAACCTACTACAATTTTCAAAGGGCACCGAGACACCGGGCGGAAAACACTTTACGATACTCTGTGCGTCATTGAAACTATCACATGTTATATATGAAGCACATCGTACTGTACTTTTGTATCTTCTTGTCGAATTCTGTTATTTTACACGAAATGGACGGTGTACGTTGAACGCTTTGATTATCTCTATTGTCAAAATCAAAACTGTATCAGTGATCGTTCACACGAAGCTGCGAAACGTTAACAGAAACCAGCAGAAGTTTGGAATAGGTTTTTGTGATGGTAAAAGGTTTGAATCTATAAATGGTATGTCTAGACTGTTTATAGCAAAGACTGTGTACAAATAATTGTAAAATTGCTGCTTTTTTTTTACTTGTTGTTGCAGAGAAGTAAATAAAGAGTAAGTGTCTTTGATTTAAACTTAAGTGAAATTCCCTTGCTCGCAGTTGGTTTATTCTTCATTTAAAATAGTTTTGTGAATATTTCACTGTCCCTTTACAGATTCTGTATCTGATATTAAAAAAAAAGTCGAAGAGAATGAACAATCGGAGCAATGTATCTCAAGGGGGAAATTAGGGATCGACTTCTCGTTCGATTAACCATTTTCTCTGATTTCCTGGATCGCTATTCTCTTTTTGGTTCCTCGCCCCGTATTGTGGCAATTACCGCTGAGCCGGGAAGCAATGAAGTTAACCAAACAAAAGGCCGTTAAAGCCACCCTCGATATCTGCACCTCTGCTTCCTGTTCTCGTTTATTTCGTTCCAGTCTCTCCTTTCAGCTTCGTTAGATATTTCGGTTGATTGTTGTTTTGTACCTTTCGAGGGAATTGTATCAGATAGTATTGTCTGTAATTACGTCGATTTACTGTAAAACCTTTCGAAGAAGGGCGAAAGCCGTGCTCGGCAAATTCGCTTTATCATTCGCAGAGGAATAGGAATTGTTGGAAAAAATATTATATTAAAATCACAGTTCATTTACAGGGTGAGTGCGCAGCGAAAGGAATCCATCACTTACGGAATAACATTAATGATCTATTGTTAATAAACTATTGGTGACGAATATTTCTGACACGTTTAAGCAGTGTCGGATTAAGGGGGTACATGGGTATTTCGGGGCGAAAAAATCGAAATGTTTTTCGATTGTTTATGATAGTCACAAGTCTTAGAAGTACATTGAAAAAGATTTCGTTGAAAAATTCGAAAAATTGCGAGAGCTACAGCGTAAAAAGTAACCGACGGGCGAATGCAGGTGAACGCGCCGCAGCGGGCTTACAGCTGTTTTTCTCAAAACTGTGCTTCTTAAGACGGTGAACATCGTAACTCGAGAAAGGATCGATATTTCTTGTTGAAATTTTAACTGAACCTACAAAACACTTTTCTCCAGAATTTGGAACTCGCTCATTAAGATTGCATAAATTTAACGATATTTAAGATAACTACTCCAGCGAATTTCTCAATTACGCAAGATCGCCCTCGCCATCGAAGCTGCAGCTCGCCGCGAGTCCCAGCCCGATCGGCGGGCCCTGCTAAGAATTCCCGGCGGACTCGGCGAACGTAACGGATTGATTAAACCCGTCGCCACGGTGAAACGAAAGCGGGCGCAGGTCTCGGGACGCACAATGGGTGGGAGCACGGATCGCGTATTAAGTGGACTCGAGACACTCGAGAGTTAAATGGATCAGCCCGTATGAAGCCACGAACGCGAGTTGCCAGGGAAAGCAGCGACGGTCAAAGCGACGCTCGCTTATCTCCCTGGTTATTCAATTATGACAATTTGTTCGAGAAGAGGGCCGCACGTTCCATACGTCGGTTCACTTTGTACCAGCGGGCGGTGGCCGTTTCGCGATAAATTGAGCTCTCAAGGAGCTCCACGATTGCTGTATATACGCGAATCGGTGTGGAAAAGGTGAATGGGCTCGGAGCAGTTCCGGCGACACTGCTGGAGAAAGGACAACGACGGTGTCCCTTTTTCCATCTCCTTCTGCCCCTCTCACCCGCGCCTCCTTCATCACCTTCGCCCGCCCTGCACCTACCCCTTTCCCTTTCCCGCGATCCACCCGCGCACACAGGCAGACGGAGTGCTCGATATGCAAAATCGCTGAATACGGCCGTAAAACGCAGGCGGCGTGTACGGCAATATGGCGAGCGTGGCTGCCCGCGCTTTTCTCTCGTTCTCTTTGCTGCGTATCGACGTGCAACTGGGGAATCCGGGATATTAACGCTAACGTTCCGCCAAAATATTCGACGACGTCCTTTCCCGTTGCGTTGTAAGCATAGCTGTAAATGAATCCTGCTCCTTCGACAGAAAATGCTCGTTCCGAGGAGACATATTTGGATCCTTTGGTTGAAATTGGCCATTTTACACGTCGACTTTGGTGGTTGTAAGGTCACGATAAATTAGTGTACGGGAAATGTGGTAAATGTGACGTTTGACAGTTCAGTGTGCACGGTTGTGGGCGAGCAAGCGTGCGTTGGTGTGCCCACTGGATCTTCGAAGATTGTGGAAAGTAATAGCGGAAAGTAATGAATTGATTGCGAAGAAGTCCCTTCTAATTTCATTTAAGGGGTCTTTCTAGTGTGACGGCTGAAAACAACTGATTTTTTTCGGGAATTACACAAAGAAACAAGTACTGCATGTTTGTAGCTTTATTTGATCACCTATAAAGAGGATAAAGAAAATTTGTAAGCAAAAATATCCATTTAGAGCGATATAGGAGCATCGTGAAGAGAACAATATTCTTCTGGATGCCAGACCTGATTGCCAAAAAAAGCCACAAGTCCTTATCCACTTCAAATAGGTGTACCAGGCATATGTACTCAGTAGAAGTTACTTTGTCCTAGCAAATATTTGTAAAATTGAATTACTATGGTCAACGAAACCATAAATTTCTTTTGCTGAAATCGTTAAATGTTTTTAAGACGCTGCTCTGGTGTTTGATCCTCGAAATTTTTAATTATACTTGTTCAGACGATAGCCACACGTGTACAGATTACCAATCTTTTTGAAGTTTGTTTTTGAGATAACTAAAATTGCTGATATCAGGTCTGGTAGCTGGAAGGATATCGTTCTCTTCACGATGCTCCTATTCCACTGTAAATGGATATTTTTACTCCCAAATTTTTTTTATAGTCTTAAAAGATGATGGAATAAAACTACGGACGTGCAAAATGATACTTACAACAAGCGTTTGTTATTTAATTCCCGAAAAATTGAGTTTTTTGTAGCCGTCACGCTAGGAAGACCCCTTAATTACTCTTTGCACGATATTAATACACGGTTCTTTGTAAAGAATCTTATAATCCTTTGGTAGTATTGCAGCAGCTACTTGCGCTCGGAGGCAGTGATGGATTTTAGACAGAAGAGGTAACACTTTTGAAATATTAGTACATTGAATCGATAATAACTCTCCTTCTCTTTATCGAACATTTCACAGTCGATCATAACTGTGAAGAACACTACCGTAATAACTACGAATCTGTTCCCATTTCTTAAACAACTTAAGAATCCATTTTACGCGGAGATTGCTCGGTTTTGAACTGAAGGAGATTTCGATAAGCTTTGAAACTTGGTCGCTATAAAAAACTCTGAATGTGTGTAAAATTGTAGCTCAATCGGTCCAGTAGTTTTCGAAAAAAATGTGCGCCCGATTTAAAAAAATTGTTTCGAGAAAAACGCGTTTAAAGTTTTTCATGCAGTTACGACCTATACGACTGAAGTTGCGGTAGATAGCGACTAATTTCTGTAACTTATCCCAAATCTGCTATACCAGGACCGTAGAGGAAACCTTCCTCAGCTTAAAAAAGATCGTGTTGGGCAGCTCTCTCTTCTCTGCTGGCAGTCATAGCCTCTTTAGATACAAGGGTCGAGGAAACGATTACGTGCCACGCTGCGGCCTTAAGCCTCTATAACTCTGGGAGTTCTACGAATTTCACCTTAGTATTTTATGGACATATTTTCGAAACCCTAAACTATTAGAAAATCAAAAAAAAAAATGGAATTTTTGGGTAGAATACCCCCGCAATCGTAATATACACAAACTTGAAATGGCAACTATTTATTTGTAAATCCAGTGATATCCATGGTGTTAGGGCATCCACACTACCACAATCACACCAGCATTATTCAATCACTAGGCACAAACTACACACAATTATCACAGACCATCGAACGAAATCATCACTTGCTGAAAGATGTTACGCGTTGTCCAAGACATCGAGGTTCCAGCCATCGAACCGTGTTTCCAGCGATCGGTCCGTCGATACAGAGGACCAGAACGCTTCATTTCGCAAAGCGAACGCAATCCCTGCATCGTCTCGAACTCACCGGGCTGGGAACTGGACGAGATGGTGATTTGCAAATGATCGAATCCGAACTGTGGACATCGCGACAAACTGGAGGGAAAAGGGTAAGCTTGAGCCAGGTTTAGCTTCTTCTCTCTACCCTGCGCGGCATAACGAAGGGAATTCTTTTCTCGTTACTTCCTGTATCTCGTTATGCCACGATTCCCCGCGATCAAGAATTCTTCGCGCGCTTCTCTACAATAAAGTGTGATTAAATTCGAATTTCAAATGCTACGAGCTGGCGGGTGCTTAAAGAAGTTGCCACTTTCTTCTATCCTTACCCTTTCCTTCGTGATTCATTTGTCCACCGCGTCCTCGATTCCCTTCGGAACGATCCCATTACTTGTTGGCAACTCAGCGAGATATAATTTTGATTGGAGGTGGACACGGCGTATAAATTTTTAGGTAATTTTCACGAGACCGAAAGTTGGGATGGATCATAAAAGTAATAGTGAATTTGAAATTTCATATAAAGGGAGAAAATTTTCAGATTTGTCAACAACATTACGAAGAACCATAAATTTTAATTTAAATTCAATAACAGGTGGATACAATATTACTCTTTCCCCTTCGTATAAAATAAGTTTACACAATTCTTTTGTATAACCGAAGTTCCATTACAACTGTTACCTATTTGGTTATATTCGACTCTACATCGCAAACAATTATCTAACTGCCAGTGTAATGTGCCAACGTGGCACAACACCTAGCTTCGGACTTGATAAACAAGGAAAGCGATATCTAGATATAAGAAACTCAATTCACTGTTGCCTTATCAGCATCTTATTACTTACGCTATAAATGCGAATATCGTGTTCGACTCGTGACGATAATAGAAATTCATTTGGTTCGTACGTTCGTAGGTTTATTTGAAGTGCGAGATATATTTGACGCACATTCTGTCCAGACAAGTGGCACTTCCTGCTTACTGAGAACTTCAAACGTTAGTGATCGTCGTAAAGATTGCATCGCGAATAATTAAAAACCGCGAATAATCGAAAATTCTTATAACGTTGGTTGATCACTTCTGATTTCCCTCTGCCAATATACCATTCACTGCTTTGTTATAAAAAAAAGGAAGAGCTACACAACTTTTGTAAAAACAATTTTAGGTAAATTTATGCACAGTCATACAGAAGGAATATTATCAAATTTAAATCTTCCAAAATAATTCTATAATAATCCTAATAATCCAGATAAACGCAGATCTGTCAGATAACCAACAGGTATAATATACGTACTTGTTTGCGATGTGTGATTAAAAGAAACGTTAAATTATTGATAAAATTCAGGATAATCCTAACAGATTAACTGTAGGAACGGATGCTTCAAATCTGAGACAACCATATGCACATATCAATATCCGCGTGTTGTAATTCTGACAAAACAGAGGAATATTCATGCAAAAGAACACTGCTCAAACACAGAAACCTTCCCTTATTTCTGACTTAACAATTATGATCTAATAGTTTTGGTCTGTTAACTATTTTGGCATTTACTCTAATTCTTACATCTAACAATTATATAAATTGCGCGATATATAGAATTTAAGAAACAGTGACAAAATTTTTAACATTTCGTTCCTATGCCGGTGTCACATACTTATCCACACTCAGCGTGGATTAATAGTATATAAAATTCGAACGAAATCAATGACCGAATCTTACGCACTCCCTTTTTCAGAGAAACTCCGTTTCTTCTGAAAATTTTAAATATTTCCACGCGGTGGTGCATTCGTAACACGCAAAATTCGAACTTCATCAATGACCTTAAGCTTATGCACTGCCACCCTCCACTCTAATCGCGCGCTAGCCTATGAAGACCGTATCCGCGCGCGCCATCAGATTCCGAGTCCTGAGCGAGGACTCGCGGTACCGTTTTATCCCTCGGGCTCATTTCCCCCTGACAATGAGTTTCCTCGGACCCGTTCGGGGAAAAAAGGAATCAATATCTTTCTATTCCGCGGCGTTCCGCTGGATCTTATTGCCCTTGCCAAAACCTAAGGGTTACGCGGACCTGGTCGTGTCAGGGGGTGGTGGTGGTTTTCAAGAAAAAGCAACGTGCGTGGGCTTTGAGGAGAAACAGAGAGGCTACGCGTTGGCCTAGACCAGGCCGTTGTGTGGAAGCGTTGGCACACACGTTTGCACGGTGGGTTACTCGACAATAGGCATTGTGTACCCGCCATAACCAGGAACCGAACGCGACAGCACCACACCGGCATTGTCCGAATGTCAGGCAAAGTTCCATCTCTCCTGCTCACCCTCTCTCTCTCTCTCTCTCTCTCTCTCTCTCTCTCTCTCTCTCCTACTTCCACCCCCTACATACGTGTACGCACACTCTCCTATAATATCATTCTTGCTCTATTTCCATCCTTGCATTTCTTTGTTTCCCCTCACTTTTCATTAAACACCCGCCTCTTACGATTGCATTGACACTATTTCTTAATCCTAGCGAAGTCACACATCGAAGCTTTGGACACATCGCGTCTCGAGACTCATTTCCTTTCTGAGACTGGCTTCCGGGGTTTAATTATTGTATAAGATATCCGGTGATTGGAAATTAACTGAATTGACTGAAGTACATGCAAATAAATACGTGGTGCGTGTTAATGCTCGCAATAAACAGTTATTAAATATCTATATATGTAATAAAAGAAGGAACTTGGTTGTCGCACACGCGTGGGTGGGCGATTAGAAAATACTGAGTTACTAGCCAATAAAGGCACTGTGGAACTACGAACATATTGCAAAAGAAAAATTTGAAGCACCTGCAAATAAACTTATAGACAAGCTACTTGATGATATCGAATTTTCATGGAAGACTTAATCTTCAAATCATTGATTATTCCGATCTTTCATTTGGATAATTCGTCGGATAGTCGTAAAGTTATCACAATTGTAATTGATAAGAATAGTAGGTATATAAAGGAGGTTTGCTAGCCGTTGACAGAATTAAAAGGGATTTGCGGTAACGCTTAATCGAAACACTCAGTGGACTTCTATTTTACGGAAAGAAAATGAAAGGTACCTATGCTCCTAATCGCGACACGTTCAAATCTCAGTTCCCGCGACGTTATGTGAATAGACAACGTTGACAATAAGTAGATCGTGCAGGGTGTGCATTAACTATGAAGTGTAGCAAACGCCGTGTGCTGTTTGCTCGTGATTAATTTCGCGTAAAACCAAACATTTGAAGTGACTCGAACATTCTGCATAGCCTAGTAACTCTTCTATGATTCTGTCCTTCGTAGGCATCTGAAACAAATGATTAATGAAACATTTTATTCGGTAAGAATATGGCTATCGTCTGAATCGAGATTATTCATTGAAATTAATTTTTCACAAAATGACGCCATGTTGTTCAGATAAGTTCGTTTTTTTTTCTGGCGGACTTTTCTATTCAACATGGCGCCATTTTGTGAAAAATTAATTTCAATGAATAATCTCGATTCAGACGATAACTATATTCTTACTGAATAAAACTTTTCATTAATCATTTGTTTCAGATGCCTACGGTGAACAGAATCATAGCAGCCACATGGCAAAACGCAAAATCTTCATGTCTGCATACAGACATGTCATACTAATTTTTTCACTACAAAAAATTTCTAAATATATTTAACAGGACGATTAAGATTTTAGGAAAAACTTTGTGTAGTACACTTACTTTCGTTGCCCATAAAAAATTCTGGAAAATGGTCACGAAACTCGCGCGCTAGACCAGAATACCCCCTTAAGGGAGGATTGCGCCTTCTTGGGCTGAAAAAAAGGTAATTCTTTGTGAATTTTGTGTACAAAAGCGGTTCGATAAATTAATTTGAATTTTGGCAGGCTGTTTTATTGTATCTCGAACTATTTTTCTGAATTTTTGTGTGACAGTGAAAAAAACATGGCAGATACAGAGAGAGTGTTCAAAAATAATCGAGTGGTTCTGGCGTTGACGGAAAGTACTATAAGGGTTATCCGAAACACAACAAGGAAAAGAGAGTCTTAATCTATACGAATGTGGCTATCTGTGGTAGTAGATGCGTTAAGAAAAATACAGAAATGTTAAAATGGCAACCTTTTGAAGAAGATGAAGCGTCCTGATTTGAGTCTGAAAAAAGTTTTGCCCCAAAATCAGGAAAGTTTCTTTAAATACAAAAGAAACGGTGACAAATACGGCAATAAATCTACTACCACAGATAGCCACATTCATATAGATTAAGAATCTCTTTTCCTTTTTGTGCTTCAGATATCCCATAGGTACAGTACTTTCCGTCAGCGTCAGAATCAGTCGATTTTTTCTCAACGCCCTTAGTCAGCACTCTGTATCTGCCATCTTTTTTTTTCACTGTCGCACAAAAATTCAGAACAATAGCTCAAGATACAATAAAACAGCCTGCTAAACCTCAAATTAATTTGTCCGGCCGTTTTTGTACAAAAAATTCACAAACAATTACCTACTTCTTGGCCCAACAAAGCGCAATCTCCCTTTTAGGAAAATTCCGTTTCAGCCTTTTATATTTACCATATATACCATTTAACATTGAAATTCAAATTCCGTGCAAAATTAACTGGTTTGCATGTACCTTCTTTCAGCGATATTTGTAGCTTTCGCGATTTTCGCGGTCTACCTGTACGCTGCGAGCAGTCAGAATATAGATTGCCCGACAGACTTTAAGGACGACAAGGATTACGTTTTAACCCGGGATCCATGCAACTGCAGTGCCTACATTGTCTGCGTACCAGGGGCTCACTTCAATATGCCGTGTCCTGTAGGCCTCCACTACAACGCCGCCCTGAAGATGTGCGATTATACGAATAAAGCACACTGCAAGGTAGATGTAGGTTGCCCTCCCCCCACCAAAAGCTTGTGAGTCTAGGAATTATTCGTAGTATAACAAACACAGGACTTCAAAAGTATATTTAAGAGATTCGCTGCATATAAAGCCATAACTTATTGCAATTATGCCAATATTATGTACGCATATTACTATTTGTAATAAATTACTTCTCATATGATAACATGTACATTTGCGACAATATACTTGCATGTATGGGAATAAAAACCAAACTTAACCGCTCCGCGTTGTGTATCTTATATTTACCTCTAGCACAAAGTTATTGAGCATGTGTACAGGGTGGAGCAGTAAGAATTAGCACCTCGAATGTCACCAAATTGATATGCATGATGATTTGTCCAAAGTCACCATAAAACACATAGGTACCTAGTTCGTGTCCACAGACTCAGCGATGTTTCCCATCGGAAACGGGAAACCTGGATACAAGCAACATCCTTTCGCGTCATGTCACTAGTCACTCGGGAGATGTTGCCCTGTCACCGTCAACTTGTATCCAGTTCTTCGGATACAAGGGGCCAACAGTGACCGAGCGATTGTTGCTTGGTGTGGGCTAGAATTAATATTACCTCACAATAGGGCCCAGTATAGGCATGCAACATTTGGCGCGTGTCGCCCAAAAACTACATCTCTTTCTAGCGATTCTCAATTGTCCTGGACTTGCAACTCAACACACGTAACTGAGTATATATGTACCACTTGTTGATAGCTGCCATAAAGTGTTATTAAATATTTATACGATAAGTAAAATGACGATGAGTCATTTGTAAACGTGCATGATTAAGAAAGACACTATAGGACTTGGACGAATATTTTGAGAAAACCGTTCGTAATACCTGCAGATACGTATGTAGATTAACCTCTTCAAGATATCGATTCGTTAAGCCAGTTTTCACATGGCGATACATGTATATGCGACACGCGTATGATGGATACCAATTTTCATTGTTCCTTCGAGTATCGTTGTGTGAATGAATCTATAATGACCAATGTAACACCGGTATCTATCGCGATACGTGTATCGCCGTGTGAAACCGGGCTAAGAATATCGAATTTATCGGTTATCTCTGATGTTGATTTGGAATATTGAACGCTTATAATCTTTGCTGCCATCGCAATTAATAAGATCCCGGGAAGGGGCGAGAGGTGAACCGCGATTGCAATCACTAGTCTGCGGAAATTTAAAGCAATAGATTGGCAATATAAGTATATAAAGAGAACCTGGAATTCGACCACGCAATTGTTTCGGCAATAACACCCAGTCGGAACACTCCGTGAATTTTTGTTTATCAAAAATGAAAGGTAAGTTGTTAATTGCAACATGTTTGTGTCACGATTCTCACGTTATACTACGGACTAACAGCATCAATAGAAAGTACATAGATCCTGCGGGTTGTGCGTTGACTATGAAGTTAGCATATGTAAATTATTGTTCGGCTGAGATCAATGTACTGTGTAAACAGGTCGTTTAAAGTAGTTTAACAATACTGCGTACCATTGTATGTACCATTTAATTTCCAAGTGTTTTTTGTTGTTGTTGTTAAGTTTAAAAACAAATTCCATGCAATACTAATTGGACCTGTTGCGCTATTTCAGCGATATTTGCAGTTTTGGCGATTTTCGCCGTCTACCACTGTGCGGAAAGCAAAATAAGAGTGACATGTCCATTGCAGTGGCCTTGCGCTAGCGATTATATCTACATGCGACATCCATGCAATTGCAGTAGTTACTATGTTTGCGTGGGGATGTCTGATCCAATCATTATGTTATGTCCAGGAGAGTTTCATTTCAACGACGTCGAGAAAAAGTGCGATATTCAGCAGAAGGCGAAATGCCGTCCGGATGCAGAGTGTTACGAAACACTGTAACACTCCCTTATATTAAAACAATCATGACATTTAAGAAGTATGTTTGTATGACTCTCTTTCGATTTATTTAAAATTGTGTAATAATTTGAGATTGAATACAATTATTATATACACTGCTGGTCAAAATTAAAGGAACACTATAATTTCCCGAAAATTTTGGTCATTTTCAAATAGCTGTATCTCCGCGAAAAATGGTCGCAAAAATATTTAAGAAAACTCTGGGCTGTGTCGTCTACTGTAACCTCGGCTGTGTCAGTCTCGTCACGTGGCGAGGCATGTGTTGGTCCCCGCTTCGCTGCTGCGTGGAGTTTTCAACTTCTTCTTCATATAACTCCGGAACGGATTGAACTAGCCGAATCATTCTTTCAGTGTTAGATTTGTCTTGTCGAGCACTATTCATGTTGTTAATATCAGTGTCCTTTTCACTGAATTCCAGATTTTTAACTATTTTGGCTTGTAATCGGCAAAGAAAATGTTTATTTGTTAAAATGTCACCGTGTGTGTTTATTATTTATGATTGTTGGCTATTTTATTACTTAGTCTGTTCGTTTACGCACAAACTGACAGCAGAATTGCTCTGAACAGATGTGCTATACGCTCGCTACAGTGGTTGCGAGCATACTATATCGCTCGGAATCAGAGTTTCGGGACGCGGCTCTCCCCGCGGTCTGATGGCATCAGTGGGATAAGATTATGTGTGAAGCATGAAGCCTAAGGACCTACCTATACAATCGTATATTTATATTAAACGTGCTGCTTCTTCCTGAAGAGTCATTGCCACGGACCTGAGAAAAAAATTTCGTGACGCTCAATTTCCGAACATGAGGAGCTGAGTTGTATGATGTTGTCACGTAAAAAAGCATTTTAACGCTTGAAGTTTCTAATTTTTGAATCAAGGATTCAAACATATTTTTCATTATGATAGGTACCTACTGCTTTATCAAGACGAAATGCGGGAAACGAAGTTTCAAATTTTTTTGCCTAGTTTGTACGTATGCACGAGCCAAAAAAATTTTTATCAGGTAAATCCAATGGAGGGCTCTTATAAAGCAAACATTTCTATTTAATTTCGTCTTTATCGTTTTTCTGTGTGATTTTTATTGGCCGAGTTATTCGCGATCAAAGCAAAGAAGGTACTTTTCACTTTGAACACATAACATGCGAACGCAGAACCGTAGAAATTTTTTCACGAGTGTTTTGGAAAGCTAAGAAATTTTCATTTCAGGGCCCTTAGTGGCCAATTTAATGAGATTTTTTTTCTATCGTATAATATCCGTTTTAAAATAATCCCAAAAATTGCAAACCATCCATTTTTGGGTGGTGACATTTAACGATGTGTAGTCGTTAGCCCTACGCTTTTATTTTTATTCATATGGGGGAATTCTTCTAAGGCAGTCATTTAGGCCGGTATCAAATTTTTTTTTTTTTACTATAATTTGCATACTTCGCTCTCGTAACAATACGATAAGTAAGTTGACGATGAATGATAATTGTAAACGTTTGTGATTAAGGGAGACGCCATAGGAGTTAAAAGGTATTTTGATAAAAAACGGCTCGTAGTATCTGCAGAAAAACATATAGATCAACCTCTTCAAGATTTCGATCTTTTAGCCGTTAGCAAATCATAAAATATCGAAGTAATCGACTATCGCTGATATTGATTCGGAATATTGAACGCTTATAATCTTTGCTGCAATCGCAATTAATAAGATGCCGAGACGGGGCGAGAGGTGGACCGCGAATGCCATCACGCGTCTCCGCAAATTTAACGCAGTAGATTGGCCATATAAGTATATAAAGAGAACCTGGAATTCGACCACGCAATTGTTTCGTAGTAACAACCAGTCAGAACAATCCGTGAATTTTTATTCGACAAAGGGAAAATGAAAGGTAAATTGTTAGGTGCAACTTGTTCGTGTCACGATTCTCGCGTTATACTACGTACTAACAAAATCAATAAGAACTACATAGATCCTGTAAACAGGTCATTTAAAGTAGTTTAACAATACTGCGTACCATTGTCTTTTAATTTCCCATAATTTCCAAATGGTCGCTTCGAAATTTAAAGACAAATCCCATGCAATACTAATTGAACCTGTTCTGCTATTTCAGCGATATTTGTAGTTTTAACGATTTTCGCCGTCTACCAGTGCAGTGCATTCGATCTAAAATCTGAATGCCCAACGGTGTTGCCTGCCGGAATGAGGTACTCCTTGGTCGCACATCCATGCATTTGCTCCAACTTCCTTGTTTGCATGGGAAAATTTGCATTACCTGTATCATGTACAGAAGGCCTCCATTTCAACAGGGACTCGAAACAGTGCGATTTTACGTATGCGGCGAACTGCAAGGTGGATACTGACACGTGTGGCAAAGAAATACCCTAACTCTCTCCTATATTTTAACAATCATGACATTTAAAAAGGATATTTATAATGTTAATAGTGTTAACATTCCCGCCACTGAAAACAGAGACTTTAATTAGCGCAGTGTAATTAAAATCTGTTATTTGCACGATTGTCTTTCGAGTTATTTAAATTTAAGTGTTAGCCACACTGTATTTTATAGATACGCATCATGCTTATATATAACGAAATGGAAAATAAATGATTCTGTATTATCTCATGCTTATTTGATATTTTTTTCCCACGTATCGTCCCTTATTTATTCTCAAAATTCGTTCCACCGTTCATTATCCTCTGTAAACCAGTACAGAGCTAAGCGAGTGCCGCGGTGATTGTATACATACTTTTAAGTATTTTGTAGGTTCAGCGGTTTTGGGCTGGACGTTAAGGCAGTGAAGGCCAGTTGGAGTCATTTGGGAGCCCGGGCTTCATGTTTACCAGAGCCACGCGGAAAGGGAGCTCGAAAGCAAATGATAACGTGGGCCCGCAACGGATAGGACAAAACTCTAGTAGTGTGCGGTGCAGCGTCATACCCGTACGATAGGCTTGAATGACTGAGATTCTTGGGGGCTCCATGGGAGCCACTGAACAATAAAAAATTGGCCGCAATGTCTATTTGAAACTCCTCTCTACAGGCTGTACGGCATTAGAGCTTATGAATCTTTGTTCCATAATGACAATGATGTTAATTTAATTCCTATAGATGAAATTAGTGAAGACATACCGATCGAAGATAGCCACACTGCACAACAGCAAACACTCTTATGGGATGATGAAAAGTATCTTCGTATTGCACCAGGAGAAGCAAATATACCACACGATCTACTTTTCGATGAACATGCAGAGGAATAAAACTTATTCACATTAAGAAAAATTAACGGTTTTGATATTTAATAAGAAGTTTGCGTGAGAGTTCCGCGCAATGGTTTTTTTATTATGAATCAGTGAGTGACCCAACGATTTTATATACATAAAGATAGGTTACAGTAGAAACATTACCATAGGTACTTATGTAACAAAGTCTTTGCTTTCCACTGATGTAGCCGTCCCGCATCCTGATGACTGCTTTTATCAATCTCGGCATTCGGTCTATCAGTTTCCTTGTGGGGTCTGTTATTATTTTATTCCATTCATGCCGTAAACATATCAGTCTTCGTGTATCGAAATAATTGCACATTGAAAGCCCTCAGCACCGACGCACAATTGGTACACGTTTTCGAATTAAATGGTTAAATTAACTATTTACGTAACATACGCTTAAAGCTGAGTATATTAAAAGTGGTGAAAAATATGCAATTTGTTTCAAATATCGTGTTTTGTATGGACCCAGCACGTGTTTGGCGATTTAGAGAGAGGAGTGCAGTTTTGGCGCGAATTCGCGCCTTGCCCCAAACGGTCTTCTAGAAATCGCTTCACTTGATCTCGAAGCCCGGGCATAGCACGATTGTTGTTCGGTTTCAACCGAACGAAGCTGTTAAACAGATGTTGACTTTTAACTTCAGTTATATCTCAGAGGTGCAAGCAATATAGAAACATTAGTCGAATGGATGCAGCTCTCAGTCAAACGTTTCAAATCTTGTAATCCTCGTGACAACAGCTAGGAAAGAATATGATGGCTAGTGTAAGCGACCCGCGCGAGCGCGAAAGATTTTGCCCTTTCTTTCGGGGTCATAAGGCCCGATTAACTCCGTGGTACGCGATGCTAGTGGCTTTATTACTCGCCAAATTAATTTTAAGAGAATGATTTGAATCGTGACGAAAAGAAAACTCGTTGGTCCGACTGTTGACCAGAGGAGGTATATGAGACCTATGTCACCAATGTTTGACTAGACCAGGTGGTGTTGTCTGAACGATGACTGTATCAAGAGTGCCTAGTTGCTGCTGTCCGGACGATGACTTTCGCAAGAGAGCCGATTTAGTTCTGGCCTTGTCCACCTTTTCGACGTTAAGGTAAGACAAGGCATCAGAATTTTGGGAGGTGCAAAAATTGCTGATTGGCTAGCTTCTCCTCGAAGAGGAGGAACCTTCCTACTATGATTTCGGCGATGGAGGAGGAACCCTCTCCTTGTTGGTGACGTAGCGGAGGAAAAAACCGGACATCTGGCTATCAAACCTAGCCAGATTGATCGGCCGTCTCGCGGTTTATTACCGTATTATCCCGTGAGTCAACGGTGGATGACGGTATGTGCCGGTCCGAAGTTACCGTATACCACCAGCTAACAGAGCAATCAACAGAATATCTCAGAGCGAAGACATTCGAAATCTCCCCCCAAAAACGGCACAATGTCGATTGCCCCTTGGTCATCTGGCAAACAAATAGTTCTTGACGAACGCTTCGAGAACAAGCAATTGGCTACCGTAAATGAAAGAAGCAATTTCGCTTTTGAAAATACTAAATTGCCGACTGTAAGAAATGATTGAATTTCCGCCTCGCTCTGAGCACGCTCTTGTCCCGTAAGACGTAACCTCTAGTCAAATCGTATTTCTCTTCTTATAAACGTCAAGAGGTGGTTTACCCCCCCCCCCTGAATACGCAAATGGGAGAAAATAAAAAATCCGTACTTGTTATTTTTTGGCCCTCTAAATCATATCCAAAAACCAAAGCAATCGGAAGCGAACGCCAGAAAACCACCCCTCCTTGTGAGTGACCATTACGCGGTACATCGGAGGTCTGCACGTACTACCCCACGGATCGCACTCCACTTGGGGGTGCCCCTCTCCAACTGCAGCGACCACATCCTTTTGTTAAAATTTCGGCCACTGAAAGTTATACATATAGTTGACACAACGCTTGCCATCTTACAATTAGTCCAAAACAGGGGGATCAGTCATGGTGCTTTCGTCGAACCTAGTCCTACATTTTTTCGATTAAGAAGCCCACCCGCAGTTGGTTCATGCGTTCATTTTCAACATTAATCACTTTACATAGTACACGTACTAAATTTATTAGAAGACCGTCGTCTTATATCGTCGTGAGAAATAAAACGCGTAACGGAATTTACGACTCCATGATATTCATTAGGAATTATGATATATGGTACGAAACCAAAGTCACTAAAAAGCACATAGGTACCTATAGCTCGTGTCCACAGACTCAGCGATGTTTCCCATCGGAAACGGGAAACCTGGACACAAGCAACATCCTTTTGCGTCATGTCACTAGTCACTCGGGAGATGTTGCCCTGTCACCGTCAACTTGTATCCAGTTCTTCGGATACAAGGGGCCAACAGTGACCGAGCGATTGTTGCTTGGTGTGGGCTAGAATTAATATTACCTCACAATAGGGCCCAGTATAGGCATGCAACATTTGGCGCGTGTCGCCCAAAAACTACATCTCTTTCTAGCGATTCTCAATTGTCCTGGACTTGCAACTCAACACACGTAACTGAGTATATATGTACCACTTGTTGATAGTTGCTAGTTGCTATAAATAGTTATTAAATATCTATATGATAAGTAAATTGGCGATCAGTATTTGTAAACATTCCTGGTTATGAAACACACCATAGGACTAGGTACAACATTTTAGATAAAACCGTTCGTAATTCACGCAGATAAATATGTAGATTAACCTCTTCAAGATATCGATCCTTTAACAAATCATGGAACATGTAAATGATTGGTTATCTCAGATCTTGATTTGAAATACGGAAAGTTTATAATCATTATTGCCATTGCAAGTAATAAGATCCCGGGAAGGGATGAGAGGTGAACCGCGAATGTAATCCCACGATAACGGCAATTACGCAATAGAGTGGGTATATAAAGAGAATCTCGATTTCGACTATACAATTATTTCGGCAATAACACCCAGTCAGAACACTCCGTGAATTTTTGTTCAGCAAAAATGAAAGGTAAGTTGTTAGTTGCCTCTTGTTAGTGTCACGATTTTCGCGTTATACTACGGACTGACAGCATCAATGAAAAGTACATATATAGATCCTGCGAGGTTTTGCGTTGACTGTGAAGTTAGCATATTTCAATTATTGTTCGGCTGAGATCGATGTTCTGTGTAAACAGCGTACCATTGTATTTTAATTTCCCATAATTTCCAAATGGTCACTTCGAAATTTAAAGACAAATCCCATGCAATACTAATTGGATCCATTATGCTATTTCAGCGATATTTGTAGTTTTCGCGATTTTCGCGGTCTACCTGTATACTGCAACCAGTCAAAGAGTGGCATGCCCAACGGATTGGTCCAACATCAAGGATGACTACGTCTTGGTACCACATCCATGCAATTGCAGTGCCTACTATGTTTGCCAGGGAGAGATGGCAACCCCTATGCCATGTCCAGCACACCTTCATTTTAACAACGCCACGAAACGGTGCGATTATACGAATGGGGCGCACTGCAAGTTGGATCCAAGGTGTCCCAAACCATAACTCTAACTCTCTCTTATATTATAACAATCGTGATATTTAAAAAGGATATAATGTAATGTTAATAATGTCAGACATTGATTAGCGCAGTGTAAATGAAATCTGCTATTTGCATGATTGTCTTTCGAGTTATTTAAAGTTAAGTATCATCCACATTGTATTGTATAGATATGCAATAACATATTTGTGTATAAGAAAATTGAAAATAAAAGATACTGTATTATTTCATTCTTATTCGATATTTCTCTGGTGGACGGGCAAACGAGTATAGGTAAGTGAGAATTATTAGTTTTGCAGGAACACACTTAGAATATTCAAAGTGCTATGTAAGATCAGGTGTTAAATTTTGGACGTGAAAGATAATAACATATATGTTAAAAGAAACTTTTATTTTTAACTTCGATTCACAAAAAAGTACAAAAACTGAACTGTTTAAGCTGAAGGTAAATTTTGACTTATACTCGCTTGCCCGCCCACCAGAGATTGTTTCCGCACGTTTCGTCTTCTATTTATTTTCTAAGTTCGTTCCACCTTTCAGTATTCTCCGAAAACCAAAATACAGATCTACAGTGCAGCGATCATTGTATACATATTTTTAAATGTTTCAGGGCTAAACCTAAACCTCTGTTGTTTTCATATTCAGAGAACTATCTTTAACCAACTACAACCGAAAATTGTATGACTGATAGACATTGCTTATAAATTAAAGAGGTAATTATTTACGAAAGGGCAGTTTTCATCGATTTCGATGACCTTGAAATACGTTGTCGAAGTTAACATTCTGAACAACTTTTCCCTATATAAGTTACCGTCGCTCGGCTTTAGTTTTCGAGGTATTTGCAAAAAACAGTTAGATGCTTTAGCGGCCTCCGTTAGGCCCTGTTAAGAGCAAGTAGCGGTCACAGTTTTTTGCAAATATCTCGAAAACTAAAGCCGACTGACGGTAACATGTATAGGAAAAAGTTGTTCAGAATCATACCCCGGACAACATATTCCAAGGTCATCGAAATCAGTGAGGACGACTCTTTTCTAAATAATTACCATTAGAGATACAGTTTAATTTCATTGCACAAACACTTTACTGTAAAGTGAAAGTTTGTGATTTCCATTTTATAGTATAATAGTTGTATACGGAAGTTTTGTGACCTAGCACCTGCAATATAAAACGCAGATAATATATATTACTTCCAAGTCACACGGCGTTACTCGAGTTACTCGAATATTTATGTATTTACTGTCAAATACTAATCTAACTTTAAGGAAGAAATTTATAAGACGCTGGTAGCTCGAAGTAATTCGAATATTTATGTGTAACTCGACAGTTGGAGATCTGTTCGAATATATTCGAGTATTTCGAAAATTTTCTAGCTGAAAATTTGTCTCCAAGTAATTCGGTGTCATACGAGGGCTCGAATATTCGAGCCGTTTTAGTTTTCCAAGTAGCTCCCATTTTCTTCAAACAGTTCGTCGATTTGAAGGGGCTCGGAAAATTCGAACATTTGACTTTTCTCGACCGAGCAATCATTAGTCAACTGAGAATTCGAGTACTCGGTTTACTCCAGCCTGTAATGTCTGTGTCTGCGTTCTTGGTTGCGCCACTTCCAAGGGTAGCGATTATAATATTACTTGACAATAATTCCAAGTCCAAGGATACAAGATTTGGCGCGTGTCGCCCAAAAACCACATATTTTTCTAGCGGTTCTCAATTTTCAAGGACATGCAACTCAACACACGTAACTGAGTATATATGTGGCACCTGGTGATAGCTACCATAAAGAGTTATTAAATGTCTACATGATTAGTGAATTGAGGATGAGTATTTTTAAACGTCTACGATTAAGAAAGAAACCATAGGACTTGGAAGACATTTTGAAAAAAGTGTTACATTAAAACGTAGACTAACCTTCAAACTCTTCAGATCCGTCCCTGAGCAAGTCGTGGAACATGGAATTCACCGAATATCGCTGATCTTGTCTCAGAATGTTGTACGTTTGTAGTCGTTATCGTCATTGTGATTGATAACATCACGTGAAGGGAGCGAGGGGTCAGCCGGGGACGGTATCCCTTGATAAAGGCAATTAGGCAGTAGATTGGGTATATAAAGAGTACCTGGACTTCGATTTGCCATATCGTCTAGTCAGAAGATTCAGTGAATTTTAAATTTAACTAAGGCAAAATGAAAGGTAAGTTCTTAATTGTAACTTGTCCGTGTTACGATTCTCGCGTTATACTACGGACCAACAGCCTTAATAAAATGTAGGTAGCGCAGGATGTGAAGCATTGACTGTGAAGTTAGCATATAAGACGATGGCTTACTGCACAAATATTGTATGGCCACTTTTTCTGAAACTGTGTTTTTCTTTGATTATAAAGTACCTTTGCATTTTTAAAACTGTTTTTCTCGAAAACACTGTAAGGGGATATACTCGTGCAACATTTGTGTAGTAATCCATCGATATGTTGATTATTGCTCTGCCGTGATCGATGCTCTGTGTACCCGGATCATTTAAAGTTGTGCAAAAACACTGTACAATAATATTCTAATTTTCCTTAATTTCCTTATTTTCCAAATGCCGTGCAATACTAATTGGATCCGTTGCGCTATTCCAGCGATATTTGTAGCTTTCGCGATTTTCGCGGTCTACCTGTATGCTGCAAGCAGTCAAAGAGTGGCATGCCCAACGGATTGGTCCAACATCAAGGAAGACTACGTCTTGGTACCACATCCATGCGATTGCAGTACCTACTATGTTTGCCAGGGAGAGATGGCAACCCCTATGCCATGTCCAGCACACCTTCATTTTAACAGCGCCACGAAACAGTGCGATTATGTGAATAAAGCGCACTGCCAGAAGCAGCCGGGTTGTTACCCATGAACAGTCTAACTCTCTCTTATATTATAACAGTCATCATATTTAAAAGTGATATTTATAATGTTAGGAGTGTTATTAATATATCCATGTATTTAACATTCCCGCCACTGAAAGCAGAAACATTAATTAGCCTAGTGTAAATGAAATCTGTCATTTGCATGATTGTCTTTCGTTTTATTTAAAATTGAGTATCATCCACATTGTATTGTATACATACATAACAACATATTTATGCATAAGGAAATGGAGAATAAATGATTCTATATTACCTTATTCTCGTGCGATATTTGCTTCCCACGTATATTTAACTGTTTCTCTTATTACTATTAAAACGAGAAGCCCATCAGTCATGAATACCCAGCCACAGTAGGACACAAATGGAACTTGGAACGATATTGATGCCCAATTAAAGCATCCAGGTTTCGTAGAAATTATACGTCACTAAATTACTATTTTATTAAATTTCGAAATTATTCATACATCCGCTACACAGTGCACAGTGAATGTTTGTACAAGTCGATACCAGTTCACAAACTTTCATTTAGCTTCACTGGTTCGTTCGTTAGTTATATATGTAACTAAAAAGGAGACTGAAAAGCATAAAATAATTTGTAGTAAAAAATGTATCAAAATACGAAGAACATTGTTAATATTTACATAAAAAGGACATTTCAATATTTATGCCGCACGCTTTTATTTTTAGTCACATCAGGCAATTCTAACGCAGTCATTTAGGCAGGTATCAAAATATTTTTTCCTTTTTAGTACATTTTAATAAAAGCTTGTTTGTTTTTAAATTATAAATTATTCAACCTGTAGACTTAAGAACCATTATGGCACGGATACTAAGGCACACAGAATCTGCTTGCAAATAACAGCCCGACCATTCATATCGTTAACGTTCCGCTAACTACACAACCATAGGCATCGACGGCGTTCATTTATCCTCGCGGAAGCTGGAGACTTTACAATTCAATCTCTTCCTAGCCCGTCTATCCGCTTCGTTCGCCCTTTCATGAATAAGTTGCGTCGTTTCTGCCAGTAAAGTGGGACGGTTCGATCCGAGATTATCGCTGCCGATCGATGGAAACTAGGCGAACGAGACGTGGAAAAGAAAATGAAGACGTAAGCGTAGCGATGAGGAACAGGCGAAAAGGGCGAGGGGAGCGATGAGGGGCGCGGGACTTACAAGAGGACTTCTGAATTCTCAGGGGATCGCCCGGTGTATCGTGTGCAAAACAGGAGAGGACGTCGTACCAACGGGACGAACACGAGAGGGAAAAGGCTGCTGGGAAGTGAGCAATGCCCGTGGAAGGGCGACGACGAGAGGGAAAGGGGGAGATCTCATCAGAGTGGCGACACTTAAATTCCCTATTTCGTTTGACGCTGAATGCAGCTACGGGGCCACGGAGTTTCTCGTGCTCGTCGTGCGCGCCGCCGTCGGTGACGACGTCCACGGCGTTCTCGTCCGTCAGTTAACGTCCTATTCCCGATGTAAGAAGGAGAACGAGGGCGAGAGGAGGAAACGGCAGAAAGAACGGCGCGAGCGAACGGATCGAGACTTCTTATCGGTACGACTCAGCTACACCGGCTGCCAGCTTCGTACACTCGCGCCTCGTATGCTCCTTTTCCTTCGCGAACCTTCCCTTCCTCTTTCTCCCTTGGCCCTTTTCCCTCCCCCGCAGTATCCGCGCCCCCTCCCTGCCACTTTTACCACTATCGTTGGTTTCCCGCGTTCCCTCTTCCATTCTTTACCGACGCTCAACGAAACGTATCGGGTCCCAAAGACGGTCGCTGGGAAATGTTAATGGAATCCATTCTCCGTCGAATTGGAAACCGATCGGGGGGCCCCTCTCGCGTCGTCAGCTGCTGAATGACCGTGCCTCTGGAAAATATTAACGGCAAACCGATGTTTGTGTGTATGTACAAACCGATCCTGTGAAATTAGTAACTTTCTTTATTTAAATTTTGCTGGATACTCGGCAGCAGAGTAACTGCAATGATATGTGTCCAGGAAGAGTGGATACTCGTTTCATAAAGATTTCAGTCGTATTTTAAGATGAAGAAGTGCTTCGGCATCGACGGAGCAATTTGTCGGACTGACGCGAGTTTTAATCTGTCGTAGTTTGGCTGCATCCTTGTTTTGGTGGCCAAATGTGGTTAACTGAAGTAACCGAATCTGTGAGACATCCACGCGCATTCAAGAGCTACTTGTCACTCTAGATAATTTAGTGGATCTGTAGTGGATTTTTTGTGAAACCATATATCATATTTGGATACAGTGGTACCAAGATTTCTTTTTAAACATATCGTTATAAGCGTCATACTACGACCGTACTTGCGCAAGGTAGGTAATAATTGTTCCCCTTTGCTTAGAAGCATTCGACACGAAACAGAGTAGAGATATATTTGCGAATTTCGGTCCCTAATTTCCAGGAAACATTCGTGACATATCAAACACTGAAAATATGGAAATTTCTTTTTTATCTTTATGCCATATCTCGGTATATGCTCCGCCTTAAATGTTTAAAAAATAGACCTCGAAAATGAAAATCAACGAGTGCCATAGCTGCCCATTTGCATTCAGCGACATGAGAAATATCTCGCGAGGGGTGGGCTCGTCCGTCTTCGCGGAGTCGATGTTGTTACCCACGGCTGTTACGTTCAAATCCTTCCGAGCTCTCGTCCCGATTTTTTTCTTTGCCCGTGGAACAAAGGAAATTTCGAAAGGCACGATTGGGTGGTTAATTTATTCCGTCCGTCTTGCTAGGCGGTACGTTCTGTCAAGCTGCTAGTCCTGGCAGGAGGTGAGATCGAATTAATAGCCAGACATTTTTCTGCAGGAGAAAGCCGAAGGGAGGTTCAGATGGGAAGGGAATGAGAGAAGGTAGAGGGACGAAAGGAATATACCGATTATAAAACGCTCAGATGGCGTGCAAAGAACGCGACGGCCTCCGTTGCACGAGACACGCGGCAAGCTCAGGCTTGACTTGCCTGTAAATTACAGTTTTGTTGCGTGCTTCCCTGGACATGTACATTTATTACACGGCCGGCAATTCTCGTACAACTGGATTATCGTTTTTTAATCACCCTCGAACGCCGTCTCTTCTTTCTACCTGCAGCATTAACCATTACACGAACAACGTGCATAGGTACTTTTAACCCCCTTCACCATTCGAGCTGTGACTGAATTAGTAAACACGACGCTACGATGCTCAAGGTTGCGTGAATCTACCCGCACTTGCCAAATATTTCAACCCGAGCGCTTAACTTATAAAATCTCATCCTATCAAAACTTTCATTCTACACAGTCTGCAGCTCAGCTTTCAGAAACAAGTGCAGCATCGTGTGGTACGCGTGCCGCGTTGCAAACAGATGTTCCATTCAACGATAAACACGCGCGTTCAACTTTCACGTAAATAGCCTGAGAGTCATTGGAATTGTACATCTTTTAATTACACCTGCCCGCGACGGACCTTTGCCAAGGAAAGTATGACCATCCGCGTACTGCTTATCGCAGTGGCTCTCAGAAATCGATGCGCCCCCCAAAATATCGACAAAGGGGGTTCACCTCAAGGTTTTGGCTTTTAAAACGATAATGGTATAGCGCAGACGTCCCCAATGATGGAACGCAACGGTCAGATGTGAGAATAAAGATTTGCAATGGAGCCAAGTCGCGTGGCTAGCTGGCACGAGCGTGAGCTTTTTTTCGAAAAAACCATCTGGAAGCATCGAGGAACGGCGTCGTAACGGCGAATCAACGAAATCTCTCCGACGCGGAGGGAAATAGAAAAAGGGAGAAGGCTGGGGTGCGGTTGCTGGTCATTCTCCGAGCCCCCCCCCCCCCCACCCCGCCGAGGAAATCAAATTATCAGAGCCGACTGGCGCACGTACGCATATGACGCGATGAGGGCCGAGCACAGGTGGCCGAATGATATTGGTTTTGCTTCTGAATTTTGTGGACACCCCTTATAGCTGCACAGACGCACCGGACTCGCCGCGAAGGGCAATTACCCCACTAAATATTCACAAGTTCATTACGAGCGGAGTTGGACGCGTATACTCTTCCCTCAGCCTCTCCCAGCCCCCTTTCGCTCGCTTCTCTTTAGCTTCCGTTTCCTCGATAGAAACGAACCTCCGCTCGTCGTGCACGCAGATTTCCCGTCACAGCAGATACTGGAACGTGTGACGTACGCTCTATCGAGTGGTCCTCCAAAGCGAGGCCGATGTTCAAGGTCTCTCAAGATGGGGATCACATGAAGCGTTATCTTCCGATTTTAAAGGAAATAGATCAACCATGCTTGGCGATTTGTGTGGACAATGATTTATGAAGTTGTTTATCGCGGTCCGCGCTATGCGAGCCACCGATGGTCCGTAATATTTATTGGGAGTGAAACGGTTCATTGAAAAGGATAAGGAAAGGTTATAAATGCTTGATAATCGAAACTGCCTGAACTAAATGTTAAGATGGCTTGATAGGTGCAGAATACTGAAGACCATGGTAGAACGAATAAGATATAATGAAATCCTCGTAGAACGTGTAAAAAGGATCTTGAGTTCAGCTGAACTCCAAATTCAATTCCCGGGCTACTTTAACTTGTCACTTGCTTGGATTTCATAACCGAGGCGAGGATTTTAATATTTCTATTCGTAAATGTATACAAAGTGTATGTGATTGAAGAGGCTTAACGCGATTTAATGGAGAAGTCAGATATGAACGTCTTGAAATATACATTATACTTAAATTTATCTTAACATTTATCAGTTAAGTAAAGATTCCAATTTCCTTCACCAGATAATCGATCTTATTCTTATTATTACGTTGTCAAAAACTCTTGCAATCGGTGTATTTAACGTGACATTCATTTCACATTAACCACTTGTCAAATTCCGATGCGTTATCGCAGAGCAGTATTATTCGAAATATCGCTATGAATTATGGGTATTTTATATCTCACACAGTCACGTACACAAGAATTTTTATATACGATTCCATCACCAAAAAAATGCTTCATTACTCGTAGTAATTAGATGCCCACTTGATTAACCTTCGCTAAACAATATCACCATACTTGGTAACAAAATAAATAAGTGAAATGATTAAGAGTAAACAAATTGTTAATGCAAGCTTTCGATGGAAGAGTATATGTATAATAATTTAAACATTGCCTGCGCACATGTTTACCTATAAATATAATTCGTTCCAGTTGAATTATCCACGACTCATCCCGATCACATCAATTGATTTAATTAATATACACTCCACGCCATTTCCATCGTTCAATTCATACTTATGATATTAAAATTAATGCCGCTGTATTTTGTTCGTCGCGATGCATCAGCCCATTATTATTACCCATACTGTGCCGCAGCGTAGTTTCTAATCCGTATGTCTTTCGATCCTAGGCTGTCCGTGCAAACTTGGAGCAGAGCGAACAGCGGCTTCCAGTGCGCAGGGCGGACGCGCCGCTGGGTTTTCGACAAAAAGCTCATAAAAGTTTAATGGATCGCCTGTCCTGAATGGGACTGCAGACTTTTTACGACTTATAAATGCTTCTTTTGACCGAAAACAATCTCCTCGGATCAGGGGTCGCGACGTGAAACTCGAAAATACCATTAGCCAGTCCTTCAAGACCCTGCTACAATTCTAATCGACTAAAGCTGGCTTTTCACCTGACGAGTGACTCGGCCGAGTCATCGGTCTGCTACTCGGCCGAGTGAAAATCTTGCCCGCCGGATTACTCGGCCGAGTACTAGAATGTGCGTTCAGACTTGGCGAGTGCTCGGCTCAGTGGGCTCACTGGTCTGCCATTCTGAATTTTAGAAATCTGACAGTGGATTCGTAACGAGCGACTCAAAGGCCCCGTACATACAAATTCTCAAAATTTTGGTCCGCCTCGTTCCTTCTGCCATTTTGAATTTTGAAAATCTGGCTTCAGATACGCGATTAGTGGCCTCAAAAACCCCGAGTAATTATTTCATAATCGTTTCGTGTAGCTTGCCAGTCTTGGGTGCATACTATCGAGAAAGGAAGTTGCAAAGTTCGTTTCATCCCCTCTGCATCATATTACGGAGTTACCCTTCAATGGTATTCACCCACCTTTATAAATTTTACTTACAGCCGCTTTCATGTAGGTACGCAAAATACCTTGTAAAACGAAACCGGCATTTCTATGACGAAGCTAAACTGCTGAATACAATCGAAAGCTCCACGAGTTTTCCATCCGCGAAAGCTCCAGTGCAATTACAAAATGGTCCTCTGACGTTGCCCTCTATTGCGCGTGCTGCACGTCATGGCCGCAACACGTGGAAGATGCTGAGATTAACAGAGCCGAACATCGACGGGGTTGCGCCCCGGCGAAAGTTTTTAATTCGACACACGCAGAGAATAATACACCGTCACGTATTATCACGCGGAAGGCCAAAGTCGACGATGACACATCGGGGATTGATTCCTGGCATATCGCGTTTTTTACGCGGATTTTGGAGAGGATCACACGTCAGCTATCCAATTCGACGAAGTGGCCCGATTAAAATTCGATCGGTTATCATCGGTACGTCGTGTGATATTCCGGCAGAGTTTTATGTGCGAGGCCCGATAACAATCCGTTGGGTTATTGAAACCCACGCATCGATTGATCGACAGCCACGATATCAGGAATTGCTGTGCCCCTCCGCAGGTGTCAGTTTCGATGGTGTGTGTGTGTCGCGTGTCGCGTCCACCCCCGGCAAAGCGGGGGCTACGTGTAATACTTCTGATTTTCGAAATCTCCGTGCTGCTCGACTTTTTAGCCGGGAGGAAATGTGTCACAGAGAAATGTCAAGTTGCGAAACCATCGCTCTCCACGGTGTAATTCATCGATATGACATCTATTGCCTTATGTTACGGAGACGGCGTCTGTGGAAACATTTTAATCCGGCTGCAACGATACTTGGAGCGTAGGTACATAATTGTAATTACTCCGAAGTTTCGGATGCATGATAATGGAGGAGGGATAACAAAGTCACTTTGTTATTTGAGAGGGATAGATTATTTATTTAGTTAGTTAGTTGAAAGAAAGCCCTTTGATCGATACAAGAAAGAATTATATATACCTACACTGAGCAATGAAGCGCAGATTAGAGAAATAATTATGTGTACAAGTAAAAAGTTTATAAGGATAGAAACACAACAGCAAAGTTAAGAAAATTATAATCCTTGTGTAGAGGTATGGAATGAATATGGGTAGAAATTGTGTATATTTTTTATATAACTCTTCATGGTCACACGGGGTGTATCGCACCCCAGGCAATTTTCTTCTGTAAGTATATGTCTTTGCCAATATTTCTATAAATTTTTAGACCTTAATATTAAAATTCAGAAACTTGGTGAATTATAACAAAAAAAAATCGCTTTTTCCCCACAACTATTTTCTCAACTACAATTTTCATTATATCAAAATTTACATTGCTATAAAAAGATTATTAGAGCATGATTATCACTCAAAAGTTAAAAGATTCAAAAATACGGGAATGGTAACTCCAATATGACATTGGGGTCCAGTGAACTCCATGTGACCCATTTGTGATTATTTGAAGGAATGGCCTCGAGGGGATAATGCTACATTTGGCTTAGGTAAACAATTTCTCCGTGTCACTAGTGATTTAATTTACATAATTGGGAAAAGGAAACTAAGTGTCGAGCTTTTAATTTCTCTTACCTGAAAAAAACAGACACTCTAGTGTCTTCCGCGCCAACAGAGTATAAGTTTGCCATTTTAACGAATACATTGTGTCTATTGTATTTACTTTTAAGGAACTGCTAATTAGATATGCAAGCGCAGCGTATGGCAGCGGTCAGTTATTTCATTTTCCTGTTTATGCAGCCCTGCTAATTACGATGTTCGAAATTTCCATCTTAGAATACAGTGAAACTTTAACTAAACTTATGCAGATTTCAAGACCGTCGCGAAGATCAAAGTACATAGTAACGGAATAAGCTGTGCAGCGTACGAGTACTAACGATAAGTGCGAAGTTCCGTGGGAGGCCATCGCGATTTTCGAAGTACCTGAATGCGCCTGTCACGAACGTTGAAGTGTTCATTTTCGAAATTAGAACCATTCTGATTTCTCTGACTAATAGAAAATTAAATGAAACGTGCTGACTCCCCCTGTTAAGACGTCCTTAGAAGGTTCTGCCTGTAGGTAGCATGTTTTGAACATTCATCTGAACTTCACCTGAAATTCATCTAAAAAGAAGTGCTAATAAAAAATTCAAATCTGTCGCCTGTTTGTGTTGACAAAGATCTCGAAATGTATCGAACATTAGATTTTGATTATATTTCGAGTTGGGTAATTGAAGTTCAACGTGAACTATTAGAAATGATCTCAGGCGAATAAATAAGAATTTGTTCGCCTGAATAAAACACCTACACTCGACAATATTCGATTACACACAGTAGTTCCTATTAAAAGAAACTCTATGGCTTGGATTGGGAATCAATTAACCATCCACAATATTTTTCTCACTGAACATCAGACTGCCATCTGATCGGGACATTGTATAATACTTTTTAATAATGGAAGGTTTAAGAGTTACGAGTATTTAACGAGCTATATGACGCACATTTAGAGTTCAAGAATACGGTTTTTTTATAGAAATGGAATGGATTACTATCCACGATATCACAGCGAATTATAAACTAACCCTGTTGTTTGTTCGAGTGAGAAGATCGTACTTTGCAACGGAGATAAGTGACAGGATGTTCTTACCTATTTAATATAAAGATTTGTTTCAAAGTAAGTACAAGGTAATGCTATGAATTATTTCCAGGAAATGGGATTTACTGCGTCTTATTTTTTCATAATACATCATAAAAGGCTTACGACTGAATCATTCGGTCGATCTTATCGCTCTCACCTTGATGGATAAGAATTAGATTAGAGATAAAGCAAGAAACTGTCGTGATTGGATTTTAACACAGATAATTCACCTAACACTTAATCAAATATTACAAAATGTATTTTGGGACAATGAAATTTAACATAATTTATTTTATAGTGGACTATAAGAATTAGGAGGCACAAAAAAAGCTAGCTTCTAAAAAAAACTCAAGTCGTTTGGATTAATTTAAAAAAAGTTTCACCATATTTAACATAAATTATTATAAGTATCTCTAAACGTCTAAAAGAAGCCATTCAATGAAATGATTTCGGATTTTTTTAAGAAACTGAGGATCTGATTCATATGAAATTAATAAAAAAAAAACTGCAACTTCTTCGAAGATGCATAGAAACATGGTCCAAATTTCAGACGAATCGAATCCCTAGTTTCTTAAAAGAAAATCCCAAATTTTTATACGTTTTTAGCCGAAAAATTAGGATTCCTTTCTTAAGCGTCCGGCAGTAGGGGAACTCCCCCTACAGCTATATGGCAGTATCAAAAACGAAACTCCGCCTATCGTTTTACGTTCGAGCGGAAATCGAAATCGAATACAGAGGCAACTTTATGCAGTCGTTTTTACAATTCATACGGGATCTGTAGCCTGATAATCGTACCGTCGGCTCTATGAAGATATTGCACAGATGCAAAAGAAGGCGTTACGGTGATTGTACGGGAAAGAGCGAAAAGGGGTGGTTCTCTCTTCTTCTCCCTCTGGCCTCGTCGAAGTCGATCTGGATTTACGATATTGGTTGCAACACCACCTGAACCCATCCCGGCCGACCCTGCTTTAAACCATCTCAAACCAGTTACCTTGCCCCGTAAGCACGTTAGATCGGCTTCCTTTATTTATTTCCACATCTTGTGTTCCCCTTTTCCCTTCGGCTCGCGTCCGTCCGTTTCCGCGAGTGGACTTGTCGGAATAAGTTATGAGTGCCCTTTATAACATCGTTGCATTGCCTATCGAAAGAAAATGCCACCTATCGAATCGCGTTTACGGCAATAAATTCTTGCGATTGCAAGGGCGCGGGGGGTGGGGGCCGTTCGCTCGCAGTTCGATTAAACTTCTATTGAAATTATTGACGAGAGCCATTAGACGAAGGAAATGTGCCGTGCCTGGGAAGTGAACTTCCGTAGCAAATTCTGCAGAAGCGTCAAACTCGTTGGCGACGAAATAAAACGGCAATATCAACTACTTTAAATCAGTGTGCAATTGGTAATGGCCCCTGCAGTCGATGGGGCCCTTAAATCCCAAACAAAACCAGAAACCCGTGGGCATCAGATTACCAGACGTCGGGGATGGTTGAGAAATAACAGAATGGCCACACTTTGAAGCAAGGCTCCGTTTTGTGCTTAAGAAAATGAACTTTTGTTTACACATAAGTCACGGTAAAAATTAAAATTCCTGCAAAAATTGAAAGTCGGTCAATAGGCAACATAGTTTTATTTAATATTCTGTTGTTAAAATTTTCTTTCAGAAACCTGTTCATCAGAAAGAGCGTACACCATATTTGTTTTTAAAGAGAACTTAAAAAGAAAATTGTATATATTATTCAAAGGTGTCTTTATATTTATTCAAAAATGTTAATCGAAAAAAGTGTTTTCGTCACTTAGAAATAAGTTGCCAAAAATGCGGCATTTCTTGGCCTGTCCAAGGTGGACAAAACTCTTAATTTAGCTTTCAAATAAAGCACTTTCGTCGAAGGCTCGAATTAAGATGACAGTCTTGTACAGAAGTAAGTGTAACGATGTTTATGCGTGCGCAGCGTTTCGAAGAGTATTGCGTTCCATTTCTATAACGGGCGGGGGGAGGGGGAAGGGGGTGATCTTCCAATGGCTGAATTTATGTACCAGCAGATAGGAAGGACAATATAAATGAGATTTTAAGTATACCTATCGCGAGCTTGTTGTCGGGCGCGTGCGCTGCCGGCAGCTCTCCCTTTTAAGCATATTTTCTATTTTCCACGGCGAAAGGGACGCGATAAATAATCGACGCATAAATCTCATCGCGTGGCACGGACGTATTCGATCGTTTAAAACGGGAGAGGGCAACCGCGCTATTATTTTCTCGGCGCGCACCGACGACGGATTTTCTCGGGGAAATTCACGGCGCGCCTTTCTTTCCGAAACTCGAAAACTTCTCTGATCGTTATGAATATTTAACCTCCAGAAACGACTTTCCTTTCGCTGGTAATCGACGATAAAACGCGCGAGGGCGCCTCCACCCTCGAGTTTCTTCAATTCTTAATACTTTCGCCGCTCTGTCACATATTTGTGATCTCACACATTCAACCGCCATATCGCGGTTTATTAAAATTCCTTAGCGTTTGTTTAGGCTTAACTCTTATGTTAAATGCCCATTGTGACAGACACGTTTGTATGTCTTTGGAATGATTGAGGGAGTTGAAATGGTAAACGATGTAAGTGCCAAAGAAAATGAAAAATAATTTTTTTAATATCGTATTAAACACGACATTTCTCAGTTTTTTTTAAACGTGAAATTAGAATACATGAGAAAAATAAGAAAAGCCATGGGCACGAGGAATATCGATAGTATATCGTACTGTCAAAATCAAACATAAATTATAGAGTTAACTTTGTTTTTTAGAATGGTGCCGTGGTTTACTCCTTAAAAGCAGGAAATGGCAGGAGGAGTTGTGTATGTAGATCCACGGCAAGGGATGAATGAATTTATAGCTTTTAATATTTGTTCGTCGTACTGTCGACGACACGAACACGCGGGGGATATAAGAATACGAGGAGGATCGGCGGTAGATACATAAACAGTATTGTTTACAGCAATCTATTAAACAATTTGTTGGTTAAGAGAGCGGTGTTTTTTTTATCACATGCGAGATTACCGCGTTGATTATATCCAGTCTGTATGAACCTGGAAAAATATAATTTGCTGCATAATGCGTCCATTAGGCTGCATAATGCGACTAATACACCACGTTCTGTAATGTACGAAAAGGTTTCCTGAATGCTATATCGCCAGGATACGTGGAGGAGAGCGGGTTTAATTAACTCGGTTAATTGCGCTGATGAACTAGAAGTTACGGTAAGTACAAGCAACGAGATGAGCAGATTTCAGAGACCTTTAACCTTTAATCAGGCAGTCGCGGTTTTGAGAAGTGCTGCAGCGTTTTTTCCTTAACAGCTTAGACAGGTTCCATTTTCCGCAGAGTTTATGTGAGCATTCAGATATTTGATTTTATATATTCTAGATATCGCGAATTTACTTGCCACCTTTTCAACGTTATAGAAAAGAAATGCCATTTTTCTATAACTATCACGGACTTACCCGAGTTTACCTAATACTGGATAACCATACTCTCGCAAATTAAAAATATGTTAGGTCACTGCCAAATATTTACCTAAACAAATGAAATACACAAAAAAAAACAAAGATTTTCTCTCGTATTTCCAGAATGGCAGAATATACCCCTAAAAGTTTGAAAACCTTAAGTGTTTATTATTTTATTATGAAAACCATCACCGAAATGTGGCCGAATTTTCGGTCAAGGCTGTAGAATGTCCCCTTAAAGTGAATTCATAGTTATATGTTGTATATAGAAGTGCATATTCGTACAAACTGCGTTGGGTATGAAAATTATCCTTCCCTTGGATAAGTCCCTAACTCGAATAAGTTTACTTTCCTGTGACGAAGGATAGGTAGAAATGACTTTTAACTAGAATTAGTTAAAACTAATCCAAGACCAGAAATTGATCGTTACCATGAAACAATTCCACTTAACATATCCAACACATTTTCTCCCAAATTATACATCTCATGAAACGCTCATTTGTCGTACCCACAGTACCGTCGTTGAATAACAAGAACATAAAGAATCGTTGAATCAGAAAACCAAAGTATAAATACATTTCCGTTTTATCCCAGCTACCGCGGACCAATAGAAGCACGTAAGTTCAACCACTCATTTTTGCATTTCATTTGAATGACTTACGTGAAGCGTGCATTAAGAGGACGAGAGCCATAAATTATTCTGCACGCAGAATTGTCGGTGCTCCTGCATCCGCAATATTTATTAACAGCGATTCCGCGATCGCGTGGAACGAGAATCTAACTTATGACGAATAATACGGTTATTGTGTAACAGTAAAAGTACGAAGCCCATTCGCAGGTGCGCCGACGCGTTATATTATACTCTCGTTAAAAGCGGCTGATACAGCGAAAACGTAATGGTTGCTTTTAGTACTTGTGCCCTGTACGCGATATCCAATTGCCAAAAATCGTGCATAATGCACGCGCCGTTTCGGCACGGAACGCTCATAATAAATTAGGAGGCTTTCAGCGGCCGCGCCTATTAGCAACAAGGGGGAAAACAAAATGATACGCGGATATAATTCAATACGTATGGATGCAAACCCGCATATCCTGGGTATTACGGTGCTCGCTTAAAACGCAGAAGGAATGGAAAGGCGCGAGAGCGTGTCGCGTAACACGCGCTGGAAACGAATTGGCGCGAGGGGTCAAGGGGGATGAATTTTCGGTGCTTTCTCGTGATCTATTAACAAGCACGTCGCTGGGACGTCTCTAACGTTCCGTACACAGCCGCGACATCGTTGTCACATTGCTCGTCCAGTAATTGACCAGTGCCAGGGCGCGATGGAGGAGCAAGGCCGTCGTTCCAGTGATGTCAGCGGTGGCTGATGCAAAGTGAAGTGTTAAAGGACGTTGAAGTGTGGCGAAGAGGAGGCCGAGGAGAGGGGGCGGAGGGTGATTTTCGAGGGTCCAGCAGAACGTACCGTCGGTAATGTCGATGAATAGAGAGGTAATGAATCCTAGTGGACACCAACACGGAAGAGGCGAGGCAATTCTAGGCATTTGGCTGGCCCTCTTCCCTGAAAAATATATATGTATGCCCATTCCTCTCTCCCTCTGTCCTGCAGCCTTCCTCGCAAGGCCTGAACCTTCTGTCCATACCGCGGTAGGTGGAACAGAGTACATACGTGGTATACCTATTCATATTAAAGCCCCTGAAATCCACCCTCTTATTCAGGCCTATGTTGGCATTCACGTTGGTACCAGAAACCAGAAGCTGACCAGGCATACGCTCCGCACACGTGCACGGTGTTCTTCTTGTTTCTCTTTATTTATTCTGCCCCTCTTCCCAGCCACCCAGCGCGCTTTGTGCCCCCCGTAAGATATCGCACTATCCTAACTGCCAAAAGCACCAGCGGGCAGAATTAAGAATCTGTGTCGCGAGTACCGCTGGGTAAAGTGGCTGAATTATCGTCGAAATGATAGGGTCAGTTAACGCGTGGCTGATCCTTTAAGTGGATGCGCGGATAGCCCGAAGGAGGCCGTATTTCGAGTAATTTTCATTTGAAAAACATCGTGACAATTAAGAGTCTACAGTGGTCACCGCAAGATGCTTAAAAAAAAAACATAATTCCTTTATTTATTTATATATTGCATTGACAAAAAAAGTACAAAGACTTTAAAATGTATGCTTTCGAATACACTATAGTTTATTTAAAACAGTCTTCAAGTTTCTAAACAAAAAAAAACGAAAATATATGTGTTTTCAGACCTCACACGTAGGCATGACTCCTTAAAGGGGAAGCCTATTTTATGGGCCAAGCTAAAAACATAGCAAAATTTAGGATTTTTTTTAAGAAACTAGCATTTCGACTCATTTGAAATTTAGACCATGTTTTTATGCATCCTTGGAAAAGTTGCAGTTTTCTTCTTATTCATTTTTAATATTAAATATAGGAGTTATGATAATATCGATTTCGGTTCTCCAAACAGTTCAGAAGAACTTTTATTCTGAACAACTGTTACGAAGAACCAAAATTTCCAACTATTATCTGCTTCGGTTACGGTTCCTATTCCCCTCCTCATTTCGGTTCCACAGCCGTTATTTTTTCGGTTCTATATCGGTTCTGAAACGGTTCTAGAATCAATTCTTGTATCGACTTTTCCCTAATGTCGAGTAAAACATCCCTCGCTGATTGAGGAATGCTAACAGAAAGTTTCGAACAGCACAAAGCAGTAATCGAAGTTACGAAGCAAAGAGCCGCCGTTGCTACCCTATTCGTTCACCTTGCAATTTCTGTCGTTGTTTGCTTACCTTGTACACATATTAGAATTTTTCCGCCAGCCCCCTCTAGGTCGATCCACCCTCGCGTGAAATTGTTCGCCCGAGCTGGCTAGCGATCGATCGAATTCGGGATTACAAGTACGAGGGAAATCACTTTGCAACGAACCTGGTGGAAGAGAAACGCCTCCAGCAACCTTCCAGAAATAACCGAATCATTTAGATTTCGAGGATCCGGGGAGGTCGGAGGTGCAGCCAGGCTGTTGCAGAGGTTGCAAGAACGACGGAAAGAAGTTGCCAGAGGATCGAGAAACGAGACGGGGGCTGGCGGTGCTGGAGGATCGAAAAAGACGCCGACACTTTTATCGATACCGCCCTCGAGCGTCTACGAAGCGTCTTCCTTCGCTCGTCTTTACTTTGCCAAGATATACAAACACCTATACACATAGCTGCGCGGGTGATCGCGGCTCTTTGGTAAAGCCGATTTAGAGGCTGAGGGAATACAAGCACCCCCGCAACCCATTTTTGAATAATGAAACGGAAGATGTGAATTAAAGCGCAGCATAAAGTGCATAGAGGGCAGGGAGCGCAGTGAGGAGTGGATCTACGTGGTGTTTTAATAATGCATCCCCTTTGACGACGGTTATATTCAAAGGAATTATTCTCGTCTTACGATACGAGTTATTGCATCACCGTTTGCTCCCTAAGGGAATGAACTTTGTAATCTTTAATTAATTCTTTAAACAAATTCGACACCAGCAAAATGATGACTTAAACTCCCCCTAATTTCATGTGGACTACATAATTTTTCCCTCTCGCCAAAATCCCTGACGTCCAGAACACCAAGCAATCGATTTGACGTGCAATGACGTGGAATTGGACACGAATTCTCCAAATCGATTTCCTCGAAAACGAAGCACCGTGGAAAAAATTTCATTCCCCAATTTCCCTTTATTTTTAGCAAAAAGAATCGCCCCCCTCTTTCGGCTGCGCCGCGAATTACCCCTCACACTGCGCTTCTACCACGATACTTCACTCACAAAGGAGGCCCAATTGATTCGGCAAACGTGCGAAAGTAAAAAAGCACGTTCGCGTACATTTCTGAAATCCTTGTACCCCTTCGTATATGCACAACGCGCTCGCATATTTGCATACGTCCATGCAGGACCAATGGTAGACCCGCAAGAGACCCATTTTAGATACAGTTCATAACGCAGCATTCAAACGGCAGCGTTGCGTATTTTTCATTACTCTTTTTTTGCGCTTCCGTCCGAGGCCGTGGCCGATGAAAGGTTATACAAGACCCCCGTGGCATCTACACGGTAACGCAACGGTGTAAAAACCCCGTAAAAGCCCGCTTCCTGGGGTGGAGAGCAATGACTAGCAGCTCAAGGCTCATATCCATGGCTTCACCGTCATCAGATACTACGCATTTTCATAATATTTTACACCCTAGCTGCGTACAGTCGCTGGACACATTGTCGTTCGCGTGTCGTAGTCCAGAGATTTATAATCGAGTCCCCACGGCGCATGAGAGTGACGTGTAGGCTGGGTGGATATTCAAACAGGAACGGTCTGAAATTACTATTTCTGAGAATTCTCGATGATTTTTAAGAATTACTTACATATTTGGTACGCTTCGTGTGTGGCATGGATGTGAATGTTGTAGATATTCAGTGTTGCATTCATCATTTATTTTGCTGAAATATGGAAATTGTGTTAGGGGACGAAATTTGAAAGTCAAAGACGTAATTAAGTTCGAATAGGAAGTAATGGGATGTATATTGTTAATGGTACGAACCATGTTTGTTTTCTATCAATTATTTTCATTGCTGTGCTTTAAAAAATCCCCATGGTGTAATTTTTCATGACAGATGTATGTAGCGAGTTTGAGTACCTATGTCTGAATATTTAGCTTCATATATGTAGAGTTTTCGGAGCCATATGTGTAAAGCTGTACCCTTCTATGCTTACCCAACAAATTCTGATTCACGGAAAGCACTTTGTCATGATTAGCTACTCTGTGACATGTGTGATATTATTTCTAAATATTGTTCTAACAATCCTCAGCTACATTATGTACCGAATCCCCCACAAACGTAAGAGATTAAAGCGCTGAAATTAGTTTGGCTTGGAGCTATTGAGCCAAAGGACCAATGAAAAAATTAAAAAATACTTGCTTTGTTCTCATAAAGCTTCTAATTAAATTCCTCGAAGTTCGTGCAGGTGATTTTTCGGGGAATGAAAATATATTACCTGCAAACACAACGGAGTTTATTAATAATAATAATTCTGAGCCTCTTCTTCCTTACGCCTCATTGTTTTTAAAGTCGAGTGGATTTTAGAATTACAAAACCCAAAATTACATCCTTCTTATTTTTTAATAAACTTTCGTAGAACAACAGTGTGCACTTTTACTAATTACAAGATCAAATTAAATACATTTACCTGCGATTGGATGGTGGCGCAAAAATCGATGCAAGCCTCGATTCTCTTAGAAGTTCACATTTCAGAATGTAAACAAGTTTTTCCATGGAAATTCCTTAACTACGTGTCGCACATTGAACCTGCCGCGTAAAAGCTTACAGGATCACCTGGTACATTTTTATCGTTTGCATTAAGGACAGCGTGGAAGCTCTTAATGGCTCCCTGCTTTATGTTATCACGAAGAGGTTCAGCTGCGAGAAAATATTTAATATAAAAACGTACATTATGGAGTGTGCAAATTTATGGAAACACACTTCAGAAAGATTTACCTGGCGCTCTTAATTATCGAAGCCATTCAATCATTTATCAATCCTCGATCTTAATAGTCATATTGGTACTTCTGTATATTTCAGTGAAAACACATTTGATCCAAATTATGTAAAAATTTTCAACCTGAGATACTTGTTGATAGTATTAATGATACTTATTGAAAGATTTAACTTTATAAACGGATTGGATTTACAGATACCATTTATCAGAGTATTGTGTAATTGCGAAACAATATATTGTAGTAACTATATGAAATGCAATTACCAATAACAACATTTTGGTAACAACTGTATAAAATTTGAAAATAACGTGAAAGAACTGTTTTATAGCATCGTGCTACGTAAAGTATGCTAATTAAAAAGTTTAAGTAGAAGCAAATGTGAAAATAAAAGGGTTAATACAAATTAGTTTCGGTGTTGTAAAAATTTAATATGTGAATTTATATAAATGGAATACTATATTTCAATTTAGAGACTCATATTGCATGCGAAAGGTATGTTATATTAACAATATTTCGTAATTGCATTGTTGAAGTTGATGATTGAAGCTAGATGAAAGGAAAAGTAATTTGATCTCCAAAGATCATTAATTTGATTATTTAATTTCACCACTTTTTACTATTGTACGCGAGTAATAATTATAAAATCATCTTTATATTTAAGGCATTGAGAGCAACAACGGACTAACCCACATTCTTTTCGAATTTGAGTTAGTAGTAATAATGTATTCCAATAGGCTCTACTAATCATATAAAATAGGAAAAAAAATGTTCAATTGTGGGTTAGTCCGTTGTTGTTCTGAATGCTTCATTTTTCCTAATATATTCCTTAGGAATCTTAATAGTGCTTGAGATATCAGTTACCATCCAATACTTTCCCTTCACCTTGATTTTATAAATAATTCCTCCAATTGGGTCACAAATGGGTACGCTTTCAAACATGAACTAAAATACGAATTATGAAAACTCCATAATAGACCCTAATGTACTGTCCATCAATTTAGTTGTGAAAAAGTCTATAATGATAATTTATTTTATTTAAGTTTTAATCTTCCGTGATGCTGTACTATATTTGAAATTAAATATTATCAGCACATTTACAGTTAAATATCTCCAGGAATTTAACATACCTATCCAGAGTTTCTGTTTCCGAATTTATTTCTGGCAATAGAAAAAAAAAAATAACACGTTACGTGTTTAATTATTCGCTAATGAATAGCAGCAAACCTGCCTCCACGTCTGTTGTTGGAAATTGTAATAATAAACCCGTATAATAACACATGAGAAAATATGCCCACAATTATTTGCACAGCTTTAATCAGTCTGCTTAATTAAGTAACCAATTCAGATGATTAATCAATTTGACCGGCTGACCTATTTAGTTCATTAACCTGTTTGGCGAGTTCGCCGCTTAGTTGATTAACCACACCGGCTGGCTTGGATGATACGTTCTGATTAGTAAAGTCTCGACAGTTTTGGCATTTTAATTAAATCGATTCTTTCCATTTCAATACTATATAACATTATTTAAACGTAGACACATACTTAATTCAAGTATTTCGATACCGACAATTTAAGAATATAATTGTTAAAAATACTTCTTCTTCAAATTAATCTAATCTTTGGGTATAATATAATTCCTTACAAGAAAATTATATTGAAAAGTATTTATATGCAATTTTTGTTCTGATATTAATCTATCTGTGCTTGCTTTTAATTAACCCCTTTTTCTGTTAGTTCATTTCTTAATTATATTTTTCTATTAATCTGAATAAATTACTTCATGGCAGGCTATGATGCTCATGAATTCAGTCATGAATATTCTAATAGTTCAAATATTTCTAGCCATAATCTTCAATCGTTTCGTTCAATATATCTATTCATTTGCACCTTTCAATGGACAAAGGGAAGCAAGAGATCCATAAAAGGAACATATTTCTTAATAATAATATTTTACTTATTATTAGTTCAGAAAGAAATTTCGAAGCAACTTTATAAAAAATAAGCATAAAGATTCGTTAGAGCGTTCCATTGCCAGTTATACATAACATTTCACATGCAATAATTTTTCAAAATTTAACATAGCTTACATCAGTGGGAAGTAATAACACTGATGGTTGCGATTGCAACCACTGACACCTTCCTTTAGAAATGTTTTATTTCTCCAATACGAAGGCATTTTACATAACAATGTAGCCTCAATAATTAGTCCCACTGAACCGAGTACACTCTACTTAAATCCAAATCCGCTTAATTTGAACTCGCATCCTAAAAAGATTATCGCCGTTTTCTTCGTAGGTCACTTCGTTTCCCAAACCATATCCTCTCCTCAAATTCCTCCCAGACATGGGGCACATACATGCTTGCGTGTGTTTCGCTTAATCAGAGTTCCCGATAATTCGAACTAGTTTACGTGTCGCTTATCTTGCATTATCGAGGCTCCAGATACCTACAAATGCTTCCTCAAAATCCATCGACATTCTTATCGACTGGCACAGGGTATTAAACCAGGTTTTCAAATTCACGTAGAAACACGACACCCGATAAAAAAAAAACACACATTTTAAAACACCTTCCAGAGAAATCTGGATATTAGCCACACCCGAGGTTTCTTCGACACTCTCTTCATCAACGAGGCAGGCTACTTTCCAACAATGGCACGCCATTTTCCCAGCACTTGTAGAATATTTAACCATTCGACACATCCTCCATATCCATTCCCGTCCCACCGTTCGTCCCCGGCGCCACGCGGAACTCCAGCGAATTTATCGACACGATCGGAAGTCCCGGTAATTCGGTTCGCGCGGAACAAAACGTTCCGCTTTAAGTTGTCGACGTGGCAAGCAGACGCGCGCTATGCGCCCGACTGTTTTGCTTACGGTTGACGGTAAGCGGGCACGATAAAAACTGGCGAAAGCGTGGAGAGCTGGGAAACGAGATCGACGAGGTTTCCACGGGCTTGAAGCGAGCTATCGAAGGCGCGAGATAGCGCGCGACACGAAACGGTGGATAGAGATCGTCGGTGCTGGGTAGTCATAAACGACGTGAATCGGAAGAAAAACTGCTAAACGAAAATGCCTGCCCCGGAAGATCGGGCAGAGCGATCTAATGGGGAAAATAATGGATTTTCGGCAGTAAAGATCGCCTAGCCAGATCAGCCAATCCACCCGTTGCCCATCTTCCTCCTCGATTTCACTCTTTCCGCAGTCAACGGGACGACGGGGAAAGTGGAATGGTCACCGACTCACGGGGAGAATCTGGACTCGCACTCTGTTAACGCGCAAGTGACGCGGGGGTAGGTACTAAATCTTCTGCATCGATCATCGAGATGTGGCTTTAATTATTAGTGGCGATGTCTTGAAGATGCCTTGAACCTTTTCGAACGTCTGATGACAAATTACAACCGCCTGGAATATTTTAATCACAGAGATTTTAAAAGGGGTGGCTGATTTTGAAGGCTGGTTCTTTAAGAATGAAAGTAGATGTGTGAGGTAGAATTATATTTGTAAAAGTTCATTTGTGTGTGTGTGTGTGTGTGTGTGTGTGTGTGTGTGTGTGTGTGTGTGTGTGTGTGTGTGTGTAGGGTTAGTATATGGTATCCAAAAGGACGACATGTCCTCCTTTTTTTTTTACTGAAGTGTAGTGTCCCCCTATCACCTAAAAATGTCCTCCTTTTTTGTTTTATCCACAACTCAAGCGACCCACTCGCCTCGGCTTCACCCGACAAAGTTCCTTCACTGTTTATCAGATCCAAAAATGAAAAAGGAGGGAACCTAGTCTAGATTAGCTAACGCTCACAATAATTCATATTTTACTATTATTATTCCTTACATTTCACTGATTGCTACAGTCCAGGGCAATTAAATTAAAAAAAAACATCTACAAATCGTCACCACACCTGTGCAACCCATTGTGTTACCTTAGACTCGTAAAATAATATGGCGAGCGAAATCGTCGCAGGTTCGCGTGATAGTAACCCCGAAAACTGAAAACAGAAGTATCGACAAAGGTTGCCCCATGTACGCTGGCTCCCCGCTTCCTGCCCCGGTTCGCGAGGGAAGCACGAAGATTTTCAACTACCGTTCAAATTGACCGGACGGATTACCGAAGCTTCCTGCGGACTAATTGATTGTTCGCAAAATTCCACGCAAGCTCCCGTGCTTTGACCGAAAATTTACAGTCCTCGGGCACGCCAAGCTTCCCGTTAGCGCGTTGCGTGAATTTTCTTCAAAGTACACGTAATACACCTTTCATGGCCGGAGTACAGTGACTGTTGGGGCCGGTATGCCCGCATGTAGTTAACCCGCCGAGGGGAAAAAATTAGGAAAAAATATATATACATATATGTATATATGTATTTAACTGCGGTGAACCAGCCGCGCGAAACTTTCGTCTCTGTTCTCGAACCTTCGCGGAATGTTGCATCGCGTGACGCAGTCCCCGGCGGAATTTTATCCTGAAATTTTCGCGTCCTCTGAGGTTGCTTTTAAAGCTCGCGGCTTGTGCTGTATGAAACTCGAACGTTCCGTCCGCTTCCCCTATCCGTTCTTACTTCTATATTTAAAAGCGTTTCCCTTGTGTTATGCATTTCGTATGCTCTAACGTTTCCCCCTTGATTCTTTTGTCCCGTACGTTCCGTGTGATTTTGTCGCTGTTAAATTGTTGATGGCAGTTTAAATTCCTGGTAAAGGGCTCTGAACGGTCATTGGACCATGAAGAATTCATACAGACAATAAGGAATGGCAGGTAACGCAACTGTCACCGGGATTTCTCCGTAGAAATTGTTGACAGCGTCCCAAGTTTCTTTAAGGCACTTCTCGCAAATCGTGGCGCAACGGAGTGTATTACACCTTAGGCAATCACCTAAACCCTAAATTTATAAAAAAAAAGCATTCAGAATCGAAGCTAGTGCGACCTGGACCAAAAACGAGAGCCGCCGATGGGGCAGGAAAATTAACGACGGAACATGCGGCCGCATGTTGGATCCAAGCTGACGCGGTCGCGCAGCAAGTGCACAGTGCTCGCGATCGAAAGGGGAAGGAGGACCGTGGAGAGGCGAGGGAATCTAGTACAGGAGGAAACGTACAGAACAACGAGGAGAAGAGGAGGAGGAGGAGGAAGGGGAGGGGCGGTAGCGTGCAGTCTATCAGAGATTAGAGGGTCGATCCATTAGGGAGTGATTTAGCTTGACGGTCCCCGAACGCATGCTGCCACCATCCACGGCAGCGCGTACATGCTCACCACGCCACGAACTATCACTCTCCGGCATCGGTATCGAAGTAGTCGATGCAACAACTATCCCCCGATCCTTATCGTGAAGCGGAGGCCGTGGCGCGCGGCTAGGAAAGGCCAGCCAGTTAGGTCAGACGCGCAACTGTCGGTTAGCGGTCGGCAGTGAGCATAATCAGCTGAAATGAAGTAGGTGCGCGCCGGGGCCGCATTCCACGAGGACGTTGAGCGCCAGGCATGCCACCCTCTTGCCGCCGTGCCGAGGCCTGCCCTCCTCCTCCTCCGCCGTCCTTAACCGCCGCTCTCCGCTCGGATGAATTCCGTGTAGGAGATGCGTTTACCCTTTCCTCCTGGTACCTAACCCGGGCCTGGTAGCTAGGACGAATCTAACACGGCTCGAGGGAAGGGTGGAGGGCAGGCCGGGGAGCACGTAACGCGCCGAATGATCGAGGGTGAGCCTGGTGGAGTGGAGAAGGTTGCCAGCGCGGTCCCAGGGGCGCGATGTGTCGTGCCTAATTACAATGTCCAGCGCTTCCCTCTGTCCAAACACAAACAGCGAGGCAAATGCGCTCCCGTCGTCGCTGAAATGCAGGCTGCCGGCTCGCGCCTTGCCGCGGCCTCTCAATATCTGTCGATATTGTCAACTGGCAAACGTTACTATCGGCCCGGACGTTCCCACGCGTGTCACGCGATTTTATCAAAAAATGGACAACGTTGAGTTTGTAGAGTGATTACTGAAGGCGTGCAGCGATTTCTGTAAAGCACTGGGACGGTCTTGTGAAAACGAATGGATCGGTGGCATTTTTAACTTTGAAATCGAATGGGGTTATATCGAAAAATGGCTTTGAAGCTCATGATTCTGCGGTTTTGGACAAAAGAAACTGGTAGTGAGCCGTACTCACGCAGGGTAAAGTGCCATGTGTGCCCTACGACCGATATTTCAGGGCCGCTCTGGCAACTCATAAGTAGCGTAAAGGTATGTTTCCCTATACGCGTCTAGGCAATGAAGCGTCAAGGAATTGATAGTTGATTTTCTAAAAAAAAAATGAAGCGCTATATAAGAAAAAGTTACTCTTTCTTTTCGACTTATGACAAGTAAATAAGTCGAGAAAAAGGAATAAAATTGTTTGATATTGCGCTTCATTTTCGAGAAAATCAACATTTCGAGAAAGTGAACATTTGTTCCCACCTTTGTCGCACGCCTTCCTTCATGCGAGACACTGCAATGCTTGTTAGCATTTGAAAAATTCATATTTATCTTCTTGACGAATGCGGCTGTTGTCACTCACCCACGTTCGCTTTTCGCATTTTAATCGAACTGGAAAAAGTATTGGTATGAATTAAAGGAAGGAGAGATCACGCAGGTTTGGCTGATTGGTAATTCCTCAGTAACGAGCTTACCGTACCGAAGTCCTTGTACTGTGAAAACGTCTCTGGATCGGATGTCTGCCGTTAACGAATGTGTTGTCCTCTGAAAGGCTGACTGGTCAGTCTCCCAGGTGATCACTGCGCATGTCGATCGGAATTAATTCCACTGCTCGTGATAGGTTTCCGGCGTCTACTCGAAGGAAATCGGTGGGAAACGCGATAACTGATTAACTGACTTCAGGGTGCAACGGTAGCTTGCACGTTGATCACAACGAATGAATTGAGCTAGGATCGGGATCAGATATATATATATATATATATATATATATATATATATATATATAACGCGCAGGTTCAAAGTCACCATTTGTACCACCCGTCGACGGAGCAATACGTACTTAGGTAACTACGGATTAACTTACGTGGAGAGATTTTCGGATGTTCGCCTCCGATTGCTTTGGTTTTCGATGAAAGAAGTTTTTTAAAAACATTTTTCTGTGCTTAATATTACGAAACAGCAAGTACGAAGGAGACAAGAAGAGTACCGCGCAATTTTTTCAGAACCCAACACCCGATGCGAAAACACGCGCCACTCGAATCGTTGTCGCGTCGGTTTGATTAACCTCGCGCCGCGGGTTTCGATCGCTGTTCCGTCGCTGTGTGATTTTTTTCGGTGGTCAGGGGTTACTCAGTGGAGCACAACAGCGGTCAATTAAGTAATAGCCTGACAAATTGTTCGCGGAAAAAGTTGAGAAGATTAATTGGTGAAATGGGCAAATTGATTTCAGGGTGGGTGGTAGCTGGTGTTTGGTGGATCGGTTCGGTTTCGAAGATAGAATAATTAGACCCTAAATTGGTTTCGGTTAAACTGCTGCGACGGAAATTGCACCGCGTGGTCGGTATGCTTTTCGTAACGGAATGGAAGAGTGGATATTGAAAGCGTTTGGTCGTAGACTTCCATTAGCCTTCTGGTGTTTCATTATAGTATTAGTTGCTCCTTTCTGTGTCTATGGGAAACGTTAGAGCCTCTTGAATAGTGGTTGGAAAGTGTTAATGTATTATGCGAACAGCTTATTGCTGCAACTCGCCTTTGCATAGTGCCTATTTATACTTGTCAATGTTCTAATTACTTAATATGCGTGCGGCACTGATGCAACAGAGACGAATTATTATTATCACAACCAAAAGAAGAAGTAAAAGAGTATAAGTGAATTTTTCCTTACAAGATTTCATGAGGAAAAGCTGGAATGTTACATTAAAAAATCAACATTTTGTATTTACAGTAGTAAATTCTAATTGAATTGTTTTCTGTGACCAAAGTATTGTCTAGTGCAAATTTATTTTCACAGAAACTCAGGAAAATCATCTGGGAGAATTCACTAGATTAGCGCTTCCAATGATTTTCGATCCAAATTGCAGTCAGACTAGGATAAACATAACTTACCACACAAAATAAAAATAATACATCAAATGGTTGATCATTTCGGGCCGTCTTTAAATTACGTAAGGATAATTTTCACGATTTCACACCCCCTCCACCCCCCCCCCCGGTATAAGAATTTGTAAGATTTTATATTCCAACCCCTTCTTTAGGCTACTCATATTAAACATTGGGTTAGAAAAATATTACGTAAGACGCTACCTGACCCCCCGCTCGCCCTTTATAAGAAAACCTAAGAAACTCGCGACTTCTTCCCCTCTAAAAAAGCCTTACGTAATTTAAGAACGACCCCTTTGGATTATTCCATGTGTGTTACAAAGATTTTACGAATCGTTTAAACTTCCAAAGCGATCAAATGATGGAAGATCCGCGACGATAGTAGGAAACATAATTTTATATCGTTCCTCGACCATGAACGATAAAGCTAAATCGAAGTGCTGCCATGGGAAAACTGAGGGCGGAGGCGCGTTTTCGAAATGCAAACCAATTTTCGTCCGCGAGATTAATGGAGGGTACAAATGCTCGGCGCCAAATATCACATATTTTCCGGATAATGTGCAACGCTCGTAAATAATAACGGCTCCCTGGTACTTCTCACGTAAACACGGGTTTCCGATGAATGGGTGTTAAATAGCATTCATTAAAAATCTTTATTACACACCCAGCGCGGTGTAATTGAACCGTGTATCCCAATCTGCACCTGGTGATTTGGAATTCCAGCAGTGACCTTTGTGCTTTTAAAACGTTCCGTACTATTTCGAATAGGAGACGGGGAAATGATGCGATGTTAATTTGTTGTGAAACGATAAAAACGAACCTGCTGATTAACGTAAACAAACATGGTTGAATGCATATTGTTTATTCCTATAAGGAGAAACAGTTGTCATGAAACATTTGTAAATGAAGAGGAATAGAGTTTGAGTGTTGCTAAAACAACTTGTAAGGGGAAAGATATTGATAGCTTCTCGTTCAATTTTATTTTTAGTGCAGTAAGTTAAGATTATTTAATTCTCCAACATGGTAATTCTTACAATTAGATATGTTTAATAAATTACAAACCAAAATGCCTCAGACACTTAGGCAAGAAGAGCTCATAGAAAGAAAGGTAATTCACCATAAATGGAGTTAATTATATAATCTGAAAGACGTTGAACTTTGCCTTAAATCAATTATCTAATCTACTGTATCAATGTTTTACCAAACACTTGACGCCACACTACAAAACTTCATAGCGTAATCTGAAATCGCATTACTAAGCGCCTTTCAGATAAACATATTTATCACAGGTAGGAATATTCAAGCATTGTCCATCTTTTTCTATCTTTCGCAAACCAACTCTGTTTCGATCAGCCGACTACACCCGACCTATTGCCTGAGCCACATCAAAAGACACTTGTCTTTCTCTTGATAAAATGTCCGCGTTGCTTTGGACGCGTGAATCAATAGAAGAGCGCGAGTATTAGATTAAAGAAATTGAAAAGTGAGCGCAGCCCATTAGGGAAGTTAGCAGTAATTCCCGAACTGGCGCTAACTTCTCCAATTTCTCGTTCTGGCTCCATCTCCGGCGCTCGCTCGATATATCGCCATCCTTTGTGTCCCTTCTGAGCGTCCACTGTCCCATGGTAGGCAGAAAAGTTAAGGAGCATTCGACCATACGCCTGCGAACGTGATCACGGGTGCGAGGAGATCGCTCAGATCGCAAAAATTTTTACTGTCCACGCGACGGCTATTGGAATCGCGCAGGTAAACGAGACAAGGGGTCGGCCAATTACCGAAAGCAATTACCGAGAGCAATTAACGTGAAAGTTACAATAAGTAATTAGCGCCCTTGCGAGTAGCTACTTGTAATTAACTTACGCTCAGCTGCGTTTTTCCGTTATTACGTATTTTTCGACGCAAAGCTACCGCCGGTTCCTGGCACGAGACCGCGACTGCGCCCGACGCCCCAGGTAAAACGGAGTTCCAGGCTTGAAATTCTTCCCACCACCTCTGCGAAACGTATTAAGCGTTATTACATTACGCAGGTAAAAAGGGAACGAACAATTTTAGCCGAGCGCGCATCTGAGCCTGCAGGCGGATGATTTTGGTGCACTTTGGGGCTCAATATATTTTTCTATGTCAACTTTTTCTTTTTTCATTTAAAATATTGAGTTCCTCGTTTTATTATACTTCGTAGGTTCGTGTTACTGCATTTCCCAATCATCTAGCTAAACCTCAATAAATAATGAAAGCGTCGAAAGTGCAGGTGCAAAGTTAATGAAACTCGCGAACGAAAACAAAGAGGTTGTAATAAATTTTCTACTCTTGAAACATCCCAAACAAAATGTGTTAATTCGACCTGAGCTATACTTGGCTGATAGGCTCTTCATATTTCCTACGTTTCTACAAATTTCAAAATAGAGGCAACTGTAACCGCAGCATATGTATGGAACGTATCCGTGTTTGCGTCGACGGCACTCGGATCACGACTGTTAATAAAATTTACAACAGCTCCGTGACGCCTTTGTTGCAACGCGAACAGAAACGATAAAGCGTTATACGACACTGTTTCGTTATAAACGCAGGCGGAGGTACTGCTGAAGGGTTGCGGACGAACGTCGCGTATCATGAACTCCACACATGCGCTCGGACTTATATGAGCGTGTTGTGCACGGTTTTCGAAAATAAACGTGCGTGATAAGGTTTACGGCGTTCATTCAGCGGTAGCGTTTGTCTTGTTTCAGTGGCCATAGAAGGCAGTTGATTTCACAATTGCGCTCAGCTGCGGAAGAAATCCCAGCTGTCTCGTTGGGCATGCGTCATTAACAGCGCCGTTACCCACCACTGTTTTGTACGCGCACATGCCCGCTTTATTGCAAATCTACAGAGAATTCTCAAGGGTTGCCACTAACAAACGCGTGAATTGTCTTTTCAATTCTGTTGAGCTTGCGAGGCTCAACTAATCATCGTGGTACGCGTGCATTAGCGACTTATCACTTGTCAAATTAATATTAACTGACTAGTTTAAATGGTAGAGCTAATGGTTCAAATTTGTATGTGAATACGTACTAATAAATATAGGAAATCTAAAAAGTAATTCAAATTAAAAGACATTAAGTCACCTGAAATGTAGTTACAACTTGAGAACCAAGCAATTTTAACTGTTACAGCCTGGGTTCGATTGCTACGCGTTCGTCGAGTTCGCCGACCACGTAGCCGCATCCGCAGCGTTAACAGCCCTCAATCAGAGACTTTTCCTGGGCAAGGTGAGTTCGAACCTTTCTCTTACCTTCCACGAGAGTATCAATCTCCACGTGGACCTTAATCTCTTATCGAACATTCAATGACATTACATCAGCGATTCTATCCAATCGCGGTATCACCTCCCTCTCCTCCCAGACTCCACCAGGAATCGAACAGTGAAACAGCAAGAGGGCGAGCAACCGTATCGTTCCACGCGATTTCTTAATATCGCCGAGGCACATCATAAACCGTATGTCTCGGCGGAAACCGCGTCAACGCGGGATAGGATAAGTTTTCCCGTCTCCCGAGTCCTCACGTTCTTGTATCCTCTCCACACCCCCGATGTTCGGCCCAGCGTATTCCGAACCTATGTACGGTTAAAGTTCGCTCGTTGACGGTCACAAGTCGTGTTCGGGGCGCACGTCGTGAGTCGGTTGCGGGTGAATCATGGTGGCAAGCTAGCGGGGGCAAGGGTGTACCGTGCGGTTTGGGAGAGAAGGACAGTGGAGGAGGGCGAAAAGAGGGCGGGAGAGATGGTCGGAGGGAAGGCCGTGCGCAAGGGGTACGCCAGAGGTTGAGAGAAGGTATTGGGATCCAGTTGGCATAGCTAATGCTCGAATATGTCATAGTTTGGTGGGATGCGGTCAGAATTATACATGCTTCGAGATATACGCGCGAGTTACCTCATTCTCCAGTATTGCTCCCTCCGTACGTACACCACCTTCAACCCGCCTGCCCTTTCTTCGCTCGCTCTTGCACGCCGTGCTAGTATTCTCCAGGTCTCCTAGCTTCACACCAACCCCTCCCCGATACGCGGTTCCTCTTTCGCCGTGGGCACATCGACTCGCCACCTGGCCCTCTCGCTCGCACCCCCGTTTCTTCGAGCACCCTCCCCCTCGCCTATGTCGCAAGGCCTCTATTTCATACACCACCACCATCAGCGCCCACCGATTCACCATTCTGCCGCGACGTATATCGCGGCCCCCGTAACGCGGAGAGTTACTCGGTTAGTTTAGATTCGCTCAAGCAAGTTTCGATGTCGTGCTTGCCTACTCCCCCGCCCCGTCTCTGCTTCCGCGGGTTGAATCTCTGTCAGCCGTTCCTATAACCCCACTCTCCCCCCTCCCCCCCCCTCCCCCGCCTGGCGGCGGAATCTCCTTCGGGAGCCTTGCTACCACCTTCCACGCCAGCCACCCTGCAGCGATTCACGCAGCCAGCCACCTTCTCCCACTTCGCTCCAGACAACCCATACCAGGATCCACGAGTTCGCCATCACCGCCGACACATTACTAATGCCGAACTGGTCGTAATAGATTGGATACCTGGAACTTGGATACGTCAACTAATGCGCTGGGGCAACCCCTTTGGCTTGTTATCTCCTCGACAGACCTTATGCTTACTTTCTACCTGCTTCCTCCATACAGTGGCCGGTGGAGCGCCAAATACCGTGGCTTCATTGCTTTTAGTTTTCATCAGCTCCGATGGATTCCCCTACTGTGATAGTAATTATTCGAAGCTTTGCAAATCAGATGGATTGTAGAAGGAAGATTGAGAGTTCCTCTACTGAGCGTAGACCAAGTGTCAGCACCACCCATCTCCAGAGTAGCACGCTAAGGTCGTCGTGCCTTCTGGAACGTTCACTCGTTACACTTTTAAATCAGTTGTTTAATTACCAACAAACCTTCTAACCAATCGAGCGAACCGTTCCTGACTACGTAACAATCCCCGATCCACCTCGCTTATCGAGCTCCCACGCCACCGCAAGCAATGGTACCTATATACCTACCTTCTACCAATGGCACCTACAGTCCCTGGAAATGGAAGTGGACAGGGCCATTGGGGAAGGAAGGGAAGGGACACGGAGGCGAACAGGGAAAAAACGAGTTTCTTATGCGCGTGGCGGTGCTTATTCCGCAATGCGGTCCTAAACGTGCAGCTGAGCGGTGCGATCGCTAAGGAAAGTGCGCTGGCATTTCGCTATGTAACGAGGGGAATTAACCCCAAGTTTAAGCGCGATACAGCCGCCAACTTTACTTTACTTACCTAGCCGTGTCCCATACCACCGGGGTTCACCCCGTCGCCACCACCTTCGCGGCAGTTCGCTCACCCTTTCCGCTCACCTCCGCCCCTCCACTGTCACCCTCTCCCTCGCTCTGTTGCTCTCCGCGTCTCTGTCTCCGTTCCCGCGACGCAGGCATAGTCTCTCCACTGCTCGTTAGGCCGAATTATACTTGCTTCGAGACTTGCCGAGGAGCGCTGCGCCGCGCGCGATCGTGCGTGGCGCGTAATTCCAAGGCCGAAATTATTAATACGACCCCGAGAAAGCGGCCCGGGTGCGTTGTTTCGCGATTTGCATTCATGATTGTTGACGGTCTATCGCTCGCTGTCCCGTGCACCGTGACAGAGAGTCAATGGAGGAACAATGCTGCGTAGCCTAGGCTCCCGTGAATCGCGGTTATCTTGTTACCCTTTATAGGATGCGTCACTTGCCGCGGTGCTTCCGCGTTATTGTCGATGATGACTGATAGCGATACCATGAATTACGCGTGGGGCTGCGCGCGTTTGTCTACCGCGTTAAGGAGATGGCCTGACACGATGGGCGATACGGCATGTTGCATGTAAAATAGGCTGCGGATTTATTGCTTCAAATAGTAGTATATATTTATTGACGTCTTCGATGCTTTGGGGTGCTTTTCTTGGGTTCTATTACCGCGTTGACTGCCACGGGGGTCACGAGTCATTAAGCCTTAAGGGGTTACTCTAATGTAACCGCCCGTCTTTCATCTTAGAGAATTTATTTAACAACAACTATATCGCGAAAACGAACTCACAGGCCAATATATCTGATACCGACTTTAGGCATAACCCCTTAATAGCGATACCACTTCTGCCACAATGTGCCCTCACATGGTGAAGTTGTGAAGACGTTGTTTAGACAAGAGTACGTATCCACTCAAGGTGATTGTGCGAGCGTTATGCACGATCCAAACATCAGGCTGGCAAGGCCCATTACTTACAGCAACAGATCTATTAACTGAATGCTGCGCGAGATGCATCGACGACCATTCGGCAGGCGGATGGTGGAATACTCATATTGAAATTTAGTGACGGGTAGATGGATTGGCAATTCCATTTCCAGGCATTGTGGCGATAGATGCGTTTGATAAGAAAGCGCAGCGTGGGCGAGCTAGCAACATTGTGTTTTGTGACGTACACAAGCGTTTCTATATTAATCGAAAAGGGGGACAAAGAAGCAATATCAAGCACTTGATGGCGCCAGTATAAACAGTGAATAATAGAACAAGGAAGTGGTTTGCTCGAAATTGTCGCTAATTAGCTGGAAGGTAAAGATCGATCGCCTTGATTACTAAATGTGAACGGACTTAGCGGGTTTAATATTTTCCTTGCCATACTTTATGGTTTCGAGGTTTCTCGGTTCACTGAAGCAAACGTAACTCAGTTTGGAACTTGATTAATGATAAAACATGTAATACACGTATATCGACAGTTACTTTACCACGCAGCATGGGCAAACGATTAGGACCAGCGTTGTTACGCGATTGAGCAACTAATCGGTTAGTCAAATTGGCAGTCGCACGGATAAATAGGTCAGCCGTGCTGCTTGTTTGCATGAATTTCTATACGCCAGCTCGATATATGGTATTGGTCAAACAACTCTAGGCGAATTAATGCATTGTAAGTTACTGTGAACTGCAAAATACTATCGTGACCATTGAATGGTGTGTGCTTAAATGTACAAACTTCATGTTCATTCGACCCCTCGACGGAATGGATTCTTCCATGCACAGGGTTATTTTTCAAGTCACTACTACTACTTAGAATCTTTAAATAAACTAGTAGCAACGAACGTAGTCATAGCCAATTTTTCTGGTTATTGAATCGAATAGTAATATTACAATACTAAGTATAATACTAATATTACTACTATTACAATACTAATATTAATAATATTACAACACTAATATCACTATTAGTACAATACTAATATTACCACTATTACAATACTAATATTAATAATATTACAATATTAATAGTAATAATATTACTGTTAAGTAAGCTGTAAGCAATAACAGGTTAAAACCTGGATCGATGTAGCAAATATTCCCAGTAATGTGATTAATAGAAACATCCCCCGTGTTTCCAATTATTCGAAGAAACCCCGAGCCGCCCCAAACAAAGGTCTCCATTTTATTCATTCACCCGTAGCCATCAATCCAATAAGGCGCCTTGAAAATCAAATTTCCTGGCCAGCTGATGCAGGAAATAATCCGTCGTACCATTGGAATCACGTCTGGCCTTGGAAGTAGCGAAAGAGACGGGGCGCGATCGGTTCGCCGGCAGCCACAGGGAAAGATAGGGACGCGAATGGGGCGTGGAGGATGGACGGTAGAAAAAGACGGAGCGAGGGTGCAGTAGCAGCCGATTCTCGGATAGCAAGGTTATCGGAGGTGACTTAAATTCAATCAGCCAGCGGTGACAAAAATTCCGTGGAATACTGTCCTTCTGCAGCCTCGCGGAATGAGAACGGCAACGGATGTCTGTCGTGCTTAAGACACGGACAAAGCTCGCCCCGATTTACCTCCGTATTAATGCGAAGCAGCACCGTGAAATTACCTACATCCAAGACGGTTCGTGTCCCCGTTCCTTTGTCCGTGCCTCGCGGTAGTCTTCCTCGATTTTCAGCCTCCCCGGGATCGAATTAACTAAGTATCCAGCCGAGGGAGGTGCATCTCGCGCCCAGTACAAATTGATCGTTGCCGAGTTTCTGGCGAGTTTCAAGTGTTAATGCAACTCATCGCTCTTCTTCGCGTCCCGCGCCGCGCCAGGAAACTCCTTCTACGCCCCGGATTTCTCGCAGGAAAATATTCTACCCTGCTGGATACGAGCCGTGCCGCGGACGTGAACGAAGAATGACCCGCCTCGGCACCGATTCTCCTGACGAATTAGGCGCTAACAGAGGACTTAATTAAAATCGTTCCCGACGTATGCTCCTTCTGGCGGGTTCCTTAGACGTTTGGCGCCTCGAGGAACAGTGGACGCGGTTCGTTTGCTGTCAGACATCTGTGAACGATGGGAAACCGGGGGAATTTTGTAAGTAGAGTAGGTAGTTGAAGTTTTGGTACTAGCGTTCCTTGTTTTATTTATTTTAAGTAATAAAGTGGAACTTAATTGACATGGTGAATGGTGTACTTTCGTAGCAGCTAAACGTTCCTGTGTGACTAGATCGTTTGCTAAGCCTCGAATCTAGTTCCACGTAGTCCGGTGGTATTGGTAGAAAGAGTGTTCCAAATTTCATATGACGTTAAACAAAATTGATCGAGAAGGAACAGAACCACAAAATATGCCGACGATAACTACTTATTTATATCAATTTAGATGCTTACAGTTTTGTTGACGATAAGTTTGGACATTCTTCTGTCGAAGTAACGACAACACGACGTTCCAGAGTACACAATTAAACGCTGAAGAAAGCACTGTTGACAACTATTTTCATCCACAGAATAAGCAGTGTCGTGTCAGGATGAATAGAAATATGGGAGAAGCGTGAAAGCATGGAGGACGGGTACGCCGATCGAAATCAGAGAGCGGATGCCTTCTGTAACGGGGCGGAAGATACGTCAGCGTATGAATATAGGAAAGCAGAAGATACGAGTCGCAGAAATGGAAATCAGTTCGGAGCAGCAAGTTACGATTGAGATTTAAGTTATTGACAAGCTACTTTGGCGAACCTCCGCCGAGATCTGCTTGGTTTATCCCGAAGGCCCACTGCCTTCTGATTTCCCTGAGGACCCAACCCTTGAGAAACTATTCTTCTGCCCACAATGACTCCCTGCCTTCGCGGCACTTCATCTCCATTGCGAAGCTCTCGCGTTCGCTATTGGCAGCTACGTGTCACAAGCACGTCGCTGTCAACTCTTTGTACCATCTTCAAGTCTCATCATTTTTCAGATGATTTTAAACCGTTAATCGTTCGACAACCTGTTACACTTCCCTCCCAGTCTGCTTTCTCGAGCATCGTATGTTAGAAACGCTAAGGACTGTGTTGTTTCTTTCAATTCCTTTTCATATTGACACTTTGGAAGTGGAGCATAGTTTCTTGTTAATTTCCAAAAAAGAGCCTTCCAACATACCCAATATTTAATTACTTTCAATTAAAAGGCCGAAGCAGTTAGACTTGTCATAAAAGTAACGAGCATCGTCCACTGAGCGCTTCTACCTAATCATCTAAAAGTACGTGCGTGCGTAGAACTCCTGAATATGCGTATCGTATCACATCGAAGCACGCTATTAAAATACTTTCAACGTGATTACCGTCCGAACCGAATTGTGGAAAACCGTACAATTCCGCTACGATAGCAATAGTAATGACAGCAATAAGATCACGAACCACTATTGCCGCAATAATGACGTAGGAATTGGTACGCTGCCGGACTTGCCTCCCTAATAAAACAGAAGTTGTTGCAATTCCATCGTTTATAGCTGGATGGCACGCGACCACTTCGCTTCCTATTGTAAATATTAGCTGCTACTTGTTCCAAGGAGAGATCGAGAAGGTCCTTGTCGAGTTGATCTGGTTACCTGATTGCTCTTAATAGTGCATACACATCGGCTCGACTAAAGTGGCTTGTCAACTTTTATCGCTGTTTGTTACTCGACTTCTACATTCGATAATTACAGCTGATACACTTGTGCGAGACAATGATCTATCAATTAAATTGGATGTCGATAGTGTTCAGCGATAATATATTACAAATACTTATTTTCCATTTGGGGGAGAGTGGCATAATTGGCATCTAAACAGAATCGTGTCATTCCATGCCGAATTAATCACCTCTTGGACTTGATGTTAGGGATGTTGGTGAAGTTGAAATATGATGTAGTCCACGTGAAATTATGGGGGATTTAAGTCATCTTTATGCTGGTTTCGATTTTTTTTTAAGAAATAGAAAGTGCCAAAGTTAGGTATCTTAGAAAATAATTTCGTACGGAGTGCATAATATTACGCGAAAAATAATCAATTGGGCATGAAGTGACTCTCGCATGTATAAACCAACGCAGCAACACAAAAATAATGACCAATAAATTGAAATAAATTGAAGCTGATACTTGCTCTTTAAGGCAAAGTTTATTAACATCATAAGCTTTAAAGAAACATGTTTGTTTAGTCAAAAATATGCATTATATATGACGCTACAAATGAGCGGACGCTAAATTTTTTCCCCACCGTTCTCGATCCGATTAAATTGCAAACACGTGTGCGTCTCGTGGGTCGAAGCGTTTCCCCGTCGCGAGACTAGCTCTTCGTAAGCGGAATAAAAGGACAGTAGACTCTCGCGATCGCAAACGATGCTGCCTCGGCTCTTCTGCCTGCTTCATCCTCCACTTTCGAACGTCTGTATGAAAAGCAGCAATCTGTCAGTGGAATGGCTGCGAGATTCGTACGAGTGAAACACCAACGAACGAAACGAAACGAACAATGGTCAGCAGTACGAACGGTGGACATTTCGCCTATTTCTCCCTGTCCCCCTCCAACCCTCGACACGTAGTATATTTTATCGCATTACTGGCATTGTTGCATCAGTTCCCAGCTATAGCCCCATGGTCACCACTCTCCGTGTTACCCCCTTCGCTCGACCGACCCCCGTCCCCTCCATACCGAACACCATTCCACGAGGATTAAATATTGACTGCGATTCTGATTTATAGTAATTGCCGGAGGGAGCGGGGCAGCGGGAAAGTGAGATGAAACGGGCCGATGCCAGAGGGACGGGACGATCGAGCCGGGAGGGGGCGGCGAAGGGTAAAAGAGGGCGAACCAACGGGTGTGAGGGAAACTGGACGGATTTCGAGGGTGGGCGCGGGAGGGTCGGAGGGTGCTCGGAGGCGGAGGTGGAGGAAAGCCATTCCCGTGCCCGCTTTCCCTCGCTGACAGATGCATTTGCCAAAGCGTTGCGGACGTTTCTGGCTCGTTCTACGTCGTCACGCGTCCCGTCGTTATTATAGCGCATTTTTATTTAGCGACTGTTACCGTTCATCGCTTACAGAACTCCTGCGCGATGCTATCGCTCGGAATAATCGGGCAATTTATGGCCCGAGCCCCCTTTTACCGTGAATAACGGTAAATCACGGATCGCCAGATTCCTAGGCGGCGCGTCTCGCTTTTTCGCTTCCCTTTGTCGAAGCAGCGAGGATTCCGCGGTTTTGGGAAAGCCGTGTCTTTACTTGCAACTGAAATTGAGTGACTTTGTATCGAATTGCCTTTTGCATCCCCCTTGCCGTTACATTCTCGTGTAATCCTTTAAAAAATCTGGGATTTTTTTTTTAAAGGACACTGTAACACATAGAGTAAATGGCGATTTTGATATTGATTTATACATCTTTTAACCCTTAACCGGTGACGTGGAGTCTGGAAGACTCATGCAGAATTATTTTGAAATTATTGCTCACGAGTACACCTTGTTATCTGCCATTGAGAAACATGAAACGTTCGCATGATGCACAGAAGCTTGTCAGTGCTTCCAGCAGTTTTCACAACAGCGTCAGCCGAACAAATGTTGGGCAGACAGTTTCATCAAAAACTTGAGTTACCACGGCTTAAAACTACGCATCCCTTCCACTATTCTGCAAACTTGCAAAGTTTTAAAAGACTCAGCATTGAACGCTTTGCGATTGTTCTTTGTCAGTATCGCCTGCAATATAAATTCTTCCACCTCTTTCTTAAATCGCAGATTAAAATCGAAACGCCGCTAATTTCACAAAAGAAGCGTCAAACTTAAATTAGATAAAACAGTGAAATATATTTCTGCTCTTTCTATCACAGTGAAATTAACACGCAGCTACCAGCATCCAACTCGTCAGAAACCCCTATGCGCAATCCCCAGCACTTGCCCTCGCAGTCGCGTGAAAATGCCCAAAAATCCACGGGGTGGGATGAAAGTTTTGCTCGATTTTTCACAGGCGAGTCCTCGCACGCGTTGCTAGTGCAATCAATTATTCGTTAATTGTTACTAATTAAGGCAAATAATGAGATGCTGGGTGTGGTGGAGTAAAGGGCGAGTGACGCGATGGGTTGGAGAGGAGTAAGCACAGCTTGGGGGTGGGAGTGGGGTTGCAGGAGGAGAGACGGAAGCTGGTCACCGGCTACCAGTTGAGAAGGGTGATTTAGTGAGGGAACAGCAGGCGGCGCCGATTATTTTTGGTTTTAGCCGTGGCGGCCATTATTTTTGGTCTGCCGGCTTGCCGCAACTTGGACTCCGCTCGGCCAGAAATTTAGTGTGACCGAGTTGAAGTGCGCAAAAAGCCCGCTGCCCTCGGCGAAAACTACGGCACCGTACAACAGCGAGGGCCGGCGAATTGCAGATACCTTGTGGCGCCGTGAAAGACGAACCTGCTGCGGTAAACAAGACGACCCCGCAATTCTGCATCAGCTGCTGGTTAGTTACCGAATAACAGTGTCCTATTCGTTGCCGTATTAAACACAGGGGCGATGGAACGTTAGCCACCGGCATAAAATACATACTTCGAATGGCTTCGCGACACATAGGGCGGTGGTCTCCAATGGCCACACCGGAGGATGCGAAATTGGTTGTTGAAACATTTCCAGGGCTTAGGTTGGTTTGGTTCGGTCACCTTAGGCCGCCGCGGGAGCTTCCGAATGCCGAAGTATTTTTAGTTATTTCGTTTTCGCCAGCACGTGAAATATAAAGGGGGCGCATGTCTGGTGGCGAATTAGGGTGGAGCTTAAAAGTTAAAAAAAAAATTAAATATTTGTTTATAAGCCACCCTGATTTGTTCCATTAGATATATAAACACTCAAGAATAATAGCGAAATATGTCAGGACTCTGTAATTTTTCAAAAAACACGAATTTTTTTAATTGGAAACATTTTAAATCTCTGTAACCTGTGTCAGTATATCGTTTGCAAACCAGAGAAAACAATTGAGCAAATATTATTGTGCCATTTATGGATATGAAAACAAATTTTACCAGGTTTTAATGTCGCAGCACTCAAATTAATGCAAACAATCCTATCGATTGTAAGCAGATTCTACAAAGAAAAGTGGAACCAATATTTTTTATTATCGCAACCCAACATACTAAAATAAATGTGCACACCCTATGGACGGCCTCATAACTAAATGCATTAAATCTTCGTTACACGCGAACAATAAATCACCACTGTATAATAATTTATGTACATTGCTGCACTAATCGTGTTTAAAACTGTTCTGCGTCTCGCATAGGATATACTATATCCCGAATAAAATGTATTTTATAATAATACCCCGTCGAATCCAATTTATATCGTTGCACTGTACAAACTCCATCACAATTATTATCTAATACAATGTATCTATCGCCTCAGCGTTTTTTCGCGTACACAGTCGACGGGTGTGGAAAGCCCGAGAGAATACACGTAGGATTACCTTCGAAGCTGCTAACTTATGAAGCAGAATGACAGACGGATATCAGCTCTGTAGAGTAGGAGAGAATTACTGGCACTTTGAGAAAAATGAAATAAATGATGGAGAAGCACACCCTCGGCACTACCACCAGTTCGGCCCGTCAGACGTTTTTATTAATTCCTCTCAGATACAATTAGTTGGTCTATTCGTCAGACGCGTTTCATTAAGTTCCCCTCTCCATCTTTCTTCCGCCAAATCTTTACCCCTTTCCTCAGCTGTCGTGCGCCTTATCCTTCTTGCCCCGAAAGAACGAAACGGGCATCTGCCGGAGAAGAAGTTTCCCCGTTCCCTAACTTCTGAAGACAACACGAACGTGTATTATGCGAGACGATTAATTTCGCACCGGTCCCAGCTGCTTTTGCACACTCGTCTGGGCGACTCTGATTGAAAGTGCAGCAGATTTCTGCACTGAATGTGTTAACATTGTTCCGTGATGGTTTTATTGCGATTACGATGGTTTGCGCAGGAATGGTGGAATCATAGATTGGTACTGGATTTTAATGGTGTTATTAACCCTATAGTGCACACATAAATTAAAATTACGAATCTAGGAATGCATAGATATTTTGTGAAAAAAAAACATTTTTAGACTGCACGTATTTTATTGCACTCAACCTTTATTAAGAAAAATATTTATAACAAAATGAAATACTGAAAAAATATCTCTTTAACGCTATGGATCATCGCTATCTGAATCTTTTTCAATATTATGAGAACTGCTCACTTGAACCTGTCGGGCCCCACGTGAGCACTGTATGGTTAAAACATTGATGATCATTGGACATTGAACCATATTAATACATTGATGTAACCATATTAAAAGAAATAAGTGCTATGAATATCCAGCTAAAAATAACCGCGGCGATCACCCAGAAAACACTTTGCAACCCCCTTGGAGGTTGAATCCACAAACAGTGCTCCTTCAGAATAGTACACTATTCCATCTCTTGCCTTCCATAGACAAACACTCGAGTCATCAAAAGTCATTACGGAACACGTTAATTGGTAATTGACAAGGATTCCGTGTTCCCCGCGAGGCAAACGGACAACCGGTTTCGTTACGTAGGAATAAAGGGTGGTTTCCTCGCATATTACCAAGGCGTCGCGTGGTTACAAGAACGGAAATCCATTACGGAAGTAATAAGCGATTTTCCACGGACGGAGTGGATACGCTTTTGCGAACTTTGCAGATTGCCAGGCATTGCCAAGTGACCGTTTAGCTTGCGGCGCCGAGAATTACATGCTCGTCGATTCGTTCGATTTAAATTATCAGGTGCCTCGCGGTTCGACGAGCAAATTCTATGGTACCTGCGACGATCGAGCAAGGAGGAAAATGTTGAAGCGCAGACTAATAGTGGCGGGCGGAGGGAGGGGGTGAGAGGCACGCGGAGAGGAAAAAAGAGAAGGGAAAGAAGAAATGGAAATACAGGGACGGGGATGGCGGGAGGGAAATGCTTGGAGGTGGGAAGGAGAGGCTGGGAGACACGGCGGGCGGGGAAAAAAGAGAAACTTGGGAGTACCTTCTGCAGAATTTCATGGCTTAGGCAGATTACGCGTCTTTGGCCGTCGTTAGTTTCCGATAACGCCCGCTGCTTCTGATTCGGAGATTCTGTCGCACCCTTTTCTGTGCGATCTTACGGGGGAAATTTTCTCAAACGACTTTCACTTTCGGGTTCGTTAACGGGCAAGATAAACGTTAATCTTTTTTCATGCGGATTTTAGATCACTGAAGTGTACGATTATAGGAAGGGTAAGGGGAACAAACGGGAAGTGTCACAAAACAGCTTAATCGAGAAAATTCAGTTTTAGTACTTTATTAGTAAAGAAACGACGTTCAATGAATTTAATTTTCTTAATTAATTTCTTGGTTTACCTTGACGACAGAAGCTTATGCATTCTGTATTTTGTTCCAGTGCAGAGTTCACATTTCCTGTCCTTAACCAGTATCTATACCAAATCTTTAACGTTATCATACGGGGGTAACATCCAGTTATTTAAACTTAATAAAGATTAGTTTCTAAAAATAAGTGATTTTTTCTCAAGCCAGGGGGGAACATCCGCCCCTTTGCCACCCCTCCCTGCAGGCGCCCATGTACAGCGTAGAATCTACCTAAGATTCAAATAAAAATAACAATTCCAGCCCACCACGGAGCATTCGCCAGTACCCAGCACGGAGCATCATTTAAGTAATTTAAAACATCGCTCGGCCCCACTTGTCTCAAATTACCCATCCAGCGGGCAAGTAGTCAATGCCGCTACAAGTCAGACACCCAGCGCTCGTAAGGAGTGGTAATCGAGTTGTTTGCTCGGGCACGGACTCGGCGCGCTGCGCGCGAAAGAACGAGGAACGGAATTGCGTGTAGACGAAACGCAGGCAACGGGAACGAGGAAGAAAAGAGCGAGCTGAGCGCGAGAGCGTTAGATCGAGGAGAGTCGGGAACGAAACACAGCCGTGCATTAACGAGAGAGAAAGAGCAGATGGCCGAATGGAGGCTGGTCTCTAATGGAGATTAAATAAAAGGAGAATCGACGAATGAACTGTAACCAAAATTGTGTTTGCTCGATAGAAAACAAAGAGCCGCGTACGTATGTAGAGCGTCGGTTGGCGGCACGAGTGGGGAGCGAGGGACGGGAGGGGGCGCAGAGCCGCGCGAAAAAAGGTTTTGGACGGAGAGGACTGCGACCGAGGATGGGGGAGGGCTGGAGAAAAGGGGTTTAAAGAGGGGGGAGCCGGAGTTGCGTTTCATGGCCGAGGGGGCGGGCGGGGGTTGGGAGAAAAGTGTTGGGACGCAAGGGAGGAATGGAGGAATTGCAGGAGAGGAAGTCGACTGTGGGCCGGGGTGGCGACCGTAGAAATACGTATCCAGTTAGTTTTACACTGTGGCTCCAATTGATTCGAAATCGATTGTCGTTCCAACGATTCTCAATTGATCGATTACGGAGGGTGCGCCGCAAAGAGGGCTGCAGCCACCCTCGAGGCACCGCGCCGTAAGCTCGCAGAGTTTGGCCTATAGGAGGACTTACTCTAAGCCAACGGCAATTGCATCCCGTTTTTTACGCTCGCTTGTTTCGACATGCCTTTACGATCGACCAATCCTGACCCCACCCGCTGCCCCCACACGCCCCCGACAACCCCTTTCGCTTCACTCCATGATTTTACCTTAATTTCTTCGCCGTCTTGCACGAATTTCGCCTACAATTTTACGCCCCTCGTCGCCGTTCCCCTCCCGTTCCTTTTTTCAATTACGCGCTGCTACTTCTAGGCCGCTTGCTCGATGCACCGCGATCAGAGAGTTATCGATCGATTGTTCCCCGCTGCGCGGCGTCTTAAAGGTATTGTAATGGCTTCTTCGGTCAAAGGATATGCGATTGGTACGATTGTAACTTTGCGGCAAATGCTTATTCGATTTGGGTATCTAGCGTACGAAGCTGGTGGTTGTATTTTTATTTCTTGGAACGCAGTTTTGATTTAAGGAAGCTTGATTTGAGTTGAAAGCAGAGAATATGATACAAAGTTAGGTGAACCAAAAGTATTATGTTAGCCGAGTTCTGCTTCTACTTTTAAGGAAAAATCTTTTACTGTGGTGACTACGTCAGAAAATACAGATAAACGACTACGTAGTAGCTTAAAGGGTCTCCCTAACTTGACGGCCCGAAAAGAATGCGATAATTGTTTTTTTTTTTAAAAAGGAACCCTCTATGAAAAAGCTCCTCAGATCGGTGGTGCGCTGAAATAGTTGAATTGGTGTGCCCAAATAGTTACATATCCTACACCATTTTTAGCTAATTAACATCTAATAGTACATTTGACGTAAAGGTGTTATACTTCTTACTGATAGTAAATTCAAGTGTTCACTATGTGACCTACATAACTAAATGAAATCATCCATTCAAACTGAAATATTTCAATAAATCACTCTCCTTTTCTTCCACTATAATTTTAGTCTGTTTGTATGCCTATTTGCAAATTTTCAACACAAAGCTGTTTAATGAAAGAAACAGGACCGTGTACCAATATTTTGGTTAAAGTAAAGCAGCATCATATTTCAAAGTTTCAAAATTCAAAATTGCATCCCTTGAACTGGAATTCAATGAAAACCTAAAAATGTGTACACCTAATTCTGTTTTTACACAATAGATACGTTTCCCAAAAATCCGTAGAAAAAATATGCCGCGAATATGATAAAAAACGGAGCATTGTGTCCAGACCGCAATTATACAAGCAAATTGTCAAACCTCGAACTCAATTTTGTCTGACTGCGCCACATACGAGTCGCTACACACGTTCAAATAAGTCGTAAAAAAAAAACAAATAAGTCATTTACTTGAGAGTGCGTGGCAGCCTTAAATGCAAATTCTCAGAATTTTTTTTAATCAACAGTAATTTCGTAGTAATATTTTTTCTCGGAATAAAAAATTCGGTGGAGATTCCTAAAAAGGGAAATTTATCGGGCCGTGTTGGATGAAAAGAAATCCTGCAAAAAGAGAATTTAATTTCATCCCGGACCGTGTAAAATCAAAACCGTGCAAAGGGAGAATTAAGTGTATTCCTTTTAGCCGTCTAAATTATTTACATTCACAATAGCGAGTAGAAGAAACGTCTCGGACAAAACACCCGCAGGCGGCACTGTGAAATGGTTACCTAACAATACCCTTTTAAAGTTGCGATACGGAAGTACGGAGCAAAACAGTGGAAAGCATGCCGCAAGAAATCTCTTTGTCTTGATGCCAAAGACATCGATAATCTCCAGCGATTTAATAATTCAATCTGCCGAAGGAGCGACCAACTCGAATCGTTTCCCTTTCCCATCGATCCCCTCAAGTAACTCTGTCAATAATAATCGCATTCACGGGCAACGCTCCTCTCCCATTCACCGCGGGCCGCACTCGGCGGGGTGAAACCGAGGCTCGTAAAACTGTTCCGCGTCGAATCAATTAAGCAGAGACAAAAGACGAGGACGCTCGAGGAGCCGATAACCCTCGCCGCGGGCAGACAATCCTCCAACAGGATTTTTCGTGATAAGTGCAACCTAAATCCCGCCGCTCGAAGTCTTGCAAGACAACGCGCGGAGAACAAAGGGACAGAAGCGGGGAACGGGGCGGTAGAGGCTGGATGGAGGGACTCCGCCGGAGCCCCGGAAATAATGAAAGGGTGTTTATCCAGAATTAGGTCCAACCCCCGTGGTACCCCCATAGTCCATCGTCCGCTCATTCAGACAAATTAGCCCGGCGGCGGCCCTTTGTAGTTTCGGGATTCAAAGCGCGTGTTACTCTAACCCTCGCGAATTCGTGTTGGCAGAGGCCTTCAACACTTCATTTAGACAGTGCGCAATGCCTCGCTAAAAGATCGTAAAAAGGATCCCCGGTCTTTCGTTCTTGCTGCCACTGTCGAAGCAACTGTGTGTATCCTCGTTTCTTTTCTGCATTTGTGTTGGCCGGGGATTAATAAAGATGTCAAGTGTACGTTGTGCTTTTCTAATCAGGATACAAGCAGCTAGAAGAAACTTTTTTAAAAAGCCTCTTTAATGATCCTTCTGTGGCGTCAACTGTAATGCATATTTTTGGCGGAGCAAATAGGTTTTTTTTAAAGCTTATGATGTTAACACTAGAACTACCGGCAATTAAGGGCAAGCAGTTTCTACCAAACTCACAAGTCAAATCAAAGTGACTATGTATTAGTAACCGTGGTATAAAAATTATTTTGATTTTGAATAAATAAAAAAAAATAAAATTCATTATACTTTTTCTTTAGTTATCCCTGCAAAAATCGTTACATCATTGCCGAAGAAAGTGTAACATGAAGTAGGAATTTTAAAATGAAATTGTAAAACCAGTCATTTTTACTGGTGTGGTAGTCCTAGTGTTAATAAATATTATGTCAAAGATCAGGCCTAAGCTTCAATTTATTTCTTTGTATTTAATTGAGAAAGGCATGCTTCATTTTCGACAAAAACGACTGCCTAGTATCCTCCAAGCAGAGGAGTAGAGAATTTTGGAGGCTTAACATGCAATTTACATCGATTGAGATGGATTTTGATAGTAAATGTTTTAGGTGTAAACACGAGCATACAGTAATCTTTGAAACGGAAATTTCTATGAAAACGTAAACAGCACGTTCTGCCATGCAAATGAGTGTTTTGCCGCTGTTTATCGACATAAATACACAATAAATCAACAAACAGTTTTACCATCGACGAATTTAATTATTAAATGTACGCGGCTAACCGCACATACGGCGTATTACGTATGAAACTATATAGATATTACATCTGCGATCGCGTGCCAGTATAATTCCCATTCTGAGCAGATATGGCGTGTATTAATTTAACGCCTTCGAAATTCCGTCTAATTGCATGTGTCGACGAAACGTCAACGATTGTTGACAAACATTCTGTGATATATTGAACTGTTTTCACGCGTTCCGTGTTTTGTCTAGTGGGAAGGTTTGAAGGAGGGGAACAGATTTATGCCTAAGCTTAATAATTTAATAAATACTTGGTTGAAAAGTGTCATTTTCGTGTATCATTAATCTGTGAGAAATATCACGTTTATATACGTTATTATTTATTATTAATCGTCTTTATTGCTCAAAAAAGAAGAAACCTGAATATTTACAGATGGCATGGATAAGAAAAGTAAATGCGAGGCTGCAATGATAACACTGTTGGGAAGCCCAATCGTGTACTATAAACTAAACTAAAGTAGAATCAACAACAAACAAACATAACAAATGTTAAGGATAAACTATAGTAAAATTAATCTTAAGACTTAAAGCTAAGCATGAGAATAACAAACAAATTGGTGAAGTTAAGTAAGAAAAGTACAGTAAAATTTGATGTTGATAGTTTTCGTTTATTTGGATAGACGGGTACTTAATATCGGGTAATTCCGTGCATTAGACTTTGAAGTACGAACAATCCGATTGAGATGCTTATTCAAACACTTTGTCTGATCTATTTCGTATTCGAATACGGAATGCTTAATATGTATTGCCGCGTGGGTTAGAATTGAATTCGACATTAAGCCAACAGCTACGTTTACCACCATTAATAATTACTGCCATTCAGTCCGACCAATCACTGTCAAACGGAATCGGTAAGCTTCTTGATTTAATACAGATAATTACACGACCCCGAGCTATAACCGTTATCGCGTAAACGACAGAAATATCGACCAACCGTTAATCTACGATCCTGCTATAACTAATAAAGGATTCACATTAAAAACACATTGTCTTAAAAAGAAACTTCTTAAAATACACGCGTTTGAAGTCCTTAACCATTGAAAATAATCTTTTCAAACTGCTAATACTAATTTTAGGCTACATCAATTTTCATAAATTATTGGTGACGTAGAAAATATTATTGGGATAAATTGAATGATATCAGAAAGCATACTTTTAGAGCAAGTTTGCGCTTTTTATATACTTTTTAATATTGTTCCGAAGTGTTCACTACTCTCGGATCTATTTTTAAATACTTAATAAATCTTCATTGATATGTGGACGAAGAACGAGGAAGATGTAAAAGTTACACTTAACAACCATTCTGTAGCAAGGTCGCATATTCACGAAAGTTGTCTGCGCGTAATTACAAGAGACCTCGCGAAATTTACACCCTGCTCCCAGTTACGCTTAAGATTAGAGATGTAATTACAAATGACGCACTTGCACGAATCTACGTTACACTCTACCGTTATTCACGAAATCTGCTCTTTGTTCACGGTGTTGTATTAATTCAAACTGTTCCCTGAACCAAGCCTAATTGGTAGGTGACGATAAACTTGATTGTTTAATTCATGGTAGGTGACTCTACTGGTTATTCTATTGAACAACGACATCCGAGTCTCCTTAAATTGATATTTTTTCACATTGAAGCTGCTCACAACTGTGACTCAAATAATCGATTCATAAATTAGTGGTGCATCAGTGCACGTTATTTTCGGTATCAATACATAACTCAAGTAAAATTTTACACAACTCTGTGGTAGCATATCATTTGCGTCCAAAAATGTATTTAAACCAGCAGTTTTGAGTGCAACTCAAATGTGGAACACAATATTGCAAAACAGTCTTGCAAAGCAGAAATTTGCTATGTAAGAAAAAAATATAGGAAAACTTCCATTAAGCTTCCTCAGTAACGTATCACTTTTTCACATCTTAATTTATTTTAAAGTACACACCAAACAGTTTACCCTATTTTTCTCGTGCAAGCACACATATTGTAGTTGGTTGTTAAGAATTGCCATAAAATAATGCAGTAGTTGAAACATTAACCGTACCTTTCCACGTCTGAATTCGGTGGAAAGTGAACTGCGGGACATTTAGCAGATAATATGATCGCGGCAGCTGGAATAAAGTTACCTTATTGCGTCATTTAGCAGCAGCTGGCAGCACTGACAATAGTATTATTTCTCTGCATCTGAAATATGAGGTGCATTTGAGCGAACCTTGATAAAGGAAAAAGGAACAGTTAAATAAAATAAATTACATTAAGTGTAATCAATAACATTGACAAACGTCTATTTGCATTGGAACTTTCGCGATTATATATTTTTTTTGTTATCAAATTATCTTATATAGTAGTTTTCCTTTAATTAATTCCTAAATATCACCTATTTTTTTGGGCTCTAGACCGGAACCTCCCCTTAAGTTTCTTAGAGTTGGACATCCTCAAAGATTATCAGCAGACAAGGAACACAATTAACTGGATAAGGTTTCATTCGTTTTATTAAAATAAACAACAGAATAAGAATAATAATTTAAATAAAAGTGACCAGAACTTTATCATCTCACAATCAGTCTAAAATCCATTATGCATTATATTTTCGCAACAACATCATTTCCTCGTTAAATTGATCCAGTTTAGTTTCACCTTTACAATGGTGCTTTAATATTAATTAGAAAAAGGTAACTGTTAGTATTGTTACGATGCAATGTCCCATTTTTAGTTGAGAGGGAAGCTCGCTTTGCTCTCGTCGTGTTTTAGTTTGGATGCCTGCCAGAAGGGCGGGAAATTTCTGAATAGATCGGCAAACGCCATAAAGTCTTCGGTTCAATGAAGTGGATCACGCCGATCCATTAATCTCGAGAATTAAAAGAAAATTAATTACAGTTGCTGCAGCTCGAATGAACCGTGATGGTGAACGATGAACAAGAAAGATGAGAGAGCAGAGAGTCTAGAAATGTGCAACAGTAACTTGGAACTTAGAAATTGCTTCGCATTCAAGATTGAACAGATCCTTGAATTCCAAATATTTAGGAAACGTTGAATTGACAGGAAACGTTCGAATTCTCATGTTAAACAAATTTCGAAATGCAAAAAATCAAGATGACTGCTTTTGCCAATCTTGGCATTCGTCCTATTAGTTTTCTTCTGGTTTCTATTCTTATTTTATTCCATTCATGCCGCAAATCTTTCAGTCTTACAAGGCTCATTTCCCAACTGTTACACGCCGATTTTGAGGAGGTTTACGTAGATTATACCTAGTTCTCGGAAAAATATTTGAAACCTATTTTTTTTTATCGGCAATTGGAGGTAAAAAACACGTTTGCCCCAATATCTCGGAAAGTATGCACTATAGAGAAAAATCTTTTAGACGAAAATGATGTATTTTTTATAACAATCAGATTCGTAGTACGCCAATTTTTTTAAACAATTTATTAAAAAGTAGTAATTTTTCACTCGTTTTTTTATAGATTTTTTATCCATTTTGACGTAAGTTTATCAACGTAAACTACAAACCAAACAGTGAAAAACGAAGATCGCTAATTCACTCGTCTCAATCCCCATCGACGGGCTGCTTAGATCCAGCCGGAAGAATGGTCCCAGTGCGCCCGCCAGATTCGTCAAGATTGACTGGCGAAGGTTGATTGGAATTCTGTTAGACAGGAATCGACAGGTCGTTTAAAACGAACGCGAATCTATCTGCTTCGGCGGGGTATCTTCTCCTCGGCTCATCCCCATCTCGTTCCTTCCTGTGCTCCCGCCGAGACAGGTTAAATATTCAGTTCCGGCAGGTTAAAGATTCGAGGAGGGTGCGGCCGACTGTGTCGCTCGCCTCGCGTTACGTCTCCTATAAAGGAACACGAAAATCCGTTCCCCGTGAATTACACCGACGGCCTGTCCCATCCGTTATCCGAGTCACCCCCATTTCCCGGTAATTAACTATCAATTCGTTGGATCGGGACGCTGGGGCCTGGTTATATTTTCAACCTGCTTACCCACTATCTTCTAACCGGGTCCATTACGCCATATATTTTAACGCACTGGATCTTTGGACAGAATCATTGGAAATATTCGCTTAGACACATAAAAAAATTTCTAACGCCAATTAGTCGAAAGTGTCCATTTTGGCACTGGTCCGTTTTAAACTCACCCACAGAATTATGCATACTTACAGTCGAGGAGGAGCACTTGTACAGGAATCTTAAAATCACTCCAAGCGGGGTTACTACTATAATTACCGTCACAATTTGTAGATAGTGCCTGTGGTATCAAAAATTTTTTTTATTTAGTAGTTTATGTCGATATTAGGCTGTTTAAATATTCCATTTTGTCCAATCTTCTTCCATTACCCATTCCTTTTTTAATCGCGTCGCGTCGATCGTTCGTATGCAAAGTAATGCTACCCCTTCAATATTCAAAATGATAATAAATCTCCATAACGCGCATAAATATTCGGGGGCATAAAAATTTCCCGTGTTTATCTTCCTAAATGGAAATGCATGTAGTATTGACACGGTTTGATGACAAATTCCATTAAAACGCCACGTGGCGCTGAAACAAACGATTATTGAATTAATCAATTAAACGAAAGTCGTCGAAGCTGGCCGCGGATGCTGGTGATTTGTCGCAGAATGTACGTTCGGTTTTGCTCCTTTTTTTCCCCCCCGCGGAGCCTGCCGGCCTATCTTCGTATACACGCTCCGGTGGCGACTGGCGTGCTGGACAAAGTTCAAATGTTTTAATTTTTAATCTCCATTTAGGGTAATTCCATTAACACGCGCTAATTGTATTGGCGCGCGTAGAATTCCGGCCTTTTGATTTCCATGATGCGTCATACGGATTCATATTTAAAACGTACGGCATGCCGGCACCGTTAAATAAAACAAGTGCACGCTGCAATCGGATTAAACCCGAAATCATAATTGGTTTACAAAGCTGGAATGAACGCGCGGGACCATTTGCGATTTTTAATAATACAGACAGATAAGTGACTCGAGCCTGTGTGTTATCGCTAAAATGCACAGAGACGCTGGGTTCAGTGGCATTAATACTCTTTTTTTTTCAATGCAACAAAAACCGTAACGTCGATTCGGTACAAAAGCGTTTCCCCATATATTCCATGTATCGGAAGATTTAAAATTTTCACCGAAATATTGTGGCATGTGGTACATTGCTTTTACGTTCAGAATTACGTTGAGATTTAAGTTATCGTTGTTAAACAATAATAATTAAGGTGAAAGTACAAGAAGGATTATAATAGTACTGCTAATTTGGAATTTGGGGTATAAGTAGCAAACTGTTAAAAATAGAAATGAGAATAGAGACTTCCCGAATTTTTCGTTATACTGTTTATTGGCACATCTTAATATACAGTGGCGGACGAAAGAACGTTTAAAACTTTTAAAATCGTACAACTTTTTTAGAATTGTTCCAAACGATATGAGTTTCTTTTTCAGAAGCTAGAAGGATTAGTTTACTAAGTGACGTGTTTCGTCGTTTTGCAAAAAAGTCATTGATCGGAATAGCAACAAAAATAGTAAAGGTTGTTTTCTAAACTCTTTTTTTGAGCCTGTAATGAACTTTCAAAAAAACCCGTTTGTAGATTGAAGTAAGTTGTATACGTGCCTAAAATTTCATTAAAATCGGTTAACGTTGCTCTGAGCTATAAACGCTTAAAGATCGCAGAATAAGGTCGAGAATCGCGGAAATTCCCGAAATCAGCGATTCTCGACCTTATTCTGCGAGAGTTGTAAACTTTCTTTCGTCCGCCACTGTATAAAGCAGAAATCTTCTGTATGTTTGTGTTTATCTATCGCTTAAAAACTTTCGAACGATAAACTCTGGGATCACGCAATGTGCCTCAGCTCATTATGCCTGGCTAATCCAGATGAATGTGACTATTTTCACGAAAAAAAAACTAAAAAAAAAATTCTTTATAAAATCAGAATCTGAATTTCGGGCGAAGCCGATTAATAAAGCTAGTACACTACATCACTTTCCCTGAAAAGAAAACCTACTTCTTTCGTTAATTATTCCCTTACTTTTATCCGAGAATTGTTTACAGACCCTGACAATGTATATTCCACATGATTTCGTAAAGAGCGTTTGAATTCGGTTATCACTTGAACGATCTAATAAAATTAAAGACCTCGAATGGTCTACGAAACAGAACAACCCATATTGCTGGCGTATTCTTCGCGCAGCGAACCCGTGAAGGAATTTCGTCAGAAATTATCTCATAGACACGTTCGAAGCATGCGGAGGAGTGAGGAAGATACAAGGTATTAGCTCAAATATTCCTCTCATTCCTTATTCACAGTATATTTCATTCGTTCGTTCGTGCATATACATATATATGGGTTCTTCGAGGGAAATCCCTTCAACTTCCACGAGCGCGCCTTTTTTCACAAAGAGGGGAGCGAAGTAGGGGAATAGAAGAAGCGGCCGCCCTTCTTAACGCACCGAAAAATCTCGATGATTTGTGCGTCGCATCTGCATTTTAATTACTCTGAATAATTCCCTGCATAATCTTAATCTCGCGAACTTGCTGAAGCTACACTCGGTCCTTGGCTTCCCGATTTTCCCTCTTCCACCCTTGATTACGGATTCACGGCGGTCAATTTGACTAATCACGATTACCTGAGAATTATTACGAGCACCGTGTTGGAATCTAGACGAATCCCGAGTTTCTGCTTCGCGTTTCTTCAAGCAAGCCTGTAATGAAAATATAATCGCGTTTATGGCTTGAGACATTGCAGGTAAACATCTTATCAGGAACCTTGAAGCTACTGTCGTGTAAAATGTAACAAGTTTTTGCAAATATATATTTTTTTTCATTTCATAGGAAGGAAAAAGTTCAAAACAGTTCTTAACGCTTAACTGCTGAACTATTTCGATGTTTTTTTTTTAACCAATTAAGGGTTAAAAGAATAAATGTTGATACAGCTTGGAAACACGTTCTAACGTTAGATAAATAAGTGTTTATTTGTTACAAAATTTCATTCCTCGATTCTTTACCATCAACAGTCTGACCATGCACTGTCCACTTCCACTTCCTACCTTACACCAGTATGCCTACAAAGTAAGTACGAATCAAGCGTAGTTAGAAAATTATTTCGTGCAGGGTTCTTTAATTGCTAATGTTTCAAATTCCTTAGCGATTCCTATCGAGTTATTAATTCTATTTACAGAATTACTGACAAACTTCTACATCAAATTAGCAATACAAATTGATATTCGTATTTTTTTCTCACGCTCGGACTCTCCCGGGGAGAAGACTCTTTTTTATTAACCAGCAGCATTTATCACAGTCCAGAGGATGGATGAGTCTTGACGGCGCAACCCTAGCACCGTCACGTTATTTTTTCCCCCGGCTGAATATTTGTCTCTATCCAACGAAGAAAGGGTTGGTAAGCGGATCGCGGCAGAAGGGTGTCAGCCGCTTATTAAAAAAACCCCTTTGGTCTTAAACACAGCCTGCCTTTGTCCCTTCCTCCTTTTCGTGACAATGCGCAATCATTAAGGTTTCCCCCGTGGAAACGGCGCTAAGTAGACGATAAAATTGCAAATCCACGAAACTCGAAGCCCTTCGCTTTTGCTACTGGGCAGGCTGGAATTATTATCGAACCGTTAATCGTAGAAGTTCGATCATTTATTTTTCCCCGCTTCTAACACGAGCGCAGCTCGTTTGTTAATGCCTTTTTGCTTTTACGTAGACACTGCGGCCGGCTGGTAAACGGAATTTATGCTAATTGCGGTAATTTTAAGTAGCGATTTCTATGACTTTCGCGATGCATACGCGCGAATTATCATTAAGCTCCGCTTAATAGTTATTGTAATGAATATGATCATTAAACAACGGTCAGGGAATTCGGTTGAATATCGTTTCGGTAGCCTGCTAAATACCGAAACCCGAAGTTACAATTATTTGTTGATGCCCGCGCCGTTATAGGCATGAAGAACGTTATACACACGCGGATCGTGTAAATAGAGGAAATTGAAATGGGATATTGTGTAATCATCGAAAACTGAGATCTACGATTTCGTTGCTTTGAAATTCGACAAAACTTTCTGCACGAAACTGCTCACAGAAATTTTCATTTCTCATTACATTAAACTCTTTGCACAGCATAGGTACCTACTATTACTGCCAGCATAATAAAGGAAGAAGTCTTGATATATCATTAAGGGGTTATACCTAGTCAGGGGGCCGAAAGGAGGCGAATGCTTGTGAATTTTTCTTGAAAAAGTGGAATCACATATTTTTATAGAACTTTTTCCACTTAGAAGAGCAACATTTAAAGAGCATTTGGTAATTTTTTCGTAGAAAAATATTTAAGTTTCTAATAAAGTAACAACCAACATCCAAGAAGCCTTTTTAAGAATTTGGTTTTGCTGTAAGCACTGCCATTCGGAACCAGATAATGTAAAATAAAAGAACCTCTGATTAACGGTGGGAATTTCCGAAATATTAATTTAAAACAAAATGGTGGCTATTTAAATTTGAAAAATCACACGAGAAAAAATCAGGACTAGGTACAACCTCTTAAATACAGAAAATACATATAGTATACAAGTAACGTGACAGAGGAACGGAGAAGTCTCAGTCCAAAACTTGTACCCACCTAATCGGAAGAACTTTGCGTGAAATGCGCCTGGAGCATATCCTGCCGCATCGTCTTCATCCTGTCTTCCATATTAACAGTCGTTTCACCCTCCTCTGTGTCTCCCGTGCGGGTCTCCTCTCCACCCTCTATCAGGGCTCCCTCGTTTCTGACGCATGAAGCGAGAAACCGGCGAGGACGTTCGCCCTTCACGCGGCGAACGTTGGAGCTGCAGCTCTTGGCTTTCACCGACACGATACCCCGCGTACTTCTGCGTACTTTCGTGTGCGGCGTGTGACACGCAGGATCTGCGTGAATCTTCCGCGGCCTCGTCGGGATTAAGAGAGAACTTTGAGATGATTTCGGTATTTATCTCGACCAGCGTTCAGTATAGAAGCCGTATACATATAAACATTTGTTCTTAGAATAACCGAAGTTATGAGCTCTCACAATATCGACCCTGCCACCTGGGACACCCTGTACACCGCGTGTACCAGAAATCAGGCACCGCACTTGACGGCCCCGCGTCAGTCGTATTCATTTCGCACACAGTAGCAAAGTGCCCTGCCCATGCTTAATTGGATTAAGAAACTGGAAATTCCGGGTGCATTTGGTATGCCGACCGCGGAGGACAGTCGGTTGGACGACAGCCTAATTCTCAGAGACCGAATGCCCGGCGATAGAGCGACGAGATCGGGTTGAACGAACGATGTTTGTCGAAATCAAGCAATCAGCCCTACCGAGCCCGGCAAGAGATTATTTCTGGCAACTGCCCGCAAAAATTAAACTGCCCATTCTCTCTGCCCCTCTCTCACGCGCTCTCTCTCTCTCTCTCTCTCTCTCTTCCTCGCCCTCTGGTCAGCGTCATGTGTGCACCCTCTCCAAGCCTGCCCGGGCTCTAACCCGAAGGAAAGTCCACGGCGCGCTCCGCTTGACCGAGTTACCCAACAGTTTGTGTCGCTGATGAAATAATAGTCCATTTGGGATGCACGTGCTGTCGCAGTATCCTCCTAAACTCGTCGCGCCGCAGCTCTCCCCGCACGTATTTACATGTTTCGAACAATTAATATTTATGCCCGGCCGCATTGCCTCCACCCCATCCGCGTGCACGCTGTCGAGTGCTCGTTCGACCCCCGATGTTCCAGCCTTCGCCAGAGATTTGAGATTCTCGCGATGTGGCGATACACGGCTCGAGCGGCGCGTCTTGACTCCTGGCTCGTGGGAGCTTGAGGTGTCGAAGCCGGGTTCCCGAAGGGTGGTTTTCTGATGGACGTGAATTCAATAAAAGGCAGTTTGTTGAATGGTGTACACGGTAAAACCGATTATGCTTCTGGACTTCTTTCAGTTTTTTGCTTATGGAATATTTATTTATTCAAAGGTGAAGGTTACGAAGCAGGGTGCCTCTTGTGCGAATCAAGAGTAAGAGGAAGACACGGGCATTGGGGCAAGGGAATTATCGTATAATACACTATATCTTCTGCCGCGATAAAGACTATAAATTTGAAGAAGAGAAGAAGAATAGGAGACGGGCTGAAGTTGAAGGACGGAAGAGGTAAATGCAGGAATTCCGATACAGGAAGAAAAGGAAAAGGAAGGCAAACGAAAGTTGGGAGTTTTACATAGTTGTTGGAGAGTGGAGATAATGATTTAAGTAGAAAAGGGCGGAGAACGATTATAAAATTTCGGAGAAATATGATACTTTACAATGAAATCCTGAAGTGTACTACATAAGAAGTTAATAAATACTAATTTATTAAGTTGAAGATAAGAATTGCAGTGGAATATGAAGTACTCGACAGCAGATGTAGGTAGATCGATAGTGAGAAAGAACTGAATGGACTTTTAATTAAAATTTGTTGTACAAATTCACGTTACACTAAAAGATTGCTTAATTAAGAATTAGGAGAACCAAGTATTCTCGATAATCTGTACCTGATACAAATACTTATTTTCACACTTCTGCCAATCATCTGCTCGTTTCCTTCTGTTATTATTCTAATCCTAAGCAACGTATTTTCAATTATCATTCTTTACGACTGCAGATTTTCCGCCGTTTTCCACGCTTTTCGGGGACAAAGATTAATTTGAGATCTATTCGAGTTGCACGCTGTTATTCGTGTTGCGTTTCTAAGTACCTAGTCAGGTGCACATAAACAGATCGTTGCACGTACGTCACAGTGCTCACGAGAGAAAGCAACGGCAGGTTATAACATTAAATAATACAGGGGCAAAGAAATAAAAGATGGAAAAATATGCTTTGTAGTCTGAAGCAGAGTAACACTGAGTAAAGTACACTTTACGATGCTGTGTAGCATATAACGTAGTTCCGTCCAAACTAAATGCTTCAAGAGAACGAAGTTACCGAGTGTCACGTCATTATGTCATTACACCCTATCTCGTGTATCTCGTGCACGGATACTCGTACGAAAGTAAGGAACGGCGCTTGTATTCTCTAATGCACAGAGAAGCAGCAGACAAAAATTGATATCCCAAGAGGACAAAATATTATCCTGGAAAAATAGAGGAAATCGGAATTCCTTGAATCACGTTATCCATTCTAAGAAGACAGATTAGAATATTTTATACTACATAATGCAATTGCGACTGTATCTATTTTTATTTAGAAAGGAATTTAATTTTTCTGTCTCACTTACGTGGTCTCCACTTTACTTTACATATTCAGGTCATTAGTTTCTTCAGTCACAGAGTATATCGCCGTATGTTTAAATTTAATTTGACATAAAAAATGTGGAAATATTTAAAAAGTAATTTTGAATGTAGTCGCAAATTTTGAATTACATCCTATGGTACGGATTCACGAGTTGAGACGTGCACGTGGGATGTATGAAATACATCAAACGCAAGCACAAATAGCAGGGGATCCTCGTAAGACTCTTATGTCAGATGTATGCAATGTCAAGGTGAGGAAACTTCTCAATCTAAAGAGCACTTTGAGAAGAGGGTCGAAGGACAAGTGGCGAATGCTTTGAAGCAACTCGTAACATTTCAATGCAAAGAGAAGGGACACTCGAGAAGTAGGCAGTGCAGATAAGTGAGTTGAAAAATATTGTGTCTGCTAAAGCTTATTAGCATATTATTCCAATAATGATGCGAAAAGAAAACGCTCAGCACAGATAGAGTAAAGGTGAAGCTGCATGTTCAACGGGACACGTGCGATACAATTTTGTAATTAGGATTTATTATAAAGTTACGATAAAACTGGAAATGAACTAAAGTCATTTACATAAAATTTTTTATAAAATGATTAGGTTACAGGAGTACAGTTCGCGGTCAGTTTATTTCGTCAACGATCAATAACGTTCATCAACGTGCTTTAGAAGCTATCTAGGTACCAGACAAGTAATTTCGAATAATTTATTAATTAATGTTTCAAGTAAACTAATTGAACTATGACATAAAAAGATTTCACTCTACTGCAACAACGGCTACTGGACTACAATTTCTCATACGCTGCTAATTACAACTTTTTTACTCCTGCGAATTATTAATCTTTACGAGACAATTTAAGAAAAACGATTTGCCCCTTTTATTAACCATCATTTGTACTACAAATTACTTTTTTGAAATTTCATTTTTACCAACAGTAGCCCAAGTTATAGTACAATAACATAGAGTGGCCGGTACTGCACGACTCACCTCTATACATACTGACATTCCCAATTAAAGCAGAAGCATTCGAATATCACAGCAGCTCACAGAAACAGAACGTTCGTACGAGATATATAAAAAAAAGTTACGAACACCCAGGAGAAGTATTTAAACACACATCGAGACCGACCCAATTAACTTCGCTTCGCCAATTTTTTTTCACCCACCTTTCCTCATAGAACAGCCATGCAGCACCGATAATTCGATTAAACCCGTAAACCGTGGAGTCGTCGTGAATTCATGGAGACGGCAGCGCACATCTGCGGATTAGCCACGCCATAAAACACATCGCGTTGCAGAACGGGAACGTTCATATTGAAAAAGAGCGGGGCTGAAGATAGAATCCAAGAGGCGAGGACGTGGCGTTCTTACACGATCCGGTGGCCGTAAATACTTCAGCACTGACGCGCGCAATATTAAAGGTGCAAAAGCTATAGGTAGGAGCATCATCTGAGCACTCGACGAGTAAGCGGCAAGCAGCCAGAGAGGGCCATCCGCCAGGGCACACGCGCCTACCACGAGCGGGAGGGACTTAACGGAAGATTTATGTTGCTCACTTTCGCGTACGAAAGGCGCGAACCGTTTACGTCCCAGCTACGGGAAATCATTTACTCTGGCCATCGATTCTCTTGAGACCAAACCGCTCGCATTTCATTTCCACTTTTAACGATTCATTTGCAACTACCTCGGGCTGCACCGTCTTCTTGGAGCTGTGGTGCGAAGTGTGGACCCCTGGACCCCGTCTTAAAGCTCACGGTATCATGCATTGTATATTTATGATGCCCTCAGATTTTCCTAAATGGCCCCACACACGTTGAGAACTGTATCGATGCAAATCGTGATATGTACATGTATCTGAGATTTGGGTCAAGCATCAGACAACACACACAAGTTGAGACGGAATCATGAGACATCAGTTCAGTTCTCAGACTTCTGGTCTCTGACACACTAAATATTTAATGAAACTTAATGCCCAGAATTTTCAATTGGTTGAAACATAACTGAGGGAAGGAATATCTTTCGGTTATGTTGTCCGGTTAGGTATCGGTGTTAGGTATAGGTCCGGTTAGGTATAAGTTTTCTCAAATCTCTGTTCATTCGCGACTAGGGGAAAACCAAGGGAAAAAAAGATTCGAGTAAAACGCGTTTAAAGTTTCTGGGTAAAGGCGACACTGTAAGTTGCCGCTTGACCTTTTTAGCTGGCAAATCAGCAATTTGGCAAATTTTAATACAAACCCAGCAGCATTTTATTCAGAAAAGATAGCACTTTCGGAAATGCAAAAAAAAAATAGATTTTCCGACTGCCTACCTCCTTAAGTACTGTGTGGCGTTCGAGGGTAAAAGTTTAAGGCGATAGTGTCAATCAAAGTTCACATGCGTACTACGCTTCTACTGTGATATGATTCACCCGGACCCTCCTCAAGCGATGTACATGTCAGTGTAAAAGTTCGAACACCAATGAATCACAGGTTTTCCCGGTAAATCCCCAGTAATCCCCAAAAACATTATCAACCTAAGGCGAGAAATGTCAAAAGACGTGGAGTGCCCCAAGAAATGTCATTCCAACCCAGAGCTAAGCTCGAGTTACTTCGGACTTTCACCGCCCCACAATGGTAAATTCTAAGATTCACCGGTCTTCGAACTTTTACGATAACATATAGACGGTTATCACTAACCACCAAATGTGCCCTTCCTCCCCTATTCCGGAGGAATACTCCTCTCCTATTGCTGAATGCATTATTGGGTTCTTGACTTACGTATCAGCAAAATACCCAAGGGTCCTACCAACTTAGTCCCCTGCTGCATTCACGGCACCGCTATGTCTGCGCGATCCACTATATGAACTTGTCATACGTATATCACAGGTGCAGCAGATTTTCTTACCGTGGCTCACAAATATTCCCCAGACACGTGACGCGACGCAGAACGCGGCAAAAGGGGCGGCGAACTTGGTCGGTGGCCGTTTTCCTGGAGGATACGAGCTCGCCTGGTTATTAGAGGAACGGCACCCGGCCGCGGTTTTTACTTCTTCCCCGTTGATTCTCTACGGTTGACTTCCGTGACCCGCTATGCAGAGCGGACTCGCGGGCGGAGATTTACGGACGCGAATACGGACAAGCCGCGGAGATTACTTTGCCTTTTTTAGACGGCCACTTTCCGCGTGAGTTATTGTTCGTCCCGGTGTAGCGATCGCGTTTTAAATTCCACGGCGGAACGCGGGACGATTGGAAACTCGGGCGAGAGCGGGGAACTCATTCGTGCGCCCCCGTTGCGGAGATACCGTTTTTATGGAGGCAACAGTTCTTGTTGGGGCGACGCGATCACGCCTCTGGGGCCTGTCGCGATGCTTCGCGTGTAATATTTTGGCCTCTGTGCAGGCCTTGTTGCTCGTGATAAATGGCGGTTCTTTAGTCTGACTACGTTCAGCCGCGGCGAGCCTTCATTTTATTTGGCAAATATGCAGGAAGTCAGTACTTTCTGATCCAGGGACGTCCGAAGTTGTTGAATCACTTTCCATTCTGCAACTATCAATCGTGCAGGATTTAAATAAAATCTATGTTTAAATAGTAATATTAAAGTAACTACTTAATAAATAGCAATATTAATATTAATGTTAATGTATCTGTTTATTAGTTATTCTAATATTAATATTTTTATTATAGAATATTTATTTCGCCAAAAATAGAAATAAAAATGTATGAACTCAGTAACTACTACTTATTGTGTGAAAATATATATTTTCCAATAAATTAGTGTCCCCTCTTTAATGTTATGACAAAGCAATAATTTTATAAACAGTTTTTTTTTTAATTTACAAGAGCTGCACCCTCAATTATTATGGTTAAAAGAGTACCTACAGTAAAGCTCGACATTCTAACGTTTATTGTCACATTCATGGAAATCATTAACATTTCCCATCCTCGCAGTGCTGTTCTACGGTAAATAGTGCTGTGTATATTATCTGAGCTTCATAACTACTCGCAACTATAACGAATCATCGAAACATGCGATAGATTCGAGAAAACATAACTGAACAGATCCACCTTAGACTATCTTATCTCATAGTTGCCATCGGCGCAATAACTGTAACGCTTACACGTTCGTGGGCCGTAATTTGTCATTCAGCATTACCATAACGCGTTATTATCGCGACACACGCGTAAATTATGTATAATTACGGGAATCGTCCGCGTTCCGTCGCGCAGGCAACCGTTTCTCTTTTCGAAGAGAGGATATCGTCATTATGTGCCCTTATCGGCCGCTTCATTAATTCGTACTAATGATTTAGTTCGCTTCTTCCGAACGCGAAGGGGCTCGCTGGCCGCACCTCTAATTATTCATTCGTTAGTGCATATCCTTCAACCGGCAGTAATAAATTATGTACAAACACCGCGATATTTATACCGATCTCTGTGCACCACGGCGATAAAGTCACTTTATCCAGCGTCGGCTCGGTTTTTCGTGGCTTATGCGCCTGCACACGACCGTACGCAGTCACCGCGTTTAAAACGACAAATCGTATTTACCTTCAACGCGGCAAACATCCCCCAGTCGCGGTAAATATCCATTAATTGAAACGCGCTGAGTAAACAGCAAACAAGTTGATTCTACAGAGACGAACAATATATTAATATACGCTGCTCGTGGTAAAGGAGCAAACGATCGTTGCGCGACTTAATGCCTTCGTCGTGTGCCTTTCAGCCTTTCCAAATATTACGAGTTTAAGAGCCTCGTTGGCTAGCCAAAGCCTTGCTAGCATTCTCATGTAGCATTTTATAAAGAATAGGTATTTACGAAATCCAGTTTTCATGTACTTATTATATTCCTGCAGAGTACCTACGCAATCTTGTACTCCAGTTGTTGTTGGTTAGATCATTTACGTCTCGGCAAATCGATTCAGCTTAATAGATATTGACGAGGGAAGATCCACAACTCGTAAATTCAAAAAATTATGAAACTTTGGGTATATGTGGAGGATATATATAGGTTTGTATTACGCAATTTTATTACGAAATTAACCCCTGAAAATCCGACTATCTTCCGACTTTGTATTACAACTCGCGTATCACTCTTGCCATATGATAGTCCTAATTAGACGAAGTAATTTTTGTCTAAAAACTTTTTTTCTAGCTCTTACAGTTCGCAAGTTATAACACAAAATCCATTTTCCATTCCAAAGCCCATTTCACCCCCTTAAAGTGAATTTGAGCAGTCAGAAAATTGTGTAATACATACTTACCTATATATCCTCTACATATACAGTTATAGCAGCGTTATGTACTGAACGATTATAATTCTTGGAAACTCTGTAGTGGGTGAGGTAGGATTGACTTCTAAAAGTAATTTTAATACTGCAACGAGACATAACCAACCGAGAAGAAAATCTGATAGAATTTAACATAGTTATAAAATATGTGAATACATTGGGACTATAAATGGTGAATAACGATACGTCGATAGTCGATTCTGGCTGACTTTATAGTCTGTAGTAATTTAGAATTCTGCGGTAATATTTTAAAGGGCAGCCGCGGCTGTGCTCGACTATAGATGTTAGTCCACGTGGGACATCCCAATACAGGAAGAATAATCAGCTCGTGCTGCGGCATTGCTGGCATAAAGTTATGCGTTATTGCCAAGATAACGTAGCAATGGAGTGTTTATTTAACCGGTAACGCAATTTAGATCTTGATCAGTCGATAAATCTTATGTAGCGTATCAGTGCGCGGTACTGAATATCACTTTCGCGGTTTAATTTACTTATTTCTGGTTCGTGGCGGCCTGTTCCAAACGATTTTGCTGAAATTTTCGGTCCATGGTACACTCTTAAGGAATTTTTAAAATACCAGTTCTAGGAAAGATACTATTTCATTTGTATGCTTCAATTGCGTGCAATTTAATTGTGTATTGCTGAAAAAAAATGGTATTGAACATTGTGTTTAAATCTTTTATTTTATGACACACAAAAAAATGTTATCGTGTACACGAGTATTATACATCATGTTTCTTCGACGTCTGTTAATATAAAACGAACGAAATTTGATGAATGGTAATAAAAAGGAAGCTTATTAAATTTCTACTAAAAAATAAGAACATTGAAATAGTGAATGTTATTACTTTTCACTGTGGTTCCCTTATATGTACTAATTACGATCACTCAAAAATATTTGAATTTTTGAATTAATGATATTCAATTCTTTAAACGTTACACTGATTTGAGTAACGTTTAAAATTTGTTGAAGAGAATTATTACAAGCAGAGTTTTCCATGAATAACATTTTCTTTTGCCTGAGCCTCTGAAGCTTCTTTTCTTTCACCTGTTAGCAGCTGTTATTGAATCCAATACCTGCAAAACATGGATGCACAAATGTTTTCCTTATAGCAACCAATTATACTTTGCCAGACCTTGTTATGTTCCTCCGTGGACACTTTCGTAAACACCATCCCAACATCTGATACTATATCTCTATGAACTGTGAATTTATACTTTCCATTAAGGCTCTCATCTAGCATTTCATTCTAGAAGTTTATCCACAAGTTACTGTACAAATTCTAGATACATATTAATTGAGGCATTGAGATCAAAAACGGACTAACTCACATTTTTTTGTGAAATGTATTCTAATAGGTTATACTAATCACATAAAATAGGAAAGATTAATTAGTTTTCAATGTGGGTTAGTCCGTCTCTGGTCTCAATGCCTCAATTATAATACCTCAAGTACAAATGTGTAAGCTTCCAAGCATCTACAAATTTACAAACAATAACTGAACCTATTTAAAGTGATCACCTTCCAAACATACGTTCCCCAAGACACCTCTAATTCTCCTAACGACATGCTCTCACTAGTGAACTTCGTACCAACAGTTCCAAAACCCTCTGCGCACAGCGCGGGCGAATAAAAGCAGGTCCCGCGTACCGTAACCCACAGGCTACGCAATCTATGAATTATAGTATCAGCACGTCAATCAGGCGATTGCGGGGAGGTCGTGTCGGTCGCGGTTCGTTTCACGAGTCATTTGTTCGAGGACGAGCGCTTTGTACGCCGCAGGATTCGCATAATGCACGTGGCAGGATGTCGTTTAGGCGAACGGGTCTATTTACCTATCTGCCGTGACAGAGGCTACATCATCGTCCTCGCTGAAAAATGGAGGATGTGAGCTCGCGAGGGGAACTAAAGAAAATGGAAGGAAGGGCGGAAAAATAGGGGCGGGGGCTGGGCGAGGGGTGTGGGAGGAAAGGAGAGGAAAAAGGCATCCACGACGAGGTAGTTAACTTGATTAATCGCATATTTATGTATCAGGCCACTTAACCGAGCCGGTAGCTTTCTTCTTAAGCTCCGACCTGCTCCTCCTAGAGCCAGCCCTTGTGCACTACCACGGCGTCGAGCTCCGCCTTGTCTTAACGTTGAAATAATGCAGGCGAAATAAGGTCGGCTAAAATGTTTAGAGAACTAAGCGCGGCGAGCCTTAAATCACCGTCCTACGACGTCCACTGTCTCCCTCGCTTCACCGCTCTCTGCCACCTTTCTTCTACTTTTCTCCCTTCTTTCATTCGCTTCTTTCTTCTCCGCGTTTCTAACTCCCTCCCCTCTATCTGTCCCTGTCCCTACCCCTTTGCTTCCACCGCTTTCCTTCGGCCTACCCTTCTCACCCCTTCCGCGTATTCAACTCTCTCTTTTCGTTCCTACGGTCTTCCCTCTCGGCCTCTTTCACGCCCCCTCCCCCGTACCTACTTTGGCTCCCCTCGCGACGAAAGCTCTGAAGTTTAAAAAGCTCGGCGGACCTCCGGCGCGGACCGCCCCGCTCCCTGTTCGTGAGGTATTTGCGGCTAGATACGAAAATTAATTAAGGTCCTTCGGCGTAGCACCGCAACGCAAGCATCGCCGACAGAGCACTCGCCGCGCCGCGCGATACGCTCGCTGAATGCGGCTGGAAATTATCGCCGGGAAAAGTTCCACGGGCGAGCGACTTAATTCGATTCTCCTCGATCAAAGGTCCGCGCTATTCTGCTCCACGCGAATTCGGCTGATTGATTAAATCTCACGAATTGCTGGAAACGTGGTCAAACTGTGGCGACCGTCACGACGCTTCTAGGACGACGTTTCAATTGTAAACATTATTCACAATTTGCTACCCTATTCTTATTTTGGTATTTAGTTTTTTCTATAACAGAGAGTATGAACGATGAGCAGGAAAAAGTAATGTCGAGAGTTGAAAGGGTGGAAGCAGAGTCGGGCATTAACTAAATAAAAAATTGTTTAAATAACGAACCAAATAAATATTGCCTTAACTTTCGATTATTTGACGAATAAAGTTTATTTTTTTTATTTTGTTTATTTAAATAAAAATTTCGTGTAACGAATAAAAACTGAAAAAATTATTTGTCGAATAAAGTTGAAGTTGAAGTTGAAGTTGAAGTTGAAGTTAAAGTTGAAAACTTTATTCGACACCGAAGAAGAAACGCTCGATACATAAAAAAATTAACTTCATTCGTCGAAGGGTATGTGCATCCCGTCAACATGATAATAATAATTATAACGATAATAATAGTACTAATGATAATATTAATAATAAAAACATATAGACGTAGTTATAAGATACATTTCAAATAAATTTGGAAACAGTCTTTACACATATTGTCTCCAATTTGTAATTAAACAATGAACGTAATTTCATAGCGACAGAAAAGAGCCAGCGGAAATTGTTTCGTTTAATCGCAGCCTTTGGTAATGGGACTCTGACATTTGGGCACCGAATCAACAGAGTAGAATATTAATTCGATGAATTGTTAATAGACGGAAATGCAATTTTAAGAGGAACAGTTTTTTTTTACGATTCATCTCTGGCGTCATAAATCTCGGATGCATGGAAGTGAAAGGACAAAGCAGGTACAATATACGAAACTAATGAATCGACGTCCAAGCGTCTGTGATTCCTGGACGCAATTTGTTGGCAGGTAAAGTTGGGTAAGAAATATTCAAATAGAGTGTTTAATATTCAACAATAATTTACAAGTAAATTGTAGATTTATTTTAGTCTTTCATGAGCACTTTTTCGTATACATATCAATGCATTTAAATTAGCCGCTTTTATTTCGTGCTGCTGCTGTTGCTGCTGCGATGTACAAACAGCTTAGTAATGAAGAAAAACTCAGCTATATAATGTACAGATATACAGAAAATTTATTATATTTTTTACCTATACGTTTACCATTATACGCAATTTAATTAAGTAACAGAGCAATAAAGAATGAATTTTCATAATTAAATGTGGTAACAGTAGTTAACAAAACTTGACCCTTACTTTAATATCTTAATACTCTATTATCAATCGAACTTTATTATATTTTATACTTTATATATTTCGTCCTCACGAATTACAAGAAACAGTTGCTGTACTTTTTTGGCAAAATGTTGAGAATTATACGATACATCAGAGGCACGAGTGTAAATTATATCACAATGGATGCGACACGTCACGCGCAGGCAACAGTCGATATTTATCTATTAAGAGTGGAAATTGAATGTGTTGCTGCCAGAAAGTGGAGTGAGTGGCAACTTGAAAACATGCGGCTGCATGTCTGTCTGCCACATTTCCAGATGGCAGAATCCTGTTACTTAAATAGTATCCAAAATTGTTTGCAGCGCAGGAATGTAAAAGCGGGATTTGCTTACTTTGAATGTGTACCAGTAAACGAATACTGCAATTTACAAGGCCTTCGAAATACGCATTTCGAGATATATTCGTATTTGCTAAATATAACGAAGGGAGATAGTATTTTCAGAATTCTGTATCCAGCAGGAAAACAGACTTTATTATTAGTTTTTTTTTTAAATACTCTGCTTTTAAGTTCTCTTGATGCTATAGAAATGATTTTGTAACTATACCACTGAACATCTAATTTGTTGAATAGTGGAAAATATAAGCTAGTCAAGGATAACTAGAATATTCTGTTGATTAATTCTTTTTCATGTCTACCTTACACCTCTCTATAATAATTGTTTGGCTGTTATAAGGCCAATTTTTAATATATATTTAGTTACAATAAACTCAATTACCAAACTTCAAATTAACATTGCATAAAACACTGTAAGAGCCAAAACTCAAATTCTACACTACCAGTATTACCATTGGCACGTGGAACATTTTCCGACAAATTTTCTTTTAATTTTGTCACTTACAGTGTTTTCTACAAGGACTCTTCAATTGTTGTCAAGGTTTCTAGAAACCTATCGCGATATTGTTCTGTCCTGAGGATTCTGTTCGCGCCTTCCGCGCGTAGCGAAGACACACATCGATATTCCAGTCAGCACTGGGATGGCCACGATATTTAGAAGTAATCCAGAAGGATCGCCCGCCGCGCGACATCCAAGGAATTTGTTGCCGCTTTCAATAACACGAGTCGCCCCGCGAAATGGAACAGCTTATAAATCCTGCAGTGGCAACAAAACTGTTTCCACGTCGGGAGGGCGCGAGTCTGGATGGTCGAAGGACACCGCGCGGAATCCCAAACGATTCGTTTGCCATTCGACCCTCTCGCCCCGTCTTCTTTGTCTGTTGGCGAATCCACGCTAAGCGACGCGTGCCGAGCTGCAATCTAGTACCTACCTTCGTCTTCGCCTTGGAATCCCTTTCCCTCGGATATCCTGGAGAGCTTCAAGAAGCACGATGATTCCGTTCGTCTCGAAACGGTCTTCTTAATCTCCTCTGGAATCTCCTTTCGGAATACACGCGCCCCTCGCCCCTAGCTCCACCCGTTCCGCAGACACGGAGAAGCGAGATGACTCCCAGCTTCGCCCCCGAGTTCCTCCATCACACTTCGTCTTACGAATAACAACGGATTTTGAAGGACCAGGAGCGATCTAATCTGGGTGAAAGGTTTTATGGAGACTCGATCACCGGCCGTTTAGAGCGGCCCAGTGACCGCGCGATCGAGGGGAAGAAATGCATGTTCCGTGGGTGATCGCATTGCACGCGGGGGGAAACGAAAGATGAATACGAAAGGAGGTTTGTTTAAGTGAGCGGAGGTGGGACTGGTTGAGTATCTGGAGTACTTGCGTTTTATGAAGCGCACGAATTGTTCTGTACTTGAGTAGGTACACAAGTTATATAGTTTGGCTTCCTTGTTATATCGAAACATTACTGGATGAGCTGTGACAGAAATTTATTTGACAGCCTTCCACTTCTTGAAACAGTGAGAGGAGCCAGTCTTGGTTCAGGGTTCCTTGAAAATGTGACGAAAATTATTGTAATATAACTGAAATGTATATAAATATAGATGTCGTACTCATTAGATTAGGGTTTGTCGGTTTTTAAAAACCGGGTTTAAAACCCGTTTCTTTTTAATAAATTTGTAAAATTCGAAAACCGGCGTTTTAATTTAAAAAAACACGGTTTTATATACTAGAATTAATATGTAGAAATGAATTAACTGAATTAAATGAATTAAATGACTTTAAATCGCCTCGGACACGAGCATAATGCAGTAAGTAACAGTTCACTAATATTCATGAGTTCATATTTTCGGAATAAAAATAGTAAATGAAATAAAGATTTATATTTTGTACAGACTTTATTTATTTTAGTTTCTTTTCATTTGGCTGTGAATGCACTGTATTTTATTGTGTTATATTTTTGTAGATCCATAAATATTAAATGAACTCAAAAATTGAAAGGATTTGTACAGATTTTAGTTACTTTAATTTTGTTTTTATTTGGTTTTGTATAGATAGATCTTGCGTCAAAACAAAATTATCGGGTGTTGGGTAAAAGAGTAACTTAAAGGACCAGAAAGAAATTCGCAATTTATTATAAACATGGACTCTGTTTCATTCAGTCATACACTGACATATAATAAATTTTTGGGGCACATGCGTCGATATTCAGTTTTTTTTTTAATAATTTTCGACGCTGCGACATTTCAAAGGAGTTCCTCCAGTTTTATTAACTCATTTGAATCGTTGAAATATTCTTTTACCTTTTCTTGGCGGCTGAGGTGTACGATGACTTCTTTGATCTAAGAATCTCTCTTTGTAATAATGTAATGCCTGTATTCTTGAAGGTGAGGGACGAACGACTCCTTCATCTTGAAAGCCCAGCAGGAAAGCCTGGATCCTTTGTCGTATTATCTTCAAACCTTCATTCACTATTTCACTGGGACTAATTGAAATTGAAGAAGGCACGGTTAAATTAAACGAGCCGGGCATTATTTTATTTATGCGTACCCCGCGATTCAGTTCACAAAGGTATGCGCTTTGGTGAAACAGCAACGTTTTCATTTTAATATCGCGACGCATAGGCACGCAGTCTAGCAAGCAGCTTTATTTCTCAAATGATACAACACATAATAGGTGTTATTTCTCTACTCTAAAAATACTTACCTGTAGATTTATATATCACTTGACTTTTAAATAGTTTTCGAATAAATTTTATATGTTTCAAAATAGTATATATTGTAGTTATTCTAAAAGGATAGAGTTTCTCCTAAAAACAAGTTGTTTCCGTTATCAAAATTTTACAATTCAGGACATTTTTAATTATTTTGTTGATTAAATGGTGAACTCACTAAGCGAATGCATTTTTTAAGTGATCTGGGTTCATACAAAACTCGAAATCAACAGTGGTATGAAATGTAAAAAATTTTAAGACATGAAGAACAAAATATTTTCCAAATCGAGAGTTAAATGTAAATATAAAATTAAAGCTCATGTGTTTCACTGACTTCATTAGAAACAGTCTTCGTGAATTTCTTCAAGACCTTTGAATTACTTTTTTTCATCAAACTTTGCCATGAGAAAGGTTCTCCTGTTTTACATGGCAGAACAAATTTCAAGCCCTTTTGAATAAGATAAATGCTGGTACAGTTTGAGGATCTTCAAAGGAATTACGGATAAGTGTGTACATCTATATAAAATTATCTTTCATTCCAGTAACTTTCACTTGGAACTATTTCTAAATTAGTGTACACATTAAACGACACGTGTTGCTATATACAGTGAACTCTAACAACAAGTATAATTTGTAGAATGTAGAGAGCAATGCGTAAGAAGGCAAGGAGAGGAGGACTGTCTATGGTCAGACAATATCACTGAGAATACTTTTCTTTGTAACTTTCTGCATGTGAACTATTTTAATAACTGTTCCAAATAAAAGTTATCCATCATAACATGAACTTAACATCTCTTATTTTCATTTGGCGTTTTTATCTTATAACTTTATCTAGCATTATAAAACTGAACAGTGTCATTCTCTATGTACGAAATACCATTTCATATGACGAAGTTTAGTAAAAACATTATAATTCGTGTATTTAATACATTTTAGACAAAACCCTTTGTAACGGAATTACTTAATAAAGAAGCCTAAATAATTTTTCGATGTTTTTCTTGACAGAATGTTTGGAAAGAGAGAAAGAATTTATAGACCTACAATAAGATTTATTCATTCGAGTAGCTTCCATATTTTTGTGAAATTTTAAAGCAGGCAACGCGCGTGACGCATTGTTTATACACTGGCGAAATATCTGGGCTCTATAAATTCTGCAACGAAACGTTTCGTATAGATGAAAAGTTACCATAAAACATAAGAGTGGCAAACTGCTATGGATTACCGATATCCAGCCGTGGAACGGCCACAATTTCAAATTATTAATTACGTTTCTGTCTCCGTGCCCAGTTAATGGTAATGAATCCGCGCTCGTGAATTTTGTATATAAATCACTAACGAATTCGCGATATTCGACATTAAAAGCGCGCGTGCACGTTCGAGAGCCGCGGCGCGAAGGACTTCAACGAATGCTGTTTAAACAAATGTGCGCGATATAATTTCGACTCACAAAGAGTGTACCGCAGCTTTGTTGAAAAAAGGATCGCCGCGAATGATTTACATTCGCGTTTTATATTCAGGATTTATGATATCGTCTTCCTTCAAGCCAGCAACGTTCGTAGTCGAAACGAAGGAAACAAATCAATTTGACGCAGTGGATCGGCGATAGAATTTTAAACGATTAATTGGCAATCGCATTGGAGCAAATTACATAAGTCGTAACATTTTCGCGGCGCCCCGATGGCTAATATCCGGGTAATGGAACGAGGTGGCTTCGTCTCAGCTGGCTGCAGAAGGGATGAACGAAAGAGGGATGGAAGATAGGTCAAAGTAGGGGTGAACAGCCGAAGAAGGAGAGCGCGGGGAGTGTGAAGTTATTCCATTCGAGGGCAATTGATAAGAGGGAGCGAAATGATTGAGACATAAATTTACGGACCGACAATTGAGAAATTAATATTTCTATTTCATCAGGCAACCGTGGGGAATTAATTCGACATAAACACTCATTAAAACACGGGTATCGGAGACATTGAGCTTAATTAATTCTGTATTCTGATACGTCGGGTTATTGTTATTTTAAAGTCATTATATTTCAATCTTCTGCACATAAATAAGGCAATGTTGAATGCATGTTTCTGTAAGTTTCTCTTACTTTCAACCACTTCCCCTCGCATTCCTTTAAATCTGATTACAGTGTAAAATAGGTCCTTGTTCTTACTCGAGCAAAATTGAAAATTTAAAAGAGGCAACTCGATGGTGCCATCGAAACGTTACAGAATCTTACTTACCAAAAACCAAGTATGTCCACTTTTTGTGAAATTTGAGTTTTCATGTGCAATAAATAGTTCTTGACTCTTTCTTTATGATGTGTAAAAATTACATTCATATCTAGTTCATAAATTTGTAAAAATAATATTCTTCTTCGTAGTATGTCCCTGAATCTTATGTACCACAGAGATGGGCAAAATTTTTATTTAAATAAAATTTCGAATAATGAATAAAAGTTCAAAAAAATTATTCGTTATTTGACTATGAATAAAGTTAAAGTTGAAATGCTTCAGTTTTATTCGTCGAATAAGTTCTCATTGAATAAAAAAAGTAACTTTATTCGTCAAACAATCTACAGTTAAAGTAACTTTTATTTGATCCGTTATTTAAATAATTCTTTATTTAGTTAATGCCCAACTCTGATGTGCCATTGCATGTCTAACCCTGTTTTTTCGAAAACGCTGAAACATAATATATGTACATAAAATATTTGTGCCTTAAACATCGACATGTACTAAAGCTTCCGTACGAGTGTTCTCATCAAACCAAGTTCGGTATAATTATTTGCCACTAATGTTACCAAACACTTCCTGGTTACACCCAGTCGACCCGCTGTCGCGCAAACCATTCCGCAGACGAATTCGCCGATAAGTGCCAAGTGAAAGGGTGGAGACGACAGAGGAATAGGAAATACAGGACGGAACCTCAGCAGACAGGGAATCGCAGATTGTTCTTTCGTGAACCGATCCCTGTAGGTATACTTGACTTAATTTTCATTCAGGGCATTCCACGACGGCAGGAATTTCGAGCCATTAACCACTCGCTATCTTTCGACGGGCCTGGCGTGCGTAACGCGAAGGGCGAGCCTATAACCGCGGACTACTCGGTAGTTAGACTATACGCAGCCACCCCTGCCGCCCATTTTAAACCAGACTTCCTTCTCGCAGACTCAGGAGCCGAAGCCCTCCACCTCCACCCCGCGCCCAACCCCTCGCGTCAGAATTATTTCGTATAATTATATTCGTTTCGGAACGACACCCTCGGGGCTCGAAATTGAAATTGAGCTTTCTTGCCATCGCGGGAACGAGAGACGCGCCGACGAAGACGAACAGAGCTGACGACCAGGACGTGCCCAGAAGAACAGAGACAGGAGCACCGTGTACACGTAACTGTGTGTGTGCGCGAGGGGGGGGGGGAGAGAGAGAGAGAGAGAGGAAACGAAGTTTCTCTCGCATCTACTAGCAGTCTGACTACGGTTTTCCGTAGCCGCGAGCTAAGGTTCCGTTTTCTGCCCTTAGCTCCTGTTTTTCCGCTTGCCCTACCCACAAATCCGCACGTCTTAATCTCCCCTGGAATTTCGGCGTGTTCCCTCCGGCTATGCAAAGGACTCTGCCGAGGGGTCGACCGTTCGTCATGCTGTTCCTGCGTACCGAGAAATAAGACGTCTATATTACGCGCTCAGACCCTTCAGCCCTCCTGTCGATCGGTTATGCTTTCTTTAGAGTGCTCTGTTGACGGGCTCGATATTGTGAAGTGGGTACTAAATTAACTGTGTCGGAATGGTCTGGGTACTTGTTCTACAGGGTGTACTCCCGTGGAGCGGTGCAAGCGAAATGGAGATCCTGACATATGCAAATGTAAATAATTATAATAATAATTCGTCTTAATTGCATTCCTCAAAACACGAAGAGATGTAATGGGAAGAAGATGTGCAAGAGAATTTTGTTCTGGGAGTCTTCGCCTTCGGAGAAGTCGGGGTTGAAAGATCATCCGGCTATAGAAGCTAATTAATCGCAGCAATTAATGTAGTGTAATTGCATATGGAATAACTCTTTGTGTAAATATACGTTGTAACTGTACAATTTTTTTTTTCAAACAACGCATTGTTTTCTGGAAATAGAGTTTGAAAGTCTGTGACGTGTTTGGGCACTTCATTAAAAATCGATTCCATCTTTGGAAACAATCGTTTCTTCACTGCATATTCAGATTCTTGTATGCATTAAAGGAAATTCAGATGAAATACGGCAGATTTCGTCGTCTGCGATATTTGAATGGTCAAAAGGCGGATCGATTGCCTCTATTTGCACAGCTTCCTAGCTAAACAATAATTCATCGAGCATTCCAACAGAATTGCTGGATCGAGAGAGGAACAGATACGGCATCTGCAAACGTTTTGTAAACTTTCCACCGCTGAGGTTCTTCCTTCCATTTAGTTATTCGTTTCCTTTGTTTGGTTTGAGCAAAACACGCTTAAACTTGCAATTATTTAAGATAGTTCAGAGTTTCTTAAAGTCGATCATTTTTCAGTTTTCTCTATCTAATTGTATTTTACTTTTGTTAAATGTACTTTCACATCTAAATTCATATAGGAGCCAAAAATACATTTTACCCCGTTTAAGTTATTTGTCCTCATATGTTTCGTTGGTCGCAAATGCAATTAATTTCGCCGGAGGTGTTCTAACGAGTGAATTTTAGGGTAGGTTTTTCGTTCCACTAGCAATCATGCCGACCCGAAATACAGTTTCCCGTTGATCAGCAGAAATTAGCATAGCTAATTTATGTCAGCGTATAAATAACATGTTTATCGTTATAATTTATGCGCGTTGCGACGCATCATATCGATGTACGCGTTGAACAAATTCGAGAATGGCAAGATCGATGCGCGTTTTGCGTCCGTAATTCAAAAACACCATTAGCGTTATTAATCACCGCATTTTTGCTATCCCAGTAACCGCAGCTGGCGAAAACCTGCGTGGAGCCCAGAATGCGTTGCGATCGATACACATTAACTATAAATTCACCAAATTATTCATAAATTATGTCACCGTTTTTATTGTATATGATTAAAACAAACTAAATTTTAGCAATGATAGTATTTAGAGCTTTAACATCTTATAGAAGTAATTATAACAGGATTGTTACGCCGACATATGTTAATGAGATACTTTTTATTTATATATTCCTTTTTATACAATACTTCTAAAAACTTGTTAATCTTTTCCTTACACACATCGCGTAGACGAGTTTGACGATTTATTTCTTCATATTTAATTAGAGTAGTTTAATGTGATTATTTTAAGATTAAACTGTACACTATTTTTAATATTTGTTTAGACGTGGTATAAGTTAAATTTGCCATTTTTCCCCTCCAACGGCCGTACTGTTTTAAATCATGCAACCAGACGGGTAGGCACAATAAACTGCTCCCCTGTAAATTGCCCTTAATTTATGGGGAAAAGAGGCAAATGTTGCTCTCGGTAATTTATTCGATGAAAGGCTACTTATTATTTCATTAGAATGATTATTTTATTATTTTACTTACTTTATTTAATAATAATCAGCCCTGTTAAACCTTAGTTCCTAGATGATTGACACATAGTCGAGTTATTCATAAGTGAAATTTAAACGACGTTAAATATTCTGTTTGAATTAAGAAAATGTTGGAGCAGACTATGAAGCGTGGTCTTCATCCTTAACGGCACGATCTCAAAAAATTGTATTTTAATAGATATCTGAAATGCAATAATAAAAATAGGATATAGAACGAATTAGAAGAATACGAACACTTAAACAGCTTTATTTAATTTAAAGATAAAAAAGATAGAAAGATCATTGTTTACTTTTTTGCACATTATGTGTATTTTGTAATGGAACTATGCTGAGGTGCCGCAAAAACCTTGAATTATTAGGTAACTTTTTATTCTTTGTAAAAATCCTGACAAGAGAGAAGAAAAGGTAGAAAGATATGAACATAATAATAAAAAAAAATTCTACACACTATTCGTCATCCTCAAACTTTCAAATCCAACAATCATAACCGAGTGCCCCATTTCTCAATCACCAACCCCGTATATCCCCGCCAATTACGAAACCACTGCAACAACTTGCCTGACCGACGCTCACGGCCTCGAAATCGAAGGGACCAGTTACCAATCGAAGCATCGCTCGAGAACGATACGAGTTACCCGTCACATTTAACGTTAAAAGCTTTTAAAGTAGTTAACGAAACGTCCTTGTCCCCGTACCGATGCTACCCTCCCCGCCTGGCCCCGCCGAAAGTTGAAGTCAGTCTAAATTTCTGGTTGATGTCACGTTTAGGGGGTAGAATCGACACTGAAGTGCGAACGGAGGGGTGGGGGATGGCGATTCGCTCGGGCCACAACGCGCGCGAGCGTGACGCTTGGAAAGACTTGGTTAGCTGCAAAATTGCGGCACGGTCTCTCGTGGAAATCGCGTCGGCTCGCATTTACGCGCAATCGATGCGTTTTGCCCACCCTCTCGCCGCGCAACGACAACTTGCTATGCGATCGTTCCGCTGAATACGTACAAACGAACTTGCGGCCTCCAAGAGACACACACGATGGGGACGGCGGGACGAAGAGAGGCGAAGCCGCTGCTAGTCGGGTGGGACGAAGAGGAAGGACACGTGGACAGAGCCCTCTGTCACGTACGAGCACGAGTGGGATAGCTCTGTACGATATGCAGCCATTTGCATACATATAGGGTCATTATAAATATACCGACTCCCTATATCCCTGTCTCTCCATCGTCCGGCCCCATCAGGAGCAGAGGCGCTCGCAAACTGTCCGATGGCCCCGCTTATCCCGTTATTGCGTTCGCCGCCTTCGCAGTCACCACCTCCGCGTGTGGTTCAGCTTGTTCCCGGGTCTCAGCGGACGTTTCGGCCTCGGACAAGCGTTTTTCACGGAGATTAAAACGGCTTCGCGTGCGCCGCGGATAACGTTCGGGTCGCGAGATTACGGCAGGCGCTCGGGACAATTATTTAGAACGCTGTTGCTGATAACTGTCGCGTGGCCGCGCGCCTTCGATGAGCCGTTCCTTCTACGCAGCGAGCTGCTAGTTTGGGAGGTGGAACGAAATTCTTATTTACAGGGTGCTTTGGTGGGAAATGTTGTCGCTGATCTTTCGTGACTAAAGGATACTGTAGAATGTTGTAGTAATGAAACGATGTGTCAAGAAAGACCCGAGGGACTAGGGTTAAGTTGCACAAAATAATTTCAAAGATTCCGGCTAACAACACTGTTTCCCTACGTTCCATATTAGTAAGCACACGTCTGAAACATCGCTCTGCGAACTTTCCCCAGCATCTAAAGCATCCCACCAAGAAGCAGCTCGATTACGGGGCTTCCGTCCCTCCGCGGAGGCACGAATCATCACAGAGGGATCTGAAATAATGCGTCAAGTGTTCGCGGGATGTCAATATCCCTGAGTGATGGGGCGGTTGTGCCAGCGAGCGGGTGATTTCCTGGCTCAATGGGAATAACTAAGAATCGTTACAGGTTTGAACGACGGGACGGAGAAACTGCACAGAGCAGCGACAAGCGACGGTAACGACGCACGGCGTTCGAGCAACGCGTGAAAGGTTCTTAATGGCGCGTCTATTTCCACGGGGTTGCCGTGGCGTTTCGTGGCAACCCGTGAAAAATCCTTGACGCCTGGCAACCGACGTCCTCCACGGCGGCCCTTATAACGTGCCTCGTGCGTTCTATTAACATATCGCCCAGCGACGAGCGGTAAATTTCTTTTCTGCTCGGGCACCGGCACAGAACGCCCGCTATAAATGGCACTGCTGATGGGTTTGCGCGAACCGTCAACGCTCGCGGGCCCGTGGTTAGGGGTAGGCGAGCATTACAAATGCTAATGGAAAGCGCATAGTAGATGCTACGCGTAGAATACATTACCGTCTCGTTCCTCAGTCATTAGCCGTGAAAATACGAAATTCACCGGACGCGAAATGCAGATCGTAGGTATCTGTCGTGCCTGATGGCTGCAATTTGTCCCGCGCAAAGTATCGGCGACGCGCCCAAAATGCTCAATGGGCCCCCATCACGTGGCCTGGCTTTCTTCTGGCGCGAGAATTTTCACGGGACTTGGTACTCGAGAACCAGCTGAGGAACAAATGTGTTGTCGAAAATGGGACACGCGTGGCCTGTTCTCAGCGCCATGTGACGTATGGTGACGCCTTTGTAAATAATTTGAGATAATTAATAATAAAAAAACGTAAATAGACGAAAGGGTAACTCCTAGTTTTCTAAAGCTGAAAGTGAATTCCTTATATCGAGTACAGTGGAGTTCTGAGCATCATTTAGTATTAGCTGAAACGCAGGGTGTTTACTTTTGTAGCTTTGCGCGACTGAATGTGGTGGAATGTTTGACAGGAGAAGTTATCCGTAGCTCTGTTATTTTGAAATATGTTCTGAATTAGAAAGTGTAAAAGGTCCTCTGAATGTATAAAACGAAAACTGCTTCGTCAATCTAAATAGCCAGTGGTGTATCTTTTTATGTGCTTGAATAATCGATAGAACAATAATATAAGAATGAAAAGTCAGTTCGAGAATCTCAAGGTCTTGATGTTTAATTTTAACTACATACGGTCAAATGTAGAGTTTGTTGCGTGTTAAAAATGTTTATATTGTATCTATTGATTTATTAATTAAGCGTCGATGGATGAATGAGATCGATATGGAGGACTACTTCCCCCAATGTTCAAGCAGAAGCATTAATACAAGTGAATCGCAGTATTTCTGAAAGCAGCAGTTTAATAATGCCTGAGATGGGGGCATAATTAATAAATTCGTGCCCCTCTGGTGGCGCAGTGGAAAACACGAAACGTTCAAATCACACGGTGTACGTGTGTGCCGTTGAATGGGTGGGCGATGATTGCTTGATGGTCGATTGACGGGAATTCATCGAGGATTTAATTACAGGGACGCACGTGATTTCTTCCACGACAATGACCACGAGCAATTTTTAATTAACACACGCGACAAAGTGGACAAAAATGACGGGTGGCGATCGATGCCTCGGTAACCGCAGGCCTTTGGTTATTCTCGCCTCGTAGTTAACTAGTGAAGACGAGGAGGAACAAATTAATTTGCTCCGTCGAAGAGTAAAGGATCGATTTATTTTTTCTTCCGTTTCCACGTCCCACTGATGAGAAAATTACAAATTTTAACCCCCATACACTTCCAAATTAGAACTATTTATGCATATAAGGAACATCGAATTGAATATGGAATTAGAATATAATAAAAGTGGCATTGCGTTGAAAACATTACAGAAAAAATACACAATGACACTACTTTTTGCAATGTGTGCAAAAATGCAACTCGAATTACACAAGGATATCGATGGACTTAGCACAAGTACCACTTGATAACTCGAGATTATAAAAATTATGCTAAACGTATTAAATGTGACGATAAAAGAAAAAATCTACACACGAATATTACCTATTCTGATCAGAATAGAATGAATGCCTTAAGTTTATATTAATTGAGTATCGACTACTACCAACGTCAATTCACTGCATCCAAAACTCCCTTGAAATCAGCTTTCGTCACAACGGAAACAATATAAAACTCCCACGGCAATGAACGTCAGCCCAATATTATCAGAAAATATTAAACGATTAACAATCATTAAGCACAGGCCCATAATTATATTATTTACTCCCCGTTTCCCCGCCATAAGCGTATTCAACCGTGCCGCAGTTTTACCTGGACACGTCACTGAAAGGGAACGAGTGCACTAATCGGATGTCCCTATCCGTTCGCCCGGAATGTTAATTCAACCCCTCTTCCGAATCGTTATTAACGAACAATAGGCGGCCGATAATTTTCAGCAAATTTATTCCGTGCAAATCGTAAAAAAAATTATAATTAAAAAGCGGTGCAGCCGGAACAATACAGAGAGCAGTACCACGAGCAGCCGTTTCCATCCCCCGAGCCACGGCGCTTTGCGCGCCCTCGGTCTCCCAAACGTCCGATCTACCCTCTCTTCCACCACCTCGTGGGGGGAAGGGGAGCGAAGGAACGAACCAGGCTCCCTCCATCTACCACCCACTCGCCCCTCCAGCCCGACAGACCACCCCTCCAGTTACCACCGCCGCCGCTGCCGCTGCCGCCGTCGTCGTCGCCACCACCGCGATACATTGCGATACACGGTTCTTGTCTCCACGCTACCTACCTACGTGCAGGTCACAGCGCTTCACCGAATCCATAGCTCCCTACGCACTAGGCCACTAGGCAGCCATCGTCCTTCCACCGCTTCTACCCTCCCCGCCCCCTCTCCCGTTGATCTTTCCCTCGAACTTTTTCCCTCCGCCGTCGCTCGCGTATCACCGCGTCAAAAGGCACAGTTGTCTTCATCCCCGCGCTGGCCGCAACCACTCACACAGTCGCGAGCCGTAAACACAACAACGCGCACGGCCACGCACGCGTACAAAGAGGCACACGCTCACGGACCGTTTCGTTTTTACGTGGTCACCCCGTGGTGATCCTGATCCAGCGGGATCTTTCCTCCGGCGGTGTACGTGACGGGCGCGCGAGTGCTGACGCAACGTGTGCGCGACTAGGATGTACGACGATTGTGAATGGTGTCTCGAGTGCTGCATCTGAGTGTTTACACGGGTGTCTGACGGCGAGAGACCGGTTCGAAGCACGTGCATCCGCTCTGAAGAATCGAGTGACCCGCGGGATACAGTGGCGTTAGTCCGTCGGCTGGACGTTGCTCGGCTCGCGAAGATACGTAGTCGCGGTGTTACCCCGGTTGAAGTAACGCTGGGTCGTTCCGTCGGTGATGTATTCGGAGTCGTTGTGTCAGAGAACGTGCTCGTTTATATGAACGATCGTGTTTTCTTCGGAGCTGAGAGGTTAACGAGAGGCAAGGAGGATTGGAAGCGTCGGGTCGTTCGCACTCGCGGGAAAGCAGTTCTGTAAAATAACTCAGCAAGCAAGGAAGGATTTACTTGGATTGGAGCAATCGGAGTGGTATAACGTCAGTAAATACAGGCAACAGTATCGCACTGATTTGATCGCAGAAATAATCGGCTACACTCCACTGCAATCACACCCCATCGTCGGGCTCCCGTTTCTTCTTACTGCAGGCGCCTTATCCCGTAACTCATTCGACACTCGTTTCGAGGCGAAATCGGCACTGTGAAGTTCGTCGGGAGGAAAGCAAACGTTTTCGATCGAAGCTACCGGACAGGAACGCAAGAACGGTGCAACTACGAATTACTCGCGCGTTAAGAATACACTGATTGAAACAGTACAGCAGAAAACCAACGAATCAACAATTAGAGAAGATTGCGCATCGCGGGGAAGGAAGAGGGACACCAGCTCCAAGTGATATCGACGCCCAGCAGAGGAGATTCTCCGCGACTGGTGCAGGAAAACTCGAGGCGAAAGTAGTCGAACTCAAGGTACTGCGAGCCACGTGAAACTGGTCGCTATTTTGCCGGGCCGTGCCGCTTGTAGAAGCTCGGAACCCCTTGGTTTCCCGCGCACAGCAGGAGCCGTGCACACACAACCACCCCGACCAACCAACCGACGAGTCTACCCACCGCCACCAGCCCCTACACACAACAACCCAACGAAGCATCCCCCACTCTGAATCGCACAACAGCCTGAGCGGAAGTGCTAGTCAGTCGGCGAGCGACCTTCCAACATTACGGGTTAGGTTCCCTCTTTTTCCATCCGTTGTGTCCTTCGTCCTCGTTTACAGAAGCGCGAGGACCTCCAGCCTAAATTGAGTTCGAGTACGGGGAAACAGGAAGGCAGCCGGTCAGACACCGAGTTTTGTTCGTTGCAGTGAGACCCCGTGATCTCTTTAAAGCACAAACGTGGAAGGATGCCGCTCCGCGTCCTTCGCAACTGACACGTTCGTCGTTGCCTTTCGGTGGTGGAGTGAAGGTTGAATGGTAGAGCCCGGCAGGGATGACAGAGAGATAAAAATGCCATTTTGACAGTCGGCGAACAGTCTGTTTTTAAAGCAAAGGAAAAAACAGGAAGGTGGTGCGTTGCCGCGATCGTTGTTGCGTTTTTGCTTCCCCGGAAGCGTGCCGAGAAGGAGCGCCGCGAAACGTGTGACAACATCGCGTAATACGTTTCCCATTGTTCAGCACACGTGAGCGTTAATATTTGGTGACGGCGGAAACAGTGTTCCAAGTTTGGATCCGCGGACTCGGAGGCATTGTTCTCGTCGGCGGCGGAGGCACTGAGAGAGCGACGCGCGTTTTTATGACCGCAAAGCTGGTTAAAGGCACGCCGACTTTGCGAGGAAACATTGATAGACCAAGGCAAACACCGCTGTCGGCCGTGCACGGTTGTCGCGAGGAGGGGATAAAAGAGCAATCAATTGTGTACTTGTTGAACCGGCAAACCCAGCGTCACGTCTTTAATACCGGCTTCTATTGTGACTCAATCCATCACTTCGCCGAAGGGACGAAACTTTCCTCAAGCGATACAACGTCGTTAACTTCTCCCGAGAGATAAACTCGTCGCGGAGAGGGCATCCGCTCGCCGTTTGTATTTGTAACGGGAATCTGAAGGATCGACGTACGGAGCTGCTCAAGTCGACCACGTGGCTATGAGTGAGCATCGATCACAGCAGTGAATGAATTGTTTCTTGTACGAAGCTGTAGGATCTTCGACAGTGATTTCGATTGTACAAAGACCGATTGTATTAATCGCGGTTACGTATTTATCCACCGACTCCTAACTGTTTTTGTGGCAAACGCGTCGACGGAGTTTGGAAGCCTGTGGACGATTGTGCTGCTCGTCTGGTCAGTATACTCACCGGCTGTACACCGTGTTATTCGCGACAGGTTCGTCCGTTTTCATACCGAGCACGCGATCCGAGAAGCGTAAACGCTCGAGATCGAAGAGTGAAGCGACCACGAGAGTGTACATAATCAGGCAACGAGACACAGTGCTGAATAACTCGAAAGTCAGCTGCAGTTGAGAGACCAGTCGGAGTTGATTGCCCCCAGGGAAAGTGGAAAGTAGCAAGATCCCACCCGCAGGAGGCCGTGCGCTGAAAGAGGCCCAGGTGGAAGTGGTCCAGAGAGGGTCAACAATCGGCGGCAGTAGGCCTTATCAGGCGCCCCATCAAGGAGGGTGGGTGCAGTGGTGCAGTGGTTGCAGGAGGGCCAGCGAGGTTGGGGTGGCCTCGTCCACGGGCGCCTTGGCACCGAGTGCACCGGGCCCCGGGGCTGCGGTGGTTGGCTGCCTTGTTGGGGTGTACCCGTGTTCTCCCTCCTCCACGGGGCCCAGGGGCCCCCTAACTCATCACCTCCAGGCAATCCCGAATCAGCAACAACCGATTGGCTGCCGTGCTTGTTGCTGCGTGCATAGCAATCACCAGCCGGCTTCGGTCCAGCTTACCAGTCAGCGGGGCGGCCTGTCGCTGAGGGTAGCGAGGGTGGCGTCCACCACCTCCGTCCGAGCCGCCCCCTACGCCCACCCCCAGCACCAGGAGCTGGGGCAGGAGTGCAGGTAATAATAAATCACTAAACATACATTGTAGCTTCACTTCGACACGTACTACTCTACCCCACCTACCATTCTACTACCACTGCCACTACTTTTATCTGTACCACTACCGCTACACCTGCTCTCACTCTGCTGATCGTCGTCGTCGTCGGCAGTGTTTGAGAAATAATAAAACAGTACAATATAATAAGAGTATACGTAGTCGCACGTCGAAGTAACAAGCACCGTTCATGGAGTAGAAACAGTTATCCAAAACCAAAAACGCACGAAAAAGGTGTAGGGAGGAGACGGGGGCATTGGGTGGAGGTGGTGCGCACATCCTCGGCAGCCCGATGCTGTTCGTCCCGTTCACGGTACCCACCTTCCCCGCGACGCATCACCAGACGACCCATCCTGCGCATCAGACGCATCATCAACAGCTGCAGGCCACTACCCAGAATCCGGTGCAGCAGCCGCAACAACTCACCCAGCTCAATCAGCTGAGCCACCTGAATCACCAAGGCATTGTGCCGGCGACGACCAACCAGCCGACCATACATAGCACCAGCTGTTCGCCGCAGCAACAAGCAACAACACCGAACAAGGTAAAAAAAAACATGACTGATACATTACTTTTTGCTAGGCCTCTATTGGACACCACTGTTCGAATGATCAGAGACGTGGAAAAACTGTATCGAAATGGTCACTCTTCCGAGGCCATCTCCATAGAAACGTGTACACCGCGAATGCGATTTCAGAGTCTGTAGGTCACGTGCCATTTAAAAGAACAAATGGTAGCAGATTTTTCTTAACATCTGACAGCAATTTCATTCTATATCTTCTTCTTTCTTGAATACCTTCTAATATTTTTATTCTTCCTTAAAAAGTTGATTTTCTTCATGGTGCCTGATGGGTTATCATGCTAATGTCAGGATAGTTACAGTACTGCAAGTATTTACCGCATCACCCCCAAATTTACGTAGTACGCACAATTTTCATAGCAATATGATTGGCAAAATGATTCGTATGATTATTTGTGCGGTAATATTATTGCGTATAATTATTATTATTCGTGTTCTTATATTGTGGTAACTTATTTTGGTCGAGATGGTGAGCTACACATTTTCGCAATAAATAAATTTTGCAACAATATTTTCCTAGTAGGTACTAAGAGAGGTATAAGTGATAAGGTGTTTATTCGAGGGATGCTATAAATATTCCCAGTACTGTATATAAATTGGGAACCTTGATACTAGGGTGGACTAGTGTGAGCTTATAATAAAGAATGTACTTGAATAGTAATGAGGAAATACGTAAGTACCTTTAATCCATAAAATTACCACTTGGGTACGTTCTACGTAACAACGCTTGCAAAAGTTGTCATCACATAAACCAAAATCGAACACGCAAACATTCCCTCCAAGTATTTCTGTATTTCATTCTCATCATTTGAAAAACTGAAAGTTCATATTCAAGCGACTATAATGACATACAGTAGATTTCTGGAGTATGTAATAATAAAGATACTTAACTACTGATGAACAGTTTCGAGCATACTTGTTTGGAAGCTACCACACGTGTTTCAGAGTAAAATGAATTTCACGATACATTTTCGTACGAAGCTTAGAGGAATATCTCGTACGCAATAGCCCGACGATCCATCACTGCTGATCGTGACAGTTAAAAAATAATGTGCGTGTCTCAATAGCCAGGACAGAGCCGTTTATCATCGAGTTACCAGAATTCCAGTTCGCTGATTTACACATCACTGATACAATTCAGCCCATTCAGTTAAACGTAAAATCGGAGCTGACCGACTACAAATAAAATAACAATTCACTGCTTATACGATCTACCCTGGGCGCATGCTGTTGCATTAGCTGACCTTGTTCCCGTGTATTTAATGAGAGCAATGTCATTAACGTGTTACATAGAATTCACTATGAACGACAGAAGTTAGTGCAAACAATTCGTGCCTTTAAACAAAGTGTCGTAAAATGAAAGGGACGAGTGCCTCTATAACAGTATAAACTTTAACTGTATGCACATTGCACGGTGATTTTATTTGGGAATGAGCTCTCTTTAAGGTTGATAAAATGCAGGTATTTCCTTCTTTTACTGTCTCTGTTACGTTCGGAGAAAAGCTGGGGAAAATTTTAAAAGAAAATAGAATTGAACAAGTCGGGTTTTTCGTGCTTCGGGGATTAAAGTTTGCAACCCTTAGTCTATGTTAGTCGAAGTCATCCACTATGATGGAAGGCCCGAGATTTCCTATAAATAATAATATTTCCTATAAATATTATTTTCTACAAAAAATTTCCTATTAATATTAAATTATTTCCCAGAAATAATTTCCTATAAAAAATAATATCAATAGTTTCATTTTTTACTAGTAGATTTTCGCAGTGGCACTGGGAATAGTACAATACCGCTAGTAGTTCTCACTGCAAGAAAGAGCAATAGATTTCTCTAAAATAGAGAAAAAATATAGATCATAGGGTAATGCAGTTCCTCCGACAGGATAAACTTTACGTTAATTTTCCTAGCGAATTTCGACACTGGGAAATTAGACGTGAATGATTGTGCTGGTCCTATCTACCTCCCTGAAAATGATTGACCGCTGTATATCACGCAAAGAGATGAACCACTGATGCTAGGGACAGCAACAACGGAAGTTTCAGCGAAATGATTAATCGTGTTGAAGTGGACCTCACAGATTTTTGAGAAACAATGGATGAAGCTGAATTGAGTAGAATAGGGACAAGTGTTAACTTGCTACATTGGGAAATTTGTTGTCAACAACTAATTAAATATAATGTATTCGCGAATACACGAACACAACGATAGGAATTTGCTTATATTAAGTAGTTTGGGTAAATGAACTGAAATAGGCACTGGTTAAAAGCAAGAATTAAACTGATTATATAAAATTTTCAAGAATATCGACAAGAATTCAACGAATCATACTTTATAATTTTATTTCAATTTCAACGAGATTAAAGTTACTTATTTACAAAATTTGCAGTGGAAGTAAACACGCCAATACTTAATACATCGTGGGTCCATTTATACCATTATAATGCATGATGAAACTACAGTTTCAAAGATGAACAAATAAATACAATCGCAATTCTCGACGCTCTTCAATACATACAAATGATATTCGATACCACATCGCCTATACGGATTCTATCAGTGTAACCAACGCTATAAAGAACCCAAATGAAAAAAAAAACGAACATGGAATCATAAAAACTGTGCAAGAAACCTACACAGAGTATACTAATAATACCAAGCACATAATCTTCACCTGGGTTCCCTCCCATCAAAGCAGAGCTGGTAACGAAAAAGCGGATTCTTCCGCAAACGAAGCAATATCTCCCTCACCAAATGAAATTGAAAAACAAATCCCGTACCAAGACCTCACAAATACAATACAAGGCAACTTAAGAGGAGAATGGAATAGACTACGGACCATCAACAAAAGAAGAAAAACTCGCGATACTGCACAAGAATCTTATCAACCAATACCTAACTAGGTACAACATGAGCAGAAAGGAAAATACGATTATGCCCCGACTCAGAACAGACCACGCCAAAATAACCCATGAACACCTAATAAAGAAAACGGAGCCACCGTACTGCGACCTCTGCAAAAAAGAAATAACTATCAACCATCTATTATACGAGTGCAAAAGGTTCCAAGTGCAGAGGCGAAAACACAAACTAAACCCAGACACGACCCTGACATCACAGAACAAAATAGAAACCACCCTAAGTTACCTAAAAGACGCTAACCCATTCCACAAAATCTAACTGCCTCGGTATAAAAGAAACGCAAGCCAAATACCTTGCTAATGACCTAGCAGTAGATGCGGCGTAAATCCCATAGTTTAAAAAAAAAAATACAAATACCGATTTACTCCCCAAGAATGATCATTTTAGTTATAATCAAACAGTAAGCTTCCCCATATCTCCATTAAACGATCACAAATCCATTACACGTTATTAGTATTACCGATACACCGTATCGCTGCCAAATTAATGAAACAGCATACGTATATCTAGTTTCAATCTTACGGACGTCACCTCATTGTTACAAGTCGAAGATATCAAGCATCGGGTTGCTGTCAGCCTCTGATACACTTACCCTAATCGTCGCCATGATCTTGCTGTCGCGATGCATTCCGACACAAAGGGCATATCGACTCTTAATTGGTATCTATGGATATCGGTATCTCTAACAAACGGCTGATATCTGCAGACAGCTACCATCTCCCCTGGCTGTCTGACGCTCGGCAGGCAGCCCCTCGGTGTCGTCCCGTTGCGTCGTATTGCTTCCTACGTTTCTCTCGCCCGCGTTTCCCCGTGGCGACGCGCTTTTATTATCCTGGCCAGGGTTCAAGTCAATTTTCTTTAGCGAGCCATAACTCGCCGAGGAGAGTTCCCCTTGTGTCGTCGGCACACGCAGCGGACGCGACGCGTTGCCGTTGCCAGCTAGCGAGCTTCCTTTAATTCTTAAAGTCTGGCAATTCGCGGGGCGGCGTTTCCTCCCGCGGCGTTCCGCCGTTGCTCCACGGAATCATCGAGACACCCTCAGGAACGATACGACCCCTCCTCGCGTTGGCGCCGGCTCGCCGATCAGAAGAAAAGACGTATCGTGCTCTCGTGCGAGTTATCAATTATCAAGCGCCCCGCTCGGGGAGAGCTACGAGCCGCGGAGAGGGTAGAAGTGGCAGGGCCGCAAGGGAACGAAGCGTGGGGCTGTTGTGCGAATTGATCTCTCCATCTTTGTTCGGCAACCAGGTTAAATTAGGGTGGATGGATACTCCGAAGTTTTTCAACGGCCAGAAAATTATTCCTGCGCGGGGGCCTCCATGGAAATCGCGACACGAGGGGATCAGACTGAAGGAAGTTAGGAGTTTTAGAGTCCATTTTCTTTCATCGAACTGCTGTTCGGTTTCAATAGTTCTCGGAGAGGTCGCATTTCGGTTTGGTGGACCGCGGTAGAGGCTCGAGACGTGCGTCTGTGTGGGATAGTTTGTCAAAGAGGGAATGCTTGCTTGTCTCATTGATGTCAAGGGGTGAGAGCAGACACTGGTTTATAAGGGAGTTGCGTTGGGCAAGGGATGGGCGAGGATTACTGTTTCCGAACGGTGGTTTTCTTTGAAGGAAGGTCGTTAGTGTTTGTTCTAATACTATACGTGCTTCTTCGGAGAAGATTAGGTATGTTTCTAAGAGAAATTCAAAAAACTGAATTATATGCATGTTGTGCTGGTGATAATAATTCTTTAGTAACAATATGGCGAATGATATATTTTGCTAAATTAATGTATAATTAATTGAGCAATATTGCATATATGCATAACGGGCTATTGAATTTGTCTGTAGAAATAGATTCATAGTCCTACTTAATAAAAAATTGATGACTTTCATCCAAAGAATAATGATTTTCGGTAAACAATTTTTGTGCTGCATTCTTCTTCTGAATTTATTCTACTCTTATGCATGGATTTATTTCATACTGTGCGATAACAATCAGTATAATGACGTGTCTCGTTACTTTTGGTCTACAATCATTATACGGATTCAGAGGTATACAGAACGAACGAAATCCGCAAATGGACGTGAGGAAAAATGGTGATTTGTATTACGTTGTAGAAGTGAAAATTTAAAAAATTAGGAGATCTATAACAGACAATTAGAAATACTCTTTAAAGGTAATAGAAGTAACTTAAATACATATTTCTTAAACACAAGCTTGGCGCATCTAAAAAATGATTGCAAGTACGAAAAATATATATATACAGTAATGGTAGAAAATTGAATGCTCTTTTAGTATTATTTGAACAAAATTTCGATAGGGATTAGCATTTTTGAAAAATTCTAAACTTTAATGCCTGGTCGGCAGCTTTTCCTGTTGTCCGATTCCAATAATCTTTTTCGGGGACCATCTTTTTAGGAAATGGAACCATATTAGGGGGCGAGAGCAAAGAAATATGAACAAAAATTTCGGCACGTATAAATAAGGGCTACCCTATTGGTGCATGTCTACGTGTAGTCAGTATTAATATAAATTTCATGTATACCCAGGTGTATGTTTTGTGTGCATGTTGTGTACATTTGGGTGCATATAATGTATACACAGTAACTATACATACAAAGTACCTCCGTTGTAATTAATATTTGATTACACCGCACCGTTAATGTTTATCATCTGCAATTCATAGGAAATTCTATAGTATTCGAAGAAAGTCTAAGGTTGGAAAATAGGGGTGAAAATTGTGTAATGAACTTTATAGCAAGTTTCTTGTTCAACCCAATTCTAATACATATAAACCTTCTTTCTTCTCAAACTTCCCAGAGGTTTCTCCACTGCAACATTATTCTCTGATAAAATGCAGACTTAAATGTGTCGGAACAAATATAGCTGCCACATGAAATTATTCCAAAGCGTTATTCACACCGGCGCGCGTACAATGGCGTGTCTCCAAAGACTGTTGCAAAACGTATGTATCTCCCAACGGGGAGGGACGAGGCGAAAGCGAGGCATTACGGGGGGAACCGTTTCTACAAATTATCACAACATTTACGCGTTATACTTCAAGCTTCCCCCAGCGCGCTTGGATTATCGAGAGTGCAATTAATGGAAATGCGAGTAAACCTTGACGATAAGGTGTAGTTTTCATAGTTTTCGGCCAATAAAGGCATAGAAGTTTGCAGGTAGGCCCTCGCGGAGGAATGAAGAAGCGATAAAGAAGGAAGGCACCGAGTGGGGTGGGAATAACAGAATTTCTAAAGCAAGGGAAATAGCTGATACGCCGTTGGAAGGCCGTGTCGAAGGAGTAGGAAGACTTTGAGAGTTGTTCGCGTAACTTTATTAATTAAAGGCCGTTACTCCTTGTTGCTCGATACATCTTATATATCTACCACGGTCGCGGGGGCTCCCTCGCGCAAAGAAGACCGAGCATCTCGTCCTTCATCTGCTCTACCTACAGCCATCTCCTTCGACGCTTTCACTTATACGTTCCGCGTATCGATCATCGTCAGTGTCCACTGTAGCTTCCAATGGATCGCGCCTTGCATTATTGCCTCTCAAAAGATCGTCCCTCCCTTATTGAGCCAGGTACAATCACTTTGGACGCTTCCTCCGCTGGGCTTTGTCAGGCTGGATTACTTTAAACAAGCTATGAATTTATAGGGAAATTCGGTCGGTGCATTGTCACATCGGGCGCTATAGTGGCGGTCGTGTATTGTGTAGAAGATGTATCTTGGCACTTTATTGACGGGGTAACTGCTTTGTTTACTTGCACCTAGCGGGAGAAGTAAAAATCCATGTAGGTGGAGCATTAAAGAGATATTTTTAAAGGAAATGTAAAGCGAATGCTTGATTTTGTGTTTGTTTATGGAGAATTGGGATGGACTATATCGAAAGGTACTGTGAAGCGTGATGATGAAAGTTTGCTTAAAATAAAAAAAAAAGGAGAAAGATGAGTGGAGAAAGAGTAAAAGTGAGATGCAAGAATGTTAGCTCAGTTTTCAAGAAAAAGATAGTCCTGTAATTCATAACAGTTGTGAGGGTAATGAGGTGTCACAACCAAGACGAAAGGGACAGAGACCTTTGGATACTGACGCAGTATTACAAATTTCAACATTAAACATAAAACCAGAGGCATAAGCTGATTGAAACGCTTTAATTACAATTAGAAAAGGCTTTTAAAATCGACAGACTTCAGGAAGTGAATAAACTTGTCAGACCTTGTCTCGAATATTTTGTGTTCATCTTTACACGTACAACCAGATTAAGCTTTCAGTGTCACCTAACCCAAACATAATCAAGATGTGCAAGAGTAGAGGTCTCAACAAAAGTGACCCATTTCTATAACACCTACATGCTACTTACCACACGACCAATTACCTAAATCACGCCAACCACACGCCCTCTCCAAAACATCCTCCGTCCTCCCAAGGAGCAGCTTCTTTTCCTTCACTTCGAATCCCCAGCGTCCACAAAGGCACACAGCTAAACGTACAAGCCGGAGCTTTCCTCACATTCACAAACCAGTTCAAACAGTTTCCCCAAACATTAAAGGGGTTACTCGCCAACGTGCAGCCAAAGTAGCTGAAATCCTCGATACACGTGCACCTGCTTATTCGCCAGCGGGCTGCAGAGAAGCAACGGAAGCAATTGCAGGCCTCCAGACCAGCCTCGCACCTTCCCTCTACCACCGTTGGGCGCGTGCATTCTCTCCAGGTGTCTATTAACGTCATCGCGCGAAAAACAGTACGCGGAAATGTAATTACGAGTCGGTCGGGCACCGTAACCGACGGAAGAAAAGAGCGGCGCGCGACAAAGGATAACCGGTTAGCGCTTGCCATAATTAGGAAATTGCTTTTCGCATGGTAAAAATGTATCGTGGCGAAGAAAGCGCAGAAGGAACTCATTACGGGAGAGATTGTTGGGGTCAGGAGGAAGGTGTAGAAGTGTGGGTGGGCGTTTGGGTGTTAGGGGGTCGAGAAGGAACAACGAGGATGGGGGTGGCGGGGGAGAAGTTGGTGCAGGGGTAGGGGATGGTCGGGACAGTGGTGAGTGGAACGAGGGGGTTGCGTAGCCGTTTTCAAGGGAAAGCGACGCGGAGGTTGCTCATGGTGGAAAGGAGCGAGAGGCGCGCGAGGGGAAGATCAAAGCACTGGAGATGATTTCATTACGACACGCCACTCGTCTACTACGTTGAAATATCAAAAGAGTGGCGGCCTCGTACAGGCTCAGCAGCCGTCGGCGCGGCTCTGCTCGTCGGTGTGCGCAAGTTTTCCGCACAATGCTTTCCTTGCCGGGCCAAAGAGAAAGGAGAATGCTCCTGTTGCGGGAGGAAGGAGGACCGGGCGAAGGAAAAAGCTCAGGCGCACAAAAGTAACCCTCTGCGCTCTGATTCCGGCCACCCTTCCTCCCCCATCGCAGGGGAAGAATATTATTAGCTCAAGCTGCCGCCTATTGTCGAGATATGTTCGACCGAAATATCAGATAAAGATACGCACGCAGCGCGCTGAATTCATCCGGTGTTCGCGGAATTCAATTTCATTGGACGATCATTCGATTTCTCGCGATCCTGCTGATGGAATTGCTGACTGCTGAGGAGGGCGACTGGAATGCCGCTGCGATGTAAAAAAGTGGGGTGTTGAAAAAAGGAAGCAGAGTAGAGTTTGGAACTTGTATGGTGGCTTGGCTTTAAATGAGTTTTGTTAATGTGAAAAACGGGTTCCCACTTTGGCGATGATCTATTATTCACGCAGACTTACTTGCTTTTGTTTAGATTAGCTTCTCCAACGACAGGCAACAGGAATGATTAGCAATTGATAGGTATCCACGATTCCTTCCCCGAGAGCAGGATTAGAATATTTAATTTAATTATCACCTCGAAGCAACGGAATATAAGAGGCCGAATTGCATTAAATATTCCGGGCGTGCCGCCGGGTAACAGCTACACGGAAAAATATATATCCCCCAGTAATTCCAGCGTTGCACACAGCGAGGCATGTACGTACGTACCGGCATCGCCAAGGATTCTGAAGCAAACGTGTAAAGTTGTTACTTGCTGGAAATATGATACCCGGGCATCGCCGAGAAGTGTTACTATCGCGTAACACGAACTCTACACATTACTCAGCTTTCGACGTTCCAGTCGGCGGCGGGCCCGGCCGATAACGCTTTATAAAAAAAAAAAAACCATAATCACGGTCCGCGCCGTTCCGAGCGTTGCGTACGCGCGACCACGTAAATAATCTCCGCTCCTTGAAACCCGCTCCGACCCTTTGATCGGCGAGCAAATTTTTCAGCCCTCTGCCCTTTCGAACACCCCTTCTGGCCTCTTGCTTCCGGCTCGGCCAGGCCCGCCATTTATCGCTCTCTCGGCCCCGTATCCGTTAACAACGCGGGGCGCGGAGAAGTACGCGCCGAAAGGGAAGCCCGCGAGGGACGGGATGCAATTCCGCGGGATTTCAATAGGCCGCGGATACCTGGCCTCAAATCGATCTACAACGGTGTTTAGTCTCCGCGCCGTCGGATATATCCGCCATGGGGGCGGCTAGCCGGGCCAGCGCGAATCCCCTGGACAGGTCAGTAATTAAAACGAAATTCGCAAAAAAGAACCTGGTCGCCGGGGTCGTAATGGATACAACGCAGCGGGGGCCATCATAAAATTTTACAAATGAGCGTACCGAAGTGGCGGCTTACTGGGAACGGCGGAGGGGAGCAGGGGAATAAAAGAGTAGATACCAAAAGCGAGAACAAAAAGGAAGGAAGAAAGCAGAAAACACACCGAACACAGCTACGCCGCCGCTGTTGCCAGTGTCTGCTCGTCCTCCACCTCCATCATATTCTCCTTCGCCTCTTCCTGCTTCGTCCCTGCCCCCATTCCCTCGCTCGCCGCGCTCGTACCGCGGATACAAACAAACAGCGGGTCATACAGGCGAAGTAACAAATGCCGGACATTTACATTTAGCAGCAACGGTGGCCCTCTGTCCTCCTCCGTCGCCCTCACCTTTTCTCTTTCTCCTTAACGTTGCTCCCGCTATGCTCAACATCTCTTTCCCCCTTTTATTCTCTCCTTCCCTCTCCCCCTCCTACCCTCCGTTCCTCCCGCAGGGATTGCTCGTGTGCTTGGTAACGAGAGCTCGCTTGTGTGTACGCGCAGGTTACATTATGTACGGCGGCACAGTTACAGTCCGCGTACAGTCCACAGTTAGTACAACGCTGGCCTTCTTGGCACTTGCAAATTTCCCGCTTTTAAATGTTAATTTCACCGTAATCGATGTCCCCCTCGGACCCTCCGCCCTCTTTCTCTACGCGCGGGTATCGGTACGCCTCGGTTGACAGCCTTTACCCCTCCCGCCCGCCCACTCCGACCCGATAAAACATGCTGGTTGAACGTAATTAGTGTTATAAAGTGGCTGGTCAATGGAGTCCAAAAATCTGTGGTCTCGCTGTCGTGAATGCAGTGGCGGCTCTGTTGACTCTGCCGGGAGCGGTGTGAAAGACAGACAGGAAGTGTTTTCGAATGCGAGCTTCCGAGCTGTTCCCACCGCTTTTGTGAATAGAGATAGCGTAATGGTAGCTACTGTGCAGCGTGGACTTTGGGATATGCTTGGACATTAAAACAAGCTAAATTGACTAGGATGTATTCGATTCGTGATGGCTCTGTATAGTTAGAGCGTATGTTTCGATGCTCGCAAATAGGAATAGGGAGAACTGTACAATGCTTGGCACCCTAAGCGGAAATGTACTTTCTAAGCTCGTATTTCGTAATCTTTGGCTTTTTAATCGGGAGTGCCAATTATCAGTGGAGTGCCAGCGCCAGTGCAGTTTACCCTATTACACTGTACGTGTTCCACCGAAATGCACTGTACACGAAACTTGCGGGGCAAACGAGTTACTCTTACGATACAATTTCCCGGCGAATATACACGTGTATAGACGGGAATACGTATCGCAATTCAATTTGGCAGAGAAATACCAGCAATTAGCGTCAGAAAATGTATATCACCGGGCAATCTCGGAGGTGTGATTACGCATTCACGAACTTTCCAGTGACGGGGGTATGTTCAAATGCCTACTTACGCGATTGTTAATCGAATCAACACTGTAACTGGAAAAGTGACAGAAAATTGATATGCGCGGCGTATGGCAGTCGGTAGGTATGCGAAACAGAATCTGGCTACCTAGTGACAACCGACCTGTACCCATCCAAGGAATTACAGATGTGCCTCGCGTGCCGGTAACTACGAACGTCCAATTACTTCCTGTTAACCGTCCGATTGTCGTCCATCGGAATGCAGCGAATACTTCTATCGCGAAATAAGCCGCGGTACGGACCAGTCGCTGCCACTGACATTCTGCTTAATATAATTACGAAGTATCGATCCTATCCCGTACAAGTGAAGGGAGTGAAGAGGCTCAAATAAAGGATCTGGCTAATGTCATTACTTAGTACACGTTCCATCTGCTACTGATAAAGTTCTACCCCCCCCCCCACCCCCTTTAGGGTGTCCACTAGAATTGAAGGTGCGATAAACTGTTGGGATGCCCGCTAATTTTATTCATTTTGGTGTGCTAAGGAAGGATGCAAAATTTCGGCACAATCGGATTAGTCTGAACCCTGCCTCAAGAAGCTGAAAGTTAAAGTAAATAAAAAAACAGTTTACAGTATATCGTAACTTTAAGCTTCTATTTGTTTGTCCACCTTCAGAAAATAATCGTTCACTTGGAACAGAGGTTCCTGAAATGCATAAATGTTTTACCGCCATAATCCAAAGACTGGAGAAATGGAAAACTTGTAACACCTTCGTTCTTCCACCACTTAACGTTATCTTAACGATATTATCGATGTATCTTTAAGTATCAATAAGTTATAGATAAGATATCGATAATCGATAGTCCCAACTGCAGTTCCATCACATATTTGCTTACATACAGGGTTTCGCATTTAAAAAACAGCTGTTTGCAAGAGCGCAGTCTCGTTCGAAACTTTGAGCCTCTTGAGGCAGGGTTTAGAGTTGTTTGCTCGAGCCGAAATTGTACACGCATATTTACCACGCCAAAGGGAAATAAATCATGGGGCGTATCGGACCGAATTCTTAAATTCAAAAACTAGTCATTATGAGATTAGTGACCAAGTTTCCACAGCCTGTCGAAGTAGGTGAAACATCGAGGCTGAATGCCTGTGTTAAATTTAATTTGCATTTTGATGGCTATCGGATTAAATAAATTAACATAGAGGTGTTTTCATCTATTTCAGTATGTTTGTGTTTCTCTCTTGTTTAAAAAAGTTAAATAAATGCCTTGTACAACATTTTTGTGGCATTTTATATCTATGTACAATTGTGCCCCAGTGCTGTCCAAAATTACCAAATTGTGCCCCGGTCTCCCCTATTAATAATGCCTCACAGTCTGTATCTACTTTCCTCGTTTGATCACCGGCGAGCTCATCTACATATCCAGTTGGATCCGAAACGATCGAAGTTACTCATCGAAAACGCAGTTCATAAAGCACCTCTGGAAGTTGAAAACAAAGTGGCAGTACGAAATAAGGCGGCATAAAGCGCGGCGGGGGGTTCGGCGCGGGGCGCAGAGAACGCGGGTAACACGCGAGGATAAGAGGGTTCGGTGGAAGCGGGGGGACTCGTTATGCACGAAACGCATTACTTTTATCTCGAGCAAGCCGAGATTGGCGCCGAATTGCAATCAATTTTTTGTCTTTCTTTCTCAGCCCCACTCATCGCTCACCCTCTTCCCACCCCCCCTGCCCACCATCGCGCTCTCTTTCTCCCTCCCGTTTTATCCGCAGTCCACTCAGTTCCATTCCTTTTGGTTCCGTTCTGAACTGATCCGTGCCTGCCCTGGGCCGTGTTTCGTTCGTTCGTTCGCTCATTCGTTCTGGATGGCTGGCTGGCGTTACCCCGTGCAACCGGAATTTGCATCCCGGATCCCACTATTTGCATTTCAATTCCACGAGACTCTCACCACCGTCGCTGCCACCGCCGCTGCCAAACGGCGGGTACAAACATAAATACGAATTCAAGGGTCCACAAATGACTATATCTCGCATAACTTCGCGAACGATTCTGTGTATCCTGATTAGGTCCGGTTACCGCCGACCGTACTATTCCCCTGTACGTTCACCTTGAACTCGGGGATTATGTGATACGAAGGAAAAAATGGAATTGGAGTCGACTGGGGGGGGGGGGGGTTCACGGGAGGCACTTTTCGTTTTATCCTCGATGTTCGACGTTCCATCGTCTGCATTATGCTGTGGTCTCTGCGTTCTCGAGTTAATTATTATTTTGGGAAATAGATGGATAAAAGTTGGTTTATAACGTTTAATTTGAAGAAGGATTCGGATCTTTAGATGCAGAATTGTTAGCTTAAAATGGGCGTAGCTCATTAAATTCTGTTCACGAGGTATCCAATTTGAACCAAATTTAGTTTTGCAGTCAAATTTCTTTGTAGGAATGCTACCAAGAGTGCTTATTGAATAGGACGTGTAGAAGGTATAACAAGAACCGACAAATCCGTAGTTAATAATTGAATTGAAGAGCACGTAGAACATTGGCACGTAGAACCATTTCCGATAAGTTTATTTTTTTAATTTTGGCACTTACACAGTGTTTTCTACAAGAACTCTTCGATTATTGTGCACTGTATTACACATTTTCATTAATGACAAAAGTAAGTTTTGAAAAAATTAGTTTGTTAAGAAACAATTATATTTCGAGTAATATCTGTTGTATCTCATGCAATTTACTTGTACATCGCAAGAATCTATGTATACACGATTGCAATTGTTTTGCCGCGATATCAGGTTGCAGGTAACAGCTGTCGCAGATCGTCTGCAAGTAGTATAAGTCAATGGTTTATGCGTCCGCCTTTGCTGCACTCCGTCTCATAACCCCTTACGCATCAGGTTACTTATCACACTCGCAACAAGTGACAGTGAAGTTGATTAATAGAAGCCTGTATAAGTTAACCAACAAATTAATTAGTATATAAACAACTTCATTCAAAGTTCGTCTACAGAAATAATGTATTGAATATAAGCATAGACAATCCTTTTCAATTAGGAATTACAAAACTTATTATTCGTTAGTAAAAATTCATACCTGAAGGAAAACGATGTTTATTAATTGTATAATTATTTCTCAAGTATACCCGCGTGAAACACCGATTAGGACTAGGTGAATTACGAAAGAGTCATCAACTTTCGTCTGAAAATTGTGAATGACCTCGCCACCAATCATGGTACTATTGCTGTCTGAAATAAAACATTAATAGACTTCTACAACGCCAATATCCTAGAGTAATTCGTAAGAACGCGTTTAATTTTTTGCCGTTTTGTCGTTTGCATTCGCTGTTTGCAACAGTTTATTCACTGAAGAAAGCTGGAGCTACCTGAACCCTGTATTCATTGGTTTTATGCATTTTAATCGCTGAGAAAAAAATTAATAAAAAAAAATAAAAAATTGTCTTTTATAAAAATATATAAATTTAAGGAGTAAATCAAGATATTCTATGAATTACGATAAATGAATACAAGCATCGCTCTAGTATGCCACTGAAAAGAAAACCCAAAACAGGAGCGATGGTGCTTCACAGAAACTTTCAAGTAGAAATCAGAAAAACAGCATGTCGCGCTAAATTATTGAAACGTTTAAAACCAAGCTACCAAATATCTGCGTTTCTCAAACCTTGCATCCGCGTCGACCAAACCGAGCCGAAATTCGCGCATAAATCAGCCGCTGGTGGTCACAATTGAAAGTCATCCGGCGCAATATCCTGCCAGTTGCGCAGCGAAAACGTTAACGCGACGTCTTCCCCAGCGTATGCGCCTCGAAGTACATCCGGTCATTTATCTAGGCTGATACACGATAGTAGCCGCGTACACCGCATCAGTGTAACCAACCCCTTCACTCTGGAGAGCCCCTAAGGCGATGCTCTCTTCGACGCTCACGCTCGGATCGATCACATGTGTGCGGCCTACGTCGCTCTCCTTTTCCATCCTGCCCGCGCTGTCCCACTGTCTCTCTTTCTCGTGCGTCAGGTCGGTCGATCGTGATCGTCAAAGGGTCGCTCACTCGTAATCAGTCGTGCGAGGGCTCACGCACGTCCTATCGCGACTATCGGGGTCGTTAACCCCCCACCCCCGTGGTACCGTTCAACCACCCCCCCTCTCTCTCTCTCTCTCTCTCTCTAACACTCCACCATCTTCTCCTCGACCTCTCCACCACCGCCGACTAACCCTCGCCGCCGCCGCCTCCTCCAGCGATACACGATCTCTCTGCAACAACATGCAGACCCTCGTTCAGAGGCGTTGCCTGATCCGAAACCCCCTTTCACGGGCAGCTGGATCTCAGGTGAGACGTGAACGGACAGGAGAAAACACACGGTGCACGGGCAGGAAGGAAAATAAGGATCGCGTTGAAGGTATTCGTGCGTGTCGAGCACCTTTCTGGACTTTGAATCATGACACTTGCCTTCCTCGCCCGCGTATCGGCGCCGTCTTTGATCTTCGCAAGCGTCCTTCATCGATGTACGTCTCTCGCCTTCTTTTCTCTCGCTACATTTTCATAAGACGCGCGCGTGTGTGTGCGGCGAGTAGGGAGATCGGAGGTTTTATGAAAAAGGGCAGACAGGTCTACAGGTGAGATGAGATGTGGATCGATTTTCGCCGTTGTCGAGTAATTAACGAAATTATTGCTCGGTCATCTGATTCGACTATCGCGAGCTATTAACAGCAATTTAGGTTTTGTTGGGTCGCTTGTGGTGTCTGTGTAATGCGGAGCTTAATTAGCTGTTTGTTCATATGATACGTGCTGCAATCGCATTTAATTTTCACTGTGGATGGTGAGTTTGTGGTGGAAAGAGGTTTCGAAGACTAATGCTGGGTTATATTGGAGGTAATAGATGCGGAGGATTGGTTGGTAGAGTATTAATGTGATATGGAATTTTATTGTTTCTAAGCTTTAATTATATTCGGGCGATATCGAGCTGCAGTGAATTCTTTTAAAACAGTAGATAATCTTACAAGTACCTACTGTACTTTTGGTATTCCCTCAGAACTACCCATTCAATTCAAGATCCAAAGATGCGGAAAAATTAAAAAAAATTTCCGACGCAACAAACAGCCTCAAGACTTCAGCAAATAATCTTCACAAACTTTACATGCAAAAGTAAACCAGTATTCCAGAACACACCTACGTACATATTCAACGCACACAAATTTGCATTTACTATCCAAATAAATAGTCTCTGTAATTTTACGTACCTAAAAAATTGCCATCAAGAAAGTAAATACAAAGTGATTTTTTCCAGTTACCAGCGTTTGATGGAAGGCAGCAACCCTTAAGAATATCGCCAATTGCCAAGCCGTTTTCCAGATTCACGTATTTAAACCGTTACCCAACACAACCACTTTAAGCACAATAGATATTCGTGGCTATATCCTATGTGGTCGTGTTTCATGCTACATACACCTGTTATCGTCTTGTCGGGGAAAAGTGCTGCGGCAGGAGGTCGAGGGCACGGGGAGTAGATTGCAAATGAGAGCTTTTGCAATGGCTATATTTCTTGTGGGGATTTTTAATTCCGCGGCCAACACGATGCCAGTCCGACGTCCAGAGATTTCCGTGCTCTCCTCGTTTCGCTCCTTCCTTCGCAATTCACCACCTTCCACCCCTCCCCCCTTATTCAGCCCCTTCAACCCCCTAGCCGCACCGTCTTTCTCTAGCGTGATCATTCTTTCTGTGGGCTGTTTGACGTGAATAAAATATTCGCCCGTATTGTAAGAGATTATCCGTAGTTAGCCTTCGTGCGTGTAAAATGCCGGAATGACGGGGCGCGAATTGCGTTGCCTGGAATCGATCGGGTGCCGTGACACGCACGTGCACCACGCTTTTGGCTTTATGAAAAGCGACGCGTGTGTGCATGGGATTATTTAAGAACCAGGGGAAAATGATTTGGAATAATCGTGGTGATAAAAACCTTTTCAAAATGATTTTTTTTTTACATTATTTTGGTATTCGAAAGCAGTGAAGTCTGATTTAGTCTGATTCAGTAGGGGAGGAGGGGCGTGAAATTGGATTCATATTAGCCCCTTGCCTTACAATTTAATTCCGAGGTTGTTCACCAAAACATACTAAAAAAGCAAAAGAAAAACTCCAAAAAAATTCATGATGTCTCGGTGACGTCATTCTAACACTCAATCTTTCCTCATTTCACGAACTGAATCTGTCCCTCATTGTCAAATTGATACAGTGGTATAAGATCGATGAAATGACAAGGTAAACAGTTATTTTTCGATATTTTCTTATTCAAATTGATGAGTTAACATTTACATCTCAGATTTTTCACAACTTTCGCGTAAAATAAAAAGATGTGCCGGACATACTGCGTGTTTACAAAAATCGCAAATAATAGAACAGTTTAACTTATTACGGGAAAACTGTGTCAAATTAACACGAGGGACGGATGAGGGTTAATACGGAGGATGGAAGAATTCAATTTAAGATTGTATTAAGAAAAATATATTGACAACTTCTAAGTTAAACCTCTGGATGGGTGCTTGTATGAAAAATATTGAATTTGATTATTTTATGTTTTGGGGTGCTTATTTGATAAACTTCAGAAATAACTATTTCGTATCTACATTACAATTCGAATCCGTGTTCAATGAGTGAAATGTATTTTGAAACACTATCGCAGCCGTTTCTAGCGGATCTCATTTCACCGTTACCACAGAGATGCAGGTGCACGCGGCCGAAAGAGAATTGCATTCTTGATCGTACGTGCTGATCAAACGCTTACTCCATGACATATCAGTTACATCGAAATTGGTAGATGAATGATCACTGTTAACCACGAAGGTTACGTAGCTCTCGTTACTAATCAATGTAATGGAGTACGACGAGCATCTGGCATAACAACGACGATACTCGGACCGCGGCGTAATTGCTTTGGCTTGTTGCTTATATATGTATATATATATACGGTATCTGGTTAGGTCCAGCGACACGTTATTATTGTAAACATGAGTACAGCTATCTAGTCCGTGAAGCAAAGAGGGCTAGTTTAACGGATACACCCCGTTTGCATCGCGTGATCTGCTTTACAAATCTGCCGTGTAGCCGGCGTCTTTGACCATTCCAATGAATAATCCGAGAATTTCCAACTAGCGCATTTGCATACGGCCTGCTCGATACATTTCGATCGCAGGAAACTTTGGGGAAGGGATCAATGGTTGCACAGTCATTAAACTAGCTCCAACAGAATTCCAGCACACATTTCCTGCACGGGGTGTCCCGTTTCCACCGACTCACGTGGATGTTATTCACACAGTTTGTAACGTCAGAGAATGATGTAGATATTAGTTGAAGTTTTCACTATTTTTATATGAAAATATTGCAGTGTGCATATTTTCAGTAACATTTACATATTATCTTGTAGCATCGACAATAAATCGTAACATAATTTCTAGATACACCTGAAAAAATCCATTTTCTAACGCTATTAAGTTTCAAGTTACATATCTCTTAGAGAGTTGCAGATTAAAAATTAATTTCAATGGAAGAATATGCTCTGGCATTTCATAAATCAAATACAATTCACAGATTTTTTTAAATAAAAATATTTTTTGTTTACTTTTCGCCATTATTTCAGGCAAATCCACCACTGTCCGCGATTTCCCCATGAATCAATTAATGTACAGACACACGTGGGTTGCGAGGGAAAAAAAGCAGAGCTCCCTACTCCCCACGCGAGAACGCACAATGAAACATTTTAATCATTCCTGACACTTCCGTAGAACGACGATTGCACGCAAGCAGTATCAAGGGTTTCAGGGGCGTAACAGCCCGGAATAACGCGGGAAATGAGGAATGATTGAGCATCTCAGCCGCTGCACTCGAGCAATCAGAACGATCGTATTTTCCTGGACGCGATTCAACCGTTTACGAGTTTTCCGCGACACGGCTAACCTTTGTCTACGAGATATATTTCCTGGTTTGCGAGGATCTGATATCTCCTTTGGGACAGAGCGGAGCACCTGCTTGCTCCCAAGGTGGCCCTAACACAATACCAACCGCGTTCTCGTTGAAACTGGCCCGCTCAGATAGCTCGTTGCACGCCCAGTAAACTATCCTCGCGGGCGCTAAACTCGGATAAATCACTGGGCACCGAGGAGGCTGGCGACTGGCGTTCATTAAAAAAAGATTTAGTTCCATCCTTCGACTCGCCGGCCTTCAATTATGCGACACGCGCGCGCACCATATGAATCCATCGAAGCCCTCTAATTGGAAACTGATTTCTATCCCCCAGGTTTAAGATAATCACACGTTGCAACGAGCATTCACGAGGGAGCTTCTAATTAATTACTGTATGAATATAGCTGCCGCCTGTAATTGTTTACCATCGTTACTTTGATTATTAATTATCGCAAACAAGCTGGCTGGCAAGTTTCGTTTAACGTTCACGACTGGTGTGACGCGAAAGTACTCGTAGACGCGTGTCGTGTTGAATTTTATGGCAGCAGTAATAGTTGTGGATGCGATGTTAGATTGTAAGACATTATTCATGTGGCCTTCTAGATAGTGTTTGCTTCGCTGTTAATGAAGACTCTTTGATGTCGCGATGTAAATTATGTTTCGTGGAAGCTAGTGCAAGATTGTAAACAGCGGTAGTTTTACCTACAGAGAGGAAATATTTGTTATATTATTATTATTATTATACTGGGTGGCTTTCGTGTACATTGTTGGGATTTCAATTAGCTAACAGTGCTTCGTGAAAGAGAGTAAAAATTGTAGTGTGGGAAAGGTGCAATTTCTCATGGCTAATGCAGGAACTGGGTTTGAAAGGTTTTGTTCTGCTGATATGAATTTGAAAAGCCAACTTTGACAGCCGTGGAATAAATGAAAAATGAACGGAGCACGTGAAGATAATCCATGCGTAACTCTCCGAGGCTTAACAAAGGTATAAAGTACAGCATAATCGATAATAACCCGTGATTCGCGCAGCGTTGGGAATGTTAGCAAACAATAAATATAAGGTACCTACATAAATACTAATAGAAAAGTAAGTATCATATGACAAACTCTATCCCACTGAAACAAGGAAAAATGTGTCAGTAGCCTGCCATCTCTCCTGGACGAAGTTTTTATGAAAGACGAGAAATGTGATTTTAACGCGAATGTAGTACCAAAGAAACAATGCTCCCACTGAAGAAAATTGCCACGTAGAGATACTAAGTTAATTTCACATGGAAGCATTCCGCCTTTGGTGGGATTATCTTCGCATTATCCATTATAAGCTGCTACCTCACAATGAAGCTGTCACTACAGACGTTTATCTGCAACAAGTAGACCCTCTAACAGAAAAATTAATGAAACGAAATTATGAAATCGAGAATGTGATACTCTAACATGATATCGCACGAACTTGCATGGAGAACATGATCAGAAGCAAACAATTGGAAACTTGACACCACCAAAAATCTCTGAATACGAATGGTACGCATTCAGAATCTGAAAAGTCATTTTCCATCGCGGACATAACACTAGATGAATTACATTATATATAAAATTACTATTACTCTATATTTTTTTTCTTCAAATTTTAAATAAAATATAAAAACTAATGTTAAAATACATTTTATTCTATAATTCTCCATTTTATGCAAGAAGGGCCTGAGAGAGCTGTAATTAAAATTAATTTCACTGATTAATTTATTAAATAATTCGGATTGTAATATGCAACTACAAATGAGATATATCAAATTGTTAAATATTATAGACAGTTTTACAACAACTTCACTATGTAAAAAAAATATCTAACTTCGTAATGTTTAAGTACAGATACTTTTCTAGCACGAAGCCAACGTTCAATTTCTTCTGGTTTCAAACATTCACGGAACAAAAACGTCAGGAGCTTATTGAACACCATAATTACAACAACCAATATCTTTCAGATCGAAGTACTCCCTAGGCATAAAACAGCGCAACGATACATCCGGTCCGATAAACCGGAAATTCCTCATGGCTTGAGGTAATAGCCCTCGGCCAGCGAGGCGGGTAAAAGCCGTAAAACGCGCGAAGGAGCGTTTAAATCCGCGCGGACGCTCGCTGGAACGCCCGGGCAGTAGCGAGCCGCGCGTGAACAGCGAGCGGCGCGGAATCACACTTTTTCAGGCATCGTTAGCAGGTAACCTGCAATGACCAGATAATAGTTGGGCCGGAATTGAAATTTATTTCGTCAGTATAGTAGAGAGTTGGCTTTCATCGGCTCGATGATAATAGGATAATCGATGAAACTGTCACCTCGTGTAAGGGGCGTTCCGATAGGCGGGATTCTGGCGTATTTCAACGAGACAAACCGAAGCCACAGTACGCAGCGTTAAATAATTGCTTGGTATCCGTTCGATTCTCGAGGGTGATTCGAATGGCGGGATTGTCGATAGGCCGGGGGGTGAAGCGAGGCTGCTCGAAATGGAAAACCACGAAAAAAATTGAAGCAACAAAGAGGCCTGGTAGGGTGGGGGGGGGGCTGGGGTTCGAAGGGGGAGGGGGCGAGGGTGGCGGTGGTAACAGGAGTATGAGAGGGAAAAGCGGGAAAGGGGGTGGGATAGGGGGTAGCTGGAGGAACAGAGAGATTGGCGATAAACGAATCAACGATCGTCAGCCACAGGCTGACCGCCGACCGCGCCCCGACGCTCAGCGCCAACGAGAAATTGAAAATGGAAATGTTTAATTGCCCAAAAACACGATGCCTCTCTCCACCGCGTCGTTTTATATTTTTCGCCACTTCCACGATGGTCCTGTACGCTCGTGTGTTTTAACAAAGGGCTCGTTTGTTTATTACCGGGGATGGTTGCGCCGTGGTTCTGATAGGAACACATTTTTTTTTTGTCCGCGGGCCCCTAATTGCGATGTCGTTCGTCGATGGTGCACGGGGGTGCGTTGTAACCCGTCGTTGAAATGATCGTCGCGGGCTGTGTAAACCGCGTCGTTGATGCTTGGCAATGCTTTGTTTAAAATATTGAAGAGCGACGGCGAGTAGAGCGTGGCTGCTAATGCTCACGAATTTGAAAGCACCTCTTGGCGAACGGAAGATGGATTGCTACGCAAAGCTTGGGGGAAAGCTGGAGAGGATCTATTTTTTAGGTGAATTGTTGATTTCGCTGTAATGGGGACGCTGTTTTATTTTGGAGCACGTAGTTGTTGTGAGTTTCTAGGATAGTGTACAATACGCGAATCGCCGTTTCTCATAATTTGTTCATCGCTGAATTGAAAGAAGCGTTTGCTTTTGACAGAGAGATTTTTTGTATTGATGAACGCGTATTTACAGTCTGATGGCGTAGGCAGTGGCGGGTTTAATGGGCGGCCGATGAGCAGTTGCTGTCTAGGCTCCAGCCCAGAAGACCCCCCAGGGCCTCATCCTAAAAAAATTATAATTTTATCCAAACTATATTTTTTTCTGTACTACTACTTTCTGTACTTCATTTTCCCGAAAAAATGGGCCCCTCAGAACGTTTGCCACCTGGGTCTTTTTCCTTAAATCCGCCAGTGGGCATGAGGTACATATAATTTACAGATGAGGTGCTTAATGAGGCAACGATTACCAATGCGTTATTTTACAAGCTAATAAAAGGGGATTACTTGTGGATTGATATAATTAATGGTGGCAGGTTAGAAGGTAATCTTAAGCTTATATCCTGTGATGTGCATCTGCGCGTGACAGCATGATTTTCTTGATGGCTGATTAGTTTGCATCTGACAGCTGTTTAAGATAATCGCCAAATTCTATTAGAAACTGTAGTTTAACACGATTCAGTAAATTTACTCTACTGAAAATTACTTAGTTTCCTTTTTATGGTTTGAAGTTTGGTCCTACAATTAAAATAACATAATTTCAGGTAAATGAAATATAATTTAATTTCAAGTAGATGTAATATAATTTAATTTCAAGTAGATGAAATATAATTCAATTTCAGGTAGATGAAATACAATTTCATTTACCAGTTTGTAATAATAACTTAAAAATCATATTGTGCGAAGAAGTTTTCAAATAAAAATATATTGAAATAACAGATTTATTGAAGAATCTATTTCTCGAACAGAGATTTATGCGTTATCTACTGTTCCACTTGTAATTACATTAAGACAAGCATCAAACCACAGAAATATGTTTCCAAATCTTCCCTCCCTTCCACACTTACACTTACAAGGGAACAGATTCAACCCGCACACGCCGATTTTGATCAGACTCTGCAGATTTGCAGAATAGTGAAAAATATATCGCACGTATTTTATTTTACACGTGTTATCGGCAATCGCCTATGTTGAAGGGCTGAAAACAGCCCCTAAAGCTGGGGGTCGAAAACATATTTCCTGGAATATAAAATCTGTTTTCAACGTGCGAAGTTTTTAACTACGAACCCAGCCCCTGCTCAGTTTTTTAAAAAATTTCAAATAATATGTTTTCGGCCCCCAACTTCACGTGCTCTTTTCACTCCTTCAGCATGAACAATTTCCGATAACAAAGAATACATATCAAATATTTTTCACTATTCTGTAAATCTGCAGAGTCTAATCAAAGTCGGCGTTTGCGGGTTCGATATGTTTCCCTGTTAGTGCCCTACCATTAATCAATTATATAATTACTTCAAACATCCGATGTCCCTTCGGTATCACCTACCCATATTATAATTTTTACAAGTCGTATTATGACTTTATCCATCCTATATCATGATATCCTGTATCGTGATAAATGGGATGCAAAGTGGCTGGGGGGAATCGATGAAAGACGTCAGGTAAGATACAAGGTTTCCCAAGAAATTGCCATAGACACGGGAACGTGACGAAGGCTGGGAGCCTCCTAAGCCGGGGATAAATACGGAAATCTTATTATGTCAGCCAGAAACCATCGGCCATGAACAGCGACTGGAGACTGCTACCAATCCCCTTGCTCCAATCCATTCATACCTACCAAATAAAACTGACCACAAACGTCATATACTTACGAATATCAATCGAGTCGATTAACCACCATATAAGCTTCTACTCTCACAGTCTAGCAGATCTCACTTGCGTGTAAAAGTTTATATCACAAAGCGCGGAACCGCTGGAACAGTTCGTGTAGGCGAGAAAAGGAATCTTTTGACAGCCACGTATGACGCACGCTACCACGGTTAAAGAAAAAGCACAATGCGCTGTTTCGCGGCTGATGTTTACCTAAGCTTGAATTTCGTGGATTCCGTTGACATGTTTTAATTATATCCCCGCGTCGCCTCAAAGAGGAATCTCCGTAAGTTACGTTTAACAGGTGCGACGCGATGCGCGGGTCCACCCGGCAATTTAAACGACAAAATACACTACAGAGGGGCTGCGGGGGTAGACAGGGCCTTTGAAAACGGCGGGTTTTAGTGAATTCATTTCGAATTCACACTTAGGGAGCATTGTCGAAAGAAAAACGAGAAACGTCATTATGCGCCTCTCCTAGACGCTCACATTCACAAGGAAGCGCGTTTTGAAACTGTGTTTGGGCAGCCACGGTGGGCAATGCATGCACGGATAGCTAAAACGTACCTTGAAACGTAACGTCACCAGGCACCTTTGTCGAGTCTGGCCTGCGAAGCCTCCCGGAGACTCGTTATCTTTTTATCTGGTACTCGTCCCACCCTTCTCTTTCCTGGGAAGGGGGACAAAAGGGAAGAAGAAAGGGAGGAGCCAGGCGAGCGCACATGAGACACCCACATTAATTATTTTTCTTCTTTTCCTATTGTTTTTTTTTTCCCTTCCCAGCACTGCGACCCTCGGTGCCTGCCATTTTGTGAGACGTCACTGACCGCGGTTACATAGGTGCAATGCGCTAAGACTCCTCGCTGGGTGAATTACTTGTCCTTGTCTAAATAACTTTGAGATCCTGTTTTGGATATATCTTTCATTGACGTTTCGGCATTTCTTTTTACGACGGTGGATTGCTGAGTAAGGTCTCCAATCCACTGAAATAACTTTGAGACAAGATGGCATTAAGGGTACCCTCCAATCAAATCGCTTCGAAAATAGGTAATTTTTAGAATTTTATTTAAAAAGAAAGTAAACGTCACTTTGGCACACGTTTGAATCACAAAATTAAATGAAAACTGGGTAATTTTACGCACGAAAATGTTTATAAAAAGAAGAAGATTGGTCGAAAAGTTATGATCGTAGATAATTTCGTGGAGAATCTTATAAACTTTAAATTTTTTGGGGGTTTGTTGATTTTACATTATTCTACAAGGCTTTATAAATTCCGCAGATTTTTCTGTTTGCTTTTTTCTAAATAAAATCATAAACATTACGTATTTTTAGAGTGATTTGATGGGACGGTGTCCTTGATGAGACTGGTATGATGATGAAGTTAATTTATTTCTGTTCAAAACTGCAAGTTTACTTTTCAATACAGCCAAACGTACTATCCACTTCGCCATTCCGTCAATGGAGAAAGTTTGTGCTTTGCTTTTCAAGCAAAGCATGGCACAGCGACTTCAACTTCAGCATCGGATGAGAAATGTTGACCTTTGGACGCCTCTTTCAATTTCGAGAGCAGCCAGAAGTCTGCTGCTGCCAAATCTGGGCTGTACGGAAGGTGTGCAACAACTGTGAATTGAGGCTTCTCACCGTTTTCGCCGTTTGCTAACTGCAACGAAGCCTTGCGTTGTGACGCACAAAAATAGTTTCCCTTTTTGGAAAAATAAACCTGTAATTTTGAAGAGACGTAAATTTATTCCATTTCGATACCTGTTTCATTATTTCATCTTGTCTCAAACTTATTTTAAAAAATTAGGGACCACACTTCTGCCGTGTTAATTCGAAAGGACGTATCTGGTAAAAAGGTGGTCCTGAGGTTAATAACTTTTACTATTCTATGCTATGCCATCGGTATGCTATATAAATCGGATTAGGTTAAATATTAAATCTGGATAAAAAGGTATCTAAATATTTATGACAAACCCGTAAAATCTTAATATATAAAGTAGAAAGTGTTTGTGTGTTTGTCTGTGGCCTAAAACCTTTCGAACGGTAAACTCTAGGGTCACCAAATGTGTTCCAGCTCATTATGCCTAGCTAATCCAGATGAATGTGACTATTTTCACAAATAACAAAAAAAAGTAAATGAATACGAATAAATAAAAAAATTTCATTGTAAAATCAGAATCTAAATTTCGGGCGAAGCCGAGTAGTAAAGCTAGTATTTCATAAACTCCACAGAAACCTTTGGTAGATACGCCAAAAATCAGGGCACCGATTTCAAATACGTCCGAAATAGAAACTGTTATATAGTCAGTTTTAGTACACATATGGCTTTCTTATTTAATATACATGTAGATAAACTATTTTTCTGCTACCTGGCAACAATAACTCAATTTAAGCGAAAGTTGCAGATACGAGCGAAGAATTGGAGGAGTATTAAATGAACAATGGCTACTTTACTTAAATACGGCGAAGTCTTTACATACCTCGAAACGATCACATTTAGCCCCACTACACATTTCTGCAAAAAGGAAGCAAGCCACGTAGGGTGCATTGCCACATTTTGACCACACGTGTCACACTATCACCATCTTTAATGGAGCGTCAATTATATACTCCACACTGCCGTGCCTCTTCCCGAGGATACAAGAATCAAGTCTTCGTAGCCCCGCGACGTAAAGTCCCCTGAAAATGTTAGGATTCGAAGGGATCCGTAGACCTTTCACGTTCGGGAAGCGCATTCTCCGATGTGTCTTCAATTTTACCTAATAAAATGGAACCTAGCACCTTGTTAAGCCACCCTTTGCCGCTTGCTAGTAAATTAATGAGCTCACTGCAACACTACACCGTGCAAACCCTTATACCGTCCCGACCGTCCCCGTGCCTCCCGCCGCTCCTTTACTCTGTTGCCAGTTTACTCGCTCCACGCTCTCCTCGGTCTACTCTCGAAACCAGCATTAAATCATACATCAGCGCACGATGTGGCGGATGACGGGGGTAGGAGCGCGGCCGGGAGAAGAGTAAAACGGGAAACGCTGTGGGGCCTGGGAGGACGGTGGGTGTCGCGTATCCTAGTAACCATCACTCGGATGAGCGCGCGGACTTTGACAGGGTTTAGAACAAAGTACGGCCGAATAATCCCGTGGAAATTATTACAAAGTGTTGTGGGGGGGGGGGGAGGGGATATAAAGACTGACAGTCTTTGTTATTGTTGCCTGTGAACTTACCGCGGCAACTTCGCCGGCATTATGGTTACTCGGGATTAAACAACGCGCGCGGGCAGACACAATGCCGCGCAGTGTACGGCCTTGTCGGCGACGTGATTCGAGGAATTTAATTATTAAGAAGTTGCCGGTGAACGGGGGAGATAATCAGTGCCCGGGCGTCGGATGAGAATGTAACTTTGCTGCCCCAAGCCTTCGAAGTAATCCGAAGCCACCGATTTTGGTGGGCGAAACGTTGTAGAGAATGCGCCAGTGATTTTATAAGTAATTAGCACAGAATTCACGTGTATTTGGAAACTATAGGCTTGCTGAAACGATTGCAGAATAATGTGAGTAAATTTCCGTTCCCGTGTGGAAACTGTTTCGTTTAAATAATAGTTTCACTTTAGAACGTATGGAAATTTATCGGAAATTTGTAAATAAACGCGGCTCCATAAGTTATTTAATCAAAATGAGAATTGTACGTATAATTTTCTTTGCCTGTAGGAATCTATTAAATTTTATAATATTTATAATCCATGCGAAGTGAAATAAAATTCGTTTCGAATTTCAATTAAACACAAGTATATTTGGTACATCATATTCTTTATATTCTACAGTAAATTATACTATCTAAGTTTTAATAATTTTTACTTGCGTAGAATAATCCTCTTCCTTGTATATGATTTAAATAACAAAATATCCATTTCGGTGGAACAATTTTTCAATAATTCAGGAAACTTGCTCACTCAGTGTGTAGAATAATTTATTTCAAAATTTCATTACATTTGCATTGCGCAGATTTTACCAAAGTAGAAATGTGAATTATCCATCGCGCTTCGCTTATCGTGGCTTCAGTTTAAGTATAATAGTTTCACACTTTCCCCGCGTATATTAAGCCTTTAACATGTGGGATCTGCCCAAAAGCATGCACGGGAAAAAAGGGTTAATGCATTAACGGGAAGAAGGTCCGAATGTGGTCAGCCCGTGTAATTCCAGTTTAAAACCGACAGAAATTAACATTAGCACGTCGCAAATTCGCAACGCATTTTCTGACTATTGTGAATTCAAGCATGCCGCCTTCTACGAGCTGTAAAGGACTCCAAATGTACTCGTACGTGTAGGGTCAAGGATGAATGTGGGTGATGCTTAGAGTGAAGGACACCATGCACGGTTTCTGTGTTCAGTAGATCCGTTGGAAAGGGTGATGAAGTTATAATATGGTGTTCCTTGGATGCGAACTCGCGAGGATAAGGGTTGCTGGTTATACTCTCTTCCGTCTACAGACCGGAACTGGCCTTCTAACCTCGTTAGCACACCCATCTTTCGCCACGAACGTGTGAGGTCCGTCGATTTCATTACCAAAATGCCCCGCCCGGAAGTAATCAATTATTTCGAATCAACGACTATGCACGTGATTTATGTGTGCGTACGTGGATCCCTCCATTTTCTCATATTTTGTACTCCACTTTGTTAATACTGTTACCACTCATCCACGTATTACACTAGGCCATGATCAATGGCTTTTAGAAAATTGCATTGCTCGAAATTTATAGGACCGTGCGTAAGGCGCGTTTCCGTAATTTCTAGTTTCGACGCGACAAAAATATGTAATGGTCGGATTATTGTTATAAATTGTCTTCCAACGATGAGTTATTAATATTGAAAGCTAAGTACCTTTGTAAATTGTAATTAATGTCGTTTGTGGAATTATGCACAACGCTGCTCCTGAAAATCGCACACTTCAGCACGTACTATCACTTTTCCTCGATCAATAATATACCTATTCAGAGTATTTAAATGGAAGAAAGAACTTCAAACCCTACTTAACAGTATTGATTCATGGAAAGACTCATAGACGACTTTCTTTTTTTACTCTCACTTCCTTTACTTTTACCACCTCCGCAAATTCATTCACGACTTAGTTTCAGTTTTAGTTATTTTTCTCTATCTTTTGTATTCTAATCTTATGCTCTGACACTTACACGTATATAGAGGGTAGGCCTAATAGCAGTTAATAATCTTCAAAATAATTCGCCTACGAAATGTCACACGTATCAAAACATAGGAAGACATCAAAAAGGCTGACCCGTACGAGTAAGTAAGTTACGAGAAAGAAGCAACGTGTACAAGGAGTATGGCTGCGTCTATGGTCAGACGCAAGCAGTAGTACATCAGAGTAACTGGAACTACAGTTGTCTGTAACGTTCCGTAAATGCATTATTTAATAAAATTTATTATTTTCCAACAAAACCTATACAAATTAGGAAGCAGTTTAGAAATAATTTCATATAACATTAATATCTTAAATCTTTATTTGCTTCTAAAGTGTCGTAGCTTTTATTCAACTTCAGCAGACTTGTACAATTTTATGAAAATATTACTATCATTATTATTATTATTAAACAGCATTATCAATTCATTACATACCTTGGTGTATTCAGAACGTATCAGTATTTCATTTCGCCGACGCATTTTCTATTTTCCGCAATATATTGATTTATTCATATATATGTGTCGTAATTACTCCAGTAGCATTGTGATGTAACTCCGATTCTCTGTATCTGCGTTTTGAAATCAGAGGATTCGACAACATAACGACGAGTATTTCTTGCTAGGAGAACCAGTAGACACTGCATGCTCGTAGGCATGTCGTTTCACAAGTTTGCGACGCTTTCGTGACTCGAATGCGAGTCACTAGTTATCGTCGAGATTATATCTCCCCCCCCCCCCTCCCCCTATGAATACGGTACGCCATATTGACCGTTGGTTGCTTATTAGCGTCGTTCTTCCATCATCGACCACACAGGCTTCACATTTCAAAGCAACACGATAGCCGACGCGCAAAAATTTAGTAGATATTTCTAGTTGCGTGCCCTTCCTCTGTATTCGTTTAAATCAACATTCAAATAGTCGTAAAGATAGATTCGTAGAAAAACAGAACTTCTTGGAAATAAATTTGCGTCATTTCAACGATTATACTACGTTTACATTCTACTCTTTTTTAACCTGTGTAAACAAAATACTCTCTTCACAATTCTACACCTGGAAGTAGTATAATACCATCAGATTTATAAATATTCCTGTAACACAAACAATTCTCCCCGTGTCATTTCTACCACCCCTTTGTCATAATTTTCTTGCACACTCAAAGTCCATCTTGCCCCTTCCTCTCCTGCATACAGTGAAATAAGAAGCTGTGGAACAAAACGAGATGAGGTGAATGTCCTCACGAAAGGGGAAAGATAAGTTCCTACATTATAAAAGAACTATTGTTCTTTTTACTACGCAGTTCAAATAGTTCAGTTTATTTAGCCATATAAAGTAGCAACCGATATTTTTCCCGAGCATGTACAAAGTTCTTTAAAAGTTATTAAGTTTCTGAGAATACAATCAATTATTCAAATAGGTGCAATGGAAACATCCCTTTGTATTTGTAACAACTGACAGATCAATACAGCGCTAAACAAAGTACTGAAACTCTTCTGTATATTTGTGGAGTATTTATTTATTGTTGCTCTACACCGCAACGCATTGGCATTGTCAAATAAAAAATTGTCAAAAAAAAAAATGTACAATTCACATTGCAAACTCCGCGCAGAATATAACGCAGGAAAGGAAAGCGAGAGACCAGCGTACCCATTCCCCTGAATCCCCAGACGAGCACGGCCGAATTTAATAGTTATCACTGTCTCCATTATCTTTCCTCTCTGCAGAGCGATCCTCAAGGTTAACACGAAGCAACACGGGAATCATTGGCTTCGCGGCCGTGTTTCGCGGAATGGCCGAGCGTTTCGACCTGCCGCGACCCCTCGCAGCGCGGTTTCCCGTCGTGACACTGCATCGCAGGCGTTCGCGTCAAATTTAATTATTCCGGAGACGATCACACACGGTAATTTGCGACGCGTACCGCATTCATTCGCCTCCCCTCCCCGCCTGCCGCATCGCCACCCCCGATTTTCCATTTGCTCGCCCGAATCGTAGGAGCCCCCCTGCCCCCGCCCTCCAGGTCTGTGTTACGGCCGCGAATCGGAGGCGCGCCGCGGCGAACGCGATTGTGCTCTGCCCTATCTCGCCCGACAATCTATCAATTAATTAAGGAAAATCACGGTTCCGCTAAATGAATAGCAGACACCGGTTTCTACGTGCGCATTCGGGAGCAGCTCTTGGGTGGGCCGCCCTCACCAAACAACGCTCCAGCCCCCCCCCCACCTCCCCTACCCACTCACCCTCTCTTCTACGCCGTCGCTCGCTGTCGTTGCTGATGGCTCGGTTGCCATGGCCGTGCGGCTACAAACGTGTTCAGCCTCGCCGCGAATTACCGGATATCTTAATGAGTGCCGTAATTAATACGGACGCAGATTGGTGGGACGTCCGCCAGGGCGCGGGGGCGAGATAGCGCTTAAACCGGAACGTACGGGCTTTGTCACGGACGTGTACAAGATAACCGTATATCTGCTGTGAAATGCAAACCGAGCCGACGACCACCGTTGGACACCCCGCTGCGCCATCCCGGAATGGGATTGCGGTAGATCGGTACCGACGGGACCGCTCCCCCGGCGTCTACGTGCCCCCGCCGTGTGCGGGGCGATACTCGACAGCCACGTTCTACGCTTCCACTGGATGACGCCGTGCGCGTGCACCGCAGGACACGGCAATTACGCGCGGCCTGATTAGAACGTTAAGAAGTTCGAAGTTTGCCGGACACGGAACAGCGACTCCGGGGGAATGGCGTTGCGGAGGGAGAGGCAGGCATGGATGCGCTCTTCTGGTGAAATGTCGCGCATTCATTTTGGTTAATGATGCGGAATGGCTGGGGGAGGCGTATGGTGTAGAGTGGATGGTATGCATTGACTCGGGTGCGGTTTCTTTAGTGGAAGTAGCATGCGCCAGGCAGAGTTGGCCATTCAGTAAATAAAAAAGTATTTAATCAACGGATCGAATAACAGTTACTTTACGTTTAAGGGGTTATACCTAGTCCGCTTTCGAAAAAGAACGCGATTTGCGGGAATTTTTGTGGAATACCTACTTTGTATTTTTCTTACAACTACTCCGCTTGTTTTAAAAGTATATATGTGTACTAATTCTCAGTATTTTTTTTTATAGAAAAACATTAAAAAATGAACTAATAACAGCTATTCTCGCGGAAGCTGTTTTGATAAAGGCGCTGTGCGGTGAGCAAGTTTCCTCTGAGCCGGATCATCTGAAATTAAAATTTCAAAAACATTCTTTAATGTATGATTGAATTACATTGAATTTTTTACGAAATGGCGGCCGTTTAACGAAAAACCACGCTTTTTCGATGTCTGAATTGTGAATTTTTCGTTAATTAAAAATAGAGTTTTTGTTAAGATAAAGAATCCTTTGGTATTATATATTCCTAGAGTATTCTTGTACGGTGATCGTAATTTTAGTAAGATTTATGTCTGAGGATGAGGCAGCAAAAAATTCTGCGTTAGTAGTAGAGGTAGTAGTAACTTTAAAAAGTATAGGAAATACGTACGTGTAGAGATGAGACCTCATCAAAAACAGGCGCGTTAAACGTAGGAGTGATAAGCGTATGCATGATAAATAACTGATAGAAAAGCCAATACCAAATGCAAATGCGACTGGTTGAAGTGAGCCTATAGTTTGTGCTCTGTTTGAAATCTACATTCAAATCAGCTGTTTCCAAGATCGATAAAATTTGCGCTTAAATCTTTATCGTCACGCGACAAGTTTCAATTAATATTATTAGCACAGCGGTGCATTCCCAGAGAGAAACTGATATGAAATATTGACAGCTGCCTGTCAATTCCCCTTAACTTACAATTTATCATACATTTCGCATTTCTCATTGCATTCTTATAGTTACAAGAAGTGAAGTATTATTGATAGAACCGGACTAATTGGTATTCAAACGAGAAGAATAAGAAACAGAGGCGGCATACTTGCGGGTGCGTACAGAGATACTCTAAATAGAAAGGAACGTTACGTGAATAGGTTTGGTATCGTTGAAATGATAAACAGAAGGTAAACTAATAAATAGGGTAAACGAAAACACTGAATATTATTAAAAAATTTCGAACACGGACTGTACCAAAACAACAGAAGTATTTACATTTGTATAGCAAGTTTTTAGAACATTGTAACCTGTAAGCCATACAAGAATGTTACTAAATACGAATTAAAGCGACGATTTCACAAGCGTTTAAATTTTGCATCGCGCATTTCGGTCACAAATAGCTAAAGCACAAAGAATGAAACAAATAAAAGAATTTTTAAATGTTCTCGCCTAGAAAAGAGGTGCCTGAATGGCGCAGATATTCCTTGATCGTTACAACGCGAAAGTCGGCGTTGTTCCCATCGTTTATTTTCCTTCGTAATTACTTTCATCGAAAATGCGGCGGGCTGAAGTGCGAAAGTTTCGTGTTACCCCTAACACGGGGCGGCCCTGTCGATCCCCGTCGCCCGCCCACCGCTGGCCCGTCTAATAAATATTAACAAGAACCGCGACGAGATGGTAATCCGCAGAAGTTTTTCTTTGTGGCTAGACTGCCAAGGGGATGTAAAATGGAGAAACGGCGGGAAAGGGTGTGACGCGGCGAGTAGTTGAGCAAAGTGAAGGAGGATGCCAAGATAATTCAGAGGGGAAACACAATGAAAATTTGACAATGTAAATTATCCTGTTATTCTTCTTCTTTTGCTATCTCGCTTCCGTCTTCTCAGTAGCTGTCCTCGAAACTTGCCGCTGAGAACTTCTGAAACACTATTCCGCGTTGCTCGAGCGAAGAGGAAGCTGCTGGCTGCACTCGCGATACTCCTTTTACCGCCGAAGAGACAAATTCTTTCAATTAACACCCACTTTCGAGCGATTGAAACATGGGAGCGTGTTCGCTTTGCGAATAGTGCAATAATTTTTGTTATCTTTTAGACACATCTCGACTAGTTCTGTAGAGTGGAATTAATTCTGGGATATTGTTTAAATTAAAAGATTCTTCGATCGGGAATACATTGTTCCCAAAATATGGAGAATTCCCGATTGCGAGTATATTATTATTTTCATTTGCTATAAAAATAGAAGGAAAACAAGCGGAACAGCAATTTGAAATATCTTTCCGATACATAAGTACCACTCATATGTTATTAATTTATTTTCCAACCCTTTTGCGTCGACGTTCTCGTAATAAAAATTACCGTCATTCTTCGTCCAGAGCATTCTACATTTCCATAATATTTGAAATACGAAATGTTTCTTGAGTCGCCTCGTCTCCGCACCAGGCTGCCGCCATATTTCCTGGACAAACGTCTCTCACAAATAGAACGCAATTTAAAAGCAGCATCAACTTCGTTCATCCTACACAACTAAGCCTTCTTTATCAGTGGAATGCGCTGGCGTCGCGATTCGTCTGCGCACTGTCGGCTGAAATGGAGCTTATTTTGACAAGTAAATTTCACGAATTCACGGTACGTCGTAGAGTATCTCTGAACGCGCAGAACGTTCGTAACGAGCTAGAGAATATCCGTGTCGTTCATATTCAATGGACCCGGTGCCTGCCGTCTCGCCGTGGAAATAAAGCGCGATATTAATTCCACACGAGCTTCTTATCCCGCCGTCACTTCTCGTGATATTTCTTCTACGATGGAAGAACGATCACAGACACAAAATCTCTTTAGCTTTTTATGAGCCGCCGCCGCCGCCGCCCCATTCGCCCGTAGCCATCACCCTCGCCGGTCCTACATCCGTTATCTTCTTGTAGCTCTTCAGCCGGGAGGGTTGTCGCTCGCGGAAATGGAATTTCCGAGTAGAATCGCGCAAAAATTGATTCGTTTAACCTGCTCATTGTACTCGGCCAGATCTGACAAGCCGCTCATCGGCCGTCGCTTGGCCCCGAGTCAGGCAGTTGAAAATCGTGGTTTCGATACGAGGTGGTGGCTGCGAGGGAAAAGGGCATGCCTGAGCTGAACGGAGCAACGCAGGATAGGGTTATTCTAAGGGCTCGAGATTACAAGCTATTGTTCCCGCGCCACCCTTTGTCTCAAATCTACCCTTCTACGACCGACCTTCCAGCATCGCCAGTCCGCCGTCCCCATCTATCCCGCCCTTCTTTGTGTTTTTTAATTCGCAACTTTGTGACCAGCCCCGTCTCTCTCGTCGGCCCGAAAACCATCGCCGACACCCGTCCTCCTTCTTTCGGGGCTTGCTTCGCCCCGACCCCGGCCGCTCCGTTTTCACTGGCCGACCCTCGATCCAATCCATGGTGTCCCCGTCGTCGACCTTCGTCAACGATTATTTCTCCGAGGAAATCTGGCCCTCCGCGGTCGGAAAAGCGTTCTGCATTTATTCGCTCCTGGAACGTTGATCTGGGAGTTTACTTTGGCCGCGGGTGTACGCTTCTGGTAGGTTCCAGCAGACTGAAAGGTCATTCGGATCATTTTATGTAAACTTGAGAAAGATTGGTCCCTCACAGAGGGACCAATTATTTGATTTTATTTCTGTCTGTCAAAGCATGTTGCGCGAGTGAATGCCGAGCGACAAAATGAAAGGCACAGTATTTCATATTCGACAATATTGCTGGAAAATCGCAGAACAGCATTGAAACAGATTTGGCCTCGCTCGCGGTGTAAATTCAGCGTGGACTTTCGGCTCGCTCGACTCGCAGCGTAACATTGAAGCTCGTCGCATTTCCACAAACTCGTGTGCAAAAGAATTAATTTCCCGTGCAGATATGAATCCGCTCCCGCTCGTCCCAAGTTTATCATAAATTACGAGCTGCAAATCCTCCATCCAATCGTGACCGGGCGCCGCTCGGGAGCGCCGCAAACTTGTCCCTTTCAAAAAATCCCAAGACTCTATTCCGATTTAAATGCATTCGTAATCCCAGGTCACGCCTGAATCCCCGCGGGAAAGTAGTAGCTTCCCTTTTTCGCGCTTCAAAAGCCCGCTACGGGAAACCTCTGGCCCTGCGAAGCGTGGAAGGGTAACAGACTGGCGCGCGGCACAATATCGCGAGATCCGTTGCATAATTATAAGGCCATAATACCAAAGGAACGAGTTTACACGGTAGACAGGATTTCTGTAGTTCGCTAAAGAACGGCGAAAACCCATTATAGATAACGAGAGGCAGAAAGAGACAAAGTCGAGTGGCAATAGGGAGATGGCGCTGGGCAGAGGGGGGCAACTTGGGGGGTGGGGGGTTGGAAGTTGCGGAGGTGGAGGTGCACGGAGCGAGATCGAGGTGCCGGTATACGAAAAGGCCCGATACGCCTCCTCCGAGGATTTGCGAAACGATTCCCGGCTACGACTTTGAAGTCGTTCCCCGCCGACGGAGGGGGAGGCAGAGGGGGTGGCGGTGGTGCTCCGTAGCAGTCGCCCTGCATCTCCCCCGGCCATCGCCGGCAGTAAAATGACGTCTCCGTAGGAGGAAAGTAGAGTGGATATCCGGCGTGCTCCATGCAATTGGAAACTTTTAGTAAATGTAAACCGTTTCGCGCTCGAGTAGATACAATCCGGTGCTAACACTGTATCAGCTCCGTTCCCTTTAACCCCGCCTCTGAATCGCTCTTTTCCCACGGCTTTCCTTACCTAGGCGCGCTAGACCGAGCGACACAGCCAGGTGCCACGTAGGAGGGAAACACTGGCTGACCCTGTATCGATGGATCCTCGGTGTTCGTCCACGCGCGGGCTGGGATCGCGGGATACGGGTGGAAGCTAACAGGGGAAATGTAAAGTACGACGCTCAGAAATTCGTGAACGACGGCGGGGAAATGTGGCGAAGGGGGAAGAATGGGGTCCCGGCGTGCAATTCGCCCTCGCCACATTTTCGCCAACCCCAGAGCCCGATAGTCCGATTAAAACCGACTCTAAAATCCCGTCTCACCTACCGAACCTATTGCGCCGCGCTGCTATTCCGTTTTATTGTTCGAGGTACCATATGCATAGCAATAACTATGTCCGCCCCCTCCTATGACACCGAGCCGCTCCAGGGTTTCGCCACGTTTCAGCCTCGCCCGCCGTCTGGCCGTGGCTGCGCCGCCCGAAATCGTTGCTGACTCCGTACGAGCTTCGAATTTCCATACTTCTTCGGGACCGACGCGACATTCGCTTGCTTCCACGAGTTCTTTCTAATGGGACCGCTCGCGGACTGCCCTGGCCGCATTTTCGAGCGATTTGCCACTGAGGATTTAGAATAAACAAGCGAGCACCTAACCGGATTTTATGGACGACTCGAAGTTGCTGATGAATCGCTGCTAATGGTCTCTGAATTGTGATTATAGTTTCGAAGGTGAAAAGGTAGGATTACTATAATTTGTAGGACTGTGAATGTGTAGAGTAATGGCTAAGAAGGGAATTCGTTTTCCAGTAGGTGGAGACGGTTTATGGATTGGGGAATATTTAAAGCCGAGAATCTTCCTGGAAGCTAAGATAAGCTATGCTATGCTAAGTATTCAATAATTAGCTTCGATACATCCTTATGGAACCATTTTCACCAAAAGCTAAGCTAATTTTCGGGTTGCCTAACTTCCCTTGTTAGCTCAGGTTCCAGCTGACTCCCCGGCTTAAGAAATTGAAAGGTACCGGAATTTTTATACTTACAACAACTGAACGGTACGTGTAAGCTAGACAGGAACTTATGACACTTCCTAATATCTTCATCATTTCTTAAATCCTGAATACATTCCCAAATTCTTTCCCAAGCACACCCTGTTTATAGAATCGTTTGGTATTTACGATCACGTATCGGAGTTACAGTCCCATCAGTAGTCGACAGCGATGGAAATCCGCCAGGAAACAGGGCATATCCGCGGAAGTGGCCGCGTAAGCGTCTCGGTGCCTCGCACTGCCTACTACCGAGACGGCCGCGGCCGAAGAACCGACATTGAAAGTGATTAAGACCAGGTGGTGGGTGGCCTGTGCTGTGCGTGCGTGCAAACGTGGCATAGTAGGTCACAGCGACGTTAAAGGGTTATCAGATAGCCAAAGCATAAAGCGTTTCGGCGGGAAAGGGCGGAGGGCGAGAGCTGCCGCGTCCTATTGGCATACCGATGGTTACAGAAGGGCCCGTGAACACGTGTAGCCGAGCTGCACGCTGCTAGCTATCTGACAGTTTGGCATGTTGCCTTCCACCACCACTGATGCTGCGTATCGTCGTGTTGTCGTCGTGTCGACACCGCCGACACGCGGCACGTTACCACGCTTCCGGTTGTATGCACACGCACGCGTTTAATGCCACGGTATATCGGTCAAGCTGTGACACAAAGCCGGCCTATCCGTGATCGGTGTGCTCCCTGTAAGTACCCGAGTACATAAAAACCAGCCGCCCTCTCGGCACGCCGGAAGAACTGCGGCATTAAGGCCCATTCGCACGGGACACTTCTGTCGCACGGGATTGGCGCTTCGGATATATTTATTTGCCACCGATGGGGGTGATTTAAGGAGCACAGAGGACGATAGAAAACTGTGTGCATGTTTAAAATACTGGTGGCGAGTCATAGAAGCGTCTCGTGTGAAAGGGCCATTATTCCTACTGTCGCTGTGTACTAAGTTCTTGTCGAAATCGATTTTGAAAAAATCTACTTTTTAAAAAATGGCAGCTGCTCAAAGTCAAGCATGTGATTTCCACCTAAGTTTTCATCTTCTTTTGTTAACGAAAAAAGAACAAGCCACAATTCCTTTCTCCTTCCATCATGAATTACTTTTCATTATACGTAGACTAATAAATGTCAAGCGATTTTTACATCATTTAATCGATCTACTCTTTACAAAGAAGGTAATAACCAAAAATAGAAGGTTCCAAGAAAATCTTCTATACATTTCGATGTTGCGACCATAAGAACCCTGTCCCACTCCACACTGTGCAAGCCTCGTTCAACCTTACCTTATCAATTCATTGCTTAGTGCTAAATGAAATTATGCTCTCCGTAAGGTGAATATTTCCACGGGACACCGTCTAGCAGTGCGAAGCAACAATCCCAGCTAAGAATTCCCGCACGTGACAGCAGACTTAAACGGCCGCCCGCGAAGAGCCGACGCTTTCCCAGTTTCGAATGTCACGATACTGCCCGTGACGGGGTTCTTATGGGAAAATTATCCTCCGCGTCGCACCAGCCCGATATCGCAAACCGCATGATATCTCCATAGCGGCGGATCGCTACGACGATTTCCCCTATTTGCAATAACAGTTCGCCTTTCCGAAGAGCGAAGGCACGACGCAACGTGTCGTCGGTCGCGACGCGGAATGGGAAACGTGGTTTCAGCTTTGGGACGTGCTCCGCGGTCGGGATCACCTTTATTTTCCTCCGCTGCGCTATTATGCGTCCCCACGAACAGAAATTAAACGTGTAAATCGATGTTGCACGGGTTTAAATAGCGCGATGACAACAGTAACCCGACGGAGCGATGTTGCTGTAAAATTTTGCGAATCGTTCGCGCGATGAATACTCCTGCACGAGGCACAAACGTTCGGTGCCACTTTCAAACGCGGATATGCACGGGCACATACCGATACAGCTTCTACTGCAGATAATCTTTCTTGGATATTCCGTTGGAGTAAATGAAAATATTCGAAGCTCTTGATAGGAGGATAGGTTAATGAGTATGAGTCGTAGCTATCTATTTTTTAATAGAATCGAGTTAAATTCACTTACTCGAGTGATGTAAACGCACAGACAGTGTGGCATTTATATAGAAGAAGCCACACCTCACCAATTTCTATGATTTTTAAATATGTTGTAAAGGTCATCATTCCGAACAGCTTTTTGTCATTCATGTTGAGATATTCGCAAAATACTGAAATCGGTAGTTGATTTGAGTTAGATGATTTAAGGGGTTACATCCACCTAGAAGTCCGGAAAAAGCATAAAAGTTCAGGAATTTTTTTTGGGACAAGTATAAGTGATAATCATACACAATGCTTTTCTACTAAAAGATACATCTTTTAACTAAATTATTCTTAATTTTCGTGAGATATTATTATTAACTAAAGGAATCTACTAGTTCTGTAACGAGTAGTGACATTTTTGTGCATGTCCGTTGGATTTACCAAAATTTTCTGCTTTAAGCTACAGATTAATAATAATAATAATAATGTTCACCTCCATTGCCGAGGCACTTGCCAAACTACTAGACATCCACAAAAATGAACCATACTACTAAACTGGTAAATCTTCATCTATCACTGACCCCTGGTACCTAAAATGTTTCGCAAAGTTTGACAAAAGACCGTCTGAAATTATATGGCAAAAACAGCACGTCCAGTTTGCAAGAAACAAGTACACCACAAGGCAAAACGGTTCTACGTGCCTCCGTTAGCGTAACGTTAAGAAAGAAGAGGAAATAAGCTCCGCCCTTGACGTGGGCCGTCTGAAAAACTTCAGAGCGAATTGTTGGAGTACGGTTGGCATAAATCTCATAATTAGACGGCGTAATTGCATTTAGACCTACGATATCCAACGGGAGCCACGAAGACATTCATCCGGCGAAGCACTACGCTTAATTCGTAGCCGAAGAAGAAACTGGCTAATTGGATAGCGCCCTCGTGCCAGAACACCGTTTTTACAACATCGGCCGGGATGAAGGGATGCAAACGGGAATGATGTACGCGGGCTACATCGGTAGAAGTAAAAAAACGAGGGTGAAAAAAAAAGTGTGCGGGAGAAGATGAGAAGTAAATCTACCGTGGCGTGCCACCGCCGGCATCCCGGGAGCTACATGGGCCGTGGTGGTCAACGTACCATAACATTATATCTAACCCATGTAGCCTATACCTACTATTTCTTTCGGACATGTGACTCCAAGCCACCCCTTAGGTATCACCAGCAACGCAGGACAATGTGCTCGACTTGGCCTGATCTTATTTTCCTCTCCGAGACACAACGGTAATTTCATATATGAAATCGTATTTCCGAAGTCTCCCGAGGTCCTGGCTTTTTCGAGGCTCTGTTCGATTATTTCCCTGTTGTAATGGGCAATGTGGTCCACGCTTCAGGCTGTTAAGAGCAAGTACGAGTATCACATTGGTTCGACTCTTTAATGCATGCAACTTTTTATGAGGGGAGGTCTTTGCCTTTATTTTAGAATATTACGAATAAAAGCATGTTTACGAAGGAATAGAGTATCTGTTGATTAGTTTCGGTGAGCGTTAGTTGGTGTATTGACGATGGAGAAGTAATCGGTGTGTAAAATATGCAAGTGCACCTAATTCCGTTTTTACACCATAGATACGTTATAAAAAGATAACGCGCATGTGAACAAATATACAAACAAATTGTCAAATCTCGAACCCAATCTTTCCTGACTGTGTCACGTACGAGATGAAGTCCGATTGGAAGTTCAAATAAGATGTAGGTAAGAATGTTCTCTTAGAAATAAAATTAAGTGAAGACTTTTAAAAGTGCAAATTTTGCTGGACAGTACTAGAGAAAAACAAATCGTGCAAAAGAGAATTTAATTTTTCTCTAGAATTAAGTGTATTTAGATTTCAATAGCGTAGATGCATCGTGAATCTAGTCTAAGATTATTGTACATTTAGATATTTATATACAACAAGCTTGTTCATATATTATTAATAAACACTGATTTATGTACGTCGAGTTACTGTTGCTTCGGTCATTCGTGACCGATTCATGAAGTGCACGTCCTATATTTATTTATGATAGATCTGAACCTCCTTCAATTCTTCAGACACGAATTGAACTTCTTCTTTCTCTGTTTACACTAAAGCAATTAAAATGCAAATTACCTCTATGCTTCAACACATAAAAACAGAAATGTGTGAAATTTCATTCCCGCCTAGGACCAATGTACAAAAGCGTTATTTCTATCACTAGCATACCACAAATTACAACAGAAACAGCAAAAATATTACGACCCCGTTGTATTATTACACAAATTCAAGTTACAACAGCCACGCTTACATTTTCGTTTCAATTTTTCAGCTTGTCTTTAATGCAACGGTTGCATAGACGTTTCGTTTTAACGCGGCAAGCTATTCTTGCACGAAGAATATAGAGAGGAATAAGAATACCGGAGAAAGAGGGAGATTTGCGTAGTCGAGTGTGAGAAAGGTAGCGCGACAGCTTATCAAGAGCTTTAAGTTTTGCTCACAGAACCATTGGAGCAGGGGAGTGCGGTCCCTGGCTTAATCCTGTATTGTAAACTAGGCAGCATACAATGGCAAGGTTTCTACCTTGTGCCACTCACCTTCCATACTTGTTATTCCCGTTCCTTCTCTCTCACAAGGGTGAAAGACAGCGTGGGTTAATCTGTCCTCTGGGAATAACTTGGAACACGGAACAAAAGCTTCCGTTCTTTCAGCCTCCACTCCCTTTCTTTGCACATAATCTTAACCCTTTGCGCAATCAACGATGCATCCTCTTCTTGTCTGCCTCTTTACACTTCTCGTGGAAATGTTAAAGGGAAGTTTGCTTAATTTTCGCTACGACTGTGCCACAAAAAATGGGAGCGTGTCATAATGTGTTGGAAATGATATTTACTAAGGATGTGGAAAATTGTATCATTATTCGGACGATTAAACGTGTGAACAGGGTAGTTGAGATTTTTTTCAGATTAATTGTACATTTTGATGAAAGAAGAATTAATGGTCATTTTACTCGAGTTACAAAATTTGCCACTGAGAATTATATTACATTATTTATTTCGAGAGCCAGAATTATAGTCTCGAATGCTAATTCCATTTTCAGGGAATTGTTCTCTGGTTTCCAAGCCAGTAAAATGGCATTACGTGACAATAAAGGGAGAATTCACTTCTTGAAGCTGGAATTGGCAATTTCGGGGCAAAAATGAGCTGCATTCATTCCCCTTTCTCGGCTACTACTTCATAAATGATTTAATTCAGCCTGAATTTGCCATTAATTTACCTCAAAGCCTGCCATAAATTTCAATGGAACGTTTATTACAACGTAAACATACCTTCCAACTCTACTACCGAGTAGCTATAGCGAATTTTTTAACAGAATTTTCTTGGTAACATTTCGAGCGACGCGCGCTTCCTTTGTGCCAATTCGTTATACAATATATGCACTTACGATGCAAGAAAATTGAAACGCTTTAGGAAGCCAAGTTATTAAACGAATTTCAAATTTCAGCTCCTTGCAACCACCGTGCGTCGTCCTAATTTAACGACTAACAAAAGGTAGATGTTGCTCGTTCTTCTTATAGCCCTCTAAGTCCTCGTGCTTATGCCGAATCATGCGCAACTTCGTATTCTGGCCACGTGTCGCGTTATATACACTTGGGCATAAAGCTAGCTACATATTCGCTCGGGTGATGCAGCCACACGTGAATCTTTTCAATTCCGTGCTGTATATAAATTATGACGCGAAGTCTCTTTCGTGCTTTCATAATTTAGTGGGGTCCTTGAACCCAGTTAAATGGCCCGTCCTGCAAAGAGTCCCTTAAACGCGCGCCTGTTGGATTTCTTGCTTATCGTGCAATAAATGTATACAACTCGAAAAAGGCGACTTACCTTTATGTATAGTCGTGACGAAGGAAGATGAGCGGGTCAGTGGCTGCTCGCCGCTGTAGCCTTCCTACTTTCATACATTTATTTATGAACCGCTATGAATAAATGGATGCCGGCCTTCCTCTCGCGCTCAGTGTTTCAGAAAGCTGATATCATGTTGTTCTTACACAGACGTACCGAATATAATGGTTGCTCGGGGAGTACCTTGTCAAATCGATTAGCTCATTTCTCGGTGTCTACCTCTGCCCTGCCCGTGCCCCCGAAGGAAATTTTAAGCCGCGGAAGGTAATTTCCAGGCAATTCAGAAGTCACGTCTCGATTGTAATTCAAGAAGCTGCAAACACCATTTTTGCGAGAGTATGGCGCATAAATTCTAGGGAAATTCGAATCTTCTTCAGCGGGGATGTTTCGTAACTTGACAAGGCTTCCTGGGCAGACTTACTTTCGGAGTGACGAGTAAGAACTATGGGAAAGGATAGCAGGTTTAGGTACTCGGCGAAAGAAACTTTGTCCAAAGTAGATGGAATAATAAAAGATTAAGTTCTCCGATGTAACAGTAGCTTTCCAAATTTCCCTTTAAACTTAGGGGAGGTTCTAGTCTAGAGGCCATAAAAATAGGTGATCTTTTGGAATTAATTAAAGGAAAACTAACACAGATAATTTAATGACACTTTTTGCAGTGTATTAAGAATGTCTTAAACTATAGATTTTTTTGCAATTAATCATTGCAAAGGGCACTGAGGATTCGTTGAAGTCGAATGAAATTCCCTAGTGGGACTCCGGCATAGCTTTAAAAATGACAAAAATTTACATTTTTGATAAGATAACGACACTTGAAATTTGAAATCACTTCTTCCCTATGTTTTTCGTCGTTTCAACGCCTTTAAAAACTACAAATTTTCATTTTTTTAAATGTTATACGGTTCTCCACTGCACAGAGGTATATTCTTCAAAATGAAATAGGTTTCAATCGAATCGGATAATAATTTTCCGAGATATTCGTCCCACCGATTTGAAGAATACTGTTTCGAGAAAAACGCGTTTAAAGTTTTACGTGAGTGCCGAGTGGCCGGGTGCTACCCATGCATTTGCCGCTACTCAAATGCCTATAACTCCGGGAGTTTGACGAATTTCAACAAATCCTTTTAAACGCGTATTCCTAAGAGGTTGAACATTCGAAAAATAAAAAAAAATCGATTATTAGCCCAGTGCCTCCCCATAAGCCGTATAAAGTTTCAGCTGCCCTTCAACCGTACGAAATTGATCTTAAGGATACTATCGCAAAAAATGCGGCAACCCCAATCACGCAAATAGAATAGAATTCCTTCAAGCTCTACAGAGCCCAGAGCCTCCCCTCGCGCGGAGGACAGATTGGCGAGCGTGATAAACCATAACCCAAAGAAGATTTCAGCCCCTTAATTTCCGACAAATTTCACTCCGCCCATTAGTAACCAAACAGAGAGCCCCACCCCCGTTCCCGAGACGCGAAGGGTGTTCGATGGTGTGTCGTTCATCATGCCCTCCGCTTTATCGCTCCCGCGTCCGAGCGAGGAGCGAGGAAACACAAAGTCAAAGGACCGGAAGGCACGAAGAATTCGAACGAACAGCGTTCATCGATGGAAACTCGCCCGCCATCTCTTTTTCCGGCTCGCCTAACTTGAAAAACGGGGTAACTCCATCCCCGCGTGTTCGGGATCGCGCCGCGAGGAGCGAGAAGTTCGGCCGCCGGAGCGAGACGCAACCCCCGCCGAGCGTGGAGCAGAGGGGACCGCGGCGGGAGGGGAGAAAGGTACAGTAGGGTGGGCATGTAATTAACGAGTATTCTCAATAAGACGGTCGACAGGCCGGGAGAGGGTAGGAGCTGAAGAGCACGCCAAGGGAAAAAGCTCAAAGCTTCGAACGCCTCGCGCGTTCACCTGTTAAATAAAATACATTTAAATGCCGGCGTCACGTTGCCGCGCGTGAAAACTATTGACTCCTCATCCTGCCTCCCTCTCTAACCCTCTATTCCGTCCGCCGCCGCCACGCTGTACGCGAGGCAGCTTAATGAGCGTCGCTCGCGTCTCGTTTGAAACCATCCTGTCTCTAGATCTTTCTTTTATGCGAACCCTCTCGCTACCCCGCCTGCCCCCCTTGCCCCTCTGCGTCCTATTTGTCCTGCTCCTCTTCCTCGTCATCTCGCGGGTATCGCGCGCGTCTGATGCACTGGAGGGGGGCTGGGAGCGTGTGTCGCAGGGTGTGTAAAAGAAAACGCGTAAACGTTCCGAAACGAGGGGAAACGGCGGGGCTCGGGGGTAGCGCGGGTTCAGTTTGGGCGACCAATTGTAAAGTTGCTTATTGTATCAACAGGTTTCGAGAAGCCGGGCTCGTTTCGAAGGTCTTCGTGCTTGAGGCAAGTCCGACGTAAATACGCCGCGGAACTACTTTGAAGTATTATTGTTGTTGGCGTGGCACGTGCTCGCGCGATGCTGCAGCTTGGATGCGCGTACGTTGCTTATGAAATTCTGGGGTCATATGCGCGAAATGCAGTGCTGACATCTGAGGTTCGAATTCTGGAGATTTAGCAGCATCTTTTTGATCGAGGCGAGATTTTTGAAAATATATCACGAAACTACTTTCGTGAGAGTCCAGTTTCGTGAAACTAATGGCAAAATAATTAAATAATGATAAAATAATGAAACAATTGTCTCATTAGATTAAGAGTCTCGTGTGAGACGCGATATGTTTTTTTCAGATCGTGGATTTGCACCTTTACGCTATGAACTATCTGAAGCGTAATAGGTTCTGTAGCTATACAATGCGATACAGGTTTGAGAATGCTCGTTAACGTTGATTTAGCAGCATGGTGAAGCACTTTGGTGGCAAGCATTGGACGGAACGTCACCTCATTTCGCAATCGCTCATAGTTCCAGGGGACTTACTTTATTGGCACATGCAATCAGCATTTCGTTCGCCTCTAACACCTATGACTGGACGGTCACGTCATCGCCACGCTTCTCCTTCGCTCTTCGACCATTCTGCTCCCCTTCTTCTTATTTTATTTATCTCCTATTCCGGCGCGCGGGTTTCCATTTACGATCGGCCACCGCGACGTCGTCAACGTCATCGGACAGGAGTTGCTTCCTCTGCTTCGTTCCATTTCGTTTCGTTCCGTTCGCCGAGCTTCTCCGAGCTCCACCCTCCAGAAAATAGATATTATTATACCGGATGTGCCCCCTGTGTCTTGTGGATACGTCCAATAAATATCGAGAAAGAGCGGCCAGCGCCTTGCGGCCATATCGCGGATAGACGCCGTCGCTTTTTATGCGATCGTAGATTTCAAACCCGTGGACGCGGATAGAGCGCATCGTCGAGATGACACAGCATAAGGGACCATTTGTTAGAGATAGTTAGTATTGCTGGGTACTAATTAAATTGTGTCAATGTAGATGATGGTAACTTGGGGCTTTTGGTTCAGGCATTTTTATGGTTCGAGATTGATATTTTGGTAAGGACTTTTTGTACGACACACTATATATTTATTAAATCGGGCCTGGTTATGCAGAAAGCTATCAACCCTCAAAATGACCAGAAATTAGTTAAACGCAGTACGGTTCCCATAACTTTGTGATCTTCATTTGCCAAAAATTGCCAACCCATAGAACAACTCTGACATTATACAATTATTAAAAGCACTAAGCTATAGTTCCCTTTTAGGCTTACAAAACAAAAGATAGAGAAAATTTAAAATAATATTAATTATACTACTTACTGTTAAGTAACCCATTAAAAAACATTGTAAAAAATTAACAGGAAATAAAATATATCGAATAGAAATAAAGTTACTTTTCTTTAACAATTATTATTAGCCTAACTTGGGGGAGAAGCATTATTTAAGGGATTGACGATTCTTTGAAAGTAGGAAGCAGTTCTGGATTTCATAGGGGTGACGATAGCTTTGCCATATTTTGAATATCTTCAGTAGAAATTAATTTTCTTTGCTAGTTACCACTCTATTTTTACAATCTTGTGTTAGTATATTAGGTGAAAAGGATTTGGTCGGTGGTATTTCTTTCGATAGGGCTTGCAGAAAACTCTACAACACAAATACAATAGGGTGTTTCAGTAATTTCTTTGACTTAAGGTGCTTTAAATCTTTGGGAATTAAGAACAACTTATTTCAAGGCATTCTTTTCCACTAATTCAATAATTTTCGAGATAAAAATAACTTCACATTTTTTAACAAAATTGAATTCTTTTCTGCTTACGACGCGATCATTTGCCATTCGTTATATAATTTTCTGTATCCTCAATAGGTCTATAACATAAATATCTAATAAAATACTGATAAATTATTGAAAAAAAATAATTTAAAATTCAATGCTCTGTTTAACTCTGTTTAAAAATGAATACGTTTAATTATAACTGGGATGATCTACTTTAAATTGTGTGGAGAAGTTCTTAGCAACATCATATTTATGTGTAAATATACTAAAACTGTGTTACTTTTAATATTCAGCGCACGTATGGAACAGGAGCCACTCACTTGCTGGAAATAAGGAAACGCCACCTGATTTCAATCAGTCGGTGGCGAATAATAAAAGCTGTTGATAGCGAAGGAGATAATATACGGAAACCGAGTTTTATTTCGTGAGAAAAGTGTCCATCGTTCGTTGGATAGTAAAACGTAATAAGTTGGCGGCGCATCATAAATATATACAACCTTCCATAAACTGAAATGAGAATCGTCGGGATTTATATTCATATCACCATGGAAGTTCTGTGGGAAACGTCATCTTCAAGACTTTGCAGAATTAAGTTCGCAATCATTCGACATTTGATTCTTTAGATATAGTCACTTTATATATAGGTACTACTACCAAATCAAAGTTTAAGTAGCGTGATAGTGAAGCAGATATTGTTTTCATTGAGATTTCTCACAGAAGAATGGAATCCCTATCACTTTCTTCCGATATAACAAATTTTACATGTTTTACCTCACACACAAGCATGCAAATACGTCAATTAACTTTGGCACGCAAGCTTGCACAGAAAACATAACAAATCCATAGCTAATAACTGGATATAAACGAATGCTGTTTAAAACTACACCGCTACCTACGGACATCCCTCCTGCTATTCGAAAAAGCTTCTTGTTACCCAATTATTATCAAGCTCGCGAAACACCCTATATATACGTAATGAGTTCGAGCGAGCGCCAGAGGGGATGAGCGAGCCGACAACCCTTTACATTTTAATTACGCTCGTCTTAAAAGCCAATAAAGTCCTTGGTAGAATAGCAGCGTTTGTCAGGCTCTCTCAACTCCCGATATACCATGGGAATTCCGGGAAATCAGAGTGGTACGAAACTGTAGCCTTACACGGCTGAGAACCATCGTGAATGCCAACTGCCTGCCTCTCAAACTTCTTCGAGCAAGTTTATCCGTCCATTTACCTTCTGGTACACACACGTCTCACCGTGAACAATATTCCTTTATCACTGATACGTTCTGCTCCAGACCCCCCCCCCCCCTACTTTTCTTTCTTTCCCTGCTTCCGTATTCAAACGGCGATCCCCTTATGGCGTCGATCACCCTTTCTGACGAAACCTTCCCGCCTGGACTCGAGACATTAGTTGGATCGAACGATATTTTGATTTGAAGGCTATACTGCATTCCTTGTGCACGCGAAGATTGAGCACGCCTCGTGTTGCATTACTGGAAGGTATTGGAATTGTGTTTTGTTTGTGTCTATGTGACGGTCTAGATTTTAGAAGAACGTAAAAGGGCGTTCAATTTGGTACTTATTGTATCTTGTTCCCGGAAATGGAGAAGATTGAAGAATGTATAGCTTGAATGATTTCTCGTGGCGTATAAAATTCGAAGGTTGTTATCTTTCCCTAGTGTAATTAAAGTATTAGTTTTGAGGAGGTTAAGGTACGGGGTGTGTGTGGAAGGGAAGACTGGATAGAAAAGGAAAGGAAGTGTGCGTTTCGTCCTAGGACTGCTAGTGAACTACTCGTCAATAAGACTTACCTGGCAGACCCTGCCTAAGACGCAGAGATGTTAGGAGGCAGAATGAAAGAGGTATATGTAGGAATCGGTAGTTGAGGGAGCACTTGCGAGAGAGCGGAATCGGTAGAAATGCCCTCTTGTGGTGAATACGGAGCTATCGCTACAGTTTGAATTCTACTCGAAATTAAAAATTCCTTTAAAGACCATTTAAGAGACTATTGTTATTATAGTATAATGCTTGATTATTACTCTGTTTTATAATCATGGTATTCAGTGACGGTATACATTAAATTGTTCCACAGGATGTGGTGGAGTTTTTTTTTAGTGAAAGTTTGAAGAATGATAACTTTAGTCAATTGAAGGTATTTTAGCCAACGAGGTACTGTATGCTATGATTTAGAATGCAACTAGTTCTATTTACTAGCCATTTCAATGCATTTCATATAAGCCACCCTTTTTTGAAACATTTATTATTTTCTTGCGCAAAATTCGCCCATTATATTTTCCGATTCCCGGCGTACAGATTCTTTGTCCTCGGTTTCCTAAATGAAATTGTAATGAGTGTGCTATGAAAGTTCTTTGTAATTTTTTGTCTCGTAACCACCCGGCTGAATATCGTACAAAGCAAATTACAAAGCGGAATCGTAACCGTGTCGACTGGTTTTTGATGAAGAGTCCGCGCCGAAATATCAAAGCTACGGGAGCAAAATTGTGGAATGTCGTAACGAGAGATAAAAGTAGAATTGTTCGAATTGCTGGTAAAATTACGTCTGCAAAGTTCATTTCGTAACTTTGACCGAGGAAAGCTTCGATATCGTATATTCTTCACGTTTCAAATTATATATTCTGATCAATAATAGTATTCCATGTCATAGTGTATCGCGAATGTATACTTTGTTTATCTTCAAATTTCTTTCATAATTCACTTTATTAATCACGATTAAATTATTCCTTCTCGACGGCAAATTTATATTCACTTTCACGACAAATTAGAATATTTACTTTCAAAGTAATGGATAGCAAGTGGAGAGTCAAACAGATACGGAGACTGAAATTCGCAAAGTTGCAACATTTTTTTACCGTGGGCCAGAGTACAAAACACGTTGCCTTTGACACTCGATGCAGTGTATCAATCAAGAAAGGCAGTTATCGCTCGATTTGAACGCTATCATTGCAACGGTACGCGATATCGCGCGTCCTTTTTCGCTGCGGCTATCGAGGAACACTCTTCCAATTTCAGTATACGATGCACTCTTTGTACTGAAGTTACCGCCCGCAATTTTCGGAGCATATATATTTGTATTTATCAGAGCATTCAGGGCCATATTTTTTAATTATTTGATTCAGACATAACATTAATATTCTTATATTCTACTGTATGGCTATATCTCAAAGAATTGTGGCTACTTTGTTTTCTTGTTCTATTGGTAAACACCGTTTCATTGTTTTCTTTGCAACGTCAAATCCTATGTCGATATGCTATAACTTGACCCATGTAAACCTGTTCTGTCGTTTACATCCATGTTATTACGTAGTAACGAGGGTCAAACTGGCTTATACGTCATACACACGCGAAGACTCAATTTAAAGAGCTTCGCCTCAAGGAAAAGCATTTAACAGAGAAATTTGATAACATTCCTCCAGGCAATATATTAATGGAAAGAACGAAATAAGTTGCGTGTCATTAAATGTAAAGGATGTTGCAATTTGTGGAGAATATGTAATCATTATAATTCTTTTGTTTTTAGTTTCTGCCATAGGGAATATTTTACTAACAATATTCAAGTATTAATAAACGAACAATTTCAAACCAATTAATTCAAGTGCACTCGCATGTATTAAATTGTGCATTTCAGAGAAACCTAGTGAAATGTGTTGGTGAGCTATTGATATTTACAGCCTAGAAAATGCAACAATTTCTGCGTGCAATGTTAATCATTCTGAAAAATATTTGAAAGTCCAAGTAAATCTCCTTTTACAGATATAACGCTCACTTAAATCTCTTCGCTCAGTTTGGTAATGCATGAGGTAATAGTTTCCAGTTTACATAATATGCAGAAACGTGCAAAATCTTCTAGAGACACAAATTTCGTAAAATTATATATTCTACTATACAGTTATAACTAAACATTTGCATAAACCAAAGTTCACTACAGAATTTCAAATATCCTTTGCCCTTAACTGTGATACTTTTTTCCTAAGTCATTGCCATTGCGATAAATTCATATCTAATTTACGCAGAACAGCTGACGACATTTGTGTCATTAATTGCATACTACAAGTCCCTACATCCAGAGGAAACATTGACAACAAGTATTATGGTGCGTCAAGTACTTTGAGCATGCTTTGAATGAGAGCCTGTTAATGAATGGTTGCATTCTCAACGGTGTTTAATTTCGTTCTGCCTCTGACGCATACATGTGTCGTTAACGTTATCTTTGCAATCTCCTATTAATTATTTCGCATACCATTGAGATTGATGTTCCGCAAACTACCGGGCTACGTGTGTTACAATCAGTACATTTAATGGATATATCAGTCGGTCACAGAATGGTAGATGTTAATTGCTCGCTTTTCAAGTTTTCAATTGCGTTCTGATTTTTGGAAATTGGTTATATTAGTAGAAAGTTATCACTACAGGTGCTTTTAAATTGTGCGTCCAAACTTTATCAACATACTCCAGTAATATTGATAAAAAAAATTTTATTACAAACATAAGTCAGCAAATTACTCTTTTTCGAGTTGTAGCCTTTTGAATTTGTACTCTAGAGGAAGTGTTCAAACTCTACTCATTAACTCTTCATGGTCGCATGGGGTGTTTCGCAACCCCAAGAGATATTTTCGAGTTCAAATGTCGCGTCTTTACGACTCTCAAAGGGGATTTATCGCGAAAAAAATATCACGTTTTTCCACAATGAGATTATGGTCGTATTGTCTTGCTTTCATAAAGGCAGGTCCTAAAGAGGAACAACTAACTGACAAATACAAGTTATAAAGATTTCAGAAACCGAGTGCACACTCTAGTGGTTGCTTAATTAAATAATTTATTTTATAAATAAATTAAAACCTGGTGTTATTGTGGCTTGAAGGGAAACAACAAACAATTCAACCAACGTTTAAAAAAAATATTCTCACTGGGAATGGTACAAAAGTTTATTTGCTTTCTCCTGCAATATTTCAATTTTTTTCTGAACATACAAACATTTTATGTATCAATATGATTAGTGAACTGCACCGTTGAAACCTGACTAAACAATGTTGGAATGCACGTCCAAAGGCACCAGTTTACGATGTTATTCTGTAGCACGGTAAACCCTAACGATTCACATCCGTGTTCCTTCGCATCGCCAAGTTGCACAGCAACGAGGCCTGTAAGAAAGTGTAATTAATCGATATTGTTGGTGATTAACGAACACGCCTTGGCACTAATCTGCTTATCGCCGGCACGATAATTTGCCAGCTCACGTGAGCGTGTACGTACGTTTCAGCTGACTTTGAAGACATCACGTTTTAGAATCGACACCTCGGGCTTTCTCATCGAACTAAGTTCCATTGTCGGTGACATATGCTTCTCCGTTTAGGAGGACAAGTTTCGGAGATGGCTTCCTCGAGAGCCAGCGGCACGAAACTCCCGCGGCGCAAAGTCTGGCTCCGAGTTAGATTAAGCCATGGCCAGTAAGCCACCTTCAGAAATTGCTCGTTGCCCTTCGGATTTCATTAGCGTTTCAAGCGAATCTCATATTCCGCAAAGTGCTTTTCCAGAAATTTGCGGTTTCGAGGACCCCCTAACTTCAACAGAATGAGAGCTCCTTTTTTCTTGACGTTTGATACGGCCTGTCTTTTATACTGAAACGTAGTCGGGGGAATAAAGATCACAACTCTCGTATTTACTGCCTATCGTGGTGCTAAGATCTGAACAATTTTCAAGTGTCCTACAATGCTTCATTTTTAAACGTTCCACAGTAGTTTGAGCAATCCAAACGCTTGGATTTGAACTTGTAATGTAATAGTGCTCCTTGTTAAACCCTGTATGTAGTAAAAAAAGGTCTATCAAGAAAACAAGGGACAGAGGAGAGTAGAAGGTATTTCTCACAGTTCCAAACTTTTAATTCTTATAATCTAAATATAAAAGGTAATAGTAAGCTAGTTTATATTAGGTGTTAACGGTGACATAAGAGTTGGATTTTTAATGTACGAAAACTTTATTCATCACAATGTTATTCAGAAATATCTTATACAATATTTTTAGTTGACAAATTGGTGTGTTGTTACAAAGAACTGTACGATATTCGTTATTTTCGACTAATGAAACTATAATCACAATTAAATTAACGAGCTAAAAGCTATCCCTACCGTAATATGCTATAGGTCTAAAAAGTGGAGGTGTCGTGATCTTTTACATCCGGAACCGTCACAGAGTAAAATTAAGCGATCAAATGATCGTATAAATGAAGTCCACGGAATATACGAGTACCAACACAAAATTAATTCTCGTGCATGCCGACGAAAAAATGGCGTAACAAAAATCTTCCTACAAGTGAAACTACTTATTTCACGTTTCCTATTAATTCTTCGATAAATTGGCTCTGAACTTCAGGCTAATAATTCCAGTGTCACGGAAGCTTCCGTTCGGCAACGGAAACTACAACACCGTTGCCGTGGCACCAATTGGGTACGAAGATGAGAAACATCAAACGTTTAAAGACCTTTGATGCTCAATTGCCTGTTAGACATGAATGGTATAGGGCGAAATCGTCCCTTCGGGTGGAGTGTGAATTTCGTCGATCAGGGTGCGCTTCATAGCAGCAAATTGGAAGCTCCCGTGTTTTGTGCAATGACATAATTCGTCTGGATGAGCCACAGTGTTCTCAATCATTTTTAGAATATTTGAATCATCTTCCTGTTGTGTCAGACTCGTACAGATTAGAAATTCCCTTATTCCATTGAGCTACGGAAGGAACTCGACAAATCAGTGACAACTTAATATCAAAGTGTATTTCACAGTATTTCCTATTTTAAGTGAATTGTTGGAGGGGGATCAGAGTGATGGTTGGCAATTGAGAGTTAGTTATTAAACATGGCATTAAAGAAGTCGTAATAGAATTAACTTTTACTTTCACAAAACATTTGTTTTACACAGTGGATACTATTTCTCTCCAGTTTAATACTCTATTATTGTTAATTTTGTAATCTGACACGGATGTATTAGAATATATAGTGAAAGAGAATTTGTTGATAAATTTCTAAAGTGCACCCTTCTCCGCAGGATCGATGATTTCATGAATGTTGACGTTTCCGCCTCCCATAGTACTTCACAACGGATTTTAACGGGGAATCCGGTTATCGGAAACCGGGGTTCGAAGACCAAGGAAGCGGAAATGCAGCAAAATTAACTGCTTACTGGCTCCTCGCCTCTTCTTCCGTCCCAATAATTCCATTTGAGTATAAAAGGCCTACACGTCCTACCGTTCACACGCGTGATGAGTTTAAAATTCTACTGCCCCAAGTAATTACTATTAACTAAGCAGATACAAATAATTTCAGTATCAAATACATTGACCAGTATATTTTCCCCTACTTATAAACGTTTAACCATTAACATACTGAAAGTGTCAGTATAATACAAAACACTACGACTATTCACATATAACTCACGAATTTTCACTAGAAATATAAATTTTCTGAAAATTTAAGCGTTGCAGAAAGTGATTCCACTATTTTAATTCTACACGCGAAAAATCATCTCTCATCAATTTTAACTAAATTCCGCGAACCAGTCTGTATATCAGTAAACGAAATGAAGTGCTGTATCGATCCGTCGACTCCAATCACAGCCGACTTTCATCTTCCCAGGTGGAAAAAGGCGGGTCGGGAAGACACCAGGATTAACCTACAGAATTTTATCGGAATCCGTTCAGGCTGGCGCGCGGTCTTGCTCCTTCGATTTCGCGGGGGTGCCGAGCATCCCGTTTCGCGGAAGACTGGGGGCGAGGTGGACGCGGTGACGGGACAGAATTACCGTTGTCGGTAAATGGATTAGCCGGGCAGATATTACGAGTGTAGGGTGCTCTTTGATGAGCGCCAGTTCGTTTATCGTTAATTTACAATGGTGCCCACCGTTCCCTCCAACCCCTTTCCGCGCTTCCTGTATCTCCCCGGGGCACCCCACTGCCCCCCTGACACCCACACGGGACTATCCACTCATTCCACTTAACCCGCTCCTATCCCGAATCGAATTCGAGTATGACCGGATACCCCACCCCCCACGGCCGCCCCTCCGCCTCGGCCGGCTCGGCCACCAATTATTGCATTGGTAATCGATTGGATTATCAAAGTTTTGATAACGCATCGAGCTCTTCCGGCCGCGCAAAACCCCGCCGCGCTGCGCCATCCCTCGACACACCCTTCATCCTATCCCCCTCGTTACCATTCCACTGTGTTCCATGCCATAGCAAATTATTTGCTCCGACGAAGCATGAATTCCAACCGTAATTACATTTCGCCTGATATTCAATTAAAACTACCGGCTCAACCGGCGCCGCTATCAGGAACGGAGGGAAAAGAACGAGCGATTGAAAGCAGGCTGTAAAGGAAACCATACGCCCGCCGCGCTCGAGCGAGCGCGCGCTCGCTCGCTCGCGTCCGCGGGCCCCTTCCGAAACCGGTGGCTGACAAATGAAACTCGAGGCATCTCTTTGCGCTTCAACCGTTTAACATCCGTAGATTGGTTCTTACCCGATGCTCTACGTGCTTGCAATGTTTCTTTTGGGGGCATCTTATGATTCAGAAGAAATAAATTCATCGCACAGCTTACAATTAGTAGGCTATATCTTAGGCTGCATAAAGTATTTAACTTCTGTTAATATACGTAGAAAGTGATTTAACGAGCTTCTGTAAATAGGTGATTTGGAAATTGTTAAACCAGTTAAGCAAAGACGTTAAAAATTGCAAATGGAACATTGAATATTTGACTGCTTTGTTATATAATAGAAAATGTAATATAACAACTATCAAGTATTATAATCGTAGCTGCGTTATTGTAATTCATACTATTGCATTATAAATAAGGCACATTTAAAGCTTTTCACATTGCTGAATTTTTCACCAAATTTCAGGACTCTCATTTTTTCATCCACTTATTTTTAAGAGAGACCGCGAGATTGCACAAAGGGAGGCATTACCTTTGTGTAAAACAGCTCATCACTTTTTTTTATTTCCTCCACTCACGTAAGCTTTCGTGATAACGCATGATATACAGCGTGCTTGAATTTGAGGATCTTGCGTGTATTACGGTCAGCGTTGGCAAACACTGGTGGTTTTATTTCAATGTCTCGAGCACTTTTCGTCACGGTATCGTTTCGGTAACATTCCCTCGAAAATAATCAGAGTGTTGATAAACTAGCGGTTAGGAAAGTACACTTATGCGACATTCTACTGTCTCATTCAGCGTTTGCTTAATTACATTTCCGTGAAACGTATGCTATCGAGCTCGAATCGTTTCACACAATTTGCAACCCACTTGAACAATTCAATTGTCGTCGATGCAACTTTAACGAGCACTCGAGTCGATTGTTGAACCCGAAAGCGCAACTGATTTCTTCGGAGCTTAAATCCCTGTTGATTTATTCAGTTCCCAAAGTGCACCTGATTCCTAACATACTTGAGACTAGCATGCTGCTAAAATGGAATTAACTTTCAGAAGTTTCCCACCTGCAAACACCAAGATTAAAGGCATCTAATCTGGACAAATTATTAACGCAGAATCTACCTTATCAGCTCACGAATCTACTAAAAACCACGCAATCAAATTTGATGATCTACTGCTTATCAAAGTGCCTTGATGGCACGTAACCCTAAAACTCTGATCCCTAAAGCATGAGCAGCTGCATCCACTGGCATTACTTATTCATTGTTCCGACGCAACATTATCGATCATCCTGCCGAGTTGTCACGCACTTGGACCAACTGACGAAGCATCGCACAAAGGAGCGTTAACCCCGTGGAATTATTATTTGGCCCACAGATATTACAACGGTGGGATCTGTGAAAGGCAGTGCCGTTATTAAGTATCCCGCCTCGCAGTTTCATTTCTGCGCTAAGTTGATCACTCGCTGAAAAGATCGCGGCGTGTCGCGGCGCTACGTCGATAAATCCTGTATCCAGGACGACGGGCATCTGGTTCCAGGTCGGTTTTTCACCAGACACCGAGTCCCGTACATATACACGCGCTCCTCGTGGACAGATTACCGTAGCACTAGCGGCAGTCACACGCCGGAGGCTCCCGAGGGAGTTTAATTTGCAGTAATGGGCGCATCCTCGCACGAGCGAAAGATTAAAAGCACCCACCGACGCCACCGTCCGCCCACCGCCACCCCTTCGTCAGCCTCACCATCTTCCCGACTCACCGACCAAATGGCTGTTCGCTCGCCCCCATCCTCCCCCGCCCTATCCTGCCCCGTGTCCCCTCCCCCTCGCACCCGTCAGAAAGGAACCAGTTCAGATACCATTTAGCGCTTTCCACGCTTTATCCTCGCCGCTTTTCCGCTTCTCCTTATCCCTCCGCGAGCCAACCGGTCTCTCGTTGCTTTCCTGATTAAATGCGAAATTCCACTCAGTTCTTTCGCGTTCATCAGTTCCAGCTTCAGCCCCCGTGTATTCCCGCCTCATCTCTGGACTTTCTTCCTCGATCGACCCCTTTCACCCTCATCCCGTTCGTGTCGGGCTTTTCTTATTCCTCAAACCAGTTGTTCTCTGCTTCCTCCACTTCCATGTTTCTCTCTGACTCTTTTCCTTCTTTTTTTTTATACTATTTCTGTCGCTTCCTGCTCAGCTTCCCCCGTTTCGCGCATTCCGAGGCCGGGCAGGTTTTCTCGCCCCCGCTCACCATCCAGGGGATGCGCAGCTACGCGGATATTACTTGGCGTTGCCAGCTCGAAAGGTACTTACATCGTGTGAATATTTATTTAACGCTAATTGGAAAACGCTTCTGCCCTCCTCGCTCAGCTCGCCCACCCGATATATTCCCCTCTCACATGCCTCGAGTGTGGTAACTAGTTAACTGAAAATGGCGCGCCAACGCACCGCTGGCACGTACACCTACGCTCGCCGTTTGCTCCTGTCGCGCTCGTTTCCTGTTTCTCTTCCATCCGCGGTCCCTCGTCCTTCGACCGTGTTGGATCTCGGTCTTTCATTAATTCGCGAACTTGTTAATTGGTGCTAAGGATTCTAGCTAATTAATGTTATCCGGACATACCATCGCGGGAGGTCAGCCTTCTGTAGGGAGGATCATTTGTTTGAAACGTTTGGTACGCCAACTCGTACGCGATCTTTCTGTAGCTGGACAGGTATGGCTTGCATACGACCTTCCAAATTAAAGTGAAATTTTTCCCCAAGAGGTTGCTGGACATTTAGCTTTCAAAGTGAAATATTCAGTGGGATCGAGAGGGAAAGCTGAGTGGGGTAGTGCAATTGGTTTATGATTTAGGTAAACTACTAGCTAGGTAAATGGGGTTAAATGAACACGGTAGTTTAAAGAGTTTAATTAATTAAATGAAAGCAAATCCAAATGTATCCTTTTACTCGATGTGTATTACTACCATACTGTTTGAAAAAAGTTGGGACGAAATATATGTGTGCTTTAAAAATGGGGGTGCAGACTGGTAGACATTTCAACGTTTTTTCTGCAGTTTTCTCTTAATGTCTTAAAAAGTGACGTAACCCAATTTCGTAGATGTGATTCCTGTTTGCTGGATCCATAATTTCCACTGGAACGAATAAAACAAAAATTAGAACAAGATTGTTAAATTGGTGGCCGAAAAAGATTCATTTTTGTTTGTGGGCTACTAAGAAACCGGGACTTTTCAATTCTGTTGTGGAAAACTCGAATTTTTGCGGACTATATCAGAGGTTCCGCGGGGAATAGCACATGTTTTACACATCCTGTGATTTTTTTTCAAATTGATCTGCATCTCTTTTCGTTCGCAATCAGGGAGAAACTAAGAGAAAAAGAAATTTCGAGAAAAACTCGTTCAAAGTTTTTTTTTTTGTTATGAATTACTTTTACTTATGCATACCTCGCTTAATGAGCGAATTTTAAAATAAACCAAACAGCGTTTCATTCAGAAAGAATAATACTTTTGAAACATATAAAAAATAAATCCAATTTTCGACCTAGTCCCCTTAAAGAGAACAAAAAGTTCTACAAAGATAAAGTGAGATCAATACCAACTATTAAACCCTGTTATCCATACCAGTTACCCCTTTACGTGACAGATGGATATTACGTTTGAACGTATTCATTCCCAAAACTATTTAACCACGTAAACAACTAAAGCCCTCCGTCACGAATACGTCAATAACACATGTGCAATCTGATAAATTCCAGCACGGCCCCTCTGCTACCATCGGCTTCTCTCAAAACTTTCCCATAATGCTTTCAAGAAATTGCACTCCCCGTGAAAAGAGTTGGAAATTATCCTTAAACACACATTAATCCGCGGTGACGTTAAAGCGACCAGAATAACTGTAGAATGAATAACCTTTAACACGCAGGACCCATTACAAAGGCGCGTATAACCACCCGCTGGTCACTGTCAATTTGTTTGCGCTTATTCTCCGGCGGGGATGACGCTGGCCAGGCAACGAGTGCGCACGAACAACGAACCCATTTAATGGAGTGATTTATTCAGGACATGATCATTAATAGAAGAACATTACTCTCGCGTCAGGAATCAATAGACGGTCGGCTGAAATACACCTGTATAACGGGGGGGCTGGCGGTTTGACAGAGAGACGGGACGGGGGCAAGAGGGTGGAGAAAGAAAGGGTAACGGTGATTCAGAACGAAAGTGGGAAATAGGGGAACGAATACATATATTACAGACAGCGAAATAGGTGAATAGGAAAGAAAGGAGTAGAACGGCAGAAATCGGTGTGCATTCTGTGATACACAATCACTTTCTCCCTCTCTCTATTTATCTTTCTATCCCGTCCCGCTTGCCTCCGCTTTTAGCTACCTCTTTCTTTCACCACCTAGCCACCGAAGTGGTGCGTCGCTTGAACGCCGACAACTCGACTAAATCATGGGGACAAAACCGAAACAAACCGAAATAAATTGTACAGGTAATGTGTTTTAGGCTGCAAATGATTATTCCAGATCCGTCGGGTTCAGGCTGCCTGCGGTTTTCCGCAAACCACCGCGCTTGCCGTTCCCCGGTTACACTCTTCGCTCCGCCCGCTAAACCGCCTACCACCGTTCTTCACCACGCAGCCTCGTGTGTCCATTTCTGCATACAGAAACTGTCTCGCCAGCCTCCTATTTGATCTCGTCACTCGAAACGTAATTAGCTCCATGACAAGCCGCTTGGGAATTCGGTAATTAGGGATATACTTTTCGCCGCGGAATTGCCAGGCGCCAAACGACTCGTTGTGCTCCCCTTTGAGAAACACTGCGAGACTATAGCTTTTGGGGGTGAAGTCTTGAATCTGGCGGGCGAACGTAACACTACTTAGACAGCTGCGCGGTAATGAGAAGTGGGCATACTTTGATATTTACATTTGTCCGGAGGAGAACGTTAACTGGGCTTTAGGGGGCTTTAAAGCTGTACTTTTTACGTTACAAAGGGCTGCATTTGCAAATCTACGTTCACAGGGTATCCAATTCGCTACTACCAGCAGAACAAACTTTGATCAAAGGCTTCAATTGAGATCAGGATTCTTTATTGAATCCTGACACAATATCACATTACAATAACTAACAACCTTTGTTCCTCTATTACCATATTATATCGCAAGCATGGGATTAGACACTCGAGTCGATTCATTCAAGTCTATTACAAGGCCAAAGTTATTAACACACAACAATTCCCGTTAAAGTAATTAAGCGTGTTGGGTCTCCCATAGAGGTTCCGGCCTTGATCAGACCGCGACGTTCGTGATGTGCTGTCACAGAATTACATGACTTGTCAGCCTATATTGGCCCGTGACGCACATGTATTGTTACCAGCGCGCGGCGGGCTCTTGAGATGCCGTTATACATCCGCGGATGCACATATACCGCAACGAAGAGAGACACGTGACAGCCAGGTACGCTGCAGCGACAAGATTAAGGAGCAGGGTATTTACCTCGACAAGGTGACAGGTTCGGGGACGTAGTCGAAGTAACGGGATAGCTCTGCGTGAAGATTTATGATTGTTCCGCTGCAGGCAGTGAGTGGTGGAATGTAATAGTCAGACCGTTGCTTCCCTGGGGGCCTAGAGGCGACGCACGGTCCAGCAGACGAGGGTTAGGTCTGGAGCTTCGAAGGTAGCCGTAACACGGGTCTAATAGCTCGTTTGATCCGCTCCTGTTCCACGCTGCCGGCTCGTTTTCCTCTGCCCCGTCTCCTTTTATCTGTCCTTTCTTCGTCCTCGTCGTTGCACGCCCTCCTCGGTCATAAGAAAGGACGTCAAACGAGGCAGCTTCTGTCGATGGTGAAGATATCACTGTTGCTCACACGATCTCGCTGCTTGATTAATTTACAGCCACGCTGGGAAGATCGCACTCTGGTACGGAGTATTTTACTTCGTTTCGTTGGGTTTTGTGGAAATATATAGTGTACAAAGGTAATGGTAATTGTTGAAATTTTTGTGAGCTATGGAGCACGGGTAGGTTCTTTTAGAATTGTAAGTGAATTGTAAAATACTAGGAAGGAGTGAAATTTTGATGGGTACTTGAATGTGTTAACGACTTTGGGGTGGTTTCTCTTTTTATACTTGAAGTTTTGAAGGGTTTTTTCTTTTACTAATGCAGATACTATTTCAGATCCTTTTTAAGGGGACCCTGGTGCGATCGGCAGAAATCAAGGTTCTTTCTCGGAATTTTTCGCAAGGAAACTATACATGTAATCTTTTTAAAACTTTCAGGCTATATTATTATGTTTTTCAAGAAGTAAATAGACATTTTTTGATTTAGAAATAACGCGATAATTCCAAATGGCTTAAGTGTCAAGTTTGTCAACTGCGTGCAGTCTAGGGTCCGTTGTCGTGATCTGAAATCAAAATTCCATATAGTTTTGTGTTATGTGTATATAGCCTGCAAGTTTGAAAAAGATTGCATGTATAGTTCCCTTACAAAAAATTCCACCAAAAGAACCTTGATTTCTGCCGATTACACCAGGTTCGCTCCTTAATAGGGTAAATGGTATAATCGAAGAATCATATATGGAATTGTAACCATTTTCAAAGCACTGCTCGTGTTAAATGTGTAGGAAGTTACTGGGAGGAATGGTTGACTCGTACCACTGGACCGCATGAAAGAAGCACGAGCAAGGGAAAGAGTAGCGTTTGTGGTCAGACAGAACCCGCACACCAATATGACTGAATCTATAATTCTTCCCTGAAATAAAAATACCAAGGATTTTCTTATTTCTCGTACAATTACATTGTCGACGAACCTAACAAACGGGAAAAAAGTTAAAAGTTGGCAAATTGGTGGGACTTGAAAGAAAAAGTTACGATTCTGCTCCAGGATATTTCGTACTATTTACGTGTTCCTATATCTCCATTTCTACCGAACACTTTGTAACGAAAAAATTAGTTTTTATTGTTTGAATGTGAACTAAAATACCCTGAAAGTTTGGAAAAGATCCGCTTAACGGTTTCTTAGAAAAAAATTCCCAAGTATCACCTTATTCCTAGCGTCCTAAATAGGGTTTCCCCCTTAATGGGTTCATCATTGAATAATTAATGTCACTGAATTTTATACACAATGACTTAGTGAGTCTTCAATATCGTACTTTAATAATTTAACCCCCACCCACTGTGAACTAATTTAATCAATCATCCGGTTGTTAACTTGTAGAAACTGCAAGAAAGTTTTTAAGCTTAATCCCCAATTATTACTACCACCAGTAGAACGTAACAAGCACAGTCCAATGAAAATTCGAAACGAGACCCAAGTAAGTACCTGTCACGTATCGAATTTCTTCTTCGTCAGAACGGACAAATTTTAAAACTCACTGACGCCTAATAATGTAAACTCCAGATAAATGAATGGGCGAAGGTAAGATCTTGTCGTCCTCGAGGGCGATGGAGGGATCGACTGCTGGGGACTTGTTCGCGAAGGAACTGGAGTCATAGCCAGGAAGGGGGAGTCGAATTGGCAAGGAGGAAGAGAGAGGGGGCGAGCAGCGACTAGCAGGGCACGGGAGGAATAAGAGAATGGTCCTTAAAAGTTCGAGAAGAGCGGGCTCTTTACTGGCGGCAGCTAGAGCGGGAGTTGTTATCTAATTTTACTCTCAACGCTTCTTCGATTTATTCGCCAACTTCTCGGCGCATTACAATATGCTGCTAACGGAGGCCGGATCGCCCTCCGCGTCCGTCCTGATCCTGCTTTCACCCTCTTCCGCTTGCTTCCCTATCTCTTAGTCGCTCCTCGGGTAAGAATCCCTCGAATCTCCTGCTGTATACATAGTTGCACCCCCTTCGTTTGATTTTGCTAAACATTTCCCTTGTTTTCCCGCGACGAGCTGATGAACTGTTTCTTTAACCTTTTCGGGGCTTTAATTTCCCTGGAATATTCGAGCAGAAAAGTCCCTTTCCCCCGGAATGTAGCGTAATATCGATCTTTGGATTTTTATCATTCGTTGTGGAGTAGATTGCAGATATATTTTGTGTCAATTTCGTTGCATGGAAATTTGTGTTTCTTGTTTAGCCAGGCAGGGACAGATGAAGGCATTGCGATGTTTCCTTAACTATGAGTCAGTTATTTGTAGTCCAATTATTAAGCATTTAAAGAGAAAGTGTATTTTGAGAGTGATGATGGATTATCTATTGTTTCGTCATATAGAATATAAATTAGGTTAATAGCCAATTATTTCACCTCTTAATTACCTATTCAAGACTACATCGCCAGCAATTTTGTTTTAGACTCAAATTATTTAAATAAGTGTACATTCACCAGCTCAGAATAGGTTTCTTATCCACATTTAAAGATTAAGGAACAGAAATACTTACTTGTTCAGTTGCTAGTCAGAGCACTTTCATTTACTTCCTTCAAGCAAGCTGCTTAAAAAGCGAATTGTATGCCTGCTGTTCTCAATTTGTGTCAATAATGAGAAACGCCCATACGCAAGGCAAAGGTGCACAAGAATGCGAATCATCAGAAACAGAAGGTTATTAAACTGCCAAGAAATAAAACTAGTTTGGTATGAATTCCAAGTACACAGGTACGAAGCTGCCACATACTTTCGACGCATGTACAACGGCGAAATTGAGGCAGATCTCTTGCAAAAAATAAGCAATTCACTTTCACCCCTCAACACAGCTGGCACGCAACATTTCATAAGAATCTTTCCTTCTCCCTGCTTCATGCAAGGAAACAGAAGCCGTTATGATATACGAAAGGCGGGGGAAGCATATTCACACTATTATTACCTGCATTATTTACATACATCTCCTCCCATAGAGCTTTAAACTGAAAAGCAAAAACGAGAATGGCAATACAATCATTTATATCAAAGGAAGGGGACGCACTTTAGAAACATCTAATAAGTAGATATTACGACCTGCATGGACGTTCTCTTGGGCGGAATTGGGGTTGAAATGCAGGAACAAGCGAGTACCGATAACTCGTGGAATTTAAGTCGGCAATGATTAACAATTTTTATTTACAAGAAAGGGAATCAGAGGGTACACACCTAACCCACTTGATTTCTTTTACACAATTCTTACTGGTATTTAATCATCTTTCATCTTTCTTCTTGGGCAAGGCCTTACCGATATTCATCGGTTCCTACACTTCCTGTCCAGTTCCATCGATGAACACCGCATCCATGTCATGGTCCGCCCTTGTAAGTAGACGTTGAGAGAAGTTGAAGTAAGTTATACAAACTTTCGCGTTGTTGATCACGAGCGAAGTGGCCCCGTTTGTAATCCCCGACCGCATACCGAACGCTGCGCGGAAACATTCTTGAAAGCTTGTTCATCGTTTGGCAGCGTTTCCACTGGACAACGAGCAGAAACAACAAGGTGAAAGAGATACCCGAACAATACCAGCGGGAACGCAGTCCAAGCTATCGGGCAGATCGTGTCTCAAAGAGTAAGAAGAATGGGTTCACCGCGCACGATCGGTCTTTGTGTCAGAGGAGCAATTGTCTGACTTATTCCGCGGCTGGACGCGTCTTTTCGACTCTCCTCTACAGGGGCGCAATCGTGCTTGCGAACTATTTTCATTAAGGCATCGTTACCATCCCGTTTCGATGTAAGTTCGTCGGTTAACCGAACTATCTCGTGATTTTTCGTAGCTCTCGATTGGCGCGCAAGTAAGGTAACTTGGGAGAATTTCAGAGTATTTCCAGGGGAAAGAGAAATGGAAACGGTTAAGTGACGTCGAAGGAAACTGCAAATGAAAGCAACTGGAATGAGTTAGAAGTGAATATAACTTACAAGAGAAGATCCCCGACCCGGAAACTCAACAATTCTGAAACTTTGGGGATATGTAGAGGATATATAGATATGTATTACGCAATTTTTCGCTGCCCAAATTCACTCTAAGGCGATGAAATTGACACCTGCGATTTTCCGATTTTATGTTCTAACTCGCGAAGTGTAAGAAATGTAAGTTACCAAATGATACTCCTAATTTAAACAAGTAGGTAACATTTATGTGAAAACTTCTTTCTATCTCTTACAGCTCGCGAGTTATAACGCAAAGTGTTGAATATCCTTCACTTAAAATTTACGTTTAATTTTGTACATGATGTTATGGCATAGTAGAAAATTTTATATGTGGTGGTACACTTTTATTTTATGTTTAAAAAGGAATTCGAAAACAGGTAGGTACGATTTAAAATTCGAAACCTCGCGCTTAATTTTAGCACTATTGATTTACAGAATATTTCCTCCCTAAATGAGTATAAACCAGACACAAGTTTCTCCAACGAGCAACGTAAAATAACAAACGTTTATTCGTTCTTTACCATTTACAATATGTTCAGCACAGTATTCCACGCAACGGTGCTGTCGGAATTACGCGACGAAGGGGGGTGGAGTGTTCGCCATGGATGATCCGTACAAAGCGCGCACAGTCCGTCAAATCAGAGCTCATTCTACTACGAAAATTCTTCGCATAGCTCCCGGAACCGTCGACCATGTAGAATTTCGAAAATCCGCTTGATTCCGGCGGACCTTTGAAATTATTGCCAACCCCCAGCGATTGGGCTGGCGAAAAATGGAGGAGAAGGCTATTAATACGAATTTGAAAGTGCCCAGAGGGCTTGCCTTGTGGTGCTCGCGAATTTATTGGCACGGGGGGTGAGCGCCGCGCAGCGGGGGGAATAACCGTTTGAAATTTTCGGGAAAATTACAACCCGAAATTCTTCCACACTCCACGGTTACACGCGTGACGTTCATCGAGTTCATTCCAGCGGGAAGGGCTGTTACACTTGATCAAAGCCGACGTGTACAGTTACGTACTTTCAATCCTTCTCCTCCCGCCCCCTCGCTGGCGGGGCTCTTCACCCCCCAATGTCCGCGCCGCTGTCATCGTACGGGCACGCTTCAGCCGCGCTATTTGCATATTACCGGCGTGCGGCGTGCCGGCAACAGGCCATCGAAATACCGCTCGCCTCGCCTTCCTCCCCTCCGGCCTTTGCGCCACCGCCGTCGCCCCTTCCTGTGCCCTATCGTCGGCCAAAGGGAGAAACGCGTTCCACTAACAAAAATTTCAATACGGCGCGCACACCGCGCTCTGCATCCCCTGCGTTCTCCCCGTGTTACCTATTACGATGGAACTGTGACATCGCGGACTCATCCAGCCCAAATGCACACCAAGTGCACTTTGAAAACAGCCTGATCGCTCGCGACACTGCTGGAGTGCGTTGGGAGGATTGGTGCAGGGGGGGTGGAAGTAGTGTAGTGAGATGGTAAAAGCAAAAGGGGCGAAGACAGGGTGCTGGAGTGTCGAGTGTCGGGTGCTTGGGGATGCATCCTGTGTAGCTTTCGGACACTAGAATGTCAAAGGGCTGGGTATATCAAAGTGGATGGACGTTGTGGGGCTGTGTGATCGTTTAACGAGTGGTGACGTGACGAACGCCTTCCTCCGGGTATCGATTTGGATGTTATTAATTGTAATAATAAATATAGTTTAGTTAGTTATACGCGACGCAATATTATTATTTAAACAAATCATTATTATTGTCGTTATTATTATGAGATGACTGTGTTTATTTATTCTGTAGTAATTCACATTTTTTAAAAATATAACTATATCAAATCTCGGGATTTTTGGAATCCAAAAAACAGTCGGGATCACGGGATTGTATTCCCTAGTCATGACCCGTCGTTGTTTTGATAATAATAGAAGTGGACATTTATTTTGTTACAGTATTCTGCAGTGTTTCACTAGAAACGTATTAAAACAATGTAAAACAATTAATTTTTTGCTGAGTTCCTTTCTGATGCCTAATTAGAGCATAAATTGTTCATATTATGAATAATACAGCTAAGTTCATTGAACCTTGTTTCCTTACTAATGGATTAAAGTATTAAAACCTGATTTTTTCAATAAAGCTGTTTTGTGACATTCCTTGTTTTTCCCCCTACCCTTCATGTGTCATAAAGTTTAAGCGTTCAAAGTGGAGACACTCTTTCATGTATTGATCTTCATTCATTTAAGCCCCGCGAGCACTTTCTGTATCAGAAAGCGTCCCACAGCACAGGGTTCGCTGGGAATGCTTTAAATTACTTCAAACTTGTGTAATTTCTTTATGAACCTTCTTTAACAAAGACAATTTATACGCGATCCTAATAGCTATGTGCAATCACGAAAGGCACTGTCGCATTTTCTCCGCGTCATTTGTATGACAAATTAGTTCTGTGGGTGTTCTAGGAGTTTGAAGACGAAATTAATCGTAGTACTGTGTGGTTGGCTCGAGTTACTTCGGTCGTGTGACTGATACATACTACTGAGGAGCTGAGTGTGCACAGCTTATGCATGTCGTGTGTGAATGCTACCGAATTTGATAACGAGATTTCTGTATTTATATTGTTGCAATAGGTTAATGTGGGCATATACATTTTCATTAGTTGCATTTACAGAAAACACAGTCTCAAGTTTTTGCCTCACACAAACTGACGCGAATATACAGCTCTCTTATTCCACAATTTAAGAAAGCGGCAACAAAAAGAAGTCGCAGGAGATTTATAGGAATTAGTAATAAAATAAACTCTTCGTAGTAAATGCAAAGCATTAAATTTCCCTGCACCATTCAATGTACAACTTCATTTTACTGATTTATAACAAGATACCTGCGACATAAGTAATTTGAAAGAACGTGCCCACATTTTATCACAATTATCAGAATACGATGATCAATTAAACACGTGGAGAGAACGCTAAGGAGAGGAAGAGGTGCTAAGCTTTCACAAACTCCTGCAATCTTTACAATCCAATAAAGACATTATCACGTGATACCAACAACTAGCAAACATTACAGCCACATATAACAAACGACATCAGAAACTGATGCACGTGCAGCGCGCGATCACCAGCCCGGCGAAACTGCAACGACCAATTCCGTCTGTCTCAGACGAGTTACCGTGTTTCCCATCGATTCGAAACGTTAACCATCCCCATAATCGCATATCCCGAAGTTGATCCGTGTTCCCTTTTTCTCCGTTTCATTCTCCATCTCGCGTCTACACCGCCATTTCTGCTGGTTCCCCTCCGAGCAAAGCTGTATTCGTTTGTGATGAGCCTTGTCCAACCCGCTGCCATTCACGCCGCAGGCTGTACAAGGCTACGGAGGGCAAAAGGACAGAATGAAGTTTCGAAGTTAAAAATTGTTTAAATTGTCGCTTAACAGTTAGCCGCCGGGGCTAATGAAACGTGGAGCCCTGGCAGCGCCCACCCCCGACGCCGCCCAGCCTCCTTTCATGCTGCAGACCAACCCTTTGACCTCGTCAGTCGGTACACGAGCACACAGACCGTAGGAGCAACTTCGCAATCACTTTTCGACCGTGGACGTGCCATGAGGACAGTTTCCTCCTTGCTTCTCGCCCCCCTCTCCCCCTCCTTTCTTTTTTATCCACCAACTCGTGCAGCATGTAGGTCCCGTTCTTTTGACCATTCGATGCGCGGTTTACCCGCCTGTGTGGGTGTGTGCATTGTCACCGCATACACGGCTAATTGTTGCATATAAAACGGACGTCCAGGGCTCCAGCTAAGGGAGCACAAGCAGGGCAACTGCCCAGAGCGGCTTTGGGGGCGACAAAATTGGCAGAATTAGAAAATTAAAATCGATGAAAATAAATAAAGAAGTAAAACTTTTGGATAACGGTAAAGAAGTGGGTAATACATGTTTGAATTTAGTATGAAACTTATAAATTGTTTTTAAATCACCCATATAATTACTATTATACTAGGGAAAAATCTTATACATCTTGAATTTTTCCCCCTTTCTTATATTTATTTTGTTTCATTCGTTAAATCCTTTTTTTTCATATTTAAAAAATAGGTACCACCTCTTGCCTATGTATTTTACTTCGTTTTGTTACTCGTTTTTTATGAATATTAAATTTTGTATAAAGCCAAAAGCTTTTGTTATTCAACAGATAGCTACAAAAAATTTCACTCACTGTCAGAGATTGTTTAACATTGAGGTTTCTGTTTTCAGTTTTCTCGAATTTACGTCGGTATGTTTGGTTTAATAAGAAATTGTTCGTTGTTAGTTATGTGCAGTGGCGCAGATAGAGTAGTGGGTGCGAGGGGCGGGAAGGGGCCCTGGTACCCTCAAAGAAAAAGGAAAAAGGAGATTAATGTAAGTAAGCCTGAAGTAATTCAAGAGCTTTGTAAAAAGAACAGAAAACTGGATTTTATTCTTTAAATAATATTTGTTGAATAAAAATACTTTTATCTGTTTAACTCGCCCCCTCCCCTTCCTCAGATGAAATCCTGAGTGTTTGATGGATTGCAGTAAAATATACGATATCGAATTCAGATTTTACGTGATTTTTAGCTGTGGAGAAATGTTTTCAGTTTTTGTGTTGCAAGTAGAAGCGGGATGGACAAAGTAATTAATTTTGTAATTATGAGAGTTGAAGACATGCCCGTTTAAAGACAGTTATATTTCTTCGGGGGGTGTCTATTACTGTAATTAGTAGGTCTTAAGGAATTAGTTTATCTTACTTGTACAGCTTCGAGAATATTCAACATGGTAATATAATAATTGATGGATTCCCGCGTGTAGTAAAATAACCAGAAGAAAGGGAAAGAACCATTGCCCATGAGATGTGGAAGGTCACGGGACTGGCAAAAATTTGCGTGAAGAGGCATGAATGCGCAACGCTTCTTATCAGCCGTCGAAAAGAAAACGGGTGTACGAAGCTGGAAACCAGGAAGCTCATTGCACATATGCACGCCTTCCGTCTTCCATTGTGTGTATGTTATTCTTCTATTCCTTTTGCCCCTTCCGCCGTGGATGGTCCTGAACCTCTTTTTAAGCTTCCTTCATTCTTTTATTCCCTCTTCCCATTCTCCCTTTCTTCTCTCCATTCTTGCATTCTTTGCTGCCATTTATGCTTTGTCCCATTGAAATGTTTCCATTGAGAAATAAGTTTACGCTTAAATGAATATTCGTGTTAGTAGAACAAAGTCACATGATTCAAGGTAATTTTCAATTGATTTGCGGTTCGTCGCTTAAACCCTTTGTGGTTCAAATGCATGTCTGAGTTGCTGCGATGTTTCTGGTGACATTGTATATAGATTTTGTTTTTCTACAACTAAAACACTTTCTCGTATACGGTGATAGAAGATTATATTCAGAAAGTTTAATCTCTCGATTTCAACCCAGTATAATAATACATAAAAACGGATTTCGGATTTTATCCCTTTTTATGCATTATTATACTGGGTTGAAATCGATTAATAATCAACTTCTGAATGATGGAAATAATCGCAATAATAAAATTGTAAGTAATAATTAGTTTGATGCATTAAAGTATCACATAGACAATATGTTTAAAATAATTCGTCGATCTGCCTGGATCGTCGTAAAGTTGTTCACGAAATTCCTCCCTGTACAGAAAAATCGAAACTATATGTAAATCATTCGTTATCCACACAAACGTCTCATTTCACATCATGAATAATAAAACTGAACAAATGAATATTACTTTATATATCAATATATCTTCCTGCCCCTCGGTTCTTACTTAATAATATTATCAGACAAAAGTCAGACAAACACGAAACAAATCTAGCAAGCAGAAATAATTTATAACCTGACCTGAAATACACATTTGCAATATCTTAACAAAACTGAAAAATGGCCCTTTCACTGCCTACGTTCATCCGACTGTCTGACCCATACAAAGCACATACTACTTACAACCGTTCGCGAGACTGCAGGAAACAGCCCATATCTCTCCCCCATCCCTTGCTCGCCCGTGCAGAACAATTTTTCAAACCTATATCAGGCTCGAGGAGTCGATATCGCCTGTTTTAAACAAACAAGCAAGCGCGATTTTAATTAAAGGAACACCGTTCCACTTAGCTGGCACGCGCAGCGGCTCAACTTCCGCGGCAAGACAAGCGACGGAGGCCCCCGGGCCCGGAAGTTATGAAACTTATAATCAACGAACTCGCGGGAAAGTTTTTAATTTATCTCGGTGGGCGAATAACGACGACACATCCCGTCGTTAGTTTCGATTATGCCGCCTCTTTCGGTACGTACGTGCGCGTGCTGGCAATATCTCGTTGTACACTTGCCCCGCGGATGTCCTCCGACTCTGCTCTGCTGCACATACACACGTACACGTAACGACGTGGACGGCTCAGCTTCCTTCCTGGCCTGTAATTGCTATTGTACGGATCGAGTTCACCGTAAATCGAGAACGGGGGGCTGCAAATCGGCGACGCGGTCTCGGGTACCGTTCGAAAGAATCGCTGGGATATGTACGCGCGTACACGGATGTACATGTATATATATATATATATATACGTACGTGTGTGCACCGTGGAGGAGGGACGAGCCACTCTCGGAAATCGAGTCACGAATATCGCGTTGAAACAACTGGAGCGTCTCCTAGGCATGCTGGAATCCGGGATCCGCGGATAATCCTACCGCGTTTCGATCTTGGCGCGATGTTAAACGACGCTGCAGAGAAAGAAAGGAACAGAGGAATCGGGGGATGGTGACAAAGTGCTGGGGCGAGGGGGAACGATGTTAAGTCATGGCGACGATGCTTCGCGACTCAGTCGACTAAAAGGCATTTTTAAGAGCGGCTGAGGAGAAGGACCTGTACAGGGCGTTGAAGAAGGAATGGCCGTGGGTGGATCTATGTATTCCTGATGGTGGTGATTCGTTGAAAAGGGAACTGATCGCGAGCTTCTTCCTGAGATTCAGATTCGTGGTCGAATTCATTTTAATCCTGTATACTGTAGGGCAGATGTACCGTTTGCGGCCGTTGCACTGTTTTTGGCCATGTGCATAATTATCTTATTTTTAAATATCATTATTATGTGGAGAATTTCACATCAGAAATATTTTGTTTAGTATATCGCCAGATATATAAGGTTACATTAGTGCATGCATCAGTTTAAAGAACGAATTAACCGTTATTGTTGAAGCAATTGAATCGTACGACAAAGTAAATTAAATGACTTGTTACAAAGGCTGTAATAATTCTATTACAGGAAAAGGGAAAGACATCACAGTGTGCGATATTAAAGTCATTGTAAATTACAGTTTCACGTATTTGCTCCGTTGAATGTGTACGCCAAATTGCAATATCGATAATAAATATACGCGTAATGAAACCTAAACGTAATTAAGTACTGCAATCAATAAACCTCGCTTCGCCTGACAGACCCATGTGTCGCGTGTTTCTTATAAGTGCTCAGCTTTCATTTGGTATTTCGTGCCCTTTTTGCTGAGCGCAAAGGATTCAAAATTCACATTTATGTAGCTTAATAAAGCAAACTAACAGTAGCATGGAATTGAATGTTAATTGTATATCACGAGTATTTCTTTATGGTAACAGTTGAGTGCTTCCATCTAAAATAAATTAAATATTGATTTATAGTATCTTGACGCTTCTTCGACGTGTAAATTCAAATTACATTTTTCTGATTATTAATCGTAACTAAAGTACAGCCTCCAAAGCCTAATTCGCAGCACACGTTTAGTTTTCACCCTGCCTTATAAATCATTACGGAACCCTACAGCTTTTAACTTTCTGCTTACGTTCTACTATGAACGAGGGGAAATAAGACGCGTATCATAAAACACGACCCTAAAATTTTAATATGCTTCTGTTTAGGAAATGATACACGAAGGATGCTATAAGGTAATGGAATGAACGCTAGATTGTAAGAACCAGTTGATGGTACAAAAAACTAAAAGTCGATGTAGATGTGTCACGTGCCCCTTTTCCAATGAGCACCTAAATTGTAAAACTGAACGGCTTGTATTTTTTAAGCAAACTGATGACCTAAAGCCCCTCTAATTTCACGTGGGCTGCATGATATTCCAATTTCATGGATTTTGAGACAAGTGACTTTTGGCACACATGTAAGACATTCTCATTCCCTTCGACGAGTTACTCATATTCCTAAACGTTCACCTCGAAGTTCTTCACAACCTTGCATACTCGTCTGCAGCCAGCAGAAATCTGAACAATCAACAAATTTCGGACTAACGTTTCGTCGTACAGTTGATGAAACCTTTGGGCCACACATGGAACCAAAAAGCCCCGTGGTTGCACCCATGTCGAACAACCACCCCTATACGCGTCAGTAAAAAAAAAAAGAAGGGAACATCGAAGCATGGCCAGACAACGATAGTGAGCCCAGCCTCCGTAGCAAACGGAGACCACGGCGATGAATGAAATCTACAGATGGCTGATTTCGGAACAACGTGGCGATGGATGTTTGCTCGAGTGTGGGTGGGTCCAGCGCAAAACAAACAGGGCTTACCGCATTGATCGCCGTAATCCCGAACACGTACGTTGTCTCTCCTCCTGTACGCTTCTCTCCTAACTCTCGCCGATGCTTCTATCCCCCTGCATCGAGAACCCTTCCACAGCGTGGTGTCCTGCGTCCCTGCTGGTGCGTGGACGTTTCACCTAACCTACGTGGCCAGAGAGCCTGTACCTGCGTACGCGTCCCCCTGCACGCGCGGGCGCGGGCGCGCGCGCGTGTGTGTGTGTGTATTTGTGCTTGCGCGCGGATGGATTGTCACAACAGCAGGGGACACTAGACTAAACACTCCGACGATCGTGACCATCGGCAGAGGCAACGTGTTCCCACCGGCCAAGTAATATCCGTCACGATATTACTCTTCTCGCCACTCCTAGGCTTTATTCCCGCCCTAACGTTGATCACCGTGTATTACTGTTGACGGTAATAACGCGAAAGACGTTGACAGAAACGTATCAGACGGATGGATGTGGGTTTCGGTGGGATTGTTGACGTTCCACGGTGGAAAGGACAATATGTATCCTAGATATGCGCGGGACGGGTGAGATCCGGCTGCAATTCGAATGTTTGGTGATGGATCGTTTTAGCTCAGATGCGATTAACACTGTGAGTCTTGAAATTTTAGAGCTAATATTTCATAGTAATTGCCATTTACCATCCACTTAAGTTACTAGTTAAGATAATTTCATTTCAGTCTTAAATTATCTAAAAAAAAATTACTTTCCCTAACACTTGCTTTCCTGCAAATTTGTAGTATCGTGGCATGTACCTGTGTCCCACTGGGTCCCTCAAATCTTTGCCATTTTCGCGGAAACAGGCTCTATAAGTGAATTCTTATTTTCGAAACTGAATTTAAAACTGATTTCGGTTTCCCTTTATTGTAATAGAAAAGTATTAGTGTTTCTGAACAAATTCTCCTCTCAACGAAAATCTCGATTTCGTGGCGTAGAAATTATAAATAAATCCCGGCTTTTCGAAAGTCGCTTCAAGGTCGCGATTCTAAAATTCGCCAAAAATATATCCAGATTCTTTGAAATCTTCTGTCTGAAACAAGACTTTGTCTAGGATGATTATTTTAACGTTGATTTCACAACGACCTGTTAAAGTTTAAGCGCTGTCCAGCGTAGGGGCCCCTCACGCGCCTGCCTCCCCTTCCAACCTTTCTTTCGAGCAGCGCGACTCGCTTGTCAAGGAAACCTCGCGACGCTGAAAAGGAGACCGTGACAGTTGCGTAGACAAGGAAGCTCAGACGCCACGCACGACATGGACGTTCACTGTTACTTTGGCTCGGCGGCGTTTTTGCGCCATAACAACGGCGGTCGATGGTGGGGGCGGCTTTTGCCTCTGAAGAGGCAAGTTGGACAGCGCTGTGTTAAACAGCGTTCCGGTTCAGCTTAAAGTGACTCTTAGTTGAGCTGTAACGTTGAAACTCTTCTAAATCAGAAATTCTTCAGACCTTCGCAAGACTTTGTTACCCAACCGAGATATTGTGCAAACCACAATGCAACGGGCTTCGCCATAATTCGGATATTCAAAGTCATATAATCGAAACGAATTGAGCGGTAACATTTCATCGGCCGCGTAAAATCGCCGGCGCATGAATGGCCGCCCAATTGAAATTATAATTACACGCGATCCGGTCCGCGGCGCATTTGAATTTTTCAATTTCTCCGGCACGCCCATCAAGCGCGGCATCGGCCATAATACCGTTGCACGAATCGTCGCCCGGAGCGGCCCGTACAAATGTTCCCCGAATCGTTCGCGGTAATGGAAAATCATGGGGAAAAAGTAACGCGAACTCATTTCGTTCCCCCTGCCGTGACATGTTTCCCGCGCGATTCGATGGTCAACCCCCGGCAAAAAAAACCGGGACCCCGCGCGCGGCCCGATATTAAAAGTCCGGCTGGAGCGATATTCGATACAGCGGAGCATGAAAATGCACTGGCGGTGACCAAAAGTCGCGCGTACCAACGGCCGTCGCTGCGGAGCGCTGGCCCACCCCCTCCACCGCGGTTATGTTACGTCGATGCCGCCTTTTATTTTCATCGTATCGTTGACTTTTATAGGGAAAGTTCCACGACAATGCTTGGGAACCAGCCCACGCCTGTAACTGCGACAGCTAGTGATAGACACGGCCAAGGGTTGGACCAAGATTGAGAAGTATCGTACGAAAAAGGGGGAAGGGTGAGGGGAGTTGAAATATCGAAAGGAGTCTAGCGAGCGCGGTACCAGCGTTTACGGGAAATTGGACTTTGCAAAGAAATCCGAGGCTGTCTTATGGCCTCCCTCTCTGTCTTGTTGAACCGTTCGGTTATCCGCCGTGGTGTTACGCTCGATACACGTATGCGTATCCTTCTCGTTACCGCGTATCGACTTTGCAACAGTATCAGCCGAATTCCGCGCGTGACCGTGCACGTGTACGTACGATCACGGCCGAGGTGATCTCGTGGAAATGGCTTGCCTGTTTCCCCTCGCGCAATACAGGGAAACGGCGTAAAGTGTGGGCGGTTTTGTGGAATAAGACGCGGCGCACCGATGAATTCGTTTCCGCGATCAGGGTTCATCGTGTTGCGGATATTTACGAAGATTCTATGGTCACCGTTTCTATGGGGCCGGTTAGATAAGCAGCTCCTGCTGCTGCACACTGTGCCGGCTCGATGTTGACCTATCCTTTATTCGCGTTGCGCGTCTGTTTTACTATTTCCCCAAGGCTAATTTAGCTAAGTGAACACGCTGGCGAGGACGCTCGTAAGATGAATTGCACACGTCACTGTAATGAAACTCCGTATATTTAACAACAACAGTAGCAGGTAGATGTAACAATCCGTGTATACGGTTGACACGGGGGATGCAGGAAATTGGAATGTTTGCGTGTTGAAAGCTAGATTAGCTTGGATGTTTAAACGCGTATGTGCCGGAGGAAGATGCTGGTTACCAGCTCTGTGTAAGAGTTTTAGTGGACAACTATTCGCATAATCGTGAGCCGGGGTCGTGGATAATTGAAGATCGTGGCGAAGCGGGCACCGCGTGGAAAGAGTGCGATCGGCCTGCAGTCGCGATTGAACTACGAAAAAAGCGAGGTGGAACAAACTATAGGTAATAAACAATTTAAAGCCACTTACATCTGGAAATTATGGTTATTGCATTGAACGCTAAACCTTGATGAATAAATCGACAGTCATTAGTGGCATTCTACATGTCTACAGCAAAGTACCTGCGCATTAACTTGCCAGATTCCCGTAGCCTTGATTATCCACGCGAATGAGCCTGCACCACCCGTGCATTTGGAGTCAGGTCCAGACAGTACACTTGATATGTGAAAAAATGAAGCGGCAATTCTGGTGGAAGGTATTCCAGTAGCTTCCCTTTGCCGTTTGAAAAACGGGAACGCGAGGTTAAATCATGAGGGCGACCAATGGGCCGGAAGAGCGAGCTGGGGATGGAGAAAGAGCGAGACCACTCTCCATCGTCTCAACCACTCGACCCTACTTATTTCAATAGCTTTCTCTTGCCTCGTTTGAATAAACTACGTCTACTGCACGCACACCCTTTCGGCGGGCGTCCACGCCCACGTGCAGTCGCGTATAAAATTTGTGTACTTCGAAAAACCAGGATGGCCCTACCCCCTCCGATGTCGAGGCTCCTTGTTGCGCGGGCCGGCACTTCATCATGGGGCGCGCCGCAATGCCCCAGAACGGCGACGCGCGTTCGCGCAGTTTACATTTGTTATGAACTGGCCGTAGGTAGCGCTGCATGAAAAATCGAACGTTTTAATTTGTCTGCTGGTGGTTGATTACCGAGCCGCGCCGCGGATATACGCGGCCCATGGCCCCGCTTTTATGAATGGCGTTTCTGATAACGCCCCCGGTGAAACTGAAATAATACCTACGCCGCGGCTGCTATTGTTTCGCGAAGTTTAGCGATCGCGGCGGGCGATACAGAAAATGGACGGGAAAATAAAAACGATGAACTTTCGGGGAAACGTGAACGCGCGTGGCGCCTTCGCCGGTGGGTCTGAAATAGGGGCGAGTATACTGTTTCAACGGCAGGTCGAGATTTTTGTCACGAGCCGCGAGGATTCCAGGTTATATCGCCCGCACTAGGGTGGCTCTTATTTTCGACATTTGAATTTTCTTCGCGGCACCCCCCAGAATAGTTCCAAATAATAAAAAAAAATCTGTATAAAGTTTGAGCCCGATCGGATAGCGGGAAAAGGTAACCCTTGAACATTTAAATAATATCCTCCAAATTATTGATTACATAAAAAAATATGTCAAATTAAAGAGATGCGATCCGCCAGATTTCCCTAACCCATGCAGTCTATATTCCTTTATGCTTCCCATTTCCAGTCTACCTTTCCCCGTCGACGGCTGCGCCGAGTATTAGTCGACCAGGAATTGGGGTGCGAAATTCTCGAAGTCTGGCTCTGAAGTATTTATGAAGGTGTACCCCCACCGGTGCTCCTCATTCTTCCTCATCACACCCCTCTTGTTTCGCCCGACTCTTCCTTCTCCACTGTTCTACTTCTCCACCCCACCCCCCCCCCCAGCTATATGACGTTTGCTGTCTTCTCCCTTCCCCTCTTCTTTCACCACCCCATCGCCTACCTGACGCTGCGTTTTCCTTTTCCCCATCTGCTCGTATCGCGAAAGAACCGAGACACTCTAGCCCCGAGTCTCCATCCGCTGGTCGCGTGCAAAAACTAGGCGCGGGGAACCTCTTCCTTTCGACGTTTTTGCGCCCACCCACGCGGCGGCCGGGCTACCCAGGCTGGTAGTTGCGCCTAATCTTTAGCCGATATCTTGATCCGCGGTTGTTGGTCGATGAAACGCACAACCGTTGAACCGCTGTTAGCGGTGTTCCCAGCGGGGCTACGCGGGCGGGGGATGATTGCGCATGGGGAGGCAGGCCGTTCGGTGGTGTTGGAGGATGATGAAGGAGGAAAAGGAGGGGCATTCACGGGTGAAAAAGTGCAGCAGTAATGCAGGGTAGAGCGGCGGCGGGATACGTGAGAGCGGTGGGAGCCGAGTCTGGGGGCAGGTAGGCATTTTTAGTGGCTGTGCTTCGGCTCGTTAATAATTCTATAGGATTACGCGTTTAATGGCACTCTGAAATCGGATTAAGAAAATCGTGTTCTTCTGTTGTACGTGCACGTATAATCACGTCGTTCTTCATTCCTTCCGTTGTTAGCTGTTAGCCTGACCCTTTACGTTCTAACTACAGGCCTTCAATTAATACACCTCCGGATAGTCTGCTTATGTGAACTGTACATTTTATTTATGAGAATTATTCTCATTTAATTGGAGCCTGTTGCTCGTGTATGCTTCTGGACCCGTAAGCTCCTTGAGAGCGAGCTCCGTTTTTACCGTGTTGCTGGTTGTTTGGGAAAAGGATCAGTTCTGTGTAGTTTTAATAGAAAATATGGTTTAAATACTGCTCTGGCTACTGGTTCAAAGCTTTTTTTTAGTGCAAACAAACTGATTTCTATGAAGCAGTTGCTGTTGAGGCAGAAACTTATACAACATATAGCTAGTAGATGATCTTTAATTATCTTCATTTTACTATTACCTTTCTCCATCTTACAATCTATCAAAAGCTTCACTTCCAAGCTGTATAAACAATTTTCTTACTATCTCCACTGCAACTTCCTTTCGCAAATACGAAATTTCATTAAACTCTTACTTATCGATCAGTCCACAGGAGTGGTCTAAGTCATTTTCTTTCTTGTTTCGCGATATTTGAATTTCTGCATTTGTGTAATCGATGCAATACAAAATAAGAAATAAACTTTCTAGATTTTTTACTTAACCGCTTTCACAATCACCGCCCACAAATATTCCTGCAACATCTATGATTCAATTCGCCCAAAGAAACCTCGAGTGTTCAATCATCCACATGAATTATATTAAACTTTATGCGTTACTTATTATATTAGTGTTACTTCTTGAGTATTTTAAGGATTTTAAATCGTACTAAAATCAGAGAATAATGTAAGAGCTTATTTTAAGCTGTGCAGCAATGAGATTATAGGTAAAATGTATCCTGAATTCACTGTAAAGACAAGCTATTCGCAGTCCAAGGGCTAAATCACAGTCATTTTGACAACGAAGTGCAGCACGGCAACCAAAGCCATAGTTACAGAGTTGGGACGTTGCTCGCCAGTGACATCTCAAAATATGGAAGTATTTAGCAAACAGTGGATGTGGACGGTAGCAGAGGGACGGCAGAAATAGACGAGGAAAGAATGGGTGAAGTGAGCAGGCGAAGGGAAGCTAAAGTACAGCCAGCAGCTCATCTCTCAAACTTAGGAGGCTGCATGGACCGTGTATATTTTGCTGGATGTTTTCATATACAGTGACGTGAAACGAGGGGAAAGAAGAGGCCGCCCTGCGTTGCTGTAAAACAGAGCATTATTATCCTTCTAGTCCATTACCCAGGACACTACGGAGGCCGGGGAACCGGGTGAAAGAAGACGCTATAGAAAAAACCAAAAACCCTGGGCAACTACTACTAGGGCAAGGGCCATTGACTCGAACACTACCGCCTTTCAACCTTCCACGTGATTTATCTCTAGATTCCTGCTTTTCGACTTCCATCTCTCGTTCGAATGCCTTGATCGTTGAGTGCCCCTCAGTTTTTCTCCTCCTTTATTGTCGTATTTTGATTTTTCCTCCTGGCTTCGCCGTGCGCCTTTCCCCGTCCACGGCTCAATCGATCAAGCTTCGAATTGCAGTAAACGAAACGTGTCAACAGCGCCAATAAATCGGAGCTCTTCGAAGATACAAGGGAGATCCGATGGATTCTGACTGATAGGATAATAAATCGATATCATTGAGAATACGATTACAGATTTGGTAGTGGTGGGATGAAGTATATTGAAAGTAGGTTCGAATCTGACTGAATTGTTTTGAACAGTTCACGGGTAGTTCGAAAAAGAAAAACAATATTTTTAAGTAAAATCGAACATCGCCGAGATAGGTTCGAACTCTTTGTACCTACTTTGAGACACGTTACAGGTACCTACCTACTTTCAAGTAATCGAACCTTTTATGAGTACTTAACCAGCAGTTTTCTATTCTGTGTTCGAACACTAATTTTAAGAGATTCAATTCTTTCAAAGTACTTACAACCTTACAAGTACATTCTCGAACCCTGCAGGTACTCTTTCTGAGGTTCAACACCAGCTTGCATAACCCAAGTACTTTGGAAGTACATAAAATGAATCGTCACGTCGTGTGAGTAGCATTCGAATCCCATGAAGTGAAACTTTTGTATTGGAATTGACTCGGAGTCGTGGGCACATGTTGAACTTCATCAAATATGTGGTGTAACGATGTCATATGTGGATGTGCTATGGTAGATTCCATTTTCATGTTTTGAATGCTTAAATGTCTTTTTACAGATTGTTGTCTTTTTATTCTTGTAACTTTGAATTTTTGGTCCGTTCAAGTTCAATTTCCATCACGTTGTATGAATTGTATCTCTTCTGTTGTATTTATTTAAATCACTTCGTTGACTGTCTTCTTGCAACCTGGCTATCGATTCCGTCATCTGTCTTCGGGTAGACAATTCCGATGCTTGGAGTTCTGCTGGTAAATATTGGATCTGATACATTTATCATTTTGACAATCAATAAGGCTTCAGCTCCACTATCGAGGTGCACTCCATCTGCAATACAAATTGCAATTAGTGCTGCATTGAATAAGAAGTCGGTGTTATGTAGGTACTCAGGGATACGAGGGTTTTTGCTTTGGCAATGATTACATTAATTGCCACATTTTGCAACTTGGGTATGGTTTCAAAATTAAATTCCACTTGTCAGATTTGGGGTTTTAATTTTGGATTTATAGAATTTACAAAGGCGTCATCGTCTTACTATTTTTATTGTGCTCTTCAGATACAGCGTTATTATTTGTTATTATCCTTTTGATTTGCAGCTTAATTCCTTAGAGATGGAATGATATAGTAATGTTTCTATATTCAGACGAATGGAAACTATTTCCACATAAATCACATTGGTTATCAATCACCCTGCAATGCATAAACATATTTCTATGCGTTCCAATAATAAATAACAAACGCCGACTATTTTTACAGAGAAATGACGTACTAAATGAAAAATAAATATGCAATCAAGGCTGACGAAATATCTACTGCAGCGATGTACATAATGGGGACAGGTGCTCATTTACATTAAATCAATAATTAAGAAATTAGATTTGCATGCAAGTATTCACACATGTGATGTTATTTGTGTGTTTCGCAGAATGTAAGCTATAGAGCAGAAATGTGTAAATAAAAATTGTATATTGCTCAGTTTTAAAAATGTTTCGATATCTGAAACGTTATTACAATTTTTCAATTGAAACAGATATGAATTTGTATTTCCTGTTTATTCTGTATAACAGCGTAGTTGTATATATTTATTTAAAATACATTTAATAAATATACTGTGAATCAAGGCAGAAAAAATGTATAATTAAGGGAAATGTATTTTGTTAGTGTTTTGCCTACCGTAAACCGTGGGAACAGTGGCAGGTTTTTGTAACATTTTGTTATATAATATAAAAATTAACATTTTTACATTCGCTTTAAGTATCCTATTAATCCTACTGTAACATTGCGTCTTTTGTGATTGTATTACAAGTGTGAAAATGCATAAAATTTTTGTCCTGTTCCTTCTGTAATACATGTTAATTAACCGCCAATGTCCCCCCAGTTTACAGTAGGTATTTGATTTCCCTTTGCGTGATTTATATTCAAGATTAATTATTGATTTAACTAATAATCTTCACTGCGTAAATGATGTCAATTATCAGTTAAGACAACGGCAATTATATTCATCATTAACGTAAAACAATTTCAGAATACGAAATCCAATTAAATAAACTATTAAACAAGGAACATAATCCATTGAATAATCTTCAATTTTATTTGAATTTAGCTGGTGAGAGCGTCGAGAGATTCAACGCACTCATTTTTCTCGACTTACCTGCATTTTTTCACAACTCTCCAAAATGAACATTAACAAAATGGCTCCACTACTTAGAACCCCAGCATCTCCATACATATCCGTATTCTATTCGAAACATCATCGCGAACAGAATTCCAAAACATCCCTCGAAATCTCCACTTCTCGTTCCCATGTCAAACAAAATTCATGCAGCTCCGATCCCGATACGTTCTCCCGCGACTACAAAGCCCAATATCTTGAGCGCTCCACGTGTCCTTTGAAGATATACGTTTCCCGAAGCTTCGTTACTATTTTAATACCCCTTCGAGGGTACGTAGTTGAAGGCGTAGTTACGTTTTACAGCGAGTCGGGCGGGGGTCTCAATAATGCATGGAAAGTTCCACAAAGAGCACTATATTCCGACAACTGCCTTCGAAGAGCCTCGAAAAACCGTCTCCCTTTTACCTTGATCCCCGACGTACCTATATGCTCCGTGGTACGTAGCCGTCGCTGAAATACCTCGAGGAGTCTCCCTCGTGGCGGGGCGGGCAACATAATATCAGTCTGGCCTGAATCTAAGCATATTTAAGCCAGTGGCGGAGGAAGAAATATAGGAAAGGCCGTGGAGCGCGCGGGGGTTGACGTACTGGGATGGGATAGAAGTGCGCGGGGGGTGGCTGCATACCCGCGTTTTTTACACACCCCCGCGGAGGAAGGTTATGAACACGAAGTTAGAGGCGTATGAATAAAGTGGCCAAGTTTCCACCCCCGCCGTAGCAGCGGGTAATTCGCGTCCGGTTTTAAAGCATTCCATGTACGTTACGCCCGATGTAACCCACTAATGCTCGAAGTTCTTTCTTCGGGGTATGGTAGGGGGGCATTTAATCGCGTTTGAGTAATTACGCAGTGGCAGGCGATGAGTGACGCCCCTCCCCTGCTCCATGTAGCCTCTTTCGTTTTCGGGGAACAGGGGGGAGGGCTCCGAGTCACCCAGGCATTTTTCTTTTTTATGGCTAATGGCCCTGAAACTTGAGCGTTTTATGTGTGCGGTATGAACGATACGTGGAAGTTTTCTTGTTCGTTTTGCGTGCTAGTCATTTTGAGGGGCTACGTGCGGCTTGGTGGTTAAGGGGATATTCTCGTCTAACAGCCCCAGAAGTAACTGATATTTAAGAATTTTTTTAGAAAAAACTGTTGGTTATACTGGATTATACTCTTTTGGGATATAGGTAAGTCCCTTTACACTCGAAGAAAATATTTTTTTATGTCGATACTTCTTATTATTTATTAATTATTGTGGAATTTTGTCCACCTCTTCGACGATGTAACTCCTATTGGCGGGATGTGTAGCACCATCACAGTCATCTGATTGCAAAATAAATAGCTGCTTCTTAAAGCTAGATAGTTTACGCTGGTATTGGTTCACTTTAAAGAAAAAAAATGAAAAATTGAATGAGTTATAGCGGTTGAAAGAAGAAATAACCTTTTTCCTGAGACAATTTTTTCATTTTTATTCTTTATATGGCTGAAAAAAGGATTATAAATAAAAACTAATATTAACTTTTTGGTCCAGTACCTGGAGAAATGTATAACAAATAAAATGAGCTTTATTTAAAATTGATCAGTCAATTAGTATTTGAAACGCCAACATCGTCGAAGAGATTCCACAATAATTAATTAATAATAAGAAGGATCGACATAAAAAAAATATTTTCTGCAGGTTATATCTGCCTCCTTATATCCCAAAAAAGTTTAATCCAATATTAACTATAGCTTTTAAAAAAAAATCATAAATTTCAGGGGGTGTTACATGAGAATCCCCCCCTCAGGGTGGGTCGAGTGTGGAATTTCTTTTCATCGAAGTGTTAATGTTTGTTGGTCAGACTTCTGTGTGGTGGAAACATTTTTTTAAATACTTTTCAGAAAGTGTTTTTCACGCTAGTGTTTTGCGGTAGACAGGGTGCTAAAGAGACGATTTGAATTTTCGAAATATAGTGGCGCAGTAAGTCAATCACGTTTACGAAAGCTTACAGTTTTTCAGTAAAGCGTCATGAGAGTATAGGAAATCGTGAATATCGATTCCTGCGTATCCTTTTTACGGTTTCCCGTTGCAGTAGAGAATTAACACATACGTTTGAAACACATGAAGCTTACTCTGAATAGTTTCCTAAAATATCCTCTAAAGTTTCAGATAAATGGTTGAACAGTTGAAGATAAAGAGTTGAAACCTTCAAACAGTATTGGTACATCCTTTAAAACAGAATAACTTTTTTAAAACTGGTCCAAAGGACTTGGGTTTTTTTGAGAAGCTAGAAGGATTAGTTTACCAGGTGAAGTGTTTCGTCGATTTGAAAAAAAAGGCAATTGGTCGGAATAGCGAAGAAAATATTGAAGGTGGCCTCTTCAACTTTTTTATCTGGGCCTAGGCAAATGCAATGCAGATTCAAAAAAAATTATATGTACAAGAGAAAGCTAAAAGTACGCGAATATTATCAGGAAACTGTCCCCTGTGAAAAGACCCTTAGTAGAACGAGTGTCGTAGCGCAGCTGTTTTGCCGACTAAACCGAGTGGAGTCCTAATTAAACCGGCGATAAAGCTGCACAAAGAAGGATTTCGTTATTTGCTCCCACGAGAGCCATGTAACTGCGCGGAGGGACGGTGCACGCGTGGGCGGACATACATTACCACGCGGTACGAATGATTCGATTCGACGCGCAATTAATCAGATTGCGATTTACGTATCTACGTGCGCGTGTCCCTCGGGTGCCCTCGCTTTGTTCCCCTGCATCGTTCAGTACCATCGACGGTTCACGTCCGCGTGCTCGACGCTCGCGTCTTTGCAGGCCGTTTCGAGCCACCGTCGAACCGATTTTACCCCCCGTGTTTCCTTTCTTCTCCGTTTTATTATACGCGAGGCCTAATCAAGAAGAGTAAACGCGGAGTGAAGAGCGCAGGAACCCGTGACTGGGGTCGGGGGAGGAGGTGGAACTGGTGGAAGACAGAGGCATGCGGTGGAAGTGCGTATTACAGGGGGTGAGCCAGGAACGAATCGATGCATTACCCGGAACAGTCGTTCAGTCGTCGACTGGGAATGAAGAAAAAAGGACAGGGCGGAAGAGGGACAGAGAGAGAGAGCACTCCGCGAATTGACACTTGGACGAAGACAGATGAAGAGAGTCAGATTGGAGGGACACCAGGGTGCGCGGGGTGATCGATAAAGGGTGGGGGGGGGGGCGGGGGAAAAAAAAGGAGCGAAAGGAACGAATGCTTATGCACGACTCACGCGGGTGGTTGTTTGCACGTGTACGGGCCCGCGTTTAAGCGTGTACGGGAGCACGGGAGAAACGTTAAAAAGGAACGCTTGGAAGTACGACGAAGTACCGGAGAGGGACGAAGAAAAATGGCTGGGTAGACCGTGGCGGTATATGGTAGGGTAGTTAGCCAATCGCGCTGCACTGCTACACCGGATGAATATCAATGAGGGAAAAGCCACCCGCCGCGTTTTACAATTTTCTTCCGCTTGTGTCTGAGGAAGGAGAGGACACGGCGGGGAACGCCAGGCGAGCAGGAAGTCGTGCCACGGCCGCTTGTTTACGCAGGGATTGATTGAGAACGCGGCTCTCCATCGAGCAATCCTGTTACGGACTTACGTGAAAGTTGAACGTGAAATCGACGAGGAATTTCTTTATTACGCCTGGGAATAACGCCGCTCTTAATCAATCTGCATTCGGAGGGCTCAATTGATTCAGATTTACTCGTGTGTCGAATTGTTCGTTTTCGTTTTGATCGACGCCAGAGGGTTTCAATCGGTGCACCGAGGTGCTGTAGAAGTGATACCGATTTCTTTGGAGCAGAAAGGGAATTTTACAGAAATGTCTGTCTGGGTTGATAGATTGGATGCTTTTCTGTGTTTATTTGTGATATACTCCGTCACCATTGGAGCCTTCCGTACGTATAGTGCCTCTACGAGGTATATAGTGATTTAGTTGTGAAGTCACTCAGCGGGGTCTTAACCGATACCCTGCTGGGTACGGGCCGCCAATCGTGCCCCTCTACTACCTCTTGCGGGAGTGTGTTTAGGGAAGAGCAGAATAAAACCGGGGCCCTAAAGGGTAAAACCTCCAAAATAACTTGAAGACATACAGTGATTTTAATTTAAAATAAGTTATTTATATAAAATAATTTATATTACCACTGTTTTAATGCAGTACGTATATATCTTGTACTGGCACTTTGAAAAAATCCCAAACTTGCCTGCTTTCTCTGCGTTTTACACCAGATTCCCCCTTTAATATCATTTAGCCCTCAGTGCAGATAAAAATCTGTCACATACGTGTAGTGACATCGCTGCAATTCTACCCCTGCACAAATGTGCGGTATGGACGTGCGAGAAATATTTTTATAGTACCATTAAAGAAATACTTTGAAATCCTTTAGAACACGATGAACAATTTTTCTCTGATTATTTTAATTTATCATCTAAATTACAACCATTCACCCATGAAACTCCGCTAGCCTCAGCAGACAGGCGCAATCGATGCGATGGTTTCACAGGTGTTTTCAATACTCATCTATATAACATTAACTTGATAATTACGCTGGCACCGTCCACTGGTTTATCCCGAAGCAACAAATACTGCGCGAAGTATAAATGCCTCCATGGCGTTTGCTAACAAAGTCATTTGTATAAAGTGCAGCAGGAAATTTCTGACGGAGCCACTATTCACGTCGGAGCCCGATATGAAACAGAGAATTCAATATAAATGCGAGGCTTTTGACACGTGTGACTCTTCATTTCATTAAAATACGTTCGATGGAGCTGGCGCTGCTTTGAGAACGTGCATACAAACCAAATGGCCGGACTAATAGCCGGTGCAGCTGCATTGTTGGAAGCTGAAAAAGTCAATGTACAAAAGAACGAGGGTTGGGATGGCGGAAATGGGAAACGTACGGTTCGGAACGAAACATCGACGATAACCAGCGTACGTGTCCTGTTGTTTAACGAAATCTTAAGCCAGTAATTTCATAATGTTTACCGTTTCCCCTGTTGCGCTCGCGCCCAAGTTCCACGGATATTTACGATTTGCGAGGGAATACCATTCAAACTCCAGCCCGCCATCCCCGACAGTTGCTCGCGTTCTTGGTATTTTCAGTTCGATAACACGGCGAAACAAAAATTATTTAAAATAACCGCAGAGAGACGCGGAGAAACGAAATGTTATTTGTAGCTGCAACTTCGTTGTTGATAAACTGCCTGTGTTTTTCTTCGTTCGTTCGCGATGGACGCTTGTATATTTTAATGCGTTCTTTCAACCGTTCCTTTTAAACAGAGTTGGGTATGAACTAAATGCAAAATTATTTAAATAACGGATAAAATAAAAGTTACTCTAACTTTAGATGATTTGACGAATAAAGTTCATTTTTTTATTCGTCCAGCATTTCAACTTAAACGTCGAATAAATTTTTCAATTTTGACTCAAACTCAACTCAAACTCAACTCTAAGTTGAAGTTGAAGTTGAAGATTTATTCAACTGAAGTTGAAACGTTCGACGAATAAAAAAATGAACTTCATTCGTCGAATAAAGTTAACCCAGGTCAACTTTATTCGACACACGACGAATAATTTTTTTAACTTGTATTCGATATTCGAAATTTTATTTAAATTAAAAATGTGTCCTTGTCTGCTTCTAACTCCGTGAAGAAGAATTCTATACACTGTCGCCGCTGTTTGCTTCAATTACCAAATTCTGCTTCGGCTGGCTGAGCTGCTATTAATTAGTCGTTTCTGGTAATTCTGGGGTGGATGAGAAACAGTTTTTAATGTCCGCGGTGTTAACGGGCGTCAAATAAATGTTTGCCTCTGGGGCAGATATTTCTGCGAGCTCGCTTTCTTGAGGGCAAAAAGCGTAGCACGGTGCGATTTGGTGGAAGAAATTACAGTCGTTCGAAAGAATAAACACCGTGTCCTCATGTTTTCCCAGCGAAATTTCAGTATCACGACTAGTGCTATTCCCAACTACACCGATTCAATTGAATTTTTTATGTCGAATACTTGTTGAGGGGCTGGCTGAAAATATGGGAGCGGATGAAGGAAAATATTTTGCAGTAGTGAACGGTGTTTAAAAGGCAAAAGGGAATACCAACGCGGATATAAACAAGGGGATTTTTTGTAAAGCGGCAAATATTAAACGTGTGCGTAAATATACAGACTGATTCCATTAATCTTTCGCTCGTTCTATTCCACTTTCTGCTTTACGCCGTCTCCCTCAGACGTGCTTGTTTTCAAAGGAACTAACGGCCGGGATAGTTGAGCGGAAGCTGAAAGGTGAACGAAGAGTAATAGATGGCTGAAGGCAGAATATGTTATAAAGAGATTGAGAAATGAAAAATGATGCGAAACGAGCGAAACGGACCAATGAAAATTGAAGGGTAACCAACAAAGTATTGGAAAAATTATAGTACGGTTTGAGGCAATTCTTATTTTGCAAGAAACCTGAAAGTGCCATATATCTATAATTTCTTGGCTACTAACTTGTAAAGTCAGGTACGTGTTTAAACTGAAGCTACAGAGTGGAGTATCTGTAAATACACACCTGAATATCCCTGAAAATATGGAAATTACAATAAAGAAAGAACAATAATGGAAAGATGAATAACAGTGAAGAACAGCAGATCTTTTAAGCCGGGAAATTTTTTTTTGATAAGAACTATATTTTCGTCAGCGTAATGTGCTAAATGAAGGTAAGAAATAAATACAGTATTTTGGTGTTCTTTACTCACAAATATAATCACCGTAAGTTCCTCAAATTTTGCTCTTGTAACTTCGCGAGTTCAAGCGTGACGTTTTTATAAATCTAAAAAAAAGTGAATCTATCTCACATATTTCACGACTTCCACTAAGGTCGCCTCCTGTACTCTCACCACCAACATTCAGTATCTCAACTTGAACACGCTAACTTCAACTTTCACGGAAGAAAGTAAACCGAGAGCTCTCAAATACTTCAGCAAATCTCTTCTCTTCCTCACTACCGTTGTTACCCTTCATTAAAACTCCTCGGCACAGGCCAAGTAACCATCACGGTTAAACAAGAATTAAACCGAAAGAAAACATTTTACCAGCGTGGCGATAACTAGAATGAAGTATCACGATGGTTGTATGAGAATTCTACTTCGTCCCCTAATTCCAGGAAAAGTCCCGTTAAGGTAGTTCGTGAATATTCTACTAAATTCAAGAATTCTTTTAAATTTCGTTCAAATTTAATTTCGAATACAAGAAACCCTTGTACAAAGTTTAAAATCGATTTACCACATAGTTATCGAGAAATTGTTAATTAAAGTTGATGCATTTTAACACAGTGGCATATGGCAGTGTCGGGAAAAGGGGGTTATAGTTTCAGGTTTTCTTCTGAAACAGGAAAACTATATTCAAGAAGTGTACCAAAATTGGCACAAAAGTATATCGAAATGAATTTATTAATTTCTGCGAAACTGACCACATGTTTTTTTCGTAAATGCCCATAAAAAAAAGTTTACCTGCAAATATTTTAGAAATTACGTAGAGCAGTCAACGTGGCAGCGTCGCACAATCGATATGTTCAGATATTTAAATAGCGAATGACAATTCAAATTCATATGAACACTTCTTCTGACACTTTGTTTATAAAAGACGCTCCGAATGTGTGCGACTTTGTCAGATCTGCTGTTCCAATTCTATTTTCGTATTACAATTATTTATATTAACGTGGAACTTTTTAAAATATATATACACGATGTTAAAAATTATTATTATTATTTCTATAGTATCATACTACTTTATATTTATCGTTTATTACCCAACTCTAATTTGACTAACACAGTTGGTTAGGAACTACCTTAACAGACGTATCGTCGCGTGATTAATTTAATGTAACGCACGAGAACGAGACGCATCGTTAAGTTATTTAAGACACGAAATGCTGGTGCATCACGTGACTCTTCTGAATTGCTGGTTGCTATCATTATGTGCACTTACGGGGCTAAATCTGTGCCGCATTAAACGAATTTACGCTACGGCAGAGTCCTTGCAATTACATATACATAGCGGCATTACAAGATCCCCCTGGTTGCGCGCGCTCTCAATGAAGTAGCGACGGCTGCCAGCACGAGTGCTTCTTTTTCCAACGAAATGTTGTATTACACGTGTCTACAAACGGCAGGCGAACAAAATCTTCAGATTCGGGTAGTTTTGTTTCCATGTAAATATACTTATATAGTATATTAGTAGTTCGCACACGGCACGCAGCTGTTCATCCCGGATTTCCCCGCGCTCCGTTCGCATGTTTATTTGTAAAAACTATCATTTTCAGAGACGCTGGTATCTCAGGCGAATTGGGAGGATCCCGTTATTTTTTCCTTTTATCACTAAAAATGGGCATTCCTTGTTTTCCCCCTTACACTTCATCTAACTTCTCCAACAATTTTAATGCATCCCTAGTTGTGGGTTTTTAACCCTTTTTTTGGTAATGCCAGCGAAGACCACACATCCTTGTGGATACAAGTGAGGTGTAGGCAGTGATGGGTTTCTTAACAACGCTTCTTCTTCTCCGCTATACCACATATCTTAAACAATCATATATAATACCTTCAAATAAACACAGGAACTGAAAAGTTCCCCTCCAGCAATTTCACAGCCATTCGATTCCTACCGCCTTAAACGTGGTAACACGTGGTATTGTCTAGAACAGAATCCGTAAACACGTCGAGAATCAAGCCATAACTTAAAACGAGGAAACCAGCGTAGCCAGAGAGAAGGTACAATGAAATAAGATGTGTCGTGAGTGCTTCTTTATCCACAGTGATCCCGCTCCGTGAAGCTTATCTTTGCATTTGCGACCCGTGCGCGAGCACATGGCTGCCCTCTCTCGCTCCTTCCTCTTCGGGAGCACCCTCTTCACCTGTGTGCGCCTCTGTGTGTACGTGTGTGCGAGAACACTGGGCGTGGAGGGCGGTAAACTAAATCAAAGAATTTCACGGATTTACCGACATGCAATCCCGGGTTACCGCGAATGCACGGTCTCCGTAACCTCTTGTAGAATATTTCTCGGAACACGGCAGTTTTCTCTTCCTGCCGGAAGACCACTTCGTGAGAAAAACCTCTCCCCCGGGTATTACCGATCTTTCGACCTCGTTTCTTGGTTGCCTCGTAACTCTCCCGTTGCTTGTTATCGTTCCTTATCTCGGTCAACTTTAAACTACCGTACACAGGAGTTATCACGCCTCCTTTAAACTGTTTCACCCCGTTCGGACGGTGTCGCCCTGGGGGCCCCGAATCATTATTGCAGCCTGGTGGAAATTGAAACCTTAGTTACATTAGCAATGCTGTTAGAAGTAGATGCATTCGATTGGTGCTTCGGGTAGGAAGTGCAATTTTATTCCTTCGTTCTACGCTGCTTCATCGATCAGGTAGTTTGGTTATTCTTATTTCTGTACTTTTGTTGAAGAGACTAGACGGGGTAGAGAGCCTGGCATTTTTAGCCGAGATTTATTGTATAATCTTTTGCCATCTTTGCATTATTTAAGGGGTTAGGCCTACCTGTATGGTCTGAAAACACAAGTATTCTAGGGATTTTTTTTTAAAAAACTCGAAGACTTTTTTAAATAAACCATACGCTACATTCCTGTAGTTTGATGACGATGCAGTTAAATATCAGGAACACTGTACCAACACTGTGACAGTTGGATCTGTACTTTGCAATAAATGTAGATTTATTATCTATACAAACCAAAAATCGTGTGAAACTGACATCAATAGTGATATTGATAATATTTCCCACGATATATTCTACGAATATTACCCAGATACTAATATTTGTAAGTCACTAATATAAGTAAGTTTTATATATAATAGTTCGATAACAGAGCATTATTCTTGATTTTTTTGGAGGTTGTCACTCAAAGGGATGTTTCCAAAAACCACCCCCAAAAATTAATTTTTTGTTCTACCCTTAGTAATTGATTTACAATTTAGAGAAAAATATATGCAGTACAGTTAGTATGTAACTATTTTTTCGTTTTTTTTTTCATTTAAATATCTTAAGTGATAACCGAGAAAAAAAATAATAACTTTAAAGGCGTTTACCCCCGCATTGCCCTTAAACGAGGAGGTAGCGATCTAAAACTTTACATAATGGTGTTTTAGACAAGGAGCATTGTTTAAAAAATATCAACTCACTGTCAGACAACTTCGTCGACGTGTACAATGTTTAAAATTTTCAACTGTAAAAGTTTCTGTTGTATTCGAAACGTTATCACGTCCCTGTGAATTGTATGCTGGTGCGTGAAAATTCCATCTGAACTCAGACGTCGATGTATTTGCATGGAACAAAGCAATTGGACAAAAGCAGTGATACCGTGAAATTCTCAAGGAGACTAGTAACATTTGCTGTTTGCGAAAGATCGATACTCTTCGCACACATATATACATACCTGCATACGCGCGGGCGAGAGTTATTCTCCTGCGGAAAACACTACTTTGGCTTATGGAGATTCCCGATACGTGTGAACGCGGTAAATATGAGGATTCGGTACAGTGACGGATAATTTATAAAGTAAATTGTCGCCATTCCTTGATTTGCAGTACGATTGCTTCTAAATAAATCCACGATGACAACCTAAATCGAAGACTTAAACTGTATTTCTATGAAACCACGGAGACACTTTATAGCGGAACTAATCAGCAGTTGTTTCAGAATATAATAATGTAAATAATCATAACTGAGAATTTGCCTGATTCCTGATGCATTCCATACACCCCATTTTCTCGCGTTTTATATTGAATAATCCATTACCAGCTAATAATCTATATATAATTTTGTCAGTATCTAAAGCGTCGACACATTACCAATATTTGGTGTCACCACTGGGAATGTTTCCTTATAAGTTCTAGGTAACATAAAAACTCTACATTCGCTGCTGCTAAGAATTAACATTTACAAGTTACACGTTGCATTCCATAAAAGTACCGGACCTGAAAATTGCCAAATTATTCGCGATTTCTTAATGACAATTTCTTAACAAGAATTTCCCAAACACTCACCTCTGCATGTCCAGCCACCACGTTCAATATGATGCTTCAGCCCCAATTCCTACTCCCTCATACAGTGTACCACCAGGATCGCGTCAGTACCATCGAAGGGGCGAGACCAGCGTTCCCTGGCTACACGGCGGAATAGCGAGGACGATAAAATTCCCTAAGCGTGGGTCAGGATGCTAGGCTGTACCAGGGACGGTATAATGAAATTTGATAAAGTTACGCCGCGAGGCTTTATCGTACCCGTAAAGAAACATACGAGACGGCGGCGTTGGCGTAGGTGGTAAGCGGAGGGGAACCGAGGGGCAAGCAAAAGGACAAGACCAAAGGCTCCGTGGGAGGCTCGGAGCGCCACGGCGGCGACCGCGAAGGAAGATGTAAGATGGAGAAAGCGGTCTGACGGTTTACGCTTTACGCTCTACGCCCTGGGAGGGTGCACCGCGACGCTTTATGCGCTTCTCGTTCGCTGGCTCCCCGTTCTCGCCTTTATATTGTTGGCGTGCATGCGCCGCGAGGCAGTGCCGTAAATGCATAACACCTACTGTGCGTGCAGCGCCCTATGTAGCGCCGCGCCGCTACGAATAAAGTCGTCGTCTTCGCCCTCCGCGCCGTCGTCCTTCTCGTCCTCGTTCCTGCTCTCGTTTCGCAGCTCCGCGCCACGCAACTACCCACCCAACAGTCACCCCCGCGGCCTACCACCGCTGCCCGCCGAGTTAAAACTCCGGCGATGATAATGCCGAATGGGGGCCGCGTAGACTGGGGAAAGGTGAAACGATAGAAGGCAACTGGGGAAGAAACGACGCGGCGAGCAAACGGGGCGCGCGAGGGAGACAGGGGGAGGGGGGGGCGAGAGAAATGGGGACAGGGTGGAAAGAAGAGCAGCGGAGAGGAGAATGGGAATAGGAAGGCAAGGAGAATGCCACATACAATTCCTATATACAAACCTGGCGAGACATTTAGGATGCACATCCGGTTGGAAAGATGGCCGACCGTCGACTTCCGGCGCGGCAGGGAGCTGACTTTCGCTTTACCATTGTGTGCCAGCTCGCACAAAGATTCTCTCTCTTCCGTTCGCCTTGTCTCCCTGCTTCCCTCCATCCTTCCCGCTCTTTATCATTCGATTCTTCTCTTTCTCCGCTGCGCTGCTCCTCTCTGTTTCTTACGCGAATCCCGTTTCTTCGCCCCCTTTTGCGCCCTACCCGCGCATCGATCTGTAATTCTCTGCAAAATCTGTTTGTAGGACAAGGGAATTTATAAAGTGATATGCAGTTCGATATCCTGAAATACGAAATGTTTTTTTATACTAAATTGTTTCCTTTATTTCTGACGTTCATAAGGGAATATTAAGGGGCAAACCAAGGAATGTCACGAAACCGCCTTTTTGAGAAAATCAAGTTTTAATACTTCAGTCCATCAGTAAAGAAACAATGTTTAATGAACCGAAGAATGTCCTGTGGCTCCAGTTGCCACCAACAAAGTACGTTACACATCCCAGAATCACTAAAAATGGACATTCCCTGTTTTCCCTCTTACCGTGGGCAAAGACACCACAACTGAGCGGGTAACTTTGCCCACCATGTTTCTGGCATTTTAAAAGCGTGCGTTTAAGTAAAGAATTTTTTTTAAAAGCCTATTTTTTTAAAAGCCATCTACCGTATAATAATATTTTTCAAAAAAAAATTTAATGCACTAGGAGTGCTAAAAAAGTTATTTGAAGTTCAATAGTGGGCAAAGTCACCCCAGTTTACGGTACTAAAATAACCTCGGCAACATTATGAAACAGAGTACCTATATTATTGCCTGAAAATTATTTTATTCAATAAGTCAAGAATAATAGAGGTTCCATTGTAATGGTTACTTTAATTAGTTGTATATTTATAACATATCTACCAACAAATGTCTATGGTGCAGTATGAATTCATTAAAGCAATGGAAATCGCCAATTGTGGTTAAATTATAACTCAATGTTAATTAGCATGCATGTATGAACCAAAACAACACCCTAACTAATGACCAAACCTACAGAAGCCTACAACTCTACAATTACGAAAATGGAATAGGAGGGAAAAATTACATTTCCTTTACAAAATTGAGGTGCATTTAAGTAAATTTTTGTTACGGCCCCTTATCGATTGAAAACAGTAATTGGTCAGCAACTCTTCATTACAGTAATTTCTTACCAAGCAACATACTATTAACTGCCATTCCGCAACTGCACGCTCCCCCAAATACTAAAGCAAATCCCCCTGAATTCTTTGCTTACAACAGCTTCCAAAATTTGGTGCCATCACTTGCACCGTGCGCAAAAATTCGCGTCAAGCGTGGCGGACAGTGACAAGCTAAAGAGTGGCAGGCATCAGTTATCGCGACGGCAAATTAGCACTTTCAATTTAGTAAATCTGAAAATCGATTCGGCGACGAATCGAGTGACCCAGCGGTAACAGCTCCGCTCGCGACCAATTTGCACGTATTCCCAGTCAATCCGATGAGTAGTCGTACTTTACGCTTCCTTCCCGAGACCCGGGCGCTTTTTTTTTGTCAATTAGAATATTAACGATTTATTGCCAGGGATTTTGGCAGGCAGAGAGCTTTCGGTCCTCTCAGCTGATGGTGCCGGCGTATATACGATAAAGTTTTTGCTTAAAAAGTCCCTGCCCGTTTAAGATATTCCGGTCTGGTATAACTGGGGTTGGCTAAAACATTCGGGAATAAGAGACCGGGAGGCCACTCTCCTGATATCCCTTGGGGATGAGACGTTACGTTCCTCCGAGCCGAACGCACCCTTATCTTCCTGCAGTCGCTGCCTATTTTAGAGGGCCATCCTCTTCGTCATATTCCTTGTCTACTGCAATTCCGAAAAAAACATAAATTTTACAATCAACATGGACTGTGAAACAAAAATTGGATTTCTGATCGTTTGAGGGAATAAAAGTTTTGATAAGCAGAGTATTGATCGTCGTCTTCTTATGAAATTAAATTGCTCTTTGTAACGTAGAACTGTTGTACGTAGGCAAAGATTGTGTTTTTATACTGTGTACTTTTTAGAGGAAAAGAATTTATTTCATTATATGTTATATTTAATGAGAAAAAAAATGTTTAAAAACAGCTTAATTTTTCTTATAATCAAAGTAGAATGACCCCTTCAATATGTAGCTGCCCAGACCCAACCTACGAACCTCCAAACGTGCAACAAAAAATTCCATCACAACTCACGAGATTGCATCCCTTAGCGCCGATCGGCCGAATTGCTCGGTCCCAACTAATTTGAATAATCCCGCTTTCATGAACAACAGAAACTGCACCGTTTCAGTCCTCGAACAAGTGCGACGGTACTACGAGGGTAAGCATCGACCCAAACGAATTACTCCAAGCTGCGGCGTGGTATTTAAAATCCATTCGCCACGCTTTTCCCGCCATCTGCGTTGGAACCGTCGCCACGGTGGGTCCCAGGTTTTCAAAGTCCATCCAGAAATTTTTGCACGGCGCCCGGCCCCCTAGCAAACATACCTACACCGTGTCTGGCACTGCCAATATTTGGCACATACACATTCCGTCGCCGAGGACCGGGAGTTAGGAGCGACCGAAAACGGGGGACGCCATTCTGTGGAGGAGCTACGGCCAGGGTCGAGAATTGTAATCGCTAAGGTGTACTTCGAGGTACGGTCCTCCTCTTTGCCCGCGGTGTGTAGCTTTCGTGCGGCGATACCGTATCTCGAAGTTCAATGTTTGCTCAGCTTGATTCATACCCCTTGGCCCACTCATCCCTATTATCCTCCGCTCTCCACGCTGCCCCCGCCCCCTCCCGCAGGCTCTATCCGCTCGCCCTGTAACTCGCAGAAGCGCACAGCCGCTTCCTTTCGCTCTCTTTACACGAACACGTGTGTGCGCACGTGTGCAGTAGTCTGCAGGTCCCGACAGCGGTGCGTGGGCGTACGTGCACCTGGGTGCACGGCCAACCTGGTTTTTTCCAGGCGACGTCCCAGCCGTTATTCGTGAAACTTCGGAAGGCGAATAGAGCAAGTTTTATCATTTTCAGCGCTACGGATATGTGCCGCTGCGAGCTTCTTCTTTTGAATTCGGATCGATTTCTTTTTTTCTGTAACTTGGCGGTACGTTGCTCGTTTTGCTTGCGGATTGTGTTAATGCGTACTTTAATAAAACTTCGGGCATTTCGTGAAAATCAGAAGCATCTGTTTGGTAAGAATTCGATTATTTGTGGGGTGGTGGAAGTTAGTAGGGAGGAAATATAAAGAGGTTTTTTTGCTCTTACATCTTTGATTACGTATGAGTTTTATTGGGAAATTTTGAAGCTAAAAATTGTTGCTTTGGTGCAGTGATTGATATTAATTTTGTGAAACGATTTTTTCACGGTGGTCGAAGATACCTGTAGATTTCACGCGGAGTTAAATCTCGGGATTATTCCATTTGTTATGTAATGAAGGATTTATTAAAGGGCATAGTGATTGGATCTCCTACTCTTGTAGCGTACTTATTATAATATTGATGTATATAATCACTGGCGGGTTTAACCCTTCGTTGTCACACTTCTGTAAAGTTCCGCGGTGGTCACACTGGGTCCAATGGAGCCAGCCGATTTTTAAACAGTTACCGTACGAACTGTATCAGTCCAATCGATTGTCAAAAATTATAATACACACTTTAAACATTGTCGAATATGGAATACATAGTCGCGTTTTAATAAGAAATGAAATGACAACGTGTACGAAAAAAATCGGTAAGGAATGTCAGGAACTTACCGGTATCAAGCTCCAACATTATAACGGATAAAACACTGTAAAGCGAGATTAAGAATCGAAGAGTCGTGTTGGAGAGTCTGGATACTAAATATCGAGAAAGCAAAACCAATCAGTTGAGAGCACATAAAGTTGAGAATGGGAGCTGAGAAGGTTGTGAATAACCCAGCGAAAAGGGGCGATTATAAGTTGACGATTCGTGAAGTAGGGATCAAGTGGATGGAAGTAATAGGGCGAGGATCTTCCTTTAAATGCCTGTTTCTTCACTTTGACGCCTTTCATCTGCCATGTCTTCTGTTTCCCCACTCGTCAATCATTGTGTTTACACGGCCATTAGGAATTATCCCTTTCAGTTTTGTTTGAATTCAGTGAAGTTCCCAATTGATTCAAGGAGAGAAACTTGAATTAATGTCAACAGTCTGCAGCACCAGAAATCGTATAACTGAAGGGCATTGTAATATCTATCAACAGTTGTTGGAAAGTAATTACAGTGATTATGGAGATAATAGTTGCCTTCGTCGTGATATTACGGAATGTATTAAGAACCTTGCCTCTGTGAAAGATTAGTTTTATAGTAACGCAGGAAGATAATGTATAGGTACAGGTTTCAATATAATTTATTTTTAATATGTGAGTATGTTTTAGTGAAACTTTAACAAAGAAGATCACCATTATTTCAGCAATTCTAGAATTGAAAAATCCCTGTAGAAAACACTGTAAGTGCCAAACTTAAAAAAAATGTGTTTGTTTAATGAAAAGACAACTATCCCGCACCCAGGCCAACTGAAAATTCAAATTTAAATTTTCGCCTACATAGTATCGCTCCGCCCTAATATCTACGTTCAATTGAACGCGACTTTGACTCCTATACGAACACTGCGACAAAATCGAGTAATCATTAGTTACTAATTTATCTAAGTATCCACTGATCCAAACTGGACATAGATAGGTACGTACAAGTACCTACGTTTAAAAAAGTTGAAACAAGTACACAAGTTGCAGTGAACCAAAAATATAAAAGACTAATTGTAAGTAGTCATATTTCAATCAATTCTTGGCATAAAAACATTAAAAAAAAATTCTGCATAAGAGACAGTACAGTAAACATGATTATATTTTTCATAAAATTCCACAAATTCATAAATTTCATGAACTTTTAATAAATACACCTAATCACAGAAATTTATAAAATTTGGAAGAAAAATGTAGCTTCAATAAACTTTCCTGTCAGAATTCAGTACTTCAGATCTAAAATGCTCCACGATGCAGCTAGACTCGGTTATTTAATCTTCTGGATCATTTTCGATTGCTGTTTAATTCTGTCTACTCGCATACCGGTTGAATTTATTTCGGGGGCAGCGTGCAGGTTTGGAGCGCTATGTGGCTTTAAACACAACAAGCTTAACAACGTACGCCTAATGTCTCGGAAACGCAGAGCAAGGTATATGCTATATACGTACGTATGTACGTAGGTTTCGAGTGCACAATTCAGCTTCAAATTCCCGGGCAGTGCTCCGGCAGAAGCGTAAATTGCGAAGCACACCGGCGCAAGAACTTACGTGCAGGGTAATAAGAAAATTTGAGGACGGCGGACGGTGCCATTTGTCATTGTCAGCCTGGCCTCGCATGGTACAGACCGGCGTGCTGTGCCGTTCTATTTCTATGCTTTTAACAATATTGTACATCACGCGTTGGCTTAGTCTCTTTTTCTACGACTTTCCCGTTCGCTGGTCTCCCTCTAACACCGAGTATGTACGCTCCAGTCAGTCAGGTCAGTCGACGATATGTCTTCATGCTGTAGGAAGCACCAAGTCACTGGCCATTCTTTATCGTCATTTAGAAGATCGCGTAATTTCTGGCCTGAATTTTATGTCACCAATCGCAGAAAGCGATGCAATGAAGCTAGTTTGTCCTTTGCCAAGGCAGTATATTCCACTGTGTATTTTGTAAAACGAAAAGATTATATGATTTGATTGATAATAACTGTTAGGGTAAAGTGGGAAGATTGTGGTTTGTAGGCATGTTCTTTGTTAACGTTAGTTATTAGAAAGGCCAGAATTATTTTCATCGTAACGGATTTCAGAACGAAGTTAAACTGGGTAAATAAAGTGTTCTGCTGCTGTTAGAGAAAGCTTAAAGTATGACGCGAACATTTAAAGTTAGGCCGTAAATATCAATATTGCAGTGAAGGAAACGATTTACTTTTTAAAAGCATTTGGGGACTTATATTCTTCAGAAATTCCACTTTATTATACTTCATTGTTATTGAACGAGCTACCCCATTCACTTCTATTCAGTCGGTCTTCGAAGTTTCAAAGTACACGTTTCTATACAGGAGCAATAATCTGAAAGATGTACGTATAAATATACGAACTATTTTAGCTATATTGTTAAGTACGTCACAGGTAGTTTATGAAAAATATATTAATGATATCGATATAATTTTTCTTCATTTTCATGGTATAAAATAGCCTTTTGCACTATAGAGGGAAGAAAACTATGTGCTTTTTAAAAAAGTTCAGTAGAACTGCTGGAAAATTTGTATACATTTCTGAGGTTCTTTTGAATTTAGGTAGCTTTAGTTCAAACCAATTTTCAGAATAATGCACGCGTGAGAAGTTACAGAAATGTCTATTTAGTTTCAGTAGTATTGGGAAGTGTGGCGCGTCTGACCATGCACAAACCTACTTCCCTTATTCTGTTACGTTGTTGCGGTTCCTAACCACGAGCTGGTAGTACAAATCAATCATATCGTCCACTATCATGCTATATTCATCGTTTAATATATGAATCATTGAGGAACCGGTTCGAGATGAGTGCTGAAGTTAATGAAATCATCGAGAACATATACAAAATTTATTAATAATTGCATCAATTACTTCCAACATACAACATCGGTTTAAAAAATTCTTCTCGACAAAAAGGAGGTTCTCCATGTAATGAAACTAAAAATGTGTCAATATATTAGAAAATTACATCCAGTTTATAATTTTTATAATAATTGCAGAGACTTTTTACGTTATTTGAAATACAACCAAACATCTACAAATTAAATGTTGATACAACGTATCTTTGCGAATGATTAAACATACTTTAAATTATTATGTTAGTAATTATATGTGATACATTATTCAATGAATTGGATAAATTATAAATATCCAGTATAAAGAATAATTTTAGTTATGAATCTACTAACTTTCTGCTGATTTAAGCAGAAAATTAATAATTTAATTTTGTTTCAGGTAAGGCTCCTGAGTGGTGCTTGCTGACACGTAGTCCAACATTTTACTACTGCAATTTCATCGAGTTGTATGTATACATTTTTCTCAAATTGTTGTAAAACTTACGGTTAAAGTTAAATGTTTAATGATATATTCCTTTCAACGAAAACTTTATTTTTCTGCCTTCGGATAACAGTGTTAGTCCCAAATAATCATGCACATAAATTTTAATAATAATCTCTAGGGCTTAGACTAAACCCAAACTTCTACTCTTCTTGTATTAGTCTATTTTAATTATGTTGGTAATTACTTAGGGGCAATGTTATGTCTAAACCAAGTTTGTACAACTGTAAGTCTGAAATATCATATATTTTTTTAACAAAAATTTACCTACATTCTTCGCTAAATCTTATAAGATAGATCGCCGCGCATTTGGTGTATGAAAGTGATTTCATAATCACGGTGGTTCACAATCGGGAACAAGTAGCATAACAGATACTTTCAAAGTAGAGTAGCGTTAGTCATTCATTCCTAATCTCACACCAGTCCCATTTGACAATGGCTAACAACCCATAATAGAACGTAACCGCGTACAGTATTGGATCAGCACTGTAAGGGTGAAAACCAACCCTTGTGCACCTGCTCGTACCCATGTTCGATTAGCGATGAAATATCCCCTGTGAAACTCTCTTACTCGTAATTCTACCTGTTGGTTCAAATCACGGTCTCTTAGTGAAATCGTTTCTACCACATTACTACATCGTAATGCAGAAATCCTTGCAACAATGGGAAGTATCACACTTTACTTTTTATCGTGCATTAACAGTCTCCCACTTCTGTAACAAGGAAACACATTTTGTCTTTTCTATTATCACTCTTTTGAGACTAATAATAATAATAATTTTTTATACCACCAATAGACATTACGAGAGTAACAAGAAAATAAAAACAAAAACAAACAAATAAGATAATTAGTAAAGTTTGACGAAAACAATTGTATATGAATGCTCTATAAAAAAATTGTTTAAAATACTCAAAATTCTGTAAAAAAAGCGCGTATTAAACTAGAATGTCCCCTTAATAATATGGAAATAGCAATATCATTTCGAATAATTATTTTTCAGTCTTCAGTGCATTTTAAAATCATTTAACTTAACACTTATTTTTTATATATTTTTTTTATACCGAATCTCATCGCTCTCGTTTAGAGCGCTGATTTAATAATACCCCATTTCGAAGATTGTTAAATTATCTACAACAAGAATATCCGCAAAACGAGACAAGAATAATAATTACCTCTAATACCACGGGCACGTAGCTATCGCCGAATGAATAAAACTTCCCTAATCAAATATTCCTTTTATGGCCTATACGAATGAGTAATTACCGTAGTAATTAATCCCTGCGAATTAGACGCTCGTCCCACTTACACATCGGCCGAACGATTGCTGCAAAATATCCCGATAATTTAAACCGCCAAGTCCCGATTGGAATGCGAGCGCTATTACGATGCCAAGGGTAGAAACCATAGGGGCGGGGCACGATTATGTTGCCACGACACTGACGCAAGTCGGTAGTACTGGCGTAAGTGTATTAAACAAGTGATAAACATAAGACGGTCAATTACACAGCATGAAGAAATGGTTGTAACGTTCGCGATAAGCGGTCAGAGGGGTGGGGTTGCGCGGGGAGGGAATAGATACGAGAGAAGAGAAATACGTGATGTAGATATTAAGTTGGTCGGTCTCGCCATCGTGCCGAGGGTTATATCGCGGCGTGCTCGTTTATAACGCTGCCGGTTATGGAACGGACAATATCTTTATCTTTACGAGGCCCTAATGTTTTTAATTTCACGACGGATTATCGTAAACGAAACAAGCCAGGGGCGGAACCGAAGCGGGCCCAGGGAACCCGCTCCCCTATCCCCGCCGTTCTGTGGCACTTTGTTAACGGGTGCACGTAAACCTCTCGCCTTCATAACGCTACCGCCAGTTAAATATTAACTGTTTCCTGATAAACGAGCGCGAGCCCCCGCACCCCCGCCCCGGTGCCCCGCCAAGCCTATGCTAATCCGGCCAAGGTCCGCGCGTACCCTTCTGTAATTTCGTAAGCGACAAATTGGCTACCCGAGCGCAACATCGATCGAACTGGTCACGCTGACAGAAACCCAGGGGCCGGAATTTAGAACAGACTACCGTCTGCCAGAAGTGCTCGATCATACGTCCGCGGCAAGCAACTGTTCCGCAGGCGATGACTGTATAACGAGATTGATCATTAGCCTGGAGGAGAAAGTGTTACACCTCGATGCACTTTTTGCGTTTCCGTTCGGGACCGGTTACGTTGCAGAATTTTTCTACAGGCTTTGTCGCGCGCGGCTAGATGTAGGTCTGCGCTGGCTGCTTCGGAGAAACGAACGTTTCAATTCGGTTTATGACGACGTCCTGGACATTCCTTTGATTGATAGTGGTAGGTTTCGAAGAGACTAATGTTCAATATGTATTCGTGAATAATAATGAATGGGGGGGGGGTGCATGTATGGTTCGGTTTGTTAGGATGGGGTGGTTGTTGCAGAGGTAGGTACTTTGTTTCATGTGCTTGCGAAGTGTAATATGTATTTGGTACCTGACAATGGAAGATTTGAAAGTGTAGGGGAGACCGGGGCTAGCTGACTAATTTTTAACATTTCTAATTTTTATAAATAGACCATTGGTATTTTGTTGATTTGTTGCACATCAAAAGTTTGCAAATTTCATTAGGTATACAGGCTTAATTTTTTAAATTCTTTTAATTGGGTCTAGGTCGTGGTTTTTATTATATTTAGAGTAGTGAGACGAATAAGTCAACAAACCCCGGCTGTGGGTTTGTTGACAAATATGATGGGGTTAGTTGACTTGACATTTACTTTTTAGTTTTAACCCTTTGCCTGCGAAAGGCGTATGTATACGCTGTCATAGTTCCATCAATATATACGAAAGGCGTATATATATATATATCCTACAACCAACAAATTTTTTTTATTTTTTTTTTACCGCCTAAAAACCCCTGTAACCTACAACAGTTTCACTTCTGATATTTGTTTGTTTTGCCATTTGTGAATATAACGGCTGGCCTAAGACGTGCCAATTTATAGCGACTTCACAATGAAACGTAATAAAACGCAGAACGTATGAAACAGCAATGAAACAGCAAGATACATTGGTACTCTTTTTCGCTGGAACATGGTAAATTCTAGGTAACCAAGTCACATAGCACGGTGAGGTGCTGCAAAAACAAACAAATGGCCGTCTATTATACTTACTGCGCACAGACTGGTCTAACATATAGCCGACCATACATTTCAGGTCATAAACAAACGCGGGAACGGTTATTTATTAAAAACGCTTCTAAATGCTGGCGCATGCACGGAATGCCTCAGATAATGCAATTAAATCATACATTAAATTTTAACAGTGCCATTTCAAAAGCGTACTTTGTTCAACACATTTAATTTTATTTAAGCATACGCTGGACAATAATGTTTACTTCTTTAATTACTTAGTCTCTGAAATCCCTAATGGCGAAGGAAAACTCATTTCCCTCAGTTTGTTGATTTGTTCGGGTATATTCGACTCAAAATTATTTTCATTCCTTTGGATACAGATATGTATGAAGTAACTGAAAGGCAGAATCTTAAAATGTTTTTCAACGAATTCGATTACATAGAGCTCCAATATGATTCCAGAAAAATATTTTCAATTCGAGCCAAAATCGCCGTAGTATTTTATTTTAATATTCCAATTAATTTAAATTTGATACGCCACTCTCTCTAGTCAAACATATATGTATCAAATTCATCTCAAATGTCACCATACGCTGCAGCAGCACTCGGACTCATCAATAAGAATTCCCTGCCCCCATCCCCCATTTTCAGTCCACCTTGTCTTCGAATAAAGCAATTTGCACATATCTGGGCAAGCTCGAGTAATACAATAACTCTCTTCACTAGAAAGCATGACAGGAATTCGAAGAACCTGACGCGACAACGCTTGCATATTAAATTTGCGTTACAGTGGCGAGATCGCCGTTTATTGGCTTACCATCAGAATCACTAGACACGCCTGTCATGCTAATTATCGTAAGATTCGCGGCTTGCCCCGTGTGAATAGATATAATTCTTTCCTCCCGCTGACTCGGGGTCCGTTCGCCTCTATTTACCCGGTCACCGCCCTCACCCCTCAATGTTAAGCCGTCCTTTTGCTTCGCACAACACTCTTCACGGTTCTTACGTTTTGAAATTTCCTCCACTTCTCCGCAGAAAATCCAGCCATGCGGATTTCTAAAAACTGTTTTATGCAACTCCTCTCGCGGCCCATTCATGGAAATCTCTCAGCTGAATTTCAAAACCACCCTCTAACCCCCACCCGCCCCTACCCTCCTCCGAGAGAGAGTGAATTTGCGGTGCGCCACGAGAAATGCTTTAAATCGCCCGACGCCTTTATGCCCTTCAGTCAACGGCCTGATAAGTATGGCACGTGCTACGAGAGATTCGGCATTAAGTGTAGGGGGTACACTTGCGCCGCGAAATCAGCTGATCTCGTTACTGGCCCGCTTCCGCGTAAAATCTTCTTCACAAAGGTGTATAACAAGTTCGTGCGCCCTCGTCCAACCTCCCACGGGCGAAATGAGCGTATTGAGATTGTATGTATAATTCGTGCGCCTTGCAGTTTCCATCGAGGATACGTAAACCTCTTTTGCGTCCTCTAACGCGCAGCACAGGCAGCGGTCGCGCGGAAAGGGTGGCTTTCCTGCACGTTTCTTCTTTCCGTTCGCCCCACCTCCACTCTGTCATTCTGAGGGTCTTCTTTTACAGTCGGTGGCCGAAGACGTCTTGGGCGACCTCGAGCCAAGGGAACCGCGAAAAAATCGTGTGTGGGATCAATTTTATTATTGAGGAGTTGAAATGGTAAATGATGTAACTGTCAGAAGTGAAAATTTGTAGTATCTTGTTTTCAACCAAAGCGACGTTGGTATCTGAGCTGAATCTTGCGACACAGAGATGGGCAAAAATTGTATTTAAATAAAATTTCGAATAGCGAATAAAAGTTAAGAAAATTATTCTAAGGTTATAATTAAAATAATTATAATGAAGTTGCCCCGCGTTAACTTTATTCGACGAATAAGGTTAAAGTTAAAGTTACAGTTACAGTTAATGTTGAAAAATTTATTCGACGCTGAAGTTGAAACGCTCGACGAGTAAAAAAATTAACAACCATGAACCATAAAATATGCATCTAATCTACATGGTATCCAAGCAATGTAAAATCCCAGTTCAATAATAATTAATCCTCCCTTGTGGCACTAATTAACCGCCTGGAAATGTCCAGGGATGATAAACCGACTGTCCCTTCCAGAATCAACAACCATTGTCCGTAACATCTGAAGCCAAGCGCCGCCAAGTAACCACTGAGCCCCTTTTCTTAATCTGCCGTGCAGGGGTAACGGATAAAAAGGAGGGAAGTGGGAAAACCCAAGGGGGGGGAGGGGTGCGGGGACCGCTCGTGGAAGCCCTTAGTCGCGTAACTCCGCGGTCCAAGGGCAAGGGAGAAAGAGAGAGCGAGAGAGAGAGAGAGAGTTGGCGGGACGGGAGCGAAGGGGTCGACTACCTCGTGAAATAACAATTCGGTTTCGATCGCGAGGAGTCTGGAAATTTTCATCTCTGCCTGGAGCCACGGGGCGTCAGAAGGGGCGGCGGGGGAGGGGGCACAGATCTGCGTCCGTCGTAGACGGAGGGAGAGACAGAGGTGGATGGTTCCCGAAGGTGGCGAGTCGGGGTTGAAGTGAGCCGGTCGACAGAGAAAGGGAGAGCAGGGAATCAGATCGCGAGGGGAGGGTGGCAGTAGGGGGATAGGTGAGTGGTGTGTCGGTGCAGAGGTGGTAAGGAAGACTAGGGGGATGAAGCTGGCGAACCAGAAGGGCAGAAAGGGGGCGGCTAGCGGGAAGAAGAGAGCGAAAGGTTTAAAATAATAGTAGAACACAGAGGCTGAGTCGGTCGCGCGAGGAGAGTGAGGAGAGGGCTCCGCCCCGCGAAATATGGCGAGCTTCGCCAGGACGTGATTGGGTGACGGGAGGACCTCGAAGCTTGCAAGCCAAGACATTGGTGCCCCCTTTCCCGCGCGGCTACCCCCCATTATAACCACCCGCTGGTGCCCTCTTACTGCACACAGCCCCTTGCACTTTCTCCCTCGCTTTTATCGTCCCTCTATGTTCCCAGCGTTCTCCGCTGCTTCTCGGTTACAACCCGCTTAAATAATCTTTGCCCATTGTCTCGGCTGCGCGGCCGATCAACCCTCGATATTCTTCAGCGCGCGGTTATCGCCACGTGGCCACGGTAATTCTGCTACCAATTCGATAAACACGTAGCTCGCGAATGTGGCACGCGGATCGCCAAAGGGTGTTGCAGGGAAAACAGTTACTACTTGGGGGATGTTGAGTGAGGCGTGGTCTTGTGGAGGCTTCTGTGTGGTTTTTGATCATTGGGGACTCGAAGTTTTGTTCTGACCAGCGTTGTTTTCCATTGACGTCTGTACGATGTACTTTGAAATAGGTACGTCAATGTGAATTTGACCTTGGCGGTTCATCTTTCATTTGTTCTGGAAGGATTCTAGGGAGGAGTGACTTTAATGAGGAAAGAAGATTCACCGGTTGGGAACTACATTGTTTTGTGAGGATCCGCTTCCGAGAGATTTGTAATTCAATACTTTCTACAGAGTATGTGTTCTAGTATAGTACATAAAAGAGGGCAGTGATGAGTTTGGAATCTTAGCAACGATGTTCCCACCTTTAAATCCAACACTTTTATCGTTATATCTGTTTTGTGAACAGAAGTTCACTAAAGTTATCCAAGTGTACCTACACGTTCAGGTAACGCACGTTACCTGTTCTATTGTTGTATATATATGTTCCAGATCATCCACGTCTCAATCTCTCGACAATAAAACATATCCCTACAATTTACCCCACTACTCATACAAATATATCCATCGATCCCTGGAAAAAATGTTAGAAGAATACGCTCACACTAACCAAAATCCAAATCACTCTATGTCTACAGTTAAACTATGAAGCATAAATAAAGAATCGAGGAGCACCGCGTGATCAGGAAAAAAATCGAGTTCCATTATACGTTATTAGGAAAGCCCCAGAACCTCTATCTTATCACCGATGCAAGCCTAAACTCTAGAACTCGCAGGCCTACATAACCTCCGCCACATAGCGTGATACTTAATACGCTTGCAACCCTAAAACTCCGAGACTTTCAGGCCTACTGGACCTCCGCCACTCAGTGCGATATCTGATCGCCTAAAACAACCCTAAATTCTAACACTGGAAGACCTACGTGACTCCCTTCAATCATCCCTCACCCTTGATGCACCATATTATTAAATTCACGTAGGTATAAAAGCTCTTGCACCCAGCCACAAGAAGATCAGATAAAGTCCAATCCAAGCACACTGGTCCTACATCTGATTACAAAAGCGTATTATAATAAAGTCTTGTCGCGAATCTGACTCGAGTGTCTTTGAACAGAAGGAACCTCCCTGGCGCCATCTTCCCTTCGTCGAAATCGTAACAACGTCATTTCCCCGATTTGTCGCGCGTTAAGAATACCCCCTGTAGCTTCACTATGGTAATCAGCTTCGTATGGCATGAAACGTCCTTATCGAGTGTCTCGTCGGCACGGTTCAGCCCCCGGTCCGATGTCCCTTTTGTATGCGGAAATCGTACACGGCGCGGTACGTGAAATTCGATTCAGGCCCGAGGTGGTCAGCAGAACGAGTTTCCGGTCTGGAGACCCGATAATCTCGGTTGCACCGCTCCACGCATGAAGTTGTCAATCAGGGTTGATGGTGTCCCACTGGAGCGTCCGCTGTCTGTCGGACTCGTCCACGGATATATAGGAGGTCCGGACACGGCACGACATCCGCAGTATTCATGCGATCTATCTGATCGTCTTCCCGTCCACGGCCAGCAATGTGATCAGTCCGGCAGCGCGCTATGCCGGGATGTTGCATTAGCAATTGTTCCGCTCTATTAGAGCGTGCCACTGCGCGGACGAAAGTAACTTGTATGCATGCGCAAGACATGACAAATAGGGAAAATTCGGGCACGCTCGATTCTGGGATTGACACCCGCTGTGCACCCCCCGCCCCCCCCCCCGAGGGAATTAAAAGCAGAGAATTAAAAGAGAAACTGTGGCGGGAAGGACTCTGTGGGGAGGAGTACATTCGAACGACTGAGGGTTAAATTTGTGGAGGTAAAAGGAAACTGGTGAATTGAGTTATCGCTAGAGGCATTAGGGAGTTATTCATGACGATGGTAATTTTATTAACTTGCGGGAGAAATAAATATGCAGAATACAGTTGTGATTAAATTAATATTTAATAGTTACCATTTTACCATTTTTTTTCTTTTTAATTCTGTTGAATGATCACAGTGATTCTTGGAAAGAAGTTCTTTACGAATTTGATATAGTTGATACATAAAACACACGTGCCACACTCGAATTAACATGAGATTACGAGGGGATTTAATAGTAATTGGAAACAGCCCTTTTTGTCGTTTCGTTGGCGATTGATGGGTAGGTGGACAGGTACGCGATGGATGCTTGTTTGCTGAGGGTACAGATAGATTAATCATCCCCTAAACTTGCGCAAGACGTGTTCGCGTCGGTGGTTATTCGGGCTTAATCCAGCGGCCTCACCCCTTTGCTCCAGCGACTTCCCTTCTTTGGTATCATCCCCGCGACTGTTGGGAAAGAGATGTAACCCGAGAGCTTCTCGTTGCGCGACAAGTTACGCCTACTTCAATAGAGACCGGATTACGTGACTCCGCAATCTCACACCTCCGTCCGTTTAATCTTGTTTCGGTGGCACTTTAGTTCTTTTTGCCAAACAAAGTGTTACGAGAGGCAGATCGATGAGATTCCTCTTTCGACTTCAATGAGTTTCATCCTGCACGTGTTAAACGTTTTATCGTCGATTTTTAAATGATAATGATGTACTTATAATAATAAAAGTTGTGACATGTAAGACTATTGAAGAAAACGTCACAATTTGTTCTAATTTAAAAAGGTCACTTGGAATACTTGAAACGGGGGCAAAGAGTGGTGTTGGAATTTTTGATAATATTGGTGTACCATTCCTTTCTTTTGCAATGCGGAAGAATATTATTTCTTCCTAAAAAGGAATTCTGACAATTGGATATTTTAAACTTAGTAACTAAAAGTTTGAAATCTGTGAGTATTATACACTCATGTAAATATGATCAGACGTTATTAAACACTTCAATTTAATAAACATATTCTCCACCAATATATCGTCGTTACATAAATGTTACTAACAAAGGAACATCCCGAACCCGGAAATTCGAAAAAATCTGAAACTTTGTGGATATGTAGAGAATTTCCTCCTGATTACAACGCAATTTTTGTTTGCTGCCCAAATTCACTCTAAGGGGGTGTAATTGACCGCTGAAAATCCGGTTATTTACCGATTTTGTGTTATATATCGTAAACTGTAAAATATAGGACAAAGCACCGTGCTTAATTTCAGGCGTAAATTTAAGCTTATACGGGGTCATTTTATTTACCACGGTGTTTACGATCAAGCAACTGTTCCATGCCACCAAGAACTTCGCAACTATAATGACGTGTAAAAGGGTAGTCGAAGAAAGTGGCGAAGGGTGGGAGGATCTAAAAGCTTCTAGGAGGGGCTGGCACGGCCAAACCATGACCTTAGCCATGAGCAACTTCGTTTGGCGCGCGTCTAACACGTTTCTCCCCCTACTCTTACTTTCGTAGTTGAGGTTGGTGATTTACGTTATTTCGTGTAATATCCACAGGAAAACTTCGCCACCACTTCTCGGCATAAGCTCATATTGATTCTGTGGTATAAACATGAATATTAATTGGATCGCTACAATCGCCGTGTCTACTAAAGCTTCAAATAGCTAAATTTAAAATTATTCCGAAATTGCTGAAGGGAAATCTGTATGTGACATAATTTAATTAGGGATTCGAGAGTTGTGATTAGTGCAGTTAAATTACATCTCCGCAGCTTCCAACACTGAGACAATTTAAAGGAAGCTTTTGCTCAATTACTATCCAAAGAGTATTTTCAATGCGAATCATATAAATTAAATATGCGTTACAGGATGTTTTAAAGAAAACTCAGTGCCCAGGCAAAGCAATTTTCTATTGCATAAATTCATTTGATTCCAATTTAAGCATAATAACGGTTTTCGAGGCGTTTGAGAAATTTTCTTGAAGTCTCGACAAAATGATAATAAGATGAGAAGTTGGAGTAACGAGCTGTAAAATAGGAGAGCGGTCCCTTTTGTTGCCAGGGTGAAGTTTTGAGTAATTATAGGATGATTTGCATGTTATGGGTTAATTGCAAACGAAGCGAAACTCAGTGGAAACTGAACGCCCGACAGGAAACTCGTTTCCCATTCGTCGCTTTTATCGATGGGGCCCCCAGTGGAGGAGACGAAACAACAGCGATTCATGAGGCGAGGGCCGAAGGAGGCAGGGATAATTTCATATTGCCACCCCTAACGCTGTCGTGGAGACGATGCTGCACGCACCTGAGCGCCCCAGTCTCCCTCGTTCATTCTTCTCTTCTGAGTGGTTTAGAAAAAAAAGCTGTCGCTGGAGAAATTTAAGACGCTTTAAAAAAACGTGACATCCACACATAATGAAATACCCATTCGTTTATGGACCCCTCAGTCAAATTGGGGCTTTTAAGCTCTTTAATGTGTTCATAAAAAGGCGCACATCTATCAAACTGCTGAATGTATAGATTATTTCTTTCTTTCTTCAGTGTCGATCAGCGTGTTTTAATTATGCACTCTTTATAACAGTAACGACCATTCTGCTATCGTACAGCAAAATCTACTTACAAGTAGTAGGCGATAATTATACTAAACCTAGTTAACTTAGTTATTATATATGTGAACTCAACACGAAATAAAGAACTTGGAATGCAATAGAATTTAACTTTATTTTACTTTACTTTTAATTAATTCCTTAATCATAATTTTCTCCTAAATTTCAATATGTCACATTACACGATGATAGATTTTTGATAATATGTAAATACAACAACATTGACATCTGTCTGCTCTCGTGTAAATGAATCATCTCATAATTTCATATTCACTGAAACATTTATTAAGCTTAATAATAAACCAGACCATGAATAATTATATAGTTATAATACTATTAACTGCTGTTTTCAATGTAGGGTGGATGCACCAATCGTGGCCACTGTAAGGTATTGTACCAGTTTTGGCCACTTCTTAAAAAATATAACATTTCTCCGAGTAAGCAATAAATGTAACCTTATATTTCTGGCGGTATACTAAACAAAATATTTATGATGTGAAATTCTCCACATAATAACGATCTGTAAAGAATTTAAAAATAAGAAAAAGTAGCCACGCGTATAGAACAGTCTCACAGATGCAAGATGAAAAATGAATGCACGTTTTGCTATGAAATTGCTTCTGGACCAGCACATTCAATTTATAACGCCGATCGATGACTGGTTGAAAGAATCGACACGCTTTTTATCTTTCTCACGCATGCATCGCGCACAGTTTACATAGACGCGGGCCACAGTGAAAGCGGCTACTTTCTACACGATGAAATGTTAAAGCCAACTGAAGCGTTGGACCCCATGAATAACAAATGCACAATCTCTAGTCTCTACTGGCACCTTGGCCCCTTACTTGGCGACGGCCTGAGAAGTTTTCCACCCTCTACGGCGGACCTGGAAAACTTTTAACTGGATACATTACCTGCTTGACTACCGCCGGCTTTCCTTTTTTATCGCGGGGGAGGCTTTTAAACTCCTACGGGTGGCTCGGTGCAGCCAGCGTTATTAGAGATTTCATGGTGAAACCAGGGGAAAATAATGAATAATTGTCGCCGTGGCCGTCGTCGTTAGGGCTTTTGTTCCAACGAGCTGTAATTCTTCGGTTCCTTCCGATGCTCGATTTGTAAAACGCTTTCACTAAGCCACGGCCGTTTTCGCGATCGCGACGAAGATTTTTCAATGAGTATCCCTAGTTATAACGATGCCCAACGTTTCCTATACTTCTCGATTACACAAGAACGCGCTCGCTCGTATTTAGATTTCTGTCATTGCTTGGTTCTACTACGATTTTGCCTGGTGACGAGTCACTTTCACTTGGTATTTGTTGGAATGTTTTGCAATGTTCTATACTTTGTGGTGCAGCCGTGAGGATTGCTCAAGTACATGAGTAAAGAAGTAATTATGGATGAAATTTTGTTGAACTCTACTTTGTTGCGAGGGGAACTTGTTCTTGGAATTTTGGTTTCCGTAAAATTCAGCCCCAGGGCATTATATCAGATAAAACTTCAGAAAATTTATTCTCTGATCATCCCTTATCAATTACAATACTAATTACGTGGCACCCACTATTTATTGCTGACAAGCTTCATATCCAAGAATTTTAATTGCAATAACATTCTGCTGGTTTAGTTAAGGATAAAGTTAAGTTATACTCTTTCGAATTTACAAAATCGATCAGTTAATAAGAGGATATAAGGGTACAATGTTTGCAAAATATTGAATTACGAATACGTTTACACGCATGCCACCTTCGTATAATAGAAATCCTGCTGCTTTCGAATGGTCATTGTAATTAGTAAATCAAACAAGATGAATAATTTCTTTCTTTCCAACTCGACGGAACCAGTTTTCAACTGTTTCTGTAAAAGCGTTATTTCTCATCAGTGCTTGCCAACTTTCTTCCCGCGAATCCGTTTTCCCAGGATACTTACACGAAGTTTCATACAAATGAATAGAATTATTCCTCTATGGAAGTTAAATTACTTTATAAAAGTTCCGGGTAAAAAGGGAATTTACAATAGATAAGCACAAAGCGTGACTCTCTATTTGCATTTAATCCGGGCTCGCCGTTTGGGGGCCACACTTTCGCACGTACAATTGTGTAAATTTACGAAACAAGTACCCACACAATTATCATAATCATAATCGAAGCACTGACATTAAATATTGTTTAATCCACATGGTATTCAAAGCATTTACTTCCTAGACTCGTGCGAGATCACCTGCTGGCACAATAGGTACGCGTGCCTAAAGAAACGCACAAGCTCACAAGTAACAAAATTCGTTTTAATCCCCCTTGCATCCCCACCCTTCCCCCGGAGCCGTAATTAATTCCGAAACGTACTTTTGGGCAAACAATTTTATTACCTTCTATGTAAATAAAGATCCCCGCGCCGTCGTTCGGGCTACGCGCCTCCTTGTGCACACCGCTTTGAAGAAACGCCTACGCCAACAATACAATTCACGTAATCCCATCCGGCGCGGCGGGAGGGCGTTAATGCGCGGCTTTAATCAGCAGAGAAGTTATTACCATTACCGTTGGAAATGTATTTATCGCGACAAGGAGGCAAGACGTGGGAGGGGTGAACAGGGAGAAGAGGCGAAAGATTATATTTTTATGTACCGAGGCAAATGAATCTCCCTGATTATGAGTTGCGAAATCGTACCTGGCCGACCGTGGCAGCCTCTTGGTGCCGTTTTCCCCCTCATCCCCCACCTCCCTGTCCCTTTCGCCTCCATCTAAGAACTCAAGCAAATATTGGTTTTGTCTAGTGGCCCTGCGATTTGCATAATTAAATCTTGAGGGAGTCAAGAGAACGGAGAGGGAGATAGATAGAGTGAGAGAGAGAGGGAGAGAGGGAGAGAGAGAGAGAGAGAGTGCGAGGAAGGGTGGGAGGGAGGAAGAGGGTGAGGGTCGAGGGGAATGAGGCGCTAAACTCGTGACCGGTCTCGCGGATGCAAAAATAGGAATAATTAAAACTCGGCCAGCTTATTTACTGGGCTTCCTGAGTACGAGGCTGGCCCGCCATGCCGCGGAGATTTATTAAGGGCCGCCGACTGTATACACACCGCGACGAGAACTGCACAGTTTTTTCTAAGCGTTTCCTGAAAAGACGCCGCCTCATAAAGCAGCCCGGCATCCCTTCCGCGATCAGAATTAATGAGGCTATTACGGATCTCGCGGAATGTGAGATTTAGCGACGCAGCCTCGCGGAATAAGTCGTGCATCACGCCGGTTAATGAAAATTTATCGACGCGCGAGGCATCGTAATTCGGCCATCGAGCCGTGCAACAGCGCAACTTGTACACCGCTCTAGAACATTGGACCCAAGTTCGCGTTAAGATCCCCGTAGCTTCCTAGGATGACCTGAATTGATGTTTCCTTATAAGTAAATGCGGTTTGCTCGGTGAATGATTTTTAGAAGGAATAATTATTGTAAACCTTCACGCCATTATCATATGTGTGGCCACAGCTTTTAGCCCTCAGGGATAAGATTTAGGTGTGAGTATTTTAGTTCTTTGTTTCGCTGTGAGATATATTTCTTAGTTGTTTTTTTTTCCGGCCATTAGAGATGGTACACTTAGTTAGTTGCGAGTTTAAACTCACAGCTGTAGGTCTGCAATAAGATAACCCGGAGGGAGAAAATAGCGGAGATGGGCAAAATTTTTATTTAGATAAAAAATTCGAATAACGAGTAAAGATTAAAAAATTACTCGTAATGTGTCGAATAAAGTTAAAATTTAAGTTAAAGTTGAAAAATTGATTCGACGCTGTAGTTGAAACGCTCGACGAATAAAAAAATTAACTTTACTCACCGAATAAAAAGATTAACTTTATTCGTCGAATAAATTCTGGTCAAATAAAAAAATTAACTTTGTTCGTCGAGTAATCTAAAGTTAAAGTAACATTTATTCGATTCGTTATTTAAATATGTTTTTAGTTATTTAATGCCCAATTCTGGATAAGAGAATAGTCAAATAGGGCTAATCTGTTGCAATAGGAATTTGATGATTTACATATTCTGGTTATGGAGTCTGTGTGATCTAGAAGCGAATTATTCAGGTTCAAATAATGACAGGGATTTATTAAATACTAGCTTTACTACTCGGCTTCGCCCGAAATTTAAATTCTGATTTTATAAACAAAAAAAATTGTTTAGGTTTTTTTTCTGAAAATGGTCACATTCATCTGGGTAAGTAAAATATAATGAGCTGCGGTACATTTCACGATCCCAGAGTTTATCGTTCGAAAGTTTTTAGGTGACAGATAAACACACAAACATTTAGAAGCTTTCTGCTTAATATATTAAGATTTCAAATGCATTTTACTGACAATGAGTCAGGATTATTCATCATTAATTGGACACCGCTTATATAAACTGTGCATTAGTTAAAGTTATATTAGAAAATGTAAAGCAAGCCGTTCATCAATTTAATATTTATACCGCCAAATATTTGATTTCCATCTTTAAATTTAAAGCTGGGCAAAGCTTCAGCTAAACGCATGTTCTTAATTTCTTAAGCTTTTTAACCTTTATCCATAGATGCTGTGAAACAGTTTTTAATATTAAATTACCTAAATTCCACGGCATGGTTGCCCAGTAATCCTCAAAGTTGGAATTTTGAACCCTTGATGGATTAATTATTAATTCTGTTATATTGGAGGATAGAGCACGAGATTGGAACTGAATTTATTGGTCGTAATACATGGCGCAATACACGTTTATTTCGTGTGTCGGTATGTGTACGGATGGGGCAAGTTACACGAGGAACAGAACATCTGGGGTCTTTTCCAGGTCGTTTCTGACCATTATGGTAAATGGTGCATTAATGTTACAGCTTGATCAGAGATAGACAAGCCAGCGGTCGTTCAACACATCGTACCGTGCATTCGCGCCACGTTCAACGGGGTGTTGCATTAAATATTTCTCGCCCTCTAGCTTTGCTTTCACGCGGAAATATTTATTCGACGCAGCAATTTGCGAGTGCACAATTTTCAATAGCGAAGGAACTATCTTTAAGTGTGTAATACTTGTCTACTTGCTGGTATGAAGTTTCATGAAACGTTTTAAAGGAGCAGAAATTGTTTGAAGGTTTCAACTTTTGAAAAATATGCGTTAATACTTACTTTAATAATATGAATTTAGGGGGAGGTTATTCACTGGATATTAATGGCTTTTAAGTGGAACGTTGAAATACTTTCCACTTCATGGACTTCTAAGATTCACGAATGATACTTTGGATTTATTCAGGTTGCCAGAGATGTTGTTGATTTAAAAAGAATAGAGAAGGCAAAAGATGTGTGAATATATTCAAACTACCAATCTTGAAATGAATTAATAAACATATTGAAAGCATCAGTCACATGTATAAGAAAATAATTATTATTGGTATCAATAGGTTAATCACTGCATACTATAGAAAAAGGATTTTATTTTTACATGCTTAAGACTACGTAACAGCAGTATATTGTCAGGTTATAATAAATTTTGCAAAACTTTGGACCCAATAGTATAACACGAATGTAACCCAGCTTTCCTATGCTAGAGGTGCAAGTCCACGATGAGATTTTATATGAGACTATTCTATCGTCAGATAAAAATTATTATACTAACATACATGTCATGTTCAATCAAGCCTCAGTATTCCATTGTTACGCTTCATCTACCATGCACAACGATATATTTTGCTCCAACTAAGGAGTTTGCGGCTGGATCAAGTCCCACGGATTTGTTCAATTACGAATAAGTAAATACGTACAGTGAGAACAAACGGCTACAACCTGCTGCACTAACTTCGCGCATCCACTACCATTACTCTCTTTCGTAACTCAGCCGGATTTGCTCGCTGCGGCTGTTGGCTGCGCAGCAGAAAATTTATTGCCAACTACCTATCTGGCTGGTAGGCACATAAGAACCGCGAAGCGCCATGTAATTAGCAACCTAGGAATCTCGACGCTTTACGCCACCTACGAATCTTAATTGCGCCCGAACGTGGCGTGGACAAGCACTATTTTTCTGCAATTATATGGGAATAACCGTGTGCCTCGTCACCTAAAACACAAGGATTCTCACGCTGTATCAGATGTGTTAAAATCTGTGAATATTCGAGATAATTATAGGTACACCCGACAAGTAGATCGATTCCATTGATAATTTTATAGACTCAAATGTCATATTTGACTAGGTGCATAATTTCTGAAAACCGGAGGCTATTTTGAGCATGCTTTGCAGACGTAAACATTAACTGAATTATCTGTTGCTAGTGTCTAGACTCCAGACTGTAGTTAGATAATGAGATTTGTTAAATAATACAGAGTGTATGCAGACTCGTGATCATCTGGAGCTGTCAAATATGACGTTTCAGCTTCTGCATATCGGAATTGCAAGTAACTGAAGATCCGAATTAAGAGCAGTATTAGGAAATTGATAATTCAAGAGTTCTTGTAGAAAACACTCTAAGTGCCAAAAATCAAATTTATCAAGAGAGAGTGAAGAAACATCCCTGACTTTAAATTATTTACGTTTGAATTGTTTCGATTGCTAAATATGCAATCCTACTTTTTACATTAATATAGTCCAAATTCGTGAAAAGAAGAATTGTCTTTAATCTAATTTTCAATAAATACAAATTCTATCATTAATATTCCAGGAAAGTAGTTTTAGTTTAAATTTCCCGAAACCAAGTTAAATGAATTATATAAACCTTTAAAAGAATTTGAATAACTGAAAAAATTAAATGTAAAAAATATTACGTAAGAAGGGGGTTGCAATATCAGATCTTACGAATTCTTATACTGGGGGGAGGGAGGGGGTAAGAAATCGCCAAAATTAACCTTACGTAATTTAAGGAAGGCCCCTTACAGTGGTTCACTGACTCTTCAATTATCATTTATAAAATGTGAAGACTATGTTGTTTTTCTTTTTCTTCATAATTTTTCTTGCTCCTTTGTCCATTTCTGATAAACAATTTGTCTGTGCAACATTTTATATTTTTAATTAATCTATATCAGATACATTTGTTTCCCTATTATCTCAGGCTTTGTTTATAGTTGTCCCTCGAGTTCGTTGCACCCCACACTGTACAATAATTTTCACGCACTTCACCCAATAAAAAATATGAGATGTGGCAGATTTTTATATCAATATAGTAACTGAACGTTTGCATGGTAACATCGTTTAGTAGGTGGAAGCGTGATGAGTGATGATACACACTTCCCTAAAGTTGCTACTCGATGAGAGGGACACCCGAACACAGAGGCACGTCCCCCTTCAGGTTTCGCGGATGATAGATATTGCGAATGACGCTGAGAGCGAGCAGTAATTGTTACATCGCATGTCTGATCGCGAAAACTGTGGAACGGGAACGTAGGAGAGAAGTGAATCGCCTAGGATTGATTTATTGCCTTTGAAGTGCATGTAAAACGCATTCCGACCACCTACACGTCATTCACAAAAACAGAGTTAGATGGCCATCATTGGTTCAATATTTAACCACCACGGAATAGTTTATATCACAGTCCAGTTTAATTGTGTCACTTTGTATTACACTCTGCTGATAAGGGACAAGTGTATTTCATATTTGGGGTGTGTAATTCGTTGAATGATGTGACATTTTCAATTACATATAGTCGATCAAAAACCTATGGGGATCACGCTTTGCTCGCATTAAAGAAGTTACATAATAATCGTTTTAAATGTAACATAATGGTGACCAGTAGGGGAGAGGTGCTATAAAAATCATAGATTCTATTGATTTGTAGTTTTAAGGTTTAGAATTATAATTATAATACTGGATAAATTTATTTTCATTAACATGTCCTTTTCATGACGTATAATGACCCATTTAAAACCACCACCTAGTCATGAAAGGGACATATTCGACTAATTTAAAAATCTAAAATTTTATTTTCTGTGACTATTGATGTATTTAGAATATATTTTTATTTAAAGCCAATACACATATACTTTCTATCCATAGACTTCTGTTTTAAATACCTATAGTGATATTATGAGAAATGGACGCTAAAAAGAATTGTCCCTTTTATGGCACCTCTCCCCTACGTCTTATTGTCTACTTCCCGGATGTTTTTTATGGTGGGTAGATAATGTTTGAAGCATGAAGGTGGTGCACATATTTTAGTTTTTCATTTCAATGCAAAATTATTCTTAGGGGTAAATGTTTAGGTTTAGAATGCTGAAGGTTCATTTGAATTGCGGTTTCAGACAACTAGGTGAGAGATGTAAAAAACCTTTTCCATTTTCAAAGGTATTCTAGGTAATTATTCCAATGTTCACTAAAATTTGTCCAATTAAACTATATTTAGCCATTATTTCTGTTAGTTGCTATTTCTATGGTTCTTCAAGAATGTTATTCTTTCAAACTCAGACTTTATTAAATGAATGCCAGTGAGATTGCTAAAGCACGTTTGAGAAATCAATTGAAAGGTGGTCAGCGTGTCCTTTTATTCATGGACGAGGAAGGAACACGAGTTTGGTCGCAAAAGTGGGGACCAGGTCTCGTTAGTTACATTAAGGCGTACATGTGCCCGTGATTGCGATACGATATATCTCGTCCATGCCGATAGTTAACGATAATTGGAAACATCCCTTGCGCATCGTCGTATCGATTTTACCTCTGCGATTGAGGAAATGGGTGTGGGTAGAGTTAAGGACTGAAATTATCCTTCGATCGTTCCCTTGGCCCATTGTCATTTCCATCTCTTCATCTAAGACTTTCAAGTAATTGGCAATTACGTTAACTGGAAATTATATATGTATGTCAAATAGAATTCTCCTTACCGCACGAAATATACTTGTTAATCGTTCGTTAATGCCGAAGACAGAACTGAAGTGCAATATTAGTTATTCTTATGTATTTATACGACAGGTTATGAGAATGATTTGATAACTATTTTTTTTTATTATTTCATTATTTGTTACCAAATCAAATCACTTTATCTTGTTGCTTCATATTTATACGAATACCCTCTCAAGTATTTTTGCTAATAATTTCTAGTTTTATTCTACTTGGGATAGTTCACCTAAAAATAAGTATAACCGTAACAGAAAATATTAAACTTCAAAATAAAGTCGTTACTTTACAACCCCACTTTATCATGTATTTCTTATCTTAAATCTAAATTCAAATGGTTCATCATTATGAATATTATTCTTATTTTGCATTTCAAATAATTTCTGCTCACATCTCGTTCTGTAAAAGTCTACATCCTGTCCAATCAATAAGCAAATGAAAATCATCTATTTAAGAAACGTTCTTCATTGCCTTCCCTATTACCAAACCTGATAACGCAATAATCACGAGCAGGCGAACGCGAAAGTTTATCCAAAGTACACAAAGCGGTACCACCATTGTCATCAATTACAACCATGTCCGTCCGATAAGGCTGGCCCCTCATAGTCCACGCGCGTGTGTTTTCAACTTAATTTCCTGAAAGCGTGCAAGTTGTTGGTCGCATGCGAGCGTAGTTTCTAAACAACTTGTAAAATTTCAGCCGAATTCGCAACGAAACTGCTAATTCGCGTTAGTTCCGCTGGAAAATAGGGAGCGAAGTTTGTTCTATCATCGATTCGGCTCGTGGCATTTTCACCGTGCACACTCGCTGCATATTCCATTAATCTTCCTCCTTTCGATAGTACGTTCACACGGAACTGTATTATCCGCTTTGTTTTCCACATTTCACCCTCCTTCCCTTCTTTTCCGTTTTTAAGGGACACGAGGATTAAGTTCCTCCCCTTTTGAAACTCGTTTCGAGAGCATTTATAAAAGGATTTAATACATTCGCGAGGATAGGTGAAATTGGAACGGTAGAGTGGATGGATACCACAGGGGAACAGTGAGGTTAGATTAAACTCATGTAGGAACGGCTCCTCCCGGGATGGCCTGGGCTTAAACAGTTTTAATCTATGCCTAGGTACCTCACGTGAAAACAAATCGCGGCCTTATCACCACCTGTGAGCCAGATAACAACTTTTCTCTCGCTCTCGCCCCTTTCCCGTTTACTCCTTGATTTTTCCACTTCGTATCTCCGAGTCTCTCCCCCAGTTCCCTCCACTTTCTTTCTCTCCATCTCGTTTACGTTTATCTCCCCCGTCTCGGTTCATTCCACACCTCTGCCCCACCCTCCATTTGATTCTGAATTTTTCCGTAATTATATTTCCTTTTGCTCATCTTCTCGCCCCGAATTTTCTCTATTTTTCCTCGTCTCTGCTCCACCGTACCTACCTTCTGGCCCTGGCCACCCATTGACCTCTTCCTCCTTCATCGCCGTCCTTGTCCCTCGGTTTGTTCGCATGAACTCCGAACGAACGACCATACGGCGCAGCCGACGGATGCGCCGATTAAACTTCCGAAAACTGTTTGCATGAATAGCCAAGCGTTTCCCGCACGTGTGCCGAAGCTGAGCACTGACAATTAACACGCCTAAAATAGAGAAACCAGCCTAGGGACAGGCTTCCTTTTCGCGATACATTCGCCGGGTGGAGAGGGTTGCGCGCCAGCTACGGGTAGGCTTAACCCCCTTGCCGCGGAATGGAATTCGAGGGCGTTGTGGTGTAAGCAGAGTCTCGGTGTTGCGTTACGAAGTCTCCGTACGTACGGTTCATTTTAATACGCACGGAGCGGGAGCTACTAACTTTCCTATTCCCCGCAGATATGTGTACAAAATTGTTGCCCCGTAACTTTATTAATTATGCAATGTTTGCAGTTTGACAGTTCCTGAAGATCACCTTGAAACTGTTAAATTTGATGTATTAATGTGGAATGCATTGTGCTCGCGTTGATGGCAATGCGGGCTACTTCTCAATGAAATTTCACCGTATTTATTTCACTATACTTTTGTGCTGCTTAATTTTACTATACTTATGTTACTGTACCTTTAAATGCAACGGGCTGAGAAATGTTATTAAGGGGTAATGCTACTCTAGACCTCGGAAAAGCAGCCTGATTTTGAGAATTTTTTATGCGAGTATAGTGAATGGGATACAAAATCTGTTTGAAGACCTTTATTGTACATACCTTGAAGTATGGTGATAATTTTTTAAAAATTTTTTTACTACAAAATGACGGCGCCGCAGCTCAACAAAACAAGCTTCTTCTGAAAAACAGTGTTCCCTGGTCGAAAAGATTTCTCCTCCAATTTTTGATCTAGAAGAAAAAAACAAAAATATTTGGGTTCTATATAAGATTATCTCGGGAAGTACACGAGGAAATTGAAAAATACTGTTTCTTGTAGAAATGGTGCGTGATTGAACAAAATATTTCAACAATTTTTCACTCATAAACATGTAGCACCAACTGTTCTCGCACACCCTTTTAACGTCATTCCACTCAAAACGACGTAATCACAGACGACTTGAATCCAACGGGCAATATTCTGCCTCCGCGCATCGTCCATAAAAAAAACCTTGACCACGTTACGGCCGTGTAACAAACGATTGAGATATTTCGCATCATCGCTGACCGCAGGAATATTTTTTTTCTTTACGATATTGGACACTGTTCTGTTACGTACTCCGCGGAATGGGCCATAAAGTAGCATAAAAACCGAGGCCTTAATAAAACGGTGGCCCTCATAGTTTCCCGCCAAACGCGATTTTCCTTCCCCGAAACCGAGGAGGAATATTGGCGAAAGTGGTAGAAGAAGGAGCCGTAGGATCCTCTGCCGCGCTCGTGAAAAGGCCAGAGACGAAGCTTGATAGGCAGACAGGCTGACAATAGTTTCTTGAGCGTGGATTTTGTTGGCGCCAATCTGCTATGGGCGAGTAAGAATGAGCGAGGAAAATGAATTAACTGTTACCTACAAATCACGGCGCCGGGAATTCAACAAATGAAATACTCCCGGCTGTTCTTCCGTGTCTAGATGAGACAGAGAGATAAAAGGTGGCAGTCTTCGTTACCGAGACAGTTGCAACGGGTAGAAACTAGTTTAAAGGATTTAAATAGAGGGTGCAAAGTCTTATCTTTATTTTACTATAACAAGCGAGCAACTTGTTACGATCTTCTGATGCATTGCAGTGCAGAACACATCTGTTGGGACGTCTTAGTGTTATGGGGATCGTTTGGTAGAGCAGCGAGGCAAATGGTAGAAGAAGAGTCCTCTACACTGAATCTTCCTAAAGGAATTCGTTTCCTTTGATAATGAGAAGTTTCTTTGGCTTATTATCTGCCAATAACATGGCGGTTCCCACGTGTTTAGAAGTACAGCAACGTATTACAATTAGAGCTGGCGTTGCAACAACTACAAAAAATAATTTAAGCATGAAATCTAGCGTTTGTCGGAAAGAATTAGAACCCTTCAAAATGGTCAGACGGTTGTTGGCAAATATATCCAACCTTCTAAACGCTTCAACCTGACAGTAGCTTCCTCTCGTTCGCTCCTTGTTTCCCCCGCACCTGCCTAAAGGAGATTTGATAATAAATCCATTGATTGACGTATCGATATCCTTCCAGTCGCAAGTTCTCCAGCTCCTCGACCGATTTCTTCAGTCGACGTCCCCCTCCCCCTCCCCCCACCCCTCCCCCAGGGAGCTTGAGGGAATCGCAACAACTTATTCACGCGGCGAGCGAGTCGGATTAGCCAATAAATCGAGGCTGAAAGGGGAAATTCATTAACCCACAACGATAAATAACCGGGCGCATTGCCGCGAATGGCTCTTGTGAAACAATAGTTATAGTATATTTATGCAAAGTTTGCAGGTGCCCAGGTGGACGGGAGAGGGCGTAAGGACACTGGGGGATGGGGCCAGGGTCCTGGGGCAACCGAGGACGATGGACGAGGTAGAAAGGTAGAATGGGTGCCATTGTGTTTCCATCGTGCCATTATAAAGCTCAGTCTCTTCCTCGGGGTATACGAAGCGAGGTGGTACCCTCCACCACCCCCCTCGCCAGCTTTCTCTTTCTGTCCCTTCGCAGCCTCGCTGTGTTATTACAGCGACGGTTATGCGTGCGTACAATGGCGCGGTATTGAAATAAAGGTGAGGAGGCGCGGGCGAGGTAAGAGCTGGAAGAATCGACGACGAAGTAGTCCGATGGGGAAGGACGTGGAAAAAAGGCCCTGCGAATTTGAAAATGAAAAAGCAACGCCGTGGAGAGAAAGGTTAATCGAACAACAATGAGTTGCGGAACGATCCCATTTACCGGCGAACCTTATGCAACGATACGGCTCCAATTTCGCGGGCGTGTTTGCGTAAAAATATTGGGCATACGCTTTATCGCGCGCGGGAGAGCTTAAAGCGCAACGAATCGATTTCGCTGGACGAACGTTCCTCGCGAACTGTACATTTCGTCGCGAACAGCGGCATTGGAATAGCACCGCGTTTGAAGCGCGTGTGTGGGGAATTAATAGGAGTCATTTTAGTGGGGCTCTGTTAGATGCACGTAAGGCGTTCTGTAAAATGGCAAGCTTAAAACTTGGCCGCCTTCAGCTGGAGAGTGGGTTCGATTTCAAATTGCTGTGGCATTTTTAATAGGCCTGTGGTGAAAATGGTACTTTCCTTTTCGTTTTGTAATACCTATTAGATTAGATTCTTAAGGGGACTAGGCAGTCGTTTTCCGTGAAAGAAACACTTTCTTATTAATGTAAAAAATCGTTTTTTTCGACTGCCTTGTCCCCTTAATGGACTCTCTTCTTAATAGTAAACTGTTATTCAAAATACTATGTATATTAAACTCCTTGGTTCACTTTTTCTTCCTTGGTGTTCGTCTTACTTTAAACATATTCAGTATCTCTATTTAATTATCAGATTTGTATAGTCTGCATTATTACTTAGGGAATATATTAATTATATTAGAATTGGGAACATAATTTTATTCACTGCATATTGACATTTCCATTTCGAATTATCAAATCTACGAAGCCGTATGAGTGTATTCCTATAATATCTGCATAATCTGTCTTCTTAATTCTACGAAATTCTGTGAAAACATGGTCCACAACGTAGCTCATCTAACAGGGGCAAATGTATAACTTATTTAAACTGCATTTTCTCCGCGAATATTAATAAATTTCTCCCAACTACCTTCGTAACGAAGCCCCGTTTAACGCATCCCAAAATGTTCAGAAGCCTTCTTAATACATTAAGCAAATATACCACAAGGAATGCACGTATCTGGCTACGAAGCAGTACGAGCGTCGTTGTGAAAGAAAGTCACGGAAACACGTACATACACCGTGAATTTTGGGGTGCAAACACGACTAACTGAAGATGTAGATTAGGAAAGGGGTAGCGAAGCGACAACGAGGTTATACGGTAGGACGATTTTGCTCGGGAGCGAAGTGGTGTCCGGCGGAGAAATTCCAAAGTGTTGGTTCAAGAACCGCGTCGATCCGCTCCGCCGTGTCAAGTTTCCAAATTTCCGGCCGTTACAAGGTATACGGGGAGCACGGCAGCAGGGCAAAGAGGGAGAGCGGGTTGGAGAGAGAGAGAGGATCAGTGAGTCAAGATCAAAAGGGGATCGCGTCTCTGTTTGACTCCAGGCCTGCCAGCCCTTTCCCACTTTTACCATCTTCCTTCTCTAGCTACTCCCTAGTTTTCCTTTCTTCGCCATTGTAGGAACATCTCTCCCTTTCTTCCCCGCCAGCCCCCACCTCGCCCTCTATCCTCGTTTCTATATGTACATCAGCCTCCCACTGACCTATCTGTCCTTCTTGCTCCAGCAACTTACCCTCCCTTGCCGCAGCGTCCTTCCTACGCTTCCACTAGGGTGTTAACGGTCTATTTCGACTTGGATCTACGGGAAATTAGTCGAAACTCCCTTAGGACAGGCAGCAGCTTGGGAAGGATCCCTTTCTGCACACACTGACTTCCCTCTGGCCGGACAAGATCGGAACGAGACGAAGGAGGGATGTCTATAAGGCTTCCTGTGCGGCAATAGGTGGAGCTTCGAAAATCTGATGAAAATGTAAGAAGCTCGGCAATATCCTCGAGGTGTTTTGTAATTAAGTGCGGAAAAGATTTTGAGTTTTTAGTCTTCTTTCTAGGAGCTTCGAATAATGCAGGGTTTAGGGTACTGTCTGGTGTAAAAGAGACTTTCTGATGTACAGAGTGATGTGTTAACAGAGTAAATAGTAGTATAATGTCGGAATCGTAAATGGAATCGTTGGTTTTCTACGTCTGTATGAAGCATTTGCTAACCAGAGTATGTTCGAGAGGAACCAATTTTTAAAATAGTCAATATATTAAATGGTACAACATAATATATAGAAAGGTATGGCTGACCTGTGTGGATAAAGTGCGAAGAAGTAGATTGTGAAGTGAGCAAGGGGAAGAGGACTGTGCGTAGTCAAACATGCAACGCGAACCAACGTCATTGAAAATATACTCCGTAATTTCCCCAAGATAGTCGATCTCCTTTTCAACCTGCATGATTTTCAAAACTATTTCGAGTGTAAGTGACTCACACTGCATTATTTTCAAAATTATTTCGAATAGAAGCGATTCAAATTGGTAAGAATTTTAAAAACTCGTAGAAGGTTTTGGAGCAACCTTTTTGAAGATGCTTAATTTTTATCCCTTTTTCTATTTTCCATAATAGTGTACAGTCATATTTCCCGATTTAATTTCTCAAAAATTATGTCCATAACAAAATTATTACTGTAACAAAGTTAATAGAACCCAGTATATTCAGAAACGTGCAGACACACATGCACAGCCGATTAAATAATGAGAAAAGTATCGCTACACATGAATTCGAATACGAACCATTTCCGAATTATAAAATACAAGGTACTTCATTTGTCAGAAAAGCTGATCGATATGTCTTTCTCCTATTCGCATACAGAAACTTCATTAGAATAGTATAGATACAGAAACTTTCTCTTTATTCCTGGACTATTATACCACGTTCGATATTTCAATTCATAAAAAATATGAAGCGTTGCCATATACGTCGTATCTTTTAATGGTCTGCTAATCGATGCGACATGAAAGAAGTGCATTATAATTTGAAAATGGTTGATTCTTGGGCCAATGTTCACTAATTCTTTATTATATCACGAATTTGCGACAGTTTCACTTAAAATATTCAAAATTAACTTCACTGTTTTAATAAAGTCAGACGTGAAAAATAATTTGTACACTGAAAAAAATTTATTACTGATGAAACAAAGGTTCCTTTCAGTCACAATTGTGTGTCACGTTCTATATGTATTTTGTTGCTTTTATAATTAACGGTAATTATACACCAATATGCACAAGTTGGATCATTATAGTTTTTAGCAATGGAAATTTGATATATTGTCTGGGAAATCTTCAATCGGTTTTTCAGGAACTTTGGAATACCTCAAATATTATTCAAATCTTCGAAGTATCGGCGACTTTAAAAGTTTCGAAAACTTTGGTAGTCTTATAAAGTCTTGAAAGTCGTAGGGGTCTTGAAACTTTAAACAAAATTGAAAATTTTACCTGTGTCTGTATAGCGTACATTGAATTTGTTTTTCTGGAGCTTACATCAGTGCATATCCTGTTCGTCTCTTTCCAGGTCTAAAGTGCTCGAGTGTTTTGTTAAATTTTTTCCAAGTTCAGTTCCTCGGAATCCAGATTATGCAATACTGTGCTATAAATTTATGCAAAAAAATAATTAACGAATTCAGCAATATTCCATCAAAGAGCAGACCAGACGATGCAAAAGCTGTTGGGCCTGAACATTTATAAACTTGTGGCACAACAATAATAATATTATTCAGAATTATACTTGTACAAGAGTTACATCATTTCGAGTTGCATTTTGTATGGATGCTTCATTGCAAATAAGATTCAATTATAATTTATAAGCTGCATGGAACTCTGAATGCATTACCCTTGTGCAATATTAATCAAACCTGGAAGGTTCTGAAATTCCCGAAACTTTTAAAGAGTTTGATAGCTTTGAAAGTTGCACGAAGTTTAAACAATCGAAAGGAGCTGAAAATGTTCTAGCGCCTTTGAGTCCTGAAACTTTAAACTTATTTACCTTTTCGATTAAGGGTGAAGTGCGCTATAAAAAAAACATTTTGAAATATGTTAAACATGAAAGCAATCCCATTTATCAATATAATACTTTTTCTACAAACTTTCCAGTGCTTCGTAAATACATAATTCAATTATTAGGTTATACTAAAGTGCATATTCATTTCCAAACTGTCTATTTGAAAAGGTGAAACGTGATACGCTTAATTACAGTAAATCATTTTACAAACTGAACGATACGTACACACCTCTCCAGTATTTAACGTTCCCTCAACGTGTTAAGTAGATTACAATTTCAAATAAAAGTATTACCTACACTTTTAATAACTTCACAGAACTCGAGCATGGAGGGTGTAACATACAAAGTGGGTCAATGTTGAAGTGTGTAATTGTTTCTGAGGCTTAGCAAGTTCTGTATTCCAATAACTCATTCAATGAACCAGAATTATTTGTGAGCAGTAGAATTGAACTCCGTTCAATTGTGTATAAATCACGCTGGATATCACGATTAACACCTGGAATTCTCAAAAAGACGTTTACGGACTTGTATTAAGATACCAAAGTTAGGCATTTTAACACCTATTATGAAGATACATGAATGCAAGTTTATATATAATGAAATTCGCTGAAACTCAGAAGAAAGCTCAAATCGAACATACATGCATAATCTGTTTACGTGCACTTTTTATTGTTTTTCAGTGCTAAATCCACCCTTGAAGTTTGATGCACTTGTTACGTTACATGCTGTATAAATTAGATTTGATTACTAACAAGTCAGGTGTAAAAAAAACACGTTTCAGTTCTATGGTTCTGAAGTAGGAGCTGTGTGGTTCGCCACAATCCTCTTACCAGCAGACACCCCCGTCTTCCCCACTGGGTGGTCAAATCCTTTAGAAACAATCCTTATTCTTCAGCAACACGACGCGGTGTCTCTTGTTATTCCCCAAATCTCTCTCTGACCTCAAACAATCTCAAGTCACACCCGACAGCTCCATGACTTGGAGTCACTAAACATCATCCAATGCTCTCTCACAGGGGTGTGTGACTTATGTCACGACCCAATTTCGAGACTTAACCCTGCCATAAATCCTTCCAAAGCGAAATAGCGTCCAGCTATTCGCCTTCGAAACATCTTTACATCATTTGGTCGCTAATACGTACGTTACATAAATGACAACATGAGAGCTTATTCCATATTGATTTCTAAAATGGAAATATCACTTTGTTAGCTGGTATTAAACTCTAGTAATATCGACTCCCTTCTCAGATCCTCATGTTCACGAGTATGAATATCGGAGTTCGAAACTTCATCATACGGAGGAGTAATCGCTTGTAATTAATTGAAGTTAAAGGAGGGCGCCACAAGCGGGCACGAGATTAATTAAACATTTATGGTTAAAGTAAATAAGGTACAGTAGCGTTTCTGAAGCCGCATTTTTCATCCACACAGAGCAGTCGTCTCAGTTGCCCAAATACCAAGCATAGTGTCAGTAAAATAATGTACCCAAAAATTGATCACAGACAATTAATTCTGTATAACCACAATTTAACAGTTTTCTTCATTATAGTTTAATACACGCGGCTCTGTATGCGCGCAGCTGAATCTACAGAATCGTAATAAATTTATTCCTCGCTTCATTTTCATTTTAAAGAAGGAACAGAAGATGAAAACTACAGGCAAATTGTACGTAGTAAAAAATTTCTGAAAAATTACTACAGTACTGCTATAGTTAAAAAAAAAACAAATTATAGTGTGCGTTGATCTTGGAGGATATTGACGAAAAGAAAATTAGCTACAATTACTGTTTTGCATTGCTCTAGCAAGGAACGTGTATAGCATTGATAAGCGTCTACAGAATAACACGGTATAAAACGATACACGTTCCGGAAATATGGAAATCATATTCCTGGATTGAGACGGTGCCTCAAGCAAGAATAGAGGGGTTTGTGAACTCTGCGTGGAATCCTGGCACGAGATACCGCCATTGCAACTGTGCACAATATATCGAGTCCTATGTGCCAACGCACTTAAGTCAGAATTATTTCCAGCAAATTAATAATGCGATGCTATGCCTTCCGCGATTAAACTGCTAACTTTTCATCGGATATTAGGGATCGTTAGTTTCTCAAACACTCGTTTCTTTACTTATTTCACATCGCAATGACACGAAGGAATTGAAAATTAATGGGTTGCTTGATTGATTGGTACTTCGATCTAAGTGACTTAAGATATTGCAACGTTTCTGTAGAAAATACGTGTTACATGCACACGTGCGATTTAAAAGTGCTCGACTTTCATGTCTTCGTTGTTTTTATTGGAAGAATAGTGAATCCAGAAACGTTAACAATTAGTACACTATTTCCATCTTAATCCACTTTGGAATGAACGGTCCGCGATGACTCGTTAATTTATCACGGACCGTTCATTCCAACGTGGATTAAAATGGAAATAGTGTACTCAAATATACTAGGAATAGCAAAAATTCGACGTGACTTGAGTTTCTTTTTATATCATTAGTTTGCCATAATATTAGAAACCATAGAAGGATATTCAAGTAATTAATATGTTTGGCAACGAGTGAAATATATTCTTGATGATTGTCAAATTAAAAACACTTTTTGTCACTTTTCATTAAAAATACTTCTCAAACGTATTTAATAGATTACCGTGGAAATACTGTTTTAAAGAACATTGTCTCACTGCGCCGAACCAAATTCTCCTTTATCCTCTCGATCCCGTGCCTCGATGGCAAAAGTTTTCGATGCGAGATACAAAGAACGATAGGAAAATAGTAGAAACGAAAGGGGAGCATCGAGGAAACGCAATTTCAAGCTACGTCTAGCACAGCATCCTCACAGATACTGCGAATCCGGCATTCTTGATTTTTTCTCGGGATCTCTTCGTTCTTGCACATTCTTTAGATACCTCTGGAGTTCTCTTTTCACTATGCATTCACATCACGTGAACAAGACAACAGATTGCGGGCTTTTTTACACAACACACTTCTGTATCCCATGGCTGGCATTTTGGACATATTCATAAACTTTCCATCGCTTTGAAACCAGCGCTGTTTCGACCAAGAGAATATATAAAAGTCTCGAAGAAAGTATCGATGTGAAGGCAGAAGTTAGGAGCTGTAAAAATAAAAGTAGCTACTTTGAACTTGAACTTTCTTATTGATACGTTACAGAAACTTACAGGTTTAGAAACTGTGGCAATAACCTCGAAATGCAAACGTCCCTTTTATAGAAAATACTTCTATAACTCGCGACTACTATTTCGCACATAGTCACTTAGCAGAAACGTCACTAAAAATTCTAATTCGTCTGTATATATATAAAAGAAGTCCTGACTGACTCATCAACGCCCAGCTCAAACCGTTTAACCTAGGAACGTGAAATTTGGAAAGTACAGTGATTTCACGACGTAGATTTGACCCACTACGGAAGGATTTTTGGAAATTCCATCCCCAAGGGGGTGAAAAGGGTAAAATGTATTTTCTCGGATTCCTCAAAACCTCTTAGGCCCGATTAGACATCAACTTGGTTTTTACTTCGAAAGGTTACCCACATAAATGCCTAAAAACGAATTTCAGGATTTTGCTCTAATCAACCCCTTCTAAGGGGGTGGTGAAAAGGGGTGAAATGTGTTTCCACGGAGTCCTTAATATCTCTTAGGACCGAAGCGAAGCGCGGGGGTATTTTGCTAGTAAAAATATAAAAATATTGGTACCCGAAAGCAACGGAACCGTTTGAAGGTGGTTACATCAATGGTGCCATTCTGTACACTCCGAAACCCTCCGCGAACTCTTTAATTGTCAGCGTGATCTTCGCCCCCACCGCGGGGCTTCCTCGAAAGCGGCGTAATCGAGAGCAATGAAGAGGAAACATCGACTCGAACCAAGAATCGTGCTGGCCAGAAAACTCTCTGGTCAACGATAAGAGGGGTTGCTTTTCGAATGGGTACGATCACGTCGTTACCGCTGAGGTTTTTGGCGAGGAGTGCGGTTGTCGGAAGTTAAAGGGGATATGACCGTGGAACGTAATGAATATATTTGCATATCGGGGCCGTTACCGAACCGTTACTGGTACAAGGTATATACCGTAGTACAAGTCTGTCCGACTGCCAAATATGCATGCATCTCGCCCCGGGGCCAACCGTCCGCATCGCTTCAAACCTCGCGCCATGCATATAACACTCGGAGGAGAGAATTGTCGATTAGTTTGCAAACTAGGGACGTGCATTCCGTCGCGCGTGCATATATGTCTGTCTATCTATTCAAGCATGAAATTTCGCGCTTACCTGCGGTGGCCAGTCAAGCAACGCCTATGCGGGTCATGCGACGCGTGCGCGCGATCGTTCAAATAAAATGGATTCAGTGCACACACATACACACACACACACGTGTGCGCAAAAGCTCCATGCCGTATCTGGAAAGGTCACACTCGAACGACGCGCAGCCTTGGACACGTAAACATTGTAAAACGGGAGAGTAAATTGTTGTTCCTTGCTGCCACCCTCCTCTGGCCACTTCTTATTTAAGGGAAGAGAACTCGGGGTCTTTTTATGTCAACGTTTTAAAGTGAATTCTCAGGTGATATGTAAGGTCAGGAGTGCCAATGATTAGTGCAGTGCCAGCATTAGTGCAGTTTACCCTATCTCTTTAAGGCTACGTGTCATCGTTATCTGAATCTTTCTTAATTTCATGAGAACTTGGGTCAGCCAGGTCCCACGTGTGGAGGGTTTTTATAAGTATTTAAATGCTTGTCATAGTTGAAACTGCTGAGTAAAGGGATTGTGTAGTGACAGGAATAGCGTGAGAGCGCAAAGGAGACGCAAGCTTTTGGGTGATGGTATTATCTACTCTAACAGTAATTATAATAGTAATAATAAGCACAAACTTCTAGCTCTTTCCTCAAATCTCAATTTCTCAAGTTCTCTGAACTTTTACTACAGGGAGGTGAAGGAGAACATTTCCAACTAAGATTTTCAAAATTTATGTATACAACTATTCAATTATTTATCATTTGAATTCATGATTCGTGTTCTCCGAAATCCTAAAAGAGAAATTAATACTACATATTTCGCTAGAAAGCCCACAGGGTTTAACAGTGCGCGGTGGAAAAGACATTCTCTAAAATAAAATCAAATCGTCGTGTTTGATTGCACAGCAGGATGATCAGTACACAGTTACAGGGATGTGCCGCGTGAATTTTAATTTAGCGTCAGAACAAATTTCCTTTCGCGCCTTACTTTTTACGGGCGAATATGAGGCATTGGGGAGGACGGGCACGAAGCGTCGACAATTTCACAATGGACGTGTCTAGCGTTAGGTAATGGGTAACGGAGCCCTTTCGGTCTTTAAAAGTTCGATAATTGCCGAGGACACGTCTGCCGGTAAAATCGGGCCGACCGCTGCCTTTGTGGTCTGGTCCCTTCTCATTCTTCGTTCCCCAGTTCTCTACCAGCCTCTCGTTGCCTGGGCCTCGCGTGCCTGTAAAAGTCAGCATATTTCAGCTTTCCGCGAGGCTCGTCTCATCGAGGCTGACCGAGAATCGTGGTGTGGGGGAAAAAAGAGCGTGGGCGTTGGGAGACAGCCGGCGTGCAATGAAGCGATTCCGAGGGACGCAGACAGTGGAATCGACGCGGAGCGCGAAAGGGTGGAAAATAGATATTAAGAGTGACAAAAGAGGATGTCGGCATATAGCGTACGAATAGTGTGTCTGTACAAAGGAGCGCAACAAAAAGCATGGTACAAGTGGACGCGTGGTAACTCCTTGTCAAAAACTGCACTGAAAGTTCAGAAACAATTTTGATCCTATGAAGCATCAGTTTATTAGTAAGCTACTTGGAAATTTCTTTGAATGTGTATGTAGTCGAAGCATTCTGCTTAAATTCTTAATGTTAAATTCTTAAAGTCAATTGCAACCCTTCGCGGCCACACGGGGTGTATCGTACCCCAGGATATGCCTTTGACAATATTTCTTTAAATTTTTAGACCTTAATAATAAAATTTAGATATTTGTAAATTTAAATAAAAGCGCTTTTATCCACAACTATTTTTTCAAATACCATTTTCCACGTATCAGCATTGACATTTGCAGAAAGAGACTATTAGAGCATGATATCACTGAAAAGTTGAAGGATTCGAAATTATGAAAATGTTAATTGAAAAATGACGCTGGTCCACGAAGGGTTAATATCCCTACATAGAAAAACAGAGCAGTTCCAAGTGTATCCAGAAATGAGCATTCGAAAGATTCAAGTTGCGCAGGTGGAGGTCATACAATGGGGCTTCTTGTACCTATTTGTCAGTGCTGATAAGTATTGTTCAGCACATTTCACAGAGCATAGGAAAACCGTACCAGGGCATTTGTCACGAATGAACCACATGCTTCTCTCGACTCCCACTGCTACGCCTTCTAATAATATCGATAAATCATTTGTCAGAAGGTGCCTGTAGTTTTTGCCCATAAATCGACGGAGCAACGTACCCTGGACCATAAGAAATCACCAAGAGCCTCAGTCCAGAGGCGTCAATGACCATTAACGTGCGTTAAGGTGAATTGTATTTTAAAAAGTCAGCATGTTCAAACGTAGGTCTGAATGGATTTCCTTATTTCGGCGCGTAGGACTTGTATCAGAAGTATTGTTAAGGCAACCTGTGCACCCGTGTTTGGTGCTTTTATACGAAGGAATGCGTGATAAACGGGAAATAAGTGAAAGATCCGTTTTAGATGGATTTCAGGCGATCCTTTCCGTCAGAAACGTTAGGTCTGGGTATTTTCCTTTGACAAACGCGCCTTCATTGGCCCCTTATTCGTGACTGTTCGTCTATGAAATGCCTTCAATCGAATCAACGTGCAATCACCTAAATTCCTCGAGAATTTAATCAGAACGTGAGCTCTCGCCGCCAGTTTCCCTGTCCCTCTCTCTCTCTCCCTCTCTTTCTCTCTCTCTCTGCCCCTTTTTCTCCAGCTCCTTCACCCTCTGTCTCCCTTTCTCCCACGCGGAAGCTCGGCGGTTTGAGGACAACAGTTTTGCCGCGCATGTTGTTTCTCTCGTCACGTGCATGGACCTCCAGTGACTTCGTACAAGTTCAACGAACAAGTTGGCTCTTTCCGTCTTTCGATATTTAGGTTTCAGTAGTTGGCGTCTAAAAACTATCGTCTATTCGTACGTACAGGACCTTTTACATCTTGTTTCATGCTTCGAATTTCTGTTACTCAAAGGATACCTTTGAATGAAGATGAACCACCTTTGAAGATGGATCACTTGTAAACGCAATTGCCATATATTACAGGTTCTAATAAATTTGAATCCTAGTTATTCTATTCATTATATTAGGCAATTACGTGTGTAATATGGAGACTTCACTTCCTTTTAATGCGATAATCAAATTCAGAACCTGTTTCCTTAATTTTAGGGGAACTATGGACTCCATTGGAATAGCTGAAGTATTGAATTTCCTTTTGAATACAGTATCAGTATAAATTAAAGCTTTCGAACATCTTATTGAATTTTCACGAGCACGTGAGGGGTTTCATATAAACACACGGGGACTACAGAATCCTTTTTTTTTAAAATTGGTTTTCAAAATTTTAAAAAGTGTAAAAATTATAAAAAAAATTTTTTTTTTAAAAATCCACTATATTTCCACTATACCACTATATTCCACTATATTTCCACTATTTTAAAAAGATTCAGAACTGATAAAGTTAATGTGCGAATAACCTTATAGAGCATAGTATTTGATAACTCGAGGTTCAAACGAAATTTAGTCATTCTTAAGGTGAAGTATAGTTTCGGAAACTGAACGTTTCGAAGTACTGTGGATACAGTAACGTAATAAAATACATACGAGGCAGAGTTCGAAACCTGGTTTGTACCCACAGCTGCTGAAACATTTGCAAACTCGAACGCAGATGCATGCAGACGTGGTTGCGTGATTCGAATGTTCTCGGGAAGATGTTTCGATGGAGTGTTAAAGTAGCAAATAAATATCGGTTTCTACACGATAGCGTCTACCTGTTTTATCCTTCAAGCTTTCAGTAGCCGGCCGCCCCATGTTATTCCTTCCGTTTCTTCGATTTCGTCAAGCTTATAAATTTTATAAAAGCAATACATCGCATTTGAGCGACGACGACAGAATATAAACGTTGACACGTCCGTGCGAGCAAGTAGAGGAAGCTCGAAGGGACAGATCAACTCCTGGAAAACTGGATAAAGTGCGCGCGGAATACTACGTAAATACTAATTCTGGAAATAGCGACTTGTTTCATATTTATTGAGCGAAGTGCTGCTACATTCTAGTTAATTAATTTACACCACGTTTTACATTTTAAAGTAATTAAATTAATAATGATAATGTACTGGATAAATTACAATGTGCTATACATGTTAATAAATGCTTCGAACTTGTGCTGTTTGCTCTTACAATTAGAGGAATAAGTTAGAAATCTGATAGCAGGAAGTACTTTTACAATTCATTGAATCGAGGTGAGTCTTCAGAAAGTTTTAATTATCTTCAGACGCAAATATCTCGAGATTAAATGGGGGAAACGGTATGGCTATTAACGTCGTTGATTTTGTTTCTTCACACTCTACAAGAATATCGAAAAATAAATATAGGGCTCTAAGTAAAAAATACCGATGACCTTGAAATCTCGTAAAAAAATTACCATGTGAAAAAACTTTTTGGATGGTTATATTTGCCTCTTAAAATAATGCAACTACGTCCTGAGATGTTTTTTTTGTATACAACGATAAATAAGGCAGATATTTAGCTGATCCCATTTGGTTGAGGTTGAGGTTGAGGTTGAGGTTGAGGTTGAGGTTGAAGTTGAAGTTGAAGTTGAAGTTGAAACGCTCGACGAATACAAAATTTAACTTTATTCGTCAAATAATCTAAAGTTAAAGTAACTTTTATTTGATCCGTTAATTAAATAATTAATTTTTTATTTAGTTAATGCCCATCTCTGCACCAGAGGATCCTACCAAGAATACAAAATTCCCACCGCTTAAACAAACAAGAAAAGATCAGCAGGACTCTGAAACAAGACTCTAAAAGACAATCACTGGTGTCTGAGGAAGCTCCAGTTTGTCAGCGCCCCCTCAGCGTAATTCCCCCGCATTCTTCCACATCCGTTCACGTTGTATCCACGTGTGTACGTGTTTCTTCGATTTCGTGCGGCCAGATCAGTTTTAAAAGAGATGCGTAGGCGGCGACCCACTCGCGAGACAGAGATATAGGTGCAGATAGATAAAGCCAGGGCAAAAGGAGAGGCACGATAGAAGAAAGAGCGAGAGTGGTGGATACGTAGACGGGCAGCTACCAGAGACGCGGTTGTTACGGAATAAACAGATAGCGCCGATCGCGGTCTGAATACCAAACAGCCCATGCTTCGTTTTCCTGGAACACGAAAACGTTATCCCTCTCTTACAGCCAGCTTCCGAGCATATTCCTATCGCGGCGCGTATACGTCCTCGTAACACCCAACCGAGGGCTCGAAGCAGCGGAGAACGACCGTATAGGTATCTATCCGCTACTTTCCTCTATTGCAAGAGACAAGGGACGCTAAAAGTTAACCCTGCCAGGCGGGGAGACCTGGGGACCGCCACCCCAACTGGCAACCTATAGGATAAAACATCCAGGGCCGATGTAAAGGTAAAAACTGCATTCCAAGTTCCTGCGCCCTCCATCAGGGAGCTGCTCTTCTCCCGTTTCGTTCTCCTCTGCGTTCCACCCTGCGACTTCTTTCCTCTTCCGACCAAGCTCCGTGTCCCTTTCTTACATCATTTCCTCGGAGATCCAGGTACGTATAGGGGCGTCTGTATCCATCGGGGGGGCATCGGTGTACGGAGATACGAGAAGTCACTTTTCGCGGGCTCGCGTGCCGCGCTCCCTCGAGGGCTAGGGGTTGTTACAACTTTTCCCCCGGCCTGGCAGGAAATATAAAAATGCACCTGAGACTTCGATAACGCGCGGCCGTGATAGGAAAAATAAGAACCGCGGCGCGGTTCGGCCCGCATTTTCTCGTCAGCTCGTAACAACATCGTTAACAAAGTTTTCCACGGGGGAGGAAACAAGTTTTATAGATTTTGATTTACGCGCCGCCCGCGGATGCTCTGCCCCCCCCCCCCTCCTCCCCCCGGCACCACCCGTCATAATGGAGCAATTTACGTTGAACGGTATAAAGCGGCCCCGTTTTTATCAGGCACGCGTTTATTTTCCATCGGGCAGGGGAATTCGCTGACAGCGCGTCAAATTCCCGGTTCCGGTTATAAAAGAGATATTACACGCAGACGTTCAACCGATAATAAATTAAAAGTCTCGCTTCCGATTCGCTCCTTTTTCGACGAGGGCAGATAAATATACGATAAAATGAATATAAGGTATCGTTGAGTAATACTTTACTGGCACAGAGAAACGCTGCAGCATGTTCTATTTGGTAATTGTTTGAACACTTTAATTAATTGGACCAGTGAAAGTCAATCTTTGTGTACTTTAAAATTTTGCGTTCTTTTAAGTGTTACGAGTTTCGGGTGCAAATTAATATTCGGTAAAGCAGTGGTTCCCAACCTGTGGATCGCCACCCCCAAGTGGCGAAGTGTTTTCTGGGGGTTCGCCACCGGTTTTTGGGTGCTTGTTTTTTAATATTATTAAGTTAGAATTATATTCTGAAATACCTATTTTTAATGTGTTTTTTTTTACCTTATTAAATTTGCCTTACCTTATGGGTGCGGGGTCGTCACGTACACTTAGGAAATTTTTCGACGGTCATTCATAACGCCTGTTTTAACGTCTATTGTCTCAACAGAAGAAAGTCCTTTTTTGCGTTACAATCAAGTGAATGTACTATCACAGAAAGTTAGTTAACAAAAAAAAAAAACGCAATATATGAACCGCTTATTTTGAAAGTGACCTAAGTCCATTTATATTTAAAAAAAAAATTAATATTTACTCCAATATTTATTCATCTTTTCAAATTCTTTCCATTTTATTTCGTTAAAATATAACAAATTCACTGACCACATTAAATACTTATTAAATACAAAATGCTTCTCTCAGTTAGTAGAAGAGCTGTTTACTTAAAATTGCTTCTTCCCCTTTGCTGACATTTTACTCTTAAAGAGTGTTTAATGCCACTTCAGAATTACTCCAGATTCAGTTCCAAACTACTTTGAATAAAAAGGAAAACTGCGTAACCGCCGTCGTCAGTTTTGTTTACTGATTAACTTGAGAGAGGTGAAAATTTAATAGGTTCACTTAGTAAAAATCAACCCCATTTCCATATTTGAAATGCAATATTCCCAACGGTTCGGTTTGCTATCTAAAAGTACATGCATAAGGTTTTTTTAATTTCTGTTTAATACAGCATTTTAAACACCAATGTGGCAAATTTGCAGGGAGTCAGGTATTAAGTCACTTAACAATTACATAACCCTTCTTTCGTCTTTGATATTCGATTACCTCTGTTGATTGTCCTCTCGCGCACCTAATTGCGTTGAGTCTCATGATTTAGAGATTCGCAAACGCGAATTAAAAATAAGATGAAATTCGGTGTCGGGGATGTCGACGCAGGAGGGCCACTCCATCCCTTTCATCCGATCTTCGACGTCCCGCGGGACGAGCTTTATTATTCACAAACAACCTAGTGTCCTGGCTTCCTAATTTGCAATAATACTAAATTATCCCATTTCGTAGCCGGAGACAGGCGGAAGACGGAAACGTAGTAAAAGAGGAGAGAAAGAAAAATGCGTTCATGGAACGAGTCTTTTTATTACCCTATTAATCCCAACTAGCGCCTTATTTTTAAATTAACATTTTTATCTTCCGAGAAAACAAGCTTCCCGTCCCCTCCTCGCCCCTATCTTTTTACTCTCGTTCGAACCCTCACACCCTTGCCCCCCCCTTGCTCGTTGTCTTTCCGCGATGGTCGTTCGTCCCTCTCTTTCTCTGTTTTCCTCTCCCCTGCTCCCCGTTGGAACCTCATTCCGCCATCTTTATCTCCAACAGCTCTCGTCAAACACAGGATTATGGGGCTGAATTCTATTATCGTGGGCGGCTAGCGAATCGGAACCGGTAAAGAGCAGCTTTCAAAGTATCATTAAGTATGCCGTGGAAGCTGCGTCTCTTGCCGCATAGCTTCTGATACAGGGGAAAACAACGAGGCCCCGGATTTCTTCTCGTCTTACGGTCCAAAAATGTAAATTCGATGTACAGACGATGCCGCGTACATGCATAACGCATTTCCCGCTGTATTAACATAGTTCTGACGGAATTACCGAGAAGCCAAAGTCCCGTAATATCAAGCAACATATCTATGCTTTGTGACGTTTATGGCAGTCGGGACTTTAAATAATTATTCGAATTAATCAAGGGATGAGGGAATCCGGTGTCAGTACTCTAACTTCTTCCCTTCATTTCGTGATGGAGGGGCTGATGGTTGAAAAACGGAGATGGGCAAAATTTGTATTTAAATAAATTTCGAATAACGAATAGAAGTTACAAAAATTATTCGTCATGTGTCGAATAAAGTTGACCCGGGTTAACTTTATTCGACGGAAAGAGAATTATTTGACTTTGAATGAAGTTGAAATTGAAGTTGAAGTTGAAACACTCGACAAATAAAAAAAATTAAAGTGGTTGTTACAGTCTGAACATCTTTGTAAGTTTAACTATATAATGGAAGATTATAGACTTGTTATTTCCCTATATTGAAACACCTGTTCTTCTTCTGGTTTATTACTATTTAACCGTGGAATGGAACATCAGCAGATGTTGAATGAGTTTATGTGAATAAGCAGCCTCCCCTTTTTGAATAATGGTACTCGAGCTAAGTTTACGTTTAATGCCTGAAAAATGAGATTCGAAGAGTCTCTTAAGGTCGATGAGCAATAAAAAGGTGAGACAGATAATACTAAAGAAACCTGAATGGTCATTCGCCACGAAAAGTGTTTTATTTTTATAGAATAATAAAGACGGTAGATTTCCTTAAGTGTTTTGAGACCCCTTAAGAAAGTGTCGTTTATCGCCTTTGTTCTATATCAATATTTTTATGGTACCATTCAAGAATTTCCTCATTTAATCTCAAATCACATAATCGCGGGGTGTTAAAATTTTTCTCTGCAAGTTTATAAAACTTTAGTGAAAACTTCGTGTCCAACAATGAATTACATAGACTGAATACCACACTTTAGTACAGTCACCAATAAAGCAACGTTTTTATCTGAAACCATAATTTCAATGTATTTTATAGATAATAGCTACATAATAAATTAGACACATCTGCCTTCCTTTTTATGTAAATGAAAACAATAGAGAGTTATTTCCAACGAAAGTATATGTATTCAAACTATTACTCTAATTCGTACTTCAATCTATGAACTAAGCAATTATTTATATGTTCACTCAATTTGTTATAATCATTTATTTCCTTTCTACTGATATTTCTATATTAATACATAGAAGCAGTCAATTCACGTTCCATTTTTGTCATACTTCATCTTACTAACCTTTACTTTTACCTTGTTACTTGCTTTTAGAACACTTATTACGAATTAGTTATACGCTTCGCGATACTATATAAAACCTTTACACATTTTATAGAGTGGTCCGGCCTTAATAATATTCATTCGAATCGACACGGAAGATATGATCGCGATGCGTGTTTCCAAGTTATTTTTCAAAGCCCGGCGACCGTGCGAATGTAAAAGTTACGAATATCTGCTGGCGCAAGTTTAAGGGGTTAAGTCGCGGAATCGGCACGTCAAATTGGATTTTTTCCACACGGTGGATCGCACAGGGGGGTCGTTTCCCCGCGGCGGGGAAGTATTGTCGCTTCCGCTCGAGAGAAAAGCGGCAATTTTCCACGATTGCATCGATCTCCTCGAATATTCGCGCTTCGAAACATGTGCATGCGTTCAACTTCCAGCTGCGGAACAAAAATCGACGTGCCACAATTCTGATCACTTTTGTGCTTCGGCCAGAAACGGAGAAAAGTTATATTAAAAGCGATATCGCAAGCATTTTAATCATCCACCATGAAATTATTCTGTTTATTAATAATAGCGGCTTTCTCATCGAGATTTGTCAGAAATAAATCTGATTTACGGAGGAAATAATGTAACTATTAGAGAAAGAAAAAGTAGGAAGAATATGGATAAACATAATTTAAAGAATTATTAGATTACATAGAATTAAATATAATTATAGTCATTATATGAAATAAAAGTAAAAAGAATATTTAATGTAGTAACATCGATTATATCGAGATATTCCCCTTCCCCGTAATTTCTGCTTTAAATTACATGTTTACGCAGAATGTATAATTTATATGGTTCAAATTTTACCTTAATTACTATTTCTCCAAGTTCAATTAGTAATATCTATCTACGTAGTGTTAAACTAGAGGCTAGTGTTTATCTGAACTTTACAAATATATTATCTTAAGGGATGATCCCCATGTAAAAACGCTTAAAACGAGGTAATTTTGGGAATTTTTTTTCCGTGAACGCGAAGTCCGGCACCGAGGCCTTTCAAGAATCGACTTTGTTACTACTTCTAAATAAAGTAGGTATTCGGTAATGAAGACATTTTTTAAATCCACAAATATGGCTAAACATATAGCAAAAGTTTCAACAAGTTTCATTTTAACGTCTCCTTAAAAAAATCCCCAATATTACCTCGTATTCAGCGTTTTTACTTGAAGATATCCCGTCACCTATACTGACAGGAAATGTGACGAAGTACTAATGGGTAGCCTGAATTACGATCATTGAAAGGTATTAATAAGTGTCAAGATTCTAACACTTGAATGAACGACTTACCCTTCTGGTATCGCTACGTAAGTGACAAAGTGTGTATTACTATAAGAATTCTTCATTTTCTTCGCCATCCATTCATCCTCGTCATTCAGATTCCGTATGCCATTCGGTATTCGCATGAGAACTGAGAACCTTCCCCAACGGGACAATGTAATAGGTGACCTAAGTTTCTGCCGCTCTAATACATGACAGTAGCGTGAAATAGATGGTGCTAATGCTATCAGCTATTGACACAGCCGACAGACGGGCGCGGCTAAGGGTTGAGGTTCCCTACGCCGTTACTTTCGAGGGGTTGACTACTATAACCGAATTGATTCTAGATAGTACCAGACAAATCCCCGACGCCCCTGCCCGTTCACCAAGTGTTATTCCTACATGGCGGCGCCGTCGAGCTGGCAGAATGGAATTCATTTCGGTGTCTTCTTCAAATTTCATATTTCCTACGATCCACGCATACCCCGCTGACCATGCACGAAATATTTCTCCGCCAATACGAAACATTTCAGTGACTTCAGTTCTTACTCGTATCCCCTTCGTTTCACAGAGGACTTCGTTATGTTTGCTGACAGAAACGTTCTGGTATTACACAAGTTCAGCAGTGAACATAGAAGGTATGAAGATATTCTTGAGGATTAAGGCAGTGAATAGTGGTCCCACCCTGCAATGTGGTTAAGGGAAGATCCCCAAGCCGGAAATTCAAAAAATTATGAAACTTTGGAGATCCGTAGAGGATATACAGTTAGGTATTATGCATTTTTTTTTGCTGGCCAAATTCACTCTAAGGGGGTGAAATTATTGATCTCAGAAAATCCGGCTATTTTCCGATGTGGTGGTATAACTCGAGAACCGTAAGAGATAGAAAAATAGGTTTCAGACAAAAGTTACTTTTTTTAATTAGGACTATCATTCACAGTTCTTGCAGTTCGCGAGTTGTAACACACAATCAGAAAATAATCGGATTTTCAGGGGTCAATTTCACCCCTTTAGAATGAATTCGGGCAGCAAAAAAAAAAGCGTAATACATACCGATACGTATATCCTCTATATATCTCCTAAGTCTTCCTTTGTAAACTGAGAAAAATGGTGAGGTGGTTGTCACGGAGGTGTGCTCGTGACACATTCTTGAAAGTAAAAAATTACACAATGTTTCTCACAACAGCTTAGGCAGTGCTCATATCACTAACTAAAAAATAAAGAATCTTTCCAAGTTCTTTACAGACTCCATACGTATAAAAAAAAATATCTAAAAATCCACTTACTTGTGTACATGTAGTTCCATTTACGAAACAGAGACTGTGAAATGTACTCTTTTAAAATTAAAATAGATTTACCCCTGAAACGCAGAGAAGACTCCACCCCGCGCATTCATTACGCAAAATAAGTAAACCATGACATTAATATACCTCTGTAAAAGAATGCCACTGTGTGTGGATCACAAACAACTGTCAAAGTAGAGAGTCAACGCGAATGCCCACCCAAGGAAACCTTCTTCAATTTACACGACTGTAACGCTAAGAAAAACATCACTGTCACTCACAGCACCTAAGTACAAACAAGCGAAATAATCGGAATGATTAATGAAAAAGAAGATTATTCATAGTCCGGCGAGAAGCAAACAGAACCAGCATGCTCCGCCGTGTCTGCTATCTTAAATGTAAAAGTACGCGATCGAACTGACTGCACGGGTCGCGGTAAATATTGACTGTGCATAATCGAACGTGTCGGTGTCAGCCATGGGGAAAACGTTGAGGTACCGTGCTTGTGGGTGGGAGGGGAGGAGCGGGGACGAAAAGAGAGGGAGAGAGAGCCGTTGTACAAAATTACATACGAGAAAAGGGGTTGGTCGGGCGAGAGACGGAAGAGAGGGAAAACGAAGGAGAAACGTAGGAGAAGAGAGGCACAGGGGGCGAACAAGGGTAAGGGTGTACAGGTGGATTAAATTTGCGCGAGTATGTCGTACACCATGAATATGGAGGGCCTCGTTACTATACGTACCATTCTCGCGTATAGTATACTTGCAGTATGCACATACTGGAGCCAAGAGCCCGCAACCATGTCCCCTCTCTTTGCCTCTCTCTTTCCCTCTTCCTCCCAACCCGCCCCCTCCCTCTCGCCCCGTGCTCCCTCAGTCATGCAAATACATACACGCATACATATTTCGTCTCTCGTCTCTCTTCTCCCGTAGCAAGCCCGCTGTTGGTTTTATCGTTTAACAGGGAGTTACCGTAAATTTCGCCGGAGAATCCTAGTCTGGCTGGTAGTTAGCTCGGTCGAATGTTAATCCTAATGCTACGACCACGACCGAGAATGTATCGCCGTATCTCAAGGCAGAAGCCGCCACCTTCGCCCCGTTCCGTGTCTTGAATCTTCCCTCGGCAAGATTTGCTGTCTTGCCAGCAGCGTTGTTTGCGCTATGGATACGAGATACCCAGGGACCCTGCCAACGATGAATCTCGTTCGATGGTGACTTTTTCCCCGCGATTCTTGTGATAGCGGAGATTCCCGATGTTATACAGATGTGACGAGACTTGAGATTTTACTAATCATTGGTTAAAACAGTTTCTTTCAGAGTGTTAATACCTACTTTTCTACGAGTGTGACATTTTCTTAACAAAACAAAAATATTCCACAAAACAGTAATGGGTGCAGGTTCTAAATTTTCAATAGATCGCTTATTTGTTATCGGATTTGCATCAAACCTGCACCAAACGATGTAGAATTGTTTTACATATACTACACGCCATAATTCGAAAACTGTCAAGAACGGAGTTGCACCCTTGTTGCTGAAATGTCCTCAATTATTCCCGGCAATTTGTTAGAAGATCATGAAAATCGAGATTGCAGCGCGTTAATCCCGACAGCAGGGCGACAATTTCTTCTTCGAAGGCGGTCGATAGAGGTGTAAGTGAAACGATCGGTCGAAAGGGAGCCGGGTGGACGAGGGGGATAAAGTTCAATTTCGTCAACTGACAAGGTACGAAGGAGTCGTTTAACTAGTAATAGGGTGGGGCGTAAGTAAGGAAACGGCGGCGGTAGGAAATTCGCGGGATACTGAAAGGAGAAAGCGGCGAGAAACGGGGTGGGAAGGAGGGGTGCGGGAGGAATAGAAGCCGAGGATAGCGGTGGTAACAATTTGCTGGGCATGTTGAGATGATCCCAAAGTTGGCCCCAGGCGAGCCAATAATTGCAAACAATTACCGTACATCTCGAGTTGGCTTCGTACAGTTTCGGTAGGTCTACTTATGGCCACGGCGGGAAAACAATTGTCCCCGTGATTCCGCAGGACGGCTTCTAACTCCGCCTCGCAATAGCCCTGACGCCACGAAGTTTAGGTAAATGATGGTAGTTGCCAAGGGAATTTACTGGCGTAATTTTTCGAAAGCACCGGACTCCCGTTGCACCCTTTTCTTTTCGTCTTTCACCCCGTGGCTTGTCCTCCCTTTCCCGCCCCTTCTGCCTTTCTCCTGCTCTCTCTCTATCGCTCACCGCCGGGAAGGTAAATGATTTCAAAGTAAATTGCTGTGGAAAAGGTTAGACGGGGCCCCGCCCCCTGGTAACCTACCCTTTGATTCTTTCAACGTAAAACACGTCTGAGCAGTTAAGGTACAATGCACGGACCATCTGAACATCGAAGGAACGAAATACGGCGCCGCCTTTCGGGCAGCTTCTGCGAGGCCAAAAGAAGGATCTTATCTGGTGTGGAGTTAAAATAACACTGGCGAAACCGACAGAACTGCACGGCGTCGACGAGCTTCTGAACGTTTTCTGTTCTCTTTTTTCCTGCCCTTATGGCTTTCATTCCAATAAGAAATAAAATATTGCGCGAGACTTTTTAATCGAAAAGTATTTTTGATTTTCCAGTGGGGATGCTCGAGTATTGAATGGTAGAACGCTATCAACTGCTTTGGGACATTTATTACAAAATCTCACTGTTAATTGGAAAAATAATACATACTTATGTGATTGAAACTAATTTTCAACTTCCATTTTGTTATGCTACGCGCCGTCAAGTTGATTATAAAACCCTTTTTATTTTACTTATCATCCGCATATTGCATCTTCATTTTAAGTGACTACATTTCTCATCTTATCAAAGGATTTGAACAAATTTCGAAAACAGCGGCACACTGCTCCGCCCAGTTCACTTATTCCCTTTGATAAACTTACAGACTTTTTACTCAGGATTTTACTCGGGTGTTCGAGTCTGATATGAGTAAATCTCTCTTTTTCTAATCCCTCTTTCTTTCCCCTTTCTCCGTCGCCCTTTCTCGCGTTCCACGCGTCAGTCGTCACTCTTTCTGTCTGCTCTGCTAACGGCCCGGACATGTGGTAGCAAATAACGTGTGATTGATTTCGCAAAAAGCATACCCTCGGTAGGGTCGCCAGTGGTCGGTACAAATTGAAAAATAAGTTACACGTGTCTACTCAAACGTTTCTGCCTGGGAACTTGCCCATTCCCATATGTCGGTCGAGAATGAAAGTCTCGCGGACATCACGTTTATCGTAATATGTGTTCCTCCTTATTATCTTAAAAGTAGGTAGTTTAATTACGAGAATTTTAATTTAAGAATAATAGGACACTCACTTTTCTTACGTTCATCGCGCGACGTTTTAGGTAAATTGAAATAAATTTAGGCTACGTACGCTGGAATAACAAGAACGAAAGAACTATTAAAAAATCGCAATCTAAAAGTAAAGCAGAGTATTCTGAGGATGAAGATTCTTCTGTGTTTGAGTATAACTGTGGTGCTCTCTGTTTCACGAATTGCGTCACAATATCTTCTAGCTTTTATTTTACATGCACGTATTCACCAGTGCTAAAAGTTCATCATTTTATCAGGATTTGGTTAGCAATCTATTTTTACCAATACTGCAATTTATAGAATTAAGCTTGTAATAAACCTGCCAAAATATTGCAGCACAATAATGATAATATCGTTATCTCGTGCTTTTTACTGTGCAAGCTGATATTTCATATATTTCAAAAAATTTCAAATCTGCTTTGCAAATAATTAACAAGGGTAGTATAATGATAATTAGTGGCTGGCTGTTTCCTGTTGATTGTGTTTCCCACCTCTTCTACTCATTCTTCTTTTTCTTCTTATATTTGGCAACTCACTATTTATTTGTTTTTTCATTATCTTTCTATAGACAGTTTCGCCATAGAACCAACTCCACAGTTTATTAAATTTAATTACATTTACACAAAACATTCTCTTACACATGTATGTATGTACGTATATTGATTTTTGAGAACGTACGTTTTTCACATAACGTTCCTACTTGTTCATTCGTTGCATTCGTTACACGCTCCTATTGAAACAGACAAATTATTGCTACGTCCTTCGCTGCGAGACCAGTTTTTCGCGATTAACGCGATGCTCCCATTGTAACGTTAGCTTTCGAACATGTCGTTGTTAAAGGAATTAAACACTTTCATATATTTTTATATTATAGATTACAGGTCTTTTGCGTTAGCATGATGCAGTGTTCATTTTCTACCACTCCATACTACAATGTTATAACCTGTTTCTTATTTTACCTAGATTTGCACGAATCTGGCAACAGAATATTCTAAAAAAATATTGACAATATCAGAAATGTTTATAAGACAAACTAGAAATATTTTATGAGGTCCATTGAGTAAAAGTACTTTATACTTTTTTAAATAGATCCATATGTTACATTTTGTCTACATAAAAAGACAAGAAGACATGATTGATCTCTTTAGATGACAAATATTTGAAGCCTTACAAGTAGTGATCTGTATTTACATACACGATGTTATAGATCTACTGACACAGTTAATCGAATCACTTTAACTAAAATACAGTCAAAATGTATTCCTCTCTTTAAAAAAATACACTTGCAATCTCAATGACACTTTCGTGGGTAAAATTGCAAATAAAATTAGACCACGGTCCCCTGGAATATTAAAACTTCACCTAATAATATTTCTTGGTGTCACTTATATTTCAGAAAATGTTCATTTAACACACTTTATGTGCCTCATCCTGTATGATTAATGCAGAAACATCTTGTACATCTTGCTAATACAAATAGATGAATCAAATAGTCACTTATCCATTAACAATAGCAGACAATACTAACGTTTCCTCTATTTATGCTTTCGACGCAATCAGCTCCTTGCTAATAAGAAAGAGAAGTTGCTGGTGGGCGGGCAATTAATTCTGTTAATATATTCATGTCGAATTTGCGTTGTTACGCCAACGCACGAGTTCCTCGTTCACATTCTACGGAAGAGTGTGCTGCACGCCACGTCTCGGCTTACGAGCATCCGACTACACTGATTCATCCAGAAGCAGACGGATATTAATTAGTTATAAATAATGAGCAGCGGCATTTAACTCACCCGGGAACTCGTCCCTTTAAGATCAAGTAATTTCGCAGGATGACAAACATCTTTTCTTGCCAATTAATAGATGATTAATTGCCAGGATGACACTCTAAATTTCACCGTGGCCTTCTAATCTGTGATGTACAAGCTGTTCTCCAACCGCGCCGTTGTAATTACCGCGATGTTTTCACGAGATAATGTATTAAAGGCTTAACGTATCGAAAATGCTAATTACTAAATCGGCTATGAGTAAGCGTGGCAAGCAACTTCAGAGGATTCCATCGTGATCTACAAACTCGATTTTGTATTTTCATACAAGCAGTATCTAATCAAGTGGTGCGCAGTTTCATTTTGTAAACCCCTCGTTATGCTTCAAATTATTTCTGCATTCAACACAATTATTTCTATCATCCTTTAGAATTTCAGACACACATATAATCTTCTTCAAAGATGAGACTCATATCTGGCCTCTATGAAACAGATTAATATTTTGAAGTTGAATTGTAATAATGATTGCTGCATTACGACATTGTTCATCAAAGAATTCGATTGTTAAACTGTATATATTTGGTGTTGTTAAACTATACACGAACGATAGCAATAGCAGTACGTACGACCGTAGCGGACGGTCTCCGCGATTCGTTCGTTTCCGGTGATTGCGCAGTGATTGCGACGTCACTCACAAAATCAGCCGGTCTGCGCTTGGCAAATTAACGCAATTTCCAAAACAAACGGACTTTACCGGCACTCTGCGTCTAGAGTGTGCTCGGTACATATGGTATGTACGGGTGCGTATATACGGTTTAATTGCGAACTCTGCCGCAAACACCACTCGTTTATTACATCCAGAAAAACACCAAGGAAATCACACTGAAATCTAGCGTCCGCTGAACATTGTTTCAGCAAACGGACCGATATTCCCTCCAATCTTCCGCTATAATTGAAGGCTCCCTTGACGCCGACTGGGCATGAAGCTTTGATGATTCCAGCGCCAGAAACCTGCTTTAGGTTATTGACACGTTTGTAGAGAACATTAAATTTTTCACCCTTATTGGCGAGCATCAGACGATGAAATTTAACTTTAGGTGCCTTTGAGTTCTATTTGCAACGACAGTGTAACAATAATACAGTCTCAGCTCAAGATAGTAAATTGATTAGACTTCAATTTAAAGTATAGCGAAAAGTTCTTTAAATTATAAGGCTTAGAATATTAACCTTATTGAACAAAGTATTAATATGCAGTTGTATTGTATGCACAGAATATTAAAGAGAGGTTCATAACAATTTTTTCAGCACTTCTTGACATTGATGTTGGCAAATATTTTCTCCTGAACTCAAGTATCATTTCTTTGATGGTATGTTGTTAGCCATTTTAAATTGCGCTTCTCTCACTCCCGCTCACCCCCAATATTCCACGCTCGAATCCTCCGCCCGAGGCTTTTTCACCCTACATTTCAATCAGTGCTCTTGACAGGCCCTCCTTCAACTTACTGTAAGAACCACTTTTCCTCTTGGCAAACTAATTGCCAAATTAACAAGGAAAAATTAATCTTTGCCTGATCGAAACTAAGCGTAACGTGAAATTCTCAATTAATCGCCTTTGCTAGTGCTCAATTTTCGCAAACGCAGACCTGCCTTTCATAATTCGAAATTTCAACGAACCTTGACTGCTCCAAATGTCGTTTGAAAATATTATAGTTGCTTCAGAAATCCCTGACCATAAAACCACAAACTTTTGCCAATCCTAATAATCCCTTAGTCATTCGCGTTCGTCGGTCTACTAGAGAAGATACCTCTTTCCTTCGATACTATTTATAACACAAAATATCCAAAACTTTGTACAGAGCCTCCCTCTGAAGTAATTAGGTACTGATTCTTCAAACGACCATAAGAAACACGAGTGAATCTCGACTAAAGGAGTTGTTCCTCCTTCGTTACCCTCAAACTGCGATCTAATTACTCCAGAAAGGTTTAATTGCGTCAAACAATTCTCGAATTTAAGTTACTTCTCTGCAACAGATTAAGAAAGAGCCGGGAGAACGACGAATCAAAGAATCGGGAAAGTTGGCCGCGTTTAAGGACGGTCGTTTAAGAGCCGTCGTTTCGTCGAGAGGGAAAGAAAGAAGGGCAGAGGGGGACGGAGCGACGAAAAAAAAGAAGAAAGCAACGACAGGAATTAAGAGAGGCGTAGCGAAGAGAAAACACGAGGGTAGAGAGGCGGACAGGAGGAGATAGAAGTTGTTAGGAAAAAGGGAAACGCGGTACTCCCGAAGAGACCATTGGTAAACTATGTATTCGTTGAACCGATTGAAAGGCACTGTGGCGTGCAACGAAAGGGATACAAAAAAAAAACATCGAGCCCGCAATAAAAGCTCCCCGTAAAGCGAGTTTTTATTTCGCAAAGTCGGACGAGTGACCCGCGGGGTTTCGTTCCTTCTCCCTCCGATCTCTTTCTTTCGACCATTCTAACCGCCCTCCCAGCCTCGCCACCCCCCGGGCTCAACTCTTTTGCTTCTTTTCTCTCCTCCGCGAGCCCCCGAGAGCACGGCGATTCTTTAGTTTACTTTCGGAGTTTCAGGTCCGCGCCTTTCCGCGCGCATTGTACTTTATTTATTTAGTGCACGCGTGCCTCCTCGTTCAGGCGAAGGCATCGTCTAGTGAAAACTGAAATAGCAGGAGGGGGATGAGCCGCCCTGTACAGGCCGGCTTGCATAGATGAATTTATGGCGGTGGCGCCCACACGCCGATCTCGCGACATGGAAATTTTCTGCGAATTTCGGGTGGAATATGACAGTGAAATTGCCCCTGGTTACGTTCTACCTGGCTCACCAACGAGATTTAGTCGTCAACGATTATTGAAAGTAAAAATAATGAGGCCCCGAGGTTTGTTTCGCGTTTACGGAATGCCGGTTGGGGATCAGACGACGTGTTAATGAAGTGAAAATATTTTTCCTTTTTAACTATTTTATTTTTTTTGCTTTACTACCCGGTTGCACCCGGAATTTAGATTTTAATTGTATAAATTTTTTTTTGGGAAAATAGTCACGTTCATCTGGATTAGCCAGGCATAATGAGCTCCGGCACATTTCGTCACCTCAGAGTTTACCGTTCGAAAGTTTTTAGGCGACAAACAAACACATAGACATATAAACTTGCTGCTTTATATATTAAGATATTTACTATCAATTAATTGATGAAGGTACAAGTGACTGCTTCTTAGCGTGTCTAGAATTTTGATCAAGGTTTACAATTTCTGTAACTCTCACTGTCTCTAGCGAAGGTTAGTTGTCTTCGGGTCTAAGATTTTAATTTCTTGATCGGTTTATACAGTTAGGGCCTTCTCCTAACCAGGAAAAGTTCCCAAAAGCGGAGAGAGAACAGGGAAGTGGTGGGAAACGGGCGAAGAGGCCTGGCGATAGAGGAGATTATATTGACTTGTTCTACTGAATGTGTCAGTTTAAGACTTGTTTCCCTTTCTTCACGAACGAATACTAACAGAGAAGTCTGTAACTGAGAAATTCTAAAGGTTATGAAATTTTGGGAAATTATGAAAGGTGTGTTGATAAAATACTACGCTATCTGTTTTATTGTACATTGTTCCGATGGGGTAAAAACAAATATTGAAGATTTAACTTTTCTCGTTCCTGTTTTATCCTTCGCAAATGGTAATTTATAAATTTTTATAAATTTCATAATACTATAAAGTTTTGTTCGTGTTACTTTCTACGCTGTTCAAAAATTCTCTGCGGAATTCAAGCATTTTAAACAACACAGCTCGGATTTAAATTTCAAGGTAAATATTTTAAAGTCGTATGGGAGTTCCCTCTTTGAAATCTAAAATTGTCCTTTCGAAGCAAAAACAAGTTAACTGCAAGCACTTCCCTTCCTTCCTTTCCATGAAGAGCAGAATTAACTTTTTTAATCCGCAGCAGCAAGGATGTAGTCACTGCCGCTGGAAAGCTTGAATATACATATATAAGAAAGAAGTTCATAAATGCAACAAAGTAATGAATTGTGAATAATGCATCGCAATAAGAATTACACAATATCATTTTCAGTGGGGATTCAGTTTTCATTTCAATTATTCTGTGCAACGTCTTCAAGGGCTGGATCCCCTCAATTAAAACACGTTTAGTACGTTTAATGTTAATAGTATAATCTTACACTTACTTGAAAAATTCTCCCAAATACTATTTCATTATTTGACATCGTTTATTGACATACCTTTGCAATACAATTAATTTTCCATAAAAAAATTTGATTATGTCAAGACTACTGAGAACATTGAATGACTATTTCCTCTATAATTGATTCATTAGTAGATAGTTACACTGTAGATAAAATATCCTAATTCTGAACAATCTACTTCACTATAAATATGTTCTAAATGACATAATCAAATTATGGAAATTTTTTGCAAGACACGTATTTCGTAGGATTTCCGCCTTTATTCAAACAACTAATATAATTATAAATTTATACTCCATTTCTTAAAGCATCCCATACATTTTACTCAATCTGAAGACGCCATTTCCGTTTTACACTGAACCGTAGTTCCGTGTTCTTCCCGAAGTCTTTCAAATCCTTCGACAATGATACGCGTTTAAGGCGACTCCGTGGGTCGCGAGAGGAATATAGGCAGGATCGTCTGGTTTCTGAATAATTTTTGTAAATTGGTCCCATATGTACGACCGACGAACCCCCTCGAATTCACAACTACCAGGGGGAACTACTAACATTTATACTTTTCACTTCCGTGTGTGTTCGTAAGCTCTCAGTTGGCGTTCTCACTTCGTCCCGTTGTCCCTTCTATCCCGCTCGCTTTCTCCCCTCGTTCAGCGCTTACCTTGCACACGTCATTCCAAGAGCGGAATTTTAAAACCGCTCCGCGGAAATAAAACAGCTTTATGGCCATCGTAAGCCCCGGCGCGGCTGGTTGCTTTCGAAAAATATAATGTCTAAGCGGCAGCCTGCTTCGGTATAACGTCTATCCATGGCGTTCATGATGCGCTGGATGTATTAACGATTAACAGTAAGATACTGCAGATAAGTTACAGTTTATTTCCCTCTACATTCAAACGTGATACATAATTGCAGAGAATTGCACTTTAATGTGGGGAATACATAGCTGGAAAATTATAAAATATTTAGGTACTGTGATAATATAATGGACAATTATGTTGTGATGTGTGTAAATAAGGGGAATATAAATGTACCTGCTGATGGTTTTTAAATAAATGACGCATAGAAGTGGTTGCCATACTATAAGGAAAGTTGAAATTGAAAGTATTATGTATCAGTGGAGTATGGAAGGTGAGAAACTTATGAGACATATGTACTAGGACGGAGCGATACTATGTAGGCGAAAATTTAAATTTGAATTTTCAGTTGGCCTGGGTGCGGGATAGTTGTCTTTTGATTAATCACACACAACAGTAAAAAAAAATTGGAAAAATATTCATGTTTATCTAATTTCAATAGAACGAGATGTGACACGAAACGTGAACATGAAATTAAATATTTATAAAGTACCATAAAAACGTAACAAGAAATTATAGCTGACTATATGAAGCAGTCGATTTCCTTGGTCCGAAAAAAAATTTCAAACGTTTAAGTGGCGCCATATATGAGAATTGATGTGGATAAGCATAAGTTATTCACCCCAGACGGGCACAGATCTATCGCCTCGTTGATATCCTTACGCAAACACGAAGACACGCGATACCATATGACTGGGAACGCGCGCCCGGAAATGGGAATACCTTGTGACGCTTCCTTCTGAATTTCGATGATGCTTTCTATCATCATACACTATCTGCAGAAATCGTTTCGCGAGACAAATAGACGAAAATATATGTAGGAGGAAAATGGGAACAGCTGCGATTCCTTTCTCTCCATACAAATATCCGTTCGAATAAACGTGTCGGGTAGGCGTGTATATCTAAATCTTGCAAAGGAAGGTATTTTTAAAGTATTCCTCGACATAGAAGGCGATCTCCAATGTTTCGTGTTCGTATGCATAAATTACTTACGGCCGTGTCATTGATTACAAATAAAAATTAAGATGTATCAAGGTTCGCTCGAAATGTTTAAGGAGCTTCGCTTTATTAATTAGTAAATCAAAAGACAAATGAGTAAAATAATACTACTTGAAGTTTTCATTTACATCGTACACAAAAATAAAATAAACACCATTTCCCAGGAATACGTGAGCGAGTCACAATTTCATGGCGTCGCATCGTGATAGGCAAGCCAGACAGACGCAAGATGGTACGTAACTGCGACGGCCTTAAAACTCGTAATGGCGAATGCCACGGTAAGGTCAGCACCGATGGCCACTTTATGGTTAGATTTTAAACAAAATACGAAACCCGTAAAGCGATGGTCGTTAAACACGGTTGGTAGCCTGCGTCCCAAGGACCCCTCATCCTTCGGCCCCCAGTTCGATCCTTCTGGTCATCCTGCGGCGAACGGACGGTCCGATACCAGGTCGACCTTTAAAAGCCCACTCCATCAAAAGGGTAGCTTTTATACCTTCTATATTTACGAGGGATGTTTCTTCTTCCGCTGCCGGCTTCCTCGCGATAAGAGTTACAGTCTCAGCTATATCGACCTGTCTTCTGCCTGCGACTGCTACGTCTTCTGTGAAATCGAACAGAATTCGTGAAGGCATAACGTATTCAACGGTGCAATATTAAACCCTGCATTAGGAATTACACAGCCAACCCTGGCGTTTCCATGATTAAGAATCTCGTTTCATACACACAGGGTGTCCTGTAACTGATGGGCCAAATGAAAAAGTGATTTACATTAAAGAATACGTATGTAGATAGTACGGAATAAACATTACGGGATTTACGATCTCACAGGATATCTATTAACTACAAGTCTACTTGATTATGAATTGGTTAAATATGAAAATAAAAACAGTGTGAGAGTGAGTTACTTTCTATATTCTTCAAGTAAGCATTATTTAGAAGAATTTTATAAACTAGTCCAACTTCAGCAACAATCGAGGACTTTGCAGCAAGAGGGGTGCAGCGTGATTTTTGGCAGTTTTTGAATTGTGGTGTGTAATATGTGTAAAAAAATCTTCGATGCGCGTTTGATACAAATCCGATAACAAATGAACGATTTGTTGCGTATTTTAAATCTTATTGTTTTGCCGAATACGAATGCTCCAGATTTGAAAAATTTCCCAATAACAGAAATAAAAACTTATCAACTCAATAACTACTACTACTTAGATATTGTGTGAAAATATACATTTTCGATAAAATGCAAAACGCTGTTTCGAATATTACGCAATCGGGAGGATATCCGTATTTATGTGGAAGTTGTTTGCAACAATGGTACTCTTCTGTTTGCCGTTGCTTTCACATAAACAGGTTTCCCATACTTGAATACAAGTGCGGAGTGAGAAACAGAAAAGCACTGTCGCTGACATCGCTGCGAACATGGACAATAGTGAATGCATTACGCGAGGCAAGGTAAATATTTGGTGCTAACGGGCGAATACCGGCCGCGCAACATCATGAAACACGAACACGCCAGTAAATTTCCACGTATTCGGGGAGCAGTTAGAAAATCCCGCTGCAACACAGACCTACCCGTAATACGCGAATCGAAGGATCAATTAAATCTCAGCTCCCGCTGCAATGAAATAAACACAGTAGTATTCGAATCGATTTGCCATCGAAGTCATACATTACTTCTATTGCATCAGAGTTTACTTTTGTTTGCACACGGACTGTCAATAGTTTCACACTCCACTTCGTTAAGGGCCTTTTCACACGACACACTTGTGCGGTTCATGACTGGAATCTCGGATATATTCAGTTAGCAGAGATAGTACTGGTTTAAAAGAAAACAAAAAATAGGAAGAAGGTGGAAGTATGTAAATTTGGTGAAAGCACCAATAGTGCGAATAAATTGAGTTACGTGGAAGCATGCCTTATGTTCAGTGGATCAAGGTGGCGTGCGAAGCAAACGTTAGGGAAATACGAGTTTTTCTCTGGTTTACACACATTTCTGCAAAATATAAGTGGGATCCCAAATACGGGTGCAATTGAGAACCTTGCAGCTCCATCTTTACCAACTTCGAATAAATTAGAAAAAACTGTTTATAAAATTATTGCTTTGACTTAACATTGAAGAGAGAACAATAAGTAGCAGTTATTAAATTGATAACTTTTTATTTCCATTTTTGGCGAATTTTTCAAATCTGCAGCTACCCCTGACTTGCAAAATTTACAATAAATCGCTCATTTCTTATCGGATTTGTATCAACCGTGCACCAAACGACGTAGAATTTTTTTTACACGTATTACACATGATAACTCAAAAACTGTCAAAACTGGAGCTGCACCCCTCTTGCTGCAAGGTCCTCAATTCGAAAATAGTTGATTTTCTGTGAAAAATTAGTAAAAACTGTGCAAGACGGTTCTATCTGACAGCAATAACTCCATTTAGGCGAAAGTTCCAGATACTAAAACTTAAATCCAACACATACTAATATCTTCTCCAGCATTACCCTCATACGTCAAAAGTCCTGAACTACCACAAGAACAGCCCACTTGCACAGTGAGCCTCGGAACACTGCCCCACGTTTGCCGCCAAAAGCTAAAAGTTGATCAATAGCGAAAAACGCTCGTAATCTGAATATTCAAACAAGATGGGTTCATGAATATTCCCCGTCGTCATCATCCGAATAAATAGGTATCTGTTTGTCCGACTAGCCGCAACAGCCGCCTGCGTGTTCACTCAACTATTTGCGCGCGTATTTCCTGACAGCATTAACAGGGGGATCAATAGAACGGGCGATAACGCGCGTTTAAATAAAATCATCCCGACGTCTCTCTGCCCCGGAAGATAGAGCACGATTGGAGAGAGGGCGGCGGGAGCGGCTGCACGAAGGTCTCAAATGGGTATCGAGCCCGATACGTATTCCCATAAATTCTTTTTTCCCTCGCTCTCCTTTTTCGCATGGTTAGCTCCTTCGCACTCATTGACTGCATGATTATGCAGCGAACTCATGTCGGTTCGAAGGTCTGCATATATTTTTATGCGCGCCGGCGCTGGTCCTAGACGAGACGTCGTGAAGGGTGGTGCATAAAGAAGGGAAAAGAAAAAGTGCTCGGAAAATATATCCAACACACGCCCCGCACGGCACGCAGTTGTGTTACCTTCGTTACCCGCATTAACATAACCGTCGAAGCAGAAAGCTGGCGGCCGGGCGTTCGCCCGTGCCGCGCCGAGCATCGATTGCAACGCGAAATATGCAAACCAAATTATATTTCACCACTATGAGCCGGGATCGCCGGGCACTTAATGAAAAAATAGGGCGCGAACGCCGTGGCCAGTTAGCCGTAGGCGCGCATTCAACGCACGGTGACGCAGCGCGTGCCCTGCGCTTTTCTAAAGGGGCCGTTTTTGCTACAGTTGTCTCGCAGTTTAGAACCTCGAAGGACGTAGGTGTAGTGTACCCGTGCTAATTGTAAGTACCGAATAAAATAAATACTGAATCGATACTGAAGTAGAAACTGCTCGGTATAAAACGGGGTACAATTTGTCAGTTGAAAAGGGAACCTGTGAGCAGAGTTATCAGTAGGGTAAAGGGCTCAAATTTCGCCTCCCCATTTGTATTTGATCCTGTAGAGGGTGTATAAAATGTTAGAGTGAACTGGCACTTGGCATGAATTTTCTATGAACGTTTCACGACAACAAAATGTAATTATGTCATGTCGATACAAGATAATAAACAAAATGTGAAAACCTGCAAAATGTGAGATCTGAAAGAAGTGTTCCTAATTTCTCTCCCCCAAGAAAATGTTTGTAAACCAGGAAAGAAATTGAGAAATTAATTGTTTTATTGATACAAGTGATCTTACAGTTTATGTGTGCAGGCAATCCCGGCAAGTAAACGTCTTCTTTTCGCATTTTCACTTATACTTATACTTTTACTTTAGTTTATTTTTAACACTTGTTGCGTTTGTTTGTCGTTGCCTCTATTTTAGTTTCACGGTTAGGCTTCCCAACAGTGTTACCACTACTGCCTCGCCTTTACTCTTATTGACTATGCTAGCTATAAATACCCCAGTTTCTTCTTTTTTAAGTAATAAAGACAATTAATAATAATAATAATAATATTACTGTCAAAATACTATTGAAGCATCGATTCCATTAAAGCTTTCGCAAGCCAATGTATGTATATTTCTCGGTAAAAATATTCAAATCAGATCTCAGAGCACAGAGCAACCCTCCCATTCGCATACCCCTAAAAGCACGCCCTGAAAACGGGATCATACTTTCGCCGTTCCGCACCCCCATTTATCAGAACCCGAGCCGCCACACAGAACCGCGTCACCTTCAAAGCAACAAAGTAGCAACATTTCTCTATAACTAAGTGATCCCAAGCGGAGCTCGTAAAACCCGCAATCCCAGCCCGACGCTTCACACTCACGTAATCCACACAGGGGCGCGCAGATTCAGGAGCGTTTTCGAGAGGAATCGTTCGACGTGCACGGGTGTAAATAAGCAACAGCGAAAGTCGCGAGACATATTTGTTCGCCGCAGATTTCCCTCCGTTCGCGGTGGTTGCCCCCGCAGAATGCGTTGCAGCGGGCAAAAGGGGGCGAAGAAGGAGGAGAGGTACCGCGGGGGACCGAAAAGCCTGGAAGCGTGGTAAATAACGGGGAAGCCTAATGTTGCATGAAAGCGATAAGCCGTCACCTGCGGGCTGTATATATCGTCGGAAAGATTGCGCATTGGTCGCCGGCGTAGTCCGCTCGGTATCGAGGGGCCATCGTTCCATCCGCTCGTTCTAAATAAATAACGAACGGTAAGCAGAACGACGATGCCGGGATGCTCTGGGAACAGCGGAAATTCGTCCGGCAGAAGCGGCAGCGGAAGCGGCAGGACACGTAGGAACAAGGAGCAAGGGCGAGTCTCGAGACGTAGGAAATGGTCGTTTCGTCTACGGGCAGGGGAAGCGGCTCGCATTTCTCTCCGGAAGCCCGACGACAAATCGCTTTGACGTGGCTGTCGGTCGGAAAATTTCGCTCCTTCTGAGGTTACCGCTGGGAACACGCGATCGCTCATTGCACGCCGTGCCAGATTTCTGTCACGTCCATTTGTTCAACTCCTGGGCCCACCCCCGTTCCTAACGCCGATCGAACTTGATCGAGCGTGTCCCGCGTCTCGGTGCACGGCATTTACTGTTAAACGAATTAATACACGGCGGTGCGCGGAGGGAGGCGGCTGTTCGCGGCTGGCACGGTTGATTCAGCGGTGTCTCGTGGGTATAGAAACTGATTAGAGTTGTTACGGAATCGCGCCCCCCCCACGTAACGGAGTACCGATTCCATGTTGCGGTTGGGGAACAAATTTTTTCACGCCTTTCTAATGCCCCCCGCGCATTCATCTCGAGCAATTTTACGCTGAAAATGTAGCGGAATTCCGGCTATTTTTCAGAGTGATGCGTGATATCGGGAAATCGCTGAAATTGACAGAATACTTGAAATTCATGACTGTGTTGGGATCGATTTGCTCCCAAACAAAATTGAAAGGTTTTTTCTTAAACGAACCTGCGTCTGATTTTGATGGGACTTGCGTGTAAATCTAGTTTGACTTTCTGTTTTTTTTTTTTTATGGGCGACCGTAGTATTTTTACATGTGTTAACTTAAATATGTACCATCCATTGGATGTCTCATTTGGGATCTTTTATTTATATAGCCCTACAGTGCAACTCCCAGCAAATCATCCTTATATTTTGGAGATTGATTCAGAGTCACAGAAAGTTATTTAAAGCAGCTGTTCTGGAAGATTGTGTTGAGTAAACACGATGCAGTAGTTTGGCCCAGTTTATTCTTCTTCACAGAAGCGAATAATAGAACGAAAGGCAATACTTTAGAGCATAAATGAAGGTACTTTATTTTAAAATTAAAGAAAAGTGGACTGACCCCTTAAATAACAATTACTTGAGACATCGTCCCGTTAACGGTACTGTAACAGAGAACATTTACTTTAAAATATGCTTATCGTATACAGGTTGCTCTTATTAACGAACTTTGTTTCCACTGTTTGGGGGTGTTTGTTTCTGAACGCGGACAAATTTTTGCAAGAGACCCTGCGCCACTTCCAAAGTCATCCGATTTAGTTCTTTTCTCGCCGGATTATTCCTCGGATTTGCATGAAAATGAAACTTTCATAGATGGGCGAAATTAATGAATTTTAATAAGGGACTCTGACTCTCCCTCCTCTCTCTCCCCTCCCAAGCTAACCGTCCTCTTTCTCCTGTTCACCATATCGTCGTCTTCCCATTATCGTCAGACAAATTAAATGCGCCAACGGTGCCGAAAAAAACTTTGATTTTTGCTTGACTTCTTCCTCGGCACCCTTTACGTTCAGCTTCGTCACATCTCCCCGCTCTTCCACCCTTCTCCCTTTCGCGGTGATCTTTCCTCCCTTCCTCTCCTTTGTTCTTTCTTACTGCTGATTTAATTAAGATTCGTCAAGCGGCACAACGGAACGAAACGTTTACTGCTGTACGAGAAGAATATCGATCCTTCGTTTAACACCGCGCGCTAGAGTGTAAATATTCCGAGCTATTCACCTCGACGGAAGAAATTTATTAGCTTGCAGCTGGTACATAATAAAGCGCAATTTATTTGCCACTGGCCAGTTTTACGTTTCAGCTTGCATACAGCTGATTAAGTTTTGCACACTGCTCGGTGTCGATTGGAAATTGTTTGAAAGTCACAACGTTCGCGGGTACTGAGGAAATAGATTATGAAGCAGCTTGTGTTATTTAAGTAAATGTATCTTGATCGTCCGTTGGAGATTTATTCATAATCCTTTGATCCAAAATACGTGAAATAGAATAACAGAAATTCACATGTTTATTCTCCAAGAGATTTGAAATGTAAGGGGAACTGTGAAATGAAAACTACTGTAACAAGCAAGTTGAAAACTGTTTCAGGTTATGAACATATTAAGAGTCTTTTTACAGGACACTGTTTCGGCTCGCAGTTGATATTTCAAGTGAAGGGTAAAGAGAAAGAACAGAGAATGTTACAAAACAGCTTTACCGCGAAAATTAATTTTTAATATCTAATCTGATGACATCTTAATTTTTTTATGATAATATCGAATTTTCACGGACCATATCAGAGGTTTGGGCCTAAATGGCACATATTTTACACATCCTGTAATTTTTTCCCAAGTCTGAACCTCATTTGCAATCAGGAAAAAATGAAGAGAAAAAAATATTCGAGAAAAACGCGTTTAAAGTTTCTTAAAAGATAGTACTTTCGGAAAAAGCAATAAAAAATCGATTTTTCGACTTAGTCTTCTTAAATCGCAAAATCACGAAAAATGGCCATTCCCAGTTTTTCCCCTTACCCTTTCATAATTCTTCTATCTGTTTCTATCATTTTATAAACTAATGCTATCTCCGTCAAGCAAATGTGTCTGGGATACCAGCGACTATACATATAAGCCAGTGCCTAACAGCTTCCAACCCCTGCATCGTATTCATTAGCCACGCATGTTCATACGTCATACTTCCCACTTCGTCTTCCACCCCATCACTCCATAAGCTAGTCCAGCATACTATGTACAATCACTTCAAGCAATGACATTTATTTTAAACGCCCATTATCAAACCCAACTCCTCGTGTCGCCTGCAACGATCTAATTACTAGTAATTTGCTTTCAGGTAAGACAACTCCGTGGACTGTATAAATCGTGGACTCACGATGACTGGCGACGATCCGAACCAGTAAGTAGGCCGCGTTAATCTATAAATATCTGAGATTATCCCGAGGCGGAATCTCCACCCTCGCCAATTCGTCAACGGGGCGACGAAGGCGCGCATTACTTTCCCACTTTATTGGCCGACGAATAGGGTGATGTATGGAGGATCCTGTCGAGAAGGAGGGAGACGGAGGATGAGGAAGGACGGCTGCGGAACGAGGATAGGGCGCCGGCGAAACGAAGCAGGAGGAAATGAGAGGGCGGAGAGGGGAAGGAGCGAGAGTTTATAAGTTGGTAATTTGAGGCACGGGGCACGTACGCGGATCCAGATCTTTGCGGCGCCGAAATAAATCAGCCACCTACGACCCCCGGGCCTCCTTCTCCTTCTTCTCCTTCTTCTCCGCCGCCACTTCCTCTCTCCGCTTGCACTTCACCGTCTCTTCCACCTTCCTCCACGGCCTTCCAGCCTAGCAGCCCTTTCTGGATCTTCACACAAGCCCGCGGTTATTTATTCGAGAATTACCGTCGCTTATAATAAGCCCCTCTTTATTCCCCAGCGCCGCGGCAGTCACGGCACTCACGCTGGAACAGATTTTCCAGTGATTTAATGGAGCCCCCGTGAAAATACAGACCGTGTACAGCGGCCTGTCCCCTTTATCGCCGTGGAAAAAAAACGATTACGGCCAGATATATCGATCCCTGCTCGCCGGTTACCGAACGGTGCCCGTCTCGCCGTTCTGCAAGCACGTTGCCGCGTTACCGAGCTTCCACTTTCCCCTTTAAAGTATACCGCCGCGACCTGGCAAGCGAGAAATTACAGGAGGATTTCCAGCGGCCTGAAAGAGATCTTGGATGTTCCTCGCGGCACTTGGAAATTGTAGCCGATAAATTAAACCGATCGGCAACCGCCTCGGTAATGGAGCTCCGTCGGACTGGGCTGACGAACCGAAAATGTATTCACCGCGAACCAATTCGAATAACCTTCGAAAGTTAAAGCTGATTAGGGAAGGATGTGTTTGAGAGATATGGCGGTTAATAATTGAATGATTTAATGGGAAGTGGGCAAGTTTGAGGAATAGGTTCTGAGGAATAGAAATGCTTATTGATTGTGGATCAAGTATGTTTTTAATAACTTCGATACAGAGAAATTGATTTAATCCTTTTTGTGTAGCGTGCGCTCCCTGAGAGTAGTAGCGTGCGCTCACTGACTGTGCTGTCAGGAAAAACTATGTAAAAAATGAAAATTAATTTTTCCCTTAAGTTAATATAGAAGCTCTGAAGAGAAAGAGGAATTAATTAGCTGTCCCTCAAGCTTCACATACAATGAGCGAAGCTTGAAAGTTACATTTTCGGAGATCCGTTATGGTTGCGTTTTATGTAAAAGTGAACGAAAGTGCGGTGAGAATTCTGCACGAAGAATTCTGATTTACTTCATACGTGTTCGATGTGATCTTCGACCTGGTGACTGGCCGAATGTGAGCAAATATAGGAAACATCTCTGATAGGAACGAAGGTTACTGTGCGCGCGCAATGGAACCCACCCTCTGGAGGTGTGGTCACCCCATTCTCTCTTCATCAAATGGCTATAGAATTTCCATGCAATCAAAAAATCTACGAACCGAAAGACGATTATAGCTTGAAAATCGTGAAGCACACTCTGGTCCCCTATACAAGTACTGCAGATGAATTTATCGGTTTTCAACGTATTTCAAGCGGAACCATCACTATTCTTTAATTAACGTAGATTCTGTAAGACATTAGGTTTACACCTTTATTTGTTAATTTCAGTTGTAAATAACTGACAAGGTTATCTCTTCGAAATCAAGCAGAAGTTTTAAACATGTTAATAACGAACATTTACACTGAAATTAATTTGTTTATGTTCTTACTCGTTGAAGCAGAGTATGTTGCTTGAAACAGTTAGGAGATCAGATATTAGCTGTGCAGTGGAATAGATCAAATGTTAAGAATGGAAGAAGTACTGTATACTTTGTGGAGCTACATTTGTATCGAATGCACAAAGCCATGTGATGAAGTTTTTCATTAAGTCACATTTCAGTTATATTGTTCAGTGTGTTTCGGGGGTGGCAATCATTCTACCCCTTTGGCCAGTTACAAAGCAGAAAGAGACAAAATTATGAAGTACGAAGTGCAAGAACTAATTTAGACGAGACACGTTTGTGGCTTGCAGTTACTATTTGAAACATATACAAAGCTATCGAGTTGTCATTTTATTTGATTTACCCTCTGAACGTCACATGTCCATTATTATTATTATTATTATTCTTCTTTATACTCGGAAACATACAAAGAACAGTGATCCATAAAGAATAGCGAAGTAAATACTGTTAAAAGCCTATCCGTAACTAAATAACTAAAACTAAAACTAGAACTAGGAAAGAAAAGAAAGAAGAGAAAAGTTAAGAGAAAAAATTATTAAAAGAAAAAATGATTATGGGGTATTAAGATAGAAAAGCATAAACGCAGATGGACAGAGAGGGACGAGACAAGGAAATTCTTCTATGTTCTTCATTTACAACAAACAGTAATTCTTGGTAAAAAGGTTCTTCGAAGAATTGAAAAGTGTAAAGTAAGTATACTCCATGCTTTGTTTCAATATCAATCTCATTCAGGTCAATACTTAACAACGCAAAAAGTAGTGTTAATAAATTAGACACACGTATGCTTCGACGCGTTCCATTAATAAACGAACTTAATTGATAACACAAAAATGATTCTAGAAAGCTTTTCTCCTATTGGAGAACTTAGGCACGATTACTCTGCATTTCCGCGCAGGCGCGGAAAGATTGTTGTATCTGTCAACATCTGGGTTACTAGACTCGAAAGCCATCAATGAGACACCGTGGCCTGTTGTCAGAAACGCTGCACATCTGAACGCTTCCATTGATCGCCATGTATCCTCGATGACAAGCCGCTTGAATTTAAAGTAGGATACTCTTTCTCATCGACAATGTGTCTTCTACTATCCAAGAAACACAACTGTGCCCGCCACTTATCTTACGACCAAAGAATAAAACGTCAAAATTTTCGAGTATGTGCCATCACAGTATCTCGCCCGAAGGGGCCCCAATTACAAAAACTGACAAGACCAGTTAGTTGTACCTATAGAAGGAACGAAGGGAAGGGGTTGAAGCCAGCACCCTCGGGCGTCACGAAGCCCAAGAAGCCAAGAGGGTAAAAGGGCGCGTAGATGTTAAAGGGCGGAATGGCAAAACGGTCAACACTTTTGCAGGTATCGTAACGGACGTACGTGATCGCGCATTGAATTTCATTGGTGATAGCCGCGAGTGGCGGGTAATATATCCAGCGCAGTCAAGCCCTTTCCTTCTGGGCCCACTCACCCTACCGCCACCCACACCCTCCCCCGAACATCGAACCCCGTCCCACGCAATCCACCCGTCCAGTGTCCCCGGCGTGCGGCCATTGTGCGAAGCTTTGTTCGAACGGTGACGGGGTCACATTAATCTGTCTCTCACCCCTTCAGCATACCGCGTACGTTATACGATGCGCACCGGCGTGCACCCCATAGGTACCGCATCACCCCATTTTCTAGTCTCCCGATAGTACATCCCGAGGAAAGTCGATCGATCCAGCGATCCAACGCGCTCGATCGATACGCGAGACAATGGCGCGCCAACAGCATTTTATTCCCGGAATCGGTGAACGACACTTGGAACCTTGAATTTCGATCGAGGGCCATGCATTTCGAACTTGCATCGTTTGCCTCGAGTCGACACTTAAGCAACTTCCGCGAACACGAGAGGGTCAGCTTTCCGGTTACAGCCCTTCCCCCCCACGGGATGCCGCTGTCCATTTTCCCGTTTCACCCTTGAGAGGACCCGCGATTCCGCTTTTGAACCGTGCTCCCGGTGAAAGCCACACGCCCCTGTTCATTGTTCCAGTGCCCTTCGCGGCCAAGCGTAATGGAAACGTTGATACTCGACGATTCGCGGTCAACGGGAGTGGTTGCCCCTTTCGGGCTACCTTCTTTGACTGGCGCGAGAACAGCGCGTTGCTACCTCGTGACAAAGGACGCAGGCCGTGGGCATGTTGAGCACTGGTGTTCTCTTTAAATGCACGCGCATCTTCCATATAGTACACGCACGGAAGTTACATGCGCGGGAAGTGAAGAAGTTTGTTTGGAAAATTCAACATATCGTTCGTAGATGCTTGTTGGGATATTCTGTTTCTTTCGAGTCGTTGAATCTACTTTCTATGCAAAGAACCTTTACATTCAGCTCATAAATTAGTCAGCGGATACGTTTTACACTTCACTGTGCGCGAGATGAAGTTGGAGATCAATGGATTATTCTCGTGAAATTTGAATGTGTGTTTAGGATTCAGAGTGTGAAATATTCTACGTATTCTTCGCCGTATATGCGGTATGTGTTTACGTATTGCTAGGTGTTTGTGAATGAACTGGATTCGTGAATGAATGCAACTACGTAAAGAAGCTATAGATACGTCACTACGTCTTAACTGCTACAAGTCACTTTGCTACTAACCATTCTGGCGGAGGAGAACCGGGACGAGACACTTACGATCCGATTGGAATGGACGCCTCTGAACCCTTAAAATATACGCGTTCTGAATAGAGTTGAAAGAGTCACCTCTTCGCGACCAAATGATTCGCTCGCCGTTACATTGTTTCAAGGCTCAATAGAGCGCCGATAGAAGGAGGTGCGTGCGCATTCCTATTTCGAGTTCCGAGGCTTTACTCGGTTGTATCGCGGCTGTATCGATTCACCCCCACTGGCTCTTCAACCCCCGTGGTGGGAGAGCCGGCAGTTAGCCCATTGTGCACGAGGCAAATTTTTCCAAGTTCAAGGGACACTTGCGCGGCCAGAGAAACTCGACGAGCGCGTTTTAACCTCAACACGGTGACCCATAAATTATAAGGATACCTGCGGTGAATGTAACAAAAGACTTCAGGTTTCCAAATAATTTTCAGAATAAGAAAATCATTCATACAAAATGATAATGAAACACAACTTTGCAAGGACTAACTTAAGCCACGATTTATTACAATAGACCTGCAATAATAGCAGATACTTCAGAACATAATCTACGAACATACTTTCTAACTGTTAAAAAAAAGCGCAGTTAAAAATTACAAAAATCCGTGAAAGCAAACTTTCTACCCCTAGCGAGAATTTCGGTTATACCAAATACGTAAATGCATTTAAAAACGTGCACAGTATTTACCAAGAATAAAGTTCGATCAAAGTATTGCACGGTGGAAATAAAATTCCGACGAGTGTAACATGGACTTGTATACGCCACCCCCACTCTGCTCCACGTTACCCCTACCGAGGTTGGCACGAGATCGCCCCTACAACCCCTCCGACGAGGGGTGAGTATTCGTAGTTCGATGTACGTCCGCGAGATGACGCCAGGATTCGGTTTTCCGCGTGGCAATCTGGCTCCGCGACGCCCCTACGTTGATAAGGTGGGAAGCTTCCGGGGGGATGATAGGTTCCGATGTTCGCGCAGGCACACGAGCCACGCGCCCCGTATCTAACCGAAATCTCCGCGTTCTTTGGAACACGTGAGATCGAAAGGTGGAGAAGGGGGAGGGAGGAGGGTGGGCGACGACGATACATCGGAGAGGGTGGCGTGCGTGGGGTGGCGGGAAAAAAAAAAATAATACTCACGCCACGTACGGCAGTACAGTAATTTTCAGAGCAGTCGTGCTCGGCTTGCTCTGCGGCAGGGTAAGCGTGACTGGAGGCGATAGCATCGAGATCCCGTCGGGCGGATAAGCAGCCGCCAGCCAGGCCGTTTTATTTTCTAGTTTAAAATGTAAAATAACGGGAATTTCGCAAATTACACCGGCCTGCGTTATTTGTACAAAGTAATGCGGCGAGCGTGCCTTGTCCCGTCTTTTGTCTTTCGCCTCGATCCCGCGCTCTTCCCCCTCGTTCGCTCGTACGTCCGCTGGCTTACCGATCTAGGCCCCTATGCAGTCGCTTTCGGAATTCCAGCCTGGGGCACGCTATCATTATTTTTAAGGCTGGAATTAATACAGAGGCTCGGATTCTAGTACGACTCGGCACGGAAACAGAAGAACGCGTGTTTCCCTTCTCGTTTTGACCAGCACCGGTGTCCTTACCGGTTGGCGAAAGTTCGCCAAATTATGTCGTAATCTCCTCGTTTCGTGTCATGCGAATGAATCACATTTAATTTGCATGCGTTCCCCAGGCTGCGCCAGTCCGGACGCTACGAAACGGAATTATGCATCAATTTTTCTTCAATCAAGGAATATTTCCTTCATGTCTGATTTATGAATCGTGAGAGTATGTTTGTCGGACGGTGTCGTATTGGGACGTAGTACACATAATAAGAGGAGCACTCTAACGTAAATTATCTTGAAGTTAATGTCACGGTCGGATACAAGGCTGGACAGGCGTAAGGTTTTAAAGGCGGATTTAATATGAGAGTAACAAGATCTGACTTCATCGTGGATCTCGAGGATCGGTTTACAGCCCTTTGATAACCGGACACCGCGAAACTATTGCACCCCTAACTGCCTCAAGTAGAGCGAGGTAAAATCAATGCGTTGATCCAAAACGAATTGCATGCGCAAGCATCCAAAATTCGAGAGTCTGATTGATCCTGGGTGGATGTCCAGTTGAAGACGAAAAAATTATGTGAACTCCCAAATGCATCCCTATAGGTCCGTTGCTAATTACTTTCTAAGACATCGATGTACAGGGGCGTCCGGAGACTTTTTTTCAGGGCGGGGGCAACTTTTGGATGATGGTAAAGAAAAATATACCCCTCTTGCTTTTTTTAACCCGTTTTATAGTGCCAATTTAATTAAAATTTTAAAACCGAAATTGAAAAATATTCCCTTTTTTAGTACAAACTTAATAAAGATCAGTTTTGAAAAATAAGCGATTTTTTTCTCAAAATCCAGGGGCAAATGCCCCTTTTGCCCCCCCCCCCCTGCGGACGCCCATGTCGCCGTAATATTCCATGCAAGATTTTAGCAAAATTTGCACCTGTCGGTGATTAAAAATATTGCAATATTCCAACAAAGTTTTATCATAGAGTGAATGAATCTATATCGGAGCAGAAGCACCTGAATATCGATTGCTTTTATTATTTAGCGTTATATTTACAGAAGAAATTACAGAATACGAAAATTAATGCAGCAACTGCTCAGTTTCCTCCCATTCGTAGTCCCATTCAGCTAACTTATTTAAGAGAAAAGTATCCAAACTTGTGTCACCGAATATGCATAATGTTAATTTGATACAGCACACTAACGATACAACGCCACGGAATCTTCGAAGCAGATTTAAGCAGACTTCCCCGTTTTATTAATCCCGAAATATAAATGAAACGCCTCAGTGAAAACAAGCGCGTCTAGTTTAAACCTGATGTGTTTCCAACGTTTCAGTCCGCCAGGCATTAAAATCAATATCTGCCGTACGACGTTAGCTTCATCAAAATAAACATCAATACCGTAGCGCATCCGTGGCCTAACCCGAAAATATCGATGGCGGTGTGTTATTTTTCACAAAGGGCCCCTCAAACATTTCCGTCTGGTTGACAGCGACTGGCCGGCGGGTGTTTACGCTGTGCCATTGGTCTCACAATGCACTCGACGTACAGCTCTATGGCAATCAAAGTCTGCGGACAGGGTCGACCTGACGGCAGCTTATGAAATTCAGGCCTGTGAAATATTTTACACGTATTTTTTTTTCTCCCTTTCCTCTGGCATTGCACAGGTCTGTGCATGCTGTAGATGTTGCGCAGCGGTGACGCGCGCTCCCCCCTGCCCCCGTCATACGTGCACGTCCGTCTCGTGTGCACGTAAAATGAGAAAACCGACGACACGTTCGGTCGGCTAGCCCGCGAGGAGTCGCGCGAGCCTCTACTGCGTGCTTCACGCGATATTGTCCCCGCCACTTTTCGTGAAAAACCGCGCCGAGTTACTTATTCCTGTTAACAGCCAGACAGAGAGATCGGCAGGGTCTGATGGTATTTTTATTCGCGATCGTGTGATTCATTTGATGTGACCCAAGGACTTTTCTGACGGCTGTAAAGTGCGGAGTGTTCGAGCACAGGCAATGATCGAGTACCATGATAATATTACAATAGTATCGTATATTTTGGGTATAGTTTCTTACAACGAGCAGTAAGGGAGATTTTGCGGTAGCTGTTTGGATGAATAGAGTTTAAGTGTCCTGCAGGATCATGATGACTTGATTATTTCCTAGGACTTAAGTGGATCTTAAATATACCAGAAGATAAATATTACAACGATACGTATACCAAGGTACTCGTAAGGGTGGTACTTCCCAACTTGTAGGTCACGAAGAATTTCTGGGGGCCGCCACGATTGTTGGGGCTTTTTTTTAAATATTATTAAGTTAGAATTATATTCTGAAATACCTATTTTCAATGTGTTTTCTTTACTTTAGTACCTTACCTTATATGGGAGCAGGGGGTCGCAGGTTATTTGAATATTATAAAAGGGGGTCGCGACTCAAAAAAGGTTGGGAATAACTGCGTCAAGGGAAGAGTCATATCAAGCATCAATAATGGAAAATACTCAATCGTGAAATAATAAAAAATATTAAGGCCACTTGCTTAATCAAATTAACATATAAAATATTCACTCCGTCGAGGCGACGAGGACCGTTGAACGTCTCCGTGCACGGTATGTTCGCTGCACGGCGATTCAATTTCGAGGGTTAGACTTGCCTTCGTGTATTAAATCCACGAGGAAGACGTTCCTGCACGCCGAATTGTTGCGAACGAGATATTGCGAGGGGAATCGGACCGTATCGCGTTATGTCCTAAATAAGATTTTCAAAGAGTTTGGTGTGTGCTGCAGAAAAGTGACGGTGTTGGTACATTTTTAGCATCGTCGCTGACGCACAGCGTGGCACAAAACGGACGCGTTATATTATGATTTTCGTCGGTTTCCGATTTAGCATTCACGGAGATATTTCATATATTTTCTGAGGATCTTATCTTCATCATACTTCTATTCACGCCAGCAAGAGAGGACCTAAATCGTTGACACGGCGGACCACAACGCGATTGGTAATGGAAATGAGAAAGCTGCTGATTTGACAAAAATAAATAAGTCGTAAACGAATAATAAGATTTTTTTATAAGGGGTTTGGATCTTGAGAGAAATGATTCTGAATATTTGTCAAATAACTACGTCTCGATGAAGTGATTCGTGCTATAAAATCTTTGCTGACATTTATATTTATAAATATTGATGATATAACTCTCTTTGCTTCAGAAGTACTAGCTTACTTTTAGCGACATTGACTCCGAATCTTTGTAGTTCAATCGATACGACTGTATACACGGTTACATGTATCCTGTAATTAAGTATATGAGTCGTATTGTTCACATAGTATATGTATGCCAGTAGAATGGACAGCATTCTCAAAATACTTTAAGGTAAAAGATAAAAATTCTTAAAATATGATCACCTTGCTTCGTTGTACCTATGATTACTCAATACTGTCAAACGAGCAGAAAGTAAGAGTAATTTATAGCGGAATTAATTAAATCAAGGTATTAGTATTCAGGTACAAACTCACTTTTCTCGAAAACAAGGACTCGTGTAAGAAAGCTTTCCTCTTTCCTCATTCATTTCTCAATCATATCATTAATTATGAGACACCCGGTATGTTCCGAGGTGCTGTGGAATATCCCCAAGGTATTATCTTTGAAAAAATATGGGTACAGTGATGTGAGGAAACTTCAATCTGGCTGTTAATGTGTCAAGAACGAAGGATTGTTACACTTGGAGCAGACAATATTGACTTGTTCCACTTAAAGCGTTCGGAAATGCTTGAAGTATTTTTCCTGCTTGCTTCCTTTAATCGTGTTGATATGGTTTGCCGAAAATAACTGAATATATTAATCCATTCTAATGACTAATCAACAATATATGATACTTCGAACTATTGCTTGTTGTTTATCTATAATAATAATTTTAATAGAGGAATATAATGTTCAGTTAAGAAAGCAAATATGCTGACGTAAAGCAAAATTTGTGAAGTTATACACTTTTCAACCAACACGTAATTTCTGTATAGTTATAACGAAAGGAAACAATGTAACGAACAAAAATATTTTATTTATGACAATAAAATATTTCAAATATTATGTTCAAATTTACATTTCCTCGCATTAACTCAAGATGATGCATGTAATGAATTACAGATGGTTATTATTTTTGTCATTTTATAAGCAGTGGTGAAACCTGTGAAAATTAAACGGACAATTGATCAATAGTATACAATAATTCCTGGCAACATGGGACGAGATTGCCAGAAACCGAATTTAAACATTTTTGACATTTGTTAATTCCACGATGTTTATTAACACATCACCCTGAATTGTTAGGCTAACTTTAATGTACCACATACTCAGAACGACGTTGTATCCGCAGTGTTGTTCACGTGTCATTCTTGCTGCAGTAATACTTTCTTTAAATTTAGAGGCGAATCGTGCCCTCGCCAGGTCTCGTTCTTCCAGTATTGTCATTTTTTTCACTCCCCTCGCCACATGCGAATCAAGCATCTGACCCACGTAGATGGTGAAATTTTCGGAAATTGTCGTCAGAGAAAAGGGAGCACGTACACAGCTTTAATGGCCGCAACAGAGGGGAAACGCTCTTTTTGCGAAACGTTTCCACCGGACAGCAGATATGAGTCATATAAATCTGGAACGCCTGCGTTTAGCGCACGCTGCAAAGATAGATCGCTAGGTTAAGGTTTGCGCAATATGTGTGGGAGATATTACGAAACATTCGGGTCTTAAATGCTCCTACGTCTGTCTCCTACCTAATAACATTTAACTTGTAAATCTATTTAGAATTTCATACGTTTCTTTAATATCTGCTGTACAGTCCTAAGTAGTAATCCAGTTTTCTTCATCACAGTCACGCCTAAAGTGAAGCGTTTCTAAAACCAGCAATTCCTTGGATCTTACATGATAATACTTACATCCCCAGTTATCCGGGTCCCCGTGCAACGGAACAATTCGCCCGCTGGCATTTATCGAATAAAAGAAAACGAAAAGAGTGACAAACAATTCTGAAGGGCCAGACGAGACCCCAGAAGTCGTAGGGTTAAAGGACAAAGGGGAGAACCATAAGCAATAAGCACCTTCAGGTATAAGGGAAATGGGTAAACGATGGCGACGGGGAATGGTTAGTTGAAGCGGATGTAACGTTCGCGCGATAGGGATGGAATATAGCGGGGATATGTGGCTATTTGCCGAAGGCAAGGAACGACGAGATGGAGAGGGGTATGAGAGCTTAACTTTGCCTCCTTATTTCCCAACAGACTTGCTTGCTCTGCCCTCTGCCCTCGCCCACCTTGCGAACATTCCTCTTCGTGCATCTCATCCTCTGCGCTCTAACACGCGGTCGTGCTACCCATCGTGCCCTATGATTTACAACCACGGTGCTCATCTTGTAAACAGAAACGGCCGCGCTGTCCGCGATTCCCTCTTCCTGCCTCCGTGCGTATTCATCTTTTTCTTCGGATGTCGTTGCTGAAAATTCATCTCGCCCGCATTCGGTGCTGCACGAAACGGTCACGAAGAATTTTGCCTGTGGGAAGCCTGCGATGCCTTTCGACGTTTAAACAAAAACTATTGCTACTCGGTGAAATTATTCGAAAGAAATGCCTTTCTTTGGGACTATATTACTCGAAATTCGTCTCGCGCTACCTATGTGGTAAGTTTACCGAAACTTGTACACACAGAGGCGGATTTGAAGATTTGGCGCAACTAAGCTAACAAGCGTCTGCCACCCTTTCCGTGAAATAGCATCAAGTATTTTAATTTAAAACAGTCGAGATAATTTGAAAATTAGTTCAATATGGCAACTCGCATCTGAGTCATTCCTAATTCGCTGAATGAAAAAAATTATTTGTTTTTAAAGTTGTCTCAAGCCTCTGTGTTCAAAATTTTTCTAATTTATTTCGCTCCAAATTTGTCGCCCTCCAAATTTGCTGCTCCCCAAAATTTGCTCCTCAAGCAACATCGATGAATAGAATAATAACCGTCCTAAAAGCTTAGCACGAGTGTCCCTAGGAAGCGATGTTTCGTACGACGATTATCGATTGCTATGGTGCGCAACTGTGCGCACGATATTCGCTTGTTTGTAGAAGAATTCCATTAGAACCGTTCGGGGCACAATTAATTATACGTCGGCAGGGGAATATTGCCGTAATTAGAGGTAACGAATACGATGATCAATAATGTAAGCTAAATAGGTAATTTTAATTGTCTCGTATTATTTGCCCATAAATTTGGTGCGCAACTGCGGCAGATGAAATCGTTGATATTTGCAGACTTGCCAAAGTACGATCACCTTTTTAAGGGACCGATGGAACGATTGGCGGGATTACAGGTAGGAGGCGCGTGTGCAACAGCTGGTGGCATATTCCGTACGATTAATCGGCCCGGCCGTATCTGTGCAGAGATTTAACATTTAAATGTATGCATTGCCTTACCGCGCAAAAGGCAGTCGTCGGAAAGTAGTATTTTAGTTGAGAGCACCTAGGTGCCACGCCACTAGTTGCTAAGTGCAAATAGTCAGCTATACAGGGCGGGCACCGAGGTCCCAGACTTATTTCACGCTAGAACGAAGGCGGGATACTTCGGGACGCTGGGAATTCCAAATCCAAATCTGGGGTTCCTTGCGCGAATCCATTGTTGAGTGACCTCTCCGCCTCTTATTCTCCATTGTCAACTCGCGCTCAGATGTAGGTACACCTGTCTCCGCTTTCCCCTAATGGATACGAACCGTGTTTGCCGTGGAGTTTTGCTGCAAATTAAACTGTTCAGTTATTCCATAAATAGTTCTTCAATTTGCTTCACACCGGGAACGTTTCATTCAGCGAGTGGCTCCACAGTTCCCCGTTGTTTCGACGTACGCGGCGTTTAGTGCTGTTTCTATAGTAACTCGTTATTTAGATTGCATTGTCCTCGCGCTGAAAGGTATAATATTATTGTTTGCGATAATGTTACATAGCCTTATAACTAATTGCGAAAAGGGCTTTCGCCGTGTTATTTAAGCTTCTCAGCGCAATTTCTTTTATATTAGTGACTTATTATTATTAAATCATTAAAAGTTTGGATATCACAGTGTATTAATCAGATACTTATCAAAGCTATCGTGTATAAGCCAAATTTCATGTTATTTATTACATCGAAGATAAACTAAATATCTAAATAACCTAAATAATTACACAAACTATATAAATAAAAATAACTTGAAATCTCACATTTGCTAGGAAATGTGAAAACATTAGGAATAAAATTCAATTAATAGTTTAAGTAGGTACGTATATCTAGTACCTATCTTCACTATAGTAATGTGAAACTTCGTAAAAGTATCCAGTATATCATGCCACGATGTAGTATGGATTGTAGGCAGAGAGATTATAATTAAATTCGAGACGGTACCGAATCAAACGAATTGGAGGTGGCGATCGGATTTTTCGGGGTATCGTAACTTTCAGAGGCAAAGCCACCCCTATCATGGAAACAGTATCGTTGCCGAACGAAAAGCGACACCGGGTGTCGAATTTCACAGCAGACTTTGCGTATGATTCGTTTTTGATTCGTCGATGGATACCTATATAGATCCTTCGATTCTGTAGCGTAACCTAATCACATAGATGAATCCAAGTACTCGTGTCATTTGAATAGAGATGCTCAAGTACAGAAAGGGTGCAAGCTGCAAAGTGCATATAATAGAGTTGAAAGGTTACTCTATCGCGTGATTGGTCAGTCATAAGAAACTTCTGATTGCTTGACAAAGTATAATTATTCTAACAAAAGCATACTTCTGGTGATCGCACAATATGAACATTCTGCATCTATTAGATTTGCTCTGTTCTAATATTAAAATCCATTTCTTGTATCGCTTTTGTTATTTAGCTATTTTCTGTTTGGTTAATGAGATTTTTCCTTTAATAATTATATTCATGTCAATTTGCAATAAATAAATTTTGCAATAATATTTCCTTAACACTAATAATAAAAGAGGCATAAGTGATAACGTGTTTATTCGAGTGATGCAATAAATATTCCCAGTACTGTATATCGCTAGAGCAGAATGTTTCAGATGGAGACTTGTTTGCGATAATATTATAATGTAGCTACCAGTTTTACTTTTCCCCTACTTTTTGATACGATCTTAATAGCAACGGTATGTAAATATAATTAGCCCTCTTTTTAATACGTTTGACTGCTCGTTACACGTTTCACAATATTACATTTTCGCGTTACTCCAAATACATTTGTCCTGTACGAAACTCATTAGGAGAACGGAAATGGGAACCTTCAGAATAGGAACCGCACACAACTAGATAATCTAAAACATACATTTCATTCTAAAAGAAATATTAACTTTCGTAGTCAAGTAACCATTATTTACAAAAATACTACCATCGCATAACAATTCATCATGAGTCGAAGTTTTCGAGCTAAACAACGCCCTGCTCCTTTTCAACCAAAAAATTAAATGAAATTAACATTTTCATCGCGCATTCCAAGAACGTGACATTTTCATCGAACGCATAATATTGCAAACTAACCGTAATAATGGACGCAAAACAGCGGCGCAACGAACCCACCCCGAATCTTCTGATACCCTTAGCAACGTAATAAGCGAACGTGCCAGCTAAATCAAGCGCTGCGTGAAATAACGGCGCATTAACACCGGTTTTAATACCGCGAGCGGCATTTATTAACCGAAAATACGGCAGAGAGGTGTACGTTTATTAGAGCGTGCGACATGACATCGCGCGATTAGTTTCTGATCCTTGATATGCATCGCCTGGATAACGCGGCCAAAGACGAAAGAAAAGAGAAACGAATCGATCTGAATAGCCGACAGCCGGACGTTTAATCTACCATTTTAGCCCGGCACGACAGGTTCGCTCGTTTCTCACTGCCATTTTGTAGACAGTGACAAAAACTTTATAGCGCGGAGTTAAACCGGAGCACGTAGATGCCAGAATGGGGTGAGACGACGTGGGGGGGGGCGGGGCGGGGGGCAGGGGGACGTTGGCGGAGGGTAGGTGCGAATGGAGGAGATTACATTCGTGGCGAAACTCGGCTGCGGGGGACGTTTTCATATTTGTTTAGAAGGTTGGATATTAATAGAGGGAGTTGCGTGCAATGTTGCACCATAAGTGAAATATTAGGGAAATGTGACGGTCTTTCCTTTCGCCCCACTTTCGGGGAACGACACAATACCGATTCCATAAATACAAGCATCCCTGTCTGGGACTCGCGGCGGACGCTGCCGTCAAGCAGGAACATGGAACATCGCGTACCCGTAACCGGGGAGGAAAAATAATTAAACCGCGCGTTTTACGCTGCAACTTTATCGTCTGTCCTACCAGCGAAACATCGCCTCTTCGTCGCGATTTTCTACGCGCTCCGTTGGCGTACTGCCACTGGCATGACACACTAGAAGTTTCAAGGGGACCGCGAGGTCATCCCTTTTGTTAGTTGCGAATCTGTAGTGTTTGACTTGCAGAGATCTGCTCAAAGCGGAGTCGGAATAATGTCAGTGGTAAACACAAAAATGACGATGCCTGTTGCTCGCAGTGAAAGGGAACTCGGGCGTCAGGGCGGTCAGCCTGTCGACTGCGCGATTCCGCGATCAGAGATGCTTCTGCTGAATTAGCGAGTGTGATCGTCGAATTATCCGCGTACAGTTAAAAAATCGGGTTCACTCTCCCACCGGTAACAGATTAATATCTTCCGGCTCTAACGGAGGACATTTTTGTCGAGCGTAGAGGCAGTGAACGGGAAAGTCGACTAACTGAAACCTTCGAGGGTCGTGTCGATTTAAAAGTTACCGTTGATTTTGCGGGGCGAAAGAAGCAGTCAGTCGACGGCGAAACTTTTCATTAGCTGTGAGGTTCTATATATAACGGCTGGCCATTTTCATGCTATATAACAGCGGCGCCGATATATCGATGCCACCGATATACTTTGCTGGCTGGCTACCGTTAGTCCCGCGGCAGCGATACCCGGACGAACGAGTGGAGGGCGTTAAACGGAGCCATTATTCCAACCCGCCACCGTTATTGCTCATTTATCGGCGAAAAGCCCGTTGAAACTATTGGCCATAGGCTCGCCGTCGACACGATACTCTCACACTACTTTTGCTCTTTAACAGGTCTTGCCACCTCGCCGTTCAGGATACCTTCCCCTCGTTCAACGTCGCCTTTTCCTCCAGTAATTTTGATTGTAGTTAGGCGGCTACGTAATTACGTCCACTTTTTCTACACTGCTTTATAAACATTTAGAGAATAATGGAAGCGATAATGAGATTCATAACGTCGATGGTGAAAAATCGATGCCTCTTTTTCGATATCTGAATGTGCATAATTATCATTGCGGTATTACACACATTTATTAAGTTACCAAAATTTCTAAATATATTCTATTGTTAAAGAATAAATTAAGAAAGCTCATTTTACCCCGAGGTTCACTTTGCCCCGGTCTCCCCTATGACGACTCGGGGGCTAAAGGGTTAATAATTATTCCAGGCAAATTAACTCATTTCGTCTACAGTAAAGGTAGCGTCTAATCTACAACATTATTTGATTTTCGTGATGAATCGACCCATCTTGTCCAACGCGGAGGAATTTTTTAATAACGTGTTAACTCGTCTACTCCAGTTAACAGGGCAAATCAGCTTGCTGTAGTCTCAATTTTACCAATACAATTCTGCAAATTTCGTTAAATTTCGTTAAGGCTAAAACAATTTTATTGCTGTGTTCTATTTCTCTTGTAAAACAGTACCCGTTTGTTTACGCAAACAGGATTTCCCGGCTCGTCGTGGGAGCACCCAGTAGCCGAAGTGTGCCGCGACCTTCTCATCCGGTGCCTTTGAGATCCATTCGAACGCAACCTGTAGCACAGAAACCGATTTCGCGATCAGTACTTTCGAAAACTCGCACTTGTGAACGCGATCAAGGGGGATTACAGGAGTTCAGCAGTATTCCTGCGCAGCGAGAACGACAGAGGGTGTAACGGCGGGATTGCGTGCTCCACTCGACATTGCGCGATAAACGTTCGTATACGCGTAAACCTGGCCTTTCCATCCACCCCCCCCTCGTGGAGTTTACGTCTTCATGCGAGGACGACGTCACGTTCCTCGCGCTTGAATCAATTTTCGTTAACCACCAAGCAGACACAACGTTCTGGCGCGAAAAGTGCTTCCCGAGGAAATTAACAGATTCGTTTCCAAGCTGTCGCTTGGGGATTAACATGGTATAGTACTGTTTCGGCGCACTGGTTCGGTCCTTCGAAGGAGAAACAACACTCTTTTAATTGGAACGATTTATGCGGTCGAAATTCAAATTATTTTATGGTATAGTACTCTAGCATTTGGAGGAAATTATTGACTAACTATTTTGTGGTAACTAGCAGGGTATCGGGGTACCTTAGGTGCTTCAAGATTATGGGATTTTAAACATTTGGAGATATAAAACCTTTCAAAGAAACTCTGTAAATATGCCAAAAGGAATATATCATGGGATGGAAGCTATTTAAAAGGAAATTGTTAATTTTCTTCCTTATTCTGAAAAGTGGATGTAGTATTTCTTCTTGAGAATGATTGTATCATCGTAGTTTTATATATTAAGAATAGTTCTTTTGAATGCACTATTGATGTTTTGGCTGGCTTTGGATTAACTGAATTCAATCATGGAACAGACAACGTGTATACATAATGGTGGTAACAATACTCGATTGTTATACTCCCCATATAAACTCTCTAATCATCGTGCGGTTGGGAATTGTTTTCTGCCATTATTGATAAACCCTCATCCATAACAACCTTCAATCTAAAACTCACTCCAATATACATTCCAAATTTCAAGCTAAATGCTCACTAGGTATAAGCAATAACTCATGTGGTGAAAACACCATTATCTGTGCAATTAATTTTGTAACTTAATATCACGTGACCGAGGCTTATTATTTATAAAATACAGTCGCCTGATGCAATCATTTGGCGTTATGAACATAAATATTAAATTCAATTCTATGGCCACATTCATGTTACGATTCTGCTTTAAATATTTTTTCCACATAGCTCGTAAAAAGCGCAGTCCGTGCATAGAAAATTTACGTTACGAGGGGAAAGGCTAATAATTTTCTTTGCCGGTACAAGAACATTCGAAACAATATTCTAAAGTGAGATAAGCAAATTAACGAGACTCAAAATCACTGGACTACCATAAAAATATAAATCAATGCAAAGGTTCACGATTATAAATCTTATAGATTAGTAGGTACAGTTCTCGTCTGGAAAGCTGAAGGGAAGCTTTCCCTTCTTTCCCTTAAATTCACGACATTCAACCCCAAATAGAAGAATGGCAGAGCAAGCATTCTTTGCACCCAAAAATGACAATCTTACGCCGCACAGATGGCTGGTAAAATTCTGCAGAATGTTGTAATCATAGTATCCGTAAACGAGGAAACTCAGGCGGCATTTTACACCATTCTGGAGGTGGTTGGTAGGTTGGCGGTTATATACCAACATGCTTGTACGATCTGCGACACGCACGTTCACGCGAACATTAACGCACGCAAGCTCACGGACGACAGGGTCCTATGTAAGTATGTACACACCGTTACATAGGGCCGATAATTAACGAATATGCTAATCAGGCGAATAGAAAAGGAGGGGCCTATAATTAGCTCGGGGCGCGATACAACGGTTACGTTAATTATTCAGGCCTTGTTCTTTACGACCCCGCGACCAACTGTAATTAATTTTCGAATGACGTGACTGCAAGGAGGTTGCATCTATTAGCGTTGTCGAGGTACCGGGTGACTTATGCGTCTGACAGGTGGTATGTTTCCCAAGATGTCGATATCCAATCACGATGACCTGCGATTCATTGCTGACGAACTCTAGTAGGCACTGGCAGGCCCGTCGCTCCTGCTTCCACTCAATGTTTTCCACGATTAAGCCGAGTAACGCGCAGTTTTTTAAATACGTAACATTTCCGGTGGTCACTGTCTTTAGGTAGACTTCTGTGTCGCAAAGATTGTGAACTGTATCGAGGAAGAAGTCATTCTTCGATTTCGTATGTAATTCTTTAGCTGCGTGGGATTTGTGGATGATTATTGACACGCACATTTTTATTGCAATAATTAAGGAATTTTAAGAAATTCATTTTTGAATGATATGACTGCGGGTCAAAGTCACTCGAAACTGTTTCGACTTTAAAATATTCAAAGAAATGGCCATGGATGAGAAAGAAAAACTGGACATACTTTTCCATTGGAAACAATAAACCAATTGTTCAATCACACTTATACTATTTAGTAAAGAATATTGTTGCTATAATATTTAGAATGAGGTACGTTGCAAGCAATCCATTGTATTTCCTACTGTTCATACGCAATTTAACAATAACTACTGCTTTATTCCGTATAACTTCAATTGGTAATGTACTGTATTAAAGTTCAGCTAACGTTTATTACGAAATAAATAACCATAAGCTTTGCTTTATCTACTGATACCATATAATCTCCAACAACGTTTAGGCATAATGTTCACACAGTACATTAACCATGACTTATACACATGAGATGAATACGCTACATCTCGTGATATACTGTGTACCTGTCTACAGGGTAGTTTGAACTAGGAACAAAATATATAGATATACATATATACACCTTTACATATTAAACCTTAATGTATCCTATACAACAGTAAAGATCCTATAACCTTTCTTGTTTAAAACACGCTGTACTCTTTTAGAGGCATTTGAATATTCTTAAGCATCTTCGAATACTAGCTGTAGTGGCGTACTGCAATTATGTTATACGCAACTTTGCGTCCCTATAATATAATTAACAATAAGAATAAACTTCTACAATGTAACCCATGAAAATTTATTTTATCGAGTGTTTTACGAGATACACAAGAAATACGTAAAGGTCTGCTCTTAGCCACTGGGCATTTCAAGCACGTGGGTTAAAATTTCGCAAAGTGATAGGTCCCATTATGAAAAAAAAAGTTCAATATACAGAGGCGAACAAAAGTATACAATTCTCACAGAAAACGACGGAACAGTTCACCGTTCTATTACGGAGAATGAGAAATTATCAAACCTCATGTAGAACGTGTCGAGCACATACCAGCAGCACATTCTTTCCCTTATAACTTGAGAAGTAATATTTTCTAGACGCTTACACCAGGTGTACTTCTTGCCCTTACACGCAGGACTTATGTTCAAGGCGTTATGTAAAGGGCTAGAAGCATTTTGCTGTATAAATGGAAGTAAGAATATGCTTTACGAATCTTTATGCAACTATTATTAGTAGGTACCTCGCAAAAATGGAATTCACATAAAGTTGGTGAGATTGTGCAACTTTGTGCCCAGTGCCGCAACAATAATGGGAATATCAGATTCAATGGGAACACTCATTTGTATTACACGCAGTGGAATTATTAATTTTCGAGCGTGTAGACACGATAAATCCATTAAAGGTTTTTTTCATTTTAGTTGCGGTCGATACTTTTCGATTAACTTCACGTGAAATGGAAGCCCGGGGGCAGCTAATGGTTTCTGCCTCTGCCCCGGCATAAACTCACGAAAAACACGTATAGGATGGCTGATTTGTAGAGACTGCTCGAATATGGGTTCGTTGAAGTAGCGAAGAAAAAAATTAGGGTCCAGCAAGGGCTGCACGGCGGACGATTAGTCGGGGCGTAATTGGGCGTAAATAAAACGTCGCTTCCTTCCAGTTAACCAATCTTCTGGCCAATCTTCCACCTTGTCTTGGTCATCGAGCATGATAAAAACCACCCGGCTAACAGCTTTAACATCATTTTTACGCCGTGCCTCATACACTTGTGCTACATAAAACGCTTTTCGTATACTTTGCACAATTAAGCACAGTTCTTTTGTTGTTCGTAAGTGAACACTTTTTATTTATCACAGTGCGGCCACCAGATTCGATTTACGCACTTGTGTAGACAGAAAATATTTTTAAAAGTATTTAATGTCAAACGCGCAATTAGGGAAACATGTGAAAAGAGGTTTGAGAATTTTGGGGATGAAATACTAAGGGGTAGCGCAACGGGAGGAGTATAGCATACTTGACAAAATCAGAATCTACAATTATTCATATTTTTTAATAAGGAAGAAGAAAAGATTTAAAAAATTTAAGAAAAACATTTTTATCAACAAAAACTGTACTTCAATAACTGGCATTAACACCACCCAAATGCGTCAACTCGAGTTTTACGAGTCTTTTGAGTAAAATCACATTGAGCTAACAAAAAAAAAACGTTCAACAATCGTTCAATAGCTCGATAAGCTCGAGAGTGCTAGACCAAATAGTGGGTGTATAATTTCTATCATTATTTCAAGATTTACGGAAGAGCTGTTACTAAAGTGACGTATTTGCGCGAAAAACAGAGCAACGAATAAAACGACGAATAGCCGCAAGGGAGCTTCAGCCGGTAATGATAACAAATTCGATTGTCGGGTTTAATCGAAATGCACGCGAGTTTTAACAATATACTCATTAATGTTAAAACGCCGCGTTAACAGTGGGGCAGGGATAATTTAGCGGTGGCAAACAAAAGCGCGATTCCACAAATGGTCCGGCGCTCGCCTGGCAATGATTATCGGAGATACATACTTAATTACTTAGAAGATCCAACGCCCTGACTAATGTACGGTCCACGCGAAGTGACTGTTATTTTTCGTTGTTGAACGGACCCGGGGAGTCCCGTCAAAATTTTCATCGGGAACTTCGTAAATACTCCTTTCCGAGTCACGCGATGCAAATGGAAAGTATGCGGATTGTGCCCAAAATAGGATGCACTTAGCTTAATTACCGGCTCCTGGGTTCATTTTCAACTGAAAAGTTGAAATACACAGCTGTGCGATCTGGAACGGCGTATCGAGGAATGAGAGGCAGGATTTTCTTGCATTTGTACTTTCCGCCATGTTTGCACTCGATTGTAGATCGGACGATCGTCTGTGCAGTGGCTGCGTTTGAGAAATTAGATTACTACCTGCGGTGTCATATGGAATCCCCAGTGTGTGCTGTCAAATCGAGCAGTGTTCACGAGTTGCTGAATCGAATAATGAGTCGGACTCTCAGGTGAGGGCTCTTACTGCACTTACACGAACGGTTGAGATGTGCATCGACGATCATGTTGTAACGTTTCGAATGACTGGACATCAACCTCAGAGACTAATCTAACTTTACCAGTTACACAGACGTTGCTATTAGAAATAGCCACGTGACAGAGAATCAAATGGGATCACAATTCCAATGAAACAGACAGCACCAATTTGGCGTCTCAATTTTTCGCTTCAAAGTGATTCCCATAGCATGCATTAAAATTCTGTGCGACCAATATGAAGGTGTTTACTGTCTGTTGTTACAAGGGTGGCGATTCTACGTGAAAAAATGAGTGAGAAATATAGAATAAAATTTTGTCGTAACTCGTTTAGTTTTTGAGGAAATTGAATTTGAATTTCGGCTGCGTAAGCGAGCTCTGAAGTACAGTTTCAAATTTTATTGTATATTTTTCGCAGACGTTTTCATGTAGAATCTCCACTTTCCCGTTTACACTCTGTATATGTATATAATGAATAAATATAACATAGACTAGATGAGAATACGAGAGGATGAATAAGTTATCGAAATTCAAAAAGTAGTCAAGATGGGTGGATGTAGTTTTAATCGATAAAATAATTGCAAGCAAGGTAGACGTAGTTCCAGTTTCGCGTTAATCAGCTGCGGCGTATAATTGCTTTAATCCTGTCAATAATTTGTTCGTATAATTAGCCAACGGTTTGAGTGTTACCGAAGCGTTGGTCGGGATCGATCGACTTTTCATGACCTCTTCCCATGGACGTTCCATGCACTCGACGTCCGTCAAAGTTCTTTGTCAACGTCGCGCGGTCGGCGCATTGGTCTGATTAGTTTTCGTATTTACCACTTGGGATCAGCCTCACGCGGCTCACTTATTAGGGAGCTTTTCACTCGCGCGCTAGCGTTACTCACAATCAGTTTCTTTTACGAATTCGGAGTGAAATGGTTAATCCGATGTTATCCATGCACTACTAAAATTGCTGTGTAATTTAATTAATTGGTATGCACAAATGGGTATTAATACAGTGATTCCAAATTACTGTTACAATATAATATTTCCACTGTTGTTAATTAGGAATGTAATATTCTCAATATTGAGTAGAATATTCGCCGAAATGAGTGGTTTGAATTTCTTATTTGTCTCTGGAACGTTTTCATTAGAATATCAATGAACGAAGGTGTATAACCCAGCATGATTACTTTAAAATATGTATATGTAACTGTTCTATAGTGAGTAACTGCGCTTAGAGCAGTGCCCCGAGAGCAATATCATTCGCAGATACAGGAATTCTATATATCCGTGTTAAATTATACGACACGAATAAGGAGCCCCCGCAGCTATAAATTTTAGCTTCAGCGACGCGCATCGTTTTCAGATACAATATAACTACATCCTTCTGATTTCGCGGCTAAATCGTAAGCTCGTATATCATAGCGGCATTCCTATCTCCTTCCATCTATTCTCCTTCGTCTCTTCTTCGAAAGGGTTCCTACCTGATAATTCTCTCGCTGACAGCGATTAACGAAGTTGTGCCCGATATCCTTTTCCCTTCAAGGAGCACGATCCTATCTACCAAAACAGCGTTATTTACAGCTTCTGTATTCACAAACTAATATCAATTGCCATAAATCTTGTGCTTGGAAATAAAAGCTTAAGGAACATCACTACCGCCTCTTTTAGGCTGCTGAAAAAGTGATATTCATCTACCGACAAGGACCCAGTTCCTGATCAGAACCCAATTCCTGATCAGTTTAGGAAAATAAACCAAATAATAAGCTTATTATGATAAAAATTTATTCTAACAAATTACTAAATAATTATGAAATATTTTGAAATTTATACACAAAATTTGATAAGCCCCCAAAAAATAGGTGATATTTAGGAATTAATTAAAGGAAAACTACTATATATAATTTAATGGGACTTCTTGCATTGAATTAAGGATATCTTAAATTATAGAAGTATATTTTTCGTTTTGTTATTAATCATTACAGACGGCACTGGGGAGTCGTTAAAGTCAAGGCGTCGTAAAATTGATCCAAATCGGTGGGACCTGTACCCCAAAAGTTATTATCCTTTTAAACAAGTATTCCTAAAAGGTTGAACATTCGAAAAATGAAATAAAAGAAAAATCGACTTTTAGACCGGAACCTCCCCTTAAGTGATCAGGAACTGGGTCCTTGACGGTATGTCTATCCAAGTAGCGTCCCCAAACATTCATGTAAAAAATATACAAATTGTTATTTCATTAAATATATTTATTAAGATTCACTAAGTCTGAAATTAATGTTTCATGGAAATTGTAACGGTTACCTAGGTATGTCAGAAAGTAATCAGCCATGTTCCATTATTGTTTTTTATCGAAATATGAAAACCACCTTTACTTCTGTCAGTTTTAACCGAATGAATTAATTTCTATACATATTTCACTATTTTTAAATTGTGGCAAGAGAATGCGAGTCGAGTGAGTGAAACGGAGGCGGTTCCATAGCCGGATTTAGATTAAACTCGGTGAGAAAAAGTCGATGGTCAGAAAGCCACGGAGGTAAGTTGTTGGCAACTGGAACGACCCTGTCTGGTCAGGGGACAAAAGTTCCGCGTTTACGGGACCACGGTGCTGGGTTATTTGTTTCTGCTTATGTTATGCCCGCAACGACTGTCTTTGTGTAATACAATCATTACGGGGAATGTGTTGATACCGAAATTGCTTCGTTAACGTTATATCGTCCCATGGCGGTTATAGCCATTTTAACGATCGACTTACACCAAATACGTACCAGCTACGTGGGCTTTAACCGTGGTCAACGGCTCGCTTCGTTCTGGCCAGCTACCGTTCAGAAATTAGCAGTCCCTGATTTTATTAGCAAGTTGAAAATAATGGTACTTTGAGCACTGGGAATTATTTTATTCGGCACGGGGGTCATTGGTCCTGGTACAAAACGGTGTTAGCGTCGCGTAACGCAATACAAACGCTTCTGTATCGTGTGTCCATACAATTTAATACAGCAAAAATCTGTAGCACACGTACTTTAGCATTATGTACTAACCTCATTAACATACAATTTGCTCTCTGATGTGTTTGAATATCATACGCGTCATTTTTGCTTCCTGCGGACCCTTTCATCATAATTGCGCGGCGAACAAATTTAATTAATTACTGTACGCAATTAAACTGAGTCCCCAATATTATCTGTACTATTGTGATTGACAAACGTTATTGGCAATATTGTAACATGTCTCTCAAGTTATAAAATTATTGCCTAAGTGTGAACTCTTATCCAATTTTATAAACTAGATACTATACGCCAATTATTATACATATTTAAATCTGTATAATGATCTGGTCTGTGAACATTCTCTGTTTGAAAAGGAAGAACTTTAGAAGCTGTAATTCATTGAAATTCTACTATTTTCATGTATTAATTATTATCAAAAATTTAAAATTATTAATTAACAAATTGGAAATTATACACAAACAACAAATTCATTTTCATGTAGAAATCAGTCAATATTGCCAGGGAACTGTTCAATCTCCACACCAACTTTATCCAACTTAATCTATTTATTCTGTAATTTTACGTACAATATTTCATCACATCCAACAACTACTTGATTTTCTTTTGGCAAAAATTCTCAAGTTTACTGTTAAAAGGGAGACACGTAAAACCACGACTCTCCTGGCTGAACTGTTTCGTCTGAACATCAGTTATTGACGACAACGGCTGTAATAATACTCGTGGCTTCCCTCAGTCTCCTTGATACATTGTAAACAACAAAAGCAGCGAAGCTCCCTTGCAAGCCACAGATTCCCGTTTTCCACCCAGCAGGAAATCGACAGGTAAAATCCTCCTCAACCAAAACAAATAACACTGATGGAATCTTCTCCAGCAAAAAGACTCGTGCAAAAAGAATTATTCAACACAACTCCATCGCGAGTTTCCACGAGGAAGCATCTTTCCCTTCATCGCATCACCCTAGCAGCAGCCTGAACGCACGAAATCGCCATCCACTTTCAGATTCACGGTTCCCCGTCAACAATTCGAGACACACAGAAGTCAGAACGTGACTGCGATGAAGTAAATCGATTGAAATCGCCCGTTACCTTGGACGCAAGCTGAACGCAAGTTCTACGCGCTCCTTTCGACGCAGCGCGCCGCAGCCTCGGCCACGATGGCACCGTCCAACGCGATTATTTATCCTCCGTTCACGGCGAGCACATATTCGTTTCTTTCCCGCGAGCCTTTCTCCGCGGGGCGGCTCGCGAATTATTAATCAAATCAAGCAATAAGCTGGCGAGTATAAATAACGATAGCAGCGGAGGCTCGTGCTCGGCTTGGCTTACGATCTCCTCGTCGTCCCTTCCGCTCAGACGCCCCCTTGTTCTCACGTTCCCTCCCTGCGCCCCGTTATCCACGCTTCCGTGCCCAATCCCTCTGGCGTTTCGCGTTCGGTTCCAGCAGCGATACCGCGGTAGGCGCTAGGCGGCTGGGCGAGGGTGATTTGTCGCGGGCGGATATGAGAGCGGCGAATGCCCCTTTGGACGCAATATTATTTTAAACGATGATATAGGAGGGGCGCGTGGTGCCGCAGAAACCGCGCGTTCTGGCCCTTCCACACGTACAGGGGGTAACGGGCGAGATGAAAATTGCTGCACGTGTGTGGGTAGTAACAGGGTGTACATCTGGCCGGGCGTGTGCACGGCACGTCGAAGGACGCCGAGCAGGGGTACGCTCGACGATGTCGCCGACGTTTTTCCCGTCACCCTGGCGAATTCTGGTCGCGTTCCGCGGGACAAGAGGGGTGCAGCTTGTTTCTAGCCGAAATACGTTCAGGTACCAATGCTTTCGGCTGCAATTGTTGCTTAAACGGACGGCGATTCGGTTTATTTTTCGTGGAATAATTTTGCTCGGGGCTCGCTTCGTGGCTGACTTCTCTCTGGTGCCTATAAAGGTGAAATCAGACGGCTCGTGGCTCCGTGGGCCTGGCTCGTGGATCGGCGATCCACGCGCCGTCTGATCGGTCATGGCTCGGCTCGCCCGGGTTCGCTAAGCCGCCTTGACGAGCTAGACGAGCTGAGACAGTTCGGGGAGCCACGAGCCGTCTGATTTCACCTTAAGATGGCAACTGGGAGATCCTCGGACACCTGAACTGGCTCACCTGTGCTCAGACCCTGTGAGAGGCTCGATCTGTGCCCGTTTTCGGTTCTTGAGGATGGAAACACTCTTTAAAGGTTAACCCTTCGTTGACACACTTCTTTTTCCGATCAACTTTGACATACCTGAGTGGCTCACGCCCAGAATAATTTTTGAACGACTGCCATTCTCATCTGAAGAATACAATCGCTATGAAAAAAATCATGGGTCAATTTCAAGGTCGCTAGAAGGTATTCCAATAGTTTCTTTATTGAAATTTTATCACAGTCTTTGTAAAAAAAATTCTAGATTACCATATGTCGAGGAAACACGAAGAAAATCTACAAGGAATTATAACTTTTACAAATTTCAACATTAGAAGCTAAAAATCTACAGAGTTGTTGTTCAGATATAATGTTTTCAGTAAAAAAATTGTTTGTAAGTCGGCTCTGGAAAAATGGTATTTATTTTGCATATACGAAGGTACAGAACGTTAAAATCAGCTTATCTCAACGAAGGTTTAATGTGCGATTTCCTGTTTTCCTGGATATTTTGAGAACAGTAGTCGTTGTAAAAATATTGTTACAATGAAAACCTTACGGCCTTTTATGTTCTATAAAACTGTCTAACTGAATTGTTTATAATTTGTAATGTAAACAGTAAAATGTTCCCCGCCACAAGTTTTAAACGATTCGGTTACATTGTTTTATACAGCATAAACTACTATTAAATTTTCCTCACAAATTTTTTTATATGCACTGTTGTTTCCATGATATACTGGAAAATAGGAAAACACTCATTAACCTTTAGGGGGTGTTTTCACCCTGAAGAACCGAAAATGGACAAAAACGATAAAACGAACGGAAGCCACGTTTAAGGGTAGACATTTAGGTGCGAGCACATATTGAAGTTTCTTTTGATCCCGCGACTGCGACTGTTGCTGCGTCGAATTCTGACCGCGTTCACTGAAATGAGAGTCACCGTGTCCTGTTTTCCCTTCGAATTTGAATTCCATCGGCAGAAAGTTCGATTACAAAGCATGCCCCCCCCCCGTGCCATTTCCAGCCGTCTTCCCATCCCTACTACTTATCGTGCGACTTTCGTCCCGATAGTAATGCTGATACGGCAAGTGGAATAAGTCAATAGTATACTGGGACGTGTCGATACGTCCGTTCCCTCTTTACGCGAGCAGAAAAATTTGGAAATGCACGGGAGGAGGGAGCTGTTGGTAGAATGCGCACTCGTTTCACGTCTCTTGCTAAATTGTCCCACAATTCCTGCGATTTCATCAGGGAAACTCGGAACAACGAATTTTTGTTCCAACGTGCACCAAATATCGTCATTTTTTTTGTCTTCTTAATGGTTGATATCTACGAAGAAATCCTTTTTTCATATCCTTGAATAACGAATAAATAAATGACATTTCGTTGACAGTTCTTTCGTGAACCGACCTTTAAGCTGTGAAACGTTTCGTGCGGCCTTCAAGGAGGTCCTTCTGACATGGCAGCAGCATCTTTCCTGAACTATCGCCGGGTCCGAAATTATCGGCTTGGCAGCAATTCAACAGAAATGTATTATTAAGAGGCTGCGCTTGGCTGGATACCAGGAGCGCAACTTGTAAAAAGAGAAGTCCGCTCGGTGCTTCCGGCGTTGGAGTTTTCTTCAAGGATGTCGCTAGCTTTTAATAGCTTCGTAGGGGAAGGCGATGGTAATCGTGAACCGAATTTGAATAAGTGACACGCATCTGAGTGCATTCTTTTCATATAAAAAATTCAAGGCGTTATCATTGCACCACTACTTAGGTATAAAACACCATAATCATTTTGTGCTGAAACGAAAGACTCGTTTAAATACATTCATTACGCAATACTGTGGACTTCGGTTATTCAGGCAACCTTTCTTGTTACTTGTAATTACCTAATATGAGCACTCCCATTCAAGATTTTGGAACAGTTGCCGTATTTGCTCGAAATCAGGAAAAAAATATATAACCGTTGAAAGGTACGAGATGTTATCGACTTTTGACACTTTTTACGTGGAAGAAAGTATAGAATGGCGATATATTGAAAATCTTGCCAAAATGCAAAGATATTTATATTTTCTTTTCATTGATGTATCAGTCGAGGTTTCTTTTAATATCAGCTAATTCTTTAAGAGCTAATTTTTTAAGAAAATTGCCGTTGATAATTTATTACGTAGCCTCTTAAAATACACATATCGTTTAAGAATTATTATACAATACATTAGGCGCGCGCATTTGAAGTTTACATTACGAGGTCAAACTCGAAATATCTTTGAACGCATTTCATATTCAGTACCATTTAATCCCGTTTGAATTCATTTTAATACCACAGCCGGAGGAACTTTCTTAATCATAGTTAGGAAAACCGTTCAACTTCAAGACTTCCACAAGAATTCACCTTTTAATTCAACTATTATCAAACTCCAGGCACGCCAAAAATTTGGAAAGACGCATGAATACACTGAAAAAGTTTCAGCGTACAATCCCTAAACATTCCGTTTTAAATATCCATAAAGTGCGATCTCGAATTCGACACGGGGGGGAAGCAAATTCAGGGTTTTAAGAATTCTAAGAGATGCCCTTGACTGTTTTTATTGCACTAGGGGATGAGGTAAACACTCAGCTTGAAAATGAAATTACTCACCCTGCATGAACATTCTATTACAGTTATTAGGTATTCATTAGCGCTTAATAACCGCTATAAATAAAGAGGTAGGCATGCCGCCGCCTAGCGAAAATAAAGAAGGGTGAAGGAGATTCAGGGGAAATTTAACCTGTTCTCGCGAAAAGGTTCTCTCCATCTAGAACCGCCTCTGTTGCTGCATACTTGCGCGAGGGCACACACGTACACCTGTGCACGCCGGCGTACACACCCACACCCACCCGCCCGTAGGGCTATACATTAAATTGCATCCCTGTTCACCAACAAACTGCCCAAACTGGCTGCCCGCCGACCGGAAGTTTTAACCGGAAGCAGCCAGATGAACGCTGTGCGCGTGACTTACTTCGAATCACGCCAAATTGACTTTCTATCTAGCTCCGCTGAGGTCTGACGTATCTTCTGCAACGAGAATATCGCGAGGCGAAGGAGAAAGATTGGACAGATGAGAGGGACAGACAAAGTGTACCCCCTATCGTACACGTACGTGACGAAACGGACAACTGTGCTTCTAATAACGAAATGTACCATCCGATACAAACGACGCAACGCGTATAACACTCCATCGTTTGCAGACATTTGTTAGCAGCTTTTGGTTCTAGTCGAACAGTGGAGAACATTCTCCGATTAAATTAGTTTTCGGGAGTGATAGAAGACGAGATCGCAACGAGATGCAGGTTCGTTGGTAAATATATAATGGTTAAAGATGGCGCATTCGTAGTTTGTCTTCGTAAACTTTCGCTGCCTTTCATTGTTAGTCACGCATTTATCAAGTGAGGTAACAACTTCTTTTTCTAACAAGGGAAGATCCCGAACCCGAAAATTCAAAAAATTCTGAAACTTTGTGAATATGTGGGGGATTTCCTTCTGATTACAACGCAATTTTTGTTTGCTGCCCAAATTCACTCGAAGGGGGTGAAATTAACCTCTGAAAATTCGGCTAGTTTCCGATTTTGCGTTATAACTCGCGAACTGTAAGGGATAGAAAAAAAAGTTTTAAGACAAAAGTTACTTCTTTTAATTATATCTATCATTTGGTAAAAAAATTGTTTTATATTTCATGTGTTATAACACAGAATCGGAAAGTAACCGGATTTTCAGGTGTCAATTACACCCCTTTAGAGTGAATTTGGGCAGCGAACAAAAATTGCGTTGTAATCAGGAGGAAATTCCCTACAGTTTCACAATGTTTCAGAATTTTTTGAATTTTCGGATTCGGAATGTTCCCTTGTAAGCTTAGAAACTGAGACAACTGATTTCGTAAATCGTTTGCGTTTTTTAATAATTTTTTATTTAGTGGAAGTTGGAATATTTATTCTGATTGAGCTGTAATAATGGATTTGGTGCATTATTGAGAATATTGTCATGGCGAAGGATGGGCATTTTGCTCGCTTTTAATGACGTACAGACCTGTGTTTTTAAACTCAAAAGAAGATTATTTAACTAATAGAAGCGTCCTAGAAATTACACTAGATAATATTGTCAAATAGAGGTAGTTTCAAAATTTGAATCGTACATCTTGGAGAAGCGATTTGTACTTAACCGTGTAAAAAAATAATTTTATTGAAAATCTATTAATTGATTTAACTGTGGATAAAATTGTTCTTGTTATAAGGTGTATTTCAGAAAGTGGTGTTCATAATTGGAGTATCCATCAGGCATTCCTGGATTGCTTCTTCTTTTGTAGTTGGGAGCCTGAAAACCGGGGTTACGTCTGTTGTTAGTATAATTTAAAAGGATACAGGAAACATTTAACCCAACGCGTATGCAAGCTAATTAATTTTTTGACAGATGTTGCGTGGAGAACGCCGAATGGACTGTACCCGAGGGCTGTTTATAATTTTTGCCTCCAGTCCATTGCACATGAACAGGTTGCGCATATTGTAGCTTATTAATTCTTAAATAACGTTACTTTATAAAATCATCTGGAACCCTATGCTTTGAATTAATTTCCTTAAAATTTACAAAAGTAGCGCTCCGATTCACGAGAAAAATATAATTTATTTTAAAACGATGTATATTTTACGGATTATAAATCCAGGCTGATTTCTTTCACCAAATTAAACACCGATATTTATACAGGAAACCAATATTTCAATAAATAACAAGCGCGTTAATTAATATGTATTTTAATGATATTGGTACATAAATCATCATTATATGAATCAAATTATGTGTATTGTCCCTGAAAATATTAATCGTGAAGGGAAAATGTTCAAATATCGGCTGCGTTATAATTAAATAATCCCCCGGGGAGAATGTTATCAATGTTAAATATTATTAACGTGTGAATATTACAAGATAAATTAAACGCACTTTTAATCAAATATACGAAATACTTGTGGTATTAACTAGAGTCGAACTTCTGGCGGAGATCATAATTTTTTATTGTAAAAGTAGGAAGCATATCCACATATAGAAATTGAAGTAATATTCTGGGAATATTTTCTTTAGCTATCAAAGTAAGCATACTATAAGGTATTTCTTCGTTTCAATATTATATGCAAGAAATAAAAGAAGTCGAAGATGATACTAATACGTCTTCGTTGCACATAAAATTAGAACAGAGATATGCTTTCAAATCATTCCCATCTGTGACAGTGTTGATTTCTCTACCTACCTTCATTAAGCACTGATTGCTTACTTCAGTAAGTACTATTTATCTCATAAATCCCGCACTCCTTTTTTTCAACACCCCGTGTGTTCAGAGCATAGCTCCTTACTTTGATAATTGCGTCTGTAATACCAAAGGTCCAGCGTACTTAACGAAACAAGAAGAAATGCGCCACTGTCAGTGGTGGTCTGACCCCTTCCCATTGTTTTGTAAGTCTTACTACTCCTGGACAATGAGAATGTTTCTTCCTTCCCTTTTTAGCGTCTGTGTTTTTAGCACCCGCGGTGTGGTCACTGGCATTATACGGAATAACGAAATTAAGCCGTGTGTACTTCTGCATGACCAGTCTAAATTACCAACAGCACTTTTACGCAAAGTATGCAGTAGCAGAGGCTTCTGAATCGATTTGTTTCTCCTCAGGCACGTGGGATAATAAAAGTTTACGCTACGTGCCTAGGTAAAAGCAGCAAGGGAACTGTGGTAAAGTGATTATACCATTAACGATATATGCTTGAATACCTAATCATTGATATTCGTTTGCAATAGAAATATGGTGTATGCAAATTAAGAGAAGTAGGGATTTTTCCGTCAAACAAACAAATTTTAGTCTGCTACGACCCTTCACTTCTTCTATAATGCTAAACATAAATGTTAAAACATAAAATTAAAGTACGAGAAACTCAGATGTTACAATAAGTTCCTTATATTTTGTACAAAGTCAAAAGAAGAAAGACTTCAAAGAAATGAAAACGCAAGTGTATTGAAAAAGATCCGAGAGTCATAGTAGATATCAGACTGTATTGAAATTAGGGGTATTGCAATCGCCGCTGAAAATATTGATTTCGAAACACAAGGAAATTTGTTGTACAATATGACTTCAATGAAAATCGGCTAGTGGCCCCAATCTTTTGGTCTGTAGTAAAAGTTTTCAAATGCTTACATTTGTACCTACTATATATTTGGCCGAGGAAAGTGACTATACAGAATAAAGCAAATAGGAAATACATGATGTGAAAGTAGTGGACGAAAAAGGGAAAATAAACTTCTTTCTCGGCTTTCTTCCGATACGGTTTCTTTGTCAGACACGGCACGCAGTAGAATGGAAGTAGAAGTGCCTGCTGTTTGGTCAGACACAGATCAGTAGTATATACGCACCATGACCACGCCACACGCGGCGCTTATCAATATTCCAGCCATACCTACTGACCACAATATTGCAAATTTTTTATTTACAAAATTTGTTATACTCTTTTTATAATAAAGGATATCCTTCAAAAGCGCGGCCACTTATGACTCCTGTTTCAGTTCTGTTAAGTCCACTTAAGACTCCTGTTTCAGTCCCGTGTCTTTTCTTCCTTCCGATTTTATGTTATCACCCTCCAAAGTTAAGCGTTCCATTTTACCCTACTCTCCCCTACTTTATTTCACGCTTAATTTTAGAGATATTAATCGCTAAGGAGTTTAATTGTATACCCCTTATGCAAAATACCTCTCAATTAAATTTATACCCAATAATTAAAGTTGACCATACTATTTCGTCCACTTCATACCTCCCCCAATGTAACACAGTAAAGAGAACAATACCCATTATTTTCAAATTCTCTTTACACTAAATTCACCAGCACTCAGCAAGCTTACCAGTATTTAAAAAAATTAAACTACCATTTAACGCAAAGGGAACCCAATAGCACCGGAGCGTTGATACCCAATTACCTTCAAAGAAGCATCACACACGCCGGTAATGAAACACCTCGCTCCGAGAATGAAGAGTAAACACCAACGGCGCTTGTAAAGTCACGGAGAAACCAGTCGATCCTTTCGTAAAGGCGCGTGGAAAATCCGTAACGTTTGCTTTACAAATAAGCGGTGCCGGGATAATTATTATCCGCCGTGCAAACAGCCACGCTTTTATTCGGCCGCAATAAACACCGATGGATAGCCGGCGCGCGTGATGCATGTTTGTACTTATGAGAGCAAGCTGGCCAATCGGGTATACGGGAGCGGATAGGCAGGCATCTGCATTTTGTGCATCACCGGCGCGTATTGGCGTATGCAAAGCTTCCAATATTTGACTAGCCGGAGCTTTTGATTTATAGGCGCGTCCAATAAAATACAGACTTAACTTTAATGCCCCGGATCCAGCCGTGCGTGGTGTGTCGTACGTGTGCCCGTATATTTACGTCTCCATGGGCGTGGAACACAGGCGCACAGCAGCCGGGGGTTAGCGCGAACGGATACGCGGGGGTAGCAGGTCTACGTAGACGGACTGCCGCCTATCCACCTGACAACTTACCAGCGGGAACACAATATGGAACTCCCATCGCGATACTGTTTACCGGGTTTACGAAGGGTGGATGCGATACGCTCGCGTGAAAAATGACCGTCGTAATCGGGATGCCGGCTCTTTTCGTGCCAGTCTCCCTGTCGCTTCCGCGACGGAGATCCGTCAATAGGACACACGTCAGAAGATGTAACGATATTGCGTTTAACGCGCCATGATATTGCCAAGTGTTGCACCGCGCCCACCGTATTGACAAATGCGCCCTGTCGCCTCGTTAATGGAATAATGGAATTTGACGCGGCATGGAAACAATAGAAGGGCATGCAATCGTAGTTGGATAGTAGGGGATAGTGGTGGTTTTCTTCGGCTTGCACTTTTTGCCAGTAAGCAGTTTTGGAGCACTTTTTCTTCAGCTATTCTTGCATTAGAAGAATTGCAGTAGGGAGTATTGGTACAGTTTGGTAGAGGTAGTAATTTTATGTCGAGATATACAGTGGCGGGCGGAAGAAAGTTTACATCTTTTAAAATCGCATAACTTTTTTAGAATTGGTCCAAACGACTTGGGTTTTCTTTTAGGTAAACTTTTTTTGGGTAAGCTTTTTTCGTCTGCTACTGTATATAGATACATTAGTAGATTTTTTTATACTAAGTCTCTTATTGAGAAAGTTGACTTCGAAAATATGCACATTCTATTCAAAATTGATCGCACAGATCATTTAGTATTTAAAAATCTTCAAACTCTTATGTGAACAAAATATTCTCTAAACGTAATACTGCATTATGTTTATACCTAATACTTCTTTTAGTTTTTATATTTGTATCATTTTCCTACATTGTTCACTACTTAAAGAAATCTTTTAATTCTCGAAGTTAATATCTATATCTTGGACATAGAAGTAATCAGATTTCAATAACCGATCACCGTGTCGAAATTCTTTGAAGGCTAAAACTGTATAGAGAGATTTAGAACATTTAACTTTTTAAAGTCACATTTTTCCGTAAAAGTGTAACAGACATTTTGCTGCGAAATAATAATTTTCAGGGCAGAGTGAAACTGAAAGAAACGATCTCACGCTACTTTGAATGATACAAACAGGACGAAGGAAATAAAGTCGAAAGATTAAATGCCACGTACAACTGTTTAACGTGATAAAGAAATTTTTGCACCGAACAAAAGTCGAGACGTCAATGAATTAATTGAAGAATTAATGAAAAATACGTGCGCCCGTGGATCAGATAGACGGGAAAGCGTAACGAGGAAAATCTATCGTAAACCAATACGTATGCACGGGCGTGCGTTCCCTGAAAGGAAGAAAAAGGCTGTTTCGATTCTGTGGCTAACGATTCGATAGAAGGTTTTGATTTTCGTCAGGTAGTATTCGTCTGACTGGTGGCCGAATTCGTTTGGGAGAACCGATTGATTTCCGGGCTTAGGCAGGCACGTGAGTTAAATACGTATCGGGCTTTACCTCTGGCACTCTTAACATTACCTAACCTTCCTCACCCTTTTGTTCCTTCAATTTCAACTAACGATCTTCCGTTTTCACTGGAGAAACCATCACCTCCAGAGGATACCTGACAGGGCAGCACCGTGTTTTACCAATTGCTAATCTTTCGAACCTTAAATGTGCCTGTTCTCTTTGGTAACAAACAACTCCTTCCACGTTTAGATATTCAGAGTTTTATTTCTTAAACTAGGGCCAGAAAAAAACGAAACATGAAGGCATTATTGTTTGGAAAGGTGGAGTGCTTCGATAAAATACTTGAATCTTTCATAAGTAGCAAAATCTGCCAATCAAATAATTCATATTTTCATAGTCTTGTTGTCATTTCCACAGTTTATACATTAAAAATAATTAATTTCAATACACCAATTTTCTAACAGTTACAATAATAGAAATTTGAATACGTTCCTCAAGGCTGGCCAAACAATCTTCGTTAAAGTATTTCGAGAAAGCCCGTGGTTGTGGCACAGTTTAATGCGCTGGAAAAGTTCCACTACGTCAGAAGCGCAAATTGTACCGCATAAAAACGGATGTTCTCGAAGTTTCAGTTTCAGAATTTCTCAGCAGGATGTATGTTACCGCGCAGTTATCCAGCACGCATTCCTCTTCATACGGAAGATGGCGAAACTTTTGACCAAGACGTAATGTTTACTTATTTAGTTCATAATTACACTAGTTTACAGCCATTTTGCGCAGCAGATGCCACTATTTTTCTAAGAAATAAGAAAACACGATCTAAGTACTTCTGTATTCAAAAAATACATAAATAATTCCTCACGACTTAAAATTGACCCGATCCATAAATTATAATTATGATCAGAACGTATATAAAACTAATTGATACGGCCACGTACACAAAATGGCACCTAATTTACAAAATTCGCATTTGTACAACGTCGAACTGAATTTTATATTTAATTATTACTAAAAGTCAGCTTCCAGAATTGAGTAACATAACACTGAAACATAACGTGCGGTAGCATCGCCTATAATATTACTTTCCATAAAAATCGATGATAATTTTTTAAATAAAAACAGAACTCACGTTCGTGCACACAATGACCTGGTTTCGCAGTGTTATCAGTGAAAACTGGAATTAAGTGGAAAGGGCAATCGCAGCCTGTTGAAAATTATTATTGCTGCGTTATGAAACGTGAAAGTAGTCACAGTAACGTATACATTAACATCGGAAGTCCGAAACTTTCTGCAAATTATTTGAATGAGACGCTAGAACAAGGCTCCGCGCTAAGTGAATAGAGCCCCTGGTGTTCCCGCGCATAACTGAGATAATTAATCCTAATGGAGCGCAATGTACTGCGAGACCCGTAAGACCCGATGATACGACGAAACTTGCTTGAATTCTTCGAGAAAAATGGTGGAAGGAAAACGAGAGAGTTCCTGTTTAATAGAATGGTATAGGTGGGTCAACGGGGTTACGCGGCGTATCTTATTACTTCACGTCAGCGATCTGTTTTCCTTCGGAATGTCTCCTTGTTATATTCGTTATTATTTCTATACCTGATGGAGAGCAACACTTGCGACGCCTCTGGCTACAATCATCCCACACACGGCTCTTGTTATCTTATATACAAGGGAGCTGTACAGTATCAAGGCTACCGAAGCATTCAAGTGAGCGAAATGCTGGGTCGAATGTGAAATTGTGTCTTCTACAGCAGTTTTATATTTGCCATTAATCAACTGTTTATATTACTGGAGAATGGGGAGCAAGGGGGGGGGGCAGGAGATTCACAAAACAGCTTTATCGAGAAAAATAGGTTTTAATACTTTAGTCCAAAAGTAAAGAAATAAGATTCAATGAATTTAATTTTCTTATGTAATTTTCTTCTTCAATAATTTCTTGTTTTACCTTGACGACAAGAGCTTACGCTTATAGGCAAAGAGTTTAAACAGTTATACTAGATCTTTAGCGTTATTTAATCTGTAGTTCCAGTTGCCACTAAAAAAATTTACTATAAATCACAAAATTACGAAAAATTGAAATTCCCAGTTTTTCTTCTTACCCTTCATGTATGGTCTTTAATCTTACTCGGTTTAATGGATACAACGGAAAACCAAATTTGATTTGAACTGCGAATTTGGAAGAAAATTAAATGAAGGTAGAAGCCCCGAGGCTTGTTTTCGAGCCTGAATTTTTCCTGGATCGCAAAAAATTGATTTGACATTCAAAATGCTTGCAGTTACGTTTGCAATGAATGAGACCTTTGTGTCAGCCAAAATATAAGAATATAGTGCAAAAGAATACTACAGAAATTTATCATGTATTTTGTTGAGCAATACTTTCAGGCATTCCATGATTAATTGAGAGTAATCAGACTCGAAGTATAGTTTCAGTTATGATGTAGCAATGTTGCAAAATCGTATCGAATAGTATTACTGCTAGTATTAGGTTAAACTACATTGATCACTAAGTGAACAGTCTTCTTTAATATCAAGAAAACTTTTTTGATAATAGGGTGCGTGTGCAATAAATTCGAGTGCACGGAACCTGAAGAGAAGAATGCTATTATAATAGGTAGAGTAGACCAAGGCAGCCTGAGGCAAATAGTTTCGAGATATTAGAGGGCCATGGAGAAGTCGGAAATCAAGAGTCGAGTCTAACTTACACGGCCGGTGCTCGTGTATCTCCTTAACGAGGAGAGGAGTCTCCGTCGAGAGTAGAGACGGCGCCGAAGAACAACTCAGTGAGAAACTCAGATTAAAATGAAACATCTCGAAAACTCTCCTCTGCATGTTTGCATCGCCGGATGTTTAATCGTTCCGCGAGTTCGTATTATCTTGTTAGAGTCAGCGTTTCAGGACATTACTTCGCCTTAAGAATTAAAGCTGATTTATTAGCCGTAGCTATTTGCACGTTGCGTTACGCTACAGCGACGGGATTTGTATTTGCCAATTTAGGTTTGCATCAGCCGTTTCGCTCCAACTGTTGCCCCCCTTATACAGTGCCGTCAACATCCTTCAATTGCAGCGCGTAATCATGGAAGAATCGATGGGAAAGGAACAAATTGTGGAGAATGTTTTACATGGTGTTAGAAAATACTGCTAGGTATACATTTCCCGTGGCGGCTGTTTAAATTCATGTCACGACCTGACGTCCCTCTAATTTGTAAATATCGCTATTTTTGCTTCGTCGAAAGCAAGTAGAGACGGGGAGGGAGGCGTCTAATTAACAGGGCAGAAAATTTAAGGAAATGAAAAGACAACAGAAGCTTGAAAGGTCCGTGCTCGGTATTAGGAATTTACCTGGTAGACTTAACGCTTCCTTAAATCCAATTAAACGAAACGTTCAACTAATTGTTTCGCGCCCTCCGCCTTCGCAATCTCCTATAACAATGTGCCCATAATTAGATCTGAAATTAGTGATATCGAATTACGTAACGAATCAAATTTCTGTACAGTTCACATGTAGGTCCGTTGTTTAATCCTCAACCCGACCATTAAAATACATATTAAAAAAGCGATATTAACCCCCCCCGCGGTCAGACTGGCTGGTATCGCACCAGAGGATCTGCCTTTGCCAATATTTCTGTAAATTTTTAGACCTTAACTATTTTTTTCGGAGGGTGAAACAGGCGAGTGCATATTACTTTTCCAGCTTAATGGTGTTTTTGAACTTTCGAAAATTGGTGAATAACAAAATGTTTTGCGCGAAAGGACCTGGCACTGCGGAGCTTTCTGGATCGAAGGAAGAAATGCTGCAGCCACAAACTAAGGGGGATTAAATCAAGCAGTTCGTGTTGCAATGGTACGCTAAGCCTTTCGTCGACGCGAACGTCGGTGGTATTCATTAATGTATATTTAAGCAAGATGAAGGCCGTTGAACTTTCTTATGTGCACCTAATGTGCGTACGTTACAGGTGAATGCATGGGCGATCGATATGTGTGCCGTGCACACGTCTCTTAGCGGCGTGTAAATATACATACGATACGCGTGTAATGTTTATATACTTGTCACGTGAAACGTGTACGCGTAAGCACTTGGGAAACCTCAGCCCTGTGCATATATACCAGTACACAGATTCCGAGGATATTAACAATGCAACGTGTGCTGCAACCACGCGCAGAATGCATAAGCTTGCGATTTAGCGACTGCCAGAAAGATTATCCCATCCAATTAAAGGAAGTGTTCCAGATACTTCCGGTGTCTTGATAACCGTGCAAATGCATACGGTAATTCTACTACCATGTGACAATTCGAATACACCAACGTCCTACGTGCGGCTGCTTAAGGGGGAAGGCCTACCTAGAACTGTCAAAACGACATGCTTCTTTGGGATTTTTTTTCTAGAAAAATCGATAAACTTTTATTATTAAACATTAGTCTATTGCGAAGAATACATCTTACGGATACTTCAGTATTTTTTGTGGTAAATAGTATTGAAAGTTTTGTGAGTTATAGGCGATGCCCGAGACGTCCTTTTTTTTTAGACGCTTTGCGGTGACAACCGTAGTTCGGTGCAGGATTATCCAAAATTGAAGATTCGATTTTTTTTAGATAATATATAAAATTATCTAGGCGCTATCGGGTCCAATTTTGGAAAAATTATTTTGAGATAAAATTGCGACTGTGCAAAGTTGAAGCATCGATATTTGGCAAAAGACTAGGGAAAAAAGGAAACGCTCCCGATTAGATTTTTAACCCTAAAAGAAGCCTGCAAAGCCTCGAGTAAACCGGTTCATGAATTTTTCAGTTATGTGTCTCACCGATGTTGAAAACACGATTTTAAGGAAAAGGCGTTTAATGTTTTGGGTCTGAGCGCTACACCGAGGAACACCTACCTTCTTGCACGTGTAAAACTTTGTCAATTTTGGTCGGCTTAACTTGCCACTTTCAGGGAATATTTTCAAGTTGTGCTTCAAGAAAATATAAAAATCGAAAAATCGATTTTTCGAAAATTTCTAGGTTGGTGGTTGGAGGAAAGGTCAGTGTTCTGATTTTTTGGGGGGGGGAAAGCAAATGTAAGTCGTAAGAAAGTTTTTATTTTATATTTTGATAATATGAGGCATTGAGAACTAAAACGGACTAACCTACATTTTTTACGAAATTGAGTTACTAAGCTATAATGTATTCCACTAGGCTCAACTAATCATATAAAATAGGAAAATTATCTTTTTCTCAATGTGGGTTAGTCCGCATTTGCTCTCGATGCCTCATATACAATTTTAAGATTATATAGAAATAAAGAATGTTGCGAAATCATATTCCAATTAAAACATAGGTGCTGGTGAAGCTGGGTTTCGAAAATAGACATGACAGGCTGCTTGACAGAATATCAAGCTTCACAAATTTCAGAGGTTTTTATTGTAACGTTTTTCAGAAACTATTTTAAGATCGAAAAAATTGGCCAGTGGCAATTTCCATGACCCAATCAGTAAAATGAAACGAAGGTTGATAATAAGTGATATTTATAAACGCTGACAATGTTGTTATTTGTATCGGGCTAGTGGAATTATTTATTTTTGCAAGAAGTGCCGTCTGCAACCACTGTTCCTTTGAATGAACTATTTAAAGATCTTCTCCTTCCTCGCTTCTTTTCATCCTCGCATTCAGTATGCACGAAATCGCGATATTTAAAGATTTATAATACTGGAAAGATTGCAAAGGCTAGGCGACGCAGAAGCAGATTCGTGAATATTCATAATCGGGGAACGAAAAGGCTCTGGCTGGGGAATTCCAGCGTCGACGCTGGCGATCATGATCGAACGAATCTTGAGAGTCAACAGATCTGTCTCTGACTCATTACATGCTTGATTGTAAACGATGACTGAAGTTGACAGTGCCCTTCGTTCGCGAAGAAGAAATATGGCTCGACTTAATGCAAAACTGAATATACAAAAGAGCTGACTGAAGGAATCGTATCGTCTTCCTCTTGGGGCCAATTAAACCGCTCGTTCCATCAATCCTTGACAGAAATGCGTTTAATTAAAATGAAACACCTGCAACGTTTTCGCCTGAAGAAGATACATCATTCTGCAGTAGGTGGACTATCGCTAAAGATATTTCAGATAAAGAGAAGGGAATATACAAAGGTGGTTCGTAAAGTTTATTCTTATAGCCTGTCACAAGCCCGCGCGTTTTTCCATGTTTCAACGCAAACATGTTGATGTAGATTTGAAATAATTTAGGGATCGTGAAATTACAGGTGCTTCAGGGTTAAAAACAACTACGTGATTCTGCATATTTTCCATTTCTAATTTCCCCAGCAAACACAGTGGCGCTGTAGGTTCTGCGAAGCAAGCGAAAAGCACGCTTTAAACAATAATAACGAATGCGGATTTTAAGTTAGTTGCACGAAGAGAAATTGTTTGCGTCGGACAAATATTACGTAGCCCATTCATCAAAATTTTGTGCTATTCTATGCTGAGTAATAGGTGGAGGTTTTATTTACTATTATATCGAAAAGAAAATGTAAACTGTTGAAGTTTTATAGTATTTGATCTTCCTTCTCATTGATACATCACTGGTGAAAATAAATTAAAAATTGAAAATTCAATAAATTCTTTTATCTTCCACTTAAATTACATTTTATAAATTTTACAGTTTTATGTTTCACCTTTCTTTTATCCAGAATCAGATGTAAACGTGAAAGAAATTGTTTTCGGTGGTTAATTAATCGTAAATTCTTTTTTAATTTCTATATATTTCTCAGTAGTCCCGGAAACACTTCTTAAAAAAGAAGTTATTATCAATTGTCTTCGTGCATTACACGCTCAAAGCTACACGCTGGAAGAATACCCTTCGAAAATTACGTCGTACTTCTCTCGTGACAATTTTAAGGGCAGTACGGTTATTCAAAGGCACTTTACTGCAATATTTCACTCATTAGTAGACCAGTACGCGGCTCTATCGTAAATCAGAGTTTTGGCTGAGCGTGAGAATAGCCTGGCAGTTGAAGACCTGGCGTGATCCGTCCTTATTAAAGCGTTACTTAAATACTTACTGTTATATTCCGGTCGTTACTTGAAATCGTTCGCTGAGACACGTTCGGTCTGAAAACTTGGACGGTTTTTAATTTGCCGGCTGTCACAGGCGACTTAGAAATCGGCGGCAGAATCACAAACTTGCAACTACAAAACTTTGATGCGTCGTGAGAATGGTTGGAAGCCATGACAAGCTCGCGTTCCCCCCAAAGATAATTTAACTCGTATTTGATACCGTTTAATTTAACCATAACTCCGAAACTGTCACATCTACGAAAGTGTACCGCGGCGGAATATATCATTTGTAACATTCTCAGAATTTAGAAATTCTTCTCTCTTACTATTTACTTCTTTAATGCTCGAAAAAGCAAATGTGTTGTTGAGTGTAATTAGAAGAATAACGAATTCAATGCTTCTGTTTATGTGAAAGAGTTTCAAACATTCTACTTCGTTTTTTCTTCTGGCGTAATTAAAGAAAAGTGTGATAGCCTCACATAGATAGATTTACAAACAGAAATATATTTTTCAAATTCATAGTTCAGCTTCTCTTATACTTTGAAATCGCTTATTTACTTTGACACTTCAAAATGGATTTGAAAACATTACGATATTCATTTGTTGTGCTATCTAATCATAGATAGGAATGCTAATTTTATAATACGTTCCCTTAGAATTGTATCTTTATACGATTACATTATTTGCATACAGAATTTGGACATGGTATTTAATATTTTCGACAGCATCACTTTGACACAAATACAGGAACATACTAATCGTATGTAAAGAGAAATTGACGATATTTCCCAAATTTCGATTAATACACGCAATATAAAATATGCAGTATTCCATAATTCGCGAATTAATACGTGCCCTGTATTGGTTGAATAATGAGAAGTAATAATTGAAAATTGACATTAAAACCATTATAGTGGCTATTCATTATCAGGCATCAAAGTTGTTATTGCAACTCATAACGTATTCTCATTTTGTTATATGAATACAGCGCGCTACGCAAATTACTGACGTACCTTCTGTGTAGGTGACACTATTAATTGGCAACGTTATCAATTTCATGAACCACAGTCGCCCTAAAGCAATGTCACACAGACAACAAATATATATATACATCCATTACTTTTGAACAAACATGTAACTCCAGGGCACAGATAAACATATTAGTATTGTCAATTAGTATAGTACTTTTTGTATTCATTTTAAAGGGCAGAAATATATAAAAATTGCGTCACAATTAAATTGAAAGTCAACTTTTATACTCTTCCACGTGAATGGTTTTGTCATTTTTTTACAAAAAATATTTATTTCCTTTCGAACTAGTTTGGATTTCTGACCAGTTCGTTTGTAATACTTATTATTCTTCTGTGGAATTGGTTGTTTCAATGCACTTCCAATTTTCGCTGCTACGACTCAATCGTTTTCTGTAGACGCCGTGCTATCGGTTTTCGAACGAATGATTAGACTAATCGACAGACAGATCTTAAACTAATCAGGGGTCGCTGGCGAAGTATGCGTGTCACGTAACAGGTTTCACCGTGAGTACACGCTCCTTCAACTGTACGTGCGTGAAGGTCTGAAGGTGTTAACAACGTTCTGATCTCCTTAATTTGGTTGAAATAAATTTCAGAGCGGTAGGGATTAACGTGCAAAGCTTAGTAAATCTTCTTCGACATTCGTAGTCTTCAAATTCTTTCAAAATATTCCATTTTACTTTGGAACCATAAAATTCTAGATTAAATCCTGCAGGTAGTTTGGTCAACGATTCGTTATTTTCGATTAAAAGAAATGAATATGATTAATTGAATAATGTATATTAGATTTTTTTTCCCTTGATTCTGCTCTTTCCCTTCATTTTGTGTAAGGATCATCCAAAATTACACTTCATCCTTAGAATAGGTGCCAAGTTTTTTTTAGTGACTATCGATAACTGTTAGAAATAAACTGCCACTGTGTTGCATTATTATTTCTGGTAAATAGGAACAGTAAGAATAGAAAATCATTTGAAATGATTTTTGAGGGAGAATTAAAAACCTCTAAAGAATTCCTGCAAGCTCTTGGTACGTAATGTCCCCGTATGTCAGTTTCTGTATTTTTGTTTCGCTCAGTGAGCAATGAGTTGGTATTATAGGGTATTGAAATCGACTGAGAGCATCAACGTGCGAACGATAAGCATTTGTACCTGATTGAATGCGCTTATCTTTTTTGCAAATTTATAAACGACAAAAGGAGGAAGACAATAATAGTGGAACTCACATGCTAAATAAATATTTCTATTAAATGAAATCCACGATTCTTATTGACATTCTCATCTGGTGCAGCAGAAATATTTTTCTGACAAAAATACGACAATACAAACTGACGCAGGAATAAAAAACCACGGTAAGAAACCTTTCGGTAAACAATGTTTTTACAGTAAATGACGTTTGCTTTGGAACAGTATGTGGAATTCTAAATACAGAATACAGGCGTAAAGTGCAGATTTCTCGTTGTAAGTACGCGTACCTCAGGAGGAAGAGGTTCCAAGGTAAACTAATGCACGTAAACCTGGACGTTAGAAAGATTGAAAACGGCACCATACCGTCACTACTCTTACACATTGTTCCAGCAAACACAGAAATAATCCGATTATTCTCGTATGAATCGTTCTGTATGTCGTAACCGATGCGCTCCTCCTTTGTGTGTTTCATGGAACATGTATTATATAATACACAGAAGAAACGGGCATCGCTGCCGGGCTTGCGGAGAAAACATCAAACACATCTTCCGCCAAATGCCGCGTCAGTCATACGTGGGGAATCGGATATTTTATTTTATTCCACTGGCCTCCGCGCCCGCCATTTTTCTTTCGCGTTCCTTTCTCCACCCCTGGAGGTTTGGATTCCACCGTCTCATCGTTTGCCCCCGTCTTTCCACCAGAAACGCGATATCATCCTTTCTGCTCCTGCTACGGCTCGTCAAAAATCGACAATCAATCGCCATGCTTTCGTTGTCTTACGGTACCAGCCGCGGGTACAAAGGATATTTAATTTTAAAAACTCAAGTCTGACGATGGGAGTGCTTCGTGATTCGCTACTGAATATTCTCATGCTCTCAGACGACCATCAATATTTCGATGGCTTAGTACACAAATATTTTGTGTCCCCTTTTAGCGTTTTCGAGAAATAGCAGGTTTAAACATTCAATAGTACATAAGATTCAGTGTCAAAAATAATATTTTTGACAAATTTATGAAGTAAATTTAAATGTGATTTTTGTACTGCAGAAAGAAATAGACAATAACTATTTGTTGCATATAAAAACTCAAATTTAATAAAAGCTGGACATACAATATTTGTACACTCAACCGTCGATATTTAAGTAATATCAGTAGGACAATATCTGCACCCCCTAAAACTGCGCTCTGGCACCAACAAAAATAGCTTTGTCTTACGCGTGAACTACTCTACTTGCACGCACAGTTGCATAATTTTCTGAAATTCCGGGTTCCTTAACTTCCCCTATTAGTTCTCTCATTATTAATGTTTCGAAAGAGCAATGAAAATCATCGTCATAGAGAACTCATCCTGAATTCTGAATCCGTGCCTCAACGATAATAAAACACAATTCGACACTGGTGACTCTACCTTGATTGACAATTAACTGTCAATCACCATTGGCATCTGCCACAATTCAAACAATGAAATTCTCATGGTGCGAATTTTTACCTACGTCTATTCTAATAAACCACAATTTCGCGCTCAATATATTGACGTCTAATAATTGTATACATAACACAATATCAAATGTCAATCGATCAGATATTTAAAATCATTGGACACCAGTCATTCGCTGCGAAAACGTCTATAAATGAAAAGCAAAATTACTAGCGTCGCGTTTCATCGGCCGAGCGCAAACATGTACACGGTCATTACTGGTTAATGCTTTAAACCTTCCAGGCATTATAATAATGTTTCAAAATCCTGGTGCCGTCAAAATCACGCGTACACTTCTGTTATATGCCAATCGGTTTCCAGCCGGAGGTGCCGAGTTTCGATTTTTTTTATTTAATAATCTTACGAAACCACCACATCGACACATCCGACGCTGTATCTGCTAGCATATCGAGCGCGTGTATCCCGCTGTAATTTACGAGGGAAAGTAATTTTGCGGAGGAAGACAGGAAGCATGAATCATCGGCGATTCGCGTCCCGTGTCGTTTTTCCTTACGTTTTGCGCTATTGAATAACAATTCATTTCTCTATCACCGTAACTGTAGGGGGAGGGGCAGCTAAAACAATAAGAATACGGGGGCGATATCGCAAAGATTTATTGGCAATAATTCCACCCATGCATGCATTTGTTAGCGGCGCCGATACGGCAATGAAGGCATTGTGGAGCTAAAATGCGTTACCCTGGTCTGGGACTCTGCTGCACACGTTAAAGCTGTATTTAAAGTTCGGCTGATTAAGAGTGAAATTACTTTCGGACGTGCCACTGAAATACGTTTTTTTTCCCAGCAGGAAAGTTTTGGGAAGTTATAGCTCGCGGGGTAATGTTTTAGAGAAGACTCCGTAGAGTATGGAGAAAAGGATTCAGGATTTAGTCAATGGGTGATAATCGGTAAATGGGATGAAGTGTAGTTGGCCAACATAAGCCGAGAAGTTGACTCTGTCACATCTGGATCAGATTATCCTCTACGGTAATGTCGGTAATTCGGTTTTCTTACAACAACAAATGATTATTTCGTATTCGTCTTATAGTTCTGAAGAATGGAAGATTTAAGTTCAGGTCTAAGATGATGTTTGTAGAGTTAATGTATACGAATATATTATGAGTTACAATCTTATATGAGGCGAATCAGAAAATAGCGCCGCTTCCTTCCAAATACATAGCCGTTAATCTCTTTATTCGGCGAGGGAGCGTAGCCCGAGTTTCCGCGAGCCGCCCGATGGTATCTGCATCCATTTCGAGCCATCAACCATGCCCCTGTCAGACTGGCAACACGAAAGAAACCGAGAGTAACTTTCTTCATCTTCCGCGGGAGTATCGGTGGAGGATATCAACCTCTAGCATGCAAGCGTGCTTTGATCATCCGCGAGTCATTCGGATGCGAATTGCTCGCAACTACGTAATTTTGCGAGCGTAACCTTCCAAGTATACTACTTGGAACTCCCTCTCTGTTCCGCAGCCAGGAACCTACTAACCAACCCCTTCTGCCGCCGCATCCCCTTGGCTCCCATCTAGCTCCCCCGTGGCCTGTGTATTTGCGCAACTTTTTAAATTTCCGGTCGCAGATTGCCTCCGTGGCTCCGCGCTATCCTCCCCTCGTTTTCTTTTTCCGTGGAACAATAAAGCGGACGCGCGTGCGGCTGCTCCACGCGATGCTCCTAGCGATACGATAGCGATCCGATGCGATACGATACGATACTATACCCTATACGAGCTTCGACTCCCTGCCTGCCTACCGGATGTCCATTTCTCATTGAACCGAATTAGAGGAAATTTCTCACTCGTGTCTCGGATCACTGATACGCGATACGCTGCCTCTTCCTCTTCGCCCAGCAAGCGAACTGCTTTCTTCCCGTCAACAATCTGAGTGGTGCTACTGCGTGCGAAACGATCGGACGTGTTAAATGTCCTTCCCTCGATGCTGCTACCCCCGCGCGGTTCAATTATAACTTGTTTTCGTACACACAGTGGCTGTAACTTTTGTGAGCTTGCTTGAACAAGTGAAAGTGGTCTGATAATTAGAGTGACTTACGGTCCAAAGTCGCGCAGAATTCTGCGCAGTAGGCCAGACATCCCCCAGTGACAACTCTATCGCCGGCATTACTTATATCGACGCGCAAAAGTAAACTTTTAAACTTCCCTTAGAGCATCGCAGCACCAGCGCCGCGGCTCCGGTACTTTCACTTTGCCTCCGTCGTATCCAAGCTCGGCAACCCTCACGCATTTCAAGGATTTCCCTCTACTTACTAATCCCGCGCGATACCGCAGAAGAATTCTCTTCTCGTGGTTTCGCGTCTTCGGCGCGAACTCGACCCTCCCTCCGTGTTCGGCTGGTTATATTCGTGCGAGTCGAAGAACGGTAGGTGGCGGTGATGGGGCAGGGGGAACGGAACCAGGGAAATTCTGAAAATAATTTCGCAGCCGCGAAAAACATGGTAAACTGGGACGTTAAGGGCAAGCCTGCAGATAGTGGAAGCGGAGATGCCTCCTCTGCGGCTTCTGCATCCCGCCAGGGAGGTTTTACAATCGTGTACTATGCTAATCCTGGAACATTACGCCCGGCATAAAACATAAAACTCACTCACTCATTTGCTGTCTTCCTCCTTTCTTTGCCAGCCCGTCGGGCATTACCGCACTTTCTTCCCTCCTCGTGTTTGCAATACGAATCGCATAAAAATCTTCATCTGGAATGCAAATCTCAAAAGTGGCACCGCCGCGTGTCCATCCCGCGTGTGCTAAACAAATGTACGCGCAGCTTTGTGCGGCGGAGTCGAGCGTGGAACGACAGCCTCGGGAATGTTCGAGTAGAGAATTTATTAATTTAAATGCGATCAATGGGGACTGGTGTTGGCGGATTTGTTATTTAGTAGATAAGCGGTTGCCGTGGAAAGGGAGAGTGGAATATCGAGGAATTATTTATTTTCATACTGGGCTGTGTTTAGGTTCGCTCCGTGGAAGGAGGAACAAATGTCTGGCCCAGGCTTGCTGAAGGTTATAAATGATGAGTACATAAAGTCTGCTTTACTAACTCTATTACTAAATATGCAACAAACTACAGTAATACATACTCTAACATCTCAGAATATATAAATTTGTACTTGTAATTCTTCACGCCTTACTTTTGTCTATTAATCTTCTACGGTAGGACACTCCTGAAGTAAGATTCGTTTCCTTTACACTAATTACGCCCGTCGTGAAGATTTAAAACTGTTCGAAATAAATTTGCAAGCATTACGTCGCCTCCATCTTCATCGATTTAAGCGGGGCTCCAGCCTTTAATGAAAAGCCTGATAAAAATCGCGTTAGGTCGGAACGAAATTCACTTCAAGTTAATCGGTGACCTAAGAAAGGAGGAGAAGAGAGCGGCGGGATTATAGCCAGCAGTTTCAGCGCAGTCAGTACGTACTAATACTGATAACTCCATTCAGAACACGCTCAGATAGAACACAATGTGCCAAACAGAATATTCTACGGTAAACCCTCCAATAACGCGGTACTCTCATAACGCGGATTCCATGTAAGACGGAGCAAAAATTGCGACAGTCCTCCTACCTATTACGCAATACTCTCATAATGCGGTTTCCATATAACGCGGTACGAATTAGTATGATTTGTACTCCGCAATTGTGAGTTTCTTATAACGCGGTTTCTGTACATTCCTCCTTCACCTGCGATAATTACGTTTAATGGTTAGTAACTTTTGGTAACTTTTTGTCAGTCTGGAAATTATATGAAGTTATTACGAATGAAGGTTCAAGAGGGTGGTTTTTAACGATCGTCATCTACTTACTGCATAAAATAGTTTTGAATATCAAAAAATGATATCAAGAAGTATTAATCATTATTCGAAATCAATAAAACTAGAATTGTTTTAAATAGAATTCCACGAAACTTCAAAGGTTCCATGATTCGCAGTATTTATAAGCGCCAAATGTATAATTTTACCGCGTTCCTGTTGAAAGACGGGCACCTGCAATTCGTATTCAGAAAGAACTGGCATGTTGCCGCGTTTCAGCTTAATAAGAAATTCCACAGGGAAGGTGTAGTTTACTGCTATCGACACGCGCATAAATTCCGTAATTCATGCGTACCTGTATGTATAATCGCATAAATTTCCATAGAATGATGTTTGCATAGCTTGCCTGCCTGGAAAAAGGTGCGATAATTTGAAATAGCTACGTTATACCCGCAGGAGATCAATTAATTATAGTACTACCACAAAAAGTGATGTCGATACTACAAACAGAAAGCTTCCGCATATGATATTAATAAAAAGAATTTAATTTTCTAAATGTAATTAATATCTCCTCTGCACCTCCATCTACAAAAAAAAACTATTTACATGTGGTTATGCTTTCCCTGAGACTATTCAACTCTTATCCAGAATATTTTTCTGTATCATCAGTAGCTTAGAAAATATTCCAGTAGATCCATTAAAAAATTTTCATTGCAAATCACATTCTGCATTCTCCTGCAGTGCTTCATCGATTGCACAAATACGTGTATTGGTATATTAATATTTTCTTTCATAGTTATGCTCTTGAGCTGCGGCTGACCATAACCAGGTTATACTACTTTCTCTAACAGAGTTCTGCTGCAATCTTATCTATCTGCTTTAGGCAAGTGTAACCATTTGTATTTGTATTTGTCGACAAGTGCAGTCTAAAATATCACAGTGAAATAAATGCATCGATGTCTTATTAATATTTATAATCATCGTCACCATACTCTTCTAAAAACCCTCAATTTCTTTATACCTCTATCCTCTATTCCGCAATCTCAACAAAAATTAAAAAAAAAACACCCACCACCACATAGTTTTAAAAAGCCTAACAATGTCACAATATTTACATTCTCCCAGCTATAATAGCCTGCAGCTCGATGAAAATGCATCAATTAAACACGACTGTACGTGAAGGTCCGCCGCGTACCTTTAAATAATACGCGCTCACGTAAATTTCCCCTTCTTTATTTCATTTAAAAAGGTTTATCACGGGACGTAACGCTGGATGTATACGCGAGGGCTTAGTTAAAAGCGGCATACGCTCCGCGGTATCACGTGCAACGATTAAAACATTCCCGATAAAGCGGCGTTTAAATGGGGAAATTATGCTTCTTAGCGGCGCGGCTTGCCCTATATACTGTCGACGCATGTACTAATGGGACGCTGTTTTATGATTACTTCCTTGCGCGGAGGAAGTAATCGGTGACCGCCGAGAACTCCCTCGAGGCAGATACTGGACCTGAGCGGAAATATGAACACGTATGCGAAAAGAAATCTGGCGCAGTCGGATGACACGAGGCATTAGTAGCCCCTGAGTACAGGGATGAAAGCACCAGACGTTTTGGACCCACTAATGTCAAGTCGCCAGATTTCAGGAGCTTCGGTACTTCCGTCTGAGGCGGATTACTGACTTTTCGTGTCCAGCTTCTTAGGAGGACGGAAATCCACGGATACGTGGAATTTGATTGATCAATCTTTGATGGTGCTGGAAATCGCTGCCCTTACTTGAGCAACATGTCCCCTTCTGGAAAACGTAAGTTGACATGTCAGAAGAACGTAACAATTTCATGGTGTTGAGAATGCGATGGTACCATTTTGTAATTCAGGATTTTAGACGTTTTCACGTGTTTCTTTTGCTGGTTTTTAACCCTTTTAGTGCCGGAGGCAGATATATCGGCTCTTGCTGCACTGGCGAGAAGTGCCAGAGTCGATATATCGGCCCGCGCCTTATAGCGCTTTACTATTCGCTTTTACTTTCTTTATAATCTTTTATACCTTTGTTATTTATATAATTTTCAATGAATATAGAAAAACTAGTATCCCTGTTTTGTTCTCTATTTCGTCCTTAATATACTGCTTTTTGAATCATGTAAATATTGTTTCTTGTTTGGTTTTTATGAGCATTTTCCCAAACCCTAGTAAAACCGTGAAATTCGGCCGGTTATTCTCGCATAGGCACCTCTTTTTCGCCTGGCACTAAAAGGGTTAAGTAAGGGTGAGATGTACGTTATAGAGCTCTCATTTTAGTTATTTTTTGGCAAAGTCCAGTTTAGTAATCAATAATAATTAATTAATGCGTTCTTGGGATCACCTGTGATGTTTTCCATTTTTTTTTATAAATCTGTCTCATAGAAGGAAATTTGTGCAGTAATTTAATATGTACGTCAGTTAGTTTTCAGATGGAAATTTTTAAATTATCACGAACATGGGCATAGTACGGTATTAAATATAAATCACATAAATTGCAGTTGCCTACTCCAGTCCTCGTTGAACTTCATCTGTTAAATCCACGAAAAAAATCGTAATTTATAGTTGATAGGGTGATTTATAAAGCTACACAACCGTGACGAGCACGAAATCCCTCTGAAAATTAATATTCATATCGTACCACTTTAAAAAGTTATGAAAGTCTCATTAATATTCTACCTACCGCTAAATTGAATTATGGCATGCAATTAAAATTTTTATCATCAAAAACGCATGCTACCAATATATGCCAGGCATAAAGCACACTGAGCATTATTTATTAATAGAACCATTCAAGTTTTTATTAATATTCTGAAATGGCAAAGGAGTAATAATTTGTACAAGTTTATAAACTATTCGATTAGTACTTCCTTGTTAATGTAACAAATTGAACACAGTTAACTTAGTGATGTAGACGGACAATAGAGGTGAAATGCAAGACTGAAGTTTTTAGAAATGAATAATCAAAAGATTTATCTGTGTTAATGCATCAAGTTTGAGATATTTAATAGAGAGACGATTCGGCCTCGCTCTTCAACAGTCATTTCGGCAAGAACACAGTAATAGCACAACAATGTTGCAGTACCTATATACGTGAATTGAGGCAAGAGAATGTCAAGTCCTAACGCAAGAACCCAAATTCAAAGTATTCGAGTATAAAATACAAGGATTCCACTAACATTGCAAATTCTAAAAGTGTAAATGTGTACAGTGAAGTTCAACTAATTTTGCTAAAAACAACTAGTCTCATACTACAGGAACAGTTCTAATTTCTCTCTGCATATTGCCCTTGGGGGGGGGGGGGTTGTATGCAGGAATGAGGACACGAGAACGCCACCAACGATTTTTGGGCCAGTTTCCTCAATTTGCATACACCTCGTGCAAGTCTGCTGCAATGGGACATGCAGGTATGTTGTCGAAGGGCATAGCCCGTATTCTTAATTCGAGAAAGCCAACACACGATCTTTCAATCCACATCTGTACAGAATCTTTGATCATTGTTTAAAATTTTTGAAATTTAGGGAGGACGTGGGAACGAAACTAAACTTCTACAGTTGAATATGTAGAAGTTTTAAAATTGGAAAATAGTGAAGGATTTCTGCTTTCAACATTCCTGTACCATTTCATGGTGCGTTTCTCCTAAACTACAGCATAACAGCAAATCCGTTTTTGTCCTCTTCTGAAACTGCATTAAAGTTGCAAACCAAGTTTGCCCCTCCTGAATTTACAATAAAGTGGCAAACCGACTTGACCTCTCCAGAAGTTGAAATAAATTTGTTAGCCCATTTTTATCACTGCCAAAAGCGCAATGAAGTTGCAAACCGGTTGCGAGCTTCCCTCAAAATTGCAACAAAGTTGCAGATCGATTTTGCGTTTGCCACAATATTGCAACTGTGTTGGAAATCTATTTTTATTCATTCCTGAGTTTGAAGCGGTGTTGCAACTAGGGAATTCAATCCCGGGATCCCGGCTGTTTTTTGGAATCTAAGACTCCCGGGATTTGATATATCAAGTTATAACTTATCCCAAGAATTTCGAGAATTTTTAAAAACCTAAATTACTTTATGAACAACTGGAAAATATAAAACTGTAATTAAAAAAACAGCCGGGATGTGGGATAGTGCAGAAAAAGGGTGGAAGGAGTATATAAATAGTGTTTAAGTAGTATGTGGGTGGTATGTGCATAAGTCATGTAGGAGTACTCTATAAACAGTTTTATTTGTGTCTCAAATAAATTAAACTTTAGTCTGAAGTATTTTTCAATTTTATCAACAGCTTCGAATGTCGTCTCGTGTTTCTAATAAAATATCCCACACTTTCATGAACACTGTTATACCATCTTACCAAACATTTACGTCCTGTTGTACCATATTTTCACCGACTCTATTGAAGACAGTAACGTTTGCAAGTAGTCTTATCTTATACGAAAAGTTCAAGAGCCATTAAAAGGCTACACGCCCATGTAGGAACCACGCAACAAAAACTGTACTGTACACTGATCTTAGTCGCATAAAGATCCCCCCTAACACAGAATCATGGGAAGTCTCAGCGTGGCCAGGTTTACGTTTTGCAAGCAACGATATTGGCGCCCGTTGCCGTAAAGTTCGCGACTGGTCGGCAAGTGAATTTGGCAAAATAGCATTTCGCAAAGTTAAGAGAGACGTCGAGCATCAGCGAGTGGAAATAGGTGAAGGAACGTTAGAGGAGCCCTGGCTCCATCGTATAACTCCCTACTCAAGGATGTATGAAATGGTACACCTCCATGGGTTACCTTAATGTAACTTGTCTCGACTGAAATCGCTTCTGAAAGATGAGTGCCAACTGCCATTAGAAGTTTGATCCGAAACGCTGGGCGGATCTTTCGAACTTTCGTATTATACGTGCTATTACACGCTCTCCGGGGCCCCTTTAAATGTTCCGAACTTCCCCGTTGTAATTTTCCAAGAATGCTGCGCTGAAAATCTTCTGCAAGCCCAACGTGAAACGCCTAACTGGAATAATTCGATTCCCGAAACCCACCTGCGAGGGAATTTCTATGCGAAACGGCTCCCGACAGGCAGTTCTTCCTTTTCGATTATGAACTAGCGTCTCGAACGGAGTATTACGTACTATTCTCGTTTATTAAATAGCGCCTGAAAGAAGGGTGGTATGGGAATGAGCCTCGTAGACAGACATCGCGAGCAGCGTTTTCCACATTGAATTATATCGATGCCTACCTTGGACAACTAGCGAGAACTTCCGAGAAACGGAATCAATTAGGGATTCGCTCTGGTAGCATGTACCCGGAGGTACACTACACATTCACTGTCAAAAAAAGAAGAACTGTATTTCCCCATAAACATCCAATAAATTCAAACTTACTTGATGTGTATAACACAAATGACAGTTTCAAGGTTTCTAATTACACTTTATCGAAATGAAAGCCATAATATCTGGGTCCTGGCAGCTCGTTTGAAAGCTGATTGACTAAACCCGAAGGATCGGCGAAGAGACTGTATTAGCCCGCTAATCGAATACACTTTTTTAATTGATTTAAATAATTCCCGCCGGTCCAAAGTGATTCGACGAGGGAACTCGATTATCCTGAAAGATAACGAAGTCTCGATTCGTTCCTTCCCCCAGTGACTTCCGAACTACTTGAAACTTCGTGTCTACAGGCCATACGGGAGAATAGACTTCCACGTTACTTTTATAGCATATTTAACGAGCCAAAGGGAAACCTCGCCCGTCCCTATTCCCGCCAACTTTCTTTCGATAACTGGCCGGCGTGCGCGGAATTTGATTAGCCCGATTTAGAAAGTACAGCGTCATCGGTTTATTAAGCGTCGTTTGCGGGACGACACCGGTCGCGCGGCTCTTTCATTAGAAATTAATGAGCGACCCGTCGCCGGCTTCGGGCTTGTAGATTTTTTTTACCCCTTCCTTCCCGTCGCCGCCACCCGCGCGAAGGGAAATTTACAGGCCACGACAAAAGTTCCCTCGTGCCGGTGAATAAAATATGCGCACGGCTAACCAGACCGTACACGAATCGCTGGTGAATCAAAATTAAGCGGCCTGCCCCGTTGGCCAAGAAAGGAAGCAACTGCGACAGCAACGAGGAATTAAGGGAAACAGGGGGAAAAGGTCTCTGGTGATTAGACCGAAGGGACGAATAAAACAGCTGAATCGGCGATTAGGTTTGGGAACTCCATTATTCTTTCCTTCAAACTGGGGATCATTCTGCGGGAAAGTTTCTCAGCATTGCCCTATCTTTCCTCAAGATTTCCCATCTCTGGACTTCAATGGGACCGGGTCGCGTGCGGTATTGTTAACAATTTCAAATGTTTTAAAACATGGAATGTAATAAGAAAGGACTGAACTGGTCGTAGGAGAGTTTCTGTCCTGCCGACGATTATATTTATGGTATCAGAGTTTCCCGGCGACAATTTCATTTCCCGTAGCCATTAGAAGAGCCAGTTTTCTTTAAATTTCCTTTCAAGGAACAGGTAAAATGCGAGTGGCAAGGGCGCGCGAAACGGGGGGATGAGGAACGGCAGAAGAACGAGGCGCAGCCTCGCTGATAAAACAACAGGCGGCAGAAATTGTTCTAGGAACGGGTAGAAGAAGATCCAGAGCACAAGCAAGTTTACACAGAGCTTGCCTGCTTGTTTCCTCGGCCGTACCTTACATTATTGACAAGCTTGATTATCTTAAGCATACTTTGCGGTGTCGGAAGCTAAAATCTCACCCCCAGGAGGGAGCGGGCGGGTTCGCTCGGAGCTACCCGGGCTGCTAATATATTTATTAAGAACCTGCAGGAAAAGCCACTAGTTCCGCGCTCGCACCGAATCCTCGGCACTCCTCGCTTCCACGGGGTTGCGAGGCTCCCGTCCACTCTGCTTCTTTCGCGCTCTTAAACTGGTCCCGCCACTCCCACCCCCCGCCGCGGGGGAAACATCATCCAGGTACAATTTTCGATACCGAGAGCATGCAAACTATTATCGCCAGTCGAACGGTACCCTGTTGAATATCCGACACGAGTTGCGGGTGCACCAGGCCAAAGGGCAAAAAACAACGGGACTGTTATTGATAACGATCTACCCCCGGCACAGTGGTTCGAGCGGCATGTTTTTTTCCTCCACATTCAGCTGTCCACTTCGAGGGTCGTCCTCGTCCCGGCGAAGTTCGCAGGTCGCATAAACGGAGACCGGCGATTGGTCGCGGGGATTGTTCGATGCGTGGCACGTGAGGCGCCGCACGCGAGGATACGTGGGGGTGGGTTGGATCTAAGGGTGGGCAGGGAAATCTTCGATAGCAGGGAAAAAGCTCGCTGGTATTGTGACCCAAATTGCGCGAGAGTCTTCGTGCCTAGGCAGGCAGCCTTGGCTGGTCGTGGAATCCGCGGTTTGGAAGGGGCTGGAACGTTAGAGGCGAAGAACGAACGCGGACGGTCAGGGGGTGGTTTGGGCGGAGAGGGTGGGAGAGCAGGTGAGGGACCAGGTTAGAGAGAGATGGGGTGCGAGCTTTCCTGAAAGCTTCGGCTAGCTCCGCCCCCCGCCAATAGCGAGGCATAAGGGTTCGCTGGTCCTCTGGCGCGCTGGCCAATATCAAACATGCCCGGACGCGCAGCCTCCAAGGTGGACCAATCAGTAAAGCCGCGGAAAAACGCGCTTCCACGCTGCCACGCTGCTAGCCGAAAGCTCCGCGAGCCACGCTACGTAAGCGTGCACGAGCGCCAGGTCTCGTTGGACGATAGAGTGCCTGTATTTCTGTTGCACGTGCACTCTTTTCTTGTTTCCCCTTTCTCATCGATCTACCTGGCCCGCCCCTTGCACGTTGCAACCTGTTCGCAAGCTCCGTGTGCATCGTCTCAATTCCCGTCGCCCCTAGTCATTTGATACTTGACGATGATCTTTTTCCCACCAGTTCACCATATTGATAACCCTTTAGATTGTGATTAGTGGCGGGTTCACGCTAGAATTTTTAATTATTTATTTATTTATTTATTATTGACGGGATATAACCCTCTTGGTATATTATAATAACGTAAGAAGAATTAAAAACAACTTACTAGGTACTAGACTTTAAGTATTACATATGTACAAAGTTATTTATACGTTTTTGATATCTGATGATGAGGTGGTGATCGCGATGGAAGATTCTAGATGTACGATGGTACTTCTGAATGTGTTGATTATGGGGAAAATCGATGTTAGATTTTGCATCGCGGAGATTAAAATTGATATGAAAACATCGATCTATAATTACGACCTGTGCGTGTAAGTAAATTGTATGAAACCACAATGTTGCCAATATTGTCCTATTTTTTCGTAAAATGTATATGCAAAACATGTGTAAAAATAGTTTATGATCAATTTGTAACTCAGTGTTTCTTTCTGTGGAAATTTTATTTAGATTCATGTATGTACGATAGTTGAATGGCTGCAGGAATTTACACCTGTGTGCCCTCATCATGGTTGAGTAGAAAAACAAATATACGGATCGAATTGAGTAATCTCCTCCTTTTTGAAGTCGGTTAAAAACTGGATCATGAAAACTTTCTTCGCTTTCCAATCAATACGCTCACAAAGAATTTACGAATATCAGGCATTATTTTCGGAACTTTCTTTAAAAAAACATACATTCGATTGTTGGTAATTAAAATATGATAAAGACTTGGACTGTTTCCATTCCCCGATTGATATAATACTTATTCTTAATTCCTACAAATTTCGTTTATTAAATTATCGTTCATCCCAATTGAAACGGTTACATAACCATCTTCCAAAGTACGTACGAACCTGCAAAGGACGATCCAAAAAATGAAAACTGTGTATTAAAACACTCCACTTCTGGTATCTCGAAGGAGCACACTTGAGCGTGTAGCTCGACTTAAGTAATGCCCCGATAATACTGATTGCACTATGATCGATTACAGACTACGTGGGAATCCATCAAAGCCCCTAGACAGGGGAAAATCGAAAGTAATAACTTTCACGACACTTTTTTGTATTCAACTTCCGTGTAGATAGGCACGTATCTCCCTACGCGGAACGGTTCGACGTAATAATGCATGTGACACTCATAATTCTGTCTCCATGTGCTACGGATGAACGTATCAAATTTATGGCCCAGAATCTCTCATAAAATAGCATAAAATTATCGGAATAGACGTTCACCCCTGATACACGCGCGAACGTGTAGACAGGGTGGTCGTGGCTTTAACAAATATTGTAGGTTTCAACAACACCGACTTTAATGAACTTAACTCGCACAAGAAGTAAACGAGCTATAAATACCATTATTCATTCTATTCCACATTATGTCCCCTTCACTTTGCCTTAAGGCAATTTTAATACAGCAATTTTTTTTAAAATGTTATTACGACTTAAACAGATCAGAACGTTGAAATTGCAATGTTTCATTAAATAGAAGCTGAAGGAGGGTTCAATTTTGAATTTTATATGTGTTCAGCTTTCTCCTTTGTTTTACTTCAAGGAATTGGATCCCGTTTTCATTAAGTAACATTTTATATGTAATGTGACATTGTTAACTACGCTTCACGTGCCATGGAACGAGCTGAAAAGTTTCAAAATGTCACCCCCTGAGCCAATGCTTTTATCTGTTTCCTTTTAATTCTTTATTGTCCAGCAAATAGCGTTCAGTTGAGCGGATAGACATGAAACAGAGATTGATGCCACGGACAACTCGAAACGTGCAGTGCGCAACAAGGAAATTAACTTTTCGACTTGTCACGCAAGAATGAACGGGCAAATTACTTTTCGTCATTGGACAAAAGGAATAGCCTCGATATGTCGCAATTTTATCTTCACAGGTGGAGTAGCTTCAGGAAATGACCTGCTTTTCGATATATCCCCCATTCCAAACTGTTTGCGCGAGTAAATCCCCCGTAGCTCTGATTACAGCGCGGAGCATCCAATTTCATGGATGTTATTTATGTTCGCTTCTTTTATGAGTAATTTCATTAGCAGAAGACGCATTCATTGCGGCACGGTAAGCAGACATTTTGTGACCTCTTGCGAAAATTTCGTATTAAATTAACATTTAAATTTGCTCCTTCGGCGAGTGAATCTTAATGCCGGTAAGATTTTTAATTTCCTGCCAGGGGACAGCGTTTCTCGTAATCAAAGGATTCATTCGAGTACAAGCTTCATTTCTCGATATATTTTTACATGGTCGTAATGGATTTAACGTATCGATCACAATACGTACATAACGTTACATTTCATATATTTATAGATCAATTTAGATTAATTACTGATCTGCGTCTGATTGCATACTGGGCATTTCTACTGAGTCGTTCTATCTGGTACGGAAACAGTTCACAAAGAAGGGAGGAGATAAGTTTTCTCCAAACATTTACTGACTTTGTTCTCTTTATGTCTTTGGTATAATTGTGATTGACACGATTATTTAGAAAATGTGTTGCACATACACATACATATTCAAGGCTACATAGGAATCCAGATAGTACTTATTTCTATATACAATGTAGATTGATTTACGGTTTGCTATATATGAAAAGTAAAGAGAAAAGACAGGGAATGTCACAAAACAGCGTTACCGAGAAAATTCAGTTTTAATACTTTAGTCCCTCAGTAAAGAAACAAGGTTCAGTGAATTTAATTTAATTATATAAATTCCTTCTTAAATAATTTCTTGTTTTACCTTGAAGACGGAAGCTTATGCTTAGGCAAAGAGTCGGGACATTCCGTATTTTCTTCCAGTGCAGAGTTTCCAGTTCAGAGACATTTCCTATTTTTAACCAGTATACCAAATCTTTAGCGTTATCTTACGGGGGTATTAAAACTGTATAAGCCTTTGTGATTCCACAGTGCTGTAGTCCAAGTTGCCACCAACGAAATATGCTATAAATCGCAAAATTACGAAAAATGGACATTCCCAGTTTCCCCCTTACCCTTCATATTATAAACGCGAATACTCGCGATATGGTTATTGTATAATTTTACTTAATGCACTTTTCGTCAGCTCTTGTAATTTAAAAGCTGCGACTATCTTCAGTTAAATACAGAAACACTGTGCATCACAGGCTCTGATATTTCAATAACATAATGAACCCACCACGCGCTATGCCATTACTGCACAACCTCGCCGCACTGCCAGTAAGCGTTCTCTTACCAAAGCAACCATAAAGAACATTCTCTTACAATCCCTTTACCCTCATCTCTTGCAAATATAAAAACGCAGTCCTGAAACGTCCAAAGCCGCGCAACCGGCGATTTCCATGCCCTGCATCCCTGAACATTTGCTCGAGGCGTAAAAATAAATAGCTTAGCGTGGCCCGAGTATATTCAATAGCTGTTTCCTAAAGACATTGCTTTGTTACCTGAGAAAAAAAGGTTTGCTCGCAGCTGCGACAACGGGAGCAGCGTTTCCACCGCGCATAACTATTCCCCCTGTTCACCGCGCATCTTTGACATCTGTCGTCCCTAGCCGTGCACCGATTAAGGAGAAACGAACGGGGCAGAAGCTAGAAAAAGCTTAAGAGCACAAAGTCGAAAGTAGCTCCGGGGTTCGGGGTGCGCGGCGCGGTCTCGCGCGTGCTCGAGACAGCCGAAGGTAGAAACAAACGAAATGTCGCCGAAGCAGGCGGGCGCTGCGCTAGCGGGACTCTGTGCTCCGTCTAGTGGAAGATGTACGTGCACGGTCAGACGGCCCGAGGTAATGTCATCGATTACCACCTCCTCCGTCGCTCCCCTCGGCGCGCCGTCGTTTCAATCGCATGCTTTCCCGTCGAGCCCGCTGTCCTTTTATTACGCGGTGCTCTTGAATCAGTCCCGGTTGACATACGATCGCGGTGTATCTCAAAGGAGTGTACTCCCCGAACGTTGGGCTCGGTAGTGAAAAGGACGGGGCTCGGCGCGCGGAGCGGCGCTAAAGATACCCCGCCAGAGTGGAGGAGAGGAAGATAGAGCGAAAAAGAGGTGGAGAAGAATAGCGGAATAGGCAGCTGACGCGGGATTCTCTTTATTGCAAGAATAAGCCGTATAAATTGATGGTCGGCACTGCTTCATGGGATTCGGGGAATCGACAGCTCTTAATCCACGGCCGTTTTGCGCGCGGCCAGGAACGTAATAATGATTGAAGCATCATAAAACGACACGTGTCATGCGCTAGACACGAAGCACGGTGGCCTGACGAATCCGTATTAACAAGGACCCACGTAGAGGGCGACGCGTGGGTTAGAATTTTTAAATCGCTACAATTTCGGGTGCTTGATTTTCCATGGAGTTTCACCGTTGACGGGTTAGGCCACCTCGGAGGCCCGAAAATCATATGCAAGTTTCAGAACTTTTTTGGGCGAAATTAGAAAATAAATGAAAATACTTTTTTAAAAGCTTCACTTTAAAATATACTGTAACTATTTTTCTTTTTAACCAAATGGCTTTGCTGGTGCTCTTCCATCCTTTCAGTTTTTGGAAAGAAACTCTCCACGGCTAGCAGTAGAAGTCCCGTATACTTTGATACATTAACATCGAGACTGATATACGGTTCTGCATGTAACATTCCATTTTGAAAAGTCATCATGATCTTAAAATCTTAGAGGCTATGATACTGCTAAAATGTCACTTACTGACATTGATATATATATATATATATATATATATATATATATATATATCCTCTTTCAACACACATATAACTTGACATTCCACAATTACTTCCCCTCTGTCCCATTTTCCACCGCGTTCACACTATACACCACCATAGTTCATTTACTTATCACTGTAACAAATTGGTCGGCCCGAGTATCATGTGTCAAACAGTGAAGCGAGGCTCCCAGCAAAGTTAAATAAAACTGCTTCCCTCAGAATTCTTCGAGTTAGCGCACCCCATCGCCCTGTTCATTTCCTCCTCTCCTTTGTTCTCATCCGGGTTGCAGAGGTTCGTTCGCGTACGCGTACAAAGCGCCGCTCCACTTTTCGGTGTAAAAGGGGGGCATCATTGTATCGCGACGCATAGTGCACGGGAAAAGTATCTGGCAAGGAGCGAAGGCTCGAGCAGGGAAGTCTTCATGTTTCGGTGAAATCTCTTATTAAAACAGGACAACGGGATAGGGGATAGGAGGGAGGGGGCGAGGCACGCGAAAGGACGATGACACGAATAGGGTGAATAGGAGCGTCGAGGGGCATAGCCTAGGTGATGCGGAAGTACGACATGTTTTTATCATTTAATTTTGCAGACAAAGACCCTCAGGGCTTTCCTTCCGCGGAGGTCAGACCCAGAGGAAGCAGCCGTTCCTTTCTCAGACATTATCTTCTTCATTTGCCTCCTGTAGTTAAGAAACATCTCGTGGGATTAGAGATAGACTTCTTTTGTTTCGAGTACAAAGGGCTCTCTCAGGCTACGGTTATCGGGAACTTCTTTCATCCTCTTTGTACCTGGGTCCGCTGAATGATTTAACTGTATTTACCAAATAAATAGCCACGCGAATACTTAATTAAGGGGATAATTAATCCGGGGGAATAATTAAATGCGGAGATAATTACAAGGGAATAATTTGTTAAACAGTTGACATTTAATTCTGTGCGGACGAAATGATCGGGCATATTACTGATATCGCGCTTGTTATTATTGGATTGCTGCAAAAGTTATTTCGCTTTATTCAAGGTAAAAATATATTATCCACAGGTTTTTTTAATCGATATATTTTCCTTGGCTGTCTATGACCTTTAGCCACTTTTCTGGTAAAAGTGCAAGAGATGTAGTAAGAAGAGACATTTCCAATAAAAGAATTTTTCGCCTAATATTATTATGGTACTTTGTATAATACAGGCAGAGACGAAAATCCTTAGCGCGGGATTTTGCGTATGCAAAAGGTCAAAACGATGAAAGAAACCTGAAGCGTAATATGCAAAAAATTACTATTTATGATTTCGTCTGCGTATAAAAAGATGTAATACCTTGTATCCCAATCTGTCATTTGAATATTATTGGCAGTTTAAATATAACTGTTCTTTAAACATTCAAAACGTACCCAAATAGGAACTTAGTTGTATCTGATGAATTGAAGAGGAAACCGTGGGTATTCGCACCCATCTTGTTATTGATTTTCCGAATATAACACATATACAGCATACTAGCACGAGAGTATACAATTACTTTCGTTTCAATTGATTAATTCTACACCAGTGTTTCCGCAGAATCAATCTAAAACTTCATAAAGCACAGGTATTTTTTCCAATTTAGCTTTAATTAAATTGATTTTCATTCATCACGACTTTCCACAACCAGATAATCGATATTCGCCCAACATTGGAACGTACTACTACAAATGAATTAACTTCCAGCCTAAATCGCAATTTACCAATAGAACTCGTTTGATTTCATATTAAAAACATCTCCCGATTTCCTTTTAAATAAATATACCGCAAACAACCACGCATTACACCGCCCGCTAATATATTCAAATAAAAATGTCACAAATTTCGTTACGCGGCGCAAACTTACGCCTTCAATGAAAAATACTTCATGAAACTTTACGCGTCGCATCATCGTGTAAACCAGCTCCCCTTTCGCAACTTCGCCCATATATTTTCAGCGGGCGAGAAAGTCACTACAGCGCGCGCAATTTTTCAAGACAACCCCGGACAACCAAACCGTCTTGATACGCTCAGGAATATCCAATTCCTTTTGCCCGCGCGCATTAAACCGTGGAATTCAGCCTTTGTAGCGCGTAATCGGGGCGGCATCCCCTATTCTTTTACGTGTTAAACAGCGTCCCAGACGTACAAAAGGTTACCGGCTTTAATCTATAACCCTATAAAATCTTCCTCGGAGGTAGTCGGAGGCGGCTGTCGCTCGCGTGTACCTACACCACCGGTTTATGCTGAAAGTTTTATGAAAAATGGTAGAGGACCAGAGATTCAGAGGGAATAGCAGAAGAAGAACGACGCGGTGGTAGGGCGGGCGAGGGGTGGCGAAGGGGTGCATGGGCGATAGAACGGCGCGGGAGGGAGGAGGGCGAAGGAGTAAGGGAGAGACAGGTCGGTGTAGCCTCCACTGCTTCTCGCGGATTGCAAAAGAGCGAGATTGACGTGAATATCCGCTCTCTGCTCAATAAAACACGCGAAACAAAAAGCCATCGTAAAACATCGGTTTAAACATTCATGCGAGCCTGCCCAGATGCTTCCCTTGCTTTCTTCCCTTTCTGCCGCGTCTCCTATCCTCTCAGCAAGCCCCCTGTATCCCTCCTCTCCCCCCCGCGTTATCTGCCTCCGTAGACTTTGCCATGGAAATTTTTTCCCCGGAAGAATGGCCGAGGCCAGCAGCCACGCGCTGCTCCGGGCCCCACTTTGCGCCCGGAAGCATTGTACGGAAGCATTAAACGGGAATGCACGAAACGGTGGCACACGGAGGAACAGCGCGATGCGGCGTAGCCTGGTTTCGATGCATCAAACTGGTCGATCCGGTTGCGTAAAAGCCACTTTCGATATTCCAGGATTTAGAGCCCTGGTCGGCGCTTTGCTCCACTCCCCGGCAATGACAAACGTTCGGTTTAGTTCAACAACATTATAATCGTTGAACAGACACCTGCATGTGTAATGTTTATCGTGTCATTATTGGTAGTATAATTTGTAACCGGTGTCTGCAGGTCTGACAATATTCTTCTCGATTAATTAATTTTGCTTTAAAATTATCCAGCCCGGTGAGTTGTTTTCGGTTCAATGACGGTGTAAGTGGTGTTTCTGTAGATCGTTATAAATTACGACAGCTGTGGTGGAAAGAATGGAAGGAACGTTTGAAAGCGATGGATTTGTATGGAGGCTATATTTCTTGTGTGGGTATTACTGGTTTATTCTAGAGAATCCCTTGATGGTTGTAAAATGGTCATATCTTTCATCATTCGCCATCATTGGATATAAAATGTATTATATTTCTTATTGAAAGAGAAATGGTGTAGAGGACCTTCAAAAGTGAAATTTTATTTCTCGTCTAGTTTTTAAATTTTAATTGTTATTGGCCAACATTCGATCACTGGATTTGTAACCCCAAATTATAAACTTCTCGTGGAAACTATTAATCGAGCGCAGTAGCTTCAATTATGTAATTTATTCGAAGTCTAAGGAATGCTTTCTAATGCAATTTATTTACCTGTTTATTTTAACATTGTAAGTAACTACCCTAAAAAAATCTCTAATAATTCCCAGCATCATTTTCACGTAAACTCCACAGACGGTTGTAAGATTACCAGCAGAATAATTTATAGCAGATCTCTTATATGGGTTCTTCAGTAAATGGAGAACTTACGTGGACGTGGATAGAAATTGGCAAATGTGAGGAAGGTACTTTCTACTAGAATGTCAAAGCGGCCCCTTAGGGACATACCAGGCTTCTTGTCCGCCGGACAATCCTCTGAAAGCTCTCCAACCGTCGACGTAGTTCACAGTTTATTTAATTCGTTACCTAACATCCTTCGCCTCACGTCTTATTATATTGTTCTTCGATTCCAGTACGTTCGTCGAATTCCATTGCCTTCCTGCGCCAGCGTACGTCTGTAAAATTTATATTTCGGAACCTTGATGTCGTTAATTCGTACGTAAGTAATCCTTCACACAAAATCCTTACCTAGCCCGTAACATTTGCAACAAGTGCGTCGAATGTCTTTTCCTCGGTCAATATTTGCACGGTATTATATATTACCTACATGTATGTATATCGGAGTGAATTAATTTAAACGAATTTAATCTGCTTCGAGCTCTCCATAAATTTACAAAAGTTAATTAATTGCAAAAAAATACGTGAATTGCAGTAGTCGATGCACAATGTTGTCAACTTCGTGTTGCAGGTATTATTTTTTACTATTCAATTGTCCACAGCACAGCAATCTTCTTCTCCACAAAGTAAATCAATATAGGATCTTGTTACGCAATTTGGTGTTTATTATTAAATGGAGAATGGCATCATCACTGCAAAAGTTAAATGTATTGGATGTAATACATCGTCCTGTATACTTAGGTACAGAAATGGGAATTATAAAAATATAGAAGAAATTAAACGAACAAACTACAATATTTTAGAAGATGTAAACTGAATTTTGTTGTCACGTTTGCTTGGTCCACTTCACAAGTGAAGGAAACTTAAAGCAACAACCATGCATCACAAATCAATTATTTCTTTATAAAAGCTTATCAAGGTTTTGACCTATAAAGATTGCACAGCTCCATCTAGTAGCAGAGGATTTCCCTCACTGTAACTTTCATTATGTCGCACAAAAAGGGGAGCAAAAGCCATTTTGGACTTTCCATCCTCCTGTCGTGTAAAATCCACTCAAATGAGGGTCAAATTTTAACTTCGAATCCCGAGGTGACATGGAGTGAGTTGCCTGAGATTATTTTCACCAAATCTCCTCCGACTTAGGCGCACAGATGGATCCGCAGAACTCGTGACCATCGCGTTTCTTCCGCCCTGTACTGATTTGCAAACACAACGGTCCAAGGCGCACGTGCTGCTTATAGTCCGTAATCTGAGACGAGGGAAGGAGAAGGGGAAAGAGATTTTCGGGGGTGCAACGGCGGAAACATCCCGACGCTCTCCTCTCGCCTTCGAACAGAAAGAATGTAATTACTGGAAGGATCAAAGTCAGAGAAACAACGTCTGTGACCCGTGCGCGTCGGCTTTGCCCTCCTTGTCGACCCGGGCCTTCCTTTCGTCGTCGTCTTTCGACGAAGCGGAATTTAAATATCGACGGAAGTATTCACCGTTTGACTTCGGTAGCTGCAGCATTCGCCACCTTTCCTTCCCTGCGCTACCAGTCGAAGACAACTCGTCGCTGGCGCCCTTTCTTTTCGTTGCCGAGTGACAAGGGGGTGTGCTGAAGGGAAAACAGACGGTCGTGGGAAACAAAGGAAGTTATCTACTGTCAGCGCCCCTCGCTTTTCCTGCCAACTTCTCGCTCCAGACAACTGTTAAAGTCCGCGTGGATATTTTAAAGTTCCTTTGTCGCCCTGTCCTCGTTACTAGCCGATAGTTCACGAAAAATGCAACATGGCCTCGTGAAATTTTGGCAATGGGATTTACATGCGAGTCTTGACGGTCCGTGGGCATTTTAAGTACCATCTTAAGGGAGCATTCTACTTTGATCGGCCGAAAAATTAATAAGCTACTTTTAAAGATTTTTTGCTCAGTAAATACAATATGTAATGAAATAAATCCTTTCGATATTTATTAAGCTACTTTTATATTATACAAAAAAAAATTTTTTTTTATATAATATAAGTATATAATATTGTATTATATTATACTACAAAAAATTACAAAGTTTTTTTTGTATAATATAAGAGTAGAAAAAAGGAAAAGATTTATTTCATTATATGTTGTATTTATTGAGGAAAAAATCGTTAGCTGATCAAAGTAGAATGACCCCTTAATTGTAGACTGCAGCAGACTTATGTAATACCAGCTGAAAGTACCCGGCGTTGCCCGGGTAAAACTTCGATTATCACGGAGTGTGAAGAGGGTGAAATAAGGGGGAAGAGGTTCCCCCCAGATTTCATGGTAGCCTATACTTTCCGCAGAGTTCCAGAGAGTAATTATGCAAAATTTGGTTCAAATGAGTTAAAAAAATCGGGGGAAAAGTATCCTGTATGTTATTCCTGGTCCTAGACTATGTATATATATAAAAAATTTCAGAAAGATCCGTTGCGTACTTCCGACGTGATTGAGTAACAAACAAACATCCACACACATTTTCGCATTTATTATATTAGTAGAATTAGGAATTGTAATAATAAGTCATTCGGGAGAAGGAAAAGCTGTGCCTAGCCAGTGACAATCTCCCATCTTGTTCCAACATGAGATTTGAGGAACAACTACAAGCGTGTATATCGTTCACAATACCAGAACAAAAAATAACCTATGACCTATGAAAAGAGTAGGAATTTTTCATATTTGAAATTAAAGTTTTCGATCCTATTTATATTATCACATGCTGTCCGTTAATTCCTGTGACACTCCATGCATCTAACGAACTAAATGTTTCAAGGATCGCTAAGAGATTACTACTATACGTGTCACGTATGAAGGCCTCTCTTCTTTTTTTTTTTAAATCAAGGTGACAACGGAGTTATTTTAGAATGTTATACGATACGCATAATGCACCTGACAATTAAACCGTACGGCGCGCTTTATTGCGCAAAATAATCAACGTAACAGGTTTAATGCGCCCTTGGGATCGGCGAAGAAGTCACGCGGATAACTTCAACGAAGCTTAATATCTTGCCAACGTAGCAGCACGGCTATTAACCATCTGCCTTCGTAATTATGCATAGAAGTGCATTTATCCCCTAGTTTGTATTATGATCACGCAGTTATGCCGTATTAGCGATACGCCCTCGTTGGAACGCATGGATTCCAATCAATTGCTATCGATTACCAAGTTCTCGCCGATGGGAAAGTTTACTTTCACCGGCTAGAAGCTTCGAAGAAGACACACAGAGGAAAAGGATTAGGAATCTGTTGAATTCAATTGGACGCAATACCGGGGAAACTAGAAACGGCACTTTGCTCGACAAACTGCTTCGTCAATTTCCTGGTCGTTAGGTTTCTTTAAATTGTTATTATCTACAATTGCCTTTCGCCGTTGTAGTTTAACCTTTCATTCTTGGGATGAAACTTAGCGGGGCCGCATAGATACCGCGAGTAACTGCTCGCTTTTTATATAGTTTGATATCACGAGTTGGATTAAGGAGTTGATATACTTATACACTTATTTATTTATTGCTTTAAACTAGAGCTGTTCGAGTACTCGAAAAAAGCGAGTCGAGCCTGACGCGACTCGGAAAAAGCGAGTCGAGCCTGACGCGACTCGAAGAACCGAACCGAGCCGAGTACTCGAAAAAAAGCGAGCGGCTCGAAAGAACCGAGTAGCTCGAAGAAAAGTGAGAACTCGACTTTTTTCGAGTACTTGGCTCGGCTCGGTCCGAATTTCAAGCTACTCGAATATTCGAGTACTCGAACAGCCCTACTTTAAACCATACGAGGGTTATAAAGCGTAGATACTATGATTAGAATTTAATATTCACATTTGAGTTGAGAGAATTCATATCCTTGTGTCACGATGTCTGAGACACTATAGAGAATTTTCAGCCCTCCAATATTAACCTAGAAGGGAACTATGAAGTTTAGCGAATACCTATGCGTTAGAAGCAGTTTTATCATAGTTTTACGCTGATTTTTATACTCTGAGCATTGCTGAATTCAATAATTTACATTTCTAGAATCTCTAAAGGTTTGACTCAATGGAATAAGAAAGTTCTGTAAACTATTTGAAAATTTCCTTGAAGAAACAGAAGGTACGCACACTTTGTTCTTATTGTTGGATAAGCTGAGTCTCATCTTCGCATCAATCTGTCATTGTGTTGTAAATTTCTACATTTTCTTCCTTTGTTAAAGCTTAGTATGATGATGCAAAGCTAGTCATTGATTAATCGCGTCAATAGATTGTATTCCCGCTGTTGATTCCACTATGGCACGTGTGATGAAACGGTGATCCTGATAAAGCGTTACAATATGTAACGTACTCAATTCCTAAAATATGTAAACGCTCTAAACACATCGCTCCCATGCGCAGTCAATGTGCATTTCTGTTTTCAGTATTGACGAGAACTCCTCATGCTTGTTTCAGATGTTAAATTATGCATATCTGTCAATCGCTCTTCAACATTAAATGTTTAATGTCGGTTGTTGCGCAATCGAAATTGAAATCAACGAAAATCCAAGTTTGAACGGCGGCATAGACACCAAAATACCTTCTAACGCTTATGCACTGTAGATAATAAAAACGAAATACTTCTGAACTGATGAAACAATCTAGAAAAAGAAAATATTCAATAAAAATCGCAAGATTATTACTAGAAAGTTTTTAAAAAGATAGTGGGACTTTCTGACGCACACATGTCTGGGCAACCACCTTATATCAGTCATTGAAGAAATATGAGCCATTAGAGCAGAGTTGGGCATTAACTAAGTAAAAATTTATTTAAATAATGAATCGAATAAAAGTTACTTTAACTTCAGAGTATTTGACGAATAAAGTCAATTTTTTTTATTCGACGATTACAGTTAATTGTTTCTTTCGACGAATAAAGTTAACCCAGGTCAACTTTAGTCGACACATGATTTGAAATTTTTTTTTAAGTAAAAGTTTTGCCCATCTCTGCATTAGAGTATCAATTTATTAACTCTTTATAACGCTTTCTCCAAGTAGCGCCGATTTCAGCTTGGCACAATCTGCTTCGAAGAAATGAAACTGAACGGGACAGCACAAGAAAAAACGCAGCGAAGCTGCACCTCTGTATAAAGTGTAAGACGTAAAAATCCTCATGGAAGTGATAAACGATGCTCCAATTTTTGAGATTTTTGTTCTAAAGTTTCACGAAAGCTCAGGAAAATCAATGTGACGACATTATTTAGGGCCTTAATCCGGTGCTTTGGATCCAGTAAATGCATTACTCGAGAGAAGTGAACGCGCAGTTCTCGGTCTAGATGTGTAGATGGGAAAGAAGAGCTGGGTCCACGCGTTTAGAATGTTTCGAGAGACGAGGAGCCACTTGAAGGGGAATGCATTCCATAGTGCGGGTGCTTACGAAGAGAGGCTCGTACCAAAAGCATGCCCCAGCTTTCTCGCTTAACCTGAGCGCACGAATACGTGCTTTCTGCGAGGAATGCGTGCCGCATCGCTTGTCGTCCTTCTGCTGTCTCAACTATGGCCGAACTGCGTTTCACGCGGGTCACCGACGGCGTAACGTTAAAAATTCACCCGCAGTAGAAATAACTGTGCCACGACGTGCATGTATGTATACATTCGGCCACTTTCTCTCGGCTCCTGTTCACATTTCGGGATCACAGGATCACAGAAGAACATTTTTTTTGTAATAATTAAATTCGAGGAAAACTGCGTCAAGTTCCGAACACTCGCACACCAGGCCTCAAAAGTCCTCGCGTTTCACAATGTCTCTTTTTTTCTGGACGTATTCTGAATGATTGATTGTTTACGGAGGTTGAGAATGAGTGACAGGTAGGATCGAGGGAAGGAAAAGGAAGTTGCGTTTCGTCCCGGGCCTGGTAATGAACTCACCGATAAGGCTTTTTTAAAACAGATGGTTATTGGACAGAAAGATACAATAACACTGATTGGCCACAATGAAACATAGAAGAAAAGCCATTTGATATAATATTCACATCTCTACTGGTTCGCTTGCCAACGGAATATCTCATAGGGAAACTATAATTGTCCTTACTTCTGTGACTCTAAGGTCTTAAAACACTAATCCTTACTTTCTAACAGGTACTGTTTTACTCAGTTATCACCTAGGTGCATTGCACAGGATATGAACTGGGGAAAAGTTTACTATGAAAAAACCCAGAACCGATATGTTGCTACTCATCGAGAAGGCTTATCTAGCAGGCCCTGCCTCAGACGCTGGAATGTTAGGAGATGGGACGAACCGGGTATATATAGGAATCGGTAGTTGAGCGAGCACTTGCGAGAGAGCGGAACGGTCGAGAGGTCCTCTGGTGGCGGAGTCGGAGGTATCGCCACAAATGCACGAGTACTATTAGCTCTGCGATAGATATGTCACTGTAAAAGTTCGAAGACCGGTGAATCTTGGAATTTGCCGGCGAATTGTGGTACTGATCGCAATGGGGTGGCAAAAGTCCGAAATATCCCACAGAACATTTAAACCTTGGGCTTCCACCATCAGATTGTGGTAAATGGTCAGGATTTACCGATCTTCGAACTTTTACAGTAATAGATACCTTCGCGCCTTTGTTCCCTTGTTTAAGATAGTGTATCTTGCTTGCTTTACTTGTATCGTTACTTAGTCATATCGATTTAGGATATCTTCGTCTACTGTTTACGGAACGAGCCGGCAAAGCAAGGAAACGTTCCATTCCGACGTTTACACATTTATCAGAAATTTCCGAGCATCACGATCTTCCGTCGCTCTTTTTACGCCATTCTTCTTTGTCCGTTGTTCCATGCATTTTCAAATGTAGCACGATCTATCCGCGCGTTCCGATCGGCAAAACGATTGACGAACGATTTACATAAACCAGTTTCTTCACTTGTGATTTACTTTTTAGGTCAACTCCATTTCGGCTGCATCATTTTACGCCGAATATTGCGGCAAATAGAGTATTCAAATTTTTCAATTGGTTCCTCGCAACCCCCTCCCCCGCTGCCCCGCGAGTTTTATTTCCCCGCTATAAATGGTCATTTTCATTTTCGCCCTCCATAAAGGGAAAAGTTTTAATTTCCGCCGCGAAAACCTGCGTGCCTGGTTTCATAAAGCGCTCGGCAACGATATGGAATTCTAAATAACCATAATGCAGAATAAATTTCTTTTAGCGCGCTGGATGGAATGAGGTTGGACATATGAAACAGAGGGAGATGTGTAGGGCGTTCAAGTCTCTCCGCATGGTGCGACAACAATTCGAATTGCCGTATTTAATCTTCTGATGCGTATACATATTTCACTCGCTATATCACGTACTTTATTTCGCCCCGGCCCTTCTTGCAATTACCATCGCTCCCCTTGCATATTTTAATTCGGAACTATGCGATTCTCAGAATTGCTGGCATAGACGGACGTCGAATGTGCGTACGCGGCAGCCGGCCTGGCGAAAGCGATTTACGAGGATCGATGTTTTATTATTTAAGCAATGGTCGATACGAGGCACATGGGATGCATATTCGGTGGCACCGAGCTCGTATCTTGGTCAGGGGTACCTTTCGGGGCTCGGAGTTGATTTTCCAACCGGCTGGAGAGACACTAACCTGTATCACCCTCTTTCGATCCTGTTCTCTCCTTTTCACTGTTTCAGGATTCTGTTTCTGCACTTCTGAAACGAACGTATTCCATTACGAAAGTGAAATGTGTGAGCACACTATATGATTCGTACTTTTAACGCACCTAAGTTTTGCGAAGTATTCTTGTATCATTCCATTTCAATGCTGTGATTATTTCATTTGTTTAGTTTTGCAGCTTCAGACCTCCGGGTCTCGTTTTTTGATTAGAGAACTTTTAATTTGTTCTTCAGAAAATTGTTTAACAATAAGTGGCGGTGCGCGTGGTAATTACAAACGATGAGTTCGATAAATGCAATGAAACTTTGTGTTTAGGAATGTTCCATTTTTTTAATGCTGATTTCTTGGCATTTACAAAAGTGTATATGGAAAGTTTAGAGCAAAGACTTCTAATCAAGAGGTAAAAGAAATTAATCTTCGTTGTGCAGTCATGTGTAGAACGAAATGTGGCTGCTCTGAATTATATTCGTGCTCTTGTTTCACGTTTCATATTTCCTGCGTATATAGAGGTGCTGATAAAAGTTCATTGCTTACTTGCATTGCGTAGAGATAACAAGGCTGCCACACTCGTAAATGCTCTACACAGTTATGGAAAATTTTTCTAACTCCTTCGGCGGCATATCGCTTAAAGACGGCTTACGACGTTATCAGCACTATTGACGTAGTTTTTCCTTACTCCGTTGTATACAGAAAGGGGAGAGAGGCTGATTTTTGAGTGCTCTATTAACCATTATATCAACGCATCCATCGATTGGCATTTAAAGGACCACTTAAACCTCTACAACGGCGATTACTCGCGAAAGAGAATATAAAAATAGCCATCGTCATGTTTGGTTCCATAACAGCGTTTTCACTGAAACAGCAATATCCGCGTTTAATAACGAGCATGCTGTTGGTGCTCAAGGGGCATTTAATCTATCGTTAACTGCAAGCATTTATTCGCAGCATAAACGATATTCATGAAATTGCGAACTAAAAACGCAGCATTCCAGAATATGTACCACCAATGTGCATCTCTCCCAACAAATGCCTCTTACGACCATCGAGTATGCTCACACTCCGCGAATCTCTTTGTCCAAGGGAAAGAAACAAACCGAAGCCATTTTAGTTTTCGGGATATATAGGCTCGACTGCATGGGAGCACAGTTGTGTACGGTGGCGGTAATGCATAATAAGATATGAACAGGGAGAGGGCAAGCGGCATAATCATATATCATAGGTTAGCACGGCATGGCGAAGTAGTCATCCGTTCTACAAGGAGAACATACTACCGTAGTGGATACAATCACCGCCTCTTTCACGGGCACACGAGAAGACTATCCGCTTTAATGCAAGTTCTCAAACTTTCTGATAGAACCAGCCTCCATTATACTATACAAATTCGCGAGGCTTTCCTTACGCTAGGAGTTATTTACCTTCAGATTGAAAGCCAATACTAGACCAGCGAAAGATATTTTCAAGTCATTAAGCATACTTCCGTGTACCCCTGCCGCGATTGTCAGCTACTTTTCAATTAATTGCAATCCGTGGAAGTATGCTTCGCAGCTTGACAATGTCGTGGTTGTATGCCAGTCTTTCTGTGTTTGCACGAACTTTGTAGATAATATTCGTAGGCTTTATACGTGAAACATTCCCTAGATTGCAAAACTGCATTAATCAAGAATAAAATCAGGAAAGATTTTGGACAAATAAATCTCGATTGCTGCAAACATTTCTTCGGAAATAAAGGTACACATATATTTTTAACCGACTTCCAAAAGAAAGAGGTTCCACGTTCGATGTGTATGCATGTATGTTAGTATGTATTATGTTTGCCCGCGAATTTCTCCGTAACTATTAGACCGATTTTCGTAAAACTTATATTGCAGATATTGCAAAGATGAGGCGCCGATATTAAAATATTGAGAGTCGTAGATTAAATAAGGAAAAAATTTATTTTTTTCTTTTTCGTGCATTTTTTTATTTTTTTGAAGTCGGTTTTAATTTTTTCGTGTATGTTGTCGCATTATCGATTCAAAAGTTTGAAACACACTAGGACGAATTATAAGAAGATACATTTTATTTCGCAATACTGTATACTTAATACCAATTCTTCGTAAATGCACTACCTTGACCATAACCCAGACCTTATTTTGTTCTCTTTCTTACTTATGTATCAAAGGGCCTCCGTTAATAAAATTATTTTTATTACTATTAATTCTACCACGATTTAATCGAAAATTTTCTGAAGAAATGCAATAAATTTAATACAGCGCCTTGTAGTTGGAGATAGGAATTTTAATGTCTGGGTAATGATTTTCACTTTAAAAATCCACGTTTACATTGTTGACAAAAGGATCTTACAAGAATTTTTAACGATGTGCAAAGGCTGAATTGAAAACATTACAATAAGAGAGGTGCAGCTCTACCTTTACCAACTTCAAGTAAATTAGAATTATTTGTTTGACTTAATATTAAAAAGAGAACACTAATTGAAAAATGTATGTTTTCGTTATAACATTTTTCAAATCTGCAGCATTCGAATTGGGCAAAACAGTAATGGGTGCAGATTCAAAACTACAATTATTGTACAACATACACACAATACTGTACACAAAATTGTAAGAAGTTGGTAGGAAAATAATTGGAGTAACAGGTATAACAGTGGTCTGTTCCCAATGGAAATTTTCGTTGTGTAGAAAGGGCAGCCAATGTGTTAAGGGTTCTGCGAACTCGTGCACTATTAACGCTTACTTCTTTACCTTTTCCACCTTCCTTTTCGACGGGGATCGCTTAAACTGCGGGGGTCCGTGCATACACATGGATCGACATTAGTGTTCGAAGCGACCAAAGTGCGCGCTGTCTGGGATTTCGGAGCAGTTTCTCTAACTTTTTAAACAAGAACGGAAAGTTGCCCAGCGCGCCGAAGGGGTAAATGGTTCGGTCAATGAATAAATAGTAGAATCAGGGAAAAGTTGACGTAAGGAGATACTTTTCTGTGTGCTCTGTGGCATGTGGGAAATTGTGTCGAGGTTGGACACTGAATCAATTGTAGTTCCGCGAAATAACATAGACTGGTCTGAAAACTGACTCGCGATCCTTTAACAGAGTTCAAACTTCATTTCAAACTTCAAGTGTCGTTATTTTCTAAAAAAATATCATTTTTAATTTTTTTCTGGTTTGACCCCTAGCCAGAAGTATATTCTTCAGAATAAAAAATCTTTCAGTCGAATCGGATAATAGCTTTTGGAGATACAGGTCCCACTGATTTGGATCAATTTTTTGACGCCTCGACATTAACGACTCCCCAGTGCCGTCTGCAATGATGAATTATAAAACAAAAAATATATTTCTGTAACTTAAGACATCCTTAACGCAATGCAGAAAGTCCCATTAAATTATATATAGTAGTTTTCCTTTAATTAATTCCTAAAGATCACCTACTTCTTGGGGCCCTAGACCGGAAGGTCCCCTTAAGGGTTAACAATGTTTTATGCGTTAAACCACACACACACATCATTTGCTAGTATGATTACAGGCGCATGATTATACGATCACACGAAACGACGTCACTTCCAAAGACAGTATAGTATCCTTCGTTTTATGCAAGTTCGCATAAAGAATACAGTTCCACCACACATCGACAAACTGTAACACTTGTACACAGTACGTACAACAGATGTTATTCCCATGTGGACATTTTCCATTGTCGTCATAAAATTACACTTACAGTAGAACACGATATGCTAATATTTTTTTCAGTTGTTGATCATCGAATTTGTAACTGCATATAAAAAAAATTCAGTGAGAAGGAATTTTGCAGGGTTGCAATAGAAAGTCTCAGAAAAATATTTTAAAACAGTAGCCCTTATTTTCAGTACCCAGAACATATTTGCTTGATTCTAAGACACTTAGTACGTATTGTCGCGCGGCGTTATCCAGAAGACCGAGACCCTAACTCTAATTGCTTGTATCTCGAGAATGAAGTCTCGCATTGCAACGTGCTAAAACAGTTCTGAATTTCTGTTGGTACGAAGTATTTGCATGCTTCGACGTGCCGCATGATTCTGAGCCACCCTCTATAAGCACTTGATGCTATAGAAACTCGGTCTTTATTAGCATAACGAACACAATTAGCAGTGGCAGTGGAGTTGCTATAAACAGCCATTGCTGGGTGTACGCAAGCTATTACACTACTGCGGAAGTTTTATAGGAAACATTTTTTAGGTGACTGGTATTTTTCACATATGAACATATTTGCTGTCTTCTTCTATCTGTTGTCATTGAATTTTGCCTCTATCAATTGAATATATCCAAGATATCAGGTATGAGCCACAGAAGTGTCTGGATTGAAAAATCCTTAACATTAATTTGAACCAAAAGAATGTTATTTGCATTTGTATAGTATTAACACAAAGTGACATATCGTTAACTTCAACAACTATTCATTTCGCTCTCCTAGGTGCACTTTATCAGCTATGCTTACTTTTTAGATTATCTCAGTATCGTGCCATACAATTTCCTCAATCAGCCAAGACTTACTCCAAGATAACTGTGAAACGCTAGTGTTTCGTACAATGCAACATATTGTCTTGTAAACTATTATCTCAATAAAAGAACACGTCGCAACGTAATTCATATTGTTACGGTATTGAAATAATCAAATTTACATTCCAAATGTTGTGGCCTCGATTTATACATGAAAGGCTATAGATTTAATGTAAAATCGTGGTCTTTTGGAGATAAAGGGATGTTGTCAAATTTTAGTTGCGAATACGCGTGATTTTTTTACCACTTTCAGTGGTATATGATTTTGAAAAATATCGCTTCCCCCGAGAAAGTTTTGCTAACTCGTTGCGGGCAAGCATACAGAGACCCTCAAGCAACGCCTTCAATATTCTCCACAACATATCAACGTGAAAACATGCCAGAACCATGCACAGCATAGGTATATATCTCTCGGCGTGAAAACACGCCAACGCCAAACAAACTGTTAATTCTTCATCGTATTAGCAGGACTCGTCACAATATTTTCGGCTCGTCCTGGCACTCACCACGAACCATCAGTGGCTTCGGTATAATTTACGATGGCACCAGTACGAAGAAACGTCACAGAGTCTAGCGAGGACCTACCAAGTGGGATGGTTGCATGCCACCGCGGGGAAAGTAACCCTGCCTCGAGTAAATACCTCGTGATAGTATTTCCGTGACTTATTACAGCAGCAGGCGAGAAACGTCTGCGGCGCAGCGGCGACTAATGGCGCCATGTGGTTGGGAAATAAGAAGATAGAAGTAAGAAAACGTACAAGCAACCCCCCTGGCACGGGGATAGCTGCGACCGACCGTAATGTCGGACGACAACGGAAGAAGCAGCCTCCCTTCGTCATGTGAAAGTCCGAAACGACCTTACGCCATTAAATGTACTTATATAAGATACTGGTCGGCCGACCGTGCATCAATCACGATAATAGGACAATAAATATCTGACCGACAGGCGACCGGCCAGTTAAGGTCAAAAGTGCAGCAGCTCGCAATTTCTGCCCGACTTCCTGCCGATGCCTGTGGTCAGTAACTCAACCTTCGCATCTATAGTATGTAATTGGTTCCCTATCGCGGCTTAAGTCTCGCATTAAAGTGCCATATCGAGCCTCCACGTTTCTGCCTTCGAGTGTTATCGAGGTTCGATAGTCCGTGGACGGGGGACGTGGCAACGGGAACGCCCCTGTTTCTGCTCGGGATTCTTTCACCTTTGCTTCATTTAAATACAGTTATTTCTGTAAACGCAGGTACTACCGTGTGCCTTAAGGGGTTATACCTAGTCAGGAGGCCGAAAACAGCCGAATGTTTGTGAATTTTGTTTGAAAAAAGCGGAAGCAAATACTTTTACAGAACTTTTGCAATTAAAAGAGCAACATTTGAAGAACGTTTGGTAATTCTGGTTCCAACTGACAGTGCTCAGCCCAAAACAGCTCTTTAAAAATGCTTCTTGAATGTAGGTTGTAATTTTATTATAAACGTAAATATTTTTCTACAAAATAATTACCGAATGTTCTTTAAATGTTGCTCTTTTAAGTGCAAAAAGTTCTGTAAAAGTATGTGGTTGAAAGAAATTCAAAAGAAATGTGCACACAACAGCTCGTCCTCATTTTCACCCCAAAGTCGTAAAGTGTCGCGGCATGTGTCTGCATCGTGATGGTAAAGTTTCATGTGACATTCTTATACATCGCCGAAAAGATTTAATTACAGAGACTAATGCTGGACACCGTCATCTCATATTAGACGCAGAATCTCCTCGCGTTTAGTTGGAGAATCTTTCGTTGATCGGCTACAGCGTGGCCCGTGGGACAGCCGGCGTGAATATCGCATACCCTTCGAGGTGGGAATGAGCCGCGCACGCATTAACTGTTCAAAACTACGACATATAAACTTCCTTTTCCCCTTGTATAAACTATAAAAGAGAGGACTCTGGGCCGACAGACGACTTCGCAACCTAGGCTAACTATTAAAAGTTGCAAATTGCTGCAGACACACTGCGGGCCCCGACGTTAGCGCGCCGACCATCTTGGCCGCTCCTCCCGCCCTGTCCTAACTTACTTACTTACCAGACTTACTTCCTTACTTACATAGTCACTCGCTTACTTACTTATTCCCAGCCCCGTATTCTTTACCCTCGCCTGTTTCTGCGCCACAGTTCCCTCGCTTAACATTACTTGTTCATGTTCCTTCCTCGCGTTCCGAGGCAACTGGGCCGCCCCGAACTCCTGAATGGCGTAGCAGACACACTAAAACTTAGGGGAACAACGAGCGCGCGCGCGTGCTCGCGTATTATTTTTCGAATTTATTTAAGGCACCGAACTTCCTACGGAGCTTGGCGGGGAGCGGCGAAGTTCCCCATTGGCTAACGCGATTATAAGCTGGCCACGTTGAGTGCTGCTGATCCGATTATCGACTTATGATTTTCAACAGACGCGGAAATGAAACATTCATTAGTGAAGGTATCGACGGGAACGCACGTAAATATTATATTCTTGTTTGGACTCATTAATCTTCCAGTTTGGCGATGTTTATACGCGGTCAGCGTTATAGAACGTCGGTATCGATTCGATATTTATCGGCCCATTAGCGATCAGAATTTTGTCGGATATTATAGTCTTTATCCGTGAAAAAAAGGGTTAGCAAATGAAAGCTTTTGCTCACAATCGTTTGAATTATTCGATAGCTGTAGTCAACTTTGATATTTTTATATGGGTTGTTAATTCCTTTCAATTTTCTTAATTTTGCAGAAAAACGTGGAGTTCCTGTGCGAACAGAATATTTAGGAGCATAATAATATTATACAGCTGTCACCATTTTCAATACCGTTGAAAATACATGTGTCTTTTGTTTTATTGAAACACTAATCAGTAGCAAAATACCCGTGCTTCGCTACGGTATAATAATTAAAAGGAATTCCTGTTACATGTGTTCTTTTAAATATTTTTTTTATGTAATTTCTGTAAAGTAACCTTTGTATAACGGACATTAGGCATTTGTGTTAGGATAAAACCAAGTGTCTATATGGAATTGGGCCGAAGAAATTTTTAGGAATCCGTGAAAACACATTTTACCCCTTTTCACCCCCTTAGCGACGGAAGTTCCAAAAATGCCTCCTTAATGGGTGCCTCCTTGCGTCATAAAATCAATGTACATTCCAAATTTGACGTTCCTAAGTAGGTTAAACGATTTGAGCTGGGCGTTGATGAGTCAGTCAATCATTATGAAATGTTTTGCCATTTATAGGGATTATATTTTTTCTAAACGTTTTTAACCCTTTGTATTTGGAATTATGTAAATAAAAAATGACTAGTTTCAATTTGTACATTTTGTGAAAATAAATGTGAATATTTTCCACATATTGTTTCCAAAATACAGTGCATCGTACTTCGAATCAACAGGAACACCAATATAATGAAACCTGCATTTGATAAACGCCAATAATAATGTAGCGAATTTTTAGTAGGTGCCTCACCATGAACAACCCATAGGTACGCTTAACAAAACCCGGCGACGTTTTATCCTCTTACGCGTTTCATTCGAAGAGGAGTGAATATCAATTTCCAGAGGCTCGTAAGCTTCCAATTGTAATGCTGTGTGCCATTTTTCGAGTACTATTCAAACATTGATTTTGCGTAAGAAGATATCGGTGCCGCTCTACTGTTTCTCGTTTCATCCATACACTTTCAAAAGCGTTCGGAGCTAGTACTCAATTCTCGTGACCTCGAATAACAGAAACTGGGGCGCAAAGAGTATGAATATTATAGTTTCTAAGAGTAAACCTTGAAACTCTAATATAATGTTACTAGGACAGTAAACGCTCTCTTCGTATTTGCTTGAAGAGAAATGCAGCAAAGTGCTTTCCTCTGCTTTCCTGGTTTCGTCATTTAAATATGACAAGCTGAAAAATCAAGACGAAGTTGTTGTAAACGAAACTTTCAACAATTTATTATATCTACCAATAGATTCTGTTGGTAGATTAGAATTTCTGCTGGCTGAAATGGAATGAATGCCGAAAATGGAACTAACAAAGGTGGACCCGCGAAAAATAGATGCGTAGATATTCAAGCCCCTCAAAAGATTTTTAAGGGGACTTCGAAACAGATATATCCTTCGGAACTGCCTAATAAATATCGTTTTTGATTGTAAAATACAAATGGTACGAAGTATCTAAAATTCCTCTGTGCAGTTTCATTACGTTTCAGTAGCAACGAAGTTATTACGTTAGTAGGTACTTTTTACGAATACCAATTAGATTAATTTGCTCAAATGTTTTTACAAGACATAGATGTGTTTCTTACTAATGTTTTTGTACTAGCAGACACCATTCGCATTATTCCCAACCGCGGAAAAACGACACGCGCATCGAGTCCTCCACGTAAATCGGAGGGCGAGTGTACACGGTGCAAAAACGATTAATTGCTCGCCAACGCCACAAAATCATGCATCAACGATCGTGTTTACATGTTCCGAGGATTGTCGTTTTCTTCGCAATTGAACATTCGTATCACGCTGTAACGGCCAATAAAGCAAATGAAATGGCGCATCGTTGGATCGCGCGAACATGTATACTAATATAGTGCTAAAGAGTATTAACGGCGTTTATTTTACCAGTTAGTTGTGGCTTCCCCTTTCTGTTCCTAAATATATTCTATAAAGTATTTCACGACCTGCGGCGCGTTACTAATCGAACAAAGCACCGCATCGGCGTAAACGCTTTATCGCGCACCGCGGAGTATTTTCCCTCCGTTCGCGCATTTCATCGTAATTCGGTTCAATTATCATTTGATTATATCGAATTCAGGGCCGCGTAGTTAGCGGCGTTCCTCGGGCACGGTCGTAAAAGGCCAGCCGATGATTCTACAAATTCAAAGCATTATTCGCTGCAATGAAAGCCCATGGCATCATGTAGCGATAAAGTATTAAGTTAAAAGTGAAATATTTTTTCCTGACTTTTATCTAGAATTAGAAGAGGCGAGCGTTTCTGCCATATTTTGTATATGATTGTTTATGAGATGCTATTTGCAGAAAGAAAACGAATGTGTCGTTTACAGCGCCATTAAAAACTTTGAAGCATTTGTGCCCTATTATTCGTGTTTATTTTCTTTGAATTTCTATCGTTATAAACAGCTGGTCTAGACTTGTGAGGGCTAATTAGCACGTTTACGTTAAGTGTGTGAATTTAGGATAAAACTGTGTTTAACAGCCACTTCTGCAAAATGACTTTATCAAAGAATGAACAATGCTAAAAAAGAAATGTGTGGCCTAGAATGAAATTTATTACCATTTTAATTGAACTTTTTTTAATTATATTCTATTAGCAGAATGGTAAAGGGCAACGAAGTTTAACTAAAAGGAAATTCAATTTTCGCGTGCAAATGAATTTTAAGTGTACAAATTATTCGCCCTTCTACATCACCATATAAAGTATAAAAAGTACTTTATTCTACTATTATTTAATATCATCCTTCACCAAGTAATTAAAAAGCTCGTTGAAAGATTCACTTGATTCCGAGAATTTAGTAATCAGCCCTAATTTTCTAATACTATTTCGTGCTTCACTAATTTTTCTCTTTCAGTGCCGTAAAGGACTATTTATGTTTTCTGTAGCATTTAATCCTCGTCTGTGCATTTTGTCCGGAAACTCTGTAAGACTATCTCAGGATGAATGCACTATCATTAGGTCTGCAGAGAATGTCATCGTTATCGTATGGGAAGGTAAGAAAATGGAAAGTAACGACTCAATATCACGCGCACACCGGTTGCGTGGACTGAATTAACACTACTGATATGGTCGACGATGTATCGTCCGCCACCGGTGACACCATTTTTCCATTAAGTCTGCCTATACTCAGTATTGTGTAACAAGCTTTTACGATTTCACTGGTTCGGCTGTTATTCTATTCTTACCCGCACGTAGGTGCTACATGCTCGATATTCTTCTGTATTAATTACCAAAGGGATGCAAAGTCGTAAAGTGGAAGCTACGTTTTCCGGATTCGCGTATCACTTATTAGCATTGGTGCTTCACGATCGAACTATTTGTTAAACTCACACGAAATAACGATGCAGTTGCGTTAAGAATTAATTAATAAATATGTCATTTACTTTTGAGCACATCTGTGAAAACCTGAGTATATTAAACATTAATTGCATCAAATGCAATTAAAAAAACTGCAATTTTAATTCACGTTTGTAAATACAGGTAGAAGTAGAGGCAGAGGTTCACAAAATGTATGCACCCAATCGAAAGCAAGAACCAATCATTTCAAAACAGAAAAATTAAAAAATATGAAAAATATTAGGTGAATCATAATAAGTAAAATCTCATATAAAGACTAACTAATAATTTCTAAATGTTTTCTTTAAGAATCACAATAATCCCGCAAATTTTAACCTATCATAAATTCCCTGGTGCTTTTGGGATTTGTTATATCATAAAATTCATTCGATCCACCTAAACGAATATAAAAGCGCACGAATCGTTCCAATTAGCCCAATTCTTTCTCGTCGCCTAAATTGAATGAAGCAAAAGCTCGTCCAGGTCTTGGATCGCTTCGGTTTTTAGTACACCTTCATCCCTGCCTCGCTGGCAAGCGATTTCTTCGAAATGACTTTTACTATCTATCGAATATCAGCGACGTCGCGGCTAGGTATACCGTGATGCATAAAGAATCCAGTTTATGGTGTCTGTTAGGACCCGACGATATCCGACACGTCCCATTTCCGCCAGCCGACGTCTTTTTGGCGGTGATACCGCTTCCTGTTGCTACGAACTACCCAGCCGTATTCAAGAGTAAAGACTAACCCGATCCGCTATAAACCGAATTGGTCGTCACTAGAAAATTTACTTGTCTAAGGTATATGTACAGCAGAGTATTGGTGCTCGATCAGCCAAATCGTTTTAAGGTGTCTGCCTCGCCAAATGCCTTATACAAAATTCACCGTTTCCTTCTGGCTTTATTCATTCCCATTCTTAACTTCCATTTCTTATTGCGCTCTTTTACAACGAGACTTTACACGACGAAATGTGAGGGGACTTCTGAGATGGATCGTAACACTTGAGTTGCTAATGTTAAACACTGTGGGCTATGGTTACTGCGACTGCAGAATTTGAATATAGGATTAGATAAAATAGACCATCTTTTTTCACCGTTTTCTTTTTTTTTTAAAGAGAAAGCCTAAGAATTTTTAATAAATTATTAATCACTGATTAAAAAATAATTTTCTAAATATGAAATTTAGAGTATGAAATTTTCTTACATTTCGCAACACAAAATGGAGCCAGTGGCAAGATTATACACAATTAATCATTAATTATAGAAATTAGTAACTGCTTTCTCCTACATTGGCTAATTTTTAACGGTCAACGTTGCTAATTAAGCATTCATTTCTTTCAGCACAAACGTATCGATAAAAGGAATGAATTATTCCTCGTTCCATTCCCTGCTTACGCACCTCCTTTTCCTTTTTCTACTCGTTTATTCTTTCCCACCGTGCATGTTGCGAGTGTGTATATTTCCGATGTGCGACTACATTGCACTGTATATTTGTGTTTTTGTCTGTTTCAGGAAATGAAAGTTAATTGGGCGACGTCTCCAGGAAACCAGCCAAAACAAGACACCAGCAGTAAGTACCTCAACATCACCTCTCTTCTTTTTCTTGTCCAGTTGGACATCAATGATTCATCTAACTCTCTGTCCGTTTTAAGCCTCGTTGTTCCCTGAAGTGAAGAATTATTCTTTCGAGTAACCCCATCTTTAAAGATTTATTTACGTACTGTTGCAGTACGAATGGAGCTATTACGTTTCGATTATGAGAGTTGAGGGAAAAGTATTCGTGGATGGCCTGGGTAGCCTAGATGGTTAAGGATTCTTTTCCTCCTAAAAACGTAACTCCACAAAGTCGTTGAAGGTACTTTCGTAATTTCGAAGACTGTAAAAAACATCAGGAAAAGAGTACTTACGGCTTTACACAATCTTCTTGTATTTAATTTCGGTTAGTAAAACACCTTGCATTATTACTGCATTTTGAAAACCGACGAATTAGTAATTGAAACGTAGAATTATTCCACTACTATTGTTTTCTATTTAACTTTCATTCATTATCCTAGATTATACACTGTGCATGTACAGAATAACTGGCCAGTTTACAGATCATCAGAGAATTAAATTGTCAAGGAGAATAATTGTTCTTTACGTAGGCTTGAGAAAAAATTGACGATGCTGAAGTATGACCACGTAAGTTGGTTTTGTTAGGGTCAGCAGTAAACTGATTTTTAATATATTTAAAATTCAGAATAGAGTGTATAATATATTGTAGGGGAAGGTGGGGCAAGACGGGGCAGTTAAGGTTTGATGATGAATGAAACACAGATTTTCATAATCAACTAATCAATTTTATGTCTGAACCATTCTTTGGTAATAAATCTTTCAGCTTAACTACGAATCAACATAAGTTTTACAGGTTTAGATGGAATAAATAAAAAACGGGTGCTAAAAATAAGGAAAAAGTAAGGAGCTTCCAATAAATTATAAATTCTGATATAACTTCGTCACGTGTCCACGTGTTTCATTGATTTGCTGCTCACTGACGGCGCCGATAGCGACGCATCTAACGCGTGTGCTTAATTTTTATTAGTGCGTTTGCATCACGAGATACCGGGGGTACCCCGTCTTGCCCCACCTTCCCCTACATAAAACATATATCTAAGGTCGAACATAAAATTTCATTACATTCGTTTCGTGAAAAGAGATTGAAAAAGAGTGGGTAGCTCAATATTTATCTTATTTTCGTTACATATGAATTCTCTGAAATGTTCCTATCGGAGCATTTAGCAAAAGAGTGATCGCTGTTATTAAAATATGAAATATACGAGCACGTTTTTGTGCGGCTGGTAGAAAATTTAAAATCTCGTTCTACGTTTTGATGCCTTAGGCGCAAAGTTCTGCAAATAATAGGTTCTACCTCATGCGAGCTCCATATTTCATCTCGAATATTCTATCACGCAAAACAAACTAACGCTAATACGACTGCCAAATTTTTCATTAACTAATTGGCCGGTAGCCAATATAGAGGAACACAATGATTTGTCGATCGATGTATGCCCTGTGGCATTAATTTCAATTCGTCCTACCGATTTATTCCATTCGATGCACCTACATACTTCGAATTCGCAGCGATGCACAGCCAGTAAGAATATTTATGATACACGATTTACCATTTGCGCGGTTGACCACTTAACACGATAATGAGATTTAAAAGGATTCACAAGTCACGTGGAGCACTACACACTTTTCCTGTTGAAAGGGAACACAACACCTTTCAGTACAATGTATACACTAGTTTTGCGTCTTTTTATTATTACGTACTTGAGAATTATAATATATACCTGTAATGTAGTACTTACCACAGAATGAAAATGACAATTCAACAGAAAGATATGATAAAAAATTGTTAAAAATTGTAACGACCTAAAATTTAAAGTGACGGTCGAAGTAACATCGAAGCAACACAACCACAAACCAGTGAACCTAACGTAAGCCCTTGCTTTTTGAGGATTATAGCTGTGTCCGCTTATGAAAAAATTTAATATGTTTCTCCCTACACGCGAATATCCTTCGGCATGAATGGCAGTGAAATGTTTTTTTCGCGAAAAACTTTACTCCTTCCCTAGCCTTTTATTACAAAAACAAACTTGCACTTGCAAAAGCTCCTGCTTTCATAAGTCGTTAGAATCTGAAGAGGAACTGCATACGAAACATTTATTTGAATTGTCATTGATTAATTAAGTATTAACATGCAAGAATATTATTCACAATAAGTTATAAAATCTACAGTCCCAACATTAATAATTAATTCAATACGGATGTTCTAATTAATACAGACTCCATAGTACACACAAAATTCTATGTCGAAAAGTGATCGAACACCAAAATCTGTCAAAGTTTTTAATTTCCATTCCAAGACGTTCTGGAAGAGTAAAGGATACCAAGACTAAATGATTTTTGTCCACACAGAAGATTAACGATCCTTCGAAAATCGGGATGCAGTCACAACGGGAAGTCTTGCACAAACAATCGATGATGGCGTAAATAAAGCAGAGAAGGGATTTCCTCTTCTGCTCTGTCCACCGCATCGGCAAGGAAGCCGAAAAGGACGGGCACGTGTGTCTCGCCCCCTATTATACATGTACGGTGAGCGATGAGCGCGTGTGCGTGTTTGAAATTCAGTGAGGGGCGGTAGCAATATTTAACTCAGTCTGAAATTCCTCTTTTTATAGACTTGTAAAACCGTGACAGGCACATGGGACCCGATCCTGCATCCCCTTCCTCGCGCTTCACCCATGTCGTTCTCTTCTATGCCCCTGTTCGCCCCACCCCAGCCTGCACTTGCCCCATCTGAAACGGTTAGATGGTAGTCCCGTGTCTCTCGTCGTTCTTCCCACCGACTTTTCCATTGCTGGTCCGCTACCACCCTCGCCATGCTTCTCGAATCTTCCCTCCAACCCCTTGCGCCCCCCCCCCGCCTCCGCCGCCCCATCGAATTCTCTTTCGAAGCCGCGCTATACCTCCCCGCGGACAAATGCAAAACTAAAACGCACCACCTTCCCTCATTCTTCGTGTAAATATGGCCGGGGAACTACTGCACGGTCGTTGAACGGGGTGAGCACACTTTTTCCTACCACCGTCGGTTTCCTTCTCCACGATCGCATCCCCCCGTCTACGGGGAGTAGATACCTCTGTACGCGTTGCGGTTACAACTGAGACGGGGCGAAGGCGCGTGGTTGTTTTACTTTTCTGTAAGGGGATTCTACGAAACTCGGGTGTATCGGTACACCTGCGCATCCTGCGGCTGGGTTAGGTATAGCGTACCGTGGAGCGAGTATACGTATGTATGTTATGAGAGCCTACTTCAGGGCGGTATAGCTGATGGCACACTGGAGAGACACCAAATCTGCATGGTTCTGGATCCTGTGGTAAAATTTTTTCTGCAATTAACCTACTAAAGTTTTCCTGCACAGCCTGTTGTAATAGAGTTAATTGGTGATAATGATGGTTGTAGTCATTTTTTAAAGAATAAAGTAATTAAAGTAACAGTTCGTTTAGCCAATAGTAATTCGGCACTTGTGACAGATGGAGTGCAAGAGGTTAATCATTCAACTCTGAAGATACTAGCTATAGATAGGTTATTTTTTATTGATAGTCTTTCGAGATAAACAATTAGCTGAAGGATAGGATAAATATGGAAAGTTTGCACGTGGTTCTGGAACTGTTGGGGGTTTCATCACCCGGGTTACCTAACACTAAGCCTGTGACTAAAAATCAGGGACACCGTCATACTAAAAAAATTCCAGTAATGAGATTAACGCGTTGTCACCACAGTTTTTTTGATAGAGTAGGATAGACCGGAATGGCACCCAATAAGATTGCAATGGCATCGTCTGCACTCCGTGCTAGAAGGTTCTATCAGAAATTCTTAGTTCTGGAAGTTATTAAATAACTACAGATTTCTATGCACTTACACATTCGTCGTCCTAACAGTGAATATCTGCAAGTTTCAGATCAGAGTGTACTAAATATTTAAATAAGCAGTTTCATTCGATTATCAGCCCCAAGACGAATCACAAAAATTTGTCCTCTTCTCTTAACATCTCAATGTTTTGTATCCATTACATCGTGCACAATACTCCGAGAGAATGAGAGGATATAAAAGACAGAAGAACAAAAGCGTAGATACCTCAGTTCAAATACATAAGCGAGCCTACGTGCTTAAAAATGGAAGTAAACCGTGAAATAGGCTTTATACAACTGATCGCTTAAGCCGGCGCTGTTATCCTAGACGTCAGGTCGCAGTTAGTGCTAGTATACCATCGAGAATCAAGTATTCTTTGCATCGAGAAGCTGTATGCGTTTTAAGTGCAGAGAAGATACGCTTGGATGTACAGGATCCAGGTTAGTTCCAGCCACTGGACGGCAACTTTAGAGCCGCGGACGTTTATGAGCGCTCGTAATGCATGCTCGGGGAATTCGCCACGGATAGGAATATTATCCTAAGGCGATAGTATATCGCATGCAGAGCCGCGGGAAAGCTGGTACGTAATGAGTGGAGATTTCGGACGTTACGTTCAGGTGGAGGGAAATCTTTCAGACTTTTATGGGTTAAAATCTCTTCGTGATACGCATCATATAGGGGCAGGGGATTTCATGAACCCTTTAAAACGTGCAATTTTAACATCAAATGCAAAGGGATTATAGTAGCTACCCGGACGTACAGCATGGCTCCCAAAAGGGCGATAGAAATTTGTATGTACGTTAAAACTCGAGTCAGCCGAAAATGCATCGTTATCAGTGGATTACTAAAATTCTGAATTTCTATTGAAATGGTAGTCCAAGTAAAATATCCACTTGTAATGCCAGCGGAGGATTTTAGGGGAAGATTTTAAAACAGTATTTTGCTGAATCTCGCCCATTACACCGCAAAAAAAAAACAATTACCTATGTATTAATCTAACATAATTTGACGGTGTAATAAAGCCATATTATTATTATTAATATTTGAAATTCACAATGCACTCGAGTTCAGTATTGATATATCAGATTCACGAATCAGTGCTGATAGAACTTGTAATGTGTTATTATTAGAACGCATTGTGCGATGTTACACGATTAGTTAGGTGCACAGTAGGGGAGATTGACTTTACACCCACGGTATATTTGAACTATTTTCTACTGTGCGTAACATGTGCGGACCGCGTAATTAACGATATATTATTAATATTGAACATAAAGCAGCCATGTACCGAAAATAAGATCGATTCACATTCAATAAGTTAATAATTTTTCAGTGTCTTGCGGCAGCTGAAAAACTTTGTCGATCAAGTTCACACTTCGACAGCCTAAATGTCATTATAAAAGACAACTTTTGTTAACTACTAGAAGCCACGAATAATAAAAAATGTCTGCCCCCATGTTTCGTTCCACTCTAATCTACAACCTAATTCCCAGTGGCCGAATCGCAACAGAACCCCCGTATTTGTGCCCGGTGGATCGAAACGGAAACATCTCGTCGTGGTGGAGCGCAAAAACCGGCAAGACATTCCTTAACGTGTTCCATGAGGTACGATATTGTTGCATCCATTCCGAAGAACGAACTGACGGAAGGAAATTCGCCTGAAAAAGGGGGTTGGGAAGCAGGGAATCTGTGTTCTACTTTCTTAGCGCGATCACAAGGCGGGAAGCGTAGCCGGAGAAGTGAAGGAGGCAGAAAGGGATGGCGGCGGCTGGCGTCGGAGAGGCAGAGGGGTTGGAATGTAAGCGGATTGGAAGGTCGTGGTGTAGAACCGGATTGAGTGCGGCTGGTAGACTGCGTAATCGCGCATCGTTTTTCCTGCATTATGAATCGCGCTACGGGATAATCGTCCCAGTATTTACGGGGCTTTTCGGCACAAAGGGGTTACACCGCGAGTCCCACTCCCGTATTCCGTTTATCTCTGGCAAAGCGTTTACCGTTAGACCATAAGCGGCACGCCTTTGCTGTTTATATGCATTACGGGAGCTGTTATCGTTATTAACAAAACACGAGCTGTCTTTCTCGCGTCTCCCGGTTGCACCCGACCCCTCGGCATCTCCCCGCCGAGCAACCACCCTCTCAACCCTTCCGCGCATTCTGTCTGCCCGCGCTTCGCTTCGTTCACGCTCTGCCGTCTCGCGTACCCGCGTACATACGTCTTGTCGCGCGCTTTCTCGTACGCTGCCCCACCTTTTTTTATCCCTCCGCTACCCCGCCCCTCGGCGTGGTACTTAAATTTAATGACTCGCGAGAGAGCAGGAAATTTCGCGACTCGTGTTTCTTTATTAACGCCGCTACGTGGGAGTAATGTAAACGTTTGTGTTGCCCCGGAGCGTCGCGGCGGACGCTTCTTGTCGCGAGCGTGCAATCAGTCACGCCGCGGCGTACCCCATGATATTTAAAAAGGACGACGCGCGTGGCGGGGGATGGATGATTCGAGTATGGTGCTCGCTGATACGCCTCGCGCACGCCGCGCCCTCCCCCCCGGTACGTGGTAAAACTCGAAAGGAGGTAATTTGTTTCGGGGAAATGAATGGAACATGTGGAGTGAAGTTTTTTTTTTGGTACGAACCTTCGTTTTCCACGCAATCGGTTTTGAAGGTACGCGGAAGTTGCCCGCGCTCCGCTGATAGATTTGCGACGGTGTACGTAAAGTGCAGACAGTTGCGGGTTACTGTTACTCGAGGAAATGCCTATTGTCTTCAGTATTATCATTTTGTTTAGCACTAATCTGCACAGTGGCATACTCAGGATGTACTTAATCTTTGGAGGGACCCGAGTTGAACGGCTAAAAATATTTTAAATGCAAAATCAATAAAATTCCTTAGGTGATTATAAAAATTTCTTTGAAGAATAAAAATTCATTTTTCTTTTCTTCTTACAAAGCGCCTTCTTCCGGGGTGCCAGGACCCCTTGCCACCCCTTCTGAGTATGCCGCTGAATCTACTTAGATTCCGACTATCTAACAAATTTAGAAAAACTGGTTTCCTGATCGACAAAAAATTCCTATAAAATATATTAATACCCGACGAATTACCATATTGCGTTCCATCATCCTAATCGCCACACCTTGCGCAAGGTTTCTCCTAGTTTAAGTACAAATAGCATCACTGCGGCCAACACAATATCGCCTCAGCTTACCAGACATGTGTGACACGCAAAGCGTAGCCATCATAAGAAACCAGCCATCAATCGGAAACGCGGCGCTCCCTTCCGAATACCTCGAGATGTGAGCGATCGAGGGAGGAGCACGTGTGTCTAGTGTCACTCACGTTCGCGGAATACCCGCGTTTAACTGACGACACGATCGGCTCGATGGACCGAGAGAATAGGATCGGACGCGGTAGACAAGTGCATCGTCCATTCTCTTTGTCCTCGACGTTGTACCAAAACCGAGCGGCGCGCACACGTCCCAGCACCGTCCTGACCGCCTCCCGTGGTGTAACGGTGACTCGTGGTGGGGTAGTGCGGCGAAAGCACTGCGGATGGCATTTGCAGGTAGTGCATGGTTGACGAGGGAATCGGTAAACCTCGGAGAGCATCTGCGAGATCAGGCCGGTCGTCTGTTCGCGCTTGCTCGCTAGCTCGCCTGCCATATAGCGGCTAATAGACACGGGGATAGAGGATATAGGGGGGTCGCTCTGCCCTCGAGGCTTATGTCACTTACCTCTCAACATCGACGCCCGATTTTCCCGTTCCCGAGATTCGCCGCTAGAGATTACGCTGACCGCAATTTATCGCTCGAATTTGTTAGTCGAATCGGGCCGCGGCTGTTAAGCGGAAAATAGAAAATTTCGTTTCGGGGCGCGCGCGTGTAGCGGCTGCTCCACTTTCCAGCGCGTCCCGTTGTGTTGGCGGTTACCCCCAATTGAACGGGTGTGATTTTTCCACCAGCTTCGAAACGAACTCCCCGGTAACACGAGATTGGATAGAGGAGCTCAGGGCAGCGGGACAATGCTTGTTGTTTTTCTTCCTCCTTTTTTAAATATCGTCCATGTGTCAGCCGACTTTCGACGGGCAAATGAATAATAAGCGTTCTCTGAGACCAGCCCCGGGATGCACAAACGCACGCAATTAGTATAGGTATATATATTGCGCCGATGCGGTTTTTGTGGGAGCTGAGTTTTAAACAATGGCACTCGTCGCGATCGTCACTTATCTGTTTGGTGTATAAAAATGTTGTATAATTAGTTCACGAGTGTAGGACGAATGTTGCAGTTAATTATGCAATTGTAGCGATGAAAAATATATCCGAGTTTAGAAGAACGTCATTTTCGAGAATTTTTTGTCTAAAATGTGATGAACTAGGCATGACCCCTTAACTAATGTTGATCTGGTACCTACAGTCTTCAAGATGAACCCCGTGCCGGGAGGATTAAAGAGTTCGATGAAGACTTACTGCTGAACGAAATTCAATAGTGACTATTGAAGAATTATCCCAGAAGTTGAATTCGACTTATCCTACGACCCACCTTCACCTAAAACGTATTGGAAAGCTTTGCAAATATTGACAATGTGCTGACAAAAACTGCATTACTTATGGGATGCTTTTAGCGCACGCGCTGCACGTGATTACACGTGCAAAGGAAGCATTAGCGGATCGTGTACACGTTCGCAGGTAATTACAGGTACAGCAGGACACGGTGATTATTACGTTTTCCCATTAGGACGCGGCGTCCTGGAAACAATCAGAACACCTCGTGCAATTTTTATCCGCGACCGTGACAAAGGAAATCTGCGCGCAAAAATCCGTTGTTCCCGCGTGCCAGAGGCTTTAAGGATTAGTTTCACGTGCGGCCATCGGCGTTCGGTTGATGGAAGGATACGCATTTTAATCAAGTTAATGCAACCACGCGGCTTCCCCCTGCGTCCCCGATCTTCAGCCGCGGACACGCCGAACACCGGTGCACGTGTACGCGGGCACATGCCCAGCAGGATGACTTTTATGGGCAGTGCACACTTCGGGAACGGTGCCACCGCGTGCCAACCGGAACTTGCAACTACCAGCCGCTCCTTACAAGCACATTTCTCGCGGATTGCTTCGAAGAATAATGCCAGGTCAATTTCGATGTCATCTTTTTTCAATACTGCCAAAGAAAAGGGGCGTCTTTCGATTGATTGTAAAACGACCGCTGGGATTATACTGGCCTGCGATGAGTAATTCGACTTCGAACCTATTTACACAAGGGTTAAAAAATTCCGCAGACTTAATGTACAATAATAGAACCATCTCGGAAAGTGTGGAAAGCTTGGGAAGTAAAATTGAATTCGAAATATTCTGCATTTATTTTTGTTATTTACTAAATAAATCTTTCAGCGTACAACATCGATAATTTCTCTTGCCAGAATATTCTTTATTTACCTACACATCGTGATCAGAAACTGAAATCCATCAGCTGAGAAATAATAGCATCTCCATAACCACGTCTTCGACCTGCGTTACCAGTAAGTAAGTTCTCAAAAACTAGACTCTGTCAGGTTAAGGGGGAATCCTATTCTTTGGACTAGAAACATACAAAAATTTGATTTTTTTTAAAAAAAACCAGCGTTTCGATTCATCTGAAATTTGGACCATATTTTGATGCATCTTTGAGGAAGCTGCATTTTTTTTTTTATTAATTTTCAACCATGAATATAGTAGTTATGCATGATCGACCATCACGCCGCGCAAAATTCGCCGGCCGTTGATGTGCATGATATTTATCTACCTATATTACTCCTATATTTATATTAATAATTTTCTATGGAAAATTAATAAAAAAAATGCAACTTCTTCAAGGATGCATAAAAGTTTATTAAAAAAATTCCTAAATTTTGCTATGTTGTTAGCCCGTAAAATAGGATTCCCCCCTTAAGCGAAGACCAACGCCAGCCACTTCTCCAACCGACGAACAAATTCCGCCCGTTCTCTTTATTAATTGCGCACGCAAAGAACGTGGAACAAGAACGTCCGTCCGCGTTTTTGCTCCGCGCGAATTAAAAGAGCAGGAGGATCGGCAGAGGAAATGAACGCGCCTGGACTTGCCCAGCGACCGAACATTACTATGTTAAGAGTACTCGGGAGAGAAGCACAGGGGTTGATGCGCTGTATCCCCTCAGCGGGCTGGCTAACATCGCAGGATAAGACTGTGATATTGAACAGTGAGAATCACTGCAATCCCCTGTGTGTGATAACTCAGGTAGCGTGAATAAGCTGACCTCTCTTTGCTCGAACATACCGCCATTTATGCAGCAGCACAACACTGCCGCTTTCGCATTCAACTCTTCCCCCTGATGCCCGCCTACACCACTCGCAAAATCTCCTATATGTGTCCTACATGGCCGGCGATTTAACATCCTATCGTTTTACGGCACTCGTTAAACGCACAGCGGATACGGACCCTTTGCCATGAGCGTTCTGATTTCGAGCGGACGTTTCGTACTTTCGTGGGAACCGCCTGCATTGCAACAGATGCTTCACTTTTTTAGACGTTGCTTCTGTTCCGATGAATTGCTTTGAAAGTGACTGTTCTGTTCCTTCTGGTTCCTCTCGTAGGTAAATTTCTGTTCCATTTTACTTGAGATAAACGAGTGATGAATATTATGATAGAGAAGTCGAGGGTTGTATGAGACGTAAGACGGATTTTCGGGGAAGCAAGTAGTGGTTTTCTAGAGTACGGATTTTTATAATAAATTGGAGTCCATAAGAGGTACTTAGCTAAAAAAAACGTGAATTGAGGACCTGGCAGCAAGTAAATTAGAGTAATTTAGAAAAATTAATCAAAAAGTAGAAAAAACTGTTCACAAAATTATTGCATTGACTTAACATTAAAAAGAGAACACTAATTGAGAAATAGAGTTACAACAGTTAGGAATTTAAGAACACTTACAACCTCCAACTAACAATAAAACCTATACAGTCTCGAAACCAACTCAAATAATAAATATGATTGTTTAAACTACAGCAAACCATTGCTTGGAAAAGTTAAACGAAGTTGCACAGTTAATATTGTGGGCTATTTCTGTTGTCATTGAACGACAGAGTAATAATGAAATATCAGCTTCCACTCCACAGTTTTTTCCCGCATTTCAAAGCCACCCCCTGCGGCCACCATCGGTCTGGAACGTTTAATAGCAGATTTTCTGATTTCACGCGCACGTTCGAACAGCGCGGTAGTGATCGCCGAGAGTTTGGACAGCGGCGACGAAGCGGCGCGCAAGTTTTATCGGTGAAAATCGCGTTGGGGTTCAGCGGAAGGCGTTCGCGCGAAAGAGCAACGATCACGGGGTGAAATATAACGTTAACGAAGAAATAAATCACGCCAGCGTATATCTACCCCTTTCAGATAGCTAACCGAGTAATTTTAAAATGCAGAACTTACCTGAGGAGGCCTTATCCTGCGGTGGAGGGAAAATTATTTTGTCCCCATGACACGTGCCTAGGGGGGGAAGAGAAACAGAAAGAGAGAGATAGGTAAAAGCGGCTGGGAACGATATGAAAAACGGAGTTTATGGCGGTTGTAAAGATTATGCCGCAAAGAGTGCCCGACACACACGACCGTTCTTTTTAACGCTCTTCCAGAGCCTCTCGTCCTTTCGCAGCCTGCAACGGATCGCGCTTGTAACACCTGCTTTGCACGAACAGATTGAACAGTACTTGCTTATCGTTCTTACGTACGTACTGGAGTTATTCAAATTGAACTCTACCGTCGTTTTTCTTCTTTAATCTCGATCCTGCGAGTACGTTGTCCAAGGCTTTATCGCGAAGTATTGAAGTTACTAAGAATCGTGATTGCTGTTTAGCACACTACTTAACTGGGCGAGTGCAGCCCTTGCCACGGCCGTATTATTTGTTTCAGTTACGGGTCAACTGATGAGTAACAAGTGGTTTTAGTTAAAATTAGGAGCAGCTGTATACAGTAGATTTTGAAAATATATGTTTTTATTAAGATAGAATTATTTTTAAAACAGTCTAAATTAATAAAATAACTATACAGAATGTTGCAGTTACATCGAAATATAATTTTTGTGTAAATAACTAATCATGTTCACATGTTTACGGATATACAATAGAATTCAGGATTTTGCAATAAGAGTCGATTTAAATATTCTGGCACTTACCTATGTATGCCATTCCGTCGTTACTATGCTGGAATTTGTAACGTTACATTTAATTAATTAATTACCAGCAATAGAGCAATTAGTATACAATATCGATGTAGTTATCATAGTTGTCAATAGAATCTGATTGTTAACGAATGACTAGCACCTGCTTTTACGCAAGGTGTAATTTACTAAACTTCCCTGTCGGGTTTAATTACAAGGCAGAGTAATGAAGCACGGTCTAATCGACAGTGGGAGTTTGATTTTAAATTAATTACTTCTGTGCGACGTTACAATTTGTTCGCTGCTGGAAACCGTTTGAATTTTGACGCACGTGATTTAAACAAGAACGTACCGCAACGCAAACCGCCCATTGTATGCTGTGCTGACACAAAGCAGTGAAAATATACAGGGTGATCTACAATAGCGGAGCAAGCTCCGAAGCGCACAAATCTCTCATAATAGAAACATGTCAAATACTTTACTATATAGATCGAATTATGCATTGTCGGAGCAGTTCTCTTTGGTGTGAAATTATATAAGATAATTCTTAAAAAATAATATATATAAAATATTCTTAAGACTGCTGAAAACATCAATTATCATATCGTGTCAACTTTATATTCAAACAATACCTTGTGTCTCAGAAAAAGAAAGTTCAGTTTAATAGTAGTTCAAAATTGCACAAATTTTATTCATAGAACTACTATTACTATGTATTTGTTTTATTTTTTTATCTTTTTGTCATTTTTGTAATGTCTATTGGTGCAATGAAGAATTATAATTATTATTGGAAATTTTCATCTACCTTAACTTATAAATTACAAATGCAACGATACGTCGAAGCCCAGTTCCCTAGGAAGGCAATGTAATTCAAAGCCATGTTCATTTCAATTTTTCCGCTTATAATGGCACAAAACATGCAATGGTTAAACTACGCGCATCTCCGTTCTGAAACACTTTGAATAATAAAAAACTTTTCCATTTCTGTTGGTATGAATAATGCATGGTTGTGGGACACCCTGTATGGTAGGTCGCCGCTGCTAGGAGGTACAAAATTTGATCATTCCTTGTTTTCGGGCTTTGATTCTGCTGCTGACATCGGTTAAACTGCTAGTCGCTCACTCGAAAGCGGCCAGTTTATGATACGATTTCATGCGCAGGATGCACGGTCAACAAAAACCGCATGGATGTTTTAAATAAACTGCTGGCGGGCACGCCATAAGCTACTCCACGTGGCGGTAACCATTTTCCGATGCGAAGCTATGGATTAACCGGACATGACCGCTTTAGGGAGATGGCGATTGGAAAAAAATTTAACAAAAATTTGCATGGAACCCGACTCTGTCCAGTAAAAATGCAAATTCTGTCGAACAGCGGGAGTGACTTACGGGGGATGTTGGGCAACTCGAAAGTTCAAAAAAAAATTTGAAACTTCGCAGAAATCTAGTTCAAGTGACGCGAACAACGTAACAATCTTTTGTTTCGGCAATGAAACGCCCCTGAGGGTGACAGCACCCCCTCAAAGAAATGGTGAGTTTGCATGTTACGTAAATATCTGCGAAATCATAACAGATAAAGAAAAACAGTTTAATTCAATGTTTTATAGTTTTTTATGTCCCAGAATGTGGCGATAAAGAATTTTCGAATTTTTTCATTTTTCGGTGGTGGGATTAAAATTTGGGAGGAATTAATTTTTTGAAATTAAAGATAAGAAAATTTGTTTCTCTAACTCTTAAGTGTGGAATACATGAGTCGCGGTAGATAATCTCAGTTAATGTAGGATTAATGAATAACGTGCAGCATGGAAATGCTCATTGAAGAAACTGTATTAAAGCATTATTCTGCGAAACTGATTGGAAGCCGTGATTACGATGAATTGTGGACTGAAAATTATATCTGGGATCTCACTGGTAGCTCGCAGTGCGAACTTCTCAAGTATGAATTTCTCCTGCAACCCTTCGTAACAGCAAGATCCATTTAACTACATTGTCTTGAGCCACCAGCAAAGGCACTTGCCTGGCGTAGGTACTTAACGTGTGCTCCACTCACTAACACTGTCAACATAATTCTTGGCTTATCGTAACTGCTGATCTAGCAGTTACATGTTACACGATACTGCGTCGATGTGCAGTAATTGTCGCCAGAATAAAGTGGTGAGTTACAGGTGAGCGATGCAACCGCGTAGTCTCTGCCCCAGTTGACGCTCATTTAGCGGTGATTATACACTAATGAGACCTCCTGAGCTCGACCTCCTTCGTCTCCAAAAAGTGCAAGTCGGTGAAAAGTGGAGAATCAGGCTATAGTGGCGCGATTTGAATCATCTTCTAGAATTTCATCGAAAATGGTGAGATACCGTTTCATTTCTATTTAATCAGTACCTCGGATCAACCTTAATAAGTAATTATACTTTATTACCACTAGGTTAGCGAAAAATAAAAAACCATAGCATTAAATATAACAAATTGGTAGAGTACATTAATAATTCTATTCGAAGAATTTATACACACATTTATTTCCTTCTAGGACTTCTAACTTTTAAGATCTATATGTAGTATACCTATTTCTACGAAACCCGTCAAATTGACGGATCGACTAATTGCATAAATAATCTGAATACATTTGCTTCATTCGTGAAATTATTTCTCCGGTAATAAATATAACAGAAATAGAAAAGTCCCTACTAAGTAGAAATCGTAATATGTCGGAGATATATTTGCTGCCCCGGATCCGATATCTCAAATTATATATCGTATGACCTCAGTATTTATTACTGCTCTGTTGTTAAGCACGGGAATAAAGAACGATCTTCAGTAACGAAGTTGGAGTCGCAGTTGAAAAAAAAATATCGTATAGCGTTAATATTATTGTTAACACATCTGTGATAATTTTTGGGGACATACTTTTTACTTATTAGTAATTTATTCAGATAATTTCTTAATTTATTTAATAGGTATATAAGAAATGTCCGTAAACCCAGTGTTCAAGAGAGGTAAAGTGTTCCTTACGTTTCGCAATGGAATACAAGCATGCGAATTGTTTTAATCGGCCCGATAGACAATCTGTTCCGACGTAAGCAGCGTAATTTAAAATTACCCAAGAAGGTCAAAGATTTGCCGGCACACGAAGCTGTACTTTCTACGTCTACGTTGTGTTCACGAAGGAATTGATAACGCACGTTGCAGCCGTTTAATTCTCGATGCACGTTAAACACGAAGCGAATTTGGAATGTGCTCGCATCTAAAACAAGCCTGGATGATTACGAGGTCGCATATAAATTGTAATATGGATGATTATATCCCGCAACCTAGAATTTTGTACTATAAACGGGTCCATGTGTGGCGAAATCTACATACAAATTGAACTCACTTCCACCTAGCCGTATTCAACTCGGCAAAACTTTATATGCGGCAATTAAGTGATTTCGCTGTTAAAAAGTCAGGACGGTAATCGATATTCGTATACCGTCGCCAGCCTCGGTGTGCATGCACGCGGGGGAAACTTAATCAGCCTGCACGCACGGCATAAAGGCACCCGTGAAACTCGATCATGCAGAATTCGGCCTTCCCTAATCAATCGAGCCGCGTCTTGTTACTTTTGCATTTAATTGATTACATTTCTCCGAGCTTCTTGATGGATCGCTTCCAAGATCGAAGCTTTATGGAAATGCAAACGAAGGGAGAAAGTAAGGCCGGGAATGGGTTGAAATTTCAATTACACGAAAGGAACGAAAGTTGACCGCTGATCGTATTGCAAATTGAAAGAAGATCCTTGAAACTTTCATGAATTGGTAATGCGGTGTTTCTTTAATAATCCATAGTAAACGGAACACTATGAACAAATTTAATAATAATACGTTGGAACAGAAGTTTGCAGCGCCGTCTGATTTGATATCATCTTTTTATAGTATTCATTTCTCGATCGAACTTTGACGAGTTATGGTACCCTTTGCAACACCATTAGGGGAAACTCGGACAAAACCGGGTACCTGCGTAAAACCGGGACGTGTTATTATTTTTTAAACCGCCTTAAATTTTCCCGCGTCGTTGCAACGACATATTGTCGCGATGTGCATTATTTTATCAACAAAAGATGATTGTGTTACAAGCGTTCTTACTAAGGTTGTACCGTCTTCTGTGTTTTTCAAGGCTCTGATCTAATTTTCGATCATTAAGAAACTTCAAACACTTTTAAGAGTGTGCCGGTAGATACGCCATGGTATTGTTGATAATACGTAACCTGATATAACAATTAATCGTCGTTTTGTAACCAGTAAACCAAAGATTACCTCGTTCAGGAGAAAGACAAGCACTCGGAACATCACACATATATTTCACGTCCTTCAAACACCTTGTTGTTAAAACACGCACAGTTGACAATGAAGGAGATTGGGGCTTGTATTTTCATTCTCTATAAACTCGAGATGGAAATGGGTAACGAGACGATAAAGAGTTTAGGCGTGGCGCGGTGGTGACTTGTAGGGAGGTGTTCATCGCGATAGAGTACGAAATTGGCTTCCTTGGTAATACGATGTCTTCTTTATTCACGAAGTCTAGAAACAAGCGCGGGAATATCTTGGGGCAGTCCACATTTCACGCGAGAGTATTACATCGGTAACATAAAGTCCAACTTTCCCTGTCGTACGTAACGAGCTAACCTTCAACTTCGAAAGGCACGTAGATCGCCCGACAATGGAAACGGTCGCGCGTAAATACATCTAAGAATTTCAGGCCCGAATGTATGCACGCGGGTGTAGAGTGGCTAAAAATATTGCGAAAGATTAAGGAACTTCATAATCGTTTTGGAGGCCGATATTTCTATCGCTTATAAAGTTTAACGATGCCGTGAGGAGCTGGAAAGCGATAAAGAGTTCTGGCACCGTTAACTCCCCCCTGAAGGACGAGTTACACTTCCCTAGGGGTGATACAAAATTAGCCTGTGCCACGATGTATGGTCTCCTTCTCGTTGAAATTGTGCACTGGGGCCCGTGTATGTATTGTAGTAAATATCGAGAACGCTGCACCTGAAATAAAAATAAAGTTTAACTTTATGGCACCTACTAGCACTTTGAATGAAGGGGATGGAATATATAAAGAAAAGTGTCGTTAGCATTTCCAATTACATTACCCTTCTGTTCTACGAAATTCAAGATTATTATACTGTAGGCACAGTTGGCATCAAAGTAAAGGAAATTAAGTTTATTTGAAAATAACAGTAATGTAAAATACAGTAAAAATAATAATAATGATTTAATATTAATAATTAGAATCATTATAATAATAGTAAATAGTTATTTCTTTAAATTAAAACGCGACTATTCCATATTCTGCAATGTTCAAAGTGTGTATTATAATTTTTGGGCCTCGATTGGACTGATACAGCTCGTACGGTAACTGTTTAAAAATTGGCCGGGTCCATTGGATTATTGCATTATACAAAAGGGTAGTGTCGAGGAAGTTAGGAGAACTGTTATAATAAGAAAAATGGTAAGAATGACTCAAACTGTGATTCGTCTAAACCTCAGATTCCGAATATAAGCCTAACTACTTCTGCATTAACTAACTGGCCCATCTAATCGACAGAAAGTCTAATTGCTTCGGTGCCCGTCGCTCGAATCCAACTGTCTACTACTGCAAGTCTGATTGCTTCCGAAGTAGTTGATATCTCGCTCACGGCTGACTAACCGCCAACTGACCGCTAAGCCTCATTGCTTCCAAAATTCTGAATAGACAACTAACTTATGTAACTAATTATTGCAGGCCTACTTGCGAAACTGAGTGCTGATAATTTTATAATTACATTGCACAAAGTTCAAACTTCGACGTTACATCCTAGCATTTAAAAAATACAATTCACAAGCTAGCCTAATCACTAACCTACTCCATAAACGGACGACACTGACACCTTTGCTCCCATAAGCAACCGGAATACAATTTCTCTGACGTTTCCAGTAAGCTACCCAGGCATTTACCAGTCCCCAAGGCATCTTACTTTTAAATTCTAAACGCGGCTATATCCTGGACGGAATATTACGCACATTGGTACCATCGCGGGCGATGAAAGGTTCTAGGGAAAGTGAGCGTTTCGAGGTGATAGTCAGCCGAAAGCTACCACGGCCAACAGTAAGGGCATCGTATCGCAATATCGGAGAGGTAACTGCGGCAGCCGACCGAAACAGCCTGGTGCGCGAGGCCATGGGGAGCCGTTAGATTGCCAAGGCCCTTAAATTAGCAACGACGTAACGAGGATAGTCGAATGGGAAGGGTGGAAAAGAGGACAGTCGAACGTGGCGCAATTTCGCGCGCGGACAGAGCGACTCTCGTCCGGGGGTACTCTGCCAGCGCGGCTCGATATCGAAACAGTATAAACCAGTGGATATGCAAATGCGCTCTGAAAGTGCTCGCGCGCTCGTGACTTCGATAACGCGGACGTCCGAGATGACAGCAACTTTTCTCGTATGCCTGCCGGACAGGTGAAATGAATGGACGCTTTTCTGGGCGGGGATGTCCATAACTCGTGCTCCCCGCACAAAAGTAACGTTCAAGGGCGCTGGTCGAAACGCGGCTGGGCGAATGGATGGGAAACAATGCTGCCTTTGTTCGCCGGGCTATCGATATTTCTGCTGGAGCTATAAAAGAACGATGTTTCTGTGCCGGTTAATTCGATGGTGAAGGGTCTTAGTGAAATTGTTGGAGGAAGTTTCTCGATACGGTGGCTATGGTTGGGACCTTTGCGTAGTTAAGAACGAATCTTTCTTTTAATGTAAATATTTATTTATGTTTAGTTAAGTAATATGTGTAGAACTATTTTATACCCTACATAAGATAGTTCTACACATATTACTTAACTAAATATAAATAAATCTCCCCTGAGAGTAGGGACAAAAGTGACACTTTTTATATTTGGACTAGCTGACAATTACCTTTTAAGGATATTAAACAATAAAGGTATGTCTTAAGATAGTGCATTAGCCACTAGTCTATCATTGGACACAGATTTAGCCTTACGTAATGGCTGCAACCTACTCTACGTACCTAATTCTCATTCGACCATTATGATCCGGTACCAAGCTGACATTATTATCAATGCAAAATTGCTAGATGAACCATCAACTCTCACAGAGTGGATGAAATTAAATTTCGTTGAAATAAAAGATCGTAGAGGTAAGAATCTCACTTAGGCATTGTTGATCTACAGCAAGTGGGACTAAAGGAAGATGCAGGTCGGAATAATATTTGCGAAAGCACTCGTACTACAAACGCTACAACAACATATACTACCAAGTGCCGACCTGCGCGATACATAAATATACTCTATTCTTCTTGCGTTATTATTTCTGAAAAAGAAAAGCTCACGCAGCGGTTGCGTCGAGCAAACTTTCCTTTCTCCTACTTCCAATTTTTCATAACCCACACAATTCCGTTGCAGCACACATTTCCCAAACTACGTGTACTCGAACATCAATCCTATTTCCTTTGATAACGTTCCCAGTATGTACCTATCTCGCAGCCGCTTAGAAACTACGAAGGAACGTTGATATTTCAATCCTCTCATATTTCCGAGGCCCGACGGTTTCTTCCGAGCATCCGAGGCCGTCAAGAATCGGCCGCGTCAGTGGCGCGCATTAGCATCGGGAGCAATTCCCTTTAAACGAGTTTCATTAGCGTGAAGCAACGTTTCGAGGGGCTTCCTTTATACACCCCCCCGACGGGCGTTTTCTAGCTTTTCGTTGTTTGCCGGTGTTTAGTTGGCAGTGTAAGGCGCTCCTCATCATGAGCCTCCGTGGTGGTAGTAAAGTGCATCTCGTCGACGATAATTACCCGTACAGGCCCCGCGTAGTAGGAACGAAACGTAGGAAAGGAGGGTTGCCCGTATTCAGACACACGTCGCTTCCATATGCCGCCTAACAGTGCGCGCTGCTTCTGGCCACGGTGGGGATTTCCGTTTATTAAATTCATTTATCTTCCATGAAAATCATGTTTGTAACATGTACCTCTCTAATTGGACGCATTAAAAATAATTTTCCGCGAACACACCTTAATATGCGAGCACGCGCGTACCTGCCACTCTACCCTTGCCCGCTCTTATTCAACCGGTGCGTACACATGTGCGAGTTCGAGCATGCACACACGCCAAACCGCTGGCTAATGTATCCTCGCGTGGATCCGCGAACTTGTGTGCCCACGAAAACGGCGTAGAAGCAGGCCTGTGTGTATTTAGATACGTAGCTACATCCGAGATGATACATATTTATGATGGAACGTGTGCTGGCTGGGGCTGAATGTGTGTAACTAAACACCCAGGAGTAGGCCGAATGGATTATTTGCATAGCAAATAGCGAGACGCGGTTCTAAGCGGGAACACCAGCCACGTACGCGACTAATCTCATCCTTTTGAATTCCTCGCCCTCCCTTGTCTACAAGGGCGTTGCTCGTCTAAGACACCCCGTTGTCTCGTGGATGTCAACCGCTCGCACGAGAACGCGGTGTCCGACCTCTGTGTTCAGACCCCGCACGGAGATTGTTCGCACCCACTCTTCGCGATATTTCAACAGAAGTGAACGTGCAGATGCTTTTTGGAGCGCTTTTCATTTTCTTTTGTGGAGCATTCGTTGCAGCAAGCTTTCCTTATTAGCGTCGAAAATATAGGGGCACGAAATATAGGGGCATAATTTTTTGTTGTTGTATTATTCATGATTTCTAATAGTTCGCAAAAGTTGCCTTTATGGTGGCATTTAAGCTGTCAGCAGCTGAACTTCATCAATAAATGTTTTGAGGTGTCGCAAGCCAGATAACAATTAGTAGTTTCATTGGGTTTATGAATTTTATTTTATCATACGATAGCACTTCTTTTTAAAAGAAACTTTTATCGTTCCACCCTATTCCTTATATGTATCTGGTAGTAACGTTAGATAATCCTGAAAAGTGTCTTTATAACTGAAATTTCGTGAATGTATTTGAAGCAAACTTTTTTTTAAGGATTATTGTGATACCTTGTTTTTGGTTGCAACGGTTGGTAATGTTTTATTGATTTATAAGAAATAGTGGGAGCTCTGTTTGGAAAATCCATGTTAGTCGTATGTAAAAGTACGTTTTAAGGCTTCAGACGGACGTGATTTTTATTTCCTATGGTATATTTTATTGTGATTCGATGAATCAAGTATGGTTGTAATGCATTTTTCATTTGATTTAGAATACACATGTGCACTTTACATGCGTATAAAATACTAATAAATGGCAATAAGTCAAAGTGTAATATTTACATAGCTAGAACAGACATACATGTCTCACATACTTTCCTTTAGTAGCAAATGCAACAGGTTGGTAGATACTTAAAGTACGTGACTAGTAAGGGCGTTTCAAGAAGTACTTGCAGCACTATTAAAGAGTTTACAAAAAGGTGTGTACACCGATAAGCAAAGACGAGACTTTTAATAATAATGTCGTTCTTATAAATTAAATACTTACAATATTTTCAGTTTTATATAGAAAAACTTTCTATTAATACAATGAAAACAGTGCGTTAACAGGAAAGGGACTAAAATTTTACGGATGCATTATATTCATTCAAGACAGGAAACCTTTAACTAATTAATAAAAGTAAAAAAAATCTACTTGAGCATGCATATAATTTGTTTTCTCTTCACCGTATCCACCGTTCTATTGATCGTTATCAGTTTTAACACTTAAACGATATGGTATGTACTTTAAAGTTCGTTTTCATTTCCACCCACGCTGCACGTAATCTATTGCACTTAATCTTTACTAAGAAAAATATTTATAACAAAATGAAATACTGAACAAATATCTCTTTGACACTACGGGTCATCGTTATCTGAATCTATTTCAATATCATAAGACCTGTTCACTTGAGCCTGGCAGGTCCCACGTACAGGTCTAATTAGATATTATAATTTTCCAAATCATCGGTACCTTTTATTCACCCACATGTATTTTCATGCAATCGAGTGGAACGCGGAGTTTATAATGCAGGTTGAAGCAACCTACCCTGTAATATTTGTACGCCCTGTTCCATTGCATATCAACAAATTTGCGATTTCACTCGTGTCATTCTTTGTCGATGAAGGAGGCACGGATGTTCAATGAATCAGACTGAGTTATAAGGGTATCGTTATCCGGGACATACGGCGCGTCGCGCAGCAAATATCGTTAAAAACGTTTGCCAATGATATTTTTCCACGCTTCTCGATCAATTATTGCCTCGCGGATCGTAGAAACACGCGGACCTATTAATTCAACCGGCAAATCCGCTGGAAAATATCACTAGTCGCGCTGATTTCGCGGGATTTGTCATCGTATTGTAGATTCCCGATGAATCATAATGTGCAGATTTAATGGAATTACGACGTCGTGAAATTTTCTGGCCGCGCGGGTGCAACGAGCAGTGACGGGCAAGCATACAGTGCGAGCGCAAACAAAAATATGCAACGGGGATGCACAATTTGCAACACAGATACGAGCGGAACCTTTTAAAAGCACGCGACGCAGCGCGGCTGCTAAATCGTGAGTGATAACAGATACTAATGCACGGAGGCATTCGGATCATCCATAGAGGGGTGGCTTTTAATACTATCGAATAGAATACCATGCGTGGCGGTGGTTAAAGCAAGATATTCTGATAAATATGTGTTGTTCAAATTGTGAGAGAAGAAATTCATGAACACAATGAGTGTAACTCTTGTACCTACTAGAAATTTAGTTGTGTCACAATTTGACTTTCTGGTGAAATATCTTTGAGGCAACCTTGAAAATGGTACTACTGTTTAAACATGACGATACTTTAAATGTTTTAATTTTCAGCCATCAACATATATTTTACAATGTTCAAACTATATCCCAGAATTTTCGCGACTAGATTTAGCAGATCCCGGGATTGGGTAATAGAAAATTTCAATAATTAAAATGATTTATTATGTGCTAAAATTCTAAATCTTTATTTAAAGTAAACAAACTTATATTCTATCATTAGTCTGAAACATAAGCTAAAATCATTTTTCATAATAAAACAGTAGAACAATGATGATTAATAACGTCTCAGTAAGTAGATAATATCAATAAACCATTATGAAGTTTTTTGGAAATACGAACGAAGAAACAGCAAAGCACCTAAAGTACGTACATATCTACAATGTTTCGACTTTACATGTTCAGACAAGTTGCGATTTGCAATTCGCGCGATTTCGAAATAGCGGAAAGTGAGAATATCAGTGTAGAAATAAATATGGTGCAATTAGGTGTATGCGACTTAACATTCTTATTTAAATAAATCATTATTACTATTATTGTCCTTATTATTATCGAATGACTATGTTTATTTATTCTGTTTATTTTTATATTTTTTCAGGTGTTCCTAAATTAATTCACATTTTTAAAAGATCCCAAAATTCTCGGGATTAGTTATATCAAATCCCGTGATTTTTGGAATCCAAAAAAAACAGCCGGGATCGCGGGATCCCGGGATTGTAGTCCCTATTCCCAGTGTATCGTACACGTACGCTGGCACGCAGGAGCTTTTTGCTGCTTTCACGCGCGTCGTTGATATTTGCTTACGACACGTGAACCTTTTAAGCTCTCTTTGTTTATTGATCGGATGGCGTTGCATCGCAATGAATTTAGTTGTCGGAAAGCCGTTAATACGTATATACTGTCCGCTGCGGTGGAATGCGAAATTCGAAACGCGCGGGAATACCGGCTCGATGGCCATCTAATAATATCGCTGCGCGTCGATCGGCGAATTAATCTGAAGCTAATCCGCTGATTAAAATCAATTACAGTATCCCAATTGCGGGACTAGTTTGGAACGAATAGATGCGTGCATCGATCGGCGTCGATGGGTGTCCAGTTCATTGGAGGTAGCATTCTGCGATAGGATGATAGAGAAAGAGGGACAGACAGAGAGAGAGAGAGAGAGAGAGAGTGAGAGGGGGGGGCAAGAGAGAAGCACAGAAAGTTGGAGGAACGGAGAGGAAACTGGAAACAGACAAAAAAGGGAACGTGGCTTTTAGCCGCTCCCTCCAGCGATCGTAACATTCGTCGCGAACTTGGTGGATTCTGGATATTCGGTCGAGTAGTTTCGGATTTTAATACAGGACAGCCTTGTAGCCGCATATGCAGAGAAATGCCGGGTGGTAAAAGCAGATGGGCAGGGAGATATAAACGTGGAAAGACCGAGTGAGACCAAGAGGCGGGAGGAAGTAGATAGGGGCCATCCTGACACGGCAGCCGTTTGCGCTCGTCGCACGGTATTTAGAGCTTTAATGCGAGCAGACTGAAATGCAGACCGGACTCGTGTACCCGGGGTCGATGGAGTGAGCAGGGTAATGAATAGGGTGTTAGTGAAACACGATGTAACTGCTAACGTTAAAGCGGCCACGCGGCTGTATAACGCATGGATACCCTGGCTAAAAGACGGGCACGCTTAGCTGCACCTGTATTATGCCGGTGACGTCAACACGTCTCGGCTAATACTTGTTTTAACGGGATGGTGGAACTGTCTAATTGCTTTTCTTCCCCCCCCCCCCTCCTCGTCTTCTTCTCTATTTTCTTCTTCTTCTTGCTTTTTGGTGTCTGTTGTGAAACAGGATTACAGGAAAATGGGGTCGAGAGTGATACGGAGGCATCGTGGTGGAGGATGACGGAGATGCTCGCAGGGTGAAATAAGTGTACGAAAGGAAGGATATTTTAGGAAGTAGGGTTAACTGTAAAATGATTGGCACCCTAAGCGGGAATCCAAAATGGAATCATGATTCCATTTGGGATTCCGTTTGGGATTCCCTATTTTTTGTGAAGTTTTTATGTGATCTTAAGTTTCAGTTGTTATCAATGATTATGGATTTCTCAGTAAAGTAAAACATATCGAGTTCCTATTAAGTCGTTTATTTTAAAAATATTCAATGAAAAACAAAAATAGGTATAAAAGCACAATCATTGGCATACTTAGTATATTTATTGTCACAGTGTATATCAATTATTGGCAGTCAAAAACTAAAAATAAATCTTCTTCCGCTTTAAAGAATAGCAAATTTCAGTGTCATTTCAATGTCAGAAGCTATTTTTCATTGAAAAAGGACTGGTTAAACATGTGGTCAATGCTTAGTATCTCCTATAATTTAAATCTTGCCTAATCACAAAACATTTGTCCAAATGCCAACCCATTTGCGCGAGCGCGCAGCGCGTCTGACTTTACCCGTCCACTACTACTTGCGCGCTCTTTCTCTCCTCAAAGTGCTTCTCCCTATTATAGTAAATCCCCGTTATGAGCTCGACGAACGGGGCTGGCGGCGGGCTCATAGTGGGTTGCGGACATAATTCCGCGCGGCCAGTGGCGCGAGTGAGAAAACACAAGAACGAGCGTGTAGAAACGAAAGACCCTCTCGCCCGGGTTCCCCCACTCTCGTCCGAAGGATTCCAAGAAATGGTGGGGATAGTCGCCGGGCTGTCAACGAGAGGTAAAAACGGGCTCATAACGGGGATTTACTGTAGCTACATTTTCCTATAATTTTTAACAGAAAAGTTTTCTTATCAAATCATTTCGAATAAAAGATGGTCATGTTAGTAAAACGAATGCAATTCCATTGAAACTCATTAAATCATACACTCTTATGCAAGATTAAAAGATTTTTTTTTACAACTTGAAAAACCTCTTCGAGAAACAAAGTTTACAAAAGCTCTTCTGATGGCATTAACGAAATCTCTCACATAAATATTTATAACTCGCCTCGTTTCTATTGCAAAGATACAAAACATCGATCAAACCATGTTATATACATTTCATTATTCGCAAATCAAGATTTTGCTGTTTCTAAAACACGAAACAAATTTCTCCCTTGGCTTCTACGCAACTTTCCTTCCCCTCAGATATTATTTATCAAGGCATATTTCCAGTACGCCTTCGTGCATACGTGACTATTGCACGTACTGGAAGAGGTTTGCGCGTGTATGCGTTTACAGGCAGAGAATACATTGCTCTTGTCTTATCGCGTATGCACGATGCCTGGTCTCTGTGGCGCAGCGGTTCTCAACAAAGTCAGCATAAATTATTCAACAATCGGAGCGGGCCGATGAGCTTATGTAACAGGCTCCCTCGAAATCTCTAAATCCGCCAGGAAAGATTATACGCACGCGACCGAATGATGCGTATAATTCCAAGTTTACCCCTGCAACGAGTGTTCCTGCAACTGGCGTTCGTCCAAAAGTGGCAAAGAATCATGGGTGAGTAATTCACTTAGAGCAATAGTTTCGTGGCTAACAAATAATGGAGGAACCATTCTGATCAAACACCTCTTGCATCCGTAACAGTTCCTCCGCTGTCGAAACTTCAAGATCGACTATCGAGGCTCCTTCCAAAGTGTACATACCGCACCCCAATATTTGCAAAAGCTGATGTGGTCGAAGTGACATATTCGTCGCATATTAAAACCAACATACGTCCATCTCGCAAAATTAATTACTTAAACGTAACCGAACTCGCGCGAATCGAACACTCGATCGAAGTGAAAATAACATCCCCCTCTAGCAAACAAGCGTCGTTTCGCTCGAGTAGATTTTCGATAACGCTGCAAGTGGAACGTGCACCCGTAAACTTTTTCGAATATTTCAGCTCCGCCGCATGAAAACTCTTCTCTATATATATATTTTAAATTCCATTCCGTCAGAGACATCGTAAACCCGACAGGTCGATCGGTTCCTCCGGCTCGACAATAATTTATACGCGTTGGTTCGGTTTGTAACCGCGCAACCGAGCTCGGCGATTCGGACAACTGTAACCCGGTAAAATTGCGAAAGTTCTAAATTCCGCGGCGCGGCAGAGCACGCGTGTATCATTTTACCCCCGACGGGATACATGATAAACACTGGGAGTGCGAAATCTAGTTAAATCCGAAAAAGTTTCCCAGTGGCGGCAAGTTCGCCGGCGGAAGGAAAAGGGCGTTTAACGAGAGAACACGGAACGTGAACAATGACGATAGCTTGTCAGCCACGGAGCGCGCCCGGCGCGGCCTCGCCTCTCTAGAGATAGGAGAGCAAGGGAGAGCGAGGAAAATGGAGAACGACTTTTCGAGCGCGGACCCTAGCTACGGAAAAATTTGTCGTGGTTTCTCCTGCGCTGGCGTAAAAAGCTATGATAATAGAAGCGTAAAGAGGGTCCGGGGTTATTTCATAATTACAGACTGTACTTAGACGAGCGTGCATTACCTCGCTCCCCTTTTTCCCTCTCGCCTGTAGGTGCATATATTCGTATTACGGAATTAAGGGCGGAGGCTTGTTCGTAGCCACGCGAAATCCAGGGGAGCGCACTACTTTCCTCCATTCTTTTGTGGTGCCTACGTTCTTTTTCGGCGACACCGTTACGCCCATTAACGGGTTATGGGATTTTTCCTTAATTAAACATACAACGGGGTCTTGCAACCTTACCAGGGGTTCCTTTACCCCCCTCGTTGCTCTCCGAACAAGCCCCCTTGCCGGCCCGCCTTTAATCCGTCGCGATCTTGCCGGCTGACAGGGAAACTTTCCTTTCAGGGAGCCACTAATTAGCCAGTAACAATTCACGGACACCATCGAAATATCGAAGGGTTACTTCTTAAGGAGTTGGTGCTGTAAGCTGAAACAATTCTTGGAATTTTAAGGAACAGCGCTGGGAGGAAGAAGCCTCACCGGGAACTCTGTTACCTTGGCTTGGCGTGACAATAACTCTCAGAGATTATTTATTAATACATCCACGCCAAGCAATTGCATTTCATATTTATCACCGGAAAAAACTAACAATCAAAGGTTTGTATCTTGCGTGCAATACCTATGCTGTTTTCATTCTTTTAAAAAATCTCTGAATAGTTGAGGAATTTAAAAACGATCGACAGTGAACGTAGCTTTGCCCCAAAAGGCGCGCACATGATAATTTTAGTCATATTAGCGTGAATTTTAGCTGATCAGTTCGCTTACTACAGTGGGATTCAACTATTGACGTTTGGAGAGGAAAGTTGATAACCGGCAGTGCTGCATACTCCTTTTATAGACACACTTTGTGATTCACGTTCCACAGAAACTTTTAATGGCTACACGTCGTAACAGGGATATTGCCGTAGCTTTACTATCTCCGTCCGTATCGTGGTCTTCTAATCATCACTTGTCTATCTATGACGTGGCCGGCTGAAGTGGCGGCAAATAAACCAAGCTGCCATTGCTTCCGTTCTAGGGCGATATCAGGGAGCGGCGCAGGCCGTTCTTAGCTCCGCCACCTTCACTTTAGAATTACCAAGTAATTACTCATTACTGGGTCAGTCCACACGGGCGTGATGTATAGAGACAAGCGGCGCATTCGTAGCTATGGATCACGTCAAACGTCACCGCGTGTCACGAACGGGTTGCTCTGACGGTGTAGTCGATCTCTCAAGTTGCACCATTTGATGTATGCGTGCCCCCCTCGCTCTCTCTCTCTCTCTCGCTCTCTCTCGTTCTCTCTCTCTCTGTCTCCGTTCACCCTCTTGGCCCCTTTCCACGCATAATCCCTCACCGTACTCGATGACGTTTGCACCGAGGTTTCTCTCGCCACCGTTGACGCAGGTCATGGTGTATAAGCGTTCCTATAGGCCACGGTATTGTGTGCACAGGGTCGTGAGTAACTGAGCACACAATGACGCCGATGCGTACACACGTTCACTCGTATACCAACATCTTGACTACTTGTACACACTGTGTGTACTTCGTGCGACCCGCGTAAAACACCTCCGGATACTCCGCTGCCTCGGTTCTTCGCCCCTCTTTCTCGTTACCCCGCCACTTTTCCCATCTTCACCTTTATAACTCTTTCCGTTTATGGCCCTTTATCGTTTACCAAGGAATTGATGCGCGATGCACAGCGGCGAGTAAGACGCTTCTGAATATCTTGCTGTGCGTTCTGCTTCCAGAGGGGCTTGTGCTACTTCCACCCGGGCGCGCTGACTTTTCTCCAAAGCATTGAGTCGCTGAAGGGACTTCTGTGCACTTCTGTATATGGTGTTTGCTAATAGTTTGGCACTTATGGAGACCCTGCGGTCAAACCCCTTAAAAAATAGGTGTTTTTTATGATTTTTTTATAAGAAGAGGTTATAACATATCCTAAAAAATATTTTTGGCATTTATTAATACCTACACTCGTTAGGGTGCAAAAAAAAATTATTCCGTAGCAAAATATAGAAAACAAGTGAATTTTAATTATTTGCCTTCATCAGCGCTTCATCCTCGTTTACAATCCACAGCCTCAGCCTTCTCAATTCTTTCACATAGGAAGGCAACTTTCCTCGCCCTGACGTTCCGTTTGCATCTACGAAACACGACGATCAGAGGTAGACCAACACTCGTATTAAATCGAATACCAACACTCATTAAACTCGCACCTTTCCCTCGTCGTGGCCGCTCGCTCGATCGATCGACCACGAGAGAGGTTAAAGAGGTTCAAGTACGCTTCGAAAATCGATGCCACCCTAGGATGCTAGAGGCTAAACTGCTATGAGCGTTTCGCCTATCGATAGTGAAGGGGAGGATTTTACGTAGAAATTGAAATCAAGCAGCGCCATGAAAGGCAAAACTGGCTTATCAATGGAAACATTAATCGGAGCCAACGTAATTACGCCCTTTGAAAAGGTGCTGATTGATTAATCAAATGCTGCTCCAATATATTACAGTTCCCCATCAGCAGACACGAATGTGAGCAATTTTTTGTAATAAACAAACGGCTTTTATATTATATACGTTGCTGTTGCGTGTTTCAAAAAATTATGTTATACGTTGCTGCGATAGCGAGTCCAATTACGAATCAAATGCCTCAAGATTTCTTTGAATCGGTTCATTAGTTCTTCTGAAATCGTTGTTACCGTTTCGAAATATCTTGTTTCGAGAAAAACATGTTCAAAGGGTTCTCGGCTCATATCTGCGTTCGGAATTTGAATTAGTTAGGTGTCTGTAAAATCTATACCATTACGATTTTTGTTGTCAAACTTTCACAGGGTATTCTCGGGATGTTATACTACAAAAATATATATATATATATAAAATCGAGTTTCTAAAAAATTTTAATAGGAGGAACCCCTTAATTCCTGCGAGACAAAAATGGGGAAATGAGTATACAGTTCTTTATTACATTCTCTTCTTTCAAGTAAATAATGTCAAATACATTACGCCCAATAATGTAAACATACTGATGTTTAAAGAATCACTGTTGGAATTACAATATCTGGGCTGAATAAAAACGTATAATACTACTTATTTATCGCAGAAAGTCGTTTGTTGTTTCGTGCAATCGTTCGATGTGTATTGAGGTAGTTGGTCTAAATATTGCTTTGATCATTTCACGGCGTTGAGCGCACTATAACTCGACCGCTAATTTAATTATTCGCTCTGTAGTAGCAGGCATTAATTAACTGACAAATTTATCTCTAATCGCAATACGGTGTACAGAGTGTGTATCGCTGTTTACAAATTCGCAACGCAGAGTGCGAACCGCGTACACATGAACGAACCTCTAATGCAATTCTCTAAACGGTATCCCACAGGGCTCGAAATAGATACGCAGCTACTCGAGAAAATTGCCGCAAATGGAAAACTCGAATTGTCTCCTTGACCGTGCCATCGCGAAAACGTCTTCCCTGAACACTTCAAAATAGGGCAAACTCTCATCTGACAATTGAACTATCATTATAAAGACACAAAGTTAGCAAATAACCCTCGCGTGGAAAATACTTCCTTCGCGTGAAAAGACAGAGGGCAAATTTGTTATCACACAAGAAACGTGTTCTAATATTTTAATTTCAGTTTATTTGAACACTGATCCACGGAACTCGTTCTTTTTAACAATTAAATCACGCAATTCGCAGCAGCCAAATCCGTGGCACGGTTTAATTTCGATCACGTGCTGATACGGAGAGATATAACGAGCCTGCGGGCGCGAGAAAAACATCTGCGCATCGGCCAGCAGAGATTTTCTCGCATGACGGATGAAAAACTTGAGTGACATCGTAGCAATGTGACAATTATCTTTGACATAAATTTCATTCCTGCGCCGCCCGTTATGCATTTATCGCGCGGTAGGTGTCCCCGAATGCGAATCGGCAGAGAAATCGGGCGAATCGAGGATGCTCGACCGGCCACGCTCGAATATTGTTAAAAGAACGAACTAGCGTTTCTGCGTATCTGTTCGCGTAGCTAACGACGTCGATACGCTACGGGCCCATCAAAAATGCTTAGCCCACTGCGCTGTTACCCAGAGGTGACTGATAGACGATAAGCCTCTTACGAGCGAGGGTCTCAGATATTTTACGCTCTGGAAAAAAAAGCACGTGACACGTCGCACTGTGCATTCGTTCATAGACACTCGATCCATCACCCTGGAGATTCGTCATGAAGTCCTGTTCGATTTAGTTCATTTATTCCTCTCTGTCGTGCGAATGTCGCAAATTTAACGTATTAACACGTTCCTGCCACGGTGGAAATTCAGATTTTTGGGAGGAGTACAGAAAGTGACGAGGAAACTTAATTGCGATATTCAAATATAGAGAAATAGGGGTTGTGTAATATTCTCCATAATTTCAGCTCTTCTATATTCTACTTGTGGGAAACATCTTTTTCCATTGCATAAAAATTTCACCACCGATAAGTACCGAATTGACCACGTAGAAGGCGCTATAATTACTGTGTATACAATATTTAGTTTTACATTCCGAATGATCAGAAACATTTATTTATTTCCTGAAACTTGGCAGGTCTTCGAAGTTACTTACCTCGACGGCACCATTTAAATAGCTTTCTTCCCAGTTTACGATTTTTTCCCCATAAAAAATCACTTCCCCCTCTAATGTACCATCCCTTGCACGACATCTAGAGCTCCGAGCGAATTATATTTCAACGCTTACGCCACCGAAGAAATTACAAAGCGTCAAGTGGTCCTTTCAGAACAGTAGCTGCTTCAGATCCCAACATCGAAGTTTAAAGCCCAATTTTCATTGCACGCGAAATAGATTGAACCGATCAGATCCCAAGCACCCAAACTTGCGGTTAGTCCACGAGCCAGTGCACAGGGAAATGGAAAAATCACGTGACTGAAACAGGGGACGCCTGAATAACGTGAACTACTGAGATTTAATTGCCTGGAAACTCTTACCTCAGCTATTGTTAGATGCAGGTAGAGAGTACAGGGGGTTGACGCCACGCAATCCTTGCAGTTTCATAGGGGTTTACTTGAGCCTACCAGGCAATTAACATACGCCATTCCACGTAGGCAGAGCGAGGGCTTGTAAGAGTGAGAAACGGCGATAGGGTGAGCTACATACATGGAAGGAGAGATCACAGTGGGGGGCGGGACAGTGTTCTAACGCGTGGGGAAGCGGAGAAAGGAAGGAAGGAAAGGAAAGGGTGCGCAGGCTGTTTGTTCATTTGTCGTGGTATAATCCCTTCGTACACACAGCATAAAGATGTTACACATGCGTCTGTCGCTGATGTTGCCGGCATTTACCAACGTCTCCCTCTTGCCAGCAGCTCCCTTTGTCACGATTGTTACGCGAGACGTGTAAATAAGGAACGGATATTAATTCGAAAAATCCACAGCTTACGAGCCTTGCCAAGTCGCATCGTCCCGTCACCCTGGCTGCATGTAGGTTAACGAGAGTCTAGCCGGGAATTATCTGTAACAAGATCATTATTATCGTTTAAATGCCGTTGTCTTTTTTGTGCTCGTTCATTATAGGATTATCCCTGTGTACACGTCATAATGAATGCAAAGAAACACCTCGCGCGCCCATTCTTTTCAACGCGGCGCGATATCTCTTGCTTTATCGCGCGGTATATTCTGAGTGAATTGCGAGTAAACGTGGTTGACGCGCTACGGCCTCGCAGCAGATGCGCCCGTGTCGTTAAGACACTCAGAGCAATATTGAAATCGCTCGTAAAGATCGATTATAGTGGAACGTAGGGCTTGTGGAAAGTCAGTGTTCATTTGCAATGTGTCAGTTCTGTAGAAAGGGGAAATTATGGGTAAAGTAAAATTACAGAATGTAATCATTAACAGGATTTATTGAACATGTCTATTTGCGAATACTAAGTATTTACTGATTGCAAGCTTGGGATGAAATGTTAATAAATAACTGATATTTGTGCATCGGTGTGTTCCAATCATTCCGCAAATGAAAATATAATCTACTATATAGGAATGTATTCAATTGATATAGAATGTGAAGGTATTACGCGAAATTAGCAAAAGAATCTTCGTTATACGCACCTCTGTATTAGCATGTATAGAAATTTATTAATCGCCGTAACAATATTCCCGAGTAGAGCTGTAGTTATTCAAATATTCGAATTATTCGAGTAATTTCGAATAGGAATTATTTCTTCGAATATTCGAATGTTTGAATAATATATTTAGAGAAATAATGTTATAGTAACAGGGGAAGAAATAAAAATATTATAGTTCCTTAAATAGGGTGCTATCGGGGTTGTCCACTCATTATTATTGGAATAATCTATACTTATATAGACCAATATGAAAAGTATTACACGATAAAGTCTGAGAAAATATTCCTGTTCGGTACAATTCGATCACTCTGAATGTTTGAATAGTCCTGATTATTCGAGTATTCAAATATTCGAATCTCAGATTCAAATTCTCTGATATTCGAATATTCTTACTTACATTATTCGAATATTCGTAACAGCCCTACTCTGGAGTCCCATGGCCACCGGCGGTAATTGACTCGGCAGTTAAAAGTCTAGTAGCAAAATAATAACACCGCCGTGAGTTACGTGCACATTTATCGCAAGGATTGATAGTTTAAATAAGTCATAACGCGACAGGAGGTGGAATTAAATATTCCAAACACAAAGGAGGTGGAGCAGGTCCTAAAGGCTTTGTTTCAACTTTGCGCTACGCGTACGACAACGTTGTACGTCATATTACGTGGGATTGGCGAGGGGGTGAAAGGATTGCAGGAGCGAGCGAGTCAGGGGTTGCGTTTCATATTCATTACATCGGTAGCTATTTGTCACAGACTGGTATCACGCTGAAATACTGGCCGAGATAGCCGGGCTCCCCTGTTGCATTGTTAAAATGTCCAGAGAAAAAAAGCTCTTCTTAAGTGAGAACGGTGGGGCGGAGGGAAAGACGAACAGAAAAAAAACAACACCCCCGATCCCACGCTCATCGGTCATGCGTCTATTATTGCCGTTCGCTTTTAACAGAAGCTGTCAGCCGTGCGAAATGAATTTCCGCGCCGCTATCAGCCGGTAAGAATAAGTGTTATTCCATCGTCGGAATTCCAGCACGCGGCAGCTCGTTACAGAGCGTTGCAGCAGATTTGTACGCGGATGATCGATAATCCCGTGCTTTCGGTGTTCGAGACGAGAACGCGGTAAACAGTGGAACGATTTCATCTGCGGTTACGGATCTCGTCGAGTGTATAACGACGGGGCGTTGCAATTAATCATCGAAACAAGTGGCGCTCGATCGTGCTAATTGACGCTCACTTTTATATATCGTCGCGCACAACATTACAGTCGGAACGGTATATTTAATGCCCTCAATTAGCAGTCACGATCGCCGATGGAACGGAAAGATTCTGTGTATCGAATATGGCATCGTGATTTTAACGAATTCCTAATGAAACTGGCCGTTTTCTGGCCCCGCGAGGCGCCTCGATTAGTTTGAAATTCGTTTCGCTATCCCTTCCCTGGCTGGGGTATAAGAATAACTGATGTTGACACTTTGCCGAGATTAACAAGCCCGATTTATATTCATACATTCATCAATTACATACATATCTAGACCTCACGTGAGTCTAGATATTCCAAAAAGATATTTACATGCACGGAAGAAGGAAAGTATAGGCTTTGAAGCGGTGCATATGCGAACGCGAAACATTCTCTTCAAGATCTGATTGCCATTCTCTTGCTTAGTACATATTTACTTAGCGATCATTTGCATATTCTCGTTCTCGTGTCTCGCTTATTTACCTAAGCAGATAATTCGGGATTGAATGAATAAATAGCACGCGCTATGCTGACTGCTAAAAGTAGCAGATTAGCGACACTATCTACTTTGCCTCGAAATTCGGAATCAGTGTTAAAACAAAACTGCAATGAATTTCACTGGGCTTTAAAAAAAATATACCTTTCGAAAAATAATTCACATTCACCGTTCAAGTGAGAGAAGTAATTGAGACCTTTTTAGGCATTACAGCTGGACTCGTGTTTGGATAGAATTTCTTTTCTTTTCAAGAAACAGATTTTTTGCACCAGTGGTGAATCAAGATTTTCATTTAAATCCTGACCATTCGTTAAGAAAAATTAGTTGTATCCTTCGAATTGCCTAAAATATGATGGACGCAATTTATTTTTTGTTGGAGGATTCCCTGCACAAACGGCGCATGTAATCACACATAAGTATCGCGAGATTATCGTAAAAGTAGAATAAATACGCTAAAAATCGAACGTAATCGCGCGACTTGCCTGTCATCAAAAGCCGCGTGTCGCGCGGAGGCAAAGCGAAAGATAAATTCTCGGAACTTTTCACGATGTTGGCACGCTACGCGTTAGTTAATAAAACGCGATACAAGCAGACGGCTGTTAACGCGGGATACCAGGGAAAGCACACAGAGTATACAGGGTGCTGCTAAAAGGTTTTGCCAACCTTTGCAACGTATTCTATTAAGTGTACTCTTACAAAAGTGTTATGCTATATGCGATGAGTTCAAGTTTATTAGACAAGACTATTCTGTAAAAAAAATGAGGGGTGTTTCTAGTAGAAAATATCAATGTAAGCGAATACTTCGTTTCAAATTGCAATCCTTTTTTCCACACCAGATTAGGGAGGAGACAGGTTTCACATTGATTATCGATTACAAGTTTTGTTTTGAGAAAGTAGCAAGTAGCAAGCGATTAAAATTGCCTTCCAGACGTTCAAGAATCACTTCATGTCGAATTGATCATATATTCTCTCCTCAACTCGTGGAGAAAGCATGTTGGATATTTGAAGGGCAACAGGAAAGACAGGAAAAGTCACAAAACAGCTTTATCGAGAAAATTAAGTGTTTTGTTCCAGTGCAGAGTGGGCATTACCTGCTTTTAACCAGTGTACCAAAACATTAACGATATTTTACGGGTGCATGTGAACTTTATAACCCTTTGTAATTCGACAGTTCTGTAGTCCCAGTTCTCATCAACAAAATATGCTTCAAATCACAAAATCACGAAAAGTGGACATTCCTCGTTTTCCCTCTTACGCATCATTTATTGGTTTCAGAGATGGAAGTAACTCGTTTTCTGCAAAATGTCTATGAATTACGGGAAAGATGGAAACCATCAGTGTGAAAGTTTACGCAACAGAAACTTTGAGCTTTCGTATTATTCCCAGTCATTTACTCAGCGTATAATACACATCTACCATTTCAGAGTTCAGATAGCAATGCTTCATGACACATATTATGACTTATTTATCATCCAGCTATGTGTTACTGTCACCAACAAATCACACCTGCAATGATGCATCATTGTCCCTTTGTTACCGATCCGAAATCCGAAATACCACTATCGGTACCATTTCTCTGTACTCAGCGTGACCGTTCATACCTCGCGTACATATTTAACAATCTGCTGGAGCATTAAAATCCCTTCCCTATCGCGTCACTTTCAACATCAATAGTTCCTCCAGCAATATCCTCGCGACGTTCCTCCAGCAACGCGATTAACGTCACGCGTCGAAATAGAGTTTAAAACGAAACGCGCCAGGGACACCCTGTACGTGAAACGATGCAGGGGGCAATGGGAAGGAAAGCGCAGGTCACGCGGCTGAGGAAAAGGGTGGCAACGATGGGAGGGGTGGAAAAAAATAATTTGGGAAACCGCGGACACACGATACACTGGTATCTGCAGGGAACCACGCGCACTATGTCACGCGCTATGGTTTGGGGTGACGGGGCTGGAGGGCGAGAAGAGGTAACCGCGCGAAAGGGCGGTGGGGGTCGGGCACGGCTACTCTGGCGGGCGAGTGGGTGTTAAACGCAACATTTTTCAGCAGATAAGTCACGTATGTTTAATTATGTATATTACTGCCTGCGGGGCTGAAAACCAGAGCACGACTGCCGCCATCGCCACAGACACACGCACACATCCCTCTATCCCACAGCCCCAACCCCTGTCTGCGTGGCTCCCTCCGCTAGAAGCGTCGCCGAGTAAAAGGTTGGGTGGGGCTGGTGGGTGTCGAGGAGGGGAGACGCGAACCCGTTCGCCGCTGTATTTTATTTTAATTATTAATTCCTCGTCTGCATGGCCCATAGCAATTAGGCCGACCTGCAGGAATGCCAAATTTCATGGTGGCCGAGACCCCCTGGCCGCCCCGCCACCCCTCACCCTTGCGCTGTCCACTTGCCACGCTACGGAATTGCATTACCCGCTCCTCGTAATTTCCTGACTGCTCTTAACCCGTCCCAATCCATATAAGAAAGGAAGAACGGAAAATTGGACGCCACCACTCGGCGCCAGTTGAGGCGTAATTACGCCGTTGCTCATTAGCATCGAGGCATCGCGCATAAAAAGTCATTTAGCCGGGACCGCTCTCTATCAATGAGACAGTTTAAAAACACTTTTCGTAAATTATCGCGCGCACGTTCTTACGTAATTTTCACTCGGCTTCGCGCGCTCGAGGGGGCGAACCTCGCGTCCTTGCCTCGCGGCTAGCACGGATTTAAATGAATACTTGTATCGCGAGCGTAAACGTCGCTGTATTAAAGAACTTCAACGATTCTACGTTCTTCGGTGAGTAACGTTACATCTCTCCCTGTTAATTAAGCCTATTTTTTGTTGGTGCCACAGTGCGGTTTTGAGGGATGAAAACACCCATTTAAGAAAATGCAGAGTTTTCTTTTTCGCGGAGTATCTCGATAGTAAATAAGAGGTATTGGAAAGAAGTTTAATCAAAAGTTGCATCTATTTTTCATATCTACAAAACTCCGTAAATGTAATTATCGAATTAAGGATTGGTGGTGGGGGTAACTTAAAGTATGGATTTTTCGATAATTATTTTTACGCAGTTTTGTAGATATAAAAGAACGTGCAACTTTTGTTTAAACTCCTTTTCGATATCTCTCACCGTTCTCGAGATATTCTACGATAAAGAAAATTCTACATTTTCTTCAAGGGCTGATTGCACCCCCTTAAGGGGACACTCCCTGTTTATTAAATTATTCGAATAGTCCCAGCCCTAGACTACTTGCACACAAAGTTGCATAATCATCTGAATTTCCGGGTTGCCTAACTTCCCTTGCTAGTAGTGAATAATCGCCGGGGCTGAAAGAAAACGCAGGGTCCCCACGAGAAGCTTTAAAATTTATATTCCCTTTAATACCCGCGAATTCTAACTCGCCCGTACAACTAGCACTTAAAGCATCAACAAGTTGTCAATAATATGCGGAGATTTGCACAGCGGATACCGGTCGTGCAGCACGGAACATGATTTCCACGGTACGAGAATTGTCTGCGCCCTGAAACGAGTCCGTATCGACGAGACGGATTTAACCCGATTCGAAAAAACAATTCGCGCAAACACGGCGCGCGTGCTTCATTATTAAATAGCGCGGCCGTTCGCAAACTCACGATTATCAGATTTCCCCGGCTATTCGCTGGACGCGCGGCGAAGGGCGGGGGATGGAAGTCGGTATTATTAGGAACTTTCTTCGCGCGGGCTTCTGAAGGGCGCAACTTTTCCGAGGGAAATTTTGGAGAATAGTAATTAGCTTCGGTTCTTGATATTCCTTCGCGCCGGGCCTTCGTAACCGAGGCGCTCGGGGAGCGTGATCCGAGGACGCGACGGGGAATAAAATGATAACTTAACAGCGAGCTGCGTTGCTGTCGTCGACGACGCTTTGATCGTGTCGCCTCTTGTCGCTCTGCTTTTAATAATTAATATCATTACACACGCTCCAACGGTCAGAAGCAAAGCGCGCCACCGTGTATGTTATCTTGGATAGGTGGCTGTTTCTGACTATTTAGCCGGGTCGCATGGTAGATGGCTAGATAATACCGACCACGCACATACATATATGCTAAATCTACGCATACAATGGCAATCGAGGGTGAACGGAGCAAAAACTTTCCCCTTTCGAGACACCCGAGCTGCTTTCTGTTTCTTTCAAGGATCGACTGAAAATTACGCGTTTGGCAGTGATTCGTAGATAGAACTGATACACACGAACACAGAAATGTTTACAGTTGTTTATATGACTATGTGTAAAATGGTTATTAATTTTTGGACATAAGGTGTATGTCCCAATTTCTGCTCATGTCCCCATTTCTGATCATTTCGTATTTTTCTTATTATTATATGCGTTACGTTTGTACTATGGTTACAACAAAATAATTCTAAATTATTTAAACATTTACGCGAGTGTTGCACGAGCTCACGAGTGGGCTCACTAAGCCGAGCACTCGTCAGGTGTAAACTAAGCATTTGGTTGAAATCGAGTCACCCTAAGATTTAGCAATCATGAGATTATAAATGTTTCTATTTTTGTTAAGGCTACGATTCCTCCGGCTAATTTAGGTGGAGACGTTATTCCGACAAACACAAGGCGTTCTGTAAAAAGATCAGGCTTCACAAAGAGGCTGATTTTACAGAGCCTTAACTGTCGAAATGGAGTGGATCTACGGGTAGCTTCCACGAAGTCCAGTATCGTGCGCCTGAAAATCTTAGCTCGACAATATTTTTCATTAAAACCAATTCCCCCCTGTTTCTCGGCGGTGCGCGCACGTACCAGCCGTTCGAATTAATCCTGATTCCCAGGAATCACGAAGGCTCTTTTTAGAACGCGGTGATACGCGGCTTGGTCGTATCAAAGGAATTCCAATGGAAACTCACTCGCCGCCGAACCATCGGCAATGTTCATTTATGCCCGCCCGGAAACTTATCCAGTGCGTAAAGAGCACTCGTAACGAACAATAGGTGCGCGCCAATGCGAAACGGGCGAAACGCACGCGTGTAATTGTAATTCAAACGCGTTATCGCCGATCGGCCGGAATGCCCGTGGATTAATTAAAAATTTAAATAAAACCCTCGATAAGGGAAATGATCAATCACGAGCGTGTTGCAGTCACCGCAGCCCACCCTCTCCGCACCCCCGCGCCCCTTGTGCCCGTGTTTCTGCTCCACGTAATGCGTGCCAGCGCGAACGGTGACCGTTGTTATCCTATTGCATATTCCCGCGTTCTATGACATAAATAAGGAAAAGCTCGAACGCGAAAGCCCAGCTTTATGGCGACAACCACCGCGCCGTCTCCGCTCGTTTGACGAGTTGGCAAGTACGGTTTCATTAAGAGCGAGCGGATAAACGCGGACATACTGCTGCTCCCTGTAATTATGCGGTATCTCTTAGTAATGGAGAAAGTTCGCCTAATTCGTGATTCCACGGCGGTTATACGAGGACACCCGAGACGTTCGTTTTGTTTGAATTCAAACGAGTTCAGGCCTTCCCTGATGGACTCTCCATATTCCATGGTGAGGCAGGCGACGCGGCGCTGGCTGGAATTTACGTTATTGCTTTTGATAGTTCGATGTATCAGAGCTGTGCTTCCTTTTGCCTCAGATTTCTTCTAATCGTTGCTACCCCGCTGGGTAGGGTAATTATTGCAGAGATGACGCGCTGGGAGAGACGCCGCGCTTTCGGTATTTCAGGGTTCTCGGGAATAAAATACAGCTGTGACAATTTTATTTTTTTTAGGCTGTTCGTTTGGATTAGACTAGAAAGTAAGAACGTGTTTCTCTTATTATTTTTGAAGATTGTGCTGTTTATCGAGGTAAGCATACCGCAATGAATATGGAAGGAAGAAGAAGACAATTAAATTTAGAACAGCAGAAATAATATCTGGAGCTATTTATTAAAGGTGCTTCGAAACGCGGCATCACGCCCGGAAGTGCGGTGTCTCTCCCAACAAAAGGATGTTTTTGGTCTCAAGTTTTTAAGGGTGATAAATATTAAAATTTTGATTTTCTTCAATGCAAGTAGTGGAGCAAGGTGTTCAACTAATACTATGTACCCTTGGGAAAAGTTTACATTGCACAATTTAGATGCGATGAGAATTTTGCGTAAGGTACGGCAACTCTCCCATAATTACCCTATAGAGAGGGCGAAGGTACTGTTTCAACGTTGCAAGGGAAGCGAAGATGCTTGACGGACCCTCGGCGTGCATGCCCGTGCTGCGTAACATGTACAAATCGAAGGCATTGACAGGAAGAGGAAGAGGGCGGAAGAAAGACAAGTTATTTCATTCACGGATTTCCCATAAAATCAGGGTAACCAGAGGTCGGTGTCGTGCATTTAATAATGCAGGGCACCGGATGTTCCTAGCTCGGCATCGAATTGCGGAGAGAGACAGGACGCAGAGAGACAGAGAGGGGCGGGCGGGGACGTAGAGGGATAGAGCCGGGCAAATGGATGAACAGAGAGAGAGAAAGATCGGCGAAGCGAGAGGGGCTCGTTGCCCGGGGTGGTAACGGGAGAGACCGGGTTAAATATTTCACAACGCATTTCCGCCGTTGCGCCCCGGGGGGTGGCTAGGGTGGAGCCAAAAGGCAGCGCAGGCGAAGGGGAAAAAACGTGTACTACAATTTCCTGCGACAAATTCACTGTTTGAATATGGATTTTCGAATGCGCAAAAGTTTCCCGTTGATTTCGAGCTCGCCAGGCTATTCCCGCGAATGATTTTCGTGGACGTCCGCCGCCTAGACGAGTGGCTTAACAAAGACAACGGTTAGTGGGGAAATAGACTAGGTGCGTCTACATCTGTTGAGTAAGCAGTTCAGCTTAACAGGATTATATTGAATAATAAATAGCAGGTTGCCTTACTTATCGACTTCCCCTGTGCAACATCTACTATTCGCAGTAACGCGTACTTTGAGAGCTATAGTAACCAACGTACATTATTAAATACGTCTTGACTCTGTCGAAGCATTCTCAGTAGGGGACCGGAATATTAAATAAATATTACTACTGCATGCAACCTTACGTAATGACAAAATTATATTATATAAATTATTTAGCTGCTGATAGATTACCGTAAACTGGGGGAACATTGGCATGTTTTTAGAACATTTTGCTATAAAATATAAAAATTAACATTTTTACATTTGCTCTAAGTATTCTGTCATAACATTGCATCCCGTAACCGTGTAACATTGGCACTATATATATAATTTGAGTGTTAATGTAAGTTCAGATGTGGTAATACTTAGTAATCATAAGCAATACTTAGCAATACATAGTAATCATAAAATTGGTTTTATTTGAGGGATAGGTATAAGAATATTAGGTAATTATGCGTAGAAGGGGGCCACACATCCAATTCTGTTGAATTTCGTACATGTTGTAGAAGGGAAGATCCTGAGAAATATGCACTTTGTCTGAAGCGTCGACGATCGTCGATCAAGGCTTATGACAAAAAGAAGGTGGCACTTGTTACGTTACATTTACTCCAATGTAATGTAAGCGGTTTCTGTTATTGACTTCACATCGGGTACTGATTCAATGTTTATATAGTTTATTAAAATGTGAAATTACAGAATCTGATTTTCAAAAAGTTATTCTGTTTTAAAGGGTGCCCCAATACTTTTGTCCAGCACGTATATACGGAAACTTTAATCCTTCATAACTCTGTAACCATGATCGTCCCACGCTTTGGACAATGTGCATATTACTCAGGATCCTCCCCTCTACAACACATCTGAAATCCAACAGAATTGCAGTTGCGGCCCCGTTTATGGATATTTACCGAATATTAATAGTATTTCATTAGGAGTAACGCCACGACGCGTTTCTAATAATGGTATAAAGGGAAGACGTAATCTTTGTACCCCATTTTCTCGCGTTGTATAATCCACTAGTAGTTTATATATAAATTTTTCTTTATCTAAGGTTTCGAACAGTACCAATATTTATCTACTTGATATGCCTACCCCCTAGTGGGAATGTTTCCTTATAAGGTCCACAGTGAATCCGCTGCACAGTAGACTTTTCGAGAAAATATATCAAGCTGTGTATACTGAAAGGCCTAGAACTCTCCACCCTCCTGGCCAGCGATCACCGCGCAACCATTAATGTAGTGCCCCTTAACCTTACTAACGGTTAGATGGATCGTGTCGGGGGTGCTTTGTTGCGCTATGGCTCGTAATAAACGCGATCCGTTAGCCGCCAGTTGCTCACGTGCACGAATAACTTTATAGATCTCGTCGCAAAGCTGTTACAGACTCACCGTTGGTACTTTATATACCCGGGCTGTACCGCCACGCTATCCGCCTGAATGGTACGGACCAACGAAAAGGATCAGCATGATCGCTCGATTCTTTGCTTTATCCCCTTCGAACACAGACATCCTTTACGATGTAGCCGGCTACCTTGCTGGACCAAGTCTACCCTATTTATCTCATGCACGGTGCAGCATAAATCTGTGAGATTCAGTGCCTCTGTACGTATTTCGATTATTTATTAACAGATTCAGGTCCCCAGTGCTTTCTTCCACCATAAATTCCTTTTATTCGATGAAAATTTCTGGTGATTGTTGCGAACTCTTATGTTAGTGTTGTGCTCGAGTGATGTGTACCTACTGGTGTTAGGTTCGAATGTCTGATTTAATAGGTCCCGACGATATCCAAGATTTTTCGATATAAATTCCAGATAAGCCCACGAAATTGGAAGAAACTCTATTCAGTTATTTATCTTGAGGTATGTTTGAAAGATAAGAAAGAGGATTACTCAGATCCTTAGAATATGTTTTCATTCACGTATCTCAAGTTGCACTTCAAAATGTGCCTTTGGTTTTTGAAAGATACTATTTTGAATTCCTTCGATATGCATTCGAATTACCTAAGAAAAGTAAACGTAGCAAAAAAAGAAATAAGTGCAGGTGAACAGCAATGGTTAATCGTTCAGCTGGAATTCCAAATAATAGATCACTGGGTAGATATTGAATGCAAGCATAAACAATCGCGGAAAGTGATATGAAATTGGATTTCAAACTAGACTTCTAATCGAAGCATCAGAATTTTACTCGAAATTCATTGAAAAATTGTGGAGAACGACACTGTGCGTTATTCTTCATTAATTGACGGCGAAACGTTAATTAAAAAAATTATTGCAGCCGATGAATAATTTTAATTTGAATTCCCTCTTTAGGAATTGAAAGCTACAGGTAGAACATGATACATGTGCAGGTGCAGGCGAAGACAGTAACATTTAATACCAAAACCGCTATGACGTTTTATAACATTCCTAATTTCCTTAAGTCCGGTCTGTGACTATAACAATTAACATAAAGTTTCTCCTTGCAGGCGCCTTAATGCGCCGGTACCTTGTTATTTCCGGGTCAGAGCGATGGAAATATATTCACAGTTATTACATTTCCAAGTTTTAGGGTGGCTTAAACTATTTAACCTGATACGAGAGGCTTTATGGTAAGTTTTATGGGTGCAGCGTTTTAATGATAAACGAGGGTACGTCTAATCTCGCGCATCAAATTTAATGCCCCCTTCTATTTTGAACAGAAGTGCCGCAGGTGATTAAAAATTCTAAACGTAAATTAAATATTTGACTCCTGTATCTCGCGACAGACGATGCCTCGAGGCGTGCAACTTTCACTTTGTACCTACGCAGGGTCGACCGAAGCGAATCGGATCACTTTGTGTTTGATGGTAAAATAATAGTAGTTAAACATTAAAAAACTAGTTTGCTATTATATATTTGTAACTACTACCCCTTGAACATTAATAACAAAAAAAAAACAAATTCAAAAATCTCTTTTTCGCCTGGAAAATTGATGAATACGTCCTTGTCATACCTTCTGAAAAAACATGTTTCTTTAAATCTAATTCATACTTTACACGTATTTATGATTCTGCACTTCTGCAGATTGGACGCTTGCATTTGGTAGCATCACGCGGATTACAATGTAACGTGCTGCTGTGAATTGTGATACGACAACGCATATGTTATACGATCTGTATAATTCGATTTATGCTCACCGATTTCGCGAATAACTTGTAGAATAGGAATCCGTGAAACGCGTATATTATGCATCGTTGTTCCATTAAATTACATTGCGTTGTAGCTTGTGTTTCATTTTTATTGTGATTCACGCGGACTCTTTTATCACTTTGGTTATCAACGTTTCCTTCGGCGAACAATGAATCCCGTATTTTAATATCGGTTAATTAATTTTAACCCGACCGAACCAGGTGCGCATCTCCTCGAGGCAAGATTTTCGATGCCATTAAACATACGCTCGGGATTGAATTTTTCTTTTCGTTGGCGAAAAAATAATCCTCAGCCGCCAATCGGCAGGTAATTGATATTATTTCGAGCAAGAAATAATTAGCCTGCCTTCAATAACACGACATATACAATTTTGCTAACAGTTCAAGAACATTTTTCGTGGATGACCTTAGCAAGCTCTGCATAAATAAAATCCTCTTAAACGAGGTAATAAATAGAATTCCCAGCTGCCGAAAATGGCTCAACTTGAGCAATCCACATTAAAAATACATTGCCAACTCTTCAATTCGAGTATGATCTCTAAACATTCAACTGTACATAGGAAATCGCAAAATCCAAACAGTAGAAACCGAAAATCAATTCTGACTTTAGGCTGATTTCTCGACTCGTGTTAATTAGACATTTTGTATTTAATTCAGTGATTATCTACTATCTCCCTTATAAATATCAAACCCTTTACTTAACACCATACATACGAAATCGTGAAAGACTTGAACATAAAATAACTCATAACAATAATAATAGAAATAATTAATATTTGCTCCACTCGTGGCGGGTTACCATAGTGCATTTCACATTCCATAGAGCCAGGTCGGCAGCGTTATTCAAATGGCTGTGCGTATAAAATATTGCGCGAACGCGACCAAAACGAACGGGGTGGGGAGAAAAAACGAGAATCAATTTTTGTTCGAGGCCGTCGGTGGATCCTGCGCTGGGGGCGCATTATTTCGGTCCGATCGAAATACTATATAACTGGGTGGCTTCTTTTCTTCTGACTGCGGCACAGCAAGAGTCCAACCGCGTGGCCGATCGATAAACCCCTAGGAACGAAGTGGTTGGTCATATGAAAAATCTGGAAATCCACTTTGTTATTTATGCGTCCGCTTGCTCGCCAAGATGCAGGGATACTTGTGCATGTGGGACAAGATTATCATTTTTCGTCGGTGAATCCCGGCGAGGCTGCTATTACTTTTCGAGTTCTTCTCGCATGTACCGCCCTCCTTCGACCCGATTCTACGCCGAGGAACGGGGGAAGGGCTGTAACCTTTTTTTTTTCAGAAGCTAAGTGCACGACCGTGCCGACTGTGATTTACATTGAAATAACTATCAGTTGCCAACGAAACCGTGCCGGGCGTTTTCTTGTTGTTTCGTGGCACAAGTCACTTCTCATGTCATCACTGAGTGATGACAATGAATTAAACATAGCTATAGGTCTAGACGTAAAATATCATATCTGGATTCTAGATAGACCGCGGCACCATTTGAATTTGATATTTCAAAGATGACGGTTGCGTTAATGGATCGTTTGATTTCGTAGGATGGTAGCTAGGGACACGGGGGGTTAAAACGCGAACATAAAATTTTTCTAAATTGAGTGTAAAAAGAATTTCACATCGTTCGGTGAATATTTGATCCAAACCCGATAACAAATGAGCGATTTATTGCAAATAAATAAAAATAGAAATATTAATATAATAATATAATGTTTTTTTATTATAGAATATTTTTTCGCCAAAAATAGAAATACAAACTTTTCAATTCAATAACTACTACTTATTGCGTGAAAATATATATTTTTCAATTAGTGTTCTGTTTTCAATGACAAGTCAGAGCAATAGTTTTATAAACAGTTCTTTCTAATTTACTCGAAGTTGGTATAGATGCAGCTGCACCCCTCTCGCGGCAAGGTTCTCAATTGCTATTTTATTTCTTTTCGCCAAAATATTGATACAAACAGAAATTCAGTTTTTCTATTCTAGAAGAATATTGAACTCATCTCTTAGCATACATTAATTCTTCCGCGACTAAGTATTATTTAAAAACTGTTTTAACATGGCCAGAAATATTTAACATTTTTCGAATTATTGTAATAATCACGTTAAATTTTTCAAATATTTAATACCTCATCTAAAAGTGAAATTACTCGTGCCAGTGCACGTTCAGTACTGTCTACATATATTTATTTGCAATATTGTAGAAACCGTTGTCTGTAATATGAAAGAAAGATACAGAAAGTGGTGGTTGGATGGACATTCGAAACGCAGAGTAAAGCGCAGCATTTCCGCGACGAGTTGGAAATCAGACGTGGCGATAAGATTTTTAATGGAAATAACTACGTGCAGCAGGTACGAATCGCGTGATACACGGCTCGTACGTTACTTTATGATACGAAGTGCCTCAGGGGTGTACGGTAGTTCGGGATCAGCGGGGTCGTCGTGCTATTTCCATTAGTTCTGAGCGTCTGGTATTAGCTTTAACCATTAATGAGGCGGACTAACCCACACGCGACTACGCGGCCGCGTGGATATGTTTTGTCGCGCGGGTCAGCCTTATGTGACAAGCCAGAACGCACAGTTTATCTCGGGCCTTTGCTTGCCCTCTATATTTACCCCAAAGCTGCCCCGTATCCTTCCGTCCACGGTTGTTGAATTAACAAGTAATAAGCTGTACGTACGAGCGCGGCTGTGTTTGTGCGACCTCAGCGGGATCGTGCATGCCGAATAGCGCTGGCAGGAAATGATTCGCCGTACTAATGCGATCGTTTCCGAGCGCCTCGGTTAGTACACGTCGCTGCGTACCCAACGGCGCTTACTTAACGAGGGAGAAGCATCAAATTTTTACAACCGTATAAATTGAATCTCGGAATATGTAATGCTCAAAAGATGAATTACATATGTACTTGCGTACTTAAAAGGACATTCGCTTTGATTCTAAATATTAAATTCGAATTTTTAAGAAGAATGGAATTAAGATTTAAGAAGGTAACATGTAATTGACCGTATTATGCGTTTGCTTTTCTTTTGAAATTTTCCATGGTTCATGCTACATTCTAGACGCTCCACGAATTCAGTGTCAATATTGGAGTCCGTTTGAGAGAATATTAATCGTTTCACTGGACCTGGGTGCAAGTAATTCCTTTGTCTGCGAAATAATTCACAGAGGTATGCTGGAATAGCGTGGAAGAGCATAAAATTTTTGTGCAAGTTCAAAGTAATGAGATATTTATTGCCAAATTCTATTTAGAACGCGGCTACTTGCTTTAGACGCATTCCACTGAGCCATAGTTTGCAATTCAGAAAGATAAAAGAGACCACATTTGCTCGCGTGACTCTTTGAGGAACGAAATAAAATGGAAAGTCACGAGTGGCACAAAGCCTTTTTTGATATTCTGATATTCATCAGAAACTTGAATATAATCGTGGAATATGAGAACTTAAAACCAATGAAAGGGCACAATTACCAGAAAGAAGAAAGAAAATATATAGAAGCACTGGAATAAGGGCGCAGGGTGAGAAAAAGGGAAATGAAGACGAAAAGAACAGAAAAACTTGTAGAAGCAGAGAACAATGCAGTAGGCAAAGTAAATACTACGTGTAATATAACGAATGAGCGAATGCTTCCTATCGGCGTCGGTGCTCTTCTAATTCCCCGCGGTACTGTTTCATTTATTTTATACTCATTGTTCCGAGGAAATTGTATTACGAAATTCTTGAGTGCAGCGCTTAACACTTCCAAGTAAATTGCGACGCAAAATTCCCGAAAATATCGCGGCACCTGCGGTTCCCTCGAATGGCTTCAACCGACGGAAACAATTAGAATACAAACAACAAATTTTAATCCTAATTAGACGTCCAAATAAATCGAAAACGAATATATATTTTCAATATCAGACAACCGAATTCCGGTTTGCCATTTTTTACTGCTAAGGAAACAAGCAAGTCTCCCAAAACATTGAAACCACTTTGCATAAGAATTTCAAAATGTATGGAAGAAATGAATAGGAATTAAACACTAAATAATAATCAAACATTCTGTGCTGATAATTTGTTATTTTGTTGTATGATGTGAAATATACAAAATATCTGAAAATATGTATACACAGAATACGAAAATATCGAAATACATACGATCGTTGAAACACAAGCTTTTGGAAGTCTTCACTCGAGCTCCATCAAGAAATGAAAATTCCGACACGTATATTATCAAAAATAAATCCCAGTCGGTGCGGGAAAAATTAAATAATTATCTGCCGAATTTAATGCGTCTATCGCATTTACCCTCCATTTTCTGCCACTGCATATATATCTTCCATTTTACCGGCATCTACCTTCTAGGTTGCATCTGCCCCTTTGCCACGCGCGCAAATACACCCCTGTTTATATTTGAGCAAATAATTACCCGCACACACGCACGGTTCAAAGCCAAACAGTTCACATTGAAAATACCGAATTGAAGGGCAGTCGATTCACGAAGCAAGGACGTCGGTTAAAATATCTGCCGCGGCCAGTCATTACGCCCGTCAACGGGAAAGAATCGTTCGCCTGCACTCTGCAAGAAATTCGATCCGTTGCCGGCGGCTGAAACCCGACAATCGGCTGATGGATACGCCAGCAGGAATCTCCCGGTCGAATTCGATTTTATTCGAAAATAATACCGAGCCGGCACGGCGCAAACAATAAACCCGCCGGTGCTTGGAGCGCGATGGCCCCCCGAAAATGCGGCCCACATCGAAGAGTGCAGATGGACGAACGTCCGTGCACGGGAACGCGCGCCCATCCACGTGCATATTTCCCCAAATGCGTATCTCTTATTCAAATTGCATGGAAAATTCGGTACGTCCGGCAGGCAGAATTTATGGACGGGCCGCACTTTGCGGCGTGTCACGGCCGCTGGCCTGCACCATTGGTAGCTGTAATTGGGATTTATGCGTGCGCGCAGTCCTTTATGGTGGGCCATGGTGCCGCCTGGTGTATATACCTGTATTTGTTTCCGCGCGCGTAAATAAAGTGGATGCCGCTGGAGGAACCGAGACCGTGCAAAAAGGGGGGTAGGTGGAGGGGTGAATGATGCAGAGGGAAGCAGAACGAGTGAAGAGCGAGAGAGGAACGAGAGAGACAGGGATCGCACACAACGGGTCACTTGCTGTTGCTCCAGCTCAAGCTTTCCCACGATCTGCATCCATTTTAAACCCGTGTACGCACCGTGCTGCCGATAATAATCGATTTATCGTCTATGCTGCTTCTCTGTTCGTGGTATTTTCTCATCGCGTAATCGCCCGTATGAATATACGCGCATACAAAGGTGACGTTTGGACGTGCAAGTATTTAAGGATCAGGTACATCAGCTTCACGATTTTGGGGGGGCAGAGGTTTCAAACTTTTTGTACCCTAAGGAGTGTGTTAATAAAATTTAAAAACATATTTTAGGATATGTTACAACCTTTACTTGTGAAAACTTCATAAAAATCACATATTATTCGAGCGTTTCGACCGGAGGGACTCCTTAAATTCAAACGAAAAGAAAAGCCACCCGGTGATTCCCTATTACTCCCTTTCTGGTGTTGAGGTTCCCAACGAACGTTCAATAAAAAATCGAGTTTATTAAAATACACACACTTTCGTTTCCCTTCGTTTTGAATTTTTCACTGACAACTTTCACTTCTCGCTCCACTTGGTCTCGTACCACCAAAGCTTTAACAGCGCACGGCACAGACGTCACAAACAATTCCGAACTAGCCAGGAAGTGTAACTTCTCTGCTTAATAAGCTTGAACCACGTGTATTACGATAAAGAAGGGGGAGAAAAACAGGAAGGGCAGGAGCGGAGTGCGCGCGATCGCAGGGAGTCTGTTAACAGCGGGTTCATTTCTCGAGACGCGGTCGCTGGGGCCGTGTACGGAATAGCATTGTCCAGGAATGCGTGTACCTGTGCCCGTGGGGTCATAAAGTTGCGGTGCCGCGGGATTCGTGTTCGCCGCGACCCTTCGTACGCTTTCGAAGCATTAAGCTCCCACGGCTCGTCCGCGCGGACCCCCGCGCCGTCGGAATATAACTATGTTTGATTTAGCGCGGAATGTGGCCTGCGGCTAGTGCTACCCAACCTCTTCCAAATTACGTTTACATAAATGACTAACAGTTACCAACAAGCCGAGGATACAACAAACAAACGGGAGCGGCCATGGCTGGCCTCGCTTAGTCTATCGTGGCCTAAGTAAAAACTCGTTAATTAATTAACCTCTCCCTTTCTCTGCGGGCTTTGTGAGCAAACACAGAGACGACGCGGAGAAACGGCCAGAGCTACGGGCAAGGGAGGGCGGACGGCGTAGGAGGTTGTAGCGTCCTGCTAAATTCCCAGGATGTCCAGGCTCAAGAGGCCGTCGGCATGTTGCGGTAACCTGAGCGGACAAGAGCTTCCTCTCTAGGTCTGCAAGTCGTAGCTGTTGTTCCGACGTACTGCCCCTTCGGCCAATCCCGCGTGATACCCTCTTCCCTTCCCGTTATCCTTCACTCCGCGTCCAGCGTGCACATTATGTTCTCTCTAAGCAAAACATACCTGGCAGCGTTTTGGCAGTAGAATTCGACTTTAAAGGCGCGGCGGTGCGCTGCCTCCTAACTGCGGGGATTATGCAGCGAATGGTCGAAAGCTACGCAAAGTTCCGCGCGAGAACTAGCTCGCGAACGGGTATGCCTCTCGACGCGGGGAAGGGTAGACCGGTTACCAGGTCGGAAACAGATTTTCTTTGAATACGCCTGATATTCCAGGGAAAGAACGACGTCTGAGTATATTCCATACACTTGGCTGCGTCAAAGAATGCTTTGAACGCCCATTCCCCGCAGGAATAACTCTCGCTATACCCTTGCGAGGAAAGTATGATTTTCTGTAATATTTTCTTCACGATCTGTGTTCTTTTTAATTAGGTACAGAGAACAGAACTCTGGAGAATGGCCCGCGGCGGGATATACATATAGCTTTGTTATTGAGTAAATTAAGGCCTGCGGTGTATAGAAGCGTCCTCCGAAGGAATAATGATACCTGAAGCTCAGGACCTGTTCGTTGAAGTTGTATTCCATTGTGGGATCAACATCCTCATACTCGTATTTTGATTAACACACTTGACGGGTAGATGGAGCGTGGAACGAAGCCATTTTCAGGGAATGGCACTTCTAAACATCTTTTCCGCTATTGTCTCGGTGTCATAAACTGTGTACTTTACCCCGAAATATCGTGTCACGACCCAAGCGCATCCTTCGAAATGACTGAGCGCTGCGTAAGGGTAAACACGTGTGTGGGCTGAAGTTTCCGAAGCGCGTTTTCATTAGCATTACCCGGCCGGGCGTATTTATCAAAATAACGTATGATAAGCTGCATTATTTTATATGCACGCAACAGCTCAACGAGGCAGTACATTATGCATATCATGCAAATTGGGGAACTCTAAATATACAGCGAATTAAAAGGAGAGTTTGTATTGCATCGATTAAGTGCACTCGGTAATCAAGTGTACGGTAAATTTCCCTCTCGCTTGATAATCCCGTGGCGCGTGGGTCCAAAACGGACCGCGCCGGCAATAAGGAGTACATTTAATTTGGCTTCCCGATCCCGCGCGAGTTTCTGGTTACGTGGATCAGCCTGGAACGACGCTCGTGTCAAAGCAAAAATTAACACCGGAGTGGAAAGTGAAAGGAAGTGAAATGGCCTGCTTTAGCGCGATGGCTCTGGAACCGGAGAGGGGGGCGACGGACGGGACAGAAAGGGGAACAAGGGGTGCAATGAATGGGAAAGAGAATAAGAGGGAAAGAATCGGCGAGTTGTCGTGAAGAGGACAGGAGAGAAGAGGAGTATTTTCTATAACGTGGATAGCAGCCCGCGTTCCCGTTGACCCTGGAGGCTTTCGAGAAACGAAGCGCGTAATTACATGCCCAAGGGCAAGCGCAGTTCCAAGCAACCCTCTAACTCACTCCCCAACTCCCTTCGCTCCGCGACCCACCCCTAGCCCACTCCAGCGCTGGCCTTTCGCTCCCTATAGCCACTCCTCCATATTCTGCATCGTTCTGAATAAACACTCCGATGGACTGACGGATGAACGGACCTCTGTAGCTACACACACCGCGTGCACACGCACGCCTTTCCGATAGTCGTGCCGGCAGAAAAACACCGTCCCTGCGAATCGACTTCCATGTAATTTTCAGCCGCGTAACAGTGCTTCAGCCGCCGTTACGTTCAGAGAATAAACGAAATTTAGGCGGGAACGCGGGGGGGAACGCACGGATCCTGACGCTGCGGCGAATGGCCCAACGTTTCAGTGCTCCCCGGAACACGCTCAGGGCAGAGTTGTTGCGGCAGCTTTTTAATTATCGGAAGTAACGTCAAAACGCAACGTGCGCGTAGCATTTTGGCGACGCAATTGTTGAAGCGTTGCTCATTGTCCCGAGTGCCAGAAATTACGAGTTACCAGAAAAAAAACAGTGTTTCCGGGTAAGCAAGTTGGGCCGGGCGCTGATGGAAAAGTGGAATAGAAGGAATGTGAAGTGATACAAAGCGATGCTATTTCTGATAGCTGAGTAAATACTTTGGGTCGTGTGAAGTGAACTATTCAAAGTGACCATAAGACAGGGAAACGTTTGTTGGTAAAAAGGCCCATTTGTCTATTTTGACTAATAATTCTATTCTACACCTTTCAAAATTAGCTTCTACATTAGATTTAACCTATCGTGATCTAAAATTCTTGTGGTTTTCAAAAAGTACCACTAATCATAAGTAACGTATGTAATTTGATAATTAGGGTGTGTCAAAATGGACCCAGTATCCGCCAGGCAAGCGTTAAAGTAGTTCCTGAATATTCTATTAAAGTCAAGAATTCTTTTAAATTTCGTTCAAATCTAATTTCGAATACAAGAAACCCTTGTACGAAGTTTAAAATCGATTTACCACATAAAGTTGATGCATTTTAACACAGTGGCATATGGCAGACTCGGAAAAAGGGGGTTATATATTCGGTTTTTCTTCTGAAACAGGAAAACTATATTCAAGAAGTGTACCAAAATTAGCATAAAAGTACACCGAAATGTCACGAAACGACTTTATTAATTTCTGCGAAACTGACCACATGGTTTCTTCGTAAATGCCCATAAAAAATAGATTTACGTGCAAATATTTTAGAAATTACGTAATTTTACTAACATAGTTGGTTAGGAGCTACATACCTTACCTGATTCTTGATATCTCGCCGCGCCGTTGTGTCTGAGTAACCATTGATACTTTCTACTGAAAGTTGCCAAGGCAATGTAAGCCGAAAACAGTATCTTCATTTGCATTTTCGTGATGTCATGCATCAAGCTGTCAGAGTTAAGTGGAATATAATAAAATGCTGTTTCGTGCGAATTTAAATATTTTTTTCTTTTTTACAATTTATTGCCAGAATAAGAGCACGTAACGGCACTGCCCAACAGAGTGTACTTTACATTTGCTCCTTTCATGCTGATGGTTAGTATGATTCTGAAATGTGGGTTGGTGTATTTTAGTCGAACTGTCAGTTGTTATAAAGACAGGAATTCGTTTTGAAGACGCGCGTAAGAATTCTCGCCCGCGAGTAACATAATTTCTGAATGGAAATATCATGAGTGGCGCACGTGACATTTCGGTATCAGTTGAACATTCTCAGTCATTCCTTAAATTATTGCCGTTGACGTTTCACGTCTGTACAGAACGTTTACGTTTGCGAGCCCCTGAGACTGGGAGAGCGAGTGCTGCTTGAAATTTCTGAATTTCTGATACCTCGAGTGATCTCGATGCTTTACATTCCTCAACTTCTTCCTTCTCTCGGTTTTACTCTGCACGCGGCATATTTTTCATTGTTTCGGGCATGAAGCCACGTCTAGAATTTTAGTATTCCTGCGAGCGATGAATCTTTTCTTCCGCGATTTGGTAATTCAAGATTTATTCAAGATTTTAATATCGTTCCGTAGTACGCTTTTGCAGTAAATTATTTTATTTAAATGGTGACAATTATGACGTCGCGAACTGTTGGTAATTGTAAATATTCAAATAATCCTGCGACCATTTAACTATAAATTGATAGGATGGAGTCACGAGTCACAATAATTCCTGGCTTCTTGAAAGCCTGGTATTTAATTAGTTATTGTATTCCCTGGTTTGAATTTATCGTTTACCGGTAGTTTTATATATTGAATTAGCAGATTAAAACTTGGGAACCAGTTAATCTATCATTAGCATAAATATCGCAACAGATTTCATTAAGTAACGTATATTCAATATAACAGTCAATATACTGTCAATATAACAGTTACGAGATAAATTGAAAACTTCCCACGTAGAATTTAAATTCTAGACGCCAGCTTTTCTATACAATATTAATTTTCTCATAAAATTCTATAAACCTTCTTGAATATTATTTTGCAGCACTACACTCGCCCATCAATTATTCCGAAAAACTACATTCGATGTATTAGATATGACGCTATTGTTATCGCCCTATTATATTGGCGCTCCCATCGAGTGAATAATTCAAAAGCCTCTTGTGCCCGTCCCTGAATGACACGACATATTTTCCACACCTATTCGCTGGGCGCCGTTTAAAAGAGATCCGTTTAACTCCCCTTGCTTTAACCGTTTACCAGACATAAAGCCCGCAATTTTCAGAACCGAACGCTCCCACGGCATCCGCGAAATCGCCATTCCGCGAAAGAAACGAGCTTCCGCGGGATCAATCAATTTCCCGAAAGCGGCGTGAACGCCGGCGGCGGCTTGGCGGGGATACGACCGTGGAAGGAACTGCAACTCCGCTCTAATGCCTGATAAGCTGCTTACTATAGATCAGGAGAGATCTCCAGCGTCGTATCACGGGCAATATGTTAACCGTTAGATGCTTACTTTTATTATCTTCCGTTTATGCCGCGAGAAAATGAAATTTTCCGCGAGATGCCAGCGATTCGTCTTGCGGGATTAAAAAGCTCTTTAATTTCCCTGGCGGGACCCGGCTGCGCCTTCCTCTTCTTCAATAACACCCTCCACCCTTGTATCCTCTTTCAGGCGGCTTCAGCGCCACCTTACGAATCTCCGCCTCTCGCCGCCGTCGTCTCGTATAACAGGGGTAGCTGGCGTCTAGAGCGTCGCACGGTCACGTTACTTTTTCGAAAGGCGAGCTAATGCGCTCGAATTAAACAGAATTCCAGATGAGGACACCGCGGGGGTGGCACGCCCTCTGATATGTTAATCACCGAAACGCTCGGTTCTTTGGAAACTTTTTTCCTCTGCCACCGGGGGCTATTATGAAATATGCAGACCCTACGTCACTGCTCGTTTCTTCGGATCACCGACGGTTTAAATATATATGAGGCTCGAGGCGGATAGTGACGGTGCAGCTTGGTAATTAGAGACCTCGCGTTCTGTTTTCATTTTTATATTGTCAGAGTATATGTAGTGACGTTAAATTGGCGTTGTGCATTGGTTTCACAATTCGAATGGAGTCCGTCTGCACGCTTGTGTACGAAACACTGAGGTTGTGAGAGAAATTGGAAGCGTATCGGAATTTTTAGTTTCTTATTAGGTGCATTGTCAAGTTTGTGTTAACGCTGTGGTGTTAGGGTATTCGTAAAAGAAATTGAAGGACGTGGGAAAAAACAGGGAATGTCCATTTCTAAAAATTCTGTAATAACGTAGTTTCTTGGTGGTAACTGGGGTCACAGAATTGTCGAATCGCAAAGGGATATAAAGTAGAAATGTCCACGCAAGACAACGTTACAGATTTGGTTTACTGGTCAAAAACAGGGAATGTCCCCAGTCTTCTTACTTGCACTATGTATTTCTGAATAGTGTGAGCTTACACTCCGCCACGTTTCGATAATAATAGAAGGGGACATTTATTTTGTTACAGTGTTCTGAAATGTTCCAGTTGAAAGATATTAAAACAATTCTTATTTTATTGCTTATTTTTTCTGATGCCTAATTAGGGTATAAGCTTCATGTTACGAAGAATGCTGGTAAATTAATTGTACCTTATTTCTTTACTGATGGACTAAACTATTAAAACTTAATTTTCTCGATAAAGCTGTTTTGTGATATTCCTTGTTTTCCCTCCTTTGTTTCTATTTTACTTACACGGTGCTAATATTGTACATATTCCAGAAGTACACATTAACCACACAGTTAAGTTAGAGCCCAAGTAACAGACTTGAAGACGGATTATACTGTGACAATATGATATATTTTACAGCAGTCCTTGAATTAACACAAAGGACAACGAGCGATGCAAGACTAATTGTAAGTCGAGGTACTGGTGACCTCAATTAAGAGCTTTCTTTAAATGAACCAACTACCCAAGCAGGACTGAATAGCAATGGCCTGAGTCTGAAACCGAGGTTCAACTGAATCTGACTTTCTACTAGTCTTTCTTAGCGATGGTGTGCTTTGGAAATAGCTGCTAAAGAGTATTCGCCAATATTCAAACAAATTCCGTTTTGACACTATCTTTCACAATTTCTATAACATACTGCAGCTCCAAGTGACGTTGTTACCTCCTCCCCACAATCGCATCTTGCCCACCCTCCTTAAATGAAACTTTCCGGCCTCTTCATCACGACGACAATCGCCGCTACCTCGTCCAATATCTCCCAATAAAACCTGCAGCACTTTTAACGAACGGGAACGGACCGGGACGGGATAAAAGAATTCCCCTGCAGTTTAGTGCGCGGGGTTTTCTACGTCGATTAGCAACGAGACAACGAGGGAGGCAAAGGTTGGCGCAAACGGGAATACCGAGAACACCGACGCCATTCACTATACTCTCGGACTCCTCCGTTAATTAATAAAGTAGCCGCGTAAACTAACAGTTTTACTGCGGAACCGACAAACTTAATACAAGAGAAACAGCTTTTGTTCCTCAGCAGCCGTGTAACGAAGTCGCCTTGCCGAGTTGGGCCGAGGCAGCGAGCAGATTACTCGTTGCATACTTAAAACCTTAACAACCGGGCGCTTTGAGAAAATGCTGGACCTTTTTCAGTGCTACGCCCGTGAATCGCCGGGCCTCCCGCCCGCCCATTCGTCCTACTTCGAAAATTTTTCTCCCGGGCAAAAAACTACTGAAGGAGTTCCGTTACTACTGAACGCGGGCTTTTTACCAATACGCCGTTACTAGTTTTTTTAAAGTAGACGCCCAACTCCTCGAGAACTTCCAGGGGGTTCCGCTTTTTATTCATGCATCATTCTAGATTCGTTTCATCGACACGGACCAATAACCGGGAAGATGCTTCCCCGTTGTGACTGAAATATTCGGGCTCTCTTCGAACAGATCGAATACGTGGAGAAACAGGGGTTCTTCTTTCGAGGGACCCATTTAGGGGAGTGGTTTCCTTTTACTCTCGGATGCTGGATGTGAAGAATCTTCAAATAACTTTCGTCGAAATTTATAAGCGAACAGTTGTCCCGGATTTATAAATCGTTTAATAACTGTGGAAAATAAACGATAACAACGATACTGTAACTTGACAAGGGGAAATTACATCCCTATCTGTTTTGTATATAGTTAGAGAATTACTTTGACTCCAGTACAGCGTTAAAGGTAGTTATATACCAGAGTTGGGCATTAACAAAATAAAGAATTATTTAAATAAAGGATCAAATAAAAGTTACATGAACTTAACATTACTTGACGAATCAAAGAGACTAGACAGTCGAGAAATCGATTTTTTGTTATTGCATTTTCCGAAAGTACTATCTTTTCTCAATAAAATGCCGCTTGGTTTATATTAAAATTCGCAAAATTGTAGATTTGCCAGCTAAAACACACGCTTTCAACTAAAAATCACCCTAATTGAGCCTGTTAATCATTTCGAACACGTGCTCGAGAGAGGTACAGAATGTATTCACCCAGTCTGCGAGGCGCTCGCGAAGCAGTAAGGCAATGGAAACAAATCGACGAAAAAATAGCTGTTTAATTCGGCATAATGTTTAGTCGGTTAGGGGGGTTGGATTTATGAGCTGTCTTGCCGTCCTCCGGCAGGGCTGGTGTTTACGAGAGCCCGCCGCAAGAATGTTGTCTACCATCCTTTCTGAATATCCCAGCCACCCTCCTAAATATCGCTGGCGTGCGTTACGCAGCGGCGGTATCGGCGTCCCAACAACCAGCAGGCTGGCGGTGCTGATGCTGCTGTTGTTGCTACTGCCACTGCATGTTTTTCGAGGCGCTTTCATTACGCGTGCCGTGGCTGCATTCGCGATTAAACCACTGAGTTATGCGCGCGTGCGTTTCCAGCAGGCCGCGCTGTCGTCACTCGGTCATCGCACCTGCTCTCTCTCTACATTTTCTTTTTTTTTTTTTTTTTCGTTGCCCGTGCACACTATTTATTTTCGTTCCTCCGTGCCGCGGCAAACCGAAACACCGGAGAAATTTTCTGCGATACGTGTACGGGGGGAGAATCGAATTTCGCGGTGCAGGCACGCGAATTTAAAGGCAACGGAGGCTGCGTAGATTCTCTGTTTGCATTATCGCTGCAGCTATTTCTATTATTTGGGCAGTGTGTTCGGAGAGGACTGACGCGAGGGAAATTGGCGGATGTAGGCACGGTAAGTGCAGATGTGGACGGTGAATGAAGATTATGGTCGTTTATTTAGTGAACGATGGGTGTAGGTAGTGCGGACTGGTGCGAGATGTTTTTATTGTATACGTGCGAAACTTATGCGGGTCACAGACTAATGTCTCTGATATTAATGGAGGCCTGAGCTTAGTTTGTGTTTTTAAAGGATTCCGTGGCATTATTGGAGGTACTGTGTGGTTAAACTGATTTTTGATTATTGACGGAAACTCGTATATAGGATGACTCTGTGAAGCAGACCACTGAATTACCGCTACTAAATAGTTAGAACGATTCAATAAAATTTACCTACGTACTATAAATGGGTTTAAGGAGGAAATTTAAACAAGTAAAGGAAATAATTAGGTGGTTTGTTTGGATTGGGACACCCTGCATTTTACGAAGGATGCTTTGACTTTTTCAATAGCTCTACGTGCATTTAAAAAAGTTTCATAAATTAAACGAACATACTCTTGGGGCATAGTTCACTAATTGTGTGTGAGCAGCGGGAATCATTCAATTTCTATTACAAAGTGAAAGGACAGGATTTTTTAAATAAATTTCAAATATATATTTCAGTATTGGAATCATCTATTTGTTGATAGTAAAATTCTAACTTAGTTTGGAGTGTAACGGTAAACAAATCCACGCCGTGAAGTAGTGGCTGATGTCTGACCACATACTAGACGTTTCTACTTGCTCATTCCACGTGGAAGAATTCATACAGCAAGCCGAAAATGAAATACTTTGCCTCCCATTATTTATTATCTTTTTTCATGATGGCATTGGAATGACATTGACTATGTGTACTCATTTTACTTGTCACGAAATGAGGTACAAGCATAGGTACTTTAGCTTTCACGTGTTGCCATTTAAAGAAGATGCGAAGATGAGTTGATGTCTCCTTAGAGACTAATCCTTAAAGAATAGAAGTTTCATACCTTTCTTAGTTCTTGACGTATTAGTTTTTAACACCGTTAACTTTATACCTTGCATAATTTTAGCCACTCACGAATTTAGTTATTTATGATACATTCTTATAGCACGAACAGACAAGCTGAATTTAATAAATATTCATCTCAACAGTATATATCATATTAAGAAACAACTGAATAGAACTTATATGACTGTAAAATCAGTGAGTCCTACAGACCAAATTCTGTACTTTCCCAAGTCATGACATTTTAAATTCAGAGATGAGCTAAATTTTTATTTAAATAAAATACTTCTGAATCACACTGTATAATGATATCCAACGATTGTGATAATCGAGCACGGAGCAGCCTCTCTATTGTTACAGATCGATCTTTTCGGGGCTTGTTTACAGGACCACAAACCTGATGGATGTTCCCGCGTGTGGGTACGCCCGTGCACCACGATAGCATTATTCTCCCCTGGGCATATTTGGCCGGGTATACTCAGACGATCGCTCCCACGACTGTTTCTCTTGGCCCCGCGAAGTTTTTTCCGCCCCGCAGGCGCGCGCACGAACTGAGGGAGCGCTTTGAATTCCTAAACATTCCATTTTTTTTCTACCCGATAATTTATTCCGAAGCGGCGATCGTAGATCGGCCAAAGAACCCAGCCCCAAAAACCGACCGCGACTGATGCGATACGATAGGAACGTGGAATGCCAACGTAGACGGGCGGTTGCTGTGTATAAGCACCGTAGGAGCTCGGGGGTGCGAGAAAAATAGTACTCCCGTCGTTATTGGCGGGCGAAATACCGGGGAGCGCGAAGAACGAAAGAACCGAGGAGGAAAGATGGGGACGTGAGAGGCGCGAGGGAAGAAAGGGGCCGCGGAGAAGTCTTAAGGACGAAAATGGAAGAGGGCCACTCAAATCGTCAATGGCTGCACGTGCAGGCTGCAGCTGCAGCGCGCCTCCGCTGGAATACTACTCGGGAGACTATCGCTAAAATATTGCCGAGAAAATAACAAGGAACCGGGCGAAAAAACCGCAGCTGGGGGACTTTTCGAATGCAGAAAGAAAAATACACGGGGGACATATCGAGGCGGGCAAATGCGCGAGTATGCGCCGACGGCGGGTTAAGGGCGAGACAGAGAGGGTAGAGACAGTTGGGGGTGGCGGGAGGGGTGAGATGGGTGAGCGCGGGGACATTGCGAGTTGGGTATACAAGTTTCGACGACGCGTTCTTATTTTCTAAACAAACACGCGGCCCCCGCCGGCCGTTCCCTTCGGCAACGGGTTTATTTCGAGGATTCGTATAAGTGCGGACACGAATTGCCTGGCGCGCGAGTGAAGGTCGTATCGCGGCCCGTACGGACCGGCTGCTTGTTTGTTTGCTTGTGATAGAATAGGTACGGGCGGGCTTCCACGGCGAGGAAAAGTTTTCGCTATTGGAATTCGAAAACGGGTGTATCGGCTCCGATAATGAATTGTCAACAGATAATGCGGAAAGCGAGTTTCTCGTTTCGCATTTCCCGCGAGGCGCGCACCCTTTGTTCCGTAGAACTTTTTTTTTTGAAACGCCCCTTCGGGATTGCGCTTGATAGACCGGTCGCTGGCACCGAACAGAAACGTTTCCACGAATTATAGAAATATCGTCCTTCCAGGGCTCGCGCGTGCCGCGCTTGTTTTAATCGCGGTCTCCACTTCGGAAGAAGTAAATCCTGCCGCTGCTCGTGACACATATCTTAGCTTTTTGTACGGGCACGCGATAGAGTTCTGTAGAATGTGTCATGATGTGAAGGTTGTTTATGGAGACGGAGAAATGAGGGACATCCGCCCCGACATAATTTGGAGAATGCTACTATTTGTGCTGCATTATCGGAATGTCCGTTTCTATGAATTAATTTGTGAGGTTTGTTAGTTTTTATTGTCAAACAGGATTTCACCGAGTTTGAAAAGTTGAGGGAGACTCCATTTCTTTTACAGCTTTTGAGCTATGGCGTGTAATGTACGTAAAAGAATTCTACATCGTTTGGTCCACGTTTGATGCAAATCCGATAACAAATTAGCGATTTGTTGAAAATTTGGAACCTGCACTTAGTAGCTTGCTGCGAGACAGGGGCAGCTCCAGATTTGAAAAATTCGCCAAAAACTAGAAATAAAAACTTAGCAATTAAATAACTACTACTTATTGTGCGAATATATATATTTATCAATAAGTGTTCTCTTTTTAATGTTAAGGGATCAGTCCACTGTGAAGTCGTGAAAAATTGTCATTTTTTAGGATTTATTTTTCAGTTAACGAAATGTCCAACGTAAATAATGCTTTGTCTATATATTAATACACTTATTGACAGTATGAAAAAGAATCTATTTTAAATTTTTAAATATATATCGCACTGATGTGAGCGCCTACGGAGAAAAAAAACTTTAAAAATAGCTAAAATTTTCAAATCATCACAGTGGACTGACCCTTAAGTCAAAGCAATAATTTTATCAACAGTCTTTTGTAATTTAATCGAAATTGGTAAATATGGAGCTGCACCCCTGTTGCTGCAAGGTCCTCAATTGCGCACGAATTGGGTGTATTCTTTTTACGACTATTTCTTAGACTCCAAATAGGATGGAATTTTGTGCTTTGACCTGCATTTTTTGTTTTGCTGCGAGGATGAAACTGCGTACATGTTGGTTTCGTGTTCGAGGCCGTTCAGGACGTATCAATGGCAGTCGATCGAATGAAACTTCTCATCTTCCAAGTGGTTTAGAATTTCGGGAGCAGAAGCGCACGCGGTGCTACACTTGGAGTTGAAAAGTCATGTTCTAGCTGATATTCTAGAGTGGTATCGAGTAACAGCAAAAATAAAATAATACGTGTGGAGAGACTCAAGTTGTGTAGAAAATAATATAACAAACGTGAATGGTAATCTTTCAGCCACTGATACTGAATTATTTTAAATCCAACCACTTTCTACTTTAATTTCTACTTTAATTCTACTTCCAACTGCTTTATTTCGTGGGCGGAAATATTTTAGTTTAATCCTAACTTCAACAAGTTCCTTTAGAGTTGATAGATAAGCTCATGGGACAAACAAGTAGGCACAATAGTTACTTTTATATTTTACTAACATTGAATTTCATACTTATCTTCAATACATAATTCATTTGCGAAATTTATAGTATTCGCACATCTACTGGTTTGCATTTTATAATGACTGATCATGGACGAGAAAATGTAATAATCACTTCCCTTGCAAGTATACAAGAATAGTGCTGACATAAACGCTCCCGGCGAGTTCTGCTTAATCTTAAAGTCTACAAAAGAACATTTGGATTTCAGAAACTTAGAATGTTATCCAAAATTATTTGCTCGCCAATTAATTATATTCCCCTACAGTCCTAAATCCACCAAATTCAGGAATTACTCTAGAGAAACGCCGAAATATCGCTTATCTGCGCATAAACGGTTTATTCCTTAGTGAGATCGATGCCTGGTAAGAAAGGCGCCCTGAGGAGAGTCCCACATTGCCTCGTAGGGACCATCCATTCAAGTACAGAACAGAATAATGTAAAGCTGCATCAGGACAACAAAAGAGGCACACTCGCAAATATACATACACTCGCAAAGAAATACCCACGTGGGTAATTTGATTAAAATATCCGGCGGTTAACATGCGCAGTTGCTGGAAAAGTGACGTTGCAAGGGAGTAAGGACAGTGCGCGTGGCAGTGCCACATACGAGGCAAAGAGAGGGTCAAAGCCAAGGGCTGAGGGTAAAAAGTTTCAAGCTGCAACACGCCCTGACACACAATGATTCACAAACAGAAAGGAACGTACGCAGAGATCAGAAATAAACCCCACTGCAGCGCTATCGGGCGCATTGCGCAAAACCTCCTTTGCTAGCCTGCTTCCATCCGCCCCTCCCTGCCCTGCTAGCGGTTACCACTATTGCTCTCTTTCGCCTACTACACTTCCATGTCTACACTTCTCCTGTACCATTTACCCCTTACTACCATTGCCCATACACGATCCACCCCCACCCCTTCCGACCGCCCGTTTTCTCATACGGCAGCCGTTTGCCTATTCAAATCTACTAGTCTCCTTCTCTATTTTTCACTGTCACGTGTTCCTTCGTTTCACCTGTTCCACGCCTCGCACCCGCTCCTTCTTTCCACTGCCAGCTCTGCCACGCTCTTTCTTCCCCCCCCCCCCGCTCGACCTGCCCCGCTCTTTTTTACCCCCTTTTCACACCTAATTGGGCATTTTGTGCCGCTCTGGCCGAGATATTATCACGGTAATAGCTGTACGAAGCACCGAACTACCGGCCTCGCACAATGGCGCAATTCCACGGCTGCTTCTCTTCTTTATTCCTCTGCACGTTCGTTTTCGTCTTTCGTATCAAATAGCGCAAAATCCGATTGCCAGGATCGCTGCGTGCACTTGGAGATACTTTGTTCTGGTTAATCGGGTTGGGATTATTTCGACTTGTCTTTGCGGGTGGTTTCGGGGCATTCGTGGAGTATTCGACGGGATTTATGGACGTCGACGGAAATGCGTATTGCTTTGGCGAATCATGTATCAAGGTCCACTGCAATTACGGCTGTATTTGGGGTGGGTTTTAAATATTAAACTGCAGCATAGGGTGAACATCTGTCTCCGTGCATCTCGCGAAGATTATATCGAGTGCACGGCTCTCTGTTTGTTCATCCGTTGACTCCATTAATATAAATTGTAAAGTTCCCAGGAGATAACCCCGCTCGGGGTACACATATAAAATGAGGTTTACCGTTAAGAAACCGGGGGATTTACCCGCACATAGAATGCACTTCACGTATCCTTTATGCTCATGGATATTCCGGTATCATTCTTCAGCCGGTGTCACGATTGTAGTTCGTAAGAATATGCTTCGCTCCATGTATGACTTAGGGATTTTCACTTTTTCTTCGAAATAACGATAGGGAAACGTGTTAATGGTTCTTCGTAATATGGGGATACTGTGTTGTACGCAATTGTAGGGGAATTAAACGATTTCCATACATATATTTGCCATTTAAATTATGTGAGGATTTTGTATGAAAATAAGTGCTATTTTATACGAGTGGAGTTATATTTCGGTAACACTTTTTATTTTCTAAAACATTTTATGGAATCATTTTTGAGCAAACGTAATTTCTTCAGACGACATATATTTTATTTGCAAGCTACAAACCGTTATAATACCTCAGTATTATTAATACAGTATTATTAATACCTAAGTATCAAAGCTGAGGAGCAACAAGATGTTGCGAAACTAACCATCAGTTGCATTAAGAAATAACAAAGCCAATTGTACCAGAAATCCTTCCGAGCTCGCTGGTCCCTTATAAATTACCGCGATTTCGGCTGGCCATCGGGAATTGGGTGAGCATTCACGCCAAAGAGGCAGATACCGCGGGAATAACCCAGCGGCCAAGATTGACCGTCGCAATAATCACCGAAGCCCGCCGTTTTCAGCTAATTTCTCCGCTATCTTCGGTAGTCGATATATGATCGTCTGTGCGGCAGTTCGGTGTGCAAGCATTCGTTAGCATAAAGGAACCACGGCTAACCCCCCCTGACCGTATCGCGACATTATCGGCCCTCTGGCGCGGTCGTTAACGGGGTAACTGTAATTGAACTGGTACCAGAGACAGCCAGTGGCTCTCACTTCCTTCCAACACTTTTGAATCTCGGTACGATCCTAATCCTCTCGCTGGATACCGTCTTACGTCCCAGAGAAATGGATCTTGCCGGTGTAGGTGGCCATTCGAGCTGATCGGCGGTTCCGGTAACGGCTAATCGAAGGATCCAGTTCTAGGGGAATCGAACGAGTAATCTAGGAAGGACAGGTTCGTTAAACGCCTGGAGAATAATCTACCCCCACATACTTAGGCGATGCGTGGCTGCTACCTTCGTTGTATTCGTTGATATCGAGTGTCCATTGCAATTAAAGCGAGACAATAGCTGCGTGGCGGTGCTCCGCGTTACCGCTTCCCGAAATGGAACGAGTTGCCGGGATAAGTTGCTGCGGGAATAACGGGAAAGGTAGAGGAATTAATTTGTCAGAATTGCTATGCACTGTGCAGATAATCGCAGCATACATAGTGGCTACCTAAGCAACTACCTAATTTACGCTATCTGAAACGTAAAAGGGTGTGTTGCGTTCGTATCGATAAAGGATGGCTCACATGCACCGAGCATGGCACTCGAAAGCTTGGCGAATGAATATGTGGATGGAAATATCGCAGCTTCTGGTGTTGTGCTGTTGTGCAGAGGTTTTTGGACTGTATAAGTTAGAATGCTCGTTACCTCTTTTCTAATTTAACAAATATTAACAGTTCCCGCTGAAAGTTCTCCGGTTTCGGGGTAAGAAAGTTAATTAAGGAACATTTGGCAGGTAAAGTCGATTGAATTTTTTATTATCGAGAAAGTTTGACGAAGTTGAAGGGGAACAACGACGATTACTGAATAAAACACGGGAGGAATCTTGTGAGTCAGTACTTTAGAAGGGTTTTCGTCGAATACGGTTTAATTTAACGCGGATGACTTTTAATAATTTAGTTTGCAGTTTTACGTGGAGGCACAAAAAATGCTACATGTAGGGGAAAGCAAGTGGAACTTGTCAAGAGCACGAAGCAGACTTTTTATAATAATTTGTAAAAAAGTCACTCCATGTTTTTCATGCTATTGTAAATAAATAATAACAATACATATACTAGGAATATACATTACAATAATACCCTAATTCACATACACTCGTCAGAGCAATTCCTATTTGCATGAAACTGAAATATTTTTAAACGATTTTATTCAGCTTCGATCCTCTGTTTGTATGTTGGTTTTATGTTATATAAATGCTTAGCTATTTTAGCAGGCTCTCGTTTTGCATATAACATAAATAGTGAAAACAATGAATTAACTTTAGTAATGCCCTGAAAGATCAACTTAAAACTGCCCAAATACATTTTACTTTACAAAGGGATTCCTTTCGAAAATACACTCTGTGTAGCACCCTAGTCCTTTTAATCGAAGGTCTAAGTTGTCAGTGTATATTCCCCTACTTTTTCAGTGAAACAAGATTGTAGATTGTTTCTGAAAACAGTGAGGTATACTTGAAAGTCTTTAATTCTTTCCTACAGCTAACTTCTTAGTTTTTCAACTGTTCTCGTTTAACCTCTTCACTTGAAGTCATTGCTTACACTGTTTCGTATATCCTTTGCATCTCTTCTTGTTGCGTTTCTTCTAGCGTCCTCCCTTACTGGCTATGCAAGATGCATCGCGTAACTTAATCACCTGCAAAGTTACTCGTACCTTTGCAGGTCTTTCCGAAAAAGTTGCACGTTTTTGAAGAAAATATCATTTGGTGAAAACCCTTCCATATGAAGTTGAAAACATTTTTGCGATTCTGAAAAGAGACGAAATATTTTAGGTAGTACAACTTCACAAATACTATATTCTGTTTCTACTGCAATTTCTTTCATGCAGGGATATTTTCTTATTGTTAGATTCTAATATTTCTCGCATACTATGAAAATAACATTTAGTTTTGGATTCACCGAGCACAGCACTGCAATACGTTCATAGTGAACGCAGTATCCAAGTATCTACCTATCATAATAATATGTCGATAAATATATTTCCTAATATAATTTTACTGATTACATTGTTCCCTTGATTTTGAGTTTGTTAACGACACTTCCAAAACTGATTCATTCAGTCTTCCAATGCATAGCGCGAATTTAAAAGACGGTACACGTACATTCTGTTTATTATATACAAGAATACTTATAAATATTCGTTCTGCATACAGAAACTGAGAGAAAAATCTGTAAATACTGTATCGTTTACGTAGCATAAAGCACATAAATCTGGTGGTACTCTTCTGCTCGTGCAGATCCATTAAAGTGTCTCCGCAGATGCTGAAATGCACATTCCCCTCCGCGTCGCGTACACTGGCATTGCATGGGGAGCAGTTGATAACATGTAAAATAAATAATGAAAACGTAAACACAGCATAAAATGTCATTTTCCATAGACTATTCGAATTCATTGCTCTGCGTTTGCCATGTAAATATTGACTCCGCGGAGTACGGAAACAGGGCTGTTCACTGCACGATTATGCCTCGGGTTACCCTGATACTTCGGGTATCAAATAATTCATTTATAAATTTTCGCCGTAATTTATCCCTTGATATCCTATATCGTGCCATTTGCTATTTTATGCGATACTCGATACTTCGTTATTGCTCGGAGAGGAATTTAAAGCCATACCAACACCGTTTTAAGCCCAAACAGTCGTTCCAATCGAACTGCCCAGAATTATACAATTTGTCGTGAGACATATGAACCTCATGGAACCTGATAATTTTTGTGCTATTTTCGGTCTATTTGCTCTGCAGAATACATATACACAAGTTATAGCTGCAAATATTTGCAACTCTACCTAATTTTGATACATAATTAAATTCTATCTTGAAAAATGGTGATGTTAGGAGCTAAATGTCTAATTCATTCTAAACAACGTGGTCGGAAACAGTTTCTCTCTACAAAGCACAGTTCATATCCGCGTTCTACATTTTAAGAAACCACCAGAATGAAACCCTTGGAGGTTCAGGTGAAAGTTTTAAGGGTGGTGAAACAATGTGGATGGTGTTTTTCAAAGGAATAATAAACATTTTCACCTAACTGATGATTTATGTACGACCTGCGACCTTTGTCTCGCTAGATTGTTATTGGACAGACCACTGTGCGACGGTGGAAAAGCAGGAAAGGCAGGTTTCGCGTGCGAGCATACGGTGCAACGTATCCGCCAGGTATAGGGCGGGCAATATACGTGCTTAATGGGAGCGGGTTCGCGAATAGCTCGAGGAAACTTCTCGAAATATCACTCCGCCGGTCCCTAAACCAACCGACGCAATGGCCGGTATTCCTGTTGGAAGCGGAATAATATCAGCTGCAGGGGTAGCGTAGCAATTTCATTACCGTAACCACTGGGTAGCCAGGCATTCGTGTGCAACCGACAATGCTCTGCACGTTTATGGAAGGGACAGCCTATACGCGAGATTACACGACTGTTCAAGTAAAGCGGACCGCGTTGTTGTTAATTCACCGGAGAGCCGGAAACTTCGCTCTGGAACGTACGGACGAGCGAACCGTGTCGAAGTGCCTTCCGGATGAGCCGTCCTATCAGGGGGTGGGAGGGTGCGTCTCTGTGTCGTGCGCGCGCGAGCCCCGTTTCAGGCCCTCCCATTGGGAGAAGGCCTGAAGGGATGATGCTAACGGCCGCCACTTCGCTGGCCGATACACTCTGGGCTTCACGGTGATAGACATTAAAGTGCAGCTTGGAAAAACCAGATGCTTCGGTCGACCTGCTGTGATTAAATACTGCTGGCAGACGGAGTGCATTAGGTAAAAGGTGTCGTATCACTGTGCGGTTGATAGCGGAGGATTCGTGCTCGAAGCTGATTTAATGCTTCCTCCAAGAACATCTGAAGGCATCCTGCGAATCAATATTTTCCATCTGGCAAAATTCTAATGGAAGCAGTTTAGATCATTGCTTCCCAAGCAAAAGTGATTTGAGACGCAAGGGAATGTCAGTGCCGAAGCTAATTTGCCGAACGACCGACGGTCGGAATAGAAGGGAGCACTTGTAAATCGTGAACACGTCGAGAAGAATGCTGCAACCCACGGTGTCTTCAATTACGCGGGGACTGGAGGAGTGAGATATCCTACGAATCATTTGTTGTAGTTCTAAGCGAGGTTGGGGAATGTTAAATTTAAGGGGTCGCGGAACATGGGGACGGTAATGAAAAAAAAGTGTACGACTTTAATTAGGTTCGCCCGTGTCTAGAAACAACCCCCGGAGTTGACAAACTACCTTCATCCAGCAGCGTCCCTCCTCGTCTCTGTTCCGTTAACTTAAGGCAGCGTGTTGTATCCGAGAGGAATGGTGGAGCGGCATAACATCGCCCTCCTCTTCCCCCCCACCCCCCATCATCTCCTAATAAGACCTTGGCTCTCTTATTTAGCTGGAACTTTTCTAGGGAGAAAAGGCAGTAAATTGCGTAACGCTACCTCGAAATTGCCGGTTTCCCGGCTTTGTCCCGGTGCGTTCTTTCATCCCTGAGCAAAACCAGAGACGGAACGGAAAGACGATTTTTACGGGCGATTATACTAACACGGGGCGGACTGGCGGTTGACTTGCAGCGGAAAGCTCGAGCGTATAAATATTAAGTGGTTCAATATTGGATCTGTCTTCTTCATGTATCTATTTTAAATGTTCCTCCATGCTCGAATGTGACTTCGATACGGCGGAAAGTCGAGATGCTTCCTGCAAGAAGAATTCCATTAGGGGCGACCTAAATTATACACTGAAATTCGCTTCTTCGATTCGTACCGAGTGGATGTCGAACGCAATGTGAATGCGTGGAGAATGGGAATGGAGACTAGTTTTCTTTCGAGGTTTTAATTATTGTGAAAATGAAGCTTTAGAAGGCTTTATTTTTTTAGACACATTTCGTACGTACGTACAATTGTATTTGCAAATACACTTAATTCTGTTTCTCCACCACTGATATGTTCCCGAAAAATCCGTGTAAGAAAGAGGGGAAAATGGAGCATTCTGTGACCGTAATCAGATGCAAGCGTACAAACAAATCGTCGAACCTCGAGCTCAATTTTTTCTGACCGCGTCAGTTAAGAGATAAAGTCGGAATGGAAGACTGATTGTCGCTACACACGTTCAAATAAGTCGTAAAAAGCAGACACATCATTTGCTTGAGAGTGTGCAGCAGGCCTTAAATGCAAAGTCTAAGGATTCTTTTTTAATTCAGAGCAATTTCCTTGAAAAATAAGTAAGCATAGTTTTTCTTAGAATTAAAATTAAGTGAAAATTGTTTTCTAGCATAGAAAAAGATTTAATTATGAAAATTCATTCTCTAATTGGGCATCATTTGAAGTTTAAAAGTTTGTACAACTAAAATATCGGTGGTGATAAATTCTTTCCCAACGAGGTGATAACATACTGATGAGCTTTTCGAGATGTCGTAGGCATTTGATCATGTGTTCTAACAATACATGTTTCCGTGACTCTATTTGTGGCAAGAAGGTTAACGAGCCAGCAGGGAAGCAGATATCTATAAAGACTGCAAATAAAATTATCAGATCTCTACTGTATTACAAAAAAGCACTTTGTTCTTTAGTATAAAGGATTTTAACTTTTAATACATTATGAAAGATTTGCATCAACCAAAGATGCTTGAAATTATTGTCTTATTTACCAAGAGGGGTACAATTTATTAGCACACACAGATGTAGATGTATTTGTTAACACGAAATATTCCAATTACCACTGTCATTTAACGTAGTTACGATTGCATTAGTTTACATATTACCTATAATGGAACAGTTTCACTAACCCAACCTAACTAAACCCTGATTCAACCTTAATTATCATGTTACATTTAGGATCTAGCATGTATGCAAAACGGAGTGTAACATTTTCCAGAAAATTGCATGAAAAATTTGACGCCACACTTTCCAAGTCTCACAAGTCGTCATTAATTTCCATTGCTACCGATGCTTTACGCGCGGCACGTTCCCCGTGCATACCGTTGTAATTAACATACAGTGGAAAAGTGGGCTGAAAATTACCTAGGATAGTCATGTTAACAACAGCGGAGGTGTCAAGTTGAGCGTGGAGTAGAACCCAAGTGATTACAGCCCTATCATTGGGGGCAGTTGCGCTGGCATTGTAATAGCTGCGCCGCGGCACAATTACAGTATCAACAATGTTGCGAATCGATATTCAGATATAACGCAAGAACATTGGGGGAATACACACCGCATAAATAATTCCAACGAGCGGAAAGAGCGCCATCAAATGCGCCCGTATGAATATTAAAGTTCCATTGAATTTGCACGCTGTATCTGCCTATCTATCCACCCACACATACCGCCCAGATATGCAATTAGACCAACAACACTCGCCGGCGCCCTCTATCGCGATTTTATACGATTAGAAGCAACGCCGGGCGATTTTCATTGAATATTTAGCATGTTATAGCAGCGACGATACAAAGTAACGCCACGCCGCGAACAGGGAAGCTTTCGATAAAATATATGCGTTCGGTGTTTGGCAAGCAAGCGGCGCGTTTTAAATGCGCATGCATCAGCTTTGTTCGACGGGAGCGTGTTACCCATACCACACGCCATTGTCTCGACTATCGACTAGGGATGTCATGACTATTTGGCGCATCGTTCCAACTGGGACTTCGTTATAAAAGCTCTTGCAGTCACATTAACGTCACCCCCTCCCCATCGGTGCCGGTTCATTGAGAACAATAGCCATATTTCTCGGGCGATCATACCCGCCCGAATCCAACTTCAATTTCGATGATTAAGTGTAGAAATCGAGATCGGGGGACGATAAGCTTTCATACCAGCCCCCGCTCGATTTTCTACATTTTTTAAGCCTAAGTGTATCGCCAACATTACGAGCTAGGAACGCCAGCCAAATACTTACATGGACAGTCAAGATTACTGTCAATAGATTCGGCTAACTTCAGTGTATTAAAGCAGAGTGAAAGCAAGAGATTCCGCAGATTTATCGACCGGAGGGACTTCGTTTTTCTTACCGTTCGCTACGGATTTACGATTTTGGGAAATCCTTTGATATACGATCGGAATATCTACTGCAATGAAATCTGAAATATTCTACCGAATAGTTTCAAGAGTAATGGAACCATTCGCTGATTAATCTTTTATCGCAAGTACAAGAGACTACTTTTAAACAATAAATTATTTGCCATTATATGCGACAATAGACACTGCTACCCTATACATTACACAGTTCGACAGCCACCTGGACTTGTAACATTCAAAAGCCGTTTGCGACGTTACTTCCAGTAATTATCCCCCGTTTTGTCTCGCTACCAAGCCTCGCACAGATTTGAGCACAGTTGCAGCAATCTGTGAACTACTCCCGCGCAGCGATTCTACCTGGGAGCATCGAATGATGCACGGCTCCTCGAGAGCCTATAAACATTATTGTAGGTATGATGAAGCGGAGTGCCATCGACGAACTTCCGCGGAAAGTTGGCGCACGGATAATTGTTATTATCGCGTAGCCGACTTAATTAGAAGCATCGAAGGCAAAGGAGGTCGGCGCGAACCTTAAGAATTCCCCGTGCACGGTTCAGCCCGCCACTCGTTCTAACCTGGCCTCTCGCTGAAGCCTGTACACGGAGGACAGGTATGGAGATATATTTCTAGACTTGGCGAAACTCTAGTTGCAAATCGTGCGGCACGAACCGGAAAACTTCCCTCCGCACGGGAGTCTAACTTCGTTAAGACAAACGTTTCGAGCAGAACTCCCCTTTTCGCACTGGGAAGGGGGGGAGCGTGGAAGTGACGTCGGAACGGGCGAGGGTCAGTAAAATGGAGGCAGGAGGGGGGGGGAGGGGGCAGGGGTCCGAGGGCATGGCGGGGGTCGGAAGGGGCAGCGAGCCAGTGGTACGGAAAACTCAGAAAGAAAGTGGAAAAACTTCGACGCTTAAATGTTGAACATCGCCGGGACGAAAGGCCCTCCGGCGATTAATAACATTTATGATGAAAGAGACTCGCTGACGTTTTAAGAGAAAATGAATTCCCGTTACGTACGTACTTTTGAAACAAGGTTTCCCGAGGTTTTTCCCTCGCCCCTGCCCGGGAAACGGACGTGGCGCGCTGCAGCGCAGGGGCGGGATGGGGGGAGGGGCGGGTTCACCCCTATTTATTCTGCAAAATCAATTCCGCGACGGCCACGCGATACGGTATTGTTTTTGATTAACAAGGTAGCAAATACCACAGGGGGTGGGGGAGAGGCGTCGTCCCGGTTACGGAAACGTTGGGGAATGGAATTTCGAGCGGTTCTTACTGTTTTTCAGGCGATGGAAGGATAACTGGATCCTCGCGACATCGTTACACCGCGGCTAGGTATTTACTTTAAAAATATCGGCGGCGAGCTCTGCCCTCGTGTAATTGCAATCTCTCTAAAGACGCTCGGATCATTTAGCCTTTTCGCTCGGGCTGGCTGGGTCGGGGCACGGACGGAGACCCCCCCAGGTGATTCGATACAGTGGAACGTTCGACGTTTTGTAAGAAAATAAACGCTCTCCGCGGAAGCTACATCCCTCGTTCGCTCCCAGCTGTATCGGTTAGTGCGTTGCGCTGCTTTCATCTGCACGATTGGACAAAGCCTCGTACGGGAGTAATAGAAATAAAATTGCACCGTAACCGTTCGCGGGAGGGCGCACCGGGAATGTTGCATTAAATCCGTCCGAAGCGTAGTCTATAATCGCGGTGGCCCCTTTGGAAGTAACGTGGCTTTAGTGCCTTCCAGCGATCCAATAAATTGAACGCGGTATTCAACAAACGACTGCTGACAAGAATGTACATTAATTTATTCGGAGCAACCCGACGCTTTGCGCCAAATGCAATGCACTGGAATCGGTTTAATTAGTCAAAGCCAATGCCAACTGCATGGTGTCTCGTGTTTGATGCCGGGGCACGATGTAAACGACATTCCTTCGGTCCTCCAATTCTCGAAAGCTGCTCGCCTTTGCTTATTACAACGATTCCATTCGCCGCGATTTAGCGAATGGCCGTTCCAGCTGGTTTTCTGTTTCGCAAGAAATCACGCGTGTTTACGAACGTCGAGTAATTCGCGAGCGGATTATTCAGTGGCCCGCGGATTGTCTAACAATCGGTCAGAGATAAGAGCGAAGCTGAAATAGAAGTATCCGGTTTGTATCCCGCTCGGCATTCTCTTCTTTTTCCCGTTGCCTGGCCTGAAAGTCCCCAGGCGTCCTCGGAAAATATTTCATGTTCAGTTAATTAGCGTAAGACAAACAGGCGAAAGTTCCAGCTTCAATGCAGAAAAGGGGCTCCTCTGCTGCCTCTCTCTTTCTCCCTTTCTCTCCATCTGTCTCTCTGCCCCACCTTCAACCTCATTCACTGTCACTGCGGGGGTAAATAATAGCGGCTAGACATTTTTTAATTTTTAGCTGAACGACTTGAATCGCACGCAGACGGTAACAGACGAGCCGCGTATTTCATCCGTATTCGCTATCGATCGGACACTTCATTATTTATTCTTTGCCACACAAATTTAGCGTATCTGTCGATCTAAAGTCCGGATATAAACATATTGTCGGAAGTATATCACTGCTATCTCGACAGTAGCCAGCCGCGGTCTGATATGCTTCGCGTTGTACTACTGGCGTTTTTTACGTTTCGTAATATGCTGACCGAACACCGTTTGACCTCGCTCAAGTATAACGGCGAAGCTCGTATGTTACGATCGGTAGACAAGGTGCCACAGTTTTTTCCCCATATCTTTCTGTTACACGATATGGGATACGTAATGGTAGCAGAACATTCCTGTACATGTATTTCTTCGTCAGGATTTACTGCCACCTGTCGAATTTTTATTCTAACAGTGATACCAACTTCTTCTTTATGTTTATTAATATAAATGTGACTGAATGTGATTATTCATGAACATGGGCGTCCGGAGGATGGGGGGGGGGGGGGGTAGTTGACCTCACAAGGTACATAATGAAAATGGTTAGATAATTTAATCGAAGGTACTTAATGTATTAAATTTTTTTTGTAGAAAATACTTGTGGAGAAGGGAACTTGTAAGCATCTGAACAAATTCTTTTAGAAAGCTACACTAAAAGTTTTGTAAGAGTTGGGGAACTGAAATCTCTTTCCTTTTTATTTTGATATTCAAGATGGAAGTAGTGTATACGTCATCTGTTGGATGGGTTCTGTTTAGAAATCCCATGGGTTTTCAGTTTGGATAGAGTTCGAGCCACCTACACAACAAGAATTTCAATTCTTCCACACATATTCCTTCTAAACTCTGAAACTTCTCAAATCATACATTTCACTGCGATGAACTTGCAGTTGACAGCTTAAAAAATCTTTATTATCCCGTTGGCGGCAGTTTAAAGAGACCAGCCCTCGAGCGACTGCTTCAGCTGAGCTAAAATTACTCTCTACCCTTGATTGAGTATCAGAGAAACGCGAATGCAGTACAAGCGAATGGCATTATGAGAAAGATGATTTATATCACTATAGGCTGCCGTCGCGCATCGTTGATTAACCGATTAACCATCGAACGGGACGCTAATAAACCGATAACATTAAATCAGAGCCCATTTACGTTGCAATAAAACGGACGTCATTCCGCGGGCAGGCCTCTGGGGTCTTCGGGGACGGTCCGAAGGAACCATAGAGGAAATCAAGATGGTTCACCGAAAGCAATCTAGCCCGGTTCCGCGCTCCCCGGATCCCGCCAGCCAGCCCGAGCCCGTAGTCTAATGTTTCATCTCGGCGGCGTGCAGGCTTGGAAATTACCGCGGCGCCCGAAGATGTGATCGCAGCCAAGAGCTATCCGTACGCTCTATTATCATGCAGATATATACGCGTAACAATTTGGGAAGATGTACCACGTAGCGATCCGCGCTCTCCCCCGCGCCAGCCCCCCCCTCTCTCTCTCTTAAGCCCCCCTCCCGTTCTGGCCCCTTAGCGAGCACTCTGGACCCGTAGATTGAGCTCAAAGAGGCGCGGGGAGCAAGTGCTCGGCGAAACGGCGCAACAAAAGGCGAGGCGAGCTGCAAGGCGAGCTGCCCCAGCTGAATGAAGAGAGGCGAACGACGGAAGAAAGGGGAGGTTTGGCGAATGCGCGGGGGCTCGCCATAAATAAGTTGATACAGTTCTATCGGGCGCGGCGCGCGCGGTTACGAATTAGTACATCAGAGGCAGTGTACGCGATTGGGCTGATATCTAGCCGGTCCGTACAATGGTTAGTAAAGCAAACGTAAAGCCGAATTGCCGACCGCACGAGTACGGTAGACCACAGTAGCATAATAACCGAGAGTAATGCGTGAATTATTGACTGCTTCCTATCTTCCCCCCACTGACTACGCCGGGTACGTATGTACACACGCGGCCCGGCCGCGCTACCACGTGCACGCGTACACGCGCTCCCACTCCACCTTTGTCCGCTTTCCGTATTAAATGGTTTCGTACACGTAGATTAGCCGCTGTCTACCCCGCGAGCGAGCTCGTACGTCACGCACCCGCGCCGCAGCGGATCGTGAATACGTGCGAGGGGGCCGCGTGTTCCTCCGGCGAGCGCGAACCCCCTACGCGCCGCGGAGAACACGGGGGCGCATGCACGAGCGTGAACCACGATACCGCTGTCGACTCGCTAAACGGATTTATCGGTGATCGGTGCTTGAAAGAAGTTAAATGATTGGTCGGGATTGCAAGATGGTAACTATTATACTTGAACCTTTGCAGGCCAAGTTAAGTACTTCGGGCGATTGTTTTGAGGCTGTACGCGTGAATTTAGTTGCTTCTGGAAAGTGGCGAGTTGGTTCACCGTGTAAATAAACCTACAGTGCTGGGTAAAAGTACTGGGATACACTTTAAAAGGGAATAAGTTTTTTAAAATTGGTCCAAACGACTTGAGCTTTTTTTAGAAGCTAGAAGGATTAGTTTAAGGGAGACCGGGGCTAGTTGATACAGACGAATTATCTTGTTGTTCAATTCTTTACTACGATCAAGCGCACGTCTGTGTACCTTGACGTTAACAATCGTTTTTTAACTGTTTCGTTTATATAGAGAAAAAGTAAATAGTTTTGATGCATCCCAATTGAGCGTCCATTTTTTCATTACTTTTAGGTTGCTTGACTTTTCGGGGATGTTCGATGGGCGTGGCGATTGGAGTGTCTAGAATTTTCTCTGCTCCCTTCTCCAGCAATAACTTGCTTCTAGTAAGTAGTGAAACACGCGGAATTAACAATTTAGATTTCATCAAGCACAACGTTACAAGATCTGAAGGTTTAATTTACAAACGTCGGTTACGCAATCTGGTACAGATTTGCAATCTGTAATAACTGTAAATGCAAATAAGTAGAAGTAAAACGATTACATTGCATATTCCTGGTAATCCCGTCTGAGCGAAAGCTTCACTGCGAAAAGTACGAATCATAACTGTGAGCAATTAGTTAATTTCTTGGTCCTCGGTTTGCCCGTGGGGTTGAAGTTGTAAGTCACGTGAGGAAGGCAGGGGAGTGTGCGCACGTAGCACGGAAGCACGGTAGATGGACAGATATATACGCTTCCTGGTGACAGTATACTACAGCGTACACATACCTTTACTTAAGCCATAAGTAGAAATCCGTAATTTGAAGCGCCTTTGCGGCACTACAGCGGAACTGGATAGACAGCCCTGTTTATCAATGTTGCAAATTTCATTACTAACAAGCCGCGAAAACATTCGTCAACTGGTACTTACTATTTTCTACCATTTAATTCTTATGGTTTTGCTGTGCCTGATACGAAGTAGTAAAATCGAGGAAAAGTCACTGATATTTTTGCTTCTAATTCTGAACTCTCTTAAATATTGTTTATTCTTAGCTCTTATTTTATTTATCAGGAAGCATATCCCATTTTCTAAGTATCCCCATTCTAAGTATCTTTTTATTATTTTGTTTATTATCAAGTTCTAGTTAGAATAAAGGTACATGATATAATACTAAAAAAGAATAAAGAATAATAAAAATAAAATTTCTGAAACACATTTATGAAAACATACAATCTCTGTATCACGTATTTTTCATTTCGTTTGTCACAAACAAGCTCGTTGGTTTTTGTATTAAATTAATGTAAACGTTGAACTGAAGAAATATGTGACTAATTTGCGCAGTTGTTAATTATTTTGAATTCAGTTTACGTTTCGAGGTACATATGTGGCACGCAGTGACAAAGAACATGGGTCGACTTTTTCCCCTTTAGGACATGAAATACAGAAATTAAAAAATACAGAGATTTTCCTGGACACAAACTTGTCATAAAAATGAGTGGAATGAAAACAAATCCGTGAACTTTTTGTCTTGCAACGACATATTCCTGCCTCTATGACCACCTTTCTAAATAATCCCCCTGCGGCTAGGAAAAGCGTAAATCGAAATTCGTTGCTCGAAAAACGATTCGTAAATAAAGGCGCAATTTTTGGAATCACATCGACCCCTCGTCCTTTCCGATACGGGGATTTACAAATTGCTGATGCATGAAACGATCGGACAATTGTTTACCTGGTCGAGTGATTCGGCGTGACCCAGAATCGCAGCGATAAACGATACCAAAATACAGAATGATGAAAAAGTCAAATACACGAGGAGAGAAGGCCAGGTGCCTCGTTCAAATCCCCATAAAACAAAGGAAAAAGTCGAAAACAAGACTTGCATTCATAAAACCGGCAACGTGTTCGAACACCAAGCCAACACCTAATCCTTTACACACCAACACATTCGCTTATCGATCGAATGGGGGAAAAATGCTAGAATCACGAATTCCTTCAGCTTTACAAGCTCCAACAATATCAGTGTGTCACATGGATGTGTATTTTGCTGCGCCTGGCAAGCATACTCGGAATACAGAGTGTTAGAAACACGATTTTTTACAAAAAAATACGTGACGATTAATAAACATAATTTGATCGTGCATAGTTCCAACACTGCAGGCTTCATTGCTTGTTGCAAGTCAACGTTTTTTCTTGCGCAACGCCGGAAAAATAATTTCATGACTGGTTACAAATTCACGTGTACGTCAGTGGAACTTGTAGAGTCATGTGGACAACCTGTCCCGTTAGTCTTGTGCACGACGTACGTATATGCACGATAGAAGCATGAACATCCTATAGCTATTACAAAGTGGGTTGCAGCCGATGTCCCTATCAGCTCGATGGAGGAGTCATCGATCAAACCTAAGCGAGCGTGGTAACGACGGTGAAACTCGGGAGACAATATTCTGGTTCGGGGTGTATAACTCGTTAAAGGAGCACGCTAATGTACAGAGCATCTGGCTACTATATATAATTGGCCGAAGATTCACTGTCCAAGTCCGTTCACCGTTATGGCTACGCATGCCACGTTTTGACGGATGTAAACGGAATGACAGTATGCACGCAGTTTCGTTTGCGCACTGACGGCTAAGTTCGCCGAAATTAGTGCTACGTGAACGTTACGCTAATCACGACTAATTACGACTATAACGAACGGTAGGCTGGCAGAGTACTGGCCTTACGTAGAAGAGTAGAGCTTTGGTTGTCTGGACATTATTTAGCTGAACAGTTTGAACAGCTTCGAGCGCTGAAGGTATTTCTTTGGTAGCGTTAGTATGTAACATTTTAATAGTGGGTAAAAAATATGATAGTGTACTTTGATTGAGGAAAAGGTGGAGATATTGAATTGATAACACTGTTTCGATAATGGAACATTTGATGACACGCAGTCTTACCAATTTATTGTACATTTGGGTAATACACATGGCTTCCCATTACTAAAAAGTTAAACCCTTTAAAATCTTCAATTTCAGTTTGAATGCTGTTTGAAGATGAGCACAGATATGTAAATGAATGCACGAAAAGATGCAGAGAACATAGTTTCTCTATAAGCGTACTATAAATATGTAAATGTCTCGTGTTTCGAGCAATACTCGTGTAACTCGTAACAGAGCAACATTTCGGGCAAATTCGGGTTAAACTGTTTCGACTGTGTTCAAAATTTTACGGGAAGTCTAGACACGATGCGAAATGAATGCTATGATGTCCTCCAAAGAAATACATTTATCTCGAACAGTCCTTGAAGCTTGCAATACTTTTTGTGCGACGATAGAGATGTAAGAGAAGCGAGACAAAACGTACGTACAGAAAATACAGGAAAATTGAAATAGAAATTTCTCTACTCCTGTTTAAATTACATCCTACTGACGTGCGTAAACAAGCGTGTATTATTACAGACTCCAGCGCACTAAACAGCTGTACAAAAGCAGCAGCTACTCTGATTCCTGGTACCGTGATTTCCGACCACGTTAATCGTTCACTGAAGAATACAGCGGTACAAGGAGACAGAAATGTGGCCTGCAAACGGCCCGAGCTGCTGATGCTGCCAGCGCGTTAAACATTTTGATACAGCTTCTACGGTGGCTGAAGGCAAGGAAGAGATAACTCGGATGAAAAGACGCAGCGGATGGATGTTACATCCTACCCGTCTGAAGAAGGCGCAGAATGGCAGTGGCTGGAACAGAGAGAAAAGAGACGGAAGGTAGATAGAGAAAGAGAGGGAGAGAGAGGGAGAGGGAATTCAAGTTCTTAATTAGCTGCAATTACTGCAACATAGCAATGTCGAGCGAATCGCCCGAGGCTCATCCTCCGTCCTTCCATCTACTTCCATCTGTATACCGTTCCCCTTTCCTCGTCCTCCTGCTCGCCGTCCCGCGGTACCCCATGATTTTCTTCCAGCTGGTGCCCCCTTTCGGAGCCCCATCTCCGGGCTATTTCCCGTAAAAGAGCCAATTTATGATGGAATTTAAGCTAATATGCGGAGAATAAAAATCGCTCCAGCCACGGTTGCATCGTCTTGCTGCCCGCCAGCCACCCCTCCCTCAAACTAACAATCAAGCCGTGAATGTGCCCGGTGGTTCTCTTTTCAGGGGTACAACGATTTAACCCTGGGCTGGCGGATACAGGGTCCAATCTGACCCGTCCTGTACACACACTAAACCGTTAACCGATCGCAAGTTATTTCTCGATCAGATGTGTCTCTAGTCTATTTAAAATTGTGGGGTTGATAATTCTTACCGGGAGATTAACTCATTTTTTCCACAGTTAATGCGAGGCAGAACTTAATACACTATTACCCCCCTGCACGATTGAATTTTTGAAATTTTCGCGATAAGTCAGTTCGTGAAATTAGCGAGTAGTTAGTTAATGGGTTAAACTATTTATGTTACTCGTTACCTGTGTGTGTGAATAAAATTAGACTGGTAAAAATGAACCCTGGATTCGCCATTGGGTCGACTGGTATGCGATTGGCCACTCATGGGTTAAAGAATACTACGACATGTTCGTGATTGTAGGAATACGCAGAAAGATTCGCAGAGCTCCGATTGTAGTCTCCGACCCAGCTTCGTCGTCTTTCGTTCGGTAGTTTTAGGTGGATAATGAGGAATTTTCTATGCTTTAATGATACGCCATGCTGCATCGGTGCGTCGAACAAAAAAACTTTTGTTGGTTAGTTTGCATCGAGGCAACTCTTCTTAGCTCGGTTACTTGTCCGCCGTTCTTGTTCCCCTTTGATAGAGGGTATATTGCTTTCGTTATTTTCGTGTTCCCCGTACGCCTCCCGGCTATGAACGCATAATTTAATTAGGTGTAACGAGACGTGGGGGCAGGGGAATATTCTTTTAGGATGCGGCATAAAATATGGTAATTTAAAAACCGCGTATATTCGTTCTTGGTACCATTGATTCGATGCTCGTTCTCGGCGCATCCTGGATGAATCGAAGATTAATCGTGACTTCACGTTGATTTACGCAATTGCCTTCGCAATTTTATGGCAACAAATCATTTGGCCGTGCGATAAAACACAATGTTCTGGGTACAGGACAGATGTGCATCTGTTCGTTTAATTAGCTTTTTGTGTGGTTGTTGATTCGTTTGTGGAATAATTATGTCGATACGCTGATCCGCCATGCATTGAAAGCATTTCCCTTTAATAATAATAATAAAATATCTTGCTCGATATATATGTGCATACAAAATTGAGAGTAATCAGAAGTATTAAGTGCATTTAATTTTTATTTTATATTTACTTTTCCTCGGGTAAAGCCCGTTTTGCAACAGAAAGGGGAGGAAAATGACAATGTAGGAACAAAGCATTACAATTAAATAAACAAAACAGAAAACAAAGAAGTGAAGTCAGAAACGAAATAAGTATTAAAACCTAATTGGTGGCAATTGTTTCCCGAGCAAAACATTTCTCCTGAACATTTTGTTTCCCGAACAACACATTTCTCCTGAACATTTTGTTTCCCGAACAAAACATTTTTCCTGAATAAAACATTTTCCCTGGACATTTTGCTTACGCTTGCGTCAGATTATAATACACTAACATCACAGAAAGCAACTGTTACACCCCCAATTAATTCATCGTCATTGCGTCACATTTAGCGCATATTTATTCTGGGAAGTTAATGGAAAGCTTCTGACAAAACCGATCCAAAGCTGTCAGCGTAGATGTTACGCGGAAGCGCTTTCTGCGGCAATATATTGCTTGTCAAAGGATAACAGAAAGAGTCAGACACGTGGAAAAAGTGGGGAAATTCGCGGAGCGATGACAAAAAGCGTGAGAAGAAGCGTGTCGCGATGAACGTGAAGGGTAGTAGATTGTATTTTGGCAGGCTGATGCCAATAGCTCATAGATTCTGCGGCGGTCGGGTACGCGTCACCACGTATACGTTCCGCATCTCAGTTTCTCCCCTCCTTCCATCCAGTCGACAACTGCTACGCCCACGATCACAAACGGAATTATTTATGAGTCTGAACATGAGCCAGAGCTCTTCCGCAAGCCACTAAGACGCTCCTCGACGTCGGTCGCATTCTCAGAATATCGAGATAAGACGCGGCGCGGACCGAGGCGATCTTACCACATTCTGGAATTTCATCATGATTCCGGGGGAATTAAAGATGCATAACGATACACAGCGCGCATAACAACGGGACATCTAGGAGATCTCTCAGCGGCAACTCTCCGCCGACACTTGTTCAAAGCGTACCTATCTATTTATACGTTGGGGGTTGCCGTTATATCTAACTGGCGGTGTAAATACCTCAGCGATGGGAGTGTTATTTATGCACTATTTTGCAGTTTCACGTTTTAATTGGCAAAGTAGTGGGCAAGCATTCACAGGCCTGTGATGAAAAAGCTTTAGGGTTGCCATAATGGATGGTGCAGGGAAATATTAGAGCTTACTAGAAATGTCTAGGAGACTAGTCAAGCCAGTTCAGTAATTTTTCATTACAAATTTCACTCAATCGCGTATTACAATATCAAAGCGTCAAAGCATGTTGTGAAAAAAACTGTACCTGATGCAAATCTGAGGGGATTTTTGCATACCAAAGTCCAAATTCCTGTGAAACCAGCTACATTTTTAAAAAAGTTTGTTTGACAACAATTTTGCAGCCCTGTGATTGGAAGAACTGACTGAGAGATGTAGTTAAGATGTGAATTTAGTGAAAGGTGAATATGAAGTGTGCATTATCGAAAACTTCATTTACTGCAGATTTATTGTATATGGATGAAAAAAATGTTTGCTATCAGCATAGTGTTGGTAAAAGAGTTCAAGTAATGACACAAAGAATACGTCGTTAATGGTATCTTCCTATTCCATTCTAGTGGAAATTTGTTCACTCAGCAGGCAACGATTACTTATATGTGAAAATTAAATAAATTGGAAATTCAGGATGGCAGTTGATCATATAAAAGCAAATTCGAATTGTAAGTTGCAAAATGTGCAAGTACTCTTACTATTTAATTATGAAAGTGACATACATATACTATTATAGCTATTTAATTACATCATTAAGCAATAAATTCAGCATATAATATACAGTGCGAGATCATTCGGAATCCTTTATTACATAATTGTAAGTACAAAGCTCGTTACATTTACTCTACACTGCTTGTTGCATAACATTGAAAATAATGACGACATTCGATATTCGATGCACGCGATAATATCTATATATGCAATCGTTGAAGCAAAACTAAGGAACAGATATAGAAATGCAATGTAACTTCCATTTTTCGTGGAACCAGTTGCTAATACAAATACTCTACCCTATGTGTGTGGTCAGAAAATTTCAAGTAACTCGTATTCTGTAAATTAAATAGTTAATAAGGATATTCAGTACTGTATTGTGCCTGCGAATGGAACATTATTTATTACATTTTAATATTTGGTTCCTCCATCGAATACAACGATTTTCAACCATTTTCAGTTGTATAGAATATTCTCACAGAACGCGTTATCCCGAAAACGTAGCCCCTGTAAATTTTTTCCAACTTCGAAAAAATTCCAGCCCGACCTGGGGCGTATATTTTCAATAATGTAAAACGCACATCAATACCAGTCATTTGGTCCAAAGCCCCTTTCTTATTTTGCAAACTGGCCTCGTCTCTCGTGTGTACCAGAAGCTCTCTGAATGTTGCAGCAAGTAATCTATTTTTTAAACAAAATCGTACATTCGATCTCCGGTTGCAGTCCGTTCCACTTTTTGTATCCTAAATCAGCGCCGGTAGTTTTGTAAATCGCGCTAAGTAATGATGGCTGGGTTACATCGCGGTTCTTTCTGGAAACGTTGTACGGTAAGCGGATTTCGCTTGGGGAGAAAAAAAATCCGCCAGGCGCGCAGCAAAATTTAGGCGATTAATTATACGCAAATTCGTTGCAGCAACGCTGGGAATAAACGCGTGTATTATAGGAGGCCACTCTAGGCCACGTATTCTGCTCCAGTTAGCGTGGGAAGAATGCGCTTCAAGTAAATGTACTTTGAACAAACTTTAGAAAATGCTACTGACAATAGAGTAATAGAAGATGAAGCGGGCAATAATAATTGTGATTGTTTACTTGTATTACAATTATCGTGGAATTTCGTGGTTATACAGGGACGGGAAGGGGCAGAATTCTTCATACAATAAACAAGGGGGTAATTATTCACATAATAATACATCTAAAATGTACAATAAAATTTTTTCGTAAGAAATCCTATTTTGGAGGAAATCGATTTTGAAAATTTGTTGGGTACGGCTGCCTGTTAATTTGTTACTTCTATTTGTGTATTGCTGTTGTAACTATGGACAGTAATATGATCTAAATAATATAATAGATGTTTAGAAATTGTTTGTTTATTATTGTAATAGATATTTGTCATGACGGTGCACGATAACATTAAATATGTATCACATTTCCTGATTTCTACGTAGGTGGCTCTATTAGAAAGGAAATATGCAAAGAGGATTCAAAATTTGGCAATTTACGAAATGAAATTATATTACTATTTTTCTTTCATTCCTCTATTTTGTCCAATACAACTTTGGTTGAGACAAAAGGAACGACATTTTTAAGAATTTTTAACAAATAAAACAAATAATCCGTATAATAATATTGAAGAATAGCAATAACAGTAATAATAAAGAATAAATAAAAAATATTATGCTGGTTAGGTGAATCGTAAGTAGTAACATCGATGATTAGTCAGACAGAGTAATCAGAAATCGTTAATGTCCATTTCCGTGAACATGAAACTAGCTACGAATAAAGTATATTCTGCATGCTCGACTTATTTTTATATATACTTCACACTACTTTGCATATTCCATGACTTTATGGGGCCATCGCTGAGAAAATGTAAAAACACGTAATTCGTTCGAATTATTTACTGAATACGCTGGAGCACCGATTATCTAAACTAGTTACGCCATTAATACAATCCACTGTAAATATAACTTTGTATAATATTGAACCTAGAAGCAGATTTGAAACTTTCACGTTGCTCATAAGCGCAAACAGTTTTATTTTAAAGAGAATATAATCTTCCTGTTAATAGAAAATCCAAGCTTATTGGAACACTCTAAATAATTCTAACATTACTTCTGATTTTCGTACATATTATCCACTTTACTTCCAACACTCAAGCAACGCATTTCTAAACAATCTTATCGAGAAATTCCATTTCCACATTGCGCGAAACATAGTTGAGACTAATCAGGATTAATTAATCAGGATTAATTTCCATAATTCCGAAACATTTGTTACAATGTTGCGCTTTACGAATTGTTCGCTCTCATTTGTTACATTTAATGTAATTTCGAACGTACAAAGCGGAGAAAAGCCAAATTACAATATCTAAGGCACGCGTGACTAGAATGTCGCGTCAACGCTTTGTATTGCGATTTCTGAGGAAACATGCCCCGCAGCTTCTGTCCTTGCCCTGCATCAATGTTACCGAAAATAGGGGTGGAATCCTTCCGATATTCGAACGGAGAGTAGCATTGCAATCACCCTAGTTCGATCTGCCACCAGTGAGCGGCGCCACTTAATGGATAAGTAGATACAGACAGCATTGGGTCGGACATAGCTCTGTAGTTGACCAGGCGTTCCTACAGCTACGCGATTTTAGAGACAACTGTGATAAAGAGCTGAAAATAAGTATGTGGAAATGCTCTATAAGTTGCGCAGACACGTTTCGAATATAATAATCCTATTCCCCTTATTTTCTAAACAATAAGGTAAACTGTTTAAAAACATGGTCTTCTTCCAGTGAATTATTCTTTCAGGAGGATTTATTCGACTTGGAAATATAATTATTGCAGTTATCTTACATTTAGAAACTGTAATATATTTTTTTGCTGCTCTGCCTTATCAATAAAGCTTTTCTTAATCTTCGCCACAGGTTTCATTTTTTGATCTACATATTTAGTGAAAGTTACGTTTTCCGAACGCGCATGAATTCGCTTCGTCGTTTTGAAAGATAATTTAAACTCTATAGAACTTCAAGGGTAACACATGCATTCGGGATTTCAAGACTAACGACGGAAGCTATGAAACTATGACACAAAGAATATTAAAATAAAATTTAATCACTAAGTGTGTACCACTTTGGTGAAATTGGGATTATAAACAGTGAAATCCTGTAGAAATTAAAAACTATAGTCATAACAGGAAGCACACTGTAGTGAACATTCTGTCGATTACGAATGTTCATTAGCAATTTCATTAACATTAGCATCTAACGAACCTCGACGAAAATTAAAGACACAAAATGGAAACTAGTTTCGTTGAAACCTATGTATACTCTACTCACCTTTCCATCGAAATATGTGAGGGGTAATACTCTTTAAAATAAACGCGAGAAAACATTCCAAAATGTACGGTATAGCTACTCGGTGTACGATCGCGAGTAGAAACAGTGTCTTCGAAGATACCGGATTCCTTTTGAAGGTAAATTTATTCTAGCAGCCATACCTTTTGTCGAAAGTTCCTGAAGAATATTGAAGATTCGACGATAAGATTCTTTCTGCAGAGAAGCAGACCCGGCTGCAGATTCTGTAAAAGAGTATATCCGGTGTCCTTAAGAGCAGATTGCCCGAGGACTCGGCAGCAGATTTCGCTACAGATCTGCAAAATCACGGTCTGCAGACTCTACGTTCGAACTGTCATCCCACGGTCCCGAAAATATTTCGCCATTCTATTCCCTACACGCGAAATATTTCAAACCAGCACGGTGTATGTGCGCACGGTGCAGAGTTACTTTGAAAGATTTTCCAAATTCCTTACTGTTTAAAAATATGTACAGTCCTTCATAGGATATATTAATATTAAATAAATAATGATTACTAAATACATTAAGAGAAAATGTTTTTTTTATTGTACTTTATATTATACATTTTTTGTCGATTTTCTGTTTGCAAATTTAACTTGCATTTTATTTCCACACTTTTGGATTTTCTTATAATTGAACAATTGCTTTCATTTAAATTGAAAGCAGTCAAAGCTGTAGACTATACAGAGGGAAGTTATTAAATTGTTTAGAAAATTATGTTTGTTTGAAACAAGGTAAATATCTGAATGTTTTAATGCGAAAGCAAGCAAATTACAAGTAGCATGTACTTCTTTCGCCAAGGCACATTGGTAACCCCTCTGAAGCGATGGTCGATAACCATTAGATATGGAAGTAGCGCTGCCAATCGCTGAAAGTTCAAACATCTGTAGAGTATTCCGAGTGAAGTGGATGTTTTCAGGACATAATGCAAAATGTTTGCATAGGAGGTAACACGAAACGAACGGCGGCCATTGAAAAACGTGTCTGGTAGGCTAGAAATTTCCCTTAGAAATGCATCCAACGCCGTTTAAGAGTACGTATATTTTGCTTATGGATTTTAATTGTTTCGTACCTTATCGTGCACATAAACAGCAACAACAATAATTAAGTGTGTAAATAATCCTTAAGCAATATCATTTGTTGCGTTATTTTCACGTGCCCGGTACAATTAGTGGATAACTGCATTTTGCTAGTAATTACACATTATCATATTCAACTTGGCGTACAAATTATTGCATTAGTTGAAATATATAAACAAGTTACTGATTTAGAGATGAGGAGTGGAATATCTTAAGAGAAAGTAATAGGAATGTAGGAATCGGGACTTCTACTTGCGATTTGCATTTTAGCAACGCAAAGTATCGAAATTCATTTTCAGAAAGTTGAAACCTGTATAGTTACTGATATACATGTACACATGCAATGCTAAATGATATAGCTGAGCATAGAATGATACATTCATTTGGCTTGTATGACTCTTTTTTTATATTGTAAACACCTTTTTTTATTCTATGCGAGGTATAATTTCGTGTACTGTATAGGATACAAGTAGTAACTAAATGTAATTGCTGCAACGAAATGATTCTAAATTAATCACTCTGCAGCTTCAACGATTGAATAGAATACAATAAATAGTTGTACAATTATTAAATATTCTAAACTGTGTATTTCCCAACAGCTTATTAATAAATCTCTTTGAAGTAGAATATTTTTGGTATTTTGTTTATAGAAAAGTGAATTGATAGTGTAATAACAATTTAATATTTTCTTAAACGTAATAGGATAAATTGCCTTAAAGGCTAGAAAATATTTTGCACCCTTGTAACTGTAGCTTAATGTAACACATCATATGAACATTTATTTCTTCGAAATGTTGTCATTTAACATTTACAAATTCCGATTTTAATTGATGGATAAATTGCGAATTTAATTATTAAAATGCGATTTCCGTATCAACATTTAAATACGCTTTACAACATATACATTTGAAATTCATTTAATATTAATGAAGTTTAATTATACGTCACTTCATATTATGTGAAATACAACTAAGAGTAAACAATTTGTAGACAAATTTTCTTTTTACAGTCCTCAATTAAAAAAAAAAATCAATAAAAATCAATAATAAGAAACAAATTCAAGAAGGGGGCGTAAAGTAATCGAAGTTAAACGCGTAATACACAAATGCATCACTATTAAACGCCTAAAACACGAAAAGGATTGAACAATCCTTATCACACAATTTTCAATCGGGAAAATCAAACATAAAACAAGGAAATGTATAAAACTGATGAAGAAATTATAAATCATTTGTAAGGACGTGCGTATGGCAGAATTACGTCCCTACTGCACATCTAAAATAATATCAGGATCGCATAATTCCGAACAGAACCTTCCCAGCACAATTTTCAATTCAGTAGAGCCAGCATAATACAATAAAGGAAAGAAATTCAGCATCGAAACGTAAATTTTTCACAAGAATGTGTGTAAAGTAAAAATTCGTCGCTCTTTCAAATCCCGTGAAGATCGAACAATTCCTCGGACAATCCTCGTCACGTCATATTCAATCGAATAAAACGAACACAAACGAGCAAGATACAGGAACCTGAAGAAGGAAACGTAAATCACGCGAGGCGAATTGAAATCTTTAAAGCAAAAATTACGCCGCTGTTGCTCCTCCATATGAAAACTAAAAGGAGACGTTTTTTAAAAGAATTTTTACCACAATGCTGTATAAAGAAGTAATTAACAATGTAAACGAATGAGAGAGATAAACAGCAAATCGAGAGCGCAAATAATTCGTAAGGACGTGCGTAGTGGCCGCCGCATCGAGTAACCCTTTCGGCTTGGCGGCGAGCGAGCGACTGCTGGCTCGCGTCTTAACTCGTGCGATTTCGCGGACGCTCGGGAACGCCGGCGCCTCTGGGCGTCGCGACGGCGGGCGTCCAGGGCTGGCAGGCTGGCAGGCAGGCAAAGGCAGGCGTCCCTTCGCGCTCTCCCCGCCAGACGAGTTCCGACTCTACGCTCGGCCGGACGTGACGTAACGCGCGCAGCGTGGAGAGCGTAGAGAACGTCGTCGCCGTCGGTCTAGTCGTCGTCGTCGCCGTTGACGTTGCCGTCGTCGTTACCATTCGTGACAACTCTCTCTCTCTCTCTCTCTCTCTTTCTCTCTCTCTCTCTCTCGCTCTCTCTCGCTCTCTCACGCTCTCCCCCCCTCTCTCTCTCTCACTCTGTTTTACCCGCGCCCCCGCGACACAAACACCTGTGCACGTCGACACACCGAGCCGTTCAACTCGATGACGTTTACTTGTCGCAAACCAGTTGAGTGTCAACGATATCAGTCGTCGCGACACGCGCCCCCCAATCCATCCCGTTCCGCGTGAACGTGCCTCGCGCGCGGAGCCGCGTGCGCCCGCACGCCACTGCGTACCTGACGTGTTGACGCTTGGTGACTGACACGCAGAGGAACAGGAATACCATTTGACAGCGGAAAGTGCAAGTGAGAGCATCGGAAGCGGATCGGCGAAGTATTAAAGCGAGAAACTATTGTGAGTGACGGATAGATACCGAGGGAAGGAAGGAGGAGGAGTTTATCGGTCGGCACGCTGGACCAGATATTCAGAGGGGATCCGGCTCACGTGTGATCGTTTCGGAAACGGTGCGCTGAGTTACGTTACGGTGTACCGAGGCGTCCGGTGACAGAGATCGCGAGGGAGATCGCGGGATACGCGTCGGAGGGCTGCTCGGCGTGCTGCTCGTTTTAAATTCGAAACTAAACTCGTAGCGATACCCGTTGTCGGAAAGTAAAAGGGGGCAGCGGGCGAGAGGCGACGGGGAAAGTTCCTGCGGGAGGTAAAGTTCCTTCGGGGGGTGGAAGTGAACGGGGATCCCGGTGGAAACAAATGTCAAGAGATATCGGTGCGCGGAAGGACGGTGGCGCGGCGATGTAAAGTAATGTCGCGAGGTGGGTGGGTTACCGTCGATCTTAGTGGCAGCGCAATAGACAAACGGAGCCGGTAATATGCAGTGACTGTTCGGTCTCATCGACGACAGACAACAGGCGTGCCAGTTAAGTTTGAAAATTACCACTGATCGAGTGATGTCACGCTTGCGTGATATTAACGTCACCGATTGATCCACGGTAGCCAGCGATCGCTGTCATCCCATCGATCCACACGCGCGCGCGATCGCGCCCCGCACACGCACGGTACGTTTTCAATCACGCGACCGTCTCATCTGTCCGGCGGTTTTTTTTTCCCTCCTCGATCAAACGCAGACATCCCAGTCCCCGCGGTGTAACGTCGCGGAAAATTTGCTCGGCGCCGCGGAAGCGTAATCCTTCCTGGTCACGTGACGAATCGCCCGGGGGACAGTTCGCCGCAGGCGAGACAGGGCCGCCGCGAAGATGCTGACCATGTCGACCTTGATGATGCCCACGACTATGACCACCATGACGAACCCCGGCCCCATACCGGCGCACAGCATGCCGCAGAAGATAGAGCCGCCTAAGCTGACCGCAGCAGCTACGCTCACCCACACGCCGACGCCGGCCAACAAATCAGGTACCCCGCTTTATGCTACAGATTTATAGCTTTACACTATCATGCGAGCGCGGGTCTAAGATAAATTTAACCGGTACATTGTGCTGCCGAGTATGCACCGCTGCTCCTGTCAATCCCTGAACGATATACGTCGGGCGGAGCTGCGTTTGCCCCCACGGTTTAGAACGGCGAGCTGAGCGGTATCCTTGCTTGGCGCGCGAGCTGTTTTAAACCGCTTAATGCCCATCGATCAAATTATTGTATTCGCGCGAACCGAGCCGTACGTCGGATAATGTTTCGACGCCGTTATCGATCGATCGCGGAAGCTCCAGGTGCGACCCAATGGAAAGCGCCAAGTATACAGTATTCATTGGATTCTAATTCCGTCCACGTTTTTGGCAAATCCGTCAGTTATATTTTATACAGAGATTGCACGGTTAATTGTGCAATACTCGAACCCAATGCGAACGTCGAATGCCACGGTGCCACGGGAGCCAGGAGCTGACGTATCGCTGCGAGACAAACAGGGCACCAAATAAACCCCGCGTTCTCTAAACGTACCTATTTATTTATCCTGACATGTTGCCCCTCCCTCCGCCGGCTGGAAGTATCGCGCACAGCCGACGACTCGAACAATTTTTCCTCCATTTGATTCGGTACGTACCGTCCCGACGCTCTCGCCGCGAAACTACCGCAATTCTGCCCTCCAATTCCGGCGTCCATAAAAGACGCGCTAACTTCTCGTACGAGCGCGAGGGAGGGAGCAAAGGCCGACTGAGCCGGATGTGACCTGTATAGAAATTGGAATATACTTCCCGGCTTTCTAAGACGCCGGCGAAACGTAATAACCTTGATCGCCGAGGAATTAATCGCTCTCCTATTACGGGCGTCGACGTTTCTCGATTAGCGCTCGTCGCCGCTCATTTTCGCGCGACCCAGCCGCGACCCCGCTAGCCAACAGGCGGACAATTGCTTCTCGGTGATTACTCGGCTAATAAACATTTACAGAGAGCCCCGACGAAACGTTGCGGCTCAATTAAAAATTTATAATTCGTCCGCTGGCCTAACAGAGCCGCGGAAAAAAGCTTGGCGAGATTCCAGGACTTTGTAGCCGCTGCCGGAGCGACGCTCCTGCCAGAATCTTTCTTCGTTCGGGCGAGATCCCCTACATCATGCTTTAACATTGCGTATCGCTTCCAAAACGGCATCACGTTCCACCGTATAAGTGGTTCTGTTGGTGCATCATCGTGCGCCCGTCATTTCGATACGAGCCCCGCTCCCATCCCCAACCCCGTCCGCGAGGGCACGGCTCGGGACGAAAAAGAAATGATTTCGCTGGGAGCGCGCGGCTCTCGAGTAAACCGAATAGCGTAAAGTGGCAGAATCGCGATAGGGGACCCTTAACTGCGCGTACTTAGCACGTACCCCGGCTGTACCGGTATTACAATGAAAAGCGTTGTTACGGGCACGCTGTAGCCGTGCACGGGGCTGTTCAGATTCGGAACGAAGGCTGCGAGTGCGCTCTTATCGAATAGACAAGAACGCAGGAAAGTTCTAGACAGCTTCTGAATGCGAAATTGAAAAAGTGCTGGGACGTTTCTGTTGCCTAGCGTGGCTCGCATACACGCTCGCTGGCGGTACTTTCGTCGACCAGTGTTTACTGTCGTACCCGCTGCTCCAATTCTGTCGTTATTACTGCGAGTCGAGTACAGCAATTTCGTCGATGCGATTACGAGGGTGATTCTAATCACAAATTGCCCTCGCATTGATTTTACATCGCCAACTTCGAATCGCCCCTTTTCTGTGATCTAAAATTATTCGTCGAAGGGTGGACAGTTTGGGAGAGTCTTCTATTATTTCAAGCACAGTGGCAATTAAAAGCGATATCGAAAAGGGCATTGAATAGGTAAAGCTGTCCATGGTGTAATTTTCATCTATTACCGTCACTATCAAGCTTCCGCGGTTTCAGGATCCTTCCACGTAATTTACAATTCCAAGTGCTTCACTATCCCCCACGTTTAAACTGATAGAACCGCGTCAAACCTTGAAAACTTTCCCACCCCTGACAGCAATCGCTCCCCTTTTCTTCGCAATAAATGAACCAGGACTCGCCTCTGCACATTTCTCCCATCGAACCGACTCCAAATCCAATAGCGATTCACTGCAACCCTACGCACTCAGCCTCCATTAAGGCCCAGAACAAAGAAAGCTGCAATGCATCCCATTACGTTAGTCCTGCGAATAAATACAAGCGCGATAACGCCGTATCCGAATGATGGATCGGGCATCCGTCGTTGTCAGGGGAATGTCCGACCACAGGAACCCTCGTCAGAGGGTGGGGGGGAAAAAAAAGAGCGGGCGTAACGCGTCGCGCGACAGTGTTCGAAGGCGTGTTTATCCACGTATGTGTAATCCAGCGCAGAATACGTGGAGCTGCCAATAGGGCAATCCCTAGCCGTGCACACTTAGCACGTACTAACTGTAGTTACCGTTACATCGCAAGTGTACGTGTCGTGGGAGCGTAACAAGGGCGCAAGTCCCGGCATCGTGCCACTTTGCCACGTATACTACCTGCGTGGCATGCACGTTAGCTACGTAGGCAAGTGGATGCATGGAATTTATCGAAGACCACCAGACATCACGGCATTTGGCCCCGTATCGGACTCCAACGTGAATCAATCCCGTTAATTACTTAAGGATTAAATACTGGCCCACCCACCAGCGGAACCGTCGGAGCACGAGCTTAAAACCGTCCACCCTCGTCGGTTTCCCGCCCTCGCTTTCTTCCCCGTTCTGCGGTCTTTCGTGCTCGAACGCGCTCGAGCATATTACCTACCCCTCCGCTCGCGCGACGTATCGAATGCGCGTTGATTATCAGAACAGCAGAAATCCCTTCTTTTCGGGTAGCGGTTAGGTTCCCCGCTTCACGGGCGAGCAGCTCGTTCGGGGGTAACGAAGACCTTCGCGAGTTGCGAAGTTACGGTCCGCTGACGAGATAGAATGCTCAATTATTTATAACCAGTGAGTGCCGGGCGAAGAATGGGGCGAAAAGGGCTGGCGCTGCTTCGTAATAAGAAAATTAATTCTGCTTCCTAATGTTTCATAAGGGAGCAACAGGGAAAGTGTAAACTATTCCCTTTACGCGCGCTCGAAATTTACAGTAGCCGTATTCATTTTCAAAGGGCTTTATGCCACGTATGTCATGGAGACACTGCGAGCTTTTTCGTCGCATGATTCTGTTTCGTGAAGCTTTTTATTTTAACGTGGATATCGGAGCTGCGACGAGTGCTTCGGGATTATGCTGTGGAGAAGGAACTGTTTCGTGCTAGAGATTCGAATTAAACGGTTATTCTCTGTTCAACACGATCTTTCTAGCATTCGGTTCGTTCCCCTAAACCACCCTGGAGGCTCTGAAATATTCACGGGCGTAGAGGCGCCACGGCTCAACAGTAAGTGCTTATACTTAAACATCGTTGCTCGCACCACGCACGATTATTACACGCCATTGCGGGGAAAGGACCATTCGGGTGGAATTCTTTTAAATGTAGTTCAAGAACCACGTTATAGGTAAATTGAATTCAGAGGAAGGTTGAGAACGTTTTCATTATCCAGTTCATCCGTGTACTGACCGCAAAACGCGTTACAAAATATCCAGCACTTTAAGCAGAGGGGGAAGCACTTTCAAGTGTTACAGTTGGCCCTTTTTACGTTGTAACCACACAATAGAATGGAAGTACTCTACATTGTTGCGTTCAGGCAAAGGGCTGAAATTCTTTGAAAATTTGCATATAGAAAATTCATTTGCATATAGTAACTTCATTACCTGTAAACTGAATTCGGCACTGTTAGTAGTTTTCATAAACATACGTGGCCTCTGTAACAAGTAACATTTAATAACCAGGATATATAAGAATCATTGATTTTTATGAGCTTTTATTCGATGTGACACAGTGTAGATCTAAATAAGCATTAATGTTACTCCATACTGTATGACGAAAAATATTAATAAGCAAACAACTTGTGAATCGAGTAATCAGAGCGGTCAAGATTTTCTAGAATTTCCTCCACGTGTGCACTGCCTGGTTAAATAGGAAACAGTCTACTTGATGAAATTCTTTGCCGGACAAAAATATTGGGACACCCTTTAAAACGGAATAACTTTTTTAAAATTGGTCCAAACGACTTGAGATTTTTTGAGAAGCGGGAAGGATTAGTTTATTATCCGGGAAGGATTTTTAAATTTTCATTACAGGCTCGAATAAAAAAGTCGAAATAACGACCTTCACTATTTTCTTCGCTATTCCAACCAAGTGTCACTTCTTCTAAAACGACGAAACACGTCACCTAGTAAACTAATCCTTCTAGCTTCTCATAAACACTAAAGTCGTTTAGCCTAATTTTAAAAAAAGTTATTCTGTTTTAAAGGCTACCCTAATGCTTTTATCTAGCACTGCATGTGTTCCAAGTTGGTTAGGTATTCTTATTAGCGTTCTGTATTATTAACTACTCCCATCGACATAGTAACTATCGTTCTTTGTTAGGTCACCCAGTGTAAGTCACCTACACGTCACTGATTCACGACGATCACTAGCATCTAACGTAATAATTAAAAAGTCAATGTATATTATTATTATTATTACTATTAAACGTCTTTATTACTCCAGTAAAAAGCGAGGTGCAGCTAAGTAGTAAGCTGTTACTATTCCTGACCTTAACAACAAAGAAATACAGCAACAGATACAAAAACACAAACATAACAAGATAATAAAAATTGCACAAAAGAAGAGAAAAAAGAAAAAGATTTAAATCATTATTGCCATCTAGAATCAGACTTACGCATGGTATGTGCGTATGTAGGAGGCATATATCCTGATAAATCACAACTTTCTCTTGCATCTCACTATATCCAAATCCCCCCATTTAACGTCACACAAATGAAATGTCTCATAGCTCAACAAAATACAGCCAAAAAGCAATATACAGTATTAGAAACGTTTATTGCATTACTCAAATACTTATGGTGGATTCACTTTCACCACATTTAGCACTAGTATTCAGAAAGTAAATCTTCGCGCGATTGTCGACTACTTAGGTACACAGTGCCCGATATCTTGGTTAAAATCATTTAAGCACCAACTACTTTGTCAGTCGCGTAGTTACGAAGATTGTCGCGCAGGACGTGGATTTTGGGGTGACGCAATAAATATATCCGATGATGTCTCCAACGTCACGAAGGTGGGTTGGAGGAATGAGCGAGACGACGCGGCACGGCCGCGAAAACGAAGGGCGAGCGAAGGAGCCAGCAATTTTCCAAAATAGAACAGAAGTCGACAATGGCTGCGCCGACGGGAAAGAGGCCGACGACGAAAGCGGAGGCGATGGATGGCTTTAGCTTCGGTTTCCTGACGAGGTTACCGAAGTTTCGTCCGCAGATTCAATTTTAGTTGGCGCGCCAACCCGCGCCACCACCATTCGCGCCGCTGAATGCCACGTAGGTACCTTGCAGGGGTGGTTACCAGCCCCGTCTTTCTATATTCACCCTTCCACAGCCACCACCCACCCGTCCGTCGCCGGCCTCTTGCCAACGGGCTGCTTCGAGGCCACTTTATTCAGCTCCTATTAAGTTTTCGCGTTTTCCGCGCCTTCCACCTGATTGCGGCTTGTTTCGATCTCTCGCGTAGACAGCCCCCGCTACCCCCCCCCTCCCCCCCCGCCCCTCCTGCATGGCGGATTTATCGACATGACTCCTCGCCCCTGAACGGGCTCATTCGTTATCGCTGTTCCGCGGGCGCATTTCAATTTGATTATAAATTAATTAGACCGTCGGCCGGTGTACGGCTAACATTCAATATTGAGCGTTGATCACGGCGCTCGGCGTCGACGTTCCGCCGTAACAACTGTTAGCGTTGTTACTTCCACGGACAATTGCTGGTATTAATTGGTATAAAGTACGAACACCGGGCTGAATCGTATCGATGCATCCAGCCGGATATTATTTTCATCCCGCGCGAGTTATTCCTGTCGCAAATTAAGCGTTGCGCGTTCCGGCAGCGATTTTTTAGTTTTTTGTTTGTAGCGCTGTCTTGAATAATACGTAGGGAATCCTTGCGACGGCGGGAATGATATTAACGGTGGGGGGGATGTTTTTAAGGAGATTCATTTCTGGTATTTAGGGAGTTTAGTCTTTTCTGACTGTCTCGTGGTTTGAAATATTGTACCGTGTTTATTTAATAAATAATGTTAATTTAAAATATAGTAATTGAGTTAATTTCAACTAAATAAATACTATAAATTGGCACTACAATTGCCGAATGTGCCGCGCGTGTGTGCGTTTGCAATATTCAGGAACACAAGTCATACAAGTTTCTAAACACCGCTGAAACCACTTTGGGTTAGACAATTGAATGCTAGTCACATTCCACTGCACTATTATTAATTCAAGTCTTTCAAATCAGCTGCCACACGTTGTCCACGTGGCGTGAAATGAATGCCACTTCATACTCTCTGATAAATATTTAAAAACTATTGCATTGATCAAAGAGAAGAATGGACCTTGCGCATTATCACGATGACATCTAAAAATATCACTGGCGAGTAGGCTACGTCCTCTGACAATGCTCTATAGCCACGAGTGTCTGTCACTATCTGTGTCCTGCGAGGTAACATCGCGTTCAAGAAACTGTTTACCGAAAAAAATAGAGAAAGTCTAATTACCCATGCATTTAAACATGTACGGAAAAATGTGAAATGATGATGGGAAACGTGCAGTTCTTAAGCATGAAGATTTTTTGCTTGTAATCATTTTTTATAATCAGATTTCTGAACAGTGCTTACTTTTTGCGTTTATAACAGCAGCGAAAAAGTTCTTATATCATAGTATAAGCTGGGTTGTTCATAACAAACTCGTAGTTACTTTAATGCATACTATAATGCAAGGTAGTATCTTGCCGATTCACAATGTGAATTAAAAAAATTAAATTTGGGCGCTAATACTAATTGTAATGCTTAGAAATATATATTTCAAACACTATTTTAATGAAACATATGTTTCTGTTATCGAAGTATTCCATATGTTTGATAATCACTTATATGGCTTTATGAAGTTTAAATAATTTCTGTGTATAAATAAAAGAATGCAACGCTTCCCTATATTTTTTTTAGGAACGTTGTTTAATCATATGAAAATACAAATACTTTAATTCAGATAGTGCAAAGGAATACTAGCTCTGACGTGGAATACTTTCGAATTTCAGTAAGATTTGTCAAGGGCAGCTTTGAGCTAATCTACATGCTTACTTTTAATTTATCGGCTTACATTCAATTTCGATCTAACAAGGTGAATTCTTTTTTCATTAAGTGAGAAATAAAGAACGGCAAATGGGAGACAGGGAAGAGATTTATAAAATTTCAAGAAGAAGAATGTGGTGGAAAGTTCTGGAAGTCAGTAGTTTCCAAGAAACGCCAACGGTCAAGTTATTTTACAAGTGAACAGCTAAGGCGATCTTTCTTTTTCAAGTATATTGACAGTAACCCTTCGACGTCTAAAGGATGAATCCGATCAGCACGACCTCTACAAGAGGGAAAAGGAATAAATCGACAGCACTGCTATTTTCTCTACTCTTATCGTTTACAGTTACATTTTCTATTTTCCCAACTGTTCAGTTATGTACTACTTATTATATGCCACAAATTATGTATATATATATATATATATTTAAAGATAAAAGAATTTCTAAAAGTCCAAGCAATTTCGATAAATATTCTATCGGTTCTACAAGTCTTTAAATAAGTTTCATATACAGTGACTTTATAATTTCATAAATGTCCCCATCAGAGCAGTGTAATTAAAAACTCTAAATTATTCTTTGTGCCTCTGATAACGGGATTTATAAAGCCAAAAATTACCTTTTTATACAAAACACGGAAAACTCCTTTTCCGATTAGGACGAAACTAAATAATATGCGGAATTAAGAACGGATGATCGCCGAGGTGAATCGTAACAAATCTGCCAACGCCAGTTAAAAAGTAAAAGCGATTTGCAGTTAATTAACGATATACCGGCGTTTCGGTGGAGCGTCGCAAACGAATTGTAATCTCGTTGCAAAATTGATTATCCGGCCCGGATCCGTGGGGAGAGCGAGTGGCGCATCGTATAGGTGCAGTAGTCACTTCGGGAACAACATTTACCGAGCGGCGTAACGACTGATCCGTCTATTCCCAGTGGCAACGAAAACTCGTAAAACGGTACTTGGAAATTCGCTGCGCCAAGTTAAACTTGATGGAGACGAAGGGGTATGGCTGGCAGTGGGTAGTGCTGGTGTTGCTGCCGCCCAGTCGAATAGGTTTCGGTATAGCCGAGACCCAGAGGACCGAATGGCTGTCGGTGCAAGTCCACCGACGGGGTTGCGACGCGGAAACCGGAGCCGCTACCTGTCGCGACCGAGGAAGTGACCCGAGAGAGAATGGAAAACCTCATACACGGGGATGAAATGATATTGTTTTGGCTGAAAACGAGCCCTCGGCCGATGCTTAGGGGCCATTCTCCTGGTAAAAACCGTGCGGAGAAATATCAAGCAGTCACGTACATTCCTCCCCCGTTGCTCTTCGGCCGCGGCGTGTACGGTACATAACGAGATGTTCAGGGGGAGGTCGGAATGGACGAAGACAGAGGGGGCATCGAGGATGCGAGAGGAACCAGATATTGCCGCGGATAGAGATATTCGACGATGCTTAATGGATACTGGTTCAGCCGGCAGGATACGGGGAGGGTAGCGACGGCGACGCCAAGGCACATCGAAGGAGCTGAGGATCGCGGAAGTGGACGACGCACGAGATCTTCCGTGAATCCCTCTCTGTCCTCCTCTATCCGCCTCCGCGGGGGCGAGGTCTCATGGATTACACGTGGAAAACCGCATGGATTTGCGTGCAGTTGGCCGGCTGCCTTCGCTGCTAGAGCAAAATCTGACCCCCTTTCCGCAGCGGATAAATCTAAAATTTGGCATGAGAAAGACTCAGCCGTGAAAGACGGTTCTTAAGAAAAAGTCTCACGGTTAGAGTCGATCGACACCCGGCCGCCGGGATCTCCTTTCAGCGAAAAAATGCCCCGTGAGTGTGCTCGCGAATTCTCTTTCTTCGGCCCGGCGCGAGATAATGGAACCTTCTTGCGCATTGTACGGCTTTAGAGAAAGGATGAATTGCGTACTCAGCGCGAAACACTCGAATCCTATATTCTAATCTATCATGCGAACGATCGCGAAATGATCGTGGGGATTCTGCCAGAAGTGCTGCGTGTAGATATTATACGTAGCTCTTGGAAACGTACGATGGTTTAATGAGGATGCCTAGTATATATTGAATCTTCAGAAATTATGTGATAGTTAGTCATTAATATAGTAATCAAATTTTGAATGATGAATTGAGCCAAGTGTTTTCTTTTTGTATTTAAATATATAAATAGGTTGAGCGAAGTGAGAAACGTTGAATACAAAAATATAATGTTATTCCTGCATCTTTTTTTCATTTTTGTTGTTTATCTCAATCGATACACCAACTGATAAACTAGGAAGTGGAGATAAAGTAGTTATGTAATTTTATCCTCATTTCTGAGCTTGTAGTAATTTTCATTAAATAGTTACAATTTTGAAATTCAATTAAATTAAATGCACTAGAATAATTCAAGTAATGTACTGTATATCTATATATTGAACTATCTATTTTTGGATCTAGTTCTGAATATATGGGTGTCATCGCGGAAGAAGTTAAACACTTTGTTCACAATGCTGTGAAATTTGATAGATATTGTATTAAAAACTATTGCACATTAAACTATGCAAATTGACGCAAGGAAAGATAACAGCAAAGTGCCGTTTCAAATCCAATATTTTTCTACCTAAAAGTACGGGGAAAGCTTTTCCACCATGTATAAATTTAAATTAAAATTACTCCGTCGCTGAAAGACAAATATTTGTCGCAGAATTCTTCTCACGACCAATTCTGAACTTTACGCTTGACGATTCAGAATTCTAATTCGTTAGCATCTGTCATTGCGAAGACACGTATATTGTCAAGGTGCCTTTTAATTTCAACGAACCTTGCAAAACTATTTATTAATTTCCCACAATTTTCTATAAATCATTTATTAATCGCAATTAAGTGCCATCAGAGAACAAATCATCCTATAATAAAACTTCTCATTAAAAGTGAGTTTATAGTACTAAAAATAAAATGTTGCCAGTAGGAACAAAAATCTCGTTTGAAGGTGGATGGACTGACATTTTTAGCCATCACCCTGATTAAGGAAACAAAAGTGGCCATGAAAAATAATTTTACCTGTTTCTCTTACTTTTCTGATAAAAAGTTTGCAGCCTTGTGCCTAAACTTCTGAGTCACCCCTCTTGCTCTGTCTAACAACCGACACATATGTACCTACCTACGTCTGTGTGAGCTCGAGCTCTTGATGATGTTACAGGCGAGTTATGACCATACACGTAAGTCCCTTTTTATGTTTCCCTGGCTTTAATGCTAGGTGCTTCGACCACCAGCAGGTGTCAAACCGGTACAGCGTCTGTTCGCGTGTCAATTGCCTGGTTGGCTGACTAGCTGACTGGGTGGCCGTCTCTGTACTGGCTGGCTGGCTGACTAGAACACACCCTTGTACACCTAGCTATAAAGCAGCAGCTGTAAGCCGGATGCGGAATTCGTGTTCGCCGACTGGGTCGAGTTCTCGCGTCTCGAGATGCATGATCCACCGTAAATCGTTTCGTTCGACGCGCCGTCGAAATCGACTACCGGGCTGACCAAGTGATATAGAACAATAATAATGCCGCGCAATCTTGATTTATAAATCGTCCCGAATCTCCTGAATCTCCAACCCTGTATCAGCTTTTCAAACACGAGGAGGCGAGATTTTACGAAAGATACGATCGATCATATTTTATTTGGTCGCAGATTTCAATCCTGATTGTAATAATATTAATTAGTAATACAGATTATTCTCTGACAGTTGCGTAATAAATATATTCACATTTGATTACGTGCTTCCTGGTAACTTTGTTCTGAATTTGAAGTTTCTTGGTAATTAATTGAAACTATTAATTTGAGTTATTGTTCTGATTCGGTGAACCGCGTTTCTATTTAGTAATAAAAGCGTTGCTTTAGAATCGTCAGACTTATAATCGTGTTTGATCGTATTCCGTGTTTTGACGCCTCGTACCTAAAATATTTATATTGTACGCAAACTTTTGCGGGCTTATATACATAGAGCAGGTTCTATTATGGGTTCGAAAAGTTATTTCTAGCGTGAAATTCGTCTTCATCAGAACGTCGCGTGGCGCGCGAAGGGTTGTTTGAAGAGACAACCGTGGAACATCGTTCCTCTTTTAAAGCTCATTGCCCCTGCGTTAAAATGCGCGGTCATTAGGCACGTCCACGTGCCCGTATTTCGGTCTTCATTACTATCAATACTTTTTTCATGCTTTGAGCAAAATAACTACTAATTGAGGCGATTCTGCTCATATTCTATTACCTATAAATAGAAATGTGCTTTCAGTTAGTCACATTTCACTTAGTAGTGTCTTTAATACTAAAAGTTAATAAAAAATAATTCAACATAAAATTCTATACTAAGAATTTAGTCTTTAATATACCCAGTACGTTTTATTCGAAAACACTAAAGAATTACAAAAATACAACATTCAGATAGCCACAATATAATATTAATATGAAGAAAATTAGAGACATTAATTTCTTACTGTCCTTGTTATAACTAATAAACAGTGCGATGAATTTAAGTGAATTTTTAAAATATATTTCGCTATTATCAATCACTTTCCACCCAAAGTCAATCGACAAAAGAACAGCTGTTGCAACTGAAAATAATACTTAAGTACTAAGACTTCTGCGTCAGTCAACTTATTAGTAAAAAAAAAAATAGACGCAGCAAACTGTCGATCTCGAGTTTTCCATATCTTTTCCATCGGTTATTCGACATCCACACAGCCCCGGAGCCTATTAACATAACCTTCCTTAAAAGAAAAAACTTGTATCGTCACGAGATATCAGGTACAATATGGACGATCGCAACAGGCGACGTATATTATATTCGCTGTAGCAACAGCCAAAGTGGTTGCTCGCATTAAGTGCTTTTCACGCTTGTGGATTTAAGAGAGCAGGTAGCGGTAGGCTGATCAATATGCTAATATTTTGATGCTTCCACTCCGCTTCGAGAATTGAATTACGCTCAACGAACGAAGATAGATGGAGAATACGAGAAGAGGGTCGCAGGAGGAAAAGGGGCTGAAATAGGATGAGATAGAACAGTTCTACGTTTGAAGGGGAGTATTACACAGAATACCATTTTCCGCAGCAGCGTGCGCGTCTTGTACATGAAATGACTGAAATGAATTGCTATACATAATTATTGATAATTGTACGACGAACCCAAAGCGTTGTTAACATTTCCAAACGTGCTACACAGAAATAAAGTTTGCTGTGTTATTTTATTCGCGTGAGTCTTCTAATAGTCTCCAAACTATAGGTTAATAATTTCTGAAAATTTGTGAAAAAAATTGGTTCCCATTTGTAGCAAAAAATCCATATATGTATCTTTTCATCAAGCGAGTGAGCATATCATTGGCATCTTTACTTCACATTCGTTCACGTAATATGTACTGTAGGGACATTATACCCGAATTATAATAATTATTTATCGGCGAGATAAGAGCGACTACGGCGAAGTATTATTTACGCGTATCGAAGCATTTGTTGTTATTCCGGGCACGAAACACAATTTTAAGCGTTTCAAAGGGATTCGATTAATTATTAGAGACGTACACAGAGTGCTGCATCGTAGGTACAAGTGTTCTCTGAAACCGTAAATTTCGAGTTCGTTGAATTCACAACACGCCGTGGGGAATTCGGTATCAATGGAATTAATAGTAACAAGCCTGTGAAGTCGTTTCACGGATTTAATACCACTGAATTTCAACCTGGACGCGTTCTTACATCTTTAACAGCGTGTGTTTGATTGCAAGCCAGCCACAAATTCTTTGCACGCTTAGTAGAGATAGATTGTTTTTATCTGATTCGTGTATTCCGCGTAAACGGTAGCCCCGGTCTGTCGAATCCTCGATGGGTTAACGAGGAATGCTTGTTTGCGTATTTGTTACCCTCCTCGGGAGGGGGTGCTATCTCAATGCTACGCCATGCGGGTCCTGCAGCGTGAAACGTTACTCTCCACCCTTCTGCTACACGCGCAATAATCTCTCCCTGTACATTCACGTATGTACTTCTTCGTCGAGGCTCTGTCAAGGAACCTCCTTCGCCCCTGTAATTCTCACTATTTTTAACCCACGCTTAACTGGTGAAGTGGCAACTCTGTTACCTAACAGGTGACGTGAGGCCTGACGTACCCCCAATTTTTAATTCCACTTGCGCAGACAAATTTGGACTTTTTCTTCTGAATAAATTATTTATTTTTCGTAACGATCAATTGCTTCGTAGTTACTTAGGTCTCGAAGCTTCTGTAGCCAATTACCATTTTCAAAAATTTAAAAAATAAGTGACATAAATATAGTGCCAGGATACATTTAAAATTGTGTTCAGAAGTGTTTAAGTAATGTAGACATCACTTATGGGCAACGCTTTGCATGAAATTCGAAGTAAAACGAAAGGGAAAGCGACCAAACTTGAGGAACTTGATCACAGGGTGGTAATAGGTTGGGGTGGGCCTATTCGTAGGAATGAATTCCAGAGAATTCGGCGATTAGATAGGTTCCTATATCCCAGAGGCGGTAATAATGTAACTGGATACTCCAGATAATTCCGATAGAGATCTACTTATCGCAAGAGTAGGTACTGTTCAGGCAAAGAGGGCAAAGCTAAGAAGGAGGGAGAGGAAGGAAAGCAGAGAAGGTGGAGGAACTGAAACAAGGGGTAGCGGCGCGTCGCGTTCCCATCCAGATATCCTCTAGTTCCCGTGAAGCTGTGGCATGTCGCCTTGAAAGATAACTCTCACTATGAAAAGCCCTCAGTCACCGCTAACACTTCTCAGCTGAGATTTTTTACTCGCGTTGTCAGCTTTCCGCTAAGCCGTGCGTACGTACATATTGTTGGGGAAAATTGAAGGAGTTATAAAAGAAGGGAAAGTTCCCAGACTCTCCAGCTTTACTTACGAGAGCTGTAAACAGTGGTGCGTTGAGGAGAAGCCAGAAATAATACAATAAGAATAATCATTACGATCGCCCTTCTTTGTACGTGTCGAAATTTTTTTGTTGTATTTTTTTGCTCTCACCCCCTAGAACGGTGACATTTGATAAAAAAAATAGTTTCTGAAAAAGTTGATTGCAATCGGCCAACAGGAAAGGGTGCCGACCAGGCCTTAAAGTTTAGAATTCATCAGTGGTTTGAATTTGAAATAATGTTAGAAGAGCATTCAAGTTTCTGCAATTACTGTACATATAATTTTTTCGTGCTCCCAACAATTTCTTAGATAATAGCGTTTGAATATAGAGAGATCAGCACTACGCGTGTATAGATGTGTTCGTATCTTTGCGTTTGGTTCCAGACTTATTGTCAGGGGTTGCACTTACTTTGGGAGCGACGAAAACACATACATATTATTAGTAGAGGGACGTGTTTAACAAAAATTCCTACTAAAAATATGAAAAGAAGAGATCTGTTGAGAAAGTAGGTTAAACCACGAATTATCACGAACCGAAATGAAAAAAAATGTTGAACTCCCTTCTTTCTACACGTTTCACTTGGGAGCGCAATCACGGCCGCTAAACGCAGAGGCGATCATCGGCATTCTTTACAATTTCCTGCGGCAAGCAAGGGCGCAGCTAAACGACACGACCACAGTGAACAGAATCGTCAACGATCGCCGTGGTTCCTCAAGCACAAGTAACGACAACTAATGGGGAATTTGCGCCAAGTAAAAATCGAACGTCGCTGGTTTCGCAGCGACGAGCGTGTACAGGGAACGTTGCGCTGTAGTCAAACACCACCCACGGCGCAGTTAAAAATCATTCGGGGAACCAACTGATAATTTGCCATCCCCCGTTATTACGCAGCAATTGGATCGGTGACCGCAATCCAAACGCATCATTTCTACCCGTCGATTCGTATATTTTGCGGGGCTTCCCGTTAGGGGTGGGTGGCGCGATAAAATCTCGACCAGCGCCCGTCCGCCCGACTAAAGCGGCGCTTTCGTCAGCCTACGTTATATCTCTGTGATCGCTGGAAAAGAACCGCGGTCGATTTCGGGAAATCTAAAAATGCTGTCCCCGAATTGGGCTTGGTGGGACGTACGTGCGACGCGGAGCGATCGTACCGTCGAGATTGCAAGCGAGGTCAGTAAGCGAAGCCAATCAGATTTACGAGCCGGGACATATCATGATCGCCTTTACGACAATTAGTCACCGTCACCCTCTTTCCACCTGACGCACCGTACACGCGCGCGCGCGCGCGCTCACATGGACGAGCGATCGTAATGGAAAAGAGGTGGGACTGTCGTAAAAACCGAAGCGTGGGCCAGGTATCACCCGGATCGCATATCGCGCGACGTTCACTTTGAAGTTGTAGCTATAGCCACGCCCTAATTTATATTGATTAGGTGGCGGCCACTGTGAAAGCCAATCGCGGGTACAATCACTAGCCCCTACACGATTGTCTTAAAGAACGTATTCGGGACGTGTATCCTCTTTGCCCGAGGTAGCCGAGGTATACCGATTTGTCGTTACGGATCGATGATTCCAGACGAGCGGGGCATGTCGAATTTACTCTGATCGCGGGTGAACGTGTCGCTGGGAAATAAGAATTTAGTCTCTCCATGGGAATCGGACCGACACGCTGTAATTGGCGTCTTCTTTAAAAATGTTATCGTACGCGATGCGCTTTAAAGCTTTACAGCCCGTCCTGTTCCAGCGAACGGTACCGGGAACGATAGAGATTTTCGCTCACCACGTTTGTTTGGCGAACCACGAGAGCGGAGAACATTACCTATCGCCGTCGAAAGTTTCATAAACCTTCCACAATCGACCGTCCATCGTCGGTTCGCGAAACCGCTATAAATTGCGGTTTAATTGGCAGTGCGTTAAGGGGTAGTAATAGGCATTTTGATCGAACGGAAAAACGGCGGTGTTTCCCTCCCTTTCAATTCCTATCACGTGAAAGCGACCGGTGCATTAACAAATCCACTGGCTTCAATGGATAATCATTCTTTTTTTTTTTTAGAGAGAGAGAGGGTAACGCCAGTTTCCGGTATTCACGCATGCGCTTCCCGATATCTCTCAGTTGAGCTACCCGCATTTTGCGATCCGCCGTTCACCATAGACGGATGAATTCCCATGCGTTTTTGCTCTGACCAACTCGAACGAACCAACCAGCTATCCAGCAGCTCTGGAATGGCGGGAGATGGGCGAGGTGGGAGTCGGGCGGTAGGATAGTGAGCCGGGGATCGATGGAGATAATGCCCATTACCCTTAATACGAACTCGCTCTTCTTCCATCTCTTCCTCCCTTCACCTTTAACCCCCTCGTCGGTCTCTCCTTCACCCGAGCCATTCCATTCTCGTGGCTCTTCGCAATCTGTAACCGATGCTTTTTATCGTCTCCACTGACTCGATTCGAGAACTCCGCATTCTCGTCGTTATCATCATTGATCAAAATTTTGAAATCCCGAGCCCGAGTATAATGCCACTTCCGTAACGTCCATGTAACTTGTACAAAGAGGGGCGATTCTTGAACTCGATCACACCCCCATAAATTCTGCGCGGACCAGCGCCGATGGTCCCGATGTATTCGCCTCCGTGCTCTTTTCATTATTCCCCATTGCGGTCCGCGCGATTAGTTCACGTACCCCCGCTGCGAGTTGTGTCCGATCCGTCGATTTGTCGAATGCGATCTTAACGATACACCAGCTCGCTTCGATGTGTAATGAATCCGAAGAGCATCTTCCGCGAGGATGGTGAAATTCACTGCTGAAACTCACTCGAATGTTCGATCACTTGGCTCTTAACTCTTGCCCGCGTATCTTCTGTTTGTCTGTTTTTGCTGATATTTATTTTTCCGCGGCCGCATTAGAGAGCAATTTGCCGTGAATGCGCAATCATCGATACGGAAGAATATCATTGTTTCGCGTGGTGAACGTAGCTACACGAGTGTGTACTTATCCGGAGCGGTGCTGCAACGAGTTCGCCGTGAAGGGCTACTCTCTTGTGACTCGACGCGAGACAAGTCCTTCGTTACTGATTTAATTGCTTTGCTTACCTTTAGAAAACGCAGGCCGTGCTAGAGAAACAAAACAAATCGCGCTGGGTGTACCGTTGTGGCAGCAAGTTGTGCGGCCGCGCTAACCTGTTGAGTGTATTCGCGTAGGTGGTGAGTAGTGGATACGTACACGCGCGAAAGTCTGCGGATGAAGTTTCTCGGGGAAATACACGCGAGACTTCGTGCTCGCGAGAATTGTAACACGAACAATACAGAATACACCCGAACGAAAAGCTCGGATAATAATACGCCTGTAACTCGATACCGGCGTTGTTGTGAGAGCCTGAAAGAAGACTAGGAGGATCTGATAATTGCAACGATTATTTCGTGCTTTATGATTAATTCGCTGGATTCTCGGAGAATTCTGCATAAATGCAATTTTAAGGTAACGGTGCCGATAGAATTTCATGGGAAAAATTTTCATATAGATACTGTAGATACGGAGTACTATCCACCGAACCAGTTTATATATCTACAGAAATTGAGGACATTGCAACAAGGGCGCAGCTCCAGTTTTTTCCATATTATTTAATCATTGAAACACCATAGACAGTGTCCTAATTTTTATATTCATTAGAAACGGAATTACGGATTTCTCAATATTTCATTAAAGTAATCCTCTATAATCGTAAATACGTATCGCACAATCACAAAACCAACACAAATCGCAAAGTAATATAACAAAGTTCGACAATTATACGTTATACTTTCCGCCTGCCTCCGAATAAACGAGCGTAGCAACGCCGTTATACCGTAGTTTCATAGTGTTCTCAACAATGATTCGGCAATTAAGTGCACCATAACGGAAGTGATTCTAAAAGTTCAGAGATGCTGAACTGATACCAGCTCCGGATAACGGATATTAAAGATGGTTTTATAGCCGGGCTTCCCTGCGGACCATGTAAATGACTCGCACAGTTTAAATCGCCGACTGCTATAATCAGAAACAAATTCAGGACTTGTCTGAACGACGAAATTACCTATGATTAAATTCTATTCTCCTCTTGAGAAACATTAACATTTAATTAGTGGATTGAAATCCTGTATTATGAAATTGTTGAATGGTATTATTACTTTGGCGGTATTAAGAGGGATAAACATGAATTCCTTGTAATATTTTCATTTCACAGGTAATTCTTAGTTCGTAATTTATTTAAAAACTTAGTAGTATTCGAATATATTATAAGGCTTTAATAATTCCGTCGCACTGTAGAGGAATGGCCACTGTGCCGGTTCAAGAAGTAAGATCAACTTGACTATTTATAGTGATTTACGTTCACGAAGGATTATTATATTCATGCATCCAGATTATTGTCTAATAGTTGCATTCTGTGTATTGGAATTGTTGAAAGTGGACTACAGGTGTGCATAGAAATCTAAGATAACGCAGGTAAGTGCCCTGACACAATGGGACGTTATTCGCAAATGATTATTATTTTGCATTTATATGAATGGACTCGCGAGTGACTATATTTTTGGGTCTTCTTTATTGTAATTGATTGATGTACTAAAAAATAATTCTTCCGAGAAGAGTAAAATAAAAGGAAAGTTGTTACAAAGTATTAATTTTGCTTGGAAGTTGCTTGTCGTCAAAATTGACTGAAACGATCGTTCGTTCGCTACTATCGCCTTCCATTCTCGATTTTGACACAGCAGCCCCGTATCGACGATCCACGTTCTCGTTTCTCGAGCCCATAACTCGATCAGCAAAGGGTTCGCTGCTATGCAGTAAACACGTGTCTTGATCCCGTGTTGTCTGCCTTGCATTCGCGGATTACGTCATCAGTCCGCTGATGGTATGCTTTGAAATTAGCGGTATAACGTGGCCGAGTGTCTCGCTATGGAATAACAATGTCTGTCGCGTGCTCACTCGCGTGCACGCGCGCGTTTCTCCTGGCCATTGTGTTCGTCTAAATTCTGGCAATTTCAAACCGGCGTTGATGCCATCTCTACTTTCAATTAATCCCTTTGACGACCACGTAATATTCTGACACCCAGGATTACATGCTCGCTCGCCTTTCGTGGCATCCCACCACTTATCAGTGCTTACGTAATCCATTCGTAATGCCGAAATAAAGCGCGTGACATATCGAGTAACACTATTGGGTCATTCCACGCGAAACCGGACACTTTTTGAAGTAACATTTCGGATTTTGCCGATACTTGAATATGTTGTACTCTTTAGTGATATATCAACGTATCTCGAAGGATTTTTCAAAATTTTAAAAATTGTGGATCTTACAGTTCTTCGAAATATAGTATCGATCTTTTTTCAATAAATTATAATTGTTGAACTAAGAAACTCATAAAAATGAACTTTTGGGTGATTACGGTGGAGACATAAGAGTACCTAATGAAAATTATTTGACTTAAAAAAAACAAATCTTTGACCATTTATTTTGCAATTATTCTAAACAAATGCAATTTTATAATAGCAGGGCACTATTTAAAATTTTGAAAATAGTGGGGATAAAGCCCTATTTCTCCTCTTTCCGGACACGTTCTCAGAAATGCGGACACTTTAAAATTCGTCATAGGAAAATTAATTGAATGGCTCGGCTATACCTGTTGTTCTTATACAGGGTAGTAGTATCTTTTAGTGAAGATATCGAGCCCTGATTACGTAACTAATAATCACGCAATATTATTTTATCACGTTAAATATTCGAGTCGTGCACTAAATCTTTCCGGTAGTGTATAAACAAGTGTAGGAATTATATATTCATGTAAACCAATGAGCAGCATTCATCATCAGGCTTTCAAACAGTGATATGACGTATAAACAAATTAGCGAATGCATATACGTCTACGAAAGGGCAATGCGGCCGGTTGTTTCGCAATGCAATGGCAACGACTCTCATTTGCTTTTTCATGCATTTACAGCTACTATTTTTGCGACAATCCACGACCACGCAATCGAGGCGCGGTACTAGCGTCATTTCCATTTTCAATTAATCCTGTGATGACCACGTAAAACATTTTGACATCGAAAATTAGATATTCGGATTGTAATCTCCTCGCACATAGCAGTCGCGCCGCAGTGCCTGGGACTATTTCCCCCCCCCCTCCCATTTGTTTTTTGTTTTGTTCGAAATTTGGAATTCTCAAAAGTGCAATGATTTAAACAAGATTATTGAGTCCTCGCGAAGTTGTTGATACTTTAATATGAAAAATGATCACGTTAGTACCATTACGACTGCTGCAATGCAAGAATGGAACTTATCAATTATCTTCTGCGTAAATAGAATTTTACGAAATATACGACATTTATTGTCCTCCTAGAGGATTGCACGCGGAGTTGTATTCAGAATTGCATTCCTCCGAAATTGCGGTATTCTCTAATAACTGAACAGTATGTCCCAGGCAGAAGTTCATTAGCATCTGTTATTATGATTATACAGTTTAAATAATTTGGTTGCGAGCTCTCATATATTACTGTTAAGCTCGATTTCGTTATAAAAGTATCTTAAAGAATGTTTAAAAGACTGAGTCAAGTAACAGAAGTATAGATGCACATTAAAGATACACAATATGGTTCACCATAAACTTATACATAGAGTGCCGATAAATTCTTGGTGCAGCCAAGGTAGGCACGATACCTTCTGCAAAAATGCGACGAAAGTGCAGAATAAATTTCTTCCCTTGAGTACACGTATATCCCTTTGCTAAGGCGTGGCATGAAATTAACATAAAACTCGCCTTAAACATGCTAAACCCTCTGCATTTGTAAAATTCTCAGTATACGCTGTTTTTTCGTTGCTTGCTCTAATGTGTTTCTTTTTTAATTTTTTTTCTATCCTTCATTGAAAGTTGCATTCTGAGATACGTATCTACGCGTTTAAAAATAATTGTTTTTGAATGTACGAGACATTTTCGCCTGAGCATGGCCTCATATACATATTTATCTAAAATATGTCTAGTAATTTTTATGGAAGGTAGAGGCTAGATGTTTTCGCTAAATGTTTTATTTAAGGACACATTTATAGAGTATCGCGTACAGTAGTTGTTATGTCACACGAGGTGCAACTACGAATTTAAAGTGAATAAAAGCGAAGTAAATAAGAGATCTGTAACATTTAAAAGCGGAGGTGTCTTTCCATGTCAAATCGATCATTTTCTACACATGATGTCAGAGTTTTGGATTAAATTAAAATAAGACATATTTCACATGAAATTAGGGGTGGTTTAAGTTATCATTTTCTAAACTTCGAATTTCTTTAAAAAAATACAGGCCACCCCAATTTGTGCTTCTTACTCCTTTCCGTAAAAATATGGTTTATAAATAAATCGTTTTTTACAATTATCTATAGAACGATGTTCGTTCTCTTTTTATTTGAATCAGGAAGGATTGGTCTACCTAAATACCTGAAGCGTATGAAGGAACACATCTACATATGTGACGAAGTTAAGGGAAACATATTTACAGAATATTAAAATTTTTTAAATTTATATTTATTTAGACTCTTTATTTGCTTTGGGATAACATACATGCCTCGGGATTTTGTGTTTACCTTTCTCTAAATATCCTATATGCTTTTATGCATACCCGTGTGTACCTATACAGTACTTATACACGCTTCTTGTCTCTCACGATTGTATACTGTACAATTTACTCATTGCATTATACTATTGGCGTATGTATGTATTACACATCTCAATGTATCCATATTCAAGCATGTAGTTGTACAGTGAAGCTGCTATTCATAGCTCGTGGAACCACCGAAACAGGCTTGCTGACTTTTTGTTGTAGGTACGTTAATAGCGTTTCTCGTACGCAATACTATACAATGTGTATGTTTCGTTTCGGCTTGATGAAATTCGTTGGGAATTATGAAAGTGCTTAGCAAATACGTGATCCAAAATTAGTTGTTTATATGCTCTAGTTACTCTAGTATTTCAATTGATGAGTCAAGAAGTTTTGTAGGAAATATTTAAAATGATGACCATTCGATTGAATTTAAGCTGATACATGTTATGTTCGCAAATTTCAAAGTCATGAAAAAGAGATTATTGTATTAACTGAATTTTTTTAAATAAGCTTGTCTTTTCAATATCACACTTGCACGAGGAATAGGTCATGCTATATTTTTACATTTAACGTGGATCTCGCGCAAACAATTGGAATTGCAGATGGTTTTGAAACCCTTTGAAAGTGTGTTAATGGAGAACGATAGATAATCAATAATCATGTACACTGAACAGAATTTGCATCAATCGTTCTTGTGACGAAGCCACTAGAGCATAGCCCAACTCTAATATTCAAAACAGATAAGCAACCACGGTTCAATGTTTAATTCGCGCCGTTGTTAGGGTTCAATCGCGAAGCGGGAGGCTATTTTTTCGTCGGAAAATATTGGAAGCTCTTAATTACGTGTACGTTGTTAATTAATCTTTCTGTTTGCTTTCGAGCGCTATGCTAACTTTGCAGGAATATCGTATGAAAAACGTGGAAATTCTGCAGGGAATAACGATTCAGATTTGCTTGTGGATCATACTATAACACAATTCGTATGAATTGGCAATTAATTTACAATGAGCTTTGCTTTCTGCACTGTAGCGGTTATCTTTCCAGCTTGTATAAACTATTTAAGCAGGTTTCAGAAGCCCATTAGCTTCACTATTGGCAATGTTCAGGCGATGTTACTTCCCATTTATTTCGATCAATTTATGAAGTCTTGCGAGAGATACAAAATTCACCTCAAACCAGCAGATGTATGAGCTAAAAGGCTAATTGCCTTTTATACTCGCTTCAACTATAAAAACCAATAAATGGAGACCTACAGAGGGTGGAGCGTAATTCGTGGTACAATCGAAAAATGGGTGGCTGTGCTCAAACAAGTCGGAAATATTGAATAAAACAAAATTATTTCGTGCGAGGCTTCATTTTCGAAACAATCGATTTTATACTTGGCAAGCATGTCTGTTTATTACTCGCAACTTCTACTTACGTACTAGTTTTCGTCAACTGTGACCTAGTCCAACTAACACAAATTTTTACTGCGTTTTTTAGATTCTTTAAATTTAGATTTTCTAGATTTGCCGCTAGGCGTTTGAATTTCTACTAATAGATAATATTCAGAACATTACTAACCCTCAACTAGTGAGGTGGAAACTTTGTTACATAACTGGTGCGGTGGTGTCTGACATACCTCAATTTTTATTTCCATTTACACAGTAAAATTTTGACTCTTTCTCGGGACAAATCATTTAAGTCTTTCCAGTAAGTATATTAATAAAAGTGATAGGTAATAAATTTTTATTTGTAATGAATATAAAACTTCTATTAGTTATTTTGTATCCTTGCACGATAAACCGGCTAAAGCATCGTCATAAGGTCCATGAGACCCGACGGCACAGGTTAAGGGTTAAAGGTGAAGTCAACAAAGAAGTGGAAAGACGTTTTCAAACTGAAGTGTAAGAGTAATACATATGTTGAACAATTTCGAACACAAAAGAAGTTAATGATCTGTACAAATACAGCAATGCATTTCCTTTAGCCTTACCACTATCAACGTTTACAAGTACAGCAATACCAGCAGAAATATAAAACAATGGGTAGCCAAATCGCACTAACGTGCGGAATCCTCGAAATTGATTTTCTAGAAATCGGAAATACGAAAAAATTGTATACCACATTTTCGATTCATTTTTTCCACGCGGAAACGCCTATGACCGAGTGTACCACGAATTACAATCTGCCCTGTGCAAGTTAGACAAAACGGTGGACAATTTCGTGCGCAGCGTGAGTGGTTAATAATATTTCATGAGCTGAAGATTTCATAAGACCTACTGCTCCCCTGGATGCTCTAGAAGCGTAAATCTCGGAGTATCGATTTGCGGTAAAAAGAAGACTGGTCCAAATCTATTCGATAAGGAGCAGAAAAGAAAGGAATGGCCGGATAAAATAACGAATTATGCAAATGAATTGGAATTCCATTAAGAAAGTTAAATTTATTCTTCGGACTTCTGGGTGTACTCTTCGTGAACTTTTTTTTTCTCGAAAAGTCTCGACCGCAAACACGTGGAACGTTAACCGTGGGAAATTAGGTAAATTCGAACGGCAGAATATTTCGCGTGGTCATTAAAGGATTAATTGAAAATGGAGATGACATTGTCGCTGCTTGAAGATTACTGGAATGTGGATTAACGGGACACGCCAGGTGTAAACGTACGCGAGTAAATGGACCAGCACCCCAGAAACATTGTTATACCATTGCGAAACATTCGGTCGCGTTACAAGCTTGATTTTGCAGGCATACCACAATCCCGACTTGCATTCCGCATAGATGCGCCCCAGAGCCTGCTAGATTAAATAATGCACTTGTGACACTAAATTGCAATCACACAGGGAAGGAATATTTGGAGGAAGTCCTCTCCCATTTCCTATATACATATGCACTCTCGCAAGAAGGCCACATGAGGCGATGCGCAGTAGGGTGGACGAAATGGGGGCACATTTTTTTGTATTATTCATCACTTCTAATAATTGACACTAGTTGGCTTTTATAATTGTATTTAAGTAATTTTGAGGGGGAGTCTAGCTTTTGTGGGCTTAATCTGAATCATTAAAGGCAAGTTTCTTCACTATTAGAAAACTATCACAAAATTTTTATTTTTTCGTTCCACCCTGTTGCGCAGCGGTTTTCGATATTCGGTTTACTGAGCACTAATCTTACTGATCACTATCATCGAGTACCTAATAACAGAAATATACGGTAGAGCATATAGAAGAAGAATGCAACGTTTCACTTATAATTCCCAATACCATCACATTTCTAATCTATCAAGAAAATCATCTGATTGCTGTGAAAAATATATAAATCTTCTCGCCGCACTAAAAGTGTACTCAAAACCATTGCGCAGCTGAACAATGTTGTCAGAAGTCGTGCGATAACATACGATTCACACTTCCTACACAGTGATAAGAATGATACGAGACTAAATAGCACCTTGTCCAGCTCGCAACGAAATCGTTCCAGTTACATCAATTCAGAACGGGAAGCCTGGGGCACAATGAATCGTGGTCTGATTCATCACACGGCCATAACGAGTTTTATTAAAAACTTATCGTGACAGACCCTTCCCTACCATCGTGCCGCCGAAAGCACTTCGCTGGTGACGCAGGCGGTTCCAAAGAAAGCCGCAAGATTAATTACTCCGACTAGATGCGCCGGGCGCGGAGAAAGAACGAAGGAAACAGTCGCGCGCCAGGAGGTTCGGGGCGATGCCTGCGAATTAAATATTCTACTCTCACCCTCGGCACGCTCGCGATATTAGCGTTGTAACGTGGTCAAATGTTTCGCGACGGAAATGACAACGTGTGCCGCACATTGGCCGGGCCTCACGTTCGCGAGCGCAGCTGCGCGCCTGTGTACGTGGCATTGTGTCGACTGTTAAGCATTTGATACGGCCGCCTTCCTGTCGCGCGCCCATTGTCGTCGGCCCGTTCGCGACGTAACCGAGCCAGCCGGTTCCTCGGTGTGCGAATCGGCTAGCGATACGGATACGGTGGCCTCTGGTACCGCAACGCTTACCGAGCTATACAGGCTGCGGCAAAATTTGCGGCACGAGCAAAGACGGATTATTCGCGCAAAAATCGGCGATAACTTTGGAATCGATAATCTTCTCTCGGCGGGCCTCGCATCACCTAATTCAAGTTAAAAGACGGATTACCTATGTAAGGTTAATGTAGGCAACCCGTGGCAATCAGGAACTTACATTCCCAAATAGTTTACGGAGCATGTTAACCCGCTCAGAACAGGCTTTGACTGACATACCATGCAATGTACACACTATACACGTGCACGCACGCACAAACAGAATCTTATACATAATATATGGGGTTTAAACAAACAATGTAACACTGTAACTAGCTCGAGGAATTGATTTACCGGGTTACGACCTATCAAGAAGAATAACCCGATTATTTGGGTTACTATACGCCATTTAGAATCGAATCTAGTTTGGCTTACGATTTCAAACACTGTGCGAGGCTCCGTTCTCCAGAAAGACGACATTATTTCGTTGAGTTTGCAGTTACTTCGGCTTGACTTGTATGGTTGTGGATAAGTAAACCTGCGCTTGAGCTTGTACACTGCTGGACAGAATTAAATGATCACTGTAATTTCTCGTAAATTTTGGGCTTTTTCAAATGGCTGTATCTACGCGAAAAATCATCGCAAAGAATATTCGAACATTCGTGGTCACACCTTCTTATAATCACAAATTGGTCACATGGGATTCGCTGCACCCCAACGTCATTATTGAGTTACCATCTTCGTATTTTTGAATCTTCTAACTTCTGAATGATAATTTTACATTCGGGATATTCATACAATCGTGTCTCCAATAGTCTTTCTCTAGAAACGTGAATTTTGATATGAAATTTATAGTTGAAAAAACGCGATTTTCCACGGTTGTGGAACAAAGCGATTTTTTTCGCGATAAATTCGCTTTGGAAGTCGAAAAGGCGCGACATGTGAACGCGAAAATTACTCATGGGGTGCGATACACGCTGTGTGGCCACAAAAGGTTAAAAAAAAGCATTGTAATGAAGTTTCTACTTTTTGAATCAGGGACTCAATTTTTTTTTTCCATCCATTCTGGTACTGTTTTATCAAGATGAAGCGCAGGAAACGAATTTTTAAAAATTTCTGTCAAATTTTGAACGTATGCACGGGTGAAATTGTTTTCAGGTAAATCCAATGGAAGGCTTGAAGTATAAAAACCTCAAGTGTGGAAAAGCTTTTTGCAAATATGCTTCGCGGCCACTTTTCGCGGAGATACAGCCATTTGAAAATTACCAAAATTTGGGGGAAATTATAGCGATCTTTAATTTGGTCCGGCAGTGCATTTAATCTGTCTTACCGTCATATTATATGTTAAGTATCTACCTTACGCATATGTGGAAAAGTGTCAAGGTGGAAGACAACGATCTTAGATCTCAGCTTGTGAATGAGTATGTTACATTCGTACAAATCGGGATCTTGAAATGGAAAGTAAGCACGCTGATGAATATGTAACAGCTGTTTGGAAGTAGCTGCTAGATAGTATCTACTTGTCAGTCAGATTGGTTGGTGACTCATTGTCAGAATAGACACTATACCTATTTCATGTCGTTTCAAATAGCACGTTATACTGTTTCTTAATTACTTTACATTGCAAAATAATGTTGAACATTATTTTTGCATACCTGAGGAAATTATTCAATCAGTCAACTAATCTTTAAAAATTGATAAGTCTGCCTTTCCTAAATGTGTATGTATATTAGCTGTACATGACCAGTTACTCCATTTGGTCCAAGTTATGCCGAAACCTACCAACCCCCAAAGTGACAAAAAATTATTTAAAAACACAGTACGGGTCCCACAATTTTGTGATGTTTATTCAGCAAAAAAAATTAGGCTTAAGAAACAAAAACTAACAGAAAATTTAAAATAATATTAATTATACTACATCCTACTAAATAACCCATTAAAAATAGCAAGGAATAAAATATATCAGATATAAATAAAGCTACTTTACTTTACCAATTAAAGTCTGCAAACTAAATTTACTCAATTTCAGATCATTGAGGTTTGGTAGCTTTCTGCAACAGCTTGGCCCATTTATTTTCCTTCTTACACGTAGATGACCAAACATACAGGCTAAGTGCAAATCTTTAAATATGGTTTTCTTGTCAAATTTTCAATAATGCATCAGTTGCATTAAATACACTACTGCCCACAGTGTGCAAAGAACAAATTATATACAAAATTTTCGTTCTCGTTTGCCTTAAAATCGTCCTCCAGAATATAAACGAGACTGTGCAGTGCTACGCAATTACCTTTTACCATATTCTTCTATTCAACCATAATAATGCGCAGGCTGTAGTCTGCGAAATATTTCACTGTCCAAGTATCTTCTATTTTACATAAGTCATAAGGAGACGTTGCCACGTGCATGTAGTAGGTGTCCATCCAGTTTGACGTTACTGTTCCACGCACCTGTGTGTACCGCGCACATGGTCAACCACTGTCGCACGCTTTATAGCAGCGTGTCGGTGTGTTTGTTCACGCTTCCTTAAGCTAGGTGGTCGGCTGCTTTTCAGTGCAACTCCAGCCGCTTTAGTACTGGCCACGATATTCGGCCAACATTCGCGACATTATCTTCGCATTCGTGGCGTGTGCTCCGTAGCTTCGCAGTTTGCGCGCCGTGACCTTCGCCGTTCGTGTCGGTAGGCAGCCGATTACAGTGATAACGGCAAACCCTGCTGTGCTTCGTGTTAAAGAACCGAATACTGCGCGCCCGCACCTCCGCCGGGCTCGATTGTTTTGGGACTCCTTTCTAATTACTCCTCTAAAACACGCGAAACCCATGTCGTTCGTTTCCCCAAGTTCTACGGTTGAAACAGTTTTTGCGTTAGTTCCAGGCGACCTGTACAATGCGTCGTAACGTCGCATAGATTAGACGGAACGCAAAGTACTGATACATTTCTAACACAATGGTGACAGGGATTTCGTGCCTCGTCGGGCACGTCCAAACAGTTGCTGCGACACTTGCCCCTAGCCATGTAGCGTAATTGTTGTGACGTCCTGTGTTTGTGTGCCTAGAAGTGCGGTTAATTAAATCGATACACGCGAATCGGCGAAAAATCGTTACCAAGCTAGGTGAATTAGAAAGCAAACAGGCTTGCGATCGGTGGGCGATTCTAAGTTTTATTCAACGAGCCACTGGGGTATCTATCGCATTATGCGGTAATCGTAGCGTTCAGAATATAAATTGACTACTTTATGATTGCGGGTCAGTTTTTTCCCACGGCTGGGAAAGTTCGCGAAATCTCTCTCGTTTACTTGAGTGTTTTACGTAGTAATTAGATTGTTAATAGTATTCTTTCGATGGGTCGATTTTGTGTCTTTAAAATCCTATGTGAAGGGTGTTGTAATTTTCTTTGGGGATTTGTTTCATTAAGAAGGTTGCTTTTTTTTAAATTTTGACGTGTTGACTTTTTAATTATTGTCTTTGTGTTCGTGTATCTTTTCCTTCGGAATAAAGAATTTACTCAGTTGGTGTTCAGCAAAGTTACAATATCAATAACATCGTGGAGGTAAAATATAAAACTGTAGTATCGTAGAACATATTGCGTAGTCCTTAATGTTTTAAAGTGACGGGCTTACAATAAGGTTTTTGCTGCCTGAATTATTTTTCCTTGCGCACAGTGGAACGTTCGATAACCGAGTTACTCGGGAAACATGACCGTTCGGATAAGGTAATTTTCGAATAGTGCACTCACTTTCCTCATGGTGATTATTCTACATTTCAGATGGAATAATGGAACAGAGAATTCTAAAAGTGCAAAGTAATATGTACATGAACGTATTATTTTCTCAATAACTTGTTGCATATTTTTCCTGCTTCTAAATTTCATAAATTTCTTAACATGTCTAATGAGCCTGACCACCTAATTCCTTTATCTAATGCCATAAATTCTTCAGAGTGAGGAGGCACATTTTCATTGCACTTTTCTCCTATCTGAAAATAAGAATTTAAAATAAAAATTGCCGTACTTGCGGCAATTAAATATAAGTTTGTGCCTATCTAATCAGAGGAAAAAATAGTATGCTTGGACAATTGGTGTTTGAATACTGGAGGTCCTACCGTATTACCATACATTAATCAGATGTGAAACTTTCTCTACGACTAATGCGGTATAAATTTTTTTTAACAATCACTTGTTGCATCCTTGGTGACGCATCAGTGTTCCCTTTAGCAGTATGAAACGCTCCTTTCACGGTTCCCGCCATTCACGACTCAAAATGGCATGTAATTGACTCCGGTGACAATTATATGCGCCAATAGTTTGAGCATAACCAAGCGACGTCTATTGTTTCTCACTGTGATGACTTCTCTCTGCAATAATCAATAATTTGGATAGGATCATCTGACACATGGGCAAGTGACACACAATTCCTAATATAACTAACAAAAACGTGACACTTGCAGACAGGATTTGTTCCAATAGGACTGAGATAAAAATCTTTGCATTCGATAATTATCAATTGTCCATATTCCACGCCAAATATGCTACAAACTTGGAACCAAAATTGACCGAAATTACTCGAAATGTTTTTTTTTTCAATTTTGCACATGCAATAGATTCACTAGTGAGACATCGAGTCCAGGTGTCAATTTTTCTGCAGGGCTTTAGGAGCGAGAGGGGGGGTGGGATCAAAGTACGAATTTTACAAAATACATCGGCGGTTGTAACTTTTTATACGAAAATGATATCGAAACGTAGCTTGTTTATTTTACAATAAAGAATCCAGATGCGCACACAGATTCCAAAAAATTTGTTTAAACACTGCATTAAATATCAGCACTTTATTGTTAATTTTTCTGGTCGAATGTCAATCGATTTTCTTGTACATTTGCGAGTGAAAAGTATATACCCAAGTACAAAATACGGATAAAAGGGAATTTTTATTGTTGCTTTATAAAGAAAGTTATTATACCTCAATCTTTTCGAATTTTGTACAATTCCGAGTCCTTGAGTGCGTATAATCACTTTTACAAACGTCGAACAGATCGTGCCCAGAATTTCTGTTTCGCTAAGGGAAGTTTGAATACAAATACCCGTTGCTTTTCAACTATTTTATTTATCCGAGTTCCTCTGACATCTCCCGAGTCGCAAGCCGGCGTTACCAATTCTTATTGTATCCCCACCACGAACAAAGGAACTTTTCCGCTATCCGTGATCGACAATTTCTCTCTCTCACCAGCCCAGATTCCCTGGAGACTTAAAATTCGTTCCCCTAAACTGTCGCCAGGCACCGCGTAATGCACAGAAGCCCTAAAACCATCGACGCGTAAACCAACGGCGACGTAATCAAATGGAATCCGCGTAACCGGCCGACAATCGTTTTTATCTATCCGAGTCCGCGGCGTGCAATCAGAGAGGCGCCCGTTGACTCGTGACGCTTCCGGTCCAGGCTTCCTGCTCGCAGAACCGCGCCGTTTCCGTTCTGCTGGCCAGCCCACCGATTCCGACCTGCCGTCGTCGTCGTATATCGCGGCTCTGTGCCCGAGGAGCACTATCGAAATCACTACCAGCGTCTCGTCACCGTGAAACACCGCCGCCCGGGTGATTGGAGCCGGAATAATTGACTCGAGTGATTTTTCGTCGTCGGCGAGCAGAGGCAGCGGCGCCCCGTCTGCGTCGTTCCGCGTCGATCGGCCACCCTGCGTGTACGTGCCAGAAACGGGGTTACGCGCGACTTTCCGTGGCGATCCGCGCTAGTGTAGGAAGACTCGGCGGGCTCCAACTTGATCCGACTTTGCATCGGTTAGCTAACTGTTTGGGAGACTGGCGCGCGATTGCCAACGACAGTCGATAAATTATGGCGATGAGTGCGCTGGCGTTTGGCAAGGGAGACGATTACGCGCGGCACGATGGCCGTTTAACGGTGCCGGTGTTAGGGGAATTGTTGTTCAAGTGACGTGATTGGTTAGCCAGGTCTTTTTTTATGGGTGTTCGTTGGTGGAGGTCAGCTGAAGTTTGTGGTAACGTATCGCTTTGCTGTGTCTTCGTGTCAGGAATGTTTTTATTCGGTGATGAAGCTTTGTTCAAATTGGTGCTAACACGGAGTGCAATTTATTTACCGGGTTTATGAAGGACTATTGGTTTAACAATTCCACATGTGTTCGTTACGTGCTTTGAGCCTGTCGTGTGATATGTTTCGTACCGGTGGAGAGTGATTTAATTACGGGGGCGTTATTCGTAGGAGATTCGTCTGCTTTAAGTCATTCCTTGCGGGGAGCATAACTGAGGAGTGATTTTTCAAAAGGGCACATTTCCCTTTTTCGACCTTGAAGCAACGTTTGATGGAATCGCCTTAATAATGTGAAATTGCACCCTCCAGTGGCGCAAATCGCTAGAAAATAGATTCAATTCCTTTTTGAGAAATTGAAGTGGGAATACGTGTTTCATGCCAAAGGTGTTATTTTCAAGTTTGATGACATAGTGAAATAATTCTTTAGTCTGGAACAAAACGGACACACTTCCTATACTCGTCTAGGAAATTGTGATGAATACAATAGGAACTTAATTCCACAGAGTTACCCAAATATATACTAAAGTAGCTTAAAAATGTACCCACTGTCATGTAACCATAAACATTATATTATATTTCGAAAATGGCTTCTTTTTTATAGTTTCCATCAACAGGGCTTATTTCCAAATGTTTCTTTTAAATAGCTATTAAAACAATGTCGCTAAATTTAACACATTGCCGATATCAGATGGAAGAATAAAATGTACGTGTTCTAATAAAGAAAAGATTTTTTTTCACTAAACGTAGGTGCCCTTTTGAAAGATCACTCCTCAACTCATTTTGAATTTTAATCAGATACTCGTGGAAATGTCACAACCATTGAACATAAATTATAATCCCACCAATTCCCTCGTGTTAGGTTCACGAATACAAAGGAGCTCATCCCTCAAACATAAATTCATATTGAAAGATTAGACGCTTAGTGAACAAAGCCCACGTTGGATTTAAATAACCATCCCATTTAAAAAGCACTGTCACTCCCCTAATCGCCCGTCTGATACCCTACATTCTGTCACTCGAAAACCTGGAAGTGCATCCCACGCGGTCTGTCACAAAGTAAACAGTGTGCAGTGTGCTCTCCTGTGTCTGTCGTCGTGGTAAACGAGTGAAACGACGCAGTTGCGTCGCCGCGCGTACGCCTGAAGCTGGGACTGCGATGGCTGGACGTTGCTCGGACCTGATCAACGTTCGCGTTGAGTGATCGGTATCCATCGCCGTTGAGAGAGATCTCACACAGCGATCGGGTGGACTAAGCAGACGCGCTGGCCGGTGCACGTGTACGCGTCGGACGTGAAAATGGCGGTGGTGCCTGGTAAGAATAAATTGAAAATGGGCAGCGCGGGCCGATACTACAGCGCCTATCTCATCTACGACGTGGCGAACTCGTGCTTGGCCGCGTTGCACGCTAAGATGCCTCCTCCGGTTGTCGTCACGCGAACCAACCCTCTGTCTCCTGTGCACGTTCAGAACCGGCGTAAGTTTCTTTCGTTTTTTTTCCACCCCCTCCTTTGGCCTGTTTCTCTATTTTCTGGCGTTTCTTGTAACCGTATTGTTGCTGGAAGCGGCCGCGATCGCTGACGCCCCGGTTCGAGCGGGCTCGCTTCATCGCGGAGATTCGCCCGCAACTGCACGGTTGCCATTGTGCCAGCGTGATTACCGAAGGAAATGCAGCGGCGAGAGAGACCATAGGCTGCTCCGAGATAAAGAATAGGCCGCGTTTCGTGTTATGACAGGGGTTGATGTAGCGCTCCCACCGTGGCTTCCATGTTTGATCAAGGCTGGCCTGGTGTGAGACACACCAGCGATACCCATCCGCGGAGTTATCACACGGACCCGAGATGGGAGCTTGTCTTTTCTCCTTGCCAGTCCGAAGGGAGCCGTACTAATTGAATTCTTTGAAGATCAGGAAAGAGAAATGACTGGCTGGAGTCATTGAGATTTACTGCTAGGGTGTTTATTACTGAAATCAAAGAATGTATTTCTGAAGCATTTTAAATTCAAACACTACAATATTGTCCGTGACGATATGGATATCCAGCCAGCAGTTATCAAACTCATCTCGCGGGAAGCTTGAGTAACATTGATACTTATTCTCCAACAGAATTGCCGTTAACGGAATTGTTCGCATCGAACCAACTAGTTAGATCTGTTATAGGGTTAGGTCTGGTGCGAACGCTTTACCTTCACTTTCTTCTTCGATTCTTTCGAACACCTCATTGCTCTCCCATCTCACCTTTGTTCCCCAGCCGCTGCAAGGTTAGGTAAAGAGGTAAGAAGGCGTAGGTGCCAGGGTAGGAAAGGGTGGAAACACCCTATGAGACGGGATAGCGTGTCTGTTTTGATTTATAAGAATTCACCACGAACCCCTAACCCACCGTCTCAAGCTTGGCCTCACCTCGGCCTCTTCTAGATCGAGCTAGATCACCCCCCCCCTCCCCCACCGCCCGTTGCACCTATCTCGCGCGTGAATAATAGGCAGGTACCCAACTACCCTTCTTTCCGCTAACCTCGCCTCGTCCTCCGTGCCTTCCTTCTTCTTTTTCTTTATCCTTCCTCTTTGCCACTGTCTCCCCTGATGGTGCACCGATCATTCTTCTCGCGGACGACGGACGAGCTTCGCTTCGTTGTCGGTCAACGAAACTATCTATCAACCCGTTTCCGTCCGCGCAACCGCCGATATAAACTATCAGGGAGTCGTGAATGATTCTGCCTTTTGTGCTCGTGTGTACGTTGTTTGTTTGAGTGCCCGCGCGAAATATGTGGACCGTAGATAGAACTCATGGTGGTCGCGGCGAGTTGCACTGTTGATCGCGAATTTGGAATACAGAGGTATCGAGTTGGAGTGCTTTCTCGATATTTCGATGAGATATCGAATTTGACATTTTTACGCGAAATAGATACAATTTCTGTTCCAAGGGGAATGTGGGAATGGTTAAGTTGTTCGTTGTTTTAAGAGCAGAAATGCCTCAAAGTGTATTTAAATATTATGGACGGCGTGTTGATTGATTCAAGGAATGCTCCGATTCGCCGTTTCATCTTGTCTTCAAAAAGAAAGATCCAGTGACAGTTCTACAAGTTCGTGAAAAAGTGACCGAATTCCGAGGGTAGAATGTAAATTTGCAGAAGCAACAGAGTCTATTTTCTCTTCTTTGCTTCGGCGCCTCAGCAATCGCGCACCGTTCGTTCTTCTTACAGGCGACACACGAGCTTGATCTCGTCATTGGTCAACGGGACGATCTATCAACGTATGTGCCAGAACAAGAACCGTTACAAAACATTAGCGAATCATGAAAGATTTTGCATCAGCGTTCCGCTGCAACGTATATATGTATATATCGGGGGCGAGTCATCAATCTTTTTACTTTAATGGCCGCCAGTCAGACTCGGCCATGATCGAGATGAGCCACGATAGTGGACAGATGAGTCGTGTTAATTCGCAGATGTCGCGATTTCGCATTCGCAAATGCCACTGTTATGTTTCCATTGCCACGATCGTTCTTGCGGGCTTTAATTATGCTTCACCCCATGGCGGGTACAACTTTTTTTCACGTTTGACGTGGCCTGATGCAAAGTGAAGTTTGGCTTGCGTGTTCTTTATAAAGCAAACGAATCTCTGAAGCTGAGGAATATTATATTTAATCATCTAACGGGTTCACCAGATACAAGTAACAATAACGTGTTAGTTTAAAATTGGTGTACTTATATTCGCCTGGGTTTCAAGTAGATATACGTAATATATAGAGTAACTGAAAAAAGTGCTGATTAGGGTGGCTCTTATTTATTCTTGCTGAAAATTTTTTCAAGATTTTATCGCCACATTTTAAAATTTTAAGGTCCAAAAATTTACAGAAATAGTGGCAAAGAAAAAAAATTGCCTGGGTGCGATACACCCCGTGTGACCACGAAGGGTTAACGTTTTCTGTTGACTTAAAGATTCATATGATTTTAAAATACTAAAAGGATATTAAAAATTGTGTAATACTTGGCAGAAATGTAGGAACAGGTTGCAACTATACTTCAAACTCTCCTTGTAATGGTTTCAACGCGTACACGAATAAGTATCTACTGAAGCAGGAAAACAATTGTCCAGGCTAAAATTCTCAGCGAGTTAAATACTAAGCGAATTCCGTTATTGGTCGAAGATAGGAATATGTGCGAACTTTTTCAATACACGCTTGTCGACCTACTTATTTTCTCAATGAGAGCTTCCATAATGACAGACCGTATTGGCACGGCGAGGCTGTCATTTTTAATCTACACAATTACCGAGGATTTAGAAAAATTTTTCGCTGCTAGCCGTCGTACACTCTCACGCCGAACAATGCAATTTCGTAGCACTTCAGCTCGACGTGTTTCAGTCATTACCTTAAGAACTGATTAGGTACTTTAGGAGCCCATACAGCATAAAGCAGCCCTCCGATCTATAGCGGTGTAATAAAAATTCTTAATTACGTTCTCCATTACACGTTTCGAAGAGATTAGGTACATTCCACTCTTTGTTACTTTAAATATAACGTATTCAGAAGTTAAGAACACTCGAAGTATAAAAAGATACGTCGAGTTCAACGCGACGCAGGAGAGCTTTCACTTATGTATTTTAGGTTTTATACGGCCTTTTAATTTATGAAGGATTAATTCCACCCTCCTGCGTAATGATATAAATTGTTTCATTCGCTAACTTACTTTTAAACACTTTCTTTCCGTTACTGGTTTATAGCTCTTACAATTTCGAAGGGCAAGCGCGCTAGAATTCATTTAAAAAATACCGAGACCTTCAGAATTTAAAAGTAAGCTTGTTGAGACCAAAAACATACAAAGCATACTGACCCTAAAGGTGCGAACGCACGACGAGGTTTAACATGAGACTTTTCTGTCATGAGACAAATATCTCAGCAACAACTAAATGTAAATAATGGAACTCGTCTCATGAGAGTCTAATTTCGTGAAACTACAGAAGAAATAATTAAAAAATAATAAAAAATAAAGAAATAATTGTCTCGTGGGATTAAAGTATCACGCGAGACACGATCTTTTGTCTCGTCATGGATTTACACCTTAAGAAGTTCGCCTTGAAATCAAGAACGATACGGTAAAAATGGCGCCCCTTTCATATTTCATAACCCGACGTTGCTTCGACAACAAAAGAGCCGAGGTGACGAAATCGAATGACCGAAGACGAAGGCTTCCAACTTTCTCATCGATGCTACTCCCGGGTACTAAAACGAAGTACCTAATATTATGCCCACGCTACATACGGCCATGTCACGACGCGGCTCGTAAAATATTTTAATCCCCTAGTTAAAGCGCGATTGAAACTTCCATCGGAGGCGAAGGGTACGCTCCGAGAACGTGAAAATTCTACAGGTCGTGCGGTTAATAAAGAGAAAGCGATTCCTCAGACGAGACGAGCGTAGCAGCACATATAACCAAGCTTTCGTGCCCGTTCAAATTTAGATAAAATCAGCGGCTTTTATGGCTGGTAGATTTTTTCGTTGATCCGCCGGTGTAAATGCGAAGGTAGTTACGGAGCACGGTACCCGGCTGGAAAATAAAAGGATTAATAAAGGAATGGTTATGTTTGGGCGCGTGTGTAGAGATCTTAATTTAAATGAACAGTAAATCCTCGATTGCACGGAAGTTCGATATTACGTACAATCCGGTCACTCTTGTCAGCCAGTTAATACCCGTAGGTCGAATTATTGCCTTTATCTTAATTAAAACGGAAAGAGGTCCGTGAGCCGTGCAGCTCGCTCGTAAAGCGCCTTGCTTTGATTGCAGAAACAATACCGTGCTAGCCTCGTAGTCAGCGATCTGTCTATCTATCGCTTTCGTACCTAACCACTCGCCTCTTCTTCTTCCTTTTCCCTATTTCAATGCACAGTGTGTTTCGCGATCTCTATTACAAGGCCTGTTTGCGAAATTGTTTACGACGCTCGATTGACTTTTGCGAAGATCATTCTGCAAATAAGGGAAGCCTGTCCTAAACAGTATACTTAATGTTCTAGGACCATAATTGCTTAAATTATAAAACAAATTGGGTAACGAAAACGGTATTTATTAAATGTTTTCATAAACAACGCAAAATAACAAAAATATAATTGAAAAGTCCAAACAGTCTCAAACATTTCTTTCAATCTCAAAAATTATAGAAATTATTCAGGTGGCATGTCTTAGGTGGCTCATCATGTGTACAGAAAAATTATTTTCAACGTTATTTTCTCTACGTATCTTCAAAATAAAATAGAAATAGGTACTGTTAATAGATATCTTCATGTAACTTACATTCTCATTACCAAAACACTATATAGTTCACTTAAAGTCAGTCGAAAATAAGATCAGAACACTTAGAAACAGAATAAATTTAATAATTCGCTGAAGCGCACGTATTTCGTCACGAATCTCTGTTGACAAACAATTCAATGTGGTGGAAAACAATTGCAAACGCGCGTGGGCTTCTTTTGTTTATTTTCAGGTATAAGTATGGTATACCTACGGTTTTGCCCTGCTACACGGTTTTGTACAGGTTTCCGCTACACCTCGGTGGTCCAGGTGCTTCTGCGATATGAAAATCCTCGAATGAATTAGCTGAAAAATTTATATGTCTATACGAATTGTTTAGTAATTTAAGAAATTTAAATTTGAAGGTAAATTAATAACGAACGTACATATTAGAGAAAGCTTGTGAGTAGAGTGTGTGTGATTAGTACGAGACAGTAGCTGCCTGCAGCGAGCAAGGGAAGTGAGTGCGTGTATGGTCAGACGCAATTCGCAACCCAATAGGACTGGGACTTTAAACCTCGGTAATGTTGCACACGTGCGTTATTTTATAAATTGTTTCGAGTGAATGTTATCGTAATTGATGAGAACTTTATACTTGTGTAAGTAATTTGCATGAGTTTTATTTAAAATTCTTGTGCAATACCCTGGATTATCTGTTTGGAACAAATACAACGTCTTGTTTTGCAGTACGAAAGGCCCTTTTGTGATTTGAAATTTTTATAGAGAAATTATTTCGATATCGATAACTGATTCTTGAGGAAGTTTCAGTGACACGGTTATTGGAACACAATACACATACTACGGTAGGAGTTTTCTTAACCTTGGCGCAGCATTTCCTATTTTTCAAGAGATATAATTAAACACAATAATCTTATGATTGCATTTAAAAATACAATAACTTTATTCACGAATGAGAAAATAAGTATAATTGAATTAAATTGAAATCAAATTACAGTAAATCCTCGTTATAGTCCCATTTTACCATTTTTGCAACCCATGCTTACAAATATACAATTTTTGCGTTCTAAATGAAACAAAAGTAAACGTGTACACTCTGATTTATATAACAATTTAATTTTCGTAATTGCTTATCAAATAACGCTTTCTACCCAGAGTACGTGTTTATCGCACGACAAATGTTAACAAACGAAGTAAAAACGGTATATACTCGACAGCATATTATTACCACAAGCTCCACAGCACTGTCTATTCATGTTTAATTCTCAGCGTGATTCACGCGAGCCTCGCCATTTAATTCGCAAAAGAGCGAAAAATATGGGAATGCAAAGTATTCATTATTGAAGTTTCAATATCTGCTGCTAAAGCATTGCACTTTGTTCCGGGCAGCCTTTCGATTTAATCGCGCCCCCGGCTGTACATTTTAAAATAACAATCCAATTCCGTGGCACGAAAATTTTATACTGGTGCTCTCAGATATTTGTGGGGTCAGGTCTGTATTACTCCCTCGGGCGTACCGCAGTCCCCTTCTACGTAAAATTGTTTCGCATAACGCGTTCGCGAGAAATACAACAGTCACTCCCGAAAAAATTAGCCCCTTCGTGTCAGATAAAAGCGAACAGTGCCTCGATAATTTTTCACGCTCCAATTCTTACCCACGCACAAACGCTTGGAAACCTACCATGTCATCCATCTGCCTTCGAATTCCAAACGATCATCCTATACCGAACTTTCGTCGACGCAACGATATACAGCAGCACCAATCTCCAGAAACGCCGCATAAAATCGCCACCCAAACATCTTGCCGTTCCTCTTTACGACATTGGCGGATCAATGGTAGCCCAGGCCGTAGAATGCGATTTCGATTTTCTTTGAGTTTTTCTGTTTCGAACGGCGCGGCATCCCCCAAGGTAACAGCGTTTGGGAAGTATCTAGACGAAATGTATTCGTAGCGTAAGTAGCCGCATATGTCGACTGTATCGGGGGTGGGAGCCTCTGGTCGGTCTGTAACGCAGCCTCCCAGTCAAACGCCCCCTCCCTCACCCCCGCTTATAAGCTTTCTCCTTGGCATGCGGAAAGGGGATGCATGGAGAGAGCTATCCGTGCGCAACAGTAACGAGAAGCCGATGCTCGTTTTTCAGCGACGGAGTTTCACTTTGATATAATGGCGGATCGTTGCCGGGTCGGGCCACCGTTCAGCGGTTTTATGAGATGTGAAATTAAGCCTCCAACTGCATCGGGTGGGGAGAGGGGGGGGGGAGGGAGGGCTCGTCTTGCTCGCTCCTTCCATCCGAAATCAGCTTCCGTGGGAGTTTGAAAAAGCAAGCGTGTATCGGGCCAAGAAATCAATATCGCTCCGAGAAGTTATATCTAGCGTAAGCAACGGAACGTTTCAGCATGCCAAATGGAATGTTACGCTCGCGTATTGATTGACGCCAGCAAAATAGGGACTGTACGATGCCGTTCGGTTATTGGGGGACCGTCACTATTCAATTACATACGTAAATTTCGTAGTTCGGCGAGCCACTGCGGGACCCGTCGCGTCCGTTTCGCGCAACTATTATTACAACTATTAATCCGACTGTTCACTCGGAAACGTTTCTCGTTAGGTACGGAGGGTAGTTAGTTTGTCAGCGTGGAGCGTGGTATGTTGGACGTTTGTTTGAAAGGCTTGCGGGGGATGGTTGAATAAGTTCGGTTGACGAGATTTCTGAAGACAAACAGAGTTGGTGTCGCCTTGGAAAAGGCCGGTGTGGAAACGGAAGTCCTGTGGGCAGTTGCGTGACTTCAGCATGGTTTTCGTAAACGCGAGGGGTTTAGATAAAGTTGAAAGTGAGTTCATCGGATTCGTGAGTTCATGGGGTTGCGAAGTTGAGATACGAGGGGGTATAAGAGTTCGTGGTTCAAGGTTTTAGTGCTTTTAATGTACAGCTCTGAGATCGGAATACAATTCAAGGAGTTCGGAAGTTGTTAACTCGACTGGTTGTAAAGTTCAGGGATTCCGTCATGGGAGTTCAACTGCTTCGAAGCTCCTGTGGTTCAAAGCATTTCAAGTGTTTCTGATATTTCAGAACTGCTTCTGCGCTGAACCTACTTAGTTCTCGTTTTTTGAAAATTAAGAGGCACATTATACATCATTTATTGCAATCACAGTGGAGTATAAGTGATGCGTGTAATTCAGGAAAATTCTATTAAAAATGGGTGAGCTTTTAAAAATAAATTGTGCTTGACACATTTCCTCGGTATGCTCCATCCGTTCCGTTACAGGGCACAAGGAATCAAAGAATATATACCCAGTACCGATAACATTTCGGTTCCACAAACACGTGCCCCTGTAAAGCATATTTAACCTTCACATTCTGGAAGCTTGCCTCGTGAGTATTCTTTCGGGACGCGGGCATAAAAGTAGCGAGCTTCCAGTAGACAGCTTAGCAATGTACTCGCATGGATTAAGTAGAACCTTTTTACATTATCCGACTACCGTCAGAAACATCCAGGCTTTTTTGTTCCGTTCAGCCTCGATCTTGCATCCGCCTCACCCTTCTGCCGTCTTCTCTCTTCTTTTTTTTTTCTATCCGTTCCGCTCCCAGCAACCCCTGCCCGTTCCCTCTCCCTTGATCCGTTCTTTACCTTCGTCGGGCGTCTTATGGTCCACTGCATCTTGCAGATTCGTTTCCTCGGCTTAGCCGTTCCTGCCGGATCCAGCGCCGTCGCTTAATTACCAGCCGTTTAGGTCTTAATTGTTAATTTAGCGCATTACGTTATTCTTCGCGGCGCTCGTTAAAGGTGAAAATGCGGGTCGGTTACGTCGCTAGGTGGGGAAATGAGATTTCTCTTGAGAACCGCGAAACGGAAACGAGAAAAACAAGAACAGCGGCCCGCGAGGGCGGCGAAGGGGGTGGGGAGAAAAAATGTTGGGGGAGCGGGAGGCGCTTAAACGCGACTATGCCGTTAATGGAACGTTGTAAAATGTATACGGGAGAAGTATAACCCGTGGCCGTCGCGATAAGGACGCTCGGGGAGATAACAAGTTTACTGCCAGATGTTAACAAGTGTCGCGTTTCGAGTACTTTTGGCGAATCGCCTCAATTCTCGCGGCACTCAGCGGCACATGAATCCTCGCGAGAAGTGGCGCAAATATTTAACAAACTCCGCCAACCGACGAATCGTCCTTCTGTCTATCAGCACTTTTAAAGGTTCCTGCTTTTAGTAAGTCTCGGGGGACCTAGCTCCTGCTTACTTTCTACTTAATCTCGGTTATTAATTCTATTTAACCTTTAGTTGGCGATTCAGAAAGTGCTGGAAGGTTGTGTAAGAGTATACTGTTTCTTAAATAAATTTACGTCCTCTCTAAACATTTTATCACTTATACCTGTCTTATTATCAATACTATGAAAATATTATTGCAAAATCAATTTATTGCAAAACTGTGTAGCTCGTTGTTTAGACCAAAATAACTTAGGTACGAATCATTTTATCAATCATATTACTATGAAAAATGCGGGTACTACGTAAATTTAAGTGATGCAATAAACGTTTCCAGTGATGTATATATTACAAACACGGTTAGATATACAGAGGTCGTAAGCAATGTATTCGACGCCATACTTTACCACACATTCAATTCTATCCTTTATTAATTATTTTACTTTCCGAAACACGTATATTGATTACACCATTCAATACCAATTCTGGCTCACTAAAGTGTGCCGTCACTTTTGCTCCGACCAGGCGATCGTATTTTCCCGCACGATCTGCCCGAGATTTGATAGAAGAGTCTCAAAGAGTAATTCACGTTCCTGCCTGTGACTGCACATCGATGGTCAAGGTCCCCTCGTTAAACTAGGCAGCGGTATTTTCCCTGTATATTTCAGGGTCGGTGAAGAGTGGAAACTCCCTACCTCTCTCGCAACCCTTCGCCGTCCGTTCCCACCCTCTGCCTCTCTCCAATTCCCCCCTGCCCCTCCAGCAGGCGAAACCCGCAGGAGAATATTTTGGTCACGTACCAGCCATCGTTCTCTCTCAAATGCCGGAGCTTCCAAGCTCCGCGCTCAGTGCACCTCTCTGAGTGATATTTTGCCATTTAATCCTCTCCCGATGTTCAACGCTGCTCCACGTTCCTCCTCTCTCTTCGCGCCGTCTCTCTAATTTCCCGGAGAAGACACCTCGGCTGTTATCCACGGCCTTCTGGCATGTCCTTTGCTATGTCACCCCCCCTACCACGGAGGTATCTATCCTGTCCTTTCGCAAGGTTGCCAAGGGTACATTGGTCCCGTGGCAGGGCATCGAACCCCCAATCCTCCCCTTGAATCCCGGCGACGTAACAACGGCTTGTTCTGCGGGTTACACGAATGACCCAACGACGATTTTTCTTCCCTGGATTCTGCTCCTCCCTCTCGTCGCAACCCACCCACCCCTGCCCACCCTGCTTCACCCCTTTTTCCCGGCCCTCCCCCGCCACCATCGCCGGGTCGCTTTTCCTCGTCTTTCTCGCCGCCCCCTCGCCCCGGCCCCCTTCCCCCGAGCCATGTCCTTTTTCTTCCTCCATTGTTGTCTACCGCTATTGTCATTCGTCGCGCGAGCGACTCGACCGATAGCGCGGAACGGATTAACCCGTCTTTGTCGATGATACCAAGAAAGGAGGAGCCTCTTCTTCGTCCATCGGAGCTGTGCAATTAACGTCAAACGTCCCCTCGTACGTTCGGCTCCCCTTTTATGCTTTTGAATCGAAGACGGTCGAATTAGAGGTTCGCCGGGTATCATTTCGGAGTTATTAACGTTGATGGCGGGTGTTGGACCCGTGACACCGGGCGGAGCGTAATTCTCGGCTCGCTCCGCCGAGGCTGATCCGAATCGCGCTCAACATTTTAATGGATGGAGTTTTCCCGTTGCTGGTAATATTTTAGAGCTGTACGCTCGAATCTTTCTCCTTGCTAATGAAGTTTCCAAAGTTGGCGGTCGGAGGTCCTTATGAATAGAAAGAATCGCTGGTAGCATTTCAATGCAAGTGACCGAGAGTCGCAGTTTTAAATCATATCTATTGTAAGTTGTTCCCTTGTTTCTTACAGAACGGATCTCGCGCCCTAATGTGCTTCGAAACTTTCGGAAACCTGGATATATATTTGGGGAAAGGGGAAGCAGGCAGGTGGACAAGTAACTACCTTCGAGTGGTAGTATATAATGAGTACAAAAATCGGTCGCTTTTTGATAACTATGCACAATAAGGAACACATTTTCTTCATTTATTGTTACTTTATTAATCAAATATGGAAGAAATACGTCGACATTTGTTGTTGACCTCATTTGTTTTCGGATTTGCATCAAACCTGCGCCAAACGATGTAGATTCTTTTTTACGAATATTACCCGTCATAACTAAAAAAACTGTGAAAAGTGAAGTTGCACTCCTCTTGCTGCAAGGTCTTCATCTGACGACCGAATTGGATGAATGAAGCCAAAGCAACCACTTGCGTTAGTACAGTAGAAAATAGTACGCTTATTACCCCCACGTAGTTGATTACCCACCATGTGTTTCATTCGAGTACTTGCCCCCAAAATCTTGAACCCTCTTCCTGGATCATCCTCTGTCGGGAGCAACATCCCCCAGGGCTTGGAGCTTGTTTCATGAGCGACCGTTCGTCGGAAGCATGTCTCCAAGACGGAAACTGGCGAGCCTGGCTGCCCGAGCTGGTTCGCCAGTGCTTAGACCATGAAAGAGGCTCGACTGGGAACGTTCTGTGAGTGCAGCAGCCCCACCCAGACTTAATGGTGAACGAGAGCGTCGAGAATCGGGGTTAGACCAGGGGAATTCCTCTCTGTTCCTCGCAGAGGTGTGCTAGGGTCGAGAATTCTCCTTTACTTCCCATGCCGGGCCGAAGTTCAGTGAACGTGGATGACAGCCATCAGCTGCGACTCCGTCGTACCGAAAATTGGGTTCCAACTCTGGAGGGTTGTGGTTAGGCCCTGAAAATATGCCCTGCTAGAAAACGCGATAGCGGAGACTCCGCTCCAATTGTACCATTCAACGCGCGCTGAAGCTCATAATCAGCGTTGTTCAACTCAAGTTGGGACCCTAACAGGTTACTGCTACGCGAAGTTGAAACTTGAGTGATTTTATCGACAGTAAGTTGCACATGTCAGGATATCGACGAGTTTCTTTCGTGATCCGCTCCTTGAACCTTCAAAGGTTAGGTGGGACAAAGAGGAAAGAATAATTACGGCCGCGGTGAAATGCTAACATCTTAAATTGCCCTCCGCGCTCGTGGCGTGATGCACGGGAGAAACTTTATTAGCCCCGCTTTCTGTTTATAAACTAATAGTGATTTATAAACGACGGCAAAACAATGGCGGGGCGCGACCATGAATCACCGCCGCCGGCGAGAACCGTTTCGCGTTGTTACCCCAAACACGTTAAGCCTTCGCGAAAATTAAAGAGCTTTCGTGGAAATTACGACAGGGGTCCTGGGGGTTGAACCAGGTCAGGTGGTTAACGTCAAAATTGCGCGCCATTCGCGAAGAGGTATTGGGAAAGTATTTAGGTTCGGACAGTTTCAATTTAGTCGCCGTAAAGCCCTCGTATGGCCGGTAATACGATCTTTCTCGCTACCAGCGCTTAACGTGTTAGATTTTAAATTTAGCACGGAAATGAGATGCAAGTTCGAGCGCGACCTTTGATGATATATTTCAATTACCACGGGCCGCGCAGTCGATCGCCGAACTTCACGCCATTTTCAACGCTACCCTCGCATCTTCCATCCACGCCATTCCAAAGTTAAGGGGCATTTAAATGGGTTTCGCTCGTTTAACACGCTCAGTGCCACGTGGGCCACCAGAGGCTCACGATATTTATCAGTGATGGAATTTGTATTCAAAGGAAAAAAGTATTTCTCAATTCAGTGTCGAAATTGAAGGGGCAACAGAAAGCTGCAATTGTGGGGAATATTGCTCAACTACTACTATTCTTTTACAATTGAGTGTCGCAATTTAAATTTCTTATCACTTTTTATAGTCGTGCCAAAACGTGTTAAACGAAATAGTTGTTTGGTTCGAAGCAGATGTGTAACGTTACAATAAATTGATCGTGTACTCTCATTGTAATTTAATTTAAATTCTTATTCAAATAATCTTCGAATAAAAATTTCGAATAAAATTACGTTATTCAAGAATAACAAATTATTTCGAATAAGATTTGCGAATAAAACGAAGTTATTCGAGATTGACGAATCATATTTTATTCGAATAATACCCAACTCTGTCTGAGTGTAAGTCAAAATAATATAATATTAGTATCTCGAGCCTATTGTCATAGTTTGTGTTTCGCGGTTGCGTTGCAGTGAAATTGTAGTAAGTTTTCAAAAAGGATAAGATATTTTGTTATTTCCAACCTTCTTTTTCAAATTGGTAAAAATTAAATCATTTCACGGTGTACAGATTTGTGGTCTGCGAATTAATTCGCGGTATTTTAATGTTTTAAATTATATAAGTGGTATTCAAGCGAACTGACAAGGGTTAGAAAAGAAATTATGATAGTGGCCTGCAGTGAAATTCATAATATTGAGTTTCAGTCAGGTGCATGCATATTTCACTGTTTTTCAGTTAAAAATGTTTCTCTGAGAAAGGAATCCGATAAAAGAAAGAATTATTCTATTATTCCTCTCTGTTTTTCTACAAAGATCCACTCTCTTGCTAACTTTTCCATGTATTTCACCACAGGCATGTGATTGACAGCTGGTTGAAAGTAAAGTAAAATAGAAAAGTTTCTCCGTTGTTTAACCAGCTTGAGGCCCATTGCAAGATGCAACAAAGAGAACTGAAGATCACCAGTCTAAATGGAAACAGTTAAACAGATTTTTCTGACAATAGACCTAGCGTAAATGGGTCAGAGACTAATGGTGGTGTGGAGTAATCAGCCTGTTGAAAGAAACTGTGGCATGCAAGTGTGCATTTCTGTCTGCGAGAACAGTTTGACTATACCTCAATTACGTTTTACTAGATACTGAACGGGTTTCACATTTTAAAGATACTACACACCGCTAAGAATTTCAATATTTGCAAAAATATTAATTATTTCAGACTTAGCTGTAAACACAAAGTGCAATAATCCTGAACCAATATCGACAGCTCTGCGGCTGACCAAAACGAAACTTTCACCAAGATTAACATCTTCACCATGTCGACAGTGACAAAAACCGAGAAAGCGACAAGGGGGTGGAATCGAACCTCCCCATCAGCATCGGGATTAAAACTACTCCCAAGTTTCATATCCCCCTTTCAACCCCTCCCTAAACCATTCGTTCTCGCACTAACGAATCGCAAACTACGCATCGCGATCCGGAAGTGCGCGGGGCGAAAGGAGGACTTCATCGCGTAAAAACCCTTATAACCACGAGGATGGTTTCTCAGTCGATTAGCCGACTGCTGACTTCTGTTTGCGGTTACATTTATATTACACGGTTAGCGGCGATATTAATCGGCCCGAGCGTCGAAACTGAAGACGAGAAGCGAGCCGAGAACGAATCGCGCCGCGATTGCTCCCCACACCCTCCCCCTGTAATCCGCCCACTTCCCTCCTTTCATTTGCCCAGATAGATAAACGGCATTTCGTGTCCCTTGGAATAACCGGCCGCGATACTGCGGCATGAAATTGGCCGACGATGTCACAAGAATCGCATTAGTCGTCCCGGCTAGCGTGCTGGAAAGTGCACACACAAGCTAATTACAGGACGACACGAATGCCTTTAATTACTTTTATTCCAATTCCAACGAAATTTGTTGGAGACAGCAGTCCCCGCGGGCGCGTTATACTATTAGGTGTGGAAGTGTCCCGCGTTGTATGCACCCTTTCGAAATCGTCCCCGGTGTAGGCACCGTTGCACCGGCGTGTGTGCACGCGCGTGTCCGAGCGCGCATACCAGCCGAGGCTGGCCAGTATTGCTGTTAAAATCCACGATCGAGGATAATCCGCAAATTGACCGAAATCTCGATGACAAAGCGTCACTAGGTCCGGCCAGTAGTTCCATGGGATCGTGGGATGGCACAGAGGGGCTGAAACTCGATCAGCAAAATAAAGGCTGATTTCCATCGATCGCGCCTCTATCTGATTCCACCCTAGGACTCGTTCGCACCCTTCAGAGCCGTGAATTGGTTTATTCTTTCGCTACGTGTCCGCTGGCCACCGCCGCTGCCTCCTCGATAATGATTTTTCGGTTTCGCTGTTTGGAAACTTAACGAGTGCTCCGTTTTCGTGGCGCGTTTTAATTGGTCGTTCCCTCGTGTGGTATTTGCTGAACATGCGCAAGGGAAGTTCGCGTGTGTAGCCATCTGTTTGATAGATCTTGCCAGTTCCTGTTGTGGGTGATGTATCACTCGTCGCGGAGTGTTTAAGTTAGATTCATGGGCCTGGTGGTTATTGAAAGTTGGCTTAGATCAGTGTTAGTCTTTTCCTATGCGAGGAAATTATCATAATTGATAGGTAATATCTTAAATCTGATAGGAAAGGCTTGCTTTACTTTAGACTTCGATGAGAGAAAAGTAACATTAATTTTCAATGTTGTAAACAATTTCGCAGTAAGTTTTTTGCACAGCTGTAGATTCACCCCTGAAAGAAGTGACCATAACTTTCCGTGGTACAGACTCACCCCCTGAAATGCAATTACTATCACCTTTTTAACACCCTGTACACATTCGTGTTTAATGATTTTGTTCTTTTGAACACCGTACAATAACAAGCGAGTTAAAAAGGAACGAAGCTACGTACTGTTGATAAACATTCTAAACTACCTATATGACGGCACTATCGATCATGCATTTTATCTGGTATATCCTGTTATTCTTTTTACCGCGCAGTTAGACGCCAGAGCATGAGATCTTTATTTCTGATGCCAGAACGATAGACCCCGCGCATGAACATTCACGGTTAAAAGTGTGTAGTCGAAACGAAATCAATATTGCATTTCGTTACTCTATTTTTCTTCCTTTCTCCGAGAATTAGGCGTGGGAAGATTTTTCCAATTTCTCCACCAATAGAAACAAATTGCAAATAGAATAATAAAGAAACCGTTACTGATCCTCAGTTTTGTAATATTATTTTCCCAGCTTGTAATTACATACAACCTAGACTTTCAATTTTTATGATTGGAACACCACTTTGGAACAACGGTTGTTTAAATTGGGGAATGTTCAGTGCCATTATAGTCAAGAATGGGGATGTAAAACTTTTCTCCATTTCCAACGGGTGTACTGTTACTCAAACATTCTATACTTTCGTGTAATTTCAGTGAAATCAACGCGGGATAGATGGAAAAATGTAGAATGAAACAATGAATCGTTGGAAACACGTGTTCCGTTTCAATTGAGGGACGACTGTTAAACACGTTTCAGGAGTTACACGTCAAATTACATCGTTTTATTCACCTCTGATTGTGCTCGGTTATTTCTCCAAATTTTTCGACAAAAGCTTCAAGTATTTTAAATGAAAAAAAGGTGCGAACGATCGAATGTAAGCGAGAGCAGTTGCATTTAACTGATGACATGCGTCTAGTTCATGATTGAAGTGAACTGAGCAAGGCTATTTCGAAGCTGATGGTCGAATGAAGTCAGTTCCGCCTGAGTTGTGCCAATTATAACTTGCGAACTATAAAAACAATCATAACATGGAACATTCTCTTGTACTGCCTTTTGCTTAATTAAAAATCGCCTCCCATGTCACGATATATAGTATCATCTGCCGAACTACTTTTTTTGGATTTTTTTTCCTGAAATCCCTTTCGTCACTCGCAGCGAATATCGACTGGGAACTCATTATGGGTAAAATTTGGTTTCATCGCGTTTTAGCGTATGAACAGCGCTACGTCGTGGTAACAATGTTGTATTCAGTTAAAACAATTTTGGCGAGCATTTTAAACACGTTCATACACACGATTCTGTTGAAATGAAAATTAAGCAAATTTTTGCGACAGCGAAACAAAGTGATAATACTAATCTCCATTGAATAAGTTTTAATTGCAAATTCTGTTGATAATACTGCTTCCCATATTTATTTCGATTGCTTTAATTTATGTGTTAAATAAATAAATAATACATTGCTCTGAAACGCAGGAGAAATTTATTGAGATGATCTATTTGTTCCAAAAAGACAAATATTTAAAGATCTTTTCTTTTTTCATAACTTCAACGTCAAAGTTTTAAGTGCAATGGTATATCTTCATTATCAAATTCTCGTAACCAATAAAGAAAAGAAAATCAACTGTACATGATAGATTGATCTTTAGACAAGGTTGTCTGAAAAATTCGTCAAACAGGAAAGCTAAAAATTTCCTTTAAAAATAATTTCTTACATAGAAATGTTGAAAATTTTCTTTTTATTTTCTTCTCTGCTCCTTTAAATTGGCATTCATTTTACAGTATTTGGATTTGCAGTAAATTTCATTACTTTTACTTGTTTGTGTGTGTATTTAATCATCAAGAAGGGGATTGCATTCAAATTAAAAACCTTAGTAAACCTCACGATCATTTAGAACAAATGCACACTCTACTTTCAGTATGTCGAAGAAGTTAATATTACAGTCTATTAGATATATAAAATATCTGTCTACTCTCGCTTCCTATGGTAGCAGAAAGAATTTTCAAACTGGAATACAATTTACACTTAAATATACGGTCAGCCGACTGCACGTCTGGCAACACACTATTTCTCGATGATGAGTCTCAGACACGGGAAAAAGGAGGAACCGATATCTGCTAAGAATTCTCTCAACGTACAATTGGGAGGTAAGAGTCGTTCACCTTCTGAGAGGGACGGCAGATATCTTAAGCGAAACTGCGCTACTGATAGGATACTGGGAAAGCTGGTGCTCACACAGAATTGCTTTACTCTTCAGGGAAGACAATCTCATTGGACTCGCTGATATGCGACCTGGTCGTTTCTATAGATCGACGATACCAATCTATTTCTACTATTAGATAATCCGACGTGACGATTTCAACGTCCCTTTCAAAGGAAGGTCTCCGAGTAGAGTGGCAGTTGAGAGTCTTAACCAAATGGAGCCGGTATTTGACGATCTTCTTTCCTTCCATCAGTTCAGACGATTTCGAATGAAAGTTTGCTTTATCTCTTTGGCAGTTTATTAACAGTATGTTGAATGATTAAAATAAGTGGTCACAAGTAAACACTCAAATTGAAGTGGGTGTCACTAGTTTATCAGAAATCAATAAAATTCGTTTGTTCTCACTCTTATGTAAACGTTGACGCTGCAGCAATGGATGAAATAAAGTTTGTAAACATATTGCTCATATAGCACATGCTTCTGTTGACACTCTGGGTGTGAGCCACCCATAAACTGATTTTAAAGCTCTGTACTTTCTATGTGCAAAATAAATACCTTTTTTTCCAAAGCCGACTTACAAACTATTTTTTTCTCAAAATATTATATCCGAACAACAACTCTGTAGATTTTTAGCTTCTAATATTGAAGTTTGTAGAAGTTACTATTTTCTGAAGACTTTCTTCGTGTTTCTTCGACATTTGGTAATCTAGAATTTTTTTGCAAAAACTGTGATAAAATGTCAATCTCAAAACTATTGGAATATATTCTAGAGACCTTGACCCATGTTTTTTTTCATAACGATTGGATTCTTTAGATGAGAATGGCAGTCGTTCAAAATTTATTCTGGGTGTGAGCCACCCAGGTAAATTAAAGTTGATCGAAAAGGGAGGTGTGTCAACGAAGGGTTAAATTATTAAATAATACTTCATGCATTATTTAAATTATAGGTGCACAGTACTTTCTTCCACGACCTCGATTTAAAGAAACTACTCAAAGAATTACTTAGTATTTAAAATATCAAAGTATATTTTGCTTCTATAAAATGTAACAATCGTCCCACACCGATCAGTTAATGAACAATTACATCCAACGTCGCAAGAAGAATGAAAATGGAGAAATGATTCAATTATTATCTCGTACTCAGAACTCATTACCCCTGCGTTGTTAAATTTGTAACAACAACGCGGCCGCTCGAGACCATAACAACCTTAAACATCGCGAATCCGCCCCGCTAATAATTCCATTACGAAGCCTTTATCTCCGTAACACAATGAATTCCTTCCGCGTGGCCCCGAGCACGTAATCTCGTGACGCGAGAACACGGTCCACCGGCCGCACAAATCACTTGCAGCCAATAATTCAGTCGCGGGCGAATTATTGATGCGGCCCGTTATAAGGATATCGAAGAAAAATGCAAGCGGGGTCGCAGCTGGCCGCGATGCGAAGAGATCAGTTTTCGTTCGCCGGGTAGTTTTTGTAAGTCTGCATTAGTCTACTTTTGCCCCGGTCAAAGGGAGAGCACGCGTGGGTATGGTTGCTTTTTAGCCCCTCGAGTTTTTCATCACGAGTTCAAAGGGGGAATGCTCCGGGAGCAGGGAGAGAGCAAGAAAATGAAGACACTCTATTTCTCTCTTCTTCCGCCTCCGCTGCTCTTTCCCTTCCGTCCGCGGGCCGTCCTTTCCTGCGGATGGGTATTCGAAAATACACCTGGCGAAGGAGGCTCGGCGGGCGCAGCTGGAAACTTTGCCAGGCGGGACCGCCTTAACCGCCATAACCGCTTGGTAATTCAAACAAGGCTAACCCCGTGGCAAACCTGGGCCCCGATCCATAAATCGGTGAAACCAGGGTAAAACGCGTAGATTGAAGAAAGTTGGAGGGGTAATAGATAGGGAGATGTAAACGTTCCACGGAATACCAAATGAACGCGAATAGAAGTCTCTCTCCCAGTCACATATTCTCCCTCCTACCCTCCCCCTTCCTCCCTCCCAACCCCCCTCCCGGTGTTTCAACTCTCGACCTTTAATATCCCCCCAACCTACCCCCATCCGCGATCCTTCCCTCTTCTTTCTTCCACCGTTCCTCCCTGACCCGTGCCTCTTCTTCGCCGCAGCCTGGCAAGACTTTCCGCCAATGCTCCCGGGCCACCCAATTCTACGCGGGACCTGCTAGGAATAACTGAATTTGATTCGCCGGAGTGGCCGAAAGTGGCAACGAGAGAAAGTGTGCGCGTCGTTACGACCCTATCGATGCGTTCTCCTGGATACGTTTCACGATCGATTCGCGTGATTTCGAGTAGCCATAAAGCCGAGTTCAGGAGTTTTCGGGGGAAAGAGTTATCTGTCGGATTTATGGAACGCGTTAAATGAAACCTTCTATGGAAAGGTGCGCGGCGCGCTCGGTGACTTTTCGTGGTAAATTGAAAGGAGCTTGGGCGGAGAAATATTTTTGTTTCTCAGGGAGGGCTCACATTGAAATTTAGCTTATGGGAGCAGGAAACACGTGAACTCTGTGAAACGCAGCGAGTGAATATCTGGACGAATTTGACAGAATGTTTATCACCTGATCGTTTTGGCTATTTGGAGCTCCATTGAAGGTATTGGAAAAGCCATAAGTTCTCTCAGTTTCATTTACGGCGTTATTCGGAATTTTCCAAATGATGAATGAAAAATGCGATCAGTTTTATTAATCTTGGTGGGATTTATTTTTGCGGCCACATCAAATAAAGTAATAGCAATGATTTGTCACAAAAATTAAGATACTATATCTATCGAATCACCTATCTATAGCTTTTTTATGCCCCATATTGTAGGAACTGCATTATTTATTCCTTTCAAAAACTCCGATTTAACAGTGCTCTTCTATTTGAGGGTTCCTTTATGAATTTTTCATCTCTAAGATCTCTATTCGTTTCAAGAATATCTGTTTTCGCGAGGATCACATTCAAAGTTTCTTTAAAGCAAATCTATATTCTGTTAAATTAAATATATCATTCTCACCTTACGTGACACGAGATTAATTCGAACACGAGACGCCGCTGTTTTGTAGAAGAACCGTCTTGTTAAGGTTTCTTTGTAGTGTCCAAGGAGATAGAACCTCGCCGAGTTTATAAAGACAGTTTCGATGGAACACCAGGAACTTGGGGAACTAGTAGTTGTGATGGTTTAAGAGGAGGACCAAACGAATGAACGAAGTCGCGAAAACTTTTGGGCGGTTGTCATAGTTCGCCTTAAAGTCGGGCGACGAACAGGATACGCTATGTCTAATTGAGAGACAGAAAGGGACGATTGCGGTGGTTAGCCCAGTATTCCATTTAATCTCTCTTCTTTTATTTCTTCTTTATCGTATGGGCGAATAGCTGGGTTTAAAGAGATCTTGATACAAATATAGAACCCGGGTTTTGACATAAAGTCAGCAGGAGTTTACTTTTGAAATCTGATTTGTTTGTGCAGAATTACGATAAAATTATAAAATTTGCTGAATGCGAACAATTACAATGGGAGTCGTATTTAAATGCAATCGCGCTTAAAAACAGCTCTCCGTATTAATTATTTGTCCCCAGAATTCAATTCATTATAGAATTCAATTCTCATAATGCTGAATCGCCAATACTCTCATTTCAAAGCTTAGGTCACAAATAGTAGTGGCGCATTAAGGATTTAATATTTGGCGTACCCGAGTTGAATGGATACAAATATTCTTAATGCAAATTCAATAAAATTCTTTAGGTGATTATAAGAATTTATTTAAAGGATAAAATCCAGTTTTCTTTTCTTTTCACGAAGTCCCTTCTTTAGTCCCATCTGGATGCGCCACTGACAATTATCGATTACTCCCCTGCTCTTTTCTTGTAAATAATACAAAGTCCATATACATGAACTGCGTGAATTAAAAACGTAGGTATGTACTTAACGTCATTGACAAATAATTAAGGGGTCATTCTACTTTGATCGGCCGAAAAATGAAGCTATCAATAATTGTATTAATAAGTAGGCAAAATAATATTTACGTTAAACATTCCGTTTACAAAAAAATAAACCTAAAAAATACCAATTTCTCACGTCTTCGCAGTGGAACGACCCCTTAAAGTGCACGAAAGTAGCAAAGCGCCTTCCCCGTTCCACACGAAGATTAAAAACGAAAACAGAAAATCCTGCATCGAGTCGTTCGGGAATTTTCCCAACGGTTAGAAACACTCGTTCATGTCTGGCTTCAAAGTGCACTCCACAGTGTTGCTTGCGACGCGTCAAGGTTGTCAAGACTGTCAATACCGGACAACGACCGCGTGGGCATTGATTATGACAACAAAGGAAAGTTAGATCGCGGGCGGGTGACACGAATGCGAGTAAATAAAAAGCCCGTAGCGCGAGCACGCCACGGGCATCGGCGGACGCATTCGACGCACCGGGCGCGCCGGCGTGCTCGTTTCGTGAATTCTCGTTGACGTAATTTGACTCACCGCGTTTCATCCCGTTTATTGCATCGCCGGTTCAGAGGCGCCGTGGGTTCGTGAAATTTTTCTTGCCGTAATGACGTTTCAACGGAATATGCCGTTCCTCGCGAACGCCGCGAGTATTGCACGGCGACGACAGTGAACAAGGCAGTGAAACTTTGTCGCGTCGGGGGATGAATGTCTGTGGGGCCCTAATGAAGGAATTCTTCCGCTTTGTATCGGACGAGAGAAATGGACGTTGCAGATATTCGTGGCCTTTCATCGTTCGCAATTTTTTCCGGCACGATATTCGCAATTGAAGAATTCATCATAATAATTGCAAGGGATCTGCAGTGTAAATGTTTTTGGAGTAGATCGCAGCGTATAAAGTGAGCGTCTTTTTTCCATTGTATAATTTCGAGTTTATCAACAAAAAACAGCCATTAGTGATAACCGTGAGGCCATTTTTCGTACAAAAATAAAAAATTTCACCCCTACTGTGTCACAATCTATTGCCTCCATAAAATCCCCGAAATCATTTCGTTCCGTTATTTCCGCGTATTTAATTATCCAAAAGATACTGGCGATTTTCACGGTGGTTAGAAAACGCAGAGGGGAAAAAATAAAACGTAATTTCGTGCCATTTGTTCGGGGATGGGGGGAGCAGGAGTGCCGTATAGACCATCAGGCGACGCATTGGACGCACCAGTCGTACTCGCGTGGCCGTTTCATAAATTCTCGTTTGTGTAATTTAACTCACTACATTTCAGCCCCTTTATTACATCGTCGGTGCAGAAGTCGCGGTCGGGCACAGATTCACGGTGAATTTTCCACGAAGCAATGACTTCCAACAAATAACGCCGTATTTTCTGATTACAAGAAATACCAAACGCCCGGGCGAAACAGCCAGCGGTCGGCAGTCTCTCAAAGTTGCGCTGATAAACCGCCGGGCTCTTTCGATCCGCTGCCCCTTTGCCCCTCGAATTCGATCCGACGATCGGTTCCCCGGGACTGAAATATTCGTGCATCCGTGGTAATCTGGTTCTCGGGCTTCCTTGAGAGTCCGCGGCACCGAGAACGGTCCATTCTTCCGCCCAGCCAGTTATCGAACGGAACGAACTCATCGTTTGCTAATCCGAAAACAATGCAATAATGAAAATCAAATATTTTTAAGCTCCGCTACCGGTGGAAAGCCAACACGTATGCGCCGTTACGCGTTCGGGGATGAGCACAACGTGCATAGTAAATGGATCGACCAATATTTGCGGGCTTTTGGCAAACAATCAGACAAACAGAACCTGTACGCCATGTTCGAACTAAATGTTAGTTAGCGCAAGTCAGGTGTGTGTTATTTCCATTAGTAGCGACCGTGATTGTGTGTCTGTAACGTGCGCCATCCCTTGTTAGACTCTGAGTACATACTGCCTCCACCTCCCCCCCCCCCTCCCCCAACCCCCCAGTGTATACTTAAGGTTCTGAACATTTATATGTATATAGAAAGGATGTGTGGACAACTTTGCCCAGTTACGACGAGTTCCTCGACGCCCTTTCGCGTTGCCTAACTGCAACTGTGTCCAAATATTGGTTGCATTTTTCGAGCCCGCGGGTTGACCATCCACGTGTTTACTCCGCCGGTGCGTATATTTAGGGGGAACGTAAGAGTCCCCGTATGGGACAGAAGCAAACACCAATGAACTGGTAGGGCGCACGTAGGTAGTCGTGTCTCATGTTGGAGAAACCGATGCACTTCCTTATGCTGAGGAAAATTCGTGGTGCACTTTTTGTATGCTTTGTCACGCTTTTTTTTCTTGGAATTTAGAATATGCTTGATTGATTTCCTGAATTTCATAGGATATGTGCCAGCAGGTGAATTCCGTTTAAGGAATTAAGGGGTAAATAATCGCAAATTTGCAACTCCGGCGCGCGAGTCCCTACGAACAAAAGAAGTTCAAAATAAGGAGTTTAATAAAATTTTACCTATACATACACCTTTTCACGTTTAATATTAAAAGCAATCTACTCGATTATCTGTCCATTTTAAATACCTACCAACTGCTTCACCTTGTCGAGGTTCTACTCTTATCCAGTAGTCTAACACTATCTATGTTCCGTCTAAGAAACTTCGAAACGTTTCACCATACCACAAATACCGATTGGCTAAACCATTCTTCCCCCACTTCCCGATGAGCGCACCAAAATTTCCAATACCCTTTTGAAGTACCACATTCAGTCCCCTTGCTCTTTCAGTGCTGCGGAAGCTTGAGCGCCACGCGTCAGCAGAAGTTCCCAGCAGAAACTCCTTAATACGTAATTTCATAGCACATTAATCACTCAGCGGTACACCGGATTCGAAATCGCGTGTGCGAATTTCCCCGCACGAGCCGGCCTATATCGCTTTGTTACGCAGAGGCCGACAGTGACGAGTTAATTTCGGTAACACCCTGAACGCGTCCTTCCCGAATGAATTCACCTTCGGGCGGGGACAGCCGAAAAACGCGGCCCGTAACTCAGCCCCGCCGGTTGTACTGTTTTTCTTCTGCGCGATAAAATCCATCGGACAGATTGAATCGTTGCGGACAAACCGGACGCGTTCGTGTAAAGCCCCGGCTACCTGGGAGCGATTTTAATAAAGTTAGCGGCCGCCCGGAGAATGTGGCGGGTTCGCGGGCCTGGAACGGGGGAGTTGGGTCGGAGTGGCGGCGGGTTCGGGGGCGGCCGACAAGGGGTGTGGGGACCGGTGGCAAATGTCCTTCGCGCGAGAAAGTTTATATCGGCGATGCGGCCACGCGACGGATGGGTTTTCAGCGGCACTGCCGCGGCGGGAAAGTCAGAAGCCGCGGGGAGGGTGGGAATGGGCGGAGCGGGATCGGTTCTCACCCCCCGAAAAAAAGAGGGGGAAAAAGAAAAATGCAGCGACGATGAAACGTCGGGGGACCCCGGGTCCGCGTTTTACGTATTTACGGCATGGTACACACACTCGCGCGTACAAGCCACATAACTCACCGTCTGGTGACCCATATCCAACTAATTTTCAGATAATTAATATTTCAGTCGCGGCTTTGTTACGCGCGAGTTAATTTCGATTTGGCCACGTTTCAGTTTCCTGCAGTCCTCTGCCACCGCCCATTCCATGCCGCGCGAGCCACCCCCAACCCTTCCACATTACCTCTTTTACCATTGCATCCTACCACTGCCACTCGTCTAGCTCTCCGTCCCTCTCCTCCTCCTCGTCTCACTCTCTCTCTCTCTCTCTCTCTCTCTCTCTCTCTCTCTCTCTCTCTCTCTCTCTCTCTCTCTCTCTTTCTCCCGCCCGCTTTCACCCGCGTTCCCGCTCCTAGCGACCCAACCCCTCTCTGACCGTGGCCACCCTCCCTTTCTATTTCTTTCTCGCCTCCCTCTGCTAGTGGCACGCTACCCTTTCCCCTCGGTTAAACCGTTTCTCGTGAAAAGCGCCAGCCAACCAACCGTGCGCATTCGTACGCGAAGTGCGTGCATAATTTATTTTCACCGTGCTTTACCTTCGGCCACGGTGAAACGACCAACCTGCAACGTTTGCCCGACAACAATTTGAAATTCACCTATTGGAATTGCGTGTCACTTGTTGTGCTACCATCCCCGCTGACCGATGAGGAGCGAATAACAATTCGCGTCTTACCGCCGTCGGCCAATTTATCCAGCTGCTCGATCAACGGGTTGCTACAGTTTCGGGGTGCCGTTCTCGAAACGCGAATTAGTGACGAGATTCGTGACGAGGTAATGTACATTTCCCAGGAGGGGAATGAAGTATGATTGTTTAAGCTATCGCGGAAATTTGTGACGAAGGGGACTGTTTTTCATACTGAAATGAATTTCTGGTTTGCTCGGAATAATTCTAGAGCAATACGAGCTTTGTGACTATTTCTGTTCGATACTTGAATGAGGTTCTTTTAAAATTCGTGTTTTAAATAATCATTTCCATGGCATTATTAGTGATAAGGATTAGGATGAAGATTTCGTATTAACAGGTGTTTGTATAATTGAATTTTAAGCGACTCAGTGTGTTCAGCCATTACTCTCTAATGTTTAAAATATCTTTTTGCAGCAGGATTATATTTTCCTATTCGGTGACATATTAAGTCCGTTGCACCAAAATTTTCTACAACACGTTCATGTTTCGTTAGTGCCATTATTTGATGAAATTTGACGAAGCTGTAAAATGTGTGCAAAAATGTATGTAAACCAGGTTGATATGTCAAACTGGATAACGATACTGAGACAGAGGTAAAGTGTTAATCAACTTTCTTTATGACTTATAGTATCACAATTATTACTATTTATGAAGATTCGTCACTTGGCGAAAAATGATTCACGTTATGTAAGTACATAGTATGAGTAATATTATAAAACAAGGTTTCACAATTCCAGAAAAAAAACAGTTGAAACTTTATTTTTAATTGTGTGTTTCAAAACATTCCGTATTTGCATACATTATTCCGCGCACAATGGCGATGCGATGTATTAATTGTATGTGCACTATATCCGATCGTTCAGTGAATAGCATATTTATATTCTGGTCCATGTTTTGGTTCGATTAATTGAGACACATGTTGAAATGGTACAAATCAGCTCATTAACGTTTCATATGCTTGCATAGATTACCCGTGCAGTAATACACTGGCATCTATGCGTTCAATTTCAATTCAGTAATAGCTGTACTTTGGCTTTAGTAAATGAGTCGTATACACGAAGGAAATTAAAGATTCATGTAACAACCGAGAACAAAATAAAAGCGATATTATATGCATAGCTTCTGCACAATTACTTTTCATCCCCCTATAACACATTGAAACCACTTTAATAGCTCATTTCGAGTTTATGAATTTAAATGCAATATGTCAAATGATCAAATGCACTACTATATTCATAGAAATGTAGTTTTGAATAATCAGTTCTATTTACACGCAAAAGTACACGAAAGAAAATCGGTTATATGGATAACAAACAAGAGACAAGACATCAATATTTTAAATTCAATTTTGCGTACGATAATGCATTAAGAAATTCTAAATTTTCTGGGTTAAATTTTGTATTTTAGATCGTTAATGCGTAAGAATGATGTATAATATTATTTTCAGAAGGGGGTTGATTTTACAGACATTACTGTGTCTACAGTTTTTCCCTTCTATTTTTTAATGCAACGGAAGCTACGTTCATCTTACCAAAATATTCCGAGAATAGATCGCCACGAGTGAGACTGTACTTGTTGGAGGTTGATGGTTCAGGATGGGGTTGGGAGTCTTCGCGTCACCAGGAAATGGCGACCGTTTCCTCTTCGTGGCCCACCCACCGTTCCTCTTCCCGCTGAGGGTTTAACTATGCAGTGTCTCTCAACCTATTGCACTAGTTTTTTTCTCAAATGAAAGATAACGTTATCAGTTCGAAAAGAAACTTCTCTGATGGTTCTCTCTCTTATCCCGTAAAATCCTCGTATTTGTTTAAAAACGTTCGTTTGCAAAAAATAACACATTCGAGTCATTTATCTCACAGTCTAATGGGAATAAAAAACAGTTACCGTTGAAGTGATACAGATTTTGCATTTACGAGTAATGCGAATAAATCGTGCACAGGGCCGAGTTAAGACCTTTAGAGACCCTGAGCGCTTAAAAGATTTGGAGGCTCCCTTATACAGGGTGATCACTTCAACGCAAAGTACGATTTCTTAGGGATTTCCTATAATCTCGCTAAAAAGTATTTCCAACAAAAGTTAGATTTTAAAATTCAAAAAAATTCTCTATTGGTTCTGTCTTATGCTTATTTTGCTTAAGTACTGGTTAATCCAGCACTGATCGTGCTGCGTTCAGTTAAATATTTAGGCACGCCTGTATTTGAGGCAATCAGTTTATATAATATTACATGGTAATCTGTAATAATGCATAATAATGTTTAGGGATACCATGAATACGTACAGTATACATTTAGCAACACAATAGAATGGTTCATAATGTTTGTTGGCTATACAATTTAGAAAGTACAAAATTAATTTATCCTCCAAATTCTGTACTTGCTACATCAAAATGGTCGATTATGAACCTACACTTGCAATCCATAAACAAATCCTGGCACATTAATAAATTGGCAAGGCTGATCTGTCAGAAGTTAAAAAGAGCTAAAAACATTTATTATTCGGATAATTCAAAATCTCCCTTATTACCCTTACACATATAGCTTCTTCGTTAAGACTTAATTGGATCACATGAAACACACATTTAACCAATTTTTTCTCAATTCATATTTGTATAAAACATTTTCTTCATACAAGTAGCGCCTGTACAGTCCTTCGTATGTCCGCGTCAAACGAAACTTTGAAGCATCGAAGGGTAGTGAAACGTTAAAATCGCTGGAAACAGTTATCCACGTGGCAGTAGCTATAGTATACAGAATCCAAGAAAGACATGAGTACGATGCTATAGATTGCCTTCTTTGGCCATTCCCTCGATATTCCATATCAGGGTACAATTTCTCAGATCGTTACACCCCGGCCACCACGGGGAGGACGAATTTCAAGTTAAATCATGCAACGACCGTCGTCACCCATCGCCAAGATTCCTTTTCTGATTTTTCCGTGGCCTGGATATCACAAAGTCATATTGCCTATGTCGGCTGAAGGCGATAGCTATTTCCGATATGAAACTTACAGCGGAAAAATTCATCAACATCCCGAGCAGCGTAAATTGCTTAAAGCAATGACCCTGCTCGTGTTTCTTACAATTTTCGGAAATGGGATTGCTTTCTGGTATCGTTCTTTGCGTTTCGATTTCGTGCTATATTGAATGGTAACTTTATGTGTGATCGGAGGCAACCACATTTACAGGATTGGATGAAAGGCAACAGCTATTTCTGATGTTTGGGAGAAGGAATTTGTGAATGGAGTGGATATAAATTAATTGGTGATCACCTTGGGGCGTGGCTTTGAATATTATGTTAAGCAACAGTTAATCTCTGTAAAATTAAGCTCACAAATTGTTTCGTTCCACTACCAGTGAGCCACTTTACAAATTAAGTGCACAGAACACACAAGTGTTAAATTGAATTGTATGTGAACTGAAGTACCTACTTCCCTTATTAAGACAAAAACCTTGAGATCTTATATAGTAATTCCTATAGTAAATTCCTCTGGCCCAATGAAACATGCTTTACAGTATCGTCTAAATCCCTCCTACTTCGCATTTACTCAACTCGAAATGAGTTTCACTGTCACGACCAGTCCGCCACGACTATCAAGACATTGTCAAACCCAATATTTTCCAGCAGGTTCGACCATCTTCGAGGCAGAGCACATTTCGCTCTATCGATTTCTTTGAACGAACATGCAAACAGTCGCGGGGAATCGTCGTTCTACTTTAATTCCCCTCGCCTCCCCCGCGCGCGTATTGTTTCTCGCGGATCCCATAAAACACAACTTCGCCTTTTATTGAAACATATCACCGATTGTGGTAAAGGAGCTCCCCGCTCGTGGTCGTTACCACAAAAGAAACGGGGGAGAAAGGAAAGGCGGCGGAGTCGAAGAGTAAGATTGGATTCCGCGCTCGGTTCGAATACCCACCGGTTCGAGGAAAATCGCGAGCCACCGTGTTCCGTCTTACTCAGCAGACATCTTCCGAGCACTCGATTCGAAAGGATACGTTGGGAAGGTACCGCACCAGGGTTGGATGTAGGTGGGTATTATCAAGAAAGGAGACCGATCGAACTGTCCGAATCGAATTTTGAAGAAACGACCAAACTGCCTCTTCAATGGGGCAAAGATCGTGTGCTATGACAAACACTAGATGGAAAGGGGGCTAGCATTGTGGGGAAAGGGCCGATGGCAAATCGAACGGATAAAATGAGCTGGTATGACAGGATGAGAGTAACGTAACCAAATTTCATACGCATTATTGAGGTGCCGGCTATAAATAAAATAATGATTGTACATTTTGCAGATGCATCTGGAGTGGGGGAGATTTGTTGAGGCAATTGCTATATAGGGTATTTCAAAACATTTATATTATTGGGCAGTTTGGTATTTTAATAATAATTGAGGACTTTGCAGCAAGAGGGGTGCAGCTCCATTTTTGACAGTTTTTGAGTAATAACTCACGTGTAATATATGTAAAAAAATATTCTACATCGTTTGGTGCACGTTTGATAAAAAGCCGGTAATAAATGAGCAATTTATAGCAAATAAATTAAAATAGAAATATTAAAATTAATATTAATATTTTTATTATAGAATATATTTTCGCCAAAAATAGAAATAACAACTTATCAACTCAATAACTACGACTTATTGTGTGAAAATATATATTTCTCAATTAATGTTCTCTTTTTAATGTTAAGTCGAAGCAATAATTTTAGTGTCATGTTATAATATCATAAATCATGTTTCCTTTGGAATTGTTCATTCTCTCATCAAGTAGCGTACGTAGAAATAAAGAGATTGAAGTAAATCCATTCATGATAACATTTCTCACTTCTCTTCGTCACCTCCGAAGAAATGAACTCCCTTGAGCTCTCCCATAAACTGAATCTAAGAATAAATGTATTGTCTTTCACCTGTCACAGAAACTAAGCTACTTTGTAATTCGTAACTACGCTAACACTCGGCAGTTTATTCGCCAACAATGTAGACACTCTACCACGATCAACAGCTTCTTCGTTGCAGACTATCTTTGAACATTGGCAAATTTCTGTAGCAGTAGCTTCCTGAATGGTGAAAAAAGCTTCTACACCTCGCGGTGTTTTAATCTCGTTGACATAGCAGACGTACTTGACTCCATTTCAACGCGTAGTGTTTGAGGATCGTCCGACGGTGCAAATTCAGATTTCACACACCCCTGGGTGTAGAGAAGATAGGAGGGGGTCGGGAACAAAGGAAGGAAAGATTCGACGTAAAGAAAAACGGCGAACAGGATATTCCCCCGCGGGCAGGAAGCGCGGGGATGAGTATTATCGTAAAAATTCCGTTTGAAGGAAGTTTATAGAAACGGCCAGAGTGCCCCTTCGATTGGGGGTCGTGGAAACACGAAATGCAAAGGCTCCGTACAGAGAGGAGCAGATTGGTGGCTAGATAAGAAGACAGAAATAGGAGAGAAGGCGGGCGGACAGGGGAGAAGCGGAGCCATCAGCGTCTTGGGAGCAATATCGTAATTAACCATAGTCGATGAATGCGAAATCCGGGACGAGCAGCGGCAAGATCGAGAGCAAAGATCGACCAGTCGTGAAAGTAAGGAAGAACGGTGAGGGGGGAGGGTGAGAGGTGAGCAAGTAAGGTGAAGCAAGGCAAGGAAGGAAAGGACTTGAGTTTGCACAAATCAGGCTAACTTAGCTTAGCGCCGATTCCAGAAGAGCACCGGAGTCTGCCGCTGGAACAGCCAATACCCGACGGGGCCGCCGGATCCTGACTTTGCTGGCTGCTGCGGGCCGCCCTCGCCAGTCCCCAATAAGCCGAAAGATGAGAGCAAATATTGGCGGGCGGCAAAAGTAGGGCGGGGGATTGCTTCGGCGGATGCAAAAAACGTCACTGGAAAGATAAGGAAAAACTCGCGGGGGCCCCCGAATCGCTTAGCTCGTATTACGACGAACGAAGAACAGATAGAAAGAAAGTCCGAGTTCGGTTGTGGGGGGAGGAGGGCGGAAGGGCAGGAAGAGGAGAGCGGGAGAAAGAGATGAGATGTTGGGCGATGCGAAAGAAGTTGAAGGAGCCGTGCTCGAGGCCATCGAGGTGGCTCGAGGTGCTTCCCCGTGGGACAAGGAAGACCGGAAAGGGGCAGAGGGGAAGAGTGGCTCCCTAAGAAAGAAGGTAGTGAAGTGGCGTACGGAAACGGAAGACAGCGATGGAAGAGGAAGGATGGGAAGCGTGGCAGCAAGGTGGGCAAGCGGATAGGCAATGGCGAAGGCGTTGAGTGCGCTTATTTGTCTTGACGCGAATTTATTTTGCCGTCCGGAGGAACTCGGGATGTGACTGGCGTCCGTTGCGCGCGTCCCGCTGGGTACTTATTCCACTTTGTTGTGTCACGGGCTCCCTCGATGGAGAGCAGCGCGCTTCACCCTTTGCAGCAACGGGACGCGACCCCCGATCTTGAAGACTGCATTCCCTGAATGCTCTTAATTGAAATTTCAAGGCAAATTAAACGTGAAATTGTTAGTCACGTGGCACGTTCTGCTGGCTGTTCTTCACTTTGGCTGTCGAAGAATGAGTAACGAATTATAACTCCTAAACTACAAAAGACAAAAACCAAACAAAGGCTCAATAAGCGCTGCAAATTTGCGTTAACGAAATTTTGAGCAAAGTTTTTTTTCGCCGGGTAAAATTTTTTTTTAAGAAAAATTTTTTCTTCAAAAATTTGTTAACCCCAGTTGCAGCGTTAATTGTACAAGTGAACATTTGTTTGAAGCAATTTCTTCTGTCTTTTGTACTTTAAGAATTATTCGTGAAAAACTGGAAGTGCCTATTTGACTTTGAGATTAGTTTTCACACCCTTAAGAAGCGATTGAGCACGAATGAAACATACCTTTATTCTTGCCTTGAGTCACTCTATAAACCCACAATGTTGCGTTCCAATTGGTGGGTAAAGGTTCGCGGTGTTCCCTTGTAAGTCAAGTGATACAATCAACGTGTGAAATATAGCAGATGAGGGGTGCTCGGAGGAAAAGTTCCTATGTAGATTAACTCTTTGCGAACACGGGTCTGGATATCCGTAAGAGCTATTATGTATGTACATAGTTTGATCGTGTTGTTAATTAACGCATATAAAGCTGGTCATATGAAAATGAAGTGATATTCGTCAGTAAAACGTACTGCCCTATTTCTGGATACATCTGGAAAATGTATATGTATTTTAAAGGTCAGGTGCTAGAACATTGCAAAAGAAACTTTTGGGCACCGCAAATATGCTGTGTTAAAACGTGAGCTACCCTCAAAATATTCTTATCGACTTTGTATTATTCTAAAGAAGAATAAAAACCTTATAAAAGTAGGCAGATAGGAAAGGATAATAAATATCCTTTATTGTAGGGTAATTTAACTCATTATTTGAAGTCATATAATTTCATAACTCTATTTGTAGCTTCCAAGTAAATGTCTGCATCATAACGTGATACATTTAACATTTTGTGATCCTGGAATCTCATGGGATATCAGAGTAGAAGGTACTGATTACTCTCTATACCGCACTATCATACCTACTTATTATACTAACTATTTTGGTTACACGTGGGATTGTCTAATATCAAATCACCCCAGGACACTTTTCTTTGCTCCGCTTAAAGCAAATAACGATATCTCAGTAAAAGTTAGTTTATTAACCTGCTTTTTTTTCCTGTAAAAGGAGTCTATTGTATATATGATATTTTAGTCCAAAGGTGTTTACAAATGCTAGTACAAATTCAGACATAAGACAATCTTAAATTTCAATAGTTTTTCCATTGACTTTTTCTAGTGACGCTATGATGTACACAAATTTTATGAAATGTTACTAATCAGTATTATTTGTATAATAAAAATTTAAAACGTATTACAGAGGTTCTGTTCTGAATTGAGTGATCGAACAGTATGATAAGTCAAACGGGCCACGAGGCACGCGGGAGGTACACAAAAAATGTAGAGGAGCATAATAATAAAATTTTACACAAATTTTATATTGCTGAAACTTAGATAATAAGCCTTGAGAAATAAACATTATTGGGACAGAAGTATGCAGACTTTTTTATATGCAAAGTATTTAATATCAGAAGCAACATTTTCCGGCTTATTTAGCTAAAATGCCAATAATTTTTCCAAAGTTCCGATGCAGTTGCAGCATTATACTACAAAGGAGTCCGAATTTACCCAGAACCTATTGATTACCGTTAGGTTAGCCGAACTATCCGGCAAATTGATAGGCACCGCCAGACTATATTTATCGAATTATATTTTAATTGAGGGAAATAATAATCTGGCTCGGTGCATTGACACAGAATGTCAAAGCTTTGTGCGGCAGAGTAATAACGTTATCCCCACGAGTATGGGAATAGAAGAGAGGGATGGAAGCGTACGGGGGATGCTGGGGAAGAGGTCCTGAACATGAAAGAGACCAATACGGCGGAGGGAGTGGAGCGAGATGCGCGAGGGGTGGTAGCTGCACCTTGTGATACATACGTGTTTAAATACACGTATGCACGAGATTATGGACCGTGGATATGTTTGTAACGGAATTCACCCGTCCAAAATCTATGCGTATTTGCAGTGAAATATTAGTCTCGTCAGTCAGACCACCCGGTGTACTTCGCTGTTGGATATCACTTGCGAAGGAAAGTTTGCGCGCAGAGCATCGAATCTCTGACGTTGGACAGGTACGATCCTCCACCCAAAGGACTCGACAGGCCAACTCGACTGGGGGATTTGTTTATGTTGTTGTTTATCTAAACTCGAAGGATACTGCATCTGTCTTGGTGGTTTAAAAACACAGTTACGGATGAGTTGTAATTTGTTACGTGGTTAACTGTAACAGGGATTGAAGGGGATGTTAGGTACGGAATATAATTCGGGTTGTTTTATTAGGGCGTCGATATTTTATGGAAAACGTTAAAATTGCCGAATATACAGTATTGGAAATATTTATTGCATCACTCCCAAATTTACGTAGTGCGCGCTCGTATTATTCGTATCTGACTTATTTTGGCCAAAATGGTGAGCTCCACATTTTTCCAATACTATTTTTCTGTTACTAATAATCCGAGAGGTGTAATTAATATTGGCGTGTTTATTCGTGCGATGAAATAAATATTTCCCGTGCTATATATGATTTAAATTAACTGTTTCGATTAAACGGGTTTGTATTTTGCATTAAATTAATTGTAGAAGAGTTTTGAAATGTTGCATGGTGTTTCATTATATTCTACTATGCAAATTCATTTATTACTTTGTAGGTTCATTTCCTAACCGCAATTTCGACAAACTGCATTTTCAAAATAAATGTATCTAAGACAATAGTGTTGAATAAATATTATAAATTCTAGAAAGAAATTCTTCATATTCTCTAGCACTGGTAGCTTGTAATAGTTGCATGTTGTTTAGTATAATATGTTTAAATAACTTAGAAAATTGCTCTAGCTGTTATTATATATTAAATATTTTTAATGCATTTATACTCCATTTATATGAAGAAATATTGTAACTGCATTTGTTAATTCCAGAGGATATTAACTTTGGACCTCTGAGAAACGTATTAGAAGTTCCAAAAACATTTGAATATTAAAATTAAATTATCCTCTGCTTGATGTTTTTTTTCTAAAATAAATATTAATGATGTTCTTTAATCTGTATCTTCAAAACAAGATCCATTAAATTGCTCGCAGAGAATTCTAATTTAAATACGATTTTGTTTGAATACTAAGCTACTTACTTGCAGAATATCCATAATATGCAATCTTCAAATTTATACGATTCCTAGAACCGAGTCGTGCTTACTATCGTTTTCGATTGTGCGACGTTAATAAATCAAACAATTTATTTGAAAATTTGTAGCACATCATTCTTATACTATCGTTCCATACAAATAGGATAACGACACTTCGAAGGTAATCACGTTCCCCACATTACTACCACAACTGCGAATAGTCTAGCTTTGACAAAAGTGGCAGTATTTCAAACAAACTACAGAGAGATAACCTTCTCCTTCCTTGCGGCATTCACGTACCGGCAGTATTTCCCTGCGACGAAAATGAACGGATTTTAGTTTTTAGAATGTGCCAAGATAAATGTATTCCTCGACACGATATCGAACTTTCGATCGCTCCTTACTTAAAATCGTGATCGTAAAAGTCTATTCTTTAATTACATTTCAATTATGCAATATTTTCAGATATGTTATCATATTGCGTAACATGTTGAAAAAATTCGAAACTAGCGACATGATGACTTAAGCCTCCGATAATTTCATGTGTACTACATCACATTTCAATTCCATTAAAATCCTTGATATCATTTGTAAAAAGTAATCGACTTGGTGTAAAATGTCCCATTATTCGATCTGCATAACATTGACTATTGACAACCATAAAGGTTAAATATTTGTTTCTTTAGTTAATTCGGAACTCTGCTCACCACCTTTCTTGCCAAGATTTCCTTTACAAATTTTTTTTCACACAACAAACAATGTAAATCCCTAAACAAGGTGACACTGTCATGAACGATCATTCGCTATAATCATGTCGCACGGTCAGGCAGAATACCTGAACTCTACCATTCCACCTTTCGAAAACCTGAACTCCATCGTTCTGAATCGATCGAGTACGCGAGGGTTCTCGTCTGAATTCGATAGAGCGGTCAGGGGTGTCCCGCAGTGTCGCCTTAATTAAAGCTTGCTCATGCTCGTGACTCCTCCGTCAGCTTGGACAGGTGAATTCGTGGCGGCGCGCACCGTGCGTGGTTTCTCAAGCGGCGTGGATAAGGAGAAGCAACCAGGGGGCATTATGTAGAGGTTAAATTGAGTCTGGTTGGAAGATGGCACGGAAGCAACCAACTCCTCGACGGCGACGCGGCCTGAAACGAGAGCATGGCGAAGGGGGACCCGTTGGGACGGGTGTAGGGAGAGGGTCATAGAACGGGAGGGGGAGAAGAAGGATTCTTCGTTGGATAGAATATGTGGGACCATCTAGCATGCGGCTCACGTGCCTCTAACTGCCACGGTGTGTCTGTTCTCCGCCTTGGTGAACATTGCTAGCTATACTTTAGGTAGCTAGCTGCAACTACCAGGGCACTGTTAACCGTGGTACGATGCACCTCTGTCTTCCTAGGCTTCCCCTGGACCCCTCCCTTTCGCGTGCACCATCCATCGAGCCCTCCCCCTGACCCTGCCGCCCCCTTTTCTGAAATCCGTCCGTCTAACGACGGTAAGCATGGACGAGCCAGGAATCCAAAAACCAGCCCCCGCAAGCAGGGAAAATGCCGGGGCCGATCGCGCGTAGATAAAAGTCGCGTCCGCCCGCGGGATACGGGCCAGAGTGGAGTGTAATCCTCCAATTAAATCTTTGTTGTACTTTCAGATGCGGTTCGGTGTACTTCCGTTTAAGTTGACGCTGCCCGGGTGAAATCTGACAACGGCGGAGCGGCGGGATTGAAAACTGCCGTTCCCGCGACTCGTTTTTTTTTTTCAACCGGGGCCGCTTCCTCCGATTGGTTTCATGGAACTCGTTAGAACAGTTTTAATTGTTTACCCGCCTCATTTTGCCGTATAGAAGTTTTTAAATAGATTTTCACGCGGCGGCTGCCTTTCCCGGGATATCCAAAGGACTTTTTCCCGTCGGGACTGTTTGGAAACTTGATCGCTGGGAGATGAAAACAGTTTGAAAGTAAATATTAAAGTGCGTCTTTCCGATGGCGTCCGGTTGGAATGGAAAAAAAAAATTGTTGGTCGATGGAACGTTGCAACTTGCTCCACGATTATCCAGAGCGCCAGAGTTATTCTTGCTTGAATAGCGATTCCTTTCCTCCAAGCAGCGGGGCGTTTCACGCTAGTGCGCGAGTAACGTGCACGCGAAAAATTCTTAATTATCATATGCAACGACACGTGCGTAAATATGCATCACTGGTACGGTGAACAATAACATTTTTCAGCCAATTACTATGTTAATGACGAGATCTACGGGAGGCGAACGAGTCACGAACCTTTGCAACTCCCTTCGAGGAGCAGGTTTATTTTTAGATTTCATAAATTCGAATTAAGGATTTATATTTCACACGAGGCAGTTCCTCTACGTGCTCTCGGAAACGAGATTTTAACCCACGCCTTACAATATCTTGTTTCATGCGCAGGGTAGCTCATTTCAATTGCAACCTGCAGTTCTTTCGAAGCTGTTGCACGCATTAAACAATACTGCGCGAAACACTATGCAGGCATTCATATTTTCTAGATTGTGTCATTCTAGCATTTTGAATTATATTTAGTCTTTTACACGGAGACCTGTAATTGTCATAATTACAAGACTGAGCAGGTTTGTTCCAATTTTGGAAACATTTAAATGGTTCTAGGAACGATACTTTGGAACGTGGCTTACGAAAACTATTTTTTTTTTTTTAACAGTTTAAAGCACGTCATATCTTATATCACAAGTTCCGATAGTAATTTTAAAAATGAATTGAAAGTCTGTGAAATGTATCAAGAAGATGAGGTTTTATTCTCTAATTATTTAGCTCTGTATGAGAGTAAAGTATGATATACCACCTGGTGTGCCGACTTTTACCTTCGAGTCCATTTGAATCATGGTAGTAAATAAGTCTGGGTTGATACACGAAGAAACAAGAAGCAATGGTGGACTATTTACTCTGTGCAAAGGTAATTAGTTAGTCGATGAATTCGCGCGGTTACAAATGTTACAATTGCCATACGAGGAACCCTTACAAAATATACCAGGCTCTTATAACGCTTGCATTGATCGGGCCGCGACGCTTACGGCGGGGTTTACAGGGAAATCGCATTAAGTTTAGCCGCGACGCAATTCATAATTCCATTATTAACCCACACGAAAGCGTGGCGGCGATGGGTCGCTTTGTTCGCCTTTGAACGAACGGTTTTACGTTATATCCGGCAGCTTCTTAAGCTTGAACCGAGCCCCAGGCGCGGGAAAAAACGTGGCAGACTGGTACTTAAAGCCAACAGATCGCAAAATCCTGTGTTAACTTCCGGGCATCTCCGTCGTGCACGCATGAGAGGTTTAATTAATTCTGTGCACTAGCGAAAGGCGTGCACACCGCTCAAATATTGCGCGGATATAGTCAGCGCACACCATGTACAATAATTTATCAACCGCGCCGAGTGAATAATAATTAACAATTTTGTGAGAAAATCCAACTCAATGTTTTGTCGTCCACAGAACTTCCTCATAAATCTATAAGTATCATAAGTAAGAAATGGTTTTGGTGTAAGTAACTATCGGAGAAAATGATTAAAAATTAGAGAAAGTGTATACATATGTTTAGAATTAGCAGATGGTTCACAGTTGGGAAAGGAACTTTGAACCTGATTTTATTGCAAAATCGTAGGCAGGAAAATTCTTACTCTTTTGCTTCATGCTTCAGCGCAATCGATCTTCACTTTGTTTTTCACACATTCACAGCAGTTTGAACGACGTACTTCGCAAGGGAGTTTTTATTCTTCGCAGTCATATGATTTTATATTATCGGGGTGGTTTTTACGATTCGCCACTTACAAGTTACAACGTACCGTCGTTAAATCGGTGACGCTGGATGCGTAACAAGTACATGGACTGAGGTATGCTTACTGCATAAAAGAAATCGTGGATAGGTCTAGCAAGAATTCCTGAAATAACTGAAACAATTTTGCTGTCAAGAAGTAAGTGTAACTTTAACTGTTCTGTACACGTGATATGTTCAAAAATTTGTTTTTCATTAAAAACTTGATACTTACAGTAAAACGGACACTCAAGTGACGTTCAGGAAAAATAGATCCCTCGAGTGAAATTCTATAATATTCCTACATTTCGATTAAACCTCCCTAAATAACTAGCCTCCGATTTGTCGACTTGAACCTTTTAGGCAACGCCGATTTTTCCCGAAATTGTTGTGCTCGTGTCTCGCGCAAAGTACGGGCAGAAATTAGCAGAGTGAAACGGAACAAGAAGCCCGCAGTAACGCAAGTAAGTACGGTGCGTGACCCTCTCTGAAATTTCGCCACCGGTTGCCAACTTCTCCTTTGGAAAATGAATTTCAAACATCTCCGTAGCCCGCCAGCATTCAACGATTTTCCACTGGCTCTATTCCCGACAGTCGACTCTGGACGTACGCACATTTCTATTTATCGAGATCTCTCGAAACGGACGTCCACATCGCGGCCGCGCTCGTCAGGCAGCTAGTATTCTGGGTCGCGAGCGCCGATTCGAAAGCGTACCACGTGAAAAAGTTCGTTTCCATCGGGCCATAGTCAACGTTGCTCGCGGGAGCTCGCAAAGTTTAGAAAACTGTTTAAATAGGGGCATAGGTAGGCTAACGGTCGGATATGTAACCGCTTTTACCTACCCTCCCCTGCCAGCCCCACTCCGCTTTTGCGCTTCTCCTCTTTTGTTTTTTTTTTTTCATCTCCCGCACCTCTCTCTCTCTCGCTCTGCCTCTCCATCCTTGGTAGATCCATCAATTTGAAATGCAGACAGGAAGCGGGCTTGACCGGCGGGAGGGTGGAAGATAGAGGATGCGCGGCAGCCGCTGTAGCAAAAGAAGGGGGCGGGAGGGTTAACGCGATGGTAGCAGGTAGGAAAGAAGGGTACGAGGGCAGAGCAGGCATCCGGGCAACCAGGCAGGCAAGTCTTCACTATAGAATGCATTGAATCGCACCGAAATAAAAACAGCCTTTTGAATGTTTTATATACAAGACTGCGCCCGACCACAGTTCCACCCCTCTTTTTCTGCCACCCACGTGCGCAATCCCCTTTGCGTTATCAAACTCCCCAACCTTATACCGGCGAGGCTTCCGTCTACCTTCAACTCTGCTCGTTATCCTACTCTCTCGCCGCCCCTCCTCCCCCCCGCGATGCTCCCCTTCCCCCTACCTGCCACGCAAACCACCGTCAAACCCACCCGCCACCCACGGCGTGCCCTCTTTTCCATTCGTTCCTTTGCCGTTCATTTTTTTTTTCCCGCGAATGCACGCTTCGCAACAGTGCATCGTGCCAGATTGAGCACACTTGTGCGTGCATTTAGAGCCGGCATCCGAAAGGGGGAAGGAATGCTGATCGCTGGAAATGTTTATAGGAACCGTATGTCTCTCTTTCTTTGCTACCCCCAGGCTTCGATCGGCGTACGTGCGCGCTCGCGAATTAATTGACAACGTGATTCAATTCGGAACTCTTTGGCACGTTGCTGGCCTGTACCTTTTCACAGCTGCCAAAGGAATTTCTAATTTCCGCAAAAATCGTTGCTCAAAGATGCTGGCCCAGATTCGGTTCAAAGTTCAGTGGAGAGAGATTAACGGTCCGTGATAATACTTTGCTGGCTTATTTCGGTTGCTGTTGATGTCAGAATGACTACTCCCTATTTGTAGAGCGTAAACTTGTTTAAATGTATTACTGTTTGCTTAATTTAAAATTCAGAATTATTTTCTTAATTTAAAAGTTTCTGCTGATATTAATATCCAGTCTTGCTTATCGGGGTACTCTAGTGCAGTGTTTCCCAAACTTGTTCGTGTCCCGATCCCCTTTATAATTTTCAAATAACCTGTAACATAAAATGAACAAGATGAAGAACACACATTAAAAATAGTGTATTTCAGAATATAATTCTAAGTTAATGATATTTTTCAAAAAACCAAGACCCATGGCGTCCTCACAGAAAATACTTCGCGAACCACTTCGCCCGTCGGAAAAAAGCTTGCGCCATCGTCTACACCTATGTATATGTGCACATAATCGCTGGGAAGTTCATCTACGAACGTAGAACCACAAACTCTTTCAAAGAATTAGCACAGTCGCTCCAAAGGACGTGCGAAAATGTGCACAGATTGGGTCTTTTAATTGGCCTGTAGAGCCGCGGTGGTCCGATATGAAAGCGCTGGGCCACTTGGAGGAGGGCCACGGGCCAGGAAAGCCAGCGGGTAGAGCGCGAAAGAGGCGAGACAGGTTATATACACCGACAGGACCAATGGTGCAAACGTTTAAACTTGCATTATTTACTTTAGATTTTGTTCGGTATCGGGCTCGCCTCGCGCCGCCTTCGCCAGCTCTGGCGAAAAGCCCTCTGTCCCGCTCTTTATTACTGTCCTGGTGAACGCGGCGTTCCTTATCCCACCACTTTTGCCGTGCACCCACACCAGCCGGGCCGCGGAAAGTTCCACGCTGCGCAGTTTGTCACAGACCCTCGTAGGTTGGGTTGGCAGGTGCGGCAGCGGCTAGGCATGGACCGCGGCTCGCTCGCGATTAATGGAAAACGACATAAGCTCCCCTGATTCCGGCGTCCTCGCCGCTAATGACCTCGAACACTGTCAGAAAGCGGCGAGATCTTTCACTCATTAACGGTGGAAGCGTGCAGGCCGCGGGGGAGGGGGGATCTCTCACGTCGCAGATGGGAGGGATCCGAAATTCTCCCAGGAACGAAAATTCGGTGGGTTTAGTCGGCCGGCGCGCAAACACGGCACGAAAGTGGCGCACTGGGAGCAGCACCCCACTTCGTTAAGGGCACTCGAGCGCTGGCGTCGGTGGTAAAAGTTACACCGTGCCCTTCGAACGTGTTGTTACTTCGTTGCGTTCAGGTGGATACACTTTGTAACACTTCGCCGAATGTTTGGCCAGTTGTACATACGTGCGGATTGAATGATTGATTGTTGTGCTATTTCGATTTAAGTGGCGGTGCTTGATGAAGTGAAATAGTGAGCTTAGTATACGTGTAGGTTCAGATAAGGGGCAGATTTTAAGAGGTGTTGAATTATTGAATTTATCGTTCGTGGAGGTAAGACGTTTGACGAGTTTCGTTGTTGTAACGTGATATATTTTCAAGCACAGTAGAGCCTAACGTATCCGCACGTTCTGCTGTCCGAATTGAGTGCCTCCTAGTTACAATCCTCGGTTGTCACACCTACTTTTTCGAATGTCGTTGTCGCACTGGGTCAATTTGACCCCGCCAATTTTCAATCAGTTGTTATTTAAAAACCATTTGTTAAATTAAGTCTCAAAAATTCTGATATAAAGTTCGAACATTTAAAGTGTCATAATAGTTAAAAAAAAATAATTGTAGCATTAAGAGTTCCAACAAAAAGTTTTTTGCTTAAAAAATTGCAGGGTCAATTTGACCCAGTGTGACAACCGAGGGTTAAACAAACTGTCAATTGTCTTAACCTCTTTTTAAATAAATGAAGTTTAGTATCAGAAAACTGATTGTTCTATTATCCGAAAATTCCTTTATCCGAACACTTGTTTTTCCCTGTAGTTCGGATACGGAAAACTCCACTGTACACGAGATTCTTTTGGGGTGTCGGTTGTGTTAGATACTGGTTAAGTCTTACATAGAGTCAGCGGCGCACTCAGGTATTAATCTTGGGGTGAGTCGAGTTGAACGGATAAAAATATTTTTAGTGCAAATTCAATAAAATTCATTAGGTGATTATAAAAATTTATTTGGAAAATAAAATCAAATTTTCCTCTCTTTTTACAAAGTTCCTTCTTTGGGGGTGCCAGGGCCCCTCAGCCCCCTCTGGGTGCGCCACTGCCTAGAGTTGGCCATGAGTTTCAATATTAACCACCTTCTGTCGAAAAATGTAGTAGAAACTACGAATTATTAAAGGTTCGTTGCTGCTGAAATGGGTTATCAGATGCAATCAGAATCACTCAATCACGATTATAAGCTGACACTAGAGAAGCTTGATGTGTTAACCTTCGAAAAACGTTCAGACTAAATCTTGAACTTCGCTTAATTATCGACTAATTACTACGAAGTGTCCATCCATATTCAAATGTTAATACTACCGTTTCTCTACTATCTCCGATGAATCGATAATGTCTGAATCAGCTTGAATTTCTTCAACTGAAACGCACTCGTCTTTCAATTAAAATGAAAGTGAAATCAACGATGTTAAATAAATTACTAGACTTTGGCAACTGTATCAGCATAAGGAAGATTAATTTTTAAAATAAAGAATTTTTACAAACTACAGCTTCCGAAACAATTATTAACATTACTAGCATAATCACTATTAACATGGCCACTGAGAATTTAAAAAGTAAACGTAGCATCGACCTGCGTTTATCCCTAAAGTAGGTTCGCACATTTAAACGACACAGTATGAAATTATAATCATGAAAATATATCGTGCCATACATACACTAGCAATTTTGACGTTACAGCTGTACCGTGGTACAGACAGAATCTCTCTGCATACCAGTGTACGCTCATTAGAGATCGTTAAGTGCTACTTTCCACCGCGCCCTTATGGTCGCGTTTCGCGACAATCCGCAAGAATATTAATAATCCAAGCGTCCCGGTGCTAAGTAGACCCCGTAAATGTATCCCACGAAATGGATACTTTGGTCCCCGCGGTAAGCTTAATGCTACCAAAGGAAAATCAAAGTTGACTCCCCAAGAAGGGCGAATGGAAATCGAAGATCAGTGTCACGCTGCTAACGCCTGTAGAAAATGAACCATCGATGTTCGATCGTCGATGCAAATTATTGCAAATGCAGCTGGGACATCGCGCGCCAGTCCTCGTGTGGTCAACTTCATAATAGTGCGTATCAGTGGAACACGGACACGATAGAAGAGGTATTCTATGGCACAGAGCACTGTGACATGGTACCCAATTATAGGCGCCCCACAGTCGAATTTCGGGCGATTGTGTAACTAGTTCAATGTAACTCGGCAGATATGATGTCACGGTGCTACTGTTAACAAGAATGTGTATAACAGTGAACTTGGTACGGTGCATTTCCACATTATGACGCGGAAGTAGTGGAATCAGAGAGTGCAACGCACTCAGCTAGAATTTTGAAAGTCTTCAGTGTCATTCGTATAATAAATGTTTAAGATTATAACTTCTAACTTTTGCGGTAGCATACTTGTATAACTACTATCTTTATTCGTACTTGTAGTTGCGAAGGAAATACAACTGCAATAAGTTGTGTAAATAATATTTACTCGTTGAATTTGATTTTTAACGTGTTAAAAGGTAAACGAAATTTGAGGTTTGACTTGTGCCAAATGTGGCCAGCAGAGTTATGTTTTTGTGTAGACTTAAAACTGATAGTGTTTTCCCATTTTCGTTATGGTAATATGGTATTTATTCTTCCTCTTAGTATTCAGATATTTTCTATAACGATGCAAAAGATGCAGTTTCCCTTTACTTTTCCTTGACGAACATTATTGTGTCCTTTCCTTCGAGGAAGCTGAGAGTTCCTGTAGACATACATAACACAATGGCATGCCTCGACCTACTTTGACTTCGCATATTTTAAAATTCGAGGGACTGACAAAGGAAATTATTAGAACGTACTTTATGCAAACCTGTTCCTTGAATATCTACCTTGTGCGCCATTAATATGTTTGCAAATATTCGATGCTTTGCTAAATAAGAAAGCCTTTTTCTACGAGTGATCTATGTAATTGCTTCGTGAGGCATACAGGGTCTCTGTACTTTTAAAGCGTGCAACTTTAGTACATATACAATACTGTATACACTTCAAAGACTTTTTTTCATTTTACTAAGTGTACTTTTCTATACTTCAAAGATGCATAAAGTCACAACAAAAAACCCCGTCCTTTTGAGAAAATATGAATATATATTTAAATACGTTTCATATATTAAAAGAATGAGCAGACAGTTCAGTCACTAGTTTAATACTGTTTCTGCAAACATACTATGTAATACTCATTTTTTCTTGGCTTTCAAATGATGTTACAAATACATAGCGGCATGTGATTTAAGGGGTTAGACTACTGTGACGGCCCGAAAAAGTAGATAATCTTCTGATGCAAATTGTAGAGGAACTAATCATCCGATTAAATTGCGGTTTGGTACCGCATTTTAGTATCTTGCAAAGCATTAAAAACAATTATAAAAATTAAGAAAATATATGTAGATATATGTCACGAGGTGGCTCCGAACTGACGGTCTTTTTTACGGAGGGTAAACGGTGCGCTTCCTAATTCAATTTTGGATTATCTGAAACGAAAAAGAAATTTGTCTATTCAGTATAATGCAATGCCTAAGCATCAACGGAGCGGTTTTCCTAATATTTTGAAAATTCGCTGAATAACAGCGAGTTGATGAAAAGAATGCCGATTTATGACGCCTATAATAATTACACAACTTATTACGTTTTTTTAAAAAGTTTTTAAACTTTTCTGACCACGCGAAGAGTGACGGAAATCCGAGTACACAGACCCATCTACCATAAATGTTCCCAAAATTATATTATTTCATGTCCCAGAGCACACCAATGAATATGTTCGCGGTAGTGAAACATTAAAAGTATCAAACAGTGTGATTCCGCTGCTTGATTGCCAAACTTGAGTGCTTTGCTCGAACGAAGCCAAAACTTTTCCCTCTTCGGCGTGTTCCATCAGCAGCCATTCCCTTGTTCCTTCCAGCTCGCGCCTTACTGCCGCCGGTGGTTAGTTTTCGAATATGGGTAATAGTAATTCGTTTCAGTTTCGGCGCGCGAGCTCTACGACTGGTAGGCGACGGGAGGGGTGGAGGACGGAGCGAGAAGGGGGATGGAAGTGGGGGGGTCCTTAAATCATCAGATAATTACTTTGGTAATTAATTACAACTCTGTTGGGCCGTGGACCCCACCAGCCATGCCAGTAGTAAAGTAAAGGCAGAGAGCGTGCTCCACTAATAAACGAGCCGTCGACGCACCCCTCACTCTTCTCGCCGGCGCGGCGTTCACCGTCCAACCCATTTTCCATTATTCTTCCTATTATAAATCACTCATCAGCTTTTTTCAACTTCTGCCCCGCTTCCTTGCCGTATTCCACTGCTACCCCACTTTGGGTGCAAGAAGCGAAACGCCGTGCTCGATGTCGTTCAAGAACCCGTGCTGCGTCTGAGCCGACGAAGGGGGCCATTCCCTCATTGGTACCTGCGGTAATGATACCATTTAATCGATCAAATAGGCTCGCACGACCTTCCGTTTATTTTTGTGAAATCCACAATACCTATGAACAGGTGAATTTAAAGCCGTGTCTTAACTTCGATCGTTTTGTTCAGGAATTTTTACGCAGTGCGTTCACAAATAACGGTTATAATATTTTACACTTCAGTTTCCTAATTTCGCGGGTGTGTGTATTAGTTGAGTAATTTTTCGAATGATTGAAAAGTTTCTTCAAAGGGTCTAGCCGGGTAAGCATAGGAAAACGGCCGCAGCACCTCCAATTTTTGTACTTATGTGTACGAAATAATGCTCCTTTATTTCCAACCTTAATGATTGATCTGCAATTTCGAAAAAAATATATGTAATACAGCTAAAAAGTCCCGAAAGTTCTATCATTTTTTGAATTCTCGAGTTGGGGATCTTTCCTTGTTAGACACGTACTTGCAAAGATCCACCTTCCCTCGTACCTTCACCCCGTCTACCGTCAAGCAACGTACACCGGGGCGCGATGTCGCGCTTACCCCATGGATATCCGATGCCTAAGTTCGACGACACGCCAGTCAGAAGTTCTTTGGTAGATCATGGTAACTTAGAGTCAAGCGCAGGAGGGATGTTTATAAGATACGACTCGATCCAGGAAGTTGCGGAGACGTCTGGATGCGGGGACTAGCGCTCGCATAAGTTCCCAGGACGGTCGTCCATTAGTTAATTGTGGTTTCCGGATCAGTATTCCGGCAGGTATCGCGTGTTTCCACAGTGGATTGCCAAGCGAGAACGGCTTAAGAGCGCAGGAAGTGGGTGTGTGTAGCACGAGGGTGGCTGGGCTGGTGGACGTCGCGCGGGGTCTAAAGGGTTGAGGGAGTTTGACAAACCCTACGGTACCCAGCGCTGATCAATGCAAGCAATCAGTCTTGTTTCGGTGCCGCGACATGACAGCGGTGCCCATCTTCCGAATACACGGCCGCGTCGCTCTTTGTTCCCGATTTCACCCTCCTCTTATCGACGATCCAACGTTCCCCCGTAGCGCAAACTTTTCGGATCGCTTCAGTTATCGGGATCGCCGAGAAAAGTGTTCGAGTCCCGCGTGAAAGCTCCTCTCTTCTGTCTGCAGTTATCGCCCCGGGGGCGGAAGAATTACGCGAGGTCCTGTACAGGTATCGACGGATAAGCAGCGGCGATTTATTTTTGCCGGAGATTGTCGCGCCGCTAACGTATCTGCCCCCGAAATAGACGAAGCTCGGTGGCTTTGTTAGTGAACTCGTGTCCTAATTGCGCGACGTTAAGGAATCGAAGGATCTTCCTACGTGGAAATAATATATATTTTGTCAGGCAGAGAACACAACGCTCGCTGCTGGGTTTCCCCGTTCAATTCTTAGGCGCAGTCGCGGTTGATCCGCAGAAATGTTCCGTTTCGCACGTATCGCTGCGCGCAGTATCGAGAAACAATCACGTACGTACAGATATTTCTTGAACAGCAGGCGAAATCCGCCGGGTTAAGGCTCGCTCCGGGAGGAAGCTGCGCGGCAGCAAAATCCTCGCCGAAGACCATCGGGTCTGGGATACTGGGTGCATGTCCCTTCCTCGATATGGCGAATAAACCGGCAATGATTTTCCATCGCGATGAATAAATTGGTAATCGAGTTATCGGGATTCGCGGTCGATGGAGACTGGAGAAATTCGAGGTATCCGTTGGAGTGGAGTGGCCGGGGCTGGTTTCGGGTACGCCACGCGTGTCAGGGAACTCGCGTTGATGGGGATAACGCTCTCTCCAGGGCGATAATGTTGCAAATTTATATTCCAAAGGCGATCGAGGAAAGCTGCTGAATGCGCACTCTTGGCCACGGCTGGTCTTGCCCTTCCTGGAACGCCACTCCCACCACCCTTAAACCACTTCCATCGCGTCTCTTTCCCCGTCCACCGCTGCTCCTTTCTCGACTTTCGTATCTTTTGTGGACGCCACAGAGTTCGACGGTGTTCAAGCCTCTTCCGTCAATCAAGAATTGACAATCAATTTTTCATACTGCTCCCAATTCCCTGTCTCCCTCCGAGTTCTGTTTTTCTTCGGCCGCTCGCCGCTGAGGAAAGGAGTTCGTCGACGATTGCGGAGACAACTTCATTCCCTTGCTCGATTGAATTTCTAATGTGAACGCTTGCTTCCGTTCTTCTTTTTTTTCCTGGCATTAATCAACGTTCAAAAATGTGTAATAGCTCGATGACGGAAGGAGCTACGATTTTAAATGCTTTCGTATTCAATGCTTGATAGATACGCAATTAATTAAAATTCCTTTCATGAAATAATACAGAATTAAAAATAACTTTTTTTTCAAAATTCGAATTTTCAATTCTCATTCAAAAGAATGTACGAAAAACGTTATTGGATAATCGAAACGTGCTTCAGGATAATTGTTAATGTCGTGTACCCGACGCTTTGTAATATTATTGGTTCACCATTTGTGTCGGGCTTGTGTAACGCGCTAGCGGATACATTACAAATCCCCTTTTTGTTTGTCTCTTTTTTTCAATCGCATTTCCACGATAAAGAGCAGGTTTTCAGCGACACGTGCAATGAACCACTTTCTCCTATAACGCGAATGCTTTGCGGTATTCGTATTTCAATGAAATATTCAGTCCGGATCTGATCGCGAAATTCGCGCTCCGCGTAATTTGCCTCTGGAATTGTTTAAACGGCCGTCCCCTCTCAAAAGAGTATTCATCGCCAACATTGGTATTATTAAAGGAGGATAACGAATAAAGCGAACATGTAAAACGACCGATCCATTGCGCAGATAATAATCTGCGGCGCGTCTTGAACAAACAAATGTATAATTTCTCGCACGTGTGTATGTTATTTACCATGAGGAACAACAAAACCAGAAACAATTAATTCAGATAAATGAATACTTGCAAATGGATATTTCTGTCTCCATACTCCGATTATTATTGTCATTAAAACCAGGCTATCAACTTAATGGACCTGTAATCGCGCAAACACGCGGAAAAAATTTGTTTAAGAGGGGTTGTCCCAAACTCGCATAATTAGGAAATTTTTAATCACTTTCCAGTCATCGCAGAGTTTCACGTGGAATCATACCAGCTCGATTTTCCTACTATTTAAATACAGATCTACTTTTGACAAATGAAGTTAAACTATGAATGTGTATTTTTAATACCTGCGTACTTGAACAACTTTAGCCGTTTTGGTAATATTTCTATTATTTTAAATGTAAATGATAGGTCTGAATATCTGTTTTATTTGAGTTTTCGGAGGGTAGAACGTATAAGCTCACCTGGTGCAACAAAGACATGCACTGCAGTTGTTTCAAGAGTTTCTTAGGATCATAGTAAGACACTGGCAAAGTTCTACTCGAGATTTGTTAACTAAAATGTTAGGTGGGGTATCCATTTCTATCACAACGATCTAAATACATGATAATAATCGTTTTTCAACCCCTTTGCAGTCTCCAAGTACCATCAAGGTACCATAAATTGAAGAAGTTTGTACAAATTATACAGAATAACAAAATATAAAAATATTATCATCCAATACCAAAATCGCAACTGAAATGAACTGGAGATCCAGCCATTCTACGCATAATACCACGAACGGTGAACAAATCGCATTATTCTACCCCCGAAGCTGTGCCCAATAAAGCAAAGTTAATCCGATGCTAATTAAAGATTTCCATGCTTATTACATGCAGTTCAAGCGTCGCATTCGTAAAATGGACGGAGCATTCCGACTGCCCCGATACCCTCCGCCGTTATCGTTTCTCACATCGGCCATAGAGCGATTCCTTCACGCTGTGAATCGCCGATGTACGAGATATACGATTTTAAAGGAAATGCCTCCCTCCGCTGCTGGTATCAGCCCCCCCGGTGTATTTAAAGCCAATTTCTGTCTCATCTTCCTTCCGTTCTATTTGCGCGCTGTTTAAGCCAAGCCACCGACGGGGGGCGCGCACAAAAAAACTCTCTTCCCAATGCCCCTGTAGACGTTGCCGATGTATCCGCGCGACGTCCCGCTAAGCGGCGCCCGCAAAAGCTGTCGTCGGTGGTTTCCAGGAGTTTTTAGACCACCTAGATCGATAGGAACGCCTGGACGAGTGTCGAAGAGGCGGTCGGAAAACGGTGTGAGGTGGGCGTTGGAAAGTTGAGGCAGGGAGGTAGGGGGAGGGGGGGATGGTCGGGCGGAGGGGAGGGGAAGTAGCAAGGGGGTGAATAGGTTGAGAAGTGGTGGACGCCACTTTGTGCTGCATCGACATGAATTTGTATCCCTCCGGAGCTGGTCGGTCACCGTTCCCACTTCTCTTTCTCTCGCTGGCGTGTTGCTTTCGACACGGCCTCTTCCCTCCCTTTCTGTCTCCCTTTTTTCTCCTTTCCGGACTGCACTCCCCGGGCCATCACTCTTTTTCTTTCGGAGGAGGTCCAGCCCATACAAGAGACTCGTCGCCATGTAAAAATACATCACGTCCCTGCCGTACCAGCGCCGAGGCAACATTTCGAATATCAAGAGACCTTTCTCCGCGTCAATCTGTCGTCGTTTTAACGACTTCTCCATTGTTATTTGGATAGACGATCCTTGAACTATCGTGCCTTGGAGTGCTTCAGAGAGGGGCTGCGTTGCTGTGTGGAAATATTGAAGCAATCGCTAGTTTAGGTATGCGTAAGTGATGTAAGTAGTCGAATCCGTGATAGGTCAGACGACTGATTAACGGGCAACGCGCTGCACTGTGCCTCTTTAATTAAGATCCCACTAGCCCCGTTTGTCGTTTGAGAGATCTGCGGTTGGATTTATAAATCTTTGTGTAGGTAATTGTTTAGAAATTTAAAAACCTGAACGTGCATTCGTTGGGCAATCTATTTTGCTGATTCCTTCTTTTATCTTCTAGGAAATTGGAAATGTGCAGATTCTATGTATTGACGTGTTCTGAAAGATAATATACTTAAATTTAAAGATCTATGGTAAACATTAAAAACTAAATTTTATTTTAAATACTTATACACAGGTGCCCTAAAAATAAAATTACGTCACTTTGACATCGTTAAATAAATACCAGAAAGACACGAATCTCGCACACAAAAGCGAATACCACAAAAGTGTACTAACTGAACTACACTATCGTACTACACTAGCGCCCTTAAAACTTTAAATTTAGCACGCAAAATATTCGTAGAGTTGTCGTAATTGGTTTAATTCCAACATTCTGTTTTAGCGGGAGCTTTCAGATTCCACAAACAATATAAAAATGGGGATACAGAGAACAAGCGAGTGCTATTAAATTTTTAACTGCAAAATCGGTGCACGGGGTATACACAATACGAATTAAAATTTAAAACTTTATAAATTTGATACGTTTTAATGAACATGCTTTAACAAAAAAAAATTCTGCCACTTTGTAATATTGCAGGAAATGGTTAATTTTTTTTTAATTTTGTGGAAAATTCGAGTTTCAGTTGTCTCGTTGTAGATGCCGTTTATGACGCGCGCCCGAATCGGTAAATGGGATCAGTTTCACAATTCGATCGGTTGAGCCTTTGCTTAACGATATTCATATCACGGGAAAGTGCTTGCGGCGCAAAAAGCCGACTGCGACGTGACACTCGCTGAACCCTGTAATCGCGATCCTCTTTTCGATCATCGTAAAAAGAGCATTTCCCTTTCCTGCCTCCTCTATCACTTCCCCTGAACTCCTCGAACTGACAGCCTTCCGCCTACCATCGCTTAAACTCGACCCAAGGGTGGTCACGCAGTGGTCGATACTCGACATCGGTTCGGCCACTTGCAAACGTTTGCTGTGTAATCGGCGAGATTTCCCAGCCGTAATGGATCGAACTAACGTTAAAATTTGCACATATAGGTACGTGCACAACGTTGACTTATTAGAGCAGTCTGTTTCCTGGAGCGCAGCCAAAACACTTTCTGTGATAAATAAGAATCTATATTTAATCATTCGAAGAAGCGTTCAGCTATAGTTTGTCCATCAACATTAATTTCGTTGTTGAATAAAGTAACTTATAAACAAATATGACTGCTTAATTTTTATGTTAGAATTGAATGTCAATACATAAAGAATATTGGAGAAGATATGGTTGGCACCATTTGCGTTAATGGTTCAGAATCAAAGCACTGGCGAAGTTTAGTTTTTTTGCTAAAAAAGTTTTTTGTCACATATAATTAGGTTGGTTCAAAAGTTCATTTGCTCACTGTTAAGTTTACAGAAATGTTTTTTTGCTTCCGCTACTTGTACTTTTACCGGAAAATTAGCAAAAGGACATGAAGATTTTTGGTTAAAAAAACATGTAAGATATTTTCTCTTTTGATAAAGACTTTGGTTCAATAAAGCGAACGAACGTTCACATGGACTTAATATTACAAAAGTCTAACAAGGTTTTCGGGTGTCCGCCTCGGAGTGTTTTAGTTTTCGGATATGTTTTAGTTGATAGAAAAATAACAAATATATGTTTTTTTATTTTCGCCCGTTTGCATATTTAGGGAGTGAAACCACCTCTCATAGTTCATACGAAGAGGTATAAATGTTTCTATTTTTAGTTAAAAGAATAAATTACAACTTTGTGCATATCACGTGTTTATATCAAATTTTATTTAACACAATGTTATAATATTCTTTAAACAAACAATAAGAACTTTAGTGTCTTTTCTTATGAATTTTGAGAGGTGTTTTCATCCCCTAAATATGCAAACAGGCCCCCCAAAAAAGCCCCATATTTATTATATTTTGGTCCTCTAAAACATCCGAAAACCAAAGCAATCGGAGGTGTACGCTTGAAATCCTCTCCATCTAAGTATTCTATAGGCAAAATTAGAAAGCATTCCCCTCGCGTTCTGGTACCCCTCAGATCCACCGTCATCAGCTAACAACAGTCTTCCCGTGCTACCTCCGCCACGTTATAAAATCAAAGGAGAAACGGACCGTGTCCGAGGCGCGTTCGACCCCCGAAATAGTTGCAAATTAATACACACCTGGTCGTCCGAATATCTTCGCAGGGCATAATCGCGCCAGTCACACTCGTACGCTCGACTCAACTTTCTCTATTAGTACGTAGCGGCGTAAGTATGTACCACGGTTAATCACGTTCCCCCGAGTTTCGCTGGTAGCGGTGGCCCATTCTATCGGTTTGTCACTCGTCGACGATGCCGTTCTGCCACGCTACTTCGCCGCTAACCCCCTCCTGCACCCCCTGTGACCCCCTTCGTACGACCAACCCTGTGCCCACCCGTCCCTCTTCCATCCGCCACCCTCGGCAGCAGCGTGAGGGGCTCGCGACAGCCAACGCTTTACCAGGTATATACTCGTAGCCAGGCTACGTCGATGGATGGAACGTATCCATAATGCGGCGAGCTTAGCACGCGCGTGTTAGGATCCTCTCGGTACAACCGGGCAGATTGAGGCTTAGAGCGACGGCAAACAGCATCAATTTGGCATTGCGCCACCACGCATGCTGATGGATACACGATAGGTGTGTATGCACTGCGGGGGCGTGCGTGCACCGATCCTCACACACGCGCATTTCGGACGCCGCCCGGCACAGACCATTTAATTAAGCTGATTCAATGTAAACGGGATTGGGCTATAAGGGCACAGCGAAAGGTTACACGGGCCCCCTTGTTCACCCCAACTCTGGCCCGCTGTACTTTTCCTTCTGTCCGGTCGTGTCGGGCTTGTACAGAGATATCTTTGTCGTTTTTGCGGGTGCTTTGGCGGTTGTGGGTAAACTGCGGTGAGCTGTGTTGGAAGTATCTGTTATTTCGTTGCTTGGCTGGTGATGACGTTTGTAAGGTGCCTTTGAAAAATACAGGGAGTTTGTAAGGTGCCTTGATTATATTAAATCTATTTATGTAATGTTTGGTTTGCTGGTGTGTTTTCAAATATGGCACTTTACACTGTGCTCCTTTTTCATTCTGTAATGCGAATTTTTACGAAATCTAATGTTCTTTTCATGTAGTCTTCAATATCGAATCGTACTCGTTATTAACGAGTATGATTGATATATATTTTTATATTCAACATTTTGTTGAAGGCAGCTCGTTTTACTGCCAAAAAGAGTTAGTGGAATGTACCGAATATGAGAGTTAAATGTACGATGTTATGTACGCCAGTGTAACTAAAAAAATATCATTTAATAATAAATGTTTGATAATATGTGTTGTTAAAAAGGCGAAGGAACTACGTTCAGTAACCCGTTTTGGAAAATGTGCAATTGAAATTTAGGTAGAATGGGAGAAATTTATACGTGCAGGTATTGTGTATACGCGTCGCACATTAGCCGGAACGTGTGACATTGCTAAACTACTTAATTAAGTCGCGTGCATGTATGAATGTACTGTTGCAGAGAATCAAATGTCGACATCTACGTAAATCGTATCACTGATTGATCAAATGGATGTATTGTTCGAGGAAGCTGTGTGATTTATAGCAACAGCCACTCTATTAATCGCTGTTTTGATACGCAAGGTGATTATAAAATAATGTCACAACACTTGAAGTCATATTTTAAAATTCTCGAGTAGCAATAAATTTTAATAAACATGCTTGCGCAACTTGTTTATTTTGGAGATATGGTCACTTTAAATTTTAGTGTGAACAGATTTGTAGGTTGGTTAGAAATTTATTTCTAGCTTCATAAATAACTGATCGTAATCGAAGTGTGCTTTATCAAGCGTTGTTTGTGTGGCAAAAGTGAAGAATGAATATAATTTTTGTTGTTAAATTTCTGACGGGCTTCAATTTCTATTTACTAGAACGAACTTTAAAACACGCTGATACGTCCATATGATTTCCTAAATGAAGTAGCAGTCTCTTCGTTGTGTGATTTTTTAGAAAATCTGACACAGAAAACGTGCTTCCAAATTTATTAGAAAAATTTCCAGTTGGGAGAAGGATGAGCATGTGGTTCATGCACGATAGAGTTCCACTACATTTCAGGGCTTGTGACCCGAGAAAATCTTAAGCGTAAGTTCCGTAAGGACTAGATAGATCATGTTGGACCAGTTGCGTCAGCACCTCAGCTACCTGCTTTAAATCCTCTTGACTTATATTTGTGGAGTCATTTGGAATCCACAGTGCACTGCAGCTCAAGGAAAACTGTTGTAAAATTAAAGCAAGCATTGTAAATGTATCTAATCGGGCCTAAGGTATACTAAGGAGTGCGAGAAACAAACATTTTACCCCTTTTCACCCCCGCAGAGGTTGATTAGGGCAAAATCATGAAATTGATTTTTAAGCCTTTTCATGGGTAACCTTTGTAAGTAAAAATCAAGTTGATATCTAATTGGTTCTAAGAGATACTAAGAAGTCCGAGAAAGCACATTTTATCCCTTTTCACCCCTTAGGGACGGAATTTCCAAAAATCCTTCCTTACCGGGTGCCTGGGCAATAAAACAATGTACCTTCCAAATTTCACGTTTGAGCTGGACGTTCATGAGTCACTCAGTCTTCTTCTTTTATGTACCTATACAGATTGATAAGCACTTTTGTCCATCGTTCCGCGGACATTCGTCTCGGCGATTAGACGGGGCAGCGTGATAGACGAATGCCTGCAATGAACATGATCAGCAAAGGATCGCCTCTGGAATATCGAGAAAATCCGTGGATGAAGGTAGCAACGGCAATTCCGGCGTTATCTACGCTCGTCTAGGGACAATGCATCATGCATCGCGTTGCCGTTGCTGCCGTCGTAGAAGCCAGCCCTGGCAGTATACCATCGACCATAGTGCAGTTTGAGCTATGCATTGGCCAATATGTCGTTCATCCCCTAAATCACGACGATTTACAGTTGAGCCCGGTCGCGCTATCGATGCCGGCTCGTTGTATACCTAACCTGCGCTCTTTCGTTTGTCACAGAATTGACGAAATAAAAACGACCATGGGGAAATTCGTGACGAGCGCGCTTGTGTTTTTGGCCTCTGCTTTGTCCCGGCCGCGACCGGCGAACAGTTTACTCGTATTTCGTTCGAACAATAACGTGTCAAAGATAGCACCGCGGACAAAGGGGAGAAATAGAGCTGGCCTGTTAGAACGGCGGATCTGATGGCGTAAAGGGCGACAAGAACGGGGCTGCGAGACCGTAACAGCTTGCTGTTTTCCTTCCTATTCGCTAATTCGACTGAACGATTTGAGTGCACCTTCTCATCGGCAAATACGGTTAGGTGCTAGGTTCGCCTTGTGGAGTTGCTGGAAGTGACTTTATTATGTTCATAGGTGGATATTTTTTGTTTAAAGCATGATTTCATTAAGGCCAGCGACAATTTTCGGGAGTAGGAGACTCATAAGTGGAGCTCCTAGTGCGTTGTGGCTAAAAGGAATTATATTTTTCTTTTCATTTTCTTACAATTTGTAGTCTGAAGAATATTCCAGTAAAATATGTACTGTCTGCTCGCTGAGCATTCAGAGATAGAAATTGTCTTCACATTTGAGTGGTGTTATAAAGGAAGTTAAAATATATTCGGTTGAAAATAGTACTTAGAAGGAAAGATCCCGAATCCGGAAATTCAAAAAATTTCTCAGACTTTGTGAGTATGTAGATTGTAGAGGATTTCCTCCTGATTACAACGCAATTTTTGTTTGCTGCACAAATTCGCTCTAAGGTGGTGAAATTGGTGCCTTAAATTCCGGCTACTTTCCGATTTTGTGTTAAAACTTGCGACCTGTAAAAACTGTAACTTACCAAATGATAGTCCTAATTAAAAGATATAACTTTTGTCTTGAAACCTTTTTTTCTACCTCTTACAGATTGCGAGTTACAAAATAAAATCGGAAAATAGCCGAATTTGCAGGGGTTAATTTCACCCCCTTAGCGTGAATTTGGGCAGCAAACAAATATTGCGATGTAATTAGAAGGAAATCCCCTACGTATTCACAAAGTTTCAGATTTTTTTAATTTCCGGGTTCAAGATCTTTCCTTGTTAGTCCTTACATCAGTAAGTACGCGGACATAGTCCACTGATAATCATCAGTCCAGCGAACCGCGCGTGATGAAACGCGGGCACTCCATATTTTAAATTGTCAATTAGTAGCAGAATTCATTATTTACCAAACATTGACTGATCGTACGCCCGAAGCTCGCCGCCCATTGGCAGAGATAATTTTTCGAAGCAGAACAAGCATTCACGGTGTTCATGCGGGGGCGTTCTTGCCAGCAGAACGATCAATTTATCACAAAATGCTTCCATTATGCGTTTCACAATACACTTTCGATTCCGTGGCATTGTTACGGACGGACCAGAACGAATCGTGAGACCAGTCGTCGGTAGCTGAATACATCGTGAAAGGGCGGCCTCCATTCCAAACAAGCAGGCTAATTCAAGTGGCGTATCAATCGTTCGTTCGTTTTGCAACGCCATTAATTAAGAAGTAGATTATCGCTGGACGCGACCCCTCGCGTTATCAGTTAACCCTTATGATTTCCTGCTTTCGAGACGACACCGAGTTTCAATTATAGATCGATGTTCGCCCATTCTGGATGATGGAACGAAACGTTCTATCGTTTGATTCGAATTACATAGCTCTTGCCTCTAACCCTTGTAACTCACACTTATTTTCACATCCTCGTACCTCATACTGCAGTCTGGGGGGCCATAAACCATTCTGCCCAATCTCATTCAATTATTTTCCAAATATTGGCTTACAATAATACTATTCTAGTGCATGTATTAACAATAGGGTGGTCTATTTTTTCAAGTACTTATAAAATGCAGGCTTCCCACAAGGTTGATTTTGTTCCAAACATGTTCACTAACACCTGTGCAAAATTTGAGCCTATTCAGACAATATTTGGAGGTTGTCAGGAAAGAGTTTCTGACTGTTTTCCAATTAACGACTCTCTAGCTGACGTTCTTTTACTTAATTGTGTACAATTTTCGTGTTTCGTAATCATTGTTGTACTCTACATATTACTGTAGTTTTTCTTTTTCTTTTCTGTGTAACGTCCGCCTCTACTGTTTATTACCAATTCTGTTATGAAATGGGTCTTACCCGTGTATGTGAAATAAATAAATACCTCCGCCGCTACCACTGCCAGTAGTGAAAAAGAAAAAATAATGTTGCAAATCGTAGCGACCTACAAATATGGTTGATATGGGCCAGTTTTTAATATAAACACTTCATTTGGTGTAAATGTTGCCATGCACCCTCCTTCTTGCCGTTCGATTTGCTTGTACAGGCAAAAATTGTAATGCAAGACTGAGCTTGTGTGTCCACAAATCGAGCGATTCAGTATGTGCGTACTGTCAATGTCCTGGCATGAACGCAATTACAACTTTTGACTGTACAAGCAAATCGAACGGCAAGAAGGAGCGTGTATGGCGGCCTGAAGGAACAAAAACCCATGAGGCCGGGGACCACCCTAATTAACAGTACTATGATACTGTGTTAAATTCTGTGACTAGAAACAGTGACTTTATTCAGAAGTCTCCTGAAAATAGTACTACATGTACTGTATTCAGACTATGAAATAGTCTTTATACGCTGATGGTAATTATACACGGTGCGGCAAGAAAGTAGGTAATGAGATCGAATCTCTGCTGGCAAACGTCTGCTGGTAAACAATTAAACATCAGACGATATTTCGTTTTCGTAACGAACAGAAGTGTTCCCCGAGTCTTCTTTTGTCGTGCCGTTCGCCTGCACACACATCAGTAAACGTAAGAATGATTTTAACTACAAAAGGAATTCCTGCGCTTAACCACTCTCCTTACTCTCCTGATTTGGCCCCAGCAGACTATTTTTTATTCCCACAATTAAAATTGAAATTGAAAGATAAGTGATTCCACTCCGTGCCTGATACTCAACAGAGTGTTACAAGGTAATGGGGAAGCTGACTTCAACTTTTTCCCACCCGTAACACCACCAGCTCATGTGCCACTTGTCATCGGTGTTTTAGGTGTATTTAAATTTTAGGTGTAGGTATCTTATTTTACTTCCTAATTTCTATTTCAATAATAAGTGCATGTATCTATACTTATTATTGTTATTAGTAATTGTGTAGATATAAAAAATAAATTTGCATATTTTGCTAAAAAAAAAAGATAATAGAAGTCAACTTTAGCATAAAAGATTTTCAAACATTTTGTAATATTTTATAATTTTCTCCTTTTGTTGTCATTTTAATTTTGAAATCAACAGTCAGCAAAGGTAAGTACATGCACTAGATTTGTGCCAGCTTCCCTATTAAACGGGATTAATGCAGAATAATTTTCAAACTCATTTGAACGAGTATGTGACCGATGTAAACGTTGCATTGAATCTCTTAGAGATTACTTTGAAAGACAAATAAAAAGTCTGCAGTCTTATGTATTGGTATTTTCTATTTTTTACTAGTCCCATTATTTTCTTGCCGCGCCGTGTAGCTTTAATTAAACCAAACATGATTCTGGATCATTACGATAATTATCGTCACGGAACGGGTCAAAGTCTTTTATTTCGACAAATGGGTAAGTGGGTTACGACAGAAATGACCTGTGCATAGTTTTTTGTAATGTAATTTCATTAGTATACACGGGAAACCCATCAAGAAAATTATGCGTGCGAGAAAGCAGGAATGATATACAGAATTGAACCTAACTGGCAAATATAGTATTAGGATACACGCCCAGGGAAACATATCTGTGCTATATCTAATTAACACACGCGACAGAGTCACGCATAAAGTAGAAACACCATGAATCCAAAAATAGAAACATTTGCAGAAGCAAACGTTAAAACTTACTACGAACATAAGTATTTTGTAAATAATAATCTTTTCTTGTATACCGCTATCATATTGACTCCAAATCTTCGTTAACCCAACACTGTCCACCATTTTACAAAGCAAATTACACACAAATTTACATCACTATGTAGGGAAGAATTGCCTACATCGTACCACTTAAGATATTTTACGTTATATTTCGTATTTGGTACTAATTTAAACGCAAGCTAATATTGGATATTGTAGCTCGATCTTTTAGACACTTACTATTAGATGTATAAGCTTTTGTTCAGTAGTAATTAATTTGCTATTAAGCTTTTTGTGATATACTGTAAAAACTTTCCCCTGTATCTTGCACTCCACCTCCAACAAATCGCAACACAATCGTTGAACACATATAAAAAAAAATTTGCACACGACAGCGGTCTATAACTCATCCAATGCATACAAGCTTCTTCCCATCCGACGCGACGTCGGAACCAAAGAGGAGACAATTGTTCTTGATTATTCCGCGGAGATCAAACATTCCTTGAGGTTCGAAGGAATCCCACACGATTGTAAAATCATATGTAACGAAAAAACGGGGGGCACGGTATAGAATGATCGCGTGTCAGCTGGGTGGTGACCCATATTTCCCGTCGTGGAACGTAAGCCAGGCCCCCTACGCCCGAGGCTTCCATGCACCACGTGTGCATCGATGCACCGCGAGGTTTGGAAGCGACCAACCAAACCGAGATTCGATTCTGTTCACTCGGCTAGGTTTTCGTCGCACGAAGAATTAATAGAGGTCTCGCTGCTGGTAGCGTGGCTTTCATCCCGTGACCGTGACTCTGCGCTTCCTTCTGCCAGAGGGTGCGTGCTCTACCCCTAGCTAACCTCCCACCCCCCTCCGAACCCCTCTAAATCAACATTTTACCGTTACCTCGTGAAATTAAGGAAATCCTTGATCTACGAGCCGTCCCGCGTTCGATCCTTGATCTATGGCACTCGCTCGGACCTTTGTGCGTCCATGCTCGCATTGTCCTGCCTGAATAGATCTGATCTCTGTCCTGGTAGAAATCGCGTTCCATTCTTACATATAGGTGCCGCGGGTCTTCCCGTATAGAAATATCTTGTAACTTCCACCAGGCTTGTATTATACGAACTTCCACGATGCGTATTGCGACCGAGAAAGTCCGCGCCGAAATTGCCAGTTTATCTTGGGGCTTGACGCGGTGTTGCTCATCTCGGCGTGCTACGTGGCAGGGAAGATTTGTACACGTTTGATCGCGGCTGGTTTTTCGACTATGCGATAAAGTTGTGGGTCGCCCGGCGAAGGTGATGTTAGGATGGCTATGTACCTATATGACTACTTAAGTATTAGGTAATAATTTCTCTGGGCTCTGCGTTTCTTAACTCTCGCCCGGCGGATGCAGGGTAGGGCGCCCCTTAGAATTGAAGGTGCGACAAAATGTTGGGACGCCCGCTAATTTTATTCCTTTTGCTGTGCTAAGTATGCAAAATTTCGGTACAATCGGATTATTCTGAACCCGACTTCAAGAAGCATCAAATTACGATATAGGTACGGCAAACTTTTTTTTTTATTTTTTTTTTTATTTTTTTTTGTCCACCTTTAGAAAATAATCAAGCTAAGCTAGCACTTACTCATAAAACTCGCTGAGGCTACACTAAAATCTATGAAAACTCTGGATTAAACGTGTTTCTGTAGGATGGCACGCTTCAATACCCTGTTCACAAAATCTGTGTCCCAGATCTCCAAGTATGATCACGCAGTATGTACATTTCCTCCGAGGCAGAGCTAAAAAGCTAAGTATCTAGAAACTTTTGCACTCCAGTGTAAATGCCACACAACAGGAATCAGTAAATCACTGTGTACATGTATGGATAATTAGAAAGTGAACAGCGGGGACGACGCGACTCCTAAATTAGAAGTTGTAGCGCAACTTCGCGAGACTTCACAAGAGAATGTCCCTTTACCCACCATGCTATTATCTGCTTGAATATCACGAGTCAAATAGAAAGGGAAACAATGTACACTATTCAATTAATCAGAACATATCGATCCACTAGCGTATAATCACTATGGTGTACGTAGATACAGGTATGGTGCGCAGCTGGTGCAGTAACACGGATTACTAGACTTATTTGACAAGCTATCCCCGGTTTCCATTGACGATATTCCGCGATTGTAATGATCATCGTCGTCATAATGATATTTATACCTGGTATCTGTGCTGTTAATAAAGCGGTAATAAATAATAAAGCTGTGTCAAAATTCCACCCTCAAAAAAGAATCTTACGTCTGCGTGAATGGATTAGGAGGCAGATGAAGATAAGTAGAAGCTTAGCAGCAATACTAAGCCGTCAGCGTAATAAATTTCTCTTAATTCCCTACTGATCTCAAAATATCTAGTCCCAAAGATTCGAGCGCGATGGTGTACGCGGTGCGAGGAGGAGAAGATGATGAGGTTCGGACTAATTCACGAGAATGGGCCACAGTGTGTGCCCACCGGAAGGTCCGGGCAGCTAGGAATAGACCATCAAACCGATTGTAATCAGACCACCCTCCGTTCCCAGCATCCCCCACACCTACCTCGCCCCTCTATACTTTCCTCCGCAGAAATACTCGGTTCCTAGTAACAGGCGCCCCAGCCGTGGACCTCCTATAGCTGTAACACGATTTTCGACTACTCATCTTGACCCACTCGGTCCCGAATAACCCGCCGGAGACAATGAAATGAGTAAAAGATAGCGGGAGCAGAAGGAACAAAGGAAAGGAGATTGGCAAAGTTGAGTGTGTTTATCGAGACGATTTCCTATCCACGGTTCATCCCTTCCTCGGGCAACAACCAACGATTGTCTCGGTCCTAGATGAATAATTGTAATTCATCGGCAACCCCAGTCGTTCGGGAATATACGAGTTCCCGACTATAGTAGACGGACACGGAGAAAAGAATATATCGAGATCGCTAAGAGTAGACGGTTTATTAACAAAACTGGGGAGTTACCTTCTGGGTTACCATTTCTAGCCGCAATCTTCAGTGACTAACCCTCGTATTAGTCACCTAGGCTTGATCTTTAGATTCCTTCGAACACTGACCATTGTATAATCTCAATTTCTACATAGGTAACAACGGGATCGAACTTGACCTAATCTACCTGATGATCGTGTCGAGATTCGTCGGTTCGACTTGCACGACCGCGAAAGGCGCGAGGAGGAGGCGGGAAAAAAATGCAAATGGGGTCAACAAACCGGCACGTTAATAGTAGAAACGGGAGGGGGAGGTGTACCTTAAAACTGTGGAGCAAAGTGGAGCAATTAGGGATAGAGTAAACGAACCAGATTTCGCGGCGGGGAAATGCATATTCAGCGGATCCGGAAACAACCGGGCCACTGTACTAAATCGACGGTTTTACTGCGTCTTTCCTGCTTGGTGGCGCAAATATTATTTATTGCCTTACAAGATTTCCATAACTTCACATTAAGGATTCCCATAACTCGTCGAACGGTGCAGTTTTCAATCTCGTCTGAGTCAGCGCTGAGCGGGTGCGTCTTTAATGTGTATGCACATGCATCCGCTAGCGGTACAACGATCCGGAGATGCTGCCAACGATAACGTTATCGATAAATATCAATAAATACGCCGTAAGCTGCGTTATTAATGTTTATCGATAAGTCGAATTTCACTGGACCCCCTAATGCGAAAGATATTGTAAAATCTGGTTAGGATGCATGAGACGGCCAGACTTGAAAACAGTTTTGATAAGTAGCGTTATAAACGTGGGAGACGAGTAGCTGGACGATTATTAAATGGAGATAATTTAAAGTGTAATGCCACGTAGTACACTGCTGGACAAAATTAAAGGAAAAATTTTCGTCATTTTCAAATGGCTGTATCTCCGCGAAAAATGATCACAGAAAATATTTTAAAAAAAGCATTTCAACGCATGAAATTTCTAGATTTTTAATCAAACGCTCAACATTTTGTTTTCATCCATTTATGATACTGTTTTATCAAGATGAGGCGCAGTAAACGAAGTTTCAGAAATTGTCTAATTTGAACGTATGTACGGGCCAAAAATTGTTTTCATGTATATTCAATACGGGCATCTTGTAGAGCAAACATTTCTCTTTAATTGCGTTTTTTCGTTTCGTTGTATGATTTTTATTGACCGAGTTATTCGCGATTAAAACAGAAAAGCTACTTTTCACTTTGAACGCCTATAATTTAAAAATTTCATTAGTGTGTATATCTGAAAAAAGATTCGTCTGGTGACCTATGTTAAATATAAAAATATTATTTGTTTGCCGTTCTATTAACCAGTTAAGTTTTTATCTATAGGTCTGAAAAGCTACCCATGCCACGAATCAAGAAAATTCAAACATCTCCGTAAATTCTCCATGTATTATTAATAAATAATCAGTGACAGCAATTCTTCACGAGTTGCGCTAATTTTTTCATTCCCGTCTCGATAATATATTCGAGTTCGTTGTACAGCAAATACGGCCTCGGTTATTTGTACTGCCATTTATGAGAGCTGTTTAACGACCACCATCGCCTAATTTAATAACAAACGTAATCGATTGATTTTATTCGGCGCTGGAATTCTGTTATGGTATACGTGGATACGAGCACTGAGCTTGTTTGAAAATCAATTTATATTTATAGCTGGTAGTAAATTTAATGCGAAATACACGTTTTCCCACGATATTAATAGTTGATTTACAACTGAGCGTCGATCATTTGCAAAGGGATTATTTGAACAAGTTTGTTCATTCGTTTTCTTCATTCCCTGTTTGTTCCTGAATATCTATTTATTCGGAGAGGCATATTGATCGTACATTTCTTTATTTCAATATAATGGATAGTTCGTTCTTTTATTTTTTTCGAAATAAAAATGTTTAGCCTTTCTACTCTCCTTTTCGTTTACAGGACGTTATTAATTATAAGTCTAAACACTGTATGCACCAATTGTGTAATATACACAAACACTGAAATACTTTCAAGTTTCTACAAATGTTTAGAAACTCCCACACATTCCAATACCGAATGTGAAATTCGTAATTATGTATTTTACACGTTTTAAAAAATCCACTCTTGCACTCACTGATAGAAGCCATTGTCTTTCAATTAATCACCAAAGAACACGAAAATAATCTTCACTGACGTGATCGAATAAAAAATCATCGGTTCCTCGATGTATTTTAAACTGCCCTACTGCCAGTAATATTTCTGGGACCGTGCACCATCTTTAGTTATCGAGGAGCGTCAGATTTAAAAATAATTTTTTGGCGTCGACCCGCCACTTAAATATTACTCTTCGTGCCTTCGGTTTGCTTAACAAACTCCGCGGCTCCAGAAAGTAAACACCAGTTAGCGTTTCGATGAAACGATATTTTCGGTGGCCCGTTATTTTTATATGCCACAGTCTAGACTAGACGTTCGTTTCGTTCAGAAACTCGGTTCTGTCGAATTTTCTTACAGAATTATTGCGCCACTGTTTCCATTCCGTTCTGTTTTCACTTCCTTCGTTTCTGCTAGCTTGTATCACAAAACGAGGACCAGTCGCGTATGTTATTCGAATACACGGGAATATCATTTAATGTGCTCTAGCGGGACTGACCGTGGCTAAACTGCTGCTGCAATTTTAAGAGAAACACTGGGAACACGTTTACTCTCGTGTTTAATTCGGTGCTGGTCTGCTGATTTCACGGCACCATAACGCAACGATTGTGCGGGATATTTAAAAGCTGCCTGGGTAATAATGTTCCATGTGATTTTGTAACTTAAAATTGTTGGGGAGCTAACAAATGTTTCGTTTACGAATTAATTTTAAAGCCTGTTAAACAACGTCTCTAGTATTTTACATGTGTTGAAAGTGGATGTGTCAGTGTAAACGTATAAATTGTATAATTCGAGTGGATGGAATTTTAAGTGTTTCGTTCCAGTGTATTACCTGTTTTTAACCATTTTTTATACCAAAACTTTAACGTTACCTTAAGGGGGCATTTGAATTTTATAACCCTTTGCGATTCGACAGTTCTGCAGTCCTAGTTGTCACTCGCAAAATACCTATGCTACACCTAAATCGCGAAATTACGAAAAGTGGACATTCCTCGTTATTCCCTCTTACACTTAAATTGCAAAATAGTATCTAACGTTATTACCGATACTGTATTCTGTTCTGTAGAACATTTTCTAATGATTTCGCCTATATCTGTTCCAGAACACTACCACATATTCGTTGGAGATCTGAGCCCGGAGATCGAGACGCAGACCTTGAGGGAAGCCTTCGCTCCCTTCGGCGAAATCTCGTAAGTCCTCTTAATCTCGCTCATTAAAGACGACTTACCGTCCTCTTCGTAGTATACGAGTGATAATATAGCGATATAATGTGAACAGCGATCTTTCGTACATGAAACGTTAACTAACCGTGCTGCGGTTCAGAAGCCTTTCCTTGCTAAAATCTTGCATTATCATGCTGAATGGTCGGTGAATCGGTGTGCACTTGTCTTATCGTAATTGGAGTACATTAGGTAGTAGCTCTAAATGATACGATACGTTGGTAGCAAGACCAGAGAGCTTCAGTGACGGGATACATGTACATTTCAATTGATTAATTGATATTTCGAATAGTAATAATAAAGAATTTATCGCACACAGAGTAAATTACGATATATTACAAAAGGAAGAGAAGGGAAAATAGAGAAATAAAAGAAGAAAGATTGCGGCTATTAAAGAACCATTTCCGTAGTAGCACAAAATATTGGTTAAATATTTTTTTCATAATATAAAATGAATATTTCCCGAGCGGTATATTTTTTAAACTCAGAAAACCATAGAAAATGCGTCAGTACTTAAAACCTTATATCACAAGCTATAATATATAACGTAGGTACTATGACACTATTTGATATAATTTTACAGGAATTTTATTACTAATTACATCCCCTGGTATAAAACGAAAGCTGGCACTGAATACATAGTGTCGAAAATTTAAATCCTCTTCATAAGAGGGACGCTTTAGTATGGAACAAAGATTTGTCAAAAATCGTAAGGATCTCCTATTCTACAGAGATTTTAGTATTGGCAATTACTATTCATCTTTCTCGGTTTGGAAGGAGAACAGCAGTGGGTGCATCAATATTGGGTTGCTTTAATTCCGTCTGAAGGGGGCACTATAGAAGGGAAATCTGAATATTTCGTTTTATCAACCGCACAGATTTCGCTGGTTTATTGCACCTTTAACGACTTTCAACGTTCCGACCAGTCCTCCTCGTTGCGATCTTTTACGAGCCTCCATCATTCGACGTTTCACGATGCACCGACGCGGACTATAATAATGTTTATCTTTCCGTGATCCAGCTAACTTACAAACCGCGGATACCCTGTGCTCCGTTCCACTTATGGGTCGATAGATGCACGACGATAATATTCAGCGAGCGTCGATTGCCTCCAAACTCGGTCATCATAGTCACGAGACGAATTCGCGCAAGTATGATATCTTGACGGGGCGTGTCGATAAATCGATGGGACGGATCGATTCATTTCGCCTGAATATTAAATTGTTCAGTCAGTTGTCGAGTGGGACGTTAGTAGACGCATAATGTGACAAATGTAGAAGTAATTGTTAAACGGACAGGGTAGATAAATGATGAAAGGGGTGGTATTAGCAAATTTGTTCTGACAGGGGAACATATCGAACCAGCACACGACAATTTTCACGACACTCCGCAGATTTGCAGAATAGTGAAAAATATTTCACCCGCATTTTTTGTTATCGGCAATCGTCCATGTTAGAGGGATGCAAACAGCCCTTGAAGTTGGGGTCGAAAATATATTTCTCGCAATCTGTAAGAGATAGAAAAAAAGTTTCAAGACAGAAGTTACATCTTTTAAAAGTTTTAACCTTTGACAGATCGAATTCGGTAGCTTTTGTCTTGAAACCTTTTTCTACCTGTACAAATTGCGAGTTGCAAAATAAAATCGAAAAATAGCAGAATTTTCAGCGGTCAATTTCACCTCCTAAGAGTGAATTTGGGCAGCAAACTAAAATTGCGTTGTAAGCAGGAGGAAATCTCTTACATATTCACAAAATTTCATAATTTCTTTAATTTCCGGGTTCGGGGCTCTCCCTTCTCAGTAATCTAACATGGTAAATTTGAAAATTCGTTGGAAAGGATACGGAAGGTAGATTTGATGAATTTTTTAGCATAAAATGAAAGACATACTTTTGAAGCAACCAGAATTGGCAAAACGAGCAAGAAAGAAAATGAACATTAAAAAATGTAGGTAGGTGGAACAAAATAACGGTGTGTTTCGAATGGTTCGTTACTGTGAAATCAAGATACGATTCTATTATTTTCATCGTCGCGCTAACGATACGACCCCGAATTTCCAAAGGGATTAATTACTCGAAGGGGAAAAATACAATCGCGTTCTTGCCCCGTGTATTCCGCGGAATTTCGAAACAGCCACGAAATTCGGAGGGCAAAGACCGATAAACGCATTACCGTTTAACGGGAAGTGAGGAAAGTTCATCGCGTATGCATTTAATGAACGCTATTCGAGTCATTAGTCGAAAGTCGGTCGTTTCTCGATATGTCTGATAGAGAAACAGAAAGAGCGAAAATGAAACAAGCGCTGTGCAACCGCGAGTAGCCGCATTTAAAAAGCAGAAATCCGTACATACGCCGATATCACGCGTATTTTTAATTTATCATCGCAACGTGAGATGTTTCTTCTCGTACGCAGGCGGCTGTTTAAATATTCGCCGCGCTTTCATTCGTAAAATCGCATTTGCCGAAATGTGTATTTTGTTATCGCGCCTGCATGAAATATTACATTTCACCACGGCATTCTGCGCTAGAATCGTAAATGATGATAACCGTCTGCTGATATTTTAATGTCGAAATTACAAGCGCGTATCGATCGGAACTTTTACTCTGGAAATCCGTGTGTGATAGAAAAGCGACCGTTTCAGATTATTAGCTTCAACTCCGGCTTAATAATTCGGGCCAATATCACTCAGAACATTCCTGCATTATATGTTCAATCGTTTTGGCACTTTTTTTCTGACGTAGCTATTTAAATAGTCTCTCGTGTCTTGTGGACATTTACTTGTCACTTTTGGAATCGCCCATCTCGAGAGAGCACTTTAAATGAGAAGCTACGGGTGTAGTTTATTTTGATTGTTCACCAAATGAATACCGAAGAGCTCAGTGATTGATTCAGCAAATAACAATCAATTGCAGTTTTAGTCTTCTTAAGGTGAATGTCCCAATTTCTGCTGATGTCCCCATTTCTGAACATTTCGTATTTTTCTTCTTATTATACGCGTTACGTTTGTACTATAGTTGCAACAAAATAATTCTAAATTATTTAAACATTTACGCGAGTGTTGCACGAGCTTGGGGCAATACATACATCGCTATTTTTCGTGGCAAAAGGAAGTCGAGCAATGACGATTTTAGTGAAACAAGATTTGTGTGAATCCCAGCGCTCACAGAATAGCTAACGATGTGACTCAACAGCCCCACCACTGTGCGGGCAACCGTCACGCGCATCCCTATCGCGCAGAGCGGTGCTCGCCACGCTATGTATAAGATCCACACTAGAATCTACATATTGCGCGTATGGACCTGTATCTCGCACCTACGGCTTGATCGTGCTCTAAGGAGCTTCTTACTTGTTTCGGTTTTCTATCATTATCCTCATGATTAATCATTAATCGTTAATCATTAAATAAACGTATCCATCCATACATACATATACTTATTCATTTTATTTTATCATTAAAAAAACGTATTTTCTCATTAATTTATTTTATAGGATGTAGAGATTAAAAAACTTATTCATCCATATATATATATACTTTTTCATTTTACTTTAACGTGATTACCCATTAGAATGTTTTTCTCATGGGCAACTTTACGTGGCCCTTTCGTGTCACATCAGAACAAAATCTTTTCGTTTTGACGTCAGAAGGAAAAACGACTACTGTTGTTTACAAGAAAACCTTATAAGATCTTGGTTAAAAGCCTATCGCCGTAAATTCATTTAACATTTCGAGCAATACCAATATTCACTTCATATACCGACCCCCAACTGGGAGAATTCCCTTGCAAAGGAAAAGTACGACGTAAGACAAAAGAAGCTTGATAGAAAACACGCTAAACCCAAGTGAAAAATACAAGCAGCACAAAATCAGCCGCCCCTAATAAAAGTAATCATATTCAAGCTCCAACTATCACCATTACTTAAAAGGAGCCTTGCCCCTCGGTTACACGCACGAGTCGTACGTCTCGTGGAATCCGCAATTAATCCCCGCGGGGTGAGCTAAAACGTTCGCGTTAACTGTGCGCCGCATAAATCCGTTACCGCAAAAAAAAAAGAGAAGAAAATAATAAGAATAGCCTTAAGAGGATTAAAAGCGCTAATCTCGAATAATACGCGTATATATCCGGGGCGCGCGTGCCCGAATCGCAGGGCCGGGGTCTCGTACTTACGCTCCTCCGCGTCAAACGGGGCCGGGCAAGGGGGGTGGAAAAGGGCGGCTCGGAGGAGGAAAATGAAACGCGCACGTTTAAAACCTGACATTCCGGCGGTACTCTTAATCTCCGAAATCCCCGCGCGTTCCCCTCCGGAAAAGCATTCGTTTGACGGGAAAATCCAACGGTAAGTTCCAAGATGGTAGACTTCGATCCGAAATCCGGTCGCCGTGTGACATTTGTGTTCGACGGCGAAACAGCTGGAAGTAGGTACAGTTCGCATCGCTTGGCACAAGGAGACGGCAGAAAAATGGGGGCCCTCCGGAAAAATCGATTCAAACTCGCTCCACGAGTACCTAAGCCGCGCTTTAAAAAGCTAGTGAAAAATTGCCAGCGGTTTTCCTCTTTTATTTTGTTTTCCCGCGGCCCAACCTCCCCTCGTCCCCGCCGCCACCACTAACCACGCGCCCGCTCCTCCCTTTGCCGCCCCCCCCCGCGCGCCGCCACCCCCTCGTTCCCGCTTCCCCGCCGTCTTGCCCTCTTTCTATGCACCTTCCACCCCCAAATTCCTTTTTCTCTTCGCTGCTCGCGCACGCTCTTCCTTGACCAGCCTGCGCCACAAACGCTTTTCTTACCGCCGCTCGGTGTGTGGCAAACACTTCAGATTAATTGTATGCCCTTCGCCGGCGCTCCTGCTATTCGGTTCGACGGTCGATCGGAAAGGAATACTGGTACGTACATAGTAGGGGAGGGGGGAGGGTGGTTAGGGGAGGATTTAAGGGGCCTCGGAGCACGAGTCGTTACGTTCGATCTTAGGAAACCGATTGAATTTCGATTTATGAATGCGCGAAAATCGGAGAACGGTGGCGTGGGGGGGGGGGGGGGGGGCGAGTGTTTGCAATTATATCGCAACGTGAAACGGGTCGGGGGAGTTTTAATTTTTTGGGCCAATTAGCCGATGCTGTTTACGGTCCGCTGATGAATTTTCATTTAGCCAGTTAGCCGGTGAAGTTTGAATCGCGCGATTTTACGCGAATTTCGCAACGTCGAGTCTCGCGCGCGGTTAGCGAGCTTTGGAACTATTCAACTTCTACCTTGTTTTTTAATTCGATGTAGGGTATCCTTCGTATTGCCGCTTCGTGGTTTCGCGATACGTCGTGTCAGAGCAGATATCGTAGTGCTTAATCCCGCAACTGTATATTCAGGTCAGTTTCGTTCGAGTGATTTCTATTCCGCTCTGGAGTTTGAATGGCAAAGTCACAGTTTGGATTATTTGCTTTTGTAATGGAATGCATTAGGGTTCGGTGGGCGATTGCATACAGTTTGTGGCGCGTTTGTTAGATTACCGTCGGTTGTGTATCTCAGAAAAGTTTCGTGGATTTATATCGAACTTCTTAAAATCCCCCAAAGAACGTAACTCCAGTCTTTGGTATGGATTTGATACACACATTTGTTTACGTGAAAATAAGACTAGGTTTCTAATAAAAGAATTGAAGATGAAATTAGAGCGAATGAACTCGCAACAGCGACTGACAAATAATTGATAACCAGAAATCGCGAGTCGTAGTTGACAGAGTTATAAATTAGGAAAAGGAAGTTTGTAATAGGAATAATAGGGGGAGAATGTGGAAGCGTGTGATGAGAAGAGTCGTAGAGGAATGTTACTCCATCGTTGATAGTTACGTATCGCTCCCTTGAAGCCATTTTATGAACGTTCTACAGTTGTTACCATAGCGAAAGTTAGCGGCGATGCATCCAATTAATATTGTCACGCTGCCAAGAAAGTTACACGTCTGTTCAGGTGGAAGGATTCCGCGGAACTGTTGTAGCCATGTAATTTACGTAACGCTTTTTATTCTCCATTCAATTAATACAATGGGTTAAATTTATTACCTAGTTTTATTATTCATGTTCAATTTGATGCAACGTTACATAAAATTTTTTACGCGCGATATCCGAAGAATGATGGGGGTTGATTGTGTTCTTGATGAAAAAGAATCGGTTCCTTTATCATTTACGACTAATCAAATTTATTGGTTTATTTTCAATGAATAATGCAATACTGATATATTAATGAGTTAACATAGTATGTTTATTACTTCTTTATTTTACAAACAGGTAACGTATTTAAGTTCCTTATTGGTAGCTGGTCTGGACGTAAATAATATTTCAGAAGTGTCTGAAGAATTTCTTAAATAATAATTGGAAATGAACGTTCTGTGATGAATATTTGCAGTTCTCTCCTTCTGTCTTCAGTTGACAGATGAAACAGTAAATCCTACCATGCGTTAAAGGGATACTTACTAACTAAATAAATACTAATTTCGCATCGACATATTTTGATTGAACTTCATGGTTATTAGGCCTGTTTCACACATTCACGGCACGGCACGGTTATTCTTTATACTGACAAACCCGTTATCCGAAGTGGTGACAGTTAGATTGCAACATTGCTTGCTAAATTAAAAGCAGTTTTTCTACGCATTTGTGAAAGAACAGTATTTACACGAGGAGATGTAGAAGTTATAAGAAATATAATTTTGAGAGAGAACTAGATACTCCACTTGTCATATTGGTTCTACTGACCCTAATTCTGTGCAACGTAGACAAGGATGTGGTTCTTTCTTGCCAAGTCTGGGTATTTTTACTATACTTCAGAACTTATCTAATATTTCAAGGCTCACCATTTACTCGGCAAATATCTGTCAAATGGTTATCCAAACCTACCCTTCATTTACCTTATCAAATCTGCCTTAAAATCCCCACAATGGCGAGTGCAGTAAAAATATAAATTCCTTCTTGAAAGTAATAACCTCGCAAGAAGTTCTACTTCAGCATTACACTTCTCCCCAGAAATCAGACAACTGCTTCGTACCTTCATTAATTTAACAGCCAATTTCTTACACTTAAACCCAGCACTCCCAGCAGACTGCGCAATATCAAACCAGGCTATCGTTTTATTGCACATGTTCATATATTCTGTAACATATTTCCCAGCGAGCCATTCCTTGCACAAGAACATCGTGGTAATTAAGCCACCCCGTTCGTTTCCATATGTATTCGGTAGAAAAAGAGATACGTATCGGAGGCACCGAAATCACAACTCGGCGTAACTATTTGAGGGCTGAAGTTACCGGGAAGGCGTGCAGTTAAACCGCGTTTCAATTAACACGTACATCCATTACATCGAGACCGGGGACTATAGAAATGGCCACCGAGCGAGGGCTCGATACTTCCTGGGGACCGTGTATTTTGGGCAATCCGGTACAGCGTTACACCGTTAATATCGCAGCTTGATCTCAGCCAGAGAACCAAAGCTCGCTTTCAGGTTTAAATGGCGGCTAAGTAATCTCCACGCTCGCTTCTCTCTCCCTCCACCACCATCTCGTTCCCTCCCTCCCTTTCTCTCTCTCTCTCTCTCTCTCTCTCTCTCTCTCTCTCTCTCTCTCTCTCTCTCTCTCTCTCTCTCTCTCTCTCTCTCTAGCTCTCGCTCTTCACCCTCAACCACTCTTCACCGTTACGCGCTACGACTAATACTGCACCTTGCGGTTACCACCACCGCCACCGATGCATAGACAAATACCAACGCCAGAGCTCTTCTATATCCTTCTTCCGCTGCTGTTCTCTCCTCCTTCCCGCGTAACACGTCTCTTTCCTCGTGTCTAACTTGCGTTAGATCGATCGTTACTTATGATGTACGACGTCTGCGTTAGTATCAATCTTCCCGATGCTATTTCAGGACTAAATTCAATTGGCCACCGAAGGCCACTTCCACGACAGTGAATCACGCTGGTCACGACCGGTGTAGGTGTGGCGAGCAGTAGCGACGTCCCCGAGTGCGCATGCTCCGGACGATAGGTACACTGCGCGACTCTTTGGGGGTAGCGATGATTAGATTCGGGGTTTGGCAGGTCATCTAGTGTCGGGACACTGCTATTGGGTGGCTAACAGCCAAAGACATTCCACTGATTCCTTTATTTTCCAGCCCTCTTCTTGACTCCTTCTGATGGACGTCACTATTGCTCGCTACGCGTGGGGGAAACCGGGGCACAATTGGAAATTTTTTGAAATTCGGACATATTTTTGTTATACACTGGAAAAATAACTTTTCTTTCTAAATAACTTCAGTTACAAATATTCCTTCCCCTTAAAACAGCTTTCTATATTTTGTCAGCCTGTGTGTACGCACGCGGAAAATACGTATGTGCATATAGAGCGTGCGGGAAGCAAGGTGTTAGGTCGATAGAGACTCGTTTGCACAGAGAAAGTATCATATAACGAGCAGTGGCCGATGTGTCCCTGAGCGGCGCAGAATACACGGCCGTATCCGAGATTTCGTTATTAATATTTAACTGCACTGGAAAGATTAAAAAGTTTCAGGAATTTTAATATAGCCACTCCTGGGGGAGTCGTTTCCATGCAGAGACTGCTGCCAGACGCATACGGCCGAGTTTTCCCGCGGCCCTACGGATTAATGTATGCGCGCACGTTTCACCCGTACAAACGTCTACGTGTTGTGTCTACGTGAGCGCTAGCATACATTTTTGTGTAAGGAGTACCTACTAAATTTCCGTGCAACCGACGAGGAGCTGCCTCCGCGGAACAAATATGAACTGAACGAAATGCAAGACAGTAGAACCTCGGTCATCCGAATTAATCGGGGGACAATGAGCGTGCGGATAACCGAGTTTTCGGGTAATAGAACGCATACTTCCTGATATTAAAAGAATAATACAGATGTTAACACTAGAAACGAGAAGTAATAAAATTAAACTGGGTTTCGTTAATGATTTATGGGTCCCAAATATTTTTAGCGGCTTCATCAACCACAGTAAGTTGGTGAATATGGAGCTGCACCCCTGTTCCTTTAAGTTCCTCAATTCTTCTAGATTTTTTTATTTATGACATGTCCATAGCTACTGCCACAGTTACGCGGTAGCTTATAATTTCAATTCTGAAGAATCAATCTGAATATTCCGTACTCACGTTTAAAATAATGAATTAGTTTTAACGCAACGCTCGTATAGTACCATCAACTGTTGTCCTGCAGTCACAGGGTAACAAGTTCTTCACGAGCATGTGCACCATTTGAAGTCGCCATTAGGAGAAAAACGGCGAACCTTGTCACGCAGCCAAAAGTTTTGTCGCATCAGGACAAGGCGGGACCACTTGTCACAAAGTGCAAGAGCGGTGAGATCAGGGTGGGTGCTCGGACTAGGGCGTGTGTACGCTAGATGTTCGGCTTTTGTTTAAAGCGAGACATCTGTGAAGGTTATCCAGATAGTGGACGTAGCATGGTTGAACGAAGTGTTAATACGCCACCATTAACACTTCTCGCAGAAGAAAACATTACTAAAATTACAAAACTTGAATACGAAAATTATACATTTCCCACCGCATCCATTAAACATATCCAAGCTCTTCGGGATTCTTTAGATAGAAAACTAATAGAGACAGATTTAATAATTGCCAAGTCATCAAACGTTAACAAACAAACCTTGAAGGCCAGAGACAGAAGAATTGGTAAAACGATTAAGAAGAATAGTAGGTCGCGACGCAACTGGGTTAATCTTTAATAAGATTGTTAATTCTCATCTTTTGTGTCAGAGTATAAGAACTGTACGTGCCATAAAGGACGCAGGGCCCAGTTTGCGGCAGCAAAATTCGGTTGCTCCGTTATGTACACGCATACAGCGGGTGTAGTAGAACTTCAACGATCCTTGCTATCGATCTATGTATGGGCAACCAGATCCCGACTGATCCACCGATTATCAGTGGTGCATCTTGCTCGTTGTTCCTTAATGCTCGATTGAACGTGGCCGCGCTTTGCGCAGCGGTAAGTATACCGTACCGAAACTTTTCGGCCTGCTCGCAAGGTCGAGCCAGATATTCGGCTACTAAAATCACCCCCTTCCTTCTACCCGCGGCCGTGCATTACGAGCTGTTGCCGAAAATGCACGGTCTGTTTCCATGCGCCGTCGTTATGAACCGGCAGTTTCCGATAGAACTTTTCCTTCGTTTTATTGCCATTTGCATCCGACTTGCCTGTTTGGCTAAGTTCCTCGTGTTCACTGATGCTCATTTATGTGAGATTAATTGCTGATAAGATAATAATGTTATTTGCTGCAGGACGTACGTGTATTGAAACTGTAGTAGGTATTGTACGGGCGTAGAATTATATTAGATCATTCCATAAATAATGAGATTTTTTTAAATTAAAATTAAAATTACACCACGTTGGGCTTCAGAGGCCCATATCTCCAAATTTAGGACTGCATGGATATTTTGACAGAAAAGTTGTTTTTAGACTGTACGTAATCTATTGCACTCAATCTTTATTAAAAAAAAATATAACAAAATAAAATACTGAACGAATATCTCTTTAACACTACGGGTCATCGTTATTTGAATATTTTTCAATAGCCTGAGAATAGGCTTACAGAAAGCCACATAAGATATGGTGCAATTTATTTATATTTATACGTTAAAAAAATAAAAATTTGAACGTCCAATGGATATCACATAAGAGGAGTTTATATTCCCTGAAGACAGCAGAATCTCCCTCGCACGGCATAGAAAATATATCTCCTCAGAGTGCATGTAGGTACATCAGAGAACACATATTCACATTAAGTGGCAGAATTTACAAATGAAAGTAAATACACCGGACAGTGATTGAGATGCCACATGATTTTGAACTGCATAATGGGTTCTGATGTTGCGAGAATGCTCTATTAATCATGGATTTTAGTGCACACGAAAGGGCAGTTACCAAACCAGCTTATTACTCGCAGCCTAATCAGTAGCTAAAGCTAATATTTGATTTCCGTCCGATTGCCTTCACTATGGAATTGATTTTCAAGTATGAAATGGTATAATCATTAGGACGTTAATGGTATAGTAAATGGATGACCCTAAATAATTAAGTTAATCCTTTTTGCAGTGTGTTAATCCCGGAGATATACTATTAAAATGCATAGGTACATTCAACACGCCCCCATTTCGGATGCTGCATCGCGTTCCCTACAACGCCGCCCCTAGCGCGACGATTATTAATTCGAACGCCAAAAACTCTTCGCTTCCACCACTCACATTATTTACCATCCGAACTCCTCAATTCTCGATGTCCATAAATCGTAGCAAACGAAAATACAATCTTAAAAACACTGTTCTTGCAAATGCTGCTTCAAAGAACCATACGCAGTTCGAACTCTCTAATCCTCGGAATATCACAGCACCAAACACAAGCATCTCCTTCAACAATTTCCCATCGAGTTCGATACACTTTGCCACACACGGAGAGATCACCCCGCAGACATTTCTCCTCAAACTTCGACAAGACTTTTCGCGTCGGGTCGCTTCCTTAGCCGCGAATATTCTGCATACACGACGGCGGGATAATATTTTTACCCTTCCGTCTACTCCCTCACCCACGCTACGGCGGGGGGGCAGTAACGCGGGGGAACGGTTCTCGGATGTTCTTCTTAGAATCGTGCCGAGTACAGCTGCTGTTCCTTGGCGGGCGTAGAGAAGAGAGTGGCGTAGCGTCGAAAGGATAAAAAAGCGCGACTGCTTCACTTCGCAGATCGTCGCCGTTGCAGAAGAACGTGTAAAGAGGTGACGGAAGAAGGAGGGAGGGTGGGAGGGGGAGGTGGGGGGGGGCGGGGATCTAATGGGGGTTGGGCGGTTGGAAAAGTTGGCAGCCTCCGAAAGTTTCGACACCCTGTAGGGAAAGCGACGGCTCGATTAGTTTGCAAACGACCGTACTTTTGCACGAGATCTTTATCCGTGGAAGTACGAACAACTTTCACGTGTTATCGGCCAGATAGAGCTAAAGGATAGACTGGTTCAATTGTAACGTCCGGACATAATAATTCAGCCTTCGCTGACTACTAGCGATATTCTTCCTTCTCTTTTCTTTTCTCTCTCTCTCCCCCCGCGCCGCCCGCTCCTTCTTACTCCGTCTCCTTCGCACAATTGATGAGCGGGCGCTCGATAATTTCGTCGATCGAAGTTTTTTAATTGCACCGATACAGCACGGACTTGCTCGATTCCGGGACTGGCGACGAATATATGCTTTATCGCTTTAATTGGGCTAGTTTGCTGGCATTGTGAAACGCTGGAGCGTCTCGAAGTTGAGTCTTTTTCGTCTCGATGGATATGTCAGGCGATCGAAAAGCTTCGGGTGCCCCGCGGTATTGTTATCAGCCGGCTTCAGCGACGCTGGAATATTTAACCCTTTACTGCAGACCGTTTGTGTCGCAGACGAGTCTGAATTGTTATTTTATTATCGCAAGCTGGTGGGATATTTCGGAATCTTTAGCGTTCGAGTAGCTTCAGTTGACGGTAAGTGGCACACTGTTTTCATAAAGGTAATGAGAAATAACGTCCGATTGGTTATTAAAAGTGTTAGTCGTTGTCAGATTATTCATCTCTGAGTCGAGTCGTCTGTGGTGCAAAGTTAGCCGACGTAAGTGATTATGACACTGATTCTAATATTTCATACGATGGGAGTGATGATGAGTTTGACAATGATAGTTTTGCTAAAATTTTCGCTTTGCTAAAAGCTTGAAATGCTGCGCTGACAAGGGAAGATCGCCAAACTGGAAATTCAAAAAATTATGAAACTTTGCATGCGACCACGACATTAGAAACATGTTTTTTGAAAGTATTATAAAAAATCCTATCAAACTTATAAATATATCATTAAATAAAATAGTTATATTAGATTCATTGTTATGACACGATGGTTTAATAAATAAAATTGCCAAGCTGTCTGAGAGATTACACATCTCTGATAACTGCTTAAAAACAGATGTTTGTAGTTAAGGGTTAATTGTTAATTTAATTTAATTTTACGCGATGTGATAGAATTACTCATCGTTTTCTGCAACAAACTGTACGAAACGTGGGGGAGGGGGCTGAGTATTTGAATGATTATATTTCACTGCGTTGATAATGTGGATACACAAAGTATTGAGCAATTCGTGCTAACGTAATTTGAATATAAAGAGGAGGGATATAGTCGTCACGTACGGTAAACTGTAATTTGCCGGATGAAAATTGTAGAATAGTTACGTTGACTAATTATTTGTGTAATGTTAATGGGAATTGAGGGTCGTATGACCAAACGCGATAATGAATACATTGCTTTCATAATGAAGCTTTCGCAGCTGGCGATATAAATTCGTTTCGTGTATTTCTGTTGCATTCCTTTACCCACGGTAGTTACGTAATTTCGTTTATTAAATGTTTGCTAACAACTGTAATTCAACTAACTTTTAATTAACCTTTTCAATATTTGGAAAGCCTGGAACTAATACTATATAACTTATAATCCATGCATGTATATGTGTTAAATATGCAAGATAAAGTAAATATATTCACGATAAAGTAAATGAAAAGTCATAAACTAAACTTCAAATGTTCTAAACGAACAACAAACTAAAATACCATATGTTTCGAAGTTATTAGGTTATTCTAAATAACAAAGAGGCACTTCAGTAGAATGAAATGTCTTGAGTAATATCTTAAATAATGAATACCATTTCGAAACTGAATGTTAGTAGAATCTCAAGTAGTTATTGATTTCTATTGATATTCCCTACAATATTGTAATGTCGAAGTGGTGCGTATCCATTCGATAAAGTACTAATCCACGATGAGATTTTACACGAGACAAAAATCTCAGCAACACCTAAATGTAAATAATGGAAATAGTCGCGAGAGATGAGATTTTTGAAAATACATCGTGAAATTTGTCTCGTGAGAGTATAATTTCATGAAACTAATGAAAAAATAATTAAACAATAATAAAATAATGAAATAATTGTCTCGTGAGATTAAAGTCTCATGTGAGACACGATATATTTGTTTCATCGTGGATTTGCAGCTTTAAGTGAAATTAATATTTCGTTACTTATTCCTTCTTCAAAATACATAAAGTTCCACCTACAACACTTTCCATAACGTTACTGCAAATGTCTCTAAAATCGCGAGGACAATTTCGATCGTCTCACAGTGTACGTCTCAACGCGTCATACTTGCATTCATAATTCGCTAAAAAATCCTTCGCGATAAATAATTTTTATACGAATGCACCTCGGTAGCGGTGATATTCAATTATTGATATGAGTGATTCGTTGACCATTAACCTTCTTGCAGTAGCACATATCGTCCTCGGTTGCAGCTCTTTCCTAAATTTCCTATAATTTCCCTTGAAATCCGACGTCCTCGGTTTTCTTCGTTTGCCAGTGCACATGTCAGCCCCTGTACTGGTACCAAACCCTAAAGTGGACGAAGGATCAAAGCAAAGTCCAACGAAATAGCTTACCTCTCCGGATATCGAGTTTCGAGGGTGGAAGAGAATTATTACTTACGGAGCTTTCGCTGGCTGCGTACTTACTTACCCTCTTATTGGCTATCCCAAAGCATTCCAGTACTTCTCATACCGACCCAACTGCTATGTACTTGTCGACACATTTTATTCTGTCCCGCGAAACAATACCGTTCTTGCGCAACAACTGCCACAAATCAAGTTTCACGCGTGTATTCAAGTATTCCAACGAAGCAGAAATAATTGATTGAACAAAACTCTTGGAAAGTCGTTTTTTTTTAAACGTTTATTGTATGCTAACTTGAACAGCAATTATCTAGTAGCTACATTTCTAAAATAAAAAATTCAATAGAAATATGTACACTGGAGTACTCGACTCCATTCTAAGATACTCTAGCATCTGCACAATGCCTCAATTCCAATTTGAAGATCCGTTGTAGGGAATTATTTATTCTGCACTGTATGTGGAAAGCAGTTAGCCATTCTTGTTTAGGAAATACGTATGCTAGTACAATAAAAGCAATTTAAAAATTAATTTTCACGATTCCATGCTACAAAGTGGTGGTTCCTGGGGTAGATTGTTGTTAGCAAAAAATAATTCGTTAAGCAGTGCGTTATAATTTCTACTTCTCCTATTTTTTTAACTCAACACAACAATTTACCAGAAAGAGAGTTAACGTTTGAAGAAAGCAAAGTGGATGAGAAAATAATGAAGAAAATGTGGGAGAATCAGGTTCGGTTGTAGAGCAACATTTATTCTGAACCTTGCCCGTTCCCCGTTGTAATTATAAATCGTAATTGAAATAGTGCAATAAAGGCATGTAATAATAACTCGGAATCCAAGAAATCCACAAAGGGTTAACGAGAAGCCATACATAGAGCAGATTTACAGTCTCCTTAATGGCCAGAGCATTATGCGTGTACATTTACATTAAAATTTGCGAGTAAACGGTACACTTGGAAAGAATCAGCTCACGACCCAGACACGTGAAACCAGATCAAAGTAATATGTATTTTACAAGAGGATTACCTACGAATGCGGCAATGTTTGCGCTAGTAAATACAGTACCGCGCAGATCCACGCAGATCTGTATACTCACGGGCGTTGCGAATGTGCGGTCACTTGATTTATTGCCCCTTAAGATTATCACTCCTTCCGGTACCAGAAGCTATCCCCCCCTCGACTTCGCTCTCTGCCCTGCTCTTAGCGCTTCTCCCGCTTCTCTGAGTAGTTTGCGACTTCCTGCCACGGTTTACCAAGTGAATCCAGAGTCTAGAGTTCTGGCTAGGGGTTGAAATTCATAGATCAGTCACACTCTGAGGGAAGTCTTCGATGCTCTGTTCAAGTGCAGGTACCGGATATTCCCGGCGCAAGGGGCTGTTGAATAAATCCAGTAATTATATCCCATTTATGATCATTTGCGTGGATATTGCATGGGTATTGAAGTTGGTAGTAAGCCACGTTAGTAATCATATATGTACATACCAGATTTTGCCTATATTACCATTTTCTGTGTTGTTTACAGTATTGCTATATAATTGAATAATCACCACGGCGAAAGTTTTCGGCCAGTCTTTTACCTTCTGTGCAAGACACGGAAGTGTTAAGTGGTATTAAAGTTGAAGTAGTGAAAAACGTAAAAAGGTATACGTCGAGATCCATAAAAGTTAGTTACAGTTAGTTCTAATTGTTATTACCAGTATAAACAACAGAAAATGATTCGTGTAAGCATATTATGAGGAACTGTGCTCATAATTCATTTTATAGATGATTTTTCACGTCGTAGTATAGTTGTAACACACAATTAGCAGGTAAATCAAAAACAGATAATTTCAAGATGATTGATACACGATAATATCGCGCTCCTCACGAGGGAAGTTCGGCAACTCGAAAATTCAAAAAAAAATCTGAAACTGAGCAGAAATGTAGCTCGAGTGATGCTAATGACGTAACTATTTTTTGATTCGATAATAAAATGGCCCACCAAATTTTAAAAAGATTGGTGCTGTAGTTTTTGAGATATCTTGCCTTCCGTTTTTAAAAAGGCTTCTTGGATATCGTTGTCTTTTTATTATAAACGTAAATATTTTTCTACAAAAAAATTACCAAATGTTCTTTACAATTTGCCCTTTTATGTGCAAAAAGTTCTGTGAAAATATATGCTTCCGCTTTTTCAAAAAACATTCACAAACATTCGCCTGTTTTCGGCCGCCCTGACTAGGTCGCCTAGACTGTAACTCCTTAACATAGCGCACCTCAATCGTACAGCGATCTCATAATACCATTAATCTATCTACCACCCAGAACATTGCACGTTGAGCGGTCCTGCATCAAATCTCCTTCTCCAAGCGACTGCCACGAAACAAACAACGCAACCACCATACTTGATACATATTCCCAGCCAGATAACGGGAGGGCGGTGGCATTTTTCTCGTAACATTCATAGAAGCGCAGCGCGCCGCTGGCGTGCGGTAATAGAAGGCGGTCCTAGGGGGTGATACTCCGTGAAATGATTCAAGGAAGTCGCCGAATAATGCGCCTCGCTGGTTCGGCGGTAGGCACTTAAAATCCGGAGACCGGAGTCCTTTGCCTCTGTCCGAATGTCCGGGGATTCCACCCCAGATCCCAGCGCTGGGTTATAGTAGTAATAGTAGCCGGTCGCCAGCGCCCGAATCTACCGAACGAGCGGTGCACTCGGACTTGAGACGTTGTCAGGGTTTAAATCTTACCTCCCATGCCCTCCAGGCCCCTGCATCACCGACCGTTACCCTCTCCTCTCTTGCTCCCTGACTTCGGTACGAGCGACCACCCCCGCTGCTCTCTGCCTCTCTGCCCCCCACGACCGCCTCTCGACAAACTGACCCCGTAAACTTAGTCTCACCCCGGCCATCTCCTCAGCCTCCCTCGCGCTCCCTCCTGCCTCTCTCTCCCCGTTCCGACGTACCTACCTCTTGCTTTCTTGCTCCGGCGAACCTCCTCGGCCGCGGCCATCGTTCTGTTCCTCGGCAAATAGTCAAAGAGAATTCGGTCCAACGAAGCCGGTGACATAGTTATAAGCGCCTTTAACGTACCCACGTGCCGCATCCGTAATTGTCTCGTTCGTCCCGCGTAACTGGTAGCGGGTTAGAGTTGCTTGATTAATGGGGGCCTGCTAATCAGCTTGTCCACGAGGATATTTGTATCGCTGTGCTGCGGCTTATCGTTCGGAAGATTTGTCATTTCCTCGAAAGTATTCTTTGCTCAGTAAGTCATAGGACAAATGGGCGTTAATGCTTGTTTAGATCACGCGTGTTTCACTGTGCCCGACGGGGGTCCGTACGTGGCAAGGCAGAAAATGTGAAAAGGATAATAGTGGCGTCGATGTTCTGTAAACGATTTCCCGAAGCTTGGCAGAGGGAACGTTAACAGACGGGTCATGAGAGGAAGACGTGTAATGGCTCGACTCTTCCGGTAGGAAGTTTTCAGGATGTTTGACGGCGGGTGAACTGGCCAAGCATGTCTGAGGTAGGGTTTGGTAGGTAGGTCAACGAGTATGAAATTTCAATGAGGCAGCTACTCTCCGTCACCACGGAAGAATCCCTCGGCGCGCGTATAGTCCACTGGGGCTGAAATTATGCTTAGAGTCTGAAATATCGAGCGACTGTGGAATGGCGTAGGGGGCAGAGCAGCGGAAGGAGGAGAGAGAGAGAGAGAGAGAGAGAGAGAGGAACAGAGACGGCGGTAAAAGGAAGAAGGGGACCGAAAGATGTAGCAAGAGGCCGCATCGTGCATTCTCTTTGTAAACCTTGCTAAGGATCTCCGACCACTTCTTGCCCTGTGCAGATACAGAGAAGAAGATAGGACCGGGGTACATCCAAAATACAGCCCACGTACGAGTCCCGCTTTGAAGCTCAATATCTTGTTTGCCAGAAGTTGAACCCGGCGAAATCAATGTTACGCGCTACTCTTGTCTCGGGGCTTTTACTTTTTCTATTCTCTGCCTTCTTAATTTGCTCCCCGTTCACGTGACCTCGCAGAATGAACAACTTAAATTGTATCTTCAAGCGTGGTCACGCCACGCTCGTCCCCCCTTTTTTTTCCACGACTAACTGCTAGCGGAGAATTTACGTTGCGACCGGCGAGCATTTTATTTAACGTCTTTTAGTAGCATCTGTACTACTATTAACGTTAGCACGCTTGAGGCACGAATAAGAGTTCAGTCTCGAACTTGTACACTTTGAATTACGAAAATTACGAAGTTCAGTTCTTCCGTGTCAATACCCGTACGATCTCTTTAACAGTAAATCATATTTCTTGCTACGGCGCTCGGGAAATATCTTCATTGAATATTTTTGTCATTTTCATTTCCCCGCTGTACATTCCTGTGGAAAGCACCGAGCAAACTTCGCGTAAGGGCAGCAGAACGCTTTGAGACGGGGGAGAGGGTATTTCGGGAGGGAGTTGTAAGTTGCGACGAAGAATGAATGCTTAATTAAAAAATAAAGGAGCCCGTAAGGATAGTGAACGGGCCGGGGCCTGAAATTAGGGATAGCGGTATAGGGTAGTACTTTGCTCATTAGGTGCAATAAAAGTGTGCGCTTATAACGCAGGCTCTTCCACGAGCAGGCTTTCCAAGCGCTTTGTCTCTTTTTATCCCTCTCCTCGCTATCGCCGTGCCGGTTCCACTTGAAGCCCTTGTGCGACTTCCTCTCTTGTTCCTGTAGCCCTCTTGTCCCGGTGTGTTATCCCTGAGTTATTCGCAGTAGAGCAGGTGTACATAGGGAAAGTAGAAAGAAAACGGAGGGAAAGTCAAAATAAGATGGCGGGGGCAGGGGTGGTGGTGTAGCCAGGTCGTCCGCCACCGTCCACTCGCCGTTCCGTGTCTCGAGAGAGGACGGGGCAGGCAGAGAACTGCCCTCGAAGTGGAAGCGTGTCGACGCTGCGTCCAGGCACTTGTTGTCCGACTAAAATATTCAAGCCACTCGACGGCACAATGATATGTGTCCGCCCTTTTCCCTGCTTGGCTCTCTGCCCTTCAGCCTACCGGGTCCAATGGTTTCTAGGCTCCTCGAGCTACTTCCAATTCGGCTTAGTTTGCCGGATATCCTACGACCTGGAAAAGCATCCCCCTCGTTGCCATGGGTCTTTCGTAGATTTCCAGAGTTCCTCTCCGTGTCTGCTCGATGTTTACGTATTATTGTGCCCCAAACAGATGTAGTGATATCGTGAAAGCAGCGGGGGACAAAGTGGGTAGCGTGGTTCAGTGTTTCCCTCGAGTCAAGAGCCTAGGAATATATTCGGCATACCTTTGGATATTAGTAGTTTAAGGCACTGGGGTGTGTAGGGATGGTACCAAACACTTGCAACACTAGGTGACGGAGAGCACATTTGTCAGTTGGTGCCATCGGAAATATCTTTGCACACCACGTGAGTGGATCCCAAGCGAGTCACTACATTTTCGCAAGGTACAACACTTTGGGGTTCTAGGATCAGAGTTGGGCATTAACTAAATAAAAAATTACTTAAATAACGGAGCGAATAAAAGTTACTTTAACTTTAGGTTATTTGACGAATAAAGTTCATTTTTTTGTTCGACGAATAAAGTTAATTTTTTTATTCATCGGGCGTTCCAACTTTGCAGTCGAATAAAATTTTCAGCTTTAACTTTAACTTTATTCGACACATGACGAATAATTTTTTTTATCATTTATTCGTTATTCGAAATTTTATTTAAATAAAAACTTTGCCCATCTCTGTCTAGGGTGCAAGGAATACGAGCAAGTATGTGATTAATATCACACTTGACGGTTTGCACCCTCAGAAATGTCACTTCACAGACCGCGCGAATGAGTCTCAGGCTGGTCACGATATTCCTGCAAGACGCTAAGTACGAACGATCTTGGGAATCACGGCCAATGACGTTCGCAGCCTTGCGTTCCGTGGCAGATGCGATCGGGAACAGTTCGCTAATTCTGCTCGATGTATCGTGATCGATTCGTTAGATCCAGCAGATCGTTCAATCTGCAGCAATTGCGTTACGGCATTGTGTGCCCTCCTGAAGCGGCTCTTTGTCCGGAAAGATGAGGATTGATCTCTTCTCCTCGACGATCGATTGCTCGCAGGAATTTCTGAGATCCCTGAAAGGCCGCGAAAAATTGATGCACTTAATAACGCAAGGAGAATGAACTGCGCGAACAGTCGGCGGCCCGATGGGAGTCTGTAAGGTTGCTCGTTATTTACTGAGCGTGTGCTCAGATTGCGCACATAATGACAGTATGATGAAACGAAGACTAGATTCAGCTACAAGCATCCGTGGAATTAAGCGAAGCAACCTTCAGAAATAAACAGCGCGTCATTCTCCTTTTATTGCCAGCTACTAGAAATGGACATTCTTTAAGTGCATTTCAAATGTTTACTAAAAGTAATTGCCACGCATTAAATTGATGGTGCAAAGGAGTCTGGAAACGTAATACGCAACTGTTCATGTCGCCAGACATCAAACCTCTACTATATAAGCAGATAATTAAGTCCACCGCCACAGCGTCCCACGACTTCATCGAAATCGCACAAGTTCAAAAAAAGGCACCCTTCATAAAGAACCAGCTAATAACGCGACGTTCTTCCGCGCCCGTCCAATATATCCGGCCGCGTAAAAGGAAACGTAATAAACAGCTGATCCGCCGATATACATACTTTCAATCGTAATTACAAGGTACCGCGGGCGGGAAAGGGACAGGCAGCCGAAGCCAAGCAGGACGCAACGTTGAATTGGCAACTTTTTTCATTAGTGCATCGAAACCGAATGCGGAGGGAGACGAGGCGATGGGCGGCGCAGCGAGGTGAGGCGAGACGCGTGGAGCGCGGCACATCGGAGAAAGAAGTAGGAAAACACGAGCTCTTGCCGGACGTTAGCGACGGCAGTGCTTGGCCAGCCGCTCGAACAAAGAGGGCCTCGAAAGGGATGCGCGGAATGAGTGCGCCAGCCAGAGGAACAGATAAAGGCTCCTACGGCCGGGTCGGGTATTCACGATTGAACGCAACACGTAAAACGATGCCAGCCCCAGAAACAGCGGGTCTTTCTATGAAAGTGCCTTTCCCCTTGCTTCGCCAATAACGCACACCGTCCTGTGCAACTGTAGCCACCGCGCCGCCGACGCCGGCCGCCGCGCCGCGGCTGGTGCACGGTAGATCGAGCCGCCTAGCAAAGGGACAGAGAGAAACCTGTGCCGGGGGTGACTGGGGGCTCTCTGTGTACATCCACGCTGGAGACGGGACGGAAAGGAGGCGAGCAATGGTGGGAGCAACGGCGAGAGAGAGCTCTTTGAATACAACCGCGATTCGTGTCGGTTCGTTGGTCGGCCGAGGGTAGCTCGAGGGGCTGAGGAAGCTCGAACCCTTGCTAGGGGCAGAGCAGGGGGCGGACGGGAGAAGGGGTGGAATTGGTACGAATATTTAAATGCCGAGGGATTTGAAAAGACTCTTCTTGGACGTTGGCGCGCCCCTCCGTCCACGTCCACCTATCGCCAAGAAAGGGAGCCTTGAACGTAGAATGCTTGCAACTCGGACCTCGAAAAAACCGTCCAAGAGAAGGAGGTCGAGAATCTCGGCGGGGGGTGGGGAATGGTAAAGGATGGACGGGGATAGGAGAAGAAAGACAGCGGGAGTTAGCTCACAGATTCGAAGTGTGCCGGCGGCCCCGTCCATGTGTATGCTTGTGAATGAGCCCACGGACGTGGATGTCTGCAGTCAAAGTTGCGGAAGCCGGGAGAAGGAGCCAGGATATTAAGGACTGACCTATTCGCGTGAATTTCGAGGCTCTCTGTGACTCCTCCCCGCGAAAATGCTCGGCAAATTTTTTTCTTCATCGGAATGGAAATCATCCCCCTCCCCGACGGTCCAGGTCGTGTTAGGTAATTGCATAGTGATCGATTTCCTGCTCCTTATTAAACGAATGCGGGGGGAACGTGGAATGAATGTGCAAGCTACTCGATGGTCACACCGGTGCTCTTGTTGCTTTCGTTGTCAATTTCGTGAGCTGTTTAATGGATTTGATAGTGAAGTGAAGTTATTTGGAATTCACAGGCATTCATAAGTTTATCCGGAATTTTCACTTGGCTTTGTTAGTGGAATATACATATCTGAGTTAAGGGATAATTATTCAATTGTTTTTATATACCTCGATGATTTTGGTAGATAGGTGAATGATTCCGAGATTATTAAGTAGCGATTAATTTGGAGACTTTAAAGATCAGTTTGTGCTTTAGTAATTGACAGAAACGTAATTTATCTTGTCGTTCGTTCAACTTATTATAAAATTAATTATCCTATTGGGTGTTTAGATCAATAGTAAAACACTTTTTGCAAAATACAGATATGAATTATTTAAATACATACTAATTTTTATTTGAGTGTGTATACCTATTACAATAAACAGTCTAAACTGTTTGTAAACACTACTAATAGACTCAAACACCTACTTTTCAAACACCGACCTAAAAGGAATTTATTGTAAAAATGATCGGAAAGTTATTTAGTGTTATTTATTATTTCAATAATAATTTAATGTATAATACGTGATTTAACAAACAAGTGAATGGAAGTATATGTAATAGTAATTACTGCTAATAATTAAACAACTGTTAAAAGTTTTCAGAGTATTTATCATTATCATTGGAATTCTACTTGCATTGGTCACAACAGAAATAATGAAAATACAGAATGACTTATTCCTTGAAGTGAACTTCTTATAAATTAAAACACTCAACAAAAAAATTACACTTTTTGTAACATTGTTCAAGAGGGCCACTTTTGACTAAACTGCGTTGTGTTCTTTGTATTATTCATCTGCCTGAATTACGGCTATTTGGATATGTTTGCTCGTAGCATTTAGCTATGATGCTGAAACATTGCGACCGCAAACCTGCGGTCAGTAAACAAGTCCGTGTACCCGCGGTTATTGTATCGTGCCATAGCGATAAGTTCATTGATACCTATAATTCATGTCGAAAGTCAGATATCAGGAATGACAGAGGACAAAGCACGATATTTCGAACGCCTGTATTTGATCGAGTCATGACAGATTCTCTATCCCATTGAAAAGCAGAATTGCATTAAAAGTGTGCTTTAAAAATCGATAAAACGGTAAACTTGATAGTGCACATGTTTGCCCTGTGACATTTTCATTCAAAGTGAAAAGAATTCAAAAGAGAACAGTGCCACGGTGGCAATTGTAAAAATTTGAAGTACTCATCTCAAAGGTTATCTCAAATTCTTTAAATAATAATATATGTTTTCAAAAAGATACTTTTGCAGTCCACTTCCTAAATAAAAATGACAACACATAGATGAAGTAATAATGGGAAAGTGTATGAAATAATTGGGACATGCTGAATTGTTATTATAAAAAGAAAATAATGAATTGTTCGAATTATGAATATCCAATATTAAGATCACTATTGTAATAAGATATTTAGTGATGGTATACTTGTAAAAAAATTCGAAATGTAATGTTGATCACATCCCTGACATGAACTACTGTGTCCGTCTGACTGCAGACTGAACGTTTCTACTTATTCGTCTACTTTAGTACGAATAATTACTAGAAACAGTTAACGAAACGAACCAAGCAGAAAATCCTTCTCGGTTCTTACTCGCTATCTTTTCGCTGTGATATTATAATAATCTTGGCAGTAATCTTGACGAAATATGGTTACTGCATTTATCAAGAAGCTCACTACGAACGTAGCCTGTTAACACCACATTATGCTATTTTAACAAAAATGGAAAGATTTTGGTATGACCGACATTTTATACAATAGAAAAATTATCTTGATCATATGACGCTCCTTCGAAATTAAATCATCCCTAAAAATCAGAGCTTTATATCACCCTTACAATTAGTTTTAAAGATATGAACCTGCACTTAATTTCGCATCTTGTATATTACACTAACATTCACCGTGATCAGTATTTTATATAAAAGCAATAAAAAAATAAGAACTAAAAATTACTTATAACTAAAACTGTTAAATGTACGCAGGAACAGTACTAACAGACTTCACATAGCGAGATACATTATTTCGAGAATCCGCCAAGTGCACATGCACCTGAAGTATTTCAGAGTCTTCTGTTTCAAAATCGTTTTGAACATTTTAGCAGAAGCATCATACAAACCAGACATTTATTGTACAGTTTCGTACTATTTCTACAGTTGACATAGCCAAATTTCATAAAAGAAAATATTATTTTCCTTAATTCTACTGGTTTTGTCAAAAAGGTGTTATTTTAATGATGGAGATTAAATAGCAATACGTGTTTATGCTGATCAAACTGTCACCTTAAATATAACTTACCTTTGTGTGAAAGTTATTAAATACAACCTTACAGAGAAATCCGAAACTTTCCTTCCATTTTATTCCATCAGTAAATAAACTACGAATCTATGTCGTATTGCATTGTGTCTCATCTGTTTCCTCTTGAAAATTACACAACATTGAGCTATAGCGCTTCCCTTTCAGCTGTGTCACAGTTGCAACGCTTCACGTACAAGTTCGTTATTCTTGTAATTTGTTTCTTTTGCTTTGCTGTATTTCCAATTGCATTGAATGAGCGATTTTCGGAAAGCTATTGAAAATATTAGTCTGATTCATTGTAATTTGAGATTTTGAATAAAGATATTGATTATGTGTACGACTTCCATTTTGTATTGCATTGATTAATTAACAGATTCTTTTATTAGTGTATACTTTATAATTTCATTAGTAATCGGAAAAATTACTTTGTTGCTTCACTATGAAGAATAGTAAAACTATAATATACTTTCGAAAATGCAGTATAGATTTCTGTTCCCCGTTTCTAAAACAGTTTAAGCTGACGTAAGTCTGGGGCAAAAATGCATTTAATAATTTGATTTCACTTAAATATGCGAGGACTGCTCGTTAAAAATACGAACTTTCGTTTAGCTTCTGTCACATTATTAAAAGTGAAATATAGAACGACTTTGCTATGAATAGAATATAGCTTTTTATCGATAATGATGCTTGTAGCTGTTATTATTGTAAATTGCACCTTAATATTTCCCACCAGCAGGTGAATCCATTTTCTGCTTGAATAAAGCGAACAATGTCTCAGTATTCGTGTTTTGTATCGGACGTTTGGGATAGGTTTTATAAACTAACAGGAAGTCGATTAAAAATCGATAGTCTCTGGAGCACCATTCATTCACTCCCTTGTTTAACTATAATGCTCCCATAATTCCCTAGAGCTCCATAGAAACACGGTTTATTATCGGAAAGTGTTATGGGACGCGTGTATGCTTTTGATAATATTACAAAGAAACGCTTTGCGAACAATACAGAATTTATGGTTATTTTTCGAGGCACATAACTTCCCTAATACAGCGATCTCGTTATCCAGCATCCATCGCTGTCGAACTATTCCAAATAATTAAGTTATGGGATCGATACTTGCATTCTGTTCTCGCTTCTTCGTGGAAGAACCATCCATCCTCGTTCTTTCATAAGATTCGCAATCAGCCTTAACTTCCGTGCTTAATTTTCTGCCTGAAACAGCAGCAAATAATTTCTGAGCTCTATTCTCTCATTACTTTATTAACATAACACTTCAAAGCATTTTGCATCAAGCAATCATCAAACTTTGTAAACGAACGAGGTCCTCTATGAAACGACACTTGATAAAGTTAAACAGGCACCTACTCATCACATCCCAACAGACAAGAACACAGAAAATAACGAAATCGGACAACCTAAAAGCCGCGAATTCGGTAGCAGTTAATCGATACCCTACTCTACCTGCATAATGCACCCCTTCACGCGCGGCGAGCGGAAAATTTTCGAAAAATAAATCCCATCGTTTGGCGCGCGCGCGCGGGTCGCTCAGGTAGCCCTGCCTGTGGCAAGAATTCATTTCACGAAACGCCAACATTCAGTGGCTGGCGCGCGCTAGGTCTTCAATTTACTTCATTCTTCGTGGCTGGGCCCGCGCGTCGGGGTTGGCTCGGCTCTCTTCAGGGAATAATAGCGTGTACGCAAAGCGCATACCAAGGCCGTTCGTCTTTTCTCCGACGCGTCGGGTAAGATCACGGGTGGCCATTAGAAGGGCAAAGCGGGCGGAAGGGTCGAGGTTGATATAAACTCATATTTTGGTCACTTGGCCGAGCTTTAATAAAGAAAGCTCTCTTCCCACGACGCAGGCGGTCCGATGAGAGCCGGTGTACCGTGAATCGTGGCCGCTATATAGATGCCCTCCGCTACCTGTCAGCCAGCCTCCACGTTTATACATCCCTTTGGTATATGCGCGCGGGTGCGGGCGTGTACGTGCGCGACACATAAAAGCGTGGCACGGCTGAACGAGCGGCCAGGACGGCGATGTGGAAGCGGATAGGATAAGGCAAAGAAAGAAGCCGGGTCGAAAGAGGATACAGAGCACGACGAGGAGGCGCGAGGACAGGCCGGGAGTCGCAGCCGGGAAGGCTCGCAGCCGAGCAAGATCTCGTGGCCGCGATATTAGTTTCGGCCGTTGCGAAAAATTCCGTCGCCTGACACACTATCGCCGGCCCCTCTTCTTTTTACACGGACTCTTGCCTTCGCGGTCGCCCCGCAGTACGGTTGAACCTATACTGTTATTTGCATAGCCGCCACCCGCCACGGTCAGCATGAATATGGATGCGGACCTGGCGGTGGATGCTGCCGCTCGTGCAGCCTTGCCGCGCCGAAATTTCGGCGTGGTCTTCCCTGGAATTTCGGGTCGTAAACGTTTCCCGTATTATACGGGCGCGGGGCTACGTTTCATCGCGAGGACCCAGGCTTTTCCGCGTTTAACGACCTTTGCTGCTTCTTTCGACCGGGCGCACGCGGTTACGGCAATTTTTATGGGGGCTATTATCGATAAGTGGAGCGTACACTGCGGCGCGGACAAGGACAAGGGATGTGTTCGATATCTATACATTGCAGTTGTATTCGGTGATTATGGATCGCTCTTGTAACGCTTCCTTACGGTTCGGGGGAATTTGATTCCTTCATTTGGGAATTACCAGTAATTGCAAGGATCGAGGCAGAGACGGGCAAACATTTTATTTAAGTAAATTTTGAATAACGAATAGAAGTTAAAAAACATTATTCGTCGTACGTCGAATAAAGTTGACCCGGGTTAATTTTATTCGACGAATAATCTAACGTTAAAGTAGCTTTTATTTGATCCGTTATTTAAATAATTTTTTATTTAGCTAATGCCCAACTATGGATCGAGGTAGTTAAGCTTCTGTAGGTATTAGTAATTTTACTTTTTTAAGTAGTATGGCATTATGAGATGCAAATTAGCTCCGGAAGATAGTTTGTATAGCAAAATATCCATTATTAATAATTGTAAATATACTAGGTGGTGGAATTGAGAGTGTCACAAAGTGATGTTAAAATTAAACAGAGGAAGAATTTCATTTCCGTCCTGGGAAAGCACGTACCATTTTATATTTTTTAAACGACATGTTTTTGAATATCTATGTTTAAAGCACATTTCCATCGTAATGGAAGAATAGCAGGGGAGCATTGGAAAATGTTGTATTGACTTTGCAAAATGTACAGAACGAACTGTCAAAATAATAATTTGCGAATGTCACAGTACTGAAACCTGCTTTTCAATATAAAAAGGTTTCATATTACTAATGGTGTATTTCTGACACAGTTTCAAATGTAATATTCGCTGTGTCCATGACTTGAACTACTGCGTCTGCACATATACCGGGCGCTTCTACTAGCTCGGTAGGGATAAGGAAACATTTGACGAAGAGGACCGAAAAATAAATGCTTTTCTTACTTTTTCCTTACTTCTCCATTGTGCAATGGAATGTTTTGATTATATAACAACAAAGGGAGTAGTAAACTTCGGTAAATAACAGTACCTCTACTTCTTCTAGTATATTATTATTAGAAAAAAACAAGCGAATTTACATATTTTCTGAAAAGAGTCTGTATAATATTAACCTGTTAACTGGATCATTATTCGGTCAGAGATGTCTTCCATCTACTAAAAGGTGTATGTTTAATAACCATTAGAGGCGAATTAACATTTACAGTAGATAATTGCGACGTGTAACTTGAGCCATGATTTACTTATTTTGTCCGAGCAAAGTTTCAAAACTTTCGTCACGAATCGACTTATCTTATCTTTGAACGGCGAATTTTCTCATCCCCTTCAGGTTAAGTGTATTTTAAATCCTATTGGTATCGAGAAAATTACAATGAAAATAAAGGTTTAGTCTGGAGTGGTGAGAAGTTACATAATAACTCGACTAACATGAAAGAGTAAATTGAACCAAAGTACACAAATACGTAGTACCCACTGTGCGGTGTAAGAAACACATTAAGATACCTACTCGAGGCATATTCAACTACGTGTAAGCCAATACATTTAAGAGTACAAATTACCGACTATTTTCTCACCTCTCTTTACAGTATCGCACAGGCCCAAAGCGTTCATCTTGGTACGCCCAGACTCTTATTATGCCATACAGTGTTTAGAAACTATAGAGGATACGTCGAGAAATCGTAAAACCGACCTACTTGACTCTCAATATTCTACACAGTGCAGTATCGCTCCCACCCCTACCGCTTTTACGATCGCGTTCTACTTCTTTCAGCCACTATACGATCCTAAACTTGCACTTCGATCCCTCCGAAACGATTCCGTCGCCTCGGTTCAGACGCAGCTACATAGCGTGTAATCGTCGCCAGTGCGGATGCACGCGCGCAAAACGTAACTTGTTATTCGTACGCGATCTTATTGGGAACGTTGAAGGAATTATAAGATTATCTACGCCCCGGTGCCGTTTAACGTACGATTCGTGCATCTCGGAGCGCATTCCTTTAGGTACATGGCGCATACATATGCATTCGCAGTAACTTATATCTCGATGTCGTTTCGATATCATCCCAGCAGCGACGCGGGTACATACGTAACACGTGCATGTCTACATAGGCGCAGGGAGTTTCGTTCGCCTCGCTTACGATCGTACATTCTATGGGGAAATATCGGCCGCGCGAAGTGTATTCGGGCGTGCGTACGTACACGCGTGTAATTGTGTTGCAGTTATTTGCGAATTCACGCACGTTACAAAAGCCTCGGAGGAAGTTGCGAGGGATTGTCTCTCGAAACGTAGGCGCCGGAGTATGTACACGAGTAAAAGGGATAAGGGAAGTGACAAGGGGTAAGATCGAGCTTCAGTTTCATGACTCGGGCTGCTCGATCGATTCGCAATGTTAGATACCGAGTTTAAATGGGTTGCGCGAATGGAATAGCCCGCACTAAATTATGATTCACTTTCCTAAGGAGCGAGGGAGCCCTAACAGTGGTCTTAATGAGAAGCACATAAATAAATGCGAATTCATTTGATTCGGTTTAAGGTGTTTGGATGCTGAGATAGTTCTGTTGATTTTATTTGTGCGGTGCTGGATTGGCACGTAATGGGGAGGAAATGGCACGGTTCTGTTCCGTTTTATTATGTGAAGAATAAAGGGATGAAACTAGGAAGGTCCATTCTTCGTGATTTTGCGAATTATAGGATATTTTGTTGGTGGCAACTGGGACTACAGGACTGTCGAATCACAAAGGGTTATAAAGTTCAAAAAGTGGTTAAAAACACGAAATGTCCACTCTGCACTGGGAGAAAATATGGAATGAAGACCCTCTCTTTGCCTAAGCATAAGCTCCTGTCGTCAAGGTAGAAAAAGAGATTATTTGAGAAGAAAATTATATAAGAAAAGTAAATGGTGGGCACCACATGCGTGTACATATGCGTATATTTATTCATATATAACTTTCTAACCTTTATAAATGATACATACCGTTAATTAAAATTTGGTTTTCTTTGTGCCCGAGTTATTTATTTGTACAGTATATTAACTTTCTCAATATTTTATGTGTCGGTGGAAAGATAAGTATTATTAGCAATAAATGTTTCATTATCAGTAAAATCGAACCGTCTAGTCATATCAAATGCCGGCAGTATGAAATGTTTTGGAAATTTCATGACCACCTGAATTTTATTACCGGACCTGTTCTGCACTGGGGCTCCACAAGGAACCCAGCCATATATACTTACGCTACGAGCCTACGAGCACGCACGTACACTACTGCAATTCTCCCCACCGATTCTCACCTTAGCAACGGGACAGGCGGGTTGCTCGCAGCTATGCGCTAAAAGCAGCTCCCTGTGCACCCCTGCTGTAAAAGTTCAACTGGAGCCTCGAAGAGTTGACAATTACCTACGAGAGTTGCGACGCGAAGAAAACCGAACTGTGCAAAGTATCGCGCGTATGAAATGTCTGCAAGTAGGCGATAACGAAGCGTAAAGCTCCATCAAGATTGCCAGGAAACGAGGGATCGCAAGTTTCTCGTTAAATCTTCTCATTAAAAACGATCCCGCGTAAATAAGACGGGGCGTATCGGGGATAATAATTTTGAGAGGGCGCAGTTTGGAACGCAGCTGAGACTACTTCTATAGCACGCAAATCTAGGCGCTCAGCCATCGTTTTTTTTTTTTTCGTTTTCTGGTGCGTGTGAAATACTGAGATTTTGACAGAGCAAGTGGATAGTGGAAACGCACTAGGCTCAATCGTGCAGGATTTATGAAAACTTTAATGGCTTGAAATTTACGTTGAAGTTGAGCCGCTTCGCGGGCGTCTCGCGGACAAATTTCGTGCGTCACTTTGCGAGGGGCATAAACACGCAGCTGTATATAAAATTAGATAAAACAGTACCCTGACGAGATAGTCCGTCGATTAATAAGTCGTAGCTAACCGAGCTGAGAAAGGGTGAGGTATATTCATCCCTTCCCGCGTGTGAAAGTAAATCTCGCGCATGAATTAAATACACCCTGAAAAGGGTGGAAAAGAAAGAGGGGAAAGAGTGGGAGATTAATTTATTATGCTCTCTTGGAAATTAAACTTGCCGTACAAGCATCGGGTACGCGTACGCGACCACCAGCGATACATTTTTATAAATAGAATATTCATCGATTCGTTACATTGGCATATTTTTCAAGCAACTTTCAGAAGAAAAAGTAACATGCGCGTAATACTTGTCGCTGCGACAGTGCGACGTAATTTTTTAAATATTTTGAAAAGTTCAACGTAGGTCTTTTAAAATGTACTTGAAATCATTCCACGTTTAAAATTAATGATGTGAACAAATATTTCATCATGTACCTACTTCAACTAATCATAGAGATACTTGGAATGTGTATGTACTAGCTTATCAAGCGATATAAAAATAATTAGTAAAATTATTTATGGTTTCTTAATCCTTTTGGTTAAATATGAGTTTGTGCCGTTTCAGTAGCAATCTATTTTGAAGCACTTGTGTTTACATGTATGTATAATATCTTAAAAAAGAAAGACACACTCCTTAAGAGATTCCACGTGATCAAATAGACATAGATAAGGTGCAGTTAAAAAATCAGCTATAAATGGACGGTTAAAGATGTCAAAGAATATTAGAGAGATAAAGTCATCTATCCATGCTAATATCGATCGTGCGTTTTCTGAAGGATAGAGCCCGTGCAGTTTATGAAGCACTGCTATATAGATTTTGGAACATGCGCAGATATCCTTCCACATTCGGTCTTTACCTACGGATCTCCGTGTACAGCTGTCTATAGCCATCTGCTGGAAGCATGAAGCAGCTTTTAATTATATTTAATGAGATACAGGCACCTGCAGTCATCTCTGGAGAGCGGCGATACGGGAATCGGGGGATGTAGTTATTGACACGTTTTGAACAAATGGCAATTAGCGTGCGCGTGCCCTTAGTAGCTGAGAATTTCCTGGATAAGGTAGCATCAACGCGATCGATCATCGTTAAACATGTTACACATGCAGAACCAGCTAAACGTAGACCCGATTTTATTGCATAAATCTGTGTGTGCGTGCACGTGTAGATTATGCTTTTGTGTATTGGATGACTGTTGCATCAACTAGGAAAAATGTTACTAATGAAATTAGCATAACAGATTATATAAATTTTCGTGTTTTTGTAGCAAGTGTTTTTCATGGAAAACCGAGGCACAATTGTTTGAGTATTTTGTTATTTTATTGTCATGCATAAGTACAGCTGCGAGTTTCCTTATCTCTTTTGCTTTACCACCCTTAATACTTGATGTTTGTGTGTCCAATGAAATTTAAGAGGAAAGGTGTACAGCAACCACCATTTTGATTGTATTTATTTACTGCATATTCTTAGCAAAACTTTAATGAAAATACTGACTGTAAAAATACAATCATAAATGTAAATGGTAGCAGAAACAGATGAAAGAGAAATCTAAATTATTATTAGGTTCAACCTTAAAATCGAAATGAGTGATATGTACAATTTAAATGCATTAAATCTAATGGTGTTAATAATCAATGATTGTTAGTATTTATTATAGTGAAACATGAAAATATACTAAAAGTAGGGATGTTTAATTATACTGAAATCGTGGCTTGGCACACAGCTTTATCCTTAGTGATACGATCATCTTTCATAAATACTATCAGTGTATTTTGCTTCGCTCTTGGACACAAATCCATTCGTGGAATATTCAATGCAGTAGCCAGCGTTATAAGCTGAAGCTTCAAACTAAACTTATCAGACTTATTGGTCGTATATTGCATGAATCTGCAATGTGCTTTCGTGGGAAATAGCTGTTCATCAACAATAAGACGTGAGCTCGGTGTGCAACGTATGTATGTATATAGGATTCCAGAATGAATATGTCCTAGATCTTTGAAATTAGCACACATTTCACCGATTGCGAGCAAAATCTACTCGTTGTCTTCACGCCAAGTCATACGTATCTCCTAATTTCTGGGAATTTGTATCTGCTTAGTTTTCGAATTATCGATTCCATATTACGCGACTGAAATCACGCGACGTGTCTAAATAAACAAATAATATACAGTTCCGTGCACATGCTCAATATCTGCACATTGCAATGTATTATTTTATTTCACATTTACATTTTAAATAGAATTATATAACTTCATTTGAAGAAGTAACTTGAATATTACAATTATATTTCAGATTTGGATGATACCATGTTGTCACAGTGTTTATAAGTTAGAGTTCAGTGATTACTAGCACTATTATATTTAACTCTCATTTACCTCTCAAGTTTTCTTTATAATAAAGCGATACTGGACTTTACAGAAATTTGATTAAATGCAATAACATTTTTTTAAGAAAATTGTGAAAAACTATCAAATAAGTTTAATAAGTGAACAGCCATCAAACAAGATTTGTCCAACTGTTACTCCGCCACTACCTCCCAATGCCCTTACACACGCAAAATCGCATCTCCGCCTCGTCGAACTTAACCAACCCCTCCGCATCCCGTCAGTGCACCCGCACAATTTTTATCCTACTCGTTGCCCCGACTCCGCTATCCACCCCGAATAAATTCACTCCGCTCCAATCAAGGGGAGGTCCTCGAATTAGGGGTGAGGAGAAAGCAGATCGTTACAACGGCTCGCTGCAACGTTAAATCATTACGCAATAAACGTTTTCATCCCGACCGCCGCGCCCTTTGGAGTTGGAATAACAAAGAAATCGGAGCAGCGGGATTTATAGTCTCGCGGCAGTTACGCTTAACGAGGTGACCATCGCGATTGCGATCGCGAAACGTTCGGTTATCCCCACGAATCGTTCTTTCCCGCCAGCGAGACGGGGGCGCGGGGGGGGGGGGGGTGGTTAGGGGGAGGGGAGCGTGGGGGCACGGCCGTATAGCCGAGGCGTCCGATACCCGTGTAACAATTAGAATTGCGGGTGAGTTTGGGGTTGACCGCGACAAAGCGTGCACCAGCGAAGTATTGAGCCGTGTATTTCACGGCCCCCCGTCCCACCTACCCCCTTCTCTCTCAGCTTCTCTGCCATTCAGTCACACACGCACGACTAACCATACCGCCCACACACAGACACTCGCGACGGGCACAAGCGCGATTGCACGCCGCCCCGGCCCTTGCTGCTCTTTCCAGAACAGACAGTTTGTACAGGCATAGTTATATCTATGCTCCGTCGATCGTACGTTTAGGCTGATCTACACCTACATACCTGAAACCGATACTGGTCCTGAAACACCCTTCCTCTCCCGCCCCCCTCTCTCTCTCTCTCTCTCTTCCTTCCTTCCTTACTCTCTCTATATATATTTATACATATTCTCTCTCTATCTCTGTCTCTTTCACTGGGCACAGATTGGCCTGAGCACAGTTTCGCGTAGCGGATGCACGAAAACACTCAAATGCTTTGGAACTGTCGAAAGACCAACGAGGCCGGCAAACCGCGCTCTACGTGACTGTTGATTGAACCATTTTTTAACGAAGTTATAGCCCCTTGAAGCCGCGGTAAAAAACCGCAAAGGGTTTAGTTTCGATGGGTAAGGGATATCGTGCAAATCACCGTTTCATGTGTTGCGCGGAGTTTTAATTTTTGCCCCGTTTCGGCGGGGAGGCTTTTTCCCCGTGGCTGTAGGACGGGAAGGACGGTAACACGGTTTAACTTTCGAAAAATGGTTTTTCATGCAACGCACCCGTCCGTTTTGCTGAGATTTAATAGGGGATCCGAGTTGAAAATAATTTTTGGCCACTGGAAAGCGACGGCTGAGAGGTTCGTGATATGTTGCGGGGGAGAAACGGGGTCTGTGAAATTGTAACGAAAGCGTTATTTAATATTAATGTCATAATGATAAGGTGTGTTATTTCGATTATTTGGTACGAAGCAAGTATGGTATTAAAAATATGGAATTCATTTAGTGTTTTGTAAAACTATAAATTGTGATAGGGGCTTTAAAATTAGTAATAGGAGTAGAGTTTGCTCATAGAAATATTCAGATTCTAAATGGTTAAAACGCTTGATTGTTTAATCTCACATTCCTACATCTTATTGTATAATATAATTAAACGTAATTTGTGGAAAACATATGAAGCACTTTCTGAATATTACAGAAATATGATATATGTGTCAAGCACACAACATATGCAAATACCTACGAGGTTATATTACTTATAAACTTCATCAGGCATCAAATATTAACCTCTCAACGAATCACTGAATATTAGAAAAACGTTAAAATGACCACCTTTTATATTTTTATTTTACTTAAAAGTGAAAAAGAAAAGCATGAAAATTCTAATAAAATGCAATACATAATCTACTGAAGACATATACCAAGTTTGAAGTAAATGCAGTGATTGGTTTTTCAGACATCATGCTAGCCAATTCGAAGAACATCGTTTTGAGAAAAACGGATTTAAAGTTTCAGGTATCGTTCTTTTAAATAATTTGTTTTTAAAATGTTGCCTAAATATGTATAAATATAGGCACAAACTTTTCAAATAATACAATTTGAGGGATTCTCTTAAAAAAATCCCAAATATCGCGCTTCGTTGCAAGTCGTCAAGATAGGGATTAAAAGCTACAATTATTACAAAAGCAACACGTTAATAGTACACACTATAACGCATTACTATTTCTTTAACTGCATAATGTGAGTTACGAAAAGATTCCTCGATCACCATTCTCATACGCCCCTTGTGATCTGTGGTAACGGCATAAATTGGCGCTCGACGCAAGCCAGCCGTATATAAAAAATTACCTCTCACGTACGTGAGCGACCACGTACACACACACACGGGGGTGGAAACGTTCTGCATGGAACCGCATTCCATGCCACTTAACTTATAACCCACTCCAGCAGGACGCTCCATTTGCCAACATTTCTTCCGGAGCAGCCGACATTGATTTTTGATAAGTCAATCGCTTCGTTTCCCATTCCGCCAAGGCCGCACCATTTCTCACAAAGGAATATTCCTGGGAGCAGGGTACGATCCCGGGGCCACGAGCCGGCACCCGCAGAAAAATAACGGGAAATGAATCGCGAGTGGATGTTATCTGTCGGTTTTTTAACAAATTTCTCACGACTTTTTTCTCCGCTTGATCGATGCTCCCCACGCAGAGTAACGGCTTGGATGGCGCGACGTCCGGAACGAGCGGGGGTTCGCGAGAGATTTCGAAACGACGTCGAACAAACGCGAATCTCCTGAGTGTAAGGCTGCAGCCGCCCGTACCCTCTCACGACCCTCGATTCCGGTTTGTTTCAATAAACCGTACCTTTTTTCCGTTAAGAGTTACCCTCCGCCTTTGTGCTCCGGGTACATGGACGCCTTCTCCCTTGGCAGCGTTTCCAATCTGCCTCGCGACATTTATGCCTCTCCAGAACGAACGGTCGGGACGCCGTGTAAACACACGCTTGATTTCCCAACCACTCCCGAAAAAAAAATCTGCCCCGTTCGTTGTTCGTCGCGAGATTTACTTTGGCTTTACATCGAGGGGCGGAATTTGTCGTGTGGCGGCGCGCAGTGCTAAATGGATGCTGGATTCAAACCCGCAGATCATAGTAGCTTATAATGAACTAATGATGTAACGTTAATTCGGGGAGTACGTGTCGTGAACAAATATCACAGTTAACTAAATAACAAATTATTCAAATATCGGATCGAATAAAAGTCACTTTAAGTTTAGATTATTTGACGAGTAAAGTTAATCTTTTTTTATTCGATGAATAAAGTTCATTTTTTATTCGTTACTCGAAATTTTTATTTATATAAAAATTTTACCCATCCCTGAGATGGTATATATGTTTGTTACACTTAGTTGATTGTTGCAAATTAGTGAAAGCGGAGGGGACGCATTTTGCTCCACTGGAGTGAAATCTACGAAGAGGTATTGATTTCTGAAGTGGCAAAAGTTCGGAATTTACTTTCGCAATTTGTCAATCAATCGTGCCTTTTAAGTTCAAAATATGAAACTGAAAGCTACAACATTGACGAGAAAGTAACGAAAGCACTGGGTTACATTGACCAGCTTGCCTGCACTTAGAACTTACCAATGGCCAAAGGCGAAATCAATTCGAAATTCTACATCCCTCCTATCGATTCTCGCTATAATGCAATTCAATCGGTACCGCCGCGATTGCGATTCAACAGAGGCGTGTCAGTGAGGCTCGGCGAAGAATAACCTAAATCTTAATCCTCCGTACGCCTGTACAGAAAAAAAAGAATTGAAGGGGGAGAGAAAGAAAAGAAGAGAGAGAAGGAACGCACCTACTGATTCTTCTTTTTCCCCTTGCTAGATCCCTCTGGAGGTCTCATATAAAGGTGGATGAATTGAGAGTCTGTTCTTGCGGAGGTCCATTTTTCCTTGCGGACTCGGATTAAAAATCTGTTATTTATGCACCCCCTCCCCTCCCCTCCGGCCGCTAACGTGTTCGCCTTCAGCTAGGTTCCTCCCTAAATTGTTCGGTGGAACAGTTACTTACATTTACAACGCCCCGCGAACCCTTATCCGAGTATGTTAGCGTGTCTTCCCGGTATAAAGAAATAAGCAGCTTCTTGAGCCACGTTATAGCCGGAAGTGCTGCATATCCGGCCGAAAGAAGTTCAAGCTTTCATTATTATTAACACCCACGGGCAAGGAAGCCATTCCGTTTCGCCCCGAAAGACACGAACGTTTAACGAGGAACTAGCACGAAGTATTCGAATGGAATTAGGAAACAGCCACTGTTAACACAGCGCGGAAGTGTGTTTGTCGCTAAAACCGGTGGAAACGACGGAGCTGATTCCACCTAACGCTCCGCGATTCTCCTGGCTATACTGCACATGCATTATGAACAACAAACAGTTGGAATATTAGGGTAATCGATGGAACATGTATTCTCCGTAAGAAACTTTTGCACGTCGCGTTTGATATGCTGTAGCTCATTTACCTGCTAGAACAGTGTTTCTCAAACACTTTTGAGTCGCGACCCCCTTTTATAATATTCAAATAAGGTAAGGTAGATTCGATAAAGTAAAGAAAACACATTGAAAATAGGTATTTCAGAATATAATTCGAACTTAATAATATTTAAGTATCTAAAGATATTTAATAGATTTAATTATCTTATTTAGTTTGATGGGTAACTGGCGTCTTTTTTTAATATAATTTTGATGAAAAATCAATGTTTTCGTTATTAATAGAGTATGGCAATGTAACCACATTAAAATAAATAAGTGCTAAGAATCGTCAACTAAAAATAATCGCAGCGACCACCTTGGGGGTGGCTACCCACTGTTCGGGAACCACTGTATGAGAATAAGTCTATGGATGTTGCTTTATATACCAAGAAAGTAGTGATACGTAACATCTGACGTCTGAGGAATTTGGCCACCATCCAAATGCCACAGAAATATTAAATATTAAATACGAAAGATTAAATCAGCTGTTGATGCCGCGGGTTAATTTGACAATACAATCGCACGTAGAGGCACAAAGAGTGGTTAACAATTAATTCGTTTTCCATAAAAGAAAAAAGTTCCAATCACGCGACGGCATCGTTCGATACGTGGGAGGTTAAACGATCGACGTGGCAGTGGCAACTTTTCGCCCCACTTGTTAGTAAGCGATAGAATACAATGTCGCAGGTGTGAAGTACTTTCAAGAGTTTCAAGCACCAGAGTGGCATCTTGGTCACTGACGTCGGACCAGGCACGGAGCTATTGGCCTTTACCAATGCCTGTATCGCCGAAGCCGGAAGTTTGCTAGCCCCGAGTTATCAACTCAGCGGGGGATGGCTGAGAAACTTGACGAACCTTGCACGTAGGTTGCCACGCTAGATGTAAGTTGAAGTGTAAATCAACCGGGAGTGACGTTTTCTATCCCCCTTCCTTCTGGCATCCTGCTCGATCCCTTCGCTTTCCACGGCTCCCTTGCATCCACTGTCGACTTCGTGCCGCGTGATGCACCCCCCCCCCCTATCCCCTCGTGACTCCGCTCTGCCAACTATTTTGACGATGTCGAAACAACCTGACGAAATTCCCTCCTCCGTCTCCGCGCTTTCAGTTCATCCCCCTTATACCTTCGTCGAAGTATGATAGCACTCAAGTAACCGGTCCCACCTCGCGTCGAGGCTGGGACAATGGCAGCCGAAGGGGAGGAAAGTAACGGGGCGATAGGGGGACGAACGGAGAGAAAAATAAAGGGAGCCCAAGAGGGAGGCGCGCCGCTGTAGGGAGGGCGAGTGCAGCGGGATAGAACTAGCCGTGCTCACCCCGACGGCAGCCGTGGCCCTCCGCGGTTCGAATGAGTTCCGCTCTTCTTCCTTCCGGTCGACAAATTGAAATCGTCAGACCGGGAAAACTCCACCTAAATCCACGTTCGTGAGGAAGGCGCCAGGCGGCAAGAGTGGAAGAAGAATCGTGTGAACGAGCGAAGAATACGGGAAGAAGACACGAACACGGCCAGCGCGTGGGCGAGAGAAGGGGGGTGGGACCTGGCGAGCTGGACAGCGGAGACAAAGGCACGGGAAAAGAGGGAAGGAGATAAATTCCGTGTGATCGAGGGCGGGGGAGAGAGAGGGATAGAATCTGGTCCCAACGTGGCCGTAACAGGCGACGTTGCCTTACCGGACGATATTTCACCCTGTAATTATCTTAGCGTGCAACGCGATAGTGCGAAGCGGTTGCTGGTATTAATGCCCACTGATAACATACCAATAGTGTCCCAATGTCTCGCGCCGGGAGACCTGAGTAATAGACAGCTCGAATGCACTGTGCCCATCGTCCATACCTAAGATATTCGACAGAGTGGATTACGACCTTCTCTTGCGCCCATAGTCACTTGGCTCCTCGATTGACGATCGGAAATGTGCCTACTGGATCATCGATTCGGTTTCTCCTTAACGGTACGTTTCCTTTAATTAGGGAATAGTCCGCGACAGATGTTCACTGAAGGGATTAAGTAGTACCAGGGTAAGTCAATAATTATCCGGAGTGTATTTAGAAAATTTATTAAAGCACTAATAGGTAGGGTAAGTGCACCTAGTATCGCCTAGCACCGAATATCGCCACTCGTAATACCTCCTCGAGTAAGTGCTGACATGTGTTGGTAACGAACTGAATTAGCAGCCAAGCATGTCTAGGAAGACGTACTATGGTTGCAACGTGACTTGAGCAAGGTGTAGTGTAGAAGAAGTATTTTGATGCGATTGATATTTCAGACACTTTTACTTGGCAAAGACAGCGATCATTTACAAACGATAGGAAATAGGAAATTTGTGAATATATTTAATGTAATCACAATGTATTCTGTGTATTAAACGGTTTAATAATAATAAATACATAAATTCATTAAATATCAATTTGTGTATTCTTTGAACACCACCCATAAAGTAATGTACAAAATAAAATATCGTAGAAATACGAGTACTTCTAACAACACCCTCGAAATCTGCAATACCGCCAGCAATATTTCTACATTTCAACTGCAAAGTTGTCAAAATGTAAAGGGAACCTATTAAACAATTCTAAAATGCCTAAGTATGAAAGAAGCATAACAACGTTACTGAAATGTATAAAATTATGAGACACGGAGGTTTATTTCGAACAATGTTACATTTTAACAATTCTGGAACATAACAAGCCGGCGACAAAGAAAGCGCAATTTTTCACTCGCATATCGAGGACTGCTATATTATCGATCGTTCGTGGAGCACCAAGCTAACGAGTACGCAATTTGTGCACATACGTACGTAGGCTGCATACAAGATGCGGAAGATAGAGGAGAGATGTGAATGGAATGTAACGGAGGGAAGAGAGACAGAAAGTGGGAAAATATAGGGGAGCAGGACAAAGTAAACAATGCAAATTGTAAACAGTGGTGTAAATTCCCAGCAAAGTATAAATTACTCGTGTTCCACGCGCCTCACTGTGCCTGCTACTGTACACTTAACTCGAGTTCCATTATTTTTTCCATTATCGTGTAAGTGGCGACAATTAAAGGTTAACAAATACACAATTCACGCAAAGCTAAAACTAGCAGCTAAAAAAGCTAAAAATGCAGAGGTAACTAGCGAGATTGTTCATACGTATTTACAACTAGAGGAATATATTAGAAATTGCAGAGAACTAGGATGGCTGTATTTTGAGAGATTTCTAAATCGAGACTGTATTCAGACCCGTGTTAATTTATAGATGATGCACATATGTGTACAGTCGATCAAATTTGAGAAGTGGTAGATGGGATGAAAGTAAGCATTTTGAGATAAGGAACTATGGATCGAAAATGCATCATTGAAGAGTCCGTGTAGAAAACATTGTGAGTGCCAAAACTCAAATCCTATACTATTGTATTACCATTGGCACGTAGAATATTTTCCTATAATTTCTCTTTCTCAATTTTGGCACTTACAGTGTTTTCTACAAGGACTCCTCAATTACAGCAATGCCTTGCTTTACACCTCGCAGAAGCCAAATCCAAACGCCGGAAAAGGACCATTTTTACCGATGTAGGATGCAAAATTATTTAGCAGAATTTTTAATTTTTAAAACTAATTTTTAGAACCTATATTCGAATATAAATGGAATAAAAACTATAGATTTTAGTGTCTTGCAGCGGACCCGACTTGGTGCGACAAAACAAGTCATATCTATAATAAAATTACACATATCCAGCCCATTATTTCGTATCTCAACACGCTTTAAAAATCTATCACCGCTGTTTTTCCGCATTAACAAATACTGTGACTTCGTCATTGCTTTTGTCTTCCCTGAATCCGCAGTAGTGCTACGAAAATCTATAACTCCACTTAAAACAGGACGGTAAAACCCCAGCGTAACAGGAATCATTACAGGTGTTTCAATTATTCAAACTTTGCCCGAATAATTATGGTCGGCGGTGTACCCTCGCGTGAACGGCAGCTCGTCGGGAGTCAAAGCATCTTTTTGCGGGGGCCATCGGTAAAGAATATTCGAGTGGCGTTCATAAGGCACAAAGCTAACGAGTAGACGATTGGTGCACACGTGTAAGCACGTTGCATACAAGGAGCACGCGAGAGTTGTGAATGGTAAAGTAGAGAAAGGGGGTGAAAATAGGCGGGGGAGGGGGCGCAAGGTGTGGGAGAGAAAGTGAGGGAGAGGGTGAACGGCGGTGCACATCGTCACGTAAATCTGGACGAGGGGGCGCCGGGCACGCTTGCTTGTACGTGGGCTGTCCGTGGCCAAACAATGTCTGTCCGAAACAGCCGCGATTTCTCTTATCGCGCATTCAAACGCTAAATAATGGCACAACTTCTCCTTGGTCAACACCGACAACTCGGCTAGCCACTCGGCCGACCAGTACGCGACTACCACTATTGCAGATTCCACGAACAGTCAGTAGAATTTCATGCCTGCGCGCCCTTCCTCCCACCCCCAACCCCCAATTTTCCTCGTTAGCGCATGCAACTTGCCGCATACGATTGGTCGATCGGAAAATTTTACACCAACTATTCGGGCCTTCGTCCTTCTCCTACCCGTGTACTCGACACGCCGCGGTAATAAAGCAATCCGAACGTATGGCAGCCCTATCGCCGAATGAACACATTCGCGTCTCACGAGAAAAGCTTGTAGCCTCGTAATTGGCAGGCTGATTCGAGCATAGGAACTGGTGTAATGTGCAGAGTGGCTCCTAAGGTAGTTTTATGAGTAGAGTGGATGTGCCAGTAAATGAACACGTAGCAGTGAACGAACATTTTTCATTAAAACAGGTAATATAAGTTATTAAAATAAGCAACTAATTCATTAGAGACTTCTTTTAATCTCTTGCTTCATATCCAAACAATTTTTGCAGCACGTGGAATCAATCGCGCTGCAAAAGTAATTTTATAATAGTGTTCAATCATTACCTTTAAGTGTTCATTTATTGGTGCGTTTACACTATATTCAATCTGGGGTGGCAAATAATTGTAATCCGCGAAGCAAGTTGAAAATGAACATTACTTTTAGGGTGTAAGTTTGAAAATCCCATTTGTTGTTAGTCCGGTGTGTGCACGTTAGATTGAATTACACAATGTAAAAACAATGTAAACTTCGCACGACGGTTAACGAAGCTGAAGTCATTAATACTTGACGGTCGCTGGAGCCATGTTTGCACAAACAAATAACCAATATCCAGTGGAAAGTGTTACGTAACGTTTCTACCCTCGCGAACCCTGTAACGTGTACATTGCGATGTATAGAGGTTTGTTCCACATTGCTCTATTGAATGCAATCAAGATAGTTACCGTTGCAAGTGTTCCGAGGCAATTGCCTTTTCGAAGTTAATCGTCTGACGAGAAGTGTTTCGCTTGTTTCGTTCGCGGAAACGTATTCATCATTGCTTAAACGGATATCGCTTCCGCTTAATTGAATCACAAATCTCGTTACATTCGTGTAACGTGTCTTCTTCTCTAGATACTAGATGTATATGTTTTTATAACATTAACATAGCTGTAATGTTCCCCTATTTGTGTGCAGAATTTACCATCATCAAATTTGCCAATGACAGTGTTATGTTTCAAAGCGCAATAAATAGTATAGATTGCACGAATATATACATGAGATGATCTTAAAAAATGTAACTAAACTTATAAGTTACACACCATCTGTGTATGTATAAATCGAAATGTTCTAAATTTACTATAAGAATTCATTAATGTAACACAGCTACTCTCAATGTAAAGCAGATGTAAGCCAAAGGTTTGAAATGCTTAAAATAAAAAAAAATAAAAATATACATGAAATACGCAATATACCTATTATGTATTTCTGCACACATTTTTATACAGATTTATTATAATCATCTAATTCTAACTAAAAGTCAAATTTTTGTATATACATATTATCACTTTATATTTATTCTATAAAAACATGTACATCTTTGCACGATCACCCACAGCAGACATTGATAATTTTTTATGCCCCAGTGAACACGATAATATGCGACGTCTGCACACGTACAACAGTAGAAGTCATTTTCACATCATATAATACGAAGCTATAGAACGGTAATCAGAGAGGTAGGCATGGAAAGTGAGGTGGTGATAGGTAGTGATAGTGGTTAGCGGACGTCCGTTGAACACATATTTGGTCAGGGATCAGAGAGAATAATCCCCAGGATTACCCCTGGTTTTCACCTCCAATCGTACCCCCATCATTGCCTACGCTCGAACCATCCGCTCATCCGATTGGAATATCGACCACGGATTTAAACGCCTTTCAGTCGAATTTCCAAATCTGGGCTTCAACCTTGCTTTCTGCTCGGATACCGACAGCAATAAGTACCACTACTTTTGCGGGTGCGAATGCTACGAATAACCAGCGGACATTACAGTACTGGAGCAATCGAGTACTTTCTATTTGCTTTAGTAGTTTAATAAGGGAATAATGATTGGGCTTGCAGATGGAATGTATAGAAAGTTGATAATTATCTGCCTTAGTAGCGTATCGAACCAGCTAATGGTTTTTAAAATTATTGGCAGATGCTGTTAGTACGAATTGTTATTTTAACGCCTGGAAGTTATTTTTCAAGTTTACGATTTGAAATGACAAAACACATGTTCGGTTTCAAGTGATGCTATAAAAAATATTTTCTTTTAAATAGGTGTTAAATATATAAATGTTTTACTGTTTCTCAGGTACGATTTTAAATATGATAATTTGTGGCATTTGGCACAGCTGTAAACTTGAATAAACCACAGCATTATGTGGTTATTTACTCTTACTGCTGAGACAATTATGATTTACTTTTTTGTATTACTTGCAATTGCATGATTCGACTCAACACTGTAGAGTTCATGTTCATCACTTACTGTTTCAAATTTTGAGACGATAGTATTATAAGTTATTAACCAAAGCTTCTTCTTATAATATTACTCAAAATTTCTTGGCAAAAAGTATCCACATATTACAGCTTCTTAAAAGCTGTGTTTATGATAAGAAAATCCTGTAACAAACTTTTTCACAAGTATCTGGCAGAGGAACTGTACACATCAATTATCTTGCATTTCTCGTGAAAGCAGTGAAAGCACTAGAACTAGAAGACGATTCACTATCAAAGGATACAAGTATTTGTGCCCACAAATACCAGTCGCACTTCTGCTTACTACCTCCGTTCCTTCTCAATTGACAAATCCTAAATCCACAGCGCGACACACGCAGTCGGTGATCCTAAGTGAGTTGAAACATTCGAAACCAAATGCCATCGACAGTTTGGTGTAAGATCCACGCTCATTTCCCTCCTGCCACAAATTACAAAAGCGCCCCGCATAAATCCAGTTATACCATTCAACGTTTCCCTCTATCGCTCTCTTCCATCTCCGATCGAGCGAAAGATACCGCTCGTACCACTATCGTGACTCGCCCTGTCCACAGATAGGGAACAAAAGAAACGTTTATAGTCCCGTTCCCCATTATTCTTCCGCGGAGGAAACGTGTTCAGAAACAAAGCGTTATTCGAGGCAGGCCTGAATCGATCAGCGGCGGTTAACTGCCGGGGGATTCCGATTTGGAAAGGGCGCGAAGGCAGTCGTAAAACTGGACTTTTGATCGGGGCAAAATAGCCGGTAGCCAGCTCGGTCGGAGTAGTCCGTGGGTACAGGGAACACGGCGGAAAAGGCTCGAGTTGCACAATATATACCATAGAAGAGACCCGGGTCAATACCTGTTGATACTTCGTTCAAATAAAAGTCAACTTGTACGGCGAGTGGTTTAAAAGTCGCACACACGCGCACCCACGGCTGACGTGTTTCCTAGCGACTCCCTCTTTCGCGGAGTTTCTTCTAGGACGGCGGTGCGGCTCGAGTGTACGGGAAGAGCGGAGGGTAGTCAGAGGATGGCTCTCGAGTACACGGGGAAAGTTCCAACAACTTTCATGGATACTGCCAGTGGGAACGTCTGTTCCTTCTGGCGTTTTATTATTTTAACTCTTCTGATACGAGAGCCCCGGCTTTCTTCCCTCCATCCGACCGTCGTGTCGACTTTGCAGTTTTGTTTTTCAAAGAGGGTTTACACCGTTGTCCTCGTCGATGCAGCTAAACGCCGCGATCCAACTGCCAGGCGTTTCGGCGCTATTCCCGTTGATTTGGGATTCCGGTGTTTTCCAGCAGCCGCTGCTTTCTAATTAAAGGTAAACGGACGCGATGGGGGGACCTGCCTGTTTTCTTAATATCGCGCGTATTGCAGGGATCGTGTTCGATGAAAGGAATTTCAGGTGCCCTCAATAAGAAGCCGTGTCGCGGAGTCGTTATTATAGTACTGCATCTCCTTTGTGAAATTATGTAGTTTTTCTTGCCGGTTGTTATCCAAGTTCTACGGTATGGCAAGTGCTTCAGTCGCGAGTATTGAGGAGATCGTGGAGTCGCTTGTGTATGGAAGGTGTAGCTGAAGAGGGGCACGTATATTCTTTGGAAAATGTGATAGAAATAGTTAGTATTCTGGGAATTTTATTATTCCAGATTGCGAACAAAATGTATGCTAAGCAGTAGATTTATTCCATTCACTATTGACTTCATCTTACAAATATCTTTGATTCCGAATTTCGAAGCTCCTTTCTCAATTTCATTTTCAGAAGGTTTACTCCTGATAAGAAGAACTGTAAAAATGAAAATCTTATTTGTAGACAAGTTTTTTCATGGATAATGATTCCACAATTACGTCTATAAGCTAAACTAATGTTATAAAAGGATCATAATTTTATATTCCCCTGTGCAACGAAGTTGGAGGGTGTGAACGAGATACTTTGTATGGTTTCTTAAATTTTCTCTAAGTTAGTGCACACATCTTTTAATTTGAGAAAATCGGTTTGTGAGCTTCACTTTCACATTCATGCGAAATCTAACATTTTTGTGGTTATATTAATTATTACTATTGACTAGCAAAGCAGAATTCTAAATTGTTGAAACTCTAATAACAATCTTAGAATGTTCCTTACTATCAATGTGCAGACTACAAAAATGATAAATCTACTTTTCTCTCATGAACCTAATATTTATCACTGTCCTAAAAAGGCACATCAAATTTTAATATTATTCATACTAAGGAAATTCCTGTTCATTGAACTTGCAACGATATGTACGTAGCTTATTCTGTGCAAACGTTACCAGGGCAGAAAAGCTTAATTCTATTTCCACGAATGACAGACCAAGAATTATTTACCATTCCCTTCTTTGCGTTGTGATCGTGGCTGTCCGTGTCGATACGATCCACGTTACAGGATTTCGAATGCGTTCCATTTACGCTGAAGTAACCCCAAAGAAATTCATAAGGAGCTTTTATTTAATCCACCGCCTTCGTTTTTATTCTCCTGGGAGCTTAACTCAACAACTCGTTTCGAGTTACATAATTCAGATTTCTTTTAATAACTTTCCTGGTGAAATTTACTTATTTCAATTTATCGCTGCCTACAAACCCTCATTATGCTGTCCCGTTCGACCCGGACGGAGGAAGTAGTAGAGGAAGACGAGTCCCCGAGTAAGTCAACTGGACAAAATTCGTATTCAATATTCTTTGATCGCGCTGTGATAGAGATCTGAAGCTCGCCTTCGGTTATGATGAATATATCTGCTGCAGACGGTGCTGATATAGGAGGAATTAAAATGCAACCAACCTCCCTTTCCCGTGTCGTCTTTCACTGCTATTTCCACGGCATTCACCATCTTGGATATTAAAACTGCAAAACAATCGCGCTGCTGGAATGAATAGACTGCGTTCAAGCAGCAGGCTTGATGGCCCGGACATTTTAGAATACGTGCACACTCGCAACCAAAAAATCGTTACCCCTTTGGAAGGTGTTTCTTACGAAGATTGTGGCTGAAAGAAATATCGTAGTTTTGACGGTACGTAACAAATGGTCTCGGTGTATATTAGAGACAATTTTCGGGAGACTGATGTAAGGGATGTTGCACTAAGTTCGTTAGAAAGAATTTGTCAAGAATGTATGAGTGAAGAAATCTTTATTTCAGATGGGACATGAAATTTTATGTTTCATTCGAAGAGGAATTTTTAATGAAACTGGTGGATAATTTTTTGAGAATCGTTTCGAGTAAAAGTTACTTATTACGTGAACAAATCTCTGTAAAGATGCACAGGTTTTTCAACAATGTATCAAATCTTCAGGGGTGTGAAATTGTCCCACTCGGATTGAAGGAAAAAAAATTAAGAGTATTAAAGACAAGTGAAAAAGAAAGGCCTTCCAGTGTCACGAACGTATTCGCGAATTTATGCAGGTATTTGAATAAAAATATGAGTAGTATCAATTTTTATACATCGCTTATAAATCATTCTGTAATGTAAAAAACGGAAAAATAGTCAGAAAGTGGAAGTGAGTTAATTATAATGAATAGTAGTTACGAATAAAACGCTTCTCAATCATTTACAATAACTTGTTCTAAAAACATTTATAGAACATTTCGTGGTATCAATTTCTATTTTCCATAAAAAATAATACCTCAAAATTCACTGCAACGCAATAACTGTGCTGTCGCGATTTTTATAAATCAATGACATCAACGGTATTAATTGCTTAAGTTTTTATATCCTAGTTTATCGTACGCTGCACGGACTTTAAATAGAACACAATAGCGGAATACTCGTAAAATAGAATTTCCAGTATACAAAATTAATTCGCTTAGTCAAATGTTTTCGTTCTGGACCGGTCGCGTCGGTGACGTTTGCAGAATTTGAGAGATAAAAGTCAAAATAAATTTTGCATAGGAATAACAAGCGACGGTCGCAACCGTTGCAAAACATGCATACATATGTCTCGATTCTGATGTCGAATGTTGAAATGCGAGGCGGTTGGAACTTTGAAATTTCGTCCATACTGTCCGACTGTGATGGTAGATAACTTGTCGATCGAGATGTATGGAAGTTTGACATGGAAATTTCGGCGCGCACTTCTGAACGATAATGATTGAAGTTTCGTTAAAACTTCTGCCCACAGAAAAATTGACGGTCCGGCTAACTACGTCGATCTATCATTCGGAAATCCAAACTACCATTGTTTGAAAAAGTTTTATTCAAACGGTAGAAGGGAGGAACGTAAATTATTCCATGACTGGCACAATTCAATTTCGCGTAACATGCATGCAGTAACAGATAAATTTGTATAAGGAATGACAACCATAGTGTATACTCTGTCCAGAAAAAAAAAGTCAGTGGTAGGCATCATCTGTTGAGAATTTCGAACGTTGAAATTCACTGAAAGATTTCGCTTGGCAATTACAAATTAAATACAAAAAGAATGTTGACGCAATATTAATTGAAATGTGATATGTCTCTAGTATCAGATTGGAATTAACTTACAGCTCGTCACATTGAATTTGTTTCAGCTACATCACTGTTCACACAGATCGTTTTGCATTTATTTGAACCTCTAACTTCCAAATAATTCAATACACCTGAATTCGTTTACCCAGTGCCGCTGTTGTTTAATCGAAGCGAAGGCGAATTTAATTGGAAAGCATCGCAGAGGCTATGTTTGTGATGCAAATAATCAGTTACGAAACATTAGGATGTATTTCTTTCAGGCATAATGAAATTCCATTGTCCGACGAATTTCAATGAACATGTCAAAAGTTTCAGCGCTATTCCAGCAGACCGTCGGGGAAATGGATCTGCCGCGAAAAAAGTCGCGTGTCTAACAACTGAATACAGAATCCAATATCCCTGGCTTCATTTTTATTCATTGTGACTTGGCGCGATATAATAAGAAACTTGTTTACTTGCCCGAAGGTATCGGTATACGATACTGGGGAATCGTGGAAAGCGCGTGTGAGAGCAACCTTCATAGAAAACGCTGCGGCGGTGTCTCTAATCATAGCAGAGGAGAGGAACTATTCAATCGGCGGGTCGCTTCGTAGCATCCTCATTAAAAGTAATCAATATCGCAATGTTAACAAATGCCCTCGCAGCTTTAGCAATTGCTTGCCGCTGTCGTGACTTCGCCACATTTTCTCGTTTCCCTCTTAAAAATCAATACGCCCGGCCACCTGGCACCACGGCATGGGATTATATTTATGGTATTATATACGTTTAAATGGGGAATGTCAGCCCCCAAATGGGCTTTATAAGTGCGTACACCGTTTGCGGTTTGGCGGCTGCACTCTTGAAGCGGCGCACTTCTGGCGAAACATTAGAAAATGCCGAGCAATTAATTGCAAATGAATATATAGAAGCAATTGCTGTTTCTATTAGTGAGGCTATCACCTTCGTCTTCCCCTGCATAAGAGAACAATTCGGCCTAATTATGCAGAAAGCTAACAACCCTCAATGCTGAACAACCCCAAAATTTATTTCGAAGATTTCAATTGTTAAAGAAAAGTTTTACTTCTATTCGGTATATTTTATTACTTGTTATTGTTTCACGATGTTTTTAAACGATTTTATTTATCTTTCACTCCTCTGTCCGTTTGTTTGTTTGGATTGAATCTTGTAACTCAATTTTAACCCACTTCCACCAATCCAGTAGACTTGAAACTTTGCAGGCGTACGTAGTTATGATGACAAAACAAATTTAAAAAAAAACTCAGCATCGCGATTTCCGTAAATACACAATTTCTCGAGAAATGATCCTCGTCACGTACAAATAGTTCAATTTTTCAAGTTTTTTTAGTTGTAAAACACAAGCACTAAACAGTGAATAATAAAAAAAATTAATTAAACGATTTAATTTAATTTGGTAAAAAGTACACTAAAAACTACGAAATAATTTATTCTTTTCTTGTAACACAATTACGATGGTGATATGTCACTTGAAATAAAATCGTGGGACAGGATATTTCATAATAGGATATGAATCAATTTAATACAGAATCAAGCGTCGAAATGAGCGATGAAAATTGATGAAATATCCTGCTCAACGATTTTATTTAAAGTGACATATCGCCATGGTGAGAAAGAATTATGTTACTATCTCTTGAGAAGTGTATTCCCCATAATCACAATTTCAACTTGACAAAACTCGGAGAATTATATACACAAACTGTTATTAATCTGTAATAATTCAAATGGTTTTATAATTTCTTCTATTAGCTCTAAACTATTATACTATCTTGCACGTTTAATTTCCCCCACGAACTAACGCCTCCCAAATAGTCCTCCCGAATATTCAGGGAAACGCGATCAAAATAGAAAATTAAGTAAAAATAATAAAACTGATAGAAACTGCTCCATCGTCACTGTACACGTTTGTAAACACAAGTGGGAGTAATATCGTCAAATGTCTCCGCCATTGCATCCAGACATTCGCATCAAAGCAAATGTATGTAAGCTTACGGCACTGCTTCGCAAATTACGGTAAATTCTATGGAAACATTTCCCCGCTATCGATTTGTCCATAAATTTCCCGAGAAACGTACGGGGGGGGAGCAGTCCGCCTTGATAGTTCGGGTGGTCTCACCGCGGCAACAGCGATGCATTACGTGTCCAATTATATCAACGCTTACACATCGGAAAAAATTTCATGGTCGAAGAAAAGCCACGAAATCCAATTTCCCCGGGGGCGAGAAACCTGGCATCCGCAGCAATCGTTTCCTAAAATATACTTTACGATCGCCGTAAAAACCGGAAGCGGAAAATTTTTCTCCTTTCGGCGAACTTTCGAAGTCGCGTTTCCTAGTCGGATTTCATCGCCGTACTTTCGGATCCACTTCGCGAAAACTGAATTTCATGAGAGATCCCGAGTCGAACAAAAGAATGTCCGGCCATTCAGCTCGTGTACCCAGATTCGTGGAACAGTCCGACTTTAAATACCAATGATGCCCAACAGTCGTGCGCCAGAATTTCCGACCTGAACGTCTCCATCCCCCGAAACGAAAAAAAAAAAGAAAGAAAGGGTAGAGAAGGAAACAGCGAACCCGGTTCGCGTGCTGTTACACCAACGCTACTCTCGTTGTCGAATAAAGTGACATCCCTTATTGATTCGAGCTTCCTCGTAAAGTTCTCCATTGGCTGGCTCGTTCGTCGTCATTACTTTGCGCCGGGAAGGACGTCTCAAATTCAGGCGGGGGGTCCGCTGCAACGGGGATCCTTACAACGCCGGGGCGCCGCCTATTTCGAGTGGGAATTGTTGGTCCGTGTGACTCGACCCGAATAAAAAGAAATCGCGCATAAATTAATTCGCTGACTCGGTCGGCCCGTCCTGCTTCTTCCGGCACGTTGGAGAAGGAGGGACGTTAACCGTCGGACCCGGAGGAAGGAAGGAAGGGTGGCTGACGCCCGAAACCGGCCAGTGCTGGTCCGTGTCGGGGAGGGGGTGTGGGTGCGGGTCGTGTGGGGGGTGGGTTTGGTCGGTGGTGGTAGGTTGGATGTCGAAAACGGTTCAGGTCGAAGTGGAAAGAGGCGGCGGTGGGCGAATCTGGTGGGTTGGCGGCAGGCCATAAACCTTTCCCGCGTAATCTGGATAGCTTTATAGATTTCTAATAAAATAACGCATTAAATCAGGCGCGGCCCGACTGATTGGCCCAACCGAACGAAATCGGCTCTACATCCGTGACGCCCGCGTATTGCAATCGAACCGACATTTATTATCCCGGCCAACGGCCACTAAATGTTGAATGATCTTACGCGGGACCTCAGGGAAACACCTAAGTGGTACACAAGCTGGAAAGCCCGAGGAGGGCTGCTTTCGATTGTCGTAACACTCGGTCCCTGTTGCTGTCATCGCGTCGGGACGACGTTCTGTACGTAGGAAGTACGCAGTGATTTTTATGGATGATAGCATAGGCAATGTTTGGATCGCTGTGGTACGTAATGCAGAATGTGAGTGAAATAATGGGAGAGTGTTAAGGGGTTACACCTAGTCAGGCGGCCGAAAATAGGTGAATATTTGTGATTTTTTTTCAAGAAGCGGAAGCATATATTTTTACAAAACTTTTTGCGCTTGAAAGAGCAACATTTAAAGAACATTTGATAATTTTTTCGTTGAAAAATATTTACGTTTATAATAAAGTAACAACCGACATCCAAGAAGCATTTTTAAAAATTTAGTTTTGCGGTGCGCACTGCCATTCGGAACCAGATTATCTGAAAACAAAAGTCGAAAAAGATTTCGTTAGTATATTAATGTATCTTCCGATTAACGGAAGGAATTTCCCAAATATTAATTTAAAACGAAATGGCGATTATTTAAAGTCGAAATCATGATTTTTTTTTGTGCAAAAATCCCGCGAAAAAATTCATGATTTCGACTTTGAGTAACGCACAGTAACTAAAGGTGCGTTTTAACGTGACACTGAAGTCATGTAATTCGCTGTCGTGACTTCAGTGTCACGTCAAAACGCACCTTACAGCGGAACGGTTGTCTCTGCATTTCATGCGCAGTATGCGTGAATCGGAACGCACCCTAAACGACTGATATCATTATCGCATTATCCTTGGCCAAAGCAAGGTCGTGACTAGTGTAGGAAAAGGGTGTCGAGGACACATAGGTAATTTGAATTCCGTTCGGAATTCTGTTAAGTTCCAATTGAAATGTGCATATTGTTGAAACCTTTATTTCCTAGTAGCTCAATTAAAACTTATTCACTAGGAAAGTAACTCAGTTTCGAAATGAAAATAATTCCAAACTAAATGTATTAATGTTGTGCCTAATTAAAAAGTGGTAGAAATTCCTATGGAAAAGAAGTAACAGGCTTTCAAATGTACAAGCCACGAGCTTCCACATGGCTAAGGAAAAAATTACGCAATTTCTGCGTTGTAGCAGCAACTACTTTGCTGATATTGTAGCTTAAAATGAAACGCTCGTAGTTCTAGATACATTACTTAATGGATTCCAGGGTAATCATTAACTCCGCCGTTAGCACCGGTATTCCCTACACTTTGTATCAAATTACGTAAAAGAAGGAAGGAGTGTTATTGCTCTTTCTGCATTAATTTAACAAATCAAGGACACTAGTAGCACGTGCTTTTCCACCAGACCCTTTCAGCCAACACAACTGTTCAATGAATTAATATTTCTTATGAACAGAATTTCTGCACAATTTCTTGAAATATGCATAAATAAATATACAGACTTTGCACAAGCTGTTATCAATTGTATTTTAGTAAAAAAAAATTTCAAAGCAATTCTTTTTTTACTGGTATCCACCAGGCGATAAGATTGTATGTTTAAAAATAATTATTTGCAAATTAACTGGTTTTATAAGGGTGACAATTTCTCATTCGCGAATAAAGGAGTCGCCTGGGGTTGCATCGCTGTTCACAGATTACAGGAAGAATCGTGTCGCCAAATAGAAGCCGAATAAGGGTGAATCGTGCGGCTGAGCGAGCGAGCGGAATAAATTCTTGCATCAAGATTCGAATAAATGCATTCGAAGCCGCGCGCAAACTTCTATCCCATGTGGCACGCGGCTGGCAATACCGCGACCTGTACTACTCCCTGTTTCTCGTTGTATCTTACTCTACCAGTCTTCCCTCGGCGCGTTCTCCTGCCTGATCCCGAATAAAATATCCTAAAGGAATTTCAAGCGAATGCGTTACACATGGCAAGCGTTTCTCGCGAGCACGCAGCCACTGAAACGTCGACCGACGATTCCGAGGCAATATGAGTATTCGACGAATTCGGATTTAGAGGTGAACCGTCAGTAATACGTAGGCGTGTACAAATGTGGGTGCTAAATGTGAGATGATTATAAAATATATGAATATCTGTTTCCTTTCCGAGTACTTTTTATATTTGCGTAATAATTTGTGACTTCCACTTTTTTAGTGTACAAAAAGGTTTTGGTCCCTTAACGTCATTTTGGGTATATCAGAAACTTTCGTTATCCGAGCAAATAGATTTTTCGAGTAAGTGCGAAGTGAAATGAGGCATTTAGAACAAAAACGGACTAACCCACATTAAAAAACATAATTTTTCCTATTTTATAAAACCAGTACAGCCTATTGGAATACATTATTGTTACTAACTAAATTTCGCAAAAAATGTGGGTTAGTCCGTCTTTGCTCTCAATGACTCAAATCATTTCTTAGTTTCTCAGTCTGTGAGGAAGAGAGAAGTTTTGAATATGTTATCGTTGACGAGAAAACAAGTTATACAAGATGTTAGGAAAATCACAGTACAGTGATGTACCAACGAGATATTGATATTTGATCAAGGCAGGAAGCCTTAAGATCGTCGAGGCTTTGGTGGCTTTTAACAGATAACCATACTGCGGCAAAATTCTCTTAACACGATGTTCGCTAAAATAAACGTGCTTATAAACAATGTTCTTTATGGAGGTGTTGTCAAATAATAAAAATAATATCTTATTGTACCAGTGGAACCCATCATGTTCAAGAGTATATACGAAGACGTATCCAAAATACAGAAGACTAATGAAGCAATAAACACAAGCAGAAAAAAATATTGTGGAATATAATTTTATAGAATCTATGATAACAAAATTGGTGAAATTCTTTTTCATTAATACATAGATGTACCTAAGTTGCTCTGAACGGTGGTAAATTTACCTGCGTTTAACCTCTTCAAATTGAATTCAATAATAAATACTGTACCTACTTTGGAACCATTTTTTTTGTCAAAAGGAATAAGAGTTTGCAACAGTTAAGGCTGTATTTTTATGTAACTTATCGAGTTCTGTATTACAAGTACCAGAATGCCTGTCACAAACATAAAATTGATCGTACGATTGTGCAATAGAGAACTGTTTTGCAGTGCCTTCAGGTAAGCATACCTGAGTAACCGTTTCACTGGGATATACTAGCTTCGTATGCAGAGTTCGTTCTGTGCACATGGGAATGCAGACACCGTAAGTTCCAAATCCTCCGATTGATCTTGACGTTAGCCAGGAAATTTTGAGATTTGTAAAGCGAACAAATAAAAAGTTCCCGGGCACTCTTATTCTGCAAATATTTGTAAGACTTTGAAACTTTTCTGCTTCATAGAGTCGACCTGCTTTTTTATTTTCGTGCTTCGATTGATTTCCTTTACCGGCGTGCCTTCTTCAGGGGGGGCTCGCAAAAATTCCCCTTCAAACAGGACATCGAGATTTCTGGATTCCTTGAATAAATACCCGTTTAGATACGTAATCAATTGAACGGTTAATACGACAGTGTAAATCTAATCGCGATACAAATAGGGTTAAAAATCATAAACATTAATGAAAGTAGAATAGAGTTTTCATCTTAGAACGGCACAAATAAGAATATAATTCTAAATTAGTAAACCGGAACAATTTTCAAGCCACTGACCTCCCAAGCATACGTGAGAAGGGATTCTAAAATCGAAACAATATTGTAAATCTCCGTTACTGATAAACAATCGCCACTTATTTTTCGTTTAAAGCAGATTTAGACATCTTTCACCTGAAAAGTTACTTACCAAAATGATTTTCCATCCCTAGAACGTTTTTCGTTCGAATTTTCAGTTCAATGTTACATTCACATGTTCATTAGAACAACAAACTATTATTTTATTCCGATGTGTTGGAGAAAAATTTAAGATGCTTATTGGAACACATCTCTGTAATTATTGTAAAGTGAACCGGTCGTTGGCTCCTTATCTTTAAACTTTCATCAATTGTCAATGGCTGGGTTAAGGTTCTCGATTCGCCTGAACGCCTTCTCGCTCGATCTAGCACGATTTCAGTTGACGTAACTTCAAAGCCATTTAATCCTCTTAACGAAGCCATACAGAGGGACAAGCTACAGTCTCTCCTCTTGTGTTCAACATCTTAACCCTTCGTTATTTCGGCCCTTCCCGAAGTTAACCCCAAGAAAGGAGATTGTAAGTTCACGTGCATGGACCATCAGCCGCGCCGCGATAGATGCAAACTTTCCGCCAACTATGGCGGATTCGTTGTTAACTCGACCTGGCAACTTGTTTTAGCTGGCCAAGGAAGACACCATAACGCCCTCAAAGAAATAACGAGCTCTGTATTACGGGTCACTGATAAAAGTTGTGACGTAATAACTAACGCGTAACCGTTATAGTACCGAGCCACCGTCCAACTTTCGCCCTCCTTTTTCATTAATTATAAGTGAAGAGCTTCTCTTATGTAATCTGCAGGTCGCGCCACTTTAATTGTTTTAGCGTTTTAGTAGTTTAATGGCAGCCATTGCTGCTTATTACGATTCTTCTATATTATTATTCGTGCACCAATCTAATTACATTTTAATATTCAATGGCATGGAAGGGAGACGTAAACGCTACTATGGTAGCCAGAATAGCAATCTAAGCACCCACTGTTTTCTGATTAGCAAAATCTTATGCATATTATGCAATGTCAGGTTACTCAAGCTGATGTAATTAATCCATGCTCAGCCAAATGCAACAGCTTTTCAAGCATAAAGTATCATAATCAAATTTATAGGTTTCCTAATTATAAGAGTAGCGAAGAAAGATTAAAACGAATGAAATGAACTTTAATCGCAATGTATAAGGTGGATTAAGTGAACTACACTCTAAATCTTCCTAGAAAACACTCGCAATGGTTCCCACGCCTTCGTATCAGATATAACCGATTTTACACATAAATTTAAGAAATCGATTCTTACAAAGTGAAAGCAAAGGCAGAGAGGAAGCCTCATCTCCACCGGAGTGGGAGTAAAACAGCAATTTGTAGTACATGCGAAGGGAACTCATAAAAATGTTGCGCAAAACAGATCACCATTAGTTTTTCCAGTAATTACAAATTCACGTCACAAGCGTGTACGTGCGGCTGATGCAATAATTCTCGTCGCGAAATTACATAATGGCATTTTTACAATGGCGAATATATAAAGCCGATTGCAAAGCACGTGTCACAAGGCAAATATGGGATGTGGCGAACGTGTTCGCTGAGTGCAATAACAAAACATCAGAACACGAGGAGACGAAGCACTTCAGCAGTGGGAATGAGGGTGGTAAAATTACCCGAAACTTTCCCGCATTTGGTAATCGAATAATTGTATCGTTCAACGGCGAGGATATTCGGCCGCGCCTTAACCTAATCCAGCAGGTGCCATTTAAAGGTCATAAAACAGCAATGCAATTACCGTGAGAAAATCGTGAAACCGTCCAAAACGGAGTGCCACGAACGGTTGGCACAGGAGGGGTGCGTAGCGAGGATGAAGGTTCTTTCCATGCCTCAAAACAGAAGTACTACACCGGGCTAATAGCCTCTTTCGAGAGCTGGCCGTTCGACAACGTGTAGAATACAGGCACTGCCGGCGTTACAGCGTGTGTGTATACACGTCACTAGTTGATAGCGATACGTCCGTAAAACGAGAGTCATTAAAACCCATCGCTAACTCGCATGACACACACACCCATGCACAGGTGTATCACGGTTTTCGGAGCCGCCTCTTGTGAGGGTGATAAAACGGCTACAAACTGAAAGGGGAAATACTGTTAACGAGAAAGCGGGACTATGGTTTTATACAGGGTGCCCAGCAATGGACGGTATAATCCAGGAGAAGGTGGAATCCGCGTGCAAGAGCCGAAAATGTGGAATAAAGCTGTTGAAACGGGCCTTCGTTTCTGAAAAAGTTGCATTCGAAAATGAAACAGGTTTTTGGTCAAATGCGCGTATAGAGCAGAGGTTTTCAAGAATTCCCCGACCCCCAACTTTGAAGGGTAACTTCAACCCCTAAACATGATTTAACCCCTAAACACAATTTCACACATTCTGAAGAGGAGTCGAAACACCTGTCTATTACACCGTGATTATTCGACTAAAAATTTATTCAAATAATTCTCAACTCTGGAATCGGCGTGCAGCAGTTGAGTGAAGCTCCTTGCTAGCGTGCTACTCCGTTCGCTTGTCCATCTTCCTTACACTTATCCAAGCCTTGTCCATCCTTGTTGTTCTTATCTACGGTCTCGTCCATACTCCTCGCCCGCGTTTCAGGACTACATACACCTTTTTTCTGGATTACTTGTTCACACCTTTTTCCCCGTCGGTAAAAACCCCGTTTCGCCGCGATCCGACCCGCGGGTCACCCTTTTCTCCCCGACACGTAAACAACTCCGCATGTCCTTCTCGCACCCGTGCACGATGTCGTTCGCCACCTTTGCACGCGTCCCCAGCCTTGCCCATCCTCCTTTCACGCGTTTCAAGACTAGACCTCGCCCTTTTTTTCTGCGCCTAGTTCACACCTTTCCCCCCATCGACAGAAAACTTGCTTCGTCGCGCGTAAACACCTTCGCCCGCCTTTCTTTCACGCGTGTGCGATCCCGTCAATATTGATCTTGCGCATCGCGAGACGTGGCCTACAAATTGTCAGCGATATATTTCATTAACTTCATGCTGGGAAACTTTCGCCCAGAAAATTTCCGCCGCAAGATCTGCCGGTCAATTATAAACCTCGCGCTACACTTCTTGCGTGAATTTGAACAATCCATACGATACGCCGAAACTGTTTATTGCATATTTTAAGGAACCGAGGACCTTGCAGCAAGAGGGGTGCAGCTCCATTTTTTTTACAGTTTTTGAGTTATGACGTGTAATATACGTAAGAAAAATTCTACATCGTTTGGTACAGATTTGATGCAAATACGATAACAAAGGAGTGATTTATTGCAAATAAATAAAAATAGAAATAATAATATTATCATTAATATTTTTATTACAGAATATTTTTTCGCCAAAAGTAGAAATAAAAACTTATCAACTCAACAACTACTACTTATTCTGTGAAAATATATAATATTCTATTATCGTTCTCTTTTTAATGTTAAGCCAAAGCAATAATATCATAAACAGCTTTTTCTAATTTACTCAAAGTTGGTAAAGATGGAGCTGCACCCCTTACTGCGAGGTCCTCAATTCTTAACCGAATAAGCACGCTCTAACCGGCACCACGGATTTCGTTATAAGTAATCGAGAAATGCGCGACACGCGGGAAGACACTCGGGTGAAAACGTTTCCGTAAACTAATGTAACGGAGCGCGTAGCTCAAGGAAATTACGAGCTGTTTATTTTTTGTTAAGCTCGCGTCAGCGGGCGCTGCGTTTTAAAATTGTGTTCTAATTAATTCGCCCATTTGTTCGTCGACGTTCTTACGGCATTCTCCCTCTCTCTCTCTCTCTCTCCTCTCCTCTCCTCTCTCTCTCACTCTTTCTCTTTCTCCCTCGCTCGATCCTTTTTTCCTATTCAAAAAGCTTTGCGCCATTCGCGCGGGAACAAAAAGGGATGTTACGGTAACCAACGTATCGCGTCGCCATGTTATACGACGAAACATGCCAAGTGAAACACACGTAACGTCCTCCCTCCCTCCCCCGCCGGCCCCTTATTCGGCCCCTGCAGTTTCGCACGAATTACATTTTTCAACGAACCTGGATGTAATAACGCGGCTCGCCCTATCCCGAGGCCGCGTTCCACCAAAGTTTACTGTTATGCGGTTTTATGCTTTCGCGCGATATCCCCTTTTTACTTCGATCATCGGGCATTAAGAAAGTTATGGATCGACGGAAGCACACGACGCTAGCGATTCGCTGGGAAGTTTCGTTGGATCTACTGGGAGGATGTCGCGATACCAGCCCCGCCGAATGACGTAGTACTTTATTACCATATGTGTTTTTCTTGGATATCTCTGTCAAACTGCGCTTCTCTAGCTCTATTTTCGGACAAATTTCTTCCTCCACGACTGTCCATTAGCTGCTCGTTTTACGATGTTTCTGCTTCCTTCTCCTCTGTTAGGTCTTTCGTTTATTTTGTTTCTCGGTCGAGTGGATAAACCCTGCGCGCGCGGATGAATGCACTTAAATGGAGTGCATATAAAATTGTATTATTGTGACTAGAATAAACGGGTTAACAATTTGTGTGAAATTATTTTGAAAGTTTACTGCAGGGGATCTGAATTGAATTGGAAGATATTCTTGGAGAATAAAAGTTTATTCTTTTCTTCAACATAAATATTTAGCCACATCATTTTTTAATATTCATTAAAAGCATTGAGAACATGGGTCAAAATATACCCATAGAATTTAAGAAATATGAAAATATATGACATAAACGTGAGATGCAAGCATACTGGATATAGGACTCACAAGGGAAGTTAGGCAACCCGGAAATTCAGAAAAATATGTAACTTTGAAATCACCCCTTGATAAAAATTCAGAATTTTCTTTTTCGCGAAATATCTCCAGATCAGTGAGAGATATCGAAAATAAGTTTAAACAAAAGTTGCATCTTTTAATATATCTACAAAGCTGCGTAAAAATAATTATCGAAAAATCCGTACTTTTCAAGTTACCCCCACCAGCAATCCTTAATTCGATAATTACTTTTACGCAATTTGGTGGATATAAAAAAAGATGCAACTTTTGTTTAAACTTTTTTCCAATATGTCTAACCGTTCTCGAGATATCCCACGAAAAAGAAAATTCTGCATTTCTTCTAGGGATGATTTCACCCTCTAAAAGCCCACGCAAAAGATAGATTTGTCTTAAGCATGAACTACTGTACTTGCACATAAAGTTGCATAACTTCCTGAATTTCTAGGTTGCCTAACTTCCCTTGTCAGTGTAATAAATTCGATGTCTAATACTTCAGATAATAGAAGTACAATGGGTTAAACTTTTAATTGGTGTCACCAGTGATCTTTGTTCCCTACAAGTTTCTCTTAGAACACTTAAAACTGCATGCTTCTGAACAAAATATTACTGTCATTAGGAGTATTGTTAAATTACTATGCGCGGCACGGAACTATGAAATATTTTTGATGATATCACATTTTAACTATTGTGAGTAAACAAAATCTTGGGACAAAACAGATTTTAAGTAGTTGGCACCAGTTTGCAAGCAGACAAAGTGCATCACTAGAGACAGATAATTTGAACAGGTATCTATGTTGGATTCTAAGATACGAAATATGTTTACGATCCACATTTAGCAATGTTTATAAACAACCTTATGGATGACACTTACGTGGAGCATCTACAGTTCTAAAACACAGTACTTAATAATGAATGTACACCGTATACAGAGTAGATAAACCACTACAGTCCGCAATAGATTTATAGAAACATGTTTGTTAATACACAGCAACGGAGATTTATAATCCTGGTAAACCGCCGCGCGGGAACGTATAAATCTTACCAATGAAGCTTCACGCAAATTTATTTGACGCGAATATATCCGTCGTACAATGTAATGCACATGTGACTAACTATTATATCAGTCTTAAGCGCTTAAGGGGCTAAAAGGATGGTCGCGTTTTGGGCAGGAGGAGGAAGAAACTTTATTTTACCGTAGTAGTATTTTTTAAAAGTAGCCACGGTTTTGGTGTTAAACCTTGCCACATCTAGTTTGCCAACTGAAATTGCTTCTGTTGGACTTTTCCTTATAACGCCCTTTACAGATTATCTTTCAATTGCCATTTTTGTCAAAGAACCCGACCTTTTCGTCAAAAGGTGAGCTTCAATACTTTCCGTACGAAATGAACAAGACATTAAACAAATCACTAAAATCGAATTATTATTAAAAGTTTAATAAGAAACCGATGAAGCACACGCATCGCTGGTAGATAATGCAGCTATGTAACGTTATTAAAATAAAAAAAAAACTTCTGTCATTCAATTTTAACGAATCCGTGACTTTTAGTTCCCTCCGAACATACTGCCTAAAATACACACACATGCGCTCCAGGGATTCCATCGAATGGCTCCAATTTACAGCTTAAAAACGAACGGATCAGGGAAAGGACAAGGCGAGCCGCGTAATATCGTAAACATTACACGCATATCACGCACCAGTGCAGAGGAAGCTCATAAATTGCCGATACTTGGCTTGCCGCCCGAACGAATTCGGCGCCGACGAAGTTCGCAAAATAGCGCGAACGTAATCAGCAGCGCGTTATCGGCTCCCCTCACACCCCACCCAGCCGCCTATGAATCGGCCCTGTTGCCTTTTGTACGCTCGCCGCGGACAGTCGGGGGGGCAATAAATATGTTATTAAAATTATCATAACCCCGTTCTGCCGGGAGTAAAACAGCGCGTTTTGCAGTTAATTTTCCGGTTATCTAGGTAATAATCTCGCTTACGCCAGACGCGGTTAACCCTTTGGTTATAGGGGTGAATGGCGAATGGGGATGAGGCCGATAGGGGTAAAAGGTAAATCAGCGATCGTGGGGGTAAAAAGGGGCTCATAATGGTCGACGACGATGCCGTGTTTCTAACAATGGCATCGGCGTCGCGTTATTGACTGCCAGCTGAGTATCGTTCAACGTTCGATTGTTCCACGTTAATTTGATTACGAGGGGAGACATTATTAACGATCGACGATCTCATCTGTCCAGTTACTGTGCACATAAATAATCATTCCGATTGCGTTTCTGTCCGAGGCTAGGATAAAAGAGCGTCTGGTTGGATTTTTGTAAAGTTCTAATTAGGCTAACATAGAATGTGATTCTTGTTTAAACAGTTTGCCGGCTGTTTCATCGACAATTTTACGAGGAACTATCGCGAGCGTGTACAGGAACTTTTTCCTGGCGGTCATTGGATGGAAGACTCTTTTGTGTTACGCAGGAAAGGAAATTTTTAATTCGTTGTAAGGAAAATAAAAGGAGAGACGTACAATTTTCAAAGGAATTGTACACAGTGTAAGGGAAGCTATTCTTTAACGAATTTTTTCGAAGAAATGTGCGTTGATGTGTTCAATAATTATTTACAAAAATTATATATCTACTTATAATAGAGTTGGTGAAACACCTTGTACAGATATAATTTTATTTCAATTATTTACTTCTAATCCTAAGAAATAAATAATGTGCAAGTACTTGATTGAATTTTCATCTAAAAACAAACACCTGCAAAGGTGTCGTCGTGTCAAGACAGTCTTTCCTTCCACGCCCATCGAATAATTAAATTTGTTCTCTTTAAAAGTTATTTTACTTTGTAATATTCTATGTTTTTTGAGAATTATACTTCCGGGTATGTACTTTGCAAAGTTATTATCGGAGAAAACAGACACGCAGCAGGATCAATGCGAAATTCTCTTATCACAGAATTAGCCACGGGTCCCTTCGTTCGAGAGCAGAAAATTTTTATGATAATCAGTTCCATTTCTCATGATCCCGGGATCAAAAGCGATTTCAAAGTGCTCGAGAAGTCAAATTTAAGAAACGTAAATTATTCCCGGCGAAGCCGGTATTGTACTTGCCTCTAAAGTAAATAGGATAATTACAGTTACCGAGAAGTTAAGTAAGACAAACCCACAGCCGGGGGTTGCACAGTAATTATGTAGCAGTGCATTATACTACTGAAGCAATCAGCCGTCAGAAGCCTATTTCTTGTTCAATGCGCTCGGGTTATTATTTCAGAACGACGGTTATGTGGCATTCCTTCCATTGTATTTAATATTCCAGCATAAATATTTTACAGTATTAGCTTCAGTTAATTTTACATTGAAGGTTTCGTTGCGAAGTATTTGGCAACATTACAGATTAAGCTGCACTTAGCGAAATGAGTTTCTTTCGCCTGCATTTAACATAAATAGGAAATTTTTGTGTATCATTTTTTAATAAATTATGTTATGTTAAATTCATTCTTGTAAACATTATTTCCCTGCTATAAATTTGAAAAACGCAGCATATACAATAAACGAAGAAAACGTTCAAACGTTTGGAGGTTTACAAACACAAGTGACATTATGAACGGTGCTCTAATTAATAAAACATAAACTAAATAAAAGAATGAAAGTAGATTTTGCTAAACAATACAAATGTAGCTTGTTAATTAAGCGCGCACTGTATGCAGCCTTTTTAATTTATTCTCGAAAATGAATACACGTGAAAGAAGTTTTCCATTGTACATTTTCATCACATTTTTTTGGTATAAAATCATCTGCTTTTGTTTTTCCGCGTAGGCACACGTTTCACCCCCCCCCCCACGTTTACCCCTTTGGTCGCGAATTTATCTTGCAGAATTTTAAATATACGAATCTACGTATGTACGTTAGTGGGAGTGTAGCAATATTGTATAGCAATATATTATAAATGTAGTGGAGGTTCTGGATGGCTTCTGGTGGGATCGTCCAGCTCAGAAAATTTTCCTCTTCTCTACAAACGTGTCAATATGTAGATGTTAGAATATCAAGCCTTGACTCCCAAATTTTGATTTTTTTACTGTAAACGAAAACCATTCTCTGTAAATATTTTTTCCAAATACATCTAAAGAAATACAAAAAGAATCAGAAACGTTAAGTGAGTTTTCCAATATTCAAATTTCGATTTGGGTACATCCGCGACTCCAGGAGTGTAAAATTATCTCTAAAAACGCCACGGTTTCGTTCTGGGCATTTAATATATAGCTATAAACTCGTCGATACATATTAAATAAATAATTTTTAACAGTATCGCTTCACGAACCAGTCAATACGAAGCCACAAAATTATTCGAGATCTATGAAGACATTCGGGGGGGGGGGGTGAAAAATACATTTGTCGGTTCGCACCCCCAACGACTTCCCTTTACGTGCCGCCTAATCGATCCTCAACTACTCCACTGTATTTCTTCCACCCAGTATATCCCCTCCCAGCCAAGAATTTCGAATAACTCACATTAACCCAATTCAGCCGCGCGTCCAGCCCCGAGTGAAATCATTCGGATCACGGAGTTCGAAATTCCATAAGCGCCGTAAATCGAACCAGAAACGGCCCCGGTTTCGGTCGACGTTCCCAGTCACTGTTCAGCCAAGTATAAATCCCGGCGAATTAAGTGAAAAGGAATGAAGAGAAATAGGTAGAAAGGAGAGGTGCCCGCGATCGACGGAACCGCGTCGCTCCGCCGGGAACATTAATAAGCGGTTTACAAGGGTAAAACTACGAATGGGCTGGCGGAGACGACGGAAGAAGGAGAACATTTCCACGACGACCCGTTTCATTTATCGCGATCTCGAAATCGAAGCCCACTCTAGAATCTTCGAGAGTCCCTGGGTAGCAGGGCGAGCACACGACTTCGCCCTTCTCCCCTTCCGCCCCTCCCCAATCGAGCCGTGCCCTGGCCCCTGTCGGTGCCGGGGCCAAACCTATCCCACCGACAATTAGTTCGCGCGCTCGGCATTGAGTGCACTTAGTGAAAAGTAAGCAAACTTCCCCCTTCCATTTCCATCCCCCTCCGCGCGCCCTTTCGTTTTCATCCGATACCGGAATGGTTTCCACCGTCAGCGCGATAACTCCGCCGTCTAGTTCACCGATGGCTTGTTTCGAGGACTATACCGAGATATTGAACGTCCCTTTTTTTTTTTCCCCCCCTCCTTCCTGGTCGATTCGCCGATCGGACTCGGCGCGCCGAGTTTCATATTTCTCGCGGAGCCGTGCGTCGCCGCGCGTTCATCCCTCGCCAACTCGTCGCGAACGTGGATGCATGCGCATGGGCCTCAGGGAGTAAAGAATATTCTTCTCCCTCTCGGGGCTGTCGATTCGGATGAACGGATGATGCTAGGGGGGTGGAAACGGTCGTTGGACGCGGAATATATGGTGTTTCAGAGCTGTAAGTGTAGATTAAGCTGGGGTAATGGAACTGGCGAAGGGAAACAAAAAGATCTTTGTTAGTAAACATAGGTTCGGAAACTACTGGGGATGAGATACTTCGTTTTATAACAGCACGGGCTTTTCAAGCTCCGTGGATAGGGTGATGGAAATCAAAGGTTAGCCTGTGCATATTTCTACTTAAATATTTAAAAGCTTTAATCTTAATAGAGTAGAAGGCCTAGATTCAACTAATTTTCTGTGAAATGCAGGCTTACCATGTCGCATTTTTCTAGCAAAATTTATTTGAAATATATATTCATCAAAGTTCATACTAATGTAAATTAATTCTGAATTTAAAATAAATAAAATATGATACGTAACTGCATATTACCCCGTGCAGCGTGATATCAAATGTGGCATTATCGATACAATTAAAATTCGCAACCGTGGCCACATCTTCAGCAATCGTTTCAGCGTGTGCATATAAATAGAGTAATATCTGGACGATATAGGAAAAGTAAGCTGGGATGAGCAATGATAACGATCGGGCCGAACAAGCAGAGTGATCCTCCGCCCAAGTTATTAGAGAGTAGATTGATGAACCTCAACCAACGAGCATTCATATCTCGGATCAGCCCCGGTGCTTCCACTCTTGCGAAAATGATATTCTTTGGCGGTTTTCCGTTCGGTTCTTACCTGTACGATGATAAGGGCAAAGATTTCCGCGGTACAAAGATTTTTGTGCTGACGCGTCTTCCTTTTTATTGTCAGTAATTAATGAGTTGGAGTTCTCCACCGATGACGACGAGAAAAACCGCTTCCGTAGGATCTAGATTGCTGCAGGGTACCAGCGCGAAGGGTGGAAAAGGACGAATGGATGACGGTTAAGGCGTAAAAGTTTCGCGGTGTCAGAAGCGTGGTTTCGTTGATAAAAAGGGCGACAAGATTTTGCTGGCCCACGGGCGTTCTTGCTGTTTTGCATGCACACTTGGCCAACCTTTTCAGACGAAGCTGGCTTCTATTATTAATTTCAGCTGTCGCTTTATATAATAGAAGCGTTTAAGTACGGCGTGTCATTTGAAAGTATTTAACGCGCATTTTTAAACAGCAATTAATAGCAGCCTGTCTGCCTATACATCTCCGCATCTCTTCTTCTCTGCTCTATTGTAACGATATATTTTCATGTGCGTATAGCGATACCGAGTCATGTTTTAGTAAATTAATATGAGTGAAAGTGCAGGTAATACTATGTCCTGGATTTTTTAATCTAATACTATGAAACTCATAATTACCTTCTATTGATATTGTAAGGAATTAACTTTGTATACACAGGGTGTTCGGCTACAGATAGGCAGCCCTTTAGGAGGCGATTCTACAAGCCAAAATAGGACGAAAATCCAGAGGGACGAAATTGCGTTTGAGGATTCGTTTGCGAGTTATTAATTGTTGAAAATATGTACGCCTTAAGAGCGTCTGACGCTAGGAACTTATACTACTGTCAGGCACGGCGAGGGCAGTGGTATAAGTCCCCTGCGTCAGACGCTTTTTACGCGTATTTTCAACAATTAATAACTCGGAAACGAATCCTCAAACGCAATTTCAACATTCCTGATTTTCGTCTTATTTTGACATGTAGATTCGTCCTCTAAAATGATGCCACCTGTAGTCGAACACCCTGTATATATATTTTTTTCAATTAGTATTATTTAAGGAAGTGGAAGCAGGATTTTTATACACCTATTTTCACCGAACGGGTTAAGGTTTCAACTGCAGATCTATCTACCCCACAACATTTTCAGCAAATCTGCTTGTCACAACTTTAACATTTTCAGCGCAGAATAAATGTTCCTATCTAACCAGAACCTTTTTCCACTTTCAAGTAAAAGTTTCTTATTTACACCAAAATATATGGAATAAATTGTTCAGTTAATACACTGCATTTTATAACACTTTTCTCGGAACAGAAAAGATAGTCATAAAATTACAGTTATTTCATAATTAATTAAAACTTTTAGCACTCTCATTCGACTCCTGATTAATACCTATATTTCTCCCCATGATTTCCATATAAAAAAAAAAACTAACTTCGCACCTACAGCTCCAAAGTATTTCCTGTATTCATACAATCGAGTCAGAAGACCGGCCAATATTTCACCCATTCCAATAATTTCAAAAACCCACCGGACAAATGGATGTTTCGAAGTCGAAAAAGCGCTGACGGACGCGAAGACTGCGTAAAATTAATTTCCCCCCAATTCCTGCCAGTCTCGAAACGTTCGCGGTTCGAAACGCGACGCGGTTCGGCCCAATAAATAACACTCGCCGCGGCGGGCACCGCGACAGCCGCGTAGAATAAAAACTTTGGAATTGATATAGGGCGCAAGACAAGCCCGGCGAGGGGTGGGTGCCGGGAAGAGGGGGCGGCGTTCGACCGGACACGGTGTCTACGACGCGCTATTTGAATCATCGACTTCGACCCGCGCGTTTCCATTCTGACGTCCATCGGGCACGGCCGGGGCCCGCTGGCAATAAATCCCAACTACACTCTTTATCCTATCTGGCCTTTGTCGTTCGCACCGCCAAGCCAACCTCCCCTCCCGCGCCCCCATTGTCGCGGCTATATCGCCCCGGCCAAAAGGGAAGGGTTGGGCGTCCGCCCGGGGACAGCTCTCGATGGAACTTGAATTAAATTTCGAGATTTATCGCGTCAATAACCCGTGCATTAATTTACGATTTTTAGCGGTGAAAACGTAAATCCACGGGACCGGCGATTGTTTCGTTCGTCGCGCAAGTGCCGCGTAGAGGGTGCATGCGAAAAGAGGGAATGAACGGGAAACGCGGAGGACGAAACGGTGACGGGAGGGCGCGGGGGTTGGGATGGAGTGGCGAAGGGGTTCGCAGAGGAGGAGGAGGATAAAACGCGCAATGAGAACCTGCTGCGGGAAGGGGGCCGGGAGGGAGGAGGGGGTCTGAATTCACGGCTATATCGAATACGGAAGAGCGAAGGGTGGGAGGACTTGAAGTGTGGGCAACGACATATGCGACTGGCGTGCTCTACATCTAACTTATATTGACTATTACTCATGCTCGTGTACTGTGACATTCGCCAGCGTTCACTGAAAAGTCGCGGGAAACAATGGCGCGATTCGGGGGACCATCGTGGAATACGGTGGAAAGGAGCCTCGCCTCTCTCCGTTTGTTCTGTAATTTATAAGAAATATTTGATAAGAACTGATGTACGTTCTCTCATCCCTTTTGTGCGGTACTTTTGAATGCTCTTTCAGCAGGAAGTGTTTCAGCCGAGGAAACGAGGTCGAACAATGTCCCGTTTTCTTTCCCCAGATCTTCTTTTCGTGCTTTATGTTTGCGGAGATTACGGATTGGGCGGTATTAAACGGAATTACTGGCGTTACTTTGCTCCGTGCGATGTGATATTATTTAGTTAATCAGTGATTTAAAATGAAATTATGTAGGGGGGGCGGGGGGTAAAAAATGCGTGCAGCTTATGTTTTTGAGTGAGAATGGGGACAGTTGCGCCTCGCTTACGCGCGAATATTTACTTGAAAACGCTGGTTATTCGTGCGCCTCAGACTTGACCTTAATTCAGTTTGTTGCATCGTGTATTACTTTGCATAGAGCGGGCGAAATGAAGTTCATTAAATTTCACAAAACTCCATTATTGTTCCACGAATTAGGGAACGTAACAATCGTGACAGGAATTAATTTATTTTACATAATGTGTCAGTTAGGTAGTCTTTACGTGTAATAACTTCTACGAGCTGCTTTCAAGAGATATACTCTAAAATATTAGTTAACTTTAATATTATAATTTTAATTTCGTCCATTAAAATTCACTATTAAAGCAGAACTATTAAATTTTCTATTTTATTCAATGCAGAACACTTTTCAGGGGTTTCGCTTGCTTTATTTCGTTTATCTCCACTGGGGACCAAAGAAAGCAAGTGAAACTGAAGAGAATGACATGCAATCAAGAGGAGGAATGTAAATAGAGGTGGAAAACGATGTACTGCTGCTTCTTGAATCACATAATCTTGCTCGCCACCCCTTTCATCCCTTTTCACGCTCTGTCCCTTTTGGCAACCGCTCTTTCACAGTTTCCTCCCCCGTCGCTTTCTCTTTTCTGATTTTTTCTCTCTACCCTCTCGGTCCACGATATCTGCTGCTCTTTTTCCTAATCTCATTGAATCGCGCCACGGAAAATATTCTTCGCCAAGCCTTTTAAGCGTAATAAGTTAAATCGCGATAAATGTTCTCTGCATTACGCGTCTAATGATTGCTCTCCGGCCGAAAAAAAGGGCCGAGCCCTTTCACTTCGAGGAAGTGACACGGAAGGCTGTAACGAAGATAAAAATAACGCGGGAAACCACCCCTCTTCAATCATTTTAATGCATTTACAACGAACTTGATGGATTTCTCCCATAGTGTTAATTCTTTTACACTTTCATCCCTGGCTAATCTCCGTGCACTTTGTCCCACGGTTTTTTATTTACTGATCGTTTATTATCTTCTTTCCCGTCCTTCCTTGCAATATCGTGTGACTGATGAGTACGAAAAGCAGCAATTACCGACATTCGCTTTCGCATTGAATTCTCGCGATCAAAATTATGGAGGGAAATGGATCTCGCGCTGCATCTTACCATCCGTAATTAAACAAAGGATTTTTGAGATCATTCTTTAGTGCACGTAATTGGATTTTATTGTTGCTATCCTTAAACTGCTTATTATTGATATTAATACCTACTTCTTGATTTGTTCGAGCTTTTAAACTCTACACGTTCTAGGTTCTAGATTCTAATTTCTAGATCATAGACTCTAGTTTCCAGTTTCTAGTTTCTAGTTTCTAGTTTCTAGTTCCCAGCTTCCAGTTTCTAGTTTCCAGATTCTAGATTCCAGTCTCCTCTTTCCAGCTTCTAGTTGCTGTGCCACGCAAATAGAAAACAACTGCAGTTTTACGAAATATTTCGTATGTATAATATTAACAATTTCTGTGTAAATTAACACTCGTTTAACTAACTGAATTTTACTTTGACGTAAGATCAAACGGGTGAAAATTTTTAAGCGTTAAATAAAAAAAGTGTACGTTTCGACGTACTTTGCAATTTTCATTTGCAATCCTGCGAAATTTTATTTTCCTTACACTGCATCGGTGTTTTCAGACACAGCAATATTAGTTACAAAAGTAGTATTCATAAATTTTGCCAACTTCAAATACTTCGAATATTCTATGAATACCTCTTCTTTCTATGGTTCTCACACATTCACTCCCACACATACTGTACACGCGCATTATATTATACTCATACATATATATTGCAATGCATTCAATGAGATTCGAATAATGCTTACCAGAGATTTAACGTTCACTAAATTCGAGGTACTTATAAGTACGTTTTCAAACGTTCTGGAAATGTACTCATTGTAGATTTCAAACCCAGCTTAATTATACCAAGCACCTCGAAAATACATAAAGTTACGCATTCATTTCCCTGAACACAATTCGATTCTAACGAAATTAAGCTCAGATATTGTTCTGAGTTTTCATATAGGGGTCATGAATTACATGAACTACATTACAAATTCAAATAACGATCTTCCTTCGCTTTTAAATAAATTAATTTTCAGGAAACTTTTAACAAAACTTTAACTCAACAAACATTCTTGAAATATTTAAAATCAAACTTCACAGCATAAACCATAGTTTCATGCGCAGATATAATGCATACAGCACACTCAGGTATTAGATCCCAACACTAATATACATATAAACAAAGATCAATACATATATCCTAAACAAACTCGTAAAAATAGCTAAAATAAAAACATAGTTCAACCCTCAAAGAATTGAACGAATAAATATAATTATTCAAGGATGAATAGTATGTCCAACAACGTTCACGACTAATTCCTTTTCTGAAGTTAATAAAGTATCATTACTCCTGTCGACAACTACGAAGTTGTATCTAATATCGAAAGTATCGTCTAATGTCGCGGATACCTCTTCGCGTTTAACTAAATTCTTCCTCGCAACGGCGAGTACAGGAATGCTATCTGTAAAAGACATTTTGAGCATCGACTTGTCTTTTTATTGCTCGTGCAGGCAAAGTGCATAGCGTACGTTCCCATAAAAACGAGACCTCTCAGGATTCTCACACACGCGGCCGAGGAAAATTCAGAGGAAGCGGCGGGAAGCGCGGCCGAGGAATTAGACAGGCCCATAACCTGGAATTTTATTCGAACCACATGCCAGACCCATCGGCCGAAAGAATATTTTATTTAAGCCCGAGATGAACGACTCGAGGCCACCAGCTACACCCCCGTGCCCGAGTATTCCTAATTTCGTCAGCCAGGACACTGCTGGAATCTTAATTATGACGAAGAATTTGAAGGCGTCCAGCGACCGGGCTCTCCAACTCGCTCGGCAATGTTGTCGGCAGTTTTCAAGGGAGTACGGACGCTTCGAAATTCGCTGGCACGTGAAATAAATTGAGTTCTTCGCCGAGGCGTTATTAAATCATAATAACAAATAACACGGATTTCAGTTGAAGAAATTTAAAAAAAAAGAGGGGTGCGATACGAACACGATAAAGTATTTTACTTCGTATGTATGTGCTTCGAAAAACTTTCAAATTACATTGTAGGAAGAAGAATGCGCGATATATTATCCGATTTGCTGTCTTCTTGTGATTCGTTTAATTAAATTTTTGTAATATACTGTCGATGTAAAAACAGCACGATAAGCAGTGTGTTACTTGAAATTGAGCTGTCGACTTTTAAATCACCGTTTCAGCTGTCCGAACATTTATTAAAATTTCACATTAAGGGAATGATGGGACTTTCGTTCCGTTTTTCCCAATATTTACACTTTGAATTCGGTTACAGGTTTGTTTAATACAGATACGAAGGGAATGGAAGAAAATTTTTAAGTACTAAATTAATGATCGTTTCGCGTACTTATACCACTGTTGTATCAAAGATTTGCATTCAACAAGCATTCTCGTTTTTTGTTACAGAGATTGCAGAGTCGTGAGAGATCCACAGACACTCAAGTCCAAGGGATATGGATTTGTCTCCTTTGTTAAAAAAGCGGTGAGTTATAAAACAATTATTATATAATTAGTATTTATTAGATGAATGTGCAATAATTTTTCACACCATACGAAACTGTAGATAAATTAGCAAACTTTATGTACATAGAAAGTTTGCCTTAGCTCCAAGAAAACCATAGTTGCTTCCATTCTTTGTAGCACAAAAACGTTTTAAAAACGTAAACGGATAATAACGATTTTGAAGTTAGCATTATTAATAGTTTAACATCTACATTGACAAAAACTTCATGTGGTCATCTAAACATTAGAATTTAACAATTACAATTTAATCAAACTCGTAACTGACATCAATAATAATAAAAAATATGTAAAATATGTCATACACATGAGGTGGACAAATATATTTGCGAGTAACTATTCTGTTAGAAAATACTCTCCCTTAACATTTCGCGTAAAATATTGCTAGAAATGATATACTTATTTAAAAATACATGTAGAGATATTAATTGTCACATATGGTGGCACATTGAAAGTGTAATTTAAATATACTATTTGTGGGATAGAACGCTGGGCTTCCGTTACGATTGTCAGCAGGGTAACCAAGTTCGATTAGATTGGTGTGTAAAAAAAGGAGTTTAATTAAAAAAAAAAAATTGAAAATTCCAGCCCTTGAATTTCCTCGAACACGGTAACTCCGTGACAATTTATAATCGACTGTAAGACGAAAACGATTCTCTGCCGCGGGTAAATTGCTTGTACTTAATCAAACCGTTTATTCGCGCCTTCTGAATGCGAAAGTTCCCGAGTGAAAAGTTCCCCGGGAACGTCGTATTTCAGCCGGGAGTTTACACGCGCGCAATAATCTAAAACGACGCAATTATACCGAAACGAACGATCGAGCAAGGAATGAAACGTGCCCGGTGCCGAAGAGCCGTCGGCCAGCCCCAATTCGCCGGGGCGGCTTAAAAATTCCGATCGAAATCAAAAGTTTCCGTATCTCCGTGTTTATGGTGATTCTTTCAAAACTGGACTGCCCCGCCGTTTCGGGGAAATATTCGGGTTTATCGCGTCGGTGACCAGCGGGATATTACAGGGTGGGGGCCGCGTTTTCGAAAATGGCCCTCCTTGATGGGACGTTTCGTTGATTAAAGTAAGGGGAGGGGAGGGGGGGCGTCGCGCGTCACACTTTTAAAACGTCACTCTTTTTTTTAGAAAGAGACCGAGAGTGACCCGACTTTTACTACGCCCCGCCAAAAATCCACGGCGTAAATCACGGCGAAGTTAGATGTACGGCTGCGAGTAAAAGAAGGCTTTCCCCGTTTATGGGGAGGTTATTCGCCGGGGCGGCTGCCCCGAAGGTACAGACCCTCTCGTTTCCCCTCTGTTTTAATGTTCTATCGATCTGGACCACCGCCGGCACCTGCCTCACACCCACGGTATTACTATTGCCGAAGTATAAATTTTCCGGGTGTCTCCGTTAACCTCGAAGAACACGCGAAAATTTCTCCACCTCCCGCCACCTTCCTTCCATCCCCCCCCCCCTGGTCCCCTTCGTCCCCTTCGACCTCTTCGCCGTCCCTCCTACTCCTTCGCATCCCACCGCCACTATATCCTTCGGATACACGTACCTAAATCGCGAGCTCTGATCACCAAGCGTCCAACATCCCCCGGTCTCTTTTGGGTGTACGAGGAAATGCGGATCACCGGGTTTCACGTTTCTCCCAGCGACCTCGACCCTGTTCCTGGAGATCGCGGTATTAAATGAGCATTGAAGTATACTTTTCGGGGCGCTGACGAGAGGCTTCACAGCTGGCAGAATTTTCTGATAATGTGTAGCGGGTGGGAGCCTCCACGGCGAAATACAGTGGCGCGCGAACGTTTCCGGGGCATTTATGGTTCTGGATCCATTCTGGACGGGGAAAGGAGAGAGGAGTTTTAAATAATGTGGGGTTGAAAGTTCGTTGAGGAGAGATCGGAGTATGATAAGAATATTTTCATGTTTGTGGTGGAATTTGCACGGTTGAGTATATACAGGGTGATTCATAAATGCGTGTGAATACTTCAGGGGGTTTACAGCAGAGCGGGAATGAAGAGAATTTTCGTCTTATAGCAGCTTTTGAGTTATCGAGGTTCGACTTTATATCTTAGTTTTCCAGTTATAGATGATTAAAGAAAATGTTCGAAATGCCCGCTTCGTGCCTCAGCACACGGTACTGCACGTCATAGCGGCGAGAGTATGACTTAAGTAAAGAATTAGGTTCAAGATTCATATTTTGTTGTGCCATTTGCAGTAGTCGTTACAATATATCGTCGAGCCGTCGACTTAGTGGAACGGTTATCAAGATTTCCTTCGAAACTTTTTATAATTTTCCTTGAAATATTGAAGTAGTCGATTTTTATTTGAGTAAGCGCGTTTAATTTAAATTTTGTACGATCGTCAGTGTTTGTCATGCTTGAATCAATTCCGTTGGTATGTAATTGCGAAACTTAATTTCTCATTGAGGCCATTGTTAAGAATATTAAAATATTCTTTACACCATCAAAGTATCTAATAACAAATTATATGGATAACAAACGAGTGATATTTTAAACTAATAAATGGACGTTTTTGTTATTTCTCGCAATATTGATGCATTCTAGTACAAGAAATTTCTGTTTAGAAACACATCTGTGACGCGAAATAATTATGTAATAATTTTCACGTACGATACCAATGTTTAAGGTAATTTTTTCGCTATAACGTTTGTAGCTCTTAGGATGTCGTGGAATAATTCCGATTGAGCATTCCTACCACGTTACTCCAGTTGCTTTCAGCTTCTACAGTTCCACAGCAGATCGATAAATTGAACGTTATTACTTTTTGTTCTGCAAGACCACTTTGCTACTTTAATAATGAATCTAACGATTAATCACGAAAAATTATTGCCACGTGTATTTCATTCACGTTTTCATTACATCGATCACAGAAATATATGCCCATGTTATGAAAACCTGGGATTATACATACAAACTGTTTAAGCAAAGTAAAGTGAATTTATATTTAAACCAATAACATACGTCACCAATTTCAGTCTTTGAATAAAAATCGCTCAACCTACATAAAATGTGACCTCGTTTTTCTTAATTTCAATTCGAAGCTACTTGTTATTCATGATTATTATTTTAATTAAAAGTTACGTTTTCCTTTAATGTCCCAAAGGAGTGTAGCTAACGTTACAACATGTCAGTTGTAAAGTTTGTAATTTTAATTCCCAATTTCCACCTTATTTTTAATACAATATGAATAAAAATATTACAATCAAAGTCATATTCTCAGCTTCGGATACCTAATTACATTTTTTTGTACCCTCTCTGTAAATGTTCCTGGTTCTTACTATCCAACTTCTGAGGTAAATGCAAATATTACGAAACACTTCTCATACACTATCCATACGCAAATTACTAAATTACTACTTCAGGAGAAATAATACAATATTTCCAGGAGCAGGCGTATATTGCAACCTCACCCCCAGCTGCGACCCATTATTTATCAAGCCAAACATACCAATACGATTGCTAATAATTAGCCAGTCGAAACGATCATGGCAAGAACCAAGCAAAATCATCCACCTCTAAATCAAGAGATCCAAAATACCTTTCACTACCCTCCATCAATAAAATGCCACTCGGAAGATGGTCGATCTTGCAACGTGGAGCAGTGCAAAAACTTCATTTCACATTCTTAATTTCCACGTCCCCGTTGATTCCAAAATGTCCCCCGCGGTCGACATAATATTCCCATAAAATATCCGATCGTCGGCGCGGCCGCTTCGAGCACGAGCGGGTCGATCGATAGAAACGCATCGGTGGAAAGCGTTCACGAATCGCGTCGCCGGCCACGACACGTCCCTCGACCTCGTGGAAAAAGAGACGCGAGTTTCGTTAAAGCCACGTAATCCTCGATGCTGCATACCACCGCCGCCGAGCCATGACACAGTAAATGCGTGTAAAGCAGCTGCGGCGTCGCCGCCGAGAAGTCACGAACAGCCTATAGCCTGCTCTCGGCTGTGCAAGAAATTCGATTTGACGAGCGCTTAGACAGCTCGAACTAGGCAAGCCCGGTGGACGGAGGGGGGTGTCGGGGGTGGCGGCCGGTGTGTCGTATAAACGGTCTGGTCACGAAAAGTGGAAGGGGCGCCAAAGGTGGACTCAGCTCCCTCCCCCGTTCGGAGGTTAGGAGTCGGGGGCCAGGAGACGGCAAGCTATCGACCGTAGTTTAGAATCGGCTTAGAGGCGAGCGTTCCCCATGTCTCACGGTCTGCGTAGGCTGGCCGCGCGAGCGCTCGGCATCATATCGGGGATGGAAATTCGAATCGGAAATACTTTGCCCCGCGAGAGGGTGGGTTAGAAGGCAGGGGGGGCAACGATGGCGTGGGATAAGGACCACGGAGAAGAGTAGAGGACTGGTTGAAGGTGACGGTGATGCCGATGGCGCGATGCTAGGTTCACCGGAGACGGAAGAAGATGAGATGGCGTGGAGAGCAGGAGGAAGGTAACAGTTGGGGAAACGAGGCAAAAGGCGGGCCCACGAGTCCTGGAAATGGAGCAAATGGCGGTAAGAGGAGGCCGGAATGCTACGCGGGAGGAAAGGGAAACACCCCCTCTTCATACGTACTACCCCGAGAGCTTTTCAAACAGTCAACCTTTTCGGGGGGATTCCTCGCGACGGGAATATTTTTAGGTCTCCTATCCGTCCTTCTTCGCATCAGCCCATCCGACTACTACCACCACCCGCCCCTAACCGCCGCGCCGCCGCGCACTGTCACGGACATTTGCATTTACGTGGAGGCACGCGTCTCTGTGTGCACCGCAACCGATGTGGTCCTCTGTTATTCCACATCCATTTCTCCTCTATAGCCGCCTTACGACGGAATACCGTTCTGCTTTAGCTCTTCTGCCTGGCACCCGCGTCTGTCTGCTTTCGCTCGCCTCCTCCGGCTCACCCCCCTTATTTTTCATACGGATCGGGTAATGGACTTATGGATGGACGGATGCGGGGGTGGCTGTTTTATTACCATCCTCGCGAGCAAACTGCATTGTCGCCGCGCATCTATCGCTATCGACACGCGGCAGTTTCCTGGTTGCCTCGTCTCCTGGAGGATGATTCTTACGTTCGAAGGCGAGCTCCAATGGCGACAGGGCAGCTTCGGTTTGCCCCGAGCTTTCCGTGGGTATCGAAGAACCGGAGAAAGATGCTGCGGATTGGGGAAAATTTTGGAACGTGTATTAACTTAACCCGCATCGGAAACTGCTCCCCGGGTAGGAAATGGGGGAGTTGGTTGCCCTAGGTTTAGAACACTACCCGAGGCAAGTTTCCAACTCCTACATCCCTGATGTAGTGGTTGGTAATGCTGCTCGAGAAAAGTCCAAAGCCTGCTGGAATCTGGCATAATAATTGTAGGCACATGTTTTGTTATCGTACTGTAAAGAGTGACCCAAGAAATCGCCAATTTTTGGTCCCACGATTTTGCAACCGAATTTTATGCCAAACGATACCTTATGACGAGACATCAATAACACGAAATTTTCCAGTCCAGGTGACAATTAGTTTCTGAGATAAGGAAAGGAAAAAAAAGTGAAAATTTGTTAATGCGTCAGCCCATACACTTCGATGTACGGACTTTTATGTCAGTCCGATAATTTAAACTATTATTTCCAGGGGTTTTCCTGACTGCTAACAACGAATTTGAACTTAGGTTTTCAAAGTTCACAATTTAATATGGTGGACCGTATGTCTAAAATATTCTAATTTTCATAAAACTTTGGTCTAATATTTGTAACGTAAAAAGTTATAAAATGAATTTTCGAAACTAAATATGGGGAGCTCTTTTGTTTTATACGGAAAAAAAATTCTGAAGCTTTCTCAAACAATGGTGTTGCTTGCGAATTTTAAATGGATATCGAGCTGTTATCTCTGCGCATTTTTATGCGAAACAATTTGAAATGGGTATATATTAAATACTTCTAGGAGATAGAGAAGTTATTATTGACTTGCACTACTGAGGCACGTGTGAGAAAATGAAGTCAAGGAAAAGAGGATCGTCCGTGGTCAGACACATACATCCATCTATATGATGGGAGATGAAATTCTTGTTAACTGTTCATACACGTTATTTTGGAAACTGTTTCGAGTAAAAACTGTTAAATTTATCAAGAACACTTGAAGCGTATACAAAGTTAATAGCAATTCCATTTAAGATTCTCAAGTTATATTCCTTTAACCCTTTCAGTAGGAGCATAAAGCTGTCCTGTCTACGTTTTACGAAAAGCCTTTTGATACCGTAATATGTAATTAAGACTTAATTACTTAAAAATTACGCCAACGCGAGCTTCTAAGTACATTCATAAAAATATAAAAAGCAACTCGAATATATTATTAGATATACATTCTACACAAAATTAAACGATTTAAGTCGAAGTTGCCAAATTCTTTTATTTAACATTTAAAATTATATTCAAGAAGCGTTGAACTTGAATATTATTGAGATTTATAAATAGTACTTGCAGTTTTAGTACGAATTCTTCATAAATAGACAACTTACAAAGTACTCTATTATTTTTTAAGATTTTTTACTAAAACTATTAATCAGTTTGTATAACTCGTCATTTCTATATGAAAATTAAGAGACATGCCAAGAATCATCACGATTTTCAATAATAAATAAAGTAGTAAGAACATAGGTTTGCAGTCTAGCGATTGTTTTATTTCCGTGGTAACCATTTCTATTCATTCGACGTATACACGTAGGTACGTACGTACCTGCGTTTCGTAGAAGTAATATATGTATACGTATATATGTACACACATACGTATTTATTACGCTGGCTCCATGGGAACAGTAATAGACCACTTTTCTCAATCCACTCGCGCTATGCTTCTCAAATCAGAACAGTAGTAAATAAAAGTTACGGCTATCATCTTGTGTACTGCAAGTTATGGCCTCCAGTTGTAAGTCGTAATGTTTCACCTCTTTGTTCATTCTGAATATTGCGCAATTTCTTCTTTAACGCGAGGTATCGCGCGCCACGTGATCTTTTCTTGCTTACTGTTGAAGCATTCGACATCATGAGAATCGTCTAACTTATACTTGAAACATGTATGAAGCAAAATAGCCCGGAAGCTGAGTATTGCTTAACTTTTTTTTAATAAATACTTTACACGTCCAAATTATATTGTTACATCTTCTGAATATTGCATTTATCAGGTTATCGTTTGCAAACGTTATTTTTTCAATTTAAATACTTTTAGGATTTTATGAATTAGACCAAATTGTCAATTTTTTAATAATAGAATTGTCCTGCCAGAGATATTAAAAATGTATTAGATTATGTTTTGTATCTATACACATGACTAGTCAAAATTTTATGGACTAATATTTACGCAAATTACTAAAAGCGTAAATTACAATATCTAAATTAATGCGACATTTGTGTAAACGGTAACGAAATACTAGTTGCGTGTGCATAAACCAAAAATGAAATTTCATAAGCAGAGATATTATATAAACTAGCACAAATGCAACTTCAAATGTTAAGGAACACTCGTATAATCTTATAAATAATAGTCGAAAGAACAGTCAGGTAAACTGAACGATAAGAAATGTACAATCTTGCAAATACTGCAATTGCAATAATTAACGACATATTTAGTAACTGGAAAACCTCCCTATACTGCAGCATCTTGTCACATAAAACATGGTTATCTATATTATAAATGTATTTACAAAGGAAAATAATATTTGCAATGTAACATACACGTAAATAGGCAGCATTAATTGAAATTGAAGTTTCAAGCTGCTGGTTTCGCGTAAATGAATTACAGGTGATGTGAAAAGTAAATGCAGCCCGTCAGAGGTTGCGCGAAACTGGAATAATGTTTTAAAGATGCTGAAAATTTTTCGAAACAGCAGAGCTGTTAATTTTAAACGATAGGTGCCCATTAATAGGAATGCTCCGTTTTCATATTAAATGGCTGGAAAATTCTCTGCTGGTTGAGAAATGTTGATTATACCCTGCCCGTAATTAACTGTGCAACAGCTTGTAATTATTCACAGACACGTTGCAGAAGAAAATAGAATTCCTTGTAACTTGATGGTTAACCTTTTCTATTATGTATTTACCTCAAACCTGTGAACTGAAGTATAAATTCTATTGTAAAACGTTAACTACGAATTCTCGCCCACAAATGAAAGCTTCTTGCAAAAAATTCTGTGTTAATTTTATTTAATTTCCTCGAATACGAAGAATATGATATATTCTTACAATAATAAAAGTATTAAACTATTAATACTACTATTGTTAAAATATTATTATTAATAATATTATTGGTAATGATATTAGTGGTAATAATATACTAATAATATTATACTAATAATATTAGTAGTAGTAATATTATTAAATTAATATTATCAAACTAATATTATTATCGTAAACTATCAATAATATTATTGTTGCTTCTCCACTTGAGGATACGTACAATTCAGTGATGGTCTGAAGCTTTAGAATACATTTTCGCTTTCCTGTTTTAGGAAGCGGAAAGTGCCATCGGTGCCATGAACGGGCAATGGCTCGGTAGCAGAAGTATTCGAACGAATTGGGCGACTCGCAAACCCCCTGCACCCAAATCCGAAGGTGAGTGACGATATACATTTATTTCTTCGAAATTCTTTGCTACATGCAACGATGATGCATGATTGTTGTTGTAATAAGCAAACGACACAATGAAATGAGAACACGTATTTAGTTAGCCTCTGAAAACGTATTTAAGAAACGGTTTATGTAATTTTTTATACGTTCGAAAATAGTGAACACTATAAAAATGATGAAAGTTAAACCAGGAAATGTTTTAACCCAAATATCTTCGAAAATGTGGGAAGAAAGATTACTGTAGGAAAGATTTTATAATTTACAAGGAGTAGCTTTGTAGCGTCGATTATCTCTAGGTTCAATTTCTTCGAGGATATAAAGGCGGGGGCACTTTTAGTCTTCAATTGAATGGTATGTGTACATGGTACTATTAGTGCACGATAGAGATCCTATACCTAGACGATTATATTCTACGAGAAGATCTTTGTCTATAAAGGGCTATTATGGAGGAATTACAAACATAACGAAATTTGTGAAAGGAATCTTCTTTATCGTAACTTCTAAATTCCCCCGATTAATTTAACAGTTTACACATTTTAAAGTTCTGATTCTTAGCACATAGATAATATAAATCTACATTGGGTGCACTGTGGTAGCTGAATTCTGTATCAATTATCTAAACATTCACGTTTTACCATCATTTATTCGTGACTCTATACTTCATCATACTCTATTTAAAAAAAAAAACAAAAAACAATGCACGCAATGCTGAAGAAATCTGTTAGAAATGCGGAAAAATAATTTTTTTTCGGTGGAGAAATGTTTTTATCAAAGAAACATTATATCTATAAATATATATATAAGAAGAAGTCCTGACTTGAGTCTGGACTCATCAACGTCTAGCTCAAACTGTTTAACCTAGGGACGTGAAATTTGGAAGGTACATTATTTCCATGACGTAGGCACCCACTAAGGAAGGATTTTTGGAACTTCCATTCCCCAGGGCGTAAAAATGGTAAACTGTATTTTCTCTTAGTCCCGATTAGATATCAACTTGGTTTTTACATCGAAATGCCTAAAAAACAATTTCAGGATTTTGTCCTCAATCAACCCCTAGGGGGTGGTGAAAAGGGGTGAAATGTGTTTTCATTAAGTCCTTAATATCTCTCGGGCCCGAAGCGAAGCGCGGGGGTATTTTGCCAGTTCATTATAAAGGTCATACTTTTGCCTGTACAATGTGAAATTCTCATTAAAAAATTAGAAGAAGAATTTGCGGTACCCATCATACACTCGCTGTTTCTCATCTGAAACAAAAAAGGATAATTTATTCTTAAAGTAGAGAAAAAAAACTAGTACTTGTAGCCGATTTTGGTTTTTCCGATTTTTCGCAAAAGAGTGGGCATTTTAACACAGAAGTCGACTTTATGACTGAAAATGTGACATTCTTTAATGAAAATTTTACATCGCGTAGACGATATTATGTCCTTCCTAATGTATATAATGTTTCTTTGATAAAAACATTCCTCTACCAAAAAAAAAATCTTCAAATCCATCCTACTTTTTCGCCTGCTAGGTGTACGTTGCGCCTTAATCTAATGCGCCGCTTGTACTTGAGTTGCCAACCCATTCTTAATCCCCGCCAGGACTTTCATTCTCTCTGAATTTTGAACACGAAAATTCCAATACCCGTCAATTAATGTGAAATAACGAACGACAACAAGCGCCGTAGCAACAGATAAAGTAATAGAAGGAAAACATGAGACAAGGCAAACAAGGGGACTTGGAAGATTGGTTCACCCCCATAACGCCCGTCAGGGAGAGGCGTTATATTTACGTCTCGAGGATAGTCTGATGCGAACGCGAGACTGCCGGGCGAAATTAAATATCCCGCTGGCCATTCGTGAACGCGGGAATTCTCCCCGACGCAACCAGCATTTGATTATCCCGCTGGAATTCCGTAAAGCGTGCAAATGTCCCCTCCCCCGCGACCGCGTTACTTGAGCTAGTACGAAAAATCCGGCCGTTTTACGGCACCCAGCGGCTCGTCCGGCCACGGGGAAGCTTTCACCCGCGCCATTCAAGGAAGCTCGAAACGGCTTTGCCACGAACGATCGCGCCCCAAAGCGCGCGTCCTGCAGACGCTTGCCCGTTCGAATGTCTGTTAATCGATACCTCCAGATGAATCTCCAGGGGGTGGTTCCTCTCTTTTCGGTGGAAACGACCTGACTATTATTACTCACCGCCAGAGATACCAGTCGTCCAGTCGTCAATCCGCCGATGGAATAAACGTGTTTATTTTCATTTTTCGACGGGCGCTTCCGAGTTTACGCCCCCGGTGCGCGACCACCGCCCGCTAAATCCCGCTTATCCCCGCCGAGCCGCGGGAGCAATAAAATTATTCAACGAATAAAACGGATGAGCGCGAACGCGCGCCACGGATCAATGGCGGTACGGTGGAGGTTGTGTAAAAATAAGTTTAACGGTAATACACGATACAACGTGGCCTACGCGAACGAGCGGAAATATATATAAAAAGAGACGGAGGGAAACGTATGGGGCTAAAATAGAACGCGGCGCGTCTGCAATTAACGCGACCTACTCATTCACGGTGTTTTATTGCCCCTTATTGTTTTCGTCTACTCGAATAGGCCCCATCGTTTACCTCTATGCTTATCACTAAGGAGACTCGATTATAGGCTTTGGTGTACAAACACGTTTTTTTCGCGGCCTAACACCACGCGCCCTTAATCAGTCGATTGTCCCGCATACACGCAGCGCGCCCCCGATGTGTATAAGTGTCGCTAAAAAGCTTCCTCTTAAGAGGTTATATATGCACTCGAACGGTGAAAACAAGGGGCAATTATGGAGGTTTTCTCCAGTGAAATGTTCACTTTTATTGATCGTATGTGTACTCGTTTAATAGTAGAGGGATTAAAGCATTTTCGGGTAACATTTAGTAAAGAAATTGTTTTATCTGTCGTGGACGTGTCCTGGGGCGGATTTGGAAATTTGGCGCCCCTAGGCTAACAAGCATCAGAGAGTCTTTTACGTCATTGAATATTTAAATTTAAAATTAAATACAATTACCATTTGAAAATTAATTTATTATGACAACTCATATATCAGTTATTGCTAATTTGCTACATGAAAAGACAGTGGGTTGGTTTTAAAGTTGTCTCAAGCCTCTGTGATTAAACCTTTTCCAATTTCTTTCGCCCAAAATTTTCCACCCCCCAAAATTTGCCACCCCAAGCTGCGGCCTACTTAGCCTATATACAAATCCGACATATTAGTTTCGATTGTTTTCTGTGTTTCAAGTGAAACAAGGGGATTGGATGAATTTTTAAAATCTAACGATTTATTTGGCTGCGTTCGAAAAAGTTTAAATCTTTCAACTCGACTGGAATGACGGTGTCTGAAATTGTAAACGTTGATTTTTGCATGTTTTTCTACTAATTTGAACAAATATCACGGTGTTTGAAAGGCGTTTTGTTACGGCGAGTGTAACTAGGTAGATAGAAATACATTCATAATAATATAATTTCAATTAGATTCAAGCGACAGTCTCCTAATTTCTTTTCAATCGTCTCACTTTACTTGTGAAAAGTTCTAATTGAACGATGATGGAAGCAATCTGCGTTGGATGCAGTATCTTCTTCCTCTTCAAGCTATTATTTAACGAAATTTAATTATTTTAGTTCGGGCAGTATACTCAGGCCTTGGAAATGTTTCATATGCGCCAAAGCCAGAGTAAAGCCTTCATCTCTGTGCCTTAAAACTTTCATACACGACAGAATATATGTATACGAAACAAATTTTCTACCGTTAAATATAAATCGCTATCCCCACATTTTAGTATAAAAAATGATCTTCTTGGAATCAGTTAAAAACACGTGTATAACGTAAAACAAATAGAAGTGAAGTAGGCAAAGCCCCCTTTGGGGCTCTGTGCAAGTCCTCTAATTTTGCAGAACAGATATTCATATATAAAAATTTTTGGAAACTGAAAACCACTATTTTTTCGAAAAAATGCCAGTTCTCCAAAGCTTAACACTAGAGCCAGCAAACCAGTCAAAATGACTGGCTTTAAATTTGATGATGAATTTTTCCATTTTTAAGTATGAAAAAAGTGTATTTTTAAATAGTATAAATATGTATATATTTGTTAAGAATATAAAACTTAAAAAAATATGGATGAAGGTTTATTTCCCTTGCATCACGTATTTCATAAATAACCAGTCATTTTGACTGGTCTGGTAGAACTAGGTATACATTAATTATCGGTAGTTCTAGTGTTAATGTCCCAAGAGTGTAACAGTGCTGATTAAACTTGATTCGATTTCACCTGAAACCACTGACGAAATTATAATGTAACAACAATAATACCCAGCTGATCGCAGGAGAGCCTTTCAACTTCTACAGCATAGTCCCGCGAGTCGACTATTGGAAACGAATTCAACGGATCCGTTATCATCGCGGATGGAAATGTAGGGCAACGGGTGATTTACACATTCCTTGCCTAACCGTCATTAGCTCCATAATTAGCACTGTTAAAGGCAAGAGCCCCGATGAAAGTATAAAGCTGGAAGTCGGTAGGGATAGTAAGAATCCAATTGAAGTTATGAACTAAACGCATAATGAGCTTGGAGGTAGCACTCCGAGAGCCGAGTAAGTATTATTATATTATCATAAGCGGTTCTTCGTCGTCGACCCACGGGCTCCGCCGTCGTCCAGCCTCGGGAGTCACCTCCGACCCCTCGACTAACTAATTTCATTCCGCAAGTCTTTAATTAGTATTCGTCGCGGAGCGTCCAAACTTTTTCACTAGAGGAGGGCTCGTCTACTCATCCCGCCGGGGAAGGCCGTCGGGGGGGGGAGGGGAGGGGGAGGGACCGTTCAACCGTATTTGCATAGGCCAAATTCGCCGGGAACACTTTCTTGCCCGCCACCTCTACGCGCTTAATATTCCACGCTGGGATTCTTCTAAATTTCGCATCAGGAAAAATGATTACTCGCTAATGAAATTTCGCCCGTGTACACGCCCACATACGCCACGCTAAGTCCCTTTGTTCGGCGGAGGGGGGAGGCGACGTTATTTGTACATGCAAAACGAATTAACCGCAAGACCGGGGGGGCGGAAGGGAAATGAAGAGTAATCACAAGGGTATCAGGATTACTCCTTGCCTCCTTCAAATACGTTTCATTCGTTTAGAGGGACCGATGCCGCCACAGTTGTCCCTTTCAGCACTCGTCGCCGCGCAGTTTCTCGAAAAATACATTGACAGGCAACACCACCAACCCTCAACTTCGGAGAGTAATTTCAACCCTTAAACATGAATTTCTGCTGATAAAAAATGACGCGTCGAATATTTTACGGTAGGTACTCTTAATCAGAACCGGCGTGTAACAGTTGGGTGATGTTCCTTTTTTCACTCTTTAGTTTGAACGTTTCGGAAGCTACTTTCTCTGTGGAGCTGAATTGCTTTTTAGTAGGTAGCAGCCGTTTTACAGGGCGAGTGTTTCATTTCAACGATATACGATGTCCGTTGAGCACCGAATTTTAAAATGTCGTCCATAAGCGTCCGCAACGATGAAAAGTGCAGGGAACGTTCCTATCGTAAAGGTACTTAATTACTTGGCGCCATAAATGTGAACATTAACGCTCAAGAATGTCTGAGAGGTTGCATGTCAGGCTTTGGACCTGGTCGAAGGTCTGGCGAGGTATTATGAGTTTAAGGGCGAATATAAATAATTTCCAACTAATTGCAGTGGTGTACGTTTTAATGTATACGGCTTAAGCCCGAAACAGAATTGGCTCGGCATCTGCAGTTTTACTCGACTCACCCTCGCAAAAGTCGTTGAGCTTTTCTCATTTAACGCGCAGAAATGCTAAACATCCCGCGACGTTATTAGTCCACCTGTTACATTTGTTAATCATAAATTTTCGCGAGAGTTAATAAGCTTCCGAAGAAGTCCTTCTGCTGGCGTAACACAGCAGTATTTGTCTTTACTGCATCGCCGGCGGATTCGGGAAAAATTAAACTTCCACGATGTCGGTCAAGGCCAGCCGTAGATGGAACCGTGTCGTTTAACCGAAAGCATTTGGAATCTTGTTGGCGATCTTTCCGGATCTCAGAAAACTCTCGAGAACCGAGCGCGCAACTTGGCTGAGGGGAAAGGAGTTTTTGCGCAGAGTCAGTAACTAATCATTATCAATACAATGAAATTTAGATTTTTATTTGGAAGCTTTATTTAGCTAAATTTAATTTAAAAAGACGGTACCTAAAACTTTTCAGTATTTCTCATTTAATCTAGTTCAGACGATAGCCACACTTATACAGATTACAGAAATTTTTTAATTTTCTATTTCAGACAACTACAACTACTACGGCTGATTTTATGCTAACCATGCGTATATGATTTTTGTAAGGCGCTCTATTTGAAGCACTATAACTCCGAATATAACCACTATTTTTGCATACAATTTTTTTTGCATATTCTCTAAAGATTGAAAAATAAAGCTACAGAGCTGGAAGTCAATTTATTTGATGGTTTTGTTTAAAAAAAATTCCTAAAATTCGCATAATTTTTCGTCCGCGAAGGTTGGGAGACCCCTTAAATAATAATCAGCTTGCCACTTTCAGCTCTCAGGGCAAGTTCAATAGCATTATCAGACGTCTCACAAGAAACTGTGGCTCTTTAAAATATGAAAACAAGATTGCACGGCAATCCCTTCTTTGCTTCGAGAAAATGGCTTGTAACATTTTATGGAACTACTCTTTAATTACAAAAACAGCTGCGCATTAACCTTAATGAATTTCAAGATGTCGTGTCTTTCAACAGCACTCCAATTTGCTTTTCTTATTGATTTAATTTTACATAACCCTCCCTCCGCATTTCTCTGTCGCAGAACTCCATTTTTCACTTCTTCTTGCGACCCCCATCATAAGGCTCACTCATTCATTTATCAACCCTTACCTTTTGTCCTAAAAATGGAAAATAGAGAGCATTCGCGTCGTGATGTAATCAATAACCAAGCATCGATAACATTTGTCTGCAGTGCAAAGGTGAAATTAATGTTAATGTTTGTAAAACATATACGCCGTTGTAAACATTTCCCGTTCGTTTAATAACTGATACTTTTATGAAAACGGGAGCAGTACCACCGGAGGAATCGTAGGCTGGGGGGGGGGGAGGGATGCGAATCGCGCGAGAATACATCGGCAGCGTTCGCAAATCGTGCCAGCATTTCGTTTATGTGCATGTCAATTATTGCCGCGGTAATTGAAAATGGTAGCCATCAATGATCAGGGCCGCGCATTAATTAATCGTATTAATTTAAACCGGCAAACAAATGAACGTAACAAGAGGGGGTGCAACGCTGAGATATTTTATGAAGTTACCGTCCGTCCTTTGGCGTGGATTGGTTTACGTGTAATTTACTATTTGTCCAAGCCTATTCGCGCAAAGTCCCCGCCTTGGGGCTCATTACTCTGTAACAATAAGGACACTTGAGACAGTAAATATAATGCGCGGGGTTCAAATAGCGCACTCCAATGTCGGGGTGAGTGGTTTTAATGAAACAGTCGCGTCCGCCAGACAATACAAAATTACGTCTCATGGCTTGTACGCGAAGAGTTTCACGTTTTTCTCGAGCACGGCTCAAGGAAGGAAAGTTGAACTGAACTTGTAACGTTCGCATGAAGGATGCAGTACCGCCTGCCGTTCGAGGCAATTGTTCATCCCGCGTTCTGTGAACAGGGAGAATGTATTGGGACACTTGAAAGGTTTCCTTGAATGCCAGCTGATTTAAAAGAAATACGTGCGTCTTTCACGAATGCGAGCGGGGCTGGCGGGTCGTCGACAATACGGCGATTAAATCTTTAAAATTTTAAGCGGCCGGTAATTATTCTCTGCCTTTCATTTCCACGTTGAAGATTGACTGTATCACTGGAACCGTAAAATGTAACAGGGAACTGAAGGTTAAGTAATGTTTAGGTATACAGAATTTACTGTTGTGGATTCTAATTAAGATTCCGCGAAAGAATGTTATGAGAATCAACTAAGTAGGTAAATGGTAGTTTAATTTTCTAGTAATAATGTATTGAAGGTGTGTAAATTTTCTAAAGATTTGGGAAATTAAATTTTTTATGATATATTAAAAGTAACAAATAAACTCCATTGCAACGTATCATTTAGTCGCACATTTATACAAATAAGAGATATGTGAGTTTAACATTTAAAGATCTTGAAAATCAAAAATTTGTATATATATAATTCATACAATGTTACTAATTCCATATATTAAAGAATAGGTTAAAGTACTATTTGCCATTGGAAGCGATAACCTTGAGTAGTTAATTAAAAATTATCTGTACAAAGATGTTAGTAAGACGTGGTACTATTGGTTACTTACTTATTCACTCACGCAATATTTTTCTAGTATTAATATTACGTAACGCATAATATTACGTAACGAAAAATTATTTTTATTGCAGTTGCACATACAGACACTCGTGGTCGGCGGATCATAAAAAACGGGCCGATAAGGCGGTACCTTCGTTATAAAGGGTTCTTCGCCGCGGCCCTATAGAGGGAAAAGAAAAAGCGAAGGAGTTAGAGACAGTACCAGTTCGGGCAAAACGGCATTTAATTTGAGGGAGTCCCGAAGTTCGTCAGCAACTAGGTCAATATTTTATAGCCGCGGCAATTAGATAATTTTGCGGTCAGGCAAAAATATGATTGCTGGCGTGTGAAAGAGACCAACTTAGCCTCGGTTTAATGTCGAAAGTTTGTATCGCCGCCTACTCTGAACCGTTCGTAACCAAACCGCGACTGCTGTCGCTTTCGCATCGCTTCTCCCCAAAAGAATCACGGCGCTCCTTCATTTTCAGATTTTTAAACGATCAAAGGAGGCTTACTGCAAAGACATAAAGCTGAAGCTCGTCGGGCTCGATTAAAAAGGAGGAATGGCAATGAAAACACTGAAACGGATCTTCCGTAACAAAATGAGAGGCGTCTAGAAGCACTTTGTTTGTTTTAATAACTTCATCTCGGTGATTGGAATTTAGCTTTTCATGTCCTTGTTCGAAATTGCAAGTATCGTTGCGGTAAAGATTTTTAATCGATGCTTCGTTAAATGTTAGGGTGAATGTGTAAACTACGTGCCATGTAGCAGTCGCCTGCTGAATAATAATTACCTTTGTTTCATGGAACTTGATAGGTTTTGATCTTATTTAATATCACATTGTGAGATTTGATTTTAGTTGTAGATATGTATATTCGGCAAAATAGGGAACGCGATGGACAGAATACTTACCTTATTAAACATGATCTGATTAAAATTTAATGTGTTTAGTTCATGATGAAGTATTGCCCTAGAATCTTTGCAATTTTTTCCCATACTAAAATTTGAAATTTAATAATTAAAGATTAACTAGAAGTTTTGCAGAAAAAAAGAGTGGACTCGCATTGGGTCTCGTTTAACTCACGATTATTACTCTGCAATTACATAATCGCCTCGTGTTACGACGTCACGAAGCATAACTTTTGTTATTCTACAGCCGCAGCTATTAATAATGCCCAGTAATTTTCGTCAAAGAACAATTACATAGTTCTGTGACAGACACTTTGATACATGGGGAATAGTGCATGATTAGAGTCTCATTTACATGTTACATATTCAAATGCATTTAACGAATCGATATAGTCAACGTAACGGTCTACAATAGCAAGGTAATAGAATATTTGGTGGCATCGATAATATCAAACACAATTAAGTCAATTATTGTTCGAATTAACTGCACTATCGTGGAAATTGTTTTCGAAGTATTCTACGAGAATCTAACTATAGGAAAATTATGCAGCATTATCTGTATGTTGAATATACAGTAAAATATTAGTGATTAAATAAAAAAAAGGTCACCTTTATTCGACACATGACGAATAATCTATTTAACAGTTATTCGTTAATCGAAATCTTATTTAAATACAAATTTTGCCCATCTCTGATTTGAAGTGTATTTTATCATCTTTTCGATTTTAGATATTCTGAAATTAAAGCCTGGTTTAACAATTCCTTCACAAACAACCCACATATTTTTTACAACCCTGTATTGAATAAAAATAGTGGGTACCCAATAAAGTGAAACAATTGTAGTAGATTTTTCTAACAAACATTGTGTCAAACTCTACAGAGACACAGAGCTTTTGTATTATAGAAAATGTCTCTGAAAGAGTATGTTTTTTTCCTTTTATGACTTTTGTGCGTTATAAAACATCAGTAAGTGTTTCACTTTGCCTCCGTTTCCCCTACATTCCGGCGCGCATAAATGCTCGGCGACCGTAACAGTAAAAAAGACCAATGGTATATCACCTTTGTGGTCCGTAAACAATAACGCATAATTAAGCCGTCTTACTTCCATTCCGGTGTTTATCACCTCGGCGGAGCATCGCGTGGGCAGCGGGCACTCGAACGGACGCCTATAAAACCGAAGCTGTAAACCAAGGGAGCACGGAAGGACCGAGGAAATTAACTCGAATTCGTGTAACCAATTTTCCCCGGCCGATGTGCTGGTAATAATGCGTGGGGCTCGTATATGCACGCGAACGAATTTGCAAACGCCGAGTTCACGCAACATTAACGCACCGGAAGGACCGGTCCATCAAGGGTGACGTAGAGCCGACGTGCAGGCATTGAATAACCGGGGCCAGTCCCTTTGCCGGAGTTAAGTGTCGAGGCCTGTTGGAAATTGGCGGCATGCTTCCTAGCACTAAAGTGCGCAAGAGCTTGCCCGTAGAAGGGATGCTCGCAACAGTTGTAGAACCTTGTACACTAAGGTACCTACAACGTACACCATTTCCGTGCAATCGTCGATGCAGCTTTGCAACAGACCGTCCGTTATCCCAAAAGTCTAATTTCTTGGAGGCGGATGAATGCATTAGAACCATAAGGGCAATTTGAAGATAAGGGTGTATCGTGGTTAGTGCATACATTTGGAAAGTTCTTACCAAGAGGAATTGCATGGGACCATTTTTATCTGGAGCAGGAGGAAAGTGGGTCCATTAAATATTAACCCTCAAATGTCAAATTAGTGTTTCGCCTATATCTCTGAATGTGCTGCACCGTTTTTTATGTTTTTTCTTTTGATCGATTCGTATGATAAACAGGAAACAGAATATATATAGGTGATTGAGTCATAAATCGTTTGATACTCGAGATATCTTGAAAATAAAGAGATCAAGTTTGTGAAAGTTCTGAAAAATTTGTTTTTCTTTTCTTTTAAGCACAGTTTTATTTTTCAGAAACTGATATGAGTGTTTAATTACACAACAATCGAAAGATTTCGAGTCGTACTTTAAGGGGAAAAAATGCGTTATTATGATTGGTTATAATTATTTGGCGAGGTGAATTTGAGTAATCTTTTGCTCCTACCGAAGGAATGTTCTCTGTGAAAAATAGTTTTTTTCGTTGAAAATAAGGACGTACTCTGCTACTGGCATTGAGTGTACAGTATCAGAGGTAATTTCATTGGTAGCTTTGAAAATCTAAACTGGGCGATCAAAAATGGCGGGGAAGAATGATTGAGATGGCAATGGATTGATAAGCCATTGATTCAAGTAATGTGAAAGTCTGCACAATACTTTTAAAACGCATGGACAGTACAACTTCATAGTGCAGTTGAGTTTTTAGAAGAGACCAAAAAATACTAAATTCCAATCGTGTTGTACCCTACATATCGACAATCTAAAAATCGATTAAGCAATGAATTGGTAGCTCTTTGTCGTGTAATTGATAAATTGTTAGTACGTTGTGCTGTGTTTAGTAGAGTATCGTAACGTTAAACGGTACGAAAGAAGCAAAGATTTAAACGCTACTTTAAACGAACTTCCCCCAACTTCAACATCGCCCAGCGTTCGTGTTTCCTGTAAAATTTTTTCCCCACGGGGCTACACGCAAGGAGTCTGTGTTTACGTGCAGGAGGCCTCCTTATCGCTCCACGAGCTTTAACACGATACTGCGCGTCGTGCTTCTATTACAAGGCAGTTGTCGACGCTTTTCTCACGATCGACGGTAAAACCAAGTTCAGACGGAATCCGAGAAGTTGGGGACTACTTAGAAAGTGCCCGAGCCCGCTTAATATTAAATTACGCACCGTTCCCAAACTTTCCCCGCTAAATAGAAACTTTGAATATTTAGTAGCAGCAAGAAGATTCGGTTATTATCTACCATACTCGATACTCGGACTTTTTTGAAATTGAAATATCTCTCATAGCAAAGGAAAGTTGCTTCAGTGCGTTGCAGTAAATTCGATGGAATAAATATTCACTTCCTACATGATGAACGATCTTTTATTCAAATTAAAGTTTCGTATATACGCGATATTATATGAACCCTTGTCCAGATTATTTTATTGAAAAATTTAAATATTGATATGGCCTCTTTCAATATTTGGCAAATGAATCGATGTGGTTACTTTTTTGATTTTCTTAAGTGCGGCAGAAAAAAAAGAAACTTACGTCGTTTGTAGTATTAATAGATAAATAAAGTATTAAGTATTAATATAGTATTAAGGCAATAAGTAAATAAATAAAAATTTATAGGTCGTATTTAACTCATATTTCCTTTTATTCTAAAGACCATTCTTGCATTTCTCTTCAACTTAGGTATTGGGAAAATATACAAGTTCTATTGGAAAATAATATTAGCGGCTTTAAAAACTTTATAAACATGGCCAAAGAAATTACGATTTTTCTACTATAATGTTTTCCCTTCTAAACTTAGAAATTGTTACTCCAGCCATTTTTTCATTACTTCAAATGCGGCAAAAATATTTAACTATGCTTCCAGTAGCTACTCCCTGCATTTTACTTATCTTTGTGTAAGCCCTATTTTGGCGGACAGTTTGTCAATATCTCCTCGCTAAGTAAACAGCATCGTCCGTAGTAAACCATTTCGAGTAATTCACTATCCCCTTCTCGCACTTACGATCGAATCTTCTACTCCCGCGTTTTCACCCACTCCAAGTTTACCACCTGTGCGGTGGTCAGTAGTGGAAAGTCAGCGTTTCTTTTTTACTACTGTAAGCATTTTTACAGCTGTGAAGTAGGTCACAGTGTTTCCAGGAACATCGGTAACCATTCAACATCCCGTACGTTTTAAAAGCTATACTTTGAAGTCTCGTATCTCAGGAACCAATTTACACATCGACATGAAGCGAAATGTGCAATTCAGGGTACCCTTCTCATGATTCGTAATTTGTTTCGTGAGATTTCTAGTTCTCAGTTCGTATCACCATAAAAAGAGTGAGCTTCTTTCACTGATACATTGGATGATGGAGATCCATAGCAATACGGATCCATAATTAATGTAAAACACAGGGTGGTCTGGGTTAGGCTTACATTTTTCATGAAAAAAAAAAATCAGTCTGCTAGTGAGCCTTCGAAAATTCAACAGATACTGTCACAGCATACCTTGGTATTTTTATTTACGCTTACTATCAACGTCAGACTACTACGAACTTATTTGGAATAAACTACGCGAAGGAATAGCATTCAACATTACTTATACAAATTCCTAGTAAGTACCTACATAAATTTAGAAGCAAATATATTCCACCTTAGAAGTTATTACGCATTATTTACAACATTCTTCCCACACCAATGCAATTACCACTATTTACAAACAAAAGTAAGTACGCCGTGGCGTAAATTAATATCTGCCAAACTAATTTGTACCCCGATGCACGAGTATCCAATAAATTTTCAAACTCGATTTCCGCGAAAAAAAACTCTATTTGCGAAAACATTATTCAGTCCCCTCGATGTATTCCTGCGTGAAAACTCATTCTCCGTGCCATTGTACCACGAGTAACGAATCACCCCGTGCAAGCTCTCCTAATTAACATCCCACTGTACGCTTAATCTCCACATTTCCCACAATCTCCACCCACTCAGCGTCTAAAAATTCTGCCACCGAGGAAAGTTGAAGACAAAAGAAAATATTGACGCACAACAACGCGATCCCCTCCGAGCATAAAAATCCGCGAAACAAGTGACTCTCGTCGGTACAAAAACCGTAACTGTACGTTTACCAATGACGGCCCAGCCCCTACGCACGCAAACACCCACCGCAGCAATTCAATTAAACCCTCCCGGGGTATCGGTGCATTCCTTTGCCCTTGCCATGCCTAATATCACTCGTCATAATATCCCACCCCCCCGCCCCGTACCCTCACGGTTTCGGGGCTGTGTCTAGCGCGACCTGGAAAGCTCGCACGCTAGCTAAATCGCTAACAACCGGCGATAATTACTTTTATAGTCCAAGGGGGCAAGTGAAGTGCTTCTTTCTCTAAACCTCCCCACCTCTCCCCCACCCCCTAGTCGTGACAGCATTTGCGCGCAGTGTACATCGTTGTGCTGGCGGCCATGTATGAAATACTCGCGGCGGTCGGATGAAACGTCAACAAACGGAACAGCCTACCAAGTTGGTAGTACCAACAACGGACCGATGCACGCCTCCCCTTCAGGAAAACGGTCGTCTCGCCCCTGCAGCCTTGTCCCTGTCTATCTGGTATTCTGTTTCTGCGTCTCTCTCTCCCTCCCTCTCCCTCGCTCTCTCTCTCTCTCTCTCTCTCTGCGGGCTCGCCCGCCAGCGATCCATCCTCGACGGTGTGCACAGAGAAGGGTTGGAGCCACCGAGGTTCTCTGCTTGTTGCGCCGACGGCCGGCCACTCGGTTCCACCGACGAGAGTTTTTGATTGGTTGCCCGTATCACAACAGCCCGCGGCCAGGCATACATCGAAGCGGCATGAATAGTAAATTGCTTGGAATTGCCGGGGAACAGGAAGTTTATATCCCTTAGGAAATGAGCCACGGGGGCTGCGTGCGCCTGAGCCTACCTTTGTCACAACCACCCCGCACCGGTTCGCTGCGCGCGTGTGTGTTGTAAAAGTGAACGATCGCCACCCACCCCCACCCCCCCCGCGCGGGCGGCCACGTATGTGCACTTTGGATAACCCATGTACGCGCGCGTGCGCGTGAACGTGCGTAACGGGTGAAAGCATTAAACGGCACTCTTTTGCGTGCCGCGAGAAAGGCCCGCGCCCTCCAGGCATTCTCCTTGCATGTCGAGCACACGCGGCCAATGAAATTGGCTCCGATAGACCGATTCGAGCCAGAATTAACCATCGAGCGCGCAATACGGCGGATCCGTTATTCGCCGGATGGGCCGCGATGAAATCTCGCCCCCCCCCCCCCTCCCCCGCGCAACTGCGAACCGTGACTGACGCGCCGGCCAAGTGTCTGATCAAAGCGGAATCGTACCACTTAAAATGCATTTCGCCCGCCCTTTCGGCGGATACAGCCTGCAAAATAAATTCCGCCGGTAGAATGTTTTAATTGGGCATTGGAGCGAAGTGTTCGCACTCGAATCCGTTTCGTGTGACTTTGTTGTTGCCGTTGAAACTCGAGGGAACGATACGACGCGACCATTTGTGCCGATGGCTTCGACGCTAAAGCGTTTTCAAATTTGTGCCTAGCGCCTGAAATGGTTCATAGAATTTGTTAAAAGGAAATTTGAATACTGCTGTTAATGTTTCGTAAATTGTTGTATGGTCGTCAAACTTTTCGACATTAGTGGCTATAGATTTTTAATATTTTGCGGCGGGAAAACAGTGCCCGGTAATTTCACTGGGAAGAAAAATATTTACCGCAAATTTTTATAGTGTTTTACATCCGAAGAGTAATTATAAACAACAACAAAAATATATAAAGTTTTTCTGAAATTTCTGGCGCCAATTAATGAAAAGTGTCACAGGCCTGTCCCTAAACATAAGCTGAATTTTTTCTTCCCAAATCATCGACACGGATTCAAATTCATATCGATCTGGGGCAAGTATTCACCCGTTCGCGGTGTATCGTTCTCACGGGCCTTGACAAACATATAACCCCACGCGAACTTTCGCCCCAAAGTAGCAATCTAACTTATCTCATTAAGATAATACAATAACGTAATACAGTTGGCGCGATCGACAGAAATTGTTAGCCGCAATTGAAACGAGTGAGAAGAGAGGAACAAACCATTACCGAGCTCGAGCTCTTTAAACTATTCGAAAGGGGAAGTTGCGATTCCTTCTGCTCCAGTATCTCCGGGTCAGTTTGACTTCCCGACTCTGTAATGCGGCGAGATGTAAAACTTTCGGACAGAATACGAAATCCGCGCGTGATTCGAATTAAGGGGCAGCGAGGGGGGAGGGGGGCGGAGAGGGTGCGGGGTAGGTAGGGCTGCCTCGTTCCTCGAGTTCGACGTAAAGCCGCCAGAGCCGAGGAGGAAAATGGCGACGTTTTCCAGGGGAAAGTTCCGCGGATGGACTGACACAGCGGGAAAACGCTCCCGCCTTGTATCTTGCCGCTCCAAATTGGAGGAAATTGGGAACTTTGTTACTCACAATTGACACGGAAGTGAAAGCGAAGTGGAGAGAGAGAGAGAGGCGAGCTTACCTGCTTCGCAATCCTCCGGTTCTTCCCGTTCGCTCTTTCTTTTTCCTAAACGTACCATTTTCTCTCGCAATTCGCCCTCTCCCCGTCAGTGACGGTGAAATGCAAAAGGTGTCCAGGAACGATAGGGAGCACGTGGCGGCTACCGATCGATAACGCTGTTAAAGCGACGAGCACACTTTATGAAGTTTAATATACGCGAATTATCCGTGAAGAATAGTATACCGAATGCCCCTCGCCGCGGATATTACGTGTTAGTTCGCATGTGCGCCAGTTTCGAAACTTTCGCCGCTGTTTCTCCGCCTTCGCCGCGCACACGTATACCGTCGGTGTTCTTATTATTTTTTTTGTCCGCCTCTCTGCTCGTAAAGCCAGTAATTACACGTACAATGGAGTTACTGAAAAGGTAGCCCCTCGCAAAGTATCTCGCGCTTATCCTTATTACTATGGATATCGCAACTTAAAATGGGGCTAACGGTAAATGATGGAGAAAATATTTTACGAGGAGAATATGGAAAGTGGACCCCCATGGTGGCAGCCTTTTGCAGGATAATTGAAACGTTTATTCGTGGATCATCAACGCTGCATTTTGATTCCATTTTCAAATCCACTGTGAGCGGAAGCGTGTTTTCGTCGTGTGATGTTGCTTTCAGTAAGCATCCGCGGCAGGGTTGTGCATTAACTAAATAAAAAATCATTCAAATAACGGATCGAATAAAAGTTACTTTAATTTTAGATTATTTCACGAATAATGTTAATTTCTCTACTCGTCGAGCGTGTCGACGTCAGCGTCGAATAAATTTGTCTACTTTAACTTCATTAACCCGGCTCAACTTTGTTCGACACGATTTTCAAAATCATTGTTGCACCTTTTCAATTTTAACGCTTTCTGTGCCAAGATGGAAATTCAAATTTTTGGTAGGATTGTAGAAACTTACTAGAAAGGTGGATTGCGATATTGAATTATAGAAAAATAGTAGTTGCGTTGTATTCTCCATAAATTCAACCACTTCTTCTTCAATTTTGATTTCGACCCTGGATTAGGAAATACCTTTCTCCTTGGAATAAAAATTTAACTTTCGACGAATATGTATGAAACGTGTTAAAAAGTGAATATTAAAGTATATGTGCAATAATTCATTCCGCCTAAATTGCGTCGAACAATTCATTACAAGGGAAGCCTATGTTACCCGAAATGTGCACAGTTGACTTCCTGCAAAAGGAAAGATCCCATATGTTTAAAAAAATAATAATAATCGCTACTGAGTGATTAATAAATGACTGGTGAATAATCGCTGCAGACTGTTTTATAATAAAACTATTGCTCACCATCTGGTTCTTTAATCCCGATCAAATCTGCGGGAAAGTACGTATTCCCTTCGCATATGACAAAAATAGAATAATTGTTTAATAACACCAACAAGTATCCAACGACGGAAATTATTTGACAGCGCACCAACGTTTCTTATCTACCTACATCTAGAATACTCTTATTCTCTCCGCGACGCGAGCTATTTGCCTCCATTGAAGGGGTTCCCTCGACCACAAAGATTAAAAAGGAATATAATATGATAGAAGCGTTCGTTCACGTGACAGTCCACAGCAGCAATAAATTTTTCTCTGTTGGTTTATCGATCGGGTTCTACGAGCCTCGGCATCCCGAAGTGATCAATTACGCTGTAAATTTCCCAGCAGCGCTGCAAACTAGTGGGGGGGGGGGAGGGTGGGGCGCATTTGGTGACTTCTTTCAAAGGCGGTGTTACTTCGAAACCCGACCTGTGCAGGCAGGGCGCACGGTCCCGTAGGTATTGTTGCGAGAAGTGCCCTGCACTCCCAGATGTATCCCGCACACGAGACAACGTGCCCAGCCATGTATCTTTCTTGTACTACCTTCCCGGAACTATAGCCAAACAGCGGGTCGTTGCAAGATCCATTCGTCCATTAAAACATCCAGACGGTCCTTTTTTCAAAGTTGCAATTGAAAGCCATTTCTCGCGCCATCGCCAATACATTGAAACTTATCTCGAGGCACAGTCGAGCGACTTAAAACGCGAAAATGGAGTTGGATCCCCTAAAAGCTGCTTTCTTAACGTAACTCGCGTGACCGTCCACATTGACTTTTCTATCGACTAGTGGATGTATACATTCGCCGAATCTGGCGCTTGCACTGTAAAATGTACACATGCAGAATATGAAATTAAGTGCGACAAGCTACTAGCCCGGAATGCAAAAGAATGATTAATAGTGACTATCTGCGTCACCTTAGGTTTCAGTACACAACCGTACTTTACTTTCTCCAATTCCAATGCAAATAATGAAACAATCGAGATAATCTGGATCCCTGAATGTAATGATTCTTTCTGAATATGTAACGCTATACCTCTAAAGCTACGAAAACTAGTGAATCCTCCGTGGCTTCTTTACCCTCTGGTTGTTTGCTACAACTTATATGTCCCGATGTCCTAAATTTAGGCTACTCTCCCGTGTCTACTGAGTACCCCGGGGGCACGCAAAATTTCTAAAACGCAAGGAACTTGCCGCGTAAACAACGATTTGCGACAATAATCAGTAAACGAGCGCAAAGTGGCGGGAGCAGCTTAAAATTAGATTCTCCGACCCGGAGATCGATCGAGTTTACTCGAGAGGGACGTCGCGCGCGTACGGCCGTCCAATTCGATCCCAAAAACTTTGACGATTATACAAATCGCGCCGATAAACCTACCCCGTCCCTCCCACAATTCCGCCGCCGGATTTCCCATGTAAATCGACGCTCGTTTGTTCCCTCGGCGACGCCTACTTCGATTCGACCAATCAGGATCATACATCAGTTTCAAGGGTAGCGAACGCACCGCAGGACCGTGTATCTTTTTGCCCGGGAATCGACCAAGGAAATTATTATTGCAAATAGCTCTGATATATCGCGGCTGGCTGAACGGGCAGCCGACCGCTGGAAACCGGGGAAGGGTACCGCAACTTCTTTGGGGGAAACAATTGAGGAAAACAATGTTCTACGATGAACTTCGTTGGTTGCCCGGGAACCTTCTAATTTGCCGCGATCGCTCGTCAGAGTATTTATATATGCAAACGCAGAAGCGTTGCTCGCCGTGAGTTTCGTTGTTTATCGGCGTCCGTTCGAACGGTAATTATAACAAAAAGAAGGCTAATTGCTTTCACTGAATGCGCGAACGACCATGGGAAGCGAGTGGAAATTCGATTGGCGCGCGCCTCGCTCTGAAGCGCCGAGGAACAGGCCAGAGGTAGGGCCGTCCCGACGCTTTATCTAAGAAAATTAAAGTGCATTTTTCTGTGTCAACTTTTTCATATCGCGCATACCAACAAGGCGGAGATGTTTCAGGCCATTCGGTGTGCATAAAATCGTCGCAATTTCGCGACCATTTAATCGCTGGATAGGGGGAGGGGAGGTAAATGATGGTCGGGCGTAGGAAGCGACGCTCGTTGGAGGGTGCAACAAAGATGGATCAGCAAAGAGATAGTAGAGGAAAGAGTCTGCGAGTGTTGGAAGGTGGCTTCGGTGTTTGTGGTGGTAACTGGTGGGTTGTTGGTTGCGCGGGGGAGTGTAGCCACCGCTACGACGACTAACCCATCCCTATGTCGTTGGTCGAGCAATCACAGCTATCAGCACCTTCGTATTAGAGCGAGCTCCACAATAATACGCTTTTCCCGCTGAAGGTGCTCCTTTTTTTTCTTCTTCTTCTCCTTTCGAGTATTTTCCAGTATCGTTTCCTCGGATAGATTACTTTCGGTGGATACGACAAGTGCATGAAACGGTTACCGTATGTTCCCGCCGATTAGAAAGGTTTTCGATTCCGGCGAGAAAACTTTCGATTACGCCGTCAAATTGTTGGGATTGGTTTCGAATGGCCGCGGGAAATTCGGTATTTAACACAACTTTAAATGTTTGTTTCTTATGTAACACATTAATATCGTGCTCGTGTCGTAATATACTGCTGTAAATTTAAAGAAAACAAAAGACCACAAATTTCATTTTAATCGCTGGTGAAAGAATTCTGTTTTGTTCGGAGAATATTTTAATATAATAAAATCACACATAACATTAAAGTAGTTATATAAATGAAAACAAATCTCTGTGTATTTCGACTTACGTCGAATTGGCGTCACGTCATCATTAGTGGTAGTGAAAAGTAACATCGGCATTTGAAGGCTGACGAAGATTTGTTAGAAGAAACTTCTCCGGGGCAAAAAACTTAATTTCATCCAATTTATTCCCACCACTATTTTTTTTTTAAATTCATTATCACCACCACCCTTTTTAAAAAAAAGTCTTTATCACCATATTGTAGAATCTCAAAAACCATTAAACTTTGAGTGAAACTTTTTTCGATGTCTTTTACGGTTTCCCAGCGATTCAAGATATCATGAAATTTCAAAATTTCTTTGAGGAGGTGTATTCACCACTGAAAGTACTAGGACAATATCATTGCCGAAACCAAAGATTAGTGACGTTATTAGCATTAATTGAACTACATCCCTGGAGAGTTTCAAACTGTTTGAATTTCGAGTTACCCCGAACATCCCTTGTGATCTGCAGCGTAGCCTATGGTAGGCGGTTTTCCAAGATCTGTTGCAGCGGACTAAATGCGAACAAGATTTGTTCGTCGATTTGCCAGCCAGCGGAACAAAGATGTACCGGAATACCAGTTGCGCGGAGCACGCATTCCACGGCAAGTTCTTAACAGCGTTGAGATTTCACGGAGATCACAGACACCTCGATTGTGCACACAGAGACAGGCTTGGCGGAGGACGTGCACCGAGCTGGGGCCCAGGGGTTAAAGAGGGACGAGCACGTGTGTAAAACTCCAGCGTATAATTAGCCTGGCATACGAAATGAAATTCCTGAGGGTTGCGGCCGGCTAGGAGCACAGTGAACGGTTTGATGGGATGCTAGTTCGGTAGGAGATGCCGAACACGTTAGTATAGGATCGCGAACGAAGGGGTTAGGGGAGGGTAAGGGGGCGCGGTGCCTGTAGGGGCTGGCCAGGGCTTGCAGAGATGCGGATCGAAGGTAATATAGGCACATACGCGAAAGGCGAACGAAGGTGCAGAGAGAGGATTGGTTTTCCCGTTTCGATAAAGCGGCGGGAGGCCATTTCGTCGTCGAGTGCGGAACGCTGTTGAACACCCCCGTGGCTCTTTAAGCGTTTGGATCGGTTTCTCTTGCTCCCTCCCTGTCTGTCTCCTTTTGGCTCGTGCTCCAACCCCCCCGCCTGTACTTTCCTTTTCTCCTCTCGCTGCTGCTGCTCGCTGGTGCTTACTTTCTCTCGATGTCGCGAGCGAGGCTTCTTCGTTTTATGTCTAACGCGCAACACGGATGTTTGTCTCCTTGTCTGCCTCTAGTACAGGCCCGCGATTGTCGATATTTGAGCGCTCCGTGGCTCAGAATTCGTGCGCGCTGCAACTATGTCTGTTTCCTTTGTTTGCATATGCGTTTGGGGGTTTTAGGCCTCGCGAACCTTGGCTCGTAACTCACCAGTATCGGAGGAGGAAAGCAGAGGCTTCCAAGTGTGTTCATGCATTGGGAAGACATGGTTTTAGCTAATTACATTTGTTACTTAAAAATACATGCTGGTGGTATTTTAGGAAGCATAAGACGGTTGGCCAACCACCTCTTCTGAGAATGAGATAGCAGAGACAGTTTGGTTAATCGAGAAATTCGAGAAGCTCCGGAAGCAAGGCATCATTTCTCGGAGATCGATTTCACCTGATTCTGTATGAACGTGGAAGATTAATTCGTTCGCGTGCATATTTATCGCGCCGCTGACTATTCTCGATGGACACCGGGAACGGTCAATGAATGAAGTCGAATCAATCGCTGTTAGAGGAGTATCTTAGGTGTGCTTAAATGCACACAAACACGTATTGGACGCTTTTATCGGGGCCACTAATCTATTAAGGGCGAAAGCTCGAATTTAGGCCGCGACTACAAATCTTGGCTTGGCCCGTCGCGCTGAGCAGGCAGCTGAAAACCAAGTAGAACTGAGCGGAGCAGGAAGCAGCGGAGCTAGACTCGATCCTAGGAGTCCCCTCGAGCTCTAGATTCTACACTCGGGTAATCAATTGCCAGACGAAAACACCTCTATTAGAAATCCACAGATGCCTTACAGTCCCACGTTTCAGGGAACCTCGGAGTAAATCTTGCTTAATGGTCTGTGCTTGTACCGGGGCCGGCAACAATAACAATTATCCTAGCTGGAAGAACTAACAAGCAACGAGTGACACTCGATAGAAGACAAGTGGCGAAGTAGAAGGAGCACTCTGAAAGAAAACAATACATTCTCTGTGTCATTTAAAACTACTTGTACAGACAGCCCTTTCGACGATGTGAATTTAACAGAGTTTCATACAGGATTGGGATAAAGAGGCTCATTTGCCACGTCTTTCGCTAATTATGAACATTAGATGTAATATTGAAAAATGGACTAAAAATGGCAGAATTAATTCAGTTCTTGTACGCGCACAACTACCCTTCTCGATACAGTTATTCCCTCTATAACTGCGAAACACGGTCTTGTTTGTGCCGCTTTAGCAGGAACAATGATTTGAACACTTCGATGGCTGCGCGTTTCGGAGTAAATGCTTCGAAACTGTGCCTTCGTTTCAAAATTTCTATCAAACATTCTATGAACATTGAAATATTGCGAAACTATATGCTTTCGTTAATAAGATTCCTATAATTCCATTTAATCGCGATCAACATTTTGACACATTTTAGTTAATTTACTTCATCCTATTAATTAAACCCTGACATGTACAAAAATGCCCGAACTTATATTTTTACTTAAATTCCTGCGAGAAGTGACTTATTTCTAACCTTTCTCTAAAAAATTACACAGCACGCGAGCATAAATAACGATCCACCTAATTCCTTAATGAAACTGTTTAATACCGAGGCACATCAGCATGAGCGGCCACGGCGATGCGAAATTATTCAACGGGCCATCGATCGAGAGAGCGAAATCGTATAATCGTGCAAGTTTACAATTCAATTGCCACAGTTTTTACGGCACGCGCATCGCATCGATGCTAAGGCGGGCGAAGGTTGAGGGTCGTCATAAATCCCCTTTTCAACTTGCTCTATCGCGGGCAGAAAATTCCCTGGCCTCTTTTGGCCGTATCTCCGATGGGACGTATAACGACGAGCCGCAGATAGTATCGCGGGCGAAGAGGAAAAGATAGGTTCCTCTGCTGTGTAGACGGTAATCATGGCGGCGGCCCGGGCGGCTACGAAACAACACTCATAAATAATAGTCGAATAACCCTTCCGCGTACGTTCGGATGCAGCTCAGAGAGTTTGGTGCGCGTACGTTTCGAGGCACGGCTTTCCCGTGGAACGAAACCGCCTATCCCAAGATTATGCAGAAACTTTAACGGCCACGGTTACTCAGCCTTCTTGGCAAAGTATGGCAGGCGTGGTTTAGCCTGCAGGTTTATTAGCCCTGATAATGTCCCTGTGGGGAACATGCGTCCGTGTTTATTGTTAGGGAACACTGGGAGGAATATGGGAAGGTGTAGGCTTTACGTTGATGCCCTGAAATAAAGCGATTTCCAAATTCCAGCAATTAAATCCGAAGGGGTCGTTTCAAGGGCCACTAACCAGTAGCAGGGACTGTGATCTGTAAGTTTCTAAGGGAGGACCAGATACAGAGACTCGAGGCTGGCACGGTATTTCAGAATCGAAGGAGAAATCGAAGAGTTGTTTTTTATTCTTTTAAAGTAGGGTTGTACGTGTAACGTTTATAAACATTAACTTATAAACGTTAAAAGAAAAGGGTTTACACAATAATGGAATGCAAGCTCAATTCAGGACCTTGCAGTAAGAGGAGTGCAGCTACATCTATACCAACTTCGAGTAAATTAGAAAACACTATTTATAAAATTATTGCTATGACTTAACATTTAAAAAAGAGCAGAAATTGAAACATATATATTTTCATACAATAAATAGTAATTATGTCGATAAGTATTTATTTTTATTTTTGGCAAATTTCTCAAATCTGAAGCTGCCCAAAACAGTAATGGGTGCAGGTTGAAAATTGTTCGGATTTGTATCAGACGTCCGCCGCACGATGTAGATTTTTTTTATGTATATTACATGTCATAACTCAAAAACTGTCAAAAATGGGGCTGCACCCCTCCTCTCTTTCTGCAAGGTCCTGGATTTGCCGTGCATAAATAACAAAATTTAGTACTTTTCCTCAACAATTTGATACACTTTATTTAATATGCAAATGCGGTTGGTTTTCTTATAGCAAAAATTCTATTATTATTACACCAATAATTTGTCAATACTAAAATCTTTAACAATTACGTAAACAAACAGTGCGACGCCCCTGAATGAACAGACTAAAATAATATTTCGCATAATTTTCTACATAGGCACTGTTTAATAACATTTACGCCCATAAATAGAGGGAATAGAAATTGCCCTATAAAAGGAAATTCCGTCTTAATATGATATTTTATAACTGCGTTGTAAATCTGGTAATAAATTATACTCCATCTCACCGTACATTAATACACGGCTATACTATCCATAAAAAGACGTATCATACTATTTATAGTATAATCTAAAGAGATAGGAGGAACTGGCCCGGAAATACTCAGTTTTTTGTCATTATGAGAGGATCCATTAAATTGTCGTTAGTGCCTGTGTAGCATAAGGATGTACAAAGTACAGACGCAACTGCAAACGTGAAGGATAATAAGAAGAAGAAAGAAATCCATTCAAAGGCGAAAATCGCTTAATGTCGCGCATTTGTAGGAAAGAACTCACGATCGAATATATTTCTTTTTTATTTCTTCTACGCCTCACTGTGCCGCTTATTTGTACAATACTATTTCTATATTGTCGAGCACTGTTCAAACGCCACCTAGAATAAATTGTTTCGTTGATGATTGTTTATTTAACAGATCGAAATTTTTCGTTTTTTTTTGTTCGTTCTACTAGTTTCAGGTACATACTACTTCGAACAATTTTCGAGCACGTACTATTAAGTTGGTGCGCATGAAATTGCTGTTTCGCATAGGCAAATTGAATGAAAATATTTTTTGCACTTCAACTATTGTATTTACTTTATTTTTTTGACATCTTGTGACATTTCTCGAGTGGTAACCCAACGTTAGCAATTGTTATTCTACCCCGACCATAAATAAAAGTAACTTTTATGCTACTCGCGATCGGCAATTTCATATGCACCAACCCACGCGTACTAAATAGTTTCTTGAGCCTACATCTTTGGAGTGAAAATTCTACACGTCTGGTAGGAAATATACTGCAGCAAGATTTATATATTTCTTCAAATTACTGAAGTTATGAAATTACAATTTGTGGAAGAATTTAAGTGAGACTTAGAACACTGTCTTTAATAATCATTTTGTGTCAACAAAGGAATAGGACCTCGCAAAATACAGATTCCTCTACAATCCATTAAATTTCATCCGGATCAAATAGGTCTGCTTTAAAAGGATACATTAACTGTATAGCGTAATTTTTAATTGAATTCAGGAGTTACAAGTTCCATCGCATTTAAAGTTTTCTTAGAGCTTCATTCGAGCAATAATCTGTATAAGGAGTTTAAAAAACTTTAATACTTAAGGCTTTCATTCAATAGAATGCCAATGTGGGTTCCCCTGTTCGAAGTATGAAGAAACAGATAAGCTGGGAAGCATTTAAAATGAACTAAAAGTACTCTCCATACTTTACTGAGTCTCTAAAAGTAGCGCCAATAGTTCCACGTGTTTCTTATTTGTCTTATTTGTTTATGTGACAAGCAATATTAATCGGGGATAACGTTATTGGATAACCTCTTGGAACGCAATTCACTGAAGATACACATTGTGAAACTCAACCCTGTTGAGAAATTAATTGGCGACAGATTCCAATCGCCTAAGCCATTCAAGGGCAATAATTACTGTTTCCTAAATAACACATATTTGATAGAAGCTAGTGTATCGATTAATATTCTATAGGAAACCTCGCTGCACCCCGTCACATTTCGTACGTGTCGCTTTAACAAGAATATTTTGCAGGAAGGTGATACGGCAGGAGTTAAGGCCAATAGCAAAGAAAAGAGAGAGAGAGAAAGAGAAATAAAGAGAGAGGGAGTGAGAGCTTAGACAAGTGTGTAAGTGTACCAAAACTCAAAACAAGCTAGCTACGAACGTTATCTAATTTACCCTTTATTAAAGATATGTTTCGTACTTTTTCTTACTTCTCTTACCTCTTCTTAATATTATTACTTGTACTTCTAACTTTTCGAATACCTTTATATTATACTATACTTATCTTTGTTGTATTTATTATTATATTATCATCATTATTATACATTCTCTTAACTTTCCATTTTCACTCTTCGTACTTGTAATACATTCTTGCGTGGAGAAAAATATCAGCACTCGCTAATCATTGCCGCGACTTGCCAGGCATCGTTGTCCGTCGATTTCAATCAATTACCTAATCGCTACTATTTTTCTCCCTGTACATACAGCCGTTCTCTCTTTCGCCCTTATTATTTCTTTTCCCTGTCATGCTGAGCTCATCCGTACCGTTGCAGCCGCGAAAGCTGGAAGCCACCACAGTGGACCGAGGCGTCGATCAGAATCATTCCACCCATTGATTCGGAGTAACACCTTGCCGCTGCTATAGCTCCCCTCGTCCACGTACATCTGTTCTGTCTTTCGCCCTTATTACTTTTCTTCCTTGTCATGCTGAAATCATTCATACATTACGAAAGCATTCATTTTGTAGAAGTTTGGCAGTAGAAATCAAGGATGCCGACCTTGGCGTCCATCGGAATCCCTTCCCTCCAAGTAATGTCTCATCGCTGCTCTTACTCACCGTGTACATACAACCCTATACCGTTTCTTCACTACTATATCCTTTTCTCTGTCACGCTAAAGACATTCCTCATCTCACGAAAGCATTCTTTAACATATTTACTGAGAATATCTAAATGGCAAAGAGGTTTCGTTACGAGCATATTTCCACGAAAATATCCGCTCACACCGACGAACACTCTTGATATTCCAACACGCGTATGTGTGTGTGTGTGTGATACTAGGATCGAGCGAACTACTGTTTATCATTTGACTAGAAACCACTGTACCTCGAACTGGTAGTCTCGTTTGGCTGCTTCTGTTCATATGTCTCGTGTATATGTACGACAGAGTGTGCGTGTGTGTACGTTTTTAGCGGGAGCGTTCGAGTCTCGTTGAAAGTAATTTTCTTTGTCGTAAAGTTTTATAATACAATATGTACACGCCCGGCTTCAATGTGCATGCCCGTCTATTTTCCCTTGGTCGAGAGATATTTGGACACGGGGTATCCTAAATTATGCAACGGAACCGTAAGAAACGATAAACAGACGCGATATGAGCGTGTGGATGGAGGAGAGAGAGGAATCATGGAATGTGCAAGGTGAAAATGAGAAACGAAATACTCAGAAGGGAACACCCCGAACTCGGAAATTCAAAAAATTCTGCAACTTTGTGAATATGTAGGGAATTTCCTCCTTATTACAACGCAAATTTTTCTTTGCTGCCCAAATTCACTCTAAGAGGGTGTAATTGACCCCTGAAAATTCGATTATTTTCCGATTCTCTGTTATAACTCGTGAACTGTAAAATAATTTGTTCACCAAATGATAGATCTAATTGAAAAAAAGTAACTTTTGTCTTGAAACTTTCTTTCTGTCTCTTACAGTTCTGAAATCCCCTGCATATTCACAAAGTTTCAGAATTTTTTGACTTCCCGCGTTCGGGATCTTCCCTTGTCAGAATCTTCTCTATCATACCTTCCTTTCAGTTTCATTTCTTTTTTTTTTTTACTTGGTTTTGATGCTTTCAACTACTTATATTTATCTATAGTTTGGTTAGTATTGATAAGTTGAGTAAATATGTGCTTGTTAAGGAATACTTGTACGTGTACAATAATACTTCCAAGTAATACGAGGTATTTGATAGAGTAATTAGTACCTACTTTGGTTCACGTGCAGTTTTATCTATGTGCACATTGGTGTGGAATTTTTTTATTGCTCAAAATAGTTAGAGCTGTTACTGAATTGCGCTGAAGCAAGTCGTGAGTATGTTTAATAGACCAAGAATTTGGAACATCAATTTGTTAAAAGTTTTATCGATAGATTCATTTTGAGAAATAAACACAAGTAACCGCGTGGCTGCTCATAAGGATGTTCTCTTCAATTATTAAACAATTTTACAATTTGAATTGTAAGACAGATGCATATGTTGCATACTGTGACATTCACAAACATATGCCGAATTAGAAATTGCATACCTTCAATATCATGGTATTGGAATTCATATTTGACTAAACTATGCACACACACACTCGCACAGAGAGGCTGTCGATTTTTATAACGAAGTTGACTAGTGAACAATGCACTAATTCGCAATTCTGCATGAATCTTTTTTATGGAAACCTGTGCTAACAGATATTACGTTACTAAAAAGATTTAGATAAAGTATTTGGTATTTTATTTACACAGGATGTTGAGAAATAGTGTTCCGTATTTAATCGGCTTATATTACTTGAAGAATTGAAGAAAAAATGCTCAGTGAACATCGACTTTGTGCTTGATAACGTAAGTGGTATGCTTTCTTCTATTGATCATACTTCTCCTACGAATCGTGGTCTGTGACTAACTGGCATTTTCTACTTGTCGAAGCAAGAAAGCCTTATTTCTTAGAACAAAATTACAGTAAAGTACATTATTTATTTCAAAGAAGCACAAATATCAATTACGTTACCGAAACCGAAAATATGTACCTTCTAATATAATCGAAATTAATTTTTCAATCTACATATGTTCGCCAAACACTTACTAACTTTGGGAGTACCTTTCGTTAGCCATTTTTGACGCCCGGTAAATTAAAAAATAAAACATTTATAACACTTTATAACATTTGTAACACAGTGTCTCCCAACCATTTTTGAGTCGCGACCCCCTTATATAACACTCAAACCCCCCGCATATAAGGTAAGGTAAATTTAATAAGGTAAATAAAGCACATTAAGAATAGGTATTTCAGAATATAATTTTATCTCAATAAATAAAATAAATAAGTGCTAAAAATCACAAATTAAAAATAACCGTGGCGACTCCCCAGGAAGCACTTCGCGGCCCACAGGTTTGGAATCACTGGTCTGGCATATTGCAAGATGTACCTTTTAGTAACTTCTAATTAAATACGGGGGCAGTGCTTGCAAATACTGTTTATACACCTGGCAATTCATTCCGCAAAGTTAATCGACTTGGTTCAGACGATATTAACTTACTTGACTTACGTATTACATCCTGCCACCTTTGTACCTACTTGCTCCTTAAATTTGTCTACGCTAAGCATAAAGACCCCATCCGCTTCGAAGTAATCGTATTCCATGAGCGTCATTGTCTCCCGCAAAGTAGGACTGTTACCGCGGACAATGACTTAAGCGCTTCTCCAGCTCCGCGAGACGGATAACAATTACGCGGTACAACAATTGCCAAGTGCGGAGTGAGTAAAGCATTCCTGGGGGCTGCGGCGCGGGAGGGCGGCGGAGGGATCGGGGGAGCAGGCGGCCGGGCAATTTTTATCCTTTCATCCCGGTCGATATAATGGTTTAACGGGCCAGCGGAAAGTTATAAATACAGCATCGGCCTGGGAGCTAATTATTCAAATATCTCTGGATGCTTGGAAGTATGGGGTAAGAAGACAGAGAGGGAGCCGATGTCCACTTAGGCTGCTAGCATGAATTTACCCAGGAGGAATATTGGCGCGCTGCGGGGGTAGCCGGTGCCAACGAAACTTCAAGTATCTACGTTATTTAAAGGGGTACGAGATACGTACATTCGAGTTCCATCGTCGACCACTAGAGATTCCATTCGCCATAAAATGGAGAAAAGTAGAAACTTCCTTCCCGGGAATAGGAGGAAGAGAGAGAGAGAGAGAGAGGGGGGAGGAAAAGAGAAAAGAAGCGAGAGGAGATATTGCGAAAGTCCAACGTCGTTGTCTCTTCTCTTTTTCCTTTCTCACTCCGGTGTTTTCTACCCCTTTCTCCGTTCCCCTTTCTATCCCCTCCCCTCCGGTGCTCTTCCCTCCTATTATTTTTTACCACCCCCCTTTCTCTCATTCTCTTCTCTGCTCTTCCCGTTTCCCTTTTTGTTTGACCTCGAAACTCCGACGCCCCCACCCGGGACCCCAGATGCGCGCGGTCAAGGGGAAATTTCGAGTTCGCCCGACGAATTTCTTGTTGATCTTTCATCTGCTCGGGTGTACCGTGGCCGGGGCGACAAGTTATCGAGAATTCGCCAGGGTAAAAAGTTGCGCGGATCCCGCCGATAAATCCAGTTAACCGATCGCCAAGTTGCTCGGCGGCCAGATAAGAATAAAGTTTCGCCGGGGCGCCGTTGATTGACTGTGTAGAAGTTCGATTTAGCCGCGCCCGTGTAATCAGCTGCCTAATGAGCCGAGCGCGGGTGGTACAGACTCTTTTCCGTAATGGCGATCTTTATGCCCCCGGGGTATGTCCGAGCCACGACCCATAAATCACGGCGCCACCTTCCCCGCGACATCGGCGGGTCGAAAGGCTCGGTAAATATAGATCCAGATAGATCTCCTTAAGCGAGATATATCCGCCTTTGATACTTGGCCGCGCCGCGCGAAATATGGGTCGCTTATTGAAAGATGATAGTGGGGAGGAAATGACGCAAGAAATTTTGACGTTACGAGGGTGTCACTTGCCGCCCGCCATTCAATTTTCATGACTATTTTGGAGGCGTGCTCGCGAAAGCCACGACAGAAGAAGGGGGCGATAATGGGAAAGCTTTTAAGCGTACACCTCTGCCGCTGAATGCGTATTTGCCTAGTTAATCGTTTTAAAAACAATCCACGTCGGTTTCGTTGGCCTTGCTTTATATTCATTTTATGCTATCCGTGGAGGTATGGTACCTGTTTTTGTTTATGACGTGTCATTTGTGTTGCGTCGGTACGAAGAGATTATAATTGGGATGTATGTACTTATTTTATTAAGATCGGACTGTTTAAATTGAAATATAATGTATTTATATGTTTTTGCACAGAACTGTCTGCTGAAGCAACTGATTTTTATTTTAGTTGAAGTAGAAAATTATATTTTAGTTCGTGCGAAAATTGGGAAGTTATCGTAGGTTTAATTAGTAAAATTATTTATTATTCTAAATGTAGCTACGGAGCAATAATATTTTAGCATGCATCTGTTGACATAGTGATTTGACACTGGAGCATGAACGTACTAAATTATATTCTTTCGACGCTGTGCGTGACTAAAACCAGTGTATTATCATTTTGTGATGTTTTGAAGTGACAAAATTAATAATTATCGAATGCTTGCGGTATTCAGGCACACTTTCATAAACACACAGGCTCGCTTCGTGATTTAAATTTAATAGAATTATGTATTTACAACTGCACATATCATTTGGCAATATAACGACTAAATATATCAAACACATTACCCTCCTTTTTGGCTGCGCCACAGACGGGTAAAATAATACATTAACATTTTGAATTCAATTTTTACTATAGAGCTAAAGACAATGAATTTGGTTGTGAGGAAGTATCGCCTAAACAGTTTAATGTTAGAGAAATTAAGGTAAGCATTTTTATTTAAACAAAGTCAAAACACCTTTGACAAGAAAATATTACTTCGAGGCTTATAATACAATAACATATTTTTAATGTCAGCTCCTTTTCCAAGAAACCCAATTTGAGGTTGATTAATAAATATTCCATAAATCACTCTTGCTTCAATTTATATGAAATTATAATTTTGACAATACTTGCACTATTTGCAAAGTCATACTATTCCTCCAATTCAATATTATACATGAGGACATACGTTAAGAATGATTGCTCTTTATTAAAATGGGGAAAAATTGAGAGTTGGCCGTTTCCAAAATCAATTTATATTTATCTACTTTGGTACGCAAAGGTTTACGATTTTACAAAGTAACCGATTACGAATCCCCCGAAAGTCAATAAATTTTTAGCCCCGATAAAATTTCTTATCGCGTATCTATACTCCCTCTATCTGAAGAAGCCTCTCAAGCGAGCGAATCTCATCTTCACGATCTTTTCTTTTAAAGCTGATTTTCATTCACGGAATCCTGCTAGCTATGAAATCCTCCTGATAGTATGGATCTATAGTAACCCCTCAATTTTTCAGCAAAGTATACCTGATGTACCCTCTTTAAAGCTTTCGTGGCAATTTTTCGGCTAAATCATTTCGTATGAATACCAATTTTTCCGAGCATCGACATCCTCGAAGCGATAACAAGTTACAAAGATCAATTCTGTCTTCCTCCTAGCAGTTTGGAGCCTGCCGTGCAACGATGAAACGACGGGATCTCTTACATAATCCACTGTATTGATAGAAAAAAAATTAATTAAAAACAGAAATTAATTAAAATTTAATGATAGGCTGATAAATCAAAACCGACGTTCAGAATTAAAATTGTATTTTAGAATAATTATAATTGTCGCTGCTAAATGTAGTTGCAAATTTTTACTAAGTCGAATTATCTTTATATGTCGTTGAATCATTAGTTCTTCTAAAAGTTCAGCGTTTTTGCTCCACACTTTTTTATACCATGGAACGTAGCAAATATTTTATAATTTATACAGATGGTAATGCTTACGAGATTCGACGTTAAGATTTTATAAATCTCTTAATTCATTTTTAAAAGTAAAATGGACAATAGTCACGAGATATGAAATGTTGATCTCTTATCAGAAAATAAAATATGGGACACGTATTCTTTTTAACGGCGGTAAGTCAAGTTTAAGGAGCGAAACTACCCTTCAAAGTTTCACCCCTCCGATGCTATCTTGGAAACTATTGGAGATACAGAAGTTTCTTAGACAAATGTTTTTTACTCTTTACGTAAATTAACACGATGTTAACACTGGCTATAAATACAGCATAAAATCGTAAACACTTTTTCCCCGGTGTGTTAACTCTCATAAGCTATTAAATATACACAGTGCCAGAATAATACTATTCACTACCCACAATAATAATCTTTATCATCAATTAGTAGCACCAATTTACATATTCCCTTAGATAAAGATAGATATAAAGAATCAGAGTTGAGCATTATCCGAATAAATTTTCTTTACAACAGCTTAAATGGATTTTTTTTTCAAGTTTGCTTACAAACTCAGTATTGTTTTTTGTACAAATAAATATATTTTTACTTTATGAATGTATCGAATATTATTCAATGACAATGAAAATCTTTTATTGCAACGGAAGAATAATTCCCAATAATTCTGTATTATTCAACATTGTGCAGTGACAATAATAGAAATCAAATATGGAACATGGAATGATGTTTCATCGAAATGAATCCGCATACGCATAGAAATGTATTCACTACTACCAAATGAAAGCTGTTTAAAAAAAACTTAGTCGTTGTGTACGAATAAACTTTGCTCGTTATTCAAAGCAAAGTTTACCCAAGTAGGTACACTGAGACTCTCTTTCAATAAATAATGCATTATATAAATCTACCACTCGCCGAGTGGTAAATCGCCCAGGAATTACAACCGATAACAACGAGAATTGAATTGAACAGTACAAGTGACAAAAATTAATCAACACCCACTTCACAGGGCATACGCAAGAGTAATACTCAAAATTGCAGTCCACATCGCCCGGGCTCCCATCTGCCTCGGTTTACAATTTTAACGAATAATCCGCCGCCCCGAATGAGACAAATTACGAAACGGAAAATCGCCCGTTAATTCCCAGCGTCCGCGAAACAAATGACGCTTTCGACATTCACTAGTCAGCCAGCATCGATCGGTCGGTGGCAGCCGGGGGCTCGGGGGCGCCTCGTAAAATGGGAATAATAATTTCATGGACGCCGGGGAGAAAAAGATCGATATTAACGCGACCTTGCGTAAGCGTTTTAGCGGGAAGAAGATTTTTTTTAAAGGGAACCGATAACGAAAGAGGGGGCGACATTCCTAGAATACCTGGAGTAACGCTCCAGGGGGGTGGGGGGGCAGCAAAGAGATAATGCCGAGCTTTCAGAAACGAGGAGAACGTCCCCCTGGTAAGTTCTTAACGGGACGTTTCGACGTCCTGAGAAGCTTCTATCCTCGAACGAGGCAATTACAGACCGTGGTTTACCGGTCGCGTTTACACCCGTAGCCCCTACTATACCTTACTATAGGCTAAGCTCCCTGCCCCCCACTCCGCCTCATGTGATGGCAAACTTAGCCGACGGAGTTGAACCTCTTTGGCACTGGCGTTCGATATCTCGAACAGCTCTAACCAGCTGCACCGAGTTCCGCGTCGTCAAACCTGACCCCCTTTCCCTGACGCCGCCGAGACAGAGACGAGGCTATGACAGGGCATAGGTGTCAGAGGGAGGGGGTGGAATCTATCGCTGTTAAAATGGCTACTGATTAAATACACTTGGGCCCCGATAGTCAACCCCAAAGAGCAAAAGTAGGGGTAGGGTAGGCTGAGGCTAAAAGTCCGGCGGGTAAAAAGTCCCGAATTCAAAATCTCTATTCCTAAACAGTGTATTGAGTTTCGTAGTATACTATGTAAAAGGCGATGTAACGGAGTGCGAAGTAACGCCTTCGTTATTTTATGTATCGAAAACTAAAAGAAATACGTCGTCTGTATTGTTTTATACGGGGTAAACCACAGTTTAAAAGCGTATCAACCAAGTGCGTTAAGATTATATGTTCCTTTAGTAATGCGTGCATGGTATTGTTTATTGCTGAATGATAATATTTTCTAACGTACATATCGCAGAAACTATAGAGGTACCATTGGGGCAAAAGGTCCCTCGGACTGAAAATATATTATTTGTTGTCGTAATAAGATGGCCAAAGTATAAAGAAATGATGCCAAAGTCTTTGAATAATGTTCTTTAGATATTAGTTCAAAGTTAGCCTCTAACTTATATTTTTATTTTTTGTTAAAGAAGCCATGCTTTCCTTTCAATATTGTATACCAAAAAGAATTGGTTTAATAAATATTTGTTGATTTGAAAAGGGGTTTTTACTCAGGTGTTCATTTTAATATTACACGAAAAGACATTAGGGACTTTCTCCCCTAAGCAATGGACTTTTTGCTCCGTGCGTGGGACAAGAAGTCCATGCTGCTTTGACAAACATTTTTTTGGTATAATATAACCATGCAACAGCTTTGTTCCCAAACGTTTGTTTAAGCTTGGGTAATGAAACAGTTGCACAGTTCAGATTCTCATCTACTGGCAATTAAACAGTTGCATGTTTCCTCCACTTTTTGTACGTAAGTATAAGGAATTTGCATTTCAATTGCGAGATGAACTTGGGTGCGTGACCTTTTACTTCGGCACAGTAAAATGACCATTTTTCTGCGAGTAAAGAGGAGAAAATTAAAGTTTTGTAATGTTGGGAGCATTAGGTTTTATGAATCCCTAATAAGTTATTAATATTCTACGTTGTTTAAGTTCTCTTTTACATGTACACGTTTAATGAAGATTATTAGCAATTAAGGTACGAGTCAACAATTAGAGGTTTCGTCTGGTTTACCGAGCAACGAAGATTGTTGATTCTGCACTTTGGTATTTAATAGAACGATAGATGAACGATTAATTATTGAGACCAGAAATTTTTAGGATTTCGTGGTTGAATTACGTAGTGCGCTTATAGTTTGGCACATAATTTGTTTGCACCTTTTCAATTAAACTCCGTAGTAGAGTGAAGTTGCACCTCGTAAACTTTGTAGCTACCTAGACTTAAGTATAAGTTTGATGTAAATTCACAAAGCTAACCAAATTTACAAGCAACGTTAATATACCAGTTTGGCACGATATTAATCAATTTACTACAGAACCCATTTACACCCACGTGAAAGAAAGTACATAGTTTCATTAGTCCTTTGAATTTTGCATTAACTAACTAGTTCCAGCGTCAAATAATTTGCCTAAATACATTCTTCTAACTGAATTTGCCTACAATTATAGCATATATACGGAAAAATTCTTACAGCAGCTAATCCAAAAATATACCAAAAGCTTTCGAAATAAAATTGCTAAACGATATAAGCGTGTCAAATATTTATCGATATATTTTATAATTTCTGAATAGGAAATGGTGAAAAATATTTCACCATAAATGTACCAGTACGAATGCGATGTAAGATAACAGAAAGTCAGAGATGTTTGATTAAAATCACAGTTTTATTATAATTGTCATAATTTAGAAGCAGTAGGCAAAAGCTTTTCACTAATTTATTATGTTTTCTGCTTGCAGCAAATGCGAAGCCATTAACCTTCGACGAAGTGTACAATCAAAGTAGTCCGACAAACTGCACGGTATACTGCGGTGGACTAACTAATGGTCTAACAGAAGAATTAATGCAAAAGACCTTCTCGCCTTTCGGATCCATCCAAGAGATTCGTGTATTCAAGGACAAGGGTTATGCTTTTATCAGGTACATAATTTACTATTACTATCTTTTTCCACATGAGAATACGTATTTATCTCGTATCAAAGGTAAGGGGGTATTCCCATTCGACCGAGCCAAAAAATATATTTTTTTTATTGTATTTTCTGAAGTTCATACTTTTAAGAATATTTTGTTGAAATACTAACGCGAGATCTTGTAAAGTATTTGAACTAAATAGAGAACACCGACGAGCACTTACGAGTACTAACTTTCAACTTTTAAAGGTGTTTTTCACAAAACTACATTTTTTATAAGTGGTTGGCATGAAATCTCGAAAACGAATGTTTCAACTGGCTCCACACAGTGCACAATAATACACCGGACTCGAAATTCCCATCCATCCTAGAAGCAAGTACATATTTCAATTTTTTCGATTTTCCCATAAGCCACAAAATTTGCAAAAATGCGAACAAAGGTAATCTCAGTCCTTAAAATGCTACCATTTTCTCAAAACTCAACTTTTTGTCCTATATATCGGTTGGACGATAGTCACATTTATATAGGCTAATAATTTCTTTAGTTTTCCAGATATTAATAACTCTTGTGGTGAAAATCATGTCAGCCATACAGAATTACACGCGCTGAGAAGGCTACAATATCTCACTTATTATTAACTATTAATAGCAAACAAAATTCCTGAATATACATTAAATGTGAATAAGTAAATGTAGAAGTTTAAAAATTTTGAGAAAAAAAATCCCAGGGATCGCATTAAAATCGAACCGCAGAAGGGGAATACTCCCTTAAGTTTCGCATGTTTTTCGATGACACTTATGCACGACAGAAATAACGTAATGAAATTGTGCGAATGTAACTCAAAAGGGCAGAATAGAATTATTTCATACGAAGCTTAGTTTTCGTGAAAATCGAATTTAAAAGATTGCTGCCTGACTAAATAGATAGCAGTAGAATTTATCAGTAAATCCTCGAATTCAAAGAAATAGAAATTGAAGAATAACTTTCTGGAACAAGGCTTTGCTCGTGAGAGAATTCAAAAGTCCACTTTCTTGAATGAAACCCTCATTGGAAAAAAAGTGTTCCACAATTTCGACTGATTTCTGCCCAAAGATCCATTTCATCACCAATTGTACCATTTCACTCTTGCTTTCTGCCAATTCTTTTTTAACAATTTTTCAAAATCTAGTTTCTCAACAAAAAATTCTGCTCTTTTTCCTTGCTTTTGCACATGGAACCACCTTCTTCCCGACTGTACCATCATGTCGACCACACCCTACATAGGTACTTTGAAATATCCAATCAGGTAGTATTTTATTAAAATGGTATTCTACGCTTTTACGTGTATCTACATAATAGTAGGTACACGTGTGGTAATATAACATCGATTTGCACTACGTTGATCATCAAGCGGTCCAACTGGAATTTTCTATCCCCAACATGTTCCATACGTGTTCATGAATACCCCCTTAAAAAAGCCCGAAAATAGATCACCCAAAATTCATCAGAGGTTTCTCTTTCCAGAGCAAGACTAAAAATCAGTCGTCCCTGGAAGTTTCTCGCTGTATAATGCAGAAAGCGCGTTAATTAAACGGCACCCTTCTTCAGGTACATCCCAGGATGTACAGTTTTCCCGTGACAAACGTCCCCAAAAGTTGAACAATTATTCCAACCGGATTGCCAGCTCACGGAGCGTGCAGGCTCAGGAGCAAGACGCTCCGCTTCTTCTGTAACTTATTAATTTCAAAAGTTTGCCCGGGCGAGCGGGTGTCCTGCGTCGATCTCTCGATCCCTCGCGTCCCCCAAGACCGCGCCGCAATTGTTGTTGAAATATCGCGATGATATACGTCACGTGTAATATCTCTTCGAGATGTCACCGCGACGTGAAGTCCCCGAAGTGAGCGCGGAGTCCAAGCGCGCCGCAGTCGGGGACGATCGCGTGGAAAGAAACGGGCAAAACGGGCGTTAAGCTGGTCGATAGAGAAAGTTCCAACGTACACGGGCGGGCACTCGAAAGTGAATACTTCATACTTAAACTGGGCTCCTGGCGTGCGGCAACTTTTAAGGCTGAGCAGTCTAATCGGTGGGCGAATTAAATCGACACTCCCGCGAAGTAATAAGAAGTACAAAAGGTATCGACAGGCGGGCTGTTTGCTTTTGAAAACTATTTTCTTAAGACGTTCACTTGGGAAGTCGGTGGAAGTTCGTTCTATGGAAGGATTTTTTACGTTGTCTAACAATAAAGAAGATAAACGTTTGTTGGTTAAGCCTTCGAGCTGTGGCGGACTAGCCGGGATATCAGCTGGCCCGATGGCAAGTGGGCCCCCTTAAGGGTACTACTTAGGCAGTCGTTTCTGTCTAAAGTGAAGCATTTCTGTTTCAATTAATTATATAGAATCAAATTGAAACTGAGATTTGTTCTTTGGCATGAAGTTTATTAACATCCTGTGCTTTAAAAAACATGTTTGTTTGGTCAAAAATATGCATTATATATGGCGCTACAGATGGATACTTAAAGGGTTTTTTGTTTAAAAAATGTTTCTTTTGTTTTGGAGTGATAACTCAAAAACGGAGGTTCCAATCGGTTCAAAACAAATTCGAGCATGTTCACAAAATGTGTAGTTTCGGACCGGACCTAAATTGGGGTTAGACAACCCTGGTAAGGTCAAGAAATACAGAAACTTTGGTCAGTTATTTCTAAGTGGCAAAAACACTTTTTTCGATTAAAATTTTTCAACAAAGATAGGAGCGTTTTTGAATAATGTCCACAATTTTATTTCAAGTTCTCTTTAAAAACAAATATGTCGGTCGAGAGTATACTACAGCGTGTAGGGTTTGAACTGTGTGCTTATCTACGTTATTTCTGATGAACAGATTGCTGAAACGAAATTTTAACAGTAGAATATTAAATAAAAATAGGTTGTCTGTCGGCCGACGTTCAATTCTGTCCATATTTTATTTTTTACCTGACTTATGCGTAAATAAAAGTCCATTTTCTTACACACGAAACTGAGCTTTTTGCTTCAAAGTGCTTCGAGGGCAAAGTGCTTCATATCATATTGATACGTGTATGAAGTAGCACACAAACTTTTATTTCAACATATCGTCTACTTTTCTTTAAAGTCCCAAAGGTCCCCCACACCTCAGGCCGAGACTAGAACACAAAACGTAAATAAAATCGCATATACGTGCTCCTCTTAAATTCAACAACATGCACAACTTAAAAATAATAGATCATTCACTGTATGTTTAACAGATCAATGGCAACTCGTAGGAACAAGAACGAAGTAAATATAAAAACTACTCCAAAATTCAGTTCACATTATGAAAAATTAAGAAACCAGACTTTTCTGCAATTTTTTAAACAAAATCATCTCCGTAGACACAATGAATATTTCTTAACGTTATTTTAATAGAGCTAACAATAAGAAGCATCGATTTAAGTGAGGCAGGCAAAAATGTAAAATCGGAAGGACATTGGGGGAGGCGCGTCGTGGAATTTGTTGAAAGCACTGACAGCACCATGATGTCCTTACCGAGCTTTTGGCATCTGACAAGGGTGCAATGATGCTTTCAAAATTGATAGCTGATTTCGGTATGCGCCCAGAATCACTTGCATATTCAATCGATATTCTCGTACGTCAGTATGGCACGATCAGGAGGAAAATAACCATGACTCTGCGATTCGAGAGACCACACCACTACTACCAACGACCTATCTCGTTTGCCTCGGGGCAAATTGCAAATATTACAATAAAAGGCTACTATCCCGCGTTTCAGGCGTCATTAATTCTAGATCACCGTTCTACTCGGCTATCGCGCTAATAAAAATCCTTCGGTAGCAGTAAAAATAATTGCATAATATAATTGGACCTATTTTCGCATTCATTGGAATATAAACAGCTTCCTAAATCTTCAAACAGGAATGGAATTATTATTATTCCATAAGAGGCGTAGGTACAAGCTGACGTGGAAGAAAAGAGGGATAGATTTCCTGTATAATTGAAGACAACTGTTCAAACAGGCAAAATTAAATCTTGTTGCTGGGAAAATACGTAATGCTTGTAAATTTTGCAACAGAGATAGTTTTCCACATAATTACAGTCGCTACTTTCTCCAGAATATTTTTCTAGGAGGAATTACAGGAATGTTTAAGGCAACTTCATATGTAGGTACTAATGTGCATGGGGTAAAATTACTAATTGACTAATTTCTATATTGGTTAGTTCTTTTTTGTTTTACTCGGCACACGTATGTAGGTGTTTTTGGGGAACCAGAATTGTAAAATATATAATAATTAATTTAATATTTCAGTATGGATGTTTGATAAATTGGTAGACTTATTATTAAAGACACTATAATTCCATTTAGAAAACAGTGTATGTTTCCATTTAAAACAATATTGATAATATTGTGTCATCGAGGAAACTTATCCGAGTCCTCTGCAGATCAAATATTACTTTCCTCTTATTACTATCGGTAATCGTGAAACTAAAGTAGAATTGATCTCGCAATAAAAAATAATTACCCGTCGCAATAACGAATCAAAAACATTTGACGAATAAACTGTGACGTAATGCAGAATATTCCTTGCCCAGAATCGAGAAACACTCGACCGGATAAAGCGTTGAGCAGCACGACCTGCTGCTATCGGCGCACTAATATTTTGCGTGACAGAAGAAGAAACGTGGCTGGGAGCGTCGCGAATCCAAGGAGCATTTCCACTCTTAAAGGAGTATCTATCAGTGGCCGTTAAAGGCGGCTAGGTTTCCTTGACCCACCTTGGAGCAAGCCAGCATGGAGCGCGGAAGGATAGGTCGAAATCGAGCAATGGCCACGGGAGAAAAGAGACCGGCTAAGGGGACGAAAAACTCTTTTCCCTCCCTGCTTCCCATCGGTTCTTTCGACCTGGGCCGACGTTTCTCGCGCGCATTCTACGCTATTCAGCGTCGCTCTTCTTTCTTCCGGTCTCACCGGCAGCGACCCTCCCCCTGTCAGTATCTTTTCGTGTGTCTGCTGCAGTTCCACCGCCCGTGGACAATGTCCGCCGTTCGGATATCTGCCGTCTAATTGCTCTTCCTTCTTCCATTCTTCTATAGTCAGGGGCCGCGGAAACGAATATCTCGGGATGACGTATGGACTTACTCTTGGATACACTGTATAGACGGGAGGAGGCCAGTATGGGAAAGATGTTGAGGGCGAGAGAGAATGGAGATGGAGAGGACGGAAGGGAGATAGAGAGAGAATGGGGCAGAGAAGGAGAGATCCTTTCTTCCCGGTGAAAAGAAAGAATCTTATCTACTGCTGGTTATCGGTCGGGCTTTAGACTTCGGTGTGAGAACGAGGCGGCGGCAGAAAGAGGGTTGGTTGCTGACGATGACCATCCTTCGTCGTACTCGAGGACGTGGATGGAGAATGAACTTCTGGACGGAACTCCTATTGTGCAGTCCTGGACACGGACGTTAAAAGTGACCTAATCTCTCGATAAATTCGATGATTTTTCGTCGGTCCTTGCTGCCACCCGGTGTCGTATTCGTCAATCCACGATTGAGCTCTCGCGAGATGCTCGAGCCACGAGAATTGATCGAATTTCGCCGGGGAACGTGCCCGGAATGGACACGCGATAGCTGATATACGTTTTAAGGTAACCGGATATGGGACACGAGGATCCGGAGTACTGTGACCTACTATTCCAATACTTTCAATTTCTTCCATAATATTAACGTCACCAGTACGCAGGGCTCTTTAATGCGAGTTGAAAGAAATTTCAGAGATTCTTTCACGATGTTTCATCGTGTGTGGTTTAAACTTCCTGGGTAATTGTTTAATCATCAAACCTTCGGTGTCAATAATATGTGCCTCAACGTCAAGTATAGATATTTACGTACCTACATAGAATTACGTTCACTTTGGATATATATTCTTAAAACTTGAAAATCGTGTTGTGTGGAGCAGCTAAAAAGCAGAGACATAACATGCCAACAGCAGGATACATTGCTGATAATCTTCTTATTAAAAAAGAAAATTTACTTTGAATTTCACAAGTAGATCTCAATTGTTAAAAATACTAGGATAAAAGGGGGTAATAGCGGTCACTTAAGCGATAATTGTAAACAAAAATCAAGATGTGGAGTGAAATATTTCTTGGAAATGATTTTTTTATAAACTTAAGCTATCAACATTGTAGGATTCGAAAATAACTAGTATTATACTGATTTATTCAGTAAAATTACGAAACACATCGTTGTCCGCTAACCGCGCCTGCCCCATTCTCCCCTAATAATTATTTTGTATTTAATATTCATTATTCATTTTTCCCTGCCCTTTATAAAATCTCCTATTGTATAAAATCTTTAAATCAAACATTATCTTACTTACATTTACCCAAGAAATTATTACACAAATGATTTATCAGAAAGTAAAGTAATAAAACGTCACAATTGAATGCGTTTCGAGACAAATGTTTACAAACGAGAACTCCGTGAATTAAAGTACAGATGAAGAAACGACAAACGTTTTAGTACCTTTATTTACTTGCACATTTAAACAACAATTCAAGCCAACAAATAATGCGCGAGCAAAATCTTTTTTAAAGAATACATTTTACCAATCAGCCACCGTTTCGTCCAGACAAAATACTTCATTGAAATCGTATCCTCCGCTACGTATTAGCATGCAGCTTCTGCGACACAATCCAAGCACAACGCAACACAAAGGACATCGCATAAAAGGAATTTTAAATTGAAATAATTCCACCTTAATAACACCCCCCGCGCGTACATTGTGCTCTACCGCGTTCCACTTGGAACGCCAAGATACGCGTATATATTTAAATAAGTATATACCCGCCGTGCCTCCAGCCGAGTATTTATTTTCCACGGGGCTCCTCGGGATCATTTGATCATAGGACGGAATATCCCGTTCGTTAAAGGACGGAAGCTGTATTCTGAATCCTGCAGGGCGAGCATCCGTACACAAGATTATCTTTATAATGCCCCTAAAAACGACGTGTTTATGTCCGGCAGCGCGGCATAACGTACCCCCCCTCGCCGCCCGGGTTACATAGACGACATTTACGGGGACATATCACCCCTTGAATCTTGGGTAAACGCCAAATGGCAAACTTTAACCTCCCCGTAATTGAAGGACTCGATAAATAAGCCACTGTCCGCGTTCTTAGGAATGCGAATCCGCCTGTAATACCATGGACGACGACGGTTCGGATTCGGCCCCGCCATAATAAATAAATAGCGCGCGACAAAGAACAAGATAACACCGTCGGCCAGCAAAAGGGGCGAACGGGGGGTGGATGGCCAGCTCGGTCGTTATCGACGAAATGATAACATCGATGGGAGGGTGGCAGAGAAAGAGAGAGAGAGAGAGAGGGGCGAGGGGGTGGTCTGTTCGTGTGCTCGATACACTTTGAACGCTCTCCAAACTGTATGAAATTCAAAGTAGCGCCGATATACATACATACGCGGGGGTTACGATTTAACGTGGAATCTCTGGGCCCATGGTAATCTAGATTCCGCGGGATTCACAATTATCGTGGTTATTCGTGCGCGCAGGAAAAATCGCATAAATTAAACTGCAGGAATCGCTGAGTGCACTAGTAGCTGACCATTTCGTTAAAGCTACGATAATAAGGTCCTGTGTAACTGGCGGAAAGAGTGCCGGATCGCGCTACGTATTCCTCCCTCCCTCCACCCCTTATGTGCGAGGCTATGTGTTGGGAGGGTTCGACTGCACTCGTCACACATGGCAGAGAGGGAATATGTTTGAAATGAATTTTTAATGCGAGATAGGTTTGGGGTACACAGGGTGCGGCTGAAAGGATGGTAGAAGCGGGCAGAAGGTGATTCTCTGCCGAAAAATGAATCAAAAGGGTGGAATAAAATTTTCTCATTCGAGACTTGGTTTTCGCGAAAATTGATTTTGAGCTTTGGCGGGACACGCATGTGCCGGAGTGAGAATTGATACAATGATAATTGGGATGGGCTGATACTAGGGAGACACGAGAATGTCGGCATCTAATTACTTTTCGGCTCTGATTATTATAGTGTTTCTTGAGATATAGTTGCCACACTCAAACCTCGAATCGCAGTGATTAATATGTGTAGTCACTGTAAATTCGTTGAGAGAAATTTCACGCGTTACAAAACCAATCATTTTTTAACGCAGGCAACTCCAAATTGGAATTTGAATATTTCAAAATTTAGTTAACGACTCCGAGAAATTCTTGGGTATTTCTCTTTAGGCTACTTTAAAGAAGCTGTTTGCAGCATATGGTTTTCGTTTACAGTAAGAGAATTGAAATTTGGGGGTGAAAGTTTGTAGAGAACATTAAAATTTTCCAGCGTCGTTGGAAATGAAATGAAATGGATTTATCCTTTTTCACGTAAGCGCGTCATGTTTTGTATAAAAGCGTCGCAGGATTATCGGTTATTTTAAGAATACACGTGTTCGCGTTTAAGGGAAACGTTTGAAGCTAATCTGGTTGTATTTCAGGTTTTCTACCAAAGAATCGGCGACACACGCTATTGTGGCAGTACACAACACCGACATCAATGGTCAAACGGTGAAATGCAGCTGGGGCAAGGAGAGCGGAGACCCGAACAATTCTCAACAAACTGGGCAGGTAAACGTTCGCTCTTTTATTGAACCTCCATGAAAAGGGGAGGCGATGAAATTCACGACAACTGTGCCGGATAAAATTTGAAACGTTACTTAGGATGCACTTCTAAATCATTTATTTTATGGATTATCTCGTAGAGACATAGGAAAACACGGATACGTGGAACTCGTATCTCGTTTCCTAAATTCTTAAACTATATCGCTCGTAAAAGATATCTATAAGAACAGAAGGTACGCGTGCCCTGAGAAACGTTTACGAATACTTTTCACGAGAATATAAGAACAGAATAAAAATGCACAATTTGCCGGAATGTTTCGGAAGACTTTGGCTATTTTTTGTAACAGATTAAAATTCAATTAAATTAATGGTATCTGATTATTTTCAATTACAATTTGCGGAATACTATATTTAACTCAAAATAAGGTCGACGTTTTACTTTTTAAGAGACGTGACTTACGTAAAAGAACTAATAATTATTGTAAACCGAGAGTTAATATATGGTCTAGGTATTAATACTTGAGACGCGAAAGAAATATCAGAATAAGTATTAATTTAAATTGGAAAAAATGAACGCGTAAGTTATGCTGGGTGATGCATAAAGTGGTAGAAGGTGTTTTCGGGAAACTACTAGGTGTAACGATCAAATTCTTTTCTGAAACCTGAGACCTCAGTGGGACCGTTTATGTGATATATGCGGTATCGCTACCGGGTTGCCCCCCACGAGACGCATAAACGTAATAATTTATATACTATTTCGTTTGAAAAAGTGACAGTATGCCTTCCTGGTTGTACAACTCCTTTACATTTTTCGGTGCTTCTTTAAATAACTAATACCTGCCATTTCAAGTGCTTGTCACATGACATAAAACTGGGAACACGTGAACAGTTAAAAAAAAGCATGAAAATTATGTGGAGTTCATACCCACCTCCTTAATTATGCTACCTGTGAGAAAAAGTTTATTTAATTGTAACGAGATAAAGGAATAACGTCCCTAGTCCCTGAAAATAGTTCAGCATTTAATCTGCATACGTCACAGAAAGAACAATAATTAACTTTATAATTATAAAAAATATTTGTGGCCGTTCCTAATAGTTTTCGAGAAAATAGCATGCACGATTTTATAAGGTCATTCTTGCATAATGAATACCTTAAACCTTAAATTCCCTATAAATTTAGTGTAGAGTTTAAGTCTAATCTGAGAATTATTGCACTTTTTGTACTTATCAACTTACACGATAACTGCATCGTATAAAGTAAGAAAGGTCGTTGCACAATGAACGGGTATAGCAGTATAGTAAATCTGATAAAAAGGTCATATTTTGTATAACAGCTTTTTACGAGTCCGCGTCAATGTCACTGCTGTAATATTTAGAGAAATACTATCCGCAAGAAAATAAGTAAAACCCCGAATACACTGATACATAATTTAAATAAATAGGAATGGAATAGCACAGAATTAAGGGGAACATAACTTGGAAAGTTCGCATTTCAGCTGTATTTTGACTTTAGAGGTAGGTGCCAAAGATCCCAGCAATTAGTGCTGAGTTCACTTTGAACTAGAGCCGAGTTAGGGTTTGAATTAGAGATTGAATCGAATCGAATGTATTCTCTTGGTAGGCGTTTCCACTGTAATCAGACCATAGTTACGCTTAAAGTCAAACAAGAGGATCCCAAAATCATTTTACAATTTCTATTCCGATACTGCATAAACAAGAACCATAGAAATTGTTTACTAAAACAGACGACTTTTCAATCCCCCTAAAAACACTCGTACTGCGAGGCTAAAATCAAGATCGGCTATAACGATCTTTATAAAACCCAACGAACCTGCCCGCGTCCAACTCGAATCGCTTCAAATCCTTCGTTCCAGCTTCGTTTCCCTTAATCCCCAAAAATGGAATACTAATTTTATCGGGAATCCATTCCGTCTCATTTGAAAGTAAAATATCAAGCTGCTACGTATCGCTGGCGTCCGTGAATCGCGAAAAGTGAAATCCTGTGAAATATTGGCGAAAGGAAATAATTACAGCATTCGATCACTAGCTTCATCCGGTTCAGGCTACGCGCTCGGTACACGACCAGCTAGTACGGGGCTAGTGGAGGAGTAAAAACGGAAGGCGGAAGGGGGAAGGAGGGAGGACAGGGAATCGTGCAAGATTCCGGTCTATTCACAAGCCTTGATCTAAAGTGTGTCTATCGGGTCTCTTAGCAATTAGCGGCAGTAGGACGAGTGAGTACGTCCGATCTGGAAATGGTAGCCGAAGTACGCCCTCGCCTCCCTCGCCCTCTCCTCAGTAGTACTTCCATCCATCCATCCACTGTTACTCGGCCCGTGACATCGCTCTAATTGATCCCTATTCCCATAACGCGCTTCTCCCACGAGTACCGGGGATATCGCATTACTACGTACCTCATCATGGCCTCACGGTCTCATACTCGGCGCAGTTGCACCGCTTCTGTGTTCGATCTCTTTCTTAGCCCCGCTAAATTAGCTTGGAAACGTCGCGGGCGACAATCGAGGCCTTTACTTTGGGCTCCTCCGCTCGCCCTCTTTACAATATTAGTCTTCAGAGACGCTCTTCGTTAAGTACCGTCTCAATGACCGCGGTGGCAATGAATTATGAGAGGGAGGGATGAGAAAGCAGCTACATTATAAATGCATTCGTCAAAGATTAATGGTGAAACGTTGTTACGAAGCCCACTAGTACCTTATGGACAGGATCCTCGCTTGTGTCAACAAGGCGTGCCAGCTTCACTGGCGTTGCCCCAAAGAGGGTTGAAAACCCAATTGCTTCCTCCTTGAATAATTGTAAGCTTAGCTGCTGGTCAGTGTAGCAGAATTATGCTAATATTATGAACGAGTATGTACATTGGGGTGAAAATTTTAGGGGAATTGTTTTTAAGGTTTTCTATGTAAATTTTGAGCCTGACTGGATAAGGGGAGAAGGAGCCTCTGGGCCCTTGGACATTTAGATAGTTACTTAAAAGCGCACAAAGTCGATTTTATTTAATTATCCTCTAAGTTATTGATTACATAAAAAAAATATGCCAGACAAAAGTTGTAGATCTCGATCATAAAATATGTATAATTATTCTAGGGCGTTCCTAAGAACGTGTAAGCATTTCCAACCAAGTAGCTGTGAAAGACACACAACCCTATCAACTATCAACTATCTTTTCCCTTTTTTTCCTTTATTCCGATCCCACTGTCCAACGTGAAACCTCAAAGGAACACCCTGCGATCAGTATTCGCGGCTAAAGGGTTAATAACACCCGCGGCAGAAGGATTTGCTACGAAAATTCGAAAATGCAGCAGCTGGGGCGGCGGCGCATTGAAGTAATCGCCGGATCGCTCCCCTTCCGACAATTTAACGGCGCGCATGAAACATTACGAGGGTTTTTAAAAGCGCGCGGTATTACCATTCTTAACCCTATTGACATCGTTAAGCGTAAAAGCCAGGCAATGTCCCTGCTCTTTTCTGTTTCATTGATCCCCGTGCTCTTCCAGGCGTTATCGTCGGCGACGTATCCATACTACGCGGCGGCAGCAGCTGCCGCCGCGGCGGCGGCGGGCGTCGCGGGTGTCGGAGGCGTCGGTGGCGTTGGCGGTGCTGGCCAGCTGGGGTACTGGTATCCGCCCCAATCCTACCCCACGACAGCGGGACAGATGCAGGCTGGTGGTTTCCTCCAAGGGATGCAGGGATACACTTACGGACAGTTCGCTGGATATCAACAGGCGCAATACATGGGGTAAATATCCATTAGAAACTCTTATTCCTACATCCGCTACGGCCTTCACTCTCGCCTTGCATTGAGCATCAGGCCGGGGAACGAGAAGCACGCGTACGTTTCTTTAATCTAGGATGATCTTCAAAGAAACGAGTACGCGGTTGGGTCAGGGAAGACCCGGGGGCCGTAGTAGAGTCGAAGAAATGGGAGCGCGATTGGGTCGGAGATGACCCGGGGGCCGTAGTAAGATTATAGGAATAGGAACGCGGTTGGGTGGAAAGCACCCGAGGATAGTGGTAGGGTTAAACGAAGTAAGAATGCTTTTGCTGCAGCGGTTCTGGGGTATCATGCCTCACAGAGACATAGTGATGTGGTAAAAGTAGTGAAGGGAAAAATTGCTAGCATCCTTGAGTGCGCTGCAGATAATTCAAGAGCTCTGAGGTGAATTCCTTGGTATTAGTACTGTAAGTTCCTGGGACTTGTAGGAATAGAAGTAAATATGTGTAACAGTGTAGGGATATCGTTTCACAGTACATAGGTGAGTGGGTACCAGGTTAGGCAGCATATCTCTGCAAGGCACTGTACGTTTTTCAAGGAACTGGGAATTATTTCAATGCAGTGGCACTGGGTTAAAGGCTGTACAGTTCATTACAGTCTTCTTATCGGAAGACAACACCACCTTCCCCACTCTGTGGCCAGATTTTTTAGGAACAACGACGTCAGGTCACTTGCTGTTCTTATGTTCTCGCATATTGACGATTATTTTACACTCGACTTTTGATGAGTAGAGTCTGTATACTGGATACCCCTAAATTTATCTTCAGTAGAAATTACATGCTGGTCTGCATAGTAGATGCACTTTATAACTCACATTAACATATTGCCTAAGAAAACGTTATACTTGACCACAATGAACAAATTTTAAGGTCAACAAATATACATATATCCCTTCGAGTAGTAAAACTTCAAGGTAAATTGTATAGTATGAATATACACAAGATTGCAAAGGGCACCGATTTGCATGATGCATTTCATAAGCATAATTAATACAATTTGTACAATTTATATTCCTTATTACACGTAAAACCCTGAATTTTTTAAAGAAGAAAGTAGCATTTACAATACCACTGAACTGAGGGAAGCAGAAAATAGTTTTAAAAAAAGGGTCTTTTGTATATTATTATCATAATAGACATCTGTGCAGATTTTAAAAACTGTTACGCCCAACTTGTTTTCTTTTGTCAAGTGAACAGTACTTCTGTCGTTTTAATAGTGGTTTGTTAGAAGTGTCTATTATCCCCGCTTCGCTTGCATTTTCTCTGTAAAGAAACAGGATCAATTGTAACTCGCCAGTTGCTCGAAACGAGACTGTCGCAGCTTTGTTGACACGACTTAAGTAACAGCAATTCTTTTGATTCCCCTTTCGAGGACAAACTGCAGATAAACTTCAACAATACACCACTTGATTTTCTATTTCAAATTAACGAGCGCAACCACGGTCTTTTGAGCCTTCTTTCACAAATTTACTAACATTTTTTTTTGTCTAATGAGAATTTAAATGAAATACAAAAAAAAATTTAAAATACGATCGCAGCTGAAAGTATTATGTAACTTTTGGAAGTTAATTTGTTTCTATGTTTAAAAATAAATATTTCTATCAATACACTGTGTGACTCTGATTGCCAAAGGTGTAAAATAAAAGAAAGTGAATGAAGTTATTTAAACGATAACTCCATAACAAAGTACAATTATTATAATGTCACATTAGTGGTATTTTGCATTTAATTATCTATTTTAAATTATAAATTTCGTATCTTTTAAATTTTATTTGTGCCTCAAAGTTATGCCAAAATGTCATTAATAATCATACTAAATTAAGCCAATAAATGATTTACACGATGTAGTATGTAACCTTGAACTAGAAAGATGTACCACTGCAAACAGTTTGCGAATACAAACGATAATAGAATAGGACCAGTGCTTGCAGAAATGGGCGAATAAACCAGTAAATAAATTTAATTGGAAATTCGACTGCGTCGTAAAGTAGTAAATACTGCGCTCGTTTAAACTGTGACCTGCAAATGCGGAAGGTACAAAAGGGCGCAACTTTTAAGGATCACACAGTATATACCTCGAGGAAATTTCTGGAATAGAATATCTCTCGACGCTTTTACGATCTATGAAATGACGCCCTTAAAGTGGATATCCAAATGTTTCTGGAGTATCGTCAGGACTGTAAAATAAGTAATGGTATACGTTCGAAATAAACTAAAGCATTTAATTGTGTATGTAGCAAAGTGTGGAACTGAAACTGACGTTTTACACCCTCTATGAGATTTAAACGGTACGAAAATTAAGGAAGCGTCCTTCGTAAAACGCTATCAAATGTTCTTCGACATTAATCGTTGGCAGGTCGGTCAAAAGCGAAGAAGATATGCTAAGAAATTCTGAAATAGGTCGCCAAAGTTGAGCAGCATATCTTACTCGCCTTGAGGATGAAAAATTATTTGCTTGGGAGCATACGCGTTCTGTGGTTACATAGAAACCAATTTGTTCTTCATTTATGCTTAATAATAATAATTACATTTGGTTCTTAAATTTCGTGCACTATTAAAAATAGTGCGTTTCACGCTTCGTGTAATAAATCCTTTACCCCGTTGTTCTACCTTTCAATTGCACCTGAATCACTTCACATTTCTACAAGGAAAATCTGTTGGATGGTCTCGTAAGTAACTTTGTATCCGCAAATTTGCTGGGTGCATAAACAGCTAAATAAGTAGCTTGGAGTACAGAATGCGTTAATGCAATATAATATAATATAGATAGAAAATAAGGGGTTCTAAATTACAGTACATAAGTTATTATTAACTGCTATTATTGCCAGCTATTAAAATTCCAGCTATTCCATAGAAACATAATGCAAAACATGGTGTTACCTTTATTTAGTGTAATTACTATTTAATTATTATGTATCATTAAATGCCTGAGATTCATATAACGTAAAAAATAGAATGTAATTTTTGCTGCAACCAGGAAAATGGACGATTCATCGTGTAAAAATGAATATTCAATTTGCAAGAAAATTTGTTTGCGCGCGGATGGGTTTTCTACGAAACAGAATGTGGTTTAAATAATACACAGTTGTATTTTTATAGATTATGTATTGACTTCTTATTCCATTGAAAGTTACTGAAAATGTCGCTCCGAATGTTGCACGTGAATATAAAATACTAATCCATTTCCACTTTGTAATTTTTCAGATGTTTTTGTTCAGACTTTTTCATTAAAACTGGTCAAATAAAAATCAGAAGCAGCGATTGGTGGTCAAGAAATTCAATATTTTATTGCCATAAGTAATTCAAACACAATTTTTCATGTGCACTAGAAAACAAACAGTTTGTCAGAATGGAGTGTATTGATTGAGCTCTATCACTGTCATAAGCAGAAACGGCGAGTAATAGTCAGACACGATAACTAAATCGTATTCACATGGGAAGGCTGCGATCGTGAAGTGTACTTTTTAGACGAAACCGAGGTGAAAATTTAAAGGTAGAAATATATAAACCTTCCCAGAATATTCGACGCTAACACTTAGCCATTTTTATGAAAATTCATTTTATACAGCAAAATTATTAGTCGTTCAATCGATTTCATTTTTATTTCAAATTGTAAATGTTGATGAAAGGAATAAAAAAAGGTCCATTATGCAACGTGACTTTGCTATCACTCATTTACCCAGAAAATAGAGTACCCAGTAGTACAGTGCACTAATTAGTCAGACATTTACGCGAGAACCCTGAGACCCAATTTACTCGTGAACTAGACATTCTACGAAAAAATTATATTCCTCATTTTCAATTCAGTTTAACACGTAGAATTCGCCACATTTTCGGTTGCGCTGCGAATTACATTTTAGCCTGCGTATTTCTGAAATCTTCACTTGCATTGATAATGAAAGCGTTCTTCCACGCCAATTCAATCGTATCTTGCAGCTGATATTAGGGAGTTTATTTTTAAACGAATTCCTAAGCCAGCAAACTGATTAATGCCCCTTAATCTTTCATCGACTACATCATATTTTAATTTCATCCAGATGTCTAACATCAAATGCAACAGAAAGATTAAATGAATTAAATGCTTCCTATCTAGGCTTCACACAAGAATTTGTAACGCGTCATATGAATCTTTCGAATTTCTCGCGAGTCTTGTTGACCGATTTCTATGGGACGTCCAACTATGTGCTCAGGTTGTTGAACGGAGTAGTAAACATTGTACTCTTAACAGAGATATCGAATCGAGTTTGCGCGTTTGCCGATCGCGCAATTTTTAGAGATTACGCGGCACAGACGAATGGGATGCTTTCCGGTGAATATCTTTCGACGTTCTTACGATCCGTAAAACGACGCTCTTAAAAGAGCGTACCCGAATGCTTTTCGAGCGTTACCAGGATTGTAAACCAGTAATGTAAGAAATCCTGTATAACCGAAAACTTTCGGTGCCCCGCATTGCGCGGTAAACGTTTAAAAACCTTTAGGCGACAATACATTTATTCGCGTAACTTTGAAATTCCCTATTTCGATCATCTCGCGTGAATTATAAATCGTTTTTACCATAGCGCCCTTGGTGGGAATTATTTATCGCGAAAAACCACTGCGTCTATGAATATTAATGAACGCTTTGGTTTTAATGCTTTCGATACTTACAAATGAAATTTATTCGTCCGGTTATTTCTTAATCAGTTTTTATCACTATACAGCACAGCTTCTAGTTTCTTTCATACACGTGAAATATTTTCCTACTTTTTTCCAGTCTCCTCCTTCGTGCGTGGTAACTCAGAAAAGCTGCATACAATTGATTTGTCCCATAAATTTATTTCCATCGCGTCTGCCGTGTTCGCGTGTGCGGCTCGTAAAGTATGTTAAAAATGTTATTGGAAGGTAGGCGTTGACGTTGCATAACTCACAGCCATAAGAGATCTCGTGTTACAACGACGGAACGTAAATGCAGAGCGTTATAAAACTGTCAGTTCGGTACTAAACGTTATCTAACAACAATTTTAAGTGTAAAGTCGAACGTCGAGTAATAGTAAATCTGTGTGGTAGGCAGGGCATCGGTTCTACCTTTTTTCCTTGCCACACAGATTGTAGATACTTATTCAAGTTTGCATGAAATTTATGTGCAACTTGATACATGCATTTTATTTTATCTTGTTTTGCCATTTAATCCTGAACTCAGTAGCCAAGGATTTTATTTATGGCACAATTTTTTTCTCCATATATTTGTTCAATAATGAACAATTTATTCAATTACATATTGATTGTCAGTATTGAAGTCTCTCGCAACATATATTTTGCAATTATACACGTGACCTTTATCAAATTTATACTAGGGATATTTTAGCATTTATTTATATAGCAACTTTCAACATTTGTCTAGAAAAAATCTTGATATCTAATTATTATATCCAACGAAAGTACGTAAATGGTCCTCATTTTCATTATGTTCTGATAGTCGTGATAAAACACAGCTATTGTTCTTCCCTAATTCTTTTTTGCATTTAACATTTCCAATGGAATACAGGACACTATTACAAATGAGTAAATGGCAGAACAACAATGCATCACGACTTCAAAGCGTAACTTGATTCAGGCTCGCTGCGATTTATACCATTCTACGTGTAACATGTGTCGCAAACAATAAACAAATGCTACCTGGAAAAAGTACACGTCAGTAATACATTTGAAGGGTAAGGGGGGAAAAAACGGGGAATGTCCATTTTTCGTAATTCTGCGATTTATAGCATATTTTGTTGGTGGCAACTGGGACTACCGAACTGTCGAGTCACAAAGGGTTATGGAGTCCAAATACCGCCGTAAGATACCGATAAAGATTTGGTATACTGGTTAAAAGCAGGAGGAAGAAAATTATATAAGAAAAATAATTTCATTGAACCTTGTCTCTTTACTGGTGGACCAAAGTATTACAGCTTAATTTTCCGAATAAATCTCTTGTACAACATTCCCTGGTTTTCCCCTTACCCTTCATTTACAGGTTCCAAAAAATAACCATAAAGACAACAACTGCTCCTTACACATTAATCTATCACTATTTAAAATTCATCTAAATTTCCTCCCTACGAGTTCTACACAAATGTAACGAGAGCTTCTGCACGCTAGCCAAAATATACCGTGCAACAATTCGTATTACATCTGGCACAGGATATCGACCCGTTGCCCGTTTCAAGTTGAATGAGCAAAAATTCTCTTTTCCCCCCTCTCTAGAACGTGCTCATTTATTTACGCGGGAATTATATGTACAACCTGTAAATACAGAATGGGAATGGGTGTCCATGCCGCTGGCACGCCAGCAGGCTGGGGCCAGGGATTACCCGGGGGACCACAGTTACCGTCACACCATGCCACGACGGTCACGGCACCCCCAGGGGTGCAAGCCGCGCCCCCACCACCTCCACCGCCGGCACAAATGATGGCCTACCCGATGCAACAGTTCCAGGTATCCATTATCTTTCTGTGTGCCTTCTTTCTATGCGCGTTGCATATTCTATTCTATATGTCCCCGTACTCGATGTAAGTGTACCCTGCTTCTCGTATCTCTGCATTGTATTGCCAACTTGATCCATTCATTGGGAGATCAACGAATTCGATCAATCGCGCGATTCTCACAGTTATGCAACGACGGGCACAAAGGGGAAGCATTTCTTTCATGCGTGCTTCCATTTCCCCCTGACCCTGTTGCCGTAATAAGGGCGCACTGCTTAAAATAAATACGGGATAATATTCTTGAAAAGCTTTGATGAATGAAACATGAAATGTTTTGTACCTGATACGTCACAGTGTATTTTCTTTTATCGAACTTTTACACAGATGAGAAATTCTGTAATCTGATATTAACCATGTACCCAGCTTTTCTTCTAATCCGATCGAATAGTAAAGAATGAATGGATCAAATTATGGTAATAGTTTTCCAAGTTTCAGTCTTGGCTTCTGTACGCAGTAAAAGATTTCATGAGGTGACTGGATGATTGTTGATTGAGAACATTTGTGTAATGAGTGACTTCTTTCATAGGATTGTTTGTTTCATTGTCCCTGAAAATGTTAAACAGAGAATCGGTTTACGTGTTGCACTTCATTCGTGTTAAGCGATGGTAACGGCCACATAGTGAATGTCGCACCCTCCCATTTTTACACGCATGAATTTCTGCAACACATCCTCGTGGTCACTTTCCTCGTCATGCATGCGGCTTCGTCGATCAAATTTAATTACCATTTGTGAAAAACGTAAATTCCTGTTTCCGCTATTCCATTGAAATGTCCCATTTCTGTTTCCAATTATTTACTATTAACCCTTGTATAGTGTATCATAAAACAAATTTTGTGGACCATCGATTTTCAAGTATAAAAAATAAAGGGGCAATCACCCTTTTAATAGATTGAATTTGAAATTGCCAATTTGAAAATATTATTATGGTTTATGGAAAATATTGTAGTGTATTTGAATGAATTAAGAATGATAATTTTAATTACCCAACACTGATTATTTAACAGACATAAAATATAATACTCCTTTAGTTCATTCCAATTTCGTGATATGCTTTCATTCATCAACCAAACAAACTTTCTCTCAAGGTTCATCACAGAATTCATCATGAAAAAAATAAAAACGCTGCCTTACTATTTATTTATATATTTCGCTACATTTTTATTTAGCTCTTACTCGACGAAACAACGTCCCCAGAAATCATCACCAGCATAACAATATTACAATTAGTGAATGGGACTGAAGAGCGAATTGATCATACTAAATGCAAAGTCGAAGGTCCGATTTTTCGACCACCGCGCATGAGAACGTCAAACCTACCCTCAAATATTTCTGCATTACATTTAATACGCACGAATGTTCGTTGGAGCATGGACTTGGCTGAAGTACACGCTTGTTCAACTTTATTTGTCTAAAATCGAGTATCTCGCTGGGTTTTCTTCGATTCATTCTGATACAAAAAGTATATAAGACATTCCAATTCCGAGTGAAACATAAGAAAATCATGATTTTTGAAACTGTCCATCAAATGTAACGGACTGAAATTTGTAATCATATCACAATCGAGTAAAGTATATAAAAAAAAATCCAATAAAAAGCAGAATTATAATATGCACGCAGAATTTGATAACTAAGGAACTGCTCCTTCACATTTTCCTCACGAAGATAATTACAAATTGAGGAGTTGAAATGGCAAACAATCTAAGTGCCAAAGAAATAAGAGATTATTAACCCGATAAACGCTTGAAGTGCTTTAATAATTCATTTTAGTTTCTAGGACTGTTGCGAGACGGAGCTGAGATCATAGGTACCAACGTCGCTGTAGTTGGAAAGAAAACATTGAAAATCTTCGCTTTTGGCACTCACGTCATTTACCATTTCAACTCCCCAATTCTTTAAAACGCTGACACGCGTGCCCCCTTTTATCGCAATTGTTGAAAAGGTGAACGATGAAAGCTGTTGTTTGAACCAATGACTGCGGGCCAGGAGAGATACTCGAAATCATCCGAAAAATTGTCTTTATTTACATATTTCGGTTCGCAGGCACAGTGATCGCTACCACTATCATCGCACGGCCTGGCTTATCCTTACTTTCAAATATCACTTTACATCAAGGAAACTGCATCTACGACCTGGCTCAACCTCGTATTCAACCAGAAAAATGTCGTTGGAGAGCGTGTTTATAAAATGAGTATCACCGTTTCGTATGAAATGCAACTCCATGGAGGAGAGGCAGCACAGGCGAAAGAAAGAACGCACGAGCGTCCCGTTGTGTCGCCAGTGTCGTCGTTGATATTTCGATTTCGATTGCACCGAGGAACTTAGCCATTGGTCCACGGAAAATGGTTGCCCGATCGCACGTCGCAGTCACGTGATCAAAAAAAAAAAAAAAACCATGTACACGTTACACTGATACGTTTCTCTCGGCGTTTTTCTTTTCTTCTTTTTCTCACTACTTAGTCGAAGAGGCCAAGCAACACAGCTCGCAGGATACCGCCTCTTTGATCGTTCACACTTTCCGAGCATTAAGAGTAATTGAGGTTGAGTCACGGTAAAGGTAGATTCAGATCGAGCAGTCTTCGTGTGTTGGAATGTGAAGAGCTCGAACGCGGAACGAAAGGGACTGCGTGAGAGTGAAAGAGAGGCAGGGAATTGAGAACAAAATGGGTGTTCGGTGTTGGAGACGAGAGATTGAAGTGAGCGTGCGTGCGAGAAAGGGAGAGAGAGGATGGAACAGGGATAGGGATAGAGAGAGAGTGTGTGAATTGTCGAGAATATTTCTATTATTTTATTGAAATTCGGACCAAGACTTAACCAGTGTTTGTGTGTTCAAATGGTAAAGTGTGTTCTTGGTTGCGGTCCAGCTAGCGGATGAGGACTGGCTGACGCCTAGCCTTCTAGTGTGATGGTAAGCAAGTACACCCCACCAACAGGAACAACTTCTACAGCAACAACAGTTACCACCACCACCACCATTATCACCACCACCACCACCACCACAACCAACAACAACTATAAAATTTCCGTCACCGTTGACGCCACCGCGACAGCAAAAGCAACAGAAATCATGCCGCTTCCGGCTTGACGACACGTAAAAACAGATGGCAGTGATCGCCAGAGAACAAGTGACGACCGCTTACTAAGCAGAGAGCCAAGGAAGAGGAACGACGGGGATGGAAATGGGGTCCGGACCTCTCATCCGCGAACGTTTCCTGAAGCGACCGAAAGAAGAAAAGAAAGACAAACACTTCCACGCTCCCCGTAAAAATTTTCACGTCCAAATATAGCCGGCAACTTTTGCGAGAAAGGAAAATGAACCGCTACCGTCAACAAATCAGAGGTATCCTCTCGTCCAGTCTGTAGGATAACGTAGCGTCTCTCTCGGCTTGAATTAATAGATAGCGTTGCCGTCACGGTAGTGTCAAAAGCTTCAGTAATGAAACACGAATTCCGGGGGTACGCGGACCACCATGTGATCGTCGAACACTGTAACATAAGCAGCCAATATTTTGTGCGTCGCGTCCAGCCACAAAGGGACTGGCTATGCGGCAGAGGGTAGCGAGGCGAAGCGTGCACGCCGAAGATGCCCGTGGCTCACACCTCCCGGCATTCGATCAACGCTAAGCTCCTTTGTCTCGCGACGGGAAGAGGGGAGGAGAGATTGGAAAGCGACGGAGCGCCGCCAAATACCCACCCGTAACCCGGATTCATTATTTTTGTAGTTTGGGGCTTGCAACAGCGAGAATTGTAATACTGCGACGGCGCGGCGCGGAGAGCGTGAACGCGTTACACGGAGCTCTGTGCGGCGGTCGCCGGTGTGATCGCGGTGTATAAATGGTAAATAGGAGAGATTCGAGGGAAACACGTGCACACTTGTGAAGATTCTATACAGTCTATAAAAATGGCGGGAAAAACAAAGGAGCGTTATTTAAGAACGAAATTCAACAATTTAGCTAGTTAGGTAGGTATGTTATAATAAAAGCGTTACTCGAGGGCGATTCGAAATTCGGCGGCAAGGCGGAAGCAGACCTCCACAAAAAAAAAAAAGTCGACGATCCCGCGTTCCTCGGGAGGGGGAGGATTTGGAGGGGGAGGGGGACTGTTAAAAAGCGCACCTTCGTACAACCACTCGACTATCGTGAACCACGGAACTGATAGATCCACCGTGTCTTAATCCATTCTCCGCCGCTGCGAGGACTTCCCCCCCTTCGGTTATTATATTTATTATCAGACTCGTGGCCAAAAAGACAAATCATGCACGAAGTCTTCGCAGACAGTCGAAGAGCCGTTTTTATTGTTCGACTTGAATCCTTCTGACGCGGCACCTAGACAGTTGGATATTTTTATAAAAGATCAGCCGCATGCGCCGAGGGGCGTCGACCGGTGCTTGGCGCGTCGATCTCGCGACTACGACGACGGAGCAGAAAAGGCAGAAAAGAGAGGAACAAAAAAAATGACAAAAAACGGAAGAGGGAGAAGAAAAATAACGAAAAAAAAAAAAAATGGTACCACGGATCGGAGAGAGCGTCCAATGATCGGTCGACTCCAATCAATCGTGCCGGGTCTACCGTGGTTTTTAACTTATACTTTAGATTTTTATATAATACGCATACCATAGAACCAAAGAGGAAATCTCGACTTTAAGACGCTTAAGCAATAAATCATTAAGCTTAGGATGGAGAGTAAGTCGTTTATCCCTGCGTCTCTCTGCTGTGACTCGCTCTGAGCTGATCATGCTCGCTGGGCTACGAATTCGCGACAACGAAGGGTATAATAGATTGGAGAGAAGGGGACATGACGAGGGGGTTTAACGATTCGACAAGCGAAGGGGAAGAATCGATTCACGGTCTGTCCGATGTCCCGAATTTCGACTTGGCCAATTTCTAATGTGGAGAAACGGAGGACGAAGTCGAAACAAGCGTAAGGATGCGTGACGCTCGTGCGTGCGATTAAAAGAAATATTAATAATGTATGAGAATGGGAGTGAGAGGAAAGAAGAGAGCGAGAGAGATAGAGAGGGGAAGGGAGTGTGTGAAACAATGAAAAATTATAACACAAGCGAGAGACGAAAAAAGAAATTAAACAATTCGTAGATAGACACATTGCACAAACAGCACGAAAGTTAGATTAGATACATCGGGTTTCTTCCTCACGAATCTGTATCCTGTCCTTCGATTGAATCTTTTAAGGGTTGCTTCTGTCTAATTCCGTCGTATGGAGAAGAGAAAGCAAATCCTCCGGCGTTTAAGCTATTTGAATAGTAGCGAAATAGAGGCGATGGTACATGCATCGTTAGAAACGAACGGGCGCAGGAATTTGGAAGAAAGCGATATGCGAAGATCGACAACAGTTTGAAGAGGTTTGTATATCGAGAAACGAAGTAATCCCATCTGGTTTGCCAATCTATAATCCTCTTGGGCCTTCGCAACCCGTCTCTTACTCCACGCTTATTCTCTTTCAGTTTCAAGCACGATCCGGGGCTTCGTACTGTTCTTCGTACATTTCTCCATTGGCGGGTCACCTCGAAATCACCGTTCCGCTATACAGGGCGTTCCGAAATTATGCCACGAACTGGCACACGCAGATCCGTTACGCTAATAGAAATCGAGAAGCTCTCTACCGTTTAGCAATCCGAGCATTCCTGTTCAAGGTGCCAGCAATTTGAATCCAGGAGTCTCGCTTTCGGTGCGCGCTGTTCAAACGTCGAACGGACAGCCAACGTTTAGAATGTAATAATAAATGCAAAAACGTAGTGCTCAATATTTGGAGGAATGAAGGAGCAAGTGGTGCAATTGCTAATGTCGTGACAAAGTGAGACCGAAACTTCCACCTACGTACTCTACCGGTCATTATTGCTACTTAATTGTATACTAAAATTATGCTATTGTGCTAAAAGGCTGGAAAGAGGGTAAGTAAAAAAGAAATAGTCGTATTTACTAGGGGGTTAAATCTTGTCGCACTTTTCACATCCTTAGTAAATCGTGAATCTTGCAAACAAGTAACAGAAATCTTCCTAAATCACCCCCTCCGCATTTCTTCTCCATCCCAAATATCATGACAAACACCGATATCCCTCCGAAGCCTTCTTCTGAAGTTTCTGCCGATGTTCCTTGAGGCGACAGCGAAAATCGAGAAACTAAATATTACTTTTTTATGCAAAATCTCATAAAATAGAACAATTTATTCTACTCGTGGAGTGAGAAAATGCGAAGATTAAAGTGTATAGCTTTAGCGGGTGGAAGTCGGACTCCCGAACTTTAATTTCTTATATGACGAAAATAAAGCCTCCGATTCCAGAGCGGTAAGGGACTCATCGACTTCTTTTATCGCGCGGAGTTTGCATGCTTGGACTGGCCCCATAATTTTGGGACGCCCTGTGCGGGCGCAGAGTGTGCTTTCGTGTTTGTACGGTGTCTCTCGGTAATGAAGCTGTCTCATCAAACGGGTGCATGGCGACGGCTGCGAAATCCGTGAGTTTTGTTGCGATCCGATGAAACTCGTGGGATTTAGACAAGCGGATCGGAAGGGGGCGAGAAAGGGTAGGGAAGGGACGGGGAGAAAAGTAACAAACGATAAAGGGGGAATGGTGGCGGATAAGGATGGACCGAGTAAAGGGAAGGGAGGCGGGGGAAGCGATAAACAAGTTTGTTATTAATCAAAAGATAGACGGATCGTGCTTTAAACGAATCAAAAGTGTTTAACGTTTTCCAAATCAAAAGCGCGATGATCAAAGAACGATACCGGGACAATTTGCAGAGGCGTAGACGAAGAAAGAATGGCTTTGAACAGGACGCGAGAGCATCGAACACGAGAGTACGACGAAATCAAACCAGCTCGGGACAAATGTAGCGTTTAGCGGTTATCAGTAAACTTACTAATTTCTGAACGACGCGATATGTAACACGTTGATATGGATATAAAAAGGTGTGCCTTCAGTCCATCTTGCGGACCACAGATATTTCGTGCCATTAATTCCTCGTGAACTAAATACTGTTCTATTCGGTGATGGAGGAAACGTTTTGCACGTCTGAAACATAAAACTTAAGTATACAAATTTGGAAACTTGACGCGTAATTCGATGACTCTCCCTCTTACGAGGAGAGGACCAGAACTGGAAACGCACTTTTGTAACGAGTTGTATGTAGGTATATCAAATTGTATAGCCTCGTTCACATTAGTCAAGATGTATTTCGAGGCAAGTAAAGTTGAAAGAATCCCTACTTCGCTTGAATCTTTAAAGAAACCTGAAAGGATATTTCAAGTCAGGTAAATAACAGGTTCACATTGGTAATATAGTTTCAGGGTACTTGAAACTTACTTGAATTCGAGTTGCTTAAAACTTACTTGAATTTGAGTTACTTAAAACTTACTTGAATTCGAGTTACTTGAAATTTACTTGAAATTTACTTAAATTCAAGTTACTTGAAGCTTACTCGAATTCCAGTTAATTGAAACTTACTTGAATTCCAGTTAATTGAAACTTACTTGAATTCAAGTTGCTTGAAACTTACTAGAATTCAAGTTACTTGAAAATTGCTTGAATTCAAGGTGCTCGAAACTTACTTGAAGTCAAATAACTGGACTAATGTGAACGAGACCTGGCGCGACTGGCCGTTCAAGAAGCACCCGACTTAAGTGCAAATAGGCATTTGTTTTGGAGACATTTGCGTTTAAAAAATCAGTTACAATATTCAAGAGACACTTGAAATTACCATTTGTCCGAATTGCACCCTAACGGGATTTGATCCAGCGAACTCCGGATTTAGAAGTCAACGCTCTACGCGCACTGCCACCGTATTACGCGGACAAATATTAATTCCGAGCATCGACTATGATAACCGATCTTTTTAACCTAATGACCAATTGCACCCAAAAGAGGGGTGCTTCTTGAACGGCTCGTCGAGCCCTACAATTCGATATATGACCGATTACAAAAGCGTGTTTCCAGTTCTGATGCTCTCCTCGTTAGTGTCTTCCCAGTACGAAAACCATCGCGACAGAATTCAGAAGTTTGAACGTAGCGTTGTGTTTGTTAAAATTTGTTGAATACTGTTGGATTATATGTATAGCTGTTGACTCGATTATTATGTTGGTGTTTGCTTTCCTCGACCCCTACTAAGTAAATTTTTGTACAGTGACGTTTCTAGCTTTTGATAAATAGCTGTTCGTACGGTAGCCTGCTCGTTGGGTACGTTCGTTTCTGGCAATCTATTAGGGAGAAGACTATGCAAACGAATCAAAAAAAAAAAAAAACTCGTAGAACGTTTAAGAGATATCCATCGTGTACCTAAAACATAAGAATCGTGGCCCAAGATATACAAATCAACACCAAACATATTTCACCGTATTTCCGTCAATTCTTTTATAATTGATAAATACGAGAGATTTAAGAGTCGTTTGTCAAAAATAGCGTAAGAATACAACGAATTAAGGCAAAATTCAATCGCGCCTCGCCCCCCGAAACACCGGGACACGCGGGCACGTTCCCATTGTCGACCCATTGGCAGCATCGGATTCTATCGATTCCCGTTCCCACGGCATAAACGTAACAGCGCGCAGCCTAAAGGGCACGCTACAAATCGCGGGGAAGAAACCAGGAAAAAAAAAAGTATAAATAAATATATACATACATATAAATACAAAATATATACCTACGTGCAGCGGCGACGAGAGCTGTTATTTTGAATCGTCGTAAGTGAAATGAAAGCGCTGTGCGTGAGATAAATTTAGCCTGTAAGGAGCGACGTAAGGACATAAGTGAAACAAAATATCGTGTACATTATTAGTTAGGCGAACGAAAAAAAAAAATATTAAAAATATAGGTTATTTTTCTGAAAGGCGGAGCGCGCGAGAGGAGAAGGGGGGAATGGGCCGCGCGTAAATGGGACGTGAGGGTGAGGGTGTAAGACGTGAATCGCGGCGTGAATTTAAAGGGGTGGGCGCGAGGCGCCGTATCGAGTGAAAGTCGATTAAAGGGAAGAGGGGGAAAATCAAATCATACGTCTCGTACACTCTATTCTTACGTCCCGCGCTCGTATAATCACCCCCCCCCCCTTCCAGGAAAGTCCGCTTCTCGGCTCGATTCCACTTTCAACGGCGAGAAAGGTAGAAGAAAAGGGAGAGAAAGAGACGAGAGCGCATGCGTGTGTCTGTGCGTGCGTGTGTGCGTGAGAGAGAAAGAGAGCGGTCCCCGACTCTTTTCGATGAATCAAGCGGAGATCCTCGTCCTGTAAAAAGTATTTGGAGAAAGACGTCTTATCCATTAAGGCGTGTATAAGGTTCACCCATAGTCTCAAGTACATACGTTGTCTAGGTAATAAACCAAATGGAGTGCTGGCCAAGTAGAACGGCGTCGCGTTAAAAGGGAAACCAAAAATGTAGCATAAAGTGATAAGTAGGTAATAAATGTAATCTAATTAGTAGGCGATGACACGGGGTTTTTTGGAAAGTAACGACGACGAAGCGAGAGGGTGATATCGAAGGGGGAGAAGAAGGTGTAAAAAGTTTAGGGAAAAAAAAGGGAGGGGGAGAGAATGATGCAGGGAGTGCGAGAGAATGAGAGCGAGAATGGGAGCGCGCGAGTGATAAGTATAATATAACGACAATGGTAAAAGCCATTTATGGTACCTAAGCCGCGCGCGTAAACGCGCCCGAAGGAACGTGAGAAGCAACGTACACTCATACACACAGAGTTACACACACACACACACACACGCGCACACACACACACATTAAGCGCACGCACGCACAAAACCCAACACGATGTACACGTATGTAAATACACAATTACAGACGGCAGAGGACATTTTTTTCTACACGAACAACGTACGTGTAGAACGTAGCGGCGAGGAACTTAAAACGACAGCTCTAGACGTAGTTCGATCTAGTCTAGCTTGGCGATCACTAGGTTAACAGTTAAGAAGAGAAAACCGTTCACGAAATAAAAAAAAGATAGCGCAGTAATTGTATCATTACATTCAGCACCCTTACATGGCATACGAGGAGCGGCACACGTGCACACAAGCGCGCGCACACACAGAGACACAGAAATACTATATAAGAGACGAGCTGCGGCTGCTGCCTCCATCCTTCGTTTATACTCCCGAGACGCGACTCTGAAATTCTGCAACCCTATAACGCGCCCGATGGCGCGATTCCCGTCGTTTTGAGGACATTTACCGCCAGGTCGTTTAAGCTTCACCGAAACGGCTCGGGAACCGCCTAGCCATTATCGAATCACGACGTTTCCCTTATACGACACTTCTTTCCCCCCGCCTCCTTTACGATTCTTCTTCCAACCCCGCTGTCATCTTTCATTTCCCTGTGCCACTCCGTTCGTCTCGCCTCCAAGGCGATACCTTGTCCGTTTCTCCGGTCCCCTTCGGTTCTGTACTCCGGTGTCCCTGTGTCCTTCTACACCGAACCACCGAATACGCTCTGCAAACGATTTTCTACGCAGGAGGATCTTTATCGCGAAGATTTACCAAATACGATAGCCGACAATCATTAAAGAAACATACATTTAGAGGCGCGTACGTGCTCCTTTCACTAAGGACTAATTAACATAATTAATAAAGTTCCGGTATGCTTTCACGGGATATTGTGTAAACGGTAGCTAGAGGGACGTCGGTGTCGGTGATGACGGAGATGGGGAACGATATCGAGTCCTGTTTCGTTAAACGTTATATTAATTGTCTCGTACGTCACGTGCATACTTGTTACGAGGTATACAACGAAGTATACACTGTTTTAACGTGCCCCGAGCGGCACACACGCGCAAGCATGTATGAACATATCATTGCACTGTTTAGCAGGATCCATGAATTCTCCTTAGACACTGTGAAGAGAAGGGCAACAGATGTAAAGTTACTAATTATGTCTAGCGGCATAAGTTGAAATGACGTTTAGCATGTTTCTGTTCTTTATGGAGGTGACAGAATAATTAGTGAAATTGAAGTTTATAACGTAGAGTTTAGAGGTTCGAGACAACTACGTCTACCTTCTATCGTTTCGTAAGCTCCTCATTTATCTTAGGAAAGTGAAATTGCAAAGATTATTACAGTACGCACTGGTTATAAGCCCGACGAACGGGGTTGGCGGCGGGCGTACGGCGCGTTGTGGACACTCGGCGCGAGTGAGAAAATCCAAGAGCGAGCTAGAGGAAACGAAAGAGTCGACACGAAGTTGCCGTCGGCTCTTTCGTTCCCAGGTTCTCCCACTCTGGTCCGAGGGATTCTAAGAAATAGTTAAGAATTGAGGATAGTCGCCGGGCGTACAACGCATGGTAGAAACGAGCTTATAACGAATGCGCACTGCATCTGCTATGAATCTTTTTGTTTCAAATACGAAGTAAAAATTTGAAAGCTGAATATTCTTTCCCTAGTGATTGTAGAACAGAAGAGCATATTTTAAGCAGAATTTATCCTTTCATGCAGTTTGTCGAGTGTGTTCCTTCGACTATGCGCAGACGTATGGGCTGCGCGTAACCTATCTTGCCGTCCTATAAAATAATATTATTTAAGAACGATTATATTTATTTAAGGATGCTGCACTGATGTGCGCCAAAGTGACATCGCGGCGAACAGGCGACAATTCAAACTCTGTAAATATTTAGAGTTGTTTCGCAAACGTAGGGGAAACAAATTTAGAGCAATACTGCGTAGGGAATTGTAGTCAAATTAGCCATTGCTGCTTTCGCGTAGCGTTTAGAGTACTTTATCTATTCTCCGTGTACAAATAAAATTACGCGCATGTACAGGCGGAACGAATTGGCAAATAAAACTTGAGCATCTCACCGCTTGCGCTCATTTAATATTATACAAGTAACGTTGCTTTAAATGCAAAACGATGATACTCCAGTCCCCGCGAGCGGGTTACACCAGAGCCAGGCTTTAGAAAGACTAAAAGAATTATGAAAATCACGCAGAAAATTCGAATAGCAGGTATATGTATCATTTCTTCGTGACAGTTGTTCCAAGAAGATGCGCTAATAATTCGCGTAATTGACAGACACCAACAATGGAGTATAGAGAACCACAGGATGATGATTTGCATAATGATCTCCGTAAATTAAGTGGAGGAATATAGTTGTACACAGATGGCATACAAGCGCAAAGGATTATTCTGCTTCTTCTCTGTCAAAATGTATGCAATATAATCAGGAAAATGGTACAAACGTAACGAGTGTTCGGAGTATTGTACCGCACCCCCGTCGGGGGTAAGCATTCGTACGACTTTCTTTAACCCCACGCGCGGAAATCGAGCAGCGAACGCCCGGCAGGATTGGTTTCCGATCCTGCCCGGGAGTAATTCACTTAAAATTCGATCGTTGCCATTAACGGTGTCCCGTCAGTCGGAAATTAGCATAGGGGTTGGAGGGCAGCAGCCAGGCTACTTGGGAATACCGATACAAAGCACCGGCGAGAAGCTGTTTAGCGTTAACGGAGGAATGTTTAAAAGATGTTGCATACAGTGGAAAGGAAGCAAACGTAGGAGCCGTAAGCGTAGTCACCGAGCATACCTTCAAGTAACATATGTATATGATCATATATATTACAAGAAAGACTACCAAAAAAAAAAACCAACACGCGCATCTATATGTGTATACATACATACATGTATCTGTATTGTATATGTATATATACACAGGAGAAAAAAAAACACGTATAGCTATACAAAAAAAAGTATGTATATTATATATACATGACAGATATAAATGTGTAAGAAGATAACATTAGCAGACAACTAGAGAATATATCGAGTATAAGCGTAGAAAGCGAAGGGAGCGGGCGGAAGCGGGAGCGCGAAGCCTGTTTCGCGCGCACTCCGCGGTGTACTGTGTTAAATACCCTTAGCTATATAAGAGACTCGAAACAAGTGGAAGCCATCGCCCGTGAGAGGGAAGAATGTTGTGGCTAGCCTGCCGGACCCCCCGAGCCCCCCCATAACGGTACGACTAAACGCGTCTGTCGCGCAGAAGAAGAGACACATGAATGAGGGACAGGAGAGCGAAAGGGGACTAAAGAAGGGTTGGAAGCGTATGAGGGAGAAAGTACGTGTGTGTTTGCGATCGAGTGAGTGAACGATCGAGTGAGAGGGGGAGAAAGGAAGAGAGAGAGAGTGCTGGAGCAAAGGTTATCCGAAGGACAGTTTAATAATTACGGTAACCGCGATCTCGTCCGACGCATACGGAGATCACGATCGTTCCTTCATTGTTTCGTAGTTTTTCGTACGATGAGACGTGCGCGGGGCCAGTTTGTTGTACCATGGGCTCCCGTTACACCCACCCCAACACCCCAACGCGGTACGCGGCATATCACTTACGACCGTACGCTAAGGAGTAAGGTGCCTTTTTTCACTTCATCGTGTGTATGTATTTCGGGGACGAACGAGCGAAGGGGCAAGCGTGTGGCGAGTGAGAGGAGTGGCGGGAGATTTGAGCGGTGTAAAATTTTACTGTATCACGTTTAGGAAACGGCACGACGGTACTCGAGCGGGAGGGGGCCGGTGTATAATGTCCATCCATCGTGCATCGTCCGACATGGTTTCACGTCGCGGAGATCCCTTGACGAAATTTCAAGGTATGCCCGCCGGGACGGTGAGCGATCGTAATTACGGAGAGGCGTGTTTCCGCGATTCGATAAACGGCCCGCGGGGTCCCATGGCAGCCTCGTTGCATACATTTTACGTTAAAGGGGTGTGCAGTCGCCGAAGACAGCTCGAGGGACAACGGTCGGGCGAACGTCTTGTACATGTAATTTTTAACGATGCGACGGAGATCGCGGTGCGCGATAAGGTATCAGGTGCGCGTGCGCGCTAACACACCGCATACACATATTATATATATACACGTATATGCATAATACACACACGCGTACACGTACATGCACAGTCGGACAGAGGGAGGAAGGGGGTGAGAGACGAAGCGCGAAGATGATGCAGGCGTATATACACTTTGTACACAGATCACGAGCAACATTTACTCTAGAAATAGATGCACACGTGCACGTGCACATAGCGAGGGAAGAGAAAAGGAATAAGGGGACAGATACCTCCAAAAGACAATTCTCACGCGATATAACAATGGAAACGCGAGACGCCCTGGGACGTGTGTGAAAAAAAACGTGTATGATATTATATATACATAACATAACATATGAAATATATTATAAATAATGATGAATATAAATAAAAAATATATATATATATATAAATACTATGAAAAAGTAAACAAAGTATAAATACGAAGGAAGTATATAAACGAGAATATAGGATAAAACACGCTTAGGCTTAAGAATATAAGATATTATTATGATGATGTATGGTTGGTTTATAATGTAAAATATATTATAGAAAATGTATTCTGTTGATGTAATTCCCCGCTACCCTCCCGGAATGGTGCACGTCATTTCCAAAGGTTAGTATGATACCTTGCGAAATTAAAAACGCGTTTTATCGATTCTTAGTTTCAGTAGTTTAAACGAACAATTTTTTGTTTACCTGTGCGGTTTGATATTTAAGATGCAGCTTACAATAACTCGAAATCAGTCTCTTTCGTACCTTGATTACATTTAGAAATAAGGGAATTCGGGGAGATGTCTAAGGTTTTCTAAAAAATTTATAAAATATTTAATATATATATTTCTATCGAATCAGCAAACTTTATTTTTTATCTAAATCACTACTAAATTAGCAACAACTAAATGTTAACCCATAAAAACAATTCTTCTCGTACACAATTTGGCATCATCCCCCCAATTACCTTAATAAGGAAAAGAATCGAAGATTTTGCAATGCAGAGAAATATGGGGAATTTACGCAAGTATATACGTGATTTACGTTCATATCTAATCGTACAGTTGGATTCCAGAATATTTTAATCTTCCTCCATCGTTTGCTAATAAAAACACGAAGCCAAAAGGCACACGTGAGGAAAGAGTAAATTATGCGGTTAACTACTTAGCTTTATGATTTTATTTTCCCTGTTCGCGTAGCTAACTTTGTAAACTTTCGTGATCAAGATCATACCACGAACTACGAATATGCTATAAAATATTGCCGTTTGATACGAATCTGAAACAGATGCAACAAGCTTATTCGGACACTAAGAATATTGTAGATCAGAGGTAGATTATATGCACAACACGAACGAGTGCTGTGGCTAGAAGATTAACGACAGAACCGAAGCATAAGTTCCGTCTGACGTTATCAAGTATATATCATCCTGGGGAGTGCTAAGCAGAATTTACGGTTTTCTTTTTACGTATCTCGGCAATTGAGATCTCTTTCGCAGGGTAATTAAAAGTAACTGCTAAAGATTACATTCGTGCGGAGCCAAAGTCAGCAGAAATATAAACGACAAACTACTTCGAAAAATATGGAACTGCTGGTATTTAAAAAATTCAGGATATTATTGTTCCGTCAAGATACACGGAAAACATTTGAGGACCTCGCAGCAAGCGGGGTGTAACTCCATTTTTGATAGTTTTTGAGTTATAAAGTATAACATACGTAACAAAAATTCTACAACATTTCATACAAATCCAATAACAAATAAGCGATTTATTGCAAACTTTGAACCTGCACCAATTCCTGTTTTATGCAATATTTTTGTTTTGGCCAGCTCCTGATTTGGAAAATTCGCCAAAAATAAAGCTACTACTTATTGTGTGAAAATATAATTTTTCAATTAGTATTCTCTTTTTAATCTTATGTCAAAGCAATAATTTTATGAACAGTTTTTTTTCTAATTTACTCGTAGTTGGTAAAAATGGCCCTGCACCCCTCTTGCTGCAAGATCCTCCTTTATTCTTACCGCAAACAAGAGCAGCGATGATTTAACACTTCGGCCTTAACGTTCACATCACAAAAGTATCCAATAATAAATGTACATACTTAAAAAATTCAAGGAAGCTTTTAGCCGCAACATTTACTAACTTTAATTACCGTCGATCCCAGTAATTCTTATACATAAATAACCATGGACATAAATTGTCGTATCAGTGTCAATTTACCGCGAAATATCCGAGCACATGCTCGCCATTCGATATTTCTAGTGCGTACGCTTTATCGCGACACCTATTCCCTCGGTAAGTTCTGTTAAATAGGGATTTAAACGCAGACCGAAGTGGTGCGCGGCACTGACAACGTCAATTAAAATAAAATCATCCCCCACCCCCTGGCCCTCGCGCTTGCCATTATAATCCTATTTAGATGTCCGAGGCATGCGAACTGCTGCACGATTTTACTTTCACCGGGATAACGACGTTTCGGAATGGGAACGACGCTCCAGCAAACTCGGATCGTCGATGAAGAAACACCAGCGTGATTAGCGTTGCCAGCGTCACGCCGACGCATCATCGCGAAATTGAAAATTGAACGAATAAACCGTTGATCCGTCGGCTGATAGGTGAATTGTGCCAGGAGACGGAAATATATCCGTGCGAGCGAGCCATCTCTCCGGGAGCTGGCGCACACACGCCCGTTCGGCCGTGAACGTGCACGAGATCCCGTGCTCGATATAGTGGAAGCGATATAGGCACGCTTAATTGCGAGATAGGGGTGCGGTGCCCGGTTATTTTAGCGAAATTGACGAACACGCGGACATGACAACCGAGAAAGTTTGAACATCCTGTCCTTGCGCGTAGCCTACCGCACGCTAACAGTCCTCGCGTGCGGGATTAGAGTGGGCGTTCCATTTTAACTCATCAATTATCACTCTTTCCGAACGCCCGGGGTGCACGTACACAGATGCCGCAGCGATATTAATTCAACAACAAAGGAACGCAAACGAGCTTTAGTTGGGAGAGATGTCTGCCGGGCTAATTCGAAAGGACGTATCTGATCAGAAAGCGGTTCTGAGATAGGTAAATGACCTTGAGTATTCTGTTGGGGGTTGCGTTTGTACTTTTGGGGGCTTTAGGCGCAAAATCATTGCGAGTCCTCACAAATTTTCCAGCTGCCTCTAGTTTTTTAGATTATGAATTTGATATTAAAAAGAAGCATTTTATTTTACAACTATAACTAAGTGGGCTCTTTTTTATATTGTTGTTTGCGAGAAGTGAGGCTTTAAAATGCAGTCCCCGTAGAGAGCGAGACCCCAGCTTGAGTTTTAATGCAGATACTCCTTTCTTATTTAATATGCATATAGATAAACTGTTTCTGTGCCGCCTGGCAGCGGTAACTCAATTTAAATGAAAGTTGCAGATACGTCATTGCCCAATTAACGTCCGAGCACAGGTATAATGCTGTTGCAAAAAATGAAAATTGCTCAGTTCTATTCTTAGGTTTCTGACCTTTTATAAATCTGCCACGATTAACAGTCTGGGATTAGCACTTTATTAAAGTTTTTGTTAATGGAATTCCCATGAGAGAGCTGAACAGCAATAAAAGTAGAAGATTGGATGGGAACGTTTCCGATGCCATTAAAGTCGCACATCTCCACTAATTGGAAAATAATCCTCAAGGTGCACTATCATCTGCATAACGAATAGCAATTCAATGCTTTACTTTATACGCCACGGTGTCTCTACACTAAAGTTTTATTCCCCGTCTCATCGCGCACCTTCGCGACTATAATTAACTCTGACTAAACATTCTCTTCGCGAACGTTGTCCAGTTCACATATTACGAAACGTAGTCGATGCAGTCAATGCATACATATGTACATACCTTTGACTGAAACCCATTCTCCGCGCTTAATGAACAAATAGAACAGAAACTATCAAAATATAATTTCACGTAAAATCATGGGCGTCCGGAGGGGTGGCGAGGGGGCGGTGGGGCAAAGGAAGCAGTTGTCCCCTGGTTTTTGAGAAAATAACAACCTATAAATTACTCTGACACGGAAAGAACGGCGAAAAAATCGGTTTTTAATTCTTTTAACTGCGGCGCACCAAAAATTAAAAAATCTGCAAAAAAATCAAGACAATAGTGATAATGATACGTACTTACAGTAAACATATAATTATAGTTCTACAACTGCTTCGATACACAACCGGCGTTTCTTATTTTTCACAGTTTGCTTTTCCAATTTAAAAATCTGAAACGATTCCCTAATATGTGCCCCGACTACAGAAACGCCTCTGAAATTTTTTCAAAATTTTTCATCCGCTAGTATAGGAGAAATTCGGTGAAGTCTGATTTTCTACTTTTACCCTTCACTGCCCCCCGGGTCGAGATGCAAAGTTGAAACTTGGCACAAATGGTTCTTTTTTTATAAGCTTTCGAATGACTCATCGCAAGTTGAATTCGTTTCGGGGGCACATTTGACTATCTTTATACCCTTTATGCTAAAATGTGAATATTTTTAAATTTCGGATTTAAATTTTTAATTAACTTGGCGCTATAAAATGGGTCTAAAAAAGCAAGAAGTCTACTCTACTCGCATCGCGTGCGTCGCGATCCGATTCGTCAATGTCACCGGCAGGGTTGTTTTTCCATTTACTATATTCTTCATTACCGTCAACCAGAAGTTGTCCCTCTCCCCTGGGAAAAAGTCTACGGATACCCTTGCCCGGAACAAGAAAGCCGACGAAAAATTGAAAGGGAAGACTTATTCAAATAGGAACCCAATTTTCAGTAGTTCCCCTGATGACGTTTCCTACGCGCTCTCCTTATTTTCAGGAGCGATAACATTTGTACTTACAAGTGGGCAACTTCTACAAACTGCAGATGCACGGTAAAGACCCCTCTGCCCTTTACCCCCTCGCTGCCCCCTCCCTCTGGCAAATACAAATTGTTATGTGTGGATATATATCCGCTGGGACGTGTGTACACCAATACAAGTAAACAGAGGTCCGCACATATCGAATGCCCAGCGGACGGCGGAGCGTACAAGAGAATAGCGTAGTATAAAGCATAAACTACAATTAGCGGTAATCCGCGTGACACGGGCATGGCACCCTTTGCGCATATTAAAGCATTAGCTGCCGAGTCATACGAGCGAGCCGTACATCATTTCGGGACGTGGCCACGTCTGCCTGTAAAATCGTTAAATTTACGAAGAAACACGACTGGCCCGATACGCACTGACTGAATATTAGTGGCGGAACACGGTGCGGTGCACTGTGTGCATGCGAGTGCCTCCCTCCCGCTTTCATGACCGCGCAGCGTCGCCCCGGTGCGTCCATATTGGTACGCGACGAGAATGTGCGCTTTAACGGGGTCGCGGCGGGGGCGGCGGAAGTTGCCGAGATAAATTACAAATGAAATTCGATGGGAAAGCTTTTTCCCTATGCAGCGCTACGAGACTCGCTGTAATTGGTAATTCCCGGCCTGACTGTGTCTTGCGATCGACGGCAGATTAACGGCACACCAAACTGTCAAGATTCGGCATTAGCACCGGCCGACGGGGTGTCCAATGAGAACGGGAGAGGAGGGAAGGAACGAATTGGATATGAAAAATTGGGGATTCGATAGGTCTGCTGTGTTTGAAAAATTTCTGTAAGATTTTATAATCGAATTAAGGGGGTGCACGGGTATTAGACGGCTAAAATGAACGGTTCCTTTTTGGTTCGATCGAAGGACGACTAATAATTCATACCATTTGCACGTTTTGCAATACTTTATTGTGGATATAACACGCATTTTAAGACCTGGAAACCTGAGAAGTATTAAAAATTACAGGAATTACAAAGCGGCAAAGTGGACGCTACATAATGCACGGGGTAAAACGGTGAGCATCATAAGTCGAGAACGGATTAATATTTTTAGTTGAAATTTTAACGGAGCCTACGAAAGACTCTTCTCCACGATGTGGAACACGGTCGAAAAATTTCAATAAAAATTCACGAAGTTATACAACAATTATCAACTTTCAGGGATTGCACTGAAGTAATCCTGTGATAAATGTTGTCTTAAATGTTGTTAAAGTTATGCGATCTTATTGAGCGAGCTCCACATTGAGAAAAGTGTTTTGTAAGTTCAGTTAAAATTTCAGCGAAAAATATCCATCCGTTCTCGAGCAACGATGTTCGCCGTCTTGAGAAACATAGTTTTGAGAAAAACGCAATTTTTCAATTTTTTCAATGAAATCTTTTTTAAAATACTTCTAAGACTCGTGGCTATCATAAACAATGGGGAAAAATTTCGATTTTTTGACCCCGAAATACCCGTGTACCTACCCCCTTAACCTGAAACTAATTAAGTTTAAGATCGGGACCAAAATGGTACCTACGTGACCATAGCATGCTACTCAATTCGAATATTTATTTGCACGTTATGTGAAAAGATTTTCTTCTTGCTAATGCAGTTAGCATTTGTTATCCATAGAGAAGATATTTCCGTTAAGCGTAGTTAAAAGCTACATCGCTTTCAGCGGAAGTTATCAATCCGCTCTATACAGTTGGGAAGAAGTAAGCTTCCTTTAAGCCCATTCGAACATTTAAAGTGGTTTAGTCGATGCATTTCTTTGCGAACGTAACTCTATTTCACGGAGTGCTTGTCCACAATGCGGCCGAACTTTTTGCGCGGCTGAAACTCGACTGTGGCCTAAGATAACCGCCCGGAGTATTCGAATTTCTTCGTTTCAATTAACAGAAAAGTTCAGAACAACAGCTTCAAATGAAGCAAATGTGGTTGGCAGAATTGGCCTCATCGGTCACCAGGGGAGCGTGGAACAGCGTAGTTTCCTCTACCATTCTCATTTGCGGTTATCGGTCCACTGCTATTCCGCTACCCCCGCAACTCCTTTCGTCCCTTACACCGTCATATATTTCGTTCTAACAAGTTTACGTTGTGTAGTACCTATGTCTTATTGAACTCGCCTAAGACTCGTCATGATTTACTACCCGCCTCAAATTCCTCCCTGACTGTTATAGAATTTAAATTATAGTAGGTTCGTGAAACATTGCGTCGATTTTTATAATCACCCCTTACTTCACTATGAAACTTCTAAGCACAAAAGTGGGACATAACGCACGTTACTACCAGTAACTGTCACTGAGAACCCATTAATTCTGTGTGCATCAAATTTTTTATTCTTAAATTTTTACAAGAATGACTTTTCCATTTTTGCTTAATTTTGTAGCATTAAGACAATTTTTCTACAGATCGAAATACCTATTTACATAACTGCTTACCACTTAATTTCGTAGCAGGTATAATTGTAGGTCAAGAGAACGTATAGAGAGATTATCTGCTTCTAATCAGAATTGTGGAGTTTTTTCTTTGGGTCTGATATTTTCTTATAAGCAATGGTAACAAAATTTCTGAAAAGGAGTTTATAGTAGTAGTGTTATTTGTATTTAAGTATGTACGCATTTTATTGGCTCCCCTTGGGGTTGCAAGAACTTCCGCGTCACAGTTTTTACCTACATCTACTTAAAATTACTCTTTACAGTTATTCTAAAAAGCTTAAAAATGCTAAAAAAAACTTATTTAGAATAAATTATTTGTATGAAAGTATCCGTAGAAAATTATATGGTTTAATGACGTACCCTGAACAAATCAGAGAAAGACATACTAGACTGATGAGAAACTTCTTCCTTCTATTTTGGGTTCAGTGAAATTCTTCCGGAAGACGTAAAAAAGATGGAAAAAATTATAATAATTTAAAACGTGAAATAATTATTTCAAAATTTCATGTATTTTTTAGCATCAGCCAAATTCGGTAATTACTTCAGCTTTAAAATTAAGTGTAGGTAGACTTTTATTGATTTTATTAAAACATATTTATACACAGTAACTCAACGAATTATATTACTTGTTATAAAAATATATTACTGCGTAACTTAGAGTAGAATTTCTTTTCCAATAAAGAGTCGAATATTTTCAACCAACAACTAGGTAATTTTATTTTATATTAATACGATTCAATAAACAGTTTCAGAATTTTTATATTTACTTGAAAATCTATTGTTGCGGGATATTCACGAGTAAATCATCGTGTATATGTGTGCATGTAACCATATCACGCAAGAAGGTGCGCTGCAACGACATGGACGTGTAAAGCCTCGGATTTTTTAGGATCACAATTCACTTGCGCTACTTTGTGGATTTACATCGTTGCCTTCATCTAAAGTTACTATCGCAAAACTTGACACAAATCTAGATTTATTACGCGCGGATGACCTCTCAGGAATTTCTGTCGTGCTTCGCAGCAACAGATGTCCAGTGTTTAAAGAGCTGCTTTCGGAAGTTTGCGCAAGTGCATTTTTCCACTTCGAAAGGTTCGTACATTGCAACAATTATTACACACCGGGCTACTATTAATTCATTAAAACAAATATCAATTTATGTTATCCTTGCCTTAAACGTTTATAATAATATTTATTCGACATTTACAAAATATAGTTTATGTGGAAACAAAAAGTTTCCTTTTCCTCTTGCTTTTAAGAAAAATAGTATTTCAATCTTATGGAGTTGTTGCTGCTTTTATATTTAAATCATACTATTCGAAATCCCCTAGAAGCTTCGTGATCTAGTAATAAATTCCTTGTGCAATCTAACGACACTTTTCCCCTTTCTTTTACTAGTTACATTTATGGGGAACTAGAAAGGTAGTTGGTATTACCAGTTTGACTGAGGAATTTGGTGGATTAAACGAACTGATATAACAATTATGTACAGTGCTGCAATGTGATTTCGATGTTATTGGAGTATACTTGCAATGTTTAATTTAGAAACAAGCATCAAACCGTAAAGAAATGCCATGACAATCCTTCAAATATTCATCGCCTACTCATCTAACGGAATATAAAATAATTATACCTGAATGAAAGTGTGACGGAGATGCGGTACTTAACCTTATAATTTCTAAAGGTTATGTTGTGAAGTAGACAATTCTCTGCTGAGTTGACACACTTTTAAACAAATATATTCTTACAACAAACCAACGAAAATGGCGTATTTAACGAGAAAAGAAATAGATGAGATGAAACCGCAAATCGAAAAAGCGGTTCATAAATTTCTCGGTTTTGGGGAACCTGCTATCGTTACCACGGCTGTCAATTGTATCACTTCTGGCTACGATAAACGCAAAACCGCAGGTTAGTAGTAGTCTCCACAATATTACTCGATTAATTAAGATTCTCGAAAATAATGATTTACGAATGTGAATATTTTAGAATTTACTAGCTCACAATCGCTCGTGTATATTGACAACAAACCAAAAGTGTTGTAACTGTATTTGCGCGCTACCTTTTAACAAAAACTAATTTCTATATAGCTTATTATAAATTACAGAAATTTATGATTGATTTAGGAAATCAGATTAGTAATAAACAATGTATTTATTAATATATGCACTATATTATATGCATTTATCAAAAATGCACATACAATTAATATGTTGTTGCGTATAATTTATTGACTCAATGACACAATTAATGCATTTGATTTTATAGACAAGCTATCCGCTTTATTGGAAGATAAAAAAGCTTCAAAATTAACTGAGAAGATATTCGCGATATACGACGATGCCAAAGCTGCACAGAAAAGTAAAAAACGAAACCATGTGGATGATAAAGATAAGGATAAAGATGCGAAGAAGCCTAGGTTTAGAGATGACGAAGTGAAAAATGAGAAGACGACGGAAGCGCAACTGTCCGCGGATAAGGTATTGAATTTGGATGCGTAAATGTCTGTCGGTATAAAAATATTACTCTGCTAATTTTCATACTAATTGCCTTTGCATAGATACGGCAAATGATGGCTAACGCCCAAAGAGAAATCGAAGAGAGGAAGAGGGCATTAAAAGCCATAAAGCAGGAAGAGGTGCCATCGGTGAAGCCATTACTCAAAGTACGAGACCAGTTGCCGTCAGTAGGAAGCATGTACAACCAGGGTTTATTAAGTAAAACCGATTCTGACAAAGCACGAAAGATCGCTGCTCTACAAGCTCAAATTAGAAGTAAGCTGAGCTCGGGGCTACTTGGCAATGTCAGCGTTCCCGACAAACCAACTCCGTTAATCTTGGATGAGTCGGGAAGAACAGTAGATATAACGGGCAAGGAAGTACAGCTCACCCAAGTGGTGCCGACATTGAAAGCTAATATCCGAGCAAAGAAACGGGAAGAGTTCAAAGCGCAATTGCAGGAATCCAAAGGCCCCGAAGAAATTCAGGATACACACTTTTTCGATACCAGAATAGGTGTGAAGCCAGCAGTGCGTGGTAAACGTACATTGAAGTTCCACGAACCAGGAAAGTTCCAGCAGTTGGCTGAAAGAATTCGTATGAAGGCTCAGCTAGAAAAATTGCAAAATGAAATTAGTCAAATTGCTAGGAAAACTGGTATCAGTTCAGCAACTAAACTGGCGCTTATAGCACCTAAAACCGAAGCGCTCAGCGAAGATGTGCCTAACGTAGAATGGTGGGATTCTGTAATATTCACAGGTGGATATCCAAATGAAGATGAGCAAACAGCGATTAAGAATTCTACGATCACCAATTTAGTAGAGCATCCCACACAAATGCGACCACCGAGTATGTATTTTTGGATAAACAGTCGAGTTAAACTGATACACTGATTCGCGGTTAATTACTTCTATTTTTATTATTTCAGCTGATCCATTAAAACCGATCTATATGCCAGTATTTCTAACGAAGAAGGAACGTAAGAAATTGCGCCGACAAAATAGACGAGAAGCGTGGAAAGAAGAACAAGAAAAAATTCGGTTAGGTCTTGAACCGCCGCCAGAACCAAAATTGCGGATTTCAAATCTGATGCGAGTATTAGGAACGGAGGCCGTACAGGACCCTACAAAAATAGAAGCACACGTTCGGCAACAAATGGCTAAAAGATTAAAGGCACACGAGGATGCCAATGCAGCTCGAAGACTCACTGCCGATCAACGGCGCGAAAAGAAGGCAAGGAAACTTAAGGAGGATACTACGCTCGGTGTACATGTAGCTGTTTACAGGTAATCTGAACGAGAGATATAGATAGTACGCGCTATCTTGGAAACTAAAACTATACAAGGTTTAATTAATATTTACAGAATACGCGATCTTCTAAATAACGCTTCGAAGAAGTTTAAAGTGGAAACGAATGCGAAACAGCTTTATCTCACCGGCTGTGTAATGCTTTTCCGAGACTGCAACGTGGTTGTGGTGGAAGGGGGAGCAAAGCAATTAAGTAAATATAAACGGTTAATGATGCATCGTATCAAATGGGAAGAAGACATTATAAAAGATAACGATGGTAACGATGTACCGAATAAGTGTGTCCCGGTGTGGGAAGGTACTAGTAAACAGCGTCACTTTGGTGAAATCAAGTTTAAAGTTTGCCCGATCGAGAAAATGGCTCGGGAGCACTTTAAAAAGCACCAAGTCGAACACTATTGGGATTTAGCTTACAGCGGGGCTGTTCTTGACAACACAGACGACGTTCGTTCTTAGAACCGAGCGTGTTGGTTTAAGTAAGCAATACATATTAACAGGCTAATGCGAACGCGATCATAGGTAAACTTCAATACAATTTAAACAAGCGATTGCTATGAGAACAAGAGGATAATGGAACGATCAAAAATGTATACAATGGCACGTGGAGCGAAAATAAAAGTGCTCAAGGCCTCTAATGACACATAATTCTTTTTTTTCTTTTTTTTTAAAGTAGTTATAGAAACCCTCAATCCATGGCGTAAAGTTGAGATTTCGAAATCACTTACGACTTACGGATCATATAAAAGCGTAACTATAAGATATGTCGTGTAAGTATCAGTACCCAATTGAACATCACAGTTTCTATAAATCATCAAATAAATTTTCTTTATCGAAAGCTTTAATTCCAGGTTCGATTTCTTAAAACATTTCTTCGTATCGTCAGAATTACAAGAGATTATTAGACGCCCTGTTACTGATGGTTCACCTCGCACATACGTACTTTCATCACATTTATATCCCTCGCATTCAAATATTTCTAACAGGAGAAAAGACTGCGTGGGACACGAGGTGTGATCCCGTTGCCTAGATTTCAGTCACTCGCAGAACCATTACCGTCGTCCTTTTAACTCAGAAGCGTTTACCGTCGCGCGAACAACCGCCCGGCGAAAACGTTTCGTCATTTTCTAAGGCGATCTCTCCGATCAGCCTCGCGACACGTAATACCCTTTCGCGGGTTCCCGTCGCGAGATCGTGGGCGTGCAAAGTGCGCGTGGCCGCGTGGTTAATCATTCGCGGTGTCGTCCCTAAGAATTTTAATCCATGGTCGACATTACGGCTTCAGCCCGTGAGTGTCAATTAGCATACCGCGGCTATAAAGAGGAACACGCGGTGTGCGTACACAGAGCCGCGCTATGTATACGATAGAAGAGTGTGAATGCACTTTGGAGCCTTGAAACTGCACGTCCAACCGCGACTACGGGCAACGTAGCCTATGAAAGGTGAACCTTGGTCTCGTTCATAATACCAATCCGACTGCAGGAGCAACGATGCACTTTTACCCGTGCCTCTAAGTAAGCGTTACACACCGGCGCGCCGCGCATTGTTGACACCCTACACCGTATTACAGTGATCCTTAGCGGGGCCCCACTCTTTAAACCGGCCGAACGGACTCGGGCATTACTTTCGTTCGAGGATCGGGCCTCAGTTCAGGTTTGCCGCTTCGTGCTCTTGCGCATACCCGCCGCGACTCTTGCGAAATTTCAACCAGGCAAATGAATTCTATCGTGCGTTGATGTTGGACTGATCGTTATCGTACGGGGACACGCGTAATGGTCTTTGGGAAAATGTCGATGTGCGTGAAACGAAGACCGCCGAACGGTGTCTTCGGCCTCCTGTCGCGGTGAGTGTTCCCGTTATCACTTTTGCGGGGTGACCCGACACCGCGGGCCCTTATCGGAACGCGGTGGCCATTGCGAAATTTCCTGGTATTCCTTAGGGGATCGTCGAGCAGTTTGTGATTCGAACGATGGGCTCCACTTGTATTTTCAAAGCGAGTAAAAGTGCGAACGTTAAGGTTCGGGGAAGAGAGCTTACCGTACAATTGAAAGTAAAGTATTTTAGAGTATACAGAAGGGGAAGTAAGTTTTAAAAGGGTGACTGCTGTAGTCGGTTACTGTTGTCAGAGTTGAGCGTTATTCGAATAGTTTTTAAAGAAAAGATTCGGATAAATTCTTTTGGAGCTTCAGTATAAAATGTAATGTATTCGTCCTAAAAACAGTATAAATGCTAATACGAATGAGAATAAAGACGTATTCGTTGCTAACGAGTGAATTCAGGTTCGGCTAATTTATTCGTTATCTTCGAATGCATCTTTGTATCGACCAGTTCTGTTATTAGGAGATGCTGCTAATCAAGAGTGCATTGTCTATATTACTTTGGAATAAATAAGTAATAGAAAAGTTCATGAAATACAAACATATTTGCATAAAACAAGACTCTATGCACCGGCCCATTTTTATTGCGAATTGCAGACCTTTTTTTTAAAAAATATCACAAATATATGTTTTCACGACTTATACTTTTCATGTTATTTTAATATTTAGCGAAAAGTGGACAGCTTCACAAGGAATATAGTGTGAAAGAAAAATCACATGTTCGTACTTATTTTCATTATGGAAGGATATGAAATGATTAAATTTTCTCGAGATATCGCGAACCCTTTTCGAATAATTCCTCGAATGTTGCTCTTTCTTCCATTTAACGATATAGCAATCTCTGTTCTGGATGTCCAGCAGATTAACTATTGTAAATACTTTCACTAAGGAGAATTGTAAATATACGTAGGAAAAAGCGTGTATTTTATATATAATGTATTATAAAACAAATTTATTGACATTGTTCGCTGTATTGGGCAACTGAGAATTATAAACCTTATGTTGTTTGATAAATTAAGGCTTTTCTTTGTCGAGTGTTTCTCACACTGTACCGCCAAATAATGTCTACTGAAAGTCTGTATTAAAAGACATATTTTCTTCTGAAAATGGTATTCCTAATCCTATTTCGAATTCTGTATTACGCGTATTTCTATATTGAAATTACCAGTCCAAATAATAGTATAGTTGCACTTTCAAATAATACATATGTGTATACGTCATGAGTATTAAAAAAAGCGTCAAATTAATAATAAAATAAGAACTCGGTAATTTTACAGCAGACGCTATTAACTAAATCAAAAGAAAATAATTACGCATCACGTGAATTTTCTTCTTGGTCAAGTTGAATAATTACTTTTTTTTGCATTAAATGTAAATAAAAGCATATAATATTTTGTGAAAAATTTTGCGATATAAGAAATTGGATTAATAAATAATATAATAATATTTATATAATTATTGAAAACAATTGCAAAAGTAATTGCGAATGCAGTTACGCGTAAATCGTTTGAGAAATAAGATTTAAACACTTGAAAATATGAATCTTCATTTTTGCTAACGTCAAATGTTTTGATAGAATTTACCTAATATAGTACCTATACATGTGTAAAGATTCACGACTGGTATTTTCAACATATTCGCTTGGGAGATGCAGCGCTGGTTTAAAAAAAGATAGAAGAAAATAGAAATCGTGAGCTATAAAACAGTCGCATGTGAAAAGTTGGTAAGACTTGAAAATTGTATAATTTAACGAAACCTTCTGCAAATACAACGAGCTAGCAATTTTATAATTTTTTATTCAGAGCATATGGTAATTACAGCGATATGAAAGGCTAATGTAATTGCAACACATTTCACAAAGAAAAGGCAAATAGGATTCGCGGTACTTTATTACTTTTATGCTCCACGTCCTTGGAAATTTAATGTCAAAAGGAATTAACGATTTTAAAAAATGTCTTCGCTAAAAGTGGGCCTCGTTACCAAGCAATGCTTTCCATCAATTTATACAAGCGCTAATCATGGGAGCAGAGAAGATTACGTAAGGAAATCACAAAAGAACCAGGAAGGAGCTTAAATGTCAGACAGCGAGCCTTCTTCGATCTTCTCTTTAAGGTCGCATGAATTCGTTCCGTTCGTACCTATGCCGCGGTGGTGGGAGCCGAAAAAGAGGCTAACTATTAGTCGAGAGTTTTGCCTTCGGGATATAGGTGAATCGATGAATGAATTTAACGCGATAAGCGGAACAATAGCATGGACGGAATGAGACGAAATGCCATCTCCTAGACAAGGTCTCTCGAAGAGTTCATTGCGATTCTCGCGATAAACGTTGAAACGAGTCACGCGACGCGTTCAGCATCGGTGGGCCCATTTTTCTCGCCATATAACAAGCAGGCTAATTTATCGAGAAATCAAGCGACCCACTCGATGCCCGTGGCTCTATTGCGCGGAAAGGCGGCTTAGTTTCGTCGTGCATCCCGTTTCGTTCGCAATGCGGATATAGGAACGGCGAGAATTCGCAGCCGAAACGCGCCCAACCCTACAATTGTGTTTTTAATGGTTGATCCTATCGCGTCATTGTCAAGTTAGGTAATAAGACAACCATTGAATTTACATGGTGATTATTAGGTAACGTCAAGGCGTACTACTGTATGATAGAAGTTACAGACAATTTCTCACGAGTTCACCCAGTGCAAGGCGTAACATTACCTACCATGGAGACTTCAACTCCTTGCACGTTCTCACGATGTTAATGCTCAAGGGTTCCATGCTAGCTACCATATGGTTCTTCTGGATAATTAGCTATCTTTCATTCTCTACAAAATTACCTCTCGCAACGTCCAGGGAAGTTTCCTCGGAAAATTAAAGTAACACTGCGTAAACCTAAATGGTAATGCGAAGTGTTGCTTTCTAGAGGCATTACAGTTATTCAAGATACAAAATCGATGGTCTATGGTTGGCCATATTTTTGTTGTAGTCACTTTAAGTTCCAAAAGAAACACTTGTTCTTTGAGATGTAAATACCTTTTTTTAGATCAAAATTTAGTAAGCATGCTGCGTTAAGGTCCTTGATGCATGTACATCGAATCTTGTTAGCAACGTAGGCGTAATAAATGATAGCTATGAGATGTCTCCATAAAGAAACTTCAGAGGCCTTAAATCAGGAGAAGATGCAGACAGAGCCTCCTCTATCAAACCATCGACCGATGTAATTATGATTAAGGAGCTCTCGAGTGGTGAGATTAAAACGCAATTCTTTGCCACGAACAAAAAGTGTTTACATCCCAGTAAGAAAGCGTTTCGTGACCTAGATTTCTATGACCTTTTCTCATTCTTAGAGGGAACAGATTGCGTTTCTAAAGTTTGGTGCCTTAGTTTCTAACAATTCAAACTCCACTTTATTTCTGATAAACGCATGTTAAAATTGAAGCAAGACGTTAGGACAAATAAATAAATGAAAAGACAAGGCAAACTCGAAGTTGCTAAACTTTCTTATGATTCAGTTTCAACATCCTTCTGTTCCCACGATATTGACGCCATTGTATGGCTACATTAGTTTCAACTTTATTACAGATAATTGACGAATCCCCAGTTCTCACGAGATTGCTCTTCGAAGAGCTGAAATTGCCCCGAGACACTTCTTAGGTACTTGCTCTTAAGCAAGTCCTTTCCATTCTCATAGAGTTATTCTTTAAAGGTCTTGCCATTGCTGTTCCTTCACATGAACCAACGCAGACTTTTCAGTAGTCCAGTGGCGGATTTAAGAAAAAGGCCCAGGTGGCAAACTCTCTGAAGGGCCCATTTTTCGGGAAAATGAAGAGGTAGGTTAGTAAAAACGGCCTCAGTGTAATAGTACAGAGAAAAATATAGTTTGGATAAAATCATATTTTTCTTTAAGAATAGGGCCCTGGGGTGGGGCCTTCTGGGCTGGGGCCCAGGCGGCAACTGCCCACCGGCCGCCCTGTTAAATCCGCCACTGCAGTAGTCTCTTCCATTGATATTCCTTTTGTGTACGATGAAGTTTACGTTTCCTACCCTTAGATTCCGATTCGCAGATTCCTCGCCTTGCTCGTACTCGTCGAGAGTACGACCTTGCCGTCAAACATGTTACGGGATCTGAGTAGGCGGACCAACATTTCGATGGAGAAATACCACGAAGCGGAGCGGGCGATCCTGAACTCGCGCACGCATTTAAGTTACGGCTCCCCGTCGTGGTTTCTCGGCGCGTCCCACGAGATGACCGAGCACGCTCAAAATCTGTCGAGGAAAGCTCTACGGATCGAGACGATGGCCATGATGTTGGTGGAGGCTCTGAACATGACGTCCAAAGAGGCGTCCTCCGTGTTACCTTCCGTGGCCGCTATTAATTGCCCCGATTCCTCCACCTTCCTGCAAATAATGGCCAGCTGCAAGGGCGTCGATCCTCGCTACAGGACGCACACAGGCAAGTGTAATAACGCCTTGCATCCAACCTGGGGCGCCGCTTTAGAAGCTTACACGAGACTGCTACCACCTGAATACATGGACGGCGTCTCTCTGCCGCGCACGGACTTGCCGAGCGCCAGAGACGTCTCTTCAAAAGTGCATTCCGGGGGATTGGATCTTAAGCATCCGTATCTGATGGCACTCACCGCACTGTTTGGCCAGTTTCTTGTTCATGATCTTGCGCACACACCCAAGATGGAACTGCCCGACGGTGGGAAATTGAAATGCTGCGACGTGGATTACGAGCATTTCCATCCGGAATGCTTCCCGATCCGGGCGGATAACGCTATCGGGTGCATGGAGTATTCGCGATCAGCGCCGCACCCAGGAAATTCGATACAGGTAATAGAGAGACAGGTACACGCGTAGAACGCAACATTCGTGGCGATTCGTAGGAAATTAGGGGGAGGAGGATTTGATCGTTGCATCAGTAACCCAATCTAGATCTTTTCTAAGGATAGCAGAATATTTCAATCCACTGGCGCACTCAGAGGGGGCCAAGGAGCCGCGGCACCCCCTCCCCCTCCAAAGAAGGGGTTTTGTAAAAAAAGAAAACTGAATTATACTCTTTAAATATATTTTTATAATTACCTAATGAATTTTACTGAATTAAAAATGCAAACTAGGCTTCCCCCAAGATTAAATCCTGAGTGCGCCGCTGTTTCGACTGGAATAACCTCAGTGGCCATTTTTTAATGCCCATCCTAACATCCTCTGTGAAATTTACAAAGAATTTCTAATTGTATGATCAACTTTGATTTCATTCGCCTGGAAATATTTAATAAGCTGTATGCGAAAAGAGTTTCTCGTTTTAGGGGTGCAAATTGGGTCCTCGGCAGCAGATCAACCAAGCATCGTCGTACTTAGACCTCTCTCCCGTTTATGGGAGTTCCGAGGACGTAGCGAAAGCTCTGCGATCCGGCAAGGGCGGTTTGCTTAATACGCAGAGGAAGAACTTGCCTATGCCCTCGCCTAAGCACGAAAGTTGCAGGAGCGCGAACAAAGCTTTCCCGTGTTTTCTTAGCGGGGACTCGCGGGTAAACGAGAACCCTGGTCTGACTCTAATGTACGTACTTTTTCTACGGGAACATAACCGAGTTGCAACAGAGCTGGGACAACTGAATCCTCACTGGGGCGACCAGCGGCTCTACCAGGAAGCAAGAAGGATCGTTATCGCGGAAATGGAGCATATAACTTATAACGAGTTTCTGCCCGTTGTTCTCGGCGAAACAACTCTCAACAAGTACGTGTACTCCTTTCCGCGTCATAATTCATTTAACAGATTAACAAGTTGCATCCGTTCGTGAATCAGACGGCAGCAAGTTTTAATTCGATGTATCCTCATCGACAATGCATTGGTATATTAATGTGCTTCTTGTTTTCGAGCTACAAGCACAGTTTTACAGAAATATTACTCGTTTTGAGGATAACACTAAACACTGTGTAACATAATGGTAGTATGTCTTAAAAGACTTCCAAATTAAATGTATAATACTTGTATGTCGAAATGCAGTTTAAAATATTTAAATATCGGTATAAGCGCGAGAATTTACGTCATAAATTCTACTATTTTCTAGCCACGCACACGTGTACTTAGTGAATTTCAAAATCGATTTTCTCGGAAACCAAGCTTCGTACTAAAACACTTTATTCCGCACGTTTGATTGACCTTTGCACGAGGAATCATCCCCCTACCATCATTTCGGGCGCAATCTGTATACAGTAGCGGACAAAAAAGTTACCACTCTGCCTCTATTACTTTTTATCATCAACTCAAAACCGCAGCCTGTGTCCAATATAAATATTCCGTTCAGTTAAAGTTGAATTTATTTAATTAACAAATAAAAACTGTACGTAACAGTAAACCAGACCACACACTTTTAAAACCAACAAAAACTTACCACTTTGGAAATGTAATAAAAAAATCTAATATTTTGTGGGAGCACTCTTTGCTTCTAAGACGGCCTAAAAAGTTACCAGAAGTGGTAACTCCTTCGTCGGCCCTAAAAATGTGCTGTTCAGTTCAATGCCGTATAAAACTTTTGTTCGTTAGTTAAATAAACTCACCTTTAACTGGGTTCTATACAGCTTTCAATTCCCCACCAGAATATGTAGGTATAGTAAACACATACCGCAGTTCCAAGTTGATGTTAAAAAATAACAAAAATAAAACAATACGAGAAAATGGTAACTTTTTTGTCCACTGCTGTATGCGTAATGTACAAGTAACTAAATACGCATTATATGATAATTATTGCCCTCGTACTTAAAGGTATCAGTTACGCTTAACTCATCGTGGTTACTTCCGGGGCTACGATACCCGAACGGATGCGACGCTTTCGAATTCTGTTGCGTCCGCTGGACTCTTCTTCGTTGCTGCGCTGACCCCAAAAACCCTCGACCTAGTTGACTCGCGATCGGCGTTAAAATCCGGAGAAAGGTCCTTACTATCGGCCTTCTATGCTCCGCAAGAGTTTTATGAAGCTGGTGCTATTGATCGGCTAATCGTCGGTGCTACAGGTCAGTTGAAATTACTTGCAAACAGAGTTTCGGCGAGGAACATTCTTGAACACGCACGCACACGTACGTACCTGTGTTTCGTAAGATCAAATACATTACTAGGCACGTGACGGCTGGTAATCATTTATTTCTGCAGACGTCCGTTTCGTAAGATCAATTGCAGTTTTATTAAATATAAATTGTACGCTGCAAATTGCCGCGGGCTTTATTGTGGCGTTAAATCAAACCTCATTAAAGGGGAAAAGTGTCTGCTGATTGTGAGTAATTATTAAGCGTCAGAACGTTACGTAGGGGTCATCGAGCTACTGTTAAGCTCCCTTACCGATCACTCAGCTGTAGCTTCTAGGTGTTAAAGAGTTCATAGAGTTCCATATTTTAAAGGAGTTTATGTTAATATTCTAATTCACGATAATTGTTTGCGAATAGTAATTTTTTAAGCCATAACTTTTTAAGCCATAAATACATAACACCACGATCTATCAATACGTTCCATGAGAACTTGGTTTTAATGGCGATCTAGGATGCAAGATTTAATTTCCGCAACAGCGGGACATTCTAGGAACCCTTTGCCGCCGGGATTGAACGAAATCCTTTTGGAAAGATACTTCCACGATGGAAAAAGCAACGATGCCGCCGTGGATTACGCCTCGCAAATCATACAACAAGGAAGAGATCACGGTCTACCGTCTTACGTTAGATGGCGATCATTTTGTGATTCATCGGACGTTAAGGATTTTGAAAGCCTTCGAGGAGCAATGGCCAAAGAAACCATAGAAAGACTTCGGACAGTTTATAAGTAAGAGTAAATTTACGATAGTACAATAGCAATCATAGATAATCATATAGGTACTAATATTTAATAAAATATATTTTGGAGAGAATTTTGTAATAACAATACTTCAACAAATTCTTAAATCGAAACGTATAAATATGTTGAGGAACATTAACAAGAGAAGATGCCCAACCCGGAAATTCAAAAAATTATGAAATTTTGGGGATATGTAGAAGATACATATATAGGTATGTACCTACTCCGCAATTTCGGAGGTAAAATTGACCCCTGAAAATCCGACTATTTTCCGATTTTGTATTAAAACTCGGGTATCACTTATACCGAATAATAGTCCTGATTAAAAGAAGTAACTTTTGTCTGAAAACTTTTTTTCGATCTCTCTAGTCGAATTTCCAGGGACCAATTTCACCCCCTTAGACTGAATTTGAGTAGCAAAAAAAATTGCGTAATACATGCGCCTATATATCCACTACATATTCCCAAGGTTTCATGATTTTTTTTTTAATTTTGCGAGCTGTGGATCTTCCCTTATAAGTAGCATTTAAAAGTTGTAGTGAAATGCAACTGAATACTATTTAAAAATTTTTAGAAGGTATTGACAGTCGAACTGTGCTCGTGTCTTCTTTTGATACTGCATTTCGAAATATTTATATAAACAGGGCCGTTCCTGGCGGGGGTGCAGAAGGTGTCCTCGCACCTGGGCGGCCAAAATTTTGATTAATAAGAATAATAACCGAAACTCTTTTGCATGATAACTGTTTAAAATTATGTATGTATTAGATATAAAAGTAAACGCTGCATATTAAATTCTTAATTAAAGAATTTTGAATTAATAAGGGCGGCAATATTGTTTTTGCACCTGAGAGGCCATAACCCAGGAACGGCCCTGTATATAAATTTTATTACCTATGAATTCTTACAATATTGTAACGTTCATATATCAACAATAGTAAAGTAAATTTTAATATAAAAAACAGGAAGGATACCTATACTTTTTATCGCGAAATATTTATAATTGTCGTTCATAATATATAAACTATTTAATATGCTGTTTAATGAACTGTTTACCATGCAGAAGTGTGGAGCACATAGATTTAGTAACAGGAGCACTTTCGGAAGCGCCTATATCCGATTCTGTCCTGGGACCAACATTCCTTTGTTTATTAGGCCGTACCTTTCGAAATATTCGTTTCGGTAAGCGAGCTTTACTCGATTATACATAAAATCTAATTTCAGAATTATGCAGTACGATGATTAATTTAATATTATCAGTTATATGGGTTATAATCGGTTATATATATTCGTACAGGCGACAGATATTGGTACGAGGTTGCAAACAGTCCAGGTTCGTTTGCTTTAAATCAGTTGGAAGAAATTAGAAAAGTTACAATGGCACAAATCTTGTGTTACAATGGCGACAGACTAAATTGGATGCAACCCAGAGCATTTCTTTTAAAAGATCGTTTCCTGTGAGTCCGTTATTTAAATTCAAGGAAAATTGAAATAATAATTTTTTATAATTTTTTTCTCATTTCGTACTAGATGAAAGACATAATCAATCGTTTAAATTTTCAGGAATGATATGACAAATTGTACAATACACACAAGTGGGTCACCAAATCTCCTAGCTTGGAAAGAGAAGAACGTTTCGTAATTTTTATACGCTTCAAACGCGATATGTCCTTTAACTGTACATAACAAGCGTTATTTCTAACTGTTGTTATTATTATAATTGAAAACTCAAGTGTCGATCAACTGCACTGTTCCTTACCATAAAGAAATTAAATTCTACACTATTTTTAAGACTTAATATTGTAAAGTGAGTATCGTTACTTCCTTTTTCTCTAAACCATAACTAATTATTCGTTTATTTGCATTACTAAATTGCAGTGCTAAATAACAACACTTATTTAATAGCGAATAAATTACTAATATTAAGTATTACAATGAAATTTAGCAGAGTATTTGTAAGTGAAATTATAAGTAACCTCTACTATTGATTACTACAAAACGATGTTTGAGATTTAAGAAAAATATGTATCTTTCCTATGCTTTATTACATTTAACATATTTCGCATGTTTGAAATATGTGTAATAATTATTTTTTACATCTCAAACTGATTTACAATTTTCCAATTTTTTGTTGAAAATAAATCTTATTGAGTCTTTTTATTTTATTGTGGTTTCATAATTAAATTCCTTTATTGGGTTTAAAATTAAGTTAAACCCAGATAGCACACAGACGTCTTAAAGACATCCATCACAGATTTTCAAGACGTCCTAAATACGTCCATAAGAAATCTTAAAAACATGTTACTTGACGGTGCACTCGATTACCTTCAGCGCTATAGTTTCCAATAACTTTTATATTGGTATCACCGTAGAAATTAAAAAATATTAACTAAATATCTTTGATACAAGTTTATAATTTAAAAAAAGTGGAAATTGAATTATAGTAATCTCTGTAGAATGATCTGTTTTCCGTATTTCGTCATATTTTCGACAGTACGCCAAATAAACAATTATCTCACGATTAAAAACGCCGACTTAACTATAATATAGCTATTATCTAGATTTTAGTTCACCCCGTTTATTCAGGAATAACATAGCAACACTATTGGGTGTTGCATCATATTGCATTTTAAATTCCGGAAGTTTCAAGATGTAATGCCTTACCGTACAATTCTAATCGTTGAATGACTATTGTTCCCATCATTTTCACAGCAAAGTTATGACGTTTATTACGTTACATTACGATAGTATGTTGACCAAATTCCCATATAAAACATTTCTTTATTTTTTTTAAAAACTTCTGTTACTTCTAAAACACGTTTCATCAACGATAGCAATGCATATTCTACAGTAGAACATTCGGGATAATTCTCGAGTCAGGAGAGGCAGGATGGCCGTGCAATACGTTGATTGGTCAATCCATTGAGAACCGAGCTGTTATTGGCGAAGCGTGGTTACGTATGCGGCACACCGAGTGGAAATACTCTTAAATGCGCGCGTGGAGTGCGCATCAGAGGCCTCTGTGAAGGTTGCATCACTACACGTGAAGTTGGGGTATCCGCGTCTATTCTCAACTTTTTGGTAAAATTGAACGATATAACGCGTAGAAATCAAAATGTTGACCGCCGCAAAGTTATTCACACGGAACTGCAGCAATGTCACCTGCGACATCGCTAGGAGGCAACAATTCAGCACAATTCTTAAAAACGTAAGTTCCGATGGCGATTCACGATGCACCGTCCGGAATACCTATCCCCGTTGAACGTTTCTCATCCTTCTTATTCCGTTAAATATCGACTCTAATTCATCACGTAGCATCATATTAAATCTGTAATCACATATCGTTTACGTTCTTCTCGTGTTTAACGTAATTGAACCACGCTCCTTTTTTCTTAATGCCGACCGCATCGCTGATCTCGTAGCCGGCACGTGATCTGTTGCTTAATTTATTTTCTGCTAAAGAATACTACTGTTCGCGGAAAAGTGGAGCTACATCAGTACACGTAACGTTAACATTTGTCGCGCGTTGATTGTAATAAATATTCACTCGAAATGTATATATTGTATTTTAATATATGTTACAACATGTAAGTGGATTAAGATAAATATACACTCTTATTAATAGAAAGTTACGTTCTAATTTATATCGATGTTCATATTCATAATGACAGTATTTAAATATTTCACAGGTTGCGGCACCGGCCTATATCACGCCCCAACGAACCACGGATTTACATCAATACCGATACAAGTAAATTAAACATCCTCCACTTAGAATAATCCAATGTTCATTTCTCGCTTAATACATTAACGATGTAGCGATTAAAATTAAAAAAATATCAATTACAGTTTTCAAGGATACTAATAAAATTTCCGAATTTATTTATGTAGATCCGAAGGAGTAAAGGGTGCAGTTATTGGTATTGATCTCGGTACGACATTTTCGTGCGTAGCAGTCATGGAAGGGAAACAGCCTAAGGTGATAGAAAATGCTGAGGGTTCTCGAACGACTCCATCTTATGTGGCATTCACAAAAGGTTAAAACATATATTCCTTTATGATTTTTTATGTTTCGCTACTATACTCTAAACCATAAGAGAACAGACTCACCTGGCGACCAGTTTTACTTTCGTCAGGCATTAGCTCTGTTTCCGCTGCGTACTCGGCACAACCAATCGCAGCCGAGACAATGGGGACAAGCTGCACGGAAGAGATTCGTTCTCACGTGGAATAGGGTATAGGAAACATGGTTGCGTGACTCGAAAGATTATGTTATTCAATGGCTGAAGCTAATTTTAATAACTGGAGAAATACTTGTACATTCATGCTCCATCTAGTATAAGATATACACGTAACTCTCCTCGCTCCACCTAATTCCGTCTCTGCCTCTCCCGACATCAGTAGATGTAACAGTTTCGGCCAATAACAGAAACATGTTACCTCAATTGGTTTAACTTATCAAAACCTGCCAATCAGTGAAATAGCAAAACAAACGACACTTCGACACGTAGCCGCCCGATCGCTCCGATCGGTGTAGTCGGAACAAAAAACACGTCGATCGGTGTAGTAGGCAGTCAACATGTTAATGGGTAAAAATCCCACACTACCCTGGCGCCCCTGGGGGATTCCCCTCTGAAGGAGTCGAGGTGCCTTTTGAAGATTTCTCCAAGTTAAAAAAAATTTATAAAGTGTTTTTTTTTTAACGTGGAGACATCTTCAAAAGGCACCCTAACGCCTCCAGAAGGGAATCTCCCGCGGGCGCCAAGGTAGTGTGGGACTTTTACCCACTAAAACCCTAAATTGTGCCAAGGCTTATCAAAATTGGTGTCTACCACATGGTGTCCTTCCCTTGTTAGTCGTGCAGTAAGATATTAGGAAGCAAGACTCAGGAACATATTTCATTGGTAATACTGTTCTGAAGTCTTCGTTTCAACCGCAACAGAATTAGGAGCTTATGAACTTTCAGACGGAGAACGCTTAGTTGGTATGCCAGCCAAGCGCCAAGCAGTTACAAATTCATCGAACACGTTTTATGCTACAAAACGATTAATTGGACGAAAATTCGAAGACCCCGAAGTAAAGAAAGATATGTACGTAGCATATATTTTTAATACATCGTTTTTGTGCAGTTACTAGTATTTTTAATTTCTAGGAAAACTGTTTCATATAAAATTGTACGAGCTTCTAATGGAGATGGATGGGTTCAAGGAGGCGATGGTAAAATGTACTCCCCTAGTCAAATTGGTGCATTCGTTCTCATGAAAATGAAGGAAACGGCTGAGGCATATTTAAGTACACCGGTGAAAAATGCTGTTATTACTGTTCCTGCGTATTTCAATGATTCGCAAAGGCAAGCTACGAAGGATGCTGGTCAAATCGCTGGCCTTAACGTACTTAGGGTAATCAACGAACCAACAGCAGCTGCTCTTGCGTATGGCATGGACAAAACGGAGGATAAAATGTAAGAATCACGAACACAGTAGGCACATAATTAAGACATGAATATCGATGATCACAGAATGATGCTATTATTTTTCGTCTCTTAGAAATGTTTTATTAAACATGCTGATACCATAACACTGACTAATTCGATGACACTGTTTTAATCCTGTGTACTAAAGGAATACGTACTATAAATATAATACTTCTTTTCAGCATCGCAGTGTACGATTTGGGTGGTGGTACTTTCGATATTTCCATTTTGGAAATTCAGAAAGGTGTCTTCGAAGTGAAGTCCACGAATGGAGATACCTTCTTAGGAGGAGAGGACTTCGACAATGCCTTAGTTAATTATCTCGCCACAGAATTTAAGAAAGACGTGCGTATCATAATTTCATCAAATAATTTTCACCGTTTACAATGAGAATTACGTATGACTTTTTAATATTTTTACAGCAAGGTCTCGACGTAGCTAAGGATGCGATGGCTATGCAACGGTTGAAAGAAGCAGCTGAAAAGGCGAAGATTGAATTGTCTAGTTCCCTCCAAACCGATATAAATTTGCCTTATTTAACTATGGACTCTAGTGGACCGAAACACTTGAATCTCAAGCTTTCGAGAAGTAAATTCGAGAGTCTTGTAGGCGATTTAATTAAACGTACTATTCAGCCATGTCAAAAGGCACTTTCGGATGCTGAAGTAGCGAAGTCTGATATCGGTGAAGTATTGTTGGTTGGTGGTATGACAAGGGTGCCCAAAGTTCAACAAACAGTGCAAGAAATTTTCGGTCGGCAACCCTCGAAGGCTGTGAACCCTGATGAAGCTGTCGCCGTTGGTGCTGCGGTTCAAGGAGGCGTACTTGCTGGAGATGTAACGGACGTACTTCTGTTGGATGTTACTCCACTATCGCTCGGTACGTAATTTTTCTCTACGTTATTCGATTGAAATAATATTCAGACAATGATGTCTGCAAACTAATCTTCTCTCTGATACAAATGAAGATATTATTTACTGAGTTATTACTATCGCGAGAAGCTTCAGCTTCTACAGCTATGTTCGTAGTATACATTGCAATGTAATGTTTCATTTTTCAGGCATTGAAACATTGGGCGGTGTCTTTACAAGATTAATTTCTAGAAACACAACTATTCCTACTAAGAAGAGCCAAGTATTCTCAACTGCAGCCGATGGCCAGACTCAAGTAGAAATTAAAGTTCACCAAGGCGAGCGAGAAATGGCTAATGACAACAAACTTTTGGGACAATTTACTCTTGTCGGAATTCCACCTGCGCCAAGAGGAGTACCACAAATAGAAGTCACATTCGATATTGACGCTAATGGCATCGTTCATGTATCTGCTAGGGATAAAGGAACCGGCAAGGAGCAACAAAGTATGTAAACGCTTAAAGTTAATTAAATTCTATTTTAACACGAGTTAACAAAACTGACCATCACTCATAAATTTTTATTTACAGTTGTTATTCAATCGAGCGGTGGGCTTAGTAAAGACGAAATTGAAAATATGGTGAAAAATGCTGAACAATATGCCAAGCAGGATAAGATCAAGAAAGACAGAGTTGAAGCTGTGAACCAAGCCGAAGGAATTATTCATGACACTGAGTCTAAGTTGGAAGAATTCAAAGCACAGTTGCCACAAGACGAAGTAAGATTCAGTAATCCGATGGCAATGGTATATCGATATTACACTTTTATTTGCTATGTTTACAATTTTATTTTATAGTGCGACAAGCTGAGAGAATTGGTCGGGAAAATGCGAGAAACTCTGGGCAAGAAAGACGATGTAGAACCAGAAGAGATTAAGAGGCAAACGAACGAATTGCAACAAGCGAGTCTTAAACTGTTCGAGATGGCGTACAAGAAGGTATGTAAATCTGATTATTAGTTTGAAAAATGTAAATGTTTAAAATTCTGTTATATTTTCTACAAAATTTAATTAATTATAGATGGCCGCGGAACGCGAAGGTCAGAGTCAGGGGGGTCAGAGTCAAGGTCAGAGTCAAAACCAAAGCCAACAGGAAGACGGGGCTGAAAAGAAGGAGGAGAAGAATTAATTACGTTTAGGTAATATGCATTGAGGCAAAACAAATTCATTGCACACAGCTGTAGGAGCACCAATCAATGCTTTGCATGCTCAAGAAAGACGCATCGTTATGTAACAAAACAAAATTTCAACATAAGTGGACGGTGTACTTTTAAAACGTTTATTTTTGAGCATGCATGATTGGAGATAGCAAATGTTGATTTAAATTTGAAGAGCGAACTATTAATGAAACTCTTTCAATCGACCGGTCATAACGTATAGTATTTCAAAAACGTACTAGTGTACCAGATTTAAACGCTTCGTTCATTTCAATTCGTACTAACGCATAATTGGAGAATATTAATCGTACAAAAGTGAGCTTTTCTAAGGAAGTGCTTTACATAGCATATACATATTTATTACGCACTCAATTAGAATCTTGTAAAAGGAGGTCAAATTGTAAATTCTGTACATAAACCTAATTGAATTTATGGTACGTCCTGGTAACAGTTTCTTTTATAGCTACGTGCAAAAAGTGTAAAAGTGTCATACTTTTTCGTCAGTTTTACATACTTGGCCTCACTATGAGAACAATCGTGAAAATTGGTACGTAGCTGGAAAAATCGTCACGGTTACGAGAGTTTGTAACCAGAATATTGTCGTAATACATCCAGTATGAGTGTGAGAGAATACAAGTACGAGAGAATGCGATGAATGTACGGCGCAAAACAAACTACTATAGGAAGTATGCGATATGTAGATTACGTTAGAAAATATTGTATTATGATGTAACCATATTATTAAAATTTTTTATTTGAACTTCTGAACTACAGAACATAATTTCAATATTTTCGTTGTGTTACTTAATAAATCCGTTCAAAGTAAGGTGTATTTTATATGTAAATATATATACATTCTAAACAAAAATCTGAGACTGCTTTATTATTAGTTTTATGCGTGAAACTAAAAAATTAAAAATAAGAGATGGCAAGAGTGTGCACAACTTTCAACTTTCGATTGTTTCTATTAGTGGAGATATTTACAGTACAGACATAGAATTCTATACCTCGTCTATATTCGTATAGACGGAGTTGTATGTATGGCAGTTGCCATTTAACTGAAGTACCTATGTACTATATATTCCTAAACGTTAAAGACCACTAATAACGCTATTCTCATGTTTAGCTTTAATCACAGACGGGCGCGAATTTGGGTAATATTTGCAGCCTAGGCCGGCAAATTTTTGGGAGCATCAAGTTTTGGAGGGCGAAAATTTTTGAGCGAAAGAAATTGGAAAAGGTATAAACATAGAAACTAGAGACAACTTTAAAAAACAATTCACTTTTGTTTCATTTAGGGAATTAACAATGACTCAGATGTGAGTTGCCATATTGACTTAATTCTGAAGTTATCTCGACTGCTTTAAATTAAAATATTTGACGATAGAAGGGCGGCCCGCGGCAGACGTTTGTTAGCCTAGGGGCGCCAAATCTCCAAACCCGTCCCTGATCACAGACGAGGCATAAGATAGACCTGACATCCAGTGTAAATGTTTCTAACACGGCTTAAGAGCTTTGGAGCCTCTTTACAATTGTCATGTCGCATGCAGCGTTATCGATTCATATTAGAATACGATACAATGCTGCTAGCGGTTAGAAATAAAATTGACTATAGCAAAATTGTTTATATTTTCTTGATATCACAGACGACACGAGGGACTTATATAATTGATTTTTTACACAGTCGGTATATTAGTTTGTGACATGTACTCCCGTGTGATGTTTGGTCTATTCTATATCTCGTCTATGGACAAATTAGATAAAAGGTTTAACAGGTTTGAATAGGTAAAACCAGTCTCAAGGTGTAAAACTTTGTTTTATATTTCTATCGTTATACGATATTTTGTGAACACAAGAAATGTCGGAGAGTTCCGACGAGAAATTAAATGGTGGAGATGGTTCCGAAGAATCATCGTGGGTGTTATACAAAGATCGAGAAGAGTGGAATGACGTGACTCCTGTGCCACAGGATGACGGTCCTCATCCTATTGTTGCAATAGCTTATTCCGAAAAATGTGAGTATTCTATTCTCATTTCAAACGAATGCCAATGAGTTCAGTAGTTTCATTTTATCACGATTTTATATTTACGATGACACTGGGGCATAACCTCATATTAACCTTTTATGCATTTCGAACCATAAAAATATGTTTCCGTAGATATTAAAATGCGAAAATAGAACATAAGATTGCTGATCTTTCTTCAGTAATTATGTTGCTCAAAGTTTATTTTAATGCAAGAGAAATAAATATTGGAAAACGGAGTGCATAGATACGAAGCACAAATTTAGATGAACATTAATCATATCTGTATTCAAGCTTGTTATAATAATTTCTTCTCCAAATTTATATATTTGCTTATAAATCACAATGCAATAAAATTCAATGTTTTCAATGTTGCCTCAACTTTTTATCACTTATAGCTAGTGCCAGAAAATGACTTGAATTAGTTGATTCTTATAGAGCTATCTTTGTCTCTATCAGAAACAACCAATCCAACTCATTTTCTGGCACCCGCACAGAGTCAGTGCGAGATACCGAATTCGCTATTATATTGCTTGCTTTGTTGTGCACCGGTTAAAGGCATTTTATTATTTAACATCAGCGCATTGAAATGTATAATATGACTTGCGTATTTATGGAATATTTCTATTCATATATGTTATTGTTTTAAGTTAGGGACACCTATGATTACTTCCGAGCTATATTAAAGTCTGGAGAGAAGTCAGAGCGTGCGTTAGGTTTAATAGAAAATTGTATCTGGCTTAATCCAGCAAACTATACTGTATGGCAATATAGACGAGAGATACTTAAAGCTCTTGGAAAAGATTTACGAGACGAGTTAAAGTATATTAATAAGATGATAAGATATTATTCTAAAAACTATCAAGTTTGGCATCATAGAAAAGTAATTGTCGAGTGGCTTCAAGACGCTAGCGAAGAATTAAAATTTACAGAAAAGATTTTAACCGAAGATGCAAAGAATTATCATGCTTGGCAGCATCGTCAATGGTGTATAAAGACATTTAAGTTAGTATATATTATTCATCTTTCCTTTATTTTCTGAAATCATGGTTTCCAAACTGCATCGCGTAGCTGAAGTTATCGCATGCGCTCTACCATGTCGTAATGTAATAAATTTTTCATTCGTGTAATGTACAGTTTATATGATAAAGAATTGGAGTACGTAGAACATCTGTTGGACGAAGATATTCGCAATAATTCTGCTTGGAACCAGCGTTATTTTGTGATAAATAATACAACGAAGTTCGAGCAAGACATAATTGATAGAGAAGTTGATTACGCGTTGGATAAAATAGCGTTCGTGACAGGAAACGAAAGTGCTTGGAATTATCTTCGAGGGTACTGTTGATTGTCTCTTTTTTTTTTCTCGCATTGGTAATAATAAATTGTTGCTTGTAGTTAATGTAGAAATTATATTCCACGTTTCTAGTATCTTGAAGCAAGACGCCAATGGTCTGGCTCAGAATGAGAAAGTAAGACGGAAGTGCAAGGAGTTGTATTTTTACGGGTGCCGTACCAATCATTTGTTGGCCTGCATTATAGACATTTGTCAAGAAGGACCTATGGGAGAGGAATCACCGGATCCTATGTATCATGTCAATAATGCTATAAAGGTATCTCGCCGTTTTATTACCCATGTATGCACGCAGTACCGATGTTACTTATGATTCTATTTAACCTTAGCTATGTAAAGAATTATCTGAGAAATATGATACAATACGAAGGCGATACTGGGATTTTGTTGGTCAGCAATTAATGGTACTGAAGTCGCTGAAATCTTAACAATTTCTTTACAAGTATGTAGATTACTTTACATTTTTATAAAGATACCATTCTTAATTATTAATATATCGTAATCTTTCTACATGGAAAAAAGTGTGTATTATGCATTTCTATATTGAAATAACAATGAATGTATCAGCGTAAAATAAATTGTTTATAATATTTGATAATGTATTTTACTTAATCATTCACCGAGCGGTATGTCGTTTATATCGTGGTTAGGTTACGAAATTAAGTTGTAATTGTATTATTAAAATGTATCTTTAATAAGTATTTAATATAGTAATTACTTATGAAGTGACAGTAACGCGATTTTCTACTTGTAACTGTTTCACGAAATTTATGGTTGACATATGCTTTTTTAAACCCAGAATGGAGCAAGGCATAGTTTTAGCTCCATGTTCATTTCTACTGGATGACTGACGTTCCACTAGACATTAATAAATACCTAATATAATTAAATAGAAACGAATATTTAAGCTATATGTATTGTAACAAGGCTCTTGAAAGGGCTACATAGAAAAGTAAACTTTTCTTCGAGTTATACCCTAAGGGTTTTAAGCACTGCTGAACACTAAGTTTTGGTAAGTTTCGTTTCCCTTCCTCGCAAACAACATGACATGACCCAAGACGAGACAGGTACCAGAAAAGTGCTCGAAAGTTGGAAAATCGGTATTTCGTTTCGGATAGAGGGGCGGGGGGGGTGGGGTCCAATGCCGCTGGGCACATATGTGACTTAGGCCCCTCGAAACAGAGCATTATTCGAACATTCTTCGAATAAGATGAATTAATTCGCTATTCGAGAATAACATCCAAATATTCAGCTAACTATAATAAAATCGAACGATACCATCACTGCAGAAGGGACTACTGATAACATAATTCATATTTTCCACAAAATGTATAGGTGTTGTGTGATTTATGGATTATAGTATACATAAAAAGACTTAGGTACTAGTATGTTGAAGTATTGTAAGGTATAAGATCAGTTCTGTAAGTATGAATAAATAAAATAAAATACTAACATTTTACAAGGTATATTCTTTCCACTATTATTGCCACCTTTCCCTTGGTCGGCGAGGTATCAGGAAGTTAATACAAAGCGACGAACATTCAGTATCTATTTATTTATAAAATAGTTACATACTTTCAAGTATAGTACAATAACTAATTACGATAATAATTATAATGGTTAGGCTTTCGCATGGCTAATGATAACTATGAACGCTGCGTTCCAAACGATGATTTTAACAATAGAAATACATATTTCCGTGCGTCTTTGAAGCTGTAAGTTGCTTGAATTAACGTCAACTCAAATGTAGTTGCTGCTAAAAGATTCTCGATTTACGGTGAAATTATCCAAAGCGAATTGGAATTTCGTTGCGAACAGACTGCGGCAGTGACTGCATTGCTTGAACAAAGCAATTTGTCTTTTCTTCGGTACCCGACTGATACTTAAACTTACAGAAGTCACAGATCTCTTTTTTTTTTCCATTCAATTATATGCACAAAAAATCGATTATATTGTGATTAAAAACGTGTGAATACATTGAAGAATTATAAAGGTACATTTCGTTACAGCAGTCAAGCGAAATTATAAATTCAGAGTTGCTCCAGGTTTGCCTTTTTAGACAAGCGAATACGAACGTATCGTAAAAATTCAACCATTCTTTCATTGCCAGTGTATTGGTAACGAAAATATTGAAAACTTTGGACAACATGTTCGTTAGTTTTAAATATTTATTCGAAGGCATAGTTAACAACTGGGCGTGACATTTACAGCCGAATATCGTCATTGCGTAACAAACTATTGAAATCAATTATTCTCGGTACTTATCTCTGTAAGAGATGAATTTAGTGGATATGGATACCAGACGTTTGTGTAATATAAGATTTTAATAGAATAGTCAACATTACACGTGACGCAAATCTTTCAACGATATGTGGGAACAACAAAGTAACTTTAACATTCAAGTGCCAATATATGTATATTAGAAGATACTTGATGCGCGAAATTGCATATATATCAACAGGTTCTCGTGAACGTATGTTAAATAATAAAAAGTTAACAATCGATGTTTTCGTTCCGATGAAAAAACTTTGCTAAACCCAACAGAATATTACTCATACGAAACATGTGCCCCCTTCATACAAGATACTCTTCGAGAGAGCATGTTCTTAAGTTTTTCTATCCTAACATTTAACAACCAACATTCAAACGATTAATCCGATTACATGTTCGTACCGATCGAGAACAAGTCCTCTCTCCATGGTGAACAGAAGAAGAACAAAGGACTGATACGATTCGTTTGTACAGAGGTTTCTCACCATTTTACAGCGTTCAGTTTCGGTGTAATTTAATTGAATTTGGAATCGCGGAATCGTTTGCAAAGAGGATTGCCTCCATCGGCACATCGAGGCTACGAGATACACGTAGTTTTACCACGGATATTGTATACATATACACTTGATTTACACCGAAAATATACCGTCGTATCAATATTTCTTACCACTTTCTCTCTGTTTGTTCTCTCTTTATTTAAATTCCTTCATATTCAACATGTCGTATAAGTACTTTTTCTATTTTTTTTCCCTCTCTCCTTCTTTTGTTTTTATGATAAGCGCACGGTGCTTGAAAACATGCATGTCGCGTACGACGGATTTCCAAAGAACTGTGGAATCCTTGAGCCGAGATACGCGCCGGGTCACTTCAGATAGATCGATGACCGACACTGGTTAGCGTTGCTAGCAGTGGACGCGGAATTATTCGAAGGTACCCTTCGCGTACGAGGTCACTCAATTTTACGGCGCGCTTAAACAGGGCCCCTTTTTTCGAAACAGTCTCAACAAGAGCCTCGGCTCGAGTCTCTTCCGCCAGTAAGTTCGTGATAAACGTGAAGTAAACGAGTTTATTTGTACTGCAAAAATTTTGCAATTGGATGATCGTTATGCTCTTGTATGAAATATCTGTCTGTCGCGGAAAATCTCTAATACTGCACATAAATCTGCAGAATTTGAAAACCGAAGGAGTGCTAATGCCACAGTGGAGACATATCGTATTCCTTCGTTACAGTATCTGCAATTTCACGAAAATAATTGGTTATTTACGTATGCTTTCAAAATAGGTATTCAAATTCCAGGAATATTGAAATTCATTTGACGTTTCGATATTGCGCTTTGTGCAAAAACATTCATTTAGGGTAAAGGTACCAGTAGTTGGCCATGTATCAGTAGTTGACAATTTTTCAGAAAGACGTGAAAAATAAGGGTTTTAGAAGTGGCGCGCTGTTGAAAAGAGATAGTTGCACTTCTAAAAACCTTATTGTTCACGTTTTTCTGAAAAATTGTCAACTACTGATACATGGTCAACTACTAGGTACCTTTACCCTACTACGTAAATGTTTTCTTGTTCCAGTTGAAGCGGCTGAAATCAAATCGAGGTAAATGTCCTCGTTAGCAACAAACTGTTTTTGTTTTTATATTAAAAATTACAAATATACTCAGCAAAACGGTTAAAAATTAATATAATACTTCCATTCATTCATAACTTAGCCTATCGTGGAATCAATTAATGGTTTTATTGAATACAGTTCGGACATTGACAAAAATAAAAAACTTGTTGAAAAGACATAACGCCTAAAAGTAATATAATAAGTCTATTAGACCAGTGTTTTTCAACTTTTTTTGAGTCGCGACCCCCTTTTATAATATTGAAATAACCTGCCTCCCCCCCACCCTCATATAAGGTAAGGTAAATTTAATAAGGTAAAGAAAAGACATTAAAAATAGGTATTTCAGAATATAATCTAACTTAATAATATTTAAAAAAAAACTCCCAAAAACCCTGGCTACCCTCCAGAAAGCACTTCGCGACCCACAGATTGGGAATCACGGTATTAGGCTATAAAATAACATACTAAGATTCAGACGAGAACTGCAACTAACAAATTAATTTATAAGAAAACTGCGATTGACATATTAATTAATGTAAATAGGTATAAATAGGTTGGTAAAGGGGATAAGAAGGTGGGTGTACTTTTCAATAGAATTTCTGTCACACATAAAAGCCTATTTGATTTGAAAACGAAAAAGCCAACGTGTTCCAATAATCTACATTTTACGTTAACTTCCCATGCATCCGGTAAAGAGGCCATTTACCTTACATTTCAAAAAGCACTCCACAATGATTCCATCGAGTTTCTACACGCCTGGAAATCTCCCATCTCCGTTCAGACAAACGTAACATTTTCTTGCTCTACTATTCTTCCACGCGCCGTGTAACACGCTCAGACTATATTTTAATGTTCTCAGTATTCCCCTTATGAATAAATAATCTATATGATTGGACCATCTGTCAGCCAGTACAACACAGCCTGACCATAATCTTCCGTACACCTATTTAATAATTCTTTCTAAGTATTGATAGTGCCCGTGTATGGCTCAATGACTTCAGCAATTTTCCTTTCCATCGACCTAGTTTCGCCTGTTTTTCCGGGACATCGAGCCCTTTGCACCGATCAATTCCCTTTTGATCTCTCTGTCCACCAATTATACTATGCCTAGTAGATACCATCGAAAATATCCTCGACAAAGATGCGACTAGCTATCGAGAAGTAGATAGATTCCGTATAGAGAAGATAGATCGTTGAATCCTATTTGAAATACAGTGTGGCTACGTTTAAATAGACGAGACGTTACATGCATTTCGTACCCCCCGCGAATTCATTCGTCACTCGTAATCGAGACTGCTGGTTCCTTTCTCGTCTATCTGTTTCTCTTATACTGTTCTTCTTCATACGTTACTTTCTCCTTATCCCTATCTCCTTTCTCCAACTAATTGCATTGATCCAGTGATGTGCGATCATCGATACATGAGATATATTATTCAAAAAGTATCGACATTGATAATATCGATACGATGATAGTATTAATTTACCAATTCAAAAATAAGCTACGTACATTCAAGAGAATATTATTTTGGATCGAAAAGAATTTTCTAAGATAAGAATATTTGAATTGTACCATTATGAAATTATTTTATTTAAATTAAGATTCAAAGTATTAAAATGGAAACAAGTAATTTACTTCCCAAGTCGCATTTATAAAGGGAACTAGAGTTTATATTTAATAATCGTCACGGGCATTATTCAATATAAGAGTTTGAAAAATAATTACTGAATTTTATTTACACGTAGTAATTTGGAAATTATTAGCTTGACTTGGCTCGAACGAAAGAAGGTACAGTAAAAATTATCGAAATTTTGACGAATAATATCGATACCTGTAATTATTAGTGTTTGAAATATCGATAAAAAATATCGGTATATCGACATGCAAATATCGATGTGTACAGTTATCGATAAATATCGCGCATCACTACATTGATCCTGGGATTAAATTCCTCCATTCTATGTAACTGCTTTCAAGCGAAATCTTGAAACAAGGATGTTGAAATAGTCGGCTGATTCTACTTTCCGTGAAAAAGCACTTGCCACAGCCAATCAAATTTTTGGCGTTCAACTTTGCGCACCGCGATTAGAAGCATCGTGATGGGAATCGAGATTCATTTATTTTATTTTAACCGATTTCGCGCCTGAGACTCTGATTCCGCGCAGACAATAATCAAGCGCTCGTTTAATGTTCGAGGGGGCATTTCAGACAATTGTCGCGATTCCGAAATACGTAGCTAGCGAAATTTCGGAATATCTGTTCGCCTTTGTTTTGAGCAAAACGATTCAGAAATAATCAAGGCCGTTGGACAGACACCTTGCAAAACTTTTCTAACTACTTTTAAAGATTTTTCGAGAACGTTCGCGAGAGTTTGAATCAGAGCTTTGGAGTGCGAGTGCAATATTTCCGTTCGGATAGTCACGTTAGCGAAGGATGCTCTACCTCTGTCTAGTTTCTTGATCGTTTTACAAAATGAGAATCGTGGCGCACGGGCGACACGTGTATAGTACAAACGATTCTTACAACGTTCGACGAACATACAAATGTCATTTCGAATCTGTTCTTATTGTCTACATCGATGAACATAAGAGAAACGCCTTCGATATTCTCCCTTGATTGCGTCTTAGAAAATACGAATCCTGGTCCTTAGGAAAAATATCAGATAAACACTCTGCTAAGTGTAAGCGACTCGAGAAAGTAAAGTCTCTATCATCTGGTGAGTTGTTTGTGGTGTATGTATATGTATCTAACTTGTACGATGCGAATTTTAAGTTACAGCCCCACGGTTGCGTCGTTCGCGAGATCGCCTCATTTTTCTTTTTATTTTAATTCATTCTAATTCATCTCGTTATTACGTTGCCATTTCAGAGCGTTCTAAAAGACACGTTAAATACGTATATAATCATTTCTGCTAACGACCGACGACAGTGCAACGATAATCGATCAATGAAGTTCTCTAATCATTCGATACGGGACCTAGACACACTGTATATCTAAGATAAGACAGTTTCGCTGTTAGTAGTAGTGCTGGTATGTTTGTGTGCAGTTAGTGTGTGTATGTACATTGACGTGTACGCGTGTCGATAAATTGTAGGGTGGAAGTCCAGGGGTTGAAATCGGTTATGATCTCGGTTTCGCAATTTTTATTTTCAAATACTTTACCATCAACAATTTTACCACTTTTTGGTAGCGTATCCTTTACCACTACATATTTCGCGTGATTTCTCTCGTATTTTCAGTATAATGAAGTATTTTTCGCGTTTTCTTTCTTTCTTTCTTCTCTTGCCTCACATATAAGGTTAATACAATAATACATAATACAAAAATATGTAATTATTTCCTTTCTCACAAATGACTTATACTTGACGGCTATTTTGCAACAATTCTTTCATAATATTTAGATATAAATCAATGTAACATAAAACAAGAACAAGAGCAACCTTTTGGTTTCTTGACTCACGCCACTTTCATAATCATCAGCACGATTATAAGAGTATAAAACAGTTATTTCCAGAACCGTTGCAACCCCTGGGTAGAACTAATATAATAATATCCTGCTCTAGAAACCCCGGACGTTCTAAAAGTCTCCTTAACTTTCGCCCACTATCAGCTCACGCAATGAAAAAGAAATTTCACCGCTACCATTAGTCTAAACTGCCTCCTGCATTTTTCTCAACGAAAAACAAAGCCTATCGACGCGTTAGACCTACCGTATTCTCAATCGACGGGTGCGAACGAGGGATAATCTTACGTTTCTTCTCTGACATCTAGATCTAACATTCGGTTGAGGTTGGAAATATCTAGATAACACGATAACAACCCGTCCGTTTGTCTTTTTTTTTCTACACTTACTTCAGTAACTTCAAAGACATGCGGTAGTGATCGAGTTGATACGAGGCAACCACTCGACGTTTGCCTCAAACATTACACGTAAACCTTATGTATCTAAAGTGTAGGCGCTGCTAAAAATCGGAGAAGTCTCTATTCCGTTAATTCGTCGCGCACAGGTCTGTGCCGCTCCCTACCGCCTCCCCGCCCTGTTGGTTCCGTTTCGATTTCATCTGTCGCCGCACAGTGGTCCGGATTGGGGTAGTTAGTAACGTTCGGCCGAAAAATGAGCTTTCTCATGTCGAAATCTACCGTGCAGGTAATACTTTCTGAATGTCCATCATTCTCGAAACTGAAAATATTAATAAAATTTAATAAAAATTGTATTTGGGACGAACACCTAAAGTTGGACATTTTGCACCAGAAACAACTGCCTTTTTCTTCGAGTTGCTCTGACGACCCTGTTTAATATTGTCTCTCCGCTTTTTTCCAACACGAAGAGCATTATTTTGCGTTAAGAATTAACTCCGTCAACTAAATATTACTGTTTATAATGTATTGAAAAAGTAATACTCAATGAAACAAAGAAAATGGTAAAATTCTTTACAATTGGCAAGGAATATTTTTCAAGTTCCGAGCCCCACATTTTAAGAAACTGGAATATTTTCAGTACATCTTCCTCTACATAATCATACAAGAATCATTTCCTCCTTCACCCCACTCTTCAAGTTATTACTGTTCGAAACTGTCAGCGTTACGTCGTTCTGTGCATATACGTTCGCATCCATCGTATTATTATTGTATTACTATTGGATTTTACAAATATTTATGCATATATTGGGCTCTAGTTCGTCGAATAAATGAATAATAAATGAATAATACTGTTTAATTAAACTGCAAATTTCGTCACAATTTCTAATAGTACTATTAGACTTTTCCTTATAACTTGGAAACGAAAAGTTTCCCCAACATGCTATTTAAATCACTTAAAAGAGCATTAAGTAAACTCTTAAATAAACAGTTTTCAAACTTTTTTTTCCTAAAAATTATGTTAAAAAAATGGAAAATTAAATAAGTGTAAAATATATTAAATTAAACACCATTAGGAAGGAATATTTTTTTCCAGTTTTTGGCGCAAATTTCATTCCGATATATTTTATAGTTCAAAAGTTATACCCAAATGTCAACAACGTCCCTAATCCGGACCACTTTGCGCCGTTCCGGCTGTCCCACTTACGGGGGTGCGTCGCGCGAGTTTTACGCGCGTCGCCAGAAGAAGCTGATCGAAAGAAGCTATACCGTCGCGCGATTGGCGCAACGTCTTATGGAAGATGGGGCACGATAGAAAAGGAAATTTTACGAGCCCTCTCTGGAACGACTCCACGGTTCGACCATCTTCCCGCGTTTCTGGTATTCCATTCTCTCAGGCGCCGATACCACGCTCGGCTCCGAGCATCGTTCGCTCGAGGGCACTCGCCTTATTTACAGTCGATCAGAAGTAGGCAGTGATGGGAAATGATTCGACACATTTCGCTCGGGAATCGTCATCGCTCGCCGCGGATGCCTTTGGTCCAAGTCACCGCGAAACGTTGGCAATTGCAATGGAATTCGGTGTCGCATTGGGTTCGCGATCGGAGATCGTTCGAATGGGGAAATTAACAGACCCTTCCCGCCAATCCGTTCTCCCGCTTCGATCCGTTCATCCTGCCGGTTTCTCTCCCTTTAGCAGCACGCAGTCTTTACGAGCTAATACCTTACCACGATTAATAATTCACTTACCTGTCACAAAAATAAATACTTTTGTTATGTCGCTTAATCTACTCGCTTACGTACTAGAAACAATGAGTCCCGCTCAACATGGCCAGCTGTTCCAGCGGGGTTTACGATATAGTGTATATATATATACTTTCTACGTCTCATTCTATAGAATTCTCTTTTTTTTTCCGCGCGTTCTCCCTGGTCACCACCTTTTCTAATGTTTCTCACGCGTTCAACTTGACACTTTATCGGTGGCTCTCGCATGTGCGCAGGTTCGTGAGTCCAACTGCTGTCGACGTTCTTAAGGTGCGAACCCACGATGAGATTTTACATGAGATACAACTCTACAACATTTAAATGTAAACAATGGAAGGAGTTGCGAGGGATGGGATTGTTGAATATCATGAAACTTGTCTAGTGAGAGCAGTGGCGGATTTGAGGAAAAAGGCCCAGGTGGATATCGTTCTGAGGGACCCATTTTATCGGGAAAATTCATAGGTAGTTTACTAAAAACAGGCTAAGTGTAGTATTACAGATAAAAAATATAGTTTGGATAAAATCATAATTTTTTTGGATGATGGGGCCTTCTGGGCAGGGGCCCAGGCGGCCACTGTTCATCGGCCGCCCGTTAAATCCGCCACTGCATGAGAGTAGTTTCACGAAACGAATGAAGAAATAATTAAAAAATAATAAAATAATGAAACAAGTGTCTCACGAGATTAAAGTCTCGTGTGAGACACGATATTTTTTGCACCTTTGCGACGCGTGTTCCAAGGAATTCTGTTTATATAATTATTATGTAATGGTTGTTAATGACGCATTGATCCACTGTATAGACCGTGATATTTGTTAAATAAAAGTGTTTTAGAAGAGTCATCGTGTTTTAGTTCATGTCGTGTCCATAAAACCAACACATTTAGTTAGCTCCACATTTTAAATTCCAATTTCATGCACGCGATTAGACATATTAGATATTTGTATTCCTTCCCTTTAGGTTCAGGAAATCATACGTTCACAAAAATCATTGGCCAAAATGAAGCGAAGAACAATTGAAAGTTATGAAATGCTCATACTTCACTAAACAGGAAGAAGTGCCACAAGATTCATGACTTCGTGGTATTCCATATAATAGAGAATTATTTCCACTAACAATAAGTGTTTTACAAAACATCATAATGCATTAAAATATTTAATATATGAGCAGGGTTGGATTATGACCTTTAGAGGCCCTAAGCACTTAAAAGATTTCGAGGCTTCCTTATACAGGCTGATCACTTCAACGTAGTGTACTATTTCTTAGACATTTTCGACAATTTGACTAAAAAGTGTGTCTAACAAAATTTAGATTTTAAAATTCAGAAAATTTCCATGGCGCACCCCTTTCTCTGGATGTCCTAAGCACGTGCTTACTTTGCTTACTGGTTAATCCAGCACTGTACATGAGTATAAGTAACAACTAAATGTAATTAAAACTGCAAGTTGCTTTGCTCAATAATCGTTGTAAATTTTCGTTATGTAACGCATTGGGTTGTATCTTCCAAACGCGAGACCGATAAAGTGTCAAATTAAGCCTATTCGTGCGTTATTATCGTTAAAAATCGTAACTGCTACCCGTTTTAACCCGCGACGCTAAAAAAGAGCCATTCGCGTCGAACACGCGACCTATCTCCGCTCGCTAATGTCTCATTGCTCAACGGAAGATTTAACGCTAATTCGCGATAGCTTCGAAATCGATGAATCACACCCCGCGCAATATTCCCCCCTCCCGATCGCGGCTACAAGTGTGCGTAGAGACAATTGAATTCGAATCGAGTTACCTGTGCGACGCAATTAGAGGACATCTAATACGCGTTCCCGCAATGATGACGGAATGACAAATAAAGAAAAGGAGAAACGAACAACGATCCCCTCATTGCCAGCAAACAAAACCGACTGCCTTGCTCGCGTTTCGATGCAGCATTCAATTCTGCTCGAATGGGCGGGCTCGATAAAATGGCAATTTAAGCGCTACGCTTCATCGTGGCAAACGATAGGCGTCGTAAAAAATATGAATGTTGTACAAAACTAGGCTACGTCATTATTACTGTACAAGCGTTTAAGAATCGGTTTTACAATATCGCGCGCGCGTGTTCAGTGTATAAAAAAAAAAGGGAGGGCAAAGGTGAATGCGTCTCTGTGGTAATACTGGTTCCAGTTCAGTTAAGAAAGAACAGAAATTGTTGTACAAAGCTAAGCTCAATTACTTTTACGCAAATACTGTGTTCAAATATCTGTGCTTCTCGTTTCTTCTCTATACACCTACCCTTTGGCACAAACAATGCCGCTTACAAATTACATCGAGCCCCAATGGCATACCTCTTAGCATCTGAAAACTCTAACAAGCTATTCCGCAGAAACTCCCTGCTTCTTTAAGACGCACTGCGCTACGCGAATACGATCCGTATTCTCCTACATCGAACACCAACATCCCCACGTATTAAAGTAAGCTTCGTTAATCCCGTCTCTCGTTAGTAGTATCGCTTCGTTTCTCTCTATCAGCAGCTCTCTAAAAGTCTGCACGCACGTTCATCGTTTGTAGCGCGCGTTCCATTTAAAAACGAACTACTGGGAACAGCCCGCGACCGGTCTCCGTTCGTAACTACCGAACGATCGCCAGGTGTCGTTCTTCCTTTGCCTGCATCTTTTTTTTTTTGTCTGTTTTTCTTTTTCGCGACTCCTCTGTGTCGTCTAATCCTCCACGCCTAGCGGAACGCGTACTGAAACTACGACTAGCGACTCTTCGAAGGGACGACCCCTGCACTTCCACGGGCGTACTTCGTGCGATCTTTGACTCAGAGGGAACCGTCTCGCGTGCTGTTCGATGCTGGACCCCCCCCTCGATGAAAGCGATGTATTCCTGGCGAGTAGCTTCGCGGAGTTGGGTTCCCCGGCGTTGTTGGGTTCCGCGGCTTTTAGCGGGTCGCGGGAAAACGAAAATCTACGCTTGCTCCCTCGAGGGGTGCCGACACCCCTAGCTCGCGCACGCCGACGCGGGCCACTCCATCGCTCGAGATCCTCGAGGAAATCCTTTCCCTCTGGTTTCGGGGGTAAAGGTAGAACGTTGAGCGATTTATTCCCAAATCGACAAAGCCCTTCAGGTCCATGATGTGTATCGCGACCGCGCCGAGTGTCAGAAGGCCGTGTCCAGGGCAGCCATGCTCGTTGAAATGTCCGGATCCGCTCGACAGGCTTCTAAAAATTCCGACAGCGTCACCACCCCGTCCTTGTTCCCGTCCATCTTCTGCAATAGTGACAACAATTTCTGGTGAATTCCTTTGGGAATGTCTGCGGTGATGGGATTGTTATTTGCGGCGCGATTCTTTATATCGTTTATAGTCCAGTGGAATTAGACGGAAATATGGCCAACCTGGGGATTGAATCCTAGAAAGCTACAGGTTTTGTATGGGCCTTTTAAACGATATGTCGAAAGTCCCCATCGATCTGATATCTGCTAAAAGATTTACAGAGGGCTAAAAGAAAACAGTTTTTCGCGAATATCTTGTTATCTCTCAGTTCTACGGTGAAAATAGTTATTATGAAAATCGTAGCATAGGAAATTGTCTACAAAATGGGTTCTCTGAGTTTTTTACGTAGGAGTAACCATTCTCATGTATGACGGGTTACAATGTTTCAACCCTGTTTCAAAAACTTTTTTTTTACAATTGATCCTCTGTAAAACTTTTAGCAGTTATCGGGTCGATGGGAGCTTTTGACATATTGTTTAAAACGACGGAATAAATGCCTATACAGAAATGTAGCTTGCTGGGAATTACTCCCCAGACAAATCCTAATTTCACTGGACTATTATATGAAATGAAAATGTTACACAGGTACCCGCATAAGTAACAAAATTATTGTTTCAGTCGCTCCCAACCTTTAAAATGTTCAAAACGTCTTTATTATCCACATCGCGTTTAAATTGTTCAAAGTTCAACGAAAAGAATATTCAGAACGTGCATAAACAATGTATTGTCCCGGTAAAATATTTAATCAGCTGGTGGACGAATCCAAACCGCACCCTCTAACGTATAGATTTCAAATAGCGTAAGCTAGCTCATTACTGGCGGGACATAATTATTGAAATGCACCTAGGTTATATTATGATTTGCGAACAGGCATTCAAACACGGTGGACTGAAATCCTTTCATTATCGTGCTTTAATTATAGCAGATTCAGTCATGTAAATTTGACAGTTCGGGTCCCCTTGAGGAGTTAATGCTATCAGAGTTCGACCAGTGCTGCCCCGTGCTGTGCGTACATGGAAATCTAGCTGTGTATAATATGATGCTCGCAAATCTATGGGGAAGAGGAGCGAATCGCGAAATTATTTCCGATCCCTCGCGAAGTGTCTCTATAAAGGGACAGAGGATTCAACGGTACGGTCTACTGGGTCGGATTAATTGATATCACGGGTAGCAACGAGCAACAATCAATCATCGGAGTTCGATAATTCCATTGGTATCACTAATGAGTGCTGGAACGTCATCCAAGATTTCTATCAGGCTAGGAATTCATTTATATCCTAGTCGATTTGATAGGATGTGATAAAATAGTAGCGCGCAATGAGGTTTGTAGGAATGGAAGGGGTGGGAAACAAAGAGTTTGTTAAAGGTTGTCAGTCAGAGGACAGTAATGCCCCGATACTAGATCGCTTGCCAATGCTAAACCTCGAATCTAGTCATCGTTATTTACACAGAATTCGCGCTGTAGAGGGTGCCGACTGTGACCTCATTTTTCCATTCTCTTCTTTCTGCAATTCGTTGCTATTTTTACTATTTAAATTTTTTTACGAAAAATGTATTATAAGTAGAAATTAAAATTAAAATTTTAGATACAGTCCCAGGGTAAATTATTTAACTTTAAGAAAATTTTCTTCTTTTTGCAATCGGATGTCTGTGGCAGGTGCTACACCTGACGCCAACATCGTCGAAGAGATTCCACAATAATTAATAAATAACAAGAAGGATCGGCATAAAAAAAATATTTTCTACAAGTTCAAAGATGCCTCCTTATATCCCAAAAGAGTTTAATGCAATATTAACAACAGCTTTTTAAAAAAAAATCATAAATTTCGGGGGCTCTTACACGAGATTCCCCCCTTTATCTTGGGGGGAGCCGAGTTGAACGGATAAAAATATTTTTAATGCAAATTCAATAAAGTTCAGTACGTGATTATAAAAATGTATTTAAAGAATAGAATCCAGTTTTTATTTTATTTTTTACAAAGGTCTTGAACTACTTCAGTCGTGGTTACATTAATCTCCTATCTCCTCTTCTTTGGGGAGGTGTCAGGGTCCCTTGACCCCCTCCCCCTCTGAGTAACTAACTTTAGAATATTATTAACCAAAAAAAATAGATATATCCCAAATTTTGTAGAACGTGCAATTGATAATTAATGCAACCATATCGTTCCCACAATTGTTGCCGTGATTTCGAAATCTGCGCGTGGATATCAAAAGGTTGAAATTATACGAAGTTAAAGAACGCCATTTAGAATACAGTCACCCGAAATTCACCTCATTTCAAGTCCAAGTGTTCTCAGTTACTTGAATCCGATGAAATGGTATCGCGACTCGCAGTTCTCGAATTTTCCTCTACACATCCCCTATCGTACTCACTTGCGCATCCGTTTGGTCCTACTTCTTAAACGCCACACTAGCCGCATATTTGACTGGGCGCGAAGAGCTCTCGAAAGTTTACCAGATGGTTTTCGGAGAGAATGAAACTGATTTGATCCGAATCCCTCGCCTATAGTTCACGAGATGCTCGTTTTTAATTAAAAGTTTATGCAGGATAACGAACTGTGGGCTCACCTCGTACCAATTACATCTGCTGTCCCCTTGATTAATTAGCACCGATTGATTTCGCCTCGCCCCGCGGCGTTTCATCACCTTTTGTTGAAGCCCTCCCACGAGAGAGGAAAGTACATCAGAGGGATCGAGGTGTCGGGCAGACTTTCAACGCGAATTACGTTTGCTCTTTCGTTATTAGAATTATCGATTCACTTTCGCGTCGCTGTGCCCACACATCCGCTGTTATTGCGCTACACGTAACTTCTTAAAAAGCATTGCAAATTAATTACTGACACGATACGTAGATAAAAATTCAAGAATTTAGCTTATGGTAATCATAATAATGATACCTATATCGTTCTTTCTTTCTTTCTTTTTTATTAAGTACGCGTTTAGAAAGTACCAAACGAATTAAAATTGTGATTGCAATTATGTTCAATTATGTGTGCTCCAGTTTCATATGTATACAGGAATTTCAGTTGGCCGGTGAAGATTACAGTTGCGTTTCTACTCAAAGACGAAATTCAGGTAACGTTTATCAGAAAAAAATGTCTCCTCCACGTTTCATGCAGAAGAAGCAGTTACATCGTAAACTTCACTACGAATTCCGAAAGAACCTGCTGGTTCTAACATGCGCGGCTGCTTTTCGTAACAGCTTTCAGTTATTTAAAACTCACTTTCAAACTGTGTCACTTTAGGTTCCGACTATACATAGTACAGCAGTCGAAAATGGAAGAGAAATAGACTAAATTTTAATCGCATGGCATTGGAGACAAACCTATATGGATTGGGTTCCACTCTAATAATGCTTTATCGCAATTTCCGTAATACCTTAGAACTTAGGTCGCTGACAGTAACATGTTACATCCTCGCACGCTCCATTTCTTCCAAAGTTTCCATGCTATTTGGTACAGGAGGCAATTCCACCTCATACATTATAGAACTTTGCAATAGAGTAAAGTTAACGCGCGCACTCTACAATAATTAAGAAGTTCTCAATAAATCTCGTTCTGCTATTACTATTATTATTCATTCTCATTGCACGGGTAATGATTTGGGCAAAAATTGTATTTACGATCTGCTGCTTTTATATTTCACACTAATATTCTCACGTTTAAAGGAATTTCGAACTTATACTGAATAACTAAAATATGAATTTGGAATAAGTATGTGATACATTTACAGAATAACAGACTGATCATGGAAGCATAGAAAGAATTCTAGTATTAAACAAAATTTCCTCTTTACTGTTGTAAAATCGATGTGGTTAAACGTGAAGTAAGAAAGATCAACCCCATTAACTGTTCATTTCTTGGTAACTATCGTTAGATAATTATAATAATGAAGTATCAATGTGTAAAGTATAAAACTATACTAGTAAAAAAAATAGAATACCGTTATTCTTATAAGTCTTATTTATTTCTACTGTTTTTTCGACGTTTTTCCTAGTCTATTTATATTCCTTCGCAGGCTGTTTGATTTACAATTAAAAAGGACATGGCAAGGAAATGGGGGCATCGTTGCGAGACATTACGTTTTAGGGACATAATGGAAGAGCCTGAAGGAGCTTGTTAAAAGGTCGTTTAGGTCTCGAAAAAGTCGTTTCCTCTCGTGTGACGTCCTTCTTGTGCTTCTTCCATGTCTGTCCTACATCGATTAATCTGCGGCTGTACGCGCTAATGTTCGCAAAACGGCACGTGGGACTACGACAAACATCACTTCATAAAGCATTGTTCTACTTTCCACGGTTTCAGAATCTCGAATTTAAGTGTCTTTATGTAACAGTCACTTAAGTCAACTGACTTGGGGAAGAGAAATAAAATGATTTTTTATAACAAAGCTACTTGCAGTACCCCATTTATTCAGAATACAATACAATCCACGTCTGCCTCTAATATACGGTGCCGGACAAAAGAATTGCGACACCCTTCAAAATAGAATAACTTTTTTAAAATTGGTCCAAACGACTTGAGTTTTTTTTGAGAAATTAGAAGGATTAGTTTCCTAGGTGATGTGTTTCGTTGGTTTTAAAAAACTGCAATTGGTCGGAATAGCGAAGAATATAATGAAGGTCGCTTTTTCAACTTTTTCATCCGAGCCTGTAATGAAAATTTAAAAATCCCATTTGTAAATTTAAGCATGTAAGTTGTGTACACGTGGAAAATTTCGTCGAAGTCCTTCTAGCTTCTCAAAAAAACTCAAGTCATTTGGACAAATTTTAAAAATGTTATCCTGCTTTAAAGAGGGTCCGAATACTTTTGTCCGGCCCTGTACGTATGTATGTGTATCTATGGAAGGGTTTGGTATGACGTGCATCTGTACAATATACCAATGAAGAAAAGCAATTGATACGAACGAAATCTGAGCCACTTTAAACTTTAAACTTTTTATACTTCTTTAGCGACGACAAGGGGGCAAACTTTAAATTGGCAATTCCGTGTTACTGCTATTTCCTTATGTTGCCGTTCGTTGAGAATCCGACAATTTATAATTCATTTGTATCCGACAATTTAAATTCAAATGTATAGCAATTACAATAAGTTAATGTTTGTCTAATATTCCTGCGATTTTATCACAAGTTTTAATCTATTATGTATAGAAGAAATTTGGAAGAAATCACCGCAAGTTTGACTTAAGAAAACGACATTTTCAAGTAGGTACCTACCTACCTATAACTAACTAAATTAACATTCTTTTTTTCCAATTAAATCACCAAGCCACAGCACACAAGATAGTGCCGCCTTTGGAAATCTTGATCCGCTAACTGGATAAAATGTTTGCGAAACTGAAGCTGCAGACAATTATTATGATTTGAATTATTGCACGAGCTGCACGTACGCAAATACATGCTCTGCCACGCGATTTCGCATTAGAATTCTAGCTACTGTACGAGCATCCTTCCTATCCTTCCCGTGCCTCTCCCTCTGTCTGCTAGTTCTCTTAGCTCTTTACGCATACGTGTGAATACGCGCGCGTGTATGTTTGTGGTTGAGAACCAGCAACCGTAAACAAGTCATTTACCCCTGCATTTAGCGGTAGCTTTACTGACAAATTTGTCCCTCCTTCTCCCTTTTGGTACACGCTTACATGGCATTCGTCGTTTGTGAATTTCAGCAAGTACGGGGAGGGGTGGAGGGCTTTGAGTTAAAAAGTCAGAAGCCGCCGTGAATCGTTTGACTTTACGGTAAATAAGTGTAAAACGGTGTACGCTACGGATGTTTAGTAATTTGCGCGCTCGTGGATCATGCGCACACGATATGTTACGTTTGACGCAAAGGGACGGGGTTTCCCTTTTATTTGTTGACACCCAGTCTTCCATCCCGCCTTATACATATTCGGACGTTTAACATAGGGTCTTGAGAATTATTCCACGCTTCTGTGAATTAATGCTTCATGAATTTCTGAAGCATTTCTTAATTCCTATCATCTTGTGTTTATGTGTGCTGCTGTTTTACTTGTACCTTAAGGACAATTGAACAATTTGTGGACCGTTTAGAACGTTGGATTTCTGTCAGCCTAGAGAGATATAATAGAAAAGCGCGTGTACTGTGAAAAGTTTGTATTATAAATTCTACATATTGCGAAGTTTCAGCATTTTTACACCCTAAAACTGTATGGTGGGATTAGTTTTATTCGTGTTATGTCTTTTTCTCGTTTAATTTCTTTCCACGATGAGAAACATGCTGGCCTTCTGTCATTTATGTAACCCCAGAAAATTTCTTTAAAAAATTAAACTTGCAAGTAGAAGCTTCTAGTGTACCCTCCCTGCTAGCTTAAATGGTCTTGAGAAGGATTTAAAAGGGAACTGTCCAGCCGATACGGCAGTGTCAAAGCAGTGGCAGTTTAGCCCTTATCTTCCTGTTTCATCCCTTAAAATGTATCACTTAGATTTTAGAGCTTAACACCTCGTTAATAGACTGTTAGCAAAATCTTTCGAGTTTTAATCTTGACTGCCCAGTGGATAGAGATACGAGTGTTTTCAAGAATATAGAATTATGCGTGCAGCTCTTCGTGTTTGTACTTTTACTAGCGCAGACTGCGATCCACAAGGCGTTAATAACATACCTCAGGAATAGAAAATCGACGCCGGATACTTGGATAGCCTCTTACAAGACTTCGTCCCCCTTTGTTTCTGAAATTAGATCGCTCTTCCTTGCCCTCTGTCCATCAAGAACCGATCAAAGAATAGCTCGCTACGGCGTAGGCACGCCTCGCTCTTTTGTGTTCAGTGCGCGTGCAACTACTTAGATCCGTTTTCTTTTTTCTACAAAGAACGTACGACTTCGTTCGTCTTCCTTGCACGCGTCTAAGACCATGCCTATCTCTTTCCTTGTTTACACCCTGTTACTTCTCTCGATCGAGGACCGACGATAAAGAACACCGTCGTGACTCTAACCTTGGGCTCCCCTTTTCTCCGTCACTCGTGTGTGGCGTCTTTTCTTTAATGTGTATTTTAACGTCGCATCAACTACACCTAAGTGGTTTATTAGTCTTAAACCACAAGAAGTGTGTATATCAAAAACTGGCCCATATGAATCATATTTACAGGTCGCTACGATTTGCAACGTAAAAATCTTTTTTCACCACTTTTTTCCCCGTCGCGTGTGAGCAACTTCCCCTCTCCCTTGCACGCGTATAAAACCGTGTCCACCTTCCTCGCACTCGTCTACACTCTTGGGAATCTTCCTTGTACACGTTTCAACACTGCGTGTCCCTTTTTTTTCGACTAATTGGTCGGGCCATTTTTACACGCCGAGAAAAAACTTGTTTCGCCTCGACTCGGCTGCTTTATCTTCACCGTGCGTAAGCAGCTGTGCTTGTACTTTTTGCACGGGTGTGCGATCTATTCGTCTTCCTTGCACGCATGTAGCAGTCGTTCCCCTTTTTTTTCTGCGACCAGTTGTCCACACTTTTTTCGCCCCGATCCCTTGGGTGCTGATCAAAGAAGAGGTCGTAACGGCGCGGGAGCTCGCACCGCCCTTTCTTTTGACGAGTGTACATACTACCGTATCTGTTTCTACGCGCGCTTACAATTACTCAGAAAAGTATCCGCTCACCCCACACGTATCACATGTTTTACTTATTTAAGTAATGCTAAATTCAGAGTTATCCAATATAATTTACAAACCTTGATTGATATATTTTTAGTTGGTACCGCGTACCGAACAGCATGCTCAAAGAAAATTTGCTGGAAGAATGGCACAAGATAAGCCCGAATTTCACAGATAATTAGTCGAATGCATAATAATTAGATTAAAGCTCATAATAAAATCACAGGAATATTAGAAGAATCTTAACTTTATTATGCTAGACTGTAACTGATTATTATTGTTGCAGAGCGATGTTGTTATTTGGTAGATAAGATGACGTTAAATTATTAGCTCCTGTAAAATTACCAGCCTCGGTTAATGTACATCGATTTATGACTGTCAAGTTATAATGGCGAGGTAATTAAGATTTATTAAGAATTTTACGAGAATGAGCCTATAAAGTAACAGCACGATGTTCCATTAAAAACAGTTTTACCCATTGCACAATACCGGCGACAGACGCTTCTCATTTTGAAAGCAGTCTATTAGGACCTAGAGAATTAGCAAGAAAAAAACTATTTTATTATGAAAAATTGTGGAAACGAAATGGTTAAATGTATTTAAATAACTTTCATTATTCTAAGCGTAGAAGTCACAAATTTTGTGACATTTAATAAGAGCACTTTAGTTATTCAGAAGGAATAAACTATTTTCATACGCAATTGAAATTTTAAAGATTTAAATTAAAAGACACGTCTTTACGCTGTAGGAGTTCCCCACTTTCATATCTTGAGCTGGCAAAGGAAGAAATTCCAAATTCAATTTCACCTAAGACGCAAGATAACAAGAGCTCGTTTCTCGCGAAACGAAGGTATGAGATTCGCACGAATTGTCTCTCTGAAACGAATTGCGACGTCTTTTATTGGGCGTACACAGGAGGCAACAAGGGGTGTGAGCATATTATTGCAGGCGTTGTCATTCGCGGCTAACAATGCGGTAACCGTTGAGAAGAAAGGCTGTTCCTTGTATCATCGAAATCGGTTGGGTGCTTTATAAGCAGGCACTCGTTTTCCTCCGTCTTAGCGAGCGAGCAAACTTGCCAATGTCCGTGCAAACTATTCGCCTGCCCTTAAATTCTACGATGAAATATCACCGACGATCCCCAGAATTTGCCAACTAACGCGATATAACGCTAATAGGTAACGCTACTAAAGAACTATTTAATTGACAAACGCGAGCTCAATGACTGCACGAGTTCAGAAGTTCTTTTTGGCGCGACCGTGTGTTTAACATAATTAGGTATACTTAACACGTAAAATGTTACCACGGAATAAGTAGCGGACGTGTCTCCTCGACGAAATGGCACTCTAAATACAAATACGTGTTTACTTGCTTCCAAACATGGACTTAGCGTGAAATTTCACGTTTTCGACAAGCACGTAGCGAACCGTAACCCCCTGCGTCGGTGGGCATCTTCATGGGCGTTGTCCCAATTAAAATCGACCATTTCTAAGTGCATACGTTCTGCGACAGAATGTTGCAGCAATGCAAATGTGTCCTCAGAGTATGCAGCTGTTGCTTTGCCAGCTGGTGTTTGGGAGGTATACGGTTTTCTTGCTCGCGCGGCGCAGCACAGTGGCAATATCGCGTGGGGCAAATGAGCACGGTGGAAATCTACAAAAGTTTCGAGGGGTGTGCTATTTACATGTACAGAAATCTTTTGGCTAGATACATAGGATGTTCCAGAAAAACATCGTCTCCTTGGTGGAGGTGGTCGACGAAGTAGATATGTAAAATGAAATAGGAAGGGTCCTGTAAACGTGGTGTTACACAGCTTATAATATAATCGAAGATATTGTAGTGTAATGTAATTTTAACCGATAGATTCAGAAAAATAAACGAGAAATAAATAGCAACAATTTTTTTAAATGACCTCTTTGATCACCAGGCATTTTATCTTTAGGGGTAAACTAAGTGGTTTACCATTTTTGAAGTGCAGTGAAGCAGTCTATATGCGCACATTCGAAAGTCACAAGGAATTGTGAGATACTGTATTCAATGGAATATGAAATGTGCTAATTGTGTACTAACAAAAGTGGTAATCACTTTTAGAACGTATTGGCTATGACGTGCAAGGAAATTCATGTTATTTTCTAGATCTTATAGCTCTATAACGATAGTACCTATTATATATTTCATTAAGTATGGGTTGTTGGCACCAGAAGTCCTTAAGAAGGAAAACGATATTTAAAAAGGATACTGTTACTCTTTGTAAGCTCTCTTTTATTCCAGATCGGCGTGAAATATTTCGCTTTTCATATGAAAAGAGTTTAGTTCGCAAACCTCATACATTTTCATCCTACCTTCTTCATTTATTCTTCCTAAGGAACTGAAATGAGTGGGATTGTTAAAACAAGAATGGGCAGTTAAAGTATCCTAAAACGTAGTGGGTAATATAATTTGATGAATAGTAGTACTAATATTAATCCTACTTCCATTTTAAATGAAAATTCAGTCATTATTTACCTAAAGCCTGCAACACTTTCTCATTCTATCTGCCATTATGAGTTTTCTTTAAACGTATCTAATTACCGTAATGCAAGTAGGTAATATTACATACATATACATACGTACATAGCGTAGGGTAACATTTTAAAAAAGCATATTGCCGAATCTCGCCCATTGCGCTACAAAAGGAAAATAGATGTACCTGTAATTGAATCAACTGTACACTAATGAATGGATAAATTGGTGGTGTATTAAAGACGTATTATTCTTATTATTAGCTGAAGCTGAAATCATAATTGTTACACCTTAAGAGAAATAAAAATTAATATAATTAAATGGAATTAGAAAATGAAATGTCCAGCAACACAGTGAATCTGTAGAATTGAAATTTCTACTCCGGGTCCGTTCTTAGGTCCGTTTCCACCGGGTTAGATGTGTAAAAAATTCATACCTGGAACATTCGATCGACTTTTTCGCGTACGCCCTGGTGGTCCAAATTTGGATCAGCGAACTTCCCCATCAGCTCATATACAGCTGTCACGATGTCCGTCATTTCCTCTCTCGTGATACAACCGTCGCCGTTGATGTCGTAAAGGGAAAAGGTCCAACGCAGCTTCTCGTCGATGGAACCACGAGACAATATGCTGAGGCCGGTGACAAAGTCCTGCAACATCGACGCGAGATTGGTTCATGTAAAATTAGCAATGCTTAATCTCCATATAATTCTCCTCCTATTTCCCTCAAAGTATCATTACATTTTTGGTACATTGACACGTTTTAAAAATCTTGTAAGAGCGGCGCAATGCTTGGAGAGATGTCAGATTTGTAGCTGTATTATTCGTTTAGAAAAACACAATTTTGTTATTTAAACTTTTTATCTATACCCACTAGTTTTCGAGAAACCAACACCGGTTGCACATTGAATTAATATACAGAAGATTAGTATGAACTCAATATTGCTAGCTTAACTCGTATCTCATCGTTAGAACTCGGCTTACAGTTAGATCCTCTAAATAACTGCATGATATCGTACAATGGAGATTGTACGTGGGGAGTCGTTTATACTTGCGGCTGTGGCGTGCCCTGGGAATTGTTTTATTGGAGCAGCTCATTATGAGGGGATTTAATCCTTAACTGTTGAAGTGGGGTCTCGTGGACCTCATGGTGGATGCTTCAGATGCTTGTTTATTTCGACGATTCCTCAGGCGAATACAGGTACGAAACAACTAATTGTAGTTTTACCTATATTCTTTACGAATAAGATTTTATCGTATCACTTGTATTAGTATACTAACTGAAAATACTTTAATGGTTTGTTCTGAAGAGAAAGTCAAAAACTTTACGGTGTAAATAAAAATAAAAATTGGAGTATGTCAGACCCAATCTCACCAGTTAGGTACCAAAGTTTTCACTTCGTCAGTTAAGATTTAAAATAAATTCCATGAACCACGCGTCTCATTCGCAGACTGGTTAACTCTCAGTCTATTTTGATCCGTAACATGATTTACCTCACAGATATCCTAGGGTACGCTTTTACAATAAATTTTGATCTCGTTAGATCTGAAATTTCTATTTTTTTAAGAAGCCATACCAATAGGTAATAAATAATGTACGTAGTTTAAAATGTAAGATGGGTCTGAATTGGGGCTGTAACGAATATTCGAATAATCTAAGTATTCGAATATTTGGGTAATCTAAGTATTCGAATATTCGAATACCAGAGAATTCGAATTTCAGATTCGAATATTCGAATAATAAGGAGTATTCGAATATCCGAATGTTCGATCATTATTCAAATAATTAAAAGTATTGGAATACATATTCGGAGTGATCGAATTGGGATTGTGCCGAATAGGAATCTGAACATGAAATCTTTTTTCACACTTTATCGTGAAATTCGTTTCATATTGGACTTTACAATTATTTGTTTCTCGAACGATAACTTTGGAACTTTATTAATCTTTGAATTGAATTGCCAACTTAACACTCTCAAGAGACATGCAAACCGAGGCTGATGCTCTTATGAAAAAATTACAAATTTCGTCTCTGAACTCTGGACCTCAATCACTTGAGGGCAATGCCGCTTTCAACCTCCCATTTACTATCACGGCCTCTTTATAATTGCCCACTATTATTCCCAATTAGTGCTAACCACAGGTGCATTAGGAACCCTGCTGATGAAATGGACACTACAGAGCTCCACCACTTTTGCTAAATTCAATTTCTCTTCACGCGAGTATGAAATTACCCGAAATCAACGGGGACACGCGAAAAGTTCATTATGGTCATGCGATTAATCGCGGGGTAATTGACTGCCCAGCAGTAACATCAGATAATACGACGCATCGCGGGTAATAAGATTTAATAATACCTGTCGGCCAAGTTACGGATCGAAAAGTTTGGTTCAGCATGAAAACGCACACTCAAACACCGACTGACAAGGAACAAAGAGAATCAGCCAATTGACAATTACCGATTATCATGAAACTTGGCACATGTGTAGAGTATTGAGAAATATTAGACACATATTTTCTTCGAAGTTGAGGATGGAAAACTTTTGTTAGTTATATTTCTTGGAGGCTATTAGAGGTAAATAAAAAATGTTTGATATTTCATGAGCAATAACATAGTCTAAATAAGAGTCATAGGCAATCCAGTCAGATTGTTTTTTAGTAATATATTTTATACCTCATATTTTTGTTAGTTAGAAACTGACCATTTTAAGCAATGAACAGGCATATTTTCTCCATTTTCCGATTTGCGCACTAACAAAGATATTGTATTTACTAGAATACGAATGCATACAGTTATGTATAGAAATTTACGAAATAATTTACTTAATATTTACCCTTAATCAAATCTTTGTTTAGGCTATATTATAGCTCGTGCAATACAGTATATATTTTGTTATCTTCAACACTTTACGAGAAATTGAATTAAATAAGTTTCCCATCTCACGAATTTCAGTCGTTAAAACTGAAACGTGTCTAATAATTCCTAATGATCTGCCTACATGTGCCAAGTTTCGTCAGAATCGGAAATTGTCAATTGCTTGCGAATTCCAAACGCGTATGTAGAAGTACACGCGTAAGTATGTATGTACATCACGAAATGATTCAAGCTTCCGAGCTATTTCCAATCCTGATACAGCAATCATTATGGAAATTCGAGCAGAACTTTGAATAACGTTGGGTGGGGATCGGTCCGTAACTTTCGCGTCTGGTCTGCTGTGCCGCTTGTTCTTATTTGAATTTATGTCGGAAGAGAACGATTACAGCGACACTGCATAACTTCCGCTCGTTCTACGTATTCGTCAGAGCAATTCGAAACGCTTTCAGCAAGCGCAAGTATCGTTGCTGACTACGACCTAAAGTAGGGCGAAACAAATTGCCTTTTCAGCGAACATTCAATTATGATAAACGAGTCTATCGAATAAAAAAAAAAGAATCTACTGTTTGAGGGACTCTCGTGATTATTAAAAAATAAAATAAATAAAAGATTTATCAATATCTACTTGTTATAAAAAGAATCAGTCTCTAGAAGGGGAGTGGTATTAGATGAAATTTTTCCGCCTTCCAAATTCGACTTCATTTCTGTTGCTTAATTAATTTAAGAGTTAAAATTAGTAATTAGGTTTATAATAGATTGGAGGCTATTGAAGCAAACACTACTGCGTAACTTTCTAGCACACACAAACTTTCAAATTAATTATCTTGCTGGAACTTTCACTACAACTAACTTGGTAGCTTTGACTGACAGTATAAGGGTTAAAGCTGCCCTCGTTTTAAACACATAAGGTTCACAGAGCTGCATTTCCTAGGACTATAAGTTATAAGTTACAATGCATATAATATACCTATAGACGTTACGACACCACTTTAGGGCCATTTTGTGTAAATTGTGATTCTATTGTAATCGCGCAGAGGGGAGATGAGAAGCCTGATGCATGGAGGGGATTGTGAAATGTATAAATTCCAGTAGAACCTACGAAGCTTAAAATAAATTACAAAACGACCCTATTTAATCTGATTCATGCACGGAGTCTAAAGTTTCATGGACCTTTCGTTTAGCCTGCTTGCACGTCGTGCTTGATTTTACACTTTCCGCCACGCCTTTCTTTATGGAGGTGGGTTTTACAGACTTCTAATAAATCTCCATTTACGGTGACCGACTTACGTATCGTTTATCTGTGTGACGTTGACGCATTGACGGGTAATTTAGTAGAATGGTCTGTAGAATTTATATATTTATACGAGATCATATAGGTAGGCAGCTTTTTTCGTGCCAATGATTCTTTTTCTGCTTACGTTGTGGAGGGGATTGTGGGGCGGTTTTGACTGATACAAGGTAATTTAGACACGAGAACATAATATTTCACGGATAAGTGTAAGTCGTTTAGATAACGATTCATTAGACCACCCTTTAAGTAAGAAGACATAAATTAACACGATTTGGATCGGGGAATTTAAACAATGGGCGAGGTAACAGTTTTAGTAACTATAGTATATCTCGATAAGCATTGGTAACTGCTTGAATCGAACACTTTCGAGTTAAGAAATTTAGAAGTTTCTAGGTAGAATTTTAATTGTTTCCAGGGATTGTCTTTTAAAAAAAGATGACGATTTAAAAGATTAGATGCTTTACAAATTCGTTTTTCTGTATTTTTCTTTCATGAACCTAGAGAGGAAAAATTATAAACATTATTGCACCCGTGAATTTTTTATTAATTATTTTTGGAACATTTTGCTAAAAATTTGGGAAAACTTTCTTGACATATCAAGCACTGGCAATATGTATAAAAATCGATTTTTGTGACATATCTAGGTGTATGTCCCTCTTTCAGTCTGGCTGGAACTTTCACGCTCACAAAACGCATCCAGTTGACACTCTTGCACGGTTTTAGTACCGGTGAGGGAGCTCAGGTAACCCGAGATCGCCAGTTGCCGTCTTGGGAACATGCTTCAGGGGAATGGTCACCCATGAAACAAATCCCAAGCCCCCGGGGATTCTTTTCACTTTCGAATACGGTTCCTGAGCTTTCACTCATTCCCGTTACTTTTGGAAGTTTTTTTTCATTTATTGACTCTTGCATGCAGTGGCGGAGTGGCCAGAGTGTTAGCTTGCCCGATGGCAAGCGAGCCCTGATGAAGTGGGCCCCTTTAAACATCAAACAGTGTGTTAAAAATGTTAGTGACCTTTTAGGAGGTTGAAAATATAATAGAAGTTCGAATATTATTACTGTATGCAACTAAAATTTATGTTGTATTACTATTTTAATAAACGAAAATTTAATAAAATCATTTTTCAAGGATATATTTATTTCACAAAAATTTTAACTGTACTTTTTTTGCCATTTATGTATTTTTTTTTAGAATTTGATTTATTTCTTGTTTCACTTTATTGGGGTGCTTATACTTTTGGGGACGGAATAGAATTATTTCAATAATAGAAGATTTGTCACCAAGAAGTTCATTGGCCTGACAATTTTAGTAATACACCGTTGGAACATTCGCCATTAAAGTCGCAGTAAGAAAAGAAGATTGCTACGTAAGTAGAAAGAAGTTGCAAAGAGTAATCAACTCGGCCACTGTTAATGAATGAGAAATAAAAAATCTATAACAAGATATGTAATGATACTCCGGACTCGTCGGAAGTGGACACTTCAACCGATCTCCTTGTCGCAGGTTTGCACTCAACTATCGATTTCTATATATTCCCGAGACTAATTGTAAGACAGTGTCTGCAAGCTAAACATTGCCGATGAGTCCACTAGCGGGCCCAGACCGAATCGCTCTTCTCTTTCATTTTCTTCTATTCTCTCCTTCTACCCTTCAATTTCGAACCTCCACCTCCTCAAATATACCCTATTAATTAACCTGTTAACTGGGTCATTCCTCGATCAGAAACGTCTCCAGTGTATTAAAAATTGTATGTTTGATAAATATTACAGCCGCATTGACCCATTTCGTCCACAGTAAATGCGACGTATAACCTAAGACATTATTTAGACCTTTTGTACGAAAGTTTCGTGGTGAATCAACTGGTTCTATCCAACGCGGAGGAATTTTTGAATGACGACTTAACTCGTCTTCTCCAGTTAATTAAATGTAAATGTAAATGTAAATGTAAACGTGAATGTGAATGTGAATGTGAATGTGAATGTGAATGGGAATGTGAATGTGAATGTGAATGTGAATGTAAATGTAAATGTAAAATTTGAGTATTTATTCGCACAAGTGTGCGGAAATCTTCAAATGTAAGCTTTTTCATAAAAAAAAATCGTTTCTCTTAACTTTTTCCCGTTTTTGTCACTAAACTCGAGGGTATTATAAATAAGTCCAATTAAACGTTTTACAAGATAAAAAAAGATTTTCTTTTGTCGATTTTTGCAAAAAGAACCGTGCGTTAAGCGGTTAAATATTAATTCTGTGGCTAAAAACTGAAGCAGCGAAAAATGAAAATATTTTAATCTTTATACCTATGTAAAACAACTGTAATTTACAGTTATGATTTATCGACTTCACGAGGATACTGTCGCGAGAAGTAACGAATTAATGCGGTTCGCAAAGAAAGGGGGTGCAAGAGTTCGTTCACGATTCATTCGTGATCACCGAAGTTGGCTGAAAAACGGTGTATTCCAACCGTATGAACGGATTAATTGAAGTGTTGATTATTACAGGGAGACAAGATGCGTTTTCTTTCACGGGCGCCGTCAACAACGTTCCGCGATAAGCTGGCGTGAAGGCGGGGGCGGGTCTGCGCTCGCTTATGAATAAATTGCTTTCGTGCATGAAGGCAAACGCAGCAATTTGTCGCGTACTTTATTCGACATCGCGGACACAGCACGCCCGAGCTGGCATTAATGGCTTCGACATCTTCGGTCGAACGCAGTGTAATTGGAAGCTGTAAAAAGAATTAATAATGACGCCCTGCAATACGAGTCGGTGGCGAAAAGCACTTACGAGTTCATGCTCGCGGGGCAAATTGGATTAGTAAACGCTTCAATTATGGCAAATCGAGTTGTGACAGCGTTTCTCCTCCTCCTTTTTGTGCGGATGCAGGCGATGCGGGGGTACTCTTTGTGTCGCTTGATCCAGTTACTGTTTTTCAACAATATAATTATTGGTACTTTAACGCATTAAACGGACAATTCGATAACGTTGCGATGTCATGCGCAGTGTATTCTCTTTTCGATTAGTTTCTATTATGATGGTTGATCGATTCTTTTTTATAATAATTTTTCAACTGACACATTTTTCGATCAATTCAGTGACTAAGAACATAGAAATATTTAATTACAGTATTATGCATTTTGCATCACGTATAGTAATTATGATAGAGATGTTTTGAATGTTTAAAATACGAAAAAGTGTTTTAAAATAGATAACGCGATATCTCAAGGCAAAGTATTTATTTTTAATAACAAATCTGATAATCCAAACATATTTGGGGACTTTTCACTATTTTTTTTCAAATTTTATTTTTATTTTATGTTTAATGAATGTGGAAATTTAAAAAAGCAGAAATCTGTATGTATTTATTTTTTCAACTGTATTGTATTTTATAACTGTATAAAATAAAAATATGTTTCACTTTACTATTCTTTTTTAAATAAAAAGTTAAAATTAACGAGTTTAAATGGGAAATTCAAAGTGTTTTTGGTTTTCATTTTTTAAGTGTGACGGATATTGAAATTTTGATTTTTTTCAATGCAAGTAGTAGCAGAAGATGTACGAAAAGTAACATGTATCATTGGAAAAAGTTCTCATTACAAAATTTACACACGGTGACAATTTTGCGTAAAGTGCGACAACTCTCCCATAATACAGTTTGGGTGTTTTTTAATTATAATTTTTCTTCCCTCTGTGCCAAGATTCTGTTTCCGTCAATTTAGATTATTCACTGACGTGTTTATGGTGCATTAATTTCCGATTCGTATGCAGCTGCATGCGGAAACCTGTGGGCAAATAAGCCAGTAGTGCAAGTAAGCATTATAACGACGGTGTAGGAAGTTCACAAATACAGTGCGTTTACATCAGTCGTAATCGCAAACATCGATGCTCTTCGGAATAAATAGCCGCTGTTGATTTAGGCTGTGTCGTGATTATATCAATAGCTTGCGTACCATCGTATGGGATTTCGATTAAGCAGGAAGCGTTGAAACAATAAAAATGCAAAGTATGGAAATGTAATTAATTATCCAGAGGAACGTCAACGCGAGTGAAGATTCATGCTTACATATTTTTTTAAAACAAATACAGGTACTTTGCATCATGACAAGTATTTTCCTCTGAGAAAAAAATATTATTCTACATTTTGGACTTACTGTAGTATATATAGTTTTAAGTAGTTTTAAATAGTTTTAAGTGGCTACTTAGGTTAACAACAGCTGAAAGCTGCACCTCGCTTTTTGCACTCTTCTACTTTTACATATAATATACAATTTCTAATTATTTTTCACTTCCTTGTTTTCTTATATGCTTTCTTTGGCAATGTTCACTGTGCATTAAAAAATCATTCTTCTGATTATAATCAAATACAATATAATCAGCATAATAAATTATTCCCTTTACTGCACACGGTAAAATTAGCAGGTGTGCGAAATGTTACCGAATTTTCCGAATTTCCTTTTCCCTAGTCTTGCTGCTAGAAATTTCAGAGTTTCCAACGTATCGTACATGAACAAGTGAGCACGGCATGACTTTATATCAAAATCTTTACTATAGTTCGCACAATTCGAGATGAATCCCAATTTATACAAGACACGACCTCAATTTTGCAAAGCAGCTTACTTTCCGTCGAGATATCGCTACGGGTAATCTTTATTTGCCCAATCAAGATGACGTCAGCGTCCAGCACTTCGAGAATACACTTGGAGAATTTACAGGGGGAACGCACAGGGATCACGATAGGGCAGCATTGTTCCAGTTTGCCACGGGTAATGCGATTAAGTTTAAAGTCGTTGGACTCCTCGCCGTTGTCCAGGGTAGACGATAAGTTCGCGTGAGGAAAACGTAAGGAGGCGAGGAGGAGCTGAAGATGGAGGAGTCGTGTCGTCGTAAGATGAAAATCGCTTGGCAAAAAAGTGTCATACTGCAAAGGTGGGGCGGTAATCTTCTCACGTTTGCAGACCTTAGGGTGAGCCTGTAATGCGATTGAACTTGATAGGGGCTCGAGCTACCAAAAAGTGTCGCCGGACCAATAGGGGGTCAGCTTACGGGTAATGTTCATTATTAGACGAAGAAATTTTCTGCTGCTTGCAGGAAAAACGTTCCTCTTAATCTTCTTAGTTTGGATCGTTTGGTGAAAAATTCTGGCCTCATACATTTTGCACACTATAGCATGTTGCATGCTAGTAATATCTAGGATTTTGTGTGGACCAGGAAAATGTGATGGAAGAGAGTTTCCAATAATTTTTAGGAAAAATACCTAATTCCCTACTACGACATGATTTAATTTTAAAAGTTTTTAATAAAATTTGGGGTTTTATTTTCTCTGTCGAGTCGACGTGGATAATGCATACGGGTGACACGGGTGAATAATAAAATGGATAAATAAGTTCAGAGGGGAAATGGTAAAAGTGTGTACCAATATTATGTACATTTTTAGAACAAAAGTCCAAAAGACTTAAAAGCGTATTTTTGAGAATGGAAATTGTAGTGGCCATGCTATGCGGATATAGGTATGTATGTATTTGCTGCAAGTAATTGTTTATACATTATTTCCGTTGTTCGTGGCTTTGTGGATCTTTGTGTAATATTTTGTGACTGTGTATAAAATTTTAAATTGTCCACTATTTTCTTATAATTCAGTAAAAAAGACTATATTTCGCTAATATGTATCAAGTATGCTTAAACAATATTTTTACCAGTATATAATATTTTTATTGTCAGCATAATTGAACCTACTTTAAGTCAGTTCCAGGATCTCAAACTTACCCCAAGTTTTGAGAATTGATATTGAATATTATAGCATTGTTCTACTTTGAATATTTATAGTAATTGGCAAGGAAGCCACCCTTTGATCACGTCAAAATATTCACAGTGCAGTCTACGTAATTTACTCAACATTATTATTAGTCCATTTTATTATTATATTTACGGAATTCAATGAACACGTATTTAATCTAGTCATCAGGAAGTTTCAAATACGCGTAATGTAGACGTTATCTTTATGCGTGCAGTAAACACATTTATAGTTTATGTTCCAAGTTACGGAGACCAGCGAATTATGTGTAATTAGCTAGGCGCCAAATACAGACTCCTTTGAAACCAAAGCAGGTAGGTATACACTGCACTGTAATTACGGTGAACTATACTTTCTAATGTCATCATTCTCTCATTATGTAACTTAATATCAGAGGGTAATACGCACCCAAGTGACAGTCAAACCCTGTTGATACTAAGCTCCATTTTCATTGTAAATAAGTCGAGATTCTCTGCAGTAATTTTGTACTGGACAAGACGCTACAGAAAATTATACAATATTAAAAATGCAAACAGGTTGCGATATACAGGGTGAGTCACGTAAGGGGTCATCCTTAAATTACGTAAGACTTTTTTTGGGGGGGTCGCGAATTTCTTACTTTTTCTTACATGTGTTTGTATAAACCTATATTCCGTTATAAGTTACTTTTACTCCATAGTGATTTATTGTGAATCTTATTTCACACGGTCGAATAATCATAATTAACAGTTCACCATAATTAAAAGTCCTACGTCGCGCCTTTTTTGTGCGTGACTTTTGATTCGGACTGTAAGTATGTCCATCGATGACCCACGCCGGCTGAAATTAATTTTCTCAAAATTTATCCCCACAACTTTTCTCCCGAAAATTCTTTGCCACCATACCGTTCGATCTGAAAAACCATAAAACTTTTCTTCGGCGCAAGAATTCACCACTGATTATCTCGTCGCCCTTAAAAACAGAAGATCACACGAGCAAGTTTACGTATATTATTCAACGGACACGCAGGCTCATAGGGAATCCGACAGAAGGACTTAATTAAACGTGGTTGGACGTGAAAGGCGGCCGTAAAAAGTTTATCACGTACAAAAGGAGTGGAGAAGAAGAACGAACGGGGGAAAATGTTCGCCACGCAGAGAGCCCACGGTAATGCGCTAGTTTCTAGCAACTCGAGGGCTAATTACACAAAGTACATTTCCAGCCTGAAGCCACGTCGGATAATTGTGTTAGCTCGTAATTATCCGACGACGACTCCCCCAGTTTTCTTATTTCTCTGTTCGCGAAATCGTAAACACGGCAAAGACGAGCGCAGCATCGATCCGCAAATTAACCGCAGAATCATCGACCGATTGGCCCCGACTATCCATTGGAAAACTTAGTTAGATCTATGTTGCTCATTATTGGCATCCTACCAGGCAATTAGCGTTAATCTCCAGCGGATATTTGTTTCAGGCATACTTAGCTGTTGAATGGTCGCGGCTGATTAATTGCCCTAGGATGACAGTGTTTCCATGAATGTGGGACAAGGAATACTTGATTTGATAGTTAACGAACAAACCACTTCCAATCTCCATTACTAAGTTGTATTGTTAGGAGGAAAACAGTTCATTTACTTTTTGTGCTTTTAATTTTTAATGCTTGAAAAGGGGCATTTTGTGTTACGCTGAAAAATTATTGCAAAGGAAACGAAGACCTTGCGATTTTTATAAGTGTGCTGATTATGCTTTTTTGTAACGTGTTATGTAGTATCTAATTCAGTGAATTGATTTCTGTAGTCGTTCCATATCTGTAGGAAAGGTAATAGGTACTTTGGAGATCCTGACGATTTTGGTGAAGAAGTTATTGTAATATTGTAATCGCAGCGTGGGACATTATTTTTGGCTTAACGGTGATAATGTGAAAATTTAGTATAATCAATTTTTAATCAAGCAATTATCATTTGTTTTCTCTTATTACATAATTCAAGGGCTTTTTGCTGGAGTCCTTCATATTTCAAATTTACGCTGACAGTATTTTGTCATTTATCCTCCCATTTGGACAATTTGGGAAACTGTTAGCGTTAATTCAGAATATCAATCAAATTATTGTTTTATTATCTTAAATTGTTCTATGAAAATGCAATACTGGCGAACAGAATGGCTTTTCAGGGTCAATAAAAGTAACATCATTTTTCTTTATTTCATTTAAATTTTAAATTCCTCAAAAAGTTTTTAACCTCTGAACTTAGGTACAGTGTTTTATACATACTCTATCTCTATAAGATGATAGGATGCTTTTTAAATACATATATGTATAAGGGAAAATAAACAAGTCTTTTATTAGGGTCATTCCACGCCAAATCGATCACTTTTCTCCCTCGATGTCTCGGATTTTTTTAAAACTTGAATATGTTGTAGTCCTCGTGGAATTAGGGAGGGTTTAAGTCATCATTTCGTTAACAGACTCGAAATCGATGAAATAATATCTATTGACATTCAAAACTTACCTCAAAACTGAGAATACCACTATGATCCTGGTCCAACGTGTTGAAAACGTAATGAGCGTACTGGCTAGTATTGGCTGCAAAAAAAATCAAGCACAATAATTATTGTCGAGCTTCGAGTAATTACAGTAATTACATTTTTTACTTCAACTCTAGTATTATTACTATATTTGTTATGAGTATTTTCTTGCGTCGCTAAAAGTTAGTTGTTTCAATTGTATCGTTGATTGCGTACCTATAAATTGTACACTTTACTAAAATAATATTCTAGCTTTAAATCACTTTTTAATTCGTCATTTACGTTTGTTTTATTTGCAGAAACATTTTGCTGTGCAAGTGTATTTATCTTTCCTAAATTCTTAATATCGAATCTTTAGCATTACTCTCATTACTATAATGGTAAGTGGTACATTGCAATGTGTAAATAGAATTCTCTCATTCAAATCATGAGAGAAATATTTAATCAAATAAAATATTTAATTTCAATTTTTAAAAATAAGCTGAAGCTGGATATCATGGTGCATAATAGAAATAAATATATACTGGTTAAGGAGGAAAGATTTCCAATGATACGAAATTCAAATGAATCAATTTCTTTAGGTAAAAATAATATTCGATTTTGGGGAGTCTTTTGTGCGTGAAAACTTCGGAAGGTAAAATGATTTCTGTTTTATTCTTTTCTAAGGAAAACCTTCCTTTTGTGCAATTTATTGCTAGAGTTTACAGTTAAATTATTGTATAAGATATCTACGGACAGTGGCGATTTAATGTTGAGGGGAGCCAAGTTGAACGGAGAAAAATATTTTTAAAGCAAATTCAATCAAATTCATTAGGTGCTTATAAAAATTTCTTTAAAGAATAAAATCCAGTTTTTTTTTTACAAAGCTCTTGAATCACTTCAGTCGTAGTTACATTAATCTCTTTTTTCTTTCCCCCACCCTGTTTATATACAGACAGGTGTATAGCGACCACGGTGACAGCAAAACGCAGGAATATGATTTTAGAAGTGAACAAGGAAAAGCCGCCGAGTATTTCTATGTTGGCAAGATCAATTTTCAATTCCACCCTTGAGAAAGATTTGTTCAGAAGAAGGCCACTTGCCTATAATGACTTTGCGCATCTGCAAGAAAATGGAAGGATGGCCTTAATAAGTACTTCAATTTCCCAGATGGCGGACGCCGAATGGCTTCACAAGAAACCTTTCGAGACCGCCGAATCCGTCGTGGCCCGTAAACTGGAACTCCACCAGTGTGCGTTAATAACGCCCACTTGTCTGAAGGAAATGTTTCTGATTTAAAGCGGAGATTTATGCCTCAAATTATTTAACTGAAACACTACTTTGCTTCTCTTAAGCAAGCTGCACTTTGCCTGCATCGAGTATTACAGGAGAGAGTCATTATCCTGTCAACCGTGCCACACGAAAGTTACGAATAAGTTACAGCTCCGACGAGAAATCTTACTTCGCGATTTATGAATATTTAAAGCCTCGTAATTCACAGATTTCACGCGCAATTAGAAGCACAATCGTTCTACGATCTAGGAATGATTCTATCCATCTAGTAATGATCAGATCAAGCGATTTAGGTGATCTAGCGATGATCAGGCGAGGGATCTAAAAGATTAATCGATGATCTTACATTAGACATGAGTTTGATCAAAATGGAAGGTTCTGACGGTAAAAACTGTTTCATAGCTGTTTCTAAATGCTACTTTCCCCAGTAATTTATTTTCTAAAGAATGCTCGAAATACTCAACGAAATAAATGTTTGTTGGCAGAAGTTTACAGAGAGAGGGATGATGTGGTACATTCCCTCTTTTAAGTCTATAACATTCTGTGTATATCTGTGAAACGTCAGACAATGATTACAATAAAACGTTACAACTTTCATGGAGCAGTCAAAAGTAGGAAACACATATTTATGCTGCTGCAACTTTTTATAGGATAAAAGATAAAACTACTCTCCACAGTTTCATCTCTCTAATGCTATCTTAGGAGCTATTGGAGATACAGGAAAGTTTTTTTTGCGCAAATGTTTTATTGTCCCTACTGGAAGGTAATATAGCGTATGTACGCGATCGTAAAAGAAGTGTATCAGGAAGTTCCAATATCTCCTTTAGCACATTTATGCATTCAACGCACGTGCCACATAAAAATAAGAATAGAAGTGGATGATTTGCTCGTCTTCATAGAAATAGTGGGTAATTTCGAAAATAATAGTGATAAAGATGATTCGATCGAAGTATTCTGTTCTATCAAACATCGTATAAAAAATATTGCATTGCTAATGATTGATTACGAAGCGTCGACATTCTCTCTATGCTTTTATCTTTCTAATTAATATTTGTACAATTTCTTTTTAAGTTCTGTTTTCTTTCTTACATTCCCCTAATACATGAAATTCTACTAAATAGATGAAATGGTCTAAGCGCAAACACAATTTTGAAATTCAATTATTCTAAAATATCTGAACGAACTATTATATATACAATAAAAAAAAACAGAAAGTATAGTAGAAAGTGTAAAAAATAATTATTTTCTGACATAGTTCTGCGAAAGCTGTATTCCACAATGCGTAAACTAATATTCTCTTGGAAAAGATTGTAGAAATTATTAATGAAATTATTAACTGAATCTTCATTTTGTTAGAATATATTCGAATTGTAATATACTAGTTGTAATGTATCAGAAATAGAATTTCACTAACTTCTATTGAGCTTTTCTTTAACTATCGTTTGTAGCGTTGAATTTCCTTCTACATACACCTTTTCAGTTGACATTTCACGCTCTGAATTCGAGACGACCGAAACTGCACGCGCGCATAGGAATTTCGAATATTTCGAGCGACAGATACTCCGCGAAATTCCACATAGTTTACCTTCGTTGAACAAACAAGCGATATTAAGCCAGAAGGAAATATTGCACCTCCCAATCTGGAGGATATTGCAGTTAAAACTCATCAAATTGATTCCTCTCAATTTCGTCGCTGAGGCGAAATAAAGTACTTTGAACTTAACTTGATCTTTCTTATGGAAAAGAAAGTCAGGGTTTTTGATAAGAAGGTTATATTTACATGTTTCGAATAAGAGTTGACCCTCGCCTGGAAATTCTTCAAACGTTTCTCTGTGGAACGAGTACCCGGCTGCGAGTAAGTTTACCTTCGAGAGTTAAGTGGTGATATTTTCATGGCAACGGGGTACCGCGAGAACGAATTCTTAAAAGGCAAACGGTGCGTGTATTTGGTATTCTGACCTCCTATTTTACGAATTTAGTATCCCGCGTTTACTCTACGAAGCTAGAAGAAGTTTCAATTTGAAATCTGCGAGATATACATTCTATCGATTCGAAATTCAACAACCACTACACACTGGATATTTATAAATACGAATTGTTCTCATAAAATGTCGAATCTGCGTAAGAGGTTGTGAATGGTAACGAATATTTGGAAAGTATATTGAAACCAGAGTGATCCTGGGGGTGTTAATTTCGAAAGAACTACACTGCCGAGACATCGGATGTTTTCCTAAAAGGATAAAAGTTTCGGGAACAAACTCGTACTTTTCGTCCTTCGAACCTCCAGAACACACACAGGCAATCCTCTAAAGAATGGAAATGGATGTCGACTGAATACTAACAATAACTTTCCTCGCTTACATTCCACCCGATCTCCTATTTCTTTTCTGATAACTTCGGACGAGTTTCCTGTTTACAATAGAAAGATTCAAGAAATCGTATTATAAGTTCACTTCATTCGCGTCCACGTCGTTCAACTCATTGCAGCAACCAATATGGGGTTTTAGGCTTAAATAATATTTTAGGAATTGAATAATATTTTCAATTTTTACATTGTGTTGTAGTAATTACCATTTCCTAAGTTTTCAAGTTTCGTTTGTTATCTGGATTTTGTTAATTAACCCTCGGTTGAAACGCTAGGTGAAAATGGCTCAGGCTTCGACTTTGAGGTAAAATATCTTTGAGGCATCATCGAAAATGGCACTACCCTTTAAACATGATGGCACTTTAAATGGTAATTTTCACCGATGGACATATATTCTACAATGTTTAAACTTTATCTCAGAATTTTTGCGACTTCATTTAACAGATAGTTTGTAAACAGCAGCTGATTGAAAACTGGCTTGGGTCGAATCGAGCCACTGCGACAGCGACGTTCGGAAAAATCGGTATGACAACCGGGGGTTAAAGTTTGCCCAATTCTGTATGCAGGTGCGACTAACGTTGCCTTCTTACAAATAAATGGCCTCGTAACATCGTTTTTCGGTAAAATGTGCGTTATCGTGTTGCCGTAACTCACTCCTTCGACTATCGATCGAAATCTCTGAACGTTCCCTTATTGTAAGCTCCCCTAGTCAGTTTCAAAGGTATAAATCTCATTTCGTTGTACCGGAGCTGTTCCGAATTGCACGTAGAAGTTTCGTTTACCTTCTCGGTCTGCTGGAGGGGTTTTAGATAAGTACAAACATGTTTCTCTTTGATAAGAAGTATAGTCGCTCGCGGCCGACCATTTTGATTTGTGGATATACGAACGTTTATGGCGAAAGGAATATTCTTGTGGTGCTCTCGTACTAATGGCACGTGATAAGCAAGGGAGGTTTTTACAAAAGGTGAATTATTATTTCCTTATTTGTAGGTAATCTATTAACTCTGTACTACCTGTAATTAATTAAATCTCACAATGACTTATTATTTCAAAGGGATATCAACTCTTCTACGTTCGAAGACTCCTTGTAGAAAGCACTGTAAGTTTCAAAATTAAAAATAAAATTTTATCGGAAAATGTTCTACGTGCCAATGATAATACTATAGTAGTACTATAGAATTTAATTTCTTGCACTTACAGTGTTTTCTACAAGGACTCTTTATTTATGCAAAACATCTGTATAACCAAAACGATTGTGCTTCATTTTGCTTAGTGTTTTTATGATAATTTGTCAAAAGTTTATGAATATTATTGAGCCGCCTTTACTTTAAAATTCTTATTGCAGAGTGTACATATTTTTGATAATGTAAGCTTACAATGAACATGTTTAATAAAAAATGTGCTCGTATGTTTATAGATAATGACGCGTGCATTTAATTTTCCATGTAAAATCATCAGTTCTATTTGCATGCTCTATTATTTAATTAATAATACAACAAGCAATACGTTATCATCCATATGGATACAAAAGTGTTATAATAATTAATGATGTATCCCATGAATGCTTTAATTATGGTCAGAGTAAATAATGAAATTTTGTGCCTTATAATTTAACATTGAAATGTATTCGTTCGCGGAACTCTGTGCGCAGAAATAAATTAAGGAATATATTTGATGCTGCATTAACGCCAATAGAGAGCTTGAGAAAGGATCGACTTGATCGAATTACTCGTGTTTTACTAAATTTTGAATATAAAAGCGGAATGGTATTTTCAATATTGCTTGAGCTATGGATAAATACTTTCATAAATATTAAATGCCCTAGGTGGCTATACTTTTTCTTTACATTTCAAATAATGTATAACTGCAATTAAAATAATAGGCAAAAATACCTATTCAGAAGAAAATCATGTTGCTTTAGAATTCCTTTTTCTGTTACTTTAATTTCAAATGCCGTAACGTGAAGCGTTAATTTATTAAAATCGGTGCCAAGATATTATCAGTTTTAAAGGAAAATCTCATTAATGAAGAAAGCGCTGTGTACGGGTCTGCAATTATCCACGGAGATTTAATTATGAAGAAAAGTAATGATTTCTTTGTGCAATTACAACGTTCATAGTTTAGACTTTAAAGAGACTAAACAAAAGTGAAATAATTTAAAAAATAGTTACATAATAGATTATATTAGAAATCTTTCATTTTTCTTCTAAGTATTTGCATGAAAAATAAATAGGAATCGGGCTAACACACGAGATCCTTTGCACACTACTTATTCGAGATAACACTCTATTTCAGATTTTCCATTTACATAGCCTAGAAATTCCCTAAAAAAATACTACTACTTAGATATATCGATTAAATTGAAGATAATTAAAAAAAGGAATGTTCATCATCCTCTAGACTAAACTAAAAAAATTTAACAGTATGGATTACCATACCTTCACTCGACGATTAAATATTGTGTACTTTTAATGTTAATCGCAAGAATAGGTACTTCCACTTGCTCATTTTCTGACTGAATATTTCACCGCTACTATACTCCTAGTTTCTGTAGAAGTACTTTTACTGTTACATCGTTTTCCGTTTTTAAATGTTATTGAAGATAAAGTTTCTAGCTCATTCCCATAAATAAAATAAAATTGCTGCCACCAGTTCGATCCAGTCATCAAAAATATCGATGTACCAAGTGTGCTACTTCTATATTCAACGAGCATCGAGGGACACACTTTTCCTTGCTATTTATCATCCACTCTAGTATACATATGTGAAGTATTCGAAAATGCTGATGCATTATTTTTAAAGTGTTAATTGGGAAGTTGGATCTTAACCTTTCTCCACGACTCTAGAGGGCGTTTGATTACTGACGTCATCCTTTGGGGGGGATTCTATAGGTCAAAATAAGACAAAAATATAAAATGAAATATTTTAATATCGCGCTTCGTTGTCGAGAAAATTGACGTCGAAATTTAGCTAAATACGCGTGCACTGAAGTACTTGCAGTTTTAGAACGCTTCGCGCTTGCCGTAAGCGGTTTGCCCCTTACCTCCGCGTGCAGCTCAAAGGGAAGTTGGGCAACTCGAAAATTCAGAAAATTATGCAACTTTGTGTGCAAGTAGAGTAGTTCTCCGTAAGACAAACCTATTTTTTTGTTGCGCCATAGCGCGGTTTTAAGGGAGAAATCACCCCTTCAAAAAAATACCGAATTTTCTTTTTCGTGAAATATTTCGAGAACGGTGAGAGACATCGAGAAGAAGCTTAAACAAAAGTGGCATCTTTTTTTATATCTACAAATTTGTGTAAAAATAATTATCGAAAAATCCATACTTTTCAAGTCACACCTACCACCAATCTTTAATTCGATAATTATTTTGACGTATATAATAATATATAAAAAATGTGTAGCTGATTAACTTGGCCAAAATAAGTTGGATACGAATCCAATTTCGTATAGGATCGAATCAAATATCATCAATCGTATTGCTTTGAAAATTCTCCTGCAAAATTTCAGATTTTCGACTGTGCGGGTTTTTCCTCTGCATTCTTCAATTTTAATTGATTTCAGGCAGATTATTTGAATTATTTGAATAAAATGCAGTAGTTAGAAATGTATGTATAAATGGTAATTGGTTCTAAAGTGATGTATTAGAACCAGATGTATCAGGTGTTTCTTAATGTAAGAAGACTTGCTTTTTACTATCGCACTGTACGTGTTACGAGATAACCGTAAATATATTATGGCGATTTTGATCTCCCTTCGGCGCTACTATTACGAGTGTAAATGAAACTAATAGCACACGATCGTTAAATCGTAGGAAATGTTGGAGGTTAACCTGTTACACGTGAAACAGTACAGCTGTTGCACACGCGACTACAAAATGGAATAGTGAAATTCAGGATATCGTAGAAACGCGTAGAATACATAATATTTGTCACGTGTTTGGTATAATTTGGTTTAACGCCAATGCATGTAGGAACTTCGAAGAATAATGTAGCTTTAAACACCGAAAGTGAATGATTCCAATGTCCATGTTGTTATTTTCGAACTTCCTGTAAAATTTTACGAACGTTTCAAAAGTTCTTACCAATTTGGATACCTTTAGCTCAAAATGTTTTTTACAAAGAAATGCAGATTCACTTATCAGGGACGAAACTAGGTTGTATAGCGCCCGGGGCAAGGATTCTGTTTGCCCCACCCCCCTAAACATTTTACCCCCTTATATTCCCCACTTTAGGAGGTTGGGTTCACATTTTTCATAAAAAAGACTTATAACGAACGTGTTTATTAACTGGCTTCAAACACATTGCAGGTCCCCTAATTTGTTTGCTGTTTATTTACAGACAAATAATTTTTAAATGGATAAATTTTAATTACTTTTCCATAAAATATGTACCTTCTTTATTCCTAATGAAACAACGTAATATACGAATTTGAATAATAGTCCCTATCACATACTGATCTGCAAAACGAGTCTGACTATGCACGACCTATATCACTTACTCTATCCCGCTTTGAATTTCCCTAGCCGAACAGATAGGTAAGTACCTTACGAATTTATGATATTCTTCTATTTGTATCGTATAGTATCTGCATTACGTTACAAATTGTTTTAAGAAAAAGTTGCTTAGATTAGCAAGTTTCAAAATATTGAACAAATTTATAGAACTGTGTAAATTCACAATAGCATCATTTACCTTGCTAAGAAAGCTTTGAAAACATGTTCCCCAGCATGAAATTAAAAAAAAATTATCCCAAAATCATATATGTATTCGCCAAAATATTTCATAACAGACTAAAACATCCTATATATTTATTTAAACACTCTAGACGTTTATCAGCGACGTAACACAATCTGTATATCTTTTTCTTTTTATAAACTCATGTTCGCAGGTATTGATATTACATTTTGGAAACAAGCAGGAAACGCCACTTTCCATTGTTACATTTATCACATTTTGGACTTGATTAGGCTAACGCTCCCGAATTCAGAGCGCACATATTCCTTCGACACCCAGGAACTTAGCAGTTATTTATGGTTCGGATTTCGTGTTACTTAGGATTTATAGTTGCAGTCGCTTTTAATTGAAATTTATGCATAAATTAGAGCTAGGCGACATGAGTTATTGCACACCGATGCATGGCACTGACAAGAGATTAACGGATGTAACCCGGCTATTTGTCGTTCAACTTCTTTTTTCACCGAGGATTTTGGGTTCGCTGCTCGTAAATTCTCGTTCGATCTTGCTCTTACCTAGAACCAACCGCAAACAAATCACGATATTGATACGACATGTAGCCGTAAAACCGTTCACGAAGAAAAATCGTCACTGTCAGAGAACTGCGGGCGTCTTGTGTACCTACTTACAATTACGTACAAAGTATGTGTACCTTCGCGTTTCAGCTTGTGTGCATGTAGCTGGCAAACATATTTTAACTAACAGAAGGAAAAAGGGACAGAAATAAATTCTGATGCTGAGGAACGTCAGGCCTTTTTCGAAGAATGATTCAGCAAAAATGATCGAACCTTTAACCAGCTTTTCAAATCAAATTTAATCGAGAAACTTTTTTCAATCTTTGCTAATTGGACACAGTATTTGTCATTTTGTAAAAATAATTGTGATATAAAGCAAATTCAGTATACCTATCGTTAATGTTATTCTATACAGTTCTTTACATTATCTACTTTTTTAAGGTACAAACATTCTTTCTGTATTATAGTATTCGCTGCTTTTTAGTGTAACGAAATTAATAATTCAGAAGGCATTTGGAAGTGTTTCACGTGAAATTCTATTGGCGTTGGTTCTACTGTCACAGTAATAATCGGGTTTTGCATAATTTGCTTGAGGTAACTTGCTTCAAGGGCCTCACAAACACCAAATATTTCAACCTTCGTGTATCGAAGTAGATATACGAGTATAAAGTAGGAGGTTTAAGGATTTAAATATATTAATTGTTACACAAATAGTGTATGGCAATGGAGTATTTTTAATAATTGGCTCAAAGGTAATTATGACTGGTGCGAGAAAGCAAATAAGTGAAAAATATCCTTAACTATTCGATTACTTGAATAACCACGTGTCTATTGGTGAGTGAATTCCATTTCATCTTTGTCATGAAAACAGATTTTTTTTCTCGTTCTTTCATAACGGCATTTGATGCGCACCAATCAAATGGAAGACAATTGATATTGCAATCAGTCGACGCAGTGACATCTTTGAAATAGTTTTCGCGAATATTGCAATTTCAACTTATTCGATAGCATACACTGCACAGGCTAGACTGAAAAAGGGGTCAAAGAATTTTGGGACATGTGAAAGCCCGAAAACAGAGAAAATGTGTCCAGTCAACAGAGATCCGTAAATCACTCACGAGATATGGACAATTTATATTATTCATGGAAATTTATTGTACATAATATACATACCATGGTGCACAAGTCAACCTACAATATTTATTACTTTAACGATATTCTTGATCCCCAGACCTCGACGTTTCCAATTCCTCTTTATGAGGATCCATAAGAAATTTAGTTTCTTTAAATATTTAATATAATTTTACTCGAGTCAAGAATTTTTCAAAATACAGTAACGTAACCTTTTGCTACGAAATCAAGATATAAATCTATTTTTAAAAGAACATCTATTTTTATTTTGCATCACCTTCATTAAGATTGATTTGCAGACCTGTGTGGATTGAATATTTTTCATTATTTGTGAGCACTACGGCTACTAAAAATTGAATCTTTCTACATAAGTATAAAACATTTTTATGTTAGGTAATTCGTGAAGGTAATATAAAATTTTGCGGAAAGTCATTTAAGGCTTTTAGTAAAATTGTAACATGATCAACTGGCCATTTAATGCCTCTTCTTTTATTACGAATCACGCCAGAAACAACTTCCACCCGAATGAGCTATTTAGGGGTTTCTAGATCCAAGTTGCTACTGCTCGAGGCTTCTGAGCGCATGTATACCCACTCTGTCCTTTTGGAAATGTGGTCTGAAGTTTATTCAGGATTGTAGCTAGCTTCATCAGAGAGGTCTAACGACATCTTATGCTTTTGATATATTCAAAGTGCTTATATTCAAGTCACGGTTCGTCGACTACTAATTACACCTCTGTTTTATTTTTCAAAATACAAAATCAGTATACATGGCGCCGGAATAATCTATCCCATCTATTGATTATTGATGATTTAAATTTTGCACTTTACTCAGAAAGCTTCAGGCAAATAATTGGAATTTTGTTAAAGAACAGAATGCATGATTTTAGCCTCACCCTATCACCTTCGGTGTTTAATTATTTTACAGGGACCATTTGGAACACTCTTCTAAAATGGCACTGCTAATACCCGGGAGCCTTGAGCACTGACAACTTCCACATTTACGCCACGTTACTTTGCCTTTCTGTTTGAGAAACAGAAAGTGTGCGCCTGCAGGTTTAAGCGAGGAGGGGAAAAATGATGCTGCACAAGAATTATGTAGTCTACATATGGTGTGGAAGAAGTCTTATTGTTAGTGGCGTTGAACAGGTGTTTAGAGATTTTTGACTCCGTAGTTAAATTTGAACGAAATCATGGCCGTCTATCGTTATCTGGCCTAAATGTTCTTATTCGACTAAGAACTTGTCCGTTTGTGGCAAATAGAAGTTTATTCGTTATTCGTGATACGAATGAAATTTTACTCATTTGTGATTTTGAATATCGTTTGTTGAATAGCACTAAACATTTCTTTCATCGGCAGACTTCAAAGTAATTCTGTTTTACGGGTCACGCCCAGGGAGTTTAAAAAGTGCAGGGACGTTCGTAACGGATACGAAACTACTCACCGAGGGGTATCGATATCGTTCACGCAAATGGACAAGGTGAATTGCGCGAAAGGCAGGACCATTTTGACGTGGGAGTTTGTTACTATGGTAACTATAAATATACGTTGAACGGGATACCATGGAGCTATTTGCTCTATTCGATTGTGCTTCCCTTCCCTTTGTATTTTTCTTTCCCCCGCCCCCACGCGCATATATCTTTTCTATTGCTTATGCTTTTCGGTGAAATCCCTTGTTGCCGCGAAAGAGAGGGAATTCAAATATAAATACACCGCCTCGAATAAATAGAGAGTAACAGCGTTCGCTTGGTTCTAAACTGAAACCTTTTATCGAAATAACTGTTTTTCGGGTTTACACTGTGCGTCCTTTGATACTATATTATTTTCACAGGATTACATTGTTTAACGTTATTTCAATACTGCAACATGAATCCCCTTTCGCATTTGCGATATTACAAGCTACCAGCAGAAAAATATGTCAGAAACTTGGCAGATAACTATTTTACCAGGAATTTTATTCGTCAAAATAGATTAAATATTGCTCGCTAAACTATGGCTGAGTCTCCATCATTTTGTGCAATTATGATGCTTGTATTAAAATCATTTGAACGTTATATGCATACCGTCAGCTTAACTTTGTATTTTAGTAATCAAAACCGACCTCGAAAAAAAGTAAAAATGCACTACAAAGTGAAAAATAATTTTTCCCCTTATTTAATCTATGACTCCCAATTATTTTATGTCGGGGCCTCGTCATTGTCTCTGTGTAAATCTGGCGCCGACTTAAAAATATTGAGAGTCATATATTAAATAAGGAAAGAAATTATATTTTACTTTTTAGTGCATTTTTATTTTTAAGCAGTCTAAAAAAGAGATCATCAAAATCGGTCCATATGCTGAGGAGTTACGGGTGGACAAACATAAAAAAAATACATACGGGTCGAATCTACAATCTCCTCCTTTTTGAAGTCGGTTAAAAATTAGTTTTGACGAGTACACGGGGAGTTTCAATAAACGAAGGGATTTTGTTGGAATAGTTAGCTTGAATAAAATATCAGATATTTCTGTAATATTGTGTTGCCTGACTGTAACTAACAGTGCATAAAGTTTAGCACGTTAGTAATAAATTTAAATCGTAGTAAAGAAGTTATGAGTTCTGAAGAAAATATAAAGAGCGAAGGAAATATAAAAATTTTTAACCCCTTCGCGCTAGTAGATGCACGTATATATACATATATGAACACTGAAAATATTACTATCATACACACGTACGATGCAACAGTTTATGATGCTCAAACTCGTTGGGCTATTATAGCCTTATTTTACGTTTCGATGACGTTCCTTAAAGAATTTATTTCGCAAAGCCCATTAATCTGACAACAATTTTATTGCCTAATTTGTGTTACAACGTCGGATTAATAATTTGCTTACGCAGTTACGAGCTCGTAATCAAGAACTCATAAAGTCGTGGAGTGTACTCTGTTGTAATAGCCCATTCTACGCAGAATTACGATATTTGAAATTTAAATGCGTACCTACGCGAATTCTGTAGTAAACCAGATAGTGAAAAAGCTTTCTACCTTTTATATTATTTATCCGCCAGTAAAATAATACACAATTTTGAGATGAAGGAAAATTCTACTTCCATAATACGAGCGTGCCATTAAAACATAGAAATATTTGAATAGCAAAATATTTCATGCGATACGTCGAGTCGTCGATGTAAATGTCAGTCATCTCAGTAGTAGGTACCTGCTCGTGGTTTTTCGCGGCACTTTTCAAGTTTTCACTATTCAGGTTTGAGTTATTAAGTTTTTTACCCGAATGTAAGTAACAACCGACTTTAGAATGCAATAACTATATAACGGCGTACAAGTCTTCCGGATGACGGAAGTAAGATGGTAATAAAAGAAATATGTGATGATAACTGTAACAATAATGGAAATAGCATGAGGGGGAGGTGAGGGATAAAGTATGAAGGTTCAGACAAGGGAAGGAGGAAGAAGAGTATCGTGAATAATGCCCAGAAATGAAAGTGTTGCCACGCCCGCAAAGGAGTAGAAGGATGTTAAGGAAGGAATAACGCGGAGGGGTCGTAAGTAATGTCCGGAGCAATAAAAAATGTGCTGCGGTACTTGGACGCATGGTCTGAAGGAAATAACTGTATAAGTTTCGTTTTATGTTACTCATGCGAGCCTTCAATTAGTTCTGTGGTCTTTAACTAATATCTTTAATGGTTTAAGTTTTGTTAATTAATTGGTATGCGTGAAACGAACTTCCTGATCTTTTATGGCAATATGATAAGACACTGGAGTTGCCAATTTATATTTTTAACACTCTTGTCCGACCATACGTACACTTCTATCACTTAATCAGTATTACTTATTTAATATAGCGTGATCAGTTATTGTTATTTCACATTATGCTTCGAAACATCCGTGCTATTTCAAATATTCCACGTGACAAATTATCAGGAAAAGAGCTATCAATTATTATAATTTTCCTATCACTATTTCATGTAATTAGTATCGTCAGTATTTTAATCTTCTGTAATGCAAATTATTGATCACTACCAACCCCCTGTTATGTTCCTTTCAATACCTCTTTACTAGGGTCACAGATCGCAATCTCATATACATACTCCTGCATTTTTTCGAGAACTAATTTTACCCTTAAAGCTCTCGAAACCTTTCTAAAGAGAGAGGGTTCATTACTGTGTTTAATTAAACGAATCAAGATGCCGTTCAGGTCTTCACGTGGTTACCGCGGGTTCATCGTTAATTAAAACCACGGTAAAATTTTTTTTTCTTCAGTTATTATACCATAATGTACCCACCTCCTTGGGGAAAGAACTGTGAGTAGATGCACTTGAAAGTTTCCTCTCTGACGACCCCCGTGGGACACTCTGCCTTGAAGCCACGATATATTCTCTTCAGCTCGGTCTCGGTGAATCTCGTGGCTCGACAAAGGCTCGCCAAAGAATCCGGTCTGTATCTCGGCGTCGGCTCCTCCTCGTATTCCGAGTCTGCGAAGTTAAAACGAACGATTCTTTTGTTAATCGCGGAAAAAGGATCGTCGAATGTCATCTCTGCGTTCTACGATCTACACATATAGTCACAGAGTGTGAGTCCTTAACTCTTGTCCAGTTTATTTGTTGCATGAAAATCCATGCAACAGACTCTAGGTTTCTAATGTTAACCCACCTTTCTCCTAATTGTACGATTTTCTATCTGTACTACTGTTTGGACTTTCAGCCGAACAATGAAGAACAGTATTGTATAAAGTAGGTGGGACTTATGATTCACTCTCTATATTTTATGGAGGATGTAGAAGCGAACGATCAATATGGATATCTACCTCCATCGTAATCAATGAAATGTTTGTAAAATGTGTGTTACAGCCCATTCTATATTTGTTTATGTAAACATGCCGACATTAATAATCCCTTAACGTCTGTGCTCATATCTGACACGCACGCGTTTCACCTGCAGATTTGTGCACTCTCGTATCTGAAACGGGCTGCTCTGGATACGTTTGTAATCAGTGGCTCATTTACTCTAGCCACCGAAGTGGACGATTTATTTGTTGATTGCTTATCTTAAAACGCATATTCAGTGCTACCGACACGTTCCAGTAAATTTGCTGGGCAAACTCAGTGTTACAAGATATTCCCGCGAAATCTGATAGAAACGATGATAAAATTCTTTCTTTCGGATTTTTTAGAGAATCGCAAAGCACACAAATGCATACATTAATGTCTGCGTGCACCTATAATCATGTATTTTCACGCAGTTTAGATTAAAAGTATTTAATTTCTATTGTATGCAGGGGCCGATTTGTATATAGACTAAGTAGGCCTAGGGCGACAAATTTGGAGGGCGGTGAATTTTGGGTGAAAAAATTGGAAAAGGTTTAAACACAGAAGCTTGAAACAACTTTAAAAACAATTCACTCTCTTTTCATATTACAAATTAGCAATAACTTATGTGTGAGTTGTCATATTAAATTAATTCTAAAATTGTCTCAACTCTTTTAAATTAAAATATTTGATGATATTTCACGTTAGCCTAGGGGCGGCAAATCTCAAAATCCGCCCCTGTGTATGTAGTTCAATTCTACTCGGGATATGTTGATTGACTCTGTAAATAATATTTATGGACGACAGATTCATATGGTTTCGTATCTAGTTGCATGCACTTGCTTTGTATTTAATTTTCCTTACAATATCAGGAAAATCCAAACGATTTACATTAATATATCAAACTTGTGGTTTCTAAATTAAGTGCTTGTTTGCTGGATACCACTCGTACGAACAATATTTTTCTACTGTTATCTGAATAAGCTTGTTCCAGACCAACCAGTGAAGTCTACGTTATGATAGCAGTTCGGCATTGGTATTCAAAAGTTGTAGTTGAGGTATGCACGTGCATGCACACTGTTATCTATATCCGCGCAAATCCCTTCGTTGGCGTCAAAAACTTCGTTTCAAGATAACCAGAATTCAACAGCGACAGATCAACGTGGAAAAGACGGTTACCTATTCAATATGCAACTTTGGGATTTTAATAAAAGTGGGAATAAAGTAGGATCTACAAATTAATTAAATAACTCGTAATATATAGTAGTCTCTTCTGCATACTATTTGTTCACCTTCTGCGGAAAAAAAAAATAGTTTAAACTCTGCGTTCATTTGCGAACAATTCGAGCTGCTTATTTACAGTAAGATCTCTAAACCCTTCGTTCCTGATAAATGCACGTACCGTATACGTGCGTAGAAAACGGAATCTTCGCTTAAATAAACTTTGCATAAATTTGAATTTCGTACCCGCGGGTACAATGTTATCATACGAGGACTTTACATCATTGATACGCTAAATTACAAATTCTCCGCGGTGTTCGAAGCAAAATACTCCCCTTGTTCCTCTCGATATGCGTTATGCTTGTTCCTATTTTATTACAATACAATACAATATCGATGCCGCGGCATGCAGTGGTTCACGAAAGCATTCCAACTTTTGCGACTTATAGAACAACGTTAATGAACTAGATCTATTCTTAATTTTCGATTAACACTAGCCTAAACAATTTTTACATATACCCACTCACAGTTCCATTGCCAATGTAATCAAGCTACAGAGTCTACATAAGGCATCCATCTGGATTGAGCGATGGTCAAACGCTTTCCCTCGTATAAACTACCTCGCCTTAAAGAAATTCTCCTGCAGAACACCAATTAGCATTTCCCTGAATATTGTTAAAAATCCCATCAGCGATGAATATTCTATTCCCATCTAGGTACACCCTGTGAAATTCTTTGACGAACCCGTGTAACCGAAAAAAAAAATACGGGAGCTGCCGAATGGAATCGTCAGCCAGGAACGCGTATCTGCCGTTCCATTTTTCCAACCAAGAATGAAAGATGATCCCTTGCTTTACTCGTCGCCGCTGCGGACTGCCGCGTGGTTGTGAAATAAATCTCGCTCGCGTCGCGAAATACGTACAGGCACGAAAGAATGCGTGCTCGTAATTGAAATTCATATGAGGCATGGCCGATGGCTCCCGTGCAGCACGGAAGATTTTGATTCAGGGGACTCGTTGCAATCTTACGTTACGACACTACGCGGATCCATCAAACGGGGCATCGTGTATCACACGGAAAATTCCAAAAGGCAACGGTAACCTAGTTTTCTGATTGGTCAATTTCGTATTTCCACCAACCGAAATAAGAATACTGCCTTCCAACGTGTTCGATGCTCCTCGTTCTCGGCCTTTCCATTTATGTACTGTTCCCAATTTCATTCATCCGCGGCTTTTATATACCGTTATCTGGGGTTATTTTGTGCCACTTTGGGCATATTTTTCTGTATATTTCAGACAGGATTTTAATTTCCGTTTCGTAATTTCATGAGAAAAATACTGTCATTATATGAAAAATGTGGATAATGAAAATTTTACTCATTATAGAGACAGTAAGCCACAGATGTGGAAATTTTTTGTTGCCATAATCTGTCCCCATTAGTCGGGGCTGGTTTGTGCTTAAAAATATTCCAACTGATTTTTTGTAATAGAATTGTGAAATTGTGATGTAAATTCGCAGCATGCATAGAACTAACTTCAATCTACAAACGGGATCTTCAAATTTTCATTACAGGCTCAGATAAAAAAGTTGCAAAAGCGACCTTCAAAATTTTTCCCCAATTCCGATTAATTGCAATTTTTGTTCAAAACGCTGAAACACGTTAACTAGTAAACTAATCGTTCTAGCTCCCCAAAAAAGCTCAAGTCGTTTCGACCCACTTTAAGTTGGATTTCGCAAATACATTAATTTAAAACAGTCGAGAAAAATTCAAAATTAATTCAATATGGCAATTCACATTCGAGTCATTGCTAATTCGTTACATAAAAAAGTGAATTGTTTTTAATGTTGTCTCAAGCTTCCGTGTTTAAAACTTTTTCAATTTTTTTCGCTCAAAATTTACCGATCTCAAAAATTTATCGCTCCTCAAAATTTGATGCTCCCCAAAATTTCCCGATCCTCAAAATTTGATGCTCCCCAAAATTTATCGCTACCAAAAACTTGCCGCCCCCCAAATTTGAAGCTCTCCAAAATTTGCCGCTCCAAAATTTGCCACACCCAAAATTTGCAGCCTACTTAGCAATACCCAAATCCGCCCCTGCTTATAGTTCGCGTATGAATGGATCTCAAAATAAGTTTTTAACTTAAGATTCTTGCAACTGACATCCCCAAACTTTCATCAAGAAAAAAAGAATGATCAACATAGGTACTATACCGATGAAGCTCCTAAAATGCTAAAGAGGTTTCTCTCTTTTTCGGTAATATCTACGTAACTCGTGTGATGCATACTGACGATGTCCTACCAATATTTGATATTGACAGGGGAAAGGAATCAAGATGATGGAGTGGTTACTTCCTGGCGGCAATCAAGAGGATATGAAAGGAAGAGAACGCAGAAGGGGACAAAAATTGCGGGATATGAAGAGCAGAGGCGAAACAAGGGCGGATTCGTCGACATTCACATTTCGCTCGTCTTTCAGATATTGGATCTTTGTAAGGCATGAAACGCACCCCCTACGGGACATATTTTGTCTTTCCTGCGGCAATCATTCGCTCTAGCTTCAATTCGCGACCAGAATCATCTACCCTATTTTGTGATCAGAAAATGGAACTATGTATTTAGGTATCTGTGGTTCCTATTGGTATGCCTATTACAGGCAGGGTTGCCACCTTATCAACATAGAAATCGCGGAGTGCCACACATTCCAATCCGGTGATTCGAATATAAACCTGAAGATGGAAAAAGCAAAAAAAAAGTTTTGTTCTCGAATATCCGGAAAACAAATGTGCAATTCTTTTAAGCTCAAACAGTTCAGAATTTAAAAGTATCTGTTTTCTTAATTAATAACTTTTATTGTATATAAAATTGATACCATTGTATAATACCACAATTTCTTATTATCTCATTTTTTTTCTACTATCCAGAGATTTTTTCAGTAAAACCGGAGCCCGAAGATTTGCTTCAAAACCCGAAGTCTTCGGGCGAAAACTAGAGAGGTGGCAACTCTGATTACAGGCATATGTACATATCAATGTATATCTAATGGAAGCACCTGTATTGTAGTCCTGACCAATTATCATAGTTTAAAAAAAACAAGCTAAACTAAATTCAATTACTCACACTAATAAAGAGCGTGTCCAAATGTTCACCAACGCTTTTTCGGAGCCAATGAGCTCAGTCTGCATGCGCGAAACGAGTTCCTCCGTATTTGGAACGAGATTAGTTCTTATACGTAATTCGTCATACCGTAAACTCAGCGGCAATTGAAACCTTTGCTTTAAACTTCTAATAACCACGTTCCAGCTGAACGGTTCAAAAGCAGAGTAATTAACATTCATGCGTGCGTATATCTCTCGGTGCAGACAACGATTTCAAACATGTGCAATCGACATGCATGCATCAACACTGACCGAGTGCCGTTGCATGTTTAAACGAGTTTTCTCCGCGGAACCTATTGTCAGGTTGTTTCGATGCGTATCGACGTATGCTTTTATTCGTTTCGATTAAACGAGGCGTTGAATTGCAGCCTGGGAAATGCTTCCGAGGATTCAGTTACCTTCAGCGCGAACGAGAGGCAGCAGCTCGCAAACAACATTGGCGGAATTTACCGCGGCTCGTTCTTTCGATAGGAAATATCAATCTGTGGTCCCTTACAGTTACGGTGGACATTCTTGTAATCTGTAATTACGGGTTCTTTCATGTGAAAAAAATTTGCAAGCAAGAAGTCGGTGGCGTTATTCTTGAACAGAGATTTCTGGACCAAGTAACAGGAACTGCTAAGTGAAATTATTATTTAATGGAATCTTGTTCATGAACAGTTTTATTTTATATTACTGGCATATTTTAAATTTAAATGGGTTTGTATTTGCGTAAAATCAACTTCATTACATCCAGGCAACTTTTGGTGTTTCTGCAAATATAGCGCAAGATTTTTGAATTGTTCGTTTCCATTGTACGTGTTACCTGTTCCCGTGTATTGCTGTTTGTTTTTAAATATTTTTCTCGTAAATTCATTCGAGGAAACGTAAGTTGTGGATGATGCAACGTGCAGTTTACATGAATTTTCATGAAGTACGCTGGAGAATCTAAGACCCTCGTGTCGAGGTAGGTCATGTCGCTGTTAGTTAACCACCAGAAAATTGCATGAGCAGAATATTTAATAAATGTACACGGTGGAACGTGATTCTCGGTGCAATTGAAAAGAGGACGATTGTGGAGAAAACTTTTGATCGAGGAGAATTAAGAAACTGATTCTAATGTATTTCTACTGGCAAGGGAAGATCCCGAACCCGGAAATTCAAAAAATTCTGAAATTTTGTAGATATGTAGGGGGTTTCCTCACGATTACAACGCAATTTTTGTTTGCTGCCAAAATTCGCTCTAGGGGGGTGAAATTGACACCTGAAATTTTTCCGATTTTGTGTTATTACTCGCGAACTGTAAGAAATACCTACTCCTCAGTTTCATCTTATTAACGCTAGTTTCCCAAATATTGAAAATGCAAGCGTATATTTATTTATGGTAAATAACGTCACATAGATGTGGTATAATATCGTTAAGTTGATGTATCAATACGAATGGAGCATCTCTGTCGAATAAAAATAATTATAATAAAAATTTCCAAAATTTTTCGAATAACATTATAGGGTTGAAACATTATTAGATAACATTATCCCTTAACTTAGCGCTACTACTGTCGAAAAATATACGCGCCTCTTACTTTTATCAGCTTTATGCGCCTAGGAAATTTCAAATCGGTATTTAACACTATGAGGACATTCCTTGTTAAAAGATTTTGCGTTAGGGGAAAATAGCGCGCGGCTATGATAGCCACTCGACTCAGAACAGGAAGGAAGTCGATTTTAGGTAAATCGAACACAATAACCCTTAGAATACGTGGAAAACTGGCGGACGTGCTGGTAGATACAAACAAGCATGTAGGAATCATGCAACATAGATGCCCGGTAAAACACGTGAGTAGCTTCGAGTCCCGTTGCAACGGAAGCTCAAGAGACTCACACGTTCCAGGAAAATGTGTTCTAGGCACTTCAGGGGATGCCAGTTCGAGAGCACGATAGAGCATGCAATGAATTGGCACGAACTACGGGAAAACATACATCCGATCTGGAGCATATGCTGCTTCATCTATCAACTCGCATTTAGCCACCATGATTTAGATACATCCCTGAGCGTCTCGCCTGCATATTTCAGTAATTGGGGACGGAATAAGAAAATTACAGATTGATATCTCTAAAATTAAACGAGATACGAGACTTTTGCGTTTCAGGGATTATTTTCTCTAGATGCATACTTGCAGATCGTACCAGGATTATTTCAACGTGTTTAATGGCAACACAGGTTTTTAAATATTCACGTTTGTGTACAGTTACAAAAGTATCCGTCCACCCCATATGTAACATATTTTACATATTAAATCGACTTCAAAGTCAGAATTCGCAATTCTAATTCACGGTAATATAGCGCCATTACTAATAGCTACTCTAATTTAGTATAAACGATGATCGCTAGAATAATCATGCATCGCGAAATTCAGATCTTCATCCAATCATAAGTTTCGTACAGTTGTACTGGGCAGCTGCACCTCCATATTCCTCAATAATTATATTCTGAGTTTCAGGAATGAAATCTCAGTTGTTTGTACATTTAGAACCAAATCCCAGATTGCAAAACTGTGAAGGGATTTCGATACCACTTAACAGTTTTCCTCTAATAAATCCCATTTAATTAACTTAAGCGTTCTGTCTTTAATTCCTTACTTTCTTCTAAAGGTTCCATTCCGCGGAAAATCAAAGATCCATTTGCAATTAAAAAACGGAATTATGAGAGAACGCTCACTTAATTTGAAATTGCTCAGCTACCATTTGTCAAAAGATTATGAGATTTCTACGTTTTACTCATACTAACACCATGCATTAATTAATAATTTGAAGATCTATTTTTAAGACACTTTCTAGATAAAACACCACCTGATCGAGTACTTAAGCAAGATCGTGAACCAAGTGCTATTCGAAAGTTCAAATACCATTCAATATTCAAAAAGTAAGTTACCTCTTACAATAACTGTTTTCACTTCCTACAAAAAATTATTGCAATGTTTAAAAAAAATAAAATAAGTTTCCAAACAATCCTATTTATCCTCTGATAGATTTCTTGGGGGTGGGGGCATTCTATTATTACCCTTGCAAACAATACGAAAACAGAATATCAACCTGAAATTCAATTTTAGTATCGAATTATCTCTAATTGCAATTTCGGTCCTATTTCCAACACATTGCGCACGAAAGTACTAACTGGGAGCAACTATTATTATAAAGAGCAGAATACGTTTCAACCCCACCTTTAATCTTCCTCCCCACTGTACATTTCACAATCCCACCAATCCCAAGATTTAAATCAGTCGCTATCCATAAACATCAACACATCATTTCACCTTAAAGTGTTTGAAAAATCTACCATGCGTTCATAATGCGTGCAATGATTTTCGTTGCAGTGGAATCGATTACACCAAAGTACATGTGTTCAATATTAAGCAGGCATAATACCTAAAGCGAATTTCACGCCGGTCCAAGCCTGTCGAACGTAATTGATCAGCCTCCTGTAGAGGGGTCTCGGCGGCCTTTTCGGCGCCGTGCCCTCCTCTTCGTCGCCGTTGTCTTCGTTGTCCAGGGCCCCGGGCGGTAGTCCCACGCCGGTGAGCGTGCCAACTTGGTTCCTCTCGCCGAGGATATTCACGACTTCACGTAGCTCAGGCGCTACGACCTGCAGTCCTGAAGAGTAATTCGCGGGGGCGACGCCCGAACCGAGTAAGTTCGCGCCGCCCCCGCGACCTCTGCCATGGACTCGGCTGCCTCGGCCCCAGGCGGTACCGCTACCTTCAGAATTTCATATCGTTTTACGCTTTAATGTCCACCAGACCTCCGCGACGATTTACATGCACTTGACACGCGCTCTAACGGAACAGTAAGAGATCCAACTCGCGATTTACCCAAAATCTGGGATCCATCTAGCTGGCTTGTAGCAGAAATGGATTGGACAAGGATGGCGTACTGTTTATAAATAAATTATCTAGATTCGCGAATTGACTTTTATGGGGGAAATTGGAGAATGGTGGTCACGAATTTTGTCCTGTTTGCGTTGAATTATTGTGATATTGGACTTTTGGCACTAGTCATGATCTCTTTGAGGAAATTGAGTTTGGTCGTCTATACAGGGCGAGGATAGGCGATGAAGGTACTTTAGTGAACTCCCATATTTGGGATGGATCGATATTGTATGTGGCGTTTATGGGAGTAATTCCATCTATTTTAGTGAATGTAATATTATATAAACACATATTGAAATAATTATTAATTGTAATGCAAAATTCATTGTATAAGAATATAACAAGGTATCGTATAAGAGACTACTCATCCTTGATAATTGAAGAGCCCTTGTAGAAAACACTGTAAGTGCCAAAAATCAATTTTTTCAGCAGAGGGAAAAAACTTCCCTCACTTTAAATTATTTACGAAATTTCATTTGTTTTTACTGCTAAAGATGCTTAAGTATACAATAACTCCTCCACCACAAAAATTTAAACTTAATAAAAAAAAAATCAAATTAAATTACATTAAATTCTATAGGTACTATACATAGTATTGCCATTGGCGCGTAGAACATTTTCTGATAAAAAAATTTAGTTTTGGCACTTACAGTGTTTTCTACAAGGACTCTTCAATTGTATTTCTACTCAACACTATTGTAACTAATCGTTTTCAAAATCCAAGCCTCGTACGGAAGAATGGTACTCGAAATTTTCCAAATATTTTTTAACGTTGCCGCTCTATATAGTAAACAAAACAAAGCTTTTGGTATAGTATGCTCGTGAAATACGAGTTACAAGCACAGACATTTCGTAACTTTTCGTTTATTCTGGAATGGTACCTTAGAAGTTTTTTAATTTCTGCCTTCGTCGCACGCGGCGGAAGTAGTGTATTATTACCCTGGTTAGTAGCTTTCTTGTTTCTGGTTGGGTTATTTCCCTCAATTTATCAGAGTCAGCCCGAACTCGGAGAACAGCATTTATGTTCCCCTGTCTTACACGCAACAACGACCGTTGAGGATAGTTTGAGGGAAGGAAGTCTGGGCCCATGTTGTTACGGGATACTGACGTAACTTTCTACAGAAACCTCTGTTACAAACATGGCCGCTTAGGCCGACCTGACTCCGAGATTAGGGCGAGTCGAGTTCAAATGGGAGTCTACTTGGCAGAGCATCGGCGTTTTGGGTAAATCGCGAGCGAATCTCCGCGCTTAGCCGTGTCGCGCGAAAAATAACTGAATCTTTAACGAGGACACGGGAACTGCGTTAAAACGCTGTCAGCGTGAAATTTAATTTCAGGCTCAGAAATTGACGATATAGGTTTTAAAAAATTCATGACGATGAAAAAGTTCAATTAACCGGGCTCCCGCTATCGATCTCATCAAATCCCTGGAGATGGTCTCCTCGGTTTCGGATCTCCGTTTTCCACCACCGTGTATAATAATAGCGTTCGATTCCTCTATTAAATTCTATTTAAAAGCACGGGATAGGTTTCGCTTTTGTCGTCGATGTATTAGAGATCTTTTTCTCAAATATTTGTATTGACAGTTGTTGATCTAATCGCACTGAGATGAATCGATAGATTTCGACAGATTCTTGGCTTACAACAAGTGTGACAATATATAAGTTCTGCCAATCAAACAGTTCGTTGTATATATGTTGCAAAAATACCAATTTCACAGTCTCATTTTTACAAAATCTTTTCAGCTCCATTTTATGTATGTATATGTGTCGTGCAATGTGATATGTGCTAGATAAGATATTTGATATGACAAATATAAGAATAGAACATAATACATATTTTTAAATAGACAATTTTGAACGCCTGCGTCTCTAGCAAGAAATGTGCACGATTATATAGGACGCCTCATTGAACAGAATAACGTTTTATCCTTTTTCACTGAAGATTCAATTAAAAGTAGATTATAATCTGCGATTATAGGCTTAAGAAAGTATATCAATGTTGAGACTAGGCAGTTCGAATGTCTTGTAAGATTGAATGATAAAATCATATAATTTGACAACAAAGTATGCATAAATCAATAATTATATTGGCGAGACTAATACGGTAAAAATCTTTAAACCATGAAGCGATACTAACAGTAAGGTGTTCGAGACGAATTGACATATGTCAAATGGCATAATTTCGAGAACAAACTGCTCTGAGTAATGAAGGTTCGTTATTTCTCTTGGAAGATTCATTGCGACCTCTACCTAAGCGATATACGCCGAAATATCGATAAATTTGCTAGAACGTTGGCTATACTCACGGCACACATTATTCAGAGAGGCACGTTTATTATGTTTATTACGCGCCTCTCTGAATACGAGACTGGTTTGTAATAAACTCCGAATAATTAGAAGCGGCGGTTACAGGCACGAATTATACGACCGAGTGATCGTAACGGGTCAATCTCATTCGTTTATTAAATAGAGAGTAATTCGTAATTACGTTTAGAAATTAAGCAAATGCCAATACTCATGCCTGATTACGGAAGATAATAACGACAAGCCAGAGTTGTGCATTGATTAATACATTTTTTAATTTACTGAAATTGTAAATTCATTTATGTTTTTTATTGTGGTTAATACAATTTTGATGTAAAAGTAGTGACACAACAAAGGTGATAGTAATTTGAACGAAAGTGTGATTTTAAATGTACGCCTGCTTGTGACGATTGCTCATACTTCTTCACGCTTATCCTTTTTTTTCTAATAAATTTTAAAATTCATTCATTTATACTTCAATGCGAGAGCCTGTAATTTCTTTTACAACCTATGTTTTACACCAATTTTCAAACGGAAAAACGGATTCGACAGCTGATTGTTTTAATTTTTTCTTATCAACAACGTAGTTTAATTAAAATTAGAAACTCAGAAAGCCAAGATCTCTTAAAATCGTAATTTTAACAAATTATTTACTTCGGTGAGATTAGCTGTATAAAAAAAGGTTTAAACAAATAAAGAACTGAATATTTATCATGATATAAAGTGGATGAAGAATTTCATTTTTCAATTCACCACGTTGTTCTATCGTCATATTTCGTGCAAAAACTTACGCTAGCATAAAACGATACCAATTTCCATATATCGATTATTGTAGATCGATTTTCTACTAATTTCTAATGCACTTCTTTATTATATTTCTGCTTCCGTTGTCACGCAAGGCATTGTGCAACTGTAATCACGAAGTTCTGCTTACGACCTTGAAACAGTCGATTCACGGTTGGCGATTTGAAATATCAAAGATAATTTGTTGTTATTTGCTTTAGACAATGTAACGATATGTATACTAACTACATCTTCGACCACGGGAGCTTCCTAATCACGAACAGGCATGTTCACTATAAATGTCGGATATGGATACAGAGTATGACCATGGTGACCCAGATACGCTGTGACGTGGAATAAGATATTTAGGCTTTATCTATCTAAGAGCAGTTTGCACTACTACACGCAAACAGTGTTAAATTTATTATATAATATAATGCATTACAGAGGCAATTTTAAATGTTGAGTTGGAAGTTGGTATTTACAAAATGATGTATTATATTGTTAAAACTGAGTAATTAGAAATTTTGGAAGTGTTTAATTGAGTTAACAAATTAGTGTTTTGAAGCACAGAACCTTGTTTCATTCAGTGTTTGAAAAGTTATATGTGAGAAATATCAGGTAATTTTACTAAACATAATTGACTTGTCATTTTTATCAGGAAATATAAATATTTTACTTCGCATAGAAACATACTATCAAACTGCATTCATACTATATTGTTGGTACAGATAAGTGAAATTCAATTACTAAAATCATTTAAATCCATTAAAATCTCCACCGTAATCAATAAGAATCATGATATTTTAAAAGAATGTGGTTTGTTTAAACATTTACGATTTTATAAATCACCTTCCATTGCCATCATTTTCAAGATCCTAAGAATATTACTGTTTACGGTAGAAATCCTTTCATGCTATAAGAAAATAAATTAATAAAATTTATATAATAAATTAATAAGAATTGTAGAAATAAACTTTTCATTTGTAAATGTTCATTAGTAGTTTAAGGGGCGGTAATAAATTAGCAAAATTAAACCAGTGAATTCTGAATGCGATGTCTGACCATAGCGGGTTAAATCTACTGAGAGATTGAATAAGATTACTAAGCCTTTACCAGTGCAGACAAGCCTAATACAGTTAACGTGACACGTTAGATAAGATTCAGAACAGTCAACTAGGCAAAGCATGTCTTTCTATATCTAGCGCATACCTTGCTTAACCCGACAGCTCCACTGGAATAACGATGTTAAACTTCTCAAACTGCTGTAATTACTTATTGAGTGTATTGCTTAAAGGTGCAAAGTGTAAAGGTTGTACAAGATACCTCACTAAGATTTTTTTGAAGATTGTATTAATGATATCGATGTAATTTTATTTTTAAACTTTGTCCTGTGAAAATGGTATTATTTCATGCTACATGGTCAAGCAAATTTGGTGTTTCCTCTAAAAGAAAGTCATGAGTGGAGGTGTAATTGAAAAATCTGAAGTAGAAGTGGTACAAAATTTGTACACGGTTCTAAAATACAGTGCTACAAGCTGTTTTCTTCGAAACCACTTCAGATAACGATATCAATTTTTATAAGAGTTGTAGGTTTTTTGTTTTACCTTATAATTTACTTCAAATAATAGTACTAATTATTAGTAATGGTAGTTTTATAACATATTCATCCCATGTGCATTCTGATCAACATATGACGTCCAATGCCCTCGTTATGATTAAATAAACGAAAAGGTTTTCAGTGGAGATTTAGTAAAACACTTATATCACCACTTTTATTAAATAATATTTTCGAAAACGTTGTAAAGGAAATTGTAGAAGGTATGCTCTTTCAAAATTTCTGTCTTCATTATTCAACTTTCTATGTGCGTATTCAATTTTTCAAATTTTGGTAAAACATTAATATTAATTCAATTATTTTACCCAGTTTGGGTGGTGATATTCTCACTGGCCACGCAATACTAAAAGCAGATTCGAACGAAGCTTTTGGAACTAATGATTAATGAAAGAGATGTTTACTAATTTTCGTAATCGTAGGCATATGAGAACCTTTTTATTAGAATAATAATCTACTATCAGAGTTTAAAAATTGTAATTGTTAACTAAATTAAAAAATTGTGTGCATAGAATTTACATTTCCATTGTTTCGTATGTTAAGATAAACTTGCAAGAAAAAAAAAATATAACAGTTTGTAATATGTACATTGTCGATTGTAAATTTGAACTCACCTTCTGCAAACAGTGAAATAAGAATTAATTTCTTTATTTTTCGATTCAAAAGTTGCCATTCAAATTGTATTCCATACTTCTGTTTTTATTGCCAAGAAAATATGCGTAGCTCTTTTTATTTATTCAGTCTTGATTTACTTGATGACTGTTTCTATTTTATTTTCATTAGCACAACAAACTCATTGTCAGATATTATGACATCTTTCTACACTTTTTAAACATTCTGTCTGTCAACTCCTTTTATGTTTCTCGCCATAATATACTATACACTGTAAAAAAGTCTTACATTTCAAAATTCTTTAATAATAGTTGTCTGCAAGATACTTCACTTGTCACCTTTATTTACCGGTTGTGTAAAATCATTATCAAAGAATTATTCTATATGCAAATTAAATATTAACTATAGGTTTTCTTCGAACTGAAAATTGTTAATTGGAATATGTTAATTAAGAAAGTGTCCTCAAACTTATAACCAACAGTGTACTAATTAGTGTTACACGTAATTAATTCCTTCAGACTGAACAAATAACCTCTGTAGCAAAAAGTTATGTGAATACCATGGAACAGTTTATGTAATTAACAATGTCTAATTATAATATAGAATGTTCACGTTATTAGTAGATAGAGTTCTTCTCGTCAGCAATGAGTATGTTAAAAAAATAGAAGAGGAGGAAGTTTCAGTCCCTTTTACAAGCAATAAGATAGCTTAAATCAATATTTTACATTTACAGTAAACTTTAAACAATAAATAATTAATTCTGAACTACCCTACTCTATGATTGGCCTACACACATACGCAAGTAGGAGACGTGTTCAACGATACGAGAATTGCAAAAGTTCCAAACTTTACAAATGAAACATAATTCTGTAAGGCTGGTACACACAAGATGCCAATAACGTTCCCCACTTCTGATTTTCTGTAATTGAACATTATCGTCTCCGAATTGTGCTTGACAACCACATTCACATGGCACAAGAGCAAATACAACTTCCTATCTAAAATAATGAACATCACTATCGCGATTCGAAATTAAAAAAATTAACTTAAGCTGTCAGAAGTATCGACAAGGAATAGGAGAACGTTTTCCTCTTCTATTTCCCTCACATACCCGTCATTCTCAAGAAAAACGCTCACCGCTAATAGTACGAACAGCTTGTGTTTGAAATATATATTTGATTAAAAGAACTATTCGAAGAACGTGAAGCTAAAGCAGATTATTACTTCAATAAAAATTCGTGCGAACTTGAACTTCTTTGGGGCGATGAAGAGGATACCTTGACGCTTTTTATAGGAGGGGAGCCCCACCACAGGGCCACAGCCCCCCGCGCTCCCGGCGACAGAGGAGCTGATGGTGGCAAGGCAGGGAGCCCCCCGACCGCCACCCCCGCGTCGTTCCAAGTCACGGCGTCTGCACCCACCTCCGCCCCCGCCACCACCACCGCCACCCCCGGCGGACAACACCACGACGGGCCCAGGGGTACGTTTACGTGCCCCTTCTCGTGCGGAGCTCCTTCTTCTTGAGGAGGGCCCCGCGGTCTCCTGACGCCGTAGTCGCAGGCTTCTTCTAGGGTTCCTGCAATTCATTTTTCCCTCCTTCCTTCACGTTTCTCTTTTCTACCGTACGTTTACGCGACAGTTGGATATTTGAAAAGATGTGTATGCACAGTGAGCCACGAATTAAATTTAAAGTCTGTATTGTATCTTTACACAGATGAAAATCTAACAGTGTTTATAAAAGTTACAGTACTGGAAATATTTAGTGCATCACTGTCAAATTTATGTAGTACGCACAATTATCATAGCGATGTGATTAATAAAATGATTCGTAACCAACTTATTTTTGGCAAGATAGCGAGCCACACATTTTTGCAATAAATATTTTACAGTAATACTTTCTTAGTTTTAATAATAAGAGGGGTTTGCAAGTTAACGTGTTTAATATTTGAGTGATTCAATAAATATTTCCAGTATAAGTATTTCATTTCATTTTCCTTGTTTCTGTTTGACGTAAAGTAATTCACATTTACTTGTAGGTAAATCGGTGCAAAGTTTTCATAAAAGTGTTTGAAAATGAAAATTTTAAAGGTGCCGGAAAAGTAGAAATTACTTGCAGTTGAATAGACCAGAGGAGAATAGCAAGGCACTCACCGAATATATTTTAATTTTTAATAGGTATTTATTATGTTAACAGATTCTTGAATTTTTTAATTCAACACTATCTAAGAATATTTCTAGTATTTTAATCCAGCGTAAATGCAAATGTATAAATAAATATGAAAATTTTGGGAAAGTCAGATCTCATAATCAGGCATTTTATGGAAAAATTCTGTTGTTCATTCTCTTACAGTCTAATTTAGAAAAAATCCTGCAATTGAGGAATCCTATATCTTCCATATAAAGTTACACAGACTCGTGATATTCTTTATAAAAGTAGAACAAACTGATTATGTCATATAGGTACCTATACTTTCTACCATTGTTTCAAGGAATATGTGTTACAGAAACTACTAAAGAAATCGGCTTTAAAAGCAGAGGCTGTATAATTACAATATAAAGTTACATTTTGTAACCACAAAAGCAAATTTTAAAATATATGTAAATTGAGTGAATTTCAGAAATGGTGACAGTAATTTCAGGTTTCATCATCCACGTACGATAAGATACATTTGTCACGAATCCCAATACGATTTTTCATTTTCCATTCATTTCTCCCCGCAGCTTATCAACATCGCCTGCCGCTGTGGATTCAAAATCGATTGATTACATACAGGCACGCGGTGTCAGCGGATCCTTCCTACTTTTCCCTGCTCCATAACTGGCAGTGGCGTACTTTCCAACCAGATATACTTACATTCCCGGAATTCGCAGCGAACAGTCTGGGGGATTGCGATTTAAAAGCACGCTTTCCACGCATATCTCTTTTACACTCGTCGAAACCACTGAGCAAATCGAGTTTTTATTACACTGCTGAATTCTGGTTTTGACGAAATGCAAATAAACTACGTGCTTCTCCCGCCACGCGGAGTTTCTTATTGTCAGCAATGAAAAAGAATTAATCGCAATTTGAACGGAATATCTTTGCATCCCCGAACCTTTCTACACGTATTGTTTGAATAGATATATTATTTTGGTCTTTAGTTTGAAGCAGAACTTCTTTAGATTAATTAATTAAGCAATTCCATTCAAGATTCTCAAGTTAATAACCATTTACACTCCTCATCTTCGTTTACATTTTTTTTTTATATGGACCAACAGAATCTTTTAGACGATGAAGACTGAAGAAGAACGTCATTTCATATCATGAATTTTTAACAGCTCTGGTTACCAAAATTATCAAAACCCCCTTTACACTGCGTATACATGTTTACAAAATTATAGAGATGTTGGGAACGTCTTTGGAGCGAAACAAAGTATTTTCATCATAGTATGCAACATGGCGAACAGACCTTTGCTACATATTCCTTGTCACAATTTTGTTTTTCAACTACAGCCCATTTCTACTGGTTCGGCGTGGAAACTCCATTCTGGAAGAACGCTTTTATATTAAATAAAGGAAATGTAAATCGGCCTGAAGGTAAGTACGAGGAAGTTGAGGCTAGTCTGTGCGTAATTGCTTTCGCAGAAGCTAAACTGGTCCACTTTTAATTTTCATTACAAACAGGATGGCTTCGCCGAGAAATTGGGACGCAGAGGAAATGGAATATTTCGACTTAGTTACGTGCTCACCCTTTTTCGCGTAGGACCTCGTTGTTTCCACCCCGCAAAGATGCGGTATTTAAATTAATCCTCCGGATACTGTTGCCACCGATCGGATATCCGTTACCCACGGTGTTGATTAGACGCACATGTGTTAATTGAAATGGAAATTAGTGATCGTGCTTTTACACGGCACGTGTTTGTCCGCAGGATTCCTTTATGATTTAAGGCGGTGCGGTGGAATCCTCGGAATTATCATAGCGCGCCTGCTCGGTGGTTATGATTGGTTAGTGCCCCCTCGAGTTGATTGTTTGAGTTTTGTTAGTACCTAAAACAGACAAAGGAAGAACAACTTACATTAGATTTGTACTCCCAAAACTAATTCTCGTTACGGAAATGGTAGATTTATAAGAAAAACGAATTGTAGCACAACTGCCAACATTTGAGTTTATAGCGTTGAAGCAACTTTCGTAATACAATCTAAATCAGCGCAGAACTACATTACTTTATTCTCTCTTTAATGCTTTCAATATTTCAATGTAACTGGCGGTTAGGAGTTAAATATTGACTAGAGTTAAATAGTTAAATATTACCTGGAGTTAATTATGAGTTAAGCAGTAAGGTTTCCAATTTTAAAATGAAATGGATAAAGTTAAGATACAGTAGAAGAAACTGAATTGTGTTTAAAACGAATTATTGACCGTGTAGAATTGTTGAAAGCACTGTTTATATTAAAGTATTATGTGCTGCATTACCCAATTTATTTGTCTGTATATCTCGTCGCATATTTGTCGGCATTTTGCTACTGGATTGATGTATTTTAAGAAAATAATAAATAGTTCTAATTTTTTAATTTCTAACATTTTGAAAATAAAATAATTCTCATTTTTAGAAGTTAATGTTACAGAGAAACAAGCTACAATCGTGAAAATAGATAGCTCCCGATGATTAAATCTCTCAGCAAAGTGTGATAGTACTCTCAGTAACATGGCCTTAAATTTACCACAGTATGCGGGTGGTAAGTAGGGATTCATATTAACACAGGTATCCGCTTGTGGGGTATAAATGTATCTTGTGGTCTGTTGGGTTTCCAAAGGTGGAAGTCGGAGCTTTAGGATGATCTGACATACAGGGTGTCCCACATAAAACAACCTAAATTCACCTGAGTATCATCTTCAGTTGTTATGATACAATAAATATTACGAATACCATGTTTAATATCATTCAAATTACATACGGAATATTTTTTGTATCGCCACAACTGAAGAAGGTAATTATCTATATAATTTTCCAATTTGTACTAAGTTTTTGTAGAAAGAAACTTCGATACATGCATGTATTAGACGTGTTTCACATATTTTATCGTGTTATATTTTAAACATATTTCTTTTTTCCTGTATGCTACCGTACTTCCATAAACATAACTCTCTACCAATAACTATCGAACGAAACTTAGGAAAATGCAATAATAAGGGAGTGTTAAAAATAAAATACAGTTTAGTAAAATACATTTAATGTACCTAGTTAGCAAACGTGAAACTTTAAAACATACTGCATTGTTTCTAACTATTTACCACGTAGCTATTTTTAATTCTCCCTTGAACTTTACGTTATTATTAATTAAAATACTAATGACACATCACAACACAAAGTATTAATACCGTTACTTGTAAAAGATTTGAAATCACGTTTAGTCAGATTTATTCTACGCTAATGATACATAATGTTCATTAATAAATTCCGCAAAAATAAAAGTTATACTCGAAGGAATCTATAGAAGCAATGTCGACGACCGACGTTTAATTTTGTTGATTTCTGCATAGTTGCGCGGAAATGCCGGGCGCTGAGCGAAACGTAAAGTAACTAATTGCGAGGGGGCGGAGAATTAACAAGATTTCGACCCGAGGAACCGTGAATGCGTGTTCTCTATTCGCACGGACGGAACAGGGTTTATGTCCAAACGATAAAGTCTGGGTCAGAGCGCTCGTAAAAGTACCACTAGGGCGAAGATCTTCGAGATCACTTGGAATAGAAGACCTGTGCACTGTGCACTTTGTAGGTATATCCTCTTAGTCTCGATTCCGGCAGAGAGTCGGATGGTTCCAGAAGAGAAAGTACTGAGGAGACGGATACCCCACCTTTCAGAGAAATCATTGGGGCAAAATGAAAGTCGCGGAAGTGGATCTGGGGCGCACAACAGAACGAACGATGTGAAGAGTCATCGACAGCAAATAGCTAACCAACTGTAACACTTTCCTCGATAATTAATTACACATTTTTCCAACCACTCGACCGTATATGGAATACGAAAGACATTCGAGAAAATTATTCACCTAGTAAATAAAATTATTACATATCGTTATATAATATTTCATGGACTATATTAACCTGTTCTTTAAATTGTTATTTGGAAAGTGCATAGAATTCTTGCTTATCGCACAAACGAGGAAATTCCCGATACTTCTATCAAGGTCCTCCACAAAACTGAACAGTTTAAAAAAATTGTGAGTGTTCGGGTAACCGAATATCCTTTGTAAATATAATAAATATTTTTTATTGGTATGTATTGAACAGTACCTATTGGAAGTAATAGCAATCATAAGATAAATTTTCGCAGATTATATGCAATAATTTCAATTTCTTTTCTACCATTAAACTATCACTCACTGCACAAGCTTGAATCTACAGCTCGCCATAATTTCACCGGGTAAAAAAAGTAAAGTAACCAGTGGAAAGAACTTTCGCGAATTTGCTAGTCCAGGAATTCTTACGAGTTCTCGAGGATTTAGTAGAAGAAGAGAAGAAGGAGATAAGGAATTGGTCACAAGACGGGATACAAACGGTGCATAAATATTCAGTCAGAAAAGGAATCCAGCCACAAGTGTGAGCTCGCGGATTCGCTGGCACCTTAAGGCGCCTTTCTATTTATCGCACCCGAACATGCCGCCTCGTGTGCCTATTTAAACGTCCCCTTCTGGTCATTTCTTCGCTATGTTTAAAGCCACGTTCCCATATGTGCGGTGCAAGATTTTTATTCACCCACATTTGACAGGCTACCCGTTTTAATGCTGCAAGTGTATTCTGCGTCGCGTGCGGCATACATAGAAACATGACTTTACACGCGGCGCAATACATTTGGTAGATGCAAGTGGATCGTTCCAACCAAAAATCACGTTGCCACTGCTGCAATAAATAACGCAAGACACGCGTTACAAAATTTTTTACGCGACGATGCGTGTCACGCGTGAGCAGAGATTTATCGGAATAAAAATGGCACCCCGTGGCGCGTTATCGGAGGCGTTTGTGGTAATATTCCAAATTTTCGTGATACTCGAAAAGTTCTGATTTATAGCTACATGAACATAGGTACATCAGACAAATGCATTTTGTAGCGTTTTTCAAGCTTTTGAACCACTGTGGGTTCAACCGAATTTATACAAAATGTAAACGAGAGTAATATTCAGGGGCAATTTTCTGTCAAAGTTCTTCACCCTATTATTCGAAACAATTTTTTTGTTCTATGTATATATTATGTATATTCTACTTGATAAGAGGGGAAAAAACTTGAGAAAAACCAAATGCTACGAAAAGAGTTGACCAATTAGATTGCACCGAGCTGCATCTGGAGGCGGAGCACTTTCTCAACTTTGCCCTCTTTTATGGCGCGTAGAGGAAGCCAAAGTCAAAGGAGCTTTTACTCAACGACAGTGTTGGTTATTGGCCAAGACTTTTTCCCTCTCTTTGAGTTTTCAATTTTTTTATCCAGTAGAATACGCGAGAATAAAAAGTAATGTTTACCTCGAATATGATAATCAAGGGGAATTTTACGATAAATTTTTTAATGAATTTGTACCGATCCAAGTGAGTAGACTCTAATTGGAACCTCAAATTATAATAACTTAATTAAACATATTGTTTCTTAATCACGATGAATTTCGTCTAATTATATACACATTTGTCAACGATGTTCATGTCCACTTAAGTCAGTATTTTAAAAATGTAAGTGCTGGGAACAATAAGCGATTAACTGCTATTTCAATGCCGAATATTTTTGTCGTTATGAAGTAGTCTAGGTGCTCGGAGGAGCGATAGTCAGTTAGGGCGAGGCCTGTGAATAGAAGGGATGGGGAAGAATCTCATACTCCACCTGTTGGACTTTTTTGGACCATTGTCTGTGAGATATATGGTCCAGCGTTTTCATTCAGTAGGTAGTTTATTGATGAATGCAGTATGCTTTTTTACATTATTTTTTAAACATTTACTAAAATCTTGCACGCTATTACCTTGCGTTTATCTGGCTTTAGAAAAGTTAGTGGTGACATTAACTACGAATCACCAAACAGTCACTCATCCTTTTTTGTTTAAACACTTGATTTTGCAGGTGTTAATTCCAATACTGTCAAAGTAGTCTTTGATGTCATCTTTTCGTCTAATATTTTTATATTTCATTTACTTTACAGTCGCGCCACCCACGAAAACAGAATATTGGCTACCAGGGATCCGAAATGAAACAGAAACGGAAACGATAAACGAAATTCTTAACCTTATTGCAGGAGTGTAAATAACAGAACCGAATTAAAAATTCTGGTTAAAAAATTAAATTCAGTGCGCCCCTTATCTTCATCATGAATCTACTTGTGCCTGAATGTGAGCAGTAGATGCATGCTGCGATTTTTGATTTTTATTTTGTATAATCTATTTTTTTTTTTAATACTGAGGACGCACTGATCACTATCAGTATCAGTATCAGTGCGCCCTCAGACCCCTGACGAAGCTATGTAGCTAAAATGCCGGCTAGAAGGTAGGGATCTTACCCTCCTGGACATGGCTTACACTCGAATGCTTCAAAACTCTCTATTTTCTTTAAAATATATAATATATAATTATTATGTATAATGTTATATAATATAACTACCCAGTGCAATAAAATTGTTAAAGATAAGTTTATATGAGTTTTTTTTTCATAAATAAAATAACCGGTTCGGAACAAAATTTGTTTTGCGCTCCACTGGGAACAAAATATTTTCCAGCAGGCACGAGATTAACCGAAGCGAAAGTATTTATCGGAGCTCAACCGAAACGAAAAAACATTTCGTTCCAGGTCCCTGTTAGCAACTCAATTCAAACTATTAATTACGTGTTACAGTTTTTGGTAGAGTTTCAATTGTTTTAAAAATTACAGGAGCTGTAATTCGTCTTTGGAATGGAGGAGTCTATAATTATTTATAATAAGTGTGAATAATTAGTTATGTGCAAACATGCAAACTAGAGACGATGTACTGTGAAAGTGAAAAATGTATTTATGCTACCTGTCAGCATAAATTGCTACGTTATTTTTTAAATTAAAATTCTTTTTCAAATTCGTACAATTGCAATACCTATCTACTTGGGTGATTTATTGGCACGAAACAAGCATGTAATCGATTGCTGTCATAAAGTGTCCACTGCAGCTGCTTTTGGAACAAGGAAACACCATGTACTTGCTTGTACCTATTACGAATTTTGTTACTTCGTCTCAAACCTGTCATTTCTTAAGAAATCTGGTTCATAATAAACCAGATAAATTCTTTGCCCGTTAAACGTTCCAATTAGTCCCAGTTAGCTAGATCAAATATTGCGTACGTAGAAAATAACAGAGCCTTCCGTAACATCTAATATTTCAAGTGTGCTTCGCACTGTTTATTTAAGCAGTGGGAGCGTTATTTTGCCCCGAAAGCGGTGCAAGTTCATACGCAAATTTATGCAACATAAATAGTCTGAGTGCCAAACTTCTCGAACCCGTTCGCAAATGTCAATGTCAATACGTTGAATTCAAATTACCCTGACACGGATGCATGCACCGCGATTTTGATGTTCCACGAAACCGCGACAAGCGATGATTAATCGTAAGTTGTTAGTTCTTGGTGCACTGCATCGGTCGTATATTTTTTTATTTACTTTATAAAGGACTCTGGTGCACAGTGACGAATTACTTGCAGTTTACATTCTTGACAAAACGTATCGCGTTAATTCAACTGCTTATGCTGAATTCAGATTTATCTGTCCGGCATATTTTCACTAATTTGCAAGAAAGTTTAGCAGGATTTAGTCAAACTATAAAATTAAAATGATTTCGCTTAAATAAAATTCCAAAGTAAATGGTCAATCGCGTTCGAATACTATTAATTTTGAAGTAAGTGTGGAGTATTTTGTGGGATATAAAAATTGCCATTCAGTTTCTTTTGTTTGTTAAGTATTAGTTGTCTTAATTCGAAGCATTTTCTAATGAAAATATATATAACTTTAAAGAATCTACATCAAGAGTATTCTAGATATTGGTATTTAGGTCAGTTACAAGGTCTCAGCAACTGTTTTACAGGGAATCAAATTCATTTGATAAAACTAATTACCGCGTTAATAATTATGAAGAATATTTTTCCAACCCACAGTCAAAGTTAAATAAAATCCTCGCCAATGCTACCTCGCAAGTAGTTTCGTATAAGATACTTGCTCACAGAAGCCTGTTTCTCTTCAACTTAATTGAAAACAATTTCATTCGTCGTTGTAGAAGAATCGAAGAAGATTTATCAAATCATAAGTCCCTCAGTTCCTCAACCATCCATATCACCATGCATGAAAATGCAAGACGTCTCGCGAGACTTAATTACGAAATCGACACTTGTTCACGAATACCACCCAGCCTACGTGACTAAATTGCATTGTCAGTTCGGATTCTCAGCAAGATTTGGCACGCAATTATAGTACAGCATTTAACAAGAACCAGATACCTGCCATTTCGAGCAACTGTCGCGCCTTCGCGTTGCCGATTCCAATTACGAAATCGTAACGATGCCAAGAAAACGGCACAGACATCAAGGATAAAAGTAACACGAAAACCTTTGGCATTCATTAATAAACCGGGTCTCCTCTGACTTCGTTTCCTCTATGGTTTGTGAGTATCGCCTTAAGGGGGGTTTGCGCCTTGTTGGGCCCAAAATTAGGTAATTATTTGTGAATTTTTTCTACCCAACAAGACGCAAACCCGCTTTAACCATCCAATAATCAGGGGCTATGTATTTCAGCATAGTAAAATAACTCTGTGTTATCGAGTTTCTCTTCATTGCATTCGTCGGCAGTTCCGAAGGAGCATTGGGTGAAACGGCGCTGGGGGAATAGAAAATCATTGCCTCCACGCGAATATCGGTCTTTACGGCCATCGATACGGATCGATAATCCATATACAGTCTGTCTATTTTGATGACACAGGTTCCAACGTTGCCTATCGCCAGCCAACGGAATACTGGATGGATTGTGACAATCGTGTAAGGTTTATTCCTCCCTCTGAAGAACCTGCTCTCATCCCCTCGCGCGGCGATCTCTTTATATTACCAGCTTCCGCTCTGAATTTCACCGCACGACCATCGCGATGGGCCACTTTTCTTTCTTCCCAATCTTCTTCCTGGATTCTCCGATGGTTTCCAATGTTAGGTGTTCCGACGGTATTGTCGGCGATCGAGGAAACGATCAAAAAGGGGAGACAGCTAGGGAAGGGGGCGGGGGTGAAAGGAGTGGAAACGATAAAGGAAATGGGGGGCAATGAATTAAGGAATGTCGGGGGTGGGAAAGGGAAATAACTGTATTACGACCAGATCGTGCGTCCATAAGGCATCTCAGACGTGAAACGAGTGAAAAACAATAGGTACCACGGTAGTTAAGTGGGATGATACTCGTGACTGTAATAACTGCTATTTGTCTCGAGGACGTTTCAATATAAATGCTAATTGAAGTAATGTCTAAATGACTGGTCTTGTGAAATCGCTACAGATGTAGCACTTTGTTCCATTAAGAATTTGGTCTAGTAAGAAGGTACCTTCTAGTAAGTACCTTTATTTCGTATCTTTGGTCAATCTGTTTTTTCTTAATGCGTAGTTAGCAAGCACGCTGCATTCTTCCGCATGTAGATATGTTATAATAAAAATTACATTTTTCCATTATTAATTGTGCCGCGCAACATATTTCTCACATAAATATTGAGGAAGTGAAAATAGTTTTATCCTTTTCCGTTGTTAGAAGATCTCTGTAAAATGTTACAATATATTGTTTTCTTGATGTTTATTGAATTTGGGAAAAATTAATTTAAGGGCATTGTAGGGGAGTGGATTGAAAACTTCGTAGCTTGATGTGGAGAGGCAGTACTGGACGCGCAATTATTTTTTGTAAGCGTAGTGAAGGGCCGAAACATAGCAGGATAATACTAGGCAAACTTGTTACGTCAACTTCGTGAAGGAATAAAAGGAAAGTGACGTGGAATGCTAACGAAAGGTGTCCTCTGCCATCAAGACAATGCTCCAGCCCACACGGCAGTTTCGATGGCTGAAATTCACCAGTGCGGCTTTAAATTGGTACCCCATCCTCCCTATTCACCGGGTCTAGCTCCATCCAGACTTCCACTTATTTCCGAAGCTCAAAAACCACCTGGGAGGACAACGATTTTCGGCGACCGAAGAAGTTGCAAGCAGCCGTAACGAAGTATTTTGCAGACCGGGGTAGAAATTTCACCAGATCCGGATCTTGGTATTACGTACTTGTAACATCGATGGGCCAAGCGTAGATATTTGAAAGGGGACTATGCTGAAAAATAACGTAAAAAAAATCGAACATACAATGTATTTTATATTTATACATATCGAAGATAGATGCAGACATATTTTATTTCTCTAAAAGGTCATGGTTATTTATTTCTTATTTTAATTTTAAGGGAGAATGTGTGAAGAATTAATTTTCTTCGCGTATTCCTTCTCAAAATTATTAAAAATTATTTAGCTACAACAGAAAAAATTGCACGGGTTTAAGTGGGATGGGCTTTCGGGGTGGGGACCGTCATAGTATTTTTTCTAGTTTAGCAACTATTGACACTTACTTTGATTCGTTTCTTATTTGATATTAATTTTATAATTCCCTAATTGCCCAAATATTTGTACATGGTGTAGGTAATTTTTTAACGTACACAAATAATAAACTACGAACGAAAGGAATTCGTTTAATTTAATACTGTTTTCCAGCTTACTGTTTGCCATGTTTTTTTTTTTACTTTTCAGTATTTCTCATTGAATCTAGATTAGACGATAGCCGCGCTCATACAGATTACACAAATTTTTAAGTTTTCTATTTCAGGAAAGCGAAAATTTCGCGGTTCCCCTAGCACGGTCTCGTAGCGACGCTCCCGCAGCATCACAGGAACGCGTCATTACGGAAATTGCGAGGCAGGTGTTGACCGCGGGCATTATTTATTCAGGCTGCAATCGTATCACGGGTATCGGGAAGCGTGTCGTGTGTCGTCGGTATCGTGGCTCATGTTCTCACCGTAAGCCCGGCTTTAAAGTTGGAGGATTTATGAACGGGGCTGCGAACGAACTCGACCCTGGCAGAGGCCAGGGGACCGTACGAACTTGTCTCGCGCGGAGGTCGGCCAGGGAAGACAGTCCGCCACTTCCAACAAATCTTGCAGCGTGCTGGCAGCCAGTGGCAAGGGTGTGTCTCGCCAGTGGATAGACCGCTCCAAAGTAGCAGCCTATAATTTCCAACGGTGCGCCGAAGAAGACAGAGTTATCGCGCGCGTGGACCTTAGACATTTGCCACCGGACGATTTACATAACAGATACTTTACGTGCACGTAACTTATATCGTGCAGCATTTCATCGTACCGAAGCTGACCGATTTACCGCGCATAAATTAGCCCACCTCTAACGACAGAACGGAATCGCCTCGGATATATGTACATTGCGGCTGGCCTGTGCCGCGCGCTACACCGTACCGCCCCCGCCAAAGGACAATTGGGTTCGCTCCGCGAAGAATCCTCGAGGGATGGAAGCTTCGAGGTGACGGTCTCCATTATCCTTCGTTAGAAGCTCGACCCACGTCCGCGCTGCCTGTATTATTTATCCTGGATTGCACGAAATCCGAAGAGCTGGCCCCCTAAAACCAGCTACTGTCTATGTAGAGCAACTTGTAATTAATGCGCGTATGCTAATGCACTTCAAGGGGACGTAACGCAACAGCGGCGCTGGGCATGGGTAGACTTTTCGATTTGTAATCAGGCGCGGAAGAATTAAGAGTGTTTTCCAACCGTTTTCGAATCGCGACCCTGTTTTATAATGTTCAAATAAACTGCGACTTCCCTCCTCCATATAAGGTAAGATAAATTTAATAAGGTAAAGAAATCACGTTAAAAATTGGTATTTTAGAGTAAAATTCTAAATTAATAATATTTAATTATCTTGATACATATGCCTATTAAATATGCTTAAAGATGTTTAATATATTTAATTATTTTGTTTAATGTGGTGGTTGTGCTTGCATCTGGGTAACCAGAAGTTTTTCTTTTTCTTTAATGAAAAATCAGTGTTACATCATATTAATAGAATATGGCAATGTAACCATACTAAAATAAATAGATAACTGCCAAGTATCGTCAACTGAAAATAACTACGGCGATACCCCGCTCCGCCCCTGGCAGACGCGACCCACAAGTTGGGAACCACCGAATTAAGCGATCGAAGATTCAGAAACTTTTTGGAAAGTTTGCTTCTTTTGACAACGTTCTCACGAACAAATAATAATTATTTTCATTAATATTTGCGATCTTATATTTGAGGAAGAAATATGTAGAATTTATTAGTTTTGCAGGAAGACACTTAGAAAATTGAAAGCGCTATGTAAGATCAGGTGATAAATTTTAGACGGGAAGGTTGATAACATATGTTATCAACTGTTATTTTTAGCTTCGATTCACAAAAAAAGAAGAAAAAATACTGTTTAAGCTTGAGGTAAAATTTGACTTATACTACTCATCTGCTCGCCCACCAAAGATATATTCGAGAAAGTTGTTACACTTTTGTTTAAGATTTTGCTAAACCGCTTTTAATTTAAATAAAATTACAAAGTCACAATTTCTTGTTTCTCTGGAAATCAATTGGTCTCTCCAATTGGAACTCGACTAATCCGTGGGTATGAAACTATTCGCGACGGTAAAGTCAAACCAATCGGTTAAAATGTAGCTGGCACCAGTGAGTAATCATTGACATCGGCTTGGCTTAGGGCAAACTGTGGACCTCCTCTGCGGAAAATCGCAAATGCACACAGCTGCGCGAAACTGTATAAAGCTCAGCTAAGCTTCTCTGTTGTTACATTGTCCCTTGATGTTCGCTTCATCCAAACGTCTGCCGCTTTATGGGGAACTTGGCCCCACTAACTGAACACCGAGCTACGTATACCGAATGTCTCAATGCGAATACCGTAAACTGTTTTAAATTCTAACTGCGTCCATTTGCAAGCAATGGTATGCAGTATACGTTTCATTACGGGGCAATAATTTCTTGCAATCCTTTATTCGTTCAATTTATCCGGTCCGCAGACACTTTCGTCTTTAGAAAGTACTATATTGTATACAATATTGCAGATATGCTGTGTGCTTTCTAATCAGCAATTTTTTCGGTAGGATGTGTTTAACAAAGTGAAAGAGAGAAATAGTTATTTTATTTATATGATATTTTCCAATAGATGATAGAATTAGTATCACTTTTTTCTATAATATAAAACCCACTTTGGACATTAAATTAGAAAACAATTGATGTTGTTGCGCAACATGTTTATTCAATACATTTGTTATATTTTATTATCTTCAATGTAGACATGATTTTGAGAAACTTTTGCTCTTCTAAGCTACCACATATTTTCAACTTTTAATTTTGTCGTGGTATGGGAGAATAATTTTATAAAGCTTGAGTAATCACTTTACGTCTATCGATTCATTTCGAAGGAAACGCATTTCTCACTCCAGTATCGCGACAAGAGTGTAAAATAGAATTAAACAATGAAACGTAGAACAAACTGCGATGTTCTAACATTTTTCCCGTATACTACTACAAGTTCCCATACATCGTACATAGTGTCCCCTTAGGATCACAATCAAACGAATAATAATTAAATCGTTAGAGTATTTTGGATAATCCCGGAGAGTACTTCACGAGAAACAATCTAAAGCTTGTATCCATGAAGCCGTCTCTCGCCGAGGGAACAGCCATTCTCGTTTGGCACATAAATCCCGTAAAAGGATCGAGGTATCGTCACTCGAGCGAGATTACGAAGGGGCGGCACAACGTGAAAATTTAAGCACCTTCGGTTTACCCTATTTACACGAGGGTGCGTGCAGTTACCCGTCAAATGGCACAGGTGTGTGCCAGGCGAATGTGTAACAAAAGAGGTAGAGGGGCATTTCGAGCGAATAAGGACAGAATGCACGGCTATATACCACGGTTGCACAATACCGAGTACCGTTTTAGTGATTCGTTAAGCCTCTTCACAGGTACGGCCGCAACAAGCGCCGTTCTGTATTTGCATCTTACCCAATGACCTTATTAACATCGACAGCCCATTTTATTCTTAGTCGAGGGAGTTATTCAGGTTAAACGGCGTTCTTTTCTTTCGCGCCGTGCATTATCTTCGTTTAAAAGCTAAAATCGAGAAAGTAATATCCTTGCTGGCGATTCAATTTCCCTGCAGGTATGCAGAATCTTGAGAGAGGATTGGCAATTCGTATGGCAGACAGGGTGGGAGAGCCAGAGGTATACAATTGAATGTCTCTGTTGCATTTTAAGGCCTAGCGCATTCTATCGACTTTCTGTCTACCGACAGTTTAGTAGATGTTGTAAATGGCGTGGGCTTGTATGGCAGAGCGCGCACTTGTCGATTGTTCATTGACTCGACGAAATAGTCAAATTGACACTCGACTGGTTTTTGACAAAAAAAAGTTGGAGAACTATCGATCGCCAGCGCGATATCCACAGCGCGCTATTGGTACGCGCATACTTTCGATTACTATTAATGTAGGTCTGCCCGCATACGGGGCGTTTCCACTTGCTCGTCGGATTTGGTAAGGAAGCAGTCGACGACGAGGCTTGAGAGAGAATTCAGGTGTATGATTTTAATTTTTGCAAATCAATTATTTCAATAGATTTGATAAAGTTTTCGTAGTGATTTTTAGGCACAATGTAAATTTCATTGATAACTTGAAAAGTATTGTGACACGACCTGTACAGATTGAAACCCGTTTTCATCGTAATACTAATCGTCCCACATGATCAAATGGCAATGAACACTACAGCGCTGAAGCAGCATTGTAACCAGTAATTGGAGTTTGTGCGGATATTGGGAAGCTAATACCTGGGCTCTTCTATACAGAAAACGAAATTGTGGAGTGGAACTTCATCGTGACCAACTGAGCGTTCCAAATACTAAAAAACGTTGTGTTGTTTCGTATCTCCAAAATGAAAACTCGTTACTTCAAATGTGCGATACTACCAAGATGGAGTAACTATTTTTATGTTCATTAAAAATATAGTCATATTTTATGTCAACGAATTTAGTCATTTTTATAAATAATTCGCACCTACGGTTCTTTTAGGAAAATTATTATGATGTGTAAGATTAGACGTAAAATAGTTGTTACGAGTATTAGAAAATTTTAGTCTCTCAATTATGTACTAATGGAGGTTTAATAATCAGCGTGTTTTCATAGTTATTTTTTAGTTCTAGCTGTAAGTGTGGCAAATGCTATTACTCAATTGCTTCACAGGTCACAGACCCTTCGAAAAAATAAACCTCTACTAGGAAAGAAATAAAATTGCGAATTCTTTTACCAAATGGACTCACTGTTATGCAATAATAATCTCATATAAACTCACGCAAATTTCAAACTTAAACCGCGTCTAACCAGAAAAGATCTCCACAATGCTATGCAATAATGTCTCAAAAGATATTAAAAAATCTTTCGAGGTTTCACGCTTTTAATGCTTCAAGAATCGACACTTATTATTTCGTGCTGCAATTCCTCCTCAAGCCTCCGACCTCTCAACAGCTTCTGCACCACCTATCGAGGGCGGCAGAGAGGAGGAATGAGAACGAACGAAATATACCTATGTGCCCACGCACACAGTACTCCGCCAATGAGACACGTATTGTCATAAATGTAACTCAGAATTGTTCAAGTGATATCGTATTTCATCTCATTTCGAGCTAGAAAATCTCGTTAGTGCGCTAGAAAAGCATGCACTCGGCTTTCCACGTGGTATTGGGTTCGTGTCTAACTTCAAATCCCAAGGTAGCGACAGAGGAGAGCCTAGCCGGATTCATGTAGCGCGCAGGCGGCGACGCGTGTACGAGGGCACTAGACATACGCTAAATCACGTCAGGTAGAAGCACTTGAGGATATTTAATTAAACGATCAGGTACCGCTGAACCTTCATTAGCTGTGCCTCAAGGTGTGACAACGTTCGGTGCAATATTTGATATCCCATTCCCTGAAGCATAACTCGATATTGGCCGGTCCACCGCCATTACGCGGTTCGGCTATTAGGGCCTTCGTCCTCGATTATTCTCTAGGCCGTTGCAATTTCGATTCTCACCTCTATCGCCTGTATCGATCTTCTCTCAAGCAGGAAATACGGTCACCCGATTACCTGCTCGTCACGGCTGACGCTTTTCAGGCGGCGCCGCTATACATTAACGACTAACATAAAGAGACAATTTCCCCTGTCAACCAAATTAGCATCCCTTGGTTTACAATACGGGGCAAGCGATACGAACAATACCGTGCCGGTCAGTTACTGTTACGTGCATGTGTCTGTCATTGTCTTTGCTGTGATGTAACGTAGACTCTGTAAGCCTGAGGATAGTTCAGCAGTTTGTTTTAAATACTCTGTAAACAGTGCTGGATTAACCAATAAGCAAAACCGGGTCAACTTTATTCGGAACACGATGAATGATTTCTTTAACTTTTATTTGTTAGCAGGTACCTTGGGTATATATTTTGTAATTTCGATTATCGTTTTACAGTCGATATGATTGATTACCCTGTCTGCGACGAACGTGCTACTGACAATAAGATGACTTGAGGGCGCGAAAGAAAGCGTGGGTGGCGTGAGACTAAAAATTGTATTCGAGGAAGGCAAAACTGCAGCAGCAAGCGCCCGGTATGATGAATAGTCGTACGAGATATGAGTTAATGTTGCAAGAAATTCCTACACCCGCCACTGTCCACAGGGGTTGATAAATATGCCATGCAAAGGCGCCTAACCGCAGAAACCACCGCCATTTCCCTTTGCACAGATCCCTCTACGAAACTTCGTATACCTTTCCCCACCCAGTGTTGAGCGACGAAACGCGGTGCTTCGCTGGTTTTAACACGCTTTCCTTCAGACTGTTAAACATTTTTGTAAAAATATTGAAAAATTGATTTTACTAAGTGACACATTGACTCCGATTCCATTAATGTTAACAGTATCAATCTTTGTGTGTACGGTACAGAGTCCGTTTGGACCCAACTTGAATATCTAAATATGTAGGTACAATAAATATGCGTTGGTGCTATTAACTGAATTTGCCTATTACAAATTGAAATTATTACAAGATTGCTATTTACTGTAATAGATTAGTTTGACGTGTGCATGAATTAAATTATGACTTATTGACATACAGTTAGGCTATATTCCGTATAAGGTCTAACATTAGTTTTATTAGTAATAAATCAGTGATTCCCAACCTGTGGGTCCCGACCGACTATCATAAAGCGTAACACTATCGGAATATTTAGAAACCTTCGAATGTAGGCATTACGTGTAAATTGCTATAGATATAAGTATTTGCAACGGTGAAACCCGTTTCTTTTTAAATGTCATCCGATACGAAAAGTGTTTCGCGTAGTCATGTTTATAACGTGCATACTGGGGAACTATAATCTTGACTTGAATCTGATGAAACGTTAGTTTCGTGAGATAGTATCAAGTAGCCCGTAAAATCACGTTGAAACACGATTATGTGGTAATTAAGGTCCGACACAGTTTCAACTAATCGCATTTATGTCCAAGGCCTGGCTCACTTTGATTTTTGTACATCGATATTTCCTTCGGGGGACTTTCTCCAGTAACCATTCTGCCCCTAAACCAAAAATTATTTAAACGTCTTCAAGGGCGTTTCTTTAGAAATTGTTAATTAAGTAGTTACTTTATAGTAGGAAATTTAACCTTTCGTGGTCACACGTTCCTATAATCACACATTGGTCACATGGGGTTCACTGCACCTCAGCGTCATTTTGGGTTACTATTTTCGTATTTTTTCTTGTTCCGCGAGACTTGTTAAGACAGAAAAATTCAAACTGGGTTCGCCAAGCACAGCCGATAAATAATAACAGATCGCTAAATTGAACTAGGTTCGCGTTACCTGCTACATAAGGTTAACGCATAATAGCTATGGCCATGCTCCTGCGGGAGAGATTTCGCAACAAAGAGCATGGCGAACAATGTACCGAAAGGGCAAAGCGTAAATAATGAAACTGTCGCTGCGTTACAAGATTGCAGAAGCTTTAGCGAGATCAAACTCTCCCTCACCCCCCCCCCCCCCCCACCCCCCAACCACCCACGTAGGCTGTGAGGCTATCGGGCAACAGGTAGAATAATACATTACTTACATAGATAGTAACCTGTGGCCTGGCTATGCCAAAATCGCTATTCGCACGATGTTACCAAATTATACCCGTCGTTAAACCTACGGCCCGCTGTGGAAGCGATGCCAACGACGCGATACAGAATAGTTAGTGAAACGATGATAGCTATTGGTCTGCTTTCAAAGCGATGGCGGTGAAAGCAATTGAATGCCTGTAATTAAACTTGAGATATAAGGTTCCACGTTCGCACACAATGGATACAACATCGTGTTTCCCCATTAACTATTAACCCTTCATTGGCACACCTCTTTTTTTTCAATCAACATTGACATACTGGGTGGCTCACACCCAGAACAATCTTTGAACGACTGCCATTTTCATCTACAGAATCCAATCGTTATGAAAAAAATTCATGGGTCAATTTCAAGGTTTCTAGAATGTTGACGACACGCCCCCTCACTGAAATTAATATTTTCTAATGGTTTTCAGTTTAGTTTACTTTTCAAGAAGTGCGTTTTTTTCTAGGTAGGTATAAAATACCAGAGAAAGAATGTTCGTCAACCAAAAATTAGATTTTATTGTTGACCTTACTTTTCGAATAAGCGTGACAGTTGTCTCACCGAAGAAAATGTTACGTCTTGTTATTTTTACTTGTATACTACTTTTGTGATATAATGTTATTTTACATCTATTATTGAAAGTGTAATAAAATGATTTGGCTGCAACTTTATTAAGCCTTTTAGCATTGTATAGGGAAACTGAATAAAAATATCTCTATTAAATGTTAGATTTAACTGAATTCAGTTATTATCAAAATCGCAGTGGTAAATGTTAGTTTAGTTACGTGGCAGAACTCTGTTCCTAATGTAGACAGGGGGATGCTAGATAATATTTGGTATAGTATAATTTGTGTTATTCCACGTACTTGAAATAACAGACCACGGAATGAGTCAGCAAACTGCAAATAGAAAGTGAAAACTATGTCAACTTCTTCTGTAAAAAAAAATCATAAAGTCACCTATTTTTCGAGTGTTTTGGCCGGGGGGTCCTCTTAAATCTCATACTGTTGCGTTAATATTTTCGATTAAAATTTGTATCCATTTTTGCGAAACAATCAACGAATTTCGCGACTGGAAGCAGAAAATTTTTAGATAAGAGATCAAACTAAATTGAAGGTACTACTGTGGATTAAATGGCCGGGTTCAATCAGGAGGAAATCGATCGAACAAAATTACCATTTGCGTGAGCTCGAATATTTGTTCGATTAAAACCAATCTCTCACTAATGTATATGCTTGTTTATTAACAGATCGCAACAATTTTCGAGAAATGCATCCCTAACGCCATGAAGAGTAAAACGGTTGAAAATTTATAACAACTTTTAGCTTCTTACAATGATTAAAAATAAATGTGTAATTGTATGTTAAATGGAAAAGAATTTTTGCGTTTCACAATCAAAATTATAAATATCATCTATCTGTAAACACTTTATATTTTCAGAATAAATAATAAGACAAGGAAATATCAGTTAAGGAAAGAAATTCTACTCATGAGGGAATGTATGAGAACCAGTTTTATTGTTGGGGATTTAATATAAAATCTATTAGCCAAAAGTAGCGAAAAAGATTTTTAGTAGAAAAAATTATTCCCAGGAAGCGATAGACAGGCAAATAACACGAAAGAATATAAACTCAGTGACACCATTCCCGTAATTCCGGGGATCCTACTTTTCCGAACGCTGAGTGAACCTTTTTTTCTGTTCCATTTAATTCGGACAGTTTTGACGAGGATCGCGTGTGATGCTCGCGTACCCTGAAATTTTCTCGCGTTTCGTGTCATTTGCACATATATCCATTTATATTCAGACTTTAGCGAGTTCACAGTTGTACGAGCATAAACATCCATATCGATCAAATCTAATTTCCCGTCTCTCTCACAAATCTGTCAGTCTTTGAAAATTAAATTCGTCAGCTTTCCTGTCGGATACGAATTTTGTATCGTCGAAAATATTGCTAAATATAATTCACGCGGTGAAAAATGACCTACATTTTTGCTTCTCGTTGTGCACAATTACGTGGTAGTAGAATTAAAATATGAAAGTTCAGACCAAGTCAGATATATTACTTTAGGTAATAAGCGAATTCGATTTTTTGTTCTAAAGGTGATGCACGAGATCTTATACATTATACTAATATTAGTTGAAAATGTTTTCTTATATTCTGAAAATATTTTTGTTACGTAACTGTTGCCCCTGTGCATTTATTATTTGCTCTTTTATTCATTTATGGAGATTTGTTTCTATTGTACCTATAACATTATGTCCATATTAATTATATTCATGTCGCATTTCTCATTTTTCATATTTCTGAAATAATTTCTACCGATTGGTAAGAAAACGGAATTATTTAATATGGAAATTTTACAAACTAATTGCCTATACACTGCAGCGTACGGGTAATGACATAAAGTCGACGCTGTAGAAATTAGATTTTCCGTTTCAATCCTGTGCCATGAAGTCACTTTATTAGTCAACATTTTCTGCCTTTGGCGATTCCACCTTGCGAGATCATTAGCAAGAAACTCGTGGAAAGTTCGTGTACGCCATCTGAAGGACTATTCTTCTTCCCGAGGCTAATTTGTTAGATGGAAGATACCATTTTGCTACTACTGAACCGAACTTTTTCAATAAATCCATTACGATAACTGTTATCCTTTTGAATCCACAAATCCTTCCATAGGTATTGGATTCTGCGAGTATGCCACATTTTAATCAGCCGACCGATTACCAGTTGTATTTCAGACATTGCCTGTACATTACGTATTTATCCCTAATTACCAGCCAACAGTTTCTTTCTAACAGCTAGTTTCTAAACATATATTATCCATCATCCACTTTTCGTTCCAAGCTAATGACTAAGGTTCTGCTTTCCCCATTAAGAACTATCATACACAAATCACCAGCCACTACCCGTTTTCAGATTCGGTTAAGCTTCTCTAAGCGCATTAGTGAGGACTCGTTCCAAATTTAGTCAAGACTGGTTCAAAACATAATTCAGATTTAGATCATCGTGGTTACGTACTTAAATCACTTCTGAACAGCGCCTTGGTCACGAGATCGTCCACTTAATTTAGCCTAAGTATAGTAATTCATCGTAACTCGTATTTCATAAAAAATAATTATCGTCCAAACATGTTTCATTAATACGATTTATAGGATTCTCAGTTGGGTGCCAATAATGCTGTTGCCCCTACATGTACTTGTTCCCAGTAAAAGCTGTACTACCCAGATACTTCGAATAATATTAAAATTTATAATAACGTGACCGTGCCTTAAATATGAAAATTCGTAAACAGCACTTTAAACGAAGCGATGGATAAATTATTAAATTAAGATCGGAGTTTAAGACTGGCGCGGAAAAGAAATATATCAGATTTGGGTGACCTGTTTCGGCATCGAAGAAAAGCTGCAATATACCAGCGCGATACCTACGCGTGCTCCATTTTCGCGATTTTCTTATATTCCAGCGTTGCACGTCCCTTGGTTCGATTTGAAGTTGAAGCCGAGCTAAGAAACAAAGGGATGAAAGTTGTACCGTGTCTGACAAGTCGCATACTACAGATCAATGTGATAAAGGAACTGCGGATCGTAAGAATACTTGGAAGGAACTTTTAGCATTCTCGAGGAAATCAGAGCTCCTAACTAGTGCCCCTCAGTCCACTGTCATTTCGGACGAATGTAGGTCAAACCGATTGGCAGTTTTCCAGCCAGCAAGCTGGACTTGTGAACCCACCTTGTTGAAGTGCTGACGATTGTGATTTCCCTTTCGCGAAAGACGTGACTGTAATATTACAAACTTCTCGATTGCTCCTTTTTAGTAGCGTGCATATGAAAGGAGACACGACGTACACGTTCCTCAACATTTCTCGAGCTACTTTGCTTTTACCGTGACTGGCACCCGCAAAACAGACGAAACCTGTCCCTACTGTACATTACGTTCGTACGGTTTATCATATTGATGTTGACGAGTGGACGAATTTGGATTACAGATTTCACTCAAGTTCTGCATCTATACAATTGATAAATACCATGTAGGTATAATAATTTATTCGATTCCTGGGGTACACGGTTTTAATTTACGCGGGAAAATGCAGTTCAGACTTCCACCCATTTTAGACAGTGTATATGGATCAGTGTGCACGTAACGACGGAATCTATTAGGACGACTAATCATAGATGCAATTGCAAAACTTAGAAAAAGTGTGTACATACTCTGAAGATTACTATACGGATTGCATTTGAGATTGTTGTCACTGTAATTTAAATTCAAATTTATCCTCGCGTAAGGCACACGAAGGGCTTCGCACGAAACAAAAATTTCATCTCGATTTTCTAATAAAAATGACTTTAACGCATTATTGTACACAGTGTACACTGGTAATAAGGAAAATTTACCTCTAGTGAGAAGCATAAGATACTGAAAAAATATGTGAATACTTTCAAACTGATCAACGTTTCCATCAAATAATTGTAGCTTTCAGTTTTATGTTTTCATTACTGCTCTCTATTCTCATTGTTCCCCATATTAAAGTCTTCCAATGGGTAATCTGTAAGAAGCAACTCGTTCTCTGGTTTATGCATGCGTGTGGGTATACGACAAAGACTGGATTGCTTTTTGAATATGCTAAGCGTTCCGCTGATATTGCCTACAAGAAAGGAAACAGACCAGTAGATACTCCCGTAGATAGTCTTTATTCAGACTGTTATTTATAAACGAAGGTACATGATTTACAATTATTTCTTATTATAATAGTATTTTCTTACGTGTTTATGCTTATTAAGCACAGGTGTGTATATGACTAACCCACATCCTATTTGATTAAAAGTTTCAAATCACTCCGTGATTTAAAGGAAGCGGGACTTTGATTCAGACAGTAAAAACTAGTTCTTTAAAATCTTGTACAATGTTACTAATCATCGGTTGTGAGAAGAAAATAAAATTTCTGGTCAGAGGCAGCTTATTCAATTGATGCCGATCAAATTTTGGGGTTCGTAGAAAGTCATTCAAAGTTTTGTTGTTTTTCAAAGGTCCAAACACAGTTTTGTTCTTTCCAGAATACGAGTAGGTATAGTATTCAGATGGAAGAATAAGAGGAACTCGGAATATTTCAGAGAGGTGCTGGAGCTGATGGGATTTTGAAATTCTTTTAAGTCCTCTCTGCAGCAGCACCTTACTGAAATATACCAAATTCCAATTCCTTGGTGAGGTATTCTAAGTTACATCTATCAAAAGGAACCAGTGCCCCATTAATCCGGGACAGATGGAGACGGTGGATGTTCCATCTATTCCATACCTCGTATGTGCTACTATAATGTTATAATCACAGTCTTGTAATTTCTGACGAACGGCACACCGATACGCTTAAATTAATTTTGATTGAAATTAATATCGCTTGCACGAAGCTTAATGAAACGTAACACCCTTAAGCTTAAAAAAAAGTTGGAATCACTTATCGTTACATAATCTGAGACCCCGTTTTCCAGATGCAAGTAATTAAAGTTTAGGAGTCCAACTTCTGGCGCGCGTTACTTAAATGACAAAGGGTTTTAACACCATCTGCTTGCGTAGTTAATTCAGATCTTTGTCTTCTCTCCTACTCCAGCTGCGCCGGATTTTTAATAGTTTTCCAGGAGGTGTGAGTAAACGTTGAACAGTTGTGACAAATGGAATTCTCGAAAAGGGTGTGAGATATAGTATTTGATATTTAGGAAAATGTTTTAGAAAATCGTAGGATTCATTGCAGGTGAAATTCTCAATTATTAATCTGTTTATAACTTATCTCTGATCATACTTGAATTATATCTGAATACAATATGCCTGGGACACAGTATCGCAAACTCAAATTTAGGATAAAAACAGAACACGTGTGCAGTTTAGTCGTTTGTGCTCTTCTATGGTTATCTCTTTTTTGTGTTATGATATTAATACTATACTGTAAGTTAATCCGAAGCAGAATTTTCCACCGGTGCTCCCAATTTCGATTTTAGCAAAATATGTTCCTTATAAATTAACTTTGAAGAAAAGGGTTTGCAAATACTTTAAATGTACCTTTCGTTTTTCTTTCGTCTAGATATATTTACTTGTTACATACAATTACTTGTTCGTTAAAAAACTGCTCATAATAGAAGGGTAATTTTCAAAGTCCAGGGGAAGCACATCTTAAAATTCAGCGTTCAACTTTATTTAAATAGATTACATCCTACGGAATAATCAGTTTCATCATAAAGTATTTTAGAATACTCGTAGCCCGCAATTAAAACCTAATTTATCGTTAATAAGTGAAAATACCTCGCAGACAAATGGTCAATGTGAAAAATTGTGTAGGGGAGGCCGGGGCTAAAAGTTCCGATTTCGATAAACCATAAAAATGACTGGAAAATAATGTAGTTATTCTCTTCACTATTGACTAATTTCTTGTTAAATTTATTATATCTTCTGATTTTAAGCTTGTGTTGAATATATTGTAATAGGTTTCCCATAGAGAGTAATTTATTTGTGGCTGATCGAAGCGGAACTTCTTACCCCTATATGGGGCAAGTTGTTATCGCATTGGGGTAAGTTGTTACTATGATATAAGAGTTGCCTTTTAATGAAATATTTCATTTTCTAATGAAATAAAGCAGAATTTTATTAATAATGGTTATTTATGAAGGTTCGGACCAACAAAAATGTAATATATTTAAAAGAAAACCAAAAGCGACAGTTTTTATTTATCTTTACGCATAACTTCGATCGAAGTCGTGTCCCTTTCCGCCTTTCATTCATATGTTCGCATCTTAAAGCACAGCGGAAACAATTTATACATTTGCGGTAGGTCTGTGACGATAGCACCCCCAAATTCGAATTTTTGGAAAAACTCAACGGCATTCGTTTGTCCATCGTTTGCCCACGTTTGCCCATAAAAAAATTTCGTTTACCCACCCTTCAAAAAAAAATTATGGCAAACAAAAATTTTCATCAGCACCCCCATGAAAACATTTTAATGATTTGTCGGTGGGAAATGATTGTCCTTCGTTTGCCCACGTTTGCCCATAAAAAATTTTTTTTTGCCCACCCTCCAAAAAAAAGTTATGAACAAAATAAAAAATTTGTCTTCATCACCCATCATGAATGCATTTCAATTTTTTAATAGAAGAATACGAATGTACCCGACCTGGCCACGTTTGCCCACTCTCAGATTTCATTTGCCCACCCTCCAGAATTTAAATAAAAAATAAAAACCGCGAAAAAATGGGTATAGATGAAGCGATCGCGTTAAAGTTCGATTATTCTCGAAAATATTATCAAAATCGTTCTTTCAACGGTGCAGTTCGTTAGTTTAGATGTAGAAGAGATTTGCCCATCCATTAATTTCGTATGCCCACCCTTCAGAATCGAATTATTAATGAAGATAGCCAAGAAGTGCGGTACCCGTTAAAGCGATCGCGTTAAAGTTCGATTTTTCTGGAAAATATTATCAAAATCGTTCTTTTAACGATGCATATCGTTTGTCCAGATGTAGAAGAGATTTGCCCATCCATTAATTTCGTATGCCCACCCTCCAGAATCGAATTATTAATAAAGATAGCCAAGAAGTGCGGTACCCGTTGAACCGAATACCTTTCCGTTCGTTTTTTCCCGAATGAATTATCAAAATCAATTGTACTCACCGTAAAGGTTGAAGGTGTTTGGTGACATGTTATCCAAAAAATGTTGCACACACTTCTTTCTCACTTTATTGGAACGACACTTAAATTTGTATCGCTCATCGAACACTTCACACTTTTCACACATCTGCAGCATGTGCAGAATATCACCAGAGTGGTTTTCTAGTCATTTTTCACTAATTACCGCAATGATATCGCACAACGGAAAATAATATAATCTCACAGTTACTTCACAAACCGTAAATGAATGCACGGTCTCGCAAGAGTCGCGTCCGAACTCTGTAGACCGACTGACTTTCGTGCGTCGTTGGAAGGAATTCGAGGGTACCGCAGACATCTGTTTACGTTTCGGCACGTTCGATGACGACACGCAGTGTTGATACCCTAAGGGTAGCAGCGCCGAGTGCCACTGTCGAAACGTAAACAGATGTCTGCGATACACTCGAATTCTTTCCAACGACGCACTTCTTGGCTATCTTTATTAATAATTCGATTCTGGAGGGTGAGCATACGAAATTAATGCATGGGCAAATCTCTTCTACATCTAAACTAACGGACTGCATCGTTGAAAGACCGATTTTGATAATATTTTCCAGAAAAATCGAACTTTAACGCGATCGCTTCACCTGTACCCTTCTTTTCGAGGTTTTTATTTTTTATTTAAATTCTGGAGGGTGGGCAAATAAAATCTGAGAGTGGGCAAACGTGGCCAGGTCGGGTATATTCGTATCCTTCTTTTAAAAAATTGAAATGCATTCATCGTGGGTGATGAAGACAAATTTTTTATTTTGTTCATAACTTTTTTTGGAGGGTGGGCAAAAAAAAATTTTTTATGGGCAAACGTGGGCAAACGAAGGACAATCATTTCCTACCGACAAATCATTAAAATGTTTTCATGGGGGTGCTGATGAAAATTTTTTTTTGCCATAATTTTTTTTTGAAGGGTGGGCAAACGAAAATTTTTTATGGACAAACGTGGGCACACGATGAACAAACGAATGCCGTTGAGTTTTTTTAAAAAATCGAATTTGGGGGTGCTATCTTCACAGACCTATTTGCGGCGGGGCAAGTTTTTACGGTAACAACGTGCCCCAAGTCACGGTAACAACTAGCCCCTACCGACACATGTAGCAATTTCAAAGACTATTCTGCTTATACATGTATTCAAACGATAAACACTATTACACCATGTTCTTAAATGTCATTTGATCGATAAAAACGATTCAATCTATAATATCGACGTTAAATAATTGAAATAGACCAAAAAGTAATGATAGAAAATTTTTTACTTATCTGGTACGCGACTAATAGGTCCTTGCTTACAACCACACAATTCGCTGTCGCGGACGCTATTAAAGTGGGCGACAGAGTGGCGTGATCAACTGACACGGAAAAAATTAATTTAAAGTACAACGCTCTTTTTATTTTGAAGATAGAGCCGTCGGAACAACTTACCCCCGGAACTTTTAGCCCCGGTCTCCCCTACGTGAGCATATTATGAATGAAGTTAGATGTATGAAGTCTGGATAGGTGCCAAAGTTAGATCGCTTTATCACCATTTTTCCCGGCTGTTGGCTTTTAATTTTTCTACCGAAGAATACGCAGCAATTTTTACTGCAGTATATTTTCAACACCATTGGCGCATGACGGTTCGTGCGTATCGTATGTATTTATCTTCAAATATTTAGGATTTTCACATTATAAGTTTAATGAACCTCGCAAAATGAAACCATATTAAAGAGTCAATTTTATAAAATATAGCATTCTTAAAAGAATAAACTCAATTTGTTGTTAATGCGTAATAGTTTTCTATAGAGAAGAATAAAGTATTCTTATGACAAATATTCCCCTTATTCCTTTCGTAATATAATACTGACAGAGTGCGCGATCAATATTGCATTATGAAAATTCATAGTCATTTTAGTTCCTTTCAATTTCCGACAGTATTGAATACGTGCCATATTGAAGTGGTTATCTTTTTGTTTTTAGCAGAGGTCTACGTTAATAACACGACTTTCATTGCCACAGCTTTTGTGGGAAAGAAAGTATCTTATCTATCATGTATCTTTGTCGTCTCTGATTCTTCAACGCAACATTAAACATGTCTTAATTTCATATTTCTTAAAGAGATCAAATAAAAAGGTACGTTAAATGAAAATAGAGGATCCATTTAAGAAATAAACTTAATTAGTTGAAATCGTTGTACACGAGAGTGTTATTTTGGTATGCCACTGAAAATTTATTCTTCAAAAACAAAATGTTATGTGTCAAGAATCAAATTCCATACTATATCTGTTATTACCATATGCACGTAGAATATTTTCTGATAAATTTTTTTAAATTTTAGCACTTACAGTGTTTTCTACAAGGACTCTTCAATTATTTTTTCTTCAGGGATAATTATTATTGCCATATCAAAGTAAAATATTCTTAAGACTTTTACATCTTTGCTTATACGTTAAGTTTCAATTTACCTTTATAATAAAATAATTAATAACCACCAAAGCAATCTCTCAAATTACCATATGAATTTTCCACTCAATTTTCGTGCAGTATCTCGACACGTTGATCTAGCGAAGAATGTACGAGCCAGAGCTCCAGGATCTATTGTCCTCCGCTCTGTTGAATGGAAGTAAATTACTTCGAACATTAGCTAACCTGTATAAGTTAAGCTTCGTAAATCCCAACACGAAGAGTGAGTTAAGAGTAAATCCCAACGTTGGGCTCCTAAGTAAAACCATCTACGAAATTTAAGGTAATTGTCCTATCAAATGCTACAATCCGTTCCACAATTATGCCATCAAACTTAATTCCACCTTAAAGAATCGTGTATTCACTCCAATGGTTTCCTAATAATTCAACGATTCTTAACGAATTCCCTGTCCATATTGTTGCAAGCGTCATAAGAAACAATGCAAAATGAATTAGTGTCACCCAAACATAATAAAATCCCGAATTAGAAGTTTAGCAATGAATTAAAACTTTAATAACAATTACCCTTCACCATCGCGCTACATTCTAAGTAATCATATTTAACGCATAGTTTTAACGTCACGTTAAAATCCATTGGAGTCAGGAACGTTGCGACTATCACTAAAAGTGTTAAATTCGAGTTACGAGAGTATTTGTCATATGAGTGATTTTAAGGGAGACCAGCAAGTGGCTCGAAACTTTTCAGCCGCCAGTGTTAGAACTCTTTTACTTGCGTGGATAAGCACTGCGGGCTCTAAAAACTTATACTACCTCCTTTAAGTTGGTCCACCACGAGGAATCAGTGTGTCGCAAATACTCCATACGTGACTCGCGGTGGCTCCACTTACCCTACATCTTCACCAAGCACAGGCAGTAACAATGAATAACAGTTAAAGAATCCCAGAGCGGGCCAAAGGGGTCGGGACTTTCTTTCTAATAGAGTGAAATTACGACTGCCCCCTTCGATTCTAACAATGAGATCACCTCTATTTTCAAGGACGAGTGATACAATGGCTCGCTATTCGGCGACCGTCTCCTCCGGCAAAAAAAAAAGGAGCGAGAATCCTAGCAATTTTATCCGTCGCGAAAAAGCCTCTGGGCGAGTCTTCTCTTATGACAGAAAAACGGGCCTCCTTTGACCGAGCGCCGTTGGGCGTGTTAGTAGCAGGGAAAAGGAATGAGAGTCCGCGCTGGCTGCGAACAAAGCGAACAAGTTGCGGTAAATATCCATGACAGATAGGCAATTTAAGTTCCATGGGGAAGTGAGATAAGCGTCTTTGTTGATGGAACCGTGGCGTCCGCGGTCGTGAATTCATTTGTCACCCAGTACAATGCCCTGTCAAAGAGCAAAACGGACGGAGCAGTTACCGTCTCTCGAATTGTCAGCATTATGATGAATTACGATCGCACGCTCTGCCCTACGAGCTCCCTTTCCCGTGACCCTAGAGAAGCCAAGATTTTTAGGCGAAACTTTGGGACGCGCCGTATGAATATTTATGCCGCACCACGACGAATCAACTTTCAAATGAGTGATCCGCATACTTTAATGAAAATTCATAGATTCGCTGGTATTCGATATTGGAATACCTGATTGAATTTTGCGCGAGGATGGCTGCTTTAGAAAAATTGAACAGACAGTGGCAAATTTGAATATACCCGAGGTATGACTGGCGCCGATTTATCTTTCATGGATTTGACTGTTTCTGAGAGATATAGGAAGAAGAGAAGTGCACAAATTCAACTTCAATATTTTATTTGAAGTAAACCTTTCTTCTATTTAAAGTAAGATGCTTAGTATAAATACGACGTGCTGTGGGTAGAAGAAATATAAACGTAACTACCTTCACACAATTTCACGGACTACTCTCTGAAATTTACAAGTCAGTACAGAAAAGATACTCTTGAAGCAGGACACTTATATTCTATTTTGCCCTAATCAGCCATTCGTGGCCAAATAAATTCCACGAAAGCGTGTACACAGTAGCAAGGAATAGGGGACTGTCCAGAGAACATAATGGAATTTGAAATCCTTCTGGGACTATTGACTCGTGACCTGGGGGGGTCGGAGGGGTGCTGCGCGTTCGTGTGCACGGGGGTCGGTTCGCTTAAAATTCCACAACTTCGTTAATTATGCAAACGTCAATGTAATATTTGGGGTGCGTGGTATCGGAGTGAAGCACTTTAAGAAAATGCAGAAAGGCACGAGCCCAGTGTATACAAAGCATCCTCGCCATCAAAGTAATCATCAAGTACCAAGAGATGGATGTATAACCCCTTGAACAATATTGTTAAAAATCATACATACGTAATAACTACAGAATAAATACAGAAATTGAGTTTCTCCCAAATTCGATTTCTCCGAAGTAGTTTCCTCTCAAACTCGAGAACGTCTCCCGTATTTTGGAGCCTCTCGAGGATTCCTCGGATGAAGAGGGAGAAAACGATAGTACAGTTACTGGTTAGCGCGGCGCTAGAAGAATACCTGTTGTTTCTTTTCTTCGGGATTCTCATGGGTTATCTGCTTCCATTTTATTCCAGCGTTGCATTGGCGAGATGCGCCACTTTTTCGATTCGTAAGGATCAATTCAATCTCCCCCGATAACGCCCATGTACAAAAGATCTCGTGTAAAAAGGGACCCGCCGTGCGCTTCTCCCTCTTCGCCTCCCCCCCCCCGTCCCCTCTGCGGCCCACCCTTCTCTCTTGCCCTTTTCAAAGAGAAGAAATCTCATGTGAGAACGCCGTGACCCGTTTCGCGAGCATCGTTCCGCAAAGGTCTCCAGACCCGAAGTGAACAATTTCGTCGAAATACACTGGCAAAGTGGATAACGCTTCGTAACATAAAAAAGTTTGTTACATGTCCAGACTGAGTAGCAACGTTTTACACCAATTTAAACTTCACCCTACCCCACTCGTGCCCGTTTTGGAGCCGCGCGTTTACATGCAAATGCATCCAACTTTCTTTAATCGCGAACACCGCTTTAATCGGCTACCCCAAAGGGGTGGTCGATTTAACTTCTAATCGCCGTTTCTGGCTCGCTTTGTCTCCACGTGTACGTGGTAATTCATTATTGGACAGTGTGCTGCATAATTGCAGAAAGCTTTGGTTTAATAATGAAATTTCTCTGCCTGCTTGTATTAGAAGCATACATGAGAACATGCATTAATGAGAAATTCTGTTTAAAATAATACAGGGTTCAGTTAGAAACGAAATTTTTGTATCCACTGTGCACAATTATATGTTTCATCGCTTGTCTACTGTTGGCTTGTGCCCTTAAGCAGTTTCACTGTAAGTAGTAAATATGTGTCTTTCAGAAATCCCAAATGATGTATTACAGTTAATAACTTTTGCCTAATTCAATAAATGTTTCAGGTTCATTTATTACACTGAAATCAATGGTTGTAAAATAATACTGTTAAAACACTTAAAAGTGTAATTTTAAAATGGACCAGATAGAAAGTTTAAAAATAAATATTATCGAATATCTATTTGGATTATACTTTCGGTATTCGATAATTACAATTTTTCGATAAATATTTTATGTTTACCATTATTAAATGTTTCTTCGTTCTTTGAGTCTTCGATGGCATAACAGGATTTTACTAATTGTTCCATATTTCGTGGAGTATTTATAGTGCAATCATGGTAATTTTCCACTGTCCCCAAATAGGAATTTTGTCATGGACATTGGGGGTACAAATTGACGTATAATTGTAGCCATATCGCGAAAAATATTTTTTTGAAATTAGTTTATTAATTCAATTTGAAATATGAAGAATATTATTGGCAATCATTCCATCATTCTCCAACTGAATTCTAGTAACCATTAATAAATTATACCCTTCTTTGAAAACTTGAAGAAAATTTCTTCTAGCAGATTCTTATTGAAATTCTTATTTCAATAATATTCAAACATTTATTCGGGTAATGTCCAATTCTGTGTGTGACGAATTTAAATCTCTGAAAATCAGTCTGTGGGGACAGTTCATTTCCAGCACATAGAACGTTCAGATTTTTTTGTAGCCTTCGTGGAGCACGTACGAGTGGAGACAAATTTAGCTGATGATTTGTTTGTGCAACCCGAGGGAAATAATTTCTGTACGGCCTGTACGGACTGATAGGAAACGCACAGCACGGATTTCCGATAAGGGTGATATAAAGGTACGTATTCTTCGAACCAGAAGCTTTGAAACGATCCACGAGGAAAGGTAAACATTCGCGTAAGTATTCATGCAAATCTTCGCAGCGAATGTATGCAAACATCGCACAATGCATTTCAAATGCATCTTACACGTGCACCATCTCGTGTGTGACGTGAGATATATGTGAATGTAAATACAAACAGGCGCGCAAGAAGTATTTCGAATTAGGTATGTCCGATATGTCTTGTACGTGGCGACAGTAAAAGCTTTTTGGTTCAAAAATGCCTTCTGCTTCGTATTCGTATTTTCTACAGGTTATTATATACCAAAGCGGAGTTCAATTTTAGGAATATTAAGTAAAAGTAATATGCGTTATTAGGTACGAGAATTTATTTGCCTTTATTTATTGTTAAGAAATGTGTAAGAAATCAAAGTATAATTATTAATTACTTAATTTTTAATTCAATAGTTCCATACTTTCCCAATTACTTCCTAATGTAATTTTCGTGTTGAATTTCTAATTCATTCATTTGTGCAGATCATAAAAATAAGGGTCAAGATTACGAATTTCTAATATAAATCACATTTAATCGTTTAAGTAAGGGCATGTATGTTACTTGTTAAAAAAGGGCAGATCACCATGAAAATGCAATCTATAAAATGTTAATACCTGCAAAATACAGACATGAAAAGTGTACGAAGGAAAAGCCGTCGAACGAAGCAGATTAAGAAGTAGTTAGGAATCTTTATAAAAAATCTGAACATTAGAGATTGGAAGAATCAAAGACGACGTATTATTTCCTTTCGAAAGCGTAAATCATTGACTAAAATTTTTTGTAACTCAACATTTCGCAAAATACGGCACAGGGGAGCAGTTAAAAATAAAATTATAAGCAGAATGCCAACATCTACTTGCTGCGTTTCTCCCTATTACAGAAGTTACAAACATCAGACACAGTTACGTAAGACGATATTGCGAATATTTCGCTAGAAACACTGTCGCTAGTGTTTCCATTATTAACTTAATGGCACAGGAAACAGTTTGCACAAAATTTATGATAAAATGGAAATTGTAGGTAGAACTCTACGTATATGACGAAGGAAACTAATAATTCAGACAAATGGTCGAGCAAAGGGATCTGAAATTTTGAACAACCGGGAGCAGAGTGAAAGTGAAGTATAAAATTTCCACTTTACATTTTACTGCCCAACTGCTTATACACAGGAGAAATTCAAGAAATAGCAGAGAAGGAGTCTTACTAGAACGACCACAGAAAAGTCGTTTCGTCACTCGCAAATCACTGTTATAGGTACTCTTAGTCAGCTTCCTTTTACTTTGAGACATCTTCCTTGCAAAGTATCTAACACCAGTCAATATCGTATTCCTTGGGAATTTTAACCGTACCAAATCAATCCAACCCAGGAAAATAAAATTCATTTAAATTTGTTCACAGCGACTGAGAAATATTCAATTATTGAAATTCGCGGGATATGAACGCACCTATTCAAAGAAAATAATTAAATATCGATTATTTCAAACTTTCCCAATTACAAATTTTTTGCTCCCATTGATCCGTTAGATTACCTTTTTCATTTAGAATGAATCACATGCAATTTATCATTGGAATAATGTAGCATTACAAAATATTGCAAAGAAATATGTATTTTCGACAGCGTCTCGAAATAGATGCCAAAGGAGTAAACAAATAAATCCATAAATAAAGAATGGTACCTTTACTACGTATAATTTTAAGAAAGTCTCATGAAGCAGGTCGCGTCGGTCTCATGTCAAAACGCATTGCATATAGAAAGTAGTGCAGGACAACGATTTTCCAGCCCAGGGCGTCTGACCAATTACTGGCTGATACCACTTAGACCGAACTTAGACATCACATTTCTTACAATTTCTTACATTATTAGGATATAGTAGTATTATTTATTTCATAGATTCGATTAACCATTTTAATATGATTTTAATATGATTTTGTAAATATTAAGTAATTTTGATCGTAAGGATTGTTTACCATTTTTGTTCAGAACCAAAGGGAGCAATATTCGTTTAACGGAATTCGAAAATTGGGTCGAAATCGACGCGTTTCTATCGGCGCAGCCATTTCAGTAGATCTAGTAGATACGTGACAGTTGAAAACCCTTCACTTTATGGCTCAATCGTTTCATCACTTTGACGTCCTTAGAGCGAATGCGCTACTTTTACAGCTTTACTGCTGCTACATCCAACATATTGCACATTAAATGGATCAGATTTGATAGAAAAACGATAGATTTCAATGCATTCCACTTCTCTAATTGTTTATTCAAGATTATGTGGCAACGAAAGACACGATATATTAAAAAGCGGTATTCAAATTTGTCTGTGACACAAAAATACTTCAATAAATCCTCATTTTCGAAATTTCAAGCACACAAATAACAGTTTGTCGATTAATTACCCCACATAAATGGGATCTAATTGTTAATACTCTTTTCTAATTTATATCTTTGCAGTTTCACTAAACTGTCTCACACATTAAATAATTATGTAAGTGCCTGCCATTTGAAGTTTGGTTTCAAGCCTTTCATTATTCAATTTGGGTTTAAGTAGTTGCCATATTCATGATACCTTCGAACATAATTAATTACTACGTAATTAAATCCGGTGTAATTATTATCGAAAATTATACAAACACCGTTCCGATGTTTGAATAGCGTTACGCCACGGTCAGGACCGTTTGGATTTCGGTGACAAGACCATCGAGCTGGTTTAAAACGAAGGTATGTACATTCCTCCGTTTGTCAATCGAGTACTGATTGCGAAACTGCGTTGGAACAAGCTCACGGATTGCACCCTTTCACACGTTGATCGAGTATTACTTCGGAAGCCTGCACGAAATCCGAAGAAACGTGCTTCAACGCGATTAACAGACCAAACCAACGTTACAGCGTTTCAGCAATTTCAACAACTCAATCTGGTCGTCAGTCGGCCTATTGGGAAATAGAATTACACGCGACAGCCGTGGGCACTATCGATAACCCTTCGATTGAACTTTTATGAGTACGATTATAAAGAAAGTGTTGCCATCGAGTTTTATTCCATTCAAGTATATTTTGACTCATAAAAATATTCATTTCCAGCGCTAAACAACGATGAAAGCAAACATTAAATCAAGAAGTCCGCCGATGTCTATACAATATAAGCCACTTGAAACGGTGCCTCGTGAAACGGGGACGACCGCAATAAATATTTGTCCGAAATAACCGGCCGTTTTTACTTTGCCTTATCCGCGGCAGTGTTCATTTGCGGACTGGACATTTTGTACCTATTGTATGACCCTAAATTCTTTGACCCCTTTTCTGCACGACTTCTTTATTATACCTAAATTAAGTTCTCCGTACCCATAATTGGACTGAGCTTTCAGAGAATGACCCAAGATGCTGGCTAAATGCTCGGGGTAGACAGCAGTGCGTAGATAATTCCCATTTTTAAAAACGATGTCATTTAAAACTCAAAGAAGAAATACAGACACTACCAGTAAATATCAAATAGTTTGAAGGCGTTTATAAATAACCACATCGGTGACAAATATATCTGTGTCTTCGTATTGTTTACGTTTAATAATTAATGGAGCAAGAATTCGGTCGCAGGTGCCATTGTCCTTGACAATTTGAAACTCGTGCAAGGGTATTCGGTTTTGAGACTGAAACCATGGCAACAGGTGATACACCCTTATGGCTCATCCGTATGGGCGCCTTACAGCCTCCTGTTAACCCTTCCGCGTCGCACGCATTCACGGGTGAGTAGAGCCAGCTGGCGGAAAAGGCAAGAGGGTAACAGTCAATTACGGGGAACTTCTGTTACTTTAGAGCCTTCCGAGTGGAAACATTAAATCACCATTTTGGTAGCTCCTCGGAAGTCGTTACCTTACAGCAGTTGGCAACTCTTGCTGGCATTTACGTATTAGGTACTGTAATAATCGTGTCCGAATTGCATCGAGACGTTCGATAGAACTCCTCTGATTTTCAAATTGTCAGCATGAAGGGGATGAAGAAGAAACTGCAATTTATTTACAGTTAAATTAGGGTTGTTTAGTTATTTACGAAGAGGACGAGGTTTAGATAAACTCTGGATTCAGTTGAAGTAGTTCGAATCGATATTTAGAAATCAAATCTCTATCGACCTCTGCTCTAGATGAGAGTTCTTGCAATGTTCTGTAAATTTTTCAAATCATAAAAATTCTATGTTTCTTAGTCTTTTCCAAACAGTGCTTCAGTATTTTTATGTTGAATTTACAAATTCTAATTTAGATTATAAAGGCATTTATGTGTGAAGCTTTAGTTATGAGTATGAGTAACTAAAATTTTGAAATATTAAAGTAATTTACCTGCTAATAATACTTAACTGTTGTTAATACCATTATCATATTTTCGTGTTAATAAAACGCATCAGAATTGATTAAATTTCAAACTGTATTGTTAGTACCTACATTGTGTTAAATTTTTCGCGACAGAATATTTTCAAAATCGATTACACTTTCATATAAAGTTTGAATAATAGCTAGGTTCTGCACCGTGGTAGAATTATTGTAGCGTGTACTACTGAAGCGTAATTACGTTGTAAAGCTGACAAACAGTATTCCGTTTGAGCTAGACTATCAACGTCATTGTACGTAAAACCGTAATACGTTACAGTGCCACTGTCAAACTTCGAACTACGCGTTATGCATACAAGTTGACTTTGACTTACCCGATAACTACCAAACCCATAACCATTCATGGCCTGATCAAACCAAACTATCTAGCTTTCAATTCATGTACCTATGTTCTATTAAAATAGAACTTGTTTTTGATTATATCAATTACAAAACAGATGTAGCTTTAAATCTAGATTTCTAAAATTTGAAAAGTCGACAAGTGAATTAAATTACATCACGTTACCTGCCGATCGTGGGGCAATATATTATAAACCATATTTCATAACGGAAAAATATGATTACAATATTTTCTGCATTCGTTTCAGTCATCTTCCTCCAGGGAAATTTCATTAAATCACGTTCCACCAATCGTCGATAATTCGATGTTGAACTTGCAACGCAATCATCGAAAAGATTCAGTACTTTTCTATATCATCAAGTCGACACGCTGAAGGTAATCGATAAGATTATCCAGCATTCGCGGTGGGTGAGCATTCCCAACAGTTTCTTCTGACATAATTCCCTCTACTTGTTCCAAATCGTCGCCCAACATTAATTTGATGAGCAACTGTCCCAACACAAACTTACTACGAAAGTTAATCTCACGACCCTCGCAACCTCAAGAGCATTGAAGCAAGAATCCGTGTTATTAGCTGACACAACGAGAATAATTTTCCTCTTTTTTATTCCTCCTTCTGATCAGAAACTAATAGTAATATTTCACTCGCTGGTATCACTGCCTGCAGGGAACACTTTTCACAGCGAAATATTTTTCGGAGTTTCTCAGAAACCAATAAACTACTGTGATAATTAAAATTTTCCAAGAAAAAATATTCCACGTCCAACGCACAGTGTGGATCTCAGAAATCGCGAAAAAAGTGTTTACCTTAATAACCCATGACTATTCGTTGTAAAAGCGGTTGATAGCGGGGTTTTTAGCCTGCAGAATTTGATTTTCTGGTTAAAATTTTTATTCCAGTAAAGTTAACCTCTGTACAGAGATGGGAGGTGTTACAAAAATGCTTTAACTTTTATTTCCGAATACTTTTCGATTGATTTATGCTAGTAAATGTCCATTATCGTTTAATTTATGAAAAACATAGTAGGGATAATGCTTTTAATGCATTAATTTGTTGCTATTGAAACACAAAGATTTTTAAACACCTGGAATGTGAAGAATTGTGGAAAAATCCAAATGGATCCCCTTTTAAACTTTTTGCGAATCCATAAAAATCCCAAACTTCTGCACTATTTAAGAGCCTATAGTTTAAGGGTTGTAAACACGGAAGATGAACTCGCGCATCTTTACCCATTCGTAATTCAGAACAATAAATATTCCACGGTCGTCTAATAAAATATGAAGCTGTTAAATGCTGCACACTGAGTTCGCCATTAGCCAAGAGTTACCCAACGACAAAAGGTCCCGAAGTGGAGCGACTAGCCTTCCATTGTCCACCCCAAAGCGCGTCAAAATATTCCTTGATGCCAGAGCCACGAAAGAGGGTCCCGGGGAAAAATTCGTCGGTGTACCGTATCAGCTGACTACCCTCTATGGCCACCTAAAGCCGGAACGTCCCGTCGGTTGGCCACGACACGACAGACCTATTGAAATATGTGAATAGCAACGCTGATGATCCTTGCTGCGCGCATACGACATATTGCTGGAATGTAGGTGGCAATTGCAGACTCTAAACCAATGTTCCGCGTCAATTTACCCGAGTTACGTCGATATATCCTGTCTGACAGATGACGCACAGATAGAGCGTTTCTGCGCTGATTGATACTGGCCAGTACTTGCCACCGCGCGGCGGCTGGTATTCAATTACACCCCACTACTTGTCCTATCGATCCAAGTAATGCTGCACTGGTTACCGCCGTGGATCGTCAGGACAATACAACTGTTCATATATTTGCGATGCACGTGAAAGCGATCCGGCTCTTTCCCGCCGCCGCCGTTGGAAATTGTTTGCCGTCACTAGCGATTCCATTTCGTCCAAGTGCGTTTAGAGATTTCGAGGGCTCGTCAGGTAAACTGAGACCGATGTCTCCGCTGGGCTAAATGGACAGATCTCATTGGGGGACGATCCTCTTTCTGTTCCGGTCCAGCTGGAAATCGGTTTCCGATTTTCCATCACAAAGACTGTTTTTCAAATTCTGTGGATAGCTACGCTTCCCGTTCCTTTGTCTCCGGCTTTCAGCTGGCGAGTAGGCAGTCGATCGAGGCTTGCTTCCATTTCGGATTATATTCTTGAAACGTTTTTTTATTTATTTCTACTGATATCGTACGAATCAAGTGATTTGTGTAGGAGATTTAGAAGATGGCTTACGTGGTATGATTTTCGTTTTGGAGTATTTACAAAATTGAAGTAATTAGGTAACTCTAATTCTGATAGGAATTTTGTTAGAAACGCCACAGCATACTGAGAATACTTGATTATTACTTTTAATAAGATTTTTAAGCTTTCAATGTGAAACGAATATTCATCTTACAGTAGAAATCATACACTCGACAGGCTATACGTGAAAAAAAATTGTCTGAATGAAGTTCATTATTTACGAATCCCTCTTTTGAAAATCTGTACAAAGGCGAAATCCTTCAGAATACTTGAGATTTCCTAATAAGACGCCAAGAAGGTAAGTAATAAAAGGCGCAGAGTTCGTTAATTTCGAATGAAATCCCCGTAACATAAGAAGCAAATAAAAACATCGCGATATTGCTTCGTTTTTAGATTTCTATTAAATTACTTTCAATTATATAATGCAGTTTTCGGGCAATAAATTTCTTCTGCGAAGTTGAAACATTTCTTTCCTTGAAAGTTTCAAATCCTTTATTAACGACTTGTGCTGCAAGTTCCTACCTACATTTTTACGTGCAAAGCTTTCGATTTTTTTTCTAATACAACAGATATTTCTAAGAAACACCTTGATGTAAATATCGTAATCCGCTAAACCGTCCATCTACTGGCCTGCTTACCCTATCACATGTTTTTCAATCAACGAAATAAAAAAATACAAAATATAAAGACAATCTAAGAAACGAAGTGCAGCTTTTTATTTCCAACAATTTAATTTCGAATGAATCATTAATTTCGGTATCACGTTTTTAAACAAAAAAAAAGAAAGTGTCAGATGCGGACGGAAAGAGCTCCAACTATATAAAGCAACAAAATTAGAGACAAAGCGGAAGGGTTGCGCCAGTATTGATAAAGCAAACTCTCATAATTAAAACTTCATGCTTCGAGGCTGCAATCTCTGCGTAAAAATTGTGGTTTAAATTTTATCTTTCCAGATTCTTAATTAAAAGTTCAAAGTCGGTCTTTTTTCGTTTATGAGGCCAGGCTCGTTAAATCACGGCCGGTTGATGCAATTTCGTATTTCTCGTAGTTTGAAAGTATGTGATAACTTTCGGGGTAGTCGGGTACGTGCCAAGACGCTTCACACTTTGTGCAGTCACGGTGGACATGCTTGCACGTGGTAGGCGACTGCGCTACTCCGGCGACGTTAATCGGTAAGAGGTCAGCGCTTAAAGCTTTTCGTTTACGAGACTTGAAATTTTTTACGTTACAACCAACCAAAATCAGATTTCCTCCACACAATACTTTAAGGTCGCTGACATAAATTCGTTCTCCGTAAAATCTGGAATTCCAATATTCTTTACTCCTTCAGAAAGCAGTAAGCTGAGCAAAATCAGCTTGAAAACTTTTCGTGCAAACGAACCATCCCTATATTTCCATATTTTTCTACGTAATGTATTCATGTTTCAGTAATAAAGTTTGTGTCGTCAATGTTTCTTATTTGACGAAACAGAAATTGCATATGAGCGCACATTTCACTGTTATAGTTTTTCTTCACTATTTTCGACAAACTGTCAAAGAATCTCGTCACGAAAATAGTTTAATAGATATTGATCGTTAAACTAATCCTGATATTTTGAGATATTTAGTTTTTTCATAGATGTCTTCTGCTTTCTTGTTATAAAATCTACCATTGTTCAGTTTGTATTTATAGTTCTGAAAAACAAAATAGGATAATCGAGGTCAATTGGTTTACAAAGACGGAAATCGAAAATGTAAAATATATCTTTGCTATATGAGAGACTGTTTTAAACAACACATGCACAGTTGGAATCAAATCTTTTTATTAATAGTTTTATCGTAGTACTTTATTTGCTACTATTAATTTCAAAACTGCAATATGATCTGCCAACGAAGTATTATATAATAACACTTTAAATGCTTTCTACCCTGAAACTTTTACCCGTTAAAATAAAGAGTTCTTACAATTTTAGCCGACTTTACTATATATCTACAGAATTACGTTTTTGGTACTATCTGACCACGCAGTTTTTCTAGGAAGCTTCGAGCTTTCAACTTTGAAACGTAAAACAACAGTTTTTTCTCTAAATTTCTTAACGTTGACAATATTGCTGAGGCAAGCAATGAAATTTGCATGATGTAACAATATTAATTGCACATATACTCGATGAACTGTTGTTAAATTTTTTCGATGGCGAAACTGCATGTGCAAAAAAAAACTGTCACGAATATTTCATTTCATTTGTTCATGGGGTATCGCCCATCTTCCAATTGCAGCGCAAATTACGGAGCATCCTGTATTTGCTCTTTTAACAGCGGACTACAGCGTGTAATTTGAGTGCGAGTTTGTTGTTCCACGATTTCCGCTTGCATTCTCACGCGAATATATTACACGGGTGAATAAACGGAAAGCACTCGTCCGTGTGCTTCACAATTTTGAATCTCGGGGTGATATCGCACGATGAATATAACATCGAATCGCGTCGATTGGTTGCATATTTTAAAAGTCACTGGAAATTATTCGTTCAACTGTCGATGGAACATCTACATATATCTCCGTAATATGTAAACTCGTAGGCCCACAAACTTCCCCTGGAAAATAATAATTGGGAACTACTATGTAAATTGTCCGAAGTATTATTTGAAATTATAAATTGATATTTAATATACACACATATTGATCATGTCACGTAGAAGCACGCTAGTTTAATTTATAGTACCTATATTACTGATTGTATTTACTTCAACAGAAACAACTTAATTATGAATGAAGCATTTACTAATAACCATGGATAATTAATTATGAAATTAAGTATTTAATAATTGCTTGTATCAGAAAAGAGTCGTTCGAAAGAATTAATAGACTCTGACTTGTATAATTTATAAATTATACTGTAATCAAATAACTGAACATTGTTATGAGTGTAATAGTATTGATAAGATATCATGGAACTCTAAGTATGCGTTAATAGTGGTTCAACTCGTTTCGATTTTATTCCCAACAGACAATTTTTAAATAATAAATTTTGAACTACTTGAAGTGTAACTTCACTTAAAGTATTGTGTAACACATTCCCTATATCATCGCGAGCTTAGACACTCTTTTAAGTCCCTCAATAGCTACATTCTTCGAATGAAACTCGATTTTAATAATAGGGAGTTGCACTCAATTCTCAGAAATAATGGAAAGCATCAGTCGCGGTGAGTGTGCAACGGCAGAACAGCCTTTCGTTACGGTTATAACATCGAACCTCTTAATCTCCAGCTTACCACCCCGTGGACTTAATTAGATGGCCGTATTCCATTTGCGCCTGGCTTATTCGGAAACGAAGTCGATCCAACAATTAGAGCGACGCGTCCTCAGGAATTCTGATACGCGGCCACAAATGTGACAAACACAATTAACGTATCAGAGTAAATGGAATGCAGTTAGGTTTGGCACATGCTAAATGTCAAAAGTTGTGTTTCGTCACAGTTGCGTCTCTTTGGCCATGTTCTACGTATATGCAGTGTGCTTTTGAAAAAGGGTTAATGGTACTAGACAGTCGAATTTGGCGAAAAATGAAGCATTTCTTTGTCAATTAATTACAAAGAAATAATTAGCAACTGAGACTTGTTCTTTCGCAATATTTATTAACATCGTAAGCTTTAAAAAAGCATATTTGTTCCGCCAAAAATATGCACTATCGATGACGCTACAGTGTAGATAGTAGGTATCTGTTCAGTGTTTCTGTATTCAGTATTGACAGCGGTGATAACAGACGCTATTTCTATCGCCATGTCTAAGTAGTACGAAATGAATACACACCTACATTGTAATGAAATTCTGATGTTACAGCATCTTTTGTTTTATTTTTATTCTTAACGCACTATTAATCTCCGCAAGTAGATTATTCTGCAAAACATTCTACACTTATTACAGACCTGTTGATACACTTAGTATTTATAAAAACAGTACTTTCTTAAATCTCAAGGTTGCATTCGTTTAAATACGAATGAACTAGATTGCATGTTGCTACTGGGGGCTTGTATCACAGTACATGATAATGGAAGAAAAAAAGCCTGGTATTCGCAATCCATTAATTACTTTGGTCCTTTGTTGGTCAGAGAAAGGACATTGGCACAGCATGTGATCAATATCTTGTCGCTCCCAGCTGGGCGTACAGTTTGGATCGTTTACCAGACCTATTTTAGCAAGTGAAAAGGCGAGGTGAAAGTGCCCGGATCAACATGTATTAATTGTAATAACAATAATCTCGCGATGCAAGTTTTTAACAGCGTACCATGGCTTCTTCGCTTCACTATGAAAGTGCTCAAAATAATTGGCGCCCTTGATCGATCCCTCTTTGACTATGATATCATTGGTGTTATTGATAGCCAACAATTTATACATTTCCCTAAAATCCCTGAAGGGGATCTTAGGAGGAATCGTCCGAGGGTTATTTGCAGCATTTTTAGCCAATCCGTCCGCAGTCTCATTACTCTTACAGCGTCTTTTATAGACCTTTCCATTGTAACGTCTACAGAATTTATCATTGCAATAAGTGCATTGTAAAAGAAGGTTACGTTGCACCATAACATTGAATCTTACGAAGTTGTAAAAAATGTTCCGCCATGAAACGAATTTACGATGACATTGCGGTCAATGCGTGCGAAATCCGGGCAACAAAGACCAGATTTTACAGGCACGACGGAATCATAACGAATCGCGACATGACGTATCGTGAATTTCTGAAAATCTGAATTTAAAACAATTTTGGAGGAGCAGCCCGTAGATCACGGTGAGCGTCCTTTTTTCGTGAGGTCAGTACATATTTTCCCGGCAATTGACCGCGAAACGCTGGGCGTTTTAATTCGTAAATTGGCACAATGGGCTTCGATTTTTCTCGTTTCAACGCAGCTTTAATTTTGTGCTTCAAATTCCAGGCGATCTCAAACTTCGATATATGACGCGGTAAAAAGTGACATATGTACTTGTGTAAAACATTCCGACGGTACTCAATTCAAAGTAGTGTAATTTCGACGAAAATTCATACCCGTGCTTTAAAGCAAAATATAAAAACAGTGTCGTGAAATCTCTCGAAAAATCTGTCTCCCAAAGCCCGTAAGTTTACTTAAAAAGCTTGTCCTACAGTTAATAAAAAAAAGGAAAGCTTAAACATTATGCACGTACATAATAAAGAAATTAAACTAAGTCAAATATTAATAATTCTTTTCTGCCTTTATGTCAGAAATGGGCAAAAGTTGTATTTAAATAAAATTTCGAATAAAAATTAAAATTATTAATCGTAAAGTAAAAGTACTATTTATTTAGTTGAAAAATTTATTCAATGCTGAAGTTGAAATTCTCGACGAATAAAAAAATTACTTTGTTCGTCGAATAATCTAAAGTTAAGGTAACTTTTATTTGATCCGTTATCCGTATCGCTAATGTGACACGGATTAAATAACAGTCATACACCATTCAAATTGCTCAAATTTACATACTTCTGTATATATGTAACAGGCACTTCGATTTCGTTTAAAAAATATACTGCTAAGGAAAGTTGTACCTATGCGTTTTACAATAGAAGCATAGATTCGAGAAAAGAATTGACGACCGTGCGCCGTTCCGTTTTCTGATTTCTACATTTCTATTCTTTCTTCGCAATCAAGATGGGCTGACAGAAAGCAACTACGAAGCCTGTAATCTTCAAAGGACTCATTTTCACTGGCTCTTGCTCGTCGAAACCGTATGTACGTGTTTGATGCAGTCGAATCAAAGGAACATCTATATCGATAAAGCAACGAAATAAAATCCATACCGGGGGCTAAACAGCGAGGATACGGCAAGAACAGTCTCTACTCCGTTTAACGTACGCGGATTACTCGCGATTTGTGCCCGATATGTAGCGCGCTGTGACAGAAACGCTTTCGATATACCTGACAAAATGAAAATCCAACTCGACGCGTTTCAGATCCACTAGAAATTTTCAGCTCCTAGTAACGGAGCCAGGGAAGAGAACGGGGTTGTTCCTTGCAAGTGTTTTTTTTTCACTTAAGTATCTTTTTATGTACTTTCGAAAAGATATACCCTGTTTTGATTTGCAGCAATTATGATGTAATTTTGTTCGCAGAGTACTGATCAATCCTTCAGTAGGGAAAATTGTACGAATGAGAATGAATTTTCAATTGGAAACATATTTCATTTCGTCAAACGAAACACATCTGTGTTTTAATTCTCTCAATATTAACAAACACTTATTGTCTTCTCCGCAATAATTATTTTGGATTGGAAAGTAAAACACTGTGGTACACAATTTAATTTTCTAATAATTTTTTTAGTTGCAACCTTGTAAGAGTCCAACGAAAATAATAATTCACACACTCTACAGATATCTTGCGCGAACAGAAATCTGGTAATCGAAGCGTTGACAATCTACTTCACAAAAATTCCATTCTAAAAGTTTCCCGGTGCGAAATCATGATCGAAAAACTAAATTCAAATTAAATCACGTAGAACCGCCGAGAAATATTTTACTTAGGAAGTTCAATGTTGCGCTTTTGCGCACTGTGGAGAGCAATGTCGGGTTCTTTCGTTATTGAAAAATTAGACTAGAATGTGATCAGTATTGCGTCCACATCACATTTCCGGCACTTCTCCTTCGCGAATTAAAGCCAATAACACAAGACTGTTTGCTTCTTTCCGTCCGGTTCTTTTTCTCTATTTGAAGTTTGTTTACCTTGCCAGCTTCTATTTTCAGTCCTTTCATTTCCTGAACAAACGGACTGTATGTGGTGTTTCTTCTTTCCCGGACCAGTCTGTGTAACCTAGAATTTTTCGACGTAACGTCCTATTGCAAACTTTAGGAACGGAAAACGGGTTGGCTTCTCGCTGCGATACGGTTCTTAACGCTGTCCGACCGTATAAAAGTAAATAACAGCGGGAAACTCGCTCCGTTTCAGAACCAATATTCATACATCTTTCGAAAGACATGGGTGCTCGAAGTGAAAATTGTCAATGGGGATCACGGGCCAACGGATTTTCCCGGTTTAATGTTTTCGTGGGGCTATATATCTTGCTGCTTGCTTGGGATGCTCGGAGGTGAAGCGATCGCTTACGACTTCAATTTCTTTTCTTTTTTAGGGCCGTTCGCGCGGGAAATAAAGGGCCTTCGAAAAATCGATCGGAGAGGGAAAAACGATTTGGAAGTTCCATTAATACCTCGTTCACCTCTTTGCGCTGATCTATTTTCCGATTTAAAGTGGCTCCAGTTTTAAACAATGCTCTTATACCCGCTATGTTCATTTACTGACACATTAATCGATTTCACTGATGTTTCAGAGCACAGGCAAATTCTCAGCTACGAATAAAAAACACATTAAATTGATCCAGCCTTCCTCTAAATAGCATGCAAAAATGTAAATACAATGTGCGACATATTCACGTCAAATTTTTGTATGGAATTCTTTCAGAAAACTGTCATTTATACTATGCCTATAAGCAATCCATAGTCATAGTGATTGAATTTGCCTTTTTATCGTCTGTAATATTGTAATAATAAAAATACTCTATACGATTTAGGAAAGCGACATGACTTTTCGAATCTCACAAAATGTGACTTAACGGAGGAAATATTCTATGCTATAGAATTTATCTCCTTAAAACAAAAATATTTTCTACAATTTTTTTTTCTCGTCATTTAAACGACAGAGGTACCACATGCCTCAGCATTGAGCAATCTGATTTCGCGCGTATAACAAACTAATGCTCTAATAAAAAAGTTAAACCTATTACTCAACCTGTACCGTCTTCACTCGTAATTCTATTATAATAACCCGCTATACCTAGGTGGCTGCTCGTGCGCAACTAATTAAGTAAGTTGTAAAACTCGCCCGAAAACTCTGAACCAACGTGTGCCACTACCAGACGCTCTAGCTAATGTTACACGAGGACTTTACCTGCACCGAGGGGGGACTGAATTTTTCAAACCCTCTCCCTCCACCTCGGCAAACTAATTTCACCTATCAAACCAGCCTGCCTCCCCACCCGAAATCTCTGCTGACGACGAAATAGTTTGTACGGGGTCATCTACCGAAAGGGTCGCACAATTTAGGGGTGCAGGATACTCGTTAAAATAAACAGCGTGAGTCCAGTTAACAGAATTCAATTAATTCTGAAGCAGATAAAGGCAATTTATTTTAAATGCTAAGTCAATTGTGTACAGGCTGCGTCATAACACGCTGGTTGACCCGCAGTGTTTGCATGCCTCGTCGACACTTGTGTGTTTAGCGTTATCAATCGCGCTTGAATTATCCTCGTGAACGTACTATCGTGTAATACTATTACAGGTAACACTCGTTTGGTGCGGTACTTTCAGAATACGATTTTGATGTAGCACGATACGAAATTCAAGAGAAGTCTTCTATGTCAGGCTTTCGATATACGAAATATAAATTAAAAAAATTGATGTTTAATGATATGTATTAACGAGAGATTTCGCGAATCCTGCGGATTTTCTTTTGGATTTATATTTTCGTGGATTAATCCGAGATAAAGTGGGGGTTCTTTAAAATGTGTGCAATTTCTAGCTATTCCTTGTGTTGAGTTCAAATTGGAGGTATACGTATAGAACGTATTTCGTAGGAGGCCGTGTTGAAAATCTGCCTTGAAACAAACGCCCGTTTTTATCTTGACCGATCTCCTTCAAGATTCATTTGCGGACCCATGTTGACCGGACACTTTTTGCTTATTTTACCTTGTACACAAGTAGTTCACAGTTCACGCCTATCTACATCTCCTGAAAGTTTCTTAAAACACATACAAGCGAGAAGGAAAGAGAAACACTCTGGCACACCCTCTAGTCAACTTAGAAAATAAACAGGTGCACCCTCGCCTCGACGTTTACTCGATCTAGCTGAAAAGTGAAATCCAGCGAACACGCAGTGAGAGCACGTCCACGCCTACGCAACAATCACGCTTTCGCATAAAACATTTGGCAAGAGGTATCGAGCATAATCCAATGAGTAAATGAAGATAAATTATTAAACTACATCTATTCGTTAGTTTAATGATGATGAAAACTTACCTTCCGGCTGACCTTTATTTAACGATCTCCCAAATCGATGTAGCTACAAATATGAGAAATCGAATCGTTATTGTTATTGGGCCACAGTTCACTGAAGTCACGAATATCACTCATGCAAGCACGAATATCGTTGATGGAATCACGGCACGTCGCATTTCTTATTCTATTTATAGGAAAAAACAATACTGTCTTATCAATCTTCACTATTTTGCAAAATTGTGTTTACGTAAAACTACAACGATGTTATCGTCGCGAAAGATGAAACACGACTGAACGCCTGGCTTATGTACGAATCTAGGTTCACCTTGGTGTACGAATCGGGGTTGAGTTGAAACATGGTAAAAACATTTTCTGTTTGGTTGTGTTGACAGAAATCTAAACTCTGCCGACGTGTTTTGAAACTTTAGGACCTTGGATTGCTCGCGGGGAACCATATGTATAGTGTAACTAGTTCTTAAAAACACCTTACGCAAATTTTATATTTGAATTAGTGGAGTACTACGCGTGAGCATTATTTATATTGAATAGTTATGCGTACCACTGTTTTGTATATTAATAAGTAGAATAAGTTTTCTCAAATTTTAATAAATGAACTTCATGCATAAGAATATTTCTTTCAATTACAAACACTTTGTAAATTATTATTAACCATATTTACAGGACACCTCATCACATTTTTACGTAAAGTTCTTTGATAATCCACATTGAAGCAAATTATTATGATCGAAATATTACAAGATATGTACTGTTTCGTGTAATGCGATAATTAAATCACAAAGTATATATTGGAAACAACGATGGAATTAAACACGCTACATTTGCTAAATTAATTTGACCTCCAAATTACAAGATTTTGAGATTAATGGTAAATATAATATGATGTAAAAAATAGCGCGTAACTTGAGCGCGATACAATTACGATTTCTACTTCGAATCGAAAGAGATATTTTTCTTGGCGAACAGCTTTTCAGCAAGGTGATCTCTTTTTACGCCGTTGGAAATTCGAACAGCTTTATCTGAAGCTCCTGAAAAGAGGGCATCACATAGAGTACATAGGATATTCTCCCGAGATCAATGAAGTTGCATCCCGCAACTTGACACGTCTCTGGTTTCACGAAAATATTTGAAAAACCGATGGTTTTGGTATGAAAACTGATTACATATGAAAAAATGGAAAGCTACTTAACACCTAAATTGCTACCGAATGCAAAAACATCTCTTGTCATATGCAACCAAAAAGAAGTTATCTTATACATATATAATGTACTTATAAAAGGTAAACAACGAAAAGATCCTTATTACATAATACAAAATACAGTAATATTCTGGGAATTTTCTTATGTAATCGAAATTTTGGAAGTGGTATTAATAACAGAAAAATAGATTTCCAATAGGATGAGAATGACAGTACGAGCCTACCACTATTCCGAACAGAAAATAAATATGTTTTGATGTTACTCCTTTAAAATTATCTATATTGTGCACATACTATATTTTTCGTCTTCATAATTATAATAGCGTTACTAAAAAATATGATTTTAATGAAGAAAAGAATTTGAAAGTTCGCTTCATCTTTACACGAAAAATGGAAATCCCGGGCTTCATTAAATACAGAGGTAGATAAAAAGAATGAAAATAAATATATGTATACACAAAGATAGTAAGGCATCTGTTAGGATACAATGATACATGAAAAATGTTGATTAGGTAGGGTCTGAGAAAGCGTAGATCTCCTCCACTATGTGCAATGAAACGTTCTGCTCCAAGATCAAATATTTTCATAGTCTCAATTAGTCTTTTACATTTTGTGAGGTACATATTGAGCCGAATAAGAATAAAGACCGAAACAGTAAGTCGGTCGATATACTCCACATTGTATAAAATACATTATTAAATATATTATAATTATTTAAATCCTTCTAAGACGTGTTACATGAAAGCTTTCATTCCTCTTTTTCTGACGAGTGTAAGAGGAATTTCGTAACATACTTTTATCATTTTACAAAAAATTATAAAAGAATAGGCATTTCCAAATAATTAAACGATATAGTAACTAAAAAAAGTTTAGCACTTTCCAGAATGAAATTACAAGAGACAGTTTGTTATATGTATATTTGTATTGTATTCTGTGATTATATTCTTTACTGCGAACTATCATGGATAATATTACTCTGAAAAAAATATTTTTCCCATGTTAACACGAGTACCTACTACTATTTCCTATAAATTACTAAACCTCGGATTGACCCACTTCCATGCAGTGAATTTAACAAAACATAAATACTAAACGTTCCGTACACCATACATCACGCAAGTCGCTACTAGTTGTCCTCCCGAAAAAATACTAAAAAGTGTTACGAAAGGCCATTCCTGATATTTTACTGCGTATCTGACGTACGCGCTATTTCTCCGCCACCGTCCAGCAAGCGGTGCTAAAATTTAATGAATACAACGGAGGGCTTCCTATCGATCAGAAAGGTTTTTGAACTTTCTGAATGGGGCTACCTGAAAGGACACTTGATAACGAATCGACCGACCTATCGCTTTACCGGTGATGATTTTATTCATGCCTAACAGCCGGGTGACCGGTTAAGTGGTATTTGAAGACACGGCCCGTGGATGAACGCTCTCCAAAGGGACGAATAGCCGAAGAAAGATGGAAAGTAGGAAGAGGAAGTAGCGGTGGATTGCTGACTGGTTGAAAAATTAATGGGTCGAGTGTCGAGGTAAGTTAGCAGGAGGAAGGGCGGAGTCCGAAAAGGGGTTCGCGGGGGAATGCCGATGGTCTGGCTCAGGATGTCGTTATTGAACGGTTTTCGTTTAAATAAATTTCCCTAGCGATCGAGCTGCCGTAGCATTCGTTATTTTTCACCCAACTGTCGCGAAATGCAGTTACGCGCCACAATCGGATATTGGCGGCTAAATCACTATTTATCTTTCCAACTTCTTCCGCCTATCTCTTCTCTTTCACCCCACAACCCCCTCCCCCCCCCCCGGTGGCTCCCACGAGACGCGTGAGATTGGCCGATCGATTCATGAATACTGACACAACGAAGCGACATTTTCAGATTCGAAAATAAAGCTTTTGCTGGGTCCGCGAGCGCTATCGTTGCTGCGCCCAAAATTCGCCGATAGCTTTCAACCAGAATGAATGATTCCGACGAGAGCGTTTTCGTGAAATGGATTCTACGCTGTCGGCGGAATCTCTGTGCGAATAATTTGTCAAAAGCGTCAGTTTACCCCTGCGATTTAAAAGTACACTTTTCATACTGCAGGTATTTATGTAAAATGTGTAGATATTTAATATTTAAGGATTTCGGAGCTTGCGAAGGATACCGGCGTACAAAATTAATCTATTTTTATTATTTTATGCTTTCTGCATTAAGACGAGAATTATATGCGTTGCAGACGGTGTTGCTAAATATTTCGGAGGAAATTGGTGCTTGGTTGTGCAATGTATACAAAAAATGGATACCTAGTAAAATATGAATTTTATTCTATCACCTTCGAACGTCATTCAACTTGATTTACTGAAAAGTACGCACTAAAAATGAAATTACTTTAAATTTTTCGTTCCGCAGTAAATAACCTACCAAAACGACACAGAAAATATTTGTTTGTCTTGCATCGCGAATTTAAATGCACCACGCGTCGAATAATAGAATTGTTCTTTTTTTCTAAAAGATACCATCTTTGTCATGACTAGCGTTTTGTTAATACACCATTTTTTTTTTATTGTTAACTAAATTATGACCTGTTCGTGCAGAACGTTACAATTTATCATTAATGCTTTGTTTTAGGAAATTATGTGTCCACTTCTTAAAACGTCCATTAAAACGTAATTTTTTTTCATCGCTGAAAAAGTATGTATTACGATTTCCTCAGATCTGTCTTTTTTGGACAGAGGAAACTACCTACACATATTTCGTTACACGTTCAAACACATTGTGAATTTTTTGCCACGGTATTTTGCATATATGTATGTATCTCTACTCTGCAAAGACCGTTGTGGAATATTCTCCGTGGAAATATGCCAAAAAATTTTATGTTCTTTAAAGGCCATCGTTTTTTCACTTACAAACTCTTTCGAACGGAAATTTTAGAACGCATTTTTTACTTTTTTTTTTACATTTGTAGAATTTTTCAATGTGCAATGACATGTGCGGGTTTACGGACAATTTCCTCTTTTGTTCTATTTTTGGAGAGAAAACCAGGCGAATTTCGAATAATATAGAATTGCAGTAAAGTCGAAAAACCATTTTCTTTATTTATAATGCTACTCGCACGAACATTTACAATAGTTTGTTTATGTAAAACCCCGCGAATTAAACAACACAGATTGCAATAAATGCATAATTTAATCAATAAATTACATTCCGAGGTATTAATAATTTGTATGTTGTTAGAAAATGAAAATTTGCTATAGAGGTACTTAATAGATGTTATTTTTTAAGCATACAAACATTTATTAAAATTTGCAATTAACTCTCCTGTCGTAAGATCTGCTTTATTCAAGCAGGTCAAATCTACTGATCATAAATAAAGAATAATTAAAGTTCCATTTTAAATAACCTTTCAAATGATACCAATAGCCTCCTGCAAATTTAATATAGAAAGACAAAAGAACGTAGTGCATCACTCAATAAAATTTAAAGTGCATTATAAATAATTCCTAAATAATTAAGAACTTTAAATAAATTATTGTATAATGTAAAATCGTTAAGTTTCAACATTTCATACAACACAAGTGCGCTACGAAACACGAATTTTCACAATACCAATCCGAAGTGAACTTAATTCTGATAAAAGAGTAATCATATCTAGTAAGGCCTCACTTGATTGGTTTTAAAAACAACTCTAGGAAACGCAATTTTATTTTGCATTACCCCGAAATACTTGCAGGAATCCGGTTAATTACTTCGCATGGCAATGTTAATATGCACCAATTACTTTCAATGATATGTTGCATAGATGAACTGATACTCACAAAGCCACTCATGTGCCTTTACTTTCTCCCTCGAGTTGCAACTGTGCAGCTCATTATGTGACGACATATGCATGGACCACGTATGTACATAATGTGCGTACAGGACGAGGCAACGTCTGTCGCAGATCTAGCTTCACCAGCGGCAAAATATTCGTCCAGCGTGCAACACGTTCCATGTTTACGGCCAGGATGTGCACACGTGGACACCTTTGTTAGCATTCCGCTTTAGGGTAGCTCTTAATTTTAGCGGGCAGTAGCTCTAAGTTGATGACTCTGACACGCCAGTGAAGTTAAAGCGGAGATGAGGAATCGCGTGCAACATCGGTATCCGGAGTCCTCCTCCGAGAAAGAAGAACTTCGTTGTGAAGAAACAATAACTCTCTTTGTTAGTTACGGACTTGAAATGATGGAGATAAATCTGCGAGAATGAGAAGAAAGTTTTCCTCCCTCACGTACGAACATTCTCCATGGAAAATAGATTTGAATATTTCGCATTCGAATAAACAGCTTCTCCAAGGAACTGCTTCCTGTTTGTTATAATTAAAATGTATACTCCGTTAAATTAGATAAACATCCGAAAGCAAAGTGGATTCTGAAATTGAAATAGCAGCAGCTAAATTGGTATTCCTTTCTGCGATGATTCTAATAATATTGAATGTGGCCAAGCGAACAGTAAAAGCGAATTTCCTTCGCTGAAGGTTTAAAGATCAGAATTTTCTTTCCCGATATGTAAATTTACTCTGATTTTTGGTTTCCGTTTTACAGTTGCAATGGAAACTTTACTCTCTGGCCATAAAGCAGCTGATGGAAGAGAACGAAGTGAAACGCATTTGATGATTCGTTCCGTTTGGATTAATTTAATGGAAAATTGGAGGAATATTTCAAAGGGAAATATTCAGGAATCGATGGAAGGATAGGAATCGTTTGAAGGATCGTTCGAGCACTCCGCTGTAGTGTGAAAGAGCCATGACTATTAAAGTCTCGCGAACGAAGGGAAGCTTTGTCTAGATAGGATATCGATTAACTTTAATGCAAGTGTGTTCTGTAACAGCTGAGAAGAAGGTAGCAGGGAAATATGATTAAGTATTAACGAAGTTAATCGACATGCACACAATATAATCGATACGAAGGACCGCCCTTAAATTAAACGCTACAGGTATACGATGAAAAATCATTCCTACAAAAGAAAGTAAGTAAGTAACTAAGTACGTATAGTTACGGAATAACAAATGAAAAGAACTTAAATAATAATTCGCTTCTATGAAACGATTCCCAACCTACAAGTGTTGTAAATGAAATTGAACATTGCAAATTTCCTAACAGTGATAACATTAAACGATATATGTGAACGATAATTTTGAGAACACCCCGACTCCGTACAGGTTTGATAAACATTATAAATTCCTTTACAGAGTGTACGTTTACAGTAAATAGAGAAAATAAATGTCACGGATTAGGATTGGTATCTGTAAGTTTTACAAGTTTTACATCACAAAGTGGTGTTTCAGATTTCTTGTACGGCGGCACTTATTTCCAGATTTCCACCCAGTAAATAAGATGCGGGACATATTTCGCATCAAGCCACGGACGCCGAATGTCAGTTTGAGGATTTTAGACGTTCAAACGCGTCCTGTGTGACGTAAAAATGAGATTATAAGGGTGCGGTGACGCGTGGAACTTGTCAGATCTTACCCGGCGGGTCTTCAGAGATGCATAGAATTCTTTAATGAAAACGTGGAAACGTTTCTATGCATATAAGAGTGCCCCCCGACAAAAACTAGTTACGTGTCATCCGCAGAAGCATCCGTATCGCTTTGCTCGTCCTTTATGAAGCTTTTGTTAAACGATCGAATCAACGCAGACGAACCAAAAAGGCCCGCCCGTCCGTTGTTTACGACAGCCAACTTTCCATTGGACGACAGGTCTCGTAGCTTTATTTTCCAGCGTCGCGTCGCCGTGTTGCTTTGAACTTCATGAAATCCGCATAAAATCTCATCTCGCTGGTGGAGGGCATAAAAGGATACCGCTTCCAGAGCACTGTTTGAATTTACGCCGGTGAAATTCAGGTTATCAAATTACTGATATCCTTGCCGAGTAAAATTTCACCCTTACGAATGCCGGAGATGCAAAAGGACAGCCAGCGTCTTCGTTTTCGCTTGTGCGTCACGCGACATCCGTCTACCAGTTTCACTCCATAAAAATATATTGATATTTGTATCACGCAAACTGTAGCAGCTTCTTTGCGAGCTTAAAAGTGGCTATAAAGTACGATAATAATATTCCGATCAGGGGTGGAATCAATTCAAACTGAAAACTAACTTTTTCACCCCTGAGGGTACCTTAATATTACCATCTACTTTTAATATTAATAATACAGTATGTTTGAAGGGTAAGGGGAAAACAGGGAAAGTCACAAAACAGCTTTACCGAGAAAATTAAATTATAATACTTTAGTCCAGCCAAGAAGCGAGGTTCAATGAATTTAATTTGCTTATATAATTTTCTTCTTAACTAATTTCTCGCTTCACCCTGACGACAGAAGCCGAGTGCTTAGGCAAAGAGTGAGGACATTACGTATTTCGTTCCAGAAGTCTGCCAATTGTATCGAGCGCAATAAATCAATGCACCTGAAGCTTCATAAACAGCTCAGAGCTTCTTAATAGCGTTCAGCTCTTGCTTCTTCGTTTTACACGATGGGTGATAAATGCCATCAAATCGTACTCAATGATTTCCTCGGGAGCGTCGTGGACTGAATCATAGCACCTGAGGAGCGATCGCCATTGCGGATCAAGGCACTTCCGTAACGAAACGGGAGCGAAATCGATCATTCTGGATCGATGGTTTCACGGATCACGTGACACCATTCTCATTGTTGTCCGTCGGAGCCGAAAGCCAGGTTGATTGATGATATTGCGCAACGCGAGTCTGCCAGGTTTGGTTGCTGTTTTGCAAGACAATGATCAGCTTCTCTCCTTGGTCTCTATCGCGGCGGACACCGAATAAAATGTAAACGTGACGACTTTCGACCCCGTTTCTCCCTCTCTCTCTCTGTCCCTCTCTCTCTCTCTCTCTCTCATATTCGCAGACAATCGCATGAATAAAATATGGACGTGACGCTGGAAGCTGCATCAGCGTCCGAAGTCGGCGTACGTTCAACGGCTATATCCTCTATCTGTTGCCACTTCGCAAACAATTTCCATTGAGCCCATCGTGGGTGGTTACCGACCCGGCAAACAGGTGCAGTTAGGCGATTGTTGGAGAGATACACACAGTCATCGACGAACGGAAGTTAATGATACACCTTTGATTGAACACCGAAGCCGGCGTAACGTGGAACAAGAATTGCAGCAGGAATTTCTTTTCTGTTTAAAGTACTTGCTTGAACTTAACCCCTACCCAAACATACCCATAGATATACGTACATATGTATATGACTTTCACACTTGCAATGTTAATATATGTATGTGTCTTACGTAATTTAAGGATGACTAAGGATTATTGTTCGATTAAACTATTTTGTTAATGAGGATTTTATTTTAGACTGTGCTCAATTTGAGTAAATAGTTTCGTCGATGGAAAAGTCGATAGTATGCTCCAGGCATATTGTTACATGCCTACATAAACGTTTCAGTGTAATAAATAATGTTAAAATAACGGGCAGGAAATGTATTCTGAGATAACACCTCGAACACACACATTTCTTTATGTGTCAAAAGTTTTTCACTGTCAAGAGATAATGAAATCTGAACACAAAGGTAATCTGCATTATTGATGTTGCCACAGTTGGAGCCAACACCTGACATCTTTTCTGCGTGGGAGGTACATTTTTTAGTTCCATATTTATGCACAAGAAGAATTCTAAAAATTACATTCCCTTCGTGACATAGGAACATGTATGGTTATTTCTCACGTTCTATTTTTTACCGCGGTGATATAGGTATTCATCAGAGAACGGAGAGAGCTGAGTGAATTTTTTAAAAATGAAATCGTAACATTCGTGACAAAGGAAGGTACCATTTCTAATCTGAAAATTAATTTCCATTAAGCTGTATAAATGCCTAATAGAAAGTTAGCAGACTCCACTTTTAATACCTTTTTGTTATAAGCACCTACTCATTTTGCATACAATTGTTTAATGGTAGGAAAAAATAAGAACCAGGTGATCAGATGCTTGAAACATATTTAAGCTAAGACAATTTTCCAAATAGTATTTTAATGAGTTAATTGACTTTTTTATAGAATGGAAAAGGATTAACGTTTTATGAAAATACACTATTACACGTTTCCCGTGTTTACACTCATATTTTCAAATTCTTAAACATGCTAGCAAATTATTCACCAGCACAGAATATTTATATAAGAAATGTTAAATTGTCTTAAACGCCATTACTTTGGAAAGTAAGTTGAAGAAATGGAAGTATCTTAAAGCGATTCACTCCCGAGGACAATTTGATAGCATGACTGGCAGTTTATTGCACTATACGCCCTCTTTCTACCCTAAACTGTCTACAGCCTTCTAACAGCTCGATTTTCTGGATACATCTACGAACCCTTAAAGAGCAACTCTCCTCGCATCCGCTTCCTCCAGCCGTGTTCCTCGTTTTCTCCTTTCCAATCCCTCAGACGGAGTTTCGGATCGACTTATTCTCCACCATTTTGCGCTCACTTCGGTGCGCCTATCTACCCTAAGTACAGCCTATCTTCGAGCTTCCACAACAGTGACTGGTTGCTACATCGACATTTCTGAAACATTCCCTTCTATACTCTCATTTTCCATTCCCCGTAAAGATTTATTTCCATTAAACGAAACGGGGAGGAAATATGAGAAGCAGCGGGTGGAAGGCACCCCTCTGCTCTCCTCTTGCGTTGCAGAAATATTCTTTCGTGTCTTAAAAGAAATAAGGTGCACGTAACGGTATGAAAATTTAAAATAATTTAAATATAGTATTTGTCTAAATAAATAATCGATATTCATGTTAAACAGACATGTACGTATACTCTGGTAATGGCGATAGGTAAGCGCAGGCATAACGTTTGCATGCTAACCTGACTCTAGTTTCCCATTGATGAGACTTCATAAAATCTTCAATACTAAGTAGTTGGCTCGGTGCCGGAATTTTTTAGCTGCCTGAAAAAATTTCAATACCTCCACTACACCGTAATATCGCAAACAACGATTGATCCTTTCAGCAAATTGTATCTTTACTTTCGTTTATATCCTACAGAGAATTATTAATATTATAGGTATTTATTAATATTTTCCTATTAAACTTTATTGGAATATTTCGATTGTGTTAATGAGTTCCAACTTTCTTATGTTTTAAATACTTCTGATAATGCGTGAGTTTAGTATAATCAAGTTTTAGTTAAGTGATTAGTGCAGTTTCCCTTGTGCTAAAATTCGTCCATGGCTTTTTGTTGACGATATTGTTTTCAGGTACTGAAAAGTCCTGAGGGAGTATTGCTTCGTTTACGTTCTCAATTTATTTGGAGTTTGTTCGAAGAATACTTAACAGAGTTGTCTTTAATGTAGCTAAAAAGCTTTTCGTAACACTCTACAGCTTCCTGCTTCCGCTACGCTACTTTATATTCTGTTCAGTTTTCTTTTACACTAAAATAAGTCGGCAACCAGTATAAAGTCATAGTTTTTTTTATGTTCAGAGAGTATATGATTGTCATTTTTACCTTAAAAATATGACTATAAATAGCGAGCAGATTATCTTAAAGCATTTGCCATTTCCGAAATTTCCATATTATTATAATTTATTAAAGGTGAAACTGTTCAATTTGAAAAGAATTCTTACTACACTTTATTATTTTAAGAAGATACTTAAAACTTCCAGTTCATATGCATTGTTTGCCGGAATTTTTAACAGCACAGTTATGCAGGAATAAATGAAATTACATGACTCACGAAATTTTATCACTCCAAATTTGATAGCACGGTGCGTAAAACGCAGCAGACATTTAAAATTCATCCAGTTTCTGGAGGCCAAACTGAATCATAAAACTGCTACTCACCTGAAACAGAAAATGAAAGCAAAACATTAATACGCAATTTCAATATATATTGTATAAATTAATTTGCATCGAATAAATTTAGTTTCTTCGTATTATTTCTTCGTAAAATCATATAATCTTATGAATTTCTTGATGAAATTCTCACAAAATGGTAATGTGGCTTTTTTAGCACATCAAAGTTGGTAAAGAAAGTCTGGTTGCAATCAAGAACTCTAGTTACACTAATCATTGCTTTTTATTTACTTCAATAAAATTTACCTTCTTATTTGCATCACAAAATCATATACATATAGGTACTATTTACTATATTGCAAACTTGTTTGTTATTATACGAATCACGTTTAAAGATTGTGAATGATAATGAAAAAATTATTTTTCATATGCCATATTTGTATTCAATAATATATAATCGATGTAACTTTTGGTTTTGTGCTCCTCCTCTAATCTGTACGAATTTTTATCAGGAAACTGTTACTGAATTGAAATTAAATCTAAAAAAAGTTTGATGTACATAGTTAAATTTCAATATTTAAGAAATTTAAATGGAAATATTTCTCTTTCAATATACGTATTTAATGAATTTGAGAATTCATATTATTGCTCTTTTAATCGTTTCTCAATTCCTCATATCGAGTACCGTGCTCAATTAAATTACCATCATCAATTTCACTTCTACAATCTCCTCTTACACCCTCTTGACCTTCTTATAGCCAACACTTCTTTCACATTGTGCAGGCGCGAAGCATGTCGATCAATTGCAGTTCTCGGCGTTTCTTAGGAGAGTGCGGATTCCTGAACGACTTCCACGAAGCACTTATGAAGGTAAAAGAATGGTGGCACATGATATGGATGCATAGTTGGAATTGTAGGAGAGGTTAAACTCGACTATAAGCAATTTCGAAGAGCTCATACCGCAAAAAACTTCGTTTCATTACAAGTATAACTATCTACGATAGGTGTAACTAATAAATATTTAAAAAACTCATAAATTTCTGTGAAGTATAAAAGGAGCATTCAACCTAGTCTAGACATATCTGCCAAATAGGTACATTATCCATCAGTTTGGGTAATAACCAGCGACGTACAGGACGAATAAGAATGTAGAGATAACATTATATAAATCCATGTGAATATGTACGTATGGACGTGCCTGCTCGATGTATTATCTACCAAACAAAAAGTCTCCTTTCTTCTCTGTTCTCTGGCACTGATGTTCCTTGGAAAGCAACCGGCCAAGGATTATAACTCATAGTACCGAACGTTTTTATGCGACCACAAACATAAAATGCGATACTGGGGACGAGAACAGCATTTCCTATTTCTTTCACATATTTCACTGTTAGTTCAAATCCTTACCAGTGCTTAGAACGTTAATTAGTAATAACTAGTTGTGTCAGCACTGATCAATAAAACACTTTTTTCACACGTGCAATGTTGCGAAATATTTGTTGGCGGAAAAATAATTTTAAAAAATTTTATCGAAAATTCTTTATCGTCATATTGTAGAATGTAAAAAACCATAAAACATTGAATTAAACATTTTTCCGAAAACATTCGTGGTTTCACAGATATCCACAATAATGTGAAAACTCACAATTTCTCGAGGGTGTTTTCACCCCTAGAACCGTTTCATTGCCGTAACAAAAAATAGTTACATTATTAGCATCACTTGAGCTACATTTCAGTAAAGTTTCAATTTTTTTCCAATTCTCGAGTTGCCGAACAGCCCTTGTTAGTGCTATGATTCAATACAAACCTCGATACACTATGGTTTAGTATGAATATTACATTGTAGAATTCACGAATTTTGCAGTTCTGTGAACTGTGGACAGGTGGATACCTGTGACTAAGGATATCTATTTTTAAGAAGATATACCTATATGTGAGAGGGATGGAGGGCAGTGAGCAACGGGGGAAAAGGGCAATTGAATCTGAATCGTGCAAGCAAGAGTCTAAAAAATGTATCCCTGTGATACATTTCCTCGCATCACGAAACTTCATTTCCTTCGCTACTTCACTTTCAATTCTTTTAACATGACAGCTATAAGTGGTGTACAAAATTTTTTGGTCTCGATTTTTCAACGTCCAAATTAAAAACTTCTGTGGCTGAAAACTATTTTACGCCACTGCACTGTAGCGCGAACAAGGGCCAGAACAGAGTAAATAATCGGAGGCATTCTGCGCAAGACTGTTTTAATTGTTCTCCAAGGAGCCTGGCGAGTAGGATGTTGACATTAACACTACCTTCAAGGCAACGAAAGTTAAATAAGTGTCAAGGGTAACATTACACATATACGTATACAAACCCAAGCGCCTGAATTGCTTTTTCAGGTGCTGTGTTGCTCGGGGTTTGCAAGTTTCCGATGTGGAAAACAGTAACACGGACTGTCAGGGCTTCTTTAATATTTATCAATGTAATGACTTCAGGTATAAACCACAGGTGGTGCACGAATATTTACTTTAAAACTGCCCCAAAGTTTTGGATCTGCTTTCGCAGTCACCAGACTTGAGTTGCATGCAAAGTCTGTCGGATGAATTTTAAACAAGGGATTAGAACGTTCCATTTAACAGTAGAATTAGAAACACGACTAAGGCACAGCACCTGCTATCGATTTTCTGTCGATCGATGGCTTCGTTGAAGTTGTAAATGATTTGGTTGAGGGCGCACATATTTTTTGATTGATCATCAACTCGACAAAATAGTCAAACCATGAATTTATGAGCCAAACTTCTGCGAATGTACTTCACCACTTTTTGGAGCGATTAAAAGTCAACCGACCGTGTCATAATTCTCGCTGAAAATGGCATGCAGATATCTCACGTCCCGTTTTCAGCTTTTTCAATAATTTGTATCTCGTTGGATTACCCTGCATTTTTCGCAAGCTCTTCGGTTCAATTCTGGCGTTTGGCAAATAAAAAAAAGAGGTGGTGCGTTTATGATCAACGTCGATGGTCAAAGTTAAAAGCGCAGTTCCGCATATCTGAAATGAATTCCCCCGTTTATGAGCAGGCTTCGATAGTTATTTACATGCATGAAATGTCGGCGCAGCGGTAAACGCCATTACGAACCAGCACCGTTGTTTCGAGCTCGTTGGGCCGTAAACGAAAGTGCGGAATTAGGATGTAAAATCTATTGAAATTCGCCGCGTCTCCGCCTCGTATTCACTCGTTCGCAAGCGTTACGCGCATTTCACGAGGAACAATTACCTTTTAATGAAACAAATGCAAAACCCGCGCACACTTGTCGGTACGTTCCTGATCATGAAATACCTTTAACGCGAGTGATCGACGAAATACGTTTTGCAGCCAATACTTTCTTAATATAGAGAGAAGTACTGATGAACTGGGTTGCAGCTACTTTTCACGAGAGAGGGGTGATTAGTTTTAAAGTATGTTCGAAATTTTAATAAAGCTTCTTAATGAACTACTTAAGTGGGGTAAGAAATTCTTGCAATGTGTACTGTGATATTAAAAAGGAATAAATCTTGTAGAACTATCGAAAGTTCTTTTGATTTTTACTTTGCTAGCGTTCAGTACGCATTAATTTATTTTTCTCCACAGAAGTAAGATTACAATTTAATTATGAATGTACCTATAGTGTTGTGGAAAGAGTCATCGGTAACATTTTCATTCGTTACACTTAATACCGTTAGTTTCTTCGTATCAACTATACTACAAGCTAAACGCAAAATGAAAGGTAAACAATCATTTTAGACAAGGTTCAGTCGTCATCTGGAAGTTCTGGAAGAACTTAAAATAAATTAACATAACGCAAGCATTAGATGTATTACATTATAACGTATTACTATCTACAAAGTGTCATTAAATATTCTAAATATTTATTTTAGTCATAACTAATTGCCTTGTAATATTATTCTTTTGTTTGAATTAAAGATTTAAAAGGCATTCGCAAGTGACACTGTTTAGTTGGTAACACAGAAAAACCAACTGTGATAATTCTATTTCTAATTTCGTAAAAGTTAATATGTTTAAATATCTTAGGCGCTTTTAGTGATACAAGATAGAACACTCTAGTGCTATTTAGTTATAAAAGTCTAATAAAAGAAGAACCACATTTAGTCGCAGAAGGTATAGTGGAAAGACTGAATTTTCCCAACAATGCTCATTTAGCAAAGATTGGGAAAGTATTGACACTTGGGAGATTGGATTCGCCTGAGCTATCGGTAGCGAAGAGTATCCAAGGCGCAAACATTGACGCTCCACTGCAGGATTAGTGGAACAGTTACCAATTTCTGGGGCAGCTTTATTATTGATCAGGGAGGAAGGATCTATACAACGGTCTTAATCGTAAATGCCAGTGAAAAACGCGATACGACAACAAATAATGTAGTTCAGATATGAAACGCAGATTGTTCTGTGAAGTGTGGCTTCTCTCGAGGTTTTATGACAATTAAAGCGTAACTGTAATTATTTGTAGCTAACAGTTTGATCGATTATGTGCAATTTTAGTTTTCGAGAAAAACGGAAGAAAAATATTATTTTTAACAAATTTATTTATGATTTTAAATAAATCATATTTATTTATGATTTTATAAAAAAAAATCTTTTTTTTTAAATAGTCACATTCATCTGGATTAGTTAGGCATGGGACACATTTCGTGATCCCAGAGTTTACCGATCGAAAGTTTTTAGGCGACAGACAAACACACAAACACTTTCTGCTTTATATTTTAAGATTTCCTATTCACTCTAGTTGAATATAACTGCGTTTTCAATTGAAACGATTAATTATTCCCTTAATTATTAAACAAATCTTCCAATCCCGCGTGCCGTTAGACCCGGTGCGTAAAATATATAATTGCTCCACAGTGAGTAATACAAATAAAATTCTTTTAATTAACGCGGTATGTATATCGCAATGTTAAATTCTCTCGTGTATGTATATCGCAATGTGAAGATCTCTATACACTTGAATGATTTAATACACGCGAATCTCTTTTCATACAGAATTTTGATTGCCCGTCAGCGTTGCGTACATTTCCCTTCGATAAGTGTCGTACTGATAGCATGTTAAATGTCGTTGCGTGTACGCAGAAGCTTTATCAACGATCGCGCAGGAAGAAATTCAAAGGACGTCGACTGACTCGTCAGGATGCGATTCGTTATTGTCGTCCGTTCTTGTCAGTTCACCAACCAGCCACTTAATTTCCATTCGTGCATTTTGCCGGCAAGACGCTACCATAATGTGGGATATGATAACATTTTTCCACCGCTATCTCCGGTACAGCGGTGATGAATGGTCGCGCTCATCTGATAGTCATCTTATAACGAGGTAGTTTGTTTCCTTCCAGACGCGTCTTCGCCCCGAGACGTCCACCTCTTTTCACCATGAAAAGAAGAAGAACGCAAACGTTGGAACGTCCATCACAATTTCCGATGTGGGGCTCGGGTCGCCAAATGCTTCCCTTCTTTGTTTCGAAGCGTACTTAGGTATCTCGCATTGTTCAGTAATATTTAAATTAAATTAGTTTTCAAACTTCGAAAATCTGTATTTTTTAAAAAAAATTAAAATTAGGATAATGACCACATTTCAATTTTCATGGAATGTTTAATTAAACAATGTTTGGATAACAATATTTTCGATGAAATAGTTTCTGAAATCGAGGTTCTGTTACTGAAGAAATTGTATTCCTTGTATAACAGTGTTTAAATAAGTTGCTGGTATTTGCAGAAGCTACGAATTAAAATTCCTTTAAATGAACGCATCGTTTCGATGTATTATTTAAAACGATTAGAGGATAATGCATTGAAATGTGCATACATGTTAGTAAGAAAATGAGCACACATTCTGTGGATATTACTTACATATCCAGTAAAAATATCCTTTCCGCAAAGTATACAGTTTTCATTCCATCCCTGATTTTCCATTTCTCTTCATTCCTTATTCTACGTTCGATCCACTCTCGAGAATGGTTCAAGAACGTGGTCCTTTAATTCATTTGACCAATGTATTTTCAAAAATGTTATTTCAACAATTCCAACCCACTTGGGCGGGATTTGGTGCTTTGAAAAACAGCTGTGACGCTTTCGATATCGTTTTAAAAGATTTTTCAAAACTGTAGGAATCTCGTTAAATATATAATTCAAATTAATGAATGTGTACAACATTTATTGCGTCGCTGCACAGTTCCATTATTGTTCAAACAATTATCCCCAACTCTTACTTAAATAAAGGAATATTATATAATACTAATACGAATGATGCTACTAAATATTCAGCTTTTAGAATCTTTAAAATTATTTTAAGTGAAATATTTGTGATTTATAATCATTCAAATTATTCATTAATTATTTGAAAAACATACTGGAAGTAATGCTTGGTAGTACATAGTGATATGAGAAAATTTGTGATTAAGTTGAAGTTTTATTACTTCTTTAATAATTATTTAATACAGGTTTATATTTGATGTTGTTAGACTTTACTTCAGATCCATTCCTAGTTCACGTTTCTCTCGTGTATTTACGTTGGTCGACTTTAACGTCGTTAACAGCTCCGCATGCAATCCTGGAATACTCGAAAATCGATCACCAATACACACTGAATATAACCAATCGTACTTCTGTTTAAAATGCTATCCCTGCTTCGCTTTAACAGCCCGCCAGCCAATATTACGCTTTTTCTACATCTTCTATTTAAAAAATGAAACAAAATTCTACATTCAGAAAGCTTCCGCGTGCACAGTTTTTAAACTCCTCCACACAGTGATAAATATTTTGAATTCAAAGTAACTTACAGAATTTGTAAAAGTGTATTTCCAATTTTTTTGCTATTCACGTTGTTCATAGTGCTCATGCTCTTGATATATATATATATATAGTATGATATCAATTTCATTTTATATTAAATTAAATTTCGTGTTTTGCAACAAACATTACCATTCTGTTTTAATTTTGTAAAAGTTTTGGGAACGATTGCATGCAAACATGTTTCACAGCAAATTGGTTTTGAATATCGACAGAGAATAAAATCGTTTTATTGACATTTAACCACGAAAGGATTGTAAATATTTTATTTACAAACATTTTGTAAATTACTTTTTTACATAGAAATCTCCTTCCTAATGTATTTAATAATGTAGCTCTAACGTATGGATTTAGATTGTTGAAATTAAAACGTCACTCAAAAGGAAACATTTTTTAAATATTTAATTTAACAACCTGAAGTTTAAAAAATTCTAGGCGTGGCAGTAACAATGATGTAATCGTGATTAGGGAGATTCCTTATATAAAAATAAATCAAAAACATTGAAAGAAAATCTTTAATACAAAGAGTGGTTTTTGAGAAAATGATTAAAAATATCCGCTTGATGTTTATCTATAAGTTTTATCTATAAGCACTGGAAATAATTTTTAAAACAGTTCACGTACTGAAATTAATGGAGAAATGTATGTCGAATCATATTGGTCTGCATGAAACGTCTGACCAGTGACAGACCTTCTTCCCTTCGTCACCATGCTGCTCTTCTCTACCGCATTCTAGTAGTACGAATCAATCATATCTACCTGAGATCTTACTACGGGTATCATTCAATGTGCATTATAATGGAAATTATGTAGAGTTTCTACTTCGCTTATTTTTGTTTGAGTCGTAATCTTTTCTTAGCTTAACAAATATTTCATAAAAACGGTCAAATTTATCAGTAGTGGTAATTAAGGTTTTCAAATTATACCATCGTGCGACTTGTTACACGAGTTTTCACATTGTCTTGCTTACAAAAATTATATGTTTAATTTTATAACAGAAAGTCATTCCATCGTTGTGAACGTATTTATAAAGGCTTGTTAATCATTTAATAATAAACAATTGTGTGTAATTACTTGGAATTTGTTATTTATGTACAAATAATTTTCTATTGTGTTATCGAGGAATTCATTATCATTTCACTTTTACAAACAACCTCTTTTCTTTTGCAAGTCGCTGCGAAAAAGTTTTGCTGGAATCGTCACTTTAGGAAAATTTAAAATTATTCTCGGAATGGAGCGCCCCTGGCAGCGCTCCTTAATTTTCAAATTTCACGAACTCGTTCGAAGTGAAAGCCAAACCAAATATTCCTCTTCCGGTTCTCACGACTTTCACAAGCGTCGGAAAAAATTCTCGCCCCTTTGAATTTGCAGACTGTGCACAGAATTTATACCCTACTTATCTTTAAATCCACGATTTATTAACTTGACTATGGTGTGACCGGATTATATTAAATCAAGAAGTACTTTTATGAAAGAAATTGTCCCCTTGAAACTTTTTAAGTGATGAAAATAGTCGCCTTCAACATTTTACATTTACAGAATAATACAAAGATTAATGCAGGATATAGATTTGAACTCTACAACTGGCTTAATTTAATTACTGGTACAGTATAAATGACAACTAGAAAACAAATTTGTTGACGCGCTGATTGTAACACCAGCACTGTTTTTATAAATAAGAAAGTTATTGATATGATACAGCATGGCATAAACTTTCAGTTCCAAATTTTTTGCAATAACAGTTTTCGCACGCAAAAGCTTTCAATGATCATCAATTTGTTTTAACGTTCATTGAAACTGTATTAGTATGCGAACATCAATTTATAAAAAATGGAACCCGTTAGTTTTTTAATCACAGCTCAATCACGAGCAATAAATAAAAATTCATTCGTTCCACTAAAATTGAATATTCATTTCAATTGGTACTTTAATTGTTTATACATTACAGATTTCGTTTTCAAATTTCACAAATGTATTTGCATTCTAAAATAACTAAATTTTTGCCACAATTTTATATTCCAGTCTACGCTACAACATCCAAACCACTTTTATTCTGTGCGCACTACGGAAATTACTAAAACTTATGCAGTACATTTATGCTTTAAAAGAATACGCTTTGTAAATTAAATATATTTGCGAATTAAAATCTCCTATAACCACGAATGAAGCATAGGGAGTACGATACGTTCATTGTAAACGTTCCACAAGACAAATAAATACAGCTGTCTGAGCAGTGCCATGCCGCCAGGCCGTGTATCGAATTGCATGTAAATTAATCTGTCCCCGGTTGATCGATCTTGCATATCAAATGATCATGTCAATTAAAGAAAATTTATCGGGGACGTCCTGAGTGGCACCGTGGAGACGTACCTCTTCGAGCTTAAATTCCCCTTAAGCCCGATAAATCGGCCGAGCGCTTCGTAAAGTCCTGCGAGACCAGTGTTCACTGCGCGATCTCGTAAATAATTCCCAGCATCCGTGGCATGTCGCTTACATCGCGGAAGTTCGGGTTTGCGGTTGCGCGAAGAAGATTGCATAGGCGTGCAGAAGACCAGGCTTTAAAGGAACGACGATCGAGAAAAATATCCCAGGCACAAACTTTCGATCCGGCTATCATATTTACCCACACGATACCCAGCTTCTGGCGATTGCATGCATGTTAGATCGCAATGTAATCATAGTCACGAAGAATACTGAAATAAAAAATAGAACGAAACTTCGCGAGAGAAGAAAGTATTCTTTATATTACTTTACGATACAAGTTATCGTGCACGCGGTTTTATGAAAGTGTCCGCACTTACTGCGTTTACATAAATAGTGTCTAAGGGGTGATAAATATTTCACTGCATTTTTAGTCGATAGTTATATCTTATTAACCTGGAAGTATTCTTTTAGGTCACTGAAAGGTGTGTTTGAATGATTTTCCATTGGGTGAATATTGTAAAATTGATGTACGTGAGATTTTGATGGAGCAAGCTAAGTTAAGTTTCATATTGTCACAAAACGCATTTTCACTGATTCAATTTCGAATGATATTAATATGAATATATTGTAAAAATAAGTTTCAATACATATTTTAATTAGTCATTTTTGCGCTTTCTAATTCGCTGAAATGACAAGGAATTACTGAGTTAATTTTATTGATTAATGGCAGTAGTTCTAACACAAATACATGTCGCTATTAAAAACCTATCTACTAAAAATGATATTTCTCAGAAGATTTCACAAAGTATCATCAAGTTCAAATTCTTCAATCAATTTCTCAGTTTCCTCAATATATGTTCATCTTTGATAGAAAGTGTTTACATCTGGAAGTTGATGAAATGTTTTCCTTAAAGTTTTAAACCCAAAAATATTGTTTGTTTCAGTCTGAAAGCACAGCATTATTTCCTATTCCTTAAGTCAAATGTATAATACATGTAATGAACTCTATTAGGATAATTATATACTGTAAGTAATTGCTATATTAAGATTTCTGTCCATATATGTAAGCAACATATTAGAAATAGTAACTTTATGTACGACGATGCATAGCAGGTAGGAAAGAAGGCAGTATCTGCATTACTATGAGGAGCTTATCGCCTCTCTAGCCGTGCAAATTGATCTACGCTTGGAGGATCCGACTATGAACGTGTTAAGACGCCTCTTCGGTTCTCGGTGCCTTTGAGAGTCCTCCCCCTCCCTTCCTCGTTTAAGGGTTATGAGCATATTCGATATTGCACTCGTGGGAGCATTTCTTAATAAATCATTTTCTGAATTAACTAATACTTCCATCGAATCATGCAAAATCAATTTAAGAAAGTTTAAACGCGCCGCCTGAAATGTACAATCGAATCGTTTTATTAATAATTAGTAACACTTGCGCCTTAGTTTGCAAGAATCATGTTAATTTTATTATATTATTGATATCGAGATACCACAGAAGTAAAGCAGCGATCGTTACTGTAGAAAAAAGTATAAAACTAGTGTGAAATAAGGTCTCACAGTTCCAAAGTATTATTTGCTATCGCTAATAGTTGGCAAATTTTAAACGTCCATGGCAGGATATTAATTACTGGATTATCCGATTTAAGCACAGATAATTAGTTTAATGGTATGAAAATAGTATGCCTTATGTGATTAATTATACGCCAGTGGCATGATTAATTACCTATTATGCATTCTTTATTTAAAATGTAAAGTTATAAGCAGTTCTGGCAGTGGCAAAAATATATTTGCACAAACTGCATTCTTTGGTTTTACCAGTTATAAACATAAAACTTGTAACGAGGGAGACAAAAAAATTATAGGGTCCCATTTCAGAAGCTAAAGGTGATTTTGAAAGTTTTGAAATATAATATAATTGATTTAGAATGTATTTATATTATAGAATAAATTTATATTCGAAATTAATATAAATATGTTCTAAATCAAAGTATTTATAGAAAAATAATTTGAATTTGTCCAGTAATAACAGAAATAATTAAAGTGAGCAATAATGTGAAGATTTGTTCGCGAAAGACTGCCACGCTCGTTGGAACACATTATACCTGCAGTCTCAGTTTTCGGATTAAAATTTGTGTCAAGTGATGTCAATCTAGGGCATCATGAAGCAAAAGCAAGACAGTGGCTCCCGTAATTAGCAATTATTTTTAATTTACGTGAACAATGGTGTCATTTATGTGAAATGCACCTTATTTTCATTTAAACAAAGCAATTCATTAGTAACAAAGAAATATATTGCAATATTGTATTCTCTGCTATATTGTAATTTATTCAACGTACCAATGTGTCATTTTCGTCTCGCGCTGTTTTTAACAGCACGTCGAATTGAAAATATATACTTCTTTGTACTACCATAACATTTGTTTAAATAAATGCTATTCGCGATAGAATTTTTCTTCCACGATCTGACAAGGATTAATCAAAGTTCTTCAGAAATATATTCTGTCGTGATTGCTAGAATTTCAATTTGACATTCATTTGCTATTCAACCCAGTGCCTTCCTACAGAGGGTGCACGTAAAACGTGGTACAAGTGTAATGTAGAATATTTTTTTTCTCCTGGTGCATCGTTTTTAGAATAACCTACAATGGATTCTACATTTGAAATTACATCGAGTGTATACGCACTTGTATGGAATGGAAAATACATATTTTGACGTATTTTTCACAAGTGATTCTACACCACTGGATCAATGCAGACGTGTCAAAAAAATGTATCGTAAAATTAATACTGGCCTCGAAGCTCCACGTCAAATATCTTTTACTGCAAAGTGTTCTACTCACTGAAAGGATAAAATGTGTCAGAGAATCCATATGCCAAAGAATGAAGCAAAAAAGGAACTAACGTTGGCACTTTTTATATTCTCAGTGAATAGAAGATGTTACGGTACAAAAAATTTGATGTGGAATTTCGAGGTCGAGCCCAATTTCGTTACACATTTTTTAAAAACGTCCGCACCGATCTGAGAGTGAAGAATCAGGCGTGACAGCCACTAAAAATCATATTTCATACCCTAAACTTGTATACCATTCGATGAAACTCGATCGTTAGTATTTGTATTCGCACTCAAAGTGATATTGAGGAAATAAAGCACATTTAAAAATTCTTTACTTTTTTAATATTACTGATACTGTATTTTTTTTACTTTACTTTATTAAATTCATTTTATAAGGTAAATTTACTTTATTAATAATAAACCGTTGAAAATGCTGATCACGTGTGTTATAGCACACTCTATAATTTCTTTTCGCGACGTGGTTAAGTGTGAGAAGGCACGAGAAATGTTAAAATGTACATTCATTTACGTGATTAACGGTGGGACGTGTTTCAGAAACGCTTTCATTACGGAAACGCAACACGGGTCTAAAATCGTCGTATAAGTTCAGTCAAGGAGGAACGTAACCTCGCGAAAGCTATAAACGACGCGGAATGTCCTGCGCTCTAGATGTGCATACACAATCTTTGTTGATAATCCCGTTTACGGTACAATCTGCATGCGTGCAGATAGGTGTGAAAATGTTAAGAGCTGTACGATAAAACTTTACACGTTGCTGAATACGAAAGTGTGACTTATAGCGATATTAAATTAAAATGCAAAGAGCCTTGCGGCTGTTCGAAGTCAGCGGGAGTAATAGAAAGCAATGGATATTTACCAACAAAAAGTTTGCAAAGTAGATGTCAAGAAATTTTCTGTGTTTACAGAAAATGTACCAGACACTGTGTGTGTGGCAGTGCTTTACCAGAAAAATATTCAGCAGCTTCTTTTCCTCCATAGTAAAAAAAATTGATTTTATTTGTTAATACAGATTGTTATTTATTTATTTGGTAAGTCATTATTATTTGTGGTACATCATGTAGTTCATCACAATCTATCACTTTACACAGGGTGTATCGGAAATCATGGGTCAACCGAAAAGGGGGTGAATCCATTTGCAAAAATAAATCGAAAGCGTAGAATAAACGTTTTCGATTATGGATGAAAAGAATACTTGTTTAAAAATGAGTCAAAGTGTAAAATAACTCTCGAAAACAAAACCATAATATTTTTTCAACATTTGTAGTCTATTTTTCCACGAGGAATCACTTCCTTTTCGGTTGTGTCACGACAATCTCTGTAGCTATTTAAATGAACAGAAAATTCGTTAAATATTAATTTATTCTTATCGCTACCAATACTTGTATTTGTAATAAATGCTACATAATTTATGTAAATAATTTTAGACAACAGTGTTTTTTAAAAAATAGAAAATTTTATTTATTCCATCAATATTGAAGTAAATAACAATTCGCGCGTTTATAATTTACTCTACGTTTATTCTTTCAATGTTTATTATAGCTTCAGAAAATCCCTTCTATCCTATGACACGTTACCGTGACGTGAAATACTAATTTGTCAGACTTAATCCCGTTTGCGCCATGCCATCGATTGTAATGGTGTGTAGTGTGAATGTGGACATCCTTTATGTTCGGCATGTTCAGTTTGACAAAATGGAAAGCAGGATTTACAATGATGGATATCTACTGCGATAGAAAATGAAATTAAATAATGTGTGTAATTTACAACCGGCGCCTCGTGGTATCCATGCGTTTGTAATTTTCTTTTTAAAAATGTAAACTCGAAATCAGTTGAAAAATATCTCTACATGTATATATGTATAATGAGACAGTATTTCCCATTACACTTAATAATTACACGAACATTTCAGTTTCTGCATTGGTGAAAAAATGAAACGAAAGCTTTTGTTCGGATTGGAGTTATTGCACTGAATCCTGCGATTCAGGAATTTAAAAACAAGTCGTATCGATCAGTTGCTGGAATAGTATAACAAATGCGTGCACTCGTGGTTCGACATTTGTTCAGGCGCCGCTGCGGCAGCAACACATTGTTCCGCGGATTTAGGAAACGTGCTCAGCTGCTGATTTCCATAGTTCGAAATTTCCGCTGATGTTAAACCGAAACATATTTCTCAAGATTATGAGAAGTTTCAGCTTATCCTGTTGCTCGTTTGTCCACCTACTCCTTCGCCCGCCGGCGATTCCTTATCTTCGTAATACCAGCCGGAAGGATTCAGGAAACTTGTAACCCGGCTGTTTACGTCGCCCAACTTCTTCGCCCGGAGGAAACTTGCATCCTCCAGGCTGGCGGTTGGTAAAAACGCGTGTGCATACGTAAAAATGGCATTTCCCTTGTTAACTGGTTGGGAACGGAACGACACGATTTTTTCCCAATATGACGGGAGTGTGAACACCTATCTACACTGCGTTCCATATAAGAGTGTACCAACGCCCCTACTGATTTGAAAGTTCTGCGCAGCTCCCACGGATCTCACACACGCGATTGGTCGTAGCACTTTCGCGATTGGTTTTAGCACTTTCCCTGCCGGTTAACTAACAATCAACAATATATCGTACCAGTGCTGTTTCTTTGGGTCATAAAAGATTAGTTTCGAGGAAACTAAAATATGAAGGAAATCCTGACCAGAAGAATGTACAGATACTGAAACACAGCAATCCCTTTTCGAGTCTTCATATTTAAACAAAATGTAATTTTATAACATTATATCGTGTGAATAAATGCAACGAAATATTAATCATTACTCGAGTATGGAAACCTAATTAGTGATTGTGATTACTATTATATTAGGCTGCAATTAGTGCAGTTTACTATCCCTTTTATTATACTGCAATGATACTTTGGCCACTTTTTCCGAAATTAAGTTCGTGTTACGTACTTATATTATAATTCAGAGTTATAAAACATTTTTAATATTAAGTATAATTACAATTGACTGTATAAAGGCGAAAATATTCAGTATAAATCAGAAAATGTTGTATATTTGTCTGCAACCAAGGAAATGCTAAACATACAGCATTCTCACGGAATACCGAAATATTTTCATTGCACGATCGTAAATTTTCATCTCTGCAATTCATTGCAAATTTCAGCGCGCGACATTCGATGGTATGTAAGGCGGAGTTCACGTGCGAGCGTGTGCCTCCACTTTTGCATACGAAATCGTGTGAAAGAGTGCATCCAATCGATCATGTCTCAAACCCGATTCGACAAAGCATAAAATCAGCAAAACTTTCATTAAATTATGTTTCACAGAAATATTATTCTACCACTGTCACAGAATGATACAATTAAAAACAAAATTTCCAGGTAAATCATTAAAAAAATAATTCTCTTAATCCGGCTTTGCATTTTCTCTCTTTTTGGAGAGTGGTAAATTCGACAGGAAAGTATCATGTGAATTTGGACAAAAAATATTTCTTTAACTTGAAATAGAAGTCAATAAGTACCTGTTAATATTAACAGGCGAATAAATTCGTTGAGAAAACCGATTAGAAATTAAAGTTTAGAATATTTTATGTATTATTAAATGTGTATGTCAGATGCGCGCAACGTAAAAATGTGGGAATAATATCCTACGTAAAAAGGCCCTTACTGTTAGCTGTACCATTGTTAACAGCTATTGTTTTAAGAAAATTTTAAGGAAAATATGTTTTACTTTTATTGCGCTGCAGAAACGTATTCAGTGGTAATGCAGCTGTAAACAGGTGCTCAGGAAAGCTGTAAAAGGCCACCTGTTACGAAATAGTAGTAATACATACTGCGCGTTCAACTGTTTTCCTTCTTAATTTAATTCCTTAAATTGTTGAAATATTCTCTCACGATAATTCCTACCGGATATAGTATAATAATTACAACATGGCAATCAAACAATAAATGAAGCAAATATTTTGTGCCAACAGTGCATATGATACACAGAAACAATTATACAAGTGATTATTTGATGAGCTTATGTAATTATTCTGTGTTATTGATATTAACAGATCATATTAGCTTCATCTCAATCTTTTTAAACTGTAGCATATGTTTTCAATACTTTCATTTGTAGCTTCTTTCTTGATAAGTGAGATGTATTGCAGGAGTAAGTAGAAACTTCTGTTGTATGGTCAGACATATCCATTTCAGTAGTTCATGTTATGAACGCATCTGATGTTACACTTCAAATTAGATTGCAGATACATTACCAATACGCAGATTATTCTACTCATAAAAATAGGCTACAAACGTAGGTAGGTCCAATGAAAACAAATGGATAACAAAATAATCAAATTTATTTTTATGATTATATGTTTCATTAACTGAGTGAATGCTCGCGAGATAAAAACAAGGAGTTCTAGTTAAGATGAAATAAATAAGAGACAAGCATCCAAGACTCCGCAAATAAAATTTCCCTTGATAGTATGTATGCTCCTTCTCCCCTTGTTCAGCCTATTCCCCTTTTTATTGCTATTGCAGCCTATCACTTGTCTCCCTTGCATCCATTACCATTTTCTTTTAGCCTCTAGCTTCCTCTTCTTTCGTTGCCACTTTCCATCCTCACTGAATACGTATCTCCTGCATAAGGATTTATGATCACGAATCTCTTTAAACCTTTATAACCCACAAAGGTTTGAAAAGTTTGATGCTTTAACGTCGACGTTCCCACCCCGGCAATCTCTGTCAAGATGTTTCCATACAGATGTTGGTAGATCGATATTTTACACCAGTTTCTATTCAATTTTATCAATTCCTGAATCATAGCAGAATACAGAAGAATTTCATAAAATGTTCAATTCCATAACCCAATCATAAACGTATAACTTAGCATGTTTAATATTCACTGATCGTCTTCAACGTATCTCCGCAGCATTTTCCCACAACACCTTCCCGGAAAGCTTAGAGCGAAGCGATATTACAGCAGAAGCATAGGCCACATAGCAGCCACTTTTGGCTGTAACGAGCAATTTATGTGAAAATTCCTTCGGACGTATATCACCGTCTGATATCGTACCGCCACCGCCATTTCGCCGATTAACGATAGATCGTCGCGCAGCGTCCATGAATTTTCATGCAAATTACGGCACACGTCGTAACGATAACCAGCAACCTCCGGCTCGAATCAATGGGCATTAATTGAAACGGAGGCGAAGCAGGCAGGCCAAGATCCACCGCGTCGTGCTGCATTATGCAACGCGATAAAGACACGAAATATTCAGCAAGGGGGTCGGCGGCGATAGGCATTGTGGGCCCCTCGCGTTGCTCAAAGGCGAGCCAGAAGTCGGCGACTCCATTCTTCGGGGATTGGGATCCCGACGTGTCTCCAAGGCGACCACGCAGATGGACACTTTCGCCCGGTATCACCAGGCCTGGTTTCAGGAAAACAAGCTCGTAAATACGCCCTGGGAGCTGCTTTCTATGGGCAGTAGGCAACCGACAGCCCCGATATCCCTTTGGGAGTAACGGCTGCGATAATGACATCCTGCTTCCTCTCAAGGGCACCTTTGTAATATGATTTGTCCTGAGTAATTCCAGGAAATCTTGGAGGGACACGCATAATGGCAACGAGTCGCCAATCGAATCCCCGTGTCGTACAATTAGCTGTAATGGTCTTCCGGTGTTAATCATGTGGCTTCCTTACAACTTACAAGGGACACTATCGAGGCGTCCAGCGCCAATCTTTTTCTCCTTGAAATATGTTCTTAAGCACGAGAATCTAAGAGACATGTATTTTTTTTATTTTTGCCCACTCCCAATTTTATGGCGATTTTAAGGCCCAATTGCAGCGCGAAAATTGTGGAGAGATTTTTTTTAGATTAATTGGAATCTTGAGAAAAAAAATTGTCATCAACAAGTGGTGGGCTCAGAAGCCAATCAGTGTGAATCCAACATTCCCTGAAAATGAATTACATAGTTCAAACTTTCAGTTGATAAATCAATTCAGTCACTACTTCCATAAGTAAGCAATAAATGGTGGTACTTATATTGGCATTACTAAGCAAAATTATTTAGAGGGCAAACAGTGTAAATCTGGGTGTTAATGCTAATGGACTTACACTGATTGGCTCCTGAGCCCTCTAAGAATGTATACACTAATTTCTACGACCAAATGACTGTCGAGCAATATGTGCAAATTGGTAATTCTGAGTCATTTATATTAAGCCATGATATTTTAGTAATACGACCTAAGAATGCTATAGTAGAGGCAGTAACGGGCAGTACCTAAGTATGCAAATGAGATGCCACTTATATTATCTGACGGGGAGATCACTAAAGTCGGCATCTGGGGTAGTAGTAACTCGAACGTTTAAAGTCAATCTAGTTGGCACCTTCGAAGCTTCAGAAGCTCTTCCGGAAGTTAAACTGCAGCTAAATGTATCGTGCGTTTACTATGCAAACACCCTTAAATTAACAAAATTAATTCTCGAAAGGTGTGTACTCTTCTGTTACGCGAGCAAAATTGTCTTTGGCGGTGCTTCACTAGGTGTTACACGCGTTCATGAATAAAATATTTCTGCTACGTGTTACTGTATAGAATATAGAATCAGACAGTAAACGTCAAATAAAGTTTGTAACAATGTGGAGTCCGTAATCACTATCTTGACATTTTCAACCACTTCATCATAACTTAGCAACACGATTCGCGTTTAAAAATTGTAAATAATGAAGTCCTTCTATATAGTACTAGCTGTACTACTCGGCTTCGCCCGAAATTTAGATTCTGATTTCATAAGATAAGAAACTCTTTGAAAAATTTTGTGAAAACAGTCACATTCATCTGGATTAAATAGGCATAATGAGCTGGGGCACGTTTCGTCACGACCCCAGAGTTCACCGTTCGAAAATTTTTAGGCGACAGACAAGCACGCAAATACTTTCTGCTTTATGTATTAAGATACGTGGAATAGATTATTTACTCAATTCGAAAATATTAAAGTGAACGTCCCTTTGCCACACTCTCCCCTACCTGATTATTATTATTTTAATATATATTATAGAGGATAGAGGTAGAGTAGGAATAACTGAAATACAGAAATTGGAATTCAGTAATATCGTAGAACTCCCTTTTTGTGCACCACGCCACTCAATAATCTATTTTCCACAAAAAAAGGCGACGAGACGTGGCAAACATTACCAGCAAGAGAAAAAGGGTGCGCTTACACAGGATCCTTTGTCACGGAGCATCTAGTTCGGGGGAAATCTGAATTGCGAAAGGGAATTCGTAACTTGCAGTCTCAAACCCCGGTCGTCCAGATCACGATTCTTTCTCCTTTTTAAATTAGAAGCACAGCTCGTCGGCAGTTCCCTTTCCTTTGTTTAGGTGCACTCGAGCACGTTGTGGATAAACAAAGGAAAGCGCTTGACGCACGCCATTGCAAATTCAAAACCGAGAATAAAAATAACCTTTTAAGAAGGGAATATTTAAAAAAAAAACGAAGACACACACGGAACTGTATAGTGTTCTGTTTAGGGTTCGGATAATTCGATTAAATCATGAGTACATCATAATTAAATACACGAATGTTCCTCGGACGTTACAGACATCCTGATTAAGACTGTATTCGAATACTACATGTAGATTAGGACTGTGTTCCAAGACCTCATCTGGATTAGGGATGCAGTTGAATATTATATTCAAATTGGGGTTATATTCGATTACTATATGTGAATTAGGGCTACACTCGAATATTCGAATACTGAAGGTTCCTCTCTCATGATTTAATTCACGTTGCAATCAGAATAACATCTGTTTAAAAAATTATTCGATTCCACATGTAGTTTGAAAGTATTTAGAGCAAAACCATATCGGCCATCTTTGAAGAGATATTTCACCCCTTAAAATATTTGTCAGCAGTGACACAAAAGGATTCCTTCCACCTGAATGTAATATTAAACCCTTAAAAATTCGTAGCATCTTCAATAATTTTAGTATTTGAATACTAAATCTGTCCGAAGTGTTCGAATATAATCGAGTGGAGAAAAATTCGATAAATATCCCCAGTCCTAATTCAGTTTCGCTCACTGATTATTCTGTTCATTACGGGTGTAGCGTGACTTAATACGAGTTGGGAACATATTTCCTGGTAATACATGTGCAGGTGACCGCGCGCGTTTCCATTCTTCGGCTTAAAATATATCCCGCGCGAATTTAACTTTTACCATTTTCGAGCGAGCGTGCGGAATTTAATCGAAACTACGCGTACGGCCAGCTAATGAAAAGCACTTCAGAACGCGGGGAATCGATTCGATGTGCAAACGATGTACATAGAACCGGTTTCATTAACGCAAGATTAATGAACTGGGAGCCGGGGGTACAAAAGGTAATTAGATGGCGGGACGGCCAAAAAACAGGCCGGCCAAATGAAAGAAAATCTTCACGCGTTTTTATTAATCGAAGATTAGGCTGTCATTTTACTCGGGTATTAGCCGGGTAAACTGTAATGAAGTGAGAAAAAAAAATATGAAAGAAACCCGTCTACGGTGTAATCTTGTTTCATCCCTTGCGATCCACGCGTTTATAAAGCAAACAAGGCTAAAGGGAAGCCAACGAGAATGATGATCAAAGTGACTCCGTGTAAGAAAAAATTGAGATTGGAAAATACAACTTTCGTGTACTCAAAAATAGAAAATGAATAGAAAAAATGAAAGGAATATGAGAGGATTGTAGAGTAGTAATAGAATTTCGAATTAGCTTGGAAAGAAATTATGTATAGATCATATTATCACTTCTTTTTTAACTTGCAAGATTGTTTAAGTATATTATTTCCATGACTGATATAGACCTTGAATATTTTCAATTAAAAGGTGCAATTTTTTATGGAAACGGAATACACAAAGTGCTCGCAAACTGGATAAGCTGTTTGAGATTAAAAATCGACATTTATAATTATTCCGGTTATAACTTCGTAAAGAGCGTATCAGAAAGGCGATAAAGCTTTCTCAAACACCTAATATTACTAAGTGACGTCGAATTTTTCAAAACATTACGAAAGATAACTCCTCTTACAGCTGTTCAGGTTGAAAGGTTAGTTAAACTCTTGCTGTTACTGGAGTCAGTTATTGGAATACAAAAAGAACTATTTCATTTCATCCTTTGCTACATTATATCCTTGAAATTTGTACAATTTGGAAATACATTTTAAATAACTGGTATTCATTTTTGGGATGAAATACTCACCCCCCAAAATCCAAACTGTTTCACTTCGAAAAAATTTACATAAAAGACTACAAGTAAGCTACAAAATTTTGTACTCTAATATTTTTCGTGAAAACAACTTGCACAATCCTACAAAAAGTATGTATGGAAAAAAGAATAGCAATATTTCTGTCAAAGCAATGTAGAAAATGGAAGGACGCGAGCCGTTTTTAACGAGTGGCAATGGAAATGACGAAAATTCGGTCTGTGCACCCGAAAATATATCTATAAACGGTTCGAAGAATTCAGTGAAAGCAGAAATGAGTTATCACGTGTTTCACACTCGGAATGATCGATGCAGCTCTAGACCGAAAGATATCCTCGTTATGGAAGATGACGAAGTGGCGGAATAACTGACTGATCATCAGAATATACCACGCCAGAAATAACAGAAATGTTATCCTTCTAAAACAAATATTTCCCAAGTTGCCATTGTGTGTTCTCTTCTATTAAACAGGCTTAATATATTTAGTAAGTAAATGTCGGGGCAATATCGGAAATAATGCACACACACGTACATTTTTAAGGAATAAGACACGATGGTGGTTCGAGAAAGGAACGGTTAAAAAATAATGACGGAGGGTCGAACGATGAAGGTTTAATTGAAACCGCTCGATTCACGTATTACGAACTTCGCAAACTTTCTCAACCGCGAGAATATTAACTCGTTCCCTTAGTTCTGGCATTAAGAATTAAGTTTGCGATCCGTATAGAGATCGTGGCCCCATTCCGATTCCCCTTTCCAAGATATCGATCCGTGTCAAGAGTAAATGCTGAAGATAGCAGTCGCATCAGGATGTCTCGAACAGCGAGCTCGTTTTACGGGAGCCCATCGAAATCCTCCGAGTTGTGGAACTTGGATGCTGGGCGCTCTCCTCTAAGATCTTAGGCAAAACTTTCGCACATGGTACGTCAGCAAAAATGAGAGATTCCATTGGATAGTACAGGCGAGGGGCAGAAGCACCATGGGAAATGAGAAGACATACAAACAGTCTAATCATAGATTGTTTTAAAAATTTAATATGAAAAGAAGAATTGTTTCTGTATGTCGGTGGTGACGTCACAGAGAATGTTCATAGTTCACATGTACCTATTGAAAACTAGCTTTACTACTCGGCTTCGCCCGAAATTTAGATTCTGATTTTATAAAAAAAGAGTTATGGTCATTTGAACTTGCCTCCATTTTTCGGGTTCCTAGAGGTGATCCCTTCATTATTTTGAGGAGCGTATGATACACAGGTTGTTAAAAAAGGGTGTAACACTTTAGAGGCTTATAGTACTCACTTTCAGAAGAGTGAAAAATGCTTAATCAACATAAATCCTGAAAACAATCCTGTCGATGCAAACCACAATAGTTTCTTTTCGCATCTATGAGAGATGTTCGATATATCTTCCTTCCGTTTGCATTCAAGACTGGCATCTGCGGATTGACGTACATGCTCAAGTATTCCTACCCTGTCTCGTATTGTTCGAGATGCATTTTCTATTTGTTGGCGTTGTAATGTACTCTCAAACCGATTCTTTTATTTACATTCAATGTGTTGCGAAGAGCTTCGCTTATGATACCAAACGCTTGTAAATACACAAGTAGATTTTACATAAAAAAAATTGATTTTAGAATCTTAAAAATCTCTTACCCCTCTTGGTGAGAACTATGAACCCTAATGTCTTAGACCCTTCTTTAACACTCTGTATAATATATTAAATTTTCATGACGATCCACAGCAATTACAATTATTCGTGAAAATTTGAAAAATTAGTTGAGACAGCAATGTATGGAGTAGAAACACGAATGACATTCTTCTGTCGTTTAAGTTCAAAGAAATTAATACTGACTCCATTTATCTGAAGAATAATGGCGGTACTTGAATAACCAACTGGGAAAAACAAATTACTTATATACGATAATAGTAAATACTAATTTTGAAGAATATTTAAAACTTCTATATAACCTTCTCGCTTGATATTCTTCCTTAACAGTAATACCATACAAGAAGAAAGAAAATTAGAATTTCAGCGGTAAAAAACATCAACCAACACCGCCCCTCCGTTAACCGTATTCCTCCATAGTAGACAAGGACTTGTACAATCAGGGAAGCAATTACACTGTCGCAAAGTATAATTGGAGAAACGGCGAAAGCCGTCCAACTTTTTCAATAACATGATATGACAAGTCCCAGAGACAATTTCCTCTTAAGATTCCTGAGAACTTTGACACGCGGAATTCCCTTTCTCTTCTTCGCGTGTTTCAAGCTGACGTCCCCGCGAGTTAGCTCCAGCTATTGAACCCGTGAAACAGCTGCTACGAGCTGCAATTCCACGGGAGGTATTTCCGCGGGGACGAAAGAATAGAAATCGAGAACGTGAGACACGGTTCCCTGAAATTTTCTCCCCGCGTTGATTCACCGGGATGAAGACGTTGCGCGGCAAGGTCTACGGGACTAACAAAATTGTAACTTAGATGAATCAAGTTTGGCTAGTAGATTCGGAGGGCCGGAAAAGAGTAGAAGGACTTTTCTGCGGAAAGTTACGAACTTCGCCGGGAATCCAATATCAGGGACGGACGTTTACAGGATTGGAAAGTAATGTTTGTACATCGTTCTGTTGGTTAACTTCGAGGGCAAGAATCACGGTGGGCTTTACTGGTTTTCGACATTGGGGCCAAGGTACGAGGTACCATTTTGTTCCTTCGAAGGCAAGAAATGGCAGTTGGACTACAAATTCTTGTGATGCATCGTGCTTCGTTTTCGGTTAGAATGGAGAATGCTGAACTTTTAGACTACGAATTTGTTAAGTGGTTTTTATGTTAGTAAAATGAAATGTGAGGTACTGCTTGCGATGTGATGCTAGCAGGTAGGGAAGAATTCGTTATTAAAGAGTAAATTGAAAATGTAGGACAAGATTTTCTTACGAAAGCTTTCTTTTTCGAGGAACATAATTTTAATAATTCATGATGGTATGTATGTTTATATTTGTCTAATTATAAGCCTTGTTTATTGTTATCGTTCTTTAAATAAACATTAATAAATTCAGGACGAAAAACAAATCTTGAAAGATATCTTTCCTCAAGTGTTAATGGATTTTTGAAATATATATATATCATACCAATATAAATTTATGTTAAGAAATAGTCAATAATTTATCTCCCCAATTTAGCGGCGTTAATTTACCACGAATCTCACTTAGCAGCAAAGACAGGAAATCCTATTTTCCAGATAATAAATTAAAATGCTTGAAATCAAGAAACATATTCATTGTGCATTTGTAAACCGGAACATCGTGTTACGGATTGTTCGATTTCATAGATAGTGGAATACTCCAATTATCAAAATGGATTTTGGCGATAAATACCATTATACCAGTTCGCGACGGAACAATCGTTGCACGCTAATCATCCTCTTACATGTAATAACACATTCCAATTTACTTTGACGAAAGGTGAACGTAAAAAATAAAACGCCAGTGGTCTATAATTGACCAGTGACAGGTTTTCAGAAAAAAATGTTATTCGTCGTCAGTGAAAAACAGTATCGCGGGAAACTGATCAGGAACATAAGATTTTTGAAACCCATATTTTGTCTGCTTCCCGTCAGCCCGCATTAATTAATTAATAATTTGTTAATTACGCTTCCCAGGCCACCTGAGGATGCATACGTAATTACGTCAGGCATTTTAATAACGTGCTTAACGAGCTTGAAAGTTTATGTATTAAATTATACTGGCATATTAAAAGAATCTATATATCGCCTCAAAGAAAATTCAGAAAATCAATCAGGCGATGTCTAAGGGACAAATGCAAACAGACATTTTAATTGTATTAAACTACAGTACGAATACTTTGTTAGTCGATGATACACGTACAAAGATCCCGTTGGTACCATTTTATCGCGTATTCTATGGTTTCAATTCAATTTTTTATCCTCGTTAGCAGTACTATTCAAGATAACAGGGAAAAACGCTCAATATCTTCGGTAATTAATGGTCGCTGTATGCACCCTTCTCCATCGCGCTTTTTCGTATTCTTCGCATTGTTTTTCCGCTTTAATGCTGTGGCATCACTACAGGATACACGATTCCACTGCTAATTACCTAGTTTCGTTAATCGAACGCGCTAGAGCAACCCTATGTTATGCTATGCTAATTAATAGCGCAGATTCAGGCTGATCGCTAACGGGCAAACTGAAACGCAGTGTGGAAGCTTCTTAGCAAGAGACAATTTCTTTCGTTGCTAATTTCAGCTGTACTAGAGTCCATACCAGCTGTAATATGCACGCTAGCTGTATCGGAAGATCAACGCAACAAAACGTCAATAAAGCTGATGCCTTCAGATATACTTACCATAGATTGAGGTTCGCTTGCAAACTATTTTCAACATACACGTGTGATTAATATGTAATAATAAATTATAATATTCCCCATAACTTATCTACGTATAATAGAAAATATAGCCTCATTCAATATTGCAGGAACAGCTTCTGTAATACACAGCTAGAGTTTCTAGTAGAATGCTTTACGATGTCACCGACACGTATGTAATTCGTTGCAACCTGTATTTGTGTTTTGCAAATGTGTCAACGATTCTTTTAACTTTACTAATCGTAACACCAAAATCTCTGATAAATTAAATTTGCATGTAGAACCTATAAAAGCAAAAACTAATGAACTAAAACTAAACAACGTGTTTAATTTATTCATTATACATTATACAAAATTTCTACTAACAAATATTGATCAGTAGTGACTATGATTTATGTGATTGACAATTCGAAACACCACATCTCCACATAAAAGTAGCATTTCTATGCAACGCGATAAATATACAGATTATTCTAGGCTTTCAAGTCGTGCCTTTACCAAGGCAATCTATAATATCGAATATTAGATTAGGTTACAGTTTCGCCGGGATCGAGAACGGCCTGATAGTAATTAATACGCCTGCAGTCAAATCGTATGTGATCCTTAGGCACGTTACAACTTTCGACCGACGTAGCGGAACACTACTCGACACGAAATTGCCAGCAAACTCCTCGCGGACCTGTCTGGAGTGATAAAATTAAGATCATCGTCGCGTAACGCGGGCGCGAAAGACTTTAATTGCGAGTCTCGTTCGCGTGCGTTCAAAAGCCCGACGAGAGAATCAAAAGGAGGGTAATTGAGATTCACCACGTGTGGAGCTTTCCATGCCATATTTTCACCGTAGCTCGCGCGTCTATGTTCCTTCGATTTCTCCTCTACCAGCATTGGAAACCGTTTTTCCGCCTAATGGCGTTCGCCCTTATCTCCGTTCACAATCCTACGGAAAAACCAGCGACTATCTCGGACACTAGCCACCACAATCGCGATGTATCGTTCCAGATCGCCCTGACGTATGCTGGTAGAAACTGACCCGGCCTTTTTTGCGAACGCGTACTTGCAGGGGGAGAATGTAAAGTTCGAGTAACCGATTTCGATTAAATTTTCCACATAGTTGATGCAATGTACGTGATTAGATATTGGAACACGCAGAAAATCGATGTTTCGTTCTTCTTAGATTTTGTATATAGTTCTACAATATTGTGCACAATTTCTGTAGCTGCGTATATGATTGGTAAGGTGGATAGCATCCAACTTATTTTGGCCGAGATATCGAAGAGAAAACTATCAACTTTAGTAATATTAAGTGAAATATATTTCCAAATTGTAATGTTAAGTTAAATGATTGTCCTACAAAAATTTTGAGTGGGCACCTCAACTGCGTTTATACAAAATTACACATACCAAATTTTTATAAATATATAGATAAAAAAAATTTTGTTTTATATATATATATATATATATATATATATATATATATATGTACTTGCCAATTGAAATATACCAGACCTATTATATGGATTATATTTCAGTTTGCACTGAATCTTAATTACGGTTTTCTTTTTACGTATAAGTGGAAATATCTAGACTTTGAAAAAAGCAGAAACTGTTACTCAATTTTCTCACTAAATTTGAAGTAGTATGCCTAAAATTTGAAGATACAGATCCCTGTCAGATACGAGAAGGAAAGGTTTAAAGCGTTCACTCGAAATTGAAAATATAAGAATACATGTTTCGCTGTTGATTAAGGAGCAACGAGGAAGAGAGATTACAGGACAGAATGATTCACAATAGTCACGGACGAATATGCTGGACAAGCTATCACCATTCCATGCATTCGGGATGGTAACAACTCTCCTGCGTTTGTTAATAAGCGAGCTGATGAACTCTAAACTAAGTTAACCCCATGTAATTGGATTTCTTTCTAAAGTAAGAAAAGTAATTATACCAAACTTATTAATGTTGGACGGCAAGTTAAGATTTATACATATATATGAAGTATCATCTGTTTACGCTGTAATTTATATACATCGTATGTACGTTCACACTTGGTACTCCAATTTTTCATACTCTTTAAAGTATTTAATAAAATTATCCTTCGCAATGAACACACTGCATTTTTTGTTATATTATTGCTGTTACTCTAAGGATAGCATTGCTGTATGATTGCTTGATTTTGCCCAGACTAGCAGTACTTTATAATTAGCAAAGCATTAGGGTGTACGAAGTGGAAATTTATTCATATATGCTAAAATACACAAATAAATTAAGGAAACCACTTGAGTAGCCAAATGATTCGACGGAAGAAGATCTCGCACACTCGTGACGTCTCAACATTCCAATATTCATTGAATTTTAAATATACATGCAGCAAGGAAACGACAAAGGGCGTTTGTGTAACTCACTTCGTCTCAAATAATTGAAATTGTTTTCTTCCTAATGAAAGAGCAAGAGGATTCACTGAAAATAAGCGTTCCTTCGAGAAACCTTTGAATTCTTCAGTGACGAAGGAATAGCGAAAGTATCGCGCAAATATTTGCTGCACTCAGGAGAAAGTCATCTGGCATTATGCGAAAAATATTGAATACGGTGTGACACGCAAGTCAGGAACTAACTCCGGTGCATCCCTCTGGCTTTGACGCGCGATTCTAAATACCGAAGAATCTTCGACAGGCGCGGTCGGATTCAGCGTTTAATGAAATTCAAAGGGGCCACTTCCGTCGTCGCTTATGATTTCACCCGTTTCCCATAAAGCCCGGCAAGTCAGGCCCGATTTAATGAAAAGCAGCAGCCTGTCGCGCGCGACGCTTTGTTGGTAGAGCAGCAAAGGCAACCGCCCTCCGGTCAGGTAAAACACCTCTTAATAAAATAACTTCGTTTCAGAAGTTTCGCCGTGCCACCAGGCAGGCTCGTTGCAATTACAAAACAACTCGTACGCTCGCCCCCCCCCCTCCCCCGACTTCCACGGACAAAGGACATCTATCTCTCCTTTCATTAACCAAATGGAGCTGGAGAACGCGCGGTATCGAAAATGCAATCGCATCGGCGGTCCAAAGAAAGCACAGGAACAGGGGGTATCAGATAAACGGGGGATCCTACGTGATATCGCTGCTGCGTATGTAGCCGCGTCTCGGGTTGGTAAGTTTCTAATTGTACGAAACTTGGAAATACGCCCCGACGAAGCGAGAAGCGAAATGGGGAGCACAGGCGGCAACATTCTTAGGCTATATGCTGGCGGATGAGATTTGTCGAAAGCCGGGGGCGAATCGGTATCGCGGCGATATTGTAATTGCCGTTGGGGCGATGGGGATGAAAGTTCGGATAGTAAGGTGTACTCACCGAGGTGGGCCGCAGGTAGTCGCGTCACGTCGAGGAAGAAAAAAGCACAACAACAGTCGGAAATTTGCGAGTCCCGGGGACGCGCGTGGCGGCCTCGCGAAAGGCTGGAAAGTCACGACCGAAAAAAAGAAAGGGAACGGAAACTTCGGTTTCTCAGCGGCGAGAAGTGTGCGCGTGATTGCGTGTCGGGGCGCGGACTGAACGACTGGGAGCACAGTCGCCTCTGGTCGTCCCACCCCACGTACTCCTCGAATCATCCCCACTCTACATCCAGCCGTGAAGCTCCGAAGCACCCCCGCGGACCCGCACCCCCCGACACTTCCAGTACCGTTCGTCGTCAGCGCCAACGCCCTTGCGCACTGAGGACGTCTGCGAAGCGTGCCCTAGCCGCTTCTTCGCCACTCGACACCTTCAATTCTGCCTTGTACCTTCCGCCTTTCTCACCCTTTCTTCCTTTAATTATTACCCCCCCCCCCCCCGCTAGATGCGTAAAAAACCATTACCCCCGCGAGATAATTGAACGTTAAACGTCGTATAACTGAAGCCGAACGCCCTGCATTTCATTTTGACGGGGTTCAAATGGGAACGCTTGAAGAAATGGTTTCTTGGTTTCGCTAACGTCACATAATCAGCTTTGTAATTCGTAATAGTGTTTGTGTATGAAGGCGGTCGTGAACGGGGCCTAGGTATTAGAAATGCATTGGTACTATATACTGATAAGGGTCAATAAATAGATATTCAGTTACCATAACTGCTGCTACAGTTATTTCTTAAACGGTGTGTTCAAGAGTGATGAGAAATTGTTAATCATTCGAATGTTGTATGGAAATGAAAAGAGGACGAGTTGGACGAACCTTGTGAAAATAAAAGTGTGATGATAAAGCGTTTTAATGTGATCTAATGAGAACCTGTTTTAGCTTAAAAGGGAAAATCTCCAATTCGGAAATTCGAAAAGTTATCAAGCTTTGGGGATATGTAGAGGATATATTGGTAGGCATGTATTACGCAATTTTTTCTTGCTGCCCAAATTCACTCTAAGGGAGTGAAATTGATCCCTGAAAATACGACTATTTTCAGATTTTGTGGTATAACTCGCGAACTATAAGAGATAAAAAAAGTTTTCAAGCAAAAGTTACTTCTTTTAATTAGGACTATCATGTGGTAACTTGTAGTTCGCGAGGTATAACACAAAATCGGAAAATAATCGAATTTTCGGAGAATAGTCAATTTCACCCCCTTAGAGTGAATATGAGCATAAAAAAATTGCATAATATTATTTATCTATATATCCTCTACATATCTCCAGAGCTTCATAATTTTTTTTTTGAATTTCTGGATTTGGATTCTTCCCTTGTTATATAGTATGCTACTTGATGAAATGCGTGAATCATTTGTGCAAGGCAAACACTTTGTCAGTAGTATATATTGTTGCGTGTGATTCGGATGCATCCGATTTAAAAATCTATGCTGGTATTAAATAAATTCTGTCCACATTTAGAAATACTATAAGCTTCTAAATTCTTCGAACCCAGCAATTCTGTTTTATTGATCACTCTGTATATAGATATACATTTATTCAGTTTCCAAAATTATTCAGATACGGAAGATTATTTGAAGGTCATCTTCTCATAGGGCGTTGAATTTATGTCGACGTCCCCTATAGCATCGTAAAAAATAAAGTCAGAGTGAAATTGTGTTAATGTAATTCAGAATAAAGTAAAAGTGAAGTTGAGTTTATGTAATTCGGAGGATTCCCCTATTTGACGATTCAAAGCAGACATATAGGGAGAGATTCATGTTTGTGAATTTGTGGAAAGTCCAGTTTCAAACTGGCCAGACGATTTTTCACCCCCCGAAGTTTCCACGATGTATTGCAATCGTTTTCTTTCTCCCGTATCTTTTATCTCCTGTTACATCAACCTTCATCATGCTCTGTCACTTTCGTTCTCGATTTCCCTTTCATGAGCTGGGGAGACCACACTCGTGGGGCGTCATTGTGTTGCACATCTAACTTATATATAAACATATGCAGGGTGGGGCAATAACTTTGACCACCTGGAATACCTCCGATATTTTTAGAGATATGAAAAAGCTTTATTTATAAAAGTTGCACGGTGCCGAGGGGGCCATAAGCTTGAATGACCTTGTACTATAGGTCGTTGAAATCGTCTAAACATCTGCTATTCTACTAGAGATAAAAAAGTATAGCATGCCATATAAAAAATAGAGGTGACCATGAAATCTCTGACAACCTTCCACCCACAAAAATATTATTACTCGCATGTTACGGTGCACTCGGTACCGTACAACTTTTCTAAATAAAGCATTTCATATCTCTAAAAATAACGGTGCTATTCCAGGTAGTCGAAGTTAGTGCCACACCCTGTATAATATTCAATATTTTTATTAGACGTTTGTTTAGTTTTGTGTGACATATTTTACATAAAAATGGAAAACGTGGCAGTACATACATGAAGTTAATTATTATTTCACTTATAAATATTATATCTTGAATCTAGTACTTTGTAAACATAGCGCATGTGACATAACTGATAACATACTATTAGCATTCTACCTGTCCCAAAAGTCATGACTCAACAGCGATTTAACGATATCCACGAATCATGTATTTGACGTACAAGATGTACCTCCTGGAACAGCTTATCAGACATTGAGATTACCTGAATGGTCCTATTGGGCCAATGCATCTCCAAGGATAAGCTGAGATTCTCATTCTCTCATGGTAGAATTGCCCGCGGTTAAAGTGCTATCAGTGATTCGAAGTTAGTGAAGTGTCGAAGAACGACGGAGAAAATAATGGAGCACGATAGAGACCGGATAGGCCGGAATCCTTCAGAGGCTCAACGACTACACGAACAGCAGAAGTATCTTATCACGATCGCGGGTACCGATAGAACTCAAGTCAGCTGAACAGTCGACACTTGGAGCAAAATACTCTACAAGGAATAGTAGCTAATAGACATGCAATTTCGAAGAGACTGTTCAGACTGTAATTGTTTATACAGTATGTAGAATACTGAGTTAAAGCTAATTTTAAAAATAAGGTAAAATGGTTTTAAATTTTCTATATTCCTATGTGTGTAAGTGAAAAGTGTTTCTGCACATTTATTGACACTGGAGTATTATACTCTTCAACACAATAAACGATAGGTTTCCTTCACTGTGAAGTATTAAAGCACTTGTGCAAAAAAAAGTATGAACTCTTCATGGTCCGAAAATTATCTCAGAAGAATTGTTTTAAAGTTTTTTGTAAACTTAGTTTTAAGAGGTGTAGCTTCCAATATGTACCAATAGAGATCCCAGTAGCATAGGTCCGTCTGAGGTCAGACAGCCAACAACTCAATCATGCCTAACTCAAGCTTCAATTAAACTAAATACGAAAATAAAATAGACAAATTGGAATGCGCGAAATACGCATTAAAAGTGAACTTTATCAGAATTAATTTAATCTCCAAAAAATTTCTTGAAAGATTTATTCACTTCGGAAGTATTTATATTTCATATTAACATACCTTTCGTTAGATGTAAATTTGTTCAATCCGAGAAAATTAATGTACAACTTTTCTGAGCTTCTTACTTTCATTGTGCCTTTGTCAGCTGTGTTTCCGAGACGCAAGGAGCTTATGAGACGTTCTTGTTAGTCGCACTGGTCGCGAAATGAAAGCTGTAAAAGGAATCAGGGAAAAGCTACAGTTTTTTTATTAACCTATCTTCTTACAGGCTAAACTAGTGGATATCTAGCAGCGAGAGAAGAGTGGGTATCAAAATTATTTTGATAAATTCGAAAAACATCAGTTTAGAGTAGAATACGAAATTGTTGATATGAAATTGGATAACAAAGTATGATTATTATGACTATTTGTATACTTAAATTATGGAATTGAAATACTATATGCAGGTCATAATTTCATTTTTCACACAAGTGAAAGATACATGATAGTTTTTTATTACTTTTTCATAGTGGCTACTTTATTATCTTATGATTCTCACCCAGACCCCTAATGTTTGCTAAGGCAAGCACATGAAAGAAGATCTATGTGTGCGATAGTATCTCCTTCTGTACACAGTTCCTCTGCAATCAGGACTCCTGTCTTACAAAATTGAGGAGTTTGAGAATCCACCAATGTCTCTTGAATTTTTCACGATTCAATTCAATGGAATACACTCTCAGTGCCAAAACTTGTTTCGTCAAAATTTGACAGACATACTAACATACCTCCTCCATGAACCTTTTATTTCGTCTCTCTTATACCACTTACCTCGTCTCCTCGTTTATAGGAAGAATAAAATATGGAATAGAGGCGTTAACGACATTAATTATAAGGCGATACTCCAGCAATGGTGAAAATAACGTAGTGCATTGATATATAATTTTATCTTAGAAAATGTCAAAATAAATAGTTCTTTATTCAAGCTACAAGCGAACTATCAATTTCAATAAAATGAAGACATAATATATAATTACATTAATTAAAAATAAGAGTCCTTTCGGACGAAACACTTCTGTGGCTTACAATTACACATAGGAAAGAGATTAAAAACACTTGCACATTTTTATTAAAATCACATAGTATGAAATATTCTTCAAATTCAAAGTTAGCAATGTTCCTGCTTCAAATAAAATTTAATACCTTATTAGGCGAGTCATTTAAAATTTGTTGAACGAAGAAATTCCTGCTTCCTTTAATTTACAAAATGATTCTATTACTTTTTCCCAGTAGTGTGTACATTCACTTAGAATTAGTGGAGGCAGTGCTCTCTTAAAAAGGATAACAAATATAAAATATCTGACTATATCCCAAATACCACTTACGAGTCATAGAAGCACCCCACGCATAAGTGCCCTAAACGTTTTGTTCACACTTATCTGGGTATACTCTGGATAAAAAGGCACTAGAAACGGAAAAACGTCCCCTTACTCATCCGTATTCAGCAATTCCTCGGCAAAAAAAATTATCCAGCTCGAATCGATGCCGAACGATTTCCAATATCAATTTGCCGTGGCTTTCGTTCCTAACCGTTTACTGCCGCTAAAAGTCCATCCAAAGAACCAACCACAGATTTATGATAACCTTTCGAGTCTGCTTGCCATCGTTGTGGCTTTTTCTCGCTGCCGCGGTATATCGCGGCGAAACGAAACTCTAACGGGATTCCACTCGAACAAACACATGCTCGAGGCAAGAATCGCTGATAAAACTGACACGGATAAGTAGCCGTATAAGAATGTGATAAGCGTGTGTCGCTTACCCCGCGAGGCAGCTAAAGACAAAGGCTGATGACTGGCTAGACGTATTGATTCGGTATTTTCAGAGATGACGATGTAGGTATTTATCTTTAGCAAGGAAACGCTCGCTTCTTCGGGCCACCCTTATCTCTACCTTCTGGCCTGGCTGATGCACATAGAGAGGCAGAGTGCCCTCGCAAAGCTGGCACGCGTCGTTTCATTGTGCAAAATGCACTGGCACATAGAGATCTCTTCTCACGTTTGCGTCTATACTCGGAGGGTGCACTTTGCGTCGGCGATGCAGCTGAATTAGGTTCCAGCAAAATGCAGCTCAGCACTTGGATAGATGTTTTCCTCTGCATTTCGACTAAATGCCTGAGAATGAAGCAGAGGGGATCGAGGGAAATTAGGGGTGCTTTTGGTTGCTGAGAAATCCTTCTAACAACGACGTCATCCGAGACAGGGACGTGGCAATATTTATGACAGAGGGCGATTCCAGATGCGACTGTAAAGGGGCGCTTTATAAGTACGTTAAAGTTTTATGCTCAGAGTGCGGAAGCGCGTGCATTTACCTTCTATTATATTCTCGTACAATCGTAACCGGTACGTATGTATGTGTGTGGCAGTGCATTCCTAGTGCACAGAAATGTTTGCACGCAGGTCACGGGGTACCAATAAATCATCTCGCAAAATACAATTCTATGTGGTGCACGTGAAATCTACACTAGGAATGTAGAATATGTAGTTACTGCTAACAAAAGGTTTTTAGAATGCTGAACGTTTTGTTATAGTCTGTAGGTGTATATATATATATATAAAAGGGGTCTTTGAGCAACAATTGAAAACACAGTTTAAGGAACAGAAATTTTTCTGGCAGGGGTAAAGTCAGAAATTCCTTCCCAGCCGGAAGTTCGATACCCCGGAAGAGCAGCGACTGAGAATTCCTTTTTGAACGGAGGAAGAGTTCGATACTCTTGGACAACCAGTTAAGTGTTCTGATGAAACTTTCATGAGGAGTCAGGTAGGGTATTTCAACAGTAAATTCTTTTAATCGTATCTGGGTCAAACACCGAAGAATCTCCAGCGTAGCACCCTCCGATCGATAGAAATCTTTCAAAGGCCCGTTCGCAAAATCTGTATAACATGCAATGTGTTCCAAGCGAGACAAAGGTATTTTAATCGAAACGTTATTTAAGCAGTCGCGCGAACAGTGAGATTAACGTGCATCAGAAGCGAAAAAGTAGTGGAAAGGAACAATAAGGAAAAATTCTGACGAAGGGAGGATAATCCGCCACAGCAATTTCAAATCGAACGAAGTAATATATCAAGTTGAGAGTAGAATATATAATGATATTTAAACCAGTTTATGCACGTCAAATGTACCACTGTCTTCTTCAGGGGAACTTAATGAATAAAATAACTGGTCCCTAATTAGCCTTTTAACAATGCAAAGAAACAAAGCAAATACTTGACAAAACAGTACGAATACTTTATATTACTTAAATTTTCACATTTATTTACTATTTCCCTATTGTTAGTATGTAACTTAAATAAATCGCTTTTGTTGCTATTGGAAAAATGGTACTTGTTTATATTGCGACTAAAAAATCGCATTTAGGTTTTAATGCACACTGAATGGAAATTAACTGGAATTTTGCAACGTTTTGTTACTGCAATCTTCCCTTCGCACTTTTGTGTGGCTTTCGCTGAATTAGCGAAGCTTTTACTAACCTGAAGCGAGGAACGTAAGACGATGAGATTTGCGCTATGGCGTATACTGTGCTCTGCAGAATCCACTCTAAGCACATTTGCTTGTTTCTTACAAACGAAAAATGGAAAAATGGAAAAGGAAAAGTAAAGGTTATGATTTCCTCTTTAAGGGTTGCAGTTCTTTTTGATACGAGCAATGTGTACTCGAAGACTTTACGAGAATTAAATCAAAGTGAAGAAAATAGTTTACCACGTCTGCTATTATTGATAGTTCAATAGAAAAGACGGCGGCTTTTAATGACCAAAAATATATTGACAGTGGAGAATAAATTTATGTTTTAATCAATCACTGTTTTTATAGAAATTACTACAGAATATTTTGTTGTAGATCATATTTGTTTGTCTGTGTTTATGAATAGCATTAATAGCATATCTGCGTTAATTTTATTAATCTTGATAAAAACTGAATGGCTAAGTTTCGTACACAAACTTATACCGAGCATACTCATAATAGTCAGGTATTAGTATTGTTTCAAAATAAAAATAAGCTTGACTCGGTCAGAAACGAATTATGTTAAATTAATTGGAGTTGTTTCTTTCAAACACAAAGTTACATTTAAGAAAATGTTGTAATGCACTTTTAACTTATTTTTTCACGACATAAAACATCCCCCACTTTTCTATCGCTAATGATAAACCATATCGCATAAAAGACTATATATTTAAGTATCATTATTTACGATATATTACATTTTGTTCCCACTATCTAATTCGCAGTCATTAAAAGGAAAAGGAGAAGAAATCATAACCTTAGGCATTTTGAAAATAAAGTACATGCAGATATTTGATTTTCATTTGGATTGTAAAGTGATCGATTCGTGACATTTCCAAGACTCGAACAAGAGACGAAAAAACAGGCGATTGTACCTACAAAGGACAAGCTTGAGAAAAGATTACCTTAAAGCAGATACTCCTCTTGCAGCAGCAAAATCCATTCAGTATATTTCTTCTTTAGCTGAGTGTGCAACCCACTTATGTACATATATGCGTGTGCTCTTTTACCTCGTACGTTCTTTGATAGCGAATAAATGTATTTCAGAAACGTATAAAGTTGTTAGGCGCATCTTTCTCAAGTGATTGAACCAACTCGAAATAAGCTTTCCGAACATGTGCTGAATTTCCATTGTATATTTCAAGTTCAAACAATTCTGCAACTAAAAAGTTTTTCTTATACTTTTCTTCTAATGTGGGAAGAATTCTCATTTACAACCTATCAGCAGAATGTAAGATTACAATCGCGACGTACAAGCGAGGCGTGAGATAAGTCGATTTGAAAATGGTAAAATCCTAACTGAAATGGCATCCACTTAAGGAAGGACCGGAAAATCAACAGTTATGACGTCCATGCAGTTCCAACGGTTGCCCACCATACAAAGAACATGCAAAATTATTTTCCAGAGTAGGAAAGACTGCTAAGGGAATCTAAATGCATTTCCAAAAGAAATTGGCACTTTAAATTGCCACTAAATGACTAAACTGTTGCACGTCATACGAAACACAGTCGGTTTTTTTCGCAAAATGCCTTCTTTGTGGTTCTAACGCGGTTCGCTATAAAACCCTCAACCGGTGTACCACCGACTGTTTAACACACGCTCGGTGAAATATGCTCCAGGCTGCGTGCCTCTGATGCAAAAGACCTTGAAAGCTGGTTTCCGGGGTGACGGGTTCCAAGCTCTTTTTTAGCGTTTACCACATTACTCGCCGGAATATGTAGGTACACTTTTCTGATAGGAGGGATCCTTTCTCTCCCATGTGTCCTTTTCACGCTGGACCAGGTACACCGGGCCAATTCTGATCGTGGTTCCTTTGGTATGCTTGATAAACAACTGGTTCTTTATTATCAAATTCTTTAAGTGCCGAAGAAGCGACAGTCGGTGAGAAATAATTCTAGTAAATATAGTGAGGAATATAGTCAAGAGAATTTCACACCCAAGATAGGTCCGCCTTCGTAGTATAAAACATGAAATCCGTGTTCCAGTTATGTCATCAAGAAGGATGCTAGAATTCTTTATATTGACTAATGTAGGACGTTTCTTTGTAAAATTTTGGTGAAAAATTGTAAGCTTCAGATCGCTTGGTATGACGGTTTACTCACTTGGTAGTAAAAATAATATTCTACTGGCAACTATGAGAAACCACTTACAATTAGTTGTTTAGCGTACAAATTTCATTTCGATATACCTATAGAGCAGCTTTATTTCTTCGAATTTTATCACTGTCCACTGTTTTAAGAAATTGTTTATCAGTAATAGTACAATATTCACGATATCATCGTACATCACTGATTGTAAGTAGACGATGCAATCGCTCACCGAAGTGCACTGAACAAACGAACTGCACTCTTTGTATCGGCGATACGTCTGACACTCGTTCGAAGCGTGAAGAATTTACTTTCCGAATTTGTTGACTATAAAGTCAATACCTGTTAAGTGTCTAGAAACTGTTCAAGCACGTACGCCAAACACTCGTCTGTACTCTCATAGAATGGCGTCGATTTCCTTCAATTGCGATTCTCGAATAATTGCCCGCTTTTTCCACAAATCTATTTCTTCTTTTATTTCCAAAACTAGTGTGGTGAAATGTTTTCAAATATTACATGCATGTCTGTGAAATGCTTAAACTTAAATACACAAAAAAGTGACGTGAATATCATGTGCATTGCACGTAGGATAGCTAGAACTTTGCAGAAGTTACTTCATAGTACAGCTTAATAGTAACTATAAAAAGAAATTAATATAATAATGACATTAAACTTAAAATATTCTACGACCTTTTCAGTACCGCTCATTGAAAACATTATCAAGATAATTAATAAACTTTTATATAAGCAATATAGAGCGTTTATAACTTCGCGCATACTTTATTACTTATAATAGGTCATTTATGGGACAAAATCTAGGTAAAAATATTCTTAATAGAATAATAAAGTAGCTTAATTATAATCTATTTACGTGTCTTTTATTTATTGAGCAAAAATAAGTAGTAACTTGTGATCGGCGATTTTTGCTCCATATTCCTCGCAATTCTTCACAAGAATTACGCTTTATTTTACTTATATTACGCTCGCTATACATAGCTCGCGCCACAAGAAGGGAAGATGATCGATGCAACCACTTTGGACCGTATTGTTGCGAGCTTGCAAATTTCCTTGGGGTTTTGATACATACATGTACATTCCGCCAGTGCTTTGCAGAGATTGAATCTGACCCTCTTCCGTGCCAAATTATTTAATATATTATTAAATGTCAATTTCCCTATTAATTTCGAAGCCTCTGAGAATGAGTGATACATGCCAGAACGAGTACATGGAAATGGAAATGGGTAAGCAAAAGAGAATTTCTAATTTTGTACGTGACCACGTACCTATATGAGTGTAGTAAATGTAAATTGATTCTAAATTTTGTAGCACAAATGTGAGAATACTTTGCTTCTTTGAAAATTGATATTAATTCTTCTTGAAAAGTGTAGTGAGTGCCTTATTATTTTAGATGGGTAATGTTTAATAAATTAATTTCATATTTTTATGCAGAACCTGACATTGAAATATAAGGCACCGAATTTAACAAAATTGGTTACACGATTGATAATATTCTGTATTTTGGTTTTATGTTTGTACCTTTATGTGCTTTATGCTTCTACTATATTTACGTATTACTTGTATAATTCATGGTCTAATCTGCGCTTCATTTCTCAGTGCATTATTATTGTTTCTTATATTTATCAATGAGACTACGTTTAACTAGGTAAATAAATAAATAACTGACTTCCATCTGCATTGCGTTGAAGAGAGATTCGAAGAAAAACGTAACTTACGTGCAAAACTGTTTAACTAATAAATATCTGTACGACAACAAGCCGTTGATATAACCAGTAGCAGAGACAACTATGCGATACGATTGAAATAGCAACTGTAACCACGCACATAGATTTCAGAGTTACGTGAATCTGTATTGCTTCAAAAGTCAAATTAAGCATCTCCATTCTCCAGGCAACTGAATAATTAAATTCTGCACGAAGCCCCATGTTGCAAGCGTCGATTTGAAATGCGCCTGAAATGCAGCGCAATGCTTGCTATATATTCTAAATTCTCAGTCTGAGAACTGGCCGTCTAAAGACCTTACATCCCCTTTCTGTGCGCCCTAAACACTTTCCTGTTGAAGTAGGAAAGCGGCGCTGCCTCTCCTATTCTCGGGTCAGAGAAAGAGTCGACTTGATCGGTGGGGACAGTTTCAGGCCCGAGACTCGTTGCTCTTCCTCAACAGCTCCGAACGTTTCCAACGTAGTATTAGAACATACAAATGTTGTGGAAAGTAATGGAAGCCACATTTTATAAGTTTATACTGTATGTTCCCTATTAACTCCCAAACCCTTCGATCGATCTACACTAAGTTTTGCATAGTTACTCACTAGAACCCTGCGGGAGACATAGGCTACCATGAAACCTAAACAACCTACTCCCTCCCCCTGATTTCATCCCTTTGACGCTTTGTGGTAATTAACGTTTAGTGTATTATTATATGTATAAGTATTGCATAATAATTAAGAAGTAATATGTATAACATAATGGACTCAAGAAGCCCGCGCAACGCCGGGCTTTAAAGCTAGTCCTCGATAAAAGTGGAAATAGAACGTATTGGTGATAATACGTGTACCGGTTCCAAAACGAGGGTCTTTAATTCATTTTCTACCTAACCCACATATGTAAGATCTCCTAAAAACCCCTCGAAGCTTTACATTATAATCGGATCTCATAGAAATTCCGTACGAAGCGCGATCAATGAAGTTTGTGGGTGGCACAAATGCGACAGAGGATCGTGCTAACCGGCACGGAGGACGTGTCAGATACCTGTTTTGGATAGGTACCAGAATCCTTCGTCCCTTTAACCATCACCCGTACTAATTGCCTGAATATTTCCTACATTCTCTGTCCCCATTATGCGCCGTACAGGATCTCGTGTGCAATTTAAAAACCATTACTGTTGTTGGTCTAAACGCTTTATCGAACCTTAGCGAAATATCCGTGCCTCGCTACGATAGAATAATTAAAAGGAATTCCTTTTTGTACCTCTTTTTTTAAGTAATTTTTTATGTTATTTCTGTAAAGTAACCTTTTTATAACGAACATTTATATACGTGTATGTTCGTTCACATTTACTATTCGAAAATTAAGATGATCCAATTCAATGTACACTTATTGTTAGTACGACATGTTACGAAAAGATCTGTCACCAGATCCAGATTTGATGCTTTAAGGGTTGATTAGAGGGCAAAATTTAGAAATTGGTTTTTAGGCATTTGTATGGGTAATCTTTGTAGGTAAAAATCAAGTTGATATCTAATCGGGCCTCACAGATATTGAGAAGTCTGTGAAAACACATTTTAATTCTTTTCAATCCCTTCGAGATGGAATTTTGAAAAATCCTTCCTTACTGGGTGCCTACGTCATAAAAACAATGTATCTTCCAAATTTCACGCTCCTAGGTTAAAAGGTTTGAGCTGGGCGCTGATGAGTCAGTCAATCAGTTAGTACTTCATCTTTTATATATATATATAGAAGATAATATAGATAGGTAGATAGATAGGTAAATTTCTCTTTCTCCACAGATGAATTATGCTTAAGATTAATAAGAATTTTGAAAGCATGTTGTGTTTGCGACAACTAATTACTGTATTCTTATTAATTAGCACAAAAGTATAAAACGATGATATAAGAGAATTTTGAGAGACTAAAATAATAAATTCTATTTACATACAATTAGTAGAAGAGATCCGTTATCATATCTTTGGCATGTGATATAAATATATACTATAATTATAGTTACATTCTTAAGGGTTGTACTTAAGAAATAAACAAATTTCAACAAGAGGGTTGAAAGTATGTCAATTAATTGAAAACGTAAAGGAACGATTAATGGAATTTGCGTTAGAATTTGATTGTTACACACGCGGTAAATTAAATAATTTGCGCAGGGTACGCATATGTTGTCGTCAAAATTGCAATCACCCCGTCAACCACCAAGTATGCAGCCTCTCCATGCCACGCGCATATCTAAATTGAATTCTCAACTGTGTCTCTGGAATGTATAATAGTCCTAGAATTAATCATTTATTTCACATGGATGGAAGCCACGGATTCTGTTTAATTAGACTAGTAGAATAATTATAATTAGACTTAGAAAAGATAATCCTTTTTAAATCATGTTTTACTAACAAATAAGAGAGTATCCTCTGAAAGATGTAATCATTGGAAGAAAATAAAGACGTAAATTATACATTCCATAGACCACTAATAAAATGTTTTTCACAGAAAATACTCAAAATAACAGTCGTTCGTTTAAATGAATAACAAAAAAACTAAGTCAGCTTATACATGTTTGATAAATTAGCCTTCTGGGTTCGTTCACGTTTGAATAACCACCTAAATTCTCGAAATATACTAGTTACTCTAGAAAACATTAAAGCTTGCAATTTATATAATTTATTATCTCCAACGCTTTTATTTCTAGAGCATTTCTAGAGCAGTCACTAATCTCGTGCCTGTCCAAATACATTTTTAATGGTGGCCATTAAACTTCATGCACAATTATTATTCTAACATTGAGCTTTCCTTCGTTACAATCGTAAATTGAAATCTTGACACTTCTGCCGATACATTCTCTTCCCCTACTGTCACATTTCCGATATGTCGTAATTATTTAACGAAGGATATAAACTTACGTATCGACAGAAAAGTATCTTATATGTACGTGCTGACACGACACATTCGTTTATACCAATTTTATATGATCCCCTCGTACCAAATTTTGTTTTCTGAAAAATTAGAAAATTACCTAACACTTGCACGACCCTCAAGTGGGTCACCTAACGCTTGGGCACCTATTTACTTATTTTCGACATAGATCCATCGTGTCAAAGCTCATCAGAATCGGAGTCCATCACACCCTGTCCTCCCGTTGTTAGAAAGTAATTGCATTAATTAATCCTTAAGGATTTTAACTAATAATTCCTTACTCTCCCTTTGCCGCTTTTTTTCTAGTCGATCAACACAGAACGCCACACCGAGAAATGTACGCGTCAATTGTCACAGAAGAGATATTAATTTCATTAGTTGCTTGTACGCTTCAGCTGAGAACGCGGTCAAATGCTCCTGGTGGAATTGCTCCGAATAAACCGTGGATGTCAAGTTCGTGTAGACTCACCAAGTTACTCCACGATTCAAAGTTCCATACGTACCTATGTGTCTACCTCCACATGGATCACATGTATGCCGAATGTCTCTTCCGCTTTTTATGACACTCGTGAAGATTAATACCTCCACTGGTGCTATTAATATCGTTAAGTCGAGAAGAAGAGGCTCGCGAGACGACTTTAACTCCGCAATTTATCGGGCGGAGTGTCGGGAGCCCCGCTTTTTTCCCAGTCTCCATATTATCGAAAGAGACAGAAGTTAAGGAGGAAGGAAGTCGTTCGAACTTGGAGCGAATTGTTTGAGCTTCGGGACACTTGCTGGGTTAGGTTCCCTTGCAGAGAAAGGACAAAAGGAGGTGGACTCGTTTTTCTCGTAGAAGTGTATGCGCTGCGCAAAGGATAAGTATTTCGCTTTAAATGCAACGTTCTTTTCGTAAATACCTCGAAGGATGGAGTATAAGTAATGTTACTTTTAAGTTTAATACAGAATTCAATTATTGCTAGGGCGATTTTAAAAACGCGTGGTTTAAGTTTTGGTCCATCTTCTGTGTATAATATCGTTTCCATTTTATGATGAGTAAATACAAGATACCTTCTTTGTAATGTGTGAGTGTTCAAATTTTTTGTTGCACCTTTAACGAAGTACTTTCTTTTAAATTTAAATTAAGTGCGTGATACGTTTAGGATTTTGTGTACGTTATGAATGGAGAATGAGTGAAATACCTAGTTATAAATGCAGGTATATGTACATGTATATTTTAAATTTGAGAAAATTTTACCTTTCAGATCCTATTTTTTATTTTTCCCTTAAATTGAAAATAAATGTACCTATTAGTAGAATTCGGTAAGGGAGCACTGGATACAATTGTCGAAGCATCTTATATAATTTAAGATATGCGTAAAGTATGTAATATTCCAACCGTACCACGCATTCATTTTAAAAACAGAAAAGTATGTACTGTGTAAAAGCTGCATCACAAAGCTGAAATGTACCAATGGAGTTTGGTAATGAGGTACTGAAAGGAATAGTCGACGGAGAAGCTTATTTAATCGCGAAAGAAATTGTCCAAGGACCGACCGTACGGACGATTCTCATTTAACAAAGCTGGGAAGAATATTGGGACTTGGAGAATTGGTTTCACATAAACTGTCGACACGAAATTGCACCCAATACGCGAGCATTTCAGTTCCATTGCGGCTGGTAGCATGACCACTAATTGCTTTGAGACTGGACTGTTACTAATTACCGAAATATCATTTTTTTAAACAGTCCTAATCCTAAATAATAATAATAAATGTAACGTTCCATAACAAATACATAAGATTATTATACGAAGGTATTCGTGATAAAATATATCTTGCCACGAATCCATTTTGATCATTTACCTATGTAACGCAATCCAACTATTATATTTATCATATTTGCACTTGAATTAGTATGAGAGCTCATTGTCAGTTTAAGTTGACACAAGAACCAAGAAAAGTCGATTGAAGTCGATGCAAGAAAACGACACAATAGGAGACACAGATCCACGGTTTTTTTATCATCGAAACACTCAAAATAATGTTAACCAATCAATAGTAATATCTAATATCCAATTCATTGAATATATTCATCTCGAGGTCACCTATTACGTGCTAACACACTGAACTCCAGAGACACCAATTACGCATACAAAAGTGAATATTTCAGGAGCATATTTATTACAATTTTTTTTATGTCTTCCTGTGAGCTCTATTCACCAATCCAGTTAGTACAGGTAGTTCTAAAACACCCTGTACATTTGTGAAACTGTACTTATTGTTAGAGAATTCTAGTTGTAACCGGGCAACGCGCCCCAGCGACCCCAGGTTACAGAGGGCAATAAAGTCGGTCCTCGACGCGAGGAATGTTCTGATTGAACAGTGGTGTCTACTGACGGTCCTATAAAAGGACCACTTTTCCTTGTTTTGTGGCAAAAAAACCAGTCGCCTACGACTATATTCGAGTAAACAAAGGTTGAGGCTCAACGGGTTCCAGGGCAAATAGTTCAAAACAGGGACATTTATCAGTTAGAACATTGACGTGGAAGTAGCTGCTCAAGTCTTCAGGTCAATCATATTAAAACACTAAAAGTCACATCGCTTACAGTTTGACTTTTAGCTCGATTTACTTTGTGAGTCGCAAAAGATATTCATTAAGACAGTTCCTTTCTCTCTCACGTCTAAAATAGGACTGACCGTTCAAAGGTAGTTTCAACTTTAGACTGATCTTAGTATTCCACCCGAAAATTAACACAAAAAATGTAGGGTACGTTATTAAGAATGATGGCAGGTTCGGTGAATGGTCGAAGTTCGAGCTCAAGGTCTTGGTAAGGGCAGAAAAATGTCATAAAGTTCGGCTCGCTTATAAAAACTACTGTTTCTTAACTTCTCTTCTTTCTATTCTCTTCTTAAGTATCGGCTGAATAGTCTCCACTGTAAAATTCAGTAAAGACAATAGGCACGGTAGGTAGAAATTGCAAAGAAATATTCGCAGATTACCGACTTACGAAGCTTGCACAATTGTACCAATAAATTACTGCCCCGTGCTTCCCAGTTATAATTCTGCGTTTCAGTTTTAGTGCCTTAAGTTGCGAAACTGTGGAGGCATTTTGATTGCTTTTGACGGATGAAATTTGCATGTTTCAATCTCTCTTATAATTTTGGGACGCATGGTACAAAAATTTTTCTTGTTATGTGAACAATGTTTTCTATAAGTATATTTAACAGTAATGATAGACAAACATGAACATGTAAGGCGAAATTGGGTCATGTTGAATCAATCCTATACATTCATATCATTAGCATACTGTGTCAGATGTAGCACATAAATTATGTCCAGAAATTGCTTACCCGTTACAATTATTGCCCGTTAATTATTTTCACATTAATGTACCACTTAATTGGTGCTTAATGTGGTATTTTATCATGCAATATACTTATGGTATATTTTTTACTACTGCTGTTTATAGGCAGTATATTAATAAGACGTCAGAATATCATTTTCTTCCCCCACGCGAGAATTAAAAAATTTTAACCCTGCCAAAAATATACGCAAAAGGAACGAAATGAAAGGGCTTCTGCCTGAAATCTAAGGTTCACGGAAAAAATACTTTACCGAAGCCATTCCTTTGTGTATAGCAAAAGAAGTTGTCACCAGTATCGATTCACAACCAGCCACCCACGCCGTGTTGACAAACTGCCCTCGCACGACTTTTTCACTGTAAAGTGTGAAGTAAGTGCTTGTACTCTTAAAGATAGTACGTCGCATTGAATTTATCGGCGAATTCGTCTCTGGGGTACATCTCTATCTATTACCCCTCCATGGGGGGAAGTCTTCAGAAATCCAGATTTCCACGTGGCAACTTACTGATACTTTCTAAAATACTACAGTACGCTTTCATGTAACATATTTTAGAGGATACATTGCGTTATTTGCGCATACCAAACTGTATTAAAAACCAACGATTTCGCGTAGTATAATATTAAAGTTCAATCAGGAGAAAATTTGTCATACCGTCATACATAGAAAAATTACAAACATAATCCTTAATTCTAAATAATGAAAGTAACAGTTTTTCAGTTGATTTGAAAAAGTCGACGCAAGTTATGAGATAGCAAGAAGTACGAGGGATTAGTGTGCAAAATGTGGTAGTTGGCGCAGACATATTAGATTTGTGAAAGTCACATGTGGCATCCGTTGTCCATCGCTTCGTTGTCTTATTTCCACCCCGTATAACGAGAGATAAACGATCCTAGCAGCAAGACGTCTGATGTTTTTCGCGAAGATTTCGACTGTCAAGAAGATTTATCGCCGAGTGTCCTTCTTTGCTAGACACACGGACTAATACATTTTCAACGAGTCCTTTGCGTGAATCTTACTTTCCTAGATGACAACATATAAAGAAAGAGATGGGAAAATATAAAAAATTTTTTTTTCATAAAATCAAAATCTAAATTTCGGGCGAAGCCGAGAAATAAAGCTAGTGTTTATGTAAATGCCCATTTACTCCCTGTTTGCCTCTACCTATCAGATATTAATTATATTGACTTACCCATACATAGATACATATTGACACTCCTAAATAATGTCTAAATATTCCTGATACTTAAATGGTTCCCTGGTACTTAAAATACTTATGTGTCTTTTAACATTCAACTAATATTAATTACCCACATCACGATATGCGAATTCTTATGCCACATAGTGTAGCTACATCTAGGAAGGTATATAAAAAACTTCCATACCGTGGTACAATAACACGACAGACAAACAGATGTCGATTGGGAAACATCGAGAAATATGATCCGTGTTATGCTACTCTGTACGATATGGATTGACGTGTATCAGAACAAGGCCGATTGCAACTTCAAGCTTGCAAACTCGGAGAATATGTTTGATAGAAGCTGCTAAAACTTTCATGCTCAACTGCAGCGTACGTTGGTACACATTGCACGGGCGCAAACTCTTGCAAAAATATACCACTTTATACCAATGTGAAAATGTACACAGCTACCTTTTGTATCTTGATAACTTTTTTCTACGTTGCATTGATCACTTTCGTCCTTCTACCCCTTTCAGAATAGGTACAGTTACTTCTCTTCAAGATGTATTGACCACTTTGATTCCTCCACCTCTTTCAGAAACCGTGCATTAAATGCTTTACACCTCTCCTACCTTCTTGCTCTTTTCCATTTCCCTTGTCACGTTTGCTGTTACAGAAATGCGATAGGGGAAGTGCTGCCATAAATTCAAAAAATTGTTTCCAATTTTTGCACATTTTTGCAAATGTTGTTGGAAGAACGAAGTCGATTAAACTGAAGTGGAAAAAGTAAGATTATTGTATAAAATGTTCCCCTCACCCGGGCTTCCCATTTTGAATACATATCTAGGTTTCAGAAAGTTTTTTCCAACAGTTCAGATTACAGTTTACAATTTAAATTAAATCGATAATTTTCTTCCTTTTCGTAGACACGTTTTCCAGAAAGTAAAAGGTTGTTAATATACCCCGAGCAGGAAACGTATCACTGTTTTAAACAATTCATTTACTAAAAACGTATTAATTAATAGACGTCGCACAGCAACAAATGTAATAAAAATAATGATTGCTTGAATCGCGGAATTAAAATATTGATTTATGTGAACCCAAATTACACGAAAAGCATTTAATTTCTATATGAACACGTTCACTTCGCCATCGACGATTGTAAATTGAATTGCACCAAATGTGTACCACGTCTTGTTAACACACATATACGACAGAATTACACAACTGTACACAATTTTTGTACCTTCAGCATTCATTAGTACGTTTTTAAGCAGGACTCATCGTCGCTCTTGTCCGCACAAACTGTCGCGAAATAAAAAGGAATAAACCAGCAGAAGTAATTCTTTCGATAAATACAATAATTACAGGAGCATTTTAATAAGTCGAATCCGGCACTCGTCGGGACAGGTTTCTCGGAAAATCGTGAAAAAGACAATCGTCTCGCTGCAAGGGGTAGAATTATTCTGTCAGTTGTAAGGAGGGTAACTAGAACGAAACCTGACTCGTACCTTCGCGTGGATACAATGATGAACAATGGGAAATATCCCCCAGGCCTACTGGGCTTCCCGAAAACTCTCTGAAGGCTGGTTGCCGGAGGAGAAGAAGTCTGCCCCTTATTATCTACCCCTTCGTAATGCCTTCGCGTGGCAGTCGAGGAATATCGATAAAGGTATTTCCGTGGCTGGAGCTGCACGAACGCCCCAAGACGTCGCGACGGAGCATCATTTTTTAAAGAACCACGGCCATAAGCATCGGGCGAACCTAAATCATCTGCCTTTACTGAAGAGCGGTATCCTTCTGGACGTATAACAAGAGAGAGCGATATCGAGAGCGGTACAGCGGAAAGAACAGAGAGAATGATAACGCAGTAAGGGTGGCGTCAGCAACTGTGCCGTGACCAACGAGGGATGTAAGAGGTTTACTGTTGCTAGGCAACCTGTTGCCACGGGCACCCATCATACCACCATCAGAGGACTCAGTAGGCCACGACTTTGCGCACGGGTTGAGTGAAATCAAGGCACGACAAGAGACCAGGCTGGGATCAGTCGATCAGTATGCCCGCAGAATTTGATTAACGAATCTGAATACGTCTACGACTCGTTCCTAAAAGTCAGGGTGGTTTTCTTCGTGATGGCCATTTGCAAATCACTACTCTACGAACTATCGAAGTTCTTCGCCACTCGGTACAGTAAAATCCCGGTAACTCGTGCTTCGGTTAACTCGAGTACTGTCTAAAATTAATTAATTAATTCAAAATTGTGTTTATAATTTATCGATTATTTTTGCTTATGTGACAATGTTGGCACAACTAGTTTGATTCTACGGGGTGGCTGTTTCAATGTGATTATGAGAAAGTTTCTGAGGAAGGGAGTGTTTGTTTCACAATAATATTAGGAATTCGCCCGAAATGGATTTTAAATGAAATGTTACATACACAGTGTCAAAACGTTCGATTGAATCAATTTTGCCACATCTTCCAATAGAGCAAGGTATAATTCCATCCGAGTGATTATTGACGAATTTTCTCTTTCGAATTATTAATACTTCCATTCACTTTTCGTGTTAAGAAATACGTCGACGTTAACTAACTTATTACAAATGGAATTGATAGCAATCGCGTGTAATAATTTGCAATATATGACATGTACCTAGTAGGAGAATGTTTACGTAATTCTTTAATAGCAGCACTCATCACTATATTCTAGTGAACGCGTTTTCACTGTCAACCCACAAAGATATTTAATACAGCGTGTCTAATGCTATGGGATCAGCCTCTGCGTTCAGCTTTCTGATAGTATTAATTCCGTCCATTGTGTAGCTTATGGGGTTCTATCGCAGGTATATACATACATGCGCCACTTCAAATATCGTGTCTCGTATATGGTACGGTTACTTAATAGCATGGTCGATCAAAGGTTAGCGAGGCTAAAAGCTAAATACGAGGACGCATTATTATCAACCACCGTCTAATTAAAAAGTGGATAAAGAAAATTTCATTTTGCAATAAAAAAATCAAGTATCTAATTTTATTGAAGATTCTGTATGAAATGATCTTCAATTTTTTGTCATAATTTTAGTTCATGAATATTGTAAAACAGGGGGACAGAATTTCTATCTGGGGAGCAATAGAACTGTGGTCATCCATTTGAACGTGTTGGTGGGCAGATAATAAATTTAATCATTTTTATAGGTTCTCCGTAATAATTATAGCGTTTAACTAATTTCACTGAAACTCTCAAACATGAAGCATTAAAGTTGTTGCAAGATACAATGCAAGATGAAATTCAAGTATCATTTCTACCATTAATATCGAGCCATCTAAATTCAAATGTGTTGTGTGATAACGTGCATACAACTAGTATAATTGGATCATACACTGGTCTCCTTTAAATTATGTATACGTATAATTATTTATTGCAAAATCAGAGTATTCTAAGGCCTTACATACCCCCATATCTTGAAAACAAATACTAAAGTCATATAAACTTTGTAAACAAATTCAAACTTCACACTGATAATGAACACACTTATTAGATCCAGCAAAATAAAACTGCTTTTAAAACAAACTGTACTTTTAGCAACTTTTTATGTTTCTTTTTCTACCACTTCTAATTAGCTCGAAATGCGTACTCGCGTTATGAACAATTCTCTATCCACCCCAGGAACATAAATTCTGTCTTGTCGCTGAGCATTCACGTTCCTGTCAGCCAAAAGGCACAAATAGGGGGAATAAAACGTGCGAAGCCGTTCGTGAAGTTAGGCGAGCTTGTTCTCCACTACACTTATCCACCCTCGCGGATGGGCGTATGTCCACCAGAAAGTTTTATTCTCGAGCGTGACACTCTGAAAGTCAACTTTCCGGTGAACACACACCAAATTCGATGTTCATTCTAAATTAAGAGTATGTGTGCGCCGAGAAGTTCCTGTTGGAACAATTACTCTCGGAAAGTAAAAAATCTTGAAGTACCACGTATAGTCAAACTTCCTACGCTTTCATCGTCGGCTTTCACTTACTGCCTACAGCTAATGGCAGACAAGCACATTGAACAATAGAAGAATGCCATAGTGAAAGAATAATATTATATTATAGGTATAATCGCAACTTTTGGTAACAATATCGTTCACTGAAATTATGTATGATTTGTATCAATACCCTCTTGAACCTATCGAGTATTGGCAAATCTATTGACACCAATAGTTTTCAATTTTAACAGAATTATTGAAAAGTAGAGGACAATATTTGGAGTTAACCCAACTACGTCTCTGGGGTCTTTGTGACCCAATCGTATTTTCATTTCTTTAACCCTAATACCTCCCTGGGGTACTTGTTCGATCCACTCACGTTTTCATTTCTTTGCCACTCTTCCGTCTTTGAGATAAATATAAGGAATATTTAAGGTAAATATTCTTGATCATTCACATAGCCGTCACCAGGGGTCACTTTGTGCAACCAAGGGTTAGATTCTGACAAACATAATTAAATATATTATGAATAATGTCGACCTGTTACGTATTAAATCCGACGAGTTACATGCTTCAGATGAAAATTAGCAGGTTAACTTTCCAAACAACGTGAAAAATGGTTTCATTTAATATCTAGATGGGATCACTTCATTCATGCCAAAATCCTACGTTTGCGATATATCTTCTTTTAACGAGTAGTAACTAATTTAAATTTTAATGTTATAAACAATTCTGCAAGTTTTTTTTACAAATCTCCATCCATCCAGAGGTAGGTATACATAGATTCACCCCTAAAAACAGTCGCCATAGCTTTTTCAACACCCTATACAACAATGGCACAGCGATTAATCAAGAACAGCTGTTCAAAAAATGTATCATAATCGAACCCCTGATAACGGTCCATATACTACAATTAAATGTATAGTTGAACTGAAGGGCGCAGTAGGGTTAAGCCCAAAGTGAATACTGAATCATAATTCCAGACAGTGACAAATAAGGGCTAGAACGTAGAACGATGTTTTGCAAACAATCAAGGGCAGTCGACAATCTCGTCACGTTCGCCTATGGGTTTGAATCTGGTTAACCAATTCGTTGAATGCATAGCTCGGGAACTCGTTGCATCCGGCACGATATGCAGTCATCCGTTATCGATTACACAGATAAAATTGTATCCCCCGTGGTTATGTCCACTCAGAGTGTTCCATGGGTCTCTGCCATTAGTGCAGGTTATACGCTTTCCAACTCAGAATAATGTCACAGAGCACGGAGCAAAATAGCTGGTCATGGACGAGACACGTATATTGGATTCTAGCGAAGATGCTTGGCGGTGGATGTAACGTGTATTTCGTGGAATGTGGATTTTTAAAAAAAGACACTTTTTTAAAAGAGAAATTAACTGAAATTGTGCAATGAAACTGTTTCATACAAGTTTTTTGCATGAGAAAATCGTTTTTGGAAATCTGTCGCGTACACGTGCACTTGACCAAGAATTGATTAAATCTTCAAAACCGATATTTTCGAAGACAAAGCCATGTTTAAAGAAATGTATTTTGCAATTTCGGTTTACTATTACTCAAGGTTTCGTTTTGCCTACAATTGTAGCATTCTTACTACTACCCTGGCAAATACTTTAAAGCTTTCAAATTACCACATAGTCTGCAAAGAAAGTGGGAAACACTGGGTAAACTGAATTTTAATTTTTAATCCATTCTCACAAGAGAGTAGTGTAATCTTTACATTGCTTAAGTTAATGTATTTTATAATTTTGCCAGTTTGTTCCGTTACTTGCATCGTCGTTATAAACGGACTGTATTACACTCTGAACTAATTACTAAAACGTTTTACTCCGCTTTTACAAGTAACTAATTGCTTCATCTTTTATGCATTGCTGCGTACAACATCGCGTAGAAAACATAGAAAAACCGTGCATTAATGGAGGTTCCCGTGTATCAGGAGTTTCAGTTCCCTAATTTCTGTGCATTTCAATACTTTGAGCGCGGTACTTTGCAGGGCGGAACTCCGCAAATTAATTCGCTACTCGTGCCCGTTTAGCAGAGCGCGTAAAACAGCAGTTGATTCCGAACGAACTGGAGTAGGTATGGCGATAACGTACGTAGATTTCACTAATTTTGGCGCTAGCAGATACTTTGTTATAATCGTTTAACCCGTCCAACTAATTCAAAATGCTGGCTCTTCTCATTTCCGAGTCAGCATGAAATTTTACGAAACTCTGACTTTATAACGCTTAGATATTTTGTCGCTGAAGTGCTGATGCCAAACGCCGCGTGAATATCATACATTTGCATGCCAATCGAGTTTTAGTCGGAATAAGTAAATTCTTTTCAGAGAGATTTGTATTATTTATTTTAGGAAATGTGCTCCGATTTGCAGTACGATGTATTCAATGTAGGATATAAATAAATTGTAGATATGAATTTCCGACTGCAACATTATCTGCTTTCATTTTCTATTCATTATTCTGGTTTTTCTTTAGTATTTTATTATATTGCTGACGAAACACATTGGAGTTATATATTTATGTTACCATATGAGATCACGACCTGGGCAAGAGCTGTTTGAATGGAATCGAGTTTAAAACGTAGAACTCAATAAGTATCAATAATTCCTACAGTAGATTTTATAAAAAATATGCTTCGAACACTAAACTTCTTAATCTTATCCCCCTCTCTCATTTGTTAGCAATTTTAATTCACTTCCATTCTAATTTAACATAAATTCAACATCATTGGCTGACTATAAAAACTGTTTACACGAAAGAAAATATTTGTCATACTTTTACTTTAATACTCTCGATTTGCAGATTCTCAAATACAAGGTAGTTATGCGGGAATACAAATCCACAAACGACGTATCCGTCACGTTCTGGATCTAGACTGGCAATACCATGTAAACGAGCCCCATTTCCTCGGTTTCGATCAATCGAATTCAGTATTTGCTTTCCATCAGTTCCACTTGCAGCTGGATTTTTCGAAAAGTCAACATACCCTTCGGGGTAAACAGTAAACACGCATACAAGAGGTATCGATTCAAGTATCGTATCGACGAAGGTTTTCGGTTCGGCTATCAGTACCTGGGTCGCGGCATTCAGATCACGCATTAGGGGGATAGTAGAAGGGAAAACGAAAATGTAAACACCGCTTACGCGTCGGTACGCGGCTATTCGCCCGGCCGGAACGGGGAAAAAAATTTCGTTCCAGGTATACGTACGCGCAATAATCGTTCTGGACGCTTGCGGTAGCACCGAAGGAACGCGAACGAAATGAAAAAGGGATGAAGAAAAACAGTCTTCCATCCCTGCTGCAGATTATTGCGAATAACGTGGTGGTTCCGTCGATTTGCCCGCGGCCCGATTAAACGGCCACCCACGACGTCGTTATCGACAGCCGAATTGCTGAGCGTAAAGGGAGAGACGGGGAAACAATTGACAATAAGATCATTTTATGGCACTCGTATTAAATTTGTCGTTTTACGCAAAAAAAAAAAAAAAACGAAAGGAGTTGATTCGTAGACGAAGGGTAGTAAATGATTTTTCGCGAAATCAAGAAATTGTAGTTGGAAGTGGGATAGTAGCAATAAATAATGGGAATGTATTTGTGGATTATCAAAATAAATAGATAAGTGCAATTTGGAGTTCTATCTTTGTAATGTTAAACTCCAAATGTTACATGGTAGAATTAACAGAAACTTGAGCTCAAAAATACCCTAGTTGAACTGGAAATACACTTGAAGAAGGTATATGTTTGTAGCCAAAGTTATATTGCCTGGAATAGTGAAATGTGTGTCATCTGTAACAGATGGTATCGTTTTATTTTCTAAGAATATTCTTTACTACATAAAATATGGGACAGACAATATAATTGAATTACTTAGGTTTCATACAAAAAATAGTTACGTTCCATTGCGAATTAAAGAACGATCTTTTTATAAAGATCATAGACTCGAAACGCACACTATGAAGATTGAATATTAAATGTCATCAACGTCAATTCGATTTTAATTTTATTTAATGAAAATGTAATATACAGAGTTTATACAAAGCACCAGTATTAACAACACAATGACATACTATTGCAGTTAACATTCGTGTCAAATCATTGCCCAAAAGTCATAGGTATTTTTCATGTTAAATATTTCATACAGTTTTAGAATTTCCTTTGCGTACAATTTGCTTGTTAAATTTAATTAAAAATCCAACTTAAACATTCCTGAGTGTAAAAATTAATCCTGCCTGATCCACGAATATTTTAGCCAGAGAAATGTGAGGAAGTATTTAACTCTTTCGACCAAATTTCCAGCAAATGTCCAGGAAAAACATCCTACATATTGTAACACTGCCCAGGTGTGGCATAGTGTGAACGCAGTCAGTACTCTCACCATCGAGATACAAAGTTGCGAGGACGACGTCGAAGAAAGCAGGAAGTGATGGCAAAAAAGAATTATTCGAGACGGAAGGGTGCAAACTGGAAAATCAAACTTGCTCGTTTCCAGCTGCATTATTTAACAGCAATGTCCGGATGGAAGTTTGCTTCGTACATCTTTCAAACGGAAGTTATGGAGCTCGATTCTTCGAGACAGATCGACGCTATATTACTAAAAATTCTCGGTTATAGACAGAACATTGTTCCTCGACAATACATTAATGTTATAATGAACACCTTTATTCTGGATTATTTGTATAAAACTTGTATTAAAATTCAAGATTATACGTGTTGGATACAAAACAAAAAGAAACCTGTATTTTACTTATGTCCCTCTGCTGGACGAAGGTGTCACATTTTTAACTGAAAAAAGTATGCAAAGAAATGAAAGTATTTTTCTCACGATTTTCGGTCACAATAGGATAGAGATATTTTCACATTTGGTGAAGATAGCAGAAAAAAGAGAAAGGAGAATACAGGAAAACATCTCGATATTCATTACTCAGTTTCTTCCACTTGCAGACGAATCTGCTTTACGAGCCACACATTATCCTCGAGATAAAGGTGAAACTTTCTTGTTTTCTTTGACAAACGCTGTAAAATCACTGCCATCCTCGGCATCAACATTGACTTGCTAGAAAGCGATTGGCAAGTAGCGCTGTGGGACCAGCGTACAGTCATAAAATTGAGTCTCCCATCGGCATGCAACGAATATGCCGGATAACCATTCTAACGCTCGCGACAGATAATCGGCTTGTGGACAGGGAATCTGACGGGAACTCGATACTGAACACGCGCGGACACACTGCGAGTACGTTTCATCTCATTGCTTTTGGAGCTCGACGATAGGCTGACTTTGATACAAATTTTTTCCTAGTTCAATGATGCAACGGGAACGAGACAAGGTTTACAAAAGAGCTGTACCACGAATTGGGGACGGATTGTCTCTATAGCATACAGAAAATAATGTAGAACCTGAAAATTCAGCGATCTGCACGTTTCCGTGGCATGCAAGATACAAACAGAGTATGTATGTTATGTTTTGAACGAGCAATAAATTATTAAAATAATTTCGAAGACACTTGTGTCTCGTTGAAAAAAATTGGATCAGCTTAAGTGAAGTCAATGACTCACGGAAATACTATAATTTGATATGCAGACTGAAATTAGTGATACGAGTTAATAAATCTGAAACTAAGTGTGATATCGAATTTTTGTCTTCTTGGTATTTCTTAATCTAGAGGAGACCATTAATAATATTGATACACCTATATTACAGTTACATATAAAGCACAATACGAAAATAGAATATCATAAACAAAGAATACATTTAGAATATACTATACATATAGGTCATACCATAGACAACTTGATTTTTTTAAAAAGAACTTGCATGTTTTAAATGCTTATACTTGTTGCTCATTTGTTGAAAAGTAAAATGATCATAAACTAACAAAACTAAGATATTTGTGTTTGTAAAAGGATCTATCTTCAGTTATTTCCATTTTGTATAAAATCCATGATGTAATATTTTTCCTTTTTTTTTAAGACACATGTATTAATATATCCACATATAACAACTTTTCTAACATAATCTCTTAAACAGTCTGCCATAAGTTTAATAATATTTATTGAATACTATCTTTGTCGAGACAGAAAGAGACGAAAACGTTTTCATAGAATTGTCAACGTGAGAATGAAGATGAGGAAACAGTTTTCAGATAATAAGTTCTTGACCCCCTCCCCCGTTGCACTTTCCCTTATCTTTTATCTGTAAGAGACAACCACCGTGTCGCCTTCCAGTGAAAGGTGTGGGGGAAGGAGTGGAATAATTAGTGAAGCTGAAATTATAAAGCGAAGTTTGTAGATGACTTGTGCCATTTTCTAACAACTGGAAGAAAGGAAATGCTTGGCACAAAGGAATAATAACTTGCTGCTGATATTTGCTACCATTAAACGAAACAAGGTCCCAAGTGCATCGTTGTTTCAGTTTTCAATTTATTGCTCCTCTTATCCCTAGTTCCTAGAACACTTGTTACTGATCTCCTGATTAATTCAAGCAACAAGTGCTCATTATTTACTTACGCGTTTCTTCAAACAAATATAATATTAGACGAGAGATTCAGAGCTGGTAATATCTCAACTACGAAGTAAGTAAGTCCCTTTACCAAGATAACACTTCGCAGAATTTAACTTTATGCAGTAAACGAGTGCGCAAAGAGAAGATAGAAAATAAGTACTCAGCTAATAGGAGCATGAATAAAATATGCAATTTAAAAAATTACTTTTCTTCTTTTATAGGTGAATTTGTACGTTATAACATTCAGATGGCGGGTTATAGGTACATAATAGAGACGTTTTTATTGAATGCTGATTCATTTCCTGCTAAACTTCTACTCGCAATCATCCTTTCTTTGCTACTTTCGCCGTGGCACTGTCTAAGGTCGAAGAAACTTAATGGGGCGTAGAACAGTTAATTATACTGGAAATACGGGAGCAACAGTATCTAGTCTTTGGCCCCCGCCGTGTGTCACGAGTGATGGAAACGCCAATAAAATGTTGTAGCTCAATTGAGGAAAGGAGATACACATGGAGAGAGTAGATAATAAATATTACTCACACTTGTATAGTAAGAGAAAGTACCTACTCTAGACATTGTTTTTCCATCGTGCCGCAACTTTATCTCATGAACGGGTGTATCGATGCACAATGCACCAGTGTTATTTACGCTGCAATGAGAACATTATATCTTTCCTACTTAGTGCGTAGCACGACAACCGTCGTAAACTTGTATTAGCTACGGGAACAACTTTTAACGGTTGAGACAAAAAGGCTTGAGACGTAAATTATGGCCACAGCGTTATAACGCGCCTCGATGCGTTTGAGTGTGCGGTTTATATTTATACACGTCTCCTGACAGAAATGAATTAAATTACAAAAATAAAGATAACGTCTCGTGTAACAAATCATTTGGATTCCTTCATGGTTTTTATTATAAAAACAGCCTGGGAGAAGTGATTTTGCTTTGTATCAGAATTGGACAAGTTATAACAAAATAATTTGTTGTACAGATTAACTGTTCTATATAAAATAATGGATAATCTTCTGTTTCGAATACGAAATGCAATATTGCTGTGATGAATGATTGCTTAATTTGAATAATTTGGGATGAAAGTGCTGGAACAATGTAGGAGGAAAAATTGTTCGATTACGAATCACATAACGATATAATTCGAAGAAAAATTATTCGCTCCATTCAATATAGTAATTTATAAATACCTGAAGAAAACGTCCAATAAATTAAAATAAATCAGTACTCCAATAACTACCTATAATTAATTTTATTCAAATTTTACCTAGACCTACTTCCTGACTGATAAATATTATGTATTCGATAATTTAAAAACTTCGAAGTATTTTACCTATACGTAATAATATTTATCGTAATTTACTGAGACTGATTCTTAAATAATTTCAATCAATTGAAATGTATTTTTGATTAATATCACGGTTACCCAGAAGAGTTATAAATTCTGCTCACATTATGTCTTAAAACTTAAACCAGCTGCATAAGTATAGAGCTGGGAATACAATTAACAAGAAATATTACGAAACTTTCAGTGCAAGTAATTACACAGTTGAAAAAGAGAATCAACTATTTCAATTCTCATCATACAGTAAAAGTGAAACACAGCTCGAAAAATCGCGCTGTAGAATTTTCCCCTTGATACTTCTCCTTCTTCCTCCTTCTATCGCGTGGCATACATTTTAAATCGTGAAAGCACCTAAAACTCTCGATATTAACCTGTCAATTCGAAAGGCTGACAGTTACATTTCCTTTTGCACTTGCCAACCCCTTTTCACTACGGATAAATAGTAAAGTTCCGATCGCGTATCAATGCGATGTCGATTTTTCAATGACCCTCGAGCTGCAGTTTTCGGTGATATACGGAATAACCGAGTAGCGAGAAAGTGCGCGTGAAAATTTCACCCGTGAGAGTAAATGCGGCCGATTTCCGTGATTTTCGCCCCTTTTTTACGCCGCTGGACAATGACTAGGCGGAAACAGTGTATGTACGATCCATTTTAGTCGTTTCATAGGACAATTTCCGGTGGTGAGTACACGATGTCTTCCTGCGCTTTCATCACTTGCACCGCGAATTTTACGTTTATCGAGAAATCGATGTCACGTCATCTATCAATTCAAAATCCATGCAGCTGAAGTGTGAGATAAACACCTCCCTTGGCGCTCTCTTTCCTTTCATCCAAATATTTTTACTCACATCGAGTCACGCTACAAATAGTACAAATAATGCGGTTCTTTCGAATTTCGATGCGTATGTTAGGCAAGAATAAACAACATTTGTTGTTAACAATCAATCAATGACATGCATTCTATTTTCCCTTATTTTCTACAATCCTTTCACACCTTTATACTAAGTTCTCTATATTCCTTTTATAAAATTCCTTTGATTATGTTTAATATTGTAAAATTAAATTCTCCATTTCATCTGTTAATCTCATTTCATAAACTAATTTTGGCATTGATTTATATTAAACATCTTACGCGAAGTTTAAGACAACAGAAAAAAAAATTCTCCATAGTTTTATCGAGTTCCCCTACCACAACACTGCAAAGGTTAAATGAAATCAAATTTTCGGATTACCGAAGTTCCCTTATAAGTGGTGGTGGTTCGTTCTCGTTTAAAATGCAGATCCGTGCAGAGACGAAGGATTTCAATAAACAGACTTCGCGAGGAAATTAATTAACTGTTCGAAAAGGGGGGAGGGATAAGGGTCCCATCGCTTCCAGGGAACAGTAATCACGTTGGTAAAAGATAAAATAAAGCGACGGCATTCGCCCGTGCTACCGCGGTCGTCGGTAACTCGGTCGAATTAAGATTCCCCGGCTGACACAACGTTAATTGCAAAAATTTTCTCGGGCGATGAAAGTGATAAAGTGTCGGCTGAAGTCACGGCTGTACGAGCCGGGGTACCGCAGAGGCAGATCGCGTCGTTGAGTAGGATGGAAGTTCTCGGAGAAGTTGCGAATAAAAGTGGATCGAGTCTCTGTAGGACAGGACAGCTGAGATTAAGGAACCTCCCTCGTGCCTGCTTTGAAATACAAAGGAGGTCAATGCCCAAAACCCTGGTGGATGGTTTGTTTGAATCGTTGGCGCCTCGCAAACTTCCCCTTCGTTCACCAAACTGACGAACGAAAACAGTGGAATAAATTCTGCGTTCCCAAAGACTAATAAAGATGCGTTTGCTTAATAATATAATGAATAATATATTTTACAGATTTATTCACAATTCAAATCTGTATTAATCTGCAACGTATCTATTTTGTCGTATTTTCTGTTTTAGATTCGCTAACGTGTTCTTAATGGTTCCGTGCTAGTATCTATAAAGAATATATGCATCCTTCATACCAGCGCGAAATGCATTCTTTCATGCAAAAAATAAGCTATTCTTTCCAGACACTACCTCTTTTGTATGCCAAGAATCGCGAAAGGTGAACCGCATTGAAAGGGTTGGATGCAAAAAATATCACGAGATTGAAGTACCTAATACACTAATAATCGTTTAATTTAATTTTACAATAAATACCGTTCATAATAAACTAATAATTTGTTTAAAAAGTGCTAAATAAAAGAATAGGAAAAAAATGACGAATGGAAACTAAATTAATTTTATGGCATTTTTTGTTCTAGCTTGAATTTTCACACTGTATACATAACAATAAGCAGGATATAATTTGTAGATAAATTACCATATTTCAGATAAATCGAATATGTGCAATAAGATGTTTTCATATGAAGTTTGGGTTTCGCGAAAATTGAGTTTGAAACCCCGTTGGGTAGGCATGCACTTTTGTAAATGAAAAATGGTTTTAATAAATTTTCACCGACGGCACGAAAGATATATCCAATAGAATGCGGCAAGTATACATCTAGAATTCTTACTATTTCCTCGATCCCGATACGATTTATTTCCTCTGTGAAGGATGTGGAATGAACTTTTGGGGCCGCTCGCGCAAACGGTTAACCGTCAAAATGGTTTTTCTGCTTTCACTCTAGGAGGAAAGGTAATTACGCTTTCCGCTGGGAATTAATGGCAAAAACTGAAAGACGCTTTTGATAAAGTGAAAATGCCATTGCAATGGAGATAAATATTGCACCCACAACGCTTCCGACCTCTCAAGGATTTAAACCCGTTTGACCTGGATAATACACAAAGAGAAAATCAAAAAGACACACATAGAAGTCTAAACGAAATATGTACACTGCGTTTTATTCTTTTCGAAAAAGAGATGCAGAATTTTTTTTGCAAAAAAAAAATGGAGCTGCATCCCTCTTGCTGCAAGGTCCTCAATTAATAAATCGGAAACGAAGCCGCGAACGAAATTTCGTCATTCTTGATTTTCGTTTTATTTTACCATGTAGAATCACCCCCTAAAAGGATGCTCACCTATAGTCGAACACCTCTGTGTCATCAAAGAGGAACTAAAGCAGAGGTACTCTAGAAGCTAGAAAATTGTGAGAGTACCCCAAAATTATCAAGAATATACAATGTTAGAACATTTATGACAGTACATTCATATTAGTTTTGATTTTCAATATTGTTACTCCTGTCATCCTTTGTGATATATGGAATACTCACCACAAAGAGAGTGTGTTCCATTATTAAACAATTTATTAATTCAAATACCGCAGATCTATTGATACACATAATAATGCTACCATTTTAATAAGAGCTTTTTGTGAAATCACACATTTTTCTTTTAATCGAGTATTTTAATGCCATTGTACTATTTGCCCCTGAACGCTAAATGCAATGAGACGAGATCGCAACAAACTCGTTTTACACAAACATACGCCCTTGCAAACTTACGGACCAAATTATAAGATCAAGTTTGAAGATTAACTACGAGACTTTCGACCAGAGCCAAAGTTTTGAAACAAATTTGAATAATTCATGGATGTCCTGAAGGTATGATGCATCGATTTATCAAGAAACTTGTTGAAGTTACTAACATTACTTATGAAAGTGTCACATGAAGATTTGCAGATCTACTACAGCTATAAAATGTGAATAATTCTGGAATGTCACAAGATCTATGGAAAAGCATCAACATGAATTCGTGCTACGGATACACTGGCTTACACGGTTGTCTATATACATTGAGAAGAATAAAAAATTATGAGAACCATTACCTAGCTATTCTTTCTTGATGCATAGATTGATAACACTTGACCCAAAATTTGAATATGAAAAATAACACAACAGGTACAATCATTTGAACAAAACTGTGAGTGGCTATAAGTACTTTCACTTTCTAAATTTATGTCTGAACACGGGTGTATTACAAATTTATAGTTTTCAAAAATATAACTTAATAATACCCGAAATTCAAATCTTAAAAGTATTTAGATCATAGCGACTCGGCGCTATAACTGGGGTGTGGTGATACAACTACCAGTAAAGGAGGGTACGCACCAGCAGGGGAAGTCGAACCGACCAAAGATACATACTAACGGAGGATAATATCGACGGCCAATATCACTGGTGAGAATAATCGGCGGTCGGCAGGGACTGTTGGGAAGCACAGACGAGGCATAGAATAGACCTATCAAGCAATGTATTTTTGTGTCGCCGGTTTAGGGGGTCCTAGGACCCCCTTGCCATTTTAGTGTCGCATGCAACGTTACCGGTGAAGTCTCAAAACAGATTGTACCAGTATCTCGCTGAAATATTCCAACTTGCACTTATTCTTCCATCTTAACACTATATTCGTATTCTGGGGTTCGGTAGGAACAATCGAACAACATTTTAAGTTACATATTTTATTCTTACATTCTACCATAGTATTGCAAGTTAAAGAAATTCTTATATACGACTAGAATATTTGACAATCGCAGCCATCGGCTCGGTTCTCACCGATTACCAGGTCTCACCGCGAGGAGGTTGCTGCTCTTGGAGACCCGTAGAGAGATAGATGGAATCAAAGTTCCATCGATCTCCCTGTACATGAAGCCTACTAAACCAAAGAGATGGATGGAAACAAAGTTCCATCGATCCCTTCGGTTTAGATATAGGATCTAGGGAACTGCCAAGCAATCACTCGATTAAAAGAAATTCAGGAAAGAAGGAAAGGCGAAGGGTAAGCATGAAACAAGTATTGGACGGCGCAGTTCCTACCACCCTGCTGTCCAAGTCGAAAGGGAAAAGCGCTCGGCGCCTCCCAGACGATTCCTGTTGCTCCGATGCGACTCGTCAGGAGCAAACACTTGACCTGACTCAAGCCGTCCAACACGGAGATTGGGTAATCGAACCGGGTGACTTACGCAGGCAGTGTACCAAAAGGTGCACCCCCTACGCCCGAAACTTTTCCCTTTGGACAAGAACACCAAGGGATGAAACTGATCCACCCATACCGATTCCATGCTCAGTCACTTGCTTCCGCAAACGGAAGCAGCGGTAACCTCCTCATCACAGATGAGGAGCCAATAAACGAACAACAAAGTTAATGAATTAGTGACTGCTTGGCAATTTTACATGGGACCTTAAATACTTCATACTATAATAAATTAGCCTAGCCTACCTTAGATGTCTTCTTTCACTGTCACTTTGCACGATCACTTTTCACTATCACTTTTCACTATCACTTTTCACTATCACTTTTCACTATCACTTTTCACTATCACTTTTCACTAGTAACGGTGAACCTGAAAAGCTGAAACAATCAAGTACTATATGTTAGTAACGGTGTGGTCGGCCTGGAAAGAAATTAAGGAAAAGCTTATTGAGTTGGAGACGATCGAGATAATTTCGACCAAAAGCAGAGCACGCACGAGCATGCAAAACCACCGCAGAGATAAGTACTTGAAGGAAAGAGCAGAGAATGTAGACCCATCGATGAGATGCATGACAGAGTGACAGAAGTCACAAAAAACCATCGAAGACATAGACGAGATGAAATGAATCAGGGAAAACCATCGAAGACATCGACGAGATGATATGAATCAGGGAAAACCATCGAAGACATCGACGAGATGAAATGAATCAGAGAAAACCATCGAAGACATAGACGAGATGAAATAAATCAGGAAAAACCATCGAAGACATGAAATGAATCAGGGAAAACCATCGAAGAAATTCACGAAAATGAAATAAATCATTTAAACCCATCGAAGAAATGCATCAAATAAAATAAATCATGCAAACCCATCGAAGAAATACACAAAATAGAACGACTCGCGCAAAATTCTCGAAAGTATGCATGGAAATAGGACAGATGATGGAAAACGATTTGACATTCGCAAAACAATAAAATTTTAAATGACTTACCGAACCCCAAAATTTCATCAGCACCAAGCGAATAAACGAACCCAGGCCAGAGGGGCGAAATCCTGACCAGGTCCCCAGCAAGTTCAGCAGTTCCGAATGGTCCAGGTGGCTCGGCAGCTCCGGGGGGAGGGGGAGGAAGAACCAGGTCCCCAGCAAGTCCAGTGGATCCAGGTGGCTCGGCAGCTCCAGGGGGGAGGGGGAGGAAGAACCAGGTCCCCAGGAAGTCCAGTGGATCCAGGTGGCTCGGCAGCTCCAGGGTTCCCGGAGGTCCTTCAAGTCCGGAGGACCGACGACGACTGAGTACATGAAGATCTGTGAGCTCCTTATGTAGACTTCGAGGGATGATGTCCCCCGATCAAACCAAGGTCGACGGTTAGTTACAATTGCGAAATCCAGCGAATTCTTCGGCAAAAATGGATTTTCGGCTAAAATATCCATTCCAGTGGCTATTGCTGTGACAAATAATGTTAACAACATTTACACTAACCGCCCAGTATAAATTATTATTAACTATAATCGATAGAACTCGAGATATCAAGCAATTTGTAACATTTGGCCTTGGATTTGCAAATGATTTTCTGCGCCGACTGAATTCTCTTTTATTCTCAATGTTTAATCGTTCGATACATTAATGTTAATGCTTATACATATCACGTAGTATTATTTATAATGTATAAATACGTTTTAGTTGAACTTAGTGTAAGTGAATAGTTGCAGGAATATTTGGAGAAATATGAGTGAGATACTTGTTTCTCCCCCTTAGTTCACCTTATGGGAATTCGCGTTCACATCACTAACACGTAGAGGCACGGTACTCTATGAAACACTTTTTGGCAGGCACAGGCACTGACTCTACAATCGCGTTGCACACGATTACAAAATCATTTTCTGTTTTTAAACATCCTTCAGTTTCTGAAAAAGTCTTCTAAGTAACGGGTATATCTGAATGGAATCCTGTTAAATTAAAAGGCCTCCCACATGGTCCAGTAATCGATGAAATTGATGCGCGAATTGAGAAATCACGAGATAATATGCACTATGCCATGCACACACTTCACTGAACCGATGAATTTCTCAGGGCTAGACAAACTTTTATTTCACAATGCGGGTTTCAAAAGTAACTCGATCTTGCAATTTATAGCTTGCACGGGCTTTGAAGAAATGCCATTTCTGAACGCCATAGTGTCTTGATCCACGAAATGGATTTTCGGAGAGAAATCCGCGTGAGTCGTTGACCAACCGAGCCAAAGCATACCGTAACAAAAGCCTACCCTCTTATGTCACACGTATACAAGTACGCAACACCTTTCAGCATTTCAACACATTTCAGAGTAGTTGCTGAGTTGGACGCTGTTCATGAACAGAGGTCGCTAAATTCAGTCCTCAAATTAAGGGTCGGTAACACAGATTGGGTGGCGACACGAAGTCCCATAAGGTGATGGGTCTATTCTATACCTCGTCTGTGTGGGAAGTAACGAGCCGACATAAAAGTGACTATGAACAGTAAAACACCGACCGAGGATAGGCCACTGACGGTCGCGGTATACCATCGGGGGGCAAGGATCAACTTGGTCCGGTGTACCTGAATACCAAGCGGTTGTAACAACTCATGTGAACTAGAAAATTAATTAATATATTAAAATTTGCATTCGCTATTTCGTTCTCCGTGCGCCTGATTTTCGCATGTCGGTCCGCGGACGAGCTGTGCCCCAACCGAAATGGGCAAACGTTTAATTTAAATAAAAATTTCGAGTAACTAATAAAAGTATAAAAAATTTATTCTTATGTGTCGGATGAATATTACCCGGATGAATTTTACTCGACGCATGACGAATAATTTTACTATTCGATGAATAAAATTGATTTTTTTTTAATTCGTCGAGCGTTTCAACTTCAGCGTCCAATAAAGTTTTCAAATTTAACTTTATCTTTAACTTTATTCGACGTCGAATAATTTTCTGGCGCGCTTTTAAACCGCCGAGAACCAGGGAGGTCTGTTAGACCTGTGCAGCAGTTGGTATGAAACCTTCCGATGATACTTTTACCATTAAAGGTACGAGGACGCAGCGATCATTTTTGGAGGAAATATATGCTGAATGGGTGACTGACTTAGCTTCGGTAAACTGCTATATAATTGTTCGTTTTAATGGGAATGTCCGATTCCTTTCATTCGTTGAGCGGTGTTCAAAGCTTTTATCCTATGAGTCATATTTAGACTTTATCTTTAGATAGAGTCTATTTTAGACTCTATCTTTCCTTGTAGCTGAAACTTTTTTCTCTGAAGATCATTATTTAAAATTGTGACTTGTGCCTGAAGAACAACTTAATTTCAGTAAATAATAGGTATCCTACATTACTCATACTATTTTCCGTACAACGCTAAGTTAAATTAAATCGCGCTGCACATTGGACAGAAAGTTGGGAATGATCCTACTTAGTGATCAAGCTCAATGATTCATCTTATGTACTGAATTATTTCTATTGTATTTATATTTCATCCCAATGTTCATCTGTGCCGTTCCTGCATTTGTAAGCTATCTTCTTCAATGTAATCCGGGACCCTTGGCACTTTTCTCTTCCATCCTGCGCGTCTTTGAAGTTCACTGTCTAAATCCTGGGAGGTCGGGAAGCTTAAAAAAGGAAGTTTCCTCCCTTTGACGGTGGATTTCACGCAAGGCTAAGTTATGCGAAGATGCTTCTTGTTTAACCGCAAATTGGGTTTGCTCGACGCGAAGTAAGAACCCTCGCGGAGCACAAAGGTCCTCGTCCTTTAAATTAATTCGCAAAAGAGACAAAGGAGCATTCGCTCGTCACGAAGCGTAGCCGTTCGCGCTTCACGCTTGACGAATCCCCGACGGAGTAAATATTAGTCAAGTGGGACTGAGAATAATTGGATAAATAGTTATCAAAGTTTATCGCGATCCCCTGGAGTACAATTTTCTTCCAAACGGAATCACGCGAAAATCAATTGTTTGGCGATAAATGTACACGTACATAGCATAGAGTTTCTTGTGACGTGGAAAGAAATTGTAAAAGTAAGGTTCACGAGTTATCCAAATTATTTCTTAGAAGCACCTTAGTACAACGCTAGGGGGCATAATTTATTCAGTCCACTTTCAGTATTTATTCAGTTTTCTGATTCCTAAACAGATGGATGCTTCTTGTGCTTCGCCACGATTCCAGTTTATTTTATCATATTCGATACGTGTCGCGTTCGATCGATTTTAGTTAATCGTCGGAGGTTATACAGCAGAATTCCATCGTGCTGGACGCCGACGCATCTATTGATTTTGCAGGAGTGGGAGAATGAGGGAGAGGAAATAAGGGAGGGCAACGGGGGTAAAGGTGGTCCGACAGTCTCCTCTGACCGATGCAGCTTTACATCCTAGAAATATCTTTTTCTATAATACATCATCCCATGTTGCGTCACACCAGTCAAGCACATGACATTTCCATTCATCCCCAACTATTTCAAAACTATCGTACGACTCACCATAACCATTGCAAAAGCTGTTTCCCAACATCTCACAAGTTTCACCACCTGGATCAATGATTTATATGAATATTGTAGGAAGTAGTAGTGTCAATTTCAAACAAATTCTCCAATTAAAGCAGAAAACTTCCTAGAACAATTTACTTCGACATTTTCGCGATAATAATAAAAAAAGGAACTTCGCATTCGGCTCTCGTGGCAAGAAGAAAGGGACGAAGTTACAGTAGGGAAAGACCAAGAGGATCGGAGGGATGATTCGTCTGTTGTCTGTGGATATCTGGAATGAAGTGGTCGCCTCGGTCGAAGGCGAATACTCGGGTAATCCTCCGATATACGTGAGGAGAAAATCAGATTTCTTAAACGTCAGCCAGCCCGGGGAAATCCGTGGTTCAAGCTGGCCGGGTGAAAAATTCGCGGGGATTTTTTCCCAACGTTCCTCTGCAAATCGTAATGGACTGCCTCTATCTGTGAAACCTGAACCCAGGGGGTGAGACATCATTTTTAGCGGAGGGTAAGAAATTTGAATCCCGCATGAGTTCCACAGCTCACACACTTTTCTATCGTTAACAATATTTCAATGTCGGTACATGTACCTTCTAAAGTTAGGATATTATAAAAGTATTTGTACTTTAATTACAGTCCGGATGTTAATCAAACGGGATACCGATAATTCGATGGTAAATTAGAAATACGATTCGGGAATATATTTTCTGGCGCAAATTATAATTATTCGTTTGGCGTTTGTCAAACAAAAGAGGGCGAGGGGATGGTGTGCTTCCAATTGAATTGTTCACGTGCCCGCGGCGAACGATGAATTTGATAAAACTCCGAAACACGTCGGCATAATTGTGCTCGCGCTTAATTTAAATTCACGATGATAATCGGGGGTCATTAAATGACAATGCTCTGCAGAGAAATAGGTACATCGCCGCTTACGGTTTTAATTTAACTTAACGCCTCGACGATTCAGTCTGGCTCGCACGGATTCGCAAAACGCGAAGTAAATGTATCGCATGCCTTTTCGATTGCAAATTGCAAACTTGACAAGAAGTTCACGCCTTGCTACAAACTCTCTCAAATAAGCAACGCGTCTAAATAAATTCATGTATCTGATTGATTCCGCTTTTCCACAACAAAATGATCTACAAATTCAAACAACAAGTTTAGCACAAACCTTCCTTTTGAACAGTGTACCGATCACAGAAGATCAGTAATCAATCTATTATTGTTTGCTCGCAATTGCACAAAACGAAGGCAACGTTTAAATCGATTTCCCCCCAGGTAGTAAGCCATTAACTTTCGATCCATCTTTTTTTCGAATGTCGACGGAAGCTGCGCACGTTTCACGCAGAACGATTTGAGAACCGCCGCTTTAAAGCCCCACTTATCGAGCGCCTAGTTGGTATGATAATGTAATAAAATAAATGGAGGTTGCTGTTTCCGAACGCTATAGACTCTCGTTCCCTCTCTGTTTCACACCCCTCGGTGTCTTGTTCGTCGTTCTATCCGTCGCGAGCCACCCTCTTCCTCTTTCTTCGTCGTTCACCGACACCTCCGGTACCTCCGTCTCGTTCCCGTACGGCCATCGCGTCCTGGCTCGTCCAGGGTCCTCACTCGGTTTCATTTCAGCCAGCCCTCTCACCCTGCCCGCCCGACACCCCTGCCGCGGAGGGGTTGGAACGGGAATCGAGAAGGTAGAAGGGAATGGAGCTCACCTCGAAAGCGAAATACAACAAGTCCCGCCGCCATTGCTGGGTCACCCTTCAACGGGAGTTTTGTTGCCGCGTGGGTGGGGGTTTGACAGCCCTGTGCGACGAGTCACCCCCTTTCGACCCCGACCGCCTGGGTTCACCAAAGGGGTGGGGACCAGTGGAAGGGAGAGACGAAGGGGAGGAATCGGCGGACGGAGACGCGTGTTATCGTGGAGGAAAGAGAGGGAAGGGTGCAGGTGTGGTGGGAAGGTTGGGACGGGGTGAAAGCTTCTCAGAAGGAAAGAAGGAAGGAGAAAGAATAGTATACGGCCCGCGATAGTGTAGGATATCGGGAGAGAGGGATGCATCTTGTTGCAGAGCGACAGAGGAGTCAGATCGAGGGGAGGTCGAGGATGAGTGTATTTATAGGGAGGAGGTTGGAAAAAGAAGGCGAGATGAACAGTAATACAGAGAGAGGGATGAAGAGAGAGACAGGAAGGGAGAGAGGTCGAAAACTCCGCCCCTGCATCCGCAAAAGCGAGTCAATACTATGACCAGCCATCCTTTCTCCACCGAATACCCTCTCGGCTGCCCGCGCCGCCTTTCTACCCCTTTCTGTCTCTGTGTACCAGCCGCGATGGTATCGAAATTCGTTACGTGTCGCAGCGAGCTCGCTCGACTCGAAAGTTCCCGGCGTCACGAAGCAAACGCGTGTTCTCGGGCAAACGGCGGATTAAGAATGGGATCGGACATGGTTCGAGCTGAATTGAATTCCGAAACAGTCTCGATCTGATTGTGGATGAGTATTTCCGTGCCGTTCTTGCCCGGCAGCCACGCATGGTTCAGTGCCAATGATCTTCTATAATTCCCTTAGAGATCGCTTTTAACGAATTCTACGTATTCTCGGAAATGGTAACTCCTGGCCAGGGGGCGCGCAAAAGACGCGTATAGCCAGATGATAGACGGGGAGTCATTTTCAAAGAGCTCCGACTCGAAGGAGCATTCCGATCGAAAAAGTATTAAGGGTGGCTCACCCCCGTGCCGGGGCGTTTAACTCTCCGATTGCTTTGACAACTTAAGCAGGCCCTTAAACCTTGCTCGAGCCTCGATGTAATTTATAAGCGGCCGAGGGGTAATTCCGTTGGGGACCGTCAAACTGCCATGTGGCAAAACCCCCGAGGGAAAGTCAGGGATTATACGGTGATAAATAAATATGTACGTTTATGCAACAACCACCGTGACCCGGGGAAGCCTGTGCGCGTCGGACGCTAACATGTATCGCGTCAAATTTCGATTCGGTATCCTGCGCGAGCACCCTCCGTTAAATAAACAGAAATTAAATCCGTTCGGGGGTGGCGAACTTTGACCTCCGGCGTGAAGCAAACAACGTCGGCTCCGGTGCATCGAATGGTTCAGAATCACATTGCTTTATTGGCAGAGAATTTAAGAATTTCAATTCTGAATGTTTAAGAATATGTTTCCCCTTTTATTCAACGAAGGGTGAAAAATCACGAAGCAAGAGAATTCAAGGAAGAGGAGACTGAAGAATGAGGTTTTTAGAAGATTAAAGTGGGATTTGCAGTAAGTGAGGTAGGGCTGTGAGAATTCTTTGATAAATTGCAGTTCGTCTTGTTAGTGTTACATATACTTTTTACAAGAGCTGGAAAGGAAAATTGATTTAGAGCACAGCGATTTTTATGCTTGTGTACTTTTATTACAAGTAGTTACGTAATCGTTACAATACATGTTACGTGACTCAGTAGCTAGACTTTTACGGCAAATAGTATCACAACACGAAATATACAAGGAAAAGCACAGACGAGTATCTTTTTACAGCTGTGAGAAAACTCATACCAAACTTACTCTTACATTGCAGACCTTATCTCAGGTAATCTTAGATCGTAAACGAGGGAAATGAATAAAGAATACAAAAGATAGGTCAGTACATTCTGTCGTTCAAATGTGAAACAAGATTTCGTCGTGGTTTCGTAGAAATCTTTCGGGGGGAACAAAACGACTTGGTCAACACGTCGAACCTAGTGTTCGATAAACATTTCTATAATAAATAAATGTGTGTGTGTGTATATATATATATTTTTACGCAGCAACTGAGTGTCTCCCGTTCGGTTTAGATACCGTTTAACTGTTAACTAATTGTAAGTATTGTAGGTATCGATTCGTTACCTTTCTCGAAGTATCCATCGTTATTCGATCTCGGTCTGGCGGAAAAATGAAATCGTCAGACGAGATCGTAGATTCATCAGAGGCTTTTGCTCGGGGCTTTATCTTTAGGCCAAACCTTTTTCACACGTAGAAACGATCAGTTCCAATCGATCCTCCCCAGTTACTTGGTTTACACGAGTTTCCATTTATTTAGTGAATTTTTCCCGAATCGTTGGTCTTGAAATAATGACATCCGTGACTACGCTGCACCTAAGTTACTATAGGTAGGGTCGTTGGTAGAAGAAAGTCTCTCGTGTCGTATGTTAAGAAACAGTATTACGAAGGAATCTGAAGCAATCCTGTGACACGACTAACTCCTTAATCGTTCAGCTGATGTCGACTAATTCCCGTAGTCTAATGTCCCTTAAAACTCGACCATCAATACCGTCCAAGCAGAAACGAGTGAAGTGCATCACAGAATTAGTTAAACATTTCGCAGAAGTTATTCCCGACGCCACGAAGTCAGTAGAGTTTATCACTTATTCGTAAACTGTAACGTGGCACTGTACAAACATCGACCTCCGGGAAACTTCTAAACATTCCTTCCTGAAAGTCCTCGGTGCGTACACGTCCTTAATTTTTGTACATATCGCACAAAACTTTCTCCATGGGAGTGTTGCCGATCGTTCTGTGAAAGTATATCAATTCCACCCTGGAGGCTGGCACTGACCTCAGCAACGGTAGCAACAGCAGTAACCTGCCGAATCGCGCTGGACTGCCAGGTTGCTGCGCTCGGGCATGTTGACCTAACATCACTTGTGCCTGATCCTGCAGGTTCTCTATCTGACTGGAGTCCTTCAGGCCACGGGTTTCTGGAACACAAGCGAAAGCTGCTGTTCTGGGGCTTCATAGTAGGGTACTTTTCCTTGCAATATTTTATATTCTGTGTTAAAAAATATATTCCAAAGAGGATATTTAGTATCATGTAAATTTGATTTATTAAATTTTATGAGCCTTGGAATATTACATTAAATGATATGTTCCTTCAGACTTGGAAGATTCGAATATTTGTAGGGGCATTATTTTTAAACGTGCCGTGCACGTAATGTCAGTTGATTTTGATATAAGTGTTTCCCATCGTTTTTTGAGTCGCGACCTACTTTTATAATATTCAAATAACCTGCGACCCGCCCACCCCTATATAAGGTAAGGTAAATTTAATAAGCTAAAGAATACACATTAAAAATATATATTTCAGAATATAATTCTAATTTAATAATATTTAAAAAAGAAAGAACGTGGCGAACCCCCAGAAAACACTTAGCAACACACAGGTTGGAAATCACTGTGATATAAGTTAGAAGTAGTAACATTAGTGTGAATACTAACCTGGTCTGAATAGGACTATGGCCTTCATGCAGGCGAACTCTGCAGGGTCGACCATGACAGCCTTGTATCTCTGCAAGGTGTCGTGCAAGTGCCTCACATCTGCTGCCACCTGACTCGGTTTACCCGTGGTGGTTTGCATGTGGATTCCAGAATGTGGGTGCGGATGAGGCGATAAGGTCAAAGCAGTTAGTTCTGCGGAGTTGAAAAGGGGCGACGATTCGAGTGGAAGGCACCACTGTACCGCGTTCAGGAGGAAAAGCTCTGACCAGGCTTCCTCGAGGAGTATCACCTGTCACAAAGGCGAACATTTAGACTGTAGCACCTTCCTGTAATCTTTCAATTTTTGTTCCCACTTCCCGGGAATTAAGTTCAAGTATTTCGATGTCCCGCTAAAAGCAATTTGGATAATCAGATGTGTGTACGTTTTACGAGATTCACTCAAAAGATATGATACCACATCTATGAATTTATGAGGACCAGTTTAATTACGAGGTACAAGTGATTAGATGAGTACTTTTGAGTGTTCCTTAATAATCTTTCAAGCATGATCTTGAGGTTAAGATCTAACATTATCATAATTATTTCTAGGTCCTAGGGACTTTCAAATGTCTGTATGCTTTACCATACCCACGTCGGAAAGGAGTTAGGAATGGATTTACGTTCTGAATTGAGCTCAAAGTACCTGGTCTCTGAATGGCAAACTTGCAAAGGACGGTAGATTCTTCGCCCATTTAACAGCCATGAACAATAGCCTCGCGCTGGTTTCATAGACCGTTTCAGCGCTGGCAGGCGAGTACAGCGATGGGATCACAGGCGGAAGTTGCGTGCAACCACTTCTTTGAGGTGTCAATGGTTCTTCGTTAGTCACGTCTATGCTGTCTTCAGACGCATTTCCTGTTACAAAAGGTAGCAAACAGTCTCAATAACGATTAGAATAAAAAATAATTACACTGATATTAATCGAAATTCAATAGAACAAAGAGGAAGAATAATTAGAAGAAAAAAATTGGTGCCCCTTAGAAAGAAGATATTAAATATAAAGTACAGAAATTTGGAGACAGCTTCGCAATCTTTTTAATGTAAATTACTCTTGTCCTCGGTAGAAGACTTCTTTCCAACCCAACAAATATTTTTAAAGGTAAGTAAAAGGAAGAAGTAGGGATATAAAACTGATAAATACCATCCTCGTTATCTTGTCGAGATGGTGTTGGAGGGTTCGTCGAGTTTGTCGTTTGCGCTACGGTGGGTAGAGGTAATGGTGTCGTGTATCTCGCCATAGCCAGAGACACAGGTGGTCTGAAAAATCAGATGTTCCGGTATTTTATTCAGGGCTTTAATCAAATCTTTTCCCTGCCTTATAGCTCTTTATATTAATATTACAAAGTTAACTACAGCAATTACGCGATACTTTTCAATTTCCTACTCCCGTATAGCAATGAATTTTCCTATCAATATTATATCGACAGAACAGATATTTTCACATCGGGCAAAAAGGGATCAAGCGCAATTGATATGAACAGAGCGCCACCAAATCGAGCTTCGACAATGAACGTCGATCTTTTTAGCGACTCGCTGCAACTTGAATCTGTTCACACGCGAGTTTTGTTTACGCACTTTCAGCGTAGGTCGCGTAGAATTTTCGTTTCACCGATTTCGGGTAGGTAGGTGGGCGAAGATAGGCTCTAGAGCCAGAAAGGCAAACGTGGTTTTGTCATCTTTTTCGTACGACTTTTCAGCGGAAACTTTAGAAACGATTTTCTATCGGGATTGTTGAGGAAGCTGAGAACGCAAATGACGTTGTGTGATAAAATTGCGGTTAATGTGCAAACAAGGCAGCAAACAGTCAGTACATCGGGGCATAAGTAAGCAAATTTTCAATCCAATAACGACGCTACTAAAATTTCCACAAAATTTCTGATTCCTATGAATTACGGAATTCTTGGTGTACTCCAAACAGCTAGGCTCGAGTTATTATCCTCGACATGGCTAACAATCATTTTCTATTTCACCTAACTTTCATCGAACATTGTAGAGAATTTTCGTAATTATTATTTTTGTATAATATTTCATGTCGCCTCTGTTCTCCTGCTATTTAATACTAAAGAAGTGTTTTTAAACTCATTCGATGCACGATGGACTTCATCATACCATTATAGTACGTCCGTAAACGATATTTAGCATTACTTTTCTTCCGCATTTGCCACTCAGAACACCAAGTTTCTGAACCAAGCTATCACCGTCTTTTAAACAATCACCACGAGGGCTGCTACAGGACGTCCGGGCAAGGTGGTTCCACCATTGCCCGTTGCATCATCGAACATGGCGATCCCCACGACCAGAAACTTCGCCAATTGCTACATGGAGCTGTGCAAGCAACAACACCTGCGTCCTTTGCCAGTAATCTGCGTGACGCTTCCCAACAGCTTAGATTTCACCACCGATCGTGTGAAAATGGACGACTGGGGCCCGATCTTAAATTCCCTGTCCCTGGACCGCAGTCTGAGGTCGATCAGCGTTCGCAGTAGGTATCAATGTCGCAAGCCGTTAGAGGAAATCAATTCCGAAGACAAAGCGAGGACAATGGGCAAAGCACCGGTCGTATTGTCTCGTTATCTTCTCGAGTGGTTGTCCCACAGCGTCGCCCAGTGCATCAGAAATTCACCAGCTCTTACGAACTTGGAGATAGAAGGCATACCGTTCCCACCGGACTGCTTGGCCGTGCTGTGCGTCGGTTTGTCGCACACGCAGACGCTTCGATACCTGTCCCTTCAGCGCTGCTACGTAGGGAACAGCTCCTGCGAGCTGCTGTGCCGCACCGTGGCCGACGTTCCAAGCATCAGGTCCCTGAATCTCAGTTACTGCGACCTGACTAGCAAATGCGGGCCAGCTTTGGCGGCGGCGTTGTCGAAGCAGAAGCTGCTGCTCTACCAAGACACGTGGAAGCAGTCGCTGAGGTACCAAGAGCCGAACCTCGAGGCAATGCCTGGCCTGCGTCGCTTAACATTGAACGACAACCCTCAATTAGGCGACGCAGCGGCGATCGAGCTGATCGAGGCGATAAGGGACAGTCTTTGGTTGAAAGCATTGGACATGCAGCGCTGTGGCCTGTCGGATAGGATCGTGCAGGAGCTGATGGAGCTGCTGGATCACAACACCACCTTGAACGTGCTCGACGTCAGGCAGAACGCGAACTTGAACGAGGAGATTGTGAAGATAATCATCAAGAGGCTGGAAGATAACAATGCCGTCACGAAGTCCGAGTACAGGTGGCTGGCGCTGCCTCATCAGGATCGCAGAGTTGCATCAGCGGGCACCAGGAAGAGGAACGAGAACGAGAACCACGGGAGAACTTTGTGTAGGCCGCGTAGCGCTATGTCGGAGTTCATCAAGAGGCCTTATCAGGCTCCCGCGAGGAAAACGATCAGTTCGATCAACGCTGCGAAGAAAACTAAGACCAGGCCGCACGTACCGCCGTTCAAGCCAGCCGGCGTTCAGCAACGGCAGCACAAGCAGCAGGAGATCGTTCAAAACGGACAGTCGAAGCAGAAGGTAGCCCTTCATCTGGACCTGCAGTCTCATATTCAGCCTGTCATGGGTGAGCCGTTGAAAAGCACTGAAGACAATCAAACGTACGAGGAGAGCGCCCCACCGGAAACTGAGAGGACGCCGAAGAACGTGGACCCGACGAAGGTGGACGCTGCCACGCAAATGACAGCCAGCCTGGAAGCCGAGGACTCGGCCAGAATTCAGATGGCCCAGATCCAATTAACGGAAGTGAAGGCGGAGCAGGATCGTCTGGTGGAGGAAATGAGACGCAGCGGACTGTTGTTGGCCGAGGAACGGGACCGACGGGAGGCCGCCGAAGAGAAGCTGAACGCGATGAAGAACAATCTGACCGAGTTGGAGAACTGTCTCAGGGAGAAGGAGAAAGAGACGAGCGGATTCCTGCTGCTTAGCCAGCAGTCCTGGGAGGAGATTTGCAGCTCCTTTGATAGGCTTTTGGAGACGCTGGACAGCGTGACGACGAACCCGAACGCGAGCAGGAGGGAAACGACAGAGGCGGCCATTGTTAAGGCCGACATAAAGAGAAGGGTGGCCTCCGTCATCCGGCAAACGAAATCGGAGAATTGGAAACGAGGATTCATCGTGAACGTCGACGAGAGTGACACGATCAGGTACACCGAGCCGATCAGAAAGTTCGCCAAGTCGGAGAGCGACGTCAGGGGCACTTTGCCGCCGATCTCCACCATGCACTTGGAGAGGAACATAGGGGACAGCCCAGACATCGGGTCGCCCCCGTTGGAGAGCAGGATTTTACGTCACGACTCGAGGAAACCGGCGCTGTCGCCTAGGGAAAGGGCGAGGGCGTTGTTCGCCCAGATCGTTCGCGGAGACGCTGTACTTGATTTCTTCAACCACGTGGATTAGCCACGTGATACTTTCGATTGATAGAATATATTATCGACATCGTATGCACATTGTATGCCGTCCATCCATGAAATAGTCACTGATATTTCAGTCACTAAGGGTTCCCATACAGTCCTAAATAAACCCTTATTGAGTTTATATAATTTCAACATTCACTCTAGATATAGATCTGAGTGGATAAAGGAGGACCAAAATATACCAAGGCGAATTGTACTCTGTCCTGAATAACCGACGGCTACGTAATCATAAAATTAATCACGTACTGTTTATTTAGTGATTTCGCGAAAGGAACATTTCATCGACAACAGCATTTAGAGGACAACAGGGAACAGATCCCTTAAAACTCTGTGCATTTCACGCGACTCTCTTCATATTTTCTAACGTTAAACCGCATTCGTCGCTGCATTATCTTTGAAGTTATAGCAATCCAGAAGGTTAAACAAATGAAACTCTGTTGTGTTTCCCATTCTCATTCACTCTGCTGTTCCATCGTCATCCTCGACATCTGTAATCGATGCAGTTCTCCAAGCAAAAGGAAGCCTTTGCACAAGACAGAGCGTAGGATGAATGATTGCGAATATCTGAGAACGAGGGTAAATGGTGCATTCCTGGCGGTAAGTCTGAAAGTGTCTGGCAGAGCAGCGTGGACGTTGAGTAACCAAGGAAGAGCTGGTAATTTCGAGAAAGCGTCGATATCGACGCGGAGCATCGTCGAGAAGCACGCTCGCCCGTCGCTTTTAACGTTCACCCCTTGGCGCTTCTATGGATTTTCCATTAGTTCCAACCTGAGTACCCGGTTACCTGAAAAACGGTCAGCTACGGGCTACCAGTCAAAGGTAATTTTTCATGATAGATCACGCTCGGCGTGGCGTGTCGCGAGCGAAGCCTGCTCACGACGGCGAAAAGTATGCTGCTCTGCAGCAGAAGATCAAACGTGCCAACAACGTCGTCGGCTCTCTTGCTCTTGCCGTTGCTCCCGGTGAATCGCGGTGATTATCGATCGTGCCGAGACCTCGATGTTACCTTTAATCCCCCCTCCCTTGACATCTTGGTTCGCTTTAAAATTCACCGTGGCTTTGTGTCACTTAAACGCACGCATCGGGATGACCCGCGCGAAAATACACGCTACACTCTGTTCTTGGAAGTGGAGCAAGGTTCTCGGGCGACGATGACCGGTGCTCTGCTACTTTGTGAGCTTTGATCAAAGGGTCTTCAGCAATTGTGAACGGAGTTTCTAATATTAGACTACGGCTGACGTTAAAACGGTGGTGATTTTGTTGACACTATGCTCTGACGTATTTAGGATGCTTAGAAGCCTCGATGCAGAGTTCTTGGATGATTTTGATTGTGGTCGATGACATCAGATTCTAATTGACAGAGCTTTGATTTTTGGGAGTAGATGTTTAGCTTCTCCGAGCTGGAAGGGCAGGAGGCGTGTTTTTAGTGATAGTGACGTTAAAGATGAGGTGAGTTTTGAGACGTAAAAATTCTTGTTAATCACTGGAGGAGTGTTAACTCTCGGAAAGCGGATGGTTGGAGTGATCACGCGGAAGTTGGCGCCTGGGTTCTTTTTTATAGAGCAGTAGAGAAGTAATTGTTTCGATTTCTACAGTTTTTTTTATTATTACACTCGGTAACGTTACCCTTGGACCCCAGATGACCCACCACCACCGGCCGAGGGTTAAGGAATCGTCGATAGATATTTTACCGTTGACAAGAAGTATGTAAGTGAAAGATTGAAAGAATTAACTCACCCGAAAACGCCGACGGCCACGGCAGCCTCTCGAAGCGCACGCTCCTGGTCCATCTCGACGAGAGCTTCTGGTCTGATGGTGGCAGTGTTTCTGGGTTGCCGTTCATTCTGCACGGCTGCAACAGAAGCGCACACCTTCGATGTAACGTCGATAACAGGCGTTAATTGCAGCCACGAATTAATTACACGCTGGTAAATTAACGTGAACTGTTCTCCTGCACCGTCTCCCGCACGTGAGCTATTCCCGTTCATCCTAATGTCTGTGGGAATTTGAATGACACGACTCGTTAAAACAATTTTCATCGAGCTTTTGATAAATCATGTTTTTTACAGCAAGGAGAATTCGTTTCATCAGAATTATAATTTCTACGTTCGTATACACTATTTTATAAATGGATTCGTTGATATAATCCTCCGCAATTAAAGATTACCGACATCTTTGAATCGGAAAGAATGGGAAAGTTGGTTGATCCTGGTGAAGGAAAATTTGAAATAATAATGAGAGTAATAGTAATAATAAGTGCATTTATTAGACCGTACATACAAAAGGAGCATGTACAAATAATTTCATTTAAGAAATCCTCCGATAAAAAGAGTTGGAGAATCACGTTGAAAGCGTTGAAAAATACAGTAAAAGGATTAACCTAAATAGCATCAGATGCATGTAACTGTGTTATAAACGCTTCTTCGTTTTCATTGTCTTGAAATATATGGAACTAGCTTTGCTACACGGCTTCACCCGAAATTTTGATTCTATTTTTTGTTGAAAATAGTTACATTCATCTAGATTAGTCAGGCATAATGAGCTGAGGCACATTTCATGATCGCAGAGTTTATCGTTGAAAAGTTTTTAGGCGACAGACAAACACACAAACATACAGAAGCTTTCTGCTTTATATATTAAGATAACATGGGGACACATGTTAAAATATCAATACTCCATCCAATTTGCTTCTCGTGTTTTCCACCATTAGCCCCACATTCACATTGCAAACATACTCGTATGTTATCCCTCGAAAGCTGCAATTCGAAATGAACCTTTTCTCTTTCACGTAATTTCCACCCTTAATAAAAATAACCGTCCATTTATAAATATTGGCAGCTCGGATGGTTCCATCGCGCAGTTCAATCGAGCTAAAATTAAGTAACGATAGTATAATATTATGCAATACGCCGATTCCGCCCTCTCGACGGGAAGCGTGTCGCGAACGTTTCCGAGGGAGACAAAACGACCAGTCAGACGAGACAATCGACGAAACGGGCTCCCGACAACCGTTCAAGAAATATCCTCCGATAATACGATCATTGCATAGAAAGTCCACCCTCCCCCATCCGAGGGGGGAGTTCCTTGGTTATTGAAATATTAGTGGAACGACTTGCCAGCTCGTAGAGTTTTGCCAGATTAATCGAGGAACAAACGTTTGGCCACCACCCTCTCGTCAAACTCACGTAACGCGCCGTTATATCACGCTGCCGGCCTGTGACTGACAAGCGTGAATTTAGCAGACGTGCAGGAATCACCCACGTTTATTTTCTGTATATATTGGCGTTCGGTAACTCCCATTCGACTGACAACCAACGGGATAGCATCCTCTTCTGGAAGATCCTTCAGCATCGCGGGGAATGGCATTTTTTGAGCCCCCACGTACATTGGCAACTAAGATCATCGAAGTTTAGTCACAACATGAATTCCAGGCGAAACGCATAAGTTAGTGAAAGGTATGAAAATGTACCGAAAATGAATGACTCTGTGTTGAAGGGAACAGTGATTTTATTTCTCGTGTTTCAATTGCAGCTTATATGTTTAACTTTTCGGAACACAAAGTGAAGCGAAGGGAACGAAATTTGGAGGAAAGTTTCTTCAGGTAAAAGCACTTTGCAAAGCTCTGGCATTTAAATCACTGTCTCCAGGGTCATTGGATCTTCTCACGGCAGACTGTTACCATTTCAACTCGCAACCCCTTGAGCACTAGTTTGCTATCCGAAATGAAGAATTTCCACGGTGGCACTTGAAAGCAACTAAGAAAGTGCTGTCCAGGGGGTGGCATTTCAAAGCTTCATCGACTTCCCGCGAAGGGGTACACCGACAGAACGCTGCGACTCCACTTCCGTTCCCAGGAGACCCGTGACATCGGCCACATGTTAATGGCGCCGCGATTAGGGCACTCAGTGGTGTGTAACGGCGGGCTGAACTTTTTTCCAGCTTCCCTTTTAGCGCGGCACGGGTGCACAGTAATTTCGTAATAATAAAAAGCGTGCTCGCTTTACCTCCGCCGTGCTGCCTGCTGAGCGGCTTAATAGGATCCTCCTACTTCGTCAAGCCTTTGGCATCGGCGTCTCCCTTTTTCGCGCGGTTTCTTCCCATCCTTTGCCCCCTCTCGCTTTTTCCCTACCGTTTACCCTGCCGTCGGGAGAAGATAAACGCCCTCCCGCGGTCGCGTACACTCTCCGCCTCGTCCACGGGGACATTTTTCTTCCCCGTGTTACGCGCGCTTTCCCTTTTGTCTTTTTAACTCCTCAGTCCGCCTATTTTCACACCACCCATCTCCCCTCGCCTCTCTCCTTTTATCCCCGCACTCTGCGCCGTCTGTTTTTCAATGCGTGCGCGCGATTAAAGTGTCCGCGTTAAGATTTCCAGCGGCCACGCGGCAAACCACTCTCCAATAGCGACGGCTCCGAATTCCCGCAGCTTTTTCATCCGAAGCAATCGGGGCGCAACGCGATTCGAATAACCGTCAGTGGAGGAACTGAATTCCACTCAATCGGAAGGTCCAGGTAACAGGGATTCGAGCTGGGTGTCCGTGTAACTGAAGTTCCGCTGTAACGAACAGCATTTCCCAGCAATTCCTCTCAAATTACGATCGTTAATTCTTTTCATCCAACAAAGTAGAGACTTCTCTAGCTGACCGTTCGGAGCCGTCCCACCCCTTTCGCGCCCGCCGCCGTCCAGCTTCACACCGGGAGAGATAAACGCCCTTTTACAGACCGTTTCACTCTCATTTGCGTGAACCTCGCCGTGGGAGGTCTGCCTCCCTTTTTCACTTCGCTCCTTCCGTCCCGTCTAGCTGTCCCTTTCCGACGTGCACGCTCTGACACAATTTACGTACGTACGTACGCCCTGTTCTCCGTTCCCCCCCTTGCGTTTCGCCCGGATTCCGTGTCGTCGTGCTCGTGTACGCGCCCCTCGCAGACAGACAACGGTCCGGGCGCGCAAGATCTCCGCGTTACGGTGATCGGCCGCGCACGTTGCATACGTTTATTTCCCCCAATTAACCCTTCGGGGCTCGTCGAGGGCCACGCGACCGTCGCTAACGACCGCGGTGTTTATCGACGGCGAGCGTCGTTTCGACTACCGCGGCGAACCGCACCGCCCCGCGTGCAGCGAAACGACGGTTCCGTGCGGTTACTTTGTGCCTCGCCGCTTTGCACACCGATTTTCATTAAATGCCCACAAGAACCGTGGTAATCCTGCTTGGCACGGCTCTCTTTGAGCTCCTGCAGCTGGATGTGTCGGGTTTGGTGACTGGTTAACTGGGCATTGATCGCAGTGGAAGCTTCATTATCTGAATTAATAATAACACACGCTGTTGGGATGACATGGAGGAGCAAGTAGTTTGTCCCGAGACTTTGTGGAAATCTCAGTGGAGGAGCGATTTACAAGGCGATCCTTTTCGCAGCAGGTTGCCTAGCGAGCAATCGAATCACGGGGCCAAAGAAGCTCGCGCCAGTTTCGCGTCGCCGCCGAGCGTAACTCCCGACTCTCGAAAATCTAATTTCCCGGGGACAGGTGACGTTTCTATGGAACGTCGTCGGGTCTCGGGTTGCTAAGGGAACCGGGATCCAATTGGAAGTATTTCTTCTTACGACGTCAAGTTCGGCAATAAGAAAGTTGTTGCTGCCCCTCTTGCGAGGGCGGGCAGGGGAAAGAGGGCGAGATGGAGGGAAAGCGAAGAAAGGGAAAAGGGGGAAATGCTCTTTCGCCGTGGCAGGTGCGACCCAGGCTCGCTGAGAGGCATTAAGAGTTGAATCGAAGGCTGCCACCAGAGCAGACTTCCACCCGTACCAATCACTCCGCCTTTATCCAGTTATTTATGTCGCGAACATAAAGGGCCTTAGCTTGTTCTTTTCCCGGGGTCGCGGGCGTTGATTCATCCCCACAATACGGGCTCACCTGCGGAAACGGGTAATACGAAGTATCGATAACCGGTGGCCCAGGGAACGCCGCTTTTCGCGAAACTTCCGACGGATATTTGTCTTCTTCGTCGGCGACGAAAGACTTTTCTCGAGGGAGGAAACAACTCTAGAGATGCTTCCTTCCGAGCAGAACGGCGCCGGCTATAGATACCTAAGCTCCCGGGGCGCAAATTTGTAAAAGGTTTTCGACCTCTGCAGTGGTGCACTTTGCAGTTTCTTATGCAACAGCGAATTGGACTTTGCTACCAAGTGAATCATCCACTGCAACTGGTGGAGCGAATGAAGCACTGGTAACGAGTTTGTAGGAAAGTATGCGATGTGATCGTAAAAATGAATGCTTAGTATATAAAATATAGTAGTAGGATAATAGAACTTTTCTGTAGATCTGTATATGAAACAGAAATGAGGAATAAGGTGAGCGATAAGCTATGGTATTTCTAGTCATTGAATTTGTGAATCTTACTTCGACTGGTATGAATTTCTTTTTCAAGTATGTAGTGGGAATTAATTAACGATTTGTGTCTGATTCGTGAGCATTGTTTTCGGAATAAACATGAACGCCTTTTCTTGAATATGTCTTGCGCGATTTATAGCAGTTACAATTAGAAGTAGGAGCGAGAGTTTTAATTTCTGTTCACTTTTGCGTGTGAAAAATGCACTTGAAAAATTCCTGGATCTTATGCAAGCTAGTGATGTTCATTTGAGTGAGGAATCTTGAAAGACTTTAGTTAATTTTATAAAGTGGAGTAAGAAGAAATTGTTTTATGCTCACCGTATGGCGTCCATGAAGTGGAAAAGACATGTTCTTTAAAACGTAACAAAACAAAAGATTGTTTATTTTTTAAACAACTATCTTCCATTTGTAAAATATCGTATATTCAATATCATAGTTATCAAACACTGTTTGACAGAGAATTCAATAGTCCTCAAACACAGATTTGTTGCTTCCGCAGTTTTCACATCGTATGCATAAAGTATCTGAACATTTTGAACAACTTCATTATGTTAATGTTTGATCTCAGAAGATGGGTTCTGAAGAACGCACGGAAAAGTACACGTGACGCAAGTTATCGATGCGTTCGCCTTAAAGGAACATTCTCTCCTCTGCGCGCAGAGGAAATAAAAGTAGAAGTCATCCGAAATGTATCAAACTTCATTGCAATTCTTTCACCATCAAGTGCCCACTAAACATTATATTCCTTTCAGACTAGTGAATAAAGACGAATGATACGTGAATAAGGGGAAATGATAGGATAAGTTGAGTGAGGCGCTAAAACAAATCCTCCAGCTAAATATTCGATTAAGTTACTCACCATCTTTATTCATCCCCATCTGCATGCACTTCTTCAGGCGACACGCTTGACACTGATTTCGGTGAGCTTTGTCCACGACACATCTTCCTGTACCGGCTTGACATCTGAACATAAAATTTTGCGAAACGTAAGAAGGTTCCAATGAAGAGCCTTCGTAATCCACATGCTCTCCGCTAACATTGTACAAAATTAATCCCGGCACGAGTCATCCCCGCAGATTTCTTTAAACCCTTTTAACCCTCTACTCAAAAATTTTTCCAATCACGTATCCTTTCATCTTCGTGTTCTAGGTCGCCTATGTAACAGTCGAAATGCAGTGGAATTCGCTTCTGATTCAAAATGCCCACCGATTGCAATACGAAAGCGAAGTTCCGCCTCGGTAGCGTTGAAAATTGAGTGAGAAAGTCTCTGCCCCCGTCGAAATCGATCGATCGTTGACGATGACGTTTCACCGACGACGGTGGCAACTTGGCGGCTGTTGTCCCTTTCGAAAGAGACGATAAATTTCGAGCGCACTTGCCGGAAATCCTGGCTGCGCACTCAGGAGTTGGCGTTAAATTCAATTACTTTCATTGTTGGGCTAACCCTGTTATCCCTTCGTAGCTGACTAACGTAAAGAGGCGACAGCTCGAGGTCACGTACCATCTTCTTATCCCTCTTAATTTCATCCAATCCCGTGGTAGCCCCGTGCTACTTCGTTTCTTGGGGCTTAAAGCCACATCCTCCCTTCTTTTTCTCCTTGTAACACGATGGAGCATTGGAGTGAAATATTCTGCACCTACCACAGCCCTTTGTCCTATATAATCTTTAACTTTCTCCTTTCCATTTCCCATACTTATCAATCCAGCGAATAATGCCTAAAACTAGTCTGATAGATAATTCCACACTTCTCTTCCGTTTGAAATGAAACTTCATACACTTCTACGAATCAGCACGAAGTGCGTGGAGACTATTTCTCTAAACTATAAGTGGCTGAGGATCAAGTATCTAAAAATTCTGCAACTCCGATATCGTACCTCCTCAGGAACTATGAAACTAGCCAGAAACAATCATTGGAATGAAATTCATCAAGGTCCCCGGTGAGCCGTGACGATCCAAGTCTACCTTAGCACGAGCGACAAGCAAAGAGTTAACCGCTCGTTGTTCCCACTGGACGCGGCAGGGAAAAAAGATCGGCAGAGTCGTAATTCCAGAGCGATAGCCTGGGGCTCGATCGGTGAACTTGGGGCGGTGGATCGATTCCTGGGGGCTCCGTCAGCGTGATTTTAACTAACGTCACTCACAAGAAGGCGGCCTGGATCCAGCGGTGCGACGGAAGGACGCCACCATCCTGGAACTATCTTGTCCCGAGGCGGTGGCGTACGAAAGGCACCGAAGGGTGGCTGCGTGCTGCCGTGCCAGCGGGGTTCCTCTCGCAAATTGATTTGCGTTCACACCCCAGCGAACCTCCACGAGGTGGCTGGCGGGCAGCCGCCTGGCCGGGCTCACCCCGTGCAACACGGGGGTTACACCACCCTCGGCCTCCTCGACATTCACCCTTCAGAACCACATCATACATTTATTTACGCATCTCTCTATTCTTCGAATGGCCGGCATTGTTTCCTTCATCGAGTTACCGGAAGCATGTGCTGCCTGTTATCACGCCCGTCGATCGGGCCGCCGGATGATTCAATGACTTAACCCCTCTGGGCAGCCTCCGCTGGGTTCCGCGGGATGAAAGGAGGATGGTTCATCTTGCGGGAGATGTAAATGAAAGATGAGAGTAGAGAGGAGGAACGATTTAGTCGGATGGTTGATGATGGTGGGAGGAACAGCAAGAAAGTTGGGAGCTTTAGATAGAATATTTGGAAATTAGTTGTGTGAGTACAGGGGAGGTTTTGCAGGTTTAAAAGAGGAATTAGAGAGGAGCTTTTTAAAGAAACTATTAGTTTTTGTTACACCTATCTTCTTGTTCGTTTCAGGGTGTATTTAACGGGGTAGTTGAAGTTATTAGGTATCTGTTAGGATCCATTCTGGGATAGTTGATTTTGATACTTGTATTCGTGGTGTAAAAAAGCTAAATTTTTTATGGGCGCAAGGGAATAAGAATTATTTGGAGCGAAATGGATCCGAACACGGCCCATTGTTAGTAGAAAAACATTCGTTCCTCATCATCAGAGGGGGTTGATTCATTGCGCGCGAAATTCAAGTGTGGCCCAATGGGAGTTGGTGAGAACTCTCGATGCAATCTGGACCGTGCCCGATGTACTTAATTGCATCTAACCGATCCGTGAAGTTGGAGTTTAATCCGACGATTATAGTCGATGCGCTGCCGCGGTGCATCACGTCGGGACGCATCTGTCGCGGTTCGTCCCCCTCTACGAGTAATTGGTTATCTGTGCGGAGGCTCTTCACTCTTTACCGCATTACGGTTTATTCGACGAGGATTGATACTAAAGGAAGAGAATAAAAAAGCTCTACAATGAGATACGTTTTGGGATAGAGGAGATAGCAGAGTTTGGGCCGTTCCAGGCGAGACACTTTCGTGGATCGCGGTTAGTATTTAGAATATTCTCATCCTGCAGAGGCAGAGCAGATTTAGAAAAGATAGGGGGAAAGTGGAGAATGTGTGAATGTGTTCGAAATAGCACTTGTAAAGAGAATTTAATTTTTAACTCTTCTGATACTCTTCCAAAGTGGTACAAAGATGTATAAGCAAGTCCTTTATCAAGATTTTGGATAGAAGACAGCATAATTCTAGGCACGATCGAAGAAGAAATAATTCTTCGTGAAAAAGCAATCAATCCAAAAAAGTAATCCGAAGGACTGTTAATCCAGTAATCCGAAATGAAATTTCTTCATTTGTGATTTGGTTTTGGGTGCGAGTGTGTTCGTGCTCCCCTAGATCTTAACTGATAAATCTGCAATCAATTATTTCTAGCCACGTTCTACTATCTTATATAATTCTCGATTTGTATCGAGTTATTGCGGTGATGCTACACAACTGAATGTCACAGGGAACGCTTTCTTCATCGCCGCTATTCAAACAGATGGATAATGCATAGTGAATGAGACATTCGTGTGTAAATAATTTTTATTACACTTATATATTCACACGAAGTGAAAAATATTCTTCTCTTTGTACCTAGAACTGCACCCCAGTCTCCAAACTTAACATTCCTGTTTTTCCATAAAATCGTCAAATATCTCTGACAAAGGCTTCCCGAATCAAACCATATCGATGGCTTAACGCACAAACACAGTATGTCCACTTTTTATGAAATTTGAGTTTTTATATGCAACAAATATAAAAGTCACATTTATATCTACTTCATAAATGTGTGAAAAATAATATTTTTCTTCATTGCATGACTCTGAATCTTATGTACCATTGTACGTTCGAACCTGTATTTCGCGAAAACGCTAAAAGTGGACATACAATATTTGTGCGATAAATCATCCATATATCCTAATGATTCACGAGTAAAACGTCATCGCCGTCTATATACCCGTATATAAGAAATCGACGCACTTCCTTCAAAACCCTCTGCAAATATTCCTCCCCTTTCAAGAGATCCAAAAGTCTCGACAGTGTCCAAAAGTGCCTCCAGCTATCGTTGAACACGGTTTGCATCCCGGTCACGCGCGCAAAGCGTCCGTATCTTTGAGCATTTATTTTTCAAAGACCGCGCGCGGGGGTTAATAGTTTGTATATCGAGCACCCTGGCGTTGTGTACCTCCTCGACGGGTTTAACGGGCACAGCTACGGGTCGCGTGTTATATCGATAGTCACGTACGTAGCCAAAGGGATGCGCGCACACACGGCGGCACAGGGGCTCTCGTATGTGGCCCCGGTGTAAAACGGATTGAGCGTATCAGACAGCGATTCCGAGTTGAGAGGGATCCGATGGAGATGGATGGCCGTTCCCAGGGGATGGTAATAGTATGCTGTATACAGAGAGCGCCGGGTTAGGTGGATAGGTCCTCCAGGATTCAACATTATGCCGTTCCGCATTGTTGCCTGGTATTACGATGAGCCCACTCGACTTGGACCACATGGCGCCACTGGCTGACCAGTTTGACATTAAACGCCATGAGAGGATTCGCTGACTAATTTCGATCTGATATAAGACGGGATTTCGGCCACTCGCGCAAGCCTCTGGGATAAAAACTTCGAAGCGATCTTGGGATTAAATGATACGCTTGCGACTGCGCCGGCTGTTGCACCGAGTTGCTAACATTTCTGCTTCGCAGTCGATGATTTAATAATCTCAAAAGGCATTCAAAAAGGCACTCGGCAAAAATAGAATGCTGCAGGAGCTTTTGGAATTCAACCCTTTGACAGTTTAATAAAGTTTCAATTTCCGGTTCTAAAATAATTCCGTTTATGCTAAAAAGTGTAAAAAGCATGTTTTACAAGGGGTAGCTTTATTCCTTTTTTCCTTTTTTCTTATTTTTCTGCCCGTGCCTCACGCGAGCTAACTGTCAATGGGTTAAAGGACCGCGACCCCTTATTCTTTTGAGGCTTCACTTCCATCCAGTCATAATGATTAATCGACTTCGGGCAATGAATAACATTACAATCTGAAATCGTATAATTTTCAATTAACTCACCTGTAAATCAGCTTCCGCCGGACGCTTCTTTTGAAGAAACCGCTGCAGCCATTGCATGCCAGGATGCCGTAGTGTTTCCCAGAACTAGTGTCACCGCATACCACGCATATTAAACCGAGGCTGCGCGGTGGCTTGCTGCCATGTTGCGGTTGCTGCTGTTGCTGCTGCTGTTGCTGGTGCTGCTGCACTTGCCCCAGCAAATGAGGGTGGCCGTTCCCCAGGGCGGTTAGATACGGTGACCTCGCGAGGGGGAAATCGGTCGGTATTCCTCTACAAAGAGGAACAGGGCACTCCTGGACCGATCTCGAGGCGTAAGGATCGTGACTCGACGTCGACCCTGTCGCTCCTAAAGGACTGTACCGTTCTGGTAATCCTGGGGAGATTACGCTGCTCTCTCCCGAGTCTGAAAATTAATGCCACCTCTGTTATTCAATCGCTCGAATAAATAATTTCCAGCGAAATTCGGGATCAGCGATGGCTCTTGAGATACTTTTTAACTTCCACAGTCTGAAGTGTGCAAACTTCTTGGGCATTCTATCAATGAAATAAGAATTACATTTTGCAGGGGATGTTAGTTTCACAGTTGCAGATATATTTAAGTGATGTAGTGAGAGTTCCATTGCGGCAAATTATAGCCACACTATTCCACTGCAATTTCTACGCGATCAAACTTGATTCATCCTATTCGATCAGCTGGCAGTTACGCTCAGCTAATCCCAGGAATCTCTTCAGCGCGCTCGTGTGACCAACCCCAAACGGTGCACGCCACTTTCCACCCTTGATTGATTCTCATGAGGCGGGCCCGACGGGTGCGGCGAGCGCACATAAAATAATTGCGCGCTCACAGTTAACGCGCAAACGATATGGATAGCCACGAAGTATTTACGAGCCAGTTAGTCGGTGTTTGTAAGATATGTGACCGATTAAATTGCCAGATCTGCGGATAGAATGGTCCTCACTGCCTCTTGCAATTGTTAATGAACGTTGACGAAAGGCGACTGTCTCGTCGAAAAAGAACAGTCGCGAATGTTCAATTTTAGCTATTTAATTATATTCGATTTATATACACCACCTCGTGAAAGTCCGCGAATGAAGTTTTAAAGAATCTTGGAGAAGATTTGCATTGAGAATAAAGCAAGGAATGGTAATGTTATTCCATCGAGAACGAAATTTGTACGAATGATAGATTTTTCGGCGGAATCACCTCTGGATTCACTGTGCCTTTTGTCCCCCAGAGACAGGAGCGCTTTCTTTTCCGCATCCCTCAAGGCTTACTGACTGAACAGCGAGGGCAAACAGTATTTACATCGAGAAATGAGTTCGTGAAAACCATAGGAGATGAAGAAGATTCGGTATAAATATTTATATTCTCGGAGAGGCCGTAGGAGGAAAGGAAAGGTGAGAAGATTCTGTGGTGGGTGATTTCAAACGATTCTTTCCTTGATTCATCCCCTAGATATATTCTTCACTTCTCCTTTCATTACTCATCTTAATTGTAAGATTTACTTTTGACACTTCATGCTAATAGCAGGCTTCCGAAGACTTAGTGAAATCACAGAAATGGTCCATTAGAATTCTGCTAATACTTTCGTGACTGAGCAAATACATATTATTCCACTGAAGAGTTTTAAGACACTGCTATTATGCCGTTTCAATTATACGTTATATAAATAAATTTCGTCGAGGCAGTCGCGCGCGTTAGCGTCATTAATCGAAAGATGGAAATGCAAAGAGATCACCGGAGGACCGTTGAACATCTGCGTGATCAACGAAATGTGATTTCGCTCCTCCACTCGGGTTTATTAGTCACGCTGCCAACCCCCGACGACGAGGCGCGAGATCTCTCCCTGAAATCGTATTTGTCGACTGCCTCGTACCTCGGTCGAAAACTCGTTCCAGTCTCGTTAATGCCGCGGGGTCAGATAGGATCCATTCGAATTACCATGCGAATCGACAACAGGTCGATATCGGGTTTTAGGGTCCCGCTTCTAACGCACAGTAAAATAATTTAGCCGTGCCCCAGTCCGCAGAGTTATTTAATATAGACCCAACTCGGAACGCCCTTCCCCCAAATCAACTGCATCGGTGTATCGATTTAATCATTTCAAAGTCGTGTGACTGGTGGGATCAGAATTTTATTGAGTGTTTAAATTTGATTGGCGAAATATACTGTCTTCTGTGTTTAAGAAATGAATACGAACACTCGGTGTTAGGAGAATTTCAGAATATTATATTCGAGGATATTCTGAATAAAAAAGGGTTGACTATTATTGCAAGGAAGGGAAATATTTTGTTCATCATTGCACACGTGGCTGATTCAAAAGATAACAATTTCACACGCGTGGTATTACTAAATTTCATTGTAGATGCGAATCGTGCCTTATAGGATGACTTTATCGTACCAGGCCCAAGAGATACGTATCTTTAATCGTAATCAATGATCAAGCCCGTGGAGCACGTTCGAAGCATTCGCTAATATGCATGATCCAGCTACCGGCAGGAAGAATTCAATCGTATCGTTTCGTCGTTACAGTTACGGGGGATGAACCCGAGGCGATCTTATTAATGCAACTCACGTAACGTCGTAAGCGTGACGGCTTTTCGATCTCGTTAACACCCTAATCCCGACGAACACGCAGACACAGGCACAAATTGCGACACGTGAAATCTATTCTCAAAATGCCGACGAATGTGGTCGCTGGGAGAAATTACATCGACGTTAAACGGAATTGTAAGTTCACCTGCAGCCCCCTCGTCAAGGAAATTCCGTCACAGAATCTATTATCGCGTAGATTCTGGAAACTTGAATTAATTTTATGCAAAATCGATTGCAGTGTTCCCTATAAATTTATAATTGATAGTTGACCTCACATTCATTGACATCCAAGAGGTCGATTTGCAAGAATATCTGATATCAAACTCATACTCTTCATATAACAAAACAATCTAACCCATTCCTCATCCTAATTCTATAATTAAGAACGTAGTTAACAATTTCTTGTAACCCTGTCCAATCAGAACTACATACCCCCATTGCTCCAAATCACAGCCCCCTGAGCAATCTCTAAAGCTCAGCCGAATTCGGCGTGAATTAAACAACCAACATGGCCCACCGTTTCTAGCCAACATCTTGGTCCATAAAGCTGTCGAATTTTCGCAGTCGACGGTCTACGTACGCGACAACGTTACGCCATTAGGGTAATCGAATCTCTCGGCGGAAGCTCGCGAAATGCCGCGACTGCCAGGGGTTAAACGAGAAGAGAAAAAATTGTGCGCCCGTATGGTGGACGGTCGACGGGTTCAAACGCGGGCTACACTGTGCACGTGCATGTGTGCGCGTGCAACGCGAGCACGCAAAAGCAGGGGCGTCAAATTTCATTAGCATATCAATGCTGGCGGATGGCGAGGCGCCACCTGCGCCCCTGTATTATGGGATCATCGAGGAGAAACTATGGCAGGGGTTACGGGGAATGATGTACCAGCGAAGGGGATGCTGGCCGGAAAGCTCGAAAAAAAAAAAGGATTTCGTAACTACCAGCGACCACTTCGGTCACCCTCTCACTTCCTCTCACCCTCCTCCCACTGTCGACTAATTGTTACCGCATTAGGGAGATGCGTTGATTTTGTCGTCGTCTGGGATTGCGTCTGGTATCGACCTGATTCTCGTCGACAAACATCTGTTCAGATGATTTTTAGCGGCTAAGGAAGACTGCACCTTTTGTGACTGGTTCCATGCGAATTTTGGGATGGGGTTGAATATGCTGGGAATTTTGTCAGAGAAATGGTACAGTGTCACTATATTCTTTGGATATTTATGTACGGAATATGTATTATAGGAAGAAGAAGATATTTCAGGAATATTGGAAGAATATTCTCGTTGCATCCTTCGAACTACAATGTAAGTTTCGCGAGTCCTCAAACTTAACGTTTTATTTTGTTTAAGGATGTATACCGTATGAATTGAAGTGATATGTGTTTGGTATGAAAAGTACACTAATACACGATGGTGAGTTATTGCATTCTTACTCTACTCTAACCAATTTGTTCGATAATATTGCAAATTGATAATAAGAAAGTACCGTTGCTATTCTACGACTTTTGATGTATAGACAAAGTCTAAATTTTACGAAGTTGTAGAACAAAATCGCAGCAATATTTGTGAATGGTAGTTCAGTGTTGCAGCTGTGACAAGTTAGATTGTACGGCATCAATTCAGATGCGCTGCTCACAGGGCACAATTTCTATGTTTCGTCCAGCACCCACGAAAATCGCGCAACACTAAATTCTTTGGGTCATTCGAAATCTGATTACTTTAATGGTATAATTTCGTTGGCTGCGTTCCACCCTCTTTTTCCACTCACCACCCTGTGTCTGCTGTACGTAGAAAAGTGCGTCCGGAATAGATTTACGTGCAGTCTGTCTGCAGCTTGTTGAATAACGACGTGCCAAAGTGAATATCGACTATTTTACGGTTGTTATGTTATGGGAAATGTTATGGGTAAGAGTTCCTTCGATGAAACAGTCTTCGGTAACAGTATACTTTTTTTTAGTTAGATGAATCAAGCTACAAAGTATACGATCAAAGCTACCGCACTCGTGAAGTATTTTAGAAGAACATCCAATTCAGTACATTACTACTTAATATTATTAAATCGACGTAAAGTATCTCAGAACCACATAGTAAGAACTCGTAGTTAAAGCTGTTTTATGACATTCCCTGTTTTCTCTCTCACCCTTCAATTATTTAAAGATTAGTAGTGATATATTCACAATGACTTACCATGTCGAATACTCAAAGGACTGGCAGGGCTTCTTGGATGATCTGGCGGGGGTTCAGTCTGCGGTTGCTGATGCTGATGTTGGTGTTCCTCTGATGCTGTAATCGTCGTTGCCCCGTTCATGGTGTATTAGTAATCATTCCACGATGAAGAAAAGGCAATGTACTGTAACATGTGTCAATCCACAAATATTACTCCGTGGCAATTATCTTACACTAATCTCAAACATCCATAGCCTGCCTACCCTCCCTGTCAGCAGTAGCAAACTATCATTCTTTGAAAACGAAACAAGTTAATGAACTGAATACCCGATCTTAAAGCCTTTATATTCTATAAACTCACTTCCCGTTCACTGACTCACTCAGGTAGACGAATTACTATCAATAACCTGACGATCGATTTTAGTCTGAATAGAAGGCAAATTACTAGAACGTAAACAAACTTCTACCGAACAAACTACTTCTTCAGACTACAGCCACTCATAAGACGTTCCCAACGACAAACCGCCGCAAAGATCCCCTCACCTGATGATAAATCTCCAAGAAGACAGCTCCTCGAACACCCACTCACAGCCACAGTCCAAACTGTCCAGTGTCACAGCAGTACTCACAGTTTCTCACACTAACATCGCGGAACGAATCACCTAACGAGTCCACCCCTTAATACTCCACTGTTTCATCACCGACGGATCGCGAGAACTGTTCTCGACCGAACGGTAGCGTCGTTCTAAGAGATCGGCGCGAGACGGGGGACCTCGACGGAGGGCTGCGACCGAGTCAAGGAGGCCAACAACGACAGATGACGTCTCGAAGTTGGCGTCTCGGCGAGAGATCGACGTTAGCTCGACCGCGATCGCCCCGTATCGCGGTGGTCGACGTCGTCGGTGGCTGCAGAGGTATCCCGACGCCGAGCGTCCCGCGAGCTCGGGAGCCACCGATTGGTCCGTTGGCACTTTTGAAGGCGGGATCAGGAGGCAACGCCGGAAAAACAACAAAAACGAGGAGCGGGAGGATTTAACCTATAGCCGGCACGTTTGACGTGGCGCTTCGCCGACGACGAGCGTCGCGGCGCCTGCGCGCACCCCTCCGCGTCGGTTGACGCCTGGTCGACGACGCTCCAACCCCCCACCCTCTGGCCACCGTCACCAGACGACGCCTACCTCCACCCCCGTGAACGTCGTGCAATTGTTGATCGTTGGCTACGTGGTGGTAGTGTAACTCGTCCCCTTTCCCTCTTCCCCCTTAGCAAGTCTTTCCCTCTCACCTTTTCATCCTGCACCCATTTTCACGGGGATCGAGGTGAAAATGCTCGGTGCTTCTGGCTGGAATCAGACGCACCGTGCAACTGGAGGATGATTGAAAAAATGTTCTTTGAAACGTGGTTCGAAGAGGGACGCAGTTCATTTGAGGTTCACCTGCGGGTGTTTCTCTGAGTACTTGATGAATCGGGGGATTAAGGGTGTAATAGATCTTGCTGGGTTCGTAAATTGGTTGCTCGAAGTGTTTTTTATCGTCTGAGTATCTTAAACCACGTCAAGGATATTCCATTGTTATCTGGTGACGTGTAATTTCATTTGTATGCTTGACGCGGATATGGTTGACCTATACTACTTGCTACAGCCGTTCCCCTTCGTACAAGGGAAAATGATCTCTAATAGTGAGTTCTTACTTGCTACCATGCACAGTTAACCATTAGTGTCTAAAATTGTCAATAATCCTCGATATTCATCGACTCCTGCAGTGTAAACTCAATTGCATTTAATAACGCCAGGCCAGATCTCGAACCCTACATCTAAGACTGTAACAGTACAAAACAGTAACTAAAAACATCACTGACAGTATTTATAGCAGTGAATGCAAAACTGATCTCTTGACTCTGTACCAGTATCTCTGATTTTGATTACACAGCGGAAGAGTTCTGCCTAGTTGCTGCGTCGAATATCTCCGTCAGCAACGAGCAACGTCTTGCATCCCCGCGACGTCGTTGGGACAGTCGGGATACGAAAAGACCAGTTAACGGAGCAATTAATCGTTCGATCGAACTTCCGATTCCTGAAGTGTTCCCCCGGACAAATCGAGCGAAATCCACTGGCTGCCGGTGGGTTTAACGGTGAACAGTCGCAGCGGTCTGTGCAATAGCCGTGGTGGTAGTGGTGAATTCCGGCCGGAGGGGTTGCCAGGTCCGCCATGCTGGATCCCTACCGCCGAACGACCCTGTGGTTTTCCAGTAATCGTTGCCAGGGGTGCAGCCAGGCCACCTCACCCCCACCAACCCCTCGCGGAACACGAGGCCACGCCCAGCGGTTCGAAAGCGGACCAATGACGCCTGGACGTCGCGACGCTGCCGTCCACCAATAGGATTACCCTCTGATACGGTCTTTCGCTTGTCAATGACTGCTGCACGACCACCCTCGCTAGCTCTCGCTGGGGTGCTTTTCAATTTCGGGGCCCCCGCACCCTCATAAACGCAGCCAACCGCCCGACCACCCACACCGACACACCAAGAAAACCGTCGGAGGGCATCGATACGCGGCCACGTACACAGCAAGACGCGCGAACCGTGCGATCGGGCGCTGCCAGGGGTGGACGCAGCGAGGGTGATTAAAAATGATACCGCCGGGGTGATGATTCGATATGAAATTGCGCTTGAGTCCAAAGTAAGCGGTGCCCCATTAACGAGCACGCCCCTTTTATCTGGCAGTCATTTGTTGTCAGAATTCTGGTAGTTTATAAAACAGTGGGGGATGAAAGATTACATGTACTTTTTCAAAAGTGATGTTCCAAATATTCGTGTTATATTTAAGTGTACATTTAATTTGAAAACTGCGAAGGCCAGTCGGCTGTTTAATTCATATTTCATGTAAAATTCGATTATATATTTATGCATGTCTGGAGATTCGGCCGCTTACCTTGTAAAGGAGGGGTTGAAGAAATTATGTATATATTAAGTTACATCTGAGATTCGAATACATAAACTTTTACAAATTAGTTAAGTAACTTATACATGAATGTTTCGAATACTCAGAGTACTTCTTATTTCGACACAATATTCTTTCGCTTTTGAGGAAAGTTTAACCCCAGGTTCCAACGGTTCAGCATCCATCCATGCCACCACCACACCTGAAGGCGGTCTATCAGTCATCCACCAAGACAGGGTGGAGGATTCACGTGCAGATGAACGTCATAGAAGGTGCATGCACGTTTATGAATATATTCGCCAAGCGAATCGTGTACACTCACACAGGGGCGATTAGTTAGAGGGGTGAGTTAGGTTTGTACAGATACGAGCGTGGCTTCAACTCGTGTACGTGGGTTCATAAATAGAAGCAACCATCCATCTACTGATTAAAACGAGCGGAAACACATATAGGGGATGAATAAATACAGACGTACGCCGGAGTATAAATGGAGGCGCGCGGACGCAGGCGCACGGTAAATACATGCCCATCAAAAACAGTTTTCGCGTGTACACGGAAAAATGTGCGGACGACAGTTAGTTAGCCAATTATTCCGAGCAGTTAGTTTGGCAATTATTCCCTTCATTGGTAGAGTCATGGAGAAAATGATGTTGATGTTAAGCGGTAGAAACCAACCAAGTCTCTTGCTAATAAAAAATATCTGAGACTGTATTAGAATTAAGTTATTAATCTGCTTATCCAAGAATAATCCTTCTCACTGAATTCCCACATATTGTTTCTAACACGAGTAAAAGAACAACTGGTTTTATTAAAAAATTCTGTTTCATCGAATACTACGTTCATTAATTACAATATTTCACACAGTAACGTTACTTATATGTAATTATGCAGGCAGAATATGTTCACTGCATACTGAAGACGAATCGCTTTTCGTTCACAATGAATCTTCTTTTCTTATTAAATGAAGAAAATCTTCTTTATGATACATGTCTTGTTCATAAAATAAACAATTGACGTTTTACGAGTGTTGGCATAGAATCATTGTATAGCGAATTGCACCTAATGAGACTGACAAGGGAATTAGGCAACCCGGATATTCAGAGTAATATGTAACTTTGTGTGCAAGTAGACTAGTTCAGGGATAAGACAAATCTATCTCTTATTGGTGCCATAGTGCGGTTTTGGAGGGTGAAATCATCCCTTGGAAAAAATGCAGAAATTTCTTTTTCCTGGAATATCTCGCGAACGGTGAGAGATATTGAAAATAAGTATAAACAAAAGTTGTATCTTTTTTTATGCTGCTAAACCGCGTAAGAATAATTATCGAGAAATCCATACGTTGCAAGTTACCCACACCACCCATCCTTAACCCGATAATTACCTTTACGCAGTTTTATAGATATAAAAAAGAGATGCAACTTTTGTTTAAACTTCTTTCCAACATCTCTCATTGTTTTCGAGATATTCCACGAAAAAGAAAATTCTGCACTTCTTTGAAGGCGTGATTTCACCCCCTAAAACTGCACTATGGCACCAATAAAAGATAGGTTTGTCTTAGGCATGAGCCACTCGACTTGCACACAAAGTTGCATGATTTTTTTAATTTCCGGGCTGCCTAACGGGCTGTTCCACATTATTTTCAGATTCTACAATTGAGGAAGCCGTTGGCAATTTCGCTAAAAGGTCGTCGATAACTTTGCACGTTTCCTCGTAAACGGTCATCACATCCGGTTCGCCGTCGATGACCACTAGAAGCTTCCTGTAGTACTTAATTATCGGTCGATTACTCTTGTGGAATTTCTGGATCTCGTTGTAAATGGTGTCGAAGTCGGTGATCATCCTTCCAGTGGTCGTGATCATTCTGGCCATTACTCGATCGTTCAGAACCGAGTCCTGTACGTTTAGATATAAAACGAGATCAGGCCGTCGAACCTCCCTGTCGAACAACCTGCATTGCTCCCTCTTCCTCGGGAAACCGCTCACGATGAATCCCTTCTTCTCCTTCAGATTGTTCAACATCTTCACAGTGATCAGTTCGATCAGTATATCGGATGGCACCAGTCGTCCTTGGGACACGAGTCGCGCAAGCAGGATAGCTCTGCTTGTTCGCGCCAATATCTCGTGCCGAATGATGTCGCTACTTATTATATCGAGGAAACCGTACTTTTCTGCCACCTTGTTGCACAGCGTTCCTGGGATGATTAACAATTAGTTACAGATTAAAAGGTGGAAAAGAAATTCGCTACTCTTAAGCGGAAGAAATTAATTTCTTTATTTGGAAAGATAAAGGTGGACTTTCGTCGAGTAAAGAGGGAAGTTCGTGGACGTTTCTCGGAGTAAGTTGTTCAACCATTGACGGGATAATCAATTGGTAATAATACAGGATAAAGAGGGGAACGATTCCCTTAAGAATTTGGTTAGTAATGCGAAAAGGAAATATTCCGAGTTATGAATGATCGATAACACAGTTCGACAAAATTTGACTATTTTTCGGACCTGTAACATTCAATAGCCGTTTCTAATAGGTTTTCGTGCGCTGAAAACGAATCCGTAAACCATTTGTCGCCATCGCCCTCAGTCTTCGAGAAATTCGATTTTGAAAAAAACTGCAAAATTTTCAAGTTTGAACATCTTTTGTGTTGAAACAGTAATAGTTATTCGGCTGCTTGTTGCATCAAATGCTTCTATGAACCCTCCCGAATACAACGATGTAAGTTATTAGTGTATTATGAACATTTGAATATGTTTAAACAACGATCAAAGGGAAAAGAACACCCGAAATGCATTTTTGCAGATATCTTTAAATTTATTTCCAAAACTAAGGGTATAGGAGAAAATCTAACCACTCTACGCGAGGCGGTAGACATTTTTCCGTCGGAAAGCATCAACAGAAGTGGTAAGTCACGCTTTGTTTTCAATAGAGAAGGAAAGTAGTTTGGCGAAACGTGCGGCGTCGACAGTGGTAGTCAACGACGGCGCGGGATCCACTGCCGCTTAACGTAACACAATCGCTTGACGCGCGTGACTACCACTGTCGGCGCCGCACGTTTTGCCAAACTGTTTCGCTTCTGTATTGAAAACAAAACGTGACTTAACACTGCTGTTGATGTTTTCCGACGGAAAAATGTCTGCTGCATCGCCTGGAGTAGTTAGATTTTCTCCTAGACCCTAAGTTTTGGAAATAAATTTAAAGATATCTGCAAAAATGCATTTCGGATGTTCTTTTCCCTTTGATATTTGTTTAAACATATTTAACTGTTCATAATGCACCAATAACTTATATCGTATTCGGGAGCTTTCGTGGAATAATTTGACGGAACAAGCAACCGAATAGCTGTTACTGTTTCGACACAAAAGATGTGCAAAGTTGAAAATTTGCAGTTTCTTTTAGAAATCGAATTTCTCAAAAACTGAGGGTGATGGCAACAAACGGTTTACGGATTCGTTTTCAGCGCACGAAAACCTATACGACAAAGCTATTGAATGTTACAAGTCCAGATGGCTGTCGATCTGTGTAATATATTCTATATTATTTGGGGAGTAACAGTTAGACATTAATGACATTAGGAGGTTATGCTGTGTATAATCAAGAGAATTGAACCAGCAAAACGAAGTATGTATAAGTTGAGTAACTTTTTCCGGCGCCTGGTCCTCCGTGTAAAAAGATGATAGGCAGCTGAGATTCCTTAATCGGCGAGGCGTCGACATTGATGCCTCTAGGAGTAGAAGAAATTAGAGATTCGGCAGGCTTTATACAATTGCCCATCGAACCGATCGTTTTGTGTATCCTTTCAATTTTAGAACCCCTCTTGTCGTCTGCCGCCGAAAATACTGCACATTTAACTATTCCTCCCGCTCTCCATTACATAATGCGAACATTTCTCTATTTACTTCAGCATATATTCGTACGAATCGCGGCCCGTTCATGGTGTGAAGTTTGAATTTAATCGATAGAAATTCGTAACGTAAGGACCATCGATATGTGACTTTTGTGTATTAATGAAGGTGTAATGATTACATAAAATAAAGAATGATTCAAAGAGGAATAAGAAATAATGCAGATTTAAATTTTCTGTCTCTTCACTATTTTAAACACACATTTACAATATTATAATAATGTAATACAAGTACATAAAAATAAATATTTACATCGTTTTTCATACGTGGTATGTATAACATCGATACTTTCATTTTGTTAACTATATTTGGAGCAATGCGAAACTTTTATACTTCAAAATAGTGTTACAGGTGGATTGTTCAAAGAATAGGAATATACTGGCTATTGTTTGAGAAATTTCACAAAACCAAAAGAATGTAAACAAAATTATGTGCATATCCCACTTCTTCCTTTCAGCTCGACGGGTCGAGCACGACTGTAACGTCCGTAACAACTTAATGCTTTCATGTTTGACGTGGAAGACCTAAAGTATCAGATATATGTACATCATTGAGCTATAAGAATACCTGGAGAGAGAACATCAGTGGGAAGAAGTAGAGGCGACAGCGGTCCGAGGGAAATAGAAGATAACGTGTGAACCTAACCTTCTTCCTCCTATTATCCCTCTCTCTACTCTATGCCAGTTCGCATTGTGAACTTATGTAAAATTGACACTTTCACAAAAAGTTTGAACAAGTGGACATAGATGACAGCACTACTTGACCGTCACAAGATGGCTGAGAGTGTACCGACTATACCGTCCCTCCCCGCGGAGATCTCATAGACGAAGTATCTTGGTCTGTGATACGATATATCCAATGTGGTTATTCCATTCCCAGCAGGATTCCTTCTTTAACGATTACTGATAGTATTATAGGAAACACCCATGACACAGACGAGGTATACGTCTGTGCAATTCCATTCAGACCTCAAACACAGACGAGGTATAGATATACCTCGTCTGTGCCTCAAATTATGGGTCGGTAATACAGTTTGGGTGGCGACACGAACATCCGTAAGGTGTTAGGTCTATCCTATACCTCGTCTGTGCTGCGGCTAATCTTCCAAAAATCCCCATGCTCTGAATTGGCTGAAATTTTGGGAACAGTTTCATTTTGCATAGAAATAATATTTGTGAGTAGGATTTTTGACGGCTTGAATTTTTTTTTATCATTTAAGTGTCACTTCCTATGTTACCGAGACGTTGAAGGTGGAACTAAGTACGAGTACATAGAACTATAAAAAAAGGGGACACTTCGGAAGAAGTCTTATTTATTTTAAGTCTTATTTACTTACTTACTTACTCTGAGACAATCGGTTGCGGTCCAACCGAAACCCACGTTCTCCTCGTGGGTGGTCATTCTGGGATCACTGTGGTACTTTTATTTTCAAAGGGGACACTGAACTTTCTCTTATCTGTTACCGAGACTCGTTACGACTGTCAGCAATGCTAGAAAGAAAGAGGTGTCTAGATAAAAGCTTCGTTGATATATGTAATCCATCTGTCCCCCTATCGTTTCATAAATTTATAAAGTAGGTGGATCGTAGGATACCGTTAACAAAATAGAAGTCATGCAACAGGATTAAATTTACCTTAAAAATTCAAGACTATTGCGATATTGCTTCCCCCTCCGAGTTCTCTAGATTTTGTATCCTTGGAACGAAGAATAATATGCAACCAGTGGCTTCTAGGCACACCGTGCCTTAGAAGGAGTACGTAGATCAGAAACAATCCTTATCCGACTTGATATGTAGGACAGCATACATGATACCGTTCTCGACACTCGATACGTTCGACAGCTTTGAATCATAAAAGCATTAGAAATCAAGTCCCATGATTATACTGCGGCGATGAATGCTTCGAATCCTGGATATTACCTATATCAAAGCTACTGTGGACATTCTCCTGACAACTTTGCACACTCTAAATATTCATTTGTGAAACAGGGCGGGAAAGAAAGTAGGTACAGTTTTGACAGAGATATCCTCTCAAAGGTAAACGCGACTTCGTTTCTAGATAATCGTAGTATCTGAAAAGACTCCGAAACCTTAGGATTCCTCAAAATCTCTTAGGCCCGATTAGATATCAACTTGGTTTTTACTTCGAAGGGATACCCAATTTCAGGATTTTGCCCTAATCAACCCCTAGAGGGGTGGTGAAAACGAGTGAAATGTGTTTTCATGGAGGCCTTAATATCTCTTACTTAGGTCCGAAGCGAAGCGCAGGGTATTTTGCTAGTCCGCAATAAAGATTTCCGCTATACCTCACACACACCTCTTTTTATTCAATTTTAAAGATCGAGCGCCCTTATTGAAAGACCCTTTGTAAGTAGGATTTCTCACGAAACCCAGGTTTGTTGTAAATTTACTCCATCCGGATTTGGCAAACGGTAACGAACAAGACAATAATACGTCAAGTAGTACGAGTAAGCGAATAAACACGCGGACGGTTCGAAGTAAAACGATCAAACGTCCAAGGCTGGTGCATTCAAGGTGTCGCTACTAGTGTGGAGCGGTGGCTTACATAAAAGTTACATGCTTCGACAATAACGTCGACGAATGTGACGCGCGCAGTGGTTTGCTCACGAATTTAATGCTTTACGGTCAGGCGAAATTACTGTCGCGTAATAAACGTCGGTGTATCTGCAAAACGGAATGGGAAATCTCTCGTTCTAAAACTGATTTGCGCGACGACGGTGACGTATAATCGCGTGGTCACGCGATAATTCACCGTTGCATTCACGGGATCACGATTTTCTCATAAAACCGAGAGCACCTTTACAGTTTACGCTTAGGGTTATGGTAAGAACTATTGCGTAATTGACGAACCCTGGCAAAGCACCAGTCCTTGAATAAAAAAGTAGTAGGTAGATACCAGATGCGCGAGGTCGAGAGATGCTAGTACAAAGATATTTGCAAAAGAGTTTAAGGTCTGAAAAGTTGACTTGAAAGTTAGATTATTTATCAACCCTTTACACCAAGTGGCGGAATTAACAGGGCGGCTGATGAGCAGTTGCCGCCTGGGCCCCCGCCCAGGAGGCCCCCTAGGGGACCATCTCCAAAAAAAATTATGATTAGGTATAGGTATCCAAACACTACATTTTTTTCGTACTACTACACTTGGCCCGTTTTCAGTAAACTGCCTCTTCATTTTCCCGAAAAATGGGCCCCTCAGAACGTTTGCCACCTGGGCCTCTTTTCTTAAATCCGTCACTCTTTTACACCCCCACGTAAAGCTTAGAATATATGTTTGCGATGAGTGGAAGATCTGTAGGTACACTACCTTCCACAAATTTATCCAGCGGAGTACACATGCTATGCAACAGGCACTCGTAAACTATCGATAAGTTTTAATCTGCACAGGGTGCAACACGTACCGCCACAGTATCCTATATCCACCCTCATAAATTAGCAAATTCACAGCGTTCCGCGTTTGGGGACCCAAGGCATTCATATATTCTATCGGTTACCACAATAGTTTCGATAAAATCCGAAATATATACGGCTGTATCACTATCCACGGTACCATGCTTGGCTTAGGGTGGCGTATTCTTGCAAAACTGGAAGCCGACGGGACGCACGGCGTGTCGATAAAATGTTTCGTCGGTTCTCGAATGGCTCGGCACCTCGCAAACAGGGAATCGTACACGTTCGATATACCAGGAAACAGCCAACGGATCAGGGGCAACCAGTGAACGCGAACTGATTTTCTTTCGAACGCGATGGATTAAGTGCATTAGCGTCATGGTGCTTACCGTGCGGCTGGTTCCATAACTCGCCGCTCGATAAGATCGAATCGCGCAATAAATTAGGACAATCGCGGAAAATGGATACGGTCGATCGATGATGCCTGAGAAAGAAATACGTGTATATGTCATTAACGCGCAGGTTGGCCGATGCCTGCGCGCACAACTATATTCGAACGCTAGAATTTTTAGAGCGATTAGAAGGCGGCATGACTTACGGAGATTAAAACTAGTATGAGTTAGGTGCTTAGAGATAGCCACATTACGGTGGTTTTTATTCGCAGGTCTCTTTAGCTATGAAATTATTCGAATATGGTAATCTAAAGTGCCCAATGAACAGTTGGCGTAGGAGACTGGCGATAAGAGAACTGATAATTTTGATTGCTTGGACTCCGTGTAAAGGTTCCTTGAGAATTGTTCGTTGACGGAGGTGCTTCAAAAAAGAACATCATTGTTAAGGAGTCATTCTACTTTGATCGGCCGAAAAATAAAGCTATTTTCTAAGATTTTTTTTCTTAGTAAATACAACATATAATTAAATAAGTCTTTTGGGGGTGTATTAAGCTACTCTTATACTGTACAAAACAAAATTTAAATCTAATTCGTTTAATTTGTTTTAAATGTTTTTTATAGCGTCAATGTGGCACCCCCCAAAAAGAGGGATTTTCATGGCGCGGGTGATTTCCCGGCTCAGGCTTATCTTAAACAAAAAATTCGAAAAGATTCTTAATCTGTATGAGTGTCGCTATAACCTGTACATCAATTAACAATTTTTGTTGAAAAATAACAAAATGGCAGCGGTTTGAAGAAAGGGTTGACAAAACACCCTTTTTCTTGGTTATTTTTCGATAGAAATTGTTAATTGATGTACGGGTTATAGCGACACTCATACAGATTTCGAATCTTTTCGAATGTTTTGTTTCAGATAACCCTGCGCCGGGAAATCACCTGCGCCACGAAAATACTCTTTTTTGAGGTGCCATATTGACACTACAAAAAAACATGTAAAACAAATTAAAAAAAATCTTTTTGTATAATATAAGATTAGCTTAATAAATTCCAAATAGATTTATTTCATGTACGTTGTATTTATTGAGAAAATAGTCTTTAAAAATAGCTTAATTTTTCGACCGAACAAACTAGAATGCCCCCTTAAAAGAGTATATGAGAATTACGTATCTTAAAATTAAAATAAACTTGTCTTGGATACTTCTATTGATGAGAATGTGGATTCAACGATAAGGTGAATATAATTAGGGGATGATATTTGCATGAAGCGTAAGAAAAGGGGTCCTCGAATGCACTTGTCCTGCTGGAGAGGCTATTGCACTCTGGAGCGATCTCGATCAGGATGCTACAAATAACGGAAATGGAAGGGACAGGGGAAAAGAGGTCTAACATTACCTCGAGCGAAATAATAGAATTCATTGACATGTAGAGCATGATATCGGTGCCATTAGTCCCCAAGTACAATGATCGAATATCGAAAGGTCCATTGAATGGACGGCAGTTTCATATAGGATGTACTTAAGTTTCCATTGGGAATCGATACCTTCCGTTTCATTGCTAGAATCACGGTGTGTCTAGATTGAATCTAACGATTCCAGAACAGGTTACGGCAGCCGCGTTTCAAAAGGATCGAAGCGAGAAAGACACGATAGGCAACGATGCTGCGGCATCGCATTAACGATATCGGCTTGTTCACGTAAAATTATCGGGCGGCGTAATTTCTGAAGACGGGTTACAACTTATCTTCCTATGATTAATTGAGAAAGAATTACTTTTACTTGCTACGTAGGAACTGCATCGCATTCCTCGCGGAGGCCTGGCGATGAAGGCAACATACTACTTAGAACTAAACTTCCATCGAAGAAAAGTTTTGAGTACTTCTCATTGGGTCTACGTTCACAGTGATCTCTTTGTCAGCCTTGTTCTCAATTATTTTGGCATGGAAATGAGTAATTTGGTAGAGGTAATGTCACTTGAGTTTACAACACTGGGAACGGAATAGAATTATTTTTCGTAATATCTAACAAATCGCTTCGAAATGACTGGAACAGAAGATGGAAGGTATCTTCAGTTTATCATAGAATCATAGAAGTAAAACTGAGGCTCGATGCAGATTATACCGAAATGCCTGTGTTTCAGAGTGTATTTTTTCTAGAGGTCTGTCTTGTTTTTTTTTATACAGTGAGATCCAAGATCCGCATACTCTGATAGGATTAATCAATACACCGTTTGCTGCTACTTTTGCAGCAGAGTTGGAACTTGTACTAAGAAGACCTTATTCTGCCACGATCAATGAACAGCGTTCTACGAATGAAGATAAATAGTTGTCACGAATCGAGGTTGGGAATGAAAAACGTAAGGCAGAGGCTGGACCTAATAATCGAAACTCAAGGATTGGTCCTTCTAAATCTAAATTTCAATTTCCTAGATTAACAGTCGCGAGCTAAGAATGTCTGACACTAACATCTATCAACTAGAAAAGCACGCCGCTGCAGCCAAGTTTCGTGCAACGGAGAATCAAATTCAGAACAGACGTTTCAGTCGATATCGTTTCTTAGAAACACAACCCCACTGCACACACGTATTTTTTAATTCCCACATTCACAGGTATTCGCCGACGGGAAATCTTCATGCAGATTAAACAGCTCTAGGGCGATAATTTAACGATAATTTAAATAAATTATTGGCGTCACCCACTTCAATTTCGACGAGGTCAACTTTGTGCAAGTTAGTGCTTTGTCGGGTTTTTAGTTAGCAATCTAAACGAGTTCTTAGAATGTGTTCAATTATATTTGTCTGTGTGTAATATAATACTCGGTGCTATTTTCTTGTTATAATACGAATAAGATTGTATTCTGTATGTACTCCGCCTTCTACTTTCCCGGTGTTTCATCATTTTCCTGCGTTTTCGCTCGCATCCCGTTATTATCAACAATCATACTCACGTTGCATTAAGTGGTAGCCATCCAACAAACATGATCAATCTCTAACACAGTCGCCTACCGGGATGAAGGAACAATTGTCTCATTTTCTCTTAACTACTGTGCCCGGGTGTATCATTACACCAACACAATGGACCACGCGCGCGGCTGTTAATAAACAAACAATTGCATTTGCCGGTTTGGCCAGATTACTTTGGATAATTGCTCGACAAGTACGCGACCTCTGCTTCCATCGCGGCTCGGTACCGCGCCGTATCTAATTTTTTCTCCGCATCAACATTTTACAACTCGCCCCTGTAATTATCGGCTGCGCGCTTTACGCGGTCCTATGAGTTTGCTTTCACCGCGTGCTTTCGTTTTTACTTAATCACACCATTCCACGTTCCCTTTTCTATCGCCGTTTTATGGCCACGCTTGGTGCGCACTCTCATAGAAGATTTATGTGCCTATAATTCTTGGATTTCTCTGTTGTTTCTTCCACGAGGCTTTGGAGGATACGTCCCGTGTTATGTAAAGACGTCTGCTTTACTAAACGATCGACTTCCAAGTCGTAGAGATTCTGGAGAAATGCATGGATTCATTTGAGACCCTTGAGATAATTAAAACAACACGAACGTCAGTATGAATGAATGTCACTTTAACAACGTTCAGAGCTGTTCCATGATTATTAGTCTTCCTGAATTATTCTTCGAGCTATTTTTAAACAACTGCAATGAAACAAATAGATGACGACTGTGATCCAAGGAAAAAAGTTGACGCGGATCACCCTGTAGACACAGCACGATCGTTCAGAAACGTCGAAGCTTAGGTGGGTGTGTTCCTTTCTCTCTCCCTTGCTTATGTATATATCTTCAGCCCCGATCTATTTGCCGAACCACTCCTATCGATGTATCGATGTATGTATATACACCGCGCACTCGACGCTGATGCAACTCTATTAATGATACTAAATGGCGCTCTCGGCTTGGACGTCACAAAACTGGCACATGCTGCTGGTTCGCCGAGGTATTTTGTGATCGACAAATTGCGGCCTCAACGTGAACGCACCCCCATGGAACTTCCGCGTGATCAGATACTCTTACTACAAAATCTCGTTACAACCACAAAAGATTCAAGATCATATTATACAAATCCCAACGAAATTTGTACTTCACTACGCAAATTCAACCATGTAGAAGAGTGTGCAAACGACTTCCATTAAATTTAAAGTACCTAGTGCAATGATCTATTTCGAGGTCCTAGAATTATTTAAAAATTAACTCAATCGCCAATCATTCATCGAGCACAAAGACTCATAAATTGAAGAACTAGATAATCGACTTCCATATCACAAGAAATTATAACAGAAAATTCGCCAAAATGTAAAAAAATATTTCTTTTCCCTTTTTTATCTACGATTTTCAATATTTTTATGTCGGCGCCTCATCATTTGCACTGTGTAAATCTGGCGCCGACTTAAAAATACTGAAAATCGTAGATCAAAAAGGGGGAGAAAATAGTTTTTATTTTTTGGTGCACTTTATTTTTTTAAGTCTGTTTTAATTTTGACTTTTTAGTCATTTATGTTATATAGCTACATTTACTTATCAAAATGTGGATAGGCCTACAAAAAGAGCTGCTCGTAATAATAATGATGAAGTCGGTTAATGAAACAGATTTCTTATTTTTGGTGTAACTTCAAAATTACTGAACCGATTTCGATAACTCTTTCTCCGTGATCTAAGTTGATTGAAGCTAAACTAAATGCAATAAGTTTCACGACAATCGGTCCAGCAGTTACGGAGAAATTCGCGGACAAACGTAATACATACTAGCATACATACATACACCTCGAACTGAGAACCTCCTTACCCTAACATTGTCAAAAGCTGCTGAAATCGGTTACACGAAGCGTGCCGTTCACGTAGCTGTTTGCGTGTCGCATTGAAAATACCTTAGATGTTTAGGTCATCACCTAATATTAAACCGTGCACCATGATTGAGCGCTCGTCGGAGGAGATTTTAACGATGAATTATGCCCGGTGATGTTATTAACACGCGTATGAATTGCGCGTTTATTTCCATGCGTTAATAAATAACGGTCGGGCGATCTTGGAAAAATTGGAGCAAACCGTGGCGCTGCAACGCGTCAAGATGCATGCTCCTAAACGCCTGTAGATAAAAGTCGCATGGCTGGCCTTACAAAGAAACTATTTATGCGATCTGCAAGGTAAATTGCGGCAATTACCGCGTATCTCTGGCACTGGACGATACGCTCGCAGTTGCAGTTTAATGTCGATCTCGAGTCATCCCTGAAATTCGATCTGGGAACGTTGGGACTGAAACGACTCCACTGAATACAGATACGGCTAAAAGCAGCCAGGATTAAAAAGGACTCGAGATAGTTACATTGACTTCAAATTATCATTACATCCAGCAGCAATTTAAAAGGAATAAACCGTAGCGACTAGGGCACTGCGGTAAAAAGAGTAAAGGTGAAAATGAATTATGTAATAAAAGTTTCCAGGAAGCCAATGGTTTTTCTGTGTCGTTGTACTTGAGAGACGACTGTGGCCAGGTAATCACATTTCATTAATGGAACCCATGCCACTGGACTAATTTACAACTTAATAAATTATAGCCGTACACTAATGAGCAGCTTCTGAGCAACGATTGCTGTGCAAGCGCGAGGAATTTCTGTATCTAGGAGACACGAATGATACGTCTGAAATGTCGATTACGGAATATTTGACCTAGCCAGAAAATAATGTTGAGCGTGGAAAAGAATCGAGGCTGCAAGAGATGCAGTAATAGCTGGTAATTTTATAGCCAAGTCGCGGCGCTTATTAATTAAAAATTTATTAGCGAAAGGAGGCCTGGCTATTAATATTTGCATGCTTAGCGCCAGGCTGTTAAGTAGAATCTGACATCCTGCCTTCGAGACGCAATATCGATACGGAACTCAGCGGACTTACGAAATTTCTGATAAATCGACGGAGAGACACTCTCTTAATGCGTCTCTCACTGGGAACCTTCTAAATTGCAATTCATCGCGGCAACGTTGAGGCCCTGCAGGAGAAAACACCGTTCCGTTTCGTTCGTTATTCAACGTGTAAATTCATCGATCGTTGTCGCTTCGACGGAACAATTATGACGCAACGTTCATGATCCCAATGGATCGTGTCATCGAGTCAACGACACTGCCAATGGAAGTGACAAAAAAGCAGGTAGCTCACTGCTTGTATAATTGTGTCCACTTGACGTAATGTGGTCGCCTGCAATTAGCTTCATGCGCTAATTTTACATCTTTCGAAACGGTTGTTTAGAATTCGGCGCCAAGAATTTGACGGTCAGGTATAAATAAAAAAGCTTTGGAATTCTATTCACAATTGTCTCTTGTAATTTGTTTTAAAGAGGTTATCAGACAGAGTGCTTCGATTTTAAATCCTTCATTGCGAGGGGTGAAATATTACCGTAATTCCGAAAGATCGTAATTCGCTGCAATAAGCATCAAATTTTATTGCCTGTTGCCAGAAGCAATAATAACATTCATTCAATCACCGCGGGCTTCTAATAAACAAACAAATTTATAGAATCACGTAAATAAGTACCGTCATTAGAATTTAACTATCCGGTCGATCGTGTTTTAATTTAAATATCGTGATACGGAAAACAGACAGAAATTCTTGTCAGCTTTTTAGCAGTACTGTATACGATCCACTATGCATGTAAGTATCGCAGCAAGTAGATCGTGAAATCGCGTTTCATTCATCGGCTATGTGTAATGAATTCAAAGAAATACGTATTTTATGCTTAAAACGTGTGATACATAAATTTTACGACCGACACGGTACAGAAACATATTTCATCGTTTCGGGGCGTGGAGTTGATTCGGAGAAAATGTCTAAGTACAGAGAATTTTCATACACACCTTGCATATATTTTCTCACGTGTATCTTGCAACGAACTTTATCACTTCGTTCGCTCAAGATTCTGATCTATTCACGACGAATACGTCGTGCTAGCTACTTAGCACGTGGAACCCGTCCTACGAAAACACTACTGTCATCGAAACGTCTCCCCTTTTCCCTAAGTCACGAAGATGGTTTATCCATTCCTTCGCGCAGCCCGTAGAAGTAGCGCGTTTCATTTTTTCGTTGTTTCCCATGCTACTCTAATTTGTCTCCCCACGAAATGCCCTTCTCGTCACCCTTAATTGCATCACAGAATGGCACAAAAATTGTTACTGTAAAATTTTTTGTTAACATACAGCATGCCACGAGAATGCATAAGGAACGCTCAATTAACATAATCGATCGGTAAATCAAAGGTGTCAGAAGAGATTGCAATATTAAGTTCGAATTCTACCATTACCGAAGTTACAGCCGTTCACGGGCTTACCGAAACGGATGACTACTAATGTCTAATACTACTGCCGTACCTCGTGTTCGCTGGGTTGGCTGCGCAACCCGATAATCTTCAGTTATCATACAATGACGCAATAATACTATTACTAAATTCATAATCACCAGTCCCCGCGTATTTACACACAACGCGTCATAAAGGGAAGCAAGTTCCACACTCGCGATATCGAAGCAATTAAACCGCAACTAACTTCACCGGAATAAGTTCATGAGCCTACGTTAATCAAATGCATTGTTCCCTCTCACGCTCCCGAAATATCGAATCTCCTCTTTGGACGCCCTTTACAATCGCAGCCTCGCGTTTCCACCGTAATTTAGTAATTAAGTGTCGGTAGTCCGGGGGTAGCGATATTTCCTCACCACCCTTAGCTCCCTTATTACCGCCGCCCAGACTTAATAAGATGCAATAAAGACGTACTATTCTAACTATCGTTTTGGCGAGGGCAAATTAGCCCAATCATTTACGGACGTGGCCGCGCGCTCGCGCGATCGAGAGGATGATCCAAACGCGATATATTTATACGGCGCGCCGCGTAGACCAGAGGCTGATGAACGATGATGATATAACGAGGGAGATGCACTCCGGACGTCTCGTAGGAATGCAGCAATTTAGCGATATCAGCCAGGCCGACGCGGCTAATTCTATCTGCGCCGCTACTCGATAATTTGCTCGGCGGAAAATTAGATCGGCACCGCTGAGAAATCGCTAATTACCGATCGCCCGTCCCGCCGACGGGACGATGCCTGGACAGACCGGTGCCACCGCCGACGCACAGCCGCCAATGGATTTCGCCCGTTCGAATTTTATCGAATTAGAGCGAATTAGATCGACAGCGCGGCCGAGGGTGCCTGATCAGCGTGCGCGACTGGCGGTCAGCTGGAACAGATGTATAATAACAAGGCCCGTCCAAGCGTGGCTCGCAATTTTGTATCGAATTAAAGAGTGATTAAAGTAGCGCCACCGACATCGGGAGTAGCGATTAACGGTCGTTTCGCTGCTCTATGAAAATACTCGCGCCACTTGTGGCGCAAGAAAGTACGCGCTTCAACGGAGGGGTGCTATGCATTCGATTTGACTTAATTAATTTTGAGCGCAGCGTGCCGAGGAATATGTAACGACGTGCGGCAAAGTGGTTTTATTGGTTTAGTGCTCGTGGGCGTGGTGTTCCCTCGTGGTTTTTCATTTCCCGCTGACGACGGCTGGAAATGGGTCGCCGCGGAAACGTTTAACGTAAAACGTTTCAACGGCAACATTGTATGGGGTTTATAAATCCATTGCAGCCACTCGAAGCATAGTGCAAACACTCGTGATGATATATTTCAGTATAGTGAAGCTCGATTAGCCAATAAATAATCCAAGAGAAGCGGAGCACTGGTGGTCTGGGCCCTAGCGTCGGGCAAATATTGTTACGCTCGTATGCGAGATATACCTATACGCATGGAATGCCGATAAGCGAATTTTCTCATGAGTGTGCGAATCGAGGTTGTAACGAAAGTCGGAAAAATGGGATACTCGATGTATCTCGCGGTCCCACGTTCCTACCTCGGCGCAAGTATTAGATGCAAAGTATCATAGTGCAAGGAGGTAAAGACGCGATTCTAATGTGCGTACGTGAGTTTAAGTAGTGTGAAATATTAGTATCGCGTTTCAGATTAATATCGTGTTACGTACATGACACTGTGTCCGCGAAAAGTATCATTGGAGCAGCAAACATTGTTGTTGCTACGATGGCTACATTCGCTAATAAAGATCAGGGACACGAAGTGAACTACTCGTCTCACTGGTTTTCACAGTCATTGTAAACGTAATCACGATATAACTGACCGAATCACCAATTTTCATTAATCATTTCACTGTCCACCGTGTACTAACCTTACATGTGGGACAAGAAAAGAAAAAAGAATGAAAACGCGAAATATACTTAGTTCTGTTAAAAATACGAAAAAAATTAGGAGAAGTAAATTGTAAATTAGTGGTAAAGAAATAAGAATACATTGCCAAAGATGGTAAAGTTGTCAGTGGCAAAGTGTTTGAAAATAAAAATGTTTGAATTTATTTAGCAGATCGGAAAAATACGTTTGAACACTTTTCTAATTTGAGAGACATTCAAACGGTTAAAAAACATATTTCCGTACAAATTACTGATAAAATTTTACAATGATAAATAAGTTTGACATTAGAAGAGCATATATGTTGTGAAACATTTTGTTCAATAATGGAAAAATATTTTGTTAATGCGCCCAAACGCAACGGTCTAAAAATATATCTCGAAACAAAAAACACATGACTTACAACACTTTCACAATCACCGACACATTTGTTTTTCCCTATTGCAATATTCTCTAAATCTCAGAACTACGAAATTCAAAGGAACTTAGAAGAATAGAAGTCTATCTGTGCCTTGGACGACGGATAGGCTATCAAAGGACAGGTACGCCATAAGCGGGATCGCAAAACACCGGTTCAAGGGATGATATCCGATCCGGTCGATGGTTTAATGCAAATATTTAACGTTATTCAGGATGCGTCTATATAACTACGATTACGCGTTATATCCACATTTCGTATCGGCGCGATCTTTTCTTACGACCGGTTGTTCGGCGCGTTCTCTTTTTTCTCCCCTAGGTGGGCACTAACCACGTTGCATCTTTCGAATCGTCGGCTTCTGCGTTTCGTTCGAGCGCTACCGGGCATTAGAACTAGACGGTGACGTTAATTCACGATATTATTCAACGATATCGATTGCGTCGATTTTCAGCAGCGCCGCGGCACTAAATTTTAATATGAAATAGAAGGTGGGAATGCGCATCAAACTGGTACAAATAATTATCCTGCCTCGATCTCACTTCCTCACCTTTCTTTTGTCACGGGGCAGAATAAATTTGCATCAACTTAGGAGATATGATTTCGCTTTTAAATTTCCACGAGAGTCGCTTTAGTGGAAGAGGAGACATTCACGTGAATCCCCGGCAGAATATTCAACATCAAAGGCACAGCAATTAAGAATAATATGGTTTTCGCTAGTGGAAGGTTTTTACTAAAATTTGGACGAACGAAAGAACTGGTTTCGGTGACAATTTACATCCGATCCAGTCGCAATTTGCAATCCATATGCAAATGAAGTCATTTTACCAGTGTCTTTCACGGGTTACTATATTAAGGTAGTAACGTAAAATTGGAAACATGAACTTCCTAATTGCTTCATCCTGGAGAACGATGTCCCCTGTTATATTCTACGCGCCTTGGTTTAACGAAGAGAATTCTAGAAATCTTTGGTTGCAATTGTACGAATGGGGAAATACTTAGAGCACCAAGAATTTTGCCGATGGTATTAAAGTCTGATTGACTAGAAACTTACGTACAACACCTTTCGCTAATATACTTTTTGCATCATGCAAATAAGCCGATAAAGTGATGCTCGAGGCTCCAGAATTCTCTCCAACAAGATGGCTGGATCGTTCGGTATTTGGTTTCAGTGATGCACGCGTTTTAGTGGCTTCTGGATTATGAGCCTAAAATTAGTTAGCCCTCCGGTTGCGACCTAACCACGAGTTTACAAAAAAGCGATCGCGACAGAACGGTATAAACAAGCCTGTTAAAGTGTCCGTACGTCCACGTAAGCTCCTTTCGCGATAAACAACCACTATAAGGATCACTTAATTCTTTGCCACTTTTGCTCCGCATGCGGCATTAAATTGTCGTCAACGGCGGGAATCCATTATCGAGAAAAAAATACACATATGGAAAAGGCGGCTCTGTTTTCCTCCCGATTCCCTGCGCTTTGTTTTCAAAAGGGACGAATCGCGCGAGTTTAATCATCGCGTCCGCTTTTAGAACTTGAAAGATGGCATTCGAGAGGTTTTTCTACGCGAAACAAAGAATTTCGAGCAGCTGAACTTTGTCCTTTTTTTTTTAATTCCACCGCTTTTAGCATATCGTATATTTCAGGTTCTTGGGAGTCCACTGTCTGTAATAATTTCTGCATCAAAGTTGCAAGCTTGTTCTGAATAATTTAGTAGAATACAATGTGCTGGGAAGAGAAAATTAAGAGAAGGAATAAATTCGAGAAAGACGCCAAGAAACTTGAAACATCTTCGCAATTTTTATATTCCAATAATTAACGCTCATTTCGTTTAAAAACTCACGCTCTTCTAGAACAATAAAGAAAATTTCATTATCGCAGAAACTTTAAAAGAAAACTTCCGCTTAGTTAATTTTTCTAACAAATTAAATTGAAGAAGTGTCTCAACGTTCTCAATTTTGTTCGACACGCTTGCGTTGTAGGATGCGAAAAAACTCTATGACTCAAGCTCTCAAAATTCCATTCTGCTTAATAACTTCTATTCCGTTGCCACTTGAAATCGGCTGCACGTAATTCTTCTCGGCGAACGATCGTCGAAATTCTTTGAAAATATAAGACAGAGGCGTGGGACTGTAATTTCGAGGGGGAGTGCACTGGAAAGCATCCCGTTGTCAGGTGACACGAAGGTGGAGGCGCTTAAAGCTTAGTTCATAGAGAGGCTCGAGATACACGGCTGTATAAAGTCGATCCTCCACCGACGGGAGCCGTCAGTTCGGCACGACACCTCTGGAAAGCACGACAGAGGAACTCGTCTCTCGGTCTCCTGTAACACGCAGCATGCTACCGTAGCTGTGTCACTTGTTTCTATCGAAAAAGGCGAAGCTAACTGAACAGTGCGTACGGTGAATTGAATTAACAACCGCGTCGAGGCTGAATTTCGGTGAACAGCTGAGAGATCGGTCTCACGAGTGTTGTACGACATGAACAACACGGACACGAGTAGTTAAGTGATCGACAGATTCGAAATCCTGGAGAATCTGACTGGCAAAATTTGATTCTTTTCACTGAGAAGTAATCAGTCGCAGGTGATGATGCGTGATTGAGTGTTAACATTTGCGAAATCTTTCTGCATCGATACTTATTGTTATGTTTATACGTTGCAGTAAGGGTGTAGTTTAAACATACAGTAGTAGTAGATCGATGAATTTATTTTTAATCATTTGATGTGCTTTTGGAAATTTTATCTAAACTTGTGTACCTTTTGCAGATTTAGTTTGGGGTGGGGGGGCAATTAAAGTGACCGGTCTGGTACGCTACAATTATTTTTGAGATCGACTCAACGAATTGTTGGGATGAATCTTTTTTTACATTGGGGCTGTGTATTCGATACATCGACTGTTCGTACCAGATTCTATGTTGGGACAGGCTCGACACGGATTTTTAGCCATTAGCCCAGCCATCTGATCTTAATCTTCTATCCACAACTAATGGATCTAACCGTGATTAAGTGGCATCACACTGTTCCCATGCAATGTTCGTTGACCCAATAACGATGGAATCTTCACCACATTTTATCACGCCACGCACTTTTTCCCGTCTTCTTTAAGCCGGGCAAAGTATGCTGATTAATTGAAATTTAGATAGGCGAGGAATGTATATGTCGTAATAGCCATTCAAGAATTAAACGCTGCCGAAAATCGTGCCAGATTTTTACGACCGTGGAAGTATGACGTGAACCTCTTTGCTCTGCCAGATAGCAATAACATTTTTCGCCGCCCCACAAGAGGAATTTTTTTTTATCACAGTACACACTGAACAGCTAAAAGCGTTCTGTATCACATAAATCTAAATTTACGTTCCCTTTGACGGATTCCACTTCTATTTTCGTGTTCGAATACGAGCGGCCTTGACTTTGTGCCCTTCTTAGCCCCTACGTTTCGTTCTCGCGACCCAGAAGGGGTTGCTCTGCCCCAGTGATCTGAAATTAATTAAATTTACTTCAGACACAGTGTTTCGTTACTTTAAACATTCCACTTTCGATCTATCTGTCTTTACTTCTAGGTGTAGAAATATATTTAAAAAAAAACGGAGCATAAGCTTGGCACAGAAATAAAGCTGAGGATACGAGAAAGATATAGCAAAAGAAGCACGGTTTTGTTCTCTCTGTTAACTAACAGGAAAAAAAATTACAACACAAATGCCCGAAATAATAAAATGCCTACCGATTCTATCACAGAATGCAAATTACATTCTCAGTAACGTAATACGAGCACCGAATGCCGCAATGCCTCAGTGTCAGTTGATTCAGCATCAATTTGTTGCAAAATCCTTATTCGCGCCGCTACCACAATAAACTCTATCGTAGAAACAGTAGCAATAAACCTTCCTCGGGCAGGCTCGTATCGTATCGACAGCTATCTGATCCATTCAATTGGCCAGTCCAGCCCGCTTTTTCTCCCGTCGATCTTTTCGCGAACGCGTATTAATAGTACGCGATGCCAGCGGCTCGATATTCGTAAAAATAAACGGTATCCCACGTTTTATCCGAGACTTGCGTAAGTAGATCCTCGGGAATGGTTTCATTCTTCCCGCCTTGTTTCCATTGCAATAAAGTAACGGGGTTTTGTAAACATTGGTGGTGAAAAAATAGACGGCGCAACGAGGGGTGAGAGGATTCCACGAGCTTTCGCCGAGGTCGTCCACCCTGTCGAACCGGCGATCGGCCGCCCCAAAATCGATCTTACGTAATCGAAATTTGCACCTCGAGAAACGCCGTTGGCGCGGCGTGATTAAATATAAAACAATTCCCAGATTCGTGGAAGCATTCGCGGGATTTCTTGGCAATAGCTTCGGGGGACCTTCTGACAAAAGATTCGAGGATCACGGCGGCGGATTGATATAACAGTTTGTCGCCGTTTCGCGACGATGATGTATCGATGCATAAGCCGAGTTTTGAATTATTGCAGCGTTAATGGGCGTTGCGGTGTTTTGCATTGGAACGGCATAGAAAACAGCAACCGAATACGTTTCGCATAATTCATACGCGTCTATACACGGCTACTTATCACGCGGTTACTGTGCACTTAGCGTGTAATATTTAACCGGGAACAGCTCGTAATTAATATGCACGCTCGCCGCCACTTAAACTAATAAATAATCGGGGAATAATTTAATTACGATCCGGATCGCGGGATAACTGACCGAGAATCCGACAAAGCTTGTTTTCTGACTCGCTGAATATTCTGCGCGAACAATGTATAGGGTGTCTCAAAATTATGAAACCATTACCTGTCAGTGAAAGCTGAATCATTATTTCTATAAATTCGATAAGTTCCTTTAAGGGGTTGCGCGCAGTCAGGAGGTAGAAACTGAACGATTCTTTGGGAATTTATTTCAGACAGTACATGCATATTTTAATGCAAAGGTTTTTGTATTCAGATGAGGCACACTTTAGCGGATTATTATATTATGTTTTGGTATAAAAGTACTTAGTTATGGCAAAGTTACAACCGATTTTACACCAAAACATAATATAATAACCTGTTAAAGTGCCCCTCATCGGGACACAAAAACCTTTGCATAAAAATATGCATGTACACTTTCCGAAGTAAATTTCCAAAGAATCGTTCTTCTTCTACCTCCTGACTGCGTGTAACCCCTTAACTTTTAAATATCGTACCTCGTGTCTCTGCATACCCTCAGTCACTATGAGGAAAAAAAGGAGAAGGCAGTGTGGACACTTTGTTAAGGGCAGATGACTTCGCAAGATACATGCTAGTTTCTTTGAAAAAAAAAAGAATCTTTCGAACACGTGTTGATTAGGTACCTCTTGTCGCCCTTAAATAGCTCCACTATCCATTTAAACTTGCTCCACTATCTATTTACTTACCCCAATTCTGAAACGCCCTATACCACGAGCTACGCCCCTCCGTGGACAAGATTTCATCCAGTGGCTTTTGCATCCAATTTAATTTCCCATTAAATGCTACGCAGAGTTGCGCAATCACAATTCAAGACCGCGGCTCAGATTATAATTTAATTAGGCCCGCGCTAACCTCGTTTTCTTCTATCCCTGTTGCTTCATAAATCCGCCGTTGCGCTGGTTCCTTTCGATTACAGATGTGCAATCGCATTCCGCGCGCTTTTCAGTTCCGCAAAATAATACGGACCTTTCGCGCGGAGGCAGGGCCATAAATTTATAGCCGTCGGTGGAAAGCGCGGGGGATAAACAAATGATTGAAATAGAAGGCAATGTAGCATTCTTAATTGAGATCGATGTGTTGGAACGACGTAGCGCCGCCGCGGAGAATCGAGATCAGGATTTCCATCGGCACTTTCGATCGCGAGTGATTCTGAATTACTAGCGACCCTGGAATGTATCCCATGGAAAAGGAAATGATTCTCCGCGACACGGTTACAGCGGATAATTCGAATGCTTCGAATAATTCTACGCAGAAACGATTACGTTGGACAGGTCGGCGCACGACTAATATCGATTCCCGTCTAACGCTCACTAACAACTGGAGCATGAAAAAGCATTATGTGCGTGAATATACGCGCACACGGGCTGGTAGCTCCTCTAATATCCAATTTCCTTCGTGTCGCGTTATGAGCCGTTTCTCACCACGCAAAATATCTTGATTGAGCGCCGATTGGAAGCTGGGTAGCCTTGGTGGAGCCATTTCTCCTTGCGCACGAGGTGCTGACATCCTTCTATGTCGTGTCGTAAGAGTTAAAATTGGTCTTCTTACTTTCATTGTTCTTCACACTCTGTCATCAGCGTTCGAAGTTTATACTCGGGGAATAATGTACACGGTGTTTCTAAAGTCCGGTGCCCATGCCACCAGACTAGATTTTATTCACTCATCTGATTGCAAAAAGAAGAAAATTTTCTTAAAGTTAAATAATTTACGCTGGTACTGGACCTAACACTTTGATTTTAGTTTTTATTTATAATACTCTTTTCGTCGATATAAAGAATAATATGAAAAATTCGTCTAAGGAAAAAACTTACTCTTTCAAACGCTATGACTCTTTCAATTTTTCATTTTTTTTCTTTAAAGTGGACCAATAACAGCGTAAGCTATCTAACTTTAAGAAACTTCTGTGTTTTTTTTTGCAATCAGATGCCTGTGGTAGGTGCTACAAATCCCGTCGACAGGAGTTACATCGTCGAAGAGGTGGACAAGATTCCACACTAAGTAATTAATAAATAATAAGAAGGATTGACATAAAAAAAAATATTTTCTCCAAGTTTAAAGATGCCCCCTTATATCCCAAAAGAGTTTAATGCAATATGACCAACAGTTTTTTCAAAAAAAAATCTTAAATATCAGTTACTTTTGGGGCTGTTAGACGAGAACCTCCCCTTAAAGTACCTACACTACCTGTCGCAAAAAATCGGAATACTTTACGGAGCTTTAAAACTCGGCTACCCGACCGAGAACTCCCAGCCACCGAAAAGAAAGTGGTAGCAGTGATTCGCTGATAGTGCAGGCTGCAGGTCCGTTGAGAAAAACGGGGACGCGACTTAAAAATAGTAGGCGATCCGACACCTATCCCGAGGGGCATTAAAATATTATCCAAACGCCGACTATATTTTCACACCGAAGTGCACTCGTTCTACAAGGAGCAGCAACAGTAGATTTTTAAAACAATCCTAAAAATATCCGACGGTTTCATAAGAAACTGTTGGTTATTCTATCCTCGTGGCGAACATCGTGATACATGGCTTCGCCATTAGCATACGTTTACGGAAATCATCGTCAAGCTGGCACGATCCAATTTCACACGTCATTACTCTAATGAATATTTTAATCAGTAAATAATACGACACAGTTTTCCCTGTAAACAGATTTTTCTTTCCTGTACCCAGAGAAAAAGCTGAATCTCCAGGCTGGATCTCTTATGAAACATAGCGGGCGTAGCCTCCGAGTACTTATTTCGCTAGCCTGTAATTTCCAGTAAACGTATCGATCATTCTTGTCGGCACCCTGTTTCATTAACCGATTCCAGGGGAACGGAGCTGCCCCGGCTGGTTCGCCGAAGGAAAGCGTGCTCTCTGGACCGCGAATGAAACGGGAGCGACGAAAAGCCGGGAAAGGTCACCGATTTATCGCGCAGCCTGTTGTGATTACACAAACTGTGCCCCACGCCTCTGCTCCCTACCTTCGCTTTTTATCTGGCTTCACGACGCCGTTACCACAAACCATGTAAATAATGTCCTTATCTCCGCTAACCTTCTATCCGAGTCTAGCACGATCGTTGATCACAATTTAGATATCACACGGGAAATTCCTCCGTGGTCTCTCGAATTCCCGCGCCAGGTAATCGGAGGAACAATAAATAATACGGCGAGGTACGGTGGAAAAATCAAGTTAAATGAAGGATTCTTGGTGTGGGAGACGCGGAGATATTAAAACCGCGGGAAGGATTGTAGAAATAAGAATAAGAAATTTGTACGAACTTGTGGTACCTTTTGTAAATGAGTTTCATGGATATATATATAATACTAAGTAATTTGATAGATTATATTAAAATGTAATTGGAGGAATTAAATATTTGATATAAGTTATGCAAAATTTAATTGAAAATTAAATTAAAATATTTTAAAATATTTAGAATATATTAAAATATTACTTTGGTCACGTATAAAGTTCCGTTACTCCTTTTGATACGTCCAAAGTGATATAAGATAGAAATTAGGATTCTAATTGTGAGAACATCTACGAATGTCAGAATAAATCCTGAGATTTCAGAAGGTAATTTTAAAGAAAATTTTTAGTCGCCAATTTTTAATACTAATTTCATTTAAAGGTGTTGGTTTCGAAGGAAGCATACGTGTTCTAATAATCGTGAGTCGAGCAATTCGATGGGACAGCAGAAGGCGAGGAGGAAAGTGTAAGTGAAATGTGAAATCGCGATTTCGATGACACTTGAAGGGACTAAAATTAAATCGAGAACCGTGGCGGCTCGCGAAACGAGTAAAAGTATCTGAGAAACGATGAAGATTTTTTCGCGAACGTGCTACGAAGCCCGCGGAGGAGAAGACAACTAATAAAATCGCCGAAGATGACGCCCCCACTCTGAAGCAGAACAGGAATATTCTCCAAGATGGATCGAGCTGTCCTCTTCATTCTGTTGGTATCGTTAACGGTAAGATTTCCGCACTAAAAACGTTTGCTCACAATTTACCGCGCTATTAAGAGTCTTCTGAGCTGGCTCCGATTTGTCTAAAACCTCAATGCCAAACTCGTACATCAGATTAATGTGCAGCCATTCGAAAGTAGGTACCGAGTAGGTGTATGAAAAAAAAAAGACGGAGCAAGTGGAAAGCGGCCTCTTTGAAGCTGAATTCAAAAGACTTCTTTAAAACGATACGTCTTGCATTTTCTAAAGGATTCTCGTGGGCGCACGTTTTGAAACGCTTCAATTAGGAATCTGAAGCGTAGAAACGTTCAGCGTTAGACACAGAATCCACAATGGTGTTCAATAATAAATTCCCAGCAGTTCGATTCACAAATTTCTTTACACCTACACGGATAAAAAAGACTGAAGCAATAGTGCTAGAAGAATTTACCACCGTTCCCCCAGCACTATACCGATCCATTGGCTTCGAAATGAATTTCTATCAATCCTCCGTTTCCGCAATCACGAAATAAACGAGATCGAAGGAATCCATCACCATTCTTAGATACCCGCGTGTAGAATCAAAGGAAAGAGAGCCATCCCACCGCGAAGCGTGAATAATTGCCATCAATCCTCCTATCATCTAGACTAGGTAACCTTCCCAGCGAAATTCGGAGCGATCGCAGTGGCGAACCGAGCAGTGGGTCAAGCTTTAATTGAATTCGAGGATGACCAGGCTCCCGAAGCCAAGCCCAGAAGACGAAGCCACGAAGGACGTCGCGCCGTGTCGCACGCGGACATTATAATTTATACGCCCCACGAAAAATCGTTGTCCCGCGTCGTCGTCCAAAGTGATTCGTTGAAAGACAAATTACAGGATATCTGGCGCCTCGTGCTTCAAGCCTGTCCACATTCGGTCGCCCGTTCTCAGCACATGCTGAAAACCCACGGGCGACGTGGAGAGCCCTCCCTTTCCCCCCCGACGCCCCTTTCTCTACACCCTTCTCGATCTTCCGTCTTTTTTTTCCCCTCGCGCCCGAGAAAACTGGCAGACGCAAGCAGAAGCCTCCTCCCGCTCATGGGAGCTAACCACCATCGCGGGGGCAATAAAAAGTATTACGCGGTCGTGTCTCCGTGTCACGATGATAAGAGAGCCTTTTTCGGAGCATCTCCTTAGCCGTGCGTGTCACCGAGGTTCGTCGAAACCCTGCCCGTGTGTATTTCTTTACTCGACACTCGAACCGCTTCCGAGTGTAGGAGTTCCTCTCGAGTTTCTTCTGTATTCTTCCTTTCTTTTTTTAGCCAAGTTTTTGAGCAGCGGTTAGTTGGGGACAGATTCCTGAAGCTTGTTTCGCTGGTGAATGCATTTCCAGGGGAATAAGAGTTGGCTCCTATGTTTCTTGCTCAAACGATCCGCTTCTATGTCCTTCGGTAGGAGTTACTTCGGGACATGGATCGGTAGCTGATTAGAAATGACAGCGGAATGAATTCGATGGGTTTCGAAGTAGCTAGAAGTGGTTGGAACGCGCTCGGCGGATCGTTGGCGCGGGTTGGGTAGATTCAGTGATGCTTTCGCGTGGAGTAGCTAATGAATCGTTAGGGGGGGATTCGAATTTAGGTTAATCAGGCGTATTATTACCATTTGCATGGCCTAACGAAGCGTAGATGTCGCGAAAACCTGCCCGGGCGCATTTCCTAACGAACGGCTGTATTTTGCAAATCGCGACGGACGCATTATATCACGGTTCGCGACCGTGTCCTTTTTAAACCTGTTTTTTTTTGTTCGTGTCCATTAGGAACTATGACGAATAAAATGTTGATCGTGGAACGTGTATTGCCGAGGCGGATCTTCGTTTCACATAAAACCCAGATAAATCCTGCGCGAGAAAGTAGTCTGAGTCAGAAATGGTCCGACGGACCGCGGCTTTTACGTGTAAAAGGAATTCCTTGCGATAAATCGGCGACCGAGAGTCTTCGGATAGTTGCCTTTTTAGATACGGCCGGCGGGAAGTCAGCGTCGCAAAAATGAAGGTATCCGCGAGGTTTCGCGGGGGAAGGGAGATCCGAAGAATGTAGTGGCATTGTGACAGCTTGATCGGAGGTAGTAAACTATTTTGTCGAGGTTGTTTGTCGATTCTGTGCCCACCACTCCCTCGTTAATTATCATAAGAGATAAGCAAGTTGGTTAATACCGTGTCAATCAAGCTGTTAATCATTGCCATAATGTGATTTTTAGTAGACGCGAGATTGGCATAAGCGAGCGAGCATGTTGGCAATATTTAAATAAATATCCCATGCTGGTGTACAATGTAACAGGTAGAATTGCAGAAGGATACGTGGAAGAGGAAAGATTAGTATCAACGTGGCAACATCCTTTCGTTCCTGTTCGATAAAGCGAGGAGAAGCGAGCAGGCTTTGATTACTTTGGCAACCAATGAAGAAGGAACTTTTAATCCTTCAGATCTCTTTAAACTCACTTAGATACGTGACCGTACGTTATCTCCAGCTTATCTGACAGCGATCTGTATCTCAATTGCCCATAAAAAAAATGATCCGTCAGCCGCGACGCTACTTTTGTATAGGTGCAATGAGCTTCATTTACATAACTCCCCTCCGCGATTACATACGTAATGACATGTATCATAGTAATTACCATATGGATCGTAGGAGAAAAATCGCGGCTACCCTTCGACAAGCGAGCAGCTTGTCGTTTTATTAGCATGCCTCAAATGTCGCTCGTAAATTACGCCGTTTAATTGTGGCCAGCAAACGACACCGATTTTTTCCTCTTTCCGCGGATGAGCAGAAACCCGTCCGCGTTGTCCAAGGTCTATCTAGGAAGTTCCATATTGCGTGGAACGCATTCCTGCGGTTAAATGTTGCGAGTAACGCGTATTCTTAGACCGGTCAGATAGCACATTAGAACAGACTCAAAGCGTCGTACCCAGGCCGCTTTTAAGCGTTGCAGGAAGCGGGCACGGGTTCGGCTTTATCCTTGATCAAAATCCAACGGCCAAATCTCGTTACCGCGCCTGTCTTTTCGATCTTTAAGCGGCGCTCATTAATCACGCCGATTGAAGCACGTTATAATAGTGCCCACGTTGTTGCTGGGCGATCGCCACTGTTTCGTAGAAACTGTACGGCAGTGACATAGCACGGGGCGTTGAAAGAAAGAATCCAGGACTCGCGGAGTATCTGGTGCTCTCTGAAATCGATAAAACAACGTCAGATTAGAAGAATTCCGCCAAGTGCAGGCTGAAAAACATATTATGTAGAAGCGATAGGTGGAATTTAGAATTTAGGATAGAATAAAATTCTTTGCATTATTGAAGCTAAAAATTCATTATAATTCCGTGAAGATTTCCTTGAAATATCTATTAATGGAATACCTCTATTGAGTATGTTCTTCAGGTATTAGGGTGTGTCAATTTTATGGGTAAATTTAAAATTTTTGAAAATTTTAAAATGACTAGTGACTAAGTAATGCTGCTTTTAATCCTGACTCTGCAACTATCTTCAGAAATTGATTTGAGCGAGGTTCAGCTACTTCAAATCACAGTTGAAGAAAAGTGAATATTAAGTAAGATTCAACTACAAACTGCATATTCATATACTGCTGGAAATAAGTCTTGCTTATATAAAAGCATGAAAATGAAAATAAAAATATGTGGAAATTAGTATTTATTACATTCACATGGAAATGTATGGAAATGTGTATTTACTACTAAATGAAAATATATGTAAATTTACCAACAGATCTAATGCTATTTAACAAAGTCCACTAAGGACTCTGGAGCGATATCTTGTTTGCTTCTTGCTCATAAGCTCAATTATTAAATTTTTTTTTAATAATTTTAATAATTTTCGTATGTTTCTGTAATTTCAAATAAAATTCCAACTAGGTAAATAATGAATTACACAAAATTTAAAGGTAGTGGTTAATTTTAAACCTGAAATTTTACCATTTTTTCCACAAGCTGTTTTTAAAATTGAAACATTGAAAATATTAACACACCCTATTCAGAATGATTAGAAGTCGGTGGCTACATGCTTCTTGTAGATATACAACTCGTGTATATCTCGTAAAAAAATTCACGATTGAACTTTTAGAGTTTCCCATGCCCTCATCTCATTCCCCCCAGGTAATTCACAGTACGTCAGTAAGATTTAACAGCAGAGCATAGCAACCACTAAAACCCATTACCCGCTATCGAAAAAGGAAAATCCATAGTCACATTCGACGCTGATAAGTTGAAGGAACTCATCCGCGAAGATACGGGATACACGGGCGCACGGCGCGGCGATAGTTTGATAGATCGAATTAAAAACGCAGGGTATCTTCCACCGTGGTTCAGATAGACGCGATGCATCCAGGAAGCTGTGCCTCTCACGGCGTTTCCTCGTTTTCGTGTCACGAGCCAGCCACCATCCTCAGGTCGAGGCATTGTAATAAATTACGAGTGTTTTGTGGCTTCCTGTAAACGCTTCGCCTGCGAACTTCTCTTCCCTTGTATCGTTATAAATAAACCTCGCGTCACGGGGAATGTCTATATAGCTCTTCAGTCCGGTAAATACATGTGTTGTATATTGCAACAGCTAAAGAACATTGTGTCCATTGTTGGTTTTCACCAAGCGCGGAAGTGACGAGGGACTGATTAAGTAATGACATAAAAGTGACTTGAAATCATTCATCCTACTCATTAGTGAACTTCTGCAATTAAATCTATACTTCAGAAGGGATTCTCTACCAAAAGTGTGAGATAAATTTTCTCCCATCTTGGGTGATCAATTTATACCCGCGTACACTTGGCACGGCGTACAGTAGGAAGATATTTATTCATGGACCATCAGTTTCGTGTCTCGTTTCTTTCCCAACGTTATGACACTCGGTTAGTGCAGGGTCATGATCGCGCACGTTGCAATCACCCGACTTTCATTGCTCGTCGACTGCGCGTCGCATGCTGTTCAAGTCCCCATTGGTAGCTCTCACATGAGCACGCAACTTCCTTTACTTCTTGTTCCCCAGTGATGATTATATTATAGATCGCTTCATTAAACATCGAATAGTCTCTCTTCCTCCGCGCTGTCCATAATTAACTGGGCATTTCTTAATGTTTCTGAATATTACTTTATATTTCCCTGGCGCCTCTCTCTCGAGTATAACTTATATTATAATAAGAACTTATAAGGATTTACAGGACAAATGGCACTCGCTAAATTCAGGAAAAACTGACATTCGGCGATAGTAACACAAAGTGATTTCATTTTTCTTGCTTGTTGCATATAGCGTGGAAGTGAACAGGGAGAATGCACAATCAAAATACTCCTTTAAGGGGTTGTACCTAGTCAGGCGGCGGAAAAGAAGCGAATATTTGTGAATTTTTTTTGAAGAAGCCGAAGCTTATATTTTTACAAAACTTTTTGCGCTTAAAAGAACAACATTTAAAGAATATTTGGTAATTTTTTCGTAGAAACATATTTAAGTTTATAATAAAGTAACAACCGACATTCAAGAAGCATTTTTAAAAATTTGGTTTTGCGGTGAGGCACTGTCATTCGGAACCAGAGTTTCCAAGATCAAAAAACCAACAAAAATTCGTTAGTATATTAATGAATCTTCCGATTGACGGGGGGAATTTCCGAAATATTAATTCAAAACAAAATGGCGGCTATTTAAAGTTGAAATCCTGATTTTTTTCGCGGGAAAAATAATGTTTGAACACCGAGTTTAAAACGTTTTCGAATTCAATTCTTTATCTGTTCATTTGATTCTCGTTTCGTTTAATATTTTCGCCAGTACACGCATAACCAGCGGCAGCCGTTCCAGCGAGCAGGTTGCAGCCCGTTTGGTCTCATTGCTCGTGTCGAGCAGACGGATCGTCGACGAGCTAGACGCGCCTCTTGGCGCGCATCGGTTTGTCGGACCACCGTGAAAAAGCATCTCGAATTCGCCGCGGAATCCGGTCTTATCGAGAAAAGTCAATTATATCCGGTACGGAGAGGGAACAGGTTGAGAGGCGTGAAAAGAAGGATAGAATTCCGTGAAAGCGTGAAACAGTTCGACGAACGCTCCCCGCTAGATACTCCACCGTGCGCCTCTCAACGCGTGAAATGAGATTTTCCTTCGTTTCGTCTGATAATTTCGCGGATATCACGCGTGTACCTCGCGTTACTTCAGGCGTATTTCAGGAAGTAAGACTGACGATGGATGAGAATTCGTTACTGCAAATTGGCTGATAATTTTAGGCGTAAGATAATTCCTGGCTCCCTCGGTGCAAGCAGATTGTGTACGTTGTAAGGAATGCGTAAAAAAATTATAGGTACGTAAGGTAATTGGGGGAAAGATGCCGAATGGGGTAAGATGCCAATTAACTATGACTCAGAGTTTATCCAGTAGATGTGAGCAAGATCGTGGGAGATCTTTTGTTGTGTCCGTTGCTAAATGAGATTGCTTGACATTTGTGTTAATATATAACATAATACATGTTTTGAAGCAGGTTATGCTACAGCGTCCGTAAAAATGTTTGCTGCCGTTTGATATTTTGTGTTCTAATAAAAAAAAAATAAATAAATTTTTTATGTTAAACGATTTTATTAAAAATGTAGTAACAACTAAATTAAAATGCACTAAAAACTAAAAAATAATTCCTTTCTTGTACTACAGCTTTGTTGATTTGACAGATATATATAAATATACACACGATATATATATATTACATTTTTTTATAAATTTATTAAGAAACTATAGGCATCTTCCCCCCACTTACCTTAATTTGGTACTACAAGAAGAGATGTATTTTAAATAGCGATTGTATCTGGATTATAAGATTCGACGCATGTTTGCCACATCATCTACAACGATTTCGATCAAAGAGCTGGCAAAATCCTTATAAATGTGCGCGTCACAGACCCCCAGCACCGAATATGGCTGAATGAATCAGACATCCCTGTCTCCCTGACGCCACAACACTGTCACCGTCACCGCGAAGATCCTGCCGATAGCGTCGGAATCGAGTTCGACGTTTGCTCATGCTGCGTCCTTTTTCGTGGTCACTAGACCCGTTTAATCCCCGTTGCCGTGAATTCGGAGCATAATACCGAGCCCGTAATGTTCCTCGTGGAGCCACGATGATTCATTCGGCCCCCTCGAAGCCGATTATTAATTAGCCGCTTATCTTAATGACTTCGCGCGACTTTCCCTCCTCCTTTTTTCGGCCATTAATGTCCCTGCAATAAGGACAGGCTTCGCGCAAGAACGGAGCTCTTAAGGAGAGGAATGATACAGATTAGCGAGAGGAGCACCCTGGAATTTCGACTGCGAAGAATGTGGAGATGCTGCTATAAATAATAAGAACCAGGTAGACATCTATAACGCTATCGCCGTATCTAGATGATTTTTCAATCATAAACTGCCGAAAGGTCTATCGAGACGTCTTACAGGATCTATCAACGTAGGAAAAGTCGACACTTTCGTTTTGAAAGAACAGCCATCTTCCATGCACCCTCCTTTTTCGTTGTTAGCGAGCTGCGGGAGGTGCTATATCACACTCCGTCCATTCCTCTACGTTCACGATCTTTCTTACGCGCAGTCACGAGATTCCGCGAGGGGCGTTTGATATCAAAGCCCTCGGTGTATTATCTAGGCCATCCGGAAGGCGGTTTTCACTCGAATCGTGTCTACACGTGGTTCCTGAAAACGAACGCGAGGTACGCGTGAACGCGGGTTGCTTTATCGCTGTGTAAACACCTGACGTGTTGCGGGGTCCACTTGTAAATGTAGCCAGAAGAATTACGACTCGGTTATTACAAGTTAACGCGCGCGACGTAATTTAATGCACTTTAACGCCTTCCACAGATTTATGTTCCGCGGCGCTGGAACGTATTCCTTTGAAAAATCCGTGACACCCTGCGACGCGATGTACACGCGGACAGATTATACGGGTCAGCGTGCACGCGCTATCGTTGCAATGAATATTCTTGCTGCGAACATGCACATTTTAATAGAATTCTTAAACAGAATTGTATGCCTGGTGGTAGATCGACACATGTAACTGGTGCATGAATCTGTTGGTACTAGTTTGAGTTCACAGAAGCCTAAGTGGCTGACTAGTTTGCAATTGGCCCGCAGACGTGACAAGTGTAGGCAAAAGAAACGTTTCTGTGTAATTGGATACTGTTGCAAACTTGGCACTGCTTCCATTCTAAGTAATGGGCGTACTGCTTCAAAATGTCTGTGCAATGTATAATAGCATTGTGAAGGCTTGATAAGTAGCTATTGAGTCATTTCATTGTCTATGTCACTCTGTGTAGATTTGATGATAAGAAACCGGGATATGGAGGTCACTCCATTGTCCGACTTTCTTGACGTATATCACTCCTGTTCAAGGGGTGCGTTTGTGATTTAGAGATCCAGGGATCAGAGTTTCTTGGAATATCAGCGCAGTGAGTGTTGACTGAAGCTTGCGTTACTTCAGCACCTGGATACGTGGGGCCATAGACAGCTAGACACTTGGATAATTGAATAGTTGGGCACTTGGACACTTGGGCACTTTCGTAATTGAACAGCTAAACATTTGGACACTTAAGAATTCAGACATTCGGACATATGAACACACAGAGACTTGGACTAGAGTTGCCAACTTTTTTCGGCAAAATATAGTACTTTTCAGAGGAAAGTGGTACAAAATAAAACTGCATTAAAACAATATCGTATTTTTTAAATGTATACTTTTTAAATACGTCAAAGGTTCAATTGCACTGAAAGCCTAAATTAATATATATACATAAAATTTGAGAAAATTTCAGAAACTGTTTCTCCTTTTTCCCGCGTACAACGCCCCCAAGAAGATTGCACACCCGCTCGAGCCTTCTCTTTACGTAAATTATTGTCCACGGTGTTTAACGTCGGATCGTTATGTAATTAAGGGATTCCATAAATATCTCCGTGATTATAATACCGCCGGGACAGTCATAAATCACGGCCAGTGTCATAGATATAAATCCTAGATAACCATCGATGCGAGATAACGTTAACGTCCGGTGCTCCGTTGCGTTACACTCGATCCCGTCGTTAATATCGAGTAAATCGGGGACCTGTTTCACGTACTTTGACATTATCGAAAGGTAATCGAGAGCCCGTGGCAGGGCTCTTATTGTTCCCCCTCCGGGCCGATGTATAAATTCGCTCATGCGATATTCATACAATTAACATGGAGCGATCCTCGTGTACACGAGCAACAAGTAACTTGACATTCATCCCGGGTTAATCCAATCAGAGTGAGGAGTGTCACTTTGGGCGCGGCTTTATATGCACGTTACTGATTAGCTTTTACTGAAAAAAACAAGGTGTCGTTCGACCGAACAGCGTGTTGCGTTCAGCTCTAGCAGCTATCAAGGACAAACGTGGACGATGCTGGAAAACGAATTCAATATTGCACGCCCAGAGTACAATGGGGATAATTTTTCTAAAGTTCGGTCGAAAGAGTTTGGAGTTCAAACTGTGAGAACGATGGGAACTGAATATGATGGATAAAGGAAGATGTAGTCGCCCAAACGAGGTTGACGATAGTCTGTTACGTAATTTACTGAAGGCAGCTCCATGAGCGTTGATTAAAGAGATTGTTGAAATTGAGTCTACATAATAGGGGTTGCAGTGTTCACGAGAAACGTCCAGTTTTAGCTAATCGGAGCCATCTTCTATGAAGATCACATCGGGCCTTGCTCGCCAACATGGAACAAATGAAATTGAAGGAGATGAACCGAGCACCCTTCACGCAGATGAGGCTTTATTAGACTATTACTCGATCCAGTCCTTGCAGAACAATCGAGACAGAAAAGAGTTTAGAAGGCTTGCTCATTCGCTTCGCGAAGATTAAGACACTAATTTTTGTTATGAAAGTATCGAAGTGCTACCCTTGGAAAATAATTCCAGACAGTGATGGAAACTACTTAATCGACCAAATCGATCATTCTCTTCGCCAACCAATCGATTTGCATACGTCACTAAACCTTTCTAATGCTTCTACGATGACTAAGTGGCATTATTGACAATGCAGTGACTCATGACGAATTCCCAAATTGCGAAACAGTGCCACCGAAATAGAGGCGCATATTTAAGGAACCCGCCAGGGGATTAATCGTCCAATCAAACGGTAGTAACAGACACGAAGTTCCAGATCCGACCTGAATCACCATTAAAGCACTCGCTGTACGTGGCCATGTGGTCTTCCCCGTAATTTATAACCGCCTTTCGCGTCCCATATACCGATTCCACGCCTATGTAACCCTAACACCGCGTAGATAACTGCGAGATTTAACGCGCATCCTCTTATCGCCGCTGATCTTCTCCGACCTGGCCCAGCGCGAGAATAGAAAGCGCGCAACGCCGCAGACATTCTTCAGGAGCTTCCTTCGCAATCTCATTTTCATATCGACCATTTCCCCTGAATACGAATAGCGCTCTCCTTCTGGTTGCCACAGCCGTGCCAGAAAACTAGGATCTTTGCCCAAGAGTCGATCGCCGGTTTTCCTTCTATTCCCGATCGAAACCGCAAATATCTGCGCTCTCACGCGAGCGGAATGCCAACGATGGGTCCCGCGACGATGCGAATGGTAATGTTGCGTTGTTCGCCAGGCACCGGTGCGCGGACGCGGCGCAGCTTGATGGAAGCACCCGCGAAACACTTGGTTAAAGTGCTTTCCATGAGTGGCACTCGATGGCTGCATCGACGTCCATCGCCTGCGATGGCAGCGGGCTTCCTCCGATTTCCGGTGCACTCGAGCTGTCGCGATCCGTGCACGGGGATGACAGCGCGCAGCCGTTACGGGGACGCTCGAGAACCCGAGACAGGGCTAAATTTATGCCGCGACAGCTATAATTTCACGTCGGTTTCACGCGTCCAAACACGTGTTCCCGGCACGCGTGTTGTGACTTACTAATTCGCGGCGCGGACCCGTCGCGTCTCGGATCCGCTTGATTCAATAACGGCTCTTCTGGCCGTTTTGCGCGCACGTGGCTACTTAGCACGTGCGCAAACAGCGCCTCTGTTTTGACTAATTATTCCCTATAAATAGTGGACACCGCTGAATGACGAGGCGAATGAAACCCGGGCCAGAGATTTAGGAAACTCGATGTCTCGTGGTGCTCCAGGCTGCGCCAGCAAACGGACCTGAGTGTCCTTTTGCATTTTTGGTTAACGATGACAGATGCAACGAGGGATGTTTAATCCGTTATTGAGGCTCGAATAAGTTCGAGTTTGCGAAAAACGTTCGGGAGGGAATACAGGGGGCATGAGGATTGAGAGAATGCTGTTGGCAAACTCTACAGACAGCGAAACTGCGCGACATTTTATACTTCTTTTTTTTTTTTAAGTATCAAGCTACCATATTTAGCCGGTACAAGCCCCGTCCGGTTTGGAAAAATGTCGAAGATACTTATCACGGATACCACTGCACTGTAGCCAGCGAGCAATGTGTTCGGCAAAACGAGCGTAACGCTTTCCATTATTTCTGTTAGCACGTTCTGATTGCTCCCTCGTTGTGAACGTGTAAACGCATTATTACTTCCGTGTCCCATTCGTTTTTCGTTGTCCCATTCATTCCATCGCGTACCATTTAGGAAGGACAATTAAGATATTGTTTTTTTTTAAGTAGTTGACGCTTCGATTGTTTCAAATAGTATGCACCTTCCAGTGAATGCAACAAATCACGAGCCAGAATGGTTCGAGGCCCGTCAGACTTGTTTGCATCGCACAGTAGTTCAATGCACGCGTGTATAATCAACTCCGTGATAATTATTTTATATTGCAGTGTCTCTGGAGTCGCTGCAGCGGACACCTCATCGACGGGATTTTCACGGAACCGACCTTGGAGCGGGGTTACAACCTAGTGGCCACGGTTCCGAGAGGAGCTCTGGCTCTGAACGTGACACAATTACGTCACACGGAGAATTATTTGGGTAAGGTGGTGAGAATTTATATTTAGTGCGCTGCATCACGCGACAAAAATACTTGAATACACGGTAAGTAGGAGGGGGTGGGGTGCCCGCGGGGCGTGATTCAGCGAGCAACAAAGAAATGTAAATGAATAATCAGGATTTATGAAACGCGAACCGGCTGGGTGACAATGGCGCGAAAGCAGAAGGTAATAAAGCGGAGGAGCGGCTAACGAATGGATGGAAATGAGAACGAAGGTTGCCCGGAATATTGAATCAAGCTGATACGCGGAATCCCCTGTTCAAACTGATTTTAATGAACTGTTCCAGTAAGCAAATCGTCGCAGTGATTGGTCGCGATTGTAAGCAATCAGCTCGCGCCTGTTCGCGATTCCTCTTTATCATCAGCGCGAAATCTCCTATCGTTGGAATCTGGACGCCGTCGTTGCTCCCATCGTCAACCCTCGCATAATCTAATCTCCCGTTGCCAGTTAAGTGGAACGTGGCAAGCTGTCCCTTGTAAATGAAGCGAGGCTATTGATAGGCGCGTAATACGCTGTCTTGCGCACTCAGTATCTGGTTTCAGCGATTTCTCGATACACGGTGGCGTTTGGTGGTGATAGAGGTCTCCGGGGGTTAGATCCATGCCTGCCTTTCCTTGACGATTATTTAATCTGCTACATCATGCTGACATTAACCCAGGTTTTCGGTAATTGTAATAATGTTCTTGAGCGCTCTCTTTAAGGGGTTATGCCTAGTCAGCTTTCGAAAACGAACGCGATTTTTAAGAATTTTTTGTGGAATATCTACTGTATCTTTTATTACAACTATTCGCTTATTTTAAAAGTACATATATGCAGCAGCTCTCAGTATTTTTTTTTTACAGAAAACATTAAAAAATGAACGAATAACAGCCATTCTCGCGAAAGCTGTGTTGATATCGGTCAGCAAGATATTTCGGAAACCACTGCATCGATTGGCTTAAACTTTTGCAGACTTCTTTTATATACCTGGGGTTGTATGGTAGAATTTCGTGGGGTTTGTAAAGTAAGAAGTATAGAAATTAGTAGACCCTTTGGTGACAAAGAAAATTAATTAATATTCCTGTTTTCATGCAACAAAATTAACAGAGCTAAGACATAAAGCAAGTGGCCATAAAGTATCGTTTATCGCCACCGTATGAAATAAATAGCCTGTTCGAACGGTTGCTTCTGGCAGAAACGGTTCATAATGATTGCAAGTATCGATCTAATGTTTCGCTCAACTGCGCCTGAAGAGAGTTGAAAGACACAGCGGGTAATCTACGCGCAGGTCATTTGCTAAATGACTCGTCTACATTTCTAATGTATCGTATCGCGTACACTGCAACGGGAATCAGCAATTTTCACATGCAAACGTACTGAATGACTCTCCGTTTCATTACACGATTCACTTCACGACGCATGACACGCGCGCCAAATAATTAGCAACACGAACGATTATATCCATTGATCGTGATGCTCTACCGTGGTTGATCTTACTACTTATGTCGCTCCAATTTCGAATATACAGTTCGACGAAACTTAATTTCCTTATAAGTTCCTTATAAGTAAAATTCAATTTCTTTGAAGATCTAATGAAAATATAATATAAAATCCGCGTAGTAAAATAGATTTTACTGGTAATTCGGAAGGCTTCGATTAAACTGCAAGTCGATTGGAATTCAAATTATAGTCGCGTTAAGAAGTTAAATAGACGAGAAGTATTACCTTCTCAGACAGTAATGCGCAAAATTGCACTTTAGAAATCATGTACAGCGTATGTTAATCTTTTCAGCGATCAAATTGCACGATGGCAGCTACTTGTTCAATGGGAATTATAGTATTAACTTGTCTGGTAAATACCAAGCAGCTGGGACTACCTTTAACTATCTACGCCAAGGCTCTCCGAATTTAGAAAGCTTTTCTGCTACTGGGCCATTACAGGAACCTATCGATGTCATGGTAATCACTTTCTTATACGTAATCTCATATCTTTGGATGCACCCTTCGCCTTAAGTCACTTTACTAATAATTTTGAATCAGGTTTTGTACCAAGAACCCAATCCAGGTATCGTGTATCGATACATCATCCCTGGAAGTGCAAGTGTTCCTGCAAACACTCACTATGGGCACAAAACAGGTACTAAGAATAAGTATTATATTACGACTTCAGAAAAATTAGAATAAACTTCGTATTTCAAACTTCATATTTCAAATGATTCATCGTTAGTCATTCTTTATATCAAGAGTGCATATCTGATTTGCAGTTTCCAATAAAGCTGGCGAGCCCATTTTGACAAATACTCCACACAGGAAGTAAGAATATTCGAATATTGTACATCAAAATGTAAGTTGCTTGTGTTTCGTTAAAATACACTCATTATTTTTTAGAACAGAAAGTGGCTCTGCGATCAACGATGGAACGCAAACGCCCTACGTTCCAAGGCGCTACAAGAAAAGGAAATTTCTTTGGAAACCGAGTGGTTACACCGAATGCACCAGATCCTGTGGCGGAGGTAACGCAACATCCACTTTAAATTATGAAATTTGTAATGTTTCCATCTCACAAGCACAACGCGAAACTTTGGAAATCACTAAAATTTTCGTTATTGACTAACAATAAGATTAATCTCAAGCTTTTCCGAAGAATTGAAAAAACGAATACCTTATTTTACAAAATAATTGAAAAAATAGGGTCGCAGTTGCTGAAATACATATGCATAAGAGAGCATACGCAGGCACAAGCACCTGATAAGAGATGCCACGCGTTAGAAAAGCCGCGAGAAGTTCAATTACGTTGCAACACTACACCCTGCCCACCCAAGTAAGTACACAGGCTTTACGCAATCTTCCTATCTTATCGAATTAAAAAAAGTATGGATAGAACTTGCAAAGAGAAGTTCGTTCGAAGCAATTAATCTAATGATATGTTCAATTCTCTAAAGATGGAGGGCAGGTGGTTGGGGCGAGTGCTCCGTCACATGCGGAACAGGAACTCGTTACAGAGAAATAGAATGCGTGCAAGAAATAAAACCGTCGTTGGTAATGAGAATAGCCGACGGGGCCTGCATGGAACCGAAAATTCTTCCTACCACCGAGGTTTGCGAAATGCCAGCGTGCGAGTACGATGCGAAAATAACGCCAACAACGCCACCAACGCCACAATGGAACGTGGGCACATGGTCTTCGGTACTTTTCTATCTTCGCTACGTTTCACGCAAGGATATCTCAATGAATCGATTTTTAAAAATACTCTCATGATTGTAAATAGAATAAAAGAGGGCTTGCAACAAAACGACACGTGACACGAGGGTTTCCTTCCCTGTTTCAGTGCTCTACATCTTGTGGCCCAGGTAAAAGAACAAGGGCTGCTACTTGTGTCGCGCAGGGGCCTTCTTGTGATCTTGAAGAGAAGCCTATTACTCAAGAAGCTTGTGACTTAGGACCCTGCTCGACTAAACCACCAGCAGAAAACGCTGTGTCTACGAGATTGTACAATCCACAATGGTTGTATACTGAATGGTCTGAAGGGGTAAACACACTATTCTTTCGCCTTTGACTTATGGACTTCCTAAATAATTTAACTGGGCTTTGGCTAAGTGAAATCAATACCAAAATGTTAACTTTAATTCGTTGAAGTAATTCGTGACGTTGAACTTTCTTAATATGAAAAACTGCTTTGCAAAGATAGATTAGATATTAGAAGAGGAGTTTTATTTATATGGAAGTTCTATTCAAAATAATTCACACACGAAATCACACAATTGCACTAGTTATGTAGATTGTAAAGGAGCACGCGCGGAAGATCTTGTCAATTCGTGTTTCACGGTCAAGGATTCACCCATGACTGATCGTTTTTCATTACCTCGTATCGTCATTACCTATACGAAAACGACCGAGATGTGACGACCAATTTATTTACATTTAAATCGTCGGAACTTCCCTCTGTTTGAACGAAGGAATTAATTGTCCTAGTGCTCAGCTGAGTGCGGAACGGGTGTGCAAACAAGAAAAGTCTTCTGCGAGAAGGGTCCAGAGGAAGAGTTTTGCGACCAAACCGCCAGACCGGAAATATCAAGGATCTGCTCCAGCAACAAAACCTGCAGTGGACAATGGTTTATAGGACCTTGGGCCGAGGTTCGTTTAAACGGTCCAAACTATGGATATACCGGGAAAGAATTCTGCAGATTGGAGTCCGATTAGAAACCTGTCGTTCACCACAAAACTGATCCACCAATTAAGTTGTCGAAGTTAAATGGCGGATCCTTTCTCTCGACGACTATTTTTTTTTTTAAACAGCTCACACCTACGCTTCGACCTGTTCGACAGATGAGACCGTTCCTATATCGAATTTTCCCTCTATTACCATAATCACTTCTACGTTTATTTCAGAGGTGCCTATTGCTCTAGCTTAGCACGACACTTTAAATATATCCCTTTTTCCTTCAGTGTTCCGCGCAATGCGACTCAGGAGAGCAAGTCAGGGATGTTGTCTGCGTGGCGTCCCTTCGTGGAGCCCTGCGCGTAGTCTTGGACATGAATTGCCCTGCGAACAAACCGGAAGCGAGAAGACACTGCAGTGGTCCACCCTGCACGTCCACTTGGTTCATATCAGACTGGACAGAAGTAATTTGAATGCACATATTTGTTGTTGACGTTGAAATTTGTTAAATAGGAAAGTCAGTAGGATTTACGATTTCTTAAACTGATTACCCGATTTAGTTTTAATATTCTGTTTGAAGTTAATCGAAATTTATCCATGGTCTTCCTAAGGAATAAAAACATTTAACTCACAATTCAATGAAAGTTGAGAACTTCTTTGCCCGAGAAAAAGGGGAATTTGATACAATACAGTTCAACATTTTGAGAAGATTCATGAAGCTACTTTCGAATGACTTTAGTGCTCCCGATCCTGCGGAAAGGGTATTCAGAAAAGGGAAGTGAGGTGTCTGAACAGGGAAGGACAGTCGCCAGAACACCACGAGCTCCACTGCAAAGAAAAGGACAGACCTGTATTTCGCAGGAGCTGCAATGATTATCCTTGCAAGGACGACCTGCACGGTGCCGAGAATCATCACAGAGTCCTGCAAGTTCAGAACGATCCAGAAATCTCAAATGGTATACGAAACAATCTCGTAACAACTATTCGGAACCGCGTAACTATTACACTATCAAGTTTCTAATACGTTTATCCTTAGGACTCGAGGAAAATCCACTTTGCAGAGACAGTATATCGAACTGCAACTTAGTCTCGCAAGCTCGACTCTGCACTTACCAATTCTATCAACAACTGTGCTGCCTGTCGTGCTCCAGAGCGAAGCAGGACCTGGAATGATAAACCTTCTTCGTCCACTGTACCTTTAATGTAAATGTAACGTTTCGATGAATAGTTAGAATCGCGACTACATCATCGACAGTAACACTAAACGTCATACATGTCGCTGTAGATTTATTCACCCCTGCACTGCCAGATAGAGACTTCAATGTCGACTTCGAACAGGTTGTTTTAGAATTACAAGTATGAACTTAAGCAAAATACATTTATGCCCGTAATTCTAGAACAACTTGCGTATATACGGTGTTCAATAGTGTCCTCTCTGAAACGAGTTCACAGAAGAATTTATATTTTCTGAAAGCGTTAGTAATTCGATGTTTCATCTCCGACACACGTCCAATGGGTATGCGCATGCTGCTTTTGTAATCGATAATAAATTATAAAGCTCGCGACTCGGCCTGTAATCTTTAGAAAGCGAATTATTTATCGAGTTACGATATTTGTAGATATTACGGGACTAGTGAGTATGGAATTGCTGAGAAACAATTTCTATGTAAAACTCGTGCCTTCGGAACGTAAAAGAACGTCCCTGAATTCGACTGCCAAGTAATTTCGTGCTTAATGAAATATCGATCGACGACTTCAAATCGGATCGTCGAGGAATGATTATAGACTGACTGTGTAATAAGGCAATATTGGCATTTAATTTGTATTATTTTTCGTTACCCCGTATTTGCCATAATAAACGTTACGCTTTCTACCTGCCTGTGTCTTATTTTACCTAAAATAATTTCGTCTCGACTTGGAACCAGAGAATTGTGCCTGGTAGATTTACTGTCCAAGGATAAGAATAAGAACTTCTATTCGGGAAAATAGAATTATTATTGAACGAGCCACATCAACGAGGAGACCAACGTAGAGCTATGTACAACGTTATCGTATAAAATTAACCGCTAGGCGTGCTACGTTCTAATAAAATAAATTATATGTACACACTTATTGTTTGGGATGAAAAGGGATGCAGTGCGTGCTCGTCGTCATTCGAGAGGAGTCGTCGCACTGCTAAAACGAAAGCCTTCAAAGTATATCCCTCGTCTTACAAGCTAACTAAATGTTCTTTCGGATCCATTAAGTCTGCCCCACAGAAAAAGTGAACCTAAACCCATTGATTAATTTGAAATTTTCCTCGGAGCAAGGTACATAAAGTAGCTCGGTCTAAGTTAAAAAGCTAGCACTAAATATTAAAATCGAGACTTAATGGATCAAAGGAACATCGATTGGCAATCGTAGAACCGATTAATATTCATAATAGATGTCCGATTATTATACTAAGGGTGACGATTCGGTTTTCTCATAAAACTGGAACCACACAGCTCAGGAGCTATCGATCTCTGAGCTGTCTTGAGCATTGCTTGTACTATTGTCGTGATTTTTGTACGCCGAGAAGAACGCTAGAGCTTTCATCAGCTGATAGCTCTTGCTTATGGGAATGTTGCTGTCGTACAGGCTCTTCGAGGACTTGCAGTCGACGTAGAACCACCAGTTGCATTTGAGGATCGTTTGGTCGAACAACGTCGATTCTGGGCAGAGGAAGCTCTTCATGATCAGTCCCTCGTCCGTCAGCGCGCAGACGTGGAACACCTATGCACACACGAATAAAGATAACACTAAAATAGACAAATTTATATTCCAAATCCAAAGTCTGATTACGAACATTCACACCACTAATTAATCGAGAATTTTATAATTCCACGGGCGCGTAACCGATTTGAATTTAATAAACTCGACAGAAATGATGTTTTACCATGCAACCAAGATCCTCGTCAGCGTAGAGCCCTGGGAAATGTTTCTGATCGCCGCAGTAGAAGCTTGTGTCTGGAAGATCTACGCGACTGGCGAAATTGTCGTCAAAGTTCTTGTCGTAACCCACTGGATAGTATTCGCGTGGGGCGTTCATCACTTTAGTGGCTCCAGGATTGTACTTACTGAAACATGATGAAAGAATGTTTCAAAAGAATAAAGCGTGAAAAGCTGCAGGACCTTGACAATCGCCTTCTGCTCTTCTTACAAGGATTATAATGTAAAAAGTCTACGAAACAATGATTTTCCTATTACTTTTTAGGAGGCAGCATGGTTGTTGTCGTGGTGCTTGTCGTGCTCGTTGGTCCCTGCTGTTTTCGCAAAAGTTGCTGTTGTCTGAGTAGAATGGCTGCTTCTAAAGCTTCGAGGGTAATATTACTGGCCTCTGCAAGAGCTTTCAGGGACGTCTCCATCCCTTGAATAGGCGCCAGAGATGGCAATTTCGATGGCAATGATTGTCGTTTCTCGTTCTGCTGTTGTGGTAATGCTTGACTTGACTCCGCTGAGATAGGGTGGAGAGAAAGTAAGGTCATCTCGTTGACGGAGGAAGCAGCTTCGTCCCCCGGTAGAGGCAGCTGAAAATTAATAAAATTCACGAAGATTGTTAAGTGGCTTTCAAGGATTTAACAAATTATTCAAAGTCAACCTGAGACCTACCAATCACAAGAAAATTAAACGAAGAATCTGCGCTCTAAGAACGGAGACACATACTCATTTTGCAGGCAAGAGCTTTTAATCTATTAACATTATTAAAGGAAAATCGATTACTTGAGTGAAATCATCTTTCGACACTTCGTTATCCGCATCTTCCAGGATAGTAGGGTTGTTACTGATTCTGTCCGTCAGCTGCGAGGACGATTGTGGCATGGAGATGAAGGGTGGCAACCCACCACCCGGAGACATCGGTTTCGAGATAGCTTCCGGCTCCACTATGCTCCCAGCTGGTGGGATCGCAGCGACAATGTTGGGCAGTTTTCCCGGCATTGCAGATGCGACGGCGACCATCTGTGGTGTCTATAAAATAAACGTCGCGAAATGAACATTAGTAGAATGTTCATATAGAAAATTAAAAATTTAAAAAAAAACCTACGACGATGTAAGCTAAACTTAACAATTAAAAAATAAAACACAGTGCTCTAAAAAGAGTGAAATAATAAATAATAATGTTTGGATAATGTGTTTACACTAGAACTTTACATGATATATTTTTGTCGATTTATAATTAATTAACAGCCGTGGTGAGTGACCTACCGCCTTACCTAGTCCTTACCTAAACGTGAGATCACGCATCACGGCTGTTAATTAATTATAAATCGACAAAAATATATCATGTAAAGTTCTAGTGCAAACACATTGTCCAAACAATATTATTTATTATTTCACTCTTTTTAGAGGAATGTGTTTAATAGGCCCCCGAATATTATAGCATTACAATAGTTGGAACGGCTTAGGAAGATTTAATTTCTTTAGAATATACAGCCCTGCAGTTCAGTTTTTTTTTGCTATTCTACTGCAGCGCCGCCTAATGCCATAAAATATGTTTAAGAACCAGCCGTTAAACGACACCTAACAAAAGCAAAAAACCGCATGAAGATCGGTCTAGTAGTTTTGGAGAAAAATGGGAACAGACACCACCACAGAAAAATGATAAAACCTCTTACCCTAAACGCATATACCTTCTCCGTTCGTTCGTGAGTAAAAAATATCGCAATGAAATGTAACGCAATTACCTGATCCCTCTTCACTGGCATCGTCATTATCTGTTGATGTCTCTTCTGTTGCTGAGCCAGCAATTGCTGTTGCTTCTGTTGCTGCTGGATCTTCTGTAACTGCTGCTGTCTCATAGCTTCCTGCTGCTGCTGTCTCATAGCTTCCTGCTGCTGCAGTCGTTGCTGCTTCAGCATCTGCAACGCGAAAGTCTCCTGCTGCAGCCTCTGCTGTTGCTTCTGCTTCGCTTCCTGCTGAATCAGCTGCTGCTGCTGCCTCAATAGATCCTGTTGAGTCGCTGATAAAGCCGGCGCTGGTATGGTCCTGAGTACTGTGGAATTCTGCTGCACAACAAGTTTCTGACGTTCTGGTTGCTGAGCCATCGGACGTGCTGCACCAGGTGGCAATGGTTTGAAAGGAGGCACCACTTGTCGAGTGTTTTGGCCCAGTTTTCTAACTTCGTCTCGATTAGTGGGCTGAAACAGAGTCGGTAGATTTATTAGAATAATTGTCTAATAAAAAACTGCGAAGCGGGAAGGAATAATTCCCGATCATAGTTGATATAAAATTGTGAATAAATATCTTTCTCTGTTGATTTTTAATTAGCATGAACAGCTAGGAAAGTGATTCTGATTGCGCAATATGCAATTAGAATAGATCCTAGGGGGCACCATGCATATTACACGTTGCACTTTGCAAGTTGACCTTAACGAGCATGCACGTGTGCAAGAAATTCTAAAGCCTTGGCCTAATTTGTGCCCTTTTCGTTTTTATGTTTCTATGACGCTTCGGCTTATGTATCGTTTGCATTGTGGCGTGTGAATGTGAACCTTGCACTAGGCTGTGGCCAACAATATAATGTGTTATATTGTTACAGAAATTTCTGCGCGAAAAGAGCTGTATCGACATTCACGCACTAGTTACGGCAAGGTCGATTCTCAAGTCTAATCGACCTTCCTTCGCGGTAATGGAGAAGAAATTAGTTCGAACCTGCAGGAACCGAATAATTACTGAAGAGAAGAAAGGGCACGGCTGGATCAGTATAAATTTCCGTATGAAAAATTTATGGAAAAGAAATAAGATTTCAATCGTTTACTAAACGTTTCACGTTTGAATTTCACATTAGAGGAATTCTCTCGTTTAATTTTAATCTTTGATCTAAACCTGCACTTCTATGTAATCTGAACTATAATTTCTGCTTAACTCCAGTGACGCACTTACTGAAAGCGTAAGGCTAGATGTAGTTCACGATTATGCCAGGAAACGCATCCTACAGTTTCAGCCGTAATACAAGCAATTAACGCAATGAAAAAACAAAGGAGGACATCTTGTCACTGCGGGAATTGCGATGAAATTTTTTCAACGTGCACTTCTAGTTTCTTACTCGTCTATCATAGACTTTCCTTGATCTACTTTTTATGAGATGGATTTCTATATAGCCACGGATCTCAATGAACAGATCAGGAGAAGTGAAGATATCATTTATTCGAAGATGAAATCGAATAATCGATGCTCTATGCTTTGGCATTTGTGTCAATATTGCGTACAGAAATCTTCATTTGTTTTTTAAATAATTAAAATTTTTACCGCGCCAGCGATTGACGGTACATTTCGCCTGTTCGCTTGTGTGGATCTTCTTTTGACCTCTTCCACGTTTGACAGAGATTGACTGAAGCCTAGTTCATCGCCGACGGAAAACCCTGAAAATAATAATAGACAATGTAGTATTAATTCAAGTTCGATAAGCGAAACAATAAATGCTTACTTAGGAATACCTATTACTTAATATTGGCTCAATATTGCATATTCACGCGTGTGAAGACATATAGAAAAATCGATAGCGTATCCTTCCTTGACGAATAATAGCATGTTTCTCGTGTAATTTTTTATACCAGACACGATGATGAAGAGTATACATCCGTTAATGAAAGGAAATCAGTGTAGATCTGTACACACACTGTTTTGACAAAAGCGCAGTATTAAAGAGCTAAATTATGGACCTATACTACTTTCAGGATACGATTGCAATTAAATACTTGTTGTCATGAAGCCGATTGCTAGGAATAATTTCATCATTCTATTAGACTTTTCGCACTACAAAATTATACCCAATTTCCTCGAAAATTTCCTATCCATTCATCACGATGAACATCGTCGTCTATTCGTCACTTAATTAACGCAATGTAAATTTTGTGATGTATTAATTTAGTATTAAGAATGATCCCGATTTAGAGGACACGCTTATTTAATCTGCCCGACGTTCTTTGAAGTCCCAATTGTAGTAGATTGTAGTAGACATCTTCTGTGACATAGTTTTTATCTAATATTCTAACACTCGTTACTTGCTCATTGCGACACATGGATAGCTCAGAAGCGACTTTTCTCTTTCACTGTAACATAAATTCACTTCGCTAAAGAAACACATTTTCGCTCTGAATTACGCATGCAACAAGTGCCGCTGGTCAGGAAGGGTCAGAAACCAGTAGAGATCCGCCAGATAAAGGTTCAGAAGCAACCTCGAAGCGCGAACCGAAGAAAGTTAAGCAACCTGGTGTTGCGTAAGAACCAACGCCAGTTTTTGCGCTGTTCTGCAAACGTGGGGATTTTACGTGTGTTTTTACGAATGGATTCATTCAGTCCCTTTGACTCGGTTAAGTTGTACACGGTTAATGCAAATTAGAGCTTTCACAGACGGTGTCGTCTTTTACGAGAGTATTACTAACATGTGGGCCGGGTCGAGGTAGCGGAATAATGAATAGTTCTGTTCTTTAGCGACTCTTGCTCGCAAAAGTGCGATCGAAGTGGGTTAGGAAGAAGCACCTGCTTTTCAACCTGAAACCTCGGTCACCTCGAATCTCATTATGCAGTGTTCCGCGCGATTAATTACGATCCTCGAGTCATGCTGATTCACTTTCTGCATCGTCTCACGCCGAGAGGGATAGATCTCGTTTCATGGCGTCAATCAGGCGCGTGATCTTCGATCTACTATATTGAATCAGTGGAGATTTATTCGGTTACGCTGATCTTCGAGGATTGGAAACTGGCGTGAATATTTCGACCTCAGTTTTTCATCTATTTTTAAAATCTCTTTACGAATTCTGCTTCTGCGTTTCGAGTTAGCCAATCACATTTTGTGACATTCGATGATGCGTTAGTAAACGGTTTTAGTATACCGAAGTAAGTATTGATTAAGAATCTTTATATCAGGATTTCATGCAGCAACGAATAGTATTCACTTTTCTCTTGTTCGAGGCACTATATTATTATTTCGTTTCATTAAATCAGGTCACCGCGCAGTAGATGCACGTAGCAATGGAAAGTATGTTATTAACAAATACTTGCGAGAAACGTGACCACTTCATCTCGCTCGATAACTTCGATATTATTCGAAGAAATATAATCGACTTGGACGATCAGGAAATGTACGATTCACTGAAAGACAAAAATTCTACATCGCACTTAGGTACTTAATATTACTTCCCAGCACTTCCACCCTGTTTGCAATGAAAGAAAGCAACAGAAAGATAATTGAAGAGTCTTTGTAGAAAGCACTCTAAGTGCCAAAAATCAAATTCCATACCATAGTATTACCATTGGCACGTAGAAGATTCTTCGATACATTCTTTTTTTTTTAATTTTGACACTTACAGTGTTTTCTATCAGGACTCTTCAATTCCTCCACCTTACAATTAGTGAAACTACACTCTCCCCATTACACACACTTTTAATATTACAGTAGTATACAGAGGGCCTAGGTTCAAAGATTACTAAACCAATTGTTATTAGTAGCACACCGCGTATTTACATTTAACTCGTAACTTACAAAGCACGCAGGGACAACTTCTAAGATTTCAATTCATATCTGAAATCTTATTCTAGATCGAATCATGCTCTCTCTCTCTCTCTCTCTTAAAAGAAACGCGTGTTACGTGTATACCCTTGGAAACGTCGCTGGGCTTAGAATAATTGATACGTCAGAAATGTTGCGATTGCTCTGATCGGCGCTTATTTCGACTCACCCAGCCCGACGTAGCCTTTGACACCTCCAAGATTTCGTACTCGAAAGAGGCCAGACTTTTTGAAGGCGCAGTTAAGCGCAAAACCAAAGTCCGACTCAAACACGCATGTCCCTAGTGTCTCCCGCCACGTGCATCCTGCAACCAAACCGGAACAAAAGAACACCATGGATCCCTGCTCTGATCCAACCGATTTCAGCGCGTCGCGTCGATCGCCATCAACTCTTTGCTTTCCATCGTAACGCATAGCCTGCGCCGTTTGATTAAAAATCGATTGTCCCCCGTGAGATTCAACCGTGAATTCTTACATCGATCTATTAGAAAATTAAGAAACATCGGAAGTCACGAACGGAAGGCAAACGTAACGGGAGTCGATTAATTAATTGTTATAGTAGAAAGGAAACCATCGCGGTTGATGCACAGGGTACGTCCCTAGGAATGGTAAAATACTTTTAGAGAAAGTCTATATTTTTTAAACCGGATTTTCAGCATACGAACGCCGAGTTGACCTCATAGGAACTCCATCACGATGGAAAGTCACAGTTTTCGTTGCTTTGAGCTGGATCAGTTGACAGGGTCTTAATCATAAGCGATCTGAACTAACGTTACTGTTGGTCGGGTGATGTTTGATTTCACCAGGATGTGACTTCTAAATTTGAGGTAACTTATGCAGGGGCCTTTAATCCTTCATCGACAATCTGTGCTATTGATCCTTTATGTCTGTGAACGTTGTGTGTGCTCGTGGAGTCGATGATTCATGAACGATCTCATTCGATTAGGTGGGATGAATGCCTGACGAAGTAGAAAGACCTTGATCGCGTATCGTAGCGAAAGAAATTAACATTGATCGTTTCTTTAGTTTCGGTCGTCTTTGCTTTAAAGAATTGTTGCGATTATTTTCCAAAGACTAACATATTGGTCCGTTATTTCTAAATACTTTGACTTACAATTTTCATATTTCTGAATCTTTTAACTTTTGAGTGATAATTGTACATTCGTAATACTTATACAATCATGCTATATATAGTCTGCATCTAGAAATGTAAATTTTGATACGGTGAACTTTGTAGTTGAAAAAACAGTTGCGGTAAAAAAGCAATTTTTTTCTAAAAATTCGTAAAGGCTGAAAATACTGTTTTATGATAGTATTACTCATGTATCAAAGCTAATGAAAGAAATCTTATGGATACATAATATCAGGTCTTAATATCATTACTTCAGAAATATTCCCACCATTAGTTGTACTTTATATTCCAGCCATAATCTACCATATTCATACCACATCGGCAGAAGATTTCTACTATTCCCCGTCAAATTATCCCAATCGACAGGAATAATCACACTTTCCTAAAAAAAAAGCGCGAAATCTTCCTTTATTTGCGGTTTCCAAGAATATAATAGGAGAAACTGCATTCAAGCCGCGAGGAGTCTTCAAACAAAGATTGTGTACACTTCAGCGTGCAAATTACACTTTGTGTTCCATACGACTAATTAACAATTCGCACCACGCTTTTTAGAACGAAAACTGTGCCGATTCCCTACAGAATTCTTGAGCAATTATTGACAGTTACCAAAATTCAATAGTTGCTCGTCCCCTGCAATTCTATTTGCGTGTGAAACTAATAGACGAGCCTTGTGGGAATGTAATCCACGTCCAGTTCCTATACGTTCTATCGAAAAATATCAAAGAATGTCCAAAAGTTTGTGCAAGGTACGGCTGGAATTTGTGCCCGATGAAGATTTGCCGGATCTTAGGCGTGCCATTGGGCCACAGCCTACTGACCCACTTGAAAAGTCGAGTGAACCTTACTACCACGTTGAACGACCACCAACGGTTACACGTATTCCAAAATCAGTTCCGCATCTCGAGTACGGGCACTTCCTCCCTTCCACTGCAGAAGACAGAAAGTCGCGATGTCCTGAGGATCTTGTCGAGCAACATTAGGGGACGACCAATTACTGACAAAACTACTGACGAGGCTCCCTGTTTCTTTCATTCCTCTTCGTTTCATTATTCTTTTAATAATTCTTCTTCACGCTCTAGATAATGGACCTGCTACCACTACACCATTGTCTGATCAACGCTGTGTTGAATTACACAACAAAATATGAAACAACGAATCGCGTCAACTTAACCAGGTTAATCACGATAATTAGTTTCTTTCTTAGTCTTCTTAGTTTCTAGTCCTGCTGAAATCTTGTCGGATGTCTCAATATTGCTATAAACGTGCCAGCGTGTAGAATGTCCTGGGTTTTGTGTAAAAAGTACGGGTTATTGCTGTAGTTGCGACATGCTTTCGAAAAATTAAGAAATCTGCCGGAGTCAGTAGCTAGTTGATTTTGTCTATAAAATTAAGATGCTTGTGAAGGTGTTTTACAATTTACAGGATTAATGAAACGACTTGGGTAGAGGACATGTGTATCCTCGTAGCTTAGGACGCGTAGAAATTTTATTACGTGTGAAATTCGAACGCGGTGAAATTTTCAAGGGAGAAAATTTCACGCAGCAGAGCTCGACTCATTCGTTGGCCGAGTTATCGAGAAAGAGCGCCTCGGTTATAGTTACTGAGAACTCGAAGAGCATCGTGTTATGCATTTCGCACGCCTCTTTGGACACCGTTTCACTTTTAACAACGCTTCTTTCATCTTTCAGATGTTTGATATTAATACAAAACGAACCGTTTCACTTGCCAGCAAACCTTTCCCGCAGAAAAGTTTCAATTGACGATGAAAATTCACCGAACAAGTCTAAAAATTCTGAATTCTGGCTTTTCAACGCTAATTACAAAAAGAGATTGCAATATAAGAAAGTTGAATAGAAGTCTAACACCTTGTGCTAAATTCTGCACAGCCGCGTCCTCTTTTTTCCCTATCATATTCCAGCACGGGGTCGAAGAACACGCTTGTTCACACAGTGAATTTGCATTCGATGAATATCATGGCTCACCTATGTGACGCGCAACTTCTTAAGGGGGGAGCCCTACTTAGGACGCTAGGAATAAGGTGATCCTTGGGAATTTTTTTCTAAGAAACTGTTCAGCGGATCTTTTCCAAACTTTCAGGGTATTTTAGTTCACATTCAAACAATAAAAATTAATTTTTTCGTTACACAGTGTTCGGTAGAAATGGAGATATGTGAACACGTTCGTAGGGACTCGCGCGCCAGAGATACAAATTTGCCTTCCCTGAAATAAAGAAACCAAGGATTTTCTTCCGATATGCTTTGCAGAATGTCACAGAGAGAATCGCATGGAAATATTTCGCAAGACGTGGGGGTAATCGCGTTGCAGGAATTTTGTTGCTGTTCGTATTTTTCTCCTTGTCCGCTGAATTAGTCGTATCCTGGCTTTTTCGAAATATCCTCTGCAATAAAGACCTGCGTGCACGTCGATCAACCCGCTAATACGCGCAGCAGATGAAATAACTATATATTATGGCACGAGGAGAGTTTTGGTGCACGTTATGTAATGCTGGAAACACATGAAACATTTCCTGATATCTATCGATAAATGGGGAAGAAGATAATTTCGCTGAATCATTCGGATAGCTCTAATTCAGAATTGCAAAGAATATAGGGTGGTTTTAAATAGAAGAACGGTGTATATAGTTATTCCACAAACGAAAGTAGAAAGAGAGATAGAGGTGTTACGCAATGCAATGGAATCCTGAATCGTAGAATTTGCTTCACAATCCATTTGACTGATTTATTTGGCTATGGAATTCATCTAAGTTCGAAGAGCCCGACTAGTCCAGGATCTTAATCTGTGCTTAGATCGAGGACGCTAACTTTTTGCGATACAAATCTCAAGGATACTTTCGCTGCTCATCTTGGAATTCACCTAATGTAACCGAGTCACGCCATAATTGGGCAGAAGCAAACACCGGTGCCGTCAACGGAGGTAAATTCACTTTTCTTCGTTTAGAGGAGCTCGTGATCTAAGGCGAACCGACGTAACGATGCCCGTAGCCGAGCGAACTCGTGCAACACTTTCTCAGAGACGGCCTTTACCTTTACCTTGAGCACGGCATTCCCTCGAAGTTACTTTCCGTATTGTTGCTCTCGAGTAATTTACAAATTGGCAGCCGTCTAATTGGGTTCTTTACCCAGGGGCATAATATTCGCGCATCGACCTTGAATTTTAAAATCTAAGCTTGAACGGTGCTTAGTTTCCTCTCCTGATGTTGGATTTATTTTCTTAATGTTGCGTGGACGAATTAGGAAATTTCTATTATACGAGTGAAATTAGAAAAGACGCTTCTAATTGTTGAATAAAGATTTTCAGTCCAGAGAGACGAATAAAGTTCAACTCCGTAGCAGCTGACGTTGATGTTTCTAGGATACAGTAGTAATGAAATTAAGTGGCGACGAGCCAATGAATATCCGAAGATCGCCTGCAATGGAACGTTGGAGGGAGCAACATAGGTAGCTGGTCAAAGCTTGGTAGAAAGTAACCAGTCAGATACGAAGTGTTCACATAGACCCGTTGCTGACCCGATTCCCCAAATAACCGAACCGTCGAAATCGAGTGACCATCATCCCGCAGAATCGGTATCTGAATCATTTCTGAAAGAAGCCGATATTACGTTATCGAATATTCAACATTCATCGATTCAAGCCAAAATATGTAAACGCGGAATCTTTATCACCCATAATGACCACCGGCCGAGAGTGGCACAAGGGCAGTCGAATAATTTTTATATTTATTAGTATAAAGGGCAATTTGAGAAAATTATTGCGTAATTAAATTGCACGTATATATGTATCCCCATCAAGGTCGGCTTAGCAATCTACGTTAACAAGGCAATTTTAATCTTTTAAATGTTTTACTTTTCTGCCTACGAGACCTCCAACGACTCCCATTCTTAAGGTCGCATTTCCATCAGTGCCCAAGTAATTATCCCTAAAACGCGACGAGAAAGTTATTGTTTCGATGAACACGGAGAAAGTTTCTTTAAGATTGTCACTGGTTTACGCACAGCATTCGAGTTGACGCGATAATAACGAGCCTATTACATCCTGCCAACGAAAAGATTCGTAAGAGCAGTAGAAGCCTCCGTGGCACGAAACACCTCGTTCCTTCGACCCATATTTCCCCATTATATCGTCGCGTATTACACGGGGGACTGCTTGAAAAGTCGAAAATATGTAATTACCGTCGACGTCTATGCACGTTCGGATCAATTTCAATCTCCTTTCTCGACCGTGCTCGTAATTGGCGAGTCTCAACTGCAATTGCTTACTTTCGTCGAGGACCTGTTCTATTTCTCCACCTCCTTCGTTATTTCTTCTTTCTTTGCGCATTTCTTTCGATCCTGGACATTTTAATCAAATGAAAACCGACACTTTTGCACTTTCTAGCTCGTACCGACGCGTATGATCGGCTTCACTGTTACTTTTTCTGTTCGACGAGTCTTGCTCTAGTCGAGACGCGCGCTCGTCGAACGCGTTATTGCACATCGTTACCGCGCGCCGTTCTCTGCGGCAGAGTTAGCGTTTTACGAGAAACGCTCGTTCTGCGCGGATATAAACGCTGTAGACGGATGAATTTAAGTGAGGAAAATTTCCTTTCAGCTGTCTATGTTCGTTTGACATTAAGGGGGGATTCTCGACGAACAGCGCCAAAAGTAACTGATATTTAAGAATTTTTTTTTTAAAAACTGTTGGTCATATTGAATTAAACTTATTTGGGATATAACGAGGCATCTTTAAACTCGCAGAAAATCTTTTTTTTTATGTCGATCCTTCTTATTATTTATTAATTATTGTGGAATCTTGTCCACCTCATCGACGAATTAATTTTAGAAACTTTGAACTCTTATTCAAAATTATATGCTTCCTAGTGCTATCGTTGGTCAATTCCTTACCCATATAGAAAATAGAGTTTCTACTGTTAGCATATCTACACAAGCCGAATAAATTTCAATGTCCCTTGTTTTATAACTTATTTACATACGTATGTACATCTCTGAAATCGTATATCGTTTAAAGTACTACTTTTATGTTATTAATTCTTATAACAGTGGGATATGAGAAGAGGAAGATTTATATACTTTTGACAGACCCTCTCGAAAGTGGAACAAGACTGTTCGAAACAAGATATTCCGCGAAGCAACAAAAGTACTGTGCCCATAATTCTTGTAACATGGCGATGCAACACACACGCGTGGTCACGCTCAAGTCACCGCGAAGAAAACCGTAAAATTAGGGGAAAATTACTTTTACTGAGCCGCGAACGAGCATGGAACATGGGAGACGCACTTTAGAGATGTAACCTGGTCCTATAGCTTTCGATATTTACAAAGATTTCAGCTCTAATCGCGAAAAACGGTAGCGTCTACCCTAGAGAAGGGCTACGCCATTAGTAATCGCAAGAAGAATGATAATTATTTGAAGATCGTATACCGAAAGTCCAGTAATAGGTTTAGATCGAGCGATAGGAAGATATGAGTGGTAAGATCCAGTGTAGTCAGTCGAAATAAGTCGAGGCTCGATAGCACAGAATACAATATGCTTTGATACAAGGCGAAAATTATGGAAGAAGGCCCAAAAACCTGCAAGTTACCCAAGAAGAATATTGTAAGATACCCTGGCAACCAGTTTCCAATACATAATCACTTTGGATCCAATGCCCAGTGGAGCAATAAAAGTAATATCATTCGACGTAATGAAATTCGTTTCTTCTTTCGCAAAACGCCTCGTGGTAAAGTATCAGTGATCTATATATTGGACGCTGGTATTTGAAAATCGACAGAATAGTGTATTAAATAACGCAGCGACGCAGTTTTTGCACACGCCTCAGATCACAAACCGATTTCGATTTCGTAAACTAATTGCAAGGCGTTTATCATAAGATGTTACGCAACACATCGTAGATTCCATTGGACCGCATTTTTTTGAATCGAGGCTTGTCACTGACACGTCGATACCCGTGTGTCGACGATAAAATGCAATCCCATCAGTGAACGAAGTAAATATCCACGCATGAATGTCCAAGTATTAGCTACGCACTTGCCAATAAAGGCTGAGTAATTTAGTCGAGTAGCGAGTAATTTGGTACTTTTTCGTGTGCGAACACTAAAATTTAGTCGAGTAGTTTAGTAATTTACCATTGTTTTACTAAACTACTTGGCTAAATTTTAGTGTTCACACTGCCAGTTTAAATCTGTGCCCGAGAGATCGAAAAAGAAGCGAACGCGCCAGACACCTTTTTTTATTTGTCAAAACAATACTTTCACCCTGGTTTCGTGTCCAGGATTTAACGGTCCACGTTGAAGTTAGCCACGTTGTATCGTTACGAAACGCTGCACCAATTGCATTCATCATCGACCACAGTCATCGTTTCGAACTGCATTATGCTGGACTTTCTCCGAGAGATTTAAAATTTCTGGATCAATCGCAGCCGCAGACTCTAACGATTTAACCGAACGATCCTGTCAATCACAGAATCGCCGGCGAACGTGTTTGTGATCTAGAAGCTGCGTTTCCACGAACAAATGCAGAATACCACCGTACGTACCGACGACTACGAAAAGGAACAAGGTTGTGGCGATCTTCATACTCGTCGATCCAGCTTTGGTTATCAGAGGTGCTTAGAAAGTCGGCGATCCTTTCGAAACGTTCACTCAGAGATGTTTCCTTTTCGTCGAGGAACTTTTTCCGTGGCAAGGGAGACGAGGTTCCCTAAACGCAGGCAGGCCTGCCCGAGAAATCCTTTGTCGCGGAGCAGTGGGACGAGACACCTGCGAAAACGTCCTTACGAGCCGCTGGTGAACGTGATACTCGGCGATCGACAGATAAAAAGGTGCGACAGGTTGTCCGTTCCCGTGAACACTAATACAGCATGGATATGTTCTTCGAAGGCGAGCACGCGGGGCACTTTCAGACCCCATCTGGTTTCCAGGGACGGCTGAAACTTGGCTCCACTTTCAAGACCCCCTCCCTTCCCTCTCTCCCAGCAACGTTTTATTAGTACACTCTGCTCTATTAGTATATTCTACTACAAGCATGTGTGCGCACGCTTGGTATTTTATTCATGCAAAATCACCTATCCCGCAGAATTAAATTGAATACTCGTAGCTGGCGCTTGCTCAATACTTAACTCATAAATTAATGAATATAGAAGAATCGTGATGCAATTCGCTCGTGTAGATAAACTTTTACCCTCTGAACCCTTAGGGGGACAATTTTTTTTCCTATTTAGAATCAGTGTATGCTGCTCCGTTTGGAATCGATTATTCTTTTTATGAAATTCACAGAGTGGGAGCGTTATATCGTTCAGCTCTTTCTGTATCTATAATTTGAAAGAATATTAGTTCAGTTTTACATCTGATTTTTCAATGCGTCATTGAATTGTTAGAGGTGCGAAACGAACTCTGGCGAAGAAGAAGAAAGTTCAAGAAAGAGCCGCCTTGTAAGGACGCTTTGGGCAAAGAAGACGTGAGACGGTCCTGTTCAGCCCCACCAGAGCTGCAACAAGAACGGCCTGTTCACCGCACAGGTTCGATACGTGAACGTCGAAGCGGCTGTGAGTAAAATCCTGTCGAGGCGTCGGTGACCCACTCGGACGAAACGATAACGGGATCGTCGTGCGTTCATTCAGAGCCGAGCGAATTGATCGACCTGTACGGATGATCGACGAGTTTTTTTCAAGTAGGTCTTTACAAACATTCGATAAACGACATTATCCATCAAGACGCTACTCTTCCTGACGCGTCCCCAGAAGAACCACTGTAGGACTGCTAGGAACGAGAAAAAAGGATTTTGGTGGGTGGCAAGTAAATCATTCTTAATTAAATAGTGACTCGTCGTTGCACATTTTTCAAACTGATTGTCGATTCACACTCAGCCCTGCAATTTAAATGACGTTAAATTAAAAGAGAAATATATTTCTGCAATGTTTGCTCGACATCCAAAAGCAGTTATTCAGAAGAATGTAGATTTTAGATTTTTGTGTGTATAAAATGTTGAAATTAAAAGTTAATTTTCCGAATTCTCCTTTCTAATTTTTCATCTACCAAGATTCTTACCGATTTTAGACTTTTGTGTGTATAAATTGTTGAAATTAAAAGCTCATCTTCTGAATCCTTTTTTCTAAGTTTTTATCTATCAAGATTTTTACCGACTTTAGACTTTTGTGCGTATAAAATGGTGAAATTAAAAGTTTATTTTCTGAATCCTTTTATTCTAAGTTTTTATCTACTAAGATTGTTACTGATTGCTCGATTTCAGAGCACGAACGGCGTGACGTAACAGCGCATTCCTTCGCACCGATTTTACAGTGAAATCGCGCCTTTTACTCCGCGGAGCCGTGTTAAAAAGCCAGGTCAATTTGCTCTTCATTTCCTCAAATTGCAGATGTTTACTTAAATAACAACGTTTGGAATAACGAAAGTATGCTTAAATTTTGTAAGAAAGCACGTATATACGTGGGCACTTTCATTTAAACGGATGGCTAGTTTGATTCTAAAAGGTACTATTATGCACTTGACCATGCGACTGCTGAGAGTAGGTCAAGGTTTAATGGCTGCATTTCTACCTACGTTGATTTCTTTAAATAATTCAATCGAATGAATTTGATCCTTTATCTGTGTTAATTGACGAATATTAAAATGCAATGGCTCACTGATATGCCTGCAATATTAGACGTCTTTAACTAATTCTCTCGCTTTCCCTCTTATTTCTTCTTGCCTTTGTCACTTCCTTCTGGAGTCCCATGTACCAACTTTCTAGTTCCCTTGCAGTGACACTAAACTTTTTGAGTTCACAGTGAAACTGCATAGAAACTGTGATGCTGCTCTTTTCTCTTGGAAAAACTCTCTTCTTGTCACATTGCTTCACTGTCGTTGGCAAGTGTGCACATAATTACTGAATTATTTCCTATTAATCATCGCTAGAACCCTTTGAAGGCTTCCCGATTTAAATATCCTCCACTGATTTAAATATCCCCAGTAATTTCTTTTAGTCTCAAATTCTATCATCTCAATTTTCGCGTTATCACCATCCTGGTCATTGCGTATCACAGTATCTGTAGAATATAGGGAATAGTGAAAACTTGTACCCTAATTACTAGTGGTAAGATGCCATTGTAGGAGACAGTTATTGCCATTGGAAGCAGACAGGTGTGGAAAGATTGACACCCTTACAGAAATGATCCTAATGAACGCTGACAGTAAATTTTAACATGGCAGCTATGGTACTCTGCAAGATAATCTTTCGATCAGTGAAACAGCTTTTAGACTTAGTATTCTCAGTAACTTAACTGTATCGATTCAGATGCAACAGAATATTTAGAAACTTAAAACGAAAAAAGAAACAAATGATAGAATAAGCCAAAGACAGTGAACTAACTAAATCTATTATTAGACTTCCGAAGAAAAGTTTAAATCTGTCGCTGATCTTTGTGATACAAACCATTGGGGATTTAAATTTATTTATGTATATATTATTGATTTCTGTACGATATCGTCTAGGACTAACGGAACGATTCCCCGAAATGTTAGTTCATTGGAATCCACTGCCTTGGGCTGTGGAAAATTTCCGCCCTCTTTAAATTTTTCCACTGACAGCAACAATATTCTTCAAGGGATAAAAACACTTAAGAAATTGTTTCTTCATTAGATTCTCCAGTAAAAGGAACATGATCCAAAAGTACGTCGCAATTACAACGTCCACAGGTAGATCGATCACTTGGTGTTCTAATTTTATCCGTAGCTTTTAATCGACATCAGGAATGTAGAGTATCTCATCATTCATTGTAATTTGATTTGGGGAGAACTCGTGTAATAATTTGAATGCACGAAATTTACATACAACTTTAGAAAACTTATTGCGGAAGCTAATTTATTGCGACCCATTTTTTAGACGATAAAGTTTGTCGCTTTGAATAGTCGCTTGTTTACTAATTCTTAAATTTGTAACAAAAGGCCATCTTCTTCCAACTACTAAATGGTAATTTAAAAATGTGTCAGATGATACACTATCTATTTTACAAGGAATTTCGTTTAATTTTTCGCCTGACCGATCAGCTGTTGAGAACATATTCTTCATTCAAATAAAACATTGATAAGCTCGTAGAAACACAAATTGCTTCCTTATGACACGATGAACTAATTATTAATTAACCATTCCTCTCCACCAACCATAAAACTGTACGTTTATCACGAAGTTGTAAGCCAGGATCGTTTACTTATCATACAGCCGATAAAATATACTATTTTAAAGAATAATCAACCATCCCCATCTTGAAAGTTCAAAGGTTACCGCCATTAAGTCCTCTCCACCCTAAAATACGAACACCGTTTCGTCCTCTGACATTATCACCCTGTTCTCCGACTGTCCACCGTAATTTACACACCCTGGTCATTCTTGATTTAAATAAAACAACATTCCGAAACCTTTTAATTGCAATAGAATTCTACATTACGCACTACAAAACTCAGCGAACTAAATGAATCACTTATAACTTTAAAAACTAACCCTAATCGCCCGTAATTATTATGTTTCAGCTATCGATAACACCATTAATTAAACATTCGCGGCACGCATCGCAAGCAGCACGCTCGTTACTCGAAAATGGCGCCCGTCAGGCTCGAATTATTTAAATGAATTTCCTGATTATAGTTTCCGTATTACCCATTGTATGTTTATAGCAATCCATCTACAGATAAGCCTTCGTTATAAGCGTCGCATTCTTCTGCCCCATGAATGCAGATAACACGCGTTTTGCATTCGAGAGGATGATCTGCGATCGGGCCGCATCGAAAATAGCCGCCAGCGATTCCAACGCCTCAATTTCTGCCGTTCATCGTGGATGTTCCTTCCGATACAATCGTTGAAATTACGGGAAGTGGTCGTCATGCCGCAGCGGGTGCTCCATACGCGCGCAATTATCCCATCAATTGATTCTATGGGTTTCAGTGGAACGCGTTCCCGGAAAAGAAGGCGAGGAAAATGTGCTGACGGGCTTCGACGAGTAAATTATAATTGCCCTGCAAATTCGCCGTTTTCGTTCTCGACGAGGCCCGCTTCGCTTCGGCGAGTAATAATATTGAATTCGCAGCCCGCTGATTCGAGACGGAGAAAATTCATCTTGATTCCCGTTTCATCTTGCATCTGGTTATTCGTATTACATGGCGCCAACTTGTATTTTCACGACGAATGGAATTACGGTTGCAGCTCGCAGCAATCTTGTAAATCGTTTCCACAATATCGTTCGTTTGATGCGAATAACATTCGCTCTGCAGAAAGGAAGAATTTAATAGAAATTCCACCTCTGATTATCTCAACCAAAGTAGAAATAATAGCAGAAGATTGCAAGTGGAAATAATGACCGAGGGATTCGTTGCTAAGGAAAATTTGAAATAAGTTGCGATCTGACCTGTAATCGATCTTCCACGGTCTCGCTTTGGTGGCGGCTTTCCGCGGCCAATTTAATCGCTGTAATTCCTTTGCATAACGCTCGAGCCAGTTTCCAAGAGCAGACGATCCTGTCCTGCATGCGGTTCTTCGTCGTTAGTGCGGGAAAGATGAAGCTTTTGGTTAATGATTACAACACTGCCTCCTCTGTTCGAGGTTTAATTAACTCTGGCTCACTCGGTATTCAAATATGAGAACTGCGATCCGTCATTTCGTAGCGAAACATTGGGTGAAAAACGTTTTCCCCATAAGTGAATGGAAGCTCGTGTGGATGCAGTGGAATCAATGGAGAAATTGTTCAGGTGAATTTTTTTTACTAATTTGCTTGATTGACTGGTCGATATAAGGCGGAAGGCGAGAACGTAAGCGCGCGAAGTGTGCGGACGTTGGTCACATAATAACGTTCCGAGAAATCGATCCTTGCTATGCCGTAATAGTAATATTTATCTTAGTTTAAGTTTTGTGTGTGGTGTCCCGCAGTAAATTGGATAAAAAGGACATCAATTATCGGTCGTCTCGCGGGCACATAATAGTTCGTTCACCTCGGGACAATTCACTGGCGACCACGTGGCGACCTCTATGCAGCGACACAAATTGCATACGACCTGCTTTCTATCGATATTTTTTTCTCTCCTCGACGCTCTTCCCCGTTTTGGTGGGCGACACCACGTGGACAAAATTGTGCTATGAAAATTGTGAAAAGTCTATTAAAATAAGCATAAGTTATTGAAATTAACGCGACTCTCCAAATTCTGCGAAAGTGGAGCAGTGAATGTTATGTAAAATCAGCTAACAGACGTTATTGTTTCAGTATCATTGAGATACTGGAATGTATACGATGTCCTTTAGGCCAGCTATTAATTAGAAATATTATATAAAGCTATTTTATCCAATTTCGCGTAAATATGAAAATAAAGGGACAAAAGATAGAAACCTTTGAAAAGAACTGTTGCTTATCATGTCGCCACCACTGGATTCGTTCGAAATCTTGGCTAATCCATGCGAAGTTCATCGCCATTCCTTGATAGAACCCCTGTCCGCTGTGTCCTGCATCCTTGAGAGGACTGTGCTTGCTCAGCGCACGCAACGAGCCTTTATTGTGTCGTGCTTAAAATTATTTATTGATGCGAATGGCTAACGTGCCGCCTTGTATACGAAAAGTATATGTACGATGCATTATTTATAACTATCTGCATGCCGAGGAAATAATGCTGCGTTTATCCTTAGGCTCATGTTCACGCGCTCGCAAATTAGCCGCCAATTTTTAGAATCTTATCTGCTAGACTGGACATAAATTACGCGTCAATTTATTGTCACGTTGAGATCAATAATTGTAACCGTGCATTTATTCCAAGGCATTATAAGACATTGAACAGTCTGATCCTCGAGAAATTCAAGGTGAATTCAACTTCTACAATTTTAAAATAAAACTATTCATCTTGGAATTTGAATAGACTAGTCGGAGGATATTTAGTGTCCACAATATCGTGTATCCAGAAGTTAATTGAAGAGTCCCGGTAGAAAACACTGTGAGCGGCAAAATTAAAAAGAAATTATAACAAATGTTCCACGCGAAATACCATAGTATACCTAAATTTTGATTTCAGACACTTGCAGTGTTTTCTACGAGGACTTTTCAGTTTTCTAAATCAGCTTAGAAATCTATATCTATCTATGCTCGGTATCCCTTTTATCAATGCATCTAAGAGCGTGAAATTCTATGCGAATCACTATGATTTTCGTCTGTGTATTTACGTCGTGTAACCTGCTTGTAAAATCTTATTGCTAATAAGGAAAGCTGTGGAAAATATTACATATCGTATTTTACCTGCTCACCTTTAATTAAACGATGCTACGTAACCTGCTCCGAAGCCATCGAACACGAAACCTCCAGGCTGCGTCACTCGGCAAGGGTGTCCCAGAAATATGGCGCCAAAGAGTCGACGGTTTTAAAATACAGCGCACGCGCACTGGCCAATGATCCATCGATTGTAAACAAAAGTGGAGGCGCCCGCGTGGTTTGGATCAGTGCGGCGACGACTCTCGCGGTCGAAGGAGTCAGTGGAGGCGCTTTATCCCTCTGCCACATATTCAAGCTCGATCGGACGATTCGCAGGTTCGCACCGTTAATTCTCTGGCAACAGTTTCCACCGAGAAGAACGCTTCAAGAACGGCGATCCCGATCGAGGGACGGTGATCGAGGTTCGAAGGGAACCGAGGTGCACAGTTTCGTCAGCAGTCGATCAACTAAGTCCATTAAACAGCACCGCCAATGAAATTGTAATTAAATCCAAAGAGATTGGTGAAATTGTTATCCACTTACCGCGCGATATACGGCAGAGAGTGCTCTAGCAAAGGAGTCCTAGGAGGGTCTTCCAAGTGCAGCTCTGCACCGTAAATTCTTCGCCGAAGAACGCTTTCCAGCGATAGTCTGCAAAGCCTGCACCAAGAAGACTAGGCCTCCACAGGTTTTAAAGAAGTTTCGGTTGTAAAGACTCGATCGTTAAAAGGCAAGTCGATCCGTTACGCCGGCTGTGCCCTCAGTGGCCTGCTGCACATGCTGGCTAGCTCGTTATAAGGGCCCGGGGGACAGCAGGTAGCGTTACAAAAGGGTCCAGCTCCGACGTTGTCACGTTTCCCGAGAAAGTCGGCCGCCCGGAACAGGCCCGGAACAGCAACAGCGCTTCCCACCAAAGCGTAAGAGAGCGACGCGATAATAGAGTACCAAAGGTACACGATAACTGCGGCGATAGCCCCTGAAAATCAAACGAGAAACGCTGCGGGGAAATGACGATGCTCTAGTTAGAGAAACTCGAGCTGCCGCCTCAGACAGCCTGTATTTGCGTAAACCAGAGGGCAAGATAAATCGAACGGCAGCGTTTACAGTTGCTTTTGATCGAAGATACTGATTGCATATCGGGGTGAACGATCCGTATAAACAATGGGGCCTCTGAATCGTTGCATCCTTGATCACGCTTCCCAGACTTCCGTTTGAGACCGTCCACGAGGCGGATCGAGCTGAAAATCTCGCAGGATTCCGAGGGAAAATATACGATCGGTCCACCGATCGTTCTTGCCGGTTGGTGCGATAGTCGTGGAAAAATGTCGCTCGCCTCGACGGAGGATTGGAACGAGACGTTGTCGCTGATGGGGATGAATTCGACGATGTTGGTGCCCGGCGTTGTTCCGAACCCGCTTAAGAGACACGTGACTTTCGCCTCTCAGATGGTGCTCACCCTCGTGTACATAACGGGCGTAATCGGCAACGTGTCGGCTCTGGTCATTCTCTTTCATCGTGACAAGGTAATGGTATCCTGTTTCCATCGGCCACTGTCAATAACGAATTAAGGAAGGCAATTAGTAATAGCGAGGTCAGTTCTGCGGGAGGGTTTAAATATCTGGGACCTTGGAATTATCCGTGACAGTACTCTTGAATGTAGCAATTGAGTTAAATGAAAGTCTGTGATATAATAGATATGAAAATAATAAGGGGCGATTAAGAAATTTCAAACTTCAGACACATAGGAGACAGTTAAAGAAACATGGGAAATTATGTAATAAACAGAATGTATCGTTCCTGCAGAGGAGAAATCGAAAACACTTACTGATGCTCCGCTGTTTGGCTACCAACGATCTTGTCGCGTTGCTGGGGATGCTGGTGCAAATGTACATCACCATTTACGTGGGCAGCGTGATTTCCACGAGAGGGTTTTGCTCCCTGCGTGTCGTCTGGAGGCTGTTCGGTTTGTTCAGCGGTTGCGTCGCCATCGTAATGGCAGCTGAAAGGTGGCTGGCCTTGACCAGGCCCTTCGTTTATCAGAAGGTGAGTCAAGATCCTTGATAACCCTGTTTTGTAGGCTTCCAAATGCAGCCTTTCTTCAACCGATATGGGATGGCCCCTTTCTTCAGGAAACTTCATCTTCTTTTGTCTTCACCTTCCCATTGTCAAACGTTACTCATTCTCCAATTATGTTCAGACAGAATTTTAACCGTGTAGAATTGATGTCTGTAAGTCCTACACTCTCGAAAACAATTATTATCGCATTTCTGAATAATTGAAGTAAATCGAGCTTCAAGCAATGCCATTCGACACAGTTATTGGTCTCGAATGAAGTTACGCTATCAAAATCAAGGATTCCAGAAGTGGCATTTTGTAAGCTCCAGAAAAGCTACCGCCTTCTTTGGTCGTAAAAGTTAGCCAGAAAATTTGTGAGCCATAAATATACGCGGGCGAAAAAGAAGACGTTTCCTCAATTGAGCAATCTCCACGGGTTTTATCTCTACGTGATAAGGGTCACGTTACGTACATATTTCACGCATGGACCTGACCCATTTTTTACCGGACATCATTCACTCGAATTCGTATAAAGCCAGTCGAAATTGACAATACTACTTAACGCCATGTTGACACTGGTGTACGCCTCGAGTTAACATAGGGAAACATTTGCCCACGCTTGTCAATGAAGATCGTAATATTAAGGAACTTCAAATCACGTCGAACATTTATGTGAATCGTTAACGAAATAAAAAGCGAACGTACATTGTCGTTCGCTTTGCTACATTGCTCTTTGATATAATACTGTTTACTCAAAGAAGCTCAATCAGAAGACGTCATATTCGAAGAGCAGATTTAGTTATTAATAAAAGTTAATTGGGCAGGTTTTCTGTGGCTCTTTCATTAAATTCAACGAGTCTCATTTTTCTTAACGAAATGAAAAAGAGTTGATTAAATTAAATTATCGCTTTACTCAGAAATAATGACATCATGAATATTCTGTAGCACAGTATCATCCGTTTGCGTTAAATACATTTCGCTGTTAGAATCGGCGATACTGGCGACCTTCGATTTGAAATTCTCAACATCCCGCAGACGTTTTATCTAAATATCGGATGGACAACACGTGAATATTAAGCCTGTCGTTTAGATGTGCCGGGTGATGCATTCCTATCCATTTGTGTCCTTTTAAGATGCAGCGGAAGCAATTAGTTAAACTGACCCTGAAGCAGCTACCGCTGCAACATAATTCTGTTGCCGAAACATCACTCCATTTAGTTCCCTCCTCTATAGCTGTAATCTGCAATATGTAACAGACAGTCGGAAAGAAACTTCAGAACTTTTTTTTATTATTTTTCAAGCTTAAATAGAACTCTGGATAGAGAGTAGACTAAAAATTAAATGCGTTGATTTCTCAAACCTCTCATTTTTGCTCACGTAAATGTAGTATTTTTTAAAAATATTCTTACAATCTTACGCGATACTCAGACGCTTAATTCTGTCCCAGTGTTTGAGAATCGAGTAAAATACAACTCGTCTTACTAAACATCAATGAATAGTCATTTGTTCGAGTAATGCTTCGAGTAACTCCAAAAATATTTCTGTTCGTTGCTGCGATTTGAATATTTGACCTGCTCGAATTATTCACAGAGTTTGTGGCTTTTCGCGATGACAAAATACGCAAGTTCGGTTCTTTTCCCAGTGTTCTACTGTTTCTAATAATCGCGCGTGGGTCTGATATGGTTTTAAAGTAGAATAAAATAAAATTAAATACAGATTATTGGCACGCAATGTACGCCGCTGTTCGATGAAGAAAATGCGAAACTTATGCGTACTGACGTGTCAACGTCCTCAACTTTCGGTTGTTATTCAGAGCCAAGGAACGAAAAGCTAAAGGTCCACCATCTCGAATAGCATTGCCCTCAAAGTGGCACAATATCAATCTGTCTGACATTGCTCATGATTCTTAGAACTTTCCTTCAAAAATATGTGTTTAAATGCGATAAAAATAGTAAACAAGCTTGTCAATTATTATCAGCTACTCTTGAGCCCGTTTTCAGAAATTTCGCGATTTAAAAAGATACTTTCTCCGCCGAGATTTTTCACGTCAATCGGGGAGTCCCGATTAAGGAAGGTCATGGGTCACCGAAGCTGGAGCGCGTTTCGGATTCTCGCGATAATGATAGCGAACGATAGCCACCGAAAAGCGTTAAGACTATTTCTGAGAAATGGAAGGGGCTACGTGCTCGTGGGCACCACGCCTAATTGGCATTGCGATGGAAAAGCTACAAGTTTCGAGCGTGCCAGACATCATGTTTACAATATAAACAAGATATACGTTTTTGTTTGATGCTGATTACAAATTGTATGCGTCTCCACTGGGTGAACATTGTGACCCAAATATGGCCAACAGTCGCACCTCCATTAATTCCAATAGATGAATAGATGAACACCGTTCACAAAGAATTTCATACATCGCGTAACGTCAAATATTATTCATTTGCCAGAGGTTCGCTTGATCTTTCGAATTTCATGGTCTTCAGTTTTCTAAAGACTTTTTTAAAGACGCTAGAGGCCTCTTGTGCCTCAGTTTCGGAGCAACTAACAAGCATTTCGTCTCTTGAGAGAAATTAACGTAAACAGTGCCAGATTAAGACCCTCAGAGGCCATAAGCTCTAAAAATGTACCTCCGATTTCTTAGGTATTGCTGATAATTTGGCTAAGTATTTGTAACAAAAGTTAGATTTTAAAATTCAGAAAATTTCCATGGTACCCCCTTTTCTCCTGATGCCCTAAGCACGTGCTTATTTTGCTTATTGGTTAATCCAGCACTGAACGTAAAACCACACTTCGATGGCCGTGAATGAAGTTGGACGATGAATCTTTCTTCTTGTCTCATTCTTAAATTACGTGTATCCTCGCACGTACAAAGCTTTCATTAAGCCCATAATCACGTAGCCACGATACTTCATACTATATAGTGTGTGGCAACTGTTAAGTTAGAAGCTTCATTTTATGAAATCATTGTCGTAAGTTATAGTTGTCAATGGTTATTTAAGTTTCACTCATTGTTAGTCTCTTTCATGAATGCAAGGTGCATTTGTCCGATCGAAAATATTCAATTGAGATTATATGGAATGATATATCGGTATCACCATCACAGCATGGTGTCACATAAAAATTAATATCTGAAATAGAATTTCACATTTTGTCGTCGCATTTCATTAAGCTTCTACTGTCTTCCAACAACATTGCGAAAACGAATCTATAATATAGTCAAGTAGTCTTCTTTATAATTCACGTGTATCGTGCTACCGTTTTAATCAGGCCTCTAAAATAGACGGCAATCAGATGCTCGATTCATAGCAAATTGGAAAGTAGAATGTCTTTGAAAAGCCGACCTCCTCGTTACCATTTACTCCTGGGAATCTTCGAGCTTAACGAACGCTATAAATTTCTACCACGACAGAATTCACCTTAGGCCAAGGTAGAGGCGCACAGGATAAAATAGAGAGAGAGTGAAACGAATATGATAAAGTGGCTGAGCCGTGGATTAGTAGAGCAAGACGTATCACAAAGTGACGTCAAAACATGGGCTCAGAGTTCAAAAGACCTAATTTGCAATGAGTGGTTGACATGTCCACTGCGATTTAGAGACAGGTTTACCTACCTACCGATGTAAGTATTATCAGGGGCGGATTTGGAGATTTGGCGCCCCTAGGCAAACAAGCCTCTGCCGCCGTTTCCGCGAAATGTCATCAAATACTTTAATTTAAAAACGTCGAGACAACTTCAAAGCTATGTAGCAACTCACAGATGAGTTATTGTTAATTTTTAAAGATGTCGCAAGGCACTGTGTTTAAACCTTTCCCAATTTCTTTCGCCTAAAATTGATCGCTCCCCAAAATTTCCAGCCGCCTTAGCCTATACTCAAATCCACCCCTATTCGTTATATTCACAAGTTATGATTAAAACGTTGCAGTCCACTGGTGCACTCCATTTTCTCACTGGTTTTACCAACCCACAGAAAACGACACAAACGGTCCAGCTTCTCCGAGACAATGATCAATTGCAGTGAACAGAGCAACTTGATCCATTCAATTTCACGAAGGGTGTTCGAGTCACAAATCGTGAACTTATTCATTCAAACACATATTATGTAATATGTACCATTTCCTTTTTTTTATGTGTGTGGAACTGGTCGCCAAAGTTTCGACCTACCTTTTTAAAAAGCTAGATACACGTAGAAAGAGGATATTAGTGTCATAGGAACATTCCAAACAGTTATTCACAGTCCCGACGACACTTTGATGATCCGTTTGATCTGGAAACAGTGCCCCGCGGCCAAAGTAAACTGGACTACCGGTTGTGCAACGTGTGAAATTATCTCTCCACGGCTTTATGTGATTCGCACGATGTGTCTTACATCGGAGCAATAAGAATCCTGGGTTGCTTCTACATACCCTGGCAGCGGAAGCGCGAAAAGAGTGTATATAAATCAGCGACGAGTGATTCACGACGTGAGAATGCACTTTCGCGAATCAACGGGGGCCAACATTTCGCTTTCGACGATGCTGCCGAAAGCGAATCCCGAGCTAACGAGTGAAAAATCGCGGCTGCTCGAAACGTGGTTACGCAAGGATTCGATGTTCGTTGAGTGTTTCGCGGACTAAATTTTTGGCAGTCACGTGATTCGCGAAATGGTACATGTTATTGCGAAGTTCGATCATACACGGTCTGAACGCTTTCTATAAATATGAAGAAAAGGAAGAAATGTAGAGAGAGACCTCTTTAAAAGATACAACAATGAGAAATCACTGTAATAATAATAACCTTCGTGTTTTTAAAAAATCAATTTCGAATCAGCTTAGAAAACATTTGTATGCAGGCAACGTATAGATTCACGGATTAGAAATTGAAATATAGTCTGTTCTCTGTTCGAAAGGCTCTTAATTGCAGGACAATGCGATATCGTCCTTAAGTAAAAGTGATTGACACTGTCAAGCTGATTCTGTGGTCCAATTGCACAGAATACAAGGTCCCTAACGTCGTACACGTAACGTTGTTTCATATTATCGTCGCTAATCGCAATTGATCGCGATGGTGTTATCCCTGAAGAGCAATTTCGTTGCAGGGATCTGGTGTGAAGATACTGTGTAATGGCTTCGTAATTCATAACATGAAATTCTTCTCCGTTACGAATACTTTGCGCGTATACAGCTTATTTTTAGTGTATAGAAGTGTGTCTAAGCAACGTCGCTTCTCACTCGAGTTGTATTTACGATTATGGGTTGCGAGATTCTCGCTTACGTTGAAGCAGATTGCTTGATTATTGCTGTTTTAAGTGAGATGGTGCAAAAGTATGGCTACCAGAATTTATGTTTGCTCTGCTATAAAATAGGCATAAACGGAGCTCCGCTAATGCGTTCTCCTCTTAAATTGAAATCCAGGCCAAGCTGCTATCTGCCATCTGCTATGTGTTTCCCCTATATCACAACAATATCATGGGACGATTAACCTTCGGAGTTCAATAGTTTAGCGATACGCACTTTCAAGCGATGAAATTTCGCTGGCAACGTCTGCTCCTTTCATTCGTCAGTAGATTTCTATTCAATGCTTATGTAACTTGCGATTTTAAGAGTAGCAGTTGCTGATATTAATAAAGTCTAGGTTAAATTATTTTCGTAAAGTATAAATCCCCAAATTCCCCAAACATTCGCTGTTGGTAGACGTTGCATCATACAAGGAAGAAACCATTAAATCTCCGACCCTTAACACTTGCAACACCCAAGCTCTTCTGACACAGTTCCTCCGAAAACAGTGTTTTCTTTGATAAAAAGAGCAACCGCGCAATCTCTCGGCTACAACGACTCGCCGTCTTTCAAATTCAAGGCCTCTGGATCTCTTCGGAGGTTCCAGGAACACTGCCCCGAAAGTGATGGATTGACAGTGATGGTTTATATAGTACCGCGTCTTTTACGTCAGAGTTAAAGTACTTTCAAATGGGAAGGTGAAAATTTGGTCGCCGTTACGATGTTTATAAGTGGAAAGCAGATCTTCACATTGCAATTTGAAAGGTAGCATGTCTCAGATGCCCACTAACTGATTAATACAACAACGTTAATAAAGCTAAGACGATAGAATTTGTTAAAGTAAAATTTATTTAGAAAGCAGGAAAAATAGTGGCTGCATTCGGGCTCTTCTCACCCCGACGGTTTTAAACCCGTCTCGCCAACTCCTCTTCAAGAGCACTTTGATCCCAAAGGGTTAAAGCTGTGAGCACAGTGCAGCAGAGGTCCATTACGCAACATGCAATTATTACAGTTCCCGTATCTCTTTTTGCTTTATCTTCGTTCACGAGCCCTTCATATCTTCCTCCACGTGGAAAGGCCTTCCATTCTCTTTCCTTGACAGCGCTCCGCCACCCACGCAGAGGGCCAGCGAGGAATCGTTAGTCGAGGCTTCATCCCTTCTTTGATTTCTCAGGGGATACGACTCCGCGACGTCCACCTGCCACTATTATCCTTGTGTTTGTCTCTATTATTACATATTCCTGACTTTCCCATTCAGAGAATCTTTACCAAGGTGTATCGTTTGAATTTAAAGCATGTCAAGGATAATTGCTCATCGGATGACGGAATATTCCTCCCCCGCGTAAATAATGATATCACGGTAGCGAATCCCTTCTCCCCCCTTTTCCTTTCCATTCGTCCCTAAGGTATCTAAAAGAGGAGGGAAGGCTGTCGGTGTTATCTCGGGGTTTAAGAATCGTAGAAGCACGCCCACGCAACCCTAAGCATCGCCTATTTTAGATTGCACACCATCCCGAGACGCGAGCAAAAACAACGGCACGTCGTCATCAATGGAAATGCTAATGATCCCTTCGCCGAAACTGTCCCAGCGTGACGATCTGCCACGCGAAACTCGCTCGAGGCCCATTAGAATCGAATCAATATTCGTCGACTGTTTTGAAGTTCGTTGACTCTGTGCCGTTGGGTAACAACCGATGAAGGATCGAAAGGGAGCACGTGGCAGGCAGCAACCGTCGAAGGACAATACGCTTCCAATTAAATGGCACGGATCTGTTCCTTTAAAGTGTCAACATTATTCTGATTATGCCAAACATAGGAGGTGTGCTGGATATCTTAGAAATACAGAAGAAGATTTTTTTTAGATACCCTCAGTATTTGTCATCAACTGAGACATACGCGCCTGCCCATTAGTTACTGTGTCCAAGGACTTAGCTGACATGTTCCTCCAAAGAACAGCCCTCTTCTTTAAGGGATTGGGATCAACTTTCTTTTCCCCACCCCTTCGCGCAGATTTTCCTCAGACTTCGCGAACGGCACTTCTTGTGTTGATTACTAAGCGAGGCGATTACAAAATAAAGTAACGAGTTTTAATTAATCGACCTACGAGAATACAACAGTTTCTAACGAGGATCTACGAAACAAAATATTTAGATTCGAATGCCCATCAAGAAGTCCCACGAATCGACTACCTTTTTCCTTTCAGAGCCTCGTATATTCCCATTTTTAATTTCTGCTTCGTTAGAGCGTGTACAAGAAAGTAACGTCTTCTGTAGCTAATGCCGTTTAATCTGTGACACTTGTGTGTTCTCCAGCAGGTGACGTATCCGGTGATTGTACGTTGTATGCTGGTACTTTGGCTGGTTGCCCTAGCACTCACTAGCCTGCCAGTTCTGGGCTTCGGTCTGTACTATAAGGGCGAGCGATGCGTTCGATATAGGGAAGCTACCGACGCGGCTGACATAGCGTACGCTTACGTTTGGTTCGTTTTCGGTGAGTACCTAAAGTTGCCATCGATAAGACGATGAACAACCCCTGAAAACCCGTTTTTCATATGATAGCTTCCGTGGCAATCATATTCGCAGTAAATTCTTTTCAATTTCTAAAGCGACTAGTGTGACTCGTTCCTGGAATGCAACAAACAAACTCGCAGCTTAGTTTGCGTTACTAACAGAATATTCATTCGTCTATTGCAATGCGAGTGCGTCTCAAGTTTGTTCTATCGTGTCGAATTGCAGGTACGGGCCTCTGTCTGTCAATAGTCTGGTGCAACTTGGCTGTATCCAGAGCACTTAGCAGGCTAAGTCGGAAGGCAGGTGCTCTCCGCCGCGTAACTAGATCCTCTTCCAGAACAAAACCACTTTTGACGATGGCAGGTCCAACACCCGAAGTAGTATCGACTGCGGAGGAAAGGGCGTTCGCGAGACTGATGGCTGTGCTGTCGATATCGTTCGTCATCTGTTGGATGCCTCAAATGGTGAGCAATTAAGTATCTTATGAGTTAGAAAGCTCGAAGAAATCTTAGGCCACTATTCCTAGACTTTAATAATCACGATAATCATTTTCAATTTTGAAATTACAACCACCGTTTGTGGGAGGGATTTTCTTCAGCAAATCAGCTAGACTCATCATTTAAATTTGCACCATCCATTTCCATCGTAAAGACTGATTCCTTCAAAGCTCAGATTTCGTACACGTGTGCTGAACTATTTGAATTACCGTAGAGCAGAAATTTACATTCCCTCGAAATCCCACTTAACAGCTAGACGATGTTTAATTCATGCTCGGTACTATCGTTCTGTTGTTTCTCTGTAATCTTGACCATTGTCATTGGGCGGTACACTTTGGCAACGAACCCGTAAGCAGAGGACGTCCAGAGGGAACATAAGCTTCCGGCTACAATCTTTTATGGGATTCAATGGCGTTTACGTGACACGCCTGCCGTCGGATTCGACGATAATATTTGCTCTCGCGTGGCCGAAACATCGATGAAATTTGTGCTCGTGACGAGACTCCGAATCTTTATCGACATCCTCGTCGTTCCGCGTTACGCGTCGCCCTTAAATCCGAACCAAACGTCGATCAAGGAATCACTTTCATCGGCCGAACAGCCGCATTCCTGAATTTTTAACGCGATGTAATCGCGCTACATCCTGCCGCCGGGAATACAATCGTATCGAACAATGCACTTGCTGCTACGGTCATTGAATACACACGAGCCATCTGCATCTCTATCACCTTATTCGCTCAGCATCTTATTCACCGTTCGAATTATCCGCGAACCCACGCAAACGCCCGGATCGTTTGCCGGCGCCACTTCGGAATTGAAACAGCGGTGCCTGTTGCCGTTTCCGCGGGCACACTTTCGAATTGTTTAAGGATCGTGGGCGCGTGTACAACGAAATTAATGTAACGACTCCCTTGTGCAAATGTTCAAAAGTGACGCACTTCCGGCCGTTCAAGGATGAAGGTCGAAACGCAACGATGCGGTTTGGAATATCCTCACGTACAATTCATCGCGACATCCGCCAACGATCGATGCTCGTAGCAACGATGTTGTCTTTGCGCCTTGGAACCGGACGTGGAACGATTTAAAGGAACGGGCGGGAAATTTTCCACGTTGTTCCTTGCGAACGTACCACTGCCGGTGACCCTGATGCAGACACGTGGAAGCGGGTAGTTTTTATGGCGATGCAATTACTTTTAGTGAGCAAAAAAAATGACTGACAATGCTCTTGTTAATCATATGAACTTTAACTAAATTTTGAAAGCTTGTTACGAACCTCATTAATTTGAGTACTATACAACCTAATGATTCTAAATGAGAACTCTATTGCTTAAGATTTTTTATCTAATGACAAATATTTTGCACTATTGTAATATTTACTTTCCCTTTCGATCACATCTATTCTGATCAAAATGGCCCTCCATTGGACATCTTCAGCCATATTGTGGAATTTTTGAGAATATAATACACTGACAATGAACCCTGAGTACTTACGTAAGAAGTGTAGTTCGTGTAGTAATTAATTTTTTTTTCTCTACGAATGTAATTTTCCTTGCCTAGACTGACACTATTTATCGCGATTGTGATCATTGCGATAGAAGCGATTTTATTAGTATCAACGTAGTGTGACCTCTCTTTGTTTCGCAGTCTTATGCCCGGAAACGCGAGTTCATTGCGATCTAAGTGGCACAGAGAAGTTAATGCAAATTGTCTTTGCATTATTTCAATAGATTTCCATTCCACTGGCACAATTCGCGATGCGATTGCCCGAGAAGGCGATACTCGCGCGAAAAGTGATACGCTTGTTCCACGTGGCGGCGGACATTCTTCTTTGCATTCACTTCACTCTGGACCCGTACATCTACGTGCTGCTGAGGATGCCCCGACCGAGATTCCGCCTCCTGAAACCCCTCTGCAGGATCTGCTGGCCAGGCAGAAGCAGATCGAGTTCGTTCACAGGTAAGCGTGGTTAAATCGAGGCGAAAGTGCAAAAGATTCTAAGAAGAAGTAACGAGCAGTGTCATGAATGAAGTCAGCGAGATGGAAAGCTATGCGGACAGAGCTGCGCATTATTCGAATAAATTTTTGTCCGAGATAAAAATTTCTTCGTTATTCTCGAATAAATTCATTTTATTCGCAATTCTTATTCGAGATCTTTCAAGCAAAAATTTCTTCGCCATTCTCGAGGAACTTCATTTTATTCGAAATTTTTAGTCGAAGATTATTCTGAGAATAAGAATTTATTCTCAAAATTTATCGTGAAATGAAGTGATCGTGCGTGTGAGATGAAATTGTAGATGCATTGTAATCGTTCGAGTCTCTGAGCCTCTGTTGTCATAGTATGGAAACTACGGAAAAAATGATACACTATCGGTTAAAGTATCGAGTGCTCTAGCCAGGCACATAATTGATGCTTGAATCTTTACTTGCATGCATGGATCGTAATCCTTTGATCAGCGCAAGTTAATTTTAGAGATCTGTATGACCGAAGTTGACTCTGTCTCGACACCTGACAGGAACCACGGACCACCATGGCAGCAGTGGTGATCCATCGACGCCGATCACCGAGGCACCCTCCACCCCCGTCAGCGAGGAGAACGATCATCCCCATCTAATGGCAGTGTCCGTCTGAGACTGGCTTCAGCGAACGATCTTCTTGAAACGACTCGAGAGCTACGATGTTAGTTACGTTTAAGCTGCAGGCCGTTCGAGAGATTCGGAAGATCTTCGCTCGATACACGAGGATGTTACCGCGGTATTTTAAGATTAACGTGAGATCAGAGATTTCGTTAATCGAACCACTGGAATTCTGGGGAATTCGACGATCATTCGGATGGTCGAAAACGACAAAGATGTTAAAAAAATCCCGACTGTTGAATATTGATGGAAATGAGATATTGTAGGCTCTTATTGCCTTAGATTTTCAGAGTTGCTACTGTTTCAGACTTTCCGATATAAGTCTCGTCCTTAATGTCCCTAATGACGCCTGATAACGCACAAACGAATTCGTCAGCTGAGTAATTGCAAACGTGTGACTGGTGACTCGAGTACGAGTACCTTTAGTAGATGATAATTGCAAGATGGGTATCGGTAACGGTGCGTCATTGGACACTCGATGACGTGAAACGTCATTCTTTTAAAAGGACCTTCTTTTTACTTGGAAGTCTTAAATGCTAAAAGCGAGGGAGTTAAAATAGAAGGGCTTTAAAGTGGAACCTTTTCTTCTTCGAGGAGGATCGCACATTGTGTTGTTGAGAAACTAACGAATGCGTAAGATCGATACCTCGCTGCTTTTCGTGTACAATTCCCATTGAGTATCTCTAGGTTCGTTAAACCTCGATCTTGCTACATATATTTCATTACTTGTATAAATCATTACACTAATCGTAACGACAAATGTATCGATATTTCTTTATGTCTTTTAAACATGGGATGCGAAATACACGTGATTATCTGTATAAAGAAGTTCAGCTAGATTGCACAAGAATATTATATAAAATGATATTATTTTTTTATGATTGTAATCTCTCAGCGATGTACGTAGATAATAACATAAATAACGATTGATAACATTCCAGGAAGTAATTACTGCATAAAGTGCAAGCCTCTTTTTAAAGGACGTACATTACTTGTTAACTCGTTGAAATTTTAAAATGTTTCAAAACTTATGCCCAGCGAGATACGGGGTACTCTACTCGTTTGCAGCTTGCAAGTGAGAGTGAGCGTTGAATCTTCGAGCGAACACCTGCCCAAGCTGGGCGTTTCAATGAATATTATCTAAACGGAATGAGGATTATAATGGAAACCAGTGAAAGTACATTTTGGATAAGTTAAAGGGAAACACTGATGGGCAAGTTTCGACACGCGCCTCTGTGACATTCGCGTAAATGTATGTCTAGTCAATGAATTAATAATTAATGCAAGTTGCGCGGCAGATGCAGGCGAAAGTTAAGAGTGGATATTTACCAAAGTATTCGATGCTAGAGCATATTTAATCATACAACGTACTTTATCGAATAGAACATAAGGGAAAAGCGCATATATATACATATATTTTCTTGGATATAATATACAACGATGGAAATATACTTATATATACACACTGAGTTAGCAGTAGTCTCGTGATGCATACTTAACAATTGTTACCTTAAGTTGTATGTTCGTCATAGCAGCCGGTGTAATTCATAGTCATAACCATTTTACCGTCTCTTATCGTGTCTGTAATGATATCAATAAATTTGAATTACATTTTTCAAGTAAACCCTAGGAATATTAACGCCACTGTGCCCGTTTTCTATGGACTCTGCATTGCATTCACTACGGAAGAGAAGTTAGGCTGAAGGAAGCACAGATTTGAATTATTAGTCAAAGGAAAGCCGTGAATTATAGCAGTGAGAAATACCGTATTTCCCAAAAATGTATCCAAGGAGAAGTCAAAATTAAGAATACGAGAACGGGTTGCGAAATAATGACGCCAGACGGAAAAGAAGGAGTACATATAATACAAATATATTTTTTTACGTCGTTACGTATCTCGCCTCTAAGACATTTATAACAATTAATAATAACTTACGGACGCGATCGTTGCTGAATACATGACACCTTTTATTGCACACTAGAAATACCACAGATGCATTCGTACAGTATCAATCGCGATACAGCTTGACGTACTTTCACATACCCTTAAGTAGCTAACAATAAATAATAGTAGTTCTCTTTATCCATGTTCATGTCCCATCCGTTCGTCGAGGAAAAATCACGCGGAGCATCCGGGATCAGGGTTCAATCCCCTATTCGCTAGGTAAACACAGAGACAACCCGAAGCGAAACATCGCAGAATTTGCAAAAATCGTGCTTTCCCAACTACGCTGTCGATCCAACAGTCGTGCATTCTTTCATGTTTTTTTAAAAAAAAAAAAAAGACAAGAAAAAAACGTGCGCGATTGTGCGGCCACAGCGACTTGTTCGATCCAATCTCTCCTTACACGCGCGCACACACGCACGCAACATACTTACGATATGATTACACGTGTTACGGGTAAACTGAAGTTTAATTCGTGAAAGACAAATGTCGAAGGCAGAGTTCGTCGCTCATACAACTTCTCTCTTCCTCTCACAATATTCTGCTCCATTCGAGCCGATCGTGAAGTGAACTGCACGCGTCAAGGTATGCTCCAGGCACGGCAATAAAAGTTACACCCATAAACAATATGTAAGCCCTGTCACGCGGCTCCGAATGTATATTAACAAGTAGATCGTGCCTAACCCGTGCAAGTAGGCTTGTAAAAAGCGATTATCGCGCGTACAGATGCCGATGTATTCGCACATCAAGAAGGGCTTCTTTCCCTCTAACTGATCGAGAATTGGTGTACGATCGTTTCTCAGTTTCAGTCGATTGGAAACAGGAACTAAAATTTTGGTATCGGTCTGCTGGGTGTTAATAAGATCCGTGCAACGTTCGTGCGAGCGTACGATTAACTGAAACCAGTAATTTGTTCTTTAATTTGTTCTGCGCGTTTCGGAAGCGCACTGACTCTTTCGGTAAAACAACGCGATCATTAGTGTCACTTGTCAGTGCTGCCTTTTCTTACCATTGTTTTTCTCTTTGTATTCTATAATCAGTGGGCTCCTACCATTTCCCTCCGTTTCGCGGGCTGAACGATAATATCTTCCACTCTGTGGTACGAAACGTCGACGAAGGTTTTACAAAAATCCATAAAAGAACCAAGTGTTGCGGTACTTTGATAAAAAGGTCACACCAGTATGATCGTTGATTTCAATCACCCACTTTCGGCTCCCGTTACTCCGATAATTATTAACAATTTGTTCGGTTCGTTATATTCTTGGCCGAATATGTCTGCCTTCATTTTACCTTTGATTCAGAAAAGAGAAGAAAAAGGGTAAAATCAACGACCATTATTGCTATAACTTCTTTTTCCATGTGTTTACACTGTGCTTCACAAGATTTTAAAGAAAAAGATAGGAGAATCATTTTAATATTCATTTCCAGAGAAAAGTTTCTGAAACTCAATAAGTGCATTTGCGTGTAACGTTCACGAAGCTATTCCAGAAGTGGGACGACTGGGTGCATCAGCTGACATTATCATTGTGACGATACATTTGGTCTCGTGTAGGACTATTTGAAGGACCGATATCAATTAATTATTGTCAAGCACGCTGTATGTTATAATTGTATATGGTCGATATTCCCGCGAGTCGTTAGAAGTTTATAAAAAAGTAGATGGGTCGCTTACGGTTTAAGCGAATAAAGCGCACGCGGAAGGTATAAACAGCTTAATACATAGAAAAGTACCTTCGAAGAGGGGGAAACTATACAAATTGGCCTCTTTGATTTTCTGCCATCAATGCATTTCGAAACAACAAAGCTTTAAGAGAATTTCATTCAATTACAAATTATTCTTGGCTCTCAGACTCCCGGATCACTACTCTTTCGTCAGTTCCTCCCCTGTGTAACAACGTTTCCTCGCGAAGGAAAAGAAAGGCGAGATATTTCATTAACTACACTTGTTCTCCCATTCAACAAATTTCAATTCGTTCAATAATCCCCTGTCGCCATCTCTCACCGAGGAGTTTAAAAACTCTCGAATAGCAACTATAACAACGTCACTAGACAAATTTCAATTCCAAAAACATCACGATATTCGTATTCAGTTGCTCGTGATCCGTGTCCAACGGTCAAGTTCGAAAGGATCCCACTTACAGGTTAAACCACGAACACATACAATTGCGTTTGTTAAATGATAACGTTAGAATGAAGTACGTCAGTTCTTGCGCAGCGTCGAACGATGGACAATGATAAATTCGTTTTGGCACACTATAACTGGATTAGTCTACGTTACCTTAGGCCAGTGTCAGTGTATAGAATAAGCTCGATTCAACGCTCTTCCAGGTATCGTAGTTCATTTCCCTAATTAACGCCGCTCGTAACGAGTTACGTGCACGCGTGAGTCCCCGAGACGAGGCGCGTGCACCTTTCCGCCTGCTTCGTCCACGAGTGAACGTCGAAGTACATCGATCTTAAATTATGACGGCGCGCGGTAAATCTCCGCAACGCCCGGTCCAACCTCGATAAACCATTTACCCTTCGGTCCAGTGAAAAAATACAAATCCATGAAGCGACTTTCTGAAATCAAACGCTCCTAAATGGCCAAAAGCGGTTGTTTGCCAGGCGACCGATCAAATTTCATGGTTCTACAACGTGTCCAACGTATCGATTAATGGATCTTCCTAGTTCGATTTCACCGAATCGTTCCCGCGACGCCATTTATAAAGCGATCCAACAAACGAATTCAAACGAATCACTCGGTATTCGATCTTGATTCACCGTCGCCATCATGGTGAAAGGTAGTCGATAGAAAGTATCATTTATTCCGGTTCCATGGCAGCGTGGAGCCCGTGTCTCTTGGCACCATGGCAATAACGAACATCTCTTATTCTGCTCTTGATCCACTCGGCCAAAATCAGCCAGAGAACCTTCCCGCGTTCCCTGAAAAACCGTCGGGCGAATACGTCCTGAACAGCCACGATCGGACGATGACGGACCCGACCGCGTGTGGAGTGCACACGCAACAACGATTCCCACGGCGTGTCATGCCGACGTGCGTGAACTGCGACCCTTACCTGTGGATCAGCAAAACTCCAAATAATCGTATGCCCTGTGTTTCGAACTGGATGTACCGCGGGGGTGTTTGACGACAGGTGCTGCTTGACATCTCTTAACAGTGTTTGAATTTGTGTTGAGGTGAACAGTGAGTGGCTCAGTGTAGGGGTTTGAATGTTCTACTACTGCATTTTGATGCTGGTCCTCGCTTGAGAGGGTAACCCGGGGCGGATTTGAAGATTTGGCGCCCCTAAGCTAACAAGCGCTTGCCACCCTTTCCGCAAAATATCATCAAATATTTTAATTTAAACGATTCAATTTCAAAATATGGCAACTCACATATGAGTACCATTGTTAATTTGCTATACGAAAAAAAGTGAATTGTTTTTAAAGCTGTCTCAAGTCTCTGTGTTTAGCCTTTTCCAATTTCTTTTGCTCAAACTTTGTCGCTCCCCGAAATTTATTGTTCCCCCAAATTTGCCGCTCCCCAAAATTTATCGCTCTCCAGAATTTGCCGCTCCCCCAAATTTGCCGCTCTTCAAAATCGGTAGCTTCTCGAAATTTGCCGCTCTAAGCTGCAGCCTACCTAGTCTATACCCAAATCCGCCCCTGAGAGTAACTTGAGTAACTTCAACTCCAACGTGAATCTTGAAGGAGTGTATAATGGAAGAATTCTTTAGCTTCAGATTACGTGAAAGCACCGAGTATTTGGATTCTTCGAGCTTAAGTTTGAAGGAACTTTTAGAATGCAGATGGACCTGGGCTTATGGTAAAGTATGTCCGGAGGGTTCGATAAATATAACAAAAACGGTAAATTGAAGTTTCTGAGCGGAATTAGCAAGATTAAAGAGAGAGGATCTGGAAACCCTTCGTCATCCAGAGAAAATCCTGAGCTATCGTCTCTAAGAACGTTTGCTAGCAGCATATTACAATTTCATTGTGATTATCTAAATTGTGTTAAGCATAGTGTAGATGGAATACGAGCGCCGATTTCTTAGCAAATGGTGAGTTTGTAAACGAAGACTTACCGAGGGCCGTACTAGGTCACATCACACTTTCCACAGCAGCAGATGATTGGTCGAATCTTCGCGACCAGCCTGCAGCTCGGCGGATGCCTGCGGTCCTCTGAAATCCTCATAACCGTCTCCGCCCGATATTACCAGCAGCTTTCCGCGATTGATGTTGTTCTGTTGGTTCTTGCTGGGTTTCAGAGAGTACGGATTCACCTTTGGGCGTGGATCGGGGTTCGAGGGCGTCGTCGTCTCCACGCACGTGAGGAATCGCACGTGCCCGGTGTGTCCATGGGGAATACCTAAGGAACATGATAAAATCAGATTTTTGCTGAAAGAAATATTGTTACACTGATATTTCTCGGGCCTATTTTAAATGAGATGCTCAAAGTCTGACGCGTAGTGTGTGGTAGCTCTGTTCTCGAAGAACACACTTTTTATCTTTCATTCTTAGAGCCACGAGATATTGCAATTTTTTTATTGAGACGTAAGGATTCTAATCCTATAATGAGTAACGACTTGAACGAGGTACCTAGTGTCGTGTGAATCAGATAAACATAAGACTGAAATAAGATCTGAATGATTTCCTCAGAAACTCCCAATTTCCCCACGGCACAGCGGATAAACATCATAATTAAATTGCACTAGTGATTCGAAGGCATGTTTGTTCGAGTACAATGTCAAAGGCACCGTTTCACGTGATTTATTGACACACGGCTGGCGAGCATTTTATAAATATCCTGTATCGCGTCAGGGATATAGGAGGCGGTTCCAAAAATTTCGCAAATGATTGATCGGCCCTGTATCTCTCGGCGACGTTGAAGCTGACACTTCTGGGGAAGTACGCGACCGGTTGGCAGCCAGCTTCTAATTATATATCGCGAGTAATAGGCTGGAGATTATAGTCGATCGATCGTGACGTCAATACACACCAGTTACGATCGGCGGTTGAGACATTCTCTGGGTGGATGGCTTTATATGGGGAATTGGCACAGTCAATAGCACGCCGGCGCTCGTACCGATCCAAAGCAACTCGTTGCAAGCCAAAAGTGCGGTGACCCTCAGGCACGCGGCCTTGTGCTGCCGTATTATGTCATCGCAACCTGCAGCAAGTTTAAAGCTTCCGTTAAAATAAATACCATAGACACCGTAGCTTGGGTAACATCCCACCACACTCTACGGTATCTTCCAGCACAGCAAAAAGTATAGCCGACAGCTTGTATCAAGGATATCGTTTGACAACTTTTTTTTTCTTTCATGACAATGTCTTTTATGTCTACGTCTATGTAGAGACTTACTGGTAAGCATTTTGGTGACAGCCGGTGCTATATTGATGTCCGTCAAGCACTCGTAGGTGGAAGAGTGGAACAGTCGTAGGACAGCACTATTGTGTAAAGATATCCAAACTCCAAGTCCACCGGAACTGGCCATACAGGAAACTGATAAAGATGTATCGTTGCTAACCGCGAACGCGTGCTCGATGTCCAACGTGTGGGTGTTGAAGATTTTCACGGTGTTATGACAACCACACCACAATTTCCCGGATACTGGAAGCATCTTTGTGATCGGGGATGCGACTGTGCCTACAGATACGGTCGTTGGGTCGGGCGTATTCCAACCACCCACTGCAATTTAATGATTGTTTGTCAATTAGACATGGCTGTCGAGGAACTTCGACAAGATGGTTATAGAGGAGGTAGTGATGTGAGAGGATATATGAAATGCTTTATTTATAATTCTAGGTTTAATAATAAGGAATTATTTGGATATGTTTGATATGATCGACTTGAATTTTTAATTGAAATCTTCATGGATCCATTAAAGCGAAAAATTAAACGTAATACAACTTTGTATAAAAAAAAGTTAACTTCATGTTGAATATGTATAAATTACTCAGTACCGAGGTGTAATATTTTTAGCCACGGTAAGTGGAACTTACAGTGATCCCGAGTGTAGACTGTGATGTCTCCGTTCGCGAGAGACACGAATACCTTATTGTCCACGTATCTGAAATCACAAGCAAGTAAATCCAAATACATTAATAACACGTTTTTTGCAATACCGTTTCATACATATTTGAATGAACACAGTTTAAACGATAGTAAGTACAATAAGAAACTACGGAAAGAGATAGAAGTGAATGGGCAGCGAATACACGAGTTAAGTTTAACGAAAATCTTACATGATGCAGTGCACGCTGCTATTATGCTGTATCTTCACTTTATTCTTCTTTATTCTGATATTGTCGTTGCAGTTGTACACGTGTATGCATCCATCCTCTGTCCCCAGCCACATGGTCGGCTGATTGAAATCCTCCTCTATCGTAGAGTTATCGATACTTGGGACATCACCACTCAATGTCAAGCTACCCGTATCTGCACATGGAATGTCGTCCGAGTCCAATTCGTCGGAGCTCGAGCCACTGCAGTACAGTTTTGTTTTATTTTTTCAGATCACCAATGAGACATAATAAATGAAAAGGCTTCAAGCGCATCTCGTGCAACGCGTAGATACTTAAAATATTATGAAAGGTGATTCACCTATCTCGATAAGATTTATTCGAAATGATCAGTTAAGCACAATGATCGGACAATCGACGGTGTCTAAAGTGTCACGACATATTTGTCAAGTTACAAACATTACCTATCTAACTGTATGTTCCCGCCACTGGCATCGACATCCTGGACCGAGATGCTTATGCCGCTCTTGCTGTTCGCGTACGAAATGTTGTTAGTCACGCACGAATTCGATCTAAAAGTATGACACAAGTAAAGAAAAGTTACCCTCCTATTCGCCCTACAAAGCACGCAGAAAAGGCAAAATTATTGTGAAAATAAACCTGATTCCTTTCAACATTAACCTCCAACTACATTTCCGTAGAAGACCATTCAATCCGTCTTTCCCCCTCGGGAATCTTACAGAAATTAAACACTCCCGATATTGCAACTTATATTACATGAGGCTTGCGGTTCTAAGTTGTGTCCCTTCAAAAAGATGTTCTTAGCTGGTCACAGATACCGAGTATCAGCAGCAATGCGCCCCGGATCTTTGATGATGATAATAAAGCTAGTTAATGGCAAATTCTGTCTTTTGTACAGGTTTCCGAGGTTTAGTATTTGAGAAGGGTTGCAAGGAGGATACTGATAACAGTGGTAGACGAAACAGTTAAACGATGTGACAATGCCTATCTTTCAATGACACCCCCATTCTCGCAAACGCAGCGGCGCACTTATGTTTCCAAGATTCAGATGGAAAATCCACATAGAAATACAACATTCACTCGAAGAGTTTATAGATCTAGGGCCTGACTGAAGTCTCTCAAATGGCAAATGCAAGATGTGACGTAATAAAGGGGCCTGGGATATGAGTGACAGACTCATCGTCAGGTGATCATACTTTAGCGCGTCACTTCAAAAGGACACCACTCATTCTCCGGAAGTCTCGAGCCGTCATCGGCATTGCACATAAACGATATAAACTATAAACCTTCAGAACTCAGGCCGCGAAAGCTTCGAAGATCTCGTCCCTAACATCCTAACGAGACAAAGAACCCTACCTCTGCGTGTAAGCTGGGATGCCAGCGACGCACAGGATCCTCGCGTTGCAAACCCCGTTGCAGGACATGACCTGCGGCGGTTCGGGGGTCAGGCTAAGCACGCACACCTGGCCGACATATCCGTCGCTGTTGCACACCCAAACGTCCCTCGAGCCCTGCCCGTTCGCCAAGGTGGGTGCCGCGCAAGTGAACTGCAGGCCAGCTCGAGTCTTGCGAATTGGCAGTGGTCCCACAAACTCTGGGCAGGGCCTCCTATCGGCGGACAACGCTGTAAGTTGAGACACCGGAATAGGTCAGCTTGCCGGATACTGATGCGGATGCTGCCCGCAACTCACCTAATTTCTGCTTGGCTTCGTTGAAGCTCTCCTCCCAGCTTGCCCTTTTGTCGGGTTTGGTGAACATCACGGAGATATTCTCTATGCCAGCCCTGGAAACGAATGACATCATTCGTGCCGCATGATGGTGTCGCAAGCGGGAAGTATGTATGTACATAGCGAGTTATAGTGGTGGAGGGAGCGAAGTAAGGACCGCCTTATGTAATTCTGTTACTCGTAACACGATGGCACAGGTTCGGAGAACCTTCTTGGTATGCTTAGGGCTTATTTAAATGTGTTACTCTCTAGGAGACGTATACGATCTGTTCCTTGGCACTCGACTGCCAATATTCCAGTCCGCTACTGTATTTCCCTGCTGATTTTAGGTTCTATATTCCTTCCACCCATAATACGTCACGTTGCACTTTTGGGTTGACAGCGAACGGGTTAATATTGGGTGTTTGCACGTGGACACGGAACGTGAGGGAAGTAGACTACAAAAATACGTTATTGCGAACATGTGGCTTTGCGAGCTGAGCAATGGGTTATCGACGTTTAAGTTCCTGGCGATTGGTATTATTGTCCACTTTGGAATAGAATTCGCGACGAAATTTACTGGGAGTTATGTGACAAACAAGCTGTGACGGGTATACAAACTTTGTAAAGAAGACCAGACCGTGAAGTTGAAAAGTGATTCTTCCACTAGATATAAATTATGAAAGGTTTCAGGATTCATGATTAGTCTAACAAGGGGAGTCCATTAACTGGTAGCGTCATTTTTTAATCAGCTATCAATCCGTGATGAAATGCTCTAGCAAATTTCTTGTGCTACCATTAAAATTATGCAAGATTGTTGCGTACAAGAATGAAACAGAATATCGTTGTATCGAAGCTCGAATAGCAGAGACCTCGTTAGTTCGTTATAGGACACCTTTTTTTAAACAAAGCAGTAGAAAAGGGGAGAAAAAGTGTCCCAGAATTCAAATCCCCCAATAACTTTACCCTAAAATTCTACTTACTGAGTATTGAGCGTCAGTTCCAGACACGCTAACTGCGAGTGCGCCGCGTTCCTTTCAGCTAATTGGCGTTGCGCCTGTCCTAGCATGTCCTTGATAAGATCCTCCAATTGTTGTTTCGCGCCATGCAACGTGGACGCGAGTTCCTGAAGATGGGTCAACGTCGCGCAGTCTTCTCGAAGATGGTCGACCTCGCGCGCCATTCGCCTCAAGTTTTCATCTTTGGCTACAGAAAAAAAAAGAGATATTCACACACGGCGTAGTCGCGCGATTTTGTATTGAAGCAGAAACGAGGCATCGATAGCAAAAACAGAGTAACCCACATTTCTTGCGAAACTGAGTTAGTAGCAATAATGAAAATATTTCTTTTCAATGTGGGTTAGTCCGTCTTTGCTCTCAATGCCTCGAGTCATTAGTCTACTCCTTTCGAGATACCTTTCATAACTTCTAGGTCGTCCAGCGGTATTCTCATCAGCATTTTGTACTTATTCGCTTCCAGTAGGCCGACTAGACTATTCGGGCAGGAACTTCTGTGTATAAGTCGTGTATATAGAAAAATATACTATACACTAAACTATGTAAAAGTCTACCGCGATGACTGAGAATGAAACTTGAGAAACACGCAACTGAGATTCTCGTGGTAATGTCTCAGTGTGCCAATGAAATGGGAGAACTTGTTCACTATACCTATCAATAGATTTGTGTGGAATTGATAGGGACTCACGTCGACGGTTTTCTGATGGTACCGCTTCTCCTCTTGATACTGGTGATAACAAGCAGATCGGAGAACAAAAATAGCGCGCGTTCCTTTCTCGTTCCTTGGTTCGAGGCGATGGTGACCAGATCGTGGCGTACGAAAGCTCTGCGGAATAAAATAGACGCGTCAGTTCAGAAGAATCTTTTTGTTTTCCCAGGTGACTCTGCTGCGACACGCATCGGTATTGGTAATCGATACGGTGTGCACGCTTTAAAGGTTGACTAGCTCATGAAATGAAAGAGCGAGGGAAATGTTTTTCCACGAACAGCAAAAATATTCGATAGACGACTTTATTGTGCGTTCGAGTTATTTGAAACGCTCCCCTGTCAATTGAAACGCACGAGAGATATACAGAGATTATACGGTGCGAAGCTTATTCTGCACTCAGTTGCGGTTGCTTATCAAATTTTATATCAAATCAAAGGATTACAGTGTCATACTACTTCATTCTTCAGCATTGCAAACGAAGGCTTTGCGAGCGCCTTACTCAAAGTCACTTTTATTCATTCTCATAAAGAATCATTTCCAAACCACGAGTTTCGAAAACATCGACAGAATTGAATCGTCAAGATTTTTTTTTAATTTTCTTCGAGGTCTTCTGTCCCTTACATTTTGATATTTGCGCTGTACACTCGCACAGTGTGTCCCGTCGGCAAGAAAAACTAGCGCAATTGTACGCTCGCGTAAAAAGTTTATACTCCGTTGCACACGTGGCGAGGAAGAAAGGGTGAAGCAGGCTAGCGCCACGACGACCCTCTCGTTCGTCGGCGTTTCATAGACCGAGGGGGAAAAAGTGCGAGCAAGTAGCAGCAGAAGAATCGCGGTCGATGACTGAGATGAGTGGAAGAAGGACCGGGGAAGTTGTACTTGCGTTGGAAAAGGAGGAAGCAAGCTGGACGGGGATAAAAAGGGGAACCTGGAGACAAGGCGTTGCGGCGGGCTTTTTGTCGTCGCTCGATAGGCCGATGGCGAAAGTGCGAACAACTAGCTGCAGAAAAAAAAGGGGGAACGAGCGTTCCGTGCGTTCAAGAAGAACTGTCGGAAGAAGTTGGACGAAGAGGAAAGACGCGGCGAAGCAGGTTTTTCTATTGGTGTGCGGAAAAAAGCGTGGACTAGCTTCAGAAAAAGGGGGACGAGGCCTTAGCCTCGGGCAAGAAAGGCCGACAAGGTCACAGACGTGTGCGAGGAAGATGGGCAAGGCCGTAGACGGGTGCAAGAAGGACGTTCCGCGGTGTGCAGCGAGCGCGAGGAGGACGAAACTGGTCGGAGGAAAAAAGTAAGATAGCCGAGCCGTGGCAAGCAGGTTTTTTTCGCGGTGCTCGAGGGGACGTGGGCAAAAAAGTGTAAACAACTGGCACCGAGAAGAAGACGGGTGCAAAAAGGGCAAGTCAAGTTGCACGTACGAGGAAGAAAAAGAGGGAGCCCGAGGCTCGTGTCGCGGGGGTGTTCTTTATCGCAGGTGCTTCACCGAGCGAGGGGAAAAAGTGTGGACAACTAGCTCCAGGAAAAGGACGGACGCAGGCTTGGACGAATGCGAGAGAGCCGGACAAGGTCGTAGACGAGCGAAGGAGGACGGACAAGACCGTGGATGCGAGGGGGAGGGACTAGCGAAATTGTACGTGCGTGCGACGAGGATGATAAAAGTATAAAAGTATGCGCGCCGAACTTGGGAGAGTGGGAGACTGCTAGGTTGGTCTTTTATTGGTGCCTCGACGCGCCGGAGGTGCGAATAAGTACTTGCAAAAAGGGGATGCTACGTGTGCAGCGGTGATTGTTTACCGCTTAAGATCCAGAAAGGAAAATGGAATTGTTTGCCGCGGGCGATTAAGGTAAGCTCACCTGTCGTTGGTCACGATACCAGCGAGCCCTTCGACCAACGCCTGCACCTCCCTCAAAGTAGTCTGCTGCTGCTCCCACTCGAGGGACTCCCTCTCCGTGCAATTGATCTTCACCACCAGCTCATGCACTTCCTTCTGGGCGGCCTGGAGCAGCTCGAAGTCGGGATGGGACGCGTCGGTGTGCTTCAGCAGCCTCTGGATCAGCAGCTCGTAACGAGGTATCTTCTGGACCGGCTTGATCAGTAATTGATCCAGCCCGAGCTTCCCCTTGTGCTCCCGTTCCATTGTCTGTCACAGAGAAAGGGAACAATTGGAGGATATCGACTGATGGAGCGTAATATTCCAGAGAAGCGAAATGAAGTTCCGGACGCGAGCAGTTTGAAATTTATTGCCAGGACAACAGAGGCGTTGGAGTAGCAAACGTTCGTTTCGAATGTCTCGGCCCCGCGGGAGCTTCCCAAGACGGGAATCATGCCGTCCGTCTGTCTGGAATACCGAATCCGTTCGAGGTGTTCCGGAACGACAGCAACGATGGAAATGAGGAATACCGAAACGGAAGCATTATTTAGAGCAAAGGATATTGTACCTCGAGGAATCGCGCGAATGCAGGCTTCGCCTGGCAGGTCGTTTTTATCGCCTTCCTCGCGGACTTCCAATTGTCCAGGAAAAGAGTGTACGTCTCCAGGACAACTGACTTCGTGAACTGTAATGGAGACAGCGAGGTGTGACTCAATCCTTGGATAATGTAGCATTCGTGACGGTTTTTCTTCTAATAATTAGTGTGTATTTAAAGTTTAGAATGTTTCTGGGGGAAATATTCTTTGACAGAACTCACGCGGAACAGAAAACCCGGATTCATATATGAGGCACTGAGAACAAAAACGGACTAACCCACATTATTTGCGAAATTGAATTAGCGGCAATGATGTTTTTGCTTTCAATGCTTCAATTATGATACTGATATATTTATGACGCTTTGAAGTTGAAGGTTTATTGGTAAGTAAACATTAGAAAACAGGGTGTTTAACAACCTAATAGTAGCTACCAATAGGAATTATAAGCAGCAACAGGTTTTACAATTTAAGTGGTTAAATATTAATGATACACGTGAAAACGTACCACATCGAGAAATACGTCGCCAATGGTTTGCTTAAGTTCCCAAGTATCGAGCCTTTTGCGCAGCTCCTCCAGGAATACCTCGTGATGATTGAGGATAGAGGGGACCTGAAACACGTGAATAATCTCTTTTGACAAAGTTACCTTGTATCTCGATGAAGAAACAATTGTGTATGAAACAATGGAAGGGGTCAATTCCATTAACTGTCGAACACATTGGAGTTTTCAGGTTCCTCCTAGAAAACATATGTGTTCTACAGTTCTGCGTTATTTGTAGGATACAATTGACCATGAAAACGACAGATTTCGTAACGCAGAAGCACAAGGATTCGTTGCGATTATATCCTGAATATTTGACGAGTAGAGAAAGAAATATGAGACATGTAAAAATAATTCTGAAATTCTTAGTATTGATATTTTCTCGCTTCATTGTAAAGCGCGTTCATTTTTTAATAAAATTGATATCTCACTATCGATCGACATAAATAGCATTAAAGAAATTCATCCGAAGAGATTTCACTTTCATATAGCTTCTTTTATCGCCTCGCTTTTGTTTTCGAGAAAATTCCAGTGCATCGGGAGCACACGGAATTTCTGGAAAGTAGAAAACACCGAATATAGTCAGGCAGGAGCATATTGCGCACGATAATAGTCTATTTCATGTGAATATTTTCGCGAGGAATTTAGATCAAATTCCTAAATACCACAACTCTGCAACCTTTATACTCAATTGCAGTGATATTCCCTTAATATAGTTCAAATTGTTTGTCACAATGAATATTTCCTCCGTGTCTATAATCAAAAACATTAGGAGTCGATAGAATTTAGAAACATCTTTTGTCAAGTTCTAATACTATCGATAAAACAAAACAAGGAACTAGTGCTCGCGCACAGTGAATATTTTATAGTGACATGAAAAACTGAGATGTATACCTGATAAAAAATCTCGTCCACTGTTGCTGCGTCCACCAGACCAGCATTTTCGGGACTCTTCAATGGTTGCAGGTATTTCTATAGAAGCAAAATCCTCATTAGCTATGCACACGTTACGATCTTGCACATCTATAGATTTTCCAATATTCAGTCGCAAAGTTCCTCGACGCTTCTTGCAAATAAAATTAATTACTAAGAGCATTAATTACTTACTAGAAATGTCGACGTGATTAATTATAAATCGTCAATAATATACTACAATATCTTCATTTCGCGCGTGTTCACCTCCAAAGAAATATTCAAAAAGAATAATAAATAATTCTTCTCGCCGTAGCGCGCAAATATTTGCGTAGACTGCCTAATTCAATCACCAATGCAATTCCTCGAATTCCCCAGAAGTCACAGCTGAGATCGTTACACGGGGCTCGGAGTAAACAGTGCAACCATAACTGCCACGCGAGATTTCGAGTAAACATCGCGATTAAAATTCTCGCGGGAAAAATCCCAGCAAACACCGCTGTCAAAAATTCCAATGAAACCGGGATCGGGGCTCGTGGGAGCACGTCCGCGCCGCGACCGACATATCGATACGCGGCAAACAAATCTGGAGATCGCGTCTGCCAATAGATGCAGCATCAAATTCAGATCACGCGCAGGGTGGCTGCGAAGGTTGCGCCCCATTTACCCGTCGATTTTCAACGGTGTTTATGAAGAATCGTCCTTCCGTGATCGTATCGAGTCGCAGAGGCGGCACGGTAATTACGACGGACTAATTGCAGGCATTATTTATCGATCCGGGAGCCTTCGATACGAATACGGTGGAACTAGACGCACACGTACGAGGCGAGCATCTTAAAATGTCAAACGACGAAGAAAGCTGCGTCTCTGTTCGAGGATTTATACCACTCTCGAGCTTTTACAAATCATTTATACGTAAGTAAATAATCTAATAAACAATTCAGAACTCTAGTATATGTCTAGTAGAGAAAATTGATTACCAACAAAAGACGAAATTTTCAATTCGATTACCTCCTGGAAGTTTGTGTAGCGAATCCTACGCGTTTAAATCAGTGATCCGTGTCCCACACGGTTTCCTCGTTACAACGTTAAAACCGAGAAACTTACTCGATTATACAGGTATTAATTAGTTTGCGAGCGATTTTAGCGAATAACGCTGAATAAATATTGAACGGTAAAGTTTGCAGTCCACTCATACAGGGTGATTCACGCGGAAATTTAATAAAACGGACAATCGTTTTCACTTTCCACCCGCCTGTTTCGAGCACCACCTTTAACCTTTCGCCCAGCAATGGAATTGCTCGCAATAAAAGATCCAGCCTCCGTTCTGAATGCCCAGAACGGTCGCCGTGCAATGAATTTTCAAAAAGCAAACAGAAATGCGGGTTTTACTGTGGATTCTCAGAGCAGCAGTGTCCGAAAAGTTTGATTGGGAATCCCTTTGAAATCGATTGCGCCATAAAGGGGTGGGCGCGTGCAACGTTGCGTCACGGTTACCGATTGTCCCAGATAGAATTGTTCCCTCGGCAATTTCGAAAATTCACGGGGCACAGGAACTCTCCTCATAATCTGGATGGCATATTTGATGAAAACAACAACCCCCACGGGGGATGTGTAGGGCTGCATAACTTGGCGTGCAACTTGTTTCACGAAGTAGATCACTCGAGCGGAATCCTCGCTTGCGCGAAGTAAATAAACGGGCAACGAGCTTGTTTACGAGAAACAAGGTCGTGGCTTCGATGCAACTTTCCGAAAGCACGTCTTCGTCGACGGTGCTTCGCCGACGTCCCCCTCTAGGAAGGGTGAACGACGGAGACGGTCGATGGCGATTTTACAATCGCGTTGATTAGAAAACAATTTCGGACGAGGTAATTGCGAAGCTCGCAGTAATGCGCGTTAACTCTATGATAATTTTCGTACCGAATTCCTGGAACGTATTGCGCTAAGTATACACTACCATGGGCAACAGATTTGCGAAGTTAATTCAAATATGGTTATACTCACATTGACTAGTATTTGCAGTGACTCCACGTACGATCGCTCTGTGTCATAAAGTTCCACAACGACGTGAGTTCTAGTGTCCTGAAACAAAAAACATTAGTATTCGCGTGTTAAATTAGTATTCTACAGAGAGTTCATCGGTGTTTCTGCGTACGCTACAACGAAAGCCAAAGTTCTAACTGTACATATCTATGTAGGGGAGACTGGGGCTAGTTGATACAGGGGCAGGTTGATGCAGACGAATTATCTTGACATCGTACATGTATATGTAGGTCCATTTGAACGACATGTGTGAAGTTTGTTGTTCAATTCTTTATTACGATCCAGCGTAAGTCTGTATACCTTGACGTTAACAATCGTTTCTCAACTGTTTTTGTTTATATAGAGAAAAAGTAAATAGTTTCGATACATCCAAATTGATCGTTCAAAGAACATTTTTTCATTCATTTTGTATGTATTTTCTCAAGTTTTCGCTTACTATGCATTAAAGAGGAAGGATCAAAGTATATTTTGGCATATTTGTTATTAAGTAATTAATTAAAATGAAAATGAAAAAAATTGACAGAATAACGTATCAACTAGCCCCGGCCTACCGTACTTATTGGGCAGTAATCACAAGGCTCAATTTTTTTTAAACGAAAAGAAGAAGTAAAGTATCTTATCGTGCAAAGATTTGCAGTGAATAAATATAGAAGAGTAGTACAAGAGATATTTGAAATGCAGATATCGCAGAATGGAATCAAAGTTGGACTGCGGAATAAATACAAACAATAACGACTTTCAATAATATTTCTATCTTCCATTTGCAGTGCCAGTGATTGGAATTAAACGAAACACCTCTCTACTTCGTTTCAATTTTAAATATTAAATTCCATTCGAAATGGTTAATGCGATTCTTCTTAACATTTCACCCTCTCATAACGAAGGAAAATGTGCACACTGCTTCGACAGTGGATGGGTCTAAAGAAAGGCATCAGAAAAATTCCATAAATCACTTCGACAGTAGCACGATAGAAATTTTCGTCAACCGTCGAGCACTGAATAATTATCTGTTGGGAAGCGATGCAATTGTTACACGTTGATCATGTTGTCTCGTGATAAAGATCGCACGTGTCCGTGCATCGCGTGAGCACGTGCGGCCAGTCACGTGTTATCAATACGGCCGCGATGCTGATTACGAGAAGAACTGTTCCAGTTATGTAACGAGTAAGACGCAATACATTATCTTACGTCCTAGCCTCTGACAATTGCATCGTAACCGGGGATTATGACATAGCCGATGATAATGTCGAGGTTGCTGTATCCGTTCGTAACATTCCCATCGTTAAAGCGCACATTCGCGTCAGCCCTTTGTAGAGTTTTACTGGAAATTCATGATAAATCGTAGTAACTTATTTTGATAGATCTTCAGAAATTATTAGATCTCACGAATATTCTTAGGTTTTAGATAAAATTCCTTCAAGGTAACCATTTGCAAATGTTTCTGCTCGGAAGATTTAACCAGTCTTTTAGCGAGAGTTTGTTTGACATATATGAAATTGCGAGCTCAACAAAATTTGTATCTGGGTCAAAAGATTTGATCCCAGCGAATGTACTTCAGCACACAGTGGGGAACATAAATCGTGCCGCAACTGAAGTGCAAGTAATTCCGCGGAAAAACAGATCCAAAATTTCTATCGAATTGTTACGACGCGCAATAAAAATAAGTTACAATATAGGTACACCTATCAAAAACACGGACCCCATCCCCCTTTCACCGATTGCGAGCTATTTTTATCGCTCCCAATTCTCCACACACGGAAAAATAGCGGAAAAAATACTCAGGTGCTTCACCCTATATTTTCGCCGAACGACCAATAAAATACAACCTCGTATAGGCGGGAAGTGTCAGTAGGTGGAACAGCAAACACGATCGGCGAACCGTGTATTTTATTAACAGGGGGGTGAACAGAGAATATTTGCTGAGCGACTGAAATCGCGTAGAATAACTAATAAAATGGTTACGTGCGAGGGTGAAACGATGGTGGCCTACCACGGAAAGGAAAACAAAAGGGGAGGCTCGCCTAGACTTTCAAGACCCATCAAGAGTTTACAGGTTCATCGAGACCATTCAGGCTTTCAAAAAATTTCAGATTCGTATGATCGACGTGGTGCAAAGTATTTTGTTGTTTCGCCTGTTCGAAGTGATTCGAAGCGTCTTGAAGCCCAACGCTAGTGGCGTAGGTACAGCGAGCGCGATATTTCGGCTGGTATCGATACGGTATTGCAGATTTAGATGGTGGATTTTTGTGTAACGATGAAAACGGGAAAACTACCCACGCGGTCTATGCTGACACGCTCGTTATTTTCGCTGTCCACCGACGGCTGGCTGATGAGCGTGCGATCAGCGTTCATCGTCATCCTCTTCAACCGCCTGTCCCGATCCCGTCTGAACACTGTGGTCTTTTTTCACTGGCATATCAATCCGGCTCCCCGCAACGGACTCCCATGTCGATCTTTCCCGCAACTCTCAACGACACTCCACGAACCGTTCGACAACGACAACGGGTCCGACTAATCGCAGGGGCTACTTTTTCAATCGGGTACTATGATCTGGAAGCAGACCGACGAGAAGCATGACAATGCCCCTTTCCTTCGGATAGTATCGATTGGTTTCGGTTGCAGCATTTGCCGCGATTAAGTTAACCCTAGGATGGCTTCAGCTTACTCTGTCTGGGATTTTTATGGGGTCTGAAACCTTCATCCAGTTTAAACTTTATCGGACTTGAATTGAACGAATTTGTGATATCTATGGGAGAATAATTCTATTGGTGGGAAAGAATTTAAAAGACGCTTCTTCAAATCGCAATGGATAATCAGAAATGAGGGAGGATGAATTATAACGGGACGATAATTGCTGTTGCAAGAGAATACCAGTGCAATAAAAATAATCAACTATTTTGGCCAACTAATGCTGCTTGAGTAGCATGCGGGCAAGATGGTTGATGATTGTGGTTAAGAACTATAAAGAGGCACCCTAGGGTTAATAAAAGTAGATACTTTGCGGTTTTCTACTCGAAATTGATGTCGAAGCTTCGTATGCTTTTCGTTCTGTGGGTGAACAAAGTGGAAACGTTTAATTCTTCGTTATTCTTGGAGAATAATAGATCTCCGATCCTTGAATGATCGTTCTTGATATAGATTTACTTCTATGATAGCCGTCGTCCTACTAAAAATATTCCGAGTCATGTAAAAGTGATATTCGTTTACAGAAGCGAAAGAATTACAGTATTGGAAAAGCTAACGATGTGAGAAAAGGAGGTTTCCTTCGATCCGCGGTTCCCCTTATCAGCTGCAAGCGCCACTAGTCTCTCAACGCCACGTTTATGGGTTAACATATTCTCAATGCTGCGAAGAAAAATTATTAATAAAGAACTTAATTACGGGAAGGTTACATCGCGCTTGCTGAAGGTATTAAAAACGAAAAGCCGATTTAAAAACGGGGGGAAAGCAGTCTATGCCAACGTTAACGTAATTCCTGAATAATAATTATGGAAATTGTGACATCTCCACGAAATATCCTAATACCTACCGTGTAGCAGGGTAAAATGGCAAATAGAAGCGTACGATGTGGAGGAGTACTATGCAAAACGTACATGTTAGCATTAAAAAAGGATCTTCAGCTTGTTAATTAACGTTCGTCATTTCGCGTGGTGAATAATTGGGACGCCGGATCCAAACTGAACCGTTACGCTACGAAAACAACGGAACAAATTAACATTCAGAGGAGGTTACATTAGCGTAAGTATTCAACGTTTGCTGCTAAAATAAAAACCTGGCGACATGTCACTGAGAACCGAGCCAAGAGGAAAGCCGAAGAAAATCGCAAACAATGAAATTTCGAAAGTGATCGTTGAAAATACTCCATGAGGGATAGTCACACGAATGGATGTTAGTCACTCGACGATTTGCTCCTTGACGAATGTTAGCAAAGTAAAAACGACGAACGGTCCTCCGGAGATTTGAGCGACCTTCAAAAGCTTCCGGCGGATGAAGACAGCTAACGTCGTTACTTCGAGTTAAGGGGGTAGGTTACCCTCAAAATTTTCGAAAATTGTTTTTTAGGATGTTTGCATATTCCGGTAGCTACATCTTTCCTACGTATTTTAAGCGCAACCGGGCCCAGAAATTAAAAAAAATTGAAGGAATTACAGTAAAAAATGTGCGAGCCTGCACATGAGATCGGATAACGATGTCCGAGTTTAAACGCGATTTCCCAGAAACTACGTTTTCCAAAACGGTGAACATAAAATCTCGAAAACCCCTCCAACGATTTTAATGGAAATTGACAGGGAGATCTAGGAAACTATTCCCCACAATGTGACGGGAGCACATTTTCAATATAAATTCTTTAAAAAGAAGATAAAAATATTTTTCCTACAAAGAAAGAATAAAATCAAAAACACCAACATAAAAATTGTATCAATTTGTTTATCAAAATTTAGCTTCCTGCACAAGCTGGAGACTGTCTTACAGATTGTAAAAATGCTTTTACTTTGTGTTCACCATCAAACGGTGCATCACGTACACGCTCTCACATTTATATTTATAACTTTTTTCCCTATAAATATATTTAAAATTTTCTTTTTGCGCATTAAGTTCAACGAAATGACGCTTAAAAATTAAGACAAAAGTTATCTCTATATTCAATTATTACTTCAGAATATGCGTTTGAAGAACGGCCAGATTTTGGGCTGCTGAGGGTAACCTACCCCCTTAAGGGAACAAGAAAAATTAATTTCCGAATGAAATTACACGATAACCATTTCGATGGAAAAATGTGACTTCGCATGTGCAACAGTATTACAGTAATTTGCGGCCATGCCACGACCACACGAATCAGGAAATTTTCATCAGAGAACCACGACCAAAAGCTACCTACGCTACACGCGTCTACTGCAGCTTTCCGCACGACCGAGTGATTCAGCGGTGCCACTTTAAAAGCTCGGGGCGTACACGTCCGGCGAGTTTTGGCCTTTCCACGCAGAGCTTTCACACTTCGAGCTGGATGATCATACGTCGAACACGTCGTACATGTACCGTTTCCACGGTGCGTTATATTTAGCGAGGTGACTCAGGGCCCCTCTCGTGAGCTTGCAAGCTCCCCTTCCTATCTTTTTCGCTCCCTCGATTTTCCTCCTCGGTCCGAGGAACTCGCCGCTCCGTCCGATTACCGAACCGATTACGTCCGAACGAACCCCGACAACTGATTTTCGTCCCCTCGGAGACTGATTGAACGATCAAAGGGCTTTCAGCGAGTTCCGAAATCCTTCAAAGCGTATCACGAAGATCAGAGAATAGTTAAGGTAGTATCGTAAAAAAAGGAAGGCACTTCTCATTCGACTGGCGCACTGAGTCGATCTCTCGATGTGCCTATACGGTTTTACGAAATTATCAAAAAGTAGGTGCACCGGTTGAAATTTTCTGAAGTTAGAATTCACGTTCAGAGAGTAATATCCTATTGTACCAAGGAACATTACGTGGATATCGGAGAGTATTGTGCGAAAGGATTCTTAATCGCTAATTATTCGCGAGCGTTACGTGTTTTATTGTTACATGAACACGACTGATCCATATTGCGGAAGACATGCTGTAACAGGTCGCATTCACTGTTATTTGTAAACCATTAGCTCGCCTTGTTACTTTTCTGTGAACACTATGAATCGATTACGTGCCGCGTTAATTAAACACACCTGCAGTATTTAGCAACGGGAGAAGTCCAAGGTTAATTACAATAATTTAAACAACATCGCCGTTTGGTGTACCGAACGAGAAACGGAATCCCTCGAATTCTCGAGACCGATAATTGAAACGATATTCCCAGTGATCAAAGCGTGAAAAGAGGAGAGTGGAAAGTGGGAGTCCTTGAGGATCTTTGAATGGGGCTGGCTTTTCGCGAGAAATTGCAATCGCCACGTGGTGAAAATAGATCGGTTGGGATGTCGAAGCAAGGCTGCGAAGAAACTGTCCGCTGATTTGATTGTGACACACGAGGAAACGTGTGTTTCCTGTTGCACGGAATACCGCGGCCGCGAAATCAGATATTCGCGACAACTCGGCGAGTCGCGTCGATCTTGTCACTTGTTAGGACCAACACGGTCTGCCGATCGATCGGACGAACGAACTAAATTAGAGAGAAAGTCGGTGCTTTTTGTTGCATCTTAGAAGATTACAGTTTACCCCGGCACGTTTATGATTTTTCTGCCGATTTAATTGGACTCGTATCAGCTTTCGATCGTCAATTTCTGCCGTTTACAGGAACAAGAACTGGAGTCAATGATGCTGGAAAACGGGAGGCCGAGGAAAAGTTTTAACGACGAGTAGCATGGAACCACGTACCCAGCTGCAATTTGTGCAATACTGTCGAACGTCAGATACATGCTTCTCATTTATTGTGCAGATTCGCCTCCCATGTGACATTAAATAACTACAGCTCAACGAGAAAAGAGCTGAGCTAAGAAGATTTCCTAGGAGACGTGGAGGTTGAAGTGCACTCTTTGACCTTTTTATTACTGGCACGCGTGATATCGTCCCCGTGTTTGTTCAACGTTACGGAAAATACATATCTAACCAATGACACAGTTTTACATTATTCCCCAAAGGACCAACGCTCGATATAAAGTCATTCCACATGAAAAGGATTTTTTAAGTCCATTTTAATGTTCACAGGAAAAAAGAATGGGCCCCAATGCACAAAACTGTTGGTGAAAAAATTGCTTCCCATAACATTTTAACCCTTTAGTGCCAAACGTATCATATATGATACATTCCATTTTTTTTGCTGTTTCGCCGTTTGCATTCGCAATTCACTGTTTGCAACAGTACAAGTAGTAAAAGTTTAGCGTAATTTTATTCACTGAAAAAAGCTGGACCTACTTGAATCTCCTATTCATTGATTTTATTCATTTTAATCACTGAAATTTTTTTCTTTTTACATAAATACATAAATTCGGGCCATTTTTAACGATAAAAAGGAAGTGGGCTATTTTTCCTTCAACGGGATCTGGCTGCGGGCACTACAGCGTTAAATGTTCACTAAAAGCAATATTTGCAAAGTCTACTGACTTTTAATGAAATATTATATTGGGCGATGAAAATAAAATTAATATGCGTGAATCAGATGGTTCTGCGAAAGTATAGAGGAAATCAAACGAAGTGTTCAAGTCGAAAAGTCTATGACCCAATAATTTCTGACTCACTGGAGCTTTATCCAGAAATTAGCTAGCGACACGCACTAGCAGCTCAAAGGATGATGGTAGTAAATTATAGGACAATATGAGTTTCAGCGTTTCAAAGGAGCTGCGCGGTAATCCTCCCTAAGCAGCGGCGAAACCAAAGATTAACCTTTCACATTTGCAAAGTATCCGTATCAGGGTCCAGTACTTGTTATTCCCACTATCTCTCCAATTAGGAGGATTAAATAGTATTTTTGCGACGGCATTCCACCAGATCCCACGAATTACCTCTAATAATATTCAATTCCCGCTGTTTAATAACAGAATAACCCATAACGCAGCATTTCTCGAAAAGGAAAGGATTCAGCGAGTGCGATTAAAGTTGTGCCATTGCAAACCGTGCTTTAATTACTCGTAAAAAGTGTAATCAAAAGTTTCGACCTTTACAGACTATCGTTCAGAAATTCGAATTAAAAATGTACAATCGTGGAATCCGCTGCTCGCCGCTGACCCGATTATTTTCTCCGTTTCTTAGATTATGACTAGCAAGTGGTACACGGGGATCCGAATAGAATCGAGAATAAATAGAAGGTGGCCGAGCTTGCGTGATGCCGCTACGAAATATGCAGTTACTCTAGTCGTGTAATATTAGGCTTAGCTGCTACGAACAGTATCACAGCCTCCTGAATTTTCTAAGCATCAACTATGTGCCCTCCTATTTTGGTCTTAATTAGGCCGTTAGATACACTGAACACGTAGGGATCTCTCTAACGATCACACACTCTGGCGAAGGACCTCGCTAAACTTCATTAATGAACAAGATCGGAATAAAGTAGTCTTCTCCTCAGCCACCTCAACTGCCATCAATGATGAATTACCAAACAACTAACAAAATCGTTCACCTATCCTAATCACTCTACTACCCGACACCATCACACTGATCTTACCAACCGATTAGCACGGTTATCGTCCTCCATACATCTCTCGAGACTCACACGTGACACCGGCCGATGAGACGGGGACAGAGACGTACCCTCCTTGAGGGCACTGTTCTTTCCAGCGCGAGCAATCGTTGCAAAAGTATCTACTTCCTTCTAGTCTAGTACCGCTAGGCGCGTGCAACCGCGTGCTCGTTCTTCGAATTACCGTTCGATCTTCGCGAAAAGACTCACACGTGACACGAGGATGGAATCCGTGGTGGATCAAGAGGAGTGCCGAGGGGTGTCTGGAGAGCTTTTGCGGAGCGACAGCTAGACACGACGTTATGCCTGAAACTGGCGACCCGTCGCACCACCACGGGCAAGCTGATCGATGCCCAAGAGAATAGCGGAGGAAGAGAGGCAGATGTTTCGGTTCCAGAACGCCGGCGCGCACTCTCACGTGGATTACACGCGCACACCGTGCGCCCTGTCCATCCTGTTCGAGAGGAGCTTTGCTGCGGTGACCTTGTCCCAGCCAAGCAGCCCGACCTTGCACCCTGCCCGCCAGAAGGACCCCGATATCATCATCCCCCATAACAATCCCTTTTCCGCGAACACGGACGCTCCACGTCCACGAGTTCCAATTTCTTCATGCGTACGCAGTATACGCGAAATTACGTTTCCACGGAATTCTCACACTCGTTTAATCAGCTCAAAGGGATAGAGCGTCTGCCCTTCGGGTGAATTGGGCCGATTAGCTGGAATTCGATCACGGCCAACTGCTGCCGATCAAAGCTTCTTGTAATGAATTTATTTCGTGCGACGCAATGCTTTCGGGGAATCGATACGGATGGAGTTGTGTTAACTTGAGGAGTGAGTTAATGCGGAGTTTAAGGATTTCAATCGATGTAACGGGATATAATGATACGTCGGTTTTGTGCACGCATAAGTTGAGAGGACTTGGGTCCGTTGTCGTGTGTAAGTTTCAGGTTTCAATCTTACTCCATTTTATGTTACGAAAATATTGCCACATCTCTTCCAGGAGTTAATGAGTACCTAGTTTCTTAATTTCAAAAGAGATTCATTATGTATATTTGATACGAAAGCTTGCTTTGTCGCATACCGCGATTACTTCTTTACTGTGATTATTTATTAGAGCACCTACTCGAGTTACTTCATGGCTCCTCATTGTGAAAAGTGAACGAATGGCGGTAGTTGCGCGGGGTAAACGCATCTTCTCGATTCCGTGGTGTCATTAGTAGACTGCGATTGTTTATGCAAATATACATTTTTATAGAAAAGGACTAAACAAATGAAACTTTGATAGAAATATGTTTCGTCATTAGAGGGTTATCGAAATATATTTTTTGTTTTAAAAAATGTTATGTTTATTTATTTCTAGCATATACAAAGCTTACTTAGCTCGAGTATCGTAGCGGCCATGATATAGTGTATTCGATTTTCTTACAATAGGCAGGTCGTAATTATCGTAATAAATATCATAATTGCATAAACTTCCGCAGCCTTGTCATCGGAGATAGACATCGAGAAGATCTGATTTAATATTCTATCGCGAAGAGACACAACATCAACTCTATTCGACGACATCGCAAGTTCGCACCTGTGCCAAACCGAATTAAAGCACTGTTGTCTACTATTTCCAAAGCGTGTTGACTGAGAATACCTTCTGAGGAGAATTCTCTGGTACCTCTTTAATAGATGTGTTTGACATCGAGGTATTTAACGCTGAAATGCATCCTTTTACAGAGTACATTACTATTACACATTCAACTTAGTAAGAATTAATAGAAATTAAGAATTAAGTGAATTATAAGTGGCAATGTAATAAAAGCTGAAATTGGTTTCAAAATTGGAATTGCTCGAATATTTCATTGGAACCACTTTCGACACAATGGTGCTTGAGTTTCCTTGACTTCTTTAAAGCCACTAACCTCGAACTAATAAAATTTATTGAAATCAGTCAGACTTCTCGGACTTTGTTGATCATGGACAATCGTACACTGAGCTGCACTATTGTTTTACTGTTATCATTATCTAATTCTGGATACCTATTGAAGCACATAAGTTTATTTTATATCTGCGACCCCTGCCAAAGGAAAGACGAGCAGGAAATTCATTTCATCAACTCGAAAGCAATATGCGAAAATCGGTGGACGTTCCTCGTAACAGACGGTAATACTTCGTTCGTCTGCGAATTAGTTTATAATTGTATAACATACCCTACCCCGATTTATTTTGCAGCCACTTGTTTAGTCTGCGCCCTCGCGGCAACTTCTGAATCCCCACATTTTCTGGCATTTTATTCGCGTTTTTTATATGCACTGACCGTGCGTTTGCTTTGCGTGAATCAGTAAGTGGTTAATGAATAAATACGCGATACATTGGTTTTTGCGCGTGAAATTGCTGAATTTTTCATGCGAAATACCTATAACATCGTCACTCGATCACGATAAAATAAAAATTCAGAGCAAATTGAAATCCCGTAAAGCTTTCGCATAAAAATTGCTATGTACCTGTCGCATACCTTTACACCTTGCCAATTTACCTTGCAAATATTATACGTCAATATAATACAACATGATAAATGGTAAAATGTGGAATATTCCCCCGCAGAAAAATGTATCGCGTTATTTCCAGATGCCCCATTCTCGTTTCAAGATTCCCAGAAATATTAATCGATTTTTATTCCCGCCGAAGGAGCGGAAGAAAATTCTGGCAGCTCGCGATTAAAGGAAAGATACACATAGATCCTTAGCGGTTGCGGAGCTCCCGAAATGTCAGCGAGAAGTGTTATAAATTTATCGAGAACTGTGCGCGGCGCTTCAACGTCACGTTCGCCGTCGACGTAACGACGCCCTGACGTCGCGAGGCCCGCGGATTCATTCATGAAATCCTAAAAATCTACGCAATACCGTCGGAAACCGATGACATCAGAAGATAGATAAAGTGCTACCTGAAAATAGATTATGTTTATCTGGAGGCTGGGCTATTTTCGTCCCCATAGTTTATATGTTTTCTTAGCGATCTGTTCGACTAGATATTTCTACGCGCCCGCACGTAATAATGCCTCTCGTCGTATTTCATGTACTCAAACAAACGTTATTTTCACTCAGGAATGTCAACCTCTTTCTTCTTCTTCTGCTTCGCCACCTTTTTCGCAACGCAGCATCTAAAAATTCCCATCCAGCCTGGCGCACAAATATTTCATCCGCGCGAGCGTGTTGAAAACATCCAATGCGCGCTATTCTTCATCGAAAGTTTCCGCGATATCGCGGCGACGGATGCATCGCACTTTTGACGCGTCCTAAATTGGGGCAAACTGCGCCGACGAAACGTGACAAGTTCCGTTCAACGCCGATTCCATTGGCGACAGTGGTTCTTGAAAGTTCGCGCGACGCAGAGCTTTCAGCCACGATCCCGCGTGAGTAAAGTGTGGCATAGAACTTGCTTCAAACGGTCAAGCATTCGGTGACGAAGTATGTAACTCATTTTTCTATTCAGATGTTCCGAAGGATTCTTATTGGGATACTAATAATCACAGAAGAATGCGATAGACACCTTGTATTTCGATAATTCTGGGCCTTAATGGTTTGCCTTCGCCCAGTGATCTATACTTATAATAAACGAAACGAGAGGGTTAAACTACAATAAGTTTTTTTTCTCAGAAAAGCACACTTTGGAAAGGCGTTTTAATTGTGTTCCGCGCAGCTTTAAGCGCTTCCCGCTCCGCGCAACGACTCTGCTTTCTTTCAAGCGGAGAAAACACGCTTTCCTTTTGTATGACTAATTTCCGTTCACGTGTACCGCGTTGCGCCCGTATCGCAAATACTAATCACGATAAATACGCGTGATGGTTCTTCTAAAACGAGCAAATCTATTTTTACGTTTCTGGCCGTGTCGATGCTTCGGCCCAATCTCGCTATTACCAAGTTATCGCGGGCTTTCAACGTAGGATGCCTAGATACTAACGAGATGATTCACATACTCCGAATTAATCGCTTTCCTCCTCGCTGTCCGTGCATTGAGCATTGTCTACTCGTGGGAGTCATCGTTAAACAGCAGCGATTATGCTTGAAAATGATGGAGACCTACGAGGGCGACGCGGACTCGCTTTCACTGTGTCCGTCAAAGCTTTGAAACGAAATACATTTCGGCTAAAGATAGCTGCGGTGTGATACAAAGTTAGATACAACTGGACTGGTTTCAATTACTGCGCAAGTGTGTACAGAATTCGAAAGGTATCATATAGATTCTACGATATACTCAAGGTAGACAGTTTCAGAGCTAGTAAAAGTGAGATTTTAGAAATTTTTGGCGACGAAAGATCACTCAGCTTAGCAGTGACAAGTAATAGAGTAATTCAACAACGAGGTAGAACTAAGGACAGCTCAAAACATTATATCCAGGGATACTAGTGAAACTAATGCGACGCAAGTGGAACAAGTACGACATTAGAACAACTGGTGTAATATGTACTCGGGAAACTAGTAGAATACTGAGAGTACTGGTGCTTAAGGGTACTAGTCAGTCGTTTTTGTGGAAAATGCAGTATTTCTCTTTTAATTAAATGGAAAAGGAATGCTTCATTTTCTAAAAAGCCGGCCTAGTAACCTGACCTAGTGGAATCAGTGGAACATCAGCACAATACTGTAACTAAAGCGATGCGAGTGCAATACTAAGTAGCTTAATACACCTAGCAGGTATCACCAACAGACCTAGCGTAATTTCAGTAGAACAACCCTACCATTATCTATAACCTTCTCGTGTTTCACACTAAACTGCGACGTTTAGAAGCGAAATCTCTGTGCGTATGTCTCCAAATTAACCTCAAAGGCCCTTTTCCACGGCTAGTGGACACGATCAACGACTTCAATTAACGAAATAGCATGGCCTGGCCCTCGTTCTCTTGAGACCCTAACATCGACGTTTCGCAAAAGCAGGATCGAACTCGTGGTTCCCGCCACACGATTGTACCGTGCAAGGTCTGATTGCGAAAAAAGCTGGTGCTATAGTCGTCAGATTCTGCCTACATCGGTAGGGAGGCCGATCGGTCCCCAGGTACACCTAAGGCCAGGAATATACTCTCGTGGACGCCCCCGCTGTGCCAGAATCAAGGGGACACTATGCTAACCTCGAGTGCACTGGCCAAACCACCAGCTCATCCCAGAAATATGGCCGACCATTATTATTAGATTACGTTTTCGCCGCTAGGCTGGAGTCGTGCATTTCGGATGACGTCTCTTTGGACAGTTAGTTCCTTTATTTCTCGGATTCGAGAAGGGTGCTTCCTTTGCAACTACCAGAAGACACGTGGCGTTCAAATACTGCAGAAGTGTGATTCATTCTGTCGTTAGGCTGTTAAAGTTAGGAGCCTTTAACCGTAGATTTCACTATGATTGATTGCACATAGGAAAGGAAGAAGAATATACCGTTTCTCTTCCACTCTGCCACTTTTGAAACGTTGCCTAAACTCTTGGGGTGGTAATTATCTGTCACCCTTCAAGCATTGCTCCAAGATTGGTCGCGTGAACGAATTCGGAGCATGATAAACAATCGATCCCCAACCCTTCGCTTTAAATTCATCCCCAGATGTTACGAGCGACGAGAAAGATCGTCGGAGAGGCCGGCAGAGATACGATGTCGTGATAAGATCAATCGCGGTGCTCTTGACTGGCTCGAGAGCATTGGCTTCTTCCCCTTTTTGTTTTTACCTGCTGCTCGCTCGTTAATCGAACCATCGATTAGCTCGCCATTACATCGTCTACTTTGATCATCGATGTATTTTACGCGGTCTACGATTAGCATTCCCAATGTCTCATTATTCGTAGCCGAAGTGCATATTCGCATTCTGAATTCGACTAAAATAAATCCTTTTGAGAAGTGAAGGAAATTTGTTTCTTCAAATTGCACCAAGCACGCCTACTTACGCATTGAATTACCCTCAACTCCAGCAACTCAATGTCCCTCGCAGCATCTCACCCACTACTTTATCTTTCACTCTTAGAATAATAGGTATGAAATTCAGCAGCACTCACGTTTCGATGCGTCGCTGCACGGGCAACCCTCTCCGAAGATCCACGAAGTAATTCTGCGAGAAGTTCGGGACTCGGCCCCGGAAGACCCTCGAGTTTGCTCGGGCTGGAAGTGGTTCTATGATGGCAGGGCGTGGGCGGTTCTGAACTGCTGTTATTCGAGCTGGTGTTGTACGAAAGATTCGCGGAAACTTTCCTGCGCGGCCGAAGACCTTCCTCCAGAGCGATATCAGTGGTACGTGGCTTTGCCATCTCGGCCTCGAGCATTTGTCCATAGGGCCCGCGAAGTGGCCTTTTGCTGTATCTGAACAAACGGAAGTCCAGGCACAATTCAACCGTCTGCGTCATTTCTAATATTTAATTAATCTCTCCCATAATAAAAGCATAGTAGGCATTAACAACACAGAATAATTTTGTACTAAAGACTGTGCTGTACAAGAAATTACAAAGAGCAACTATTACTACACGTGTGCACACTGCCCATATTTTACAACACCTTCGAAACAGTAAAGAGCCTCGAAAGTCGCACAAAGGGCGAGGATTCCGCCCACTCCAGTAACGCGAGAGAAGAAGGCGGTGTTCAAACTATAAAATCTGTAAAGTCCTTTTCGCCTGCCTTGACATGTCAGTTCTCGATGCTTGGTTCGAACTGGTGGAGCTGGCGGCTGGACGGAAGGAAGAGGAAAAGGGCGATCTTAGGCAAACAGTGGTCTCTCGCGTCCTCTCCTTTTAAATCGTATTCGTAGGCAGAATGGTTCTACCGGTCTATTTGCATTCTGTTCCGACATATTAGTGGTGGTTCTCGTGTTACCTTCTAGGCGTGTGGCCCTCGCAGTCGGAAAGGTCGCTGGGCGTCGCAGGTGGCTCGTCTCTTTCCTCGCTGCTCTGAGCTGACAGCTTGTTCCTGTCGCTGTCCAAGGGCTCCGGCCATTGGGTTATGTACACGCCCTTTCTCCTTTTGCTGGTGTCCCCGCGATACCGCCTCGTCTTACCCGACGGCGACGAGGCCTCCTCGGGTGCCTCGCTGGCTGCTTCGCTGCCCTCGCTTGCCTGGCTCAGCCGTGGCTCCTCGGGCGGGGGTGTTATTATCACCTCGTGCGGCTCTATTCTGCTCTCTGAGGGAAACCAGCAACTTTCTTTCGATTTTTCAAACGGTGGCGAAGGAAATTGCGACGAAAAGGATGAGAAGGGATGAAATCGATTGGCCAGCTTTAAGTTCTAAATAACGCTGAGCAATTTCCTTATACAGTGAACTACTATTCCCATAAGGAGGAATATTCAAACAAATTTGATTTCTGAAAACTCTATGGAGAAAGGATTAATTGAGTTGAAGTGCACTTAGGATAGGAATTCGAAGTGATGTGCCTGAGCTACCTGAGAAGACAGCTGCGGCATAGAAATGGAAGATAAAAAAGACAAGTATCGAATGACCAGCCTTCTGTTAGCCCTGTGTCACTAAAGGGTCTGGCTGATAAGTTTCTACTACCAGTTACTTCCCAAGTATAACATTAACCATCCATCTACCTTTCCCACTGAATACCAATGCTCGTCGCCAAACACTCCTCAAAATGCCTCACATCGTGACCAATAATCGAGAAGAGAGGGAAAGCTGGGGAGAGGGACGAAGTACCACCCATTTCGTTTGATCCCCTCTGGCCTGCATCTCCTATTGCCGATCAGAAAATGACGGCAGGGAAAGCAGAGCTGGGTGAACAGTTACCCCTGCGGATCAACAGATCACCTTGAGGCAGGATTTATTGTGATTAGCGAACTCCAGCCACGAGTGAACGCGCGCCGTGAAGTCATCAATGAAGATGGCTATAACCCGATGACGCTGAAACTTCTATTTCGACCCTGGCACCCACCGGTCTGAAAATAGAGATCCGCGCGGAATAAAGTGGAAACACGGGTGCACCTTTGTACCCGTGCTCCTGCCGATGCACCGAAAATAGCCCTCCTTTTCCCGGTCCCCCTTCGCTCGGTTGGGATAGGCGAAGAGATTTGGCCACTCATCCGGTTCGATCCCCGATGCTAATGCATCACCGAACACCGGGGCGCACTTTCAACGAACGATTCCTAATCCTTGCCAGGCGATGCTCCGATAAACGTGTCAACGGATATTCGATAATTAAGAGCGAGCGCGGGGTCGTTGAATCTTTCGCGCGCACCGCAACGCGGTTCTATTAAGATGCGAGCCGATAAGGCTCGCGGGAACGAGCGCGTCAGGTGTATCGAGACGAGGGGGAGCGAACGCGGAAGGTGTGATATTCTGGCACGGATGAAGTCATTAAATTAAAATTACAAGCGGCGAGGATGTCGGGGTTAGTAATATTATGTTGCCAATTTCCTAGCGACGAAATCAGCCAAATAAACTGTCGCTACAGGTGAAGGCGATTTGCAAATTCAGCTGTCCGTGGAGAAGACCTCGTTTCGTTACATTTCCTTTCGATATTGCGCGTTAGCTCCCAGTAAAAGTGTGAACTGGTCGAGTGCCTCGTCGAAAGCTTCTACGCACAGCTGCGGAATGTTAAGATTAGCTACCAAAAGCATTCACCCACGCTTGCTCTTAATTGAAGAATTGTAACATTTTTTAACGGTCCCCGTAACTCAACCCGATTTCGTAGAATATTCCATAGAACTGTTATACTCCAGAAATGAATATCATCCGTTTAAGGAAATAGCCAATTGTCTGTAAATTATCTGTTCCCAAAATTGAGAAGGGAAGTCTGCAACTGACCTTTTTGCACCGTTTCTTCGACTGCCGCGTTCTCGACGAGAGGGAAGACGGGTTCAGACGTGACGATATCGATCGGTGGCGCACCATCCGGCTGCACCAGATCAACCCTAGGCTCGTTGATCTCGGGGACCGGTGGTTCTGGGCTGGTGAGTGCGCTGGAGGTCGCCAGACTGTCGGAACCATCGCTTCTCGGTCGAATCTCCTCGAGATTTCCGGTCTGAGGCACGCCCAACCCTTCCGCCGAACCGACAGCACTGTCGACGCTGGGCGTCGATGTTCGCGGACTCTGACGATTGGGGCTGTTCTGCGGCGTCGAGACCACTGGACTGACGTCTCCTCGTCTTCGTGGTAACGTGCTAGCGCGGACATCCTTGTTCTCGGCTCGATTCGACGTGGCTATCGGTTGGACCTTCTGTCGACTCCCTAAAAACAAATATGATAATTCTTAGAGAAACTTGGCAGAACTAATAAAAAATACTATACGTTAGGTCAGCTCTGATTATCCTCCAGAAAATTCTATTTAATTGATTAGAAGAATTCATTGGAGGAGATCTGAATTTTGGGGCAAGAAGAAGCTTCGATTCGTCAATTGCCATTTTTTTTTACATTCAAGCGAAACTACGTCCTTCGGTAAACAAAAAAAGGCGAAGAAGGGGGAGGATCGAAAATAAACTTCCGCGGAATTTATCGTTTCCTGACATCAACTTCTAACGCTGAATCATCAATTTTTTTAATCGAACTGTCTATCATGGAATACCTCGAATCGCGAAACGAAAATACACAGACGGTGGATCGTGGATACAACCGCGGAGAAAATGAACGCCAGGCATTTTTAATAGTAGCACGTCGAGCGTTCTTCTACACGGTGGCTACAAGGCCATCGCCCAGCGAGACTACGCGAGAAAGAGAGAGGAAGTTCTAATTACCTCCTCGAGTGTTAGGTAAGTTTGGCAGCCCTCTCAGCACGAGGAGGTGGACGATTCCAATAATAACAAACAGAGTGTACGAGTGGGAACGGGAACGAAAATCTCGGCGACGATACGAACCGACAGCGCGTCTTCTTGGCCGAATCCCGGCAAAGATAGCCACCGATCAAGAAGCATACTTTACCCCTTTTCACCTTCAATCATATCATCTTGATCTCGCCTCAAGCTTTCTTTCCCTGCATTCTCTTATCCTTCTTATGAAGTTTTTTTTCCTGCAACTCGGGGAACGTGAATAGCGTAGACTTCACTTATCATTTAAGGGGACAAATGTGATATATTAACCCCTGGGTTTGGAGTAATTAACCTCCAGTTCTTTCTCATTGCCAAACTCATCTCTAAAAATTAAGAGATTTGAAGATTCAGAGTCTAAGTTACTCCAAAGTTAGTTGCATTGACCAACGCTAGTGTAAATTCTTTTTATGTCCACAATTTATCTGGTTTCCGATCCATGGGAAGCAGAACGACTGGAAGATTCGCTAAAAGAGCTCAACCAAGAATCCCTCGACAGTTATTACAGATGCTGTAAATCATTGTGAACGATTCTAATGAATGCATCATAAGAACCCGCTGCAATTATCGCGGCCATAACTGAACGTCAAATTAACTGCTACGTAAACACACATCCGTTAATTTAACGTTCAGGGCCAGGAGGGGAGAGAATAATGGAAGCTGTGAATAGATAAGTACGCAATTACGAGTGCGCAGAAAAGTTGTAAAGTGAAAAACGTAATGCAAGTATCCAGAGTCTTTTTATAGAGGCATTGAAAAAGTTGATCACTGGAGGCAGAAAAAAACGGGAGAAGGTCAGTAATTATCATGTCAATTGTACAATCTCTCTACCTTATGCATTAGACTCGCAAATAAATTCTGTTTTTAAAATTCCTTTCCCCAGCTTCTTCTTCACCTTTCAATCGGCCTATTCTCTTATATTATTTGAGCGTAGAAAGTTGATCTGGCCCCGTGCAGCCTGACAGATCATAAAATTGTGAAATCGTTCCTTTCAAGGAGCTCAGAATTCTCAGAAGTCCAGAACAATCGCATTTAATACCGAAGGATTTTAATCCAAAGTTTAATTCGACCAGTATGAGTTACTATCAAGATAATTTGATAAACGCACGCGAGTAAACGATAGTTTAATTACCTGCAGGCATTGTACATTCATGTCTGCAACTTTCACAACTATCATCCACACACTTTTCAGGATCTTACCCTATTTTACACGCTGTCCCAGAAATGAGTCGTCAAACTTAGCGAGCTTATTCTCCTCATCCCAGAACACGTATTATACAATCGTGCCTCTCCAACAAACTGTGAACATCCATTCTATCGCATCTCACGAGCCGCTCTTCTATCTACAAATCCGTTCCTCGCCGTCTACTATCCGCACCGATAATTAGTTTTCTGCTTGTCATTTCCATTAGACTGCCCACCGCCGCGACCATTACCACCGCCGACCTCCTGATCGTAATCGCCGCGAATCATCCTGAACGTTCCTCCCGTTCTCGCCCGACGATAGTCGGATAAAGGAAATCTATTATCTCCTCCGCTCTCTCGCGATCACTTTTTCCCCGGCGGCTCGGCGTTTCCCCGCCGTTAATGGCCAATAATCGCAGCCGCTGTATTTCAGAAGATGCCTAGTTACACGTCCTCGTAAACCGTATTCCGCGCGTAAAAGGTGTCCCGCGAGAGATTTGTTGGCGCGTTAGCGCGAAGCGTTTCCGGCTTGCGCCACGCACGCGACCGACCGCTCGCGTTTCACGCCTTCGGCCTTGTTACGCATTGAGAAATCAACGATCTCTTTTCTCCACCGGCTTCCATCGCGAAGACGATTTTAGCATCTAAGCAGACAGCGGGCTCGGTGAAAGAAGAGGAAAAAATATGGCTGACCCGTGGAAATTGCCAGCGGTCTCTGCTGTCGATCTTTTACGCAAGTAAGATCGTTTTCCCTTTGGAAGCGCGATACTGGGGTCGTGTTACGAGCCGAGAGCTTGGAGCCGCGAGACATAGTGCCTTGTTAAGCTAGACATTTCCAGATTCAACCACCTGTAGCGATAATTAAAAATCGAAAGCGATACCGTCTGTAATAAACTTGATACACGATTTTGCGACTGTTCATTTTTCTTACGACATCGTTTCCGAGCTGTCCTTGGCGAAGGTGATAGGATTTACTTAATAATCACCTATGTACAGAGCGCCGTTTTATTCAGGCCAGGGACAGAAATGCATTACCTTTAAGGTGGCGGGAAAACCGACTCCGATGCACCTCTTATTTTCTACGCCTTTATTATGAAACCGAATCTCTGCCTCGGTATGTAGTTCAGGGTTGTAACCACTATACCTAGACGAAAGTCAATGTTACGCTGCCACCAGCGGGACGGTCGCCGTGAAAAATCCCGATTCTCGGGGGAGGGTACGGGCCGTTATTTTTGGCGGCGCCTGAACCGCGACCGATTTCTTTTCCGGCGAGGTGAAATGGGAGCGCGGGATTTTAGGGCGAGAGAGGCTTAAAACGAAGAAAGACGCTCCGCGGCGAAGATGAAGTGCGACAGCCGGCTTATCGTTGATCGACGCGATCAAGTTCTGCGCGGGAAAACCGTTCGGTACCCTCGAAAATTATTGGACTGGAATTCGCGAATAAAATACGCGTCGGCCAGTGTCAACGAATTTAGGGCGCGACATGCCTCTCTTTAAACGCGAGAAACTTAGAAAGCTGCCTCCTCGCGTTCTCCGGTGGTAGAGGAAGAAGAGGACGAAGAAGATGGAAAAAATATACTTTTCCCCGCCCAAGCTTCGCGATAACAAGAGTCTCGCGAGAGGCGAGACATCGCTCTGGCTTTCACGGATTTAGATTGTCCCTATCCTTAGTTATACAAACCGACACCTACATGAATATAATAATAGACATAATGGGTAGTGTTTATTTGGCGTACCGCCATGCCGCCGGAGTCTGCATTCTCGCGAGAACTCGACGGCTCGGCCAATATTTACAAGTACAACGGTGGCCGTATACAAATCATATAATTAATTGACAATGCTCTACCTTCGAAATTTCCGCGTTTCGCGGCAACCGGGGATTATTTATCGTGTCTCCGCGAGGCGAAAATGAAAACGATACGCGGCGACGTTATCGCCTCCTGGTTACGTAACGTTGGCGGAGCTTCCTCGCCTTTTTCTTCGTAATTTCGCAGTATATTGCGGTTTCGAATAGAACGCGGGAAGTTTTCCATCGTGCTTCGGATATTTACTACTCTGCGTGGCGCAGAAGTTACGTATTAATCAAAAGCATCGTGTCCTATTTACAAAAAAAAACACAGGTAATTTTAATGCCTCGACAATATCTATCACTGCAAAAGGATCGCAGCTTCAGGAGCACGCGTGTTTTACTAGAAACAAGTGGATACTAACTCGCATAATTCTGCGGATTTTCCGGTGACAGTGGTTCACTGAACTACCCAGCGTTTCCAAGTACCTTAATTTCCTGTGCAGGGAGTACGAGGCCCGATAAGAATAAGAGCGCCATTAATTTCTGCTCCTCGAGTGGTTTCAACATTTTCGCAACGAACGGTGGCGAGTAATATGGTCGTCTACGAGTCGTCCACAGTAATAACACTCCCTGAAGAAGCGAAACAGCGGAGTCTACGAGGAACGAGTAGTAGAACCAGTTTCAAGCAGGTGAAGACCCGAAAAGATAAACACGGAAACGAAGTACAATGAATACTTTGGAGTAACTGTTCTTAGGGTCGCTTCTGCCCCCATCGCTACGCCCCATTCAAATCGCTTGTGCCATTTGGTTTGCAACCATCTACAGCGACGGATAGATAAATATAATGATATAGGTGCGAGAAATAGAAAGATGTCGAGATGCAAGTCGATAAGTGTCTAAGCTCATCTTGAAAGTGTAACCACGTGAAAGTAAGCGGGTCTGAAAGTTTCAGGAATATTGTGTAAATGATTTACGTATTCGTAAATAGTTTGTACAAATTTGGGGTGGATTGTGGCGTCACCAGCAGTTTAAACTATTAGAGATTTCCGGGTGTAAACCGTGTCTTCTTGAAAAATGACACCGATGTTCTGCCAGCATTGCAGTTGGCATCACCAGAAGCCTGAGGACTCACTGTAACTATATCTAACAGTCTTAACTGCGAGAACTCGATGCACGAGTGTCTCAAGGTCTCTATTATGTATAGCGGTATAGTTAACCTTATTTGTTATGACATTTTATATTTTCACTGCATCCACGTATTTCGCACACGCCAGAATTTTACATGCAGCACCTGTGCCTGCGAGTTGTCACCTGGTAGCAAATTCCTACGAATAGGAAATCCTTTTGGAGCAAGATTTCCTAATGCTAATAACACAGAAGCAACTGAGTCGACCTGTAAAAATCTATCTACGATTATGTATCCAGTTAATGATTAATCAAAATCCACATTATTCTCCACCGCAACTGCGTCTTGAAAAGCACATTAAGACGGGTATAACTAAAATATAGGACTCCATTAAAGAAACGAAGCCCCAGCAAGTACTCTCACAGAAGATTCATGTCCAATATCATATTCCCCCTTTCGAAGCAACCGCCATTCATATGAACAACTTTCTTGTGCTTTCAATAGTGGGAAAATTATACAGAAAATTCAATTTCACGTTGAACACACCTTCCTCCGAATACAAATAAAATTATCTAACTATAGGCGAAAGGTGATGAATTGTTTAGAACTTGTCGAACTGATATCTCAGCGCGCAAATGCGCAACAAGTAGCAGGAACGGCTTACCGTGATTGAAGTCCACCTGGCCGAAGGAGGCGCTCCTGAAGGGTGCACCAGATCTCTGGAAGGTGAGAAGAGGTCCTCTGGGCTCCAACCTGGTGATCGCATCCCTTGCTTCTCCCTCGTTCGCCGCCCCCGAGGCGACGTTCAGATTGTCACACAGATCGTCCACACACGTAGCACTATCCACCACCGAATCACTGTACTGTCTAAGGTGTTTCGCTGCGTCCGCACTGGCGTTCAGCTCGTTTTTTATGTCACTTACATCACCACTGTTCCTGTCGTGTTGCCTGCCCGCTCTGGAGGACCTCCTCGAATCGGGGCACGGCTTCCTGCACGCGTCTTTGCCCGGCTCACTGTAACACTCGTCACCGACACTGTCACTTCGGCCGATCGTCTTCGGGTGATGTTGCTGGGGGTGCTGGTTGCCCGCCCCGTGGCCGCTGCCCTCGCTGTACGTGTAACTTCGACAGGAAGGACGACCGTCGCAGCGACCGCATCCTTGACCCGTTGCCTGGGGAGAAATTCGAGTTGCTGGTGAGACGGGGCCGACACTCTTGCGAGATAAAGTTGCGAATGATTCCTGCTGGAGTTTGTACGATTGCGGACGGCGGGCGGAAGAAATGCGGGAGGTACTTGGACGCAAGTAGGTGAATATGATCTTTGTCACTGTTTTCAAGATGCAGAGGCTTAGTGTGCTCACAGATTTTATTATAAGTCATCCGTAAACATACGGTACGAACACTGAATCGCTGCAGACAAACGACTAATGTCTGCAACCTTTGGTGTAAATTTGGGTTTCCTCCGATAACACAGTTCGACAAAATTTGACACTTTTCGGACTTGTAACATTCAATAGCCGTTTCTTATAGGTTTTCATGCGCTGAAAACGAATCCGCAAACTGTTTGTCGCAATCACCCTCAGCTTTTGAGAAATTCGATTTTGAAAAAAATCTGCAAATTTTCAACTTTGAACATTTTTTCTATCGAAAGAGTAATAGTTATTCGGTTGCTTGTTGCGTCAAATGATTCTATGAACCCTCCCGAATAAAACGATATAAGTTATTAGTGCATTATGAACATTTGAATATGTTTAAACAACGATCAAATGGAAAAGAACACCCGAAATGCACTCATTTTTGCAGATATCATTAAATTTATTTCCAAAACTAAGGGTCTAGGAGAAAATCTGACTAGGCCACGCGATGCAGCAGACGTTTTTCCTTTGGAAAGCATCAACAGAAGTGGTAAGTCACATTTTCTTTTCAATACAGAAGCGAAATAGTTTGACAAAACGTGCGGCGGCGACAGTGGTAGTCATCGACGGCGCGCCTGATCCACTGCCGCTCAGCGTAACACAATCGCTTAACGCGCGTGACTACCGCTGTCGGTGCCGCACGTTTTGCCAAACTATTTCGCTTCTGTGTTGAGAAGAAAACGTGTCTTACCACTTCTGTTGATGCTTTCCGAAGGAAAAATATCTGTAGCAGATATTTTGAGAGGAAAATGAGATTCTAGGCAGTATTCTCTGTTTCCTTACCTGTGGATAGTTCTGCGAGGGTGGTTGATATCCACTCGGGGGTGGAGAGGATGCTTGGATACGCGAAGGTCTTCTGGGTGGAGGCACTGGCGCTGGTCCCTTGAGTTTTTCAGTGAGCTCTCGAAGGCGCTCGGCCTTTTCGCTCCGGGGGCCGGAAGAGGACTTTTTGCCACTTCCTCCTCCGCCCCCGCTCCACCGGAACCTGTGCAATCGGTCCACCGCTATCACTGCTGGTTCCTAAATAAAGAAAACGAAAATTGTATCTCCTTTAAAGACAATGGGTGCTGAAATTTGTAGCAAGCAATCATCTGGAAGCATCATTTCTTCGAATTAGGGTTCCTCCTTCATTTTTTCCATTCCTCGTTATATCTTCCTCGATTCGGACGCTTTTTAAAATCGTGCACTCCCGGCCAGATCAATTTTTGAATCGGCTGTGCTGCGCAACGTGCGCTGCCTCGTGCCTGCCGCGAGGGAAAAGACAGATGACGACCAAAATAGAATATCGCTCTTCGACTAGATACCTACGTATCGCGCGAACGAGTTTCCGATTCTCTAGGCCCACCACTTTTCTACCATCGATTTTTTCTCACTTCGGGTATCCAGAAAATTCCTTGGGAACTACATCGACGTAACAACGGCAGGGGGCGTCTTCCCCGCTGAAAGATAATTGGTATCTCGACGAAGATGTCGAAAGGAAAATAAAAACTCGGGAGTGAGCAATGTCCGTACGGTGGCTTGTCGATGAGTGACAACTGCAACGTGGCAGAAGCGATACGCGTCCGAGATACTAGCGCAGATGTCACAGTCGTCGATGAAAGCATGTCGATGAATCATTAAGAAAGCTGCGTAGAAAATTTCAACACCGCGATGTCTCAAAGCAATTTCGATGGTTACCACCTCCTGTCTTCAGCCATTAAAAATACCACATCCTCACCACCACCTTGCAAGCCGCCTCTCAAGTTTTGACAGAAAGCGTCCCAGGTCGAAGACACCTCGTCCCAAATTCCTACCATCCGACTCACTCTTACGAAATCACAACAGTTTTTTCACCGGCCACCGAAAGATTCCTCCGTCCACGGATCACCAAAAATATCCTCTATAAAGTACCCAGCGCGCCATCGTTCCGATCATCGACAAACCGCCGCGAACCGCAACCTACGATCCCCGGATCCGTTGATGATTCTGCGCGAGGCACGAGAGACGTTCGAGGCGTCTGCGACCCGATAACGATCTCGACGGTGGCTCGTGAACGATCGTGATCAATACCTGCAGCTTCAGCGTCTGATGCTTGGTCCACTGTGCGAGCTGCCGCGGCACCGAGACGGACTGCAGCGTCGGGACGGCGGTCGACGTGCTGAACGACGTCGAAGAGGATGGCGGCAAGGACGACGGTACTGCCGTCGTTACAGTTGCGGACGATTGTGGATGATGGTGCTGGCCAGTGCTGTTCCCCACCGACGTTTGCAGCATCCCTCGGTTATTATTAGAGTTCACCAACGGTTGCGCCGACGTCGTTGGCGTCGTCAGCGTCGCCGGCTGTTCCATGCCGGCGGCACGGCTGCTCGAAGACGTGGGAGGCCCAGGAAAAGGAGTCTGTCCACCTACACCTCCAACGCCACCTCCAGCTCCACCTACACCGCCTCCTCCGCCTGTTCCGCACGTCGACGACGGTGACGGGTACGAGGACGTGGCCGCCGACGTGGTCGGGACCCTCGGTAACGGCAGACGGGAACGTGGACCGATGCAACAGCAATCGGCGATGCTCGAGGTCAGCTCCAGCGCAGGGTTCTCCGGGGACTTCTCCGTCAGCCGTTCCCTCGAGTCGTTCTCCCTGGAGTTCCTCTTTCGTCGTCTCTCCTGGGACTCTTCCCGCGGGTTCGACGGCGGCAGGCTTTCCTGCAACGAGACAATCGTGTGTGTCTTCCCTCCGAAGAAACTAGTTCCCCTGTGCTTGTCATGGCTGGATGCTAGTTTCTTTCACCGAGTTGCTGAACAATTATGATTAATCTTTCATTGAAGTATCGGGTGCGAGGACTGAGAACTTTGTTGCTAACGAGACGACGTGGGAAAGTCTGTTTGGGTAAGGTTCTGCGAGGGTTCCTGCACTGAATACTGAAAGGATTCTCAGGAAGAAGGGTTTGATAGATTGACACCTGTAGGAGGAACAAGTTACCCTTCCAATAACTGAACAGTTGTGATCGGTGTTTGTAGGTTGGCGCTGCAAACAACATATGTTAACGTGGGAAATTGACTCCTAAAAACTGCTGAATCTTCACATTGTTATGTTACACTTCCTTGAATCAGCAGGGATTTAGTTCTACCGTTGTGTACACCGTGTTAGAATTCTAGCCGTGTATCCGTCAGTAATGTAGTACTACAGAATGTGCAAATTCATACCGCAAGTTTTTCTTTCTGACTTGTAAAAAAACGATGAGATATTTGTGTGAGAATCGTAATTCTAATTGGCTAGAGCCTGTTGGACGATTACCCTTCACTTAATGGTGAAAATTAAACGTGGTTCGACTGAAAACTATTTTCCAGTCACCACTTTCGAACTCCATTACACTTTCGAATGTTCAGGAAGTCGTTTCAGCCTTTGAACTTTGTACATTACGGTAAGGAGCTATTAACAGCAGTTGCTTTTCATCTTTGACACCCCGAGAAAGAAACTTCTTCCATCTGTATCTCGCGGAGTTCTGAAATGTCAGCGACACTCCTCAAACGATTATTATTCGCATCTTTTTACTGAACTTGTACAGTGTGCTGGAACGATTGCAGTAAAGAAGATCTGACTAGTGAGTGGAGACAATGGCGTTGAGGTAAGGTGACGCTGTTTCTTCCCACGAACGAGCTGGAGATAAACTCCTCTGAAATAGATCTCTGACTCTTGTGTATGCAACACGATGTACAGGGGATATGCTGGAAAGTAGAACCATCTAATCTCCTTTCTCGAAATCCTCCCGAGATAGCGAGACACATACATTCCGAAATGACCCGTTTCGATCTTCGTTCCAACACCGACGTTTACTGAGAACGATCTATGTACTACGGGGAAATACGCGAAACAAGAAGGCGAAATAGCTGCATTCGAAAATAATATTCACACTGTTTAAGGGGTCTTCCTACTTTGACGGCTTGAAAAGGAGCACGATATTTGGGATTTTTTTAACAGAAACCCTCAAATTATATTAATTGAAAACTTTATGCCTATATTTGTACATATTTAGGCAACATTTAAAAAAAAAATAATTAAAAAATAACAGTAGGTACCTAAAACTTTAAACGCGTTTTTCTCAAAATGATGTTTATCGAATTAATTAGCATTAGCATGATATCTTAAAAACCAATCACCCGATTTACTTCAAACTTGGCATATATCTTCAGTAGATGTCCCATTCTCGCTGGTACTAAAACTAAGTCGATTTTCGCAAAATTAGACTTCTGCAACTTAAAGAAACAGCGAATATTTTGCAGAAATCGATGTCTGTTTTAGACGCTTCCATTTTTTTTTTAATTTTCAGTATTTCTCATTTAATCTAGTTCAGGCGATAACCACACTCATACAGATTACATAAACTTTTAAATTTTCTATTCCAGACAACTACAACGGCTGATTTTATGCTAACAATGCGCATATGATTTTTGTAAGGCGCTCTATTTGAAGCACTATAACTCCGGACATAACCACTATTTTTGCATACCATTTTTTTTCATATTCTCTAAAGATTAACGAATGAAGCCATAAAGCTGGAAGTAATTATATTTAATGGTTTCGTTTTAAAAAATTTCCAAAGTTCGCATCATTTTTCATTCTCCTCAACAAAGTAACATTCTCAACTTCATTAGAGGCTTAAGAAACTATGTACCCACAAAATAATTATTCTACATTGAATATCGTCTGCGAATTAGTCCAAATATCTCTGCGTAAGCATTTACCAATTCGTCTATCTCGCCGAGACTCCGTATTTCAGCGCGAAGAAAGAACAGAGACAAGACGAAAGGATCAACTCAGGGATCAGTTCAGAGCCTGACACCTATCTCGAGCGGCAAATAAAAGCGTAGGGTTGAAATTCAGAGGCGTCCTCTGCCTGGCTCAAGTCGGAATGTGAGCTTCGAATCACGTACTCCCGATCAGGCGGCGTACTCGCGGTGATTTGTCGCGATTGAAGGACTTGGCAAGGATCCGCGGGCTCGTCTGTACGTGTGTCACGGGATCCACGTAGCCAGCTATTTAGTACGTGTGCGTATGATGTCAACGTGGATATTATTCCGGCTGTGCGAGGACGGCCGGCCAGAAAAATAGGAAGAGGAAGAAAGAAGGAAAAAGGGAGATGGCTCAAAATCGGCCCGAGTCACTGACTGGTGGCATTCTATTTGCGCGATCGGCTCTATATTTAGGATATCCAACGTCTTCATTTTGCTCGCGCGAAACTTCTTTCTGTCGCGAATCCGTCGAAGGTCGTCGCGACAGCCAACGGAGTTCGGATTCTTGTTCGTTTGGACGATACGTTTCCAACGGTGGAACATTTGGGCACGCTGGCACAGCAACCTAGATCATCGATAGGTATCTATTCGATGGGAGATTCAATATAGTAAGATCCAACGCGTGACGATAAAAACTTTTGCAAACAGAACTGGAGAGTTAGCAAAAAAGAAGATTATAATAGTTTAAAACTATAGGATGAGGAACCCCACAGACGTCAGTATTGCTTTATTTGAAGAATTATTATCCCTACTTAGTGGCTCAGGTAATAATTCTATTCTAAAAGTAAATGGGTTGCACTTAATAAGAAGTAGATTAACACGACGCAGTGCTGAGTAGGGCCCACGGCTCATGATACAAGTTTCCTCGTAACCCCTGTCCTGGAGCAATAGTTAACAGAGGTTCCAGAGGAGTGTCGACGAGAGGCTAGCAGATTTGATGAAAGAAAAGATAAGGTTCTTACCTGAGAAAGTCGTAGACCATATCTGGTGCCTCCCAGAACGACGTATCCACCCCCGACACTTGCCCCAGTCATGGCTCTCGCTGCACCACCGAGCCATCCTCCGAATCCGCTCCCTCCTGCCTTCTCCGGCCCGCCACCCCCGTCTCCACCGACGCGGGGCATTCTTCATCCTCCCTTCACCCTGCACAGAGATAACCAACCAGATTAAATACTCTCTCCAGCCACGGGAAAATAAATTTGCAAACGCCCTCTTCCGTTCTCTCTCGCCTGCGAGAAGCAGCACCCCCTCAAGAACACTCTTTATTTTAATACCGAGTTTGTCCTGGCAAATGGTTCTCTATTACAGTGTTTTTCATCCGTGCTTTATGAAGTTGCGGCTCGCGTTCATGACGTAAGATAAACTTGAATTGTGTTTGCAGTAAATACGCCCCGCCAGGGTTTGAGCCTCGAGTAAATCGGTTCATTAATTTTTTAGTTATGTGTCACCGACTTTGAAAACATGATTTTGGGGAAAATGCGTTTCAAGTTTTGGGTCTGAGCGCTACACTGAGGAACACTTACCTACTTACACGCGTATAACTTTGTCAATTTGGGTCGGATTAACTTGACACTTTCAGGGAATATTTTTAAGATGCTGTAGAAAATATAAAAATCGAAAATTTCTAGACAGGCCTCCCCCGTTATTGACTGTGAGGTAGATACGGAATATTGTTTAACCTAGAGGGATTCAATTAACTCGTTCGATGAGATATTAATTACGTACCCACTTGGGAAGCTGGCTGGTAATAAAAAGGGGTGCTATATTGATACAGAAAGTGGGGTGAAATGAGAAGTATTTGTTCCATTATAATTTCAATACAGAAAATTGCTTTGAGAGATGAAAGTGGTGGGAACAAAGTTCGGTTGAATGGTGGTTCTCTATCGATTACGATTTGATGATCGAAGGTTGCTTTCCAATATAATATAAATTTCACTGCACCGGAAATAAGTATTTCTTCACTTGCTTGCTGAGTAACTTGAGTACTTGCTTCACTAATTAGAATCACTACTAACGAAACGTGGACATTTAATTTTAAGGAGATCACGTTCCGAGATTCACTGCAATCAGGGATGGTTTTTCGTGATAGATCACGTTGATCTATAAAATAGCCACGAAGCTTTTAAATAATATCGCGACGCGCATACACGACGAGCTTTGGGCTGACTTTGGTGGAACATTCTCGCGAATTCGCGGGAATATCATTCAGAACCGACGACGCACCGTAAATAAATAAAATGGTTCTCAACAGTTATCAGGGAATGTGCAAACGTTCGCAAGAATTTAACGAGCAATCGTCGTGCGTGCGAGCGTGCGTGTATACGTGCGTGCGTGGCTTCGCATAAGGAAGGCGATTCAATCAGATTTCTTCTTGTTATTAAGAGTTTCTATAAACTACTCTATTTTCCAAGCCTTCGGATATTCAAATTTTCTTCTAGAGTTTAGATAATAATTGTCCCCCTTATTCCTTCGGTACAATTGAAATATCTAATGCATTAAGTTACACTGGGTGGCCAAATTGTTACACTCAAACAAAAAGGTTTGAGATTTTGTAAGTTTAAACGATGGAATAAAATAGATGTCTCGTTTTTAATGATATAATATTATTTTTTAATACTAGCATAGGTATTTAAGAATGCAAATTAAATACATTGTTACTTTAATTACAGCCACAACTAACCTTAATTACCTTTTAGCATTATGCAATAATTTCCCTAATAAAATAGATCGAAATAGTAGTTACAGTTTTCATACAGATCGGTCATAACGAAGGTTAACTGAATTTTTCAATATACAATCTACCTGCGTTGGAAGTCAACCGGAAATTGGCGTCATCAAACCGTTACATCCGACTTAGGTGTCACTGACTGAACAAGAAAGGAAAGCCTGGGTTGCATAAAAATTACGTTACCAATGCTTCATTTATTCTGAATAAATTACCGCGTGGATGCTCTAATTCATCGTCGAGGAGGACTTTCGTAATGCCAGCTTCTGCCTGAACGGTATCGCGATGAATTCTTGATAGGTAGTTGCAAATATTGGGGGCTTATAAATATCTGCTTGTATGCCTTTTCTATTTCCGATTGCTGAAGGCTGACTATATCGGAAGTTAAAGTGGTCCGCGCGTCCTCCTCGCTAAAGAGGCATTAACGCGGAGGGTTCATCGCCGATCTCGAAATAATAACGGAGACTGGAAATCATTCGGCTTCGATACAGTCCTGCTTGGCGAGAAAATCAAGCCAGACCATGCAGCAAGGCGTAACATTATTTGCGAACATTGTATTAACGCATTTTATTACCGCGAATATGGGCTGCCTTTCGCCCCGCGATCGGCATGGTCTTCAGATTTATACGGGGATAAAAACCATTCGCTTGCATTATAACTACATAAAAATAACGTCCTTTCTGGGCGTATGCAAATCACCATGGGCGTGTGTTGCTTGAAATTTATGAACGGCCACGGAACAGGTTCGGATTAGGCGAGAAATATTATTTCGACGGATCGCCTTAACGATCCGCCAGGTCCTTCCGAACCCTTTCTAACCTCCGGGAGCCGTGCTGTTCGCTAAGGTGAGTTCGAATTCCGAAGTGACGAGTCAGGCACAAAGGATACTCCTGTCCCGCCGTTTAAACGGCTCCTTCTTTCAGATAGCTTAAGGGGTTACATACGTTCTCGACGCCTAATAATTGATCACCTTTGGGATTTTCTTTCGCGGGAGGTGTGAAATAAATCGAAAATTTTATAATTGTATCTTGTTCTTGGGACCTTTATTCATATAGAAAAATTTATTTGACACACTTTTGTCATATATTGCCGGTCGTTTTCTGCGGTTGCAGCAGCCTCTGCACCAAGCAGAGGGCCACCTTATCAGCATCATAACCTTTTTTTCATAAACTTTCCGTTAATCTGTTCAGAATGACATTCTCTAAGGGCCATCGGGCCAAATTTTTTATTTTTTAGAAATTAAGAGAATTATGCCATTTTGAAAACAACAGTCGATTTTTCGTCTATAATTTCAATCTTTAAATGGTAAAAAAAAAATATTAAAAATTAATATTATAAGGCTTAAGAGGTTACGACCACCTGCAAGGTCTGAAACCGCAAGAATTTTCGGGATTTTTTTTTTAAATTTGAAGACTTTTTTAAATAAACGGTTGTATATTCGAAAGTATATATTTTAATGTTCTTGTAGTTTTCTTTTGCAATGCGATATCTAAATAAATAATGGAATTATAAGCGATCTCCCGGCAGCGTTTTTTTATTACGGTGACCACTGTAGCTTTGACCTGGTAGTTTTTATTTTACAGATGAAAAATGATGAGACATGAGCGCGATTCTGTGGTGGAAATCGATACTTTTGCTATGAGAAGCCGCCACTTTGTAGCAAATTAATATTTTGGGATAATGAACGATTAAGGACAAGATAATCCAATATACTAACTGAATTCCCGCGATTTTTTTATTTCAGATTAAACAGGTCAGAATTAGAGTGGTCACCGCAAATTACTGAAGAAATAATCGCTATAGATATTTTTATTATTTATTTATATTTTCCATCGCAAAAACGACCACTAATAGTTTAACATGTACACTTTCGAATACATAAAGGTTTATTAAAAAAAAGTCTTCGACTATTTTAAAAAAAAAATCCCGAAAATACTTGTGTTTTCAGACCTTGCAGACAGGCGTAACCCCTTAAGCCAGCCTCCCCTAGCAATCAGACTTTAAATCAACACATGCAACAATCTTAGAAACACGCTTTGAAAATCCAGATCAACCGATCTATCACCAACGGAGCGTTAAAAATTATCCAATGCCATCGCTAATATCTCTCCCGCGTACGAAGCAAGCGCATCAAGCCAAAAGACAGCCAGCGGGAATACAACAATTGCTTCCTCTCATAGAATGCGAGCCCCTATCAGGCGAGCTTGATGTCAGAGAACGAAGCATAACGGAAATAACTGACTCATTCACCTGACTCGACACCGGCATGAGAGGCGCGCGAATGGAAATACGGATTTCGCTATGAGAGGCTCGCAATGAGCTCGCACACGGGCGACGCGAATTCCTCGAGAGAAAATGGTCGATCGGGCCGCGGAAAACGGTGTCTCTTTCAGTGTGCCGGGTCCAATTGGCCGGAACGAATTGAACTTGTGCCAGGGTCGCGGCGTGCGAATAAAAAGAAGGAGAGGAAGCCAAAGACGCCTGGTGCGCGGCAGGATACCCGAGGGCGTTTTCTTTCGCTTTCTTTTCGTTCCTCGAACCGGCACCCGCGATATTCTCGAATTCCGTGCCGCTCGCCCGTCCACGCACACACGCACACGCAAGATTCTAAGAAGTTTTCATCTTGGTTTACGTCGGCACGCGCCATCGGAATCGCGCGACAGCCGCGAATTAATTAAATTCAGAACGCGACGCCGCGGCGCGGAATTTCGAATATGTTGTATGCCATGACTGGGGGGGGATGGTGAGAGTTTCCCGCCCACCTGGATATCACGGTGACACGATTATTCATATTGAAGCGAAGCATCGAGAGAAGGTGTCGTAGATTATTTTCGACAATTTTTTATACAATCTGTCTGTGGAAATTGTGGGGGAATGCGAGGAAGGTTCCTGTGAGACGAATCTGCTTTAAACCCGAGGTAATCGTGCTGGAGTGAGATTTCGAGTGAAAGTTGTAGAATGTTTCTTCTAGTATTTAATTTCGCAATTTAGAGTAGGTACTTATAAGAGCCTGTGTACCGTCATTTTGGTTGAGATCCGCGACCCCAGATTTGGATCATTCAAGCACGACGGGAGAGAGGTTCCACGTACTCCGAAGTGGTCTGGCACGCGGAAAATATACGAAGCATTCGAGGGACAATGCTCGCAACATAAATATCGAAGGAAGCGGACTTATATTTCGTCGCGGGTGTCCCCTGCACAAAGGAGCAGGGAAACTGCACGGACGTCAGAATTCTGAGTATAATAAACAGAAATGTAGAAGAAATAAAATATGAATGAAACGGAAGATCAGAAATATCGGCGGGAGTTTTTACGGAACAGCGTCACGAGTTCTGCTCTGCGTCAATTACTATTTCAATTGGCAAGATTTCTTTAAAAAGAAAGGGAGGATCGTTGCGTCAAAATGAACACGTCTCTCTATCTAATTTTGGCCCCCCGGATCTTTTGGAGAACCGTCCGCTCTTGGCACATCGGGGCGCGATGCGAATAAGGAAAGCGCCGAAGAAAAAGAGGCAACTGCATTCCGTTCCATACGGCGTTATTTGCACGAAGAGACCGAACGCGCCTCGGTGCAAACAACCGATAAACATGCGCGATGCTTTGTCATCGCAATGTGCCAGAAGAAGGCGTCGTTGGGGCTTATTTGCGAAACGATAAGCTGCCGCGACACGCTCGGATGCGTCCCCGATTTTCTCGCCCATTTTTTTTTTTCGGTCAAGACTGAATTAAACAGAGTTACACCTTTGGGCACCAAGTGGCTTAAAAACTCTTCTTTTGAAATTCGCGCGCATGCCTGTTGCAAGGATCGAGCTTGAAATGCTTCGTGGGAAACCTGGGTTGAGAAGTATAGTATACCGTGGGTATGATGTTATGTACAGTGAGTATTTATAACGCCTCTTCCGATTTAACACGTGCACCACCATGTCACCAGTTACAAATGACGTTCAACCGAAATTTTTGCGAAATAAATCCATTTTTAACTAAAATTTTAAAGAGGGTGTACAATATTAGTAACACCTTACTAACGAGCATTCTCTGTCTGCACATTATGTTAAGTGAAGTGTAAATTGGAATGCATGTATTTCAGTGGATTATTCACTGCAATCAGCTTTCGAAGATCAGACGTTTTACAGGAAGAAATAAATAGTTTCTAAAGTTACCTGCAGATCTGTAAATAGAAAGTTTTTGCTTAATCCCGAAGATAATTCGTCATGGTAGTCATGGTGAAATGCCACCTTCGCGTTCCTCTGCCGAAAAACGCGAACCCTTTTGCACTCTCGGGGCTCTCTTTTCAGGGAAACGGTTCTAAAGATAGGGGACGTGTTGTAACCTTTTAAAACCGTCACGGCCCGCCGTTCGCCCCTGGCTCGCTTTATACGGCCCTAATTTGTCGGGGCGATTCGAGAATCGGGCAGATTCGCGTCGATCACTTTTAATTGCCCGCGAACATCTGCGGCTGCACACGTAGCCGGCCAATTGTGCCCAATGATAAACAATGAAACACACGCGAGATAATGGCCTCCCTCGAGTGGCTTTTACTCTATCGATCGATTGTAATCATTCTCGAAGAAACTGGTTCGTTATCAGCAAGCTGAACTTGCTGCTGAATGTTTCCGTCGCGGGGATATCAATCATTTTTTAACGTACCCTCGTACAGATACTGATAAGTTGTTGAATGGCGAATTAAAATAGGATCTGATAACTAAATTCTGATAATCGCCACGTAATTCCAAGGCGCTCACGTGTGGAGCAAAAGCTTCGACAAAACGCAGATGCTGCTGAATTGCATGACAGAACATGCTACTTTCTAATGTTGATTACCATATTAATGCTCGAGCTGAACTTCAAATACCAAGAGTACTTTGAAAATTCCCAAAGAAGATGTTCCGGATACCACTAAACGTAGCTTTCTCAGCACTTTGTACCCCTTCCATTTTCAAATACACTCTTACCCACTTGCCAATTTTCGAATTACCTATTGCTTCATTTTTATAATTAACACAACACGCATTTTCAGTTCAATGCCATTCTCACGTGTGAACATGTACACCATCAACTTCATTGTAACTTTCTACCACTGGAGTAAGACAAGAATGGAACTTAGTGTTATCACAACAGAAATGCTATTCCATCGTCCAATGTTGAATAATGTTGAATATTCCTATAACAAAGATTCTACTGCACCTGGAATCACAGCCAAATCCCCTACTCCCTACAGAAAACCATGTTCTACGGAAACTGTGCACGACAACCCGCGGTGAAGCTTGCATTCCCGCACAACATGCGCGAACGGACCCAGATCGCCATCATCGGAGCGCTGCCGTCAGCGTCTACTCTGGCGCGTGCCAACACGCCCCCGAATCTTCGAAAACAGGGTCGTTTCGCTTACCGATTGATCGAAACAGCCGCATGCCGTGGCGGCGAATCGGAGTGAACGGAGTGGTCCACGGACGGGCGATGGAGATGATGACTGCTGCCTCCCCGTAGCTGGTCGCGGATCTTGATGTCGCACGAGAGCACCGGTACCGGCTCAAGGTCACGTCGTCGGACGAGTTACGGAGCCACGAAACGCGACGCTCGGGCGTGGCGTTCGCCAAAATGTCGCTTCTCTATCGGGAGCACCTGGGTAGCCGTAGCGAAGTCGTAGGATCGAAGAAACGCGGTCGGTTGGCGGATCAGGAATATGATGCCACCTTGGTGAAAGCCTTCGCGAAGAAGAGGGCTCCCTTGCCGCGGCGAGTGCCGCTCCCGCTAAGCGGAAGATTATCTAAATAGACTTCGTGCTACCAGAGGGAGGGAGAACGGGACAAGGGGGGAGAGGAGGAGATGGAGAGAAAGAGAGACGGAGAGGACCCGAAACGAAAAGGTATTTATACGTCTTGTCTTTTGGAGAGCTGGTGGATCAGCGACCAGGAACATCCCTTCTTTGCCGCCTTCGAGTGGAGACTGGCCGGATATCACGTGGGTCTTTGATGTTTACTTGCCCACGGATCGATCTATTCACTCTCAAACTGAAGAGGATTTCAATGGATGCTACTGTATTTGGGATGGTAGGTATCGATGCCTACTTAGCACAAATGCTAATCTGTCAACTCCAAAATCGGCTGTTTGGTAATACACGCGCGAAGTGGAGCAGAGTAAATCGGGGCAAGAATTGTGGGGGAGAAACTACCCCCTTAGAGAATATCGATTTCTTCAACTTGTGGATAACACAAATTTTATGGTCTGAGATATTTCGTCCATTTGGAGCGTGAAAGTTGTAGCTGATCGTGAACGTTTGGAGTGGAATGGATGGATGTAAGAAAAACTAATGGGTGTAGAGGTAGAATTGGTCGTTGCGTAATTCGAAGGGAATCGATGTTAGGAAAATTTCTATGATCAGTAGATAATACGTGGATCATTGAGTGTCGCGTATGAAAAGGAACGATAACGCAAGTGACGCGAGGCTTCGATAAATCGATCCTTCACGCACGATTGAACAAGATCCCGTGATACCGATCAGTGCGAAATAATTCGCTATAGAAGCAATGTTAAATCGGAATTTCTATTACCTTAATGAAATTTTCAATATCCATAAATAAAGAGGACGCATTCTGTCTGGAATATTTTCACGAACCGTAAACGCGTATGTATGAGCTACTTTGAGAGTGTAAAATAATACTGATAATCAGATAGCCAATAGCATGGTTATGTGATATCGATAAGGTAAAATCTTCGAATATTTTCGCACCTGTCTTAATACAGCTGCGAAAACTGATTGCTCCGTTCGGCATTTGGAATTCCTCGGTTAATGTCGCGACAGTGAACACTATTACTGAGGTATTTATTCATTCACACAATTGCATCCAGCAATCGATGTAATAAATTTAATAAGTATCTTTACTTGACCGGTGGCTTCCCTTCCTTAAGGGGGGAGACCATTTCTCTGGATTTCTCCTTTTTCACATTTCCTGAAAGACATACGTTTCAAGAATGCTTTCTCCAAATTTTACGAAGAAATTCGTAAAATTGACGGAGATACAGTATTTTCAGTGCAGCGGTTTGAACGTGTTTTTCTGAGAATGACATTTTTCAACCGCGTTGACAGTATACAGAGAAAACTGTACATCCAATTGACACGAGCAAGGGCATTTATTGTACGAAAAACCCGTCTCTACTATGTGACGATCAGTTTCTTTTAATGAACGGCCTCCTTCTATTTTTTTTATCAACATCTTTACCCCAAAAAATAATTTCTTTTTCAGCGGTCCGCCATTCTGTTATCTTTCGCGATATTGACTTATTTTGATCGTCACGTAATAGAAGTAGGCTTCTAGTTTCCATATTTTGTTGTCTTTTTGAATTCGGATTAACCATATGGCTAAAGCACTGTCAACGCCACAGATTTTACCGCAGCGCACATTTTGACGAAGAGTATACCGCAAAGGGATTTATGAATTTGATTGAAAAAAATTTGTTTACCCTTCAATGTGTACATATTAACTGTACTAAGCAATACATTGAATTACTGGCGTTGTTGTTTGAAAAAATCCCGAAACACCCTTACTTTTCAGACCATTACAGTGGTTTCCCCCCTTAACTAGAAAATTCTCAATTCATTAAGTTCACCCCTTCGTACTTAGCTATCGCGTGAAATCGAAGTCTTCCTAAATAATACATATTATCTAACATCCCTAGCTTCCTAAATTCACATTCTCCACTTCAACACAAGCATCTTTCTCCCAGAAACAAACGAAGAACCAAAGAATCTTCCTCTGCAACAAATGCATCGCTCTTTCCAAACATTCCATCCTCCAATCCCTCCACCGACAACCTAACGCAATCATTTCGTATCTCCATAAAAGCACTGAACTAATATAAAGTAACTACCATGCTTTCCCTTAATTTCGGCTGGAATTATAAAAGGAACCGCGGGATTACAAAGGCTGCCCAGAAAAATTGCGCATGCACAAGCGACTCGTGCGCCAGCCACTTTCTCGTCCCCCGTTCCGCGCGTTCCTTTATCATCGCGAGGATCAAGATCCGTCCCCCGCGTCCTCGATTTTCGAGGGATTTATGTCCCTCTATGAGACGAGATCGAGAAGCACCAGCACTCGATACGGGCCGTCGTTTCGGCGTAGCGTAACTGGCTGGGAAAGATCGGTGACACAAGGCGAAGGTACGCGCATTCCTAGCACAATGCCGATTACTTTTCCCCCCCGAGAGGATCGCCGAGGAGCAGCCGGGTCTTCCGGCATCGCCGAGATTACTGGGCGAACTTCGACTTTCACCGATCGATAAAAAATCCACATCTTTTCCGCTCGAACAACGGACCGCCGCTGCGCAGGACGATCGAACATTATATTCATAAATAGCGGGCCCCCGACGTGCTCCATTGTACTTTCTCATACGGTTATCGAAGCTGCACTCGTTCCCCAGGAGGACACGGTTCGTGATTCTGGTACACTTTAAGAGGGATACTCCAGCAGGTGGAGTATTTTAGGTGGTAGCATTATCGAGACTCGCGGCATACTAATGGAGCACTGTGTTTGGAATAGGGATTACGATACCTTTTTGAAAGGAGAAGCATATTGATTATTTTAATTGCGATATGGTAGCGATCGAGATCGAAAGTGATACCTTCATACGAGTTTTCGAGTAACTCCGAGCGGAGACTACTATTGTTTCTGTTGATACCAGGAAATTGTGGTAGTTCTGTCGTCATTCAGATTTTAATCTCAGATTTTGTCTTAGTTTAAAAGGTTTGCGTAGGGATACTAACTCCAGAAGGATACGGATCATGACGGTATGTAATATAACGTCTTAAAAGTGAGATTTAGCTAAGTGAAATATTCTAATCCAGATATCCCGAGGATAATAAAACAGAGCATTCGTTTTAGTGAAAATATCTAGACTTTTTCATTAATCCGAAGGTGAAACTGACTAAATTCTTGTTTATACGTCAATGACCCTTCAGACCAGCATCCAACTAGAGCGGAATAAGAATCGCACGTATTCTCACATGTGTGAATGCAAAAAAAAATTCTGTGTACAGTATTGTGACTTTTGCCGTCGCATTGGAATTCATAAGTTCGTTTCATTATTAGGGATTCTTTGGGGAATGAAATCGCTGTCAGCCCTGCAGATAGTAGGCGTCGAGGTGTGTATTTTAAACAACAATGTCAAGATCCCTTCCGACCAGGATTCCACAGAATGATTACTTACTCCTGCGAGGGTTTGAAAATGCTTCCCCTGATGGCATCCGCGTAATTCCACTCGAGAAAGTATTCCCGTTCGACGACTGTGAAGATATCCATAACAGGAACTTGGTCGAACCAACGGTGGCCAGTGCACGAAAAATCACCTATCCACAGCCTTTCCGCGAAGCACGAACTCCGAAAGACACTATACCGACACGTTGCACTTCGAAGCAGAGATCTTCCCAATTCTCGAACCCGCCAAGCCGGGTGCCGTTCCCAAACGATCGTTGACTCGATGTCGTTCAATCGCGTACATTACTCGACAGCCAGCGCAGCACGGATAACGATAATAAATATTCTACAAATCTAGATGCTCCACTTCTGTCTGCCCGTTCCTTTCCAACTTCGATCCGACTGCCTCTTTCTAAACGAATTCTGAATCGTTCCGACGATCGAAAAGACACGCTGCTCCCCGTTCCCGGCCCGTGCCGCGACCAATGGTTTATTGAGAATCTTCGCCCAGTCGGATTCGAGATTTCGCTGAAGCGTTCGTGCGTTATCTAGACGAGAGATAATATTATCATAATATTGAATTTATGACGAGTCCGCTGGCGGATCGTGAACGGTAAACAAAACCTTTGACTCGCGAATGAAAAATTCGTCCCCGTTTTTCCAGAGGTGGCTGCTTCCCCGCGAAGTAATTTTAAAGTCAAATGTGTGACTAGATGAGTAAATCACGAATACGGTTTTCGCGGGGCAAGTTCGCGTATCGACACAGAGGCATCCTTCACGATCCTCCGAGCGTTGCAAAGATCACTTCTCTCCGATCTTAATTAATCACGAATGCACTTGGAATTAAACGCACGGAATGCAGCGGCACGGCGACGATACGAAAGCACTTTCACTTCTCGCGAAACATTTTTTTCCGCGCGGCTCGATCAATTTTCGAGCCTTAATTGATCACGAATCATTCGGGGGGGGGGGGGGGGCGATACCATCGAGCGATCGTGCCTCGGCGACGGTCTACGGAGGAATATAAATATTTTTCCTTTTCGACGTGCTCTGTACTTTTATCTTAATCTGCCGTAAGTGCGCGTATCGCTTTATCAGTTCACGAGAAACGGCACCGTGCGCGCTTTGATTTGCTCGAAGAATTCAGGCCCCTCGTCGCAATGGGAGCATTAATCTCCCCCCCTCCGACTATATATACGCGGGATTGTATTCAGCAACAGTAGCAGATTAAGGATGCTAATGCGAACCACTTAAACCAGTCCCGTCAAGAAAATCACCCGTCTCTTCCGTTACTCGGGACGATTAATTGATTAATTACTCACGCACGAAAGCACAGAATGGAATCTCACGCTAATCGTTACAAAACGTCCGCTTTCCCCGCGTCGCGGACGTACGACCATTCCTCCAGCCGAGAACCTTTCAGTTTCTAGCATCCACTAATAGATCCTCATCCGTCGAATCACTTAACCTCTCGAATTCTCTGTCCGCGTTAACGAGCCAGCTCTCCGCGCACCTCTGGTCACGTATCGCCGAATCGCAGGGGCCTCAAGGCACAACCCAACCGGACAGATACAACCCCGCCGTACAGTTCCTGACGAGAATTCACTGAACGATCCACGAGACGTGGTAAATCCTGTTCTGGGCGAAGGATCATCGGTGGACACACACGTATCCCGTCTCGATCCACGCGAATCCAGGCGCAACAGGAGCAGGGACGAACGCACGTCCAGGATCACGATCGAGAGGCCCAGGTCCGGCGATCGTTGGTACGCTGAACGGATCGACGGATCCAGCCAGTTCGGTGGGCTCACCCAGGTTTAATTATCGCCGCGTGAGGCTGCAGGCAGCATCTTGGCGTGGAGCAAGTGCGCTCCGCGTTGATCCAGACGTTGGGACCGCTCGGCGACGCTGAACCGTTCTGGTGTAATCGAGGCGATACACACCGAGGCCGATGTGGTTTCACGGCAGACGAGAGACAGAGAGAGAGAGGGAGAGAGAAGGGGGTTACATCAGATCACCGAGAGACACGCTGCTCGTTTCCACGACGAGAGACGACAGGCCGATCGAGAACGGATATCTGGCGTTGTTCGGCTGGGCCGCGCGAACGCCGACGACGAGGAGCTGGTGGCCGACAAATGGGCGTCCGGATCCAGCTGGGCACAGCGAAGACCTGGCCCGATTCGACACGAACAGACCATGGCGTGTGTGCACGAGCCGAGCCGGACCCGACAGCACGAACCGGTGCGAAGGGAACCTTCGACGTCGCGAGAGAGTGTGCGAGAGAGACCCGAACGGGGCCCAATCTCACTAGAGGGGACCTCTATAGCGCCTTTCTCTTAACTCCAGGCCCGAGCGGCGTGTGCGTGCAACTGGGAGAATTCTCAGCTCGTGGTGCCACGAAAATTCTCGTCGTGTTTCTTCTTCCTCCGAGCTCCTTGTAGTAGGTACTTGCAAATGCTTCGCCATGCTCCTGGGGCCAGTGGGATTAGATCGGGTGTGATTGAACTTTTTCCAGCAGGGATTTGTTGAAGGAGACTTTGGTTGGATGCGTTTAAGCAATCGTGCGAATTTAATCCTTTCATTTGGTGACAAATGTGATAGGCTCGTTTCCCTTTGCCTTGGTTCGTTGTGACCTTCACTTGGTAATTTCGTTTTGGCGGGAAAGGATTGTGTTTCGAATGCTACTCGTTGTGTTGGAGTATACAGTAATTCTGTGAGAAATCGTGAAGCTTCTGTAGGATTGTTTTCGTGTTCCTTCGAATGAAATTTTCATCCTGTTGGGAGTAAGAGACGACAGCAGGATAAATGCCATGCAACTGGCCGAAAAGGAGTCGACCATACCAAGTTTTCGATAACTCTAATATCTCGAAGCTTGAGTAAGTCTACGGAACAATCTTTTTCTAGTTCCTATTTGCATTATGAGCCACAGAACTTAAATAAATGTTATACCTTCCAACCTCTTCTACCACGATTTATTTCAGAATTACAAGTTCTCCAGTTCAAATTCATTGTAATCGCCTGTGTTTAATTTCAAGTCAACTGTATGATATTACAGTTTTTCTTCGTGCACGTTCGACGTGAAATCGCGAAGATGTTTCAACAAGTTTTTGTGGACCGATTCCGTTTTGCGACGTGCACTGCGTTCCCGCTTGAAAAGCGCAATCCCAACGAACAAGTTTAATTACACTTCACTGGTTTATTCGGCGCATCTTAAAATTTATTCCCGATGACGCGAGCGACATTTCACGCAGTGACTTTTCTTGCGACCCCTCCCGTTCGCCACAGACGCTATTCACTTAACAAAGTCCAGCTCGAAATTCATCTTGATTTCATCGTGATCGGCGCTGAGTAAACATCTTAGGAAGCAATCTGAAATATTGCTCACGGAATTGACGGTGGTCACGCGATTGCTTTTCGAATTGGAGTGATTTTCACGCAGTACGGGGTCACGAGAGCAACAAGTATCATCACGCGATGTAATTACTGCTATCCTTTAGACACTCCTTATTGACAGGATGTTTTGCTTGAACTTTGTCAGCGGTACGTGCGGAAACTTCGGTTTCTAATTACAGATAATCCACGGTCGGGCAATTTAGAGTATTGATAACATTTGTTATCTTTGTAAAGTATGAACAGCTTCGAGACCCAGGAAACTTCTATTTTCAATGTTTCTACATTTTTAAGGTTCAATTTTCTGTATTTCATGCCACTTGATTTCTTCAAGGCGTATAGTCATTTTAAGCGAACGGCGCACTCAATGAATGTTAAAAATTTTAGCGAAATTATTCGCAGTCTTTCGAGCCTCTTCAGCTTCTTTCGGTTCTGATGAAATAATGCAGCAACTTAGTAACGTTGGATTCGCTCATTTTGCGTAACCATAGGCAAAGTCACGTGCCGGCTGTTCATTGAAAATCTATTAGTGTTGCCTTTACTAACAACGTAACGGCAACTCCACGAGACTTACCATTCACCAGGCTGGGATATGGCTTCAAGAATGGAAACGGCGGCAACGTTGTACGCGATGCCTACACTGACACCTAAATTGAGAGTCACTTTAAGGCTAATTCACACTTTGAAGACGTGAAATGAATTATACAATTAACACTTCCATCACAAACATGTTATCCTCCTACATCGTGTTTCACTGGTATCATAAAAACGATCCAAGCGTTTTCCGAAATTCATATTTGCCTTTGTCCGTAATGAAAATCCAGACGAAATGAAATCAATTGATAAGCCAAACAAGAGTTTATTACATATTTTCGAAAGGGAATATAGGAAAGTTGGGTCGGAGCATTTTGCTTTCCGTCAATTTGCTCTATACCAAAGAGAGTAGGTAAAGAAATGGTGATGTATGTATTAGCTTCAAGTGAAAAGACCTTTTATCAGTTTTTCTTAGAAATACAATTGCACACATAATCTTCTAGAAGCGCACACCGTTGAAGTGTGGATCACACTTTGTAGTCGTCCTCCAGAATTGCCAAGGCACCAGCATGGTGGTGCACTATCTTAGAAAATGATAGAGAACAATTATAAGGGAGGACAGAGAATTTTGATGGCTCGAGAGATTGAGAGAGGTTCCACGCATTCATACTTACATATTTATAGCTTTTGGACTAGCCGGGTTTCAGGGGACTACGAAACGCATCTGCTGCTCCAAGATTGGTCTGCTACTGCGCAAAATATCCATGGAGCTCTTGCCGTAACCTGCGTGGCAACATTGCGCCCTTCTTCCCTCAAGAAAGTAGCAATGGATGTAGTGTCCCGCAATCCCTTTGATATTAGATATGCCTCCAATAGCGGTTCGATGTATACCTATACTTGTAGATCGAGTGCCAGCTATGGTATAAATTCCCCTCGCTGCAGTTACTTAGATCGAAAATACCACCACTCCCACGTTACTCTTCTAACCAGTTCAATACCCCGAAATGTTCCTCGAAGAAACCAATTTTCCTCACCTAATTTTATACCGTTTATACCCAATTTCTTATGAAAGCCATACGTGTTCTTTCATGATAAATTGGGAAGACTCAGACGATGATGCATTGACATCCAATTTTTATAAAAATACATTACAAACTCGGAACGTATATACGTACATACATTCACGTAAATTCTAGAGCTTTCCATTGAATTGTGAACCTTCCGAGAGTTCGCTATTAAATGCCCGATCGAAGACTCCACTGGACATACAATATCTGAAGCAACACGCGCGTCGTTGCTTTCAATTACATCGTTTAGGTTTAAAGGCTTAAAGACTTTAACGGGCGTTCGGTGCATTCCTGGCTAAAATCACAGTAATCGTGTATCAGTCTAGAAAATTGCCAGGGTCTTTTATCAGCGTGGTTATCGCGCCTATAACTTCATTGTTTCATGAGCCTCGTTGCTAACGGTATCGGAGCATGTATCCAATTAGACAGGAGATTCCTATCATTATATTTAGGTAAGTTTACGTGACTGAACATTCAGCGCATTCAACGGGGGTCGGTTTTGTTTTATGACTACATTATCAGTCGCAGATCTTATCTGGTTTCAGTAGGTTTATTTTCTTTTGCGGTACCAAAATGGCTGCCGCGGAAACCGCAGGCAGGTAATACGAAACCATTGAACTACATTTTCTACGGGTTAATCACCGACAATGCTCGACTCCTGATAATATTGCATACATTAACTGCGATATTTTTAACCACGCGTTGTCAAGCTACGTTTTATCGAACGACCATATTCTTCCGTCATTATCTACCATCGATGGTTGTGAAACCAATATCTAAACGATAGGTTGCCAGTCACTTGGAAGCTGTGACTCCTTTATTAAATCATATATACCTTCGTATGTACTTCCATATGTATGTGATCGATGAAGATTATAGTTCCTTAGGTAGCTTTTGGTTTCATCTACTTTCATTTCATGCTGCGGCTTCTTGGATACACCAACGTTAGTTGAAAAACATGCCTATTTTCTCAATTATCGCTTGAACTTCTTGAGATATTTAAATAATGCAACTATAAGATCTTCATAAGAAAAGTGTTTATTTATCTCTAAATATACAAAAATTGGAGTAAACGTGTACAATTCTGCTTTGTATAAAGTAGCTCTTAGTGTTTTATTCGTGGGAACGATGCTGAATATTTAAAATTAATTGAATTCTCATTCTCAACAACTTATATTTAATGTGTTTTCTAATTTGAGAACACTTGTTGTGCATTAAAAACATGGCTACTAATAGATGGAACCTTGGAGGCTAAGATGAACGCCTCTGAAAATTGAAAGAACCGGCATCGTGACCCGCTCACAAAGTGGAGGGGATCTGAATGCTGACACGGCGCCATTAACAGTACGCCTACTGACTCCTGCATGGGAGTGTTTGCCAGCCGTGAGATATTTCCTAAATGCTTGAGACGTTCGAATATTGGTGATCATAGGCCACGGCATCGCCGCAGAGAATTCACTTAAGAAATTTTTTTTCAAAATAGTAAGTAGACTTCCAGAACTGTAAGAACCATTCGAAATCGTACCTTGCGACACGCCACATGGTGCGCATGGTAAAGTGAATCGTCGACTCGTATAATGTGTGCGTGTAAAACATCCAAATATAATTCCAGGCTTCGTTTACGCAATAACACAAAACGTTCAATTCAATCATTTCTTTTATCCATTGCTACTCAGTTCCTAGATAAAGCTGCTCCATTCTGATACGTTTCTGGACAAGTTTCCTTCACTTTTCATTTTAACGTTTAACTGTAGAATTTTCGGTCATTCTGGTACTGTACGTTTCGAAGTATTGAAAAATGAACATTGCAGACTAAAAATTTGTCGATTGTGCTATATAAAAGTTATTTTTCGCTCGATTTGTGGGTAATTTCACCAGTTGGTATCTCGGTGTGTAAGTTGGTAGACCTGTTGCGCGTCGACGCCCAAGCATCTGATGCACTAATAACAACAAGTGGGTGGAGTTTATTAGTGGGATCATCCACGCTCTCTGATAGTTCATAAGCACAGCAAAGATCATTAATGTGAATCTCAATTTTGACAGAAACATGGCTGTTTTGGAATCCTGTTGGTCACCATTTGTCTGGACGAACAGTGTTAAGACAGGATGCAAAGCTATTGCTTTCTACACGATTGTAAGTATTTTTATTTATCAATTATCAATTTATCAATTAATCTCTCCTTTTTATGTATCTTTACCCCTTGTTTCAGGCCGTCAGTATAATACTTGTTACACTGATCTGTTACCAATTAAATGGAGGTGATTCAACGCAATTGTATAATCCTTTATTTGAAGCTGATATCAGAGGATGTAAGTTACAGTGCATACCGATACAACTATACACCGTTGGTTATGCGTCTTACACATGAAATTTTTCAGCTATGCAAGTTGTTGGAGGCTTCTTCATCCTGTATTTTGTTCTCTTAGTCATATCAGCATTATGTATAGTATATGGATTGAGAGAAGGAATACGAGGATGGTTGCTCCCTTGGCTCATACTATGGTTCATTGCGTGCCTATTTCAACTAGTCTTCGGACTTTGGCTTGTAGGAGGTTACTATATCTACGTAAGTTACATCGTTAGAAGAAGAATATTGGTATATTCTAAAGAGATCCAAGCGCTGATATTTTGATATTCAATTTCTAGCTCGACGCGGCGTTTGCAGCAATGTGCAACTGGTTTTGGATGTCGTACAATGTAAGTATTCAATGATCTATGCATCGCATATTCTTACTAACTGTATCTTCACATCGCACGTTCGTATGTTTGCAGATATATTGCTGGTTAGTTGTTCTGTCGATGTACAAGATAATTGAAGAATTGCAGTCTCCAAATATAGAGCTTCTGTGGCCCTGAGTAGTCGTACAACAGTAGTTATAAGACACAGAGTACATTAATTGACACCAAAGTAAGATACAGTGTTTTTACGAATTGATTAATACTCTTTCTATTTTATACATTTCTTTAAAAGTTAGTCAGTCAACAACATTGCTTGAAAGTCACTTGAACACCGACAATATTAATTATTTATGTTAAGATATTTAATACTACCGTTGTTGCAAGTACGTAAGTAGCATACTTAAGTGTCAGTAATGTACAAGTAGTTGAATGTCTGGAAAGTTTATGACTTCCTCGTTACAACAGAAGACTGACGATGGTCTGAGGAAACATCCGTCCAAATTACAAAGATCTTTGTACTTTTGTTTGACAAATTTCAGTAACAGAGTTTTGTAATCGGTTGCTTTACACAACCAGAAGAATATATGTTTGTAATAAACTTTTGTAAGAAAGACAAACATTCTGGTATCAATTTGTTACTTGAAATTGGATATTCCGCAATATTTGTGGAAAAATCATGTACAATCAACTCGTGACAAGGAGGTTAGTACTATTTATGTTTAAAGTTAATATATTTCGTGAATAAGCGATCGTTAATGTTACAAGTACCCGAGACTCAAACGATATTATGTTCGTTGTATTATGAAAGAAGAATGTCGACATCTGATTGTAAAGTAAGCAAATCAATAAATTTCGAAGTAAAGAAGCAACGAACCTAAGAATAGAAGAATTCGTCATTTCTGTGCATTCTGGAATGGACCTTTAGTGTCATGTCGAGGAATTCCGAGATCTTCCCGTTAATGACAAGTATATTAGAAACTTGCTAATATAAGCTTTAATAATGATTACTTACTGTGACATACATTCACTGAAAATTAACAACTGCATAACGAGTACGGATAATATTATTACGACATTTACGACGCTTAACCGCTTACTTACAACGGTTGAATGGCGGTAAAAGTCGTACTACTGCAAATGAAACACGAACTAGAAGGAAATCGTCGCCACCTAGTGGACGTTTCGGAACTAAAGTTCGAGATTTTGAAGTGTTGTACAGATGCGGTAAAGGACAAGGTACCAAATATCTAATGTAGATTTTTGTCACAAGGCTCAGGGGATCTGATGAAAATAAATTAATTTAATGAAAATAATAAGTAACCATATGAATTTCGTACCTCTATGAGTGCCATAGACTTAGAGGTTGGAATACATTTTCATAGATGGCACAAAGATGTATTCGATAGACCGTTTTACTTTATCGCAAATTTAAAGGAAATATTGTCTGTTGGATATTGTTCAAACCGCAGTTAAATGATTGTTTAGTAAAAGTATCTTTTCCGATAATCAAGTAAGTTAAATTCAAACTTTAATAATTTGTCTTGAAATAACGTGAGTTACTGAATCACTGAACTATGATTCTTATAGATGCAATGATTTTTGAAAAAAATGTTTAATACTATTATCATAATATTAAAATAATATCTGCGTAATAAACGTTCGTGTTATGCGGTCACTGATGAAGCGTGTATAGATTGGTGCATAATAATCTGATGCAACAGAGTATGCACTCAATCAATTGCGGATGCAACGCACTTTGTACCGTGTAATAGAATTTTAAAAAGCGCGATTAATGTATTCTCATGGCGCTCGAAGTGAATAGCAAAGTAGAGGAGCCCTTATGACTGTCAATTTGAGTTACTGAACGCAATAAGAACAACTTGTTGAACTTTATGGCCCTACTTTTACCAGAGATTCACAGAGAGATGAATCGGATAAGTGAAGGAACAGATGTAATGCATCGAAGAGCGGCAATATTTGTTGCCATTTTATTGTTTATGGTATCGGCCTGCCCTTGAAATAATTTTCCCGGCAAGATCAAGCACGTACGCCTAAGTTTGCTGACACCGCGTTTCCACGATCGTAGGTGCAGCTTTATTAAAAGAAGCGAGGCACTTTCTAAGCCTCTCTCAAGTTGTCGTGTTCCTGATACGGTGATTAATGACGACTCGAGAAATCCTCCCTCGCGGACTACCGTGTTCGCGTCTGTCGAAGTCGATATTAATGGTCCAGTCCTAGTGAAATGTTTCGTATCTTGCATGTAATTAGCGATTCTGCCTGTCCTCGGCGGAGAGAGCGAGCGCCTGACAAATTTTACCACGAGGCGATGCTCCCCGCCCATGCAAATTAAGATAATGATCGTTAATGGTGACACAAAGCGTTTCGAGAAAGTTTTATTTATTAGCCTCTATTAATAATATCCCAGCGGAATTAAATTAACGTCATCGCTTGTCGAGCCCGTTGTTCTTGCCCAAGACATAAGTTCAAACCTGGTGGAACTGTTTCGTAAGCTGATTCAAGACTCAATTTATATGAAACTGACTCGAGGAGAATTGACCACCGCCTCTCACGAATTTGTATAAGAATTTTTTTACAGCAGCTACGAGTTCTTTCCTTCAAATGCCAGATGATCCACCGCGCGTATATATCCCCGCTTGGGCGCGGAACGGAAAACGTCAGCAGAGAACGGACGGAGGAAAATTTACAACCGCGGATATTCTTTTCGACGCGACTTTCGACTGTCGACAATGGTTTCATGAAAGATGGTAGGTATAATAACGTGCAGTCTTTATTGTCACGACGATACTTTCACTTCTCGAGCCGACCACACCCGGGGCAATCGATCTCGATGATCATAAGCATCTATAAACATTCGTGCTACGAAACGATACCTCGTATTTACGACGATTCGATATCCACTGGACTAACGGGAGGAAACGTTAACTGCAAATTGAAACCGCTCGTTTCGCGGTAATCGGAGCTAAACGCTCGCTGGATCTCGCGAGCAAACTCAATCCCGAAAATTGCTTCTGTAATTGCGCCGAAGTAAGAAATGCTATTCAATCACCGACGCGTTACTACTTCCGTTGCACTTTACTTTCTAATCTGTCTTCCAAGACGTACACTCCTAGATCTCTCGAAATATGTGATCGCATTTTATGTTTACGACCTTCGAAGCATTCTTACAATTTCCGATTCTATTAATGCGGCTTATAAACCGTGTATTTCTCCACCAGTGCCAAATCTCGGTGCCAAAAATTCCCCAATATTATCGCGCACGCTGGCAGCAGATAAAGGACAAAGAACTGCAACGATAGCCGTCGGATCGCCGGAATCGGCATTGAATGCACGTCGAGGAGTTTCACGGTTGTTCGCCGTGCAGGTAGCGTTCCTCGCAGCGCCGTCTTTCCTTTCCCGATAGCTCTACATGCGCATACAGGCCGCATTAAATTGTAGGCGGCCACAGAAGTGCTGATAAGACTGATACCAGCGCACGGGGCGTCCATAAATGGCGTGTAAAAGTATGAATGGAACATTCTTCTTCCACCGATAAAGCGACGAGAAAATGCCCCGTGCTCCTTTATAGCACCGTTCCAATCCCCCCGTCCGCGTTTCAACGCTGCTGCGCCGTAGATCAGGCTTCCACGATGAATTATTAAATTCCCCGATGCCGTGCACCGTTCGCCACGCACTCGCCGCGGAATCAATTTTATAGGCGAAATTATATTTTAATAGATATTCATTACACCGGGCTCTCCTCGACCGGCGCTGGTGTATCGGGCGTGTATAATGCGTCACGGTTAACGGTCAAGAGAGCGATTAGATCTTTTTACATCGTAGCAAGTGGTAGGACTTCTATATCGGAATAATTCTCCAAGTATCCTCGAACACAATGCAGGATATGCAAAGTTTATGGAGACAGGAGGAATTTTGAAAACGGATGTGTACCTCTAACTAACCTCGTTAGTCAACTAGCCCCTGGTCTCCCCTACTGCATTTGGGCAAATGTTTCATGGATTATTCTAATTTAAAGAACTGTCAAACTCCAAATTCAGAAGAAAGTTGGGTATTAACTAGGTAATAGCTAGGGTATTAACATCTGTTAATTGGAAATTGCGCGCACCGAACGTGCCCAGTTTCAATCGTATTTACATGCTCGTAATCGTCGAGACGGAATCGATATGGGATGAAGCGGCATACTATGTGCGCGCATAGTTACAAACGTCGTTATAAGATCATTGGAGCATGAAACTTCGAACCAGTCCCCGGCCGCGCAAAGCGAACGACGCGAATTCTAACGATGACACTCCGCTCGTTTCGTAAGTCCGCTGTCCGCTGATTCGAGGTATCAGATAAGCTTTCAGGGCTTAAACTTTCGCTGTCCGCTGGTCGCGACACGTGTAACGAGACGCGACAGAGTTAATTATTGTTTCAGTTATTGCACGGACGACACGACACTCGAGCCCCGTCCGATCGTGTTCTAAAAACGCGGGACATGCTTATGGTAATGCGCTTAACGTGTCGGCGGATTTTGCAAAAATTCCGTACAGGGTAACCGGGAAGGAAAGAATGCCGCGGGACAAACGAGTGGACTTTGAAAAGCTACGTCCTATCGCGCGGGTCGAGGTAACTTCGCGCCAGAAGATCGGCAGAATCGTTTGTCCCGTGGCAATGAGAGCAACCATGCAATTACCGGCACCCATTACACATTCAGTTGCGAATGAAATATTCATTGTAATCCTTGAATCAGGCCATCATACAGAGCCAATCATGGAACAGCTCAGGATGAACACTTTAGAAGGAGGAAGCCAATCGTTCTCCATTCCTCGCTGGGACTAACTCGAGTCCTCTCGCTAGAAAGCTCATAGATTATTCAGCTTTACAACCTAGCCATCTTGCATACAAATGTAATCACACAAATCTGATCACCGGAATCAGTAATTAAGCCAGTGTGTCTGATGTAAAAATAAATCTCTTTGGCGGGGTACTTATCATCATTTGCATCGAAACTGCGCGCGACTCTTGCCAGCCGGCCGCGCGTTTCTTATGTCGTCCATGCTACAATTTATATACATATTAATGGGCGCAGCTTGGATAAATAAATAACGATAATCGAAGCGGTTTCACGGCCGGATCGATGGCATTTTTCCGACGGCAAGTGTTGAACTGTGCAAACGGGGGGGCGAAGCTGATTGCGACACGCGCGATGCATGCAACGACGCGTTTCTCGCTTTATGTACGCGCGACATAAACTGAATGTGACTGGCTCCTTCCATCTACGCGCGACTGGTCGTGATCTTTTATGAAAGCATAATGCTCGCCCAGCAGATCCACCTCGGGATACTTCACAGTCATTACGAGCGATTCCGCTCCTTTTACCTCGCTCTGTGTCCCGCCACGAACCTCTCCCCTTCGCCCCTCTCTCTCTCCCTCTCTCTCTGCCCTTCTTTTTCTTCATTATTCGCGTTTCGCGCGGCGGAATCGTAAATCGCGAAACCGGCTTAACGAGCGGTGGACAACGAGTCGTGAAACGGCCGAGAAGGGGACCCCGAGGCATGGCCAAACGCGCCGATCACCGATCGGTCGCGGCGATTATAATTGCGCGAGACGAGGGTGAAATCCTTCGAGCACCTACTTATACTCGGCCAGCGAGGATTTCAGGCAGGATCTCAGCCTTTCCGCGATGGACACCTTTGAACTCCTTCGACGTTCAGCCATTCCAACGTACGAATGACGTACCTGATAATCTCCATTAGCAAACGTTCCAGGCACCCTCTCTCTTGGAAAGTTCTTTCACTACCGTGATTTCCCAGTCGAATGAAAGTACAGTGAACAGTCAGGAAGGAATTACTTCTCTACCCTCCCACTTCCACTTTAATCGTCTACCACCAAGCATTGTTCGTTCCTCGTCACCACCCAAACCAAAAACCGAGACTCGCTGCAACCCTCCTGCTGGACTGTGCCCTAGCACTCCTAGCCAACGGCACACGCCACGCGGACCACTGCTCCTCGCGAATGTCCCGCATTTCTACGCGGTGCCATCGACGTGCGTCGAATGTGTCGACACACGCCGAGGAATAAATAAAAGACTCTCTCTCTTTCCCCCTCAAAGCCGGAGCGCTGTTGGGCTATTCTCCGCTTTCTAGCGCGACACAGGGCGCGGAGGACGCGCGGCGCTCGCGCCTCCTTCGACGCAGCTATGATTTACGACGTGCCAGAGAAGAGGTCGTCAGTCAAATTGTTTCACATTGATTTTGAGGCCGCGAGGCTCGCACCGCAGCACCGTTTCGCTGCCCACACGCGACGTAGGTATCTCCGCGAAACCATTGTGGTTTCCAGCCGCTTATTTATGCGCGGCCCGCCGTTTCCGCCCATTCCGCCCTTTCGGGCCGTTGACTCGGTTCACTTGGCCGTCGCACGACAGTTCTGTCGTCGGCTCTATGCCCCGTCCTCTGTCGCGTATTGTCAGCCTCCTCTTGTCTCCTTCCTCCGTTCCACCTCGCCGCCGAGCCCTGCACCGTTTCCATACGCAGCATTTGCATCGCGCGATTTCCTATTCTTAGGACGTTCTTTCGTCGCCCCGCGCTGGACTTTCCTCTTTGAAGCTCGTCATCCGACGACGGCGTACCGGCCGGGGTTAAATTTGGTTCTCAACGGGCAACGCCGCTGGGCGCTGGCCCGCTGCCTTTTTCTTTCGCGGAGGGTGGCTCCGCAGGGTGGACAATGATATTTTTGTTAACTCCCAGACGGCTGAGCTTTGAAGAAGCCTCGCGGGGCCTTTGCCGGCGGAAAAGGAACGAGGTGAACGCGTTGACATGTGAGCCTTGGCGAATCTAATGGACCGTTTTGTGGTAAGGGTCGCGAAATGAACGAAACTGGGTCGTCCCAGATTCTCTTCGCATGCATGCTGTAGCTTATAGTGGGATCAATTATGTCGAGCTTGTAGTTTGTCTACCTCTCTATGTCATTGTATAACGTTTTAGGCTACAGGACGGTTGATAAGTAACGGAAGGTGGCGCAATTCCCAGCAATTGCGCACTTTTAGATACTTTCTGCAGATCGAATTTTATATCGTGACTGGTCGGCTGAAAGCCACGCTCGAAGTTCAATATTTATCGTTCGATCTCCCCCGGAAAAAATAACACTTCACGAAATGTCGGACCGATTTCATCTTTACAACGGCATAGCTGCGGGAAAAGGTCAGGTACTTTTTAAGAAAGCACTCGAGCCATAATCCACCGCGCAACCATTTTTCCGTTCATCGAGGTGTTGGACAATAGCCGCTCGAAAGGGTAACGTTAAATAAACATTTCTCAAAGACGAGCCTTTGACATCGAGGCGTTTAGCCATCCCGAAGATGCGTAATACCCATGCAACAATAACATATGTATATTCTTTAACGCTATTGAAAGACAAATACCCATTGCAGTGAGGATTATTTTTATTTTCTAAAAAGCAGTGATCTTTATTGAAACGCAACGTTTCACTGATAATAGATAGAATGAGTCTGTGAGACTGCGACTGATGTTCGTGAGGGTATTCTTAATTAATTAAGAATCTTAATCGTCGTTTGTGGAAACTTTTGTTTGCAAGGTGCCCCGCGAGAAAGTTACGGTAAATTCGGCCGAGACAAGAGGGAGAAACGGGGCCTGAGCCGACGGAGGCGGACCGACAAAACTCGGAAAGAGGTTTCTCGAAGAATCAGCGGAGATTTTTGCCAGAGCCGCACACGAGGCGCGTATGCAAAAGAGGCCGAGACAGCCTCATAACGTATGTATCTCGCTTTCTATCGGAACCCCCTGGGACCATATTAGTGCATCCTGTATTGCGCAAACTGCAGCGGGCCGCCTGCACTCTGGCTCCATATTAGCCGGTGTGCCCCATCCGCGTCTACTCATTAATTGGACCATTTCTGCGTAATATTATATTATTATACGGAATCGTTCAACGTAATGTGCTTTACATAACGAAGCAATCATACTTCTCGAAGAAATTCAATAATGGTTTCACAGAATTCGTGCGAGGTACTGCTTGGAAAATGCACAACGTTTTCTATATGGTAGATTTTAGAAGAACATTGATAGAACTTTCAAAGTCTGTTGATACATATTCAAAGAGAATTTACGGGGGAGGCCACTGTAATGGTTTGCAACGTAAGGGTGTTTTCGAGAATTTTTTTCAAACAAACAACGCTAGTAAATCAATGTATTGCTTAGTATAGTTAATATGCACATATTGAAGGATAAAAAAAATTTCTTACTCATATAACAATACTCCTCGTCAAAATGTGCGCTGCGGCAAAATCGTTTCTGTGGTGTTGACAGTGCCTTAGCCATATGGTTAATCTGAATTCAAAAAGACAAATATAATTAGAAACTAGAAACTACAAGGTACAAAGTAGATTCGTCATGATCCTCCATAACACGGCCATGAATCATGTTTTATAACAATACCAACCTCAACGCATCCTTGAAAACTGTTATGTCACGTGCTGACATCCAGATGCATGTAAAATTGAATTGACATTGGTCAACTCGATTAGCATAGCTCGAAATTCAAGAACATCAACGAATTTCTGCAGGCAGGTAAATCCCTCGCAATGGACCTCGCAATGGCGACTTCGAAATGCCCATTGCTCCCTTCGCAAGCTTCGTCACCCGTGTCGCAACACTTTTTAATCACTAATTAACAGGGAACAGCGCAATACCAGTACTCCAACCGTCACTCTAGAGAGCCGGGGCCGCAAAAACGTGTGTCGCAGAAACGAAAGGGGAACGGAAAAGCGGGGAAGAGCGGGTAAACAATTCGTCCCAATTGAAGCAGCGAGTTAGACGCAATTATCGCGGATGGTGCCCGACTCCCTCGCGTCACTTGATAGCGTAATTAGCGTCGTCTAGCCGGTCGGCGTGTGAAACACGCGCCGGTAAACGCGGGCGATCGTATTAATCGTTAACTATCTTGTACGAGCGGCCACGGCTCACGCCGCTTTAAGCCCGGCGTGGTGAGGCCGTATAATAGTGACAGTCGTAAAGTTAAAGCCGCGTCCAATTAATTCCGCCGGCACGGGCAGCGTCTCGGGAAACGATCGGCCCCGTCTCGGTATCGCCGCGTCCAATGGAAATCCATGGAAATTAATTTGAAGGTGTGCCGGCCGTCACGGCGGCGAGTTGGAAAGTTTGACGCGCGACGCGCGACCGATTCGATCGTTCGTTGAATCACCGACTTAGCGCGGGAAAAGTCTCGATTTACGGCCGCGCCGACTGTCACGCTTGTTTATAGATCCGTGTGGTCGCTATTAAGTTATGGGAATCGAGCTTTCAGCGAGGCTTCTTTATAGCGCAGTGTCGCGTGCATGGCTGGGAGCCTTGAAAGGGGGCGGTGGGCTGCTGACTTTTGGAGGCAGGAAGGTGAAGAATTTTTTGACGCCTCGACTTCAACGACTCTCCAGTGCCGTCTGCAATTATTAATTATAAAACAAAAAAATATATTTCCATAGTTTAAGACATCCTTAATACAATGCAAAAAGCCTCGTTAAATTGTGTGCAGTAGTTTTCCTTTAATTAATTCCTAAAGATCACCTATTTGTATGGGCTCTAGACCAGGACAGCCCCTTAAGGATTAGTAGTTAGCCTCTTTCTGTAGGCATGCGCACTGGACACCGAAAGATATTCGCGTGCTGTCTGCCTAGGTATAGACACGTTCTTCTGACGTGGATGCAGACATGTGCTACAAGTTTGGTTTTAAAATGGCCCAGCCACCTTCGCTCGAGGATAAAGATAATATAAAACTGCTCATCGGAAGCGACATGCAGTCAAGCATTGCCCCATCTCCATTTCCTGATAACTTTCATACCCACCGTTCTGCCAAAGATCAGTTCCCACGATCGAAGCGGGGAACTTCCTCGAAACGAGACGAATGGACTGAAGGATACAATGGGACGAAGAACGCAGAAGGGTGCTAGGATATTCCCTCAGCGTCCTGGATGCTGGAGGTATCAAAAGACGCGAGGGAACGGGTTGGACGCGCGGCTCGCTATTAATCCCCGTGGCCCAAAATCCCTATTATTATTAAAATTATAGCGTGCTGGAGGTTGTCATGCCGCGTTAGGGCTACTATGTTTGTGGATACTGTGTCATTACACGGAGGGTGCACGTGCGTCGAGAATTGTTTCCCCTTGCACGTGTGTGGTCCCGCGTGCATCGCCGCGGATATTAATACGAGTCGTCGGAATGCATATTCCTTTGAAACGATCTCTCTCCGGTTCAAGCTGATGCTTTCCATTTGCCGTGTACCCGTGGCCGTTTTGCCTTGTACGCTTAGAATCGAAGGTAAAGGATTACTTCGGTTTTCAATCTTTATGGTCAGGGTTGAACGCTCCAACCTCGAACTACTTTTGGCTGCACAGAAGAAGACTAAAGGAACGCTGCAACGGGATATCATGGAGATCAAGTTCGATTTATAGTGTTGGTAGACAGAGTTTCTAAAGCGGAACTCCTTTATCAAGCAAATGCTCTTTCTTTTTAATTGATACAAGTGTCTGAGTCTCGGAGTATATAGGAACAAGGTAATTCCTATAAAGCAGGTTAAAAGATCAAATGAAGGGTAAGGGGGGAACAGGAAATGTCTATTTCTCGTGATTTTGCGATTAAAACCATATTTTGTTGGTGGCAACTGGGACTACCGAATTGGCGAATCACAAAGGGTTATAAAGTTCAAATACCCCGGTAAGGTAACGTTAAAGCACTCTGCACTGGAACAAAATACGGAATGTCCCCACTCATTGCCTAAGCACAAACTTCTGTTATCAAGGTAAGACAAGAAATTATTTAAGAAGATAATTATATAAGAACATTAAATACATCGAACCTTGTTTCTTTACTGATGGGCTAAAGTATTGAAACTTAATTTTCTCGATAAAGCTGTTTTGTGACAGTCCCTGTTTTTCCCCCCACCCTTCGAACGTACTTTTGAGCGTAGCTTTGTCGTGAAAAATGAAATATAATCAAGCTTTCAATAACTTCCAGTACCAATTAAACAATTACTTTTCATCTACTTACATGTTCAGGAAAGATATTCAACTGCTCCCAATGTTTGTATCATAAATCCGAGCAAACGAATTAAAACAAATTATTCGAATGGATTAGCAATTCTACTCGAGTATCTCCAGCCTTATACGTATGTACATGCTGCCGGAGCCGTAAAAATCCCGGATCCCTGACACGGTTAGATCCTCGCGGAGAGTTGGATTGCATGTATGCAAAGGATACCGGCACAGCTAGACCAGATTATAGAGTTCACGTGTCGTATTATCATAGACAGTGCAATGTCACGAGCTCCTCGTCTCGTGTTTGCACGTTAAAGGCGACTGTAACGGCCTGGTATAATACGGTGATCCATATATTACGGGATCGATGCAAACACCGCGGCTGACACACGTATTCCGTATGCACGGCGAGGGAACGAAATGTGGATGCAACAGCATGAACGTTCCTCGACAGTACTAATCCTGATCGTGCCTCTCCGATCCGCCATTGATCCTTTCCCATCCTAATAATCTGCTTTCCTTTGCCGCAATTAAGCGCTATCTGTCGTTATCCTTATGAAATCTGTCGCTCACCTTCTACGAAACTATTTATGCAAACATTCCTTCCCCATGTTCCTCAACGATAAATCATTTCGAGCCGCAGACACTAACTAAACATAATTTCCCAATTCCTGCCCTTGACGCAATTTGCACAATTGTCACCCAACGCTGTTTACTTTACATCTCTCGCGCAAGATTTGCATAATCCAGGCCCAGCGAACCGTTTAACATCCATCACGACGTCGCGCTCCGCGTGTCCTCTCCCCCAAAAGCGTTCCTCCGTCATTTTTTAAACAAACCTCCACTGGAAGCCCGCTGGACTTTGACAAATGCTCCTGAGGGGGCCAGACCCGTCGCGACAGTTCCCTTATCCTCAGAAAACGTACCCCGTCCGCAAGATTAACCCAATTCCATCTTCCCACGATTTGCGAGCGTTGCCTCGTTCGTGTGTTACGACGTCGAAAACGCTCGGGGCGAGTAGGATCAGAAGCAACGAGCATGTTGCACGTGATACCCGCGTTACCTTCTCGTCCTTGTTTTGTCTTTCACCTGGGAATAACAATCAGGTATCTTTCTTCGCTACGCGGAATCGTACGTGGCGTTCATTAGACCCGTTTTCCCGGGGCTGGAGATATTTATGTGCGAGATAAAGCAATTTAGATGCCCATTTCTGTACACCTTTTGCCAGCGGATAGCGGGATCGTGGCTTGGTATTTTGGTATTCCGCGGCCAACTAGCGCAAGCGAATTTTAATTGACCCTCTTACACGGTTGACGGTATGGAAATAGTGGGGCGGCTGGAAACTGCTGTTAAATAGGACTTTCTTCGATCTATTGATATATATTCGGTATCAAACTGCGTATTATCACGCGATATTTCACGGCGGCGTTAACAGATGTGCAATTACCATCGAGGAACAGTTATTTCACGAGTTACCAATGCTCCACGCGTTGCGCGCACTTCCCAGCCGCTACAAAGTACTTTTATTAGTACTTTATTCCGTGGCCCGTACAGTTTATCCCCTGCAATTTCAGGGAGGAAGAAGATGCCTCGAAAGGGAAACGAAGGCGAAGCCGTCGGTCGTAAACAAAGCGTTCAAGGGCCTGTTAAAATATTCACCCAATTATGGGTCCGTTTAAAATGTATTTAACCGCGAAAGGCGGAACGGGATCTTTGCGATTGGTCGGGCGAAAGTAAAAAATATGAATTGTAACTGAAATATAACGATGCAGAGAAAGTCACCGTCCAGTAGTTCCAGTGTGAATGTAAATTTCGAAGTTGGGTATGCACAGAACAAATCAATGCATTCTGAGGGTAATAAACGCTCGCCACGTGTGTGCATTAAAGTAGAGCGTTTCCGATTCTCGTTTTCCCACGAATGCTGTTCAATCCTGAGAACGGAAAAAGTAGAACTTGGGCATTCTACTTGCGCCAACGAAGGACGGAGTAAAAACTGCTACTGGCGCAAATGACAGGAAATTCTCTGCGTTGCTGACGATTTTTACGATATCTCCATATCAGCGTTCCAATTCCTAGGCAATTTTTTAACCAACTATGACGTAAAACGAAGAAACTGATAGGTAAATAGGAAAATAGGAGCATGGTGCTTCACACATAGTTAATTGGAGTGTAGCTCCATTTTTGACAGTTTTTGAGTTATGACGTGTAGCATATGTAAGAAAAATTCTACTTCTTCTTCTTGGTGCAGGTTTGATGCAAATCCGATAACAAATTAGGGATTTATTGCAAATTTTAAATCTGCACCCATTACTGTTTTGCGCAATACGAATGCTCCAGATTTGAAAAATTCGACAACAATGGAGATAAAAACTTATCAACTCAATAACTACTAGTTACTGTGTGAAAATATATATTTTTCAATTAGTGTTCTCTTTTTAATGTTAAGTCGAAGCAGTAATTTTATTGCACCCCTTTTACTTGCACCACTCCTGCTGCAAGGTCCTCAATTCTGTCGACCATTGGACCGAGATTTACGTACCAACATCCATCGTCGGCTTTAAAGTGCATCGAATTTCAGATTCTCGCGCGAGGCGTCAGTCCGCGTCCGTGGCGGATCTATACGCACCGAATAGGACCGAATATGTTAACCAGAACTGATCTACATGTATGCTAAGCGGAACGTATATGGCTGGATTGCTGGGGGATCTTGATCTTGATCGTTCCGGACGGTTCGAGGTGCCCGATGCAACCTCGACGAAACACGGCCCGGATCCATCGACATCTTTCTCTCTGTCCCCGCGGTGAGACTCTCAGGTGTTGCTAAACTCTTGGGAATCTATTTGCAAGTGAGAACGGACAGCGTGTGCGCTTGAACAATGAACCCGTCGCTGTTCTCGTTCGAGATAGGTGTTTGAAGATTCCTGTCGGCAAGTCGAACACGGAGGCTTTCGAGGCTCGCGGGAGAAACGTTTCGTTGCGCGCGGATGCTTTTAATTGACACAGTTTCGATCCGAGAGAAGATCTGGTAACCCCCGTGCCTGAGCGGAGAGTTTTGTCGGACTCTTCGAAAGTGCGCCAAAATGTTGGCAGATCTGCGAAGTTGACACTTTTATTCGAGCACCTTGTGCAAAACGAATTCGCAACTCGCACTAGCAACTCGATACTCAGTAGCGGAAAATAATATTTAGTTGCGGTGGGGACCTTGACAGTGACGCCGATTTTCTCGCGCGAAACGCGACCGGCGCGTGAACGTAACCGATAACAGAGAGCTTTATACTTAACTGCGCGTGTCGCAATTATCAGCGATCGCGTTACATTTATCAGCGCGTTACGATCGGACCGTGATCCGTGAATGGGGCAGGTAGATTCTAATTTCCAATCGGATTAATCTGGAGCGGGATAGGTTATTTCGCGATGAGCAACGACAGCTTTATTGACACCACGTCAGCGTTTCTTAACTCGCGGTGTGCCGCGCTACCGATCGCTGTTCAATATAATTACGCTCGTAATTGAGTCCTCGACGAGTCGTAAATATCCTTTCAACGAACATTCGAAAAGTCGGTCTCCAATTTCGTTCTTGTCGATACAAATGAGCTTACAGCGTACTATAAGGAAAGGAAGCTTTTAAATTCGAAAAACTGCGGACTGTGTAATTTTACAATTTTTTACCTAAATTAAGTCCTTATAAATTGCGAATCGAGGGAGGGTTGCGTTGAGCGAGGAATCATGCAATTGAAACCGTGGTAAATGAATCTAAACTATTACAGCAGCCACACTCCAGGTGGGGTGAACTAACTGCTCAAATCACAGGAATAGAATGGACACATTAAAGGCAACATTGTGCCCAAACATCAGACACAACACGTCAGAGATCCCCGAATCTGCCCGTAAATGGCATTCGAAAGCCGTAATCACGTAACACTAATGACATAATCGTCACCCGTTTCGCGAAAAGGCCAACAGCCGTCGTTTTTTCATCGAACTCACTCAGCAGCGCCCGACTCTCATTTATTCTGCTCGTTGACAATCGGGCCCCGGCGTAATACGCGGCTCTTTTCGAAAGTGGTTCGCGTGAGCGCAGGTGGTGGTGCCGAGGAGAAGGCCCTCTACCTGTCGTACGTGAGCATCCCGAAAGCAATTACGGGCGGATGAGTAAATTTTCGAGTGCGATCGTATCTTACTCCCCGCTTAGCGTCCATCTCTTTCACCTTCTTCCTTTTCTCTCCCTCTGCGAGCCCCGCTGTTGGTTTCTTCCACGCCACGTCCTGTTGCACAGCGATTCACTTCAACATCCCTCTCTCCCCTCCCCCTACCTCTCCGTCTCTCTACCTCCTCCCCTCTCTCTCTCTCTCCCTCTCCCTCTCCTGGTCTTTTTCTCGAGAATTCTGGTTCGGTCGGTGGTAGGAAGTATTGCGACTGGGTGGTCCTCCCGGTGGCTGCATTGAGACGTCAGCACCGAAGTAGCCTGGCCGAAACCCTTCATCCTGGTGTGCGTGATCCTCGAATCCGTGCCGGCCTGCTATCCTGCTCAAAGGAGCACCGTCCGTTTTGCGTATAAACGCCCAAGATCGTGTTCATGGAAGAGCATTATATTCCCCGTGGGTTCGTGCACCGTTTCTGGGGTTACCGCTCCCTCTCGTTGACTCCCTTACGTAATTAGACTCCCGTGCTCGCCCGGCGAAGTATAGCTGCTGGAACGGATGTAGGGATGGTGTAAATGGGTTCGGAGGCAATGGAGAACCTGTGTTGTGAGTCAACAGGCCATGGGGGTATTTGATATAGTCTTTGAACATTTACTTTGGTACATTAAGAGGGATAGGTGCTGCCATTTAAATGTGGCCTGATTACTCTATTGATTACTCCATTTTTTTTTAACGGAGATAGTACAAGGAAGCGATCTTCTTAACGATTTACGTGCTTCAGGGCCTTTTAATTAGGGTGCTTGGAAGCATTAGCGGGTTCCACGTCTCAGCCTCGAGGATCCACATTCCCAGGATACCGTCAGCGGTCATCAGATCGTCTGACGCTGCCGGATTATAAATCACTCGGCCATTTCGAGGGCCGAATTAAACACGCCGGAATGCTCATAATTTGATTCTATGGATTTAAAACGGTGCCTCCAGCGGGCGAACGTCCCACCGAAACACCGTGCCCGCGCGAGTATTAATCCCAGGAGATATCTCAGCCGTTGCTGGGGCGTCGCGGTGATTAACATAAGCTTTTATCCATTGACAAATCCGAGGCGGCAAGGGGAACTCTGCCGTGGATAATCCGTGTGTACGAAATCGAGCTCGCCGGGCGTCGTAAAAGGTACAGGCACACGGTTGAAACGCTAATAATTACACGTGGCGATCTTCTTTTTTTCGACACCGATGTCTGACTTTAGGATGCCTGCTGTCTTGGACCAGGTAATGAACTCCAGAACGCAATGCTGTATTTAGTAGGTACACCCGCGCGACTGAGATTATTACACTTTCACGATAAGGTAAGTGATCTCGACTCAACCTACCCGATCAACTCGATGCAACGGTACAAATTTAGACACCCTCGCCATCAGCTAGAAAATTCAGTCGTTTAGTTGCAAAACTATGTCCGCCCTTGGCCCCATTCAATTTCCCCGTTTCGCTCAGCCACTCGGAGCAGCTATGTACCTACCGACGAGTAAAGGTCTCGTGGGTACCGAGGAACTCCAGAATCCGGCTACCCGTTAGCCATTATGGTGACTCGGTGGGTGTACTCGCTGGACAAGCAGCTAATGACTCAATTCCGAATACCTACATTCGGTTTCCGTTCGAAGCTGTTGAACCACCGTGATTCACCAGCCGGTCACGCCGTGTGACATTATTATGCAGCGTTTGCATCGGTCGAAAGAGGCCAAGCGGTGGGGTCCGTACAAAGCCACGAAAGCTGTCGAGGCCATTGTGCGTGGACGTACACGCAACCCAATGCATTATCTCTCGCAATGGAACACTGACACCCCGTTTGTGGTCTCTCTGCGGCGTAAAGAGCCACACAAAGCGACGGGCGGACGCGCGGCACTGCCTACGGAAAACTGATAAGTTGCTGGGGCCTCCAAAGGGAAACGAGTTTTGTCGCTCACAGATCGAAATCGGTGCCCCGTACTGTTCCCACTGTTAAGGATAATCGCCGAACGCGTCTTCCACGAGACACTAAAGGAATTTTGGCCACTGTGTCCTCTCCGCCTCCGCTTTGCAAGCTTCCTTCTACCTACGGTTCCTTAGACCCTGGCCTTTGGGGTCGAGAGAGGACTGACGGCTTATCTTGTGTCTTTCGTGAAATTCTCTCACGTTGGTGGATGAAATCAGAACTTTCGCAGCGAAGAATTGGTGGGGGGGTCAGTTCGGAAGTACTTTTTGCCGTCTGTGTAGTGATTGGTGCTAACTACTGTGCTCAGGAGATAGAGCAAGTGTATCAGCTTTCATACCACTCGACTGTATCTTCCTTTCTGTGATAATTCTATGACTGGACTTCAATAAGCAGTTTACGTTAAAGGCTGGCGATTGAGATTCGCAGAGAAAGCTTTGGAAAGTGCTTTAAGTGGGCATGCCAGAGTGTGTACCTAGTAGTGGTGAAAACATTACAGCATGAAATAGTATAAAGTAACCTTTAAAGAGTATCGAAAGCGACATTTTACGAACACAGGACGCGAAAGAGACAGGCGCGTGTACGCCGAGAGAACGAAGAGCATTTTGAAAATCTCCCTTTGTGGCTACGTCCACGGGGCTGTCACTGTGACAAGCGATGTTAAGAAGTATTACAATGAGACTCAGGCTTCATTGTCGTGTACCATGTAACATCGGCAAGAGGCTGCACGGTTCCGGGACAGAACAGTGTCAACTATTAGAAGGTACTCGAGAAACTCGTCTGCGACATAAAGAAGTTGAATCGTACGTACGCGCTACTGGCGTTCGCGGTAGAATCCTCCGCGTTCGTGTTTCACTTCGAGGCAGCTAATTACTAATTATTAGGGACACGCGCAGGCGGCAGCTGTCCAACTGCCTCGATCGGCTCGATAATTTTTTGCGAAGACACGCGAGTCGCTTTTGCGCGTGCATCAGCTGGCTAATTTCATTTCCTGCGGTAGGTACGAGTATCGACTCCCTAAATGGGGAGAACGGTTAACCTGCCTCGTCAGATCGTACATAGGACGAGCGGAGCGTGTGTGTACAATGTCAAACGTTTTATTAAAGAATGTTACTATGAAGTTATAGTGTCAGAGAAGACTGTACCCCACGAGCAAGTAGGGGGGAGGTGATGTAAGAGGGACAGGTTTTAAATGGGAAAAATCATATTGCCAAAATTGTAAATGCATTATACATGCAAGTTATTTTCCTGTTTATGGCAAGACTGGTGCTCAGTCATTTGACGTAACCTTATATAGTTTTATCGAAGGCCAATAATCATACTTTCTGTAGATAGACTTCGGCGTTAAATACCTATAATGATATTATCAGAAATCGACGCTAAAAGAATTGTCCCTTTTATAGCACCTCTCCCCTACAAACCCTTCAGCCGTCGTCCGAAACTTTGCCTATTGTTTGTGTCATTAATAACTCGGGACACCCCATGCATCAGGCTCTAAGGAGCACTTCCCATCCATCAATCTAATGCGTTCGACTAAAACGCGCGTAATTGCCGTGGTGTACAGGCAAGAATGCGCATTTCGCAACGGAACGAGTTTCACAGCCACCAGCGTGTTTCCCTACCGCAAACCGACGTAATATCGAACAAAAACGGCGCGCAACAAGCTCGAATGCCGCCGTGAAGCAAATAATAAATACCGCCGACTGCACCGTAGTAATCGTAACGTTTATATCTTATCATTGGCGTGGTTAATGCACCCCGCGCTGCATCCAGCGCCACGGCGTGTAATTAAATGGCCCAAGTACGAGGCTGGCGTGCACGAGCCCCGGGTTTCTCTCTGCAAACATGTTGCAGACTTTTCCCTACGATACCGCCGCTCGCCCAGCGTCCCGAACAGTAAAAAAGCTTCACGGTTGGCTCGTTTAAAGGCTGCTCGAAAGGCTTGCCCGCAACATAAAGGCGCGAGTTACATAAACCCGTGGAACGCTTCGACTGAATCTCTGGCCGTCACTCCTGACCCACACCTCGTTCGGGCTAGTTAATTACGGGCTATTCCTCCCGACGGCCGGAATTAAATGAACTGCCCGACAATGCGGCCTGTTGATTCGGTGGACACAACGGACTTTCGAGCGATGAATCAAAAGGAACGATTTCAAAAGTGCTGCTTTCATTCGACGTTTCTCACGGCTGGGGTCGTTGCTCGTGTCCCTGTATCGGACACCTGATTTCAGCCGCAATATTTCGCCTCTCGTTTACGAAAGAACCTTCTACGGGGCTACGTGGCTGACCAGACGGCTGTATCTACTGAGGTGGGACGATAATAATGTAGCGACGATGGTGAATGGGACTTGTTACGTGCCGTCGTTGTTGCATGCTAGCACTGTGCAAGTACTTGGAAATGAACTGAACTTTCATAGTGGAACCGATTTAAATAGATGATCAAATATGTTAAACATATTTATGAAATTCCACGCGTGAGGAGAATCGAATGATTCTTGCTGATCGATCGAGCATTAGGCGAGCTACGATTGCTGATCAACGATTCGTGGTATGATCATCTTCTAATCCTTTAAAAGCTGGGTTGAAGCACGCTAGGAAGGGAAGAAAGAGTGTGTATACTTCAACAGTATTTGAAGTAACTAAATAAAGGGCACGTAATAAATTTGAGTTCTATATCCCTGTATCTTGCTAAATACTAAAATGAAATTGAATAGTGTTCCCACACAACGATGACATAGTCAATTGGTATGGTAAACAGTCGGACAGCTTCTGCGACGCACTTTCCTTCGTTCCTTTTGATATCGTCCGTTCTTATGAATCATCTCTGTATTCCCACACTACATAGATCACGAACGAAGACAGATCGCTGACACAAAGGAGGACGGACAACGAAGGAGGGTTAATTTAAGGGCCCGATGCCACGAGTCAAGTGGAACCTTGTTGCCGCAATTATCGCGGAAACGAAACGACTCCGAGAAACAATGCGACGTACGCCATGTGAACGATCGGACGGAGGGACGGTGGTGATGATAGCCTAGGAAAGGAACGCGTGGTCACTGGTTTATAGAAATAAGAGGAATATTGTACATTTTATCTGTTCTGATATCTTAATAAAATATCACAAATGCTACAACTTGCAGTATTGGATTGATATAGGTATTAGAGTGGGCGAAGCTGAGAATAGTCTACTATTCGCGTTAATTTTAAAACGCGTCGTGAATGGGCATGTGTTGTCGATGAATGAGAATTTTAGTGATCGTAAAAGAGCTTCGATGAAAAGCGGTTCACAGTGAAAAACAGTCCCCACGTTTTCTGTCGCGCGACGTTGCGCAACGCAAAGGAAGACGTTAAAGCGACAGCAGAAAAAAAGAACGGAGATGAAGTAACCATACGTGGTTCTGGAGCGAAATCTGACGTCGTCCTTTACCGACGTCTGTCGACGATGAAGTAACTTTACAGTCACTTTGAAAGAGCTCTGTTCAATGTCTCAGCCTTTTTTTCCACCGATCCACGCGGTCTGTATTTTAATCGCGCGCGCGTGGTTTTTGCACGGTGACGTTACACAAAATTGGTTGCAGCGTGTCACTTCTTAGAAAACATCCGAGTTGAAGAATTATATACGCCCGAGATCGTGATTACCATGAATTCTTCAATGATCAAGAGTGTCGGCTATTTAAATATCACAATTCCAGGCTAAGACGTTGAAAAGAAGTTTTCTGTAAAGTATTTTCATATTTCAAAATGTCTAGACACCTCTGCATTGAAATACCTGCGCGTCTCCCAGTCAAAATCGTAGCTCGATCCCGACGCATTTCAATGGAGATATTTCATCCATGAAATGCTTAGTAACAAGCATAAGATCTGGCAGAGGATTCCACAGTGAAAAACACCAGGGGTCTGTAGCCACCCTTGGCTCCCCTATGACCGAGAATTCTTCTTCGTATGTGAGTCGCGTCTGGTCCCTTCATTAGAATAATTGCGTACCGCAAGATGATTAAGTACTCTCTACACATGCTTAGACGATGTGCGCACGTAACCACGCGTTTTCTTCGAGCGAGCATCGACATCTTTTTGTTCGAGGATGTTACACAAAGTATAGCATACACGAGTGGGCTGCCTTATTTCTCTTCGGATAGTATTAACTCTTCCAGTATGGAGATCAATGCTTTCCTTAAATTACTCGTACATGGAAATAATTTTAATCGCTTTAAAAATCATCCTCCATCAACAGAAGGAATAAATATTCATACACACAAATATGCAGCGTACTAAAGTCTTCTAGTTCAATGATCGTGGGAACACATCAAGTACAAATTTTGATATAATTTTCAAAAGCTTGCGAGCTTTACAATAGCCGCGATCCCGTTTGCTCGCTACAGCCGATCTGAACCACTGATATCATTTCTATTATTACACTTATAGCGAGATGACATCAGCTCATCCACGAGACGTTCCAATGGTGACCGCGTGCGATGCAGTTTTAAGCAAACCAGGAAGCGAAACACCATGGAAGAGCAAGAAACGTCGGATACGTTAAGGGGATCGCGAAAGAAAGGGAGGGAAATGTGTCTCGACACGTACAGCCGACGTTTCTTCCCACGAATCCTCCACGTGTGCCATGCCTTCGATCCACCCGCATGTAAATGGGTCCTTCGGTACCGTTTACGGGCAATGAGCGTGTAAATAAAGTACAAGCTTCCCACGATAATTGGCTCCCGAAATTGTCATTAACGAAACTATGTGTCTTCAATTTACTATAATTTCTCATTCGAACAACTTAATTCCCTTGTCACAGTTCTGCTCTAGGTAGGTACACATCCAGTACACTATTCTACTTCGTGTGCGCTAAGTAGATACACACAGAATGCGAATGAAATCAACGATCCGAAGCCTGGTGCACTCCCCCCGTTCCAATTCCCTACTCAATCTCATCACCATCGATTCCGCATATACATTTCTAATTACGCTGCCGTTGCAGGGAAGTAGCCTCTCCCATTGATCAACCGTTTGAATCGTCGCGACATCGTTTCAGTGAGCGTGCCCGGTGAAACCGCAAAGACGACTCGAAGCTCGGCCAGTACGTACACCGTATCATAAATTCCAACAAATACTTATTATCCTGTCCGGCGTGACACGTCCACGCACCTTCCCGACTGAATTCCAGCGATTGCGGGGCAGCTGCATGTGCATGGGCCCTGTCCCCTGCTTGCGGCTCGCAAGAAACCCAGAAAAGTCCTCCCGGTCTCGTTAAAAGCGGCTACTCGTTCCTGGCTACGTCGTTGTTTGTTGCTTCCGTTTGTTCGCCCCTCCCTCCCCCGCTCCCCCGCCCCTATGGTCACGCTTTCTCGTCCTGATCCTGTCCACCAGCGAACGTCATTCCTTCTCCGCTGGCGTGCACGCATGCACAAACCTGCAGCGCCCTTTGTTTGTTAATGTAGCCGCGCTTCTTCACCGTCCTCCCCCTCGCGGGCCCCATTTCTCCGTCGCCCCTTTTATTCTTCGGATGATGGGCCCGCGGTTCGGCCTCGTGTGCGGCGATTTTTCGCCGCGAGAAACCCCCTCGCCGCTCAGTGGCGTCGGCTTTTTCGAGCCGCTGGCCCGGGTGCGCCGAATGCGCCAAGATTTATGAATGATTGTTGCTGGGAACGGTGCACGGTGCACGAAACTTCATTCTCGACGGTGTTGCCACCTGATTTTTGGGACGCACATCGCTTTGAGTGTCTTTGACGAGAGCTTAACGGGTTAGACCACTTTGGCTAGGTCAAGAAATACCGCATCTTTGGGAATTTATTTCTAAGTCAGAGAAACACGTTTTGTGATTAAAACTTTTCAATAAAGATGCAGATACCTTATATATTCTTATTTATAATATTTTTTTCGTCGATATAAGGAATAATATAAAAATTTGTCTAAGGAAAAAACTTACTTTTTCTTTCAAACGCTATAACTCAGTAAATTTTGGATTTTTTACTTTAAAGTGGACCAATTCTAGCGTAAACTATCTAACTTTAAGAAACTTCTATGTTTTCCGCAATCAGATAACTGTGATAGGTGCTACACATTCCGCCAACAGGAGTTACATCGTCGAAGAGGTGGACGAGATTCCACAATAATTAATAAATAATAAGAAGGATCGACATTTAAAAAATATTTTCTGCAAGTTTAATGGTGCCGCTTCATATCCCAAAAGAGTTTAATCCAATATGACCAACAGTTTTTTCTAAAAAAATTCTTAAATATCAGTTACTTTTGGGGCTGTTAGACGAGAATCCCCTCTTACGATATACTGTTTAGCCACAAAATGCTATTATAGATTTAACACCGTACTTAGAAGGAACGCGAGGAAGCTGAAGTTTCGATGTTCCTCGTCTATTCTTCGATGAACATGGAGAAACTCAGAGATCTCTTCAAATAAGGCCGACAATGAATGAGGAATACCAATGGAAAATGTGCTGAATCGAATGAAAACGCACAATGGTGCGATAAAACAGTCTTTGGGCGATGAAGCAGGGTTGTGCGATTTGATCGACGAGGGATCGGAGTGGCTGGTGCACCTTGTCTCTACCTGAATGGAAGACACCTGAAAGATTATAAACTGCCGCGGTCGATGATCGGTGCTTCGTCTTCGGCTACCATGAATGTTCGATAATCGATACCCCGTCTTCGGCAACGGAAGATTCGGGTAATCGATACTCCAGCCCCTGAATATTCCATAATCAATGCCCGGTGCTCTGCGTCGATGCTCGATAATGTAATGGCCAGGGAGGGTCGTTCATCTGGTATCCAGATACTCGGCAAGTAATTTGCACTTAAAGTTAAGTAACTAAATGTTCGGTAATTGATAATTCGTCTTCGGATGCCCGGCCGGCCGATAAGTTATTCACGTTTCATTCCCGTCTCCTCTCTGTCTTTAATCTCGTAATCTTCATCGCGCGTATCTAAATAACTTTTCAGCTGTTGAAATCGAAGAACACCCCTCCATGAATAATTAGATCGTATTATTACCATATCTAAACAATCTTATGTTCATGATTATTACTGTTATTTAACCTTTTGAATTTTAAATTAAAAATATTCAGTTTTTCTTTCGTATATATTGATAGACTTGTGAGAGCGTATATATACGCCTATCGTAGTCAAAGGGTTAAATTGTATTTCTACACCGAGTTCGATTAGAAGGAACTGATATGTCCCGCAAGGTGAAGCGGATCATTCGATGAATACTAGATGAGCAGTAAATCCTAATTATTGACTATCTATGGACCTAACAGCGAATAAGACGATAGTGTTTTCAAGAGCACGAACAGATCCCACGTAAGTTGCCTTTATGATGCTCTAGGATTTCCACAAAATGACCAACAATAAATGTTAACATTCACGTTCACTGCATGGTGGTCACTGTTAGATGTGGGATGCAAGTATATTGCTCTCCCATCGATTGCCATTATGCATTGTAGAGAATGGTCGTGTCAGACAGTGAAAGAGATATATTGAGCACTTTCACGAGGACTTCCCTAGGTGTCAGATCTGTGTACGGCTCACCGTGCTGGCGAAGTTCAACTCATATTCTTGCACATTTATCGTCGTTAATGTGGTCGTCCTCGGGATCTGCTGGAAAAGGACTGGTTGTACTTGAAAGCACATTAACATCAGCGAAACAGTAGGATCACGCAGAAGTTCTTAATTCTGTGAGTGCGAGGCTCCGTATAAGAACGTTTACTGAACCGATCGTCAATTATGATCTCAAGAATACACCGTTCGCCGAGTGACACTCTGCGAGCACTGGTTCCTGTTACTCCTAACAACAATGTCTACACGAAAGTGCATAGGTCAAGGCGGTGTACCGTTGGACCACCTCGTCGCGGCAGAGACCAGGAACGAAACTGTAGCGTCGCCAGCCAAAGACAGCTGCCCCGTGGTAAGTTTAACGTTTCGTACACGAAGCAGTGAAATCACGATCTTTAAGGGCCCTTCGCGTACAACATACGTCCGTGTTAAAGTCTGGGCTTGCGTCTAGGTGGTCCGCGGCTGTCTCGTTCGAGCTTCGAGTCGGACACCCGGCCACAAAATCTTCCCCCGCGCTGCTCACAAGCCCGCTCCACGATCGCGCGCTATCGTTCGCCATTCACGTTATGAAATCGTACGCTCCTCCAGTGTTTTACGATTTCACGGAAGACCATCGCTTGGTCGGCACACAATCATCCTTTTCTCGCTATTCACGGGACACGCTGCGCTTTACTAAAAGCACGCCCCCGTTGCTGCACTCGAGCTGGTGCCGAGGAAGGTGCAGTCGTCCGACGGAGTCGAGAGATATTGGAAAAGAGATTCGAAGGAATTAATTTGCATCGGAACACGAACAGAAGAGAGTGAAGAGAAGGAAAGGGAAAGTCGATGTTTATTAATCGACGAGTCTATGAACGGTTGCTGCGAGTCATAGCACCGAACTGGCTCATTTGACTTTCTAACGCGGCGCATACATTTCGTCGTGTCTGATTCATTGTACGTAAAAGGAATTCAAGTTTCATTGGGTACAAATAGCTGAGAGATGATACTTGGACGGACGCCGCGAAGTGTGCGATCTACTTGAAATGAAATTTCGTTGCAACTACTTAGCATCGTGTTTAAGGGGCTAGGCCACCAGACTACTTCTTTAGTTGTAGGCATGTAGAAAATAAAACTCTTTGGTTTTTTGTTTTAGGTCAAACGGTATAACCGCGAAGTTAAACACCGTGGAAAACGTCGTTCAAGGTAGGTTTACACCTGACGAGTGACTCGGCCGAGTCATAGGTCTGCTACTCGGCCGAGTGAAAATCTTCCCCGCCGGATTACTCGGCCGAATACTAGACTATGCGTTGAGACTGGGCGAGTGCTCGGCTCAGTGGGCTCACTCGGCCGAACCCTCGTCAGGTGTAAACTCAGCATAAGATTTCACGTATCACGGCTCTACCGCCGCTGTTTTGTACGAAAAAAATACGGCTTTTTCCGTCGACAGTTGTACAATCACAGGTTCATATTGAATTTTCCATTTATTTCATTATCTCCCTGAAAAAAATTGCCGAAATTGATATAACTGTGGCTTCGTCCAAGGTGGCCTAACCCCTTAAACACGTGGGTCTGTTTTCTCAGAACAAGATTCTATGAATGAAGCGAACGAAATCCGTTTCGAAACGAATGGGATTGAACATCGCGCATCTTAACGAGGACCTCCCCGAAAGTAGACACCATAAATTCTACGGGAAAAGACGGATGAGTCGCTCATGTTACTTGCAAAAGAATGTAATATATTTGCGATGCATCCGTTTCAGAGGAGGTCGAGCGAACAATGCACCTTTGTCGTGCGCCGATCTGTCATCGCTGTCCTTGAACTTTGAGTTCGCAGAAACGTCATCGGGTAATTCGTCAGAAATGATCGGCGACGGAGGGACATTATTAATAGCAGAAGGTAGAGCCCCGCTCTAGGTGTATCTGTAAGTGAATGAAAATTAAACGTTATTCACTGGCTGGCGGAGCGGAGTGCTAGAACACGCTTGGTTCGAGGAGGTAGTTAATCTTAATAAGAGACTCTCCAAAAGTAGAGACCATAAATTTTCGGGGAAAGATAGATGAGTATCGCGGAGTGTCGTAGGCGGCCGGCTTATCGCAGCCGCTTCATGAAGATGCAATGACGCATTAATGCAACGACACGCTTTGCATCGGCGATCGTTTCCTTGCAATTCTCCCGAAGGAGGCGTTGGGCGTTCCCGATCACGGTGGCTGTCGGGCGGGCACCGGCCAACGCTTCTACCTTCAAGCAGCCAGCGTTCCTGTTCGCCACGCGAGCCCAACGAACAATTATTTAATGTCCCATCCTTGTCGCGTGAAATCCAACTGTGCTTCACTATTTGACGAAGTTATATCACATGGCAATATGGTATGACTTGCACCTGAAAATTGTTTATTCTTCAGGGATGTTAATTTGATCCGGGATTATCAGGCAAGGTGACACATTTCTGTGTGTCAATCCCAAGCGAATTTAAGATCAGATTCCTCGAGTTGATTAAACGAAGTCAGCCGAAAGATTCGTCGGTTTTCAGGATCTGTGTTTCTAGAAAAATGATGGAAAGTGAAGGATAGTCGGGAGGGTAGTTATACAGCGTGACTCATAGACAGTGTCGATAAAATTAACACAGGAGTCACTCGTGATCGATTTGCAGAATGAGTCAGTGGCGTGACGTGCAAAGAAAGTGACATATTAGAGGTGCCGTCACTTCACAGAAGGCTGAACAAACAATGATCTTTGTCGAAGAATCGCGCGAACCTGTCATCTGTGAACATTGATTTAAGAAATATCATCCATTAATCGACTAATACTACCTTCTGAGACAGACAACGAATTTTCTCTACTTCTGGTTGCTCCTGGGGATCAACGCAAGGGCAGTCCCCTGAGTTTTCAGCATCGACCTGCAGGAAACGTGAGGTGACAGAGGATTTTCAGACGGTTCCATTGGGAATGACTTTTTCTGCACGCAGTCGTGACAGCTCCTGCGTCCTATTATCGCGTCGGAGGACTGAATTAGAGCTGCTTCCTAGAATGGGTAGCCATTAAGGAAAGCTTGGGCCGCCTAGTCGTGGGAAGGTTAACGTTCCGTTGTAGAGCCGTGACGAATCGCGCAAAGTGTTTGCGGTGAAATTGGTTTCAGAGCCCTGCTCTCTCGTCTCTTCCGTTGCTCCTCTTTTAGCACAGTCGACCCCTATGCTCCTTTCCTCCACGTTCTTCTCGCTCTTCCGTTCCCTGTTCACGCCGGCATCCTCGTTTCTTTGTTCCCCATCTTCCACGTATGTCCCTCGACCTTATTTTGCTTCTATCTTTGCGTCGGGTAAGGTCGACTGGACGCTTTGGCGACGCGACATGTCGTGGGTCGGGACACGCCGTGGTCGTGCGGCTCAAAACCTAATTTGCTTGGTTGTTCCTTCTCGAAATGGGCTACTTAATCCAGACCACTTATACCGTGAATTATAGTAGATTTCACGGGGCAGCTGATTCTGCTCCGACTGTACCTCCCATGCAGTAGGATGACTCAGATTAAAATTACCCTCATTAATCGACGTCAATTAATAACGACAGTGCGCTTGTCAATAACGTTCTGCCGGCATGATTTATTAATTGCGCGAGAGCGTTACATAGAGCTTAAACGAAGCGGAGGCTACCACCCAAACATTGAATTCAATTTAAAGCCTTTAACGAGCTGTTTGTGCACCGTGGCGCTTGTGCCGCGACACGACAACTGAAATAAGCTGGGAATTAAAGAATTAAGCGTCTCGATACTCACGGTCTCGCATATATGGGCAGAGTTTCATCGCTTTATCACACGCTATTTATCTGGCACCCGGTTTTTCTGCTGTCTTCTTGCCGGTGCCCGTCCCGGCTCAAGTCGCGTGTGAATTACAGACAAAGGGGGAGAAAACGCTTTCGACCGGGCGTAAATCACAATTGAAACGTTAACTGGTTTCGCCACGCCTTACATGGCTGCGGACTTTTCGCCACCAAATGTGGCCGTGTGCTCCATGCAGATGGATCCTCTGCCCAAAAGTATCCTATCGTGGTAGAAATTATCTCGTTAAATGAAAGAGGAACTGCTCAGTCCTCAACCGCGATTCACAGCGTAACTTTTTCTCCACCCTTAACACTCGCTATTACATTATACTGTACTCCACTTTCACTGGTTTCTTTCCGCCCGATCGTAAAGCTTTCACTAAAAGTTCCCTTCTCGACACACCTAAGTGAATCGTTACTTCTGACACTTTTCTTCTCTACATCCCGCAGTGAGTGTGGGACGCCATGTGTATCAATTAGTTTCCAAGAGCATACGAACCACTTTTAATTATCATGGAAGAAAGGAGCAGAAGGAATTCCTCAAAGGAATCGTTCCTCTTCCTTCCCCCAGTGCAGTTATTAGAATCTTCCTTCACATCCGAGGCTCTGACTATTCATAAACTCTAGTGGCTTGTACAAGTTCGAACGGTCATGGAAACGGAGAAAAATCAACGCACCGCAGACTTTTACTCCCCTGCCGGACCGCTCCAGCAGCATGCTGCGTCGTTAAAGGCGCGGATGGTTGCTCGTAAATCCGTAACTCTCTGGGGATTACGCCGAATCCAGGCAACGGTGCCGCGGTTCCCGAGGAATCTTCGGATATTAGCCGCGTGGATAGCCGCGGAGGGACGTTTTGAGAAACGAGAAAGGTGTCGACAAGCAGGCTCGTTCATTATATCTCCGCGGGGTTAACGCACCGTCCACAATCACGAGATGCACGCACCTACGTGACCGGCTTCCACAAGCGTTGACACATCCTGTCGCGAGCCACACCTGCGATACGATGGAAACGATACGTCGCGCGGCTGTTACGATAATATTGAGGGAAACGGCCGGTGACAAGAAGAGAACCTTCACCCTGCAGTGCCTTCGGGACGGCTTTTTTTCTTCAGATTACAAGCTTCTGTTCTGCGACTGTCGCACTGCTGTTCGCGTGAACATCTGTCAGGTACTAGTTGGAATTTTATGTCACGGCTATTTTGCAGGATGGGCAGTGTAGCTTGACGAGAAAATGTGGAAGGAATTCGTGTTATTATTCGTTTAGTTGTTAATTTTAGCCTGGAGGAGCATGAGTACGAACGAGAGGAACTCGGAATCATCGAAGCTTCCTTAACACCTAACTTCCTTAATCTATCTTGTGTACCTAACTGTAAGTGATGGCAACGAATGTTCCTCACAGGATATTGTTATATAAATATATCGAAATTGCTTCGCCGAACACATGGTTTAATTCAAGGAACATATAGAATATTACCGAGCTACCTATCTCTAGAAAAATGTAAAAGATTCTGCTCTGCTTTTCGTTTGACAAGCAGCTATCGCGTGGTGTGTAGCAGTGCACTCTTCTAATTTCAAACTACACACATTGTTGTTGCATTTCCGCTGCAATTTTGCACCATCAGCAGCGCGGAGCGTCGCGTAGTACGATGAATATTGCGAATCGCAGGAAGGAGGAGGTATAAAAATAAAAGCAGATTATATAATGCGCGCGTGAAGGGGGATCGAGACGCGGGGATCACGTTCGAACGATCGATAAAAGCGGATCGACGATGGAATTTAACGAGATCCGCGCGTGACAAAAACCAGTCGGCGTTCTCGAGGATACGATGGAAAAGCTGGTGAAACGGGAGCTGAATGGTGTAGCAGCCACGACAATGGCGCTGCTGAATGGGCTCTTGAATGATCGAAAGAATGAAGAAGTGCCACCCGTTAACAGGTAATAAACAGCCTGCTACTACGGATCATTCGGGACGATCCACTCCGCAATATTCCCCTGTCTACGAGGGTCGAATAAGAAGGCACAAGTCGTAACAAGCATACCGATGCGTTTCCACGTTCCACGTTGCAAAAAGCAACAATGTTAAATGCCACCGTCATTCTTGCGAGCAAACCTCGTTGACTCTCAACTGGAAGATGAGTACTGAATAATATAGTAGTTAATACCGTCTGTTATCCCAGATATAGTTAGAATTCTTTATATAATTGTAATTGTAAGAGCATAAAAATCTTGGAAAGAGCTGATCTTTTGCTAAATACATGAGCGCATATTCTAGGACTGTCTCCTGAAGAATTCCTGAACAAATGGCTGCAAGAATGGCACCCTTAGCAGTAAGAACAATGCTGCGCGAATAAGCTAAAAAGTCAGGCTTGGAAAGCATATTAAATTGACAATCTAAAATCAACTCTAAAGTACATAGGGGCACCAGTTGACATTATCTCTTACAGGAGACGATATTATAGTTCTACGTGGACGTTAAAAATGCTGAGAAATAGATGATAATGACGGCCAACGTCAAGGGGTTCATTAGAGGCGGCATGGATTTTTTGACTTTCGACCATTGTGCAACCAGGTCGGATGAGATTGACGATACCTCGTCAGCAGTTACCAGTGAGACAATGGAACGTCTGGTGCTCGCCTCCCTTCGATTTCTAAACACCTTCGGAGAACAACGGCTCCGCCGTCGACGCCTACACGGGCCATTGTCGCACGGGGGCCCGATGATGACTCGTATACCGCGGAAACTGCCTTTCGATGAAGCCCCGCTACTCATCCACGATGTGTCAATACTCGGTTAGAGGCTAACCGATGTTCCTCGATACGCGGACTATCCCGATACACGGAAACTACGGCTATCGATGATTCAGAACGAGACACACAAACGCGCCCGCAGATGCTCGTGGGTGGTGCGCGTTGCAAAATCGTTCGAACAGGGAACACGAGTTTGCGGTGAACTTTAGAGCCTTCTGAGAATTACAGTTTGGTGTCAGGCCAATTATTCGACTGCACTGGGTGGCAGTATATTCATTCTCCATTCTTCGGGGACCTGGAAGTATACTCTTCATCATTCTGCTAGGATAGGTCCAAGGGTCCAAGTGTTTATCATCCGAAATGGGACATTTTGACACGAAGGTGTAAGGCTAGGAGACTTTTGTAGTCCCCACTTTGAGCGGGAATTGTCTCTTCTTCTAGAAATTATTTGGGTGGACGATGCAGGATTTCGTGCTACCACTTTCAGTTTCTCCAGTGTTAAATACGAAACTCTTTGGCAACGTTTGGTTTTGATAGTTTCCCTCGGGAATTTAGAAAGTCCTCGAGAGTCAAGTTGTCTTGCAAGTTCCCCAGCCACCTCCGACATGAAAATATTCCGATTAGGATTTCCAAATGTCCGTTGTCCACTATTTCTTCATTCCTAAGACTGGTATGACGAGAAGGAAACTTGAAGGATCATCAATAGATCGTTTATTAGCATTTCCCTCCTCAAATGTCAAGTTAATGTTACACGCAGCTAGGATAGCGAAGTGCACGCGGATCCGAGACGCTCGAGTAGGCTGGTGCTGAGGAAAAATCAAGCATAATTGAAGTTTACGAAGCCGATGTGTCTTAAATCACCACGAATCGCGCAATTACGGATACGCAATAAAGTGAAAAGATATTTTACTTGGTTAGCAGACCTCCATCATAAATCACATCGCCAGTATTCGTGAGAATCTCGGAGGAGAAATCCCATTTCAAACTTTTCATTTACGCGTGACCCATGCGGCCAGGGTCCCATATAGGGGGCGCAAGCAGGGCAAGTGCGCAGAGCGGCGAGTTTGAGGCCGGCAGAATTGGTAGAAAGAGAAAATTAAAATCAATGAAAACCAATAAAAGAAGTAAAACTTTTTGAAAAAGCGGTAAAAAGTAGGTAACACATGTTTGAATTTAGTGTCAAACTTATAAATTCTTTTTAAGGGGTTATACCTAGTCAGGCGGCCGAAAAGAGGCGAACGAAAAAATCCTGATTTTTTCGTGCAAAAATCACGTGAAAAAATCAGAACTTCAAATATAAACAGCCGCCACTTTGTTTTAAATTAATATTTCAGAAATTCCGATTGACGATTCACTTAAATCATTCACCCAATTTAAACCAAATCAGATTCCACTTCGACACATATTCATTGCAAAGCTCATCTCAGGATCACACCAGAAACACAACGGCACTGTTCCAACCAAGATTCCTGACAAAACAGAAACGTGGATAAATGGTCCTTTTTCCCACGCGCCATTGGGTCACTCGTCAGCTGCACGCAGCATCCGGCACCAGCGGCTGGCGAGGCGACAGAACGATAAACCTCGGCAAGAAGCGGCTTAAAAAATCCCGCGAAACGACGTTCCATTCCGCGCAGGGCTAATTCACGACAGCAACGAACCCGTCCCGTTTACGACGCCCGATCGTCACCGGATCCCCCCCGCCGCCGGGGGCACGGCGAAATCGCTTTAATCGCGAGCGTTAAACGTTCCCGAAGCGGCCTTTAATACGAATCGCGTAGCGCGACGCGGTCGTAAACCGCGAAAGCCACATTTCGATCGCGCCGGGGCCTGTCCCCTGCACAGAAGGTGGACGGTGACGATATTCGAGCGACCGTACGGCCTGTCCGATTCCGCCGATACCAGGGGGGTGACAGGTCCCCGTGGATCCGCGCGAGACGCGTCCATCGGGGCCGCATTTAGCGTGCCCGCGCGCCGCACGGTGCGGCGCGGCTCGCGCGAAACCGCCGCGTATTTGCATAATAAAACAGCCTTCGCCCAGGTGATTCATCCTGATGCACCGCCCGGACGACACTCGAGCCGTGGGGCCAGCGAACTCTTTACGACTCGTACGGAACCTGTCCCGCTACGGCGCGCGTTCGCGTTGCATCGGCTCGGGGGAGGGGTGGAGGCCAGAGCGGGATCGAGATAAGAGGACAAAATCAAACCAGTCCGATTTCTTCGAGGTGGTTCCGACGTCGGGCCTGACGCGTCGATATCGGCGCGTCCGAGCGGTGGGACCGGGCTGGGGGGTTGTTTTATTGTCGAGCAGAGGCGATTGTTGATCGTGGAGATGCGAGGAGGGTTCAATGGGATCGGTCTGCAGGCATTTGTCGCGGTATCATTGCATAATGCCATGATTGCTGTTGTGCGCTGAATATGGGGATTTCAATGTTTGAACTGCTGAATCGGTGGTAACTGTGTGCTTTTTAATGGTGTCAATTTTCATGGGGGTCGCTTGTGAAAAGGCTCGTAGTGTTGCGTAGGTACCAACGTCATCCAAATTTATTTTTCTACAGTTTTATTCGTCCGGTTACTCTTTCAGATAGCAATAGTAAACATCCCAAATTCCTTCCCTCTGTGACCTCATCTGTTCCTTATTACTCATCCTTGCACCTTGATCTCTATGCCTCATCCCTTACCGTCCGTTACAACCCCCACTTTCCAACCTACTGAAACTCATATATATTACACGTAATTCCCTCTAAAATGAACACTTTAGTCCGAACAGGCTCGACATGATTATCAAAGTAGTTCTGCATTAAGAGTCTATTATAAGTACTTCTGTATCCGGCTAATAGTTTCCGTCATTTGTATTGAAACATTATTAAATATAATAAGAGAAATACTAAGCTACGGAATACAACAGTAGGATCGGTTGGTGTGAACTGGTACATGAAGTGGTGTAATGGAGTCAATGGGGGTGTTTATTAAGTGGTTTATTGAGTCGAAATTAAAGATCATTGGGGTCAGAATGTTTGATAGTGTTCGCGAACTGATAAAATGGGAGGGTATGCAACTATTTTGGTGACGGTGGTATAGGTATATCGACTGATATCGACCCCACTTGGTTCTCTTTCTTCGCGCACGGAAAATTTGCGCGGATTGAGTCGTAAATTTAATTAACCCCCCTCCGCTAGCGTTTCCACTTCATTAAATACATGTAATCAATGTGGGGTATCGCGTGAAGCCATTAAAAATTCGATTAACAGATGCTCCAGCCGATCAAATTTTTATAGACGCCGTAAATTAAATACTACGAGGGAAAAGACGAATTATATTATCGGATAGTGATCACGTGCATAGAAAAAGAATAATCTCTCATACGTAGATGTACCGCGATAGTGGATTAACTGGATCGATTGGATAAAAAAGGGGATCAAGGTAAAAGGAATGAATTCGAACCAGTTTCTCAGTGGCTCGCGTTTTGAACCGATTCCTTGATGAACTCGGATGCATTCCCACATCCCCCGATAACGTTATTCTTTCAGTTTCCACGGTATCAGTTTAATGGAATGAAAAAGGAACAGGCAGCCCGTCGATCCCTCCGGCATGATCGACCGTGCCTCAAAGATTGTAATGAATATTGGCGAGCTTCGTAATTCGTTTTAACCGTGGATAACGCGCGTATCTTTATCGCTTCCTAACGTTGAATTTCACGCTGTTCGTAACGCGCGAAGTTACGACTTCGGTGGAAGTCGAAGTGGAAGGCGAGTTTGCTATTTACTTTACTGCTTCACCAACAGCCAACGAGCGGCGTCCCCAGCGCGATAGCCTTCCGAGCGCGACAAAGGTGATCGGGACGAGTGAAGATCTAGGAGTTTTTCGATATACCGGAGGGGAATGATACGGGCCCGGGTCTATCCGTGGAAAGACTAACGACCACCCCCCGGGCGCGCAGCACGCCGCCGCATAATTCAGATATTTTATACAGTGGTTTTACAGTGCGCTGTATATCAGATTGCAGCGCGCGGCGATGAATGCGACGAAGGCGAACAAGAGGAACGGAGTTCAGTTTTATGCGCGCGGACTCGGCGTCCCTGGCGACGGAAGTCCAGGATACTGCCAGGCAAGTTTTTGTCGAATTGGCGCAGGCATAACGAGTGCAAAGTGTTCCCCGAAGCCCGTCAGCGGTGGCGCAGCTTTGTTGGCCGTTGGAAAAACCGCCCGCAAGTTGCTCACTTTTGTTGCCACCGGATCGAGCGGCCATAAATTTTCATCCCGCTCGAACGCTCCGTAGGACGAGCAGAGACTCGTGAAAGATTCACGTGGGCATCGCGGAACGCCGGTACGCGCGAGCCTATCGGAGGTCCATTAAGTCCTTTTCCCTATGTGGGCACACGCACGTGGGACACGCGAGTACACGCGCGGACGCACCCACGCGTCGCGTTTCGCGGATTCTCAAATCGAGTTGCGATACGCGTGTATGGTGGATGCATGGCCGTTTTATTTCCCACGGGTGTGATTCTTCAACGGGGGTGGATGGCCGTGATAAATGTTGAGTGGCTTATGATTCTTCCGAGACAGGGTGGTGCGAGCAGCTTCTCGAAACCAGCGATTTCTAATCGGATCGCTCTTTTATAATTAACTAGCAAAATACTCCCGCGCTTCGCTTCGGGCCTAAGAGATATTAAGGACTCGATGAAAACACATTTCACCCCTTTTCACTGCCCCTTAGGCGTTGATTAAGGCAAAATCCTCAAATTGGTTTTTAGGCATTTATGCGGTTAACCTCTCGAAGTAAAAACCAAGTTGATATCTAATCGGGCCTGGGAGATATTAAGAAATCCGTGAAAACACACTTTACCCCTTTTCACCCGGTTGGGGATGGAATTTCAAAAAATCTATTCTTATCCAGCACCTACGTCGCAAAAGGAATATACCCTTCGAATTTCATGTTTCCAGGGTCAGCGGTTTGGGCTGGACGGGGATGAATCAGTGACAGAACGATTATATAAGTACCTATAGATCAGGCCTGCCCAACTTTTGCTCTTGCCTTCGAAGAGCAGCCGCGGGTGGTTGCGAGCAAAGGCAAGAGCGACGGCAAGAGCGGCAGCCGTAAGAGAGTGGGGATATGGCGTTCACAGATTCCCCCACCAAGAAGACCTTTCGCTCTTGGGCCTGGCTCGATGCCTCCGAGAGCGAAGAGCAATACGCGGCTGCTCGTACGAGCAAATCCCTGGACAGGCTTACTACAGATTGTAGGTAGGTACCTTTCCTAATCCACTCGAATCAAATTGTGAATCAATTGCTCGAGATGTCGGACAACACACTCCATATTTCATTCGCAGACTTCCACGTTCCTGATATCACTCAACATCCCACATCGTGATCCTCGAGAATGATGATCAACGTTGCAAAGGTTTCTTGAATCATTATACAATAACTCACGAATCATTTCACGAAATTAAACGCCACAGCACGCTCAGTTAATGACTTTCTTGAACGCAGACTTACATTCGTGGCAACGCTGTGATTGCAGTTTGCGACGAAGGTTGAAAGCTTCGCGACGCACAAATTCCTCCCCCTATTCTTTCCTTTATTTTTCGGCTCGGTCGAGCCGGTTGACAGTGAACCGCGCGCTTTCCAATCGAGTATAATCTCGCGTAGGTGGCGGGCGATAAAGAAATTTGCTGCTCGCTGGCTTCGACGATCATATCGGCAGAACCAACGGCGGCAGCGCAACGAGGAAGCTATTGACGATCGACAGCACCGACGTGATCGAGGCGCAGCTTCCGGTATTACATTGCGACTATCGGGCCGTAGATATCGGAGGAGGCGCGTATATATCGATATTATGCACGCGGGAGAAATACGAGACTGCAGAGGTGCTCGGTCTCGCGCAAAGTGTACCAACGTCGACGACGACCGATATCAACGTAATACAGGATGTCGTCGAGACGCTTGAACAGGTAGCGATAGATGCTCGATACGCAGTCTCGCGGCTTTTCGATCGAATCTCTCGAATCTCGTGGCCGGGAGACAGTTTCGCGCGTACAGTACTTGGAAATTCAACCCTCCACGATAGCGCGTGGTTGTCATCGTTCGGTTACTAGCTCTGGGTTAGGTGGACTGTAAACAGTGCTAACATTTGAGTTGTGGTACTTGCAAGTCGTTGAAATGATGGTAGTTAGTAAACCCCCACTTATTCTCTGAGAATTAGGGGTTGCCTGTTCATTCTGAATTTAGAATATTTCACGAAGGTGTTATCAGAGTTGGGCATTAATTAAATAAAAAATTATTTAAATAACTGATCAAATAAAAGTTACTGTAACTTTACTCGTTATTCGATGTTCGAAAATCCGGGTTAATTTTATTCGACACGTAAATAATTTTTTTAACATTTATTCGTTATTCGAAATTTTTATGTAAATAAAATTTTTGTCCATCTTTGGGTGCTATAATAGGTGTAGCGTTGAACACTTTATGGAGGTATCGAAGCAGTGGCGCATCGAGAGGGAGGCCAAAGGGCCTTGGTAGCTCTCAAAGAAAAGAAAACTGGATTTCATACTTTAAATAAATTTTTATAACCACCAAATGAATTTTATTGAATTTGCATTAAAACTATTTTTATCTGTTCAACTCGGCACCCCTCAAGATTAAATCCTGAGTGCGCCACTGTATTGAAGTAAATTGGTATTCAGCTTTGAATATTTGATGGGAGTACTGAAATAGATGGTCAGTGTATACAGAATGGAGTATTTTGCTGGTACAAGAAAATGTTGGAGAAGTAAGTGTTCGGATGGAAGGAGCAACTGTTAGTAGAAGCTTTTCAGTGTTGAGCTTCAGCCTCCGGGCAACGGAGAAACACGGATTCGAGGCTTTAAGTGTTTGAAACGTTTTAATGATATACAGGAGCGAGACAACCGCGGGGGCGTACGGACCTCCAGTAAATTGATCTTTCTAACGACTAATCCGATGAACAGTACCGTCGTTTTACCGCAGAAGGATCGGCGACCTTCTAAGGAAGCTTGCGCTCGGCCGTGGCATTTCAAGTATCTCCGAATGGAACACGACGTGCATTTCCATGACGCGAGTTACCTTGAACTTGATTCGATGGTTCTTTCGTGTCGAGGGAGTCTCCTGAACGCAATTTCCTGCTGCAGTTATGCAAGCAGGTGTTGACATGTTCCAAAGGAGAATGTAGGTAATGTATGTATTAATAATTCCATTTATTGTTGCCCAGTTCCAAATGAAACAGAAGTTTATACCACACATGGAGATTTATTGTTGAGATGGTTAAGTTACCCGAGGAGTCTCTCTGTTTAATGCATATTAGGGCACTTGGTACCGCGTCATTTTTCTGTTGAAAGTAACGAGCGTTTAACATTCCAGACTGGGAGCATCTTTCGGGGCACGTGATTTAAATACGTCTCCCACGATGGACGCGCTTACGCGGATATTAAAACTGTAACAAATTAGTTGTTGGCATGCGATACGACGTCGTTCCTTCGCTCCCTTCCCTGTTATTATTCTCTCATTCTTCCGTTAATCGCAGCCTCAGTTTCGAGGGGCCATTCGGGACCGTGATTTCCCTTCGATTACTTAGGGTGCGTCCTAAAATTACCTAAGGCCTTTTTTGAGGGGAGGAGGGGTTAGGTCTGAAAGAAGATTATTGAAAAATTGTTCATATTCGCTTTGAAGACACCACGGCGTGGATGCTTCTGAAAGGTGTTCCTTGGAAGTCTCCGAGGAAAGGGGACATTACACCTGGTCTTTAGAAATTTAGAAATTCATACGGTTGGTAGAATTGAGCTAATGATCGCTTTCGCGCCACTGTCGTGGAACAAGTGGCGCAGATGGTAGGCTAACTTCGCGGTCTCGTTTCGCGAGGATCCGCAAATGAAACGTTGATGCAGGAACGTCTCAATTTTGTTGCAAGGACGGCCCGAAGCAATCGATTCTCCTCCCAAGCTGAATTCGCGTCACGAACAACGTTTACCGAGATTGATGCATCCGATTCGTGGCATCCGTTGTACGCTGATCGCATAGTCTTCAACTCTCGCCGGTATCATTTTGCTTCGCGACGTGATTGTACCTCTACCCACGGAATATTTAACCACGGGAAACACCTCCTCAGAATCTCTGTGAAAACACCGGGAGACGCATACACAAATTCGTACGAGGACAGTGATTTAACGAGCGAGTTTGCTCAATTTATCCCGCAACTACGATATCGTGGAACAATTGGCCCGCAAACGTTCGCAATTTCCATTCGGAAAAGTGGCCGTAATACTCGCGAAAATTGAAGGAACGGCGTGAACGTGAGAAGCAAACGCCACAAAGTGAACGTCTCAATTCCTTCGGGAAGGATGCCGGGGGCTGAAGAATTTTTTCTTTCCACTCGGCTATCACGGAGCGCGTTTACTGTAAATGTCGGTTATTTAGTTACTGTTACCACCAGGTTTCGCAAAGTGGCGTGGAGATTAGCGCTGTTAGTGGAAGAAAAATTCGGATACCTCGGAATATGGGACAGCGTTGTTCCCCGCTGCGATCTAATGGCGGGTATTCGGTGAAGTCGAGCATAAAGTATCATTCGAACGACTCCGTATTTCGAAACCTGGGGCGTGTAAAATCAACGTTCACGTCATTCGTTTCCCTTGCCTTGCACTGGTGATTAACCCCCTGGTTTATGAAATTAACCCTGCGCGATGCACATGTATTTTTAATGCTGAAAGATGATTATTTATTTCCTTGATATCTCTATTTTAAGATACTTTAAGATATTTAAAAAAAAACAATTCTCTCTATCGATTATCATAAATTATTGTGTGGAGGTGGCCAAAGGTAGATGATTACCCTCTACATATAGGTCGACAAGCACTTCCACAAGTGTTAGAGCGTCGATTCGGAAGAATCTTCCCTCGTTTTCACAGATACAATATCGAAACCGACGAAATCTGCAAGTGGGCGAATCGTACAGAGAATTACGTCACACGGAGGCAATTTGGCCCCCTTCGTTCCCGACAGCCAGTCGATGGGATCGCGTGGGACTGATCTGCCCCACGAACCGTTAACGGTCGAGGCTGCTAATGACGGCTGATGAAATGATTGAGGAAATCTCGAAACAGTAGTCGGCCAATTTAGTCGTTTCGTTCTGACGATGCACCAAGTGCTTGCTAGCAGCACTTCCATCCTCGACGATTTCGATGGACGCTTTGACGAAGTGGTGGACACTTTGATTCGCCCTTTCGAGGGCGGTTAAGTTAAGTTGCGTCTGTCGCACCCTAAATAAATAATAGGATTGTACCGACTATACCACAAGGAGCTACTTTACAACTTCAAGCATAATTCTTTACGTCGTTCACATTTATTTAGTCTTATGTTACTCGATGCTTCTGTTCGTAGATCTCACAAATCTTACATCTGCTTTCCTTTTTAAGCCCCAATTCTTCTCAATGGCAGTGCAGTAGGTTCAGGTGGTACAGGGATAGACGAATTAATTCGATATTGGAGGGGTTGAGGTTCCATCACGAAATTTAATTAATGAGCCGCTCGAAGTCTCGTTAGTTCCCACGAAGAAGTGTCAGGTACCAGCTCGTTCCTCGACCAGAGAAACCAGCAACACGTCGCGATCGATTAAGCGCGTATCTCCCGAATCGGAGTAAATCCTGGCGCGGCTCTAGCGGCAACACTCGCCGCTTATCGACGGAAAATCGATTTCAGGCCCGACGAGGGGACGCAAATGAGGCCAGCAGCCCGGGTAACAAACGGCGGTCCCTTATTTATTCCACGGAACCTTCGTAAATTCTGTTTCGCGATCGTCGCCCCGACGAGCGGGGTCTCCCCCAGCCACGACGAAATGATTTCGCGTCCGAGTAACCGGCTCACGCTCTCGCCCATTAATCTAATCGATAAAATCGCCGGTAATCGATAGCCGTCTGTGTTGCACGCGGTCACGCTGCAATCGTGGGCTCCCACGTGTACTTACGTACCTACGTTTGTTAAAGCAGCGCGAAACTGTATCGGAACGTAACACGGGCGACGTTGCATTTCCGAGCCTTCCTTTCGACACGCTTTGATCCTCGTAATTCTCGCGCAGAATTCAAATACCGTGATCTGGTGCAAGTGGAGCAGTCAGTATTGTTCTACTTAATAGGCCACTGCGTCGTGCTCCAAAAAATTTGCCTGGTTTGTTCCTTCTGGGCGAAATGAGAGACTTCATGGTTATTTTCTATCTTGGCACTATCTCTTTTTCCGTTATTTGTGCTTCTACTTTTATGTACTAGTCCTCTACTGGTTATCTCTATTCTCTATGTACTAAAGGGTTTCCCCCTATATACAAGAAATAAAGGAAATAAGGAAATAAGGAAATAAGGAAATAAGGAAATAAGGAAATAAGGAAATAAGGAAATAAGGAAATAAGGAAATAAGGAAATAAGGAAATAAGGAAATAAGGAAATAAGGAAATAAGGAAATAAGGAAATAAGGAAATAAGGAAATAAGGAAATAAGGAAATAAGGAAATAAGGAAATAAGGAAATAAGGAAATAAGGAAATAAGGAAATAAGGAAATAAGGAAATAAGGAAATAAGGAAATAAGGAAATAAGGAAATAAGGAAATAAGGAAATAAGGAAATAAGGAAATAAGGAAATAAGGAAATAAGGAAATAAGGAAATAAGGAAATAAGGAAATAAGGAAATAAGGAAATAAGGAAATAAGGAAATAAGGAAATAAGGAAATAAGGAAATAAGGAAATAAGGAAATAAGGAAATAAGGAAATAAGGAAATAAGGAAATAAGGAAAGTGAAGAAGTGAAGAAATGAAGAAATGAAGAAATGAAGAAATGAAGAAATGAAGAAATGAAGAAATGAAGAAATGAAGAAATGAAGAAATGGAGAAATAAAATAAATTCACCTGTCAGTAAAGAATCTGTACTCGTCTCGACCCTTGTTACTGACTCGCATTTTGCATCCTAGTTTATAAATTCCGTAACCGATAAAATATTTATCAATTCTACCATCACAACCTAGAATAATTTCCTCGTACAAGATCGCCTATAATTTATTTACGGTCACGAAGGGAGCGTCATTAATGATCGTGTCAAGCACAACAGGGCCTGGAACGTAATTAGAAAGAAAGAAGGAGGAAATCGCGGCTCTCCAAGATTGTCCAGGAGTTTTATATGACGGACGAGATTCCGTTTAAAGGTAATCGCATATCGGGCAAAAATATATCATGGGCTCATAGCTGCATGGAATGGACATTAATCACACCGAGGATTCCTTGGTTAGCCAGTTGGGTTACTGTGTCTATTAGTAATGACCAGTAAGCTCTGAACTTCCGTGCGTGATCGAGAATTAATGAGGTACACGGGGACCGAAAGCCAGTCGTTAATCATTATTACAACGTAATTATCGGCCGGATCGTTAGGTAGAAGTCGAAGGAATTAGGTGGTGCACTTTGTTATTAAACCGGCTGCTGCATAGATTTAATAAAGTCGAGCCATCGATTATTACGTTATTCGCATTTCCTGATCGAACCTGATGCCCGCGAATTTACCGTCAGCTTCTTTTCCCTCGCTCCCACCGCGGAATACCGTTTCATCGTAACACGCGTTTATTACCTAAACATTTCTCCGTAACGGAAAATAAACCGTGAAAGACCGAGTTACTCCCACTCTGCGTAATACGCCTTTCAATCGCGTCGCTAATGATTAACTTCGCCGGCGATCCATTGAAAGAAGCAATGGCCACGCATTCGCGACTTATTTCGCTGTGCAAACAAGAGCATTCAATGATTCGACGGTAACGCGATCCCTGCCACGTCTCGTACACGCGCGAGAACGTTACCCGTTCGAGTAGAAGATCTTTGCAATAGCCCCTCCTACGATATTGTTCTGCTGACAGATAGAATCGCCAGGAAAAATCGTGACAGCGTAAGACCGCGAATAACCGTGAATGGACGTTGAAGGCAGACACGCGAAATCACGGGTGGCGAGCGTTTACCGAGGCACCCGATTGAAAATAATGGAAATCTTAAGATAGCGTCGTTGGTGTTGCAATCTGGAACAAGATCGATTGTCCTGATCGCTATCTAAAAACGTGTAACGACATAATCGGCGAGAATTCTTCGTGGCAATAAAATCGGCCGAGGTGTTAATAACCGAATCGGCTATTTCAATTTTACACCGCTACTCCGCGGATAATCGAGGCTCGATCGCTGGCGGAACACCATGGTCGCTCGACAATTATCACCTTCCAGCGGAGTTTACAACCGTGGGCGATAAGACATTCTTATAACACGAATGTTCCAGCTCAGTTTTAAATAATCATCGTGAAAATTTAGTAAGACAAGTGTCTCTATTAGCGACCAAGCTCGCCTTTATGGATTAAACTGACGAGATTTATGGGTTTAAAGTGACAAATAAGGTAATGTAGGTAGCGGAAAAGGGGGGCGGGCGCAAGAAATATTTTGGGGGCACAAACAATTTCTCAGCAGTAAATAAGCATAACATCTTGTCACAAAACGAAATCATGGAAAAAGGATAATAATACCAGTAATAAAGAAATAAAATAAAAGAAATTAACCACTAAACATTAACATATTTAAATATTAGACTTTTTTTATTGCCATATCAGCTTTAAACGTTTGTAGCTCGGAGCAACGTTAACCGATTTTGGTGAAATTTTCAGCATGTATACACCCTACTTAAGTCTACAAACGGGATTTTTGAATTTTCATTACAGACTCCGGAAAAAAGTTGAAAAAACTTACTATTTTTTTTTGCTATTCCAACCAATTGAAATTTGTTTCAAAACGACGAAACACGTCACGTAGCAAACTAATACTTCTAGCGTCTCAAAAAAGCTGAAGTCGTTTGGACCAATTTTAAAAATGTTATGCGATTTTAAAGATTGTACGATTATTGGTGCGAGCCACTGTACATTATTGCTAAAACAAAAAACCAAACGAAAGTATTTCCCAACACAAGCCACGCGTTCTATCGAGCACTTCAGAAGGTTCCTCCGTCACCTTTACTCGCCCAAGAATTTACCAAGCACCGCGATTGGAAAGCCACGATTTTTGCTTGGCCCGGCATCGTTACGCGTTAACCGTGGCAAATCTAGAAATATTGGCTCGAATCTATGCGACGTATTTAGCGGGCACCGGCGATAACCATCGCTGACAGTGAATTATTAGCGCGGAATCAAGTAACGCAGCGCCGATGAAAGACCCGGCGCTGGTTGACGCTCATTGAAATCACTCGACCTCGCCATTCTTACGCGCGTCCGATGAAATTCGATCGGAATGCGGGCAAACTAATGGGCGACAAGTAACACGCCGAGAGATACTACTATGTAGCCGCTGTCCCATTTCCCTTGATGCCCGGAGTGCTCGGCAAGCCGGCTTCGCTGTGTACCGCGTCCGCGAATATTTCGAATTTCTCCGCGGCGCGATTTTACCGCCGACACGTCGTAAACGTTCGTTTAATTCGACCGCTTAATGGCCCTCTCCATCGCGCGGCGGAACTCTATTTTATTGTGAAATCCGATCTACCAGTATCGCGGCGATATCGTAGGAGTGCCGCGGCGTTTCCAGCTCTCGGCTCCGGCGAATTTCAATAAAACCGCCCGCTCAGCTTCGTCGCGGGTGTAGCCCCGTGTATATAATTATCCCGCGGCCGGCTCGATCGCAATTTTCACGCGTTGCCCGCGGAAAGAATGCAGCACGCGCGCACTTTCACCGTCGAGATCGTTGGCGCGCTTGTTTGTCCGTTAAGATTGTTAAGAAGCTTTTAATGAGGCTGCTCGCGCTGCTTATTCCGCGATTGCGGAATACGAATTGAGGCTAAGAGACGGGGTCAAAGGATACGGCTTCATTGCTTGAACGATCAGCCAATGACGCTTCTGGGAACGTCCCTAGACCGAGATGACCGTAATCGTAACTCGGCCTGGACATTCCAATGACATAATGTCCATTGTGGAATTCTAACGGCGTTGGCGGATTGCTCGCTTCACGGGGAATGTAGGTGAAGCTTTCGCGGGGAACTGGCAATCAGAGGTTCATTGGAAGATTCTGGCTTATCAGTTTTATTGAGTGGTTGCAGTGGCACGTTTACCTCGTTAGCTACGAGTCCCAAAGGAATGAGACATTATTGTTTTGGAAGAAATGGATGTAAATTACATGCTGAATACGGTTGCAGACGTTGCACAGGCTAAACCATACTTCGAAGGCGAAAAAAGTGAAAAAAAGTTTTTCGCACTCGAAGCATGGTTTAGCCCACTGTGCGCTGTAAGTGATCTGAGATCTATCTCGAAGAAAAGAAACTACTGAAAATGGTCACTTCTGGCACTTACATCATTTGCCATTTCAACTCCTCAATCGTGTTTTAATTTTAAGTTCTAATGAGGGTGCGCTATACCCTTGAGCCGTTTAATTATCAACTTTGTAAGCGTAACGCGATTATTGGAAAGGAAGTTACAGCGAAAGGTGCACATGGGTTCCTGGAGCAGCCACCGTTACTTATCTGTGCCTATTATCGATATAGTGTATTTCGATAGAATTATGAGAACAATTATTGGTCGGGAAAAAGGGTTCGCCATTTCTCCCTGCGTTTCCGCGGGTACACCGAATCGCGCGGGGTGATCTGTAAATTGCAACAAAAGCAGGAAGCGATAACAGTCAACGGGCTTGGTAACGATCGCGTCACGGACAGTTTAGACACCGCGGAATGGATTCAAGCTGTTGCTGCCAGGGAACTGACGTAACGAACCGACGGTTAACATTGCACGAGATGCATAAACCGGACAACGAGCGTAAATAACGCGCGCCTAGCTCTGCGCGACTATAAGCATTCTAACGCACCGGGCGTTTGCGTCGCGAAATTTATGAAGAAATCAACGCCGTCACCGTATTAATAGTAATGCACCGCGGGTATCAGCGTGGCCACGATCGCCCGCTGCACCGGGATGTCCGCGGGAACATTAACTAAATAATTACCATATAAAATCATTCTCGCACGCTGGTTCGGAGCAATAAAAGGTAAGCGATCCTAACGGTGGCTGGGATACGAATACGTTGTAACCGCGATGTAACCATCGCAACCTGTCGGCGTGCTGGATAGAAATATGCTACGAACGATAAACTATCGATCGGCTATCCGTGTTTGCGTGCTGCTAATGCTCGCATCTACTTATGCCTTTTACCGATCTTACGACTGGGAAGTGAAAACGCGATTCTTCCTTGGCCTTTGCTCGGCACCCCTCCTTCCCTTTCGATCGTTTCTGTAAATCCTCCGAACGGTTACCGCCTGAAAGGTGCAGGGATTCCTCAGTGAATTCTCGAATCAAGCATGCGACAGAAATACGAAGCATCTTTAATACAGCCCTTCCTCTTTCCTAAAAAATCATTTGCCGCTCGACGAATTCGTTTAACCAAACGAAATTATACTTGTTCGCATTATTTCGTCCTCAGGCAACACTGATACATTTAGACGCGTTTCTACGCGCTGTCAGGCGTGCAATGGAGTTACAAGTCCCTTGGTTTAATCGTCGAAGCTTGTATTACCGCATAGTTGCGATATCTACGCTCATTATCGCTATCCAAACGCCGACTAGGCCATTTGCTCATCGCTTATTAGAATATAAGATAATCGTTGACGCGCCGAGAAGCAGGGGAACGCGGGAACAATGAATCCCGCCGTATCTTAACCGCGCCGTTTCATACGCGGTGTTCGATCGGTATCAGATACGCGAAATCTCGCAAAAACCGTAGCCTGGCCGGTGCAAGATCGCCACGAAATCTACTAGCGATACCTTACGATCGATCCTCCATTTACCTCGCGTTTATTACATCTTGCCCTCGACAGTGTAGCGCGACCGATCGACCCGCAATTACGCGAGATAGCCGGCGCGCTAATTAATTAGGATATAAAATAGTCCTTAACGGAGCGAGGAAGCAGTAAAGATAACCGTCTCCGCCGATAAATATCGCGTCGATATCTCGGGACGCGACTAACGAGACGCGGTTGCATCAACTGCACCACGGTACCGTTCGTCGTAACTGGAGAAGCGGCTCCTTTGCAAAAACCATCGGATGTTCCGCGTTTCGTTCACTCTCGAGTATCGATTGTAGAATGTCAGCAGGGTATCGAGACTATCGAGTCTATCATCCTGTACATTCGCTTGAAGAGCACACCGCAAAGCTCCACGCAAATCGGTACATCGACCAACCACCCTCGGTTTTAATCAGGGCCGAATCAAGGCCTTTAGAGGCCCAAATCGTTTAAGGGGTTAGAGGGGTTATCTTTGGGGATTTATTTCTAAGTGACAATAACACTTTTATCGATACAAATTTTTCAACGAAGATAGAGACTCCTTTGAATAATATATATAATTTTTTTTTCATATATCAACACATTCCGAAAACTTTAAATGCGCTTTTCTCGAAACCACGTTTTCCGAAAAGGTGTACGCTGTAATTTGAGTAAAACTCTATGGAGTTTTATACAAATTTTCACAGATGTTTTTAAATGTATTCTCTATCGTCCGACTGTCAATTTTGTCGATATTTTAATTTTTACCTCACTTATGCGTGAATAAAGCTTTTTACTTCAAAGTGTTCGAATTGTAAGAAAGTGTTTGCTTTTTAAGAAAATTTCTATGGTGCCCCCCTTTCTCCTAATGCCCTAAGCACGCACTCGTTTTGTTGATTGGTTAATCCAGCACGATTTTAATGTTCCCTGAGATTCAAAGAACGTCAAGTGTCCGTGGTCATCGTTAATGGAAGTCAGCTGTCCACCCTGTGACGGGTTATCGTTTTACTATGACCCCTACCGCCTTCCATCGTTAATTAGCGGCTTATTAACTATTCGACAGCGGTATCAGATTCTGTCTGTCGCCCACGTCGGCGAATCCCGTTGATTTGTAGGCTAAACAAACTCCAGCTGGCCGATGCGCAGAAAGTTGTACCCGCGGCTGCATTATGCTGCCTACGTGCACTTTGCGCGTGGGCGGCAAATTGCGGTGAATTGCCACGAAAATCAGGAAATCGTACGTTAAACCGTGCCCGCGCTCTGTCCCCGTTCGTTGCCTGCCCGCCGAGCGACTTCCATCTGATTGGCAGCCGTGGATCCGCGAGAATTAGATCTGGTGCGAAATTGGTGCTGCGAACGAGTGGCTCGTTAATCCAACGGAAACACGGTGATCGATTTCTGTGGAACCAAGCGGTGGTCCTTGAACGAGGCCCGGTACACTCGGAGCCTGTAGGTACCTATGACAGTGATCGAAGTATAACGAAAGTGGATTTAACTCGAGGGGGACTTCTGGATTCTTTATCGATTCCTAGCAGGTCTCTGCAGTGTTCTTTTCTGCTTTATAAACGTGCATAGCACGCTGTAATAACGAATCGCCAGTGTCCTAATGGATCCTGCAGGAGCGCGAGGCAGCCATGTCGTCCTCGAGCGGGGAATGTTAATAGGGAAGTAGTGCTCTGGAAACCGTCCAGCGTATTTGGAGACTTTCTATTGCGACACGTTGCGAATAATGAAAGAATAATAATTAAGGGTTATTGCGTGGCTCGGTTAACTTGGAAATCAGATAAATCCACGGATATGGACAAAGAACATGCTCGACACGAATCGGTGCTCTGCTAATGAATCGTGCGGGAATGTACGACAACTCGGCCTCCCCGGCGCTATGGCACCATAAGACACCGCGGAGCCAGTTTTCAATGCTTATGCCGCACGGGAAATCAAATGCCAAAAGTTTTTATTCCCAGCAGTGTTTAATGATACGCGCCACGGGCTGTGAAATTCGCCATTGTTACCTTTCGTTTCCATTGGACTTGCTGCTACTATTAATATCAGTCGTTGCAATGGAACTTTTCACGCTGGATCTTCTGAAACGAGAGATACTCGTGTGCAAGCCGCTCAATGTACACAGCATTCATTATTCCGAGATGATATATCGATCTGTATTAACGCAAATATCAAATTACAAGGGAACTTCCGCGCGCGATTATTAATCTCAAGCGGCGCAATTCGGAAAAAAAGAAATCATTCTTCCGTCCAGCTAAATGAACATTTAATTAATAACGCAATCTCCATCCGCGCCTACAGCCTTCCTGGTCCGCCGAGTGGTCAAGCGATCGTTTTTTCGCTCGATTAACCGTAGTATTCGCATCTGCTGTTAATCACAGATCACGATGCTTAAATGGCACATCAATCACTTTCTCGATTAACCACGAAAGGGGAAGAAAATCAGGGGGTCTCCTATTCCAGCGGAGAACGAGCGCGCGGTATCTCGCTTCCTATGCGACACCAGTGCTATTTCCAGCCAGATAAAGAGCATTTTTCCTTCTGCCGCTGTCATCGCACTTTCACCGACAACAATATTCGCCCGCGCAGGCAGGAAGTCGCCTGATAATCCATTTATCACGGTGATATTTCTTTTTGCAGGTGCTGCTCGGTGCAATACACATCCGCGGGGCCCGAGCATAGAAACCGCGGTTATGATACCGTGCCTTACGCCACATCTGGGCAAATGCTGTTATCAATGGGATATCAATGTGTACAGTCCACGCCGCGATGCCCTACGCCTTTACGACATCCTCCCTCGCCAGTTCCACCGTAGCATTTAGAAATTTCGCGTTTCTCGCGGTGACTCACTTGATGAAACGATTCGTTGAATTACTCCGTGAGGTAAGAACGATGACGAGATGCTGAAGGAGGAATTTCCTGTGAACGATTCCACTGACTGAGTATACCTTCGATACCTGAGTCCAGCTTTCGTCATTTCGTATTTATAGTCTTGTATCTGATGTCCAGTTAAATTCTGTCTCTTCTTCGAATATATGTATACATAGTGCACGTGCTGAATCTGGTTGGCTTATACTTATTTTCTCCATCCCAGTACCCTGTACACTGTGCCTCGGAAGAACTGTCTATCCCTTCTGAAGCACGAACTATAGACACCTACCTACCTCACAGTTATTGGCACGCTTCTTAATTATGCACCAGCGCTCTGTCGATTAATTATGCGCAGCCGATCGGCGACTAATTATCACCTGCCAAATGGCCATTTTTCTAATTACCGTTCCCTCGCTCAGAGCCCGCGATAACACGTCTACGTAGCGATCTTTTGGACAATTAAGCGAGACGTATCGGGTGTCGTGTTCCTGCACGCGAGCATGTTAACGCTCGCGTCGGAGGTGCATAGCATGCACGCGTCCTGGTAATGCGGTTGGGGGATATCACGCGTGACACGTGTTTCGTGCAGCCAGCTGATCGTGTTCGAGGCATTGCGACACGTTCCCAAAAAACACTTGGGCACATAAAAGAGATGGACATTTTCGAGACATCGTACCTGAAAGAGGCGCGGGGAATCTATTACAAGTACACCGCGAAAGGGGGGTCGTGGATGCAAATTAATCTCGTTGGTAGGTACTTAATGATAAACATATTATAATAGTCTATAATTTTATTCTACACATCCTATTATTTACTTTAGCCTTTATACGAGAGATGGGCAAGTTTTTTATTTAAATGCAATTTCGAATAACGAATAAAAGTTAAAACAAATTATTTATCATGTATCGAATAAAGTGGAACCGCATTAACTGTGTTCGACGAATTTTCATTCGTCGAACGTTTCAACTGCAGCGTTGAACAAATTTTTCAACTTCAACTTCAACTTTATTCGACGTCGAATAATTGTCTGACGCGCGTTCGAGCCGCCAAAGTTAACGAATAAAGAAATTAACTTTATTCGTCAAATAATCTAAAGTGAAAATAGCTTTTATTTGATCCGTTATTTAAATAACTTTTTATTCGGTTAATGCCGAACTCTGTTTTGTATTTTTGATTACACGCGGAGTACACCATCGAAACATTTAACGATTTTGACAAGTATATATCAGGTACATGTTCGCGACATGAACCCCGCTCGAAGTGAATAGTCGCAATCTACATTCCAGCGTGGCCTTTTTATTACGGCACGAACGCGGCGCGTATTCTGCGCACAATGTTCGTTAGAATTGCTGGGAAGTCGCGGCGGCACGAGGAAGCGATGGCGAGCGCAAGAAGTCCGTCATTCTTTGTGCGTGGGATTAGCGATGCAAATTTGCACTACCGCGGAACATAATTGGCCGACATTGTGCGTTCGTTAGCCGAGCATTCTGCCACTTATCGGTGCCGCCGTACGAAAGGGACAAACGTGAATAGCAGCCTTCTAATTGAAGAAACGTCGTTTCCCGCCGCATCCGCGGTTTTCACGCTCCGCGGGAAGCGGGCGGTGGAAGAAAGGAGGACGTTGAAATGCCGGAAAGAGACGAGTTTTTACAATGATTTATCTACTTGCCTCGAAAGTGGGCAACAGAGAGGGAGTTAATTAAGGGGCACGATTGTGGAAGCTTCTTGGAAGATGTGTCAAGTGAAAAGTGTGAAACTGGGCTCGTACAGTTGACGCTGATCAGCATAAACTGTGGTGCATTAAAGGTGTTTGATGAGGTTTTATACCTACAGAATATCTTTAGACATTAAAATTTGAGTATCATTCACAGTTTGAGTATCAGTATCAAAACACTTTCTTCTTATATCCACCTTTTATCCTAGATCCAGCACTCCCAATGATCGACATCTGTTCACGCTCATCAATTCCTATTATTTGAACCCTACCTTGTCGAGAAACCCCTCGGTCAATACTTCCCCTTAGAGAATTACTCCAGCATCAGATATGACTTAAGAAACTATCCTGCATTAAGCAATCTTGCAGTCAGCTTTCATGAAGTTGCGCAACCTCTTGTTCGTCGAACGTTTTATACGGTACAGCGCGAACGGTAAGAAGCCAGAGACGTAACTGGAGTCCAGTTACTGGGCCCGCCATGACACCCCGAAACGTCTGAGCCGTCCGAAACGCTGAAACGCCGCTCTGCCAACTGCTTATCCGCTCTCACGGGCATAATTAATATCATTATTGTGATGTCAGCGGGAGGAAACGGTACGAGCACGGTACTACACGTTACACGAGTAGTATATATGCGGACTAGACAGGCTACCGGCGCTGGATATGCTAAATACGATCAAACAACGTTGTTTTATGCTAAGTGACCCCTGTCACGTCCGAGAAAGACAATGCCGCTTGTCTGTTCTCCGCGAAACGCATCAGGATGTGTGCTCGACCGGCCAGAAGAATCCTTTTGCTCGAATCTCTTCTTCTTCCTTTCTCCGATGACCGCGACAGCGCCGCCGCTCGCACCGTTGAAACGCATTTCGGCTGCGAGATTCTGGGAGAAGAGAATGATCAACGATAGGGGTCCCTTTTGGAAGGGGGTAAATGGGAGGTTCGAATAAATTAAAATCGATGGGGATCTTTTGATCAGCAGAGGGTGAGTGAAAACACTGATCGCAAGTAAAGCTGTGGCTTGGAAACTTAGGGGAACTTGTTACTTGGAAAGAAATATGTTTGAATGCCATTATTTAATGTACCTACTATTAAAATACCAATGTCCCTGTCGATATTAAGCTAATGCTACATGCGATATTAGGCAAGGTACACGGGATCTTACAACGCTACCATTCGTCCGTCAAGTAACAAATGAAATCGTGCTAACGGGATTGATGACGTGCTTGACCCCGCTTCCTCAGGATAAAATGCACCGTTCGAAAGTTGCATCTGCATCGACGACCGCCGCGTGACAAAACAATAGAGTGACGTTTCTTTCCGAGGTTCAGCAAGCGCCGTGGGTAAAAAAGGCACGACACGAGAGTATAACGATACGAAGACGCCTGTCGCGTGATAATATATCGATAGGTGCTCGTGGCTAACGAGGCACCTGGATCATGGGTCGAGCGTGCCAATCGATTTGACACGCACTCGGGATCTCGGGGCGCCGAATAATCGGCTCTCATCTTCACCGAGGACATCCTAACGAGACGACAAAGAGGGCCACGTAGCGGAAGTTCTTAAAAAATTTCCCAGCGACCCGCATTTATCATAATATCCCTGATTTCATTCGTGTCCTTCCATCCCCCGCAACGCGCCCTTCCTTTCACCCTTCAACCGCAATTTATTATACCTGGGGAACACTTTTGTGGAACACGATGCCAGTTTGTACGATACACACGCAGGCTTGCTCTCACCAAAGTAAGTAGTTGCCCTTATTTCGACGACGGAATAGTATGCTAAAAGGATAAGCCGATACTTTTAGTCGAAAAAAATGAAATATGGGTCACCCGACCACATAATGCTCGACATTAAGACGAGGATGGTTGATTGGAATAGAAGAGAAGATTTCCGGTTTACGTTGCTTATAATGGAGCACAATTTGCACAGTCCGTGAAATGTTGAGGGCAAACCGCAGTTTCCTGTGTAACCTCGCGAAGAAAAAGATCCACGACGCCGGATGGCTCGTTTTCTATTAGCGTTCTTCCGCGAAGGAGTTTCTAATCCTCGTAAATTGGACTTCACGGTACCGTGGAAAACTCTCGCCGAGGAAATATCACGCTCCTACCTGTGTACGGGGCAGAGAGATCGCAATGAATACCATTACATGGCCTCGTAATAGAGTTCGCACCGGTGAGATTTAAGGTATCAAGGAGCGAATTGGAATGGAAAAAGGACGGGCGGAGGGAGGAAAGGATAAGAGGAAGGCATTAATTGTGGCCCCGAGAATTTGTTGCATCGTTAAGGTATCCGGCATTGTCACGAGCCGGCAATGAATCAGGCGCTGATCGTAGCATTGTCAAGTGAAGCTACAGTAATTTATCGCGTTGCTGTTAATTCCGACCGCGGTGTCTCTTAATGCCTTCGATTTAAGGGGGGAATCCTATTCTCTGGGCTAAAAACATAGAAAAATTTGGGAATTTTTTTTTAAGAAATCAGCGTTTCGATTCATCTGAAATTTGGACCATGTTTTGATGCATCTTTGAAGAAGCTACAGTTTTTTTTTTATTAATTTCTAACCATAAATATAGTAGTTATGCATGATCGACCATCACGCCGCACAAAATTCCTCCTCCGTTGGTGTGCATGATATTTATCTACCGGGTAATGTGAAACAGAAAAATGAAACGGCGTTTTATTTTATACATATGTAGCTTGAAATTGATGAACGAGCAAAAAATAAAAAAAAATTATGCGCCAATTTTCTTACGTAACAAAAGAAGTACAGAACTTAGCGGTATTCTGGTTCAATCAAATTGAAGCTACTAATATGTACAAAGAAAAACGCCGTTTCATTTTTCTCTTTCAGATTACCTGGAAGGTACATATCATGCACAACAACGGACGACGAGTTTTGCGCGGTGTGACGCATAACTCCTATATTAATTATTGAAAATGAATGAAAAAAACTGCAACTTCTTCAAGGATGCCTAAAAACATGGTGCAAATTTCAGATGAATCGAAATGTTAGGTTCTTAAAAAAAATTCCTGAATGATGCTACATTTTTAGCCCATAAAATAGTATTCCCCCCATAAGGTTCCCGCGGATAAATCGTATGGCTACGGTGAAATATACAGGGTGCAGTGATGAAGGCTCTGTTTCAAAGGCGTTCGTGAACAGTTCCTTGATAGCGTACACATAACACGCCTTCAGGACTATTTAATCGCTAGGAAGGAGGAAAGGGAGGACGCGCAGAAAGACGAAATTCACCCTCTGACATTCCCAGTCGTCCTTTAGACCGCCGCGAGTGGGTCGAAGGTTTCCCTCTATGCTCGCGAACGATTCCATTTTCCTGTTTCTTTATTTCTACCCGCCCAGTCGTTCGATTTCGATTTAAAGAACCGTGGCACGTCGTGCTCCTTGTATTTTCAAGCGGTGCCCGTGTCTGAATTTCTGACTCGTCCGGACATAAATTTCCGACGGACAAGAGGCGCGAGTTTCTTCGTAGGGTGAATTATGAATACTCCTCTCCCGAAGGATCCTTTTATTCTTCGATCTCCTTTGAAGAATCGTCGAAACACCGTTCGTTTGTATTGTTGCCACGACTGGAATAGGAGGCTGTTATTTTCTTATTCCACGTTTTTTTAATCTCAGCGACCTTGCGTCTGGCACATTCCACTTAGATTCGAGAATCTTTGGGGACTCGGGCCCATTAAAACGCGAGTTCCGTGAAACAGGTGTATTAAGTCTCCCCTGAATATGTTATTTTATTTTTGTCGTTCCAAGAAATGCAAATCCTCTTGTTTTTATAAATTTCGACGAGGCTCGGTGAAAAGGGTTTGATGGGTCGACGTTGTACATTTCGTATTTCACTGCATCAAGAGCATTTTAATATTATAGAAATCCACCTTGAGTAAACAGAATTTTGCTGTTTTGATCAGAAATGCTGGAGTAAAGATAAAAATCTTCTTTTTAGTGTTTAAAATTCAATTCAACGATTAGTGAATAAATTCTTCATAAATTTAAAAAAATATATAAGTTCAATGGTCTTAAACATCCGTGTTCCACGATTTCTTACTCAACGTTTCATCCGAACTTGAATATTGTATAGAAAATCAATCAAGGTGTAGAGTGCATATTGAAATCGGTAACGAAATGACTCTTTCTCTGTTGACGACCACTAAATTGGCTTTGAAGTTTCGATTCTTCTTGCTCCTATCTTCAGTATATATCGCTATCTGTTACATAAAAGATAAAAAGGTATAACAATTGAATTCCTTCCGTAACACACTTTTTCTTGGATAAACGTGCAACGATTCCCTCGCCAGTCGGAAGCGTTGATGATTTATGCTCCGCGTAGCTGACGGTTTGTAAGCTGGAGATTGGTAAACGAAGGGAATGAAAGTAACAGCCAGATCTAGATCCAAATTTATCTGGATTATTATTAGACTAATGTTTATCGTGCTCCATCTCTCGCCTTCCCTATTTAGACCTCGCTCTGAAATGCATCTGTTGCATATTGACGAAATATTCACTCTTCCGTATTAATTTGTAGAGAGAGAGAGAGTGGTTCTTAGAACTTGTCTAATTTTAAATAGAAATATTACTTCGAAGCAAATGTAGGATTTCATGCTCCCCTGGAATCGAGCACACAGTTCCTGAAATACAGATCGAAGAGTTCCAGTGCATACACTGCTCTCATATTGCAATTGCAATAATTAAATATGTATCATCGAGCGGCATTCCACCGGCTCGAAACCACGAGGGCTTCCTTTCTCTTATTTGGATATCCAGTGTCAGTTTAGAGGGGTTCCGACTGAAACTAAATATTTGAAGAGGCACGTTCCAAGGGTGAGCCATCTATTTCTATACGTATAATCCATGGAACCGAATAACGTTGGCATCCCTCCCTTCAAAAACATGCAAGGAGTTCTTTTGGAATTCGGAACTGTCACGGTGTTTGTCTATCCTATTATCATCCGCAAAGTTCATATAAAAGAAATGAAACTGTGCGGAGCCACAAAGTTCATACTTGCAAACGTCACAGTGTTCCTGAAGCAGGGATCAACAGCTCCACAATATCTTTTACCTCGAACTTTTCTGTCTCAAGAAAGTGCTATTGAGTCTCCAGTTAAATTTTTACAGTAGAGATTAAAATATGTCACTGGTCCTCTGACTGCTGTCCCTAAGAGGAAAGGGAGGCAACGGTTATCAAAGGCAATTTGTCTTGTCACAAAAGTGAAATCTTTATTGTGATTGTCCACGATATCATTCTCAAGACAAATGTATGTTTTATGCACTCAGCATCGCACAATCTAAGAAACAAGACCCGAGCTTCTCGCGCCAGGAAAAGGACCCTATATATTTAGTCCATTGGACGTTTTACAGCTTCGCGGTACTGTGTTTACGAGCGAGTAAGTCGTTCGTTTTTATCATATTGTAATGATTCCTCCCTCGTTTCCCAGCCGATCCCCCTCGAATGCGCGACTTCGAGGAGCAACCCTTGAAAAGTGACTTCCCTGACCAACCCCACGTGCGCACCCCACAATGGGCCCTTTGTGGGTCGCCATACTCGTTGGCTTCCTGGCTCCAGCACTGTACAGCACGCTTTTCAGCGTTTCGAAACAATCGCCCGTGATATTTGAAAACAGAGATTTATTCTTAACTGAAATTCCATTGAGCCAGGAAACCTCGACTTTAGAATAATTGACGGCGTACGCTTTGAAGCATTAGTTTGAGTTGCTTACTCTTCACAAGAATAATAACTTCTTTCATTGAGCTGCGCACTATGAGCGGACCACCGGTGCCTTTTACTGACTTTAGGTTTTTATTATTTCAATTGTACGAGTGAATTAGCGAAGGTAATTCACTCGTACAATTAAAATAATAACGATAAACATCAGAGACTTCTGTTCCCTTCTGCAAAGTGTTCAGAATTATACTTAAATTAGATTAAATCTGTAGCAGATAATCTTATCACGATCAACTGATCATGGGTGGTAACGATTGCTGGTCAATTGTTTTCGTGAAATGTAACAGTATATTCTAAAAACACGATCTACCGCTATATGCAGCTATCCCTGCGCCCTTCGGACTAGGTTTTCCTAAATATTGTACCAGCTGTTTGACAGGACGCAGAGATAGGCACAAGGGTAGATATCCGTGAAAGACCATGTGAAATACGGATCCTTAATGGGCCCGTTATCAAACAGAGAGAAATGGATTTTCGGCGTCTGGCTTTCGACCAAAACCAATTCGACAAAAGCGTCTAGGGTACTAGCTGATGCAAGAGAAACGATTACCAGTTACTACATAGCAAAAGCATTTCCATGGTCGTTGTAGCATTAAGCTGCATATACCCCTGTCCATATAAAGACACGAAGTATGATTCAGATTTAAGGAGATCCTATACGATGTGAAAAATCTGCTGGAACTAATTTGGAGTCGCAGCGACGTTCACCGATCCCCGTAGGAGTGACTCGACAGCTTGAGTCACCGCTCCCGAAGGCAAACGCATGCAGCCGCGGCGCGGCGGCCGCCTCGAATCTTTCCACGTAATTTATCGCGAAGCTCGGTCCATTTTTCAGCGGGCTTTATTAATTCCAGAGCACAAGACAATAGGGCGAAATCAGCTGGCCTCGAAGGACGACAGAACAACGGGGTACGCCGTGAACAATACCACGAGTCGGGGATCGGCGACGAGGAGAACGTGTGGCAGCCACGACACTTTGTCACGCAGAAATTGTCTGCGGGAACACGATGGCGCCGTTTAGAAGAGGGATGCCCGCCGCTGTTTCTCGATGCGCGTCGTGCCGGAAATAATTTATCGGCCTGAGCGTCAATAAATAATTCGTGGCCAGGACGCGCGTCTTGAGGAGCGCTACGCTGCTCTAGGGTGTGACTCCGTGACGCACTGTGCCGACGGACAGCCGACAACAAAACGGTATTAAAATGCACGCCAATGCACCGTCCCGACCCAGGGACGTGCCCTTTCGACGGATCAGCTCCGTGCTTCCCTTCTCTCACGTTCCTGGGAACGATTTCTGGAAAGGTGGGAAGCGCGCGGTCAAGGGGTTGCTTTCGTTGTTCGAGGAAACACTCCTGTGGAGGGGTTCGATCGTGCTGCTTCTCCCTACATATTTCAGGCATTGAGAACGAAAACGGGTCAACGCACATTGAAAAAAATTAGTCTTTTCTATTTTATGTTATTAGTATCTACAGCCTATTGGAATACATTATTGCTACTAACTAAATTTCACAAAACATGTGGGTTGGTCCGTTTTTGTTCTCAATGATGTTTCCCAAGATGATCGGCTGACTTATCCACTGCTATTTACAGAAGTAGGTATATTTCCTTGTGCCATAATTCGTAGAGACAGTTGATGTAATGACGTATCTTATTTTGCATTTTATTCCTCATACACGTGTGACACTGACCTGGATTTCAATTATATCGTCCTTAGCCTTCATGTTCAGGACTAACAACCTTCATGTAAGGTTTAACAACAGCAATTGCAGTAGCATTGGTCTCTATCGATATTGTGGCAGGGATTAAGCAGAAGGGAGTTCATAATAGTCTTCTGAATTCTTCGAATATTTTTCCTTCTGCGTATTCTGCATTTCAAGAGAGAATTCCTTACGAAGTTGGGGCACTAGTCAGCGATCGGTATCTGGGAACTTGGTGCAGATAGCCCTGCTGGTGGATTGAAACCGCTCACACGAAAAACCGTGTGACATGCACCGGGCAGACACTGGCGCGCCTCTAACCACAGGCCAACAGATAAAGAAAGGACAAAAAAGTAAAGGTGAGTATCCCTCATCCTGTGCAGGCAACGAAATGGGCACCTACTACGCGTCGACACAAGTAGAATCACATGTGGGTGGCAGGCAAGCGATTTATATCGTACAATGGCTTTGTTATATTGTTGAAAGCTCTTACATCGACTGGATAATCTGCATATATCCATACTTCGCATGATAATGCTCTCTGGACCACCTTTTCAAAGTTGTCCTTACTAGCTAAACTGATCCTTTAAATCCAATGCTTCACCCTCTGTAGCCGTAATTATTTTGCAGAAAAGCATTATAATAAATAAAATTATGGACTCCCCAAAAATTAATATTCCATTGAAACATATCGTAACTTCTTCTCGAAATCTTACTTCATTCTCTCCAACGAATAAAAAGAACCTGCCAACTCCATCAAGCATCATTTATTCTTTGAGCGGTATTGCAAGAAGCATCGCGTCGATTTGTTGCGAAAACGGGTCTTGAAAGGGGAATGAAGATGTAAACAGTATCGTCTAGAGAAGCAGGAAGAAAAGATACACGATTTCGTCGTTCGCGCTTTTATCTGTCACGCGTACCGTCATCGAAACGCTCCCAGTCCGTGCGTAAAAGGCGTCCTTTATGGACCACGCGCACTTTCGAGGGTAGTCGATGCAGCTCGTTAACTCATTTCGAAGTGGGTGGAGAAAAGTCCCGGCGCCGATCCAGAGGGAACGAGACGTAAATGCTTTATCGCCTCGTTTCGTGGAAGCCCTTACTTCGGGGTAGGGAGCTCGACGATGGAAAGCGTACATACTCCAGCTTTCCTGCATCCCTTTCACTGGATATTACGGTGCACTTCTATTCTCGGAACTTCTGTGAACCATTCCCAGTTGCACAGGGGACACTTCGTGCAATAATTTTAACCCAACGCTACCTGGACAGACACGGCTCTCTAAAAAGCCCCAGCTGGCTGGGCCTCCACGGATGACTTCAGTTCACCGATGGTCTTCGAGCACCGTTCACCTCCAGACACTTCGTCTTCGCCAGTCCCTGATGGCCTCCTCTCTTCCGCGTGTTCTTGCAGCACCGATTCGTACCGTGGCTCCACTGTTTACGTTCTTCTTGCCGGGCGGCCGTTTCTTCAGCGTGGTCGCGGTGCACGCGGTCGTTTTCCTCATAACGCGCGCGAGCAGCGGAACGAACGGTGATTTCCATCCGAGAAAATGTTTCCCCGATGGCATCGAACCGGTTTAACGATGTTTTCCATGCGGTAGTTAACGTCTCCCCTTCATAGACAGCCTCTTTCGCTTATGCACACGTCCGCATACCTGTCCAACGTTTATGCACCGTCGCTGGACTTGTCCGTCTGTTTCACGCTTGTGTCGAGCGCGTGCACGCACGCCGACATTTAGAGATGTGGCCGACTAGCTTGGCCGACCGGTGCGCTGGCAAAACTAGGTAGCCTTGAGGGCCTCTGTTTTCTGCCAGCGAATTCTATCCGGGCATCTGCATGCCAGCGACGCCTCTCCTCGCCCCCGCCCAACCCCCGGTCGCCTGCCCAGATGCTTTTATTTAACAGAGAACCGCCGACGTGTGTCATCGATTTGCATAGTCACCGTCGCGATACACAGGCCTGGTTTGTATTGATGTAACCTTGTTTCCAGTCCCGTGGCGAGCCTCGGAGCGCGTGTCTCGACGCGCGAGCTGCTCCAACGCCGATCAGGTGCAGGAACGCGGTCGACATACCTACGGCTGATTTTTTCCACGTGCCCGAGATTCGGCATCTGCATAGAGTGGTCGGAAGGAAAGGTCGAGGAATTTAGGGGTATATAGCACTTGTGAAAGTAGACGGAATGTGTCTAGTCAGCGCAGATTCGCGAGATTCCATGGTGCTGTAGAGTGGAGGTGTAGGTTGCTGATAGTTCGGGATAGATTGTTTTTTATGCTGGCTATTTTATAACAGACGTTCCACTTTACCTTTATCTTGAAATTAATCGAGTGCTCGTAAGTACGTTAATGGTCATTAATATCAGCAGCGCGCAGCGATTTTTGAGGCGCGGTTCCCTCCTTCATCCATCGCCAACATCGTATGTCACGTAACAGGCAGCTACACGCGCATTTTACGCGACAACGGATTTTAATTAGCATACCTATAAACACGCGTCTGTAAAACGTTACATTCTCTTTTACGAGCGAATAAATCCGTGACCCGCGCTACCCGCAAAATTTCTACCGCGTAAATATCCTCTGAGAAGAACTAACGAGTCTGTGCTGCCTGGTTACACGAACGAAACGATTATCAGCGGTTCTGCAGGCAAATGTCGTGGACGGGTAGCCGTTTCGTGGGTAACGTAAGAATGAAACGAGCGCTCGAGTGGGAGATATTCTTTCATTAAATTGCACGATCGCGGGGACTCGCGTTTTCACGGCTCAACTCGACTGTTTCACTGGACCGACGTATTATCAATTATGGTCTCGAAATTCGCTGAACTATCGCGCGGTGGTATTGTAATGCATACATCTTTTGTTTATGCTGATAAAGTGCCAGTGATAAGTGTAATGTGCCGCGGCGTTCGCAGACCGCGTGATCGCTCCCAACACGTAACGGAAAGAAAATAATAATTTCTAGTCGAGGGATAACTTCAAAATAGTAATACAAAATTTTATTGAATTTGGAGTGCGCTCCGAAACTTGACGAGGCAATTTATATAGATGGACGTCGGCCGATAAATCTGCAAATAAAGTTTTATATATTTTTTTCTACTTCCTGCTCACCCACCCATTCACACGTTAATTTGTTTTAATGAATTTTATTATTCCGTGCTGCGGATCGATATAACACAATGGTGTGAAAGAGTACGAATAAAAAATCGATGCAAGGGGAATCGTTTTACGAGGAAACGGGTCGGATATCCGATCCTGGGCCTAAACTGAAGGGCAAAAAGGAGCATCCAAGCTACCTAACCACTGGTGGATCGCCTAGCAGTCCGTTATTTGCTCACATGTTATAGAAATTCGATGCTTCACCCTTGTGGGGAGAATAAACCGTAAAAAGTTGGGGGGGGGGGGTGAAAGAAATGAGTTTAACGTATGGGGTTGCAGCCCTTTGATTTTGATAGAACGGTAACTGGAACCTACAGAATCGAGACTTCGCCAGAAACTGGGATCTTTGCTGGGTACCTTTTATTCAAGAGAATTGGAAAATTCGAGGAATGTTAAGAACAAATCGTAGAAGCACCTCCACTGGACTTCTATGTGGTATTTCATTGTACAGTCACGTGATGTTTTATTGCAGAAATAACACCTCCGACGTGAATTTCTTACGGCAAAGCGTGCAACCGTTTAAAATCGTTAGAAAAAGGGTGTCACGCCTCATCGAGCTTCGGTTCATTGATTTCGCGTGCATAACAGCTCGATCCTTATCGAGACACGTACCACAGTATGCGGGAGCTTGCGGGGTCGCTCACAATCGAGAAAGCAACGTATCCAGGCGTCGTATAAATGATAAATTTCCTTCGTTTCTGTTTACATAAACGCTGCTTCGTGAACTTGATTTACAGCTGTTTAAGTGCGCGGTAACGATGCACCTCTTATATTCCTATTCACGCTCCTCCGCCTCTGTAGCGCGGACCACGATAGAGAGGGGCAGAAACTTCAGAACAAGTTACCGTATTGAACAATGGAACCGTTGTTATGCAGAATCAGACGAGTGGCAGATGTGTTCAGGCTTATCAGGCTCTTCCAAAGAAGTGCGGTAATTAGTTCATCGATTATTCAAGACGATTAGATAGGCAGCAGAACGCGAGAAAGTATGACGCGAATAACAAGCATCCGTTGCACTTTGAGTATTAATTTCTCATTGCACAGAAATCGACGTGTCCCTGTCACCGCAGTTGATATTTCCGGATACTAAACATTTCCCCAACTTACGCCTGAGGAAAGTTCAAATGAAAAGAAAAGTTACAAGAGAAGCGTACCTATACTTCAAGACCCCTTGGACCTTAAATCAATACATCAATATATATAGAATTAATACAAACGAAAAAATCAAAGGAAACGTAGAAAATAGCCAGTTTCGGCTGTCCAGAGGATTCAAAGACGAAAGCAAGACGACCTCCCGTTTTACGGAAGGCGTACGCACACCAGTACCCTGGGAACGAGAAAACTTTAACGGGCACCGATTCACAAAAGCGAGGCTACGTGTCAGGTTGTAGAGACCGTTCGGCAATGCTTGGTTTTCGTGGTCGTAGCGATGGTGCAAACCAGATAGGAGGTAGAAGGAGCCACGTAGATACGATCTTCCGGTAAAAGGAGAAAGAACCCCCCGGAGTGACTTTGAATCTATGGACCCTTTTAAGGTGTCCTTTTGCGGAGCTTGCTCGGTTTGGCTTAGCGTCGGATATGCAACAAATGATGCTCGATCGTCCACGAGACCGCTCTACCTCTCGCCCCATTAGAATCTACTCGCGAAGCGATAGTAATCTTGTAGATTCACCGATAGGTAATTTTAATACTATTTTTCTACGATCCTCGTTGCTTCCAATAATTCGTGAGTTTCTTTGGTATCGATAGCCCTTCGGTGGCTGGAAGCCCCTCTGCAATACACCGTTATATACAGGTCTTCCTTACTGAATCGCGATCGCGAAACAGTCCGCGTGTATGTGAAACGCGGTTTTATCGAGTTAATTAAGCGGTGCTTAAACGAGATCGTTTTAGCAGTACCGAAGGCTGGAAATATGCAGCGGTGATTAATCGCGCCCATCGAGGGAGGATTGACATTAAACTTTGCCGTCTCTAGCGCAGCTGACAGATGGAACTTCGTTCCCCGTATTATCTTCGCAGTTGGCTTCCACGGACGCGGCTTCCATTGTTTGCTGGATCTCGGTGCTCGCGCGAACAGTGCCAAGGCGATAGGGTGGAACGAGTTAAGCTCGTGTCAGCCTCTGATTTAACGCCCGCATGTCCATCCGACGATTTCCATAATCGCGGAACGAGCCATGTTTCTGCGATACGACTGATATTCGTTATTATTACCGGCCAGATACGATTACTGTCATTTTCTGCGAATAACAGCGGTATTATTGCCCTGCAGAGACATAGGACTTTGTCGATTCCGGGAAGCGTTTGTAATTACATTGTGGCGAGTTTAAAAATTTATGGTGAGAAAGTTGGTGCAGGCGAATGTTATATGAATGGTAAGCGGAGAAACCCGGGAATGGCTAATTTTTCGTGGACTTTGGGATTTATAGCATATATACATATATAGCATGTTGGCAACTAGAACTACAGAACGGCCGAATCACGAAGGGTTATAAACAGGGGATTGGAGCAGAACAATTTTTTATTTGCTCCGCTCCAGCTCCGCTCCTGCTCCGCTCCAACGCTCTGGTTATAAAGTTCAAATGCCCCCGTAAGGTAACGTTGAAGATTTGGTATACTGGTTAAAAATAGGAAATGCCCACTCTGCAGTGGCACAACACACGGAATGTCATATGGAAAACAAGAAATTATTTAAGAAGAAAATTATATAAGGAAATTAAATTTATTGAAGCTTGTTTCCCCTCTACCCTTCATATATGAATACATATTGACGAAGAAGAACCCTTTTACTGAAAATTAGTCTTGGAGTAGGTATAGTAGTTTCAGGGAAACTGGCTGTGAAATAATTCCTATAGTCTGGGGTGTTTGTAATTAATGCTGAATAAACAGCAGTGCTTTATACGACAATAATGAATGTCTAATAAATTCTCCGTTGACGCGTTCAGTGTCATCGATGCCCGTTTTCGAGGAGGATGAAAGGGATGCCGGTTGCTAAAGGTGGGCAATATCACAGGTTCACGACCCCACTTTCGTTAACTGCTTTTAATTGCCCCGTAATTGAGATTAATGGAAAGGCATGCGGGCGCGCATGATATCACCCTCGGCGAATTAAAATTAAACCGTACGAGAGGACACCGCAAAGAAACCGCCGCGCTCGTTCGGCTCCGGGATCGTCACGCGATGCAACGCTCGCGAGGAAAGAAATCGCTATAAAGCGTGTCATCGTAAAATTTCAACGTTTTGTCGTTCGTCTCGCAATTCCATCGCGTGTACGTAACCGAAAGGATTCACGGTTGGTCAATGATCGGACCAGGAAGACGGTCATTCGAGTTTTTGCGCAGGCTCATAGCGAATTGTGCAACGGATCAAACGCGTGCCGACCAAATTGCCCCGCTATTACTTCATCTATCTTAAAATGGTACCAATCGGTGAGTTTTCGCGCGACGTGCTCCGCGGCGAACTACAGTGCTGCATCTGCGTGCTATGGAGCATAAAGAGTGGCGCGAGACGAGCTTTTATTAAATCAACCTTATTAATTTTTCTTTCGTCGGATCCCGGCATTTTTAAAGTAAGGGAATCTACTAACTCTTTCCGCACACTTGGTGCAGAATGAATACCCCAGACATTACTAAAACAGAAAGTCCGAGATTGAGAGAGATGAAAGGAAGTAAAAGGAAACTGCTATATTTCGAAAACTGACGACTCACGGTCGAAAGCAATTTACGTGCCAAAAAAGCAAGCTGTGAAATTGTAGCAGTTGAAAGAACTTCGGTTAAAAGAGGGCGTGGATGAATTCAGGAGACTGTTGAACTTACGTAAGATACAACGAAATTGCACAGAGAGGCTCGCGTGCTCGAAATCGCCCTGCGAGTATTACGCGTCTCAACTTTCCCATGACTATTTACTCGGTGGGCAGCTATCTTTTTATTATACCAACATCTGTCCACTAACACGTACCTTGCGTGGGTGTGCCTATCGCTCCTTTGACTCTCGGACCAACCACGCCGTAGTCGGCTGTTCGTAGAGTTTGGGTGTCGCTTATTTCCTCTTTCTTCGTGTTCCTCTTTGCGGCCGCTTCGAGGGTCCTTGAAATGGACCGACATCTCACGTGGTTTTCATGACCGTCAAGTGGCGCTAGGACCACCCGCGAATAACGCGTGCCATTACGTCTAAAAATGAACTCCGATCGCGCCAATTATGCCTGCCGACGTCATTCTCCAAGCTTCGTTACACCAGACTTTTCGAATGCTTGAAGGGATTAAAAATAGTCAAAGAAATGTGCCGCTTCATGTACATTTGACAAAGTTTTGTACAAAGACCGTTTGATGTATAAAATTCATGGAGTTCGATCGATGTCAGCGACAATAATGAATAATTAGAAACCGTACCTACCCCAAATTGGGATCATCTAAGCCAGTGTGAATATTATCGCAGACTGTTAACGCCAAGATAGGTTAAAGTAAGCTCTTCAGAGCCTCGCGTTGCTGTGTTTCGCTTACGAGATAGGGAGAGGCGTGTATCCCTGTGTTGGATAGCAGTACACGTCCTCGGAAAACAGCTGAGAGTCCAGAGGACGAGTGTTCCTCCGTATGATACATCCACGACGAAATTAATGCCCCAGGATTCCCGGTCCCAAGGACAGAGGCTTGTAGGATTGGAGGACGAAACACTCTATCGCGACGATGCCACCAGTATCCTTGCATTCCGCCGATCATTCGCGATACGATAAATTTCCCAAGACTCTTGCGCTGGGCGATGTTGGGAAAGACTGTTCACTTTTAAAGCAGTGCGTTTTATCTCGAGGCAAAACAAAGGACACGATTTCATTCGCGGCGCGGTCGACATACTGCACTGTGCTATCGACACGAGTACACGCATAATTGAAAACATTGAAGATGTATTCTTCGACGCCCTCGTGTTTTCTGAAACAATTTCACCGACTACACAGTCTGTTCCACAAGAGCGCGCTCCTCGTGTCTCCGAAAGGAATCATTAGATTTAAAAAAAGTCTATATTGCCGAAAAGTAAGTTTTGTGAACTAATACGCAATTACCTGGTATATGGTTCAATCACCATTGTTGGCGATAATCGCTTGACACCGTTTACGCACGCTTTTAACTAACTTTTTCGTATACTCCGAAGATGAAGACCATATTTCTCGAATTTCGCGAGGTAACCTGCTTGACCGTGAATATACGTTTTCTTTGAAGCTTGTGCTTTATGACACCCCAAACGTTTTCGATCGAATTCGCATCAGACGATTGTGCAGGTCAGTGCAAACGTTACTAGGGTAGATGCACCATTTGTGGCCACTTTAAGGTATTGTTCCAGTTTGGCCACTTCTTAAAAAATATAATATTCTCCCGTGTAAGCAATAAATGTAACCTTATGTTTCTGGCGGTATACTAAACAAAATATTTATGATGTGAAATTCTCCACATAGCTAATGATGATTTGCGAGCAATTTAAAAATAAGACAATTATGCACATGGCCAGAAACAGTGCAATGACCAGAAACGGTACATCTTCTCTTCTTTCCACGTCCTATACGTGAGCTCTCATTTTAAGAAACGCCTCTTTTCTACGGAATCACAAACTAAAATGCCACACGTGTTAATCGGCGTAGTAGAAGACACTTTTCTCCTCCGAATTCTCAAGGACCCAGTGCCTCTTAAAGTACAGGGCCGCGGCTACGAGGAGCACGCTCTCGTGGAACAGACTGTACTTCCACGTATAGCGAAACAGCCCTTCCGTGGTCCGACGGTCCAGCCATTTCCTCCAAGATGCAGCGGGAAATTTCAAGGAAAGGCTGACCCCGGCGTCGCTAACAATCGGAGGTTCGTCAACCTCCGTGCATTCCAATGCTCGAGCACCGAATACTCGAGAGGGTAGGTAAGTGGCCGGCCGAAGCTCGGGCGGCAAGGAACGCGGCTAGCCCGTCGTGGAAACGCGCATTCGTGAAAACGCGTCTCGACGGCCGTCGAAAAGCCGGCGCCTCCTCCGTCGGCGTACACCCACGCCTTCGGGGGTATCGTGCAGCGTCGCGCACTAATACGGCCGACGGTAGCGTGTGCGTGCACAGTGGAGGAGCTCGTGAGCGCGGCACGAGAAAGACGCGCATATGCACGCGTGTGCAGAGCGCATTGACGAGTTCCCGCCCGAGTCAGCGGTTGGCCGCATGTGGTAGCTCCTCGTCGCACCTGGATAGCCGGAGAGAGCGAGGGAGAGCCGCGAACGCCACGATAAAGCGAGATACGGCCCTGCGGATAAGGACGGAGATAAGGGAGCGTGGGAGAGAGACAGGCAGCGGGGGAGCGAGAAAAGAAATGCAAAAGGGAAAAATCGAGGGAGAAGCAGGAGAAGAGGTATAGAGAGAGAGAGAGAAAGAGAAAGAGAGAGAGGGAGAGAGAGAGAGCGACGCGAAAGGTGCCCGAAGAGGGAGGAGGACGCATGGAAAACACGAAGGCGCGAGAGGAGGAAAATCGGCGGAAGGGCACGGGCGAGAACCGTTGCTGCAAAGAGATCGGAAAAAGGCGAGGCCGGTAAAAACGTAGCTAAGTTACAAATACGGCGGTGGCGAGACAGGGGATAGTTGAGAAAAGCGCGGAGGAAAAAAAGGGAAACGAACGGGGGGTAGAGCGATAGAGTGAAACGGGCGAAAACGGTAGGCACGGGACGGAGGAAACGCGTGGACAAGGAGCGGAACAGGGAGCAGAGGTAGGTGGGAGCGAGACAGAAAGAGGGGTATAGTGGCCGTACGATCGGCCTGCCGCTTGCCGAGTAGTAGTAGCGTGCCGAGCGAGCAGCAAGCAGCGCTGAGCCTGGTCGCCGTTTCTCAGTGTCGCCGTGGCGGCCGTGCCAGACGGTTCTGACAGTAGCTTTTCGTGGTATTCGCGCGCGTTCAATGTTCTGGTCCAGTTTCGAGCGTGTGCCGTTTAGTGAAGCGTACGGCTCTTTGGATTACCGACGCCTAAAAGCGAGCCTGCCGCGGTGGATTATCGCGCCGGTGGCGGATTGAAATCGCCGCGCTGACGGCCGGGTCACCTGTAGCTTTTTCCACGCTCGGGCAAGGATAATCGGCGCTCAGCTGCCCCTTAACGAGACGAAGCAACATTGCCGAGCTCACCTTGCGCCGCGGCGCGCGCGGCGGGCCGCGGGGGGTTCGTTTGAACGGGGGAAACGTCGGGAATCGGACCGGTGACGCGAGTTCGACAAGTGTGACATCGAGACCACGTGGTACTCTCGCGGGCTGAATATTCGAATTTCGCGCGGTGCCACCGGCGGCGTCGGATGCGAAGCTTGCGGGCCGCGGAACGGCTCGCGCTCGCGGTTTTTCCGCCCGTTGGGAAGAAGGAATTACGCGTTCGTTGGTGGCAGTTTCTCTCGTGGCCGTGGAACACACGGCGGGTGGCACATTGTGATCGTCTCCAGCGGCGTTTGTACAAGTGGATTTAACCTCGCGGCCAAAACACGTGGATGCATGCCGCCCTGTCGGCGACGCCGGCCTGCTCAACGGCGGTGCTGTCTGCGCGGAAATTCTAGGTATGCACCACGAAATTTCGTATTGTCGGTTAGAGCTATGCGATTCGGTGAATCCAACCTGGAAGCTAAGCTAAACTAAGCTATGCTATGCTGTGTTTGGCTATGCTAAAAAATACATTCATTATGAAACTGTTATCATCAATACGTTCTTATGAAACTGTTTTCACCATGAGCTAAGATAAACGGTGGCATGCTATGCGATATTTAAAAAAAAAAAAAAACAGTTTCAATACATACTTTTCCAGCAAAAGCTTCGGATTTTTTTTTGGATTAGCTCGACGTAGCAAGAGATTTGCCCTGTGAGCGATTTTTCGTAAAGATAGCGAGGCATAGCACTGAAACGTAGCTTGTGGTGGAAAAGGATGCATTGAAGCTAATTTTTTAAAACGTAAGATAGCATAGCGTGGCTTAGCTTAGCTTACAGATGGATTCCCGGCTTAATGCACGGTTTCCAATTAGTTGAACGACAGGGAATTGTTAGTTTGGTACTGTTTTATGGTTGGCTTTTGCGGTGGCAATTGCGTTGTAGGTGTGTGAATATGTGTTTTATTGCTATGACGTCAGAGCAAACACAAGCTGACGTGAGGGGTATTTCGTATATATTTGGAGTCGTTTTGTTCGTTCGGGTGATGAGTATGAGTTTTATTTCTCCGGACTCACACAAACATGAAACGGGGTAGAAAATATTCAAAATTTATTACATGTTTATTGAAGGAGGCATATGATTAATTCATATATTTCAAAATGTAATTGACCATTAGTATTCTCGAAACATGGAAATATGAAATAGAGTAAAATCTATTTCAAATTCATTTGGAAGTTGTTAATGGTGCTGTGCACTTTAGAATGTACATGTTACTCGTAAAACGCCATAGACATGGCTAAATAAAATAAACATGGTTTATTTTTTCCCACTATGCGTATTTGCTTGGCAGCATATATTGCAGTATCAGATGTAGTTGTTGCAGATATTGAAACTAGAATCTCAGTCAACTTGGAGCTTATAGCCTACTTAAGAGCTGGTTAGAGTCAGAATATAATTGGGTTTTATGAGACTGTAAATGAATAATTATGAATTCATTAGTCTTAATTTAAATAATTATGGACCTAATACGTACCTACTTAATATCTTATCGTGTACGTAATTTTACTGCTAGAAATCTATGATTCTCTCGTGTCACAGTAGAATATAGTAATTATTACACTAATAACGAAGAACCTGTATTGCATGTTTCTACCCTGTCATTGGTAAGCTTCGAAGATTCGAGTAGGGGATAAACGTCACTGGCTTTGTGAAATTGAAAAATGCTCTGTATTTGTTTGCCACACGAAGCCTTTTTATCAGACTCTTCAACAGCCTCGACGTGTTTCACGGTCATGCTTCGAGTTGTCAAAGGTGATTTCGTGGAGTGTCGCAGATTGGGGAGACGATTTATTCGTCGGTCTTAAATATTTACTCAAAAAAATTTGGCAACGAGTCACTGCCCGTTGCAACTTCAGCTTTATTTACTCCTTTGACTCTCGACGCTCACCTAGATCCTAGATAGCAATCGCTGTATAATTCTTATCACTGGCATCGCCATTATCTGATATCAGCGTCACCTGAATACTACGATTATATCGCGCCGTTGCAAATAGTAAGCGGCACAATTTCTTCATTAACCAAGATGAAAGTTATATCCTCGATCAGCTGTCCGACAGCGTTCTATCGACAGTTATCTGAATTGAACAGCGAAAATCGTCGTTGACTTTCATAGTAGCAACCACTCCGCTTCCGATAGGTCTGTTTCCTGGTAATGTAATCGCAGCTCTTTCCAAACAAAATCTGAATCATCAGATATTTACACGAGAAATCTCGGTTTCGCGCTTCCTTAAAAATTACTCGTTAACTAATCTCTGACTGTAGGGTAGCACAATCTATGAGATTGTTATGTTGCCTTAAAGGAATAATCTTGAAAACAGTCAATAGGGAATTCAGACTCTGCTCCAAAATTTTAATTTTACTTTAATTAAGTCTAAAGAGACTTAATTAAAGAATCATCCTTTTGCACCGGTGCCTATCGTCAAGCTTTCTTTCGTTATTAGTTCAATGTCTCTCTCTATTCGAACTAGAGCTGGGACTATTCGAATAATTTAATATTCGAATATTTTACAAGTATTCGAATGCTACGAATAAACTTCGAATATTTGAGTATTCGAATGTTATTATAAAAATATTTGAGTATTTGAATGTTATTATTCGAATACTGATTTATTCGAATAGTATGGTGTGAAGTAGGTCAAAATCAGTTTACAAGATTTCATCCTGACAAATGAACCTCAAGAACTTGATTTATAATTCACACCATACTATTCGAATACATCATCAGTATTCGAATACTTAAATATTCGAATATTATTCGAATACTTAAATATTCGAATTATATTCGCCAAATAATTGAGCAACTGAAGTATTCGAGTGTTCGAATACCGAAAAATTTGATAAATAGTCCCAGCTCTAATTCGATCATAGACTGACGTTAAATAAAGACACCGAGCGCTACTATTACATAAATGAATATTAGCTTCAAAGGAAATAGGTGACGTTTAGAAAAAATTGCAAAGCAATGGTGTGTATCGACTGAATCGGGTTGTTTGCGACATGATTCACCTGGAAACGAGTCGAAGAGAGTCTCAGCTTAGGCACCGCACAGTGTACACCGATGACAAACAGTAGTAGTGGTTCGTAATCGGTCGATTTATCGAACTGCCGATCGGTATCCGCCGACGACTCGTTCGGCGAGTATGCGGGACTCTCGAGGGCGAAATCCTGATTACGATTCCGCGCAATGTCGCGGTGACATCAAGAATCATCATACTCTTGGAATTCCCTGACGATTAAATTTGCACGCGTTAACTTGCGATCCTCTGCGTCATGTTATTCCTCGATCGTTCCTCCGTTCGTTCCAAAACATTTGTATGCGCGCGGCCGAGGGTCCGAAGATTCAAGCTGGCAGTTCTCCCCGTCCACTTCAAATTTAAATTTCGACTGTTGGTTCGTTCATTTCGTAATTAATTCTAGAGGAGCATTCCAAGCTATTCGAGACCCGCGTCATATTCAAAGATACACGATGGATCTTGAGCATACTTCCAGATTCTAATCGGTATTTCTAGAGTCGATCGGTATCTGCCATTCACATATGAAAGAGACAGTCAGAAAGAACGATTCATTTAAAAGTTACGTTCCATTTTCATTCAAGCTTTTAACTAAACGTCGCCGAGAGGTATCGCAGTAGGGGTTGCAAACCGGTAAATCGGTAAATCGGTTTGAAGCTTTTTTTTCACTGATAATGTAGAAGATATCGACGAAAAAAAACTTCAAACCGTATTACCGATTTACCGGTTTGCAACCCCTAGTATCCAGGCGCTCCCTTTCGTCATTTATCGCCGTTTATCGTGATCTATTAAACATTTTAACAAGCCGGGTGCAAATGACAAAAGCCACTTGATGTTTACGTGACTTTCGGTATCGCAGTTACGTATAGTCGTGTCCCTGTTCCTTAGACAATTGCATTCCCCGTATTATCGCATAGGGAGCGAATTGCCGGCAGGTTAACCGCGAACGATTGCAAAACTCAAAAGTCTAGAGGCGCGACACTGGCCGCGAGTCCTTCTTTCAAGGCGGGGGAGCAAGTTATTTCTGCGAGTCGAATCACACGCGATGCCTGATGAGCAAATTCAGCGAACGTGCCTCGCTTTTAATCAACGATAGACCGCGGCTGATGTTTCATCACGACAGTTGTTCTGCGCTCTATTGTTCGTTGCTGCGGCATTGCCGACGAATCGCCTTGAAATGAAAATAATCGCTAGTTTCCTGAGGAATTCTTGGAATCAGTAGGAACCGAGACCTATCTAAATTTCTCTGATAGGTAGGTCCTCTTCAGAGATTGAAACTATGAGTTTTGAGAGAAAATGTGACGCGTCTTTGATGAGAAAACATGAGTATGAGTTGTTCCCTTTTTTTTTTGACTCGGAGGGTGGAGCTCAGTGTCGTAGTAATCCTTCTTCTGATATGATCACAGTTTTTTTTCTAAAATTTGGATAATCCAAAAATTACTTTTACTGCTGCTCTAAACTTGTCCTTATCTTCATAAAGGATAACATTCTGTAGTACATACAAAACTGAGCACTGCGCGCATCTTTGCCCGGTCTTCGTAAATGTTTACCTCCCAAGATGAAGAAGAAGAATCTACGAAGTGGCGTCGTTCGTATGAAGAACCACGAAGTAAAAAGTGGTGTTTGCCACGACCGATCGAATTCTTATGGGGAACACGTGCGAGCTACTGCGGATGGGATCACGAAAGTATTTCTTCGGCCATAAATCGCTCTTACGTGATGTTTCCGGCGCGATCGACAGTCTGCCGACTTGTGAATGGCGGTCGAACATTTATCACCTCCGAATAAACATAATGCGAGTGTGTTTTCACGCCGACGAGTCACACAGATACTCGTGTTTGCCGAGAGCGACAGTCGAGCCAGACTCTTCGTAGTAGCTTGTCCCTTTTGATAAGATTGCGAGTTAAATTTCATTCCTTTTTGGAAACGTACCAGTGATCGCCGATCATCGAAAGTGGGAATATTTCTCAGGCTCCAGGTACTAATTTTCTGGTCCGCGAGATATTTCGACGAGACTCGTGCCCAGGTGCATTAACATTCAGAATTTTAATTCGCAGAAAAGCATGGTTCTTTATTGCAAGCGGAGACGTATTCGGAAGAATTATTTCTCCTTTGTTTAGCCTTTTTTAAAAGGGATTCACGGTTAAATGGGTTAAGAGCAACAGACCTTTTTCTGTGCGTTCGAACGACCACGTGGTCGACACGTGTCGTTGATCCTTCGGAACAGTTTACGCCTCTTCGATGTTCCTGCTCCAAGCTGCAGTTCCCGTGGACCCAAACGGAAGCAGCGATCGTGTTTACAGAGTCTTTCGAGCTCCGTTCCCAGCCCCGCAACGTTTTACATCGCTGTCGCACGCGAACCCCCGATTCTTCCCTTGTGAAGCGAAAAGTTTATATACCTCTCCGATTTCGTTACGTTCATTCCCGTCATTCCGCACCCCTGTCATCCAATTCTACACAGTTTTTAACGTCAACGTTTACCTCCTATCGCCACCGCAACGAGCAGACGTTAACAGTATAAACTACAGCAAAATTATGATAGAATTTTTACAAATGCACACATTCGTTATCTGACTGCTTCTCCTCTCCACACTCGCATATACACAATTGTCTAACGCACTAGCTTGCGCCCTATCTGTTCCCCCGCTGCTCCAATACAGTATCTGGCAAATTGCGCCTCACTCGATTCGCCAAACAACGGCGCAACACGATGAGCTGGAGAAAACTATTCCCTCCGCTGCTGGATTAATTTCGTTCACATGATATACGCGAGCTGAAGCAAATTAAAGGAACGAATACGCCGATAAAAAGGGGTACGCGTCTAAAGCGCGTAATCACGTACTGAAAGGAATCTACGTGAAATAAAACGCGAGTTGTTTATAGTCTCGTACTATGTCGATTCAGGATCGAGGATCGCGCTTTTAATGACGAGGAGGCGCCTTTTTGCCGCGCTTCTGTGGAAATACGTGGTCGGCATGCGTATTGATCGTACCACTGAAAAACTCCACCCTGTGATCCGCGATAACCAGCCGAGTAAGTGCCATTAATCGAAAGGAAACTTTCGATGCTGCGCGATGAATTTCTTTCCACCTGGTAGACGGAGCATTTGTTTCGGCATCGGGGCTGCTGCTAACCGCGCTGAATAATCTCGGCCCCTTCTTTTTACCCTGCTTTTATTCCCGGTAGCTATAAACTGGCGCGCCATAGGTGTCCGGGGCTGCTCATTTCTCTGACTTACGTTCTCCATTTGCTAGATTACGAGCGGTGACAACGCTCGTTGCTGGCTATTACCAGCCGTAACTTTGAATTCTATCTGAACCACCGAACCAATTACATACGGGCGGCTTGTCGATGACAATCGAGTATTTATTCCCCCTCGACGGAAGTAACGTACCGTGCAGGCTGATAATGCGAATGCTCCATTTGCAACGGGCGTTGTTTAGAACGGCCTACCGTTTTGCATATTTGCACAGCCACTTCTGCGCCAGATTCCCAGCCTCTGTTACGGAGCAATTAGAGTTACTTTACGGCGTGCGTGCACGTTCATTATCTAAAGTTATTCGCGCGAGTTTGAAACACTTCCCGGGAAGCTTTTCGTATCGCCGATGCTGTTCTCGAATCGACACTCCGCCAATGTCTTCGAGATAATTTGTACACCGTTTCGAGGCCAATATGTGTTAAGGGGTAATGCCACTGTAGAGCCCGGAAAGGCAGCCTGATTTTCAGAATTTTTTAAGCGAGTATAGTGAACGGAATACAAAATCTGTTCGAAGGCCTTTATTGTAAGTACCTTCAAGTATGATCCCAATTTTTTGTTCAATTAATTTAATACAAAATGACGGCACCACAGCTCAACAAACGAAGCTTCTTCTGAAGAACAGTGTTCCACGGCCGGAAAGATATCTCCTTCAATTTTTGACCTAGAACAAAAAACCGAAAATTTTTGAGTCGTATATAAGATTATCTCGGGAAGTACGCGAAGAAATTAAAAAATACTGATTTTTGTAAGAATGGTGTGTGATTGAACAAAACACGGAACTGCCACAACCTCGAAATTGTTGAGACGATTTGTTCAACCGCGTACCATTCTTACAAAAAACAGTATTTTTTAATTTCCTCGTGCACTTCCCGAGATAATCTTATATACGACTCAAAAATTTTCGGTTTTTTGTTCTAGGTCAAAAATTGAAGGAGATATCTTTCCGACCGCGGAACACTGTTTTTCAGAAGAAGCTTCTTTTGTTGAGCTGTGGCGCCGCCATTTGGTATTAAAAAAATTAAACAAAAAAATGGGATCATACTTGAAGGTACTTACAATAAAGGCCTTCGAACAAATTTTGTATTCCATTCACTATACTCGCATTAAAAAATTCTTAAAATCAGGCTGCCTTTCCTAGCTCTACGGTGGCATTACCCCTTAAAGAAAAGAAGGTTGTGGGTGCTTGTTCTTTTAATTATTATGGAAAATGCGAGCATTTTTTAAGCGTGTATGCGCATATATAAGTGTTCGCAGGAATATTGGTGCGCAGCATTCGAAGAATTGAGAATGCTTCATAGAGCAAAAGAAACTACCTACCTTTTATCTTCTGATTTATAATCAAAGGAAATAAGTATCTAAGTAGGGTCCAAACGGAAGCACCGATCTCGTTCAGGGAGCCCGTCAGGGTCGATTACGTCTGCGTTTCTGGTCGTCAGTTCGCATCCTCGGGTATCTAAGCCGCGCTGCGCTCACTTCTCCTCTACCCTCCCTCTGTCATTTCTACGAACCTTTACGCGCCTCTGCGGAATCGGCCGCATCTCCTGTCGTGATTTACACCCCGCATTTATGATGCAACGTAAAATCCCGCGGAACTTTTTGCCAGCCGGCGAACGTGAAGCGTTTAAACGCCTTCTCTTTCCATGGCCCTCTTCTCTTTCCGGTGTCCTCTCTCCCTGCACTCGACTTCGAACCCTCCCCAGTACATACGGGAACATGATATATGAAATATTTATGCTCGATCCTTTCCTTGGACCTGAAAGCTCGGAGAGGTGGCGTTTGCATCTGGGAAACGAAGGGTCATTGAATCAATTTCAGTTTGTGCTCATGTTGCCATGAAACTTTTATTATATAGGTTCTAAAATATCTGTTCCATGAGAACACTTTCTAAAGAAGTTCCTAAGGGTAACATTTCATTCAATAAAAATTCCACAGGAACAGATATTTTCTTAAACGAAACGTATAAGTTCTATCAGAACTTTTTAAAAAAATAAGAGTTCCAGAAATTTTCGATCCCCGCATAGATGCCTCTGAATTTCTGTATATGTTTGAACAAGTTTGATTCCATCTTCATTAGCAGTATTAGATGAGCATGCCGAATTCTCTGTGGGCCGAACGAGGAAAGCCAGCTAGGCCATGGCAATACAGAGACCAAGTATCTCCACTATTCCCAGTAGCTTTCCCAGACACGAAATGCATATCTTCCACTTCGGTGTTTGATTAAAGATACTCGACGATACCAAGCCGAGAACTAGCCGATGAAAATACTGTTGCCGTTATTGTTATCTGCCAGCTACGACTGCTACGCTATCAACGCTAAGTGCGAATTAATACTATCATCCTTATCGTCCTTCGGTATCTGTCTATGATCGTTTACACTCCGCTATCGTGTCCGAGCAGCGTTTAACAATGTTTACACGCTCGACAGTCGAAGGAATGGAAAGGTTGAAAGAAAATTTACAGTATCGCGAGGTTCGACCCGAGTCAAGAGCAATGTATTCCTCAACTCTGCTCGCCCTCGCCCCAGAAAAATCATCCACTACGTTCATGCGGAGGCGATCGAATAGGCATACGCAACGCGGTGCCGCGTTCCACGAGCTCCGACGCACGCAGCTCGCAAAAATGGAGACGTCTGTCGATTTTTATGGTGCAGCATTGACGATGACTGACACGGAGGAACGGTTAAGCGCATTCCCCTCCGTCTATCTTTCAATGGTTTATCGTACGGCCGCAGACATCTGTATATCTAGCAGTACGATGTATGAAATATTTATGTGCAACCCGGCCTTTATTCACTTGACATCAATGCGCTTCCCCCTTTCGAGCTGCGTTAGTAGCGATGCGTCTACATTATCAGATCGGGCACTCGCGTATGCGACGAATAATACCTCTGCGCAAAACACATTTTCCACGAAACAGAGAGTTCACTGTGAACATATCCAAGTCGCTAGAGAAATCCATATTTCATTTAAAATATATTCCAATGTAAAGTTGCTATTCTTGCTTTTACAGTTCGATATTTTAATGCGCACGTTAATTTTATTCCTGGGCCAGGTCGTGCGGCGCCAGTACCTTTTTACTTGAATTCTTCCCTCTCAACAAGCAGCTGGCCGGACGAGCTTTAAATATGTTGTAAATTCTCGGCGCAACTGATAGGTTTATCGACAAAGAAGAAGCCTCGTGTGCGTTGCATCTGAATGTGCATACACGTCAGTTGGACGAAGTAATTTATTATTTGAGAAGTTATTCCCTGTTAATAAAGCCCCAGCGCCTAGGAAGCTAGGCTGCTCGCGCGCCCCTACAAGAAACAATGAGTAAAACGATGCAAAATTAACGAGCGTGCTCGAGCAACAAGAGTTTGCAACCGACTCGTTGTTGCGCCGCGGTTTTTTTTCCACCGGCTGAAGGATACTAATAGTTGCGCCGATACAATACTTCTTATTAAGAAATAGCAATAACTCAATCTTATCGTCGAAATCGAAGGATTTCAATTTGCAGCGCGCAGGTCTGACGGGCAAAAAACTGTCTAAAGTATTCCTTGGATTTCGATCTGATCGTTCGGAGTATATGTTGAGTCAATTCCTTAGCGAAAAATAAGGATTGCATAACAGTAACTTGGGGGTGATTATCGATTCGTGCCAGTTTACTTTTCCATTGAGAGACGTCGTTTTTGCTAGAAGCTTCATTCAGGTCGTCGCGTTTCGAATGCAAAGCTTACTCGGTGAATTGTGATCTCGTGAAATTGTGGCGGGACATTTGCCTTGAGAGGCATGATATACCGTCCTGCGAATCACATTTGTTTTCGAAGTGGGCTCGGTATACCAGCTTGCTTTTTTCTTTTCTTCGTTTTCGCCCACCAATTTCGACATCGCGGAACGCTGGAGTTCGGGACACGGAAAAGATACTCCATCATCGTTCGCGAAACAGGCGGCAACACGCGGTTTAAAATTATGCCCGACGTGTCTACTACTTTCACGTGGAATTACATAGCCGAACGAGTTCCGTTCGACGAGCTCTCGCGTATGTAGCTCGCGTGGGGCTCTTGCAAAATCGAAACAGCGATCCGAGGGACACGCGAATGTCGCTCCCCTTTGGCTACGGTCACGACTACGCCCCCTTGCTCAGCTGTTCTTTACGTCGGACACAGAAAGATCGGCGAAAAGTTGAAAGGGAAGAAGGGGGCGAGAACCTATTTCCACACTTGAGTTAGTGTACAATTATTCAGCTTTAATAGCGGAGCCTGCAGTGCTCCAAAAATGAAACTAAAAGGACTACAAGCATTGGAACAGAGAAGAAGAATGAGTGGATGCTTTTCAAGTTGCAAAGTAGTTTCAATTTTCAATAATCAGGTTCTCAGTAATTCATTTTACAGCGCTCTAAGAACAGAGGTAAGTTCTCCGGAGTGCGAAGTTAGGTTTAAGATAAACAAAATTGAAGAAGGAAGCGAAGAATTCTTCCCACTCGGCTCATGTCTATTTTCGCTAAGTAAATCTCGAAGAATTCTTTAGCTCCGGGGCATGTAAATTGCTCGGCCAGCGTCCCTCTCGTGCGCATAGGCCAGAATCCTCTTAACAATGTCGTTCGGAGTAGCGACCTCGACGGAGATCGAAAGCAATTATAGGGAATTAAAGTGGAAAGGGCCACTGTCACTGCGCATCGATGAAAGCCTTCTGCGCCGTAGTGCCGCGAAATTAAACGAAACGGTGAAGGAAGAGATGCGAATCTGTCCCATGTTGTTCCCTGGGTACCGGAAGTCGCGGCCAACTGGAAAGTGTGGGCGTTCTTCCTTTGATAGAGCAGATGATGCATTGCGTAGTCGGGCTGTCGGATCTCCTCGTCACGTGATCGGAAGTGAATGCGATCTACGATAGGACTTGCTAGATTTCGTAAAGTGGCTAAGAATTTCGAAGATCGCATAGCCATCCTAGGTACAGGCAAACAGGTGTAATAACTTCACTCGTATCTTCGTCGGAACCAAGATAAATATCAAAGCTCGTGCACGGAATCTTCGACGAATTAATTTTGTTTCTCAAACGCGACTCAAGTGGCTCTGAAAATCATTTGAATCGCGCAATCACAAATCATCATGAAAAACCTGAGACTATTGTCTCGGTTTGCCAACTTCTCCGGACACGCTTGCCGATGCATCGCGCGATGCCAGAAGCGGTATTTTTATTTGGCGTTCACCTAGGGTCTCGCAGCTTGCAAGCGTTGAACGGTGACAACTACAATAGCCACGGAAAAATAGGTCGCGAGGTCGCTGCCACCTTTTGCGTATGCAAAAGTAGCCCCGATAGGAGGAAATTAATTACTTTCGCGAAAAACACAGGCGAGTTTCACTCGGGGGGGAGGACGGTGGCCGTCGGTTCGGTCTCGAAGTGGGCTGCGCGTGACCGTAATTCGTCGAGGAAATATGGCCCAACGACAGACTAAGTACCAGTCATTACCACGCGTTATTGGCTCCGAGGCACTAAGAGAATTAAATTCCCACGCGCGATTACCCGCTCGCCGCGGTGCATCGGCATAGACGACACGTCGCGTGTTGGCCAGGATCGAAATTATCATTGACGTTTCTGCGTCGCCTCTTATCAAGCAAATCACTCGCACGTCGTGTCCGGCATCTCGTCTCGATGCTAATCACCCGCTGTATATTAATTCGTCGTTCGTCGCTGGATCGAATGAGAAAAAACGCCCCCTCCCGCAGGGCGCGCGCATCGCCCGGGTGGAAAAAGAATGTTCCAGTTGTAGCCTTTTAGAGGCCTTCTCGTGACTCCTAATTAGACAAATAGAGGATCGCTGGATCGCGAGGACCGCAGCTTCGTTCATGTAAAGATCCTTGATAACTCCCCACTGTCCATCTCTCTCGCTCCCCGCTCTTCTATCCCGACTCCTCTGTTTGTGTGTCTCTCGTCCTTATATATATCGAAATCGACCGCGTGTAAAACCAGTTCTGCGACTCGGGCCTCGCGAGAGGATAGAGCACCTTATGCTCGGTACACGCGGCTCCTCAAGCAAAATGCTTCGCACTGATCGCGCTTAATTGTATTTTTCGTGCCTCCCTATCCGCTCCTACCTTCTCCCGGCTCTTGCTGGCGGGATGGCGCGACCCATTCAGGGTATCTCTCGCTCAGCCGTGTATCGCGTGTCGCTGTTGCTTAACAGCCAGCGATCATTCCGCTTGGTGCGCGCTCCAAGACATTTCTAGGCTTCTTCTGCAACGATGGCTCGCGTCGCTTTGTGGCTGCCAAGTGTTCTCCCGCGACTGACGGGTGTTTTACATAGTCGAACATCTCGTTCCCTTGGACGGCGGATGGTAACATTAACACCCTTCGACTCGGGGGGAGAGAAGCCGATGACAGGGGTGGAGAAAATGGGCGAAAATTTTGCGCCTTACGAGCGACGATTAGTATGATCGTTTTGACAAGCTACGGGCTGTTGACAGCAGTGGCTGTGAATGGCTTCGATGCGTTGTGACTTTATTAGCTGCTCGTATTCTGCGCGGGGGAAGCGTATTTTCAAGCAGATTGAATCTCGTGTTCTGAGTAGAGTGACATAACTGTGCTGGTATCTTGCTAGTCGCGTAAGCTATCAGCTGGTGATGAATTTAAACTCTCTGGTGTAATTAGACAGGTCTCTTATAATCCTTTAACTCGTTACGCTGTGAAGCAATCGACTCTGTAGAACTCGCTACTCTCCACGTCGATTCGTTCCTTCAGTTTCGCCTATTTACGTCGCGAGTATGTCGAAGTACGAGAGACACTGCCCCAGAACGATCCCTACGGCGCGCAATAGCGCGCGATTACAGAGTGCTCGATGGGACTTATACTCACCAGCTGAGAATCTAATTGCGCAGCCTGTGATTTCGGTGTGAAATCTGTCGCTCGTCGGTATCCCATGAATCCACCCCTTGCTTCTTGGCTACGCTTAAACAAACATCGTGCCAGATCCGATTCGAGACACGTTACCGTTTCCCTATTCTCCTGTGGCCGAGGCGACGTGCCGTTTATTTAAATTACTGCAATGCCTCGTGCTACGGTCAAAACATTTTAATTTCGCTTTATCGGAGCCAGGCGTTTGCTTTCGAGATGGCTTGCTCTGTCTCTGGATGATCGTCCATTGTGGGACTACTCGAATTGTCTTGAATTCAGCGACCCTGCTTCCCGTTTCCACTTTTTCAGAAGCAAACGAGAGGTGCTCCTCGTCTTCGAGGCGCGCTTGTCTTCGTTAACCCCTCTGAGGTTGTGTCCATCCTTTTGTTTTTCCCAGCGGTGATCCCAATCAGCCGATCTTCTTCTATGAATATAACGGAATTAATGATATAAATCACGGTGTCGTATCAGCGTTTCACTTCGACGTTCAATTCCCCGCGTTCTCCAGTGCAAACTACCACGTTGTTTTCATTGAACCGGCTAGATTCACCTTCGATCGCGTAATTACTCGAATTAAAGCGATGAAATAGGAGTGCTGGTTTCCTCGTGCTTGAATGATTAAGATCTCGCAATCTCTCAGGAACGATGAGTGTTTATGTAAGTGAATCGCAGCACCTCATTCTTTCCTTCGGCATCCTCATTATTCATTCCACCGTTGATCATCATCATTACGATCTTCTGAGCTTAACTAATTGCTATGATCGAAGAAAATAGTTGCGGCTGAACTGTTCCTCGGTAACAGCAATTGCGAAACACTGGTTCGAGATTTCCTCAAGTTTCTAATTCTCAGAATCGAAGCCATGCAAAGAGTCGTCTGGCACTTTAATCCGACTCTGCTTATAATAATAATTATAGAAGATAGTCCCCATTGGCTATTTCCTACTCGCACGCTCCCCAAAACCTTTCATCACGTTCTGAAAGGACATATTTAAATCGAGCACGCAGTGACCCGCAAATCGTGCTTCGGTAATAATCGTCTCGGTCAGTTTATATTTTCGATATACCCTGAATAGGAGTGTGCAACGGAATAATTGTGCAACACACACGGCAATAGTATACAATTAACGATAAAGACGTAATGAGTAATGCAACTTGTCAGCGTTATAACGAAGCAAATCAGTCAGCGACGTTCTAAATGACGCCTAATCATGCCTATCCATTACGAACTTCAGTATAGTTGCTTTACTGTTACGCGTAGTGTAGTGGCATAAATCCAGGTTGCAGCATCCTCCATGAGTGATACCCAAAATCAAACGAATCAGCATTTCGTTGTGCAACCAGCACTCGAGTGACACGATTTCGCGTTGCACCGGTTATCTTCTTCCAAAGACGCGTAATTCGCGTAAACCATTGAGAACTGTAAACTGGACTTGCCAGACTTTCAAGTAACGCGTAATAGCCACTCGTGAAATTACTGGAGACCTCTAAAAAAAAAACCAGTAGTCCCAGTTCGGAGCGTTAGGCGTTAGACACGTTAGACTCGAAGGAGGTTCGTAGACCTCGCTAAGAGATAGGTAACCTTGCAAGGCCTCCTCGCAACCTCTCTCTTCCAGCAAGGAACCCGCTACAAGACATTCAATGGAAGGAGACGAGAACTGGAAGGAGCTCGGGCCGGCCAGGACGCTGGATGCTCGCGGTATTTAGCAGCCGTTAAATGGTTCTAAACAGCTCTCACAGAATGGCCAGTCGCTGCCTCTTCCCTTTCTCTTTCTCTTGCCCCGTGGAAGCGCGTGGAATTAGCGAGCGCGGAGAAGGTATCGGGGATCTCTTTTCGCTCCGCTCCGCCCCAGCGTTTGCCGATTACGCTAATTCCGCAACACGTAACAGCTGAACGGGGCCCCCGATTCCGATTGCGTCGAGCATCCGAGCCAAGTATTATGATTACCGGCTGGGTCTGTTACCTTCGCTGGCCAGTTTACGGCGGGACTCGTAAACTGTTATGAATTTCCGTTTTCCCCCGAGCCGGCTCGCGGTCGCGAAGCAGAACGACCGCTCTGGCCGAGTGTTCGCCATTGAATCCGGAGCAACCGAGGCGTAGATTCAAGATCATTAACAATCCTCTCCTTCAGGCATTCTTCGTCACGGTTTGCCAATCGATCAGATGTTCCGTCGAGTAGTGTGTGGTCTCTTTGTGCCGTACCGAGTTCTTGTCGCTGGTAGCCAGCAGACGTGACTCACGCTTTATTAGAGATTCCGTTGGACGCGCAGGGTGGAGGTGACGCTATGATGCGTTCCCCGTTTTTGCCAAACGCGGCGAATCGGCAAAAATTCGACCGCTCGATCGGCATTGAGAAGGTCGCGACGCTGAGAGCGGCGGTGAGCTTCCTCCGGTTCCCCCGGACAGAGGAGCAGACTCCTCGCGGCCTCCCTCGCGTGATCCTTCACGAAGGATGCGGGCCAAAAACGAATTCCACTCGTTGATTCCTAAGCGGCATCGTTCCCTCTCTCGCGTCGTCATTATCATAGCGCTACTCGGGGTGACGCGATGATTACGGCACGCCGACGGAAGTAAATCGTGAATGGCTGGCCACTGAACACCCTGGAGCAAGGAGCACGATCGGGCATCTTTTCAGTGGTTCCGCGCAAACAACCTTCCCCAGCAAAAACGTTGGAAGAATCAAGTCCAATTCCGTGTCCTTCAGCCGCGTGCTGATACATCAATATTCAAGCAATTAAGGTAACCAGTATCGGTATCATCATCAACGCTCGGCCAGAAAGAGCTCTCTGACGACACATAACGGCATCGTCCTTACTACTTCCCGGCTGTAGACTGTCTAAGCGCCACGTAATAACGAAGTTTATCTCCGCTCGAAGCCCGGGATAGTTGGAATATCGTGGCCGCGTGATTAACTAGCCGCGGGGAAGACGATTGTGACAGTGAGGTGTCTCGCGAGGGGGGAGCGGCTCCGCCGTAGGAATGGATATACCGTGTACCTCTAATTATTGTCGCTATCACGGTATTTATCATCGGAGCGTTTGTAAGGGCGGGCAGGGGGGAGGACTGCATTTAATTCCAATTAGTCGTCGGTCGATCCGAAACCAGTTTCGAAACCGCCGTGGATCCCACTCTCGAAACGAACTATTGCCTCCTTATTCTCTCTTCGAGATATCCTTCGCACGTGAGAGATATCATGGAACCACGCACCGATTACTCCTCCTCGCGCTGCATCCTTCCTCTTTTATCCCCCTGTTCCTTTTTCTTTTCCACCGGCCACGCCGCCACCTATCTTTCCCTCCACTGTCGCGGTTATCGGTCGTTTCGTAATTTGAATAATTTATGGCGACGATAAGGATAGGAGCAGCGGCGCGCCGCGACGTCCGCCATAGAAAAGAATCCGTCGTATGATCAACTGCTGCTCCCCAGCCCGGCCTCTTTCGCGTGCTTCTGGAAATAAAACTCAGGACTTTCCATACTCCTGCGTGATTGTAATGTCTCTCGATAGCGCGGCGCGTGGGGGGCCGCGAGTAGAATGTATGGGATGGAACCCTGTCGCGTTAGGTAGCAGTTATTGGAATTTTCTCAAAGTGTAACAGTCTCTTCGTACCATACTCACGAGCATTCGTGAAATTTCAACTACCTGACACTCGTCAAATGTGCTTTCCACTTTCACGGCACGCTGTTTGCTGCAAATTTGCTCGGAACAACAAGAAGTAAAGTTACGAGGTAGCTAGTTGAATGATAGGCATATCTAGTGAAAATTGTTCTTCAAAAGCCTTGAGTAGTTAGCTAATTTTGTTGTCACTATCGCGTCGGTGCTACGTGTTTAGCATCGTACCTAAGTAAACGAGGCATTCTCGGTGCTGTTAGATTGTACTTTTAGCTAGGTAATAGGTGCACCGATAAAAAGAAAGATGCAAGTTTGCCATAGCACAAGCGCTCCCAGAAACTAGAGCTTGGGGAAATTTGACAAGGATCGAAGCGTCACGTGGGGGACTTGTTTTAGAAACTCGTAGCATTGGAAGCAGGCTGTGTACCTGCCTCGTTGTACCTTTCATTACTCAACCAAATGTACACAAACGTTTAACGAGTGTTAAACCCATAAAGGTGTTGCTGACACTATGAGCTCGACGCCTCCGCTTCTGCGAGCCCGAGGTTCCTATGTATTCCGTTAACTTCCTCGGAGTGGGGTGCGCGTAACACGCGTTCACGCTAGAAACAGGAACAGTTTCGTTTTATTTGAGAAAAATTGCTTGTGTGGCGAGGGAATTAGCGGCTTCTTTACTATCCCGCCTCTCTTCTGCATTTTTGCGCCTGTTTGGAAGCCGCTTTATGGAAGACAAACTTGGGCAAACACGTTTATTGTTCAGCTTCCAGGATGGACGTTTAGAGCCTTTTACGTGCCTCTCGAAAGTATTCCACCGGCTTCGGGAAGGAAATTCCATTTGCTTTTACGTCGGAAAGGCAGCGAGGCCTGGCGTGCAATCAAACTTTATCGTCACGCGATGACTGGTGCGTCATATCGCGCTGTCGTCGTGCAAGGTATTAGCACGACAGCGGTTACAGTGGCTCGCGAATGACAGCGCGCTGCGTGGGTTACAATGCTTGCGAAAATTCGAAAGTGAATCGTACGTTTCCAGCTGCTTCTTTCGTGCGAGATTCGGTATACCTGTTTCGTTCCTCGTAGAAGCGAAGCGTCTGTGGACTGTCACGCGAAATATCTGCGGTGCAATCTGGAAATTTGTTTCTAACCCACATCCAGGAAGTATGACGGAACAGTCGACAAAACGGGCTATAACATCGAGCCTGGGAATAGCAACTTTATTTCCTGCTATGGGAGGATCGAGGAGCAGCGGTAGTAACATGAATTTATTTTTTTTCTAACAGTGTCAGTCTTTGGGATAATTGAGTGGACCCATAAAATAGGCGTTTACACCTGTCAGCTACATACTACTCACATTTGACACACTTTTGGCAGTCTTAATGCTAGAAACTTTCATCTTTATGCTGTACACCTCTCTACTCTATCCCCATATGTTTCTCTGACAATGCACGGCGCGTCTAACGCGTAACAGAATGACATCCTGATGAAATCAATTTTCCATCCCGATGCCATCAGCTCCGGAGTCCCGTTGCTGGTGGAGATTGAAATTAAAAAGGGAACAATACCCTCGTAATTGAATCTCGCACCGCGGCGCCAACGACGCTCGTCTAATCGTCGATCGTTGAATTTTTGCCCGGGTAGTACAGTGCCGGGCTCGATTGTGTGTCGCGTGCTTGCGCGCGCGCATGTAAATATATGGAAAAGACGTTTTGTACGTTCCCGTGGCTTGCCAGACTATCCTTCCAATAATTTGTTTTGCAAACGAGCCTTAAGGTGTGCGATAAGCATGACTGGTCGATGAAGCTTGTCATGCGGACTCGCGTTCCCTCTTCGTCTCGCTCTAGTGCCTACATCCCCGTCGCGCACTTCCGTTTTCTCTTGTTCTCCTCCGCGCGCACACCTTATGTGTACCAACCTGTCGAATCGGTTGCAGCTCGACTTGTCCCTTCAGACGGAAGGACGACGAGACGCTCGTCCCCGCCGCAGATACCATCGAGCTTTTTTGTTGCGTGGGTGATTGATCGATGGCCCTCCGCCAGCCCGCCCTTACCAACATGATCTTCGCACGGCTCTTTGCTGGTTATTTAGTGACTTATGGGTTGGACACCCGCGTCGATTCGCTTATCAATATGCCTAAATATTTCTAGCATCTTAGGCTTTCGTCCTATCCATAGCTTAGCGATATTAACGTGTAGCATTCTTCGATAAAACTCAAAGAAAATTTCACAGATGATTTTCTTTTTAACCTCGTCCAACTATTTTTCTAGATTGTTTTCGTATGTTCGTACCAGTACGATTTAAGGTTGCTCGCACAAGGTGGTACGGAATAGGCACATAGGTCAATTTGAATTCAAAACTATGGCGCTAAAATATAGGGCACTGTTCGCTGATGTCAAGACAAGAAATAAACGTGAAAATAGACGTAGTTTCACGTAGAAATTTGTGATTCTCGCTGATTCCCGCAACTAGTAATTGTACCTACAAAATCCTTAGGAATCATGGGAAAATTTTAGTGAAAAGTACCCGAAAAACTTGCCTGCTTTATATTTTCTTGTGGAATGACGGTATGGTGACTCGGCTTCTTAATGACGCGTGGCTAACTGTTGTTTACACTTTCTACCGTTAGGGGCGATTGTGACTGTCTTAGGTTAAAAGAAACAGCGGGGGTACGATTTAGGCGCAGGTACGAATTAGGCAAGTTCATCCAATTAGGTGCCGTCCGGCGTTAAGGGAACTCCCCCTATTAACTGGATCATCAAGCTGCAGTCTTCAGAACGCTTTACCCTGCTGAGAGATGAAGTTGCTGGAGCAGGTGAACCTCCAGTGACTTCGAAGCAAATGAAAACACTTTTACCACCATATATCACTAACGTAACATTGTCACCGTGCATTACGCGGCTCTGCGGGAACAGAAAACGTTAGACTAACTGAAGGACGCCAGACAGTTAGAGCGAGATGATGTTTCAAAGTTGTCACGCGATGGGTTGCGTAAAATATAAATGCCCTCGCCAGCAAGGTCCCCACGATAACGATCGTCATTGACGGACGTGCACGGGACACGCATCCCGCGCAGGTTGCGAGCACCGATCGCCCTGGCAACCCGAACGACCACAATTAACCTTACGTAACATCTCTTGGGTGTTTCCTGGTGGCCTGGCTGGCTGTTCGCCGCAAAGATAAACTGCACACAATGCGTCGCACAGAAGGCAGGGCCCGGGGACGCGCTCGGAACCGGCCTGAACCAAGACGAACGGTGCCTTCCTCGTCGTTTTCGCTCGTCGACGATGGTCGCGGCCGGCGAATATGTCGGCGATAATTGTTTTTAGTGCCTCCACGCCACCAGGAAGGCGGACACGCCGGGTACGTGCTAATCGAAATCGTAAATCCGGCCGATAAGAGCGTATTCGACCGAGCGCGGAGCGAACCTCCTCTCCAGCCTCCGGAGACCTTTCTAGGCTGCATTATGATCCTGTTTCGACGCGGTGGGCAGCGATTTTTCCGGCCCCGTCATTAACGCGCATAGGTTTCGCCTATAAACCGTCGCGGAGGCGCCGATATTTTCGCCTTCATTTAGACGTCGAGCGGCTATCTGAACACGAGGGACGAGTAGCATCGTCCTCTCGTGGTCAGACGCGACGACACCGATTACGTAGCTCGTGGTCGTGGGACGTGTGAAGTGTTCTATCCGGATGGAACTACGGAGGCAGACGGAGTAACCACATAGAGGGGCGCGATCTCTTTTTTTCCCCTCCAATTATGGTGACTTGTATCGCTAATGACAGAGGGCACGTATCCACGTGGCCGTTCAGCGGGGATGTTATTATCGATTCCGTTACAGGGAGTTTCTTTTAACGTAATAGACACTTCCGAAGCACGCGGTACGACGCCACACAGCAGCCGCGACTTCGCGGAGGAAAACGGCCACGGGGAGGTGGCTCGCTCGCGTTTATGTCCCCTTAAATTCCGGGACGATCGCTTTTACGCAGCGTGATTAGCATACTTCAATGTATCGCGGAGCAATGGAATATCGTAAAGGTGGCGTGCTTCCACTGGCGAATAAATAACAGAGAGTCGCGTGCAATTGATTTTCTATGCAGAACGGAGCCTCAAATGCGGCCCGTGTCGTTTCCATTCGATTACCCTGTCCCGCCTGCTATAAATACCTCGCCGGAATATTATTCATTTACATAAGTCCCCGGGTGCCGGATAATGGAGCAGGGTCGCGGGCCCGCGTACATATATTTTAATAAAATTAATGCACGCGCCCTGCCGATAAATAATACGCACCTGAAACGTAATCGTCAGCGGGAACGGAACGGTGAAGGCTGGGCATTGGTACCGTGCGCCCGCCCCGTCACTTCTTCCTCCGTAACGCGCGATAGAGTTCCTGATTTAGCGCTTACCTCAAAGTGGCGTTCCTTTTAGCGAGTCGCTGATCATCGTAAACGGAAACAAACGGTTGGACACTGATCAGAACGGCGGGTGGGGAGCGAAGCTTCGCCTCTGAATCGAGGAAGCGTGCACGCGCGGACGCTCGGACGCGAACGACTTCCCGTATTCAGACCGCGAAAACGGGTATATTTGCATCGAAACGATAAGTTTATTCGTCCAGCGCCGCGGTAATCCACTCATTAACGGTGGATACCAGCCGAATTCTTCTGGCGCTCCTCGGCGACGCGCCGCGAAAACGTAAAAGTTCTCTCATAGTTAACGAACCACGGTGTCCCGTTCGATACTTTGTCGAGGAACTCTTTCGCGCTCCACTTGTGGGGGAGGTGTTGCGCGCTAGCATGACTCGCGAGGGACATTATTGTCGGTGTCCGCTTGACAATGTTGGCGTAGGACGTGGGAATTTGTGGCTGGCGATAGGTCAGCAATGAACGCCGTGGTACCTATTTCAATAGCCTTGATAGAGGTGTCGCGAGTGGAATTACACCTCGCCCCAGTAATATTTTGTGCTATAAGGCGCGGGCGGAGTAGTATTTCGCTACAGTTTTCAGGACACCTCTCCAGGGGAGCGAGAAATCTTCTGGTTTAGTGTGCTTTATATTGGCTTGAAATGTATGTCGAGTCGTTTTCACTGGCAGGACTTCGCCTAACTTCCTAAAAATTTTGAAGCCAGATGTAAACTGTCGCTTCTCCATTTCATTGCGCTCACGTATTTCCTGCACAGAAGTTACGTGTCGCTTAAGGGGTGATTGCGCTTTGTCGGGCCGAAAAATAGATAATTCTTTGTGAATTTTTTGTACCAAAACGGTTCGACAAATTAATTTGAGGTTTGGCAGGCTGTTTTGTTGTATGTTGAACTATTGTCCTGAATTTTTGTGTGACAGTGAAAAAATAAACATGGTAGATACGGAGAGAGCGTTGAAAAATAATCGTGTGGTCCTGGCACTGACGGAAAGTACTGTAAGGGTTATCTGAAACACAAAAAGGAAAAGAGATTCTTAATCTATACGAATGTGGTTATCTGAGGTAGTAGATTTATTGCCGTATCTGTTACCATTCCTTTCTTATTTAACGAAGCTTTCCCGATTGTGGGGCAAAACGCTCTCTCCGTATCTACCATGTTTATTTTTTCACTGTCACACAAAAATTCAGGACAATAGTTCAACATACAACAAAACAGCCTGCCAAATCTCAAATTAATTTGTCTAACCGTTTTTGTACAAAAAATTCACAAAAATTACCTATTTTTCGGCCCAACAAGGCGCAATCCCCCTTTAACTCTCAGCTGGTCAAGTCAAGCTCTTGGCTTTCACTGACTAGTTCATTTCGATTCTACTATGGTATTATCGTGAACAAACTAATACAATAGTCACATCAACCATCCTCAGACCAATGATCACTTAGTTCGATATAATCACAGCATGCATCACCACAATCCAACAATATTCCTTGCATCCGCCAAGTAGGATCCCCTGCTCCGACAGAAATTCCCGTCACATTATAAAGTCGTAAAGCGCGCGAAATCTCTTGATTGGGGTCACCGAAACGAAAGTTAATTGCCGAAAACCGCTATCCAATTCCTTGTGTTTTAATCGACCCGCCTTTCCGTCGTTTCACGGGGAAACAGCAGTCGGTGAGATTCCATTGGACATCCGGCCGTCACCTCTGGGCGACGTGGGACGTGGGAATTTGTGGAGCGCGATAGAGAGGCGAGGGGCGTCAGAATGCCTCGTAAATAGCTTCGATACCAGCGATGCCACGCGGTATCGATACCTCACCCCGATCAAATGCCATTCCGCCGACCACGCTGGACACGGGCAGTTAGTTCGACTGAATTAAACGGGCCGCTCGGCTCGGTACGTGTGTCGTTCTTATCAGCTGGAAATGATTGCCGGTAATTTACTCTGGATCGCCTGCGCTCCTACCGAGACTTCACACCTGGGTGGCTGTCGCGAATCGACGGCCGATCGCGAATTTCTTTGGCCAGCGCCACGGCGGTGCTCCCCCCGAAACGTTGCACAAAGTCCCAACGCTGCGCTGTGTCCTGGCTCGAGGGACGTTTTTTTTTTAAAAATATCTCCGCCCCGGCGACAAATATACGATCGTCGCGGTGAAACTGAGACGCTAATCGTATTCCCGGCAATAAATCAACGTCGACCGAGAAAACTGGTCTATAAAATGATCGGGCCGGTATTTAAACGCGTGTTTTGACTATTGCGTAAAAATTAATTAAATATCGATCTCGTATGTCGCCGTCACAGATAGGTTAACAGGCGTTGCGCGCCGGCCACGAAGATATACAACGCGGACGCGTACGGCTAATCACGGGATTTGCGAAATTGATTCGAACCGCGAGCGGTGCCTTAACGACTCTGTACCGCGTGCCTGCGCCGGCTCCTAATTGCCGGGGCATGTAGTTTCTATTTTCTATCTTCCAATGTCTCAATTTTCGAGACAGAACGTCGGGCTCCGCTCGAGCATGCGTGAAAACATTTTATGCCCGCAAATTACTAGTTTCTAGGCATATTATTAGTACTGTCTTTGATCACCAGTTAGGACTGCTTGAAAAATCCGATCAATTAATTTCACGGTAGAGTGGTGAAGTGTAGTGATACATCTACCGCGGATCTGATAGGAATGATTTTAAAATTTCCTTTGCTTTCTACCTGTCAGTCAGCTTTTAGAAACTTAAAAATGGTAACAGGTACCAGACGGCCGCGATGAAAGCAAACTAACTGATCTACTAAAGTCATGTCATCGAGCTATTGTCTGTATAGGATTGCAGACCGTAAGTATAGTAAATCGAAAGTTCTTCCCATCCCGATTCTGGCATTACTATCAAATTGCGCGGCATCTTCCCCGCAAATATCTCGTGCAGACGCCTCAAAATCGCTACGACACTGTACTCAGGCATCATCATCGTTCACCTGTGAAATCACCTGACGTATTGAATGCCGACAGGTTGCCGCGATCAGACATCCGGCGATTTTCTAATATTACGTCCGCGCCTCGCGAGCCAGCTCGTGTTCTCATGCATGACTTTATTGTTGGCGAGCTCACTGAATGAAACGGCAGTCGTATCATGTCCTATAAGTATCCCACTTGACTCGGCACAATCGATACACGATCTCGCGGTAGATCGCCCGATCGTGATCCCCGGGCACTGTGATAGAAACCCGTTGACTCGTTGAACTTTAAAATGCCCGCAGAATCTCGTGAAAACGTTGTCCCATTTTGGAGGGAGCGTTATCGTGTGAATATCCCTCGATGAAGTAGACAGAGAACTATATATTTCCAGAATCAAACGTCTACACGCACTCGCTTCGTTTTTATCGATCTATATCATTGAAAATTAGCGACATCGATCATTTTTCGGGTAAACGTTTGTGGACACTTGAATCGTTTCCTTTTTAGGATCGCAGCTAAGAGTTGGCAGTATTTATATAAAAGGGTAGTTTGCGTTATTTTGTAATTCTTGTTTCATTGGGAGGGAAAAATAGGTGCAAAGTGCGAGGTCAATTGCAGATTAGACTGTTCTGGTGTTTCGGTGGGCGAACTAATCTGCGAAATATAATTAACCCCGGTGACTAACGCGAATGGTTCTGCTAATTTTAGCCAAATGCAATCATAACAGCGCAGGTGGTCATTTTACCCTTTTCAAGTGTTTGACAAGTCAGGATTATACGAGCCGCGCAGCGCCGCCAGTGAGTCACACTAGGGCTAATTATAATCCCTTTGCCCGAAGGTACCCGCGGGGTTTCCTTTTGTTCTGCTCTTTCATCGTCTGAAACGCTAATTTGTATCCCTGCAACAATAATATTAATTATAGACCCCTTTGAAGAGCAAATACTAGCCGAAGTGGGAGGAAGCCCTTTACGATTAGGCGGAGGCATTAATCACACGTTGATTGAGAGCCTTCTGCATCTTCCCAACCCGTTCGAGGTACGATAAAGTCTCCCAAGTGTCATCGCTGTGATTCGTTTTATGTACTTGCTATTTGTGAGCCATCAAACAGAAGCTGCCCCAGTTTCTCGGTGTTAAAATCATTTCTAATGCACACGGCCATGGAACAGAAATAGAGATCATTGTGAAATAGGAAACCGCAGTGATGTAATCTCGATAATGAATTTGGTGTCAGGGGTCATGGGAGTTACCCGAGCATTATCGTCGACGTCTACGAATACTTGGCCACTTTCTTCGTTCGGGGCTGAGTCACATTGAACATCGTGGGTTACTTCTGTTACAGGTGTACGAGAAAATGCGCGTAAGGTCAAGGTGACGGCAGAGCATGGAGACCATGGAAGACAGCGGCGGGCTTCGGGTCGATGGCTGCTCGAAAGGAAGTGTCGCGACGAGTTTACCTGCCTCGAAAACGGCGAATCAGCTGAAAATAGTGGAAAGTCGTGACGGGAATGGCAAGCCTCTGAGCGGGAGTAAGCAGGAGATGGACCCTTACAAGGAGCTGGAGCTCTATCTCGCCAGAGTCAACGTGAGTCTTTTGCATGAGTCTAGTTTTTACAGAGGAACCCCTACTTTATAGCAAAGCGGGGCGGTTTAGGCGAGGTTTCTCCTAGATCCTCCTTGTCTCTAGACAAATTGGGGTTTTTCTAAGGAGCGATTTCGATCTTCGAATTATCGTCTAAAAGGACTGGCGTATTTTTAATATGCGTTAATACGGTCTCGTTTGCGCGACGAAATTCTTTCCCGTCGGTGCCACAACACTGGCCACTTACGATCATCAACTTTATCGATCCCTTCGCCGAGAGCAGTCGGAGCGATCCCAGTGGCCGAGCATGCACAACAAATTGAACGTGACGCCACGATCGCCATGCAAGATTCCAAAACACGTTTCGTCCATGACCGCCTGGTCCACCTCTTGTACGTTGCCTCCTTCGTCGCCTTCTTGTTTCCCCCGTCTTTTTTATTCCGCCTTTGCCTACCGCGGTATACATCTGTTTTAGAGGCCTCGACTACAGGGCTAAACGCCTTGAATGACACCCGAAAGCGTCAGCCGGTTCCCACTTGAGTTTTGGCTCTAGACATCGTTCTCTGTTCAAATTCTTTGCTCTTTATCTCTTGGAATTAATTATCCCTCTATAACCCGACATTCTTCGCGGATTCCCTTCAAGTAGCCGTGCTAAATTCGAAGGAATTTAAAAGCATGTGATATGCATGCTATATTTTTTGGAAACTGGGAGAATTCTTTCGTAATAGATGTACATATACTGCATTCAAATTCTGTTTGTCTTGCTTTAGTTATTGGTACTCGAAAACCTCTCATTATTTCCAAGCTTCTAACACAAGTTCAACTTACAATTAGAACAGCAGCTCTTAAGGGGGGATTCTCGTGTAACAGCCCGACATAAATCGACATAAAAAAATATTTTCTGCAAGTTTAAAGATGCCTCCTTATATCCCAAAAGAGTTTAATCAAATATTAACAATAGCTTTTTCAAAAAAAAATCGTAAGTATCAGTTACTTTTGGGGCTATTACACGAGAATCCCCCCTCAAAACGAAATAGATAGGTATGTTCTCAACAGTTAGAGTAAACTCAAGTGGTTGCTGAAGATCATTTTCCCACTGTGAATCATAACTGCATCACTATCCGTTTGCAGATTGCTTGATCAGTTCTCACTCATTTCCACCGCTTCATTCTCAAATCTCTGGGTTTCGTGTCTGAAGGCATTCCACCCCAGTATTCATCTCGTTACAGCACCGCTTCGTCAAAGGTGTACATACTGTGTTTGCAAATATCGTGTCGCGAGCAAATCCTCGCCCGAAACGGCGCGCGTTAATCGTTTCGAATTCCTTGTTACTCTCGACCGTGGTCGGCACCTAAATTAGTACACCTGTTCCAGAACCGTGGACCACGGAATTAAATGGCCCGTGTGGTCGGCGCGGGACGAAAAAACCGCGACCGGTTCTGATTCGCGAGTCAAAAGCTTGTCCGTATTGCGGCGCGCACAGGATTCCCGGCGCAATTATTTCTTCTGGAGCGTGTCGGTGCGTCGATGTTCCCCCGTCTAAGTGGTGTAGACCGCTGCATCGTTGATGCACCGGTGCATGTCGGTGCAACGGGCGAGCATCGAGGCGATATTTGCGCGGCGCAAACAGAGGATTCCAATCCGCGGATGGGGCGGACGGTGCCGGTGGTTTCTAAAAACGTGTCGACACGGAAGTAGTCCGTCATCCTCCCACTATTTCTACGACGTTACGTGAGTCAGTGTTTTCTGCCGGCCACGACTCTTCCCTTCTTTTCAGCCCGTTGCACTGTTAGTTTGGAGCTCGTTGCGTCGTAATTGGGATATATATTCTACGTATTAGATTGCAACGTATGAGATTCTGAAATTATATCCAGATTTGATCCATTGAAACACAGGAAGAAATTCGACCAGAGCGGGGCGATTGATGAGCATCTTGCCCCCCGAAGAAACCCAGAACTCTGTTGCTCGCATCTCGAGCCGTCAAAAATATCACATCTTTCGCACGGTAGATCTCAATACCGAGAGATTTGGTCAAGGTTATCCTCAGTGAAGTAGTCGCCGGCCAGTGTTCAGCCTTCCATCGTATCGGGGTCTGCGTTTTTCGATGCTCGTCCCCGGGCCAGCCTCTCCATGCTTCAAACTCAGATATTTCAAGTGGGTTGGGGAAATGAAGGAGGGTCAGAGGTCAAAGGCCAGAAGAGGTGGCGAATAAAACTGACTCATGGTATTCTCGAGTGTCTCTCGATTCGGCTGGCTGCTTGGCGGGACTCTCCGGTTCGCACGATCCAGGGAAAGAGCAAAAAGCTCGTGTCATTGGACGCAAAAAGCGCGAAGCGGGTTAGAAAAGAGGATCCGCTTAAGTCATCTGCTCCTCAGCTTGTCGCGTTCAGCCTGCGAGTGGCGTTTCTTTCGAAACGAATGACGCGAGACAGTATCAGCTTTTTTCCTAGCCTCGCGATAGTCCAGCCTTTGTAGCTGTGGCGCGTATTTTCCAACCGGACGGCATGAGCCAATTAATTGCTTCGCGGGTAATTAATTAAGCGGATACGTTGAACAGGCGGAATTAATGGGGCAGGCTAGCTCTTGAGAGAACACTCGTGTTACTTGTCGGGGAGGGGGATGGGGAGGGGGTAGGTACAGAAAGCACGGAGGGAGATATTAGCAAAGGTAGAAATATATCCGTGATAGAACAGTTATGATTTTTATCGATCGTTTTTATTACTGTGATTATATTTCTGTAATGGGTGGTCTGGGCAAGAGGACATTCCGCAAAGAGAGGTCGTTTTCACACAGTCCTCCATCCAGTTCTGTCGTTCAATTAATTCTTCCAGTGGAGCGACCAGTATTGAAACCAGTAATTACTAATTAAAATGATTAATAGTTACTCACGCTACGGAGCTTTCACGGTTCAAACGCTGCTGAATAATGCTCGATTCACTCGTAGCTGGCAGATAAATTAACTAAAGTAATTCGCCGACGGGCGAGCTGAATTAATCGGTTAAATTAATTGGTCGACGACGGTCGAACATTCTTCGTGCGTGGCACAGGGATTGACGACAAGGTCGATTCCCAAGGTGCCTGGGAATCGAGTGTAAACGGGATCCCTTCTTCGTCGCGAGAGGAATCAATTAATGCACTGGCTTCGACGAAAACCCATCAGCGTTCATCAGCAGCGCATCCAAAGTCCAGACCCGTCCAGAAAATTTGTTTCCCATGCCAAATTTAGAGGGCACCTCCGTGTTTCCCCGTGTTCCAACAGTTCGATCCTCTGGCACACTGCGCATCTTCCTTTCGAGAATCTCTGAGATCATCGCTGACGTAGAAACGAGCAGTTTTTGACAAATATTTACTGCTTCGAGGTAATTACTACCGCGTGCTTGTTGATCGTTCAGATCTTCACTGCCTTGACACACTCGAGCATCGTGTGTGTACATGCATAGGATTCTGCGAAGAAGCTTTCATGTTTCCGCGCTTGTGTCGGAAACGTATGACGCTTCTGATATTAAAGGGTTACCTACCGTCAGGAGGTAGAATAAGAATCGATTCTTTGGGAATTTATTTCAGAAAGTACATGCATATTTTTATGCAATGGTTTTTGTATTCAGATGAGGGACACTTTAACAGTTTATTATATTATGTTTTGGTATAAAAAATATTCAGTTATTGCACAATTACAACTGATTTCCCGCAAGCTGTTGTACAAAAGTATATAGTAGATATTCCACAAAGAATACCCGGAATTCGCGTTCTTTTTCGAAAGCTGACTAAGTAGGCATATCCCCTTAAGCTTACTTATTCCTTCACACGTAAAATGAACTGTTTTCTAAACAGTCTTCGAAAACTATGTCTGCACGAATGAGTATCGTAGTAACACACCAGTTTTACTAAAATTTACTCAATGCACAAGAATGTTCGTCAACTGTTCAAACAATCAGCCTCAAACTTTCAAGTAGGTACTCCACATCCCCGAGCCCACTTCTTCCCAGTACTCGAACAATTCCACGTGAAACTCGCACCGCGACCCCGAACGTTGACTAAAGATAAATTAATTAAGCAACCAGCGGCGCAAAGGTTCGCGGGACAACGATGTCGTTGACTCAAGGATTGTCCAGCTCGGGAATGTGGTTCGTTGTACCCGCGATCGGCTCCTATTATTCCTACGCGATTTACGCCTCCGTAAACGCAACTGAACTACTCGCTGGTCGGTAGCCGCGTGGGAGGGACAAAACGGTGTAACAGATTGCTCGGGACCTCGATCGCCGGCGCAGGATTATTGCTTAATGATCGTGTGTCGCGGGGAAATGTTTGCGGTTGACGATCGACAGCCTGACGCGCGGCACGGCAGCTTCTGCGAGGCTCACCTGTGCCAGGTGAGTCAGTAGGTCGCCGAAAGTGATGTCGCTTTTTATTGTCCTGCGCAGGCTGCCGCGTTGAAATCTCTTCCAGGGGACGCGGCGGTGGCTCTCGCGTAACGCGCAAGCCACCACGAAACGGTGGATTATAATTTCGCACGGAACATAAGCGTATTCGTCTGGGATAATATAAGTGAAAGTTGATCACTGGCCGTAGCCGACGAAAAACCGAGGGGCTTAATTATTTGTGGTGTTTCGGTTGTTTCCTGGGCGTAGCTGGTGAAATGCAACATTTGATACGTTGCTTTTTTGCAGGTGTGTATTGATTTACCCAGCACATTGTGTTTCTTGGGAGACGAAGAGAGATGCCTTCTCCTTGAGTTACAAAACACTGGAAACTGTAGATTCGTTTGCTAGCTCTCGCGTTTGCGCCAAAGTGAGGGGGAGAAATTCGGTTGCCACTTTTGGAAATGGTGTCATTAGGCAACTGGATGGTGGTCGTTATACTACCGAACAGTTGCTGTATGTTTGCGGGTATTTCTTTCATCATTCGTTCAGGGAATTTATGACGGCCGATCGTCTATCTGGTATCGTGTACAAATCACGAATAGCGCGTGGTTTCGGTTCGATGTAGAAATCGGTTGGTAGTAGTCGGGACGAAAGGTTGTTACATCGAGCACGGTGCCCGACGCATAATTTAGTTACACGCGAGTAGTACATCTCTCCTTGATGCGCGTATCTCTGCCGTGAGTTGCCGTGGATCGTTTGACCCTGGCTGACTAAATTACAAAATGATGTCTGTTTTAACTGTTCGCAGTCTGTTCTAATGGACGTCTACATAAGACGATGATTTGCCGCGATCAACTGCGCAGATCCTCGGAAGAAAGATTTAACGAACAGATTTCTTTCCTCTTGATGCAATGGTAATTAATTTCAATAATTCATCGGGACTTTGGTGTTATAAGGCAGTTGAAGGTTTCCATGAAACGTGTGTATAAATATTCTCCCGGTACGTCAGCACAAATGTCAGCTGCAAATTGTGGCATCTGCTCGACTATCTTTAGCCTGCACAGTGGCTTCAATCCAGGGTTCGTTTTAATCGATGTAATTAGTAAGCCATCGAATGATAGCGGCGCCTCCCACTTAGAAGCTTCATTATATTAAACGGGTGTACTCGTTGCCAATCTAAATACATTAAAATAATCTTTAAATCCAGAATAACAAGCTCCTCAAGCACCCAAGACGATCATCAGCCACACGACCATTGGCAAACTCAAAGGAGACTGTAATTCGCGAGCGCCGATTAAATTAAACTCTTTCATTGCTAAATGAAACGACGAGATATAGCAAAGGAAATATATATTTCCTAATTGCTTTTTGTGTCGCAAAAGGACGACAGAACCCTTACACATATTTTACAATCCTCAATGCGAAGGCCATTTCTTCTTAAAACTGTAGCATCGCACACAAATATTCGACATATCCGTTACATCGATAGGGTAAAGGGCCCAAATTTCATCCCCCATTTGTATTTGACCCTGTAGATGGCGTATAAAACGTTAGAATGAGCTAGCACTTGGCATGAATTTTCTTTGAACGTTTCTCTGTGTATCCACGAATCGCAAAATGTAATTACGTCACGTCAGTACGATATAATAAACAAAATGTGAAAACGTGCAAAATATGAGGTCTAAACAAAGTGTTCCTAATTTCGTCCCCCTTTCTCTCTCGTAGGATTTAACCAAAACATGGCGGACGTAGGCTCGTGTCCAGACTCTTATTATAGTGTGTCTAAACCACAGGAATCGAGAAATTCAGGGGGACGAAATTATACGCGGGAATGAAATTTGGGCCCTTTACCCTAATTATGAAATTTACCGTATACCTAATCGGACGAAGTTATTTTCTTCTTCCAACCACTTCCCCCTCTCGAGACAAGGGAATCGTAGAAATTCTGGACGACAATGTCGAACGATCGCAGTCGTGCGGTGCCCGTCGAGTTCCCTGCCCTCGGTTCCCATAATCCAGGCCTCGTTCGACGGCTTAAAATTTCAATCAGCCTGCCGAGACGTCCGACTACGAATTTATTCCGCGCTCGAATCCGTCCGCGTGCACACGCCGTGTACATACGCGTACGCGTTACCGAGATCGGAAGATAGCTATGCAGATAGACGGTTCCCGCGCGCGAGAACTGCAGTCAGCGTTTGCGTTTACGCTTCAGGTCGCTGCGTTCCGTTCTGATTATTATCCGCAACCTCCAGCACGACGGCGGTGCGCAGATCGCATCCGAACTGCACCGCATGTGCGAAAGGTATTTGCATTAATGCCGCGTTCTGAGCGCAGATCCCTTGCTGAAATCGCCAGACAATTCGCAACGGCGCGTCCCAATCCACCTTGGACTCTTGGCATTGATTTCTCAAAAGTGTACGTAACGATTCAGCTGAAGAATCATGCGCGATCAGGGGATCAAGAAAATCCTGCGCTTTGCCTGGCTGAAGCTTCGTGGCTCTTCTGAAGGTCAAGCATCGTGTAGGGAAATTGTATATCCGATTTCCTATTCATATGTCAATGAGAAATTATCCTCGTTTAGGTTCGATTACAGCTTGTGGGATGTTCTATGCATGTATCCTAGGGAAATAACTGTTTTTCAGCTGGGTGCTATTGTAACGTCGCGGCTGTAAAGTTGCAAGTGATCGCCGACAGTGTGAAATGTGTGCGCCGATAAATTTGCGAACAGGTTGCAGTTTGCATACGGAACGCAGTTTGCATCGAATATCGGGACAAGCGGGCACAGCAGATTTCTCGTGAACGGAGTAGTTATGGTATCCGAAACAAGGGCCAATTCGAGCGCGTAGATATTGCTGTAGTCAGCTTCGTTTTCACCAACGCCGGAAATCCGAATTTCTTCGTGTTTCATGCTGCTCTGGCTGGAACATATCTCCGTCACTCGAGCGAAAACTGACTCCGTGCACCAATGAGCATTCACCTCTTCGTTCAAACTGCAATATTTCATAGTAAATAACTTCTGTGTGCGGTATATATCTTAATGCAAATACTTAATCAGATATATCGCTTACTGAAACATTTAATCATTTTAAAATCTTCACATTCTCTCTGCATGTATATATAAAAGAAGAAGTCCTGACTGACTAACTGACTGACTAACTTATCACGATTTCTCTAGAACCACTGAACCTATGACCATGAAATTTGGTATGTAGGTTCCTCTTAGCCCCTAGGTGCTCGCTAAGAAATGTTTTTTAAAAAATTTTTGCCCCTTCATCGAAAAACGATATACATATAACCCGGGCAACGCCGGGAACTTCAAGCTAAGTAGTATATTATATGAACCAAACTTTCGGGATCGCAAATATATCCCATCAAGATTAAGTCACCCTGATCTAGCTCTGCAATTAAAAATCTCAGTGTTCGATGCCCGATTCAGTTGCCTCGTTGTTAGTGGAGGAAACTTTGAATTCTGAAATTCAGAGAAAACAGTGGTCATGCCTACCACCAAGTTCAAAGTTGCTGTCCACAAACACGTGAGCAGATTTGTCAGTCACTGTGACTAGCCTAAGTTTAGCTGAATGCGCGGGTACCATCGACATCCGCGGCTCGATAAAATGGCATAGATCACGTACGCGGAAAGAAACCCCCTCCGGATCGCAGTCCTCTGGCCCCCGAAGAGAATTCTAAAGAGTTTCGAGATACCAGGAACCCCTTCGAGTCATCCAGCCGGATGTCATTCCGTATTCCAGCATTCCCCCCCCCTGCCCCTACTTCTGTTGTCGCGCTCAGGCGCCGCATTCTAACTCTCAGTTTGCTCATTTTGCATCCACAGATTTTATCACGCGGCGTCGCGCGTCACTCCAGAAGACGATTTATGCCTCGGCTGCATCGCAACTGCCGATGGAATCAGGCTCAATATGTACTTAGGAGTATCGATCGATTCAGTAACAAGGTATCATTTCATTCGAATCGATTAATTCCCAGAAAAGTAGATAGGCATTATATTTGATGCAAGCTATCAATCGAAGCAGATACGGTCACTGTAAGAGAGTCGCAAGTAGAAGGAAGGACAAGTGGAGAACTAAGACTGCGTTCAAAGCTTACGTAGGTTGCTAAAAACGGATATTCTCCTTTGAAATTGAAGTCTTCGTATAAAACTCGAAAATATCCAGCCAGATTTCGATGTCTGCTAGTTCTGGTAACTTGCTAGCTGCAAAATTCCAAGTTCCGAAACTCACGATTAAATATTACGAAAATGTGGGGCATCTTCTGCCCGTTCTTGGTACATATTTCCTTGAATCCGTTATAAGCGTCGTTTTAACGTTCATGTCGACCTGCCTGCGTGCATTCTGCTCGGCAAAGACCCGTCAAACAACAAATTGTAATTTCATGCGAACGCAAGCTGCGGGAAAATGTAGCCATCGGGAAAAACACGATGTTTTATTCATACGGCAACCGAAAAGCGCAGAAAATATAATGCAAATAGCTTCTGTGCAAGCCGTCCAGCGGATCTCTGCGATCTTTCTTGGCCATCGATTTTTAACGGCCAACAGTTCTTCGAAAATCCGTGGACTACGTTGCTTCCGTCGTCAATCTTCCACAAAAAGGTGGGTTTATCGATTCTTGTGAAGCGCTGTGTTCTTCGAATCCTCATCACGATTCAGTTTCCTTAAGGGTCCTTTTCTCTTCGGAGAAATTCTGTTTACAAATAGTCGACAGATAATAATGGAAGCTCCTCCTATAGTGTTATCCATCCTTTTGGTATAAAATAGACGACTAGTAGTAAGTAGTAGCTAGTACTAGACTAGAGTAAGTAGTAGCTAGTACTATTCCAATTCACTCCACTGGCAAACACATGTCTGGCGGTATATAAGAGCTAAGCAGTCTTAATACCCAAGTGAGACCGAACTGCAGTACTTGCGATATAAATAATTATACGACCATCTCACACACCAAGTAAATAATAAAATTAATAAAGGACACTGGAATGGCGAGTCATTAAAAATCAGTAACTTCTATTAGTTTAGTTGTGTGATAAATTCCTTTCACTGATCGGAGGAACTACAGTCCAAGCAATAAGTTTCTCCATCAGCTTTTTCACTTGGGAAAGTCATGTAGCACCTTATCATTATTATTATTAATCTTGACATAGCAGAGTGTCCTCTGTCGCCTGATTAAGTCACACATGTGTCCTCCATATTCAGCTAGCCCTCCTAATCTACCGGAGCCAGTGATCAATCATGTTAACCATGAATTTATTCTGTGTACACTGTCATTTCTCATAGATAATCGCAGTGTTTTGCGCTCGATCGAAATCTTCCAAAACACTGCGGCCTCAACAGTTGCAAGAGACCGAAGAAATAAGCTGGAAGAGAACGTTCCACGTGTACCATTCCAAGATTAATTACGTAAACGACGAGGCAGGGGGGCCATTACCATAACCAGACTTATGCGTACACGTCACAATTATGCCGGCGAAAAAAAAAACATTAACGGAGTTTAGTGTGCGTATACGATCCTGAACTAGAAATACAACGATGGAAGTTCGTGCGAACAGTCGCGTATGATTCAGTCGAATCGCTTTCGTTTCGCTAAATGGTGCTCTCTAACTTGTAGCTGGCAGTGTACATTACCGTAATGAGCTGCGATGCAATGCTCAGCCACGAAACGAAAGGGGGAGGCAGTAAAAGAGCAGTTCGCACAAAGTTGCATCTCGACTCGCGTCTCGCGGACCGGTATCATTTCCAGCGCTACTTGAACACGATCTAACGTCCAGATGTAATTTACACGAAGGCGGGCAGTCGCGGCGCTGAGTCACGCGTTTATTAGGCCACTTGAAATTACGGCAACGCGACCAACCGGTATCGTTTTTACCGCTAAAACGATCGCCGCTGAATTCGACCGATGCTCGGCCGACGTGTCGCTAATTGCCCCCGTAAAATTACGATAAAACCGATCGTTCTATTATCGCGTTCGCCGATCGCCACCATCCCGAGTCGTCTCCGTTTCTCGCCCCTGCAATATCTTCATCGTGCGCGGGCTGACCGGCGACGCGCCGACCGTTAATGGACGAACGGAACGAAATTGAGTCGGGCGATCCGGCAATTAAAAAGCACCATCGCTAGAACGCGCGTCTAATCGGCTGTACACACTGGGGACACGCGATCGCAGATATCCACTGGTGTCTCTCGTTAATTTCACTGCGGATAAATGGTGTCTTACGGGACGATTAATGTCCTCCCTCCAGGTCGCACGTTCTTCCATTAACGCATTCGATTTCCAACGTACATTAATGAAAGGTGAACAAAGGAAGCGGGACCCGTCGCACGACCTGCATCCAACAGTTGAAATCAGCCTAAACGTTGTCACGGGAACGTGAGTGCAGCGGTTGCCGCTGATTTTTGTAGCGTAAGTAATTGCTCGATCGCGGCTTAGTTATTCAGGTTCACCGTATGAGTCACCTCAGCGGCTATTAGTCTGACTTTCCCCGTGGAAACGTATAAAAATTCGTGACACTTAGGATCCGATGGAAGCTCGCGAATATTTCAATAGCTTCTCCTGTGTCCCTGATGGCTTCATGTGCCGTGCACGTTTCCATTCTTCCTGCCATTCGGCACAATTATCCATCGGTGATCCGGGTTTGTTTAACCTCTTCGGGGCGAGTGAACCGAGGGGAGGCAGAGGAATCGCGTTCGCGGGCGTCGAGGGAAAGGACGTGCGGCCTTGGAATTCCTACGTAACGTTCAAGTTCGCATGCAAATCTGAGCCGAACGGCATGAAGGTTGGTGCACGCACGAGAAGCCGGAACGTAAATAAAATTGTAACGCGCGAATAACACGGTATATGGGTAAATAGAGCGGCCCCGAATGGGGGCGGGTGGAATATACGAGACGGCTTCAAAGTGAATTTCAGGGACACTGGATCGCCGGTGGACGGAACGACGATTCACCTGGTTAGAGGCCTTCGTGGGCTGGCTCGCTACTCTTGTTTCGCGTCGGGGACAGTCTATGGTAATTGGAAAAAATTGCTTCGGCATTGGGTATGCGTGTTTTATTACGGCGTAGCGATCGCTGGTGGTTGTGCATCGTGTAAGGATTTTCTGGTATTTTCTTGCTCTTAAGAAAGTAAGAGCAATCATTGAGAAATAAAGGGTGGAACGTGGTGAGTATTCTGGTTATGAGGATATGGATGGACAGTTGGAATTTAGGTCAACAATTTAATCACTTCTTTTGCGTTATAATTGCTTGATTATTTGGCATGAAATTAAAGGGGTAGTCCTCAGTCACCCGGAGTGAACAATTGATTTTGCTTCTACTGCAGCAAACCTAATTTATCTATACTTATATAATCGTTGTGTCACTGATTCATCACCGTCCAGCCCAAACCGCTGACCTTAGAAACATGAAATTCGGAGAGTATATTCCTTTTTCGACGTAGGTGCTGGTTAAGAAGGGATTATTTGAAATTCCATCCTAGGGGGGTGAAACGGGATGAAATGTATTTTCACGGATTCCTCAAAATCTCGTAGGCCCGATTAGATATCGATTTGGTTTTTACTTCGAAAGCTTACCCACATAAATGCCTAAAAAACAATTTCAGGATTTTGTTAAGCAACTGTTGGAATCGAAACGACCAGGCAGTTCTACCTATTTCCTGTCCAGTGAGAACGTGCCTCGAAGATCCTTAATTCGACGATGTTCGCCGCTTGATAGGAGAAAACAGCTTGAATACCCGAGTGGTTAATACACATTAATATGCGGCATGATGCTCGCAGCGGTAGAGTTAAATCGACGGGGGCTATAAAAAGGGCTCGCTTTATCTGGAAAGAATATTCCAATTAGGGTAACGAATGGTCGGGGGATCGGTGGACTCACAAGGCCCCGTGACCGAGAATTAGCTGTTAGTAGGCAATCACAAACGTGCCTGACTACTTCAGGTGCGTGATTGCTAATTTATCCAGCGATCTTCGGTCTCGGGCTGTCCTCCAATTCCTTTCCGTCGCCTGGGAGACAATATCGCGTGACATCTCCGGTGATTTCGACGAAACTCCGTCTCTAAATTACACTTCCCTGTTCTAACGACTTATAGAATCCCTACCTGAATAATTTTACTGCTCCTCATTTCCGAGAATAGGAAAAAAAGTCTCCACATTCTGGATACGAATAATGAAGTCTTGGATCCTGTAGATGTCTGTAAAGGTGCTTAAAATTAGAGTACTATTTTACAGATGCACTGACATGCCGCAGAGCAGTGTCAACTTGCCCCGCAGTGGGGTAAATTGATACATTTTGCCTTCGTCGAAATAACATTTTTTCATTCATTTTGTATGTATTTTCTCAAGTTTTCGCTTACTTTATATTAAAGAGAAAGGACCCAAGTATATTTTAGCATATTTGTTGTTAAGTAATTAATTCAAATAACAATTTAAAAAATTGAAAACTGAATAACGTATCAACCAGCTCCGGTCTCCCTACATATTTGGCGCTAGTTAAACAATCCTCCTCGGCTTAAAAAATTTCAAATAAATCAGTGAAATAATTTTGCGAACCAACCAAGGCTGCCAAGGAACAGTTTGCTGCGTGAGTTAATGACACAGGTGCTAGAGGCACGATTGAAGATCAACGTTCCACCATATCAGGTGCATTAGCATAGCGCACACGCGGTCAGCCTTGCATTCGATATCCTGATTAACGGCGAGGGCTGCAATTAACCTTGCACTTCGGCGCGGCGCTGCGGTCTGCAACCTTGCCAGAAATGCAGAATCCTTCCCCGGCCAATGACCGTAATGTCGTTCCCTCGAATTCCTCAATGACTTCTTTGTGCCAACCTCTCGGTACTTTCACTCTTCATCTCCCAGCCGGTCGGGCCAGCCGACCAGGTACTGTCCCCGACGTCGTTCCCCGCGAATTGCATGCGCGCGTATGCACGCAGCTGCGTGTAGCCACGGCTCTGCCCCGTGCGGTTGCTCCTTGTCTACACGTGGAAGCAAGTATTCCCCTGTGTGGGTGGAACTGTGGGACTGCCGTGCATCCGGTTGGGTGTGTCGGATGCGTTTGGTGCTGAGGTTACGTCTGTACCCTCGTTAATTCCCACCCCTCCGCGATTTTTCCACGTTGCCAGCGAAACGCTCGAAAATGCATCCCCGGGCCGAGGTGAAGGTTCCACGTGTTGAGGACTGTTCGAATCAGTTTGAAATTAAATGGGCGCGTCTTGATATTAAGTTGGTCTCTTGACACAAGCGAGCGCGATGTACCACGCATAATGCTCCATTTATGGGAAATTGAATTGGTTGCAATCATTTGATATTCTGTTTAAAGTACCTAGGAGGCAAAGTTTTGCTTTGCGATATCGGTAGAGCTCTTCTGGTAGGAGCGCGTTGGAGCTCGCTGTTGAAGAATGTGAATGGAATGTGAAGGTGTTTTGAACGGCCACGTGAAGGTGTCTTAAAATGAAGTTGCATATTTCAAGGCATTATAGATAGAGGGGAAAAAGGAGCTGGAGGTAATTTTTCGTGGCTTGTACAGATCGAGTACCTACCATTTGTCGTAGGGAATATAATTTCACATCGATACCAAGATGTTAAATAACAAATGGTAGTGAACTCAGCTGCATGAACATTTCGATAAGCTTCGTGCCTGTGATACCAATCTGCGCAAAACATAACAACAAACATCAGTATTCTATTTGCTGCAGGATACCTGGTGCATAGATTTAAATGAAAGTACAGTTATACTTGATAATCGTGACGGGACATTTGCCATTAGAAAAAGTGTGCCATAGTATGCAATTACCTAATAAAGTTGAGCATACAAAACTGTTTATTATCTATTCATTACGTCTTACACGTTACGTTAAAAGATTTACGATCGCTGATAACTCAGGTCGTTCCACGATCTTGCCGTAATATCTTGATTTGAATACAACGGGCCTGGTGTCGAGCTAATCTTGATTTAAATACGACAGATTATAGTGGCGGAAAATCACTAAGCTCGCGGATGTTTTATCTCTGCATAAAATACCAATACCATGGCAATCGATATGGTCTAATAAAATACTGCATTGGTACTATATCTATTACTCAGCGATTCGTATTTTAAGGGTAACATCACGTTACGTAATCCTATGAAGTTTCAAGATTCGGTGCACAGGCACGCGAATTTTTCATTTCTACATTACAGAAAATGTGGAGTCAAGGGTTTATTGTTAGTACCGCCTAGTTCCTCGTAGGAATCACCTGATTAATTGCTTTTCGCTGGACGAACAATAATAGAAATATCGATGCGGAGAGTGTACATCCACGGGATGTTATTAAAACGGCAATTGACACAGATTCACCGTCAACGAAGGCCAAGAATCCGCGCTCGGTAATCGTTTCGCCTCTGCGCTTCATTGATGAACGAGCAGCACTCGACCCAATTGAATTCAAGTGCAAACTTACCAGGGTAGCGCGTTTCCTCGGCGTCGTGTAATGTTAGTATTACGATAGCCGGCCGCGCGTGCATCTCAGCTTTATGAATGAAGAATCTGATGCGTCAGTGAACTCCTGACTCGAATGCAGCGTTTCCCGGAACGCGCTCCTACACGTCCGGTCGAAAACACGAGCGTGCAGAGGCGTTGAATGTGGATCGTGCAACTTTTCGTGGCGACCAGGTTGCCAAACAGAACATGTTCAAAAGATGTTGCAACTAAAAGCATAGATTCTCACTTTGAGGGCCTGGGCTCGCGTCTTATTTAGGAGAAGCGTGAGGAGTCTTCTTTTTATACCTATTCATCAGCGTTACTTCTTTGAGTGACCAACACCTGCTGTAGGAAAAGAATTCTATATAAATGGAACACGATGGACGCGTGATTCAGTGCTGAAAACTGAGGTCTTCTTGTGAATAATCTCCTCTAAATACATACTTCGTTGTCAATAAAGTGAACGAATCTGTAAGTGCAAATTTGCCCCAACATGTCTGCACGCAGCATTTGCAACTTGTATAATTTCGTGACATGTCCTGTGTATCTAGAAAAAGATCGCAGGGTTCAGCGAGCAACAATCGAGGCCGCGCTGCACCAGCCTCCATTCGTCTCTTTCACTGTCTCCCGTTCGGAGCTGCATTCTTCTGGGTGTTCGCAAAAAAAAAAAAAATGTCGACGCGGGGAAAACAAAAACGCGAAAAATTACACGGCCGTCAGAGGGGATCGGATCGCTTTCATCGTCCGCCGCGACGAAGCCGATTACGTCGGCGCTCGACTTACAAATCCGCCCGGGTATTTCCATCTTATCAGCATTGCAAATTGAAAATGCGCCAGGCCGGGGAGAGAGGCCTGGCCAGTTTGGCCACGAAAACAGAGGGGAAAAAACATTTATTCGGCCCCGTGAACCCCGCGCCGAGATTAATACACCGGCCAGCCATTGTCTCGCGGGCTGACTTTTTATAATCGACCATTGTTCCTTTACGGGAAGTGGCTCTGAGGCGTTACATTCATAAAGAAAGAGGAGAATCTTGCGGTAGAAACGCGTCAACTGACATTTGCAACTTTGCTTAAAAGAACAGTCGTTTCTTCGAACTCCAAAATAATTCTAAGTAGTGGGTACTTCTCTTCATACTACTATACAATACTGCACTGTCCAACCATTTCTATGGTGGATCAAAATCATACAACTTCCGCTACGGAAAGACTCATCCTCAATTTGTTACCAAAGAAAACAATCACGCCTGTCGTCCCAACATCACTAGTTTTCATTGAAACCTCGCAACCCTTTCACAAATACCTCTGCAATCTAGAATGCATCTTCATTCCCAGCCCACATAATGGTCCCATTCGTAACACAGGAAACTTTATCCACATACTATCGGGCTGCAAGAAAAATCGCTGCACAGGAAGGCGACTCGTCGCTCCGAAGCTGGAAGAGCGGTCACTTATGAATTCCAAATACTGTCCTCCCTTCTTCCCCCGGTGTGAACGACCTCGTGAACGAGCTGCGTCGAAATTAATTCGCCCCCCGAGCCTCTCCGCCGACCAGGCCTAACCCTCGCGCGGCCGTTTTCTCTTTTTCTAGCCAGCTGCAACGCGGATGTAAGCCGGTGGAGTGCACGCGGCAGATGCGCCGGTTGATCCAACCGACGTGTGGTTAACTCGGAATTACATCCATTTAGCGGCATCCCCGTACGGCTTTCGTGGCGGTTTTGTGTCCGGCAATTTGCTCGCAACGAGGCCGCATCGTCCTGGCCAATACACCAATTCTGGCCGCGTTAATTCGTGTGTGACCGGCGTATATCTTCCCCCGTGACTCCCATAAAGGAGGACTTTATGGGCCGTGGGTGGATAACTGATAACGCCTGTTACGTGCACCGAACCGTCTCCTCCCTCTCTCTCTCTCTCTTCCTGGCGCACGTGGCGAACCGATTGGCTCCACTTTCGCTTTTCGCGCCTTTTTTCTTCGTCCCTTTCTGTTCCTTCTCCTCTAGCAACTTGCAACGTCCAACGCGCTTTTCGGCTCTCCGATCTGGCAATTGGAATTCTTGATAAGACAGTGTGCTCTACAGACGCCTGTAGTTACAGATTGCAAGTGATCGGAAATGGATGCTAATGTCGCTGGAGGAAGTACGTGTTTGTGATTAAAAACAGAAGTCACGGTTGTCGAAATAAGTCGGACGTCGAGTGAAATGCAACCTCGACTATTTGCTTCCTGATTGGACATAGAATTCCCTAATGCATCATCGCGTAAATTCGTTAAACCAGTCCACGCGGGTCTGCTATTGCGTCGTGAAAGTATTTTATGCGCCGCGGCCACGGTGAATAACGACGACGTGGATGGGCGTAAAAGGAGCATCGCGCTGATCATTTTCGTCGAGGATAAAGGTAGGCTCTCACTACGCCTCGCCTCGGCGCAACTTCTTTTCGCACTCAGATCTAGGCCGCGTCGCCTCGGTTTTTCCGTACCTGAAGTTATCTAGGCTTGCTTCGGTTCATGCGTTTGGTCAGTTGCTCGGAGAACCTCTTCCTTCCTCTTTTAGCGGTCACCGAAAGCGGTGGCATTGCATCCAGTCACACTACGCCTCGCCTCTCTTCCTTCAGAATATCCTTGAGGAAGAATCCACGGCTCGGAGTCGCGCCGAGGCGAGACAAGGGGGGTGGGTCAAATAGTCAAGGTACATAAGAAAAGCATAGGAAGAATACAATTAGCCTAGGCGAGGCGAGGCGTAGTGAGAGCCTACCTTAAGAATTACGCCAATAGCTGGCTGCGCGTTAAATTTCTCGGCCGGAGTTTCTTTTCTTCTTCGACGAACAGTGTGCGACACGATTCCAAGAGAAAAATACCGCGGTTGCAGGTCACGAAGATAATTCCTTGGCGATGCTCTGTGGTCGTGTGATTCTGGGCAGAAAAGCGTCTCTGTATCACTGAATCGCCTGTGTTCCTCGCACACACGCGCGCGCTGCTCTACACGTGGCTGAAGCGTGACACACCCACGGTTCGATTCGAGCTTTCAGCTGATATACACGCTCGTAAGGAGAAGATGAATAGATTGGCGCAATTTCGCTGCAATTATCGAGCCGTTTCCTGGCGATTGATTGTCTGTGAGGCAACGATCCTCGATGTGGAGGCAGCCTAAACACGTAGGCGATTATGAGCCCAGCAGGGTAGTGTGGTGGTGTTATGTCATCGCTAGAGGCATGCCAGCCTCTCGTTTCATACCGTTACGTTACGTTTCCTCGGCTCAGAGCTGATTCTTGTTAGGGTACATTTATACTGGTGCATTCTGTTGTTCAGCATACCTGGAACCCCTGGAATCAATCGATTTCAATTGACAGCTAAATTGTACCGAATTGTAACTGGTATATACAACCTCTAATTTTATACTATGCCTGCCTGACTGTTTGATAAGCTTGGTTGATAGGCAGCAGCTGACTAGGAACTAGTTATTAAATAGCTTCGAAGCCCTGAGTGGAGTATTAGCTTAGGTGGAATATTATTCGTGAATACCCTCCCGTCAAATCACTCCAAAAATAGGTAATTTTTCGGATTTTATTTAAAGAAAGGTAAACGTTGCAGCGTTAAAATACTTTTTAGGCTGTATTTGTACATCATTAAAGATAATGCAAATTTTTGTTTGCATATTTTATCTAATACTGCTGTCTATTGGTGGCTGTAACTGTCCTGGTGATACAAAAACATCGGCGGAATTTGTAACGCCTTGTAGGATTATCTGAAATAGACAAACCAAGAAAAATCTTAAAGTTTATATTATTAAGAAAAATAGAATCCTAAAAATAACCTACTGCTGGAGTGATTTGATGGGAAAGCACCCTTAAAGTTCCATAAAATTGATCATTTCACAGATGTAGAATACTCAGGGCTACGTCTAGACTTCTTTACAATGTGGGCTGTTTGAATTACACAGCAGAAATCAGGTAGTTGCAGATTTTTCGAAGCTGCAATCGCACAGTTGATAATGAGACCGATTGCGCTTATCGTCACGCGGAAATTGACACTCGCGGGAAGCTCAAAGGCGGAGAGACACTATTTTAGTATGTTTCCACTACTTCACGTCACTTGGCGACTCTAATAATTTCATAATAATCACAGTGGATCAGCGTGCGCGATCCACCTGATCGGCCGTGCACGCTAAGTGACAGTAGTTGCCAAGTTTCTGTCAACTATTAGTGTTACAAATCTTGGCAGCCGTTTGGCGAACTCTTCTGAAATTATTTCGGTTCGGCTCGATCGTCGAACTCTATTTGCACGAATGCAGCAATAATATGCCACTTGCAATTTCCTCTACGGCCCTTCACAGTCATTTGTAAGGGTGCAAATCCACGACGAGACAAAAATATCGTGTCTCGCACGAGACTTTGATCCCATGAGACAATTATTCCATTATTTTATTATTTTTTAATTATTTTGCCATTAGCTTCATTAAACTAGACTCCCGTGAAACAAGTTTCATGATATATTTTCAAAAATCTCACCTATCGCGACTATTTCCATTATTTACAATTTAGTTGTCGAGATTTTTGTCTCATGATATTTCTAAAGTCTTATGTAAAATTTCCTCGCGGATTCGCGCCTTAACTCTCCATGGAATTCTTACACTAGCCACTATTTAGTTTGAACAAGAAGATGTTTAAATAAAACGCATTCTACTGAGCCTGTCTGAGTTCATCGTGAAAGCTTCTTTTGATGGTCAGTGCAGATCTTCCTCGTATGATTCAGAAGTTTCTCTCGATTATTCCAAAGTTCACGACGTCGACGCGACAAAATTAGCAAGCGTAAAGCAACGGCCAGTTGGGCGATTGCATTGTCTGCCTGAATACCGTGAAGACAATAAAGCCTGGGAAGAAAAGAGGAGAGCCTAGCCTCTGGTGCCTCTCTCTTGCAATACCTGGCGAGGCCTTTTATCGGGCTGATTTATTATCGCGATAAGTCTATTATTTTCGATCACGTTTCCTATTGGTAATCGATGCGTCCGCGGCTCTCTACGATGCTCCGCGCCGTTCCCTCTCGATCGTACTCGTGTTGAAACTCGCCGACGAAAATGAGCACGGTTGACAACGGCGGTATTATTACGATTCCATAAATCTAAATGTTGTTGCAAATTGGGGGCAACGGAGGTAATGGAGCTCCGTGCGCGGGACAAGCTGGCATTTAGGGAGATCTAGCTGTGTAACATCGATAGAGAAGTTATTTTCATAGATTCGTGCGTGGAAAATCGACGAGCCATTCTAACCGGCTTCACGCGCCGCGCAATTATCACGCAATGAAACGATAATTACGGAAACATTGCGCTAATACAGCGTGTTCCTGCGGTGTCTGGTAAAAGCAAGCTAAACACGTGGATTTCTAAGTTTCAAGCTCCATTAGTGGGAATCTTTAGCGACGCCTCCGAGCGGATGCAAATGCCAAGAGGATATCAGTAAAGGAATTTCTAATCGAACGAGTAATTTAATCATTTCTAAGCTACTCCAATCGCGGAATCATGTTGCGTATTTAATATTATCTTGTTGCAGTGAAATAAAATAGCGCCCGATAAGTTTCTCGGTATGAATTCAGAAACGTCCTGTTCACAATACATTTCTGCAAAAATACAATATATATCTATTTAGGATATTCCCTTATCGGAAACTGCAGATTAGAGATGGGCAAAAATTCTATGTAAATAATACATAATAGATAATAAATAATAGTATGATTTCAATTGTAAATAACAACTACAATTTTTATTCAAACAAAAGTCATTTCAATAATGTTAAAAATAATTTATTTATTATTTTTAATTTGCAAATAAAAGGTTAGTTCTTATTTGGTTTTAGGCGAGAAACAAATAATAAATGAGCGCAGTGCAGGCGCGGTTGAGTCTCACCCTAAAGGCTGATTCGGACACGTCGAGTAATTTACTCGAGTAGCGAGTAATTTATTAATTTTTCGCGTGTGAACACTAAAATTTAGTCAAGTAGTTTATTAGAACAATGGTAAATTACTAAATTACTCGACTAAATTACTCGACGTGTCTGTTCCACCCTTAAGGGGTGATAAGTCATAAACTCCGCGGCACGTGAAACTCGATTGCACTCGATTCTGACCTTGGAAACGGTAAAGCGTCCCTCGGTAAATGTTTCTAGAGAATGCACGCAGTGAGGTAGTGCAGTAATCTCTGCGTGCAGCTATCGCACGTTGTTGCAGAGTCGTCGCACTGTCCTCGCGTCGACGTCGCACTCGCCCGACATTATCGTGCTTGCAATTTTTCCCCGCCCGATAACAGTCTCACGGATCTTGTCCTGTCTGCCCACCTGTTTACCTATCGAAAAACCCACTGGTCCACTTCCACGTCCATGCGTTGCAGCTGTGGTCGAGCGACGTATGCACTTCTGCTGCAGCGAGCTACACCCTGCGTGTATCCGTTCAGTGAAACTGCGTCTCTAGGAATATGCACTTATCGATGTTGACCGCTTTATCGCGCCAAGACAGATAACGCCTGCATTCGATGCGACTTGAACAGTTGTTTCCCCGAGATAGGTGCATTCGATTTTAACAGTTGCATCGTTTCTTTGTAATCCTAATACAGAGCCTTCAGCTTCGCAAAGATTTGTAAATTCTTTATGAGCACCAGGAATCGTTGATCGGAGGTTCGGATGTCTTCTAGGCGTAGCTGTACGCCAGCCTTTATTACGGCATTAGAAAGTTACGCGTACACTCGCTATTACCTTTCTCGCGCTCTTATCAATGGAAATTACATTCCGAGAAGCGGTGTTATACGCGTGTTACTTAACGCATTCCTGCTCGCGGGAAAACCAACGGCCGCGTAAGAATCGCGCCGCGAAATTCTGATTAGCCGCGAATAATGTCGAATGCCAAGGCTGCGCCGGCTATCCTTCCGATGAGTAATGGCGTTTCTGTAATTTTCAATTCACCCGAGCGATCCCCGCCCAGCTTATTACTGGCGGATTCGATTTTTCCCGCGCGGTCGACAAAATGCCGCGGCGTAACACAGATTCTCGATAAAACGAACCAGTTTTAAAACGCCGCGCGCAGCTTGACGTCCATACATCATTCGAATCATTAAGAGTTTCCCCGTTAGTGAAATTATCGCCGCGAAGGAGGAAACGCGATCTCGCTTTCGCGATAAATCGATTAGTTTGCGAAATCATGGGGACTCTGGGAGCGTGACAAGTCCAGCCGATATTACTTCGCTTTCGGACTCGCAGCTCGTTTGATAGAGCCGTGGTAGATGTTAGATCTCGATTCATGCCTCAATATCGGTATTCACGAGAATGGGGGTGCACCACGTCCAGCACAGATACACCAGCGTTTACTTTGAATTATTTCATTTCGTCTGCAACGTTCTCTACGTCATCGATAGTCCTGCGAAATTTCCTTTCACCAACAAGCATTACGATAACACTTTTTAAAGTGTTCACCGTTAAAAATGCGGGGAATTGTTTTTATAATTGTTTTTCTTATTTATTGAATAGATGGCGGCATCCGGGCCGCGGTGTTTCTCTCAGTGGGATGCTGTAGAATCCCATCTAGTATGATTATGCTTTCCCTGTTCTTCTCAAGCGTTGGGCATTGTGGTTTATCGCGCACGCAGTTTCAGCAGAGCATAAATTTATACGATGCAGTTCACACGGGACGCTAAGTTTTGCGGCTACTATGATTCGCTAATAAAAAAATATTCGCTTTACTCGTACTTTGGCTGCATTCAGCTTCTTGCCTTCTCGTAGCTGAAGAAAGATGTTCCCAGGGGTGCTGCCTGCGCGCCCAGCGTGCAGGAACGATCGCGGACAGGGTGTACAGAGTGGTCGAATCGGCGGATTTCTCGGCTCACGGACGATTTTTCGATGCACTCGCTGCCTTTCCAATGTTTATCGACGCTCGCATCTAATTATTTTCCACTTCGTGCGAACGGAACGACTCCGTGTGCTCTATCTACCGTGACGCCAGGAGAAACGTGTCGAACATGAGCGCGAGACGTCGTCTTATCGAGCTCGCTGTGAAGTGTGTGCCTTTGTCGAGGAGCGACGACGAGTTTCTCGAAACTTTAATGTTCCGATCGGCGGGCGGATAGCGACGTTTGGAAACTACAAATTATTCGTGGCACGCGACAAAACGGCGCTCGCCTGGGCATTTTTTCCCAGCGGAAGAAAGCCTCTTATTGTTCTCGGTCGAGGACAGTTAAAATTAGAATCGTCAGACATCTCCTGCGAATAATTCCATTGTTTCTCTCAATTTTTACACCCTGCTTGCTTTTCGCTTACCTTTCGTTGCAACTCCTTTATCAGGGGGGGTAGCAACTGTTCTGAATTCCTTGTAGATCGATCCGCCTTTGCCCGAGGGCCCCACTTCGTGCCACAGGATATACAGTAGATCGTTTGTTATTGCACGTAAAATTTATTCAATGCTTCTTCATATTTCGTATTAGAGAAAATGGTTCAGAGTATTTTTTTGTATATCGCTGGCTTCTGTCAGTTCAACCTGTTCCAGAGAGCTGGGGGCCCTCTTACCAGGGGTGACTTTAGGGTTTATGCCGGTGTTACCTGCTTGAGTTGCTAAAAGAGGATAGACATGCAGATATTATGGGGAAAAAATTACAAAAACACCCAGACGTGACAAATGCTCCAGAGATTCAGATCGTGGTAATAAATTAATCTCGTAACACGGTGCTGCCCTCTAATCGCATCGGCCTAGATACTGGCTTACGTCAATTTAAGCGTATTAGTTAAATTACCACTGTCCAGCGGGATAATCGAGTAACGCTCGCGTTGCTATCAACGACCAAACGGATAAATCTCGTCGCCCCGCGAACGCGGCGTGGACGCTGGTGCCGCGAGTTCCAGCAATTATCGATACCGATCGGAAGCTGCATAATCGCCGGTGCTCGGATATTTTTCGTCGACAGCGTGGCCAGCTGAAAAGTCGCTCGATCGCGATACAGAAATATCCTGATCCAACGGACGCGCGCGTGGACGAGGCAGATATTTCACCGGGCGATTTGAGGAAGCAGCTGCACGCAATTCCGTGGAACCTTGTACAGATAATACTTGATGCACTTTCTAAGAAATGATAAAAACTCGAAAACACCGACTGACAATTTTGAATTGTTTTGGTGGCCGTGATACGCGTATTTTCATGTTTGTCACGTTCGTCACGGAGATTCTGTGGTATCAAAGTTCTTCCGAAAAACAGACTGTGCGGCTGCCAGAGAATACACGGCAGAAGAGGTGGGAAATTAAATTAATGAGAACCTAACCCAGGAATTGTAACTTTCGTGGTATAGCAAAGTCATTATTTGTAATCAAATCTTCTGCGATTCCACCTGTACTGAATCTTTAATCACGCATTCGTCACGTCGCTCTCAAGACGCGTGTATTAATTTAAAACGCCGTTACTTCGCGTCCATTCTGCTCGCAGCCTCGTCTCGGCGAGGATCTATCACCGATACATCTGTTTTTCCCCTATTACGCTATAAATTAGGCTTGCGATTAGAAAGTTATAAGTAGCGATGGCGAACATGCCCCTAACGAGAGAAACTCTCTGTCGATTCACGTGACGAGTGGCGGTTTTAGCTCGAGGATTACACGTGTCTCTTTGGTAAGCGCATACAAATGACGGAAAGGAACCTCTTCTGTTAGCGAGTGCATTAAATTACGTACAGAGATGTACGTACCCGTAAAAACTACCATCACCTTTCTGTTGAAGTGAACGCGTATGCCGCGCGAGTATCGGGGCTACATGAATATGAAAGTAATTCCCCTGGAAGCACTATACGCGGCGCGGAAACATGCCAATAAATTTGCTGTATGTACAGGGGGGGTGAAATCCAGCATTCAACCGCGAATAGATAGACGTAGACAAGGGTTGGGACATTGAAATCATCGGGAAGCTTCCAATGAACGCGAGCCAAGGCTCGGTGAGCGGTGTAACAGGCACGTGGCGAACGTGGGCCAGGTTCAGTTGAAGGGTTACACGCCGGTCGCGCTGGCATTTCTCATTAAAGGCGACCGTGCTCGAGCGGGAATGTCTCCGGGCATCCTCGTAACTCCTCGCCCGTAACTTTCCTTCCTTGTTCCGCGATAAATAACCGCTCGCTTCGGTCGCGCCTCCGCCGTATTCGTCGGTCAGCTGGGTGGACGCGAAACGAACGAGCTGGAGGCGGGAGGGGTCGAGGGGGCTCTGTGTAGGGTGGAAAGCACGGTATCACTCTATCACCGTTGCCTTCACCCGAGGTTAAAGGCGTTCTGATCGGATTATGGCTCGCGGACACGCTTAACGCCCGGCGAAAATTTATGCGCGGCACTGGCGAATAATTATGCGGGTCACTCTCGCGGGATTACGTAAGCCGAGGCTTTCTTTCATTTTCTGCCCGACTAAAGACTCTCTCTTTCTCCCACCAGCGCCCTTCGTCGCCGGCCTCCCCCGTGTTACCTTCGGGCTCCGGCTACCTCACTTCCTCGATCTTTCTAATCGCATTGTTTATCGTTTCGGGGCACGTCTCGCGGTCGCGCTTGGTGGATTCAGCGACCGGGGGGATATCAATGAACGGGGGCTACTTGCTTCTATTTGTGGGTTTTTCGTGTAGGAGTTTCTGCTCGGCTGATTCGCGGCTGCTGCCCCCGGGGCGAGGCGCTTTCTTGCTGTTCCCTCGTTGCGAAACTCTTTTGCTCCCGCGAGCCACCTCTGTCTCTCCGCTGCCACTTCGACTTGCGAATCCTTTCGGTCCTCTTTGAACACTGGGTCTTGGACGGTCCAATCCGGGCAAATTACGCAGAGATTATCGAAGGATTTTCCCTTCGTAGCTTCCGGAGGCTTCGATGGCAATTAGACGACGGTTTTCTGTCGCGATCTTCCTAGTAGCATCTCGGGCGTGATCGGCAAATAGTTGAAGGATTTGTTGAAAGATAGACGGAGGAACGTATCACGTACCGTGTCCCATTTCATGAAAAAAGTCGCCGATCCATCGAAGCAGAATCACCGCGAATCTCCTCGCGATCTTAGGCAGGGAGCGAGTGCGAGAGAGGCGATGTTCTCCTCGACAAATTCCTCGGTTGTCAGAAGGATAGTTTGAAGAATACGCCTATAAATCGTCCGCACTTTCGCGGGAGAAATCTTAAAATAAGCCCCGGACTCTCCGGGCCTCTCTCGCCCGGCTCGTTTTGTTTTGAGGCAGCGTTTGTTGAGTCACTAGTACGTTATGCGGCGATAAAGTGTCGCAATACATCAACCTGCAACAAGTTATCGCCGAACAGGCTGTATTTCTGCCGACGATAATTACTCCTGAACCAGGCATCGTTATTGCTGGGGTAGCAATTAGTTCCACGTACATGAGCGATTTCTAATTGGGAGTCCATTAAATACTAGGCTCGATTGTTTCTCTTTTCGTTTAATCGAATCCACGATACCAGCTTAAGCGTGCTTAGAATGTCCTATATGTAAAAAAAACAGTGATTGTTTTCTCACCGCCCTTCATCTAAAGATGGTTACCAGGCAAAAGTTGCTCATAACTGTGATCGCTCGATACGAAGCTTATTATTTTGGCAGGTCACAGTTTAAAGATAGTCCGAGCAGTGGGATGGAAGGAAAATTCAACGAGTGGAATGTCGTTACTGTTAATCTCATTTCGGAGTATGGAAAATACTTGAGTCCTGAGCCAAAAGGAGAGGCATTAGTTGCTAATGAGTCGGGGAGCTTTTCTGTTCGCCAACGTCTTGGTTACCTATGCTCTCTTTGCTCCTCGATCTTCCACGTCGTAGACAGTTCCTGATTGGCCATGTTCGATCCGATCGCCTCCCGTTTATCGGGATATAGAGTTAACGGTAATCGTTAATTACGAATCTGTCGGTGATCATCGTTGACATAATTCCATCGATAAGCTCGTATGCACTTTTGGAAAAGTGCACGTTCCGTATGCGCTCGGTCCAGTTGTGCTCTAATCTCGAACGACAGGTCTCGATCGCATCGTATAGAATTAGTCGACCGATTAAATCTCCGGCGCTTGGTTTCTGCAGACTTTACGTAACATTGTAACCATGGAATGCCATTAGCATTTGCACAAAATTATTACCATTCGTACGATATCACAAACTAATGGCACTAATTTCATGAACAAAATCAATTCTCCATCTTTCGTTTATAAAAATGGCAGGCCGTTAATTTGGGCCCCAGTTATCTTTCAGGAAGAATTGCCACGCGCTCACAAAACCACTATCACTACGTTCAGAAAAGTACACAGACTTCAGCAATGCAGAAAATAGAAATTCCATTCTTGGAAAAATGTCCAGCTACAAGCACCCTTAAGGGGAGGTTCCGGTCTAGAGCCCCCCAAAATAGGTGATCTTTAGGAATTAATTACAGGAAAACTACTATATATAATTTAATGGGACTTTTTGCATTGTATTAAGGATGTCTTAAGTTATAGAAATATATTTTTTGTTTTATAATTAATCATTACAGACGGCACTGCGGAGTCGTTAAAGTCAAAGCGTCAAAAAATTCATCTTAATCGGTGGGACCTGTATCCCCAAAAGTTATTATCCGATTCGACTGAAACTTTTTTTATTTTGAAGAATATACTTCTGGCTATGGGGGGGGGATACCAGAAAAAATGCAAAAATGACATTTTTTAGAAAATAACGACACTTGATGTTTGAAATCCCTTTTTCCCTATATTTTTCATCACTTCAACGCCTTTCAAATTTATAAATTTTCTATTTTTGTATTTTTTCTAGTATACCCCCTAGCTAGAAGTATATTCTTCAAAATAAAAAAAGTTTCAGTCGAATCGGACAATAACTTTCGGAGATACAGGTCCCACCGTTTTGAGAACACTGTTTCGAGAAAAACGCGTTTAAAGTTTCACGTGAGTGCCGAGTGGCCGGGTGCTACTCATGCATTTGCCGCTACTCAAATGCCTATAACTTCGGGAATTTTGCAAATTTCAACAAATCCCTTTAAACACGCATTCCTAAAAGGTTGAACATTCGAAAAATGAAATAAAAAAAATCGACTTTTAGACCGGAACCTCCCCTTAAGGGAACAAAGTGCCAGGCCTCTGGGACGTCTTTACTACTCGCGGTCGCTGCGTTCGTGGCAGTTGCAGCTCGAAGCGCGCCATTCTTTCGCGAACAGCTGCGCCCGTGTAATAATCGTGAAACAATTATCAGAGTTGGCAGGCACTTAGAAGAGACAAATAACGTACACGGATGTACAACAGGGCAGGATCTTGATTATAATATCACCGATTGATTTATACAGTTTGTGTGGTGCCCGCCGGGATTTTTGTCAAATCGCAAACATGCCAGCAGATTCCGCGCTATCGGGCGTATAAATCACTCGATTCCGTCGCGCTTCCTAGAACCCGCTCCGACTCGCGCGCCGTTTTCCATCTGTATCGAAAGATTTTTCACCGGCTCACCTCCTCCGCGGCTGGGAGCAAGGTGTGCGAGCGCGCCGCTCGCGATGCTGCCCGAGGAGTGTCGATATTTATCGACCGCTCTAATGGATATATTTATCTCGGCGGGCTCAAAAACCCCAGGTTACAAATTCTGCACGCGTTTATAAATAATGCAACCTCGGTCGCGGGCTTATCTTGTTTACGAGCTCTCTTAATTGCGCCAATATTTAACGTCGATGGACAGTTTTAATGCCCATCCTAAGCCGCTTTCTAGGATCCGCTTTGACTCGAGCCTATCATATTTTGTTAGCTTTTAAACCTGTCCCGCGAGAGCGTAGCTGCCCGTTACGTGAATGGATGTTCAGTGGAAATTTTGAGGCTGGAATGGGACGTGTTATCTTTGATGGAGCGGCGCTGATTTCCAATGTATCGAGGATGTGAATGGGTCTTGGCACCTGAGATTGGCAGGAGACCTTCAGTTTTTAGTTCCCAATCCATCATGTTTGGAGAAATCAAGTTGAATTTACAATTATCTGCGGTCCCCCATTCCCCTTAAGTTAGGATGGGAATATTTCTCCCGAGATTTATAACGGTACCCCGCGGTTTTTCAAACAGGTTCACCCTTGAAGATCACCGTAAGTCCTCAAAATCTACCTTTACACTTCAGGAAGTTAACCATAAACTGAAACACCCTCTATAATCACGGCCGCTGAAAATCCACCTTTCACGCAACCCTTCCGAATTTACCTCACCCATGTTCATCTCGCACGTGGCACAAAAGGTTTCCCAGCAACAACACCCCAGAACGCTGTGGTGCACCAGGGACGATCGGAGACGCAGCGGATTCACCCCGTGGACGCCTGAATAGCCGGCGAAATCCTCGAAGGAGCATTTATCGGCCGTCGAATGCGTTATCTCGCCGCGAGGGTAATTCCGTCCCAGCAGGAACACGCTCACGGACATCTCAGCACGTGCAGAACGATTTCAGGCTCGATCACGCGGCTGCACTCCCGGTATGCATCCGCGCGCGTATAGAAGACCGTGCGCGCGCGCGGACCCGCACGGCGATCGATCTCGATCGATCGACGGCGAGTAGCCGTTATACCTGCTAGCCGAGTTCCAATCGGTCAATTTGCGGCACGATTCGCGCGTTACCGTGTTACGAAACGAGTGGAAGCCGATAGAGGAACTCTGCCTCCTCGCAATGGCGGTACGCCCGCAGCCATAACTCATCGACGACACCCGTAATCACGGGGTGGCCATGGTCATTAGAATTATCTGTAAGCATCGATGCTTCTCGCCGCGGCACACTCTACCCCTGTCCTCTTGTTACAGGGAAAAATTTATTACGAATAGAAATCCTCGGGGTGAGGCTTTAGGGTGGATCGAGTTAACCTCCTCGATGACGACTCCGTGTTAGGGACGAGATAACCCGAGGCTCGAGTGTGACTCGGAGGTGTTGCTTTGAGATATTTCGAAAAGGTGTAATTGAATTCTTCGTAACGTTCTCTTCGAGTTTAGTAGATGTCTCTCTAATGAGTATTCACACCATCTGTCTCTCTTTATTTGAATGGAACTTCAGTTTTGAATGCTGTACAGGACTAGCGCTCTAATGTAAACGGGGTACAAGCGTAGATCCCTATGAAGAATCGAAAACGAGTAATAAGTCAGGGGATAAAGAGCATTGCGTAAGGAAGTCGTACCTCGCGAGCACATAATTCCATCGGAGGTTTACTAAGTGTCTCTTTGGCCCGTAACAGCCGTATTAGACCGTCAAAGCGAGCGTCTGGCCGTAAACGGTAGGCTTCGGCCAGTTTAAAGTTTCCTGAGAAAGGTGATTGCCTGGTAGAAGAGGGTGGTGCGCCCGTAATCGGATCAAACGGAGGGTGTCCGGAAAGCCGTCGACGGACAGTCGTTGCATGTTCCTGGGGATTAGGAGCGATATACGTCCAGCTTACCGTGTGCGTTGTGTTTATGAAGGTCAGTCGTTGCATGGGTTGAAAATTCAAGATGGAAGAACGAGCTGGTGGGCAGGTAATTAGGAGGGTGAACAGGTAACGCAACTGCACACTCGTGTTCCGTCATCCGTTTCCCAAGTTTCACGCAACTTCGCGATTCTTCTCGAGTCCCATATGGGTGTAATTGCACGTAACGGTGGACCGTGGATGCACGATTTCCATAGATCATCAACCCCGCGCTCTTATCACGTCGGAACAGCTTGAAAATCGTCCCGACATTCGGAGCAGCGAGGCACACCACTCTTGGCGACGAACTAGAACGATCGACAATCTCGATTGGCACGGTAACTCTGCACCGTTATGCCATAAATAATTGGTCACGACGGCGGTATCACCAAATCCGTTCGTTTAAGTCCTCTTCCGCTTGCTCCATGGATATGATATTTTTCTATAAGGTTCGGCCAACACGCTGCGGTCCATTGTTTAATTGCCGATACACGGTAGTGGCAGCGGCTATATCGGGGGCAGTTAACGACGTTCCTGGATACGTCACGCCATATTCTTCTTTGGCTGAAGCTCGTACAAGATCAGTCCGCTGTGGAAAAAGTGGAGCTTTCTTTTTAGCTTTTTTGGACGTGCCTTGAGCGCGCGAATATGGTCGAGTATTTTTTCGCAATTAAATTCCTAGCCACATTTGCCCCGATAATTGCAGAGATAGTGACCGACAATGTTTGTTAGATGGCCTTCTATTTATTGCAGCACGCAATCTGGATGCCCCCTTGTACTTCCGTTATTAATCATTTCCCTATCGGTGATTAAGTCGGTCGTTCGCACAAAGAACGATCGGTCAATGTATATCGATTACCAGAGGAGGGCTGCAGGATGTAGTACGAAACAATCTCGTTATACGGCACGATTCTTCGACGGCGTTATTTCTCCCGGTTTCTTTAACAGTGATCCATTGGAGACGCAGATGGGGCACTCGCAACATTGCCGCACGCTTGCAAAGTACAATGCTGCTTTTACAGCTGACCAGCGTCGGGCATGTTTGAAAGTCGAAGATTCTCCGTTTGCCCCCTCTGTTATTTAGCGCGACAAAGGGTTCCATTTACGGGCCGGAACAAGAGGGACCATCCAGGCACGCTGGCTTAGCTGGAAGTCTACTCGGGGCGCTTGCAATCTTGAGGAGGGTCTGCAAAGGCGTGCTTTGCATTCGTGCGAATCGAGCCACGAATAGATGGATAGTCGTTGGCAGGCTCGATCTGTAAAGCCGGTAATTACGCCTATTAGCGCCGTGCTGATTGTTTTGGTCGTGGCTGTCCTTTTTCCCTCCGTTGTACCCAGCTCGGCGCTACCACGACCGGCCTATCTCCGCTACCTGCGGTGAGCTAGTCAAGGCGGTCTTCCCTTCAGGGCGGCACGCGGGAAGATAGCAACCGATTAGTACTCACTTTGACCGGCAATTAAAGGATTTTAATGAGAGGGAAATTTACTCGTACGCCGCTGCCCCCTCCTGTTTCTTTTCCTCCGCCGGTGATCGCCGATGGATGCGGCCCGATACCGGGGGAATGATCGAACGCCGCGATATACGATTCGGCTTCTAATGAGAAGGATTTATGTACAATGTCCGCGGTAATGACCCCGGGAATCATTGTGGATCAGCTAGCCTCGTGTTTGATCGGGGTCTATTGGTGTCCGAGATCCTTAACGATCAAGTTTATCTGAGTGATAAGTATTAATGAGATTTGCTGTGTACGTGTGATTTAGTTCGTGCGTTTCAAAAGAAGATATAATCAGAGTTGGGCATTAACTAATTAAGAAATTATTTAAGTAACGGATCGAATGAAAGTTACTTTTACTTTAAATTATTCGACGAATAAAAAAATTAACTTTATTCGTCAAATAAATTTTCGTCGCTTAAAAAAATAAATTTTATTCGACACATGACGAATAAATTTTTGAACTCTTATTCGTTACTCGAAACATTATTTAAATAAAAATTTTGCCCATCTCTGGATATAATATATCGTAGGTTTCTCCGTAAAATTGTTGGGATATTATATCTTAAACACCAGGAAGGAAGAACAAGTGGCGGACAATGCAGTGTTTGAAGGTGTTGAATAACATTCAGTGCTTTCTATGCGTCTAGCTCTTGCTCAGCGCGTAGTACCTATATTTGACTGATTCTGGTTCTTTGGTACCTACGAAGAGCCATTACGACCAAAAACCAAAGATCAGCTTTCATGCCATTTGTATCCTGATGAATGGAAAGCAAAGTCTCGCTTGAAGGTGTCTCTGGACGTTTTGTAGACAGAACACAAGGCACGCGGAACGAAATTGCTCCTCGACGGAGCAAGGTATACGTAACTACCGTGTCCGGCCTCAGCCTCATCGTGCGCTACCGATTATCAGTACGTGTAATTACTTTTCATGGCCGTGGCGGCTCATTATGCTGCCGTGCAGCAACTTATTTGTTTTGCCCACGACCAATTATGCAATTATCTTCTTGTCCTCTTGTTAGGAGTCGCTTTGGCTCCGCGTGGAAAACAGGTTCGCGATAATGCTCTTTAACTGTAGCCAGTAACGTAATATCGACCGTTTTAATACCTAGCCCCTCCCCCCCAAAAACGTAGCCCCCCCGCCGCTGGACGAGGGGCACAATGTACGTACGCGAGGAATGAGCTCTTCGATGAACCGAATTCCCACCCTGCAATCTTCTTAGCCCTCCTTTTATTATCGCGCATTAATCCAAGAAATATCATCACGAGGAAGAGCGCGAAGCACCAGTTCAATGTCTAACTACCGTCACCAGGTGGACGCCGATAAATTTCCAAATAACCCGTATAAATCCGTTCTTTTTACTATCGACGCCCGCTGTTATTCAACGGGTTCATTCGGTTTTATTCATTGTCCGCGGGTGAAACCGCGCATTTATCGCGTTAGGAATCCTTGGCGGCGTTTTACGAGGCAGATATATTGCGAAGTCGGCGGAACGAGCAGCGAGCCACGACCGATCGAGAAGTCAGATCCCGAATTCGCACGCCAGCATTTTTACCGAGCCGACCGTGGTACGCTCACCGCATCGAGCCCCGATACATTTGCATCGTGGCCGTGCTCGCGACTTTAAATAGAACGCTCTCGAGCGAACCTTCTCCTATAAATCCCTGCCGATAAGAACTTTCGTCATTGCCACGCCGCGATCCGTTTTTCTGCCACGAACTGGGAACGCCAGGCGAGCTTAACACGCTCACTCTCGATACACTGCTGAGCTGCAGTAACGTGTTGCTTTCTACCGGAGCGAGAACCGAGTCGGGGCGATGGAGAGAAGTTCTAGCAAGAAGAGCCCTTAATTCACAATCGCGAGGACCATTTTCTTCCTTCTCGCGAGTTCCATCAAGACAACCGCCGAAGCTTGTCTCTACCTAGGTACCTGTTCTTCTGAACCACCATGCACGACCAAGGAATCCCAGCTTTGGATCCTCAAATCGTCGTCATCCTTGTGGAATCAAGTCTCGTATCGTCGCTTCGCACGATAAAGGAGCTCGTGCACGAATGTGTGTCGATGTACTCGCGGTCACAGCGCCTTCAAACCCTGGCAAACCCATGTAAACGCACACGGACGCGTCAACAGGTAGACACGTGCGAGACGCCGCCACGTGCACGTATACACGCGGGACACATGTACTCGGGAGATCTTGTCGGATGCTCGTAAACCGGGGCTTTACTGCGTTTTGCATGCAGTATTTAACTCTGAATTTATATCCCGTCAGGACTCATTTATACCGGGCGTCGTCGCGGCCGCCTTTAACGGCCGCGGCCTGTTGTTGCTGCACGCGGTAATGCGCGCAATTAGATAGTAATTAGCTGGCCAGTCACGGCTCTGCAGCCCTGAATCCCGCGAGCAACGAGCGCTGCCATCGTTCGCCTGCTACGTCCTTGCTGGGCCCTTTGGCGAGTCGTTCATCTAAGTCTCCGGGTTGGAGGTCTCCGGCGATTCAGATCAAAGGGTGAATGGTGGCCGTGCGCATTGTTCATTGAATGGAAGTGATTAAGTCTCTATAAGTTGGAGGTTTTTAGTGGTGCTGATTGGTAGACGAATGATGGCTCACGCGGCATTCATTGAATGAAAGGGATCAAACTTCTTGGTTGGAGTATTTGTGGAATGAGAATTGATGGGGACTATGGTACGGTGATCATTGAATGGGAGTAGTTAATAGAGGGATAGAAAGACTAACTTTGACCTTACTCTTCTTTATGAATTCCTCGATGAACTCGAGGGTCGTGTGTGTTATTTTCTGCGGAGTAGTGGTCGAGATTGATGGAAGCTGACTATTTTCTGAGAAGGAAGATAGAAGTTTGAGGTTCCAGTAGCCCTGGCGGATAAAACAGAAGTTGAAGTGTGCTTCAGGACATCCTAGATTTCAGTAAAAGCGCGGAAAAAGGTCCCTGCATCACCTTATTTCCTTTCCCACTAAAGAAAGGAACTATAAGAGGCACGTTCATAAAAACATGAGCATAATTTCAGCGGCGGTGTTGCGGCATGCCCGACAGGCAGCATCGCCCTGGTTATCCATATCCTCGAAAGTCGAATGCATTTCATTGAGGGTATGCACCGTGCCTCTGCGATTCTGGGAGAAATCTGTCGAGTCGTTGCAGAAATAGCCCTACGGTTGTCCAAGATTCGATCGAAAAGGGCTTCTGACTGAACAAATAATATAAATGCTGCAACACCAACAACAAAGCACGGAGTTAAGATTCCTCGTTACACTTTCACATTCATGCTAGGCCACATGCTTTCCCCCGATTCTGCGAGCTCGGCCGAAAACGCTGAAAGGCCACGGAGAAACTGAAATGAAGGAAACGGAGCAGAGATCTGGCGCGCTCCTGTTTCTGGCTCATTCCACGCCGGTGTGTGCACGTGCTGGGACCGCGCGATTAACATATATGCGGCGTCGTGTTTGCGTGCCACCGGCTGATTCGACACGAAATTGGGTCGTTCGTGGTGTGAAATAAGAGGCGCAACCGGCGGCCGTGGCGAACGCGGCCCAGCGAGGAAAGGAGATCGTGGAAAAAGAAGGGCGAGATTCGTGTCGACGAAGACCGTCGGGGCCGCCGCGATAGCCCGAGATTTATGCGGTCTACTCGGGCCCTGGCAGCCTTCGAACGGCAGAGTTCACTGACGTCGGTGCCCGCGACGACCTTAAATTGGAGTAAACCAGCCCACTGGCTCCGTTTTCCGCAGACGGAAACCGCCCGACGTCCAGGGGAACAACGAAAGCGTTTCGAGGGGAACGATGGACCGAGCCGATGCAGACGTCGGGCCTCTGATAGCGAGGGAGAGGTCGTTGATCAACGCGGCTGGAGATAGCGAGTAATTAAGTGAAACGTGTGGCGGCTGATTGCGCGCCGGCGTGGTATTTTCGGGCCCTGATAGAGATAGATTGATGAAGATTGTTGTGCTCGGCGAGAGACGTGGCGGGGCTATCGATTCGTCGGACCTGGAATTTTATGGTTCTTCTTCGGGAATTGGGAGGTTAGTCGTAGCTGATGATGCGGCGTCAGTGCAAGGGGTAATGAAATTAATTGTTTCTTATCTGAAGTGTTTTTGGTGGGCTCGAGATAACGGCGGATGGATGGAGATCTCAAAGAGATGGATTTATTTGAACTTGGATAGAGTGAATATGGATGTTGGAGTTGACACAGACGTGATTGAGTTACAAAGTATTATTCCCTATGACAGAGATATTAAGAATCGAAGAAGTTGGGAATTTTACAGTTTTTCGAAAGCGCAGATATCGATCACGTTAGGAAAGGAGTGTCATGGAACGCGGAGGAAACGAAATTGATTTCGAACTAGGGTGATTCGAGATAATTTCTATTTATTGTCGAGGTTGTCGATAATGAACGGGTCGACTGTAATTGTGGTTGAATAGATAAAGCGCGAAGAATAACCCCGCATAATGAGCAAGGAAAATAGAGATAAATGTATCGATGTATAATGACTGGTGTCGAGTGAAAAGTGTTGCTGCACGCCGATCGTTTATCACTATAATCGAATATTTTAATGCACCGCTACGTCACAATAGAATTGTATACCGAATATAATGACCGCGCACGTCGAACCTATCATTTCATAATTCGCAGTTTCTTTAAATTAGCTGCTGATATTGTTACTTGTTCAATGGGTGTCGCGGAATTTCAATCGACAGATCGTAATCCGATATTTCAGTCTTGCACTACTACCGTGACTCAAGAGTGGCCTTCTCGTTTCATTAGCTGCGTATCATGAAAGTTCATTCGGTTGATGCGATGGAGTTCCAAACAATCACATTTATACGATACTGTACTAAAGCATTAAGATGTTTGCACCATGTTATACCCGATCAATCGAGAATTTAAGAGGCTTTTCGTAGTCACCGAAACATTCCCAAGTTTAAATGCGAATGCACGTTTATAACTCTGTTTATTTGCCAACTCTCGATCGTAATCTTTCATTTACGCCTCTGCGATCGTGCTACGATCGCCACTCACGATTCCGTCTCACCTATTCCAGATAGAACCGCGACGTAGGTTTCCTATAATCCTCTACGCGGCATCTAAACACAGAGTGTATTCTGGGTTCGAGATGGCAAACGATTTCAACCGCCCGGATGCTTCAAGTAATTACGCTTCGTACATTTCTGCATTAGTCAAACGGCTAATCAAATCTGACGACCAATATTATTCTAAATTTCACCGTAGGTTCTACAAATTTTGAAGAGCAACTTTTTTCAGAAATTCAGAATCGAGAAATCTCCTCTCTAGATCCGTGCCTCTGTGTTCCCTTATTCTTGTATGAATTTCGCTGATTAGCGCGCTGTGGATGCACCACGGGGTGCAAAGTAATACACCAAAGACTTCTTTCGAGACCAGACTTGCTGCCTCCCTGATGGAGCAGGTACCGCCTGATCGCGGTAACTCGAGATCTCCCGTTTCCTCAATTACCGCGATTAACCGCACCGTTGCCCAATGCTCGCGTAACTCCGCGAGAGCGTGACTAATTATTATAAACGCGACGCTTATTAACCGCTGATTATATGTGGTCCGTGCACGCGGCAGCGTTTATCGCCACAGGGAAAAACCTCTTACAGCTGGCTTCTATGGGCTACTAAACAAACTTTACGTCGAATTCTGAAGTTTACAGAGATATTAGACGCTGTGGCAATCGTGGTGGCAAATTGTAAATCTCAGTCAGAATGGTAAACAAATTTCATTCACATATCGAGCAAATTATCCTTGATTTCAAAGAACACAATCGCCAGTCAGGCATTTTGAAGCGTCCCTAATTTTTGCTTTTTCAAGGACCGGTTTGTCTCCTTTTGTGGCCCCAAGAAGGTTTCTTGAACAAGTTCGATAGTTTCTTTATTTTTTTACGGCGAAGATCCATCAGTCATCATATTCTTTCGCAATTGACACAGTTTCCTTGTCAGTGTTTGCTGCTCTTTCGTTCGTTGCACTGTTTCTTAGATATTGTGCAAAAAGTGGGGTATGTGCGTTTGTTAGGCGTGGATGATTAATCGCCCGCGTGTCTCTGTCGGGAGTAAAAGGGAAAAGTGATGGAGGCTTTCCACGTCGCGAGGAAAATCAACGATGTCGACGAGTCTAATCGAAAGCAACGGCGGAGTATCATTGGGGCATCGTGAGCGAATCTGCAGAACACACGGAAGCACTTTCCTCGATCCACGAAGAAGCTGAGGGATCCTGACCGATTACTTTCGTTCCACTTCGATCTTTTCAGTTTGCGTTAAGCATCGACTGTTACCGTGGGAGAAACTTGTTGGCGGAGCGATATCGTGGCTGTTCTATTGTCTTGAAATGTTAACGAAGCAGTGGAAAATAGTAATTACGTGGCACTCGAAGATATGTCTAGCACAGCAAAGGTTGCGAGAACTTAAGAAGCCACTGCAGGAAATTTTCATCGTCTAAAGACAAAAACTTCGAGGCAGAAAATGATAACGTAATCGAAGACAATAGGATGAGGAAGGTGAAATCAGAAGGAGTCACCAGCAAGGAAGAAAACTGAAAAGTCAAGGACCAAAGTCGTGGTCAGGAGACAGAACCACCCGGCAGAAGCAACCAGGAAGAGTCAGGGAAAGGCAAGGGAAACCAAAGAGACTTTAGCACATTTCCTTCTTTACGAACAGACGATTTACAGTGGACCTGCAGTTATCCAAACGGAAAGAATTCTCCCGAGTCACTTGACCGATCGGGGTACTGGAAACGTTCAAGTACTCGGACAGTTCTACCTTGATGTTTATTCTATGCACATAGACCGCAAGCATCGATGCTGGGCAGTACTCGAAGAGCGAGAAGACAGACGTCATTGGCTGTCGTATGACGACGCCGATCGTACTTGCATCTGCGCGATGCTCGCTGGCAAGGAATCGAAATCGTACCCCGGCTCGCAGATAGACCAGCAAACGTATCGGTGCACCCATTGTGCCCGGTCGATTAATTCGAAAGCTCGTCACGTTTCGCTACGCAAGAGCACGGTACCACCATCAACCTCCTCTGCTCGTCGCTATTATCCCATGTTGAACAACGCAGCAGGGCAATACCAATTACGCGAAACCCGGCGGTTATTAACCGCCGATCACGTGCATCGCCCGCATGCGCTCGGATGTAATTGTTCCGAAGCGGGACGCCAAGAAAGAGAGCTGGAAAATGACCTTAACGAGCCACGAGCGGGCAAACGAGCCGAGTACGTGTACAGGCATTAACGTTGTTTACTCGGCGGCCAGCAGGCTGTCTTATTAATTACCACGGCCGTCAGGTACCCGCGGAGGTTTTCACGGTGATTTGTCATAATTTATCGGCCGATTCGCGTCCGGCCGCGCCGCTTTGAAATTCAAATTGTCCACCTTGCGGTTTTGCTGGATAGCCAGCGATGGTACGAGGTCCGCTCGTGTCGTGGCACGTAAGTGGTAATCTCCTCGATACGATTGCCTCTCTTGCATCTCGTTTGTCCCCCGACGCGTTACGTATACGTGCCTTCTCCCGAGCTGCCGACGATTCCTCACAATCAGCTGGAAGAGACGGGTCATCGACCGACTTAACCGAGCGTGTGACGCGTACGGAGGAGGACTGGCCTGGCCACCGATTTCTTATTTAAATCATGGCCAGGGCGCAAATCGCTCGTATCGCGCCCCCCTCCATTAGACGATTCGATTTTATTAAAACTCCCCCCTGCCTCTCGAATGGTGTGTGGCCACGCCATGCGACCGAGTGCTACGTGGGAATACGTGGAACCTCACGGGTACCGTTCGGGGGATCCTGAGGCGGCGCTGGGAAACAGAGCACCGTGATCTATTGAAAATAATTAGAGACAACCAGCGAGTACCTGCTTTCGATTTTTTCTGCTCTCTCTCTCTCTTCACAGTGGTATAGAATTTTGATCGTCCGGGCGTTTGCTAATTTTCTTGACGAGAGTGTAGTAATATACGTGCACAGCGATCGCGGAACGTCGTTTAATTGAGAATGCCCCCACAGGCAGCAGCGTCCTCAGCCCGCTACATGTTACTCATACCGTAGTTTCGCCCCATGTCCACGAATCACGCCACAAGAACTGCATTACGCAGTCCTAAAGCAGTACTCGCCTTAACGAACCGAAGCGACGTGCCGCGAATTCTCTCGGCGACAGACAACGGAGCCAATTTTCCAGCCAATTCGATCGGAAATCTGTCGAAAAGTCGTAGCAGCCACCGCCTGTGATCTCGCTCCACATTATACTCGGTGAATTTTATAGAAGGGGAAACCGAGAACGCGTGGAGGGTCAAATGGCACGGGTGCTGCGCACAAAGGCAATATGATCCTTTCGCAGAGGATCCTGCAATGTAATCTTGTCGTGATCCTGTGTGGGAAGATCCTCGTGCGGCGATCTTAAGACCGCCTTCTTCGGTTTCTTTTTCTACGTCCGTTTCTCCTTCGGCTGCGCCTTGGCCATCTTTCCACTTTGCCTCACGTCGCCTTCCCCGCTATAATGCACCCACCCTATGCATTCTCTCCCTTTTATATCTATTCCCCCTTCTCTCTGCCCATCTGCCTCTCTCGCTCTCCCTCAGGGTCTCAGTGTTTTTTTCGATGGTTCGGCGAAACAGATTTCGGCGCCACGTCTGGACCAACTGATCGCTGAGACGACTCGGATGCTTGACACGTCAGACGTTAACCCCTAAGTGGCTCTTTCATCGGATCACTCGTGACCCCGCGATAAGATAATTTCGCCAATATGTGCCAGACCGATCTCTGCTCCCGATCAGCACGGCACTCGTCGAATTTCGATTAGCACACGCATCCCTGTATCTCGCAAGGCTCCGCTGTGGCGTGGTTGGCGAAAACGAGAGTGCTGGCGGAGATTAGCTGGTTGCGACACGCGAATTCTTGTTTCTTTTTTGTAGCATCAGGCGGCAATGATTGAGGGAAGGATGGTTTATTATGTCTTCTTAATATCTTTTTGGAGATTAAGCAGTCGCGACATGTTAGTTTCTTCTTTTTTTTTAATAAAAGTTCGCGGTAATTGGGGGAAGATGTGGCTTTTTATCTTCTTCTGTCGTGTCGCGAAGATTAGCTAGTCCAATAACACAGATTTTCTCCTTTTTTTATGTACTGGTGTATAAATTAGTAGTAATCGGTTGGATGATAGGTTCGTCATGTTTCGTCAGTTCTCTTTGATGGATGGTGCTTTAAAATCGATGATTAATCTCAAAGGAAGTATCTTGCAATAATCGAGTGGGATATAAACGTGCGCGAATCTGAAGATTAGAATTCCAGAATTAGAAGATAAATTTATCACAATTTCCTGGCTTTGAGATCTATACTTGGATCTAGGGTCTCGAGAGGCATCGAGATCGACACGAGTGATCTAAGAAAAATTGAATAATACCTACAGCAAATTACGTGTAGCAAATGTGTTTTTGAAGCACTGTTTCTACCTCTCCGAGACAGTCGTAGCGCAGAATCTTCTTTTGCACTTTCTCGCGAAGTATTGACAAACTTTCGACACAAGTTTCTGCAGGAATTTATCTTGTCGAGTGAGTAGCGTGAAAGATCGAAGCAAGCAGGTCTGTGATTTCGTTCGTAGATGGCAGGATGATCATGATGGTGCAAGTTTCTGTCGGTCAAGCTGGGATCTACGAATTAATTTACAAATTTATAAATGAAGTACGTGTGAATCTCACGCCCCATGTGAATTGCATACCGGGATTTACAATATACGTCATGAAATGTGCAGATACTTTAAAAGATAATGCAAATCAATAAGTTTTATGTACATACCTGCCTAAAACAACCTTCCCACGTGTATAACGCACTACAGGACAGAGTTAAAGCCGCGTTCCCACGTGTACAAAGCATGGTGGAGAACATACTTGGGATATCTAACAGGGATTGCATTATAATCCTGTATCCATGGTTTTATATCAACAAGGGAACATATCGAACCTGCACACGCCGATTTTGATGAGATTTTGAAGATTTGCAGAATAGTAAAAAATATTTGACACGTATTCTTTGCTATCGGCAATCATCCATGTTGAAGGGGTGAAAACAGCTCCTAAATTTGGGGGTTGAAAACAAAATTTGTCTTAGGCTTAATAGTTCTCGAGATATTCCAGGAAATGTTTTCGATCCCTAACTTTAGGGGCTGTTTCCACCCCTTCGACATGGACGATTTCCCATAACAAAAATACGGGTCAAATATGTTTCACTATTCTGCAAATCCGCAGAGTCTCATCAAAATCGGCGCGTGCGGGTTCGATATGATCCGTTGCGTGTTTGTATTGAGTTAATAAGGTATTATCCATCTTTACGATAGCACTGATAAAACTTGAATATGTATTCTGAAGCATCGCTCTCTGTTGGATTCGTCACAATCCATGGATTATTTCAGGCTGCACATCATGAGTATGTTAATGAAAATAGTTGTCACTTTAACCTCGCATAGAAAGAATAGTTGATTCCTTGTACAATCGAAGATACTTGTGACGAGATATTACTGCGAACGCTTAGTCAAACGAACCAAGATTATTTACTCAAGATAAATAATACAAACATTGTCCAAGGACCGGGAGAAACAAGCAACTGCCGGCTGATAAATCGATGCGTTTGCAGTTCTTTGGATTCTCTTTTTTTTCCCCCCTCGTACACGTTTATCATTCCTGACCCCGCGCAACGCGTAACGATCACGAAATGCATCGCGACCGCTGCTTTTTGCCCAGAACATCGTTAAGACCGCCGTACAGCCCTCATTAGTCCCGATTTATCGCGATTCGCAGACTACTCCTCTTATTCTTCGAAGCTATCCACGCGAGGTCTCCTCGACATCTGCATCTCGTTCCGCTGCACAATCACTGTCCTTATCCTAACAAACGATGCCAGAAAATTGGTCCAAATGCAGCCACGACGCACGACTCTGCGAACGACCGTCGGTCGTAGAAAGTATTATGGGTACTTCTGGTACTATGTATTTTCGTGGAAATTATTATCGGCCATTCTGTTCCATCGGCATTCCTCCTCTCTGCGTTGGCCGATCTTCGCGATGCTCTTTCAGCTTAACGAGTCAATAAACTACTTAGGTTTTCTCTTGTTAGAACAGAAATTCCATTCACATTTTGGAGCAAGTATTACCTATTCCTGGAGTGGAGGAATCAATAACTCCCAGGGCCTTTAAACGAATCACTATTTCTTTCAATTGGAAAGAAATATCAGATAGGCATCGAAGGGACCGCTTGCGCACTGTAGAGTTCTGACGTTAAGTTAGTATCTAAGCAAATTCGATTTTCACCATTCCACAGAGACTAACTTCTTGGTTGATCCTCGAATAAAGATCGCCCTTCTTGCCCGTTCCTGCAAGCACGAGCCAATGCCCAGCGCGACGATCGATCTCAGAAGCGTCAGGATCGACAGAAACGAGGCCATCAAAATAGTTAAATAAGTCGTCGAATTCCTTTGGAATCGGCACGCGAGGCCAGTAGCCGTCCATTCTTTTTGCGTTGCACCGCGGAGACAAGCTTCTCGGGTTGGCTGGAACCAGGACCGTATGATCTCTCTGGTACGAGGCAGCAGGAGTTCTTGCCAGGAGCCAAGAGACGACAAGTTGCCGTATTAGGGCAGCCATCGGCGCTACCGTCGTCAATAGAATTCCCAATGAGCTTATTGAGAGTCTCGTTGCAATTGGCCGGTTATGAAACCGTCGAGTTGTCGTGCTGGCTATCGTTGTGCGTCGCGATCGATGAATTCCGATTCGCAAGGGGGGAGGGGGAGGAGAGAAACGACGCAGGGAGCATTCATCTACCGATGAATGGTCGCGTTCCGCGTGGAAGATTCATCGTGGGCAGAGGAAACGATACGTGCTGGATGAATCGTCGAATTTCTAGCTTCGGACGAGTGGCTGACGTTTCCCAGTAAAAGTAACGAGTAGAGGGTTGTCGACAAGCTTCGTGATGAATAGAAAATAGAGTATTTCGCTTGAAAGTTTGATTATTTCAAGGTAGCCAGTTGGCTTTCTAGGTGCAGAAGCGTTCCTCAGATTTGTAAGTTACGTCGTTCTTCCTGGATGAGGTTTAATGTCAATCGCACGGAGCGCAGAGTGAACAAGAGTCCCGGTTCCTCTTGGAAAGGAAGAAAGAGTCATTCCCAGTAAACCACACCCTTTGATGCCGAACCCAGGATATTAGAAGTCAACCACGCTGTCGTGGCTCGTCCTAGAATAAAGGAGGAAAGGGTTCCACTGGTCACGTACATCCGCATACGTGATACAAGGTCTTGAAATTACAAAGATGACGGGAGCTCTCGCGATGCGATCCACGTAATTCGGCTGTATTTTTCTGCACCGCTTCCGACGTACACCCGTCCTTTTGCTTCCTTCGGTGGACACGTGAATTTACCCAGGATTCACTTGCGGGATTTAAATCGGAAGCTCGGAGCAAGGTTACAAGTTTTCCAACCAAAGTGCTCCTAGATTTCAATGTAACGAAACAGAACTTCGTATCCTGAGAAATTCCTGCTGCATTCCCACAGCGCGATGCTGAAATATTTCATACCTTCGTACATCACCGTCCTCGTATTTGTCAAGTCTAATCACCGTCGAGTTTGCAGCGATTTGGAGGCTGCAGCCAGAGCACCGTCAGTATCGCAGGGGCAGAGGAGAACGATAAGCGCGCGCGCGCGCGAAATATCGGTGGTTTATCGCGATGCATTCGCCGGCTCGTAAATTCAGTTTTCAGCGGTTGCCTCGGCCAGTAATGTTTATTTATGAGGAGGCCTACAGGGCCGTCCAAGTCGCCAGAATCGTGACCGCGTCGTTACGACATTTTCCTCTCCGGTGTGCACCGAATACGCGGATCTTGCATGCCCCTTTTTGCCAAATAATTATCGGTCTCCAGACGCTGTTGCATAATCGTCGATGGCCATTGGGCGGTTCAGTTCTCCTCGTGCAATTGAACAGATCACCGCGATAACTTGCGCCGTGTTTATTAAGCTGATGAGTCAGTTCGTTACCACGGGTAGGTATCTTTTAAGGTTTCGGGCGCGAATCACTGTCACCGAGCTCGCATCCGAGGATCCTTCGAACGGCACTGTCGCGCTTAACCGCATGATATCTGGGTACCGTGAACAGGCACAATCTGCCACGACATTAGCCACAGAACGATGATTACCGTAATTCAAGCATAATTCGGCCGTTCAGTTAATTAAGCCGGACTGCAGACAGCGGCTCGCTTATGAAGAGAGCGTAACTTCGCGATGTTAGGATGTATAATGGGGATACCGTACGGTAGAGTTGAAAATGACTTTTAGGTTCGACAGGATGAATTGATTTTCAAGAAAATTTGTAGATTTATAGAGATCTGTAGCCGTGCATACAGAAATGGCAGTGCGTCTTTGATCGATAACCCAGTTGAAATCCACTGTGCACCACCAAACTATGAACCTGAATTTCTACCGTGCTCTCTGGAGAACGTCTGGTCAAGAACGAAGTAACATCACTCTTTGAAGTACACGCGAATATGGAGCATGGTGTTGGAAGGTGCAGCAACGTTCTGCTTTCATCCGATTAGGATCTCTAGGATCCGAAACATCGGGGACAATTACCGCGACCGCATCAACGCGGTCCGAGATGGGGTTGAGGATCGAAATACACGGCGGACCCTCTCGCGCGAGACAATGCGCCGAGGAACGATAAATAATGCGTGGCAACGGCGGGAACAACGGGAGGAAAAGCGAATAATGGCGATATTCCACGGTCCCCCTGTTGCAGCCTCTCCCTCCGACCGTCCGCGCTGGTCCTCCTCTTCGTTTTCTCCTCTCGATTTTACAGTGTAACTCGTCGGTGGTAAATTTCGAGGGCTCGCCGATCCGAGCCGGCGATGTTATCGGTCGCGCGAGACGCCCAGGGCCGAGATACAGGATTTTATTGCCATTTTTATGCCTTCTATGGGGATCCGGAGGGGGGAGGGCTGCTGCTCTCGAACGGTTCGCCTGAAAACTTTGCGAACGAGCCCTGACAACGTCGTCTCTCATAGGACGACAGAGTCTAAAAGGTTGGACCTTGTTTCTGTCGTTTCGAGGAAGTTAGAAGGTTCTCCGCGCTGTAACTTTGGCTGGGGAAGTTTGATTAACTGCGGTTGGTCTCTGTGTTTGTGGGAATCGTAATTTGGGAGGGACCCATTCGGGCTCGGGGATAAAAGAAACTTCGTAGAAAAGTGAACGATTGAACTGCCTGTTCGCCCCTTGAATTTATTCCCATTTCACTTAAAATTGTCCCCACTTTCTGTTTCGCCCAGAATCGACATCGCAACGAGCATCCTTGGATTCCTTAGTACTACTCGATACTTTCTATAACTCTGACACTCGCCCCAGCCTGTCAGCAGCGCACAAGCACGGGCTGATTGTATCGGACAAATCCACTCGAACACGCTGGAAGTCTCAATAACCACTCTGTAATAGGAAAGTGCATGAAAATTCAAGCGAACAGCGCTGAAGGCGAGCTGCAGTGACGCAACGAATGCCAGTGGATCACAATAGCATGCAGCACAACTACCGAAGGAGCTAAAGAATCCTTAAGTACATCTCGATCGTGCAGTCTCCGACTTTCTAACGTCGGTTTCCCACGCTTTTTACGTGCTCGCGATATATTTGTCAGCCCGACGGCAGGTTTCACGCCCATCGCGAGGTAACGACCACTCCATACAGCACAGGCGCGATTTCCTCCGTGAATATTCTCCTCGAATTATTCCCGCGATTCGCGAATAAACAGCCGCGCGCGGCGAAGCTGCAGCGAGACTCGTGGCGGTTTCAGTGGTGAGTACAGAATCAGCATGGCTCACACGCACCGAGTTGCAATTCCGTTTAGAACCCGAAGAATGCCTAATGCCACGCTCGGATTCCAAGGGGCACAAGCCCGTGGAAAGCCACTGCAGCGCTTTAATCTTCGCTTTCCTGGGGGTACGATCGCTAAGAGCATTCCTATGGACGTTTCGCGTGCACCATGGAACTCATTAACGACAGCAAGCGCAAGTTACGTGGGAGAAACAAAAGCAGCCTGCCAATAGTGGATTCATGGTCCTTCTCAAGTGTTTGGCGAACTGATGGGGAATTCGAGGGGTTGATTCAGAGCTCTGTTCATTAAATTCTCCCCCTAAACGCAGGTACATATTACGAGACGTTTCCCTCTGTGATTGAAAATGGGACGCTTCTGTGCGAGCACCGCCAGTAGAAGCGAGTTTACGGTATAATTTGCTCGATTCAAGGATACTAGCGGGAATTCGCTCTAGTAGAAGGGATCGGCGCACAGTGCCAGAAAAGGGCAATAACAGCAACGGGCGGGAGACTTTTGATAGTAGGGTCTCCTTATTCGAACGACCGTTTAAGCCGTGCCTCTAATTCAGCGGAGAGTAAATTTTCTTGTTTTGCAATTCTCGCGAATACTGCGCGGCTTTGTAGCGATTCGAGGCGATAAAGGTCTAATGGCTTCCCAAGTGGGAAATTTAAACAGTCCTCCATGGATTATCCCTGCTCTTCCTTATTGGGAAGGAGGGCTAAGAAAGTCCGAAGTCATTCTTTATTAAAATGCCCGGAGTTCGAGGGAACTAATATTCAGGCAAATAGAACACTTCGTCAACGTTTGATAGTCGACAAACGACTCGAGGCCCGTCATTCACAAAACAACAGTGGAAAATGGATTTGTCCCGCGGTGGATCGAGTCGACCGATACGGGACAGCCGATGAGCGTAAGTAGCGCGAGATAAGTAGCGCGGTAAAGAAAGAAGTCGAAGAATAGCGCTCGCGGTCGCCGTTCCCGATCGTTCATTAGATTCTATTTTACAAGTATCGCGCTTGTTATCGGTGGATCGACGCGAGAAACAAGGGCTCAGCCAGCGCGGGGAATAAATTTTCGCCGCCAGGACGATAAGCCGACGCGCGATTCGTCCGAGTTTATCGAGGCGCGAGGATTCGCGCTTTATCTGCCCGTGAAATGCGCCAGGCGATTCGAGATTGTGTCGATTCGTCCTCTCTTAGAGCTATTATTACACGCGACGAGTTAATTACAATGTTTAACCGGTACTTTCACCTCGGGCGAACCTCGGGACCGCGCGTGCTTAGATCAATCGATGAGCGATCGATTATGGTCTCTTCTTAGGACTCTTAAATGGGAGTTGTTGTTGCGAGCGAGCAAGTACTACACGGTTATTAAACGCAGTAGGCAAGTTCAATATTTTCGCAACTTTGCAGGGTGACAAAAAATAAATGCATACTTAGTGTTGGTTGTAACTTCGGTATATCTAGATAAGTGTAAAAAGTAAACGGGTATGAGTACAATATATTTGCAGATATTCGAAGTAGCTGCCTTTTGTTTCGATGCGTAACTTCAGGCGCGTGGTAAAATTTTCTGCTACGCGCCGCACCTCTTCACCCGAAATTGTGTCCCATTCCCGGCACAAGGATTTCTTGAACAATTTTAAACTTTTGTGGAGACTCTGGCCTCCAAAATCTGCAGACGTGATCAAATCCGGGAAATGGCATTTGCAAAAAAAAAAAAAACAATGAAAAACAAATGACACGAGATAGAAGCGTGAAGTTATGCTTACAATGAGGAATACAATATGGTCAATCCAATAAAACAATCATCTATGAAATGTGTTGTATTTTTCTTTTAGGACAGTTTAAATTTTAATGCATTTATATTTTGTCACTCTGTATTGTCAAGATACCAGGGCCTCGTGATTGATAATCTTTTGCCCTCACCCCCCCCCCCCCTATTTATGTAACGTAATTATTCACGCCCCCATCTCATTGATGTCCAAACTCGTGTATTTCGTTCATTGGTGTCAATCGAAACGGTCTGATGAATATATTAGTCGGCGATCAAATGAGCAATCGCCACGGAGCTGTCGGTGACTAGCGAATCGAATGATTTTTCTCAAGCTCGGCGTTATCGCGCTTAGAACACCGTTAGAACGATTAACGAACCGCTGCCGGACGTTGCATCGCGTTCACACCAAAGTATTAATCACACGGCCGATCGCCGACCGAGAATAATCGTGCCATTATTTACGATGAGCACGCTGGAACCAGTTTAACGTCACGGTTACGCGAATGATAAACGCGCTCCAGATTGGGCAGCCTTTTGGAATCCCACTTTCGTTTGCTGACGCCCCTCGACGGGCCGATCTCGTGCGATTCCTTTTTCTCCTCTTGTTGCTCGTTTTACGTAATTCCCTCGCCTTCGTGCCTCCTCTCGATTTTTATCGAGAATTAATCGCACCCTTCGATCATTGCGTCACGCGATTATTGGAGATTGATTTTGCCCGCGATCGGTGCGTCGTCTTGACTGTGGTTTGGGTAAACTTTGATCGAACGTTGGGTCAATGAGTCGTCGAAAATTCACCATTTTTATTATATGAAAAATTGAATGATACTTGGAACTAGTTGGTGTTAATCTAAGAACACATTACCTAACATAAGAAACTCTTTGAGGCACCTGGAACCCAAAGGATAACCTGATATACATATAGGTACCAATCGTTAAATATATTCCAAAAATATCCCGGCACACAAATGTTCTGAAACCTAATGAAACCTTAAGGACCGTTTGCACAAATAATTAACGTGCCTGCTCCAAGTCTGCCACCAGAGCTTCGAGAAAAGGAGAAAGGTGAAATGAACGAGGTGAAGGTTCGGCTGAGGCGCATGGATTCGATGAGACACGACCCAGTTCGACTTTTGAAACGGCCAAGTGCGTCAACCGATAATTGATAGACACCGGAGGGAAGGCCAAAAGAAGAACGGGCATTAATCGAAAGACTTAATCACCGGTTGCCGACAGATCAGAACTACCCGACACTTCCGAAAGCAACGCTGCGATGGTCGTTCCCAGTGGTCTGTTACTTTCACTACCTTCGAGGGAATTTTCAGCGGCTGATATAATTGGATTCGTGACGGTGTTCGCCGCTAATCGGCCGATTTTACGGGGCGTTCTTCTCGGAATCAATTTGCTCGGCTTCTGGGTCACAGCTTTCGGTCGTTTTCTGGAAAACGTCCGTTCTAATCGCGTCCCCCGTTTCCCTTCCGTCCATCTCATCCGTGCCGCTGCTACGCCCCCTCGGCTCATCCCTTTGAAAACGCGGAAACCACGATCGTCGTCGAACTTTCTATCCCGCGGACCGAGTAGAAAGTGACTTTTTCCTCTCAACAGGCGAGACGTCGTTCGTTGGATGATGTTCGGTGAACGCGTGCTTGGTCGCGTGACGGAGAACTTGGTGAAACGATAGGGAACACTGTGCTTTTGCAAATTCGAGGTAGTCTAAGGGTGAGAAGAAACCACTTGAGCCACCGATCAGCTACTTTGAGTTTCTGAAAATTGCAGGAGTTTAAGCGGAGGGATGAAAGTCTTTCCATTTCAGACATCTACCCCATCAGTAGGTATGACAACTTGGAATGTGTTCTATTCGGGCTCGATGCTGTCGAAGCTATATTATGGTTGTCTATGCTCCTAGTTTTCGGCGTGCTAACATATCGTTGAACATTTGACTTTTTTTACTGTCACTTTCTTTACTTTTACCACCTCCGCAAATTTATTCACGACTTAGCTTTAGTTTTAGCTTCAGCTTCAGCTCTCTTCAGCTTCAACTCTCTTGAGCTTCAGCTCTCTTCAGCTTCAGCTCTCTTCAGCTTCAACTCTCTTCAGTTTCAACTCTCTTCAGCTTCAGCTCTCTTCAGCTTCAGCTCTCTTCAGCTTCAGCTTTAGTTTCAGCTTCAGCTTTAGTTTCAGCTTCAGCTTCAGCTTTAGTTTGAGTTTGAGTTTGAATTTGAGTTTTAGTTTTAGTTTATAGCTAAGTTTTAGCTGACTTTCATTTCTTTCTCTCTCTACCTTTTGTTTTCTAATGTTATGCTCTGCTACTTACGCATAAAAGAGGTTAGATCTAATACCAGCTTTAGCTGGGACTCGACTTGTCACCATCCTATGTATTAAAATTGGTGAAACGAAGATGGAAAATTAAATAAAAAATCTTAACGCTCTCCAGAATATCTTCCACACCTGGCGCTCTCATCGCACTTTGGATAAGCAGATCGGAAAATTCGTACACAAATGGATTTCCTATCTAATCCAAGGCGATAAACTGCAACGATAGAGTCGCTTCAGAGTTTGAAGTTCAGACCACCGAATCAGCTGGTCGGATACACGAGGCGGGTAATTTGCTCGCGGATTAATGCTCCCAGTGTTGAATCGATCTATGCTCGCGCGCCTATCCCAGCAACTCGCCTTCCACGCGACCACATCGAGTGATTAACCAAGCCGCGTTAAGGTGAGGCCAGATTGAAAGATTAACCCTGGCTACCCATAAGTACACAAGCGCTGGCTTGCCGCGGATGCTCGACCGTGAACCCCGTACGAAATGGCGTTAATTAGGCGCGAAACCGTTGAATCCACGGACCACACTCAAGTTTCCATCACCTTCTTCCCAAACACATCGCGGTTATTCTTTCTACCCACACTTAGAATTAATTAGTGCTCCTCGTTTCTTCTTAACCACTCATTTGCCTCGCCATTTTCTTCATTGTATTTGAACAATTTTTAATTCAAGGAACTACACAAATCGATATGCCTGAAGTAGGTACCTACTTCCAATTTTTTGTAGTACTATAGTATTTACATATTAATTATAATTATTTTTGTAGTTAGGTATTTCATATTGCAAGTGGCCATAGAAACAGAAGTTACGTGTAGATCTTCAGTCAATGTCAATGAAAATTTGAGTCAGTATGCTTCTCAGTGAACACTTTGCTTCTCTGTCACTGAGGATGCGCCTCGCATCGTTTCTTCTTTTCTGGCGAAAGGCTATCAACAGCCTAGTCAGTCACTGTATCACCAGACAGTACAGCTCTGTGCGTGGTCTAGTAATCTGTGCGATGGTACCGATCTTCTGAGCGTGCATGTGATTTCAATTCTACCCTGTTTCGTGGGGAAACTTTTACGGCTACCGAAGTTATTTTCCGTGCTAGGAGCAGGGAACGTTGATAGTCAAGAAGCTCTTAGAAATATTCTAAAAATAATCTGCACAGCGGTAGAAAGTTCTGCCTGTAGTTTCTGCGCGCATTTGGTATTATCAGATTGGAAAAATATCGTGGAAAGAAGCTGCTCTTGTGCTACTTCCTCGAGTGTAGTTATTCATACTTGTGGGATTTCTATTAGTTTCCAATTTTTAAGCGAATTGGAATTACAAATCACAAGCAAGGAAGTGTTCCGTGGAAGAATGACGTGCCATTTTACTTTTTGCACATCCCGCTGCACAGATGTTACTTCTGTTAGCACTATTTGCCAAGAGCAACGGCAGAAGAAAATGACTGAATAACGGTTCCCATTATTACCCCGCGTGAATGAATAGGCCTGACGGGTTTTTCGTTAGGGCTACACAGCACGCCATGTGCTTCGTGACGTCTTCATCAACGTAGGTGTAATTCTATCGCGTGACGAATTCGTGATTTCCTACGGTGAAAGTGTTCGATGCGGTCTGTGCATGTCCTCGGAAATGATGTCACTGAATTAAACGCCGACTTTTATTCGAACAGAGATTTTAAATCTCTGCGAAGCGGCGATAGCGATCGGATTCAGAATTTCTGTGTTTTCTCTCCGTGAATGAATCTCTCCACACGGTTAGCTGAAAGCACAGATACGAACGTAAAGAATTATACGCGATATTGTATAATTCTCGTCTCTTCTCTTAATCGTTACGTGTCTGACGTAATATTCTTGCATCAGGAAGATTCACATCGAGCCTGATACAGTCTCAATAATATTATATTCTTTATAAATATTCTGTAACCACGATTTTTCGATATATCTTTCCTCTGCCACTAATATTGTTCTATCAGCAGGGGGCAGCAATAATTTCGAGTCTGAAGACTCGAAAACGATCGCATATTTTCATGAAAGTATATTAGCAAACTTCGCGCCACTATGTTTAATATTTCGCAACGAAAGCACTGGTGGGAGACTACGTCTTTAGTTTAGTAGTTAGGACGAGTGTCACGATTTTTCCTAGCGAAAACCATCAACGGAAATCGTACATAGCTGCTCGATCGGTGTCACCCGGTGATCCTTGAGCAGCGATCGTGCGTGTACGCTCGATCGCCGCACGCACTCGCGTCTCGATCGTCGAAGATCACGCTGCTGTACGCCTCCGGTTCCTCGGTCACCTGCTCGCGAACACGAGTATCGATCAGTGGCTGACTATTCCAAGTGTTATTCCGTTTATGATTGAGCTGTAATCCCGCCTCGAAAACAATAGAACGAGTTCCTGCGCGCAAGAAGTGGAAACTTTCTAGTGCCGGACTGTAGGATGCTTGGGTGAGTAATTCGTTCGGATGGAAAAACTGATCGATCAATGATTTAGTGCCATCTAAGTTACTGTTACTGCTTTATTGAAACTGTTGCTGGCTCTTCTGATCGAGTAGTTGTTGTTGGGCACGATTCCCTCTGGGATTTCAAGCCTCGAGTTCCTAGTTGCGTTGCATGTTTATTGGAGTAAACATGTTAGTGTTAGGTCCCGCAGATTTTAATTAACTGGACAGTAGGATATTCATGGAATGTTAATCGCATCGACATTTACCAGCTGTCACTTGTTTCAACTAATTTACAAGATCTCAAATAATATTTGACTGTCATATTGCCAAGTTTTAATATTCATTTCGTTACAATAAATTCAGTTACCCTATTCCAGATTACCATTACTTAGTAAATAAAGAATATATATGAAACTGTGTACAAACTGATAATTACACACGTCGATTCATCGATTCTTACGATGAATTTCCGAAGCCGGTCTAAGTGTTTCCAAGCCTAGAGCACTAGAGCCCAGTTCGCGCAATTGCGGAATCGATTATCGGTCGAGTAGGCGATAGATTCATTAATAATAAATTCCCGTCGCGTCGATCGAGAAGTAGGTTCGCGAGATTCCACGCGCGATAAAACCATCCTTTGAACCCCGACAGGTACGCGGGGATACATTAGAACTCGGTCGCGTACACGCCGGAGCGTTTTCGCCGGTTATCGGCACGCGGGAAAACGATGCCGGGCTCCGTTAAGGCGAAGTTAATGAACGCTGCGCGACACGGGAACAAACCCCGGCGAACGTTCCTGTCTATAATTCAGACGGTGAATGGAAAACGAAATCGCTCGTTTCCAGGCGACATCGGTACGACACCGTTCACGTCTTCGTTAGAACGATCTTCGTGCGACGCGCGAAGGAATTATTCGACACGGAGGCTTCGCCACTTATGCTGTGTTTAACGAGCAGGAATAATTCATTAGTGGGAACGAGTGAAGTAATGGTGTTGCAGATAACGAGGGCCTGTAATAATTAGAATGACGTCCCCGCTGCTAAGGGAAAACGGGCAATCGCGACAGTAATGTATGTGGGAATCCTGTGTCTGGCTGAGGAACAGAGGTTGTCGTTGCATTTATGTAATGATCGCCCAGGTAAAAACTGGGGGTACTTTAATGAATTTAGGCTCTCCCGATTGCTGGCTGATGGGCTGAAATTTGTGATTAAACTTGTATAAAAAATCATACAAATCCGCTGCTAAAACATCTGAAATTTTCAATCCCCTTCAAAGGTCAACCAATTGCGCAACGAGAATTCCCCAAATTCGGCAAGTCGTTGAAATTTCATTACCGCAACAATAGAATGAATCTCCCATTGATCTGTATCTCCAGGATGCGGCGTTGTTGCTAAAGATTGGCCAAGTCCTGTTTCACCTGACCCGCTAAGCACCAATCGTTTTCGCTAGTCATGCTCGCCGATGATAAATGTCACGTGTCAACCTGAAACGCATCAAAAATATCGTCCTCCCGGATAGAGGTGATCGGTGATCCCTCAAGAACAGCACCTTCGGTCCGGTTCTCGATGCGTCGTTAATCGTGCCGATGCGCACACGGGGAAGGTTTCACGGCCAATTAAAGGTGAGCATCGGTTTAACCGCGGTTCAGTTCAGACGCGGTTGTCGCGGAGGCGAGCTACATAAATCTCGTCCTTCGTGGTTCCAGTTTCTCGAAAGGAGTGAGAGGCGATCGCGATTCTCTCCTCTCGTTCACCGGCATCCCTGCTGTGCCCGATATTTACCTATTCATCGATCCACTCGCTCTCCGGCACGATTCCTTAGAATCTGGACGCGTGGGGCCGTTTTTTAAAAGGTCCCGGCACTGATTTCTGTTTCCACCTTCGTCTATAGTCCGTAGAATAAATAACGAGGAATCTTTATTGCTTCGAATAATGTTCAAGCTAGTTTCTGTGCAGTCTGAGGTGCTTTTATTGATTTGTTTTTATTGCCATTTCGTTGGCTCACGATGGTTCTCCTTCAGGTAATGATTATTTAATTGGCGAACTTTCGCAACGCTCACAACATTGATCACGATGCATGTACCTGCATACAGCTCGTTTTTTAATCGGCTGAGAATCGGTTTTGTGCAGCGAAGGAAAGGCCGTTCCCCACCGCTGCGACCCTTTAGTTTTCTGGCGCACCTTGCCAGGTGCACTTCGGTAGCGACCTCCTATTAATTCGGTTGGTCGATTCGGGCCGACGCGACACGCTCACCACGCTTCGTTTGTAATTTCACTTGTTACCGCTGATTTCAGTGCGCCTTGAAAACAGTCGACTGTGTTTTCTGTAAATTTTCTTCTCGGTTAATAAGTGGTGGTCGAATTTATTTTAAAGGCGATCAAGTGGTCGTGAAGAATTTTTTTCCGTTGCCGTGGACAGGTAAAAATTCGTTTAAACATATTTTATGTGTCTAGGCGTTTCAGTTGCTAATCTTAAGGTTACTTGAACGTGTAATTATAGCGGGCTGTTGTAAAACGTGGAGAACGGTTTCAGAACTCGGTGTTAAGCCGTGCGAACTTTGATAGTTTCTCGAGGAGGAATTATAACCAGCTTTATTGCTTAGAGCGAACTCGCTACAAGCTGTTAAATGCCCGAGCGAAATGTCATCGATACGGACAAAGCTTTCAACGGAAAATTACGACGAAATTGACAATGAAACTCTCTCGGAAACTTCATTTCCTGCGTACACGTGCCGCCGTTTTACTATTCAAAACCCGTGAATGTGTTTGAAGTTCACGTGGGTTTCCTACGAACACCTGGAAGCCCTTGGTGTGACAACCTTGTCGGGTTGTATTCATTAACATTTTGAAACGAATAGAGAGATCGAATAACAACGCGATGGTTTTGTGTTTGGCATTCAGATAATATCTGCCACTGAATTTCAGCGTTTTCACTTTGCCTTGTTTTCACAGAAAATCCTTCGGCAACGGTATTTAATCGATTGGCCAGAATAATTAAATAATAAACTAGAATGTATAAATAGCAAAATTAAGATACGAGGATAAAGATACTTTAAGTTCTCCAATTCAGATTCTACTTTTTACAGTTCCATTCGTGGGATATTCCTTCTTCTGAATCTATTTAACAAATTCACGTGTGCTGTTCACACAGACGTTTCCTAACCCAGACCTTTCACTAAGTTTTGGTAACTTCTTGCACCTGCCCTCACTGTCTCCTATCACAAATTCCTTGAATTTCGGTTGATGGACCACGAAAACATGGCAACCGTAAATATATACCTATATAGTGGCTTCATTAAATGTCGATTAAAGAATCATTCTATTGATGGTGTCCAAGTTTCGTAACATCCCAGCGATAACGTCATCAGCTGAAACTTGCAAACATTCTGCTGCTATGCCGCAGCTAATGTAGGATAGTTTGAGGCCGTTGGCCGGCCACAGCGACTCATTAAGCCAATTAAAAGGGCCAAATTCTTGCCTGCTGACGTCACGTATTTAACGCTCGCTCCCAGTTTTTAACAGTTTTCGTTCGCGGCTGCGGAACAATTTAAGCGAACGGCGATAAATCAAAATTAAGCGATTCGGAGGGTCCCCGGCCACATCCGGACGTAATCTCTCACGGAAAGCTGATTTATCTAACATCTGCTTCGTCTTAACATTGTCTTCATAATTCAAAATCAGATTTCAGTGGTGATTTAATCAAATGCCTCACAATTTATCTCGTTACTTAAACAATCTTCGGAAAGACTGCTCGCTCAAGAATCAACATACGAGACAGCTCCTTAGTATTCATGGAATTTAGAGTATCGGAATACTGTACGAGCGGAAACCAGGTAGTTGTATCTCGTTATAAAACGTGTCATCCTGGGACAACTGTTGAATACGTTGATGAGTAAAGTCTCTGTAACACGAAGTAACCTAGTTTCAGTTTAAACAAAATTGTCTCATACACTGAAACCTGATGCACCAGTATCTATTTCCGACGTAGCTAAAGATTCAATTCTTTTTATTAATTTCTACGGTTCAAATATTAAGTACATTACATTCTTAAAAATTTCCATTCTTCATGCTAGGTGACACTTGCGATTTGTCACGATGACACAATCATATCCCCCAATAACCTCCACTTCGTCGAATCGATGGAAGGGTTCCAGCAAACCGTTCACGCGAATATCACGCTGGTGAATCATCGAGCACGTTGTCAAACGCTCCACCCGTGCACGCGGACAGATGGCTCCTTTTTCTCTGTTTTCTCGTGGAGTTTGGGCGGTCGAGCTGCATCTCCCGCATCGGCCACGGTCGCGGACCAAACGCTCGTTGCTCCGCTTCGGTGGTTTTATCTTCGGCATCGGAAGCACCTCGGCGTGCCTTAAGAGGTTTTATAACTCGCCGATGAAATGGCCGACCTTGATTCACCGATAGCCAAACCGTAAGAGTCGAGGATGAGCCGGGATCCTTGATCCCCCCGTAAAAAGCCACGAACGCTGACAGTCGACAGAGGAGGTTCCGATACGGGGGGCTATCCTCGAGATTTTTCTGCGAATGTCGCGTTTGTGTGGTTAATTCAGGGAACAGCTGCTCCCTGAGTTAATGAATGTTAGAGAAATATTAAAACCATGAATGGTTTGCATCAAGCATTTTCATGGTAAATCAGTTGTAAGTAGCGAATATAACGCGGAGGGAATTCCAGTTTGGCAATTCTATGTGGGACTCGTCGAGCCTTTATTTTTCGCCTCCGTGTTATCCTGAATTTTACATTCCGCACGTAGGCAGAAACGATTGTATTTATTGAGTTGATCGGGCCCTGAAGAACAGCGAGTTTCGTATATTACATTTAGAGAAAAAGGCCCTGGTTGACCCGAGTGGGTAGAGCAGCCGTTCAACGAACAATTTAGTTGCGATTCTCAGTTCAAAGATCCAATCTCCCAATTCTTTTTCCTTTCAAAATTTTTAGCCGGACCGGCTGTTGTGCCTTTGTATCACTACCCTGTTATTTTAGATCTTTCTGAAGCGTTCGATAATCTGTGAACTATCCAAGTGTCCTCACCTGACAGCCTAATCTTTCACTACTAGACTCATAAGTAAAGAATCTTCTTATCCCCTAAATAGCTACAATGAAAATCGAAAGATGCCTCTTCGAATCACGATCGCTCCCTTCTGCTTCCTAGATCTCGACACTCTCCATACGCTTTCGGAGCGTCTGGCAGTCTGGGAGCCACCGATCGATATCGATCCCGCCGCGTTAATCCAGATAGGCCACACCAGGCAAGCCGATATTCCACGACCGTACCGCGGAAAGCGATGATTTATTCGTGTCCAGGCTTTGTTCCATACGTGACACGAGGTTCCGTGTGAAAGTCTTTTAACGAGGGGACATTGTTCTACGCGAGGCGTCGGCAGCTAAAATGCTCCGAGCATGCACCACGACGCTTGCCCCGGCTTCGAAACGATATAAGATACCGTTTACCATACGTGTACACGGACGCGCCTCATATGTGCATCGAGGAGCACGTGGTGTGACCCATTAATACGCACCGGTCGGTCCGCCTTTGCACATGCATCCGCGAATGCACACCGTAGACGTGCTGGCGCTGTGCGTTTTGTGGATAAAAGCAGATCAAACAATAACAGTACAGATCTGCTGGGACATTCTTTGGAAACATCGGAACGCTTATCGGAGGTATCTAAAATTGTATTGCGACTGAACGCCATTCAACGGCAGAGACCTGTCATTTGCAAAAGCTTTTCAATTTGCAGCGGACGATGGTTAAATGGTTTTGTGGGTGAAGCAGTTATGATGTTAAGAGCAGAATGATCATCCTCAGATTCATCACTGATCCTTCAGCTGAGGATCCATGTGGGAGCTAAGATGTGCGAAGCTATGCTATGCTATGCTGTGCTTTAAAAAAAATACATTCTGTGAACCCGTTTTCACCAAAAGCTAAGCTAAGCTGTGCTATGTTTTTTCGGGAGCTAAGTTAGCTCGGCGTAGCACGAGATTCCCTCGTGAGCTATTTTTCGGAAACATAGCAAGTAACAGCTTCCAAAAAAAAACATATCACAGCTTAGCTTAGCTCCTCGTGGAAACGGTTCCATACGGATGTATTGAAGCTAATTTCTTAAAACTTAGCATAGCATTGCATAGCATAGCATAGCATAGCATAGCATAGCATAGCATAGCATAGCACAGCACAGCACAGCACAGCACAGCACAGCATAGCACAGCGTAGCGTAGCATAGCACAGCACAGCACAGCACAGCACAGCATAGCACAGCACAGCACAGCACAGCATAGCACAGCGTAGCGTAGCATAGCATAGCACAGCACAGCACAGCACAGCATAGCACAGCGTAGCATAGCATAGCATAGCATAGTTTAGCTTTCAGGTGGATTCCGAGCTTTCGAATAACATTAGTACCTATCTGATTTTCCATTTAAACGAACGAATGTGTTACCCATCTCAGAGGGACCCTCCATACCAGAAACGAAGCTTGAAATGTTATAAAATGTCTCGCTACGATGTCGTTGAAGAGAACATTTTCAGGGTTCAGGAGAAGATGCGTGGTCGTTGGCCCGTGTCACGGTGCACACACGCAACGCGCACACCCCAAACACTTTCTCGTCATCAAGAATCAAGAACGATGATCGACCGGCGTGTCGAGGCCTGGTCATTACGCGGCCAGTGAAGGGGTCGAGGCAGCTCTTTCAGCTTTCTATCGGCCATCGACGGAAATTATACGTTGTATTCCCTTGTGTTACGAGGCACGCCGGGTATAATCGCATTACGCTTCTGCTCCGCCATCAGGAGGGCCATTACGCGCAACCGGGTGCGCGAAGGAGATCGCAAAGAACTGGCTATAATCAAACAAATGCGCCCGATTGCAGAGTTTGCGGCACATTCTCAAATCGATGTGATGCCAATCGATGCTTTAAAACTGGTCATTGAAAACACTCTTTCACGTAACGTGCTGGAGTTGAAAGTGCACCGAGCGTATCTTTCGGCTGTCTGGTCGATGACACATGAAGTGAATTGCTCTTGAAACAAATGAAGCGAAAACTTGGATCACGACTCTTGTTACTGGGACGAGAAAGTTGTCCAAATAGGTTAATTTGGGTGGGACTTTAGTTTCATCGATTACAAGGTTCATTTATAAGAATATTAATAACTGATAGAAGTTATTAAAGATGCAGTTGGATAGTCTAAATTATTCTCCATCTAGCACTTATTTCGCGAGATGATTTCGAAAATAATAATCGACTTTCATCGCAGCTCCGGTTTGACCTGGTGCAGATGCATACCTAGATCGTCATACAGCCGTTTTACGATCGGAGTAGTAATAAAATATCGCGATATGACAACTGGGGAAAATTTATCGGTAAGACCTCTTTCCTATGTCGAGTCTGACGGTACGATCTCTGGATATCATGGGGTGAAATGTATTTAAAAAAAAAAGAGTAGGTAAAGAGAATCTTCCATGCATCATATCGAAGGGTCACAGATCGCGATTTCATCGACGAAGCCGCTCGAGAAATCGCTTTCGAATGACCTTAAGACAGCGGCAAGAGAGGCAGCTTTACCTTCGTCAAAATGATAATTTAGCAGTTATGCAAATAAATCCACACGTTCCAATTTCTGTAGATTACCGCTTGGAGTGAATTCTAAGAAAATTTCTAGAGTGTGGAAGAAACGAGGGCATGGGTATATAATATCTGTGCAAAGTGATGATCGTAAGTTAGTTTATAGGTGTGAAGGTTACTTTTACATATGCGTACGAATAACTTTAACGCCGCGCATCATTTATCACGCTGGTATCGCTGGTCTAGTCTTAAGAAATTGTGCTTTTCCTGCGACCTCCTTAGCCCATCAACGTAATCGCGCATTCTTCGTTATTCAAAAGTTAGATCGTATTTGCATTGATTCGAGTTCACTCGAACGTCAATAAAAGATATTTAGATCTAGCATCCGCCAGTGGCCGATTTAACGGGGGGCCGATGAGTAGTTGCCGCCTAGGCCCCTGCCCAGAAGGCCCCCAGGCCCCACCTTCCAAAAAAAATTGATTTTCTCCAAACTCGATATATTTTTTTCTGCACTATTACACTTAGTCCGTTTTTACTAAACTATCTCTTCATTTCCCCCCCAGAACGTTTGCCACCTGGGCCTTTTTCCTTAAATCCGCCACTGGCATCTGCATTGCACGCGATTCAGCTGCATTAAAAAAAAAGTTGAATACGTCAAAGTTTCCTGGATCCATTTGGAATTCGTTTATCTGCGTTGCCGTTTTCGTCGCTGTTTTATTCTCGCTCGTGGCGCGGATGAATGCGCGTTCGCTGAATTCACGGCCGGGCACTATAATGAAACGGCGAAGTGAGATCCAATGGATTTTTACTCGTGCGTGAATCGTGATTTCACCGTGTTCCGGCAGCTTTGCCATTTTTAGCGCGTTATCGGGACCGTGTGTCGTTTCCACCATTCGTGGCCCATTGTTTCGACGCGATACGAAAACGTTAGAGTCGCAGGATTGCAGAAATAGCATTCACGTGTTCGCAGAATGAATTTTTATTGGTCGTCGTACGAAAATATTCTGTATTTCCATTCACCTATATCTCATAGAACACAGTGATGGAAAACTTGAAATCCGAAGCGAAACGGGCGAGAAATTTCAATTCACTCGTATGTCCGAAGTATTGTACAGCTTCTCAATTAGCAACTGAGTTAAGGGAGAATACGTAACGTGGACGATCGCTTGCATAACGAGTACCTAGTTTGCAGAAATGGCTTTCGTTTGAGACGCGTTTGAGACGATCGTGAACACGAACGGGCATCTTCTGTGCACGATGACGCCGTCCATGTCCCCCGAGTAAATCGTGTTCCAGTTTCGTATCGAGATTTAGAACAAGCACAACGGAACGTCTACGGATGTTCTTGCGTGGCGCTCTGCATTTAATGATATAATCGACGGTGGACGGCTCGGCTCGGCTCGATCGGGGACCACCGGATCGTTCGATTGCCTCGTCGCCTCGCATTCTTTCCCGAACATGGAAGATTAATGTTTCCACGCGATGGAATAAGTGTATTCGCTCTTTGACGCGTGTTCCTCCTCGGAATGCATTTGACGTGTCGCAACGGTTTAGACGAGGTTCTTGTCTGGCTTGCAAATTCAACTAGCTCCGCGTTGAGAAACTTTTAGTCGAGACCTTGGTTCGTTTCCACATCTACTGTGGGCCGTACTTTGTGCCTGTCCCAGTACTGATTGCCACAGATAGCAGCGATTTTAATTTATTGCCAAATATCGCACCGATCTTTAAATCTTTCGGTTTTCGAGCAAACTTTGCTTGCCGCCTATCTTTTTTTTTCGATTGCCGATTGTGATTCTTAAAGATGATTGGTGTTTAGGACGTATAGATTTTGCGGAGGAAGATTTAAGAAAATGGTGACAGTTTTTATATCAGTTTTCACTGAGACATTGAGACATTTTTATTGACATGTTTGAGAAATTCACTTTATAAAACGCAACGAATAGATCTTTTGCTCCTTAAGTTGGCTTCAACTTCGCCAATCGAACTCAGTCGAGTCCCGAGCATCGTTCTTTCAACGATCCGAAATGATTCTGCTCACGTCAAAGGTCCTCGAAATCGAAATGATCGTCGAATTTCACAGAGACTTGAGCAAGCGTTGCCTCCACGAAGAAGCTGCTTCCATCGGGCATGAAAGAGGAAAAAAATTTTACACGTTACAGGTCACGGTCCGGTTCGACGTGTCTTGACGACGATCGTCGTGTCCCTAGAGACCGAATGACGTCCCAGTTTCCAGAAACGATCGCGCATAGCCGAGCTCGTTCGTATGCCCGTGAAGGGGAAAAGGACTTCTTGATTGAAACGTACGGTTCGTTAGCAGTGCACGAGTATCGATCGCCATCTGCTAGAGAAAGTATAATGAAAATATTTTCCGCCGCAAAAAGCTGATCGAGATCGAGTGGAAATGCTACGTAACGAAATAATTCTGCAGAAAGTGCTGGCAGCGTGATTCGCTTCGAGTTCAATGGTCCTACTACCAGAACATGCGATTTGTCCAGTTAATATGCAGCTTCAAAATTTGCAGTTGCATATGAATTGAATTAAACCGAGAGGAGGAAACAAGAAACACCCAAGCCTCACTAATCTCCATACACCGATCCCAAGTAAAGTGAAAGAAAGCACAGGAATACAACACTAATGCGCTACAAATGAATCTTCTCTGGACTTTGAATCTCTTATCCATAAAAATGACGCTGCATCAAATGCTTCCTTCTAATAAATCCTAACGAATTTACCGCTCGGATCGGCCGGTTAACGATAGCATAACGTTCCCACGCGAGCTTTTGATGCACACGCTAACGATGGTGGTAAATTAAGCCGAGAAAGTAAATAAATTGTGCCAGTCGCTGGTTCGCAGGTGTCGCCTGGCTGGAAAAATTCTATTTTCTCCAATCAGAGGTCTTTCTTTCTCGCCGGTTGACACGGCCCCTGGGAGAATTTCGCGAGTAAGGGAATCTAATGACGCGGAGAACGATCAGTGTCATTAGCGTCCGCGCTGTCTGTCCTCGGGGAACATTAATAAAAACGGTAATGGACCGGTCGACGTTGTATATTGGTGAGTTTGATGCGCTTCTCGTGCACCGACAGCGCTTCACGACCGGATTCCACGGCGCCGTCTTCTTCCTCCTCTTCTTCTAACGAGTGTCTCTGATATTTCTTTATTAATTTTACTTCCCCGCGTGCCGCTGCAGCCACTCGCTGCCGAAGGAGGACGATTCGGCACGACACACGGTGAAATCACGCATCTACATCGAAAGGTCACCGCGGTCTTGTCTGCCCCGTTGTAAAGTCTCTAATTAATTCGTTTGTACTCGAATCGCCTTGTGACTGATGCGTCGCATCTTGCCACAAAGAAGTTTCACTGAATTCCACGGTCCTTCTCCTATTGTAACCGCCTGGAAATTCTTGACAGGTATTTTACGCTGCTACATTGGTGTTTTGCTGGAATCTGTGTTTGCGTTCGTTGGGATAAAAAGATTTCTATTAAGTATAGGTAATCGCTGATCATTGAAGGAGTGTCGCATTAGCTTTTGGTTAATCTCTTCTGGGGCTTCGGTGACTGTTTGCTTCAATGCAAGGGATCTTATTCTACCCCTTTACCTCGACATTCTATTCCATCAAAGGGGATCGTTCTTTGAATTTCAATCAGAAACCGTGACAATGGCTCTCGTATCCGTGAAGGATCGGCGAGAAGGAGCTGGACTCGTTGATCTCAAGCTGTATAATTATTTGGCCCGGCAAGCCAATCCTTTTCTTCATTCGCAGAACGACTGTGCCATGTAATCATTAGCGAATCGCCGACAGACGTTTCGGAGCTTTCATCTGGCTATTCATTTGCCCGTTCACCCTTTTGCTTTCACCGATCAGAGGACCCCGGGAGTACCCGCTGGCTTTCCGCCGGAAAGTAGTTTTCCCTCTTCTTGTATTGAACACTCGAGATCGTGGAAATGCACCGAGGGTCAAAGGGGCACAATGAGATCAAAGGGCCTTCGTCCTACTTGCACGGAGTACCGTTTCCTCTTCAGCATCAATTAAAAGGTCGACTCTTTTGTGTTCTCTGCATTATATCTCACATGGTCGAACGCAATCGCTGGACAGTGATTTACTGTTGGTTACTATCATCTGTTAACCGAGTTTCTGGTCTTCCAGGAGTCAAATAAGTAGCGTCCCCATCACTTAGGGCTCAAGTACACTTAGCAATCACTTTTTCTCTACCACACCATTCGACTTTGAAGTTTTACCATTACCCAGCTGACCCCTGAAGCAGCACAGAAATTGCATGTCCATTAATCGTTCGGAGATCGTAGAAACTGTTCTCAAGAAGACACTTTCATCGGAAGACGCTCGCAGCGTCCAAACAAACACGTGTTTCTTCATTTTCAAGTTAACTCACAGTCCCTTAAACTCGAGTCATTATCTGACACGCATTCCCAGCGAGCCGGTCAAATAACACTCACGTTAATGGGCATAGGTGAGCCAATATCCTTCGAGAGATGTTAAGATATTGCAGTTTCGTAACACCAACGACTTTGTAGGCGTTTCTTATAATGGCACTATGCCTGGATATCTCTATTTGTGCCCTGGCGAAGGCGGAAATACATATACTGGAAGAAAAATCGCGAGAGTCGTGAGTACGCCAATAGGGACTGATGTACGATCCAGCTGTGGCGGGTAATAGCAGTCGGGACAATGGTGTATTTAAAATTTTATCGTTTACACAACAAGGAACGTTATGAATCACGTGCAATCGTGATTTAATAACCGAACACGATTCGAGCACGGTATATTCTTCTCTTCTACCTACTCTTTTAGTAATACGCGCTCACCAGCGAATTAGTTTAGCGTCCCGAGGTGAGCGTAACGTTAGTTAGGGGAGACCGGGCATGGTTGTCTCATTTTTTTATTTTGATTTTTTTACGGATTGTAGCTGCAGAGAAGTTCCTTCAGACTTAGATTAATATAAACTACGTGCGTTCGACCTTATAAAAAAAAATTGGTCCTGTGGATTATGTCAATCAGATTAGGAGCTAATTCACATTATTTGCAGGAACTACTTTGTGACAATATACCCCGAGGTTGGGTTGGTTGTCACAAATTTAGATAGCTAAGTTTATTAATAAAAAGCCGATTCAATTAAGGAAGTAGCATCATTTATTTTACTGTAATTATAAATGCTATAGTCTTGAGCACAAAATTAAACATAGAAACATTATTAACAAACAGTTTACAACTTTATCACTGAACCTCAATTTCTCTGGATTTGCTTTCTGAATACAGAGAACAGAGACAAGCTCACAAGGCAACAGTCTTCTTCATTTTCTTTTTCTTCTTTATTAATTGTTGATACTTTTCTCTTTTGTTTTTCTTTTTTCCTTTATCGGATAAAATAACTCGTTTTGCTCTGTTCTTCTTTCCAAATGTTCTGTGACAACTTCACACAAGTGACCACGAGATTAATGCAACAATATTATAGTCAATACTAAGAAATAACCTATACTTACTTCATAGAAAGTACGGCATAATTTACTTCAAGCGCACGAAAAAAAAAACAATGACAAATCGTGTCTTCTTGCGAATCCGCAGCGAATTGAGCGATGCCATGGATTATTAGTACATTCCTATTGTTTATAGTCTCCTTGTTATAGCGGTTGTGACAACCATACCCGATCTCCCCTACGCCTATTACGAGAAAAAATTCAAGCTTGATTGCAAGAGACAATTAAAAATGAAAGACTGCCGGTGAATCGAGCGCAATGTTTCCGTCGACCTATGCGGAAGTGGTCGGTGAATCGTCTTGATTGGGATTGCATTTAATCTCCACCAGATGCACGCCTACAACCGCGATCTCTATTCCATTCTAATATTCCCCATCCATAACGCCTTGCACGGCGCATTTATCAAGCCAATATTTATGTGAAAGCTCGGCCCGCGTGCTTTTAGCGACCGCTTACTTCCTGATGGCTCTGGTAACAAAGTGATTACAGGAGCGTGTCCTCGAACAATCAAACGAATTCGAAGTTATCTAACTGTATTCGGAAACCATTGCTCCATTTACTCTTACAATATCACGTATTCCATATCAACATCGTTCGGTACACCGTGTAGCTATGTCTATTGACAAATGGAGATTATCGTTTAAATCAGATTTGCAACTATAACACGATCTTGATTAAGCTTGGTCAGTATGGTAGGTACCGATACTGTCCAACAGCGAATTAAACGATCAATTTCTGTGAGCAATCAGGGGATCTAAGGAAGCGTATCCGTGGAATGTTGAAGTTACGCAGCTTATTCTAGCTTTTAAGTAACTCAGCGATACAGGCGTTTGATGAAATCTAACACGATGAAATACCAGGTATTTCGAGTGGTATATTTACTTTTGATCGCTATAAACCTCTGCTTTTATCACGGCTAAGTCCAGAATTCAATCCACTGGAAATAAAATCCTAGTTACGCGGCTGGCTGTCAGTTGGTGCTATTATAACCGCCTCGGCGATTAATCATCGAGTACGAGCTTCCCATTGTTCTGACATGGGTGTTGTATAGCGCGCCCCGAGGTATATAGCGACTAACTTACGTGGGACAACGGAATATAACTATCTTGGGGTTGTCCATCGGATCCTTATCGGTGACTAATCTGTGCACCGACGTATCTGTCTTTCTGCTGCTTAAACAATTGCGCCTGGGTGCTAATTCTCGTCGACGCGTACCCCCGATGGCGTAACGGAAATTGCAACTGTTTAACTCGTGCTCGTGACTACCATCGCCTGTAGGAATAAATCTGCGCGAAAGATAACGTCGAGATTCATAAGGTATAAGAAACTGGCTCACATTGGAAAGTAGGTACCTACAGTTCGGCGGAGGTGTTGAATATTCTATTGTATCGTGCGTGCCGGGGCCTCATATAGATTGTAAAAAAAAATGAAATTTGATTTCCAACCTGGTGTTCCATAGTTACACATTCGACCAGCTCGCGTGGGGGTCAAGAAAATTAATTAGTATATTAAAATTTATGGATGTTTTTCTATTTTTTTTTTGTATACTTAGTCTCTTAAGACTATAAAATTTTTCTATGAAAACTGTAAATTATTCCTGAAAAAAATTACTTTTCCGGCCGTCACAGTGGTGTTCCCCCTTAACGCTGAGCTGGGGTGACAACGAGGTAGATCCGTGTTACGCTGAATTAGTTCGAAGCTTAGTTTCCGGTAAGTTGGGCGGCTGAGTTTGCAGAATCAGTTGTCATCTCAGGACTACCTTTGACTATCCTTTATCGTGGATTATATCAAATACGAATTCAACTCTTTGCGATTCTGCTCCAATTGTAACGACGATTTTGAAAGTTAGGTAGAACCTTACACTCTCCTCTCGCGTATAAAACAATAAATGCGCGACAGTGATACTTTACACGAAGAATAATACAACGGGTTTCACCTGAAGCCTTGCCGTTAAAAGCGCCGGGTCCGTCAGTCCTCGCAGCGGGAATTACAATTGATATCTCGCAGGTCTCGGGCCAACTGTATTAACGTTCAGCAGGCTTAACCCATGCAAATTGAATTTACAGTTAGTTAAGGCCAGCTCGGAGTACAATTTCAACCGGGAACATGACGCCACATGGTGCATCGTGTAGCCGGAGGAACTAATAAGGATAGAGACGCTGCAACATCCCCAATTGCCAGAACGTATCACTCTTCGTAGCTAGATAATTGCAACGATCAAGATGAAAAGATGTGTTTCAGTAAGGGATGAAAGATTGCCAGTGAAAGGCGCCAGATTAGAGTAACAGAAAAGCCTCTAAATTCCTCGAGATCAATTTTTCAGTCCCCCTTTAAGCCTGATATCTGGCTGTTGCGCAGCTTCTCTTTAAAAGGAAGCCTGTGTACGAATAATATTCGCCGTTTGATTAATGACAGAGCCGCGTATCAGCATCTCGGTAATCTCACCTATGGAATCACAATTCGACCTAGCCGAGTAGGTTTAATCAACCTTTTCATTACGCCCGCCATAGAGCGCGGCGCCGCGAGTTGATAGATCGCCCGGGCGTCGAAGGTGATGCGATCTCTCAGTCGTCGCTATCAACTATGAAACGTGAGTCAGTGGAATCGGGGGCTCTCTCGTGGTTTTATGTAAATTCGAATTGAACGGACGGAGCGCGGCGCTGGTTTTCGAGGAGGACAGGGGAGACGCGGTGGCTCGGCCTCATGCAAATGAAAATGTTACCGTGGAAAAGGTAGAAACTCGACGAGCGGACGCGAGCGAGAGATCGACAAGGAAAGAATGGCGCGTGGAATCGACGCGCGTCGTCCGTCTCTTTGCAACAATCGTCGGATTCTGCACACTCCGCTGAGACGGCAGAAGGGGTTCAATGATTAATGAACTCGCGCAAAGAATACCTTTCAATTTCTTACCGCGATCCTTTTTACCGTGCAGCTACTCGCAAAGCGTTTCACTCGGTAGCCTCGAATTTTTAATCGTTCGAAAGCTTGGACTCTGATTTATTAGACACTGCATGTCGCACGGCGCACAATGTGCTTTTCCTGCGAACTTTCTATACTTGCAAGCTGCACAGCATTGGAAGATATAATTAATATTTTCAACTCTCTCTTTGAAATAGAGATCAGAGAGTCTTATCTGTCCTAAAACATACCTCACCATCTTGAAAGTGGCCATATGCCTATGAAATTTCGCTCCTTGGACCATCCACTGAAACTGAAGACTTAGGGCCCGATTGGAAAGCTTCACCGTCGTCTTCCTGCATTGGTAGAATCCAATATTATTGAGACATATTACCCTGGATTCGAAGTACGAAGGCGGAGGCGAATGGAATCGACGTAGACGTTACGATTCCCTCCTAAGGGAAACTTGTTTCTTGTCGCTCGATTACGTGACGGAAACCGTCGGGAAGCAATATTAATACCGTCCCGGGGACTGGTGGGTTTGAAGCTTAATAACAGTACAGTTCTCGCGGAGCGTCGAGCCGAAGCGTTGGGTAACGAAATCACGGCCCGAGCAGAAATTGCAGCATAAACGTTGAAGAACTAATAACGGCGGATGGCGTAGTTCCCGTGACCTATTATTCATCGCTGAAAGGGAGAAGCTTTGAAGTTCGCCTCGCTCGCGAGGGGATCCCTTCGACAGCCATTACCGGCAAACCCTTGCGCGAGAAATGGAACCAGCCGGCGTGTACGCGCGTCTGGTTAAATCGGTGGAGCGTATTTATAAAGCGGTCCATAATGAAGCGGTTATGATGCTGACAGCGCCGACGCGAACCTGCCGCTCTGAACGCTCGCCCGTAAACGTGCCGCGGGACGAAAAATCGGAACAAGCGGCCTTCTTTCCCGATTACTTATCGTGCCTCATTCTATTGCCCATAGAAAGTGATGTTTCTAATTTATGGAGTTATCCGCCGCGTGGACAAGGGTCAATTAACCTCGATCGCTCGTTTAGAAACCTGTTCGGTTCGTACGTAAGACACTTGTTCGAGTTTTCTTAGCACGTTCCTGATAATCCGACGGACAAGCTTGCTAGCTGGTGCTTTACTTCCACGAGACCGTACTCGGTGTAATGGCTGCGATTTTCACTGATTCGGGGTATTGCGCAAGGGATAATAGCGCGGTTTATGGTAGATTTAGTTAACCTTTGGGGAACGGGGCTGCCCTATTCATCGCTGTCGATTTTGGACAAGATGATTGGGGAGCATTTGTACTCGAGAAACGTTCCAGTTATGGTAGCCTCCCTGCCGATACGATTCCTTCCGTGGTTAACCATCGCGTTCGCTTTCTGTTGAACAGGAAGAGATCGGTGAAATCATCGAATCGGCACCATCCACTCCTCTGGCCATCAAGGAAGCGCCGAAGTATCCGACACATCCAACGGTCAAGCCTGCCAGCCACACGAACGACCTGTACGCCGCGAAGCAGCCGAAGCCCTGCGTCTTCAGGCGACAGAACTCGACCGGCAGAGGCTGCGTCGGCGCCGAGGACATAGGCGATTGGTCGAACAGCATTCTGGCCGAGTTCAACACGATCATCGCGAACGAAATCAGCGAGCTGACCAAAGAGAAATCGCGACGGGAGCCGGATCGTCGCGGTGCCGAGGAAGGCGTCGGGATCGTGCGGTACAAGGACCTGCTGAACGAGTTCGGCATATCGGACAGCGAGAGTTCCGCGGGAAGCTCGTGCGAGACGGGGGCCGATCGATCGTCGTCTCGCAGGAACAAGGAGAGTCACCACCGTGATCGACGAAATGGAAAGTTGTTCGCGGACGAGACGGACCATCGCTTCCTGTTGAGCTCCGACTACGACGAGCCCCACGATCGGATCGTTCCGCAGAAGAACGGCCGCAGAAAGAGCGGCAGCCTGCCGGGGAACCAGCAGGACATGATCGCGAGACGGGGACGGTATACTCCCGGGGACGCCCTCAACTCCGACTACGACGAGCCCAGCGTGCCATCGCCGATGAGCCTCCTAGAGGATCAAGCCGATCGGAACACATCTAGTCTACCCTCGAAGCTGGACCATGGCCGCGAGAGGGACGGGTCGCGAGCCAGCCACCTCGACTACAGTTACGACGAACCAAAGATACACGTAGAAGTAAGCGCAAAGACCAATGAAGACAGCGTTGCCAGTGACAACAGGGGTGTCGCGACCTTTCAGATCGACCCGGCACGCGTCCCCGTCGACGGTGACAAAACGATCGATGTATCGAACGCGAAATTGCCGCCGAGGCAGCACGCGGACGGCCACAGGAAGACCAGCCTCCCGTTGAATCTGATCGGCCAGAAACGCAGGAGGGCACCAAGATTGGCCAGGTTACGGCGCAACGACGATCAGGTGGATCCCGATTGCGACGCGGACGAGGAGAAGCTTCCAGCTGGATCGAGACCGTCGGATGGCAATGGGCCGAAATCGGCACCGGTCACGCCGACCGAGGAGAAGAAGTCGCCGTTTTCGAAGCTGCTCTGGAAGAAGCACGCGCCCCTGTTTCACGAGAATCCCGAGGACGTGGTGCTCGTCAGAGTGTCCTCGTTGCCCGACCAAGACTTCCCTCAAATGGAGAACGAGACGCTGTCGGTGAAGAATCGTGGGATGGGTTCGAAGGAGGGGCTCTCCGCGAAGAAAAGGGCTGTGTCGCCTCTGACTTTACGCTCGGACATATCGGCCAAGAGGTTGTCCGAGTCTGATAAGGACGTCAGCCAGCTGAGCCCGGTGGACCTGAAAAAGTTCTCGCTCTCGAGATCGAAGGGCAACGACGTGGGCGTCAGCTGCGATCTCCCAGAAGACGACAATGTTGAGTACGTTGGCAGCGCTGATAGCGGGAAGTTTGATCGTATGGAGAACGTCGAGGTGAAGAAAATAATGGACGAGCAGAGCTCCAGATCCGGTTCGGTGAGTTGCCTTCATTTTTCTTTAGCTTTTCGAAGATCTGTTGGCGCATGTTGTCTATCTCTTCTTTTTCATTCCTAAAGTTTAGTACCTACTTAGAAGAGTCAGATAAAATTTTGTAAGATACCAGTCAACCTTTTCGAAACAGTCTGTATATAGAATATTTAAACAGCTTGGATCTCCACTTGGATTAATGAAATGAAACGGTTTCAGCTACCAATTTCTCTTCAATCCTTGTTGTCGAAGATCCGAAGTGGTTCTGGCTCGTGCTGCCCGAACAGTCCACCGTTGGAGTCGTTCACTTGCTCCGACATGGCCACCCAAACTTCGCCGGCTATTTCGAGAAGTTCGAGCTTCACGTGGGTCAGCGATTGCGAATCTCCTCGAGGTAACTTTCATCTCTATTCGCGAGCATCGTCGCAACTTCTCCCGCCTTTTCCAATCGATCATTAATCGAACCTCTCCCCCGACTTACACTTCAATTTAAAGCCAAGTTAACCGAACGATCTACTTCTATACATTCGCATTGGCAATACGAGATATATCCATGATTCGTCGCAAAGAGTAATGTGATTAATCGTGCGGAGTATGTTCCGCGAGCATTTGCATCAATTTTTCATTTCGTCAGATAAATTTACTCTCTCCTTACTCTTGCACGAACGTTACGAAACGCACGTACATAAACTGAATAAATTAGCTGTTTGGCTACTAGTAGTTCAGGTTAATGATGATTGATACCATTTTGTCCATTCATTTATTCACAGCAGCGATATGTTATCCTTGGTCAGAAACATTGCTATCAACAAACCTGGCTGTCCTCGACACAATTATTTTTATCCCTCAACGATTGCGGTATTCTAAATTGATACAGCTTCTAATCCCCAGCGAATTTAAGTCGCTGGAATATTGGAAAATGTGAAAGTTTAATGAAATGGTCGAACCCAGATGCATTACTCTGGTCTTGAAATTGATGTTCGCAGCGGAATCGCAAATGGATTCCCAGTCGTTGCAAGACGAGAGCACGTTGGACCCAGCTTCTCCACAGGACACCGTAGACGACGACAATAGATCCTCGTCCTCGTCGCAGGATCTACTTCAGAGCATGGACGAGATTTCCTCCGGAAGCCTGTCGCCGGATACAACCGACAGAGCATCTCCGCTGGAAAGTGGAATCGGCACCGCCAGTCCTCCAAGAAGTACAGATCGACGGATAGCTAAGCGTAAGTCGATTATTCCTCGTAACGATATTACCTCTTTCTCAGAAATTGCTACGAATCTTCCTTCGAGCGAATTACACCGAAGAGTTCGTGAGAAAATTGAAAATGGAACGGGGCTGCTCGAGTTCCCACTTAGTTTTGTACTTCATGAACGGAGATAAAGGGAAAGAAAATACAGTCGAAATTTAAAGCGAGAAGAATGTTTTTATTTCTGATTTTATAATCTACTATAATCATTTTTAATATCAAATTTACAAGTTAAGTTCGGTTACCCGAAGATTCTGATTTTTTTTTATATTGCGCACGTTCGTAGAGGACCTCAATAGAAGTATCAGACAATTTTTCATTTGTGTCTATTTTCGGTTCTTCAGGAAGAAAACACCCCTTACAAGTTAATAAGTGTTTTCCTATTTATATTGAAAACTATAACAATTTTTTATATCTATAAAAAAATTGTTATATAGAGAATTTAATGGTTTTTTATACTGTATAAAACTATGTAATCGAATTGTTTAAAACTTGTGGTGGGGAACAGTTTACTATTTGAATTATAAATTTTAAATAATTTGATTACACAGTTTTATAGATCATAAAAAGCTGTTAAGTTTTCATTGTAATATTTTTTTTTTATATCTACTATAGTTTTCACGATATACAGGAAAGTAGGAAATCACTCACTAGGGTAGTTCCGGGATACTTGGTCATACTTTTTTGTAAGGCTCTCACACAAAAAGTTTCCCTGAATATTTTATCCCTAAAGCTAGTATTCCAAAATGTGATCAGCAAGTGAATAAAATGTAAATAAAACCAAGACAGAGGGAAGATTAATAGTCCAGTAATTGATGATGTTTTTCTGCTTTTTATTATAGCCCCGTCGTCCACCAAGTGCCATCGAAAGGAAACCTGGGAGAGGATCCGGCGACGGCCGTCAAAGTTGAGCTCGCGAAACGACAAGCATTCCCAAGACGTGTGGATCAAACGCGAGAGCGTGCACACGCAGACGAAAGAAAACGATGACCACTATTCCCAGGATGCGGTGGACAGCAGCAGCGGCCTCGACGACACCCTGCCGAGGATCAAGCCCCTAAGACCGACCAATCTGCCGTTGTGTAAGTTTCATTAACGTGCACCGGTGCCACGGACGCGCTAATCGAGCCTCTAAACACGCTCCATAGTCGCGCATTCAAGGGGCAACATGCAAATTGCATGGCTTGAAAGCTCGTCGCCTAAAAGGACAATATTTCCCACTGTCAAACACCACTTTTGTCCCGTCCGTTTGCGAAGCAATTAACTGACTCGCGCGGCTTTGATCGCAGAGAAGTTTCGATGGGAATTAGCGTTACCCCTTTGGTCGACAGAAATATAGATAAGGGTGTTATAAAAATCCATTACCTCGTCAGATACAAATAGCGCATGTAATGATCGTTACTTTTACGTGGAAATTGGCTACGCATTTCCTGTCTAACAAGTTTGCGCACAAACGATACTTTTACCCTGGGATACCTTAGTGCATAATCTTGCTGTGTAATTCGTACATTATTGGTAGAATAGAATCTCTACACTGTTCCATAGTAATTATTAATCACCAATGCGTATATGATTGTCCATGGCTCGTTATTTATGTTTGAGCATGTATTAAAAATTTCTCGAGCCGCCAGCAGTGCATCCGCAGGTATTAGTGTTGCGCTTGCAGTCGTCGTGTGCGCGTCTTTTAGTGAAAAAGTCCGGTCATCAATATGGGGGTGTAAAAAAGTGGCTTCTTCGATTAGTAACGCGTTACGTAGTGTTTACACCGATCACCTTATCGCGACGGAGTGCTTGATTCGCTTGATTCTCTCGTCGATAGGCCTGTCCACTACTGCCAGCAGTTCCTTAAGCTCGGGTGAACTGTTGGAGACGCCACCGCGTGCACCATCGTCCCCTTCCGCGGCGAGTCTTCAGCTGAAACCGGAACCCCTGGCCGTGGAGATGGGCGGAAAGTGCAGCAGCGCCCCCTTGTTGGAGAACAACGACGCGGAGAAGGCGAACGGGAAGGTGCCTGTGAGTACCACCTTACAATTGCCAACAATTCTTCTCGTTCATTGTCTATAAAAGTAAGGGCATGCAAAATGTTTAAGATTCTGGTAGATTTGCGAAAGACTTTGACGCCTTGAAATGTTCTCCCTTCTTAGAAATCGGAACGATACCTACATACTTCTAATTCTTCAGTATTCGCGTACAGATTCTTTGCTGAAGTTTTCTTAAGTTTAAGTACGTTAGTACCGCAAGACAAGTTTGAAAATTTTTATTTTATTTACACCAAAATGTCATGAGCTGCTGAATTTTGGTAGCCGTGTAAGAATTCAGCTGAGATAATGTTTACCCAGACCCTTCGTGTTGTATAACAGCTGCGTCGAATCGATTTAGTACTTTCTCCAATAATCAGCATTGAGAATATTCGGAATTTCCGTGATCAGCCATCGAATAATCAGCATTGTTCAGCGAATTATCGCGAAAGTCAGCAAGCTCTCCGCGCCGTTTTAACTCGAAGCACCCTAAAAAGTTAGAACAATGCACGCCCGTGGCTCCGTTCCCCTTCGCGATCGATCAACAGTTGAGCGATACGAATGATAAATAACCGTGCTGGCCCGGATAGACTGACAACTGTCCAGCCCCATACGAAACGGCACCGTGTGCCAGAGAGATATTTCTTTAAATATCGATAACAAGCCCAGGCATGGCTCGAAGGCAGTACGAAGTTCGGGGTTTAGCTGTAAGAGTATCGTCCTAGCTGTTCAATAGGGAGCATTAATCACGTGGCAGTAAAGCGTGTATGGCATTTGGCATCGAGATTACCAAGCGGAGATACGTTCCTCGGACTGTTGCTCCGTTCGGTGATCCGCGGTTATGGGCCACCATTAGTCTCTGCCCACGTGGAGCGTGTACGTTTGCGTGGCATTGACCATCGCGAACACGGTATTTGTATTTTACTCGGTTGTACCGTGGCATGTTGAGCCCGTGTGGGCCGTTCGCGGCGAGGGCCGTCGTAAGATTGACACTTTGTTGTCACGATGAACCTTAATTTCCCCTTCGTGACAGGTATATCTCTCCACCTGCTACGTATGGCCGGTCGAATATCTTGCAAATTAACCGATTCGCGGTGAATTGAATCGATGAAACGAGCCGTTCTTTCACACCCCGTTCCGAACCACTGCCCTGCCCGCCACGGTTTATTGTTCGTTCGCTCCTTCCTACTTGCCAGGAGATATTCTTTTGGGTGGAGTCACGTAGGTCGACGAAAGTAATTCACTCTAATGAACTCGTTTCTCTGGTGAATTTCGAACGGGATTAAAAACGGTAAAGTCTATCGAGGACGACGAATGTTATTGGTGTTTGTCGTAAAATTCAAACTTTATTAGCCAGATGGAGATCTGAAATTTCCCTTCTCAGCGGGGCTCTCGTCTCTTGCCTTGATATCTCGCACGTCGATCGGATTTTCTTTAATACAACATACAGCGTGGCGGTGATTGTACAATTGATATTTGTTGAGTGTGATGAACTTAATTCTGCTCACCGCGGGTATCTCCACCTACTCTCGCAATTATCTTGTGCACTTATCTTTCGAATGAATTATAGATAATATCGATTCATGAAAAGCTAGCTGTTCAACTCGGCGTTTTTATTCAGGGTGTATCTCTTTTACGATTAGGATGCTTTTATTAGGAAAAGGAGTGGAAATAGTTCGGTTGAATGGACTTGAATTGACAGTGGCAAATCGGGTTTATATTCGAAAACGAGGAGATCCTTCAGCGAACAGAAGGATCGATACTCGTTTGAGCTGCTTGCTAATCTTAGACTACCTCTAGGTCAATAATTATTTTGCAGTTAATTAACTAGTCATAGTTTCCGTAGTCCCTTCGTCGTCGTCGATCAGTTCACAGTTATTTCTCCATTAAATCGCGTGTTTAGAATCCCTCCTCTACGATCTCACGTAAAAATTCGAATTTAATTCGCACTCCACGTTAACCGAGAACACTTGACGCGTTACAAGGTTTGAGGTCTAAATTTAATACGCTCCATTTTTCTTCCCGTTGATTGAGAATCCCTTCTAGCACAACTCCTCGACTCTATAATTCCGTGGCCTTGTCCTCAAGGAACAGATTTACCAAGGTATCATCGAACAAGGCGAAGGAAAGGAGCCAAGTATCGCTCCGTGTCCCAAGGGATGCAATAAATTCTTGTTCGTTGACGTCCTATGGGCAAATAGCGTGAGGAACCTCTATATTTATCCAAAGGTCTTCTTTGATATCAGCTGCCCTGGGTGTCGCAGCGCGATCCCGCAACTGCGTCAAGAAAATTGTTCGGTGTTGAATGATGGCAGGCTCAGAGTACTCACGAGTCCACGTAACAATTGAGTAATACCGTACGTAATTTACGGGGGAATTTTAACTCGACCCGGTTGGCAGGTCTCACCCTCGTCACCGTGAACGGTGGATGTCCCGTCTCTACGTAAATTGTTCAAGGTCAGCCTGGATGCTTTGATGCTAAAAACGACCCTTCGCGTCGATGCACAACCGCGCAGCCAATATTCTGTTTACCTCGAGCGGCTTTTTGCTGCCACAGCCGCCGGGATAAAATAACATTCGAACTTCTACATAGAACAGGACGTGGAAATTCGATTTCAGAAAAATCCGCTGAAACTTCAATCATTGGAAGTTTGGAGAATCTTCGTGTAATGATTAGTACTTACGGTGCTTGAAACTTTTCTAGTCGATACACAAAAAATGTTAAGAATCACGTTTGGCAGAGGAAAGGGGAAACGGTAGGAATTCTTTGATACGTTAATAGACCATCCAGTTGTTGCACAATTACTTCCAGCCGAGGCTAAAATTAATTTACTTGCTTCACTTGGAAAAACAGACGCGAAGCTTTTAACACGCTCCCCACAATAAATTTTCTATGAGACCTCGCGTTACGTCGCCGTCGCCCACGTCGCTAAATCTTTTCGCCTTTTCGCTCGTCGCTACCTTCCCAGAGCGAAACGAGTCGAGGGAAATTCCTTTTTGCGAGAGAACTAAACGCGCCAGGCAATGAATGTTCCTCGTACACTTGCCGGGCAAAGAAGAATACCATTTTTAGCGTCCTACTCTTTGACAGATTATCTTGCAGAAGCTCTAGCTCGTCAGTGATTCCATTTCTGCGAACAACCGCGCGTTTTAAACGCGCCCGCGTACGTTGCAGGGCGAACGTTCGTACGAGTAAGGAAATAAATCAAAACACCGGGGCCTGTGTGCGCAGCATTCTGTTTGCTTCGAATATTCTCATCCCCGGGTATCAAAAATAGCAGCAGCGCACAAAGTTTCCAGCGCAGGGAATGTTATTTACTCGCAATTTATCGATCTTCTTGTAGTCTAGCTGGGTTTAGTGTCCATAAATCCTGAACGTCTTTTATAATCATCCCGCGGAGTGGTTGTCATTAATCGGTGCGCGAGATAGTTAAAAATTGATAATTCAGTCGGTGCAGCATTTTTGACGCTTCGAACAACGGTGTTATTTATAGGCCCACTTGGCTGCGCAGCTTTCAATAAATCTAGAATCTCGAATGCGATTCTGAAATATGCGGGTAGTCGGTTTCGTTTAATTGCACGTGACGATGCAGTGACTTATGTTTGATACTCGCTGCGTATTACCATTGAGAAATTTTCGTGTCGTCTCGCGTAGAGGATTACGTCTGAATTTTATGAGCAAGATGAACGGGTGCCTTCTTCTTTCGTTTACATTCTTCACCGATCACTCTTTCAAATGCTACATTGCCGTTCGGGGATAGCGTAAAAGTTCCTTTCTTTACGGCAGGGGTACAATAACAAAAGAAAAGTAAAATAAATAAAATGCTGAAGAAGCAAAAAATCTTTTCAGTCGCACTTCCCTACGCGAAATAGCATTTTCATTTGCAGCAACCTGATAATTACAAAGTGGTTGGTTGAGACAGAGCAACGCACCCTGCAAATCGAACTCAGAAACAACGTTGTGGCTATTAAAGTCCTAGTTACATACAGGCCTGTAGTTTAGACCTCGAAGCTACAAGTCGAGGTGCAATGATTTTTTCGCTCCTCGGCGGAAGTTCCCCTTCACCTAAGGCCCTTTTGCGCGCACAACCCACACACGATGGCTATTAGAGGTATGAGGGATGCCAACCGATTAATACGCCGACATGGCTCGCTGCCCCATTAGCTTTGATCACTCGCGAACACCGGCACACCGATCCCCTGTACGTGTGTATCGTGAAAACATATGTTTGCCGAGGCAATGATGCTCACTCGTGCGCAAACTGCCACCTCGTGTACCCGACACTTCATTGATAATTCGCATTCACCGTTCGACCCCTGCCAGAAACCACTCGATAAACCACTTTTCTCCAGTTCCCGCCCTACTTTCCCACAATGTCGATTATGTCACCCGAGATTCGGCGGCGAAGCTTATCGCGAGAAGAAATGAAACATGTCAATCACGATTCAGGTTTCTTAGGATTGAAGGTTTGCTGTTGATGTTCTAGTACGACGGAACGGTAGCTTGCGAAGGGGATGCGAATTCAGTGCGATTGATTGTGCTATTCTGTTCGATTGGGTGAAGTTAATCAGTTCGAATGCGCAGCCACGCGGAATCATGTTTTATTAGATATTCCGCTTGCAATTAATCAGCTCCTTGTACGAGCAAATGCGTGCAAATGTTTGCGTGCGAGCGCACGCAATTAGACCAAGGATGCGTTCTTTCCACGGTTTAATGAGTTTTCGTACGATCATCTTATGGTCAGCCGGCGGATAAAAAGAAAAATATTTGCCGAGGGGAACCGATCGACGTTTTACGATACCGTTCGAGGTTGAAGTCGGAAAACAAAGTTTTAACATCGACGAGCAGATTTTCGCGCTGCATCTTGACGGAGGTTTGTGATTCGGCGGTAAAAAGAGGGAAGGTTAGCGAAATCTTGGAAGAGCAAATAAAGTTTTCTTGGCCTGTTTCATCAGAATCCTCTTTGAAGTTATGCAGCTCGTAAAAGAAGGGGGGGAGGAGGCCGTCTATTGGGCATTGTTCGAGAAAAATATTTGCAACTTCGTGTCCGTTTTTTTGTAAATACACCGACATTTCCAACGGCTACAGGCTGACGTTTACAGCCTTCGTACGATTAAACGCCTATTTTACTGCTCCGTATTTTGCGGCGAAGGACAATTAGTTTCGTCAGCTTTGACTCGTTCTGTCGACTTCTTGATACTACCTTTTCTAAACATCGCGGTGTTTAAGTTACGGGGACGGGATGTAATGTCGCGCCCAGTAAATTATTTTCGCGTGTCACGGATGATTCACGGGCATTTGGAAGAAAAATTCAATTTTCGCAGCTCGCCTCACAGGAAAGATACTACCTTCCTTTCCAACCAATATTTTACTCATATTTTGTTTGGCATTGACCGTTAAAATTTACCTATAGAATTCTTTTTACGATGACGATCCTGTCAGTGTTTCCCACAGAAGTGACCCAAAGAGTCAGATGATTGAAAGTAATGACAAAATCCTGAAATTTCCGTCACTCTAGTTGATGCCACTCACTTCTCGGATTTTAGGAACCGGCGGATCAAAACCTCTGGCACCCCCCTCATTATCGTGACGAGAAATTTCGTTCCGAAAACTTATTAATACCGCGAACTAAATTCCCTGGTGGAAAATGTCGTCCACCCACGCGTTGTCCTTTTTTCTTCTTATAAAACTATATTCGCGCGATGTTTAATCGATGGGTGACCGTGTTTTGTGCCAGCATGGCGGGCAAGGTATAGGTAATGATGTATGATATTTGTTTCTTCGATGTTGGGTCTGGCTCGATATCGCATGTGGGTCATGGCCCGTTCCCTCGTTTCCCCGTTGCCGAAGGATAACCCCGTGGTTTTTCTAAATACACGCCTCCGCAAGTGCGGCGCGCGGTTTTCAACCCGCTCCGTGGCTGGTGAATATGATAATAATATCCGCCCACGGCAATTTGGACGTCGTCGCGCGTACCGCGGCCAATTAACGAGCACAATGATTCGAATGCAATTTGAGACGCCCAATCATCGGCCATCAGGCCGGTAATTTTGTGCCGGTAAATCTGCTGGACGATAACCAGGCGGGGCGATTTAATTATTAACGGGCCGCGGGGGTGTTTTGCCGCGATCGCCGGTTAAATCGCGTCGGAACGTTTGGCGCGACGTTGATCCGCGACCGGCGGATTGATTGAATTTTAATATCGCCGGGGATGATTGGAATATTCGGGTTGCATCGGGGTTACCGTCGGGCGGGAACGGCGCTCCTTTATTTCGCGCGTGGCGGACGTTGAGAGGCGTGTGACGTTATGGTGCCGAGGGAACGAATCCATAAATCTTCCGTCGTGGTTTATGCTTAGATAAAGGCATCGCTGTTGCGAACTGGGACGCTCAGGACCATTTGTATTGCCTTCGGGTCGATGATAACCTGATGGAATGATGGCGAAATCACTGGTTTTATTGTTGACGCGTTGGTACCGCTTGTGCGTTTGTAGGCTTTGAATAACATAACTTTGTGATTTTATGTTGTGATTTTTTGTTCTGAGAATTTTGTAATGAACCAAGTCCAGAGAAGTTTAATAAACTTAGGTGTAGATAATAAGAAGGGTAACCAGTGATGGGATACTTCTCAGTGGAAAGTAAATCGATACGAAGGAGTGTCGCATATTGTAGAGTCGGTTAATATTCTTCGAAATCGTAATTAATAAAATTTTTCCTTTGCTTGCAGAATTTGCAGCAGCCACGCTCGCAGTCGGAACGACAACTATCAGGTGCGTTTTCTACGAACACAGTATGTATTGCTTCATTGCTTCGTAGGAAAGTTAGAAATCGGTAATAGCTGTGCAGTTGAGCTGTACTATTTCCGAGTCCGTCAAACTTTTAATGGCCATCTGCGTTGGCTCTTGTTCACTGATCTCTGCTATCAAAGCGACCGATTGAAGTCAGTGCTTAAGACGTCCCTCCCGAGTTATTTTCTCGCTCCTAACTTTGTACACAAGAGGGTGTCATTCAAGTTTGACAATTCAGTGTGAAATTTGCTGTTTCTAGCGCCTGATTTCTACGCACGCGCGAATATGCTTTGCAAAGTGTTCGTTCAAATTCAGAATAATTCGACGTACAACTACGACTGAGGATTATAGTGAAACACGCTATCCCCTTCTATTCGCTTTGATAGTTTCTGGATTCTACATAAATTTATAATCAAACCGAGGTACCTTCAATTCACTCAGTACCTCAGTCGAAGGCTACATTAAAATTCAAAGTAATTCCTCTTCAAATACTTCAGAGTCCCAAACGAACGCATAGGTACCGTTTGAAATTAATAATCCACAACATCTGTTAGGCGGGCCATTGAGAAAGCTTACCTTTCCGCGTTCACCGTCCAGAAAATGCAAACTTGTTCCGTTCTCAGTGATCGACTGGTTCGAAAAGCGCTCTCCTAAACCATGGCCACTGAAATATTACCGATGTCCTGCACCTCGGGACCCGTCGTGCCCGGCCTCTCCTTGTTCAATTCCCGTCAAGCTTCCACTCCGTCGGCGGGGTGATTTATTTCGATCGAAGCAGGGGCAATTTGTCGCCCCCGGCGCGAACGAAAGTGGCCTGCACGTCCGCGAAACCGCTGGCGTGGGTTAATTCTTAATTTTAGCCCTGGGTCAGCACGCCTGGCGCCGGAAGCTTTAATCACGGCGAGGTACCGAGTCGCGCCTCGAGAAAGCAATTAGCGCCGGCTCGCGAACGCGTCGATAATTAATTAAACTTTCGCGATCGATTCCCCGCGTTGTTTCCGCGCGGGCGAGCCTCGCTTCGTTGTATTGTACGAGCCTGGCTTCGCTCACGCGGCCAGCGTATTTCGGGGCCTCCGCTCGCAATTCTTTGATCACCGCCCTCTGGATAGAAAGCTGCCGGAAACGCTAGGCCGACGAAAGGACATCGCAGAAAGTAGTAGAAACGAAGACGCGCACCACCTGTAGACGCTCTCTCCACCTGTGCTTTAATCTTTGATCAGACAGACTGCGGTTTGGGCCTGTTCCTAGCTGCACTTTGTTGCCCTGAATCTAAAATAAGCTAGTGTCAGCCGTCTGCCGTGGTATTTGTGCCTTTCCTCAGGAAGATGCAGGGAATGCAAGTCGAAGTAATGAATGGATGATTATTTGTCCACCGAAAGGTGCTTTCTTGGCCCTTCAGACCCCTTTCTGCGAATTAAGTGACGCGGCAGGGTTGCATTGTGCTTGGCTACTTGGAAGATCTCTGCTTCCACGAGGTTTTCCGAGCTCTACGGAAAGCCACTGTTTTCGGTGCTACTCCGTTTAATCAAGGTAGAAACAGATGCTGAAGTGCTATTAGCTGGCGGATGTGTCATTGTTCGCCGTCGAAGCGATGCTTTCTTCTGTAGTCCTCAAACTTCTTATACGATAAGTAGGCCTTTCAGCACTTAGGGTGTTCGCGGAATAAAAGGCTGGCAAAGAATAGGGAAGAAATCGATGATCCAGAAAATGAACTTGCACGTGTTCGACTCTATTTAACCTTATATCAGAAATTGATTCTACGCTGACGTCATTATCGGAAAGGTCGGAGGCATTGTTTCGGAAATATGGCGGGTATCGATCTCGACTTGGGGGACGGTAGGTTCGTGCACGCGACGAAGCGCGCCGCTATGGATTAATGTCAAGATTATTCCTTTCCATCCGAGGATGATGGGATCGAACGAGGTATCCGTGCACTTCCGCGCGAAGAATGTGTGTCATCCAGGTGTTATGGATTCAGACGCACGTGTTAGAAACGCGAACGTTGCAGGCGAATTTGAATACGAGGTCTACAATTATGCAAATTCGGTATCGTGATTTACCGAGCTTTTTATAGGGTAGGATGCAGCGTGGAAATATGTATCCTGCTCGGGGTAACATATTAAGGGGGATTTTTTAACAGTTTTCCCGTGGTTAGTGCTTCGAAATGACGGTGAATTATAGTCATCCTGAGAAATGTGGCCACAATCAGCTGCGAGATGAATCGAGGCACTGAGAGCAAAAAAAAAAACAGCCTAACCCGCTTTGTACAAAAATTATTTTTTCCTATTTGATATGATTACTGCAGCCTATTGGAATACATTATTGCTACTAACTCAATTTCGCAAAAAATGTGGGTTAATCCGTTTTGATCTCAATGCCTCGAAAGAAGAATACAGTGTAAGTGCCAAAAATCAAATTCTATAATATAGTATTGCCATTGGCAAGTAGAACATTTTCCGCTGAATATTTTGTTTTTCTTAATTTTGGCTCTTACAGTGTTTTCTACAAGGGCTCTTCAATTCCTTTGCGTAATCGGGAATATGAATCAATTCGGTGGCTGAACGTGCTCCAATTTCTTAAAATCACTTGTGCTTTTCTTGCTCAACTTATTTAAGTTGCAAATACGTCCAGATTTTTCAGTCGATTATTTCAAGAGGAGGATCACTAGCATACTCAACCTTCGTCATATTCTTAAAGAAATACGTATTGTTCAGAAAAGGATTATATATTAATAGGTGATCTGCAAAAAAACAGTGTATGTTTTCTCCATCCGCGAAGTTTGATTAAAAAAGGTCCAATACTTCATTCATTCTTAAAATACGAGGTTCACTGGGTATGTTTGCCAGTATATTGCAAATGACCTATCGAATCGTGGAACGTGGAGCTGTTTTTAAAAAGAAAATGCCACCTTGCACTGTAGCATGGCGAAGTATACAATTTACGTATTAGTGAAGTATCGCTTTCGCGTTGCAAACAGAATTATCGGGGAAGCTCTCAGCCCTTCGATACGGTAATTAAAAATCGATGCTGTAAAGTGCAGTTACATTAAGCTTAAACGCACGGCGGCATCGGATGTTTTATGATTTCCGTATCGAAACGATGGGGCAACATTTTGAAATGAATATTTCGGATGAAATTCCGTATCATTCTTATTCTAATATATAAAGTAACGTGTGTCTAATACATTTGTCATCGTCACGAGCCCTGCACGCGAGAAATTCACCATATTCCATGTGCACGCTTCCTTTTTCTACTACATCAGACGCATATCTTACCTTGATATACAAGGGAACAAAAGAGAGATACTTTATTTCGAAATATTGCCACATTCGATTAATACAATGGATCTAAAAGATGCGTTGATTCCGATACCCTTATCATCCGTGGAAAGTGGTTGAAAATGATTGTATATCTGTTTTATATGACTTTAATTCCGAATATGGTTGAAAGCTTCGAAGATTATCGTACACAGTAATCGAATCGTAGAGTGAGTCAAGTTTACATTAAGGAACCTCTGTTAGTAGGGCCTGAAATCGGTATACACCGTGTACTTGCACGCTAATGAATTCAGTTGCCACATTCGTGGGCCATTAATCAAACAGGGGTTCATACATTTGTCAGGCTAATGCATTAATTCGTGCATAAGGTAAAGTCGCGTCGCGATACAGTGTTCTAGGTCCGTCGTTATTTTTATTAAGTCTTTAGGAAGAAAGAAATTGTTATTTTTATGTCTCTCGAGAATCCTACAATGAGAAATGTAGATGTCAAGGCACGAAGACAGAACTCGTAGATTTCTTTGCATTAAGAAAGTAATTTATTTCACTTTGTGCTGACTTAGACTTCCAATTATTTCCTTCATTTTACTACTTTCTTTACTTGCTTTTCAGATTAAAATGATCTTTCACAAATTCATTTCACTTGAAAAGGCACACTGTTTTTCTTCTTAAATATATATTATATATATATTGCAAAATATTCGCCCCTTTCTTTTCTTGCATACTATGCTTGCGTAACGACGAAAAAACAACCATCCACCTACCAACCAAAAAAGGGCCTGCTTCACGCTACGTCGGCTTTAACATCGGAAAATTCTTGCACGCTCTTTATTCATTTTTCATCCCTGACAGACTTTAATGGTACTAAAAACTTTATGGACGGAAGAAGAAAACGTCGTTTAGGTCCGCGGTGATCGAAATTTCTCTGGCATCTAAATATGTCCTATTTCAATTTTATTATTCAATTTACCTAGTAGGAGAATATTCTGTATCACACTACAGTGGGTGGCCAAATTATTATACTCAAATAAAAAGGTTTGAGATTTTGTAAGTTTAAGCGATGGAATAAAATAGATGTCTCGTTTTTAATGTTATAATATTATTTTTTAATACTAGTATATGTATTTAAGAATGCAAGTTGAAGAATGTTTAAGACTATATTGCACGAGAAATACAATTACTCAGTATTTCATGACTCCGCCTTTAGCTTTTATGACTTGGATTCGGGGTGGCATGCTTTCAATGCATTCTGTGGCTACTTCCTGCAGTTTTGGAATATTCTGCCATAATCTAATGATATTCTCTATTATTTCTGTTTTATTTGTAATAATTTTATCCCCACCCTTTTAAAAACAAATGAGATTTATATGTTGGAAAATTACTCGCAATATTGCCAGATGTTGTAGCTAATCAATGAATGAAAAAACAATAACATTCATGCATAGTTACTTTAATTACAGCCACGACTTTCACAGATTATGACGAAAATGTTTTGAATACCTATAATAATTTGCCCACCCTCTATACTCTATCAAAAGTGACAAGAAACTCTCTTGTTCGTATTTTTATTCAATTTTCATCCTGGACACACTCGAACGTCATTGAAGAGATTCCCTATACCAAAGGGAAAACGTTACTTCGATGCACGTTGTTTGCCGTGTATCCTTCGTCGAACACAAGCATTCAAATTACCAAACAAAAGAGTAGCTCGTTTCATACTACGCTACATTGAACGTGGGAGAGCTCGCCACCTTTTTCGTTTATTTTTTTAACCTTTACACCCTTTGACGATACTACAAAGCCTACTTCCAATCAGAAGCTTCATGTTTATCGATACCTATCTCCTATCTAAATATCAGAAAACTCATCTATCAGGCTTCGATGATCCCTCCAAACTCATCCTTATTTTCCTGCTCACCTAGAATACTACACTACCTCCACACTTCAGAACACCTTTCCTACACTTCGTTCACCTTCCACCCCCAACACCCTTCAATGACTCCGCCAAGCTCGTTCTTATCTCCATTTTCGCTAGTCACCCACAATTCCGAGTTACCCACTTGAGACCACAGAATTGCACCACCACGCTTCTCCATTCACCTTGCCCGTATCAGCAGCCTCGAGCCGCGAGCGACGATGATTGAGACCCCCTCGTCCATCGTCGAAACGGCCGCTGCGAGCGGCTGACACGCGAGGGATCGTTCCACTTGGATCCATGGATCCTCGGAGATGCGTCGGCGCGCGTATCGAGCAGCAGGTGATTTGATCGGTTCGCGAGGGAAAAAATGTCGGGGAGACGCTTGCGCTGCGGCGGTGACGGCGGTGGCGACGGTGGCTTTCGTCCCGTCGGCCAATGGAGCACGGTGCCAGTCGTCGCTATCACGAGCACCGCGGCGCTGGCCGCAGTACACCAAGCGGCGTCCACGCGACTCGCGACGCGCGCGTCTATCGTTCCTCGAGGGGTCCTCGAGCCTCCCTTTTTCGTCGAGAACCGTCGTTCGTGTGCGCGATAATTCCACGTCGGACGGAGCAGGCCTCTTCTACGCGGCTTCTCTCATTTTAGGTATCGATCCCAGTCAGATCGATGCTCGCTACGTTGCGCATCGAACGTACCAAACTAAAATCGAGTTCGACGAAGAGTATGGCAGCGGTACAGTTTCGACTCGGACACTTCTTTCGATTCAGAATTCTAGTTTCGAAATCTATCCTCTGCCCCGGACAAGTGACTCTGCCGGAGCACTGAGTACTTCTCTTTTATGTTGGGTGATGATTGCTTGTATTTGAGGCTTCTGTGATGGTGTGGAGGATTTTTGGAGTTTCCCGGAGAGGGTTTCAAGTTTGGTGGAATTGTGAGGCGAGATTTCGTGGCTGGTTTTGCGCGCCAATTTCGTCGACGCCGCTCCGGGATATTTACAACGGTGTCCATGCTGTTTCGTTGCGATTGTCGAGTGACAGTTGATTTACCTGTGGGACCGTTCAATGGTTGTTTCTCTGGAGTACCTTCTGAGATGTTTTGTACATCTGTGACGGATGTTTTCTGTAAATGTTCGGTGCTTGGCGATCAGTATTCAACATCGCGCTGTCATTTTCTCATTAACCAGTTCTGGCTTGCTTTTCCAAACGTCTATTTATTGATTATTGATTACTGGGCTCTGGAGGACGAGCTTCTGCAGGCTAGTTAAAAGTTAGGAACATTGAATCTTCGTTTTCTAATTTAAGAACTTCTGTCCGATGGTGCTCTCAGGGCCGGTACGGCGTTGAAAGTTTACCTGAATGATGTACTGTTTCTTGAGGGAATCCTTATTAGTTTTATACAAGTTTTATACGTGGCAGGAACTTCTAAATCGTGTTCCGCGCCATCGTGGAAGATGTTTGTAATGGAGGAACAAGGAAAACGTAATTTCGAACGTTTATAAGTTTGAACAGTGTATCTCTACCTTGAAAAGATTATCTTCATAAAATTGTGTTCATAGTAATGTTATAAGAATGTTAAATATTTTCGTCGAGATTCTAAAAACAAGTTCACTATTTTTCAAAGCATGTATTTGTTTGTATGTTACTTTCCCCTTGATTCTCACTGTTTCTGTGCTGCCGAGGTTGCAGAAGCAGTTGGGACAGTTGACAGTGAAACAAATGAGTCTACGTTTATTTTCTTGATTCTATCTTTGGTATTGATACTTCCGAAAAATTTCTGATTGTATTGAATTTATCTTTCGCAATATGGAGAATAATTAGAAAACGTGTCATGATTAATACTTATTCCAAGACACGCGCGTGGTCACAGATTTAACGAGAATATATTTATAGAGTGATAATCGATTTAATAATTAAGAAGCCTTTTTTTAATTTTAGCAGTGGACTAGCCTGGCCTAATAATACTCACTAGGGAGCACGCCCAACCCGGAAATTTCGGTTAGACATAAATCACGCACGTTAGCAATGTCACGGACGTTACTCCTTAATGTGTATTATATCAACGGAGCAACGACCTGAATACGTAATGAATCTATTGTTAATTGCGTTCTTCTTATTCAAAGAAAAATGACGAAGTTTAAGTATAGAAGTATGGCGGAAGTATGATATGGAAGAAAAGTGCCATAGATTAAATCCAGTTGAAACGAAATTTGTCAAGCCTTCCGCCAAAGAACTTGACAGAAAAGAAACGCCTCCAGTGAGAAACGATTTCCCGATTTCGCGTCAGTATAAATCCTCGCGGTGTGTATCTCTCGTTAGAAGGAAGATCGGGGTTAAATATATTTGATGGTCACGATCGAGGGGGCTGGCTCTCGCGGTTTATAAAATATTTACCGCGCCGCGACACGGAGTCAAAGAGCCAGACTTTATTGACAGACGGTGCGCCGGAGTTTACAAAATTCATCCGTCGCTAATTCCCATCCGCGCTTCATTTGCGTTTCGTTCTAATTATTCATCGGCTATCTCTCGTCCGCTTCCTGTTACCCGGTCGCGACATTTATTAAGTTCTCGCGAGCAGCTTTCTGTCCCAACGTCCAATTCCGATGAACCTATGTACCATCCGCAAATTGGGCTGCCACCGAAATCACCTCGAATCGCGAATATCCAGATGCTTATGTCACTTTACGACTTCAAGTGTCAATTATCCCTTCGACCGCTACTGTCTACGAGTGAAGAACGAATTTTGTGCCTTTGAGGGTCGGGAACTGATGTGGCAGAATTCCAAAAGCTGCAATAATTCTTGAGCAAGTAGAGCAAGATCTCGCTCGGATGGTATCTCAAAGAGAAGGCGAAAATTCTCCACGAGTTGAGCCTAGGCCTAGGCGAATGATTTAATACGAGCATAACGTGGGTATTAGGCAAAATTTCGTTATTCTGCTGTGATAATTTAAGTTCGCTGTATGGTCGGAGAACACGCGCCTCTGTTCGGCTGCGTAGGCGGAAAATTCAATTTCGCATAGTCGTTTAGCATCCTTGATTGAGCGCGTTTCGAACAAACGTCTTGGTAAAGTTCAAAGGTTTTCCACGGTACACGGCGACAGTGATCACCTATACATACGTACGGTCTGCAGGAGTACGGTTCAATAAATATTGAATACGAAGGTATTAGACCTTGCATTCCGATATCGGGTGTAAATGAATATTTGGAACGTGGAGCGCGCTACTCCGTTCGTATTATGAATCCAATAAAGTGTTTGCGCTTAGACACGTTTCACTGTTGGACGAGAACACTGCTCCGTTTCCTTTCGCAACTGAATAGTGGAGACGGTGCACGTTTATACGTGCTTTCTCGCATAAATTCGATTCTCATCGTACGGTGGCGGCGTGCTGTTGGAAATAATTAGGGAATCATGCTTCTGGACGATTTGGTAGAATATTTCAGATATTATAGATTATAGATGACAAGGCACAGTTGGTATTTAGTACAAGTATCGCCCTGTCAACATCTTGTTCCTATATTTTCTAAAATTCTGTAAGTATTAGGTGCCCCTCCAAAAAACTTCATATCTTTTATTTATTTATTTGTATATACGGGAGAACTCTTTGGTACATAAAGAATAGAGAGAACCAGTAGAGTAGACTAATACATAGAAGTAGAAACACAAAAATGAAGGAAATAAAGGAAAAGAGAAATAGTACCGAGATATAAAATAAGTAAAAAAGAATAAAATTCAATGAAAGCAAGTAGAAGCTAGCAAGAATTATTATAGTGAGAAAGAGTATAGTGAGTGGCAGAAGAGATCTTCATTCACAAACACTAGAACAGCTAATTCATTTTCTCAGCGAGCATAAAAGTAGTAAAAGTATTATCGAATCCAATTATTTTGACCACGAAAATTTCCATGCTTTATTGATCAACGAATTTTTTAATTTGCAACCTCTCAGCTGGTTTTCACGGTAATAATCTGCTCGGCTTGCAGCCCGACTTCTTCCACGCCCGCGAAAGATACGAATGCAGCTTTTTATCCAGGATTTTGCTTTCACTTTATGCAACCCGCTATCAATTAATTACCGACAGTGGCTCGATCGGCTTTAATTGCGTCGCGCCTCACCAAAGTCCGGAGAGGAAACGGCCCCTCGTTACCCGCTCCCAGCGACGACCAGCCAACGTTTCAGCCTGGAATCTGTCGCGTGTGTCTCAGTTGTTGAACGACGTTTCGTAACAATGCCGAATTAAGATCGATGTCCCGATCGTGCAGCCAGATAACCGTCGTTATTGTTCGCCCCGGGAAGCGTTTAATCTTGCCATTAGTCGCGTTTGAGCAGCGCGCTTTTGAGCAGCCCGTGTCTGCTGTCGATCGAGAGAAAGGCGTCGAATTCGATGTTCGTCGGCATTGTCTCAGCGTGAACCCACTTGGGCCGACTACCACGGCCGGGAGAATTGCTCAGTGAGCCTAGGTCGAGCATTGACGAAAGGAAAGTAGGTCGATCGGAAGCTGGCAACGGTTTGCGGCGTGTGTTATCTGAGGGGACCGCGGCGAAACAGGCACGAAAATTTTTGGGAAAAGTCGTTGCTTTCAAGATCAATGCTTCCAGTCATCGATTTCAGGGATTCGCACGGATGAAATGTTGGTGTTCCAGTTTCACTTGCCTCTGTAGCTTGAGGTAACTTTAGCTGTTCCGAGTAACTTTGCTGTTCGTCGTGACGTTTCTTCTCGAGTCGAGTGAAGTCGTGTCTTTGGTCAGTGCGAGAATTATTGATACTGGGTTACGTTTGCATCGGTTAATAGCAGCGTTTCATTCATATTTAGTGGAAACACACTGTCATAGAAAGTTAAAGTTATTGTTAAAACAACATTGCGTGCCAGCTTTGTCAGTCGCTAGGTTTAAGAATATTCTTAATCTGGCCATCGATATTTCATTCGACTGGCCTATTATTATTTCGACAGAGTCTGTCGCTGTTTACAGTATGCCTTATTAATATATTTGAGGAGCAGCCTCGTTAGTATTCTAGACCCACTAAATATTAACGAATCACCATCGGAATCAACGTCCGCTAATTTTATACCGACGCAGCTCGGTCCCTTCGAAACTATTACACTTTCGAGAAATTTATATTTTCAGCACGGCGGAGAGCTATTTTTATCCGTTCGATCGTTCCAGCGGTTAAGTTCATTCCTGGTGTGCTCGTGTTCTTAATTTCGACACCGTCAGAGACTGAACCCGGAGTTATCGATCTTTCAGCCTTCTATCTACCAATATTTCTATTACTCCCGCTCCGTGCAAATGAGATTCTCTTATTCAATGCTCAGCAAACTTTAATCAATTCCTCTGCAGTGCGAAAAATCTGCCCCTAATCCCGCCACTTGCTATGTAACATATTAAATGCAATTGAAGGCTCTTCAATGAAAGTCTGCAATAACTAGGGTGTGTCCCACAATTTATTAAAATTCGTCGAACACCTCTGCTTACTCCTCAGAGCCTTCTTTTTCAGAAAGTCGAAATCACCTCCGCGACATACTGACTGTCGAACGGACCGTGTGATTTGTCAACAAGTTCTGGTTCTCGACCAGGTCCCGCCGCTAACGATTTCACAAGCGTGGCCGATTAGACAACCAGTCTTACCGGCTTATAAACAATCCGTACGAACGATACAGCGTTAATCGAGCGTTCCCGACACCTGCTTCTCTGCCGCTTTAAATAATGGCCGAAAGAAAGCATTTGGCATCGCGCGCCGTGCAGGCGTATCCACCGATGCGACCGCGCCATGAATATTAATAACCCGCGGCAATTAGTTTCACTTAAACTTAGGTTTCAAGGTTTCCAGCCTGTCGTTAATTACCGTTCAACCTCGATCCGCATGAACGATCAGGAAACATTGCTCGCCTGGTGTCGTTCAAATTTCGTTACAATTGAGAATAGCCGACGACGGTTCACCAAAGCATACGCGCAGCTAACTCGGGGGGGGCCACCCACGGAAAGAAACATTCTCCGCAGCTCGATTTTTATCCGCCGCGGGACCGTTATCGGGAAACACGAGGCCTCATACATTACACTGTCGCGCGGCACCGATCGAGGATGTGGAATAAGGAAAAATGCACGCGGGCAGATAAGCTAATGTCCGTGTAAGTTGTAATCGTTCTTTATCGATCGGCGAATTTTTCCCGCGTCGCGGCGCGCCGTCGAACACGGTCGGAGAAATCGGTCGCGGAATCTCCAATGAGAGTCGCGCGATAAAACCGTAACGGATGAGTTCATTGATGCTTATTTTCGACGCGCGGTGGCTGGCCGACTCGTTCGGGTGGAGAGATCGCCGGGGATCGTGGTCCGATTCGCTTGCGCGTCGACAATTAGCGGCCCACGGATCCGACACGCGTAGGCAATTAAGCGGGGGCACTTCTTTTCGGGCTGCGGTGGAATATCCCCCGGAAGTGTCGGACCGCGGCGAACAAGCGGGTACATAATAGGTTCCCGAGGGTCTGTCTATGAGTCGGTGGTGACTAGCGGTTGGCGACAATGCGACAAAGACTTGTTCGACAGCGGCGGACGGCGCTCGAGAAAGCTGACGGTAATTTGCATAAACTGAACGGCTCGTTTCGATTTTGTTACTCGATCGTCTCGCCGTGGCTGGCGATGAAAATTGAACGCCGGGGAGCCGTCTAAACGGCGGGCTTCTGGTGTTCTGTAGCCGGAGTCGCGGGGCCTCGTTGCCAATGAATTATTCAGGCTGCTGCTAATAGCGATAATAAACGATACCGCTAATCTCTCTAAACGGATCCGAAGCTTTGTTCGAGTGATTGGTGATCGAGCCTGGGACTAGATGCTCGGCCCCGTTGCTTCGGCACAATGGAGCGCGTTCAGAGGCGCGGAATTAGCGAGGGAATGTCGCCAGCTGAGAATCGGGATTTAAAACGATGGGGTGGAGCGAAGCCCGGTTCTTCGATTAGCCAAATTACGAAAGGAGCACCGTGCAAGTTTGTTAGCCCGCAAGCTAGTTATTCACGGGGAGTACGTTGCGTTAACTTCCGCAAAAGGGGGTTGGAAGACCGCAGACCGCAGAGGGCGGTCGGCTAAAAGTAAAGTTGTAATATGAGGGAACGCTAAAGGCGCGGCCTTTCCACCTTTATTTTTGTGCAGATCCGATTACGGTAATTACGGGACGTCGAGGATGAACGACGCCGAAAGTTTCAGCGCGCCCGAAGGAAGTTTAACGATAAAATCGGGGACAATAAGGGTGTAATTGTTAGGCAAGCTGATTTAATTCAGCGGAACATTTGTTCTTTTAATTAAGATTATATAGATTAACGTTTCTGCGACAGTAATCTATGATGGATTAAGCTTGACAGGAAAATTTATTTCGGGGGTACAAGTGACTGTCAGTTTTGTTTAATCTTAAAAGAACGACCAACTTTTTATGGGAGAAGTTATAAAAGTTTGTTCTCATTGGGAGAAAAAGCTCATTCGCAGGGAAAAGAAGGGAGCTTTTAATGAATTCTTCTGTGAAGTTACTCTGTGCTTTGTTTCACAGCCAGCAGCTGTTATAATTCGAACTCAATCACGTTTAGAAAGCACCGTCCACCAGGACTCACCCAATTTTACGCGGCGCCGCGAGTTATTGGACATCCTGCGCAAATTGCTCGGAGATCCTCGACACGCCAGTCGCCTGGTGGTCGAGTCGAAAGTTCGATGGCGTGATTAAACAATGTCCTCGAGAGATATCGGCGGCAGGACCTGTTGAAGCCGGGGGTCTCGACGGTCGAAGTGCTACAAATCGCTCGTTAGGCACCGTGATTACCGCTTTCCTTCGACAATATACACCGCGCCTTCGGCGATAAATCTTTCTGGTGTTCGTCGTCGAGAGCTGCCGTGGTAAATTCGAACCAGCAGCGCGCTTTTATGCGTCAGCGTGCACGCGAGTTAACACTCACGCCAACTTCTGCCTGTTGGACAGTTCGTAAAACGGTGCTTTCTCTTTGACACGGAATTAGCATGACGATTTTTCTCCCTGTCCGCCCATCGATTCCATCGAATTCATTTCGATTAGACATCATTCTCGACCTTCCCATCTGAGTTGCTGGACTTGATTGCCTGTGGACTAGTTTCAAAACTAGGCTCACTAGATTCAGTGTACAGATGTAGTCCTCAATGCGATTCAATGGTAATGATCATGATGGAATTAAGAAGAGAATGGTCCATGCCTTCTTCAATTTTCTTAAGGTTTAATTAAACCGTGGAAATTCGCGAATAATAATTGTATCAGTTTGTGGATCGAAATGAACGAACCTCAAAATGTCTGCCATGATATTTCTTATCAAAAGTCTCGAGTCACAGTATCGAATTCTCACAGCCTTTTCCTGAGCCGAGCCAATATTTGACGGGAAGTAATACGCGGTCATATTCGCCTGCTCGTATTGCAAATCCTAGGCGACGGAAAACGAATCCAATGGCTCGTTTTTCGATACTCTCCGGCTCGCCACCGACATCATATTTCCCCGTTCGCAAACAAACGTCGTCTAGCCACGCGTTTATATTTCCACGGATAAATTTGTTCGCTGGTTCAAAGGGTGCACGATTGATCGACTGTTAAAATATTGAATGTTTTTGCAGAGCAAAAGGGTCGCGTTTCGTAAATACTCCAGCTTTGACACGGATTGTGAGCATATGTTCAAGAATAAGCTTTGCTACCAGAAATTTCATCGCGCGATCTAATTGATCGACATTTTAATAATTCTTATTGAGGAATGCTTTCTGAAGTTTCGCCACGGAGAAATGCTAGAACCTGGTCTTCACTTTTAATGGAAAGACAGTTGGAAATAAGTAGAAATTCATCCGCTTAGGTCGAAGTTGAATTTCTCGTTCGCTGCATACTCGTCCTCGATCCTCTCATACCAATTGATTAAAAAGAGTCTCAAATTTTCTCCGAAGTGCTCGCGTGGATTCAAGAATTTCGTCCTGCTCTGATGTCGATTCCTCCAGCTACTTTGCGTATGTGAAACAACGGTGAATCCTGTTGATCGCACGAGAAAGAATGCATCACGTGGGACCCAAGATTAGGGAACAGGAGGAAACTCGCCGGCGAAAGTGCGGGAAACAGTCGATTGGATGTGCATGAAGCTTCGCAGGAAATAATGCGAGGTGGTTCGCAGTTTTTCGCACCTGTTGCGAACGCAGACTCGTCTCCACGAGCGATCCTCGTGCATCTTCGCGAATTCTTTCCAAGTGCGCTACAGGTACCTGCGAGCATTGCGACAAATAAATCATGCGCGCGGGGGTCACGGATCCGCGGCTAAATTCTTCGAAGAAGATCGTTGGATTAGACGGAGACTAAAGGAGGCTACGAGTGAAGCTAATTTCGCGATATAAGCAGTCATTTTCAGAGAATGGAGCAGGGAACTGCAACAAATGCCAGAATAAAATTGGAGAAAGAAGATCATGGATTAATAGAGAAGTGAAAGTTTCTTCGTTATAAAGTGCCGTTGATTGATGCAGCAAGCAAATGTCAGAGTTCCAATTACCTCGAGTGTCATTGTGATTAACGAAATTGATTGAAAGAGACTTCTTGGGAACCGGAATTAATTGGTGAGGAAGAAGGAAGTATTCGGAGATCTACCACTTAAGAAGTTATAAAGTAAACCGAATGTTCACGTTGATTCGCACAGCATAAAAGAAATAGTTATGCGTAAAAGACGCGTGGAAGATGTAATATCTACAAAACAGACGATTTCCATTTGAAACATCGTTACCTCCTAAGCGAAGAAAGTGTCCGACAGGGAGCTGCAGAAACGATAACCTAAGATTACATCGGAAGCTGCAACAAGTGGTTCATTTTTCAAGGAACACGTGGACGGTTTCTCAAGTTTTCTCGACTGAATTCTTCCGGGCAAGAAAGAAGAATGGAGCACACACGCCGCGGAAGATACGTGACAGCTAATTAATATCCGTTTAATCGAACATTGATTTGCAAATACACGTTAGTATTCCACCGAGTTTTTCCATCGGAAGAAAACATTCGCTAGCAAAAGGTATGCGCCTAGTAACTCCTTGTTTAAAAATACTGGTCTTGTTCTTGGATCAGTGAACGCAGATGATCTGTATTATCGTACGTAGAAATTACCCGTTGAGAAACCCTGAGCGCGCGGATTTAATGACTTGAACGAGGTCCCTGGTTCGAATCGAAGAAGTTCTCGAGCTGCCCTTGGTCCTTCTGGCGAGTCGAGTCCAGAAGGAAAAGTGGCAAAGCTGGAGCGGAAAACGAGAACCACGGAGAAGCTACATAAAATATACCGGAAGATGTCGACCGAAGAAGGTCGACCTTCCACACCGGCTGGTTCAGGTGGCATCGACGACGGTGGCCAGGGCGGCGGCAGGAGGATGTCGCACTTCAAGGAGTACAAGTTCTTCCGCAGCTTCAGCGCGAAGGTGGAGAACTGGCCCATGCGGAAGGCGGAAGCTCTGTGGCGCCGAATGCGAGAACGGAAGATCGCAGGTGAGATTCCACTCCTCCACGAATCGAACCACGGTTAATGCATCCTGTCTGTGCATTGGTAACAGACTCTATCTTTCCCCCATCGCGAGCCAACTTGGGCAACTTAGCATCTCATTAGCATCTCGCTGAATAATCTACATCTTTCAAGAAAGACACGTATGCTTTCCCTAACGTAATTTCATTTTACCAACACTACAGATTCCTGTCTGATTCCACAGATGCAATAATCTTAATGAATGTTGATTCGCAGCGCAGGAGACACTCCGCGCTTCGCGGAACTCTAAAGCTATTGCTCCACAGTTTGTTTTAACCCACTTGCATCAGTAATGTAAATATTCCACGAGCCATCTGCGACGCGGACGCGTACAGTGACAATTCGCTTATGCCTCCGACGAATTCGCTTTCCCCGGACTACTTGCGGATCACATGTTCCTCATTCGGTGATACAGAGTAGCTCGACAATTGCGAATTACTCCGCGCCCAGTGATATAGGTAAACGTGCGTGTCGGCTATGCCTATTCTTGGTGCGTTAAAGTTCCAAGTAGCGAATGAAGGGGATCCACTGTCGATAGTTCCTAGAGGAGAATTTTCGTATCGTAGATCGCGCTAGCATTTTTCTAAGCTCGATGCGAAGAATGAGGATCGATCTTCGTTTCGGGGTAACGAGCCAGCACGCCGCGGTCTCAAGCGGGGCCAGAAACTCTCTGAAAAATCAATTCGCCGTTTCCCCGCGGAACCGCAACGATTTACTGTTATTTTTACACCTATCGGGAACAATCGCCAGGCATGGAGATTTGCTTCGCGGTTTAAAACGAAAACGAGACTCGTGTTTTGCGGTGAAACGGTTGCAGGGATGGACGCGAGAGGTGCAGCGTCTCGCGTTTCACTTTGCACGTTTATACGCGTCAGGAGAATGGATTATGCGTTTTATCGTGAGCGGACGGCATATAAGGAAGTTGAAAAAGCTGTAGGGGTGAAGATAGGGCAACTTGTGTATTGGCAGGAAAAAGTTGAGGGCAGTATTCGGTATATTTTTCTAGCAATATCGTGGGCCTGGATAAATCAAGGTTGACAGGTGTTTTGGGACTATGTGATACCATAGTAAGTCGAATCACAAAGTGTTATAAAGTTCAAATACCCCCGTAAGATAACGTTAAGGGGGAATTGCGCCTTGTCGGGCCGAAAAATAAGTAATTGTTTATGAATATTTTGTACAAAAACGGTTCGACAAATTAATTTGAGGTTTGGCAGGCTGTTTTATTGTATCCTGAACTATTGTTCTGAATTTTTGTGTGACGGTGAAAAAAAAGCATAGGAGATACAGAGAGAGCGTTGAAAAATAATGCGGTGGGCCTGGCGTTGACGAAAAGTACTGTAAGGGTTATTATCCGAAACACAAAAAGGAAAAGAGATTCTTAAACTATATGAACGTGGCTATGGGTGGTAGTAGATGCATTAAGAAAGATAACAAAAATGTGAAAATGGCAGCCTTTTGAAGAAGATGAAGCGCCCTGATTTGAGTCTGAGAAAGGGTACTGGTGGACTAAAGTATTAAAATTTAATTTTTCTCGATAAAGCTATTTTGTGACATCCCCTTTTTCTCCCTTACCCTTCATTTAATTTCTAGCATCCTCGAGCGAGGGCTGAAGATAGTAGCGCTCTTGAATACTAAACGTCAATAATAGAGTATGAAAATTCATGATTATTCTTGCGTTTCAATGCAACGCTCGCTGAATCTGATTTTAATAGCAGGAAAGTTCATAAAGATGTCGGTGATTGCTTTAATTGCTTCGAATTATCACGCACCTGCGAAGTGTGTCGGTGTTGAGCAGGAAAGTTTTCACCTGGTTCATCGCTTCCATTCGTATCTTGATCATTAGTCTGAATAATTGCCGGAGTTAATTATCGCGCTCGGCGCATTTCGGCGATCCGACGCGTTCACGTGGGTCATGATGCAACGACGTGATCCGAGGGTGAAATGTCATGTAGCCAGTGGGGTTGCACGTCGCTGCCATCTGTCTTTAATATCATTTACCCCGTTAATGCAAATTCTGACCCCGTTGAACCTCAGCAAATGCAATTCCTTATCGGTTAGTTAGACGATTCAGTAATCCAGGAAAGTAACTGGAGCATCACCCACTAAATCAAATATCACCCTTTTCCATCCTTCAAAGGTCCCATCATATTATACGAGCTAAATATTCATTAAAATCGTTAGTAACCAGAAGAAACCATAAATATTTTATAACACTATATTAAATACAACTTAAACACTTGCTTGATCTTCTTGATCCTCTATCGTATCACCTGTGTCATCTACTCGAGTGACAGTAACAGACTTCAGTGCTCTAGCAGTTATTTAAACGGAGACACTATTAGTTCAAAAGCCTAGCTATACTACTATCGAGCTTTTTATTTTCTACACACGATAGCAGCTATCCTTGCCTGTGAAAGATAATACAAAAATCGCTTTCACCGTCGCGCGATTCGCTCCTCGATACTCAGCGACGTGCTACCAGTTTCTTCGGCATTACACGTCACACGCCTGTCGTGTAAACGATATAATTCAACGTGGGGAGAGGTCTTTTCGAGCACCAAAACATGGCCTGTCGTGTAAAGGCATCGCCACTCACAGGCAAAACAGCTCCCTGATCACGGCCTATATTTCAATTTGCGGAGAATTCGTTTTTCAGCAGATGTGCAGCGTTGCGCAATCGATATCGGAAAACGAATTCCTCGATCTTTGTTGGGGAATATAAATTCTGGCGCGACGGGGATCGAGGCATTTTTCAATGCCTCCGCGAAGTGAACTGTAACAGCTTGCGCTGCTACATGCCTCGTCGTCGATGATACCATTCCTCAACAGCGGCAATCTCGGCCAAGAGAGATCGTTCATCATGACTCCCAATGTTTCGATACCGGCGTAATTTCACTGGTAACAGCAAGAAACTGTTTTTAGAAGTTTTACAACGAGGCTGTAACTTCTCCAGCGCTTTTGTAGAAATTGTACTTCCCTCCCTGCTTTCTCTTTTCGCACGGATTTCTTCGCGGAATTATATTGAATCCGCTTCTTCGATCTCCCCGCGCGGATTATTAACGGGTCCGGTGAAATTAGATTCTTCTGCTTGGTTTTCATTCTAGAGAAGTTCTGTTAAAATTAAGGTTGCGACGATTATGCTAAACGCTTCATAGTTCCTCGCTGCACTTGATTTACTACGATATCCAATCGAAGAGTATGTCAGCATATTGGAATGCCATACAAATTTGTGACCCGTGAAGGAGATATGTAGCTTCAACTTCTAAACACTTAATGGACGTAGACAATATTCCTCAGAAATTCAATGCACGCGATCCATGTTGCGGTAGATACTTTCGTGGGTTAATAACAATTCCCGCGATATCTGTTAGAAACTGCAGCTTCCGCCTTCAGGGTTCCGCGTATCAATCCGTCAGAGTGGCTGGCAAATGCAGCACATGGTATAAACTAATTTCGAAAACATAGCCAACTGTACCCCGCATAGTATCCGCGGAAGAAGGTGTTGTTGCTCAGACACGCGTGTTACCATTATTATCAGGATGCGGAGCGACTGTCACGGGGCAAACGCAATTGCCCCAGTTTGAAATTAGTTTGGCTTAATAGTAGCTAACACTGTCCCGAGGACGACGCGTTCGTCCCAGTTCTAGGTCGATCTCTCGCTAGTCTCGATCGCGTGATAGGACTTTTATTTATAGCTGTTCAAACCGTAACACAGATTACACGTCACGATTGGATGTTCCTTCGGTTTTTATCGAATCTTAGCGACGCGACGCCTCCGGCGTTGTCTGCGAGGGGCAATCGTTCGGAATCAACAGCTTAGGACGACCAAATCATAAGCTGCGTCAGATGGAATCGCACGATTACATCATATCAGGATAAAGACGATACTCTGCGCGCCACCGATCACCGATAAGATCCCATCTCGTAAGCTTCCGCCATTGTTGGAACGGGATAACAGCAATTACGTCGTTGCTGAGCGCTATCGTGGATTATAATCTCAGTCACGAAGCATATGTAACACCGAATTGTTACGTGTCCAGGTGATAATTCTACGAGTTTATCGAATTTTTTGGATGACCGCTAAGTTTAGGAGGCCGCATGCTCGAACTTTCGTTACTAGAATCAGGAGACTCGGTTCCAAAGAATCTATGCCAGTGTCTCGTTTGCATGGGGAGAGCTCGATGTTGGTGGTGCCGTTTAGCACGATCAGGTCTCGTTCTGCAAACATTTTCACAGCGAACACTGATGGCAAATGACTGTTGCCTCTTCTCGATCGAAAAGCTTGCCGAGCAAGGATAAGCCTGTGAATTATCATTCGATCCATGCACGCGAATTCGTGGCTTGGCACGAGATTATCACGAGATCGTGTGTGCTCAGTTCTAGCGGACTTCGAATTTAAGGGGTTATACCTGGTCAGGCGGCCGAAAAGAGGCGAATATTTGTGAATTTTTTTTGAAGAAGCGCAAGCGTATAATTTTACAAAACTTTTTGCGCTTAAAAGAGCAACGTTCAGAGAACATTTGGTAATTTTTTCGTAGAAAAATATTTAGGTTTATAGTAAAGTAACAACCGACATCCAAGAAGCATTTTTAAAATAACTAATTGCCGTTTTTCGTTGATAAAATCGAAACTATACATTGAAAAAAAAAAATTCTTCCGCCATTCAGTAGATTTTTGTATCAAAAATAAGCCCACAACATTTCAGAAAGATTGGTGCAGTAGTTTTTGAGATATCTTGCTCGCCGTTTGTAAACTGTTGCTCTTTTAAGTGGAAAACGTTCTGTAAAAATACACGCTTTCGCGTTTTCAAAAATATTCACAATCATTCATTCGCCTCTTTTCGACCTCCTAACTTGTGATAACCCCTTAATGAACTTCCTTCTTCGAGAAAAGTTCATTTAGGAGATCCTTGATGGGCGTTTTATTGAATTCTTTGCGGTTGATGTATGCACGTGTCCCAAAAATCCGTCGTTTATTAAAACGTATCTTATAGCGATTCCTTTGTCGAACGACATCGAATTGCGAATTAACAGAATGGTGCGTATAAAAGAGCGCAGTGCCACTGACGTATCGCGTGGTGAAAAGAAATTGCGAAATATGTCGTTCCTCTCGAGGGAATATTAAACGTCTGCGAGTCTTTGATGAAACGAAGTGAAAAGTGAGGGAGAAGGGAAAACGAAGGAGAATATGATTTAGAATGGAAGTTTCGAGGTGGATATCCATCGCGGCTCTATATTGCGGAATTTTTATATTGCAGGAATATGTGATGCTACTGCGTTCGACTCTTATTACTAGTTAGAAAATAATCGTGGGGTTCATTTAGATGCAGAGACTTCTAAATTAAAGAAAATATGTCGAAATAGTAGACAGCAGATTGTATTACCTATTATACCTAATGAAACGAAAAAGTTTAAAGGGCTTGGGGAATAATCCGTACTCGCTGAAGCGAACAGAAAGAATTTAAATCGATGGAAAAATTAACTGCGTCAAAGTTGGGAACGGTAGTTAACCACACGCTACTTTAATCCACCTGTTATTGCAACTGCTGAACAAAATTTCCTCGCGATCGCCATGGAGCTTTACAGAGCTTGTGTTTTCCGACCCGCCGATGGCCCGCGTTGTCCGAGAAAACACACACATTTTCTCGTGCGACGCCATGGATGTTTGACGATTGCCATGTGTGAAAATACTTTTGAGGAACGTGCCACGGCGTAAACACGGCGACGTCTTGCCAGATGATTTATTTCGGGAAGAGGGAATTCCGCAATCCTCCGACATGATTCTGTTGAAATATAGAGCGACGATGCTCGGACTAATACTTAAGTCACTAATTAACGTACCATTATGACGTACAGTGCGTTAACAAGATAGCGCACGCTCTCGTGGTAAAAGTGCTACTCAGTTTCAATCTTTATAACGACGCGATAGAAATGCCACACAGTTGCTTCATTATCCACACATGTGACATTTACGAACGCATGTGAGTTCGAAATGAGAATCACGGAACGTGATTCGAGTTCACTCAGTTCTGGGATAGAACGTGTACGATCTTTATGGAAATGCCCTCGACCTAAAATCCCGCACAAAGGAACCAGAAATTGCACTTTTCTGTTCGCCTATATGGGTCATGGCTCGCTCCTGGCAAGACTTGCTTCCGATGTCGCTCGGCCCGCACAACGCTCGATTTAATTATTGTTTGACAGTATTCGACGCTTCGCTGGCTGCTCGACCAGTGGCGTGTTCCAACGGGAAGCTTTTGTCTGAGTCATTTAATTGAAAAGTATCGAGTCTAGCAGTGCACGTCACTCGCTGTTCGATTTTGTTCGATTCAATTGAAAGAAACGGAACGTGACGGTGCGAATACTCGACTCGATGCTCTTTAATTACCGATTATTGAATATCGAACCACCTCGAGTACCACCGGGGACCAGGAGAGCTTTAATTGTTTGGGCAAAGTATAACGAAGACCTTCGAATTATTAAAACAAGCTGAACTGTACTGAAGACACTGCTAGTTTAAGCTACTTGGCATAACTTTAACCCGCGGTTGTCACACTGGGTCAGACCGACCCACAAATTGACTTCGAGGTAAAATATCTTCGAGGCATCATTTGAAAATGTTACTACTGTTTAAATATGAGGACACTTTAAATGTTAATTTTCAACGATTAACCTACGCCTATTCTACAATGTTCAAACTCCATCTCAGAAGTTTTGCGATTTAATTTAATAGGTAGCTTTTTAAACAGCAGCTGATTGACAATTGGCTTGTGACAACCGAGGGTTAAACAATTTTCTACGGTCGAAGAAACTTCAAAGTTAGCGCTGAGGTTTCCAGATGTTGCATTCCAAGATTTCCACTCCCATTTCATCCATCTTCATTAGGCCCCTAATGACCCACTAATACTGTCACTGTGACCTCAAAATCATCCGGTATCTCAAGTCAGTTCGGAGTCTATTCAAGAACATGGCGCAGGGGCTAAGAATCGTTCAGCTGCATAGATGGTGGCCTTCACGGTTCCGATCACAACGCTGCCACAGCACTTATCCTATTAGGTACGAAAGTCGCCGCTGCTGCGTTCCATTGTTCCAGTGCGTGCATACTTTCCTCCGGAACAACCCGCGCTTAGTCCCTGATCCAGTATTTTCTGGGCAGATCTCGTGCTTTCGATTGGCAATTGCACCGATACACCGATCATTTCGCACCAGCGATCGTGGCCTTTCGAGAACGAGTCACCGTCCCCCGGTGCCATAACCGCGAAGAAATTTTACTCGCTTGGTCTCGATGCACCGATTCGTCCACCGATAAACGTAAGCGAACAATTAAGGATACGCAATTACCGTGGCTGCCCCTTATGGAAACCGTGTGCGCAGCCTAAGATATAATAGCGTCTCTAATGATAGACAAAGCACCACAATTACTTTGATCAATCTCGATAGCCTTTTATCGTTTTCCACGTGGGCATAGCGTCGTTATTCCTTCCCTACCTCTCCATTTTTCTCTGGCCGAACTTGTTGCCAGCATAATTAGCTGAAAATCCAGTAGCCAATTGTGCAATAATAAAAATTTCACTCTCGTTCGGCGGCTGACTCTGACATACATTCTGATACCCGTTGCTCTGGCGAAATTGCCCTCGAAACGATATTAATCGTACCTACCAGTCAAACAGTTGGATCAGTTATACAGAGCGCAGTCGAAATCCTCTTGCCGGTACAGTTGTTTTATATTCCATTAATTTATTACGTAAACACTGCGTATTCCACCGCGAATATTTCTTGGACAAATATGAGCCTGTTTAACGGGGCCCAGATTTATTCGATACTCCAATAGTTCAATATTTAAACAGTTTTAAATCACGTCCGAATGGATTAATGCGTTGGAATTATTTGCTCGTATTAATAACAGAATTTGGATTAATCGTAATCATCTATGTTCCCGTACCGGGTGGTGTTTTCGTCTGTGCACAGAAAACTTGTTACGGTGTTGCAGTGGAAAGTAATCAGAGGATGGATATTCGGAGGGAAACAGTGTTATCATTCGCGAAATCTGTTGGCCGAGCAGCGAGTGCCTTTGCACGAGGATTCGTGTCCTCTCGAATCCCTCGGGAAACATCCTTTTAGCCGTTAAGATGGCCTTTCGACGAAATCGTTCGCGCTCAAGTTGTCCCGAGTAGCGGTTCCGGCAGGATCAAAAGATTATATCGTGAAATCCTGCAGAAGGTAGAGCTGCGGCCGACAAGAGTGCCGCGCTAATCCTGCAGTAGTATCTCTGCTAACGGAGCTTGCAGTCTTTCTTTCTCTGTCGACCTTTTTCCCTGGCAATATTTCCGTAAATGGCGGATAAAAACTTCAAGCGACACAGATCCATCTTACTCGCTTGTTTATTAACCCCTGAACTTTGAATAGACGTATTTGGGACGAGGGGTAATTTAGCGACCAAAGCGCAGACGACATCCAATGAAAAGTGAATCGAAAGCCTCCAACAAGATTTCTCCATAAACTCTTTCATTCTTTAGATGAGCGGTTATACGCACTCGATTACGTAATGCAGACATTATCTGCAAATACAATTAGTTCAAAATTTTCACTTAAACTACCACCACGGTAAGCTGATACGAAACGTTCTTGATACCGATGTTTTCATTAAATATCTAATTTGGAGGTCCCTGTTTTTATTTAGCTTTTATCCTCAGCAATCAAACACTTTGCCGTAGTTTGATACAAAATGCGATCAGAGGATGCTGGCGAACGCTGAACGGATATTGCGCAAGTGGGATTAAATAGCCGACAATGTAGTTATGGAAAATGATTAATCGCGAAAGCGATATTCAACAAGGCTGTGCCAGAGTCGAAGGGAAAGAATTCGTTGGTTTAGGTAAGACTGTCGGGGCAACTAGCACGTGCCGAAGGCTATTCACGAGCGTAGCTGTAATCACAGTGAAGCGGAACGTAATTTCCATCAGCGGTTGCTACAACCGCGGGATAATCGTCATTCGACCCGGGGCCGGCCGTTTACTGTCCCGATGAAGCCTTTGAAACTGGACATTAATGCCCAATTATTGTTCTTCCGAAATATTTCGCAAGATTCCTCGAAAGTGCATGCTGCCGATCAGAGTCTCCGAGGCATTGTCAGGGTATGGTGTGTGTGTGTGCATGCCACTCATGAAAAGAGCTTCACTGAAGTCCTGAAGGAGTACAGTTCATTCAGAATTATTCGCATCGCAAAAACTTCAACCGGACAAGCGACAGTCGTTGTTTCTAATTTTTCTACGAAGTCGTCGGGGTGGTTACGTTAGGACTTAGAATCGTTTTACTAACACGTGCCATGAATGCACCGGTGTGCAAGGCTAATGAGTAGGCAGCCACGGCGAAACAATGGTTCTGTTATACCTTCGGCGAAAACCTTGGCAAGCGTTTGGCAGACTCAGCGTCGCGATTACGGCTCATCGCGGGCTGAGAGTTGCCGGCACACGTTACCCCGTGCCAAGTTGATCGCGGAAATTGCACCTGTCGGCCCCAGTCAGCGTTGCCCGGTATCGATCCCTCCTCGAATTAAATGGCTGGCAATTAGAGCCGATTTACTTTCTACCGTAGGATCGATAAGCTTTCCACGCGCGCTCCTCGCTCAGAGATTCAAGAAACGCGGGCACACCGTTTTCGTCCCTGCCGTTCGATTGCAATTGCGCGACAATGCCCGATCGAGTGATTTAATTGCGCGTTGCCGTAATCTGGGAATCGTATGAAGTCAGGCGCGCTCGTGGACGGTGTTAAAATTCGATGCGCGTCGAAACTAAGTAGCGGTTAATCAACGGGAATAACCGCGCAGTCGCCTCGAAGCCCAAGAACATTGTGTTACACTAAGTTTATACGCGGCAACCTGCACCTGCTTCGATGTCCCTTGATTCTGCGAGGTTGGGCAGATCGATTAACCCGTTCGAAGTTCGTTCCCGCCTGTCGAAGTACGTCGCTGTCCTCGTCAGTGGCATTCGAAGAGATGGCTCGTCTGGCGAGCAGCCTGGCTGGCTGTTGGAATTATTCTTCACTTCAGAAGACCGTGATGGAGTAATTAGTTGTATGGGGAATTAGACAAGCGAGGTCGCGTGTAAAGGAAACAGTGATTAATGAAAGGATCGTCTTTGAAAGATCCTTTAAACGTTTAATCAGGACCCTTTGTGTTCAGGGAACAGGTGTCTTATTAGTGGTGTACTGGATCGAGGTATTTTGGGGTATCAACGTATCGGGAAAGTTGTGACAGATTTCGTTAGGGTGGAAGAAAAATGATGCCACAGACTTGGCGCTGTCGTTCCAAGTAGTGATGGGATTCGAAGCGCTTCGAATCTGTCTTGAACATCAGGCGACTACTTCGAAATGCTTCGAACATCTTTCGAAGGTTAAAACTCTTGAAAGTCTTGATAAGTCTAGAGTCTTGATCGATCTTGCAAGTCTTGAAAGTCTTGAAACTCTTGCTTCAGAGTCTTGGTAGGTTTCGGACCCGTATGTACGTCCACCGCCGACTCGCGGGATAATTGGGTAAAAGGACCCAATTACTGACACCTAACCAATTACTGTGACCTTAAGCTATTTTACTTAAAATAACGAATAAATAAACTATAGTATATAATCTATAGTATAGATTATAGGTTGAATTACATAATTCTTTTTGTATATGACTTTGCAACGTTTATTTATTCGTTATTTTAAGTAAAATAGCTTAAGGTGGCAGTAATTGGTTAGGTGTCAGTAATTGGGTCCTTTACCCTACAGTCATAAACTGCGACCCTGGCGAGACCCTCTGGCCGATTAACCTGGCTAGTTTTTGGCAACCAGATGTTCATTTTCAAGACTTTCAAGACCTATCAAGACTCAAGACTTATCAAGACTTTCAAAAGTTTTAAGCTTCGAGTCATGTTCGAAGTGCTTCGAAGTTTTCGTCACATATATGTAGATTCGAAGCGCTTCAGATCCCATCACTAGTTCCAAGCAGTGGAAGACAATGGAAACGTTTGAAGATTCGTGTGTCTGTAAGCTTTAAGTACCGGGGCTGTTATCTATTCACTATCAAAGGAAATATTTGACGTGCATGAATGGCATATTAACATAAATATGAATGTACCTGATGTAACATCACATAACTGAAATGTGATACGTACCTATCATGTCACCTGTCACGAGAGCCTCAAACTATGAAACGTGAAGGCTTCAAAAACGATTTATCACGGGGAGTCGGGTAAAGAAATTCCTCTTATTCTCTGCTTCGTGTAACCCTGTTTACTTGGCAAGAATTTCAAGAAAAGTAACTGTTAGAATTCTCTATTTTATTTCATTGTTTCACCATCGCTATCTGACCCGTCACAATCAGGAAACAGGGATATTCGTTAAACGACGATTGTGGGTAATGGTAGTTATTGCAATACCAACGTTGCACTCGCCAACAGCGATGTTATCTCTGTAATTTCCCTTCCGCGCGCTTTATCATTATCGTTCCAAGAACTGTCATTTTCGACGAAAATGTGGGTGGAAGGACGGAGTTCAGCCTAGAAATGCGTTTTTTCCCCCTCGAAGCGCATCGAGGCCGATTAGTGGCGTGTCTAGATAAGAAGAAGATACGTCCTTCGGATAAGAATCGAAGCAGAAGGTCCGCCGGAAATTCGAAGCAGTTTCAAAGAGATGGGAATCGCTCCGCTCATCACGGGATATCCGCAATCCTTCCCCAGTGTATTTATAAATCTCCCGTGTTGTTGGTAAAAACACAGGATATTGATTTGAGAAAGAAAGTTAATTGAACGTTATTAAGAAGCCAGTAAGCTGTGACTTGGTATAACAGCTTAGTTTATCACACGGATCACACCAATCACAGTAGTTATTTCTCAATCAGCGCACCGTTTAATAAAGCTATTTGTCAAAAGATATTCAAATTACTTTCGATAGACACCAGAGACTCTGAAGCTGCACGCCTTGCAGCAGGCAACTCTACATACAGTCTAGCATCCTCGGCTGAGCGTGGAGTATCGTGGTGCATGCACGCATGCAGAGATGCACTTTGCACCGCGTTAGATTGCCACCTGGTGGATCGGTACCGAAGCGAGGAAAACGCGTTAAAAGAGTTTCACCAGCACTTCAGATTCCTTAATTAATGCATTCTCATCGGGATACTCGCTCGTTTATCAAACACTTTAAGCACTTTGACCGACTAACGAGAACTCGATCCAAGTTCTAAAGCGCGATTTTCGTAATTTCGCCAGTCAGCGACACGCAGTCTTCCCGAAGCCAGACGCGAGGCGCGCGCATCGACAAAGCTCCCCAGAGGCGACGGGAAAAATGTAAATCCGCCGTCAAGTCGAACAAGACGTCGCCCGATTCTCCGCCGCGGAATTCGAATTTATCCGGTCCCGTTCCACGAATCACTCTCTCGTTCCCCGGGCAAATTGCATTTAAATCCTATCGCTGCACGCGCACAGAGTCACTTTGAGGAGCTTATGCCTCGGAGCTTCGGGGGGGGGGGGGGGGGGCAAAAGTTGCAATGCTAAAATCGGTCACGGGAATCTTCAGCTCCTGACACAGGTACACCCATGCCTTTCTCTGTACGACACCAGTGCGCATTCTTGATGCTCCGATGCATTATCGCTGCGCGGAGCAGCCTGCTGCCTATCACAGCCGGCGTGATTATTAAACGTCCCACCGTTCCGATCAACATTAGATAAGCGAGCCGCGGCTACTGCACAACATGACACTTCCCGGTGCATTTCGCGCGGTGCAGCTGAATGAGTCGTTGCATCTGGTGCCACGCGGATTCGAGGTATTACATTCAATCAGCCACATAGTGAATTTCCAGGCTCTTTCATGCTAACGGGCATATGCGGCGGACTTCTAATATCACCGCAATCACGTAATCAATCGGGTGGCTCGTTAAACGGCCGGGCCTCTTACGACATTCACTTAGCGACCATTCAATGAACTTTCCAGCGGTTTCGCAAACGCGACGGAATCGATCCTCGCTCCTCCACTATCATTAGACCCGAACCAGCTCCTAATCGCTTCCCTAATCGATTATATGCCGCGTATGGACAGGCAAGTTTTTGCCCCCGATGGAAACGCTGCCGCGACTTTCATTCATAACCCGCTCACGGAAACGGCGTCGATCGGGCACGTTCGTTTCCTGGGACTGGTTCTCGCCGTTTCCGCGTGCAGAACGGCCCGCCCCCTTTGTTTCCTCCCGAAGCCGCAGCTTGCGCCAAAGGGATGCAGATGCGGCCTGTTCCCGCGGCGAGATGCAGATGCACGGTTTATGGGTCGCATAAAAAGCCACTGTTAGCGCTGCTCGTAAAATATAGCCCCTCTGCATGCGCGTTTATCATCCTTTATTGGCACACGACGCGCTGTCCACCGGTATCCACCGACGTTAATTACAAGAAGGCTCTTCGACGGCGCTCGTTAAGGTGGAGACTGGCGCTGCTTCGCGACACGTGCCCCAATATGTACGTTCTTTATCCTTAAAGCTGATGGCTCTCCACGCGAGAATTTGATGGAACGATCGAATTTCTCGCGTGCTCGGGTCCTGCACTCTGCTCGCGTGTTTCGTAATGTATGTGCGGGTTTTGATAAAGTTAGAGATAGCGTAGGTGATACGAAGAGAATGTTTCGTACGTTGCTTCAACTTCTTGAAACTTACATTCTCTTTTAGGAATTTACAATTCATGCTGAGCTTCGTGAAATCTGTTGCTCAAATCGTCGTTCTGTCTTGGATATAATCCAGTAGTTTGCCTAATATTACATGCCCACCTTTCTGCAAATACAGTTCACACCCACAGTGCTATCATATTTAACCAGGGTTCGAAAGCGTTCTGGAACTTTTCGACTGGTTCGATTGGTATCTCGTTTCCTTCTTTACTTATCGATCAGCCCTCGTCAATCCACATATTATGAATTGTCCTTCATTTAAATCATAAAACAGTCTCTAATCCCGCTCCGCCCTTCTGCACACCCTTCCCGCAACACGTAAAGTTTCACCAATCCGAATCACTTCTCGTAAAGGCACTCGCCTACAGCCGCGCACGGACGCGTAAATGCACCCTCTCAACCAAAGTTTTCGCCCATCCGTATCTAATACTCCGCCGTTTCTTTATGTTCCAGGTAAGCACCGGCCGATTACAGAACATCTTAGTACTATGGTAGCAAGTGAAACACTAAATCCCGGCGTAAGTACGTTCTACGTTTTAAGGCTCATCCAATCACCATAAAATAGTGTCCAAGGGCGCGTCGTTAGGCGATGGCGAGGCGGAGGGGTGGGGGACACGCAATTTGCATTTTCATGGGCCTACGTACGCATGGTTATCCACCTTCAAGGTGGACTGCATTTCGACCTGGCCTCTTCGTGACGAGGATCGCGAAAAATGCAACGCGTGCACGCAGGTGCGCTTTATCTCGTGCTCGGCGCACCGGCGGGATTCGCGCACCGTGTCGAAATGCTGGGCTGCTTTTTCATCGTCTTTTGTTGAACGACCGAGAAACGTATGGGAGTCGGCGCCCTAAGAGACCGTAGAAGCCGTAGTTGGAATCGAGCTCAAGGGAGGATAATTGAATTATAAGCGTGACGTTAAGGAGACTCGGGCCCAAGAAAGGGTAAAGGATGATACTGCGTTTCCATCATATTTTTCCTCCACAGCCGTTGTCGCTTTTCTTGTTGGCAGAGATCGCGTTGGGTATAACGGTAATCCTAGAGATGGGAGTCTGGAAATTTACTGTCACCTCGGACGTAAACTTTATAAGGATATTCTAGAGGCGTAAAGCTTGCGGTCGTTAAGCTTGAGTGGAAGTAAATTTTAAATTAGACGAGGGAATTTGTGTATCGCTGTAGTTCGCGAGATCTCGAACGCTGGGGCACTGGTTGCAGACTTAGCCGTCAACGTAACCGCGATTTTTCAACGTGGACACGTACGTCTTCGCGGTGACCGTTTTGCGTCACGTTCGATGGCCACGTACACGCGGTCCCGCGGTCATGTCAGAATTAGTTGGACAATTTCGAGACGCGATGATTACGGTATTATAACGATCCCTCTACCCGCGCGGCTCTGCTCATCCGTTACACGGAAGAAATTAATAATTTCGCTTAATCCAACGTGATTAATGTTGTACTGCGGCTTCCGCGGGCTTCCGAGTGTCCACCTTCATCGTGCACGTGATCTACCGAGTGTTTCAAATCGAGCTGCATTTGGCTGATACATTCTTACGCCAGTTTTAAACCGATTCGCGTTAATATAAATACTCCCAACGTTTCTTTCATTTTAATGAACAAAAAGAAATGAACGATGGTGAGAAACTTTATTGAAATGTTAGGTAGGACCTTTATGAGACTGTTCTTTGTAGTTGATAATAATTTATGAAATTTTTAATTAGTCATTTGAGCAGCCCTTTTGAAAAACGATACTTTCTGTTCATTTCAATTCGCGAGGAAATACCGGCCAGCCTGAAGCGCGCTTAATTCGCAGGGGTTGGCGGTATGCGCACTGTGTGCACTGATAGCAGAGAAATTCCGTTGATTTTGTCGCTAAATTTGCCGTGTCCTGACCGCGTTTCTTCGTTATCGTCCGTGTGTACAGTTCAATCCGAACTCTCGTTGGAAATTCTCGTCGCGCAGGAGGTTACGGGCACACCAGATACGTTTTACAGCCACTTCGACCTTCTCTCGACGAAGGGGAACCGAGCTCGCAATAAAAAGTGCATTCTTTCGTTATCTGTCGCGATGCAGTCGTGGAGCTGCTCACTGCAAGTTATAGTCCTCGCGTTTAGACGTGCCTCGAAGTCGTTGCTTTGATTAAATGGACTGGCGACGCGGGCTTTTGCCTCGCTGCAGGAATAGAACCTATTCTGCCTGATGAAAATGCCGGAGTCGATGCAGTAAAAGCTGATTATCAAATCACTGTGCGATCGCAGTTGCGAATATTCTTCTTCGTTTGAGAAATCACACCAAGAGCTCAAAAGGGCACTGAACTATTGAGAATTCGGAGCACCCCGTTTGTTGAAACCACCGGTACATTGCTGCACACCTAGTCGCTAACCAGTTAACCGCGTACAGCGCGATTTCGAACGGCGCTGATAGTGGCTCATTAATTTTCGGATGATCCTGCGACTCCCACGATTCCCCGTTAAGAAACAGATAGCTATCTGTGCGTATAATCTTACACAGAAGGCTGGGATCATTCATTTCGTTAGGTGTCATTGAAACCCACGACCACTGAGCCGACTTTGCGCACCGAAGACGAATGACGTGTTCGAAAGGCATCCGACTCGAAAATCGAGGCACATCCCAGTTGGACGATCCAAGCTCCCCGAGCCGCCGAGCAACAGTCCCGTTTACTTCTCACGGATGCTCGCGATTTCGAAACGCACAGCAGCCGCTATCAGCGACACATCAATTCCGCGAAACATTTGGGGCACATTATATTTAGCCGGGAATTATATTTCGCGTCCCGCCCAGGAATCGAAAATAAAACGCGGTTTAATAATAATTTCCACGCTCGCGCGGTCTACGCCGCTCTCTGGACGACTGTCAGGTTGTCAGTGGAACACTCGTTTACATCCTTTGCATCTTTGCAATCCACTTACTCTGGAAATACCTGCGCTTCGTTCTCGCAATTCGTTCGGTCACAAAACCGTGCCAGAATCTCAACTTTCTTGCATTCGCAGGACGTTGAAAAGCGCCCGTCAGCTCCTAAGCTCTCTGAATACAATTTCTCTAAAATTCAGGGGACGAGGTATCTAGAAAAGGTGAAACTATCGGCGATCACCGACGTTCCTCCGTATTTATCCATTTTCTCCAACTTCCCAGAAGAGATTTTGGAATGAAGTGACGAAATCTCGTGATTTTCTTCAACCCCTTCCACCCCCCACCGCCGATGTATTTCGCTTGAACGCAACCTCTGATACATATTTGCCAGTGGAAACGGGACACCCTGTACCCTGAGCAATTAATAAAAAGTAATATCCCCCCGCGTAATATAATGCACGGAGAGGCAGAAAGCAAACAACGCGACCTCCCCCGTCGCGCACTTTGTGCGTATGTACACGCACGCACGCGCGAGTGTGATTTCGAGGCATAAAGTCGGTGGTGATAGCTGCGCATCAATTTCGCAGGATGATCCAAGCGCCCTGTAGCTGCCGCGGAATGCACCTAAGGGACCGACGGATATCTTTATCCGTAATCACGGCCACGTCCGCGCGATTATTCATCCGAGCTTTCTCGAGCTCCTTCTATCCGCCTTTCCACTCGTCTCTCCTCCACCTTCTCCCCCCGTTTCTCTCTGACCGCGACGTTTTCCCTTCCGACGGCCACGTCCTCCCTCAGGGGAAGACTGTACGTGTGTGTGTGTGTATAATCATAATTAGCGATGTTATTAGTGACTCGTAGTTTCGTTTTGCCCGAGTTCCTGGCCAGGGTTCGCTGGCAAGGATAATTGGTCTGGCACAGCCTACAAGGATCATTCGCGTTTCTTGATACAGTGGTCAGGGGGACGAGAAAAATCCTGGCCGCATTCCGCGTCTCGATTAGAGACGTTCGAAGATTGAAAGATGTCCGGGTGGTGGACGTGCGTGTGCGCGCCAGGGAAATGGTATTATCGTGGAATTACACCGAGCAGCTAATGGGCGGGAAGGGAAGTGGTATTCTCGGTTTGTAGAACGACGGATGGGAAGGGATACCGATAGAATATTATTAGGGGGCGAGATGATGCAAAATTGTTGCGGAACACGGTATGGTGGTTGGATTTTATTGCATTTTCCGAAAGTACTATCTTTTCTCAATAGAATGCCGCTTGGTTTATTGTAAAATTTGCAAAATTATAAATTTGACAGCTAAAAACGTCAAGCGGCAACCTATAGCGTCGCCTTTGCCCAGAAACTTGAAATGCGTTTTTCTCGAATATTTTATTCTCTTCATTTTTTCCTGATTGCGAGCGAATTGAGGTTCAAATCGACTTGGAAAAAATTACAGGATGTGTAGAACATGCGTCATTTCCACTCGCTCGTAGTTCTTCGCCAATCAACCTCCATTTATAATCTCAAAGTACACCCAATAGGCTATCTAGAGAAGAGTGTACTGTTCTTTGCGCCCGTCCCTTAAAAATAAAGCTCCGACTACGAGCACGCTAAACGTTTTCACGATCGTCGTTAATCTCATGGCCAAACCCAAGGAGGACGATAAAATCCAACAATGACACGCTGGTAGATTAGAAATTAAGGACAACGCGCCGTCCTTGTGGCCACGGGTACATCGGCCATAATGAACGAGATTACTCTGGTCGAACGTTATGCTCGCCGTGCGACTGCATTATCTACGAACCCCCCATACATTGGACACGTGAAACACACGAGCAACCCCATAAACACCTTGGACAGGGCACTAATGGCGCAATAAGCGGTCCGAGCAGAACTGATCGCGCCTGCAATCCTTCTTATCTTCGTCACTTCGACTTTGAGGAGATCCGTGGGGCAGGAATAAGAAATGAATTCCCAGCTTAAAATGTGGAACGCTCCTGTCTCGGAACGACGATGATGCAAGAACGCGAAGTCAGAATCTACAAGACCGAAATAATAAACTGCGCTAGCTTCGGTGATAAACCCTTTAATCGTACGATACGCTGGAGCCGTAAACGCTAGACAAAATATCGGAACAATTCGTTTCCGAAGCGGACGGTCGCTCGCGGCGTGATTTTCATCGCCGCGTAAAAGGCGAGATGCCGGTGCATCGGAGGGTGCCGAGGTCGGACGGAAGCATGGCGCGTCGAAGGAACCGGAGGAACAATGACGCTTGCGTCGCATCGCCCGCAGCCACCGCCGGGATTATTATAGGCCCATAATTTCCGAGCTTCGTTAGAGATCCCCGAGAGTGTTGCTCGCGTTTAAACGGGGACGCGGGCAGCTTGTTTTACGATCGAAATATATTATGCAAATGGTGATCCGTGTACGCGCGGGTGATTTGCCGTATCGACGGCGTTCCTCTCGCGGCGGATCATGAACGCAAGCTCGTTTCGAGAGTTTCACTCTGGAACGGAAATGTCGTTCGTTTACGACGCAACGAGAAACCTGGACCTTTCTCTATGACGGCAATTAAAGTTCTGCTTGCCTAGGGAGCAATTATTCCTATAAATAGTCGCCGATAATTCCCATTTGTATTAACTCGGCGATCGGAATCTGAATTGCAAATGTCGCTTTTACTGGGACCGCGGAGGACTTTCTTCTTTCGGGATGGAATTGATTCAAGTGTTTCACTTGGCGGGGGATCGCGATAGGATCGAACCATAGTTGTGTAGGTTGGTGGAAAGAGACTTCAGGCTCTTGCTTATTACATGTATATAATCGATTTCTGCAGTGTGTATTTGCTGGTGTACAGTAATTCAGTAGCTGTGTCTTGTGTTGATAGTAGTTAAGCATGAAAGCGCGGGTCGACTGAACTGTTCACTTTTATGAATGAAAGTTATTTATCGAACTTTGAACATTTAAAGCATATTTTTTCTGTTTCAAGTTAACTGTGTACATTAACGCTTTAACTCTGTTGCCAGAGTTCAGTTTTAACAGTTATTTTGTGTTCGACTGATAAAAGTTCTGGAGGATCGCATACTTTTGAACAGAGACATTTAAGGGTAAAATATAAAAGGTAGGAATATTTTTTTAATTAGTGTTATTTAAGGAATTGGACGCAGGATAAATATAAAAGAGAAAGCACATTGTGATTCTTATATATTTATTTCTACCCCACGGTTTAAGGTTTCAGCTTCGGATCTATCTCACATTTTCAGGAAGTCTGCTCGTCACAACTTTTTCAGAGCAGAATAATGTTCCTGTTTACCTAGAACTTTTTTCTACCTTCAAGAGAATAAACGTCTGTTATTTACCTACACAGAAATGTATGGAATAAATGTTTCAGTTAATAGACTGCATTTTATAACAGTTTTCTTGGAGCAGAAAGGGTGATATTCTTAAAATTACAGTTATTTCATAATTAATTGAAAATTTTGACAGTTTCAGTCGACCCCTGCTTGAAAGTAAGAATTTTCACCTGTAATTATTCCTTGTGTGCTCGTAGTGTTGTATTCCGCAGCTGATTGTTAGTATTTCTTTTATTTTATATAATAATAACTCAATGCAATTGACGGAAACTTAGACGAATACAGATTACTTATAATAGACTCAGAACTAGATTGAATCAATCAAGGCTGTTCGGACTAAAGTGCTAAAGTGCTGAGTTTAGGAAGAATTGCGTGTAATATATAGGTACGGGTTTCAGTAGGCTGAAAAGTGGGGGTTGTCTTGAGTTTAACGGTCGGTAAGGGATGAGGCAAGGTTCAAGGATGAGTAATAAGGAACGGATGGAGTCATAGAGGAAAGAATTTGGGATGTTTACTATTGCTATCTGAAAGTGTAACCGGACGACTAAAATACTATGTATAGAAAAAGAAATTTAAATGACGTTGGTATACAACACTTTCCGCCATAAAATTGTTTAACGGGACGTTGACAATTACGTATACCGTGATTAAAAATAATTACATTACATAGATATTGAAAACTACAAAGCAAAAGATAAGATAATATTATACAACAGTAGAAGAGGCCAGTTGAATTTGCTGTCACTATTTTCGTAACATTTTCCTCGGGGTTTTCCTGTGTACCTGTCTTTTAAGTGAAAATAAAAGGAAACGCCTTACTAATTGCACCTTAAAAGCAAAAACGAGTAATGCGATAGGGCTAATGAAGTTTCGTTCGGTTTTACGGGTCGATGAAAAATATAGTACCGAGACAGACGAGAGAAAAAAACCGTAAGGTCGAAAGTTTTATTAATGAGGCTATAAACGCGAAAACTTCGCACCTTCTTCATCGAGTCGCGTAGATTGCGTAGAAAGTGCAGGCTGCAAGCAGGTTCCATGGAAAATCTTTCTCGTTTTCCGCGATCGTTTTATAACCAACATAAACGTCGAATTTCTAATTCAAGACCGGCCTGTCGCCTTTTATTTTCTCGAAAGTAATACACGCGGCAGTAAAGCGTAAACTTTATAAGTAATTAAACAGCTGCAGAAATCTGTAGTCCGCCGCTTCTTTCCCATGCTTCGTCTCGACAAATTGACCAGTGCCAAAGACATTCCTACTTTAAATACAATATATCTTATAGCGTACATAGTCTGCACAAAGTGCGATAGCATGCACACTCGCAAGCAGATCTTCTTTTTTCCTCGATTAATCGAGTTAATCAATCTTCTCTGCAGCGAAGTCTACTTTTTGCTTGAAACAGTAAGATTCCAAAAAGAACGAAAAAGAAGAAAGTAGAAATGATAGAGTCGTTACAACCTCTCCTCTACTTAACAACTTATTCTACTTACGTCACGCGTAATCATTGCCAATACCTCGATTAAACCGAGTAACTTGGAAAATAAAACCCATGAAATACCTACTTACCAAATTGAGTCGACAATATCTGTTAAATACACCCGAACAGGTGGAGGTCTTGAAGCAGCTGGTGCAGCACTGAAACGCCTGCTTGCCAATTAAAGATTGAGCAACCAAAGTGCCTCATGGTGTCAAGTTTTCAGAAGAAGAACTAAGGTACAATCAGTTCTAGAACCTAGCGTGAATTCCCAGTTGGAGTGGCATCATTAAGCACCTACTCAAAACCTGTTGTCACTATTGCAGGCATGCCTATCGGGCTACGGCATAATCATATGTGCGTATGTAGAATGTTAATGACTGCTGCCAAGTGCAGGCTGCGTATTGTTTTGAAATGACGGCGGTAGGCCAAGCTCGGCCGTGTTATTGCCGCCGGAAAGCGAAAGCGTTCCTCGAGACTGCCGAACGGTGAAGTGTAAAACGCCGTTCCAGCCGGTTCGTTTATTTGCGTTCTGTAATATATGATCGTCCATTATCCGCGCAACCGTCGGCCGCATCCGGAGATACCGTAATCCCATTTACACGCGGCCTTTGCCAATCTATACGGGCCACGATAATGGGCGCCATTTAAACAGAGAACCCTTCGTCTCGTTCCAGCCTGTTATTTCGACCTTATTCATCCGCGTGTTCCAGGAATCGCGAAATCCGCTCGGACGAGACAAGTCTGGATCGACGCCGCCCTCCCCGAAGCAGCCTCCGGGGCGATTTAGTGGCGAAACGGATTAGTCCGCGGCACGGGGAGAATTGATGTTGCTGTTTTCCTAAATTTCAGCGTTAGCTGGCTAACCAGAAGCGCGGGACTTAAGGCTTTATACCTACTCAGTTAGGAGGCTGAAAGAAGCCGAATGTTTGTGAATTTTTTTTTAAAAAGCGGGAGCATATATTTTTACAGAACTTTTTGCACTTAAAAGAGCAACGTTTAGAGAATATTTCGTAATTTTTTTTTCATAGAAAGATATTTATGTTTGTAATAAAATTACAACCGACAGCCAAGAAGCCTTTTTAAAAAGTTGTTTTGGGGTGAGCACTGCCATTCGGAACCAGCTTATCTAAAATCAAAAAACAAAAAAGGATCCGTTAATATATTAATGTATCCTCTGATTCGCGGAGGGAATTTTCGAAATAATTTAATTATTTAATTTAAAAAATATAAACAACTTATGGCACTTTAAAGTTAAATGAATTTTTCTCAGTCGAAAGTCCGCTGTGTAATTGTGTATAAAAAAATAATTAATCAAAATATGAGTGCAATAAGTATTTTGTTTTATTTTATATAATAAAACCCCTAAAAAAAAGTTCCTAAAATCGTTAATTTCCGCCGCGGCTGGAGGTATATAACCCCCTTAACTGTTTCGATCAGACGCGACCTACTCGCGTGCAATTTATTCTTGCATCGGCTAACCTAAGTCGGAATGCGTGGATTTCTGAATTCGTAGTGTGTTTGAGTATCGGGTGGACGATATTGGAGGATTTAATTGATATGCAAAGGCAGTTGGTGTTACTGTCAATGCTAAGGTTGCACTTATTAATTCGCAGCATCTGGATGTACAATTAATTCCTCGTTAATCGACGGAGGGACCTTTCAATTTACTGTATTCGCATTAAGCAATCTGTGTCATCTGTCTTTAACATTGACGCGGCACGCCGTTGCGTGCACTCGTAACATCTCATTTGCAGATTTCTGCAGGCCTGCGTTTCTTAGATGTAGGATAAGATAGCATCATCTCGAGATAAACATTCAATATTTACAACTTTTACTTTTACTTTTCGCAACGCGAGGATGGAGCTGTAATTAACATCGCGTACGTTCGAAGCTGTGATCCTATCACCTTTACGTTCAAAGAAATGCAAAACGATCCAGCACCATTGTATACACAGGTAATTGCAATAATGCGATACGGTGCACGAGCAAGAAAGTATGATTTTTCTCCACGTCGGATCGCGAGGCAGACGATACTCGTATCGAGGAACACGAAGAGCGCGCCAAAACCGTTCGCAACTGGGAAAGCTGGTGGCAGCGATTGCGATCGAGTAAATCGCGGTAAAGATCGGCGATAATGTCGCGCGGATTACATCGGCAGGGGAGCAGCCGCTAAGGAACGACGAGCGTGATTATAACCGATCGAAACGTAAAGGGGGACAGCGGCGATAAATCGAAGAAATCGATCGCAGAACAGCTGTGTAGCTGCGTTTCCAGCGAATCGCGCGCCGCACGATTCTGCAAAGTCATAAACGATAGGAGTCGTAAAGTATCGGGCCGGTGCTTAGCATCACGTGCACGTTCATTAATTAATGCCCGGTCGAAGCTATGTGGAACGGTGATTATGCTCGATGGCAATTTAAGCCGCAATAATTTACAAGGTTCCAGCATTTTTACCGCGAGCGATACGACCCGCTGTAAATAATCCCCTTACGTTTATTAATATCCTGGAAAAGATTATGCCCGCGGTGTCTATGCGGACGCGTCCAGCCGCCTTTAACTACAATCTTTGTCTAAATATTTATTGGACGTATAATTGGAGACGCGCGCGATCTGTTCCATCCCGCATTCCATTAGCTCACTCCATAATTTCTGCTAACCACGCGGATTATCTTAATGGCTGTATTAAAAAGTTACATCGCGCTCCGTCGCCGTTCGAGAAATTTCCTAAAGTCGTGAAAGCTGATCGTGATCTAGATGAATATTGACTTCCACGGCTCCGCTGAATTATGTAGCTCGAGTAATCGCCTGCAAGTAGTACAAATCAGTTAGGAAGATTTCTACATCCACCGCTACTGTTTCACTATGAAAGATAGAATCCACAGAAGCGTCTCCTATGCAAAGTCCCCAATTGTTCGTTACTTCTCACGTGGAAACAGTGTTCGGGGGTGACCTGCCACACGGGAGTTCCCCGGGAATGCCTTAGGAACTCGTGTGAATGCATTGTCTTCGCCCGTTAACACTGTTCTCGTTATTACCTCCTCCACGCCGGGCCGTCTGAAACTGGGCACAGGATGAATCCCACTTAAAGAGGCTTTTTCTCGTCTCGAAGTGCCGCGGGCGGGAAACGCGGGAGTCCCTGTTGCACGCGACGCATCCTCAGAGGCTGCCTGCATCCGTTGCGCCGCAATGCGAGCTGACCGCGCGCCCGCGCGACGTCCGTTCGGCGTCCATTCGTTATGCGAATCGCATTCACCGAGATCGTATGCAGCCGCGGTTCGTGCACGCTCGCGGGTCTCGTGTGTTAATATTTCGTCGGTGAATTAGGGACAGGCGTGTGCGCGGATAGTCGCCCGTGTGTTTCATAGGCGATCGCGCGTGCGCCCGCATGCAAAGAGATCGCGCGAACGTAGGTTTAATCGAGTTTGACGGTCAGGGCGTGCCAGGGACCGCTTATCAGGTACAGTGACACGTTATAGATCGCCGAGGAGCTGTTGCGAGTAAAAGCCAGGGCGGGAGGGGGCCTTTTTGCCACGCTGCTCAAGAGACGCATTCTTGCACATCGGTGGGCCGATACGATCTTCGAACCGAACGATGATTATATCGCGGCGACTTTGGCAACAGTTTCCCGGCGGATTTTTATTATTGGGTTACAGGCTTTCTGGATTTTATCTAAAGACTCGAGCCCATGTGTAGGAAACAATGATTCCTACTGTTTTATTTACAGGGGGAGTGTAATGTACTGACCCTTTCTTATCGTTTTTCTCCGGCTTTCTCTGTGAATATGATTCACACTAATTATCCAAATGCTGCGTAAACGTACAAATTCACAAAATGGCGGAGCTCTGAATTGAAACTAATTTTTGGCGTCTTTTTTCATTTTTAAACGGCCTTAAACATGTAAAAGCAAAACTCTTTCGACGCGAAGAATCGAGCAGAAGCTACCGGTTAGAATTATATGTTTTTTCATGGTGTAGGTACAAAAAAGACGGACCAGATGGGCCCACTAGAAGTTGAGATATCGCGTGGCCCGTCATGAAAAACATCGTTTTGAAAAAAGCCCATATCTCCATTAATTATTATTATATATGGCCGATTTTTTTTTAAGACTTACTGAAATGTTAGTTAATACACGTGGATAACGTTCATCGGTAAAACCTGTGTAGTTTTTTTTTTGCGTCGTCCCTCCAGACGAGAATGCCCCCTTTTTGTAGTTAACATCACTGATTAACATATTTAAGTAGAGTAATGGTATTTCTTTCGCGACATTCTCGAAAGATCCACGCTAGGAACGTCGATCGGAGCACGGAGAGGGAAAATTGAGAGATAAGGTAGCCCGGAGCTCGCGTCGCCCTCGAAGTGCATCGCACTTGCATAAGTTGCGCACCCAGACACGCGGTGGCGCGAATACTTGGGCCATGATGCTCTCTGGTGTTCGTTCGCGCGTGCGAATAAATGCGTGAGTGCGCGTAGACGGAACAACGCGTTCATTGTGCGCTCCCCAGCTGAGCCGGGGAGCCGAGACTTCTTTGCCACTCTGAAAGATTGAAGGCGCGCGTGGATAAAAGGGTGGCGATTCGGAATGCCGATTTTTACCGCTCCCCTCCGATATTCCATGAGCGAATGCCGCGGGTCCTTCCAGACGTTCTCTGAAAAGCCCCGACGCATGATAAATCAGAGTCTGTGCACTCTAATGGAGGGTGCTTCACCCTTTGAAGATTTTCGTGTACTCGGCTTGCATCCCTGTTGAAAGAAACATTCGATGTATTGCGTATAAAATCAGCGACGACGTGCATGAATGATAGATAGACAGAAACACGATGGAAACGTGATTGAAGGTTCATCAGAGCTTGCTGGCTCGGAACTAGGTCGATCTGTCTATAGATGCTAGATTGCTGGATGAGTATTTACTTCAATTATAGAGACTTCAACGACTGTAGACTACTGTAGACTCTATATAGACTCTCAATTAGAATAATTATCTTGGAAGAGTAGGTATGTAGTAGATCTATCTTCAGTGTTGGTGACTCTTCTGTCACGTGCAGTTCTTAAGTGCATATACAGAGTGTTTATAAAATTGTGGGACATTTTTTCAGGTATCTCTGAGAATTGCTTGTAATGTTTATTCGTAATTACATTGAATTTTCGTTTCATTTGCGCGAAGAGAAATTAATTCTGCGAAATAAAGGCAAGGAATTACGAGAAGCGAAAAGTGCAGCAGTGGATACTGCTCTTGAATTTCGATTCATACGCTCCGTTCCGCATTTTCCTTGCTCCACGAGGGTTTCAACGATGGAATAGAATCCCTGCGAACCGCGATTCGTATAAAACGCCGGATAGACGCGAAAAATCTAGAAAATAAATTACTGGCAGGCGAGCACGCTCGGAGATCGATTGTAGGGAATGCAAAACGAGTGGGAGAAATAAAATCGCGATACATTTGTGGTTCGTTAAAACGCATTCATAGGCGGTTGCAACGAATTCAGCAGAAATTTCATACACTCGGCGATACCATCTGCTAGTTATTTATGCAGTGCTCTCGTGCATAAACCTGATTTCGCACTTATTGCACAGATGTTGATGCATGGTGTTCTCCAGGGCGCTGTAACGGTTGAAAATTCCGCAGAACATTGTAGAAATAGTCGTCGATAAGAAGGATCGATCCAGTTCTGTAGTTCTACTGCTAAAAGGAAGAATGTTGCTGGCAGCTTCGATAACAGAAACATCTATTTCTAGCACTGCAGTCTCAACTGTTTCTTGCTGCCGTTTCTGCTTTACTTTTTTTTTTTTTAGTAGGTAGCTACTAATTAGAGTTGCAACTCCTTCGAGTTGATTGGAAATTATTTTCATTTCCGTGGTCACTGCCAAATGGACTTTATAATAGCGTTATTATATTTCATGGAATTCTCTGAAATTCTTGACTAGAAAATGGAGTGTTGCGGGGAAACAGTATCGTTTGATATTTACGAATGATTGGCTGGAAATTCTGAATAACCTGTCACCTTATAAATTATGCATCTGTCGAGGAGAAACTCGAGGGAACGTTGCCTCGTTCTGGCTCATTAAATTTTTAATTATGTTGTTGCGAAGGTGCGAAGCGGTGCAGTAATTTCAAGGAATTAGAAGGGAACGGAGCAAGTGGGATACCTAATCATTGTTTTCGCGTTAACGACCAAAGTCTGGTCGGCGCGTAACACTCGGGCAGATAATGGTAGCAAAAATATGCTAGTACAAGCAACGATTGAATAAGCAGCTCTTGTTTTTACTCGTCGACGGCCAAAAATGCAAATGAGAGTGGCCACTTGCGGATGTAATGAGTCATAAAAGGGAACGCGAGCGATGCAATAATTCATCGTCATAAATTAGATAACATGTCTATTCTAGAAGCCGAGGGGCCGTTTATTCTGCACACAACAACGACAAAGAAACTCTGCCGTCGCTAATTAATTCCATGTATTTCAATTTTCCTACTAAATACGAAGACTCTGATTTCACCGCTAAGTAACGAGAGAAAATTCTCATTTGTTACGAGATTAATGAGTATGTAGATAAAGTTCAGAGGATGAAAAAAAAGCTCTATAATATCGCGTTTCCCTGGTCTCACTCGTTTAAACAAAGATATTATTACCGCGAACAATGTGATCTCGCGTGTACGCGCGCTCTGAATGTTTTCCTTAAAAAATATCTCCACCTTTTAACCAGACTTATTTCAAGAAAGAATTTCCTCAACCGAGTCCACTCAAATTAGATATGATGCTTGAATGTTTAATGTCAAGATCTACCAGATTCCTCTCTCTCCTCTCTGCTGAAAATTTCATGAAAAATTCATATCTAGAGAAGCTTTCGAAATGAGTTCCGCCTGAAACACTGTGTTAGAAAGTGATCCAAATCGAAAGAAAATATTCCACATATCGCGTATACACTTTTCATTGAAACTAGCTTCTATTAGAATAAAAAACAAGATTTTTTTCATCATCACAGCGCATCGTTTCCAACCACCCTCCGCATACATTTCAATTTCAAACTCAACTGCCCGCCCAGCACTACACAAGCACTAAAGAGCCATCCCCCATTGCTGCGACCAAAGTAACTACAATCTTCTCATTCAACGTCCACCAACATCAATACAATTTCTTTATCCACGCCGTGCCTTGCTAACTTTGAATACGTCGGGACAATCAGAGTCCTGCGCTACGGCAGACCGACTCACCCTTGCCAGCTCGTAGCGAAATCTTGAAAAGGGGCGAGAAGCCCCTCCGCGGGACTAGCACAGCAGCCACCAAGTAGACGGGGAACAAAAAGCGGATCTACCTCGTTCTCCATCGAAGTCCAATTACCACGATGAAGCAGAAAGGTCCGTTGTATCTCGTGCTCCGACCGAAGCAGCCCTCTGTTCGCCCCGGAACGTCGCGGGGGCACCGTAAGTCACCGGCTCCGGATTGATCCAGCGGAAAGGCGCACCCCTCCCCACGGAGCAAGTGAGCCGTCAAGCCGCGGAACGTTTACGCGTGGCGACTTTTCGATTTTTCCGATATTCTATTACCGCGGCACGGAGAGGCGAAAGCTCGAGCAAGGTGGAACTGCCTTTTAACGCGCCGATGACACGTTCGGTTAATGACGCTCGCGGAGGTGGACTGGTACGGACGATTGTTGTTGCAGTTAGGTAGCGTTTCTCGGACAGACGGGGCGGAATTAATTCTGCTTTTTAATCAGCCCCGTCGGCGGGGCAGGGTGGCCGCCGGTTGTTCGGCGAGAGATGGTGACTGGGCGAGTTTATTGTTAACCGACTGGCTTCGCTCGCGATACCCATTCGAGGAATGCTCTTTTGGGCTGGTGTCGAGATCCCGTATCGCGATACGGGAGCCGAGATTTTCGTTGCGCGCGATACACGCGCCAGACACGTCGAATGGAATTCGCGTCTTGCCGCAAAACCTGTTCGCTAAGCCGAAAAATGATATTGTAGTTCCGACAGGGATAGATGGATAGGCGTGGGAGTGTAGTTATCGATTGATTTTATGAAGTCGCTGATGTATGGAGTATGATACTGATGTGGTGCGTGGAATGCCTGATGGGGGATTTGAGATATAGACTTCATACTTTCTGTCGTGTGCAAAGTGCACTGGTTGTTTACTGACGCATTCATTAAGGGTACATTCTCCTGTAATCCCTTTCAAATAATTAGGATTTTTTTAAAGAATACTGTAACAGATAAGGTGAGAAAGCATTTTTGGTTTGATTTATACATAGGTATTATAAGATGATGACAATTTTTTTTTATTCTTTTTCCTCCGATGTAATGTTGAATAAATAGCTATAACTCTGACTGATAAAAACACGGCGTACAATTGGTTATTGGATATTACCAATCGTTAATGCAGAATAATGAAAATTCAATAATTGATACATGTTTTAGAAAAAGTGCCCTAAAACCGATAACCTGTTATGCTGAATAAAATCAAATTAGGTCATTTACCAAAAGAATTCCGAAGAAATTTTTGAAATTCGTCAATTGGTTGTTTTGTTCTTATGTACACTGTTTTTTTTATCAACATCAGAGTTACATATAGTTATTTATTCAAGATTACGCGGGAGGAAAAGCAATAAGGAAAATGTTCATCATCTTAAAATATGTATAAATCAATACCAAAAAGACTTTTCACCCTATTTGTTATAATTCTCTATCAAAAAATCCTAATTTTCAAGGGATTAAACGAGAATGTACCTACCCTTAATACTTGCATTTAACATGGGATTTATCATCGTATCGGCAGTCAAGTATCTACAGTAAAGCCACGAATCCTCAATTGAAAAGTACTCCAATTTAATCCAGCAAACGACACGTCACCCGCGTGTCCCGTCATAAAATTCATCGTTTATCGCTCGATCGCCTGATCAATCTTCCCAAGCATACCAAGGCTCACCTATCGAACTAGCCAATGTACCGTTCGTGCCAGAAAACGTCGAATCCCGTTCGAAGCTCCCTCCCCGAAGTAAAGTCAAGAAGCTCCTCCGTTGCCGACCAGGACAGGGGTCCACGACAATGTAATTTGATAATTGGGTCGCCCGGGCGATTATCCGCCGCCGTGGCTCGTTGTTAATCAGCGACAAGCGAGGCACCCGCGCGCAAGAATCGTTTGCGACAGGTGGGTTCCCCTCGTTTCGGCTATTAGAAGCCTTGCGAAATCTCGAGCGATCTAGGCTTCTTCAACGTCCACCGTGGCCCTCGCCCCTAGTTCTCCACTATTACCATAATCACGTGGATTATATATTTAAGCTAATTGCACGCTGGTAGGCGAGCTCGCGGTCGCGCGTACGCGAAACCACCCGCCTTCTCTCGATCGACCACGCTTCCCGCATTAATTTGATCGGTGCCGCGGCATGGAAAAAGTCATCGACCGGGCGGAATGTCGATACTTTCCGACGTGCTTCTCCTCCGGAGGGGACGGTGGTTGGGGGCACGGTTTTACGGCATAATTAAATAAACCTCATAACGTCGGCTCGCTGGAGATGCGGAGCAGGGGAGGCTCCACGAACGCACGCGGTTATTGCGACAATCTATCGGTGCCACGGTGGATGCTCCGGAGGACGGGCGATGTTTGAAATTGCCTGGTGACGGGTTGAAATGTTGCCGATATAGAAAGTGACAATTTCCAGCCACGGCGAGCGAGGAGGTAGAAAAACTCCTGAGAAAGTCTCATCGCTCGAGCAACGTTAATTGTTTCCCGCGGTAATCCCCGCCGTTAGAAGAGCTCCGCGGCGTGTTACGTACATAAATTCTTGCGCTTCGCTCCGTTTGCCATGTAAATAACCGACCGGGGGCCGTGTTAGCTTCTAGCCTACGGTCTGTCAATAACTGGCCACCAACAATGTGAAGACTGTGCGCGAGAGGAAGTGATGTGATGCAAGTGCCGCACACTGGGCCACGCCGGCCGCTCCGCGGGTACACACTCGCTCTCGTGTCCGTCGCGCGCGTATAAATGCACACGCGGGGCTCGGTTGCACAGACGTGTCTTTGATGGGTAGACTGATAGACGGCACGGGATTATATTGCAATCGGCCAGCAGCGGCTTGCATTCCAGCCTCTGCAATGTGCCATTGACTCGCGGAAATTATTCAAATAAAATTGTGCAATTACCGGCGCGCGTGCAACTGGGACGTAACCGGTGCGGTTATGCATCGCGTGCGGCCGAACACACCGCGGCCGGATAAGCGGCCGGGCCCTGGCTTGCTCGCATGAATTCGGAGGGGGTGGATCGAATTGTGATAACGGACTCGCTCCATTCTTTCCTGCCGCGCCCGCCCTTAAAAGGGAAGGAATCTCGAGCGGAAAAAGGGAATTCGCGGGAGCTCGAAGCGCGTTGACAAAGCCCTCGTAGGGCCTCTCAGGCTTGGTTTCGTCCTTGCGTGCTGGGGATGCAGAGGTGTGTGCATGCTTTGAATCGACTGGGGAGGAATTAATAGTGTTGCAGTGGTAGGCTTGGACAATTGCACGCTGCACGCTGCGGTTGTGCATTGCGAGAAATGGGCTTAATGGGAACTGGTTTACAGAGATAGGCGATGGGGGTTGATTAGAGTACAGTGCTCGGTATAAATATTGAAGGAGGTATTTTTAAGTAACCCCTGCCTTTACGGTTTTATTGATTTTCATGTAATATACTGGGTGACTCGTTTTGGTCTATAAATGGATCTGTCGTGGAAAGTACGTCGAACTGAGAGGAACGAAGGCGGGAGCATTAAAGGATTTCGATAGAAGTTTCCAAACTATTTGAGAATTCCCTGGGCAGTTTACTGATAAATTAAATCTTAAAGTATACAATTACTCTTAGAACATAGAAGCATAAGCAATCTCTATCTCCATGCAATCGTAACTTTTATCAGTACAAAAACATGATATCCTTCCTCTGAAGGGGTTATACCTAGTCAGGAGGCCGAATGAGGCGATTTTGTTTTTCTAAAAAGCGGAAGCATATATTTAGAACGTTTTGCACCTAAAAGAGCAACATTTAAAGAACATTTGGTAAATTTTTTATAGAAAAATATTTACGTTTATAATAAATATACGACATCCAAGAAGAAGCCTTTTTAAAAACGAGATTTCTCAAAAACTACTGCACCAATCTTTCTGAAATTTTGTGGGCTTATTTTTTATATAAAAATCTACTGAATGACGGAAGAATTTTTCTTATCATTAATGGCTGTTGAGGCAAGCACAACAAGAACTCTGTCGAAGAATCGAAGCCTCGCTAGCCTTCCCTGCGTACCTACACGTTCAGTTACGTATCGAAAAACCGCTCCGGAAGGCCTTTAGCGGGTTTCGTCGATCGTTCCTATGATAATTAGATCCTCCTCTTCACTGTAACGTTCGGGATCTCTCGCGATATGCTACGCCGGCAAAGTGCATCGCCCCTTCCTGAATTTAAATCGTACAAATGCAGACGTAATCGTTGCTCGCGTCCAGATAAGTCGCGTCCCGTTTATTCATTGTCCGTGAAATGTTTGATTGCCGACAACGCGTTGATTCGACGGGGAAGGATTAGCGTGGATTAGCACAGTGGCAAGAAGCGCCGGGGCGCGAGCAATGAAATATTTACGCGTCTTTTAATTGCCGTTTAAGAGCACACGAGCGGATTTCTTGGTCAGCCAGGCTCGTCCCGGCATGCCAATTAAGTCTGTCAGATCTTTTTTCGCGAATTCCAATTAGACGGCCTTTCGTCTGCTGGCCGTCGTAATTATGGGTATATACTGTTTCGAGTAGGTACACGAATTCCATCGTGAGCCAGCTTCTTATAACACTAAGTGGTACTTGATTTCTACTTATTGCGCTCGCCCAGGCTCCCGAGACAGAGAGTCCTTGGCGAGGTAGCACACGGCGCTTCGCGGGAGAAGGAGAGATCTCAAGGATAAAATTGTCTGACGATCGTGCGTGGGTACGGGAGGTATACCTACGTATGTACCCTTTCGAAACGATAAATCAAAGGAAATCGTATATCATTCGCCGGGACGCGAACCAGTTCGAAAGTCGTCTCGACGCCGCGTAGAAAACACACGGGCTGCTTCTCGAGACAAGCGTATGGAAAGTTCCTCGAATACGCGCGGAAAAGACATTTTTTTCCAACGATTTTCAAGGCCAAAATAATCATTTTTTGAGAGTGGAGTTTGAATGTATCTAAGTTAAGTTTAATCCAAAAGCATCGATTAATTCTATCCTTCAATTCCCCCAAGAGGACTTAGAACACTAAATAGAAGTAATATGAACATCCGCTCGGAGTCATCGTACAGAAGTATTCGCAGAGACGTGGAACAGAATTCGCTAGCGTCCACTAGATCTTCCAGTTACGTTCCTTCTCTCCAGGAATCCCGAACGATCGTACGCGAACGCGTCGCAGGAATTCACCAGTCCGACTTGCTACCATATATCAAAAGCCGCGAGTGTTCGAACGCAAGGACTCCCCAGGCTGTCATCAGAATTCGCGCCACGAAAAAGGCGCTCGGCGCACCGCTTCCACGGAACGACGTAACCTGTCCAACTTGATCAACCCCGCGATCACGGGAGGCAAAGAGAAAAGGAGCATGGATGCGGGTACTTGGTGCACTCCCCTTTGCATGCAGGACGCATCTGCGATGCAGAAACGGGCAGCTGCGGTGGATAGGACGACCCACCGATATGTGTGTCACTGGTGTCTATGTCGCCTAACGGCATTTCGTCCTCGCGGCTGACGCCGGGCCACTATAATAAATAGTAATATTCTATGCACCGCGATGCACATGGTGCATATGCCTCCTCATGCATAAATATCGCCCGTGCGCTCGCATGACGCGTCTAGCCTGATCGCAGTCTAAGTGGAGATACCACTAAGCTTCATCGATAGCTTATCGGTAATTTTCGATTTATCGGTAGGTAGTACCGCCGGGACGTCGACCACGAAATGCGGCAACGCAATTAATATCAGCCTCGCTACCATCGCTGGGACATAGAAGTGGATAATACCGCGTTTTCCTAATACATTTTGATTCCCCTGCGCTAGTGTTTCAATTGAATCTCTACTGATCCGTGGTAACTAATAACTTCATCGTTAAGAGGACTCGTGAATCTGAACCAAGAAGATGTGCATCACGTGCTGCACGAGATTTAGCTGAAATTTTGCATGGAGTTAGTGCACAATGTGTATTAATGTCCCCCAGGTCTTGGGGCTTGTTCCGTGGGTGATTATTCCTCAGAAACATGTCTTCAAGACGGGGATTAGCGATTCCAGGGTACCTGAGCGAACTCGTAAGCGTTGAAACCGCGAAGGAGGTTACACATGGTGTGCACTATCTGTGTGCAAAATTTGAAGCAATTCGGTAATCGCACCGTTATGCTCTCCTCTTGATATTGAGAACCAGGCCAGGTATATATCTGTGGGACAATCCCGATGCCTTCACACGTACGAACTCACCGGGCAATCAACGGGGAATCAGGAACACCGCGTGATAGTCGTTAGAGGAGCGCGACGAGTGCGATGCTCGGACCACGGTACACCGAGTAATTGAATTTCCGCTATTCCTGATCCCTGTAACGTAGACCGGGGAGGTTTCTACTTTGCAGCCGTGTGTCTGTCGGCGGGACATTAATTCAGAGGTCGTGTCACCGGTAATTCTATTGTTTCAGCCCGTCTACTTGTTGGCGACGTGCACTCTGTGAGAAGAATTTTTTAGAGCTTTCGTCGCGACCTGGAGTAGCGTTTCGTTACTATTTCTTTTTCGGTCTGGTTAACCCCTCGGCGGCGAGAAAGGTGACTCGTTATTCTCCTGTCGTCGACAGAGATTCATTTGTTTTGAAATATTCTTATTAGTAAAACGACGATACAAGTGTGCAGCAAATTAGCTTGGAATTCTGCGTTCTAGTAATTCAGATAATTGCAGGGTAAAAGATCAAATTTCAACAGCCTGATAAAGAGTAGTAGGGTGGATGTACCGTTTGTGGCCATTGCACTGTTTTTGACCATGCGCATAATTATCTTATTTCTAAATTGTTCGCAGATTATTATTATGTGGAGACTTTCACATCATCAATATTTTGTTTAGCATCCCGCCAGAAATGTAAGGTTACATTTATTGCTTACACGGAAAAATATTATATTTTTTAAGAAGATGCCAAAACTGGTACAATACCTTAAAGTGGCCACAAATGGTGCATCTACCCTAGGTGCGAAAACAAACAATAAAATGTGGTAAAATGTTTTCTAAATTCCTTATTGTGGGACACAGCAAAATCTCAAGTGTGGAGTACCCCGCACATTCCATACAATGCGCGCCGGCCCTGGTTAACTGCAAAACAGATTGAAATAGCTATCTGCGACTGAAATTGTTTGTTTAATTCATCCCTATGTGGGATCTCGCTTTATTTCTGTTGGAGCACCGGACTATTTTAGAATTCCCAACGTTGTATGCTATCTGTTAGAGGAGAATGTCATTAATTACGATTACTTGATCACGAAATTCAAATGCCCGCGGGGACCAGAATAGTCGTGCTCCATTATCTATTAACACAGCATCAAAATTGTTTCCCCGAACGGTTCGTTCGTTCGAACGTTTCAACCAAATGCTGCGAATTAGCTGCCAAGGAAGAGCCAACACAAGTTTGCTTTTAAATCACAATCGCGCCGATCAAATTCCCGCGATACTTCCGTTCGTGATCTCCCCGTAGGCAGTCATTTTCGGCACGGGCCCGTTTTAAACTACTACTCTCTGCTTATTTCCTCGTAAATACCAATTACCGTGAATCACGATTCTAGAGCCTGTGGCGGGCGTATAATTTCATTCACGCGGATCTACACGCGCCATGGATTCATTCCCAAGCGATGCATCTCCGATAGTTACGACAGAGTCTTTTTCCGCCTGCCCGAATCGATCCCTAAACTGAAGTATCTCCTCGGTCTCTTTTCGCGGGTCGTATTCAGGGATGAGTCTCATCCCCGTCAGGATCCCCGATCGATAATTGAAAGCGTGATGTATCGCCCCCACGAAATTATTGTCGTGCTTGTCGCGGTCGTTTAGCAACGTTGACAAGAGGCAACACGGGGTTAAGTGTTGTTAACTCCACGGTTGGCCGTGGAAATTAATAGTCAAGCGATTCTGCCGCTAGGGGGCTGTCTTCATGGCGAATAAGCTGCCCGTTTTACGATCATCCAAGAAAACGTGTCTCTACGGGCATGGCGGTAAAACGTCACGACGCATTTTTTTCCGGAACTGTTGCAATCTTCGCGAGAACTTTGCGGTACCATGAAAGTGAAGTACCTACATTTGAAGATCGCTATGTGAGAGTTACTAAAACGTCCGACTAATTGAGAATTTGTTGCACTTGAGAGTTCGCGAGCCATGGAAACAGAGAGTTGGCACGCAGAATATTCTAGCATTCATAAATTCTGAAGCTTCGCATTGCCAGGATGTTTTAAATACAGAGGTACTGGAAACCATCGGGCTGAAATGAAGGGGCTCTGGAATCTGGAATTCGTGAAAGGGGGAGAATCGCGGAGCACCGGCACATGCATGAATATGAATAACTGAAACATGCGAATATATGAACATCGATATTTCATTGTTATTTTCACGATTCCGTGCACGAGGAAATCGAGAATTCTCGGAATATTTAGACGCCCTTCAAATATCATTCGAGAAAGTTTGAGGTTTCAACAGTTCCCCCAAAGAGATCGCAGCATGCTCGCGGAACTGGTGTTATTCCTGATACATCCTTTAACAAAAGCTCGTAAATACACGACGGAAGACAATATCGATGGCTACCCGTTCAGTTGCAGCGCGACTCCGAGTCCGTGGATGCAGAGGACACTTCTTACGCGGGAAGTCTTTTCGCCACGCATAAGTTACGTCCCTTTATACATATTTGCCCGAAGATGTGGGGGACTTAACGGGTCCCAGCGTGGCCACTTGTCGTCTCTTCTTGACGGGTTTTCACGAGAAACACAAGTGGTTGAGACGTTCCCCTCCTCGCCCGGCTGTTTTTCTCCCGGGATCTCACCTCTTTCAGCAGGTTTCCTCGACGACAGCCATGCTTCTCGGTAATTTCGTCCACGATTTTTCGCGTCTTCCTCTAACGGTACGTTGGCCGTGTGTTTACATTGCCAGTGTGTAACAAAAGAAGGCAGGAGGTGGATAAAAAAGAACAGCAAAGTCTCGCAGACGACCCTTCTGCTTCAGCCAAAGGTATCCCACCGCTATCTTCCTTCTTCTAAATGGAATCACATGGAGCTTTCTCCCGGCGAAGATTATTGTCGTATTCATTGGACGCGCGGGGACGGAATAGTGGTCGCGTTGATCTTTCGTTGAATCAAGAACCCTGAGAGCGTACCTCGACCGGTCGCCGGTTCTTCGGTGTAAAAACGCGCGAACAGAGAAACGGCCGTCCATTAAGGCGCGAACGCTGCACGGTGGAAATCTGTAAACACGGCGGATCCGCGAATATTTAATGTCTTCTGGAAGTACGCAGTTGTTTCGCGGGCGTGGGATAAATGGCCTTTATCGGCTGATGGATTTTCAGCGGAAACTCAAGTAGTCGCGCGGCGGCTCGCTTTGGTCTGTTTTGCCGGGGTTACTTACGACCCGTGGCTCGCTATTCGCTATACTTGCACCTCGTCTAACGGGACCTCATGTACGTACAAATGTAAGGGAAGTACAGTTATCGCTTACATGAATATTTCAGAAAATCTCGTAATATAGAGAGTTCATGGGACAGCGCCCGAGGGAGGGATTACGAGCGTTTCGCGGCATAGTATTCTTATTGCCACGCGTTTCTTCCCCTGCATCTCCGCTCCGAGTGCATTCGTCTTGGGAACGTGGAATAAACGCGTTGCTACACTTTATTAGTCGTTGCTGCGTGAAATATACGCGGGGCTTGTGTCGCCGGCAGTGGTTGAACGTAAAGTGTCTTCTGGTAGCCTGTCCACAACGATTTCTCGGGATCCTTGCTAGCTGGGACATTGGTAGATCGCGGTACGTGCCACGGAGGAAGCAGGTGAACGTGTTCGTCGATTTGGCGTGGAATTAAAATTCAGTTCTGCCTAGAATTCTATAGGACCCTCGAAATACTTTAGCGGAATAACCGTGCTGGCTACGGAATAAATTACGCGTCACAAATTCTGAGGGCAACCCTGGTAACCCGTTAAGTTTCCAAGATAACTTGTCCCAGAGCAGGTGAACAACCCTAAGGGTCACCTAAATAACCGTGCACGTTACCGCGGCGTTCTGGGTAACGTTAAATTGCCCGTGCTCATTTATTTTCCAAATTCCCACAGCTCGAGTAACCGTTTCCCACATAACCGTAACTCCGTAGAATGTTTAATGAAACACCCTCCCTCGTCACCCCCTCGGCGCGTATATTCGTCGTTTCTATTTAGGGAGGTCGCGATGCCCAAACTCCGCCGAAAACGCGCGACACGTGCTTGAAAAGCAGGCGAGTCGCTTCGTGAGCGGGGCTCACGTGTAGCCCGGCTCGGTGGCTAAAATCGTATCAGTTGTCCACGCAAAACCGCCCCCAAATAATGGATAATTAAACGACTGAGCACTGTCCATTATTCGCGAGAATCGTGTTTACCTTAAACTGATTTAGACGGGCACGTATCGAAGCACTATCGTCATCAACGATTAACGTCACCTACGATTAACGTCAGCTAGATTCTAAATAATGCCGGTGGTTGCGGTATAAGTCCCCTTCTTATTGTTCTCCTCGCGCGTCATCGTTATTGTCGAGGGGAGAAAAATAGAGGAGCATCGTGACAGGGTTGAAGAAAGAAGCATAGCGCGATCGAAGGGTAGCCGGGTGCTACTCAGAAATCGCCGCGGACAGGATTGCGTTACGCAGGGAATATCGCGACGAGTTTGCGTCTAGATCCTCGCCCTAGCGGCTAGAAACGATGAGATACGGGGACGAGAACGTGACCCATATGTAGCTGCGTCTGTAACAAAGACGAAAAGGTATCGTGGGACGCTCGAGATCATTTGGATATTAGTTTACCGCGGTGGACAGCTTACACTGCGGACTTTCGATCGATTAAGGTTACATCCATCAGCGAACCACGCGCCTTCTGCCCTACATTCGACGACAGCCGTTTCATTAGGCATTGTCGTGCCCTCTGCTCGCCTATTTCCGCCTTCCGTTTCATCGGCCAATGGATACGTTTCAACGAAAACGTTCCTCATTCGCCGTTGAAGGATATTAACACTTGCACACGTACGTCGGGCAGTTTCTGTATGTTTTTCCACGGCCTGTGATGGCTCGTTAATGCGTTTCGGATAGTGGCACCGATGTGGATAAATCTGGGTTGAGCGTAAATGAGTTTGCTAGGTGAGCGGAGGAGCGTGGGTGTAACACTGCATAGTTATCGCCGGTTCTTGTATTGGAAGTACCTAACGAAATGCTTTCGCGACAGACTTTAGAAACGAAAATCATAATATTCACACCGGTATCGATGGACTATTATATTTCTAACAAACCTTAGGGTAAAGTAGCCGAATGTGAGACCCATTTCTTAAAGACATCATAACTCTTGACTAAGAACAGTTTTATTAAAATTCGATACACCTTTTAAAAGTAGATTATGTATTCTTTAGCAACCTACTGGAAAGTACTGTAACAAAAATTCTCATATTAGGAGAGGTCGTCATAGTCGGCTACTTTACCCTACACTTAGAAGCTTAGCTTTGAACCTAACTCTAAGAATCACTTCTTCAAATACAACATTCGAGACGTTTGAAATATTCAAATAGACAAGATTCTTTCCTATCATCTACCGACTCGCCGCTACGATATTTCAAAGTCCGCCAGCGCGTCGTATAAAAATTCCACCCCTCGTACGTGCCCTAGCCAGCAAGCACCAGCAATCAAATATTCAAATAAATCAGACCACAGGTGCGAGTGTTAGAATACAAAATCCCCCGATCCAGGGGTGTCCGGCGTGACGATAAAGAAAGGAGGAGGAACGTGAATGCATCCGATATCATCGGGATGCATCCTCGGAGCCAGCCAGCTGGGTCATGCGTCGATTATCAAACGAGGTCTCGCGTCATGAAAACCGTCGGCCCTTTGAGCCTCCTTCGCCAGCTTCTGGCCCCTTCGAATTCTTCTTCGTCCCCGTCGAACGACCTTGCACGGCACGCAGGTAGAATAACAGCCGTTCGAGGAACATCCGAATTCCATCGCAGGGACCTTCATCCACCGACCTGGGAGTTCGACGATCCGTAAAAAGAAAACCTGCGCCTAAACTTCGAGATCCTTGCGAACCTCGCCTTCAACCTCCTACTACCGAACTTTATGCATCACATGCTTCGTAAATTCTCTTGGGGCCATCATAGTGGAGTTCTATAGTGCTTTTGAGGTTTCGGAGGGCAGAAAGGATGAAGAGAGACGTTGTACGTGGATTTGTATTATTCAGTGGCTATCAATGTGTGCCAGTAAACTGAAATTTGAGCAGTGGGGATGAGATGATACTTGAGGAGGGGTAGAATGCTGGTTGGCAGGTGTGCACCCTGTAGATGAGGCCTGATGTATTTTTTTTTTTTTTAGCTGGAGCATAGTGTCTTTTGAGTACTTCCGTTAGTTTTGGTCGAGTTTAATTGGGAGTAACCGGCTCCTTGTGGTTAGTGTAGGTGGAAGAATAGTAATGGGAGATTTGGAGCATAGAAGGGTTGAATTGGTGATTACTGAGACATGAGAAGACAATTATTGGTTGTTTTGTGCCTCGCAATTGGAGAGTCTTTGCGATGGTTGTTTGTCTCTTTTTGGGAAGGAAATTGAATTAGTTGGACTAGGCTAGTAACGACTGAAAATACAGAATGTGTAATTAGCGATTGTGGTTAATTGAATTTATTGGGGGAATATGCTTTTAGGTTAATCATAGGTTACTTTTCACTGAAAAGAATTCAATTATGTGTCTTACTTACACGATATTATTCTCATTTTCAGGTAATCCTCCTACATCAATTTCTTTTCATTGACTGGCTACATATCCAGTGTATGTGAGTTTGTAGATTTGATTTACTTTTTATTAATTATTAGTGCAATAGAAATCTGGCAGTATTTCGTCGATCTTTAGAGTTCAAAAACCATTCAGTTTCGTAGAATTTCAAAAATTAGTGATAGAAGTGGAGCTCTTATCGACTTTGCTACTTAAATATCCAACTTTTAAACCCCTTTCACGACTGAAATTTTTCCAATAGTTAAGAGATCAGTAGTTAAGTACAAAAGTCGATAAAGGTTCTAAGATCGTAAAGTTTAAAGGCACCTTCTAAACGATAACGGAAACTTAGTCGTGTTCAATCTCCCCAGTGAGTCAAGGCAAACAGTGAGCGAATTAACCAATTAGTCCGTATCGTCCAGCTTCGCCTCCTAGGGTTTGAAACTTTCACGTTTACAAACACCTAGTTTCTACTGTCGAAGAAAACCCATGTTACATTATCTCTTCTTTACATATTACTTTTGCCCAATCACTGAACACGTTTCTCATTGCATCTACTCGTCCATTTCAATATAGTGAAGAGTACAGTTCTAAAACGAGGTAAAGTTAGTTAAGGGGGAGCCCTATTTAGGACGCTAGAAATAAGGTGATTCTTGGTACTTTTTTTCGGAGAAACTGTTAAGCGGATCTTTTCCAAACTTTCAGGGTAATTTAGTTCACATTCCAACAATAAAAATTAATTTTCTTATTTCTAGTACAATTACATTGTCGATGAACCTAACATACGGGAAAAAAGTTAAAAGTTGGCAAATTGATGGGACTTGAAAGAAAAAGTTACGATTCTGCTCCAGGATATTTCGTACTATTTACGTGTTCCTATATCTCCATTTCTACCGAACACTTTGTAACGAAAAAATCAATTTTTATTGTTTGAATGTGAACTAAAATACCCCGAAAGTTTGGAAAAGATCGGCTTAACAGTTTCTTAGAAAAAAATTCCCAAGTATCACCTTATTCCTAGCGTCCTAAATAGGGTTTCCCCCTTAAGATGTGGACAAGCAAAGAGAGAAAAGCCATGTATTTGAGAAATGAATTTTCAACGAACTTGCTCGTAACGCGTTCCAATCGAAGCTCTTTCTTCCAAAATGGACTTCGTCGATATTAAAAAGTAATAAGCCGTAATGGAATCCTCTTTGTCCTGCTCGTGGTAATTTCCTTGGCGTTATTACGTCTCGTTCACCCCACTCGCGACGCGATGCATCATTTTGTAACGCTGCTCATGGTGTCGTTTATCATCCAAGCCCATCGAACAATACAGCAAAGATATCGCGTGGCTACAATACGATCGTTCTCTAATAGAGGGAATTTGTCGGAAATAGAAGCCTGCAACGACTTTATAGGCAGCCCTCATAATTAGTAGATACAGCGATTCGAAGCTGTCCAACTGGACGCATAGAATTATACAAAACGTCCCCTTCTCCTTTCCAACTGGAGAGCTCGTTTCGCGAAACGGAGCACGCATACTTAATCGGACAATGCGCGCTACGTTACTTTCCACTCATTTGAATACTGTTAAACATCGGTTACTCGCCGCCCAGGACAGCGGAAAGCCTCGAATCCGTTTTCTTTTAATCCGGAACGAGGAGTAAAGGAGACACGGGACATGGCTCTTGCGCCGAGCTCGCTGGAACACCGGTCGAGAGGAATTTCGAGGGATGCCCGAGGGAACAATTCGGAGGAAAGCCGCTAACGCCTCCGCTTAATTTAACGCTCTGTCCCCGGGAGTTATTTCATTCTTCGGGGTAAACTGGAGTTTCGCGCGAACTTTCCTCTTCCAGGCGTCTAATAAAGGTAGATTTAAGGGGACAACCGCGTGTAAATCGCGGAGGAAAACAGGAGGCCGCCGCCAGTGCGCCGGGATTCAGCGTATGCTTCGGGCTGAACGGTCATTAACGAAAGTGTTTTTGTTCACTGCGACCCTGGGAAGCGCGGTCATCCGCTGACGGTGCCATTGTATTATTATCCTTAAGAACAGCCGCTTAATTTCGGCCCGTGATAGATTGATGAAGCGGAGGAGGGATGCTCGCGGCACGCGAAAAGCGAAAGCGATCATTCGAGACGCGAAATTCAGCCCGTCTAGGGGACTTTCTTCTAATTCATTATTGCTAATTGCGCGCGGGCACGAGGAAATTCCGCTCGTGCCGCCTGCACGGGAGACACTTAATTACGAAATTAATTAATTAGACAGGACGCCGTGGTTGCAGACGTACGCTTGAGCAGTGCTCGAACGGGATTGTTCTTCGCGTCTATTTTCCGCGGCGCGAGAACGACTCGACTGGGACGAAAATTTCGCCGTGTCACGAGTTTTAATCGCGTCCCTGGAGCTCATTGCTAAATGCAAGGAATGTTTCTCCGTTGAAAGGAAGTGGTTACTGCAGGCCCATCTATGTAATGACAGATGAAAGTAGGAAAACAGGATGACTCCGAGGTTTAGAAAGGCTTGAATAGCTTTGAAATTTCAAAGGTTGACGCTTCGTTTCGCTATGATTGGATTCTGTTAATAATTTATTACTGTATCACAAGGATCCTTCAGGCTTTATAAGCACGAGTGGATCGGTTTATAGTCGTATCGTAAGTCTTCCAATTGAGAGTAACGAACTCTGTCACCCACATTCGCATCGGCACCATCAAATATAGAACATTATCATCTCATATTTTGCATACTGCATCTGCATACTTCGCTGACGCGCGACAGCCAAACCTCGAGTCCCAGTTAGGACTGTGGAGAAGCGTTAAAGTCTCCGAGCTGAGAGTCACTGCGCTGGAAGCTCCCACGCAGCAGGATATAGATGAAACTTTATCTATTCGGCCGATCTTCCGTGATTGGCCAAGGAAATCCACTTAGTGTCTGACTTTCACTCGAGAATCCTCCTTGCATCCGTATTTTCCTCCCTGCCTCGTTCTGCGTCACTCGTAGGGCGCACGTGACAGTGGTTGGGTCAATCGCTGGCTCCCTAACTGGCCCAATTATTATCGCGTATGATAGCATCACGTCGAGGTGATCGTTCATTTCAGGGTGAACAATCGTCATTGGACCCCGATGATCGCGTGGGCCGTGTATTCCTCCTCTTACAGCCTCCACGCTTCGCCTTCGTTCACACGCTTCGTATCTCGTCGAAGCTCATCCTCTTCGTTCTAAAAGGTCGCGACAGATAAGCCTGTAATGCATAGTTTTAAGTTACCACCACGTTGGCAGGTTTCGCGGCGTCGATATCTGTCCAGACATCTCCGATCGCGTCGGAGATTTTCGATGAACACCTTCCTTCTTCCGGTACTCTCCGGTTCGATCACCGATTTTTTCCTCGGGTTCGATGGATCTCTCGTAACTCTGTCGCTTGTCGGAGTTCAGCTCGTCGCGATGATTAATTAGACAGCGTAATAGTCTTCTTCTGGGCCTTGCAGAAGAAACTGTTGATGCGTGGGGAATTGATGGCGGAAGTGGACATCGACGAGATAATGCTTGTTCTGTGGCGAGTGCACGCGTGATTGTAGGGCTCGTAAATTGGGTTCCAGTTTGATTGAAATAGGTGCGTGGCTGATGGAGTATGTTTTTAGGCTTTCCCTATAAGACTTCCTTGTCCGTTTCATTAATTTACTAATTTGGAGTATTTTTGCAATGTTTCAATTTAATTCGCTCTGCAGATTCGCCAGATTTACTGTTCATAACACATTCGCGTTAGCTGTTGTCAGTTAAAACAAAGTGCCAACGCACGAGTTTCTGTCGTTACGAAACCAACACTTCGCGTCTGATTTTATGAATCGAAATCTGTCTGGCGTACGAATGAAACGAGCGGCGTACGGTAATTAAACGGTGGTTTTCTTCGTAATTCCACGCCCACGTAGCTATCACAAATTACAAGCTTTCAGTAATTAACAAGTGTAGTGAAACGGTTAAAATGCACGGTGTAACTTTCACTGGCGTAATTCGCGATATCTTTCGAGACCAAGTCATTTGCATGGCACGATAATTTAACAACTCTTTCATTGCGAAAAACGTAGGCACGGTTATATATCTGTTTTACAAATGTTTCAAAGATTCGGGTTAGTGCGAACATAAAATCTGCCCTACGCATGTTGCAACTCTAGCGCAACACATTGTTTGAAAAATCTTTTAATGTAAAGTACAGCTTCCAGGAAACGAAGGAGGAAGAGGTCGAAATTCTTTCTCTCAGCTGTACTTTAATTAATTCAGCACTAATTGCAAGAGATTATCCATTCTAATTCAAGGCCTACTGTTAAGTGTACGATTGCAATATCACTTTTAGGGAGAAGGAACAATCCTCGTTACAACAGCATACTCCGAAGCAATAATCTCATCGTATCTATCATTGAAAGCTGTCTTCCCGAAGGCAGCCCACGAATCAGACAGCCATTAATTCAATTATTCCGCCCGTTCACCTACGCTCGTTCGCTCGAGTTCAAAGCTCACTCTGCCACCGACTTTGCGAATTAGCACTTAATCGTCAGGCACCACATGCACGTCTCTATATATCCAGCCAACATCCACTAAAACCGTAATAAACTTCCTTCTATTTTTCACTATCTAACACCCATTTACAGAAAAGCCTACATTACATTGAATTAAAACTGCCGTCCGTCATTCGATATCAGAACTAAGAATAGTGTTCCACAAACACTTTGCAATAATTAGAACGAGGTATCTCGTTGCTCAAAGTCAATGCTAAATTACAAACGGCGAGATATCTCGAGGCTTGAAGCAAACGCGTTAACAACAGCCGTCGTTTCATCTCCGTCAGACCGTCAGAGAGGCAAGTAACTCGTGAGTGTCTCAAGGGTCGCTCCCGAGTTCTCAGCGGTTCGATCAAAAGCCCCCTCCTCCGCCATCCATTTTGGCCATTGGTCGGTCCGCCGGCCGGCCGTTCTATATGGGATTACATAAAAAGCCACGGAAATAGGTCCGTCAATCGCGGCTCCCGAGGCGTTGGTCCACGCGAGCGGCTAGACAGAGGCGAAGCTGGGGCGCATCCTGCGTCAGAGCGACGTCAATGCTTCAGCCTCGGTCGACGAACCCGAGGAGAGGCGCATCCAACGTTATTTTCAACGAGCACAGGCTATAATCCCCGGCCACTTACACTCGAATCGCGGCTCTCACGCGGTGCAATCTCTCCTCCTAGCGCGAAATCCTGCCGTTAATCGCGCTCTTCTTTTTAACTTCCCCCCCTGGGCCCAGAAAGAGTCTCCGCGCGACGAGAAAAGGGGCGACTCCGCGGGGCTAGAGAAAAAAACGCGCGTTCCCCGACGGATTTAGAACGGGCGAAAGGTGGACCGTAGGTTGTTTAGACTGGCAGGCGAGTTTCGGCACGGGGGATTGTAAACTTGAACTGTGAGAGCGGCCCCCGATGGGAGCGGCTCGCGATGCGGCTTCGCGATCGGAACGGATTCTTGGGGAACCCAGGATCGTGTCTCTTTAGGCTTGGTTCCTGCTTTGGTAGGTGGTATTGGTAAGCTGCTTTGGACATTATGCTTCGTGGTTTGGATGTTGATTATCGCAGCTCGCAAAGAGGAGTTACAGGTTTCCCGGGGGACAATAAGGATGATACTTTATATTGCAACATTTTGAGTGCATGTGTTGAAGAATCTTAGAGATTCGTGAGTGTCCCTTAATAAGTTTCGAAGTGAGAATGAGGATAGTCATATAAAAGTCAGGGTAGGGGAGCGAATGTGTGTGAAATTCGTTGACCTAAATGCTAGCTTGACGCTGGGCCCAGATAATGCAATGTCCAGATCACGTTAGCTCGGGCCACTTAGGAGAAGTGTCGGGCAGTGGAAAATATTTGCTTTTAGCTGGCAGGGGTCGGTATATTACGGACGAAGCTCCGTCGCGCGAATGTTTGACCCGTCTTTATCGAGTCTGTTGCATATTCCCGATGGTCAGGGTCTCCCCCCCTGTTACAAGCATCGAGTGGATGTCGTTTCGCTTGCGATAAAGCACAGGCCGTGGTCGATCAATCGCGATGTCGACGGTCGGGTTCAAATTTAGCGTTCAGATTTAGCCAGAGGCCGATTCGATTCGTGGAAAAACGGGAACGACGCGCGTACTTACACTGCGAAACGGCTGACGGCGAAATATAAAAGTTTCACCGTGCTGGCCCTGTCTCGCGGGAACATTTGCACGCCGACGACGTCTTTTTATGAGACCGAACGTATATAGAACGTTCGTGGAAGCAATAATAATTCGGTGACGCAATTGGGCCTCGGGGCGGGACGATTCGTTTGGCCGCGACTGCGTGTCGTCGCGATAGATGTCGACCACCTCGCGATTTCTTTCCAGCTGCACCCTCCGTCCAGGATCCTTCCATATTCCTCTGCAGTCGCGCACCCAGAGGGGAGGCCAAGGGGTCTTGGCACCCCCAAACAAGGGGCTTTGTAAAAAGAAAAGAAAACTGGATTTTATTGTTTAACCCTTCGTTGGCACACCTCTTTTTTCAATTAACTTTGACATACTGGGTGACTCACACCCAGAGCTATTCTTTAAACGACTGCCATTCTCATCTAAAGAAGCCAATCGTTTTGAAAAAAATCATGGGTCAATTTCAAGGTCTCTAGAATGTATTCCAATAGTTTTTTGATTGAAATTTTATCACAGTTTTTGTAAACAAATTCTAGATTACCATATGTCGGGAATAAACGCAGAGGATTTTTCAAAAAATTGTTACTTTTACAAATTTCAATATTAGAAGCTAAACATCTACAGAGTTGTTGCTCAGTTGTAATATTTCGAGGGAAAAAATAGTTTGTAAGTCGGCTTTGGAAAATAGGTATTTATTTTGCATATAGAAGGTAGGCCATTTCGGTAATTGAATAAACAGAGATATTCCACGAATATCCACGTTATTCTACGTATTGGAAAAGGTACAGAGCGTCAAAATCGGCTTATGGGTGGCTCACACCCAGAGTGTCAATGAAGGGTTATATAAATTTTTGTAATCGCCTAATGAATTTTATTGAATTTGCATTTAACATATTCTTATCCGTTCAACTCGGCTCCTCCGAGAAATTAGTGAGATTCATTTCGCGGCGACTCCCTGCGATTTGTATTAAAGCTAGCGCATCATTGCCAGTGCCATTTGATGGACCGTGGTGGCCAAAGGGACGTTCGTGTGGGATGGTTTTATATAAACAGCTTTAGCGCGATTCCCATTGAAATCAACGAACTTTATCGGCAGAATATAGTCATCCAACTGATCGCTAAATGTGTGTAAACGAGCAGTACCGTAAGAAGTAAGATTTAAACGAGAATTCGTGAGGGTAACGGTAAAACGGCACCTTCCTCCTCGTAATCCCTAGTCGCGAATCATCCTGTGTAGATCCAGGACCTTCAGGATCCTTGGACTCCGCGTGCCAGCTAGTTTCCCGAAGGAAAGTCGTTCGACGAGCAGCAACGGATAAAATCGTCTTTCCGTCGAACAGTGTCAACATCGGTTTCAAGGGCGAATAACAAATTAATATTTCTCGGTGAAACGGGCCGTTTGGCGTAAACGAGACAAGTGGCCGGCAGTTGTTTTTCCACTCTGCTGGTGTGTCTGATCGCGAAACGTACCGAGTACTGTCGAGTATCTTGCAGGCTGCAAATTATATGTTTCACTCGAAGAAATTATTCGGATGGCATAATTTGATTTGGCAAGCAAGGGCACCATGTTAGAATATTAAGTTTGGGGAGGATCCATACCTTGCAAGTTGCAAATTACATGTTTCATTCGGATGAACAATTTATTCTGGTAGCATAATTTGATTTCGCAAGCAAGGGGGCATTCATGTTAGAATTTTGGGGAGGATCCATCAATTGTTTGGATAGTTTAAATAAACATTGGTACACTATCAATAGGGACTCGTGTAGACACAGATTGCATGCTTCAATAATTGAGATCGTGGCTTATATTTGAAGTGGATTTCAAGCTATTCGAGGACAAGCTTTCCAAAGAAGGAGCTCGATGAGGTTTGGTCTGGCTTTTAGAGAAAAGCAGCGCCGACGCGCGTCATTCTTCATCGCACGGTTGATATCGCCGGGCGTCCGTTGACGCAAATTATTGCACATGTGCGCGAATTAAGATAATTTCTATCAATTCCGGCCAGGCGCGTGTACCTTGCCGTTAAGACGATGATTTATTGCGAGGAGAAACGCGCGAGCAACGTTAATCCGCCCGCAGCTACGAATTCAATATTTGTGCAAGGCGATCGTAAAAGTCGGAGAAAGGTTGCTGTGTTTGCTCGCGTAAAATGCAATAAAGTGGAGGGGGGATTGTAAAAATAACCTTTTATTATAAGTTCCTTCCGTCGAAGTAAGAAATGAAAATAGAAAGCGCCGGTTTAGAATCTCCTTTCTTGTCTAAGATTATCGCCGATCGATAGCCTAACCCTGTTGAGGTCATGGATTTCGATACAATCATTGACTATAGAAAGGACCATTCATTTATGCAATAAACGAAGGTGCAATTCACTTGTAGAATCTTCCAGCTTCGTATGTAAACCAGAATTATTTATCAAATGTTCTGTTAAATATGTGACACATTCTTCGGAATATCGGATGTTGCCTCTCGCATATTAACAGGAATGCTTTCTTATATCTAGTTCCGAAATATTCTAGCGGAATTTCTGCTCATTACGGCACGCTGACCTTAATTATCACTGACACAGATATTCACTCGTTATATATCTCTGGTGCGAATTAATTTTCGTTGGTAATTAGAAAATTCCACGGCCAATGGTTTAAAATTCAGGAAAAGTTTAGCGGCTAATGCTATATCGAGTTTACCTTGACATCATCTACTATCCGCGAAGGATCCTCGCGATTTCTACGCAGCAGAAATTTTTATCAGTCCAGCGTCATCGATTGCTGGCGACTAGAACGATATAGGTACACGGGTTTGCGAAAACCCCTGGGGACTCAAGAAAGCGTGTCAGTGCTGGGATATTCATTCGCGAGCATTGCGAAAGATCGCGGCGAAGTTCAGCGACGCGAAATGCCGGCTATCGTTTCACGGCTGGCGAATCCTGGTAATCGTCACACTTGGACCGTGTCCTCTTCCTCGTTGGTGTCGTGTTTGACAAGAGGCGAACGTATTGTTCCTATCTGTTGAGGTAAAAGCGAATACTGCGTTGTTACGTCAATGATAGTGGAGAATATTGCACTGTTTTGCTTGGCTGGTGTCTACTCTTGGTAAAGACGCTATTCCTTGTGTCATATAATAGGAACTCGCTTGAAGAGCATAAGAGAATACTTATAATAGAGTGTTTGGAACACTACATGACATACAAAAAAAAAAGATTGTGAACATACTTCAAAGTATGTACAATAAAGGCCTTGAAACAGACTTTGTACTCCACTCGCTGAACTCGCATAAAATATTCTCAAAATCAGGCTGTTTTTCCGAGCGCTGGAGTGTTCAAACTCTAACGACGTTCAGACTCTAACGACGTACACTGCACGTAACAACAGAAGGCCATTCTTTCAACGCGCGATCCCGTTGCCGGTGCGAAAGGAAAGAATAAAAGCCGATTGACGTAGGTACATCGAAACGAGCGCGATCCACAGTCTGGAGAACGTTTCGTGTAAACGTATCCACGTGTTGGCGGCGCTCGGGGGTGGAGGAGGATCGATCTCGATCGCGGATCGAAGGTCTGGCGCCGCGGTGCTTCCTCGGACGTACTTCCTGATGCGCGAATCAGTCCCGAACCGACTGATTTACGGCACGTCGGAGAGCTTTCGGCATCCCGAAATAACCCCGGGCAACCGTTTAACAGAAACAAACGCCCGTTTATAAATGCTGGCCCTCTTGATGCATTGTTGAGAAAATATACCCCCAAGAAAGACGCGGTGACGTCAGTGGCCGCGCACCACCACGCACACGCGATACAGTCGGCCCCGTTTGTTTAGGTTCGCCCGTCCGTTCGCAGGGCGTCATCCCTTAAGCTCCTGATTATTTTATTGCCGATCCTCAGGGCCAGCCGACGAAGGATCCGTGCGCACGGTGGTCAACGGCTTCCCGAGCCGCGAAAGCCAAGAGATACCCCTTTGTTTCCGGCTATTATTGGAACAGTGAACTGTAGAGAATATTTCGGAGCGTTGTTAGTACATAAAATAAAGAAGAACCGGGAAATCGCGAAGGGGGAAGCGCGGAGGAGTTTATAACGAGCCGTTCCACGGCGTGTTTAGAGCTCTCTGCAGTCGAGGCTTGTTTCTCGCCACTCGCCCCTTTCAGAACCGAGCACGTTCGAATGTGATCGTTGCTTTCAATGGGATGCTTTTCGAGGCAGCAGTGTGGAATATGTGAAAGTGCACTGATCCATCTTCTGCTGCGCACCTGTGCGTGACTGTTGCATTTAGAATAACTATGGGTTTACTCATTTTTGCTTGTAGATTGATATTATCTGTGCGAGTTGCTCGGTATTGCTGTCGGCATTTTTCTTGCTGTTTACATTTCAGTTAAGTTTGAATTTAGTTAATTAAGTTTTACAGTATTTACTTCGCCGAAATGGGCAAGCCTTCGAATTCGATTGGCGACAGCTCGGAGAAGCGAGATTCCCCATTATTGCCAAAAGTTTCCCGTTAATGGAGCCACTTAGCGCCTGTTTGTTTAGGTCCTTGGCTCATTCACAGGACGTCGGTCTTTCGCTTTGTACGATCCTCTCCATTCGCGAGACAGGGTAGGAAACCTTGTGCTTCGTTTGGAGAAGTCCTTTTCATCCAGGAGGCTTTCCCTGTGTCCTCGGTACCGTTATTGATTTAGAAAGAAAACCGATCAACCGACTAATATTTGCACGGGATTCATGTTTGCGAATCGTGCCACGGATCCCTTTGCCTTTCCACCACCTCTTCGTTTCCTATTGATGTTACGAGAACATTAGGCTTGTCGTTGCTACAAACAAGTACACAGTTCCGAACGTTTTGCCAATACGCGATTTGAATTTAATAGTCTAACATTCTAAGGGCAAAACAAAAGTCCCCGTTTTTCATTTAACCCTTTTTAAGCTTTATTCGCAACATCTTCGAGCAGAAAGTATATCTTTTTGAAAGAAAGAAAATCCTCTTCAATCCTCAAGCCGTAGCCACATTCCCAAGCTTAATAAGGGACCTGTAACGGGAGAAGTTTCCCATTGAAGGTTGGTTCCACGTGTGGCACGCTTTTCAACATTCATGATTAGCGTGGCCGACTACCGATCGCTATATTAGACGCAAATTGGGGCTGGCTGCCACCGAAGTTACACGTGCCCGTGCGCAATTTACATTCTCCGTCTGCCCATTATCCCCCTTTCAATTTTCTGTGACCTGCCTCGGAGTTTGGTCCATTTTACAACAAAGCGGAACTCTGCAGTTAGACACGCCGCAGAATAGACGTCTAAAACTGACTGCCAGTTTCTATTCAGTTTAACATTAAGGACGCGCGACATGTTCCAAGGTCGGAGGTTTCGGGGTGAATGCAGAGAATTTCACATTTGTCGAGCAGGATTCGCGCGCGTTGCTCGCACGTGCGTGAGGGCACGCGGGTGCAGCCGCTCGGTTGCTCGGGGTGGCTTTATCGAAAAGTTTCCTGGACGCGCGTTTAGGCATTTGGGTCAAGGTTCCTTCGGCCTGAGCGGCCACGGTAATTTATGAAGCCGCTCAGGTAAATCGATTAACCGATACTTTGGGAAACGGGTCGGGGAGCGAAACATAGGAAATGGAGTGTGCCGGGCTCTTTTGTGCCGCATCCAAGCTCCGTCTCCCGTTGTCATTGTGCCAGAAGGGTTTAAACACTGACAGAGCTCTCCTTACACTTCAGTTACGCTGCTGCAAACGCTTGCCGGCTATGAGTAAGCATTAGTCATTGGTAAATACCATGAGTACAGGGAAAACGAGCTTTGAAAATCGTAATAGCAATGGGTGAAGGTTCATGCGGCCCTCGTAAGTCTTCCTAAAGTTTAAATAAGTGCACATTAATATTTAAGGCTAATCGACGCCACTTTCAGTGTCGTTAGGACGCGTAGAATGAAGGATTCATCTAAATCCCTTTTCGTCAGAGTGTAGACCAATGAGAAACCCTTCCGGACGCCTTCTCGTTGTCGAGGGTAGGCTCGCGCGGTGTTTACAGCGGGGTGGGAAGCGCGACCATCCGTGTGACTATAGGGAAAAGCACAGGAAGGCTTTGTCGGAGGTCCGGGGCATTGATTTTCAATAGGTCAGTCGTGAAACCGGCCGACAGCGTTACGGGATCGTGGCAACGGATCAGCCCACGTCGGAGCTTTTGTCGACGGGATTTTGGTTCACCTCGACACTCGCCTCGATAATCCGCAGTAAACTCGACGAGTAAACAGAACGACGTGTGCGCGCGAAAGGTTACACGTGTCGTAAATTAGAACGCTCGTAAACGCTAAATTTCTTGGCGCCTTCTTAGCGCCAAGACGGGTGCGATCGGATGCCACCGAACTTGCAGCAATCGAATGGAGATGTGCCTCCTGGATATATTTTCTCAAATTCCAATGCAATTTCCCCATGTTAACTTTGAAGTCATCTATTTAAAAAATTCTCCGGCCTTTCCTTTCTGAGTTATCTCCAAAAACTCGATATTTTATTAAGAGTACTACCTTAGGAATTTGTTTTTACCTCAAAGCACCTGCACCTCAAGAAACATACAGTTGCCAGGTTTTGTCCAATTATTCTTAAATAAGAGTATTTTGCTGTTTTTCCCGTACGCCCCCATAACATGAGTGAAAAATAGGTCACTGTAAGCGAATGTTCACTTGTGAGAGTCCTTATCCGAGCTTCTGAGAATTCTTCAGAAATCTGATCTGAAGAATTTCTTATCCCTGCTTCACTTCACATTTCCATTGATAATCTGAGAAGCCACCGATCTCCAATAAGGGATCCCATATTATCTTCCGCCCGTCGTTCGCTGAAAGAGCCCGCTCCACCAAATTGAGTTGCCCAGTCAGAAGACAGCCCGCGGGAGCATGTCTGCCAAGCGCAGAGCAGAGTGTAACGTCTTGAACATGGTGGTTGATCACGCGCGTCCTTCAATCAGCGGCCGAAAAATCAATCGCAATGACTTTACGACAAGCTTTGGGGCGCGTTTTAATAGACGTCACTGGTGCTGTCGTTGAACGTGCCGTTCCCGCGGGGCGAGCGTTACTCGATACAAGAATAACCGCGTCCGAGGAGTAATTTATTCACCTGGGGATTCCGCGCGGCCGGCGATTTCGGGGAACCGCTTGTTTGTGGAAGGAACGCTTTACGACGCGAGGAGGAGCACCGAGGTAGCCCGCCGTGAAATTACTTTGAATTAAAGATTTCGGGGCGCGGGAGTGAATAAACCCGCGCGAAGGGGGATAGATAAATATGTGCGACGCCGCGGAGAAGGCTCGTTTCCCGTGGAAACCATGAACTTTCGCGGGCGATCTCTTAACGGTTAATCGTGCGATGTTCTACCGTCAGCTTGGTATAACATTATCCATCGTTCATCACGAGTTCAGTCTTGCCCGCGAAGTGGGATGTCTGATCATAGCCGTAGTTACAACTCATGATCCTCTGTGACGTTGTTCCGTTTTCTGGTTCTATAGTATCACTTATGGTGCTTCGTACTACTGAGAATCATTGGTAACATTGTTTTTGTCGATTGTAGAATTAGTAACCGCGGTGCATTCAAGCCGCTGGCACCGTGGTTAGCTTCTTGTGGTGGTTTGCGAAACTGCTGTGGACGGTGTAATTCTTGTGCGTGTTAGGATGTGATTTCGTTTGATGGCCTCGTCCCTTGGCGAAGCTCAGTGGACGTAAATTGAATCGTGGCATTCGTCGAGTAAAATATCGATGTAAATTGTCAGTGAACGATCCTATCGCGGACTAGTGGAGCGCGTGGATTGGAGTGGATTCATCTGTTGTTACTTTGTGCCCCATTTGCAGGTAGAAGCAGCGAGATACTGCGGATACCTGAGATCTGTTGCATTAAAGAAAGGAAATTGTAATCTCGAATCATTCTCTTTGCACAAGCTTTCATTTCCTTCTCTCTGCTTTTCTACTCGAAACCCGGCTGTATTTTCAGGATCTCCATAAACTCCTTAAACTTGAAACGTGCCAGTTTTCCCGGACCTCGTGCAATTCAAAGTCCCTCAACGAATGTTTTAACCGTTATGTATTTAATAAAGGTCCGATTCTCACGAAAATACGGGAAAACAAAAACCGAGCTAACGCTGAAACGGCGAGGCAGTTTCGGGCGGCGGTTTGCACAGCCTTTTTTATAACTTTCGTACGCGGAACTGGTTGTAAACAAATATTTTCATTGACATCCCGCGCACGCTGATTTATTGTACCCTGAAATACGCAAATCCGAACGGAAAAACAAATTGTTTCAACATGTTTCTTGTTTCCTTTTATCTGCAGGGCATTAAAATAAATGGTATCCTTTTTTGCACGCTACCTCTTCTTTGCTTTTTCTGCAAACGCGATTCTGTTTGCAGAATGGGCGGGGATTTATATACGCGTGCATATCCGCGGGTTTATTCGTTTCGTGGCTTTGAAGTGGCCATTTATTTTAAAACCGTTCGCTCGATATTGGTTGCACAGGCTGCAGCGTAATCGCGGAATGAACGTTTCGTTCGTTTATAACACAAAAGCATCCCGTTTAAATGGCAGGATATTATTATCGAAGATGCAAGTTTTAAGAGTAATTAATGCGCAATAAGGGCAAAGGTTTATCAGAAAAAGGAATCATAAAATCGCGAAAGGAATTGATGACGATATTTTTTTATTATAATTTACTATAAATGAGACACTGATGTACAAAATACTACACAGTAAACGGCACGGCGTCATCATGAGCGCACATCGAGGAACCGAACAGCCCTTTGCGTTCTTTTTCTAAAGTTAGCAACGCGTAAACAAGCGGGATGATCAATGATTCAGGCGTCGTTCAGTCTCTTTGTGCCAAGTGCATGTCGGGAAGAGGTACTTTGAGCTTTACAAACACACCTCTCGTACCCGCAAGTTCTATTTTAATTCGGTTTCGATCCGCACCCTTTATTTAGACCACCTCCCAAACTGGCAGTTCCACCGAGGGCAGAAAAACACCACTAACCGCACGTTTCGCCTCAAGCTCCATAAAAATTGAAAATATCCATTCCAGCCAACGTGAAAACGAACCGTCGATCCATTACTGAATCTCCTCAATCTCTGCCGACCAAACGCTGGAAGTGCAAATGAAATTAATCTATCAAATGCAAAACATGTCATCGTTTCGCTCTGTGCTTTTAATTTTCGATTTGTTCATTAATTTATAGTCCGGTCTAGGAATTAGTAGCACTATAAAGTTCCTTAAACTACAATGTAAAGAAAAATTAATTTAAGTCACGCGAGACAGAATTATTAACACTTTATTTGCTCCACGAAATTATCTACTTAGATAGATCGTAAGCAACGTCACATTACACGAAATTCGTTGAGAGAAATTGCTGAGGAGTTATGCGCGGACAAACATAAAAAAAAGTACATACGGGTCGAATGTATAACCTTCTTCTGTTTGAAATCGGTTAAGAAGGGAACATTTTCGGGACGTAGTTCTGTGGTTCAGTGGGTTAAAGATGTTCAACAGGATGCATCGAGTTGCATTCGTGTGCACCAGCAGCCGATTCGCGGCGAAGTCGTCGCAACCTTGTTGCTAGCGTTGACAGCCGTGATGTGCTCACAGAAGGGATTTGACACTTCTCGGTTAAGGCTTAGCATAGACCAGCAAACACGCTGACAGCGTGATACCGCAAGCGTGGCAGTCGGTATCGCTGACAAACGTTCAGCTGAGAATGCACCGCTGCAACATCGACGCCTCGCTGGAATTCACTCTGTACCCCGTGACGCTTCCAATCGAAACGGGAGCTATTCAGTGCAACCTTGACGGTGTTAAATGAAACGGGCCGCATTTGGGATGCATACGACTGTTTAATTTAAAAATTTGAATTTTTAAATAACCATTTCGAAGAATTCGAATTGGAGCACGACAATGCAAGTTTAATGGAGCGCGTGACATTTTCTGCAGATCCTTCGAGAGATCTCCTGTTAACCAAATAATGAAATTCAAAGTGCGTTGTAATGTTTATTCAGCAGTAGATAACTAGAATTCGTATACTTGCGATGCTTTCTATCTACCAGAAGCAGTTTGCACTTTCACTTGGCGAGAATTCTTGAATAAAGAATGCAAGTTGCTAATTGCCAATTATGACAACCAATCGATAGTGAAAGTTAATTTATTAGTATATCTACATTTAGCGAAAAAAGCTTCGTGTGCCCCATGGAACTCGCGAAGAAATCTTTGGATATCAGTGAACTCCTCCATGATGTAAGTTTTTAGTAACAGTAACATTCTGCATATTTTTTAATGTAAATTGAAGAACAGAGTGCTGCGAGAGAAGTTCTATTTTTAAAAATCCTCTGGGAAATAGGTTCTCCCCGGGAAAGGACATGGCTGAAATTCCGTACGTTTGAGATATTTCCTCGCTACCTCGAATGATTGCTAGTCGACTCGCGGAATTTTCACTGTATGGGAATTCATTGAGAAAATACACGAGGAAGAACAGTGCTATCCGTCGAGGTTCAATGAACGCCCAGCCCATTACATTAGAATATTGGCTCGGTTGACGCCTCCTCCTGCGCCTTTTTCTTCCTCTTCTTCCTCCACCTCCTCCTTCTTCCTTCCTGCTGTCTTCCACCCTTGTTCATCCTCGTCCGCGTTTACTTTCACAAGTTTTACGTTACAGTACTGTGAATAGCTGTACTACACAAGGCCATTAGGATTCTGAACCTACTGTAGGCGACGACAACGTTCAATTATTTATTAGTCTCAAGAAAAACGAATTAATCCTTTCCAAACTAACATCCTTCCTTTCATCTATCACTACCCTCAACGTGACCGTCTACATATTCCTATTTAAAGCTCCAATGTGTGCGAGTAATCCTTCTATCGTTCTCAGAACTGGCATTCATCTCCATGCTCCTGCTTTCAATTCCCTTATCATCTCCAGTTTCGACTTTCATGTAATCACCTTAGCTAACCTTTAGCTACCCAGCCAGTTTCAAGCACTGGATATAAGAAGAACTCCGTGGACGATCTGCACAGCTCAATCCGTTTCGTTTCAACAATCATCCAATAAACCAACTCCGAGTCCTCTAGATTAGCAACCCAATGGATTCTCTCTACTCCCACGCAGTCGGTAATTAATCAGGGCTACCAGGAGACCTCTGGAGCACATATGACAGCAGGATTTACTGCTCCACAGAGGCTGGTAGCCTACCCCCACCCCCAACTGGCTTGGTTGCACTTTTACGGTGCCGTAAAGGTGCCGCGGTCGCGCGAATAGGTGGCTCGGATTGCCGCGGAAATTGCGAACTTCTCTCGTCGGATGACATTGGCTTCGCTGTTACTCTCCGCGCGAAATGTGTTATGCACGTGGGTGGTGAGTGAACGGCGCACAATATCCTACATGAATGAATGCGCCGTTACCAGCTTAAGATAAACGGTCTTAAGCAACGCACGCCCGCCCGCCTGCCTGCCTCGGCCCGCGTGTCAGGAAATCGAGGGAGGCTCTTTGCAATATCAAGAATGATTGAATCCGAAGGCAGCTTAAAATTAAACTCACGAGCGTGTCGGTGCCGTGCAGAAATTCAGCGAGCCCGTCGAACCCTGCTCCCTCCGAGTTTCGATAGGTCGACGAACGTTCGACGGGGGATTCCCTCGCGAGCTGACAACCTCCACTCGGCGACGACACGGTATCGTCGATTATCGACGCTGGCACGATGGGAGATTAGTGTTGCGACGGATTTCGGACCAGCGTTAAATTCGCAGAGGAATTTAGTGGTAATTCATAGTGGTGGAGTTTCGGTGGAATTGTGTGGTTTGGAAGTGTCGAGTGGTGGTGAATTTGAACTGATAGGGTAGAAACTTATTTATTTTTTATTTATTTATTTTCACATGACGGGTAATAGCCATTTTATAACTGAAGAAGTGGAAGTGGTAGTAAGTGTCTTTTTGCACGCTCGTGATCTCCAAAATGTTTTAGATTCAGTGAAATTGGGGGCATAATTAGTGGTTCGTTGCATAACTTTGACTGGAAGGAAATTCCACACATTTAAAGCCCATATCAATAACATTCCTACGAAGTAAGGATATCTAACCAAAAAATTAAAAACAATTGCACTTTTTTCCGGGCTTCAAGGTGTTCTTCCCCCTTAAGGAATCCACTGTCCTGTTTGATTTTCTTTTGCATTTGTTTTGTTACTACTCCCAAAAGAAAAATCATATCTAGAACCTGTGGGCTTACATTTCTTTGCTGAAGTTTTACTTTATGATCTTTTACGAAAACCCATACTTCGCGCGCCAGAGCAAGAACGATGCGATTACCATTTCCAAGCGCGGATCATCGAGAATATCGCTTGAATCTTAGCCCGGTCCGATGATTACACCCTATCGGAGGTAGAATAAAAACTCAGAGGATGTTGGCGCTCGGATGGCTAGGTCTGAATTGCACCTGGAAGTGTTCTCGAGCATCCGTGATATTAGTCTTCGTGCTGCATTGTTCGCTCCAATGGGCCGTTTCTAATGATTCCATTGCTATCACCGTTTGTTTTCACTGCTGGGTATTATGGCTGCAATCGTATCGTGAAACTTATCAGATTACAATGTGGCATTCGAGGTTTATTCTTTCAAACACAAACAGAAACTTTAATGCACGATGGAGCAACGGCTCTCTATGAAAAAAAAGGATTGAAAAGTTTCTTCCGTAGCACAGTATCTGTAATCTTTCCGTGAATTAAAATCTTATTAATTCTTCTCTAAACTAAACACGTGACAATGCAACATTGCATCGAAAGTCTTCATTCAACGAAACAAGAAGTCGCGTTTGCAACTACTGCGCGTACAATTTGTCACAGACTTACTCGTCAACGTGAGAGACGTTGCTCTGAAAACACTTAGGGTAAGATTCACCATATAGAACGCCACCATTTCGACAGGGAACAAAGCACGAAACATACAGCGGCGATTATAGCAATTACCCGTTGTCGGAGTGTGCGCATGGTTGCATCAGCGCTTGCGTCGACTGCATCTCGTATTCCTCAGCTGAATCGCACGATACGCTTGGATCGCGATAACGAAGCGGCCGCTTGGTTAATTAGATACTGTTTGGGACTCAATTGACAATTAGACCGTTGACCAGTCAATCATAATACGTATTGTGAGTCTGCCTGCTCGACGAGCAATTAGAGCACTGTTAACGCTTAATTTTCGTCTGTTGCAGGTATGTGAATCTGGGCCACGGACATGGATAGAGATATTTGCAGTTCATGAGTGAGTAGAAGACCACAAACTACTGTCTCACCCTGCACTGCATGTAATTTCAAATGGAAAAGCTTTCTTTTACTGTTAGTTCATTGCTACGCGAAGTTGGAGTAACTGTTAGGTGATAATTCTCTTAGGAATTTATTTTTCTTTCCAACGTAAATTTCAATAACTATCGACAGATTCACTTCTGTATAATTTCTAGTCTAAACATACAGAGGCAGATATTGAATCCCCACAGTTTTACATAAAGAAACATAAAATAGAGCCGCTGCAGTAGTGGAGCTCTAGGAATTCCCTCCCCAGTAACTTTAAACGTCCACTTGATTTTGTCCTCTCTGTAACTTCGGCGCCTCTAACATCGTCGTCCACGCCAACATATTTATAGTCGCGCGAAAGCCCGGCATCTGCCCTCTCGGTTACTCTTCCTCCGCTCGCGGCGTTCGCCAGAGGAAAGGGTAACAGAGGAGGGAAGGCGAAAAGGGTGTCTCGAGCCTTTTCTCGCTGGCTGCGGGCCGTTTCGCCGCGGAATTAATGCCCACGTGAAAATCGATACACCGCGGCTCAACCGGTGTCGTTTAGAAATTTATGCCCGATCGCGCGGGCTCGCGTCCGTCATTCGCCACCTACGAATCTCCAGGGAAAGCCGATATGTCCCGTCCCACCTCGCAGCCAGTGAGATGTTTCCTTCTGCGGCGGGAGTGAAAACGAGAGCGTGTCGCATTGTCTTCGGGATTAGAGAGCATCGGGGGTGGTCGCGATGTCGGGCGAGGTGCACGCGGAAACGGCGACTGGGATTGTTCGCCACACGGAACCGCGGAACGGAAATGGCACGATGCTTGGCTGAAGATTATGCAATGTCCTTTGAGATTGCATGACCAGGCCGCGTACGTCTTGCGTAGAATAGGGATTCTTGGGGTGATGTATCTGTTTTGTAGTCTGTGATGGGACGTTGTAATGGGATTTAGTGCTTAATATTCAAAGGTCTGTAGATATATGAAAAGTTTGAGTTGGGTAGTGTAGGGTAGTTTTATAAGGATAGGGGGAAGATTGAATTTGAATTGGAGTCGAATGGGGTTGGAGGCGAGCTTGAATCGATTTTGGGTCAAGTTTGTAAGTTGTAACAGTTTCTCTTTCTCTCTATAGCGTGGCTATTGTGCCTAAGTAGGCAAAGCTCGATGCGGGGTGGATTTTTAACCGACTTCACAAGTAGGTGGTTACTCAATTGGTCACGTATATATTTTATTATGTATGTATGTTCACGCATAACTTCCGCATAGGTGCGCCGATTTCGATGGTTCTTTTTTTATTCGAAAGCGTATGAAGAGCCAGTGGTATCATGTTAATTTTTGTTATTATTATCCAGATACTCTAGAATTATCTAGAATTCCAGTTTTAATGTATGCTCGCGCACAACTTTGTAACGCGTGGACCGATTTCAATGATTCTTTCGTTGTCACGTGGAATATGTTCCCCAATTGGTACAAATGAAGGTAACTAAGAATTAAAAAATAATAAACTTTTAAAAAAAGAAGTAAAAAACCGACTTCAAAGGTGCGCTAAAAAGAATAAAATAATTTTTTTAAGTCGGTGCCAAAATAGAAACGAAATTAAAGCAATTTCTAAAGCTTTATCACACGTCCAACCGATTTAATTTTGTTTCTACTTTGGCACCGACTTAAAAATAAAATATTTTATTCTTTTTAGCGCACCTTTTGAAGTCGGTTTTTTACTCTTCTTTTTATTATAATTAAAATGAGTGCACGTGTATATTAAGTATTAAGATATCTTTGATTTCATGTGTCACTTACAATATCAAAGTAGAGTCTCAATTTTTTCGCCAATTCCTGAATAGGTACACACTGAGAAAATATCTCCTGCTTTTATTAACACACTGTATAAAGATTTTCATTTCACGCTGTATGTATGATATTCAAACACAAAGGAGAGGTTACGTGCAGAGGGAGGTGGAAAAATGTTACATCTTTCTTCGCAAACCCTTGCTCTCTAACTGTGCAATTTCCCTGCTGGCATTGGAATGAGACCGCTAGTTTGATTTTCTTTCGAGTGCACAGGGGCTTTATTACGGCATGGAGCACAATAGGAGCAATGAAAACGAAATACCGCAGATATTGTCAGTAAAGCGCGGCCACATTCTTAATTAATTCCAAGCCTGATGGTTGAGTTTCAGCTGTAACAGCACCGTGACCCCTTTTCCATGGAACGAATTGAGAAAAATGCATGCCGTTGTATTGCAAGAAAACCTGACACTATAATGCAACGCATCATGCAAACTAAAATACTCCAAGCGAGTCATACCTGATATTACATTAAACATTAACTCTCTGTCATTTCGTGCAACTTAAGTGGTACCAAAAATGATTGCCAACATCGAATTACCTTTAATTTCCAATACCCTCCGAAGAATATAAAACAATCAACTGCACCAAGGAGTTTCTATCGAAACCTTATATGCGAATAAAATTGCGCAGTAGTAGTGTTTCAAAGGACTTGAGCGTAACAATGCAATCCTACATTATTCTTCGTAAAATGAGTATCCTCGACGTGCAAGTAATAGTAGCAGGGTAATTTTTCGTCTCGCCGAGAAGCACACGCGATACTTTTTCTTCGTTCCCCTTTGGTACGTAATAAAAAATATTTACGACAGTGTATTCGGAACAATTAGCATAACATGCATCGCCCGAGGGCAACTCCTGCAGATGCCCGACACGTAACCTGGCGCCGGTAAAAATTCGGACCACCCGAGAACACTCGAACCCGCGAGCCCATAAAAATCACGTTCGCGCATGCACGGAGTTTCGCAATGTATTAATCCTCGAAGATTTCTGTTGCACGTGGGAGTGACTGGGCAGAACCACGAGAAGCTCGATCCTTCTTTCTTCTGCGACGAAGGACACAAAGGAGGACATAAACGTAGCAAGTACATATCTTCCTTAATGGCAGCATTCTGCAATCCCCAACATTCTGAATCCTTCGCAAAGCTTCCCGCAAGCTTCGCAAAGAAACGCTGACGTCTCAAGAAATTCTTGAGAGAAACTCGTGAAACTCTAAATCAGTAGATGCATAGAAAAATGATTTTCCTATCATCATATGTCCCCCTTCAAACTCAACCTTAATCCCCATCGCCCCTTCCTCAGTATCGAAACTAATAAAAATATTGGTTCACTCGTAAGTGCCCCATTCTGTACCCACACAGGTGCCAGCTTCATTTCCCATGGCAAGAGGAAAACGGTGACGAAGTTTCGATCCCTTGCCAGTCGGGATCCCCCTATCCGTGCCCCGACCACTCTCATGCATCGTCGGATGTTACGAGCCCCCGTCGACATACGGTACCCGCGTAGTAGCGGACTTGTATCTAAATTAAGCCCCGTGTCGTACAATCGTGTCCGTACGCGGAAACGTAGCATTTGTCGCACTTAATTTGCCGGCGGCCGTTCAACACCCAGTGGCCATGGCCGTTCTTTCTCCTCTTTATCGAAGGCACCGTGGCTAACGAGGCGAGCCTTTAGCAACCGATACCCGTTGAATTAGAAACCATAGAGCAGCGTGGGGGATCAGATAAGCGGAGTTTATTGGCCGGCAATTACGGGACGTCGAATATGGTGGCATTTTACCGTTGATCTTCAATTAGGAGGCCTCGAACCGGCTGATTTTGTTCCGTTCCGCGCGGCGACAACGGGCCAGAACCGGAAAAATCGCGCCGCGGCGGCGATACGACACGATACGCTCGATTTCCGGCCCCGGCCGCGTAATCTCCTATCGCGGTAATTAAGAATCGATTCGGGATCGTTGACGGTTTACCGTTGCACCAGTTGTGTGTTGGTCGGGTCTTGTTGTTCAGCTCGGTGGATGGACGGTTTCCTTGCTTCGGGCTACAACTTGGCGGGACGGAAATGTGGAATCGATTGAGAAGTGCACGAGACTGTCAATGATAGGTTCGGCTGGATCCTGTTTCCCTTATAATTTCGACATAAAATCGTCTTCTTTCGAAAACGGAAGCTATATTTCCCCAGCATTTTCTACTTCCAATAATCAGACAATGGTGGTCTAGTCTACGTGCATAGTTCAATTCCGACAATTCATTTACTCCTTTCCTCATAAATTATCAGGACGATCGCAACGCCAAATACGAGCCCCATTACGCTGAATAATTATGACTTATAAGAAAATCCGGTTTCCAAAGGATAGCCCATCGACAAAAAGGTGAAGCTGAGCGTAGATTGAGAGCTCGATAGCTGGATACCGTGGCTCCGCTCCCAGGACTCGTTCCTCCCCCTCGTTCCACCCGTCGAAAATATCGGGCTTAATTTATGCCCCGTAATAGTACTGTCTCTAATTCTTGCTGCTGCATCGAGAATGCGGCTGCGATCAGCGGCCACGCTCTCGCAGCTTTTAAAGAGAGAGCAGCACGGCGGTTGCGTGCGGATGACTTCGTGAGCAGACGAGGCGGACTCCGGATAGCAGGGGCCCTCGCCGGCGCGTGTATTCGCGCGGGAACAACACGATAGGCACGGCCGCAACCCCCTTGATTTATTTAAATCGAAACCGTGCCATTAATCTAGCGCGAAACGGTGCCGGTGCCGTGGTACGCTCGTAACGAACCCCCTTAGCTGCGAGGACACGTTTCGACGAATCAATAATAGGCGGCGGACGAGGCGCGTTAAACGATAACGCGAGCTGTGTTAACGGATGGCCGGTAAAAAGGCTACCAGAGCTTTCGTTTCGTCCTACAGTCGATTACCAACGAGGAAGGTTTCCGTTCGTTAACTTCAGCGTCAAGGGGGAATGATTCTGGATCCGACGATGGGATTGTTGAGTCAATTAACAGGGTTCTGAGACATTTAAAGCGAATGTGTTGCAGGGAATCTGGGTATGTTGTCAAGTATCTACCAAACGGGAATTTAATAGTATGATACCTGGCGAAAAGGGAATACAAAATGTGTTCGTAAATTTTCCTGAATTATGCAAGGTATCGTAGAGTTTGATGGCATGCATTATCTCCGCGTGATAGGTTCCCAGCTTTCTTAGAATATCATTACCTTGGCACTTAACTAACGGGACCATGCCTGTGAAGTAACTTCTTCCTGTGAAATGTCAATAGAGTAATAAGAAAGCGTAATCTTCCACTCGGTAGCAAACATCTGTGATTGTAATAACACCTCGTTGCGCCGGGCTTGTGTGCAACAGGATTTCAAGACTTAACCGAATGCGACACGGAAATTTGAAAGTAACTAGATAATTACCTCGGATACAACTGTATGTAACTACATTCCGTCGCAGACCTATCCCACCGAGTAAACCAGTGGTCCAAACATTATTTCCATAGCTCGGCCGCTGTCTTCCCTTAAATCACATTCCGCCAAGCAAAGCGTCGCCCTATCGGGAGAGCCATCGCTGAATTCCTCTCCCTCTGGGAGAGCGTGCCTCACACGCGATGGTACATTAAACTCCCCGGAAATTTTCCTTCTCCCGGGGTAACCTTCCTGCGGCCTTTCCCGATAACTCGAAATAACGACGGCGAATAACGCGGCGGTTGCACAAGGGGCTCGTTTATCGGGCCGACGCAATTAGTCAGGATTAAAGGGAATCTCGTACGGACGGAGGATCGACGAACGCGTGGGGCGCAGCGCGATCGTCGGTGCCCGTGGCGCGCCTAAAAGGGCCGATTTAATGAAATGCAATAAAAGCCGTGTTAATGCAAATCCAGGCCGGCATGTATCGCGAATAATACAGTTCATTAGTAAACGGAGTCGGCGTGTCGCGGGATCGTCGGTGTGCCCATGCACCGGGACGGGGTCCGCGTTGCGTGTACGCATATTCAAATGAGATATACACGTGCACGTGTATATACGCGCGGCGTGTCTCACGTAACGTACCGTTTAAAATAGCACGCAAGGTACCGGACCCCCGACGGGACGGTCAGGATCACGATTTTTCCGATCGGGACACGCGACTATCTGGAATCCAGGAACGCCTCTGGCCATTGTTTCTCCCAGCTCGCTTTCGCGGGACGCTCGGCGTTTGAGAACGGCTCAATCCTCCCGGTTCCAACGATCAAACATTCTTCCCAGTAAATTCGTGTCGCAGTGCCCTGTCCGCGAGAGTGGCACAAGCGGGTGTTTACTTTGACGGGGGCGTAATAAGTGGTGCAGTCCAGAAAGGGGATGTTTCTTTTGGGGAAGGAAGTCATAACTATTGAGTAGAATTACACGCTTTTTACGTGAAGTCCTTTTAGAGTCGATTAAGTTAGGAAGTTCGAGAAGTGACTACGTACAGGAGTGACGCGTCTGTCCATAACCAGCCATTTCTACTTGCACCTGACTTCGTGGATATCGACGCGCAGTGTAACGCGTGTATGGGCGTTCGGGACAAACGCATAACTTCTGAGGTAATCAGTTCTCGACCTAAGTACCCTAATACTTTTTTTTTAATAGGATACAGTGATGCATCGATTGATAAAAAAATAAAATAAAATCAGATGAACATTCGGCAAATATCATGTGTTTAAAGAAATGCATTTTTTACAACAAATTAGAAAATTTCGTAAAAATTGTGGGTAGTACTAACATCTACGTTCCTTTATTAGTATTTTAAAATATAATAAGCTACGAGTTTCAGACTTCAGTTTTCATACTTATGTCCATTACGCGTCACACCGTCGCAACGGTTACATAATGCTCTCGCTATCGGTTCTACTGTTTCACTAAATTCTCGGCTGTGTTCGCGCACTCAACCCTTGGAGAGCAGGCATATCGTAACACTACTCTAAGCGTTATAAATTTTGACGGGGCTCGAGGAACCACCGTAGATTTCACGGTTACGTGTTGCAACGGAGCCCATGTTCTCCTTCTCTGCTTCTGCAGCCCTCCGTTTCGCCGACGGCGCGCGTACCGGTTGCCAGGATCAGCGGGGAATTAATCATTGTCAGCGCGGGGACGTCGACTTGTCGAATTGTTGGTCGCCCCGGTCGCCGGACAAATTCGTGGCAAGCTTTCATGCACCGTTTGCCGGAAGTGCGGGCTGTACGCTACGTCGTTCTCGGATCGTGAAATCGACGGCGATCTTTCGGACCCGTGCGCGCCACGTGAGTGTCCCCCGCGACCAAACCCGCCGCCTGGGAAAAATCCGCGGCGACAAGTACCGTTCCGCCTCTAATTATCGGTCCAGTTTCTCATAAATCAACTGACCGCGCTGGCTTGTCACGTAACGTAGCGCCGTTCCCGTGTACCAGCGCCGCAGAAAACTCCTTTACAAGTCGTAACTGTGACTCATTAGCGCCGCGATTTTCACGGGGATCGCTCCCTCCATCGACGCCCCCTATTCTCCCCCTGTTTCATTTCGCGCGCCCATTGTTCGCAGACACCCAGTGTCGCCTCGTTAGGTGTTCGTCGACTTTACGAGGGGGATTCGGTGTTTCTTAATTCGTCGGATTAGGGAGGAGTTATTAGAGATACAGGAGGGATGGAAGAATTCGTTAGGAGGTTGGCATGCACTTGGATCATTGACAAAGATCGAGGGTTCAGGTCCTCGTGGTATATGCTAAAAGAATTTAAAGGCTTCTTTGGATGATTATTTAGTGAAAATTCCAGATCGTCTTCAGTTGCTCAGGAAAGATGAGAAAATTCAATTTTCCGAATTTGGTTGGTGTTTTGTGTTCTGTATTCTCGCGTGATATGTGTTCTTTGTTGGAGTCTTCCAAGATAGATATAGTACAATACAATATTAGGAAAACAGGTGTTCATGTTTCTTTCTGTATAGCTACTTGCAATAGCGAAGAATTTCGTGGCATCGTAGGCCCGAATCAGCTGGAGATATTTATCAGCTTTTATTCTCCCGCTGCCACGGTAAGCCCGCATTAATCGATGCGTAAATCATCGTCTTGTCGTTGCCTCGTTACGATTGCCGCAATATTTTTGACCGTTCAACGATGAGGGGAGAAAAAGAAATAGGGGGAATCGATGCGCACCGTCCTCCTTGTAATTTCGGCCTGTCTGTTTCGACGATGAAATACGGTTGCGGCGTATTTCGGACGAAAGTTTCGTGGCTTAAGGCGCGTTTAGACCGTGCTACCTCCATAAACAGCTTCACGGATACTTCAGACCCCACTTGCAGAAGATGAAACTCGATCAGTGTTGAACAGACATTGTAAAATCACAAAGAGCACGAAAATTATTAACTTCGGAGTCACATCTGACCTTGTTGTTCTAAATCTACTCCCAGTTTAGAGGTAAAGAAGTCTCGATTCGGAGGACACTGGAATCGAGTATCGTTCGGCGATCGATCGGTGGGAAATAAATTGCAATTAGCGAGCGTGCATAAAACTTCGCGGAAACCTAACATCCGAAAGAATCAGTAACTCAAGCGATATCAGAATCGAGTCTTTCGACGTTCGAGGCTAGTTAAAGTGCCCTGCGCGTGGTTACCTCGGCTTGATTTATCGTTGCTGCCGCTGGTCGTTCGCATTCAATTAAACCGTATGAATTCTCAGTCTTTTAACAGTCGAGCGAACAGCATTTGGCATAAATCTTCGTCCACTTAACAGTCGCGGCGGCGCGCCGCCGCGGATCGAAGCTCGCGGGCGGCGTTTCGCTCGTTAGATAGCGCCGTCTAAACGCGCCTTTACCCAAACGAAACGCAAGTCGAAATATCATTGCGCACCGCCGTAAATCACGCTGGCACGCACTAAATTGCAAACTCCGCCGCGAAGTCCATTTTGCCGGGAAAGGCGACGATGAAACGACAGCCATGCCGGCGAGGGGGCTGGATGATTTACGCGGAGCGAAATTTTGGGGAAGAAGCTTCTACTTGTATCTGCCGTGATCTGTATTTATAGACGTACGGTGTGTGTCCTCTTTATCATCGAATATTTAAAGTTCACTGAATGGAGGGTGCTATCCTGAAACCCCTAGATTCGCCATAGGCACGACCCAAAGATTACTGTCAAGTGTAACGGACACTGTAGGGGAAAGCGGGGTAACTTCGGCCAGTGGGTCGTTTCGGCCACTTTTGTTTCTCAAAACCAAAACTGGCACATAAAATAATTACGATTAAGACAGAATGGAGCCAGGAATATTTATTAACACGCTTCGACATCGAGAAACGCAAAAGAGGGGTAAAAGTAAACTGAGAAAGACAAAACTGAATTTTCAATCGAGCACGTGGTCCATGGGCACATGAAGAATATTCAGGATGGGATATCCCTGAAGAATACATTTGTGATTCATGTAGTAATTAATTTTAAAACAAATAATACAATTTTTTTATTTATGTAACAGTTTTTCTTCACTTATTTTACCACTAGTGGGATAATTCCATTCAATTGACCTTTTTTGTATTAACGTTTCCAATTTTGTTGCAACGTAAATTTATGCTTTCGCGGTCATACTAATGGAATCCAGACATTTCAAACTATGAATTAATATAAAAACACTAACAAATCTGTAACTTGTTGAAATTATATAGCATTTCTTGCTTAGGTAATCGGAATTACCCCGCTTTCCCCTATATCGTTCGCAAATATCTTGACCTTTAGAGAGCCGAGCTGGCCGCTATGGTGGCCACCTAAGAATTTCGATACTTTGCCGGCCATTTTGGTGGTATATATGCATAGATTTTAAGTAAATAAAATTTACAATTTCAATGAAAAAATCCCGGCCCTCTAAAGGTTAAATACGTCATTCTCCGCGTAGAAGTATTTCCCTTCAGACGCAATGGCTACGAAGCAGAGTGAAGCTCCATCGTCAAAACACTTGTTGCCACACGTGGATACTTAGCTCGTAATTAATAATTACCGATTAGCCTCAGACGCCAGATTTTGCCTACTTCAAAGCTTACGTTATCATTCCTTCCATTCATGATCTTCAAAACTCGCACATGAAAATCGTATAAATCCGAACCCTCCGCGAAGCGTTCCCATCGGGATCAAAGGTAGTCTCTGCTTCCGTGGAATAATGGATCTTCTCCCAGCTGATGTTACAATGATGATACAGCGATACCGCTGAGATGTGTTTATCTTGGCCGATTGAATCCTCCCCCGTGAAAAATGATGTAAGTGCGAAGGGGTTCATCGTCCGGCGGGCAGCAGTGACTAAACGCTCCGCGGTGGCCGCATTATCGCGGTTTATTGTCAATACCGCTCGCTCCAAAGCGAGCGCGCGCCGCGAGGGACCGAGCGTCGGTAAAACGCGGCCAGCAGGCTGGCTGCGTCTACTTACGCTCGTTTTATGAATGCCGTGGGAAGAGAAGCATAATAACGAAGAATGGCGATGCTCGCGCGCGCCTTCCCGCTCCGTTCATCGCTGGAAAGAGAGCCTCGCGCTCCTCCGGAGGCTCCGAAGAAATTCGTAACCGCGCGTGTTCCTCCTCTGCCTTTTTGCTCGTCCCTCCACTGGTCCGCTCGCCTTTTTGCTCGCCTCCTCCCTGCCCCCTTCGCTCTCGGCCCTTTTCCACCCGTTTCGTGTCTCGGATTCAAAATAAATCCGCGAGGGCATCGAGAGAGGACCCGTTTCGGGGTGGTCCAGCAGCGTGTTGTGGTCACGCACCGATGACAGGGGGAGAGGTTCCTTTCGAGATAATTTCGAGAAAATTAAGAGAAAGCGAATAAAGAAGCAGGCTTTTGAAATTGTTCTTCAGGGTAGAGGTTGGCGTAGGAGAAAGGTTCTAGCATGAAAGTAGTAACCTTTCGACTCCGTATTCTTTTTATGAAATAACATTTCGCGGTTCATTGGTAGCACAGTGCACAGTGGAACCAAGGGATAGGAAGTTGTTAAAGGAAATCCGTGAATCTGCACGAAATCTATCTATCGCATCGTTCGGAAGAGCTCGTGGCGAGGCTCTTCCGTAATTGCGTCGGAGGTTGCTGAAACCTTCGATGCGTTTTACAGGCTAAATCCTCGCGGTCGGTAAATGCGGTTGAGAAAGTAATTCCTGGAATCGTTAGTTACGATTCAGAGCTCGTCGTTCCAGCGAACCCCAACGTTTCGTCTTATGCTTCCGCCAGGAAAGTCTTTCTCGGACTCTGGAACTGGAGCACGAGAAATGCCACTCGTTTCTTTCGTCCCTCGGCGAATGGGTTCTGGTATGCGGAACGTCTTGCCGCAAATTCTTCGTCACTTTGAGACACAATGTCTCTTAAAGGTACACTGCAGCAAAAGGCTTAAGTCTTCACTTGAACGCAGCAAAGAACCCAACGCAAATGGTAGGGGATTATAAAAATACAAAGTGGGACATCGAAGTGGTACATCGGAACGCGACATTTTCAGCCTCGTACCGAGGTAATAATGCCACTCGCGAGATCTCTTTTCGAAAAGACAACTGTGTTATCGCGACTGCAATGCATCGTTGCAAACAGAATCGTAAAAGTGGGTCTGCGGTTTATGAGCCCTCGATTAGAAGGAATCAGGTTCGCGTGGCAAGATAACATTTTAACCGTCTGGCGTATCATTCTTTCGTAGGTACCATTGTACGCTAAGTAGTTACGGTTTCTGGGTACGTCATTGTACCGGTCCACCGAGAGTCACGGCATTCCCACGTTGGCACATTGAAGTTAATAGTTTTGACAGGCACGGTTAGTGGGTTCAAAGTCTCGTGACCGCGTGTTTCTCTGACCTTTATAGGAAGCAGGTAAATCAGGCCTCTTGAAAAAATACGCCTCTTCTGGCTGGGTCCTTCCTGAGTTCTTTAAATCGTTCTTCGCATTGGAGAATGTCAATTTTTTAAGATGCAAAGAGATTGCTGCTCAACAGTCGCCTTCCTTTCTGTCCGCGGCGATACCCTTTTTATGGGTATACTTTCGACCGGCTTATCTGCGACCGGATTATTCAGCATGTTTAATCACTGACTCGGCAAGCGTCATGTTTGACAGGCGGCGTGTTTGATTCTGCAAATGCGCAGGTGTAATTAGCGAAAATGTGGAAGGACGTACGAAGTGTCTCGCGATGTTCGCGAAGCATCTGCGAAGCCTAAGTGTAGTACTTTTATTCGTCGTGGTTTTAGAATTTCCGGGACTTTAGTCTGAATAGAAAACAGATGGATATTCACAAGTGTGTGAATCAGAATGACAACAGATTTACTGAGAAACCGAGCATGATATTTGAAATGACCTACTGCACGACTTCTGCAACTGAAAAATCCAAGAAGAAAGCCAATTGTAACTTGATACCATTCCCTTTCTAAATCCCAGCACTGTTCAACCTTCAATTCGTCATAAATAATATCCTCCGCGTAATTGCTTGGGAAACTGCACCGCTTACGCGGCTACGAGTGCCTTTAAATGTTGAAAATCTCATTTTATAGGTTCCGAGCATATCTTTGTGAAAGAAAATGCCTGTTATACGCGTCTCCACAAGAATCCAGCAAAATAATTTCATTTCCTCCTAGAATTATTTCAATTGAACGAAACTATGTATATATTCTCCCCTTAAGAGATTACAGATGGATTTTAATACGATGAGTGGAAGATCCTGGACTTGGAGAATCTGAACGTTGAATTGGATGGATCAGATTGAGGTTCTAAATGAAGGTATCCATTAGCCGGAGGCTCGGATAGAATTTTTAAACCTCTCACGCGAGAGTCTCCGTTTGAATGAAGTCCCTCAGTAGTCATTTGGTATCGAGTTCATCCGATGGTTTTAAGTAAATGAGACTACGTACGGTTAGCGCACTGTAGGCGACTGTCACCGTGAATAATTATTCAGGACAATGGAGAAAGCCTTGGCAGCTGCCTATAATCACAATATCTCCGTGACAAACACCCACATATTGTCGCGGGCCGATCTACGACGATGCGGAAACGCACGCGTTGCTTTCGCGGTAATTATCGTGTTGGGAGAAATTCCTATCGACGCCTAACCATCCAGAAAAATTCCCTACTCGATAGGTACAAAGGCAAGTAGTATAAGTAGGCACTTTCAGAGCTCGAATTTCAGAAGCTCAGTCTTCGATTCAACAATTTATTCTGTCCCCGCGATCTAAGTCTCTCTCAATTTTGCACAGAATTTAAGAATAGCCTAGATACCTACTTCCGCAAGACATCAGTTGACATCTCATCAGACACAGCACTTTAGTAGAACACTCCCATCTTGTATTCATCCTACCAGCGGGGCAGTGAGATAAAGCTAATGGATTAGGGAAAAGATACTTTGACGCCGGACGAGAGGGAACGAACGATTAACACGATTTTCAGTAGGAAATTGTGAACGTCGAGGCGAGTTACGTAAGGTTCCGTTCGATGGCCCGGAAACGAGGCTCTTTAAGCTACTCGTTTATCATCCACGTGAGTTCCGGCTGCAGGGATATCGGGAACAGTGGGATAAAAATTCCCGCACGTCTCATCGAACACGATATTCCGATAACTCAAGCGTGGAAATACCAGCGCACCCACGCGATCGCAGCTATTCGCCCCGATACTTTGCATTGGTGCATTCGCGGCGCGCACTTCTGCGTGCGCGCGCGTTTACGGCAGGTGGGACATAAAAGGCTGCGCGTTTCCTTGCGTTTCAAAGAGCAACGGCGAAATTTCCAATTCAATAAATACACGTCGTAGCCGGGGGACGTTCCATCCAGACTTAACGCGCGTTCGCGATTATTATGCGTCTTTTATGTCTACAGCTTGGGTGTCTGCGATCAACGTCTTACTCTAGTTTACTCTTAGGCATGCACAGTAAATTATTCAGTGTAACTACTCGCGTTAAAATGCACTTTGTTCAAGGATTCTTCGTTAACGAGGTTCCACGCGTGTATTAATTGAAAACGTTTTAATCGATCGTTAATTTCCACGTTTGAGTTATCGGTAGACGAGGAACGACGTTTCGATAAATGCACAATTATCGTTCCAGGTTGTGTTCGTAGTCGCTGTGCGCGATTGTTTCATTATTGATAGACGTGGTGAGCTTATACGTGCGTCGAGGGGCCATTACCGCTTTATGGAATAACTGGCTGTGAAGATGATCGTAATCAGTTATAATGGGAATTGTCGGTATTACTTAATCATTTTAAATTATATTTAGCTCACGTACGCTGTTTTCAAGTGTTGAATTACTCGAACAGGTTTCTAAGTGTCCCCGTATGTGATTTTTAGATTAAAGTAAAAATGATAGGAACACTGTTCAAGATGCCATTCAGTTTCCCATTAGTGTTTGAAATTTGTAATATTATTCCATCGACAGTGGTTCAGTCGCACCTTACGGGACTGACGTATTCGTATTAACGGCAGTTTCCCACCGATAGCGATAAATCATTTTCCGGAAAAATAACAGTTGATTAAAATGAAGTATTTTTCAACGACCCGGCGGAAAAGTCAATGATTTACTTTGCTCGGTTAATTAATAGCCGCAGAAGCGTATATCCATTACTGTTAATAATTTATTGCTTCATTTCTGCACGGTTCTCACGGTATGGTGAGTAACTCATTCGCTGCCCGTTGCAATTATTAGATAATTTATTAATATTTCGCTGGGGTCCTGAGGTATCCTCTTAATTGCATCCTCTCGCCTGAAAATATGGTCTTGGACCGCATGAGAACGTATTTCGTAATTGCTCGTGTTAAGTAGCTCCTCGTGTTCGCCATTCGTTCGGTTGATTAGCGCTCGGACGTAATATACGTATTTCCAAGAGTGTCCGCAATAATCGCTTCCGCCTTGTGGCTATCGTTGCCGTCCAGTGCTTGTATACGAATTAATCAGGCGAAAGGATTTTTTGTCCTTCATTGCGAGAGCATAATTCCAACCAGAAAGCGAAATGCACAACCATAAAACCTTGCGCTGTGTATGACATAATATTTATAATGTAGGTAATAGTTTTAATTTTATAATTTTTAATACAGTAGTGTATGTTTTTGAGTTTATAAGTTGTAATATTATTTAAATTTCAAATGTTTGAAGAAGACAATTGATGTACGTGAAAAAGAAGCTTCCCACTTCAAAGTGTTTGATTTTCCAAAACAGAAATCGTGCAGCTTTGGGTAAATTAGTGATTTTTCAGAGTATTGTCAAATGGAAGGCGCGATAAATGGTCAACGTTACGTTAATCCTTCCAACAAGTGATTGATACAATTTTGTACACGCTTGGTGCGTGGCAAGGCTTGCGCGAGCCCACAGAGCCGCTCGAGTATTTCGATTTTTGGAGCGCGGCCAAACATTTCTGGATAAATTGTGATGCTTTGAACGAGCAATTAGCATCCGGTTCTCTAACAAGTTCCTTATCCGATTATGTCGTCGCGTTGAGATTTACAAGAGATGTGCATTAAGGGAGGGAACAGGAGACGTTCGAAGCCTATTCAGCTAAACTCGTTATCCCCAATCTCCATATTATTTTATCATTATTTGCACTTTATCGTCTATAACGTATGGAGGATTATAATACCTGCCTATTTCAAAACTGCACTCTCTTCCACATCATTTGCTGCTCGACATTTTAGACGATGAATAGTTATAAAGGAAATTAACTGTTCTTTTGTGCAAACTTTACCAGATCCATCAACGATACAGTCTCCCTAAACTATCCATTAATCCTTAAACGTATCTGCATCTATAACCTATCAGCACGATAATAGAAATATAAAGGAAAATTAAAGCAACCACTTTAGAACATCGATAATTTCATTAGCCGTAATATCGAAACAAAAGTTTTGGGTTTACGTCACTGTTAAGGCAGGCTCTCACTGCGCTCTCAGGCGTGCCTCGCGAGCAAGCCTCGCAAAGTCGATGCGCACCTTGAGGAATAGAGGCGAGGCGAGCCGAGGCGAGACGTATTGTGAGCCTACTGAATTGACGACTGCCCAGGAAGAGGTTCTCTCAGCAACTGACCACACACATGAATCGAGGCAAGCTCAGGTAACTTCAGGTGCGGAAAAACCGAGGCGACGCGAGCCTAGATGTGAGTGCGAAAAGAAGTTGCGTCGAGGCGAGGCGAGGGGTAGTGAGCCGCGTTACAAGGTACGCTGATAGCCTCAAGTAGCATCTCCCAATTATACACATCCACCAACGGGAAGCGCGAATTAAGACAACATTTCCAAGCATACAAACCACAGTATACATATCCCATCAGTGAATATAGGCATACGTGAGAGCGGTCGATAGAGTGTGACGATTAATCCTATTAATATCGCATTCAAGAAAAGTCTGGGGGGAGAGAAAGGACAGAAGGGAAATCGATATCTCGAATTAAAGGGCAAACGGAGCCCTACGTAGGGATGGCAACTAAAAAAAGCAGAGGATCATTGCTGTCTTCTTTCCGCATATTGAACTCGAGAAATGATACGCTTCGAGTTCTCGTGCACCTTTTGCAAACAATGGCAACCTAGTCTCTCTGCGTGACGCCCGCGAAGTCACGGTGGCGAATTTCGCGTTCGGAATTATGCACTCCCGAAGGTTTCTTCGTGGACAGGAGAGCCTGTACGTTGGATTGCGAGAAGAAGAAGGGCTGTTTGATGGAAACGGAAAGAATCAGGTGCAGCTGAGCATAACTTGCGCTGGTGCACGCGATAGGGACCGTTTGGTAATCGCAGGTGTGTTGGCCAATTTTTCCCGTTCGACATTCATTCCGGGGTACCGGATGCGGTTCTCCAGCGGCTTTCCTACGGCGGAAAATTACACGTCTGCCGGCGACAGGCCTGCGCCGCGCGCTTTTCGACGTAACGAAACGCGAGCGATTACAACGCCCACGACAGTAATTTTCACCGACGTCGGTGCCGGGCAACGTGTAACTGAGTTATAATCGAATTTGGACAATGCCCGACGCAGGGACGCGCGATGAGATTCTAATTGGGATTGCCTGGCACGTGCTGGTCTTTGTTGCTGGCTGATTGGGTCCAGCTTCGGTGGGAACGTTAATTGCAACGCATGCATGTTTTGTTATTTGTTGCATTTATTCCTTGTAAATATTAAAACGGATGCAAAAGAAGAAACTGATCGATAACTTAAGCCGGGGAGCCGCCTGGAAGGTAAACTAAGCTATGCTGTGTCTTCGCAGTAGGGGTTTGTCAGTTTTTTAAAACCGGGGTTAAAAATCGTGTTTTTCTACTTCACTCCAGCTTCCCTATCAATTAGTACCTACAATACAGCATCACAAAATCAGCGAAAGCTCGTGACAGCCCCAATTCAGGAATGGTTCCCTCTCACGTGTTTGAAATTTCCCACATTATTCTACGTCTCCCTGATTGAATCCCCGTTTCGCAAGCAACCTTCGATCAACAGGGAGACATCGACGCCCGCGGCCCTTCCGGCTCGCGATAGCAATGCATCACGTAACCGTTGCATCGCGGGGGGGGGGAGGGAATGATAGCGAATCGAGGTGAACGAGCGTATGACAGATCGGCCGGGCGGTAAATACACTTCGCCTCGTTAAAACGAAATAATATCGGCGGGTTGCACGTTCACCACCTACGGTTCTCCTCCGAACCCGGCTCCTCGGCTCCGTTTGAGGTAGGTTAGGTCGCTACGTGTCCCGAGCTATTACCAGTTAATGACTATCGCTATACATTCTCCTGGCCTCCCTTAGTCCACGTCCCACCGCCCAATGCTGTTTTATTCCCGTACCACGGCGAAGGTACACGCTCTTTGGTCGAGGAGCCATCGCGTCGAATTTTGACTGGATAGCTTCCATCGCGATGGTTCGGGCCGAGTAGAAAGTGTGGACGGCTTGAGATGAGTTTGGAAAGTTTTGGGGGACCCGGTTTTTTTAGGTTGATTGACGCGGGAATCTTTGGCGAATTCGTAATTGATCGCAGCGGGGTTTGAAGAGGAGACGAGGAAAGGTTTGACGGATGAGAAAGCTCGTGTGAAAGGAGTCATTTACGCCTCGACAGAGGCTGAGGTGTCGATATCCAGGGCCTGAGGCTTGCTTCATGGGGTTCTGTACCCCAGAAGCATGTCCACGGGAACTGGCGACCCCGGGGTACCTGAGCTAGCTCACCAGTAGGTACTGAGACCGTGTAAGAGTTCCATGTGTGTGACAGCCCCACCCACGCTTCACGGTAGGCTAGGGTATAGAGAGTCAGGGTTTCACAAACGAGATTCGTTTTCTATGATTAGAAGTTTCAAAAATGACAATGCATCAGCCAACAAGATGCTTGCAGAGAACGCTAGATGGTACCGGGAAGCATTAATTAACACCATTTTCATTAAATCTAGACTTGAAAGGGAAACTTGTAGCAACTGCCCCGTGGTTATGAAATTCGTGAAAAATTGGAATAATCTGTCTGCTGGCCCGAAACGTCGGTTAAGCGCAAAGGGAACCCCTATGACCGTAGGGGTGCTGCTTTTACCCGCGACCGCAAATGGTCCCGAGCGCAACTGGCTCCGATCGTAAGAGAGAGGGCTCTGAATAGCGGAACGGAATACTCGGGCACGAAGACTGGTCGTGAAAAGGGAACACTTGCACGCGGCATTGTCGGCTCCCGTGCGTATACGCACACGCGTCCCCTTTCTGTCTCATTGTCGAAGAAATGGAAGGCGAGCCGGTACACCCGATACGACGAGTCGCCAATGCGAAACGGCCTTTACCTCAGGGACGGTTACGTGCACGTCCGCCCTTCGGAATGCGCGCCTATCCAGAAAAATGCTGGCCACGTTAACTGGTGTCTCGTTGTCGTGGATATCGAGCCATGCATCGGTCCGCAGGTAGCTTTTTAATTAACTCTGTGTCCGTTGTTTGAAGTGTGTAGCACCAATTCGGGGGCGGAGCTTTTGGTGAAGCGAAAGGAAGTTTCAGGAGTATCTCTTTTATAATAGTTCGTTGTGTACTAGGAATAATTTATACTCCTGGGAATGTGGGACCGAGATGCATTACCTTGGATGTTAAAGGGTGTCCCATTAGGGAATCGTCACGTCTCAGAAGTACCGACCCATTACACTAATGAAGTATTAAATATGTTCACCTTCTCGGAACGCGTTCGGCGTAGAAATGCAGCGCAAATCATCGAAAAAGGCCCGGTGAACTATGCAAAGAACCGAACCGGTTCTGTAGGTTCCAAATCTCCATAGGACAGGGCCAACCTCCCTTTTTCTCCTTTTTCCCCTCTCTCTTTCTCTCATCCTTGTTACCGTGGCGACACACCCCGCGTTATCCTAGCACAGCGAGTGGCAGTGCCTTTTACACCCTGCTCGCCCGAATATCTGGCCTACGCCATTCGTTTTACAGACAGTCGGCACCTTTGCCCCAGCATAATGCGCGGCTATCTCCCGAAAGAAATCGCAGAGTCTGAAAAGTAGGCGTCCTTAGCATCTTTCTTCTTTCTTGAAACACATCGCATTATGCAATCGATGCCTGGATACTCGTGGCTCCATTGTACCGCAAACTATCACCTCGTTCCTCTCTCGTTAACGTCCCACGTCACAGCCATCGCGGAATTTATCGAAGCCGGTCCGGACAGAACCGAAATTACACGGCAGTCTTTCCAGGGTTGCGCAAGAACCCTTGCCGCCACAGGAGGAGGCATTAATCGTGCCTCCGAGGGCCATTATCGACGCGGTCGAAACGCGACGCGTCACAACAGCAGTCGAAACTGTTCGCATAATGTCCCGTGCACCCTGCTGATCAGTTTTGAGCCGCCCGTGGCTGCGTCCCGTGGGCCCACCGTCGCCGCGCGGTAAAATACCAGCGGAATTCGTATTCCTTGTAGCCGAGGAGATAAATCTCTGCTGGGCCGATGGCAGCAAGGATGAGCCCGAAGGAGGATAAAAAGAGGATCGCGGGGCTGAGAGGGTGGCGAGGGGAGAAGGAAGAGCCACGCCTTTGTCCTGGTACGTCCACCGATCTTTCACCAGGAAGATGCAAGAAAAAGAAGATTGCGGTCTGCCTGGGTCCCTGTTCGGCCGGTGTACGCGCTGCTCAGCCTCGTCGATATGCTTGTTCCTTTAAAATGCGGACTACTCCTGTGTGCTATCATACGGGCGTATGCTTTTTTCCCTCGAGAAACGTTTCGAGAGGTTTTTGTGCGCTGAGGACGTCGTTCTCGATTTTCAGATACTGGCGGCCGCAGAATAGAGAATCGGCGGACGTTTCAATCCTTCGGTGAAGGGAAGATGACAAGTGATTGAAACGTTGTGGGTGTTTGTAGTGCCGTTTTGAGTGGTATTCACTAAGTAGATGATTATTATGGGATACTTAAGGAGGGAGGCCTGTCTAGAAATTTTTTTTAAAATCGATTTTTCGCGCTTAGATAATTTCTTATATTATCTAAAAAAAAATCGAATTTTCAATTTTGGATGATCCTGCGCCGAACTATGGTTGTCACCGCAATGCGCTTAAAACAAAAGGACGTCTCGGGCATCACCTGTAACTCCGAAACCTTTCAATACTTTTTACTACAAAAAATACTGAAATATCCGTAAGATGTACTCTTTCCAGTAGGCTAATGTTTAATAGTAAAAGTTTATCGGTTTTTCTAGAAAAAATTCCCAAAGAAGCATGTTGTTTTGACCGATCTAGGTAGACCTCCCCTCTTAATGACGCGGAAATGTAATTAGTACCTTCCTCTACTGTCTTTATTTAAAACTCGGCTGAGTATGTCTAAAACTGTTGTAAATTCTGTGGTAAGCTGAGAACGAAGTAAGAATTTTGCGGCATACTCTGGAAATCTAAGCTCTTGAACTGTACGTACCGCGTTGTAAAGTCCCTTAACGTTAAGACGCGCCTCAACGCTGTAAAACTGAAGCGTTCGGTGTTCATGGCTCACTCTCCGAGCAACCAGGAGCAAGTTAATTAGCTGAATAAATTAAAAGTAAGAGTTGATTTCCGCCGCAGCCGCGGCGGCTTCTTCCGAAGTTTCTTAATTTTCTCCGGAAGCAGGAACCCCGTGCTAAGTTTCTTTCTCCGGGCGGTAAATTGGTTTCTCAGGTTCCCTCAACCTCGTAATCGCCTTATAAAAGTGCAGAACCGCCAGTTCCCTTTCATATTTCGCAACGTACGATCGACAGGATCGCGCGGCTTTCGGGCCGTCCAATATTTACCGATCATGCATATGATTTACTTTAAAAGAAGTTTCTTATTACGCTTGCGACACTTTTGTCGCACGTTTTATGGGGCGAATAATTAAGTGAGACGCATTACGAACGCGTATCGAGCAAAACTCCTTTCGCTTAATTAAAGGAGCAGCGAATTAATTAATCATACGTTGCGTTTACCTTTAAATTATGAATTATCTTTCGAATTCTTTATTCATCTACTTGCCTCTGCGTTTCTCCGATAGAGAAGTTCAATATTCAGGACGGGTAATTAAGTGAATTGAATTTAATAATACTTATTGCTCTCTGGCCTTTCAGCCACTCGACTCTCTAACAGAATTGCACCATCCTTGGTCGAAAAGGGACGCGTGGCAGCGTCGCAGCGTCTGTGAGCTTTTATAATCTCAGGGTGAGCGAAAGTTTACACACGGGCCGTATTAATTCATCCCTCGTGAGGCGTAAATCATTATCCAGCCACACCCACGCCTGTAATGGATTTCGTCGCCTGCGAGCGCATAATTTCGGTTTCATAAATGATAGCTCTCGCGCCGAGTGGTTAGCGATCAGAGATTGGGGGTTGCGTTTGCGGTCGGGGGTTTAATCGTTTCAAGTTCTACCATCGAGAGCGCCAGCAGGATCGATTTGGCGCTCAGTATGGGAATGATTGTATAATGGGAGAAACGCGAACGGAATTCTAGCGCAAATTAAATGGGCACCAATCTACAAAGCAACTGTGCAAAATTCCTATGGTGTGAACGAAGTTTGTATAGCTAAAGAAATAGGAGTGGAAAAGACGAGAAGACGGAGAACGAAACCGGAGTGGAAAATATAGAGAAGAGATTGGTGTCTTAGAATAATATTTCCAGGCTGAAAATAAACGAAGCGTTCCTCGGGATCGAGGGCACGTCAGAACCTTGGCGCACGCGAGAGGGTGTGGCAACCACGAGCGAAGAGGAAACGCACGTTCACCGACAGCCCATGAATTTCCGGTCCATTTAAGTCCCTGAATCGCCCCGCAACCATATTGTCTCGCGTTGCCTTCTGGCTCTGCTTTAAAATTTCCACTGCCGTTTCTTTCGCTAGAAATTGAGACGTCACACTTGGCACCGATAAAAAGGAAGCACAAGAGTACAAGGGGTACGAGAAGCGGACACCCTGCAGGTGCCTGTGAAGAATTTGAAACGTGACAGGGGATGTGATTACACGAGAGAACTAAAAATTTGAGTTTCGCTCAAAAATAGAAAGTAAAACTTTGCTCCTACGATTTGAAACTCGGGAGGATCGATCGTTTCCCGCTCGAATTCGAACCTTTTATGGAAATACGAATTGTTCCCAGAACGCACCGCGATTGTACGGTAACCAGTAACCGATGGAACTCATTAGCGTAACGTTTATGCAATGTAAGGTCATAAACAGCGTACTACGTTGCCATATATCACGGAACAAAGGTTGAGTTGTCGGGGAACGGGGACGAATTGCAAAAGAACTTTCAGTAATGGGTGCGGGGATAGATAATCTCGCATTCTAGTAGCAGCAATAAACCAATAAAAATGATAACTAAATATCCAGACCGGCAGCAATTCGATGTTGCTTTACCTCTTTCTGATGGCCACCTTTTACGTTCGCTCCGCTCCTTTGTTTTCTGTGAATAACGCCTCGATAAAATTACCAATCTCGTCGAGAATTCTTGGTGCACTGGCCTGGAGCTTTCTTCCATCGTTAACCGTTCGTTAAACGTGGGAAGTTACACTTTTTCGACGTGAAAAAGCTTCTTACGAAGCTCCTAGTCAAAGTTCATCCCGAGGGCCACACTTAAGTAATTTGATTATGGAAGTTAACAGAGGGACTTCGCGTTATATTAGCATAATTTTCTTCTGCATGCTTTGGGTACAGTGATTTTCTTGGTTCACGGTGGAATACTGATTCTGTGCATTATCGAAAGAATCGCTGCGGCAAGAAACGAGATTTTTAAAGTTCACGCGGATATTTAATCTCATTATATTTCGCCCACGCGTTAGTTGCTGTAAAGATCTGTACCGAGGCTAAGCCGATCGCCTCTTCCGCCTCGTTCTTCTTTGCTTCGTCTTCTTCTCCCGCTGTTTCCCTTCCTACGTAAACTTCTACCAACTCTATGAACCCCGCAGTTTCATACTGGAATTCTACGATTCACTGGCGACCGCTAACAATTAGACAGAGTCGCTTCTATATTAATATTTACTTTGGTAACTAAAAAGCCAAATAAAGTAACTCACTTAATTCAACGACTCTGCACCTTTTTACTAAAATTCCAATACTGAAAGCTGCTTAAAAGTCAGTGGATCCGATACACGATAAACACTTTTACGTTCGCGTGCAACTGAAAACACAAAAAGGGGCATTTCGTTCTTGCTCTTCGTTTAGGTACCTACGCAAGAATTGTATACAAACAAACATATTTCTGCTCCTTGAAGGTTTATCGCTTTCACACTTCTTTATTACGAGTATACATAAAATGTCCAGCAGACGAAAGTTGGAAGAATGCTGTAAGCTCGGCAGAACCCTCTCGGTGAGTGGCAAATGAGAGAGGGGGCTGTTGCATGCACATACGTTCTTCTTTATGCCACTCTCCGAGGATTTGAAGGCAATTGGAGGGCACTTAGAACCGAGACACTTCATTTGCATCTCTATGAGTCGCAGACGTGCATCTACATACGTGACTCCGAGACAACACATTGCACCGACGTATGCTTTTGTTCCATCTCGTCTAATCCGATACGTCGGTCTAAATTCTGTACGAAACATCAGGGGCAGGTTAATTTAACATTCTCAAGGGAACCCTCCTGTCAAAACGCTCGAAAAAGGCGATTTTTATGAATTTTTTACAAGAATAGGTTATAACATATCCTTAAAAAATATTTTCCGCTTTTATTAATACACTCGTCAGGGTACAAAAAAAAATTTTGTTTCGTGTTTTCGATCTTGATGCATTTTCCAGGTGGCGATTAGTGCGGCGCTACCAGAAAGAGATGCCTAAACGATAACCACGTTTTCCAAAGATTTAATGAACCAACTAAAAAAGACCTTGAGGCATTTGTTTCGTAATTGGACTCGCAAATTATTAATCGTTTTTATTTTTGTACTATTTCGTTCAAGTATGCACCAATCATTATACTTTTAGCGTTTCTTGCCGCGATAAAATTTTAAGAAATTTTTCAGATTTTTTATTTCAGACGACCCTTTGAGTACATTTCATGTCTATCGTTTAGGCATCTCTTTTTATCAGCGGTGTATCAAACGACACCTAGAAAATGCATCAAGATCGAGATGTGAAACAAATTTTGTTTGTACCCTAACGTGTGTATTAATAAAAGCCAAAAACATTTTTTAGGATATGTTATAACCTCTTCTTGTAAAAAAAATCATAAAAATCCTACTTGGAGGATCCCCTTAAACTAAAAATCAAGAGTTCGCCAAGCTGGTCTTTTTCAATCATCTTCTTCCTACCACAAAATCTTCATTACATTCCCCCGAAGCTCTCGAAATGTTTCTTAAGAAGTCGTGGTGCATGCTCCCAGCCCCTATCATTGTCCTACCTCGCCTCCTCCCAAGGCGAGCGCCTCGAGGACAAGGATATAGGAGCACCGTCCCAGCGACGTATGCAAATACATGCTCGAGGCTGGTCGACGTTGATCTCGTTTCACTCGCCAAGATCGTATGATTCCTCTTCGTGGCTTTTCGCTGATCCTCGGGACGGACGTTAATTAAATGACCCAGGTCGATGAGACAACGCGATCGACAGCGGTCGCTCGTTATCGGACGTGGTTCGCGGGCTTTTTCCATTGAAAGCACTCTGTACGCATCCCGGTTGATTAATGCGGAAGTGTGAAGCTGAAGACGGCGTTGCTCGATTCTGGAGAGTGCCAGCAGTCCTGTTCAATCGATTTCACCGGCGACCAACCGCGCTGCCGTTGTACTTTGTTAGGCGGGTCCGAGAAGAATTCCCGTGTCTCGCGAGCGAGACATCGATTTATAACGAGAATGCTCCGTTGGGACCGTTAATTCCACCCGCGAACCTTTAATTCCACTCTTCATTGTACTGGAATTCTACGTTTCGGTGGCAATCGTTGCCACCTGGGCGAGAACTGTTTCCCACGTGAAGCTTTCCAGTTGATTTCATTGCACATAAGTGCATCGGTGTGCGTAGCGTGCATTGGCACGTAAGATTCGAAAATGGTAATGGTAACAAGAAAATTACTTTTCTGTAAATCGGTTCGCACGTGTTCTACGATTCTCAGAAAAAGACTCTCGGTGCATTGAAATTTTGACGGCCGCGCTATCGATTTCTGGGCCCGCGAAGAACAGGACGCAGCGCGTGGCCCGTGGAAAAACAAGCGGCCGTAAGGCAGCGAATAAATTTACAATATCTGACGTGGAAAGGAAACCAGCGGTTGCGTAGGAAAATATTTGGAACGCTGGAACCGCGGTCTACGCTTTATGCAACAGGGGTTAAACGGGAGTTTATGGGCGACTTTTGACGTCAGTGTCGAAGTAGGTCGAGCATTAAAAGCTACAGGCCTGGCCACGCTCGATGGAAGAGTCACAGGCCCGCGGTACGCTCTGGGTTAGCGCGACAGACCGAGAATCGAAGGGCGAAGGAGATGCTTATCCGCGCCCGTGTCGCACAATACCGCGAGGGCGGTCGATTGTCCACGGATTTGGGTCGGATCCATTGACGGATATCTCTTCGCGCAGCGTTCTTCCTCGTTCTGCGGTGGAAGCAACCGCGACGACGGGTTAAATAATTCTCCTCCAAGTTTCCTTGTTCCTTCTTTTCAGAAGGAAACGCTGCTCCGAGAAATCGTGTTTATTTCAGCCGTAGGAAATATCTCAAACCTTACGAAGCTACTTTTAATCGCGTAGAGAGAGAGAGAGTTTCCATTCCTTCACCGGCATCGTTTCATCTCGGGCTCGACTTCGATATCCGAATGGCTTCGTTTCCTTCGATCCCGATCGTCCCAAGACACCGTGTTCCGCCATCACTGTGGGAAGATGAAATTAAATTCAGCGCAAAGACGCCACGTTCAAGCTGAAACGCTCCTCGTGTAGCTTTACGGTGATATTACTTTCGTTTGGAGAGCGACCAGACACGCTCTTTCCAACAGGGAACAAGATGTACCATCGGATGTTGGGCTTGGATTGAAACGAGAACGATACCGGATCCCCTGAGAGCGTTTCATTGCGTCTCCGGGGAGACGATAAAATGCTCCGAAGGAATCTTTCTCTCTGCGTTACTTAAACGTTCGAATGCGTTCTTTTACTTTTCATTCCACGGAGACCGATCCACTCGCAATTAGGGGCTCCCCAGATTTAATTAAACACTTCGCTCTTTCATGCTTGGAAGCCGTCGTATGAATATTAATATTGGTGTACATGTACGTACGTGTTCCAAGTGAAGCCCACCAACACCTATCGGTCGCCTCAATGACAGGCTCATCTGGGAGCGACTGTACAGCGTTTTCCGTCGATGAGAATTGATCCTGGTTGGCAGTACGCGTCGCGATGACAATTCGGTTGGAAAGTTGCCTGTTTCTGGATTGTCGCGTCTGGCCGCTGTCGCCTGAATTGCGTAAAAGCAAATCTCCTTACGAAAGGCAGCGTGTAGAACGGCTCCACGGTGCCGTGCACCCGCAGCCTTTTATTCCGCACGAAGTGACACACCTACGTGCCGCTTTATTCAGGAACATTGGCTGGAAGTCTCGAGCGGCGACCTACCGCAAAGCCGTATTATTTCGACGTCGTGGATTTCCGTACCATCCGTCTTTCGCCGAGGAGACAACGAGGGTGCGGGCCGCTAAACGATGAATCATTAAGAGTCTCGCCCTTCGAAAGCTCGAAATTCTCGTTTCACGGCGCTCCGCGGTTGCCGCGCGACGAACCTGATCGCGCGGGAGCTTTTGCCATTGAGAACGCGCTCTGTCGCGAATTAAGAATTTATAGAAGGGAGCTGAAGGTACCTGGGAACTATAATCGCCGGAATAACAATGCCTTCTGCACTCTGCTTCTACTTTTACACGTGCTGTATAATTTCTAACTCTACTATTTTTCTCTTTCTTGTTTTCTGATATGTATTTGTTTGTTTTATCTTCTTATTATTTTCGTAATGTCTACTGGCGCAATAAAAAATTATTATTATTATTATTATTCGGAATTGTGTATTAATATTTGAAGGTGAAGAATTCAATCACTATGTGTACCTTTTGGAAGCTTTTGATATTCGGATACAGATTCTAAAACACTATGACAGATTCGCGAAGAATGCCCCATGTGTGGTGAAATCGGTTTGTTAAATATGAGAGGATCAGGAGACTCCGTGGAAGCAGTAGCTTCAAGAACCTATGGATAGATAAGGTCCATTGTAACCCCATACTTAAGGGGTCTCCCTACTTTAACGGCCTGAAAAGGAGCGCGATATGTGGGATTTTTTTTAAAGGGAATCCCTCAAATTATATTAATTGAAAACTTTATGCCTATATTTGTACATATTTAGGCAACATTTTGAAAAAAAATTATTTAAAAAAACCGGTACCTAAAACGTTAAACACGCTTTTCTCAAAACGATGTTTTTCGGATTGGTTAGCATGATATCACAAAAACCAATCACCCGATTTACTTCAAACTTGGTATATATCTTCAGTACATGTCCCATTCTCTTTGTTACTAAAACTATGTCGCTTTTTTACAAAATTAGGCTTTTGCGACTTAAAAAACCAGCGAATTTTTTGCAGAAATCGATATCTGTTTTAGACGTTACCATTTTTTTTTTACTTTTCAGTATTTCTGATTTAATCTAGTTCAGGCGATAGCCACACTCGTGCAGATTACAGAAATTTTTAAATTTTCTATTTCAGACAATTACAACGGCTGATTTTATGCTAACCATGCGCATATGATTTTTGTAAGGCGCTCTATTTGAACCGCCATAACTCCGGATATAACCACTATTTTTGCATACATGTTTTTTCTTCATATTCTCTAAAGATTGACAAATAAAGCCACAAAGCTGCAAGTAAATATATCTAATGGTTATGTTTTAAAAAATTTCCAAAGTTCGCATCATTTTTCGTCCGTCAAGATAGGGGCACCCCTTAAGCAATGATCAGAGCCACGCTCACCGATTTCCAGCAACACTCGCACTCCGCAGCCGACCTAATAAAACTCCACGCGGACTACGTTCCGCTGATTAATAAGCATACATCGACACATCCAAAGAGAAAGGCTCAATTAAGTGTCCCTGTAAGCCGCTTGTCGTCCCCCTTCATCTCCGTCGCATTTCACTCGATTTATACCCGCCGGCCGTACACTTGAATTTGTAACCAGGCATTCCGCGCGGCCCTCGAAAACATTGCAGCAAGATACGACAATTAATCTCCCAGGAAGCTTTTAAAGGCCGCAATCAACACGACTACCGCGCGCTGTCGCGCGTCGCGGATAAGGAGCCCGGCCGCGATTGGAAAATAAAGACGTTAACCTCCTCCGTCCACCGGGGGCCCCTGTCCCTCTTCTGGCCGTGTAAACCCGCGAGCAACGGCTTCCCGCTGCTCGGGAAATCGATAAATTCACCGCGGCGATATCGATAGTGATAGCTACCAACGTTTTATCGCCCGGTCGATGCGCGATCGCATCGATATCACCGCTACGAGTCCTCTTTTTCGTCGCGGCGGGTGGTCCGCGGCCGGTGGTGCTCCCTGAACGCCAGAAACGCTCGCTCCACGGCGTTCTTTTTCTTCCTTCCAAAGCCCCCTTCCGTTTTCGCTCCGCTCCCCTCCTTTCCCTACCGGCGTCCTCCTGCAAATTCGCACGCGCCGTCGCACAAGACCTGTTCCCTTTTCCGCCTCGTAAATCCCCCGTGGGAATTTTGCACGCCGCTCGACGGGCAATTAACCGCGGCGCAGAAAGAACCCCGTCGAAAGCCACTCCAGCCGCCGCGCAAATCCGTCGCGGACGGCTCCGCGGTCTTTTTGCGCGGGCACCGCGGGCACTGCGCGGAAGACGGGCCTTCTTGCTTGTCGCTTCTATGTAAATTTCGGGGGGATCCTCGCGGTTCTGTAGATTTTGGTGTATAAAGTGGTCCCCTCAAAGTATTTTGCTGTCAGATGATTGGCTCACCTCAATCGATGTACACCACTTGCAGGGGCGCACCGTACAATTTTATACATTTAACGTCAAAGAAACTAACGACTTTACGTATCCATTAGTCCACTACCCCCTTAAATTGAAAGCAGGTGCAAAAATTGGGGCGCCAGAAATTTTCTTGCATAAGGGCAGCAACCACCCTCGCGCCGGCCCTGCGCAAGGGATACATGAATTGTAAAACAGACGTACGCGAACTTTTGCACGGTACATATCGTAGATAGAGCAAGGAAATTGAAAGAGAGAACGTGAAAATCATAAAGATCGTGTTTATCATGTTCCGCCACACACACTCAAAAATCATATCGCGCATAAGAACATCGATGTACGTGACTCGTATAGCGACGAAGCTTGCCATCCGTGGGTCATCGAAGTCGATAAAGCACGACACTCTTTTCCCAGTCCTAACCGAGTCAAAGAATTTATCTGAACGGGCGGCGTATCTAATCTCCAGCATTCGACTTAGATGCCAAATAGGTGGTGAATGAGCATAGTTCGGTAGCACTTATCCCTTATCGCGAGAATATCCCATTGTCCGGCACGCCTCTCAAACTGAGTCCTTTATTCTTCGTTTCTCATTCACTAGCCGAGCTATTTACACAAGATAAAACGCGACACATTCCGGGCGCCGTCTTCAACCACAGTGACGCGGGAAAACTGAAGCAATATCCATCAAACAAATCATTACTTCATCGTTATCCGAGTCCATTGCTTCGCAGAGAACACGGGCGCGCGCCGTCTGCTAAAAGCCATTGCAAACATCTTGGAAAGCTGTCAGGGATATCCCCGTAAAATTCCATCCTCACGATCGATAGTGTTGCATTATTCCCCCCCCCCCCGTAAATAAAATTCTACCCCGTTCTAGCAGCTTCCAGCGACGTGTCCACCCTGCCCCTCTCGTCGTTTGTCCGTGATGCATTCCTCGCTGGCTGCAACAGCGCGCTAGCAACTTTTTCGCGTCCCCTGTCGTCACAGTCGGCCGAGGCATCTCGTTCGTATAATGAAAGGCAACGTATCGACGTGGTTACCGCTTTTTCTGACGAGAGACCTTCATTCACCGAACGAGCGCGGGGTTGCAGAAGGAATCTCGGCCCCTTGCCCACTAACGATCGGAATGTTTGTCCATGTAAATGCGCTTCCCCCGGCCCTTTTTTCCGTCGCGGCACGCTGGAAACGAGTTTATCGCAAGCGCGGGACGAATGCTGGATGGCTCACTGGGGCCTATCGTTGTCGATAATGATTCCACTGTTCGCCGCCGTTGCAACCCATTAACTCCTGAATCAGCGAGGAAGATTGCGCCTTCCTTTTCGACAGCCGAGCGTTTTCGTGTTCTGGCGGACGTTTGTCGCGGTCCGCCGAGCATCCCGAATGCGGCGGTATTCACCGAACGGGGTATTCTAATCGGTTTTCCCTTTTGTTGCAGAGATCGAAGCGCAAGAGGCTTGCAAATGGCTGAGGGCGGCTGGATTTCCGCAGTACGCGCAGATGTACGAGGGTGAGTCGAACGTTTTCCACTTTCAAATCTCTCTGTATGGGACGTGACGTGTTCGCGCAGCGTTCTCGCGATTGTATGAGACGATTGGGCAAGATATTGCCAGGATGATAGTGCGATTACGTTCCAATAGAGAGGCATGCATTATACCTGCAGCTTTGGCCATTTCTTTGCCAACTCTCTATTTACATATTTCGAGTACCCCCTTAAGGGCCCATTCTACTTTGCCGGTCGAAAAAGAGGCCTACATTCATGATTTTTTTTTGTCAGGAACTAATGTACCGATTTTAATGTTTTTCGGGTTTAAATGTTTATTATTGCCCCTATAAGACACAATCATTCCATTTTTATCATTTTAGAAGCACTTTGACGCCGTGGATGACTTCCGCAGTGTTCTCACTGAGGCACAAACGTTGCGACTTAAATCCACACATTTGTAATTATATTTTGAAATTCTGAAAAATACAGTAAGGAATAATAAATATTTACCGGAAAAAGAATTCATGAAAACAGGCCTCTTGTTGGACCGGCAAAGTAGAATGGACCCATAATATTATTTCTTGGAGCATTTCCAAGTAGAATGGTAATTCCAGTCTTTTCTTAATCGTCCTCTTCACTTTTATTGTGCTTAAACATCACTGTATCAGAAATGTCAAGTATTTGTCTTGATATATCACTTAAGATTGAATTATAAAACAAGTAGAACGTATCCTGCAACAGCCTTAGAACCGTACAATAGGGTAGATCCCAGATAAAATCGAAATCTTCGTCGTTGAAAATACATTCCCGATGAGCTGACGCGACAGTGAAGCTCACAATTAGAATGAACGACGATCGCCGCGGGGGTGAGACCTCGTTATCTCCAACAGTTCCAATTTACTTTCAATTTATTTGAACGACGATCTAGCTTGATCCCTCGGTAAAAGCCCCGCTTAGCGCCTCGACTTTCAAGGATTATTCTTAAACGACGGGACGTGAAGTGGGCATAGAGAATTGTCAGGCGATGTCCAGGTCGGGCGAGATTATCGTTGAAAGAACTTTCACGAAATTCGAGCGGACCCTCGTTCTTCTTCGTTCTTCTCACCTCTCCGGGGGCCATGTGGTTCTTTTCAACCGAGGGGGCCACCATTTTTCGTTTCCAAACGGTCACGTATGGCGAAAAGTGTGCTGCTGCCCGCTCCAAAAAGGGGTGACCCTTGAAATAGGGGGTGTTAGCTTTCAGGGACTGCAGGCAAACAGGATCATTAGCTCGAGAGGGATGAGGATTACTCTGAGGTACTCCGAATAACCGAAAACTCTCAGTTGCTTTGAGAGGTATTTTCACAATTCGTCATACAAAGCAGTGGAACGATTTCTCAGTAATCCTGCCACTTCTCTAAATAATTTTCATGCTTCTGGTGAATGTAAAATCCAATGGACACATCTATTTTTCTATTGTGGGATCTATATTCTTATTTCTATACTAGAACCTCTACTTCAAATACAGGTAGATTCGATTATGGCTAATTTATTCCAGCCATCGTGAAAGTTGCAACGAATAGTTTGCAAAATGAATTGCTGTCGAAGCCCGTTAAATCAGTAATGCCATGACTTGCTGCACGTAGACCAATTCGATTTCAAAGAAAAATCGCGTGTGGTGGGAACACAGGCGTCAAGCGGTCGTCTCGAATGGAAAAAATGGAGCGAGGTTCGAAATGGAACCGGGAGGGTGGCGGGAGCAGTCGGAGTGTAGGCTTACATGTATCCTCATGAACGAGAAGAATCGTCAGTTTGAAAGAGGGTGGTCCGTGGACCACCAAAAGCGGACGAATGGGAATGTTTCGACGGCTGTCTCTCGTGTACGTGAGATTTTTACTAATATGCTCGGCCTCGGAAACAAAGGTCCCCCTGTGTTTCGTGTTTTCTTTTTACCGGCTACGTACCTCCATAATATTAGAGTATAAATCTGAAGGTCTCATTGTTCGACAGCCTTGGGCCAACGACTGCGCTTTCGTTTGCAATTCCTCGACCCGAGACAGGTAAAGAAACGTAATGAATCGACTCGGTGGTTCTAATAATAATTGCAAAATGCGCGGAGGTATCCTTCGTGCGCCGAATTTCTGTTAACAGCCAGTGAAAAAGTTGCGTTACTTTCAACTAATATTCCATAGAATATAGTACCATGCACCAAACTTGATTTTCTGGAAAAAGTTGCAAGGCTTCATGAAATTCTGCAATTTTTTAATTCGACTAGCTGTCAGTTAACAATCGCATGGAGAGCGTGTTCGTCGCGTTAATTTTCATTAGTCGTAAAAGGGAAACAAGTCATTCTGCCTGTGTCTTTGGGTTTCTTCAGTCATCTCTCAGTCTCATTGCGCTAAAAAATCTTGGACAAACGTCACCTGCTATAAGTCGTTCGAAAACACGGCGGCCAAGTGGAGGAGGAGCAAATAAACAGCGGCATGAAACAATGGCTCGCTAATGGCGCTGGTAAGAAGGGTACAGGCCGGTTACTGTCGGTGCAAATGCAACTGCAAGAGTGCACGTCTGAGCGAGAGTGCAATAACGAAGGCATTGTTGGCAGGCGCCGCGACAAAGGGCCCATTATGATAAGTATTAACATGTCCAGACGCATCAAGCTGCTCTCTAATAAGTCTACTCGCGTTGCCATTCGATCCGCTCTGCCCACGTGTCACTCGTCACTGACCACCCCCTTTCACGGGATAGTCTAGCGGTGGATTCTAGTCAGACTTCCATTAAACCTCCAGTGCCTAAGTTCAAAACCATTAAAGCTTCTTAAAAACACAGGTCGGTATTATGGAAACTTCAAAGACAGAGTCCCTTCAGAAAGCTACAATCTCTGACGCAACTGAAAAATCCTTAAAGCACTGAAAAACTTTCATCTTCCTATCGATGACCGCATTGTTCTTTCACACGGGCACGCGCAAATCATAGCTCAGAGAATTCCAAGTGCAATCTCTTATCCACTGACTTATCACTCTGCCGAGCACAATGCACCCTTCCCCAGAACTTTCTCCCTCGGAGCTGCGAATCCCAAATGCAGCCTGAACACACGATGGACATTCGTGCTCCATCGTCGGCCACTTTCATATCCTCCGGATGCGTATCGCGGATACCAGAGACGGTATCATGTTCGAGGTAAACGAAGTTGCTCCTAACCTGCCAAGAGAGCGTGTCGCGTGGTAACACTGACACGGTAACGCCAGGTGTGTGCACCGCGGGTAAAAGGACTGATAACTCGTGTTCGCCAGTCATTAACGTCCTTGGGCCGACGAGTAATTCCCGGCTGTTTCTTCAATTTCAAGAGCTAATGCGGGAATAATAATCAAGTGTACGTCGCGAGCTCGATGATTAATGACGGCCGGCGATTTTTCACCTGGCCAACCAGCCACTGCCAATTTGCTGTCCAGATAGACTCGCTGCCGGCTAAATGCTACAATGTTGAGCGAGATTTATGCGGAAGCTGGTCGAGATTTTAGTCGTTGAATTACATTGGCCGCGTCGGGACGTCGGCGTAAATTCTCCGCTGTCTCGTTACTGGGTTTGTTTAAATCAATTTCGATAGGGTTGGAAAGATTGGATCGCTGGCTGGTAGCTTCGACGGAGCTGCTAGGTAGTTGAGCTACTATTTGGCCGAGTAAGTCGAGCAAGCTGCAGGTGTTCCGTAGATGTCTTTCAAACTCTCGAAGATTTGAGATTTCACTTTTGAACGTCATAATTTATCATTGAGTAGCCAGCTTATAACGAGTACGAATAATTGTAACTTAAAAGGATCCTCCTATTTGGTCCACTGGCCGTTCAATTAAATGGCTATTTAGTCGTAAATGCAAGCTAGACGCTAGACGTGTTTCTGAATGTACATATATATTTGCTTGGTTTTATTTAAATTCTGTTGGTGGCGTTGCACGATACTGAAAGCTAAAGCAACAGCCAATGAGATACGCGTAGAGTTGTCCAATAACTTTGCTAGATAATAATTCCTTCGAACTTTGAAATAGCACACGAGAAAGTAGCAAACGAGCAGTGTTTATCTATGAACTTGGCGAGCTGGCAGAGGTTCAAGCTCCTTCCATGAACTCGTCTACTGTTTTAACGCATAACTCTGCCGGGCGACAAATGTGTACATGAATAAGTCAAGATGGTCGAGAAGTATAGAAAAATAAATAAATAAAAGGAAACGACTTCGGAACAGAAGACGAGTAATTCACAGCGTTGCTGATTCCGGTACGGAAGATGCTTTCGACTGCTGTTATCAAGTTCTGACGCTTCGCTTTCTTAAAAACAGATAACTTCAATTCCGATTCTGTATCGACAGATTACTTCTAATATTATTACAGCCGAAGTCGCTGGGCAGAGATTGTGACATCGCAGTGGACAAACTAACAGATAAAATGGTTACACAGAAAAGCACTTTGCATGGGGAGTACATGTGCAAGTACATACGTGGCACTTGTAGAAACGTGACTTAAGACTGAAACAATCATACGCATAAATTTTGCCAATCGGCAAGGATGTCCGAGACAGCAAAGAACCAGGATTCAAATCCCACAGCCACGGTGTCTGGCAGCCGATTTCTCTGCCACTCGCGAATTAAGGGCGAGCGTATCGCGAGAATTTTCTTGGAGCAGGAGTGAAGGGGAGTGCGGGGGGGCGACGGACGTTTGCAAAATCGGCGAACAACCGACGACACTGTTCCTTTCCCTCGAAATAGCGCGGAGGCGAGGTGCGGTCGAGCGTTCAGCCGTGCGATGAAAAGCGGTCTGTCGGACGGTATCCATCCGTCGCTAATTAGCGCACACGTGGATTAACCGTGTGGATCGCGTGTAACTGCAGCCGAGGGTGTATAAGAACGTAAAGTATCGAGTCACGCCTCTCCCGTTTCCATTATATTAATCAAACGAGCCGAAGGGGAGGGAACAGGGAGTCATGTAGCCGGGGTGTAGGTCCGGTTGTTGCTCGACAACGCTGACTAAACGCGAGCGGACTTGCTGCGCCCCGTGTCTGTACGCCGCGGCGCTAAACCGTCGGAACGTGTCCGTCGTCGTGTGAAATCCGATCGGGGAAAAATTTTACAGATACCGCCTAGATTTTTCGTATTCCTGGCTAGGAGCGCGGCGCGGCGCGTGAACGAGTTGCCCCTGGCGATTTCTCGCCGAGGAATCGGAGCTAATGAGCCGGGGGGGGATCAGGCCGATCATTGCAGTCGAATTTACCGACGAGGCCTCGATTACCTCGCGCGAGTCTTCTACGCTTGTTGCTCGGTGTGCCTTCAAGATCAGAATTCTAAAATCGTGGCGGCGACTTGGGTACACAATGCGAGGATCGTTGGGACACTTTAGAATTTCTTTAAAAATAGGTGTAGCGAATAAGATTGATATAGTAGACTAGATGTCTGCGTGAATTGGCTAGCTGGATTCTACTGTTAAAAATAGCGACTCAGTTTATTAGAGGGTTGACGCATCAAGATTGTAGGAAAACTGCTTATATACCATGGATGAATAATGTTCTTTCAGAAATTTCCATCACGAAAAGAGGGATTTGCCACTGTGTTTTTAGTGAATATAGGCTCTAGCACGCCCTACCTAAAGTCTGGTTAACATTGCTTCCTCCCTTCTTACTGAATCGAAGACCTTGCAGCGAGAGGGGTGTAACTCCATCTTTACCAGGTTCGAGTAAACTAGAAAAAACTGTTTATAAAATTATTGCTGTGACATAACGTTAAAAGGAGAACACTAATTGAAAAATTTACATTTTCACACGAAAAGTAGGAGTTGTTGAGTTGATAAGTTTTTATTTCTATTTTCGGCGAATTTTTCAAGTCTGGAGGTGCACCTGTCTTGCACCAAAGAGTACAAAAATCATTTTGTTGCTTTATTAATCAAATATGGAAGAAATACGTCGACATTAGTTGGAGACATAAAAAAATAGCATTATTTTTGCTCGTCATCAGTATCTGTGGAAATATCATCATCCTCAGTCAATGCACATTTGAGAGCCTTATAAAAATGCTGCTTATCAGGTATGTGGGACGTAGTTGGTGGCTAACTGCATTACGTCGTTATATTTTGTCTTTTTCAGTGGCAAAAGAGCAGTGTACAGTGGATTCTGGGGCTCAACTGATAGATTGTACATCACTAGATTGATGCACGAAGGAGGCAGATCCGGATCTGCATTCGTATTGCACAAAACGGGTAATGGGTGCGAGTCTAAATTTTGAAATAAATTGCTCATTTGTTTTCGGTTTTGCATGAAACTCGCGCTAAACGATGTAGATTTTTTTTACGAATGTTACACGTCATAACTAAAAAACTGTCCAAAGTGGAGTTGCACCCCTCTCGCTTGAAGGTCTTCAATTCTGACATTTGCAATTCCCTTCGCATCGCATACCCTACTCCATTTCCCACACCTTCGATTCCAAGTCTTACGATCTCCTCACAGTACCCCCGTTCTTTACCATTCACCAATACTATCAACCAGCGAAACAACGACCCAATTTTTCAGCAACAGTCGCCATTGAGAGCCGCCAAAGCGTCACGCAGCCCCGTCCTATTCGAGGTGATCGTATCGAAGAATGGAGGTGGTGTCAGGTGGTCGTCGTGTCGTTTTCCGCGCGAATTTATTACAGCCACGTCAAGCTGGCCCGCGCGAAAATAATTTCAATCGGCCCGACTAAAATTACACCCGCGCCGTGGCCGAAGTCACGATTCACGAAACGCCGCGGTGTCGGAAGCACGTGCTGCCGCTCTTGTTCCTCTTGTTGCTCCTGTTCAGCGGCTTGGAACGCTGCCAGTGTCCCTCGGGGCCTCTTTATTTTCCCCTGTTTCCGTTTTCGTTCCCATTCGCCAGCTCCTCTCTATCTCGCCTATCACGCCCTCTTCCTCGCGCGTAATCGTCGCGTTGCCCGCGGGCCAGACAGTCCGTCTCTTACCCGGAATCACATCGAGTACGACAGCTGTCGGTACACCGATTTTCTCCGGCGAGACCCGCTTAATTAGCTGCTCGGACGGCGCGAATAGAACGCTTCACGGAACCGGACGTGCGTCCCGCGGTCCCTTCGCGGCGACAGCCACGCGACGGGGGAAGCACGCGGAGGAACCGGCGCGCGCTCTCTCCAAGAGGGTTCATTAGGTTTCTGGGGTATTTGCGCGACGAGAATATTTGGCGATGATTAAGAGCAGGCCTGGTGCTTATTATGCCGCGGCGGGCGAGTCGTTACGCGGGCATTCGCGCGGCAATGGCAAATAGAAATTAGCACGTGGCTCGCCGCGCTCGGACTACTGCGCTCGAAACCATTAACCGGGGCCTTTCGAATCGCCTCAATTCGGTCGTGAGCGCGTTAATTGTAGCATACTTAAGAGATTGCGGTTACGGTGACGCTGAAAAGATGCGTTTTGCATATCTGAATACGGGGTTGTTCGTTAATCTAGGAAATAAGAGCTCGTAAGATCCGTGACAATTCTTTTGCACTGGTGCATCCCCGAAGACAGTTAAGGCTCCCCCAAACCAACGCGAATATCCGCTCAGCGCCGCGGATAAGGCAGTAGTTTTTTATACGTGGTGGCTTATGGGCAGTGTTGTCTGATCCGCGGCAGATCCGCTCCGCGCGGCGTAATTCGCGTTGGTTTGGGGGAGCCTTTATTCTGCGTTTAGAAATAAGACTCGCGAATGTGGAGCAGTGGAGCGAGCCGTGGTCTGCACAGTTTCAATTCCAATGAAATCGATTTTCGAGATCCGTCCGACTAACGTACACCCGATGGACTCTGGACTCCGGGCGCGCAAGTTTCTTCCTCGAAACTTCGAAATAGATACGTAGCTTTGGGATCCCCCAGAGAGGAGCGGATGAAAGTGAAATTTGGAGCGGCGGTGATTATTTAAACTAACCAGTCGTTACCTTATAGCCAGGAGAAGCGAGTTGTCCTAGTTAGCCGCGACCTATCGATACGCACATCGGCCGTGGCTTTGCGAGATTCGCCAGAGCGAAAAAATTGCGTCCATGCACACGTTCGAATCTAAAGGAGAACCACGTGCGCCCCGCTTGATGTACGGTTCTTCGCTTGTTTCACGATTGTTAGGAAGGAACTAATTCTCTGTGCGCAACAAGTCTTCCGCAAAAATGTCCTTCGTGACGCAGGATTTACCTGAGCGACAGTATTGAATAGAGCCTACTTCAATTTGGGTTGAGTTTACTTCGATTTCCTGAAATGCACTTGAAGGGTTGCTTTTGCGCGCCGCATTGTTGGAGGTACCAAGCGAAACCCCAACAGAGATGTTCCGCGGAAGACGCACACAGAGAGAAAGTGGGTGAAGGTTTCTTCGGCAGCTACCGCAGAGCAGCGAATTCTTTTCATGTTCCTACGCGTACCGAGATTATTATTGTAGTTGGGGCTGTTTATCGCTGCTTTATTTCCGGCAAAAGTTCGCGTCCTTCGGCTTGCTCCGTGGATTGTAATCTAAGCAACCTTCGACCCACTTTCGGACACCATCGACGTTTCCTGATAAACAGCCATTCGTTTCAGAAGGTGGCGCACTATTTTCAGTGACGGTGTCAAGCTTCCCAAGGCTTCGCGTAGACCGTGCTGCCGTTCTTTCCCGAGATTTTCCAATCCCGTCGCGCGTGATTTCCACCGGCAGCGATGCCTGGTTATCGATGTAACCGATATTGACACTGATGAACAACGCTGAACTTGGCGACTTTCTTGTTACGTGTCGCGACAGCGGGGGGTCAGGACGCGCTGTTACGTTCGTTTTACAAATAGGTGGCCCTGTAAGTAGGACGTCATTAAATTTAGATTCCGAAGGCTGGATGGTCAGTCTGAAAGTAACACTAATGTATGGCTATTTAATTTTGTGGCGTCCTTGTGGCTATACCTGATAAATTTCCGTTAACATCGTTTGACTTTGTGAATGGAAAGGAATTAAAAATAAATCCAGGAGAAGTATCGAAGTGTCGTTACGCGTGGCTGCTGCCGCGAGCGTTTTCACTGAAATGAATTCAAATTTTATATCCATCTGTGCCAGATATCTCACGGCTTAAATTTCCACTTAGGAAACGAAGGCATTGAGCTTCTTTGCGATCGATTTCGCGTATTCCACTCCGTTTCGCCAGCCCCTGTCCCGAGGAACAGTGAGCTCTATTGTAGGACAGGAAATTATGTCACACTGGCCTACGTGACTGGCCTCTAAATGCGACTAATCATTTTTTGCTCGGGCTTGGACCGAAGACGTTGCGACGCTATCTTTGAGCCACCGGCCTTTTGTGATCCTCCAACTTCGAACAAACGATAAATATAAGATAGTCTCAATGCCAGACCTGACCCAGAGCTTCTGGCACGTACGACATTCGCTGTGTGCGGAATTAGTCAGCTCGACGTTCATTCTCTAAGCCAGGCGTAGTTTTTCGATTCTTCTAAATGACATAAGTCGATCGAACGCTTTTGTGCTACGTGACTGACCACGTCGAATGAAAGCAAAGTACAGTAATAACAATCTCTTAGCAGAAGTGTATCAGGTGTTACGTGCCGCGACCTTTAGTGTTCGAGGGGCACAATTTATACACGCAAATTCTGACTAGGGGAATCCCACAGTCGGATGACTATCAGAAATTATGGTATTGGGTGTAATTTTAAGGGAAAGCAATTAAGCTCGCCGCACTCGTAACAGTCAATTGTTTTAATCTTTAAAAATCTAGGTACCTTATCAGAAGGATAAGGGGTAGATTTTGGGATCGCTGGCGCTCTAGTCCCCATACGGGTCCTTTCAGTGGAATCAGATGGGTAATGAACGAGTAGAATTTATGATAAACAAAACTTTAATGTTGAATTATTGGATGGAAGCAAAAGATCACAACGGAATAAATTGTTTCGTGGAGGATCGCTGCTGAGATACAACCATTTTTCTATCCCACTGTGTTTTCTACGGAACTGTAGGACATGGGGACCAAGTGGACTAAATAAGAATTAATAACAGAATTATTCTCCATTCAGAAAATTCCACAAAGTCCACGCGTCCATGTATCGTTTTAATTATGGATCGGAGAAGAACGAACGCGAAGAAAGTGCCATTCGAGTACCGTCTGTTAAAAACAGAGTGCCGTCGCGGTGGGGTAGCGGTGTGTTTTGCAGCAAGGATTTCAGACGTAAATATTTGAGAATCGTAAAGCGATAAAAGTCGCGCGATAGAGAGACGGCCTCGTCATCGACGAGCCCGTTTGTATCGGATAAACAAAGCGGCGATGCCAGGGCCGCGTACACCGCGGGTACGATGTACCGATCAATTTTGACCCGTTACAACTGGTTCGTAATGACAAACGATGTCGTTACATCTATCTGATTACACGGGTCCACGAAGTTCCATTGTGAAGCAACATCATTCACGTGAGAATCACGAGTTTCGTTCGCGTGACGTCTCTTCCTCCCCCTCGCGAGCCCCGATGCCCATGTCACTGTCAGGGAAAATTGTATAGATGCTTTTTTTTCTCTCTTACTTTCCCGCATCACCATGCCCGCGGCAGCGTTAAAAATACTTGTACTTTTATTTTGGGTACCTGTCTGAAGTTGCTGGCTGTACTTCGGCAAAACCACGACAAGATTTTCGTTACGAAGCATGATTTAGCGGAACTGTTACACGAATTTCATGTAGAACTGCATGCCGATGCTTGAGATAATTGTTCGGTCGTGATACTTGGAAATTTTCATTCAATGCCGAGGTGATAACTTTGCGCATAGTTGGGGTTCGGCCGGTGGCATAATTTAATTCAATTATGCCCCCATTCGGCGATACGTCATTCTTTGAGTATTCTTCTTGTGAAATGTGCGGCTTGAGAAGGCGAAGAGGCTCTTGGAGTATCGCGGAGAAAATTCTCAGTAACAGACCGCGGGATGATGAAGATGCGACGTAATTGCATTGCCAGTATAAATCCTTACCCCCTCGGGGATTCGTACGCGCATGGAAATCGGCAGGGGCGATAAATAACCACGGATGGTTCGTGGAACCGTGGAAACGCGCGTAACCCAGTTCCCCGGAGATTAAATTCACGAATCGTCATCGGTCTTCGCGGATATATCTGTCCGTGTTTCCCATCTTCCGGGTGTGTTCGAGAAAGAAACCGCGGGAAATTTATATACATCTCGTTTCGTGGCTTCGTTCCTCGGCGACGATGCCGAAGAAACGAGGAACAGATGCTCCCATACCGAAATAGAAGCAGCGGACTCGCGCGCTATATGTTTCCGTTCGATTTCGCGTGCACGGGGGTGCTGAAAAATCGCGCGAGACGCGCTGCGTGTGGCTGACGAGCCGGTGATAGTTTCTCGTTGCATAATTCTTCAACGTGGCTCGAACGAGCCTCGTGATTCGTGGGAGGGTATAGGTAACATTGTTGGAGAAAGCGAAGCGTTTCGGGGAAACGGTCGCGCGTGGCGATGCTCCTGTTTCTTCTCAAAAACGTTTTCTAGAGAGCCGTCGCTGGCGCTGCTCTTTTTCATTAGGCACTTTGATCTTTGTTAATTTAGAACATCCGCGGGATCGTGCGGTTACCTTCTTTCCCTCTACCGTGGAAAGTTTTCAGCCGCCACAAACGGTAGACGAAAGACAGGAGGATTTTTATATTTCGCTGTTCCGCGAAATTCGCTGCTCCCTTTCCACGCTTTTGTTCGCCAAATCGACTCGCTGCGTTGCTCGTTTCTTTCCCTTCTTTGATCGAGTGGAAGCTGCCCTGTTGTTGTGTCAAAGCAGCGTCTTGGGGACCGAGTATGCGTAATTGTATTCTCGATTTTGATTCATTAGAGAAAGAATGTATCGCACAGAAGAATCCCGCACAAAAATTCATTCATCCCGCCTGAATCTCGCAATCCTTCATGAATATGCAAAGAAAATTGTTCATCACCCACGCGATCCTTCAATCCCAAGTTCACCACTGCCGACAGTCTCCTGTTACTCGCCACGCGCGAAGGTAAAAACGGCGAACCCACACCCACAGGTCCACGAGCCTCCACTTCGCTATAATTGTTCGAAGCGGTGCACAAAGGAGGCCACGGGCTTCGCGCCACGTGCACGACTGAAACGTAGAAAAAAGCTGGATCCTCCGGACCAGCGCGATGTTTAAGCTGATTAAGCCGTCCTCGAGGCGGAGGCTTCCATCCGTGTCCGATCGTTCGCGAATAATTCCCTTCTCCCACCCTTGATATGGCCTCTGTGAGTTTCTTTTCGGTCCCACGCGCGTGGTGCGAGCACCCGCGACAAAGTAATCTCGCCGAGATAAATTATTCGACGCGCGGCGAAAATGCAAATTCGTCCCGGTGGGCGAGGGCGGCAATTTATACGCGGCCCGTCTGATACTTTGCCGGCACTTAAGTGGCCAATCTCTTTCGCGTGGACGCGCGCTCGCGCGAGCACGCACTGGCCCCTGCTAATTTATGCGTTTTCGCGGTATTTCGCGCCACCGACGCGACCCGAGGATCGCCAGGCCCGACGGACAAACGTCCTCAGCAAACACACTTGGACTTTTCTCCAAATTCCGTATCCGAGGTCGTGAACCTCTGGAATCGAGCGTCGCCGCGTGAGTTGCCTCGGCACTGTGGGACGGTCACCCAGAAAATTAGCGTTGCGTGATGAATCTTAGAATTATAGCAAGCGTGAAGGGACACTGATTGTTTCTGCGATGGTCGAAACGAGATGTTGGTTGTCAGTTCGCACTGAATCTTCACGCTTGCTGGGGTGCCTCAGCAGAGAATTTCTGAGGATTCTGAGGCAACTTCGAGTAACTGCCCCTGGGGTTGTAGGATGAAGAAGGGAGGGAAAGATCTTCATCGTTGAAATTTCCAATTTCTGATGCCCACCTCAGTTACTAGGGTATTCCTCAAGGATAATGGTAGGATTAGTTGTGAAACTCCTGGAGCCTTGACAGATAGCAAACAGTCCAGCGTTTTTATAATGTGATACAGTACAGCTGCAAAAGCAGTGCCCTACTAAGGTCTTGCAACCGCACAGAACATACAGCTTACTGCAAGACCCACACAGGTACAAGCAGCTAAGCGAGTCTCAAAGAGTGGAATCAAGATTCAAGAAAGAGGAGAGGAGGGAAAAAGATATGAAAGAAGTTCAAAGAACGTCACGTTTCCTTATTAGCCGATGTTCCGCTAGCAAGAGCGCGGCCGTGATACGACTTTTGCGCGAGTCACGAAAGAATCCGACACCAAAAACGACGAAGGAACGCGTCACCTCGGCTCGTTCATCAAAATGACGTCGATGCAAGCTCGATCACCTTACGTGATCCTTCGTACCTCGGTCTTGCACGCGTTGGTAACTCGACGTCACTCGGCTTCTCGGGCAAGAAAACGCGACGAGAGAGAGAGAGAGAGCGAGGCGGTGCCCGCGTTGGTGCACCACTTCTTTACGAACTGCATGAGTAACGCACCCTTGAAAGTCTCGAAAGTCACGTGACACTCTAGACACCGTCAGCCTTTAAGGCTACTTGGCTCTAGTCTTGAAAATACTCGGCCTCGGCTGCCCCGGGCTTTTGCGGTGTCTGACGTCACGTGCGATCGGGATAGAAGACGAAGCACAGGGGAACCCACCTATGATGCTCTTCAGCCTCAAGTGGACGGAATCGCGGCCTTATCCGCGCTGGATAAGATACCCCTTTTTTTCTTCGGGAATCCTCGTTTCGCGCCGCGGCGTATTAATATCTCTTTGAAACGCTGCTCCAAATGGACGTCATGCTCTTGGAGCGCGGTCCATCGGACAGTTTTCACATGGAATTTTCAATGTGATTCGAGGAATATTTCACCGTGAATGGTCGTTTATTCTTGATGAGTTTCCACGTGTCCCGCCTAGGAATGTAATTATTGCTTAGGGTTTAGGGGGTCGAGGGTTTGGAATTCTTTATTTAGACGGTTGGATATTAGACTCGAGGGTTTTTGTTGGTGGAGATTTTCAGATGATATACCTATTTGAAAATGAATGCAGATGCTGCTTGTGTATTGAGAATTAAGGGAATGAAAGGGTGAAGACATTGGAGGGTGAGGATGTTCAGACCTCATTTTCATGATTAGAGATCTTGCAGCTGGCAAGAATGTTACTTCGTTTTGAATAAGGGGAGCTTTCTGTTGATCCTTAAACTCACTCGTCTGCCTGGCAGCGTTTTGTGATAATTGGTTATTTCAATATTATCTCATCTTCTTTTAACAGGCAAAAAGTCAACCGCCTACGGGCACGCGTGGGTGTGTACAGATTTTCTGGAAGTAGAGGGCGTTTTAAATGGCTTACGTTGTAAACCATCTATTTGTCCCATTCATTATTCAATCATACTCCATTTTTAAAGAATCAATAGATGGAACCTGTGGAAATGAAAATTACTTCTAATCTGTCAAGCATTATCGCCAGAAAATTCCACAAATGCATTCAAATACTCCCTCCCCTGTTTATCAAATACGCAAAGTTAGAATCTAATTAGAAATGCTTATAATAAACTAGAGACTTCAACACATGCATAAATCGAATCGAATGCGATCGACGTGAACTGGAGCAGGTACACACAGTAAAATCGAAGTGATTTTAAATAAAATATCGCCCCCGCGTGGCACCTCGACGCTTTACAAATAAAAACGACTGGTACATTTAGAATGCATTTCCATCAGGCGAATTCGTATACGTTTCTGTCACGTTTGAAGCAAACAAATTATAATGCGATGCGGTATCGCGAATATTAATTAATTAACTGCCAGAGGATGCACCGCGCACGGACAGTTTTGCGACGCGGTGCGTCCTCCCGGTCGCGTAGAAACAACAGGGGGTTATTTCGGGCGATGACATTGAGCCCCGGCGAAAAATGAAAAAGCGAAAAGCGGGAGGACGGTTCTACGACACCCGAGCCACGCCGCAACGAGAAGCCCTACTTCTATATTCGTCGTAACGAATTACTTTACACGCGGGATTAATGTAAACCGCCCCGCCCGACTGCCACGCACAAGTATCTCCTCTGCGCAGGAAAGAGTGCGGACAAAGGGTGATATTTAGTTGGCTTCGTGGAACGGCGCTTCGTTCAGATTTAGACGTTAATCGGGGGAACATTTGTATTTAGATTAATATTTAAATAGAATTTTAATCGGTGCTTGCACTCGCTCATATTATATAGACGTTTGTCCTCAGCACACAGAATGCTGCAAGTTCATCACTCAAAGCAAGTAGATCACTCATTGTCAAAATAGTAATCTGCACTAAAGTCAAGTTGGATTTGCCCTAGTGTTCTAGTCAAAATATTCCGTGCTTTATCTATTCTGACAGTTTGCGAGGATATTCTAAATTGCAAGTGGCACTGGCGAAATGAGATCCCACCAATCTTCGCCGATTTCAATTACGAGAACGTTCCAGTCATTCCTATGCGTACTCGATCATCCCCCGTAGTAGGATGTGTCCAGTAAAACGTGTAGGATATTCCCAAGATACACCTCGATTTCATCGTAATCGGTGCCGAATTTCAACAGAAATGAGGCTTCATCGGCCACTGCACGTGATCCAACGCCAAGGTGGTGATTTTCGCGCGACAGAAGGGAATTGCGACACAGTTCGCGATCGATTACATAAAACACGCCTTGCATCGAGGTGTCGAGTGTCTCGAAGATGACTGGCTTCCACGTCTCGGGAATACACCACGAGAAACTTGAAATAGCAACTGGAGTGCACGTTTTCGCTCTACGCGGCCCGAAATACGCGGTGAATTATATCTTTCCCGGTAAAATTGACTAAGTAGTTTACAGAAGACGAGCTCATTGCCCCGATCAAAGAACGGCAGCGGTACATTCATAGTCATCTCTATCTCGTCCCCGTGGTCGCGTGGACGACGTGTGGTTATCCAGGTGCCTGCTTTCAGGCTCCCGAGTCGAAATCACGGTCTGGATTAAACGTTGCCTCCTGGTTACGCCCTCGAAATTCTGGACCGTCGCGATTTCCTAGGTTCGAGCGGGTCTACGAGTTTGGATGCACGCCAAAGTGGTCTCAGCTCGGGCAACGAAAATCCAAAAGGTCTTCGACGCGTCTTTACCGAGAAACGCGCCCGTTCCGCCGATGCACGTGGTCCCTCCGCGCGAAAATATTAGAGGAATATTTTTACGGCGACTTGCTGCGCCCCCGCACCACCGGTCAAAAGGATGGCGCGTGTCAAATGACGCGTTCGTCATTAGTGATGCTGTCACAGCTTTCTTCCTCATGCCCTTTCGATGGACAGGGAATAATCTGGCGCGGTTTTTCAAACACGAACAGGTCATATATCATCAGAAATTGTGCAAGGTAGGTTATATGAAAAGGTAGTTCCTTCTAGTGGAAACAATTAGTAAGCATGAAGGGATGGAAAGATACAGTGACGGACAAAAGTATTGAGACACTCTTTACAACAGAATAATTTTGTTTACAGTGATCCAAACTGCTTGAATTTTTTTGGGAAGCTAAAAGGATTAGTTTACTACTTAGGTGGCGTGTTTCGTCGTTTTGAAAAAAAAATGGAATTGGTCGGAATAGTGAAGAAAATAGTGAAGGTCGTTTTTCAACTTTTTTTATCCGAGCCTGTAATGAAAATTTAAAAATCCCTTTTGTAGATTCAAGTATTGATGCCAAACGTAAACAGTTTACATATTTCGATGCCTGTCGCTTGTTTCTGCATCAACCGATTTCGACGAACAATTTTGTAAACATCTTCTCCATTCCATTCTTCAATAATAAAAATAAAACACCAAGCTCGACTAATCTCGCAAGTCATTCTGGATTCTAATAGACTGACACCAGAAGGCTGCTCTTATGCAACGTGTCGTTGACACTTCGAGTTTGCCAACAATTTGAACTCTGCTCACGTATGTTCCCCGAGAGATCGACTTTGTTAAGGCAGAGTACGCAATTGAGGCTTGTGAATCCCCTTGTTTCATCGAGGAGCATTCACTCGGGATTGCCGACCACCTACGAAGAACGTGAGAAAGGCGGGTTCGTGGAAAGCCGCGGTTCCATCGAAACGCATTAGGGAACGCTGACTACCGACTGCTCTCGTTGATTCCATTTGGCAACGATAATTTCCCAAGCGCGTACTCACGGCCCGGCGAGCGCACGCTTTGTGCGCGGGTCCGTTCGAAGCGGGGGAGGGTTTGCGAACGGTTTATCCAGGTGCGGTTGCGGCGCTGGCCACGTTTTCGGACTTGGCTCACCCCCAACAGATGTGTCAAGGATGCATTGACAAAGACGCACCCTTTTTGGAACGTTGAGATCTATGCGAGCACCCCGTCGACCGTTTGCTGGCACATGACCAAAGCCTTAGATGGCTGTTTCGCAGAAATTGCCGGGCGAAATTGAAGCGCGCATCAGGGGCGTGGGGGGCTTTCAGAACATGGTTGACCTAGGGTAACGTCCACGGAATGCGCGGTTAAATTTAATAGCCGTGAATCTGTTTCTTCGTCTCGATCTCTGTATATTACCTTGACTCCGGTAAGCCTATTCCTTGCGATTTATAATTAAATACAGCTTACCAATTCGGACCCCCGAGTCTCCAAGCTACATATTCCTCCGGGCAAAGGTGTACCAGCTTCCCTTAATCAAGAATCGTCCGCAATCGAAATCGGCGAGCACAATTCACACAGACCTGCCCCGGGGGTTAAATAGTTGCAATCGAAGGAAGAGGCGCCATATCAGGATAGTAATCTCGCCTAACGCGGACCAACGCTGATGTATTCCAACAGCCTCAACGGTACCGCGATTTTTCCCATAAATAATTTTATATTATTATCCGACCTGCGAAGTTCATCTTTAACGGGCACAGTGTTTTCGTTGGAGCGAGCGTTCGCGCTGAAAGTTCAGCGAAAGTGAGGACAGAAATTATTGTTGTCGGGGAGAGATATTATTACGTCCGCGTCTGGGAAACTGGCCTTTGAATGAAATCCGCGAACCGCGGCATCGTAAAACGACAGGAACAGACGGGCCGTCTTAATCTCGCCTGGACGCGGAGGAAGCCGCGGCTTCCACGAAAATACCTTGCGCCGGTAGGTGGGCTCCGAATAGTCTCCTTTGAATCCTCCACCGCGATGAAAATCGCGTGTCATGCTGCGTAATCAATGGCCCCCGATGCGTGCATAAATCCCCCGCTCGGAACGTTTGCCAGAAACGCGGAAATCATCGGCAGCCCGTTCGAGATTTGTTATCTTAATTCCCACAGTCCAGCCACTGTTCCCCGCGCACGGCGATAGGGCGAAATTAACGCCGCCTTATTAATCCAAGGATTATTAAAATTCCAACGTGTATCGTTGGGGAGATTTACGAGTCGGGCGCCGTTCGTGGAAATGGCCGCGCTTCCTGGGAAAATTAGCTTCTATTTCGAACCTTCGAACCCGAACTTGCTATTAATCTCCCGCGATATCATCGTCGACTATGTTGCGCGGCACGCGCGACCAGCGCGCTTCTGGATGCTCCTTGGCACCGAAGCATTTGTTCAAACGTTGTTACTGGGAACGTTGTGGTATAGGTAAATTAAATTGGGAATGGGTCATGACCTCAGTTTTCAACCCGATTTTCAGCAAATATTGTCTTAAGGGGAGACTATACTTTCGGCAACGCTAAGACAGGCCGATTTTTCGGATTTTTTTTCTGGAGAAATTATGGGGCAAATCATTTTAAACTTTTTTATGGCTTTATATTTCAGTTTTGAATAAACGTGAAAAAAATTATGTTATAAATATGCATTGCAGACTAGCAATCCATTAGTGCCACTCACTTTTCTAGCCGCTAGTATCTTCTCTAGAAAGACGAATCTAACTGATCTCTATTAGTATATAAGAAACGCTCCAAGGTCTGTCTGCACGAAGCATCCATTTCCACTAACCCATACAATTATAATACTTCAGTCTCAAATTTCAATCTTCGGTAAGCTCCGAGTGCCTCGACTCACAGGTAGCCGAACTAGTCTCCAAAACCACCATAAGATATTACCCACCAAAGCGAACCCTCTAATTTCCTAAAACGAAGACGATCCCTTCCAGAATGCCCAAACGAACAACGATTCCCTCCACCATTGCACCTCTTCCATAACTCAAAGCTTTCAGAAACCTTCCACCTGATAAGCTTAATCACTGCGCCGCGCATCAAGCATCCAACAGTTGACACGTGCACCGGCGGCCGTTGCACGCCCACCGCAATCCTCACGTGCGCACGCGAGCCATCAGAATGCCCGTTTCGAAAATACGATTCCGCGTAACGGTGAGAACGGGGCATAATTAATGCGAGGAGAGACGACATAGTTTCAGCGGCTCGATTCCACGAACGCGTCCTTCCCCGCGCTGCTCGTGGTAGGTGGGCCGCGCGCGGCCACGGATGGATCCCCGTCGAGATGGAAACGGATGCATGAATATTGCACTTTCCGCCGCGGAATATCAGTCTTGCCCCGCGATGCGTCGGTTGCTTCTGACTGGCTGTACGTAGCCCGTCCGCTCGCTGATGGAGCGAGAAATTCGCGCGGACGTGCTCACCGGCTGCCGCGTCTCTCGAGGCGAGGAGCCCCGCCGCTTCTTGGAGGTCGATCGGATCTGTCCCGTTTCCCCGGGCGGTTCTCGTGCGCCGTTGATATCGCGATGATCATTAGAGCCGATATATCGAATCGCGTCCACGTTGATTCGCGCGTGCACCGCGGGCCTCCCGCCGTCTTCATCGCTGTTTACCCGCTCGGCGCACGCTCGGCTCGTTCGACAGCTACTCCGCGAGGAACGGTCACCGGTTATTTTTGTATATCGCGATTCCCGCTACTGGTGATTCGATGATGCCACTGTAAGATCGATGGGATCGTTATTTTCGTTGGCTTCTCGCGATCGCTGATGGAGTATATTTCCTGAGTCCCGAGTAAGTGGACGGAGTCGCGAAGCTCGTGTGGAGAGGATGAAGTAACTGGGAATGGATTCTTTTCTAAATAAATCTGGGAAGGGCTAAACTGGTGCTGGGAAGAATAGTTGATTTCCTGGAGATCTTTTGTTAGATCACAGCACGTCCCAATCACATTCGTCGTAACAGGCAAACGAATTATAAAGCCTAGTGTTCTCCGAGATTCGTATTCTTTATATTCTGATGAATGTAAATTCCCAAGAACTATTCACCTTCCAATAGGACAAACTGATAAGTTGACTCGCGCATCTTCGTTCTCTGCTCAAAGTGGATAATGCAGTCGAAATGCATTCGAACACGAGTGGATATTTGCGGGCAAGAAATAGTGCCCCGACGGTTGGGAAGGATTCATCGTTCACTCCGCGTTTGGATTGCAAGCCTCAAGCTCGATCTAGCCGCTTATCGATCGCGTCGATCGACGCGGTGAGCTTCCCGTGTGTATTTACCACGAAATCCCGGATCGTTTGCTGTAAATCGTTTAATCGACACCTCGCGTGTATCGGGACGATCCCCGTGGTACAAGCACAAGGTGGATCTTTAAGGGCTATCGATCACGGGGACGTTGCGCGGACTAACAATGGATCCCGCTATCGCGGAATCTCTAGGAGGATGACCTGATGGATCCTCCGCGAGCAACGACGCGTACTGGTGCATACATATCGCTACCCGACCGCAGATTTCCATCTAGCAGCCACCTTCGTGGAGACTGCAGCTCGCATTCGAATCTAACAGCCGTCTGCGTATCGTCGTTTGTATGCTAACGATGATTTTTGGAAATTGCAGCTGCATCTGATTAGCTGCTGAATTAATTCCAGAGAAGCTGTCGGGTTTACGTTTCCGGCGTGATCGTCCTGTTGCAAACGGCAGAAATAAGTAGGATTCATGTGCAAAGGAAGAATGCATATTGTGGGTGTCTAAATGTTGAACCGCTCAGTTCGAACGCAGAAATATTCCAGAGTCTTTGAGGGTTCATGCGTGTTTGACAGGGTTTTAAGATTAGAAAGGCACGAGTAAAAGTATAATATAGAAGTTGGTTATATTTCCCACTGAATTACAAGCCTGCTGATCCTAGAATACTTATAATACTCCAGCAAATGTAACAGACGTGTCCTCAAAATCTTAATCTTACGACCCCATCTAAATCCACCACCGTTCAACTTGCCAATCCTAGACGCAGTCATCAAGAACCCTGCTGATACTCTAAGAGTGCTGTTAAACTGTACAGGAGCTAATTCATCTCCGCCGAATTGCAATGCATCGCTTAGTCATTGCATCACAGATTCGAGAAACAGCGAGTCTCTTCTCGACCCTGCAATCCTTTACCAACGAAATTCATCAGCCTTCCTGCTACACCCCCACTCGCCAGACTTCGATCCATCGAACGAGAGCATGCAAACAACGTAAACACGCCGCAACTGTGCAAGGATGGACGTGATCCATGGAATCAGGGGGTCAGAGGCACCAACGACAGCACCGTGCTGAAATCACCGGCACGTTCGAGAACCGACGAGGCCCACCTCGCGGTCCGTCGCATTCTCCTCGTCGCGATGCACTCCGGAGCGAAGTCGAGCGCAGGGCATGCACCCGTGAAATGCATCGGTTGCATCTCCCCTCCAGCGTGATGGCGCGGTCGTTCTGTGTGCCCTCCACAGGATACAACCGTGCCCCACCATGGACTTGCCGGGCACACGTCCGTGCATGCATGTGTTCGGCTGTATACGCACGAGGGCAGGCCGCGTCCTCCGCGCGCGTCCCTCTTTCAAGACAGCTGCCCCACGGGTACCAAGTGCCCCCACCCTCACCGTACACGCTACGTTTCGTGCTGTGTAGTTTCAGGCTGGCGAGCTTCTCTTCTATAGCACTGCTACGCGCCGACGACCGCTAGTCGACAGGCAACTGGTGTAGGAGCTGCTCCGCTCGCAATACCGCCGCCGACACGTATCCGTTGCTCCGCGTTGAATCTGCGAATACCCGTCCATACATTCCCATCGTTCTGTGCACGACCGGCGGATGGTTCCGCGCGGGGGATCAGGGATCTATATTCGTTGGCACCCGCTCGGTGTCCCTTGGTGATATCGCGTGTGTCAAGGTCCCTTCGTTGGACGATGAAGCTCGAGCTGCCTTGGTACTCTTCGGTCACTTGGAGACCATGTTCTGTTCAGTGATCGGATACCGTGAATGAACTCCGTGTACCCTGGCGACCAGGTACATACGGGGATTAAAGGACTTGGAGGATGGTCGGTTTCGGAGTCCAGTGATTCCGTTGCTATCGCGAGTGTTAATTGCTTTCGGAGCAGTGGAACTGTGATCCTCGAAATTCGCACGTTTCGAAACCGCTGCCAACAGTGCTGCTTGTGTTTCGGTACTTGGTGCAGGGTTGTTACTGGAGTGGTGGCGGCGAGGAGAATCGAAAAACCATCGGCTAGAGCGGCTGCTCGGCTTGTGTTGGTTTTGGAGCACGTACGACCAGTCGATCGCTGGTCGACGGGCAACCGGAAGAGGAGCCGCGTCAATTACTACGGCCGCCAGTCCGTCTGACAGTAATTCCTCCCGGTGCACAGGCTCGGCGTGTTTCGTGCACTTTGTATTGCGCGGCCCATATCTCCGCCGCCTCGAAAAATAGCAGAACAGAAGTGCTATTATTCCTAGGCAGTGGTTGCGTCGGTGCCTCGCTCTCGACGGTGAGTTTTCTCGCGAAACGTGCTATCGCTGCTGATATGATACCTCGAGCCCTGTGTACGTCGCACGCTACGCATCGCGTGCACCGTTGCTCGCGATAGCGGACTTGTTTTCGACGATTTCCCTCCAACTTTCACGGAAAAATCGAGAGGCACCGATGTTCCCCTCCTGCTGATCGAGGGCAAGTGCTCGTTCAGCTGCACGAGTGGCAAGATTCCACGGTGTCTTTTCATCGTCGAGGTTTGATGTCCTTCCTCGGGAGAGAGGAAAAAGGCTTCTCGTGAGGGGCTTCGTTCAGAAAATTCTATTGCAGACCGCTCGAAGCTCGTGTTCCCATTTCCATCGAGCCACCCCCGCGCTGCATCGTATCGGAGGAGCCGCGCTGGGGAACGCTTTCGTTCACGTGTCAAGTGCAATCGATAGTGACGCCAGTGGGAGTTCTTGATGAAATGCTATCGAGTCGCACGGGGTTCAGCTGTAGTTCGCCGGGGGATCGATAAAACCGACGGAACGGTGGTGGGCGAACGATTGAGCGTTCGAGGCGGATGGTAGCCATGAACAGCGTGGGATTTTTCACGTTCGTGCGACGCTGAAGGTGGCGAAGGAACGGTCAGGGAACGAACGGCTATCGGACAGCGCTGCTACGAATGTGCAGACACTGTCAGACAGGAAACATAAAAGGTAAATAGAACTGTTTCGTAATCGAACGATCGCGTGTTCGATGCATCTCTTCCGCTCCTTCTTTTTCTACCCCTGCGCTTATCGAACCCTCCTTTCCCATCCCTCGGTGTTTCCTCTACGTTTCGAAAAAAAGGAGAACGGTATCTCGTTGGGAGCTCTGTGGGAATGGAGCCCGATGAATCGTGGGCCCGAAGATTACCATCCCGTGGTCGCTCGATATTCGCTGGAAACGGGCGCGTGTTTGGCAAGCCCGATAAACCGCGGGCAGACCTTCGTTTCCCGGTGCTCGTTCTGTACGGTGGCTGCTCGTACCGCCTCGTCTTATCTTCCCTCGTTTTTTTCGTAATTGAAGTCTGTATTTGCATCGCAAACAGCTGGCACGAGAAAGCGGCCTCGTATCGGCGCCGATGGTGCCCGGATGCTCCGAGCTAATTGTACCGATGTCTTCGGGAGTGACTGTCAAATTATATTCCCTCTGTACAGCGTAGAAATCGTTTTAGCTTACTCTCCCATCAGAGATTTCTGATTTCGGCATTGCTACTCCATACCGAAATCTCTCAACACTCGTTGCAATTAAACTAGAGTAGTTTCGCAGACTTAACCCGCCGTGGGCACACTGAGTCGTTTTTGCCCGGGCGAATTGTCTCTTTTCGTAAACTTCCTTCCGAATTTTTATCTTTCCCAATTAATCCTTTAAACATTTGACGCAAAGAACGATTGTATATTAAAGTAGAGACTCGATTAAGTATCCCATTATTTATTCAGATGTTTTGAAAGTTAAAAACAGTGAAAGAAAAAAACAACCATGGACATAAACGACCAAGTATACCCGCGGAATGTGCGACAATAAGTGTGCCCGCGGCGGGTTAATTAATATATTACGGAGAAACTTATAATAAACATCCGAACTTACTTCAGGCAACTACTGTCTTGAAAGGGTTGACCCAAAATCAGCTAACGTCACGTATTACACTACCATACTCTTATCCACGTATCAAAACCATACCAACTCAACGAATGCCAGGAAAAGCCAATAGCCATGTAACAGTATATTCGGTACACATTCAACATTCCTCCACAATCAGATCTCGCCGCGATAAGGCGAGCGAAGCTGTTGACTCGGCCGAAAAACACGTTGCTCCCATCTATCTGGCTTTTTCGCTTCGCTCGCCGTTTACTTCTTGTAATTCACACTCGACTACCCGGCGTACACGTGTCGCGCGACATGCAAATCGATTTACGATAATGCACCGCGTGTCGCATTTTTATCGGGCCGGAGATGAACGGGCACGCCGATGCACCGAGGCCCCCCCCCTCGATAAAAGTCGGCTGGAAGAGTAGTACATACCGAACGCGTGACAGTGGAGCACGCGGCAGGATTCTCCGTTCGGGGCCATTATCCGCGGGACGTTATCGGGATTTTTGCGAGATAACTCCTAGCCCGAGTCTCGCGGAAATGTCACGAGCTCGCGGGCTCCAGCCTCGAGGCGTGGGCGTGAGAGGTTCGCTTAAGATCGGCGATTTCGCAATCGACGGCGACGCCGCCTGAGAAGTCACGGGTAATTAGATCGCCCCCGCCGACGTAACGATCGCGAATGAAATCATCAGCCGCTATAAAGACGACGGGAGATACGGTGTCGCGCGTGCTACGTAGGTGTAACCGTATATACTCTCGATCGGAAACGCGAAAATGACAGGATAGAGAAAGAAGCACGATCGGCAGGCTTGACCTTCGATTGGTTACACGTTTTCCAAGCCCACGTCCCGCGATCGACGGTTCCGTCGCTGTCCTTCCGTGTAACGATACACGCAGATGCTGGCTCGGTGCTCTCTATAGCTCGGTTACGTAAAGTCGGATCGAAATTCACGATGGACGCGCGCGGCCGTGAGAAAACGCGGGAGAGACGATCTTGTAGAGGTAGTTCGCAGCTCGATTCAGGAGGATTATGAATGGCGACGGATTGATAGGGCTTGCGAGATTTACGGGAGTGATTCTTCTGGTCGGCGGGAGTATTTCGGTGGCGGATTGGCGAGGTAATTTGAACGCTGGGCACGGAGACATCAATGATTGGGCAGATGGTCGGTTGGATGGTTGATCGATGGAGGAGTTTTTAAGAGGAAGTAGGTTGTAAATGGTTAGGAAAGAGTGAAGTGCGGTTGGTAAAAAGAAAAAGTACCTGTCGCTTCGATAGCCTGATTAAACAACGTCCCACGATTTCGGCTCGTGAACGTCACTGGCGACCGCAAAACGTATTGGGGCAGAGTAGAACAAGGTCACTAAAGACCCGACTTCTGAATCATCGGTCGAAAATTCGCACGCCATCAGACCGAGAACGCGTAAATAATCCCCGCGGAGCCAGTTTCGGCATCGAATTTGTGCATATCGAGCAGCGTGTCTGGCGCAACCCGCGACGATGCACGCAATCGATTGTTTATTTGCCAGTGGAACGAGACACGTGGGAAGTTGCACGAGGTTCGGGACACCGATTCGGCTGAAATTCTGCACGCGGTTAATGCACACCGCGTATAATAACATAGTAAATGCATGTGGTGCATTGCTCAGTGTTTTGCAAGAAAACGGAGTTCAATGGTTTGTGCCTTCCAAATCCTACTATGTCCCCTACTCCGAAGAGAAAAAACTATTTTTTCTAATCCTTAATTATCCTCGCTATTGGCTTATTGAAATCTGAAAGTAGGAAAACTTTGAACTCCATTTTCTCGCGAAATTTTGAGTAGCGCACCCAATGCATATGTATAATGCATTATTAATATAAATCAGTGAACCAAATCTTGTGCACACTTTTCATTAGCGCGACAAGGTGCCGTCAGTTATCGTCAGTTTCGTAATACACTAGAAGTTATCGAGATAATTCATTGTTTCGTCCCGATCGACGAATACCCAAGGATCTCCTCTGCAACGTCCCTGCCCGTGGCTGGGTTTAAAGGTCGCGCGACACGTTCGAGGCAATGTCAAGGGTCGATCTTCACGGCTGACACCGATACCGGTAATTTGTCGTGCGCCGCGAATAATCGCGATGAATCTGCACGAGCTCGATCGCAACGTCACATTTGACGGATCGACGGTGTACCGTGCGGAGATCTTAATCGATGATTAATGAACAAGACGATCAGACGACGATGAGGATTCTCTATCGATGAATTTCAAACACCGACAACGTAACCACGCGATGTACATACGTGATTAGAGACTCAGTCTTTGGTGGTAAACTATGATACCTGCTTCTTGCGCGTTAAACCGCGACATTTCTGCCACTGTTCAAATTTCCAAGCCTCTCTGCACCATCGCTACAATTTCATTCGGGGAACTCCAAGAAAATCACCGTAAATACACTGGAGTTAAAAACGTCACGCGGCGACACCTCTTCGCTCAGCCAACTCGTCAGCTTTGACAAGCATCGAAAATCGAACGCGTACCCCGATCTGACATCCGTCGATCAGAATTAGTTCCAGAACTCGCCAGCGAGATATTTATAAATTCCCCTGAAAGACATATCGTCCACGCAGAAACGTCCCCCGCTGTCCTCGTTGCATCTCCGTGCGAGCGCATCCGAACTGTGGATGCTCCCCTCGGCTGATCCATTGGAATCAGTCGCAGCTACCGAGGAGAATTTTCTAAACTGTAGCACGCTCGATTACGCGCACGCACCCGTTGCCTGGCCCATTCATTCCACGCGGCAGGTAACAAACGTCCTCGTGGCGTGATGCAATCTTCCAAGGTTACCGTCGTGGCATTCAAAAATCCCCCCGTGCCGCTGAGGAACGGCTACAGGCACGCGCGTGTGCGCCGCATAGGTACCTACCCCACACGACTCCGCCGAACGTCCGCGGGGGGACGTCGCCGGGCTTGAGTTTGTTAGCAACATGCCCGTACGACATTAGTTTCGCACGGTGAGTCAGTAGAGCTGACCGTTGCCTCGGGTCGAGGCACCCATAAACATGTCCCTTGCAATGCAGCTGGACAGGCGACACTGCGGTGCATTGCAGTGCGACCCAGATGCCAAAAGCAGCAGAGAAGGTATGGCGCAACTTACTAAATAACAGGTTCTACCCTAACCGCAGAGAGCGGAGCAGCCCTCTTAATCGCGATGCGTCTCTCTCCAGCAGGGATATTAATATTTATAAATGGCACCCCGGACGAGCCGTGTAATCGCTCCCGAGGCATGGCATGGGCCGTCGACGGGACCTTTCTCCTTCCTCTTCGCCGTATCAATTGAGCGTAACGACACGCATCGCGTTGGATACCTTGGCGGACCTGGAGTTCTCGGATTCTGGCATTCCTTGTGAAATTCGTGCATTCCACGAGCCGTCGAGCGTGCCCCTTCGCGGAACACCGCGCCGTTCCCCGGTCGTTTGCTGGCCGGTCCCCGAGGCGCTTTATTTTCAAGAGTAATCAATATGTAAATAAATGGCCAGTCGGCCTGCTGCTGCTACCGAGAAACACGCTCTCGCCAGGGCGCAGCTGGACGGGACACGGTGCAGCGTGTGTTGCAACAACCCAGATGCCAAATGCAGAGGAAAGAATGGCGCAAGCTTCTAAATAAAAGGCTCTACCTCAACCGCAGGAATGTTTCGCACACCTCCGTGGCCACGGTAAAAAGTTACGAAACCCGCGGGGACTATTTTTAGCGGACGTTCGGAGGGCGCGAGCGCGTTTCAGGAACGTTACCATTCCATAAGGGGTTATGCCCACCTGCAGGGTCTGAAAACACAAGTATTTTCGGATTTTTTTTTTTTAAACTTAAAGACTTTTTTAAATAAACCTTTATGTATTCGAAAGTGTACATGTTAAACTACTTGTGGTAATTTTTGAAAACGAAAATATAAATAAATAAAACAAATGTTAGCGATCTCCCGGCAGCGATTTTTTTTCAGTAGTTTTCTCTCATTTTATAAGAGCAGTCGAATAAAATGTTTTTAAAAAATACCAATTCTCAATTTTTCATCATTAAGAAATTATTATATTGTAGGGTCGCGCAGCCCGGTGTTTAAGAAGGCATAGTAGCTACTTGTTTGCCGGAAAATTAAGCATTGCTTATGAATTTTTTTCCGTTTTGAAAATTAAAAGCTAGAAAGATTTGTTTGTTGAAAATGAAAGATCACTGTTTGAAAGTGTTAAAAGAATTTTTATTCTATAAAAAAGCAGCTGGAGCGGAGCAAATAAAAATTGGTCTGCTCCAATCCCCTGTTAAACACTTATGCTATATTCTATTTACATTCGACTGGTATCTGAGGCTGGTCAGAAACCTCAGATTTTCATAAACACAGGGAAATGACTCACACAAGTGATCCCAGTGCATAGTCCACCTCGCGGCTCAGTTGTACAGAATCCAGGGTGAACGACTGAGCGGCTACTGCTGCGTAACGAAACATCGAACCCGAGGCGTCGGAACGCCAGAACCGTTTTGCTCGCTGCAACTCAAGTCGCGATATCCGCTCGAAACATGATAATTCCTTGGGAGCGCGGGGTCTTGCGGCTCGCTCGAATCAACGGACGAGACCAATCGATGATCCAGGATCGTCGGTTAGAAGAGACGATCGCGTGAGAAAATCTGACCGTATGTTCGTAGCCGCTGCACCGATGCACGCTATGACGTAGGTACCTGGTTGCATGCTCGCTGCACCGGTTCTCTGGTGCACGGTAAAACAAACGTTTGCTGAGAACGCACGCGCTCCACCGTGCTTCCACCATGAACACCTCGTACGTAGGGTGTCTCAGGAATCAGTGGTGCAACTTTGGGATCTTCTAGGTCCTTCGAGGATGAAAGGAGCTCGTGGGTCCTCGCACGTCCGAACACGCTTCCTTTTTAAATTATACACATCTTGTTTGCGGTAGAATTTTGTGAGAATGTTCATTAGTTTCTTTTACTTAGTGGTAAGCTGTAGTGATACATATCAATGTAGGTTAATCACACCAGTGTTTTGTTACGTAGCAATAAAACGAAAGGAAGCGTTCCTAGACACTTAGTCGTCTGACCTTTCCTACTCCCCAAGGTAGGTAGAATGAATTCCCGAAGTTGCTGGGACACCCTGTATAGGTACCGTGCGGCAAGTACGCGGATCATAACTCAGCCGGGTTCTCGCGATCGAAGCGCACTATGAATAGTAGCTAATTGACCCAGTTGAACCCGAGTCGGTCGGCGCAAGCCGCGATATAAATACGATACCGATACAACCATTCGATATGTATAGGAGATTCGCGGCGTTACGTGCACGTTCACGCGATTTCCGTTTTCCGATGCGGAAGGGTGGCCCGTTGGAGGAATAGGAGTCACGGAGCACGGGGACAGATTCATGAACAGAGCTGTGCTTGGTGCGAGATCTTGGTTGGATGGTTTCTGTCTGATTCGATTAATCGTACAGAATCCACTTCGCCTATTCCAAGTGGCTTTTAAGGGAATTAATCGCTGTTCAATTAAATCTCTGCCAATCGTGGAATAGGGAACTCCGTACAGTTACAGGTTGTCATACAGAAATAGAAAACAAGTATCGCGTGCGTAACAGACAGTTTTTATCGACCATATTTCTATCTATAGCTGTACTACTTTTTAATCTCCTCAGAGTCTCAAGTGTTCCGCCATTATATTTAGCATAATCGTACGAGCTTCTGAATATATTTGCGTGCTCCGTCGTGTCGGGTTACGTGGATGTTAATTTTTCTGTTTCGCCGAATGGGCTACGATAATTGACGACGGGAATGGGAAGATACTATTCGAGCTCCTTGAGAATTAAGTAAATTCTAGAAGCATTTAAAGTATATTTCACCGTTGTCTAAGAAATATGAAAAAAACGACGTAATTGAAAACGTGAAAATTTATAGTTAAAGAGTTCTTCAATCCCCAAATAGTACTCCACCTTCGTGCTCGTGAAAAGAAAACTCTGAAGATACTATTATTTACGTGCACAGTGTTGTTTTCCAAGCAAAAAATGATCTCGTCCGTATTAACATCGTAATCGACCAGGGGAAATCGATTCGCGAATTGTTTTATTCCCCTGTCAGAGGAGAAGCAACGCGTTCTCTCCGGTCCCCGAGGATCGCGTGGATCTTTCCATAGATCACTTGGCCTGTTGCGAACCGATAAATGGCCGGGTGGAAGGATCAAGGGATCACGAGATCTAAAGATCGAGGGACACACACGGGCTGACGCTTATAGAGGCTGCACACTAACAGTTCTCGTGATAAATCCGACTCGAGTTACCCAAGATTTATATTGATCATCCCCGCGCGGCGCAATCTCGATGGCCCACTTGTTTGGTCACACGTGTGCGCTAAGAGGATCGATAGTTAATTAAGTTACCATCGCTGCAGCCTCCAAACAGCGGCGATTTAGCGATCGAGTGCCGATCGATGATTCACTATCTATCCAAACAGAGAGACGTATTCCGTGGACACAGCATTGACGTCACATTCGTGTCTGCGGTTTATCGTGTTTCATTGATTCCGATCAGGATCGCGACGAGCGCGAACCGAAGCCTCGATGGAATCTCTGGCTGCCCATTTCTTCCTCCCGTTTTTGGAGAAAGAATTTCCGTGACACAAGAGAACCATGCGACCAAGCTCGACGAATAATACGCATTGTGATATCATCAATGCTCGCTGGACGGTTACCGCGCGAAGTAAAAATCGTTACGTAAAGCTATGAGGAATCACGATGATGCATGTTTTCGAGGTATCGCCTTCCCGGACACTCGATACGCTCGTCACACCTAGCAAATTGATGGTTAATATTGAGATATGTACTCGTGATACTTTACTTTGCACTCAGGTATGTAAATTCATTTAAAAATGGAGTTTCTTTTGTTATCGACTATTATCAAGTAATCTATCAAGACCCATGAGTCTGCATTCTTCTAGGTGAACTCTATGCAAAACTAAATGTCCCATATTGTCCAATATTTTCAAACATAGGGTAAAGTAGCCGAATATGAGACCCATTTCTTAAAAACATCATAACTTAATTGATTACAATACCACTGTGCGGACAGAGCAACTAATACACGGCTAGTTAGTGAAGAAATAGCATCGCTATGACATTCAAGAGTTCTGTAGCAAAGATAAGCTAGGGTCTCATATTAGGCGAGGTCGTCACATTTAGCTACTTTACCCTACAGTGCCCCAATCACTTTCTAAGCAGTAATTCTAAACAGTCATCGACAGGTATCTGGCAGTGTGAGAAATAAGAAGGAAAAATTAACGATCTACGTTATGTTTTAATAAACACGTCAGCTCATTATCTTATACACTTTTTCCTCGGGCCGGCACGAACACGGTTCCGTTAAACGAGGACAAACGAGGCGCATCTCGGTTTACGTGATCATAACGAAATCGGCTGCCCGGATAACTCTTACCCCGTGATCGATAGATTAACGTTAACGATTGGCGATTACGCTCGCTTCCTGGATGTACTAATTACTATAACGTTCCGCGAGGGAAACCTCTCCTAGCTCGGCGCGGTCGCCTGATGTATCAATTAGCATCCGCGGCTGGGTTTCACTCGCGTTATTAGTGTAATCAATAAATATTAACGGGACGGCCGCGGGTAATTGAAGTTAACAATTTCAGATAATCGCCGTGGAACGTTTGAGTAAACATCTTCCTCCGTTCCCGAGCTTCGGTTCGATGAAAGTTCGACTGGACTCAACAAGAAGTTCACGTAGACGTACACGTCATCGTTAATGAAAGTTTGATGATCCGGCGTCGTCAGAATTTCCTAGATAAACGAATCTACTGGGCGAACGCAGTGAATTCGAACTCTTCTATTGATTAAGTACTACGATGCGTTCTGCACTTCAGATTTAAGAAATTATGCTAAACATGGTAAATCCAGCCACTAATTTACTGTCTCGGTATGTCCAGCTGGGTTAAAACCGCGCGATCCACGTCTCCGTCGTGACGCGAATGAACCACAGACCGTGTCATTATTTAACTTGATGATTACGGGAGAGGGAGCTTGCATTACGAAATGAATCGCGACATTTGAAACAGCTGCGTTAACCATTAAGATTGTCGGACTTTTACAGAGAAAGTACCGTTACACTTGGCGATGTAATAATTCTAATAAAATATAGTGGCTCGTAAGTGACGCGAGACGGTCGACTTCATTAAAATTCAAATAATGGATGTTATTATTCTGATCATAATCTCTAACTTAATTAGCGCGCACCTGGATGTTAGTTTAATGACAGCTTATCCTTTGAACTTCCTTTTACTTTACACGTCGTTGCTCTAGGATAATAATGCGGTTTAAAACAGCTTCTAAGATGTCCTTTTTGCATGCTTGTTAGAGGAGGCAAGTGTATAATCACCATTTAAGAGGATATAAAATCGTTATCCAGTTAGTTTCACTGTGCAAAATCAACTGTATCTAGAACATAAAAGCTACATAGTACTTACTTTACTCGCCGTGACCTACTATGAAATTCCACAGCAGAGAAGCTTTCCCGCTGATGATTTACTAAAGAGCTCATTTCTTAGCACCCTCGGAATGTTTTACCTACTTCGATCACCGACGAATACCAAATTCAGACCTCTTAAATCAGCCACTAATTAATTCTGACATCTAGCGTCATCTAATCTGAGGTCCGAATTTTTCATCCCATATGTAATTTCATAGCTTGTGATAAATCTTTCTACCTAAAAGGGGCCAGGCATCGATATCCCAATTTCGTAACTTGGGATATCGCCTAACTGTACCTCGGTAAACCTCTATTCCTCAAAGCAACTTTCAAACCACGGAAGAATCCCATTAAATTCCAATTTCTTCAAGTACGATCTGTTCCTCTTCCTTCCCATTCGAATTCATACGAAAACGATCGCACTGCATCCGGCAGGGCCTAAAGAACATCCCTTCGAACGTTCCGCGTGAACGGGTCGGTTCTGATCGTCGAACCAGAGTCCCGAGCTGAGATCATAGATCCGAGATCTGGTTCAGAAGATCTGGGTCGACGTTGCGCAAGTCGTGACGGAGGCCATCCCAAGTTTCAACGCGCGGTGTTCACGTTCCCGGCGACGGTGCGGATGGGGGACAAAGACGAATGGGCCATTCAGATCGTGGTGGGACGTGGAATAATGTCACCATTGGCACAGAACTGCGCGAGATTTCGGGTGAAAGCTGATAAGAACGGAATAACGGGCCAGCCAGACGTATGTATCGAAATTTTGGCAGCGCGAGGTACATGGCGGGCCAGTCGGATGAAAAAGTCGCACAGACTCTCCTTTGTGTCCCTTTTCCCTGACCGCGGTGCGCCCTGAGATTCCTCACGGGCGATCCTGTGCCTTTCGCGCTCCCATATATCTTGCGTTTCCTCGAATTCTTACCTGCGTCAGGTTCCACAATTGTCTCGTTTACACGCCGTCATAACAGCTTATAGGCTCAAGATATTCTCGGAACAACCGCGGCAAAACGAAACACAAACTTCTGCGTTGGCAATAATAATCCCGCCGCGCGGCTTTATTAGCCGTGTTTTTTGGCTCGTTGGAGGATCCCCTCGCAAATATGTACTCGATGCTTTTTTTAAACGCCGGGATTGATATCCGCGGTAGTCTTCTCGCGTCTGCAAATCGTTTCAGGCGTGCGATTAGAAAGCGTAGGAAAATGGGACTTAGGATGGGGCGAACTGCTAATCATTCTAAGAAACAAGAAGGATAATGTTGGGTGTAGATTATAGGACACTTCGACACGGTGTTTTCACGTGTACAGATGGTACTTTAATAGATTTTATTTGTCACGAGAGTACAACAAAAGCGAGCACATACTTGCATTTCATTAAGGATGTATCGGACCTATCTTTAAAATGGTACCAAGTTGATGAAAATTTGTGAAATTCTTCTTTTTTATCTTCCTGATGTGCTCGAAAAAGTTTAAACAAATTCACTAAACGGTTGCTGCGTTATAACGATTTTAATTTTCATTGATTGTACACGTACTCTTATGTAAAGAGACGATCTTTACAGATAAAAGCGTTGAAAAAATGTTGAAGAAATGGTACCAATCTTTTCAATTTTTTTGTACATGTAGTATACGGATAGATGCAAATATCTGCCGGGTTTCAATTGTTTTCACTACACCGTTTTAAAAAAATAAATTATAACTTGAGAAAATTATGAATTCAGGGCATTTTCACTGCCGAAAGTTCAACAAATAATCCACGAAGAAGCATTTGTAAAGTGAAAAATACCTCTCTAGGGGTAAAAATAAGACTCCAACTGTCGTTCGAGTTCCTTACATCTAGATTTACTATGCGTAAGACGTAGATATTCAAGTGTTTCAGATTTCATATACTTTTCTCTAATATTGACCGTCCGATACATCCTTAAACTGTGGTGCGTCGTGTGTTATGAATCCTCAGTTCCAAAAGCTCCATCGTGGAGATCGTCGATGGATAAAATCGCGTCATTAGGAGGGAATTACATCCTAAACGGGCTCCAAGTTCGACGTGTGCCCTCCAGCGTGATTTACATCGATCGTTAATCAAATAATCGTGACGCGTGTACCGTGCTCGAAGTCGTTTGTAGCTCGACGAAGCCGAGAGGACACTTGATTTTCAAACGGGCAAATGCATCTACGCTCGCGGAGGAAGATCTTGAATGGGCCTGGCCCAGCGTCCACTTAGCCCACGGGCATTAATCTCCTCGTAAACTCGATGGGACCATAAAATCCTGGCCGTTTCCATTGTCGAGAGCGACGTTGCTCGTCTACTTTTCAGGCGGCAGCCTTCGGTTTGAATTCAATTAGAAATGGCGGACGATCGAAACGTGTGCTCAGCTTTAATTGAATTTGGTCTACACAGATCAGGGTGCATCTACGTTCCCTGGCACAGTATTGCAAATGAAAGACGTCGCTGTTCTGGAATGGCTAGTAAATCATTTCGTGGAGCGCTATTTCTGTTGTTCACGTCTGAAGACTGGAGGTTCAAGGAGGACTTCTCCGCGAAGGTCCAGATCTTTTAGCAAATTATCCTGCGAATGGAATAACGATAGCTGTATCGAGTAAAATGTTCTGACGTCTATTAATGTCACTGGATCAACGGTGACGTGATCAAATTTTTAATCGTAGCGTTAGTGGATTTTAGTCAGTTTCATATGTGTTTCCTCTGTATTGCAGATTACCAGTTCCCTATAGACGTTTCTGGCGTAGCCAAGGATCACCCCTTCCTAGAGACTGATTCCCTGCAGAGCCTTTTCCGGCGGTTGCACGCTCTCAATCGTTGCGCCAACATGAAGATCGACACGCACCACACGCACAGCACCAGCCACAGCAAGAGCGTAAGCATATGCCACCTTGTTAAAGAAATACGTCCACTTTGTAACCTGGTAATATTCTCTTCAACCCCTTGCCCGAGGAGGACGTGTTAAATTAGCACCAATTCCAAAGATTACCCGGTTAAAGGGTCGAGGGAACAATTACCACATCATCTCAATAATCCTTTACTTAGACGTTAAGAACAAGGTTGATTGAAGAGTAAGAAGTCAGCGGGCCTTTAAAAGGAAAGTTACGAACCGTTTAATCACAGGATACGATAGACTTGGTGCTGCAATTTTGTTTATTTAAAGCGAGCAGGTATTCGACCAACGTGTATGGCACGTTACATTCCTTTCACCGGGTACCTCCTAAATTTCCAGCGTTTTCTGGAACGAACTCTGCGCTTGTTTTCGAGTAGGGAGCCGTTTCAAGCTCGGCAAGGGACGTGCCGTCGTGCTCAGATCCAATGGAGGATCTCGAGACGGAAATACCAGTCTAAGATCAGAAATCAGGGTGGGCGTTACGTAGGGGTTTCACGGCGACAAGGGTTCCACTTTACTTAAACACTTCGTAGAATCCCCAGCGGTGTTCGTTCGCAAGGCCCTTTCAAGGATCACAATCCTACGAGGATTTCCGTGGTTGGTCGAGATTATCCGTTTGAACGCGGCTTTTCATCCCTCAGATTTCGTGAAACGATCGTTGTCGCTTGGCTTCCGAAGGAACGCGTCATCCTACGCCAGCAAAGTAATCCTTCAATTTTATCGATCCCCAAATACCTACTCGATATCCATTCGTTATACATTCGTTCACTGAAAAAGAGTCTCCCCGAAGTCTTTCGACATCGGTTCGCGCAGACCTTTTCCATTCTTTGGAATTCCACTCCCATTACAAACTTAGAGCCCATAAAAATACCATTTTCAAACTACTGACCCGAACGAACGCCTGCAATGTGGATTGATCAGTGAAACGCAAGCTCCTGGTCGTTTCATAAATCCGCGTCGTTGCGCAATGTTTTTGTACGACTGTTTGGAGAATTTTCCAGCGCGTCGAGTGAAAATTCCAACGTCTCGGGCGTCCCTTTCTCAGCATTCTGCCAAACGCAGCGAAGAAAGGCATCGGCGAGCTTCGTTATCTCTAATCTTTCCCCAGCGACTAATTGCACGCTCGGTCTGTCGGAATCTAACGAGTTATGACACATTTCCAGCCGCGTATGGTCATTGTTATGCGCTGGCTTCGCCTGCCTAACGCTATTCTTACGATTCGCCTGGGGACGAATAAACGAATGGAATAACAACTAACGACTGTCACGTGACCAGGATAACGCCGAAGTTAATTATCGTGGAAAGTGCTGCTAGGCGCGGTCGGACGCTGCCTCTACGCTGCCCGCGGACGTCTTAGCGCAGCAGCGTGGAATTAGAGTTCACTTTTCCCGCATACTCTGTTAAAAGCTACGTTACCGCGATTCGTGAAAGCTATTACATAGCCTCTAACGTTCAGCTCTCTGTCCACGTTACCTCCGCAGAATCCGCAAGGATTGATCAAAAAGTGGAATGGTGAGTCTGAATAGAACGATCTCGCAACATTGCTTCATTTAATTTCGCGATTACATCCAATTGACCGTGTTCATAAACTATCATAAAAAAAAAGAGCCCCTCGTTTAATCAGACTGGGGAGCGCAGCCGCGATGAGCAACGAGGAAATTGAATAACAAACTGCTGTCGTTTTTAACTCTGAACACCTTCTTTATTCCTCCATTGTTTAATCAAACTACGGCCGGCGCGAGGCCGTGCGTGGCTCGTTAAAGTTCGCGCTGATACGAAACCGAGAGCCGTGCGTCACCGTGTCGCCGGACTCGTAAAGATCAATCTGCAGGGATCGTCCGTGGGCTTGCATTATTTGGCCGGCGCACGAGCAGGAAGCGCTTCAAAATTAACACAGCGCGGAGGCGCGCACGACGTGTCCGGATCGCAAATCACTGTTAAAAGCATTTCGCTGCGGGCCTGAATCAATTATACGCTCTTCCCCGTTGCCCCCGTCGATTAAGATCACGGGGGATCAATTCGTGCGGTCACAAGAGTCGAATTGCTCGGGCCCATTCACGCGACTCTTTGCAACAATCGCACAAAGGAAGAGGAACGCCGGTCCGATTCAATTCGACGCGATTGATCGTGACTGCTGTGCTTTTTAATCGACCGAATATAGAGGGAAGGGGCGGGCGTATCGATCTGCCGGTAATCTTGATCACCGTGACGGTGCAAAGTAATAGATCGATCGATCGATCGATCCCTCTGCCGGCTCGATCTCGTTTAATTGTTTCCACCGCGCGATTCCCGACGCGTGACGACACGTTTTCGTCTCGGGCCCCGCGATTGGCCGTCGCGTTAACGATATCCGCTAATGGCTTTTCGCCTGTACAGGCAGATCGAAAAGTGGTGTCGCGATATTGTTAATTTAAGGCGTAGATGAATTTAGAGGGATCTGCACTTTGCTACGATAATTCGCTACTGTTTACTCTTCCCAAACGTGTGAATTAATCCGAGAGCTGCAGCTGCGCTATAAAACTGCGATGCATAATTTGTCCACGTTGCTTGCCTCAAGTTGGACGGGAAACACGGGGGGGGGAGTAATAAAGTTTTCTACCTTGTCGTCGCGGCGCGCGAAGTCCGCTCGGTCTTGAAGGATCGATAGATCGTCGTGTTCCGCGGAGATCGGGGACTTTCATGCCCATAAACGGTGCACGCGTGTTGCGCGTGCGCGGCCGCTAATAGCGGGCAAAACGGCGTCACACGTGCGTAGACACGCGCAGCTGCAGCAAGTGTCGGAGCTCTCACCGGAAGCGAGTGGACAGCTCGTGTTATGCGTGGCCGTGTATTTAATAAATAGAAAATGTCGCCGGGGTTCTGTAAAGCTGCGGCAGGAGAGAATCGAGGCGGGGGAAAAAAGAAGCGTGCACGCGGTTCAACATTTTTCGAGCGGTGGCTCCCTAGATGGAGAGAAAGCACGTTCCCGCGTTTATGGTATTAAACCCGCGGCGTACAAAATCATTCGATATCGCGGCCGCTTTTTTCGCGACACCGATTACCGAATTTCCGTGCCCCAGAACGCGTTCCGCACCATCGATCGTAATTACCCGTGACTTTTGAACCTTTTCGAGCTGGAACGGCAACGGACCCGCGAATAAAGAGTGGAATTCGATGTGCCGCAGCTCGCATCGGGGCCGAATGTATCGCACACGCTTCGCAGGGTGTATCGAGAACAGTTGAATAACGAGGAACACGCGGATATGAATAAAATTTAATTACTTCGAGTCTCGTATCGCGACGAGCTTTGGGTTGGTAGGGGGAAGAGTGGCATCGACGTTCAGCTGAAAAGTCGCGTTTAATTAACTCGATGGGATAAGGGAGAGTGGGGGAATTCCGAATGTAGGGTAAACCCGAACACTATTTTAGTATTTTATCGGTAATAAAACGGTAATTTCTCAGCTAGAAACGTAAGGACAGGTCTGTGAGTTATCGCTCGTTCAATATTACTTCGTAAAATATTTGTTTCCAAATGCCTGCGATTACATAGGTGTATTTTATTCCCGTTTTATCGTGGCATCGACCCAGTTACAAAGCGAGGTCTATTGATCTTCTTGCGACCCTGAGGATTGACCACTATCGAAGCCGCATTCCGCGATCGCTCGGCAAATTCGGTTGGTCGTAATTTTCATTGCGAAATAAATTATGCTCGGTCGAGTGCACTTACCGAAAGTGTCCTCGAGCGAGGTGTCGGCTATGGGATGGATAAAAGTAGCTTTCGACAGCGATATTTTGACAGACGAGTTAATCGGGTGGGCGAGGCATTAATTAAACGAGGGAGGTTGAAGGCCGAGCAAAAGCTAAATTTCGCGATGAATCCCGCTGCCCGCTGGCCTTTGGGGCAGTAACGATGAGTAACGTTTCGCCCCGTTGCGTTGGTGATTTATCAAAACGCATTGTTCACCTTTTCAAACGTTATTCTCGGTTAAATTTCGCTTAGCGACTTCTGGAATGTCAGTTGAAGAGAAACGGTTTACGTATCAAACCATCAGTTTAAACTTTTCACGATTACTTTCACTCCTACATTTAAATTTATTTAAAATTTCCAAAGCTGCCAAACTTATCCAAGGAGCTCCAACAAATTACTAATCCCTAAATTCTATGTGCTCTAAAGAACAAACACATTCGCCACGAATTTACCCCAAATTATTGAAACCACGAAGGACAGTGAAGATGGACTAGTCTATTAGCCACAAACTAGCCACAAATCTTCAAATGCATCAGGCCCACTGATCTGTCACAAGACAAGCTACTAAACTGGCAACTCACCCCCCACTATTCATCGAAATTCCGGGGTGCATTTACATTCGCGGCCACGCATTTTTACAACTCCTTGCCTGAGAACATTGGGTCCGTCAGTTAAAAAAAAAAAATTTCAGGCAAGCGGCTTCGTCGTACATAAAACAGTATTTTGCTGAATCTCGTCCATTGCACCACAAAAAGAAAAGAAAAACAACTGTGTATTAATCTAACGCAATTTATTATTATTATTATTTTGAAAATCCAAGTCTCGCGCATCGAGCATGTGAAATCGATTCTCCCATAGGTATGTAGACTCGCCCCGAATTTTCCAAGTCCCCTAGCACGCCACAGGTGGTCCCATAAATTCCCACCAGCATGGCCCCATAATGGCACAAATACTAATCCTCCTTTCTCTTTTTCGTTTCTCGTCACTGACGGTCTAGAATCGAAACGCTACCCCGAAACGATCGATACGTAAATCCCCCGGTTGGGTAACTTTCTCCGTAATCGCGCCTATTAGTTCCGAGGATCGAGAAGCGTGCCTCGACCTTGCAGCCGGGGGAACCAGGAAAGCCCTGACACGCGGGCGTCTTCTTGCACGTGTGAAAGCTGCTCGTGGCGAAGCGTGCGCACGTGAAAACGTAACGATCCACCGCTGAAATCCATTCCTCTTGCAAAAGCAAAAAGAAAAAAACGAAGCAGAGCCTCGGGGGCTGACGGTTCTCCGCGAAACCAGCCTGCCTTACGAAACGGCTGATTAGTCGATACATGCTAGCCAGTCGTGACACGTAACGTAGCCTGCGTTTGAATAGAGAAACGTAGGTCGGGTCGTGAACCCTTTGACGAGACCCTTCGTGGCTTCGAACGCGAAGTCTGACATGGATGTGACGGCGGAGTTATGGAAATGGCCCTTCTTGGGCAACAGGTAACAGTCATTCGGTTACCAGTAGCTTCGATAACTTTTTGATGGGTGAAGATAGGGGTTCTGACTTTCTAGCTACACGTTGAACATTTATTCTTTTAATCAGGCAGGCTTGCGTTTCACAATGTCTTCGACGTTGAATTAGTAACAGCGAGGATTCTTATTCCTCTTCCGCAAAAGACTGCCGTTGAATCTGAAGGCCCGCCGAAATTTGCATCCAAGGAAGAAGAGCCGAGAGAAAGCTGTCCGTTTCGATTCGATTCTATGGACCGTCTGAATCAAACGTGAATCATCGCGCCTATCCAAGCAACATGAATCACGGCGCCATCAAACGTGCTATTTATTCGCGCGCATGAAAGGGGGCTTAATTTCAAGGAAACAGACGGGATAAATCAGCGCGCGATTCTCTCCGTCTCCGCGCAAGAAACCGTAAAAAGCGTTCCCTTTCATATTTCGCCAGACAATTCCCAGGTCTGCTCGTCTGGGTCACGCGTACGTCTCACATACAAATGCGCGAGGAACACGTGCGCCCGGGCAGATAGAAGCCGTACGAGACTTTCGCTGTCAGAAAGTGCGCTTTTCTTTCTTTCGTAAGAGCGCCTCGTCCCTGTAATTGTCAGCGGCGAGAACATTTCGTCTCGCGTGGAGCACGGCCGCGCGATTCGGTGCACACCCAGGCTGGACCGAGTAATTTCTGGGCGATCCGGCGGGAAATTGGGCTTCGATTTACGGCCCCGCATTATCGACTTGACGCGTCTCGTGCCCCACTTCGGTGGCTGATTCTCGAAAGTAATTTGACGGGATCACCGACTTCTGGGAACCCAGAAGCGGGGACCTTTAACCTCGCGCTTTCATTCGCCTCGTTTCACGGATAGACGGAATTCGGGGGATTCCAGGCAACGTGCTGCGGCCGTCTTGGACCCCCGCAACCACGCCGTTGACCTTCGCGCGCGACGACAGGCGCCGATTCGGCATTCAAGGTCCATACGCGAAGAGTTCGTTCGGATCGGTTGATCGTGGAATCCAACTGTGATCCGACAGGATAAACACTTATCGAATTCCTGGAAATAATTTACCTACTCCTACTATTCAACTTCCCTCCGTAGCATTGGATTTTCGTGAGCCCCGGGGGGTCCCAATTCCGGAACCAGTTCTACTCCCAGCATTCCTACGAAATCAACGCCCCCCAATTAACAGCATTGCGGAACGCGCGAGCCAGTTACGAAACAATGATACAGCCCGTACTTTATAACTCTCCGGATCGCTGGTGCCGAGCAAGGTGCGTGTTCCGTCAAGTCTCGGTTCGCGTACTCGGCGCACAGTGAATCACATACAGCTCTCCTCCGAGCCGCATTTACACGCGCGCGACGAGAGAACACGGCGCGTAAGTATCACACCGAACTCGGGGGGATATAACGACCGAGCCGTCCGAGTAATTATTTGCCCGCGGTAGCCAGCTTTGCGCCGCTTTTACCCGCGAGACGAGCAGGATCGCGCGCCGCGGCTTGTATCGCCGCGCGATTTCGCGCGCTCTCTTGAACACACAGTGCCTCCCTCTCCCTTTTGTGCCCTCGCCACCTGGGAGGGGGAGAGAGAGAGAGGCGGCGAAGAATTTCGCGAGCAGAGCTCATTAATTGGCAAACAGTTAATTACCGAGCGGCAGCCAGTAGCAGCTCGTTATAAAAGGCGTTCTCTATCCAGCTGCCCTCCGTCTCGTTTCCACGCTCGCGTTTCTCTTTCGTCCAGTCCGCTGTTGGTCGCTCTCACGTTCAACCTGCGTTTCATACGGGATGCGGAGCAGAGGGAGGGGGCGGGCAGGTAATTACAGCGGTGCGGCAGCGCATCGGTCGCGGCGACGAGGAGGAGGACAACGAGGACAACGAGGACAACGGGTACGAGGATGGCAGTCGTTTACTCGTTGCCGTCGTCGATGCGTAAAAGCTGGAAACTGGTTCGGTACACGCGAGCCCCTGCTGAAAGTCGTCGCTGGCAGACTGCGCGGCACGGCTGCCAGTTGCACCTGCACCGGTCGCCGCATTCGATTGCGCAAATGCACGCCTGCTGCATACTAGAGTCCGATGGAGCTCGGCCGCCACGCGCGTTCGGCGCGGCTCCTCGAAAACGCGACTCTCTTCGTGGCTCCCTCGAGACTTCAGCTGTTCGTTTAGTGGGCATATTTACTATGAAACTAGTTCGCTCACTGGAGGATCCAGCGGCGCGGCGATGGAGACGAACTGGATTAACTTTCTCGAATGAAGTGGCACAGAAATCGTTTACACGTGTAACCGGCAACTTCTTCGGCATATACGCGATGATTCTGTACGAAGAAGCTGACCTTTCGGTAAACTATTTGCGGCTGTATCACATTTTCCAATGAACAATATGTAAGAAGCTATGTTAAATATGGTTGATTCTTAAATGATCATTTCGCAGTAGATGTAGAAGGCTTGCAAAGGATTTTAATAAGAAGCAGTTCGAACTATTAGCGTTCAGTGGCAGTGAATCATGCACTCGTTGCATGAAATTTTCTCCATAAATAACACGCTAACGGTAGTTTTAATAAGGTACATTCAGCCAAGCTTCGTTGCTACGAACCAGAGCGTAAATAATAAGAATTTCTAGCATACTGTGGTTTTTGGTATTGCGTTTCCTTGGTACTGTTTGCGCCACATATAGGAGATTAACGCTAAAGTTGCAGCAAACAGCGATTAGTTGGTCCCCATTTGTATTAACTGGGGCGGAAATTTTCACCGGACCAGTTATTAGAGCAAACAGTCTAACGCGAGGGTAAAATACAGACTGACCTTCGACCGAGGGATTTTATTCTCGCGTGATGATAAACTATCGATGAATATTTATCAAGACAGGTAGAAGTGTCCAGTTGGCAGTCATTTTAAGGCTACGCGAGAGATTGAGCACCGACGCGTCAACGGCGACGTGGATTAATGGAAACTCGTAAACCACTTGCACGCTGAAATCAAAAATGCAACATCCGCTCCGCGACGATGCAGGAAGGCCAGAGGCGGTGTATTAAAATCGATACAGTTTCAGAGGAAAGCTCTGCCACCTGACGCAATATCGTCCGAGAGTTTCGTCGCTCGCTATCACCATCGAAAAACCCTCTTTTCAATCGGAACAGATAGTTGCCCTTCGGCTAGCTTGCTGTAAAAATGGCACGGTTTTTGTCGCGATTTAGTCGGCCGATCGGCGTTCACGCGGATCGAGAGGCCAACGTTCCCCCCGTACTAGGAGAAAAAGTGATCCAGCAAGCGGATACTGGTATCGCCGACAGAAAACGCTGGAAACGGGCCACGGGACAGTGGCGCGTTCGTTCGCGCGAATTTATAGCAACCAGTTTATCCGATTGACGACGGAATGTCGGCTGCCGTTGCTGCTGTCAACCTGCCGCGGCAACGAGAACCGCCTCGTTTCTCTACCGCCTCAGGGTTCGTCTTCGACAATCGCTGGCGCTTTTACGAATCCGCTTGGAATTATAGATCGCGGCCCCCTCGCGATTATTCCTCTTAACCTGACTAAGTGGCATTATGGATCCTCCGCGAGGATCTCAACGGACCTTGCGTTACTCGGGGGGATGTTAGTCGCGAGTCGAAATTCTTCGAATCTCTCCACGTTTCCCCAATCTTTCATTATCGCGGATCAAATACTTAGAACTAACAAGAAGATGAAATGTAGGTCGAGACACGTGTGCAAATCGAAGCCTGAGAGCCAGACTTCGTCCAGCAGGAAGCTGTGACAGTGGATGTTAATAAATCGACGATCATTAGAAGGAATCTCGACAAAGACGGTCGTATAATTACCCATACCTCATGACTAAACATCAACCTTCGTTAATCGCAAAACCAGCCTCGCACATGCAACAACATTTAATCCTTTCTCTCTGTCGTACGATCCGCTTCCCTGACACGGTACGAGCACCAACTTCCAGCCACCAGCCGCGGTCATTCGCTTCGCAAAAACACTGGAAATTAAGCCGGCGAAACGGCCCCTCGTTTCTCGTATCAAACCATCGCCGTTCGTCCCGCGTAATTGCACTTTCTTCCCTTAATTATCCAACGAGCGCGCGCTTATCGCAGCTCAGCTTTCGTAGCCGCGTCCCAAATTGTGCCCGCGGCACGATTATATCACACCGCGGACAGGAAGGTACCGGTCGGTCGAGGGTTTTTATTTTTTACACGAATCGAGTGTCGTCGAAAGCGTGCCATTTCCATACGCGACGCGTCCGTTTCACCGCGGAGTGCCCCGCGGTCCCGCGACACCAGGGCTTTCGACCTCGCGATCTCGTAAAACCATCGCGAGCTGTGACACGTCCTCGCCTGGTGACGTACCGTCCAGCAGGGAATGGTCATTAACGCGGCATAAATGTCCCACCCCTCTTCTTGCCCCGTTTGTCGCGTGTACGCACGCATTTCTATGCCGACCCGTTATAACGATCTCATGCACGAGGCTGCCCGGTGGATCTAGCTTTTAGTAGTCCGCCGTGTTCGCACCTGTGCTCGCGATCACGCGACTTCACGCCCCGAGCGTGCGCGCGCGGGCTCGCGAACGCTCCAGGAAATTTAAACGGTGTTATCGTGTGTCGTGCATAATTTGATCGTTTACGGTTACCAGGTTTTCGCGAGGCCTCGACGACGGCCTCTCGCGCCGCTATGCTGCGAGGCACCGCGGGGGTGTTCCTCGCCTGTTCCGCTTAGTCTCGCTTACCGCGATAGGTTTTTTTTTGGAGCGGATAGATCCTTCTCCGGGGATTAAATAAAGGGAGCTTTGGAAATGCGGTTGGTGGAGCGTCTTGTAAAATTGGAGGTCGAATTAGGTGGTTTGTGAAATTTGGGCTAGAGCTAGGGTTGCCAACTTTTTTTCGGGAAAATATAGTACTTTGCGATATTTGGTAAAAAATATAACACTCTTCAGAGGAAAGTGGCACAAAATAAAACTACATTGAAATAAATGTAATGTTTGTTGTGCATTTCGCATTATTAATTAATTGATTGTCTTTAACACATATGTTAAAGGTTTGCTTGCAGTGAACGCCCAAATTAACATTTTTTATGAATGATAGACTGGCTCTGTTTCTCTCTTCCGGCCACTTCATACTCATTACAGAAAACATCCTCTCTGTTGAGGTTTAATTTCGGAAATTGAAGTTTTGATGTTGCCATAAAATAAAGAAATAAGTAAGGATTGTAGAATTTTATCGATGTATCGAAAGTACAGTACTTTTGCGTACTATATATTTTTCTAACAGTATATAGTATACAAGACAAAAGTATAGTGCATTACTTTATATTATAGTACGGTTGGCACCCCTAGTTAGAGCGGAGTTTCTTTGCTTCGCGCGGAGAAGGATATTATCTACCGAGAATGAAGAAAGCGTTCTTTCCTCGGTCATCATTTATTTTGATTTTCTATACAAGTGTTTACACGCAGCGTGACGTGTGGCTAATACCACACAATTCTACGCGCTTTATCCGTGACAGATGTGAACTTGGACTCTGTGAAATCGATACTGCCGTGGACAGGTCCCGTCGCTCAATTCTCATCTGGCTTTGTACAACGCGCTACACGGTATTGCTACACTGCGCGTGGCAATGTGACAGCAGCAACATCCACTAACCCTTTGAGTGCCGCGAACACGTGTACACGTCCGGTCGATCAGTTAGGAGAATGTACACAGCCAGCGCGTATGACAACGCACGCTGAGCATTCGAACCTCAATAACCGAGAAGCTTGATTTATCGTGCGAAGTTTATCTTTCTACCACTCTAATTATTACTATAACTGCAGACGTGCGGTGCCACAGTTTCGCAATACTCGCCAATGCCTTCCCACAAGAATTGCCCGAGCAGCGGGGCGATTGGAGGCCGCGCTCCATTTGACGTCTCGATAAAATCCTTCGCCGATGAAACGAGCCTCTCGCCCTGCCCTCCTGTCCCGCTTATCGTAACACAGCGCGCTACACGGGATCACGATAGCGAGAAAGATAGTGTGGGTTGAAGTAGCACCTGCGGGAAAACGCCGTGGCACCGTTCAAGACCGATAAACGGTGAGGTCACCTGTGGCGCGCGATAAAACGTCGATCGATTACGTGTCCCGCCGGATACACCAATAACTCGACAAGTTTATTGAATGCGCTGCTATCGGGGGCCAACGCGGGCTCCGCGGGACTCGCGGTTTAATCGGGCCTCCGCTACGGGACGCGGCAGCGAGAGGAAGACGGAGCTGCGTGGCCCGAGGTAGATGGAAAAGAGGCTGCGGAGGAGGTGGCTGGGGATCGGCGATCTCGCGGGTAGGCAGCTCGCAGCGCGGAGGAATATCGGGGCTGGTGCGTGTACGTGTCAAACGGTTGAGCGATATAACAGGTTTAACTTAATTTCGTTAAAATATCGCGGCGGCTTATCTGAGTGTGCCAGCGGCCGGCATTCTTCAAGTCGGCGGCCGATTGCACGGTATTAAAACGGTGGGCGAGCAAACGGTTCTCCGCGGTCGGGTTGATTTAAGTAAAACCACGTATCGCGGTCTTCATCTCGGTGTGACTTACGCTAATTGGCTTCTGAACGGTCCGATGGAAATTTATGGTAATACGCCGGCTCGCCCGCGAGCACACTAACGATACCACTTCTCTTCTGCTCGCACGGCAAGCTTCGACGTCGATCCGCCTGCGTGCAGACCCAGCGACCGTCCCTGATAACTGCACCGCGGCTAAATAAAGCAGTGGGTATGACAGTCGCGACGCTAAGCTGTCGGCGGGAGCGTGTCTTGCGCGAGCAGGAAGATCCGACGGTGCCGATGTTGGCTGGCGACTCGTGGACACCCAGGGAAACGATCGAGTCTGGTCGGTCTGAGCGAAGCTGGGCGAATCCAGTGAAGATGAAAGACTTGGAAGGATTCCAGAAGGATTGTGAAAGTTGGTCGAAGCAACAGGGGTGGAGGGATCGACGGTCCTAAGCTCTATAGAAGATTTGGTCAACTGCCACGCTCTGAAAGGAGCGCGAAACTGAGCTGCAAAGTTCACGGACAGCTCGCTAAGAAAGCTTAAAGAGAGTACTCATCGGAGAAAATGTTGCCTCTCTGTTCCAGCAGACCTACCATTTAAACGTCCCATCATCGAGCGCACCGTCGTTCATCATTCACGACTGTTCGCAGCCGATTCGCGGCCGAACAAGGAGGCCAGAAATTTCTCTCCAAAACGGAACGGGGTATCCTGAATGGCGCATCAACCCGCTGATCCCCGATCGCGGACGGTTCATTTAAATTTCATCGGCCGATCCATGGAAAAGAGGATTCTCCGCTTTCCCTCGCGCGGATTCCGCGGCGGGGAACGACGACGGGTCCCCCTCTATCCCTCTCTTCCGTTTTGACTGTCCGGATCCCTTCATGCGTGGTAAACAAGTGTCACGCACTGCCTCGGGCGGAACGACGAGCACCGCGAAATGATTTCACCGTGAGAGAGTCGTGAGAGAGCTCTCGAGGCCCGAGAAACGTGGCTCGCCAGACAGCGTGGCGTCCGAGCCGAGAGCCTTGGCACTCGGGGACGACGTTTCTCGCGTGTACTACGCGCTCCGAGCACGCCTTGGAGCCCGGCACTCGAATTGCCATCGCGCGCCACCGCGGATGAAGAATTCGATACGGGGCGCTCGGAAGATTTGCCATAAAAACTAGACCACCGCCTAATCAGACCTTGACATTCAAGTGGAGAATACGTTTTGGGAAGATGAGCGTGTAAACGATGAGATTGGGTTGATTGGTCCACTGGGAAATGAGCTTGAACTTTTGGAAGTACAGGGAACTTCTCGATCCCGTATGTTTATCCGAAAGTAATTCAAACGAGAAATCGTGTGCACAGTTTGAAAGCGGAAACTGTTTATTTTGACTCATTTTTATTTCGCCTCTCGGTAATACGTGTGCTTTCATAACAATTACGTATGCAGACTGTTTAATATTTGCCGGGAGCGATTTAATTAAAGGCAAACACAGCCGGACGTTTATTTAATCAGCTGCTCCATTCGTGGCGCTAATGGACCGATTAATGAGAAATCGATGGTGGCACGTGAAAATTGCATCGGTCATCAGTGGACAGTGTGTAGAAGCGTTTATATTTAAAGTCTCTCGAAATATTTCATCGTTATTGCAGTTGCTGCGAACGCCGTTGGCGATTGTCGCTGTGGATGAAAAATGGATGTCCATCTGCTGCATGCAGGGGGTAATTAATCTTCTCGGGTCGATTGTTTTCTTATTAGACGCAGGATCAAAATACGCTAATGGGTTTCTATTTATACCGGAGAGGCTTCCGCTAAAGGTTTCAGAGGCTATCTAATAATTTCCAATTCTCTCGGGTTTCTATATCACTGCGATCAGAATTAGAGAACGAACAGGGGTATCGAAATTTATTCACACCTACGACGATTCTAATCGAATTCGAACGTCCCAGCAGCAAAACGTCCCCTAATCTCAGCCTAGGTATCAGTTAGTTAACCCATGGGGCCTCGACTTGCGTCTCTAGATACGCGAGCCCGGTTTCTATTTTCGACGGATAAAAGAGGCCAGAACCGGAGTGGGTGTACGGAATTCCGCATTAGCGGATAACCTGCCAAATTAGCAGGCTCATTCGCCGATATCGGGGAATTTGCATCGCGATACACGTTCTCGAAGCGTGCAGAACGCTCGCCGGGCTGCCGGAGGTTGTTCTTTCGCTTATGGTCAAGAGAATTAACACGTTCGCAGTCTGAATCTCTAAGCGTGGACCCGCTCGCACATCCGAAGGCGATAAGCTTCTTAAGGCAGTGAGCACGTTGCATCCTTTTTAAAAACGTCTGCATCGTCATATGCGATTACAAGGTCTTTTATCTATCAATTAATTATATTGCCTTATTACTGTACAGGGGCACAACTTCATTGCTAAATTACTCTAACGTAAAATCACGCGAAAGGCGTGCTATGTCCAAGTTAAACGCTTCTTTGTGGAAGCACATCCCTGCTCCCGTCGAAAACATGAGCGACGCTTTATAAACTAAAAAGGCACGCCCGTTGAATGCACCAACTCCATGATCAGAGCTAGTCGGTAGATCGCGAACGTGTTAATGTAAAAGCGCTTGCTATTTACGATGGTACCAGATGGACACGGAACGACGCAGGAGAGAAGCTGAGGGATCGGGCCGATCTGTCGATCAACCGGGCGATCTAGATCTCGTAAATGAGGATTTACTTCTTGCGAAGGTGGCTCGGGATCAACGCGACCAGGCGCTCATTAAGCCGCGCGCAGACAACGAGAGCTCCCGACAGCGACGGCTCGTCCAAGGAGCGGATTAATAAATTGCAGGGAACGCCGAGGCCATGATATTTTTCAGATAATATTTCGCGGAATTTGTGATGGTGATTCCAGACAGAAGTAATTGAATTTCAACGGCGCATTTCTCCCCATTATAACGAATAGGGGGAGGAGTTCGGGGATCGGGAATTCAGCTCGTGATCGTCGGGATTGGAAATTGAGTGTCGATTCGTGGATCGGTGCGCAAGGAGGTTCGAACAGACGGATTACCATAGTAATGGTTCTAGGAAGATTTGAATATTCCATCGCGAAATCGGGGACCGATTAAGGGGGCTTTAATAACTGGCTAAACATCGCTAAAGCCTCGGCCGGCCGAGTGCCGTTAATCGGCCGATCAGGGGCTGGTTCTTGGCAGCGGGATTTATCTCTCATAAAAGTTTCATGATCGACGCGGCCAGTTCTCGTCGATCCTCAGTTTACCATCGTGGTTTTATTCATTATCGACGACGTTGCACGTATTCTTCTAAGAGGCGTTGAAAACATACTTCAACGCATCCCTTGTATTACAGAAATGGTCAGATAGTTTCTTAGGACGTTCTTGCTAATTCTAAATGGATCGTGTGTCTCGATTCAAATATAGCTGGTCGCCTGGAGCGTTTGAGTTTCCCCTGAAAAATCGGCATCCCGGCCCCTTTTTCGTTCCGACCGCGAACGTAGGCGAAGCTTGTCAGACTCATTGGCCAAGAGTGGAAACAACGTCACTGACAGTTTGTATAATGAATGATATCCTTCAGCTGGTGCGTGGAATTCGTGTCTTGTAAAAGTGTTCTCGGATTGACGCAACGGCCGTTGGTTGCGCGGCAATGGTACCGGATGTACGAGAAGTAGGCGAGGACAAGTATACTACGGCGACAATTAATGACACTGGATTAAGTGGTCTCTGAAACTCCTGTCACCGGACAGCACTTCCGCTCCAGCACCATTTCCATCAAAATATAATTTTATAGATCTGGCTTTAAATGAAAGACAGCACGAAATGCCGTTGTAACAAATTCCGTGGCAACTATGAAACTCGTAATGGAACTTTTACAACCCCCTACGTTTTCCTGCCATTTTGCACACCTTCCGCGGACCGCATTGAACTCAATATTTAACAGCGATTATTTCCTTCGAATCCATCGATCAGAAACGTGGAGAATAATTCACGGGCCGGGAGGGGTTGGGGGGGAGCAGCATTTTAAATCGCGGGCCCAAGTCGATGCATGATCCGGTGGAAGAGGGTGGCTGTACGAAATTCGCGGCGCGTCGTCGGCGAACTGAGCCGGGAAACAAGGGCGAGCCCGAACGAATTGTGAGAGCAAAAACGGCGTACGCTTCTCACGGGCGCTCATCGATTCTGCCAGTTGAAATTCCCGATTCGAAAGTATGGCGTGTATCGTTCGTACGAGAGATACGGCTGGGAGCAGTCCGCCAAAGAAGTCGGTGGAGATCGGCATTCCATGGATATCCGTCGCAGTTGCTCCTCTCGTCGGGCCGCCGCGGATTTCTTCATTGACGATCGTGATTCAGTAACGAGCCTCCGGGAATCGTACGGTTCAGCTCTCTTTTCCCTTTTTCCGTCGGCTCTGATGCCGATTCGCGGGACGTACCATCGCTGTGCCCGCAATTAACGACGCATGGACCGGATCTGGTTCCCTGGATTTCCAGCCGCCGACCTCTTTTTGCTTGTGTATTCGTCAGGGTGACCGAGCTTCTCATTATTCCGCGCTGACATCGGTATCGATAACCGTTTCCGCTCCATTTTGCGACAGGAACAACAGAGGGGGAGAGGGCCCTCTTTGTACAGGGGTTTCCACTTGCGCGTTCTTCTCCGCTCCTCGTGCAACCGTCGCTTCTCAATGGTATCTCGGACACTTCTGGGACGAAAAAGCCTCACCATGTGCTCATTTTATTCGGCGAATAGACGGAGGGAAAGATTCATCGGTGTTATTGTATCTTGGAAGCTTATGGGTACCCGATTGCTTTATAATTCTATGTTTAAAATACAAGCGCCAAGCTGATGGGACATTAATGTGGGCATCCCATCTAATGAAAATTGTAGTTAATCTTCAGTGGTCCGTGGATTTTAAATCAATCATTGCCTCCCACTTAAATTACCACCGCGATCTTATTACAATTTCATTCTCCGTGTCAGAAACCCTTTTCACCGTGTACTCTGGAGTGCAGTGACATTCTTTAAAGAACCCCGTCGGCACAAACCTCGGGTAAAAGGATTTTTAACGATGACCCATCGGTACAGGACCCTAGAAACGCTTTCCGTGAGTGAGATTCATTCGTTCCTCGCCCTTTTCGGCCACCTCGCGCTGAAAGTGACATGCACCCGGGCCAGAAACGAGGAGACGAGACCAGAAGAGCAACGTCAGCGCTTGCACGTTTTTCCCCGGCCAAAAATCTATTCTTGGGTCAAAGGGAGCGATCCGTTGGTCCGGCTAACCAATTACCACGGATCGAGAACGAATAGGAGTGGCGACGTTTAATTGAAACTTGACGCGGGAGGGCCATCGCGCGGACTAATTCGTCGCGGCAGGTTCTTTTAACGGACGTGTACGGAAATCTGGGTCATCGCACCATCATCGCACTCTAAATTCGGAGTGCAACGAACACGTAAACGCGCCTTCTATCCGCGCCAGCTTGCGGGCTCTCTACGTCACGATTCGCAACAGCTTGAGGACAAGTACAAGTGCAAGTGTGTCGTAAAAGTTCGGTTGCCATTGGAGTCTTCCGTGGATAGGTGAAAGCTCGTATTGTTTGCAGTGTAACTTTGGTGTTCCGAGAGTTTAGTCTGCGTTTCTCACTGACGCTCGTTCAGTTTAAGTAGAAGAAAGTTACGCGGTACATTCGTGGCGAGTGTGTACAGTTCGTTATTCCCCGGCCTGTTCAATATCGAAGACACTTCGTTTGTGGGCGCACGAAAAATAGCTGCATACAGCCTCGCCCTGTAAAATCTCGCTGATCTTACCGAGCTAGGATAAACGAGACGGGGATTTTAATTCGTCCAGAGGCCTCGTTCGGCTGGGCGCACGTAACGGGCAGAGTAAAAAGCCGGATAAACTAACACGCGGGTTTAAGACCGAGCAGAATAAATAGTGGAAGCCCATAAAACTCGCACGAAACACTGTTCGCTTTACGAGTCCATTGCTGAGCCATTGTCACGCATAAAACATCGGGGTTTGTTCAACCTGCCTAGACGGAAGTGACGTCGCGGCAACGTGGGGCGACACGGCTCGTTGAACCGACCCGGCCGCGAGAATAACTCACGTAGGAGAATCGTCACGTCCCGTAGTAACACGCTGGAACGGAAATGCAGATACGTACGAGGAGTGTAAGTGGCGGATCGCCGATAATCGCACGCGAAACGTACGTACGTCCCTTTGCCTCCACCAACGCGCTGGGCTTGGGTGTCCTTGAGGATAAGGTTCCCCTCGGACTCGCTCGAGACAACACGCTGTAGTCGACGCACGTACATCGCCGCCGCATAAGACTTACTATTACTCAACGAGGTTTTTAATAATTTAACCCGAGGAATTTCCAAGTATCTGCAACCCCTTCGCTGCGGCGCGCTTTAGATGGACATCGACCACTGCGCGCTTCTGGGTAGCCTCGGCTTGCTCGCTGTGATTGGAATCCGAAAACCTCGAGTCAAAAAGGGTTGAACATCCTAAGTAGTAGCTAATACAATATATCATACAATGTATAAATGCACGTTTGCTTAGGAAATTCATATGTCAGCGTTAGATTTTACCATTTAGTGGTACGTTCTTTAATTGTTGAAGGCGGAGGTTTAAAAGCCGTTGCCTTTTGCGGGGAAACTGGATACATCTCGTGATCGTGCAATTTTACACTCGCCCTCCAAGCGCGATGCAGAATTTCCTTCGAGCGGAGGACGATGGCGTAGCTTGCGCCTCAATTTGTAATCGAAGTGGCCAAGCGGACGTCGCGGGTCGCATCAAAAATCTGAAAAGTCTATTCTGGTCGGGACGCGGTTTATTCTCGACGGATATCCCATTTCTGCAATGCCGTGTATTTTTAACCTGTGGCCCACATCCGAGGAACGATGATTATTCCCTCGCATAATCGGATGGCCCCGTCGCCTGTGACGTTCATCCGACGATGGAAAAAAGCCGCTCGTTCTCCGCGCCACGAAGGTCTCCGGGACCACTTTGCATGTCATTTTGCGTGTTCCTTTTCCATGGAACACTCCGGTGATTTCGTTTAACGATCGCCCAGCTCGTCGCCGTTTACGATTAAAATTTATCGCCGCGATAACGTTGCGTCGGGGGGAAAAGAGTATTATACAACTCGGAGCTGTTAACGCGAGCGTTGATTCTGTAAATACAGGCTTGGTCAATTAACCGCGCGAGTCATCGGGGTTCAGAGTTTCTTAAATAAGTTCCATTGATCAGCTTTCCACGCTAGTGCACCAGCATAGACAGAATTGTCTCACGGACAATTAAGATTCTTTCGCTCAATTCATTAGGACTCATTGAATATAGGGGGACCATGATTCATCCTGCTTAAACTATCCCATCATCAAAAACTGATCGACCATATTCGCCCAATCAGAAAGATTTACTCTAATCTTTTACTTGTCTATCCGTCCAGAATCATCTAAACTAGCCCCATCGCGCTACTCTGATTATCTCACACAACTGAGTGAATGAATCAAATTAAGTAGTAGAATCAACGACTGGTTAGCCCGTTAAATGGAGAGCCGACCAGCCAATCGCGCGATCGGATCCACCGTTTGAAAGAACGATCGCGGAGACGTTACAGATGACTAAACCGAAACACGTTCTTTCTTTGACAAGCATAGGCCAAGGCAGCGGTTCGTTTCCCAACAATAAGGCCGCGGCTGTCGCTCGTTACGAAACTTGACGCCTTTGTTGTTTCCACGTAGGGCACCACCAGGGCTGCCTTGCGAGTCAGGAGAGTGTGTGACCTTACGTGATCCTCGGCACATGACAATGGACCGGGTTTCACCTCGCACGGTTTCCATCGGTGGCACCAGCGTCCAGGAAGCGAGCATCATCACGACTTAACCATCTCGTCCCGCGATTCTTTTCTAGTCCGTTTCGTGGCGAAGCACGAGGGCATAATGGAAGCTGGTCCCCTGCGCTGGTGCACGAGATCGAACGAATTCAGAGATCCATCCAGCCGCGCTCAATCGTATTCAGAATCCCCGTTGTAGTCCTCCCCCCTTATGCTCGGAAATATGATCGCGTTACTTCGCTTCTTAAAGGGGACTCTGTAATCCTCGTCATGCTAAGGGTAATCATTAGCAGGCGGATTAAAGTTACGTCATGCTTTCGCGCTTACTGTGTGGTAATTCGCCCCCAGTCGTTTTTTTTATCTTTTTGTTAGAAAGTGACGGAGTTAACAGCTGAACGAGGAGGCACGAAATCATATGGGAAACGTCGGGAACAGGGTATTCGAATTAATTTAATAGAGTGAAATGTAGATTTCAAGTTATATTTCTAATGGGCGTAATACAAGCCAGTAATATAGAAGCATTTTACACAAACTTCATTCTCTTGGGAGGGGAAATGTCACACCTAAGTTCTGGGTGGTACTGCTGAGCGTAACGTTCAAGTAGAAAGTGCATGCTAACGTTTGATTCTGAAAAACCTCCGTTTTCGTGGTAGAAACTGGTCGTTGGCTTTTTCCCTCCCCTCGCTAGATGCCGGAAGAGACATATAGCTTATAAGCTTTACATATGTGTCGCTGTTGATCGCGGTAATCCTTGGGTAAAAGGCAGCCGGGCACACGAAACACTTTCTACAATTAATTACAACGTACGGATAGCGTCCTCGACGGTGGTCCTTAATTTGTCGCTACATCAAACGCAAATTGATTATCAACCGTTGCCACCGGCGGCCGCTAAACATTCGCCACGAGTCGTTAATCTCACGAAACGTTTCTGCCGCTCTCTCGAACGGATGGCCGCCGGTGTATCATGAGTCACGTCCCTCGAATCACATCATTAGCTCGTTGTAATCTTCCAGAAGTCTCGTTCCCGTAACCAAACGAAAATAATCCATCCGTGAAACGGCCGTGGATCACGCGTGTAATTCCAGAATTTATCTGTCTAGACGTGTGCTAGGGACGTTTCCGATCTGTTCGGCAGTAGAACGCGGAAAGCCGTAGCCCGTTTATCGAAACGCCTCTAAAACCCCGGGCGCTTACTTATGACCGTACGCTTGTTACCTACTTATGCAAATGAGCCGCACGATTAAGGCCGGCTCGTAACTTTCCTTTTAATTAAGGGCACTGAAATTCGCCCGCTCACGGTGTGTCTCAGCTCTTAACGCGCGCTGACCGTTACAGGGTGGCGGCGATGATTCGGACGAAGATACACAGTGCGCCCTGAGCGAGAATTGGACCTTCGAGAAGAAGACCAGACGGTGGTCGCGTGTGTGCGACGTGACGCCAGCGAACGTCGAGAGGCTGCAGGCGATCGCCGGGCAGAACGTGCAGTCCGAGGAGGACTCGCTGGAGGATCGTCTGGAAGCGGAGGAGGCTGAGGATACGATGCTGGACACTCTCAGATACAGCAGCCTACCACCTGGGACTCTTCCCGATGAGATCGGTCCCAGATTTCGGAGAACCGGCTCGGAGAGGCTTCGGGACGGTGCCAAGGCTTTGCTCAGGCGAGTCGAGTCGCTCAAGTCCCGACGGCGAAAGCGTCAGAACCGCGACGGCATCGTCATCAGCGGCCCTCAGATCCTCGACGTGATGTCGATGCAGCAGAAGATGAAGGAGCTGAACTGCGTGGACGTGTCGCCAACGGGTCCAGCTCCTGTTTCCTTCAACGATCTTCTACCTGGCTCGCCTCTCCACGTGCCCGAGTCCCCTGTCACCTTACCAGCCTCCCCCTATCACCTGGCCAACGCGCCCAGCCCGTTCGGCGACGATTCCTCCAGCTACTGCTCGGACGGCTCCCAGGGTGGTGGGCCAACGCCTACGCCGACGCGCACCAAGATGAACCGCGCCAGGAGGTTCCTGCACCGTGGCCGGGAGGATCAGGGCGCCCTCAGCGACTCCGAGTGCCAGCCTACCAGCTGGCGTCACAGGTACTTCAGGGACGCGAACAGCAATCACGCCAAGGTGCTGGAGTATGTGACTGCCCATCCTCAGAATCCCAAGGACTCGCCTACCAAGACCACGCCGATTAACAGTCGCGGCGGAAGTCTGAACCTCGGTAAGGAGTCGCAGAGGTACAGGGAGAAGCTGACACAGAGTCAGGACAGGTACAAGGAGGACAAGGTGGCTACGTTGAAGCGGGAGGACAAGATGCACAAGAGCTTCAGGTACCGAGAAGATTCCTACAGGGATGGCAAACCTTTGTCCAAAGAGGTGACCGTTTATAGGGAGAAGTCGAGGTCCAGGAGCTCGGAGCTCGCTGGGAGCCAGGAGAGCAGCTCCACGGTCGCTAGCCGCGACTCGGATCAGGAGGAGGACTCCCCCAGGCACAAGGGTACTGTTGTCAGGTGGCACAGTTTCCAGAGGGGGTCCTTGTACCCCGAACCCCTAGATCCACTGTGCCCTAGAGCTATGGCCTCGATGTCCTGCGGGCAACTGTTGGTATTGAGGAAATTGGCTCTGCTGAAACTGACAGCTTGCATGGAACGATACTGCCCCACGCATCGCACAGGCTGGAACTGGGAGCTGCCCAAGTTCATCAGGAAGATAAAGACTCCGGATTATAAGGATAAAACGGTGTTTGGGGTACCGTTGCTGTTGTCCTTGCAGAGGACTGGGCAGGCCTTACCAAAGTGTATTCAGATCGCTCTGCGATGGCTGAGGGCCAATGCCCTCGATCAGGTGGGGATCTTCAGGAAGAGCGGTGTCAGGTCAAGGATACAGAAGCTGAAAATGATGACGGAGACGCTGGGGGACAACATCAATTTTGATGGCCAACAGGCCTTTGATGTGGCCGATCTTGTGAAACAGTACTTCAGGGAACTGCCAGAGGCTCTACTGACGAACAAGCTGTCGGAGACGTTCATCGCCATCTTTCAACGTGAGTACATGCTGTTCTTCATCTTTCCAGCAGATAGACGTTTGCGGCTTTTCAGTATTAAAGTTAAGTTCAATGATTTCTGCGGTATGGTCGTGAACTTGCGTATACTCCCCCAGAGTTTGTCAAATCTCCTTCAAACTCCCAAACTATTAATTCATTCTTGGGGATATTGCATCTTAGATTAAGCTAAATTCTCAAGTTGGCACGCGATTACTGTAAATAAAAGCTATCCGAATCGAAAGAACCAACAACTCCTCCGTATTTATTCGAGTTAATGAAAACACGGGCCGAAGGTAATCGTCAGTGTATACAATCGTTGCAGATGTACCTGTCGAGCATCGTCCAGAGGCGGTGCAAAGCGTCCTGCTGCTTCTGCCCGACGAGCACCGTGAGGCGTTGGAGACTCTGCTCGATTTCTTGAACCACGTAGCGAGCAACGCTCCCTACAACCAAATGACAGCCTCGAACCTGGCCGTGTGCCTGGCACCGAGCCTGTTCCACTTCAACCACAGCAACACGAACGTGACCAACAGGTCGAGCAGCGTATCGCCACGTAGGAGAAAGACCGTGGGCATTCCCGATCAGAGGGAACTGTCGGAAAACAAAGCCGCTCACGACTGTCTTCTGTATTTGGTCAAGATGCATCGTGAATTATTCATGGTGAGTGCCGGCGATGCCGAACGTCCAGGTCGTTCGGGAGAGGAGCGTCGTCATCCGTCGTCACGGGAGAGACCCCGCCGATTGTGATCGCGCTCCGATCCGAGATTATTCGAACACGTTCTCACGAATCGAGGGAAGGCAGATCCACTGACTGATCGTATTCGTTTCTCTGTTCTCTGTTGCATCAGGTCTCCTCGGATATGCTGACGCAGTGCCATTTCAATTACATGGAGCAGAGCGTGCCAGTTGCCTTGGAGGAGCTTGGATCGGAGCTGAAGCAGGACTGGAGGGGGTATCTTTTTGCCTGCACCTCGGCTCTGCTCAAGGAGGCGCGTGAAAAGTAAGCGTGACTTCGCCCCTTTCAGTTGCTATTATGAAAGGAGAAATATAGACTCCGTGTGCTATAATTGTATTCTGAATGTTTCGCTCATAGAAGTCGAGGATGGGTCACCGTGAACAATCCCGCTGACAGCACCGTGGAAATGGCTTACAAGAAGGTCGGAGACGGTCATCCGCTTCGACTGTGGCGAGTGTCGACGGAGGTTGAAGCTCCACCGAACGAGCTTCTTCATCGTGTCCTGAGGGAGAGGCACATTTGGGATCCTCAGCTGTTGAAGTACAGGCTGGTCGCCAAGCTGGACGCTAATGTGGAGGTCTTTCAATACGCCACTGGGAATATGAGTCCCCTTCCTGCCAGGGATTATTGCGTGTTAAGGTGAGCTTCGAATTTATTTAAATTAGATCACATTTAATAAGATGAAAGAAGTTAGTATGGGCAAATAGGAAGATATATTTGTGGGAGCTGTGAACAGAAATAGGAGGTTTGTAAATGATCTACTCCTTTGTAGATCCTGGCGTAACGACCTTCCGAAAGGAGCCTGCGTCATCGTAGAAACGTCCGTGGAGCATCCGGATGCTCCTGTCATGCTTGGTGGAACACGTGGTATTGTTTTGGCCTCGCGCTATCTTATCGAGCCATGCGGCAGTGGCAAATCAAGGATCATGCACCTTTCCAGAGTGGATACAAAGTAAGTTGAGGCTTTATAATACCTTGCCACTTTACGTTTCGAAATTTACAAAGATATATCAGTTATTCGTGGCAATTTGGATGGAAAAGAGATCACACCATTTCTAATCAGTTTCTGCTTCTGTCTTTTACAGAGGACGCACTCCAGAATGGTACAACAAGAGCTACGGCCATCTAGCCGCCCTTCACCTCAGCAAGATTCGCAACTCCTTCAAGCACACGACGGACGGCCCTGAGAGCAAGGTCTGAGAGGAGCCAACCGTGCAGCGATCCCCGTTGCACGGTCCTTACACGACTCTGCAGGATCAGGATGACCAGCACCAGGAGCTGAGGATCCTGAAAGAACTGCGACCTGTCGAGCCTACCATTGACGAGGAATAATTGGAGCTACGCGCTACCCCCGTTTCGACGGTACCACAATTAGAATACCTCAAGAATCTCAACAAACATGAGCCGGTCCAGATTCTATTCAGCAGGAGGGAAAGACTAACAATACCGTGCACGAGCTTTAATCGATGCGAAGCGACTTCTGTCTATGTCCGAGATGCTTAGCATAGATCAGTTGTATCGTTAGGGAATGAAGAGGGAGGAAAGAGGAGGTAATTTATTGTTATCGTAATTCTAGACGAGAAGTTCTCTGCGCCAAGTTTCGTTGTCCAAGGATCTTGCCGTCCAGTGATCGTGAAAGTCGTTAATGGCAGGACACCCAATCGGCGAGAAACGATTAGAGATATTAGAGTACGTGTTTCCCGTGTAGGATGAGCGCGTTATTTTTGCAGTTAATTGTCGCTCGAAGCTCCAAACGCGATGTTCTACATCTGGGGGCAGGAGCGATGCCCCCGATAGTGGACGTTCTCGACGATCGTGCGTCGGACATCGCGGGGATAAAGCGAATATTTTTCGAGCCGTAGTCGCTGATGATACGTTTGCAGTCTGTGTATCCCGCGTCGCACGATGCTCTTAGCCTCACCAAAACGAAAGAAAGATGGAAGCAAGTCGCGCACATTATTACAAATCCCCACACCGTTTAGCACCTAAGGGCCCCCGTATTTTGTATCTTTCTTTCTGGACCAAATGCCAATTTTTCTATCGTACCATATCACGCCGCGTCATATCGAGTCGGGTCGGTTATTTTAGAGCGGTTCGGTTTTAAGAGCGTCACGATTTAGACGGGCGATCGTGTAAAGTGCCGTAGTATATCGCACGTATGTACGTGTATCTATTTATGAACATTACGACCGACGGATTTAACGAACGCGCTTGCCACCGTTCGGTGTCGCTTGTGCGAGGAGTTTCATATCGCGCTACGATGGTCGTAATCCCCCACGCGTCCCCTAATCTCACGATTAACCAGATTAATCGAAGCAATGCGAAAGGATTTTGAGTAAACGTGTAAGTTCTTCGAGTCCTGTTTGCCGCGGGACCGGCCGATATAATAACGGCACCCAGCTCGTTGATTAAGCAATCGTCGTTGTCACACGTATCGATGTTGAAGCGTTGAAACTGTCGTAGAGTTTATCGTTAAGTTCCCGTGTGAAATCTGTGCGTGTCAGCCGGGTCGGTGGTTCGAGGAACCCGCCTGGTCTTTTTCGCTCTTCTGATTCGTTTAAGAAGTTGTTCTCGGCCAGTCCAGCATTTAGAGGACACAATCGTCGTTCGATAACACATACGTTTCGTGCATGTAACACGCAATTACGCTACATAGGGACCACCTTCGCTCGGATCCCGAAAACAGGAAACGACCTGGAGAAATGATACACCTCATCGAATCGAATTATAAGTGTATTTTAACATAATACTAGTCACTTACAATTAGATGAAATTATGGATACGATATATAAGTGTATAGATTTTTATTCTGCAATCGTTAACGCCGAGAATATTTAATTATTATTATTATTGATATAAAGTAATTCTATGGAATATATTATATATATATATATATATATACATGATATTTTTGTGTCCAAAAACGCCAGTAGGAACACGAGAGTAAGGGAAAAAGAGAGAGAGAGCGAGAGAGAGAGAGAGAAAGCGTGTTTGAATGTCTCTTCGTTATTTGTAACGATACATGATCGTCTTTATTCTTGTAATCCGTGTTTCACTAGAATGTAAATATGTATATTATACAATAATGAAACACAATAATTATATACTCATTAAACGACACCGTTTTATTTTGCGTACCTCGCGCTTTGGCCATTTCATTGTACCTTCTTTGAAAAATGAATGACAAATGAGAATTGTGTTAAATGAAATGTATATTAAATATATAAGGAATTGTAAAATTCTCATATAAAATGGAATTTTAAAGTGATTGATCGCGCCTAATAGATTTAACTGGAAGCATCAGCGGGCGGAGCAACGTGAGCAGGATCTACGACCGAGGGCATCACGGAAACACTGGGATTGACTTGAACTCTGCAAAGTTTGCGAACGGTAGCAATTACCGCGTGTTTGGAATTTATCATTATTCAATGAACAGTGCAGCTCGCCACGTTTCGACTTGTTTAATCGATGCGTTTGTTGCTAGGAGTCCCCCTGTTTGCCAGCGTTGCCGCGATCTTGTCGCTTCTCGGTCAGTTCTGTCGGAAATACGTTCCTTCGCCGTCGAAGGAATCTGCCGAGTGTATTTCTCACGTAAGAAGCACGTGCCCAGTGCCATCAGTCACAAGTATCGAGCGAATCGACCCTTTCACCCTAGGAACTAATCTATATAGGTACATATCAGTCTTCTAAGTGTCAGAGTTCACGAAATCGGCTAATAAATAATTTCTTTGGTTAATTTTGAACTCCTGAATACTTGAAACAGACAGCGTATCTATTTACAAGGGCAACCTTTCTCGGGTAATTATTACATTTAAATAATTGTGCCAATGCGCACCTAATCGCAATTCAACCGCTTCCACTCTGACTTGCATTTTGTTTCTCGTAAGTGGACCGTATCTTTCAAGCTATACCCGGTAAAGGAGAACAGCGATACTGAAATACCAAGGCGTAGCAAGTGGCTACTTTGTGAAATTCGTTCGAGGTAGAGTCTCTCGTAGTCTGGAAAGCTACTGGCGGGGAACGGCGACATAATACGCGCTAATAAAAGCTCGCGGGTTTCACGGCGCGTCACTTTGTTCAAGGCTTCCAAGAAAATGGTTCGACTGCACGTGAAGAGAGGCGAGGAGAGCCAGTTTCTGTACGACACACACGTAGAGGCGCGGGTTGAAGACGTTCTGTACGGCATTACTATTATTTACAACGGCCGGCTGAAGATCTCCAGAATATGTTATGGTAATGATGCTTCTTTCCCCGCCTCCCACCGTGCCCCTCGAGGGAAAGTGCTTCGGCAAAGATGACATCTAATGGCGTGCAAAGAAACTGGCAGGTTACCTAGAAAGTCGCGCTTTGTTTACGCACAGTTCCGAGCCGCGTGATCGTAAGTTTAAGTGGCATGAGTTGTCCCGAGGTAACGGCCTGCAACACATTATTACCGTTGTCTGTGTCCCTTTTTATTTCGCCCCGGCGTGTAACGGCCCCTGTCTACCGAACCTGCACGATTTTATCGAACATTACAACCGCGGGCTCTTTCGAATGCCAATGATTTCATCGACGATAACCAGCCACGTATCCCTTCATTTTGTTTCGGATTGTGCCATTAACCTAATGGCGCATGCTAATGCCGCGCGGATCACGAGTAATCTGGGAGAATTTTCCTTTTTTCTTCCATTCCTCATTTGCTCCTTTTCCGTGGGAGAGAGAGAGAGTTATCTGGCTCGATCTTGGTGGACTTTTTGTCACCGCCAAGGCTGAACCGCTGCATGGAAGGAACACCTTTCTTGCTCGGTGTGCCTTTATCCTGGTAGGTTCGTGCGGAGCTGTTGAAAATGTTGGACTTTGGAATTATCATTATCATTATTATTATTAAACGTCTTTATTACTGAGCACATACAAGCCTGTGCGCCTAATAGGTACTCAGAATGTTGTAATAGTCAGAGATTCAATGAAGATTATGTCACATTGAATATTATTCTTCTCAAAGCCTCACTATCCCAACTTGCGTGAAAGAAAATTAAGTAATAATTTGCGATCAATTAGTAGAATTAGCGAACAAAACGTCCACCTCCCACGAAGCAGTAATTACACGTTTCCGAGGCACTGAATTGCCATGGGTCATCGCGCATTAGCGCAAACCCCCATGCCGACTTCCCAAGCCGTGTGTTCCCTGCGCTTCCAAAGTTCCCTTTCGCACAATGGTGCTGGCCTCGGTTCCTAAGATATTAACGCGAGAAGTCCATTAACGATTATCTCGTGAAGGCCTCACCCGCGGCTCGTAATAACGGCGCGTAATAAGAAGTCGAGGGCGCAGTTTATGAACCCATCTATCCTGGGCGCCGTGTGATATTAGTCATACGTCGCGCGGGGATAATAATTACCCGGAGTTTACGTTTAACCATGGACCAAATAAAAACAAACTAGAAATCGAGGAGCTGGCCAAGCACGGCACCATGCTGCCCCACAACATGATGGGCCTCACCGACGAGCAGATACAAGAGCTGAAGCTCAAGGACGAGTGGGGCGAGAAGTGCGTACCAATGGGCGGATGGACGTTTAACAAGGACGTTATCGGTACGTGAGACCATATTTAGCTGGGAACACTTTGTTTTACGAGTGTCCAACGTAGCTTCGCCTTAGAGTAGGTAGATGCAAATGGCGGTTATCGGTGGAACCGGGCGTACAATGCGGTCGAGAAATTGGCTCAGTGGGATTATTCTTGCCACGAATGGGGCTTGTAATCGTGGCGTTAATTACTCTCGGACCGGCTGGAATGTTCGAATGGTTTCCATGTTTCAGGCCGAAGAAACGGCAGACAGCCTAATGCGAGGATGCGGGAGGTCTTGAGCAAAACGATCGAGGACGCACGAGCTATGGTTTCTAAGGTAATCTCTCCTGGGTCTCGCGTTCTCTCGCCCCTAACGAGCCGAAGATGGATTCCTTCGCTTTCGCCGCCCGTTTCGCTGATGGTTTCTCTGTCTAATTGCAGAAGCTGGTGCAGCAAGGTGAACTGGCCACGCAGAAAATCGTGCAAGACGCTCTGGACATACTGAGAGGCGCTGTGACCATCGTTTATCCGATGGGTCTTCCGCCCCACGATGTCATTCGTCAGGAATTTGAGAACACGGAGGACCTCAGTGGGACGCAGGCATCTTTAGAGGTAATGATTGTTTCTTCTTAGTAAGCAGGGTGAATCACATAATCTGATCATTTATTAAAATAATTATTATACTAGGTTTTATCACAGACGAGGTATAGATCACGGTGTAATAGACAGGTGCTCCGACTCGGCACCTTTACCCCAGCGATTTTGTGTGCCGATTTCGGTGTGGTTCCTCTGGTCGTCGTGAGAGGCGTCGTGATAAGAAATCCATGTACGCGTGCATCTATGTGATTGTAGTAGTAGAGCTTTTATGGCCTATTTCTTCACCTTCAGTAATCTTCCATTTAGAGTTATCTTCCACATAACTGCCACATGATAGCATTCAACTGGTCGACCAATGCCACATGATAGCATCCAACTGGTCGTTCACTGACTGGGACTTAGGTGGAGGTGAAGAAATCGGGCATTGTTATGCGCAAAAAGTCAGCCTTTTCTCCTTGAGCGCCAATCTAGCGGCCTCCACAAGAACTAGGACGAATCAGTCACACATTCTGAACCAGAGTCGGAACACCTGTCTATTACACTGTGGGATAGATCCGTCGATCATTGCATTTTTCTGCCACCGGTTTGTGGGGTCCTAGCACTCCTATTACCATTTTAGTGTCACATGCAGCGTTACCGGTGAAGTCTCTAAACAGATAAATTGGGATTTTCTCGATGCAGGTGATCGATGTGCAATTGGCGCAGCTTTGGTTCTCAGGGAAGGAGATGTTACCAGAAAAGAAGCTAAAGGATTACTTGGGGATGAACGAAAAAACAAAGGTCATCGTGAAGTTGCAGAAAAGGGGGGCTGGGAGGCCTGCTCGTGAACCCCTGATGTCGGAGGATGAACGGAAGCAGCTCATGCTGCGCACTTACAAACGGCAGGAGCAACTCAAGGTAAGTGCAATATTCATCTGTTGATAAAACAGCTTTCTTGTTTAAGAGCGATTCGTATACATATTTAAGGTTGCGGAAAATTCGATCGTTAATGGATCAATACTATGACTCAGTTTAAAGACTAATTCGGCGACGAGTAGATATTTTATATTGAATTCTTATAAATTACTCGTAATCGATACTTTCCAACTGCTGCATAGTAAGGGTTTCCTTGTACCGCGTGTGCTGTATGTTTTAAATTTATTTTCAACTAAAATAATTACCGTGGTAAAACTAAAAATAAAATCAGGTGTGCATATGTTATGTTGCAAGGAATTTTTGCAAATATTTTTGGACTTGCTCCAACTATTCGCATAAATACATGGACCTGAATATTATCTTAAATGAGCCTGAATAATTAATCGTAAACCCAATAGTATAAATGTATTAGATTTCCGAAGCATTTCTATGTCATTAGCTACTACGAATACTTCATTCGTCATTATACTGTATCTGCGAATATTATCAACGGCCATTATCGATCCACGTGTTCAGATAGGATAACGTGTATTTCATTATCGATCATCAACATCTCTGAATGTCCCTTTTAAAGTAGGTTAATTCATTTTAGATGCATTTCATCTAGTAACGAAGGTAAACGTGTTTCCCGCGATACTAACTTATTGATAGCTAGTTTTAAATTTGTATATTCAGAAAACTCTCTTCACATTTTAATAACGTTATTTGAGAATCATATGGGTAATTGATAGCACAAGATATTCACAATTACTGGCTAAGTATTCTACAAGGAAACAAATTTATTCTTTCGTTTGATATTAAAAAGAAACGGGAGAAAGAGGCTCTGAACATCAAGAATTTTAATGCAATCACAGTGCAATATCTTCTATAAATATCGATCAATATTTTCCTAATTTTATTTCATTCTTTTTCTAGGGTCTACACTGACCTCTTAGTATCATAAATCTAATACTCTGTTGGACACATTTAAATTATCAGAACTAAGTAGGGTCGTCCTTCCTCGAAGCAATACTATTTCAGTAGAGTAAACCAATGCGTAGTCAGACTCTGCAAGTAGAGCTGGGCACAGTGGTATAACAAAGCTTCGACGAAACCACGCGAGTTCGTTCTTCACGGAATCCATTCGTGTTCGTTCAACGAACTCATCAGAACGATTATTCCGTTTCCGTTATCGATCCGAGAGCCATACTCGCGTGATTCCCATTTACGTTACCCAGAGCATTCAACCGTACCCATCGATAATACAATTTGTCTTTCATGGCTGGCTTTCCCCTGCGTTTCATGTATTTCGTTATTCTCGACTTCGATATTCCAAGAAGATTCTTCTATATTTAAAGAGGATCTTGCCTTCGATTGATTACTTACCTTACGCAACTAGCTTTTTTATTTTAATCGCTACGGGCTTGACCGCGTAATGATTTTCCGCTGATTGCATTTTTTTATTGCGCATGTATATTGATTCGTGTTTCTCCAATATCACGAGGCAACCATCGATATAAAACCGTTCTACGTTTAAAAAAAAGCGCTGACGGAATCAAACAGATTGCATTTCGATGTGATATTAACTTCATACATTTTTAAATAATCTCAGTAACATAACCGAAGTGTATGGATAGTCTTGAACCTTTCTTAGGCTTTTCTTTTATATGTCCTCACTGTTCAAAGGGAGAACAAGTGATCTTCACCTTCTGCTCTTGAATCTCCTTTTATAACGCCGATATGTTATTCCACATTTCTGCAGAAAATTGTATTACCTCGGAAATGAATTCTTGAAGCGCCTTTACAGGTTATTGAGCGCGTCAAGGGTTTCGGTTAACGTTATAATGAAATTGTGGCGAGTAATTGGAGGTATTAGTTTAGTCCTAACTTTCGAAGTCGTTTAATAACGGGTTTAGTCGAGAAAAATGAATATATAACATGACAACGGTGGAATTAGTGCTTTCTATGTAAATACTCGACTCGTTTTTATTGCGTTCGCTGAGAGGAATCTTTCGCCGTTAAATAATAACCAAGTATAATAACCAAGTTAAGTATGAAACTGGAAATTTATCTCCTACCTTAATATAAAGAAGCCTCGGTTATCTATGATAAGACTTGAAATTTTCTCAATCTGAAAAGATAAACTTTCATATAGGTAGAGACGGAAACAGGCGATTCTGTTTTTGAGCGATGACCAGGGCGTAGTTAGGTGTGTAGATGGTATCAAGGTCTGATTGCATTAGTGTATCGATCTGATGCTTCCAACCCTTCGTGTAAGGTTAGCGGAGGTTTGTACTTTCCCCCGCATGTAAGGGCTCCTTTCCTCGCAAAATGTCAGGACATTCATTCCATCGATTTTATGTGGCCGGTGGAAGGAACGAGGTAGGAATGAAGATGAGTTTTCCATTTTGTTGACCTCCTTTTTCGATCGATGTAGAAAAGCAACGTAGCCAATCCAATTAAATAAAACTCTTGTTTAAGAGGTGTAATCGAGATTGAAATGTTTGCAGTTGAAATGTTGATAACTCAATTTCTGTTCTTTATTGCCTCATTTTTTAAAATAAATCCACTCGTGTACTTTTGTTCATTGATCGAAACGCCAGGCTAAAGAAATCAGAAACCTACCTCAATTTTCACAATTTATTTCATTCGCAAATGTTCGACCAAGTGAAGGATAATATTTTAATTGGAAACATGGAAAAACGAATACTTGTAGTTATTATATTAACAAAATTGGGTAAGGAAAATCGTTTCAATTGTCAGTACGTTGATTTGCCACTCATCAATGACAGGTACTTAATTTTAATCTCGACCTACTTTCGCCGTGGGGGTTTTCGGAGGGCTTCGGGTTTGTTTCCTTTTTCGTCGAAATGATGGGATCGTAATTAAACGTCAGATTCGGCTCATCGACATGGTTTGGTAGAATATTTTTTGATTCGACAAGTGAAGCATTCACGAACGTCGATAATAATTATTATATAATATTTGTTACTGCACAATCATTTCTATCAGAAGAATTGAGTAAAATTCATCTGTTTTTCTGTTGAGACTTGCTATTCTAAATAATGACTAATAATAAAGCTGAAAGTAACACAGTTTATTTGTTGCAAATTTATTTTACTCTCTCTGTTTTTGTATTGATCGTACAATGATATCCGAAGATCAACTTTAAACAGTATCGATCCTGCTCTCTTATCAGTGAACATTGCCATGAGATTGTACTTTAAGATAATCCGTAATAAAGATTTCTATCTTCGTACTCTACGCGCCTGGGACAAATTACGATATTGAAGTAACTATCTCGAATACAGCATAATTTCTAATCATCCTACCCTATTTTGCGCACTGTAGCTTCTTTAAGATGTGTCCTCGACACGAAGTACTTCAAAACACGCAACTCGCGATTGCATTAGTATTCTCCCCCTGTTTTACGATATCTATGTTTAATCTGCCTCGTCTCTGAATAATTCCTGAGAACAAACCTTTCGAGAAATAAGGAGTGTTGTTTCAAACGATTGTCGGTAGGATTTATTTGTTTAAATATACTGTACCGTAGTTCCTTGTACGGCGAGAAACTGGTTCGTTTAAGAGGGTGTACAGCAACAAGTAAGAAATCGCAATCCTTAGAAGATTATAGCCGATATTTCATTTAGAATCTTACCAGAACGTGTATGGTGCGAACGCACAATTTGGAAGCAAGGAAATATTTATTTGTGTGCAGCCTTCGATTCCAGATACCAAATACAATTCAGAGCAGAATATTTATTGATTAATTCCAACAGGGGGTAGAAATGAATTCATGTAGGGTATTATTAATGCTGTTATTTTGACATGTGATATTTTACGTAGCATTAAAACGGCTTTTGACACTTTTATGTTTTGCAAACCTGGACTGTTGTCCAATATGTAAATAATCTTTGAACATGTACTCTTTCAGCATTACAGTGCATTGTACTATTGCATTCAAATCTAATGTGCATATCGAATGTTCATTTAATAACAATTAATGTATATTTTTCTCCTTTGTGAGTTATGTAATTATTACAGAAGAGAAAATTGATCTCCTTGCACTTGAAATGTCATGTTTGCCTTATTTTTAGAATACATTTGAGCCAACTAAGGTTCAGTTAACTCAATCTCCTTTAAAGTAGCTCGTTTGATTTGTAACATAATTGTTCGAAGAATGGAGATAGTTGAACGGAGAGGGAAGAATTTGTTAAACAATAATTTTATTATAAACGACACATGTATCATACATATACATCATTACAAATAGATTCGAACGATAAACGAGTACAACATGAATATACATTTACTTGTATAAGTACAGATTTCTTCAGTTTAGACTTGTTACACATCATACACCATTTACTTAACCCTTTCGCTGTTTAAATTTAGTACTTTTAAAAACTAGTCCCGTTTTCTGCTTCGTACTGTCTGTAGATTTGTATCCCTCTTCATTGGGCCCGGTTCGTCACAGGTTTATTAATATGACGAAAGTCTAAATTTATTTCTAATTTGAATTCTCGTCATTTCTGTATTCCTTTTTCTTTGTAACAACAAGAATATCTTTGATCTTTTATTTTGATTTACCATTCCATAGCGAAAGAGTTACGCTATTCGAAGACACGAGTGATTATAGTATATCGACATTTAGCATAAACGGAAGAAGGCACATAGACCGTGTGGTGAACTTGAAAATATATAATTCCGCTGGTATCCAGCATGTTTTACACGTGTCGAAGAGACACTGTCATTTCCAGCGTGAGTATAATACATTATAGTACCGTCTGTGCTCTATAGGAGAGAGGGAGGCAGAAGAAAAGTTTATTCTCCAAACAATAAGCTCAGAGTGTACGCGGAACAAACTAATTACCAGATATCGTGTTAAAAGCTATTACCTTAAAGTATGTTTGGTTTCTGTATCGATCATCATTATCAGTACCTAAAATTACACTTTCACCTGTTGATTAGATTGAAATCATGCATTCGTCGATATTTGTAAAAAATATCCCTTGGCCATTAAATTTTAAATTTCATCTTCTTTTATTCTTATCATTCGATACCAGAAAATATCGGTTTACTTAGGGGGCCAAGTTTTAATATTTTAAAACTCCAGGAAAGAAAGAAAGAGTAATTATATACAAAGTGTCTTAGTTCAATAGTTATGAATCCTGTTACTGGTAGTTCACTCGTATTTTTTAATTAATCAAGACCTTGGTGAACGAACTTTCTCTGTCTCTTATTCATCACAGATAATGCAGTATTATTTTAAACAAACTAGTGATCCCAAAATGTGTACAATGCAGCGTTCACTTCCTTTTACACGTTCTTCCAACAAGTTCATGACCACATAATATTTTATACGTCGACCTACGATACTGTATTCGATAGTAGCAACCTGCTTTAAGTTTCGTGTGTTACATATTGTATCACACAACGATATACCATTATCATTTAAGCATCTCATTATCGCCTAGAAGGTTCTTAAATTGTAAAAAACGACTCGAAATCAGAACTGACACTAGACGTCAGCGCAAAATGAACAGGCTCCAGTCATTGGAAATTCGCTGTCAACCGAAGACAGATCGGTTCTCGTGTACGCTCCTAATAACCTGGTGGTTTCTCTAATCTACTTTGTACATCGAAAGCATCGCGACAATAATGTCATTCGTGACTTGGCGTATCGCGTACATTGATAAACATGAATTTTTCACACCTAACAGGCGGGTCTAGCCTAATGTCGCCGCCAGCCGGCATCGTTCCCATTCTACTTTTTTTCTTCCCCTATATAAAATATTCATAGACATAGAAAACGCTCAGTACGCGCGGGGTCACCCATTAACGATAAGGAATTGTACGTTACTCGTGAATTCACGAAACACTATCTTAAACATTTACTTCAGACTTTGCGCTTCGATTAGTGTACGGTCCAAAATCGATCGTCGTAAGTCTTTGGGGTTACCTTAAGCCATGTTTCCACGCGTGCACAGTCCGCTAAAACATAATTAAAGTCCTCCAAAATGATCGTCTTCTATATCTAATTTTCTTTGATGCGCTGCGTCGTTGAAGAACGATCACTTTCGAGTACTTTAAGTTTGCTTCACACCGCTACTGTTCTAAGTGCAGTTGAACGTTATTTAGTCAGTTCGTTAAGAATAAATGGTTAGAAACTGTTGAAAGGCATCGGTGATAATGCAAAATATACACAGAATATATGCAAGTTGGATAATTATAGAATTACTTTGGCCCCTTACATGGGATACTCTGAAATATTTTGCGTTTAGCATACTCCATCTTCTTATTATTGGGAAGACCATTTAAGATCCATTGAAAGCTTCACCATACTTTTTTTAAATGTATCAACGAATCGTTTCTGTTATCACGTATCGATAATTGAATAATACCCGAAGAAATAAGAGACTTAAGTTGACCACATTTATTGTGCGCTCTCGCAGAAAGTGCATGAACGTAACGCATACTTTAGCAGTGAATCCCGTCGCATTCGTCAACGTGCACGTTTCAGTTAAACTCAACATCGAACGATTCAAAGACAACTATCTTCCCCAAAAAATATTTCTTCGTCCATAACATCTCTTTCAACGTATCCTTCGAGTGCAAGCTAGCACGTGACTTTTCAATTCGCAAAACTTTATACACCTCTGCTTTACTCTATTGCAAAAATATAGTGGTCTGTCTCCGCCTTCCGAAAGAACGCAATACACCTTCGATTATACTTACATTGCCCTGAAACATTTAATTTGGTATCCGAAATTCGACGAAGTCTGCCTTTAATATTCTCAGCTTCGCATAATGTACAGCCTCGCACTATTTTCACCGGCACGCTGGCTCCTCCTCAAGGAATTCGTTCGATTTTAATTCTAAACCACTGGACGCGACGTTCACCTGTGCCCGGCACTTCCGTTGCGCGCGACACGCGAGGCGCGTTCGCGGTGCAGTGGAACGTTCCTTCTTCGGCATCGATCAAATTCACTGTAATTTTAATCGAGGGACGCAACGTGGCTCGGCTTGTCCCCGTTTAAAACGAGTCCTCAGCCTCGTCGGTGTCGATCAATGGCACCCTCTCGTAACCTAGGGAGCTGCTCGTCCCGGGGGGCTTAAACTGCTAAAGCGCCATACTTTTAATCTCGTTCTCGTTCATCTGACCTTGGGACGACGATGGTGTGGCCTCCACCAGCCCTTCGTCCTCGCCCTCCACCGCCTGCTTGTCCACGCAGTACCTGCACCGCATTTTAGCGTCGTCGCCCACCTGCACCGATCGCGTGATGATCACCAGCGTCGTCAGGCTAATGACGAACAAGCCTGACGGCACGATGATGGCGATCAGCAATTCCGTTCGCGTCTTGTTCAGGTCGAAGCGTGCCACGACGAAGAACGAGTTGTTCTGCAAGCAACGTGTTCACGTCGACGGGGTTAGGCACAGGCGTCTAGGGGAAAGCGGAGGGCGTTTGTGGGATCGTCGATTGTCTAGCGGAATTCCTGGTGGTGATGCGGAACGCGCGGGTGGGGAAGGAACAGTTGGGCAATGATTTGTCGGAATGTAATTTGTAATTTTCACTGTCAGAGTTACCGTACGGGGATGAATTTTAATGTCAAGGGAAGAATATTTTGTAAATTACTTAGCTAGATGTTAACCCGGCGTTGGTAAGGTGGTGTCTCACAGACCCCAAAGATTTTAAATTGACTACAAGTTTTTAACAAAACGTGGCAGTGAATCGTTATTTAGTTCGTTCATTATATGAGCTACAAGGAGCATATTTTTGTTGAAAATTATGGATATTTAATTAGTTAAGTATGTTTGGGTAGTAAAAATTTAATTTGGTGGATCTGTGTTTTTGTTCTGTAAAATTTCACGGCACTACGTAAGCTCATATTAATTAAAGATATGGATTTCTATGATACACTGAATTATTTGCGGGGGTCTATGGGACCCCACCTTACTACTCTTGTTACATTTCCTCACCTTACCAACGCCGGGTTAAACACGTATTTATAACATAAATGCCTGAATACACGTTGAAATGGTTACGTGCTGCCTCCGTTTACGATTTACCCAATTTCAGGGTATCATTGCAACTTCGTTCCGCGCTATGCGTTCCACTCTACCTCGGCAATTGCCTCATAGTCAGCTGCGATGGAAAACGCTGACAGGCGCCACGCGAAATCGTTTTCACGATAGGGTCGTTAATAAAACGCGAAGCACCATAAATAATATACACTCCACGTTTACAATTTCACGATTTCCTGCTGAAAATTCTATACGTGTGCACGCACCAGAACTCAGTTTTCCTATTTAATACCGAGGTTTATCTGGAGCCTTGGCGCGTACAGTTTAAAAAAAAAAGAATCGGAATAATTAAAGACAGCGCACCCTCGGCGCGCTTCAGAATTCACCTGGTGGAAACAGAAGACGAGGGACGATCGTTAAGGGTTTCTGTACGACGTTGTTGCAAAATAATTTCCCCGAGGATTTAATTAATGGAAACGAACAACGGTCTGCGCGGCAGCTTTCTATCGAGGAATGGGAAACACATTGTTCGCCTCGAATAAGATGTAATTCGCGTGGATCGCTCATTAAACCATGCCCCGCGCTGAATAAAGTGAGCCGGCGATTACATAACACTATTATCTGTTTGCTCGTCGGAACGTTCAAAGAGGCGCCTCTTCGCATTGTTAGCGCAAAATAGGGCACGGAGTAATTGTGCTCTGGCCTCGTAATCCTAAAGAACCATCAGTTACAACATCAATTATTTACCGACGAAGCTCCGCGAGCGAAATTCCCTTCCTATACCGTTTCAGTTCGACAGGACTCGGCTTTCATTCGACGGAACGTCAATTCATTAAAAAGTTTGAACGCCTGATGGAATAAAATTACACAAATCGGTGGAATCCAGTTAAAAAGTTTATCGCGCGAAGATGAAAGCGCGACGTGCAATTTTCGTAATGAAATTAAGCCGGGAATCCACCGTGAAGCTAAGCTATGCTATGCGATGCTATGTTTTAGCTTAGTTTTTGGTGGAAACGATTCCATAAAAATGTATTGAAGCTAATTTCTTTGAAACGTAGCATGGCGTAGCATAGCATAGCGTAGCTTAGCTTAGCATCCCGTTGGATTCCCGGCTTCAGTCCGTTTCGAGTGCATTCTCCTGTTTTCATTGCGGAGCTACCTTGTTCCGCGCGAAACACCCTCTGTCGCAAGAGTATGCAAGTATGAAATATTTCCCTCGAACCTTTCGTCACTTGCGGCTTCCTTTAGAGATTTGAAAGGAGCCTGATTTACGGGAGTATAAATTTTTCTGCCGGTTATTCTCCGTTTCGAGAGAAGTATATTCCATCTCTGAAAAGTAATATGCTTCTGACAAACTAGAAGATTCCAGGGGAATAGCGTACCTTGTTATAATAGCAGAGGTATCTGCTCTGCGCCGTCTGATTGTCGCCATCTCGCCCATGACTGGTCAGAAAATCTTTACATTCCCCCTTGAGCGTGTTGACGCAACCCTCCAGGTTGATGTAGAGGCGGGAACTATTGTAGATCGTGAGGGATCGTTGGGCCGGCACGTAGGCGTTCGTCGGATCCAGCTGATGCGGCAAGCTCTTCTCGTATATATTCAGAAAGCTCGTGAAGTTGATGTACGGCTGGGGCACCGTGATCTCCTTTAACAGGGTGCCGTTCACGCAATCCTCTGCCCTGCGAAAGCAAAGTCGACGGAAAATTCATGAAACCGCAAGCGCTGCGTGCGAATTCTCGCTGACGGTCTCACTGTATGACAATCTGCAAATCACTTTGGCTTGGAGCTTCGGTATTGGCAATTTTTCAGCGGCCAATTTATGAAATTCCTGATGGGAATATTCCTTTGTCCGGAATATACTACACAGCAACATGTCCATGTACGTGAATACGATTTAACCTAAATAACTGTTAATAATCGCGTGTGTTTTTCTGAAAATATCCCCACAGCTACAGGGTATAGTACACCTACGTACACACGCGTAAAGGCAGTGTTTTCTTCCTCCGAAACAGTCATTTAAGAAAGGCAAACGATATTTCTGCTATCCCCCGATTCCTTGCTATACTTCGCCTTTCGTAAACACATCTCGAGCGAAATCTTCCCTCCCTCAAGAAAGACTGTCTTTCATTGGTCCACGTGGAGGAACTTTTCCTCTTACGTCGCTCGTTGTGCTCGCTCTGCCGAGCGTTTTATTCGTCCTCGAACGATGTATTCGTGGAAATAAGAAGGCAGGCGTGGGGGTTTCAAAATAAAAGAATCACACGAGGGAACGCATGAAGGAGAGAAAGTCGGAGTTGGGGATGAGCAGCGCAGAGCGGCAGGATCAATGGTTGCCATGGAAATATACCACCCTTATCGGTATCTCCAAGACCCTAAGAAAGAGACGGAGTACGGGGAAACGTCACGTGTTCTCTGTGAGGAGTAATTGATACCGGATACGACGCGGAGGAATGCAAATTTGAATCGTCCTCGGAGGGGAATTGCCAGAAGCTGCCGCCAGGATGGAACCGCCGCTGTATCGTACATTCGATCGAGAATTTCACGCTTATTAATCCGCACAAATGGTTCGCGGGCGGGCGATCCGCAGATCCTATTGGTGCAAATTGGTGCGTGAACACGATGCGATTGCAGGCAAACAGATTCACGACAATATGATTACCTATGACGTAATTCGCCGTGCCGACGCGCTTGTACGTATCACCCTGAGAGGTTCAGAGAGGGTGGTTGGGTGATTTCGGCAGCTACGGAATTGGAAATTGCCCCCTGAAAGGACAAAAGGATGGTAGGCATGCTATTTGTTCAGATTGCAGGATCGACATTGGAATTTCAATGGTAGCTTCTAGCTTGTCCATTGTGTACCGTCACTGCTTCTCCCCGACTACATTTTTACGAAAACTACAGATCCCTTGGATTGAAAGGAAGAAAGTATGAGGGTAAACTGGACGGACTATCGGCTCCTTTAGCCGTTCGGAGTCGTTGACCCCAAGTGCGTCGAACTCTCGCGCCCATCCTCTCTCTCTCTCTCTCTCTCTCTCTCTCTCTCTCTCTCTCTCTCTCTCTCTCGATCACCTCAATTGCACAGGCTGACACTGAACCCATTCAGGCCAATAATACGGATACTCGCGGCTGTTTGCTCCCTGACATCTTAATTACATCGGCAGACATCGAGTCTACTCGAACGTACTACTCCCCTTTATCGGATTTGCATTTAGGAGCCCCGGTTGTCGCAAAAGATTGATATATCATCAGTGGGTATCGATCGAACGATCAGAATGGCATTACGCAACGGAATTTAATTCGTAGGAATTCGTACCGCAAGCTGCTCGGACAGTTGAAGCAGACGGTGTTGAAGCTGACTTGATTCATATTAGTTCGAACGTCGAATGAGGATTGTCCTTACTGTTTTCATTATAAAAGTTGGAAGCCGGATGTGAACGCGAATAAATGTGTGAGTCACTCCGTGCTATTTACGGGATCGCTGTCAGCGGAACGAATGAGTGATTAGTTAGTGACTTTTACCTTACGAGATCCCTTTCTTTGCTAACGACCATACAGCTAGCAACGATGCTCCCATTCTGGTGATCCCAGACTTTCACAGGCGTGGTCAGCCTGGTTCCAAGCAAACTTCCATTAGCCTTATTTAAGGCGACGCCGCGCTCGCATTTCGCCGCGATGACGTTGTCGTCCTGCATGAGGAACACGTTCACGTCGGCGGTGGCGATATTCGGGCAATAACGATCGCAGCGGAACGGGCTCTTGATCTTCGTGCATCTGGAGCTCAGACAGCTGAAGAAGCCGTTCAGCTTCATGTTGTCCTTCTCGCTGTCCACCACGATGCCGTCTGCCTTGTGATGGCACAGCATCAGCTCGCTGATGTTGGAACAGTGGCCGAGGCTGCAGTTGAACACCCCTGAAAGTACGCTGCACTCGCTGCCGTTGTTGCAGTTGTACCTTTTCACCGAACCCATGTTCACCTGGGAAAAGAAATTCACCGACTTCGAACGGTATGAAGGATGAAGATGGAAGAATCGGCAGGGAATGTTTCTATCAAGAATAAATTTAATCGAGTAAGGAACATTTTAATAATTCTTATTCGTACAACTCCATTCGCAGAAAGCGATTCAGATAGTCGTAGCTACGTTTTATTCAGCTAATCCTGTGGCTTGGAAATCAGTTAAAATTTGGGTTTGTTTAAAAAAGCTTAGTTTGTAATAAGCTAAACTAAAATAATCAGATTTATCGATGAAAAGCTGTTCCTAAAGAACTCTGCTTGCACGCGTGCAGAAGTAAAAATTTTCTCTTAGAATTTAATATTTATTAGAAATAGGTGGTTTATATAACTTCGTGGATGGTTAATTGGAATCCTCTTGACTGGCAAGGGACAGTGTGTTTCGTAAGAGATTTGAAAATCGAGTAATTAATAGCAAGAGACAAAATTTCGTCTTTTTAAGTGGAAGAGATCACGCATAAGTCAGACACAGGTGCAGATTTCACTATATGGGCTCGTAAAAAGTTACAGCAACTGTATTATCATCGATGAAGCATACAGACTGATATAATTAACAATTATACACCATTATATTCTACTTGTGTCGATTAATACTATTTATTAATCATACAATTACGTGGTTAAACGTATTTCACGAAATGTTCCGCCACTTTTTGTCCTGCGCAATGTTTATTCCAATGTCCATAGGAGAGTAAAATTTATCCTGTAATATGTCCCATAGATATTTTGTTATCCCATAAAAATTTGTGGAATTCAGACGAATATGTAGGTCGAAAATACAGCACTCCCTCATCTCGCCGCTTTTATTTTCTGGTCCATTCCCCTGAGTGCAAGTTGTATTCCGCTCCCCGACATGTTTGCTATTCCCATGTATAGAAATTCTGTATGATTGATGGTTGATTTTAGATTAGTTTCATTACTTTCCGCCACGTTCGACTCGCCGTGATAACAAGTTCTTCGATAACTGAAAGAGTTTTCGCACAAAGTTTCCAACAAAAGGTAGAAAATATTAAATAATAATGTACTTTGATGAATAAATGTGCTTTGAGGCACAAGTATTCGCATTATCCATGAGAAGCAAATGGTATCGCAACGTAAATAGCTTATTTTATTTAAATATTAATGAGATTACGTGCTTTTTAACTTGCAGCCGTGACACGTAACTAATGTTATTATTAAAAGTTAATAAGCAACCACCAGCGTTGAGCATCAATATCGAAACAAATCGATAGATCTTCCAATGAAACGACTAAACTCCGTTCGATCTTCGATGAAGACAGGTAACGCTAAGTTAATCGATAAAAGGTGTGGCAGACGAGCACGACGCGAGCCATTAGAAAGTAATTCAAGACGACGAACTCGATCGGGAGCGTTACGTAGCAAGTAAACGAGGTTACTGCATCAAAGTAACCAGTGCCAGTCTATGTTCATTGCATTAGCTAAACTTCGTGATATCACGTTACATTGTTTCACATGTACGGAGGCTTGGTTTCATTAAAAGAAACTCTTCCACTTAACGTTTACACGTCTCCAATCGAGCATACAAACTAGGAACATTATCTTAATATCTGATGTCAATTTTGCTCTCCTCAAAATATATTTTTAATTACAAAAACCTAGGAGACAATTCAATTTTTAAGGCCGAAGCAAACCCTAAAATTGAGCACAAATAAAAACACTTGTACGCTTTAGATTCTTTTTCGTTCAACAATATACTCGAAGAAGAAAAGCGAACCGACGTCCGACAATCAGATAACATCCCCTCTAAGGTGATCTCGTATCAAGGCAGCATGGCGATTAATAGTGCGCCCCTCGGTCACGCTGTCCTCGAAGCTATTATATTTCTTTCCACTTTTTCACCCGTCTCCCGTGGCAGCTTCACCTATCCAGAAAGCACTTTGCTCTGGGGATAACCGATCTATTCGCAGTAACTTATTCAGCGGCTCTTTTGCAGCCGACACTATGAACCAGTGTTCGTGAAACGCGTCATCGTCACTTAAAAATGAACGTGCACGCGGGCCGTTCTTTTTCAGCGATCCTTTTCCCGCGTAACCGGATTTTTATCCACTAATACCGTTAAAGCAACGTTTATCGAACTACTCGTCGCCCGGCTAATTAAAAAGAAAGCGCAGTCTACGGCTTTGCAGCGAGCCACTGATCCGCGTCTTTTGTGCTCACGGAAGTACCAGAAGCAGAGAGAATAGCGTTCCAATGTGGGCATTAGCGAGATCGTTAGAAATTACTTCTCACGGAAGCCTGAACGGGCTTAAGTGTTTGAAACGTAAGAGCGAAACCTACTGGGGAATTGATTTTGAAGTTAATACGAGGGAATACGATTCTTGTTAAGGTAGATGAAAAGTTCCGAATAGTTAGAATGCACAGGACTTTTGTACATCTAATTTAAAAAATACTTTCATTAGTAGATACTGAACTGTAGGACAACGGTACTTAATATCGCCTGGGAAAAGTTAAATTGCTGGTAATCGAATAATAATTGATATTTTGTATAGAATTTGTTTCAAAGTAAAGAAAGATTATTCATGTTTCATGTAGCTTAAGTTAGAATCGTTAATACCCATAAATGTTTAATTAGCACTCGAAAAACGTAAGACATGCAAAAATCGGGTGCTGAAAAAAGTGTACCTAATATCGCCTACTGAAGAAATATAAATAAGTAATTTTCACATGTGTTTTTACTATTTTTTGCTATATATACGTATGTTTAGGTACTAATTCAGTTCATGAGCGATAAATTTTAGTGCTTGCTTTGCGAGGTATAACGAGTGGCGGTATTACGAACATGAACGGTATTTGGTACCGTTACCCTACCTAGTAATTCGAGGGGATGTCGAGTAGGATATAAAAAGGAAAGCAATATCCGAAGTAACGTTGCGTTTGAAGTGATTCTTAATAATTACAGGCTGAAAGTGTCTAACGTTAGGGCAAGGTTACGTCGTCGAGCGAACGCGAGACATCGATTCCCGTCAGTGGACGTGAGTAATGGAAAATTGCTGTTGTCGGTAGGATCTATCGCGGTTATCACTTAACAGTGTTCCCGTTGATGCGCGAGACGTATTTTTCCGCACGCTCCCGCGGGAAGCGCAGCTACAATGCTCTACTCAGATCAATTTATTCCTCGTTGCATCTCCGCCTGGAGTAAACGGTAAGGTATGCAACCGCCATGGAAGCCAGCCATTTGCCTGCTGAGGGCATTACACTCCCAGAGGGAAGGTCGAAAAATATTACACGCCGGCGTTTGCACGCGGCTACGATGGAGAAGCCAATATCGGCCATGTAAAAGATTCAGTAAACGTTGAAAGTTATATCGGGCGCATGGTTTGCGCTACGTGCTAGATAGATCTTGAAAGATGCAGAGGGTGTGGGAGGTTCCCGTAAATACGAGTGTGTCGGTAGAATTTCGCGCGGTGGTCACTTCAGGGCTATATTCAGTTCTAAGAAATAACGAGGGATGTTTATATAAAGATATGACTTCTTTAACCTTGTCTCCGAGGTATAGCTGTGTCTCTCGCTCGAACAATTTGCCCGATAAAAATAAGTTGGAATAAGCTCGCTGTAGTTCTTAAATAACCGGGCACAGTGGTAGAACGGTGGCGCGGAACGGCGGGGAAGTTAATGGCGATGCATACCTTCGGGCAGGATATGCTGTTGAATTTCGTGCAGTTCTCGAACACGACGTCTGTGCCATTCCTCCTCACGGTCGCGTGAATCTGAGGGCAAAAGCCAGTGGTTCTTGTTAAGCACCACTCCCCGCAACTCGCCCAGCCACAATTATTAGCTAAGGTGGTGTTGATGGTTTGGCACATGACTGGGTCTGGTTCGATCCCCGCGTGAAAGGCTCTGGAATTAATTGCGTCGGATTCATTAATATTTCCCTGAAAACGGAGCTGAAGTTCGCGTGACGAAACACCCTGGTCCGCGTGTTCGTGGCCCCGGCTATTTGTCGCGTTTGTCGACGGTCTTTAATACACTTTCTGACGTGCTGGATATATGATACAGGAGGAAGTAGTTATCGAAACCAAAGCTAATAGCCCTAAAGTACTTCTATAAATAATTATTCTTTCACCGTGCGGACTTTGTTGCAAAGTACGTACGTTTGAGTCGTTCGTGACGTAAACGAAAGCGATCTATCGTATTCGATGTTAGATGAAAATGATAACTTAAGGCGGAGGCGAGGTCGCATAACAGGTTATAGATCTCCAAGGAAATTAAGGCCGGACGAGTCGTAACTTAATTACCATCGGCCTTGGGCAATTAATCGATGAAACGTTGTCGTTTACCTGTGGGACGGCATGTAGATTGCCACGCTTAGATAAACCAGGGCGACGCAGCTGATGACAATGGTGAATTGACAGAAGCAGATACTGCCGCATATCCTGCGATCCTGTTCCGGTATCAGGCGACGCTTGTGCTTTCGTCCCATCGCGAGTATCCGATCGAATCGATTCCCCTTCTTTTCCCTCAAGCCTCCCGCGACAGCCACTTCCGAATGGATCACTATAAATCGTCTTTCATCGAGTTCAAAGCCTCTTCAAACTCGACCACTCACTCCTCGAACCATTTCCTTCGAATCGTTCCCACGGGGATGGAACTCTCTGTACCATCGGTGCACTTCTTATCAGAATTCATAGACCTACACTGTGTACGTAGCGGAACCACTCGGTCGAGAAAGAAACGTGCCTGTAGAATTATTCTGTAAAATGAAACGCGATCCGTTAGTCAGATATTTCTGCAGTAATGTGTTTCGTCAGTTTTAATTTACAACTTTTCAGAAGGAAGTTCTTTCAAGTTCTGAAGAATGGAAAGAACGTGGTCGACGCAGCATTGCGCCCGCAATTATCAACTCGTTCTTTTCGCAGAGTTGATTTCCCCTTTTTAAGTGAAACGATTATACTTGTTGCTCGTGCAAGCTAATTTATTGTCCGGATGCCGAAAGAAGCTTTTAAAAGTGTAACTTCGTTCCCTAGCCTAGTAGACGCGAGTAGCTCCCCTAGAAACTTGCCCCGTCGCTGCATGTTGCAAGCTACAGTGTACTTTACAACAGGTGTCTTCTGCCCAGCCAGCAAAAATATTCTGCTCACGAACGAGCCGTCGCGGTTCATCGATTCCGAGGGACTGGCGTACTATAAAAATTCTGGCCACTCGAGGGCGTACCCACGCCGAACTATTTGCCTTCCATTAGGAATATCTCTCTGTAAACGGATCGATCTGCCGTTCGAAGTTCGCGCTACGTTTCGCGAGGTGGAGCAGAGTTTGCCCTTGTTAAAAATGATATCACCGGCGCTGCGAAAGGTCGCATCGATTTTCCAGTTACGTAAGGTCATGATTTTGCATAAGTTTCGATAACTCACATGCGACCGAAAACGCCACTTCAATTACACGATTATACTTGACGTTGGGATCACGGTTAACGCGGCGACTTTCAGGTGAAAGTTCGCAACTTTCAACGACTTCCTGTGTCTGCGCTGGTATAAGCGTCGGGAACTTCATATCGATCGAACGACTTCGTAAGAAGTGCCTTTCTTTCTCCATCTCTTTCAGGCATCTATTCACTTAGCTTCCACGACTTCATCTGGAGGGCCGCGTTGTTCGACCCCTGACTTTTCAGAGGATCTGAGTCACCGTTCCCATGAATCTCTAGTCTCGTAAAAGTGGAGAAATCGCGGAATTATTGATTCGGTTGCTAGAAATTGGAGGACACCAACGCGTCACTTAAGCGAGGAAATGCCACGAGGAAAGTGATTTCGCAGTGTAGGCGTTAACCGTCTTGGAGGGATTTCGGTAACTGAAATGCACAGACCGAGGTAAAGCGCTGGATTTTTATCTCGGCTTTCCACCTAACTCAATTTCTCTCGCCTTTTCCTTTATAGAACACAAGGGGAAAGTAAAGGGAGCATCTGTAGTTGAAATTCCTCGATTTTATTTTAGCAAACTTTCCGAGCATCGTTGGTAATTCAGACGACATTTTCATAGATTTTCTATTACAGGTAATGCGTTTTACGCGGATTCGAAATCTGAACAGGGGGTTTTACGATTCTTATAGATAAGTTTATAACATCGTGGCTGATTATCTATCATCCTCCGGACTCCTTTTAGCGCTAACGCTTTCTATCTGTTTTCCCTGGCTACCTTCTTGCGTCTGCCCCATCGATTCTTCTTTTTTCCTCGATGTTATTCACGTGTCAACCTTAATGCACTTAAGGCAATTACCGGGTTTTAACTTCATTAGATGTAGCGCTAGTGTAAACAGGTGCACTCTGCCGGATGACGTGCAATTAGTTACTCGTAATCCCATTACCGCGTAAGGGACGATCGCTTAACGGCCATTCGTGAATAATGCCTATCGATTCTGGGAAACTTAGGCTCCACTAAACGCGCACCTTTAGGAGGCTTCTTAAATGTTCTCACGCATGGGGGCGATCTAATGGCTTTGAATTGCATACAGAGGTGATTGTTGAAGTCATACAACTATTCCCCTGTTTCGACGGTAGGTTGATAATGATAGCGTGATTACATCATACTACGATATATTAATGAGGGTAATACAGTGTGCTAGCTAGTATTCAATGTATTTGTAGAAACAGATTACTTCCGTTTTGAAAACTTGTGTCTAAAATATATAATTTGAAAGAATTCATCAGTGGCACGATGAAAATTGGTCTTAATATTCTGCGAAATATAACGGAGAGTAATTCCTAATGTTGCGGTAGAAGAAAGTAATTACAGGAGTGCAGAACAATAAAGAAATGTTTAAAGTAGCTAGTAACACTTAATGTTTAGGTCCGAAATTGTCCATTGACGATCTTTTTTTTTTAACTCAGATGTGAAATCGAGACGAAGGATTTCAAAGAATTTCGAAACAAGGTAAATATCTTTCGAATAAACTTTAGATCTTACAATCTTCTGTGTGCACTGAGGCGCGTCCCCCAGAAAACGCTGCGCAAACACTTACGGCCAACGTGCTCGCGATACGATCGACGTGTTTTACCTTCAGGACTACCAAGAGTGCCACTAAATGTCAGCTGTTTTTTCGATCGAGGGCACTCGACGATTAAATGCCATTTTTCGTTTTTCTTTTCTTTAAGTCGGTCAAAGTTTGCGGTATATTTGAGACACTCTAGACGCACGCCGAAATTTCTTAACCAAAGACAGAGATGAAGATCTCTCAACGATTTAAAATAAATTTAACTCGTAGAAAAACGCAATTACATCTAACATTGGAATCAATTCCAGGAAGAAGAATGTTTAAATCATCACTGACCATTGCTCAGCCGACGGAGAACTTGTCACAGTAATTCATTCGATGTCAGAGCAAAACCAGCATCGAACTGGCTCAACTATATCGTGATCACTGAACTCCCCAATGTTTTTCATTCGAACCGGAATCGCGAGACTGTATCGCACGATCCCCGTGTACGTGTCGATCGAACTTGGATTCTATCTCGCCCTTTCGAACGCGACGATGGCTGGTCGACAACGGTGCAGCGTGCTCGCGTTTTCATTTCCATCCATGTTTCGCCCGTGTCATTGCTTTCTGGCGGCGCGTTGACATCGAGGAGAACGAAAGCTCCCCCGGGTTCCACGGCGTCGAGTGACCGCGAAGCACCCACGCAACCCCGACGACTGTTTGAAAACAGGGCTGGCCGTCGAGCGTATCGCTCGCGACCTCCCCCATGTCGAGCTTGCGCCCTGAAGTTCCGTGGCGTTTATGGGGAGCTGCACGATTTGCCATTCTTGCGCCGAGACCACCTAACAAAAGCGCCAGCAAAGCTCGAATTTTCCGCGGGCGACCGCCTACGACTACCTCCTCGCTCCTGCCCCCTCGTCCTCGAGGACAGATTCTTGCGTTTAAGGGTCGATTAATTAGAAGATGAACAAGTCGTTTGTCGAATTCTCCGGTTCCTATGATCCATTAGGTTCGCTGTGGATAGAATGAAAGGATTCAAATGAACTAAGAACATTTCTCTTCGCCTAGTAGAAACGGTGGGGTTTGTTGGACTGTTGGTTGAGAGTTGGAGTAGTTTATTTGTTAGAAGCGAAAGGTAGGGGTAGGTAATGAGATCGTTTTGAATATCAAGGTGCACGTTTCAGTAAGTGAGTAGTACCGGTATGTTTTAATCTAAACTTCGAGCAGTCTGGTTTGATTAATTCTATGAAAGTTCAATGTATATCGTACGTCGTATTTATTAGGAATGTTTCTGAAAGCTGAAGCGATACCTGCCCCGTGAACATTGGAGTGATTCAGTGAATAACGTGCAACTGATACGCAATGCATATGACATGCATAAGTGTTCTGCAGGAGTCAGTAATAACGTACAGCTTCAGTATGGAGTTTCAAGTACCAGAAGCATTCATTGTGTACATGTTGCACAATAGTTTCTCCAAGTTCCCAGCTTCCGACAGGTTCCCGCGGAGCTTTAAATGCTCGCGAAATTCATCGAGTAACAAGCGTAATAATTTTATACAACACTAGCTTTACTACTCGGCTTCGTCGGAAATTTACATTCTGATTTTATAAAAGAAATTATTTTCTGGGTTTTTTGTGAGAGTAGTCACATTCATCTGGATTAGCCAGGCACTATGAACCAGGCAATTGGAGCACTGATTTATTTAGAAAAGGGACAAAAGGGACACGTTGAAACGAAAAATTGTTCCTGGGATGGAATTTTCACGTGGAACTCGATAGCCTTTGGAATTCGTTCAGCTTTTTTCGTGTGTTGTACGGCTGACACGGCAGAGGAATTTCTCGTTCGCTCCAGATTTCATTACCGTGACACCATATATTCGAAAGCTCTCAAAAGATCAATCGCGCATGGGCTTGAAAGCTTTTCGAGTGATTGCCACTGTTACATAGGCGAAATTCGCAAAGCAAAATTGTACGTGCGCTCGCCGCGCCCGTCCCTTCAAATTGAAATGAAATGCCTGGTGCTGGTTCAAACATTTTCGCTTTGAAAATTTCCATCAGCTGTACGTCCAGTGTATCGTTGCACCGCGGGGCAGGTAAAGATTTGTTGGTGATCTCAAAGGGGAATTGGCCAGAGGGTGGTTTAAAGGGAAAGATCCAATCGATTTAACAGAAAACGTGTTTCTATGTATTTCAAACGAAATGGTACAATCTTTTATTTACAATAGTCCGTTAGTTTATCGCAGAACGAGTACGTTATACGTATGTAATATCTTATGTACAGTATTCAAGATGTAATGGTACGCGTGAAGCGATGGTCAAAGGTATTTCCCTCGGTGAAGATTAAAATCTGAAGGTGAAGAACTGGGAAGCTTTGCCTTCATTTTTCGGCTATCTATAGGAGATAGAGAGAGAGAGAGAGAAAGAGTGAGAAGAGGCAGAGAAAGGGGTACAGGTGAAGATAGGAAAGGAGGAGAGAGAGGGACTATGATCTAAGAAATCGCGATTGATTGAGGTATGAATAGAAGAATGCTGGAGAAGAGATAAGAAGAGGGCAGTAAGAGGATTGATATAGCATAGCTTAAGTATAGTTAGTGCAGGTACTGTTAGAATAATCAAGTAACATGCGATACAGCGTATTATACATAATTATCGATAGAAATAGACTTTACATTCGTCGCCGCTTTCTAATCTTGTAACCGTTTGCAATTCTCTTTCTCCGCTTCGTTGTTTCGCCCGTTCCCGAAGCATCCGGTGGCTTTCGGCCGCTCGTATGAAACCACTCGTTGAACAACTTCCAATAATCCCGCCACTGTATCACGTTTCCCTAGAAATTCGTATTATCTATCTAATTGCATCGACGTCTTCTCCAGCGACTGTCAATTATTCCCGCTAAATGCGGCTCGTAACTCGATGGTCACCCGCGAGGCTCTAATCGACTAATGAATTGGCACTAAACCGATCTGATATGAGAGATATGGAAGTGCTTGCAGACAGGCGAGCTCTCATGGATCTTTCAGGATTGTCTGCGTGACGCTCTGCGATCGTCGATACTCGTAGGCACCTCGATCAAGCACGGTGACGTCTAAATTGCGATTTACGCCGAACTATCCCGCGATCTAGAAACTGTCACTTCGATCGAACGCTACACTTTAAGAATCTGTTCCCTCTTCCCCATCAATCTAAGAGCGCCAGCAATTGTTCCACGGTTTAACGCAGCCATTCTGACGTTCGATCCTTGAAAACCTTCGGTTTATCTGACGCTGCAATCGGTGCAGAATCAACTGGCTGTTCAAGGCCACTGCTATCTCCGCGACATTATTCAAACATCCCCGTGATTCAAGTTTTTATAGAAGAAACAGCCTAGGGCGACCAGTTGATCTCGTTTCAATTGTAGCTATAAAAGCGCCTCGAATCTCGTTGAAAAGAAACATTCTCTCCGTCTTTCGTGCCGATCGTACACGTTGGCGTCTCGTGAATCGAGCATCTTGAGTAAATGTTTCACGCGACTGAAGGCGCAAGAGAAGAAAAGTCCCTTGAACGTCGTTCGACGCGCGATTTGAATGGCGTGCTCGATCTGCAGATCGCTGGCACGTGGTAACGGAAATCGATTAGCAAGCTTCGAGTGGGGAATGAGTGCCGAAACGCGGGGTCCGTTGGCATTCATCTCTCTGGTGAGAGCGGAAACACGCCAACTCGATGGACGCCTCGTGTAAGGCTGATTAAGGATTCACAACCATTCTAGATGTACGGGGTCGCGACGTAGTTTTCCGTACGCTTCGAAACAACCGTGCGAGTTCGGTGAGTTATTTTAGCGCTGTGTTCACGTAATGCCAATGCTTGGAAGGTTCAACAATTTATTAGTATCGTCATATGTAGCACTATGCAATTTGTTAAGAATGAACGTTCTACAACTGAGGCATCACTGGCTCTATGGGACATATTGACGTTGGTATTTAGCTTAATAGTACTGAATTTCTGGTAGAGACTCTTGATACGCAAGTTTGCTTCCTGTACATGGTATTTCATAACGTGTAAGCCTAATTTCAGGAACGATTTCAGCACGCCAACGAACTAAGAATAAGGCAATAAGAGTTTTTTACTCAAGAGTGAGTGATATTTGATCTTACTGACTGTTACTAAGTATTTTCGTATCCAAATGTCCATTGTGGTATATTATATTGTAGGAGAAAAAGGGAAAAGCTCGGGCGATGGGACTCGAAACCACTATCTTCGGATCCACGCCGCGCTGGCCAACCGCCTTAACCGATTCCCCCAAAGTCGACTCCCCGAGATCTTCGTGTTTCGGACTCTATTTAAGGCGCGCCACCTATGGTGCCACACTCGCACCTTAAGCCGTTGTTATACGCCGAACTCCTACAATATGAACCCTTCTTCTACAATCTTGCGTGCTGAATTCAAACCTGATATCATGGTCGCGGTTTATGAAACGTCCTGTACAACAGAGAGACGTGATATTGCGAGGTGTATTTAGGTTGGTGTTGTTGGTGATTAATTCGCTAAATGTGCTCGACTACGTCGCGTTGTTTCGCAGCTTATGGAACGCAGATCGCTCGTCCCTTCGAAAATTCAACTGAAAAGAAACCGATATCTACAGCTGTAAACTACTGTACGCACAGCGCATGCTCGCGTGCGTGCAGTCGCGCTTTACGCGAATATATCGTCGCCTACCTAGTACCACGACGCGACTGGCGTCCGCGTAAAAAATTGGTAACAATTCTTTATATCAATCTCCGTACGATAATCGATTATATTCACAGACTTCGCTTACAGACTAGACTTAACCTACGAATTCTCTTTTTTGGTGCGAAGACGAATCCTGGAGGCGATCGCGTCACATTTCAACTTGCCTCGTCCCTTTCGCGCCGACTCAAAATCACAAATTCTAGAAGGATCGGGACGTTTCCCCTGTTCAAAGATTCGCTGCAAAAATAGGCTAATCGTCCACCCGTTCTTATTTACCTTTACAATCTTGTTGAAGATCTAACAGTTCTATTTGCTTATTAAATTTCAAACGGGGATGCAGCTTTTCTTCCTACCGCTTCGTTTCTTTTTTTTCTTCTTCAGAGCATTAAGATTATCGCGAAAGAAAGTGGACACACGAAAATGGCACGAGCCTACGCAGGAATTTGATTTTCTTTTTACTTTTAGAATGCTCGACAAGTTTTCTCCGCAAAAGTAGCGGCTCGTCTTGCCCTCTTCAACGTTCTTTCCGCTTGATTCACTATCGACAGAGAGCCCATACATCCTCAGACCTCGGTATCGCGATTCTCCAAGTAGCAAACACTTCCAAGAAATGCGTTTCGCGCCGTGAAACACTCCAATCTAATATCATTCTCGCGCGACGTTGCATCAAGCAATATTCCATTGGAAGAGTGAAATTCCTCTCAGATACTCGTGATTTATCATTCATAGTTTCCAGCGACGCGACGTTTGGACCGAGTCTGAGCGAGCATGGCTTACAAATACATGTACACGAGCAGGTATCACTTATCCTATTACAAACGAATGCTGCATGTTAAAACGTGCCACACTTGACGTGTACTATTCCTTACGCTTAAGTTTATCACGTTTTAGGAAGGCGCACCTTTTTCCATACTCCCGGATCTCGTCTGGAATACTGGTAGATGATTGAGAACTGAGCCCTCTCCGCTCGAACGCCGGCCTACTTTACCTCGTAAATCCCGCGGTCTCGTCAATCATTATTTGCGCTCTCGTATAAAAATCTCGCGACAGGGCAGGCCCGACAGTTAAAAACGATCGCCGCGCGCTTCAAAAATCGCCGAACGAGATTATCCGGTTTTGGTTCCACGGTATTCGGTGTAAAAATATCGCAGACATCTGGTTAGCATTTTAGAGGGAAGTACTTTGAAAAATACGGATAGAACTTTCGATGTACGATCCCGTGCCGAACACTTGGGAATCGTAGCTTGATCACGGCTCATTTCGCGGCTTGTCACGAGGGGGGGGAGAATCTTTGAGAAAGTATTGCCGACGATAAGGACCATCGTCTCTGATTTATTGCAATTTTTAGAAAAGTTAAATGACAATTTCAGCTGTATTACAAGCGAGATTTAACAGTGCGAAAGTAGCGCTATAACCAATTTGTTTATGTCAGTGAAAGAAGTGGTTTAAGCGATCGGTGAGGCTCAAAGATTCGTTATAAGCATTGAAAGTAGCGTAGGTACGAAATAAGTCAGCCATGTCGAGACTACGAACGAACCTTATCTGTTCGTTACCAAAATGTCCCTAACACCGCTGTCGCTTCAGAAGGATCGCTTAAATTTAGAACGTACAGCGCGCAGCAGGCTTCTCACTGATATCTTCGGCGTCACTCCCTCGCAGGGGGGTGAGCCCTTGGTAGCAGTCAGTATTCCTCCTCGTCTTCCTCGAACTCGTCCTCTCCCAGGATGCTGTAGGAGTACAACAGAAAACTTGTGATAGAAAGGGAAGAGGAATCTCCACATAGAACTACGATATAGAGTATTGCTTCGAGGAATTGGGCACAGATTTACCCACAGAAGTTTCAGTTATCCGGGTAACAAGCTCGATGCTTCCCATCTGTTTTCAATCTCTCAGGTAAAATTCTAATTCCTCGATGCAATTCTGGAGTGACAACAAGGTAGGGGTTCATCTAGCCACACTGGGCACTGCATACATACACGTTACTTACTCTTCCTTCCTGGCGTATTTGTCAATGAGATTGCGACTCGGTCCCCCGCAAGACTTGCCCATAGGTGGGCAGTACCAGAAGCACAGCACACCGAGGGACACTCCGAAAAGAACCGTGGGCACCACTAAGGCTAGCACCAGGTGCCTTAAATTTTCATCCCAAGAGTACCTGGAAACATACGAAACATCTGAATATTATCTCAGTAGTTTACAAAGTATCGTAGGAGAGACCAGTTCGGCACCCCTGAAAGTGGGAATCGGAGAAAAATTGGTTATAAGAAATTGCAGGGTACAAGAAAGCTGCTATCGTTCGGTTGAAAATTTTCTTGCAAGCAAAAGAACACTGGGAAGTTAGGGGTTGCATGTGGCAGTGCATGAAAATTTAAATCTTCTTCTATTTATAAGTGTCTATACTCGTCTGCGGATCAATATATAAAATAATCACACGACGAAGGTAGAAAATGGCAGCTGGAGTTTCTAGTGACCGAAACGTGCCTCGCTGATTCCGTAACGAGGGATTTCGTCGAAGGGTAGTTTCTAGGGCAATTGGGGAGAGTAAACACGCCAATAGATTCGAATCTCTAGAGAACTGTCGCGACCCAGCCTATTCTGTTCCAGATGTGGATCGGGCATGGCACGCTTCGTGCTTTCGTTCGCGTTACATCCCACGGAACGCGATGGGAACGTGTAATTGTACCTTGCGACGACGGTCTCTGGGTGTGTTCTGCTATAATAGCAGGGGAATATCTTGCCCATGTTCCCGTATCCATACTTCTTGGAGAAATCGGAGCAATTCACCCTGGGCGGGTAACCGCAGCCTTCCGTGTTGACGAAGAATTTCGTTTCGTTCAGGTCCCACGGAATCGAGCCGAATGGCTTCGCCATGAATTCCTCGTACGGCAGCCTCGTGTAGTTCACTCTGATCTGGTGACAACGAAGAGCGGCGCTGGTGCAACCTGCAATCATTTACCACCCCTGAGGACAGCTCGCATCGACCTAATTCACTAGCTCGATTGCATCTACTATAATTCTGTATTACAAGATAGTATCGAGAATAGTGCCGCCAGAAATAGAATGGAGATGGAGATACGTCCCTTACAAACGATTGAGGCTAAACAACTATGAAATAGCGACGCCAATTGAGACACTAATGAAGTTACTTGTGTAAAGTTTTCCAAGGAGCAGTAATCGAGCGATCGCGATATTACCTTCTCTGCAGCTTGCCCACGAGCAGTTCTTCAGTCCCTCGGCGTAAACGTGATCAGTGACAACACAGGCCACGGCGTGAGGAGAGAAATCGGACAGAATCGTGGAGATCGCTGGCTCGACGACGAAGGGGATGAGAAAGAGGAAGGCGAAAACGGCAAGAATGGCTGTAGTGCCCAGGCAGAGGGACGTGTAGAATTTAGCTTTCTCTACCAAAGACGCGACTTCCACCGCTGGTAGTACTCCGCCCGCGGTGGTGGACTTGGTGTCCTCTTCCTGGGCGCCCATGATAACCGTCGACTCGTCGGACTCAATGATTGCTCGATTCTTCGGGTCCCTGGGACCCAATTGCCAACTTCTAAAGCTCCCTGTACTTCCAAGACTTTCACTGCCGACCCCTTCTTCTCGCCTCCTGCGGCGATACCAGCGCAATTTTACTTCTAGCTTCTTAACGAATTATCTTGCTCGTACTTTGTGATTGAAGCGATCGGATAGATTCGTAGGCCAACGCTGAGCTTCGACTGCCAGTGGTATCTGTTCTCGTTTCGATTAATCGTACAGTAAGCTGAAGAGTTTGAAATACTTTCAGATGATTTAACGAAGCAACGCGACGAATTGCTGCTAGTGGTGCAGAGAACGTTCCCGATCAATCATATACCAGCAACGCACGTCCTTCGGCTCTCAAAAGTGTTCGGTGTGTACGTGTGTAATTAAGAATATCAGGTTAGTTAGAGGTATCGTATAATGAACGTTCCTTATCTACATGTCACGGCGAATCAATCAGTAAGGGGGACACTTAAAAGCTACCGACGAATGTCACGTGTAAAAGACGCCGAATTGTCTTGTTCGTTTAGTTCGTTTTGTTCCGTCGTATCCAAAAGTATGCTCGAGTCCAGATTCAGGATCCCCCCATTGCCAGCAGGGGAGACATAAGCGAGAGCTGTGTCGCGCAAACGTTTTCGCACGAGCTCCTCGAAGCGATCCGCCCCGCGTGTACGCAGGACACGTGTGAAAAGAAGCACGTGTGCGCTCTCGAAAAGTATTCTGTGCAGGCAGTGCAAGTAGGAAAAATCTTTGCTTTGGTACACGCTTCGCTTCTCTTGACCGCTTGCTCTCTTTTTTGCCTTGATTTCTTGGATGGTTTTGCTGAAGTATTTGTGTTTTGTTTTTGGTTTTTTGCAAGATGAGAATTTTAACCACGCGTTCCCCCCCTCCCCACACCTTAATAATGCCCGCGCAGGGAGAATATCGACTGACGAGCCGGACTCTCCTCCAGGAGGGGAATGCCTGTTAACAGAAAGAAATTGCCGTTTAACAAATGCACAATTATTGCTCTGTATCCTTAAAGCTAGATAACCGTATAGGCTTTCCCGAGTTATCAGCTAAGGTGGCTGTCTAAGAAACACTTCACTGTAGATCAAAGTTCACTTGACCCCTTTGGTGTACTATATCTTTGGTACAAGAATAGATGAAGGTAGCTACTATGTACACAAATTATTCCTCAAACTACCGAAAATTTAACAAGTCTGATTCACGGAGGGAAATATAGCATTGTACTTTCGGTGTCTCAGTAATAAGAATAATATTCCTTCCTCCCAATCATGCCAACTTTCATACAAATAACCCTTTCATATCAACAACAGTTCGTCGAGTAATTACATCACTGCTCTCAAACTAAGCATACCGTCCCGGAAGCAAATGACCATACTTTGCGAGCTTGTATTACTCATCCCGAGGATGAGAATCGCATATAAGATATCATAGCTCCTTTCTCATCTTCGACATGAATTTAACGAGCTCCAATTTTGCCATTCGCTTCCGCGACACCTTGCGCGCGAACAGTATCCTCAATCATGAACGATTCTCAGTAGATGCTTGGACGATACGTGCGATCGTTGGACGATCGCCTGAAAATACATTTCATAATCGAAATTGCAGTGTTCGTCGTCCCATCGTTTAACGATTCTTACGTGACGGATCTCAGAGCGCCATAGCAGAGTTTCCTCCGCCAGAATCCCCTAGGCTACCGGAAGCGCTCTTCTCTATCGACGTGAGCGCAGCACCGGCGCTGCCTTTGAATCTCATCTTCGCGTCGTCCCCGACCACCACGGACCTTTGACAAAAGATCAACGTCAGGCAACTAACGACAAACAGAATGCTCGGCAGCAGCAGCGCGATCAGGAAATCCTTGTACGTGGTCTCCAGGTCGAAACGGGACACCACCACCTCGGTGTTGCCCTCCGCGTAGAAACAGGGGAATCTGGCGCGTGCGTTATGGTCTGACCCGTCTTTCCCATACTCGTGTAGGAAATCCCTGCACTCGTCGCGGAGGGTGTTGACGCAACCCTCCAGATTGATCAGCAGGCGACTCTCATTGGCGATGATCAGATCCTGCTCAGGCGGCGCGACTATTCTGGTCTCGTCCAGCGGCTTCGTCGCGAATATATTCAGATAGGACAGGTACGTGAAATTGGTGAGATCGGTGAGAAGGTCCTTCTCGAGGACGGACCCGTTTATGCAATCCACAGCCTCGACGCCCAGGGTGGAATTGAAGATTCCATAGCAGGACGCCATCATCACGTCGCCACGGTCCTCGTGCCAGATCTCCCGGTTCGTCAGAACGTCTATCGCCCTCTCGCACTGGCTCAGATATACCTTATCGCCGGTCAGTAGTATCATATTCTTGTTCCTGGTAGGGATATCCACGCACCTGCGGTCGCAGTTGTAAGGGGTCCTGATACGTTCACAAGTCCCGCGATTGCAATTGAACAAACCGTCTATGTCTATGCAAGTGATCTTGCCGCGTCTGCCTGAACACTTCATCGGTGGATCGGTGTCGTGGAATATGCACTCGAACGCGTCCGTTATGTTGATGCACACGCCCGAGGAGCAGTTGAACGTGCCGGTCAGATTCCGACACTCGTCGGCTATGCATTTCGATTTCTTGGCGTTCTCCTGATCGATACCGTAGCAAGTCTTGTTCGTGGTGTTGGTGCAGTTGGCCAGTATTATCGTGGAGCCGTTTCTGCGGAGGTTTACGTGGATCTGGACGCAGGGGCCGGACGTTTTCGACAGGCACCACTCGCCGCAGCTGCCCCAGTCGCAGTTGTCGGCGTTCACCGCTCGAATCGTCGTGCACATCACCGGCACCTCGCTGATGCCAGATTTAAAGGCCCTTGTGCTTGGCATGTAAATCGCCACGGTTAAATATACCAGAGCGACGGAGGATAAAACAGCCGTCATCTGGCATATACAGATCGTCCCGCAGATCCGGCCGTCCTGCGGCGGGATCACCAGGTTCTCCACTGGCACTTGCTTCGGCATCCTGCCGAATTGTTCGCTTCGACCACCAAGTGATACACAAAGGTGTATTCAATGAGTTCCCATCCTACGTCAGGCTGTTCATCGTCGTTGGTTACACAAATCGCTGGCCTCTACATCGTCGTCGCCACAGCGGACACACTGCTTCCTGTTTCTTTCGATGGTCCCTTCGGCTTATAGTCAAACTGTAACTACGGGCCTTGCGGTTCGCGGTACGAACGCTTTATCGATAGCTCGGTTTATAGAGTTCGCGGGCTGTACGTACCGCCAGTGATATGTCCCATGGAAACGAACAGCCTGACGGTTCAACAGTTTCTCTCCATCGCAACGGCACACTTTATCGTGCCCCCCAGCTGTCGATTGATCGACCTATCACCGCCCTCGAGGCTGTAGTACCAGGCTTCTCTGGATTTCCAGTTGGTCTCGCCGCTCTGGAGGCGTTTGGGGCAGGTCAGCTGGCGGGCGATCGACGTTGGGATTGCCGATTATTTCGATGGTACTCAAGGCCAGGCAGAGGATTCACATCGCGAAGACGAATGTATCCGCGTCGGCGTTGCTCGCGAGTTGAAGCCACGGCGTTCTTTTCACGGCAGGACGAGGCTGGCCGCGCGCGTGTTCTGCTTTCGGTCGCTTTGCGCCTCGTGTGAGGTGCGCGGACAAAAAGCTCCAACGGCGGCGCGCATCGATCGTTCGCGCGCACATGCGCCTGGCCGAACTGCAACCACACCGTGCACTGCCGCATTTGACGTCATTGATGTACCGCCGAACCATCGGGATCATCTCTGTTGCGGGATGATCGTCCAGAGATGGCGGGGTCCGGTGGATCCTAGCGGCCAAAAATTGAATCTAACGAGGCGGAACGTCCTTGGTAAAAACGTTATTTCAGAATCGAGTTCCACGGCCATAGGAATTAAAATAGCACCTCCCAGATCGATGGTGTCTTTTGATAGAGTCTGCAACAATCTGCTTGAATTGTTGCAGAATTTTGTGGGCTTCTATGAAGTAGAAAGCACATTTTTAATCGAGCTAGAATGGACAGTCCACTGTGTTCATTGCCTTTAAAATTTTCGTGCTTGCCGTGGGATCGTAAATATCGATCAAAGATCTTTGTATCTTGGTAGTCCACTTGCTTCATTCAGGAAGAGTTTCAAGTCCTCTGTTAAGGATATATTAAAACATTTCAGTATCCAGGTTATCAGCTGAAGTAGAATGTTTATCCTCGGTCTCGATGTGTATTTGATAGTTGAGAGCTCAATTCATGTGCAGCCGTTTGCATGTCGCAATGCTGCATGTCAATGCAGAGCGTCATGGAATAAAAATTACTCGAATGCACATTCAGGGAAACTAGGTCGAAGATCAGCCCCGTCCAAGTTTCTTTAATCGTTTCCAGCGAAACTCGGTGTTTTAATGAAAGTAGCGCAGATTTAGCTCGTGTGTCATAAATATATCGTTTATTATTACGAATGATCCAAGTGGTTATGTAACTTGAAACGTAGTCACGATTTCCCAGACAAAAGTTCCGCTGGAAGATATCACGGTTCGTAGGCGTTTTCGAAAGGAATAGATAATTAGTAGGAAAAGGAATCGTTTCTGATATGGTACGTATTTCCTCGCGATATTCTGTCAGGAGCGCGTTACTTTCTTCCATGTCCCACACCTACCATCGTCGTAACTGTGACACAGTTTGCCTAGCTATAGGGCTTTCTGAACAAGTGACACAGTTTCAACAGCAAGCAACAGAAGCATGAAATACAAAAAGCATAAAGCTTAAGGCACTAACGCGTAATTAATTTCATCTGTGCACAAATGTCTCCTCCCCATCTTCATCACCTTACATTCCGCTTTAAGCACACAAAATCGACTACCCCCCGAAAAAAACATAACATGCATTTCAAAGAGAGCCTCCTTTTAAGGGGCAACGCCACGATGATAGGCCAAAAATGATAGGATAACTTTGGAAGCGATTTTAAAGAAATTCATGAACTGTATTAAAAATGTAACACAAGGTTCTTATGATATGTATAAAGAAAAACAAAACACATTTTTTTCAGACTTTTTTAACAAAAAATGGCGACGTAATAGTCGCACCAGTCGACACTTTTTTCCATTGGAGTCGTTCCACGGTGGAATTTTTCATTTCCACACCGCTGGACCTAGAACAGAAAGAAAAAATGTTTTGTAACCTGCACACAAGATACTAGAGAAGTACCCAAGATTTCGAAAAAAAAACCTTCGAATTTTCTCATCGTCTTGAATTTTCTAGCAAAAACAGGATTATTTTCAAATGTTCGCCATTCTTTCAAAAGTGAATATTTGTTCGAAACCTTGGGTATTCTATAGTATCCAGTGTGTAGAGTACAAAACTATTTGTCTTTTTGTTCTCGGTCCACCGGTGTGGACATGAAAAATTCCACCGCGGAACGACTCCAATGGAAAAAACGTATCGGCTAGTGCGGCTATTGTGCCGCCACTTCTTGTTGAAAAAAATCTAAAAGAAAAGGTTTCTTGTTCTTCATACATTTCAACCTTATATTACATGTTTAATAAAGTCCATTAATTCATTCAAAATCTCCTCCAAAGTTATCCTACCATTTTTTGCCTATCACCGTGGCGTTACCCCTTGGGCCATAATTCCACGTATGTTAAACAAATCTCCTAGCTGAATTATAATAACATGTGGTTCGGAAGCTCCAGCACCGCGTAAGGATCCATAATTACTGCAATTACGTGGCCTCTCGCGAGGTCGTAGGCACCTTCCAGCACGAACGGCGGGAAAAAAAGAAATATGAGTTTTCAGAACCCTGGAAAGTACCGGCGCAATGTAAAATCGCGCGAGTGTGGGAGGTAACGCGTGGATTTCCATCGCTGCGAGTTAAAAGTCGGGATCGCGATAACGCCTGTTCCCGGGGACGATTTAAATATCAGCGAGCAGTTTCCATAATATGTACGCCGCGGTTTCTTTTATTAATTGCTGGGCACTCGAAGCCGCGGCGAGGCTGCGACACAGTTCCCTGCCGCGATAGGACTTTCCACGCGGCCGGCACAGCTCGCGACGCGGGGGAAACGAAATTAGAATCGAGGGAGAGAGAAAAAAAAAGGAAGAAGTGGAGGGCTCGACGCGTTAACACGTAATGTAGTTTATCGAGCGTCAGCCGCAGACGGTGTGGCGCCTTCAGCTTTTCGCCGTGTTCTTTGTGACCCAGGCTCCAGCACGCGTGTCTGGCCTGCCATTTGCAATTCCACTGCTCCACGGGCGAGAATTCGCTCGCGCCATGGCTGGCAATTCTTACGGGGTCCCTGGCGATTTGCATTCGGCGGGGCTAGCCTCGTTTCGCGAGCACCCAGCAGCGGAACGGGTATTAAAAACGCTTCGAGCTGGCACGAATATAAAACGCACGGGAACTCCGCTAGGCATCGACGTCGCTGTAATATCGAGCAGTCGCTGAGTTACTATCCAACGTGAATATCGAAACGTAAATGGACAGTCGGGAAATTGGTTGCGCGAGCGCGTGGAGAAAGGCAGCGTACGTTTGCTTTTACATGATTCGTGTTTTTATTAAAAGAGACTGTAGTTTCACTTTGTTTATCTAGCCGGAAATTGCTTCTTTTTTTTTTAAATTCCATGCTTCGAAGTGTCTGCGCGTAGTTGATGTCTGGTACCACAACTACGCCAATGCCTATTTGAATTCCTATGAATTACGGATGCGGTTGCCTTCAACCATAGGAAAGTACAAATCTGTGCGAATGTTTCTCGATGGCATGCAGGCTTGAGTGGAATCCTCGACATGCCTCGAATACCTCGGAGACTTTACCAAGCAAAATGAATTTCCCGACGAATCAGGATACAGCTTCTGAAATCTGTAGTAATTACACAAGCAGACCTTTCGAGAGTTAATGTATAAAATTGAGGACCTTGCAGCACTGTTGCAGCTCCATCTTTACCAACTTCGAGTAACTTAGAAGAAAAAACTGTTTATAAAATTATTGCTTCGACTTAACATTAAAAAGAGAACACCAATTGAAGAATATATTTTTTCACACAGTAAGTAATAGCTATTGAGTCGATAAGTTTTTATTTCTCTTTTTGGCGAATTCTTCAAGCCTGGAGCTGCCCGAAACGAAAGTATTGCACGAAACTGTAACGGCGCAGGTCCAAAATTTGCAATAAATCGGTTATCGGATTTGCTTGAATCGTGCACCAAACGATGTAGAATTTTTGTACGTACATTACACGTCGTAACTCAAGAATTGTAAAAAATGGAGTCGCACCTCTCTTGTCGCAAGGTCCTCAATAATTGAGACTCGATTGAACTTGCGCGGTAAAAGTCCTGTCACCGCGACAAATTCGATACGACAAATTCTAGATAATAATTTCGTTCAACGCTTCTCGTTTCCTCCAATTTTCTTTGTCCCCGGAGCTTCTAGTTAAGCAGGCACGGATCCTTTGTCCTCGTTGCTTTTTTTCCGTTGCTTCGTCTCCAGCGTTCTAGTTTGTCGCTGCTCGTTAAACCAATAGGACACTGTCGTATTCTCCGCGGGCACGGTTATAAATATTTCGGGGCTATCCCGTGTTCCTCTGATTTACAATGCTCGTAAATACGCGCGGGAAAAAAGCACTCGACTGTGCCGGTGCTTTTTTGCGAAGCGTGACTGTGTTCGGTTCGTGCAAGCTCCGCTTGGAATTCAGCATTCACCGCGAGGAAAGATTCTTCTTGCTTCCTTCGCATCGTCGGGGGAAACCTTTATCCTTTGAGTCCTCCGTTCGAAGTACTCGATGATATTATTCATTGAAGTTAATATCGTCGAAGGAAATCCTCTTTGCGGTGCTCTATGAAAAATGGCTGTGTGGTATCGATTATCGTGCATCGCCATAGGGACGATTTATCTAGCATCGCTCCTATACACAGTGGAATGTATAGACGGCTACAAATGTCGCATGGCTTTGAATATCTGCAAACGGGGTGGAAAAGCGACTGATTGCATAATCTCTGGCGAAAGTCGAAGGCTAGAGATTACCAAATGTGTCGAAATTGTGGAGCACAGCTTCTTCGCACGATAACAATGTCTTTTCTGTAGGTGTTCTTATCTGTGACATCGTAATGTATTTTAAGAAGATGCCTATATTCTTTGCAGCGGTATTACGATAGATTCTTTGCACACAGAATTTTTACTACGACTTTAGAGCTGAAGTTCATTTATAATTTATGGAACGTGTCACTGCACAAAGAAGGGTGTTCGTGTAATAATGAAAATATTAAAATTCGCTAAACTTTTCTTCTTACACTTCTGAGATACTCGCACCGGGAATTGCGCGCGTAACACTGCGATTTATAAAGAGAAAGCATCGTTTCGCGTTAAGACTTATTCATTGTCAAGGTGACAACGAAATAGGCAAGAATCAAACGCACTTGTACTACTTCGATTTACATCACATGCGACCCGATCTAATCAAGTTTCGACGTGTCTAAAGAGATCACAGTCATCCACGAATCGATACGTTACATAAAGCAACATTAAACAGAATCTGAAATGGCAGGCTCGATTCGGCGTCGAAGCTCGACCGCGTTTTTTCCCCTCGAAATCAAACGCCACTTAAACAACCGTACCACTGCAGGAGCCGGCTGCGTTTCTGTGACGCATCCTCGTGAACCCACTTAAAATTAGAAGCCACCGTATCAAACGGGAACCCACGGTATTTTATCACCACGTGCTGCGTCTAAGAATAGACGAGCTGTCAATGGCACAACGATCCGTCAGTCTAACTTTGTACAGGATCCGCTGCACGTTGCTCTCAGCGACTGAATCTCTCAATGAGAAGGAAGATGCAGCCTCTGCACCATATTAAAACTCTGCTGCACTGGAAACGACGCAGTAACGGACAAGGCGGGAGGCGAAGAACCGCGCGAATTGGAGGGTCCAGTGAACGATGAACCCGCGTTTATCGGTCGAGGTACCACGACGATCGAGCCGCAGATCCTCGAGCCAATCGAGACAATCCCGGCAGCGTATCGCGGAGGAATCACTTAACTCGAAGCAACCACCTGTCAAACAGTACGTCGCACGTTGTTTACACGAGCCTGGTGGAAGCGGAGCCCCCGCAAGCGAACCGACGAGCACCTCCGTCGCGGTGTCGCGTGTCGATAAACCGTTTTGTTCTCGCTTGACTCGGGAAACCGGGGCGAAAAGCGCGCGCCTTGCGGCGCACGAAGTCAACTGGGCGTACTTACGTTAATCGGCGATGATTCGGCTACTGGAAGAAGCCCCTGGAAAATCCGCTTTCCGCAGTCTCTCCCTGGTCTTCCTGGGGGAAACAAATATGGCGGCAGGCTACCACTGGAGCTTCGATGGCTCCACCTCGCTGTTGCCGTATCGTACCAGAAAATCAATACTCCTGTTGCCCACCAATACCATCGTGGCTTTTTCCTCGAAACGCGGCACCCGTCCACAGCCGCGGTATTTTCAGGAACGAGGACTTGGAATTATGTATAGGACGGCACGGAGAAGACCGGGGGGTACCAATCCGACCGGCTCCCTGTCCCTCTACGTTCTCTTCGTTCCTCTTCGTCCCGCTGGTCTGCCCTATTCAACGGTGGGAAAAAGTGGCCTGAATGGGAATCGGAAAATCAGATTTCCTGATCCCGTTAACGGGGGCTCACCGGCGACTACCGTTTTCCATTGTCGCTTCGGTTTACCAGTGTTTCTGCCTCTTTCTAGCGCTTCCAGGCCCACGGTAAAACACGGGTTCCTTTCAGCCAGCGTACCTCGGGGCGGTGCGTATAGCGATCAGTTTATCGGTACTAGGTAAATATGACTATTCCCGAGGGTATAGGGTATTGGTCGCTTTTATTTTTAACTTTTCCCTCTTATCCGCGCAGTTGTCCTATTCGTATCTTCTTCGTTGAAAATGGCCCTGTTTCAATTTCGTAGTGGGCTTTATTCTTCTCTACTTTCTTAAATTTATGACACATCTGTTTATGATAGCAGGAGATTAGTAGCCTGCATTTCATTGCTGGCGAAGTTTCACTGTTTAATTCCGCTTCGGTGGCAACATCAATCCGTCGGAATTTCGAATTCGATTTCGCGAGTTTTTCGTCCGTTTAATTGGCCAAGGGTGGGGGATAATTGCCGTTCCCGGGATAATAATGAAAATTACTTTGAGCCGAGCGGCCGGTCGCCCTTTTTAATTAATTAACTTCGCTTGTTACGACGATCGGTTTAATTAGCTACGTGGTCGCGGCTCGGAACACGCTTTTTCGCGAATCCAATTTTTTTGCCGCGGGTAAAGTGAATTGCGCGGTTTCGGTAATGAAATATGTAGCATCTGGCGGGGTGCGGATTTGGAATTTTAACGAGCCTAGTTCGATGGAGCTGGAAAGATCGGTGTTGGAATGTGAAATACTTAGTGCCTAAGGTAAATGTGCCCGTTATCGTTCAGTGCCCCCAGTCATCTTATGGTTCTGCAGACGCCTTCGATTCCTCCCTTCCTCTTTTCCTTTCGCAGGGAGCAGAGAGAAGCGATATTCGTCGTCGATAATTTGTTTGCTCGACCAGGTCCGACCAGGCGAGCCATCCAGTTGTGAATGAAGGCGCAAGGAAAGCTTTATTATGATTACCTTTCTTCCCGTGACGCTCCCGCTTTTCTCCGCGGAACGCGGACGAATAAAGACGGTGAAAAACCAGGCTGCCAGCGATTAATCAACGGGATTTCTGTCGTTTGTTTTGCCCCCCCCCCCCCCCCCCGTTATAAGTGTACGCGAGACCTAGTTGCTGGCTAACACGCCACGATACTAACGACTTGCGGCAATGATTTTTTCACTGATTACGCACGCGAAAATTCTTGGATCGCGGTAGGAATAGGGAACGAACAGGTGGCTTGTGGTACGAAGGGGTTAATAATTCGACGACTACGTATCACGTCAATATTTATTTTACTTAATCAACGAAATACATAGTTTCTGCAGAGTGGACAAAGCGATTTTATTACAATCAGCCTCGCAGCTTTGCAGGCTTGATTCTCAGCTGGATTTTGGTAATCTAAAAATTTCTTTGCCGAGAGATGCAACTGTTGGAATCTTCAAAAGTATATATAGATTTTAACAGGCTTATCTGCATCCTTTTACCTCTGTTTTTGCGCGACGAATGATAACTGGCTGGCAAAGGCGCGTTGCTTCTGCAGTAAGTAAATTAGAACGAGTAGGGTTGGCTTACGTGCCAAAGAAATTGGCGTGTGTCCCTGCCGTCGCCAGGGGAATTGATATTTCCGTAGACCCTGGTAGAACCGTGCACCTGCACAACGATATTCCGTAACCGTAACCGATACATCGCCGATGATACTTTTCACATTATGAAATTTCAGGGAACGCCACCCTCGATCCGAAAGAAGGGACACGTTACGTAACTTCCACATCGACTCGGCGTTTTCCATGCTTCGAAGTTGTTAGGGGCGGAGGTATTTGGTGCTCCTCCACGGCTGTGTTTAGATTTGGATCTAAAGGCTCGAAGCTACCAGGGATATTGTAGCTCCCGAGTTACGTTCCTTTTGCAGCCCTTTTAGTTTAGAGAATCATAAACTGATGAGGACTACTGTGTCCACACTTCGAAACACTTCAAAATCAAGGTGGAGCAGCAATAAAGAGATACGTGTCCCTTAGATTGTTGCGCTTAACAATGTAGTTCATAAATTAAAAAACAACGCGTCAGTTGGATATTGTCCCGCGTATGGCTGCTATAGCACGTTCATTACGATATTGTACTCGCTATAAACGGACAGTTGTATTTTTCTAGTTCCAGGGAGATAACGGTATTCCACGACAAGCGAGAGCAATTACTGCCGCGGAATTACCCGGTGCAATCGCAGAAGGGTCCAGCAGCGTTTCATTTACGATTAATGAAACCATTCATCGTCACCGAGCAAGTTTCTTTTTACTCGCCGTGAATTATCCCCTTCCCGATATCGTCGAATATTTCCTCTCGCCAGGTGTCCACGGGCCGTAAATGCAAATCGATGAGCGAAACAAAAAGTACTCGCTCGGACGGGCATTCATGCAGGTGAAATCAAACTCTGGGGCAAATAAACGAGTTACGACAGCCACAGCCGTTCTCCGCCCTTGCGCGTTATATTAATCACGTCTTTATGAAAAATCGGGGGTAACTCTACTTGGCTTTGACAGTGATTAACGTTGAAGACTCACCGCCAGCGTTTTATTCCTCGGAAGGAGATTTATCACGGAACCTTTCTTCTCCCAAATATCATTCTATCAAAGAATTAAATGATCGTCTCTACATCCCTAAAACATTCTTGGCTTCTGTTAAAGTCAAATTCATCACTCCAAGAATAAATCCGCTGAATGTGCTCTTCGCAAAGATCCCAGTAATTTCTCCTTAATCCTTTTATTTACCTACACGTCACGCATACCTACAGTTGCTTGGATTTTGCTTCATTGAGCTGTGACACATAGCGGGTTCGTCATCTTGTGGATGGAAAGAAGTACTCAGGCTATCGTGATCACCCCGGGCCAATTTAAATTGCTCGAATGGAATCCAACGGGTCACGTGGAACTTAAGAATACATTGAACTTTTTAATTGGCGTTCTCGTTACATTAGTTTGAACCGCCCAAGCGATTCCGCCTCGCGTTCCTCTAATTGCACCTGAACTCCCGCTCGGCGTTTTAGATTTATCGTCGTCATTTGCATTTGACGCATCGCGTAATGTATGCAGATTTTCCATGAAATCAGTCGCACGGAACGCTCGTGCGCCGGAAGTCAGGTGGGGAATTCCTGTCGTTGGAAATGATCCACAGGTCTCGCTTATCGCGACAATCGAAATCTGTCGCCCATTGCGCTCCTTTGAAAGAATTCCCACGTTTCCGAAGCCCCTGTCCAGGGCACAAAATATTGTCGAGTGGATTAAACGCGAGGGGGTTGTAATTCTGAGATCTGGAAAGAAGTGTCGAGTAAGCTTGTGGAAGGTCGGAACTGGAGGGCCCAGTCCAACCTCGCCACGGTGGATGGGGGCCGAGAAACGAACTTGAAATTCAAAAAGTTTCGAGGAACGAGGAACAAAGAGAACGAGGATGAGGTGTTATCAGCTGCGACCGAATGGAAGACCGGCTACGTCGAAGACCCACCGACGCCATTTGCATCTGACGCGCTGTCAGTTAACCCAGAGGATTATCAATAAATTCAATAGAGAGTGTTTGTTGAGATACCACGGCGAAGTGGCCCATTTGTGCCACTTTCGTACCAGAAGCTTCAGACAATAAGCTCGTTATTGGTTTTGGTCAATTGGTTACTGGTCTTTTGATAAGGGATAAGAATTCCAGCGGGAGAAATCGATGAATGCTTTGTCTGTATTAGAACGCTCTATCACTTATTATCTACCGATCCTCCTTTGTTTTTTTAAATCTACGGAGATCTACTGACCGATCCACTCATCCATCGCCTTAAATTAATTTCGAAGCGTACACACACGGATCTCCACACCTACCCGTCTTCCTTCGCTCAAAATGTCACAAATCCCAGTAGCGAATCCAGAACAATCCGCTTCAAACTCGGTGAACTCGAATTCGCGACGTTCTTGTAGCCCCAATGTCATCGAGGCCGGGGGAAACAGATTCTATTAGAACTGCCAGTGACGTGGGATTAAAAGTTGCCAAAATAAGGCGCGCGGTTGTGCCAGGAGCGAGATACCGAAAAGTAACCATGGCGGATCGGTCCAAGAGGGGGCGAAAAAGTACAATTAAACGTCGAAGATATACCGGTGTCATTTGCATCGGACACAGCGATGGGGGTGGGCCGGAATTATCAGAGGATCCGCGGAACAACGTACACGGATGCGAGAAAGACATTTGGCCCAGATTTCGGTTCATTGGCTGAGGGCCAATTTTCCCAGAGGAAACGTCGCGCTAAGAACAAACCAGCCCGGTCGGATTGCTAAGGTCAATCTTTCCCCTGGCATTGTGACTTCCGGGGCAGGCAGGGACAAAGTGCGATCTCACAATGGCGTTGCCGCCTTTGACCCTCTCGCCGTTCACCGAGCCATAAGCGGAAAGCGAAAGAGCAGGATTGTTCGGAGGGGGAGTCAAAAGGACATTTAGCCGGCCGCTGCTTCACGCAGATTCACGTTCAGCTGGAGGCGCGGCGGTACTTGGCTATGCGAGAAGAAAGGGGAAAGAAATGGAAGAAGGAGCGATTAAATTGTTCGGTCGAATATCGGAGAATCATGTCGGTAAGAAACTGTCATCGAATAGGTACTTTCTTCTTGTGTTACAGCCTTTTGAAGTTGCATGCCAGTGGAGGTGTTCAAAGTGGGATACCTGAGCAAGAGGAGATGAGGTATAACGTGCAGTGTGCGTTACATAGGAAATTCGTTATCGATACGATTAGTGGAATGAAACATTGACGACGCAATATAGGGACTTATTGTGCAGCCAGGTCTCCCTCAGGGCCTGAGGCTTATCCTCAGTTGGGATTAGCGATCCCGAGGTGCCAGAGCTATCTTATGCCAAAGTGGACAGGCGTTTTGGGTCGGTGCCACCCTGTAACGAATCGTGAAAAACACATTTGGTAGCCTGTATCCTCAAGGGTAGTTCTTTGCACATCACTTGACTGTGTTCCAAGTAGCTCCCTACACTTCTTCCACAAACTACACTTACCTTGGCCCGGCGTACATCGATCTTCACGGTCACTGTTAGGTACAAGGCAGGCGTGGACGAATACTCGAAATTCATCGCGGATTATTACCAAAATTCCTGACATCCTTGCCTGCGAGCCTTGTTGACTTCCCACGTACGTGATTCGTCGCGAGCCACGCCAGGAATTTCGGTTAGTATTATATTATTGCGTCCTAAGGAGCTGCCCGGTTTCGTGGCTCCCGCCTCCGAGCATCACGGACTCGATCCAGTTCGTTTGCAGCCCCTGTGATTCGCAATTATTCTGATTTTCCTTTCGCCTTGTAATCATCGAAGGCTATTTTGAACGCCGGAATGCGTTTCAGCGGGAAATTGTTCAATATTCTTCACTGGTGCGCGCGAATGGTGGGAATATCAAGTAATTCGTAAAGTTTCCTCGCGCCTTAGCGTGGCACAAAGTAGCCGCTGAGATTATACGTATAAATTTCGACAAGGTTCGCTGACCAGCTTAGGAGTTTACAAGTTAGTTTAAAAGTTATTAATTCCTCGACGAGGCAGCCCCTTTTCTTACCCCGAGATTATTCATCGGGAAGTTGATCGTTAAAATCCAGCGGAATCGATGCGAGTAACCGGAAGCTCCTGGGCGAAACCTGATTCTTAAGGATTTTCCATTTCGGCGTCAGGTTTTGTTGCGTGCCAACAATCGCGACAGACATCTCGTCTGCCAGAGGCGGGGTAAAAAGAGCGAAAGGAAAATTTTGATTCATAACACCGGCGGTGGAATACGGGCCAATTCGGCGTGGCGAAGCTAATTGAGACGATTCGCCGCCTCCTTCGTGCATGCTAGATGAACGTAACACCGTTGTCACGTTGCTGTGACCACTCATTTCACGGTTTCAATAGAAAGCCAGGATGCTGGAAGACTCCTGGCTTTGTGTCTGTTTTTTTTTCCTGGTTGATGAAACGTGTTCCGCGACGTCGACTCATTTCCACAGCACAATGCCAGCAACATGACGAAAAAGCTGGTAGTGCTCTCTCTGTTCCTTTAAACATGCTCAGACACCTGAAACTCCATTCCCATTATACTGTTACAACAAATTCGATCTTCAAATTACATTATTTAAATTACGAAACTGTTTTACTAAGCGTAAAAAGTAAATAATGGCTTCAAAACGATTGGAACATCGGGTTTGTTTCCGTGTCTGACTTAGCTTGGTTCGTACTACTTACTGGGTCTCTGGCTGGTCGTGGGAGTTCTCCTAGGTTACTCGGATCAAAATTAATAGCAGTGGGTAACCGTAAGGGGGCATTTCTACTATCCAACGTCGTATTGAATAATAATTATTTAGCAGGTTTATAAAAACAATTGTTCTTTAAGGGAGAGATAGGATTCTCGTATAATAGCCCCCGAAACTTATGAATTAAACAGGAGTTACATCATCGAAGAGGTGGACAAGATTCCATAATAATTAATAAATAATAAGAAGAATCGACATAAAAGAAAATATTTTCCGCAAGTTTAAAGATGCCTCCTTATATCCCAAAGGAGCTAAATCCAATATGACAAACAGTTTTTTTTTTAAAAAATCTTCAATATCAGTTACTTAAGCAATGAAGCGAATTGTCAAAATTTTGATAATTTCACTGGACTCAGGCTAAACATTGTTTCAAATTATATATTTCGAGGTACGTAACTATTCCACCAGTTGCAGAAATGAATAAATACTAGTGATTATTAAAAGAATAACAGCACATTTCTGTTTTTTTTCTTCAGATATTGATAAATTCTTATAAATGATACGTGTACACACTTTCTGCTTATCTCTGACAGGTCATGACATCCTTATAGTATTGAATTCAAGACTGCCAGTAGTAATTGGCCGTAAAGAGGTAGTCGCAGTAACACAAGGTCGTATTGATCAGGCATAACCGATTCGAACGCAGTCGAAGTAATTACTTTGGCAAAATACGCGGTAGACCTTCAACAGCCATAAAACAATTACGCGCAGACTTAACCAGAAGTCCAATGAACGATACTATACCCTATAATAAGCTTCCTTCGTTGGTATGCACATTCAAAGGAGGCAATTTAAGAACATTGTCCTCTATAAATCGAATCGCCGCTTTCAATTGTTGTCCTTTGACTTTCAATTGTTGTCCTTCATACGCTCTTCATCTTACCATTCACAATGCGCTAACGCACCCGCCATTATCTTAAATTTGACCATTGTTTACGTACACAAACTCGTTTATCGCGAACTCCCCTGGGGGTAGTATTTCAAATAGAAAACAAAAACAGGGTAACGCGAAGTTACGAGGGTTTATTTTAATATTCCTCCGAAGACAGCCAGCACGGGAATTTCATTTCTCATGTTTAGGTAGGTGGATAGGCCGTTCCAATAGGTGTACCTCGCGACTTTTCATTTTCCAAGAAAAGCAAGGCTCGACACGAAGGGAGCGACAGATCGATTTAATACTTCATACGTCGTCAAAAGGAGTACGCAAACGGTGTAGCACAATACCGACAGTCTGAATAAAACAGGAAGAATGATATCCTCCGGTGCTGTCTGCCTCGATAAAGAAACAAGGCTTCAGCGAGCTTGAGGACCACTTCACTTTCAATACAACGACACCGAGTAGGTACTTTGCCGTGAAAGGGAAAGGGAGACGGTTCGTTATTACATTGTTCGTGGTGCAACGTCCTGTAGGCTTCTTTTTCATCGATCTACCCCTATATCGTGTGTTAAAAGAAGCTAAACGCTTGGACAATTGATAGGTACTCGAGTACTAACGAACCACGAGTTTGAAGCTCCTACTAGAATTGATAATATCGACGGGCAGCAGAGGATAGTGCAATTATTTTATCGCAAGAATAAGTCATTTTTATCGTAAAAATCTCATCCTCCCTTTCCCAATACACCGCGCAGATCCCTGATAATTGCAACTACAGCGAATTATACCTATTGAAACTTCTTCGACAAATTGCCAACTCGGGTAGGAATTGCGTCACTGATAACAATGGAAGAGAATAGCTGCAACGTGAAATCTCGTTAGCATTGATAATCGCTCAGCAACAGCCTCGCACGCTTTCAGCTCGAAATCTATGTTGCAAAATGTATTAGCAACAAAACAGCAGATAGTAGCTGCCTTAATCAGATCCACGCTGTTCAGCTGCGAGTCACTAACAGAGGCTAGAACAAGCAAACGCGATAACCAACGAACTGTTCATCGTAAGCCGGAAATGGACATCGAAACGCGTTCGCCAGCTGAATAGGTCTCGCGTGTTGCGAAACGGTGGTCGCGTTCAACCGCCGGGAATAATTTTCGAGCTTGGAACTCTGGGAAAACTGTAATTCCCCGAACTTTGTGTTACACCGGGATTCGCGTGCATTTACGTACCGGCAGAAAAGTTACGCCGATTTCGGTAAAAGATCGTGGATTTATGTCGAAGGTAATTGCGACTATAAAGCGAAGAATTGCAGGAGACAGGACGGAATCGTATAAAACTGAATGAAGGAGCGTTGGACGGCGTTCAGAGGGAATTTTTCGGCACGATGCAGTTGAATCCTCGAGTCGATAGCAGTTTCAGAGTTTCTCCATAGTTCTGGCTCCGATGGGCAATGGAATTAATACGAAGATTCCAGTAGAGCTGGCTTCCATTTTAGAGGAACCGGCCTCCCTGCTGGGATCGATTAACCGTGCTGGACAAACTCGCCTAATTTCTCAGGCTCCTCTCGAACATGGGCCAACCTCGTTCCAACGATTTACAACTGTTCCAAACTCCGGCTAGACCGGTTCTTATTGGTTTCTACCCCGAAGCTCCCGGGGCTGCATCAGCACTAGGTCATTAGGGAAACCCTGGAGGGTGCATACGCGTCCTGGAGAATTTCTCCTGTAACAGTTCCTTACAACCCCCGTTGCTCCTCGAGAAACCCAGTTTCATTATCACAGTATATCCTTTAATATCCCAGGGGGCTGCCAATACTTTATTTATCTAGTTAGAATTAATTTTATTGATCGCTCGCCTCCGTTGCCCAATGATCGCTGGCCTCCAAGCCTTCAATCTTAAACCCTCTTTATTCTCCCTATACGGTTTTTTTGACCTCCTTTCCTCCGATCAATTCTATGCAGTGGTATCATGCAGATCGACGGAACTCGACGTGCAGACATCGATAAACACGCTGTGATTTGGCATTAAACGTCGGTCATCTATTAAAATCTTCTGGCTAATTTCCAGCGTAAGGGGTAAGCGTGCACAGCGATATTCAATATAGGTAAATAGCGAGAGCACCGGGGGGTACCAGCGACGTGTATGTGCAAATCCACGGCCTTCTAAATTTCCCTGGAAACGAGTAACAAGCGCTCGCGCCATGAAACTATAACAGATAGCAGTATCGAAGAGTGAATCATTTGGAATGGCCGCGATTACAGTCGCAGCTCGTACTACATCATCGGGCATAGTTTCACGAAATTCGCGAAAGTTCGTAAACCAGTTTCAAGAAGCATTTCCGCCCAGTTACAGGATCGATTCCTAACTCCGTGTTACGTCTCGTTATGACTTTTCGCCTCGAATAGCTTGGGTCCGATCGAGGTTATCGCCAATTTTATCGGGACGCACATTCGCAGGAGTTTGTTAACGCGTTGTTAAGATGCATTTCAAGATCCATACGACTATCCTCGTACGTACAATACAACCTGTACTCCACGTTTCGAGCAAGCTGCAAACCCACGAAACCATCAATCAAACCCTCAGCAATATTTCCCCTCCTGACTTTCAGCCCTCAGCACGAGAACTCCTCGGGAACTGCAACTTTCACCAACACCCCGTCCGCCGGTGGTTTCTGTCAGTCGATCCAACCGAATTCTCGGATCGATATTATCAGCCCTGTTCTAAGAGGGTGGGCCGCGGTGAATGAACAACGAGCGCGACCCGCCTACGGTATGATGGGGGTGCCGTGAGAAGGAAACAGGCAGGCAGAAGATCGCAAGGATAAACAGGGCGCCGGGATAGGGGGTAGCGAGCGCGTAGAGGGAGGTAGCGGAAAGGGCAAAGAAAGCGCGAGGTCGGGAAACGGCGAGGAAAGCGAGCAGGGTTGAACCGAGGGTTACAACAGGGGACGCCCTGTACGGTGGTGTCGGCGGTGTGTCGGCGTGAGCGTCGTCGGTGGCGTCGGCGGCGGCGGTCGATGCCACCAGATGCCACTGTGGCGCTGGCGTCGCTCGAAAATAAGCTCGCCCAAAAGCTCCACCGACTGCAGTAGCCCGGCATCCGTCGGCGCCGCGGCCAGGACGAAAATTTCCCGCGGTATATACACCTCCACCACCGTGCCAGGCTCGCCGATGGAGGCTTGAATGGCAGCTGGGGGCTGACCGAGACCGCGAAACAACGGGGCGACGGGCGTCGGGGGTCGAGTACAATTTCAAGGGGGGAAAAAGAAAGAGGGGGAGAGAAGGAGGAGGAAGGGAACGGAACGGGACGATAAAGCGAACGTGAAGGATGAGGTGGCAGCCGTCGTAGCTGGACTGAAAGAGGAATCGGAGGGCTCGGGACGCGCCGCTTGAGCAAGGAAGGCGATTCGTTCACTGGCTCGATCAAGGCGCGGTGGTTTTCTAGATCGCGAGACAAATGTGCACGGTGGAAAGTGTGACATAGTGCGCGGAAGTAGGCGACGAAGGGAACGGGGGCGGGCGGAGGTACAGGGCAGCGAGCAAGTAACGCGGGAAGAGGAGGAGGTGGGACAGGATGCGGGGGCACAGGAAGAGGGCGCAGAGCCCCGACGATTTCTCTTCTTCTTCATAGGGGGTACCGTTCCCTTACCCTCCGAAGCAATCGAGCTTTCTCTCGGTCCACGGAATCGGAACGGTCAGGACGCGCCTTCGGAGCTTACTCGGGGATTCGGGGATCGTGGGAAGGGGACTGTGTAACGGAGACGGTGATCGCCGCTCAACCGACTCTGTAGTACGCTATTTCAAACGTAGCCTGTGGGATTCCATCGGGTAGCGGGTGCCCTGTCAGCTAGACAGCTCCCTTCGCGATGCTTCCTTGATTTTAATTAGTGATGGGAGATCCTCGTAGGTATGATGTATGGGGAAGGGAATAAAGGGAAGTTTCTTGAGAAACTGCTGCCCCAGTTTCAGGCTACGGTACCCACCCAGCCAGTATTGCTCGAGCTTCGAAGTGTCTTAGGTTAGAAGTGTAAGGATCTTGATAGTTCAATGATATTATCGAGAAACTACTTTGCGGAAGCTCTGGAATCTTTGGAGCATACACGTAGTTGCATTTCAGTGTTATGACTCCAAATTGTGACGTTGGATCTAGCCTACGGTTCCTCGTTGACTCCGAAAGAGTCCTCGAGTCCTGTTTAGTGTCCCACTAAAGGAGAGGTGGATGCGTGACGAGGGTAAATCGCGAATCGCAGAACACGCCCGTGTATTCTTCTCACGCTAATTGCTTGTTAACGCGACAGGCCTGGCTCGTTCCATTCGCGAGCTCTGACGCAGCCTCTCGCAGATTCGACACTTCCTTTCGCGCGGCTCTGGCCGAGTAATCAGCGCGTGCACTTAACGCCAAGCACGTTGATTTACGTCGAGTGTCTCTGTGAATGCAAACGGCCCCCCTTTGTCTTAAAGGGATTGGCGCGAGACAATTTGATCATCCTGGGTGTAACGAGCTTTCGCCGTTTCGAGCTGCCCGTAATCCTGTAGAATCTTCGAAAGCCGAAGCACACGGATAGAAATGTTCCTTTGAGAAGTTAAAATAGCAAACAGGTCTTCGCGTCGAGAAGGTTTTAGACATTTCGATACGGTTTACGATAATAGAACCAGTTGGAAAGCGATGAAAGGATTGAGAACGTTGTTAATGGTGAAACAGGACTTGGATTCGTTGGTTCGAATTTTATTAAAATTCGATTTGAAGTACGACGTATCTGGGGTGTTGGGTTGAATGACAAGTTTAGTGGATAACCCTTCAACAAAGAATAGTTAATTAAATTCTACATGCACAGGATCCTTTTTTCCCCGCGAAGTAGTCAATGCATAAGCCAGACAAAACTTTAAAACGACAAACGACACTGGTGAGGATGATTTCACACAAAACGTTCCTTTGAGCACTCTGTGTAGCACCAGCATGCTCTGACGTAACTCGTCGACACGAACCATGTCGAGTCAATAAAGGAAAACAGCACTTTGCTACCGTGGAATCCAGTGTCTTCCCGTTATAGCGAAAAATAGAGGTCGAACAATGTAAAACACGATTCATAAAAGCCACCATCTAGCAATGATTTTCTAAGAAATTACGATATTTCAATCGCCAAAAATTGTCACACCACAATAACAGAAGTAACAACCATGAAACCCCAAAAGATTCCCCGAGCAATATTAACGTCAAGTTTGTCAAACAAACTTCTTCGATGGAGGTAGAAATTTAGAGGGTGCAGGACGTGGGTATTCTTCCACGTCCTCGTTATGCATCCCTTTAATTAATTAATCCGAGCTTACATCGAGTACTACTATTACGCAAGCTCGCCGGCTAAATCCTCGAGCTTTCTTTCAGCGTAGCAGCTTTAATTAAACGTACGTTCACGCGGCTCGTAAATAATTATCATCATAAAAGGCGCAGTGGTAATTTCGGTTTCCCCACCACGTGGAGAGAAAGGGTGTGAAGATAAAAACTGGGATGCTGAAGCCGTGCAACGCCCGGGACCAAGTTTTATCTCGACAAAGCTCGGTGCCACGTAAATCAGGGCAATCCAATAAAACAAAATCCGGTAGCTTGCGGCCTAAAGTGCACGGGAAGCGTCGGAGGTAGTTAAAAGTTCCCTTCGTAAATGGATGGGAGGGAGGAAAGTGCGCGGGCTGGGTCGACGACAGAGTTTGGTCGGTCGCGTTTCCTTGTATTAAAAGGAGCTTGCGCGACGCGTTATTGAAAGCTCTAAGGGTGGCCTGCGCCCGGGGGAGGCTCGTGACACGCGAATCGCTCTGAATCCAATAAGGGACGGTAGTATTTCGTGATTCTAGGGACATGCCCGGAGGGCTGGGGACACGAGTCGCGTTTGTTTCCGTACTGATAGCTGGGGGTGTATCGAAGGAGGTAGTTTCTTAAGATCTCGGTACAGGGGAAACTCCTAAATGTGTAGATCGCGTAATAACGGGCGAAAGGAGTCCATTTCCCGAGCTTGAGGACATTTTTTCACCTGGAAGCGAGTCGAGGGAGGACACGTGTACAGTTGGGAAAGCTCTCAGACTTGATGGGATTCTCGCGTCGCCTCGCCAAACTTGCCCAGGAAAACGAAGCAAGTCCGATAGTCGTCGACTCGTGGAAATTTCGGAGGCAAGCGGACCGGGATGGAATTATTTGCCAGAGGAATTGCCGGGGAGATGTGAATGGTGAGCTCGTGGATCGCGTATCGCGTCGCTGGGTTCATTGTCATGGTAATTTCTTACACCTAACGCTACGAAATTGTCGTCTACCGCTCGGGTGAATGAAAGGATGGCGAGGATCGGATGGCTAGGGCTTCGTCTTATTCACAGAATAATGTAGAGCCAGATTGCCGTGTCACATTCGAAATCGATGAAGGGAACGATCAGGGAGTATCGGAAAGCTCGATGAAACGTGTTTCAACGGACGTTTATGTTCAGTTGTGCTGTACATATAGTCGGGACGTGGAAACACCTCCAAATAGTTTGCGGAGCATATTTAGTTCCATCTGTGATAAAAATGCAAGGGAGTATTCTAATCGAGGGATGGAGAACGTTTCAGACAGCTGTTCTTCCTCGTGGTAATTAAGGTCATCGATATTTAGATTATTCTGTGCGTCATAGCTTTTTCTGTTATTCTCCATTCGTTTTGGACAAAGGGATTTAAATAAGGTGGATAGATTTTACGGGTGTAGGGCATGAAATAAGTAATTTAAGGATGCTAGCAAAAGGCACTTTCATTCAATTTGGATTTCGTGGAGGCAAGATACTATGTACACGTTTCGTCGTTTAGTAGCTGTAATCATTTTTGCTGTATCATCTTCCATGAGAAAGATGTCGTCTTTTTTTATTCTTAGCAAGGAAACAGATGTCTCGCTCTAAGTATATCGGTGAAAGGTTAAAGCCCGTCACAAGATCCTGAAAGTGTAATCGATATAGCCTCAAGAATCGCAGGGCTTCCGGGGAGATTTATTGAATCTCGGTACAGAGAGCTCCGTTTTCTTGAAACAACGTCGACACCGATACGATAAATATAGGAGCATACCTATACACTGACGGGGCACAAAGCCGCGGTAGAAATTACTTTGGGATGTTCCCAGCGTCCCATGAGATTCGTCAACTCCAACCTGAAAGCAGGAATCTTGAAAGGTCTCGCGTACGAAGATACATTTACCAGTGCTCTTTCGTGCATTAAACTAAAATCGCGATTAAAATAACTGATCACTATTTCACATTGAAATTTTACCATTTTTCCAAATTTTCCAAATTGTTACGCGAGAGCTCCGCAGTAATAGCTAACACCAGTCAATTCGACGGAGTGTTAGATTTAAATAGAGTAAAAATACTGCTAGAGGTTTAATGCGAAGCTCGAGTTAATGTAAAACAGGTTGGAAACTTCGATTGACTACTCGAAGGAAGTCGTAGTAGTGTAAAAAAAAGTTTTAGCACCTCGGAGGCGTAAGGAACGGTAAATCGTCCGAAGTGTTCTAGTGCCTCGTGGGCTTACAAGTTCTTCAGCGGAATACGTGAAGTTTGAAGTCGGTCAGAATAATATAAGTGGCAGTCTTGCTATCTCGTGGGTGTATGAACACTTAAGGGAGGGTTAAATCGATCGAATGTCCCAGTGTCTCGTGGGCGCAAAAGCCGTTCACTGAAACGAGTCGGGTCAGGATAGTCTAAGAAAAGTTTCAGTATCTGGTGCTCGGTGTCCTGGACCCTCGTGAGCGTGAAAGCTCCTGCCGAAGGGTTGGCTTAGCCGATCGAGCGCCCCAGTGCCTCATAGACCTAAAAGCTACCCGATGGTGTCCCCGAATTAGGTCAAGCTAATCGAAAGAAAGTCAGCGATCCTGGAAGCGAGCCTGACTCGTTTGACTGATCCCAGTCGGGCGATTCCCTGTGCCAAGAATAACTGTACCGCGCCTGATCTTAAAGAAACGCGCTTCTTCGCAACTTTAACCAGCAAGAAAGGGGACATGGCGCCTCGGAGTAGCGTTTGCCAGAGAAAGCTCGATGTCTTCGAACGCGGCAGAGAATGCGAAGCGGAGTGATGAAACCGGCGACGAAAATCCGCAGATCGTTTCGCCTCCATCGACGTCCAACGCGACGACGAGCAGCGAGCACACCGACGACGACGAAGGCGACGTCAGCCAGGTGCATCACTGAAACGAGCACTGCCGTTTGTTCTCCGAGATGGCGGACGAGAAGGAGAAGCAGACGTTCCTGCAGAAGCTGCTGTTCTACACCACCGCGTTCTTCATCCTCCTCAGCACCTTCAGCCTCTTTGCCTTCCTCTTCTTGGTCCCCTTCGTCATCGACCCCGCCTTCACCACGATCTTCATGCAGTTCGACACTCGGCCAGCCGAGTGTATCACCATCGACGTTGAGTCCAGGAGAGGTGAACAATCGGTCCCTTTCACCCTCAGCCCTTGTTTTTTTTCGTCGGTGTCGCTTTCGTTGTGTCGTTGCATGCGACCCCACAGAATCTATTTCAGAGACCACTTTTCTCTCTCTCTCTTTCTCTCTCCTTCCTCCGAGTGATTAGAGGGTGTAAATCGATGGAGTAGTTTCTATATCGGCTGTGGCTCGTGCTCGGAATCGTTTTATCTTGCTGGATGCCGTCTGTGACGTCGAGTCAACGTTTAGTAGACGCGGAGAATTTGGTTCTAATGATTTGAAAGTTCTTTGCATTTCTTTATCAAGACAGATAGTCGTATTTCACTTGTGAATGGCTTTGGATTAATCATCTGCGTAGTTGATATTAATTATTTCGTCTTGTGATGTAGTGTTGCAGAAAATTTTGTATCAGTCTATCGATTGATGAATAATTTAAAATGAGTATAAATAGTTTTGTTTTCCCGCGATAAATATCAACAGCCATTCAGATGTTCCATTATGATAATTAAACGTCCATCGGCTTTCTGATCGTAGGTGTATTTCGCCAGTTCGAGCAAATAACGTCTTCATCTACTTTATACACTTCTTCCTCCCCCTTGATCATTACAGAGCAGCGTCCCTGACGGTATGAATCGTGTTCTTCTTTGTACTTGTTACTCTCCCTGCCCGTGTGTGTGCCCGAGAGCGTGATTCTGGTGTGAGATTATGTATCACCTAGTCCTACATGCGTGTTCGATGTACATTAAAAACCCTCTGTTCAAGTATTCATTGCAACAGGAATGTACGATCTCGTTCCATAAAGTGTTGTACGAAACTGATCTCGTACATTTCACGTATAATTATATTCTAGCATCTTTCCCTCCATATTCATTGATTTTAACACATGATCAGAAGAAATACACTGATTAGAAAATATTATTAGATTTTCTCATCCTTGACATTCAGTTTATTTTTCTAATCATTTATAGTACCTTATTAGGGCCCAGTAAAATTCCCCAGGATCCACCGCGAATATTCGAAATGTTTCTAGCAGCTACTTGCATACTTTGCAACAAACTTTAACCAACGTGTCACCCAGACCTAAGCCAGACCGTCTCCCAGCTTCTATCTCTAGCGTGTCGCATTCGTGCCCCTCGCATTCATGGGTTTGCACGGTGGTGAAAACATCGAAAAGCTTCTAGCCACGTTCGAAACGGTAATTCGTTATAATTCCATCAAAGGTGGTATGTATCCGTGGGAAGGAACCGGGGGACTACGTATCAATCGATTCGTTCCAATTCACGAAATAGGGTCACCGCCAGAATATACGATTTGCATGAATGATTGAGAAAACTATTTCCAGATGTCGGCTGGACGTGACGGAAGGCTGTTTTGACGGACAGCTGTTCAGCGTCTCGCACAAACGAATATAACATTCCGGGCAATCCGGCAGCGAGCTCGAAGATAATGACATTTAATTTAATATTTCAGCGAATGATCGCGGGCGTTCGCCGCCGAAAGACGGTCGCCCTTTGTCGATTATTCAGAGGGTGATAGAAATACCAGCATGCACGACGTGACATTTTACGGAACGGCATCGTGACGCAGGAATCAAATTTATTTTATCGGTCGGTCGATCGTGATTAGTGCCGACTTCGATCTGCAGGAAACCCCATTCGGTTCAGTTCTAATATGAATTGCACCGATCGCGCGGAAGTAAAACGATACTTAAGCCACTCTAATTTTTCAAACGTTCGCAAAACGGAACAGTTCCATCGCGATTGCGCCTGTTATCATGGACCGCTACTTTTGAATACTTATCGCGAATTAATATTCGCTCCTTTATTTCTCGCTTATCGCGTTTCTCGCATAAATTAAATATGCTTCTCTTGATAAAATGTACGCGTGTCGGTAGAAGACAAAACGAAGGGTACACGTACTTCCCGTAACGTTTAAACGACACGCAATCCGCGTTCCACATGAAAAAAAAAATCGATTCGCGTGTGCGGGAAAGAGGGAAGCAAAAGCACAAAGCAACGGGGAAATAATATTTTAGCTGTTCCCCTGACACGTTGCCAGCATATTTTAAACGAGCACTGAGAAAAATCACGCCGTACAATAGGGTAAGTGTGGGTATTACTGCGGACTTATAAGATAGGTTAACTTTAGAACCTTCGATAAAGCGCTGAAATGAATGAGAATCCCTCCTTCTTTTTTTAAAAGAAACTTGGGGCCTTAATAATCCCATAAAAAATGTGAGGATGGGGTAATAACCACAGATAATTAAAAATACAGAGATTGAAACATCAATGTCATTGCAGGAGTTACTGCGGACAGGATGTTAGGCGAAATACTAGTATAAGAAAGCCTATTGACTTTTCTGTTACTTTTTTATACTTTTTTTTCACTTTCATCTTTTCTTGGCATCTTTATAGAGTTGTAATTGTCACTCGTGCACCGCGGCCTACTTTTGACGTTAGGTTGACGTACGATCTGAAAAATGGTTAGATTACGCAGTCGCCAGTCCGCAGTAATACATGCACATGGTGTAAAGTACTGCACCTAATACTACGGTGAGAAATAAAAATTAAAACTAAAATGTAGATGACTGATTTACTGTTTTTCTGAAAATATAACTCTTACTCTACCGAGTAATAACGATGCATTACACGTATTATTGTTAATATGAGAAATATAAATGCTTTTCAAGTACGTGCTCATGACCGCCATATCGCGAATCGACCGAAGTTTCGCCTTGACGAATTTCAAACTACGATAAAAGACTTAATAATAACTTTGCTGCACACATTTATTAATAATTATCTGTAATAGAGTTTAAAATAATTTTGTCAAAAATTTTCAAGAGATTATGTATCTTCCAACATTAAATATGACCTGTTTTAGAATATCCGCAGTAATCGGGGCATCCGCAGTAATACCCGCACTTACCCTAGACTCCATTCAACTTTCTCGCGTACACTTACTTTTCCACGAAAATGTACAAGCACGAAATATTACGTTTCCCCCGCGCCTTGGACAAACGGTAATTTCAACGCTATTTACGCGCCTCGGGCATCCGTGTCTCCATTACCGAACGATCCTTCGTTTCGATTACGAATGCTTCATATTTGGATTCGCGCGCTTCCATATTAGTACCATGACCGTTTCCCGTAAAACGGCTGTCGTGTTCGCACGCGGGCGGTATCGCATTACACGCTATCGATTTCGTTGTTTCAACGCCTACTTAAATTAGAAGAAAAACAAATGTAGAAGAGCGAGGAAGAGCTGTGGGCGTAGAAAGGCAGAGGAGCGCGCGTGTAGCATCGATTTTATGTAAATAAAACGCGAAACCAGAGACAGAATGTTCCAGCAGATGAATTACGGCGACGTTACCTCGGCAACACGGAAAAACAACATTCAGCATTAATATTATTTCAGCCGAAAAAATATCAATTTCGCGTACCGTTCGCGACTTCCGTCAATATATTCGCTGGATCCCTCGGCGCCAGTGTTGATTTTAATTGAATGCAGATTTAAATAGCCGCGATTAAAACGGTGGGAACGAGGGATCGATAGGGCACACAGGTTCTCCCGACTGTGGAACATTTAAACTGCTTGTATATAACGAATCGACCAGGCGCGCGTCCAGAACGTCCATCAATTCGAAAGCCTCTGACAGCCATAATATTTGGCGCCAAATGTTTCTGTGCCTGTGCAGCCATCGTCGAAATACTGTTCACCTGAGAATTCCGTCTTTTAGTGGTTGTTCGGTGCAATACGTTCGATATTCCACGTGAAATTCGCTGCGTCGTAAAGCAGCAGACGTATGTACGAGGATCGCTCGACAAATTCTCCAATAGGAAGCTGCAACTTAGGTACTTTCTTCGACACAAGGTGGTTTCACGATGAGACATTCGTTCCGTAAGCTCTATCGGCTTTTCTATTTCCACGACAAAGTGTTTTACTTGAATTACGCAAGGAAGCAAAATTGCATCGGGCATTCGAAACATTTAATGTTTATTCGACTCGCATCAACCGTCTCAGTTATTAAATGGCACCTGAAACTTTTCCGAAACTTCCAGATCAATCAATAGAGTACGACTTACGCTTACAATCTTAGAGCAGTTCAAACTATAGCAGAATTTTTATTTGGCATCCCAATTTACATTTCTCGAGTCGGGAGATATTTCATTAAATCTCATTGGGAATGAAATCGAAATAGAGACTTGCCACGATTCAACGTATGAATAGGTCTTCTATAGGTACCGCCAATTAACGTGTCGACATTACGAAATTATGCGAGCGTGTTCGGCTCGCACCTTGGATCGATGGAAATCATCGCGATAAGAAACGGCGGCGCAAAGTGGATGTCGCCTTGGAGCTCGGTAAACGAGCGGCGTTATCGATATATCGATGTAATAGAGGCACTAAAGAGCCACTAGGCGGAGACGGGGCTAAGATCGACGCAACTGGTGTCTTTGTATTCACGGTATTCGAGCTGGTCTCGAGCGATCCGAACGTATTCCTGCCCCTGCGACACCCCTTCGCTCTTTCTTCACCCCCGTGCTTACACTTCAGGTCCTCTGTCGACCGCCAGCGGCTGTAGGGTGCGGGTATTCTCCGCGATCGAGCACTCAGACATCTACTTCTCGGTATAAATGTGTGTACACGTCGTGATCATACACGTACTGTACTGCACATAATGATTCTACGACAGTGGACTCTAGCTCTGCTTCAGTCGTATAATTTCCTTTGCAATTAACAGGTTTATTCTCGACAGGCGAACCCGTATTTTTATATTCTGCAGAAATATACCTAGTAGCTCTACTGAGTAGTAGATACAGGGCATTATTGTGCATACATATATCTGTGGGATATATGCATTATACATGAACAAAATTAACCACGCCATTCTGCTTGATTCTTTTTATTGTTTTGTTCCATGAGCATTATATTTATTATTTATTATTTAACGTCTTCCATCTTAGTACCCCAACATTAGTTAATTCATTTTAACACACAGCAACACCTTTCTTCATGGTATAAACTATTCAGTAAATGATTTGGAACATAATTTGGGAAACCAAGGTTGACCTAAAGCCTTAATATTTCATTCGACTCTTGAAACCTGTGTGTGAATGTTGCGTTGTGTGTCTCTGACGTTTTCCCCGTTGATTATTATCCAGTGTTTCGTATTCTCCTGTCATGGTCACATCTGCTCTTTTTAGATGTCCCCTACGCACTTCTGGTCCCCTCACAGATCTTCACTATTCACCTGCACGTCGTTCGAATTTAAACCTGCGGTGTATGTATTACACAATCTTCGTGTTCACCCTTGTATCGTGAAATCTTGTTCACTTTTGAACCTGTCTCTGCACGTACATTCGCCTCGCAGCTATAGCTGGGAATAAATGAATTCGTGGGACTCTAACTCTCCACGGAACCACATTTACAATCTCGCTAATTGCTTTTCAAAGCCATAATTCCCCAGGTGCGCGTCACTTTGTAGTCACGTTATTCGTCTAGTGCAAACAATTTTCCCTTCGAATGTAATGGGCGTGGGAATGATAATTACGGCTAAGACGATTACTCGTGTTTGATGTTTCGTAATAGGATTTCAGCGAGAACACGATGTCGAGGACAATACACGAGAGGGAAGAAAGTGCGCGTGATTGGATCGTACCCTTTACCATCTGGAAACTATAGCAAAGCTGGGCTTGTTGGATCAATACCGCGATAATTAATACTCGCAGACAATGTCAAGCGGTGCGGGCAAATTTTTCCTCACTTTTCTTTGCACCTTCGCTAACTCCACTCCCTAATTCCCGAGTCTAACTGATCGGATTCCTACGTCCAGCTGTTAGTCACTACGGGGGCAATTAGTGGGCGAATTCTAACAGTTTGCATCCTGAAATGGATACCGGCTGGTTTGGACGTTATCCAAAAAGTGTGACCCGGTGTGTCAACTACATCACAGCCGGAGCTTCCCTCCGCGGAAGTTTCGAGGGGGAAGACGAGGTCAGGGCATGAATTTCGTAACCTGCCTCCGGGGACTAAGCCGGGAGAACTTTGCTATAGTTTTCCTGTTCCCCGAGAATCTCGAGGAAGTCACCGTGCATTTTTCCTCCCTCGTCAACTTCGCCACCACGTGTCTCGCGTCCTGTTCTAAACGATTTATGCGTTCAATTCCCCAGGTCGTCACGCTTCCTCTCTACGTGTCTCTTAACTATAATACGTCCGCTCTCTTCAATCTGTGTGCCACATGATGCACGTCGAAAAATCGTTTATCCTCCATCACTTGACAAGCCTATTAAATTTTATAATTCTCAACGTGACGAAGTAATCGCGCTGTTGTTTTGAAACACAATTCCGTGAAATATATTTCTTTATTTTATACGGTTAGTTAATAGATACACTCGATTGTACAACTCTCATTAATTAACATCGATTCATAACAGGACAACAATTCCCAATGCTCTCGGTATTGTAATACGTCCGAGTATCTCGATGTTTGTCGAATAAATATCATTTCCGCGCAGAAATTTGATGGGGTCGGCGGAACGATAAAAGTCTATTATTTGACAAGGGAAGCTTGATAAATAAACGTCACAAATTTGCGTTACCACTTTCGATCACAAATTGTACACCACGAATTTTAATGACTGATGTAAATAATGAACTCGTAACGTAATAATAGACTTCTCTGATACTTGACAGCCAAATGATCCCAATAACTTTGCTACCAGTCTCTCAAAGCAACAGCACACTTCTGCGAATCACTCTTCACTAACATCCGCTGTCTCAAATCATTCAGATCTTTCTTCTTCGTAATCAGATTCAACAGCAAGCTTCCGAAGCTCCACGTTGAGGCGATCGCTATATTCTTCGCGTGACGTTCCAAATAATCCTCAAGCGGGCCTATGTAAGCCAATTGAATGAATTTTTCGACGTGCACCGGGCTCTCTGTCGAGACAGTCGTCCCAGAATCTTCGTTTCTCTCCCCGTGAACCTCGTCGTTAACGTAAATCTTCAGACACGAAGTCCATGAACGATACGTTGAGTCCAGGTACGCGCAACTGCTCATGGACGTCCTGTAGAGAGGGTTGCACCAAGGAGCTGTACGATTGCACGCAAATACGCGTCAACTACAAGCTACCGACTAATACGTCCGAGGATAGCGATGACCAGGGTGAGGGAGGCGGGGCGGTAGGAGGTGTCGAGGATGACGAAGATAGCACGACGATGGGAAAGCCGCGTTACGAGCGCTCCCTAAGGGAATACGATTACGTCGAGGACCTTGACGAGGACTTCGCCGAGGACGATGAAGCAGGACTGCCGAAACCTTTCCCTACAGGTATAGGACAATGTCCTGAGGTGTCGTGAGTGCACTCATTGCCACGGTGACGGGCTACTTACGTTATCCGCAATATCAATCTTCCTCGAGCAATTTACTTAACACACCCTATTACGTCTGTATAATTAACATTGCCCCTTTATCCCTTCACAAACGTCCGCTACTCCATCCTCACCTCGCCCGAGAACATCGCGCTGTCCCTCCGTAGCTGATTTTACTAACAACCTACATAGTTTCAGAAAACTCCACTTCCAACCAATTCCTAACAGTCAAAACCCAAACTCGTTGAAACACCCCGTGGAGGAAACGAAATCGCACAGCGACCGTGTCAACGTAGCGTCTGTAGTAATCCCCCAGTAACCGCGCGACACGCTCCACTAATAAATAATTAAAATCTGCCGCTGTTGGAGCCACCGGACCTAAACCTAAAGCTGACCGGAAGCATCCCCTCGCGTGCTTCGCTCTAACGATGTCCAACCTTCTCTCGCATGGAATTCCGTTCACGGTCGCGATCCACGACTGGACGATAACGAGGCGAAGTTCGCAGGTCTCATGGGCAACGACTCCGAGTGGTACTTCACCGGGGCCAAGCTGTTCCCCAACGTAAAAGGCTGTGGATACCCTCCAATGCTGAATTGCAGTATTTTCTACCGGCAGTACTCCATCATAGGGCAGAACTTTAGCTGTTACTACTCGAAAGTGGACCCCGGGATAGTCATCACCGACCTCGACATGTGGCAGGTCTCTCTCAACGATTCTTTATTTTGCCCACCACCCACCCGCACCCTCACCGTTTATCCCTCTGTCTACTTCGCAATTCTGCGCCGTGCGTGAAACGCCCAGTGGGCTGCACTTGCGTATGCAGTGCTGGCTACACTATGCGCCCCTGTCTGTATAATTCAGTTGACTTTATTTTCCGTTCCACGTCTGCTCTGTATTAATCACCCTCCCAAGGACACCAGGGAAATCCTTCCTTCCCTTCCCTTCATTTTTTTTAGTCGCAGCAACTGGCAACGTGGAATGGATGCAAACGACGATGTTACTTGTTTCTTTGTAGCTCGGTGTGTTTGTTACGTTGGGTGCATCGAGAGTCTTGATGATAGTTGCACTCGTGGTTCTCGAGGATTGGATGATCTTAACGCAATAGCCGACCCCGATCGTCGTAGCCTTTCTAGGATATGTCTGTTCTTGAATCTCGATTTTACTTGAAGGTAGAATTCTGTAGTATGTGTTCGATGTAAAGAATGTCCATGTTTAATTGCTGGTGTATCAGTACGAAGATGATGGGATAGAATGAAGGAGGAGGAATTAGCTTCGGGGCAATGGAGGGGAATAACAATCGAATCTCTCTGCACTGACGTGTCCTTTGCTTTTGAGTGTAACCCGGTTACCCTGTTTTAGACACCGTCGATTTACACCTGGTGTTTGTACGTGCAAGTCACGCGAAAGTGGTCTTTACGTGTGTGACTTCTGTGCCGGAGTTTACTGTCGGCTTGGAACGTCGGACCGTGAATCGATACTGCAGGTGCCTATTGAGGGCATAGTGCATTATGCAGCCGAAAGCTTCGCTCCCTCCTCCCTCTGTAAATGGTTAAGTACGTAACAGCGCTCATTATTAACGGAGATCCGTATCTGCTTTAATTGGGACACACAGACTTTCATTCGCGAGCCGGGCTAATTGACGGTGATTACGTTTGCTGCTTGAATGGAAGAAAAGGCAGTCCGAAACGGGAAGACACTTTTAAGCTTTCGAGTTCGCTGAAGTTGGTAAGAGAGACGTGGGTGAAATGGGAAAGTAAGGAAGCGATAAACGAATCGGTGAATGCTGGGAATGATAAACTATCCTGAATCCCCAAGGCACTTGGTGAAATGTTGCTAAGTTTAATTCATTTTTTAATGATGCACGATGTGGTTAAAAAGCTGATAAATCTAGCAGATGAGGTTTAAAGTTCCCAGAAGTAAAATGGTCGAAAGGTTCGAAGGAACCCTAGAGGATTCTGCAATCGTAGCACTTCGTGTCTCTGGAATTCTAGAATTCTAAAGCTACAGTGTTCTAAAACCATACAGCTTCAGAACCCTAGTGCTCTACATCCCTAGAGTTCCGAAGCTCCAGAGTTCAAAAGTCCTAGAGCCTTAGTGTCCCAAAATCGTAAATTCCCAGAGCTCCGAATCCTGAAATCTGTAGAACTCTAGAGTCTCAGATTCGGATTGAAAAACGTTAACCCTTGAAAAGCATTGAATCGTATGATATGTCAAAGTGGAGCGCGACAAATTTACTTTCCCATTTACCGCAGTGCGACGCAACATTGGCCACGAGATCGACACGAATCCTCGCGCGACGAAATTAATCGCGCAAATTGTGCTCTCTGATGGAGCGCATTGAAATGGACCACGTGAAAAGAAACACGGCCCGACGGCGCGTGTGAATGAAAAGAACGATCCCGAGTAGCATCTCGCTGCGGGAAAGCGATTTTCCGGGCGGCCGTGGGCGCCGAGGCACGGTGCAATTCCGTTACGTTTACGGAAACGTAGCCGCCTGCGCGGTGACGAACAATGCATTTCAAAGCGGGGCCTGTGTGCCGTCGCGGCGACAAAGACGGAAACCATCGTGCCCGATGAAACTCCGTGCCCGCTGCCCGGAAAAAGAAATGAGAAAATCTCTCGCTCCCCCGTTTCCCACCCTTGGAATTGAATCCGCGCGAGCCTGCTACCCGACCAGCCATTACAAAACTACGATAACGTCGCGGTTCCGCCGGAAGTGCTTGCCACTCTGCGCGCCACGTGTGTCAATTTCCCAAATTAACGAGGTCCTCGAAGTGCACCCTGACGTCAGTATGACGAACGAAGTATAGAGGGATGGAAACAAGTTTAGGCTATTGTGAGCAAAAAATGTAGGGCGAAAGTAGGTAACTTTTTCTTGACAGTGATGGAGGTTTGGGCTTGATTATTTGGTATGAATCAGGTTAGAATGGCATTCCTCATTGTGTTGTTGCTTTAAACTGTTTTGAAAGGGCTGGCGTGTGTGTTAAGTAAAATCGAGATTTGGAGATATATTTTGAAAGTGGCTAAGATTGGTGTACTTTCAGTTGAGTATCGTGTTATTAAGCGTGGCTTTCCTTGGTCGTTCTGGAGAAAGAAACTTGTAACGCTTCGTATCAACCATTCTATACTACGTCTGATTGATATCGCATATTACCACTGGCACTGCTACTTCCCTCCCACGAATCCCCCATCTATTCAATTCTATCAATCTAACTCTAAATCAAATAGTACAGTGAGGATACGAAATTTCTCTATCAAAATCAAGGAAAATATCCTGCAGGTTAGTAAGATAATGGACACCTAGCATCTGCAGATTATCTTTCAAGATTAACTGTATATGTTCTGTTATTAATCATGCGTCATTTTTTCCACGCGTTTCTGTACCTTTCCCGCCGCATCCAAAAGAATTCACAGGGCATTCTCGCACCCAAGATCACCCCCTTGGTGTCCCCTGAAATCAGATGAAAAATTGGAAATCCATTAACCATTGTCCGTGACAAGTGGTACGACGTGTTCCCTCAGGTGTACATGAATCTGGTGTACGCGATGGCGATTCCGATATCGTCTTTCATAATCTCGGTGATATACCTCACCATCGCCTACTTCAAGATCTACAACGAAGAGGAGGTGGTCCTCGTGGGCGGCGAGGAGGGCGAGGACGGCGGTGAGGGTGAAGGAAGTAACGCGACGCCGCCACCACTGACGAGCGTCGCCCTTACGCCCGCCAGCGGGGCATTCAGGGAAGACGTGGCAAGCTTCGGGCAGCAGCTGCAAGTCGCCATGGCCGACGACATCAGCAGAGAAAGCCTTGATAGGATACCCAACTCGTTCTCCATTCAGGGGTAAGCGTCAACCTAAGAAGATTCTTTCAAGCCCAGTTCCCTTTCGTTTCCGCGTCTGAAGTTTCACGTGAAAAGCCAGCTGCCCGCCCTGGAGCGCAAAAAGGGTTGAGACGCTGCATGCAGCTGACAATAGTTTAGTCCAAGTATCATGCGCGAGTCGAGTGGTGAATCTTTAGCGAGAGCTTGTTAGTTTGTGGAGATAAAGCTGCGTAACGTATGGAGATTTTAGTAATTTCATGAGTACCGAACATGGGGATTTATGAATCTTAGTGAGTCCCTAAGCTACATCGAGGAAAACTCTCGTAATGCCCGCTTAAGCACACCCCTCGTTCAATTCAATCGGCAGTCAGACTGATAAACACGTTCCGAAAGAGCTGAGGGGATTTGCTGCGCTGCAGCGTGCCGCGTGAAGAGCGTTTTGTATATCGGATCATGAAAGCCAGGTGCTTCCCTCGTTACAAGTAATAACGTTACAACGTGGCTAATGGCAGACGAGCTGGGACTCAGTCGAGCGAAAATAAGCGTAGCTAATAGGACAGTTGCGTGGCTTTGAACGGTTCGCCTTGGCATTTAGAAAACCGCGTTACTCCACCGCGGGGCTTCCGGTCAATCTGACGGCAGGGAGGCGCGGATTTAAAACAACCGTTAATACCGACGTGACAATCGGTTTAGCGGGCAGATGTCATTGTCCGCGGGAAAATTCTCCCGTCGATTCACTTTGTTTCGTAAATCGAGAACGAAGTTTCCCTCGTCGCGACAAAGCGTAGGCTCTCTCAAATTTCGCCCAGACTTCCGCAGAAAGAATCCAGTAGAGGAAGATTGGAAGACTGAACATATGCATTTCGTAAAAACGAAAATATGCAAGTAAAAACTATTTTCCCAGAAATTGTCTCAGATGTAGCAACAATAATATTAACGTTATACGATATGTTTTCTTTTTTCTTTCTTTTATACTGCGACTGCAACTTAGCTACCGAAGATCGATCTTTATTCTCGTGCTTATCGACAAAGCAGCAATAACTACTGAGGTGATACGATACATCATTTGAGATATTGGTCCCGGAGCAGCAAATGCATCTCCGACATGTTAAGGTTTCGCAGGAAATAAATGTGTGCATAAATTCTTTGAATAGAATCATTAATTTACTTCTTTCTTTTTCGAAATTTGAAATCCTAGTGTTAAAAGTAAACTGTACTAGGAACTTGAAGGAATTTGGAGATAACGAATATGAGACTATCTAGAATTTCTTCTAGTGTTCCCACCGATTTCTGAATAAGCAATTACTTGGCGATATCGAGGACCAATTAAAATATTAATTCCGCTTCCGCTTTCCTCGACACGCAGCTTCGCGCCCATCCGCGGGGAATTTGGATACCATTCTCGGCGCGTCTTCGCGAGCCTCGATACAATCACCGTAAAAACCGTCGCGCGGAATTCTTTCACGGCTGACGAAACCCCGATCGCGGTGCAGGGCTATCGAATGGAGAAGAGCGAGTCCGCGTCGCGGAAAAATGGCTATTGAGCGGCCTTTGTGCGCGGCGAAACGGGCATAAAATCCTCCCGTCACTCGATGAACGGCCAGTTTATGTCGCATATTGTATATAAATATCCGTGGCATGGCCTATACGCTCAGTAAAGCATCGATATCGGATGATTACGCGGTCAATTTCACTGGTGGCTCGCGACAAACCGAAGATATCCGATGACCCAGGCTGCGCAAACACTGCGGCCTGCGCTCAGAATTCGATTAACCAGACTCCTGTCCCTTATCGAATCGGATCTATAGCTTCGAGATTTCCGGGCACGAACGACAGGGCTTACCTCGAGCCGCTATTTAACCCTTTGTGTGGAAATCGCGCGTCAACCAACGATCTTCGTGGATGCAGCGTGTGATTTTGCTGTTGCTTTGGCCGTGGATCAGCTCTCAGCGCGGTTCATTTAGGTTTGGATTATTGTTCGTTGTGCATGCGCTAGGTGTGTTGAAGGGAGGATATTTGAAAACCTAGGGGGCCATTGTAAGGCGTAAAAAGCTTCTTTACTAATTCAACTTCGCTTTCGACTGTTTTCATTCGTGTACTCATATGAGGTACAGAGGCTAGTGAGTTCTGGCTGTTATTGCTGAGAAATTAAAGAGCAGTATCAACTTCCACGAGAAATGTGGTTCGTAATCTTTCAAGTTAGAGTTAAACTCGGAGAAATTGTTTTTCATCATAAGAATATTTCCTCTCTGCTGGGAAGATGAACCGGTGAAATAGAAGCGGCGCGACTTCGATGCGATCTGACTGCACGGGATGCGTTCCTTCAAAGGAACGGTAACGACGTTAGCGCGGAAACTTTACTACACCCCGACCTGCTAGCACTCGCTCGTTATTTAATGCGTTCCTGCGAAATTGTCGTGCACGGTTAATTGGAAAATTTCCTCGGCGATTTTTGCACTGCTGCTGATTGCTCGTTTAGCAATCTCTCGGGAATGACGTGCTTTCAGGGATAGGTAATCGGGAAACCGTACAAGTTGTTTAAAAGTGTTAAAAAGATTACACAAAAATAAGCGAAAAGATTGACTTTTTCACTGCTGAAACGAACCTCTAAAATAATGTGCATCGTCTGTCGAGAATTACAATAAGAAGACGGGATGATAGAAATTTTGCTATCCAAAACTCTAAGGCAGTAATTCTCAATCTGTGATTATATACTATTTCTACCGTAATTCGTACCGATACCATGCAGAACCCGATGGTTTTCGGTGAATAGGAAGCGCTATCCCAACGTCGAAATGACGGTCGTAACGTCATAACGTCATAACGTCACAACGTTACGGGGAATTCAATACACGATCACAACGCAGAATGGAATGGGAGTAGACGTGGACTGGCGACTCGCAGTCTATCGCGGATCAATTCGACCCCCCCTATCCACCTATCGCGTGCAACGAGTTTTCATTTCTGCGAGAAGAGCGCGGAGCTACTGCGTGCATTATCCACTGTCGGTTTTCGTTATGGCATCGATGCCTCGAAATGATGGGCCCTGGGAAACATTTACCGAACGTTACACCTCCAACCGCGCGGAGGTTTTATTACCGAAAACGACGAAAGTTCGCGTTTTAAAATGACAAGTGGGAATTTTTCGAGCTGGTCTGCGATTAGATAGGGACCACGAAATATTTCGATGATCGACATTACTAAGCATTATTATAAAAAAATCTTGAGGATCTGTAGATCTTCGTTTATTTTAGTAGACTTCTTTGTTACTTAATTTCGTAGGATTTTAAGTCCGTTTTCGCGTGTCGTAGAATTTAAATTACATATGAAGATTGTTTATTGATAAAATATGATCTAGTGGAAGGTTTTTAGATTAACAAGCGGGCTAACGATTACTTTTGCGAAACGTTTGCCTTTTGCTCGGCTCTGTCACATCGATTACATTTCTTGCGCTCGGAGGAAAAGCAGGGTCCTTGGTTGATTTTCGGCGTTGCTCGAGGAATTACGAAAGTATGGAGTTACGCTGGTCGCGTAAATACCAGAAGTTTCAGCGGACGGGTATAGGAAACTTTATTTGCCAGACTACCGGTCGCCGAAGTTTTTCGCGGGCAGTGCTATAAATGGAAAACTCCTTTGACTGCGGAGGGAGGGAAAGAATTATACGAGAACCTCGCGAAGAACGGAAATTACGACTTACTTTTCACTGCTCAGCCGCGGAGAAGTTGTAGAAAATTCATAATGGAAATATCATGGAACCTCGGCGAACAGGATTAATCGAAAGGCGATCTTGGAATCGCACAATACAATGTTACTTTGCACGGAATGAATCTATTTACGATGGCTTCGTGCCTTTCTTTAGTAAACATAAAGAAATTTATCGCATGACCTTAAGTGTATAAAGTATAAAGTATAAAGTATAAAGTATAAAGTATAAAGTATAAAGTATAAAGTATAAAGTATAAAGTATAAAGTATAAAGTATAAAGTATAAAGTATAAAGTATAAAGTATAAAGTATAAAGTATAAAGTATAAAGTATAAAGTATAAAGTATAAAGTATAAAGTATAAAGTATAAAGTATAAAGTATAAAGTATAAAGTATAAAGTATAAAGTATAAAGTATAAAGTATAAAGTATAAAGTATAAAGTATAAAGTATAAAGTATAAAGTATAAAGTCTCAACGTCGTAAGGAGCTTGGTGTCTTCATATACAGCCGCGCTCGAAAGGAAACAGACCAGTCTGGCGACTTGCGGTCTGTCGAAAGTGTTGTGTACCTACAGGTTCAAACTACTTGGGGCAACCAGAATGAAATTGAGGTAGTAAACTTCTAGCTGCCGCGACTTCATAGATCTCTTGTTATAGAAATATTTATAGATCAGCATTTATGAAGCGAAAGTATTGTAGTATCTCGATTTTAGAATAACTCGCGAATATTCCGCATTATCGCGGTATAAAATTCTACAGAGTAATGCCTCTGATTGGACAGGATTCGGGGGGGTCGACTTGTGGCCAGAATAGCTTGGGGATCGATATTCAATTTGGAAACTATATATGTGCTGGAAAGAACGTGCGATTCGATTGGCATGTCTGCTCATATATTTCCATCGACTTTTTGCGATCGCACGAAGCACGAACATCGTAAATATTGCAGTTTGCTCAAGCAAAGAGGATTTTCCATCGGGTCTCCTAAATGCTCGGAGCGAATATTCGGTGAAGTACTACAATAGTATCGGGTTTATTATCGGCGTTACGCTTTTTAAGGAAAGCAGTGGAAGCAGAGGAAAGAGACTCGTTCTGTCAGGTTTATTGTTAGCTGTTCAATTTCATTGAGAAAGTGGAATCCCGGTGAAAGGAGCCCATCGAACAAAGCAGGAAAAGATAATAGCGCCGTCGGCTTGCCAAAAACTGCTGCTGAAGTTTCCAAAGGGGCTCCGTCGTAAGAGGGCTCCACGGTTAATCGACTTGTCGTGCAAACAGTGTGAATAATAAAATTCGAACCGGTGAACGAATGCTTGTTTTTAAATCTGCGAAATTTTACGGTCCCCAGGCCAGACAATAATTAAACCGAACGTCTAGATCGATGAAACTTTAAATAACTACACAGTTGAACGCGATGTAGCTTTTAATAGCAGCAGAAGGAATTCACACGTCACTTGTACTTAGGAAGATATGTATCAATAATCTCCCTGATATATTTAGAGCTGCAGAAAATGTATTAAATTTTGCTTTGCGTTTATTTTAAATACATCTTGATAAATCGTGGGATTTTTAGTTTGCATAATTTTTCACACGAACCAATCTTTATTCCTATTTTAGAGAACATAAAATTTCCTTGAACGCGTTCTGTAAAAGGGCCACTTAGCAACGCCCAATGGAAGCACGTGCTCGTCAAAAGTTTGACCTCCTTCAGCAGGGAATTCCCATCAGCTGTGGGATGTCCCAGAGCGATCAATCTATCTGCCACGATGTAATCAATTTCTTGTTTCATAATCGACGTATCAAAATGCGTGGCACAGCACTCTATTAATTACACCTATGATGCTCGAACCAATCCTTGGTAAACTTCTGGTTCTGTCAGCCTTCTTAAATAAAAAATATATCGTCGTTACTAGCTAGACCAAAATTCTTATTGTGTACAAAGATGACAATAGATCGACTTCCACGAAATTATACAGAAAGCTTTCAGTTGTACGGCCGATTGGTAGGGTCGTTCTATTTACAACCTTACTAATCACTCCTACAGCAATAGATAACACAAATAATTACACCCTTTAAGACGAATTTATACGATTAAATTTTCTTGTAAGGACGCGAATGTATCATGTCCAACTAATTCGTTCGAATTCTATGTTCGATCGCCAGTGGAGCACGTTACACCCTTTCGTTAGATGTGAATCGACCTTTACTTATAGGGGATGCGTGAGTGAGGCCAAGCAAGGACGCAAAGCATCGATTCTGACCTAACCACTACCGCCCTAGTCTCGAGCCTAACTCCAACAACTCACCCCGTTTCCACTTTCAACCTACTCTTGTCCCTTCCCGAGCGACTGTGAACCCTGCAGCTTTCTTTCCTCCAGCTCGTTGGACATTCCTGGCCATCCTCTCGGAGATATCACCCAAACCAGCCAGAATTCCAACATTATTACATACCACCACTTCGAATGGTTGGCCAGCATTCGCGACTACCTCAGTTAGATACGTAATCGAGGAACCTGAACTGAAACTATGAACTGAAACATCTGGAATCACCTATCATTCGTAATCCTACGATGCAGTATATTCGAACGAAGCGCGTTATTTACTCAGTTTCCATTGTAAGTTGTTAACTGTCTCACTGGACATACGATATTATTGCTACGTTTCACAGCAGGGTAAAAGTAGACGAAGTTGAGGGGAACGTTGCATACGGTGCTTGTAAGCTGAGATCTACGTGTAACGTAACGGCGCTTTAGACTTTGGTTGCCGTAACAAAGGCAGAAAGAAAATCCTCACGTCTGGCGCGTGACACGTAATGTTCCTTCAGTGTCAGCGAACGTATTTCACAAAGAACCAGAGGGGAAACGTTTCTGCTGCTACTGTAGAGCGAAGCTGAAGCTTAATCCTCCCCTTCGGGAGATAATTTACTTCCGTTGTCCATGCACATTAGCATAATCCAAATAAGAAGATCCGTCACATAATAATTCCCGAGTGCTTTAAGATATCTCAAACAGACGTGACGAAATCAAATCCTCTTCACCAGCATCAGTCGTTTCCCCAATCATCCCTCGTCTAACAAAACACTACATACCGTGGCAATATATTTAAATATCTTTAAAAAATTAAATACTATGCAAGCATAGCCCTTTATGTCACTCTACCTCTAGCCACGCAAGTTTCCAATATTCATGATCAATAAAACACAGACTCTGATACGCGAAATTGCTCGTTAGTGTTTCGCGATCGATAGCGTTGTCCTCGTTAGGCGTTAGAGTGGCCTCGGTTTTGCCAACTTACTTATACGCCGCCTTGTATCCAATTTTTCTACTTCGAACTACGTCCACCTATTTTTTCTTCCACCATAATTAATCCACTTCTTCGACAGTTTTCAATTGCTCTGCAATCGACACCTCGTAATGGGCGCAATAATGATCGTGTCCAGCAGTGGCGAATCGTTTCAAGAGCCTCTAATCGACACTGGCCACAATTCCATAGATTTTCGACAACGAAAAACGCGGAGACTTTGATCAATAACAGGCTGCTTACGTTGGGCTGGTTTCGATGCGAACAGCAAATCGAGCATGCGCCTGATCAACATTAAGGGTTCCCTGGTTGCCCCTTCGTTCGAATCATGTCGATCGTTCCTCGTTCACGGGGCTGTTTTGATCTCTGCTCGCCCCCGTTCGCTCTATTGATTTCATTTCGGAGGAGTGGCAGATGTAATTTATTTGCGAGGACAGACATGCCCCGTGTGCGAAACGACTGGTTCGGCCAACCGGAAACTTCGCGCAAACTGCCCGTTCAAATTCAACTTGCTGCGGAGTTCGGTACTGCATGGAAAATGAATTTTATACCAACCCCATTTCCATATCTCCTGCGTTGAACTACGAGAACCCTTCATTTGCTTCACCGTTCCAGACCATCGACGAACTTGGATTTTCTCTCGATCGACGTTCTCGATATGCTTTCTTGGAGCATCAAGCGCCTCTGGGGATCTTCCCAAGGAGACTTGAAATTATTTTTCTAGACTCTTAAATTTAACGATTCCCATCGCTCACTGACCAACCCTGACGCCGTCTGTTTCAGAAACTTGAGCAAGACGATGACCACGAGTATCTCGACTCCCCCTGGGCCGACGGCAGCAGTCTGAAGCGGCACTTTCAAGGTCTGAACAACGTCTCCTGGAAACCGCACTAAGCGACCCAAGAACGGGAACGAGAGAATATAGAGAAGGATTCTACGTAGCTTATTCAAGTTACCAAACCGCGGACAGCCAATATTCTCTCACCGACTACAGAGAAAGACAAGTACTAGCGAAGTAAATGGAAGAAGAAGGAACGCATACTGCGAAACGTAACACGTAGCTTCAGGAATTTCTCACAGAGCGAGGCAGGGGTGCGCGACGCTCAACGAAATGGTTCATTGAAAAGAAATTAAAAAAGGGCGTCGAATAGCGTCCCTAAACAAAAAAAAAAGAATTAAAAAAAAAGTCCAATCGCGTTCTCTCCTCGAACGAAGGAACGAACAGAAGAAAAGTGATCCAGAGTGTCGTTCAATGGAAATAGTGTTTTTAGTACGCCATCACGCTGATCGCATAACTGTCCCCCGTACGCGCTACTTATTATCCATAGAGATAACGATATTTTGTGACAGACTTTTTTCTACTCGATAACCGCCCGTGTTGCGACCGTCTGTAAATCATCGATTATTAAGTATCGATCAATCCGTCGACGGCTCGCCTTTCCTGGCCGATCGTGGGCCACCTTAAGGCCGTGCGATCGGCTCGTTGGCGAGGATCCAGCGAGGAAACATTATGTTTCGATTCGTTGCCGATATTCCGGCGCCAAGGGTCTCGTCCTATCGTAAAGGGTACTTCCGAAATATCGAGGGAGGTATTCAGAATAAATTATCTGCCATTTGACGCTTCAAGGACGGATCATGCGGATTAGGTAGACTTGTAAACGATATCTTTCCGCACCATGATCCCCTGCTTTTGGGGGTTCGAACGGGGTTACCGGTGAACGTTTATACAGACACTTGGTAATGTCGTGAATTTTAGACGTTGAAACTATTCCTTCCGTCTACCAAGGAGTATAAGCCACTCGCGAGTCTAATAGTCGGAATAGAGGGGTGAAGCTAGCAAGCTTAGAAGCATCTGTCCACGATTAAGAGGCATGTATAAGTCGAGAGCTGTATTCGTGGGTGGATGATTTGCTCAAGCCGCTTCGTCGTTTGCTACGTCAAAGTACATAGCGGTAGTTCACACGTGACGCTTTCTTTTCGGGAGCACCCTGTACGGTGTCGACGGCCAGTCACATCAAGCACAGCGTTTCCTCCGTGCAAATTTGCGTAACTATAATTCTCACCGAGCCCTCCTGCGATACGCGAGACGTAAGGTCGAGCTATCTCGGGCCTGTACGTCGAACGTCGATATCGACTCGATCGCCGAGGCAAACGTGCGAGCCATTTTCGCAACGTGATAGATGTCGAGCGAATGCATTCCTGCCGATTCTGATAGCGCACACCGAGAGGGTAGAACCGGGTGATTTTGTCGCGACGTGGACGCGTAAACAGGCTGACTCTCTGGTTCACTCGTCGAAACGGGTATATATATATACGGATGAGCGAGATCGCTTAAATGGAAAGCGGAGTGGGACACCGACGAGGGTGGAGGAGAGAAAACGAACCCGCGACGATTTACGGTCGCATTGCTCGCGTGGACTAAAGCTTAACAAGTAAACTTAACTAACTTAAGAGTACCGTTACCAATTAACAAGTATTACTAAGTTAACCCGCTTGCTGTGTGATCATGACGCATCCGAAGAGACGCCACGCCACTGGCGCATCGTAGACGAGTCGAACACTGTATCAGACACCGACACACACGTCCGTTTCACATGTGCCGCGACACACACGCTTTTTAATCAGGTATCCTCGCGGGACTATCCGTCTGCCCGGGTGAAATTTCAAGCTGCGCCACGGGGAGAATGTCGCGACCCCTAACGACCACGCACGGCTTTTCGAGGCTTTTTTGAGAAGCGTGCTGAGAGAGAACACGGGGATCGCTGGGGAAACGAGCCACTGAGGCTCGGAGTTGTGAGAGGTGTTGGAAGGTTTTAGAGTTGGGGCTGATCTGTGCTATATCTTTCACTGCCTTATATCATTAGTGGATTCTAAGTTGTGCCTTTCAAACGCTTTGTTTACTTGTTGCGTTGCTGTTCATTTACTGCCTCGACAACTCTATCCACCTGAAATACCTTCGCCGCTTTAAATAACAGGATGTGTTATTTACAAACTTGCACAATCGGCGACAGTTTATTTTTGAGTGAAAACAGTGGAGATTTCGTGATTGACTTTATTTCTCTCAAATCGAATATCAAATTCATTATTTTACGGTGCATTTTGAGGGCGAATGTGTTCAAGCGTGGTAACTTGAAACTCACACTTTCAAGGAGATTCTGCTTGTAGATCAGAGTTCATGGCAGGTGAATGAATAGTTTAAATAGTTTGTCCGCGCTTTCAGGGATACATGTAGTACGAATCGGCCCCATTTCGAACGCGTTGCACTACTATGGTACGTCTTTATGTCGCGAAGGGGTACACATTTTTCAACAGCTGCTCGGGTCAAGATTGTTAATAGAGGGGGGACGAGGATGCGGTACAGATAACGTTTTAAACCCGTAGAATTCAACCGCTGCCTGTCACAAGATTCGTGAGTCAGGAACTCAGCTCTGTGATTACGTAAAGGGACATTGGGCCACTTGCGCAGCGGGTAAAACAAGTAGCAGCGGTTTTTCGCGGCCTCGCTGCTGCGCGTGAATCGATACGAGTGGCGCAGGACTGGCAAACCTTCACCCCCCTGAGATCGATGGTAGAGATTGATGCTGAAGGAAATTGGTGACTCGTCGATATTAAATGATTAGAGAACTCTTGCGTTCGAGTATTCTTATCCTGAAAAGCAATAAACGTCCAGATTGTCCTTATAAAATGGTACACCGATATTGTTGGCTCAAGTGCATGACTCGCGGCTACTTCTAAGGACATGATTTTATTACGTTTGTGACGAATGATCCTCGTTACTTTGGGAGAGTGTTGGGATCAGCAATGTTCGTAGAATGATCCATTCATCTATAAAATATCATTACGCTAAGTATTTCTAAATGACCCAGCTGCGTCGATTTAGCGGACATCGTATACGAGTTAGTGTTCATCGAATTGCATTCTGCGCTTCAAAAATGCAGTTAACTAAACGATTTGCCATCGGTGTTCAGGGGTAGGGGAGACAGAAGAGGAAGCAGAGACACGCGAGGGGACAGTTGCCAATTTTACGTGTGCTAAAGCGTTTCTGATCCATTCGGTACTTTCTCGCTTTTCTCCGGAGAGCAGAGGGGCTACTTTTCGCGCTTGGCCCGAAGGTAATTGCGAAACTACAATGTTTAGGTGAATAATTTTAAAGTTTCACGTAGCATCGAAATATCGGAGAGGAGAAAGTCTCATTCGTCGCGAGCTCCCGTTCATTCCGCGATTTGCGATCTACTTCATGTACGAGGAACACACTGGAGAGAACACGGGGTACAATTTATCACACACGTTCACCGTGCGCGTACATGCACAGATACACACATGCATGCGAACATACACAGGGAAACACGCGTACACGCATACACTGCTAACCTATGGAAAGAAATAATAATTGAATTGTTTTTATGGATTAAGAACAAGTTGTCTGTGATCTACAATAATTAAAAGAATATTATAATAAGTATTAACGGTGGTAAATGCATAATTGACATGTCGGTAATGTCGAACGAATCGATTTAGGGAATAATAAAAGAAATTAACTGAAATGGAGGGGAAGGGAAGGCGGAGAAGTAGAGGGGCAAAAGTCGGTCGGATATACCGAAGATTCTTTCGCGATAAGGGAGACGTATAACGGGGAGGTAGAAAAGAGATGGAAAGGATTATCGCATTAACGACGTCGCTGCAAAGGAATTCTAGAGAAGAGGTATATTATATAAATACATATATAAACATTAAATAATAAAATAGAGATTTACAATGGAGCACGCAACGTCTAAATATGTAATCGCTGTTGTTAACCAATAATAATTCGCGATATAAAGGGAGAAGAGAAATGACAGAGAGAGAGAGAAAGAGAGAGAGGGAGACAGATGAGCCGAATGTGCGTGCTGCGTTCGAAGTACCGATTAAAATGCAAAAAAAAAAGAATTATATGAATAAATAAACAAATAAATAAATATATATGGCACTTGACCGTCGCGGCTAAAAAGTACATAGGATAGATAGATTTATAGAAGCGCAAAAAAAAACACCAAAAAATCGTTCCTTCCACCCGCTCCGGCCGTGTATTTGATTATCAATTTTAAATAATATCGCATCTCATGTGAAGTCAAGGAAAAGCTCTTGTGAAACTCGTAAGTGCACCTCAGAAATGCAAATTAGTACCGTCATTTTACTAAATGGAAGCGTAAGGGAGCTGGTAAAGGTGCCGAGCAGAAGTTAGAAGGGATGACGTGGGGATACAAAAGGTGAAGAACGAAGGATATAATGGATGATATAAATGACACAATCACCGAGTAATAAGTTGTTCAACGAGCGTTGCGAAAAATGTTCGAGAATAATTTTTGTACAGTTTGGCACACACGAGAACGTGCAAACATCGTCGTCTTTATATTTATGTACAACATTCAATTATTATAAATTTTCGATATTATTACAAACTATGATCGATTTCGTGTGAAAGTGTATATGGCTTTTTCTGCGGTTAACAATAAAATGTTGTCAAAGCTTTTTCACGAGATATATATACATACATATTTCACTCAAATTCCAAATGCCTATCTACTGATTATCGTCCTTTGGTTCCTATACTTTATGCTCAAAAGTATATCTACTTTTTTCTCCTTCTTTTAGTTTTATTCGTCTCAATATCCTCATAGCAAGGAATTTCGAGGCTTTCGCTATTGTGAAAACAGTAGTTCAAAGTTCTTTAACTAATGGTCATTAGTAATCGATAAATATACCGCGAAATAGAAAAACGAATAGGGACAAATTTCCTATCCGATTCAGAATAGAATACGATCGCAATCCGACTAGCGGTTAAAAAGAAAACTAAACATGGTGAAAATAGCTACGAACACAGACGAGGTATAGGATAGACCTATCACCCATTGCATTTTTCTGTCACCGGTCTGGGGGGGGGGGTGGTCTTAGGCCGGTATTCGTAGTCGCTACTTATCCTTTACTAGCTACTAGGTTAGTAGAGGATGCCGCATGCTTAAGCATTTGTTTAAGACTTAGTAGCGACTATGAATACCTGCTCTAGAACCCCCTTACCATTTTTGTGTCGCATGCAACGTTACCGGTGAAGTCTCAAAACAGATTGTAACGCTACGCGTGGTAGGAACTAAAATTAAGCACGAGTAAAACTATTTTGTGTTTTGAGAGTCCATGCCCGCGATTTACAAATGTTTCTGTTAGAGTAACAATTTAAAAATCGTCTTATGAACATATTTCGTTCAACGGAAAAGAACGGAGGAAGAAAATAAAACGATATCATATTCGTCTTTTAACTTAGTGTAAGTGAATAGTTGCAGGAATATTTGGAGGAATATGAGTGAGATACTTGTTTCTCCCCCTTAGTTCACCTTATGGGAATTCGCGTTCACATCACTAACACGTAGAGGCACGGTACTCTATGAAACACTTTTTGGCAGGCACAGGCACTGACTCTACAATCGCGTTGCACACGATTACAAAATCATTTTCTGTTTTTAAACATCCTTCAGTTTCTGAAAAAGTCTTAGAAGTAACGGGTATATCTGAATGGAATCCTGTTAAATTAAAAGGCCTCCCACATGGTCCAGTAATCGATGAAATTGATGCGCGAATTGAGAAATCACGAGATAATATGCACTATGCCATGCACACACTTCACTGAACCGATGAATTTCTCAGGGCTAGACAAACTTTTATTTCACAATGCGGGTTTCAAAAGTAACTCGATCTTGCAATTTATAGCTTGCACGGGCTTTGAAGAAATGCCATTTCTGAACGCCATAGTGTCTTGATCCACGAAATGGATTTTCGGAGAGAAATCCGCGTGAGTCGTTGACCAACCGAGCCAAAGCATACCGTAACAAAAGCCTACCCTCTTATGTCACACGTATACAAGTACGCAACACCTTTCAGCATTTCAACACATTTCAGAGTAGTTGCTGAGTTGGACGCTGTTCATGAACAGAGGTCGCTAAATTCAGTCCTGAAATTATGGGTCGGTAACACAGATTGGGTGGCGACACGAAGTCCCATAAGGTGATGGGTCTATTCTATACCTCGTCTATGATCCTGAAATTATGGGTAGGTAACACAGTTTGGGTGGCGACACGGACATCCATAAGGTGATAGGTCTATCCTATACCTCGTCTGTGGTGTGCATCCAAATCGATTCACATTAGCATTATTCGTAGCAATTTTCATCGTACATATTTAGTTTCCATTCTGACCGCTGTGAATGGATAGCGTTGCGTGTGACACAATGTTATGTTACATTAGATGATAGGTCTATCCTCTACTGTGTCGATGGTATTACAAGCACCGAGCTGCAATGGGTTTAAATAAAATGTGGGATTTATTGATTGAATAAGTAAATGTGTCGTTTATATACCATCCATCGGTAATGGAATTCCGTACGTTTTGCCGTTAGATGATTGTAGCGGTTTGTAGTTCACAATTTGATTAAATTGAGCATAGAAAACTATAATTAGAAATAACAGTGCACTTCTTAAAAAGTATTCAGACATAATTATAAAATCTTGGTTGGTCACTCTTCTATTACTGACGGACTTGTTTCCTCTATCAACGCGTTTCAATGCATTTGTAGTAGTATGGAAGAAATCCTCATAAGATTTTGTCCAGAGAAATGGATATATATTTATGACACACTTCTAATATATATATAACAGAAGTCGTGACTGACTGACTGACTGACTCAACACGATTTCTCTGGAACCACTGAACCTATGACCATGAAATTTGGTAGATAAGTTCCTCTTAGCCCCCTAGGTGTTCACTAAGAAATATTTTTAAAAAACTCCCGCCCCTTCACCGAAGAAAGTTATACATATAACCCGGGCAACACCGGGAACTTTAAGCTAGTTTATAATAAGTAGACAGCACTCACAAGCAATATACTATCTCTGAAACCATTACAGTTTAGAATGGAACGTAACTATTTAGTGCACGATATTAAGTCATACCTATTTGAAAGTACTGTATGCTTAGTTAACGGTGTAAGTATCTTAAAAGAACGGAGGGGTAATTTTCCAGACAATTCATTAAAACTTTCGCGGAATGTATAAGGGAAGAAATTTTCAGCGTTTGTGGAGTTGGATGTGGGTGCCCTTGAATTCTTCTGCTACACTCGTATATACTCAGGATCCATTATAAGGTGTAGGCATGTCAGAATTATCATACATATTGGCTGGCCAGATGCCGACACGAAGATACGCGCCATGGTCTCGAAACGTTCGATTATTTAAACAAACCCGCGCGATACGATCGCGGGTTTGGTCACACCCATCTTAGCGTGGCGGGCAGCACGGAATTTTTCGAGGTGAGAGAACTCGAATGAAACGAAGCTCACTTCCTTTTTATATCTAGCACGGTCAAATTCCTGCCCAAGTCTTCCTAAAACAACTTTTAAAAGTACTTCTTGTAAAAGATTCCCTACTTTCTTGAAAATCGAATGAAAGTAATTAAGTCAAGGGAAGTTAGAAATAAATTCCTCTAAAGAGATTACAATTAGTTTTACTAGATTACAAACTCTATAATCTATGAACTTAAGGCTAACCGGATCTTAAACTTTATTCTTAAAATTTCCACTCTCGTAGAATGTTAAAACGAACGAGACGAGAAACAAAAATCGAAACCCATAAAATGTTTTAGTTCGTTAGCCACATGGACGTTCGGCACTTCGCAAAATCGCACGTGAACCGCACGCGTACTCTGAGTCCACCCCTTGGAAAGAGGGTTGGCGTCGCTCGGCGACGATTCCCCGTCGTCCCGCGCGTGCACGCGTCGAAATTAAATGTTTCGTGCGCGGACATTGCGAGCATTACACGCTCGCGTATGAATAATAAAGGAGCAAGGTAATGGGCGAGCTCGACACCCTCGTATTTGGTTCTTAACCGAGTCGGCGTGCCTTGCGGCCACCACTGTAATTGAAATCCTGCTCGTCGATAATTTACGTACCATTTTCCGAATTAATTCGCGTATGCGTCCACCGACGCATTTTACAATTACCGTTCTCGAGGCAATGGCGACTTTGTGTCTGCATTGGTTCTCAGGGGTCTTTGGATGATAAGTTCGAGCGTAATTTGTGGTAGCAACAATGTTGACGAGCGACTCGTAGCGACGGCAACGACAGCACTTTCCGTCAGACCTGTGACACTCACCATTAGGTAAATCTGTATCAATATAGATTTATCTATATCGTCTATAACACCTGCTCTAATTTGTGATTTCCATTTTGTTTCGAAACACATTTGGGGCATGTGTATCGGGGAGACAGGGTATGGTTGTCACACCGTTAGGTTGTCACAACCGCTATAACAAAGAAACTATAAACATATGTACTAATAATCAATTTATCAGTTCAGTGATAAAGTTGTAAACTGTTTGTTAATAATGTTTCCAAAGTTTAATTTTGTATTCAAGACTATAGCATTTATAATTACAATAAAAAAATGATATTACTTCCTTAATTGAATCGGCTTCTTATTAATAAACTTAGCTATTTATATTTGTGACAACCAACCCAGCCTCGGGGTATATTGTCACAAAATAGTTCCATCAAATAATGTGAATTAGTTCCTAATCTGATTGACAAAATCCACAGGACCAATTTCTTTTTTATAAAGTCGGACGTACGTCGTTTATAAGAATCTAAGTTTCAATGAACTTCCCTGCCGCTATAATCCGTAAAAAAAAATCCAAATAACCCATGTAATGTCCAACGCTTCGACAAATTATGATAAAAGTCCTAAGAATAATATGTAGTAATGTGTATTAATATGTACCTAGCACAACATTTAATATTAACAAATCATGTATACAAAGTGTTGGAATGAGGAAATAAATCTGCTCCAATACTCCTATAGCGATAAGAGTGTGCGTGCGAGGGAGGGGAGTGAGAGTGAAGCACTACGTGCTGTATGCTCAAGCGGTAAGGAGCTCTAAGCCATGTATATCTATATTAATATATAAGTTAAAGGAAATTAAACAAAAAGAAATAGTGTTAACTGCTAATATCATTTTAAGTGAGTATCTAAGGTATACGCTTCCCACAAAAATGAAACACAAAGAATACTTAAAACGCCATTAATTCCCCAGGTTCCTCATCTTCCATATCCACTAAAGAAACATACCTACAGTCATACGTTCCCTTCGTCCTAACGAATCTTACACCAAAAATCATCGGTCACGGTTCAACGTCGATCGTCCTCCCCACCGAGATACGGATCAAGCGATTTTCCTGGAAGAAAAATGCCACGAACCGATGCGCCTCCCCTCGCCCCCTCGATTTCGCGCCATCCGCGTCCCCCTGGCCCGCGCGTTTTACGCATTCACGTTACGTGGAAATGCGGGAGGACGGTATTAAATAAGTACAAAAAGGTAACAGACTGACAATGAGCGACGTACGTGCCCGCGAGACGGGAGAAGGCACGGCGCTTACGGGGGCGTCTTGATATGCAGACGGCGTGCGTGGCGGCGGCACTGCCGAGCAAAAGACCATCGGTCTTCGGTTACGAAACGATTCTCGAAATACGGGATCGGATAGCGGAATACCAGTAGCCCCGGTGCTTTCGGCTCGATCAATTTTTTTCCATCGATCGCGATGAACAGTGGCGGATGGGAAGCGGTGCCCTTTGACTGCTTCCACGGGGAATACAAACGCTTCCCAACTGCTTCGAATATCACGTCCCGTTCAAGTGTCGCAGCTCGAGTAATTACTGGAACGTGGCGGTGGTTGGCTGTGGGAATATGTTCTTTGGAATCTCGCCCAGTGAAGGGAATTGACAGGATATTGTTGATTGAAGAGAGAAGCTTGCTTTCGATAGGGGTGCTCATGAATGACTTGAAGTTTCAGCTCTTTTATATTCTATAAATTCTACTGTTAAAGACAGGATGGTCCCTTCGTTTATAAAGAAGGGGTACAAAATGTGCCTCTTTAATTTCCATCTGTTCTTACGGGATGCCAGAGCAGAAGTCTATGTTGCCACATGTAGGACACATAATAAATTGAACTGTGACTTGCACGAGACTGTCGAGGACCACGTACGTCAGTTCCATCGATACCAGTTTCAGGAATCTCCTTCCCACACAGGTGGCTGCGAGCTGCTCGAGGAAAAGTGGCTGCACAGCGTCGTTTCACGGTTGCGGGACAGAAAGAAAGTCATCGACGACACCCCGCGGTCGAAAGAACTCGAAGGACGAGGTGCTGCGGCTGCACTTTCGTCCGCATAGGCTTTCTTGCGGGGATATCGTTCCTCTATGCAAGAACCTGCGCCGAGGCGGACTCGTTCTCGATTTCCGCCAGGTCATCGAGTCTCATTTACAGAAGGGCCGTTCCTCGTTAAACAGCAAAACCGAGATCTCGACTGGCTGACCCACGGACGGTACGCCCACTCGATACCAACGATCTGATCCACGGGACGAGTGATCCCCGCTCGAATCGATCTGATTCGCTGTTCCCTTGCCTGACGTGTACGCGATCGCGAGTGTGAAACGAATACGCGATTTCGCGGCTGTTGGCTTCGTTGAATACTTTATTACGCGCGGTTTTGGAGGGCTACGGTATGGTGGTCTGGGAGGAGGCAGAAGCAACTCTGAGAAAGCATTCCCTCGTAAATCGCGTCGATCTTCAGTTAGTGTAGGATAAATCCGGGACAGTTGGCTCACCTGACATAAAATGGCTATTAAAACTAATAGTGATATTATTTATTTTATTAGGATAAACTTAATATGTTTCAAATTTTATGCTGAGTCAGAAAAACTCACGAATATTTCCTTTGTGACAGTATTTGCTGAAAATCTGTTTGAAAACTGAAGTCTTGACTATTTGGCTTGTACTGGAAAAATATAGCGACTGCGCCATGACTTCTGCCGAGCCGTCTCACCCGGATTTACCATATATGAAGTTAGTGGATGAAATTAAATAGACTTTCTATTTATCTATCTTAAAAACAGTATAATCTTAATGCAATGGTGAACGATAGGGTAACATGGTTAATACCTAAGTTGGTGTAATATTTCTATGATTTATACATTTTTTACACCCCTTAGTATAATACCCCTACAATAATTATTACTCAACGATGCTCTCCTCTCACTTACCAGCTCACCGCCACACCTCTTCCAGCTGACATCGATTCCGTGGAAAGCCCGTTCCGTAAGTGTTCCATGATCTCCCTGTGTTTGAAAAATCACATAAAATCGAGGATACGGTCTCTAGATTCCACGTAATAACGGGGACCGAAACCTATACGTTTACAAACGCGCTGCGCTGACTCGAGCGTTTACTCCTTGCCAGGGCGTCTCCACCCACTTTGCCCCTGCTTACAGCTGCAGGCGAACTGGACTCCGATTTTCCCTGCTCCCCCCCCCCCCCGTCACCCGCGGTCCGCTTTTTCCTACGGAAGCTTCCTTTTCCCTGTCGCTATTTCCGCGTGTCCCCGGGAGAAGGCCAGAGAATCGTCCTCCAGCTCGGGTCGATCTTTCGGGCGCGGTGGTAATAAAAAACAGTCCAGTCAGCGGGGCGTGGATCGCCGATAGCACAACGTCGTGGCACAGGTTTCGTTCGTTCCGACTGGCAATCACTTTGCACGTCCCCCCGTCGCGGAACGGGCACGTGCTCGCGCGCCCGAGTCGCTTTTAATCTGGACCACGAATGCGCTTGGTGACCTGTCACAGTGGTTTCAGTGGAGCAGACGATTGTACGATCTTGAATAGTAGTGATGGTATCTGTATGATTTTCGAGCGGGTGATCTTGGGTGCTATAGTCATGGTAAGGTTCTGGGTGTGAGGAATGAGTAGTTGTATCACTTTGGATAGCAGTCATCATAGGATTTTGGATGGTAGAAGTGGTAGTTACGTGGCCTTGGTTGATAGTAGCAAGTTTCTTCTGAAATGAGGAATAGGAGAGAGTGTCAGTGTAGTATGTGTGACAGTATCAATTATTCCCTCGTCTCAGAGAGGAAATTACTTTGTCCCAGTATGGTATAAAAGGTTTGAGAGGTAAAGAGGATTTCGAATAACGCTACAGAATTCCAATGCATACATGGGAACTTTAAAGAACCTTCCTAACAACACGGGGACGATGAATTTCAAATTTCTGCACTCCTGGCAGTTGTCCACGCGATATCAGAAAGAGGAGGGTCCCCGGCGATCCTCGATTCGGCTCCTCTACTTCCTCTCCTTGTGGGTGTCGTAAATTCCTGCCCAAAGCTGGGAGAAGTGCACAATTCGAATACCACGGCATGGATGAAGGCAGGAGAGATGAATGAAAATATGAAGCCCGCGTGTTGTTAATATAACTGGAAACTGATTTCCTCGCAAATTGTGTTACACACTCAAACTTTCATCCCCATATGCACTTTTTAATAAAGACTACCAACTTAATAAACCCGTACATTTATTTGCTCCCTAAACAGCCAACACAAACACTACCCTTTTTCAAAAATCCTGGTGAAACTCCATCTGCATCAAGCCCAGGAGAAGCGCACCGCTCCAACCACCCTTTCGAAACCTTCACACCACAATCTCAACTCTGCAAACTCTCACCTCCAACCTCCCTTTCAGTTCGACACTATCCAGCCACGAGGTCCAATTCGCCTAATCAAGTCTCCAGCATCCCGAAGGGAAGTTTCCGCTCATAATCCCGGATTGACCGAGTCGTATCATCGGCAGAGGACGAGTAGATCGTCGGGCAGAGGGCAGGAGGCGAAAGGTAGGTTCGATCGAGCGATTCCAGTCGAACGAGATCATTCGGGGTTCCGTGGCTTTCAGGACGACGGATAAAGCGGTGGACCGGTGGCTGGGAAAAGCATGGGGACGGTCGGCGGCGAACGGCGAGGGGAGAGGTTCGTCGGTGGTAGCCGAGATATCAGTATCAACGCGGTGTAATCAGCGAACCACGCCCATCGCCGCTATACTCGCTCCGTTCCGCCCACTACGGCAATTACACCCTCGAGTCACCCACTGGAGGGGAACATTAAACTCCGTTTCCCTCCCCTAGATCGTCGCCCCCCCCCCCGCCTGCTCCCTGCCCCCCTTTTCGCCCCGTTGCTCCCCGTCCCTTTGGGTTTCATTCGCTCGCTCGACTCGATTCTCTCCTCCTCTGCCCGAGGCAGACACCAGGCAGCACACCATACTCGACCCAAGCGACTCCGTCGTCAAACTATCCGTCGACCTTCTCCTTTTTCACCCCCTTTCTTTTTGCCCGAACCCCTCGTCGGGACGGTCACGAATCAGAAGTTTACGAGTAGGCGCGGTAACGAGGACGATTAACGGACAGCAACTGTGTGGTCCACTCGCGCACTGACTGTGGGTAGTTTGTTGCGTTCGAGTTGAGACGATGCTCGATGGACACATTTCTGGTAGCTATGGGATAGAGGGGGGATTGAACTGACAGGAGTCATGCTTTCTAATTATTGCTTGGAAGATTGTGCGACTCGTCAGTGTGCTCACTTTCTGTTTCCATAGATTCTCGGTTACTTTTCTAGTGAGTGAGAGAGCAGCCCAGCATCTCGTTAAATAGGTACCTCGGTATGAGCATATGGTATTTTACACTCCTAGGTGCAATTTGAGAAGGAAATGGAATTTATATAATGGGATAAGAAAGCCTTAGTACACCTAGATTTGAAAATCAATCATCCTTGACGTATTCAGCTGTCTGAGTCGTAGGCAAGTAGTACTCTGTAAATTTGGGGAAACAATGCAAGAGCAGACCGCGAAATTTTTCGTGCTCTTCTGGCGACGGAGGGAATAATGATGTTTTCAAGGAACCTACCGAGGTACCGCCTCAGGTTTCTAGCTGTAAGAGTTGAATGAAGTGACGTGTGCTACTAATCGTTGAGAACAAAATGAGGGGGGCCGGAAATAGAGGGTGACAGACGTTCGATACAGTAGCAGAGGGCACGGCCTGGTGAAATTCGTCGCGCTCTCTCGAGCTGCGATTTGTCTGCTCAATTTCACGGCCCTTTTGGGGAAAATGGGAAAATCTCCCGACACTCGACTGCCGAGTGTGGGAAATAGACCGCGATAGCTCGCCGTTTATATTTCACTCCCTTTTGTCACGTGGGTGTGAGAACTCTTTCGGTTTCTGCGCCATTTCTCCTCAACAATTTTCCCGCGTAGGTAATTTAATATCATTATTAAAGCTCAAGGATTTAATCTACATGTTACCACGATAATTTTCGAAATTGTTTCCATTATATCCACAAGTTTCAGAGACTCCAATTCACTGAAACAGTTACCTATTTCACCATTGTGGTGAGTACAATTGGGTCTAGTTATGCAGAAAGTATTTAGTATGAAGATTTTAATTGTTAAAGAAAAGTAGCTTTATTTCCATTCGGTATACTTTATTGCTTGTTATTGTTTCACAATGCTCTTTAATGGGTTATTTAACAGTGACTAGTATAATTACTATTATTTTAAATTTTCTGTAGTTTTTGCTTTTCAAGTCTAAACTGAAACTATAGCTCGGTAGTTTTAATAATTGTATAATGTAAGAGTTAAAAAATAAAGATCACAAAATTACGGGATCCGTACTGTGTTTAACTAATTTTTTGTCATTTTGAGGGTTAGTAGCTTTTTTCATAACTACTCAGGCCCAATTGGTTCTCTAATTGTGAAGTCCGGCTTTGAGATTAATCTATATACTTAAGTAACAATCTTCATTATGCTACCCCATCGACAAATTATAGAATTAATGTACTAGCTCTTCTCCACTTACTTTTCACTGATCAAACTTACGAATCAAGAAACAATACCTTCTCCTATCCCCACTAGAAAACAAAGAGTACCAAAAGAAACTCCAGATATAATAATCATGAAAATAAGAAAGAACAGAAATCCTCGCCATCTTTTCACCCCCCGTAAAAAGTTCACTCTCCACCCCCACGAAAGCGCAGAAAGTCGCTGGATGAAAAAGTGCATCTCGACGTAATTTCGAGGTCGTGTTCCCAGCCACTGGGGACATCCGCGATTGGGCTATCGACGAGCCCTGTTCCATGCCAGTGGCCGTTCCAGAACGGATGTCCGCGGCGAGGGATTATTAGTTTTCCGCTTTCGGAGCGGCTCCGGCGTTTTCATCGAGCGGACACAACAGAACGGAGAACGGTGCGCGTCTAGGCCGTACGTTATGCTCTAGGGGAGCCGCTCTTCTCTGTCCTCCGGTAGGCGTGGTTGAAATCGGGAGATGATTTATCCTTTGCGAAGCGGTAACTGCCGAGATCCTCGGCTAAACGACCGCGGTCCTTCGTGTATTAACCGTAATGCACTCTGCCGTTGCCATTGTGCCCACTGTATATAACCTATACCAACCACCCTGTATCCGAGCTCGCAACCCCTCATCTGCTGCTCCGTCTTCTTCGCTCTTCGTCCCCGCCTGGGCTCCATCCTTCTCCTGCCCCCTTTGGACTACGACCTAACTTTTCGACTTTGACTTTCCTCAGTTCACGGACATCTGGATTGGGAGATGTGTTCGCGATATTTAATTTCTTCAGCAATGCGTGCTGATGAATTATTGCTGGTGTGTTCGATATTTACAATTAGTACGAAGGCTGTGCAGTGTTATGTTTTAGTTGAGAATATTACTCCGAGTAGTTATGACTATTTAATATTTTCAGGACAGTTATTTTATTGAATTGTAATTTTCGTATACTGTACATATTTATTACCAAATGAACACCACTAAGCAGTGAGCTGAGAACGAGTATTTTACTGTAAGCTTCGAATTCAAATCGTCACCATGCAAATGTTAGAGTGTAGCGATAAAATTACAGCGATGATACCCTACCCCTGCTACACCCAGCTGATGTGCACTTCGTACCGGCGAACCCTGCTCTCTATTGTGCCCCGTAATTCCTTTCCCCTGTCGCAACACCCCAACCTCAAGTCACTGCACGATCCCGACCAATCCACTTCCTTCTTTAATGCGCGTGAGATGCATGAACGTATTGCCAATCGTGTAGCCGTAAATTTTGATCGATTAGGCGGCGCATAAATTATACCTCGTTCACTGTCGACGAAATTTAATGGTCACCTATAAAATAACACGCAATAAAATTTAGAGGTCACCTATAGAAGAAGCGAGGAATCTAATTATGCGTTCAATGCAAAAAGTGCCTGAATGTCCTGAGGTCATTCTTGCATCCAACAGTACAATTCTAATAGATGAAAAGCACGTCAATGCACAAAGGTGTAACAGCAAACAAAAATAATCATGTCACAATTCTCCTTATTTCTAATCTTTTTAAAAACACAGCCAGTTCACTTGCAGGAGATACTCTGCATGCCTAATACAAACCTACTTCACGAATCACTTCTATTCAACCAGCATTTTTTCCCAAATCTCTGCCTAAATCGATTCACGAGTTGTTTTGACAATTCCTTCCAGGAAGGGGTGGCGGTGTCGCTTTTGTCTGCCGGCGCGACCCCCAAATGGGATCGGTGTCTCCCATGGGATCACCTTGACACCGAAAATTGCACTCTGCACGGCTGCGGGCGGGCCGCGTCGCGCGTATTTTCGCAGGCCATGGCGCGTGCTGGTCCCCGGCTTTCGAGGGGACCCATGGAAAATGCCCAGGGACCCATGCTTGCCTCTCGTGAACGCCTCGTAGGCGTGACCCCATATGCCGCTCTCTGCTGTTGAACCTAACCGCTCGTCGATATGCATTGATGCATTGTGCAGCCGGGCTAATTTGTCGCGGGGCATTTGACTGAATGCAGCCAAGTGACGTACGAGGGAATTCTCGGTGAGATTCTTGGAAAGAATTCCTTGGGAGGGTCACCCGCAGATGCTCTGCGTTGCGTAAATGACTCTCGTCTAGGGGCTAAAGCGACGCTCGTACAGATTCAGAATCTTTTGAAATTTCTTGTTTCGGATAAGCCTGAGTCAGGAAATCACCTACGCCGTGAACATAACTCTTTCTTTTAGGTGCCATGTTGACACTGTAAGAAAACAATTAAAACAAAATGCAAAAATTCTTTCTAACTTTTTTTTTGTATAATACAAAAGTAGCTTAATAAATACCAAAAAGATTTATTTCTTTATATGTTGCATTTACTGAGAAAAATATCTTTAAAAATAGCATAATTTTCCGGCGGTTCAAAGTAGAATGACCCCTTAATGATGCCCCCTGATATTAATATCGCTTACCTTGAAATCAATGGAAAGCTTCCGTCCTCGACCAACATCGATGCTCATGGACAAGTCGTACCTAAGCACTTACTATGCCTCAATTAGCGGATGAATAATCAAGACGAGGTCTTTCTCTGCTAGATCCATAATATTCAATCACTCAGGAGACTCGAGTTCGTCTGCCCAGGAATATCGAAGCGGTTCGAAATAGAGCTGGGAGCCAGTGACGTGGTGTGCACTCAGAAACGAACGATATTCCACATGATATTCGCACGTTTTATTGCCTTCTCGATATACACAAGGTATACGCCGACACTCTCCTCGCCTCTTCCGCTCCGTCGCAGCGTATCGCCGTGATGCAGCTGCGGCAATCGCACGGACGATCGATACGACGTATCGTCATGTCGTGGTGTTCCTCGAAAGAGCGGAGCATCGCTTAATGCTTAATGTAAATTATCTACAAGTACGACCTAAGCTCGTATGCCGAATACTGACTACTTTACAGGTTCCCTCGCTTGCGATACATTTATTTACAATCCAGGCCGCGATAGAAAATTGCCCGACTCCGGGGGTGGCTTGGTGCGCAATGCTAGAATGAATAGTGAGAAACTCGTGGAGAAGTCAAAGGAGCTTCGACGGAGAGTTTCCTTTGATGGAGAATTGAAAGGAGAAAGGGGAATTTGAGGATCTGTGATTAAGAGGAGGAGACTAATCTTTGTTACTCGAGTCTCCATTGCTGGGGGATTGGTGTAGAATTAGATTTGGAATTGCAACTGGACACGAACTTCCTACCCGAGTAACAATGTACACGAGCATTTCAATACACTCTGTACCTACCAAACACTCACATCCAGTAAAACAAACTTTATATAGTCCATGAGTCTCTAACTGTATTCCCCACTTCTTCGTCACGATACTGAAGATTCGTATAGTCTTATCATCCTCAACGTGTCACGATCTATGCAACCGAAGTGTTCACTATCCCTCACGCACACAAATCACTCCGCTCTATGTCTCCACTCAAGATCGACCTGTCCAAATGATGATGCGATCTCACTGTCAGCCAACTGCTGTGCACCAAAGCCAATCCCAGAGTATTGGCCAACATCCCACCAATTTGGTGGCCACTCCGTGTAATAATCTCTACCACCACGCGACCCTACATTCCCACTCAACAATGTCCCTAACATCCAATCCCACAAAGGATCGTCGCGTTCTCCAAATTGCAACAAGTCCCCAGTCCACCTGTCATCGTTCACTACCTTCCAGAGGAGCTGAGTCCGCCTCTATGAGACGGGACCGTGAACGCTCTGAGACCCACGCCAACGCCAATCCCGACGCCACCGCCGATGGGCGCTTGCACCTGTCCACTCAGGTTAATCGACGAATTGACTAATCCAAGAGCATCTCCAAGGACCGCCGAGGGCACGCTGGTCGCTGGACTTTCGTTGGCCGGTCTCACCCTAGGTGGCCTGGCGCACTTCTCCAGGTGATGATGGTGCGATCTCACAGCCAGTCGGCTGACGTGCACCGGGATAGGGACGACAATCCTGGTACCGTTCCCAGAGTGCTGGCCGGTAACGCCGTTGTGCCTGTTAGAGACTCCAGCAGCCGCCATGCTGGTCGCTCCGGAACCCACTCCGCCGCCGCTTAAACCCGCCTTCACCCTTTTCCACTTGGCCCGGCGATTCTGGAACCAGATCTTCACCTGCACCTCCGACAGCTTAAGAGCATGGGCGATATGGGACCTCTCGGTGAGGCTGAGGTACTTCTTAGCGTGAAACTCTCGCTCCAGCTCCAGCAATTGCTCGGAGGTGAAGGCCGTTCTTCTGCGCCTGGCCTTGTTGTTGTTGGACCCTGCCGCCGAGCTGCCCTGACCGTTCTCCAGAGATCCCCCGGGGCTGACGTTGCTGGAGGCGTTGCTGGACATCGCGTCGGCTGTGTCGTGGCCATCCCCAGCCATGCTCAGACCTCCACCTTCGTCCTCGCTCTCCGCCGAGGCGCGACCGTTCTCGGAGCCTGCAAGCAGATTGCAGTTGCGAAATGGAATTATGGTTTACTTAGCCGACTGAGTGTTTTAATAAATAAATACGATACAAGCGCTCGCGTTAAGGTATGTTTAGATGCCACCTGGGGTATGAATTATAAACGAGGCTGAATTTCTGAACGTCAGTACTGTCAGGTTTTCGTAATTTAAGCGGAGGTGAGCTCATAATAATTTACCTGAAGAAGAAATGTAATTACTAAAGTGGAGTGAAGAATTATCTTCGCCGCACTGGTTATTCGACTTATCGTTGCTCGCAAATACGTCAAGTACCTGCCATTAAGGTATGGCTGCACTTCCACTTAATGGGGGTACGTAGATTAATATCAGGACAGTTACAGGAAAAGCGGGTTTAATACGTGGACTGTGCATGTCTTCTCGTCGTGCAGCATATACGCTTCCGATCGAAGTTTTATTTTCTACCTCTATTATTTCCCTTTCATCTTATGCCCAGCTGGACATTCTACGCCAGCTCTAGACTATGCCGAAGCGATTGCATTATTTCTCAAGTTTCTGATTATTTTAACCAGCAGGCGCGTGCAAAAATTGAAAGGAACCTACAGTGTTCCGTGGAACGATGATCAAGAAGTGGAGAATTCGCGTAAGTTAAGGGGCAGGTGGATATTATTTAGCTAACAGCTTAAATCAATGATGCCTTTAGCTAATGCGCTGTTTAAACTGCGGTGCAGGTAGACTGAGTACATGAATTATACACCGAGGAATGATTGGGGGCAAGAATTATAGTACAAGTAGTACAAGTAAACGAATAAGGAACTCGTGATATCAAAAGTAAATTGTACAATTCAATTAAACTAGAGTCCTACAGGAATAAGCAGACCAAACCACGAACAAATCTTTGATTAATTTACGTCGCATCCCACTTTCTACTAAAACTAATTACTTCACTCAACTTCTCCAACATCTCGACTCACAATTTTCTTATATCCACTCTCAGCGACTTTTCTTTTCCCATAAGCACACTTCCCTGTCTCGAAACGTTAGACTTCTCAGATATCGTCCATCGACATCGCAGAACCTGGAAAATTCACCGTTTAAGTCGGCATCATCGCAATCGTAAACCGATGCTACGAAGTTGCTCTTTAAGAGACAGCCGCTAGTTTCCAGGTTCATAGTTTCCCTCTTTTATTCATTTTCGTGTTTACCGCTCTTCCTAGCCTTCGGCCGAGCGGCACGTAGAGTTCCTAGGCGAACTTGCCGCGCAAGAGTTTGATGCTCCCGCGACTTTATTAATTCAACGAGTTTCGATTGAATGGGCCATAACGTTTCCGCGAGCGGAGACTAACTCGCCTCTGTCTCGCAGAGAACGTTTGTCCCATGGACAAACGTTCGGGCGTTGTCCCCTTCTGGTCTTTACACTTTGTACGAGAACCGAGTTGATCGATCCTTTGCAAAGGGGATATTATTACATCTCTATCCCACTCCGCTTCTGTGCCATTATGGCCGTGATCGTATAAAGCAATTGCTGAACAGCGCAGCTCCGTCTTCTACACCAGAGTTCAGAAATTATGAAACGTGCCCTCGGCTTCCTTGCCTTACAAACGAACGTTGTTACTAATATAATTATTTAGAACTCTGGAATCATACACTGCAATCGAGAGAGTCTCTATATTGTTTAGCCCTCGTTTGATATTATCCGGAATTTACCTGGAGGTAATGTGATCGACGTTTTAATACCGTTTGCCACTGTTAAAAACTTGCCAAGTTTTCTGAATTCTTGAAACCGTAGTTCGTCGCCACTCGCTGTAGACACTGTCATTTCAAATGCACAATACCTTCGGGTAGACTTTCGAAAGAAGTTACCTCGGCTGTACAGTTCACTTTCACGAAGTGAATACTTCACTCTTCTAAGGTAGGCGCAGGCGAAGTTGCACTATTGCTGACAGCGCAAACGAATTACGTCTCACCATGTAAGTAGGTACCTGTGCACCGCAAAAGTTCAAGAGTTCATACAAATGTCTACCACTGTGGAGTGTTCAAAGACTGCTGTGTATTTCTAAAGGCGACGAAATTCGGTTGCACGTATGCATTCTTAGAATTTCGTACTTAGAAAGTGCGGGCACACTTCTGTATTCTTATAGTCTTGAAAAGTGGCGAGGCGATCGAAGTTTTTGCAGAGTTGTAGCCTCTTTCGATTTCAAAGCTGCTCGATACGTGTTATTGTCACGTTTATTAGGAAAATACTCTAGTGTACAGCGTCGCCAACGCTGTTTCGAGTCCACTGTACGGTAAAAGACTGGCGATTCGCCAGATCGGTGTTCGATCCGGTTCCTGCGCCCGTCGGAATGGCGGTGCATCCAGACCTATACGTCTTCGTGATATATTCTCGTCCCACGGACGTCTTGAAGAATGGAAACAGATGTATTCCCTCGACGACAACACCTTTTTACGATCATATTTGGAAACGGTTTGTCATATTTCACGGAAATGGAGGAGCAACCCGAGCCTCTTTACGTCGCACAGTGGTGCGGATGCCGTAAAACGCGGACTAGAGTGAGATTTTCGACCTCGTTGAAACTCCATGCAATTGTAGTCGTAGATTCTTATATCTCTGAACTGAATTTTGGCATGTATGCGGATTGTCACAAGTTACCAGATTCTTTTTCGTGGGAGCTTTGAAAACAGTTTCGGAATGATCACATTTTCTGTTGAAATTGGCGTACTTTGCCTCGCTATATTTTTATATTGAAAAGAATCAGTTTAAATCTGGCTATGTAATATTAAAGCGTCGTCTTTCTGCTGCACGTGTGTAAAAAAATGAAGAGGGTAACCATGTTTTAACCCTTTAAAAAATACCCTTTCCCGAAACCCTAATTTTCCCCGTTCTTTCCGATAAAGTTAGACCTACGAAGTGGAATTCGCGCGAAGTCACGATAAATCTTATATGGGTGTGTTTGTTAGAACCTACTTAAGGTTACCGAACAAGAATTTTTTCCAACCACTTGCAACTGTAAAAGTTATAACGATATATTTGTAGTCATGCGTTGAAATCCGTTAACGCCATATGGAATTTAGTTCGCGTTTTACGGCATTTGTGCGTCGTTAACAATGACGAGAATGCATATATCTGTTTAAATGATAAGATGTGTTACGCGTCACACTTCTCCGATAGTACCACAGTCTAGCTGTAGATAGTTTAATAATTCACACACAAAGGACGTACATATGTAACAACAGGGACCATTTATCACTACCTGATACCATCGACAGACCAATTTCGGCTGTCAGATTAACTCGGTCCTCATCGAAAATCAGAGGAGCGTGAAATCAGTACGCCTCACCAACAAAAGCCACCATCAAGAAACATTTAAAACCGTCCTTTGGGCGATTAAAACATCGCTGTCAAAGTAGTGCAAGCTCGTTAATGAACGAGATGAAAGCGTCTGCTAAAATCCCCCAGGCTAAACGAATCTCGTCGGTCTATTAACCGTATCGATTAATCGAAGGGACCTGGAAGGGGACATGGCTTTTTTTCACTAGAATTTGGCTTCTCCTTGCGGAGAGCGACGCGAGGCGATCCTCCCTTGTCGTGTCGGTCGCCGCGGGGTTCACGGCGGGCAATGAATAAGAAAAAAATCCAGAAGAACCTGCAGGAAAAGCGAAAATTTTATGTGACCGAATTACCCTCCATCGTGTTGCTTCTTGCGCGGCGGGAAACATTGGGGTGGAGGAAAGGTGCGGGGGGTGAATTTGAATCGCAGTGAAAGCGTGTTTGACTTCCTGAAGCTGAGCACTGCGAATATATTGGTTTGCTAAGATGAGGTGAATGTCACTTACGCTGCCACTAGTTTCAGGCGCGAAATTGCCCGACGTTTCGCACATGATTACTTTAACATACCGCAACGTAATTAGAGGGGACAACCGGGGGAATCATATAAGGGAACGACGCTTTGTCTTTCTCGGTGCCGCGAGTCGATACATGTACGTATTTCTGGACGTGGCACATAAAATTTCAATCACTGTTATTAACTGTCTTCCGACCGGTCTCAATGTCTGACGTCACCTGGAACCATCGATCGATACGGCTAGCTGCAACTAAACCACTTTGCTACTAAGTGAACGATGTCGCTTAATGGGCAGACAATGTGAAATCTCGGCAATAGCATTACTGATGTCGTTTACCGAAATTGTACGACGCAGTGTTAGGATTTAATGAAATTATAACGGCAACTCGCGGGAACGATGGAGAAGGAGCGTATTGAAAGGTGATACTTCGAATGGGAGTACATATCTGAGTTAAGTGGAGATTTGATTGTTTGGAATACTGAATTAATCATTTTAGTATTTTATAGTGTTATTTACTGCGGATTCTATTCTAGGCGATTCTCGGCAGAAGAATGGTAAGAGGGACTCGATAGGCACTGCTTTTTGTCTTGGTTTTCGGCTAGTTGCGAATGAACGGAAGTTCAGATCGACTTGAAAAAATTACAGGATGTGTAAAACATGTGCCATTTCGCACCAAACCTCTGATATGGTCCGTAAAAATTCGAGATTTTTATCAAAAAATTAAAAAGTCGCGGATTTTTAGTAGCGCACAAACACGACCGAATTTTTCTGGAAATAATCGCCGTGTTTCGGCCACCAACTTAATAATTCTGTTTTAGTTTCTATTGGTTCACCGCGAAACCACGGATGTCACAAACAAGAATCACAGCTTGAAATTGGATTACGTCACTTTTTAAGACCAATATATCCTGAAAACTACAGAAGAACATTAAAATGTTTACCAGCCAGCACCGCCATTTTTAAAGCACACGTATCGTATCAACTTTTTTTCAATCTCTATGATAATAATAAACATTGGGTAGAAGGTCTGGGTTATACACCTGTAATTGCTTTCATTTCTTTACAAATGCTTTACAAAGAAAGTGTTTTTTCACGAAAAACGACTGCCTAAGTAGTCCCCTTAAGGGGGTATAGGACTATTGAAATCTCGAAAAATCGATTTCTTTATTATTATTAATTCGAATAATTACTCAGATAAGTCCAGATTAGCTTTACCCTAGATTAAGTAGACAGAATTTTCGATTCGGAAAAGTCGCGGAATCAGAGGGAAACAAAATGTAGAGTATATTAATAAAATGAAACTGTCAGGGTCTGATATGATTCTCGCTCACCATCCGGTTCGGTAATAATTAAATCATACACCAGTCTCTCGAGAATAATCATTACACCATTTCCTTCCTGCACGTCTTCGGATAATGAGTTTTGTGAGGTGTTATAAATTCTTGAAGAACTGAAACGGCACCGTTGACGAGGATCCGAGTTCCATTCACTCTGATAGGAGAGCCGTCCAATTAAATAATTTCATTTAAACTGCGATCGATTACGTCGCGTATTTTCCTCACGCTTCAAAGCTTCAAGCTTCGTTAGGGAATTTAACGAGCATCAGCTGAGCCATTGTTAAATGTGGCATGAATGAAAACAGCGTAGGATGACTTCTAGCATCTCGATTCACTATTTTCATTCATTCCGCTGGCAATCTTTCACACATTCTACTATCAGATAGATCAGGATGTCTACAATGTGGAGTTATATTAAGAACAATAATAGACTTTATCAGGGCCCTGTAAATGGAATTATTACTGTACAGGTAAGTTTGACAGATTGATATTATTTTAATATCCTACATTGATGGATATCCATTTTTGACACGTTTAAGTATAAACGAATATTGATAGTTACTCTGACAGCTAAAGATGCGAGACCGGATTATAGAATTTTATTAGCGAGACTGGGACTATTTTAAGACACCATGTTTCCCGATTGAAGCGGCCCAGACGTCACGCAAATGGAATTACATACACAAGCGAACGACCGATTCTTCTAAGTGGAAGCATTCTAAGTAGAGCTTCCACAAAATCGGCGCGCCAATTCGCTGAATGAAAACTACGAACACGACTGTGCGAAGCTTGGTAAATCATTTATCGAAAATCCGATCAATCGAGGGTGGCTTAAAAATACGAACCTTAAAGCGCGATCAATAAGGACAGTGGCTAACTATTATGGGCGATTCTGGGACTGGGGATATTTAGTCGCCAGGCGAAATTTAATTCACACGAAGAAAAAGATAAATACGAGGCCGACAGTTTCCTCGTTTACCGCAATCCCTTGAATACAATTAAATAATGCGGGCAAACTGCAGTTTAAACCAGCACAGAAGTCTGCGAATGAATAATTGGTCGTTCAGAAAATACAGCTGAAGAAGAGGAATCACGAATAACTGCAACCTAATTTATATGCCTCGATTCCTCGCAATTTCTAACTGCATTCATCTCGTTTGAATTTAATTTGAATTTAAGCCGATTCCCATCCTCCTGTCTGACCACGATCTTTCAACTTGACAAGTATCCACCGAACTCCTGTTCCTAAGGATTCACACAATGGTCCACAATTTTAATTCATCACCTTACCCATCTCGGTCAAAGGTTCTCGATCACGCGTTGAAAGACAGGGAAGGTGAACCACTGCTTATTAAACGGACAAATTGAGCGATAGGAAGGAGAGGTTGGACGGAAGGTGTCCGACGGTTGGGGGCCAGGAATAGCGAAGGCAAGGCGTCTCGATCGCCAAGCTCGTCGTAACGATCGGCACACCGGTTCGGTTCGGCACGGTGCGTCATAAATGACCGATGACAGATTCCTCGAAGCCATTTCGTTGCGCATACGAAATCACTTCGGTCGGCGGTACATCAATAAAAAGCGATCGGCCACGAATAAATGCGCGCGAGACTTCGTCGTTCGTACGTTCGCCCCGCCGCCTTCGGAAATACGTGATCGGCGAGTTTCGACTTTCCATATTCGACGGGCTGCCTCCTCTATCGTCACCAAACTACTTAGCCATCCACATCCGATCTACTCCCTTGCGAATCTCCCAATCCGTTCGGACCCTTTCCAACAAAAAAAAAAAAAAAAAAAAAACACCCCGGATATCATTGGAATCTTAGAAACGTTAAAATTGTCGACGGGTCTTCGATGTCTCGATGTGCATATGACGGGTTGGCAATGGAAAATATTCTTGACACACATTCCCACGTGGGCAGAGACGTGCACTCCTGCAATTCTAATTCCAAGCCCATTCGTCTATGCTTACTGTTCATTCTTCCGCTGCCAACTTGTTGTAATACCGAGCGAGGAGCCGAGGACTCGTCGAGTACGGTGTCGTCTCGATCGAAGAAACTTTCGAGCGTCGCCCTTGCGTTCGGGGAAGAAGGGTCCTTCGCCGAAGGGTCGCCGGGCGTTTGAAATTCGGCCAGTATTCGCGCAGTACCGTATCACGTACTTAAACGCGTGCGCGCACGGAATTTCGCGATCGTGTGCCTGTGCAGCCGTGGGTAGCTTCGACTTTGGGGCAGACATAATTTATGCAAGCTACTGTGCATCTCGGGTCCTTTGCCGGCTCCGATCGTGGCCACTGCGATCGTAGTCGAGGGTACGCTCCTCGAATCCGTAAACGGTCATCGCGATTTTTCCCGATCCGCGTTTCGCGAACGACGCGACGCGCAGGTGTTGGGTCGTCTCCCTTTTTCTCCAGGTGGAAAGTCTGAAATATTTCTCCTTCGTTCGTGTGCTGCTCGTGATTAAAATATTCCCGAGCAAATCCGAGTGGTAAGTATTGGGGACACGGAGAGGTCTGCAATGGATATAACGCGTTTAATATTCCACGGTGATAAATTATGATGGCTTTAAGAGGTATGTAGAAATAACAGGAATAGACGAAGAGGGTTGGGAAAGGACACGAGCTGAATTGGAAAATAAAATTTCTCGTTTCTTCATTCTGGGATTTTGTTTTAGATTCGACAAACTAGATTTAACCACTTCACCAGCCATTTCTTTTGATTTGTGAAGCTTGTAGAGACGAAATGTAAAGTTCATTTTAGATAATAGCAGAATATAAATAAATAGGTACAGGAAGGAAATTATTGAATGTCATGAAAATATTAAATATGAATGCAGTCGAGTCTCATTTTTCCACTTATTTTCATCCACTATTCAACGACACAGTGTGAAAAATAATTAAATACTTCCGGTACCTACTGGTTGGGAATGGTAAATTTCTTCTCAAGGAAACCTTTCTATTCCAGCTAAGTGTCTTGAAGTTTCGTGCCACGTCGCCACGTCAAATTCAGAGCACTCATTAAATCAGCAACAACGTCGGTAAGTCTGCTGTTGCTGCCCTAATAAGACGTTTATCGATCGACACTCACTTTAATTATCTGCCAGCACGATAGCATTTCGTCAGTGCTGGAAATAATTGAAACAATCGCTCCCGCATCCTGTTAACGCTAACAGCCACATCAGACGTCGAGCTATAGCATAGAGCTTGCGCGTGCTCCGCATGTGGAATTGCCGGTGGCCGTAAGTTAATGGCAGAATATAAATAAATAGGTATTTCACGATCCCGTTCTCGCGTGACGGCGCACTGACATTAATAAACCGCAAAAACTGAGAATGATACTCAAAGCCGAGTAGATCCTTATGCTCCGCAAACGTTAGAATTTCCCACACAACGTGTACGCTTACTAGCAATCAATGAAAATTAGAAGTCTCGGAAGCTGTATATCTTCATTTCTGTCTGTTGCGAAAGTGGCAAGTCTCTAGTAAGGAAGAATAGAGTCAAATGAACATCCAACATCTGAGTTCGAAAAATTACAAATACGCCAAAACTATTCTACACCTTGATGTACCTAATTTCAGCTAAGGTTCTGATGCTCTCATTTAAGTGAAATTAACTTACACCCAAGAACATTAAACTCGAGAAGTATCCGCAAGAACTACGAATCGATGCGCCATAGGGATTCCAAGAATTTCATTCAGTAAAAGGAAAAATGTCCCACGATAAATATACATGTCACGAAAAAATGTGTGCTGTCCGAACGATTCTCACCGTGCCGAGATTTCGATAGATCGTGAACAGGTGAAGCTGGGGAATCGATGCTGCCGTCGTCCTCGCTGTCCGTGAAGCTAGTTGAGCCACGATGATTTGTGGTGCGTTGACAGGCAGTTGGATACGCTGCGCCTTGAAGGTGATTCGCCCCTGGACCGAGATGCTGTGACAATCGACTTTGATAGAGTTCCTGGTGAGACGGATAACTGGCTGAAGTGTGCGCGGGCAGCATTGGAACACCGGAAGTGCCGCTGCTACCGTACATCCTCATCGGTAGCCACGCACCGTACAAACCGAGAGGCACGCCGAAACCTGAAAATCCAGGATTCGTCGATTAGTGGGAGGTATCTTGTTACGCTGTTGCTTTCTGCAGATAACAAGTGTTAGCTTCTCCTTCGGCGAGAGATATAAATAAAGCAAAGAGGATCTTACTTTAGTAGACTTGGATTTAATTTTTCTTTAACAAATGAGAAGCGTGTAGTGCGTGTTAAGATAACCCAGAAGGAGCCATGTCACTTTCTACCAAGCGAAGGATACCCGACCTCGCATGGTGGCACGATAGAAGTTTGGAGTCTGCCATGACATCAACCTGACGTAACGTGCAGGATGACATTTAGAGGAACTTGTTTTAAGAATGGAATTTTATTATACGCCAAAAGTGGGTCGCGTATTGCGGCGGGATAATATGCACTATATTCTGCAATTACAGAATCGTGGTATCTGGAGTACGAAGGGGGCTATTAAATATGTAGCCGCGATCGATTCTAGAGGAAACGGTGTTAATCACTCATTGGTATTCCTGACACCCTTAAGATCGGTAACTTCGACATTTGACGAAGGGCGCTTCCATGTCTCTTCCTTATTCGGGTATGACGTAATTTATAAACCACGAGCAAGGGAGGTAAATTCTCGCGATTTCCTTCGGGAATAATTTATCATAACGTCTAATAATTTTTGCACTGTATGAATGTCTAATAGAATATTGGCAGGTCTAATCGACTGTGTGTAAGTCGATTGCATATCATTCAACTCTTCTTCAGATCTACACGCATCGTTTAAACTTCAATGTAACTTTGCGTCTTGAAATCATTCATACCGAGATGAAATCTGAGAACGAAGTCAAGGATTCTTTAAAGAAAGAAGTCAACGGGGCAGAAATTGTGACCGTTGATAAAATAAACGCGCCGACGTGAGGATAATTAATTATACCGTGAAATAAATGGGTATGGAAGTGAGAATAATGGAAAGCATTACTTAATCGTTGTATAACACCCGAAGATAATCAATTGCGCATTAACATTCGTGATTATATACCGTGATACGCCATTACACGTACACATATGCTATAATACTTTACCATATGTTGCCATAAGGCACGGCAATTACACGCACACCATCACAACACGACTCGAAGTATCATGTTTTTCACGATTCTATAGCTAATATCATTAAGTCGGATTTATCGTCTAGCTATCTACTTGCTGCCCGTCCATTCTAGCTATCAGAGCTATTATAACTTAGAAAACTTCGACAATTCCCATTGCCGTCATTGTCGATCGCTTTTCCAAAGTCCTTCAAACGTTAATACCATCGTAAATCACAGAATCACTGAATCTACATATCAGAGACATTAGAGCGAATAGAATTATCTGAGCCTGCAGAGCAATCGCAAGCACCAAACTTATTACAAATATAAAACCCAGTAAACTAAAAGGAGCATCGAAACTATTATCAGAATTTGAACAATCAAATTCACACTATCATTAAATTAATACCCAAATTATCGTTCGTTATCAGCAAAATCACACGAAGTTCCATTCAACCTTCTAACCTCAACATTAAGAAAAGTGTATGTAAGACAGCCTAAAGTTCAAGCGTTGCTATCTCAATCCAAGTAATTCGAAGTATCACGAAAATTATTTCCATTCGATGTTAAAGAAAATAAACTAACCAGTTGGCAGTGCGGCTGCCCCTGCAGTCGCCAGGTAATGTCGCTGATAAAGATACTCCCGATCGCGGTCAGAGTCCTCTTCATCGTTCGTTCGCTCTTCCTGTGCCCCTGGATCACAGTTCCCTTTCTGAGCACCGCAATTCCCGATCAGACTTTCGATCGTGAAAGGTTTCGGGGTTGGTCGACGGGGTGTCTTCGATTCTGCGATCGAAGTTTCGAGCTCGTCGCTCGCGGATCCGACGTCGAGTTCCGTCTCCTCCACGTTGGAATTCATGCTAGCTTTTCGATGCAGGCCGTGGATCAACGGTTATCAATTCATCGTTAATCCCTTTTACAGCGTTCGGTGTTCAACGCTCCAAATGCCACTATTTCCAGCACCAATATGGGGTGCGAATTTGTCTGTGGTTTTTTGAGATATGATGGATTTACTGCTCCCTACTTGTATCATAAATAGCGGATTAATATCGAATTGCTTTTCAATATCTTATCCTAAATCCTCTTCTGGTAGCTCGAATAATTCTTACAACTATTACTTTCTGGATTTCCAAGGGTTGCTCTCAATGAAAGTGTACTACTGTTTCATATGAAACGGTACTACAGGCAAGTTTCCTCCCGCCCGCGTCGTCAAACCTAACCACTCAATTACCATACGCAGTTCTTAGAATTCACAAGAATTGCACATCGTTCGACACGTTCAAGTCACTACCTGAATTTCTTCTACACAGTCTCCGAGAGTGCTTTGAATGGAAAAGTGTCTATAACTTTTACGCTGCCGAACCACTCGCCCACGTTCTTAAAAGTCACAGTACCAAATCACTTCAGCCTCCAGCCCCTCGCCCCACAGTCCACGGATCAACCCTTGTTCGCCCCACACGATCTTAAATCCCCATCCTCGCGTCGATACAAAATCACATTAATCCACAAGCATAATCTCTCAAGCACCGAATACATAAAGCTTCTCTAATCCCCCAACCGCACCAATTCTCAATACCGGCACTCCAAAATAATCTCCATCCCCTTACAAGATACAAGTCCAAGTACGTCCACAGGATCTCAGTTACATACACCTCGATCCTTCCACCCTTATCGTCCTGTATCCTTAAAGCACAGTCTTACAAATACGTGTCCCACCGCAAGTATGACAAAGTGAGTCATTAATGCAGACTATATCCACTCGCACTATACGTAACGACACCTCCACGCACCGAAACTCCTGCGATCTGCCAAGTCTCGAGCAGGTCAGGCCATGCACCCCGATCCTCAGCCTGTACGTTCAAGCTATCGAACTACGTTCTGTCGAACCGTGACACCCGCGATCTCCGTGTACTAAATCGGCGATCCGCGATCGTTGCCATGCCGGCTAAATGGATACGTAATTGGCAAGGAGAAAGAGAGAGAGAGAGAGGGATAGAGAGAGGGGGGAGAGAGATGGTAAAGGATGAAGCGAGAGGAACAGAGACCAGGACCACGTGTGCCGATGACCGTATGGGGCACGAGTCGAGGGGCAACTGTCGACTGTTGTCGAGGAGCATTTCAAACGCGGAGCTGCGGTCTTGCCGCGCCGACTCGATGCGGCTCGGCAGCTGGCGTGGCCGCATAACCGCGCGGTCGCGGTTAGAGCACCGACTCGATTGGTCGTTCCACGAACCAACTGGGTGCATGGACGCGCCTACAAATCCTTTGAACCGCCATCTTGCTGCGCCCTGGCCGCTTTTGTCCTTCCGCGATCCACGAGCGGGATCCAGCCTTCGGACCCCAGGACTCGCTGGATAGCACCGTGCGCGCCCAGTCAACCCCCACTCGCCCCTGCCATCGATCCATCGTTAATTGCCGGCGTCGCGCTGCAACGTACTTTGCGCTCGGTGCACCTTCTTCCCTCTTCATTCTGCTTTTCCAGGGTAGTCTTGCCTCTTCAGTTTTGGGTGCACTTTTCGGATGCACGGCGCTGGTTGGCAAAGAGTTTGAAAGGGAGATGAGAGGGCTAAAGCAGAGTTTGATAGGAGAGAATCGTGTGCCTGTCTGTGGGTCTGGCTCGCGTGGAGTCAGAGGATTTTCCAGAGCGAAATGATGCAGGAGGACGCGCGACGGACTGGGTTAAAAAATATTGGTTGCCAGGAGACGAAGGGGCCCACCCGCAACTGTAAGGGGCTGTTCTTACATTACGTAAGGGTAATTTTGCGCGATTTCTTAACCCTCGCGCCCCGAGTATAAGTATTCGTAAGATTTTATATACCAACCCCCTACCTCCGCCCTCTCCCCCCTTCTGACGTAATATTTTTCACATTGCATTTTCTAAGTTTTTGCCTATTCAGCTCTCTCTTTATCTTACAAGGGAAGATCCCGATCAAGAAAATTCAGAAAATTCTGAAACTGCTGCCTGAATTCAGTGAAACGGGGTGATATTGACCCCTGATATTTCGGCTATTCTCCGATTTTGTGTTATAACTCGCGAACTGTAAGAGATAGAAAAAAGTTTCGAGACAAAACTTACTTCTTTTAATTAGATCTATCATTTGGTAAAAAAAATTATTTCACAGTTCGCGAGTTATAACAGAAAATTTGGAAAATGACCGGATTTGCAGGGGTCAATTACATCCCCTTAAAGTGAATTTGGGCAGCAAACAAAAATTCCCTTATAATCAGGAGAAAACTCCCTAAATATTCAAAAAGTTTCAGAATTTTTTGAAATTTCAGCTTTCGGGATGTTCCCTTGTTAGTTACGAATTTAAGCTGGGACATTACGTAGAATGGCCCACAATCGACCACCAATTTAAGTAGTTATTAACAAGCAAAGGGTCAATGTATTTAAATAACAATATTTCGTAGGAATTTGCCAAGCAATGCCCAAGGAATGAAGCTAAAATCGAGGAAGGGCCTTAACTACCTGGGCCCGTCGCGAAATGAGCAGAATCTCGATGACGTGGAGAGGATTGACACCGAGACGGATACAAATCATTATCCTGCGAGTGGATCGGCTCGCGCCAAGATCGGCTGGATAAACGCGCTCGTTAAGGACCCGTCGTGCGGGGGTGGCACGGCGAGCAACCTAATGGGAAACACGTTCCTCGCCGGCATTCGCGAGCGAGCGATAAAAATACAAGAGGACGCGGTCGGTGGGCTTATGGTAACGGGCAGCGCGCTGAAAGGGAGCTGGCTCGTTAACGCTGATCGCTTTGCATACTCATTATGACGTAAATACACCCACGTGACCGGCTGCACACGGGACTAATAACGCGTCGATTACGTACACAAGGTGCACTGCTTGAAATAGCACGTGTGTTTCGTGGTGTTTTACCGGACCACAACTTGATAATTAAAAACGTACCTAAGTAGATACTAAAGATGGGAGTTTCTGATTGCACAGACTGGTGGACTGATAGAGTGGTATGGAACAAGTTGTTTGGTGTGCCATTTTAAGGAATTAGGTGCTTCACAAATCCATTTTCACTTCTATTCTCAGAATACCGATTCTACAGATACCGAGTGTACTGTAAAGGTGCGTTTAGACCAAGCTTCGACGCACTTCGACAAAATTCAAGTGATGAAGAATTGCAACTGAGGATTGCCGTTTACACTAAGTTTTCACAAACATTGTCGAAGCGGGGGCAAACAAGAATTCGTTCGTTTGGACCAATCTAAACCCACCATTAGGTAGTAACTGAAGAAGCAACGCTTCGATTGAGGAAGAAGAAGAAGAAGAGGAGAGGATTCAATTAGCTACACGCGCATAATTCCTCGTTCATCATAAAGAACCCCGGTGGCAGGTTACACCCATGCGTCGTTTGTCCCGTTCGTAGGCGTTTCTGAGCTGGCTAATCGGCACATCGCGCTAATAGTGACGCTATTTCGGCACTCGTTAAAGCGACACGTCTCTAATTGAGCCTTGCAGGATCTAAAGTTAAACGGCTGGTCGTTATACAAAGCGCAAGGCCATGCATCTTCGAGCTGGTTGCGATGACGCCTACTTGCCGATCTTTCAGAAGCGCGTACACCGTGGCAATGAATCACACCCCTATTCCCAACCATCGATATTCATTCTCGCCGCAACCTCTTCGCGTTACAAATAGACCGGCCGACGAGAATCAAAACGTCGGACAATTTTAACCAGCCGAGGATGTTCCCCTCCGTTTTCAGATGTTCCAGCAGTTTTCAGATACCACGGACAAGTTGCTTTACGAGCTGCTGTCAGGGGAAGTTTATCGTGCGAGGAACCAGCCTCGACAAAAGTTATTCGAGTAACGGCGAGTAGCGGAAATGAGTATCGACCGGATCTGCGAGCGAACACGGAGCTTGACAAAGTAGCAGTTAACGGGTTGTAAAGAAAGATGAAAGTGCTGGGCTACAAAATCAAGGAGCAGCCGTCGCTTTCGCGGATGAACGTAATTAAGACGAAGGTTCGCAGGAAGAATCGGAAAGCGAAGTTCGGCGAACGAATCCTTCCCGCGAAACCTGTGTCAGCTTAAACTGAAATTGCAGAATAAACTGTATAAAATGAAGTCTATTAAAGATTACAAGAATACAAACATGTTTTATCGTTATTCCCATCTGACAGTTGTTCAAGCAACCTCTAAGTAATCCGTTCTCCAAACGAAGAAGGTGAACACCGGCTGTTTCCTTTCGTTCACACTCGGGCCACGCGTCGGGTCGCGAGATTTCCGAAATACAGATTTTCCGGGGGCAGAGTGTCGCTGGTCGGGCGAGTGGAGGACGCGCAAGGAGATTCAGACACGAATGCTCAGACGGTGCTAAATCTTGACTCGCTGTGGGCCTCTCTTTATTTTGCCTCGCGGAGGCGTCGTTGCGCGACCCGCGGCTTTCGTTACGCACGTGTGAACGGAAACGTCGACTCTTAAACGCTTCGGTTCTTAAGCGCGCCGCGACGCTCACCGTCAGCACGACTTTTAATTGCCAAACCGTTTCGTGGACACGGGGAGGAACAGTTATACAGTATCATTCATAATTATTCCAACGGCTGTACGTGCGCTGAAAAATAAGGACAGTAAATCATCGCGAAATGTGTTCATTAAGCTCGTACTGTTTGCTGCAGGAATTCTGTAACCCCCTTCAGAGGGGGATGACGGGGTTATTGGCAGTAGATCAACTCTGTGAATTATAGCAAAATGTGTTGCCTTATAATTTCGCGGAGAACAGTCTTTGCTAGGTTCGAAGTGATATTTTAATTTTTCCTCTGTGAGAAATGATGTAAATGGAATAATAGAATCGCAGCAGGAGCGTTGTGAAAGTTAGTTCTGCGTTCCTAGTTAGGTCGCGATTTCGACGGGAATATCCTCGGCAAGTTAGAATAATTATGAATGGTCCTGTATGCCTCGAACGACTCGTTCCCTTCCCGGACTCTCCCTCCCTTTTATCCCCCTTGAACAATTTGTCCTCATCGCGTTCCTCTTCCGCCTCTCCGCTTTCGAACACTTCTTTTTCTCCTCTTTCTTGCGTTTATGGTGCCTCCACCGTCGTGCCTTTTCTTTTCATTTCAGGTCTAATGGGACGTTCGTGGTTCGCGGTGATTTACAAGGAAACCTTCGCCCCGCTCGCGAGCAAAACGAAGCTGCGAGGATGAATTGCAATCAGCCATCCCCGGTAAAGAGACAGAAACCCTTGGGAATATTTCTCTTAAAGAGAAGTAAACTAACAGCACTACCTATTAGTAAACTGATCGTTAGATAGCGAAACCTATTCTTCACACCATCCTCGCCCCCTCTATTCGATCCTCCTGAAACAAAACCACGATTCTCAGAGCCATAACCCTCCCAGCTGCAGTTGTACTGGGAACTCGAGTTCCTCTAGCTGCCGGCGACCAGAAGACCGCCAAGTCCGTCAACGGAGGATGGAAATGTAACGCCCGACGGGGCTGTAAAGAGACGCGGAGCTGCGCCTGCGTTTCCAAAGATAGCGCCTCCGTAAGGGTGGAAAAACCGCGGATAGAGGGTGTAGAAATCGCGATTGGCGGCGTGGCATTGCTCGCGGTACACGGCGGTCTAGAAGGGGTTGCGTGCGTGAGGGTGAACGCCAGAAATCGATGGTTAGCAAATTGGTGGGCGTCGTGAACACCGAGACGGCGCGCTCGCGCTCCTTGGTAATGGATTAACCGTCGTCCTCCGCACGGCCCTTCGCAGGACAAATTATGCGCGGCGAACAGGAGGCGTTCGTACCTGTCGCGGAACTTGATCCACTTTCGGTTCGCAACGACAGGTTGGCACTAGGAATTATAGCGCAATCCTAAGTGTGGGACCAGTGGTCGTGGCGATTTCTGTGGGGCGTTAATTTATTGGCATTAGTTTCTCGAACTATTTATACTTTTAAGATTTCTTATTGTTTTTCACGCCGCACGTTGAGACCTCTGAATCTAGCCCTGTTTTATATTAAATACAGTAATTCATACGCGGCTCCCACTCGCGGTGAAACGCTCCTCTGACGATCAAAGGCCGAGGAATATAAGTATGCAAGCGTCCACGGAGCGCGGAAGCATGCGAAAAAGGATGCCGCCCTAAATTATGGTAGGTGGTTTTGTTCGCGAGGCCGTTAAACGGGCCCTGATGCCTAAATCACGTTAATCGTACGGGACACGACTAAACGGGTGCTATCTTGGGAGGAAGCCCGAGGTCGAGGAGCAGCGAGCGTCCTCGACGCTAAATGGGACATGCTTTCAATTATGCGTGAAATGAAGGCGGCGATGCGTGCGTCTGCTCGCCGACAGCCACCGTGAACGCACGTATGGCTCGTCGCTAGCGTGGGTGTGCACGTAGGAAACTCGAAACGTCCACCTCTTTGCCTCTGAATGATCGTCAAAACAAATGTAATCGGCTTTTAATTGCACACAGGCGATTTACGGGCCGCGACTTTCCTAGCAAAATTCAATCCACTTGAACGCAAACTTAAGGGGTCTCCCTACCTTGACGGACGAAAAATGATGGGAACTTTGGGAATTCTTTAAAACAAAACCAGTAAATATATTTACTTGCAGCTTTGTGGCTTTATTTGTCAATCTTTAGAGAATATGAAAAAAAACTTTGCATGCGAAAATAGTGGTTGTATCCGGAGTTATAGTGCTTCAAATAGAGCGGCTTACAAAAATCATGTGCTCATTGTTAGCATAAAATCAGCCGTTGTAGTTGTCTGTAATAGAAAATTTAAAGATTTGTGTAATCTGTGTGAGTGTGGCTATCATCTGAACTAAATTGAATAAGAAATACTGAAAATTAAATAAAAATAGCAGCGTCTGAAACAGACATCGATTTCTGCACAAAATTTCACTGTATATTTTTAAGTCGCAAAAGTCTAATTTTGCAAAAACCGACTTAGTTTTAGTACCAGCGAGAATGAGACATCTACTGAAGATATATGCCAAGTTTGAATTAAATCGGGTGATTGGTTTTTGAGATATCATGCTAACCAACTAAAAAAAAACATCGTTTTGAGAAAAACGCGTTTAAAGTTTTAGGTAATGTTTTTTTAATTAATTTTTTTTTTAAATGTTGCCCGAATATGTGCAAATATAGGCATAAAGTTTTCAATTAATATAATTTGACGGTTTCTCTTAATAAAAATCCCAAATATCGCGCACCTTTTCAGGCATTCAAGGTAGGGAGACCCCTTAATTGTTTAATTCGGTAAATAAATTAAGACACTGTGGCGATTAGAAAGTTCCCTTTTTTTCTAAGATAAGGTAAGGCGATAATTGGCCGTAACAGTAAAATTACTCACGGCCTGTCGATGCTATTGTCCCTCGGTGTGCACGCGCTTGAATCATACACACGTAGGCTTTCACAGCTACGATTATACGTGGATAGACACGCGGCATGGAAACCGAGGAAGCCCGTCGTGGGTAACGCTCGAGCCGCATGGTAATCACGAACCCGATTGATTAGCCGACAAAGTCGAGCCGACAAATTAGAGGAATGCCATCTACGTTCCTGCTTGGCTCCCCCTCGTCAGGCCACATACGCATAAGCACTAGCTTCTGTTCGTGGACGAGTCGGAAAGATTATATCTGATTCGACGTGTGTGTACGGTGACGTCTTCGTCCACGTAGGCGTTTTTGTGCCTTTCTGCCGCGAGGCACGCCGCCTTTTCAACAAACCCTCCGGTCGAATTTTTAATAAAGAAAACCGCTCGATGTCGTAGAAAAGAAACATTGAGAGAAACCACATTGGGCACTGTTTACTAAAATAGACGCGAGTTCTGCAATAATTCGAACTGTATGTGATTAATAGAACAAATTGGGCACAAGTTAATTAAACAGAATTGTCAAATATGCGAAGCCCGAATGTCAATCCGAAATCAGTCGCATTTCAACCACCGCGGGATTATTAATAAATCAATGGAGAAGCGGAAGTGGAAGAAGTGAACACCCAGCGCTAATTCCCGTGTTTAACCAAGCGGGCACAGCTGGCTCGGTCGACTAATTAATTTTTTCCCCATAAAAAGCTATCGGAGGGGCAACAAGGAATGTGTACGCGTAAGCGGTGTCGTCGGTGCACTTCAAAGCGATCGGCATTCGGATGCAGGAGGCAAGCTGAATAGCTTCATGTCGCCAGAGTTACGCAGAGGCGGTGCTCGTGTGAGATAAATCTTCCTATCACGATTGTCTATGCTCCACTTTAACGAGAAACAGGGAATCGCTTTTCATTTGATATTGAAATAAAAGGAACGCAATTCGGGGGACGAGGGTGAAAAGGTTCCCTCCCATCGACATTAAAAATATCCTGCCAGAAGGATTTCGCGAAACGAATACGTAGTCACTTAGAGAACAAAGGGGTGGCAAAGCATTATCAACATTTCTACAGAAATACTCCATTTAAAATTATATTCCGTCTTTTCTGTCGTACTGGCGACCTCATCCCCCTTCTCTGGCTCCATACGAGCCGATAATGATTCCACTGCATTGAATGTTTAGTAAAAAAGTAGTTAAGAAGATTGTGACAGGGATAGCGTAGAAAGTTTCATGCGCGCGATGAATAAGGAGGGACAAACCAGATAGAGATGAGCGTAGGACTGTGTAAAAATAGTACGATGGATATCCGGCTGCCCGAAACAAGCCTAAATACGTCTCGAGGAAATATTCTATGGCGTAACGGGCGAATGGTACAAAGGATTCGGCGGAAACGTCGGCTATACGACTGAATCCTACAAATAATCCCGTCGAAGCGTCGCCACGCTTCGATGGACACATAAATGCCGGGCTCGTTCGAGCATGAGTTACTGGTGTCTCGAATCACCCACGCTGATCCCTGTAGTTTCACTGTTATCAAACAGAAATCGAAATTCCATCAGGGATCGGAGGACCAATGGATAGAATTATTGAACTAGGAAGAAGTTATAAAATTTCGACCTTTTCTGCACGTGAATTCGAATTATCTAGTCGACTAGCAAGAGAGAGAGAGAAGAGATAAATAGGAGAGTTAAAGTTATTGTATTTTTATTGCAATAAATTTAATTAATGTATTTACATTTATATATTAATAAATCCAAAGTTTCGATTGCATGGCGACAAGGTTGATAAGCTCATAATCAGTGAGTTCCTTTTTGTCATTTTATCAACCTGTCAAATACGTAATTGGCTACGTTGAAAAGTATCGGAATGTATTACTTTGAATAGGGGCAGCGTTGCTCGATGATACACAGTCACGTGCATTTCAGTGGAACGAAAATGCACGCGCATTAGACGGAGCCAAAGATGGGGAAACGGAATAGCGAATCCATGAAAGTATTAAGATGCAAAAGGCATAAAATATATTTGAAAGTTAAATACGAGTCAAGAGGCGCCCCGGTAGGGTGTAACCAGACGCGAAGTAGTCGGGGGCCCTTCCAACCCTCTTGTATTCATTGTGTTTCGTCGCTTTTGGCAAACTTTCTTTACCTTATATGTATATTATGTACGGGAATATTTTCCCGCAACCTCGTGCAATTCTTCTTCAAACCTTACCTTTCTGCGCGACAAAGTTTTTATAATAATCGTTGAGAAACCCCAACTAACTTAATGAGAATTATGTCTACATTAATTCAGTAGTAATTTCATCATATTTGAAGCGTAATACCTTCCCGGTTCCCAACCCTATATTCATCTTATATTCATCACTGGCAATATTTCTAATATTATTTCTATTATTTCTGCAAGCTTCCTAAAATTGCTTTCCTCGAACCTACCCGTTTATCTACCAAGATAGAAAATTCGCGATATCGCAGCATTCAGCTCACAAACTCTTCGTTATACAAAGCCACCTTTAGCGCGTTTTTCCAGCTCACCATCGACAACTATCCGGTACTTCCTTTCGTAATAGGGTACACAATGCCCCCACGATTCTCCAGGATTCTCCGATTTGTGAACGAGTGGGGGTGGGTGGGTGAGGGTTTAGGAGGGGGTGGCGCTATTGTTCCGGTGTAGCCTTAATGCGCGGCGTTGTAAACAGCGTTACAATGGAATAACTTCGTTAGCATAATCGCGTCACAGAGTCGCCTGGCGCCCCCTGCCTCTCCCGCTCCACTGCACCCCTTTTGGATTTTACGGGTGGTTTCCCTTCGGACAGCCTCGTGGGCGGACCCGATCCGATCTGCTGCTGCGTTTAACCGTCGCTCGAGTATTATTCATTGTCGCGATTGAATCGTTTATCTCGTCGCTGCTCTCATGACTGCCTGAGAGGATCGTTTTGGCGACTGTGTGTACACTTTCCCGACAAGCTTCTTCTGACACGACGATCGATGCGCAAATTCGATCTAAATCGACGGTGGCAGTAGGTGGGTGGATTATTCCTTCGCGAAATCCCTTTGAATAATGACATTTGTCGTTTGCTATAGAATGGAGTAGGGTAGAATGGGGCTAATAGTTCGGCGGGTAAAAAGTCCCGAATGCAAAAATCTCCATTTGTAAACAATCGATTGAATATTGCAGCATAACTATGTTGATGGCAAGGAGTAATGCGGAGGACCGCAGACTCGCCAGTCCTTTTTGGGGCTTTCGTGCGTGTCATATGACGCCTTTGTCACTATGTACCTACATCAAGAAGCGAAAAAAGTACGTCGTTTTTGTTGTGTTATTCGAAGTAAACTGCAGTTTAACAGCGTATAAGATGAATGCGTTAAGATTGTATGTTCCTTTAGTATGTTCCTTTACGTAGGTTTATATTAAAAACCAGACTTTCAGCCCCACCCTACCCTACACTTCCCTTTGCGTTGGTTAATTCCCGCCGAGGGAAAGTCGAACTAAACTACCAATAACTGAACGTAAGCTAACTAAGTATTTAAGACGAGATACCTACTGTTATAGAAGAAGAAAGAAGAACCATTTTACGCAAATGCAAATACCGGAACGATTCTATTTTCATTAAGAAGAAACTCCCCGTGAAAGTTGCATCGAGCATTCTCCGTAGATGTGCACGCGGCGATTCGCTGATCAGCCGCGAATCAATATTTCTCCGGCAATTACGGAAATCTCCGGCAGACTGCGGCCGATATCAAATTAATTCTACGCGCGATCCGGCCGACGTACATGACATTTTTCGCCCCCCCCCCCGCCCCCCCTGTCTTTTCCCGGCGCCCCGCGCCGCGCTTTCACAATGGAAATGTTAAGCGAGTCGTGGATTCGCAACGCTCGTCACTCTTGTTCGCCGCTCGACAAGCGGCGCCCGTGTCTGCCGGCGACGTCAATTTGAAGCGGCGCGAGTGTGAAACCGAGGGCGAGAAGAGTTTCTCAAACGCGCCGATGATCTCGCGTAACGCCGGTGACGGACGGGCGATCATCGGGCGAGTATTCCGCAGGGGCTGTCTGCCCGGCCACCGTCATCCACCGATAATCACCTCGCGACTTTTGACGGCACGCTAATGCGCCCCGCTCGAGATCCGGCTTAATTCGATCAGGGGATGGTATTTTTGCGGTTTCCGTGGAAATTGCACCCGCCATGGCGTGACACTTGTCGGCTGGCTACGCTAATAATCACGGGATTTGGTGTGCGGGATTGGAGGAATAGTTTGCACCGATTGAAATTGGATTACCTTAATTGGAGGAATAGCATGAGACTCGATTTCAGCCACTTAACTTAGAAAACAAGGAAATGCCCATTTGGTACCTATTTTTTATGTGAAAAGTAGGAAAAAAAGGGACGATTTCTGGCGAGAAAGAAATCGAAAATTAGAAGTGAAATTACCCATTCTTTTTTTCCCTAGCTTTTTCACCTAGCGAAATATAGATATACGAAACAAAGAACCATAAATTTCAATTTCCCTTCAATCGGAGTGCTTGAAAGCGAACGAGAGATTGATAGAATCGCAGCGAATGCGACAAACTGGCTTCTCGCTTTACGAGTTAAATTCGTCACGCGAGCACCCCCCGAAAATCTGACGATGACGAGCACGCTTGAACGGGGGACAAGAAAAACTCAGGCGAATTCGTAGTCGCCGTGCCATTAGGGAATCCCCTCCTCTCGTTGCTCGCTTGCCTACTGATTTCTACTTCTCCCGGCGGCATGACGAAAAATAATCCCTTTTCTTCTGGGTCTCCCCCATCTTCCAGGCCGGAACGCCCGCTGCGGACGTCAAAATATGACAGCTCTCTCGGGTCACCACTTTCCGCGACAACAGTTACGGTTGAAGGGGGTTGCGACGGGCGATCATTAAAATAAAGCAGCGCTCGCGACCATTTCCAGCCGCGACTCAGCTTTCGGCTAACCCTTCCCAAACGCAGATGCTCCTCTAAAAGCTCCCTTTCCATAGGTGTACAGATGACGCGTTCCAAACGAACTTGAACACTATCCTAAGTGAAAACTATCGGCAAGATATCGCGAGCTCTTTTTTTTTTCATTTTCCGTCGTCTTTCTGATGGAGATCGGTAATGGGTCAGCGATAGATTAATTGGAGTTGAGTGGCTGCGGTAACACGGTTCGCGCATTTGCGGCTTAAGTGGTTGATTGAATTGAGAGCCACTGGGGTACGCGGTTAAGCTGACGGAAACGGTAAATGGTTCGCATCCAACCCCCTCGACGAGACGCTAATTCATATTCATAGGTGTAGCGTTTAGCATTGTGCCGCCGGATTCTCGGGAGAGTTTGCCCCGACGAAGAATCAAGAGAACGAGGAACATCAAGTCAGATTCGCTTGTCGCGAATTTCCACGATCGCGAGTTCGCCTCCGTTGGGCTTTCAGCCTTCAGATAGACGTATTTAGATATATTTTTCCTAGGGATCATCAGCTACTTCATTGAAATTGTTGATTCATTATTCTATACTAAGTATACCTGCTGTGAATTATTTGGCGGTATATGTATTAAAATTTTATTTGGATTGAAGTTAAATTAAAATAAGCATCCAAGTCAAAATCTCATTTCGTGGAGAAGGCTTCAAAGATTCTGGGAATATCTTGGCGAAAATTAAAACGATACCTCCGAAACAGAATTTGTTTATAATTTTAAAAAGGAGAATAAACTTTGTACGATTTACATAGCCTTGTAGTTGAAAATTTGTTTATACAGACTGTTTTCGTGCGAATGGGCAAGTATTGAAAACTTTGATACACTGTATTCTTTGAATTAAATCGAAACCGAAAAAATAATGACTTAAACCTCCACTAATTTCATGTTGACTTAATTATACTTCAATTTTATAAGAATCCCCGACATAGAATACAAAAGGTAATTGATTTTACGTGGAAAGGTCCTGAGTTGTTTGAATGCTTGAAAATATGAACTGTGGGCTCTGTAGTGATCCTACAGGGAGTTATCGGTATAACCGCAGCCGTTTGGGTGCAAAACCGGAAATAACATAACCTAAACATTCATTAAATCGTCTGCTTTCCAAGCTGATTGTTATCTATCTCTTTCTATCCGTATTTCTATCCCTTTCTTTTTTACAGTTTCTTTCTCTGTTTACTTCTGCTTTTGCTCCAAATCGCAGCAACCAATCAGCGACGATACACGTTGTTCCGATCACTCTCTAGAGGATCACTACAGAGGCCTTGTGATCCTCTAGAGAGTGATCGGAACAACGTGTATCGTCTCTGATTGGTTGCCACGATTTTAGAGCAAATGGCCTCTGGAAATGGTACCGCCATCTCTGGGTAATACGCGAAGTTACACAACAGCTCAATCATGTAATGTGAAATGTAATAATAGTAAAGTTGTAGAGTACTACCGCAGATGAGGAGTAAAATAGATCCAACATCTAAAGTTCTTAAAAAGATATTGTCACACGATTTGAGAGCTAACTCGTCCCTTCGTCTTCTTCCTGTAACATCCAGTATCTTAACATATAAAGCAGAAAGTGTTTGTGTCTTTGACTGTTGCCTGAAAACTTTCGAACGGTAAACGCCGGGGTCACGAAACGTGACCCGGCTCATGATGCCTAGCTAATCCAGATGAATGTGACTATTTTCATCAAAAAATTTTTTTTTTATAAAATCAAAATCTAAATTTCGGGTGAAGCAGAGTAGTAAACTAGTTATCGATAAAGAAAGAAGAAAGATTACAGCGCAACCAGCAGTAAGGATAAAAGTTAAATATTACGTACCCAGATAACCATCTGTCTCCAGTCTGACATCAGATTGGTAGCAGGGTCTGGCTCTGGCATGAGAGCGCAGAGTCTGATGTCAGAACCGTAGCAGACGGCAGAATCTGCTGCGGATCTGCTGTTGATCTGACATCAGGCATTGGCATCAGGCTCTGCACCTCAGAACACAGCCATCTGTGGACACAGACGACTATGGTTCTGATGTCAGATTCTGCTACCCAGATCTGGTTATCACGGTAGGTAAAGCGTTCACCACTCGGTGAGATGAATCGTCTTCTACCAAAGTGTTGAAGTCACTTGCATTTATGTCTTGAGTAATATTGTCAGATTGACAACGTCAATACGTATGAACCAACAAGGTTTCGATATGTATAATGCGTAACTGTTAAATTACTCTGAAATATTAATTTGCGAATTTATATTACATTTCAAATTTGAAATTAACGAAAAAAAACACCGATCGGGCGCGCATTAAAGAGCCACCTCTATAATCACATCCCCCAAATTCTCAATTAGCTAAAATAGCTCGAAGTCGCTTAAAATTAGCAAATAAATGTACCATGAACATAAATTTCTCATTTAAGTAAATTGAAAGCATTTATTCTGACTCAAATTGGGGCGACGAATAAGTAAATGTTCATATCTAAAAATTTGTATTGTAGATGGCGTCATTGTGCGGCGCATGCGCACATAACGTATTTTTAGGTATTGTCACGAGGAAACGTCGGATAATTCCTTTTTGTATTTTATAATTTTAATACTTCATATTACATAATTCATAACACCATGGGGTATTAAATATTTCGGTACTATGCATTGAATACCTGAAGGTTAAACATTTATTAAATAATAATACTTTTATATTGCAAAATATATGAGGGAAAGAAATGCAATTGTATTGCCCCATTAACCATCCTTCTAACAAAATTATGATCCTCCTTCGCTCTTCATCGGCTTTATATTCGGCTTTCGTAAATGGTGATAATTCGGTAGAATCTTTAACAAGAAGTCTAGTTGACCCATTTGAGGCTGTAACCGAGAATTAGGAAATTATCTTCTTCTATTAAAATATTACCTAATAATATGTGTAGGGATTTAGCACTTACATATGGTTTATCGTGCATCTCTCTACGCTGACACTGACTGCCATACACTATGGTGTTTTCAGGTATTGTTTCCGGTTCCGTTAATTTGCAAGATGCTCCAATGACACAGCCATTAGTCAGCTCAACTTCACGGCCAACGTATGCTGCGTACAAAAAATAATTTCAAAAAAGCAAACCAACAATACACATATATGCTTTTATTCTATTAACGATTTAGTCACCTTTGCTTTCCAAAATATTGTTATCCCCAACTTTGAAAGCTTCGCAGGTGCAGTCCGTCTCAAAGATATTGTAACTGCCCACTATTTGGACAGGAGTTGTTGTCGGCTTCGGTGCGCCGTGTGGTAATCTGTAACACGTGGAAAATTTGGTTCCAGCAGAACGGGAAAAACAAAAGTATAGTTCATCCTGTACACCTGGAATTACCTGTTTGCTATTACCGCCATCTCCTCGATAATATTCCCTTCACCAATTATAATCGGACCAGCCTCCGCGATGATACTTGCCCTCGGATGTATCACGGTCTTTGTACCGATTGTGATGTCCCCCTTCAAGTTGCTTTCTTCGCATACTAAGGCGCCTGCCGATATCTTAAAGCTGCGTAAAGGAAGGAAATTTTTATCATCTCTGACGCGAAACAGTGAGCACACTCGTCGGCGTTAACCTTCAAAAACGAAGCAACAATTGGAACAAGTTTAATGGTCTAGCTTCGAACATAGATCTTTTAAGTTCCTGCAATTCTTTGGAAACACGTAATCAATGATAAATAAGGGAAAAGTAAATAATTTCAATAGAAATTGCGAATTCTCTCACTTTGAACGACGATTGACAGACGAGCTCATGGTTATAGGCTGCAGTATTTACTTCGCGCGCCCTCTACTGACTTTTACTATGAATCACTTCCCGCGCATTGATTCAAACTAGTTTCAAATTTGCCGCAATTTCGTTGGAGCATCGGAGCACCGTGTTTGAAGGTACAGCTCTTATAAATCATTCCTCTTGAAAGATTTTCGAGATTTACTGTCATGTTTCCTAAATTTAGAGAACTGTGTAAGATTTTTTCTTTTATTTTTTGATAAGCGAATAGACGAATTACCATGGAACACCTATCTGATCTTTACAATATAAAAATAAAATAGAAATAATATATTCATATGCAAGGAATCGCTTACCAATGACATCTGCTGATCCATCAATAATTTTGCTGTTTCCCCGTGCGTTCTACACTCTTTTTTTCTTACCTTCTTCAAGCACATTCCTTGCTGTACCTTTTAGTACCACATGCCCATGTTACTACAAGCTGTGAAACGAAACGAAATTTGGATTATTTCACTCACTGCCAATTAAGTTATTCCCAATTACTTATTCATGTTCTACATTAATTACCTGCTTCAGATACGTTAACACGTCGCACTACCAATTACTCATTAACTTCTCAGCGACGAGGCACAGGGTATGCAACAGAATGTCATACAAACTGAAACTTAAACTCCGCGGGCTTCCGAAATGAATTATAAACAAAAACTACGATCCAATAACAGTAAGTCGCGATAAATCGATTAACGATAATAATAAGCGTTGAAAACATCAGTTTCAAATATTCAGAAGGATGAAAAAAAGTCTGAGGATGAAGGAGAGGGAGAAGTCGATAGCGCGTGGACACGCGCCACCCCAAAAGAACATACTCTCCCACACTTTTATTATTACTCTTCTTTTTTTTTTTTAATCGATATTTAATATAACTCTATATTATCCGTCAACTTTTATTTATTATATATATATTTTTATATATTATATATTATAAAATTTAACTCCAAATTGCGATAATAACGTCTAATTGCAACGTGCGTGCGCGTGTACGTGTTGCGCCATTGTGTGTGTGTATGTTTTGCATTATTTTTTTTATTTCTTTAATTCTCTCTCTTTCTCTCCCTCACGTTCTCTGCTCCATTCGTTTCGTTCTCTTCTGCGTTAATTCTCTTTTACCTCTCCCTTCTCAACCGCCGCCTCTGGGTTTACTCCCAGGTCGTGTGATCGTGTAAGTGTACGCGTGTTCCTCTGTGTCCGTCTGTATGCGTGTGTGGATAAGTGTACGTGTCTCTGTACGCAGTGTACACTGAGGGTGGTAGGGATGGTTCGTGGGGGGGGGGGGGTGAACGATTACAGGTGGTAATGTATCTCTTGCACTCGCGCGTACGTGACTGTGTACGTGTTTTTTTTATCTACAGTTAAACGAATTCTACGCACTTACTCGTTAATCGGCAGAATAATATGCATTTCTTAATTTCGCTATAAGTATAGTTAAACCGTCCGAAAACGTGTCAGTCGGCGCACCGTGACGGATTCGCCATCGCTCTCGTCGAGCCATCTCTTCCCATTCCATCCCCTCGCTGCCTGTCCTCGCTCCCATCCTCCCTATTTTCCACCATCGCCACCCTTCCTCCCCTGTTGTATCGCATATCACGACTTCCTTCTCCTCTACCGTTCGCGACGCCCGTTACTCTACGTATCTTCTCCCCGCAGGGAAACGCACCCCTCGCCAGCAATCCCCATCCACGTTCCCCTCATTCCTCCCTCGGCTCTCCCTTCACATTTCTCTTCTCGTCTCGATACGTCCCTCGACTCCTTCGAAGGATTCGAAGTGATGATCAAATGAACCGAATCCCTCGAGCAGCACGTCCAACAACTGTGCGAATGATAACGCGACGAGGAATAGAAATTCTATGTATATCGATATAGCAATGGGGGACGATCACGCGGATACAAAAAGACGCGCTGGGCTCGCGGCTCCGGCGGGGCGCGAGAGAAGCGGAGGTACAGCCGGCGGTTTCCGGTTGGAGCATCGACTGCCGCTCGAGGGATTAAGCATCACGGTAAATTACAATTAAGAGGAGGGGTACATCGTCTAGTTCGTGGCGCGGGCCGATACTTTACGGTGGAACTTATCTATAAACGTTTCTTTTAAGTCTATCGATCTCTACGGTCACGCTACGCGGTCTGCTAAGCTGCGCTAAGAAATGTGTGGGGGACACTTTACTGTAAAGTATCGGCGACGCCGGGCGGTATGCTACGAAACTCGAAACTTAGCGTTAAAAATTCGAGTAATCGACGTTCCCGAAGGCTGGCGCGGAAAGAACGATATAGTTGAATAAGTTGGCGCCCACGGAGACTACCTGTCGGGGTGCAACGATTTTCATCGAGTTCACCATTGAAGTTCTAAAGTGAAGACTTATCAGATCGAGGATCGAGAAAGTATTAGCCGTCTAGACGTTAATGTCGTTAAGAATTTATTAACTCCCAGTCGAATTCACTTCGTTCCAATTTCAGACTCGAAATTCACGCCAGTTTCTATAGAAAACCACAGTTGCTGCAATAAAATTCATTCAACTATATAACATCCTCTTGCCGATCGTCGACGGTTCGCGCGACGGAGCTCGATACAGGTCGATTGAATCGGTAAGAACGTCGCAACGCAACTAACCCACGGGGGGAACCGGCACCGGTTCCGTCGTGCCTCGAGATTAACCATTACAACAGAGCTAGAATTCGTAATCCGTATAGAAAGTCGAAAAAACGGCGGGAGAAGCCCTCCCCTAAAATCAACCAGTCGCCCATCGCGTAACTCTATGCGCCTAACGCTAAATCGCCAACAATACGCCGATCGCCTCATCTTCTCCGCGACGCGGATCGGCGACCGCCTCTACGCGCGACTAATTTAACGTGTCGATCGATCGCGTACAAAAAATGGACTTAACAGCGAAGTGAAAGGTGCGGCCGCGACAAACGACGTCTCTCGAAAGGAAAGCTATTGGTCGTTGATCGTCATCACATCGATCGGAATCCACGAAGTGTCTTCATGGACCACATGGACAGGTCCCTTGAACCTTGCTCGTGCATCGAGCACCGAACCGGCGCGATCTCCGCGAACCCTTTCGTTCCTAGGAACAGCAACCTCTCGCGAGGATAACACTGTGAACATCGCGACAACGAGTCCTTTCGATTTGTTTCTTTTGTGGCAACGAGAGGGTTGCAGGGGCAGCGCACTTCTAACGAAACGCTTCGCTCCGCCCTTTACCTTCGCTCCCCTTGTAGGTCTCTACGATTATTCTAGGATTTGGGATCAGTATTTCGGTTCGAAAGTCACTTTATGATACAGGCTTAATCGTACGCGCCTTTAGATGATCTTATAGATGAAATGTCGGGGTTTCTTTGCAGGAGTATTTCACAGGAAGCTTGAAGGTAGATACCGTTCAGAGGTCGACGGTAGACAGCGGAGTATTGAAGTAAGATGCGACGTTTCTAGATTAATGTTCGCGTCGGGGCTTCAGTAATTGAGCGGAAAAGGGAACGGGATACGGAATTACAGCGCGAATGATTAATCCTGAGTCCTTCGTTATCGACCATCAAAATACGAATCCCAAATTGTTAATCTGTTGACTGGGGCAGAAGAGTTGATTCGACAGTATTTTGGCTGTGCGAGCATTATGCCACGCGTGGCATTTTTTTCTTTTGTGGCCAAAATAAGTTCATCGACCTTTAATTGCTTTGATATAAACTTCTCCGATTGCGAAACAGCCCAGTGAACAGATTAAATTCGTTGCGTTGACGATATCTGCCTAAAAATGCTGATAGGAGGAACGGCATCCCTCGAGTACAGTTAAACTAACTATTAAAGCTCTCGTTTTCTGGTGTTGATTGGTATAAATTATAATTAGTCATTGACCAGAGAACTACAGCACTTTCAGGTGGACTCTGAACTATCGACTCGCCAACAGCGCGCGAAAGTTCGCGGATGAACTTCATCCAAGCACTAAATCCAACGAGAACCGTTGCTGTCTGCGCGGTATCAGCCGTTGGCGACTCTGAGTTTAATTTCGAATTGAAAACAAAGGACTTCGGGGCTAGTTTAACAAAGTAACCGTTAAGAGGCGAGTGTTCCCTTCCCGTGTTTCTCCAACTAAACAGCAATCGCCGAGTATGTGGAATTTCACAGCGCGCCGAATGGGCGAAGGGTCGAAGGACGAAACGCGAAGCAGTTCGCTAGCCGAAACGCTCGCCGAGATCGCGGAGATCGTGCCGGCGGAGCAGAGATGATCGGCCCACCGGCCGACGAAAGCGAGGAAAGCCGGTAACGGTGCGTAAAAAACGCTTCGAGAGGCTTCAACCGCGGCGATGGATATTATTTATTTAAGTTAAGAAGTACGTGGGTTTACGTATAAAGAGACGCGTCATACAGTGCCGTACAGTACCAAAACTCGTTTAATAATGCGCACATAACGTTTACCTCGATTTAACTTCTATCTACGCGCTCGCGCGGGCTCGTGTAACGATGTAAAACTGTGTACCGTGTGCGCGTGTCGTGTCATTTAGTCGTTTAGTCTCGCTGCGAATGTATGCATGTAATTACTTTTGTGTGTGTGTGTGTGTGTGTGTGTGTGTGTGTACCGGTGCGTGTACGTGTCCTGCGTGTGTACGTGTACGTGATGACAGTGTTCGTTTTCACGTGTTGCGTCCGTGAGCCGGCCAGACCGGTCCAGGGACGAAATATCTCTTTTTTTTTTTTATTTCATTCATATATGTATATATATAACGTCTCTAAAACGCTTCATCTTTTTTGTATTTTCTGTCTTTCATTGCTCTCGTTACCACGTCAGTTTTCGTTCTTTAATCGTTTCTTTAAGCACAAGGGGACAGGTCGAATGTCGGTCGCGCCGGCAACGGGTACGTACTCGTATTTTTCACCCCTTTTAATATGTGTATATATATGTATAATATATATATATATATATAGGCGCGCGCGCGCTCGTGTGTGTGTGTGTGTTTATACAATATACTGTCTAAATTAGCTCAGAGGGAACTATGCGAACCACTACTACGAAGTTGAACAGCTAGGGCCGGCTGGACGTCGCGTGGACATCCCGTCCCTTGGTATTACCCTTCTTTCATATCAAATTCATTTTAATCGCGTCGAGATAAGGGCTCGAGATTTCGACGCGACTTCCAGCCACTCTGACGGCCCCCTTCGCCGACGCTATTTCATTCGGGTATTATTCACTTTTGCACCGTTTGCGTTAATATAAATGTAGCCGGTTTCTATGTCGCGAGCATCGACACGACCGATATCCTTCTTTACACGCCGGTCCCCCGTATATAGATATATATATATATTTAGTGTGTATGTGCATTACGTCGTCCGTGGACCATTCTGGCGGGGCTCTTCAACCACTTTTTTTTTGTTACTTTACTTTAATTAATACAATATATACTTTTTTTTATGTATGTATCGTAACAACCGATATTCTCAGCTTTCTCTCAGACGCATTCATAATATCTCTACTATCACGCAACTTTCCTTTCGCTCATCACGCTCGTCTCTTCTTCTTTTTCATCACTGTCGATGAATCTCTCTTTCTCTCTCTCTCTCTCTCTCTCTCTCGCTCTCTCACTCTATCACTCTCTCGCGCGCGATTTCATTTCGGTCACACTCACACAGCACTCGTGATTTCTTCCTCTCACACACGCTCGATATTGTTTTCTCGCTCTCTTTCTCTCTATATTTATATAATATATTTTATATCTGTGTGTATATATATAGACTTCTATATATCTTTCATATATATATACTTTATGTTGCTCCTTTTTATGTATACTTTATATATATATATATATATATATTTATATATTTATATAACAATGTTATGTTTATTTAAGGCCCAATACGTTCATTACGAAGGAAATAATCTGCAACAGAAAGGAGACGAATATACGGTTAAACGCTTGTACCACTTTTGCTCCCTGTCGTAAGCACCGCGAGTATAGAACTATTCAGTCGATCGACGAGTCGAGTGTGTCTGAGTGTGTGTGTGTGTGTCTGTGTCTGTGTATGTTGCTTTTTTTCGTGTATTTCCTCTCCGTCCTCTCAGCGTCACATCACCTTCGGACGCGATTCGCGTCTTATCCCTTCGGTCGAGGCTAAAAGAACGCAAGTAGATGTGTCCCCGTATAGTCAGACCAAGTGGAGCGCGCCACTTCGAGCTAAGACTACGCAGCAGACTCGCCTTTCAAGCATGATCGATCTCTGCCCCTCGAACGAGAGGCGATAATTTTTTATATTACAACATTTACAATTAACATTTCGTTCCATCTCTGTCTCGATATTTAATCATTCTGTCGTCGCGTTCAAACGACTCTCACTCATGCGGGCGTTTACCTTTAGATGACATAATTCTGTCGAACACGTTATTAATCTGTCGGAGTGGGAATAATTTTACTTATTACTTTTCATTAATTTCTTTCGCGCATGGGATTGACATCTATTACAGTTCTGATTGCCTCGACGTGTCTGTTCCCTGTCCCTACGCTTTTCGTCGCATCTTTTCTCGTGTGATTCTGCAGCTTTCCATTCTGCACACGTTCGAATCGCGACGCTCCCTAGGAAGGATCGCTGTAGACCAGAAACAAGTAACTTTCGGCGCATAGAAAACATATAACTCGAGTTTCGGGGGGGGGGAGGGGGGGTCGATTTGGCGCGAACCAATCGCGGGAAGCCTACCGGGGTTCTTGAGAAATCCATTCGAAAACCCGGGATAAAACGACGATCGGGAAGCAGGCTCGGACACCTGGGCCCGATCGTTCCAACGGAATTGTATTTATACATTATGTACACGTACTTACACGTCGAACGCAACCTTCCCCCAATTGCATTGCAGCTCGCATAGAAATCATCGCTGCGCGATTACAATTATATTCTGGAATGAGTCCGATCGAGATTGACGGCAATTGAATTACGCTCCGACGACCGAATGACGATAACGATCCTTAAATTAATTCGATACAATTACAGACTTCCGCAGGTGAGAAAGCAAATCATGTAACGATGAAGTCGCTTATAATACTTTATTATTTATTACAAAAACGTAAAACTCACCCTAGGGGGACGTTTATAAGTATGTTATAATTCGATTCGTGTATCTTTCTTTTTTCATCTTCTTTATACAGTAACAAATTGCTGGATTCGCGACAAGGGCTAAAGACAGCGTTCGCTCGTGCCCGTCGAACGTTCGAATTGCTGAAAATAAGTTAGTTGTCTCGTAACAGCCCACGATAAGAACTCAAATGCATAACCGACCGCGTGAAAAAGACCCGGTAGACTATACGGCGCTCGAAAACTCGGTTTTCTTCCATAGCGGACCCTGTATTTTTCTTTCAGAAACTCCGAGGTAACTTTCACTTAATACCAGTACGACTAACAAAACGTTGCGAAGAAAGGGGGGTGGGGTGGGGGGGAAGGGGGCAGCGAGAAGGGGAGAAAAAGAGAAACTTAAACACGAATTATCCTACCGCGTTTTGTACACATGAAAGAGACGAGAATTAAAACGAAAGCTTTCACAGTGAAGACGAGAAAAAGAATTAATAAAAGGAAAAATAAAATAGATAATGATAACCGTGGTGATAAGAATAATTAATAATAATAGTAGCATTAATGATATTAATAATTAATCCGTAGAGCTAGTAACGCAGTTTCTGACCGAAGAAAATACAAGTTACGTGCTTTCTATACGAACGAACGGGGGAAACACGAATGGGAGAAACAAAGTGGACAACGAAACTTACAACGATCGCAACTGTATAATAAAAAAAAAAAGAAAAGAAGGAAGATGAGAATACAAATAGTTACTTGTTTCCCGCTGGATAGCCGGCTTTTTCGAGCCGATCCGACCCGCCTGTGATTTAAGATCCGAAACATCGTGCTCCGGCGAAGTCGATTCTCGAGCCTGGGCAATCGTGAAATCGGGTTGCGCAGGTCCCGCAGATAAGATTAAGATTTCGTTATCACGGTTACGAAACAGCCCCCTGCTCTATCGCCATACATTTTTGTAAATATATATAGACGACGACGACGAGAACGACGAAGGAATTATGTACAATACCGCGCGACCTAACAACCACGTCTTCCATCGTTCGAGATCCTCGATTGCTCGCGGCCGATCAGTTCGAGGGATCTTAATACCTGCCGGATCGAAGGGCTCGGGGGGGTGTGGAAGACCGTGCGAGTGACGAGCGGAAGAACAGAATCCCCGCGCGCTCCCAGCCAATGTAGACACCCTTTGTACTTAAAAGTAGAACGTTCACTGTGGTTCACTTCGATTACACGATTAAATACGACGAAACGAGAGCTCCATAAATTACGGTGCCCGCGTCCGTGAGCCGGCGCCGTTTCCTTCTCGGCGCGTTCCGCGACTCGCAAACGCTCCACCGGTTAAAGCTAATGTGGGACGATGAACGTAAGCATAATAGTACGATTGAAAACGGCGTTCCGTTTGAGAGTCAATTCCGCGAGCCAGCCTGTGCCTCTCGAACGAACCGCGGCATGAGAGAAAAGGAGGGAAAGAATTACTGAGGGGTTGGGAGAGAAAAAAAAATATAGTGTCGCCTCGTTACTCGCACCATGCTCTCTGTCGCCCTTCGACCGATCAATCGGACCCTAAATAACACGCCTACGCGACACACTTCCTAGGAAGCGGCGACGACGCGTTCTCGCGGGCATCGTCGTCGCGTCGACACACACGCGCCTGCCTCCTCCGTCGTTTCCTTCCCCGTGCGGAACGGTGGGACTCACCTCGACAGAGCAAGGCCCGGCGCTACTCGCGTACCGCTTTGTTCGCCAGCGTCGGGACGCCCTGCGCCGCGTCGGCGATCGTTCAGCTGTCGACGCTGAAAAGCTCTTTGTGGAGGGCCGGGAACTCGAGGTGCGGCTGGGACCGTTTGAACTTGGCGAGGGCGTCCATGTGCAGCAGAGAGATCTCCCGTAGCTGGGGGATCTTCGCCAGGATCGCGTCGCACACCGTCACGTCGCCCTTGATAGGCGTCACGTGGTTACGGTCCAGCTCCGACCTCAGCGCCCTGATCACCGCCTGCGACAGTCTCGTGATTTCCGCGAGCCCCTTCAGCCCCGGCCGATCTGAAATTAGGTTTCAACGTGTGCACTTCGGCTCGTATCCCTGCCACCACTTCCTGCCGGTCTTCTTCCTCTTGGCGAGCCGGGCGAGATGGCGATGGGCCTCGTAGCGGGAAACGGACGGGGATAACGCGTTGGATATTTCTTTCAGATGGATATTAATCGCGAGGGAGATGATTTATGCTCGCTGTTTCAGATGATACGGTGATCGATCTCCGTGGATGTTTTAGAATGTGTCGAATGTCATGGGTAAATGGAATATTATGCTTTTGATAGGATATCTTTATCGATCATCTGTGCAAAAACAAAAATACAGACGGAAAGCTGATTGATAGTTAGTAGGAAATACATGACGAAGCTTGTGCCATGAATTTATGAATAGGTTGAAGCTGTCACGGTATTGAAAACCTTGCTAGGTGGATAATGTTTGGCTTGAGGATGGAGAATTAATTGTTTCGAGGGATGATCAGTTGAATGAAGTAGTATGGGTTAAATTGGAACGAGGGCGATTGAATTTCGATTGATAATTAAATAAACTTATTCGTTCAACTTGAATTATAACATATTAACATTTTCCATTGTATAGATTGCAAATCAGTTGCAATACGATTAGATCGTTGGAAAGCTTCCACAAATTTTAATTTCAGTAACTTCACCTGGGTCATCTTCAAAGATGGCCGATTATATTCGAGACGACTTCTTTTAACTATAAAGACTGGAGAAGTTCAAACGATCGTAATTGTATTGATTCCGCGTAATAGGATACCACTATCTTTCTCTTTACTCTTTCACTTAGAAGTGCTTCTCGTTGTTTTCCATTTACTATTGAAAACGTCTCTGTAACGATGTCTCTGACCGATCGACAAACCTGCTTCTCGACCCTTCGTAGTACCTCCAAATCTTTGTATGATAATTTAGATATTTATCCAGGCTAAGGCAATAGAAGAGTTTCAAAATTTGTAATCATATACTCAAAGACATAAGAAACACATGAAGACAGTGCAACAAAAAAGTACATACTACTTTGAGAAACTGAATTTGTAGGCCTTTCTTAAATACTTTCATCCCCTTTTCGGAGCGAGTTTCAGAGTGAGAAAAAAACAGCGGATGCGGTATAACAGGTATGAAAAGTTTCACTAACCGGGACTAAGGAGAACTGCCGCGCTGTAAAGCGCCAGCTCTGTTTCCGTGAGCTTCAACTCGGCAATACTCCTGGCCAATTCGAACACACAAGAAACGAGCTTCATTTCCGCCGTGTCCGTCGTATAAAACGCGTCCTGCGGCAACATGGTGTCACCATAGAGGACACAGTTCTGCTGGAGATCAAGGTACCTGCTCATACGTAGCACAGCCAACTCGAAGGAACCTGAAAGCATCGCAGTGGATTGCCCATTATTGTACGGGAACAGTGAAACTTGCACCTATTATCAAATACTCGAATACACAGTTTCATTATGAATAATTACACTTATGGCAGGTAAAGGTTTAGCAAACTCCTATAATTCTGATGATTTTTAAGTAGAAAAACTAAATAGTCCAACTCATGGCCTTACTGTCTCACTAATCAACGAGATAAGATGTTAAATCTAATGTCTCAAGTACAGTGGCGGATAAAAGAAACTTTACAACTTTTAAAATCGCATAATTCTTTTAGAATTGGTCCAAACGACATTAGTTTTTTTTTTAGTAGGTAGAAGCTTCCTAAAAAAAGACTCGTGTCGTTTGGGCCAATTCTGAAAAAGTTATGCGATTTTAAATGTCGTAAACTTTGTTTCGTCCGCCACTGTATATTTACATGTATCTATATTGCGAGTCTCGTGTTTATCTGGCACGCACATTTATTGATTCGGCTCGCACTTGATCTTTCACGCTAAAACACCGAATAGCAGTTCCCTGCGTTTACATACGCGGAATTAGAATTTGATGTACTCGCCTGTCACAATTTTTCCATCAGATAAGACGAGCATTATTTATATCCTCTCGTGCCAGCGCACTCGGGCGCGATTAAAATTTACTTCTGTATAATTTCTGTTTACAAAACCCGCGACGTTATCGGGTTGCTTCGTCATTTTATTCAAATCTGGATCTTTCCGTGTCACTGATAACGCGAGCTGGCCTTTCTGTGCAGGGAGCTTGCCTTCGGTTACGGAGAGATTTTGATTTTTCACGAAACGGAGATCCGCGGGAAATTCCCAAAGGAGGGAATACAGAATAGAATTTCTAAGGACGATCCGAAAGGATGCATATATATTCGAAAGAAATTGGTGGGACACTACCTTCGATAATAATAGGAATATGGAACCGATAAAATTAGCGAAGCTTTCGGCTACCACTGATAGAAGAAAAATCGAACGGGATCCTCTCTCCCTTTTAAACGGTGCAGAAGTAGAATGTAATTGGTCTAATCGTGAAGTTGAAGTTCCCTTATGTTCCAATTCGCTCGAAGACCTAGATTCCAGCCACTTACCAGCCTTTAATAGAACAATCTGGTCGTCCTGCGAGAGCTTCATGAATCCAGGAACCATCTTGGCGAACTCGATGATCTGCTGGATAACGGTGGTTAGTTTTTGGGCGCACTCAAGCCACAGCTGCTCGTGCGCCATGTTCTTGTAGTAGATCAATCTGGAGAGGTCGTGCGGCTTCCGGAAGGACTCCTGGATCTGCTCCGTCGACAGCAGACACGTTCTTGCGTGTGCATCCGCTATCGTTTTTGACAGCAGCTCGCTGATCTGTGCTGGATCTACGAAAGCGGATCAAATTGTCTAGTTGAAATCTCATTCTCCAGCGGCGTACGCCAACAATATATTAAGACAACACATCCAAGTTAATAGTTCTACTACTTGAAACGGGCGGCGTGTCGCCGTCAACGGGTATAAAACACAGAAAATACGATAACTCTTTGACACATCTTGCACAACGATCGTTTAGAATAGAGTGTAAACACGTAAGCGACAGATCATTACAAGAAAAGACACTGCGGTAGATCTCTTGTCATTTGCGCTGTATATGATTCTTATTGTGCTTTCTTACAAGTCAGAATGTAACGATTCAAAATGTAGGAGCACGTTTTCCAAGGGAAGAGCGCGGGGGCCGATGCGCGCCATCGAGATCTATCGTCGAGTTCCGTTGTAAATTTCAATAATTACCGTAGTTTCAAACTACATTATCGCTACAGTTATGGGGGCCATTTGACTTGAGCTTTCAAGTCAGTGAACTTTAAACGACCCTCGCCGTTGCGGGAGGAATAGCCGCCCAGAAATTCAAGCCCCCAGATTCGTCCCTCTCGCTCACTTCAATCGGCAACACTTTCTCCTAACCCATTACTTTCAACTTCGGAAACACGTTACTTTATTCAACTATTCTGTGGCGAAGCAAAAGTTCGGCCCACCTCTGCGCGTAATGTCCAATATCCTAAGTACTTTCGAAATAGTAAAACACTGTACGAACTTACACTCCCCAAAGCACCCCAAAGAGATCTCTACGTGTGCACTCACGTCACCCGGCGTGTTCACACCCCCGGTCGCCATCCGCAGGAAAACGTGCTCCCCCGTCGCCAGCAACGGGGAAAGAGTACAGATCCTCGACAATATCGAGCTCGATGCATGATGTAGGAAGGAGAGAGAGAGAAAAAAAAATTTGAAAGCGCGCTGCATGCCCATGCAAAGGGACACAAACGTAACCTCACATCTCGCATGGGACATACTGGGCAGACTCGGCACTTCGTCGTCCTCGGATGGATTGCTGACCCTCTGTTGCTGACTGCTCAGAAAGGTCGTCGAGTCGACCATCGTGTACGAGCCGTGGCCCAGGCTGGCGAGTTCGACGGTGGTCTCTTGCTTCACAGCAACGATCCCACCCCCGCTCAGGGAACCGGCACCACCACCGCCGCCACCAGCCGCACCACCAGCGGCGCCAGAACCGCTCCCTCCACCACCCGAGCCACCACCACCGGATCCACCACCGTTTCCACCGCCACCACCGCCTCCACCACCTCCGCTACTACCTCCACCACCACCCCCCGTGCTGCTTCCGGTCGTCGAGGCAGACAGCGACTTCCCTGGTACGCGAAAAGTCAAAGTTCACTCCATCCGTGCTTTCTGTTCTTTCATTTTTTTTTTTGTTCGCTCGTCTTCGCTCGACGTGTGTTCACGCTTTCCACATATCGGAAAAAACGAATTCGAGGTTTGATTGAACGTAAGTAGGGGTGGGTATTGGGCAGGTTCTTTTGTGGAGGTCGTGGGCAGGTTTGGGGAAGGTTTTCCTTGGAAAGCGACATGTGTTCTGAGATTTAGAGAAGTAATAATTAAAAGTACTCTCGCTTTGCCTAGAAAGTTGCATGCAAGTGTGCTGAAGTCGCACAGCTGGTTGCAGTTTCTGATAAGGCTGTTCGAACATGGAACTTTCTGATTAGACTTTACAGGGGTGGAGAGTATAGTTTGGTGGTAGATTTTTAGTGGGGCTTGGGTTATGAAGCGAAAATGTTAGTCGATGCACGTTGGCTTGATAATTAGTTTTACGGGAAATTAGATAAATGTCTTATTCTGGCGGCGTGATAGATTAATGAGTATATAGTGAGTGTTCTTGGAAGTAGATACGTATAGAATAACAGAGGCATTTATATACGATTCACAATTTATTGCTCAACGTTATTTCCTGCGAAGTAACGGAGGCCACCGTCCACATACCGATCCGTCAATCTTTATAAACCGTGGAAATCATTACGGTGGGGTCTGAGTATGCGCGCAACGTAGAGTGACTCTAACGGAATAATTTGGGAAAATAAACGAAGCATAAACTTCAGCTGGAACAGACTAAGCGTATCGAGAGCAAACTATATAATTCAATTAGATTACAATTAATTTCTCCCATTGTACCCACTCCATCTCGATACCTCCACATTGCTAGATGTGGGATACTCCCTGTCATGTTCCCTCAAATATTTACGTAACATTGTTCGCTCAAAGAAACGTTCGTCGCGAACAGCAGTACACTCCTCGAGCGGCAATTCAATCGTATCTTTATGATTGTTAATGTTACTTCAAGCTAGAGAGTATCAATATCATACACCGAATGCACGGAGCGCAGTCAACTGGCAGTGATAAACACCGTAATTGTATCAGCCGCGTGGCGCTGAAAGGGACCAGTACTACTTGGCGCTGGTTGTTCATCGATTGACATCTTGTTACCGCTCTTTCGCTAACAATAAACTTTAATGGAACTATAAACTCTCGACTTGGCACGGCTGCAGTTTCGTCTGGCAGACGGGGTAACTTCATATTCCGTTTGATCGAAATTGAAAATATACGCGGCGAGAAATTTCGAAACGTTACTCACTGTATACACGATTGTTCCGAGAATAAAGTGATCTCCGTTATCGGTAATGTCTACGGGTCCTCCGTTCCACCATATTTCTCACCAATGTTTAAAACAGAACACGCTTTCATACCGATCTCTTTCTCTCTTCCTTTTTTGTAAGGCAACAAAGAACCCGGCGCTTGCATTCGGATTAAATTGCCTCTGTTACAATGGAGTAGATAGTAGCCTTTGCCAGCACGACATTATCTGTCACATACTAGCCAGCGATACGGCGAAATGAATTCTTGATATGTTGTCCATGCTCTCGGAAAGGGACACGTGAAATTATGAGTAAGAGCGGAGCCATGGTTTTATTACACCCTTCGAAGTTGTCAAAGCAGGAAAGAGAATCTCCGTGAATGGAGCTGGTTAAAGTCAAGCAGGAAGCGTGTTAAAGTCGATTCGATAACATTAGAAGAGGATCCAACTGCCAAGTGACTTGTGAATTTCGAAACCCTAGATTGCTTCTATCGCCCCCTACCTGCCCTATCGATATCCATTACGATCATGCCACGCTTGCCCCGCGACTTCTAGGATAGATATTTTCGACAGAATATTTACCATTCTACGTTACCACTCGACGTGTCAGCCTTTTTACAGTGTGATGATAAACGTAAATCTACTTCCGTTATCCAGCGAATTTATCTCGAGATTATACCTTCCTCCCCCTTCCCGCAACATTGTATTATGCTTATTGTTAGTGCACTGGAGCCCCTTCATCGGGAGACAAGAGGAGAATAGAACCGAAAGCGATCCCGATGCTTCGTTTCGTCGCAAAGAGTTTAGGGAAATACATTCTTAGAAGGGTGTACTCACCGGTGGTGACCACGCTGGGTAGTACCCCAGTCGCGGTGACGGCGGAGGGTGTATCAGGGGCGACAGTGTCCGCGACCTGCGTCTGCGTCGGTCGCGGGTCGTAGGTCGTCGTGCTGTCGACGTAATCGGCGCTAAGCTCGTAGTTCGTCATCGCCTGATGATTGTAATAACCCGATCCGCCCGTTCCAGGGCCGGGAGAAGCGTATTCGCTACCGCCATACGTGTACCTGCGCCAACAAACCGAAACGAGGTTGAAGCTTTTGCTTTTAGCGTTCAATTGGCTGCGTCAAATTCACTTATCACATTCTCTAATTAACTATTCGCTATTTCGCTATTGTTATCACGTTACATTGTGTCCCCCACTGTCTCTGCGCTCATTGCTCCTTACGAATACAGTGTTTAGGTATTATTCTGTTATTTGCATAAAGTACATAATTAAAGTCGTTATTCCTTTTCGGGCACGGTGCCTTTTGTTTAATTAGACACAGTGGAGAACACACTTTCGCCTCAATGTACTTCATTTATCACCTGAATGTCCCGCCGTTTAATAAATATACGGACGCTCCTTTGTTAGACCACACAATGTGCCGTTAGCGAGGTTCAATATTATCAGTATGACTAACATATCGAGTGGTACTTGAATCAACAATATCTATTCTGAAAGACACATTTCGAAGGGAATATACAATCTCCGTTAAGTTTCCTCGAAGCTTGTACAACTTCGACAATAATACTTCATTTGAGTAACAAGAGGAGCTATTCATAATCTCGTCATACTTTATCTTACACTGGTAAAGATAGTCGAAAGGTCTACTCGAATGACTTCATTGTTTGGTGGAATACCACGCAGTGTGAAAATGTCAACATATTATGGAAATTAAGTATTCAATAAAATTATTACCATTCAGATACATAGTATTTCTTTCGCCCTCGACATTTACTCGATTCCCTTACATTATCCAACAATAAATAATTCCCTAAATCTCTTAAGCGGTACGAGACACTTTGTCGACTTTTCATCATAGTGGTAAGCAAGCACCGAGGTGTACATTTGCGGATTGACTGTATAAAAAGATAAAAAAAAGAAGGTCGAATTGTTGCGAAAGCAAAAATACTCATAGACAAAATGTTCCTCATCCTACCGTTCGTCTTTTAAGACAAAGTATGCGGTCACAAAAAGGCAGGAGCTTCCAAGCTTAAGTCGCAGAAAAAACGTCATAGAGTGTGCCGACATTTGTCTGCCGTGGATTTCCGATCTACGAAGGGTGGCATCAATCACTTACCCTCCGTTATAGGGGTGGTGCTGATCCGAACTGCTCGGGGTCTGATGTTCAAACACACTGCTGTCGGGCGCCGTCTCCGAGGCCGCTCTCATTTGTGCCCTGTGGAACCTAACTTCGTCCTCGACCTTCTCCCGCTGCTTCTTCGACATGCGCCCGAATTTAACGGCTGTAAAATAAATCCCCGCGTTTAGACACCGGCTCGGAAATCACAATCGGAATGCACGTGTCAGAGAAGCGCTGTAATCTTATCATGGAAACGCAACGGCATCGGGGAACAAACAAACGGCAATTATTCGATAATATTTGTCAAACGTGGCTCATCGATCATCAACGATCATAATTACGGTAATCTATAATCGCCAAGTTACCTGATAAACCAGCTGTAATCAGTAATGCAATTATGTTAATAAACGTACAGTACCGAAATAACAACAGTAGGCTTCGAATCAACGTTCCCGAATGTTTCGACCGTGTCAAAAATTGCCCTGTGCGCCGACCGATGAGCCGATCATTGTATCGGGGTTAATTGGAGACGCGTGTAACGGGTATCGATCTGATAAACTCGGGGAAGAGCGACGCTGAATGAAGATCGATGCACGGGGCGTCCTCGCCCGCTCGTTTCGAGTGGCTCGGCGACGACGACGCTCCGAAGAAACGTTCTGATTCGAAGAACGCGGAAGTTCTTTGCATCTCGGGGCCTCGTCGTCGTTATCGCCCGGCTCAGATGCACCCACCCATTCGAGTGACGTCACTGCACCGCAATCACACTCGCGGGCGCATACAGGCGCGCTTCGCTCTCAACAGACTGCATACGTCACGCGAGCGTTCAACAACCGCTAGAACCTCGATCGTTTGTCTCTTCCTTTTTCTTCCGTGTTCTCCAGTTTCTCAAGTTCATTCGCCAGTTCGCCCGCAACACGCCTCCCCTTCCCCTCCCCTCTCAACGAGACATTGCGAACGAGAGCTCCGGTTGCTCTGAAAATCTCCTCCGCTGCTACAGGCAAGTTTGACTAATCTGGTCCAGATACTCTTCACGGATCATGCTGGGTAATTCGAGCGACTTCAGGGGGGGGAATGCTTGACGCCAAAGCGAGGGTGGCTCAAAGACGAATTGGTTCACGAATTGAGCCTCAGCGACCACTGCTTCCATTTCGTTTCACAACTTCTCAGAATTCTAACGATCCCCCAATAACCGGACACCCTGAGTCTCTCCACTAAAGAATTATTGTACTATCTCCGTCTTCGTCCATCTTAACTACTCCCTAAACTACTCAACACCAATTCCCCGAGAAAAACGGTGGTCCAGATCCCGACCACCCTCCCAAGCGTAACACAGAAGCCTCTCGATCGTATCGCGAAGCAAATCCTCTCCTCGTAGATCCGGCATCGATAATCTGGTATTTTCTCACGACCCGGCGGCCGTCTCGGAGTATCCACGCCCGTTGATAAGGAGTCGGGTCCGTCGTCTGGGCGGAGCGCGCATTACTCGCTCGCACACGCTCGCCAGATTGTGCATCGTGTGCTACCGGTGGTGTGCTCGCGCGAGTACTCTTCCTGTTGTCGTCTCTCTTTCCTACCCCCCCCCCTCTCTCCCGTTCTCTCTCTCTCTCTCTCTCGCTCTATCTCTCTCACACCCTCCCACCCTTGTAGTCGGCCGTCTCTGTCCGTTGATTCTCGACGGTCCTCCGACCTCTTCGTCGCCCGTCAGCCACGTTCGGTCGATCACCCTCCGCTTCTACCTCTTCGTTCGGCCCGATGGCTTCTCTCTCGTTCGCCTCCGTGCAGCACATACTCGCGCGATCCCGATAGCGGTTCAGCTGGCAGCTGACGTCGCGCGCGTCTCTCCCTTTTTCCCCGCTTCTCTCGTCCTCGCCCGACCATCTTCTCTCTTGCTCGAGCGATCGACGCTCCACACCCCCTCCCGCTGGGTGTACGCGATGCAATCGGCGTGCATACGCTGCGAGCAGCGCGCGTGTTGGCCTGCTCGCAACCGGGCCGGTCGAGATTCGGTGAGATTGAAACGCGCTTCCGCGGCTCCGCGGTGGGCGCCTCTTATAGGGGATGCGTGATTGCGTTTGATGACGGAGAGCCTGACGCTTGGGTCGCCCCGAAGGGTGGGGCGCTTCAAGAGGGAATTAGGGGATAGGTTCTGGAATTTCAGGTATGGATTCGCTGACGATCCCGCGACTAAAGGCAGGTACCGTTCAGCTGGGTTCTAATTTGGGTTCTCGTGGGTGAAGTTAGAGTGGCCTGTCGTTGTGCCGCTGGAGAGTCACTTAGATTTTAACCGATGTTCGGTTCCCTTCCAAAAGTGCGCGCGTAGGTCTTGATCACCCCACTGTTGGATGATGGGTTTCCCAGAAATTCTGTCCCTATGCGCGACGTTGAAATTGAAAGAGACACGCGTCAATGACCTCGCAGCTGAGTTTCCTCCGCGAGATGTTAGACACTTGGATTTTCGGAGTATTTTTACATTTGGAGATCGTGGGGTAGGGAGCTGCGTGGGAAAGTCGACTTTGGAATCGGGGAGCTCGGGTTTGATCGAAAGAAGGATTGCAGAACGGAACTGCACCTCCACTGGTCTTAAGAGTGGAGCGAGTGCTACGGATGATTTGACAACCGATATCCACTTCTCACGGACTCGTTAATCGATTCGATGTCAATGATCTCGGTAAGAAGGCGCGCTGCGTTGTCCCCGCTACAGTCCGTGCTCGGACTAAAGGAAACTCTGATTTCGTCTGATTTAAAAATAAATCGCGATGCGATTGATGCTGGAATGCGAGAATAAGAGTTCCCTAGAAAATATCTCGAGAACGTGTCCGCTAATTCGATGGGCGCAGTCGGATGCCTAGTTAACAACCAGTAGAGCTTCCAGATCACTTGAACGATAAATGTTATTTTAAACCGTCGAGTAGAGGAGGAAGTGCTTGGATGAGTAGCATCAGATGCGGACAAGGAGAGGACTGGATCCTTATCGAGCGCTTGCAAAGGATGGGTTCGCGAGGAGGCAGACAATTATCGGAAAAGCTGTCTTCGCAATTAGGATATTTCGCAACCTCGTCCAGCAGATCGATCGGATCCATTCTCCACCTTCGATTCTACACTCGACGAACTTAACACGCGTCGCGAGCTACACCGGGTTGTAATCTCTCGTTCTACGGTATAAACGGAATCAATTGCTCCGACTACTGTTCCCTACAGTGGCGGTCTAATTTAGAGAAAGCGATTCGGCGCTCGTTGCATCGTCAACAAAACTCGTTTCCACGTATCAAACACAGTCGTGGTTACATTCAGAACCGACCGCAACGTCCTGCCTTTCGGCTGCTACTTATCAAACGCGGCTTTTTATCTGACGGACAGGAACGTGAAAAGCAGCCGAGTGTTCGTTAAAAAAGTTTACAGCCGCTCACGAAAACGAACAGACCCTGGGACACTCCGATGGATACACCAACTGTACGTACGTGGCACGTTCCTCGACATGTTCCGGACACTTCAAAGACAATCACCCCTTTCATTCACAATCGCGTGTACAAAGTAGCTTGGCGAAGGTTGTTCGTGAACACACAGAAGTAAACGTAATAATGGACTTCTGACAATTTGACAGCGATCTGCAAAGATAATGTTCAATTTCTCTGATCGCCGAACAGCATGTTCCCTTTTCCAACGCGCCGCGTCCAATTCAGTAGATTGTGTCCTACTCTGTACTGGTAGCAGTGCCGGTTTAACCAATAAGCAAACTAAGTACATGCTTAGAGCAACAGGAAAAAGGAATTCTAAAAGCGAACTTTTGTTAGAAACACTTTCTAGAATTAGTCAAATGATCAGAAATTGTCGAAGAAATCGTACATTGAAATGATCACCCCGTATAAAGGAGCCTCAAAATCTTTGACGCGTTTAAAAGGCCCTGAGTGGTAGCTATATTTTCAGGAAATTGAAGTTGCTGAATTTCCACCCGAGAATGTTAAGTGCAGATAACAGAACTGTAGACTGATTCTATTAACGTGCAAATCCAGGATAAGATACAAATATCGTGTCTCACATGAAACTTTAATCTCATGAGACTTTTTTTAAATTATTTTTTCATTATTTTGTCAATACTTTCATGAAGTAAGGCTCTCATGAGACAAGTCTCGCGATATATTTTCAAAAATCTCATCTCTCGCGACTATTTCCATTATTTTTTACATTCAGTTATTTCTGAGATTTTTGCGGCTCGATAGAAAAGTCTCCTGCAAAAACTCATCGTGGATTCGGACCTTTACAATTCTAACTCCACCATGGCATTCACTATCCTTCCACCATCTGTAACAACAGCAATCCCATCTTCATCCAACGTCTGCATCAGAAATATGCATTAACCAGTGCGTGGACGACGAAAAACTACCTGCCAGAGCCTCGTTGAGAAAGCAGGCCTGGATGCTTGCGCACGAATGTCGCTAACGTGTCTAAGACAGGCTGTAAGCTCGGCCAGATAAGGTGTAGCAAACGCGGTAAGAGGTCTAGCCGTATCGAGAGGAGAGAGAAAGAGTGACAGCGTGCGGGGGTGTCGGGAGGGAGAGGGGGCACGGGTCGAGAGAGGAGGGCTGGACAGCCTCCGATAAAGGGTCGTGCACCCCGAGCGGCACGCGTGGCCGTCGCTATCCCCGTGTATCTGATTTGCCGCGCGAAACCGCTCCGAATCGACTGTTTACGAGTGACACGTAGTCATGGCAATCCGTACGCTGGAAATTTGCAAAATTCATCACGCGAAACGACCGTCCTCCACGCGACACACCTCCAACCATCCCCGCTGCCGCGTGCCCATCGCGTTTTTTCTTCCTGCTCGAGCATTGATCTTTTCCGAGGAGCAAAAGCCCTCGTTTCATTTTCCGAGCGCACTCGTTCATGGGACACGTTGATCGCCAGTGAGCCGTACTTTGGCTTACATGCTCGCTAACTAAACGCGCGATAATGCTCGAAACAAAGAGACTGTTTTTTTCGCATCGGAGCTGGTGAGTCGGTGCGCTGCTGGTGTGCCCAGCAGCGCGACACTTGCGGCAATTGTATTATACAGTTTCTTTCAATTGATGAGCTTGCGGGAACAAAGACGGAGCGGTTATCCGAGATTCCCTGAAGCTTCGCAAGGGGGAAAGTCTCTATATACGTGTTGAGTACAGGGTAGGGGCCAAACTTGTCAAAGATGAATTGCTTTCTGCTAATCGCCAGTAACTAGGTAACTAATTAATCATCCGCAATCGATCGGACGTGTGCGAGGCAGTTGCCCACAGACAAGTAGTTTCTCAATCGCGTCGATTATGCTGCTCATTAGATGCTAATTTCACGTAAGCCCTCGCAACCTTGGCGGCCTAGGGGAACAAGAATACGGAGGCTCCGATAATCGGTAATATGCACTCACCATCTCTGGACATGCCGAGGCGTAGGCACTTTTGCAACCGACAGTACTGGCACCGGTTTCTGTTTACACGGTCGACCACGCAATTCTTGTTCCGTGGACATTGATAGTTGACGACCGACGACTGGGACCGCCTGAAGAAGCCTTTGCAGCCCTCGCAGGTGATCACGCCATAATGGACGCCGCTGCTCTTGTCGCCGCACACCTTGCACGGGATTATTTCGATCTGGGCTGCAAGCAGAGAAAAGGGAAGTTTGTTAGCACAATGGATCGAACCCATAAGATGATCGTTGCTTGTACTATCGCTGCAGATTCTATCATAAGTCTGGCTACCTTCGATTATTTTATTGCAACAAGTTGGTCGATAGTAACGCTTAAGGCTATTCTCATCTGGTACCCTCATTTGAAGAGATCTACTTTTTTACACGATGAGCTTCGGATTAAAATATGTAAAATATGCAACCGCTTACATCTGATAATAAAAATAAGTGTAGAGTATCAGGTGTATTAATGATGACCATTAAACGAAATTTCTGCTCGATATGATACTATGTACAGTACATTCTATGTAGCTACTCTACACGTTTCGTCCGAATGACAAAAATGAACCGCAACAAAGTGGAGGCGATCCAAATAGTAAAATATCAGTCAGCGTTATTTTTAGATTAGGCCAATGTCCGTTTTAACGAAGATGATCATTTGTTTACTATTTCATCATTTCGCGATAGCGGCTGGTACCGAGGTGGTAGAACAAGTTGCCCGGCGTTTCACCGTACCGGGACTTTATGCCGGGCCCGACGAACTTCGTCACGCTATAGTATATTTATGGATAACTATTCGATTATACGACAATGCTAGACGTCGCGTTCTAATGCGATGAAACCGTGACAGCGTTTAAATGCATCATGAACTGTCTGCCTATTAGAGTCTCACCAGAGATTTCGTATCATTTTAATGTGGCGCGATAACGGGGCGATAAATTTGCCGCCGTTGCTGCTGGAAAATCAAGGCTAGAAAGAAGCACGGTGTACACCAGAAATACGATTCGATCGGAACACTCCTCTGACACATAAGAAATTCCAGGTATTGCGATTCGCTAACCCCAAGGAGTTCTCTCTGAAATATCAAGTGCAAAATGTAACACAATATTGTTCTGTAAAAAATTCAAGGAGAACAGCAAGAATTTTTGCAAAAAGGCAAGAATACCATGCGTAACTTACTCGCATTTTGGATGTTAATATAATCATATCACCCTAACGAGGTGCCCTCTTCTGTTTCACAGAAAACAGGCAGGTTTAACGTTCTAATATTTGCGTTGCTATTCGAAAAGGGCAAACAGAACACAGTTTCTGCATACCATAATTACACGCGCTGGATAAAATCTTTGTAATAACAGAGCTCTTATTATTCTTATTTCTCCTGAAACAATCGTGGTTCCCAGGTACCTACGTGTTTAAGCGTTCGCTATTTACTCCATCTCCCTTCACGTTATTGAAATGTAAAGAATAATGTTAAAATTGACGACACCGTGATTCAAAGTAGAGGGGAGGCGCTATAAAAGGAACAGGTTTAAAATGGGACAAATCGAATTGCCAAAATTCTAAGCGCATTACACTTGCGGGTTATTTTCCTGTTTATGTCAACACTAGTACCCAGTCATTTGACGTAAACTTCACTACGGGCTCACTTGCAACAGAGTACCTAAGTAGTAATCCGCGGCTGATGTTTTTCGGCAGTAAAAGAAAAATTTTCGTTGATTTTCTGTGTCGGTTTCTGAAATCAAGATCAGAGAAGCTTAATTGATTATTTTCTTTGTTTCGAGGTTATTTTATATTAAACTCACTTATAATCTTAAATGGGACGCCCGTTTCATGGCTGTCCCTCTCATACACATGTACTGCTGGACACTATATGTATTTTACTTTCCTGTAAAGTTATTAGACATTGTCCGAACGCTAAACAAAAGTGTTCCTTTTATAGCACCTCTCCTCTATTTATCGAGTTTATTGGATCGTCGAGTACCTCGTATGGAATTAACTTGGATCCTACGATCGTCCAAGACGGTGTTCTCTGGACTCGGAGTCTGCACCGCCACCCTCGATCTCGTCGTTTCCCTTGGCTGAGGGCTGGTACTGTCCGCCCCCCAACTTGACCCACCGAATGTAGAGAGACTTCCCTCCATTTACGTTCCACACTCGTGTGTTTCATTTAAAAATCACCAACAATATATACTTGAACACATTTCGGTGTTTTTTTTTTAACCCTTGTTCCTTTCAGTCATCCGTCGAACACTTGGGTGCAAATATTCACATAGCACTTCTGCCTTACGTATGATTGGCGAGAAAAGTCTAAGTTTTTCGTTGAAAAGAACTTCGAATAGTTTTCACAGCTCGGTCGTGGAGGATCCAGCGAGATTAAGCCGCGGGCCCATCGATCGCGAGATCGTATTTCAAATAAGACACCTTGGATGCGCCACTTTGCGCGCGTCGCACGATATATCCCGCGAAAGAGGCGGGATAGAATGTCCTTTGGGGGCGCAGGAAGTTTTTCTTCCGCGGTCTAAAGAGGATTGCTCGTCGAAGGGAATTAGTGTCGACACGTAACTGATTCTCGCTGGTTCGAGGGAGATGCATGGGCACAGTTGTCTTAGAGTCTGGCTTCTCAAGTATTTTACGATGCGACCACTGACACTCTTCCCTCACAATGCTGCGAAAGGAAATTATCTTCAAACCTCCAGTTGCCAATTAAATTATCACCTACGTTCTATAAATCTGACTCGTGTAAACTTGTATTGTACTGTGCTTGAACTTCTTTGCACACATTGCAGGATACGATCCCGCGTAATAACTGCACAAAGAATTTAGGACCTGGAACCCTAATTTCAATTCCCCCGTGACAACTCTCCAGCCAGCCTTATTTATACACCCCATAACCTGGATTTCGACCAGGAATACACCCCAATCCCTACGAAGCAACCCTAAATCAATCTCAGGGCTTATGCTCCGCGCGACGAGCGGACGGTATCGTCACCCCGTGGAAAGCACGCGACAAATTCCGTGCCGAGGCTTAAACCGCGTCGCTCATCGATCACCTCCACTTCTCCGCCCCACGTAGAGCTCGATGGACGATCTAGCGCGCGGTTACTAATCAAAATAATCCACCGTGGGGGCGAAGGGAGGCCGTGAAACGGCGGAAAACCGCGTGGAAACGAGAGTCGCGGCGGCAAGAGAAAGAGGGCAGGGGAAAAACGAAGAAAAGTCTGGCAGGGGCGGAGGAGAGGGCGAGAGAAAGGGAAGAAAGAGAAGAAATGCGGCTGCTGCCGCTGCAGTGGCTCCCGTTGCCCTCTATTTTCGTTCTCAGCTCGGTAATGCGGCGTCTATATCGCGCTGCGAGGGCGCTAGAGCGAGAGGGGCGATGCGAGGGTGCGGGAGAGCACGAGAGAGACCAGAGAGCAAGGCTGCCCGAGCGAGAGGAACGCGGCGTGCTGGCGTGTGCACCGCCCGGGTGCGTCCGTGTGTGCGTGCATCCTACAGAGACAGAAGGCTACTGTATTGGAGCGAGGAGGATTCGGTGCGGCCCGGTGTCTGTATATCGTGCCTCTCTCGTCCGACAACTCTAGCGCCACGAGTAGCGTCGAGGCGCTTGCACCATACGGTCGAACATTACATAACCGAGAACGATGAACCCAGAGTACAGTCACCCGGCACGCTCGCATCTTTGACGTGCGTCACGCCGTTGCCTCGAGCAGAGTGCAACGCCGGGGGCCACCATACCCGGAACTACCGAAATCGAAGCCACTTTGCGACGTGCTTTCGCGCTTTGTCCCGCCCGACGCCCACGCTTTCGCGCGCTCCCTACTCGGGCCAGATACAGCCAGCCAGTGGAAATAGGCGGGCGAGACCTCGCCAAGCGTATTCCACCTGGCTCGAGGATGAAAAAAAAAATAGAAGGTCTTAGGATCGTATGCCTGGAAACGCTTCCTTTCCCAATTATAAATGATTCTCGCCGGCAGCGACAGAGTTACGCGGGAATGCCTGGCGAGATTAGGGACACAATTACTGTGCCGCTTTCCTGTTTGTGGTGATGGTAAGCAGTAATAACACGTACACCGATAAGATTAGGCGGCGTAACGCTTCATTGTGCAGCAATGAATCTGCCCGCCGGTGGAGGATTGGAAGCGTAGTTTTCAGTAGTATGATTGTATAATTGTTCGGCCCTGAGGGCTGTAGGATACGATCTCGTAGCGGGCACACTGATTTTGCGGCAGAGTTTCTTTGATTTTATGGTCCTGTTAGTAGGAAATTATCCAGAGGATCGGATTCTCGTGGACAGATTCACGGAGGACGTCGAGATTGTTTCACTTTCGGGTTCGGAGCGATATCTATCTGATTTATGAACGGCATTAATCACCGGGGGAATGGTATTGTTAGATTAGACCGGCCGGAGTTATCGAAATCAATAGATGAAGTTTTCGAGCCCGTTTCGAGTGTCCAGCGTCAGATTCTTCGATGGCAGTAGATAAACCGTTACGAAATATTCAAGTTGACGGCAGTCGAGCTGCTGCTGAAACTTCTTTAAGAATGAACGTCCAGTCGCATGGAAATTGAGGAGAAACGTTGCTGTGTTCGAGGAAAGTTTTCGGGATCAATGATGAATATCTCTTCCTACAATCCCCAGGAACTTAATCGTCGAATTATCTTATCTCATTATTGCTAATAAGTAGCGCCTGAATTACGCTTTCTGTCTCTGGAAACTCTGTCGTTCCCCCCGTCCCGTTCGTTCCATTGTTCCCCATCGACTAGCGTCTTCGAGTTGAACGCTTTAAAAGATTCCACGGCGAGGATAAATAAATCGAGGTGGACAGCGAGGAGATACCACTGCCTGCGGAGCGAGCGAAGTCGAAACCAGTTAATCACATAGCTCCGCAAGTTCCCTCGAGTACCTGCCTTAGGGCTTCGTCTTTTGTCTTCGTCTCGAAAGACAGAGAAACAGACGGGGGGAGAGGGGAAAAATCTGGGGGAAGAGGGTAAATAGAAAGGTGCAAATAGCGTAAGGAGCGCGGCGGCGTAGCCAGAACTCTCGAAACTGAAGCTGCATCGTCACGTAGGCTCTTCGAAACGGTCGCGTCGCCCGAAGATTTTAGGAGCGGAGGTCTGCTCTGCAACCCGCCGCGACTAATACATCCGGAAATAACGAAATTCGAACTACTTCCTTGTACCGTCCGCCTCCGTTCGAGATAGCTCGATACGAGGGAAGAGGACCTGAAAGCCACGCACGTAGGATTCAAGTGAAAGAGAGACAGCCGGGTCATACGGTTTTATGACGGAAGGGAGAAACGGGGGGATTGAAATAAATGAAACGCGACGTTTGAAGAGGCCCGTTACATATATCTATCAACGTTTGAAGCCCTAAAAGTTTCTAATTTAGGATACTTCGGTGGCCCCCAGCGTCCAATGAAACTTGAGACAAATAACTTTCTTAAAGCGATCGAAATAGTTGGCCCACGAAATTTTCGAGCAACTAAAGCCGAACGGTGCACGGTTCGGCGAAAGACGCTGGGTTCGAAATTACATTTCCACGACGTATGAGTTGCGAGCGAACGAATTATTGGAGACGATGATGGGTGGTAAATATTACGTTTCGATGTTCCGAAGTGAGCTGAAACTTTGCGTAACTTCGTGCCTCGTCTGATGGATATCTGGTAGTTGATGCTATCGACCAAACAGAATTGATTTTCTACGTCGATACTGTTCCACATTGATAGTCTCTACTCTGCGAGGGCTCAATTAAAATTGGCGGTAAAAATAAATGCAGCATTCAGCTGGAACGATACCGAATAACATTCTCCGGGATAATCGATTCCGCGGTACATGAAATATGAGGAAACAGTAACCTTTCATCTCCGAGTAAATGGTTCCTTTAATTGGAATAAAATCAATGGGACGAGGAATCAATTACAGATATATTAAGACTCTCCTGTGCTGTGCATCGACGTTTCTATCATGAGGTAGCGGAGTTTTCGCGCGCGTCGCGCAGGATTCAGTAGAAAGTGACTATGCAGCACGGCCAGACGCGATCTCGCGTCTCGCTGCGTAAAAATTGGGAACGCAAGTGGCTTCGGACGTCGATGGCACGGCGTGGAATACCAATCGGGAGAAACTTGCAATGTATCAAAGTGAAACAAGGAGCGCGTCACGGCGCGACGCGACGCGTCGGCCGCGGTCGACCTCCGCGAGAGGCGATATCCAATTGTCGCAGCGTGTGTCGCGTAATCGGGGGATTCGCTATCTTCGCGGCATCTATTCGTCGATGACGTAGATAAGTGGCCGATTGTGTCTCTACCCGTTGCCTATTAGCGCGCCAGTATTGCCAGGTTTCGATACGGTTTACCGTGGTCGATGGTCGAGCGCTCGCTGTTCCGCGAGGATCGCCCGACGCGGAGCTGCTCCAACACCGGAAGACGTTCCTCGATCATCTCGTGCACCGAAACCGTGAACAACGTTCACAAATAGCCGATCGTTTTCACCGCGACAGACACTCCTACACCAAAAGTGGGCGCGCGGGCGCGCGCCTCGTCGCTCAGCGGCCGCGCAAGCGCCTCGTGCGAAGCGAAATCTTGCACACGCACAGGCGTGCACACGCTCTCGCGGCACTCACGCACGCGCGTATGCAAATGGCACGCAGAGAGGAGACGCGGAGGCACGGGCACAGACACAGAGGCGAACCGAGGAGGAGGTCGCGCGTTTTCCACCTGGAGCCTTTCCAGCCCGCGATGATCACTTTGCTGGCTGCACTTAACACACACGCACACGAAATGCCCGCGCTGAAACGACCGGGCCAGCTCCGCCCGTGTTCGGCAACGCGTCGACGGCGCGCCGCCGTCCTCTTCCTCCCGTACGCTCGCGGCGAAAACACCCGGAGTTTCGGGAGGCCCGACGAATTCCGCGGCGCGGGTCGTCGGCTCTTAACCGGTGCGCCCGCGGTGAGGTGAGGACGCGAGTGCTGGAACAACGACCACGGGGGCCGGAGAAAGGGGAGAAAGGAGAGTGGACGGAGAAAGAAGCGAAGAGGGCCAAAGGAGGAAAATGCTGATGGAAGCGCGCCGGAGAAACGATGGAGGCGAACGTACTCGTCGGCCGAGCGGGACCACTGGCGGGCGCACGCACGCATGCACGCACGCATTCACGCACACGTGGGCGCGTGTACACGCGCGGGCACACGTAGGCACCCACACCACGGTGCCTCCACGTTTCCTTCCTCCAAGGCGATTTCGGGTGCCTCTCCGGCCGGCAGCGACGCGCGTGCACGACGCTCGGTCCGATCGCGGCCGCGCGAGCCGCAACACACGCGGAGTACGCGTTCCTTCGCCCACCCCCTCCCCCCCGCCCCAAACCCTCCCGTCGCACTGTGGTCGTCGCGCGATCACGCTTCCTGCTTCGTGACCGTTCAGGAAAACTCGCGGAAACCTCGCGACGGTCTGCTGCATGAATATTTTCGGGGGTTTGATGAACCTCCGGGCCCGGAACGCCAGTCACTCCGAGAGAAAGGAGACGAACAAAGAGAGAGAGATAACGCGAACCGACGAGGATGGAAAAACTCACGGAGGAGGGGAAAGAAACAAAGAAAAGTGGGGGAAAGATATAACGACAGAGATAGAAAAAAAACGAGAGAGAGATAGAGAGAGGGGGGAGTGAGGGAGAGTGAGTGAGAGAGAGAGAGAGAGAGAGAGATAGAGCGGCAGAGGGGAGGAGGAGAATAGCGGTAGTAACCGAGGGAAAAAAGATACCCAAGAAGCGAAGCCAGATAGATGAGAGGGGGGAGGGAGAGGGAAAAAAAGGACGGAAACAGAAAAATGGGGGGGATAAGATGCGTAGGAGAGAGAAGAAACGTTAGAAGGGAGTGCGAGAGTGAGAAAGAGAGAGTGTGAGGTGTTTTTCGGGGACCGGCGTTAGCGGGTTGGCATCTCACAATATGTCAGAACTCCCCGTGCCCCCCACCTTCGAATGACGCTCTGCGTCGGGTCACTGAACTGTGCGCGCCTCCGCCGATGATGGCCGAGTGCCTCACCCTTCGCTCTCCCTTCCGCGCCTCTCCTGCCGCACCCCCACCACGCGCGCAGCCCGAGCATAGTCGAGCGGCGCCGAGCCGCGCCGAGGAGCCAACTAATCGTCGACTGCGCAACTCCGAGCGGCCACGGAAACGCACGAGCGCGTAAGGCGCGCTTTCCGATCTCCGTGCGCGTTAACTTTATTAGCGCGGGCTCGTTAAGGGCAGCCGGCTCCTAAATACACGTGCGTATCGTGTTTCCCTGCGACCGATGCTCGGAAACCGCGGTCCCAGAAAGTTTGTCTTCGGGGACGGTCGCCGCAGCCACCGCGACTAATTAAAGAACCACGATGGTTTTCCGTTTACTCCCGCCGTTTACGGCTCTCCAACTTTGATTGAGTGGCCGCGGCGCGGCTATATAAGCCGTTGCTGGATTTCGGAAGCGGGGGATAATGGAATTAGGGATTCCTCCCGATACCAAAGAGGACTTTTTACGAGCAGTTCTTTCTCCAACTAACGAGCACCGCACGGCGTTTTATCGCCGGTGTAATTCGATGGAGATAAAGATGCGCCGCTTTTACGGGCATGCCTTCGCCTCTATTGAATTATACGCGGCTTCATGGGCATCCTCGTGAAATATCACGAATGTAGTTTCGCTTCAAGTATCTTCTCTTATTTTCGGGGGAATAATATATTCCGACGTTGATCTTTGTCGAGTGATTTGTTAAACGCGACAGCTTCACAGCAACGTGTTACGTTTGCAATCACGAAGATATTACGTCGGCTTATTTAAAGAGCGGTAATTTTCAGTGACCCGGGTCAGACATTTGCATGGACAAGATTTTGCATCGTAACACTGACGGAATGCCAGTATCAGCTAACTCAGGAACTGTAACTTCTCGCGTTTCGCAATTTCAATTTTCAATCGAACTATTGCATCCTGGGGAAGGATTGCTACACGCCGCGTAACAATCGGTTTCGATTTATATTCAGCGTTAATGCGATTCTACGATCGCCGTACGCTTTAGGCATTCGTGTCAAGGTCACTTTCATTTTTGTCCCGCGCATAATGCACTTAATGCAACCTGCGCCGTTGCCCATTCAATGGATTTTGATTCAGCGCTCGGTTCTTTTGCGTGCGCTATTGCATTTCTCATCGCCCACTACCGTGCGGATCAATGCTTCGAAGTCCGTGCGGTGATGATCAAGTTTACCATTCCAAAAGACCTGTATGCTCTCCTATTTTCAAATGTCAACTGCGCGCCAACCGACACAAAAGATGTAACTATAGTTTCTTCATTCGTCCTTACTTCCCCATCGGCATTATCATCACGCATCCACGCCGTCCTTCCTCATTCCCTCTCCTTCACCTCAACGTGCACGCACAAATCCATACTTTAAAGAAACCTCACCCTTGGTGCGCGACTATGCTTGAACCCTTCCTCCTCCCAGCATATCTTAAGGGGTCATGCTCAGTCAGGAGGCCGAAAACAGGGTGGGCTTTGGAAATTTTTTACTCAGAAGCTACAGCACATTTCTCAAAAAATCTTTTTCCCTTTTAAGGATTGCATCTAGTACCGTGCATCGTAATTTTTTCATTTAAAAATATTTATCAATAACTAAGTTATTGTCCATCACTCGAAGGTTCTCTAAAAAAAATTCTCTAAAATAAAAAATTCAAAAGAATTTACTTATTATATTATATTATCTAGTATTTGAACGAAGGATTTTTTTATCCGATGCTTAGTTTTCTTTTAATTGACGAAAATCAGACACGATTTATGATAACAATTTTAAACTTTTACTTTAAACATCAGCCATTCTTTCCCAAATCAATATTTCGAAAAATCCTTCGTTCAAATACTAGATAATATAATATAATAAGTAAATTCTTTTGAATTTTTTATTTTAGATGATCGACTTTCGAGCAGCAGTGGTCACCGCAGAAGCCTCTTTTTTAGAGAGATCTTCGAGTGATGGACAATAACCTAGTTATTGATAAATATTTTTAAATAAAAAAATTACGGTGCACGGTACTAGATGCAATCCTTAAAAGGAAAAAAGATTTTTTGAGAAATGTGCTATAGCTTTTGAGTAAAAAATTTCCAAAGCCCACCCTTTTTCGGCCTCCTGACTGAGCATGACCCCTTAAAACAACACAGTTTCATCTTACGCACGAGTCGGTGCATCTTCCAAAAGAAATGCGAGCCTGGAAGTGTATCACAGTTATTTTTATCAATTTTCATTATCTTCTCGTAGAAATGAGCTATATCCCGTCCCAATATCTACAATCACCCTGTGCGCTTCTTTCTTACCCACTGCCTCCCATTTTCCGCCCCTCTTATCCAAATAACTCCTTCAAAGGTTCGTGCTTTTCTCTCGGACACGCGCGCGTCTCTCCCCACCACGTCGCAATTCTCCCCCACCCTCTTCAAAACTTTGTTCCCCATCCTTCTTTCTCCCCTACCACCCCTCGCGCGCCATCGTATTATTGTCTCTCTGCCCCCGCGACCGTCGGGCATCGCCACCTCTCACTTCAAGCCGTTCCCTCGGTCGTCCTCCCCCTCTCCCGTGTGTCCCTTTCGCTCCTTGTCTCGTTTATTGCATAACCGTGCACGAGGTTGCCAACCTGCGCCGCGTAATACTCTATAAATACGTTTCGCAAATAAATAATCGCCCCGGCGATATGTCTCCCGCTCGCGCGCGCTGTTCCAGCGCTTCGCAGCGACCACGACAACGGCGACGACTACGGCGACAACGTCGTTGCCGTGCTGGAATGTATACGATGAAATGGCCCGATAGCTGGAACCGATAAGCGACGCTTGGTACTCGATAAGAGGTCGTGAGCGTCTGGAGAATGCACGTATGTTGCATGGAGGAGCGAGGAAAAGCCTCGAGAAGGCGCGTGCACGTACTCCGCGCCCGCGAGATATTCGTCGTCTGGTCTGTGTGCAATTATTGGGTGCCGTACGATAGTTAACATCGAGGCATGGATTCGCGAGTATGACTGCGTTTTGGTGGTACCCGGAGTGTCGCAAAGTCCGAGTGATTAAGGTAGGTTTTCCTATACGCGCCTAGACGCAACGTCGAGAAATTCAAAGTCAATTTTCTCGAAAATGAAGCGCGATATCGAAAAATTTTATTCCTTTTTCTCGACGTATTTACTCGTTACAAGTCGAGAAGAAAGAATAACTTTTTTTGATATTGCTGTTCATTTTCGAGAAAATCGACTTTGAAATCCTTGACACTGCGTCCAGTCGCGCATAGGATAACCCACGTTTAGACCGCGATGCAGCCTGATTTACCTGGTACTCAAGTGCAACTGCAGGGAAGTAGAGTGGGATTGGAAACGATACTGGTGCAGACTTGGGTTTAACTTGGTGCTGAGTAGAGGTTGAGTTCGCACTGAGCTGAAGAGGGAATGTACAAGGTTCGAAGGGTTTTTGGAGCGAGAGGTCCAGAGTGAAAGGTTTCGGGACGTCTTTGGCCAGCGGTTGAATCAAGTTTGCCAACGCAGGACTGAGATGATGTAGCGTTCGGTTGATATTGGAGAAGTTTCGAGATCGACGGGCAAAAATTTGCTTTAGAGGAAAATAGTTGGTACGCCACACGCGTACCGCGTACGTGGCCGCGACAATGACGACGATGTTACGTTCGAAAGTCCACGCTCCTATCCATGGAGTTTTGTAAGACGCGACGGGTAATGCTGATCGATTCGCTGGAGTTATGTAATTTGGAGATCCGGTTCGACGTTTCCTTTTCTCGACACCTGATCGACTGAAGCTCCTCTCGCGACACGTCAGATCGGTTAATTGTTATCGGTGCGCAGCTCACTCCAGAACAGCGGTTCACTGATCGTCACTGATCGTTAGCTAACGAATTTGAGAAGCCGTCATTAACTTCAGCGCTTCTTCAAGGAATTTTTTATGAGCCTTCCAGGATCCCTAGAAAATCCTCTGGGAAACTTATATCCTCCGAAAAGTTCCGTTTGAGGGGCTTCGAGTTACATAACGGGAACCTTTAAGGCCTCTTTACAATGCAAACCTGTTTCAGCTTCTTTCCTTTTACTTTTGCGTTCGCGCTGCAGGGTAATTCGGCGTTATTCCCAGAGAGACAGAGACGGGTGGAGGGAAGAGCACTATGTCTGCCGGCGCACAGTGGGCCGGATTTAAAATTTCCCACCTTTCAGGTCTTCCTTTTAAGATATCGGAATGAAATTTACGCCTAAAAGTAGGAAAAAATTATTCCTTTCTAACGATATATAAAAAAATTTAATTCTGTTTATTTGGTACCTTATTTAAAGCCCTTTACAGTGGTACGTCACGTCATTATTTAGAGGAGAGTGTGCTGAAAATATTGCAATTGGTCCGAAGGTGGAACTTTTTGGCGTTCGGAAGATATTCCTAATCAAAATTGAAAAATGTCGCTATTTTCCTTAATGCATATAAAAATATTTTTTAATGGGTTGTTGTTATTAGTTACTAATAAAAGAAAATATTTGTCGCAAAAGTCTGGTCTTTAATTTAAGCAAACCGATTTGTTGCTACTTTTCTTTATTATTCGAATTTTCCTTATAACTTGGAAACGAAAAGCTTCCCAAACATTTTGCTTAAACCACTGTAAAGGGCTTTAAATAAGGTACCAAATAAACAAAATTAAATTTTTTTTCAACACAAATAAGTTAAAAATATTAATAAATAAATAAATAAATAAATGTAAAAGATATTAAATTATGCATCGTTAGAAAGGAGTACTTTTTTCCTACTTTTAGGCGTAAATTTCATTCCGATATCCTAAAAGGAAGACCCGAAAGGTGGGAAATTTTAAATCCGGCCCACTGTGCGGCGTTGTCGCTCGATATCCCTTTACGTACCGGTCGAAGGCTGCGCCGTAAATGGTTAAAAATCAACGCGAGATTCGCGACGGACGAGCCACTGGCGAGCAAAGTGCGAGTATGTACGCGGCGATCAGCTGTCGGGTAAATTTACCGCCAGGTGAATCACAGCCCTGGCAGGAACGATGGCGTGTCCCTCTGGCCAGTTTCACGGGGAGGGACATTATCGAGGCGCAAGGATGTCGAAACAGCATCGATCGGCTGTAAACTCCGTTAAGCCCCGACTCTCGGCGCAAATTGCTCCAGCGCGAAGTTGATGTTTATTTCCATGACACTTAGGGACTCGCGACGAAGTTTGTTGTCCCCTCGCGGCCCTGCTAAATGATGTCAGACATCGTAGCGAGGGAACGAGCGAGTGACAGCTTTAATTCGCCCCGTCTTCTTGCGATACGCTCCAACGGAGGACCATTCGTCTCTGCTCCGTTCTATCAACGACGAGACGCGCGTTCCAACATCCTCTAAGACCTAAGACAATGTCGGCGTGAGAATCTCCATTGTTTTCGCGAATTTCAGAGTCTAATGATACTGGACAACCTGGTGTGCCTGTTATCCTTCAAAGTTCCTTAACAACGATCGTAACCTTTGTATCCCCGGCAAGGAGAATCAGACGTTTCTCCACTTGTCTGATGAAGCGCGTAAGTACTCTGTGCCAGCCGCCATTTGCGACGCAGGCTGATTAATCGACACGGATCTGTAAAATATCCTCCATTGCGGTACCGCTTCTTACCAACATCCAGAATTGGCGTTTCTTCGCGGTGCCGCGGCAGCGAGTTTTCCCAGCCCTTTCAAGTCGCGTCAGACAATAACAGTGTTACGTAATCGGTGACTTAATCCAGCGCCGTTTAAAAAGGGCGACACGGTGAACTTTCGTCTCGCACGCGTCGTAATTAGAATTGTTTCGTTTGCACCGTGTCCCGATGCACCTGCACGGGCGGAGCGAGAGATTCACCGCATCAAGTGATCTCTTTCAAGCGGCGCCCGAGCCTCGACGGTGTAACCGCGTGTATCTACGCTCGTTCGAAACGAGAAGAGTCTGGCTGCACTCCGTTTACCCGAATATCTCTTCTTCTTTTCCTTTTTTATTGCTTTCACCGTGCTCCTCTGTCCGCGTTGCGTGCCGCTGCTGAAGCGAGCTCGCGTTTGTCGTCGTCGGGAGCCGCGAGCGACGTGAATCTCGGAATGAATGTAGGTCAGGCTATAGAATAATCAGTATGGAGGTAGGTTCTTATGAGCCAGTGCAAGCTTCCCGCGCGCTTTTAATATTTCGCCCCTTTCCCCGCCCTTCGTCGACGCGACGCGCTCGCGGAACCGCCGAAGAATGGTCGAGGTTTTTCCAGCGCCGAGATTAGGATTGGCGAACGATCGCGTCTCGCCCATCGTACATATTCTATCGAGGTTACCGATAAAGCGTTTCCCTATCGTTTGTTATCTCCGCGCGGAGACGAGGCGCTGTTTGGAATACGTCGCTGCCGCGACGGCAGGGAAGAGCTGTGACGAGGAAAGCTGAACACCGTCGTCGGTGACATTTTCCATTCGTCCGAGTCGGTAGCAGGGGAGTTCGGAAAGTAACGCCAAGCCACAGCGTCTGGACGCGAAATGTACCAATTCCGAGATTATTGTCATCGGACGAGAGAAATCGAAGGTGCATGGATTCGTGCTAAAAATCTACCGATAAGCAGCTATTCTGTTTGCAATCTAAAGTGTTACAGATTATCTGCGCTCCGTGCATGTTTGACTAAAGATACGCGGGACGACGCGCGGCGCGGATGATTGCTGGGAATGAGAAGCTAATTGCAGACCTGAGTGCGCACACCCCCAAGGTATCAGCGCTCGCTGGCCTGCCGCTCGCCTACGCCTATGGATCTCTGACCAAAGATACATGGAGATAAAACGCGGCGCGATATAGAAGGCGACCGGTGGGCTCCACGAGGATGACCGATCTCGTGGATTACGTAATGCTTTGACGCGAGAACGGGAGATGCAAACGGCCCTTGGGGGCCACGTAGTGCGCAACCGCGAAGGAGTCGCAGACAAGAATGACCGTTACAGTTTCCTTAAGCGAATTCAGATGTAGCAACGCTTGCGACACTGCGAAGCCGACATGGACGACAGAGGGTACACAGGTACGCCGAGCGGTCGTTCGATCGACGGCACCGAGTGGCGCTGCCAAGATCGCAGCGAAAAGATTTTTGAATTTGGGCCGTGCCGGACGCGAATAGCTCGGAAACGCGCCCGACCGATTCGACCGGCTGAACATTGTCTTCCGTTTCTCCGCGGCCATTCATTATGTATTTTCGTCGGACGCGGGTCTGCCGTGGATGCGTACGTCGCGGATAAATCGCACCCCCGCGTTACGCGCCGATTTATCGCGTCCGCCACGCGGCCTGCGAGGCTCGCGAGCCTCCCATCCGTTAACTCCGAGCTGCGAGCCCGACTGTGCATTCAGAGCTCCCCTGTCGTACGATAGGTTTCGTTCGAGAAGACAGGAAGATCCAGTAGATTATAGCTTCAGCGGGGAGAATCGATCGCCGCGCACGGACGTTCCGCTACCACGCGGCAAGGCGGTGCGCTCCAGCGCCCTCTAGGATTCGAAAACTCGCACGGACCGAAAAGGAGCCGCAGAATGCAGCGCGCGTATAAAATTCACTTCCTCTGTCCCGGACAATTTTATACCGCAGCTACTCTACGAACCCCGGGTACGTGCTCGCGAAATACTAGCCTATAACCGGGGACTAATAGCGCCGTTACATCCATGGTGCAAGTTTGAACGTTAAGGCGGCTCCCCATCGAGCGTGGCGCTCCGCTCTCTGGCCCCGTCCGCGTCCAAGCTCCTCGAGCTTTGAGAGAGCCGGGGAAAAGCGCGGACGGTTTCCCGTCGCGGGAAAAGTCAACGTTTTTCCAGCGGTCAATACGAGAATCTAACTGGCGACCGGGTGTCGGAAGGTTAGTAACTTGGTCAACGGTGAACGACCGAGGTAGGGGAGTGCGCATGCGCCAGTACGCCGGTGACCCAGATGCGCGCAACGTGATTGCCGCTCGGCCGTTCTCGCCGATTCTCGGCGACCCTCGGGGCCTCTCGCGGTCGCCTCGCGGTTGACCCACATCGCTGCTACTCGCGGCACTCGCCGCCGCTCGCGCGCCGTTCGCGCTACTTGCGCCTTCTGTCTCCCTCTGTCTCTACCTCGGTCGACGCGCTACTCCTTTCCCGCCGGCTCCGATCACTTCCCTTTGGGTACCCCGACGAGAATTGGGCAGGGCTGCGCGAAGACGGCGGGGGTGTGTTAATTTGATGGGGATCGGGCGGCGCGATAGAGGGATCGTTAATTAGAAAATGCGTTCTTTGCAGCTCGGAGACTGGCAGATTTTAGAGAGTTCCAGGGGGGACACCTGAAGCGCTGATAGCTGAAACTTCCAGCTGCCCGGCGTAGCGCGCGACTCCATGGGAGCTGAGTAGTTCGCGAGGAGGACTGCTAATTAGAAAATGTATGCCTCGCAATTTAACGCTTAGGGAGACGCGAGGGGAGACTGCGACGACGATGGAAATTTCGTCTTGGGACGCCGGTGTTGCTATTTAGACTCGAGAGCAACAAGGTAATTGGGAGATCGGAGTAGCAGAATCCGATGACACCTTGCTAGATCTCTGGGTAGAGATCGCGGAGTTTGAAAGGTGCGCGTGTGAGAGGAAAAACGAAATTCACGAGGGTGCTCTGCTCGTGTTTAGAAAGTTTGCCTAGAAAAAGAGGGGAAGGACATGTGCAGCGATAATTTAAAAATTCGGAGCCAGGTAGCACTCGTGATTCTAGGGAAATTGGAGAGTCCGAGAGGATCTCTGAAATATGAAAAGGCACGTACGGTGTGCCTGTACTTGAAACCGAGTCACTGAAGCGTTGCTCACTCGTGACTACCACTCGTCTCTATTCCGCTACCTTTTTGCCCGTGCGAGGGCGTGAACTCGCTTTTATCATCAAACGAATCAACACGATTTATTTTCACCGAACCTCTTCCTGGTCTCGCCGCGGTACCGATATTAACGGACCCACCACCGCGAGAAAAAAATTCAATTTTCCCTCAAAGCGAGCTCAAGAATAATTGCTCTTCAACCCTACCTCGGCTTCTCCGCGATTCCAATTTTTCACCTTTCTGGGACCCCGTTTCGTATTCCATTACAGCCTCTCGTCGCTCTTTCGAAACAACAGGCTCTACGTAGTCACCGCCGTTATCTCGAAGAATTAGAAGGCATAATTAATAAGAGACTCGTTTCTCCAACGTCGTTTTATCTAGGTGTTACATCTGTACTGAGCTGCCGGCCATTCGTAGGAGGAAAGGCTCACGTATGCGAGGTATTTCGATTTGCGCGCTGCTCGCTCCTCGAAGCGTAAGAATGTTGAAAGGAATCGCGGCACCTTGAACACCATCGCGGTTCAACTATCGTGCGCGGTTAACAATATTAATGACCGCGTCTGATGATCGTTAGACGCCGGCGGACCGCGTTATTAATCGTTAGTTTCGATTACGTTTCGCGTGTAACGATACCTTTATCGGCTGGATTTATCTGGTTTCCTCTGGCGCACACGCTTTTCACCACGCAGCCGGTGTCCGTCACTTAAAGTCTAGGCATATCGATTTTAATGCGGCACTCGCGTTCTCCAAATGCGAGTCCGGCTCGAGCCCCGGTGGTGGACGAGACCGAACAAATTAATTCTCTCCAGCCCGCTCGTTTCTTTTTCCCACCCGGAAACCACCCCGCCCGAAGAATATCCGTAATGAAGTTCATTTCGTCCCCAAGGAGACAGCACGAAGGAGACTTCAGTTTTCAAGCGGCTCAGAAGAGGGTACCATCCTCCCATCCGCTCGGTTCTATCTTTCGTTCAAGGGCAAACTAACGAGTGGGGTGTATGAATGCGGAGGGAAGCAATTGGTAAACTTTTTTCATGCCGATGGGACGATTTAAATAGGAGGATTCCAGATTCTCCGTTGCAAGAATTACACGTTGGTAATGGCCAAGTATCAAACTTTTAAACATCGAACGGTGTTAGTGGCGCGGATGTATGCAGAGCGACTACTTAACATAAATAAATTCCCGAATGATAGAATGCGTATACGTCTCCAGATCGAATGAAAAACTTAATGGAGACAGAAACGGCACAACTCTAACTCGATAAGCAAGCAAAGTAGCTTCCCGCCGTGCGCATCAGACACCCAGTAGAAACAGAAGAAGCGTTTCACCGCGAAGAGAATATGGTTCACCTCTCGAGCATTTCTCAAATTACTCGGGAAATCGAGGCTGTCCATTTATGAAAGAATCTCCGTGCAAGTTCGTCGGTCAGGAAGTCAAAGTGACGGAATTGAAGCGTCCTTTCGCGAGCCGATTTACATAGATCGCGCCAGAGAACGCGCTCCTCGGTTAGTTCCGTTTATTTTTAGTCCCCGTGGCCGCGGCCAACGGTACAATAGCCTTTATTCGATTTGACGAAAGAGACCGACCGAGCCACGCGTCGCTCGTTTTCCGGGATACATGCAGAGAAATTTAGAAAGCCCGCCCGCATACGCATAACTTTGTCAGTCGATGCGCGGCTGCTCGACAATGGGGGATGATCTGGGGACTACCCTCCGCTGTGGTCTTGCTGTTCCCACCCCCCGAAACTCCCAGCAACTGTCTCGCGGAAACATTCGCCATCGCTGCGGATCTTGTACTTATCTAGATTGATCGGGGCAATCCATTAACGGGCCATCGACCGAATCAGCGGATCATCAAAAATTCATTATTCACCGCGTTATTCGGCACTTTCGTTTAATCCACTTACCCCGGGCGGTTCTATTGCGGAACGGACCGAGCAGATATTTGGAGGACTAGTATGACTGAATTGCTTGGGAGGAAAGTTTTGAACGATTCCTGCATGTGTCGGAACTAGGTGGGCGAGTTTTTAGAGATGACAGATATTACACCCTCTAATTTGACAAAGTTTATCGAGTTTTGGGAGTGTTCGCAGAGTTAGACTGGCATGTAACGAGTTTTTAGAGCTGCAGAGTGTCTTAAAGAATAGAGTTCAGGATTTTTTAGAGATGACAGATATTACACCCTCTAATTTGACAAAGTTTATCGAGTTTCGGGAGTGTTCGGAGAGTTAGACTGGCATGTAACGAGTTTTTAGAGCTGCAGAGTGTCTTAAAGAATAGAGTTCAGGATTTTTTAGAGATGACAGATATTACACCCTCTAATTTGACAAAGTTTATCGAGTTTTGGGAGTGTTCGGAGAGTTAGACTGGCATGTAACGAGTTTTTAGAGCTGCAGAGTGTCTTAAAGAATAGAGTTCAGGATTTTTTAGAGATGACAGATATTACACCCTCTAATTTGACAAAGTTTATCGAGTTTTGGGAGTGTTCGGAGAGTTAGACTGGCATGTAACGAGTTTTTAGAGCTGCAGAGTGTCTTAAAGAATAGAGTTCAGGATTTTTTAGAGATGACAGATATTACACCCTCTAATTTGACAAAGTTTATCGAGTTTCGGGAGTGTTCGGAGAGTTAGACTGGCATGTAACGAGTTTTTAGAGCTGCAGAGTGTCTTAAAGAATAGAGTTCAGGATTTTTTAGAGATGACAGATATTACACCTTCTCATTTGACAAAGTTTATCGAGTTTCGGGAGTGTTCGGAGAGTTAGACTGGCATGTAACGAGTTTTTAGAGCTGCAGAGAGTCTTAAAGAATAGAGTTCAGGATTCTATAGTGTTACGTTAAATCCAGCTTATTCTTCTACCACACTCGAGATCGCTTTCTTAGAGATCACCAAAAGTGCCACGTATAGGTCTGTACTATTGACTTCTACCCCTCGACAACAAAAGCAGCAGGTTCCTAGATAAATCGGAGGCTTGGAAAATCCTCGTTACGCGGTCTTATTTCCCGTTTAATTACCGGAAAACAAGGGGCCAGCCGATAATGGACGAAAAGGTTGATTAATCAGCCCGGGCTTCCACAGGGTCGAAACGTTAATTGGCCGAACGATCCGGTCGATTACTCGAGTATGAGACGTGGTTTCAGGTGCGCCTGAAACGTTCTCGACCACCGGAACCGATTCGAGATTCCACCACGCGTCTTCCCGCCTACTTAATCGCACCATCCCCCGATCGTTAATGCGCGCGGTTGTGGCTCCGTTAACGATCTTATCGCGAGAGTGCAGGCGCGGATTGTCTACCCCCCTCGACGATGCATGTTGCGCTCGCGGTGCAGCGATGGAAACGTCATGACTCGAAATGCAAGTCAACGAAGGTGGAATCAATTTCCGTTTTGCATTTATACGAAGTGGTATCGCTTCTATATCTCCTCCTCGCTTCCTCCTTCTCTTTCCTCGCTAGCTGCTCAATTCGATCGGGTCAGACCTCTGTCGATGCGGAATGTCGCTTTTGACACGTGTAGCTGGAAGGTTGCATATTTACGAGTACGGGTTTTCATTTAAATGGTAAACAAAAGCAGAGGAGTGCTTGTTCCAAGGGAACGCAACTGAATGCGGATTTCCCTCGGTCATAGGTGATTCTTTGATTTGTGTGTCTGCGTATGTATTTGGGATTGATCCAACGGCACGATGATTTAGATGCTACGGTTTAATTTAAGTTACATGCCGAGATGTGATACTGAATTTCAGATAGGGTAAAGGGCCGAAATTTTCTTGATTCCTGTGGTAAATGTTGCGTTAGTATACGTTAGTATTCTGACAGGCTTGCAAGTAACAGGTTAGGTGTTTGTGCGTCTGCGAAGGGGATGAAGACTTTCGAGCACGGTGAGTTTTTACAGACTTCAGTACGATAGCACGTTACACGTCGAAGTGAATATTATTTCGAATTCGAAGTTGTAGCACTTTTGCGGGCATATCGTGTAGTTTCTTATACGCAATAATTTTTATGCCAATAACTCTGTTAGAGCGATCACCATAATGAAACTGTGCGAATTCCAAGTTTCGTCCCCAGGAGGTGTCCTAATTTCGTTGCCGAAACTCTAAAGGAAATTGAGATCGATTTTCTAAAAATTTGTTACTTGAAATAAAAAGGGCTGAAACATGAACAGTCACAGGAGTGAATTATCTTTTATCGGTTTTCAAACAATTTTAGTAGAAATGTTTAATGTTTTGTAGATGCTGAAACGAAAACAGTGGTATAAGGAGTCCATGGAAAACGGAGACGTTCGTTTGCCGTGATTTCTTGCACACAGAAACTGTAAGATCACTTGTATCAATAAAAAAATTAATTTTTCAATTACAAATTTGTCAAATACAAATGGGGAACGAAATTTGGGCCCTTCACCCTACTCTATTAATCAGAAACCACTTTGCTGGGAATAAAGGGAAGTTCTGGAATTATTTCTGTTGATAACTGATTACAAATAAACGAGTGTTTTAAAGCAAATAAAGGAACTCGAAGCGCGCTGGGAATCTTCTGGGGATACGTGACTCCAATAAAACTGGAGTGTAAGATTCCCTCTATCTGTATGACCGAAGAATAACTTTGTGCCCGAGGACGAAAATGTATCGTCGTCGCCCGTATTCGAAACTACGACTATAAATTTTTCTAAATCTCTGCTTAAACTTCACCGCCGAACAGTCTTTCAAGAGATATCAAAAGTTTGAACGTAAGAGGCCTCCAGCCCACCCTGAAACTTCTTATCTTCGCTCTAAAAATTTCGAGAAACAGCTTTCAATGGAAAAGTCGCTTTCCTCCGCTGATGGATGATTCGCAACGATAAACTCGAACATAATTGCGCCCTTACCAAGCAAAATATGCAATCATCCCCAAAACGACGAAGAAACACGAACAAACTCTTTTACCCTTAAATTACACATTCTGCTCCCCCGAATTAACCCAAATCTCCGAAATCTCTGCATTAACAATTCTGGGCCGTGTCAAGAGTGGCTCCACACGAAATTCCACATCTATGTCAATTTCCCACCGCCTCTGACTTTAGAACCAGCCGCAGTTTCCAATACCATCCTATCGATAATTCTAGATCGCTTCGGAGATCGGTCGATCCGAAATTCCGCCCGTGCCTTTAAAATTTCGTTCCGTTCCGCGCCCAGAAATTAACGCGAGACCCGATACCCTTTCATCAATAATTCAATTTCGCATCAGAAACCGATCAGCTCCGAATGCCGCGGTATCTGCTCGAATCTCCCACCGTCCTGTCCTCAAAAATTAACCCAGGCAGGATGCCCCCTCCCTATCAATAATTCACGATCAGTGCAGGAAGTCGGTCGGTTACAAAATTCCACGTTGTCTGACATCCCAGCGTCGAACCTCTGCGAATCGCTCGATCTGTCCATCGACTAAATTCCCACTCGCGTTCGAGAGAACGGAATGCTGCCGCGACGAAAAGATGATAGCGGCGCCTCGTTTCTGTGTCTGCCGCTTGGGGACCAGCCCTCCGTTCATCTAGCAAAGTGCGGGTCCATTTTCATCGGGACGCGCGGCTCGCGCATACAATGCGACCGGTTTCCCCGCTTTTCCACGCCCGATGCCTGGCTCGCGGTTTACCGGCGCGTTAATCCGTTGCCGCGGATGTCGCGTTTTCGGCTGCTCCCGGGGCGGTTCTGCGTGCAGCCGCGATCCAGCGCGATCTCGAGCGCAATAACCACGCGCAAACTGTTTAGGACGGCGCGGTACGCCCGGTCGATTCATCGAACCGCGCTTATATATTTATAGCTGGTCGAGTTTCCACGAAGACTTTTCCTGGCGCTGGATCCTACGAGCGCGCCGCGAAAGCTCGCCAACTCGAACGGATTGTCCAACTGTTTGGGATTCTCCGCGCTGAACCGTGTCGTTGCATCGTGTTGTTGTTTTTGCTGGTTTAGCGGTCTGGCCGAACGTTTGTTTACGCCACTTCGTGGAAAAGTGCGGGCGGACTTTCGGTTTGCTAATATTCGCCTCGTGCTCCCCTGGGTGTCTTCACTTTTCACCGCCCTTGTATTTTTTAAACGAGGAATTTTTTATAGCGGAATAATCATTGATCTTGATTGGTGGAATTAATCGGAGCTCCAGTTTCATAAGTGGGACGAAACATTGGAGGGAAAGACAGAGGCGAAGTTCTCCGCGGCCTCGGAAGTAAACGAATGTTTTGTGCTCCGAGCACTTGTTAATTGCTAGCCAGGAGTCAGAAAATTTGTCCACTAAGGAATGTTAACTAGAACCAAATATTGGCTCGCTTGTGTTGCAAATATTTTAGTGTAAACAACGTCGGTGCCTGTGTACTCTCCAAGTGTACCGAAGTAACTTCAATTCCGCGGTATTACTAACCAATCATTATCCCAACAAACTTCAAGATTCAGTAATCAAAGCAGGAAGCAAGTTCCTGGGAGTAGTAATTAGACGAAAGGTGGCAGACTTAAGTAGTGAATAAACGGAAGTTTGCTTTGGCGAGCGAAGTGGCACTGAGACCGAAAGACAGGGGGCTATTGTATTCATAACGCAACCGTAATGGTCGCATTACGAATGAAGCTTTGAATCGCCTATCGATGTTCGGCTGTAAATATCGTAACGCGTTAGTGTAACACTGTGTCGCGCGCAATAACGAGCGGAAGAGCAGTAGACACAAGCAACGTGCCATTTTATCCGACTTTCTTTAATAAAACGGACGGACGCCTAGGAGAACCAATTAGCAAGCTTCAATCTTATAGAAGATATTACTAAACATAAAGTCCACGTATGAAGTTCCCATTTAAGAACCTTGGTAACTAAACTGAGAACTTGAATGCTCTTGAATTAAATTTGTATAATATACCATCATGGAAAATCAGAAGTTGCTCAAGTTCTGGTGTACCGAAGTTGAGTCACAGATTATAACTATCTAATTAAAGGTACCGTCTATGCTTTGCTGGTTAAATGGTACTTACCTTCGATTAAACTAGATAATTAAGTGAAATTTTCAAGAACCTATATTCGTGTTTCTAAATACTCTTTCGCCTGCGCTCACGAAGCCGGAATAAAATTCTAGATTCTATCTTTCCCTGACAAAGGACTGTGGATCTACAAAGCTACGCGGCGATGAGAGATACGATCCACGTCATCCAGGTATCACAAAGTTGCAAGATTATCTGGAGGAACACACAGGGAGGAACAGGACGTTACGAGTCTCCGATGTAAAACTGCAATCAACCATTCGCCTACGACCAGTCGATTCTCACATATCTACATACCTAATCCGCCTACGCCGAGCTCTCACGCTTTATTTCGTGCGAATCGTTGCGCTGCTCCTGACGTAGGAGAAAAAAAGAGATCTGCATGAAACGTTTCTTTCGATGCACCGCCACGATACAGTGTTTTTCCTTGGGAAGCCTGAACGTGCTTGTACGCGGCCAACGATGTGCAGCGATATCGATATTGGGTTGCGTAACGGCGAACTCTCGCAAGGTGTATCTCTCCTGCGCGTTTCATTATTTTACGCGCGACGAGAGTTCTTTCCATTCACCGAGATGGCGCAGACATTTCCTCTGGAAGTGTTTCCCTTTCAGCCGTTTATTTTACAACGTGTTACGCATCCACTCGAATGTAGCACACTTTAAGCGGGACACTTAACGGGGGAAGAATAAGTCTATCGAACTGATCGGCAGTCATTGTAATAAAGTTGAAAGAACGATTTTAATGAAGAAGAAAAGAAGGATGCAAAGTAACATCTGCTATTATGCCACATCGTATAGAGCCCGTACGAACGCCACACAATATTTTAAGCATGGAACGCGACAGTTAGGGTCAACCTGCCTAATTCGTACCTGCGCCTAAATCGTACCCCCGCTGTTTCTTTTAACCTAAGACAGTCACAATCGCCCCCATCGGTAGAAAGTGTATACAATAGTTAGCCGTCACTTCACAAAAAAATATAAAGCAGGTAAGTTTTTCGGGGACCTTTCATTAAAATTTTGCCATGATTCTTAAGGATTTTGTACAATTACTATTTGTGAGAATCAGTGAAAGCAATTTCTATGTGAAACTACGTCTATTTTCAAGTTTATTTCTTGGTTTGACATCAACGTACACTGCAATATATTTTAGCGCTATAGATTTGAATTCAAATTCACCTGTGCGCCACCGTGTGTAAACTTAAATCGTACTGGCACGAACATACAAAAACAATCTAGAAAAAAAATTGCATGAAGCTGAAAAGAAAATCATAACCAGAAAAACCAGAACATCAAAGAAAACTCGTAAGAGGAAGAATACGGCCAAAATCAATATACAAAGGAAAGAGACGAAGAAGAAGAAAGACGATGAAAATGAAAGCTGGTTTTGTAAATTGTGTCAAGAAAATAGACAAGAAAATATGATACAATGCACCCAGCGAAAAATGTGGGTACACGAGTTTTGTGCAGGAATAGATAGAAATACTTTTGTAACCACTAATTTCGTTTTATTTTCCCTGTTATTTTTCATGTAATAAGCATTGTTCTTAAAGAGTACGATTTAGGCAAGATTACCCTAAAAGTAAGAGCTATTTCATTTTATCTCAGATACCTGCCACAGTACTATGCATCTTCATAATTGCTGACGTTTTCATTGTTTCTCGTTGAAGACGATGGAAAAAATATATTAGAAAGCTAGTCATGTAGAAAATCTATATTTAAGACTAAGACGAGGGAACTATCGTTCACTTACGACTGCAAAGCGATCAATCTAGAATCAAGTATTGATCCAAGCGCGTCTGTGCACGAACGTCTGTATCCACTGAAAATTCTACTGCTTCGCGGTATCGTGCAGGAGCTATCGGCGCGATCACTTATAAAACAATATACCTATTTTAATGAATTTTAATAGACTGCTGTGTTCGCGGAAATATCTTCTGTAATTGAATCGTTCAAATAGGTGGACACTGATTGTTTTCAATAATTAACAGCAAAATGTTTCTCACGTTCGAATATCCAAGTATGTGTGCCACCACTTCGCCTCAGGATAGTATAATTATTGTTGACGTTTCATAGTGTCCGCGGAGAACACATTAGTGGGTCACGCGACTGCACAGCGAAAAGGATAAAAATTGCCGCGTCGCGGAACCATCGAGCCGCTACGCAAACAAGAAATAACACGAATGAGCCGGGTAAATGTCCGACTTCCACGGGGTGAGAACAAAGGTGCTCCTATCGATTATCTGAAAATAACTCGCACGGACTTAGTAATCACGGCGTAGGAACGACAGCGGGTCAATCTCGTACTGGTTATACAGTTTTCATATCCGGAAGTCTCGCGACGCTGTCGGAAAATCGTGTCATGCGTGTGTCGGCCTAACATTATGCAGGCTACACTGCTGTCTCTAAAAAGGGTATTCCCAGACCTGCATATTTCATTTAGGCTTGATGATCCAACTGTCGATACATCGTACTTTCTCTTCGAAACTCTCACAACTCAGACAATACAGGTTCTTTTTCTTCATTACCGTCACTATTTACTATTTTATGTTAGCCATGCGACAATTTCAAGCAACATTGGCAAATCTTCTATCGATAAATCAATCACGCAACTTCTTCTCAATGTTCAACTTTCTGTCCCAAATACAGTTCCGAAATGTAGAGCACGATTTTGAAATTCCGCTATTTTTAGGGCAGACTTCGCGTTGTCTCGGATGCAGAGTCCTTTCGGAAGCAGAGACGAGATACGAATGCGTATCGATCAAAAGAACCGCGGGAGCATGAAATCGTAAAATTCATTAAAACTTACGAAATGTTACTTTTAGAAGCTCCCTGAGGAAAAAGACACCCCGGTGCACCGACGGTTGCGCACCTTTGAAGAAAGGGCTACCGTGCAGCCGCGTTTCTTGCATCGCGGTGTTTACTTCGCGTTTCCAACGCGTTAGCATGCTTTCCCAGTCTACCTTATCCGTTCGTTAATACGTTAACGCGGCGAGACTGCCGTATACACGCGGACGTGGAAATTTTTTAGAACGGCAAGGGCGAGGGTAGACGCATTCAGGATCAAAACGGCGAGAGTGCAAGTCGTTTGAATAGAAATAGGAGCAGAGGTAGAAGCCCGTAACTGAAGCCGTGGGAACACGGGAATATGTATATTCGAGGCAGAGGTGCACGCTGAAAAACATAACGATTCGTTTGCTTTTGCAAATTATTTGGCACACGACGGGTGGGTTGAAATTTCCAAAAGAGCAAATGTTGAGGGCTATTCGAGGGGCACACCTGCCTCGTGAATTCTTTATGACGTTCGACATACAGGCGGTGAAAATTGAGATATGAATTTTCAAAAATGCAATCACACACGGTGTTATCTTGAACATTTCAGCTCGGACAGGTTGACCTGCATCACTCGAGTGTACAAGCACGCACACGCGAATACCGGCGTTTGCACTTGGGCATGTGTACGCGTAAAATGGACGAACGGTAGTGTTTCGAGAGCCCTTATATTTACGTTTCAATTTGCAAGGAATTTCCTTCAAAATTGAACAGCGATTTTTGTGGAAAAATCAAACTCGTTAGTCGCAGAGGATTTGTCAGGTAGGAATTTTGCAATCAACCGAGTATTCACAGGTTTCTATAAATATCGTAGAATAAACTAATTAATATCTGATAAACGCAGTGTTTCTGCAATTAAAATTGCAACTAAAATAGCTGACATTTCCGAAGCACTGCGCGCTTTATTTTTTAAAGGAGTCAGAGGAAATGTGGACGCAAATAAGTAGAGAGAGGAAAACTTGGCGGAACGACGAGAAACAACCTCACATTGTTGCAGAATAATGCTGCAGTAACGAGTTGAAGCCACGACAATGATGTTTCACCTGGAATATTCTTCCGCCCGCCCAGATATCAACCCCGTGCCAAGCAACGAATTCAAAATCACATACCGCGTTTGCCAGAAATTTGACGCAGAAACATCCCGCCCGTTCCGGTTCGCATCGTTTTCGTATTTAGCCGTGAATGGAAAAGTGACAAGAACGCGACCATTGTTTGTAGTTTTAATACAGCGCTGCCGGTGTCCGTGCAGCGCAGAAATACATGGCCAACTTGCTCGCGGATGAGGCCGTCGACGAGGAAAGTCGTGGAAAGCGGACAATAGGGAGGTACGCGAGCGTGCGCGGGCGCACGTTGTTCGCAACAATCAGCATTATGAGACAGTTACAATGTAACAAACCGATGAACGGCTACAAACAGGCAGTGACGCATGGCTGTCTGGGACGCGTTATAATCTGAACATCGTTTCACATAATTTACATTGCATAGGTACGAAGTAACAGTCTGCGCGGAACGGGATGACGACGAGGATGATTCGTGCGATAGTGTTACGTAAAGGGAGCGAGTACGATAGCATTGCGACGTAATGAACTGGTGGCCACCGCGGTGACGTTCCAGCAACGACGAGCGCCAGTTCCATCCAACTTTTTACCAGAATAACTCGCAATACAGTAACACTGCCTTTGGACAGTTCCATTTCACTTCGTCCTACGCAGTATCCCTAGTAGCATTTCTGGTTGGCCCACAGTATCCCCAAGTTGGGAATTAGTTGGCCATCAAAATGCCAACAATAAATGCTACTAGGGATGTTTCCTACATCGTGTTCTTTTCATTGCAAGCTAGATACATATCGTCATCGTATCATTCCCCTTTGAATCGATGGCTTCTAAACATCCGCAATCATTTTGCGGCAGTGCGTTCGCCAGGAGGAAAACCAGCGGGCCCCAAGAATCTCCTGCTAGTCAGAGGAAGTCGTCCGCCCCCGAAGCAAACCACCGCTTCACCCCTTCGGCCACGTGGAGGGTGTAAGTATCGCGTGGAAAGGCGCGGAAACCGGGTGATCCCGTTCTGCCTGGCCATCCGCCCGTCGAAGGCGAGGAGGACGGCGATGAAAGTCGTGGAAAGCGCGCGCCGAGATGACGGTACGCGCTCGCGTACCCGCTCTGCGGCCCGTTGCCCGTAGAGGGGGCGATGAAAGGTGGGGAGTGCCACACAGAAGGAACCACCACGTTTCTGAGGGGGGGTCAGAGAACAAGGGAGAGACACGTAGTTAGAATTGGCTGCTGGAGAAAGACAGAACGCTCGCGGGATGAAGAAGGAGGCAGAGAAAACTCGAGAAATGACAAGAGGTGGGCACGGACCGTAGGGGGGGGGGGAGGAAAACCGGCGAGGGAGAGAAAATACAGAGACGAGGGAAACGTGTGCGTAGAAAGACGGGGAGGGAGAGAAAGAGAGCCAAGAAAACTGACTGAGCGTGGAAAAAGAGGGTCGAGAAAAAGATGCAAGAGGAGGGAGCGTCAGACAGTGAGAGGGGGCGAGAGAGAAGGGGCAGGGGGAGAGAGAGTGAGCGAGCGTGGGGAGGGCAAGAGGGGAAGGGTAGTTGTGCGCGCATCGGCGTGCACTGCACAGTGCATGCACCTCCGAGAGGTGTGGGTGAGAAACACGCTTGTGTTGGCGCGAGCGTGTAACTGGGTCGCGGGTTCGACAACTTCAGCCAAGGCTGCTCGCGCAGCGGTTCTCACTCGCGGCTTTCGTCTCGCGATTTCGCCCGCGATTCTCCTGTCTTTCCCCGATCCCCGATATCCTCCCTTCTCCCTTTCCGTGGCGAGAGTTCGCAAGGGATTTCGTAAAGATCACTCGCTTTCGGACACCAGAGACCGTCCGCGCCTGCCCAGCCGCTCCTCCGACCGAAGGACCCGCGCCACGTGGTACGCGTGACACGCACGCATCCTCCAGCGTTCCGCGGTTTCAAAATTCGCGCACCGCCGCGCTGTTACGGTAAAAATAACCGGTTACGAGAGCGCGTTTCAACGCAGCCCGCAGCATCGATCGATGCGATCCTTCGCGTGCTTCCCTTTTTCCCTTGGCAGAGTTAATTGCGGAAACACCGAACAACGTTCGCCATCGCCTCCCTTTTCTCCCCCCGTGAGAACGCATCGCCATAAGCTATCGCCGCTGTTCGCCATTATTTATCGCTGCTCCCCGACGCCGCGCCGCGATCCGCTGCAGCTGCGTGCACGCGTCTTCGCGCGGATCCGATCCATCGCCTCTGGCCCTCTTTCGTACCGAATCTCCTTTACCTAAGCTCCTTCGAGGCTTCCGGAAATTTGGGAAAAGTTGCTTGCGCTTTTGGAACGTTGGAAATGGGCCGCGGTCCTTCAGGATGTAGACGTCCACGAGGGAAGACGTCGAAATAGGCGGCAGGACAAGCCGTACATTCGAAGCAGTCAGTTTCCACGTCCAGGGTTACCTTGGCGTGATTTAACGAGGCTCGCGCGAACAACGCGAGTCGCTTTAAGGAGACGGAACACCGCGCCGCTGAATGCGGCGGGAAACTTTGCGTCATGCCGCGCATTATCATGAAAGCACGCTCTTTTTATTGGTCCGCCGCCGCGGTATTGGAGATCGACGACACGGTTGCGTCGGTATTGTTCGCTTCCATCGCACGGACATCGCTCTGCTCATCGTCCACCAACGGAACTGCGCGTATTTTCGACAGGGCTTGAAACCGTTATTATAAAGATTTCGGTTCTTGAAAGAGTTAAGAAGAACCTTTATTCGGAATAACCGTTATAAAGAACCTAAATATCAGACTATATAAGTTACGGTTCCTATATAGTTTCTATAACTTTTATTTCTTAGGTTCTATACATTTATTTTTTAGGTTCTATAAATTTATTTTTTAGGTTCTTCATAACTCTTTCAGTCAGAACCTTTATATAACAGTTTGAAACAGTTATTTTCGAAACCTATTCGAGCCCTGATTTTCGAGTTCGTGAAGAACAGTCCAGACGTGGACAGAGGATGTTTCCAACGAGCCAGTCGAATATCGTTACCCTCGCGTGAGTTGTTGGAGAAACAGCTCCGTCTATCAACGACTGGACGTTAGTTTCGTTTATTGACGATTAAAGATCCACGCTTTCGCCGGTAATTGATGCGGACGTAGCCTATCGACTAGCAGATTCTATCTGGCCGGATCTTCTGCATCGTTTTTTCTGCTCGTCGCTTTATCGTTTCCTCGAGTTTATTGCGGCATTAAACATGTTAAGGAAACCGAGCGAAGATCGCGCACGATTAGCCGTATAATCATTGATATAAATCGCGATACACGATGGCCATTCCAGTTTACCATTCCGAGGGGATTAATTGAAGTGGAAATTACACCTTTCGACTTTAAATTGCCGCGTGCGCGATAGCCCAAAATGGGGCAGCCACTTGTAATTTACAAGAGCCGCCCGGAGAATATATCGAACGCGACCTGCTGTGGTTACGAGCAGCGTATCGCGCGATCGATTGATTCTTAAGCAGAATCGCGGGAAATCGCCGCGGATCGTGTTTTCATGGAGGCGAGGTTTTCCAGGCGGCTCGGTCAAATAAGCGCCGCCGCGGAGATCGGGCTATCGTGTTCACGCAGGATGCGATTACGTAAAACTCCGACCCTCTCTCTTTCCCTCCCCCTCCCCCTCCCCCCACCCCATCTGGCGCGGACGAGGCGCTTGTGCGCGCGGGCGAGCTGGAAAGCGCGAAGTTCGCGGTACTCGAGCGCGAAATCGCGCGCGGCGACGAAGCCCACAGCGTCGCGACGCGACTCTGCCGGCGGATAAACACGGCGATCGATTCCTCTCCTCCGCCCAGCCCTGCCCTGCCTTGCCCAGCCCAACTTCTGGACACGCTACCCTACAAACTGCTCCACGCTCGCGGAATTACTTTTCACGTGTACAGATGTACGGGGTGATTCGTAAATCGATGTCTACGCTTGGAAAGGTGAGCTTGGAGTTTCGAGTACGCGAGGGGTGTCGCGTGAACTTTGATCGCGAGGAATATTGGTGACCAAGTTAATTAGAGATATCTCTGTAACTCGATCGAACTCGAAGATCGTTGCTAGATTACCGCCGCTGCGTGACTGAATTCTGATAGGCGTAACGCGATCGTCGTTTCTAGTTCCGTGGAAGCTTTATTGCTTTCGGCATTGCTTTCCCACATTTTCAGGATAAAAATACGCTAAAAATACCGAGAAACCGTTACGCCAGTACACCATAAAGCATTATTCTAACTTTACAATTCGTGTCGGCATGCCGCGTACGTTAATGATCACGGTTGTATGGTGATCACGTCATAGCGAGAGCCGAGTCGTAGTCGTAGTCGCCGGACTGACTCGCCTTACGCAATCTTATCGTTCGTCTCGAGCTACAATGCCCTCTCCTTTGTCTTTCCACATTCGGACATTTTCCGTTGCTCGTTGAAAAAAGCATTGCAAAATGGCCAGGAACCGGCGTGCACGTACCATTTTGGCCTTACTACCGCCTAGGAAATGCCTACCGAATACTACGTCGAGCTTACTCTTCCTTGGTTAAGAAATATTTTTACCGTAAAATGGGGGAGCATTGGCATGTTTTTGGAACATTTTGCAATATAAAATAAAAATTAACATTTCTACGTTTGCTTTAAGTATCCTATCATAACATTGCATCTTTTGTGAATGTACTACAAGTATGAAAATCCATAAAATTGTTATCCTTTTACTTTTTAATAGATGTTAAGTAGATGCCAATGTTACCTCGTGCTGCCAGTGGTCCCCCAGTTTAGGTAGCTTATCTACGGAAGCTCCCGGACCATCAAATTGTTAATAAAAAGAATATTATAAAGTACAGTCGAACCTCGATAACACGAAAACCTTTATAAATCGAAAATTTTCTTCATTCCCTTCGGCTCTGCTGTAAACACCTCTACAACTCGAAATCTCTATAATTCGAAGATTTCTTCCCTTCCCGTGAGATTCGAGTTATCGAGGTTCGACCGTAACTTGCCTTTAATTGAAGTTAATTCATGAATACGGCTCGAGAAATCTGTCCAAGTTATACTTAAGACTTATTTGGTCACCAAGTCCTTGACAAAAGGGGGTCACAAGAACTTCCACGAATATGAAGAAGAAAATCCACCAAGTTCAGCGATAAAATGCACAAGCAGTTGCAGGAGAAGGGGGCACGTAAAGACAGAGAAACGTTAGTCAGGTGTGACAGGTTGCGAAACGTCAATGGCAAAAACTTTCGCGCGTCTTTCGCGGCCAGCGTTGGTGCGTTTCCAGCGATCAGAAGCGAGCAGCCAGCAGAGAAAGAGGAGAAAGAGTGCTCGAAAATGTCGTAGTCGCTATGTGTGTGTGTCTGTGTGCCTCCAGGTTGCATAACAGCGCGCCCGATTCTCCTTCTCTCTCCTCTCCACCCTCGCCCACTTTTCCCTCTGATGTGACACCTGCTCCCAGAGCGCTGTCGCGAAATTTTTGTTCCCTTCGCAAATCCGTGCAATACGACTTTTTGAGGATTCACGCGTCTCGTCGCCGTTACACCGGCCAACCCATTTTCACCATTTACATTCACGAAACGGGGCTCGCGTTTCTTTCCAGGTAAGCAGCCCCGGCGAAACTCCATGGCCCGGACAAATGGAAAAGCCGCGTGCGTGAAAATACGAGCGAGGAGAGCGGGCAATTGGCTGGCAACACCGGGACGATTAATTGCCTCGAAACAAGTGCGAATTCGTAATTCGCGGTGAACGTAACGTGGAACGTGGTTAAGCGAGTTTCACGCTGTGAGAATCGTGGCCTTTGGGGACCGGGATCGCGTTTCGTGCGAACCAGTTGACGGCCACGTTTTCCTGATCGAGTTAGCGCGCTGCTCCTTTCTCGCGAAAAACGCTATCGATTGATATCCCGCACGCAAGAAAAAGATGGGGACGAAAATGGATGAAATCGAGGTCAAGCTATTATCAAGCTATTATTCAATGATCAAATATAGAGCATCAGCAGATTCTATTGAAGTGTACCCTTCGGCATGTAGACACGAGTTTCAAATTCCGAGACGAAAATGAGAGAAATTGGAGAGCTCGATTTATTCGGCGCATGATTAGTTCCATCGAGATATGAAAGTCATAAGATTCGAACACTTATGAACCCTTCGTATCCAGCGCGCCTCTGTGCCACGAAAATCGATTTAAAGCGTAACTTGCGATCTCATTAGCAGGCTCGAATCGATCGTCTTCGGCTCGATTCTCGTTTGCAAGTACCTCGCTAATGAGTCTAACGACACAATGCTTGTACAGATGCATTCGAATGGATACATCTAAATCGGTAACGATGCGGTGACGAGCCAAGAGAGCCGTTTTTGCGACGCTGTCCTACATCGAATTGCAGCATGGCAATGGGCCGACTCGGGAATCGACCGGTCGATAATCTTCCTTCCTATCGGCGCCTTCCTGCTACGCTTAAATATTGAACTTTCTCCGCGATAACGCGTCGCGTTTTATTTCCATCGGTCCGACCATTTCGCACGCGGATACCACGTGGGGTGTCCTGCCTCCCGCGAGTCACCTGTTAAGACGCACGAGCCCGCGATGGGTATGTTTCGTTTACCGAATTGGTGTTGCACAACCACGCTAGATCAGCGTATCGCAACGAGAACAATGCTCGAGGTAGAATGAAGAGAACGTTGGATGACGACGAAGTATTCTAATCAACTGCGGGTAATACACGACCGCTATAGTAAATGCAATTAAGTGACTGGGCGAAAGTGCAATGCACTCAAACCTATGTATAATTATGCAAAATAAAAATTATCATATGACACGAAGAATCTCGAAGTTCAGATATACCTTTCCATCATCCCAGTGGGGAGAAGGAACGCATAAGTGAGTTTTAAAGAGGAACGCTCATTTTCCATAGAGCACGCGATTATTTCTACGTCACGTTCATTTACGAACGGTTATACGCGTTGCACTTGTGTGCACTGTGTGTCATTAATAGACCACCCTTCGATTATGACGGAAGAAAAAGGGACCTCGTTGTATCACAGCCTCCCTTTTTCCACCCTTCGTGATTCTCATTGCAAACCAGCACTGCCGCAAATGGGGTCTCGCGGTGCAGAGGTTGGGAACGTGATCGCTAGTGGAAGAACACCGTACTGGTCCGGCCATGCGTCTCACGGCATCGGGATATCCCGCTTTAAGGAGTTTCAACCCCGTGCCCCGTCAGACGGGCGCATGCACGTATCCTTGCAATTTCCTTCTCGACGAAAGGCTCCGCCAGCTCATCGCCAAGCTGAATGCAGCTACGTGCAGAGTGCTCCATGACGTTTGCTGCCTCCTCCTTGTCGTTTGTTTTTCTCACATTTCGACGGGCACTATTGTTAAACCTGTGTATCGTTAATGGTGTATCAAACCGAATACGAGCTTCATTTGACGAATAGAGTTCGAGAAGTGGGACACACTTAGATGTATCTGCGTTCGTGAAACTGTTGTTAGATTTGTGTGCAATAAACGGATGAGATTATTTCTGTCCTCTCGGACGTCCTAAATGTCAGAACGAGAGGGATGGAATTTGAAATATGGTTTAAGTAAAATTGTATTATATAATAAACACGCCTGCGTAATTGTCTATGTAAATTGTCGGCACAGCTCGTGACGAAATGTATCGAAGCCTGAAGAGCTGCGAATCTAACTAACAACAAGTTAATTACCGCGAATAATGACTGCGTAAAAATTCAAACCTCTGAACCGCCGCATTTACGAGCGTCGTATATACGATGAAAATTATATAATACGCTAACCGCAACGAATATTTTGATTCAATTGCGTTACGCAATTGCATAATTCGTCACGGCACATTTACGGTGATATAATATAACCACAACAGTGTGTAAATATTTTTGAAACGCCCAGCAAAGCGGTAAGTAGTCGATATCGATTGGTATTTATAAATATCCGTTGCACGATATCAACGTCCTATTACGGCTTCGTGTCTTGACTCGCCGTATCATCTATTCTCATTCGTGTTCATCGCTCAATTATCTCCGCCGCTTATGCACGCCCCGTCGATCAATCGGTTTTTATCTGTTACGAAACAAACAGCGCTCGCGCCGCGCAACCGAATCGTTACATTACTTCCGAAGACAAAACGAGCTTGCCAGATCGATTCCAGTCGCACGGCCGCAAAAGATAAAGCAAAAGTCCGGCGATTTTTCGTCCACCTCCCGATCATTAATCACGTCGCGGAAGCTCCTCGGCTTTCAAACTTACGAACCACAATAAACGAGGGAAAAAAAGCTTCAAAAACTTCAGCCTCGATCTTCCCTCACCCCCCCCCCCCCCCACCCGGACAATCTCTGCAAAACAAAAATCTAATAATTCTTTACGAACGCCCCGTCGTTAATAACGTCTTGACACCGACGCGACTTTCGAACTCCCCCGAATCACGATAAAAACGAGAATGAAATGTGGAAATATTCAAAATCTCTACGTCCTCCTTCCAACCACTTTGAAACACCCACTCTCCGCTGAAATTTTCCAGTCGTTAAATCGTCGCAGCGGGGAAACAACGCGCGCGCGTCCATTAAAAGCCGAAAAAAAAGGGGAGGAAAAAAAAGAGGCAGAAAAAAAGAAGGAAGGAAAGAAAGAAAGGGCGGGTGGGTGGGGGAGTGGGAGGGGGAGCGGTGGGACACAAAACGAAGAGAAGAAAGAGGCTCGACCATTGTCCCCCGGCTTCCACGGATAAAGCTCGCGCTTTCGGACGATGAGAAAATGTTGCACGTGCGAGCGTATCGACGTTTGCGCCGCGGGACGGAGCGGCATACGTCAACGATGACGACGCCGTGGCCGTCGTCGACGACGACGACGACGACAAACATCGTCGGCGTGGTTGGCGACGCGGAGGTTGGGCTTCGGTTGCACGGGCGCGCGGCTATCGATCTGCGAACCCACGCTTCCGTTTCTCCTCCTGTTCTCTACCGCGCCTCACCCTTCTGCAACTGCAGTTGCCGGCTGCAGCTGCAGCAGCAGCAGCTTCGCGACCCAACCCTCGCCACGCTGATGCTTCAACCCCTACCTGCCTGTATCTTCCCACTCTGTTTCCGTCTCGTCTTCTCTCCTTGCCCCACCTGTTTCTGCCTTTTTTCCCCCTACTTCTTTCTCTCTTTCTCCCTTCTCCTCGCTTTCCTACCCAACCCCTCCACGTTCCACCCCTTTCTTCCTCTGCACCCTACCGTCTGCCATTCGACTTTCCGATTCTTTCTCTGTCTTCCACTCTGCCAGACGTCTATATAACGCGCGTGTTTTAAAGGCTAGGCGTTCCTCTTTCTTTTCTTCGCTACCCCTCCGCCCACCCTCCCCCTCGCGCGCTTTTCTTCCGCGGCGCGCTAGCTACCGGCTGCGATTCTTTCTTCCTTCGAACGTATTCCGGCCGGCGCGGCGCGCAGCCCGAGTTCCAGTTATGTGAATAATGAACGGCTTAGAAGTCGAATAATTAATATCTCTTTAAGCGGCGCAGTTGAACAGGTCCTTAGACGTGGCGAGCGTTTGTGTTAATGGACCCGCTCTCTCAGGCTTATACCGCGAACGACGATGGAAGCTGGAAGAATGTTACGCGGCTTCTACGAATTTCTGGGTAAACTGCGGGTATTTATTGCTTGCGTCCCTGGGGAAAATCGTTTTTTATTTTCACTTGCTGGAGCTAGCCCGTGGTATCGGGATTGAATGCGCGCTGCATCTAGTAGCAGGGAAATTGAATAGGATTTTCTGGCGATGCAATGAATTATTATGATATATGTCCACCGTCTATTATATCGCACTGTATTTTAATTCTTCTCCTTTTTCTACCTCTTCTCCGCGCCGAAGGCTGTATTTTAATTATACCGGGATTCCCAGCAGCGGGGGAAGAATAATGTACAGTACTAGACACACCGTTACGTGCAATTATTTCGAAACTTTGCTACACACGAAATTGACCTAAATGCGTAGTCGCATTTTTGAAACGTGTTTCGTGCAAACGAACGTAATAACGTAGTCCACGATAACGTGCTCCCTGGTGGATTTCATGTAGGATGTTATTAGGGATATTTTATTACTCCAAGTGATAATTACGTTTCCCCATTGAGAGTGCTATCGTAAATTTCTGCCCGCTAAATATTTCAATATTTACATCCCCGTTTTCCTTCACTTTCATATTATTCCGTATTTCCCTCGATGCAGCCGCGCAATAGAGCTTCCATACCTGGCCGCCTATCGTGTAAAGACTGGAACGTTTACCTACTTACAGTAGTTGTACCTATTACTATAATCTTATCATATCGCGACGTCTATAAGGTCGATGATCTTTGAATGACGGGAAGCACACGTATACCGGCCAGCGAGCTGCATATCGTGCTTCTTTTACTGCGTGAATAATTACATGGCAATTATTTCGGAACGAGCTCGCGGTTGGCAACAAATAATTATCGGGCATAAGTTGAGACCGAAAAGCAAATAATGCCTTCTACGTATGTGCGCTTATAATACATGCTAATATTATGAATGCACGCTTCAAAGCTGCTGTTCGCCGATAATCCCGCGACAAGTATTTCACTCCGTCGATACGTTCAATGCGGCGAGCATTCGGTGAAAATGTTTGAATATGACGATGGCAGAGGAAGTGCAGTACATTTGGAATACCAGTTTCTTCAAGACGAATAAAAAATTACGGAAGCGGGTGGGCACAAATAAAACTGCGTAATATCATGGGGAAACTAATCAACTTTTATATTTCAAGCTGTCAGTAATAATAAAGAAGAAAAAGTAACTGAAACTTTGGCCTAACTGAAAAATGACAGTAAGTATCGATTTCGTTAAGGTGCAGGCAATTTCGAATACCGGTACTACAATTTACCTTCACTTTATAAACTTAAAAAAACTTTAAAAAAATTAGTTGCTTCTATAATTTAATCAGGCTGAAAAATCACAATGTAGGAACAAGCTTAGGTAAATACCTATAAATGGGCAGCGCCGGCCGAAACCGACGCGGCGGTAGCTGTTGCGCGTGAAACAAAAGCATCGCCAAGCTTTGGACTATTCCAAATTACCTTCACCTTCGGTATTCCGAATTAGCAACATGTCATTGGATCCTAAAATTCCATGTCACGCTTTGTAGTCTCGAAATCATCGCAAAACTGACACGGAACCATAGAAGGACCATGCAAATGAGATTAAGTGTTTAACTCCAAAGTTTTGACATCATTTAACCATGAACGGAACGATTGAACACTTGCTGAAAAAGTTTTGCGGATTGACACTTTCTTATTCTGCAGATTAAGTCGAAAATATGAAAATGGCGATTCATCCACAAACGTCATTAGTTAACAGGTCATTAGCCCTTATTATCTACGGCGTTACAAATTAAATAGCGTTAGTAGTTTATCAGATACCTCGGTATTCGAAATTACCAACGGTATTCCAAATATGCTGCACTTCCTCTAATTAATTCACCGACGAATTGGTCGGCCCTGAATGCTGAATCTTTTCTAAGTACCCGTGCATGAATTAGTTAAGCTCGTTTGGCGTGCGCGACAGAAAGTTACTCAATGGTAAACTCGACGAGCAAGAAAGCGATCTTAATAGCGCGTCTAGCATGAATCGGAGAGCGATCCCAACGAAACGGCAGGCACGGATCGATTTCGTAACGACAACCTTCGAACCCGTTCGACGGCTCTGGAAACACGTCGCTGAGGAGGATGAAGGATTGCCCTCGGCGAGCACCGTTCACCGGGAGGCTCGCGTGGCCGCTTTGGCTTTCACTCGCGAAAAAAATACGAAATGCCCTGTCGATGACAAAGCGAGTCGAATTCTCGCCTCCTTCGTAACACCGAGCCAGCAATCTGCCTTCGAGTTTCATTCGACTTCGTATCAGAAACTCTACAATCGCGTATCCAATTACTTGAACTTTGCTTAATGAGACCATAAAGATCTGTAAAGTTTTCGATCGCCCGGCCCCATTGTTCCGCGAGTATCCTCGAGGAACGACGCGGATTCAACGATTACCAGCCTCGATAATGGCCACGGTATAACAGAAATCCTCCGATAGAGTTTCTTGCAAAACAACGCAATTTAATCCTTCGTAATGTACTAAATTGCTTGGTTTGCTGCACATCGCTCCCAAAACGTCGCGATGTTCCATTAATAACCCGTCGTAGCGATTGGGCGCGTGACTCCGCGACTCGCCGCAAAGGAATACGGAGAAACGCGATTCGCTAGTCGCGGATGCTTCATCGCCCGGCGCCGTTATCGTCGCAGCTCTAGCATAGAGTGACAGGCGCGGAAAGTGCGCGATTATTCGATTTTATTAACCATCGCCCAAGTGACTAATGCCATGAAAATTATTGCTCGGGTCGAAGGTTACCCCGTTGCGAAATCGAAGCAAGATTGTGCATCCGCTGTTTCGGCCCGATCGATCCTCGATTCGCGCGCAATTCCGTGATTTCCGTTCTCGCCGCTGTAACGATCTTCGATTCGCAATTGCATGCTTAATACGTTTGTTAATACTTGTGCTACTTCCTCGAAGATTGAGTAAGAATTAGACTAGCTGTCTATTAAGGTAACAGGTCGACGTTGACGAGCAGACAAGATGTGAAAATCGAAATTCGGTTCTACTGCGCTGATTCCCCGCGAGGGAGATGTAAATTTGGAGCGATGCTTAGGTACATGGATTTTCGATCGTTGTAAAAGCCGAGAATACTTGCGCGTTCTACGAGCGTAATTGGGAGGATGTGAGAAGATAGGAGAAACTACGAGGAAGTCATCTCGTTCGCACCCCTAATCCTAATGCAATGTTCGCCAATCGAAGCCGAAGGTTTGTAGAATAGGAGGGGCCGATTAGATGAACGAGGGAAGCAGAGGCACGGTAAGAGGCATGTAACATGAAGACGTCTGGAGCGATCGTAGATGACTCGGATAGACGGATCCAGCAGTCAAGAAATCCGAAACTCGTGGCACGAGGGGCTTAATCGGCCAATCTAGAAGCAGCAGAAGCTGTCGGCAAGAAATTCGTTCTCGCGTCATCGCGAAGGCGAGGAGGACATTGCCGGGCGTTCTTCTTACGAAGCTTTTGCGCAACCCATACTTACGTGGGTACTTTCGCTTTGCATAATTTAGTCGCCGCGTTTCGATCCGCGTATTTGTATTCGGGACAGCTATGACTCGCGACATCGTAAAACTTACTTTTGAAATCGTTCCCGTCCTTTGGCTAGCACGAGCGAGACGCTGTTTCCCTAGGATCCGTGGAAATCGCCCCGTGGACCTTGCGCGCAACCATTTCTGTGGAGCACACGTGGACACGCGCGTCGATTGTACGCGCCTTCGGCGATCAATGTTTTAACGAGCTCTGCAGGCCCACCTCGAGGCGTAGATTTCGTGTCCCGATCGTTGACACCGCAGAGCTTATGCAACGATCGCCCCTCGACCTTCGAAGCGCTGCTGGGAGCTATTCGAAATTTTTTCCTAGAAGAAACTATTCGGCTTTGTCGAAGATTGAATTTGTGCTCTCCCCTCATTTATATCGCTCTGCGTCGATGTGAAACAATGTTTTGCCCTCACGGTAGAAAATTCTGAGAGTAACAGCGGTGGCAGAAGCACGGGAGAATTCTGTACCTACTGAAATTCTAGCTCCATCGAAATAATTACGAGGAGGGAAGAAAAACAATTGGAAACTGCTGCGAGAGACGATTTTGAGAAAAGAAACTGTGGTATCGTGCGACACGCGCGGCAAATCTCTGCTTTCAGTGTGTATTTGTATTCGAAGCGGTACGCGATTCGCGACATCGTAAAAGCAGTTTTGAAACGTTTCGCGGTATTCCTGTTGTCGGTTTCCAAACCAACTCGCTCTCTCTTATACTTTTCAGCGTGACTCGGTGCGTAGGAAGCGCTGCGACACTCTTCGTTCAGTTTAATTTGAGAAATTAAATATTTTCATCTGTTATATTTTCACCTTCTTCACTCACAAAATTTTTAAAACATTACTCGAGGTATGCGCTGAAAACAAGTTGACGCTACAGCATGAAAGTGTAAAGATTTTGTAGGAACGATGCAGTTATACTCGAGGCTCCCTGCCCTAACACGTCCGATAAAACTGGCTCCACATTATTCACCAAATCGCTGCATTCCGTGAACCTTCGGTGGCAGTTTACTGCACACAAACAAGCGCGTAAATGGATACATATTTACGTGCGCGCATCTACGTTATCTGGTCGCCCGATCATTTTGGAAGTTACATCAATCACGAGGCGAATGCTCGAGATCAATTCGAGCAATCTTGCATGATAACGAGATCGAATAATCGATGGCGACAAACGCCCCGAGTTACGGGACAATTTAGACCCGTTTATCGGACATTAAAATTGAGACATTGCAGACACGCTGCGCTATTTTGTGTAGCCAGAAGCCACTTCGTGGAAAATTCAACCGGTTTTAGTGGATTTCCACGTAAAGTTTAACTGATGAAAGGATATTAATTAGCAACAATGAGAATATGCAGGTAATTTAGAGCGACGATGCCTCAGTATTTCGCGGTGCAATTTGAATATTTCACGCAATGGAATTTACGATACTGTGCTAAGCATATTAGATAAATATTACATAATTAATGTTTACGGTGATATATAAGGAACGAATACTTGCATTCTCTAGATGCCAATGTGTCTGTGAAGTTTATGAGAATTTGCTAGCTACGAGCGTGCAGTAGTGCTTCACGATTCCATTTTTCCTACGCGCGTCTGACAAATGGCGAGCTTAATCTACTGCAGCAGAAATTGCAGTGAAACGTATAAAGCCAGGCGTGTTCTCGCCATTCCAGTTAAATTCGTAAGAACTTTGTTGTGGTCAGTGCACGCTGTTGCTTCGCGATTCGACTTTTCACTTACGCGGACGTGTCTGACAACTACGAGCCTAATCTACTGCCAGCGAAGCCCGCATGTAAACGGGTGGTCAGGCGTGCGCGTACAGAACGATCCCATTCTCTTAATGCTTGTCTGACTTCACAGCATCTAATACGTATAAAAAAATGCATCGTGCGAGCTGAATTCATTAAAACAAATTTCTGCTCACTCACTGGAAATTCTTTCAAAAACCAGAACTGTCTCCTGAAAATTCCCTAGCCCCTAGCACGGATAACAAATCAAGATACTCGTATTAAAAATTAATTTGCACTGGCCAGAAGGAATTTGCTCCCCGTGCGTTATTTCTAATTCATCTTGAAACGTAACTGCAGAATTCCGCGAACTAACTGTTCCCGGTTAGAAACGAGAGAAACGCGCGCGTGCACGAGCAAACGACAAAGTAATAGCCAGCACGTAGCGCATTATTGTCAAAAGGACGTTATGTAAAGCCGGGTTCAGGAGACGCGGCGCGGCCGTGGGGTCCCGCGGCACAACGGTTCTTCGACACGAACGGAATTAGAAAATGCACGTCGCGCAAGCCGCGGAGGGCCTACAGGCGTGACACTTTTTCCTTAAGATCGGCTGGCAGCCGTGGGAAGCTAGGTTCTAGGCTCCGTAACGGAGCTTTTCGTTACCTTTTATGCTCCCGGACGAGGTGTGTGGTGTCTGCGGTGCGTGCGAGGTCAAAGGTAACGGCGAGCCCGAGGAGGTCGCGGAGTGTTCCAGCTTGGAACTCACCGCGCTCCACATCTCGAACATGTTGAACGCCGTGGTGATGGCCTTTCGTCTCTTCCAGGCTGCTACTCCCGTAGATCACCCGGCACCCTTTACCAGCCCGACGTAACATCCGCTGAGGGGGCACCGCGACGCCACCCGAAAGGACGTCTTCCGCGACGCGTCGGTCTTCTCGAGAGGCTTCCACACGTTCACTATCCCTCGACCGTTCTCCTCTCTGCCACTCGATCCTACACCCTTCTACTTCTCCGCCACTGTTCCGCGATTTACTCGAACCCCTTTCTCACGTGTCACTTCGTACAGTTCATCTCATCAATTGATTCGTGTACGACCGCAAGATCTGTCTCGTTCCTTACCGGTGCTTCGATTGCTTCATCTTAGGTATTGTCGAATCGATGCTAATTATTTAACAAAATTATCGCAACTTTCTTCTTCCTCTTCTTCTCTTTTATACACACTCTACTTTCCTATCGATTATTTACTAAGCTCGATTTTACGCATTGACCGGCACTGAAACCCGTTTCTTTTCCCCGCCCTTCGTTTCCTATCGCTACGACACACCGTCGCTGTGCTTTATCACTCGCCCCGATATCGTCAGCGATGTGGATTGTACAAAACTATGTGTATACCTCCCCCGTCTTCAAAGGTATTGCGTTAACACCGTGTCCATCGTCGTCCGCTTCCTTCTCCACCTCCTCTTCCGCCTCCTCCACGCCACCCCGACTGGCCCTACGCTACAGCGTGACACGGTTTACCGCCTGTCACACCTCTCCGCCGTTATTAGTATCGTCAGCACCTTGGCTAATGAACGTCCTACCGATGGCAGGAACAACAGCCTCTAGTCACCGCCAAGTCGAAGCACACCGAGGCGACTCGCCGTGATCGTCGACCTTACGATCGTGTCCCTTGCTCTCTTCGTAGCCCCCGTTGCCTGCGCCTCGCGTGACATGGCGCCACGGGCGTCTCACGCTCGACGATCGTCGATCTGCAAACAGTCTCGTCAGCATCCCCCTCGGTGATTGTCACGAATCGTTTCGCTCGGCCCTCGGGAGATCTCTAAGGGGCGCGCGTTGTCCGCGACACGGAGACCGACGAAACCTTTCTATCGGGGGAAAGTCGTTGTCCCTTCTTTTCGAAATAGACCGTCGATTGTATTAGAAACGGTGATGGAACGGTGGAGGGTTGCGCTTGTCGAGAGTTAAGTGAAATTGCGGTTGAAAGGGAGAGGAAACACGAGAGGAAAGGGAAAGATAACAGTTACACGCGCCACGTGTACGAGATGTAAAAAGAGAGTCACGCGAGAAGAGAAGCCAGAGGTGTAAGAGGAGATAGGATAAACCAGAAGCGACACGCACGTGTCTCGAGATGGGTATCGTGTTCGTCGACGTGTTCATCTACCGGCGTATGCTCGGTGCAGTTATCACACGGGACGACTGACACCGTTAAATCGAGAATCTAATTAATACGTCGCATCCCATTACGAGGGAGGGAAAGAGAAAAACGACAAAGGTGCATTCCATTCGTAGATCCGATTATCGAGCTGGCTGAACTCTAGTATCATAGAAACACACATACGTCCGCTCATCTTCCGAGATCAAGTCGATCGTGTCCCCGCGAGAAGAACTACGAGTTCCGACGATATCCTGACGGTGATACATCCGCTCCCGCGCCCTAACTACCCCATCAGTTCTGCGTAGAAAAAAAAGTCCCCTTTACCGTGAAAAATGGGGACGAGAATCATAGTAGACCCACCATTCTCCAAACTAAACACAACCACCCGAGCGACATCCACGCTAAATGTCGACAATATTTGGAATAAAACTCCCCCGACGGGTGAAACTCCTAAGTGGAATCCCACCGGTTCTACGCAACGTGTCTTTCCTTCCACCCCCGTACGAAAACAGTCCACGTTCCAGGGTACCACCCTCGCTTACGTCAAATAACAGATCCCTACACGCTGAAAACTGTCGCCGGAAAATCCATGCGCTAGATGGAAAATGAAATTCCCTGTCGTCGAGACGGAACGACGATCGAGCAGACCCCTTGCGCTTGAAGCGCGACACCCTTGAAGATCGAGAAGGAACGGAAGGACCAGATCCCTGTTCGCCGGGAGGCTGCCGAACGCGGCACCGCAGACCGTGATCGATTGGTCACGACTTGACACGAAAATTCAGACATGTGCGCATCGATCGTGCATTTCCGTACACGGACTGTTCCCCTTTAATCCTGCCGGCGTTGCAAGTACGAGAGCTCGTGTCGAGGGGAACCGCACTTTGCTATCGAGCGAAGCTCGCAACCGAGCGACCACCGAGCCTGCCTGCCTTGCCTTGCCTACCCACCCACCCGCCTATATACCATCCCACACACACACAGACACACGTGCACACGAGCGCGGAGAGTAGAGTACATCCACTGACAGCCTATTCCGTGCTTTCATGCCGCTTTACAGCGTCCGCGCCTCTCTAGGGCAGGGTGGGATTCAGCGTGGAAGGAAGCGTCGCGGCGATGCGATGCGCCTACACTCACATTTCCACGGCTATGTGCCTGGTATGTACGTGTCGTACATACGCGCTGGGAATAAATGCGCAGAGGGTATAGAGGGTGTCCCGCATGGTAACCGACCAACTTTTCCAGTGTGCTCGGCGGGTTGTTCGGAGCCGAAGATATCTCGCACACTGTGGCAGTCGTACTATCCCTTCTCGAGGTAAGCGTTGCTCGATGTTTCGACGGGAAGTTGCTGATGACTAGAGTGCGCGTCTGGTATATGCGAATTACGCGTTCCTTGCAAATTCATACTGAAAAGTATGCTGCATAGTTCGATGTGGATTTTACTCCGTTCGGCCACGAAGGGCGTGGGTGATGCTGATATTACTCTGGATAAGCTGAGCTGCGCTCAAGATGAATGTCCGGAACGTGGATCGATCTGGGTATCGACGAGTGTATTTCTTCGATGATGGGAGGAAGCTAATTTCCCTCGAAACGCTGGGTACGTTGCGAAACGTGGAACGATGAGGAATACGTGTGGAATATAGCTGGTGATATTCAACTGCAGCAGCTCCACTCTCACTGTTGCAAAGGCCGTCCTCGAGCACAGTGTCGGTGTATTCCGCGTTGGAAAACGTGTACGAGGCATCGTGCACAGTGAATAGAGATAGCCTGGTGAAAAGGTGGAAGCAGACTGAGCATCGCGAACAGTCCGCATCTTCATCGATAGCTGGCAGACTTGACATCAAGGACTAAACAACGCTTATCTCGATAACGGATGGAAATAGGCCCATTGTGCGCATAACCTTTTCGATTCGGAATCACCTGCCAGATCGTCCCTGCCGAAGTTTCCCCGCCGGACACCCTGTACATCGCTTCGCCGACGTATGTAATATACGATGCTTTTTTTTTCCCCCTCCCCCCCGCATACCTGCGCGTAAAGAGCATGTACGTTCAAGAACCCGCGCGCACATGCAAGGTGGCACACTGCACCCCGTGTAATGAACTGTGTCACCGTGATTCGTGCACCACGAACGCACGCGCGTTACGCAACGAAAGTGCGCGCGAAAATATCGCAAACTGCTCTCGCGACACTGAGGGACACTGGGGACACCAGCCGCTCGCGAACCCACCAACGAACTGTACTTTTCTGCGCCAGCGAATTCGCCGCTACGCTAGTTGGCGAATACTAAATGCACCTGTAGTTTTTATCGCAACGATAACGAGAGATACCTAAGTGTTGCGATATCGAAGCTAGTACTATCGTATAGTTATAAAAGTGACTTTTAGGAAGGCAATAACAAATGCAGAGCTGAAGAAAGACGCGCTCACCGATCAATGTTTAATTGACCCATTCTCTCGCGATTGAAGGTTCAATTATTTAAAAAAAAAAAAACAACTAAGCTTCGCGCGAAGAAACGTGATTCCACACTCTCGAGTAATTTTGCGCCACTAATTATGCCCCTGATCGATTCTATCGCGTATCAAGACTCGCTTTGAGCATGCAGCTCCCGGCGGCCTGACAGGTTGGAGGAGAGGGAGACAAAGCGATACCAGGGGCGGGGGCGAGAATGAGATAGCAGTGCGGTGGGAAAGAAGGAAGGAAGGAAGAATGGAAGGAACGAGGGAGAGATAAAGAGGGAGACGATACCGTAGTACGGGTTACATTCTGTCGGCCCCACTAGCCCACTGACTTGATGCACTCTCTTCTCTCTCTCTTTCTCTCTCTCTCTCTCTCTCTCTCTGTCTCTCCCTCTCTTCTCTGCGTGCTCTTCTTCCCTCTTCTCTCGCTCTATTCTGCACGCGGCTAGCGGACCTCGTCGCTCGCCACGAAGCACACGCCGCCCGCGGTGCATGTGCACACATAGCTGTGCACGTCCGTGTACAGGGCGGTTCACAGGGAATGTAAGAGGAGTTTGACGATACGTCAGGGGTGGTTAGTCCAGAGAAATGTCGCGCATCAACGGCAGGTGTTATTCCGAGTGCTGACGTAACTGCTATGTTGGATCAAAGTTTTATTGCCGCCGCGATAAAACCGTGTGCTTAATGCTGAAGTGACCTTTTGGCCACTAAGTAACTATTCGATGTTTGAAGGGATACGCGTGAGCAAGCGCGAGCATGAGGTTACTAGTATGTGTAAGAGCGGTATTGTAATGCGATTGGAAATTTGCAATTTTATTGGTGGTAGTTTGAGAAGCGACGAGGAAGATAGATAATGTTTGCAAATGTGTACGTGGAAAATTCAACCGATTCACGAATGCCGAAGGGAGGCTACTAGGAGCACTCAGCTGATCTGATCAGAAGTCGTTGGTGAACGTTCATTTGTGTTATCAGGCGCAGCATGTAACTTTATTGCCACGGTAATAAAAGTCTGATCTGTTATGTTAATCAATCATGTCTTCTCTGAATCGATCCCCCGAAGGAACGGTCAGGCTTTACAACCGTTATGAAACACCCTGTACATCTATACGCGGTTTTATCACCGTACATGCACTCTTCCCTCAGTACTGGTCGATCGTTCCGAGTTCCACAGGAGCGCGCCCCTCTATCGATAAAATGGGGTGATAATGAACCGTTAACCCCTTACGCGACTTAGTACGCGCGGGTTCCCGGCTATTTACGAATACCTCTGCCCGATTGGATGTCTGTTTCTCGTTTTTTCTTGGCTGAGCACGCGATACGTGGAATCCTTTGCGGAACAATGGCTTTTTCGGAGCATTGTTCTATTATCGAGTGTCGTCGAAACCTCTGGCTGATAACGGACTGACTTCTTTCACTTTCCTGTCCCGACACAGGCTTTGATGTCGTTATTTCCTTTCAAATTTACGTTCCATCGCACACATATCCCTTACCTCCACGAGGATCGCACGTTCTGCCGAACGGTACTCTGTCTCAAACATTTCGCAGTTTATCCCTCATTTTTAAACGTTCCCAATAACTATTACACTGCCAAAGGGGAAGCGTTACCACAGAGACGCAAGGTTCCAGAGTTTAAGTAAAAAAGAATTGCGAACCCTACCGTCAGAACGCTAGGCAAGTGGAAACGGCGAGGAGTAGCGTTGCAACCACGTCGCAGCTGCTCGATCGTCACCGCGGCCAGAACAAACGACGACCAAAGCCGAACCGTCGCGAAATCCAACTCATTGCCGCGACGTGTCGCCTAACGGCTGCTAATTTTACGCTTTCCACTTAAGCGGGCCGCAATTATCGCGGCGTATGGGCCCGTGGCGCGTATGCACGCCGACCTGAACGCGAAAAACGCGGGTCGAAGCTGCGCTAAAGCGGTCGGCCGACGCGTTCCTGCGGCACTTCGTAAACTATAGCCCGAGAGCACCGGTGTGTACGTGTGTATCCCCGGTGCAGCACGGCTGTGTCTGTGAATTACTTTCGCCCCGGGGGGCATCGCATCTTATTTAGGTCGTGTACACCGAGCGTACACTTTGGTTCTGGCACGAGCGTGCCGGCGTTATTACAGCATCGCTCGCCGCTACTGCTCTGCCCCGACAGAGTCGCAGGTGACTCGCTCCTCTGACACACCGCCTGCACCCGTTCACCAACCGTTTGTCCAGCCATCTTTCTTCCTTACAGCGGCGCGCGAAAGGGTGACAAAGTGCTTCAGACTGGCTCCACCGAGCCACGAATACAGGGGGTGTGTGAGTACACGTAAGTAACGGAATTCGATGCAAGAGGAACACGATTATGGGAACACCGATGTGTAAGATACAGCTTCTCCGTTTGATGGTATAGTAGCGAACAGTTTGATGAACAGGACTATCGATTGAGCGTAATTGTTTCGCGTGGGAGTAAGCATTAATCATAATCCAAAGTCGTTACGAACTCAACGTGCACTGGGACGTGCTAACTTGAAGACACTTAGCAATTTCATGGTTTCCATTGGGAGAAAATTGCTGTTGATCTAGGAAAACTGAGGGAAGGTTAGAGTATACCTCTAGTAAAGCCCTTTAGTTCCCGACTTCACCTTTTCTTTCTTATCGCAATGGGGACGTTTCCGATTACACTGTACCATTGCAAAATAACGTAGGTATTCGCGAGTGTTTTCCCTCTGTGAAACGGAATCTAGCAGAGGTTCTCGTTACGAACGAGTAATTTTAATGAATTCCCCCCCGCTAATTCGAGCACAGGCGATGCGTGTGCCAATAAACTTCATTGACCATCGATAATGGTTGGTGTAACTGTATCATTTCAATCATACGGATCGCTGAAGTGACTTCGAATACTGCTCGCGAAGCATTGGGGCTCCAATTTGAGCCCATGCTTCTTTCGAGACGAGCACTTCCCATTTCATACTGCAGCACGTGGGTATTTCCTGTTGCATCAGGAGAGGACATCGTCAGAGATAAGAATTACGAGTATTCCATCTGAGCTCTAATGTGCTCGAGAATTATGCATTCTTAATTACGTGGTCGCACGTGGCGCGTTATTGTGGACTTTCGTTCGGAAGTCAACGACTCCGAGTTGCCGCAACAAACGGGCCAGCAATGTTTATCGAGAATGAGAAAGCGGTTATCGGCACTCTGCCTAGTTTCAAATTCAATCGAAAGGCACTGCCTTTGAAATATTTCGCTCAGACGAACGAATGTAATTAGGGAATCGCATGCGTATGCAGGCCAGTCTATCGACTAGTAAGATACACGAAATCAGTCTAGAAATAGGGATGACTTGTAGCTGCGATCTAACGATACTAATTGTAAGTAAGAAAACAGAAACTTTGCGGAGAAGTACTGCGATTCTTCACTGAACTCGATTTACTCCCTTGGCAACAACTTGACTACAGAAACTTTCTGCTGAATTGCCCATACCAGTCCCTCACGCTGACCAAACTTCAATTATTAAAAAGCACGACGTCCAACGAAAGAAATCCGATCATCCCCTGTTTGCCTAATTCGCCAGCCCGGTGGGACCTGAGGTCAACTTCCAACCGTTCAGAAACAACGCGCGAATTATAATTCACGTGGAGAGGAAACCGCGTATCACCGAGGAAAAATCGCGATGAGAACCCGCGCTTTCCCGTTCGGCCTGCGTGCATTAGCGACGCGCTTGCTTATACACAGAGAGTGCACGTTTGCGCGCTCGCACGCTGCACGCAGCGGTATCGTGTGTGCACGCGCACAGGCGAGCGTATCGCAGCCCGCGCAACGTAGGTATTACTTAATAATATCCATAACCGGGAGGTAAATGGGAGTGTGGGCGAAAGACAGCGGCACAGCGTGAGACGGAGAGAAAGAACACTCGGTCGAAAAGCCACTGAGAGCAGGCTAGAGCGAGAGAATGAGAGAGAGAGAGAGAGAGGGGGAGAGAGAGAGGGGAGAGGAGAAGACAGGGGAACATTCAGCCGCATGAAAAGACGGTCAGAGTCTTAGAGAGAAAATAAAGAAGAAGATGTTGTACAGAAAAAAAGGGGGATCCGAGGGAAGCTAAAAGACGAGGCATCAAATGTCAGCCTACGTATGTTTCCCTTAAAAGTTTCCTTGTATAAATTTCACTAATGGAAAGTAACGAGTGGTGGAGGGAATAAGTACGTTGTGGGTGGAGAGAATACAATAAGATACTTGAGATGGTAATATCGAAGGTATAGATCAGCACATGTGTCTTTTCCGTGACGTTGTTCGAAAGATTTGCAGAATTGAATCTAAAGTACTTGACATTCGATACACTAATCTTCACCCCCTACTATTCGTACAACCTCACTGCATTCCATTCACCCCACGACGCGTGCCTCAACGCGAACGAACTATTTCAGTCAGGACTCCGAATGGCTTAATTATCGACAGGCTCGTCGATCGTGAACGCGATCGATGCTACATGTTAAAATGTCGAAAATGTCACATCGTGTCCCGATCACTGTGTCCTGAATACCACGAAAACTGTCCAACCGGAACCACGAACCTCCCCCCCTGAGAAGTGTCCGCGATGCCAGGGGAAAGAATCGAAGAAGAAAGGGTGCTACTTATTCGTACGATGAGGGCCGAGCGAAACGATCGAGATCCCAATGTAAAGACACTTAAGGGTGAACCCACCAGTGCACGAGTTGCCCTCGCCGCGACAGCCAGTTGACGGTGTGGCTCTCGTGGAACGCTGCCACCAGGAGTATCCACCCCTTATCACAGAAACGCAACCCTGTCACAATAGCACCGTGCGTGTCGAAGACGGCGGTCTCGACGCATCATTCACTTTCACTGTCGAGCCGGCCTCGTACCGGTCGTTTCTGCACGCTTCTCGCCCGAACCGTTCGCCACGCGAAGGGGTGAGCGCAATCCGCGCGCGGAGAAACGTCGATACTTTTTTTTCTCCCCCTCTTTAGCCGCCGCTCGGCGAGTCCCAGTGTGCCCGATAACGGGGCTGGTCGTTCGCGACCGTTCCGGCGACGATACACGGGCGATCTTGCTCGTGGCGACCGGTTGTCGACGGTCGTGTGGTGACCGGGGCGTCGACTGACACTCGCGGACAGTCACGACCCCATCCCCGCGACTTTCCACGCGCGAGGATCGCTGAGGGCGCGATCGAGCCGAGTCGACGTTGGGGATGACTCCGTGGTCTCGCGTGCCATCGGTTCTCCACCCGGGTGGAACCGATCTGTCGGTCGTAATCCGCTGTTTCACTTGCCACTCGCGTGTCCCCCGACCACCCCCGCTGTACCACCCCTGACACGGATGCACCTGTACCCGCGCTGGTGCAGGGGTACGTATATCAAACGAGGCACGACACGAGTCCGGTATCGACGAAGCGTGTGCACGCGCGTACCGTTCCCCGGCTTCCACTGTAATCGACGAACCGGTCGCCGTGTCACGAGGGGGCCGCGCTGCGCGGGTGCACTTCACCGAGCCCGTGTACGCTTTTCGGTTTCGACCGAGACCGGTGTAAAAGGAGAGCCGTGTGCCGTGCTCTGATGTGGCCCGACTGTCCCTTAAACCTCGGCGAGGAGAACACACACAGTACTTGCGCTACCGTGGCTCCGGGTTGACTGGTACGCGCCGCGCAAGAGCGGAGAGAGCCAGCCCCACCGTCCTGCTATCGCCCTCTCGCTCGGTTACTCCCGCGTTTCTCCCTCCGACGCGGCCGAAGGGAGCGCGAGAGAAAGAGAAGGAAAGCCGAGAGCGCAGCAGCGGGCAGGGTACGACAGAGAGGGTACGGAGCGGGGTGGTGGGACGCGATAGGGAGACACACACACACACGGACGCCACGCGCAGGGAGGAGGGAGTGAATCGAAAGGGACGGGGGAGGATCAGACAGAAAGAGAGTGAGAGAGTGATCCGCCTGGAGGGACGTAGGGGTGGAAAGAGGGCTGTGTGTGTGTGTGTGTGTATCTGTTCTTAAGAAACGGACGACGGGGGTGGACTGAAATGGTGGAAAAAAAGATGGAAACGCGGGGGTACTTTCGGACAAGTCGCGAGCTCGGGCTGCACTCGAGGTTCAAGTGATTGTTGTAAACGTTGTAAACAGGACAGGGTTGGCGTAGGTCGTCCCCGTGTCCTCCTTTTTCCTCCCCCAACGCGAGTCGCTGAGGTTTCCCCCGTTTGTCGGGGGCGAGCGAAGAACCGACGACCATTCTTGCGGCATTTGTCTGCGATTCGAAGTGCACTCGGGGGTGGATGCATCCTCAAACGATGGAAGATTTGGATTTTAACGCTTGTTTCGATTAGAACGGGCGGAGAGAGCGAAAACAAGGGGCACAACGGGAGAACAGCTGTACAATAGATGGATGGGTGCTTCGTGGCTGAAAAGAGTTTTAAAAAAAGGGGTGAACGAGGGAACAGACCGCGAAGAGGCGAGATGCTTTTCGTTAAGCCCGTAAATGTAAAGTACCGCGTGGCCACAGAAGAAAGGAAAGATTCTCAAAGGAGAGAATCGGGTTGAGGTGGGCCATCCTGTTTCTTTCACTCGTTCGCGTTCATTACGCGTTTTTGTGATCTCAGAAATGGCACGGAAGAGAAGCTGCCCGGCCTTAAAACGTGAAACTCCACCTTGTTCAGAAAATTTTTAGGATAAGAATGATATTATCGTGCCTCCATAAAATCAATTTACAATACTTTCGAGCTTGCAAGTCTACAGAGAAAGGAAAAGGGCAGTAGCGGAGCATAAAAGATTTAAAACCTTCTTTCCGTTTTTATTCCCCTTTGTTTCCCCTGTAAACAAAATATCTGCCACATAAGTCTGACACGAAAGAAGCTTTAGAGGAAGGAAGACGTTTAAAGGGAAACATGCCGAGCGACATCGCGAGCGGATAGGAAAGAGTATATGAGCTGGGAAAGTTATACGGTCGACGCGCGCGTCGAAGGGTAGAAAAATGGGGAGGAAACGGAAGCACGAACTTTCGAATAAGTTAAGAACGTGACATGAGATACAAAGGGGGACGAGAATTATTCCAAATCGACCCATATTGGGGCAGGTCGCTACCCCTTTCTCCCGCCCTTCCCTTTGAACACTTTTAAACGATTCCCGGCGGTGCAACAGCCAAGTTTGTTGCGCCGCGTCTCTAGGCCCCAGTTCCGCGCGAAAGCCAGAGAAATTTACGTTTTTTCATATAATTCCATTCCGATTCAAGGGTATCCTAATTTTTTTCCATGGCCTGTCATTGAATGCCGCCTGAAAGGACGCCACTCGTCGCGGCGAAAATAAAAAAGACTCCCGCTTTTCACTCAGTAGACTCACTCGCGGCAGAATCAAGGATTCATTGCGAGGAAACGTACCACCTCATAGGAGAATCTCGCCCTCCAAGAAGCAGTGCAAAAAATTCATATCAATAAAGGGGGAGAGCTGAATTTTTCAAAGGAAAGGAGAAACGGGCGGGGACTTGGAAAATTTGCGAAAGGAGATGGCTCCGCGGTGGTGAACGATGTGGGAGGAAATACAGACGCCAGAAACGGGTGGAAAGGAACGGAATTGTGAAGAGCCTTCTCGCGAGAGAACGTGATGCAATGCACGCGAAGGAAAGGAGGGGCTGTTCGTATAAACAGGGTCACGTTCGGATAGGTCAGTTACCCCCCTTGAGGTTGTCATCATTATTTGTTCCGTATCGGGTCGCTTGAATTTTCAGGCACGAATGAAACTGATAACGCCAAATATCCCCGCGAGAAAGTTTCACCCCCTTTATCGGCCGTTCGCTTTCAGCTTTTCCATTAACAATGAGCAATGAACACATTAAAGCACATGCTTCGCCATTAAAATTCAAAACAGTTATCTTTAATTTCACACAGGGGGGCCAAGTAACGCTGTACTATAAATTGAAAATTGATTAGCACGAAAATAAATTTACGCGCGTTATTCCCTGAAAGTCCGCGGCGAGGAAAACCTCAATTACGGTGAACGAATGGACGATAAATAGGAGAAGTTCAGCTGGAATATTACGCGAGTCCGCTTCTGTAAGAAAAAGGCGGACACGGGACGGCGGCGGGAAGCGGAAGCAGCAAAATGTGGATGAATAAAATCGCTTGGCGCGGCATGCAACGAGGACATACCTTGGCCATACTTTCCCGGAATTATAATTTAGCGCGAACTTAACTTCGGGCGAAGGTAAACGCTCGCGAGCTATTTTTTCTTCCTCTCTTCTCACCCATTTCACGGAGATGTCGGCTCTTTAATGCGGAAGAAAGAGCTGAAAAATGACGCCGGAGAGTGGAAGGACCGAGGTGCTTTCAGTCGCGAATGCAAATGTGCTACAGCTCCCTGTAAATAAAACCATACAGCCTTTTTACATCATTACCGTCGCAAGTGTTACGTCCTCTTGGTTAATGACGGACGCGTGACGCTGCCTTAAGACAGTTGCAAAAATGATGACGTTCGTTTCCCAAGATCTCTCTGCAATCCTCAAATCTGCTGCAAATAGTACAAATCGATACAATCCCCCTAAATTGGAATTCCGTAACAGAAGTGGACATTGATTCTTCCCACCGTGAAACGTCCCCTTCGCGTTTGCTCGCGGAAAATAATACACCTCGCTCGAACAAACGTTGATCTGCATACCCCTCCTCGGTACGGACCCCTCGATTCAGATTTTCGAGCGTTTTCACGGGACGTTTACCACTTTTTCCAACGACGGAACGACGAGGGTCGCAGGGCGGCGCACGCACTTGCCGCGACACGATCGATCTTAGAGAGGATCGATCGGCAGGGATGACGCCTATATAGGCGTTATGTACTCGCCAGGAAGGTGTACCCATTGGCTACCACCGTTAACGCTAATCAGAAGTCCGAGGGCCGCGTCGAATATAAAGAAGTTCGGCCGTTGTTCGGCCGCCACGATCTGAATTAACGCGCGGACACGGAACCGGCGTGCAACATCGTCGACGGGAATGCAAAAGAGGGGCGAACCATTCGTTCCGCGGCGTCTGAGAGCTCTCCGCGAAACGGTACCTGCTTTTTCGAACGGCTAACGTTGAAACACTCGCGTCGAATTCAGACGGCGAAGAGCAACCTTATATTTGCCTGATTGATTACAATTCATTTCCTTTCGCATGTTCTGTGCACGCTTTCTTTTTCATTTTTATTTTTTTTTTTTTTGAAGAGAGCAACAGAATCGTTTGTTCTCCAAGTTGGCCGATGCATGGCAACCGAAACGGGAGGGTGATGATCCCCAATAGTTTGGCAGACTTTCTGGAAGTTATTTCGCTACGTTCGCGTAAGTTTTTAAGTGGAATAATAAAACACTTCGCTGTGAATTTTTGTTTCTCATCGATGCTACCGTGAATAATTTGGGCGTTGGAGGTGCTCGCACGGTTTCGCGGGTGGAAACGTTTTCGTTAAAAGCGCAGATATACGGGGTCGCAGTAAACAACGCGTGAGTAACGGGGCAAAATGATAGACAGCACTGCTATAAATTCAATGTTATTTTGGACGCCGGGTCCCGTATCATGTGACATCTGTAGCGGAAACCGTGCAAGGGCGTGGGACTGGAGATACATATTGCATAGCGTACATCATTCCCGTGGAACTTCATAATAATAGAAAGTACTAGAGACAGTAGCAGCGTGTAGATATTAAATTCTTTATCGCCCGTGCAACGTTATCGCCAGCGATATACTATTTAAACGCGCGCAATTCTAGAGGAGGCCGCGACAAAATTGTATCGCGCGACTCTATTCCTGTTTCTCGAACTCCCTCGCATCTTGCGCTACGCTCTATTCATCGTGTTATATTCTGCTAGAGGATGTACGATAGGAATCATGTATGCTATGCGAATTACATAGTGTACGTTTAGATCATGGAACTATGTTACTTGGTCTTGAAATATAGACGAAAAGAGGTGAGAGTCTGAAATGCTACTGGAAACATCGAAAATTCGAATTAAAATTGGGACGCTTTAAATTCAACAAACATTAAGACCACTGTAATGGTCCGAAGAGTAAGGGTGTTTTCAGGAATTTATTTCAACCAAACAACGCAAGTAAATCAATGTATTGCTTAGTATAGTTAATATGTACATATTGAAGGGTAAACAAAATTTTTTCAATCAAATTCATAAATCCGTTTCCTGTATACCTACTCTTCGCCAAAGTGTGCGCTGCGGCTAAATCGTGGTTGTCGCGTTGACAGTGCCCAGGCCATATGGTTAATCCGAATTGAAAAAGATAAAAATATTTAGAAACTAAGGTCTACGAGGTATCAAGCGAAGATTACCTCATGCTGCACCGTTAATCATGAACAAATGTTCGAGAAGAACACGCGTGTAGGACCACTCCCAGCTCGCCATCGAAATCGAAATCGTACGATTTTTTCGATTGTCCCGACAGAATCAGACCGACACACGATATCGTACCGTTAGGTCGTCCACCCTGGTCCACGGATCTTATTGTCGTTTCGCACATTATACGGGGATTTCGGTACAGGTACGTGGGAAGATACTCTGATCGAATACGATCGAACCGTACTAGAAGAGGACTCCTATTATTCCATGGAACGAAGGGCGAACGAGAGATCGATGGACCTGGCTAGGTAACGCATGCGATCGAGATCGTGCACCAAGGTGGACGGCTAAATGAATGAGATCCCGAAAGAGAGGAAAATAGCAAGAAGGAGATGTCCGCATCGAGACGTCGACCGGAGGCGTGGGTCGAGGGTATCGCTTTTCGTATGATTTTCAATAACCACGAAAGGTTTTCGTCGCAGCGACCGTTCTGAACGGAAAACGGAAGAGGAGATGCACTTATTGTGCCCTGGAAATGCTTGTCTAGGGGCGGATGCACTGGTGGAGGGTAAAAATATGTTTATTCACTGAGCATAATTTGTACTGGAATCGAGAAACTCCCTTTGCTGTAACTGACTACCTACTCTTTTCGGGGGGCGCGAGTTTAAGGTCGAGTATTGAAAACCGTTTCACTGTGTTATGTTCGGGATTGGTACTTTCATCTTGTTCGTGTGCCTCTTTGAATGGAGGGAATTAGGAGTTGAATTCTTCATCCAATTCTTCATCATACTCGAATGGAGATTGAAGCAAGCAGTGAAGCCTTACACACTCACGTGTCGATGAGAAAATGTTGAAACGAATGCAGATATCGGTGACTTCTAAGGTACAAAGGATACAGCAGCAGTGTACTAGGAGGAATAATTAGAATGTTAGTAAAGGGAATAGACGTTGTAAACGCTGGAGGGGTTACTTCAACGGGGATAAAGAACCACCATTGAAATAGCTAATACATTACAATCGCGCAAAGAACAAAGCACAGTTTCCTCCTCTATTGCAGAGTCGAAGCTTTGAGCCTCGTAAGGAGCTCCAGGAAACAATTCCTTTGCAGTTAATTAAGGGATGGCCCCAGACTTACAATCAATATCACGTACTTCTATACACGATACGAAAAGCTTTCCCACCTACAAGTTATTTCTTTTCAAATCAACTCCCGAAAGATGTAAAAATTTCTACATCACTTTGGCTGAAGAAAGTGAAAGAGAAGCCACCCCTTGAAGCCCCCAAGGGTGGTCCAGTAACGGTACCACATATGTCCCAAACGAGAGCCCATTGAATTCTCAAGCATCAAAAGAAAATTTTCTCACCGTAGCCCCGTAGAAAACAGTTTCGAGAATTTTATACGCAACTCTCGCCACAGGAAGATCGAATTCTGATATCGAAGGCGCAGATTAACGATCGACAAACTATTCCGATTATTCGAGAACGATAAGGCTCGTACGAGTTCTTTAGAAAGTTCTGCTTCTCGCGAAGTTTGCTTAATCCTTTCTCCCACTGCTGGCTCCAGTCGTAGAAACGAATGAATTTGACCAGGGACACTGACGTGTGTCAGTTTACCGGTTCCACCGAGCACGGTGGAACGACGGATTACAGTTATTCACACGCGGTCACTGTCAATGACCCGCAGCTTCGACATTCCCAGCAATCCGCAGAAAAGCAATCGCCAAGTTGATGGGCTGAGTTATGCCTTCGTCGTGCATGAATTAGCCAAATGGACAAACATAAATATCCCGCAAGGATGTATTAGTTCCAGCAGCTTTACCAAGTCACAGGAGAAAAGGTTAAACCTACCAACTACGACTCTAATATCTAAGGACTCTGAAACAAAGCGTAGGTCAAAGGAAAGGCCTGAACCTTCGATGGGAGTGAAAAAAAAAACAGCAAGAATGTTTCCACACGGCAAAGTATACCACACAGACTCCCTTCGATCAAGCAGAATACCCCTGTAGACCTAATGATCAAACGCAAGGATCCCAAGGAACAATTACAACCCTTTCCAAAGAACGACGGATCTTGCAATTTCCACAAACAGAAGGCCCCCATCGTCAGATCATTCGGCGACTCATTATCCACCCAGGTAGAGTCAAAGAACAGAGTCAAAAACGAGGGAAAATTAATCGAGAAAGAAGCGACAAACGAAGGGACCATCGAGGAGCAGAGCAGCATCGTGACGGCAAAGGCTGGTCCGAGGAGACGAAAGAAGAGACCACGAGCGCCACCCGTCTTTTCCTCGTTCCAAGAGGACGAGCCTGGCGGTGTGGTATGCTGAAGAGACCAGGAGAAGAGTGACGAAGGAAGAGAGGAGCGGGAGACGAAACGAAGCGATCGATAGGTGTATGTATGTACGGCGTTATGCATATAGGCAGGATCGATGCGGGCCTAGGCGGTATGAGAATGAGCGATATATAGGTACGTAGGTAGGTAGGTAGGTAGGTTGGTAGGTTGGTAGGTAGGTAGGTAGTTGGGTAGGTAGGTAGGTAGGTTTGACCATTGAAAGCGTGCAGGGATGTACCGTTAACCGCGTCACCCGCCGATATATGACTATGCCCCATTGAAATTCCTGTCGTCACCCGAAAACGAGCAGCTCGGAATTGCCAGCGAAAGATCGCGCAATCGCTCCTTCGGCGCCACGCCGGCCGCCGCGAAAGCGTCATAGAACTTTACAACTTTTCTAGAAAATTTCATTGCTCTCTTCTACGTTCAACCTGCACGACCGCAACGCGACCATCGAGCACGGGAGACAATCGAATCGGTATCGTTGTGACAACCGGCGGAATTGCAAGGCTTATTACTTTAGTCTTCGCGGAATGGAGCTCGTTTTAAGATCACTGATGATGTTTTGTTGAAGGGTTTGTGTTGGAGATAGTTTTGCAGAGGGAATGCGGCGACCTAGTGTAGGGGATGATATTTAGTTGGATGTGAAAGGAGGGCAATGTCGAGAGGAAAGAGAGGGTTGAGCTTTACTGGCTTGTATGGAAGTACCATTGTGAAAAGTCCAACGAAACGAGAAAAAACATTTTACACGCTCCAATCGGCCATATCCGCTTGCAAAAATCCGGATAGTTCAGCGGTTGAGATGCGGCGGTCGGGTAACCGCGTCGCTCGTGAAAGCGACCCATCGCTCGATCCGGTGACTTCACCGAGGACTTTTTGGATTCGTAAGATTTCGTTGGCACGGTGACCGTCTGCCATTGTCGCGGTCCACGCAGATTCTTACCGGAGAAAGATACTCTCGAGAATGAAAAGGAAAAGAAGCAATGACCGGGTGCAGCGGATCGACGCCTGGATTTACCTGTTTCGCGCCAATTAAATGGGGCGCGCGCGCGCGCGCCAAGATTTTCCCCGATCTGTGACCATAAACGAAAGCCCCCAGGTCGAGACAGTTCCCTGCCGTTCGAAAAATTCATTGCCATTTGCAGACAGCGGTACCTGCTCGGCGCGAAATGAATCGGGATATTGTCGTAGGCAGCTTTCTCGTGGACGAAGCGGTTTTCGGCACGGTTGCTCAGCGGCAGAGGTGAAATTTACAGCGCGGCCAGTCGTAAATTACGTTACGACGATTCCGGATTTGACAAGCCGCCCCTTGGGTGTCATTGCTTGGCCACGGAAGTGAACGGGTCTCGGGTCAATCCTCGATTGTCACGGGGATCAACGACTTCGAGCTCCACGTTCCTCCCGAGTTTTTCTGCCTGTAGTTCCCCTTCCTTTTTGCATGGTTTTTGTCTTCTTTTTATTTTTTTTTTTTGTTTATGGTGTCTCTAGTCGCTGGACGATTTCTCTGACCTCGTGGCACCTCCGCGTGCTTGGGGAATTTCAAGGATCTCGGCGCGGAATGCTTTGACGTCTTCAGGAGTTTAGACGCTGCGCTGGACTTGGGGGGGTTGGTGTTTGTAGTTGAACAAGTGGCACTCTTGCGTGGACTACTATGCACTGCTGGGGGGATGGAGCTTCATTTTATATGTGCAATTAATACTGCAAGAGAATCTTAATTAAATTAGATGCACCGTGGCCTGAGTAATGAGCAGCGGTTAAGTAGGAGGGCATAGATGAAATGAATTTGAAGATCGAGAAGCATGATGTATAGTTGTATAGGATGGTCTGACGGAACACTGACACCTGAATAGCTCTCTGTCCTCGCATCGGCTGATCCAAAGGGAATCTGATACTGCCCATCGGGATGGGATCGACAACAAAAACATTTTCGCATGATTCGCGGGCAGATTCGTCGGTTGATTTGACTCTCCTCGGGTTCCTGCTCGCATCGAGGCGGGAGCCCGACGCAAATGAGAAAGAAAAGGGGTGGGAGGGTAGGATGAAAGAGAGCGAAAGAGAGGAAGAGAAAGGGAGTATATATTTAGTCGAGTTGGACCGTTGCCAAGCTCATCAACGAAAATGAAATCTGGGTCTCTTTCTTTCCCTTTCCCTCCCGCCCTCTGTGCATCCTTTCCCCCTTTTCTCTCTGTCCTTCTCCCTCCACCTTTCCGTTTCTGGTCCCTGGTCTCTCGGAGATCGTCGCCAATGCTAAAACGTCGTCTACTCGATATATGCACGCGACCTGTGCAGTCGGGAATTCGACTGTTGCCCTCCTGTCGTCCACGTTACTCGGTTGCGCGCTGCAACGCAGATTTCCACCGCGACGAAAGTGGTTGGAACGAAAAGAACGTTCTACAGAGACTTTTTCGCATCAGAATTTACAGGAATCGCGAACGAGATATGTATGACTTTATGTAACTTGCAAAGCAGTCCTGAATCAATGTGTGATTGCGCCGCATATCCTTATCATATAATCCGTTGTTTTACGATCATCGGCTCTAATGAAACGTATTATATACTATTACGTAAAACGTGTGACGAAACGTGGCCCTCTTTTACAAACCTACGCATACCAGCCTGCCTGAAAAAAGGCGACCAGCTCGAACGCAAAGTATGCTTCCTTATCTCAGTAACTCTCTCAGAAATGTAACACTTCGTTACCATCGTCCCACCTTGGACGTCCCAATCAAGACCATCTAACCCCAAAATGCAGCGCTCAAGCCACTCGTGCGAAGAATCGCATCTGACCACCTCTTGAGACACCAAAAGAGAAAGCATTTCAATCCTAAGCTCCTCAGACACGTAACAGAGTCCCTGGTCCTTCGTTCCAAGCCGCTGTCATCGAATAGCAATCAGGATCAACGGGGGGAAGAAGAGAAGTATCACGAGGAGTCCTTTTATACAAAACAGCTCGGAATTTGTTAATGAATTCGTGGCTCCCTGAATGGCGATCCCTGATGAAAGTCTCCTCGCCACGAATCCAAGACGTTCGCCTACCCGTGCACTCCATTCTTCCCATTCAGCGTCCTTTTATTCACCGCGGGCTCGCCATGGGGCATAGCTCCGTTTCTCGTGTAACAAAACGAGAGTTAATGGCGTTCGTCGGCCGCGAAAGTATTGAAGCCGAGCGGAGCGAACACGTGGGGCGCTCGGGACACTGGTTTTCGCGAGTTGCGCAACCGGCGGGCCTTCGCGGTGGCAACGAGGTTCGGCAAGTGGCCAAAGCGAGGGCAGCGTGTAACGAGAAGAGAAAGAGCGACGTGAGCGGAGAGGTTGCCGACGAAGGAACGAGTGTAAAGGAAGGAAACAGAGGGGGAAAAAAACGAAATGAAAAGACGTGACTGGGCCTGGGCCCGGGCCCGGAAACGTATTCGGCAGCCGCGGGCGGGGAAAGCGGCGACTAACATGACAGATGGTTTTCTCCCTTCGCGCTCTCGCGACTTCTCCTCTCTCGACCGCCAACGGCGATCCCGCGGGTGGATATCGTATGCAGATCAATCATTCTGTAATTTATCGCTGACCGATACTGGTATACGAGTGGCCCCACGCGGTATCGTACGCTATAGAATTATCGTGGCTCTCGGTTTTTGCATCGCGATGATCGCGAGAGATGTAGATCCCTTCCGCCAAGGTTTCCCGCCTTTTCGACCTGAGCATTGAAAGAGAATGTCTTTTAGGGATGATTGTACGGATTGTCAGATTGGTGGAGTTAAGAAACCTGCCAAAGTCGAAGTCGAAGTCCAGTTCCCCTTCTTGCGTCATAAATTTTTGAAGAAGTTTGTATCTGTCAGCATGAGAATATTAACGCGGAACTTATCAAGTAGGTACGGAAAATAGGAGCCCTCCTGTGTTTTGTTTACCCCAGAATTTGAACATATCGATCCCACTTCGCGCAGCTTCGAGTATACCGGTCTCGGTGCCAAATTTGTTTGCTTTAGAATTTGAATGAACCCGCTGCTGCTCAATATCGAATTCAAACATATCAGGTTTGTTACCGAATTCGAGTGTATCGATCCCCCGTTATCGACATCGTGCGCGGGAACACGCCGATGCTCTTCCTTTCCACCAAATGCGAGCATTAGAACGCTGTTTGCCATTGAACTCGAATAAATCGATATTCCTTTCGATAGACGAGCATGTACCGATGGAAATGCAGATCGACTAGTTCCACGCTTCTACGCGGACTTTCTTTTGTACAGATCGCGATCGGCACTTTGTCTATTTTTTACGCGGCTTAACGACGCTGTGAACCTGCCCTCCACGCTGTCTGTTTCACAATGCGTTCCCCGATAGCGATTTATGATAATGCCGCCTTTCTCGGATTGACTTTTTACGAGAGGACGACGGTGACCAACGTGTACGAGTGCAACCCGTCAACTAATTATGCTGATCACAGTTATCCGTGCCCTCGTTGCGTAAAATATTTAGCTCGCTACGAAGCAATTGCAACTAATTTTTTCCCTACACTTTTTACGCTCCAACACCGGACTCGAGTCCTCGGGGCTACGCCCCGAGTGTACGTTGACGGGACTACTTGCAGTATACACGGTGGTCTGAGAAAGGAATCCAAGAATACAGAGGCACATGGTACCCTTAGAAGTTTATGGAAACTGTGTAGTTACCAGGGACCTGCGGATCAACCCTTTCGGAGTAATACAGAAATATCTATTTCAGAAAAGCAATCGAACACTTTCGCCAGTAATGATATAATTATAATTACGTAAATTACTGCAAAAAGGGTTGATTTCTGTACCATAACTACTTAAACACTTTTTGCCCATCATTACGATCACACTAGATCTCGAAATTCTACAGTCTTCTTTGTCAGAATCTTCTTATATATGTACACGATCCTTGCAACGAATGTAACGTAAAACGATCTCAATTCCAGACGCGTCTACCCAGTGATTATACGTTATATCCCATAAATGGAAGTAAAAACCCACGAACACGTGGTTTTACGCATTTCGTTAACCCGATATAAATTATTCTCCCTTAACCGTGATTTCGCAGCGCGAAGAAAAAATGAACGCTCTTAAATTCTTCTTAATTACCGTGCTTTTTTACCATCTAACACAGCCACGGGATTTTTTGCGCGCCTTATATGGCACGATCGGCGGTTCTTGCGCAAATCTTTAATACCGCAACGCGCGCTTGCATTTTATCGTTCCCCGATCTTTCTCCGTGCGTCGCTGTTATGCCCGCAGGCGAAGCCTCGAGTGTACACCGTCGACGTAATGGTTGTAATTTAGTATAAGTTACAATTGGCAACGTAATGCCTCTGATTTGTATACACTTCGCCGTCATGCTGTGACAATGTAAAATACAGTCGCTCGGATTTATTTAAACATTTCAAAATGACACGCATTCCCCGCCTCTCTTTAAAACTTGGAAGATAAACACTTGCCCCCTTTCATTCGCAATGTAAACGTGTAAAATGTACGCGAAAGAAGAATTCAGATAACAAATCTCTGTACTCCTTTCGGGACCCGTCGTTCCCAAGACTGACAGCATCTTTTCAACATAAAAACCAAAATCGAATTTAATCAATCAATATCCATGAATTAATTACCGGCAGATAAAATCTCCGAGTTACTGTAGCTCGGCTTAAAACACAAGAATTACACGGATAACTGTCTCGCGACCCAAAAAGAATTCAACACAACAGACCATCGTTTCTCTGTGAAGCTACTTAATCTACCCAAAAGATACCTACGTTCAATCAGTTTACGTGAAATGAAAAATCTTTTCTATCCGTTGCCAGGAAAGTTCGTGCGCGTTTAATCAACACGCGTTGCCGGTCGTAGCCATAGAAAATGATCAGTAACCCGCGGGGGAACGATTCGACGATGGATTATGTAATAGTTTAATGATTCGCGAACACGAACCCGCCGCGTTCACGAGCGCAAAGAACGCCGCTTCTTGCGAGCCAGCGGCGAGAAGGGGAAATCATTGATACCGCGCGAAGAGGAAAATTTATCCCCGTCCTCGAGCAACGTCCCCGAGGACAGTGAGAGTATACTGCGCGCTGGTGGATTGGTTGCACGGGTACTTATTGCCTGCGATACGTGCTAAGCGGTTTCACGCGAAATCCCCAAGTCTTTTTTTCCTTCTGCCACCATTAAACATCTTCAGATCTTCCTTTCCCCTTTCGCGTAAAGTACTTCAACATCCTGCATCCCGATCCTAACATCTACGCTCATAATTTTGGCGCGAGTCGCACACGTTTTTCCTAATATTTTCATCCTTCGCGCGGAACATTGCAGACTTTGCACTCGCGTTTCGTAACTTTCGCGACGTGTTTGGAGTACATGGATTTTTTTTCATCCAGTTCCTTTGCATTTTCTCTTTCGTGCGAGGTAGACCTCTTAGTTGAGATGTGACTATGCTTTCGGCTTCGTGCCGTCTCTTCTCTGGCCACTTTCTTTTGCACCGCGCGCGGCGAAGTTCGCGTTCGCGTTTTGTAACTTGTGCCCGGTTGACTCAAGTTACACACCCGCTTCCTTTCTTTCGTGTAGGATACCGTAGACCTTGCGCCTATATTTCGCGACTGCCAGTTCGTTGTTTCGAGTTAGTCCCCTTCTGTCGCGTGATGCAAGGTGTTACGAGGCTTTTGCATAAGTTCCATTAGGACTTTGCGGACTTCCGTTCGTAATTTTCGCGTTGAAATTGCGATTGTTATTGCGACACGCGAGTTTCTGTCGCGGGTACAAGATCATCGCACAGAGAGTAGTGCACCGGCGCTTAATTGTAACCAGATAAGATATTAATGAAGCGAACGATGTTGTTTGTTACGTTTGGATCCAAGACAAATTCCGAGATCGTAATCCCCGTGTTTTGCTACTCTGTTCCAAGCGTTAGGAAAGTGACGCCAGTTGTGAAACGGATTCGTGACCAGACTTCGCGATCGGCCACGATCAGAAGAGCCACGACGCTGAATTATACATTTTTCTCTGTGTGAGTGTCGACGCGAAACGGTGGGTGACGCTACGTCCTTAGGAAAGAACCTTAACGAGATGTATCGGTGCTATTTCGTTTATTTCGTGAAGGTACTCACCAAACCGTGATCGTGAGTTCGTGTAAACACCCGAGTCAGGGCCAAGACACTTACCTGAAAACAGACGAGACAACAATTAGAAACTTGAACGTTAGAACGAAAGTAGGTATTGTTACGACTGCTCGATAGTGCAGTGGAACTTTCATTAGAGGAGCTCGACTGTATGACTCGCATTTATCGAGCTCCCCATATCTACTCCATTAAGAATAGGGGTTGTTCGGTAGACAGAGGCAGTCTTAGTATATTCTTTTACACTAATGCTCCAAAAAAGTAATCTCAATGCTTACTATGATACAAACATACGAGGGCAGTCTATTTCTTCCGAACACCCTGTAAATTCGTACTACATATAAACAGGGAAAAGAGTATTTAAAATAATTCATCTTACTAGATTAAGCATTAAGGGGTTATACCTAGTTAGGAGGCCGAAAAGAGGCGATTTTTTTTTTAAAGCGGAAGCATATATTTTTACAAAACTTTTTGCACTTAAAAGAGCAACATTTAAAGAACATTTGGTAATTTTTTGTAGAAAAATATTTACGTTTATAATAAAGTAACAACGACATCCAAGAAGCCTTTTCAAAAACAGTGAGCAAGGTATCTCAAAAACTATTGCACCAATCTGTCTGAAATTTTGTAGGCTTATTTTTTCATATAAAAATCTACCGAATGACGAAAGGATTTTTGTTTCTATTGTATAATTTCGATTTTATCAACGAAAAATGGCTGCATGGTTATCACTAATGGCCGTTTTTCGTTGTTAAAATCGAAACTATACAATGGAAAAAGTCCCTCCGTCAATCAGTAGATTTTTATATAAAAAATAAGCCCACAAAATTGCAGAGAGATTGGTACAATAGTTTTTGAGATATCTCGCTCAATGTTTTTAAAATTAGATGTCGTTCTATTTTTATTATAAACGTAAATAGTTTTCTACAAAAAATTACCAAATGTTCTTTAAATGTTGCTCTTTTAAGTGCACACAGTTCTGTAAAAATATATGCTTCCGCTTTTTCAAATAAAATTCACAAACATTCGCCTCTTTTCGGCCTCCTGACTAGGTCTAACTCCTTAAAAGCACAGCGTTATAAAGCATTTATAAAATTAACACAAGTCAACGAATTATAATAAGAAGCATCATGATTTCGATTTCTTAGTCGATATCGATATAATATTTCTCTCGGATCACGAAGATTCTTAAATATTTCGACTACCGAAAGCGAAAAGCTGACACAGTGGAGAACGATTCCATCGAATCTTGCCTTCGTTCGTCTCATTCTTGTTCCCGTTGATGCATAGGAAAGACTTGGTCGCGCGTCGCGAATACACCTTCGAGCTATTATTACTCGCTCATTTACAACCCCCCACCCCCTTTGGACGGGCAACGATGGAAACGGAAGCTCGGTCTTTTACAAGAAAAAGGCAGCGCGCGCAACGTCCAGCGGTGCCGTTCCCGTCTCGGTTCATGTGAAACCGAGTGTTTTTCTTTTTCTACCGAAGGCACCGTCATGCAACTATCAACGTGCATCGCGGAGGCCTTCCTCTCTCGGTTTTCTTTGCGTTTGGTCGAGAGACCGTGCACGCTCCCAACGTAAGGAGCGATTGTTGCCGGCAATGGGCTGTCGCAATCGGAAGTTTCGTCTTGCAACCGTCGCTCGGCCGTTTCGCTTCGGTACGTCGCGAGAGCCAACAATCCTGCTCGAACGATTCGCGGGAATCGACTCCAGGGACCATCATCTCTCCGTGAACGTCTCTCGAGAGACTCATCGCGCGAATATCCCAAGAAGAAGGAATGAAAATCGAGAGACTGAGATTTAAATGCACACCGAACTTTGTTACTGGACAGCAGGTCTCTGAAATGAGGTGTACCGCTATTGGTGAGTCCCTTCTTTCCACCTATGGAGATATTAAGTCGATGAATTATGTTTCCGCAATCTCTGTACGGGAAATACATCTATGGATGTGTACACTGTGTGTTGCAAACTGCAATCGGGTCGAAGTTCGTAACAGGTTCTCAGTGATTGGATTTTTATTCTCGTTGGGAAGGTACATCTTCGTGGCTGGATAGGATAGTCAGATTTTGATATTGTTCCTAGGTTCCTACTATATTTAGAATGCGTGTATTTTTGGTGAAGGGGAATTGAAATGAAGTTAAGCGCTTTAGTTCGTTACGCTTCGAATAAAAATCGTTAAACTTAAAATAGGCGCACTGGATGCGAGTTTAATCGGACTTTGCCCTGATTTATATGCCAATGGAAAATAGGTCTCGGATCGTTAACCATTCACCGAGTCCTTGAGCGTATAAGGCGTTTTATGTTGCTAGTAAACGGTTGAGGGAATGGCTGCAATAGGCAGTTCTCCAGCTCTATGGAAAGTACTCGAAAACTGTTCCCACATTCAAGAGCATTAAACGTGCCCACTAGGGTCTCCCCTATCTCTACATCAACATTACAGTTCCAACTTCAAGGAACCCGTAGCAACTGTCTTTAATGAGACACTTGTGACTGATATTTCGGGAACCTCGTTCCGAACTACCATTCTCTTTACGAAATAATCTGCCAACTACCAAGCACTACTCTGTAATGAAGCTTCCAGACTCATGCATATTAAATTATCAACACCTAGTGCATCGTTTCGCATGTACGAACTATCAGTCTCAAGTCACAAAAGTGTTCTATCTAAAACGTGTTTATATGTCCGAGTGGTTTCCGCGGAAACAAGAGCGCGAGATTCAAAAGTCAAACTCTAGCCCGCGATCCCTTTCTCCACCAATGAGAAGACTGAATGGAACAGCTGGCGATGGAATCCCCCGTGTTCGCCAATGGGAAGGCCTCCTGAGGCAGTCGACGATGGCGCCCCGCTGTTCCTCGCGTAGTCGCTGAGTCAGTCGGTAAGGTCGAACATCAACGATAACTCCGGGAGGAAGTTATCGGTCGATACAGCCAGTTTCGCGCACGACGGTTTGCGTCATAAGAGATTGGTCCACGGCGTGTGGTTCGCGGTGTCAGCAGCGTCATCTGACGTGGTATTCGGTAGCACCATCGCGGCCGGCCTTGCAAGGCTGCAGGCCATTGAACCCTTGGCCTACTGCCGCCGCCACGTAATACGTGTGTACGATGCGCGCGCGAGAACAAGGATAACCGGCGTGCGAGGGGGAAAAAGGACGAGCCTTCTGGGAGCGGTTGCCGCTATCATATCGAAGAAAAGAATCGACATTGACCGATGGGGGATGTTTCAAGGATGACAGCTACTACTTCCTGCGCCGGCCCTACTGTCTTGGACACTTTCAGATAAATATTAGAAACGTACCTTCATTCTCGTGCGAAGTATCGGGAACGTCGCTTCATTTGCAAGTAACTGTACACTCGTAACGAATTTTCCAACACGTCACTACCAGCCAGAAAATAATGCCCGACTCGGAGCATCCAAGTCAATGCAGCAAGTAGAGCAAGAGTACTTTAGGATAACTATGGAAGTCTGATTAGGGGTTGAATATGACCCGTGTATTCCCTCAAACTTCAGCAACAGATCTGACAGACATCCTGCAGTTTAAATACCTCGCAGACAGCGCAAAATAATGGCAGCTACCTTATACTAGACGCCCATGCATTGTCGACACCTTGTTCAACGTGCATCGTGAAAATATAAGCAGGAGGGTTGCAGCGAGCTAATCTAGTAGTCCCGTATGAGGGGTGACTGAAACCGAAGCCGTGCAACATAACGATTCATTGACGTTCGCTACTTGGAATCTTGAACCTTATCAAAGCGATTCTCCGTCAGCCACCGTTATACTTATCAAAGCTTAGCCTCTAATCGTAATTAAAGAAAAATGATATAAAGCGCAATGATTCGGGTGGTGAGAATTAGCCAGCTTGACAGAACGTCGGGGAGGATCACACTATTACCATACATGTACATACATGACGATTTCTGAACACCTGCAAACCGCGAGACGCCCTTTCGACGCATTTATTCGTTGTTCGCAATGTTCTACGTCATTCGGCGGCTCCGGCATTTCTATAAAAAAAAAGCTTTCAGCCGAAGAGGTTCGTTCTATAAAGGGGCGAGAAGAACGGTATGTCAGGACAGGGGAGGAAGCGGTGACGTCGTCGCGAGGAATTTCATCATACAGCTAGAATGCAAGGTATCAGTCGGTTTTAAGCGCACCACGAGAGGCCAAACCGTGCCACGGTCGCACTTCGAAGCGGGGCTTCGCTGTCGGACGCACTTTTACCCTACATCGCTCTGTAAGCTCGTTAACCGAACGAATCTCGCGCGGAAGCTTCGCGCCTGCAAGAAGAAATTAATTCTGCCGGGGCGCACGGACGACTATCCATCGAGGACCCTCGCCCTTCCATTCTACTCGACATTTCGGACTCGAGTCATCTGTTTCCAAGTTCTTTTTATAGGGACGGAAGTCTAGGACTCAACAATGTAGGTAGATTTTAGGTGAACGCTTGTGGGATAATCGTCGTCAAGGATATCCTGTATAAGTGATTGCAAGCAGTAAATTCAGAATTCCACTTCAAGGAATGCACCTCGGACGGGGAAAAAATCTATCCGCATGAAGTTCTGTTTTAGAGGGAAGTGTAGACAGGCCTGATACACGAAAGTGCACTCCACTTCGATAGAATTTCCTCTCCCCTTAGCGGCTTCCATCTGTTTACGTCCACTTACTAAACTAGGCTTGAATTTGCTCAACGAGCTCCTTACCCGACCGTTTGATGCGTCCCGAAGGGAATCGCGAGACGGTACGACCTAACTCTCGAAATAAAGTGCAAGGGAAACGTCCTTTCGTCTCGCCAACGCAACGGTTGGATGAAAAGGTTCAGACTAAATTCTAGTACATGTATGTACACGTCGGGATGTTCGACTCAAATTCTTTCATCCCTCGTCCTAAAAATGGCACTCCCGCAATTAGAACTTTATTGGATTTTACGAAGTTCCTTTTCACCAATTTAGTTCCTTATCCTCTGAACTGGAGAGCAAAGAAGCCGAATATTCTGCCTAATGTGATTAGAGGACCTTATGCCCGAGAAACACGCTACCCCTAAGAAACCAAGAAAAGGAAATTCTTGCATATTCGTTACAGTAGCTTCCGACATATTTATTATCTCATTCCAGTAGACGACCCCTTTGTTATTTTGTGCAACGTATGTATTCGCAGAACTAACAGTAAATTTGCACGTTGGATGAACGCCCCGTAAAGTTTCATCGTAGGATTTGAGTCTAATGGACTTCAGATAACCCAAAGAATTTATATAAAGAAAGGATATATAGAGTTTAAATCAATTAGGAGGACGTTTAGGCTACTCTAAATCTCTCTACAATGAATTGCACTGTTGTGTGCTTGAAATAGACGGAATTCTAGCGCACCACGGCAAAAAGTCACACTGCCCCCGTGTGTGTGAGTGTAACGTGAACACGCGGCAGTGTATTAATTTTGTCGTGCGCTTTAGCACGATGTAATAGATGACAGGAGCCGATAAAACGAGCAAACATCGACGGAATATATAACGTACATTTGCTCCGTGTGCCGGACACAAGCGGTTAATGGCAAAGTGCCTGACCTCGTAACCCTCAGACCCAGCAGATGTACTTGCATGATTAATACCTGGCCACGCTAGTTCGAAAGCCCCCCTTTCGACGTAAAAATGTTGCACAAGGAACAGGTGTGTGACATAATCGTAACGCAATCTCGCGAGGCATTAATCAATACGAAGCAAGCACTCTCTCTCTCTCTGTTGGACGAAGAGCCAATTCTTTAGAGTTCGATCCAAGCACCAGCATTCAGTAATGCAGAATTTAATTTCGTCTCTGCTTCTTGATTGTATTATTAATCGGGCAAAGAGCCGCTGCGTTGTTGTGACAAGTATAAGACTTCGATTCGGTGGACCCGAGTGCCTTTTTCAGTTGGCTTTACGTGCTTACTAATTTAGCGTTACATCTATGCGAGTAATTACGAAAATTCGCGAGGCTCAGTCCCGCTGGAATTTCTATTCACCCTCATTTCGGCCGCCGTTTCGCCGACAATTTATCGCCCATGCGATAACGACGCTAAACCGTACAAATTGATGCTAATTCACCCTTTCGGAACGGGCAGATTTTAAGCGCAGGGACAATAGAAGCAATCCTCTTTCCGATGTGCAGGACTCTTAAAAAGTGTGATGCCACTCGAGGAAGATTGAAAGCTCCGGGTTCTGGAGAACGGAGCAAACACGACGGTTGAATGGATCAATTTGTTACTTTAGGTGGCACTATTTTGGAACGTGCAAGTAGCATTGAAATGGTGGTAGCATAAAATCAGATTATTAATACGCTCGACATACTTTAAATGGTATTTAAAATAGTCGGATCGCAATTCCAAGGAAAATGCTGCGGAAAATGTGCAGGGCACGAAATATCAGACCGCCGGTTATCGCATATCGATGGTATGTAAGGAACACGTGCGGTATATAGCAAAGTGCCTGACCTCGTAACCTGTAGATCCGAGAGATGTGCTTTACGATCTGAGCGTGATGCATGTACAGGTAGTCCAGCAAGTGGGAACGCGCGCAATAAAGATAAAGCTGCACAAATGCTGGCGAACTCTACGCCAAAAGGGAATGATTCATTACGCAAACGACGTTGCGCAAAATCTTTCGCAAAAACAACCACGCAACCCTCCCGAAAACCACGCCTCCCAAGCACCTCCAATTACTTTAGCAAACACCCAAAAAAAAGTCAAGCTAAATCGCATACGTAATATATTAAAAATACTCGAGCATAACATCACGATGTTTGCCAGTACCCGTGGTACTAATTGAATTCGAAAATAAACGCTTCCGTTGCCGTCGGTCGAAGAGCAACAAATATCGCTGCAGCTTCCGCCAAAACAGGGGCAGGAATAATTCAGCTCTTGCATTTCAGCCTGAAAAATATTTTTCCAGGGAAGAACGTATCCGGTTTTCGAAGCGGGAGGATGCTCGAAAAATTATTCGCCGTTGGAACGAACGACCAACGACAAAGGCCCACCGTTCCGCCTGCAAGAGCTGCATTAAACACACTAATAATAAAAATACAAAAAATGCTCGTCAGGTAGAGGAGATTTCTGGGCGCGTGAATGGCGCGTAATTACGGAACGCACGCGCGTAAAAATTAGCGGGTAAACGGTCGCGTCGGAGCAACGGTACACGCCGCTAACGAGATGTACGCGCGAGGATTCGGTGCCGTGCAAACACTGTTTCCATGTAGTCACCTGAAACATCGAAGGGTGGCTAATGAGCGGGGAATATTATCCGAATATTCCCTCGTAAAGTCTGCCACGGTACCGGACGCGAGCGGTAAACGGCCGAGCGGCTGGCCTCCTAACCTCTAGACCCTGAAGATGGGTACCTGGGAGATGGTTCCGCGCGAGCATGACTCTCGCGGAGGCTTCCTTTTCCGTTAAGGTGGCCAGCAGCCCATTGGAACGGCAGCCTTTACGCGTAATACGCGCGCGTCGCGCCGCTGAGTGGTCCCGCGGTTCCGGGCGGAGCGATTAAAACGGCGCTTTCGACGCGCGAAAGCCTTCTGCCGCGCAGCCAGCCGCAATCGTAATAATCGCGATAATAAGCGGCTGAAAAAAGTCGCGGTTAACTGTGATTCCAGCGGACGCTTCATCGCGCCCTGCCCGCCTCCGCCTCGCAACCGGTTCCATTATCTCGGAAGGGTTCTGAATGTGTTCACGACGGGATGACGGACGTTGCGCACCGATAACAGGCCCGTCTACCGAGCTACCAGAGTACTGTTAAGTAATATTTCGCGCCGGCTATTGGATCGACCCGTGGATAAACAATGGGCAATTCTTGATCGTATATTCTCGCGTGGGAGTGTTGCTTTTAACAGAGCTCGGTTCGAAGGCGCATTTTAGCGGATGTTTCTTTATTCACGCTCCGTTTGTAATCGATTGGCATTACCTAGGAATATGTAAATGGTCTGAGAGTTGTGGATACTTTGTCCATTTGTTAGGCAGTTGCTTTAGTTGAGTCATATGATATTGCATCTAGAGTTCAAAGTTTAAAGTTTGCAGCGTTTAAGTCGGCTGGTTTCCTAGGATCTCGGTGTCTGATCATTGACGGTCCGTTACTCCTGCAGCATCTACTCTACTGAAATCTGTGTCAGAGGGAATCGACGAATCCTCGAGCTCCCATCGCTCCCTTCCTTCCTTGAAAAACACACCAGGCAGCAATCTACTTGCCAATTCCATCTAAAATCCTGTTCAAGTCGATTTCCCGTGAAACTGCTATTTGAATTCTCAAGGCACGCGATTCCCTCGAGCCGTTCGATGCGAGTGATGCAACCACCACCGCCTCCGATGGCAGGCGGAAAGGGAGCACCGTTCGCGGCTCGTAACAATGAATCAGGGTAATGCAAACGGAACTGTTTGTCCGCGGGAAGGCGACGCGGACGGTGCGGGGCCCGCGTTGATCCATCGCGGCGAGGGGGAGGCCGCCGAGGGATCGCAATTTTTCCACGGTTCGTCGAATTCGCGCCGCGAACGCCTTCCCTTCCAGTCGAACGGGCCCCTCGTGCTGTTCAAAGAGAACGGTGAGACAGCACGTGGTGGGTACTCGCGGATCAGCGAAGTAACGGTGTCCGGTAACCGCGTCAGAGCCGGTGCTAGCGGTACTCGAAAGCGTTCCGTTACTCGACCGACAGATCCGCTAACGCGACTCGCGCGCCTTCTCTCTTTCTCTCTGCACCTTTCTCTCCCGCCCTCTCCATCGTGGGATGAGAAGCGTGCACGAAAAGCGCCGGCACATCGAGCCGTCTCCTCTGCTACGGCCCGCCACGAGTAATGGTCCTTCATTACGCGGCTGACTCCAAGAACCGACCTCGACCGTTCGTCTCCCCATTCCGAAGCTAACTCAACTTTGATTTATACGACCCCTTCCGCCCTGGTCGGTAGGCTCGACCTGGACGAGCCCACCGTTTTCATCGAGAATCGGCCGAGACTCGGAGGCGATGGGATGCGGAAGATAGAGGAGAACTGGGCGAGACTTCGATGGAGGTGATCGTGGGTGATCATAGGTACAAAGATCGTTCGCTCAACGTTTTGGCGCTCGCCATGCTGAATGATATATGGTAATAGTGGACTCTGAACGTTCCTGATCCAGCGAGGAGTGGCTCTGTTGCGTGAACAGCATCGGCTATGCGAGTGAAAGACAGGCTGCTTGGATGCCTGTTCGCTCTTGTGCTGTTAATTTATGTCGGGCTGTTCGCGTTATGATCATTTATGGCCGTTAGAATGCGTCGCGATGCCACGGCGAGGGAATTTGTTTGTATAGATATTTCCTGGTTTTTGTCAGTTGGATTTTGCGCTTGGATAAATTGTATTGCTTTACGAAAGAGGATTCTCCTGCGAGAGATTTTGTATTCGCAAAACTGACGTATTAATCCAATACGAGCGTGCAATTAAAACAGTTTCACGCAGCGCAGGAGATCGAAGAACTCTTCTGACCCAACGGTATCTCTCCATTCGTCGAAATCAATTACTCAACGACCGTTCGACCAGCCCCGGAATTAATTTCGTTAATTAAAACGCGACGCGGCCTCGTGGGGACCCCAAAGAGCCCCGCCGGAGCGCAAAGCGCGACATCGATCCGTTTTACATTGCGGTGTGCGATGTAATGTGCCGTAGTTACACAGCCAAAAGAGAAACAGGCGACCTCGACCGTCGTCTTTCACTCGCTAAGCCTGCTGGAGTTCCTAAGTTCAACCGAGCCTTTCTCCTCCCACTCCAAGCGCTCGCGAAAAATTCGCGAACAAACTAGTGCATATCAAAGCACGAGAAAAGAAGAGGCAAATCTAATGGAAGATTTCCATCTTCTCGTATCGGATAAATTAATTACAAGGTTCGACAATTGAATTCCAGCACTGAGTCCATTACACACCCGCGAAAGCGCGTAACAGGATATTGCAATTTTTTAAAAGAAGTCAAGGCAAGGAAACCTAGAATCAAATTACACCGACATTTTCGTAACTTACATGAAGAGATCCCCCACTCGGAAATTCCAAAAATTATAAAACTTTGGAGATATGTAGAGGATATATAGGTATATATATCGCAATTTTTTTGCTGCTCAAATTCACTCTAAGGTGTTGAAATTATTCACCCCTGAAAATTAATTCAGGTACTTTCCGATTTGATGTTATAACTCGCGAACTGTGAGAGGTAAAAAAATGTTTGCAGGCAACAGTTACTTCTTTTAATCGAGACTATCATTTGGTAAAAGTGTTAGAACACAGAATCGGAAAATAGCCGGATTTTGAAGGGTCAATTTCACCCCCCTAGAGTAAATTTGGGCAGCAATAAAAAATTGCGTAATACATACCTATATACCCTCTACATATTCCCAAACTTTCATAATTTTTTAAATTTCCGGGTTGGGTATCTTCCCCTGTTAGTTCCATCACACTTTTTCTTAACCCTCGAAACAGAACTCACATTGAATAGCTGAGACGTGTCAAAGAACTTAATGATTATGCACGTAAATCAGTTGCAAACGTGTTTCCATTTTGTACGTCCATTCTGAAATACGGTTTCCTTTACGATAGCGCCGGTACTCGATTGTCGAACTATGTATTTGAAAAGAGGCAATGATCGCGATGGATCGTCATCAACGTTTCGCTAATCCAACAAAAACATCTAAGTGAAGATGCCCATAGGATCTTGAATATAACCCTACCGGAAGATCTCGATCGTTTCCTATTCGTACCTGTGCCCGTGATCGGTGGAGACGCCAGCTGCGAGCTGCTTATATCCGGCGGCTGTTGCGTCTGTTGCGTTTGTTGCTGTTGTGGCGGTTGTTGTTGCGTTTGCTGCTGTTGCTGCGGGCTATTCGCGGCGACTTGCACGGAGCCCGGACTAGCCGCGCTTTCCGCCATTTTTCCACTTAACTCTTTCGATCGAATCAGTTCAATCTAACGACATCTCTCAGGATCGAACGGTCGACTACGCGATTTACAACGCTGCTTATCGGTACCGCTCTCACCCCAATGAACGAATCAGACCAGACGCGTATCAATTTCACATAAAAGGATAAAAGTCCTTTCCAGTCTTGCGTTCACACAAACCTGCTGTACCTTCGTACATAAGTGGATTTCTTTACACTCGTTAATAATGAATTCGTGAGTTCGGTTGCTTTCTCTGTGTCGTTTGCGTGAGATACTACGAGGAGTTCGAAAGTTCTTGTTGCTTTCGTCTCTTTACCGATGCTTTTTCCGCTTCTGCCTGTTCACTCTTACGATCAGGCTATTGTTGTCAACGGCCTGCACCAGTGAGCCGCGCTTTCACAGGGAGAAAATTCATCAACGGTCGCTACAGGATCCTGTTTCACGTCAATGGACATTACGATCGACTCGAATCGCGATCCCGATGCCATCTCTTCTGCGGGAGGAGTTAAAGACGCACTGTCGAGGCTGCTGGTGTGTCTGTGGGTCGATCGTACTGTCGATTTAACGAACGTTCGACGATCCGATTGGGTTGGCAAGAAGACGAAGAGGAAACGTTGATTTCTTTTGTAGCTGAGTCGATGATCTTGCCCGACGCTTGTCAATTATTTTAGGCGATTATCCTCTCTTTATGCACAGTCGGTGGTTATCAGTCAGCGATTTTTAATCGTCTTGTTAGTCGTTAATCGTCGATATTTAAAATAGTCTATGATGAGGATGCATTTGGGGAGGGTGGGATAAAATTCGTTAAAAGTTTCGAATTGAAGAAAGACATTGAATAAGACGACGCGCCCGTTTAATCCACGCCTGCTGGCGCCGCGGAGTCACTCGTTAAGATAGAAAAACCTTTCGATCTCAGGGACAAGGTACCGGTATCGTCAATCTACCGAGTCAACCCCCAATCACCTTGCCCCGGCCAATCTATCTTCGGTACCCTTCGAAAAACGAAGGGGACAAGGCGAACGAAATTCAGAGCGAAAAATCGCGGTAAACGAAGGAAGCTTACAAGGTACAACAATTTTATATGTTTCTCTGTTGATCAGTCGAGAGACGAGAATAATATCTGAGGCACTGTTTATCGTATCGACCGCGGCTATCGTCCGCGTGGTCGACCATTCGTACGTGGAAAGATCTCTGCCGTTCCACGGTCTGTTTCGCGCGGAAAGGATGGAACCAAGGGAAACTGGACACAACGAAGTGCAATGAACCGCGGGAACAACACAGACACGCGGCAACGATCCTCGCGTGTCCGATTCATATACCGATAATTAGTCGAGAAGGCATAAAATTTTAGGCACTCTTCACCTTGTATCCCCGATATACGCTCTATACCGATACTTGACGACCTACGACGACGTACCACCGCGCGGGAAACAGAAGAAACGGGAAGATACCCTGAACACCGGCCGTAGCGTGGCGAGAATACGCTGACAGTACAACACAAGTAAAAAATCTCCAGAAAGCGGAGCAACGAGGGGGTGGGCGTGAGAAGCGAAGGGAACGAGACGTCGTAAAATCGTACAAATTGAGAAGGAATCGGCGCAAGTACCGATTGAGAAAATACTTAGGCACTCGTTTGTCTTATAAATGTGCGGTCGACGTCGACCCCTTCCCGAACGTTACCCCTGTCAAAGGGACACGCGAAACGGAATCACGAATGTCCCGGCGCGGCACGCCAGCGAACGCAGGGGAGAAAGGCAGAAGTAGGGTGGCGAGCGAAGTAAGACGCCGGAGAGGGTTGGAGTAGAGGCGACGAGTCGATAGGTCAGTGGGTCTCGTTCAAAGAACGACTCTCTTCGATTCACCCGCGCGTTCGTACGCGCAGCCACGTCGCCCTCCTGCCCCCCCTAATACACCGTTTCCTCCACCGGTCGCTGTCCTCTGATGCGACGATTTAGCTATTCGATGGGATTAAAGGGGTAAAAGTAAAAAAGTAGCCGCGAGGGAGGAGAAGGGGCGTCGCAGGTCGATAGGTCAGTAGGTCTCGTTCAGAGAACCGTTCGTCCAGGGAGTTTCCGTCCAGTTCGCACTCTCGTTTTCAACGTCCCCCTTCTGCTAATCCAGACGCACTGATCATCGACGTTTACTTGCTCCGTATCCGTCTTTCGAATTCTTCGAGCACGCACATGTGTGCCACGATGGGGAACTAGGCACGGTGCGATGTTAGTTTATAAGTTTCCTCGACAGCACTTGGGATCAGTCTACCCCGCGAGCCCCTGGTGAATTTCTCGTTGACAGCGGCTGTGCCCTGTGCGCTGTCAGGCGGAAGGCTGGGCTTTTCGATCGGGGGGGAACGTCGATACTCGTCAGAGCGGCTGATCAGATCTCACACAGGGGCGAAATGCACGCGTTTATTCGCGACCTTCGCCGCGACTAATTCGGTAGGCTGCGGTCGATATTCCGTTAACAACCAGCCCCGTCGCTCAACACGATGCGACGTCGTGCAACCCAGCGAAACAATTCGTGTTATCCGTGTCCAACGTTTCCTGTCCCTTCACATTTCACCTCGTCCCGATCGTCCTCCCATCCCTGTGCTCCCGTCCGCGAACTCACATCCTATGGAAGAAACTAACATCGCCGCGAGAATCAGTAACCGTCACCACGATTCCTGGCACCGTGCGTCGACGCCGGAGAAATTACGCGAGAGTCTTCGCTAACGAAATCCTGGGGATCTTCAATCATCGACCAAACACTGTTCCCCGAGCTCGAGGGAATCGCGAACAGGGCTACCACGGGGGATCATCGCACTGTTTGATAGTATTTCCACGGCATCGATCATTGTCCGGTCTCTGAGACTTCGATCAGGGTGGCAGGAACACAGGATCCCCAGGATCCCCCCCTGATTGACCTAAGTTGGGGGATCACAGAGCTGGGCCAGGCTCGACGGTGCTCGGCGACAGAGTTCTGGCCATGGGTGACAGTGTTGGTGGAAGGAACGAGTCAGGTCACGAGTCCGATTCACTTGGCCTCGTGGGCTTTACGTCACTGTCGTCTCCGTCATCCTGGCGAAACTGGTGCGTAACCGTTCGTCCGATTCTGACAGGAACACACCGCGGGTACCACGGGAACAACACCCCCGGACGAGGACACGCGACGCGAGCGGTGCACGCGCGTAGGCGACGACGCGTACGGGATCCCTTGGATCCCTCGGAAAAAGCTCGTGCTCAGGTCGTTTCGGTGCCGAACGTCTCGTTTCGGCTATGCACTTCACGGGGAACCAGTGGCTCGAGCTTCGAGCGGACGTCACCAGATGGCAGCCAGTGTTGAGCTACCACCGTTTGCTACCACCCCACCCGGATTACACCGATTCATACAGCTTTTACCCTGGTCGGCCGTCTTCCTCTTAAACATCCCCTGGCAGCTTGGCCAAACACTGTCCCGCCCGAGTCTTTGACACTGTTCCGGCTGTCTCGCGTCCAATTTCATGCGATCGAATCCCTGACGGAAATTACCCGAAATATATCGGAATGTTCTACCCCCCGAGGGCAGCGTTAGAGGGAGTTTCATTGGTTCAACGCGATTCAGGGATGACGCGCGCAAGCGCCGCCACTGCGCGCTCTGGATACTATCCGTTCGATCCGTTAGCAGCCTGTATGAGTCGGCCAGATAGACTGTTCCGTCTTCGTGGCGATAGGGCTGTAATCGTACCTGTAATCTTGCCCTTTCAGCACCATTTCGAGCAGATAATGGCAAGTTTGCTTGAGTATTCTCCGTCTTACAGAATCACCTTTCGATAATCGTAGTAGAATTATAGAACGAGGCGAGGGATGAAAACAGAAGTGGCTGTCGGTCGACGCGAAGGACCGTGTCCCTTTAAGGTGAGGTTCGATCTAGTATAACATACTTGTGCTAGCTCGGTGTGTGTATTTCGTTCGATTCAGACTGGATCGTTGTCTCGACGTCGGTACTATAGGTGGCCTCATTCGCGGATTTTTATTAGATTTCCAGTCGAATTACGCGAATCGTAGGCTAGGGTAATAGATACTTTCAACCGTGCACATGTTCTGCTATTTTCCAGCTAGGTTTCCAAGAGTGCGGCGAAAACGCGCAGTGTTGAGTTCGTACCAAGTTTCCCGACTGCAACGCGAGTAGACCTTCGTCTTATCGGCCTAGAACCCACATTTATCGCTGCCATGCATATGTGAAGTTAAGCCTCTGCCATCGGCATCGGAATGTCGCAGATACGAGAAACGTGGTGGCAAACGTGTTAGGCGAATCTACAGTGTACTGTCCAGGTTCAAACAGATTTCTTATTTTTTAACATCCGTATTAGTTGATATTAAGTTCAAGATAATTCTATAACTACCGCCTACTACTTCACCCACTAATTGAAAATTCTCTTCGGAGGCTCTGACAATTTATTCCCGTTAGAATTCTAAACCTACAGTTGAAACAATTGCGCCCAAGGGAAGTTGGCTGAGCAGTGAATGAAATTAGTGTCGTTACGAAATGGGACCTTTATTGGTTATAATTATTTGCACGTAAACCGTGCACAGCTCTCTTATATTCCCTGCTCCATCCGTGCCATTGAATTTATCGCTACCGTTATACCCCTTTCGACCGAATCCCCGCCACCGGTCGTGTCCGTTTGAGTTAAAGCGCCGCTCGAGCCGGCTACAAGCGAAGACTACACACCGAACACACTCTCCTCGCTCTCTTCGGCTCGATACGAGCCGCTGCATTTTCAGAACGGTACTCCTAACTGTATCTTACATACGTATATACACGTACATGTGTATATACGCCTGTTTCTGCTCACCTGTCGGCATCGCGACTAGGCAGCAGGGCGCGCATACCGAACAGAAAACAAGGGAAAATCCACGGGTTCCCATGGAACTCCAGGGAATCGAACGATCCTTCAATTAATTCGAACTCCGCTTTGGTATAGGATTTCGATGTGACTTAATGATCGATGGTATGCAACTGTCGTTTAGTAGATACCGCCTAGAAAACGGTTCAATATGCATGAAGCGAATCATAATGGATTCAATTTTCCGACCGCCGAGTCGTTGCTTGCGCGATACGTTATACGTTCCAGTTAGAAGTGAATCGAATTTTCCGAGGCCTGGTTCAAGAAACTTGGCACGCGAGCAACGTATAAAATACCACGCTCTGGAAAGTGTTAAAAATATCAAAATCCATCGCGATCCTTCGTAACGACAGGCCCCCTTGTCTCGTTACACTGGATCCGATACACGATGCACTTACGCGAGCACAAATTCGGAGAAGAAACGGTTAACGTCCAACGATCTGCGCCGAGTCAGCGTCGAAGAAGGTACAAACGTTGCGTACAATTATAAAACAATCGAGGATGCATTGAAACAACGATCGAGGGGATCAAGGGAGACGGCATGAACCGTTAATCGTTTTTAGAATCCCGCTTCAATGAGTCGCGCCGTGCGAGGCAACGATCAAAGAGAGGAGATGGAAGAGAGGAGAACGCGAAATGGGGGAGGAGAGCGAGGGCGAGGGGGAAGAGAGAGGGAGGCTCGGCTGGTTCGCTGGTCGAACAACGTGTAGCGGATCTTCTACGCAGGTACGTAACACTACGTACGTGCGGGTCGCGTGTAGGGATACTCACGTAATGTAGGCCCGTTGCCGGAGGTACCGTAAGACCTTGCTCTTACGTCACTAGAAGCCACGCGATTAGGAGAAAAAGGATACCGCTGCGAAGGGAGGCGGGGGAACAGGAACCGTGCCCTACGGGGTGCGCGCGTTCTCGCTCCTCATTCATGGAAAGCCACCACCGCGAACGCGAATTTTTTTTCATTTCCGATAATTCATAGTCTAGACAGACCTGCTTCAATTGTATTGGAATTCTAAGGGAAATACTATTTCGATCTTTGTGGCTTTTTGAAAATTATATTTCAGATTCGTCAACTTGGTACTATCGCGATTCTGTTTTAACATTTGTGTAATTAGAGTTGGACGATTCACAGACGTAAAGAGATTGGAATGATGTACTTATTGATTTTTAGAGTACTTAAGAGTTTTCTTGTTTCAGCTTTTAGAGTTTTTAGAAAAAGTGAGCGTTGATATGTCGAGCAAATAACACCACTGTGACAGTCGCTAAAGGAATCTTCTGTTTGTTTCGACGAAACCAGGGAACGATGTGTCACATGGCTGGCCGGGCAATTTCGTAAGAGACAACGATTATTTCGTCACTTTAGATGACTGCTGAGGCTTCACGTGAAATCATTAGCCCTTTCAGGCCCCCCTTCCCCGATTTCCATCCCTTCTCCACACGGAACCAACTCCGTCACCGACACGGTCCGCGTCCACGTGCTTCTATCTGCGGTCAGTGCACCTTGCTGCACGAACCGCAGCCATTTACCGAAGGTCCACGTAACGCGACGGTGCTTAATAATCTTTTCTCCCAAGGATCGTCGACCTTGCCGTTGCAGATAGAGAAAACGATTGGGGAGCGGGGAAGACCGAACGATAGACGCTCCAAGACGAAATTCTTCCAGATTTCCGGGCTTCCGACGGAAACGCTAATCGAATTATCTGTTCCTGAAGGAACACTTCCCCTTTTCATCGTAGTGTCCAATTATCTGGACTATACCCGTTTATTTAAAACCTGTTAACTATTTTTAATTAATTCTATCCATTTCTTGGAGTCTCGTGATCCTAGATCGACGGCAAATTGATTTCAGGTAATCTGTACACACCTGTGTCTTCTCACACCCCAAAATGGAATTATTTTTATTTAACATCCAACTTGCATGGCGTGTTGGAGTCTTTAACACTTCGGAGTGTGATTAGTCAATGGGATAAAACAATTGGAGTAAATAAATGGTCATCTAATTCATGCCTAAGAATAAGCATTACAATAGTGTGCAGAGTGAATCGAATTACCAGCTCTCATATCGGACGTTCAATTATATCGAGCAACGTGCAATTCGATAGGACAAAGTTGCAAGAAAGTTTAGTTCCATCGGTAGAATTACGCTTCACGTATCGTTTCGCAAAACCTCCTTATCGCGTCGAATCTAAAAATGCTTGTGCACGAAACAAGCAACCTACACCGAACATCTGAGACAATGATATTGCAGACAAAAGAGTATGCACGCGAGTGCAGATTTCTTATCTCCAAGTCTGATACCGCGCCGATGTAAATGCACGGATCTTCGTGTCGATGACACGCGCTAATGGAACGTTTACCACCGCCGACAACGCGGAAGTGAAAACTGCACCCGTAATCGCTGACTCGTTTTCGCCGAAATTAAACGGGAGCCCTGATCGCTCAGCTTGATACAGAATTCCCCCGTAATTCCCAAGCAGGGTTCCGTTAAGAAGATCTCTAAATTCGCAATAGAGTGCCATGCCATGATCTGCTAACATTTCAAATCTCATTGGACGCGCCATCTGACCTTGGTATCGCTTTCTGTGTCACGCAAGCCCTAGCGTGATCCCGTTTCCCGCGTGGTTCAGTGTACACAAGACTCTAGTTAAAGCCCAATGGCCGTCGCCCTCGGGTTGCCACCCTCTTAACCCAGTCCTATATTTTCACACCTTCCCGCCGTAATTCCACGCGGTGCCGATTCCCATTCCCATTCTTGCGCGTCGCGCGGGCAAGTCGAGCGTTGCGTCGAGCACCGTCTACTCCCACAGGTAGACACGAGCACGTACCGGGTTGGACCAGGAAGAGGATCGACGACGGTGGAGAAGGTGGCGAGGCCCTAGGAAGGCTCAAAGGTTCACGGCCGGGTGGTTGCTTTAAATCAGGCAGGTAAGGTGGTTTGACGGGGAAGAGACATCACTCGCCACGTGGTGGCTGCTCGAGGGTCATTGTCCTGCGGGCCCGAGCTTTGTCGAGGTGAATCGGCTACGGGGAACCGGCCACTCGTTCCAAAGTTCCCGCTGCTTTCGGCGGTCTTTGAATTGTTAGACGAGCGGCTTTTGTTGGTTCACGCCAGCGTTTAAGTGGTCGTATCGCGTGAAACGTGGCTCCGGTTTGCCCGTATACGAGTCTATAGAATCTCAACTCTTTCGTCATGTACGAGCCTCTTCCTATTTGACGTTAAAAAGAGGATGTTGGCTTACTGATACACCGGGGCCCCTAATCTCGGGGCCCGTCGATTCGTCATCGACTAACATTTAGCCTCTAACTTCTCGGAATGATAACGGGCGCAGAGTTTCTGTGAGAATACCGGCATCGTTGGCCGCGTATCTGGGATCCGAACTTACAAATCTCTGGACCAGACCCGTGTAAGATGATACAGAATCGAGCCCGATCGTTGTCGCCCCGAAAATGTTCTAGCTAGAAGTACTCTTGCTTTCGTAGCTGGAGACTCCGACTGTTTAACGCCGAATTCCTAACCAATTACGGGTGCCATTATCGCTGTGGCCAGGCATACATAGGTAGGTGGAACGAGGCGCGTAGAGCGGCCGACGTGACTGTAAATTTTTTACGAGCGTGAGATAGAGAAGGCAGCGGGGCTGTAAGTTTCGGCCACGGCGAGGACGAACAAACCCAACGAGCGAGCGAGCGAGCGAGCAAACGAGCGTACCAACGAACGAACGAGCGTGTAGCACCTGCGGTCGACGACCCTTGCGGTGCTATCGAATACCTGCCGACACAACGATCCGCTCGTTTGCTCGCTCGCGATCGTCTCGCTCTTTTGGTGGGCCATCGAAAACCTCGCTCGGCGAATCGTCCCCGAGCGTCGACGTCGTCGGTGGAATCGAAATGGAATACGGAAAATTCACGATCACTATATCTGAGAACTGTATTCTTACCTACTACCGATGCGGACTATAGTTGGTGATAAGAGCAGGTGGAATGTAGGGTTCGTCTATCTAAATATACCGACGTGACTATTATGGTATGCGCTATTTGATGGCTCGGCCATTCAGTTGCAAGATCGATGTGAAATGGTATCCGAAAACGATACATTCAATTACCGATTGTACGAATTAATTGAAGAGGAGCGGAATGCCATCGCTTTGGCTTCACTGGGCTATCGGAGGGTAAGTAAAATGTGTATGTTAACGAATAATCGGATCCGGTGAAATCGGATTTGTTCTCAAATACCACGCATTACCCGGTTAATGTGTAATTAAGTAGCACCAGTTTTCGATTAGAGAACATTAACGCGGGATTACGCCAGTAATGTGCGCAAAGTCCAACGAGTATGAAGATTTGTTTAGAAATTTCATGGAACTTTTTCGCGTCGCTGGAAGTTTTAGACGCCCGGCATATTGAACTGACTGGATTCAAATTTTCGACCAGATTCTTGCCGAAGAATTTCGTAAGGGAATGTTTACCCTAGGACAGCAAATAAATCTTTGAACGGTTTGATCGATCGCCCCGGCAACGGACGTACAGAGTGTTCAGTTCATTGAACTCATGCTCGACCTTCTCTCCTCGAGATTCGAGAAGCTGAATTAATGTCTAACGAAAACCTCGGAACGTGTCTACCCTTCGTAAGTGAGCTACGATCAAGATTAGATGCATACGGTAGAGGCTCTTCGCGTAGTCCAAGTTAAAATGATTTAGAGCCACTGAAGATGCTGGGACGAAAGATTTGTGGAGTGTAGATGTAAGAGGAGAACGCTGGATTTATTTCACGTTGGAATTAGTTGAATAACTAACAGTTAATTGTACTGGCAATTGGAATCACGAATCCCACCGTCATCTTCCTATCAACGATCCTTAACATTCCCTCGACGATCTAAACAGCGATCTAGGTCCTTCAACTACAACGGCCATCGCTCGGTTAAACCTGCGCACGACCTTCCACTTGCTCGGGTTCAGAATCCCGAATTAATCCCCCAGTAAAAGCATTATTTTCGTCAGGTGAATCACGACGAAGGTATGGCTACCTCACAGAAAGCATAGTATTAGCATCACCAAAGAAATATATAAACAGTACTTGCAGAATAAAATTTCATTGATAACTAACTTCATCACTATCCCAACAAAAGCACTATTAATTCCCTACCTTCTCCCCTACTCGATAACAATCCTACATCCACATCCTACGACATCTTGTATCAATATCCAAGGATTTCGAAATTACTCTACGAAACTGTAGTGACTCAGCTTCTCATTTCACTCCATGAACTATGATTCGAACGAGCCACATGCGTTTTCAAATAGTCTGAAGGCTACAGGAGAATTCGTCGGATCAAGGAACCCCGTGGCCACCATCGATCAAGCCCAGCCAGATCGTTGAACCCTAAACACGACCTCTTCTCAGTTTAGCTGAATCGATATTCGAGGAGAACCTTGAAAAGACCCTACTACCTTCGCGCTGGCTAGCTGGTATCCAGAGTGGCATAGAGTCCAAAGGCCTGGAGGTGTCGGAAGAGGCATGGTCCACGGTCAGGAAGAACAGTGGGGGCTGTCTGTAGGGGGAGTAGGAAGAGAGAGCAGAGGGGGAGTAGTAAGAAACAGCTGGTGGGTTGAACGAGCCTGGAGTTCAATGACTGGAGAACGAAGGAGCAAGCCGTGTTTCGAGTTAGGTAGGTAGGTAGGTAGGTAGGTAGGTAGATAGGTAGGCAACCGGGCAGAGACACGTTTACCTGCGTAGACTCGCGCGTTTACGGCGGGCGCGGGTGTGTGCGTGTTAAAAACGGTCGTTCCGATGCGTCACGTGTGTGGATGCCCCATGTAGCATACAACACGCGCCTCCCCGCTCGTAATTCTGAGTTTCGGAGCAGTGGAATCCGCGTGACTCACGGTTTTCCGTCGTCGCCCGATCCGCCGAGTCGCGGATCGTTTTACGCTGACGCGAAACCGAATTACCGTTGCCCCACGCTGTTTCCCTTCGACCCGCGGAACGGGCAAGCGGGGGCAAGCTTTCAGATTTTGTTCTCTTATCGCGGAATACCTCCGCGCGAGAGAAGTCACAAGCCTTTGTTCAGGGAGATTATACAGCTAGATTGGACCTGGAGTCGACGACTTCTTCAGCTGTCGTTTTCAGCGAGGCGATGAACGATCGCTGGACTCGCGAGGCACTCGAGCCTCGATACTTTGGGCTGCTGGGTGGGAGTTGGGCGTTTAGATAGAATCGAAGAATCAGGTGACCAGGTCAATGTATGCAGAGATCTCGGTGGATGATGATAAAACAGAGAATTTTCATTCATAATGCATGATTTAAATCATTTATGTAGAACGATAGGTAAGATCCTGCCAGCTAGCTTCGTGGAGCACAGTGTTTTGTATTCTCGACGAGTCTCGGCTCCGTTTAAAATACTCTGGCAGTTTCGTCACTGATGCCTCCCTGGTACTATTGTATGCGTGATTTCGAGAGGGTGGGGACAGTTAAAATTCGATGAAAAGACATTCGCGAACGGCCGCCTCGATCATGGGCCTGCCGTAACGGTACCAAGGAACGTAATTTGGGTAGAGCCACCCATCGACTTATACAACCTCGGTTCATTGCCTACTATCCCCCTTCCTGTGTTTCGTACAGCACAATCGATCCTCTTCGTAGACTTCTTTGTCCATGACGATGGTGAAGTCACTGCGGGTATATTTGGCTACGATTTGCATAAATATGACACCTGAGTAGATTTATAAATGGCTCCAAGTCGTTGGTTTAAAAGGATTAGTACTAATCGAGCAATAAATACTTCGAGTCTTACAGGAGCTTACACCTGTTCCGAGACCATAATTACCGTGGTTATTGATCATACTTAAGAGAGACTCTAGAAAACGCTAAGAGAATTGATTGACCAAATCGTTCGTACGCCACTCGATTAGTCGAGCGCTGAAATGTCAGCGCGATCGTGACAAAACTCTCATGGGATTCAGAATTCAGATTACGAGATTCCAGGCGACCTACCTGCACGTGAAACACCACGCGACCATGTAACTCACGTTCACGTAAATGCGTTCGTTCACGTTCGAGGTAACCGCCTGCCTATCGACATGTGTACCGAGCGTACGTGAATACCATTGATGGTACCAAAGTCAAGAGCCACGGCAGCCTCGCGCACGTATATTGCATAACATCTTACGAGGATTCATAAACCCGTATCCCACGTAACAGAGATTTCCACGTGAAGCATAAATCACTGGGATGCGGACGGAGGGAACGCACCAACGAGCAACACGTGTGCCGATCGTTTCATCTAAATTCTAACTAATCATCAGCATTTAACGAAATTCGACTCCCCATACCGGTGGTGGGTTCCTACTCGATAATCGGAATCCGAAGCTCAAGCTTTTCTGAAGGAACGACCATTGCAGAGGGGCGAATCAACCACGTTTGACAAACTTCTACTCTCGGTGCTCGAAGACCTCAGGCCCAAGACTTTCCGGGGAAACCGCGACTTGAAGAGGACGAGGAACGTTATGGAGGTACCAGCGGTTCGTCAAGTCTGTACTTATGTAAATAACCGCGGCGGGCGAAGGCACTTTAGTCAGCGGAATCCGGACTTGACCGGCCGTGGCATCGCGGGTACCACCAAAGTACCTGGTGGCCCGTGAGAGAGCGGACGAGTGCGTGTACGTACGGGCGTGCATGACGCCTAGGTGTGCGTGAACCGGCCCCGCGTGTTAAGCCGTACGTGTACGCCGAGTTCGTTGACCTTAGCTTTTGTTCCTGCCCCAAGTGGCGGGCCCGTCGACGCTTAGTCCGAAAAACAACGGCAGGCGCCGGTCGACGAGGCCCCAGCCACGGGTTCGAAACCAAAATCCACTCCGTCGCTCGGTTAGCTAATCAATCGTGACGCCCTTACGTTTACCAAGGTCTTTGCCACCTGTCACAGGAAGAGTATCTCGCTTTCCTACCTGCTTTTCCCCCCTTCTACCGTTCAACTCGCCGGTCACTCTTTCTCTTTCTACCTCTACCGCCACCTCCTTTTCCCTGTATCTCCTAGCCATCTTCCAGAGTATCTTTTCCCCGCTGCTTTTCCACTCCCCTCGCGCTGAGTGGATTTCGCGAGAGCAGGGACGAGACTCTGGCCTTTAAACGAAATATCGTCGGGTCTGGCCGACCGAAGGGGTCGATGATCTCGCGGTTACGCGGTTCACGAAGGTCAGTGAATAATTCGCGCAGATGGATACCGCGCTGATGCAATCTCGGCGATCCGATTTGTCAATTCTGACCCGACCTTCGGCTGCATCCTTCGCGCAAGCTCGATGAGGCGAGTTTTTCAACTTCCTCAGGGCGATCGCGCTGGGTAGTTGATTTTAATAAATGCCAGGCAACTTTCGATTTCCCTTGGCTACCATTTCTTTCTATAGCTAGATTCGTCGGGGACAAACCGCGCTTAAGATGCGTACGAAGGCTGTCGCGGAGTTGCCGACAATGAATTGCTAGGGTCATTTTAACGTGGACGTACTGGAGCCAGAGGGATGAAGAAAGACGAAGACGCTGGAAAAGGAAGACCACTGACTGACCCATGCTCCTTGTCAGTGTGTTACTGACCTCGAGTGACCCTGCTATCGCAACCGTAGCTCCGCATATTGTTAACTTCGACAGATATATTTATTTCTCTCGTAGGTCAATACTTGTTGCCACGGTCTTTGCGTCTCAAACAGCCGCCCGTTTTTAAGTTTCAGCTACGATACCCGGACAATTTCAGTAAGATTTATTGGAATGCCCGTGGCATACGTATAGAATAAAATTACTTATCTGAAAGTTATTAATATTCAATGATCCCTGAGACTTCCCACATTCTTCCCTGTATTCAGTAGGTACGAGTTTATTTTCCTTTCCTGTCTATTGGCGTTGATTCTACCACATATCCTGGCATTACGATATCCTGATTCGATTCCTCGAGCGACTTTAATTGTACAGGTAGCTCGGTGATGCGAACGAGGAAATTATATTTATAGGAGTTAAAAGTTTGTTTAGGTGTGCGAGGAGCTCGTGAACATGCTAATGGAGTGGTTAATTACTCGCAGATGAGCGAGTTCGCCCGAGAGACAGGTAAACGAATCGGATTCGCGTCTCACCGTCAGTGTGTTACTGACCTCGAGTAACCCTGCGATCGTGGCCACAACACCGCGTACTGTTACCCCGCGTGCAAATGCGTTTGCTACTCGAGGCCGCGTGACGAACGTTTCTATCTGCACCGTACGAACCGCAGATCGACCATTTTTCAATTGTTTTCGAGGTTTGTTTGCGTGTCATAGATTTCAAGGCCGCAGAATTCAATAGTCAACGAGTAGCGACGAGGGGTTCGATCCCTGCGTTAGATATCCAACGACGAAACACTGGGAGGGTAAGGGACTAGAAAATATACTAAAACGAGAGGAAAGTCAACTCACCTCTTATGGTGCTAGGCATCTTGTCCGAGATCACATATCCTGATATCCAAAGCGAGAGATGTTCGAGAAATCACGTTCGAAGCGAATTCACACGTTGATTCTTCCTTCACTTATTCTCTTATTAATCACTGACTCTGTTATCCACAATTCTGTACGAAAGACCGTGTTTCTGCTTCCGAGCACTGTATCAATTGCACCGACACCCTCACCGCGACGCCTCGGACAAGCGCCGGCGTTCGTCCATATCCGCGATGATCGTGACTATCAAACACCCTCGCGACTACGAGTCCCTGTCCATCGATCGTTGATCTCAACGTTTCCCTTTACAGTCATACGTCCAATCTTGTCTATACGTTTCCCATTTCTATTTCGAACGAACAGATCTATCGAGCCCCGCGAACAAGCACCCAGGGTGGAACAGGTGGCCAAACAATTTCAAAGCTGTACACCTTTCTCACTGATATAACTTGTTGATCCTGGATCCTCTCACTCTGGACCACCTTTCTCTGTCGTAGCTAGCCAAAAGACAACCCAACGATGTACCAGTGTTATCCCAGTTCTTGAATGACCAAGACCATGCCCGGCAATGGAAGCGAGTTCTTTGAAATTGTCACCCTTCGTAGTTACGAAAACGCACCAAACCGCAGAACTGTGAGCCGATAGTGAAATCGCTGCACGGTGACTCGTGTTATCAACGATGCGTGGCGAACGGTCTCGCTTATCGAGCCACGCGAACGCCGTTATCACGGGAACCGTCGCGTGGAAAACTGACCTAAGTGCCTGAAGATAGCCGGCAGCCACAGTTACGCGGAGCTCCTCGACGCAGCTTCTCAATGCTCGGCACTGCACCTTTCCTGTACCCAAATTCGTTGATATCTGTTCTGCTACACGAGTAACCTTCGACGTACTCCAGATGGCTCTGTTCTTCTTCCCCGGGTTTCAAGATGCAATTAATTGGCGGGGACCAAAGGTCCGGCAGATGGGATTGCGTAATCGGTACCGAAGTGCCGTCTCCGTTGCCACTATTCGGTGGTTCCTTCGAGTTCGTGAGCCACGAATGGCCGTGTCCCGGTTCGTCCTCTACCTGTGAACCAAGGTTCGGCGGTGGTCCGGTGGTGGTAGCCGGTGAGTGACTCTACCGTGGCGCAGAGATCCACAGGTGCTCGCCACGGTGCCTCGTACCCTTACCACTACCATCAACCCCCTCCCCTCCAGTGTACCGTAGACTCTTCCGCCTCCACCACCTTCTCCCGTACCCCTACCAGGCTGTCTCGTGCGACAGAACCTCTCCACATAGTGGTATCGTCGCCTCTCTTCATCCTCCCCCTCTACGCATCTGTCTCCCTCTCGGTATCGTTTCTTCTTCCTTTTCTTCGGCCACTTCTTCTCCCTCCTGCTCCTACCCTTCTTCGTCAACTTCTTCCTCGTCTTCCATCTCGTCTCCTTTGTCCGGTTTTTGCTTATCCCCGCAGGCTCCAAGGCTGGCTCTGTTTCTCCACGGTGCGCGCAGCTTTCTTCCGCGACGAGTTCGTCACTCGGATGCACCGTTCACCGTTATTCGCCTCGCACGGCATCCCCTTCGCATTCCTCCCTTCTTCCAGCCTACCGTTGCTCCGGCGCGGCTGCCCCGTTTCATCCGCCGCGCTGTACCCTCGCTAACTGCTCGCCCTTGTCCGCGGAGAGTGTCGCTTTCAAAGAGAAACTCGATGACATCGGGGCGAGGGTGGTGTTCATGAATCCCTCCGAGGCGAGACGCGGCTCAGGTTCTTCATTGACCGTTGGCAAGGTGTTCTTCCCGTGCGTTAGTGTCCGATTTGATCAGAGGCTTCAGAGGGGATGAACTCAACGACGCCGGCGACGTTGCGGTGCTCGTGCCTTCGATTTGGGTCTCCTTCCGTTCCGCGGGCTATCAATCCCTGACGGTCGGTTAATTAAACTCCGTGGCGGAGTTAACGATACCGCGGAATGGGATTAAAACTCAGAGGCCCGAGCGCGATGGATTTTTCGAGTCAACGCCTTAACCAGTACAGTTATTGCAAAACAACCATCTGCGATTCTAAAGAAGGCCACGCTGATTACCCGACCAATTCCGGGCGTGCATCGCTCCTCTAATGAATTGTTCGCGTAATGCCAATTAGCCGCGTGAAAAATCTTAGCGGTATCAAAACCACGTACTGCGAAAAAAGGATGGAACGAGACACGCAGTGATTTTAATCCGAATAAGCTGCACTCCGACTGTTGCATTATATAGACCGCAGTTACGTACTTCGTGTTTTTTTTTTTATTTTTTTATTTTAGCCGTTTTGTTTCGCGCCACTGTTCGCGGAATTTGACGTGTTTGTTTTTAACAGGATTCGTCTCTGTTTATAGATATTGGTACGTTCGTTAAAACAGGGAAACATTCCCAGCGTTATTTTTTATTTCCGAGTAAGCGAAACAATATTCTGTATAAAAGTATCATTGACATGCGAGAATTTGAGAAAATGCATATTGGTATAATAGTCGGAAATGATGCGTAATTCGAAAGTCGTTATTTTCGAGGCGTTACATACAAAAGAGGAAGCCATCGCAAGTACTTACATTACGTCACTATCAAACTCTGTGTTATCCCCAGCAGAAATGTCATAGAGCAGCTCGATCTAGTAAAAAAATATCAAGCAACTTGTGCACCTTGCTGGAAAGAACATCGTGTCAAAGGCAGCACGCAGTGGTAACTCTAACAAAGACATCCTGACCATGGAGGAGACCTGAACGCGGAGCACCGATATCCCGGAAGGGAGTCTATATTCCGGAAGGGCTTATTAACGTCAATACCGTCCGAGCGGTTCGACCTGTTCTCCATTCTCGAAAATCGATGCAGAGGAATCGTCGTTCGTGTGCACGGCCAGTTAACGAATCCCGCGGATTTGCAATAATCTGAAGAGCGAGGAATCGCTGAGGCCAAGCCTGACTGCCTGCCGGCCGAACGTGAATATTCCGATGGTCGTTGACCTCGGGCCGGTCTTTGGCGCCGAACCCAAGGCTAGCCTGACTCCCGCAAAGTGGCAGCTACAGGTATTTAGTCGGGTTGGGTATAGAGAACGTTGTGCTCAGCGATTTTGGATAATCGTGCACCGCCGGTCCCGATAGGAATCGGCAGGGACGCCTGATTGATCGCCAGCGTGTCTCGTTCCCGATCCTCCTTCGCGCGGAAAAACCTACGTCAGGCGCCTGAAAATCCATTGGACGCGACAAATCGCGACTCAAGCCAACGTACATTTCGTTTCATCGAAAATCCCCCCGTCGGGATATATATTCGAACACCGGCACCGTTAGGAATTCGTTAGGATGTGCCTGCTTTTCTGGATATCTATTGCCATCCACGGAAACATTCGTATAATTAGAAATTGAACGCATGATGTACGATCGTCTTCGCTTACGTTCGTGCGCGTCGTATAAGGTATACGTCCCATTAGCTGCTGTCCTCTTTACGGATTTTATTTCTTTCATTGAAGATGATGAATAAAGGAACGGTGGCGACGGAACCGGTAGGATATTGAAATTCGGGATGTTTGATCTTTTGGGTTATTCATCATCTGGTGTGTCATCAAATTCGTGAGTGGTGTTAATGAGTATGTATCGAGTTGTAAGAATAACGTTAAGGGTCTGTCAGCCTATTCCCAGTAACCCAGTTAGTTTCTCATTTTTCTCGCGCGCCAATAAGAGGTGCTTGATTGCAAATGACTATATCTTTACATGTCTGATTACCCTGATTCTCGATTCATTTAACTGGTATTTTAATAATGCGTTAATATTGTACCCATTTAAGGATATTCGTTCGGAAAAAGGGTACACCGAAATACTCCAAAGAACGTGACAGGCGCAAGGTTCAACCAAGCCCAGAGGCCCGGACGGTTTTTCGAGGCTACGCAGCGAAATGTTTTATATTAACCGTCGTTAGATCATAAAGTACACGTCGACGGTCAACGATCTTTGATCTCGACCACGATAAACCCACTGCTGTCGACGGTATTACCGGAAACGGTTAGGAAGCGACGATCGATTTTAACCGCGCGCAACCCCATCGCGATGACCTGGCGACGCGCTATTGGTCGATCCTTCACGAACAATGATTTCGTCGTTTCTTTCGATGATGAAGACCGCCACTGTTTCGAATCTTCCGTTTCACACTTCGCTCGACCGTTGCTCGCCCATCCTTTTTCTCGGGCCTTCTCCCGCAGCTTCCCCCAACTGTTACAGTAATCGCCGAACATGTTCTCAATCTTCAAGTTCGTAGAATTTCAGTTCCGTTCGGCTGTGTTACGGCACGTATCTGACTTCCTGCCGTTGAAAGGCATTCTGACACGGCGTAATTGACGCTTTTCTATTCCCACTGCGTTCTTTGGCTGGAAGAGCCGCGCAAGTGTCGTTGAAATTCTTCAAAAGGTATTGTTCCATCCCGCGATCCCCCGATTTTCTCAGCTTCTAGATTTCGTTCCCAGACTTGGCGACGCCAGTTCTCTACGTAAAAGAGACTTCTCCTGAGATTACAGCGCAGGACAGAATTTTCGTTAACGCGTCAGAATCGCTGTTTCCTGCATCCACCCTTCCGGCCCGCAATCCGGTCCGACTTCTTGTCGCCCGATCCTCTTGCTCTCGCCTACATACGAGGAGAATTATTCCCTCGCTGTAAATAATACCTTCCGCATTGTAATCCCAAGGACATAATTTCGTCCAACTCTCCTCTCTGCGCTGGTACCTACTCCCACATACTGTTGCTAAAAATAACAGAGGCCTCGTCTTCCTCTCCTCCCTATCGTACAATACCGTTTGCAATACGGACAGAAAAATGTCGCGCCATCCCTTTAATCTACACCATCTTCCTCTCTGCTGTCCCGATTATTCTTCCCCCCGTGCTTTACTTCACGAGTTCCATTAATCGAGATCTATTTAGGTACCGATGAAAATCCGCGATTTGAGCCACTTGATTCTTTCGAACCAAGGATGTCGCATAATTGCAGCCATTTTAGTGGCGTTCAATTTAAGTACAATGCATGGTACATTCCAACATCCGAAACCGCACGATTGGAAGCGTTACCTGGCCGCTGAGGCGTATCGATGAAGTCGAGCGTGTCCAAGGAGCGATTCGCGGCGTTTTAGATGCACGGTAATTGTTCCATTGTAGGCCGGGAATGAAGGCGGTTTAACGCGGTAGGCGAAGGAAACGAGCCCCAGGGTGAATGAAACATTAAGATTTCAATCGTATTATTATTGCTCGACTCGGCGAAGAAGCCTCGATTTTAATTGCTCGATTTACGACGTCGTATCGAATACATTTTATAAGCCATAAGTCAATCGATATTCTGTAGAGCGCAAGAGGCTACTGTCTCCCACGGCGATGTAGGATTGTAAATGTAAAAGTGCTGAGTGATCTTTAATTCCACGTCAATACTTTGGGGAGTCGATCTAAGCCACGGAACAAGGGAACCTACTTATGCGAACACATGGAACAGAATAACCCGCATACGGGGCATCCTCCGATGTCAGGCACAAGCGAAGAACACCGCGAGTAAAAGTATCTGCGACCACCTACTAATGCCAGTCACCTCTCGAAAACAGATACTTCAATCACGTCCACGGACGATTACGAAATTTCGTTCCCTATTGAAAGAAGCTATGTTATTTATGATCACGATTGTTGGAAAGTTGCGCCATCAGGTTCGGTCAAACCAACGGGACGACTTGGTCTCGCGCTTTCTGGCTTCCAATGTGTCAGGCCCAGAGTCAAGAACCTCGCCTTCACTTCGACAAACGTCTTGTCCACCGCGGATACTTCATCTTTCTTCGAATAAAGCTAACCTCCGGTGCGTCCAGGTGCGTCAACGTTCTTGTATACACGTCGCCATACATAGGCGTAGGAGTCGCTTAAATAGGGGCCCCATTGTTCGTTTATACGCGTGTACAGAGGTTTTCGATATCGGATCCTGATCTCGAGTTTCTGCCGCGTTACACCGCGGACCCAGCCGATTGTTGTTACCTTGCCTATTGTTCCTCTTGTACTCTCCACAATGCTTAATTTCATTGACTGATGATCGATGAGCATGGGCTACGTGCGTGCAGGAATAGCTGTCCCTCCATTTCTCCTGCCTTTGCGTGCCGCTGGCATTTCCTTCGTTGTCAACGTAATCTTAAGTAATCGCCCTACTATCACCAATGAATATGTAATTGCGCACTGGTTGATAATCTAAGTCGCTCTGTGCTTCCAGTAAATCATCAGAGATGTGGGGGGAATCAGTAACTTGAATCACGATCGCAAGTGGCAATCGAGCAAATGAACGCCACTTAGGCATATAAATATTGAACGGGCCATCTATTTTCTCCAAGTCCATCGAAAAGATTCAATTCAAGTAACAATGAGACGGAGATAAAGGAAAGCTGTCATTAGCGGCCTCGCTACTCGTTGAATATTTATTTCTCCATTCAACGATAATCAAGTTCTTGACCCAGCTCGTTCAATGAACGAAAATATCACGGCGACGGGAATGCGGTACATCACGTGCTATTTATAGCACTTCATTTTGCCCACAGCAATTGTTTATAATCTAACTATAATGCGCCCGATGCTCGTGGCCACCTAGGCTTCTCCATTAAACCTCGTTCCTCTGCGGCTGTGTTTACGATCGATGCTGCACGTGGGCGTGCAGCAGAATGAAAGTACCGGTTGCAGTCCGCAGTCAGCAAGGCGTGATGCATCAACAGAATGAACCTTCCCAAAACTGTGGAAGCCAGCGGCATTGGGACCTGCGGGGTGCAATCTTAATCAGAGTCCCGATGCTCTTTCGTATACATGCTTCCGAATCCATATAGAAATTAACGCGACACGTACAGTTTTCGGGGACCAAGGAATTAGACGCGACCGCGCAAGGGTCTCGGGCCTGAAAACTCGAAGGGGGCCAGCCCCGAGGGGTGAGAATGGAGTGGGAGAGGACAAGAGGCAGCTCATTACCGAGGGTTCTATTCCCACATCCCTCGCAACCCTATCTGCGCATCGGAGTTCTGCCCGAGCATGTGCGCGGTCGATCACGCATGTGGGCGTACGATAGAACGATAGAATACAGGTACCGGACGCGGGTTATACGAATGCAACGCGGGCGAGCGAGCAAGAGAGCAAGCGAGCCGACCAACGAACGAACGAACGGCTTGCAACGGTAAAACGTAACCGTTGTGCCCCCGACTACGAGAGGCCGTGGTGAGAGCGGCCTGGAGAGGGGTCCCCGATGATGTAAGAGAGAGGGACAGGAGGGCCCCGGTGGTGTGTATAGTAGGGGAAATCGACGATGTAACACTGCCACATAGCGGTACAGCATCCCCACCGTTCGCCAAATCATCCTCCGCGAGAGGTTCACGGACACTCGTAATTCGTGGCTATCGCGTGCGCACGGCCACCACTTCTTCCCACCACCCCTCGCTCCTTTTCCCTTTTTGCCCCCTTTTGAATTTCTATGGAACACTGCGACCGGTATTATCGCGCAACAGCCTCTCCTCCTACCCTCGCCCCTCGAGGAACCGGTACTCCACGCTGGTAATCTTATCTATTAAGGCAGTCAATACATTGACGGCTTGTTTTGTTCTATTAGCGGCGCGGAGCCGTGCATCGTGGCACTTTGATCGCGATGAATCACGCGTTTTTCTCGAGACACTTCGTCGCGGAAGCGTGGGACGCCCGAGCTTCGAGGTCCCAGCGACTCGAGCTGCTGGATCGCTGTTTTACATGGGCCAGGATATTCGGAAACGTGAAGGGGATGGCTTTGTGGTGGGGTTGGGAGCTTGGAATGTTTGTATTTAGAGGACCCAATGAGGTACTCCACGGTACTGTTGCGCGAAGGGTGATCGTTGATGACGAAGGGGGTGGATTCAAGAGGGTTGAAATTGACTCGTGCCATGGGCAGCCCGTTCAAAACAGTCGTATTTCTGTTCTTTATAGCTGCGATTTGTAAATAATCTAGATGGAATGTTACGAAGCTCGGGGATTCATTTCAAGCTCCACCCCTCACCTTTCGATACTACTCGCGATATACATAAATGATCGTGTTAGTAAGTTTTGATACAGCGCTGTAACTATTATATAAGATAATGATGCAACTGATGAAGCATTCTAGGATATATTACTTCGGCATTTCACCACGGGACACGCTACTAATTATCCTTCGAACCGTTCGTTTACTCCTTCGCCGTGGAAACTGCTTAGAACCCGACGAAATACTTCTACGACATCGAGAATTCTATCAAACTTTACACTTTCGGGATGAAATTTCGGTAATAAATTTCGTTAGCCCCAGAGGGACGGGGCGGAGTAGCTTCCCGCCTACAGCGCTCGTAAAGCTACCAGCTAGAGTGCTGAGTAGTTTCAATCATTTCAATCACAAAGATCGTAGGGAACCAGTTCTTTTCTCTCTTTTTCGCCCTCGCGATGCACTGTAACCAATAGCTCGGGGAAACCGGTATTTTATCCTAAGGATGCGATGCATTAAATGGCTCGCGGAACGATTATTTGTTTCCTCTTTGCTATCCCTGATTCATGTCCCGTTCCCGCGTAAATGGAGCTGTAAAACGTACCGAACGGCTGGGGAAATCGTTTAAGTCTCGCGGGCTATCGTAACGCGCGCAAGAGAAACTTCGTCGATGGTGTGCGCGCACAGACGAGATTACCATGGGATAGAAAGTTGAGCTTTGTGAAATTTTGGTTTTGGTGCGAGGTAGCTGTCACCGGCACGAGAAATGCGAGCTGAACGAACGGTCGGAGAGCCGTAAAATAGCGAATACGCGTGACTTCGCGATTTTTTAATATTCCTATGCACTGACAGGAAATCGTAACTTCAACGAAGCGTTGGACACTAAATATGTAAACGACCGATATACCACGTGGCACATTTTCTGATAATTTTATTAATAGCAACTCGTTCCTTGGAAGGGTGATGTTGAAACACATTTACATCTACACGTTTAGAGAGTCGGTTCCTCGGTTGTTGGAGGAATTTCAAAAAAGTTATTGGAGAGCATATAAAATTCTAATAAAATAGCAATCGTGGAACAGGATACATCTCTCACATACCATACAATGCGATATTCGACGTTTGCTACTATTGTATTTAGTAATATTCTACATCCGGAACATTACTGTTTCCTCTCCATCGCCAATTTTATTAACTCGTGCTATTGAAACTAGGGAATACAATCCAGGTCATTATTTACTGTCCCGGGATTTTTGAAATTAAAAAAAAAGCCGGGTTCGCGGGATACCGTATCTAGGGATTGTGTTCCCTAATTGAAACTGTTCGCAGTCTCAACACTTCGGAATAGCTTCAGTATCCACGCTCCACTTCTATTAAAACCAGGGGAATTTCCCTCGGATCCAAGCTCACCCTACGCAACGACGCGATAGAAACGAAACGTGGAAGATTTCGCACGCAACGTGTAATTTCGGGCATGGGTCTCGGTATTATTGATGAGTTCGATTCGTGGAATCGATCGGGAATAATATCCCAACAGTGGGGGGTATCGGCGAGAGGGGTTGGGGTCGGGGGAAGGGAATCACGACGCCCACGGCAATCAACGGTACATTGCACTCGCTCGTAATGCCCTGCGCTGCGTAAGTACCATACAACAATATACGTTAAATAACAGGTTTACGTATAAACAAGCAGAGTTTGGCAGTCCACGGGGAGGAGTGGCGGGGACCAAGGGGAGGGATTGACTCCCGTCGAAATTCTCTTGGTAGCGATCGAAACGCTGAAGAAACGTTTGATTGCTTGTCCAGTTATTCGCGCAATTTTGCACGTGGCAAGCATGCAGAACACGCAAAGAAATTTGCATTTCACGTAGCCCTGGCGAGGTGGGGGAGGGCGATTAAATTGGAGACCACATGACAATCGCGGGGAAGAATCCGACGTAACCTGTTCCTCGAGGAAGACTGTGATTGATTAAGGAAACTGATTGCCCATTAAAATAGCAAGTGGCACAATTCAACTTACGTATCGTTACTAATAAAATGATTTTTTAGTCGGACATCTCTGTTGCAATATTCCGTTCCCACCCGCGAACATCGATCGACGTGCAATCACGGCCGATTATTGAATTGGAATCACAGCCCGTTCAAATATTTATTCAAGAACCCGATTAATTAGCGGTTTCAGGTAGAGATAAATAATTGCGGCACGTTAATGGCCCTAATGAACGAACCTCGAACTGGATCGATGCGGATTAATGTAAGCGGGATGTATAACGCCGTAATCATCGTGCAATTAATTGGAACTTTCGGTCTTGTAATTATCGTGGTGCTCGATATCGCGGTATTCGCTCGATATACGTGTGGACAGTTATTGCTGTCGTGATATCCGCGTGCGTGGAAAATGATGGTATTGCCAGGTTACAACCCCTCTGACGCGTGCAACTGTTCTCTGGCGAAGTTTCGGGTAGATAGAGCATAGGTAAGGCGTGTTTCAGCGACCAACTATATATGACTTGCTTTCATCCATATGTTACATGCATTTCTACCTAATATTGTGTGTTTTAGTACAACGAGAATCGGGTGGTCGTTCAAGAGTAGCGACTGTACCATATACCCCTACTGCATCATTTAGCTTTCCTTGATCAGGATTATTCCACAATGTCGCCTAATTATAGATACCTAATAACGAACCCCGCTCACACATCGTTCGAATATTATCTTTCATCGTTTTAGACAAATCGGTGGATATGTTCTCTTTCGATTGGAGGAGCGAGATGGTGTAATATAAAATCTAGTCCATACCCGATGTGAATCGCAGGGGCGGAAATAGCAGCTCGAGTACCCGCGTAACTTTACTTGGACTATACATAGATGACACCCGTCAATACATAGGTGATGTTGAGGGTTGGATCGACGCCATCGATTTTGGATATTCCCGGTGAAGAAACTGTTCTATGCTGGTCCACCTGGAACTATAATAAAACCGACGGTAGCTACAAGAGCTTTGGTTGCGTTGGTTACTGCGCCACTGTGGTATTATGAATATAATGCTTCATTTAAGCTCACAGATAAAGTATGTTCAATATGATGCAACTTATTGATTAACAATTCTTTTCCGTTAGGGAAGAGTTGAAGGGGCGAATTATAGTCGCTTGAAAGAATTTGCAGATGTTAGTGCCACCAGTGTGCACTGAGTTGCAGTTGAACGTGAATCAACGGAACAGATACGTGGAAGGTAATGCAGGCTGGGAGAAACTTTGTGGACAACCGCCTGCCTGATCAGTCGATGATAATTTAGAAACCCTGAGACCATTGTTTCAGCATCGACGAAGTATAGAATAGACCTATCACCCCGATGTAACTTTGGGCGAATTCCACTTACGCCCAAATCGTCCGTGATCTTCATTAAGGTAGCTTTTCCCGCACGCGACTCAACGCAACGTCAAGAATTTCCAAATCGATTTTCTCGAAAATGAAGCGCACTATCAAAAAATTGTATTCCTTTTTCTCGACTCATTTACTTGTTACAAGTAGAAAAGGAAGAGTAACTTTTTTTTATATCGCACTTAATTTTCGAGAAAATCAACTTTGAAACTATTAACGTTGCCCCCAGTCGTGTTTACGAAAACCTACCTTAATGAAAATCACTTTCGATTTCGGCGGCAGCAAATTTTCCTCAATCGCTTTTGCAGCTTCTGCTATATCGGGGGGCGTGTGGTAGTATCCCGTGTCACTATCACCCTTATTATCACTCATTTTATCTTTTAATGAAAAGAGGTGCTTTGACAGTTGTAATGTCAAGATAAACAGACATGATCGGTATCGATTAGTCGACCAATTGCCTCTTCATACCACAGGGTAACGCCATGCTCACTCAGCTCGGAAACTCAAGTTTCCTTGGGAGCAAAGTAAAAAAATTGCGAATACGCACGCGCGTAAAGTCTTCTTCCCTCGGGAGAAAAGTAGAAAACGCGAATACGTCTGAAATTGTTCATTTTGTTCTCGCACAGTAGGCGTAGAAAAACGCCCCTTATCATGCAGGTGTTGAAAGATAATAATTTGTTAATATTTTTATCATCATGAAAAAATCTGTATTGTATTTATCAGATTATTGTAATGAAATGAAACCACATACGACGCAGTTTGATACGAGGAAGGTGAGGCAAAGATTGTCACACAGGGAATTATGATAATAACATGTTCTTTTAAAGCCCGGAGTGTCGACCGCATTTTTTACGAATTTATTTCTCGAAAACGGCAGAGAGTTGCTCCTCCCTACTTTCTGAACGAAAAACTAGGACCACAGTTTGCGACTTCCCCTTGTCAGTCACGGAGATCCTTCCTCGTTCTGTCTTGGTCCTCCACCACGCTTGCGCTAAGCAGTAACTACTTAGTGCGTCGCTATATAAACGCGGCCACTTGTTGAACGACTTGCATTCCACCGATTCTCCTCAACCGTGGATATATCTGTTCCTCGACTATCGAAATTTGTCTCCGCAGTCGTTTAAGAAGTGATCGCGACGCAGTTACTCTTAACAAATTCGCCTGTTTGCGCGCCCTTAAATCACAACGCACCTTGCTGCAACTCATCGCCGTGCGACTCGAATCTCCCAACAAGGTCAGGTTTTTCACAATACTACTTAACCCTACACATCCTTTAACATTCCACAATCTCCAAAACCGCAGGGAATCCTTTTATAATGTCCGAGGATTGTTCGACATCCTATTAGAGCGATAATAATATTCCTAGACTAAAGGTCCAGTTCCTCCCCTCAAGTTTCGAAAATTTCTCAATGATACATCGAGGAATCGTCTCGTTATAAAAGTGTTTGTAGACACAAATTCAAAGAAAATTGCGTACTGTCTTGTAAAATCTTCTGAAATAGAATATAACTCTAGTTCGACTATGCCGCTGGAGCTCTAAATTTTTAATTTGCCATTCAGAAAATTGAATCAGAAGAATTCGAGTAATTCTCTTCGAGTAAGCTAAGTTTCACCTAAATGTCTCTAAAAAGTGTCTCTGATGCGTTAAAAGAGAAGCACGCTTCTTTAATCCATCAGATTCCACTTTATTATTCGTGTCCAAGGATCCAATAAAGATCTACGCTCGAAAGCTGAAAGAGAATGTAAGAATTGTCCACCGAGACACCGATTCATTTACTCTACGCGTATGAATCCTGAAACCCTTCTTCGATCAATCGAAGTACCAAGAGGATGCCAGAATCAGACGAGCTCTGATTTCCATCCTGTGGAATTTTTATTTTTCCGGCGAAACCGCGAATCGGTATCAGGTACCAGCCGCTCGTGTTCACACGTAAGCAGTCGGCATCGCTGATAAATCCTTCGAATCGCGCACGAATACTGAAAGCTACGGGAAATTACAAAAGTCGGAAACGGAAACGGTGGAAGGACGAGCTTTTAATATCGTCGAGCGTCATTCTGGCTTAAGCCCGAGATCCTCGCGGCTGTCGATGTTCGATTTTCCATTTTACGCCTCGTGTAGGACTGCCGGATCTTTTATTTTCTTGCGTGTAATCGGTGCTTGATAACATCTCGATCGTCCCCCCTCGTGGATCCTATTCACGAGACTGAGATATCGTTGGCGAATGTAAGACGCGAATTGGAGGTGTCAGGGAGAAACCAAGGCATCGTAAAATATAATATATTGTTCTGGTATTCTAATATTAATTGCTCGTTTCTTTTCCCGATATAATATGGTGGGGATATGCTTTTTGGAAACTCTGCTTTAGTAATCTTTGTTTGACAGCGAATACGGAAGTTAACTTAGTGCGTAAGAGTAACATGTACGAGTGTTATGAAATATTCAAACATTTACGATGTTTGCTCCCATACGGGATTCAGTTTGGAAACTCAGCTGGACGGCTGACTTGACCAGTCGTTAACTTCTCGATCCTTCTTGCATAACAACTTCGGATTTCCGTGATGCTCGCGAGTGGGATTCTCTGTTTCCCGGAACAGGATTAAGTAATATCTGGGAAGAAGCCATCCCTAATTACTGTATTCTCTTACGGCTGCTCATTTGAATTACACCTGCGCAATTTAACTTCAGACCTACACAAGCCTACTTAATTCTCGCTCGCGATTACCTGTCTTAACAATAATTTCACGATGCTCAATAGCGAATCAATCAAGTTTCTCGAGTGTTCTGCACACCTCTATTCCACTTTCAGCTAAACCAAAATCTAGAATCGAAGAATAGGGAGAATCGAAGCGGGTGAGATCGATGATTCGAACCGAGAAGAATGGTTTAGAAGAACAATTTAGTTCTAGGCCGCGAGGAGCCTTGTGACACTAGCCTAATAAGCTCTGGGCCCATGTGACGTCCGATCGATGATGAATCCGTACAAATCATTCGAGCGAGTACCTATCGCGTAGCGTTAAAGTTCGACGCTAGGTCAACACGCATAGGCCGACTAAGCAAGTGCACCTAGTCATTACGCTCGCTGAAATCCGCCGCATCGCTGCCAAGCTAAGCTCGCGGTAGAATTGTCGCGATTCCTCTGCCGCGAATTGCCATTTTAAACAGTGAACACCAATTAAACGTCACCACATGCGCCTGATTCGGTGCCATCGAAATTTCGAGATTTGGCTGTTGTGAGGTTCAACGGTGAGCGAATCAATCTTGACTTTAACAAAGAATTTTCCACGTGAAAATTCTCGTGGATTAATTTGTTCGCTAGTGAAATTAATACAAAGTGTGATAACATTCATCGGGAGGAAGTATAATCGGATGATTTCTATTTCAATATTTCCTCATTCGAAGGGCAAGGGGAAAAAAAGGGGACGTCCATTTTTCATAATTTGCTATTTATAGCATATTTTGTTGGTGGCAACTGGGACTGCCGAACTGTCCAATCTCAAACGGTTATAAAGTTCAAATACCCCGTAAGATAACGTTAAAAATTTGGTATACTGATAATAAGTAGTTTGAAAACAGGAAATGTCCACTCTGCAGTAGAGCAAAATACGGAATGTCATACGGAAAACAAGAGATTATTTAAGAAGAAAATTATATAAGAAAATTAAATTCACCGAAGCTTGCTTCTTTACTGATGGACTGGAGTATCTATTAAAAAACTTAATTTTATCGATAAAACTGTTTCGTGACATTCCCTGTATTTTCCTTTATCCTGCATCTCATCTCGAGGCTTACGTATCACATGCATTATAGCGCACACGTTGCTTTCGTTACAGATAATATGAATCTAGAAGAGTACCGCAAGCATGGTAAGTAAAAGCATCTATTTATTCTGACGCTATTCCAAACAAGATTGCATGCCTTCAAACATTCGTCAATTACTTTGCTACAACGTGCAATAGATACAATAGGGAAAGAATTTAGTAACAGACTCAACGGCTGATATCTGTGAAACCTCGTTATTATAGTTGGCAATGCAATGTCTTGCATTATGCACCTTGTACGTACTTGCGCAAACCTTGTAACCTTGCACGCGAGCGAGCAGAAATGCATAAAAGAAGGGGCTCATGATAAGCCCATCGGATACGTTTCGAGGCGTTAAAACGGCGCCAATAAAGCGAGATCACCGAACCGGGAGCAAGTCTATGGGGATTTTATGGATTCGATACTGTTTCCAATACGGTCCACGCTAGATTCTGTCTTTACAGTCCTAAATCCTAGGCGAAGGATTCCAGCGTGATTTCCCTTTTCCTTGGATCCAATTTCGTATGGGAGAATCCATCCCTCTGTCCACCCTGCGCTCCCTAATGCCAATAAAACTAGTAACGTCTATGCAAACGCCTACCATTCGAGCTTTAAACGTAGCACGTCGCTGTCAGCGCGATACAGTTTGTATCCATTCGCTATTGGATACTAGGTGGACTAAATGCAGTCCGAAGAATAATGGACGTTTAGGGGAGCGTGTTTAAATTCTGATCTTTAAGGTACGTTTAAATAACACGAATCGAATTGCATTGTCGCTTAAGATGTACGTCGCCAAACGAATCGGGAGTGAAACAAAGAGGGTGTTCAGGAGCAACTACGGCACCGACGGAAGTGTTTTTCCCCGGTATACTTCAGAGCGGAAGACCTCGAGTACGGGGACCAGAGATAATCGGTTTAAGGTTTTCTATCGATGTTAAATAATTGTTCTCGCTCGTTGAAAGTCGGCATCCAACCTTCGTTTCCGAGAATAACCATTCTATTTTCTGGGACTTAAGAGTTTGTTGGGAGATTTCTCGTTATTTATTTCCACTTAAAGGCGATGTTCTTTGATATAGCATAAAGTTAGACGAAGGTTCCTGTGTTTCCAAAACACCAGTCGCATCGACAATTCATTCCCTACTGCTTCCAACACGCTTTTACATATACCTAAGACAGAAACTAGACAAGATCACAGGCAAATACCACTGGAAAACAGATATAACAGTCTAACAGCTGCAAGGTCTTTGAAGATCCATCTAAATATTCTGAAACCTCTGCGGAAAATCATGGACTCTACGAATATTGCATTTCTGTCGATCATTCAGAGGTTCAGAGGAACGATAATAATGTTGAAGGTACAATTGCAATGCTGAACATTACGAGGATAGAATGTCAATAGACAATGGAGAGATAATATATAGAATTTCGACGTATATAGAAATTGGATTAATAAGACCACGTAAGTTCACACTACTAACGCTTCGTGACATGGCTTTAAACCGTCAGGAAAAGAAATGGTGGATTACATCGCCGATTACCTGGCGAATATTCGATCGAGGCGCGTTTACCCGGCGGTTTCACCGGGTTACCTGAGGAACGTCCTGCCAGCGTCGGCTCCTGTGGATGGCGAGCCTTGGGAGGACATATTCGTCGACGTCGAGAAGTGCATCATGCCAGGGGTCACGCATTGGCAGAGTCCTCATATGCACGCTTACTTTCCAGCCCTGAATTCTCCAGCTAGCCTGCTAGCCGACATGCTGGCCGATGCGATCAATTGTCTTGGATTTACCTGGGTAAGAACGATGTGACTACCATTTCCGTAGAATCCTGAAACAACCTCTGTTCCAAAGGATTCCCTTTGCTCGATATTAAACCTATTGCATCACAATGTGGTATGGTTTGTAAACTCGTTTCTCAGAGAGATAGCTTAGAAGTTTTATGGACTGACTAAGGAGGCAGGCGTTTCACGATTGAAGGCTCGAGCTTGAACTTGGGAATTGAATTGAATTTGAATTTGGGGTGACAGTTTTGAGTAGCGATGAAGCTTCTGATACGTTGGAATGATAATGCATCGAGCGAAACGATTTTAGTTCCGTTTTGAAAGATTCGGGAAGCAATACAGGTTTAGAATACTGGAAAAGCAATGTAATTGCCATTATCCTCGGGGGTGAAGATCAACAGCGGATCTGGATTCCGAGTGAATCGGGTGTAGGAACTTTCTCATGGAGCTCAGAAGTTGCATCATTCATATCGAACGTTTTGTCCGCTGCTGTTAATATGCGTTTCCACTCTCAACGGCCTCCAAAGGGAGGGCGCTTTGAAACTACCCCTACAGCAATAAATGCGGCAAATTACTGTCTAACATTCTCCCAATTTTGGTACAATCGTACAACCCCAACTTCTTATCACCAACTGTATTGGCAATTTTATCGATCTTCAAGCACAATTAATCAAACGAATCAACAAATCAAGCCTCGCGAGAATCCCATTAGCATCACTTAAGGGGGAATCTTGTGTAAAAGGCATAAAAAGGGTCAAGATTGGGAATTTTTTCCAAAGAGCCAGTGCAACGAATCTTTTTTTCAAAACTTTTGGGATATGTTTGTGTACGTGTAGACGAATAAACAAAATTTGTTACGTTACAAAGTGACTGCTGATTATGGCTAGGTTTTGGCGTCCGTTGCATTCAACTACAACGAAAAATGAAAGCAGTTTCTATTCTGTATGAAATTACGCTGTTGATGTAGCCGTGGGGGGATGAAAAAAGTGTGTAAAAATGTTCTGTGCAGGCCTTGAAAATTTGAATTTCAGCCGTACGCTTTATGAACACGTTTTCCACGTAACATACTATCGATTAAACCCCCAAAAAATTTGTATTTTTTCGACCGGTTACGCAAGTTTCCCTCCTCAACTATCGATTTTGCACACTGCGTGCAGCTATTTTACCGCAACGCAACCATCATTTTAACCACAATTGTCGTTCCATTCTATTTATTAACCGTGAAACCCTCGGTTTCGATTCGTGCGAACGAAAAGGCCTCGAGTCCCGCGTGCACGGAGCTGGAGACCATCGTAATGAATTGGCTTGGGAAAATGATCGGTCTGCCTGAAGAATTCCTGCACCGTCCAGGAGGATCTGGCGGCGGTGGCGTGATACAAACGACCGCGTCGGAAGCCACTCTCGTTTGCTTACTCGCAGCGAGAACCCGAGCCATTAGGGATGTGCAGCAAAACGAGCCAGACCGTTTACCAGCCGAGATTAATTCGCGTCTTGTCGCGTATTGCTCTGACCAAGTAAGTGTTTCCACTTTGAATCCGCCCCCCCAATACAGCTGCTATTATTCTTTCAAAGTGTTTCCTTTCATGGGAGGCTCTGAAAAATTGATATCCCCTCGTGGACACTGGTCGCGAAAATTTCTTGCAGTATTGTCACAGAGTGGCGTTTCTATGAATTAGTATTTATGATCGAAGTGGATTAAGTGGGTAGTTTGCGGTGTTTTATTAATGCGTGTGTACTGCAGGCTCATTCCAGCGTGGAGAAAGCTGGACTGATAGGCTTGGTGCGAATGAAGTACATCGAATCTGACGACGAGCTCAGTATGAGAGGAGAAGCCTTACTCGAGGCGATAACGAACGACAGAGCTGAGGGGCTGCTTCCTTTTTATGTGAGTATCACTCGTGGATAATCTACTACTTTCGACTTTGCTTCAAAGCCAAGGAGCAATGACGATGCGAATGCTTTGACACGGGAAGTGTTGGAAAATGGGGTCTTCAATTCTTGCAATTAGGGAGTATACACTAAGTACACATTGAACTGGCGGAGAAATGATTTCCGAACTATACTTATTGGTCGATTTAGCGAGCATCGAGAATCTTGTTTCAACAATCGCTTTGTGGCCTATCTGGGCTGAAGATTTATTGTTCCCTTACGTTGGAGTTTGATTGAATGGTAATACAATGCACACGGTGCTATAAGAATCCTGTAACATTCTGTGTAAAGCGATCCCTAAGAGAAAACATGTAGCTTTCTTGTCCAATCAACGTCATTAAGGTGGATAGCTGTAGTGCGGTATAAAAAGATCGACCTACAAATTAACCTTGTCAGAGTTGTTACTAGTTGCGGGTAGAAAAGAGGGCGGACATGACGTTGCAAGGCGGATTTGTCTTTTCGCTAGTTGGTCCCGGAGGAACGCGACTAGCGAGTGACTCCCTCTATTTTTCAACCTAGCAAATCCATGGCAAGGTAAATTATTGCCTTCGAAAGAAAGTAATTTCCGCCGTCGCACTGCGATCCTTTGATCAGGAATGGGCGGACTGAACATGCGCGATGTTAATTAAAAATCAAATTATTGGCCTTTACAGGGCAGAAAGGATGAGACGTTGCTTTGCATTGTTTACTGACAATTTTTTTACTTCTTTAGTATATACCTTTTTATTTATTTACGAAGGTGTGCGCTACTCTGGGCACAACTGGTGCCTGTGCCTTCGACAATCTCAAAGAAGTTGGCCAAGTGTGTAAGTAGAGATTAATATATCTTTCGCTTCTATCTTCCAACGGAACAGAGACATTCTAAGCGGTGTTTCATTATTATGGATCTTGAAATCTCCTGCCATAAATCGGACATACAGAAAGCTATTAAAGTAACGAGTAACCAATTACGAAATCCCGCATTCTTTTCGCTTCATGAACCGATTACGATACATCATGTATGAAACTGGTACCGCCTGGGCTGCTTTAGTGTCGCATTTAAATGAGACGGATTTTTCTTGGCCGATAGGTGTGGAAAATGGGCTCTGGTTGCACGTGGACGCAGCCTACGCAGGCAGTGCATTCGTGTGCCCCGAATTCCGCGGTTGGATCGAAGGAATAGAGAACGCCGATTCGATTGCATTCAATCCTAGCAAGTGGCTGATGGTGCACTTCGATTGCACCGCTATGTGGTGAGTCACAGCGCGGATGAATATGAATTTTATCTCAATACGTTACCTCGGGCTTCTAGCGCCAATAAAAGGATATTCGTACGAAGGGGTGCGAGGGAAATAGGGGAGGAACTTTGCAAATTGTCGAATCGCGGCGAGTTCGATAAATTCGTAAGCGCGGGGCATTGTAGCCCCTCGTTCTGTCCCTCTCGGGATTTATAGGTTGGACAGCGGAAGCAGAATCGGTTTTTTCATTCCTCCTGCAATTTCCGTCGACATAATTCACAATCTTTCGGGACGATGTTTGAGTGTCTTTTAAAGCCGATAACGCGTGGTGCGAGTAAATCGAACGGTCCGTTGCTTTGACATAAATCACTCTCGAGTGAAATCTAATAGATTTTCTGAGGCAATGATATCCTCTGTGCTTCTAAGAAATAACGAAATGCTCCGTTTAATTAAATCTCGGGAATGTGGATTCTTTGAACGAATTACGATGTTATAGAGGACAGAGGGTTAATTCGAAATGCCAACGAGTCAATCGACTGTGTTAAATGGGATTGGGAACAAAAAAATAAGAAACACTCGATTCACAGAGGAGAGGATCGGGCGTAAAGTAACGACCCTATAGAAAGATTGACTGGCAATAATTTCTGCGGCTCTTTCAGGGTGAAAAGCAGCCAAGCTCTTCACAGAACTTTCAACGTGGACCCGTTGTACCTGAAGCATGAAAATTCAGGTAACCGAGGAGGAATATTTTCCCGTATTGCCATTAAATATGCGTTCCCAGTCCAGCCGAGCGCGATGATCGATTAAACGCGGTGTCTAATTTATTTGCAGGGCTTGCTATCGATTATATGGTAACTGGTTGATAAAGTCTCAACAATATTATGAAGTATATGTTAGTGCAATTTTATAACACATTTACATCACTGTTCATTGTTTTAGCACTGGCAAATCCCGCTGTCGAAGAGATTCAGGGCCTTGAAATTGTGGTTCGTCATTAGAAATTACGGAATCACTGGCCTTCAGAAGCATATTCGCGAGGTTTCTATTACATCACACCTTTCTCGTATTACAATGTGCAACTAAAGCTATACTGCTGGATACTAGGTATCGTTTGCCGATCGGTCACGCGAGAAGTTAAACGAAATTCATGTAAAGTAGATAGCGCATCACCTGACACATACATGGCATTGTTTTAAATTATCAATTATTAGTTAGAAGAAGATGGTGTGTTTGTTTCAAATTTAAGAATTAGTAAACGCGCGACTATTCAAAGCGACAAAGTTTATCACGAAGAAAATGTGTTGCAATAAATTAGCCCTCGTTATAAATTGTCTAAAGTTGTATCTAAATTTCGCATATTCAAATTGTTTTCTCTGTCTTATTTACTTCTTACATGATTTTTAAGAAAATTGTGTATGTCATTTCTTGGACATTTATGTTTCAACTAGTCTATACATAATCATATACTCGGCAGAAAATAGTGTCAAGCAGTATATGCATACACTTGCAATGGAGTTTCTTAACGCAACTTTATCGCGCGAACTCGGCAGAGCAAACACACTCGCCTGAGTATTTGCCTAAATTGTGTCCATTCTCTATTATTTGCATTATTTTAAATTTCCAAACGACGCAATCTTTCTTTGGATTTTATTAACTGAGCAGGAAGCACGCGCCTTTCAGTGGACAAATATTTAATGAATTAAAAATGCTTGAGCCAAAAAAAAAGTCGTGTATAGAAAAATCTTAATATATCAACATTTCTAGTCAGTTGCAAACGTTGGCGCTGATTCGATGTATTTTACATACATTTGCATAAAGAAATGTCGTTGCAAGTGTGCAGAAAGCCTAGGATCGATCTTAATTATCAACAATTCCATTCAAACACTAACTCTAGGGCGTTAGACTGGCACAAAAATTCGAAGCGCTAGTTTTAGCGGATTCGCGCTTCGAGATCCCTGCAACGAGACATTTGGGGCTCGTCGTGTTTCGACTTCGCGGCGAGAATACGCTAACGGAGCGTTTGCTGAAGAAGATGAATTCAAGGGGTCGTGTACACTGTGTGCCAGCTGCTTTACACGGGAAATATGTGATTAGATTCACTGTCACCTCGACCAAGTAAGTTAACATTATCTCTGCTACAAAAAAAACGAAGCAGAAAAGAGCGTAAGAATCGATAAACCGTTGTACGCCTTTATGCGAGCTGATTTAAAAGAATTGCAGACTAATGTGACTGCTAATAACAGATTGGTAATCTTCGAGAACTCGGCTGCTCCATAAAAATTTCCTTTCGATTATTTTACTTTCGACTTCAACTGAAACATAATTCTTCTACTCTGAATCTCACTGGATATTCATGATATTACCATCAATGCTATTAATTTCAAATTGATTGATTTGCGGTCTTTCTTATAATTTTGCTGCAACTGTAGCACAACTAACGAGGACATCTTAAGGGACTGGGCCGAGATACGAAGCACGGCTAACGAGATCATAGGGGATGCTTCAGGTTCACCTGTACGAGCAAGAGTTCCACTCGCAGGTAACACAGAACAGAAATGTAGACCATTCGAATTGATTTGATGCAATCGATTCTTTAAAGTGAGAAGCCAAATATTGTGCATACACACACACAGAGATATTGCACGCTGCTCAAAAAAATCTAGAGCATAAGCCTGCTCCTCATTGAAACTCTGTTTCAGCTTTCTAGATCGAACCAAGTTTTATTTATTTAACATTATTCTTTTTTTTAGCATTTATTCGCGAGGGAATAAACCAGAAGGTTTTTGCAGGAAACAAGATCTCGTAGATCAAATGAAAAGTTTAAGAAACCTTCTTATTCTTTGTATATTTTCATTACCCTGGTTGGGTTATCGTTTGGGAAACTAATGTTCTTCCTTACTTCTGTGACTTTATTCCTAGAAGTTTGGTATTCGAATTCCAAGACTCTAATGTTGTGTTAATAACATCGGAGCGAGTATTAGATTCGATAACGCACATGGTAGACGATGTTAACGTTCCTAGAGTGCATATATGTAAATGAAGTATATTTATAAGTATTCAGTCTGATAATACAGGATTCCCCTTATTATTTGCGTAACGTATAAGACATTGTTAATTGTCTATCTCGGCTCGCTTATCAACTTAGGTTTGCAATCTACGCTAAACAGCCTGTACGAACGATAATAAACAATCTTGTGTCTAATCACGTCGTTTCGCTTTTCTTTTTGTTCTTTCTGTAAAAATGCACTGTCTATCATTTTCGGAGCACAGAATGCTCAGGTAAGACGAGTTTTTAATCATTTCTCGTTCTGTCCCTCGTGTCTTACGTTGGCCCAACCATTCTAATTGCAATTCAATTATCAGCTGCAATGTGATTCACCCAGCAATAATAATAATGCGAATAAAATATATAAGCAATAATTTCGACTTACAGACACCCGAGAGAAGAACGAAAATTTCGGCTCTAGCCTGCTGCTGGCTAATTCGCCGATGTCGCCGAAAATTGTGAATGGCAGCTTCGCTGCTATATACGACACGGCCGATGTATTCGAAGAATGCACGAAGGCGTTCGGCCAACTACGACTGGAAGCCAGGGATAGCCCAGGTAAACATTAAAAGAGAAGAGGTCATCCAAGAGGTCTTACTTCAACATTTCAATTCCGTCCTTCTATGTTACGGTTTCAAAGTATTTCCAAGAAAGTCGTGAAGGGTAAATACATGAAAACCACCGAGTGCTCGTAACGTAAACACGAGTCAGCAACGGACATTAACCTTCTGTTGAAAATAATCCGCAGTCCCCGCTGAACGGGATGAATGAATCGTGAAAAGACTACGTAAGAGCAATAATACTCCGAAAACGTGTCCCCTTTAATATACGTGAATGTGGAATATTTCCTGAGCGAATATTTTTCGCGTGGAAATACCACCCAGCGCCGTCTGGCGCCGAAGACGACAAGTAGCGGAAAAGAGGAAATTCTGCCTCTCTTTGGACGCGGAAAGCTGCATTACGGAGCACAGAAGGCGAAAATACAGTATTATTTCGAATTCACGGCGATTGGATTCGCTTCGAGTATCAATCTGGCTACAGCGTAGCCTCTGGATGGCACAGATTATCTGATTCAGATTATTCTCAATCGAGTATCGAGAGGAACAAAGAGAGCATTGATTGAACAATTATTACGAAAATGTGATAAGTAATACATGTGCAGAATCGTGATACTGTTCAATATTCTTTAAGACAAGCAGTTCTTAACTACATAGCAGTTTCCAAATCGAGGAAATTAAAATACTATTCGTACAATGTGGTATGCATGCTGCGCAGTGCACAGTGTCCAAAACCCAACTATACCCTCTTGAATATTAGATTGCAATATACTTACACAAAACACGCAAACTGTGGCGAAGGGACGGCCGACTCGACTCTGGAGGTTGAGGGCTCGTGATTCTGCAATAATCCAAGGGCACATACCCAGTGGCGGATTTAAGAAAAAAGGCCCAGGTGGTAAACGTTCTGAGGGGCCCATTTTTCAGGGAAATAAAGCGGTAGTTTACTAAAAACGGGCTCAGTGTAATAATACAGAGAAAAAAATATACTTTGGATAAAGTCGTAATTTCTTTTAAGGGTGGGGCCCGAGGGGGCCTTCTGAGCAGGAGCCCAAGTGGCAACTGCTCATCGGCCACCCTGTTAAATCCGCCACCGCACGCACCAAAATTAACACTCACTTTTCACTACAGTCTCGCGACGAAGAGCAGCGCGGTTTCAATTCTGGCGAGACTCAACTTCAACTCAGACTTTTAACTCGCGCTGCTTCGGAAGCTTTCGTCGTTGCGCGGGGCGACTCGGCGCGCACTGTAGCATTATTCAAACGCTACTTTCGACCGTCTCGCGATGATGTAGATTTAATTCTTGAAATTAGGCTGGTTTAATCGGAGAATTTACTCGTCAGCTGTTAGATGCAATATACGATCTTATTAGTGTAATAGTGTAGGTCACGTGGGTATTAAAAGCGTGCGAAGTAGCGATTTTAGTAATACTTAAAAACCTTTCAAATCTATGCACAAATTAAATGCGTATGCATTATTTTTCATAAAAATAGAATAAGAATTGTTCAAGACTTATTGATAATTTTATTTCTGATTGTTCCTTTTGTTTCTATTTGCAGCTATGCGACGCCGTATCCGCGGGATTCTCATGTCAGGGAAGCAGTTCTCTTTAGATTCGCGTATGGATCTCGTGCAGGTGAAGAATATTCATTTATTTATAATTATTAGTAGGAAGAAAAAAGAAATAGAACTCTAATACACTCTCCCCACTTTCCCACTTGCGACTCTCAGCAGCTCTGCTCCTTTGTAGTTCGCTAATTTTTCACACGCGGGTTAAGTTCAATTAAAATATTAATACTGTTATTCTTGTTTCAGGGGTATGCTTGCTGTCGCCCTGCCATAGACATGTCCTCTGAATTGCCTCTGCAAGAGGACGAGGATTCCTCTGCCACCGGTGAAACAGGATTGGACGCCAATCGATCCGATAATGGCGAGTGGCATTAATTAACCACAGTACAATAATTAATTAACAACCTCGTCGAAGTGTGCAGTAAATTTCTGAAATCTTCTCTCAAGCTTTACCTGTCCTTTTAGGCGCTTCTGGCGAATGTTCGACGTCAGAGCAGGACCTGCAAGGCACGATGAAGGCGGAGAAGCTTTTAAAGAAGCAGAACTCTAAAGCTCGCTCGAATTACGTGAACGACTCGGGAAAAATTGGTCCTCAGGATTGTTCGAACGTTCTAACGTCTCTGCTTACGACGGAAGCGAATCTTCCAAGGAGCGAAACGATAGCCGCGATCGGGCATCGTCCGTGTACTGGCGATTTGTCGACAGTTCGCGGCCAACACGAGACTCCTGGCAACGGAAACGAGGAGGACGAAGCTCTCTGCAGGAAATGTGGCCACTGTATGAAGAGAGAATAAAGTTAGTCGAGTACACGTAATTGGAATCACGCCAGTCCACGGCTGACCGTGTTCCTTCGCGTCTTCGATGAATTCTGTGTTGTTCAAATTAAGCGATAAGTTGTTGGAATGAAAGTAATCAACTGCGATAATAAATATAAATCTCAAGTTACTGTCCAAACGCACCGCCTTTTCTTTCCCTTCGCTCCTTTCTCCGGCATCGAAAGGAAGGACTCTGAAATTAACACTTCCGAGACACAAGCAAGTAACTCCAATGACATATAAACTTTATTGTACATCGCGATACGACATGACAATGTGTGTCAGGCCAAACTAGGCCTTCGATTATTTCCCCATCTTCGGTGCCCGAAAACCTCGCCCGAAACGCAGCTCTCCTTAATGCGGACCGGTGAGCGTAATCGTAACAATTATCCTTATAATTCCCTCGTTATAATAGCGATCCGCGTGACGAAAATATTGCTTCGAAGTGACATAAAGAGAAGGGAGAAACGTATATTTACACATACATGTATATTTGTTATTGAGGTAAGTGAATAAAATATCACGTTTCGCATCTCATACTCTAATTGTATTCGCGTTAACAATCAAATCGCAATGGTACAACGCACTCTTAGAATTGCCTGCCTTCGGTACTCCATTTCAATCTTATTAACAATCATTAAATTACAATATGCCCGTATCACCGCTTCGCTCATCTCTAGCTTCTGAACACGTTCGCCTTATGGTGTCCAACATCTGATATAACATTACTTCCACACCCCGTTTCAAACTCTTAATGCACCACTTCGAAAAGTCCCTTCGGCACTTTAAACGATTCCCACGGACAACGCCACGTTATTCCGTCGAGCTCGTAGATATCCCGGATGGTGAATGTTGAGAAAGCTAGTAACGTGACATCTCCTTAGGATTTTCACGTAATAAACCCACTTACATCTCAGCCGATTATTTATTTTAGAATTTAAATGCCAATCGTTAACAACCCCATGTTCCGCATTGGTCTGGACATAATTCTGCTGTTGAAGGGATTCGTGGCAGGGAATACAATTGTTTGGCAATATTCCTTCGCATTCCTCTGTTTCCCTCCACTGTGCAACACTCATTACCCATGCCGCGCGACGATCAGTGAAAAATATCCACCGGTTTATTTGTACCAGAGTACTCCTTAACGCTGCGTGCTCAACATCTGCGTTACGCGTCTGTCGCCCGTTATAGCCAAGCACTGCTTAACACTAGTCTCCGTAATCTCGTATCACTATCCTACTAATTCTGGTAAAAAATTCATAAAAACTAGGGCAAATAATTGTATCATCGACAGCTCTCGCCATAAAAGACACGCTGAACTCTCGCACGCTCGGCGTATGCCCGTCTTTATTACCGCGGTTTGCGTTCGAATGTTACTGTTATGCTTGTCGTTAAACAGCGCTCAACTATTTCTCGATAATAGAGTGGTTACCGAGAACTTATTACTCCGCCGGGGGCAACGGTATGTGCATCAATGAAAATTATAATCACTCTATCACCTGCGATCTTAACTCCCCTCTTTGCAATAGAAAAAGCTGACAATTCGTTTGAATAAATAGTAACTAAGTTCCTCGAGGAATCCAGCTCGTCAACCCTCTGTCGCGCTTGACGCAGTAAAATGTTCGAAAGCTTGAGCGTCAGATTCCTTGACAAGGAAGCTATAAAGTCCAGGTAATTGCTCGCTCCGTCGGCTAACATCCCATCGGTTAATTGATATCCAGCATAACAAGTTTAATCAAAGCGTACAAAAGCTTAAATCAACTGAGGATAATCGAATGAAAGAACAGAAGCATCCAATATAATTCTGCGCTCCCTCGTACGGATTCTAACATTGCCGGCACCATGATCGTTTCGCTCGACGAAACAATAAGAAAGATCGAAAGAGCCTCGGGGACTCGAAACCAAAATCGTGTCCGTTCGGAGCCAGACGGGGAACAACGAGTTTCACGTGCTGCTTAAAAACTCTACTTTACCATTTAAACATCATATACCATGCCACCGAGTTACTCTAGAATCTCCTTAAGTTAATCAGAACGACATTAATGAAGAATCAAGAGGTAGAAAAATAAGAAGAAAAAAAAATTAACAAATTCGGGGCAACGACATACAATCGGTACACATCGACACGTAGAGACAGAGGGGTTCTTGACACTTGCATCGGTAAATAAATATCGATCATACACCATTCAGTATGCGCAAAATGTTCACCAACATCGAGATTAAAAGTGTAGAGCATGTCGCATACGTCGGCTTGACATCTCGGCGCACGTAAACATTGACGTTTTGTAACAGACAGAGTGTACATCGATAACGGTATCCTTCATCCTTATGCAAGCAGTTGAATATATGAGTTTTCGTGTAAAACAGGCGGACAGAATAAGTGTCGATCCTCGATCGAAAACAGCTTCGATCGGCACGAACCGCCCCGACATCCGCGAAGCCTCGGCGTGTCGTTAAAGCATGCTTGTATATTAGCCCGCGTAGCGGTCGGTTATTTAAGAAAATGGACGAATAAGTGATTCAGCAGAGGAGCAACACGGCCCGCAGTGTTTCACGCACGTCGGGTGCAGATCGTGCCCGATCGAACTGCTTAAGATTCATCTCGGCGCATCCGCCCATCACTTCGCATGGTACCCGTCGATACGATGTGGCAATACGTGGATTCTTTCCAGCTGCGAGGCTAGACTCAAAAATGAGATTCCCTCGTGTCACATGCTGATTCACTGCCGTCATTGCAGCGGCCCTGTCGTGCCTGCTGTCTCCGCGTTTAAAAATGGGATCACCCTGCGGGCAACGTATCCTTCGTTTGCCACGTTTGCGAGAGGACACAAGGGTGTTCCCTGAGGAACTCTGTAAAGCTCGTCTGATCGTAAGAGGACGTGGGATTTCAGACCGGAGGATGGCAAATGGAGCTCCGTGGGACTTATTCCACGGATGGAACTCTTTCAGGCGCTGATCACCGAGCGAATTTAATTGCAGGGAGGTGTAGGTGTCCAAGATTTTCGCCCGGAGGGGGTGCGCGCAGCAGGCAGACGCGGGGGCTTGTCGAGCAACGACAAACCAGGAGTAGAAAAGGTGTACAGAGAGAAGAAAGTCGAGAGTGTATTATCGAGAAAATGTAGCCTCGCAGCCGCGCGTGCGACAATGAACAAATGACGCGACACGAGCCGCATGGCTTGCCAGAGAAACACCGGTTAGCTCGCTTTTATTGAACGCAAGCACCGAAGCTTGTTTGGCAAGAGGCTCCGCAACCGGAAGCCTCTCTGTGAGGACATGCGCGTTCAACTTGGCCGTGCCAGCCGATCCTTCAAACGACTGCGTGATCGAGAAGCTCGAATGGGACGAGTACGCTCGAGCGAGTCGACGTCGCTTTCTTCGGCCGAGTTTCTCGTTGCGTGCTCAGAGATTCCCGCGCTCCCGTTTCGAAGCCCCAAAAGCTCGGCCCGTTTCGAAATCGACGATGGCGTGGCACAAACGAAGCTGAAGGCCCACGTTGTGCTTTCTTAATTCGATCTGCCTCGCGTTGCATTCGTCGGGGTGGAAGGTTTCGTGTTCGGGTTTCTGTATTCGAGCCGTGCTTCGCGTGGGAGACAGACTATCTTCGGATCTGCCGGAATACATCTTTATGATGCCTATTTCGATTCTCCCCTCTGATTTCTCTAAGAAGATTTCGCTCCTTTAAAGCGTTACTCGGAGGAACTTTGAACCGTCCTTGCGGAGACAGTTGAAGGTGTTCGAACATTGCAGAATTTGCCTAGGAATTCTCGTGGAAAGGCTGCTCCCTCTCGAAACAACGGCCACGGACATGGAGTTCCTTGTTCATCGCAAAAATACTAATAACAGGGTCATGCAAGTGTCATGCAAGGTGTTGTTGCACGGCGACTTGAACGTCGGAGGACAGAGGGAACGGACGAACAAATCTGTTCCTCTAATTCGCGGCTTGGACAACGCCTGACCTCGAGGTCTGCTAAATTATCGAAATAATTCTGCCGAATTACTTCGCTGAGCGTTTTGTCGGACGATTTTTTTTTGTAGCTTCTCCTCTGCCGCGACTTTCAACACACTATACTGAAAGGTGCTACGATCCATGCACTCGAAGTCGCTCGTTTCTACGTGTGAACACACTCCTGCTAAATACGTGATTGCAGAACTCACTAAGGACTACCGTGGTATACATTCGTGCGCGCGTGCCTTTCATCGACTCCAATTCCATTTCATTCGTAGAATGAAGCCGCGGTTTTCAGAAGTGGTCGCTCTCGTTATTCTCGGCCTCGAATGTCGATCGGAGAACGGTGGAAAGGCACGCGCGCGGGCAAACTCGGAAAACGTCGAACACGAATGTGCTGCTGTCGATGCTCGCCGGGCTGCTGTTGCTGCTTTTGATGACGCTGCTGTCGGATGGGCATGCCGAAACCATGCGGCCTGACCGTAGTCTACCTTAAGCTCGGTGTACCATGGGCTGCCATTCTCGTTTCGTTCCCTTATGGTGCGTGAGCCGCGAAACACCGGTGTCTGGTACGAGTAGCGAATGAGGAAAGTTCAGGGGACCGTCAGTGACGAAGAAGAGTAAAGAAAGTACAGACACATAGCGAGAGAGAGAGAGAGAGAGAGAAAGAGAGAGAGAGAATCGCCGTGAAAGTAGAAGAAGTTTGATCGAAGGGTAAATCGAGAAGTGTGCGCATAGACGTCGAGTGTCAAGCATTATGCTTATTACTTTGCAAATCTTGATCGAAGATAATTGAGAGAGGATCGCGGCGCGTCAATCTTGACTTAGACTCCTTAGAGTCAGAAACCTACGTTAATAATGCAATCTTTCGTCGCTACTTAGTTTGGCAGACGATTTATTTACAAAGTTACCTTCCAATATTGAAATTCCTCTGCACCGCTGTGTAATACTTCGAAAGCAATAGGATGCTTATTATCGTGGCACTTTTCAGTAGTATAAACAATGCGTATCAAACGTTTGATAAGCGTCGAATGTGGCAAACGAATTCTATCGTACTTCGAAGGTAACATACGCTACGGAATGCTCCCGACAGTCGACTTCTATGCACCAAAACGATGTCAGATCGTTCTCATTGTTTCTTAATTGCATCTCTCTGTGCCTTGACACGGTCGTCCTTCGTCACTTCTAGATTCTCCTTAAGGGAAAGCCCGTCACTCCCAGTGCAGAAGGCACGCAATGGGAAAGCGGCGAACACGTGAGATAATAAAACTACAAAACGGTAACTCCTAATTCTTGCAGTGATCGAACCACGTTGCAAATATCATATCTACGTTTTTACGTATTCGTTTAGAAACGCGACGAACCTGACACGAAACAGAGGTAACAGCAAGCCAGTGAGAGATTTGGTTAAAGACATTCCAGGGAACCCAAATCGTGTCGGTCCATTCTATTTTCTCGTAGCTATCAGAGGCACCTCCATTCTAGGCGACGCTAAACTCTAAGCGGCTGTCAAAGTGCTTGCGAGAACTAGGAAACAATGTTTGATATCTTTGCTGCTAAATGACCTATGAGAGGATGAGATGCATCGGGCATTAGACAGAAACGTAATGAAACTGAATTTGGACGATTAATCGCAGAATCCATGCAATATAATGGTACTCGAAAGATCGAGGTTGAATAAAAATGTAAGTTTAACCATTGAAAGCACGGCAATAGTAACTAAGTCCTGGCAATTTAAAATGGATAGCTTTCCCCACAAGATTGGAAAACTCAAGGACCTCTAATGATTCAAGAGACGATTGAAACATAAGGTACGAGCATAAAAACACTTGGTAGGTAGTTTCGTGCAAAATAAGTGAGAAACTCGGGAAGAAATTCTCGTATAACAAATGGATGTTTGGTGAGATAAACTGAAGCTCTTCTTTAGTGCTCATACCACAAACTCATTGCATCGATGTCAACGGTGCTCCCTCCAGGAGCCGTCAACCAAAATCAAGGGCTCGCGGTAAAATCGTGAGAGTGATAGAGAATCGAATGATTGGTCTACACAGAACACGGTCGAGATCTCTCGCTACTATCTATGTCGGAGAAAGGGGGATCGGGATGAGCGATACAGAGTGCAGAATCTCCAGGAGAAAAGAAGAGAAACAAACGTCTGCGATATGTTCGTTAGTCGAGGTGGTTTTCGAATTATTCGCCCCGATCGTTGAGCTTGCCGGTATTTCTAATGATCGAAGAACCCGATCGATTCTCTTCTCTTCCGTGAAACACGTATACATATATCTTACCTCTCGCTTCCCATCATCGTGAAAAGGAACAGAGAGTAGTACGCTTATCCAAAACTGTTCGGTGTACGTGACTGTACAGAATCGCTCGTCCCGACGAGAGTTTTCGTGTCGCCGACTAAATAACTAAACGTCTACGAGGATATGATCGGAATCACAGTGGGTGAATCGAGTAAATCAGTGTTATACGACGTGACCATTGCAACGTTCTACAAAGCAAGCTGGGACCCCTAAGATGACCGAGCGTAGTACAAGGATGGTCGACAGGATCAGCAGGAGTGCGGGATTCGAACACGAGGTCGGGGAGACACGATTGCACTTATCCTCCTCACAGAAGCACATGTGACCAGTGCCGGTACTTTCCATCATGCACACGTGGTCCACCATGAATAAGTTTATCTGTAGCTGCGAAGTGCAGGTCCGCCTCACGCTCTCGTACGCTACGGGCAGATAATTCTTAACGTTACATCACAAAGGCGATTGCGGCGAGAAGTTTGGGAGAGGCTTTCTGCTTTTCTTCATAACACTGTCCAACAGCTGTTTTGGTCTGTAACAATAGCCGTGTCTTATAGATTTTTGTGCGCTGGAAACGAATCTGCGAACCGTTTGTCGCCATCGCCCTCAGTTTTCGAGAAATTCAATTTTGAAAATAAATGCAAATTTTCAACTTTGAACATCTTTTGTGCTCAAACAGTAGCAGATATTCGGTTGCTACATCAAATTATTCTATGAACCCTTCCGAACACAACGATATAAGTTATTATTGAATTATAAGCATTTAAATATGTTTAAACAACGATCAAAGGGAAAAGGACACCCGAAATGCACCAATTTTTGCAGATATCTTTCGATATGTTTCAAAAACTAAGGGTCTAGGAGAAAATCCAACTACTCCGCGCGATACAACAGACATTTTCCCTCCGGAAACCATCAGCAGAAGTGGTAAAACACCCTTTGTTTACAATACAGAAACGAAAGAGTTTGGCAAAAGGTGCGCCGCCGACAGTGGTAGTCAATGGCGCGTGGGCCGCTCAGCGTCACAGAATCGCGTAACGTTTTTAGTGCACAGAAATCTATAAGAAGCGGCTATTGAATGTTAAAAAAAACGGAAAGAAAGTTCAATTCTGTTGGACAGTGTGATTAGGCGAACGCGGCTGTGGAATTGTGAACTGCCTTCGCTACGCTCTAAATGCTGCACATGGCCCTTTGCAAACTATGAACGGTACTCACGCGACTTTGCGTTGCGAACCATTTTCACGCAGCATCCGTTGCAGGTCATCAAGGGCGGTTGGTCCCTTGGAAGTGCGGTGTAGTTGAATGGATCCTTACATCTGAGATCCGTCCACGAGTCGCATTCGTAGCAGTAAACGGAGCGAGCTGTAAAACACGACTGGAATGAAGGAGAGCGACCGTCGTGCCTCCAGCTCCGGCTAACAGAAGTGTATAGAAAATGGCAAGGCGTCTGCTAAAGTGTTACGAGACCGCGGTTATACTATGATCTACTTGAGAAAAGAAACAAATAAACCAACTGCTTCGTAAGAGTATCGAGTAGAAATTAAGATCTGAGCAATGGTGAACGGAAAGTTAACTGTATGCGTGAAGTTTATGCAACGCAGTCGTTGGAAATAATAAGACAGGAGGCAAGCCTCGTCGCGAAATTATTAAGTAGAAAGGAATTCGAATCTTTAGACGCAAGTCCTGCAGAATAACGTTGGCAGGCAACGATGGCAACAAGGACACTGAGGAGAAGCTGGCTTGATCACTCACTCTGGCACTCCGCGCGACAGACGGTGGCAACCGCGAGTACAATTGCCGCTGAAACGAAACATTGGTCACTGGTTTAGACGACTATAACTAGGGACTCTCACTTCGAATGGCTACGAAACGATAATCATGAAGAACAAAAGGGGGTGCACGTTGCTAGGACTACAACTATTTTTTCCTACTGCTACTGCCTGCTATTGTGACGATTCTAATTATCACCATGGTTGCATCTAGTTTCAATTACGGCTACAAATGTTAGGGTTCTTTGATACACGAATGTTTTATCGGTCACGTAGCTGTCTGATCAAATCGCACGATTTTGTATTCAGAATATTTTGTCGAGACTTGTGCGCAAATGATTAACAGCTATTTCCTGTAACATTTTTCATTATCTTGATGGTTGTTGACACCTTCTATATCTCACGTACCTGATAAAGATTGTTCAGTCAACTCGTGTTTCCAATTATGAACTCTGTTATGTTATTCAGTAGGTAATCCAGCAGAAGTATTTACAGTTCTTTTTGTATTAAAAAAAAAAAAGTGGAGACGTTGCTATTTTGGAAGAAGCATATAGACGTTTCGATGTAAATAGTACATTCATTTGTCTTGGAACTAGTAGCGGAGGCTACTGAACTCGACCGAAACTTGTGAAAGTAGAATAGGTCAATAATTCACGACTCGTGTGTCAGAATTCCTCGGTTTTACGCGTTATAAAACAACAATCACGTTTTCTCCCGTAACACGTGCTCTAAGTTTAACTACGCGTGGCAACAAACTTCTCCGATCTGATTTTCAACCCCCGTATTTAATTTCCATACCTTCCAGTATGCGGCAATGCTTTGTTGATGAGGCATGTGTGGAGAACATGTAGTTAATAAGAACATGACAGTCGATGATGCGAACTTCTATCGTTACTTCCGTTAAATTTTATGAACTCATTTTTACGTACCTCGTGCACAGGGGCAGCGATCGTACGCATGCTAACTAGCGTAATTGATTTTAGAGTATCGTTATTTAAAGAAATCTAGGTACAAAGAGGTTGCGGGTATATTAACAGTGTGTCGTTGGCGATGAAAATAGTCCGTAGTTCCTCGTTTAAAAAACAGAATGCTATTCATTGAGCATCAGGCATTCCATGAAGTAGTTGCTGTTTTTCTTATATTTAGTAAGTTTCTGGCAATCTATTTCTTATTTGAACGCGGCAGCATTTCGAACTAGTTCAACTCCCAACAACTGCTTGGCCACATTCGCATGAAAAGGGTTCTAAGAAAATTGCTGGAGATCAACTTTAGCGATTACCAGTTTGCCTCAGAAACTGCCCACTTCTGCTATCGTCTTATCAGAACAGCACGGATGAACGATCCACCTCGTTCTAGCGAAAAAAAGATGGAGAGACGAGACACTTTTATCACCAACGACGCGCCGTACGAATCCACCCTTATCTACGCTAATCGCAAGCTCCACTTGTATCGCTACGTTTCTTCTTCTGTTTTTATCGTGTCTGCACACTCACCCGAGACAGTGCGCTCGATCGCCTCCGTAACGATCGATAAAGCACGTCCCATTCGTACCTCTAACTAGTCAGGCAGAGTTATCGTTTCGAGGGGGGGGAAGATGTTCTAGATGACTCGAAGGGTGGTAAGCGATAAGCGACATAGTCTGGTGGTGTGTTGTGAATTGTGCCTCTCATTCTTTCCACCTCATTGTGGATACTCGTGCCACGGTGGGCGAAAATATGGATCACGTTGTGCAAGTGGAAACTAATTGTCAGCCTCGTTAATTAAGTACTACACATTACTGTACTTGATAAGTAATCCGTTGCGTGAAAAGTGCATGTAGCATGACTTAAACGAGGATAATATTAGTCGAGGCCACAGAAGTTAAGGTTTCTAACGATTTAAGCTTATATAAAAAAAAAGAGTTCCTCAAAAATACAGAGTGAAAAATTAAACTATCCAAAGCCAATTGCAAAAAGTATAATTGACCGAGTGAAATCGTGTCGGTATAATGTATCTTCGCCTAAATTCGCGTATATAGTCTCTACGTTTCCGTGTGCGTGTACGTGTAACGTGTCTGGGGCTCCTTCAGCAAACACCACGGGGAAACACGATTTGAAAACACGAACAGTAAATCGGATTGATTCGACGAATTCGTACGAATAATGTGTAAGAAACGGTTACTATGGACACTCACCCACTATCAAGCGATTCGCCCCCATGTTTTCCGCCACTGATTCTTCTTACTTGCTGTCCAGCCTCATGCCGTGTCACGAATTTACCCCTGCAGTAGGAATGCGCGTCGTATGCAACTCGCGGAGTTGCATTCGACCGTCGGGCAATCGACTGCAAGAAGGAAAAAGTTGAAATTCGCGACCTCATACGGTGCTTCGCCTTTGATTACCGCGCACACGTCTCAGCAGCCGCATTTACTACGCGCGGCTGATCGTAATCAGGGGCAAAGCGCATTAGAGCTGAAATAAAGTCGCTTGTTTTAGAAAATCGATATTTCAAATGAATCTATCCGTTACGTGGCGAAGCGACAGATCAATAAAACAGTATATTACGAGATGAAATTGAAGGCACCTTAACACCTCTTAGCTCGAAGCGTTCCCCTCTCGATTCGTTTCATATCAATTTCTCGATTTCGTTACACGCGCATCGTGCTAGTGGTTTGTATGGATTTCAATTATTGGCACAGACTTCAAAGAACTACGAGGACAGTGTTTTATAACGATATCCAGTAACTTAAAAGGATTTTTGCGTCGGTATATCCAGCTTTCCACGCAATCTTGCGCCAAGCTACACTGCGGCAAACAGCTGAGCCAACAGGATGTCGCATGCTACTCTTCCGCGGTTGTACTGGGTGATTCATTAGGGGCGTTTTAACATTTACAACCGTACTTTTCATTTCAGAAGCCAGGAATTATGTTCTCATAAACGTGGGCTCTCCTGTTTTTTTTTTTTCAAATTAAATCATCCGCGTAATTTCGGCTACGCGATAGTTTGTCAAATGCCGTCTGTGAATTTAACGGTATATGCGAGAAAAGGCATTTGGCGCGGTTAGGGCTGCCATCCGCCCGGGTTTCCCCGGATTTGTCCCCTTTTTTGGACGCCTGGGGACGTCGTGGGGATGTTCTGTAGTAATCCCCGTTTCTCGATTCTGCTCGTTCAAAAATTCATAAATATTTTCTTTATTTCTTGATTGCGGTCGCAGTCTATAATTTACAGAAATTTTTGTCTTCGGATATCGTACCTAATATAAGAAATAGTTAAAAACCCTCCGGGTTTCAAGTGCAAAAGCCTGGGGTTTTAATGCTCTTTGTCCTAGATTAGTGATTTTGCGGATAGCAGCCCTAGGCGTGGTTCAATATAGATGATTGCAATGATCCACAAGGATCCTAATTCGAGTAATGCCCTTTTTAGAAAATTGCAATTCACAAGTCCGGGAAGAACCGCTTGATATAAACTTTAAACTTTACTCTAATCCGCCCAGAATAAATTTTATAGCCGATTTGCAACTGTAATGCCGCGAGTTCGTGGTAATGGCTGTTTCGTGTCACCCCTTCCCTGTCGTGTAACATCGATGCGACGGGCGAAATACGTTGTTTGCCCATAGGGTGAGGAAGTGCTTGGCGATAGAGACGACGTTAAGCGTCTAATCCGTTAAAAGGGATTTTCATTTGCATTCTGCGCTAGGGCTTCCAGCCGATGATGTGTTTACTCCAAGAGTTATTTATTCCGAAACCTGCAGCGGCTTTGTCCACGCCACTACGCCACTGTCCCGCGAATCTTATAATCAATGGGCTTTCCGTTCAGATGCACAGAGCGATTAATACAGACTGGTGTAATCTCGCGAGGAACAGATAACTTACATTACGAGCCACGCGTAATCCCCCCGTTTCTACCTTAAGATGTATAACACAAACAAAACTACAGGGAGGGTTAATGTAGTCCCACGTATAAACAGCCAAGTTTAACGGGCTCGAAATTACGTTTGGTCACTTTAAGCGCAGCGCGCGAAATGATGAAAAAAATGTCTTAAAACGAAGCGCAAGAAGCCCTCTGAGATATAAAATATGAGCTATCGCCATACCTTTTACGACACTGACGAAGATCCTTGGTCCTCGCGACGTACAAAATATACAACGAATTTCCGAGGGGATAGGCGAGCACCCTTCGGCCGAACAAATCGTCGCGCGATACAGTTTGTAGTTCCCGGCACTCTGCTACGAGAAAATACGAATTTCCCAATGTAAACCGTGCTTCTCGCCGCAACGTCGCGATTTCATCTTCCTGTGAAGCGCGTCGCGCATCGGTTTGCCACCGTGACCTCCCGCCGATTTTCTACGTCGCCGTGCTCGACCGGGGGAGGCTGGCGGTCCTGAAAGAATTTCAAGCGAAAAGATTCGACGTTTCCGACGGGATCGTCTTGAAACGGTCGACCGGCAACGTGGTTCGGGGATGTCGCGCCACGTACTGACCTCACTTCTGCGAAACCAACGTCGTGAGTTACGTTAGAAGGGAAGAAAAATTGCAGAGGAAGTCCGCAATCTACTTTAATTGAATGTGACATTCATGCTTTGCACGAAAACGATAAGATTATGCGCATTATATTTTCAGCCGTTTTAACATGTGCGAAGCGAGGCACGTAGATATGCGATCCCTAATTAGTAGTCCGCGCGTGAACCTCAGATACTTTATAAGCAAAGGAGTAAGTTGCGGGGAAACTAAAAGGAGCTTCGTTACTTCTGAAGGTCAGTTTAACGCTTCTTTAATTTCGCGCGCGGTGTTTGATAAGGCTAGTAATTAACAGATAAAAGGAGGCTTAGAGAGAGCAGATGCTGGTCTATTATCTTAGTATTTTAGCGTTCTATTTGTTCGGTAAGGTGCTCAGAAATTTCCCCCTTTGCGGTCAGACCAGCAAAGTAGGGCGCGTCTATATTTTACTAAATCTCGTGCCAGAGTGCGTTTGCACTGATCTAACATTCCGATGGAACACAATTTCGTATAATGCCTCGAATCCCGGTGAATGGTGAAGCAATTGATCGACTGGCCAATATGAACGACGATCGGTTAAACGACTAGCCGGCGCGCATATGTTTGCACAAAAGAAGATGAAATGGACCTTGATGTATGAGATGCATAATGGAAAATGCTGGTAGAAAGCGTGTAACGTAGTATAATAAACGTTTCATGCAAAGTCTATAGGTGACCCAGCTGCAACAACGGCGACCGTATACGTACAATACGAAAAAGCAAGTATTGTGAAAATTCTGAGGTTTCGGAAAATCGATTTCTGTAAAATTACAACAAACCCATGAGAGCCAAGTGAATGTTAGGAGTGGGCCATTTTTCCCGACGCGTTTAACATTGAAATACGATAAAGACTAAAATTTAAGCACCTGTTGCTCGATGTGACGTATATAATTCTGCGGAAATTTTGAAGCTGGATATTAAAGAGAGTTTCTAGAACGGATTTTATGTTCGTGCAAGGCGCACTAAAAATTTATCCGTGCAGCATGAACTGGAAGCTGTGCGACTATATAATCAGGACGAAACAGAGTAACAGACTATTTGCTCGATCTTTATCAGTAGCGGAAGTTTATAGGCCTTCATTGCGTTTGTTTATAATTCTAATGGAATTTCAGAGCTGCTGATTAACGATATAAACTTGGATTTTCAAAGGTTACTCTTCTCCCTCGGTGTCTTTACCGCCTCTCTCGAAAAAGTGCCACAGTACTGCCGCAAATTCGTTCTTCGCAGTCGATAGACAAAACACTACTTCTCCCAAACGAGCGTATAAAAATACCCGATGCAAGTGGTGGAGTTAATTCATCGGCAATTATACAATGCATAGAAATAGAGGTTAACAAGCATCTATTTCGATGAGAAGCCAAAATATCAGCCGCGTTAAGGAGAAGTTAATAGAAGCGATTCAGTAGATAATGCCGTTATGATCAGACAGATGTGACAGCCATCCACGGTCGACCGTTCCATTTATTATACATCTGACACTTGTTCGAGTAACCAGAAAAATGAAACAGAAATTCCATTATCACAGAATTGGCAAACAGAATTTGTCGAGAAAAGAAAATGAGCGTTACTAAATCCGTTACTCCGACACGCAACGATTCTGTAACACCCCCTGACGAAGAGGAAGAAGAGTGAGAAACCGATGGGGAACGTAACGAACCAATTACAACAGCGGCATGAGCGCAACTTAAGACAGTGCAAATTGGTATTCCAATGCCTCCCCTCCTGCATAGCCTTCTCCGTGTGCTGCATACTGCATAGCTGTGACACTTGCGTAAAAAATGACTACACACTTCAACTACCTCGACGCAGAGACGGATAAAGCACAATTGGAGCGAACAAAGAAACTCCTGCGAGAAGAGGATCCGCAACGTTGATTATACCGTCGTCGATACGTACACAACTCATACAGAGGAATATCCCGGATACTGAGCCGTTGGAAGGAGCCGGGATTCAGCGAGGGAGAGGGACCGCGAGATTTCACCCCTGCGTGGCTTATCGGAAGGAATCACGGAAACTGTCGGCGATCGTCGCTGTTCCTGACCGATTTCATGACCACTGCACCACCGGCATGGCGGTGGACGATTCCATGTAAGGCGGGACGATGCGGTGCAAGCAGGTGCAGTGGTTGCGACTACGCTAGCGTTTAAGCGTCGGAGAGCGTCGCGGCGCGGTCCGCGGAAGCGCCACCCGTGCCGCGCAATCGGATAGAGGCGAACTGCGGATCCAGGTCGATCAATATGACGGGTCACCAGTCGTTGCCTCGTGTTGCGGCAAGCACCATGAAGAGCCGACGAGAAACTCAGCGGCCGGAGCACAGCAAGGGGGAGAACGGCCACGTTTGCGCGCTGGAGTTCTCGCCTCGAGCATTTAATTTCCGTTAAATGCACACGTGCTCCCCCACGCACAATCCAGACCCGCTGGAATCTGGTCAGATCCCTCTGGCTAACCAGTGACCATTGATATCGGTGTACGATAGCTTCGTCTGCGACACCATTCGTAAGGAGAGACGCCACAAGGGCAATAAATTCTCTGCTGCAGCTACGTATTGAAAACAGAAAGGTAGAGGCGATATGTTAAAGATCAAACGTGCCTTAAGGCTCGGAGCTGCTTGCAATGAAAAACGCCCGAACTTAGCGACACATGGAACAGGTCTCGTACGCTAAATCTGCCCAGGCAGAAGCCTGGCTTCGGGTTAAAGAGACTGAAAAGGTACGACACAGCATTTTATACAAGCTGAATAATCGAAGCAACGTTTTTGCCTGAGCCCAGTACCTCTGACTCGCTCCCATTTATTCTCGCTGTCATCCTCGGCGACGCATGCGCGAAGCAGAAACGTTGGGAATAACGACGAGCTTACAGCGAGGGAATTCTGTGGTACACTGTTGAAAAAGAGCACTTCGTGCGCTTTACCGACTTCAGGGAATGTAGGTATCAAAGTGACTGTTCTTAAACGCACAGTGCGCGCGTCGTTACCATTGATCTTTCACGAAGTCGGTATATCAGCTCGCGTCACGCGAACTCCCATAAGGTGTTAGGTCTACCCTGTACCTAGTCCGTGCTAAAGCTGTCAGCCCGATTTTAGCGTTCTCCCGATTGTGATTGTGGTAACGATAATATAAGTAGTTTGTGATGTGCCTATGAGACTTGTGAAGAGCAATTGTGATCACGAGCAGTATTATTACAAAAGCAGAGACGCCTGCTGATACTAAGATGTCTTCCCTCCAAAAGTCGATTTTAAAATCGAAACTGCCACCATCGGGTGTCAATTTTGGAATCGGCTCGAGGTTAGTTGCCGATGGACTGTACAAATCTGAAACTTTCAATGAGATCTCGCCAGCGTCGAGCTCTTTATAAAAAGTGGATAAATAGCGGCCCACTCTCGACGTATATTTCGTGCATGAACGTTAAGGTTGATTAACGCAAATGATTCTCACTGTTTTCATTCATAGAGTTAGCAAATCAAAGGGATTTCAACGTAAGAGAGATTACGAGCCCGTTCAATGGGTTCCGTATTTCGATCATTCCAAGGATGTGGCTATAGGAAATGATACGTTTCATATTTATACCAAGGGAGTAGAGGGACCGCTGTTAGTATTATTACATGGGGGTGGCTATAGCGCGTTAACATGGGCCGAATTCACTGTAGGTATTGATTAGCAAGCGTACGAATTACAGAACAGCTTGCATACTTTATACGTTTTAGAAATCAATTATGGCCATGGTAGTCTGTAAAGTTATGGCTATCGATCTTAGAGGTCACGGGGATACAAGTACAACAAACGAGGAGGACTTGTCCGCGGACACGTTAGCAGAGTAAGTCGAATTTCGGACGGACGAAGCAGAAGTTTTGTATTATATATTGTATGCCGCATTTTTACTCGATTACTCAGGGACGTCGCAGAGATTATAAAAGCTGTAGCTGAAGACAGTCGTATAATTCTAGTGGGTCACAGTATGGGTGGTGCGGTAGCTGTAAGAGCTGCGCCGTTAATCGTGAATTTGTGTGGATTGGGAGTAATCGATGTCGTCGAAGGAACTGCTATCGACGCACTAGCATCGATGCAAAGCTTTTTAAGATCTCGGCCATCTAGTTTTAGTTCTATTTGTCAAGCTGTGGAATGGTGGTTAGTATTTCTTGTTTTACTAAAAGAAACATATTCTGCTTTTATATAGCTTTTTGTAGTTGATATAGTTTGCTATTCTCAGCACATTTTTCAGAAGAAATGCTTTATTTGGCTGATCCTGTGCACACTAAGATGTTATTCGTTTGTTTAATCTATTACATATCTGTGTTGTATAATACAAAGCGCTCATTTATCCACATTTTAGTGTACGAAGTGGTCAAATTCATAACATACAGTCAGCTAAGGTGTCAGTCCCTGGACAAATAAAAAAGTTAGTATACACTTAAGGGTACGCTATGTAATCTATAGTAAGGGGCTATCCTTAAATTGCGCAAGGGTAATTTTGGCGATTTCTTACCCCCACCCTCCCCCAGTACAAGAATTCATAAGATTTGATATTGCAACCCCCTTCTTACGTAATATTCTTTACATTTAATTTTTTCAGTTATTCAAATTCTTTTAAAGCTTTATATAATTCATTTAACTCGGTTTTGGGAAATTTAAACTGAAACTACTTTTCTGGAACATTAATGATAGAATTTGTATTTATTGAAAACTAGCTTTACTACTCGGCTTAGCCCGAAATTTAGATTCTCATTTCATAACAAATTTTTTTTGTGAGAATGGTACATTCATCTGGATTAGTCGGGCATAATGAGCTGAGGCACATTTCGTGATCCCAGAATTTATCGTTCGAAAGTTTTTAGGCGACAGACAAACACACAAACATATATAAAATATTACGTAAGACGCTACTTGACTCCCCCCCCCTGTAAGAAAACGTAAAAAATTAGCGACCCCCTCCCCCCGTCCCAAAAGCCTTACGTAATTTAAGGACGACCCCTAATGTTACATTTTTCACGATTTTAGCATCGAAACAAATAAATTAGCGACCCACGATATCGATTCATTATCGCATTCGTCGTGCGAGAGCAATACGGAGACCGTGATCTTGCGGGAAGATATTATCCAAGAAGAGGAATCCGTAAATATGCCACCGCCACCTCCACCTACTGCCACCGCTGCTATTAGAAAATATGTCTGGAGGATAGACTTATCCAAAACTGAAAAACATTGGTTTGGGTGGTTCAAAGGTTTGTCAACAGCATTCCTGAATGTATCAGTTCCAAAGGTACTATTGCTGGCCGGTGTCGATCGATTAGATCGAGAGCTCACTCTTGGTCAGATGCAAGGTACAACTCGTAACGAACGTAAATATTTATACGGAATATTTATGAGGAATATTAAAATTATTCTCTCTTTTACAAGGCAAATTCCAAATGCAAGTATTACCAGCCTGCGGGCACGCGGTACACGAAGATGTTCCAGACAAAGTAGCAGAAGCAATCGCTACCTTTATGGTTAGGCAGAAATTTGCGGAACCAGCATCTGACTTTCCACGGTAAGCTTTATAGAAATAATTAGGACAAGTATAGATTCTATTACATACTTTTGCATTTAAACACTACACTTTTAATGTATATTTCAGAACATTTCCAGCTTGTTAGGGTTACACGAAACGGTACAAAGGGCGAATTTGTTAAATAATATAATTACGAGGAATTCAATAAATTAGTTAAAACGAGCATTTTATTTATTTAAAAAAGATCTGTTCACAAAAAATATATATATATATATATGAATACATGTGTAAATAAAAACATTATCTCGACAAGAAAAATAAATTTGTTCTTACACACATTGATTGTTTCATCATCTCGACGCACGCATACTGTACCTATGTAATGTATCATGTTTATGAAGGCGCATTGTCATCTGTACAAAGATGTGGGTAAAAAATATAATAAAAAAGATTTTACTAAAAGATTCTTACGTCTATTATGGGCGAATTCCACTTACGCCCTAATCGCCCGTGATTTCTATTAGACCGCGATCGCGGCGGGCGATTTGCGCGTATATGGAATTTGCCCTATGTTATTCTACAGTTATTTCACTTTAAAATTTATAATACTTTATGTTCATACAAAATCGCAAGTATAAATATATACAAATTCGCGGCTGTGCACACGCATCGAATTTCAATACGATACGAATAAGTACTTCGATATCCGTACTGAAAGTTTATGGGCGCTGTTAACGTTGCTTTCTAATTATCATAATCATGACATTTATAAATCCATGCATCATTCGATTTCAGGAATTTCGTTTCGTTTTTAAATTCCATACCCGAGAGCATGCTAGGCTGCATCATTAATTGTCAAATCCGAAACCAGTTACATTTTTTATGACAACGCACGGTGGTCCTGCACGACCAGCCTTTAAAGGGGCAACCTGAAATATGGTATTTCGTGATATACATTTTTGCGATGTTATTTATACATTTCAGAGTTAAATGATTTTTTATTCGAATTTATCCTTACCGGTTCCCATTCGTTAAGATGAGGATCGTACGCCTCGACAAGTGTGAGGTATTGTTGACCATCATAACCTCCTACAGCCATTAATCTATCACCGAGGACACAAACACCAACCGCGTCCCTAGGAACGCTCATTGGCGCTACCATTGTCCATGTGTCTGTTTTAGGATCATACCTAATAATTGTCAAATATCATAGAAAATATTTATACCCATGTCAACTTTTCTATCGTAATTCCTTCATTGCCTCTTGTTCGACACACGTATACATACCTCTCGACGCAATCATATCTGCTAGCATTGGGATTAGTGGCAGGTGCATCGTGACCACCCAATGCATACAAACATCCATTCACTGCACCTACACCCACCCCACCTCGTCGTTTTGACATCGGCGCACACGGAGTCCATTTATTTGTGTGCGGATCATAACATTCTACGGTATTTAAGCACGAACTTATGTCCCTGCCGCCAACAGCGTATAATCTAAGAAACACATACGCACGATAATGCAACGATTCTATAATTGTATATGTATCAGTTGAATTCGTGGCTTACTTATCGTTTAATACGGCGATACCAACAGTAGATCTTTGGGTAGACATAGGTGAAACAGAACTCCATTGTCTCGTAGCTGGATCCCACCTTTCTACCGTGTCGAGGAAACTCCAACCGTCATGACCACCAACAGCATATAAAGGTCCACCTAACACAGCTACACCTAGCCCATGGCGATGAATATTCATAGGAGACAATGTGCTCCAAGTAAATGTGGAGAAATCAAAACATTCTACGGTATTTAATGTTTTCAATCCGTCCCTCCCCCCGGCCACTATTAATTTCCTGTCAATAATAGCAGCACCAAATTGGAGCCTCCTACCGCTCATAGTGGCTATTGGCTTCCACGCGTTGTCGCGCAAAGAGAACGCGTCTATAGAAGTAGCACCTAACAGAAATAACAATCAGTCGAGCACATAACCATTTCCTCGTCCACCCGTAAATCCATTACCCTTATTAGCATCCATCCCTCCAATGGCTAATATATGACCTACAGTGGCCTTTCTGGGTTTTGTACGTCCTGATTGAAGTAGCGGTCTGCGCTCGGGTAGAAGATGATATTTTAGTGCTTCCATGACTAGTTCCTGCGCCACTCTTTGGTCTTTGAACATTTCATTGCTCTCAATATTGTCTGCTATAAACTGTATGAATCCAATAAAGTCTACTCAGTAGATAGTTTCTGCAAATCTATCATAGTATTGGGCTCACCGCAGGAGACAAGAGGGGCAATTTTACAAGACTTAAAAGTCTGCTCGCATCTTTCCTTCTATTTTCTGGATCATGTTCCAACCAAGTCATAAGTGCCTGAAGTTAATAGTAACAGTAACAGTTCTTCTACCACTTCAAGCCTTGATTTTAATCAGATATAAGTCATTGAGATCGAAAAGGAAATTATCCGCGTAACTTTTCTTTTTAAGGGGGGAGGTTACCCTAAAAAATTTTCGAAAATTGGTTTTTAGGATGTTCGCATATTCCGCTAGCTACATCTTTTCTACGTATTTTAAGCGCAACCGGGCCCCGAAATTCTAAAAAATGAAGGAATTACAGTAAAAAATGTACGAGCCTGCGCATGAGATCGGATAACGATGTCCAACTTTAAACGTGAACATAAAATCTCGGAAAACCGCTCGAACGATTTGAATGAAAATTTACAGGGAGTTGCAGGAAACTATCCCTCTCCATGTATTGGGAGTACATTTTCAATATAAATTTAAAAAAAAAAAAATATATTTTTCCTCCAAAAAAAGGAGAAAATCAGAAACATCAACATAAAAATTGTATTAATTTGTTTAACAAAATTTTGCTTCCTGCACAAGCTGGATACTGCCTTACAGATTATAAAAATGCCTTTACTTTGTGTTTTAGGTAATGCACATGTCCGGAATCGTGTTCACCATCAAACGGTGCATCGCTTACACGCTCTCACATTTATATTTATAACTTTTATTCCTATAAATATATTTAAAATTTTCTTTTTGCGCATTAAAGTCAACGAAATGACGCTTAAAAAGTAAAACAAAAATTACCTCTATATTCATTTATTACTTTAGAATGTGCGTTTGAAGAAGGGCCTGATTTTGGGCTGTTGAGGGTAACCTACCCCCTTAATTACTCAAAATCTACATTATATAATCCCTTACGTGAAAAATAGTTTCTTCCGAGGGAACATTGAGATCTTCCGATTCTAACAACTTGGCAACCTCGTTAGCAGATAGTAATAGAAACTCTTGATTCTTTGTGACCTCCATAAAATGTTTGGTTGTATACGCATGAGCATGCTCTAATAAATCTGTACAACCCTGTGTGTCGGCAAACATTCTTATTCCAAGACAATTACTCGGATGAAGCTGCTTTCTAAGAAATTGGCCACAAGCCTTAACAACTGGATTCAGTTGTAGCAAACATGCTGTCGCTAAGAGAGTTTCTACATTATCTTCTCTTAATTCTATACAGCCTATGCATGAAAATTATAAAATGAATCTTACACTCGTTCCGTTTATCCCTCAGCTCATTCTCTAGAAAATTATACCTGTGTAACAATAACAGACCAAAGCCCATAACGAATCCCCGTCCACTCCCATTAACTCGACCTCATTTTGCGCCGATTCTCTCAGAGAACTAGTGAACATGGCAGCGAAATATTCAGAGCCAGCGCTGAGTACTAAACGATGAGCTGGGAAACGTCTACTCCCTAAGCAATCAACAAAAGAACGGATGCATTTTTCAATTGCCCATTGAATCGTTAAATTCCATTTCATATTATTTTATATTCAAACGCATCATTATTAAGTTAGAAATATCACTTGAGAACAAAGAAATTTATTTGCAGGTCCGCTTGCCTGCAATTAACGTGACATCTGTCAATTGTTGCTTGTGTAAATACTTCTCCATCACTCTAAGGCTGTTCTCGGCATGCTCTGACATGCGAAAATTCTCGTCTTGCGAAATAGAGACCATGCTAGAGATACTGTGCTCGCTGGTAGACGCTTCTTTGTTCGGGAACAGGAAGTCTTGATCGCCTTTGTTCGTTCCCGCTCCGGTATGACCTATCCCGCCTATCCGCGACATTCTCGCGCGACAAAACTTCTGACAGTTAAATCGTATAAGTGACAACACCACGATTCGATTCCTCCAAGGCACTTGACGTTGCGAAAACTCCGACGAGAGTAGTTTTAATTCTTCACGTGAACGACTGTCTGCCGTGCACTGATGCTTGACGGCGCGCTTCACCTTGACAGTTCCAAAAATGTAAAACTGGATGTAAACAGTGAATCGCGTTTAGGCACGGTCAGTGACCAGCTCTGTTCGTTTCTTGGGTCAGTGCACTCCGTGTGTACGGCTAGATTTCTGTACAAAGTGCATGTAAACGAGGGAGTTAATGTCAGCCGAAAATACGATCAATAGTGCATCGATGCTTGAAATTCTGGTGTACGGAGCACTTATGTAGTTTGGAGAAAAAATGCGATCGCAGTACTTGCCTTTTCTTTTGGACAAAGAGAGAGAGGGAGAAAGAGAGCGAGAGCGAGGGAGCGTTTAATTAACGGCACGCTTCTTGTAATGAAAATACCTTAAAAGGGTACGTCGATCTACTAAAGAAGTTTATTTCCACGGTATTTGATTACATTTGAATTTGATGCTGGTGCCAACCATACTTTAATTCGTAAATGTGTGCAGGCATTTGTCATGAATCAATTCTAGGTTATACCGTTTCGGTAGGTGAATGTGCGCGTACTTAGCAACATTCGAAGTGCACATTGCATATTTATGACTCATTCGAAATCGTAGATTTTTCACGATAACGATTTGTTTATTACTTAACATTAGGAGGGGAAAGGTACAGCTGGGACAGCAATGAATATTAGTTGATAAAAGTTACGCTTTTATTGTATTTCATTGTAAATATATTACAAATATATTTCTTTGGATAACACATTTTCTTTTCATTGTGCTAGTTCGTTTCAAATAAAATGTTTATGAATTGAGAAATCTTACATAAATATAAGATGCCATGTATGCTGCACATTGTAAGATAATGCGATACAGGAAATTGTTACATATGTACATGCTGCAAATTTCATGATCGATACAAATACCTTACCATTTCGTTTTTCTTTCGATTCATATTCTGATGTTTCTAATGTAATTGCCTTTTTGTACTATTTTGTATTTTGAATTAAAATTCTCCAGGTTTTCTTGAAAAGTTACGAACAGTATGTTAAGAATGTTGACGTAAATAAATGTTTCAGAACTATAGGTACAAACTTAACTGGTTAATAGAACACGTGTAAAGAACATAGTTTATTTTAAGTCACTTTCCTTGAGTTTTCTCTGATGCCTGCATTAATTTAAAGCAAGCCCTTATGCTTATTATAAATGTACACATGATAATTAGTTAATGGACCTATGTTCACACAGACATTTCATTACTTTTTGCGAGTTCTATTGCTCAGTTTACGCCAACAGTTCAGAAACACCCTATAGAGAAAACTGTGCATTATATATCACCGCTTTTGACGACTTTAACATATTACAGTTCTGCTCATACACACAAATACTCATTCCCAAAGAAAGATACATGTTATTTTTATGCTTTGCACCATTAAACTTCTCTCTGCAGAGACGTTATATATCTACAAGTATTTTTCAGTTGTAATAATACTTTACAAATCATACTGCGACAATAATACCGACATGACCGCCGTTATCATTGTAAACGTTACGATCTTGAATGCGAAAATATTCTATTCAAAATATTCTCACTTTTACATTTAAGAAAGCTTAACATAAACGTATCCTTGTTCGTATTTACATCTTCGGCAAGTTTAAGACACAAAATATGGCAGCTAAAAAGAAACTATTGTAGAGCAAATGCAATAACAATAGTGATTTTGTAAGAATACTTTATGCGACAAAACTGTCGTTATAATGTCAGGTGCCTGCCATGGAACCATAATTTTTGTTTAATGCGTTATTGTCCATTAGTGCACTATATACAGATAGCCCCCCCGCACGTTTGTTCCGGTTTCGTTGAGAATTCTGTACTTGAACCCGAGAATGACCCATAAGAAGGTCTTTTCCGACAACAACAAAAGCGATCGATCAGCTCTGTTAAATCGCTCCTGTCAGAATTGTCCCGATAGAGACCGCTGGATGCTTCGTCCATACATGCGGCTATGAAAGTTTGCAAATCATTCTTCGGGAAGCCATCGCGATAATAAATTTTGATCGTGTCGTAAGCGTCCATTATCACAGAAATGAATAAACTTAGGACTACGTATATGTACAACGAGATGAACGTGTATAAATAGATCCTAGAGTACCACCACAACATCGGGGATTTGAACGATGTTAAGGTGAATGTAGCGAACATGTCGTCGCCGTTTATTAGAGCGAAAAGGCATTCGGAAGTTGTGGCCAGCGAACGGAATTTCATATGATACGGGCCTAAAATTAACCAGCCGCAGAACGTGAAGCCGGCATAAATAAGAATTGCACATATTAAGAATCGTGCAACTTTCGGGGCAGCCTTTTTCAACGTCAAAATAACGACGTTGTACGTTTTAAAGAAACCGAGATATCGCAGTACTCCGAACCAAACGAGTAGATTCCCAGTGCCGAGGAATATGCTACACACGTTCCAGTGATCCGTACCGAATTGTTTGCGTTCAATTTGCTCTTTTATGGCGGAGCCCATGATGATTAACAGATCGTTCACGATGATCATTACGTACCACAAATTTAAGAACTCTAATCTCCCATCAAAACTTAGCGCCTTGCCGTAAGTCTTCCTGAAGAAGCTCATGGTTTCGAATTTCAACAATTGTGCCCGATATATGGATCTTGAGCACAGACCAAGAGACGCGGTACAGATAACGATTACTAGTAAATTTAGTATCGTCCTTAAAGCCGATTCAATATGATTATCCATGACGTAACGCGTATCGCCTTTACATTGCAACCTTTTTGGATCAGCATCCAACGAGAGTAACATTTGTCCATCGAAGTCACGATTATCGAAAGTAATCTTAATATTGAATTGATAACAATCGGGTGGTGTCATGGGTCCGGCAGCTTTCAAGTTGACCGTTTTCAGGGCAAACATTAAATGAGCCTTAACAAGGGCTGAGAAATTTATCTTCATGCTTTGTTGAGACAATAAGTTTTTTGTTGTATTAAAGTGATTGTAAAATTGGCGAGTTATATTTACGCAACTTTGTACGATTTCTTTATCAAAAACATAACTTTCGTTAAAACCAAATATAATACCTTCTTTGTAATGATGCATACACAAGATAGCTGGGCCTACCGAGTTGTCTTCCGCGGTGTACGAATAAGATCCAATTGCGTTACTGAGATTGTAGTAGCCATCTAAAGCATAATCAATGGTATTATAGAAATCATCCTGTTTATAAATTGCCAAGGGGCCTGTTGCTGGTGGATAAGCTGGTACCTAAAAATAAGAATGATCAGACATAATACAATAATCATAGCTATTATACATGTACTTTCTAAACTAAATAATTGTTTAGTAGACAATGTGTTACCTCTTGAATAGCGTCCCATCCTTTAAGAAATAGGTGCGAGAAAGCTATCCTATTATCCCAAGCATAGTTAACGTGCATATAATTATTATGCGCGAATAGGCACAGTTGTATCGTGACTAATACGATTTTAACAACTTGTACAAAAAATTTATACGGGAAGCGACGCTTTGCTTGCCACTTTTCAATAGGGTTCATGAAGAAGAATTTCAACTTCCTACGCATTTTCTCTTCTGAAATTATTGTCATGTTGTCAATCGGCACGTCAAGTAAAGTCGACTGATGATAACTATAAACAGAACAAAATTTCCAATGCAAATAGAAAATTCTTGGCGTAACCAAAACTATTGCATAAAATGCTTCGTCGGCACTTCTACGCTCAATAGTTTTAATGCAACTGGACGCTTGAGACCTTCAAACTGCCAATATAAATGGTACATGTTTTTGCACCAATAATGTGAACGAAAAACACATTTACCCAGTTATTGTAATAGCTGTTGAGGTATCTAATGTAGATAAATAAGAAGAGATATTTTCTAAAGCACTTTGTTATTTGCTTTATCACAAGCACGTTCACAGGGTATCTTTTATTTTATTCATGACAGTGAACGCAATAATACTTGTTTAATGGGTCATATACGCTCCTTGGCACTAAAACGTGGTCAATGTTCGAGAGTGATTCAGTGATAAACTGTTAGTCCGATTGGTTTAATTGTTTTTGTGTTGTATAGGTACAGTGGCGTAGAACACGTTTACTGGCGCCGCCCCTTTTAAAAATTTTCCACTTCTCATACCTGAGGTATGTAACCATACTAGGTATAAAACATATACCTATAAAACACAAAAAGAATTAAACCAATCGGATTAATAGTTTATCCCTGAATCACTCGCAAACATTGACTACATTTTAGCGTTGAGAAACGTATATGACCACTTAAAGTACAGACACGACTATAAAAGAAGCATAAGCTCTACAAAATTCTCTTACCTCGAGTTCTGTTGCTTGACGAAAGCTACCAGGGGGAAACTAGTAGTAGGAGAATATAAAGTTCAATAACGCATCACAAAGATATGATATCGAGAGCAATACCCTATTGTGAACGATGCATCACTTAACAAAGGAAAACAGCAATATAAAGGTCAGACTGACGCCCGTTATTGATTAGAGATCGCGCGAGATGAAACGGCGAGGAAGTTTAATAACCTTCTAAACTAATCGTCCGCTCGAGGGCAGATTTTCAAAGAGTTATAATCAATTCACAAACCTAGGAGTGACATTTTCGTCGAGTAGTCCATTTTCATCAGCTAGCTCGTCCTCGCTGTCAGGTCCATTGCTCCACGAATGATTCCTGAGATTATTGCCCCTTTTCTCCTCCTTCAAGTTCCTCTTTTGTGACTCTGCCATTTTGCATGAATTACTTTTCGGAACGATATAATTGAACGGATCTCAAATACGACCGAAACTGGTCTTATCCCGCGGAATTGACGTCCCAGTTTCCGACGGACGATGAAATGACGAGTTGTTCACATGCGTTGATCTGCGTAGCAACACGAGAGAAAAATTACTTGACGACACTAGTAGGTTTTCACACGTGATGGTTAGAGCCTTTATGTAGGAGGAAGTGGAAGGATCAAAACGTACCGTATTGTAATACGTAATTGAAGGTAAATGCAAACAGTTCACGTTGTTAACAGCAGCCATCGCTGGCCATCCACTTCACATACGAAGCTCGACTGAACGTCGCGCTGCGTCGGCCGTTTGTGAAACCAATTGATCGCGCGCCGTGGGATCCAGTTCCAAGTGCAGATAGAACAAAATCGTAGAGGAAAATTTTGCACTGTTTAATAAACACTATCATCCTGCGCAGTTACTTTTTTCGTAGGTGCGGCGGTACACTTGAAAACTGCATTTGAACTCATTTTTTAAATGGAACCATACAATTTTGTTTACATGAATTTATTCCTTGCGTTATTCTGCGTATAAAAAGTATAAGGTAAGATAGTCGAAAACTCAATAGCTTACGAGATATTTAATTTTATATAGGAAAAAATATTAGTACGAAGTTTCATCGTTTGGGGGCGCCACTTTTGGCATATTTCGTAATAAAATTAAATATCTCGTAAGCTATTGAGTTTTCGACTATCTTACCTTATACTTTTTATACGCAGAATAACGCAAGGAATAAATTCATGTAAACAAAATTGTATGGTTCCATTTAAAAAATGAGTTCAAATGCAGTTTTCAAGTGTACCGCCGCACCTACGAAAAAAGTAACTGCGCAGGATGATAGAGTTTATTAAACAGTGCAAAATTTTCCTCTACGATTTTGTTCTATCTGCACTTGGAACAGAGATACAGCCTGGCAAAGTTGCTTTTTATAATATACTATTATCAATAATTTTGTGGCAGTAAACAATGAGTTTTGTCTGGCAGTATTAGTAGTATCAGATATTAATCAGGCAATCTATTCTCGCACATTTAATTACCAAAAAAGGACGCATATGCATTCATAACGTCATAGGCATAATCTGTATTAAAATTGAACTCAGGATACGCAACGATAGAATCTACATACACATAATTCTGTTCATAGTGTACCGCGACAACAGCGGAGCTTCAAAATGCCAGCGCTGGAAACCGAGTTCCCATTATTCTTTAATAACGAATGACATTGCAATGCTGTACAGCTGACTGGGGCGATAAGGGAAGAAACGCCACTCCACCAATTAACAATAGCGAAGTTTATAATAGATAATTATCACCTTTATTTTACTGTTGCTGATATTGATTACTGTGGAATTTAATGTATAATGTTTCATTCAAATTCTTATTTAAGATGCTGAGGATGAAGCAAACGTAGTACAACCCAAAAAGGAAACAGAGGAGTCAATCCAGAACTGGTTGAAGAAAGCAACTGATAGGAAAGCAGCTTCCAAAAAAATTTTAATGGAAATTTCACTTCCGTAGATAGTATGATATAGTGAGGGAGTAGCTCGATCTTGATGGGATCTGAAGCACTTTCAATCGTTTTAAAACTCTTGAAAGTCTTGAATGTTTAAAGTCTTGAAAGTCTTGAAAATCTTCATCGGTCAAAATCTTGATATGTTTGATCGATGAAGACGATCAAGACTTTGTCTCTGTCTTTGTATGTGATTATACAATGTGTCCGTATAACATAAAGATAATTTAACATAAGTATTGTATAAGTATAGCTATTGTAATTAAATAAATAAAATGAATTCTTATTAAGTTCAATCTTATTTTGAAAGCTATTTAGTTGGTTAAATTTATATTACACCTAACCAGTACCGTTTTGAAGACGTGTTTAAAACGCCTTTGTGCTATCTGAGAAGCTACTCGAATTGAAATAATTACTCAAATCTCCTCAAGGTACTTGAAAAACAACAAACTATTCGGTTAATTCAGTTCTCAAATTACAGGTCGGTAACACAGTTCCGCTGGAGACACAAACACCCATAAACCCTAACCTAGAACTATATATACTAGATATACAAAAACATTATGAAAGCTGTATAAAAACTAAATGAAAACAATATAAAAACTGTATAAAAACTGTTTGCAAACATTCGGTCAAAAACATTTAAACAAATGCATCTGTTTTTTGTTTTCCATTCTTCTGGAAGCATTCATAAACATTTGTATGTATGGAGATCTAATTAGGCTTTACGTGTTCGATCTATCCATACTTCGTGGATGGTTTGGGTTATTTAGACAGCGGTTACAATCCGTGGTTTCCTTTAACTAATCTCTAAAATAACACACAGATGTCTTAAAAACATATATTTTAAACGCTTCTTCTAGACATAACCAAAACGTTTTAAAAACGTCTTACAATCGCCTGTTTCGGACGTAACCAAAGCGTATTCTGGACGTTTTGAAAACGTCTGCAAAATACGTTTTTAAAACGTATGCAAAACACGTCCATAAAACGTCCAGAAAACGTTTTAAAAACGTCCAGGAAACGATTTAAAACCGTCTATTTTCACAAATCAAGCCATGGACGTTCAGACATAAAATGGACGTAAAGTGGACGTTTTCAAAACGTCCTGTGCTATCTGGGTATTTATTGGTGACAGGGTAATTTTTTCACCCCCTCAGGGTTAATTTTTTTTTTTAAATATTGTATTGTCATCCAAACTACGCACGCCTGTAAAGTTTCAAGACAATTGGATAGTTGGATGTGGGTTAAAATTGAGTTTCTATATAGATTTGAACCATACAAACATACAAGACAAAAGGAAACAAACAGAAGATCGAAGCTGAATAAAATCGTTTAATAAAAACAATAGGATTGCGTCAATTATGTTTCCGATTTGCAATCGTCTATCAAATTAGATGATAATTCAATTTTTTATCTCTTCCACACTGTTGCTCGGTGACATTGATACAGATAATATGTACAAGAACGTCGATAACAATAATCAAGCATCGATGCAAAAGAGATAAATAACGCTGGAGTCTACATAACGAAGAGTTAAAATATGAAATTAAAATTAAGCTGTGGATAATATTTCCACTGTAACCCGCGCGCAACTTCAAGTGTTCATTAGAACTACGATGCATCAGTGCCTTTATCGATTTCGATACTCAACGGAAGTTGTATTCTTTCGTTTTTTTTTCAAAATATCAGCTCCCCTTCTTTTCCTCGCTAGACAATAATTTATCGCCTCAATGTTGAATTATACATCGCTGCGCTTTAAGTTCATCACCACCACCACCACAACCACCGCCTTACTTATCTTCTCCCCTTCCTCTCTTTTGCACTTCGCTCGGCCGTCTCCCTTCATCATTCGAGACCTGCGCGCTTTCCCTCTGCGTCGCGCGTATAGGATAGTTGCGCGCAGCGTTTGGTAGTTATAAAAGGGGCCGCCTGCGTCGCAACGCGCATTAGCCGTTGCGTCGGTTTGGTGAGCGGATATTATTGCGCATTATTCCTCTAATAATAAAGATATCAGCAAGAACAGAACGCGATTTAATAACGACATTCTAACAATCGATCGTTGCGTCCTACACGCGAGAAGCTCGAAGCACAGCATAACCTAGCAGGGCAGAGGCTTCGCCACGCGGCGTCATACATTGTGCGTCGTTGTGTAACCGTGTTTATCATTTGTGGCGGTAAAAGCAATCGAACTCTGGGAACAATCGTGGAGCAAGTACAGAGGAAAACAGAGACATTGAATCCCTGCGGGTGGTGTTTTAACGTCAGTCTGTAGTGGCCCTATTTCGGTGGTATGCGATACCATCGTGAAAAGCACGAGTCGCGAACGATTGAAGGAAGAAGTCACGCGGCGAGGAACGAGGAAAGGAATAAGTAGGAGGAGGCGTGCTACAGTGGACGGAAAAGACTGTCACGCGAGAGTGGATCGCGTTGCCCGACGATCATCGTCCGAGCATTCATCGTACCAGGTCTGATACCTATGCCCTCGTCCCCGCATCGCGACGGAATGGAATAACAAGAGGCTTGATCTGATCGACAAAACCGACGACAGTAGAGACGGCGACCGACTGATTCGTAGCGTCCGTACTCAGTCCTCAGTGTAGGCTAGTCGGTCGCTCGGTAGTCGTTGTCTCGGCGATTTTATGTTCTTTTTCCTCCTCCGCCGATCTATCTCGGGGCCACGACCCTTTGTTCCTCGAGACACGGTTGGCCAGTGAGTGTCATCCCGGAATTTACCAAGGAGCATAACGGTACGCAACTTTTCAAGGTGTTCTCTGGAACGAAAAAGAGAGAGAGAAAGAACCAGAGGGAGAGAGATTATCTTTCGCGTAAACAGAACCACCGAAGAAACGTATTCTTACATGCTAAAGATCCACGACAATTCTCACTCGTCCGTACACCGGGCAATCTTGACAACGATAAAACGATATTAATAGGAGTGGTCATTCGAAGGAGGTAGAGAGGAACAGGATTTTGACAAGCAGTGTTCGATACACGAGACGCACAAACATGGCGGCGAACATGTGCATACAGAATTGCACCGACTCCGCTGGATTCCTCTATAAACTGATCATGGATGATATGTGGGCACCCTGGGAAGCCGCGGCGGAGTATTTCGAGTACACTCCGTGGCTGTTCTCATTGCTGGGCAGCACTATGATCGGGCTGACCGGTATCTTCCCCCTGCTGGTCATTCCCATTGATGAAGGTGCCGATTTGAAAACTGGAGGTAACGTATTTATTTAAACCGGCACCTACCCACCATCTACTGAATCTAACTCTCTTGTTATGCTGTATACATGATTCCTGCGGGATCGTGGTGTTTCCTACGCCGTGGGATTCTTTGGAACTGCTCACTCGCGATGGGAGGTTATGTGTACAGTTTGAACCGCGCACGCGGGAAATAGTTCACGGTAGGTTAGTACAGGTGATCCAATCGGTCGATTCACTATCTCTCGACGAGCTGCCTGCGTTTAACTGGTTACTTGTGTTTCAATTTTTTAGAGCCAAGGCGTAGTCGCATGGTAAATTATCTTGTATAGATTTGCCTGTAATTCGACGTATTCCCGTGCTCAGTGTTCCGAGTTCCAATTATGCGCGGGAAAACCAAACTGCAGATAACGTACGATGGAATTAACATCGTTAGGAGAGTTATTCGATAAGTTCGTTCTCTTTTTCGACTGACGCGATCGAGAGATGACTTCGATTAATCTTAGTAATAAAGATGTCGATTACCTGTGCTAAAAATATCGTAAAAAGTATATGCGAGAGCGAGGTAATCGACGCGCTACGGCGCATGCGCAGAATAGACAAGTAGACATCGGCTTTCTTCGCGATAACTACACGATAACACTTGCTGGATAATTGCCTGTATAGATTGTGATTTGCTTTCGGCGATAGTCGGATTTTATCGTTGATTTAATCTCCGAATGAATTATATTCCTTACTACGTAGATTTACCAACAAGCCAAACTGTATCGAATACCGATGCAAATTACGTTCTATAGTTAAAGTGTCCTTGTTTCGCCAGTCGATACTTTCTCCTGTCACAGTGTCTCTGTATATGTCTTAAAATGGCACGGTTGGACAATGTTAATTCTGCGTAGAAGTTTGATCGGTAAATATTTCCAAGTAAGCGATCCGTTTGGATATCTGTGCCTTTGGTCGTAGACCAACGATACATATTCCTGCCCTTCGTTCGAACGTAACTCATAATCTCATTCTTGTGAAAAATTTAACCGGGCAATCTGCATCGCGGAGGAATGTTTTCGTTTTCACGATATTATATAACTGTTCGCGTTAATGCTGTTTGGTCGACGTTCGATTGAAGCGGGCAGAGTTCGTAGCAAACTCTCGGTATAATACTTGTGCAATAGGATGCGATCGTCTACCGTGATTTCACTAGAAATCTGTGGTCAATCGAATACGATCCTTTTTTAGAACGGCAAAGTCACGCGCTACTTTCATCTCGCGCTATTGTTACCAACATTTGCGACACTGCCGCTTAAACTTGCAAAATGAAGAGTTTCCGAATCTTCTAGTTAGCCTTAGTTACGCACAGTTGTCTCGAATCAATTTCACCTTCGTATAAAAATTGCCTTTCCAAAGCGTAGAGCTTTGTCCTCTTCGAGCCCCGATCATCAGAAATAATATGCTGAATAATTTGAATCACCCTTTATATATCCTCGACCTTTTGGTCATCGAATCTTGGAATTTTGTCCACGATAACAGGCTGCCACGCTTCTCAAGTAATATAAGTATCGGAGTAGAAAACGGGATGGAAATAATGATGCGTTCTTACGTCAGGTAGAATTGTTAGGTGCTTAAAAAGAAACGTTCTCGGCCACGTGGATGGCTCCTACTGCGCATATTGCTTCCCGTACATACGTCGTTCGCTTCTTCTTCGCGCCAACATCTTCCCTGTAAGCGTATTCTCGTTCACTACAGGGAAACGCCTCTAATCGAGCCAAATATTCCTATCGTCGTTCGACACCTTTCTGACCCGTCGTCATTCGAGGAAGCGATATAAAAATGGCACTTCATAGCTGTGCCAAACTAGTAATTGCAAGTCGGAATGAAGAAATCAGGTGGAGGAGCTTGCACCATCGACCAAAATATCAATGAAAACGTAAACAGTTAGGATGGCATTCTTGCCTCAAAACTAGTACAGCAGGGACCCGTTTTGATCCCGTGCCAACAGCTAGGGGTAGTTAAATCCGAGTTCCCAAGCCCTCGGCATTCAACGTGCACCGCCCTTACGGCTTCCGTTATTCATTTACGCCCAGAAGTCCTGAAAATGTGGGTAGGCTTCAGGGTAGTGCACACGGCGTAAGAACAGGGCGGCCCATTGTTGCGAGCTGCGTAAAGCATCCTCAGAATCAGTGCCATTCTTGTTAACGCTGAATGCAGGCTCCGCGCCAATGTGACGCGAGCAAGGTCGTGGAACTTGCTCTCGGCTGCACGCGTTGCGACAATGGAATTCGTTGAAGAAGAAGGAGGAAATGCAAATGCGATTCTGCATGCATCGTGATCGAGCCGGTGCTTAGATGCAACCGAGAGAAGAATAAAAAGGAAATACACAGGGTGTCCCGATCCAGTTGCGAAACACCTCTGCGTCATTCCAGTCCCTTCTTCCTTTGTTCTTTCGTTGCACCGAGGCGGAAAGGGAAAGCTCTCTCTCTCTCGATTTCCTCGCACCTCGGCTGCCTGGCGAAAATTTCGCACGTTGCTTCTTCAGGCATCCTGCATGTTATAGAGATGCATCGAGAGCACGCGAACCCCCCATACTTGTACGAAAACCCTGAAAGCCAATATGAAGTGAAGCTTATCGAAGACGATGGAGAATATAAAGGAAAGTTCCAGCCAGTTCGTGGGAGAAATTTACACGTACACGTGACTAGCGTGGTTTTAAACGATACGGGGGAATTCAAGGGCATCGTTGCATTCCGCAACTCCAGCAACGCGGTCGGCAAACACATTTCGTTTACTATATTTACATGGAAATGGATATTACGTAAGCGGAATCGACCTAATATCAATTATACGAGCAGGGAATGCAGCGTAAAGGAAAGAGTGACCCAAAAATGAGGCCTTTTTAGCCTCTTTTTGGTCCCACGATTTTCTAACGGAATTTTGTGCCAAATGATACCTTGTGATGAGACATCGATCACAACGAATTTTCGAGTTGAGCTGACAATTAGTTTCCGAGATATGGAAGGTCAAGGAAGTGAAAATTCGTTAACGCGTTAATTTAAACAATTATTTCCAGGGGGTTTGCTGACTGCTAATAACGAATTTGAACTTAGTTTTTCAAAATTCACAATGGCCGATTCAACATGGCGATATATTAGAAAAAGCACCCACTACACAGTCATATATATTTCATGATTTTAATTTTTTTTTTACGTGAATTTTGAAAATCTAAGTTCAAATTCGTTGTTAGCAGTCAGCAAAACCCCTGGAAATAATTCTTTAAATTATCGGACTGACATAAAAGTCCGTACATCGAAGCGTATAGTATAATTTTCACCTCAACTTGAAAATTTCGCGTGATTGATGTCTCATCGTAAGGTACCGTTTCGCATAAAATTCAGTTACAAAATCGCGGGACCAAAAAGAGGCTATTTTTTGGGTCACTCTTTGCGGAGACAGAAGTCGTAGTTCTTGGTACACTTAAACTCATTGACTCTTAGTTTGCTCAACAGCCAACTGGCATTACAAGTGTACTGTATTATTCACGGGAACACCCTGTACAGTTCACAGAATACGAGGCGAAACAGCGAGCTGGTGGTCGGGCAATAACTCGACTCCTCTTTATCAGGACATTCCAAACCGTTGGGCCCATCCAAGAACTCCCTTCTACGAAGGGAGCCTCCCCTCGCCGTGGCTGTAGAATCTAGCATCCAGAGGCGAAAGAAGCAGCTGCAGCACCTAGCTTTCACGCCACCACTTCTGATTACACCTGGAGCTGAAGCAACAGAAGCAAATCGATACACTTTTGCGAGCTTTTAGCTGCACTATTTCTCATCCTGCCGTTGAAAACCCACCTACGATACGTTTACCGCGACGTTCACTTTCACCCTGTCGTTCTGTAACCCACGCTTTATAACGATCTCTTAGGGAACAGGAGTATTGGAGGGGTTGCCTTCTAGAATTTACTTTTAAAGGGCGATCGATAGTGAGTAGAGGTCATTTAAATGGTAAATTGCATTCGAAGTCGTCGGGGCTGTATTCGATGTAAATCGCCGTAGGCTCGACTAATTTTCTGTATCGCTCAGTTCATTACCGTTTCATTAAGTTTCTCCTTCTGCGAATCAAATCCAGCCTTTCGTGGAGGCACTCGAACGGGGTCCGTTTGCTTATTCTTCAGTTGGAGCGTCGCGTTTGGCGTCCGCCGCGTTGACCTTCGAAAACAGGCTCCTCGATCTTTCTTCTTTCCTCCTCTGCCTGATATTTCGGTTACGTTCGGTGTAAAGATGCCCCGTTGTGTATTACGAAACCCTAAAACGATGGTGCAAGATTGCGCAAGATAATTGCCCGCGGTGCAGCCAGACCGCACTCTCGTTTGCAAATCACTGCAGATTTCTCCTCGAGCTAGACACGATCCACGTGTACCCTCGTCTACTTGCCATGCCATCAATCTTCTGCCTCACAATCCATGGACTCTAGCTTCTTCTTTGAGAAGAATTCGCGGCGTTCATTTATACTGACCCGTTAATTATTTAATAGACGATCGACCACTGGCTAGGTTGAACAATTAGTTAACGCGTGATTCCCCTGGAGGATTCTGGAAATAATGGGACGAAACGGCGGGCATTAGATCACAGCTCTGTCATGGCCTATCACGCCAACGATTGCCGCGGAATGAGACCATTATCAAGCCTGTTCTCTCTCGGTGTTTCCGCCCACGAGGAGCGTCGTTGAGCGGAGGCGCGCTCGCCGTTTCTTTCTTGCCGGATCCGCTCGCTATTACGGATCCATGGGACTTTAACTCGCCGCGATAGCGATCCCGGTATCGGCAGCTGCACGCACAACTTTGCATTTAAACGGTTTCTGCGAATGCTTTTTGCACGCCACCGGATCGATTTTTCTATTTTCGAGCCGACTGACGCGCTGCCACGTTTTACGACTGGTATCACATGTTCAGCGGGATTGCGTTACCAGATCACTCGAACGTACGAGGCCAGGAATTATGAATGGCAAAGGAGCACTGAGTTACCTACGTACAGTTCGCCACGCCGCTGATATCGAAATTCTGTGGACGAAACGCCGACGAATCTTGGACGATATCTACCAACGACTTTTTCCACTGTCCTGCGCAGCATTCGTGAGCTGTTAGGTGCTAGATCGTTAAGGCTCTAATTATTTAGAAAGTTCGCGGAGTCGACGGAACAACGAGAACGCGAGGGGGTCGATAACAGAGCTGCTTCGCGCGTTTGCATCGCGAGATTAATGGCTACGAGTTGCATCGATAACACGGCGCTTGATCGAGTATGTATATTGTAGAGGGATCTGTCACGTGTTGTTGACGGGTAGGTAGGACGTTATCTAGCAGCGTGTAATTAAATCTCGAATTTTCCTGTAATTTTATTGTATCGCTGTACGCTGGGTTTTTATCGCGCCACTTCATGTCTCCGATTAAGAGAAATGCGAGATTAACTGGATGACGAGCTGTCTTGCGCAACTACCGGCAGATGTGACGCGCTTCTGATAAGAAACAATGAAAAATAAGGGAAACAATTGGTTCTGGAGTTGTATTAATCGATCTTGATACGTTATCGAGTTTGTTTGTTCTGCAGAATATTGTGCTTTCTTCCTGACTCGATTCTACTGTCATCCAGGCAACTCTTACTCCACATTGCGCACTATATTAATTATTACAATGGATTAGTTGTTGCGAAGTAGATGCTTAACATTTCAGATGTTAAAATAAGGTTGGTGGATTAACGGAGGTTTATCAGCTTAATTAACAGCTAAATTTGTTATCGATATCGAGAATGTCTCCTTGCAAAGGATGTGGAAATTTTAATATTTCGATAGGATTGCAATAGATTTAAAATTAAATCTAATACACAGTTAGTTGAAACAAAATCAAGTGGTCGCTGGGGGCGGGGCTATCCAAGTTGCTCCACCTACTTATCAGTTTGTTCCGCCCACTACGTTTAAAGGTCTGCGCACACATATCCGTTCCGTCTCAGAAGAGCGGCGTAGAGGGCCTCTTCTTCTTACCGCTGGCACGACGGATACGGAACTGACACGGATATGTGTGCGCAGACCTTAAGAGATAGTGATTCGCCGTAGGGAAAGTAATTTTCAGTGCCCCGTTGAGTTTGAATCAATCGTAGCATCCCTTTCCACCATCTTTTTATTCTATTTTCGACAGATATTTACATTTCATAGCTCCATGGAGTCCAGTTCCTCAACGGCGAGAAGAAAATTCAAAGCGAACTGATATATTCTGACGAATGCAGGAGCAACAGTTAGGTACAGTTAATTATACGTCTGATTCCGAGATACTGCTACTTGCAATCGTATCGGAATGTTTCATCATGTAGGAAAAAAAACAAAGCGTATGATTAGTAAATTGTTCTATATATTGCAGCGCATAGGGTGGTTGGCGATACGCGCTGATTCCGAGGGAAACGAGTCACCGTGTGACACAGAAACTAAAATTCAGCAGCTGAACGCTTGCTTTTAACGATCCTGCCCATTACTATCGCATAATGCAACTTTGGATGCCCGTTAGAGAAGATAACACAGATTCATCATTGGTCACGCGCAGCGTGACACACTCGTTTCCTCGGTTCACGTGTTTACAGACGCCGTTCCTTCGCGGTGGATTCGACTCATTGTGTTTCCCAGCTACAAGGTGTTTCAAATGCTAGCGATCAAAGTGCACGCAAATTCCAAGTACAACTCGATACAACACAAGGAGTACTTTATAGATCCTTACTCTTACAAGCTCCCCGCCTAAACCATGGATTTCTTTGTATACAGGGTGATTCAAAAGTCCAGCCACATGAAATTAAAACCAGCTTCCCCCAGCAAAATCAGAAATGCACCGTGAGAGTGAACGGTACTCGTAAACGGAGCTGTTGACGCGCTGTCTTTGCATAAAGAATTTCCGCCTCGTAAACGAGCAATATGTTTAACGTTATACAAGTTGCGTAACTTGGAAAAATGTCTGCGAAACCTGACACCGGTCACCCGGTCGTTCGTGCATGTAAACAGAACAGTAAAACGGGTTTTCCGTCGCAGTAACAGGGTTATCGCTCGCCTGTTATCGCTAATTTTATTAGTAATGAGTTATTGTTCGCCGCGCCGCGGAATCGCACTGTTGCAATTCTGTGTCGACTGTTGCAATGTCCATTTAACGATCGCGATGGGGCGTGCGCGCGACACGGGCCCACCGAAATTCCGGTGCAAGTGCTAGGGTAAATGTTAGCGATTAATGTCATTCGGGTTGTAACAAACACGGGGCTTGTGCAACCAGCAAACATCGATCCGTTTCAAAGGAATCCACGATTTATCGATCGCGCGAGGTCGGTGCAAGGTTCGAGTGGCGGTGAAGAAAAAAAAAACGTGCGAAAGCTTAATTAACGTTTTAGATCACGCGAGTTATATATATATATATATATATATATATATATATATATATATATATATATATATTCACTGGGACGAAAGGTTGAAAAAATGATATAGCTTTTATTAACGCTTGACCGGCGGACTTTTCGCGATAAATATATTTGCTACTCTGCTTATCGTCGATATTAATAATACTGGGTAGGTATCCATATCGAACAACATTGACTTTCGGTTCGCACGAACTCTGCAACGATTGGAAACGAATTTTACGGAAGCCAAAGGTTTCTGTCTTCTGACGATAGATAGCAACAATTGCAGATGCTTTTGCTTTTACGAAATATACGGCTTGGCGAATGGAAACGCCTCGAATCACTCCGAGAAGAAGGCTCACGAGTGATGACTCTATCTGCTCCAATTTCCTTGGATGTTTGCGCGGTGACGATCGCGTGCGCATCATAATTTGTTTTTTACATCCGCCTAGCGCAAGATAAATCGGTCGGGAAGGAAAAAGAGCCGAGGGGACGAAAGCTTCTTGCGTCGCAAATGCTGCAGGCTCGCAGAAGTGGCGTGTAAATTGCGGCAATAGTTTTTTCAGTAGCAGGTCGTTGCACCGGGAACGTGTGTCAGGTCGAACAATTATCGTAATAGAAATGATGCTCGATGATCGTTGTCTCCGGTAGAAATAAATTAATTGTCCGTTGACCTCGTTGCGTGCAGAACTGAAACGATAAGTCGGCTAACCAGCCCCTTAACAAGTACTGTAGATACATAACACACTGGATCCCAAGGTGAAAAAGGAAGTCGAATAGCCACGGACGAAATTTTGTACTAAAATCGGCCAAACATCATCTCCTTCCTAGATTCGTATCGCAAATAAAAATATCAAACGTTCCGATAGGTCGTATTCTGCGGACAGCGCATCTACGCACTTATTAATGCTGTCCACTTAATAATCCGTTCTACAAAGAGTGGATCAAGGCCTGCCAAGCAATCATCTTGAGGAGAGAGCGAATGGCTGACTAACGCAGAAATCACCCACGAAAATTCTAGAACGTCCCTTCAGGGTGATTAATTGATCCGCGATCCCGAAAGACCGCAACAAAACGATTACGCTCAAGTCGTTTCGGTTACAGTGGTAGCAGAGCTTTTGCGTAACAATACGTAACGGGACCTAATCGTAAGGTTGCTATTACAAATGCCGAAACTGCTCGAGTAGGTAGACCTCGATGGATTCTCGCGCGATCTGCCACAGAGATATCGACTTATAATAAATTGGAAGCTCCGTGGACGCAGCCAGCGGCGATCTAATCTAGGAGGCGATACAAAATCTTTCGATAAACATCTACGATGGAATTCTTTACGGTCAAGAATCAACTTGTTACGTGTTGAGGTCGTTTCAGTTGAAAGTTATTGGAAGAGCTACTTTATTGAACGCAGATCACGGGAATTACGAAAATAAGCAGCGCCGAGCTATGGTGGCAACGGAACGCTGGTTCTTCGCGTTTCTCTACCAAGTGGATCGCGTTGGGAAATGATCATCGATCATTGGCAAGGGAAGAAATGCGATCTTCGAAGCGCAAGCCTACCAATTGAAATATGACTCGACTGCGAGGTGAAGATATCAGGCGGATTGAATATTACTTTAACGCGGTCAGCGAGAGGCTCAATCGAGAGTAAAATTGTTAGGATCGCACGATTTGGCTTCGCAAGTTTATCGCCGCGGGGCACGCGGAGGAAACCTATCGCCTACGTCGATATTTTTGTATTAAATGCGGGAGACTCGTGCGTAGGTCGAAGTTCAAGAACAAAAGCATCCAGAAGAGTTTTCTTCTCGATCGAACGATTGGTGCGCATCTGGATCGGCTCCATCAACGCCCACGTCTCCTAATCTCCTTCGGAACAGATTGTACCGATTCAGTAGATAGGAAATCCTTGTACTCCTATTTCAATGGCAAATCAATTTATAGCGAATTCGGTAACTCGCACTGACTCTGCACTGGTGCCAACAAATTACTTGAATTGGTTGTTTCGTATAGAGCTATCTTCGTTTCTATCAGAAACAAAGCAAGGTAATCCGCGTCATTTTTTTTTACACCAGTGCAGAGTCAGTGCGAGGTACCGAATTCGCTATTACACTCCAGCCCCAGATTCATCCACTGCACGCTATATTCTCTCAGAATAATTATTAATGAATCTTGATAATACTGTAGTAAAGGCTGACTACAGACGGGACATTTTACATCCCCGCTAACTTTCTAATCTCTTCTACTAAGAAGAAAGCACCCCTTCGCCCGATTTTCCACGGCTTGGACGTTACACCCGATCCTTTCTAACCGCTCGGTTCCCATTTCTGTTGCAGACAGCGCTGGCACGCTGAGAATACTATTGAGCTTCGCGGTCGGCGGCCTTCTGGGTGACGTTTTTATGCACCTTCTACCGGAAGCATGGGGCAGCTACGCAGTGAAAACAGGTACGAGGAGGACCCTGTGGCTGATCGAAGGTCGCGGTCCTTCGCGAGGAGATGCGTTCGAAGGCAAACAGAACTGTGCCTCCAGGCAGATTCTAGATGGCAGTAAATTAGCAGCAACCGGTGGCTTAGCCTGCAATATTGTGGACATGGCCCGCGCGAGATTAAGCAGAGGAACAATCGCGCTACTGTTGTTCCAATTCACTTTAAATTAAATTCTCCATTTGCTAGCGTTCCTTGCTTTTCGAGAACCCTTGAACTGCCCATTCTGCGTAACTTCAGGGGGTAGGGTAGATGCACCGTTTGTGGCGACTTTAAGGTATTGTACCAGTTTTGGCCACTTCTTAAAAAATATAATACTTTTTCGTGTGAGCAATAAATGTAGCCTTATATATCTGACGGTATACTAAACAAAATATTTATGGTGTGAAATTCTCCACAGAATAATGATCTGCAAGCAGTTTAAAAATAAGATGATTATGCACATGGCCAAAAACAGTGCAATGGCCACCAACGGTACACCTACCCTAATCAGTTTCTGCTTTCTGAAAAGACTTTCACGTGAATGACGAAGCCTGGAATGATCGATGGGTCATAGTTCTTTGCATACGGTTTAATGGTGCAGCGCAAATCGCGATGCTAAGTACATACAAGGGTAAGCCGAAGGGTCAATGCAACTTCGAACGAGCCACTTATCGCGCGAAACGTGAGTTCAGAGATTGCAGAGCTCGTTCGCGGTCTAAGATATAGATGAGATAATGCCTGGGTATCGAGCACGCGTGTAACGCGACCGTTCTCTCTTCAGGGTTCGTTCAATCGAGAGTGCATGTGCGCTTCACGTGCGGCATCCACAATTTCTTCGTGCGGTCGCGGCACGTGAGGCGCACCGGTTTGCTTTACGAGCCTCGTAATAGCTTTTATTATGCTCTGACGACATCCACACGTTTTTTTTTGCTGGAATTTCGAGCCGCGTAACCGAAGATCGCCCGATAAACTGTCGGGGCGGTAGAACCTCGGTTAAAAACTGCGAAAAAAGGATCTCCTTCTTTCTCCGTCCCAACATCGCGAAGCTGTTGACTCTTCGGCTACCATTATTCATGTCCCAGCTAGCTTCATCAATTCTCATTCCGCCCCGATCGCTTCGCGGAATTGCGCTGGAATTCCTTTCTAATCGAACCCCGCGTGTCTAAATTGCACGCTATTTGAGCGACGCTGCAACTCGTCGCGTTGGATCCTCCGCTAAGCGAGGCTTGAAGCGAGCGGTCCTCCACCTCGGTCGACCGCTTTGTGAACGGTTCAAGGGACGGTGCCGAACCCCATTGTGCTTCAGTTGCGGATTTCAATTGCCGCCTGTCTTCTCCTGAATTAAACCTATTCGGTCCCCGTCCACCTACGATTTCCCAGCCACCTTCTCGCGCTCGTGAATCGTTCCAGTTAACACTGGAGATGTAGCATATACCTGGCCGGCTTAAGGGGGAACGACACCCTGAAGCCCGGAGGAAAGTGCAATTTTTTTTAATTTTTTGTTAGATATCCATACGTCGTAGGGAAGACATTGATATCTCTATAACTTGATTAAAACTGTATATTTTGTCACACAAAAAATCTAAACTACTGTCCACTACATTTACATTTAAACCCCATATCAATGACTTCCCTGCGAAGTATGGATATCTAATAAAAAATTTAAAAAAAATGCACTTTTCCGAGCTTCATGGTGTAATTCCCCCTTAACCGAAAGCGGAACACCTATTCTTATCGCCTCTGGCGCGTGAAAACCTGGAATAGTTCGTCAATGAGAAACTATTTTTGTTACAGCAGCGGATGCCGGTCATCCGTCAATGGCATGCGGCCTCTGGGTGCTCAGTGGCTTCCTGGTGTTCGTTATAGTGGAGAAGCTCTTCAGCTTTGAAAGGGAGCCTGACACCGTGGCCGACGAGTCCGCGATAGAGGACAAGGGTGAGAATGCGAGCGTCGAAGAAGAGAAGGAAATGGAGAACAACAACTGCATCCCTTTAACTGGTAACAACCTGAAAAACGAATTCTCCAAGCGCTACGCCAAGACGGACTTCTCGAAGACCATCGACGAGGTAATTATCATCCGAGGGAGAAAGAGCTCCCTTAGAATCATCCCTAAGAGGCAGAATTTATGTAAGAAATTGCCCTCGCGGTTGCAGCCCTTTTTGGAGAAGAACGATCACTCGCAGATGTCGAACGGCTACAAGGACACGCGCAAAAACGGTTTCGTCGTGAACGGTATCAAACCGATGCTGATGTGTAACAAATTCTCAAACACCTTGGGGGGAGGTCTGTCGCTGGACGATGCAAAGGATTGCCTGAAGAAGCTGGCCAAGAACGGCTTCTCTACTGAACTGTCGAAGGGAAGCTTCGAGAAGAAGGACCAGATCGCGAGCAATGTTCCTGGTGACGTAAAACCCGTCATGAAGCAGAAGCCGAGACATATAACTGGTTACCTGAATCTGCTAGCCAACATCATTGACAACTTCACTCATGGGCTGGCCGTGGGTGGCTCTTTCCTCGTGTCCCTCCGTTTAGGAGTGCTTACCACCTTTGCTATCCTCATACACGAGATACCGCACGAGGTCGGGGACTTCGCTATACTGCTACGCAGTGGATTCAACAGATGGGATGCTGCACGTGCGCAGCTTCTCACCGCCAGTGGTGGCATTTTTGGTGCCATGGCTGCGGTGTTGTTCTCGGGCGGTGAAGTAGGTGGGTAGCGCTCGTAACCATAGTGGTTGAAGCTTGAGTGAACTTTATCCTCGCGTGTAGGTTCCAGAGTTCTAGACTCTAATCGAAGATCGTTGCTTTTCCAGGGGCGAAGACATGTTGGATATTACCCTTCACGGCTGGTGGCTTCCTGCACATTGGCATGGTGACCATCTTGCCTGAGCTGCTTAAAGAATCTAGTCCCAAGGAATCCTTGAAGCAAGTCGCCGCGTTACTCCTGGGCATCACCGTGATGGCGGTTTTAACGATTCTTTGCGACTAAGATCGTTTCGGGTTTTTCTTTTTACATGATAGCGTTAAGTTCAGCGGTCGATCTACTGCATTGACGCGTACCGAGCATCGGATCTTTTTCTTTTATATTAGGTAGCGTCTCTCGGTACGTGTCAGATGAGTAATTCGAGATTGCCATAAAGATGTTATTCCGTGTATAGTACTTGTTGCTCAATAGAAGATGATGGGTCTACGTTGAGAGTGAGGGAGCGAGGAACGACGATTGACGACTGACGAATATCCCTCCTACAGATTACGTAACGTTCTATGTTGAATTTAGATTTGGAATAAGAGTAATACAGTCGTTTATACTTTCGAAAGGATTACAGGACTGGTATTTTATTTTTGTTCATCCTGTCTAATACTGATTCCGAGTTTCTTTGTGATCGTCCTCAACTGTGTGGACGGTTTCATTTCCATTCCAGTGAAATGCATCTTTGATCGTCGATCTCTTTTTACGAAAAAAACGATTAACGTATCTCTGATAGCGAAAAGAAGAAAAACCGCAAAAAATAAAGAAAGGGGAATATTTGTACGAATTGCTTTCATATTTTTCTATCGTTTATTGGGGGATCGTATTATTGCCAGTTCGCGGTTATCGATTTATAAGAATACTTTAAGAGATACTGTTATAAACCTGGCATAGTTTATACTCGAATGTCCGTGTGGTTCCTCTGTAAAGTATCAGTGAATAAATCGCAGGAAGCATCATTCCGTTTCTAATAAGATCATCGCTTTTAAAACTTTGTTGCCTAGAAGTTGCACACGCGAAACCAGTATTGACGTATGACTTTCACGTTCTGAAACGAATCATCGTGTACATAATGTTTATGCTTCCTTGATTACTGTTTAAAGAAAAGAGGAGAAGAGTTTTGAGATTAATAAGAGTTTGTATATTAAGCACGGAAAATGAAGCGTATTTTCGGTCGCGGCCATCGATATTATTCGTTGCCTGCGCTCCGATAGATGTATATTTTCAGTTCCTACAGTTTGTTGTAAATAACGTATCGAACTTATCCGTTTGTCTATGGAAACAGCATGAAAGAAAGAAATGACTAAAAGATAAAGAAACAAAATTTATATATCAGATTACGAGGGCAACAGTTCGCAAGCAAATGTTTTGTAAAGTCTGTAAAATTGGTATGTAGATATAGAATCACTGTGTTTAATAAAAAGAAACTTGGGAGATTATGTAAAACTAATAGATTTTAGAAAGGCTGCGAGATTAGTCGATACACCGACGTAAGAGGAAGAGTCCATCTCTTTTTTCCCCCCATAGGCTCATGTGTCCCTCTCTAAAAAGTGCATATTTTATAAATCGCACAAAACTAAACACAATCCTTGTACTTAAAAGAAAAACAAGGTATTCCTTCACCTAAACAAGATAAAATGAAACACGATGCATGAGCACCTTTCTCGTGTAAATAGAAAGTCCTAAAACTTACGAGGCCGATTCGCGATCAGCGATTTGGCGAGTATATTTTTTATGAACTACGACTATACGAGCAGATTGTTCATATGTAATCATTATAATTTGTAAATAAAGTATGTTATTCTGTAACACAGCTCTTGGTGTTTGGGTACCATTTTCTTTCCGAGCAAAACGGCGGCAGTGTAAATGGTACAAAATAATTTATTAAACGACCATCTTAAAACACAAGAAACGTAACAACATTTGTCCGCTATATTAGTAGGGATAGGTAAACTCAAACATCATACACGCTAGTTATATGCACAGACATTACACGACGCTTCACACCCCGCTCGACTTATGATACACTTATGCATGCACGCATTAGAAAAATTCATCACACTTTATAGTAATCTATTTACAAATGACTAAGTACCGTTTCAGCTGAAATCAATGATTAAATTGTTACTCAAAGAATAACAATACTCGTTACCAAAGATACATCCAGTAACAAGTTTTTTTGGAATAGTAATGGATACTCGGCGTACCCGTGCGAGGAAGAGTTCCATTATACATAAGACTTTTATACAAACATAAATAAGAGACTTCACAACGAAAACTAAAATCCTGGAGCTTCTTCCTTGCAAACGTTTAATCTCGCCTATTTAATCTCTCTCTTCACCTATAATTCGTCGTGAGGAATTTCGGAAACGACTGTTTGAAGTTTCTCGATTAACAGAACAAGGTTATTCAAAACCTCGTTCTCGTCTTGTTCGACAACGGGCTCCGAGTTCTGATAGAAATTCAATAAACGTTGAATCACAGGAAGCAATGCGTCTTTGTTTTCTCTAAACTGGTCTTTACAAACAGGAACAATGGTAATCATGCTTTCCGAAATAGTTTCAAGGAACTCGTAGTTGTCGGTTCTATATTGATTATTAAGTTCATCTTTAAATGTTTTCGCCAATAGGTTGCTTAAATGCTTGCAGTAATCGTACGTTAATAATTTCTGTTCAATATTTGCAACAGCGTACGCTTCCGTTTTCACCTTCAACTGTTCGGTATCGGCGACTTCTTGCAAGTTTTGCCTCTCGATAATTAGATCATTTATCAACTTCATAACTTTCATTTGTACTTGTAGCTGATCATCGAGCAGAATCTTCCCAAATATTTCTACTCCGCCGTGATCTATCCACACCTTCTGTGCCGCCGGAAATTGTCTTATTAAGGCACTCAGAGCAAATAGACATCTCGACCTCACTTCCATTTTAGTATTGGTGACCAATATGTGCAGAAGCTTTTGAACAAAATCGTTCTGCAATGCCTCCAGTTGGACTTTAGGATTAGATTGAACTGCAGCGCCGAGAAGCCTTAGCGCCTCGGCTTTTATTTCACTGTTCGTTCCGTTCAGACACGGAGAGACAATTTTACTCATACTGTAGTTAAAAGACATCTTTAATTAAAATTCTCTCCCTAATGATTTTCTTGCACGAAGGAATTATTCTGATACGTACCCCTGCATGTCAGCGAATACTTTGGCATTGTCAACATGATGTAGCAAATATTCCAGATTGTACAGGATATTCAAAATTTCTTCCACTTCTAAAACAGTCAATGTCCCCATAGCGACTCCATTCCTATGAGTTTGGAACTTTTGGAAGTAATTAGTTAGTAATTCGGAATCAGTTGTGATATCTATGTCCATTGCCTGAAACTCTTTCTTCAGGGTCTCGTAGTCCCGGAACTTCTGCTTCACCTGCTGGGCATGCTCGTCCTAAAAATGTAAGATTTGGGTGTAGGAAGCGTTCTTTAACGTGTTATATATCCAACAAAGGTAAAAGTTACATTTAACTCTGCGGCGGCTTCCGCCTCGTCTGACATAATTTTCATCAGCCTGGCTTTTAAATCTTTTATCTGATGGCTGAACAAGTAAGACTTCTGTGCAATAGCGGCAGCTGCTTGCGCATTGGCGACCACTTTGTCCGGATGTAATGTTAAAGAATTTGAACGAGAACTGTTCGCAATTTCAGATTCTTTCTCATCCACGTCCTCGTTATCCATCAGCTTGGCCTCCGTTACCCCAGTTTGAAAATTGTGCCGCACGTGTAGCCCCTTAGGTATGGGTGTACCTAAAGGAAGATTAACCTTATTGCTGATGCAACAAGGGCGCGAATTACATTTCTCGACAAATAAACAATTAAATTATAAAATTGACTGTGTACCTATCCGTTAGCACCTTTAAATAAAATTCTGTGTACGTCACTGTTGTATACGATTTACGACACAGCATACTTCAATATATTTAGGATATTTCGAAGTACGATAAATCGAAAACGTTTTCGACAATTTTTTTGCGGGAGTGGTAATATTGCAATTAAGCTGCGTTGCGAAAGTGACGGATTCGTGTCTCTAAGAAATGTGTAATGTGAAATTTGACTGACGTGGTCTTAGGAAGAGCACAATCAATTGCGTAAAAAGTAGTCCCGAAACTTACGGTACGCACGGAATTAGATAAGGTTCTACTTACCCTTTTTCACTGTCTGCCATTCGCGAGTGGGCACAAATGTCGTCTCATTTTTTTCGTTGTCGCCGAGAATTACCGGCGACAAACATAAACAAGTTAGAATAATTATATTCGGTTGCATTCTGACGAGTTCCTGTCGTTGACCGAGGGCTACAGCTTATCCCAAGATGCGCCGATGACTTTCCCGCAAATGTCGTTGAAAATCGTCTGCTAAATTTACAGGAAAGCTATGGAAACGATTTCTCGATTTTTCTGTTAAACTCTCTTATCGCGGTTTTCTTCAATTTAAGTATTATTCACGTGTTGCGCCCGATATTTATGCCGTGAATGTGTCGATGCTAGTTCCATGCTCTTACCGCCAGGGTGTTACGCAGCCAATCAGCATTCGGTGGAATGTTGCCAAATCTCCCATTCAAATCAGGTATGACGATTCATTAAACGCGCCTTTAAATGATTGCCGAGTATATATCTCTGGAACAGAGTCTTACATCCGAAAATCACGTGTATTTAATTTTTGTTTGTATTTCATGATCTTTAAGTCGACCACCTTGGAAAACCCGTTAATAATCTCCGATTAAACGAGTTAATTTTGTATTTCCCTAGTCTCTTAAGCGACGCAGCGTATGGGGGTAGATAACACCCCTCGTAAAGCCTTCAGTGGTGCTCTGCGAAGGCTAGAAGTGGCAACAGCGCTCGTAATAGTGGCGAGCGCATGGACCAATGAAAGACGAGAACGTATTCTAGGCGCGCAAGGCCGAGTACGCGAAACTCATTTGCTACGCGTTCATCTAGCACGTGCGACCACTGTTCTTCGCGCAGTGACCGTTGTGCGCGCGGCGTCTTTGGCTTCTCCACTCTCGTACGGCACGCACACTCCAACAGGGCTCCTCTACACGTCCGCTAACGGGAATCCTTTAATATCAGATCGATCGCCATGGCAGAGGAGTATCTCTACGGTAAATATCAGCAACTGTGTCACCGTGATCGTCGTGGCCGCTTTATTTCGTAGCGCACGCGGATACTTTCGGCGCCGTTTGCCATCCGACGCGAGCGGTGCTATGGTCGAGACGCCGGCTGGCTTTCGGCCATTGTGACGAGCCCCCATTGTCCCTAAAGAGCTAACGAACGTTTCCCGTTTTTCTGCCCAACTATGATTCGACGGCAAGCGTCCCCGATATTCTGTGCGCGTACTATCGTGATTTGTGTGTCCAGGAATCACCCTCGAAGGACCCAACTCCAGCGAGGTATGGGATCCAGAGCACAAGAACGACGACGCAGACGGGACAAACCAACATTTCGGTGCCGATCAGAAGCTTATCATAAAAATGGTAAGTCGAGAGATGTCGTGGAGGTGGTCTCCCACGGGTTGTCCTATTCTTTGTCTAGTCTGTATGCATCGCACGCCGCATCGCGAACTTTTCATAGTCATCCGTTACGAGCGACGGGTTCCCATCGACGCGCGATTTCGTCCACAACGGTTTTCCCATTCCTATCCACGATGTAGCCTTCGATTTACCCGATGCCTGCGGTCTCTAATTTCTACGAGCAACATAACATATCTCCCGATACAGTTCTATTTAATCATTACAAGAATGTGCGGCCACTGTTTGGCGTCACCGCTAATCCCGATTTTTTCAAGCGCTTTATCACGTCTTGCTACGTTTGCGCGCGAATATTTAACAAATGAATTGAAAAAAATCACCGTGCCCTTCAAGCTTCTGACTCAGCGAGCTGACTTAACTCGCCTTGGATTTCGAATTTTCGAGAAATTAAGAAACTCCCCCTGAAGGGTTTCGAACGTATCGATGGCGCGTTCATTAATTAAGAATTTATACATATTCAGGCACGGAGATGTTCGTTAATTTTACGTAAATTTAACAACGTCCGCATACGTATATAGATTCGGAATGTTTGTTGAAAGGTTTTCAAATAGTTTCTTTCAATAGCCACAGCCGTAAGTTATGACCCATAACCTTTGATTGTGTAAAATGTAAGGAAATGTAAAGTTTATTGATAAACCCAGACGAAATAAAAAGTTACATATATAGAAGCTCGCGATTTCTAAGTGGTGAATTGGTGTATATTTGTCTGATTTTTGTAGGCACTTTTAGGTCCAGAGGCTAAACCTGGCGAGCTTAACGTACTACAGGTAGAAGCAATGGGGCTGAAGGGCCCTACTAAAACACCGATTGCCTTGTTGGAGATGGGAAGAACCGCACAGGTCATGTTAGATCTGAGTTTTCCTGACCCTCCAGTCACATTTACTTTGGTTAAAGGCTGTGGCCCTGTTCACATAGTAGGACACAATCTTCTTGGTAAGAGCTTCCATCATTTTTCAGTTCGCATCGTGTTGAAAGTTATTCGGCGAAGGGCGATAATTATAACTAGGCGCCTTTTAATAAAATTCATGGCAAACTTTCATACAATTCTGATGCAAAATTATTGAAGGTTTCAATCGATGGTGGGTCCATGTCTTAGAAAAAAATTTATAGATTCAATTCGACCAGGCTTTACGCTCGTATTTTTGTGTTGGAGAAAGATAGTTGTTGGAAATTCTTTATGCTCAGAAATCTGTTGTTGCGAGGCATAGTTAGGCATTCTTAGCAGAGTTAAAGGAACTTCTAACGTAAGATCAAGTAATTTCATGCTAACTCTAATTTTTAGGTACGCATATGGAGGAGTTTGACGATATGGATGATGAAATGGTAGAGGAAAACATCGATGATGACGATGATGATAAGGTACAAAGAACTTAATAATTTCTCAAAGTTAGTCGAGCGGATGCATGCAATTTTGTACATGTACATATTAAAAGTTTCTCAAATGTTCACCATCGAGAGAAAAGAGTGTATTTCTGACTGACATTCTGAATAAAGATTTACGAGTGATACGAGACTCGAGGCAAAAACGTGACGCAGAGCATTTTCAAAAAATATGAACTCGTGACATACATACAAACAGACCCGTCTGAAACGAATGGTTCTAGTTATACTTTTATTATGTATGTTGACAGAAGCCATAGTATTTGATATTCTATATATTAGGAATACAAATTTCAGGTGCCACAAAAGAAACGAAAACACTCTACAGAGGGTAAAAAAAATGGCACGAAGCGTGCCAGGACGGATGAAGCTGTAGACAAGTAGAATGCTAATATTAAAATGCTGCTATTCAAACATCCTCCAAAAACGAGTTTTATCAAGAATATTTTCAAGTCACGTTACTTTAACATTAAGGTTTGGGGAGGGGGAGGGCTCCGAACATCATTATCTAAGGAATAAACGAAAGTCGTGGATATACTTTCTGCGTTTGTGTTCTCATTCCATGTGTCTGTTTTAATTTTTTGCATAATAAATCATCCCATTTCGAAACAGTTGCTTTTATTCTTTATTCATCTTGTTTCCTCTTTTTCCATATTTGCGTTCGTAGTCACGATATTGCAACAGAAGGAAACGCATTAGAATGTCAGTAATACAATCTTTCGCCTCGATGATAGAAAAGAAAATACGTTAATTTCTTCGACAGCTTTCTACCTGATTATTATTTACAGTTGCACTTATGAAATTGTTCAGTTTCTATATGGTCTCTTATTTCGATATGTTAGGAGCCAGAAGACGAGGAAGACGAGGAGGATGAGGAGGATGAACCCAAGAAGAAGAATGCCAAATTAACAACTGCAGCCAAATACAAAAATCAAGCCAATAAGAACAAGAAAAAATAAACACGAGCCTTAAATACTATGGAAACACAAACTTTTAAGTTAGGCTAATAAGCGTAAGTCCATCATTATCATCCGCATTTCTGCGAATCTAGTATCGTTTCATCAGTTTATCAGTTTATCAGACGACATACGTTGCCTTCCACGTTTTTACAACACAACTGGACTAAAAGGTATACAATATCATTTCAATTTTTGTTGGTCCACGGACAATACATTTGAATCGAGCAGCGTGAACTTCTTAACGCGAGAAAGATAGGCGAGAACTTCTTGCAACATTTCGATCGTTTCTGTAAGCTCTATTCAGCCGAAACATTTCTCGACATGCCTTAGAGGAATGACCCTTAAAACGTATTAGACAAACTCTATGGGATATTAAAAAATGTGAATCAAAAATTTATTTTTTTGACAAAATTTTATGGAGTTGAATGTTCAGAGGGCATTCTTCTGAGAGCTGATCGCGCACAACTTGCCCTTCGCCTTGTAACGGAATTAAACAGAGAAATAGAATCGAGATTAACAGGAAATCCGTGAGAACGCGTGAACACGCTCTTTAAGAGGGTAGCTGCGAGAACGTTTGGCCCAGTTGTTGTTCATAAAGTTAGTGGAAAGCGCGGACGGACCTACAGTGAAGGTGTACTTGTATTATTTCCTTTTTTGTCTTCTCCGATGCCGTGTTCACACATCGACACTTCCAGTGATACGCGAACGTACACTACCTTTAACCGTAGCCATGTAAATGCGATTCAGTAAACGAAGTTATTATACCGTTTAAAAGAAAAGAAAAACCATTGCGAAGATAACGTTCCAGTGTAATTTATTATTTTCGTGTGTACAAGATGGGGGAAAAGGGTAATAGTCACAGAGAGGGAACCCTTGCGCCAGATTGTTATTAACGACTGTAAAGAGGGTTACAAAGAGAAACAAAAAAAAAAGAAAACGATGATAAGGTCAGAATTAAAAGAAAGAAACATATTTACGCGTCATCTCGACATTCATTCCATTTTGATGAAAGGATTACAGAAGAGGAGGTTACAGGTGTACTACACAACACAATGTGATGCTCTTACATCCCGTGTTATGCGATGAAAGCATATGTAAAGCGTGTATAAAACGCGCCCATGCGATTGATAAGTAGTCTGTACACCTATTTTGTACATATACGATACAATAAAAAATTTCACAACTTTTAATCAGTATCGCACGATGTAACAGTTCTTATTCGAAACATCTTTCCATCTGTGTATGCGAAGAGTTGTTCATGCTATTTTGCTAAATCGAAGGCTGCTGTTGAGTAGAGCTTCCCTAGGTTAAGGAATCTTGCGGTATCTAAACGTCTGTCATTTGTCGATGTAATTGGGCACGTTTACTAGTTTAATGAAAATGACTTTTCGTCATTATGTGATCGAAAGAAATTGCGCGTTTGTACGGCTCTCAAGGTAGCAACTGAGAACATGTCGGTGACCTGTATTGTATAAAAATTACATATCCTTTATCCTGTAACAAGGATCCTGAATCTCTCTGCGAATAAACAGAACCTGAAAGACTCGTAAATTAGTTTATCGGCTAAATTTTATTTGTAAATTGTGATAAGTCATTTACTAATCTCGGAACTAACGATATAATAGCACACTTTTGATGCAGTGCGATTTGAAGTTAGGAAAATTGTGCGATTAATATTCAGACTGCTCGTTAGTACGTAACATTCGCTATTATGATATGCAGAATATCGGATCCAGGGACAGCTTGAGTAAAAATGTAGATGCGAAAGTATTTTGTACAAATACGCAGTGCCAAATTGGGAGCGAGGAACTAGCGAACTTACGCCAGCAGGTATAAACCCTTCTATCGATAATTGGTGAACGAAATTAACGTGAATAATTAAAAGGTGACAGATCTGAAAGAAACGGTTGTCTCCCTAGAGAACATCATAAAGATAAAGGACGTACAACTGGCGAACACGCAGCGAGATAACGAGCGCTTATCAGTGGAGTTAAAGAAACAGCAAAGATGCGTGAGGAATATCAAACGTAAGACTTTCAGAATCTTCCTTCGATTTTATTGTAACCTTTAAGCGTACGGAATTAATTTTAGAGCAGTTGGACGACGAAAGGTTCTTCTACCAAAGAGAAAAGGATTACTTCAATGATGAAATACAACGACAGAAAACACGGTGCGTCAGTGGAACGTCGAGATTGCGGCAGCAACAAGAAAAACTCGAGTACAAAAAAGATTTTTTGGAGGAGGAGAATAGGTCGCTCAGGGAACAGTTAAAAGAGAAAGCCGAGACCACGTACAATTTGTGTATAAAGTTCCTGCGTATGAAATACGCGAAAGATTCATTGAGACAGAAGCTGGATCAATTGTTAAACGAGCATCTGCAAGTAATGGCGGATATGATGGAAAAACTGGACGAGGGCAGAGGCGAGCTGAACATCATTGTTTCCGAGAAATTTCAAGAGGCTCTGCCTTTGAGTAAAGCGAAATTTTTGCAGGTCGGTTGTTTGTCAATGTAAAGCTTGTATTTGTTATAAGAAAGATTGTTACACTGCCAGGTGGTGCAAAGAAACGCCCGGCTAGTTCACGAGAACGCGATGCTTAAAGTTCAGATACAGCAGCTCACGTTAAACATAGAGAAACTGAGGTGCTGCACCCAAAAACCCAAGTTGATTAACGTGGATGCGAAAATTATTACCAAACTTGCCGAACAAAGTGGGAAAAAGTGCAGCAGGGAATCCACGAAATGGCTGCCGTTTCAGTAAGAAAGTTCTTCGCTACTCGTACGAATCTTTCATCTCGGTTCGACATGCAAATTCATCGGATTCCCTTGTCGATAATTAGATTGAATGTAAACGACACTGAAAAGTGTTCGTCGCTCACTAAACCCTCGACCCGCCAGAATTCCGTGGATTATTCCGGAGACGCGAAATTGCTATCGAAAATTCGAGGGAACCCATCGAGAAAGTACGCGGACACCGCAGCACGACAAATTCAAACTAAAAAAGCGAGGGAATTACGAACGGAGTGCGTACGCAGCGCACCGGACATCGTGCGGACGGAAGCTCATCAAAGTTGTGCAACGATTTCTCGGACGGACTCGTTGGTCGATTTTCGCGATGCCTCCACGAATACCTGACAAGAGAAATTGCTTGAAAGCTCTTTTGTACAAATGTAAATGTATAAATATCCCTTTGTATTCCTGTTCTTTAAAAAAATAATATGTATCGACTGTGCATCGCATGCAACATATTTTAAAAAAGGGTATGTATCGGCGGTAGAGTGTACGATGTACCACCAGAGACCAGGTATAGAATAGTGATTGTAACGCTACGCGTGGTAGGAGTTAGATTTCACCACGGGTAATACTAGGTCATTCGAAACCCGCGATTTACAAATGATTCTGTCAGAATAACAATTTAAAGATCGTTTTATAAACATATTCCGTGCAACGACCGAGAAAGAAGGATCACAACAAAACAAGAACACATACGCCTTTTAACCTTGCTGCCCTATTCGGGTTTATTTAACGCAAAACAAATTTTTTTAACATACAAATGTATATAAACAACAACATTATTTGTGGAAGACATGCTTTCATGATGTAAAAAACAATGTTCAATCGATCTCTTCGGTTTAAATACAGAATCTGGGGGACTGCCAAGCGATCACACGTTTAAAAGAAATTCAGGACAGAAGGGAAGACGAAGGGTTTATGGGTCGGTAATAGAGTTTGGGTGGCGACACGACATCCATAAGGTGATGGGTCTATCCTATACCTCGTCTGTGGCGACACGAATATTCATAAGGTGATAGGTCTATCCTATACATCGTCTGTAGATGTACCAACTGCGCGATGAAAGTAGTTCGCTTCAGTAAAATCTTTCGAGTGCGCTGCACCAGATGGCGCGCTTGTCCTCAAACACAAAGCAGCTTCTAGTTTCGTTTGTTCAGTGCTCGGATCGGCGTGAATTAGTTTAGTACAGTTTTGGTGTAAAATTCGGTATAAAAACCGCCGTCGCAATTGTATGCTTGGAGCCTCGTGGCTCGTGTCAGCCGAGCGCAGTGCGGGCTTTAAGCATTGACACACTGGGCAGTCGCCAGGGGCCCCATGATAGTAGTGGTCTCCAAATACAAGACATTTTTATTCCCGTGCGCGAGGGAGTGCTTCGGAAACCTGGTATGTAGCAACAATATTTATAACGACATTGTAAATAACACCATTACTCTGCTGTCGCTACTGTAGCAAAGTACTTCAATTAATGTCGAGATACTCGAGTCCATAACGGATACTATTTTCCATAGCCGTAAAATTAGTGGATCTAATAAATCCCCAATGCAACGTTCAACTCGTTAATTGGAATAATCGTGCGGCATATACAACGCCACCTGAGGTTCAGGTAGCTCGCCAAACGGGGTGGTCGATGAGTTGCTTGAAATTGGCGCCATTTTATGAAATTTCTTCTCTACGTAATCGCCGTGTATTTCATGCTAGCAATTCGGGATATTTGATCATATTATCGGATACTCAGTTAATACTAAGGGAAATGGTGCCGTTCTTTTTCTGAAGGAGGCACGACGCGATATTATCGGGAGAAATATCGCAGGGTAGCCTCAATTACGGCGTTCGTTCGTCGATACCCGTGAAAGCGAGGGCCGTGGCGAGGAATCGTCGTGGCCCCGGGTGCTTATAAACGTCATTACGACAGAGAGGCTGTGATTACGTTAGAACGACGGGGCTACGTGGCGGGAGTGTGGGGTGGAAACGAAACGGTGGCTCGAAGAGGGCCGATGTATCCTCGTCTCCTTCCCTCCCGCTTCGCCTCGCGAGCCGCGCGGCGCGGCGCGGAGCCGGTTCGAGGCGAAGCCGGGTTTTAACGATCGGTCATTAAGTCGCGAAGAAAATTGAGACGTCCACCTCTCGGTGAGCTCATACCCAATTGAGTAGCGGCCTTAATACCCCTTATGTATTATCCGGTAGGCGAAGCACCTTGTTAAACGGATCCGCCATTTCTTCTTCTCACTTCGTGTTTTTCCATCGCGAGGGGATCGCGCTCGATCGAAGGCCCGACATCGTCGTAACAGTTCCTCGTTCCTCCTCACCCCTTTTTTCATCTACACAGGGTCCGCTCACCCTTTCCATTATTCTTTTCTCCTCCAACTACTACGCGCGAGCGTAGTTTAGAAATAACCCAAAAGTCGGAAAATCGATGTTACGGAAAAGTTGAGTTTTGAGCTCTTCAGCAACTTGTTCCCCCATTTGGGGGTACGAAAAGGGGCATTCGATTTGTAGACGTGTTCCCAGTTTAGGTTTAGGCTCACCCCCTTTCGTGGTTTTAGATTTAAAGGATTTAAAGGAAGATACTTCTCCTTGATCCTAAATTGGACGATTCGAATCGAGCTACGCACTCGTGCGACACCTGTGTGCGTTTTCCCTATTGAAGCGTAATTCCCGTCGATAGGTTAACGAGAAATCCAGCATTCCGTGACACGCGTTTAATCCTCGTGTGACGTATATTTTCCCCCTCGGTGTGTCGGTACTTTGAGTAATGGGCGCGGAGAACGTAACCGTCGATCCTGATTACGGATCCTGATTGGGAGCATTAGTGCGCGCGCCCGTTATCGACCATCAGACGTCATGTACGGTGCAAGCTTGGCATAAATACGCCACGAAAGACAGTAGATCCACGAAGGATTTCGATGCACGTCAAATGATAGCCTGCGATCGGTAAACCTTCGGACATGCATTATTTCAAGGCTTCCCGATTCGCTTGGTAACTTGGTACCTAGACTAGGAAAAAATTAGCTTCGAAGTACACCGAATTGGGTGTCTTACTTATCCTCACGCACGTGCTACGATTGCATTTCGCGATTAGACACGATATGACACGTGTCGAGGAATAAATCGCTTGGCTAAATTGGGAAACTTGGGCGCTGCAGCTGTTTAGCTGATCTTTGGGTCTACTGATACCTCAGCACTTACTGTTTGGCTGAAGGCTTCTAGGTTCTATAGGTTCTGGATTCTATATTCTATAGGTTCTGGGTTCTAGATTCTATAGGTTCTGGGATTTAGATTCTATAGGCTCTGGGTTCTAGATTTTATGGGTTCTAAGTTTCATAGGTTTTGGGTTCCTTAGGTTCTATAACTTCCATAGGTTCTAGGTTCTAGGTTCTACAGGTTCTACGTTCTAGGTTCTACGTTCTAGGATCTAGGTTCTAGGTATAACGAGTATTTTGAGGAATAAAAAGGAAGGAAATAAAATAGGTGTTATAAGATCGGTTTGCTAACGAAGTGACACCTACTTATCTTCCTCTTCGGTGGGTTTGAAATTGTCCGTTGATTGAACCAGAATTTCCCAGGAATAGGCTTCCCGGTTGCGCATTGAATGGCTAGGTGGCTGTAACGAATTCAGAAGCGTAAAAGCATCTCGCGAGCAAGTCGCATTAGCAAAGGGGGCATCCGTTATCGGCGATCGGGCGCCGCTGAACAGGGCGAAACCGGTATAAATATGCCGTCAAAGGACAAGCAAGATGACAGCTGCCGTACATACGTAATATTTCATCGCTAACAAGCGGGCAACGCGCGACTCGGGCCCGGTTATGCCATCCATTGTCGAAGATTACATCGTTATTTCATTGTTTTACCCGCCGATTCAAATTCGCTTTTTGCTCGCCGCCTCGCGCGGCATACATGAATCAATATGTTCCGTAATAATCGAGTTATCGCGGGACGCAACGTTTCCCTCTGACAACGCAGAGGAAGCGAGAGAGTTGTCGTGAGAGTAGCGTTCGTTCCCCGCCTTGGGAACATCCTCCGACGTCGTTCTTCATCGACGCGTCACCTTCAACCCTTTTACTCTCAATCCACTTTCGATTATTCGTCCCGACGACCTTAAGCAGCCTGTCCTCGGCATAAATTACCCCCAAGATTCACCCCCGGTGTACCTTTTAGAGTCTAAACTTCATTTAACTGTTCCGCAAGATTCTCTCCACGCAACACACTTTCTGCCCCGACTGCGAAGCGCCAAACTCGGTTCCCAAGCTGCTCCTACCACCCGCGCCTCAAATTACACTCCTCGAACACTCAATACCGTGTCCCATAGCCGCGCAGCAGAGAATCTAGAGCTAACGATCCGATCGGTAGCGCCAGGTTCGCTAGGCAGGTCACAGGGGCCGTCGAATTTTCTGCGAACGGCCGCGAGTCGAAATTAATTAGGTCCTTCGCAGGAAGAGCTCGGCTGGGAAGGATATCGAGCGTCGAAGGGTGGCGGGGACGAGGCCAATCGTGCGCCTTCATTGCCCTCGACGCGTTTCAGGCCGTGAGCGTTAATTGGCCGGACCAATTAATTCCAACAAGTTCGCTCGGTGCGATTAGTGCCCGCGTACGTGGTGGTGTGGTGTGGCGGTGTGTTGCGCACACACGTCCCGCTCTCTCTCTCTCTCCCCTTCATCTCATCCTCCTCCGCCTTCTCTTCTCCTCTCTGTCTGCCGTAACAAGCAGAAGCTACGGACACCGATCTGCCCCCGGAAAACGAAGAACCTGTTCCACACGCGGTGGAGGTTTCTCGCATTCTCGGCTGCTCCCGCGACACCAGATACCGTCGTTGTTCCACCGTGCCTTCGGGTGAACAGGAATCGGACGCAATAACGAAAACACAAATTACGGGAGCACCGAGCGCCGATCGTCTCGGGACGATAATCTTCTCCGGGCTGCCGGTGGTCGGGAGATTACCGCCACTGTCTCTCCCGCGGATACCCGACTCCCTGGGGCCTTCTTTTTCACCTCCTCAGATCCACAAGCACGTCGATAATTGGGATTATCGGCGGACAGTCGCTGATTCGATGCATCCTTCATGAAGAGTGGAACTCGTAGCTACAAAGAGAACCTTGTTGCTGGAGATACATTAGAGTTTGAATAGAGTCTCCAGGTGCTTCTACGTGGTAGCTCGAGCTAGCCTAGGAGATTAGACGGCGAGGATTGCTTTCGTTTCCCCGTGCACGTGGAATTCCTGATCTGTTAGGTCGAGCAGCCCCCCCAAACAAGATTTTGGGCCAAGCTTCGAACATCTCTGCCAATGCAGACTCCTGCTAAAAGCATAGGTTCGGGTGCCGACTCGTGGACGATATTTACGGTCCTCCCGCGGCGACGGATCCGTCTAAACGTCCCCGCAAAAGAAACTACAATTTTCACGAAAATACGGTGGTGGCAGCGTTCGAAAATTTATCGCGTCGGCACTCAGCTCCCTCGTCCGGCTATCGGCAGTGATCTCGATGCTCGCTGATAAAATATCTCCGTCGTCCTCGTTTGGACGAGCGCGCTCGCCTCGTTCTGTCTGGGACTTGATTGGTGCATTAAATACGCGAACGTATGCGTAACTTGGCCTGGAGCACATGAAAGACGATGGGAATAAAGTCGGGGAGTATAGTGGCAGCCTCCTCGCGGCACGTTCCGCGAGGAGAGCTGATCGTTCCTCTGAAACGGGGGCCCGAAGTAACCGTTGATGGGAAACCTAGTAATTTCGGTGTGTAATCGAAGGTAAATCTAGAGGTGGCATTTCTTGGGGGTTTAAAATCATTTCAAAGTATCTACGTCAATTTTATATTCGAAATTTATCCACAAGTAGGGTAGAGCAGCCGAATATGAGACCCATTTTTTAAAAACATCATAACTCCTGACTGAGAACACTTTTATTAAAATTCGATACACGTTTGAAAAGGAGAATATGTATTCTTTAGCAACCTACTGGAAAGTGCTATAACAAACATGCAGTTTCTTCGTAATAAAATAAAAACGAAAGTCATTCAAATAAGCAGATAGAAAAAATGGGTTCCTAATATGAGACCCAGTTTGTTTTTTCCTGAAACTTATTTTTTCTTTCTTTTTTTATAAAGTCTGTATGTGAAATCTATTTCTTCACTGTCGCAGTCTTCATAAAGACCTGCGCAAAACAAGCATTCTGTATCATAATTTTCTTTCTTAATCACTTTCATCATTCAGAATAATTTCTTCTTCACTCTCATCGGTAGAACTTTCGCGGGTCTCATATTTGGAAACAATAACACGATAACTATTAAGTAGCTTGTTGTTATACAACTTGTAAGCCTTAAACTCCATTGCAAGCACTATACAATAGTATTTGTGAAAATCATTATACACTTACCACTTTAGAGGTGTTTGTAATTATTCGAACCACTTCAAAAACTTTCTGCAAGGTATTTCGGAAACATGTGCTTGCTCAAGACGCTCAATTGATCACAATGCCACTGTGCGGAGAAAACAACTAATACACGGTTAGTTAATAAATAAACAGCATCGCTATGACGTTCAAGAGTTCGTCATATTCGGCTACATTACCCTACCTAAAACTCGTCGGTCAGTTGATAGAGGGAGCTGTATTACGTATAATATTATAATTCATCTTATCGCTAGAGTAACAGGGAACACTTGCCTATTAAGCGGGAAAACAGTGCCGCTCGGAAATGTGGTTGTATCGTGAATTTACCCGAGCAACGAGTCGCCGTTGAAAATTAGACTCGGGGCGCGTGTGTACCTTACGTCCGGAAAGTCCACCTATGAGTCTAAAAGGTCCAGCGGTGGCACGGCGGAGAGAAGGTAAGCCGGAGGTTGATTTATCGGCCAATTAGTCCACCGTACCGGGTGCGCTTCTCTGCTGCGTCTCACCTTCCAGATGATATCCCGGCAAAGACCGGCACATGGGTTAAAACGGCGGCCGGGCGACGGGCGAGGGGGGACAGGAGAGAAAAAGAGAAAGAGAGGAGTGCAGTGCCGTAACTATTCGATCCTTCAAAATGGAATCCTTCCCAGGGAAAATAGCGCCCCTTCGATCTCTTCCACGGCCAGTCTCAACTTCAATTCCACTTTCCGTCCATCACTAGCTCTTATCCTACCAGCTACAGCTCTTCAAACTTTTCTTCGGCCTTGCAAAGAAGTATCGAAATGTCCAAGGATCTTCTGATTCCGAGGGGTTGGTGAGGGGGCCGAACGTTTGCGACGCGATACAACCGCGAGCGGAGGAAAACAGATGTTGCGCCCCTCTGTGTCGTGGGAACGACGATATTTGTTTGACACGAGATACCAGATCTCGTCTCTTTTTTTTTCCCACCCGGTCGTCTCTTCTCTGGCCAGCTTACAACGGCTCCATTAGGCCCTCGGATCTATCCAAATCTGTGGTCTGCGGTTAATGGTACAAGCATCCGTTCGGAGCTGCGAGGCGCGGCCTATCTGCTCCGTGGCGTTTGTCACCGCGGTGCCGTTCAACGTTTAACCCAACGTTAGCGTCTTCGTCTCCGGGGGCGAAAATAGACGGCTGCCTGCCCTCCGCTCGAGTCGTTCCCAGAAAAATGCCTGACGCTCGGGGAAACAAGATTAAAAGGCACTCTCGGTGCGCCTGCACAACGGCCGACGCGCGTCACTGCGAGAAACCGAGGACACGCGCTTGAGGCTGAGTCCCCAGGATAACGAGAGTGATTCCGCTTGATAAGGTGTCCCAGTTTATGAACTGGCCGCGGCGTAGGTTCTTCAACTGGCCATTCGATGCAAGGTTCACGGCGATAATCGAGAGCTTTGGTCGTGCCGAAGATACGAGCCGAAGGCTTGGGAACGATTTTTCAATCTGTTTAAGGCAAAACGTTTCACGGTCATCGGGAAATTAATATCCACTGAAACTTTACTTCCCAATCGTTCGAATGGCGTGGTGGAGCGCGCGGCTCGCCCTCCGCGGAACGAATGAAAATGTAAATCCTGAGAAATGAAGGGCGGAAAGCGAGAGCCTCGACCTCGACAGTTATTACGCCCGATCTCGCCGCGTTGTTCCCCTTATATCCCCGGTGGAAATGAAAAATGCGCCGCGACGACGAACTCGAAATGCTCGCCCAGCGTGGGGAACAATTACGTCGAACGAGGATCCGAGGGATTCACGATTCGCGGATCGCTCTTGCCGCGGTGGGCAACTCTGATAACAGTATTTCATCTTAAGGATGCTCCCTTTCCGCGGGACGCCTCCTGGTATCCACCTTTATGTACGAAACACTTTAAGCGGGTCGTGAATCAAGCCAGGGGGGTGGTTGGCGAAAATACGAGTGCTCGTTTCGAAACTCTTCCCTCGGAACTTCTTAACGCGGTATCGCGTCAGCTACTCGCGGCTTGATAAATTGCGCCCCGACTTTCTTCTGCCCTTGAACGTTCCATGTGTTAATTGACGAACGCCTCTTGTTAAGCGTCCGCGATCCTCCGGCCTGAATCTCGAAGCAGATTTATGTCCGTTTTTGCAAGCAGCGTTGGCCCGTTTCTTTCTGCGAATTCTCGCATGCCTGCGGCCGCCGAACCGCAGCGCGATGACACGCGCGTTAGCTAATGCCCGCAACACGACACGGGGCCCTTTCGCGCGCTCGTGATTTCCATTCTCTTTTTCGTGCCCCCTTAACGGTGCCCCCACGGTGTACGTGATGACTCGCCGCCGCTACCATTAGATCTGCCGGCTCGAATTTCAGTTGCGCCGCTGGCAAGCCAACCACGCGCTCACCTTTTCACAATTCCACGCTCGAATCCTGCCCGATTTCAGGCTCGATTCGCATTGCAACCGTTCGGCTGCGCTGCCGCGGCATTCGTCCCTTCACAGTTTCTGGAAAAACACTTTCTCTAAGGATTTCGAACCTCTGCGAGGTGGAACGGTCGCCACTGTACTCTTCAGAGCCGCGTTAATCTCAGACAAGCTTCCTATCCGCGAATTGACCCGTTATCGGTGAAAAATTGTTGGTAAATTTTCGAGTGGACGCCATTGCGAGCTCGCTTACGCGACGCACACCAATGGAGGCTGGTGATCGCGCGGATAAGCGGCGCAAGAGGTTTACGATTTTACTTTATTGCCCCGGGGACGATGCATTGTCAAAATGTGTTATGGCCGCGGTGTATAGAGCCTAGTTTAATATCCTGTCTGCGTTTAATCGTACCGGTATTAGAGTAGGAGGCCATGGGTGGTCCCATTAACTGTCCGCCACGTTGAAGCGGCTTTGCTTTACCTACCTCTGAATATTATATTCGACCTGTATTTGCGTTATTAGTTCCCCGATGTAACATCGTCAAAATTTTTCTTCCCCGCGAGATTGCCGATTAAAGCGTCGAAACTTTGAGCCCCTCATCCCTCGGGGTCGACGAAATTGAGGGGGGAACAACGGGGCGAGGTAATCTCGTTTACCACCGTCGTTTAATCCTGTTCCTTCAGGAGATTTCTATGGCATCTTTAGCTGAAAGTCGTGGGTAATTACTCCCTCGGCTGCTTCGTTAGATCTCGTCAATTTGTATGGCGATTCGAGTTGCACCGATAGAAACGGACGTTCCTGAGAGTCTCCTCCATTAATTGCCACCTTCTTCCAATGCGAAGGTACAGCGAACTAGCTGATACGGCTCTTAAATGGCGCGGTATATTCTACCGCGGGGTACAGTAGCAGCGGTTGATTTAGGTTGACACGATCGCACCGATAAAAACCGAGACTTTTTCAGCACAGAAGCCGCGGACATTTTCAATAGCCGCGGTGCGTGGCGTTAAGTAGTCATAGTCAATGGCAAAACGCGAGGTGAAAGTCGTCCATTATGGCGGGGCGTTAAAATCGTGATAAATTTAATATCATAGCCGGCGAGTGGACCGGACCAATCGCCACTGTGCCCAGATTTACGATCTGCGCGACAGTCCGTGCTTACCGCCCGTTACAATCGCCGATATTAATGTCGGGGCCGATAACAAATTAATGAAGTTAATTATACCGTGTTTCGATATGCTCCGCCCGTTCCAGGGCTTTATTTCGAGGACTCGGGCTTCGTGGGAACCTCGTTTCGCGAGGGCCTCGAGTTTCCACCGACCGATCGTCGGTGCAACCTCCCAGCGTTAACTACGTTGCGAATTATGGGAGGCTATCGCAATGCTCCAGTATTTCACCGCGCGATGCATCTCGGTCCGAGTGAATCGAGCAGCGACTAGAATTGAAGGGTAAGGGGAGAAAACCGGGAATGTCCATTTTTCGTGATTTTGCGATTTATAGTATATTATCAAAGCACCTTATCAAAAACGCAGGCCGTTTTGCTCGCAGTCAAACGGTCCCACGTGTTCCGCAGGCTATTGGCGAGAGACTCGGCTATAGTTCGCACACCGTAAATACGTGCGCGCGGTTTTTTGGTCTAAGGATGCACGTAGGTTGGCAGAGAGTCGAAGGTGCAGCAGATGCGCATGTACGCGGCCTGGAACACTATGTGTCGGTCGTAAAATGCGGGTCGCGGTTTAAATTTGTATTTGCAGAGCGATATAACTTCCCTCCGTTCGCTGGTTGACCAGGGAGCGAGTTTACCCTGTCCTCTGCTCCGCCGTCGATTTTCGGTTGCTTTGCGTGGAATCCGCGGATTGCTGATTGCTTGGATTATCCTTCGCGTAATCAGCGGCTCGTCATTCCTCCCGCTTCTGCTCGACATTCATTAATCCAAGGCCTATTGTATGTTCCTTACGTAAGCGAAGTAGGGTAAACTTGCCTAATTCGTACCTGCGCCTAAATCGTACTCCCGCTGTTTCTTTTAACCTGTCACAATCGTCCCTAGCGGTAGAAAGTGCAAAACAGTTAGCCATAAGCTATTAACAAGCCGAGTCACCATGTCGTCACTCCACAAAAAAATATAAATCAGGCAAGTTTTTCACAAAATGTGGGTACAGCGAGCACAAATGCGGGAATATATAGAAATACTTTTGAATACGTACGTGCTGATTGTAGTAATTAAATTTGAAAGTACGAATTAGGATAAGTATGGTACAATTTAGGAAAATTAATCCTAAATCGAACTTTTTTTTCTCTATTAAAAAAAAAAAACGTTTTTACGAATAGAAGTTGATTATTTTTTGTTGCTTGAGTTAATAAAACTGTTTATTCTATTAATAAACAGTTGATTGCCACTAATTTTGTTTCATTTTCCGTATTATTTTTCATGTAATAAGCATTTGTCCTTAAGGGGTACGATTAAGGCAAGTTTACCCTACCGCAATTTTCCTCGTCTCCTTCAGGATCGACAATCGAATTATCGCCGGTTTATATAACGAGATTCCCACGTTGGTATTCGAGAACCTATAAAACTCGCCGGGCGCGCAGCTTAAACGATCGATAAAGTATTAACAATGCAAAGTTTGAATTTGTCGTGCCACTGAATCGGTTGTTCTCCAATTTCGACCTTTTTTTAACTGTCCTCGTCGAGCACTCTTTCCTGTCTTTAATTATGAACCCTGAACTTGAAACGGGGGGAGGGCGGGGGGGGGGAGGAGGGTTCCAATCCTTTTTAAACAAAAAGGCAGAAGGGAGACGGAACAATGGGAATTACCAATTTTAATTTCCATCGGTAACCGATGGAAATCGCATTCAACGTGGAAGAATTTATTAAACCGTGAAACCGCGCTCGCTACCGGTGATTCTACGTGCAGCGACAAATAGCGACGATATTGTGTTTTTAATCAACTTATTATGCATATGTATGTTGACCGAGTCAAGCGAGCAGTCGAATTCGTTCGTGTCGAAAAAGAGATCGGTAAATTCGATAAGTATTCGTCGGAGGATGTGCTTGGTAATCGTTAGACGTCGAAATTTAACTAAACTCGTTAACTCGGGTGTCCTACGCGACTGCGCGAGACTATTCCGAAGACTATTCGATTCGCAGCTCATTCTTTCCTCCATTAATTACTGCCTAATGCTGAAGTTATGTGGCTTTATGTATAACCATAGTTCGTTTTCGACGATCGCGAAAGGCGGTACATATTCCTTGACGATCAATCACGTTTCGTGCACAGATTGCAGGTGCGCTTGCCCCTATCCTCCCCCTTGGCTTCCATCAGCCGCTCGTGCCCAGGATTACGCAAGATAAACGCTTTTAATTATTTTTCCCTCCCCCTAGCCAGCGAAACCCCGAAATCCCTTCGGCAAACACGGTTAATACGAATCAGCCCCCCGGGACAGGATGCAGTTCTTCACCCTCTATAGGCCGCTCTCGCCTCTTTCTCTCCCTCTCTCTCTCTCTCTCTTCCGCGCGCGTGTAAGTGGGTTTCAGGGGGCTTTACGCGCGTACACGCACGCGCGTGTAATGCCTGCATCGGCGTAGACGGGTCCATTCGCCGAGGGCCGCGATGCTTGCATCTGTGCGCTTGCATTTTTTTCGGCTGAGAGCTTCGATCGTTTTGACTCCCAGAAATGAATTTCGCGCTCCCCGGTTCCGCCGAACCTTCCCATTGATTTTGTGACTCGTGCGAGCAGAATCGTAGTGGACTCTTTGAAATCGTCGGAGAGTATTTGAAATATTCTCAGCCTGTGACTTCGAGTTCCTTGACAGGGTCGATGTGAATACAATCCAACGTCCCCAGTAAACGTTTTACCCACGGTGTACATAATCGCGCCCCGATTGAACGTAAAGGCCAAGTGCCTCGACTTGGACGCTATCTCCTTGTTTAACGAGAGCGCCGTTAATCGGCCATCGAGCTGCACAAATTTCCCAGGCGATCGTCGGGCTACGCCATTGCTTAGGAGATCGGGGCGCGAAGGGGATGCGAAGAAGGAGCAGAGGTGGAGATAGAGGGAGGCCGAGGTGGTTGGAGGGGTGCACACGTGGCGGGAGAGAGAAAGTGGCTCTTTTAACAGGCCATTATTGTGTGCCGGGGACATTTTCCCGGGCCATTATTGTATCTGACGATAAGTCGGGAGATAACAGAGTCGACCGGCGGTCCTGACATCCCCCGCCGTCCCTCTCGGGCCGCGTGCGCGCGAGAAAATCGGAATCGCTATCGAGATTCGATCGGTGACTAAGCGTTGTTTGTTAAGTGGCTCTTATTATCGCTCTCGTTATTCGATCGCGTCCCTCTCTCCCTTTTCGCGAGTGAAACGTCCGCTCGAGCCGTTGCGAGCTTCAGCGATAAACTTACAGTTAGAAAGAATCATTTATCAACCTTCTAAACCGGCGTTGAGTAGCTTTCCAAAGCAGCAGCGATGTACAGCTTCCCAGCCAGGGGACAACCGAAGCAAGTTGAAATAGACCGATGGTCTCGTGGCCGGCGATCTTAATTAGCCCCCGGGCCCAAGGTGGTCCAGCCAGCCATAGATTAGGAAACGCGGATAGGGGCCGTAATAACAAGTGACATTATCCCGTGGAGTCATAATTCCGCCCGCCACCGATAGACCCGGCGAGGCAGAAAAAGGAGGAAAGAGACGGAAGAGCGGAAGGGGGTCGGGACGGAGGCATTCGAGGGGGCAGCCCTTCAATTATCGAGCGCGGCTCGCCTCACGGCGGCCATGTTGCACGATCCGATGTGTCCAGGTTCGGTGTCCATTCTGGACACTCGGCTTCAGGACGGCCAGCGGACTCCAGCGGGACTATTGCATATGTATTATATGCGATTGTGTTCCGAGAAACTTCTGGCCGACATACGAGGACTCTGTCCAGGCTTCTCTCCTTCCTCCTCGGGCCAGGCCCGCGGTGCTCGCCTCTTCCTCTGCCTTCAGGGAACTCTACCAGAGTCACTTTGCACCTGGCTCGTGTTCGAGCTCGTTGCCAGCTCTCGTTTCGAGCCAAGTCCACCGCGTGATATCGTCTATCCCCCTTCCCTCCCCCATTTCCTCGCGCTCTTTTTTTCGACCCCGTTTCCTCTTCTTCTTCTCGCCGTTGCCCCTGTCGCTCTTTCTCTTGCTCCTTCTGCTTTATTGGGGGGTTGAACGGCAGCCGAACAAGAACGGATCGCGCTCCCGTCCATCTCGCCGCGGGATCGTGCGACCACTGTCGACACAACCACGGCAAATTCGATTCGGGATGCTTTTTTCCAGGGAGGATGATTGGGAGAGCACGTCGCGGAGAATGGTCCGACACGTTCCTTGAAGGGTGGATGCGATCGCACGCTGCTCCAGGTGATCGTGGTGGTCGCTTTTCTCTTCGCGTTCAAAGCTTAAGGGGTCATGCTCAGACAGGAGGCCGAAAAAAAGGGTGGTCTTTGGAAATTTTTTACTCAAAAGCTGTAAGACATTTCTCAAAAAATCTTCTTTCCTTTTAAGGATTGCATCTAGTACCGTGCATCGTAAATTTTTTATTTAAAAATATTTATCAATAACTAAGTTATTGTCCATCACTCGAAGGTTCTCTAAAAAAAAGGGGCTTCTGCGGTGACCACTGCTGCTCGAAAGTCGATCATCTAATATAAAAAATTCAAAGGAATTTACTTATTATATTATATTGTCTAGTATTTGAACGAAGGATTTTTTTATTCGATGCTTAGTTTTCTTTTAATTGACGAAAATCAGGCACGATTTATGATAAAAATTGAAACTTTTATAAACATCAGCCATTTTTTCCCAAATCAATGTTTCGAAAAATCCTTCGTTCAAATACTAGATAATATAATATACTCAGAAAATTCTTTTGAATTTTTTAATTTAGATGATCGACTTTCGAGCAGCAGTGGTCACCGCAGAAGCCCCTTTTTTTAGAGAACCTTCGAGTGATGGACAATAACTTAGTTATTGATAATTATTTTTAAATAAAAAAAATACGATGCACGGTACTAGATGCAATCCTTAAAAGGAAAAAAGATTTTTTGAGAAATGTGTTATAGCTTTTGAGTAAAAAATTTCCAAAGACCACCCTTTTTTCGGCCTCTTGACTGAGCATGACCCCTTAAGATTTTGGAGCGACGATTGGTTGAGCGGGAATTCTGAATCGAAGTTGAAAGCTGTGGTTGCTTCTTGTGCCCAGGAAGCCGGCTCTAGGTGCCTGCTGTCCTTCTGCGGATTGACGTGCGAGTCTCGGTGTGTAAATGTCAATGCCTGCCCCGGGGTTGGCCCGAAGCATTGACCCTCGGCCCAAGTGATTGTATTCCAATTATTTTTCATTATACTGTGACTCAAAACGAATCGGTAATCGGTCCACAATCGCCGGAAGTATTACGCTTCGGCCGTGATTTCCAATAAGCGCTTAGCCTGGTTATAAATCCTCGACTCCCATCGCGATTGGTAAACCTTAATAACGATTGAATCCTGGCAAGTAGATACATGCCTTGCAGTGGGGGTAACATTCGGGTCACCTATCCTCGGGTCTCATTTCAATCTGAGCACCTCATCGTTTTCAAAATTCGTAATTCCTATTTAAATGAATTCCACCGTTTTCTCCCAGACGGCCTGCTCTGCATTTAGAAGAAAGGCCTATTGTTAATGCGCCTTCGTATTCGAGTTGTTTGCGCGAAATTAAGCAACTGTAAGTGGCTGGCATCGGTAATGCCCGCGGACCCCGATAAGTGACCTCATTAACGTCCCCGGTGGAAAATATTCAACGCGGCCACAAATAATGGCCACTCAATCATGCTAATACAATTCGTAATCGTTTTGCATGTCGTTTACCGCGTCGCCACCGAGGGAACTTGTTACCTTGCGCGTCCTCGCGTCGCTGCAATCATGCCGGTACGAAAGTAGAAATTCGATGGAAGTTCATTTCAGCCAGAACAGCCAGCACAAGCCAAAGGAACTCCAAGAAGCCTCAGGGGTAATAAAGAATTCGTCCGAGGATCTATCAGAGGCTTTCCTTATCTCGAGCTAGAAGCGCGAAGGGGGGGGAGGGTGTGGGCGGTGGCGTGGAGAATTGAGAGACGTGGCCCGTGAAAAATCCCCCCTCGAAGAAAACACCTGAGTCTGGTTCCGTGGGTATCGGGACGCGTCTGCACAAAGGAAAAGTCGTAAGTCAAGAGACGGCAGACGGTTGCCGTGTCATTTGTCATCGGTCCAGGGCGCAATTGTTCGCCGTCCTCGGCCGCCATCTTGCCACCCTCCCGATACCTAATAGACCACCCTACGCATTCAGCGAACTCCGGTGATAAATCGTGAAATAATCTCGTCCGGGCGGCATTATGTCGGATTTATAAACGGCCGAAGGAGCCCCGACCCGCGGCTCACTGGCCCGTGAGGCTGTTTCATTTTTCGCCTCGACTTTTCGCCCCGTTGCCCGCCTTCGGCTCGATCGAGAGCCTGTCACCGATTCGATCCTAATGACGACTTTATGGGGAGTAATGCGCCGGTAATATATTTCCACGGGGAGAGGAAAGACGCCTTTCAATCGGGCGTTTCGTTCGATTAGACTTGTTTTCGGATCACTGGACATGCACGGTGTGAATAGCGGACAGCAGAAATCCTTTCAGCCTCGCGTCTTCCGAGAATATCACCCCGGCTAGGAATTCGATACAGAATTTCAAGGAGCCAGCTCGGAGATTGGACACGGTGGTTCGAAAGATACAGAGAACAGTGACTAGGACCTTTCCCAAAGAGCCACCCCCGGACTTACCAATTCTGCTGTCGGGAAAAGTAATTGCTCCTTCTGGCTGAACCTCGACAACGGAACGGTGTCAACATTCTAAGTATCCTCAGCTCGAAGTATCCACAATTTCAAGAGCATCTCCCAAGAGACTGCAGAACGCAGCTTCAATGAACCCCCAGCAATAACACGGATCGTCCTACTTCGGCGACATCCTGAACGAGTCTTTCTCATTCAGAATCGTTTCCTCTGGCCATCAATGAACGTGCAGTTCTACCGGATCAAAGTGGCAGGAAAGAGTTCGCTCGCAGCGATGACAGACGCTTGTAGCTTTTCAGGGGCGAGTTCATTAATAGGGGAGCCGCAAGAACGAACTCGAGGACGTGCTGTGGCGTGAATGCGCCGTGTCCCTTTCAGCCGCGGAGAGATTTTGGAAAATCATTCGACGGGGGAAGATGTTCCGCCGGAGTGCGGCTTTGTACGGGATTTCACGGGACGAATTCATTCATAAGAGTTTTTCGCCGGTGAATGGCCACTCGAGCCACGGTTATGATCTCGAGAGGATCGATTCTGCGCCACTCGGCCGGACGTTTGTATTCCAAAGTGTTCCCCGATGCGCGAACGATCCTTGGCTTTGGAGACATTTATGTGAGATCGTTATTGAGAGCGTCTTCCTCGTTTCGGGGGGCCTCTTGGACACGGGATGATAACCTGGGTACAATACAACCCCTCATCGAGCCAATGGCGAGGTTTTATTTCCCGTCAAATCGTTTTCTACCGCTGAATTAAGGAACGATTTTCTTTTTAACCTGATCGAGATTTAGTTTAAATTCCTCATCGTGTTACGATCCATTATTTATATATTTGTCATTCCGCTTGGCTACTCCCAGCAAAGAGGTGTTCAGTTCTTGCTTATATTAAATCATCGTTGGAATGATTTGATAGATATCCAGGATCAATATTTGATTTTTGCTAGCTACGATCCTCTCCAGTCGGCGGGTATCACTGCAAAAACGTCTCCCGACGCGTTTGAGGAAAAATATGAGTAACAGCTCACGGTAACGGCCTCGTAAACAGGGCTTTACGGGTATCGTAACTTTCGAATCGCGTAGCTCGCGCGGCCCAGTCGTAAAATCTCTATTATCTAAGGGCTCGCCGCCTTTCGCCAAGTTTTATAATAAATCTCACATAATTATTTCGCTCGCGTCCGATTGAATTAACTTCTTTCCTTCGATCCCCTGCAAGAAGTAAGGCGATCCTGGAACGATTCCACTGTAACTTCCTGCAAACCTCCGTTAAGGGGTTATACCTAGTCAGGCGGCCGAAAAGAGGCGAATATTCCTGAATTTTTTATGAAGAGGCGGAAGCGTATATTTTTACAAAACTTTTTGCGCTTAAAAGAGCAACATTTAAGGAACATTTGGTAAATTTTTCGTAGAAAAATATTTACGTTTATAATAAAGTAACCACCGACATCCAAGAAGCATTTTTAAAAATTTGATTTTGCGGTGAGCACTGCCATTCGGAACTAGATTATCTAAAATCAAAAAACACAAAACATTTCGTTAGTATATCAATGTATCCTCAGGTCGACGGAGAGAATTTTCCGAAATATTAATTTAAAACAAAATGGCGGCTATTTAAAGTTGAAATCCTGATTTTTTTCACGTGATCTTTGCACGAAAAAAATAGTTGGAAATTTTGGTTCTTCATAACAGTTATTCAGAATAAAGGTTCTTCATAACCGTTTGGCGAACCGAAATCGATATTATAACAGTTTTCAAGCCCCGAGCTCAAGTATGCTGCAACTACTTTGCCACACTGGAATACTAAACACTGAGAAGTATGGGGCGATCAATTGAAAAGATTCTATTGGTTAAATTCTATATAGCATGCCAATCTTACTTCCTGGAGGGATCTTACCCCCCAGCTAATAAACCTATCTATCAATTCGCGTTTTCTCTCACCCGCACGGGGATATCCGCGGTATCTGCTCCGAGTATTCCCTTCTCCGCTGTGGCTGGCGAAAAAGGAGGGAAGGGGTGGCAGGAGGTTGGAAAAAAGATTCGTCGAATCGGCTGGAAGCAGCGGCCATGCCGATATCCGGTCGCATCGGCGACGGAATAAGCGAAAAGCGTTTTACAGAGACAGAACTCGAGGGGATGGCCTCGCCGAGATTTCGCTCGAAAATAGCACAATAGCTCATCTCCCGGCGTTGATACGGAGCCCTCCTGTGCTACACTGACTTATCGAGTGAGGCATATTTAATTTCCGTTCAACGCTGCCACACCGCGCCACCCGCCCCCGCCACCCTCGCGCTTTACACACGCGTGCAACCGCTTGCACGCTCGTCCGTGCTCGTGTTCAACCCACACCGCCGCCGTTTTGCACGCCCATTCACACCTACTCGTCCCGTCCCCCTAGACCGCCACCCCCTTATCTACCCTTTTCCAATAAGGCTTCCTACTGCGGAATTACCCCTTTTGCGACACGGCACAATATTCGCTTTCTGCGGGACATTACGGCCCCGTGTCTTTTCCCTTCGGTCACTTTATCATTCCTCGATGAACGCCTCGCTCCACTGGGCCTCTTTCACCCCGTTTCGATGGTAACGAGCCGCTTGACATCAGAGCCTCGCGAAGTCGAAGCGGACGAGTGTATTCTCCTTCGAGGGGCGAGATTTATTTGGCAGTGGACGTTGCACGTGTCTGATTGCTTTTGAATAGGCTCGGCGTGCTGTTATTTTCATTCCTGTATTGTTTTAAACAATGTCCATCGAACGCTGTCAGCAGACGCGCGAATTTTCTGGCTTCTGGAAGTATTTTTATGGCGCTTTACCTGGCGTGGACTATTCAATCGCTCGCTAACGAATAAACGCGCGCATAATAGCGGCCCGGGTAAAGCAGATACCGTTTGTAGCTCATTTCCGAGTGGCCGAGAACATTCCTCATTAGTTGTTGCGCGTTTAAATGTCACGTTCCTCGACGTATGCGCGTTTTCACACGCTGCGCGATAAGAAAACGTTTAACGTGCTATTCGATGACGTGCAAATGCGTTTCAATGTTCGTCAGAAAGTTGCCGCCTCGAACGTCTATTCGAGGAGCTGAATGCCACGATCGAGACACGCAGGCCGCGCTCCCTCACATTCTCCGAAATTTCATGGGCCTTCGGTCCGCGGATTTCGAAAGTCCAACCCTGATTCGAAGGCCAATAACATTTCCATAAACGTCCCGAAAATTCTCTCCACGCGGGGGAAAGAATTACGACGGCGACGGGAGGGCGGATCTCACCCCGAACTTTTGATATCCATTTCTCGATACATCACGCTTAATCACAGTCATAAGTCTCGCGGGGGCTTTCGTCCCCTTCGCCTGCCCTCGGGCTCTACCAGATTTCCCCTGGTTAAACCACGGGTAAACCATACATAATAGGCAAACAGAGAACGTATGGGGTCCATCGTCGCGAACGCTTGACTTTTCGTTGTGTAACGCTAGGCTTTTATAGGGTGCATAAAGGGCTGGGAAAGGTTTGTCCCTCGCCACGCGCTCCGCGCGAACCCCTCTGTCGGCGAGGGGTGGACAGTAGTTAACCGAGGATCCCACCCCTAAGGATCTTGTCCACAGATCGTTGGGTGGCCGAGATTCAATTTAGGTGCGCGCAACATTAAACGCTTATTTATATCGTCGACCAGTTTTTATGGACCCTTCTGTATCTACGAATTGAAATGTCCTCGGAGGGGTTGGTGTTATCGGTATGCATATAATGTCCGCTTGATCGGGTGTTTTTCAAGTGGACGGTGTTTCAACCGCTCCCGAGATATTTGCATTCGTTTTTGTGTCTACCGTGACACCCCCGTTTCAACGTGCTCTAAGGTGAATGTCCCAATTTCTGCTCATTTAAGAGGTAACTCGTCATAAAGGTGTAAAAAATTTGTTTGTGATGAAAATTTGCAGAGTAATTGATTAATTCCTTAATAATAAATCCACCAATTTAAAAACTATTTAAGAAAGATATTTCAAGATGTTTAACTATTAGTAATTTTTAATTAAATATATAATGCTCTAAATGTCCGTGTTTCTGCTCATGAAAAATAACAATGTATGTATTGCTCCAAGCTCGTGCAACACTCGCGTAAGTGTTTAAATAATTTAGAATTATTTTGTTGTGAAATACATATTTTCACATTTTTATCTGTAAAATAACTGGTAGTTCATTTCCACCTGAGTGACCTCCCTTAACTGGCTTCTTATAAATCTCTTTTGTATCGATGCTCACGATTCTACAAGTCTTCTGTGTAGCTTAGTTCTCTGGATAATTTTCTCGACACTTCACGGGCGGTTTTTGAAACGTCTTTTGGTGCTCCTCTTTCATACCGAGAATTGCGCTTGCCTTGCAGATTACCTAGTACGCTAATGGCGGTCGATTAAAGTACCAAGAAACTCTGCTGGAAGTCGATATCGAGTAGGACGAGACACAGACTGCAGAGTGTACCTACGCTTGTTTTCTCGAGGAACGTTCGCGTTCCCGTTCCATTGTGCGACGATTCCTGGAGCAGCTCCTTTTTCCTTTGTCTCCAGGGTTGCAGTCGGGCACGGGGGGGATCCTTTCTCGCCGTGGAACAAGTTAGTAATTAATTTTTGCGAATTACTCGGCAGTCGACGTGCTGCCACCGGTATACGTGCAACTGGAGCGCTATCTTTCCCCATTCTCGTCGCTCGTCCCTCTTAAATAGCGATGGACTCGAGTCGTCCAGCGTCGGCGCGTTCCATTCCACCCTTCCACCCCCTGCTGTAAAATACCTCGTTAAGAAATCTGACGCTGCTTAGAGTGGATGATAAATTTCTCAAATCCACTGCAACTACGAGGACTGTCTAAATATTCTTGTAAATTCGAGAAGTAATCGTTGGACCACCTAGACGTCGGTCTCCGCCCATGTTTATCAGAGTCTAATAAGGACAGCCAGATAATCCCCCATAAATTACCTCGCCGAGGCTCTAAATCCTCGAATAAAAGCAGCTTAACACGCAACGCGTCAACCGAGATTCATTCTCCATGGAAGATACAAATTCAAGGAGCTGAACGGCAGAGAGGCTTGTTCGCCCACGCGCGTGGTTCGCGTCCATCGCGACGCCGCTCGTCGAGGCGTTCGGCCGCGTCTCCGCCGCCCCTTCCGTGCCAGGCATCCCCCTTTCCCCGTTTCAGCACAACTCAATTTCTCGTTTCATTCTCCAAGCACGGTGCTATCTCGTTCGCCCGCCTGAGTTCCCCCGACGGCCGCGTATAATACGCCACCTACCCAGTTATAATAATGGCACACGGAGGGGTTGGCACCGACACCACCGACACCACCGACGCCGACGCCGACGCCGACGCCGCCACCGACGCCGCCGACGCCGCCGCTGCCGTCGGCTCGCGGCTGTGCCGGGCCACTGGTATTGGTTGATATTTCCAACAGTTATGTAATTTCCTGGGTATTGTCGGGGCTCCAGAGAGAGCTCGTAGCTACTCCATTCTCTGCCTCTCTGGCTCGACTATCGTCCGCGAACGAAAGGGAAAGAGAGGGAGGATCTGGACGAGGGGAACGGTGGAGGCAGCTCCGGTTGAACAGAGACGGAGAGCGTGCCGATGCTGCGAGGGGGACGAAGAAGCCAGCGATGGTAACGGAACGAGACGAGAATACGGGAACGAACCAGGCGACTGTTTGGGCCCAGGGGCAGAGGGAACGGAGACAAAAGGCGAGACGAGAGGGAAGAAGGAGCAGGAAGAACGAAGCCGGAGAGACTACCCGCTAGCCGCTAGCGACCTCTCCTACGTTCGCCAGCCTACTCGGGAGTGTGCACGAACCGACGACTCTCTTCTGGAGTTCCCTCCGCGAGATCCAGCGACACCGAGAGATCGCACGGACAGCCATCCCGTGGCTGTCACGGCCGGCGAAGGATCGCAGATAGGAATGTACGGAGCGACGAGTGGTTACTCGGTGTCACGGTGATCATGGATACTGTCACCGGCCCCTGCTAATTTGCACGAACGTCGCGGATCCGGATTCTTCGGCCGTTCTGCCCCAGACTGGCTCGCGATTCTGCGAAACCGGAGGCCTCAGGCTTCCCCGGGGATCCTCTGATGAATTCTTTCGCCGTTCCGCTGGCAATTTCTTCTCCCTCCGGACGCGTTCGCGGTGTCCATCCACTTGCACCTGGTGGACGATTAGGTTCTCGCAACAACCTGGCTGCGCGTAACCATTGCTGACACGTGTAGGTACCTGGGCGCACGGGGCTGTGCGTTTTAAAATTCCAGAAGCACCAAAGAACCTTAGCACACCAAGATACCTATCCATGAATTCTCGTGCCACGGAGAAGAGCCTCTTTCGTTGCATCTTTCCCCGCAAAAAGATGGTTACGCTCCCGGCAGAGGAAGGAATCGTAAACTTCTGTCCGCCATTTCGTTGCGCGTGAAGTTGAAAACGCTGACTTCGCCGCGATAGAGATGGGTCGAAGTCCGGAATCTCTCAGTGGGGAGAGTTTACGCCGCCCTTTTATATCCACTTCATACCGCGATAGTTCTTTCCATCGGCTGACTCCGAAATTAGGAGTCCGAGGATTCCGGGGGCCAGTGGAAGCCGCGTCGGCCTCGCGACACACAATAGGGAATCGTTGCACGTGAGATGGTTCGGTGAAAGGGCCGAAGAAACTACCCTCTATCTCGTGCCTTTCACCCAGCCGCTCGTCCCATTCCCTTTCGCGATGCCGCTTACGTTAGATAAGGCTCCACTATCGGGAAGAACGTCACGGCGTTCCTGCCCGGTAATTTCCTGCTTTTTATGGGTCGCTCAAGGGGCGCCGGGACGCTCGATCGCGGGAATTAGGACGGACATCGCGATCTCGGCTTGTAATACGCAATCTCGTGTTACGCGTTGCAAGCACTATTCTTCTTCGAGGATGCCGGAGTCTTCGATTTTCAAGTGGGAATGCCGATATCGAGGGATAAGGGTTGTTTCACACAAGCTGCGCTTACTTCTCAACCCTTAACAGTCAGCTCCGGTTACAATAACGAAATCGAGACCTCCTGATTACAACCCAATGTTTGTTTGCTGCCCAAATTCACTCTAAGGGGGTGTAATTGACCCCTGAAAATCCGGTTATTTTACGATTTTGTGTTATAACTCGTGAACTGTAAAATATTTTTTTTTTACCAAATGATAGATCTAATTAAAAGAGGTAACTTTTGTCTTGAAACTTTTTTTCTATCTCTTACAGTTTGCAGGTTATAACACAAAATCGGAAAATTCGGGATGTTCCCTTGTTAGTGGTAAAAAATTCATAAACAGTCGAAACAGAAATGTTTACTTCCCGACGACCTATTTAGATTTTTCATTCTCACTGATAGAACACGCAAGTTTTTGTCACGGTGACACAGTAAATGGCAAGCTGGTCATTCGTATGCTTCAGTATCGGGAATCGCAGCATAATTTATAACATAATACAACAATTAAAGAGAATTAGTCAACTAACCTCGTTAGTCAACTAGCCCCGGTCTCCCCTACTGGATGATCACTCTGTACAAAGTGAATATGGAGACTGGGGGAACATAGCCCTTAAAAATTCTCCTGGAAATCGCTCGCAGCATCCAGGAGCCGCCGCAGAACAGAGGCAGAAGAAGGGGTTGCGCGCGATGTCGCAAATAATTGGTCAATAATACTCGCGCGGCTGGAGAAAAGCGGGCTGGCTGGGGGTGCAAAACGTCGTCGGGGGCGTTATCGTGCACAGCTATAGCCGTGTTCAACGAATACCATCCCCCGTCCCTCGGTCGAGGCCCCACACCCCGAGGGCCGCGGCTGACAACTTCTCATTGTCCGGGATTCAGCTTGACGTCGCGGGGACGTGCTCATTGTTAATTAAACTACGCGTCGCCGCGCCATTGCCCGCACAACTCTCCGTGTTACCGATAACTGCGCCCTGTACACGCCGCGTCGCAACCGCGCGCGTATCGAGCCGCCGCGCCGAGCGTATTTTCGACGCGCGCGTTTTCACCCCCGCGACCAGACACGCTGTCTCCATCGGGCTGTCGCTAATAACGTTGGCAGTTTAATTACCAGAGCGAATTAACGGGGCTGGTTGCACGGTGCGATATTTCCTACTCGTCTACGAATGGAAATGTACTTTTCTAGATGGATATGGTATCTAGATTTGAACGATTTGAATTAATATATTCCGCGGCTGCTCTAAGCATCCACCATTTCCCTAGTAGCTGTACAGGCGTTCCTTTCAAGATTCCAGAAGTAGTTGCAAGGTATTAAAAGCGATTAGAGACGCAATTTTCTATCCAATTTCCGTTCCACTAATTTCCTAGTGCCGAGAGGGTGATTCTATTGGCGGAGTAGAGTGCCATTGGACGTGGGTGGTTTTTACGCCGGTGACACCGAAGTCTCGAGGCCGACTCGTCGGTTAATATTGACTGGCGGCGGTTACGCGTGCGCCAAAGTGGTTGCTCGCCCGAACAACCCTCCCATTTTAACTCGCATCCCTCGGCCGCCCCACCGAACGGTCTCGCGACGCTCATGGCGCGTGCTTTTCCACCTTCTATCGCAATCCTCCTGCACTGCCATGTTTTTGCCGTAATTTTCCGCGATCGCGGTACGTCCCTCCAAAATTCAGACATTTCAGGGGGTACATGCTTCGAAATGTGACGCTTGGAATGTCACGAATCGAAGTCCCTCTACATTGTACAGCAACCATGCTCCTTCCATCCGTGCCGGTCGCAGAAAAGAGCATCGCCTCCCCATCGTCCTCCTTCGTTATCTCGTAATTTGTCCGACGGTTGCATAATCGATCCATCAATTTACGCAACGCGGTGGCGCACAATTACATAACGTCCCTGGCGTCGGTATCTATCCCTGTTTCCGGGCGAAGACGAAGTCGCCATTCTCGACGGCACAATTAACCGGCAATGTGCAAGTGTTGCCAAAGTAACAGCACGTCTAAACAATCCTGTTATCTTGCCGCGTCCCCGTTGCGAACTCGGCCAGGTCGTAGGCAACGCGGCGAAGTTCAAATGGAGAGAGAGAGGAGAGCTTCCCCCCTGGTTAATGTCACGATAAGCACCCAAGCAATTGCGATAACTGCCAGGCGGTGTGCGCGCATCGTCTGCCCGTCAGTCGCGCAAAAACCCCGCGGATTCATCGCGTCGACACCCGTCCGGATCGATCTTTCTCACGCAACAAATCACTCCCGCCCACTCTTATTAGCGCGGATCTAATTGAAATATTTTTTACGATTTCGCTCGCCCTCACCCTACCGCTGGCGTTAACGACGCTTCGCGGAGGATTATAGGCGTCTCAGCGTGGTTTATGCTCGTGCTTTCGTTTCTAATAGCCACGGGCAGACCTCCCGTAAATAAATTCTCATTACACTTTGCATTGTTTCCCCGCGAGGAGATAGGCACGCGGCAGAGATAAGTTTGAGACACGGGCATTTGTAGCCGGGATACGTGTCGGCCGATAGTATATACAACGATATTCGAAATGTCAGAAGTGCAGTCACGTTTCGCGCGCTCGCCTTTAAACGTGAGATATCGTCGGGCTAATGTGAGATTAAGTTGCTCTCTTATTTCGAAAGGCAACATTTGTACGGCGGGAAGGCGGCCGTTGTAAAATGGTAGCCAATCAAGAGACTTGGCAGTGTCTCGCGCCAAGTTCATGCGCACCGCGAGACGGCCGTGCCTATATTACGCCGAGCAGGATTTGGAAGAACCCTTCGATTATCGAATCTCAATAATGGTTGATCCGATTAAGTTTTGAATGGTCTTAATGGGTAGCTTGGGTTTGATTTACATCAGAAAAATATCTTCGTTTCGTTCCTACGTGCCTTATGAGCTGAGATATTTCGATGCAAAGTTGCAATTTGGCGAATTTTATGTTAAGAGATTTTCTCCATCGTCAAGTGTGGACAAGAGGGGAACATGAAAGGGTGAGGAAATTGTTGTCACGTGACAGCCAGACAGAGAGAACACCTGTCAAGGCAAACGTAACCTAGCTAGTGTTAAATAAGGTAAGTTGTCAAAATTTTTTAAATAGGACACTGAATTATTGTCTTAATTAACAAGGTAAGTCGCCTAAATTTTTTAATAAACTTTTATGTAGAGCTTATAGAAACGAAGGGGACACACGGGCTTCGGTAGAAATGAAGGGGATGCACAGGATTGGAGGTTGTCCGGAGAAGGTTTGGTAGACAGAGAAGCATCTTCTTTCGCATAAGTTTCTGGAAATTTGTACCATGCATTCAAAATACTTGGCGCTGCGCTCCGAATTGGTGTTGCTGAACTGAATAAATATGTATAAATTGCATTAATATTTTTCTCTCTTTTTTGTCTCAGTGCTGTCTTGTCTTATTGTATTATTTATACCGAGACAATTACATTTTTCGGTTTCGCAGCGCCAAGTAGTTTGAATAAAATATTTATTGCTATTGGAATATTAATTTGTATAAAATAAAAACATATCTGCTTAATATTAAATAATACATTTTTTGTTTGTATACATAGCCGTTGTTATAATTGGCGCAATTTTTGTATATCATTAATTTTGTAAAGCTAAATATAGCACATTAATAAATTTACGACAGTTTTTTTTTGTTCGTCTGCGCGCGCGCGTATACTTGACGCACTTTTTTGTACATTTTTTAAAAACAGGTAATTTTGTGGTAAAAATCCCCGCGAGCGGCTTCCCTCGGGTCTCGCGAACCAGACTATCTTCGCCGACTATTCCAGTAAAGGTGTCGCGTGTATAGTACATCAGAGTAATCTAAAGTGGAGACTATAAACGCTCGAACAGTAGAGACTTTGATTAAGGGAAGCAGTGCCATTGACATTTCTGTATGAACTGCGTAGCGATTAGCCCCTCGAGCTTTTACCCCGAGCAGAATTAATTTCAATAGACGAAAGTACGTTCCTCTATTCGCATAACAGAGCATCGAGTAGCGCAGCTCCCACTGTACCAAACAATTAAACTATCTCCTGGAAGGAATCCAAAAAAAAATGCTCGTTCAATCTTCTCGGCCCTCGAGCAGACTGCCCCAAGGCTCATTTGCGAGGACAATCGGCGCCTAAACGACACCTAATCGACTTTTCCGCGTGGCTGTCGGGTCGTTTTGCCACCCGCTCGCGACGAGGTGGCCCGAAACACTCCATTCTTCCCCCGTCCCCAGGTATTCGCATTCAACTGTCGTCCTTTCGTAATAATTGCTACCGATTCCCAACCGCCATGCTGCATTTCCAGCTTTTTACCTCCGAGATCTCCCTCCACTGCGTCTCGTTTCCCCACCTCATCCTTTCTCTCTCCTGCTCGCTCCTTCTCCCCTATTCCCCCTGTCTCTCTCTCTCTCTCTGTCGTCCCCTCCTCGCCGCGTCCCCCTGCAGCGCCGATCCCTCTTTCTCCCTCGTCCTTCGCTAGGTGCATCGTCTTGCCACTGCGAGCCGTCCTTTTCTTCGCGGGAACATCTTCTATTTACCTCCGTCTTCCTTCTTCTTTCGTCTTCTTCCCTCGTGGCCCCTCCAACCTCCCACCTCGCTGAATCTCTCTCTACCGCTCGTCCTCGTCCAATGTTCATCCCCTATCGAACTTCGCCTCCCTCGTGCACGCGCGCTTTCCAGCGACCGCTCTCTTTGTCCTTGTTCCAGCTGTGCGCGCACGTTGCAGGATGCTCCTGCGTCGGTGTGTGTACGTGCGCGCACGTGGAGGACGTGGTCCTGAGGATCTTCCCTCTCCGTTGCACCCCCGGCCGGGTAACATGGCCGCTTCAGTGGCGCAATTAGAGGAAGCCTGCGCGTGTGCACGCCGGCTACAATATCATTAAGATACGGTCCCTCCCCTCGCTTCTTCTTTTTCCCTCGCTCTCTCCCCCCCCGGGAGCCGCCTCTCTCCCTTTCTCCTGCTCGTTTTTCGCCTTTTGCGCCGCCGACCCACCCGTCTTTCCTCCTTCCCACCTCGCCCTCCTCCCGGCCGACACTTTCCCTCTTGTCCTCGTTGCTCCGACCACCGCGTCACAGGGATGAGGGTGACGAGGGGAAACGGCCGCTGGAGAGAGACACCGGCGAAGATAATTGCTTAATTGTCAACCCCCGGTCCCGGTCCACTCGTTTCGCGAACACTCCGCGTCACGGCTCCGGCACAATAACCGTCTGCTCGCCCTCTTTGCGCTCGCGGCCCAGCCTCGCCCTCGACTTAATCGCCCGTGGCCAGAGACGTCCTTGTAGTTAATTGTTACGTAATGGCGCTGAGGATCGGCCGATGGGACTTGCTTCTGGGAACGTGCAATTGCCGGGGTTCCAGGGGATGCGACGGTTGCCCGTGTCTTTGGACCCAGTTGGTTGCACGAAAGGTGGTCCACGAGATCTCGTTGCCAGATACCCGCTGAATTTGGAACGATCCAGTTATCGCGGCTGGCCATCTGTGTGCACATTACTCGGGATAATTAGAAGGATCTAATAAGGTCGCGAATTAATGCGACGAAACAATATCGTATTTTGAAATCGTTCGCCGTAATGCTCGAAAACCTTGAACGTTAAAACCCTAAAACCCGAAGTTGCAGCTAACGATGAGGAGTCGGGTGCCATCGGGTTCCTTTTGTCGGACTTCTCCACGATCCTCTCCTCCACCCGCGCCTGTCCCGACGAAGCTTTATTCTCCCTTTCCCGACCAGCCTCGCCGTTCCTCGGCCACGAGGACCACCCCTTGGCAAAACGTTGGCCTCGCGGCCCGGCGGGGGAGGGACGAGGCAGCGTATCCGCGGGTCGCTGGTATAAATCCTTATAAATTGACAAAAAAGCGGGGATATCAGCTGGCGAGATCTCGTGGTAACCCACTCGAGGGCTCCCTTAGTTCCCCATGCTAAAACAAAAGGCGACCCACCTCGCGGCACATACTTCTCCACACACCAGCGTGTCACGTGCACCCACACGCTAGCACACGAACTCGTGGGCGTGTTCTCTGTCGAAACACGTGTGCACGCGTTCGTTTTCAGCGCTCTCGTGCACGACTGTTGCGCGACTCGCGACGTTCCCCATGTAGAATCGAAGCCAAAACTTTCGGCTACACCTTCGCTGCCGATACTAAACGGCCGCACAGTGGTACATATTGACATTTTTTGTTCAAATCACTCTACAGCTCGTAATTTTTCAGAAAACTTGACGATTTTTTTTTTAATTCTTCGCAATTAAATTCTCTATCGATCTGTCCGGCCGAAATTTTGAATTTCGTTGCCGATCCTTTTATATTTAGCGAATTATGCAGCACTTTTCGAAGATCAGTATCTGTGGGCTTTTTTGGCCGCCTATTCCGAATTTAAAGTCAGATTTTCGAAATTGAAGGCGGTGAATCCAATATGCCGAATATAGTTGACATTTCTGCCTGAATATTGATGAGCAGGATTTTTAATGTTTGATATTTTTAAACACGTACATAAACAAAAAACCACAGATACTGGTCTTCGAAAAATGCTGTATAATTCGCTAAATATAAAAAAATCAGCAACGAAATTTAAAATTTCGGCCGGACAAGTCGATAGAGAATTTAATTGCGAAGAATTAAAAAAAAACATCGTCAATTTTTCTGAAAAATTACGACCTGTAGGGTGATTTGAACAAAAAATGTCATTATGTACCACCGTGGGCCGGTGGAACCTTTCTGCCCCGTTTCCCAGCCCCGAAGTGGACGATAGAAGCGGAAGAGGTCTCCTCGGATCTTCTCGCTCGAATTCAATCTCGTCGAGCTTCCTTGGGACAAATCGTAAGGGGATGTAGAAAATCGCCTACCTACGGTGTTAGAGGGCAGAGTTTCCTGAACCTGCCGTGAGAATGCTCGACTAACCTTGAGTTATGGACACCGAGAGTCGAGCATTCCTTCGTCGTCAGCGTGCACGCTGCACAGCTTTTAAGCGTCTGATATATATCCCGCAACGGTTCGCGTCGATGCTTATTCGGTGCCCCGTGTCTTCCTAATTCGTCCCCCTAGCCGCAGACTACCCTATTTGCATGGTGAATGTTTAACGTTCAGAGGGACCTTTTCCTCGGGGAGTTAACGAACCACGAACAATTAACGAGTTTTCGCGCTAGCTTCCAGAAATGGCGAATCGCCGTGCACCGCGTCCGCTTACGGTGATCGCGGCTGCCTCCTGCACGACGGAACGACGGCGTTGTTAAGTGAGATATCGCCGATGGTGCCTTTTCGCGGATACACCGCGGGGGCATTATGATCGATACAGTTCCGGGAGGAGAGAGATTTTGCGGGGGCAAGTATGTATCGCTGGCAGACGATACTTCATTCCGCAGCTCCGTTCCGCGGCGGAGTTCCTCAAACGGGAATGCGCAAAGGGAGCGAGCAAACGAGAGCTTCTTTCTTATGATATGCATCGTTATACTCAAGTCCGTTGGACGTTTCAAGCCGATGGCACGGATTCCTTTGCGTTTCGCAATGGCACTCGCTATTGTCTTCAGCGTCTGTGACCTTAGAAGTGCCTCGGTATCGTTTCGTTTACTTCCAAACTTCAATTCTCCAGTGTCCAATTTAAATTGACTTGAGCGGCTGCCTTTAAAGCTCCGCGCAATTTCAGGAATTCATCCCGTGATCATAGGGTTGGAAACCGCTCCATCGTGTAGCTGCAAGTTTCGGTTCATCCCGGACGCCACTTGGAGTTCCAAATTTTCGGACCAAGATATCCGTCGGAGAAATATTTTGCGGAGACGCAGCGTGTCCCAGGACGAAAGTAGGTGGAAACTATCGTACGGCCCTGAACGACCGCGACGCGGACCCGAGGAAGGGAAGCGATCTGGCTGAGCGGTTCTTGAGCGTGAGTGCTCGGAGAGTAAGACAGTGGCCACGAAATAAGAAACCGGTTGGGACCCAATTTACTTAACAACGGCCGAGAATCCAACACTTACGGATGTCCAGGGAGCGTGCTCGCGCGCGCACGCCCGCTCTTCGGCTCTGCCGCTCTGTTACACATCGTAGGGGGTAAATTTGTGTGGGTTCGCCAGCGCCATTACCAGCCAGATTACAACCACCAGCGCGGCCCGATCGTTGCTCGCCGCTGACGTCTTCCTGTAACTGTTATTATCCCGCTATTAACAATGCGGTTTCGCGTTGCTAACTCCACCATCCGGAGCATTGTTCCCTTGTCCATGGAGCCGAGGTCGCCGGCGCAATTTACGGCTCGAAATTTCCACCTTTTTGGGGATGCCAGTTCTTGCGTTCCATTGTGCGCTGCACGCCGCTCGAGAATAGACCTGACTTAGCTAAGCTGTGCTACACTGAGAAATCTAAATCTAGGAGCACTGGAAAACATCTGACTCTGATCGTCTTAAGTACGATCTCCTTTGGTTAACCACCCTCGCGACGAAAGATCGCGATATCCGATATCTCTCTCTCTCTTTCCCTAGAATAGACCTGAGAGAGAGAGAGAGAGAGAGAGAGAGAGAGATGTAATATTGCCGCACCGTGGGCGTTATCGAGAAATTTTTAGCGCGACAATTAATTCACGGGCCCCTTCTACGTGGAACGATCGCTATTACCGGAACTTCGCCATTGATGCTACCACGAACAGCACGGCCCGCTATTGGCATACCGGCTATTAATATTGTCACGTTCACCGACGGGCCACATTCTCGAGGCATGCTGCGCTCACCATCACCACCACAAGCTTCCCTCCACGACCTGGCTACCAGCACCAGCGCGGCCGCTGGTGAACGGTGTCATCACCAATTTTCACCACCACCATGGAACGGTCTCGCCGGGGCCGTGTACGGTAGCCAGCTACTAATTTCGACTTCATCGGCCGAGATAAGGCCGGAATTTTTGCCACTGCGATCCAGCAGAGAGAGAGAGCCGGCGCTAACACGGGCCCCGGGACTCCTTAATTTTCTGCTTCTCCCCCCTCAGGAAATCCTGTTGCCGTTCCGACGTCGGTAATTAGTAGGTTCTATTTTTGCGCGCGATATCGAATCGCGCTTAAATGCAGCAAGGTTCCTACGAAGTTATTAACCCAACGCCCCGTTGGTTCCTCAATTTATTGCCACGGGATGAATCTTCAAATTGCCTTCCTACCCCGGTTGAAAGTTAATGAGAAGTCCAGGGCGTCGTCGGGAAAATTCGAAGTAACGAGATGGGGGATAACGAGGCGTCGACAGGGTGGAATTTAAGTGGAGGGAGCTAATACCCTTTGGGCGTGATGTAAAAACAGTGTTGTCCTAATATCTCTACTAGATCCAAGTCTTCCAGTGTTCTCCGAAAACCGTGTACACATTCGGCTATTCGGTGTGTAATCTTAAATTTCCCAAGTGTTTTCCATTTTTCTTCCACTTCCCGCGCGAGATCGTTAACCTCTGTTTTCTCGCGGGCGCATTTTGCGAAAGATAGGATCGAAAGCGGATCGACACTTCATATATTGAACCGCTAATTGACGTGGCCGAAATCTTGATTGGTTTCACGGGCGGAGGTGGGAGCCCGGCGATCGCGCGATTCGTTTTGTCAACAGCGAAAGGTAAAAGCGGCGCGATCGCGAGAGGAGCCGGCCCTAACTAGCTATAATTTAAGCGGCACCGGCCGCGGGCAAAAAATAAATGAACGCATTAAATTTGATTATTTTATCGGTCGCCACGCCGAGCCACTCTCCCGCTGAAGTATCCCCTCTAATTGCGAGCATAATTCCCGGTTTTTATTCAGTCCTACCGGGCGGCTCCGCGCACCGCGATCGCGCAGCTACTAATTTCGATCTCATCGATGGAGATAAGCCCCGGAATTTTTGTCAGCGGCCGCCGCCGCCTTCGATATCCCGGACTTCTTCATTTTCGCGGCGGATCCGCCGAGAGATTCCACCCGGGATCATTAGGCCGCGTTCATCGGGAGCCTGTGCGCGGTTCTTGTGCTTTTAGATAATGCGAAATTAGTGAGCCGGGCCCCTGATCATGCTCCTCGATGCAGAGCTGATAAAAAGTTGTATTTTAATGCGAGCGAAGAAACGTAAGTCCGCTCTCGCCCGTCATCCGAGTATTATTTTATCGAACATTCGGCGACGTTCCTTTGGGAGCCTTAAAACTACAAGTGTCCACTCCACGCTTCGGCACCCCTTAAGTGTTTTTACCACCGAGGATTCCTTTACCTTCAAACTTCAATAGATATGGCATCGGTAAGAACGTGTCCGTAGCTTCAGAATCATTCAACAGCAGAACTTCTCGGGCAGATCTAATAATTCCATCCGAATCGAATACTAGCCGAGGACAGTCCCATCTAACGCACGAACGCTTGTTCGCTTTTACTTTATCGCCTGTATCTCCGCCGACGATGTTCCTCTTCCTCGGAATTTTCAAACGACCCAGGGGCTATTCTCGATCTCCCTCGCTCTCCTCGAAAGCGATTTCACCTACCTAGGCTCGCAAGGGACATCCGACTTTCCCACCTCGGAGGATGCTTCGTGGCCGTACAACGTCGTACGGGATAAGCGTTCTAACCTTTGATCCCGTCGCGAGCAACGCCGCTAGAATACGAGGCCGTTCTACGTTGTCCGCCCCCCGTTCGGGGCCCACCGAATCCCGATCCAATTTGATGCGCACGGTAGCTTCTGGCGAGATACCGCGGCGCGAGGGGCCCACGGGGGTGAATGGTAAATAACCGAGCCGTCGGCCGTGGACACGGGCGCGGGAAGAAGAGCCTAATTAAACGATGTACAATTTATAACACCAGCCGGAAGGTCTAATGGCTCGCGTTCTTGGAAACCCGTTGCTTCGAGCGTAGGGACCACACCTAGCTGGGCCCTGCCGCTCACAGAGATTGTCATCGCGTCTACCGAATGACGCCGCACCGCCTCGCATTTCTTCCACCGATCGGCCACTGTGCACCAAGCTTCCACGTGTGCGTGCGTCGACGCTTCATTATCACGGTTAACATTAACGATCGCTTCGTTACAATATAGAGCGTGGAGTGTCGGAGGGTGAATGTTGTATGAATGATTCTCGAGGTCGCATGGAAGATCAAGGAACTTGAAAGGAACGTCACTCGTGGCATGGCAGCTCTATCTCTGCGAAACAATGAACATTCCACCTGGAGTGGAATTATCGTAATTTCGGAGTTACTTTATTTATTCCTTGATGCAGTGGCGCACTTAGGATTTAATCTCGGGGGAGCCGAGTTGAGCGGCTAAAAATATTTGTAATGCAAATTTAATAAAAAATTATTTAACCCTTCGTGGCCACACTGGGTGTATTGTACCTCAAGAATAATTTTCGAGTTCAAATGTCGCGTCTTTACGACTTCCAAAGGGGATTTATCGCAAGAAAAAAATTTGCCTGGAAGTCAAATACTTGGCGTGGCCAGGCAAGGTGTTCTCAGATCATCAATACCCCTCGCAGGCTTTCAGATAATTTGCCAATTTAATGCTCTGACAATATGATTACATTTTCACTATATTGCGTTTTAAAATAATTCTAAGATCATTCATCGACACCGATACCTTTCCTCTCACAATCTTTCACATAATTTGTCAATTTAAAACTCTGACAAATATGAGTACCCGCACTTTCTAGATGTTAAATTTTATCTTCGCATTATTAAAATGTCCGTGATTATTACAAAACACCTTTATGTACTTGCAGCTGATTTCGATTTCACATCTTCTTTTATATTGTAATTATTATTATCTTCTATTTTTCTTATGATTCATCTCGCGAAGGTAGCAAGATAAGATTCCGAGAATCTACTTCGTGGCCCAGCAGAAAATGATTTTCCCTTACCATAGATCGCAGAAGACGCACCCTTCCCCTCACCGCCGCGCAGTGAAACAATCCTCGAGAGCGGTCTTGGCCACGGCCGAGAGTACCACTATTTAGATGTCTCTCGCATCGTGCAACGGTTCTTGAAACGTCGGCATACGCTTATCGGATTCCAATTAACCGCGCGATCGAGCGTTCTTCCCGTAAACGGTTACACCTGTGGTCGTAGTTGGCCGCGCGGAAGTGCTCGCGGCGAGCAAGAAATAATTAGAGCTTTCGGCCCGGCGGGGGAAGCGCGGAGAATGTAGGAAGCCCCTTAATGACCTCTGCTTACACGTACTCGCCTGTACGTACGTACAGGGGCCGGCTGTTTCGCCGGTTGCATCGATGGACCGAGCAACTCGATAACTCGGAACCGGTATGTCCGCGCGAAACGAAAGTGTGAATCGTGCCTCGCGCCCGACACGAACCGCGTCGATTTTCTCGCGACTCGACCTCGATTTGTCTTCGCTTTACATGGGCTTTCGTTGCTCGCGCTTTCGACCCGATTCCTGGTAAAATACCGCCGCTTTATCGGAACGCGCTGCTCCTCTCGCCTTTGCAGCTTGCGCCAAAACTTTTCGCAGCGTTTCTAGCGGGAGCTAGAAGTCTCTATACCCCACGTCGAATTGTTTATCGCCTGCAATTGAAGTTTAGAAATAATCCGCGACGATTTTCGTCGACAGCTTAGGTTCCGGTCGTGAAGTGCGAATTTCAACGTAGTCTAGTCTGTTGGGAAAGCGCGAGGCGCGAACGAGGAGCAGCGAGAGTAGGGAGCGCGGGTGGATGGACGTTAAATTGGCGGGGCGAAGATTTAGGGGGAGGTTTCGCGGGGTTTTATAAAGTCTGCCGAGGGGCAGGAGATCGGAGGCAAAAACCAGGCGGAATTGAGAGCACTCTCGAGGGTAATGCGGCATAAAGGAGATAAAGTACGTTTAATATCGTTGAAACAGTTATGGCCGCGATTATGCCTCCCGTGGACGTTGAGCTCCTGTGCATTTTGTATACAAATGTTCCATCGGCCAAGTGTCCGCCGTGAACCGGGTTAACGTCCCGGTTGCTTAACAACGCGTTATCAAGGGGGCCGAAACCGTAACCGGCGGCCGACGAAAACGATTACCGCCCCGGGGGTACGTTCTGATTACGGGGAACACTGGAAATTTTACTGTGACCTCTGTGTAACGTTCGGTACCGCGGCAGCTCCTCCCTCTTCTCCTTTCTGTTTCATCGGGACTTTCTTCTGAAACAATTTAGTAACGCTCGGCCTTAAAAAACTGTCCCCTTCTGGACCACGAGACTCGTAAAACTAGAAGAGCTTCTCGACTCCTTCACCAAAGAGCGACGCAACGTCAAATATTCTCGATTCGATCAGGCGTCCCCGAAGCGGCGTATACCTCGGATACGATCGGCTATCGGGCGGCGATTCAATTTACACAAAACAGTATTTAAAGGTCGTAAAAAGAGTACAGGAAGGGGGGCTGGTCTATGCGGGGCACGCTTGAATATTCATAGGGCGCGGTCATAAACAGCCAAATAAATTGGAGAGAGCGAGTGTAAACGCTAAACGGTTACACGGGAGTATTAACGGCTGGCGGGGAACGAAGATTTACGGGACAGTGTGCCGAACAAATTAACAGACGGAGGGGAGAGGGTGGGGGAGTTTTAAGCAGAGAGAACATGTCGATGGAGGGAGAGAGAGGGAGAGAGAGAAAAAAATACGTATGAATAAACAGGAAAAGAAGCAGAAAGAAGCGCGATCCCGCGATAAGAAGTCGAAGATCCAGGCGTTCGACGAACAACTTCGCGACTCGTCGATCCACGATCCACGATCCACCAGAGCCACCGGAATCGGGTTAACGTCCGTGTTATTTTTGCTGCGAGCTGTCAACCCGGGAATCCTTGCGCTAACAAGGTGCCGCACCGGTCGAGCATCCGAGTCCGTTTTTATCAATGGCCCTTTGGGAAGTGGCGGATGCCCTGGTCCTCTGCAGCGAAGTTCTAACGAGGGCCTGGCTTTTTGCGCATTAAAATATCGACTAATTGCCCCAGGATTCTGGCCGAAGTTTTTGCGCCACCGTTCAGCCCGGCCTCCTCCCTCCCTCCGAACGTGATCGGCCGACCGAATATTTCCGAAATCTCGAATTCGACGGACAACCCGGCGCGTGACATTTTTTCCTTTCGTATGCCGGTAACCATCGTTTCTCTTTTCCAGGAAGAGTCGTCTTCGAGCTACGGCAACCTCCACTCGTGGCTGGACTCCGGATATAGAAACTGCTGCTGCTGTATTTTTGAGCGACGACTGCGGTGTGGACTTGGTGAGCGTCAATCTGATTGCTTCGTTGATGAAATAATAATAACAATAAATCGACTTTATTCGCCACAAATTACATAAATTATGTGATAAATGGGCGAGGTTCAGCGTACCTGCTGTTTTGCAAACTAACCCCAAAACATTATCTGTCAGAAATAAAGCTGGCGAAATAATAGAAAAGCGAGAGAGGGTTTATTAATACCAAGAGTCTTACATGGACGGTAGAATTGCAACGCGTCAGATTGGTGACGATTTCAATTTTAACCATGGATCAGATGTTCGTGGAAGTCTCTTTAGATACGCTGATCCTCTGCATACACCGTTTTAATCACGACCTCCTTCGTTAATTTTGATGTCCCCTGTCACTCGTAGACCCAGCTAACGAGCCAGGCGTTGTTTAATCCATTTATCCGTGGCATCGCTGCTACCGCGCGCTGAGGATCTTTCTCGCTAGAGATGATAATTCTGATTCGATCTACGGGTTTAACGAGGTCGTCGGGCTCCGGAGAGTTTTTCGGAGCTCCTCCCCTACCATTTCACAAAATTCTGTGTTGGATTTTTCTTTAAGCCTGTGGCTTCTAGTCGAATCACGCGTCACTGAAGAAAATTCTATCTCGGAGTACCAGTTGCGCTCGAGTGCCTACATCTGGAGTTATTTGTATTGGAATTTAGTCTTCGACCGTAAATAATATGCCAATTACGTAATGAGTCCCATGGAAGAGGAACAGACGCATTAGCATACTCGTTTCCGTGGTGACGTATCCGAAATATGTCCGTCATCCGAGGAATCTGGCCGATGGCGCGATTAAGAAACACGCTCCTCGCTGGTGTTCGCGGCTTTTCACCGCCAATTAATACGATTTCATAACGATCGATCGTTTTTCCCCGGCGACGAGCCCGGGGGGAACAGGACCGCGAGGAAAATCGCCAGCAGTCGGACGGTAATTCATAACGCGGGATCGGCATTATGTTCTATTCAGAAACCGGTCTCGCGTCTAGAGAAAGATCGACATCAGCCTTCGCGCGTCCCTTAAAACGAGTCAGAGCTTCGATACCTATGTCTTCGATGAACATCTGAACACTAGTCCGAGGAATCCTTTTTTAGACACTTGCTATGTGGCGAATCGGGGTGGTTCATGGAACGTTTTGATATTTATTCAGGTGTATAGGTAATATTATGTTTTCTTTTTGTTGTAAATGGTGTAATAAAGACGTTTCATTAGTATTATTATTATTAAGCTAGATGTTTTCTACCACGAGGTATTTGCAAGTCCCAGCAGAGTATTTCTACAACTGTGGATTTTCATTCACGAATAGGTACTTACCTACTACTTTAAGGGGGAATCCCACACTGAAGTCGCTAACAAAAGACAAAGTTAGGGATTTTTTGTTCGTATGAATAAAAATATAGGGCTTGAATTTTTTATACATTTTGCTAGAATACATTTTTTTTTATGAAAAATTGTACAAAGTGGCGGCAGCCAAAAACTGACTGCAAAAAACTGGCCCTCACTCCCGGGAATGACTGGATCGTCTGAGAAGGAAATACAAAAAAGATATATAAACTGGAATATATTATCTTCCACCTAGCTTATGATTTTCTCAAAATTCGAATTATTTTGGAAATTATAGCAGTTTGAAGAATTATTGACTTTACTTTTTAATATAAAAATTTGCACTGAAATGCTTGTAAAAAATCAAATAATTGAAATATAAAAAACCCTACGCTAGGTGGAAGATAATATATTCCAGTTTATATATATATTTTTTGTATCTCCTTCTCAGATGATCCAGTCATTCCCGGGAGTGTAGGCCAGTTTTTTTGCAGTCTTCCGGGAAGACATTTTCCCTGCCATTATTTTCTACAATTTTTCATAAAAAAAATTTTTTCTAGCGAAATAAAGGTTGCTTTAAAACTATACTTATAAAAAATCCAAGCTCTATATTTCTACTTATACGAACAAAAAAAATCCCTAACTTTGTCTTTTGTTAGTGGCTTCAGGGTGGGGTCCTCCCTTAAGGTCTGATATCCCTACACGAACTGCAATCCAGTCACATATCGAGTCACGCCTATCTACCACGAACCAGAGCTCCCAAGTACCCTCAGCTCAAGTCCAACCACTGAGGACAGAGGAGACCAGTCTACCGGCCCGACGTCGGTATCTATGTACATCTTCCTTCTTCAAATAGCACACGATTGCTGGCGACAACGATCCCAACTTGAAACACCCCCCGCACTATAGTCCCAAGTAACACACGTTCCCTGACACGCCTTTCTACCAGCAACCGGTGCTCTCGAGCACCAGCAAAGGAAGTCACCTACCCGCCGAGCCACCACTCGGGCCCCGCGGTTCGCCTAGCAAGCGACCAGTTCAATTTGTGTTAAGGTGCACGGGGTCCCGGCCCGCTAATTGCCTCTCGAATACCGCGAGTAGTTCGCGGAGAAACACCTATTTAACCTAGCATTCCTCGCGACAATCGTCTTTTACGCGCGCGGGGGCCACTCGAGCGGCGCGGCTCGTTGCCCCAAGCAAAAAGAGCGAGTGTCCAGTCGTGTCGGGGCCCAGCGAGGCGGCGATCACAATAATTGAACGGGGCGAGCCGAGAGAGCGACCAAGCCATCGCCATCGGTATCTGACAAATTATTGCATGATTCCGGGGGGAGGGCCACGCGAATGCCTCGCCCCGAACCCCTTTCTTTGCCCGACGACCACCACCCGTCCGGCGAATTTATAATTTTCGCCGCGCATCGACAGAAGCCAACGGCGTCCTCTCTCTTAATCGGCGAATTTGTTATGCGGCCGGGCTTTTTGCGTCGCAGACTGGTATCAGTCGGCGCGATAACTCCGATCGTTTTGCCTCCCGGACGCCATTCTCACTTCCCAGAAGCGATCTTCCTTCACGTCCGAACGAAACTCGAAGTTGAACGTGGTTGGAGGTGACGCGAGCGCCGCGTGGGAGTTTATTGTATATGAATTTCTGTTTCTCATTTCGCGAGGGACTTGCTCGCCCGTTAAGGGGGGTCACTCAGGTGAAAATGGACTACCAGTTATTTTACAGATAAAAATTTGAAAATATGTATTCCCATATTCTTTTTTACGCTGAATTGAATTGTTTAAGAGTTAATACAGTGACAATTTTTTATTCAAATTTAAAAAAAAAGTTTCGAAAAAATTATTCAATTGTAAAATCCATACCCTTATCTCTGTAGTATTGTATACAAAGACTGCAAAAAAAAATTCAGCTCGAAAACTTCATTTTTGTCCGAGTTTTAAAGTTTTTTGTTTTGGCGTAGTTACTAAAACGCTCCTGCTCCGTACGTTGGACCTTCTTCTTCTTGCAATGCCTGTCCTCTTCGTGATTGTGCAGTTCGTAGCATTTTTCTTGCACGTTTGTATCTTGCTGAGGCTTTATCCTTATACCTGAGAACTCGTTTTTTGTGACGGTGTTGAGAAATTTTCAATGATTGTTCGCTCATTTGCATTTGGTTGTCCTTGATGAGTGAATGTAATATTGTTTTAGTCCATCCTTCATTATATTCGGTGACAGCTTCTGCGACTGCAGCTTCAACAAGATATTTTGAAGGAAAAATATCCTTTGGGCACTTACGCCATATCATGCTATGCAAACTTTCGTTGGAATTCTGCGTGAGGCATTGTGCACAACGACGGAGCAGTTTTTCATCGCTTAGCCTATTATAAATTGGTAATATTTTATCCAGAAATTTTTCTCTGATAGGTGTTTCTACTTTCTTATCGTGAGAACCAGGTTTTCTTCCTTACGCAATTGCTGATTGGTAGAAACACCATGATTCTTCACTGGATGGACATTTATAATGTTGTGCTTTCGTATCCGTTGAAACTGCGTGATACATCGTCGCGTATATGGCAGCTTTTGAGAATAATTTTTTCGAAACTTTTTTTTAAAATGTTGAATAAAAAATTGTCACTGTATTAACTCTTGTACAATTCAATTCAGCGTAAAAAAAATATGGGAATATACATATTTTCAAATTTTTATCTGTAAAATAACTGGTAGTTCATTTTCATCCGAGTGACCCTCCTTAAATGCGAAGTATCGAGGGTGATGAGGGGCGAAGTGGTGTCCTTGATTCCGTGGAATGGACACTCAGGTAGTTTCGGTTACGAAAATCTCGCGCCCGAGGAACGGGAGAGAGGACACATCGTTTGGGAAACGGAAGAGGGGGAATGGATAAGCGGAATCGTGACAATTTGTCGTTTGGGAAGGCGGCAGGAAAGTCGGCCGCCTCTCTGTCGGCCGCGGCGGCAGCGGCTGATCTGAAATTTACAACTTTTTAGCGGGCCGTTTTATGGGTAGTTAGAAAGTTGTAATTTAGTTAACGAGGTAACCCCGGGCAATTGCATTATACGGAGATAATTTTTAATTTTATGCCCGCTATATTAAAGTTCGACATCGAGTATCCGAGCATGAATAAATTTCACCGGCTACAAGCTCTACGGGGACATCTTCAATCTTAACGCGATCCTGTCTGCAGCGTAATAAAAGTTTTTATTACGGAACACCATTTGCTTGGATCGCTGGCGTGGAATCCATCCGTACAGGCAGATGGAGAAATTTCGGCTGAATTCCTCAAATACCGTACGCCTTTCCATTTCCATCCCAGGCCACGTCTCCCCCCGCCGTCCCTGATTCGAGACGCGCCTCTGATATTCGTCTTCGTCTCTCGATGCCTGGCCGCCGATAAAACAAAACCACCAATCCTTATCATCCCGGTGATCTCGATTCCCGAATTGGAATAACGCTTCCACCGGGAAGCACGATGATGTTTCTCAAGGACCACCGGTCCACATCTCGAAATTACAAAGTTTGGCTCAACGCCCGCCTCGGGAATATTTTATTCCCCCGCTACTTGAGAATTCAAGATCCTCGATAGTCTTCCTCGAGCTCCTCTATATTTGTCTCGTCCCATACCAGCGTCCAGAAGCTCCGTTCCTCGAAAACTGAATATTCAGATGTTTTCGGTGGATCTCGAGGTATTCGTCAAATCTCCGCCTGGATGCTGCGGAAAGATTAATTAAAAGTACGCGACGCGAAGCGGCAACTAAAGATCTCATTGTCAGCGGCGACGTTAAACGAGGCACACAGGTGGAATTAGTCACGAATGTTAGTTACGGGGCGGCTCGTTTCCGATACGGTCCGACCGTTTTCGTGCGTGTAAGAACAGCCATCGTGTCGTGCCTAATTAGGATCACGTATCCGCGCGTGCTTTTTGAAGCGGGCCGCTCGCGCGCTCGCGTTTGCATCGGGCCGCGGCTTTCTTGCCGCGGAACTTTCTCGCCGTAAACGCTCGATACGAGGCCCCGACCGGCACCCCGGACTCCTCCGGCCGCTTCGTAAATTTCCTACGAAGTCGGAAACGGGATTTCGTCTCGATTCATCTTGCCGGCAATTACTGGCAACGGCACATGATCCGCGTACCTGCCTACCGATGCGCTCGATTTATGGGAAACGCGTGTAAGCTTCGGTAGAAACGATTACTTTACTTGCGCGCCTTTCCATCGAAAGCCGAACTTGACATGGCGATCCGAACCCCCTCCGACGATCGATACCCTGGCATTTTCCTTTTTTTCGCCGACGCGTACGTGCAGCAGCTATTGAAACCCTCCTTTGACGAGCGAGCGGCGTCCTTTTCCAATATATTCGATTAGGAACGATATAATTCTTCTCCGAAGGCACTCGGGTGAGAAGCGCGAGGCCTGTAGGGCTGGATTGAATTTTGTAGTTATCGGAGCTATTTAAAGTAGAAGACGCGCTCGAAAAGCGAAGCGCCCATCGGCTCCGGTATTCCGATGAAATTGTATCGGCTAGGGGTCCACTCGCAGAGGAAGGCTTTCCTTCCCCGAATCCATCGGGCCCCTTTTTCTTCCCTCCTTAATTCCCTTCTGGAGGACACGAATCCGAGCATCGGTACACCCGTCGAAACAGTGGCTGGCTCCCAATTAGGAGGCCTCTTTTAAGTAATGCCCGCGATCTCTCTGCCCTCTCGCTCGGGCTCACGCCGGCTTACCTGTCCCGCGGTCTCTGTCGGCTCGGCCACTGGCACGATTGACTTTCCGCGGCATCCTCGTCTTTCTCTTGTATAAATTAGTCCCAGCCGCCACATAATGGCGTGTCGATGCGCTACTGTCCCCCGGCTAGCCTCTGCCTTTTTAATTCTCTTTTTCCCCTCGTGCCGCAGGTAGTGCCACAGGGACCCACCGTCCCTCTCCGATCTATCTACGTCTTCTTCTGGCCTTTCTCCTCGGGACCTCCTCGTCCCACGCGTCCAAGGGACCATCGCGCTGTCCCTGTCCCCCACCTCGACGGGGCCCTCTCTGCCCCTGCGGAGATCTACTCTCTGGGCCTCCTTCCCCTCTTTCCTCCTTCTCGCTTCGTTTCGCCGCACTCGTCAGACCGGCCGCTTAATTTACGACCAATTAATTTGGATAAACTGAATGAGGGGAGCCCTGCTTTCGATGCACGCGTTAACCGTGAATTTTTTCCTTCCTCCTCCTCCGTCCCGATGCCTCCCCCTCGCCGCAGCCTTCCGGTCCAGCGGCGGTGAGCGCACACTCGTCCCGAACCTTTTCGGAGGCCCGGGCCCGACGGCTCTTCCCCGCGGCTGGAAACCGGCGAACCGGGGCCCAACGGATGATCGTCCCGATGACACGGTTGTAATTTCTGATCGGAGACGACTTGATCGCCAGCGCTCGATAGCGATTGTCGTTAAAAGGGAACGGAGTATCGCGGATCGTTTGCGTGTGTCCTTCTCCCGGTAATTGGCATGGAACGTGGAGGATCGCCCGTTCGGCCCGTCCAAGGGGCAGGAGGGGGACTAGGTGACTTCGGAGATGGTGATCGAATGTTCGGGCACACCTTTTTTGGATTAAGGGGGTAGTGGACTATTGGATACGTAAAATCGTTAGTTCCTTTGACGCTAAATTTGAACAAAAATTGTGGAAATTCTTAAATGAGCAGAAATTGGGACATTCACCTTATAACTGCGACAATTATTTGAATTTTTTCATGAACATTTGTTTAAAATGTTCGTAAAGGATAAGACTTTCAGAAGCAGTAAAATAAAAAATATAAATTTTTTAAGCTGAAATAGTCCACTACCCACGGACTTTTACCGAATGCTCTTTCAACCACCACATAAAAAGAGGAACCACCGCATGTACTTCTAAAATCCTCGTGTTTCACGTACAGCCTAAGTGACGGATTAAAATCGAAAAGGTGGATGGAAGCAAGCGAAAGCCCAGGACGACCGTTTCCCCAGGCAATTGGATGGCGCGTGAAATGGATTCCGCTCGCCAGAAAATCAGCGTCGATCCGCGTTTCTCATTGTATCGTACGTGGGGGGGAAGCGTTGCAGCAAGAGCCCGAGGAACGGGAGAAGGAACGGTTAGAGAAGCGACGGTGAGGAGCAGCAGCAGCAGCAGCAGCAGCACGAAGCAGACATCGAATCGGGGCTCGATGCCGTGGACAGGCCTGCTTGGTATTCCGTTCCCGTCCGGAGGCATAATTGGCCGCCAACTGGCGACGCTCCTCCGGGTATCGCGAAGACAAGAAATTATTCTTTAATTAATTGTCAGCGCTCAATGTGGCCGCATGCGTAGGATCGGTCGGCCTCGTACATAAATTTCATCTATATGGGAGCGCCGACTGCGCGCGTGTAAGAGCCTCGCATAGAGGGATATCCAAGAGAAAACGCCGGGACCAGAATGGAGAGGGGCAGAGGAGAATATAAGGAGAGCCGAGAGAGCTTCCGATCTGCGGAGGTAGCAAATACCTGGCGCCTGTTTGTAAACCCTTTAACGGTAAATCGTCACTCTAAAGGGTCTCTTTGCACCTTCACTCCTCTACTCTCTCTCTCTCTCTCTCTCCCTCTCTCTCTCGATCTCGACTCCCCTCGGTTTCCTCTATATTCCTCTTAATTCTCGCGTAGGTGATCGCCGGGCAAGATGGAGCACCGTATAAAGAGGGGAAAGTTGCTTCAACCAGCTAGAATTGCAGTTTCCGCGCTCTAATCGCGCTACTGGACACTTTGCTTAGCAAGCGTGTCTCCTAAGTCGTCATTAAGCTAACCCATTCCGAGCATAAACGTTTGACAGTTCGTATGAAACATTGAGGTAAATAGTAGCTCGGTGATCTTGGTGAATGCTGGAGAGGAAAGGCTGCTTAGGTTGCCTCGTACTTTGCTCTAATAGTAAAGCGGCCACGAGGGCAAGGTTCCTGGGCTGGTCGTAAAATAACGACAACTTCCGGCGATTTGGCCCCGTTTCTAATAACCAGTATATCAGGGGACCCGGGTACGAACAATTAGGCTACCGGTCTCGGCCGAACGGACGACAGTTACGAGCCGGCCGAGGGATTCAAAGAAGGCGGCGAACTTCTTTGATCGGACGTGCCAGTGGAACGGATCCCCAGCCTTCTCGATTTAGCCCGGGACGGTGGCTCCTCTGGCTACCCCGTTCTTGCAGATAGGGAAGGTGGACCCCGCGCAAGTATACGTGAATCCACGCATTGGCGTCGAGATCACACCTGTCTCCAGCAAACTCCTATGACAATTCCAGCCGTGTCCTGCTTAATCCTTTAGGAGAGTAAAGGACTGGGGGCTTTAGTGTCTGCCAATAACTTGGAATTTCTCTGACAGATCTGTAGGAAACAGCCAGCCAGTATAACCACTCATGGTGGACAGACAGAGTACCCAAAAATGTGAAAGTAATCGAGTAGAGTGATCACTTATGCTTCATAGCTGGGCCACAGAGATATTACGGTGATCAGTTTAGAACGGAGACCTCTCGCAGATCGTTGCCCATCCCTTCTCGCCTAAAAGCGAGCAGCTCCGACGCTCATGGACAGATTATTCGGGACAGGTGCGTACACGGGCCCCGGGGTTCACGTATGTAGATACAAGGCGGCGCTCCGTGTGCGTGGACCCTGTGCACCGTATATATTTTATAATTAGCCTCGAGGGCCTCCATTCGATAAATCAGCGCGCCGCCCGGGCTTAAGACTTAATTAAAAATTTAGTCAAAAACCAATTAGTGGCTACGCCGGATTAACATATTTCTAATTATCTGCCGGACACTTTCGGCCGCCCTATACCGCTGCCTCGACTACTTGCCATATACGAGGAGGCCGCCGACGTTCTCTCCTCCACCCCTCGCCTCGTCGATGACTTTGCGATACATTTCGTTGCGCCCAGCGGAACTTCCTTCTCTTTTTTTTCCACCTCCGTCGTTCCTTGGGACATAATACTTCTTTCAGGGAGGGATCACGCTCGGCTGAAAAAAAGGTCGTTGCCACGATCGCCATCGACGCAACCAAGAGATTATTGTTTTCTTTCCCTGCTCCTTTTTTCCTTTTCCGTTTCCATCCGACCGATCGATCGTAATGACGATCGTTCGAGTGCACAATCCGGGTTCGATGACTCTCGACTTACCTTTCGTTCCGGCTCGTTTTCGTTGGGGGCGATCGCGGCTTGCCTCGTTTAATACCGTCCTCTTTTATTCGATGATGTATCCCATGCGCCAACTGCGACGCCTATGCCTGGTCCGTGGCCTACGTGCCCGGACCTTTGGGGTGTCTCGCGGGGATCTCGAAGAAACGGTAAGAAGTCGGTGTTTAAATACTGAAATCGCGTTTATTTCACTATGGTATACTTCCATGGATAAATTATATATCATGTTACATTTATACAGGGCGCTTGGGTACAATCCGGGGACCTCGTCGCGCTCGCAATGGTTACCGATCGGCGTTCGCGTATCACTCTCTCCTCCCCTCGAATCGATCGTGGTACGCGTAGATACAGAATTTACATACCTCTTCGCTCATTAAACACTTGCACGTATGTACACACGCTTCCCTATCGTTCCCTTAGCGCTTAATAAACGAAACCATCTAACACACTCGTACCTCCTGACTTTACCTTAGGCGACGCCCCAAAGCGCGCGGGTCTCCGCGTCCTATTCGAGCTCCTTTGAAAGAATACGCTATTTAGACTCGCGAGTTCGGCTGGCTAATCCTGAATGCTGAAGAAGGGCAAGGCTTCGACCGTTGGAGAAGCGATCGAATCAAGGCTTCGAGGGTGGCGTCGCGGGGAGCCATCTGGGAGCAGGCTTCTAGATGGGTAGCTGTTTTAGGGAAATTACCGGTTACGTCGCGTATTCTTTTCAATCCAGTCGACCAACTCCGCTCGTAGATTTCGTCCCATATGGATCTCGCGCTTACAGAGTTCTAATCGAAGTCAAGTCTACTTTTTCCTGCCAGCTTCTCATGGGAATCGAACGTCCTGTACACGCGTATATACACAACACGTCTATTTACAATATGTACATCGGTGTTACGGGCTTTTCCGTTGAGATCAACGCCTTCGAAATGCCTTCTAAATGCTGCCACTCGCCGCTGCGCGCGACCTTTCCGCTTGTTGTTCGGGAATCCGTCGAGGCTCGACGCTCGAGGGCTCGTGGAAATTATAATCGATTCAACTCGAAGACGAAACGCGGAGAAACGAGCAGACACGAGAGACGAAATTTCGCTTCTTTTTCCCAACACTCGCTTCTGACACGCGACAGATCGCGACGGTAGAAGTCATCGTCGATTTATCGTCTCGCGTACACTCGCGGCGAGTCTGACTTTTTACGACCAACTGGGATGAGTAATTCGCGCGTTACGAAGTCGCGGCGTCGAATAGTCGTATCCAATTTCCGAGATCAGTTTGGTGGACACGGGTCTCCGCTGCTCGATTGGACCTCAGCGATGCTGTGGAAACGGGGTTCCCGATTCCCTTGGAATTTTCACGGTGATGAGTTCGATTCAGGCAGGTCTGAATCCTCTGTCGAGCCTTCAATGATGTCGCGAGTGTCTTCGTCTCCTATCAAGCTTTCAAATTCACAGATCTTCACTTACTGGCTCTGGAAACCCAGTTGCATCTTCCATTCTTCATTCTTCAACTCGTCATCGAACTTCATCCCACTGTTGCCGGTCCACCATCAATTCCTCACTCCTCCGGCAAATTCGAGCACCTTCGAGTCACCTCGATCACATTCTCCTTGAACCTCGCGAAGCCTCCCCTTCCCCACTCTGTTCCCAAACCCTCAGTAACGTCGTCCATTTAATCCACAGTTCACTCTCTTCAAGTCTGCAGTCTCTGACTCCCGTCACCGTTCCCAAGGCCTTCAGTTCCTTCTTCTAACGACAAAGTCAGCACGTCGTGTCGCCACCCCGAGGTGCAATCGGTCTCCCTAGCTTCTGGATTAGAGGAGACGATCTCAGGTCAGCTTCCCTCGCGGTTTGCTCGCCCAGAAGAGGCAGACTGGCCAGGGTACGGGCGACTTGTTCTCGCGCCGCTCGAGTCTGCCTTATTAAGGCCTGTGTCCAGGGGGCCCCATGAACATGGCTGCCGCAGCGGCGACATGGGTGTGCCTAGCCATGGCCGCCGCGATGAAGGGAGGCACTCCTGGTGTTCCAGGAGGCCCCACTCCGGAGAACATCAGGCCCGAGCCGAAACTCGGGTGCAGCAGCGGCCTCGCTGACAGCCTCAGCTTCTCGATTTCAGCCTCCTGCAGCCGCTTCGCCTTCGCCCGCCTGTTCTGGAACCAGATCTTCACCTGGAACAGGGAAAACGGGGAGAAGGTGAGACGATGGGGCGATCAACGGGCACCGAAGCTGCGTGACCGCTTTAATTTCAGCCAGTTTAAATTGGCTGAGGTTAGCAGCAGCTAGTTGAACCTGCTCTGGTAGAATACGAAGAAGCAAATTACAATTCCCGATCGTCCGGCACTTTCCAAAATCAACTTTTCCCTCGCCATTGTCCTGTCGATGGCAAGGACGGAATCGTGGACGGGGATCGACGCGCGGTGAGAACGATAGTCGATCGGCTACACGCGGGAGGGGCTCCGAGGCATGTAATTAAATAATTACGCTATCGATCAGCGGTATATACGCGAGCGTTCTAACGAGGGACGCGCGAGTAGAAAATAGCCGGCCGCGGTGCAGCATGAACGGCCATTTAGCGCGTAATTAGCCGGCTCAAATTGGTGAAAGCAGCGATCGGAGGCGAGGCTGGGTGGAATTCGAGGCGAGTGGCGGCTTGGAAACTCGCCGCGTGGAAAAGTATGCGTCGCCGCGTCGAATTCGCCCCGAGACCGTGGGCAAACGTTCGTTCGCGACGGTAATTGTGTTTGCGCAGTCGGCGGACAATCCTTCTGTTTGGACAGTGTCCGCCGACGTGGATCCACCAGCCGAATCACGACACCCGTCCCTCCGACGATAGGTAGCTCACCTCCTGGGGAGCCACGAATCCTGCGCGGTCCCTGCGACGGGTTCTCCTCTTGGAAAACGCGCGCCGCCGCGTTTTCCGTTCCCGCGAGTGCGCCGCACGATTAACAAGTCGGCGAATCAGCGAATTAGTCGGTAACTCCGAGGTCCGTTAACGCGAGCGCTAATTGGACTGGCATTCGGAACGACTGTTGGCAGTCTCGTTACACGAGCGATCCGAGGCTAATTATTCTTTTTAATATATCGGGGGCTGAAAGCGATAGTGAGGGCTTTCCATGAAAGTTTTATGAGTGACGTAATCGCGACCAGGCTGGAAATTGCAGAGGGTGTTTCGGAAGTGATGCACCAACGATTTTGGTACATTGATTTACGGAAGCTTCCCAGCATTTCGAATGAATGTATTCAGGGGGTAGATAGATTTGCCAGGTTAGATAGATTTCTTCATTCAGTGGATCGTGTTTCTATGAAACGTGTACAGTTTTGATTAGGGGGAGCGCTGATATCCAGATCTATGTATGCTCACATGCCACCTAATTTGTCTTCGAAACTGAGCACCCTTTCAATGTTTAGCTAAGCGTTTCAAGCACACCCTGTGCGCTGTGTACTCCGCTGGTCCGAGGGTTATCGAAGGAGGTGCGCGTGTGCTGACAACAATGCCCCCATTACCATCATTCCTCTTCCCGTTATTATTATTTTTATCGGCGGGTAATGGTGCGGCGTCTACGCAGCTCCCATGGAATTAGCATTAAGCACCCCGTAGCACGCGTAACGAGTTCAAGGAGCCCGTAATCAGATCGCTAAAATGGGTATAATGTTACATCGGCGCGGAGCGGCATAGTAAAAAATGTGGACGCCGTGGAAAAAAACGATATAAATCGCCGGCTCTTTAATAAATCAGACACGATGTCGGACAGAGGTAGGTACACACGTAGCGGGCGTGTGTGTGTGTGCGTAATCGTGGACGGAGGATACCCTGGGTATCGCTTAGAAAGTTAGAAATCTCGCGTCGCGTGACAATGCGCAATCAAATCGTTACTGGCTGCTCCCTGTGGAAAGACGTATTGCAATATTCCAAGAGGTTTTTCTCTATGTGCAGCGAGGCTTCCAGTTTTTCACGGCCGCGGGCTCACGCGTTACCACGTTTCAGCGCAATTTTCCAGGGAAGCGAGTAAGTAGCGTCACGCGGCTGACTACCTTCGAGAACCCTCCTATTCGCTTCGCCCTTTTCGCGTCAAACGACATCTGCCAGCGCCTACCATTACATAATAGAGGGTCTACGGTGTTAAATACCTTGGACTCGTAGTCCAACGCGACCTCAGTGTCCACTGCCCCTTGATCTTTGTTTAGTCTACTCCGCGCGGCTCCGTTACTCAAAATCAAATGATCTAGAATTCCTTGAAATCCCCTGAGACTCCCAGCAATGCTGTCTAATTGCCTGTGCGAGGAAACGAAGGCGTTCGATCGATCTTCGGGCATCGACTCGAGGCCATTTCCACGAACAACGCTATTGCGTTCTAACGGCGCGAATATCGCCAGCCTAAATCGCGAACATACCTCTTCGTCGCGGGTGAATAATGAGAAGAGAGGGAGCGGGGCGTTTTGGTAGGGCGAAGAGGACAGGAGGCGAGGAGATCGTAGCTTATCTAAGCAAATGAATACGACGAAGCTTCATTTCGTCTGATGCATTGTAATGAATGCGGAAAGTGTATCTGAACACGCTAACTGCACGATAATAGCCGCATCGCGACCGTCTTTTCGGCTGTTACACGCGTCACGGCACGACGAATGTACAGCCTCGTTTGGAATTACCGCTCCTTTAATTCTACCGCTGGCGAGCTACATTCGCAGAATTTCTAGGCGACGGTGACAGAAGATATCTGGTCACCTCGAGCTTCCGCGATCTGGCAAGAAACGAATACGGATTTCTCTGATATTTTACTATTATCGCACAGCGCAAGTAGCTTACTCCGCGACGCACAAATCATAAGTAGATTCAGACTGTTGCGGGCGGACAGTTAATCACGGTCTATGCCTGAAAGTGGAATAGGAACTTTATGGTCGGACGATTAATAACCGCAGTCTATTGCTAAAAGTAGAGCCAGCGGTTTATGGCCAGACACAAATCGGTGCAACCTATTCCACTCCATCTACAGAGTTTTTTTGCGTTCTAACTACATTTCTTCAATTGTACTGTTGGGTACTTTTTGCGCAAAACGCATAATTATATTCCTTATTCTTTTCTGCATATGCCCTCTAAATTTCATCGCCGTATCTTTAAAATTGACAGAGCTATGGTAAATTCTGTGAATCGGTGTTGACCAACTGACTGTAACTCGTATCTAAGCCAAACACACATCAACCTGAACGTGACACGATCTATGACTATTTTTCTGACTATATTTTTTCAAATTTTATGCAAATAATAAATTAAAGTTTTTAAATCAAAGTTTTCACCTAACAGAGGCCGAACCTCTGCGCCCCCTACAAAATGCCTCTGTAGAAGCTAAAATAATCGAAATTTTTCCATGAAAATTTAACAGTACACTCTGGAGAATATGTGCTTTCGAAAAATGTTTAAAAAAAATCGATATTTTCAACCCGTCTAACTGGAATGAACCCTTAAAAACAACATTCTTTTCTATAATTCTCCATTTTATGCAAGAAGGGCTTGAAGGGGCTTCAATTAAAATTAATTTCACTTATATGTAATTCCGATTGTAATAATCCAAATACAAAGGAGATATATCAAATTTTTAAATATTATAGACTGTTTTACAACAACTTCACTATGTATAAAAAATATCTAACTTTGTAATGTCTACAGATACTTTTCTCGAAACTTTTTGGCACTGAGGCCCATCTTGAATCCAACATACAATTTCAGACGATTCACCCAGCAAGTTTGAAGCCTGAACCACCCAGCAGAGCCAGCAATCAGCTACAAGGATTGCCGTGCGGAAGGTCGTGGATCTCCTCGAGCAGTGTCTGGTGAGTCCCAGCAAATACCAGCAAATCTTAACAGATATCCGCCTGGAAGGTCGTACCTATCCATTCGATAACCCTGTTCGGTGGAATCAGTCTCCATTCGCGCATCAATATTGTTTCTTCCTCTCGGCTTGCTCGACAACTCCAGCGATTATTCCAAACAACATTCCCCGGGCGAGCTCGATCGCCGTCGGGTGAATTCGTCGTCGCGTCAGCTTCGAATAGTGTCATTAACGCCACCGGCAGGTGCGCAGGCTTTTGGAAAATCGGTGAGCCGAACGGTATTTACTCCGAAGCCTCCTCGTCTCGTCGGGCACACGAGCGTACACTTGGCCAAACAATTCGCGACGCGCAAACCCGTGGGTCGCCATTGTTCGTGGCGGCGGTGGGGCAAATGAGCGCAGATCATTTCGGCTGATACGAAAATTAAGTATAATATCATTCCATTACGTTCAATTTAATTAACGTCAATCATGTTAATTGCCAACCGCTCCGCGGAAGGGTGTGTAATTACCCGGTTCGACGTGATGTATCTGATGGGAGAGGCGGACGAGAATTTGCTCGTTTTAACCGCCTCCTGGCGAGCAATTACCGCGAGGAGAAAGAAAGGAACCATATAAAGAAAGCACGGCACTAAAAGACGAGTGCGTGTAAGAGGAATGAAATTGGGGGGTTTGAAGGATGGACCTTGGAAAAACGTGCGTGACATTCCAATTCACCACGATTATTCCGTTTGCGCGCTCCTGAGGGCGTGCAACAGTGGGTGCACCCTTGCAATCGACTAGACCTATCCTCCTGCGATCAACAGACCTCTAATTTCTTCGGAAATAAATGTCCACTAACTTCCACGAGGGGACGTTCCTTACACACTTCCGTGGGATCTTTGACTCGACCTATGATTCTCTTCTAATCAAATTCGAATGAATGTTCGCGGAAGAAAAACGTGCAGGAAACGTGTCCGTAGCCAGATTATTTAGAGGCGCGTGGCAATCGGTTCTGTCTGCTGGTTAATCACGATCCGCGATTTCTCGAGGCCTAATGGCTGTTTCTGTCGAGTCTCACCTGCGTTTCCGTGAGGTGAAGGGAGGACGAGAACTCGGCTCTTTCGGCGATGGTCAGGTACTGCTTTTCGCGGAACTTTTTCTCGAGGGAGAGCAGCTGTTGCGTGGTGAACGGCGTCCTCGGCTTGCGGTTCGGCTTGTGCTTCCTCAGGGTGCACCTGACCGGCCCTGGTCCTGGGCCTGGCAGCCTCAAGTCCCCTGAAATCAGCCCGAAAAACTGTCGATCAGCGTCGGGGAGTCGATCGTGGACGAAGTCTGAGGCGGGCTAGCCACCGTGGAATAGAAAGTCCCGCGGCCGGCTAAAGAAGATCGAGGATCTTCGAAAGGTCGCGCGTCCTCGGGAAGAATGCCTTCCCGAAGAAGTTCGTTAGCGCCGAGAAAGCGGGAACTGGAGGATCGACGAGCCCCGAGAATTCTGGACGCGGGCGTAGGACGGTAATTTTTGGCTCGGGGGATTTATGGATCCCGATGGCGGAGGAGATGCGACGCGGTTTGAAGGATGAGGTGCGAAGCGGGCGACACCAGCGATTCCGCTGAATAAGGGAGATAGGATGTTGGGCTAATTACTGTAACGGCTGAGTAAAGTATGACACGGTAAGGCGCAACCGTCCGGCGCTACCAATCAAACCGTCCGAAGGGTACACGAGAAAATATGTTTACAATCGGTCGAAAAGTCCGCGGTACACACAGTTAAGCGATAGTACGGCTGGGATAATTAACGCGGCCGATTACGCCGCGAAGGTGAATTAAGATATCGGCTGGCAGACCGAAGAGTATTTTCTCGCGCGGCCATAACTCGCGTAATTATTGCCCAACTATCGCTGCTGATAAATCGTTCAATGTCGGCGCAGCTGCCGAGAGAGAGTGAGAGAGAGAGAGAGAGAGGGAGAGAAAGAGTGGCGACATCCAATTAATCATATATTTCTGTTGCTCGTCACGCCTGGACTGTCAACAAAAATATTGACAGTGTTTACGATCGCGTTTGCTTGACGTCTATTTATACGATTAAGTTGTTTCTATTACGATGCCTTCGATTAACCCAAACATGGCCCCCTCTCTCCGTTCCTCCGGTCGATATCGAGCATTCGGCGGATCGAGGAAAAGTACGATGATCGAAGCGAGGGGAGATGAAAGTTATCGTTAATTATACCAGCGGCAGGGATGGGAATGAAGATCGCCCGTGGAATATCGGACACACCGCCGCGAGCTTCGTAATATATTAATCGTGTTTGCGCAGATTTGTTCGGATGGTGCAAAATTATCGGCTCGTTATTTCCGTGCGTGCATTGCATAATAATTATCTGGCGGGCAGCGATAACGTCCACCGGGCAGCGTTAATTAATGCGCCACGGACGGATCGATTGAAAACGCGCCTCCGCCCCCTCCAATTTTCGACAGACTTTTCACTTGCCGCTGCTTCGTGATAAAATAACTCGTCTCGTCGGCATAACTCGTCGTTGGGACGGTCTGGCCGCTGGCGGTACTCGTCGCGAGAATTATTATCATTCTGAGTGCTGCTAAGGGACTTGTGACTTAAAATTCGCATATAAACAACGCAATAATTTCGTCACGCCGTGCAGAGAAATACGAGCAGCTTCCAATGCAAGGATTTATTTCAACATACCCCGCTATCCCGCTACTATCCTCGCATTACAAATTCGTTGGGCCGTCGAACAAGCGTTCCCAACCAACTTCCCGATTTCTAACAATTTCCCAGCTGGGCACGATAGGAGACTGCTTTCATACCCAGCAAGACGCACGGTCGCTAGACGCGAAAAACGCTCTCCCGCGCGAAGATCCAGCCTCGTTTCGCATTAACGATCACGCTCCTCGCCGGTGTCGGCATAAATTACTCGCTCGTCGGTCGCACGTACGTTCCTCCGCAAGCAGCGCTGTTAATCCCCAATTTATATCGTCGGCCACCGCGTCTCGATGTCGCCCGTTGATAAGGGAACGATCCAAAACAGCGTTGGAATTGAATCGTAAAAAATAAATTGTCCCTCTGGTTACGCGGTCTCGCCCAGACCTCCAATGATAATTATCGACGATGGTCGATGATTGACTGAGGCTCGCGCGATTAACCGATTCTGTGCCCGGTTTCATCTTGCATCGACGCTCTCGATACCGCCGACGTTCATTTTCGCGTTGCTCAATGGGTCCTTCATTAGCAGCCGATTCAGTAGGTGGAAACTGACTCGAGACTTCGAAGGAATAAAACTCTGCTGTGGGAAGGAACTTTATATTAGATCTACTTCAATATCCTTCGAGGCAGCTGAAGAAACCGGCAGTCCGTCAACGCAAATAATCCGCATGAAACATCACGGTTACCCAGAAACTGCCACCACGGAGCACGTGCTTGCAAACAGCAGCAGCGTATCTCCGCGTCCACGTTGCTTCCCGATCGAAGAACCGTACGCACGGCACCCCGCCGTTCGAGCGAGCGCGCCGTAACCCTGCCTGCAGCGATTTATCGGACGCAAGAGCGAAGGAATCGCAAACATCGGATGACACGATCCTCTTATCTAATCGGGAAGCCTGTCGATTAATTTTTACGATCCAATTGCCGGTGTCCCGTTTCGCTGTTAATCACCGTCTCCTCGGTGAAGCTGGCGAAAATTCGGGACGCGGCGTCCCTGGAGGTGGACGGGAAAAAGGGGGCCGTCGATCGGCGGACGAGGGCCGGTGGCCGATCGGCGCGCGTACGGAGGTATCGGTATAGCACTCGCGAGCGATTTCGCGAGCGGGGCTCGGTCGGCCGGGCAAAAACCGAGGGAGGTGGAGAGGAAGTCGAAAGGATGACGATTTCGCGGCGAAACCGCGGGGCAACGGCGAATTCCTCGCGCTAATTAACGATCGGCGCGACGCGCAAAAACTCAGGAGCGGGCTGGCGGCATTGTCGAGCGGATCTGTCGCGACATCGGTATTACGTCTTCCATTCCTGTACGTGGTTGCCCCCTCCCTCCCCCGTTTCGGCCCGTTATCCACCGCCGGCTAGTCGGCTAGTCCGCTCACATAACCGATCAATATGTTCCTCTTAGACGCTAATTAATTTCTGCTAATTAAACGCTCGCCTGGATCCCCGAGGAAATATATCTCGCGAGCGGCGAGTTTCTGCGTACGCGCGTGGACAAAGCACACCTGCGCTCGCCAACGCCGGAAGCTTCGCTCCCTTTCTCGTTAGTCAGTCGTTTCGAGGCATTGTTCGTGTGCTCGAGGCGACGGGGCCTCGGCGCAGGGAAGTTCGAACGGCGACGCGGTGGAAGAGGCTCATTTGCGATTTGTTTTTTTTTTTCGGAGAAAGAAATTCTGTCGCCATGCTGAGTTCCTTTAAGGGTTGTTTGGACGTTCGAGGAGCGGGGTAAGTGGAGGATGTTTGCTTAGAACGTGGTGGATATTCCCCTTGGAAATGTGTGAAATCGGAATTGGCATCCCTCTTATTAATATTCCTGTGTCGTTGGATTAATCACGACCCTTCTTCATCGACTGGATCGGCATCCAATCGGCTCGATTTTTCGCGCCAATTATCGACCGCGTTGGCAGCCACGTCGCGCTCGGAGCCGAGATTAATTATTAATGCGTTGATTAGCGTGCTCGCGTGCGTTTGCGCCACTGCTCGATTAACGTGGCAGCGTTTCAGCGGCGTTTCTCCGCGAGACGCTGTCGGAATATTCGACAAAGAGGCCGAACAATGCGATCGCGCGCCTAATGCAGCCGGCTGGCCTCGTTAGTCGAGGGGGGGCCCGGCAATAATCGCGCGTCTCCGCGCGCACGGTAATTAACAGAAATTAATTAGGGACCGAGAAGTACATATCGATCGGCTCCGCCGCGGCTGGAGCCGATCCCAGCGGTCCGCGGAGACACGTTCGTTCGCTGGATGTCCTCGCCCCTCGAAATCGTTTCCAAGTGTGTCGATCGGGTGTTGCTCGCCGATTGCTCCTTCGACATCCATTAATTATGCATCTATCGTGCCCCGATGCACGCCTGCTTGGCTTATCAGGGACCAGCTGCTGAAAACTGGTGTCACTTCGAGACTTTCAAACGTAAGGTCTATCCTTTTGCAACAGTCCACCGACGTTCTGTCGGAATTAAACTCTTCCATGGCCTCGATCGTTTGAATCCCACCCTATCATCAAAGATCCAAGGGGTTAAGGTATTTGAATGAAATCAAAGTCGCTCGTTACACCTGCCGCGTTACGTTATCGAAGTACAAGCTGGTTCCCGCGCGCAAAAGAACAGCGACAGCAAAGTCTTACGACTCCTAGACCACTTGTTAAGGTATCAAACGGTGGGAGGAAGTCGCGAGCGAAGGAATTCGTATTACGAGCACGGCTAGTAATCAGCCGGGGATAAATCCCAATCAGCCGTAATTAATCGTAGGAATCACGGAAATCCGAAATTACACGTCCGCGTAACGAGGTACAACTTAATAAACGCCCGAGATATTTAACGAACGTGGTCGCCGGCCCGTTCCCCGTCGTAAAACGGGCGCGCAAAGTACGAGGCGTCTTTGTCTCCCGTCGATCGCGCCAGTCGATCAACGGGGCTGCGGGATCATCGCGAGGGAACGTTTACGCGTACGCGTATCGATCATAAATCATGGGAACATTTAATTAGCAGAAATTAATTGGCGTTCGTAAGAAACATATTGAGCCGAGGCCCGGCCATCAGTAAGATAGGCAACTGGCCGCGATACAGAGCGAATTGTCAGCGCGATATCGTCGGCGCGAGAGACGAGGCACGTTTCCATCGGCGACCATTTTACTCCCAGGGTGGAATTTATTGCTCCCGTTCGAGGGACATTTATCTAGAGGGGATTCATTACTCTCTTCCCCCGCGCAGATACCACCGTATCGCCGGGGCCCCGCCGATACAAATGGATCGCGACAAATCAGTAATTAATAACGAAAGCTTTTTACGCGGACCTGGCGATACGGAGTTTATCGACGTCCGTGGAAAGAAATGAAAAGATCTGCGGCACTTTCGCTGGCCATTTTTCCCCGAGCTGCGTCAGTGGTCATGCGCGGTCGTAGGATGCTCCCCGGTTTAAACGTTAATTAAGCTGACCGCGACGATTTCATGGCCGTTTGATTTCGCTCGATCTTACATCGGCCACGACTAATTGCTTTCTCCTATCGGTCCCTGTCGCGATTGCCAGCGAAAACTCGGCCGATTCCGCTCGCCTGTCTTATCAACCACGTGATTCGTTCCCCGGCGTGGATTTAATATTACCCTCCCTCCCTTGGAAACTAATTGCATACGAGCTACCGTTTCTCAGTGTTCGAGCGTCCGTTGACAATGCACGGCTGCGGTAGAATTCTCGCGATTGATCGTTAATAAAGTAGAAGAGCAAGCTCGTTTCACGGCAATTAACGCGAGGGTACCGTTTTCTTCCTCCCCCTGCGGAAAAGCAGGGGGACACGACGGGGCTCACGTCGAAACACACCCCCGTGGACGGTAATTAAGTTCGGTCAGGGATGATGAATCGTTGGGAATATTTTGTGGAGCGTCATTGGACGGTGGCTGGGCGTCGTTAATTCGTTCCTGGTCGCGGAGCCACGGCAGATAAATGCGTGCAGCCCGACGGTGGCGTTCGAGCGTTATAAATGACGTCCGTATTCATAATTTTCGAAAGCCACCGCCCAGTGGCGGGCCTACGGATTATCTATCGGCTGGACAGCTTCGTATCGCGTCCCCCGCCCTCTGATAACTGTGCTGGACAGGCTAATGAGCTTTTCTCCATGCAATTTTACGCCGATGCGAGCGTCGAATAGAGGGGTGAGTTTTTCCTAGCGATGTACCTCTAAACTAGTGTTTCCCAACGTTTTTTACAGTCGCGATTCCGTTTTATAATACTGTAAGTCCGGGAGAGTTCGACCACTTTTTGGGAAAGAAATTGTAGCATCGTTGTTTTTCACATTCTTGTCGTTTTGTGCAAATTAATGCAAAGCCCAAGCAATTTAGAGTATATATAAATTATAGTGCGCGATAATTTCAAATATTTATTTTCATTTTCAATCAAAAGTATTGGCACTGCAACTGGTTGGACCGACCACTCACTACGGGTGAGACCGACCTTGGAAAATAACAAAAAGTGTAGCTTATAAAAAGTATAATACACGAGTTTAATTAATTGATATTTTATTTCTTCTTTAGTTTTCCACATAAATCGCAAAAATTCTCCTACTTGGAGCATCTATCGTGAAACCAACGGCTGCAGCGCATACATTTAACCCAATCGTCGTTTTTCGAGGTTTCAAAATAATTTTCTCCGCATCTCACACATTCGTTTTCGTCTCACTATTCTAACATATCACTCTCCTGAAGAATGGGACTGTCGCTCCTTGAATCTAAAGATTCTTTCAACTGTGTTGTAACCCTACTCAAATAACCTGCGACACCCCCATATAAGGTAAGGTAGATTTAATAAGGTAAAGAATGCACATTAAAAATATATATATCAGAATATAATTCTAACTTAATAATTAAAATAAATAAGTGCTAAAACCCGCCCACTTGGGTCGCGACCCACAGGTTAGGAATGACTGCTCCGACTGGAGCGCATCGAAATTGAAGAACCCTGTAACCAGCCAAGAATCTAACCCACCGCTTCCCGTAAATAGCAATTTTTTAAAAACCCACCGTTCCATCGACAGTGAGACCCAGCTAACGAATTCACCTCGGCCTATCCCTCGTCGCACACGGGCGCAGTGAAAAATGTCGGGCAGGGGATGTTTTTTCCAAAGATCCGTCTAAAACAGAACCCAGTGGCTGGACAAACTGTCGCCTGATCCGATCACCCACGACCGCGAATATTCCGTTGGAAAAAACTGGTTCGCCTCGAAGGCTGTCTAATCAGTGAGCGTCCAGGGTGTACGGCAAAGAACCGCGCTACGGGAAAGACTGCGTCGGCCGGACGGGAAGAAAATTCGTAACGGACGGGCAGTGGTTGAAAGACGCGGGTAATTGGTCTCGCGCTCCGCGGACGAAACAGAGAGTAGGGAAGGTTGGGATGGCAGCAAAACGTGCTGCCGGGGCGAGAGGGAGAAAGGAGGATGGAGGGAGGAGACAAGAGGCGAGCGGTTTGTCGTTATCATCGGCAAAAACGGCTGGTGGATGACGTTGGTCAGGAAGCTGGGTGTGCCGGGACGGAACCTAACAAGGGCAGTTTTTACCCTCGCTTGAATGCATTATGGATGCAGGCAGTTATGTATGACTCTATCATGCTCGGGGAGGGGGGCTCGCGTATGTAGCCTCCCCGTGCACCACCCCCTCGGCTCGTTCGCGCAGAGAGAGGTCCTCTCCGTTCGCTCCTTCCTCGACTCTTCAACGCGCTCCGAGACCGCTCCCGTAATGGTCTTTAGAGAGGTTTCTTTCCTGGAAACGGCGCGAGTTTCCCATTACACGCTGCGCCGGTAATTCCTGTCACCGCTGCCACTGTTTTACACGCCGGTTCGTTCCTCGCGTCTCGCGGTGGATGCTAATAGGCGATGCGGCGTAGAAATTGGGCGAAGGGTTGAAGGAATATCTGGGGCAGAGGGTCTGGACTCTAGTGGACTGGGATTTCCGAGGAGTCGAGAATTCCAGAAAAATTGGGGTGCAGTTTCGGGAACCTAGTCCCGGAATTCGAGTCGCAGATATCTCGAGATCCTCGGGATCCTCTTACGCGGTCGATTTGAAAATGTGTTGTTCCGCTATAAGACACTTATAGCGGGATAAAAATTTTAATTGGCCTCCGGGGTACATGTGTCACGGGAAAGGGACGAAAGCCACGAGCCGAGGATAGGTATGTTTTAAGAGGCCTCTGGTACAAACCGGCACGCCGTTAAGGTAAAATCGTCAATTAAGTCCAACAGGCGTGGATGTTGGGGTCGCTAGCGCAAGAGGTGGGGCCCGGTAGCGGTGCGTTTCAGCTAGATCTATTCGTGCACCGAGACCGGTAGCTGACTCGTTTAATTGACCGATTATTTCGCGCCGCTGACGTATTCAGTTGCGCTATCTCCGCGGTAGAAACAAAAGTCATTCCCGTCATTCACTGACTTATTCGAGCGCGGTGAAACGGAGGCTCCGCGATGCAGCGGCTGTTTGTTCTTTTCCCGAGCGACGTAATCGATCGAATATGAGATCCTTGAGAGATGTAGGATAATCTTGGGGGAACGACGTCCAGCCCGATACGCCACGGCGCTCGTTCTCCATCGCGATCGGGGCAAGTGTTTTATTACGACGGAATGGCCGTCTAACGAGCGATAAAAATCACCGTTTAGCGTTCGCCAGGAAACGCAGGATCGCCTGCCCTAATAGCCTAGATACACGGCGTCAGGTGATCGAGAGAGGTTGGATCGGTTCGCGTGTGGTAGCGAGCAACCGAAGGCTCCGTTTGACGTTTGTGGAACGAAATCAAGAAAGCCAGCGAAATCTTACGATAGCTGAGACTAATCGACTTAAAGGGGTAGCGTGGATGGTGTCTGCAAGTGAAACCGTGACGCGTTCGATTCCTCGGTGCCCTGGATGTAGGTAAATATTCGCTCCGGGAGCATCTTGACAGATTGAGGCAGAAGAATCGAATATTTAATGATATCAAATAGGAGAATCTTTCGTTTAATCATCCATCACCTGACGAGTGATCTCTGCTGAGACTAGAATCTTTCCTAACACAATATTCTCGCATCAACTTCTGCTCCAGAAATCTGCGCTCTGCGATATCAACTCTCTCTCTACTTTTCTGTTTCCATTTCTGTTTTGAATTAAGAAAAACAGTATACATTCTTCTGCACTTACATCTTTCCAAGCAAATGCGCCTCTCCTCATCAAGCAGAAGCTATTCCACCCCGAACAACTTCCGACTGCCAGCTTTCGATTATGCTCACGACTCCATCAGGGCACGGGTAAATACCTTAGCACGTAATTCCAATAATAACCGGGTTCTCGCGTGACCGTCGACACTAATATCGAGCGTTATGGGGCTGCGTGGCACGAACGTAGTGCCCAGCCACGCCATAGGAGCCGGGCCAGTTCTCCTAATCATCAACATTGTAAGCCAGCCAGTCGGGAAATCCTCGACGATAGGCGAAAAAGGAACGAGAGCAACGATCCACGGGGGCGAGTTAGTTACGCCGACCCGTAAATCGGTGTTGATAAGTAGCGTGTAGCTAACGCTCGAGCGGCTAATACTCGGCGAGCAAACACCGCGATGGCTTTTGACGCGAGAGAATAATGGCTGCTTGAAGCTCTAATCGATGCCCCTTGCCACGGGCCAAACGGCTGAATTTCCAGACATTTACGCGAGCCGGTTCCCCCATTTTCTCTGTCCGTCGTGGACGAGCGCGCTCCATAATCCACTGTGTTTCGAGGATTACGCCCTCGTGCAGTCTCATAAATGGCTCTACGTCGCGGACTTCTTGCGCAATCTCGGTAACGCGTGTTACATGGTCGAGTTTTCCAGATTCGAGGATATTAAGTCGGATCTCGAAGGAGATCTTTGTTGGGAGTAGCCGCGAGACGGGGATCGATTCGGCTGTAAAATTGCGCGCGCGATTAGGGGCGAGCTGAGCGCGAGACACGGGTTGCGAGACTCTGAAACGATGAATTAGACGGTAACAAAGTGGTATTGTACCCTCTTGACTCATGCTTCCACTATGAATCGCGAGTTTCTTAGCTGCACTGGCTGCTGGGGTAGTCGAGAGAGGAGGATAGTCATAGAGGTGGACAGAGATCGGAGAGAGCGATAATGACGACGGTAAGCTCACCGTTTGGGCTGGTGGGTCCTCCGTGTGGCGTGTAAAGGTGTCCATGGGGATTGTGCGGGTGTGGGGGTGGGGGTAGCCACGCGAAGCCCGCGAGAGAATGCGGAAATCCCGCGGGGTTCCAGCTTGGAGCACCAGGTGCGCCGGTTAGGTAAGGCGGCCCCTGAGAGGGCCTCTGAACTCCAGGGTGGATCGGCTGAGGCACTACGGGGCTGGACTTCTCCTCTTTCTCCGGGTTGCCGTCCAGGTCCCTCTCGAGCTCGCAGTCCGAGTCCATCACGTTCAGATCCTCCGACTGGCCCACGCTCCTGATCTCTTGGTCCTCCAGATCCAGATGATCGTTCCTGTCGCCCTCCAGGGAACGGTTCGCCTCTGAGTCGCTTCTATCGTCCATCATCTCCCGTCTACTGACTGGGGACACGGACCTCGGGTTCGTGATCCTGTCGATCCTCTCGTCGTCGTCCTGGCCCCGCTCCCTCTGGATCTGGATCGACTCGACGATCCTGCTGGTTGGCGAGCTGGCCGACAGTCGTCGATCGTCGCGGTCCCTTTGGGCCTCCTGGTCTATTCTAATAGGCGAGGAGGACTTGTCGTGGCTGGTCGTCCTGGAGAAGTCCTTCACCGTGAGGATCTCCTGTCGGCCCGCCGACGGGTGATCCTGGTCCAGCCTGCTCGGGTGAAGATGGTGGTTGCCAAATGTGAGCCCGTGGGGGCTCAGCCTGGCCAGCAGCTCCCTGCTCTGGAGTCTCTGCTGCTCCATCAGCAGCTCGCGGTACCTGGCCTCCATGTCCAGGCTCTTCTCGGTCTCCGTTCGATCGTCGTTCTCGCGCCTAGCGAACGCTCCGCCGGTCACGGCGGTCTTCTTCATGTCGCTCAGCAGGGAGTCCACGCTGAAGCTTATCTTGCCGCTTCGTGGCTTCAGATTCGACGATGCTGACGTCGGAGTAGCCATGTCGACGTCCTCGCAGAGGCGATCGCTCCCGGTGCTTTGGCCTGTCACCACGCCCTCGCTGCTGCTCATTACGATCCACTTCTTTCCTTATATCGTCGATCAATTAGCCTTTGACTCCGGCCGGCGATGTTCAGCGGGATCCTTTCTGAGATGTCTTGACACTTAGTTCTGGAGGATGATGAAGAAGGTCCATCTAACCTACGGATGCTTTAGAGAACGAATGTCCTTGCGCGAGCGAAGTAAGTCTTCACTGGCAGTCACTTAACATGTATCCTGGTGTACACTTTACGCTGCCTGGACCTCACTGCGAGTAAAAATTCGCCTGTTTATCCTGGTAACGGTTCGTCTGCCCGACACCCAACACCGTCGATCTACGCGGTCATCGTCCTCTACCTTTGCTGCCCATCTGCCGCGCAAACTGCTAAAACACGTCAGCGCGACAACCACCAGCGAACTGTCATCGCAGCAGCCTGCAATCGGTCGAATATCATCGGGAATGTTCACCGACTGCCATCCTGGCTGATCCCGTAGCCCGTTATTCCCGGAATCCGCCGCGTCGCCGCGGACCGACCGAGCCGGCACGAGCGGATCCCCCCATTAAAGTCAAAGCAGTTTCTTTACGAGATCAACATGACTCCTCCTGGTCTCTCGACTCAAGCACCGAGCATTGTTCCGTTCCTCGCGCGCACTGACGTTATTTTAATTCCCGCGATCGTTACGGTGGCAGCGGAATTCTCTTCGCTCGTCGCGACAGGGCTGATTGCTTCTTCAGAAGCCTGCACTCCGAACTCTTTCTACACTTGGCAGAGTAATCCCCAGTTATTCCGTAGCTCTGCCGTCTAATCACTGTCTCAGACTCGTGCGTGAACTTTGATATGCATCCAAGATCAAACCAGAGACAGGATCGAGTGTCTCGAATCGAGCCCGGTGACTGTCCTTCCTCAGAACTGGAGTATCGACGCACACTAATTCAATGTTACTGGGCCCTTCCACCTCTTTGGGCTAGTAGAAGAACCAGACTGCTCGTGACTCGTCCTCCTTCATAAATCTCAGTGATTGCACCGAAGCTAGCACCAAGCCCTAATCACCACCACCGACTGTCTTATCCGAAAATCTTCATCCCCCTGGTTGCTGGGCCAGCCTGTCTCGAAAGCAAGCTGACACTCTACTTGCAGCGGAGAGTATTATCTGGAAGAATCGAGAGGGCTCCCAGCTCGCGTACTCCCAAAGCACTGTCACGATCCCGTCACAATTGTCGGCTCCGCGCGGGGGGAGTGTGTGTTGCTTGGCGTAATCTGCGTGTAATCTGCCGCGTGGTGGCCACTGCTGCCGCGGAAACGACACTGATTACCAGCTCGGCTGCGTAGAGGCCAGCCTCGGCGTTCTCTCTCTGTTGCCCCGGTGGCGGCCGGCGTCGCGGTGCTCGCCGCCGATGCTCGCGCGCCGCCCCCGCGGAACCCGTGGAACCGGTACCGTGTCGTGTCCTCGGCCAATGCGGACCATTCCAGTCACACCACAGACCTAACCCGGACCCCTCGGCAGTGGGCGTGCTTGCAACGGCGATGGTCCGCCAATAGGGCTGCTCTGTCTGGCCGTGCTCGAGGCTCTTCTCCTTCCAAGACCTAACCCACAGCACGGTCTCGCGCGTCCGACGCCTGCCAGATGGCGTTTTCAGCATCGTGCAGTGGCGCCCCTGAGCAGCCGCACACACGGTTGCGCGCCTCGTGGGGGATGAAACGCGACAGCGACCGTGCGGAGTGGGGGATGCTCGTTTCGAAGGGGGCTGAAGCGGAACGACGGGCGGGGATGATGAGGCAACTGCTCGGGGAACGTGACGACTCCTAATTGTCTAATTCCCGGGCGCGATGCGCGAATTGATTGGCAATCCTCGCTCTCGTCCTCTTGTGCTCCACCTTGTGCGAGCATGTGTGCGCTCGCGCGCACCACCCTGCTCGCTCTGTTTTCCCTCCCTGGGCCTCTCGCCGGGCGCGTCACGGGCTTTCATGGGATAATGACGTGTTGCGATGCCTCAGTGTTCGGCTGCTGTTGCTCAACACCGCCAGCTTTTACCTGGGAGAAGTTTCGCGGTGGATGGGTCGCTCCTGGTGGGGGCGGCTGGCCGCGTTGTTGGTGTCTGGGCTCGGGGCTGGTGAAGGGTAAATGATTGATGGAAATTGGAAGCTTGATTGGCAGGTTTTCGACGTGGTCGGCGAGGATTTCGAGGTGGTTTGCGAGGCGAAGCCAGGAAATGGCGGGGTGGTTGTAGCGGTTGTCTGTGGGAATCGTGAAGTGGAGGGTAAGGGGTGGTTAGATGGGATTTATCTGGTACTGTTCGCAATGGCGTGGATGAGAACAGCGAACAACTCTGTTGTCTCGGTTAGATCATTTTTCTACGTGTAAAGCGTTGACACGGGCATATCAGGGGTGGTTAATGGTCAAAGGTGGTGTAACTGGTATTCCTGACAGGATACTGATTCCACTAACTGATCCATGCGATAGACATTGTCCACAAAGTTCCTCGTTCCTCTCAGAATGACTGTTGTTGTGCACCAGCCGAACAGTATTTTAGGATTAAACTAATCCGATCGACAGGTTGGTGGCTGACAGGGTTCGTACTGTCAGCCAAAGTCTTCCGGCGTCCCGTGGGAGGGCCTGGAAGGGGGATGAGGCGCAGACTTTCCTGTCGCAGGCTCGGAGAGTCAAGCCGATTAACTAAAATCTTGTTACAACTGCACGACAGGAAGCCTGTGGGGTGTCCTTTAGCTCGAAACCACCGAAAACGAAGGATCTCTTGCTGAGAACCATCTTAGGAAAACACCCTCGAACCATCTTCCAAATCTCCAACAGAATCGACCACCTTCTTAAACGCGACACTTCTCAATCAGAAACGCCCCTGTGCTAAGGCTGTTCGAGTACTCGAATATTCGAGTAGCTTGAAGGTCGGACTGAGCCGAGACTCGGTTTCCGAGCCGAGCCGAGTACTCGTAAAAACCGAGTAGCTCGAAAGAACCGATCGGCTCGATAAAACCAAATAAGGTGAATGTCCCAGTTTCTGCTCATTTAAGAGGTTACTCGTCAGAAAGAAGGTGTAAAAAATTTGTTTGTGATCAAAATTTGCAGAGTAATTGGTTAATTCTTTAATAATAAATCAACCAGTCGAAAACTATTTAAGAAAGATATTTCAAGATGTTTAACTACCAGTAATTTGTAATTAAATATTATATTTTAAATGTCCGTATTTCTGCTCACGAAAAATAGCGATGTACGTATTTCTACTCACTATTTGTACCAATTTCTGCTCACATAATATGTTTTCACATATATCTTTTATGGAGAATCATTCGTATTGCCCGAAACGTTCAAGCTTCAAGCTTCAAGCTACTCGACACAGTCGGTTTGTTCGAAAATTTCGATCTGCTCCAAGTATATTCGAGCCGCTCGAAAAAATTCGAGCTACTCGGTTTTATCGAGCCGCTCGGTTCTTTCGACCCACTCGGTTTTTACGGGTACTCGGCTCGGCTCGAGAAACCGAGCCTGGCTCGGCTCGCTTTTTCCGAGTACTCGAACAGCCTTACCCTGCGCATCTACAGGCAGCGCACCCTTTTCTCGGATTATTAATTTACCAGCAGTCCAAGACTCCAGCAACGGCCGCAATATCATCCCGACCCCAATAAAAGCCAACGTTCTTTCCAATTACCGGTGTCAACGGCGTCGTCATCGCCGGTATCTCGCGTGTACCCGGATCAAGCGTACTCAGGATCATCGGAGGACCCTCGTCCCGTCGAAACGACCCGACGAACGGCACCGTTCCTCTTCAGGAGGGAGGAGTCGTCGCCGTCGTTCTAGCGTTCCCAAAGCCGTTTGCACATTAGCGGCGAATAAACGACACCGAAATATAGCGCGGATGCGCGATCGCCATAATAGGAGCAGCCGAGTAGTCTATTAAGCGTCCTCAAAACCAGTTAGTGAGTCGGCAATCCAGTTTAGGTACAAAATGGCTGTCGTTTAGCGAGGATTAATGGTCTCGGGAGTGCCCCGGGGCAGCATAATGGGGCAGATGCGTCCTGGATGAGGGGGGACGGATCCCCACCCTCCCTCCTCTTCCCACCCTCCCTCCCTTCATCCACCCTTCGCGTCCCGATCCCTCTCCCCTGGTGCCTGTATCAGGACGACAACCACCCAGCCACCCTCCCTTACTCCACCCCTCGACTAACCTCATTATATACACCTATCTGGCTACGGGGGTCCATTATGCCCTTTTTGCGCTCTCCTACGTACACATCGGGCTAAATACACGCGCTTCCACTGGTCTGCGTGTGTACTAAGGACGTCGGCAGTGTGTGTGTGTGTGTGTGGGCACGGAGCGGTGGTGCTGCCTAGGGGAGACAGGCTCTCATATTTGGGCCTCGAAGCGCCGTTTAGTTTGGCGTTTCATGGTCGAGCGACTCCCCCTAGCCTACTATACAGGACGATCGTTTCGTCCCGATGCTCCTGGGAGTAAAGTAGTCGTTTCGAAATCGACTCCACGTCCCTCTCCCTCTCTGTTGCTCCTGAGGGCGCGCGCGACTCGTGCGCGTCGCAGAGGAATCACGAGGCTTTCGTTAGGTGGGGGGTTCCTTGCGCTGGCAGAGATTTAAAGGGGCGCAGTCGGTGAATTAGCGAAGGTGGCGGCGATTTAAGAGTCGGAGGAATTCGTTAAAATTCAAGGTATCGACGCGTAGAGGTTGCAGGGTTAAGGATCTTTTAAATGTCTGTCCTCTTGATTACCTTCACCCTCGCAACATTGTTCTCCGTGTTTCGCGTTAGATCTCGGTTCGCTGGGAGGATTCCAACTTTTTTTTTTCTCGTCCCACGGTAATGTTACCTAGCTGTCTAGGAACCTTTTGCACGGGGTACCAGTTCCGAGTAGCACGCGGAAACCCTGCGGCGTCGGCCCCTTAATCCAGGGCGTCCCTGGGGGCCGCGTAGCCCGAAATTCGCACCACGCCTACAGTTTAACGAAATAATGCCGGTCGTTTAAAAGGTACAATGGAATCTTAAATACCTGGCCTTTTGTCGTGCAGGGCACCAGCAGCAACTGACCAGCGCCGGACATTCTGCAGGTGACTAACTTACTCCGCCTCGTTCCATTCTTCCTTCGACGCTATCTCAACGCTGCGCAAAACGCCAGGACTCGAATTCCGCTCCGCGCGGGCTCGTCTCCGCGCGAGTGGGCGATGCTTCGAACATCCCCGACCTCGTGTATTTAAAGAAAGATGACTTGCTCGGGTCAAGAAGCGGCTTTCTTCTCCTGACCTGGAAGAGTATGTACCGCGGGGCCATTTTAACTCGCGGAGCCGAAGAGCGACGTCCGTGGCAACGGTTCTCGATATTTTCGGATTAGACCGGAGGGGTGAGAGCGGGCGTAAAGAGGATTTGCCGGTGGGCGTGTGTGCGAGAGAATTATCCGACGCGAGACGGAGGAGGAAAAGCGCCAGGCTCTCGTGGACCTTGGGAAATCCTAAAATAATCAAACACGGGGCTGCAATGGTCGGCTGATCCTGCAAACAGGATTAGGACGAGATGCACCGTGGGGTTACTGGCTCGAGCTGGTCGAAATCTGCCGCTCTACCTGTTCCCCGGAAACTTGACTTTACGACTTTCACGTTAACCACCGCGTCCACCCTCCCGCTATGGGTCGAAATTTGTTTCCTCGAGCGAGGGCTGTTTGTACTCGCCGGCCTCGTGCAAGATCCCACCTCTTATCTGTCCGCGGAGCGACTCGCCACGTTCGACGGATTGCTCGCCAAACGGCCGCGTGTTTGCCGGTCAAACAATTTCCGAACTGTTGGCAAAATACCATTAGGTGGCCGACTAGGAAGTTGGAACGTTGGGAAAGGGACATTTTAAGGTGTGTGACAGTAATCAATAGTACCTACTCCTATTTTCACTAAGGACGAGGATTCTTTCGTGGGTAGCGATCTAACAGAATCAATTCCCTTAGGGAAACTCGTGGTAATATGCCACAGTAAAAGCCAAAACCTATTGCCGTCTTAGCAGTTACACTAAATTGAACGGAATTAGTGCAAATGTAACGCCATGTGTGCATTATTTAAAAAATTATTGAGAAGTGGCATATTACCCCGAGTTACCCTACTTACAAGCATCTACGTTTCTCCTAGCTCACGAGCCAAGCTCCTAGAATCTAATTCACCCTCCTCAGAATCTCAGCGCATCCCGGGTGGAAAAAAAGAAGGAACCGTCACGCGTACTTGCTTCGTGACATAAAAGGGGATGATTTGTAACCGGTCATTGTTCGAGGACCATCCAATGACGAAGCTGCGGATCTCCTATCCGCCCAATGGGGCTTAGGGGAAGCCACTTCTCAGACAGTTACGGTCGCCGAGGAGAACAATCAGGGGTGTCGAGCAACCCCCCTCGGCTGCATCGACGGAACCAGATGCGTCCCGCTGGCTAACGCACCGCGACGGCTCCCATTATGTTTGTTTATTTATTATTAATAGGAAATTCATAACAATCACATAATAGGAGCCCGCGTATAATGGCTTTGTCCGCGGTGGTTGATGGAGCTGGCTTCGCGCGCGCGTCGCCACGCTCGAGCTGGCTCCTTCACAATGCCGAGCTTTCCTCGGATATTCTCCACGCCTCTTCTAAAATCCTACTCCCCGCCGCCGCGCGACGAATTTCGCTGCTGGTCGTTGTCGCCGCGGTTCCGCAGGAAATTAATCGGCCCCTGGACGTATCACATCCCCGTCATCGTCGTCGTCGTTTCTCTTCCGCGTTCCAGCGCCATGAAGGGAGGGGAGGGCCGTATAAATAACGTCACCAGGGTGGAAAGGTGGCGGGCTCGCTCGTGTCCCTTTGGCGGGGGGGCTGGATTCGATAAAACTGTCCGGCGCGTGAATCAAAATCGAGCTCCTGATAAAGACAGTCGATCAGCGGGCGTCGCGGGCGCGTCCACGTCGCGCTGTCGAATTGAAAAGCCCGTTTCCATCGAGCCTGGATCCGCGTCGAAACGGATCGAAAAACGTGGGAGGGAAAGGCCGACGGGCGAGCGATCGGAAAGAGCCGAGAAAGAGAACGTGCCGGAAAAATGGGGTGGTACCGAAAAATGGCGCTCGAAACGAGGACTCGGTGCACGATTTTGCGCGATTTTGCGCGTTCCACCCTGTCCCATGGCCGCTCGACGAACCAGCCACCCATCTCTCCCTCCACCCACCCCCGTCTCTCCTCACTCTTCCATCGTCGCGTTGATGTGAACTCAAGGGTGCAAATTCCCGCTCGTTCGAAATTCAGGACAGGAAATTAGACGGGCGTCTCCCTCCCATAGAAATACCCGCGAAGCGTGAGAGATACGAGGGTGGTGCGCCGCGCAACCCCCTCGCTCCGTATCGTGCTAACAGCTATCCTCTGCCTCGCGGCCCCCTCCGTCCTCGCAGCCTCGTCTTCAATCCACCCAACAACGCGAGCACCCTTTCAATGCCTCTGGATAAGTCGACGTAATAAGGGCGCCGGTGTTTCGTCGCGATTCCGCGCACCCCCTGGTCTTTAGGGTGCCCGAGGAAAATTTTTAAGGCGACCAGCGTAAGCTGATTCCTCGCGAGATAGTCGCCATCTTCGTAGCTGCCGTTCTGCGATGCTTGGGTAAATAGACTGGCGCGGTGATAAGCTCGAGTCGAGGGTTGATTTATTGCGATAAAAAAATTAATGGTGGGAGTCTTCTTTTAAGGTAGTCGGTGGTCAGTGGCGCACTCAGAAGGGGGGTCAAGGGTCCCTGGCACCCTCCAAAGAAGAAGGAAAGAGGAGATTAATGTAAACGTGATTACTAGGGATGGGATCAATTTCAATATGTACTCACGAATCCGAGTCAATTCCAATACAAAAGTTTCACTTCATGGGATTCGAATACTACTCATAAGAGCTGGCGTTTCATTCTATGTACTTCAAAAGTACTTGGGTTATAGAAGGCGGTTTCGAACCTCAGAAAAAGTACCGGAAGAGTTGGAGAATGTACTTCTAAGTTCTTCGGCGTTTGAAAGAATCGAATCTCGTAAAAGTAGTATTCGAACCCTGGAAGACAAAAATCTACATAGCTGAGAATTGCTAATATCGTACCACATAAGATATTTTTCGTTGTATTTCGTATTTGGTACTAGATTGAACGCAAGTTAATATTGGATATTGTAGCTTGATATTTTAGGTATAGTTTTTAGTTAAAAGGTTCGTATCTATAAACAGTCAGGGTTCGATTATACTTGCAAGTACCGCTGACGTTTTTCAAAATTCTTATAGAGAGTTTAAACCTTTCTCGTCAAGGTTTGAGTATACTTGAAAGTAGTGTTTTTTTCCGAAGTACTCGTGAACTGTTCGAAACTATACAGTCAGATTCGAACCTACTTCCAATATACTTGATGCCACCACTAGTGATTACTACAGTAATTCAAGAGCTTTGTGAAACAAAACGAAACTGACTCTTATTCTTTAAATAAATTTTTATAATTTGCATTAAAAATATTGTTATCCCTTCAAATCGGCTTTCCCCCAGAGATTAAATCCTGAGTGCCCCACTGTCGGTGGTAGTTTGTTGGACTCTATTAGTCTTTCACTCTTGTAACACTATCCAGAATATATCCAAAGCGTTCTCCACGCGAAAACGATACAACGGCGGAACAAATTCGACGTAAAATCTCAGACGGAGTGGTCGATTTTTATTCACTCGTTGCCCGTCGGATTTTCACGCAGCAAGCGTTCCTCGAGGCTATCCCATTCGAAGCCCCAGTGACAAGTTTTGACAGGGCGGTCCGGTTCATCTGATCTCGGGATTAGGTCAAGACCTCGACAGGTTGTGCCTGGAGGATTCGCTCCGTTGTGTTTGGTCTTTCGAAAGTCACTGTCACTTCGTCACCTCGCTTCCCTCGCCTCCGTTTCCTCACTCCCGTTGTCCACCCCTCTCGACGACCAGTTTGCAAACCAGCAGGTAGACTCCACGAGGCCTGTCTTAAGTTGTTTTACACGCGCGCATTCCCTGCCCAACCCTCTAATCCAATTTGCAAAATCCAAACACCGTTACCCTGTTTTGGGATGAAAATTCGGCGATGCTGAAACACGTAGGGCGGGAAACTAATGGGTTTTCTGTGGGAATAACGGTACGCCCGATTAGATTGTTCCCTCTGGTTGGTTTTCGTTGAATTTGGGCTTCGTTTCTTTCGGCTGGAGAGTCGACGATTTTACGGGAATATATTGCGAAATCATCGAATGTTTGCGTAGAAGGATTCCTCGCAGATTTAGCTGTACACGTCTGTTGGGATATCGACGCTTAATGGAAGCGTTTACGCCGCGTTCTCGAGAGCAACGGGCGAGAGCACTCAAGGAAATTGAAAGGGGCGTGTTATTCCATCAAAGGCTCGTTTGGGAATCACAGCTGGCCGATCGAGGAACGGCTTCATTCGGGCTTCGAGGGTTGTCATCGATCCCCGTTGATCTCTGACCCCCGCGTCGCGTGTTCCACGAAAATATTACTCGAATTTCAGGAAACAGGGGTCGGGGGCGATGATCCTCTGCTCCTAAATCCTTCCACCTCCCCTGTCAACATTCATTCCCCGTAACACCCTGATTAAATTACCATCATTCAAATACTTTCCACCAGACAGGCGCAACGCGAATCCCGCGAATCGAATTTCATGAGCACCGTCTCGCGCTGGTAATTTTCTATTACCGTGCGCAATTAATAGCTCGGCGGGGTTCGTGCGAGGAACGGGTAATTGCCCGGGAGCACGTCAGCTCGCATGAAAACGCGTAATAAAAATTATCCTAAGTAGTCGAGGGGCGAATTTAATCCGCCGTGGTGTTTCCGCGTATATCGCGCTGCCCTCCAGCCGGCGGCCAATAAAAATGCAATTCATACAACGTGCAATTTCCTTCGCCCGTGATACCCGCTACTTACTGTCTCAGTACAGTCGCGGACACAAGTAACGGAAGACATCACTGGCTGACAACCGGCCACGGCGAAACCGTGACCCAACGACCGCTCGATCTAATTAACGACGATTATCTGGAACGTGTGTACAGAGTGGCGGTCCCTGTAATTTCTAAGCGTTACACTTTTAATCAGCGCTTCACGGACGACCGACCAAGCATGACGCCGTGCACAATGGACGATGGACCGTGCTCGCTGCCGCGAAGGGTAGCCACGCATTGTGCGTTGATTTAAGGATGCACGACCGTTGACAGTTCCCCATCTGCGATTCGGATGGGATTGACGCCGATTAAGGCGCCATTGATCCCGCTGTAAATGCCTGCAAATGGACGAGCGACGAGTTTACAGTGAATTAGTCGTCTCGGGGTGTTTAACTTTCCTCCGAGAGGGTGGAAACTCTTCCAGCGATCCTGTAAGTGGACGGGAGCATTCGAGGCGACTCAAATCAGAAATTGGGTTATGGGTGTAGATCAGTGGCGCACTCAGGATTTAGGTAAACTTAGGGAGAGCTGAGTTGAACGGATAAAAATACTTTCCGTTCCATTTGGCGTAGAGCCGAATTCAATAAAATTCATCAGGTGATTATAAAAATTTATCGAAGAATAAATCCAATTTTTTTACAAAGTCTTCGAATTACTTCAGTTCTGGTCACATTAAATTGCTTTTTCCTCTTTCTTCGGGGGGTGCCAGGGCTCTTTGGCTTCTCCTTTGGGTGCAGCACTGGTGTAGATCACTTGAGTCTCCTTACTATTAAGATCCTCCACTGATTTATAAATTAAATTTGGTGGAATCGATTATGCAGCGGTCTATATCTCCCTATTATTAATCCAGAAGCTGGATTACCCGTGTAGAACTACAGAACTCTCGCCGCAAGACTGTAGCATCAATAAAGTATTATTAACTCTCCCGTCACAACGTTACACCAGCGTTATCGCCTGACGCTTCGAAACAGCGATTCCGAAGAGTCGAAAAGGGATTGGTGTCATCTGGAAACATTCCTCCATCGTACGTGCACGGCCCGAGCAGCCGAGAGCCCAATAAATCCGTATCCCTATCGTGGCAGTTGTAATTAAGAAAGAGTCTCGAACTTTGACCGCCGGTCAGCAGGCATCGTGCTGTCACGCATGAGCGCACGCGATACGCTCGTAATCGTCTCTATTTACCAACACTTTAAATTCGATACAATGAACGCATTCACGGACAGCTGACGCGCACGGCCGGGCGGGAAGGGGGTTGGCGCGGAACGTGCACAAGGATAACGGGGAAATGTATGCACGTCTGTTACACGCTATCAATCGTACGAATCCAATTTAATCGGGCTGCTAAGTGGAGTAATTGGATAATTTACATTCGCGAGCCCGTATTCCGCGGAACGAGCTATCCGAGCTTCCTCGAGCGTTCCATTAAGACCGACGTCCAACCATCGATGATCCCCATTTCTTCCTCGAAATTAGGTGAAACGGTAATTATTCACGTATCTCGTAAAAAAATTCATCCCCTTGCACAATGAGCACTGCGTTTCCTTAAATCTCAGATAAGTAATTCCGCAGCAATGAGGTGGAAGCTTCGGGCGTTTCCTCGGTTCCCAAGCTTTTCCAGCGGCGATAACAGGAGAATATCGAGGAAACGGAGTGCTCGGAACCTGCCCTCGCTCGAAATTCCGCTCGCAGGGGGTTAGCAGCCGAGGAATATATTTCGGGTGTTCACGGACGGTCGAATTTCGTGCGAGAGGGCTGAAACGTCGCCGGGGCGTGGCGCGGGCCGCGTTTCCAAAGCCCGACGACCGGCGCGAATCTCTTTTTGTCTTCGAGCCATCCTTTCTTTCCCCAGAAGGACCACATTTTTTATCTTTCCGTCGCTCGAATTTTCGGCCCGACCGCGGTCCATGCGCGACCGCGCCCCCTTACTCGTCCTAGCCTGATTCTCGTCCATGCGGGGGCGAGTGATTTGCACGGAGCCGGGCCCAGAGGGCAATTAGTCATCGGTGTCATTGTTCCAAATCCGACACCGATATCCGCCGAGAGACGCGACTCGAGGCGCCACTTTTCTAATTAGAAAGGGAACGGAGGAGGAGGCGGGAGTGGGTGGAGGCTTTGTCGGCTTCGAAGGGAAGGAATCATTATGTATTTCCTTTTGGGACGGAACGTCTGGAGTTCGGGACCATTTGTTGGGGAATTTGTTGAATAAGAACGTGAACTTTTTAGTGGACAATAGTACAAGGGGAATTTGAATCCTCTGGCTTGTTCAGGGTGTTAGGCATTACTCAAGTGTATATCAGGTGTCACGGGACTCGTAGAACTGTAGCTATTTGTTGAACAAGAAGACACGGTTTTGAATGGTGGCTGCGAGTTCAGGATGCTTTGGGTAATTTGATATTTAGAAGCTTGTTGTGCATTCCGCGCCATGTATCTCGTTAATTGCAGAGAAGATAACTTACCCATTTTCTGGGCGTTCACATCGATTTCGAGGCCGGGAGGAAATCGTGTGATTTATGGCTCGTTTAATTATTAATTGAGCGATTACTTGATGGGGGCAGCGTAAACAGAACAAATTTCTCTAGAACGGGGCTGTTGATCTCTTGCTTCGCGACAATCTCAAGCAAATATCTCTTTGGTACGGTGCTACGGAACGGTTCTAAACAACCGAATAAACCCCTGAGGGAACATGCGCGCGCTCAAGGTGACAGCAGCTTTTTAATTGAAACGACGGGGAAAAAGTGAGCTGCTCAGTGAATGGACGTTCGATAATTATAATCGTAAGAGCTAGCGAGCGACAAATGGAATGAAGCCAGCACGGAATTTCCACGTAACGAATGGAAGCGTAATCGTTGCTCGCGACAAGGGAGGCCGTGGCGAGATCACAAGAACGCTCGGTAAAAGCGTTGCGCGGCGATAACTCCTCGATAACGCCTTGTAATTAGTCACTGCCAATTAACAGCTGCTCAAACGGAAAACAACTGGGCTCGTTAGCGATATTCGGCCTGGCCGTCGTGCCGGAAACGTTCGCGCACTCGGGCTTTTCCTGTTCCCAGAATTTTCCAGAAACCGTGGCCCGCTACAATTATCCCCCCGACGAAACGAGCCGGAATGACGTAAATCGAGGAAAGAGGATGTTTGCGCGACCGTTTCGCGTAACGTGTGCAAGTATATCTGACCCTGATTGAACGTCGGTGAAATATTCACGAATTAACGCGATTAGCGGAGGGGGGAAACAATCGACGAGCCGTGCCGCGGTGCGACTAGCCGATGGAAATAAACATCGCTGGAGAACGAGCCACGACGAATGTCGTATGGAAACAGTAAACACCGTTGCTCGAATATACATATTGGAGCCGGAGCACAGTGGGGAATTTTTGCGATGCTATCACCAAAACCACAGAAATAAATTTTTGCATTTGACAAAGCCGGGAAAATGGTGTTCGAGGACTTCGAGGCAGCAAAACGTGTAAGCGAAGGCGTTGCGCAAAAAAGAAGGTGGGGTGGGAAATGAGTAAGTAGGGGACGAAGTAGAGGGGTCTTTTTCATCTTCCTCCATTTGTTTCACGCTTGTGTGTCAGGGAGTCGCCGTCTATAATTAGGCTCGAGATAAGAAGCACCGCCGTCTATCCGCAACAAAACAAGTTTTTGCAAATCATTAACGTATAATTTTAATTGCCCGCGTTGACGAGGCTGGAATTAATTACGGTGACCGGGAGCACGAAATGAATTTCACCGCGCTCGCGCGCGTCATCCTGCTCCGCGGCGAGCATGTGCGCGGAGGCGATGTTCACCGGCGCGCCGCAGCGTTAGTTTATAGGGGTGCGAGCTGCAGGTGTGCGTGGAGGAGCGTGTGCACGCCGCGGTTAGTCGATGCACGTTTACGACCGCCTCCGTTCCTTCCAACATCTCGTTTCCCAGTCGGTTATCTTGTTTTCAACTAATTGTACGTGGCATAGTTCAGATCGCGATAACGCCGCGAGCCGTTCTTTCGTTTTGAGACGGATAAGGGGATTTTAATGCGATTCGCGCGCTCCACGCTGGATTCCTTTCCTCGCGAGCGCGAGCGCAAACACCGTGCAGCGAAATCTCTGTGATTTTTTTTAACGTTTATGCTTTTCCAATTGTACCCGATGTGTTTTAATTTAAGACTTGCAATTTAAGCCACTGCTGCGGGGTGATGCGAGGTTCAAAGTACGAGATATTAATTATTGTTCTCTGGAGAACCTTATAAGAGACCGAGTTGTGTTCGAGTACCGTACGATCGTAGTTCCTGTTATTTTTTTTTATTATTATTATTATACGGGAAAATCCATAGTATACGGATTACAAAACAGTCAGTTTACAGAGTCCAAACACATACAATTTAGACGATATTAAGTGTGTAACAACTAAATAAGTAAGTTTAATGGATCCCCTAACAAGGAACACTATTCAATTGATGATGAAATCGCCCAGATTTTTTTTTTTAAATAGATCGAAAGTATATGTCACAAAGTTCACAAAAATGTAAATTAAAGATGCTCCCAAAAGCTGGTCTGACATCTTTTCAAAATTAATTAATCTATTATCATTCATTTATTTTAATATACTTTCATATAATAAAGATAATTAATTTTGAAAAGACGGTTTTGTCATTCTCTTTCCCTCACTTTTCTTCTTTCCCCTGTTCCACTTGTGTTGATTTTTCAAGGTCAGATCAGCTTCTGAGAGCATCTTTAATTTACATTTTTGTGACCTTTGTGACATATACTTTCGATCTATATAAAAAAATCTGGGCGATTCCATCGTCAATTGAATAGTGTTCCTTGTAAGTGTCGCAGGTGTAGTTAATTTGCATACCTATGTAACGACGCCCTGAACGAATTAAGAGACTCCAGAAAAGGGTCAACGCCTTACTGTTACAGTTTTCTGAATAATTAAGCCTCTACTGTATTATTTTTCTGCTCGAGCTCACTCTCAGCAACGTTATTCCCGTGTTGCAAGTAAAACTCTGCACATCATGCAGCACCCACCTATCGACTCTTCTTAGATTCCACGCAGAACGTTTCAATAACTTGTCGCGATAAAGCCGATTCCCATTCAGCTCCCGACGACCGTCCCCTAAACTTCCCTACCCGGTATAATATAACATCGCATTTGGAGAAAACAATTCTCATTATACCGATCGACGTTTCCTCTGCCAATTTCCTCCGGCTCCTCTCGCGACGCTGTTTCCTTTGAATTTTCCAACAAAGTCTTTCCACCAGCCGTTTCCCCCGCTCCGGCGCGAGGCATTCGCTTTGGCCCAGGTTTCCGTGAAAATCGTTCATCAAGTCAGACAAGAGAGAACAGTGTCCAAGATCTTCATGGTCCAGGTCAATTTCGCGCGGTGACTTCTGAGGCTCCTGGGAGTCCCTGCCCTCGACATGTCGAACATTCGCAGATGACGATCTAACGAACGGAAACAGGCTCGGCGGATCCTCGTGGGCCCTGTCTGCTTCGACCGAGAAAACGACCGCCAAAAACGATCCTCGAAGGGATCCCACCGCTAATTATAGGTTCGCCGGTTCGTCCACGATTGTTTGAACGTGTCAGCCCCTTGTTTGCGGGTTGTTAAAGGCCTCCCTTCCCTTTCTCCCGCGGTTTCCCCGTAGCCGTAAATTTCGTACACATTTTCCACGTTCTGGACCGCCGTTCTCCCATTCTGTTTCCATGTTATTAGCGAGACTCTTAATTGCGAAGCTCGCGCAATTCTCCGCGAGACGTTCTCAGATCCGCTGGCGTCCTCCAGCCATCCGAGGCCCTTAAAATAACCGTTCTACATCGTGAAATGTGCGATGACCAACTAATAACCCCGCAGTCGTCGTAAAGTACGGACAGCTGAAGCCGTCATTTCGGTGTGTCGCGCCCTGACTTGGATTACGTGTTGCATTAATCAGTGACAAGTCGGCTCTCCTGAGAGATATATGGGCCGAATAATTTCTCGGGCCTGGAATCCTTGGAAGAAACCCGTCGTTTCACGCTCCGCGGCTGGATATCCCTGACAGTCGGTCAACCATCAGCGATGCTGGGACCGGTAATAAGCTCGCCAGGGTAATCACGATACCGTGTCATTTATAACTGCCTACTAATTTGTAGTATAAACGACGTACACGTGTGCAGGTCGATAATCGTGGCCCGCCGTGTAGGTAAGAGCGCGTGCGTATTTACCTGCTGGCCCTTCCTGAGCAGCTTAATCGCCCTCAGGGCCGCATTCAGCGGATCACGCTCGTCCCCAGACAAATGTCCCTCTCATTTCTCAGCCTTTCAAGCACTACACCCTTCTTGGCTAGCCTTGTTAATAACTGAAATCTTCAATAACACTGGAAGCCAGAATCTGAGATCTTACTCGACTTTGGGCTGCCACTCGTCAACCTCTAACAGCAAACACCCAGGTAGCTTCAGCAGGTGTTACATCTCCTTTTAGATAAGAAGCTTAACCACGGAGTAATTTTTTCAGAATCGTCGCTGTTTTAATGAGAGTTTTTACTAGAATAGAGGTAACGTACGTCCCTGGGCCGTGTTAGTCGCAGACCGCGGCCCATTAGCAGGGCCCGTTCGGAAAGGAGCTTTTGCTCCGTCCCCGTCGCGTCGTTTCGAAAGCGAGGCATCCGAGGCGGCGAATGGAGGCAGCCCCGAGGGGGCGAGCAGTCAGGCACCGCGCGAGTCGGATTTATGAATTGCCCAAATAATTTATTAAGCGTAATTTTCAATGGGGCCCAAATTGAATCTGATTTAAGTACAATGCCGCATTGTGGCGGGCAGGCTGGCCGGGCGCAAGCAGAATGCGAGCCTTGATTCGAGAACGCGCGGACTTAAGAGAAGGTGCTAACTAGTCTCTGAACGGGCCCCGGCTATCTGCCTCGATCCCCCGGCTCCCCCTTTCTCCTTCTCTCTTCGATTTTTATCACCGTCCCATCTTCCCTCCCTGTCGGCCCGACGGATCCACGGCCGCCTCCCCCGCGCGTTTCTCTCTTTGCCGGGCTTCACGCCACGACGCGGCCACACGTCCCCGAAGGATTTCGATTTTCCTGGCCAACGTCGGCGCGAACGTGCCCGAAGAATGCCCTTTGATTGGGCCACGAATGCGGCTATCAATGGCTAATGAGCCCACGACCTTGATACACGACCGCCCCGGGCCCCGTGAATAGAGAAATTAATTTCCAAGGTTCATCGACACCTATACCCGTTCCACGATTCAACGTCCACCTCGGGTAACTGCTTTTTTAACCCCTCCTTTTCGACGTAAACCCCATTTGTTTTCGCTTTCGCGTAATCCTCGGTTCGCCTGGGACCGTTGATGGGTCATTTATTAAATCACCTACCAATCTTTGGCCTCGTGATCCCTCGAGCTGTCCTCGTTTTTCGTAAGCGGTGACATCAGCAGGACCCAGCACCGAGAAGAATCACTCCTGATTGGGACAGGGTTTTAAGCAGCCGTGCTAATGATCCTGGTGGATAACCAGTTAATTGGATCCGTCACATCGATCCACCTGGGGAATCGGTGTGCTTCGGTTGTGCAACCGATACAGTAACGCGAATTACCGCGCAATGCACCTTCTTTCAATTAGATCTGATTGCTCGTGTAATCTGCTGTTTAAAAACTGCGCTTGGGTGACGTAACTTACTTTCAAAATAATGGGCCAGACGCCAGAATGCTTCACTTACAAGTTTAGAGCCTTGATTGCCCCTCGAAATACCCTAAAATATGAAGCTCGTCGATCTTTGGGACACAGATCACCTCCGAACAAAGTTCGTCGTCGTTTGACACAGACAGGGGTACGGGAACGGTGATTTTCTCGTGCAAATGACGCGATGGTAACGCGCAGTGACCGCGATGCACCGCTAAGTGGTGCAGATCGGGCCCCACGTATCGCAGGGGACCACCCATCGGCCGTGAATTGTCGACAGTTCCAAGAAATTGCCGAGCAATCGCGCGGCACCGTCCTCGCCTGAACGGACTCCTCGTCGGGACGCCTGTCGTCGCGGCGACGCGCTCACCTTGCCCCCGTCGCAATTATTCGCCTGGAATTTATCGATTTGGCTCGCGTCTCAGCGGAAAATTTCAATTACCCAGCGTAAAACGGCGGCTCTCGTTGATTAATTTGAATGGCACTTCCTGGGAACATGTTCGATTAACGAGGGGCTTTCGAAGCTTCCATGCTCGGCGGTCTCGTGGACTATCCAGACTTCCGGGATCATTTCGAAGTTGTTCTCGACGTCTGGCCATAACGAACTTAGTCAACCGACCAATTAAAACAGAATTCTCATCGGTCTGTATCAAGAGCTCCGGGAGCGTATAAGGATAACGCAACCATGCTTGGAACAACATAGCCCAGACCTTTGATGCTGCTGACAAGTACGCTATATAGATAATTCACTTCTCAATCGATCGTTTTTCTTCCTCCCTGCATACTTCCTCCCCTCGCCCTACCAATCATTGAGAAACGAAGAAAATGGAGCTGCGAACGGAGCGAGCTCATACCCCTCCGTTTCTATTATCTATTGACAGCATCAATGGTATCGTTGAATCAGCACGGGAATCACTCTGAAACGGCTGCCTGCTCGAAATAATTTCGCTTAATGATCGCAGGTGTGTAAAATAGCGAGGGATTAAACACGATTCCTCGGCGCTCGGTGTTACGGTGTGGGGCACAAAGGGGCGGGAACGCGGTCCGTGTTAAAGTAATCGAGAAACGGTAATTTCAAGTGAGCCGGGCCCGCGGGGCCCATTGTCCACCGACCATCCTTCAAACTAGAATTTAATTGCGTCACGCCGCGTTATCCTGAGAGAGGTACCAATCAAACGCCTCAGAGAGTTCCCGGTGGTCTTGTGTGTGGCCCTCGAGCCACGCGGTTCCCCCAACGAGAAAATGACCACAACGAGAGGCACAGCGAGCGAGGAGAGAGTCAGAGAGAGAGAGAGAGAGAGAGAGAGAGAGAGAAAAAAAAGTGTTTGTACGTTGAGAGACACATTTATGGCCCAATCAACAGTGTATTCAAACATAGTCACACCTTCTTGCCAAGGGACGGTGTACAGCCACGGCGAAAAGCATCCTGCCGATGCGGCTACCAAGGGATCCGCTTCGAGAGCCTCGCGAGAGCTATCGTCCGCAGGATCGACTCACCTCTGGTCGCGAGTGGATGGCAGGAATACAGAAATTAATAGAATTAATTAATTTCGAAGATAAACGCAGACTTGCACTTTGTACCAACCATCTAAAATTTTAGGCACAGATAATCGTAGAAGAGAATGGCCTCATGGACTCCTCCAGCTCCTCAAGCATCCAATCTGATAGACATAATCATTTCTAAGCTTCCCAGCCACAAGTACTACGTACCATGTACTACGCATAAAGCAGCGAGAGATCCTAGAAAGAATTTCCACCGACCTCGACGGTGAAAGAACTCCCGAAGGATCGATCATCAGAGAGTCGTTTTTCGTGGCAGCTGTACCTGACTCCTTTGACTCCCAAGATCAATGGAGCGCCGTGAATGCGATACGCATTTTTCTGCCCACGTACGCGCATCCCTCAAATTTCTCTCGCCCAGGCGCCTCGAAACACTCCCTCGCGCCTTTCGATTCGAGAACGACGACGGAATCAATTCCATCGAGTGCTGGCAACGTCCCCGGGTGTCCACCCTAAATCACCGGTGAAAATGGAAATTACACGGAAGCAAATAATCCTAATAACGCTGCAGGGGTGGCAACGGACCCGTAGGGCGGAGGGATGTTCGCGTAAAAAGATCACGCTCCCCTCTCCCCGCGAGCACGCGGCCGGGTCGAAAATTATACGACACTAAATCAACCGGAAGCCAGGAATCGTCGTCCCGGCTTGTTAATCCTAATCTGCATTTTTATCCTCGAGGAGCCACCCATATCGCTGGGAACGGGCGGGGGGGCCGGTGACGGTTTTCGTGGCGACGCGTCGCTCGTATTTTCAAAGCACTTTAGAACCATTTAGCTGAATGCGTAGTCGGAGTTTATGGGGGTCCTCTGGTGGCGTAGGGCTCGCTGTTCGGCCACCTCTCACAAAGAGGGGCCACGGGGCCAGGTGTCGGATCGTCCGCCACCATTACCGAACAGTATATCACTCTTCCCCGTGGAGGGGCCGTAGCCACAATATTGGCTCCCATTCGAGTGCCGGCTCGAGCATCGTGCACGCACTGCCAGTGTGCAGCACCCTTAATTTTCCTCATTAACCTGTTGAACAGGGTATGCCTTTGATTGGATGTGTGGGGAGCATTGTGGTAGCTGCGCTGAATGGTGACGGTGGTCTAAGGAGGGGTCGTTTTCATTTAAATTTCTGGTAACGGGATACTGCGCGATCAGATTGAAATTTTCTGAGGAGGGAGAAGTGCTTGGCGTAGTGGTGTTACAAGCTCGGACATTGGACCATCGAATCCCCGCTGAATGTACAGACAACTCGTTTCCCATGGGCACAATACGTTAACCCTATCTTTATGGGGATAAATTAGCTTGTACCAGCCCAAGGCTTCGAAGAGTCGACCAATAGCGAGGGGAAGGGATCGGGGTAAGGTAAATTAATGCGTATCGAGCCACGGTTCGAGATTCCTCGAGGATGTTTTTCGAGATTTCGATCCTCCGTGCCCTTTCCACGCGGTCCATCAAACCGCTCGTTAGCTAACAAACGCCGCGTTAATACGAACGACGGAAGAAGGGTCCCCGTTGATTTCGAGCCACTCGACTGGAAGAATACTGGTATTTAAGGGTGTTTTATTAAAACGTTGATCCTCGATCGCTGGGACCACCTTGCATACTTTCGCCTGAGAAGTGTCCATCCATAACGTTTCAAATAAGAAATGATTCCCTTGGAAGAATTTCGTGGTGCTCAGAAAGCTTGCTCTCGAAGAGCAATGGGGGGTGATTGGAAACGAGAAATTTTTACGATACACAGTCTAACCTCTCCCATCCTCCCTCGACCAGAAGAGCCCTTACAAGCCTGTACCACGAGGAAACCAAATGGATTCAGAATACTCGACGAGAGAATTTGATTTTCCAGCGGAATTGATAGTCCGTGGAGAATGTAAGATTTGGAGGGAAGTGACTGGGCCCCATTACGGTAATGCGTCATGGATCCATTTCAGGCTTCATGATTTTATGGATCCTTCCTGGAAAAGTGAAGGGAAGGCCAGGAGGAAGTACCGAGCACCTGCTCGGGCTGCGGGCTTGGGTTGTCGGACTCAATTTCACTCTTTTCAAGGGGTCGACAATCGAAGCCACTCGAGAACGGAAAGCGACACCAGCGGTCGCATCCTCTCGAGCTTTACAAGGATTTAAACAACTTGGAATGGTCCACGGTTCCGCAGGGGACACAATGGCACAGCGTCGGATCTTTTACAACTGGATCCTTTACGGCGACGCGAATCCGCCATTCACGGGGACAAGCCGTTTCTATTGGATAGATCCTCGAGACAAGAACGTTTGCTCCTCTCAAAGACCACACGCCTGGGTTCATTAAAACGCTGGAAACGATAGGTACTGTTTCCCCTTCGTTCGCCCAAGGAATTCCGGAACTTTGGATCGGTTTCTATGTGCATTCTCTTTGGAGTACTTCAAAGGAGTAGGGGAAAGTGGGGCATAACCGGGTGCCTAATGTATTTTTCCTGCTAGCATAAAGTCAGGCGGCAAAATAAACTTTGGACACCGCTAGAAATCTTAATTGGACCTTACAGAATCAGAAAATCAGAGTTCTTATTTGAAAAAAAAACGGAAGCATCTAGATATACAGAAAGCATGGAACGTGCACGATTCTTTTGGTCAGAAGGTCGAAGGGAAGTGGAACGTGCACAAGGTGCAGAAGTCGACCGGGCACGTCCTCGGCTGGGCATTTCTCGTCCAGGTGAATGGCGTTACGGAGGAAAATGGTCTGTGCGAGGGCCTCACGCCCTCGACAATACGGCAATCTCGGCCGAACTCGGCCGAAAGAGGAGAAGAAGAAGGGCAGATAAAGGTAAGCCCGAGGGTCGATTCGTTCTGCGCCTATTGTCGACCACTTGAAGGATCAGTTTTTGAGCGAAACGCCAGAAAATGGCCCCCTCTCCCCGTTCTTTTTCGCGGCTCGGTGTGCCTCGCATAATTGCGATTTAAGAGGCCCCCGAACAGCTGCGACCGACCGACAATGCCGCAGCCACTCGAGACGGACAATCGAACAATTTGGACCCCGCTGTCGTTGTAACGCAGTAAAAGTCAAAAGTCGAGAGATTTTCCAGTGAACAGTCCACTGCAGTCTCCGATGCGTCGTGGCCTGCAGAAGGGACACGGGTCGCCTTTCGAGCGTCCAGTGTCTGTTTAATTGCTCCTGGAGGAAAGTCCCCTGTCCTCGGAAGGTGATACGTACTATAGCGTAAGAGAAGCCTTAATTCTGATTTGGCAATTGTGCGCGAGTGGCAGAGGACAGCAAGCAAACACCAGGGTGCTCGAGCACTTGACTTTTTAACCTATTTAGAGCGAAAGTACTCGAGATCTGCTCGCAAACAGAGGGCACCTCGGTTAACGTCCAATCGCGGAGAAGATCCAGTGTCTATTACACAATTGCCACGATCAATCTCCATCATTGGCGTGGAGCGAGCCTCGGTATTCCGCGTTTAGCATTCACGGTCAATCCAGCCGCTTATTTCGACGAGTCGGGAGGCGCGAGCCGTCAGACGCTCACGACCCACCTAGTCAATTAAGAAGACAGCCGATCTATTAGGGGATACCCGTCTCCTCGCTTGCTCTCTCTCTCTCTTTCTTTCTCCCCAACCGTGTTGCTTTCTTTCCCCGCTTTTCTGCCGCCTGTCCCGCGATGAAATAAGAGAAGCAGAAGGCAACGGTGTCGGGAGAAAATTGGGCGACGAGAGGGGGAGGATCGCGACGGAAGAGCGGACGGGAGTTAATTGAAGGGAAAAGGAACTGTCGACGTTTTCGTCGGTTGCATTAGCGACGATTTTGTGGCGAGAACTCGAGACGTCGATGTTATATACGAGGAGCTCTGGTACTCGCCCTGCCGAGGAAACGGACGATCGGATCGATAGCCATTTGGCGATATTAACTCCCTTCTAAACCGTCCAGCTACCGACAACTCGATCGCTGCCCTCTCTAATCAACAGCCACGATAATTCCCTCTATCCTTGCTCGCTCACTTACCACCAACGACACAAAGCCGAGTGAGCCGTTCACCGCTGACAGTTCGCAGTCGCTACCCCGTCGACCCGTTCCTCTGCTTCGAGAGGTGTAACTCATCGCGTGCTTACGAGCCGTCTAGTCAATTAAGAAGACAGCCAGCCTATTAGAGAATACCATGCCTCCTTTCCCTATCATCTCTCCCCTTCTCCATTCTATTTTCGTTTCTTTCCTACCCCGGAGCTTCCCCCGAATCCTCTTTGGAATCAATCCCTTCGATCGCCGCGAAACGCGCCGCCGACGAGGAGGAAAGCCAGAGGCCCATCCCCAGAGAAAACGCAGGGAGAAAGTAGGAAAGGGGAAGCAGGAAGAAGACGAACGACGTTACACGTGAAAACAGGGCCGCGTAACAGCAAACACGATGCCGCAGAACAGCAAAGCGCCGAGATCGAGCGGTCCTCGTCGACTCGAGCCGCTCATCCAGCAAGATGACGTACGGTGGTGGCTTCTATTTTCGTTGGCGTGTCTCAGAGGGGAAGGCGACATGTGCTCGATATTTAGACACCGATCCGCGTTCCCTCGGAGCCCCTTGTTCCGCGCGCGATAACCACAACTCTCCTCGCTCTCGTCCTCTTAAGCTTCTCCGCTCTTCCTCCTGTTCCGGTTCCTCGTCCGCCCTTTCGAGACGACCCCTCCCTCTAACGGGGTATTTAGTTCCACGCCGTTATAAATTACGTATCATTCGCTCTCGAAACTGACATCGCGGCACGCGCTTACGGAATGCGAATACCGGCTCTGCCTCCCTCGTTATCCTTTTTCTCCTTCCCCTCGCGGGCGCGAGCTCGTCGCCTCCCCCCCGCCTAGCTGGCACCGGCCACTTAACTCCCCTGTTGCGTGATTTAAGCTTTTTCGAGTGAACCGGCCTTCTTACGCTGGCCCGCAATTTGGGTTAGTTAGTGGCGCACGAGGATGCTTCCTTTTTCTTCGTCGCCGTCTTCCTGTCCCCGTTCGCCTGGACTTAATCTCGACGGGTGTCTGCGTTAATTGAAAAGAATCGGGGGCGGGCTGTTGTTTTCCTCCGAAGATGGCTACTGTGAGTGCTCCGGAAAATGTTTGTTGTTCGAGTTACCATAGGGTAACTCGGGTTAATATGTCACAGTTAAATTTGAAACGCGATATCCCACAAGTATAAGTAGATACAGGGAAATAGATAAAACCATATGAAAGTGTAACTAATTCTGTATATTGACTAATAAGTAAAGATATGTATCTTTTATAGTTCAATGAGAAACGTACAAATACAAAAGTCCTCGAAAGTAACATATTACCCAAGTGGTGGGTAAATGAAGTGCGAACTAATCACTCAATTTTTTGAGAATCAACAATATTTTAAACTATTCGAGCTAGTAGTAACACCTGGCAATATTACTCCAGACGGCCATAAAAAGAAGGGTTGAAAATCTCTGCACAAAGTAGGTACATAGTTTTAACGGATGTGTGAGGGGTTACAAAATTTTTTTGTTATTATACTTTATCATAATCTATTGAATGTTTGTAGAACTGTTCACACAAATGTATAACCTGCATTCTAGTTACAGTGTGAAATTAAATCAAGACGATACTTTAATAACTTACCAAAACTTACTGAAAATAAAAGAAGGTAAAAGCCAAAATCTATTGTCCTCTTAGCAGTTGCACTAAATTGAACGGAATTAGTGCAAATGGTATCTGTGCATTATTTAAAAAATTATTGAGAAGTGGCATATTACCTGCGGTGGCATATTGCCCCGAGTTACCCTGTTCTACTTGCACATGGTCACTTTTGTTTAGAGGGTTAACCATCCGTACATGTAAAGTGAGAAAGCTTCTCTGACGCAGGACCACCCTCCCCAAGAACGGAGCCAGGCTACCTAATTCTAAACACGTGTTCAAGCACCGTTTCCAAGAAGTGTTCCCGTCGACGTCGTGGCCCAGGTTTACGATCCTCGCGAATTGTCGACGGAGCTGCGCGGCGAATCATCTGCGTACGCGTTGCACGTGATCGAACTAGAGACAAAGACGAGCAGTCAGCCGTTCCCTGTGCCCTCCGAGGGTCCAAAACAGTGTCTCGTACATTACTTTTCTACACGAGACATCGAATTATTCCCAAACTTCTCGATGCAGGATTCACTCCGTCAAGTAAATACCTACCCTTGCCCCTCGACATCCAACGCTCCTGCTGGAAAAGGGGCGAGTGTTGGGAAGCTAGCGCGGGGTACGCGAAGCCACAAACGGGCCGGAAATAAAAGCGCGAGGAACGGTGGCACGACGACGAGTAAAAGGAGGAACGGAGGCTCCCTCGGCGAAGGCGGAGTGCGCCAGACGAGATATCAATTCTCTTTACGCGGCAAAACGGTGGCAGCTCCACTAATAGACCGAAAGATTCTCATCTGTTTAACGCGCGTACTCGCGGTGGACGCGTTTCGCGCGGAGGCCAAAGAAGAAGACGAAGGGGCAACGGGCCTGCCACGCGGTCGTGCAACAGGAAAGACAAAGGGCGGGCGGCAGGGCGGTGGACGGAGGACGTAGGGAGGGGAAAAAAAATATATCGTCTCGTTGCCGAGATGCCAGAAGCGAGACGCATACCTCTTAATTGGAACGCTTTGCTCGGCCTAAGCGATTTGGCCGGATTTCGAAGGAAATGGGCGTTTAAGTGCGCCCAGGAACCATTTACAACGACCGACATTAGCGTGGTCCGCTCCTGCCTGGCTTTCGGTCACCGTGCCTCGCCGTGGCGTGGGCCCGGACCATTTTTGCATACAGTCGTCCCTCTGCTCGTCCCCCGGCCCATTTCCGACGACCTAATTGAGGCTCGTTTATGGAGAAGGAATTTCGCCGGGAAATTCGGGGACCTCGATCCCCGTTGCCGCGGAGCGTGTGTAAAACCTCGGGGCTCGTTCGAACCGTCCGCGTCGGCAGCGACGCTCCTCGAACGTCGGGCGCGCATTTCCCGAAATAAACGAATCGACGGGGCTCGATGGCGCGCTCGCAAATCCCGCGGCTCGAAAATATTAAGAATTCCACGCTTACAATGTCGACTTAATGGAAGCGCGGGGACGACGCCTGGATCGTGGACGAAGGGGAGGAAGGAGGAAAGACGGGCAGGCGTAAAAAAGGCGGGAGAGGTCTTTTAACAACCAGACTCATTAGGAGCATGCTGCTCACTTTTTACACCGAGACATTTGTAAGCAATACAGACTTCAAAAAACAAACTCTCCTGTCGCAGCCACCGCTGCCTGCGCCGGACACCTCGGTTTGCTCTCTTTTCGCCATTCGCCTCTCGCCCCTCTCTTCCCTCTCCGTTTCCTCCTTCGCGGACGTTTAAGGGTGTCTGGGAGAATTTAAATTGCGAAACGGCCGGCTGCTCGCGAGAAACCCTCCGCCTTCTCTCTCTCTCTCTCTCTCTCCCTTTCTCTATCTCTCTCCTTCTATCTCTCTGCTTCTTTCATCGAGCTCCTGAGCGGCGAGCCCTTTTCTTCGTAATATCCTTGACGACGATGAAATTCATTCACGTCAGTTGCAGCGGATGTCTTCAGTGTGGATTGAATCTAATCTAATCGACAGCTTGTAGTCTTCTAAATATTTACGCGCGCCGGCCTCAGGCCCTTTAACTTGGAGTATTCAACCATCAACCGCAACAGCTTCGCGCGTTTCATTGATTAAGACGTCCCCATTCTTCGATTACCCTGCAGGGGAGCAAGCACGGGGCAGCGCGTCAGCGTTGCGATTCATTATTGCCCGTCCGTTCGAGCCGCAGTTGTCCCCGCGATTCCACGCTGCCTGCTCGCGGTTATATCGCGATATCGACGATTACATCATTATCGCGAGGATTTTATTGACCCGCGGGGCCCGGCGAGTCATCCCCGTCGCAGTTCAGCCGCTGTAAAGTCGTCGGGCTGATTACCATAATCGAGATAAACGATAGATAAACCGGTGTCGTCGCCGTAATTCCTTTGATAAACCGCGGGGGGATCGCTGGCCTACCGGCGGTTTAATGAATTTTTACGGGAAAGATAAACGCCACTGACTTAATAACGTTATCACCGTAAACTCCCGCAATCGCCGTTATAAATTTCATTCCAAAGTTCTTCTTCCACCGAGCGAGATTTGGCCTTCGCAGAGGCCGCTGCGTCGGACCCGCGCCTCCGAGGGGCCAAGTCCGCGATCATCCTCGGAAGGACTCGCAAGGATCTGACAAATTGAACGACGCTGCGCTTTGGAACAAAAGCTACCTGTAAGGTTTCGGAAACCTCGACGCTTTCGCCAAAGAAGAGGATCCAGGGTCCGTTAGCTTCTGTAAATGGGATCCGAGAGCGGATCGTTAAATTAAATTTGGACAGAGAAGCTGTAGGCAGAGGGGAGCGCAGACGTCCGAGTCGGCCGGACTATAATTAACAGCGAAATAACGAGGGAGTTGTCGAACGCGAGTGTAATCATTACGAACGCCCGCGAAACGCCCGAAACATGTGTTCCTCTTCGGCCAACGCTTCCTGTCGTTAAACGTCTGCGCAACTACTCGCGTTTACGCGTGGCAGTCTCTTCGGCGTGTGTTTGTAACCACGCACGGGAAGACTGCGAATTGGCGATGACGAACGGATCCGTTTCTGCCCGCCGGACTCCGGCAATGAAATCAAGAATCGAGAGAGAAGGTTACGCTTCTGGTTCTCACCTCGATCTTCATTTCCTCGACGAATTCGCGGGGCTGCCTCGTAACTTTCCATGGACTGCGAATTCTGAAATCGAGGAACATTCCCATGTTTGATCTCGATTGCTTCCAATCGAGCGCCCCCTGTCAGGCATCGAAATAACATTGCTCTTTGCAACACAGTCAATGCCAAATTCCAGCTCGTCAATCGCCGCCCGCTGTGCACACAGCGTTATCCAATGTTTCTCATTAAAATTATTCACGGCTACCTATTAAGATGTATCAGAGGCAAGCGGCGGTATCAGTGGTATCGGTCGGTGTAACTTTTCATGGCCGAAAACAGATGACGCCTAGCTTGACACCTCTAATTAGCCAGCATTCTCGCAGGCCTGTTTAAGCTAGCAGCCTTTCCCCTTGCAAATCAGAGTAGAATAGCTCGTCGCGTCCTTCTGCCGGTAGAAAAAGATTCGAAACGAGTCTTTAAGAGACGCTCGGCGACCATTCATCTCTGAAACGTCCGAAGCTAAACATAGGCTTTGAAACGAGCCGAGGGACGCGTTTTACGAGCCCCGTACCATCTTGCACAGATAACAGAACAAGGGGTATTCTTTCAGGCCTACGGAATAATGGCAATCTAACGTGCATGTGCATCTTGCTTCCACCTTGCTTGCAACCTGCATCGATGACGTCCCCGCCTGCAAACTCTTAATACCTTGAATAGCAGTCGAGTAAGTTTAAACTTCTTAAAGGAACGCGTCGTCTGCAGGAATTTCCTAAAGTGTCGTGGAATGCCGCGAGGGATCATCCGTGGAAATGGGAAAAACTGGCAGAGGAGAGTAATATGGTTAAGCAGAAGTGTCGCGAGTTCGTTCCGCGAAACGATTTCTGCGATGCTTCCTGGAGCCCGCGGAATAATCGGGATCGGCTGATGCCGCGCGAAACTAACGAAGAAAAGGAATAAGCGCGAGAGCTAATGAAGTGGGCCCGGGACAAAAAGAATTCGATGCGCGGGGACGAGCTGCGGCTGCTCGAGTTGCCGGCGTAACGAGGAAATTAGCGCTAATGCGACACGGTCTAGCTCGGGCTCGCGCTTTTTATTCGCGTCCCGGAGAAACGCTAACAAGCCCCGGCCGCGTTTTGCTAAATCACCGGGATGAAGTTTCCCCGCGGCGCTTTCCTTTTCTCTCGCAATTAACACCTGGAAAAACCTGCGCGCCGCTTCGGCTCACCTCGACGGGAAAAAACTTGTGTTATTCGAAGAATAATTTAGCTTCTGGGAGAGCAACACTTTGCTTGACTGATTACGGAGATATCTGGGATATCTGTTGATATCCGAGTACCAGAGTGACACTTGAGTATCTGTAAAGAAGCTGCTTCGACAGTAGCTTACTAAAGTAGGTAGTTAGGCGTGATCGAGGTGGAGCGAAGTAGTGGCGAGTGAAACTCGATCAGCCATTATCTTGTTCCGAAATTACCCCGGGCGAGGATGCGAAAAATCTCCCGACCCATCAGATTTCTTTCGCGCGTTTCACGCGACACTGGCGCTAATTACGACGCCTCGTGACAGGTGCAATTTGCGAGATGACCGTCGAGGCGGTCCATGAAATTCAAGAAACACGAACGGCCCGCTGCAGCTGCGCCAGTTACGCCTCCGTAAACGTGTTTACGAAAACGCGACGGCTCGTACGTCAGTCTGGTCGTTAGCACCGCGTAATTGCCCGAGCCGCGATTAATACGTATAACGAATTAAGCACGGGCAACTCTTTGCACGTCCCCCTCTGTCTGCCCAGTTGCTTCAATTCTGCAAAACTTTCGAGTAGAATGTTGCCGTCCGTGCACGGACAAATGTCGTGTGACAAAATTGGAATTGCAGTGAAATGGAGGCGTGGATCGTGAAAGGAAAGGCGAGTTTTTCGTCGGTAGTAATTTTCTGGTCGCTTGCCGGCGCGGTTATATTTAATGCTTTAATCTGGCGGGGCGTCGGGCGATCTAAACACGCGATAAATCTGTGGACGGGGAGACGGCTGAAAAAGCGGCAACAAAACAGCTTTTCCAAGCGGAAGCGTTAAGTGGCGTCGCGGAGAGAGCCGCGCGCGAGCTTCCGTGCCCGGCCATTAACGATCTTCGCGCGCACTCTACTTGAGGCACCCCTCGGCGGCCTCGATATTAATGATTTCCCAAAACTCTCGAGCCGTGTGAAAACTGCTCGCGGCGATCATGGACTTGACGGCTCTCCTTTCACCACTCGAAGGCACGCCGGTCGGCCACTTCGGTACCGCCTCTCTCACGGGCCTCTCGCAGCTGCACTCGCACCTCACAATGACGTTCCGTGCGCGAGATCGGTCGTTTATGACCGGAGGAAAAAAAGGGGCCACGGGAAATGGGATGCGCGGTAAGTTCAAGGAACACACGACTCCGTAAGGCAAACGCACTTAATTCTTGGGAGGATGCGACCGCTGCGGGTCTGATTAAGAGCGGAGGCGATGCTGATGGGAGGACTCGAGGTGCATCGATGCAATTCCCGGGTTCCCCGGAAGAGAGGAGGCTGGAGAGAGCGGAAGCGGGCTGAAACAAATGAACTATTAGAGTTGCTGCGTAGCCTGGAAGAAAGGGGCGGAGTGGTAAGCCAGTTAAGGGCTACAAGTATATACACGGTGCGCCAGGAACATATACCGAGACGTATATACTTGTTAGCCCTGGCTGGCTAGGCGCCTCTCTAACTAGCCACGCATGGCGAGCACGTGTGGAGGTGTCGACTGCCCTAGCGCCCTCCGCGCGACCCTTTCCCTAGACCGTGACCCTCCACCCCCTTTCTCATTCTCGTTCCACCGTGCCTCTTCGCTCGGCCCTTTGCGTCGCCGCGAGACGCTCCATTTCACGAGCCATGAAATCCGAGCGAAAATATTTGGGCGCCTCGCGCAATTGGCCGCGGCGACTCCGTCACGAGCTCCATATCCGAGCGAAGCTATATCCGAGCGAAGCTATAAGGTAAAGGCAGGTAATATGGAACGGCACGTAACATGGAACTTCGTAAAATTTCGATAACGAAATAACGAACTCTTCAGGCAGTCGTGTATTCTAGATCCCTAGACACAATAGACGATGATACTGACAATTGAGTATCACTCGGGCATCCATTATTGAAAGAGAAACGTTTATATTTTTCGTGGGGGGTGAAAGTTTCTGAAAAGTGCATCAAACAGCTAAATATTGTAGTGAAGTTGTGTTACAAAGTATTATTTTCACATAATTTATCGTTAAATATGTGTGTGCTTGATTATTCAACAATTGTTTACCAATATAGTTACTTTCTTCTTAGTATAATTCTTAATTTCTTGTCGGAGCATGTGTGCACGTAATATGGAACATACCGAGTAACATAGATGAAGTTGATAATGATGAAGACGATGATGCGAAATGCTTATTTTGCGATGGTAATTATAAAAATAATGACAATGAAAAGTAGAAAGCAGGAATAAATTCCAAAAATGATGTATATTTATTTATTTGTATCTTCTACTTAATATAATCTTCATTTTTAGTAAAAAAAAGTAAAGATTTTTTAGATTTCTTTACAAATTTCCTAAGTGTTCCATATTGGAACCCATTTTTTCGAACGGCCGATTTTCACTCTTTTCAGTTTTTTTACTATACTTGCAAAACAATTGGATTTTTTTTACAGTTGACGATGTAAATATGATTATGCATCAGTTCCTTCGTCCCCTCATGTCAGTTTTATTAAAAGAAAAACAAATTCCCCTACTTTTGACAAGCTTTTGAAATCAGATGTTCCGTATTACCTGCCTTTACCCTATCCTCGACGTCTTAGAGTCTCAGAGTGATCCCCTCGAGAATAATTCAAGGGTGTTAATCGTGTTTGTTTCCCATTCAACCCGTTACATACTGCTGCTAAGGGAGAGTGATGTTAAGGGTAGATTTATATTCCATTTTCATCTGTATAGCTGCGATCGCAAAGTTCCCGATAAAAGGGAGAGCCTTAAAATCGAATAGATGAAAGGGCGAAGGCAATGGGGCGCAAGGACGATCCTGCCAGCCAGGGGTGGCAGCACCCCGCCTCGAAAGTCTCGGTACGTCTTAAGCCAGTTACTCGGGGATTTCCCGCGGAACTCTTTGAAGTTTCGAGGAGAAACCGACTGGCGGCGGTTATCTGCAGGGTGTATTCTAATTTCAGCACGGTGCTGCGATGAAATTGACCGTCCCGGAGACACGCCAACCGCGAAGGGGACGGTCAATTGTCGCGCTGCTCGGGGATCAGCCGAGCAGGGAAAGCGGCTTAGCGGGGGGGAAATGAAATTTAATTAACTTGAAACAACGGGAAATTATCGAGCATTACACGGTTCTCGATGCGGCACGCACGCGCTTAAGCCTTCCACGCGTCTTATTCGATTCTGAAGAGCTTAAACATCTTCTTCGTACCACGTTCCTAGCAAACCATCGCAATTTAAAGTTTCCCAAAGCAGGAGGTCTCGAAATCGTGGAATTACTCGACGTGAGATTCGACGTGAAATGGCTCGTACGAACCGCGAGGGGTTCGGGAGGGTGGAAGGACAAGGCAGAATGGATAGGCGCGGGGGTGGATCGAGCGGTAGGCCAGAGTAAAATCGACGAGGGGGTGGGAAGGTGGACGGGACGCGCAGGTTCGCCAATACAAAAGGGGAAGCTGGAGATTACGATCTTTCATTCGTCCGCTCGTTCCAATTATTTTGTCCAATTAAAATATCGATTTTCTCCCCCATCGCAGCGCTCGCCTTTCGACTGCGTCCGTGCCCTCCTCCCAACCCCCCGTCTGCCTCCACCAACGGTTCTGCACCCTGTTCTCCAGCGGACATCCCGATGGACAGAGGCGGACGCAGATGCTTTAGAGCCCTGGGTCGAAAGATTCGAGGGAATTAATGTTTCTTTTTCTCTGCCATGTGAAAGTGGGAAAATGTAAGGTAGTGGAAATTTAAGGGCGAGTTAAACACTTCGTACGAGTGAAAGTAGTTGCCATCATTACGAAAGCCCCTGTGTATCATTTCTGTCTCCACTTTCAACTCCTCGCCTCCCAGCAACCAACCGCGCCATTTCAGCTGCAATATTCAATTATTGACTATCGGGAGATGGAGTTGGGCGGAAAGGGGGAGCGAAGGCGCTGCACAGTGGGGAATTTTTGCGATTTTATGGCCAAAACAACAGAAATTAAATTTTTGAATTTTACAAATTTAATACAAATGTCAAATGAAGAACTATATCCATTTTCGTGGTCAAAAACTGAAAACTTATTTTTAATATATAAAATTCAGCACTTTTACGTTCTAATATATGAGAAACTAAATTATCCGAAGAACAGCACTTACAAAAATTACGAACGATAAAGATTTTTTTATTATTTACATTTATACACTTTTTGCTTTATTCGAGCATGCCTCTACTACAGTGCAGCAGAGCATAGCAGAAGGGTTATCGCTTCTGACGACAAACAAACATACATAATACAAACAATCAAACAGAGGATCGAAGCTGAATAAAATCGTTTAAAAAAGAATAAAAAGGATTGTAATGTATAACGTTTTGGCCATAAAATCGCGAAATTCCCCCACTGTGCGCTGTATCCACGCTGGTTCCAATGACGCGGGAATGCCTATCCAGGAAGAGACGATAGGCTTCCTGGTTGAAATCTGAAACAAACGAGGCACGTTCCGTCCGTCCGTCGTTGCGGTTGCGATCGAAAGGGGAGTCGGATTCCAAACGGTCGTGGTGCTCCCCGCCGAGATGCTGGACGTGGTCTCGTTTAAATCGAAACGACCAGCGCAACTAATCGAGGAGAGACGGGGGATCGTAAAGTGTGATTTTTGGATCCGTGGTCCCCACGTGGGTGTCTTCGATCCGATTTTTCTATCCTCCTTGCCCCGCGTATGCGACGTTGGATCGGAGGATCGTGGAGCACCTTGTTCTTGCTTTGGGGATCCAACGACTAGGGACGTTGATGTTCTTGGATTCGTTTAGAGTACCACCGACCGAGGGACGAGAATTCCCTCCGGTGTCCGCGCTAATAGGATTTGTCGAAACGACGATGTAAATTATCGCGGTGGCAATCGATCACAAATGTTTCGCGAGGATGGAGCGCTTCCCTCCAAACGAGCATGTATGCACTTGTCTTTTTACGGGGAGAAATTATCCTTCTAAACGGCTATTAGAAACGACCAGCGAGTGGAAGTCCTCTGAGAATAGACGATCTAATTCCGTGAACGGGGGGAAGCGAGGAACGGTGAAAGCACCGGCAGATGGGGCGGGAGAGGGGCGGGGAATGAGAGAAGCAGGAGACAGACCACCGTGATTGCAATTTTAACGCCAATTTGACTTGAATCTCTTCTGGACGAAAGAAATAGTGTTTTCATGCTCAATATAGCGGCGAGCTAATAATTAACGGCCAAGCCGTGGCACTTTGTCGTTCCTCTGTACAGGGTGTCCCTGCCGTACTGATTCGACAAGCCGAGGAAAGTCGCTTTTCCTCGTTGCTTTCCAAAGAAGATCACACCATCCGCTTTCCGTCAGCGATCAATCCCAGACACAAATTCCAAAAATTTGATTCGAGACACCGCTTCATCGAGACCCCAGAGTTTCGACACCGTCTACTCGCAAGGTTCCTCTTTCAAACTTCCTCGTGCCAGGCATAATCCAACAAGGTACAGGCACGCAAAATGTCGCGAGCAGACTTTTCTCCTAGAAGGGAACTGACATGGCGAAAACAGAAAAGGTTAAGCGAAACTCGGTGACACACCGTGTACGTGTACCGAGTGGGTCTTGAGGAGTTAGCGGGTGGTCCTCATTATGTCGGCTACCCCACCGCTCGCTCGTCCTATCTATTTAACGTATCGTTTGCCTTGGTAACCATCCAAATTGGCCCATCCCTCTCTATGCGCTGCCAGGGCGCATCTCCCGATCTCACTCGTGTTCTCCTTAATTATTGGGAAGCCGATGTTTAATAACGGCCGTCCCGCCGCCGCGACCTTTAATAGAAAACACGCGTTTCCTGCGTGCCGGGCTTGACGTCAGGGGAAGCTTGATTGCTAGCGACAAGCCTCGTCTCATTTATAGAAACGATTAGCGACGGGATCAAGCTCGATCTTTGCTCACGAGTTGGAATTAATCCGATGCTTCCGCGCCGCTCCAGCGAAATCGAGTTGTACTCGTTAGGGTGGACCCTGGAGATCGATTGGATCGCGGGGTTAGTTATCCGTGGGACGGATACGAGAAGTTGGAACGATTGGATGGAGTTCTCTGGATCGCAATGGGTGCTTCTCGAGTTTATACTCGTCTTATTAAAGATCTGTGTAGGTAGAATTGGCAGGATGCTAGTTGTGTCACTCTTAAGGGGGGTGGCCACTGTAATGGTCTGAGAAGTAAGGGTGTTTTTGGGAATTATTTTCAACCAAATAACGCAAGTGAATCAATGTATTGTTTAGTATAGTTAATATGTACGTATCGAAGGGTAAGAATTTTTTTTTTCAATCAAATTCATAAATCCGTTTCCTGTATACTCTTCGTGAAAATTTGCGCTGCGGCAAAATCGTGCTTGTCGCGTTGACAGCGCCCAGGCCACAATTTTGATAAACAAATTAATACAATTTTTATATTGATGTTTCTGATTTTCTCCTTTTTTTGTAGGAAAAATATGTTTTATCTTTTTTCAAGGATTTATATCGAAAATGTGTTCCCAATACACGGAGGGGAATAGTTTCCTACAGCTTCCTGTAAATTTTCATTCAAATCGTTGGAGCGGTTTTCGAGATTTTATGTTCACCGTTTTGGAAAACGTAGTTTCTGGGAAATCGCGTTTAAACTTGGACATCGTTATCCGATCTCATGCGCAGGCTCGTACATTTTTTACTGTAATTCGTTCAATGTTTGGAATTTCAGGATCCGGTTGCGCTTCAAATACGTAGAAAAGATGTAGCTAGCGGAATATGCAAACATCCTAAAAATCAAATTTGGAAAATTTTGAGGGTAACCTACCCCCTTAATTCCATCCCCAGAAATTCACACGAATGTCTACCGATCTTTTGCAACCTTCGTGCCCAGGAATCACGTTTTTCCCGTCTCGTGGAGGAGAACTACTTCTGGTCGAAGTGTGACGCGGTTACCGCGGAATTTCATCAGTTTCGAATTGGCCGCAACTTGGTATTTCCTGGTGCCACTCGAATATCATCGCGACGGATCTATTTCGAGGGAGCTGCGGCGCGCGGCGACGAATAATCAACCTCTTACCCCCTTTCTTCTTTCCAATATCCCGTTATCGTTCCGCACCCGGCCGAGGCGAGCTCGCCCATTAAGAATGACGAGATTGATACCTCCGCGGGAATAAATTCCGAAGTGAATGGCCTGTGAAGTGTGAAACGGCCGGCGGGGGCAGCGGAAGATAGCGAAGTGCTTTGTAAACCACTTTACGAGCCCCTTTATTGCGCTCGTGATTCTTCGTGATTGACCAACGGGGGCCGTCCTCTTATCACTCGCTCGTGATTGCACCTATTTGTTTTGCGGGCAACTCGGATCTAAGAAAAAGCCTGTAGAACAGCGCCGCCGTACTCGGAAGAGCCGAGGAGTTTCGCGAACTCGCGCGCGGCGGACGCAGACGCCGGGGGAGGGTGCTGCAAAGTGGAGCGTTGAAAAATTCAATAAGCCATAACGGCACGATAACGCGCGCATAAACCGACACGCCGGGGCAATACACGGGGCGATCTGTCCGCGCGAAACTACGGTACAATTACCGTTTTAATCTGCAGTTTCTAGCGCCATAAATTGCCGGGAGTTTACATCGACACCGACAAAGGGAGCGAGGCACGCGGAGCGCGGAGACGGCACAGGGAAGTTCGCGGGATGAAATTTATTGCCGGAGCCAATTCCGCGCAAATGGAAGAACGTCTATGAGGTTTTATTCCGCCGGCGTTATCGACAGCTTCAATCGGGCCTCCGGCTTTGCTTTCGGTTATCGCCGAGTCGCTTGCATCCGCGGCACAATTAATTGCCGTCCATGCTTCGCCCGCACGGGAAAATCCGTATATATCGCCCTCGGTCTGGGAAATTAAAAACCTTCCAGGCGATCCTCCGCTCGCGCTCTCTCTGTTTTTTTTTTCTCCATTACACGATGGATGTTAACTGCGACTGTTACTCCAGCGAACAGTGAATCACTGTTATATAGTTGGCGATGGTATATAGTTTTATAGAGTAACGCTTGATAAATGGCCCGGCGATAGTAAACAGTCGCAACGGATGGGGTGCCGGTCCAAGTATGTCTAGAGCGGAGAACTAGAGTGGAGGTGGTCTTCAGGCACTCCGAGGAGACTGCGTACTCGAGGAAGATAGTCGAAAGCAGAATTCTCTACAATTTCGAGCGGCTGAAACGTCTACAGCTCGAAAAGGCGACGCGCCTCGGTTCCACGGCGTGACAGACAGCTCGCGAGAATGGAAATGAACGGCTTGCATCGATTCCGGCAAAGATATCGATCCTCTTCGCAGCGGGCGGATGAGGTGCCAGTCGCGAGACGGCGGAAGTTCGCGCGATGAAATTTACGGCTGCAGCCAATTCCGCGCGAATGGAAGAGCGTCTATGGAGGTTTTATTCCAGGCTCGGCTTTATCGGCACCCCCTATCGACGGGCATTTGTTTTTGCTTATCGCGGAGCTACGTGACCGGGGAGAGCCACCCCGTAAATATGACGGACGGATGCGAAGATGGGATCTCAGCGGCGTCAGAACAAACGAGCGGGCCGCGGAACGGTGGCGGCCGAAAATCTCGACGGCTCGATTTAGGGGGATGAACGGCCGAGAGCCGAGCCACCGAGCAGCCGAGGGCCTGCTCTCGCGGGTTCGACTGCGAATCGATATACCTGGCTGCGCGAACAAACGAATTCCACGGAGGAAAGGGCTCTCGGAGCAAGCTATGTTCTTGACCCTCTTCAATCACCGATTCGACACTCCCTACCACCGTCTCCACCTGGGTCCTCTGGATTAAATCCTCGCGTTGGACCCTCCGTAGGTGAGCCGACGGCAAGACTCACTTGTCAGTTGATTATGACAGGGCACTCGACGCCTGAAAGTGCAGTGACCGCGAAAACACAGACGGCGGGGTAATTTCGCAGAGCCGTGGTTCCAGCTAGCGGAACGTCGAGGTGGATCAATAACGAGACGACGATCGACCATTCCCCAGCCGAGCCCGCATTTTTTGGGCCTTAATCACCGGCCCTAATTGGTCAATTACGCTCATTACCGTCTCCGATGTAGAGAGACGAGTCCGACGATAAAATCTCCCCCTCTCTCTGTCTCTCTGCAGACCGAAGCCCCCACCAGCGGGCTTCCATCCACGGTAATCCCTGCCCTGCATGCCTCCCCTGAAACGGCCGGGTCGCTGTTTGCAAGAGAGAAACTTATCCCCTGGCTGGGAAAAATCAACGGGTCTATAGTCTCGTTCAGCTGGCGAAGTAACCCAGCCAGGAGGGCGGGCCTACCCGAGCCATGCCCCCTTCTGCCGTATCCAGGCCTCGCCCACTTTTGGATTTCCCCTTTCTCACGCTTTCTCCCCCACCGCGCCGCTCTCGTTATGCTCGTCTCTTTTCAAGCAACGCGATCGGAGCCCCCACTAGAACGGCGCCTCCACCCGCAAAACGAAAAAGTCCGAGCGGCGCAGCCGACGATGGTCAAAGTCAGTCCACACGGAGAGCTCGAGTCGAGTAGAGGCTAGTAGAGGTCAGCTGGCCGTAGATCCATCGATCCGTCGATCCTGCCACCTGTCAAACGCGCGACAGCTCCTTCTGGACGAACTAGTGACACCTCGCGCGACCACCGCTCCAGACACTGGACCCAGCGGACGCCGTTCCTTCGGGATTCCATCAGCTAATCACGCCGTGACAGACTATCAGTGAGAGTATACCAGTCGTTGGTAGATCCGAGGACACCTCGGCTAGCTTCCAGATACCAGTGAGAGACATTTCGCCGAGTTTCTGGGAACATGAGACAGTAGGGACCCAGAGTCTCCGATAGAGTGATTCAGTGAGGAGTATAGGTTTATCCAGGGTATCAAATCGCGGTTCAAGAATGACAGTAATCAGGATGACCTCCCCGGTGACGCCTCCATCGACCAGTCCAGGCTCAAACGAGGCTCAAGCGCCCCAGGCGACCTCGAAACCTGTGCATCGATTGAGCTTCTCCGTCGCTGCGCTACTAGCCGACACCAGGAAACCCGATTCTAAACCGGAGACCCCGTCAGTGTCACCTAGATCGTCGCCGATCTCCTCCTACTCGCCGATCAGGCAGGAGCACCTGATCACGAGCAATTCGACGCTGCAGAGGTACCCAGCCGACTACAGAGCGAGGTATCTCTCGGTGTCTCCCAACGTTCACGATCTGAGGACCACACAGTACTCGTCCTGCGAGTCCCCCAGGAGTGCGATCGACGCCAGACTGTCGACCAGATTCTCTGACACGGAGCTGGACAGGATAGACACCCTTGGCCAAAGATCTGCCTCCAGAACCCTCGACTACCTGGCGCAAACTTCAACAGACTCCACGCCGACCTCAGACGCAGTGGCACGTTCCTCGCCCCCGAAGGTCTCCGCTGTCAGTCAGTCGGAGTTCGGCTCCCAGTCACCGAGAAGCAGCTCGCACGAGGCTCGCTCCAGATGCTCGGAGACAGAGGACATAGAGGACGAGGACGAGAACAGCCTGGTGGACGTGGAGGACCTGCAGCACCAGCAACAGAGCAGCAGCCCCACGCCGGTCAGGCCGACACCAGCCTACATCGGCGGATTCTCCAGTCTGGGCAGCATCTCCGGCATTCCACCCAGCCTCCATCCGGCGGTTTGGGGTGGCAGTCATCAGGGTGCGGCCGCGGCCGCGGCAGCTGCGGCCGCCACCTTCTTCCCCTCGCACTTCTCTCATCACGCGCCGCTAAATGGTGAGTACTTTGGTCCGAAACGGAGGCTCACGGCTCTGTTTGCTCGTTTTCGTCGTCGCCGGAGCTATTTGCCATTTGCCGGGGCGACGACAACCGCGTTCGGTCCGTCTTTGAGCCGCTGGCTGGCCGCCAATCGACGCGCGCTCTTCTTCGTCGTCGGATTCTTTTCGTGGTTCGCGTCTCGCCCGAAACTGGTCCGATTGTAAACTCGTTAAGCTGCCCCTCGAGGGCCTCGTTTGGGGTCCTGCTTCAGTTGCCCGATCGTGAACGCGGCCGCAGCCGCGGTTCGTTCAATGAAGCCGACGGCCTCCACATTCTTTGCTTTTCTCGTCCTGTCGCGGATATTTTTGGGATCAAATTGGACGGTTCGGTTAAACGGAAGTAGGGTCGACGTTTGCTCACCTCTGAGCTTCCTTTTTCTTCTACTTCGATTGGAGCTACCACCTTGGGCTAGGATTTACATGCACCCTGAGGTGCTGGGTGATCGAGAATTATTTTGGATTGAGGCTGCGACGTTGAGTATAGGATTTTAGGGTAGAAAGTAACGCGGAAATTATGGAAGGCAATGAAGTCAGGCTGCGACTTTAATTTGAACTTTAGGAAATGCTTCTGTGGTTGCATCGGTGCGAAGGTGGGACAGAGGGATCGCCAGGCGTTAATAGATAAATTGAGACGATCTATCGACGCGCCGCGGGTATTTGCAATTCAATTATGGCACGAAACCTACTCACCTAAAATCGCCGCGAAAGGAATGCAGTTCTCGGAACGCGGCGGATGACTCGCCGCGATTGAATCATCGTTAACACTAATTATTGAGGTCGCGGCTTGATAATTGCGGCGGGGCTCTCTCGTTAAAGTGGCAATCAAAGTTTTCTCGCTTCGTCAGATCGCCGTTGGCTGCACGGAGGTAGAATAAACGAACAGAGGGCCGGTTCTTGTCGTGCCCGAGGCATCCGGGCGACAGGAACAATGGACGATTATTGCAAAAAGGTGTTGCAATCGCAAATGGAACACCTAAAGATGGAAAGTCCATCCATTCCACTCGTTCGCAATCGCTCTTTGGTCGTTAGAAAACGATAGCCCGAGGAATTCCCATAGCTTCCCCCGAGAAAATAATTCTCCAAACGCCCTTCTTCTCTTTCCTCGAATTCTTTGAACTTACACCTTGAACCATGTGATATACTGAACACCATGTGCAGCAATTTACACACATGCAAGAATTTATAAGACCTCTCTGGATAAGAATCGAATTCTAAGGGTCGAGAATCAACGTAAATGTGGACATGACTTTTTAGCTAGGCTACAGTATCTCCGTATCAATTTATAGATCATTGTTGGACAATTGTGCCGCAATTTAGGGTGGCTGGAGTGCGGAATACAATCGACCATAATCGCTAGGCGGCGAAACGGGCCGGAGGCAAGGCAGACGAGTCATGTAGGGGGGAAACAAGCGTAATTTTGAAATATGGCCTCTGGTGGAGGGTGTTCTCCCGTAGATTGCGTAACCCTTCAAACTTTACCGCTCTCCAGCTTGACTATTCTTGAAAAGGGGCGGAGAATAGGGGTTGTCTTCGCGGATGGGAGAGGAACGATGATAAAACGCCATTTATGTCTTCCATAAAGGGGCATTCAGAGGGAATTTCCAGCAGAAAAGAGGAGCGCTTTTTAAATTGGATAATAATCGGTGCAGGAGAGACCGGGGCTAGTTGACTAATTTTTAATATTTCTAATTTTTATAAATATGCCACTGGTATTTTGTTGACTTGTTGCACACCAAAAGTTTACAAATTTCATTAGGTATGCAGGCTTAATTTTTAAAATTGTTTTAATTGAGTCTAGGTTTTAGTTTTTATTATATTTAGAGTAGTGAGACGAATAAGTAGATGGGGTTAGTTGACTTAACTTTTACTTTTCCATCAATATATACGAAAGGCGTATATATATGCAGCCATTTCCATCAATATAGTATGCGAAAGACGTACATATATATCCTACGACCAATAAATTTTTAAAAAAAAAATTTCACTCCTTCACACTGTTATTTTTTTATTAAGTATCATGGTGTTAGATACTGTAATTATTTTCTACTTGTTTGTTATGGTCTATTTGGAAGGCCTGAGAGTTTGAAGGAAGGATAGGGTGATTTGACCAGCTAAACTCTTTGCCTCGACTGCATCTTGAGGATAAAAAGCGCAATTTTTGTAGTGGTATTCCTATGCTTAGTCAAGTAACCCCGTCCGACATTGTCAACATGTTAAGGGTCCTACGTACAAAACCTCCACGCACCAGATAAAATAAAATACCCTAAATTATAGTCAATGTATCAAGTTTCCACAAAATATTCATGAAAAAACATCAAACAATACTTAGTGAACAAAAATTCAGAAATAGTCGAAGGAAAAATATTTTCTTCCCGCCTATCATTTTAGATTTTTCATTCTCACTGATAGATCACGCAAGTTTTTGTCACGGTGACACATGAAATGGACAGATGTTCATTCATATGCTTTAATATCGCGAATCGCAGCATAATTTATTCCGTAATACAACAATTAAAGGGAATTAGTCAACTAACCTCGTTAGTCAGCTAGCCCCGGTCTCCCCTACTGTTTCGAGAACTTAGATTTCCATTAATCGAGCGAGCAAACGCTCATGCGTTATTGTTTATCGATCGAATGGGCTAATAAGAACGTATTAGAAATCGTGGCGCATGAAAACGTTGCGCAATCCGGCAAAGAGCGGCCGATCGCGACTTCACTTTGCCTTTTTCTCAATACAATTGGCACTGTTTCAGATATCTCCGCGGGATCAGCTAATTATTTCAGTAATTTCCATTAAAATCGACCCGAAAGGGTAACGAGGGTTCTTTTCACCGTGTGCCCGCGGCTGGTTCGCATGAATCGATGCATTCAATGCGATTCTTTACCCACTGCCAACAATTCACACCGCCCCGAACACCGCGGAATTCTAAAATACCGATACCCTCCCCGTCAACAAAGTCCGCGCCCAACAGCTCCCATTCATCTTCAACTGCCCAAACCCTCGACTACCCTCGGGACTCTAAAATTCTCTGCGAACAAAAGGGCACGCTAACGATCCCGAAAGCGAAGACCGAACGATAGTCGAGATTACCCCGATCAATTACAGCAAGCGGAAGCTCACGATGACCGACTCGATCGTTTGCTAAACGCTCGACGGGGATCGTTACGCAACGGTCCAGCCGAGGATCTCTCCCGAGATCCGAGATCCTCCTCCGCTCCGGATCATCCGTGGATTCGCGGAACGCGATATCTCCGCGGGATCAGCTAATTATTTCGAGCGGCGCGTTCCCGATCGCGTAGCCGGATTAAAATCGGCGGCCCAGCGTTTTCGGTGGCCGCCGCGAACGCAGAAACAAACGAACGATGGGAAGTGGACGGGACAGAGAGGGGGAGTGAGAGATCCTCGGAATACCGAGACTAATTGGGACCCTTGGAAAGCCGTAGCGAGAGAGAGGCAGCCAGCGAAAGAGGCAGAGAGCGAGAGATCAGCGCACAAAGGACGATTCTCCTCCGTGAAGAGTGGTTGTCTCGGAATCGCAAAGCTCTGTTCGCGAATCCCGAAGCAGGAAGAACGTGATTCTCTCAGGGGGGTTTGTGGGGCAGGAGAAGGCGGAGTAGGAGGAGGGTGGGAGGTCTTGGTGAAAATTTGAAATTCAGAAGCGACCGCCAAGAGGCCGAGGACGAATCCTCCATGGCCTTTTGTCTCGTCTCGAGATCTCTCTCGTTTCTAGAGCCGTTCACCTCCGCTCTACAAATCTGTCAATTGTCTCGAGACAAATCTCGGGGAATATAACCGATATATCCTGACGCGATACTCTCTCCCGCCTATTCTCTTTCCCCACCCTGCGAAACTCCCTGTATTCGATTGTTTTGGCTCGTTGTATAAGCTGGGAGAAACTGTGCTTGGAGATCTCTGGAGGATCATTTGGTTTGTCGCTGGGGTGCCGAGTGGAGGGTGAAATTGTTGGGTACACTCTTGGAAGTTTACAGTTTCCCTTTCATTTGGTAGGTACACAAGGAGGAATCTCAACATTAATCTTAACAGTTTAAAATCGACTTAGCAAGCTGTCTCTCAATCGTTCTCCAAAAGAACTACGAATAAAAGAGGGCCACAGTCCCCGATCAGTGTCAGGTCAAAATGTCCACGCGATGCCCCATCGCTGCGAGAAATTTCGTCGCAAAACGTGGCGCAACATCGCCAGCAATTGTCGGGGGCGCTCGTAGTCGAGAGGCCTGAACGACCGCGGCGGCTAGAAAAGCGTCGGAGGCGGTCGTAAAGGCGAATTATTCGGTCGTCACGTAAATGGGCAGCGCGCTATTATCGCCCAGCAGCTTTCTACGGGACGATACCTATATCGCCGCTAATGAATACAAGCGGTAGCGTCGGAGGAACAATTCGCGGCCGGAATCTTGCGGTCGCTTGATAAAAAGGTAATGAGGCCAGTTTGCGGCGCCGTCCCGACGGGAAAAATTATGGATTGACCCCCTAAAAACTGCCCTGGCTCCCGTGATCGGCAAAAACAGGACGTTGCGGTCGGCCAGGGTTCACGGCGACTCCCCTGAACCCTTGGGAGGGACGCGTATCGTCGGTCGTTCCGACGGGGGTGAGCGGGGCGAAGTGGGCGCGTGTAACCTCGAGCGTGAACCATCCTGTGCTGTTTCGATTGCAGAGAACGGAGAACCGGCCAAGATCAAGTGCAACCTGAGGAAACACAAGCCGAACCGGAAGCCGAGGACACCTTTCACCACGCAACAATTGCTGGCGCTCGAGAAGAAGTTCACGGAAAGGCAATACCTCAGCGTCGCCGAGAGGGCCGAGTTCTCATCCTCCCTTCATCTCACGGAGACCCAGGTGAGTGTCGAGACGTTTCTGCTTTGCCCCAACACGCTTTTCCCTTTACCATACTCTGGCCAGTCCTACCCTGAACCCCGGTGACCCCTTTTTCAAAGCACACTCCCGTTAGCTATTATGGCACCGGTCATTTATCTATCGCAATTATGAAACACCAGGTATGTCGACTAGTCCCGATTCCTAGTTTCGCATGGAGAGTTTCGCGGGACCTTTAAACGTAGCCTCGCGTGGTTTATTATCGTCTACCGTTTCCAACGTGTCAGCGAACCTCCGACAATTACGTTTTACGATGAACGTTTCCCATTTAGCGGTGACGTTAACCGAGACCTCCGTCCTCTTCATCCTCGCCGGCCAGTTCAAGGGTCTCTCATTTAAACAGAGATCTCGGCTCGATGTTGCCAGATGCGGGGTAATTAGCGCGCGTAAGCGTGCAGTATCCACGAACCGCTGGCGAAGAACACGGCTAATTTTATTAATAGAGTACAAATTGCCCTGAAACGCGCCTCACGATACCGCGCGATGACCGACCAATTATCTCTGGCCGGGCTCCCCTGTGCGCTCGATTCCCGAGATACGGTTCCGTTCGCGTGTCCGTCACCGCGGTCATCCGTTTAACGTTGCTATTGTCGTGAAATATCGCGCGGGAGACGCACGGGCCCTTGGCAAATTCGCTCCGAGCAGTGTCTGCACTTCGTGGGCTACTTGAGATTAGTTTCTAAGTGATTCCTGAGCTTCTAAACACGCTTCAGAACGATGCTTCAACTGTATACATGCCGACGGCTTAGTGCACAAATATTGCACGTTCACTTTTTGCGTTTTAGAGAAATACAGGTTGAAACATGCAATGGTACATAAGATTCAGGGGCATACAGTGAAGGAAAATATAATTATTGACAAATTTATGAAGCAGATATAAATATGGCTTTTATACAGCAAAAGGAAACAGACAAGAACTATTTGTTGCATGTAAAGACTCAAATTTCACAAAAACTGGACATAGAATATTTCTGCACTAAGCCATCGATGTGACTTCCAGAGTCTTCAACCTCCTTTGCGGAGGAACTTGGAAAGATGCACGCGGGTCGCAACAATTCTGCACAGAATCTACGCTAGACCAGTTCGTTCAACACGGTTCATAGATAAAACACTTGAACTAACTTTAGTCCTGCCATAATTCAATTCTCTCCCAAGATCTGACCTCAACTAAGAAGTCACAGTACAGTAGCCCCGAACAAAGTCTCATTCAATGTTAGAAGCCACTTTCCGATCGATTTGCAACAGTAGCCGCGGTTTCGAGTCGCCTCGTTCCTGCGATCGTTCGAACCTCGCCACCAACGATCGTCACGAAACCGCAAGGGAGCCTCGGCCCGCGTAAACGATCGCCGGGCAAAGTAGCTAGCACGTACAAATCGGGACTGTTTCATTGTTGCAGGTGAAGATCTGGTTTCAAAATCGCCGGGCGAAGGCGAAGCGCATGCAGGAAGCCGAGATTGAGAAATTGAGGATGTCAGCAGTTAGGCAACACCACACGGCGCTGTACGGCTCTCATCCAGGTCTGCTCGGCCCGGCCAGCCTCTACCCCGTCGGAATGCTGTCTCATCCCGGTTTAACGCCGCATCATCCGATCTCCCAGCATCCGTCCAGGGAATGAAAGCAACGGGCGGACCTGGAGCCGCGCAGCGACCGGTAGTGGACCGACCTGTCCCCCTCCGAACACATTACTATTTCCCCTGGGAATTGTTCTTCGAGCCGCAGTCGCGGCCGATTGTAGGCAGAGCCTGTCGATCCGCGCGACACGCGGGGAGCAAGTCGACGGAGAACTGGACCAAAGTGGAGCGGATGGACGGTCGCAGGGGAGGAGAGAGTCAAAGTACAATGCATTGTAGAGAGCAGAGAGGCGTTGGGTAGGCGAGCCGAAGTAGAATGAGTCGATACAGGCGAATCGAAGTAGAATGAGTCGCTGGGGAGCCGCGTCGAAGTAGAATGCGTCGACGGGGGGTCGAGGTCCAAGTAGAATGCAAAGCTGAACTCATCGACCAAGTTGCTGGCGCGATGGAGTTGGAGTAAAGAATGGGTAGCTCTCGACTCGATCATCTAAAGGAGACAGAATCCTCTAACGCCTCTACGGCAAGGCGGAGTGCATCGTGATCCTGTGCCAATTTTAGTCGCGTTCCTCCAGAACGTGTCCTGTACATAGAATGTAAATATCGTCGTCCTCGAATCGAACCCCAACGTAGTCTTGTAAATACGATGTTCGTCGAGCAAGGTGGGGCGTAGCCCGGAGCCTCGGGAGCGGTGGGACGCGAGCCACCGTTGCCCTTTTCCAATTTTGTATAAATGTAAAGCGGACGGCCGAGAGAGCAGACGTGTCTATTTAATAAATCGCAATACCGAAGTGACGCCTGTTGATTCTCACTGCCAAGACACCTGTGTCCCAGCCAGTCCCCCAGCGCTGTCTTCAAGCATCCTCGAGAATTTTATAGGTAAGCGTGTCCACGAATCTCCATAAATATCATCCTTTAGATCCATGCTCCGCGGACATTTCGCCGGCGATCGCGGCCCGTACGCTGTTAGGAGACGAAAGTTGGTGGAAGCGCGGGCACGTCATATTAATTAGCATGCGTCGTCGGCCCGTCCGGTGAATGGGTATTGGGAGAGGATTTGCTAATTGAAAAGCTCGACGCTGGTTCCTCGTCGGGCACCGTTTCCCCGGTGTACACGCGCGATTAGAAAGTCGGAATAAATTATCCGCGGCAATTAAACGAATCGATGATCCCGCCGATTCGGGGATCGGTAAATCGGACGAATTTATTTGGTCGTTAATGGCTAATAATCTGGCTGAATGGTCCGGCGGAGTCCACGCGATTTATGATTCGCGTGTTAACGAGCGGGACGGGAAGACGGGGCAGAAGAGACTGCGTAGGCTTCGCAGATGTGGGAGTTCGGAGGCGATTTCGGAGGATTTGTTTCTGTTTGAGGATCCAGGAACTGAGGTCCAGCACCGTGACCCGTTCGAAGAGAAAATCACGTTTTCTTATTAGTCTCTCCGACGAGGAATATTAATCTAATCAATTCGACTTGTTGGCAAATCGAATACACGCAGTTATCTAAATATACGCAACGATGACGCAAGTCGAGAACCTGGAGGACCTCCTCCAGCAAGTTTCAGAATCATCGGGCCACTGATGAACAACAATATTCCCAATTCACCCTGGGCTTCCTCCTCAACCTTACTGTGAGTCATAATTTCCAGAATCTTAGAGTAGGATTTGGTGGATGAAAGGAGCAAAGTGCGATCGAATTTTACACGCAGCTTCGCGTAGAATCTGCGGTTTAGAGTCAGCGCATTTTTTTCCCTCGCAGATCAGAGACACTGTTGCAAACCGGCGTACAGAGCTCTTATCAGAACAAATTGTCGACCTTGTAAATTGCACACTTTTTCTGATACAGATGTTTGCTTAGTAGCTATGAATGGAAACATTTCTGCGCCCGTGTTTACGCAACTTTTTCTCGATACTTAGCGTCCGTGGAATATTGCTCGGCAGAGCTGGCCGTATTTCCTCCAACTCAACGCTTATGACAGTTGAAAAAACGTGTCATACATGCTCCATAAGAATGTATCGACCTTCTTGCCATTTGCGACTACAACAAATCACTCATACTCCACAAGTACTCATTCATAAAAGACAGAACTATAAAGTGTGGCTGTTCGAGTACTCGGAAAGAGCGAGCCGAGCGAGGCTCGGTTTTTCGAGCCGATCGGTTCTTCCGAGTTACTCGGTTTTTACGGGTACTCGGCTCGGCTCGGAACCCGAGTCTCGGCTCGGTCTGAACTTCAAGCTACTCGAATATTCGAGTAAGTACTCGAACAGCCTTACTATAAAGCTCTTCGACCGTAGAATACACAACACGGCGGTCCTCAGAGACTAGCAGCATTCGCGTAACGCGCATAAAGTGTTAATTATGCCTTTCACGAGCATCTATCCCTCCAGAATCTCTCCGTCCTCGATCTCCGCATGAACGACTGTACCAAATAGTCGACATTAGGCTACCGAGCGTACCCCATAAATATCCTCCCTGCCGCGAAGCCAGACACCCTCGAGGGTTGGTGGGAGGAAAGTTGAAAGGACCTGGCGATCGGTAGCTCGGGGTTGAGGGTACGGTAGCATAGGCGAACGGGAAGGTCCGATGGCAATCTCCGACAGGGTAAACATCCCCCTTCCCGTCGCCTTGCTCTGGTCCGCGCGATTACGTCGCGACGATTACGCGGTAGTCGAGAATGGCGTCTCTGTGCGTACATGTCGCGGGAATAAATTAGCCGTGGCAATTAGTTTCGGAATCGACCCGCCCCGGGCGGCCGGCGCCACCATCTTGATTGCACCCGTGGAGAACCTTTAAAGACAGTAGCCAGCACTGTTTGCCGAAAGGCTCGAGAGCGCCGTTCGCGCGGCCTAATTAGCGATGCCCACCGAGATATCGCCGACGTACGCTAATAATACCGGGCATAAATATTCCGAATTTTTTCGTCTGGTGGCCCCGTCCGGCTTCCTCCAGCCCCCTGCCGCCACCCTTCTGCCCGACCATCCCCTTCCTGCTTCCTCCGTCGTTTCTCTCTCCGCTATCCAGCACGCTAATTTCTTATTGTTGCTATCTTATCGCGTGCACGCGCTCCCCCCCGCGTGACCTTTTCTTAGCGCGATTCTTCTCAGCGCAATCGGTAATTGCTTGTGCTGTTTGTTGTTCGCGCGCGGAGCATCAGCGAGCATCGTGTTCGACGAATTTATGGTTATCTCCGCGCGAGGGAATGGGAGTTTCAGTTGTGAAATATGGGCGGCGATTATGGATGGGGATGTTTTTTAAACGATTGCGTAATCTTGTAAGCGTTCATTTAATTGCCACCTCGAGTTCTTTCGTGGCTGGTGTCTTCATTCTTACACCCCCTATTCTATCGCCCCTGTACGAGCACCCCAATCGGATCTCTTCACCCCTATCGGTGGACGTTAAGCTAGTACTTCTCCCTCTAATCGAATAATTAAATGTTCCTCTCGGTCTATTGAACCTGATTGAATCTGATTCAACGAAGCCCACCGAGAAGCTACACCGCTCTGCATGGTACCTCTGCTAAACCAATTGCCTCTCTCCCAGCAGTTACCCCTTCGAGTATCCACTCGTCAAGAAAAGTCGCAGGCAGCATCGATTTAACCGCGTCCTGGCCGAAACTACGAGTCACCCAGCGGTCCCACCGCGTCGAGATAAAATTATCAGGAAATTTGTTCGACGAGGGGGCAAAGATCCAGCCGGACAGTTTAATTTCTTCGTTTGACGGGCGGGGCACGCGCGGTATCTCTGCCCTTATCGAAATTACCCCTGTCCCTCAGGCTCTACGGCTAGTCATCGTGCCCGGGCTTTCCGCTCGGTACGCTTGAATTTTAATCGTGTAATTAGTCCCCCGGCCACTAGAGATTCTCCCGAGTCGTTAGCTGTTTTGCTCGCTGTTTCATGTAACCAGATAACATCAATCAGATGATATCTCCTAAGCTACTGGTCCGCTTGTTAGGCTTAGCCGCGCGACCCACGGACGTCGTCGCGCATCATCCGTTCACGTTAAGGCCGCGTTATCCGGCGCAGCCGCGGGGACCCGCGGGGCAAAATCGAGCAACACGGGCCGCGATCGATAAGCGAACGCTCGAGAATTTTGTACGTTTCCATCTTTGCAGGTGCACGCGACACTCCACTAATTAACCATCTCCTCCCAACCGCTACTGCTTCCTGGCCAACGTATCGATATCGCGTGCTCGCTGTGTGATTGTTGCGATTCCACGGCCGACTGATGCGCGCTGTTACAGAAAAAGCTGACGCACAGTTTTGTTTGAGCTTCGTTTAGTACAAGTTGCTCTAAGTATCCCCCCGCTGTTCACACTCCCAGCCATCAACCTAACACGCGAGCATCTTACGAACCACCCCAGCCATCTCCATCCATCAAAGCTCTCCGGACATACGTAACCCTAAACGTGACCGAACTTAAAATCGTTCAATTAGTCGATGACCATTTCCCCCCCGGTTATCGCAGCGATTCTACCAGGGTTCGGTGTCGATATCAGCCAGCAGGTAGCTTGTTAGCTCTAACGACGAAAGGCTCGACCGGCAGGGTCGTTGGTTTCACGCGCGACGAGAGGTTTCCTCGAACGAGATTATTTTCGTGCGAGATTACGAGCTGTTCGCCGGGGGGGCCAGGCCAGAGGGCCCCGCTCGAATCGTTGCTGGCGTTCGGCCGGCTCCGAGCGTCGTGAACGGCGACGTTATCCGGCCGGATCTTCGCCTGGAAAATCGTCGGGGAGGAGAGCTCTCTATCGTCGAGCCGGATCGGGACGGGACTTCCCGCTCGCCACGGTTTTCACGGGGCTTAATAAGCGACGGGGCACAGCCACCTTCGGCAGCGTCGCGTCGCCACGAAATTTATTGTAATACGGGTCACGACGCCGTGCCGCGTCGCGGTTTCTGGGAATTCGCTCCGGCCGCCGTTCGATAACGAACAGATGCCCTCTCACGATTCGGATAATTACGTAATTACGCGGGAGCGCCGCGTATCGAAGGACTCGTTAGTTCTGGCCGCGACGGACGCGACAGACCCCGTTGTTCCGCTATCACCGCTTAATTACCGATAAGATGATTTACCTACGACAGTGGGCGAGCGTCCGCCAGGATCTCTAGGTCTAATTTTCGCTCCGAGCCTTTGAGGATGGCGCAGCAAGTGCAACGTACCGATTCTTGGTAGATCAAGGCAGATACACTTTAATTACACAGAGGAGGCTCGAGCTCCCTCGATCTTTTACCTGTGTCGTGACTCCCCTTGGTGCTTCAGAACCTTTTATAGACTCGCAAGTACAGTTGCGGATCGGTTCAGCGCCAAGTTCTAAGTCCATCCTCGATTTTAATTGCCGGCCAGTAGACCCGCTCGCATTTCCAAACCTTCTCTCAGGATTCTTCCACGCAAACCATCCCCAAAGATAGCCGAGCAGTAGTTTTTAATATCCCTCGTGCTTATCGTCCATGAATGGTAACGACAGAGTCAGGCCACATTTTGAGAGAAAAAGGAAGGAAGCGTGCCTGACCTAAGCAGCGCTCGCATGTTTTCTTCGCCACGGCTATCTGCGCGACGTCCCAATAAAACGGTATCTGTTGTGTCGAATTAAAGCGCCTCCTTCGAGCGGTCGGTGCTTAATGAGCGATTAAAGGCGGCGTTATGCAACGAAATTAATTATCTGCCGATAAATTCCCTCCACGGAGGGTGTATTAATGATCGCGATAAACCCCGTGGCAGAAAACACGCGAGGATACAGATTGCTGATTAGTCGACGCCGTTTGCAAGCTGCGGATCATCGAACGCGTGTACGTGCACGCGAGTCACCGCGTCTTTCGACCTCTGCGTTCTCGTCAATCCCCGATTAACCCGTTCGCCATTAATTACTCCACTTTTCCAACTTTCCGCTGGCCATCGCATCTACTTGCGAGGAAAGCAATTGTGCCTGCGATGCTCGTTGTGGTAACAGTGGAATTTTCGACCGCTCGAGTGTTTCCGAGGATAGTGGAGGAAGCAATAGGGAGTGTATTCTGAATGTCGTTTAACATGTTCGATGCCGTCGAACAGTTGATAAAGCTCTAAACGCGCGAAGTCACCCTGCAGACTGATTTACGACGACCAGTTACTCAACTATGATTGCATTAATTTAGTTTTGATGTATGTCTCATGGTTTCGCCGAGTGTAAGGCTTCTTGGAAGATCGTAGCTGCTAGAAAATAAAGAACTTTGGGTGTACGAGGAAATTGACTCGGGGAATCTGAAGAAATTGATGACTAGTCTGGTGGAGATGACACGAAATGAGTTGTTGCATATTTCTCCAAGTATTTTTCCTCCTTTGACTCGATGGAGTAGTGGAATTTTTGGGGACTCGCGATGAGCAATCGCTTTCGGCATATTGCGCAATTTCTACCAATCGCGGGCATTGTCAACCGAAGTCGCTTTTGTTAAAAATGAAGAATTTCTTTTTCAATCAATTACAATCAAGTAAATTGAAACCGAGACTTGTTATTTGGTACAATGTTTAGTAACATCGTGATCTTTAATAAAAATATATAAAAAAAAAATATGTTAAACGATTTTATTGAAAATGTAGTGCAAAGTAAATTAAAATGCATTAAGAACTAAAAAATAATTATTTTCTTGTACTACAATTTCGATGGTGAAATACTACGAACGCCTGCAAAGTTTTAGTTTTACTATTCGTACATACGTGCGAAAAGTACGTACAAAAGTGCGATTTCGTTACACAAAGATGAGGATTTAAGTTTATTTTCATAAAGAATAAGAGTTTTCATTAACTTCCATTTAGGTTCAGGCTGAAACTACACATTCTGTAAACATCCTAGAATTTGATTTGAATAATTGGAACCTCCGTTTTTTAATTGTCACTGTAAAACAAAAGAAACTTTTTTAAAAAGCACCTTTAATGATCCATCTACAGCGTCTTCTATAATGCATAGTTTTGCCTAAACGAACATGTTTCTTTGAAGCTTATGATGTTAATAAACTTTGCACCTAAGTCTGAGGTTCAATTTATTTCTTTGTAATTAATTGAAAAAGAAGTGCTTCAATTTCGACAGAAAGACTACCTACTACCCTTAGAACCTACGATTTTCGCTGCGCGTACAGTTGAAGACACTTCCAAGTTACAATAGAAGACGAAGAGCACACAGAACGATTGGATGCAACGATTCTGCACCCTCGTACCCGCGCCACGTAAACATCTTGCATCTCGAGCAGAAGAAGAGAGACGAGATGCCAATAATCGTCGAGGATATAGCTTGTTCTGCCATAAATTATCAAACGCCAGAGCGTAGAATAGATGAATGCCCCGATAAGTGGCATTATCACTATCCAAGCGTTTCACAACCGTCATCTCGCCTGGCAAAAACAAACACGCGACTTCTGCTACCAATTTATCGGCACACTAACCTCGTTAAAGGCTGTTCGTTAACGCTGGTCGAGTCCCCCGATTGCGCAACGCTCCGTCTACGATCGCGGATCCGCCCGTAATTGGTCCGCTATCGATCAAACCGCGTAAAAGCAATTTCCCTGCCGTAACGTCTATATTCGCGTGTAGCCGCCGCCGGTTACGCAACCGCCGGGCTAATTATTATTAATCAAGCCGCGGCGCCCGGGGATTCGTGGACCCGAAGAAAGCGGCGAAGGTGAGGAGGCGGGCAAAAAATTAATTAGCATTTTGATTGCCTCGGATCAAGCTCGTTGGCGACCATCGAAAATCAAACAGACAGCGAGGGCCGAGAGGAGCGAGAGATAAGCGCTGTGAAAAAGAATAAGGAACGGTTCCTTCGATACGTCGATGTAACTAATTCGTTATGTAACACGTGTTTTTATGCTGTCCGTCGCACACGCTGATAACAATATCAATTCCAGCTCATTTGCCCGTAGTCGCTCGCTAATTATCCGCTTTCGTTAATTATGGTGTAAACAATTTTTCGCCCGACGATTGCGAAACAGACGACTCCCGCTCGGCGGAACGTGTTTCCCTGCCGGTGATAGAGTCTAGGGCTGGGACTATTCGAATAATTTAATATTCGAATATTTTACAGGTATTCGAATGCTACGGATGAACTTTGAATATTTGTGTATTCGAATGTTATTATTCGAATACTATTCGAATATTTGAGTATTCGAATGTTATTATTCGAATACTATGCGAATATTTGAGTATTCGAATGTTATTATTCGAATACTATTCGAATATTTGAGTATTCGAATACTTAAATATTCGAATAGTATTCGAATTATATTCGCCAAATAATTGAGCAACTGAAGTATTCGAATATTCGAATACCGAAAAATTCGACATATAGTCCCAGCCCTAATAGAGTCGCGCATGCGAATACGCTAGGATAAAAAATGCAGCTGTGGCATTATGATCTGGAGACAGAAAGCTGCGGGTGACTGTGGACGAAGGTTTCCTTAAGAGACACTCTGGTAATTATAACTGGCAGTGGTACGCTGCCGTCTTTTAATCGGCGCGCTTAATTGGTGTAAATTTAATTCCGACGCGAAGGTTAACGCCGAAAGTGAAGAAGAAAGGAGACGTAGGGCGTCGCCACTCGGGCAAATTTTAATAGCACTCTCCTGGTGTGACGAATAGGCTGCCCAATCGGTGGTTGAATTGAATTGTCGAATTCACCGTTTATGGAAGTGAAAGGCGATGAGTTGGAGAAATGAAGTTCAGAGGAGCAGGAAGAAGGCTACCACGCGCTAAAATCGAAGGATCGTCGATCGGAATCGCGAAAGACCGCGAGGCGTCGCGAGCCATTTATCAGCCGCGGACGATTTAATCGCGGGGCCCTGAATTAACGTTAACTTGGACACGGCGTCCAAATCGATCTTCGTGTTAATTAATATTCCTCGCCGAGGAGCGAGCGTGTCGGCGAAAAAGAGTAGCTCGAGCGAGGGATCGGGCGCGAGGAAGAGGGAGGAGGAGCGCGGAGGGTAGAAAAAGAGAGACAGACAGATGGGAGCGGTGCGGCGAGTGTGTTGGTTAATCCTAAACCGGTTACAAACGCGTTGGTCATCGTGATATCGTTGACTTACTAATTGGATGGATAAAAGACAAATATATTTCGTCGAGTAATGAAGGAGAGAGAGATAGAGAGAGAGAGAGAGATGGAGAGAGTGAATTGACTCGGGGGTTAATCGTCCGACTCGAGTATCGTGAAAATCGTTTCTGCCTTAAACGGAATTGGTCGGCGGGGCACCCGTAGTAAATCTAATTACCAGATGTAAATAAGTTCGCGCTGGCGGCCGCGTCGGTCGCAACGTAATTAAGACCGCTTTTTGTTCGTGATTAAACTTCACCGTGAGACCGCTGGGAATTGTTTTCATTCGAGTGGCGAACAATGACAGGGGACTTTCGACGGTCATTTTTCATTTTATCAGAAAAAGGAGACTTCGATCGATTTTTTCGAGAGGCGCCTCCATTCCTGTCATCCAGCCTTCCTTTCAGACCTGTTCAATTATCGAGACGAGAGGATAAGATGTCAAAGTGGGCCTCGGACGTCCTCCGGCCACCTCCGCCGGAAGCGGAGGAATGGCGAGCACGGCTCGATCCGAGGCACTTCGATCTTCGTTAAGCTGCAGCCTGGTCGTTCAATGAATCCATCGGAGAAACGTCCCACGAACTCGAGTCTTCGCTGTACCAGGAACTTTCTATCGGGCCATTTACGCGACATAGCGTCGCGCCATAATTTCGCGCGATTTATTCGACGGCAGGGGACGCGCGCTGAATTGTTGCTTGTGCGTCGCCTAAGTGAGCGCAAAGTGGTAGCTCGTGTAGCCGGCCGTAGGTGGCCGATACGAAAGCCCCGCCGTATCGTAAACCACTTGGTTATTATTGTTCACGCTGGAGCACCGCGGTGTCACCCTCCGCGACGCTCCGCTCCATTCTGGACCTTTCAGAGGACTTCTGGCTCGCGCAATCGATGCCTCGGAGGATACTAATCACCAGGGCTTGAAACGGTTCCGAAAACAACTGTTTAAAACTGTTATGTAAAGGTTCCGATTAAAACGGTTGTGGGGAACTTTTGTTGCAAATAACTGTTATGAAGACCCGAAATTTCCAACTATTATCTGTTTCGGTTGCGGCTCCTATTTCCCTCTTCATATCAGTTCCATAACCGTTATTTTTTCGGTTCTATATCGGTCCCGAAACGGTTCCAGAATCAATTCTTGTATCGACTTTTCCCTAACTGATATCATTCATTATCGTAGCTGTGGATTGCTGTAGATGTTCATCTTTTTACAAAATCCTTATAGGAAGAGGAGAAACTTTTAACATCCTGTTCTGAATGATATAGTTTGTGTGAATGTGAAAAATATGTAGCTGATTTATTTATTTCAACGCTTTATTATATATAATATGTATAAATGTTTCTTCTTTTTCTAGAAGGATTTTGTAAAGAATACGCACATAATCTGTAATTTGCAGGTACAATAATTAATGATATCAATTAGGGAAAAGTCGATACTAGAATTGATTCTAAAACCGTTTCGGAACAGATATAGAACCGAAAAAATAACGGTTATGGAACCGATATGAGGAAGGAAATAGGAATCGTGACTGAAAGAGATAATAGTTGGAAATTTCGGTTTTTCATAACAGTTATTCAGAATAAAGGTTCTTCATAACCGTTTGGAGAACCGAAATCGATATTACAACAGTTTTCAAGCCCTGCTAATCACAGCTATAGTTTTCTCAGGTTCAATTATTTCAAATCATTCAAGAATCAACTTTACTCATAAACCCACCAACCTTCAACACTCAAGTGGCCAAGTCTCCTTTCTCAAGCCACATCGAAACCTCGTCAACCCCCCCAGCAGCACCCTGCCCAAAAGTAGACCCAATAAATTATGACATCTTCAAAGATACACGTGTTCCTCCGTCTGTCGCTCGAAGGAGAGTGGGGTAAAAGAGCCAGAGAAGCTTTGTACCGTAGGAAAAAGGGAACTGGTGCATCGGGGGTTGAATGCGCTGTGAAAAGTTGCCGCCATAATAAAGAGACTTAAGCTGAAAAGCACGCGAGAGATTCCACCCGTGGTATTGTCACCCCTGAAGCGACGGGGGAGAGTGTCCATTGAAGGAATTTCGAGGCACGACCCAATTCGAGGCTGCCTAGAATTTCTGAATGCGTGCGCGCAGGGGTGAGCGCCAATGGCGGGGGGGATGTAACGTCTTATGCAGTCTATCGCGTTACGAACGATATTAACTCCCGAGACAGGCGATTGTCGGCTGAAAAAAGAGCAAGTGGGAGCAGGGGGTTGTAAAAAGAGAGAAGGTCAAGTCAAGGTGGACGCGCACGATTCGATGGATCCGTTGTAGTTACTCGTTCGACCGAGATCCCGTGGGGTATCTTTACGCTCGATCTCGAGTTTAATTTCTGGAGAAGTCGATCTCTGGGGCTGACATTCTCACGGTGGCTTTGAACCGTGGATCCGTGAAGGAACGAATTCTTGGGTAATTACTTTCAGAAAGATATCCAGATGTCTGAGAGATCCCTGTCTAAATCTGAGCTTCTTAATAACCACCACTTACAGTAGTCCCTTTATTAAAACGTCCCAAAAACGCGACATCTCGACTCCCCGTTATCCAAGTTGAATATCAAAGGAGTGGAGGGGCTACAAAAAGATGCGGCAGGATAGAAGATTATTTATCGCGCGTTTCCTCGAGCAGCCCTCGCCTATTATAAAACTGTGCGCCAACTGGGGCGGCAGAAAAAGCGATTAAATTAAAAATTTGTTAAGAAAGACTCGTAATTACCCGGGATGCCGCCCCCTGGGAGCCGGGTTCACTCGTTTTTCGCCGATAATGTCAGCCCCGGCAGCATTTTCTCCTCGCGCTTCGCCCATCCCTTGGCCGGAGCTGGTCGAAGGCGGTCGCCCGTGTACGCCGTTTATATCTGATTGTCCCTCGGGGGCTGGTGTAATTAAACTCAAACCAAAATTGCAGGTCGTGCCGGGGAAAGTTCTGTCCCGGTCTCGGTTACAGGCGAAGCCGGGCAATAACGCTTCCGTCCAGCCATTACACGGGCTCCTTTCACGACGCGCCAGCCGCAACCACGTGTTGGTGACGTTTACTCTGCGTCTTCGATACACCCCGCGATAGTGGCGTTTGAAATTTGAGGAGATTTGTGGCGTGGTGTTGGACGAGATTGAGGAATCCTTTGATGCATTTCTATTTGGAATGCGAAACGGGACTTCAAGTGGAATTGGTCAATATTTGCAACTACCGTTCATTGGAATCAAGCATTGATCTTTTACGCTTTGAATTAAATTCTCAGAGAAATAATTATTACCTCGAGCCCTGTCAATTGAACCGAAGAAGAGGGTGGCAAGAATTGAGAGGGAAATTTCAGCAGGAGCAACCAGCAGAGAAATTCTTTCCTTCGATCTCAGAGGACGCTGTTCCATCCCTTCGACCGTTGTATAACGACAAGGCGCGGAAAGGCGAGGAAGAATGGGAGCGATTCAGGGAGGGTCAAAATTATTCCCGCCGCGCCACGTCCTACAATAATTAACGCCATTATAGCATTTAATTGCAGCGAGTGCCAAGACCACCCTTCGACCACCGCCATCTTGTTTTTCTCTGTCTCCCTCCGTTTCCACCCTGCCGTCGGCCGGAGGGTGGAGGCGCAAAATGGCGGTTAATCCCGACGGGGGTGGCTATTTAAATTCCGCCTCGGTTCGAGCCTCCTGCGACACCGTTTACGCTTCACCCCCGGATCAAGGAACTCGGACGATGCTGCTACCCTTCCCTCGATCCTTTCCGCGTTGCGTTTCAAGGAAAGTCTGCCAGTGACCGTTATCATATACTTGGAATCACCCGCCGAGGGATTCTGGGTACGATTAACTACGCATATGCATCGCATATAAAATCTTTCACAGCATCCACTGTTGCAAGGCAATCTTTGACAATTTCTCCTCTTTCTCGATATCGCGCAGGATGCCTTTTCCCAATTCCCAGGAAAACTGAACTGCAACGACCAGCAGACCCCAATGTATACTTCTCGTTACTGTTCGCACAGGGAAGAAGCATCTTTGCATGTTCGGGTCGGTTTCGAGGGATCTCGGCTGGGTGGTGCGTCTGGAAACGCGCGTGCACAGGTCCCAGCGTGTGCACTCGTGCACAAAGCGTCCCTCGTGCACGCGGATGCGGCGGTGGATCGTATATACGATCCGGGGCCCGGTGGTTCATAACTCGAGGGCCAGGCCGGAGCGCACGAATGAAGTTGTCGTCGTAAGGCCTCTGCCTGCCGCGGCGAAACTTATCGGCCAGAGACAATGCGACGCATAAATATCTCACGAGCTCTCCGTCGTACGTTGTCCAGGAACGTGTGCACGGCGCACACGTGTACCTGGGACGCGGGCACACGCGCGTGTTCCGCCGTGTTCCGTCGTCCAGCGGGTCAAAGTGTCGGGGCTGGGCCAGAAACGGATGGGGACTGAAAAACTGGCGCACGACCCTTCAGTCCCCGCGGCCAAACACGCGTGGTGTCCTTACCAAACGGGATAGCTGTACAGGATGGCGAAGGGATTTTCTGGAGTCTGATAAGAGGGTTGCTTCGAGTGTTACTGGGAAGGTGGATGTCGTGGAGTTCAGGCTCCATTCCTGTTTCCCTTTAAGGGGTCATGCTCTGTCAGGAGGCCGAAAAAACGGTGGTCTTTGGAAATTTTTTACTCAAAAGCTATAACACATTTCTAAAAAAATCTTTTTTCCTTTTAAGGATTGCATCTAGTACCGTGCATCGTAATTTTTTTATTTAAAAATATTTAACAATAACTGAGTTATTGTCTATCACTCGAAGGTTCTCTTAAAAAAAGACTTCTGCCGTGACCACTGCTGCTCGATAGTCGATCATCTAAAATAAAAAATTCAAAAGACTTTACTTATTATATTATATTATCTAGTATTTGAACGAAGGTTTTTTCGAAATATTGATTTGGGAAAAAATGGCTGATGCTTAAAGTAAAAGTTTCAATTTTTATCATAAATCTTGCCTGATTTTCGTCAATTAAAAGAAAACTAAGCATCGGATAAAAAAATCCTTCGTTCAAATACTAGATAATATAATATAATAAGTAAAGTCTTTTGAATTTTGGCTTTGTAGCTGACACACGTGAAAACATTTATTAATTATTTAATTATATGTTATGATATACATTAGCGGAACCATCAGCAAGATAGTTTGAATAATCACGAATCGAATTCAATACTTTTAACGCCCGTTCCGAACCGAAAAAAAAATCATATTTAAATATAAAGGATAAAGTGTCAATAATCGCAGAAAGTTTTGTGAAAATATCTGCTTCCGTTTCTTCAAAAAAAATTCACAAATATTCGCCTCTTTTCGGCCGCCTGACTAGATATAACCCCTTAATACTTCAGTAACTTCAGCAACTTCACCCCAAATTTTCCAATTTTCCATTTTAACCTCTGTACCTTGGTAAGGACAATCCACAGTACGCTCTATTTATTTTTCAACCGCAATGTAATCCCACGACAAGCATCAACCCCCAGCAGGCGATAATTCTCCCCGTAAACTCTGCTCTGACAGAAGATTCCCTGGTCGGGCATCGAGGAGGGCCGAAGAGTCAAACAAAGGGCCGGCCGCAAGAGTAATTCCGCCACGCTGACTCGGTGCCCGCGATCGGCGCTATCTCCGCTACGCGTAGAATGAGAATCTGTTTGGCTGGAAGAGATCGATCGTCCCCGCGCGTCATTTGTCATCGTATTCCGCGGTATCTGGGCAGGAGAGGAGGACAGGAGACGGGGTGTGCTCGCGATGGGGCTGGGAAATGAGCTGAAGGGGGTGCCGGAGTGCACGTGGCCCGACGGCGTTAAAACGATGTATCGGTGGGCGATCTAAAATCATTGGACAATGACGCGCTAACTGGATAACTAGCGGGGTCTCCTTATCTCGAGGAACGATAAGCGGTGCCGGCGGGAGCCCTCTCTGGCCCTCGTCATATTACATTAGCGCCCCGTGGAATAATGTATCGACGGGGCTGTTACCCCCGCGTGAGCGGGCCGACTCGACGCCCCCCCGACGGCAACGACTATACGACTATATTCACATGGTAATGCGAGAGGAGCGCGATATCGGCCGCGCAGGGCGAGGGTGAAGCGTTATTAACAATTTGGGGTATCGGAGAATCGGGGAATCGCTTGGGGTGTTTCTATTCCGTAGCTCAACGTCGCTACCCCCTTCGCCGGCTTCCTTCGGCCTCGTAAACGACTGTCGAGATCCTGTCGACCGATACCGCCACTTCTTTCACGCCGTTCCTCCACCCTGACGCGCTCCAAACGACTTGGAGGAGCCTCCCGCGCGAACCCTGCCATCGCGATCGGTGTTTGAGGAACGCTAGACGGCAGAGGCGAGTAATTACACCCGAGGCTTCTCATCCTTACGTATTATGTTGACGAAAATTTTGACTGGAGAAGAAGAATCAGAATCATAAGAAAAATCTGACCGTTTCTGACAGATCCGTGACATGATATTACGATATCTCTGTCATGCGTGGACCGATTTCTTTTAATTTGGTCATATTCGAAAGCTTATGTGCGGTTTACATAAGAAAAATGCCATTAAATTTAGGAAATATTGCAGGCGTGATGAGATATTAATGAAATAAGTGTCAGGTTAGGTTGGAATAGCTCTGCGACGAGTAAATGATAAGCGGTAGCGACGCAGTCGACATATACAGGGTGTCTTTCATGTACTTGGCGTCGAGACGCTACCGCGTCTCTAGATTTGCACAGGTTCGTTTACACTGTTGGCTCCGCTCGGATCCTGAGCTTCTTACCGCGAAAGCTCTAACGAGCCGCGGTGCCCGAAGCCGAGCCCCGTTCTCACAGGCGCGCCGTAAACAGGGCTGCCAATGAATTGTGCTTACTGTTCTTTCGCAGCGATGCGGGACGGAAACGGTATCGCCTCAGTGGTCGTCGTTAATTCTCACCTTCCGTTAACGGCGGCGCGGCGTGCCAGCAAACGCGAGGCGACTTTTCTGCTCGAGCATCGCTGGTAATTGCCGCCTCGTCGGATATTTACTGCCCGGGGGCTCCGTTGCCAGCCGACGAAAGTACACCACCGCGGATTCTGTGGCAGACGCTGTGCTCCATTGTTGTATCGATAGTAACAGCGTTAGAAAGTTACGTGGGACGAAGGGGATCGGAGGGCCGCGGCGTACGTGAACGTACAATTAATAGCTATAGCAATGGGAAACCTACCGACAACCCTCAGATCCAAGAACTCCCCCCAATAGGGGAGAGTCGTGCATTACCGACCGCTCTAAGTTTTTTTCTTATATCTTGGGGTAGAGTCGATAAAAATAAACAATTCAAAACCGTGTTTCTAGTATAGATGGAACTTAATAAGAGGAGGGAAAATACTTTTGTGAAATTTAATAATAAGAATTGATAATTCGCAAAAGTAAAAAACTTGTAATTTCTAGGAAACGAAAAATTGTCGTCCAGTACCGGCCAACTATTAAATTAGTAGATTTTAGGGTTAATTGCACGAGTCATGGTGGTTGAAGGAACTACTACGACCCAGCTAGTAATCGAGCAGCGTCAGGGCGCTCGGAACGAGGCAAAGTATCTAAATATCGATCGTTGGCTGGAAGCTGGCAGCAGATGAAAGCAGCCAGATGAAAGAAGGAGCCAGAGAGTGGAGAAGATAGCGGAGAGGCAGCCAGGGTGGCCCAATATGGCTCCGGTCTCGTTCGCCTGGAAGAGAGGCTGAGGTTCCTGTCCAGAGGGAGCCGGCGAGTTAAGGAGCGTATAAACCGACCATTAGTATCGCTCGGCCACTGTCCATTGTTTCGTTGTTTGCTGAAACAATTGACGGGGGCCAGCCGGTGTTCGGTCGTCTCGTTAGCGCTGCGCTTCCACAGAGGACAGCATTGTTCGTCGCTCTCTGCTCTCTCGCCGGGGCGGTTAGCACCCGCGGAAAAATCCTAACGAGCTCCCTCTCCCTCTCTCCATCCGGACGTTCCTCTTTCTTCCTCCCTCGCGCTGCGCCTCGCCTCGCTACCCCTGCATCCGTTGCCTTTTGGTAGCCTCGTTGTCGCTGTTAACACCTCGAACTGATTTTCGAGGTTGGCTTCCCTTGTTCCTCCTGAGGAGTAAAACAGGAAGAAGGGAACGTGGACGGTAATTGCGGTAATCTAGAGAGTTTCTCGTACTGGTATTCCACGGCGGGCCTTGGAATATTTTCTCCCGGCTGATTAGAGCTTAGGGGTGGCGTAGATATTTCTACATAAGAAGGATTATTTGTTATTCATGTCTGAGAGGGTGTGACGGGATTGAAGATCGTCGCGATCAATGTATGATCGCGATCTTTCCTGCATTGAAAAATAAACACGAGCCAGAGTGACGGGCCAGAGATAGAGAGAGGGGTGCAAGCGCGAGGTGCGAGGAAGAGGGGCTAGACGAGAACGAAATAGGGGTGGTTAGAAATAGGAGCTAACCGAGCGTGAGAGATTAACCCCTCTAACAGCGGCCGCCCAGTATATCAAGGCGGGTGATAAAACGCCGCCTGGCCCTCTGGCTGTGTGTTGCCACCCCTAACTGCCTCTATTGACTACCAGAATCCAATATATTCTACTCCAACGGCGGAGAAAACCGACTGGGAGGCGCCGGAATTTCATACATCTTCTTTCGACGATCCATCGCATGGGGTGAGACCGACACGCTCCCCCCTACCTTCCCTCCTATTCGTGTACTTTTCATCCCCTCCTCTCCGTCGCGACCCTTAGAGTTCTCACGGATACTACGATAACGCCACGATCGCTGGGGATCGAGCTCGTTCACCCTCTCTCAATCGAAAACCAGAGCCACGATCGTCGCTGTATCGATGCTCACGCTTACTTCGACCCTGTGCTTTCAAGGGGGTGATGAATTACGGGTGGAAATATTCGTACCAAGGCTCATTCGTCTATCGAGTACCTGTTTCATTAATTGGAGTATCTCTTAAGTATACGTATACACGACGACACTTTTGTGTCTAGATCGAGTGCCTTTTGTGTCTAGCTAGAGCTAGTTGCAGTGTCTTCAATCTAGCTCTAGCTGCAACTCCCGCGACGATAGGTCAAATTCAGTGTCGCGGACTGCTCTAGGCAGTTTCCAATCTTCCGGAAATTTTTTTGAGTGTCGTGATACACTTGATCTAGACACAAAAGTGTCGGCGTGTAGACGCACCTTTAGAGAGAAATTGTTTCACAGTGTACCGACTTCAGCCCTTTTTTCAACGCCCTTCTTATCGAGCCTAGTAATTGACTACCCCCAACATCGATCACCTCGAAATTGCAGCCCCATATTCGTTACCAGATTGAAATTGGACGGTTGCTAACGCACCCCGTTCGAGTGCCAACACCGAAACAATTCACCCCCGCGCGTTCGGGAGACGCGACTCGTATCGGGTGTCTGGTGGTCCTGTCGGAGTGGCAAAAGACAAATCCACGGTTCCCTCTCGGTGTAAACGGGACGGAAGGGGTGGGGGAGGAGTAACACAGAGCCCCGTCTAATACCTAAACACCCTAATAGCTCCGTAAACAATAGGGCTGCTTTGAAGTCAGGCGCGATTCCGAATTTTCGAAAAGATCCGAGGGCGGAAACGCTGGCTCCGAGTTTAACTTGTAAGCGGATAAGGTTGAGTCAACGGCTTATTGTTTCAGCGGGGTTCTGGATTCGAGCACGTCGAGGGTTATCGGTGGGTTGTGTTTGCCCAGTTGGACCAATAGGGCCCACTCCCTCCCACCGAAAATATGCTCCATTTTTCCGAATCCCTTCGCCTCGGTGCACCTTCGGACGCCAGCTACTTGCACTAGGGCTGGGACTATTTGTCGAATTTTTCGGTATTCGAATATTCGAATACTTCAGTTGCTCAATTATTTGGTGAATATAATTCGAATATCCAAGTATTCGAATACTATTCGAATATTAAGTATACTGATGTATTCGAATAATTTAATATTCAAATATTTTACAAGTATTCGAAAGCTACAAATAAACTTCGAATATTTGAGTATTCGAATGTTATTATTCGAATACTATTCGAATACAGCAGTATTCGAATAAATCAGTATTCGAATAATAACATTCGAATACTCAAATATTCGAAGTTTATTCGTAGCATTCGAATACTCAAATATTCGAAGTTTATTCGTAGCATTCGAATACTTGTAAAATATTTTGAATATTAATGAATATTGCACCCGCTCGTTTATCACCTTCCAATCGTTCCTCTTTCGAAAGGAAGCTTCCAAAGCGTTCGCAGGGTTGCCCGCGATCGCGTGGAAGAATAAGAGGAAGTTCCGTAATCGCGGGCCATTACAAATTAATTTATGACGTTTGTTGCGCGGCCGGCCGCGTTGCGCAAGCCCTCCCGTTAATTTGTCATAAACAATGGGCCTCATTGTCCGAGGCTGAAAGCGTGCTCGGTAAGTACAATTGGCATAAATACGCGAGGCGGCGCCGAATGCCCATTGTGCGAAGGCCTCAGACGAACTGTGGCATCTAATTGACACGCTTCGGCCCGATTATCGCGCGCGGATTGCCACACCGCGGCCGCGAGTGCGTTCGATTAATTCAAGGCGGTCCACTGTACAGGCTGGCGATCGTTCTTCAAGGACCAGTCCGTTGCGAGACGATCGGGAAAGGAAAACCGGGCACAGGTAAAAGTTCAGCGAATGCTCCTGGCTTTCTGTAAATATTTCAAAAAGTATACCTCTATTCAAAGGGTAAGGAGCACCCCTAATAATCAAAAACTTGCGTCAAGTATTCTGGGCTCTCCGATCCGAAACACCCTCCATCGACTAGTAGAACAGCGACGGACAGGTTGAACGCTGCCAGCCAGCAAAAAGAATTCGAATTAGCCAGTGATTCGCGAGCGTAATACCCGAAGCTCGGTGGCACGGGAGGGTGGAAAAGTCAGGAAGGTGATCCAGCAGTGAAATAAAGGCAGAAGAGGCAGGCAGGAGGCTAGGGGGCAGATAAAGTGTATTTTATCTCGCGGAATAGCCGTGAACTCTTCCTCATTTCAACCCAGTTCGTTCCTCCCTCATTTCTCGCCTCTTACACCCCCCTCGTCTCCTCCCCCTCCGTCCGCCGACCAACAGCCGCGTCGCTCTTTCTTTTTTTTTTCATCCAGGGGCTGTTGGCGCTATCCGCGTCGAATCTTTCAATAAAAAATTTTGTAGCCCCGCGGAGTCAGCGCCATTTTGTGAGTTTAAATGGAAATCCGGACGGCAGAGTGGCAGGGAGGCCGGCGGAGCACTCTTAGCATGCAAATTAAAGTGCTGCCATTTGAATGCGAATAAAACGCCCTCGAGAGCGCGCGCCAGGGACCGAGCCGCGCGGAGAGCGCGCTGGAGGGAGAGAAAAAGAGAGCGCGCATGTATACGTGCACACGGGAGGGTAGGGAGGGGAGAGAGAAACGTGCCACCCGGCTGACAGGGAGGGACAGGGACAGAGGGGGTTGGAGAAGATAGAGAGAGACGAAGTTGACAGATCGCGCGACAGAGGTGCTTACGTGGTCGAGAGGAAATTTCGAAAAGAATCCTTCTTCCACCCTCCGGGGCGAGCTACGCCCCTTTGGAAATATGGCGCCTCGGAGGCTCGCTCCTCGTGGCTGCGGGAACGCGACTCAGCCGCGTTTCCTGCATTTTTAGCCGGCAAGAAGCCGGGGGAAGGTGCCGCCGCCGCGAAAGCGGAATTTAACGTACGATTTCGCTATTGGGATTTATTGTCTTATGCGGAGCCCGAGCTAGCTCGAGCTGGCTCCGGCCGTAAATTCCGGACACTCGGGGGCGCATTAGCGACTGGCCGAACGATTTCTTCCACCGACTCCTCTCGGATTTTGAGGGGTACGTACTCGGGTCCGGGAGAACTTGCGGCGATCTCCGCGTGGAAGATCTGGAAGAATCGCCGGGAGCATTTGTTACGGGCACATCTGCAGGCAGAGTGTTTGATCGCCGCGCAGACTTCCGGGCTACGTGCTAGACGTTTCCAGGTTACCGGATTTAACGTGCATCCTGTGCAGAGCAGCCTCCGTGTCACGCGCCAGGAAATTGCGGTAAACGCTCGGCTCGCGACCTTTCCTCGAGGAAAGCTGCCGTCGATTTCGCGTTTCCAGTTCAGCACGGGACGTCGAACGGTGTCGGGGACGCTGGGTAGCGGAGACGCCATTTTCCTGGGAATTATTTCCGATCGTTTAGGCTCTGCACGGTTTTATTTGGAACGGCGCACAGTTGTCTGTCCAATAACAATCTAGCGGGATAAAAGACGCAGGTCGTACATAAATCGTCAGTTAGGTGGAAATGTTTATTATTTGTTTGGAAAACACCGTTCACATTGTTTTGCCACCCTTAAAAGTTCAAAGTCAGCCTCCAAGGGTTTTTTGAAAACAAAATTCGTATTCTGGGGTCTCTTAACATGTAGAAAGCGAATATGAACTGTGCTTTGTAAAGAAAAATTGTTTACAACCACGTTATTTAGAATGAATTACACATTTCGGCTCCTAACATCATCATTTTTCAAGATAGAATTATTTTAATTATGTATAAAAGTTATGTAGAGTTGCAAATATTTGCAGCTATAACTTGTGAATATGCACTCTATAAAGCAAATAGAACGAAACAGCACTAACATTTTCAGGTTCCATGAGGTTCCTGAGTATTTGAGGCTTTTCCAACGAAAGCTATTGAAAAATTCCATCTTTTTATGATTGTATTTTAATTTTTTTCGTTGGAAATTGACATGAGCAGAAATTGGGACATTCACCTTAGCTGGTACTGGCGCATGAAATACGCATAAAGTTGCATACCGTGTCATTCCATCTCTGACTCATAATTTTGGACTTTTGTCCCACTAGATCATCAATACAGACCACTGTGCGGCGAAGGGTGGAGACAATTGGATGGTAGAATTCTCCTCTATGACGAAATTTGGCGCCATTATCCTCAGGTGTATAGTAACCTTAGGAAATATTTATTGGACACAGGGTTGCAAAAGGTCCACGTGGAATTTAAGGGAATTTAGATCAGAGTTTAGGGAGGGGATGGGAGAAAGAGATGGTAGCAGAAGGGGATGAAATCGATCGTTCCTGTTATCTAACGCGTTAATATCCCAGTGTGCGCGGGGCTTTTTAAGACACAGAGGGTGGGTGAGCAATGGGGCGAGAGTTTTTATAAGAACGCATAATTTTTCGGTCTCCCCGGCTGCAATTAAGACTTCTCGCGACGGTTTTCATAAAGCCGCATTAAATCCCGCGGCACGTCGGCCAGCCTCCACCTCCGCGGTGAGGGAAGCAGGGTGGAACGGCGGGGAGGAAATATTATTTCTTATTCCGAGTGAAGTTGCCAGCGTGGCTGGCATTAGGCGGGCGAAATAATTCTGCAGAAATTTCATAACTGTCGCCTGACGGGGTCCCCTCGCTATAAGAGATGCTCCAGGTAATAACCAAAGCGAGAAAAGCTGCTCTCCTGTTCGCAACCCCGAACCACCCCACCTGGCAGACGAAGGAACGTTCGGAAAGCAACGCTCTGTGAAAATAACCGTGATTTGTGGAAAGATCTGGGTACACGTTTCATTCCACACCCCCCTGGCGTCTTTATTTCACCAGCTTCTTAAGTTACAACTCCACTAACCAGCTTCATGAATTCTTTCCTCCCTGCTCGAGGAACGCCGAAAAATACCGCTTCTCCGATTCGAAGCCGCGGTAAAGTTGAACATTCTAGCGGGGATGAATAAGCAAGGAACAAAGTCCCATCGGGAGCGTTACCCTGCCGCGAGAGCTACAAGAGCTACGAGAGCTACGATCGCGATCCCGATCGAGGAAGCACCGAGGAAGTTGGAGGGAAATTTCGAGGCTTTATCGCAGACACTCGAATTCGAGAGGAATCCTGGAACGCATCTCGTCTGGCTCCCGCGGGAATAGCTCGCGCAGGTCTTCACGAGCATCTTCGCGATCTCTGTTGCCGATCTCGAGGCTGAAAGAGCGTCGTGAAACGCGTCTGCGATCAGGCCGTGGGAGTGGCTCTTAAGGAGGGAAGAAAAATCGTTTTATAAATTCCATTCGGCTCCCGTTGCATTTCCCTTCTGTCCTAGCCGATATACCCGTTCCCCGCCTCTCTATCTCTCTTTCTCCCACCCCACCCCACCCCCTCGTTTCTCTCTTTCGGCTGCGATCCACAGCCTATTCGCCCGATCTCTCCATTCCGTTTTTCGTTATCGCGTCCAATTCCAGCGTTGAAGATATCTGGCCGGCGATAAGGGCGAGCGGAATTTAAATAAAGCGAATCAATATTCAAATCCGCCGCCCTCGCGCGAGCTCCCGTCCCCGACCTCCCCTCGGAACGTCGCTCCTTCTTTCTTTCCTTATTTATTCCTCCGTTTCTCTGCGCTTTTCGCGTCGGTTTATATCGACGGTCTCATTTATTCCAGTCCCTTTGTCGGACGAGCTGATCTCCTTTCTCTCTCTCTCTCTCTCTCTCTGCCCTGGCTCCTTCGACTCCAATCGCCAAAATGATTGCTTTGCACGCGGTCGATCGCGTTTGCTCCTGTCGCCAGGCGAACAGGCCACCAACTTTATTATATCCTAGTGGATTCTCCTGCACCATCATCCCGCCTCGACTTGTCAGGAGCCACCCACTCGTCGATCATCGCGAATCACCTTGCGCAGCAATATTTTGGCAACTACCGTCCTCCCCAGGGGACCACGCGCAAAGGGACTCGTCCACTGTCCTCCACTCGATCGATCTTCCCACGGAGAATACGCGAGCGAGGAATCTGGCAGCTCGGATAACCGTAGAGTGACGAGAGCAATGGGCATTTAATGCTTCTCCCCGGCAGAGGCTATCGTGGGACCGGCCGAACTTGCCTTCTCTGGCCAGAATTTAGCGTAATTCGACGATTTCTGTGCAAACGCGCCTCCAGCGGCGCTCCAGAGGCGCCGAGGAGCGGGCAGGCTGGACTACGGTCATCCAGGATCCAGCGAAGGTGGTTTTCGGGCTTTATCCCACGGGAAACGGGCCGTCCGCGATTGAATTTTATCTGGCGGATCATGCATGTGTATCGGGAATACGCGCGGAGGGACATGTAAATCCGGGAATACGTTGCTGGACGGCTGGCGTTGCGTTAAACAATGGCTTTTGTTCGAAACACACCCCTGGAAAGGGACTGGCGGTGCAGGTCCGAGAGGGGCTCAAATCCAGGGGCGTATTTGACTTTCGATGCTGGCCAGTCGCTACTTGGAGCTTCCTCCATCTTGCGAGGGTTGTAAGAATCGTCTCCCTAGCCGAGGGTGGAATTTATGGGGAGACTGGCACGATAAGTAGCCACAATTGGCTCCATTTTAGTGCGAGTGCTGATCGCTTGGAATGCCAGCCTTGGGGAAGAAGAATCTGACGAATGGAATAGTTTAATCAATTGTGGTAGTCACTATCGAACAATGAGACAAGAGGTCTTCTGTCGTTCTCCTCGAAGGTCCAAAAGTTAAACTACAGTGATTCTCTCATCGTCCCGAGAATTTCGAGTTAATTACCCCAGGCTGGAAATATTGCTTATTAATCGTCAGTGACCATCGCGTGACAAAGCCCGCGATCGATCTTCGTTGACCATTAATATATCCGCAGTGGAATTGGCAGGCGGGCAGAAAGAAGCTTCGAAGGGCGGGTAACGGAGGATTAACCCCGCAGACTGCATGATTGATAGGATTAATATCGCGCCTGGCGAACCCACCCTCCGCGAGCCGATAAAACAGCAGCGTGGAAGACGGAATACTTTAACCCCGGATTAATAGGCCTGTAAACGGCGCGCAATGATTTCCATTAATATTCATGGGGCCGCCGATGCGGAGCGCGCTTATGATTTATGGCCTTTAATTTTCGCGCCGCGCCGCTACGCGACACGCGCACGCGTGCGTTCCCAATTTGCTGCGAACCACGCCTCGATCTAAGTGGATCTTAGATCCCTTAGAATTCACAATTCAACTGATTCATCGGTGCAGTTCGTCGCGACAGTCATCCACCTCGTTATTTATCGTTTTCGGGGTGAAGAACACACTGTTGATCTTCGGTCGGTGAATCTTTGGCGGTTTAATTATTTTTATTGGATTTTTTGGGAGTTTAAGTAGACAGCGCGTCTCTTCTGTTCCGTGAGAAAATACCAGTGTTACACTTGCGGCTATTCTGGTGCGTGGAAAGTGAGCGACGAAGGCCTGCGTCGTATCAACCCTTTTCCAGGTGCAGAAACGCTCGACGACGTTCACCAAACATTTTCGAAAAGGCGCTGAGCGTAAAGCTACTTAAGAGGCGTTGTCGGCACCTTTGCCAGTGGCGAAACTCTGGGACAAGCGTCTTTCCCAAAGGAACCGCTACACCCTCCAAGTGCCTCTTGTAATTCGATCCTGCGGGGATTGTGGGTGAAATTTGCGAACACTTTCACTGGGTTTCTCAAATTCCTGGGACAGTAGGGGAGAGCGGGGACAAAAGTAAGACTTTTTACATTTGGCCTAGTCTACAATTATCTTTTATAGATATAAAAATGAAAATTATGCCCTAAGATACTATGTTTCTTGGTCTATCATTTGAGCTCAGATTCAGCCTTAAGTGATAAGTAGTTGAAAAGTTCTGGCAGTTTTCCGCAGTGACTGTCATTGTTACTTTTGTCCTGCAGGGGTAGGACGAAAGTAACACTAATTATTTTCAGGAGAATTAAGTAAAAACACTTCATCCAACGAAAAAAGGATTCTTTATTATAAAAAAACGCGACGTGTTACTTTTGTCCCCAGCCATGTTTTTCAGAATAGAACTGTTATAACATACAAACTATACAAGACTTGTTACAATCAAATACAGAAACTTATGAAGACATTATTTAAGAACGCTCTAACAAATAATTGGTTTAATGTCTATAGTTTAACTATGAATATTAAGAAAAAAACTAAAATAGGAGAAACTTACCTGAATGATCTAAATAACAATTTTTGCTTTCCCACAGTATACGATTTGTGTTACTGCTCAGCGTCACTCACAAGGGAAGATCCCGAACCCGAAAATTCAAAAAATTCTGAAACTTTGTGATCCTGGGTATCCCTTCATTTTGAGATTTACGAACACCTCCGCAGACATAAAACTTTCCCCCTGCTCGAATTCGTTCACTCGTTTATGCAGAATTCTTCCCTTCCGAAAACACAACATCCTCAAAATCAATCTCGAATCAATGCAAGGATTATAATAGATTCATACAGACTCCCACAGTTAAGCCTTCACACAGCTTGGTCCATCCCCGAAATATTCTTCGAGCCGAAAGATCTACAGAGGTCTGCCTTTCTCTTCCATCCAACAAACACCTGCGAAACCTAACAAATATCCCTTTCTGGAAACTTTTATCCCGTCAGGAGACTTCACCACCGTCTTCATCTCATTTACGCGGCACCCTTGAAACACCCCGTAGCCTCGTATCGCGACAAGGTCGCGAAATGGTCGAGGAAGGGGTACCTCGACGCGGAAACGTCCGCATTGCGCAGCCTCTGGCATTCTTTGTCGTTTAACGTTGTAACGCGCGGGTGACAGAGGGGCGCGAGAAAACCGTCAGTGGGCTGGGGAAGGGCGAAAGAGGGTGGGAGAGGGTGGAAGAGGTCGGCCAGCTGGAAGGGAGGATCGGGAATTCAAATACCGCCGCCATTAAACTGAATAACGAGGAGAGCTGCCGTTCGAAATATGAACACGGCTATGATTTGCGGCCTCGTAAACCCGTTCATAACGAATAATAATGTCACCGCACGGCGGCGCTCGTCGGCCCGTGTTCCCCCGCCCTTGCAAATCCACCTACAATATCGCCAAGACTTTTTTCATGTCTCATAACGCCCGACCGGCTGAAATTAAATAATAAAATATACCGTGAACGCCGGTTGCGTCGTTAACTCGCACTCGCCCCGTCATCACCCGCCTGGCGCCTTCCTTAGCTCCCCTTCTGCTCGTCCCTTCTTCAAGCTTATCATGAATTTCCTTTGCGAATAAATTCGGCGTACCGTTCAATTCGTTATCTCGCGATTAATTCCACTTATGCTGGCACAATTGCATTTCGAATTCAGTGTACTACTTAAGTAAGTGGCTTGCAATGTATCTATATACAGTGGGTAGTTTAAATTTTAGGCACCTCTGCCGAGAGGATTGACTGTGTACAGGGAACGCGAAACGTACAGTTAGTATATTCATCTACAAAACGAGTTGATAGTTATTTAATAGACACTTACTCCTGTACTGGCCGCGAGTAACGCGTCCAGCATCCACGGAGCCCGCCAGAAGCAGCTCCCGGAGCGCTCCGCGTTAAAAGCCAACGTCGTTCCGGTTTTTACGCTCCGAATACGCTCGTCTTCTACGCGAAAGGTGTACGAACGGGTGTCCTTTACGAATAGTCACCGCCAGTTAAATGAAGACGATGATGCGTCGCGGAGCAGGTTTGTCCGCATCGCAGGTCGGTCGTGGAACACTTTAAACGGCAGATAAGCGGCGCGGAGTGGCAGGTGCGTCGCGACGAATTTCAATAAATACACGACGCGTATCCCCTGTATCGGGCCCGATCGGAAAACACGAAGCAATCGAGGCAGATAAGTGGAGCCGCTCCGCAGCTAGTGTTGCGCACTCTTATCGGACGATTCCGCTCGCAAATTGGCGGGTTTAGCGCACGCTTGCTCTGAATAACGTATAGTAATTACGCTCCCGACGGACACGCGAATATGAACGTCCCTTATCGGTTAATTGCGCCGGTAGTGGAAAGAACGCCACGGAGATACGTGAAACTTGAAGCGTATCTGCGCGTCGGGATCTACGATTCCTCAATAAGGACGCTGCGCCGATAACCAACGGTACCTTCTTCGCCGAAGTTGCTGGAAGCCGGCCTAAGGACAGAGGGAGCCAAATGAGTCGAGGCGACGATGGAAAAGAGAAATCGAATTTCATTGATTGAGGAAACAGAACGATCGAAACATCAGCGGCCCCATTCGGAGGCGCGAGAGCTCTCAGGTGCTAGTACCAAAAACGGCAGCCGTCCAGATCCGGAGCGTGCACCGTGTGGAGAAAAACTTTGCCGAGCACATAACTGCGAGGAAACGATCAGTCGGACAAGAAAGCTCAGCTCAGTGGCCAGCTGGAATACTGGTATCGTTGAATTCCAGCGGCTTGTTTCCATTTTCCCTTGCTCCCTCCATGGGGGTAGGTGCATTAACGACAGCGTGAATCACCGTCTCGACGCTATCCACTAAATTACTCGGTCGCTCGCGTTCATGCGGCTGCCAGGGGGATCGGGGGGGGTTAAATAGAAAGGCTTTATCGCGGCGAGTAAATTCTTGCAGTCGGGGCGAGATTGAAGGCGAGTTAAGTAGCCTGGACGGTCGGAACGTCGTGATAACGCGACGGTAACGAGCCAGTAGCAGCGTGTGTTCGCCGAGTTATTCCGTTTACAGACTACCGGCCCCTGTAGCCACGGCCCCTCTCTCTCTCTCTCTATATATATATATACACCTAATAATGAAGATGTTGTTTTAATTGCCGGCTCGCGTGAGCATCCCGCTAATTAACGCACTCGCCACCGGTGACTGCTGCGGTCCACTCCTTGTCGCTCCCTCTTCGTCGCACGCCCCTGCTCGATGCCGCTCGCTCTCACTGCCTTCGCTGCCCTCGCTGCCCTCGCCGCAACTCCTTCCCCCGGGCTCAGGCTTACACGACTCCTGGCGACGGTACAACGGGCACCCTGATTGGCGTAAACCGCTTGCATAATCACTCGAACCCCATAACACTACGCTGGCCGTGTAATTTATTTTTCATTTCGACCACCATTCCTGGCTATTATAAATTTCAGGCAACCGCTGGGCGCTGCTGCTGGGGTTGAGGCGAGGAATAGGGGCAGGATAATGAAGTTTGCGAAGTCGCAGCGAGAGGTAAGGAGATAGAAGAATTCGAGGCGAGAATTGGTCATCGTGGTGAGTAGGGGTCGAAATGATTCAGCAATTCCTTTGGGCACTTAGGATATTTTTCCTTCAAAATATCTTGTTGAAGCTGCAGTCGCAGAGGCTGTCACCGAATATAATGAAGGATGGACTAAAACAATATTACATTCATTCAAGGACAAATAAATTGTTCAATACCGTCACAAAAAACGAGTTCTCAGGTATAAGGATAATGCCTTCGAAAGATACAAACGTGCGAGAAAAATGTTACGAACTGCACAATCACGAAGAGAACAGGCATTGCAAGAAGAAGGTACAACGTACGGAGCAGGAGCGTTTTAGTTACTACGCCGATACAAAAAACTTTATAACTCGGACAAAAATGAAGTTTCCGAGCTGAATTTTTTTTTGCAGTCTTTGTATACAATACTACAGAGATAAGGGTATGGATTTTACAATCGAATAATTTTTTCGATTTTTTTTTAAATTTTGAAAAAAAATTGTCACTGTATTAACTCTTATACAATTCAATTCAGCGTAAAAAATAATATGGGAATACATATTTTCAAATTTTTATCTGTAAAATAACTGGCAGTTCATTTTCACCTGAGTGACCCCCCTTAAATTTTCTAATTGGAGAGCAGCGGAATCGTAATTTCTAATAAATTGCCGGGGAAACACTGCCGGGCGCTTCCACGGGGATGTTGAAATTGAGTGGTAATTTATGGCGACGTGGTTGTTAATGAAAACGCGGCGAGCGTGATATTACGTTGGCTGTTTAAAAATGAATTAATCGGATACATAATTCCGCGTTTATTACCCGGCCTGGAAAAGAATTGCATCGAGATATGAAGCAGCGTTGTACATATCGCGCCGCGCCTCGAATACATCTGCATACATTTTTACGTGCAATTAAAGCGTGTAGAAAATTAACGACGCCTGACATTTTACAAAGGCGTTCGCCGGGGGACTTCGCCTCCTCAGATCGGTCATAGAGGCCCGCGACAATCGGGCGAATCGAGCGACAGCTTCGAAATGAATTTCAATTACGAGGCGAGTCTGCCGTCCTACACCTTCGTCGGGTGCCCCCTTTAATTACTCGCGGGGTCATTTCCCCGTGGAATAAACATATCGTTACTTAATACGATCCACTCGGGGCGCACGCAAAGGAAGAGCAAAAAAGGGTGGACGAAAGGAGGAACAAGCGAGCGGGAGAGAAAAAAAAAAGGGTACGAGGGGGAATAAGATCGAGCGTAATGAAACTCGCGCGCTGGCCAAAGGGAAGCGGACGGACCGCGCGGTAGTGGTATCATTCGTCAAGTCTTAATTTCTCAATGAATCAGGCCCGTCTAATTAAGGAGCTTCGGCGGAGTGGAGCATGGATGGGCATTAGCATCCAGCGGGTCTGTAATTTGTGCCTCTCTTAATTAAATCATCCGTTAGCCAAACGGGCCCCTCTCGCTCTCGGGGCACCGTCCTCCCGTTTCTTCGTCTCCATCTTCGCTCCCTCTTGTTCTTCTGCTCCTCTTTTTTTTTTCTTCTGCCAGCAGTTCCTCCGCGAACGCTGGTCTCTTGCTCCCAAGTGTACAACCGTTTATGGTCCCCCACCTTTTCTTTCTCGTCGTTGCTTTTCCTTCCCTTCTTTCTTTCGCGTGGTTCATCTACTCGACGAGCTACGGAGCTGTACTATTTCCCTCCTCCTCCTCAGCTTTATCTCTTTTCCCTTTCGATTCCTCTCTCCTCCGATCCTCCTCGCGCCCCTCGTCCAACCTGCCCCGGGCCAGACCCGTTTTGGACCTTTTGCGCAATTAACCACTCACATCTCGGCTCCGTTGGCCCGCACTGAATTCGTGATCTTTAGTGGTGCCGGGCATCCGTAAAATTCGGCGAATTTGCATCCCCGCGAGATACGGGATCTCGTCGGGTAGTCTACGCGCGGGCGAACTGTTCGTGCCGATAATGGGACGTGATCGGCGATTACGGGGCTATTACTTCATTAAGCCCACCGAGACGTAAATTCCTCGCTGCGGCTTTAAATACTAACGAGCCGACTGGCCACTCACTGGCGGCTAATAATCGTCGCAGCGCGATGGCTGCTGGTCATCGAGCCCCCTTAGAGCTTATTTCAGTAAATTCATCCGACTATTTTGCAGGAGCATTGGTGAGTTGACAGAGAACAATAACATTCCTCGAAAATTACAACAGACTATCTCTCTGCGCGTTTAGCATTTAGTATAAAGAAGAGATCGAGCAAGTTTCTAGTGGATCGTCCCTCCCTCGTACTCGCTGCGATTCAACGAGGAAGAAAGGAGCACCCGAAAGGGTCATCTTCGCGATCTTTTGCATGGATGCGCACGCTGGAGGGGGCAAGGGGGCCTGATACGTTGCAGGGCCTTCCGCATATATCGAAGATCGGGACAAAAGTTAGCCAGGGGACACGGGGAGACAGGCGACAACAATGCCGAGGCCCCCCGCGCTTCGGACTCTAATATATTACCATTGGCCGCCGCGGAGCAAAAGTATTGGACCTTGTTAGGCCTACCTGTATAAGGGCCTATGTAGGGCCAGCCCTACTCGTTCCTCTACGAACAGCTCTTTCCCTGACTCCGGGGAATTTTAATGCGAAAAATTGGTTCTGCTGCCGTCACCCGGTGCTTTCCTACCGTTTCAAAGAAGTTACTGTATCTTTCTCCACCCCCGACTCCGCGCGGCCAAGCACGAAATCCTGCAGAATTTCCCTCCGCTGGACGTTTCAATTTCCATCCACGGACGCCAACAAGGGAAACCGATTAGTTACGTCACATCCACTCTCCCTCGCAGCGGCAATATTCCTCCTCCAAGAATCGCTGCGGATCGTCCAAGGAGGATCCAGGACGCCGCGGCGGCCGTCTGGATTATTCGGTAGCGGGCCAGCAGATCTATTAATCTTTATGAGCGGCACGTATCCCGCGGGATTCACCGTTCGTGGCTAATAAAAGTCCTGGGGTAATCTTCCGACGGTTCGGCCAGCCAACACGGTGATAAATAAACTAATAAACCAACCCTCCACAGGCAACGATTATTGACGCGACCAGAATTCACTGGCTTGGCTTTTTAATAAGCCCAGCCAACTCCCCCCGCCTGGCTGAAGTCACCCTCGAAAAACGATCGAACGATTATACCGAGCTTTGAGCGGTGGGAAATGTATACAACCGACGGCGGAATCGTCGCGTGTAATCTCGGCCTGTAATAACATTCCTCGATTTGCATACGGGCGGAGGTTAAGTCATGAATTTATTGCCACCCTGTGTACACGCGTGCCACGCGCACAGTGGTGATGGTGGGCACGCGCACTAGCGCTGTGTTAACGTTGACACGCGTAATATGCGTGTCCCGTAACCTACACCTACGTCGCGCACGATTATTAATTTCTGCGGACATCGAAAGGGACAGCGCGGAAGGAGGGGGCGCAGCTCGGCTCCACGATATTATATGATAATGAGGCGTGGTTAATCGATAGGGGATTCGTTGGGATAGCGCTCTATCAGCCTGGAGGAATTTCTGGTTGCGATCGCCAGGGGTGGTTCTCTTATTTGCGAAGTAGCGGCGCTTCTGGCGAATGTGTTGGCTGCGTTCGTTCTTGGCATGCTAGGATTTTGATCTCGTGTGTAGGTACCCATCCGAAATGCAGGGTGTATTTGATGAGTGTAAGACTAACGGGATTGAGTAAAGGAAAATTGGTATTTATTTAAGGTTTGTATTGTGAAAGTGCTTTGGAATGGCGAATAAAGTGTAAACATATTCATTTTGTTGATTTAGGGTAATTTTGGGAGAGATGCCACACTGTGAGGGACGCCGCACCTTCGGTATTTCAGGGTTATCGGTAATAAAATACAATTTAATTACAAGTTTTATAACTGTAAAAATTAAAAAGATGTTTCATTTTACTATTTTTTTAAATAAGAAGTTAATATTAACAAGTTTAAATGGAAAATTAAACGTTTTTCAAAATGCGACATTACGCCCGCATGTGCGGCATCTCTCCTAAAAAAGGATGTTTTTAGTTTCAATTTTTTAAGGGTGAGAAATATTAAAATTTTGATTTTCTTTCATGCAAATAGTAGGACAAGATGTTCAACTAATAATATGTGTCCTTGGAAAAAATTTTCTTTGCAAAATTTAGACACGGTTACAATTTTGCGTAAGGTGCGGCAACTCTCCCACAATTACCCTATTCGTCAAATATTTCTCCTGCTTTACATAGTTCATATATGTATCTTACATCTTAAACGTACACCGCGGCACATATCCTACATATCCTTTATATCCGACACTTCTCACATAACATACATATTTAAAACATTCCATGCCAAACACATTTCATACATTTTTAGATTTTTCATATTTTCCTAGAGTATCCCTATATTACACCTGCAGCGGGTCAACGTTATTCCCATACCACACCTGCACTACTCCTGTATAGTTCTCACTACTGCTAGAATACATCCACATTTTTTATAGTAATCCTAAACTAACCCTACACCATTTCAATCGTATTAGTTGTATTAATACCATAAGTAATACAAATTGTAAAAGACAATTGTAACAACATATTACAAAAAAAATCCTATTATTTCCAATGCTAAGTTACTTGCTATTAACCCTTTGATACCCTCAGAACTTTGCAAATAAGTATTAGCCTTGCTTGCGAGCAGAAACGTGTGACAGAAACCAAAAACTTCCACTGATCCCTTGCGTCAAACTCACCCCCTGCTATGTCACGATACAATCTCCACTCCCCCTTCTCCATTCCAATAAAATTCATAGCAACTCAAGCAGACGATCGAGCGTAAGGATTTTTCTCACCAAAAAGCCCGTCGCTCCTCAAATTTCCCCATCAATTTCACTTCTCTTTTTTCCACTGGTCATGAATTATCCGCGGCGTGCGAAAGGCAAACATTACGCACGGATTTTTGCTAGTCGACCGGTGGAAATACGACGTTTTAATCGTGTTTACCGGGGCTTTAGCCGCGGATTAACTTCCGCAGGCCACTTTAAGTCCCCCCATAGCGATGGTGGTGGGAAATGATGGCCCATGCACCCCTCGAGTCGAGGGTGGCGGCATATGCCACGAGACACGGGGATAACGATGCCATAGAAAAGCGTTACACAAATGCAACGCGAGATTCGAGTTTTTGGGGGCGGCCGAGGGCTACGGGCGGCTATGGGGGGGCAGAAACCCGTACTGCACGGGCCGCCAATTGACTCCTATTGTTGGCTGAATGCTGCGCGCGATATTTTTGGCACGACTGGCATCGGGGCCTTGCTTTTGTTTGCCTCGTGATTTGACGGTGCGATACGCGCACGACACGTGAAGGCTGGTGAAATTCCATCGTGAAATGAAACGTGCCGAGGCACCGCGCCTGACGTTTGGGAAAATATAAAGTATGTTCGTCGATCGTTCGATACTACAGTAAATAGTTTCAATTTTTCCTCGGGACCTGTCCGTTGAAATTTATATTATACAATATGCTAATTTGCACGGGCGAACGATAACCTCAGAAACTCCGCTGCTTCCCCAATCTTCTCGTGCATCACGGGCTACTTAGCGTCGATCACGGTGCAAGCGATCTGGAGCAAATGTGAGAAGTGTTTCCGCTGATGAAGAGCGCCGATAAATCGATGAGGAATCACCAGGAGCAGCCACTCGAGTGGCGCGCTCTTGTTCACGGGGGCAGTTTTTCCGCTTCCACTCGAGGTCGGGGCTATCACGTGCACCGAGGGTGTCACCCGACCAGGTCCTCCAAGCGCTCGTTAATTATTCCTCTGGACGGTAAGCCGATTTCACGCTTTGTTCCGTGCCGACTCGCGAACACGGGGACAAAAGAGGGAAATTGAGAAACGACCTACGTTCCTCCACCTAAAACTACTCGAGGGTCATTTATTCGTGCATCCTCCGCTTGACGCCCGCGCTCCTCCACTCGAGGATATACCGAACGCGATCACTTCTCGCCTTCAGCATCTGCCTGTGTCGAATTTCAATTCGCTGGGCGATGCATTAACAAATAATATCCAAACAACTCATATACCAATCGTCTATACTCTTTTGGGACTATTTAACCTTCTCGAAAGTGGAACTGGCGAATGTAGAAATCCTTCGAAATGCCTCGCTCACCTTCCGTCAGCTAGCGATCCCAAAACCGCGTCTCATCCAGCAGCGAGAGCGCAAAAATGAGCGGCGTGCGCAAAACGGTCGAGAATGACTGGTCGTTGCGTTCTCGAGGCTCGTCTTCGGGGTTCTGACGAGGGAGGAGAAGGGAGCGAGGGATGGGAGACGGTGAGAGACGAAGATACAGGTGGGGTTAATGCGAGTAATAAGAGAGAAAACAAAAGGCGAACCCGAGACGAGGCCACGGAGCCGGCATACGCGTCCGTGCTAATTACGAGGAGCATTGGCGCGGGCCCCTGGAGAAAATTAAGTAGGCTTAATTAAACCGGGGCTAACAATATGTATTTAAATTGGCCGGAACGTCTTGAGCCCGCGCTGCCTCCGGCCGCGGCCGCGAATGCGTAAACAGCGCCGCCAGCTTTCATTGTTCCGATGAAATATTCGAAGGGTGGATTGACAACTGAAAGGCCCGCGGCGGAAGGACGACTCTGCCTTTGGTTAATCTTTGGCCGAGCTTCCTGTTGGATCGCGGCGGTTTTTACGCGCGACAACGGAGCTCGATGAAGCATTGAATGTAAATATTTCGAGGTTCATCGAGGAGCTAGAAGCTTCAAGAAACTCCGCAGCCCAGAAGGCTCTAATCACTTTGAACAGCGCGAGGTCCCGCTCAGGCGGCTCGCAGATGCACCGACACGCCAAGTTAATGACTGCGTAAGCGGGTTAACGATCCAAACACGCGAGCATGATGCACCGCTTTCGACCGCGTTGGCACTTGTCATTTCCTTCGCCTCTAATAAACTCCCCCGTCACGCTGGCAACAGCTTTCACCTTCCACGACGTTTTAATCACCGGCCCTTGCTTCGATCGCCGATCGATTTACACCAGGCCTGCCGGTCGCTCGCGAAGAATGCCCACCTTCTTATCCATCGGGGATTTCATAGACCAGCGACCACCTGTCTGGTAAACGAGCGGGCTTTCTCGAGTTGCACGGGATTCCGCGGCGTGGCGAAAAAACGTTTATCAGCCGTGTGGATCGGCCGTCCGTGGGGCTCATTAACGAGGGAAAGAAGAACGGAGCGGGGGGCAAGGGAAAAAGTCTGGACGGAGGGGCCCGTTGGACGCGCAAAGATCAGGGGCGGCTTTGGGCAAAAGTCCGGCTAATAGAGTCGTAGCTGGTACAGTCGCTGTCAGAAGTGGCGGTCGACCGCCACAAATCATAAGATTAGAATTTTAAATTTCGCCGAGGGGACCTCTGGCTAGGATCTCTGGCGTGGCCACGTGGTACGATCCGCCCGTCGTCGGATTCCCTCGAAATCTCGATCCACGATCTACCGTCGCCGCGACCCCTCTCACGAGCCAACTCCGACCAGACCCGGTGAATAAAAATCGAACGAGCTGGCCGGAATTTGAATAACGACCATTGTACGGAGCGCAAGCCCCGACCGACCTGGACCGGTCCGTTTCGCGGCTCTCCGCATCCTCGATGGATTGGAGACTTTTATGCTCCGCTGGGCCACGCCAGGCCCTTTCATGCGTCACGCATTTTATTTCTCATCATCGTCCTTACAACGCTCTGGAGCAGAATGGGGGTGTAATTAGTGTTGCGCGTTGCATACCTATCTCGTTTGCGGGTTCCTTCCAGGGGGGTCATTCCACGCGGTGTCGGACACTTTTCGGAGTAACATTTCGGATTTTGGTGCAACTTGGATATGTTGTAGGCTTGAGGGATATATAAACATAACTAGAAGGATTTTTCAAAATGTCAAAAATTGTGGATCTTACAGCTCTTTGAAGTATAGTGTTTACGGCGACTGTCAAGACAAATTCAACCATATATTATACTATGACCTTCAAGGCTACATAAGGTTAGGAATGAAATAAATATATCGAACTATCTATCTAGTAAATTGAATTTCTTCTTTCATTCCTAACCTTATGTAGCCTTGAAGGTCATAGTATAATATATGGTTGAATTTGTCTTGACACCGTAAACACTATACTTCAAAGGGCTGTAACATCCACAATTTTTGACATTTTGAAAAATCCTTCTAGGTATGTTTATATATCCCTCAAGCCTACAACATATCCAAGTTGCACCAAAATCCGAAATGTTACTCCGAAAAGTGTCCGACTCCGCGTGGAATGACCCAGGGCTATTCGTCTTCGACGAGAGACCCAATTGTGTAATAAACTGTTAGAAGAATTGTCCTCGTCAATTTTGACGAACTCACCCCTTCGACACCCTGAAAAGCGTCGCGCCTGCAATGTGCCCCATTTTTTGCAGAGACGCGGCTAACGGGGGTTGGTGCCCGCAGTGGTGGGGACGCAACCCCCGCGGCAGGGACGTAGACAACGACCTGCGCGCCGGCGTGCTCGCGGTGCCGTCTGGCTGGATTTTTTCCGATGGGAGCAGCAACATGGAGGAGCAAGAGGAGCGCGGAGAGTCGATCGGGTTGGCCGACCAGCAATTCCGTCTTTATTCCGCGAACGGGTCCGGGGCCCTCCTAATCAATTCCAATTAGAGAGCGGAATATTTGCGGGGCCAAGCGGAGGCCCGTGGAAGGGACTATTAGCAGTCCTCCTCTTACTACCGAGCGGACTCCGGAGCTGACTCGAGCTGGCCGTAAATCAAGCACCGGCCCATACAGAATCCACCGTGTACCACAGAGTCCAGCGGACGGGGAGAGACTAGGAGCCACGGAGATTGAGAGAAACAGAGAGAGAGAGAGAGAGAGAGATTGTTGCGTGTGGGCGTACATGTACGTGGAGCAAGGGATGGAGAGTGGCTCTGGTAGGGATGAAGAACGAGAGAAGAGATGCGGTAGGAAGGATCGAGAGAGAGCCGGTGGCTCGGTGGATCGTTGACTAACGAAGCGAACATAACTCGGCTGATACAACTCAATACGCGATCCACGGTGACAGTCGGTAAAACAGAGTATTTCTAATTGGCTGGACGGGACGCATGCTGATTAGGCTTTTCTTTTACCCTCGTTGTGGGATCGCCTCCGAGGGATCCTGCTCCGCGGCCGGGCCGCGGTGGCCTCGCCAAAGAAACACGCTGATTGGACACGTGGGGCATGCCATCCTTACACGCACCAGCCTGCTCCTCGCTTGCCCGCTGACTCTCTCCCTCTCCTAGCCGTCTATCCAGCGGATCGGCCGATGTTAATATCGTAATTAGCCTGGCCGCTGCCGAGGGACCGATAACGATGGCTGGGAAACTCTCTCCCCTTCTTAGGAGAGGGAGAATACCCGATTCCCTCGGTTATTGTTCGGGCAGCTGCGGTGGGTGGATGGAATGTAGCGAGGGATAGCAAGTTCTCGCTTCTGAGAATACAGGGATGCTACATTGTACCCCAACTACGTACTCTTTCACGCTGATCACACTTTCCACCAGGCATCCCAGTAACATCACCTCCTAGGCACCCATCGGTCTCTCCCAATGGACGCGGTACATATCACTGACGGCAGGAGGGGATCCAGCCCGAAGAAATATGCAAATGACGGAGCTCGAGCCTGATTGAGGTACTTCTGCTCTCGGCCGAGGCAGAAGCGAGAGCAAGCCAGGCATCGCGTTCTTACTATCCTCCTGGTCCGGCGTGCAGCAGCACGGCTCTCGCCCGGGGAGGACGTCGGGGGCCGTCTCATTTTATTTTCGCGTCCGAGGCGCGCTCGTTTGCTATCTCAGTTCAACGCTAACGAGCCTGTTAGCAGCAATTATTCTAATTAATATCTCCCCCACTCGTGGGCGACGAAGGACCGAGAGGGAGCGCTCCTCCGTTCCTCTCTCTCTCCTCGCCGGCCTGCAACCCTCGTGTTTCTTCCGTTCCTCTCGCGCCGAGCGGGCCCTCGTTTCGATGGAACACGAGGGAAGGACGAGGATGGGCATCAGCGAGCTTTACGACGCTCCTCGTCGAGGTTTTTGCGTTCTCCGCGTGATTGGCTATTACCGTCTCCTTCCTCCTCGGTTATGTAGCGCGGTGAGCCGCGCAGGATTGAGTCCTCTTCGCCTTCGCCCTCTTCCTCCCTCTTTTGTCTCTTCCTGCCGCGTCTCAGAGGGCCCCCGGGTACCGTGTATACCGTTTTCTTCGCGTTTACGGTCAAACTACCGCCACTGGACGAGCAGATCGTCGGACGGGCAAGAAGAGGAGAGAACCCTTCCGGCTGGGGCCTCTAATTGTGTTTGCTCGCGCGCCTTAAAGAGTTTTTAAGAACAGGCTGGCCCCGCGCGACTCGTCCTGCACCTCGGACAGAGTTCAGCCTCGGGGTCGCGGCTCATTCGTGCCTCTTCTTTATGCTTTGCCGCGCCTCGATCCTCGATTAACACTGTACAGTGTGTAAAGAAAGTAATGGTCTGAGTTAGGTGGGCTGAATCCTCAAATTATACACAAGTCCGGAGAAGTAAGTCTCCAGGCGAATGAAAAGCAATGGGCTACCTTCTCCATAAAATCTTCTCAAAAATGGGCCACGATTTAATTGGCGCCACAAGAGTTACGATGTACACGGTTTCTGAAAATGGTGTTTCGAGAAAACCGGCTTCAAAGTTCGGGGTGTTACCTTTATCGCGCGGTTACTCTGCGGTACACTGTGTTACGTTCGCTGCTATAACTTCGACAATTATTTGAATTTTTTCATGAACATTTGTTTCAAATGTTCGTAAAGGATAAGACTTTCAGAAGCAGTAAAATAAAAAATATCGATTTTTTAAGCTGAAATAGTTCACTACCCCCTTAAGAGCCGCGCGCAGAAGCAGAGGGCACTGGCACGAGGACTATAATTACTTCATTCCGAACGGCCATCCGTTCTGCCTCTTCGATGAGGATTATTAGCTGTTTAAGGTGGCTGTTTCAAGATACAGGCCTCGGTGACCAGTCGAATGGTCGTTAAACCCGACGAAAAGGACTGGTATCTCGGAGCGAGATCGGTTGAAATCGAAACCGTGCGTTGGTAGTAGACGATGAAACAACCAATAATCGTGCAGGTAGATCAAGGCATCCCGCAGACTACGAGATTGACGCCTGTGTAACTTCAGGAAAGAGGAAAAGCCCACGGTTCAGTCGCCGAGACTATCGACTGGAGTAACGACAAATGTATCGTGGAAGCACGGAAACAAAGTATATCAGATTCTAATCGCCGCACGGAATCGAAGATGGTCTCGGTTCGGAATGGAAGTATTAGATAGAAAAGGGGCACGGGTCGTCGCGTCGCCGAGGTAGCCCCTAGACGTCTTTGTCCCTGGCCACAGTCGGGGAATTCGAGGCTGCTACCATAGGGGGCGACCCGTGGACAGGCTATGGTAATGCTGAATGTCATTTGTTAATTTAAATATCACGATAATTCAGTCCGCCTCTCTGTCCTGGCCGGTCTCCTCTTCGTCCTTCTGGTATCTCTCTGCGGCTCACCGCGCAGCCTACACCCACTTTCGTTCTCTCCCTTTTCTCCTCTTTTCATCTCCACGACCGCACTGTCTCCCTTCATCGCTAGCTCGTCCTTCCCTGTTGCTCCGTTCCTCCGGTCCTCTCGCGGGACGCCATTCTTCTCCGTTCGTCCTTCTTTCCGTTCCTCCGGTCCCGCTCCAGACCGTTCTTCTCCCTCCATCTTTTATTTCCGCCGACCCTGGCAGCCTTTAAAATTTCAAATTAGCTTCAATCGCATCGGCTACGTGCCGGCCGTATCGCTCGCGAGGACGAGCCTCGTCGAGGATGCAATTGAGCTTCCGTTCGAGGTCCTGGCGCTTCGGCTACCGGCCCCGATAACGATCATTGGCGTAGCCTGACGCGACAACCGTTTCCTCCTCGATTAAACCCCCCGCAGGGGTGGAAACGAAGCTCGGGCTCCCTTCGCTCCGTTTAGTGGGGACAGTTCCTCAATGCTTTCTACTTCTTCGTGCCACAACACTGCATTATGGATTCTCCTAAGATTTACCGCGAACTCCTTCTTAGATCTCGAATTATGGTTTTGAACCAGCAAGCTTCAAGCTCGCCAAAGTCCCAAACAGGAGAACCCACCACCCACAGGGGAGGAAGCTTTTCAGCCGAAACTGCCAGTGGAGCATACGAGCGGAAAGAGTAAAATGGTGCCGCGCACGGAGCCCGTAGATTCCTTGAAGAAACGTGTCCTTGACGGTGGTAGCGTGGCGCATAAACTCGGCCGGGTTGCTCCGCCGACACGGTGGCTCTCTCGCGGTTGCCCACGTCGCGGCCACGTGAACAAAGGGTGGATACACCTACATACGTTCTCATCACGGATTCGCCCGAGACAAAACAAACCCGACACCGCGACGTCCCCCGCCTCGCTGTTCTTCACGACGTTCGAGAGTTCGGGAGGCGAGCAAGAGGCCGAAGAGGAGAGGAGGAAAGCCTTCTGCGGCAGGGAAGACGACGACGACGACGGCGACGAGCAGTGGGAGAGAGAAAGAAAGGTAGAGAGCCCACAGTGTAGGCTTCGGACGAAAGGGAAGAGGATCGGCGGAAGGAGGAGAGAGAATCGGTGGAGGCGAAAGGGAGGTTGCGCTCCACACTGCACCGTGGTGTATACCGAACTGAAAGATCTGCCCGTTCAGATAGCGGGGTGATCTGTGAGGCCCGGTGTGTGGTACCCCTTTCGCCAACTCCTGCACGCTTTCGCGAAGGGGGCTGCGATCGAAAGGGGCCATCGAACGAAACCAGCAACGAGAAACAGAAGGGAGAGACAGAGCCGGAGAGCGCACGGGTGTACTCGCACAGGGGGGACACGTCCAAGGGAGGCGGAGGTAGAGAGGCAGAGAGGAGGAGGTGGAGGCGGAGGCGGAGTGTGTGCTGCTCTACGTAGCTCACGGACCCTCCAAGGAGCCTCGGATTGAGACGTCGTGGCCTCTTTGTACCAGCCGTGATGCTTTCGGAGCACCGTATTTACGAGTAACGCCGTGTAACCGTGCGCGCTTGCGACCGACCCTTTCCCCTTCCTCTCCGAGGCCCCTCTGGCCACGAGGATGCCTCTTCCACAGCCGACTCTCCGGCCCAGAGCACTCGCTCGGGACGCGGCGCATTTGAATTCGAAGAAAAACCATCGCCCGCCACGACCGCGGCAAACGTAGGCCTGGCTTTAGGTCCTAGGTCTCTAGGAACCGCCGGAGCACCTCGACGTCCCTGTCGACGCGTCCGCTAGCAGAGGCTGGTGTCTCCTCGGGCTCTAAACTTCGGCTACATTCACAATTTAAGAGATCTCTATTTATCGCAAGGCTTACAAAAGGCTACCAGGTATTACGTGCACGAGCTCATCGAAAAGATTCCGCTGAAACGACATCCAGCCTCTCGAAACTGAAGCATCCCTTCGTTAACAAGTCCGTGGGACTGCCAGTGAGCGCTGCGGCTGCTCCAGCCACTGAAAATGATCCGCTTCAGTGGCCTGACGTGGATAAAGCTCGCTGACTGTCGCGTCGTAGAGGACGAGCGCACTCTGTCGATCTTTCCACCGGTGGAAAAAGTCGCGATTGAGATATCGTGGCTCATCAGCCTACCAAAAGGCGGATATCAATCTACCTCAGCGCTGCAGGCCACGGGAAGGAAAATTGAAGATTGAGACATCGCCGGTATACGGTGTATCGGCCATGATGCCTTCGAGGCACCATATTTACGAGCGTCGCTGAATAAACGAACGCTCGCGAACTCTCCTTCTCCACCTCCTCCACCTCCTCCACCTCCACCTCCTCCTCCTCCTCCTCCTCCTCCTCCTCCTCCTCCTCTTCCTCCCCAATCCCTTCTTCCCCCTCGTCGCTCATCCAGCCGCTAGATCGCGGCGCATTTGAATTCGAAGGGAAATGTACGATCGGTTAGACGTGGGGACCGTAAGTCGTTCCGTCGTGACGAAGAAACGAGGCCCTGAAGAGCTTGACGCCGACGCTTCCCGGACCATGTCGGGCCGTTTTTAATGCCCCGTCGATCCTGCGGGGCATAAATCTGCGCGATCCACCGTCTACCCATGATATACACCGATATCCAACGGTTAATTAATATGTCCCCGCTGGTAGCGAGAGCTGCTCCCCTTCTGAGACTTCATTTCACGCGAGACGACGATAACGCGCCGCGTATTAGCAGCTACACGATCTGTTAGGGTAAATCCGGGTGACGCGGACGGACCGGAGAGTTGGTCGAGTCGCTGTATTTCAGACTCTATACGTAAAAACGCGCTAAAATGCAGACCAATTACTTCTTTAGAAGCCAAACAGTTGAATGAATAGCGGCACTTCGCTTCTTTCTGTATTTTTCTGGATTTATAGGCTATAAACGGTAAATTGAGGTTACATTTAGCCTCTTTTGTCACACAACGGTTTACAGAATCTTATTTAAAATATACTTCTAAGTTTATTTCCGTTTAATGTTTGGGATAATGAGATAGTAGAGATATTGAGGGATAACGCAACCAAAGTATTTGGGCATATTAACTCTTCCTCTCAAAACTAACTCATTATGTTTGTTTGTTTTTTTTTATCATTATTTTATTATTATTTTTGTTTACTTATTTTATTCATTCACGTTTGTATTCATTTGTCTTGCTAATTGCCGGCAGGTAGTTCACTTTTTCTTTGATGTATTCTTTACTTGTTTAGCATAAACAAATTAAATATCAATGAATCTGCAGTTGTATTCACTCATAAATAATTTTGCTTTCTTCTTTGTTATTTCTCCATGAATAATTATGTGAGTGCTCCCTGTCAACGACGAAAACAATCTCTCCCGGCACCTCGGGAGAGGCGGTCAGATGTCATGACTTCAGTTTTTAACCCGATTTACAGTAAATATTGTATTAAAGCAAATATCGAACATATTAGGTTTGTTCTGATGAAATAAGTAATATCTGTATTATTTTTAATAATCATTAGGTCGACCGCGTCTCCCGGATTTACCATAATAGGAGCGGACATTCGATAGCATCGACCGAGTACAATTTTCGTAATCTATACGCGAGGAAAGTGAAGATTTGATGGCTAGAAGGAAGTGGCTTCGTAAGAGATAAGGGCGAACATTATGACTCGCCGCTCTCTTGAAACACGAAAAATGGAGAGTATTTACGACTGTCAGTGACGTCGTTAGGGAACCTCGAGAACGCCCTAAAGGATGATTTAGAATTCTCAAGATTAACGCATTTTCGCGGGATCCTATCATTAGAAACGCGCCACGCCCTGAGCCTCTGTGGATCGAGGATTCGCGTCGACACCCCTCGTCGTTCACCCTGGGACACTCCGTAATAAATCTCCTAAATATATAGTCTGCCAATATATCAAAGAATTCTAGAAACATTCCTGCTTTAAAGACACACGCCTATCCAATAACCCACCCCCGGAACTTTTTTGTCAGCGCCAACTGCGACGCGACATCCCGCTGAAGGGATGAACCTGCAACGACTCCAGGCCCGAAAAAGCCGTCCCCCGAGCTAATCCCTCGCGTAATTAACCCTGCCGACGACATAATCCAGGTAGCGCTGCGTCGACGGGGCGCATCGATCGAATCAGCGGCGATGATCGAGCGTGGCCCATAGACGAGCAGTTCGGTGATCGCGTCTCATGATCCCGCGTGGGCCAAGAGGATTAATTATTCCTTCTGAATCCCTTTTTACCGTCGAGAATGATCGGCTCAGGGGTGGCCCGGCGAGCGGATCGCTTCTCCCATCTCCGATATCGCTGACCGGATCGCACGAGCGGTGGCCTTTGACGCGGATGACTGGCTCTAATCCGCTAACTTAGACAAACAAATGACAATGGAGATCGGCTATCTGCTAGCGCGGAGGGGGTTGATCGCGTGGATAGGCCCCGGAGGAGACAGGACGATTCGACTGGCCATCATGTGCACCGGGGCGGCTCGGGACAGGTGGTTTTAACGACTCTCGACTCTAATGACTAATACTCCGTGCTAATTGGCGTCGATCCTCTCCTCCCTCGGGAACATCCGCGCCTTTGTTTTACGAATTTGCGAGAGCTTCTTGCACCCGCCTAGACGCTGAGCGCCGTGATCTCCGTGATGTAAAATTTTTCGCGTTCGTAAGTCATAACACGTGCAGCGCACCGTGGAATTATAAAATGGCAGGTCGGCGGGGTCAGCGGCATAACTGTTCGCTGCGCAAGTGTGCCAGCTGCGGTGAAATCGACGCAAACGAGGAAACACATCACCGAGGCCGCTCGCGAATATATCTTCCAGCGAGGTGCTCCGCGGAGCCGCGATATTAAGTCAGCGATCGAGAGTGCCGCGAGATCAGGCCGCTCGAGTGCGTTCAGACGGATGCTTCTTAAGGGGGTAGTGGACCATTGGATACGTAAAATCGTTAGTTTCTTTGACGCTAAATTACTTTGATACCAAACAATCGTTATAGTCGTGCTTTTGACAATCTATTGCGGGCATGTTTGCGAGTATTTAAAAAAAAAAAAAAATCGTCGGAACGTATAAAATTGTCGAAGTTATTAATCGTTGAAGATAGTCCTGTACGGCGCGCCGCTGCATGTGGTGTACATCGATTCAGGTGAACCAATCATCTGAAAGCAAAATGCTTTGAGGTGATCATTCTATACACAAATATCTACAGTGTGGAAACTTCCCGACGAGTTTGAACAAAAATTGTGGAAGTTACACATTAATCAATTTTCTTTCCACATTTTTACGGGAAAAAATCGTTTTTAATCAGTTATAAAATGTTTTACGAACATCCAATATTGATGCGGAATTTCTACACGATAGAGAATGGAATTCTACAGCTCCATTTAAAATTTTAAGTGAAAATATTCATTCGTTCAAGAGTTATGATGTACACGGTTTCTGAAAATGGTGTTTCGAGAAAACCGGCTTCAAAGTTCGGGGTGTTACCTTTATCGCGCTGTTACTCGGCGGTACACTGTGTTACATTCGCTGCTATAACTTCGACAATTATTTGAATTTTTTCATGATCATTTTAGTTTAAAATGTTCGTAAAGGATAAGACGTTCAGAAGCAGTAAAATAAAAAATATCGATTTTTTTAAACTGAAATAGTCCACTACCCCCTTAAAAGGAGTAGGTTACCTGAAAGGTGCCATAAACTATCGTCGCCCGATCCCTTGGATCCGCTTCGGCAGCGGTGGCTGGCCCTCGAGGGCCACGGAAAACAGTCCCCAAACAAAGGGAATTATTTTAACGATGACAAACGATGCCAGGGGTAGGTCACCTGCGCAGGACGACCCTAAAAAATTTAATTTTCCCGCCACAACCCCCGCGGCGAGGCAAAAATACAAATTACCCGGTCGGGGATAAACGTCGTCGCTTCCCAGCGGTGCCCGCGAGTTAAAAAACAATTTTTCTTCCCCCCGCTGCCGAGGCCATTGTCCCGCTTCCCTCTCGAGTCTACCTGTTCGACACCGCGAGCCTCTGATGCGGGGGCCCGCTCGTCCGGAAAATTTCCCAGTCGCCTGGTCGGAAGCTCCCACGTGGAGAAATGTCCTGGACACCATTTCATTAACCTCTCGTCCACCGTTGCCGCGAGTATTCCGCCCTGAAAGACGTTCCCATGGGTTCCCGAGACGATCCGCTTTGCTGGCTCTCGCCCGCCATGCTGACTCGCTCGAATCCGTACAAAGACGGGCCCAGGTCAGTGGAACGAGGCTACGAGGTGCTGATGCGTCTCTTTTCCGACCGAGCCACCTGAATGTCGCTGCATTCTTCGGCCACCTCGGCCCTTAATCGAGCGTAAAAGCAGCCACTCGAGCTTTCCAAAGAGAGCCACTCGACTCACCCGCAAGATGCTGAGATTTGATTTACTGGCAGGTACAGAGCCTCGTTTCGACTGACACGGAAGGTGGATCGTAACGAGACCGTAAACGTGGAAATTAAGGGGTTATACCTAGTCAGGCGACCGAAAAGAGGCGAATGTTTGTGAATTTTTTTTGAAGAAGCAGAAGCATATCTTTTTACAAAACTTTTTGCGCTTAAAAGAGCAACATTTAAAGAACATTTGGTAATTTTTTCGTAGAAAAATATTTACGTTTATAATAACGTTACAACCGACATCCAAAAAGCATTTTTAAAGATTTGGTTTTGCGGTAAGCACTGCCATTCGGAACCAGATTATCTAAAATCAAAAAACAAAAAAGATTTCGTTAGTATATTAATGTATCCTCAAGTTGACGGAGAGAGTTTTCCGAAATATTAATTTAAAACAAAATGGTGGCTATTTAAAGTTGAAATCCTGATTTTTGCACGAAAAAATTAAGATTTCGTTTAAATTAATATTTCGGAAAACTCTCTCCGTCAACCTGAGGATATATTAATATACATAAATATTTTTCTACGTGAAAATTACCAAATGTTCTTTAAATGTTGCTCTTTTAAGCGCAAAAAGTTCTGTAAGAATATGTGCTTCCGATTTTTCAAAAAAAATTCACAAACATTCGCCTGTTTTCGGGTGCCTGACCAGGTAAAACCCCTTAAGGGAAGAGGAGTGTATAGACGACGGGGGTGTTGCTCGTTCTCCATTGGCCGCGTTCCCAGGGAAGATCGCGCAGAGCTCGACGAGAGGAGCACGGGAAATGTGACAGTTACAAATGCGCGATCGACGAAATCCACGGTGAGACAAGGGAATCTCGGTTGGTTCTACGCTAGCAACGCCTAGCTGGTTCCCGTGTCGTGGCTAATATCAACGCGGCCGTTATTAACCCGCGATGATGCGTCCATAAATCAAAATCCCTTCGGGTTGCATCACGGGCTGGTATTAACATTTATATTCGCTGGAAACTCGGTGGAGGCGATCTTGCGAAAGATGCATTAGTTAAGGTGCATTATGGGTAGGTGAACTCAGGGAACGCGGCAGACGTATATCTCTTTGACGGCCACTGGACAGATTCAGGGAAATTAGAGAATAGGTAGGGGAGACCGGGGCTAGTTGATACAGGGGCATTTCAGCGAGATACGTGAAGTTTGTTGTTCAATTCTTTACTACGATTCAGCGTACGCTTGTGTACCTTGACGTTAACAATCGTTTTTTAACCGTTTTCGAAGGTCAAAGAAGTGAAAATTCGTTGACGCGTCAGCCCATACGCTTCAATGTACGGACTTTTATGTTAGTCCGATAATTTAAACAATTATTTCCAGGGGTTTTGCTGACTGCTAACAACGAATTTGAACTTAGATTTTCAAAATTCACAATGGCCGATTCAACATGGTGGGCGATATATCTCCTTTTATCCTGCAACCGCTTCACATCAAAATATACAATTTCTCAATCCTCCCCCTCAACAACCCAGTACCCCTCAAGTTTTCGACTTCAACGATCCAAATTTCTTTCCTACCAAAATGTACCGCGAAACCACCTTCGCGTGTCCGCGTATCTCTAGTCGAACGTGTTCCAAGTTCCTCGCAACATCCTCCGCGATTCAGCCAGATCGAACGTGGAAGAGCCGAGGGAGGAGAAGCGAGGAGGAAGGAGAAGAAAGGACGCAGAGGATCGCGAAAGGTGTGGAGGAGCGAGCCGCGTTGTTGCGCCGCTTTCTCGCATTGAGCAATCAATAACAGTTCTCTATGACAGGCCACGCACACACTCCGTTTCCGAGAGGTTGTGGGGCCCTGGATTCGCGCAGGTGTTGGTACCGGGCAACAGGGTACCAACGGAGAGCCGACAAAGGCCCCGGCAATGGGCGAGTTGCATTCGGCATTTGTTTCTGGGGATACTTAGATCGTAATCTCGCCGGGGTTCGGAGCATCGGTGGTGGGTTGCATGCACCGCCTACCCCCTCTTAAATTCACCCACAAACTGGGTCCCACCTACCCATTCTTCCCGCAGCCTCTTTTATTCGCGGCTTTCTAAGAAGCTCGCGCGATTGCGATCCGTGGTATCGACGAAGGGGGACGTTACGTATACTCCGCGCGCGAAACTTGACGTCATCTCGCTTGACGTTTCATTATGGGACTGTGAACTGGGGCTGCTGAGAGTAATTTTGGAGCGATACGATTAGGAGTTGCAGGATTTCAAGCGGTGTTTTAGAGATCTTCTGATCCCTGGGAAGAGGAAGGGTTGAATTTTCGCGCGACCCAGCCGTCTTCTGTTCGACTTCGATCTGAGCAGAAGATAGAACACCCGCGCGCGCACCGGCCAGCAGAGATCCACGGAGCACCCTCTGCAACACTCATTAAGCATGGTAATGCTCGTTCACCTTGCAGATGCTGATCGGTAGGTACTTACTAATTACTCGGGGGCCCCGTTCCACCGGTGCCTGTGCTCGCTTTACGTACGGGAAGGACGATTTCGGGCCCACCAGCGCGCGAGATCGACTAATTAATTCCTCTGGCAGCGTGCACGGGCTGCTCACCCTCTTCTTGCCTACCAGTGTCTATCAGAAATGTTCGATCGTCCTTCCCGCTGGAATCTCCCTTAATTTCACGCGCTCCGTTTACTCGCGCGTTTCCCGGATAAAATGTGAGCTCCTGAAGGCTGATCCTCCTGCAGTGGGCCCCCAGCAGTGTCGATCGCCGTTATTCAACCCCACCGAGACGGGACAGTCTCCAGCGACTCGATCACTGGCGTCGAAGCAGCGGAAGAGATCGCCGCGGCGGCAATAATTACCCAGGAAAGGGTCAAGTGGCGAGTCGGGCACGGGCCCATGGAAGGAGGAACGCGTTGATAATTGACGTGGCGGATCGACCGTTGAAACAGAGAGGAGAAGAGGGCCAGAAGCAGCCCGCAAGGCTGGACAGAGAGGCTCGGCTCGGCTAAATAGCCGTGCGATGTTCGAGCGCGGCCTGAAAAGACATTCGTATCAATTATGGGAGGTAAAGTTTCAGTGCCCCGCTAAGGAGTCCGCGGCGGAGACAGACCAGCGCCTTTCGAACCAACTGGCCCGCTATATATTACCCAGCAGGGGTCCATCTTAGCCCCTCCTCGCCGGCACGCTGCCCTAACCTGCGCCCTCCGAGAGGAACGCGGTCTATCCCCCTTCCTCCTTCGCCCTGTTCCTTCCTCTTACACCTCCTCATCCTCTGTCCTCGGTGTCGTTTCTTCCGCCTGTCTCGCACAGGCAGACTATTCCTCTCTCTATCCCTCCGGCCGGCCGCCGCGCTCTCTAGTACAAATTAAATTAATTTTCGAGGGGCCGACATTATTCTCTTATGAATTCCACCGACAACGGGGCCCTCGTGACCCGCTCGAATGGAGATGTTTTCACGTCCCGCCACGCTCGCCTGGGGCCCCGCGGCTACACACGTACACACCCCGGCCCGCCGGGGCCATTAGTAAACCGTGCTTTCTTTCCTCGCTTTGTTTATACCTTGTTCATGCGCTGTATCTCCGCCTCCGATCTCCCCTCGCCACCCCCAACTGTACCTATTCTGATTTATTCGATTAATCTGACGCCTCGGTGAGAAATTCCAACTGATCTCCATCCCGGAGCAAGCGTCGATCAGAGGTCTCTAGGTCGATGTGGATTTCGGGGACGAAAGGGGTGAATATTTCATTCGCTCGACGCTGTGGACTCTGCCCTTTTCGTCAGTCCCTCAGTGGCCTCTACTTAGGCCCGCCTGGGTGTCTGGAGCAAACAACTCCGTGTTTCTTTCCTTTTAGCGACTGGCTCTTCGTTTACTCGCTTCTCCTCCTCGCTCCTAATCGTCCCGCCGAATTCCTTCAGCACCAGTAGCTCGCTGTCTTTGCAATTGCTGTTAACGCGTCCACCAGCCACCCTCCGCCCTCGAATACAGTCCGCCGAGCTGCTCTTTCATTCACCGAGCGATCTGGTGCTGAGTCTCGAAGCTCTCCACCGAGGGTGGTGGGAGAGAAGCCACATCCGTCAAAGAACCTCTACGAACTTCCACTGATAAAGGAGCTCGAGACGTGCGTCATCCAGATCAAGAGACACTGGCTATATTACGCCGAGCAGTTTTTGGAAAAACCCTGAGACTACCGAATCTCAATAACGGCTGATTCGATTAAGTTTTGAATGGTCTTAATGGATAGCTTGGGTTTGATTTACATGAGAAAAGTGTCTTCGTTTTGTTCCTACGTGCCTTATGAGCTGAGATATTCCGATATGAAGTTGCAATTTGCCGAATTTTATGTTAAGAGATTTTTCTCCATCGTCAAGTGTGGGCAAGAGGGGAACATGAAAGGGAGAGGAAATGTCTCTCAGGCACGTCGTTCATTGGATGAAGGTTTCGGCCCATCGAAATTACTTTTACATACGAATTACTTTTGTAAAGTTAAATATAGCGCATTAATAAATTTATATTAATTTACGACCATGTTTTTAAATAAGATTCTTTTTGATCGGATTATATACTCGGCGCTCTTTTTTGTACCTTTCTTTTTTAAAAAAAAGGTAATTTTGTGGGGATACAGATAACGCGCGCGCCGATTGCATCTCGAGCCGGAGGAGCAAACGCCGCACGGGAATTAATTCCAGCTCGATTTCCGATAGCGGCCACGGAGTATGGAAAGATCGAGAAAATCGGAATCGTCGGGGAGTCTGGCCGGGCGAGTCGGAATCTCGCTGGACGCGGACGGGGTCAAGCGCGACGATAAGACGAGCCAACGAGCTGCCAACGCAGAGACGATAAGCAATTTGTAACGTTCAGGCCAGAACGAACGGAAAGGAGGAGAAGAAAAAAAATAGGGGAAAAGGCTGTCGGCGGAGGGAGGGAGGAAAAAAGAATCGGTCGGTTAGCGGGGCACAGATACGGAGCGTCACGGCCCCGTCGCGTCGGGCCTGGCCCCGTGATGAAACATAAATGTTACGCCCGCTTGTGTAATTCATGTCTAAACTATTTAGATAAGCCGTTATCGCCTACAAACGAGCCACAAACTCCAACCTCCTCTCGCAGCCTCCGTGTGCGGTGCCTCCGTTGCCACCCACACACCAGCGAACCCCTTTTCTGGCCTCTCTTATCCGCATTTGCTTAATCGTTGATCCCTCGCTCCTTCGTCCACGCTTTCCACCACCGCTTGCCGTTACCGCGGACATTGGCTGACGATGGCTCGATTCGAGGACAGTTTCAACCACTTCCAGAGACGGTGGTCGATGGTTTCGAGATACGACGGAATTTCGACGCTTTCCCTTGAATTTTTGTGGATCGAGATCGCGGATGTCGGATCCCGTGATTTTTCTGATAGAACGCCAATGGTTTGGGATGTAGAATGCGAGGATTCTTGTTAACGTTTCGTTAATGATTCTTGTCGATTGTATTTTCACTGATTTTAGAAAAGCCTTCGATTCAGTGGATCATTCCATCCTTTTATGCAAATTCTCGACTATCGGATGTCTGGGCAACCTGCTCTCCTGGTTGAATAGCTATTTATTGAGTAGGCGTCAAATTATTCGCATCTCTGATACCTATTCTGATCCAATCGTTGCATCAGCAGCAGTGCCCCAAGGGTCACATCTTGGGCCGTTTCTCTTTAATATCTTTATTAATGATATATATGATATTTTCTTGCACAGTAAGTTCCTTTTATATGCGGATGACCTTAGGATCTATAAAAAAATATCAGGGCATGCTGACTATCTTGAAATGCAATCGGATCTGGATAGATTTCTAGATTGGTGCAGCTTAAACATGCTAAATCTTAACTTTTCTAAGTGTCATGTCACGAGGTTCTCTCGTAATATGAAACCAATTGATTATGCGTATAGATTGGAGAATTCTCTCCTAAACGAAGTAAATGAAATTAAGGACCTTGGGGTTCGTATTACATCCACGCTAGATTTTCAATAATAATAATAATAATAATGTTAATCGGGCACACAAGCTGGACAAGCTTAATTACCTATTCGATCTGAATAAGATGGTGCGGGTTGTCCGGATAAAGGAAAAGCTTGTAAACGGCAAGGAGACCAAGAAATGACGCGGATCAAATCTTACGGCTCGGCGGAGTTTAATTACATAGTACACCAGCGAGCTTCGGCCGCGCAAAAACTGTCTCGAGCGCACCAGCAGCGGTTTCCTGATTACGAATGCGAGCGAAACGAGTTCTGCGTCGATTAATCATAGATCGACTTCCTCCTTGCCCGCTCGCTGGACATCCTAATATTTTACTCGGCCTGACGGACAGCGGTGGGGACGAGGGGGTCGAATTGGACGCCGAGACCGATCGATCAAACTGCATTAGAGCTTAATCGCTATATAATTGACGTCACGATCGAGGATCCGACAAAGTTGCAAAAAAAGAATCGACTAATTCACCGTTATCGGATGCAGGTGTAAATCGCTGACATGCTACTATATCCTTCAAGTTTTCTAAAATTCAGGCGAAGCAGTCGTGGTGATCCTCGACTTTGAATCTCGTAATCGATGACATTTCTTCCCGTCTGCGGGCAAACGCACCGACAACAGTGCGTTCGTATGTAAAAACGTCGAGGGGAGGGACGATGGGTTCGAAGGCTGCATTATTAAAGATGAGCTCGTAACAATATCGAACCGGCAGACAAATTGGACCACCCTGGGCCTACCCCCTGGTGCACTCGACGCGCTGTCCAAAACAAAAAGCATCGCCGAACGCTACCAGCCGAGATATCAAGATAATGACGATCCCGACAGAGGAGCCTGTCTTCCACGTGAGGAATTCGGCTACACTCGGCTGCAGGATAGTTCCTAGGGGGGCTAGAGGCCTTCGAGGATACGTCCAGTCCTGATGCCCTCGAGTCACGGTCCCTGGAACACCGACGCTGTCTCCAACCTCTGACATAATCGGACATTCTGACCGTGTCAACCGTTGCTGGTATTGTAATGGTATTACGCAAGGGCTGGTTCCATTGCCATGAACTTCGGTTCAAATGGAAGATGAACAAGGGAGACAATAATCCTCGACTCCTGCAGGCTTTCAAGCTAATAATGATTTTACGAATGAAATATTAGGTACATTGACACAGTACCCGAAAATGTAAGTTAGAAGGCCTCAAGGTTTAGGTATGCTTCGACAGAAGACTGTGGAAATGATGTATGTACGTTTGCAATTTACCAGGGTTCGTGCAATTACTTTGAATGCGATAGAGATATCCACAGTCCTCCCTAATGACAGAAAGACAGAGGAGAAGGAATCTTAATGCTCCGCTCTATTCATCGTTCCGACTTTTTGACCCTCCCCCGTCGAGCTCCCGTTTCTGGGCCTATTTTTCGTGATTTATGACGCTCGAAAACGCAGGTCTGACGTTTTCTGTGGCGGTCAGAGGGCCGGGAACGGCCGAAGGCTAATTTCGTAATATGGGGATTGGTGGTCGCCGCTGGAAATTCATTAGCCTCCGATAACACAGAGTCGATCGAGATATCGGACGTTTCCCTCGTTAACGATCGACCGGAGCCATAGGTCGATCGTTTTTCTTCACGATAATCGCGGTCTTATTGAATTTCTCCGAGGCACAACCCTCCCTCCGCTTATTTATGGGACACCCTACTTCCTAAAACTGGGTTTTCTCGGTGACGCGTATCGTTTTCATCGTGAACGTAACGCGACACCCTTTCTAACTGTCTCTAGTAAACCCTTGTGGCACCGCCTGAACTGAAGCTGTTCCTATTTTTCTCGTTTTAAAACAGAGGTACGTGGGTTGACGATGTTGTAAGTGGTTGATTTTTTTGACGAAGGTTGATACGAGCAGTGGAATGATAATTTGTTTAATGAACGGTGTAAATCACTATTCTAAATAGAACGATCTGCTATATTGTGCGATGACTGCTTGGGGGTGGAAACATGCGAGAAAAGACACTCTGTCGTCATCTCTGTGAGTCCACAGGCAACACAACTGCTTAGATACTGAATCAACTTCTAAGGGTATAAAATCCTAAGATCATACAGAATTTTTAGGACGATGTGTCTTATCGACTGTCGACCACTCCTCGATATCCCAAATTTATCTAATCTCTCATTCATTCAACCTTATCATCAGTTAGTAACACAGTTTCCCCTCTACCGACTGTAGCTACCTATATCTCGGTTTCAGAAGGAACCGTGAAGCTTATGCCGATAAGTTACCACCCGTACCGCAACTACAGTTGATAAAGTTAAAGAATAAGTAGCGCGAACTTCGAATTTCAAACCACAGGAATCGAAATAAAGTTTCACGAAACTCAATTTTCCGATGTACCCTTACAAAACACTTTATTCCATAATAAGTTGGTTTAGGATCACTTGAAATGTGTCTTAATTCCTTGAAAATATATATTAAACACCCCACGGCAATGTATCGTATAAAAACAAGAGACACTTTCGAGATTCCAACTCTCCGTCGATCTTGGAATCTTACGCTACCTAATGAAGGCAGCGTGCAAGTACAAGTTAACAGTCGACTAATCGTTTTCAAGGACACGAAGCCCCACCGCGCTGACGAAGAGGACTCGTATTACGAACCGTCCTATCCCAATACTCATCTGGAGCATCAGGGGGGCAGAGAAAAGGGTCGGGCGCTAAAAACGATCGGAGTTTGTTGACACGAAGTTCCAGTAAGGTAATTCAAGGATCGGGGGAGTTATCTTCAAGTACCGTCATAGACACGCTTTCCTTTTTTTCCCCACAGAAAGAAAGGGGCCCGGAGCGTGTCGTAATTTGACGTAGAATTTATTAACGGGGACTGTGACGTACCAACCACTTGAAAAATTACAGACTTATTCGGGGAACGCGAAGGCGAGGCACTCACCAGTAATCTGTACTCCAATGGCACTTCAATTCCTCATTTACATGGGAATTAGTAAACTATTATACAAATAAAATACACATTTCAAAGCTTAACAACAGGATTATTGACGTTTCATGAGACTCCCACTAATTTCCCATCAAACTGCCCATTATTGTAATTAGAAAGCTGATTTAAAGATGACTGACAAGGGTTTAAATTACCGCGAAACCCAAGTACTGTCCACTGGCCTATTTATTACTGTCACAGTGTATCTTCATAAGCAGATAAATAATCGATGGAAAGATAGAAGACCGAGGTCGTAAATCGTATTCCGTTAAGCACAATGGCGGTAGCTCGGTTCCCACGTGTTCGACTTCGTAGGCGCGTAGAGTGACACTAACCAGAACACGTGGATCACCCCTGTCTCAGCATTTATGTTTTGAAAAACAAACAGAGGATCGATAGCGATCCAATTAACCGCTCGTCTGCTACCAGTGCTTGGCAATCATCCTATCCAGGGTTCTAAATAAACGATCACACGAAACGCGTTTTATAATAGTGGAATCAACCCTTTGAATTAGCATCAAACGTGACACTACCCTAAAACATGCTCACTAAGTACGAATTACGTGTGTACAACGTAATTCTCTTAAGGGGTTGTTCCGGTCTAAAGCCCATAAAAATAGGTGATCTTTAAGAATTAATTAAACGGAAACTACTACATATGATTTAATGGGACTTTCTGCATTGTATAGAGGATGACTTAAACTATAGAAATATTTTTTTTGTTTTATAATTAATCATTGCAGACGGCACTAGGGAGTCGTTAAAGTCGAGGCGTCAAAAAATTCATCCAAATTGTTGGAACCATTAGCATCTAAACCATTCGGCATACGATTTTTTTATTATTTTGGTGACTAGAATAGATCCTGAAAAGATGTCCCACATTTTTATAAACACCATGTGTAATTAATTATATACAGTTGCGAGCCTACAGTTAATCTATAGGGGACCCGTCCTGTTATTCTTCAAAGTGGAGAGGAAGCTGGATTTTGGCAAGAAAGAGAGGAACATGGTCGACAGGAAGGAAGAAGTGGTCTAGGCCCCGCGATCTAAAAGCGCCGCCAAAGTTTCTGGCGAATAGCGGCAGCGCTTTCGGTTGCAACGTGGAAATTAAAACGAGGGATGCGCCCGTCTAGACATCCAGGCCCACGCAATTGTCTGGGCCACTCGTGAGAAAACGACAGAGGTCCTTCTCAGCCCGTCTGTAAGTGCAGAAACGAGCTTTCGGGGCAGTCCTCTTTCGAGACAATGCCCGAGCCCGTCTACTGTCGAACATTTGGTTTGTGTTACGAACGTCCAGCACAGTTTTCACTTTCCCACCGTTATGTCCTTGATCCTTGGCAACCTTCGCGCGTACACGACATTGCGAGCTTAAGGCAGGGTTAAACACGTGTAAAAAGGTCGATTTATATTATCCGTATCCGACATGGAACGGTCCCGTATCGGCTCCGTTCCGACACAGACACGAGTGTTCATATTACGTTCGTTGGACGGTAGCACCGATCAGTCAGTCAGCAGAAAGCGAATCGTAAAGGCACATAATAGCAAAAATAGTTAAAATGTTTCCTCATTTAAGTAGAGGAGATTGGGGCTAGTTGATACGTTATACTGTTTTCAAATTTTTTTCATTTTTATGAAATTTGGAATGTTCGGCGCGCAATGCGCGCTGGTGCACGGGTTTAACTCCGCCTTTAGATGAACGTGAAATGGAGTAAAAGGAACAGTATTCACTGCAAGCAAATGGTCCGACGGGTCGATGGCCTATATTAAGCAACAATATTTACTTTATGGGCGAACATTAAATGGGTCACGTTCCCAGCATTCTTGATGGATACTTCAAGCTTCCCGCGAAGGGCTTCACCCACCCACTACTTGGTGCAAGACTCGACGCTTTTCATAATCTTCGTGGAATTCCAGAAGCTTCAGTTACATTACCACCTCTCAGTGCCTAAGTTTGGAGAGTTGTGCCCTGCGCCCTCAATTAATTAGCGCTACCTAATTCCCGCTTTGGTGAGAAGTATCGTACTCCGTAACGAATATTTGCGTTACAATGAAAGAAGGGTTCTTAATGGTGCAGTTGAAATCGCGCGAGCAATGGCGATTCCGGACCGTGCTAATTATATGCAACGAGAGGCGTCCCAGCATCCGTAGTCAGGGGTGGAAGAAAAAATAGAGTCGGAAGAGCTGCTTCCGGCGAGAATAGATTTCTGCTTCGGAGCGTCTGCCCAGGGGCATTGTCACATTGTTGGTCACGTAGTAAACGGCACCAGGAGACACAGAGCAGATCCTGGAGACGTCGACTCGCCATGGGCGGCACTTGACCCCCCACGAGCCATGGGCAGAAGATACGCCACGGTGCCCACGGATTTTTCTATAAACTTGTGCATGGATAGGGCAACCGAAGCCGTGTGCGGCTATTTAGACGCGAGGCGACGTCACAAAGGGCCCTTTTGTGCGTGCCAACACGGACGGGCCGTGTTGCAACTGGACACCATCGGTTGCACCACAGCCTCCCTTTCTTTCTCTTTCCCGCTCGGCCCTGCTCGATTGCACCGGCCCTCGTTACACGCGGATTCTGACGGTGTCGCGCGACTGCCAGTGCTCATCGCGAGGAAATTGCCGTTGTGGGACGCCTTTGACAACCGTGAGAACGATTCTTACTATTGGCAATCGGAGGAGTCGGTCTGGAGTGGAGATTTCGGAAGGTGGTAATTGATGAATCGATAAATTGATGAATTGATAATAAGGGAGCTAAATTGATGGACATCTTTTGGGGTGATTCTTCATTGTAGGGTAACCGAGTGGAGGAGCAAACTTGGTAAACTTGCAATCAATTGGAATTGCGTTGTTATGGGACAGCAAATTTGATAACGAAGGAGCAAGGTGGACAAAGAAATTTGGAGTTGGATGTTTGCTTAAGGGGACCTTCCGGTCTAGAGCCCCAAAAAATAGGTGATCTTTAGGAATTAGTTAAAGGAAACCTACTATATTTAAATTAATGTGACTTTTTGCATTGCATTAAGGATGTCTTAAATTATAGAAATATATTTTTTGTTTTACAATTAATCATTGCAGACGGCACTGGGGAGTCGTTAAAGTCAAGGCGTCAAAAAATTCATCCAAATCGGTGGGACCTGTATCTCCAAAAGTTATTATCCGATTCGACTGAAATTTTTTTATTTTGAAGAATATTAAAGTCAAGCTTCTGCTTACAGACTATTATTGAACGAATGCATAAAGATTCCCCGCCCTATTTTGCCTTCTTAGCGCGGCAAAAGCTACAGAAAGCGCCGATTGTGCCGTCAAGGAGAACCTGGCGGAGATTTTCCAGAATCTTCGGAATCTCCTCGCCCGAGAATTGTTTAAAAATCGTGCGGACTCCGAGGCAGCGGCGCCTTCACACGACGTTGGTCCTCCAGACGCCGGCGCCGCTTTCCCACAATTAAGAAGGCGCCTTGGTATCTCTTGGCGCCTACCACGCACCACACTGCCACGCATTCACGCACGCGCCTCCTCCTCGTGTATGGAACCGTTCGTACGTTCAATGAGATTACGCATGAAATAATAAACATGCGTGTCAGTCGTGAAGGGTTGATCGCGGATTCCTCTCCACTGAAATCGCGACAATGACTGCCGTTGCGATCTCGTGTTGCAATCTAAGATTGTACTTAGCGAAACTTGTCAGAGATTTTCTCCACAGCTTGGATATTTAGTGGAACCCTTTGCGAAGGCAAATTCAAATTTTTATAGGTCGCGAGGTAGTGGAGTTATTGTTGTTTAAAAATTCTACCGAGTTCCTTCGATTTTTTTTTCACTTTCTCTAGCTCCGAATAGAGAAATAAAGTTAAGATTTCCATTGAAAGAATTAGAATTGAGCTGCTCGATAATTCTAAGATTTTACGTAGATTTGGGGTGTTTTCTTTAAATTGCGAGGGGTAATACATCTCGAAGCACAAGAAGTTTACTTTACTATCTACGTTAGCCACTCGAATGTTTGAGAAATTCTGCACAGAGTTCAGCTAGACAGGGGAAGACAGAGCGATTCGGAAGGGTCGATTTTACGAATTCCCAGCCACGGGCGTCAAGGGTTCCCGTCGTTTCGAAAGGGGCGTCTGGATTATGTCACTTTCGACTCGTCGATGTTGCAGAGAGGATAGGTACTGATCTTGCTGCCGTCGGACCACGAAGAAAATGGATTGTTTTGTTTTCGTTTCCATCCCTGTTCCTCGGCTGATTCAACCCCCTCGAAATCGAAACCGCGCGATGACGGGGGCGCGTCATGCTTTTGACATCCCCGACTGTCTCAGTTTTTCAAAAATTTCACAGATACCATCCCTTCATTGCCCTTGCAGGCTAATCTTCAGGGGCTGGTCCGGTCTAGAGCCCATAAAAATAGGTGATCTTTAGGAATTAATTAAAGGGAAACTACTGTATATAAATTAATGTGACTTTTTGCATTATATTAAGGATGTCTTAAATTATAGAAATATGTTTTTTGTTTTATAATTAATCCTTGCAGACGGCACTGGGGAGTAGTTAAAGTCGAGGCGTCAAAAAATTCATCCAAAACGGTGAAACCTGTAGCATTTAGTAGAACCCGCCCTATTGGTTTGAAATTAAAGAGCATGAAACTCGCTCGCGGATTTAGTATCTCGGATTTAGGATTTCGTAAAGAACGCGAGTGGCTCATTTGAAGCTGTTTGGATTTGTGGTTATGGCTTATATTTATTGATGACTGGGTAATTGTTTCACCCCCTCGGGGTTAATTTTTTTTTTAAATATTGTATTGTCATCCAAACTACGCACGCCTGCAGAGTTGCAAGAAAATTGGATAGTTGGAAGTGGGTTAAATTTGAGTTGCAAAATTTGAACCATACATACATTAAACAAACATACAAACAGAGGATCGAAGCTGAATAAAATCGTTTAAAAACAGTTGGCTCCATTATCTTCCACTCCATCGTTGAGCGAATTTCGTTGATTTAAAAGGGGAGAAGCAGGCTATAAAAATCGTGCAAGGCAACATATCCAGCGAATCGAGATTTAATCGCCGGTTTTAGTAGCATCGCCGAACGGTATGTCTGGATTGGTTCGGTTCCACGGCCATAGGCGGGTCTTCCGTTCTTCTCCTCCTCCTCAGCGTTACTCACCGCGTTATGGCTGTTCCCGAGGCAAAAACAGATTTGCACTCGCATTAATCGTCCCTGCACTTCCGATCCCCATAATTATTATGGGTCGTCGGGCCCTGGATCAGTCTTTCTTCAAACACCCTAGTGATCGACCCCCACCCCCTCAGAAATTACACGAATCGTTGAAAAAAAAGAAGGGTAGGAACAGTTCCACATACCTTTACCTCATCCCATTGAAACCTACTATTTTCTGGCACTGGCAGGCGTTAGAATAATCAAATTGACAAAAATTGAATTAAAAAGCACAAAACAAAATTAACACTAACTAATCAACAAGTTAACGACTGCTTAACAATTCTCTAATTACCTAATCCAAGGCGTTAACGAAACCCTATCCCGCCCCTTTCTAGACTCACCCTACTAATCTCCCACGACTATCCACTTCAAGAAACAAACCCTCACCTGGTCCAGGTGGGCTGGACCCAGTACCAGACTCCCCTCCCACGCATATACCGCAGTAAATATACAAAATTTGCATGCCACCGCTTACGCGAGGCTTCCAGGCATCCCGAAAAAGGCGCGGCGCGGAGGGGGCAAATAAAAATGTCCAATCAGAGGATCCCAAGTCCGACCACCCTGTTAGAACCCGTGCTTGCGGCGCCCCGCCGATCGTTGGGCGCGGGTGTGCTGGTAAAAATCTCCTGCCACTGGCTCGCACGCACGCACACACAGGCGCGCGGCCTCGCACGGACGATGAGAAGGAGCCGTGGTGGTTTCCCTGTACCACGGGACCAACACTTGACTCCCTCGGATGAGCAAGTCACATTACACGTTTGCCCTCCGGCCTGACCGTTCAGCCGTGTCCATTCCCCGCGAGCAACACAACACGGCTAACCGTTTCACGTTCAACTGTCCCTAGCGAGACGAGCCCCCCCCCCCCCTGAGCAAGTGTTGACATCCTCGGGACACCCTCACGGATTATATAGTTTCGCGCGGCGCGCCTACGACCCTTTAATGACCTCCTGAGCAAACGATTCGACGACTGACGGGTCGAATACCTGAGGGACCAGCAGCTTCCACTGGATTGCCGACGACAGATCGATCGACTTCGTTGCGACCTCGAAGAGCCCGCATCGGTGGCTAATTCTGAAAGTGGTGACGAAGGTATCGCGCGGTGTTCTCGCGAAATTTCTGCGAGACTGGCGGCATAGGATTGCTGCTGCGGAAATTGGAGACTACGCGGGGGGTTGCACTGGAGAACGGCGGAATTATAGAGTTTTGACGGTGTGGATTAAGAATCTTGGTTAATTCGTGGACCAGGGGGGCTGTGAGTGCACGTCAGAAGTGACAGTGTTGGAAGAAGTGTAGAATTGTAAAAGGGGAAAGTGGAGTTTAGAGTTCGAGCGTGTGAGAAAGCGAAGGAAAATTGTCGAGGATGCATTAGAATGCTTTCTTCCTCGATCTCGGGAACCCCGTTCAGCGTCCGTGACATTTTAAGCGAGGATCAACAGTTCGGCGCCATGGATTGCTACCCCTCGGCCCACCACCAGCACCAGATGCAGCAGCAGCACGTGCCTCAGGACTTCTACAATTACAATATAATACCTGAGAACCAATGGGACGTGGAGAAGTTCAAGGAGCAGTCAATGGCGAGCTACCCCCATTACCCAGACCTCAGCCACGTCCATCAGTTGAATCAGATCGCCCCTCCGTACCAGGAGCCGCCGATCACGGAGGATGGTGCGTAACAATTCTGTTTCCAATCCTCCAACCCTTAGAATACCTACTTCCCTTCAGATTTCTCGGTTTCTGCGAGTAGTAGAACGTTGTGGATTGTTTATCAGGTAATGTGGTCACGTCGAGTAAGACAGAGTTGCGGAAAAGCCAGTCTGGGAAGAGGACGAAGCGGAAGCCCAGGGTGCTGTTCTCACAGGTGAGTCTCGATTGGGTACTTCATCTAGAATACTAGAATTTCCTTTGAAAAAACCAATGTTCACCTTAAACCACAGCCAAGAAGTTTCACAGTTTCAAGCACCGCTGACATTTCTTCTTCAATATTTCCAGACACAAGTCTACGAGCTGGAGCAGCGATTCAAGCAGCAGCGTTACCTAAGCGCCCCGGAAAGAGAGCTTCTAGCCCAAACCCTGAAGCTGACCAGCACCCAAGTTAAGATCTGGTTCCAGAACCGCAGGTACAAGAACAAGCGAGCGAGGATCGAGGACGCGGAGAAGCTGCAGGCGCAGAACATCAAGAACCAATCCCTGAGGAAGATCCCGGTGCCAGTGTTGATCAAAGATGGCAAGCCGAACCTGCAGGAGGCGTACAACCCTCCGTACTGGCCCAACATCAGACCGGAGCTGACCATATCGATGCAGCCGGACTTCAGGATGAACGAGATCCGGGTCAGCCCTGAGTTCAGGACCACCAGCAGCGAAGTGAGCATCAGCCCAGAATTCAAGCACGACATGAACTCTGATTTGAGCGGGAAATCCAGCCTGAACGGCGAGCTGCAGCCCAGACAGCACGTTCTGGCCACTGCGGACTACAGCAGGAACAATCTGCCGACGAACCATCGAGCTGTGGTGCACGATTGCCAGCGGCAGATCAAGGCTGAGTACAAGGACGACGAAGAGACGCCGTTCCCGGACCTGAAGAGCATGGCGACGGACACCAAGCCCGCCGCCAGCGACGGGAGACCAGTCGTGGACGTCTCTAGCACCGACTATGGGTATTCGAACTACCTGACCCCGGCAAATTATCAGATGCAGTACGTGAATTACATGGAGCAGGTGCCCATGGACCAGAATTTTCAACGACTTTGGTAGAACCGGCCGACGGCGAGGTTTCTAAGGGTTTGCGAGCTAGGGTGGAGAATATTCTTCGCTCCGAGGGTTAGATAAATTTTAATCAAAGAAGTGCTTGCTCTGTGGCCGAGGGGGAAGTTTCACGCGTATTATTTTTGTAAGAAAGAAAGTTGAGATGATAGATCCTGGCGCAGAGAAGGTTCGAGGGATAGGATAATTACACCAAATAGGTAGCCAAAGATAATTCTTTTAAGATAAGCGTTTCGAATCGCCGCGATTTAGTAGACTTAAGGTAGAAATATGTGGTAAGGCCGCGCTATTGGCAGCTGTGTTTCTTTTTTTCTTTTCTTCGCGTTCTTTAGTTAGGTAAGGTGCTCCCTTCGAAATAGTAACGCTCGAGAGGCCTGAACGGAAACCGCTTCAAGTGGCCTTTGAGGAAACATCAGTTTACTCTGTATTCCGCGGACCTCGTGTTTCTCGTCGCCCTTTTCCCACTTATCCCCGACGATTTGCGCGGCAATTCCGTTCGTCGAGCAAACTAAACAGTAAGAAGGCATACGATAAGCAGAGAATTCTACGAGCATTGATTTAGGAAGAGATCGCTGACGCGTGGTTCCTTCTGGCTCGTTAAGGGTGCGATCTCAGGCGTAAATTGTAATATCCTTTTCGACTTGTGCGCACGATTGGTCGCAGCGATGGATTAAATGACAATAAAGTAATAAAGCTACGGAAATAAAGGAACAATCGAGTCTTTGATTCACTCCATTCCACATCCATTCACGTAATACCCTGTTGCAAGAATATTTTTATGCAATTAATATAACTCCTACGATTCTCGTCTCATTCCACAAGAGGGATAAGTTTTTTTTATGTTTCGAATCCCTCGGTCTCGGTGGGAGTAAAAAGTCTCGTTACAAATTCTTGAAGCGACCGACTTTAAAGTTGGCCGGATCGTCCATGTTGGTTTTCCACGGCGCAGCGAGGAAATTCGCGGCGGGGACGGTGTCCAGGTCGATAAAACGAAAATATGGCGAAACTGTATTTATAAATAGGTAAGCTCTGACAGCTTGAGCGAAGCCATGGCCGCCTTTTAGGTTATCGCGCAAGCACGACGGGTCATCTGGCAGTCAAGTGCCTTCACATAGACGATTCACGTCGGTGTAATCGTTGTTCATGGTGCTACTGGTGCCATAAAGGGCCATGGGAACAAGCTGATAAAAATGTCGGTGCGCTGATATTAGAGCCTCCCCCCCCCCCCTGTTCACCGCCCGATGTTTCCCATACGATCACCTTACCCCAGGCCACCCTTGCACCTGCGTGCACCTGCCTGCACTTGTTGCACGGGATCTGGTTAATTTCTCTGGACGAGTTCCAGAAGCCACCCTGGCGGGCCCGAAATACGCCGTAAATTTAAACCTCGCGCGAAGATGGTGCAGCGATAAAAGTCCATCTTCGCTAATTGATGGAGTTCTGAATTTTTTCGCCCTCGGAGTTTCAGAGGGAATTGGTAGATTAGTTGCAGCGATTAATCGTTGTTATAGTTAAAATTATCCGGACGAGCTGCGCAAGCAATTTTGAAGATGCTCCAGCGAAGGCTGTGCAGATTTGTAAGATTCTGTGGCTCAAGAAATTCAAGCTTGCAGATAGTCGCAGATTCTTAAGGGGAGGTTCCGGTCTAGAGCCCCAAGAAATAGGTGATCTTTAGGAATTAGTTAAAGGAAAACTACTATATATAATTTAATGGGACTTTTTGCATTGTATTAAGGATGTCTTAAATTATAGAAATATATTTTTTGTTTTACAATTAATCATTGCAGACGGCACTGGGGAATCGTTAAAGTCAAGGCGTCAAAAAATTGATCAAAATCGGTGGGACCTGTATCCCCAAAAGTTATTATCCGATTCGACTGAAATTTTTTTTATTTGGAAGAATATACTTCTGGCTAGGTGGGGGAACCAGAAAAAATATAAAAATGACATGTTTTAAAAAAAATCGACTTTTAGAACGGAACCTCCCCTTAAGTTAGCTAGCGGAAGATCCACGGACGCAACGAGCCGCAAGATGCAGTCGAGTTCCCGCGCTGAATTCCTTCCGCGCTTCCAAGCTTGAATTCTGAAAGCTCCCCATTAGGTAATCGTGTATTCGCATAATCAATCACTGCACGTTAAACGGTGAAACGCGATCCTATTTGCCTGCGAGGGAGGCAGAGGCTAGGTGAATCCTCGCGTAAGGGAGCACGCGAAGCTGGATGCTGTTCAAATAGACACACGCGTGCATATGCATAGAATATGGAACGCCACCGTGGATCCTTTCGATTCATTCCGAGGCGATCGTACTCGCTTTTTTCCCTCGGGGCTCATTAATCACATCCTGTCCAGAACGTCTCTGTTCTCGGTTTCAGTCGGGCCTTTAAAACGATTCGTTGATTGATTCAGGGAATCGTTGGACGTTCGGCAGAATTAAAGATCGATTGGGATAGCTGTTCCCTGTCTTTAATGCTAATTAGGCGATGTTAAGGCCTAATTGGCGTCTGTTCTCGGTGGCAATCAATTTTACGACTGTGATGCAGAAGGTAGGAAGTGCGGTGTAAGTGGTAATCCGTGTTTAGTAGCAGGAAATGATTATGCGCGTGAAATCTGCTCTCTTACAAAGTTAGAACATGACGTACTGATGTATGAATGCACGTCAGGCACGCAACGTGACGTCACGGAGTGCTAATTATAGTTGCCACTCTTTTTAATTATGTACTATATTCTCTTCAATATTATCTAGAATTGTGGGTAACACAAAGGCACCTTATATTCTTGGAAACATTTTCTTTTGTATTTTCCTTCTGTACTGTTTCTTCCAAAGTGGTTTTTGAAATTTACCTTGTACCAATGGTAGATGAGTTAGCTCTAAGCTTTCTCCCATGTAGGAATCTATATTTCCAACTGAAGATTAGGAGGAATACTTGAAGACAACTGCTTTACCAACCGTAGATATAGCCACGAACTTCCTTACCCAATTTCCTTGACCACTTTTTAACGCACCCTATGACGCGTTTCCAAGATCCACTTCCGTTTCTCGTTGACTTATGAATTGAATCGTTTACTATAGAAGCTACATTTCAATTCCTACTACCCCCAACAGTCATCCAATGAATTCTCATTAAAAGAGTCTTACTAATTTCCCCATGTCACCATCAGGTTCAACTAAACACTTCGATGCAAAGCTTTCAGCATTGATCCTTAAATATTGATGCCGCACAGAGAAGCGAGAGGAAAGAAGCGTTCCACCGTCAAAAATAGTCCCGCCTGTCATTCGCCTTACCCTCATTACAGTTAGAGTCGGCGTTCACAAACGTCTGAAAATAGTTTCAATAAACCAACCGATCCACAAACTACCGGTACCGCTAAAAGAACAGGAACTGGCGGTGGCGTATAAACGGCCTACAGCCATCAGGGGTTACGTTAATAAAATGATAAAGAACCGTCTGGTTGGCCCAGAGTATCCGGGTTCTAAAGAAGGAACTGAAGTTGCGCGAAAAGTGTGGCAAAGGAGGAGGATTTGGTGAACAGAGAAACGTGGCCGGGCGAGGGTAAACGGAGTGAAGATGAAAGGAGAGGAGGAAGAAGTAAATGAGCGAGAGCGGTGGCGGCAGCCTTGTATACTAAGCACTAATATTACATCTCTGGACTGACAGACGTGCGGACTTTAAAACCCAAGACTAACAAACAGTTAGCAGTCATCCGGTCTTCTTGTTTTTATATTCTTATGCCCGCCCATAGAGCGCACGCTCCTTCGGCCACCGATGTTCGTTACTTTCGTGTCGTCGAGACGCCAGTTAACCGCCATTCAACAATTTCCTGCCGATCTTCGTGGAAACGCGGCGACTGGCTGGCCCTTTAAACTCTACGCACCTTGGCCATTCGCGACGCATCTAACCCGGCAATTAATTTTCCTAATATCCACTCAGACAAATGAACATCGCTGGATCTGAAGAATCTGAAGAATCGATTCCACCGCAATCCGTTCGGCCCATTTATAAAACGACGCGAGAGAAGAGTTTAGGGACGTTTATTGTCGCGACCACCCCCGTCGAGTGGCCCAACGAGATCGTGGATCCTCGCGCTAGCATCCAGTGGATCGATCCTGGCCGATATTCCCGGCGACTGCACGTCCACCCTGAATGGGGAAAAAAGAAATATCCAAGTGGCGCAATCGTGGCTCGTAAGAAAGCGAATCGAGGGACGTGCAAGTACAGCCTCGAAGATCAGGGACGTGGCAGGGGTGGTGGTTGGGGTGTAGGGCGGTGGTCTCGTTCGAGGGTAACTGAAATAAGGTATAATTTTCCGCGCCAATTAAGGTCTTTAAGAATTGCGACCAATTGAGCGGGAGGGTCAGGGCTTAGCTTCGAGGGAGAGATGTACCATCGCCCCCCCTATAATTTATTATTGATTAGATCGAATCGAGAAAAAGAGAGCCGAAGACGGGATCGACGGGGACCCCCGGTCGTCTTAAAGATCGCCCCAAAGATGTCTTTCTCTCTGGGAGGAGTAGCAGGGTAATGGCGGACGGCGTTCTTCCGGTTCGATTACTCGGCACCTGCTAATTGGCGATTTTATATTAACACCCGCCTCGGCGCGGCTGTTTCAAGGGTGCGGAAGGATCGAGGAATGTTCGAAAATTCGATTCGCAAGAGGATACGCATTCCTCCACTTCTCTGCAGGTAAGTACCTATTAATTTGCAAGTTGTCAATTTTGTTGAAAAATGGTGCAAGCAAGGTGCAATGTCCCAATTTCTGCTGATTTAAGAGGTAACTCGTCATAAAGAGGGTGTAAGAGATTTGTTTGTGATGAAAATTTGCAGAGTAATTGATCAATTCTTTAATAATGAGACCCCTCTTTAAGCCAAAGATACCGGAATATCACCGCTATACTGCTGACCCCATAAACCGTGCCATGGAGGAGGTCAATCAGTGCCTCGCGGATATAGATTTCTTCTCTATATCTCAAAATTCATTTCGGAATCAATTGTTTCACTTACTCTTAGTATAATCTTTCAACCTCGCTGTAGCGTTTTATTGTTTTGTAGTACGCGGACGGTTTAATCTTACTTGTATTTACCTGTATACTATGTACTCTAAAGGGTTTTTTCCCGTATATAATAATAATAATAATAATAATAATAATAATAATAATAATAATAATAATAATAATAATAATAATAATAATAAATCAACCAATTCAAAAACTATTTAAGAAAGATATTTCAAGGTGTTTAACTATTAGTAATTTTTAATTAAATATATAATGCTGTAAATGTCCGTATTATAGTAACGCATATAATAATAATAAGAAAACTACGAAACGAGCCGAAATGGGGACATGAGCAGAAATTGGGACATTCAGCTTAACGTCTACGCGGAGCGGAGAGTACAGGAGGCAGGAGAAGTAAAAGCTAGAGATCTTTAAAATCTTGTTCACGAATTATCATAATTGTTGCTTAGAAAGCCTGGCCCACTTTCCCATCGAAATAACCGGCCCAGAGTCCGAACCAGAATTCGAAGGAATACGGCGGAAGGAGCGGCGAAACGATTTCCTCGTCGATATCCGGAACGCGCGAGGCCATCATCGGATCAAGTGAGGCGTGATCCACGCTCCTGTGGTTCACACTTAATTAAACCGCCATAGGAACTCGGCACGGCAGCACGTGGCGGACAATGCTGCAAGTCTTTAGCGGCGATTGTTATGTAAAGCACACCCTATATATGCACCGCCGCTGTTCCTCTCGACTCGATACGAGACACGAGGAACGAAGTAGTCGCCTCTATCCGTGTCCACGGGCGGCACACTCACGGATGGAGGAGCTTTTTGAAAGCGTTCAGACGCGGTTCGAAGAGGAACGAGGGGACGGGTCTTTCGTCTGGGTACGGGTCTCGTCTGCGAAACTGCGATTTTCGCGCGGAACAGGTGGCTCCGAGTAGTCTCCGAGGCGATGGAACGAGTGGAGCGTGCTAAGATGATCGATACTGGTCTGCAAGCTGTGATTCAGAGAAGGTGTATACAAGTTCCTTTGATACGCAACCCTTCTGCCCTGACTTTCTGATGTGTGTCACGCTTGAGACTAAGATCGCGGGGTTCCATTGATGTAATTTCAAAGGGTTGCTCCGAAATGTGGGGATTCATAGATCGATTATCCACCGAGTATCTTCAGATAAAATAGTGGACGTTCAGATTCAAGATTCTCGCAATCTCCGGGCATTCACCCCCTTAGCTTTAAGCTAATTAAAATTTCTTTCCGTTCCCCGAATCGCGAGCGAATGCTTGCCCGGAGTAGCACTCCCTGGAGGAAAGGACTCGCCGAGGCACGATACCAGGAAGACTCGGTTGAAAACGCACCCCTTTGTCGCCGCCACCCCTCGCTCGACCCTGAAAAAAGCCCAAGGATCCCACTCCCAGCGTCGCCTCTCGCCACCTCGAGGCCGAAGGCTTCGCGGAACCGCGGATTGGCTCGATTGGAAAAGCGGCGTCGCGGCGAGGGCCGCGGATTGGTCGTAGGGCGAGGCTTGCGTCGTGACGGAAGCGTCGCGCGTCCGACCTGGAGGTCATTTCAGGCTCCACCTACGCCTCGACCCGCGAAACTCGAATTTCCTCGGCTTGCTGGAGTCGTTTCAAGTAAGAAGAGCGTGGATAATCTTTCGGACGCAGGGGGTTGTGGAGTGATGGGAAGAAAAAATTGGAGAAACAAGCGACAAAGGGTGAGGGAGCAGATTGGTGGTCACTGTACTTACGCGCAACATCTCGCAAAGGGAATGACCTAAGGGAAGTCAAGATCAGACAAATTTGCGAGGATCAGGTTGTAGAGTATAGTGCGTATAATTAAATACATCTCGGAGTACCTGATCATTGCGAGTAATGTTACCGAGAGTCCCTTAGGAACGTGTACTGCTATCTGAGGAATATTCGAGATCAGTGTACCTACTCCATCCGCGTGGCTTTCGAGGATTCAGTTTGCAAACTGCCATGGAGTACGCCTCCGAGTACTCAAGGATCTCTAATAAGCCCGCGAAGAGCTCCTTGGTGGTCGCTGATAGCAGCGCAAACATCGATCTACTTATTCATCCTCGTTTACTTCGGGCAAGCCAGTTGGGGGCTAAGGAGCGGCCAAGAGACGCGTAAAAAGCGTGGTCCTGGACGGAGGAGGAGGAAGATCGCGATCGTCGGGGGCCACAGAGTGGAGGGATGCTCGGCCGGGTGGGGGTGGCTGGCATAGAAGGGGAAGATAGCGGGCGCGACGGGAGCAAGGGACGAATGAAGCTCCCGGTTGAAGTGGCCGCAGACTAAATCGAAAAATAAGTCTCCACGCGCGACAAGCGCACTTGACCGAAGCACACTCGGTGCAGAAGGGTGCACGCGGCCCTCGAGTGCTCGCGGATGACAATTAATAACGCGGAACGGGGCTTCGGAGGCGGTGGTCTGCTCGGATAAGAGATCTCGCGGGCGAGCAAGTTCCGTGCACGCGTCAGTCGAGCGGTGACTTTGATGGAACGTGGCTGAACGTCGGCTGGCCACCGAAATCCCTGCCTCAGTTTGTGCGCGTGATAACGGTTCCTCGAAGGGAGACTGTGAGGGTTCGCCGGGGATCCACCCGTTGATGTTTGAAGCCTGTGGAAGGAAAGAGTGATTAAATTAAGTAGACAGAGTTCGAGAGATGCTGGTCCAGAGTCGTGGTTGTCAGAGGGGATGGAGGATATCCGGTGTCAGCTGCTGATAGGATGGAAGGAACGGGATTGTCCGAGCTGTGAAACAAGCGGGGACCAGTGACAAAGGATCTGTGTACCAGAGACCGGGAGGATCGTTGCTGAAACTTCGCCAGGTCTAACCCCGTTGAGTGAGACGAACTAGGTGGTGCTGCGAAGGGGTAGAAGACATGTCAGGGCGAGAAGAGACGATGGACGAGGACAAGAGAAGCGAGACATCCCCCAAACCGTCTCAGCCGACTCCCTTCAGCATCGCGGATATCCTCAGTCGGAGAAGCTCGAGTCACGAGCGTCGATCTTCGGAGTCGGACGAGGCACAGGGTGCAGCATCGTTCCTGAAGAGGAACCACCAAAGAGGCTACGACAGCTCGGAGAACGATCCCAGGGAAGGTCACCTGGAGCAGGACCAGAGTCAGATGGCTCGATTCTCCAGGCTGCCGTCGCCTGACCTCAGCGTGGCGCGCGAGCTCGACATCCTCACGAGGAACCTCGTTCACGCGAACATCACGAACTTTGGAACTATCCCGCAGCTGGCTCAGGGCACCTTCAAGCACCTGGAGACGCTGGGGAACATGACTGCCTACCAGCAAGCGAAGGACTCGAGGGAATCCTCGCAGAGGCAGCAGGACGAGGCGCTGGACATGAGCAAAAACAAATATCTGGGTAAGTGCAGGAGAACTTGAGAACATCCCCGTGTTTAGGAGAACTTTGCATCGCCTAGTAGCCTCTGCGACGTTCAATCAGTACGGAAGAACTGTAGAATCTAATGAAGTAGCCGAAGAGTTACGAGCCTCTGTATCGCGGCCGTGTCTATCGTTGCTGATAAACTCGATAACTAGCACGAGTCGACTGGCCGAGCACGACGAAGGTACTCGAAGGAGGAAGTGATCACGTCGCGGCCTGCTGCCCTTCTGGGGGATCGTGTGTCTGCCACGAGGATGCGGGGCTTAAGAGATCATTTAGCCCACGGGGTATCCTTGTAACAGGCGAGCCTCTCGACGGCTCTTCTTCTTCTTTTTTTTAAAGTTAACCCGAGCGCGCAGATAACGCGATCGAATGTAATTTTAGTAGCATAAGTGGTGCTCGAGGCTGGGGCAGACGTCACAAGTGGCCGGCACTCAGCTTCTTGCACTTGTTCGATCCCTAGCCACACTGTTGCTCTGTCTCGCGGGGTCGTCGAGGATCCACGGATCGGAAGCAAAAACAAATTTAGATCAAGGTTAACCGGGCCCCGGCACCGTGCAGGTCACATTTCGATTCCTGCTTCGCCGAGCGCGACACTAGGACTCCGGCGTTCTGGCCGGCGTTGGATCGGACGGGGAAAAAATGAGGGTCCGAGCTGATTCTCCAGGATGAAGCGACACCGAGCCAGCAATTAACTAATTCCTTCGTACCCGGGGCTGTTTCGCTCGCGACGATTCCTCGGCTTGTTCGCCACCTCGAGGGTGAGGAGGCGCAGGCACGAGCTGGCACCGTTTCAAGCCACGCTCACGAAATTACGAATCCCCTTTTCCCGGCTATCGTTCTTGGGAATCACTTAATACGGTAATGGACAGGATGCGCGAAGCGGTTTTTTAATGGGGCCTTCAAGAATCCTGCTGCTTCCTGCTGCCATTAATCTAGCGTCGCTTCTGTTGCGCTGCTCGGGGTGTGTTAGAAAACTCCTCTCGTCCTTCTCAGAATATCCAAGCATAGATCAGGCCTAGTAGCTTCATCTCTGACCAGCTATTCTATCAACGTCGATTATACTGCATTTCAATCGTCGAGCTTCCACTCACGCGACTATCAAGCGTTCGGAATCTCAGCCCCCAGTTTCCCCCAAGCTGGCACCGTAGATTCAGGCAGAAAGCCTGCAGTTCTCAATGGAATGCTTTTGAAATACTATGATGTACTTTTCTACGAGGCTAACGGATAAGTCTTCAGTTTCCTCGCGGTGGGGGTAACGTTTCATTTGGACAGTATTTAGGGGCGATATGAATTGATTGGGAAACGATGAGCGACGGTTGGAGAAGGCAACGAAGGGTCATCGATGTAATCGGAGTGAGAGCAAACGGCACTTGCTCCTCTCGAACACTCTGGATGTAGGACGGCGATGTAGGATGTTTGACGAGCGTCAGAGGAGGGACGCATTAGCCGGACGAGATGGCATAGAGTTGACGTCGAAAGTGATCAAATATAGATCTCTCTAAATGCCCCGCGTCCCACCCCCGTCGGCGGCCACTGCTGATAAACATTGACGCAGGACGAAAGAGCGGTGTACGTACGAAATAATTATGATGTCACGCGACGACCGTTGGGTTCGTGCTTTTTCTCCACGGCCAGACGCTGTTTGGGTGCCTTGGTCAATTTTAACATCAGTGCGTGTCGAGAATACTCCACGTTGGACGGAGTGGAGGTGATCGAAGTCACTTTACGTTCAAATTTAATAAGAATACTTGGTAGACACAGATTCTTATTAGATTTAAACTACACTAGAGATCCACCAACAGTCGTCCTTAAGGGGTTATGCCTAGTCAGGCGGCCGAAAAGAGACGAATATTTGTGAATTTTTTTTGAAGAAGCGGAAGCGTATATTTTTATAAATCTTTTTGCGCTGAAAAGAGCAATATTTAAAGAACATTTGGTAATTTTTTCGTAGAAAAATATTTACGTTTATAATAAAGTTACAACCGACATCCAAAAAGCATTTTTAAAAATTTCGTTTTGCGGTGAGCACTGCCAATCGGAAACAGATTATCTAAAATCAAAAAACAAAAAAGATTTCGTTAGTATATTAATGTATCCACAGGTTGGCGGAGAGAATTTTCTGAAATATTAATTTAAAACAAAATTTTAAATTAATTCCGAATGGCAGTGCTCACCGCAAAACGAAATTTTTAAAAATGCTTTTTGGATGTCGGTTGTAACTTTATTATAAACTTAAATATTTTTCTACGAAAAAATTACCAAATGTTCTTTAAATGTTGCTCTTTCGAGCGCAAAAAGATTTATAAAAATATACGCTTCCGCTTCTTCAAAAAAAATTCACAAATATTCGTCTCTTTTCGGCCGCCTGACTAGGTATAACCCCTTAACACCCTCACGAATTATACAGACCCCACCAGGATGCGCCCCGAGGAAGACTTAAAATCCGATTGATATTGTTCCAAAGGATCGTACTAAGTAATAACTCGATAGTGATTCACGTCGCGTGAATCAGAAGCGAATCTCCCCGCGGCTTCGCCTCAGAAAACAAAGTCTCGGGCTACCAGAAGCAAGTAGAATTTTAGGACGTACGGAGGCGCACGGATTGCACTCCGCCACGGCTACGGTTAAACTTAGAGAGGAGAATTACCGTGGAACAGGAGCGTAAACATGTCGGAGTAGCGAGTGCACGTGTTAATGTTTGAAGACGGGACATCAAACGCAGCCGGAACTCTCCTTCTCTCTCTGTTCTTCCAATCGGCAGGCCGCTTCTATGGCTGTACGTGGATGGTTACACGCTCTCGTTGGTCCACCCCGTCTTCCTCCCCTATCTCGGGCCCCGCGCCGAAAACGTTCGATTTATGATCGCGGTAGATCATCGGCTCCCGATCGGCGGCGTTTGTTTGCTCAGCGGCTTTCGGGAACCGCCGACTTCTAACGAGATCGACGCCGCGCGTCGCCCACGCGAATACCTATCCGACGGACCCGCGCGATCAAAGCCCGAGAGTCTGACGGACGTGAATTTGCAGAGGACACGGAGGAGGACATGTTCGAGACGCAGAGCCACGGCCAGAATCTCCAGAGCAGGAAGAAACGGAGCAGAGCGGCCTTCTCCCACGCGCAGGTCTACGAGCTGGAGAGAAGATTCGCCGCGCAGAAATACTTGTCCGGCCCGGAGAGAGCGGACCTCGCGAGGGGGCTGAAGCTGACGGAGACTCAAGTGAAGATCTGGTTCCAGAACAGAAGGTACGTGCCTACGGTTCTCGCGCCTCGCCCAACTTGGGGCCTTCAGTTTATTAATCCTAAACCTGCCTTGTCCATCCTTCCACTGGACGTATGAACTATAAACAGTGGCTTGATCGGTGGTTGATGGATCCCGAGTGATTCGAGTGGTTCCCTTGCAGATACAAGACCAAGAGGCGGCAGCAGCAGGAGCTGGGCGCGCTAGTTAATTCCGGAAACGCGAGACGCGTGGCGGTCCGCGTACTGGTGCATCCGGACGAGCATTTGAGGGGATTACCACTTCGTGGTTCCGGCCAACTTCCCGGGCAAATGTCCGCCCCGCAAATTCATCCCGCGAACAAAGCCCTCGGCGGTTTCCCGTACTACTGCCTCCCCTATCATCCCCTGCTCTGCCCGCCCCTTCACTCCGCTCATATCCAGGTGCAAAACACGATCGCGCCGGACCTCGATCCGAGCCAGCTCTCGAAAATCAACGACGAGAAATAAAGCGCTCCGGGATTGCACGCGGCAATCATATACCGATTGCCTCTGTCGAACGGTCGACCATCGTTCCGGGTTATCCAGCTTCACTGGCGGAATTCTTGCGAATCGCGCTGGCTCCTCCCTTCGTATTGGGGGAAGGAAACCGGGAGGGGTTGATTTTCAACGATCTTCGCCTGTTCTTTGCGAGCATTTTAAGGCACTCGCGGTTAGAATCGAATTGGAACTCCACTGTGGATTTCTGAATCGATCGAGGCGATGTTACTGATTACTTTTTTAAGTTTCGTTCTAGGTACCATTAAACTAGTCCATTCATTACCATTCTGCGGTATTCTTTTGTCGTTGCTCCAATTGATCGAGAAATATCGTTTCCGTAGGAACAGTACTGTAATTCTCTTGCGCGTGGAATAGCGCCACGCATCGGACGTTTGCGTGCCGCGTGACTGACAAGGGAGCATCCCGAACTCGGAAATTCAAAAAATTCTGAAACCTTGCGAATATGTAGGGAATTTCCTCCTGATTACAACGCAATTTTTCTTTGATGCCCAAATCCACTCTAAGGGGGTGTAATTGTCCCATGAAAATCCGGTTATTTTCCAGTTTTGTGCTGTAACTCGTGAACTGTAAAATAACTTTTTTACCAAACGATAGAACTACTTAAAAGAAGTAACTTTTGTCTCGAAACTTTGTTTCTATCTCTTACAGTTCGGGAGTTATAACACAAAATCGGAAAATAGTCGAAATTTCGGGGGTTAATTTCACACCCTTCGAATGAATTTGGGCAGCAAACAAAAATTGCGTTGTAAGCAGGAGGAAATCCCCAACATATTCGCAAAGTTTCGGAATTTTTTGAATTTTCGGGTTCGGGATCTTCCCTTGTAAGGTGAATGTCCCAATTTCTGCTCGTTTCGTATTTTTCTTATTATTATATGCGCTACATTTGTACTATAGTTGCAACAAAATAATTCTAAATAATTTAAACATTTACGCGAGTGTTGCACGAGCTTGGGGCAATACATGCATCGCTATTTTTCATGAGCAGAAATACGAACATATCGAGCATTGTATATTTAATTACAAAATACTAATATTCAAACATCTTGAAATATCTTTCTGCAATAGTTTTTGAATTGGTTGATTTATTATTAAAGAATTAATCAATTGCTCTGCAAATTTTGCTCGCGAACAAATTTTTTACACCTTCTTTCTGACGAGTAACCTCTTAAATGAGCAGAAATTGGGACGTTCACCTTATTGCGCAATCGGTCGTCCGTAACGATGATCGTGCACAGATACTTCGCGATAACGGCCGAAGAGCACGCTGTCGATTATTCTGTAGTGTCCGAGCGATTCACGAGCGTCAATAAATAGACACGTCGGTTATAAGTTTACTTATAGATATTATCGCAGTCTAGGAGGAGAGTCCTGTAAATTAGCGTGTAAATAAATGTATAAAAATGCAATCCGAGTAAAACGGTGTCGGTGGCTGAGCTATTTATTTATTCTGAATCCCGAGGGGTCTGAAAATTCGGATGAGACGGCGTTCGATCTGCCAGGCGCCCCGAGAGGCGACTTTAATCGAGCGGGGGCGTTCAAGGGACTCCCAGCGAACACTACTGGCGGGCCCACGTGCAATAAAAACCAGCAGCGATACCAATTAAGCGTTACCACATTACCGTAAGCCAGCGCCAGGCTAACTCCATTGTTCCCGCGCACCTATGTGATGATACAGATCTATTCAAATATACATGGTTCATTAAGAAAAAAAGCACAGCATCTCTTTCCTCCTTTTTAACCCTCCTTAACGAGCCTCGGGCGTCTGCGTCACGGCCGGCTCGTAAAAACTTGACGCGCTTGACCCGGGCCTTCTCCCAAAGAAGCAGCTCTTTTTCTCCGGGGCGGTCCCGTCAGAGCTTTTACGCGTCTTCTCGAGTGCGCCACGTTCAAACATCCACTTTTTCCTCCCATGCAAGCACACGATTAATCGTGGCGTTGTCTGAGAAAAGAGGGGAGAGCTACCGAAAGCTGACAATTTTCGATGGTAAACATCGATTCGAAGAGCACCTTCCGATTTCTAACGAGGCGATCTTAAGAGCAACGATCTCGTTCGTAATTTGATTCACCGGAGATCGATCGACAGAGGAGGCTCTATCGCGATCCTCTAATCGCGCGATACGATGGCTCCAGCGTGGAAGAAGTGCCGATGAGACGGGGCGGGAGGGGAAATCCGCGTCCCCATCAGTCACGATGCAACTGACTTTCCCATAAGCGTTTTAATAGCCCCGGCTGGGTGGGCCCGACAGACATCAGATATGTTTATTCAGACGCGGAGACGAGCAGGCTTAACCGACCGACGGGGGGAAAAAGGCTAGATCTGACACTCATCTGTTATAAACAAAAGAGTTACATTATGCTAGTCGAAAGGGCCTTTACGCCTCGCCCTACTGAATCTGCATAAAAGGGGGCAGCGTGTTCAAAGTGCCGCCGCGTTTCACTGTCTTCCTTAGAAATGGGCCCTGCCACCCTTATCGGAGGAAAAGCCTAGCCGCTCTCTGTCACTTATATGAACTTTATCGCGGAATAACAGAAGGGACATTTTTGCAGAAGTTCTTTTATTATGATTTTTCTTAATTCGTAGCAGATGATGCCGAATGTAATAGATGGAAGTGCTGGCAGATTGGAATTGCTGATTGGTTCGTTCTCCCCGTGATGATCAATGACAAAGTTGACTGGCGCGCGGAACGAGCAAGGGGATCGGTCGGAAGATGGATTTTATAGTCGTTTCTGCAGTCCATTACTGCTACGTTTATATCACGTTCTAAACATTCGAAAGCCATAATGCTCTTGCGTTAAACGGAGCCTTGTGCTGACACGCGGCCCGTTACTAGTTTCGGAACTAGCAGCGATTACTTGCGGTTTCCATTAAGAAATTAACGCGGCCCATTGTACACGGTGTACAACCAGCCTTACGACTGATCCGAATCGAGTGACCTATTTTTGAAACCCCTCCCGCCATTCTGGATCCTAGAGGAAATCAGCGCCGTTGCGCTCCGACCAAGAAAAATAAATCGGATTATTTTCATCGAGGCAGGGGGAGGGATTTATGCAAATTCTTTGCAGGTCGAGCAGGAGTTTCGAGCGATCGCAGATTATCATAGACAATTTACTGGGAATGGTATCGAAGGTGGCACAAATACCCTTCCGCGAGAGACAAAGCACCTGTCGCTTCGATTCTTTTTTTTTATTCTTCGCTAATAGAGCAATTGGAAGAGGGAACGAAATAGTTTCCCTGCTTGAAACAAAATCGCGAAACGAAGCGCAGACGTTGTCACGAACTCTCCAAAGTTCCGCTGCGAAAATTCTATCCTGCGAAATTCCGTGGGAAGACAGGAGTGACGACTCGGGTACTTGTCCCCTGGGAATTTCCTATCATTAGAAAAAGGGAATAGGAGGACGGGCGCAATTGGAGGCGGGAGTACGTCAGTCCAACGACACCAGTGGCGGACTTCTCCGGCGAAACAAGAAAGGGACGATTTGACGCTCAATCAACCGACGAAAGCTAATTTTCATTAGCTGTTAATAGCGCTGAACGGTCTTCCTCCTGTCCAACCCTCTCTCGTCCGCCCGTTTCACCCCTTTCCGTGCTCTCGTTCCAGTGTTCGCCTGGTTTTACCGTCGAGCAGTCCGCGAGCCAAGTAGACGAGCCCTCTCCGGCTAGGAGTTAATTCAGAAAGGCGCAAACCGTTTTAAAAATATTGTCGAGGCGGGTTCGTTAGCGATTCGCAGCAACTAGCAATTCCCTCGGCTCGATTCGAGGACAATAAGTGGCGAGCGATTTCCTTCTTTCTCGCTGGCTGGTTCCTCGAAGAATCCAGGAAACGAAGCGGGAGGAGACGAGGGCGTTAAACTGTCTCGTAATTCCAGGGACGCGAGGGTTATTTTAGAAACTACCTAATGTCGAATAGGAAATATCGAGCGCCGAGATCGCCGCGGGGAATCGTAACAGCGAAAGGAATTTATTTGGCTAGTGGCTACGTAACAGCTATTATCAATTTCACACGAGCCATTTCAGGCGGGGAATAAAAAAATTCCCCCCTTTTTCCGCGCGCTGCCTCTTACAATGGCGGCGAAACGGGAATTTAAAAGTATAATCGGCCGGTGCAGTCCCTGCGAAATACTTTTCACCGTCCAACGAATCCTTTCTCCTCGATCTCTCGGGGAATACCTTGCGCGGGGGTGAACGGAACGGAATCACCCGCCGAGGGACCATTTAACCCCGTTCCCTGTATCATCGGACTCCAAATGATTTCCGGATTGGTCGCGGCGATCGCGAGAGACGCAGCCACAATGCTGTCGGAGGCCTGGCAGGTTGGAGGACTCGTTCCCAGTAGTTTTCGACTAAAAACGAATCGCAGTCCCCTTTAACCTCTTCAATAGTCCCCGTGACACTCCGGCTCCTAGGTTTCCCTGGCAACCATCCCAATTGAAACGCGTGTCAGAAGCCGGGAGGACGGTGTAGGAACTAGAGGGATGAAAAAAGGAAGGTGGAAGGCCGCGGCTGGAGAGACGAGAAAGTGGCGGCTGAAAATCTCAAACTTCGAACCGGTAATTCCGTCCGCCTTATGAGGACGCGGCGAGCCTCGATAAAACTTCCCTCTGTCTACTTGCAGCTCCGCAGGGCAGACAATCACCGAGGCGATCAAATCTGCCGTAGATTCGTCCTTTTCTAATTTCCAAAGGCGACCTGAAACAGAAAACTACTATTCGGTTATTAATAGGAACTACTTGCAATTAGTGCTCCTAATTGAAACTAAGTGGTGATTCTTTGCAAAAGAGTAAGGAGCCGTGCTTAATTATGTACGGCTAACTTTGGGGATTTCTTATCTCCTCCCTCGTCCAGTACAAGAATTCGTAAGATTTTGTATTCCAACCACCTCCTCCTCCTTTCTAACGTAATATTTTTTACTTTGCATTATTTTCAGTTATTAAAATTCTTTAATAATAAAAAGGATTGACATAAAAAAAATAAATTCTCTCAGTTCAAAGATGCCTCCTTATATCCCAAAAGAATTTAATGCAATATTAACAATAGTTTTTTTTAAAAAAAATCATAAACTTCGGGTTCTGTTACACGAGAAGCCCCCTTTAAGGGTCCTTTCCACTAAACCGCCTTGATAAAGTACCTACCGCTGTTTGGAACTTCTTTTTGTCACACAAAGAATGTGTTTACTAAGTTTTTTCTATTTATTAATACGTGCTTTGAGAACAGAAAATTATTTTTTTCATATTTTTTTAATGCTTGCTTGCACCAATATAAGTGGGTGTAATATGCGCTGTAAAATAAAAGACGCCTCGACTGTTTGATCGATTTTGGAGTAACCGTGTGTCTGAAACCAAAAAACCAAAAAGATTTGTAATCGGTATGACTGTCGCTATGGCAGGGACTAAGAGTAATTAGATTGATGAGGAATTAACAAAATGGCGGACGTTCAAAGTTGAACTATATAAATTAGCTAAATTTTTTAATCACTCTGCGACGTAAAAGATAAGAAAAAAACAACAAAAATGTGTGATTCTAGTTCGGGCCATAGCGACAGTCATACTGATTACAAACCTCCCTGATACCACCGCCCCAGATAGATGGTTCCTTCAAAATCGATCACGCAGTCGAGGCGTCTTTTTGTCACAGCGCGTATTACACCCCTTTATTTTGGGGCAAGCATGCATTAAAAAATATGAATACATATTTTTAAAATATCAAAAATAAATATAAAATATAAATATAAAAACTTCAATGTAGTAAACACATTCGTTTTGTGACAAAAAAGTCCCAAACACAGGTACTTTATCAGCTACATACTTAAAGCTACTCATATTAAAAATTGCGTTAAAAAATTTTACCTAAAACACTACCTGACTTCCCCTTGTAAGAATACATAAGAAATTCGCGACCCCCTCCAGAAAAAGCCTCGCGTAATTTAAGGACGACCCCTAAGTTTGCTCGAACAAATTCGTAGTTTGCACTTTTTGCAACTACTCGAAGGTGTACATACGTATGCCGTCTAATCAGAGTGATTGAAAGCATTGGCTGGCCGATTTCGGCAAGCAGAGTACAGAATTGAAAGGGACGTGTCCGCTGTTTAAGGGGGGACAGAAGTTCGGGCGGAACGCCGCGCCCGAAAGGTATTGCTAAGCTGTAAAATTGTGGTCGAGCGAGAGAGAATCAGCCAGAGAGCGCACGGATCATCGGGCAAGCAACGATGCTTATCGTCGCACGGGAAGAACTCGCCGAACGAGCCACGGTAGGAAACCATTTTCTCCGCTTTTCCGGCATTTCAAAGAAGCAATTTGCCGATTTTTCGTGGCGAAGCGACGTCGAGGAAAATTGGCGCACGAGCGGGCCAATCAGCGGCGTTTCATGCAGGTCCGCGGCTACGAGTTCAGAAAATTCTCTCCCTCGAATTTCCTTTTTATAGGCGCACCCGCCCAGCGGAACGAGTGCCGACCCCGGAGCGAAAGCCACTTTGTTTCCAATACCGACGAATTAAGTGTCGTCGGTTTATCAAAAGAGCCGCAACTTTAATTACAATTACAAAGGAAAATAGAAAATCAGACGCCACGATGTTTCCTCGACGGAGGAACTGGATGCTTTATCAACCCTCCCCTTGAACATGTACAGCGCTAGCAATAAGAAGATACCTACGCTGTCGTACTGAAATTCGTGTAATACAGAGAAGTTTAGTACGCACATTCGAGAATGAAGATGAATGTGGACGAAGGAACAGGTCCAAAGGGGTAGCCAGAAGTCGATCGGAGGTGTCGATCTCCCCTTCCGGTGGCGAGGGAGACTCGATCAGAGCTACTTGGCGAGAAAAAAAGGAGGAAACGTTCGCCAATAGGTCTGGGTTAGGTGGGCGCCTATAAATAGGTCTCGAATTACTCTCGCGAGGGCCCAGGCGAGTTAGTTGGACGTCGGTGTTTTAGCAGCCATTTTGGAAAAATAAACGAGAGGGCCGCGTAGGAAACAGATGACTCTGGGGCTGCGGATGCCAACGCCGTCGTCGGAGTGACAGCCGCCGCTCACTCGATTGTTTTTCAGTTTACCTTAACGTTTCGTTTTCCTTTCGATACGGTCGTTGAACGTGCCACCGTGCTCGGCCCTTTTATTGCCGCGGCTATATCGGGCGCGCGAAGTCGCTTCCGACCGAATTATTTGATTTTATGAGAGATCTTGCGCTCGCTTATCCACGCGAGCCTCGCGCGCGAGCAAAACAAGGGTACGACGTGTTTATGCTCCCCCGCCGTTCCCTCCCCGCTAACCGGCGACAAACGAAATCGCGGCAAGTTGTCGAGACGATGACAGGGGACTTAATTTCCGCTGAACGAGCTCGCGTTTATTGATTCGGGGTTTTTCGGGCCGTTAAAGGGCAGTCGAGGAAGTAGCAACGGAGCTTGGCTGCCTCCTCTGCGGGTTCATCGAGGGTTGAGGGGTAATGCTGGGGTACTTCTGAGGAATGGGATTTTTTGTATTGCAATGACTTTGTGCAAGTAGTTGAACGATTGTTAACAGATATCGTTTCTATGAGAGGAATGGCAGGACCTATCGCACAAACTCTGGGGTCACGAAATATGTTCCAGCTCATTATGCCTAACTAATCCAGAGGGATGTGACTATTTTCACAAAAAAATGAATAATATTTTTTACATAAAAGCAGAATCTAAATTTCGGGCAAAGCCGAGTAGTGAAGCTGGTATTATATAAATACAGCGGCGGAATAATCATTTGCACAGTCTTAGTTGTATATACCTACAAGGAAAATTAAATTAATAAAGGTTAAATAGTTTTCCAACTCTTTCTTCTTTGTTATCAACGAAGTAACAAGACGTACATATTTAGAATACTTGTATACTGTAGTGATAAGGGATTCGATATATGTCTTCCCTTGGGTAGGAGCCGAGTACGAATTCACTGATGTTACCGGCTTTGGTGGTTGGATTTGTATGTGATTCCCAAAACCACCGCTCCTAAACGCAGAGGGCGCAATAAAACCAGATGGTTTTCACGCAGTCGGTATTGCAGACCGTGTGACACGAACTCCCATAAGGTGGTAGGTCTATCCTATACTCCGTCGATGGTGAAGTATCCATTGATCCTCTCCACGGTCTTCAGTGAGCAATACAGAACACTTTGCAGATGTTCCAGCAGACGAAAAGTTGGAGCACTGCGTTCAACGCGTAGCCAATAGATAGCGCGCTAATTCCTACGGTTATTTCACCCTTTCACCCCTACTGCTAGAACGAATCGTAATGGCCCATAAATCCCCGCTTTTTTCGTAGACACCCAACTCTTTTTATCTCATTTTCGTACGAACCAGTGTGAAGAATCGAATAATTATCTCTCTGACTCGCAATTAGGCCACCACGGAGGAACTTTTTTCGAACGCATCGTTCCTGCACTTGGGAGTCTTCCGAAATGATGTCTTCGCGTAATGACGCACGGAAACATCAGACCTGATTACACTTAAGATCCGTTAATTCGAAAATCCAGGAGATGCGTATGAAATTACTGGCAACACTATTAGGTAAACCACCTGGAAAACCCTCAAGCTCAAGTACCACAGACGCGTTACCCCCAAAGAGGAAATCAGTGCGATCCACTGTCCACATCTGCCAACAGTAACATTTTATGCACTAGTCCCTCGTGGCCGCCCCCTCCGAATCATCAAGACATCAACCTCAGGGGCCCAAGGTCTAACGAAAGCAAAAAACCCAGCCGAAGGAACAGAAGCGGGGGCTCTCGAAAGTGTACTCGCTCCGCAGAACGAGCAGAACTGGAGTTCAGGCCAGGGAAGGAAAGGAGCGTCCCCGCCGAGGGGGCGCAATTAAATAATGACCGGTTAGGGGAATTAGCCGTCGAGGATTAACAAAAACGTTTCACGCGGGACGATCGATCTTGTCACCGAGCAGCAGAAGAAGAAGAAGAAGGCTGTCCAGCTCTCCCGGTAATTACTTGCTTTCGTTAGGGCCCGCAGCGCCCCGTATCTGCGAGGAATCTCATCGCTAACGCCGCGCTAAGGGACACGCGGGCCACACGGGCCCATCGATAGCCTCGCAGCTCTCCGCCAGGACACTCGCGCAACCCGCTAATTTTCCTAATAGATTAACCATCGGAGGAGCTTGTCATTTGGCTGGCACGCTAAGTGAGCCCCGAGCACCGTGCACCATTGTTTCACAAACAAAAGACGGCCGCTCTGCGAGTCATGGCGGCGTTCTTTGAACGCCCATCGTCCAATCGGTGACCGCCTTTAGCGAGCGCCAACTACAAAAGAAACCCGGCCGGAGATGATTGAGATTTTCTCTGCCCTCCGCGCGTTCCACGCGTACGAATAAAGGGGACAGCGGCCGCGGCGGATCGGAAACTATCGCTGCGAGGCAGGCCGGAAAAGCGGAGGAAAGTCGGGCGATAGATTGAACGGCTGGAGGTGAAAGAGCCCGCGACCACCTGGACAAGTCGATGTTATCGGCGCGACGCCGTCGACTTCCCTCTCGGAATGATACACCGGTGGAACAAGAACCGCGCCACCGACGCGGGCTCGCGAAAGAAATACAAACCGAGCGTATCTCAAGCGTGAACGGTGCTTCTTTTTTCTTCTCGGGGGATTAATTAAATACGAAGGAAACCGGCGCGGTTCTATTCCCAGCGGCAAAAACGGAACGTTGCGGAGGGGCGCGGGGGCGAGAGAAGGGGTGCCCGGTGTTACCATGCAGAATTTTCGATGCCTGATCGTCGCGAAGGGAGTGATAGCACTGTACAATAGAGAATTAGAACCCATGGCACGATGGACTAGCTTCGTTACCCTCTCACGAATTCACATTCGTGAAATAAGATCACTCTAGATAGCCCAGTGGTAAGAGTCCCGCAAATTAGTCTCCCAATGGCGAGCTGACGACCGAATCTTCCCAAAAATCGGTTGACAATCCGTGGCAAGGGTTCGGCAGCGTCATCGGCGGTTCCTTTGCTTCGCCAGTGTTTCAGCCCGACTTCCAAAAGGGCCCAGAGATGGTTAATTGATTAATCATGATCCTCTGGCCAGCTCTTCCCTCCTCCTTTACTTCCTCCCTTCTTTTTTTCTTCCCCTCGTGCAAGCTGTCCTTGGGAAGTCCAGGACGATCGAGTAAAAAAGCAGCGCAGCTTTCTTCTTATTTGCTAATCCACCTCGGTATCGGTGAGCGAGCAGGGAATTTAGGCTACCAGCATCCGCTGCAGGAAGAGAGTCCCCTGGCTCCATCGAACAGATCCAGGGGACCTCCGTGCTGGCGATTTCGCGATCACCGAGATATGTGATTGAATTCTCATCATCGAGAGCTATCGCCGTCTTTCTCCCGCATTCGCGAGCTGCTGGAAACGAAAGTCCATTTGCATTTTAAATCGCTCCGAACGCGCGCGAACCCGCCACTCTGCAATTAACTCGATAAGATTTACAACTTGCCGCCCAGGAAACCGCGATTTATGGAGTACATCGAGGCACGACGAATAGTCGAGATTCAAGTAAACCACTTATGCCAGCCAAAAAATCCCAGTCCCCCTCGCAGCATTCAGAAATTCTATTCGATCACCGCCCCCTTAATTCCTACGCAAGACCAACGCGCACCTGATTTATTCGAAGCGGTTATTAATAAACACATTGCGATCCCGGCTAGTCAACGGAGGGAAAAGAAGGAAGGGGATGGATTTCGTTACGACCGGGGAAGAAAGATGCGCTTGACGATCGTTCCTCGGACGAGAGGACCGTTTAAAGGGCGGTGAATTTACGGATGCATAAATCTGCTTCCAGCTTCCAAGTTGGGCCGAACGATTTCACGTTCTACTAGGTCCCTGGCTACCGTGCTCCCGGGTTATTGGAATATTTATAATCGGTTAAGGGAAACCTGATCCCCGCAACTTTTGTTCGAACCCGGCTATCTTCCAGCCTTCGTAATAATCTCAGAAATGATTCCCAGCATATATTTCCCCTGATATCCGTTTCACCGAGGCACGCAACTAGGTTCTTAACTATGTTCCCAGATTGGCCAGTGCAAATATTTGAGCGTTTTCGGTGTTTCGGGGATACGTGTGTGTGCCGCAGCTGATCCGAGAGAGGCGAGTATGCTTTGCGGATGATCGGCTCAGCGTTTCCGATTGCTTCAAGGAGAGCCGCGGCGGTGACGGGCGAAGTAACAGCTTCAAGAGCTAATTAAATCAAAGGCTGCCGACGCGGCCCGGTAATAAAAGTAAGAACACCGGTCTAGGGATATGCATTATAGGTGGACGCAGCAATCAAATAAAAAGCTTTCAGAACGGAGATAAACACAATGGCCCGGTGTGCCGGTGTTCCCGCCGACCTGTCTGGTCTCCCGACCTGTCGTAAAAACGGAGATTCTTTTAATTAACGTTAAAAGGGTATGTCGGTGATCGATGTGGCATCGGTGCGCGTCATAGAACGAGAAAGATCGCGGCATAAAATGGAAATTAAGCAGAGTGAAATTAACGAGCAGCCGCACTGCGCGGTTTAAAAAGCATTGAAATCGCTGGGAGTCAATTTGTCAGCGGTCGCGTCTCGTATGTTAGTCAGACAATTATTTGATCGTTACTTTGGAAGCTCGGGCGCCCCTCGATAACATAAATATCTTCAATTGAATCGTTCCAATGAGACGCTGACGGATAGAGATTGAACTGTCCCTGGGTTATTTGCGCGCGGAAGGGTTAGAAAAGTTTTTAGACGCGAGAATCTGTCGAGAAGTGTGCCACGGGGCTCGGTAAAAACGGAAGAATCCACTAACGACTTTGGAAGGTGAGCCCTAATGGTAGAAACCCGGCGAGTTTTACAATCGGGCGTAAGGGACGAAGCAGGACCGATGGGCAGATATCAACATCTTCAATATCCTCTAAGCTCCTATGTGCTTGCTTCGTCTCCTACTTAAAGCGACCCCATCCCTGCCAAACGCTTCCTCCGAGAACACTAATGGACTAACGATTCCCTAGTTTTTCCTTAAATAATTCGGAGTGGGAGAGTTTTACGAGAAGGACCGTACCTGGGGGAGCAACGACGGCGCCTCCGTTTCTGCTTCGCAGAAACGACCACTTTGCGCGCACAGCTTGCAGAATTCCTGTCTCGACAGTTTCCGCAGAATGCCGTATGGGGAGGAACCGCAATTCCCAGTGATGTCAACTGCGGGGACGACCCTCCGCGTGATAGATGGCGAGAAGTCTCGAGCATGTGCGGAAAGATGTTTGAACGCCGATCGAAAAAGCTGTGGGAGAACAGTAGCGCGAAGCTCGGGACTAATCGGCAATGGAAATTATACGACGGAGATGATATCGAGGGGTGTCGAAGTGCCCGTTGTAAATTGTTACCAAGAAATACTTCTGGGGAGGGTGAAAAGAGACCGAGGTAGAGTGGTTTCAGAGAATTTGTGGGGCTCCTAAGTCATCGGTTCGCGTAGCCGGGCTGATGCAAAGTAGCGTGGTTCCAGACGCGGGGGATATTGGGGAATAGGGGCCGGGTCAATAGACGATAATTAACCAAGCTACCGAAAGGAAGCTGATTATACAAATGGCGTTGTTTCCGAAGAAAAGGGAGCTGCCGACCGGCCTTTTGAGCGGCGAATCTGCGACGCTCCGCGGTGCGTATCGACGCCGACAGACAACGTCACGACGCATCCTCCTCGGTCTTCCTGCCGGCTGAACGAGCCTCGCGATTAAGGCTTCCCCGAGCCCGTGTCAAAATACACCTTCGGTTATCAAAGAACCGCCAGAACGGACGTTTCAAAGGCACGCATCACGGGCACCAGCAATTCTGATTAACGGACGCATCTCTTCAAAGGCTGATCCACATCCTTTAAATCTGCGAAAGTAGAAGAAGACGTCTCGATACGATCAATCGACATCCTCCGGCTCGTAGAAACTATCAAAGAACAAACGCGTCGAGGACCAAGCAGAGGGTAACTAGAGGAGACGAAGGAGGCAGAAGTCAAAGGTCGAGGCAGACGTGGAAAAGGGGCCAGAGGCGAGGAAGAGGGGAAACGCGAATAAAGACACATGGGGGTGAGGAGGGAGACAGGGAGGAAAAAGAGGATGCCACTCGCAGACTTACGAGCCCTCGGCTGACTGCGGCTCCGGACTAATGATCGAAGAAAGGAGCCGCCTAAACGACCCGTGTCCTCGGGTGTTCGGCTCCCCTTTGGATGGACCGCGGATTCGCTAGCAAGTCCAGGGGGTTCCCTCGTTACCAACACGGCTAAAAAGCGGTGGTGATAGATCCTTGGATCCAGGCTATCTCCAACTCGCGTCCAGTCGCTCGAATCCGCTCCGAAACCTGGGGGTCCGTTGGCAGCCATTGTGAAACTCCTCGGGATCTGCTGGGATCCGCAATCACCCACTTCATTCCGCTTACAACGCGCGCAGAACTACCGAAGCCAGCTGTAACTTCGTTGTAAGAAACGAAAAGTCGAATCGAAACGCCGGTGGCACCGTATACTTTGGCCATCGTGCTGAAAGTGTCAGGCCGCAGTAGTATTAAACCCTTCTACCCAGACCATCTCCAACTTCCATGTTTTAACTTCGCCTCGGAGGGATGTTACTTCGTTACACTCTTATTACCCGGCTTTCAGAGTCCTCCCACTGAACGCTGATTATATGTACAAGTCACGCTGCTACTTTTTAGGGTGCTCGTTTGGAAACATCGCACGAGATCAGACGACGCTGACCATGCTCTTGATCCCATCCCTAGCGGCGGGACCGCCAGAGTAAGCCATCCGCTTTTCAGCCGTGGAGCCCACAAATTCCCCTCTCATCGCGATCAACCGACACATAAAATAACAGACGCATAATTTTTCATTAAGCTGACCCTGGACCCTGCTCACCCTTGAGTAACAAGCTGAATAGTTGACTCTCGAGCTAAACCCGGTCCACCACGAACCCCGCAACTAAACCCAAGCTTCTTCGGCAGAAACTTCGATCAGGATCGAAGATCAAGTCAGCCCAGCGTTTCCAGGTTTTCCAGGAAACTGTACACCCTATCTAATCCCTTTCTAATTAGTCCTCCATGGGCAACGCAAGAGGCACCAGTCGGGAGTCGTTACGACACCGCGGAACGCACAGACGTTTAGGATGCGAGCCTAAAAGTGATCGATCCCGATACAGGTGTATTTCCACGCATATGTACGTCCGACGATTAACCAAACGAGACAAGGGTCTCCCGTATCGAACACTATCTACCCAATATCGGAACATCGCCGAGCGATTCTGTCCGTCGTGTTCGTCTCTCACCTCTGCCCGTCCCTTGTTACCCCGTGCGCCGTAGGATCGTGCCCTCCTTGTCCCTGTTCCAACGAGACAACCTGGCATCCTCTTCCGCCGCTCGGCTATCCCTTCTTCAGGGTTCGTCCCTGTTCCACCGACGGATACCCGGGCGCATGCGTGTTACCTTCAACTGGTTCCACCTCTACCCCGCCGTTTCCTCCACCACCACTGACCACAGGGATTATCCAGCGTCCTTGTCGCACCCGCGGCCCGCGCATGGCGCGTGTAATTTTCACGTAGCCCCCTCTTCGTCGCCTCTGCTCGTCCCTTGCTAGCTTATCCGCCCGGGACGGCGGTCCGTCTTCGTCTAGCGCAGGGACAGGCGAACGAAAGAGCGGCGGAGATCGCTCGCGCTCTGTTGCGCCGGTGTCGGCGCGGATGAAGGCGAGCGGCGCCCTTTGAAGTCCAGTTGGGAGCCAATTACACGAGTCACACAGGGCCGCACGCACCGCGTCCCTGCCGTACCGAAAATATTATTGCGCCCGCGCCTCATAGATCGATTAAAACCGAGAATTATGATTGTGGCCGCGCTGGAACGAAAGCATGGAAAAAAGGATGGCCGCCGTGGTACCGCGGGGTGGGGATTAAGCGCTTAAATTAATTAACGATCCCGGTGTGCCCCGGAGGCCGGCACGGAAGCAGATGGGAAGTCGGAATCGATTCGTGGATTATCGTTGGGCGCGGATTCTTTTTCCCCGCTGGCCTCGTCACTGGGATGCTTTATCGACTCGCTGACGATCTGTGACGGAGTGATACGGAAGAGTGTAATTTCACAGCGCTAATTACGCAGGCGGTGGGGAGAAATTCGTTGCTACGATTGCAGGTAACGGAGGCGAGGAAAGATGGAACTGTGTGCGATGGTCGTTCGATGGAACTGCGTTGAATTGAATCTCAAGTGGAATAAGAGCTGGATGGAGTCTGACTTGGTACGAGACCGGTAATGAATTAGAAGGAGAATCGACTGAAATGCGACAGAATGTAGGTATTTAACACTATTCCTACCGACACTTCACGTATACCTATTCCTACCGCGACCGGTCGAATGACCGGTCTTTAGCACAACTTATATTGTTTAATATAGAATGAAGATAATAGCCAAATTGACAGTATAAAAGTATAGTGTCTTTTATTCAGAAGTATATCATGTACGCACGTATATTTGAGGAAAAGTTGTGAAGTTTAAAAGCGATTCAATTACGTTGTATATAGGAAATTCTAATCGAAATTTTATAAACGGTTATTTGACCGGTCGTGGTAGGAATAGTGTTAACTATGATAGGGTAGGAGTGGGGCTAAAAGTACGACGGGTAAAAAGTCCCGGTTGCAAAATCTCCATTTGTAAACAATCGATTGAATATTGCAGCATAACTATGTTGATAGCAAGGGTAATGGGGAGGACCGTGGAGTCGCCAGTCGCTTTAGGGCTTTCGTGCGTGTCATATGACGCCTTTGTCATTATGTATATCAAGAAGCGAAAAAAGTATGCCTTTTTTGTTGTGTTATTCGAAGTTAACTACAGTTTAACAGCGTATAAGCTGAATACGTTAAGATTGTATGTTCCTTTAGTAATGCGTGCATGACAATGTTTATTTCTGAGGGATAATATTTTCGAATCTATATATCGCCGAAACTGTAGAGGTACCATTGGGGCAAAAAGGCCCTTACTTATATTTTTTACTTATATTTTTATTTCTTGTTAAAGAAGTCATGTTAAAATACTAAAGTGAGTTGTCTTCGTTGAAGCAAACCAATCTATCTTTTTACCTGTTTTTTTTTTATATTAAAATAATTCGAGTTTAAGAAATAAGGCCAAAGTACTTAAAAGAGAGTTATATCTTTATGTTGAGCCAAGATTATTGTGCAATTGTTTTGTTCAAGCTGAATCAGTAAAGTAAAGCATAATACTAGTAGTTTATACAAAATAACACCTTATATCTCTAGATTGTTATTACTAAATTTTACATAGATTTATATGAAAAACTTTCAGTCCCACTCTACCGTAACACAGGATGGGTGCATCCAATATCTATGAATTCTCCGCCTCTAAGACTCTAACAAGAAACACTATTCAATTGATGATGGAATGGCGCAGATTTTTTTTATATAGATCGAAAGTATATGTCACAAAGGTGATAAAAATGTAAACTAAAGATGCTCCCGAAAGCTGGTCTGACCTTGAAAAATCGACAAAGGTGGAACCGGGGAAAGAAGAAAAATGAGGGAAAGAGAATTTAAGTTCAATTATCTCTGTTATATGAAAATACATTATAGTAAATGAATGATAATAGATTAATGAAATCACAACAGTGGGTAATATTAACTATTACATTTATGATAATCTTGTCGACAAGAAGGTTTAAAAAGTGATTGAAGCAATAATAAATTTCACAATGACTGCAACGAGCGAACATGTCACTGACATCATTAGTATTATTATTTATTATCATTAATTTTTTCAAATTATTATCTATCATTAATGAATTATCATTCATTTACTATAATGTATTTTCATATAATAGAAATATTTAAATCTGAACAGACAGATTTGTCATTCTCTTTCCCTCATTTTTCTCCTTTCCCCTGTTCCACCTTCGTGGATTTTTCAAGGTCAGACCAGCTGTTGGGAGCATCTTTAATTTACATTTTTGTGATCTTTGCGAGATATAGGTACTTTCGATATATATAAAGAAATCTGCGTGATTCCATCATCAATTGAATAGTGTTCCTTGTAAGGTTTCGTTTCCGAGAATACCAAGGTCGAAAGGTGATTCGTCGTCGTCGGAAAGGAAGTTGAAAGCCGAAGAAGCTTCTCTCGCCTTGTCGCTGGTAGCGACGACGTTGCGTTGGATCGATCAGCAGACGCGCTGCACCACCCAGGAGCTTCGCGAGTTTGCTCCCCAAGAAAGAAGCCGCAGACTCAGCCCTGTCCACCAAAAAGCATCTTCCGCGCGACTTCTTTCCAACAGCAATTAGCAGGATTCTCCAGCGATGCCGATTAATCTTCCCTGCAACGAGAGGCAGAAGTGGAAAAAGTTTGCCGAGCGATGTCGTCGCGGAAACAGCGTCGCGTTGAATCAATTAGCGAGGCAGGCTTCTTTCGCCGGTCGCGTTCCAAGGCGGCTGGGTCTCGCGAGACAGGAAGAAACCGCTTTGCATCGCAAATTTAATCGCGCACCGTCACCGTAATTCCAATAATTAATGGGATCTAATTAATTAGCGGGTCGAGCACGGCGATAAACTCTGCATCGAGCGTTCGCTTAGAATGGAACTCGATCATACGGCTCGATAAAGCTTGCCTGGAGTAATTGGACCGTGCAATCGCCTCGGATAAGGCTCGCCCGTGTCGCGACTGTCGGGTTAGGCCGTTTTCCAACGAATTCACGGCCGTCTTAATTACAAAGAAGCGCCGCTGTGTGGTAGCCGCAGGAAACGGAGCGTATTTGCGCCGCGTAGGTGGCTTTTCCGCCTCACGCGTGGATGGTCGGACGAGGGGGTGAGCCTCGGTACACTTCACGTTTCATTACGGCTTATCCGCGATAAGAGCGCGGAGAATAACACCGCGGCGGAAATTTATAGGTCCTCGCAGCGCGTCGTAAACAGGAATTAATTATACGATAATTCGCAAGCGGAAAGAAAATCAGGAGAGCAAGAAGGGTGCACCGTCCCGCTCTAAAATACCTTCCCTCTGTGATTCATTCGGTCTTGCCATGCAATCTCGCGATACGTCCTCGGCACCGCGCTTCCTTTCGACTGTCTCCGCGTCTTCGAAATGAGCAGCGTCGCCCTTCATTTCGCACAGAAGACTCTGCGAGTCGTTGCGCTGCCCCTGTGCCTCCTCGTCTGGAGCAGATCGATTTCTCGGGGTGGAAATAAGGAATAAACGTACCGTTTCAAATTAATCCATCGTGACAGTAGGTAAATAACTGAGGATGTCTCCTGATTTCCTCGGCTTAAGTGCTCGGCAAATGGGCAGTAACACAGTTTCTCCTCAAGCTATACATTCTGGGAATTGAATTCGCACTGATAAGGCCAAGTAAGAGCGCCGTTACGCGTGCAAATAGAAGCGCGTTTTACGATTGTCGGTCGTGGAAAGCAGCATCAATGATCAGACGGAGAAACGGCGCGTAAAGGTCCAACGGCATGCGCGCTCTAATTTTGAATTATATACGTTCGTGGAAGAAATCGTTCACGGTAAGCCGGCATTTGGCACGGGTCAGGCCGCCAAGAAGAGATACATCGCCGCTGGTAATGAATAGGAAATATTGCGCTCGTATTTCAATTAGTTTTACTGGCCCGATAATAGCCGGCGTTTCTCGTCGAATAGGCGCACGAACAGGCGACTGTTCGCTCCTTTGACTGGAAAGCTGCCTCGCGGACGGCTGAAGAAGACGGTTAGTAGATCACACCAGCGATAATTTGCCTGGCGATCTTTGCTCGGTACATCTGATAAATCACAATTGGAATTCACTGGCGACACGCTGAAATCGTAGCAAAATAGAGCACACGAGCAGATCAATGCCTGCTCCGTGTTCACCTCCGCTTCGACTCAACCAACCCTCGACCAGCGCACAATGACACAGAAGATTCTCACAAATTTCTTTGAAAAGCAGATAGCACAGTTAATTAAAACGAAGCGGCAGGCTGGAGCATCCAGAGGGGTTGCGTGGGACTAAATAAATCCAAGGAAGTGGTGGGTGGCGCGGACCAGGCCAGTTCGATCGGTCAGGCCCCATTGTATCATGGTTCATCGAGATATATACGATGTATAAACTCTTCTTTCTCCCCTCCCCGACCCCCTTTCACTACCTCTCACCCCCGATGCTCTGTCTCTCGCCTACCCTGCCGGGTCAGGCGAGCTCCTCTTTCTCTCGTGGGCCTCCTGGTCCCAGGAAGGACCACCCACCCAACCTATACTTAGCGAGGTGTCGGCAAATTGAGCTATAGATGCCGAGGGTAATGCAACGGAGGGGTGCCGAGGAGGATTCCGCTAGGGTGTGGGGTGTGGACCAGCATCGTCGATACCATCCGGCGTGAGGTTATTAGGGGCCTTGAGGGCCTCGTCCGCCTGTGCACTGGCACTACTAATTTCTTACGGCACCTGGTCCCGCTCTTTCACCGCAAAAGCCCGTGCCCGAGACTCCCTTTTTCACGGGATTTCGATTTCACAATGGATCCTTCCCTCGCTCAAGTGGTACCTGTCGTTATTGCCACTCCGGGGCGTCGATGAGGAGCACCTCCGACCTACCTAGCCCTCTCCCCGCGACGGAGAGTGGTGTACACCCCGCGGAACCACGCTCACGGAGTCAATGGAGATCGAGAGATACATCGTCGGCGATAAGTCACCGAGTAATTGAACGGTTAAGGGTGCATCGCGCGTTATCGAGTAGGGGAAAGTGGGGCAAAACCGGGTACGCGGGTCAGACCGGGTATCATTGTTTTTCTAAGACAAGAGCTACGATATGCACCCAACGTATGGTGATACATTCGGGTGGAGATCACGACGGTATGAGATCAATCGCAGCGCAAAGACCGTCGTGGTTTTTTATCCAGAGAAGTTTACAAATTTCGAGTTGAAAAGTTCCAGTGTTGCGTTGGTGAATTGCCTTTTTTATACCACTTGCATTTAAAGAATCTATTACGGTAAGTACTGTACTGTATTCTGTAGTCTTTACACAGTATTTTTACGTTTTACTCGGCGCTTTATCGCATGCTGAAGTGTAAATATTTAATGTTTAGTAAATCACCTCATTTGGGGCAAAACCGGGTATTTGAGTATGGAACAAAATCGGGTACACATACTTTCTATGTGTGGCGTAAATGTCTTATAGAAGCTGATTTCTAATCTTTAGAAAATCCAATAATAAGCTTGATTATACGTATAGATCGCGGATGGGCTCGTGAGATTTGCACAAATATTGAGGAGGGCGACGAGACCTTTATTTGTGATTTTTGTGCACTAGATAAATTAAAATAAATTTATGTACAAATTAATATTTGTTAAAATATCTTTCTTTATGGTTTCTAAAATAATAGTAATAATGGTTTTATAATTATATAATATTTTATGCGTTTTTTAATAAGTACCCGATATTACCCACCCCTATAGGGTGAAACCGGGTACTTGCATACTTCCGAGAAAACTTGTTTTCCTGTGAGCCAAATAGTTTTTTCAAATAAGAACTCTCATTTTCTGATTCTCTGAGGTCCACTTAAGATTTCTAGCGGTGTCCAAAGTTTATTTTGCCGCCTGACTTTATGCTAGCTGGAAAAATACATTAGGCACCCGGTTATGCCCCTACTTCCCCAAACCCCCGTCAGTCAAGTACGAATGCTGCACTACATTTACTGTCACTTCTTGACGACACTCGTGTAGAACCGTGCACAGAGCCCCAACGGACTCTCGATATCGTCCTCCCTCTGGCACAGTCGTTTCCTCGGCACGGCACGTCGAAGAAAGGTGACTCACTCGTCGCGATTAGCCGGGATGATGTTGCGTTGCGGTGTCGCGACCGCAGGAGTTTTCCGGAATGGGGCCGGCTCGTCGTCGATGTTTGTATGATAATAGCGAAGGCGCGGAGAAACGGGAAGGGGGGCAGTTCGGGGCGAAACCGAGAAACAACGAGTGCCTGGCGAGCAGCCTAGGACGATACGGGCTTAGGTGATGTAGTAGTGAGTGAAACGGAGAGGGACGGGGAAAGGGCGAAGGACAGAGGGAACGAGAGAGCTAAGAGAGAGGGAGACGGTCGGAGCGCGCTGGCGAGAAGAACGAGAGGGAGAAGGAGGGAAGAAAAGCGGTCCTTTTGATGGAGCCTTTGTCGGGTCTCGCGGCGCTCTGCGATTTGCAACTAAAATCGCCCCCTTCGCTTCGCAGTCCTCACCCGTGATTTGCTGCGAATTTATTAATGTGACGATCGGTTATAGCGTCCCTCCGCGCCGCTAGTCTCGCGTGCAGCATAAATCGCGGGGGTTCCTGACCTTCTAAGCCTATTTCAAACGAGGTGCTCGATAGGTGGACTGGTGCCTGAAAGCGTTCACTCGGCGGAGATAGGGAACGCGTGAACGTACACGAGACGTAAAGGAGTCTCGTTAGAAACGGCCCACAGTGGTCCGGATAGGGGTAGTAGGAGGACATTCGTGTATAACTTTTGAACTATAAAAGATATCGGAATGAAATTTACGCAGAAAAATAAGAAAAAATTATCTCTTTCTAATGATTTATAATTTAACATATTGTACGTTTATTTAATTTTTTTTCTCAATTTTTTCGACCTAATTGTTATTCAAAAAATTTGAAAACGGTTTATTTAGTAGTTCATTTAATGCTCTTTAAGTGATTTAAATCGCATGTTGGGGAAACTTTTCGTTTCCGAGTTATAAGGAAAAGTCGAATATTACAATAAGAAATTGTGACGAAATCTACAATTTAGTTAAATATTATTATCAATACAATGTTAGTAATACAATGACGGTACAAAGTGGTCTAAATAGTTACAAGATATTCGTGATATATTATTTTAAGCACTCGTTAACTTTTGAACCATATGAGATATCGGCATGAAACTTGAACTGCAGATAAAATGTAAGAATGTTAGGTCATTCTAGCATTCCTATAATAATATCGATGCTCGCGGAGTTTCGGCGATGGATGCTCTTCATTCTAGAAAAAGAATGGAGAGAAAATATTAAACAGGGTCGTCAGGGCATCTCTAAGAAGGAAGCAGTTTTTTGGTGAAAAATGCTATCTTTAAAATGTCCAACTTTAAGGGTTCGTCCTAATTACAATTTTTATTAAATTTTAATAATATTTTCAGTCTCGAGACTGCTGGACATTTAGAAAGTATTCATACATTCATTAGATTTCGATAGGGGAAAGTTACTACCCCTATTCGGACCACTGTGCGGCCCTTGAACCATCCTCTTTCTCCTGCGGTCCCGGGGAAACTTAATCTCCTCGTAAACTTCAAGCTCAAATAAAGAATAACCGAGTTGCGACTGCTTAAAAGGTGCTGGAACGATGATGCTCTCGAATCCTCCCACCGTACGTCCAAGATACATTCATGTGTCACGCATACTTTGCCCCAGCCTGCCAAGATTTCCCTTTCATTCACCCGCCAATCCACGCGCGAGCTCTGGGACGGACGAACGGACCCGCGGCGGGATTTAGCCGCGTCATCGGATTCCAGGATGCTAATCGCGCGTCCCTGCGCCTCCGCGGAGTGTCATTTGTCGTCGTTAGGCTGTCACGGGGCCTGCCATCCGACTGAACCGCGGCATCGATGGCAAATTGCCACGGCCGGCAGCGTGGCAGCCCGCGGCCGCCCTGTAATAACGGATAGCTTTGCCGTGGACCTAAGCGAATTTCGTACTTGCAGCTGTAGTTAAACCGGGCAGGAACCGGGCATCCGAGTTTCCCCGACAATGTTGCCGCCGCGCCGCGGACCCTGGCGGAGATTGCATGTCCCAGGCCTGAGCGCGGCCACGGCAGAGAAGGAACGAGGAGAGAGCCGCGCGGATCGTCGAACCACATGCACACACAGTCGGGGGAACATGAGCGTGGAAATATGAATAATATAGAGGCGCGAGAGGAACAGAGAGAGAAAGGGGGGGGGGAAGGAGAGAGAGGTACTTACAAGGGCCGAGGAGGGGAGGGAGAAGGACGAAGGAAAGGTGGAGGTTGAGTAGGCAGAGGCGAAGAGAAGGAAGAGAAGGAAGAGCGGTAAAGGAGCGCGGGTAGAGACCACCCCGTGGCTTGTCGGCTCGTTTGATCTTCTCCCACCCCGATCCACCTCCTTCGCCCCCCTACGACAGCCCACCCCCCTTGTTCCTCCACACCTTCCTCTACCTCTCACCGCCTGGCCCAATCTGTCCCTCTCTGTCCCTCGTGCTCCAGGTTGGCCTGCTCGTCTGGTACGATTTCGACGTCCGTCTTGCTCCTGCGTCCACTTCTTCCTCTCGCTCCAAGCCGCGAGATGCTCGTCCACCTCCCTCCTCGCCCCTGTTTCTCTCGTTTCTCTGTTCGACGGCCAAGCCGAGGCTCGTGGCCTCTCACCTGCGGAGAGAAGAGGCGTCCGACACGTCAGAATCACACCTTCTACGACTACCCGCTCACTAATAATCCGAACCCCCGTGTGCCCTGGACGCGGTTCCTCCGGTTCCTCGGGTTCCGTGGAATCCTCTTGCGAGCCGCGCTGCACCGGCTTTTGTCTCCGCCACGTTGCTCCCCGCTTCGTACGAGGATCCCGGGATAGCTGTCGGACGTTTAAAGGATGCATCCCGGGAATGGCCCGACACGCGATTACGATTCCGCGCCTATGTAATTTCTCCGTTCAAGTCGTCCGATCGGAATTACCGTTCCTTACTTTCGCCCAGGCAGGATTATTACGCGGCGACTCCATCGACGTGTTTTCCCCCGGGATGATGATGAAAAAAGAAGGGCGGAGAGTAGGGGAGAGTCGTGCAGTACCGAGCGCTCTAAGTTTTTTTCGATATATCTTGGGGTAGAGTCGATAGAAATCAGAAATTCAAAACCGTGTTTGTAGTATAGATGGAACTTAATAAGAGGAGGGAAATTATTTTTGTGAAATTTAAATTTAAATAAATTTTCGAATAACGAATAAAAAAATTAAGTTTATTCGTCGAATAATCTAAACTTAAAGTAACTTTTGTTTGATCCTTATTTAAATATTTTTTTATTTAGTTAATTACCAACTCTGCTTGCAAATAACACACTGGATAACTTCTTCGTTAAATCCTAGCTTCCTGTTTGTTAGGTTATCACACCTATCCTTATTTACTTTATTTTTCTGCGGGACAGGGTAGAAGGAAGGCTAAATGAACATCTTATAAATTAATCTGAGTTGCTAACAGATTGAACTTACTGATAAGAAAAATTTGGTCTCTACTGGTTGACAGTCTATTGGTCGGTACTGCACGACAAACACGGGGAAACATTTTACATCACGATATATTATGTACAAAAAAATATTTAAAAACTGTGGCGTTTTAGTAAACTTAATAGACTAGAGATAGTATACATAATAGACCAAAATTATTTACTCACATGAGAAACAAAAGATTAGCTTTAAAAAATAACTTTTAATCCACCGAATATCAACGTTTAATGCCTCAGAACATCGAGAGCAATGGAGTAAACAATATGATCCCGAAATAGGTTATAGAGAATTGTCATTTTCATTTGTTGATACATATAAAGTGCTAATATCTGGTCGAAGAAGCGAGAACTAGCTTTGGTCGGTACTGTAAGCTGGTCGGTACTGTACGACTCTCCCCTATATGTTCCGCGGACGGTTGTTCGGAGCACGCGGCCGCCGAGTATCATTTTTCAGCGCTAATTGGATTGCCCCGTTCAAATACACTGCTACGCCGAGCGAAGACGTCGAGGCAAGATAGAGCCGAGGAGCGGAGCAGCGCGGTGAAATCTCTCCGAGGGAAATCCGAGGCACGAATATCGGATATCGTTCTGTACCATAGCTGGGCGTTAGTCCGAGGCGCTACTTAATTATCCCGCGGGCCTCTAATCTGCCTGCGCCGACACACACGCCACGCTATACACCTAGTAGAGTAGCAGACGCTGCCTTGGGCCCGAGACCGAGCCCCAAACCTAAATCTCCCTTAACCAGTCCAACCAAGGCTTCTGCTCTCCGACTATCGCGGATTATGACATTTTCTTCCATGCTTTCCACCAGCCACGGCCGAATGCCTCTGCACATTAACATTCACGCGCATGCCTGTGTCCTTAAGTGTTTAACATAAAACACCCCGCGGCACACCTACTGTAACAATTGAAGGGTCGGGTGCAATACATTTTACGGCTTCGCTAGAGTTTTCTGAAGGTATGTTTTAAGTTTCATAACGCTCCGTTAATATTTACTCGAGTTCTCGCAATTTATGTTTAAAGAAATAATAATTTTAGACGATGAACAAATTTTAGCTTATAATTTTTAGCCCGAATAGTAACGATTGGATAAACAAACTGTAAACAGAAAAAAGATGTGTCATGACGAGCTTTACAACACTGTATTTTTTAAAATTCAGTTCAATAACATTTAATTTTCCAATCTTCCTTAGCGTTTGGACAATAATTATTCCCATTTTCGAGCGCTAGTCCCCGTATTGCATCCGACCCTTCAATTGGGCATTATTGCCGTCTTGCGCAATTCCGCGAGAACAGCGCTGATAGTGGAACGACTTACCGTATGCTATCCGCGGGCAATAAAGCTGTCGCGGGGACAGCCAGCCAGCCACCAAATTGAGCAATGAACGTTTTTGCGTGACAGAACACGGCGGACTAGCGCGACACCGCGGGGAAAAACTGGGATCGAGGTGCAGGGAGACGGTGCAAGGTATAGACGTTACAAGGGACGTCGGTTGTTCGTCGTTGCCGCGAATGGGACAGCTGATGAGCCGATGTCCCCGCAGGCGATCGGCCGAGACCAATCAGCGTCTGGCCGTCCATCCGCGCCCTAATGACACCTGCAGGCTAAAAAGCCATGATATTCAACCGAGTCGGACGCTAACGAACTCTCGCACCGTGCGATCCGCTCTTCGGGCATCGTGGAAACGCGCCGGGACCCGCTTCGCCCCACTCGAGCCATCCCGATGTCCGAGGCGTCGGCGTAACACTCGCCGGGGCTTTTTATTTTGCAAGGAAAATCACATAATTCCCTGGCAAATTGGCCGACGAGGGGTACCGGGCAGTGCATAATTCCTGGAAGATCCTCGGAGCGTGAAGCAGTTGCTGGAGAGCCGCGCGCGGAACTCGCAGGCGCGATTGCATCGCGGCAATGTAACATACTTCAGCGACAGTATCTTGATACAGCGGGGGCTGCAACGAGAACGGTTAGGCAAAGTCGAGGGCGCCGTGACGTGAACTATGCTTCCTCGGAAACTCAATTAAATCACGGAGAATGTGGTAAACTTTTCGTTTAAAACGACCCGCTAAACACGGCGGAGAGATAAGCTTCTGGAGGGTGGAGAGATAACATTGACCCCTATTTACTAGGTGAACAAGAATCTAGATTTTAAAACGGATAGCAATCGCGCGGATGAGTGATGCGTTTCAGACGTAGCTCCTAACCCTAACCCTTCAGCGACTGAGGAGTAATAAGACTCTTACCCCCAATAAAGCGTCGAAGACGTACGGGGCTGGCTGAAAGAGGATCCAGCCGTTCGAAGATTCGATGACTTACGAGGCTGAAGAATGGCTCGCGGAGAGCGTTACCGACAGACGGAGGCAGGTGCGCGTTGGAGACTCCGGGGCTGGCTTGCGTGAATGATAACGCGCTGTATCGGCCGCGCGCCCGTTAATAGGTTGTACAGTTTAATCGGTTCAGCAGTTCCGCTGGGTCACCCGTTTGACCGAATAACCGAGTCGGACGATTAATCACCGTTTGACAGTCAAATTAACCGTTCGCGTGAATTAGTTTAGCTGCTCGCGCGAGTCCGAGGCTCCATTAAGACCCCGAGTGTGCCTGCCTTCCGAGGACGGTGTCGAAACCCACGATCGCGTCCGCTCGGTCTGTTCCCAAGCGAATCGAGCGAATCGGGCGCGCCGCGCGCCCGTACCGTGCAATTTTCCACGTGTCATTAATATATCTGGCTGTACGAGGCCTGGCACCGGCTTGCAAATTAAGCGGCTTAACAAACGCGAACGGTAAACTAGTAGCCTCGCCCGGTACTCCGCAGCCACTAACTAGATCTGTCCAAACGCTTATCGATCGCCAGCTGCCATTACAACCACCTCCCCGCAGAAAATCCCGTGCGTGGCGTAGCGGCATTAAAAATGTCCACGCTCGAAATCGTCGAAAGTATACGGTTGGATAATGACAGGGAAAAGCCTGGTAGCCTGGAATAATAAATGAAAACGCGGCGGCCGTGGCGGAAACGTGGCGTCGATTTCATTTGCCTGACAGCCTGTAAACATCGAAATCGGACCCGTCAATCAATCATCCTGATTACCAGCTCCGATCACTCTCGGTAACCAGGCCCGTCCGACAGGAACGTCTGGAACGATCGCTAATTACGGCGACATCGGACAAACGATACCGATATTTAGACACACCGCGGCCGCCGAATGAGGTTTGATTCGAGGGCCCCTCTCCGCTCGGTACGTTCCGCCGATCCGGAGTCAAATTAACCCCTTCTTCGGCGCGGTCCCGTTCGCCGCGAAAGGGAAGACCATTAATCCACGAACGAGCGCGATTCAGGGATCGAAAACGGTGCCGCGCGTCCGTTGCGCGGCCGAGTATGAGAGAAAACCGCGGCCGCGGGGTGAACGAACTTGGCATCGCAGGCTTTTCTCGAATTAAGAATCCCGTTTTGTATTCGAATCCTATAAATCACGTCGCCGCGTTATTGGAAGCAGCGCCTGGCTCTCCGAGCGACTTCCGACGAGTCGAATGAAACGATCGTTAACCGGCCGACCACTCGCCGCGATGGATCGTGGCTACGACGAGAGTCGACGCTCGATTTCGATTCTGGGGGCCGTGCGTGCGCGCGTAAGGAACGATCTCGGATCGGGGATGACGTCAGGTTGACGGAAAGGAACGGGTACCCGGATAGGTTAATGGTAAGGAGGCCCAGGACCATGGCGGGGCCTGGCCAGCGGCTCGGATCCTGATTACAGACCACCAGCATCCCCTACACTCTCGCTCTCACCTTCGGTTATTGTACCGAGCCCAGGCCTGGACATCCACTATACATCACTTGGCCAGCCAGTTTGTCCGATCAGCGTGGACCAGAAGTGTTGCAACTCGCAAGCGTGAAGGTGGTCCCGGGCATTCCAGTTTCCAGCGAAATTTATCGCCGGCGTTTCGCAGCCTCCCGTTGCCACTCTCGCCCCGAATTCGGGCCCGGCAGCGAGCGGACCGTGCCGCGCACGGCATACTCTCTGCCGATCCTACGTTTTTACGACGGTAGATCGAGGCCACCGGTGATGGATGAGACGTGGCTCGCGTCTGTATCTTGTTCGGGGAACGAGGAAGTTCGTAAGGTATTCGTGAGCGTTCGGAGGGGGTTTAATCCGCCATTTAGGGTGGAGTGGATGCTGGACACAGAAGGAGGTGTTCTCGATTAGTGGTACAGCTAGGATAATGTTGATCGCCCGTCGTGTATGGGCGCTATCAACGTCCCACTTAGCCTCACCAACACCCACGCGGCTCCGAAAGCCGAGCGCTGGTATCCCAGCTCGCGAGCTCTCGTTAGCGGGCCAGCACACCTGAAAGGAAGTCCACCTCCCGTGTAAATGAATCTCGTTGGCGTGAGGAGGATCAAAGACCCCGACAGGTAGGGTCCACCCGGGGCGAAAGAGGAGTCGGTCTACGAGGAATCTAAAAACTGGAGGGGCCGAGAAAAACGACAACGAGTCTAGCGGAGGAGGAGGGTGGAGAGGAAGAGAGGCGAAAGATTTCGACGGATTTCGAGACATATCGTATTAACGAGGCCCGTTGATGGGCCCGGCCTAGAGATTCACGCTGTCTAATTACATCGTGGACCGAGGGAAACTCGTTTCTCGCGTGCTGGACCACGCCGAAATTATGGATCCGCTGCTGGGCCGCAGCTGATTGACGCATGACTGGCTGCGGGTTAAGCGAGTCAACGAGCAAATGAGTCCGAATTACGTGGGCGTGTCAATGCCGGGAAAATGATCTCTGGCTGGGCCGTTATCGAGGAATCTCTTGCGCCGAAGGATTCTTCTCGATAATCGTCGGTAGCGGATGCTGCGCGCGATGGTCGAATCACCACCATTAGGGGATGAATCTTGAACACACGAACTGCGCAAAGAATGCCTACCTTTGTTTCTTCGGTCTATTACAGAATAGAAACTCTATCGAAAGTTACGTAAGAAAGAACTACTCTTTCACAGCAGAATTTGTACACCTACAGAAAAAAAAAAAAAAATGGTGACGTAGACACTGAAAGGACCTGACAGAGTAAGAGTTATTTGCAAAAACCTGCGCAGACTCTAGGCTCCCACAGGAGCGAGCGGTTCGATCACGAGGGGCCCTTTTTGCGCCGCGATTGCGTAGTGGAGGCTACGAGCAGAAAAAGAGCTGGTTCAAAGACCGGGCGAATCGCACGCAACATGTTCATAGTAGCCAGACGGTAAACAAACTAGGGGACGATCGCGTGACACGATTAATTACCATCGAAGGATTGTTTATGCTCGCGTTATCGCGCGCCGCTCGATAACAGGTGCATCCCCCCTGTGCATAGCCGACGATAGGGATCAATGCTAGCCCGCGGTGACCGTCTGGTTTCTCCCCGCGATTGTCATTCCTCGTTTCCCGTACGACCGGGCAATAAGCGAAATTACGGCGGGGATATCGGTTGAGTTATTGGTGTATCGGCTATATCGAGAAAATTGGCGGTGGTCATCATCGCCATTATGAATTCTTTATTTGGACGTTGCGGCGGCTGAATTACAGGGCGGCGCGGGCTACCTTGCTTACTGCTTCATATATGGACCCGTCGATCCCAGCGAGGGATACGAACCGCCTCTCCATTCAAACCAGCCGCGATTCACTTTGAATCGCCACGGCAAGTTCGAGCTGTACTCGCCGCCGAGTGGCCTGTCGTCGATTTCACGCTCACCATCGTCACTTCTCCCCCTGGCCAATCAGCAATCGTATATACTCACATTGGGCATTGCAATTCTCGGAATGAATGATCGTGCGTGTCTTAAGAAAATTCCTCACCACCGTTCTCTCCTGGGTACATCAGACACGAAACAGGAGCTTCGTATTCGCTTAATGCTAAGGGGCGAGATACTCTTCTGTGCCTGCCTGTAGGAATAGTGTCTCTGAAAGCAGCGCCAGAGGATTTAGTCCGAGAGTCCGGAATCTAAGTGAAAGGTGGTGTGTAATAAGCATGGGAAGCAAAGCTTCTCTTGGTTCGCGGATAGAAGCTTCTTAGAATGGCCCCACGGTGAGTTTCTTTCGCCAGCTTTTCCTCGCTTGTAGGTAATCCTTGGCGGGCGTGACGTTATTTATCTCTTTCCTTTCTTTTCCCCAGATCGGATCGCGAAAGTTCGTCTTATCGAGCGTAGTCCCGGGCAACGTCGGTGCACAAGAGACGGAGCGTGAAACGTGTAATCAGCGTGTACACGCTGGTCGCGCGTAATCACGCCTCTAATAGACATCCTAGATTCAGCGGCGATTAATCGATCAACGCGGCGGTAACCTGCGCGTGTTTTATATCGAGATAATGGACGACAGGCTAATGACGGGCTCATTAACGAGCCTCGATATAAAATGGCTCCGTTTAGCATCAGATAGCCCGCGAGCAGGAAGTAGGTCGGTAATACGCCGCGCTGTGTATCTTCCTTGTGTATCTATGGTCGCGGGAGACCGGTCCAATGTCTGATTAGCTTTTCTATTTACGAGCTGGCGGCGAACGACGCCTCTCTCTCTCTCTCTTTCTCTGTTATTAAAAAGCCACGGTCGTTTATAGCATCGATCTGCCGCGGCGCGCTGTCTAACGCGGCGTTTACGATCCCCTCGCGACCACCCGCGGGAAATCGACATTCAGGCGAGATGGAGAAGGATTCCTGCTCTCTTAATGGCAGAGGAGATGCCGATTTTAATGGAGGACTAGAGAAGCTTCGATTCCAGCGGATCCTTGAGATGCCGATGAGATTTACATCGCCCTGTCGGCGGGAGCCGCATGGTTATGACGAGCAGCAGACCGCGCGCCAACAGATTCGTCAAAGAAAAGCGAAATGACTTCATCTTAATAGATTACCGCTCTGGATAAACCTCGCGAGCGGGCTTCAAAAAGGTTCCCGGAAGGGCAGCGCGTATCGTGCTATTTTTGGCGAATAATTCGCTTCCGTCTGGAGCGCGGCTTTCGAAGCCATGCATCGCTCTGCTCCAGTCACGTTTGGTCTGGGTATTACGCGCGCGACGATGAATGAAAAGCTTTCTGGTTCTCTGCGAAGATTGATCCTGAATCTACCCTTGACTGCTGGCAGAATCTAAATTAATCTGAAGCATCAAAGATCCTTCTCTATTTACAGTGAGATTCATCGACAGTTTTTCATTTTTATAGCTTCTTACCTGTTGCCTAATTCATGCCCGCCTGGATAACGATTGATTCGAGTGCAGGATCTGCGGAAGAGAGGAAACGTGGGGCAATTATTCCATTTCGTTTATTTTAAATGTCTCCATTTATTTTCGACTCACTATAACACAGTACTAATTCCGTTCACACGCACTCATTCCTCTCTCTTTCTCTCTCTCTCTCTCTGTCTCTCCCTCTCTCACTCTGTCTTTCGCTCTCGGCTTTTCCTTTCACACCGTCGTCTATCACCTCTCGTAAACCACCTATAAGCGCATACACGGATTTGCATCTTACACGCGGGTCGTAAAGCTCACTAATTAAACTGATGATCAGGTATATTGCAGTGTCCCATCTATATTCGTTTATAATTCTTCCTATCGTTCTTTTATTACACTAATCGCGTCCGAACGACTCTATTATTCTCGTTTCATGCGTAATATTTATCGGGAGAACGACGTATTATATACAGCTTATATACAGAATCGCCAGGCCTCGCTTCGAGGGGCCTTCTCTTTTGTATAATTTATATGCTATAATATAATATATATATATATATATTTATTCAATAACTTATCATCGATGCATTCCCTCCGGATCATTTGGCTTTCATTTACCATTTTCGCTCGTGTCCCCTCCGCAATAAATACAATATAATACAGGGTGTCCGCTAGTCGATCGCAGCAGTTCGCCGCTGGCTTCGTTAGGGGAAAGGAGATTAGCCCAGAGACCTCTGGTCAGGGCGCACGTTCCTCTACACGTCATACGCGAATTCTATCTAATCGTTAATGCCTCTCGTGAATACCTGCGTCTCGTTCGATGCCGCCTCCTGTCACAGAACCGTGAATTTCTCGTTCTACGAGCCGCAGAAACCCCCCGTGAAACGCTTCCCTTACGTCGCATCGGGTTATCAAACTGTGACGGTTACTCGGGTGTATCGAAAATATCTATGTGATCGCAGTCGACGGTAGAGCGGATCTATCGGGAGTCAGCGAGAGCTGTAAGTATTTGGCAGTCTTTAATTTACAAAACCATTGAAGTATATTACGCTCAAGGAACACCTTCGTTTCCTCGGCCGTCCACCACAATCGTTTCACGCCACCCCAACGATGTCCATGGCCTTATCAGACTTTCGCAGACCTTCGGTCTTCGCGCGTCTTTTCTCCAAGCTGCAGCCCCAAAAAGGATGCCGCGTTCAAACTATCTCTTATCCTCGTCCTTCGGTGCAATGGTCAACCTGTGGCCACATTCTCTCTCGACGCTCCTCTCGGTTCGCTCCGAAACGCGCTATAACAGGAACCACCTACTCGTTGACCTTACAAAAGTCTGGCTCCACGTTCGACCCAGCGCGCCAACCGATCGATAGACTCGAATGGATGATCGTTCACAGATCTAGCTCCCTCTGCGAGCCTCTGAACTCGAGGGAATCGGTGTTTGTTGGGACGACCAGCGGAGGGCTGCATCCCCTACGATTTCTCGTCCATGGAACTGGGCAGTGGTCGCTTCTTCAAGATCCCGAGGTCCTGGACGTTCTCCAGGAAGGTTTTGTGGTGTTGCGCGACCAGCAACGGGTTCACCGTCTGCACGTCCTTCTTCAGCTCCTCCATGTCCCTCTTCAGCTTCGCCCTACGGTTCTGGAACCACGTGATCACCTGGGCATTGCTCAGGCCCAGCTGAGCCGCTATTTCGTCCCTGTCCGCTGGGCTCAAGTACTTCTGGTAGAGGAACCGCTTCTCCAGCTCGAAGATCTGCTGGTTGGTGAACGCTGTCCGGCTCTTGCGCTTCTTCTTCGGCTGCTGCCGGTTGTTGAACAGATTCAGGTGGTTCGCTTGCTCTGAAACAGAGAATACAGCCGAGGTTAGGTTCGCTGAATTCCTGGCAGAGGAATCCGTTAGGCTTCAGTGTTCTCTGCGGGATAATTGCTGCGATGGCAATGGCACCGTCAAGACTTAGCGACGAATAGTGATGGAGCGAGTCTTTAATGGGATATTGCAATCGTTCAAGTACCAATTTCTACTTCCTCTTTCGCACCACAACATACTTGCGAGACAGTGTCGGTAACAGAATCCAATCACCCTCCACTTTTCTAAATTCCAACGCGAATAATGGATCGGTAACGGAGTAAGCAGCCAGATCTAGACGCCACCAGGGAACTTCCAATAAATATGCATCTTAGAGAACTCTGGACGGCCGGTTCTAATATCGAAATTTCTTAATCTCCGAACGAGAGGATAGAGGAGAGAAATGCAAAACGAATCGGACATCCTTGGGCGTCTTTGAATACCGGCTCCTAGACGGCCCCCCTCCTACGATGCTCGAGAGCTACTCCGAGCCAGCTTCCAGCCACAAATCAGATGCATTTTCGAGCCCGTGGAATGGATCTCTCCGTAAAAATCGTATTACCTATTCGTTACGGCGAATTCCACAACAGCTTCTTGCCTGCGGAACGCCGACACTCCGGGTTTTCTGAATTTTTCTGATAACAGAAGGAGGAGCAGGCTATCTCCAGTGATCAGGTAATCAATGTCGATCAACAATCGAGGGGAATGAATCACAAATAACTGAGCGTCCCATGTACAATGATAATTTTAAACACCTACACTGTCATTCATAAATATTGCGACTGTATTTGCAAAAATTGCGATATTTTTTTTCATTGCTTTCAATTTAAAATACCTAATGAAGTAAAATTTCTCAGAGGTCTTCGATAAATTTCCAACGATTTTCACTGAATAATTATTCCACGCAGAGTAGGTGACCTAATACTTATGAACGGTAGTATACGTATTGGCTGTAGGTGGTCTCTGAATTAAGTGACTGAAACTTTCATCTGCATTTTATGTGCTTGGGCGACATCGCTTTCACGGCAAGGAAATCTTGGGAAACGGTGTCGAAATTACCGAGGGCCGTTTTCGCGACGACGTTAGCCATTAGGGAATAATCGAGTGGAATGACGAAAAAGAGAGGCGGTCGATGAGTCGTGGACAAGGTAGCCGAGTAGTCCCTTCAGGATCAAAGAACGCCGCCATCGGTCACACCTGCGCAACCCGACTGTACAGTCCCACTTGAAAACTACCTCCGAGACCAACGATCGACCTTGCTTCTTGGTATCCCCCTCACCATTCCACCTTTTTCTTTTTTATCCTTTTTTGACACAGTTTCGAGCGCTTCGTAAAACGGCACCGTACATCCAGCGTGTCGAGATCTAATTGTAAGCGTGGAGTGTGCCCTTTCCACAAAGAGGCTCTGGTTGGTCCCCGTAGAGCTCGCCCGAACTCGCGCGAATCAAATGAATTCCGCGCGGAATAAATTAGTAATAAACCGAAGGGGAAATTAAAGGCCGCGATGGACCCAGGCCACTTAATTCCCCGTGAATTATCCTCTGAATGAAATCGAGCTCGATAGATCACAGGATTAACTCCATAGTTTATGCTTGAGTAAAACAACTGGAACGGAATGTCTAATTAAATATGCAATCAATCCCCCGATGTGTCGCAATCCCCGGGACAGCTGGAGTAATTTAGAAGTGACTTCGAGATGGATTATTTCAGAGAAAGGTTCACATCTGTGGGAAGAGGAAATAAATCCTTTAATTGCAAATGGCTCTGATGATACTCTCAGCTTCACTCTGATAGATGTTCTGTTTCCCTCTTCGCGAGCCAGCCTTCCAAACTTTCGCCGGCAATATCGACGCCCGAGAGCAGGATAATACCCATTACGATACCAGTTACGTTACCAGCGGCGGAAGACGGGGAAGATTCGCCGGCGAGCTCGCACCTCCTTCATTTTTTCCAGAGGACTGCTCGTTTTTCGCGGGACATGTCCGACCACCTTTCTAAACCGCGCCGGAAACGACTTAATTACCTCGACCAGGGAGCATTTAATGCTCGTCGAAAGTGTTATTACGTTGCCGTAAAACATGCGGATCTACCGTCTCCGCGCCGTTTACACTCTTCGTGCTTCTCCATTCTTTTTCCCCTACTCGCTCGTGGATCTAGGGGATTTTCTGATTGTAAGCGGCTGGCCGGAGGCTGGCAGAAGTGTCAGCTCTAATTACGAGCGCACCAGCTCGTTTACCTGGGAAATTACATCCTCCTCGCGGCAGTTCATCATCCGTTCAGAAAAACCAGCCGCAAAGATGCGGCTATCTCCAGGTGGACGTTTCATTCGGTTTATTAGCGCCTCTTATCGGACGCTCGAACGGCCGTTCCTCGTTTTATCGCTGGGACACAATCAAGCGGTCGTTCAAAGTGATGGGCTACACTGGCCGCTCTGTTTTGCGCGGCGATGTTTGCGTAGGCTCCGTAGGACTCGATTAGGGAAGCAAGCTCGCTTGGGACGCAAGTGTCATGGGTAGAATGAATAATACCAAGGTCCCAATAAAGTAATTTAGCTTCACTTCACGGCGGCCTATTGATTTCTTTATAGACGCAGCAGCAGCCGCCACGTCAGAGTTCTTCCCAAGGGAATCCAATTCGGCCGAGAGGAGTGGGCAAGAATTTTTGTCGTCGGTCGTCCATGCTGCTGCCGGTGGTAGTCCGGCTCTGAAAAGGAACCAGAAACACAGTGGCGAACGCGGTCGAAGAGGGCAGAAAGGCGGCGGAGAACGCGACGCAGAAACGGCGGAACGGAAGAGCCTCGCCGAGATATTAGTTTCTGCGGTCGCCTCGCCGCGGAGATTTAATTCGTTTGATGTTCACGAATTCGCCGCTTCGGCTGTGCTTTCGCAACCTGGCTCCCCTCTGCCGTTCCTCCACCGTCTCCTCGCGGATTTTCTCACCTTCCTTTGTGATTATACAGTGCCCTCGCGTCCAGGCCCCTTTCTAGCTTCCGTTCCCTTCAACCCCCTCGTCCACTGAAGGAACGTTGCGAAGCGAAGTCACTCTGCTGCTAAACAGTTTATGCCTTGGATCGCGAGATGCAAGGATGCTTATGCATTGATCCCGTCGTTACAATTACTCCTGAAGAGGATCCCGAAGTGACCACCTGCCGCATCGACGCCTTTGACATCGACCTACGCGGGCCGCGGGCGGCTCGAACACTGTGGTTCGATTAACGCGGTGACTGTGCCGAAAATTGCGCTTCATTACGGGCCCTGTTATCCCTGTCTCTCATCGTTGTTCCATCGATGGGAGGAGGATCGTTTCCACCAACAGGATATTGATAAGTCTCTCCGCCAAGGAAGAGAACGACGCGGCTATCCGCGAGCACAGCCCTGTTACAGCAGCCGATTGGAAGTTTCATAGCGGTCGTGCGTCATTAACTTCGTTAAATCCTCCGTCGATTACAGCCGCGAATACTTTATAGGCAAGCGTCGCCATTCGTCGCGTACCGTCCATTTACAAGCTATCAACGTAAATCATATTTAAACGCGTTAATCCGCAGACGTACGACGTCCTTTGGCGGAAGTCCTCGACGTTGGCACTCGAAGCGGCGCTGGCAGCCGGGTTTCCGCACGCCAATTGGCGTGTCGACTCGCAATTGATACCAGACGCAACCGGTGCGCTCGGAATTTCACCTCTAATTTCCCTCCTTTTCTTCTTTACCTCTCTGCACGCCCCTTTTGCCTACGTACGTGTATGCATAAGCACTCGGAGCCGTTCGAACGCGACGGAGCAGCTCCACGTGAGAGTGATCGATCGATCGCCTTGGCTACTGTGTCAAGGGTCGGAACGCTGCGAGCCGCCGCGTGCTGTCGTAAATTTCGAGAACTCGCTAGTTCAACGGCTGCAAATTGAAATGGCAAACGACACGTGACGAGCCGAAGGCAAATGATCCTTCTGCTGGTTTGTCTTGGCCGTTTTCTGATGGACGAGTTTGTAACGGCTGGACTGCAGCGTTTGCTCGGGTGGAATGCCGAGGATGCCACGGACAGGAGAACAAGAGGGTGCGCGATTAGCTGCTGCTCTGTTTTGGAGACGCCTGTGAATCAGCGCCCGATAGTCGGGGAAGCGTTCGGAGAATTAAACTCGACGCAAAGATAGCACGCGCAGAGGGTGGAGCGCGAGGCGAACGGGTGACGGGCACCTCGGCGGCCATTTTGGTTCCGCTCGGACGGAAGTCACTCGAGTAGAATAGTAGCAGAGTTAAGAGCCGCGACGATCTTTAGAAGGCGGGCGACGGATCTAATGGATTATTTGATAACTGTTTCTTGTTAGCTGGCTTTAATACAGTCCAACTGTAAACATCGTTTCGAGAGACATCCTGTCGCGACCGCAAGAAACTTCGACGGTTCGTTAACGACCCTTTGGTAGCAATCAAAGAGACTGCCTGAAAACGAACTCGGTATTACGGTTGAAGTTACTCGGTTACCATGAAATTACCGTCGAAGTCTATCGATTTCCTTGGTACTCGCTTCTGCTCCGCGAATACTGAGACCGTGCGGTTCGAATGAAATAGGCTACTTAAGTAACTGGTAATGCGTAATCGTTAAAGGAACTGCTACATTTACCACCGCGAGGATTTCGTGCGAATAAAGAAGTGCAAAGTGGATTAAGAAGGCATAACGCAAAGCACTTTCGCTTTTTCTTACTCGTAAACCAAGCGGCGGCTTTTCTTCCGCGAAGAGATTCAAAGGTACTCTTGCGTCACTGGCGCGCGCAAAAATATTCGCTATTAAACACCGGGTTCCCGTCTGCGGAAGAATTTTAAGTAACAGCCTTGTTTTTCTATCCCACGTCCGCTCGCTTGGAAAAAGACGGGCCCCCTTTTTGCATATTTGTTTCTCAATAAAATCGGGTGACTTTGCAGTAACGGTGGCAACAGGAGTATCGTTCAACTAAGTTGCTTTTTAAGTACCTAGCTACGCTCGCGCCACGCCAATACTTGTATGCCCACTACTGGAATGTGTGCGACTCGTATCATCGCGCGATGTTTTCCATGATAGGAATCGATATCGACTTTATAAAGTGCCACGAATCGTTTACGGTGGTAGTGTCTTGGGGGGCTAAGGTACGAGCAGTCGTTAGAGGCGATTATAAAGAAAGCAGAGCCGCGTATAACGTGGAATTATCGACTAGAGGACAGGTATAGCTATAGTAGCATCGGGTTTGAGCAACGTCCCTGTTGCTCCAGCCCATCGACGTGATTTTTGGAGCGAGACGAAAAACTAGCCGACCGGTTAGCGGGCATGAATCGCGCGAGGAAAAAGGTGCAGAAAGAAATTACTCTATGGATCCAGTAAACGGTGGCCAGGTCGATTGAGCCGAGCGTAGACCGCGCTGCGGTCTCATAAATTCATTGTGCCGTGATAACTGGAAAATTCGAAGGTATCTTAATCGGGCTTCGGTGGAATTTATTCGCTGGCTTCCTGCGTTATAACTGCACCGTTTTAGATACGACTGCATACGCACTGCAGATTCATTTTATATATCTGCTGGATAATGAATATATCGAGAAAGTGTAGGGAAGGAGACTTCGATTGAAGAAGCACAGGGGGTAGTATTAAGGATGTATCGGACCTATCTTCAAAGTGCTTCCAAGTTGATGAAAATTTGTGAGATTGTTCCTTTCAATCTTCACGATGCGCTGCAAAGATTTTAAACGAATTCACTAAGCGGTTGCTGAGCTATAACGTTTCTAATTTTCACTGATTTTACACGCACTCTTATGGAAGACGATCTTGACAGATAAAGCAGCTGAAAAAATATTGAAGAAATGGTACCAATGTTTTCATTTTTTTTTTTTACATGTAGCATATGGACAGATGAAAATATCTGGCGAGTTTCAATTATTTTCATTACACCGTTTTAAAGAAATAAATTATAACTTGAGAAAATTGTGAATTCAGGTCATTTTCACTGTCAAAAGTTTAGCAAATAATGCTTGAAAATGCATTTGTAAAGTGAAGAGTACCTTTCTAGGAGTAAAAATAAGACTTCAACTGTCGTTCGAGTTCCTTACATCTAGATTTACTACGAGTAAGACGTAGATATTCAAGTATTTCAAATTTCGTATACTTTTGTCTAATATTTTACGTCCGACACATCCTTAAAGAGTACAAATGGCTCCAACCCAGTGACGAATTTAGGGAAAAATGGCCCAGGTGGCAAACGTTCCGGGACACCCTGTATACACAACAGAATAACAAATAAATTCACGCGCGCGTGGTACGAAAATTATAGGGAACAAGAAACATATAGTGTTTTAATAAAATCATATTTTTTGTAGAAGATGAGGCCCAGGCGGCAACTGCTCACAGGCCTTACGTTAAGTCCGCTACTGCTCCGAAATTAATCAGAAGATTCCCTACTTAACTCGTACTATATACCAATCTCGCCTTAATTTACTCGCCACAAGGCAATGACGACTGTCTTACTCCCTACTTCCTCGAGCCTCCTACCAAAAGGGACGAGGCAAGTCCCGAAAGTTAATTACTCCCACGGAAAGCTATACCCCTCGCGGTCTCGCGAGCGTTCGCGCTGGGTTCCCTCTAAATAAAGACAAGCGGGCAGCGACGGGGGTTGCGCGCGAGGCATAGCCGGGTATCAAAATACTCGTTAGAAAAGCTCGATGGTGGCACGCGTCGCCGGTTCCCCGAATATTTTGCTAATAGGTCGTTCGCTCGCGGAGACGAGGACACCACTCGTGGAACGCTTACAAGAAGGGACGCTTGTAAAAAGAGGCGGGACAGCGACACCGTCCAAGCAATTTGGAAGTGTCTTCCGTCGGTCGACGGTCATTTGTCTCCCGGGGGCAACCATGCGCGGCGTTTCTCTCTTTTACGTGCCCGCCATCTCGCTCCAGCTCCTCACGAGGAGGTTTCTCCGTCTGAGGCGGCTTCCTCCCGCGGGCCGCGTCGTCTTTTTCCATCGTTCGCGGGCGACGCCGGCTCCCGAGAAGCGGCTTCCTCCCTCTGGCCAGGCCGAGGGGCTTTGCCCACATGTCAACGATATATTTTCTGCCGGCCCACAAATCGTTTAGCGGGTAATTTTGAAATTGGAACACTTATTTAGTCGTTTAGGCCCAAGGGCGCGGGACGCTCGCCCCGCCGCGGCGAGATTTATCGTTCGATTTTTCGCCGGTTTATAAATGCGCTTTTCTCCTCTCCGTGACCGAGCCCGTCCCTTCCCCCGGCCCTCTGCTAGCCATCCGGGGGTGTCGCAACGACGTCGACGAAAGGTCTCGTCGGTTTAGGTGGAAGCTAGCCGACGCTCCCCGGCAAATTGAAAATCTTTGGGCGCGAAGAGCGCCTCCCTCTGTGCGGTGCAAATTGATACGTCACGGGGGACTATTCTTGCCAGGCTCGGGTCAATCTATCGATCCCGGAGTCACCTATATCCCGTTCATCATTATTCGTCGTTTTGTAGTGCCGGATTAATGGGCCGAGGATCAGTCGGTGGCGGGAGACAATGGTTCCGTCGCGACACAGGGCAGCTCTGTTCCCCGTTGCTAGGTTCTCCTAGATGCTCGATTCTAGGGGTGGTAAGTGGATCGCGCGTAGGTAACAACCATGTGTGATACATACCTAATGCATGCGCAAGGGTTTACTAACCCTCAGAGAGCTGGGCTGGTCACTATAGTGGCCAGTGAAAATTTGAAAATTTGCACTTTAATGTTTCTAAGATCAGAGAATCGAAATTTTACACGGAAACAGTGTTGCCAACCAAAACAAGCCTAAATGAATAACAGCAGTTACATTCATATATAAATATTTACTTTGGAATTACCCAGTGCTAACGACGTCGACGTAGAAAGTTTTGTAGCTCTTTGTTTGTTTTCAGGTTGTTTGTGTTTTTTTTTGTATTTTCTGATTTTACTATTCATTACTGCGAGCTGCAGTCGTGCAACTCACTAATGCCCATGCATTATACGAAATGTATAAAGAACGCGTATATCTTTGTTATGTTTTTTTTTATCTGCTTGTTCATACTTCTTGTGCTTTCAAATGAAAAAAGGAATGAATTTATATGCCGGAAATTCGAATTTACGGTAACGATTGTTTCCTATGGGCATTAGTGAGTTGCACAACTGAATAGTAAAATCAGAAAATACAAAAAAAAAATACAAAACTAACACAAAGATCCCCAAGCAAAGGAAGAAAAAGCTACACAACTTTCAACGTCCACGTCGCGAGCTCTGGGTAACGCCACAGGAAAGATTTATATATGAATGCTGTTATTCATTCAGGCTTATTTAGGTTGGCGACACTGTTTCTGTGTGAAATTTCGATACTCTGACCTTAGAATCGTGATTAGCGATATCAAAAACCCTTTGAACCGCTAAAGTTCAAATTTTAAAAATTTCAATATATGCCACTGCAGTTGCCACGTAAAAGTTGCGTACTTTCTCGAACATGTTGATGGCATATACGCATAAATTTTAATTAAATAAAATGTACAATTTCAATGAAAGAATCCCGGCTCTCTAAAGATTCACAATCCAAGTAAAAGATAGACACTTCTTACTTTCTAATACACAGTGCGGAGGAAGTTATCCCCAAATGAAGCGAACAGTCAGTGATTAGATTGAAGCGGTGCCATCCCTCTCCCCCGTACGGTGGGGCGACTCAGGTCGAAGGCTTCTATGATTTTTTTACTCGCCATTTATTTCCATAGCATGCGCGCGACATGTACGCGATCGATAGGCTAGCTCCACGATGGTGTGCTCTAGCCTCGATCTATGTATGCAGCTACCTATGGCCTGAGCTGGCGCGAGCGCGTGTTCGCACACAGGCTGCGCTCCCTGTGCACGTATAAATTGCAAAGGCTCGCATAATGATCCTGGCCGGGACAGTGGTGTTTCTCGTTCTGACTTTTCCGTAAACCCTGTCACGATCCACCATAGACGTCGGCGAATCGTTAACGTTGAAGGAACAACGAGCGTCCGACGACTTCAGTTCCAGTTCTTCATTATTCACGCGCCTCCCGCATTCTTTCAGCCGCCCAGGAGCTGTTTTCCTCGCCGTTCTTTCCCGCGGGTGGCTTCGATCGATCGTTGAGCACGTTGCCGATGTAAGTGCCCAGGGTATCGCTGGCTGCGAGCGTCTGTTATCGTTCAGAAGTGAAAGGATTGGCTCTGGCGGTGGTTCTGGTAGAGGACACAACGACAAATTGATTCAAAGCGGCGAAAGCCAGAGGGACGGATAGACGAGGTGGGAGAGGGCAGAGGCGGAGCAGGAAATAAGTGTGGCCGCCATTTTAGGCAAGATTTGTCTTCATTAGGACTTCCTGGGGCGCCGTTAACGTCCCACCTGGCGTTACAAGGTGTTGAACCACTCGAAGCAGTGATATTAGCGACTGATGAAACGATATTGCTCCTGATGGGTGGTCCCCCCTCCTCGCGGGCCCGTTGATGAAGACGCGAGAACAGTTGGCTCTCCTTCGTCTTCTTCGTCCGGGATTACGACCTGGCTGAACAGCCGACTCCGCTCGCCCTGGCCGGTGGATTCACCCACCGCGAGGTGCCTGCATATATTTTCCCCGCGCGTGCCCTCACGCGTGCTCGGAACACTCCTCTCGCGATCTCAGGGGGATTCTGAGGATTCGCTGAACCATCAATCTCGCCGCGCTTCCAATCAACGTCTCCCTCTTGACTTAGACGTCCGTTAAGTGGACATCCAAGGCCCTTCCTACATCACTGCGGAGATCCAGAGATTTGCTTCTAATTAGCTACCTAATTAACCATTAGAATTGACCAGAAATGGGACTGCTCTGCGGGGATGTCAGAAGCGGTATCCTCTCGTCGTTGTCGCGTGGAATGTAACGAGGAATGTGTGTAAGCTCGCTACGAAAGGCGCGCTCTCCCCGTCTCTTGAAATAACAGGGACTTCAAGAGCCGTTTGACCGGGGCGCTGTGATTCTATTAAGTCGGACTTCTTTCTCGGACTTGCAGCCTCGTTCGTCCTCAAACGAGCGCGCGTCCACCCCCTCGCGCTTCTATTTCAAGCGCCTGTCGCCTTTTGCTCGCTTTCAGCGGCTTTGAGACCGTCGAAAGACAGTCGCCCGATTCACGTGCCGCTGATTAGCGTAATTATCAGAGAAATTCCTTGTACCGACTAAATGGTCGACGTTCAGCGGGAATATCGCCGCGAGAGCGCCGACTTTCAAGACACGTCGGCGCTTTGCCTCGCTGTTCTACTGCTCCAATTATTGCCCACCTCTGACCAGATGACTCCGCTGACGGAGTGATGAAGGTGTCGAGGACGATCGCTGCTCGTTGGCTCTATTCTATAATAAGAGTTACTCGCTGCGACGATAGGAGATCGCATTCGAGACACTCCAAATTTCTACGGTCTATTGACAGTCGTTCGGTTAACAAACACTCGTCGATGGAATTGCTCGCTATAATAGGTAGGGTAACTATGAGATAGTTGCTGAAAATTACGCAAAATTGTCACCCTCCCTCCCCCAGTATAAGGATTCGTAAGATTTCATATCCCAACCCCCTCCTTACGTAATACTTTTTACATTGAATTTTATCAGTTATTAAAATTCTTTTAAAGGTTTATATAATTCACTTGACTCGGTTTCAGGAAATTTAAACTGAAACTACTTTTCTGGAACATTAATGATAGAATTTGTATTTATTGAAAGTTAGGTTAAAACATATTACGTAAGACGTTACCTGACCCTCCGCCCTCCCTCGTAAGAAAACGCAAGAAATTCGCAACCCCCTCCCCAAAAAGCCTTACGTAATCGAAGGACGGCCCCTAATGTAACCCAAACCAACAGCCTAAAACAAATAAAATCGAAGGAGCTGTATTTTATTCTCGACAACCCTGAAATACCGTAAGTGTCTCCCTATTACTCCCACAGTTACCCTAGCTAGTCAATACAATTTTCGGCTAATTAATGGATCCCTACCACCTCTCCAGTGAAACTCTCTATAATTACTGTACGAGAAAATAATTCCCGAGAACGTGGCGATAAACACAGTCGTTGAACGGTTGCCCAAAGGGTGGCAGAGGGAGCGCTACGAAGAAGCCTCGGGAGCCCGGACTTTTCATTGGAGTATTTAAAATGCGCGCTCGTCCACACCTCCTACAAGGACGCTCGTCTCGTCGCGACTACTGACAGGACGTCGTCTCCCGGTCATTAGTTACGGCGTCGTCACTTCTGCAATTAGAAGCCACTAAGCATTTTTTTCCCCGCCGCGCGCCCTCGCTCTTCCTCGCATCTCTTTTACGAGCCTCCTCCTGGCCGCGAGTCAACACCGCGCCGCACTTCCCAAGGGGATCCTCTCTCTGTTATGTCTCTCGACGTAGGTAGCGCGTTAACGCCACCGTGCTTGTGGCCGAATGTGTTCGTATCAAATGAGGGGTGACGGTCGCGGGTCGCTTTCGCGGAGATTAAAGACGCAGCATCCTGCCTTTGCGGATCGCGCGCTTGTTCCCACCGCGACAACTTGTTTTCGTTTCTGCTCTCGCGAAATATCCACGCGCACAATCGCCGCCTCTATTTGCCATTCGGTAGGCACCGCCAACACCCCACCGCGCGCTTTACTAAACCCTAATCGCGAGATCCCCGCGTGTCTCCTTGCTCTGTGCTTAAGTGACTTTTCCACTTGCGAGCCGTCAGATCTTCCTTTCACCAGTCGCAGCGTGCTGATAGGGGGCTCAAGGTAATTTCCTGGGTCCCCTGGTGCTCGAAATCGCATTAGGATGAACGCACGTGTGGACGGACAGATAGGTAGAAGACACCCGTCGTTTCCCTCGAACGTATCCAACCCCGGAAGCCCCGGGCCGCGATTCCCCTGGGTGCGATACTCCGTCAGAGGCGGTTTTCACGGTATTGAGTAACACGGTCGCGGCTGGTAAGCCGATGCTTCTCGGAAACCAATTTCTGTCGTCGCTGGTCCACATTCCCGCAGTTCCCCGAACGTCTCTTCGCGGTTGGTTCGTCAGGACTACCCCGCCGACACTTTCGGCCCGTATAAATCAGCGCTCGTCCAGCCTCGAGATTTCTCGGGAGGCAACGGTTCGCAGAGGCGAGCGATGTAGGTAAGTACATACAACGGGCTAATAAGAAGCTGGAGGACAGAGAGCTTCGCTCGGGAAACGCTTGGACCTATTCACGGCCAAAGAACGACGAATGGACGGGTCGGGTCTGGGATACCCCGGCGTTTGATTCGATTAGCCTCGATTAATATATCGCCGGTGGCGGGAACCGGTCGTGTATTCTTCTTTCTTCGATTCCTGCTGGTTCCTGCTGCTCGCGGGGCACGCTAGGGGAGAGCGTGCGGCAACTGGCGATCGGGAGAAGGGCCGCCGAAGGGCGGAAAGTGGCGTGACGCGTACCAAAGGGCGGTTGCCACTAGACAAATGACAGAGCGGCCTTTTCGGCCGGGGCCACGAATTAACTCCGGTGTTTCCACTACGAAACAATCCCCTCCTCCGCTTGATATATTAATTACACGCATCAGTCGGCCAGAAAAATTAATGCTCCGATCGTTTTCCAGCTGAATAGCCGCTTTCCACCCCGACACCTGTCTGCGTCCAGACTTTTTCACACGGGCCACTGAAGTCGCTCCTCGGCTCAGCTGTCATCCGTGCCGCGGACTATCCTAGAGGCATCGAGCAGCAGCCACAAAGTTCAAGGCTCTCCGAGAGCCGGACAAAGTGTTCGCGACAAAGTGCCGATTCCATAGAATGATTCACGCGGCTCGCAGTAAACCGATCGTTTCCACTTTTTCCTCGTCGACTAGCGAAAGGTCAGGGGAACCGGGGGCGAGGGAGAGGGACGCGGCTGACAGCCATATAATTAGCATTTATAACGCGTCCATGGGACGATGGGGAGCCATTGTTGGGACGCGAGCTCGCTTAATGGAACGACGAATTAAAAGGAAGCGCGATCGAACGCGGCGAATTAATCCCGCGGCTGGCCGTAATTAGCGGGACGGAGTTTCTCGTTCCTCGATTCGATGCTCGCGAGACCCTTGTTAACCGTGTCGTTGCCTGTAAATACTTGCCGCGGCCGCCTCGTCCCGAGCCCCTCCAATAGCTGCGCCGTCCAACGCCATATCGAATTTGTAGTCTCATCGCTCGATCGAGCGGTAGGCGCGGGGCAAGCCCGCGGATTATACACTCTGTTTATAATCGCGTTTGGTAAGCAGAAACCAGGCCTATCTCCGATCCGCCGTCTTCCACCGCGGCAGCGGGAAAAACTGGCGAGTGGTCATCATCGTTAAATAAAGCTCGTTCGCCGACTCGTCCGTGGGCGAACAGAACGGTCGGTTTTAATGGCTTTCCGTGAAGATGCTCGCGACCCGTCGGGCCTGAATTCTCTGCCCGATCACCGTGAAATAGCTGCATGATTCACGTGGAAACCTAACGCGATTCTCGGCGCACAACCGATAAACAGCATCGACCGTTGGAAGTCGGATAGCTCGCGGGATGGAAAAGCCTGGTCGATTTCGCTGTTAGGGGTCGTTAAAGGGGTGCTTAGGATGTGGCTCGATCTTCAGCCCCCTGGACAAGAGGATTCAGTAAAATATTTCATTCGAGTGGCGATGAAGAATGCGGACCGTTAAAAAAAATCGATTTTTCGATTTTTATATTTTCTTGAAGCAGGTACAGCATCTTGAAAATATTCCCTGAAAGTGTCGAATTAATCCGACCAAAATTGACAAAGTTATACGCGTGTAAGTAGGTAGGTGTTCCTCGGTTCAGCGTTCAGACCCAAAACTTTAAACGCGCTTTCCTCAAAATCATGTTTTCAAAGTCGGTGACACACATAACTCAAATGTTAACGAACCGATTTACTCCAGGCTTTGCAGGCTTATTTTAGGGTGAAAAGTTTAAGCGCTGTCAGGAGCTTCTCCTTTCTTTTTGCCTAAATTTTTTTTACACTCGAAAAACGAGCGATTCTTTTCCAAACATCGATGCTTCAACTTTGCACAGCCGCTATTTTGTCGCAAAATAATTTTTCCAAAATCGAGTCCGATAGCGCCCAGATAATTTCATATATTATCTAAAAAGAAAAATCGAATTTTCAATTTTTAATGATCCTGCACCGAGTTACGGTTGTCACCGCAAACCGCCTAAAAAAGGACGTCTCTGGCATCGCTTAGAACTCAGAAACCTTTCGATAGATTTTACCACAAAAAATACTGAAACGTCCGTAAGATGTACTCTTTCCAATAGACTAATGTTTAATAATAAAAGTTTATCGGTTTTTCCAGAAAAAATTCCCAAAGAAGCATGTTGTTTTGACCGTTTTAGGTAGGCTTCCCCCCTTAAGTTGTTGGCTTTCGTAGGCTGTAATTAAAAGAATTTCCACGGCAGAGTATCTAAATCTGTTGGTTTCTAACAGTAAGAATCTCTTTTAGGCTCTGTACTTGGTTCCCCAATTCTCCTATCGAGTCTATCCCGTAATATCTCAAAGAGTTTGAGCGAAACCTGGAGATTTCAATGCCTGTGGTCTTCCATGGGCGTGTTTGTTCTATGGTATCTAGCGGATCTCCAGGAAAATCCTCCAGAAATAGTCTTCTATCGCCTCTGGCGGATGATCGCGAGGTCGCTGGAGTGGAAATCGGCGAGCAGCGCGATGCAGAAGCGAATGGACTCGGGAGTGGCGGTGAAAGGATCAAAGCGTCCCGAAGAGGCAACACTCGCATTACTCATTCGGTAATACACGCTGTGCACTCGATACACTTGATAGTCGATAGTTTGACGCAGGCTTATTAATAACGTCGAGCGTCTAGGCGGCCGTCGAGGCGAGGGAACCTGTGACGGACAAATGATTCTATTAATGACGCTGGCTATTAACGCACCTGCGGCACCGCGCGAGGAAAAGCCGCCCTTAGGTCGTTGGAAAAGTTCACGGCTCGGGATCAATCAATTACGGATTCGTACCTCTTGATAACGCGCCCTTTGTCTCGACTATTGTGCAGGAATAAAATGTCGATAAGTACTCAGGTGATTAATCGACGGTATTATTGTTAATTACCGTTCTAATGAGTGATTGATCGAGGGAGCGACGCCCGCGATTAGCCCAACATCGGACAATTAATTACGCGAGAGAGAAAGTTGCGACGCAAAGGCTATTGCCGCGTCATTCCTCGTCTACTTTTAAAGGGAGCACTTTTGTTCTTGGAGCTGGCTCCAGGCGATATCTCCCTCCCGCCACCCTCGGGCATAGATAAACGGCGCGGAAAAAAAAGTAATAAGAATAAAGGAGGAGGATGCTCCGTGGAGGAGTCCTCGAAAGACTCGGCTCCAGGGGATTTGATACACCGCTCGACACGCTTCGTTGGGAGAAAGGGAAACGAGACAATGGGGATCGATCTTTGATCAGGTTCTTAATTCCCTGTCCGAATCGATTGTCGTGGCTCGCTCTTCTGCCTCTTTGTGCCGGCCAGAACGCGCACCCCTCTTTGCCTCGATTTAATTGAGAGTGGAAAAACAGTTGCACTCCGATCGTTCTTCGACCGCGGAGTCCACAAAAACCGTGGAGAAACTGTGGCGGAGCTTTACAAAGCTGCCGCCTTTTTGGGGCTCGTAGGAATTCACACTCGATCATAGGTATTTCTCGAGCTAAAAGGAAATTAGACATTTCGTTTTTAAATTAAGTAATTCTCGTTCCTCGGCCCCAGATTGGTCTGAAACTTCGAATTCTTCGTGCAGGTCAACTTTGAATACCACCAGGCAACTCGAGGATCTCCAAGTAAAAGGCATTCCAAGACGATAGACAGGATAGAAAAGCAAGGAAGCAAACGGGGCACGTTTCCAGCTCCTCCTGAACGAACTCCTCTCGCCTCTTTATCGCTATCGTCTATTTAATTTTGTCGCCGTGGATGTAGTGGACGATGCAGGACAAGCAGCCCAGCCTAATTAGCAGCGGTCTCATATCGCCTGGTAGCCGGCGTAAATTATCCAGGAGCCTAATAGACTACAACTAATGGTACCACGTTCCCTCCGCTTCTCTATCAGAAAAACCAACGACGCGTCGATCCTTCCAACGGCGCTTCCGATTAGCAGCGTAAACACGTCGCGATGCCGCGGGTACCTTCAACCACGCCAGCTTTTCATTCAACGAGAATGGGACGATTAATCCCGAAGAAACAGCTGCGCCAACAGATCTTCAGATCTTCAACGGATTCGTGATCCTAATGCGTTTGGTCCTTTGTTCGGTGTTCCAGAAGATCGCGGCCAGCTTTTCCCCGCCCCACAAACACGCCTAATCCCTTACGACATCAGAATCCCTGTTTTTCTAATAAACAGAGGCTAATTAACCGCTCGATCGCCTCGGTGCGGGGCTTAATGGTTTGTGAAGGCGAGGGACCGAGTCACGGGGCGTCGTTGCTCGTCAGCCTGAAGCTAAGAGTTATAATTAAGCGTACGCTGCTTTGTGAAATTTAGTGGAGGCCCCAAGAGCTTATCGGCGTTATCTATAGCATCGATCTGTGGTACACGATATCCATCGCGGATTGGCCACGTGCCCCCGTGAATTATTAAGTAGTATGCACGCTCCGTGCAGGGTAGTGGATGATCTCGAACGGTGGAAAACGATGACCTTAAGGAAAACACATCGTCTGTCGTATGTCCCTCTATTATTCCTACCACTATTTTATGAACTAAAAACGCGAAGCTATATGTGCCGTAATTATTGTAATTTTCTAGCAATCCCAACCTTCTCTTACCTGTCACTATACAATCTACCACTGAATCGATGAATATTGGGCCTGACGAATAAAAACTAAGCAATTCCTTATTAGCGAAATCAATTACTTAAACAAAACAGGAATTTCTTATTTTCATGTGAATAAAAATCATAAGGAATCGCTGGTTTTGCTAGACCGTGTAAATAAATGGTAGCTGTGACTGCCGGTGACGTTCTCTCCCTCTCTATTTTCCTCGATTCTAAGCAATTCCTTAAAAAATTAAGGAAAAGCGATTCCTTTAAGCAATTCATTGGCAGTTTAGGAATTCCTGCAAGACAAAGCAAATTCTTGTGTTTTTATTCACACGAATTTAAGCGATTCCTAGTAAAATATTAAGAGAAAGCAATTGCGTACACTTTATTCATTAGGCCCATTGTCTTCAAGACGTTCCACGAGCCAGTGTTAAATCGTAAACATCGTGGCAATCGCGTTCTCACGTTCTCCGCGCCGTTAATAAACGTAGAACGACAATCGGCCCGCGATTAATCATTCCATCGACTCGCAAATTGGATTCCACTTTTCGACGAAAGTTCGCGGCCGAGCCGGGCACTCCGACTGGCATTAACGAGCAATCGAACCGGGTAATTGCAGAGATCCCGAGCGTCCGGGGCCGCGTTCCCCGGATATAGTTGAGCGAGCATTAAAATAATAGCGAATACATTACGGAAGAGAACGTCCGCCGCGTCCACCAGGCCTTGTCTGCTTACGAATGCAATCTCCTCGAGACATTACCGATCGCTGTTTTCGGGTAGAGTAATCGTCGCAGCTCGACCCGTTCGTTTCGCAATAACCGGCGACCGGTCGCCATTAAACGTAATTGGAGGGATCCTTCGATCAATCAATTTCGCTCGCTGTGTATAACCGCGGCTTTCAGCTCTCCCGAGGAGTCAAGCGTTCGATATTGTTCCGCAAGTTCGTTCGCGTATGCAGCGGCTGTATTGGAAAAGGGGATTCTCCGTTTCACGAGCAGTACATTTAGAACTATAACTACTTGGCAAAGAAGATTGGCTTCGACGATGTTGCAGTACCTACTATAAACTGTGCTGACTTCTGCGGAGTTTCTTCAAGATTCCTCCGCTAGATTTATATTAGGGGAGACCGGGGTATACTGACCGGGGTTAACTGAGCTGCAAAGAAAAGATGCGTGAGTGATGTGCGCAATATCCTAAAACATAATGATTTTGACGCGAAACGTGTCTTCCAAAAATTATCAAAGCTCATTTGAAAAAAAAATTGTGATAAAGAAATATAAAATGTTTTTGTTAAGAAATTGATTTAGTCAGAATAAGTATGTACTTTATTAATAATTAATTATGTATTTGTTTTAGTAATTATATGTCAGACTGTTCATGTAAACAAAGCTCATTTAAAAACTCATTTTCAGAAGAAAATGTGTTCGCACAAAGTACAAAGTTATAAAGTACAAATTATTGACGTTAAACTTGTATTAACGAAATATATATTTTTAAAAATAGTTTAAATAGTTTAAGAGTTCTAATAAAGTTAATTTTATAACTATATCCTTTATTAAAGCTCGTATTTTTTGTCAGCTCACCTAGACAGTAGCTGGTCGTTTTCGCTTTTTCTTTTCAAGTTGAATTTTAATATACACTAAGTTTATGTTAAGTATTGCTATTCGTCATTTATCAACACTAACGTTTAAATTATATTACAAATCTATTTCCACACATTTTCATTGAAAGGGAAAGATCGTATTCGACTTCAAACTTTTGCCAGCTCACTTTACCCCGGTCTCCCCTACACAAAGTGCTCGAAGAGTCATCCCCGCTATTTCGTTCCCGCGATAAGCGGCGGAAAAGACATTTCTCGGTTCATGCTTCTACCTCCACTTATTGCTAGCGCGGCCCACATATTGCTTGCGCAGTTTTCAATTCCAACGGGGCACCATTAAGCGCTAGAATCCGCGAAACGAGCGCGGCGGTACGCGTGGTTCGTTGCAAAGGTCAGACTCCCGTGGAATTCCACGGAAAATCCGCGGGTTCGGCCGATCGGCGGTGATCGGGGCGCGTTGCGTAATGCCCGTAATTGGAAGGATCCCCTGTCGGATCGATCGGGGGTAATCGCCGCGAGTGAGGAGCGACGCGAACGTGCCGGTGCGCCGTGTCAAACGTCACCACCTGTACACGCACCGTGCCTAAACCGATCGCGCCTTTCCGTCCCCGTTTTCCACTAGATTGAATCCCAGCCCCGGCGACTCCAGCCTCTAGGAACCGTCTAGCTGGCTCGCGAGAGTAATCCGAGACTAATCGCCGCGCAGATGGTTCCTTGGGAATCGATATTGTTGCCTGGGAAGCAGGTGTCGATGGCTGATAGCGTCGCACGAGACCAGCCGCGATTAATGCTCCCCAGTTCTCTCTCATTCAGCTACGTCCATTTGCCGAGAGAGAAATGTACAGCGATACAGTGTCCAGCGATTTTCCGGGGGCGGCGTTATTATGAACAAACGTTTCAACTAACATTCCACGGAGGCCTGGCGGAATGGAGTTGTTCCTGGCGCGGCCAGCATCCCCGACGCGACGAGAGATTTGTAGGTCGGGCGGAGAAAATATCCCTGTCCCGGGAGAAGCCACGGGCCGACAGAACAGAGAAAAGGGGACGAAGAAAAATGGCCAATAAAAGTAACTCGAGCAGCCGGTAAACGACCAAAGTCGAGCCTCTCGACTACATTCCATGTAAATTGGACACGCGCGCCTGCTGCATGACCAGCTAGAACGCTCCGTACCGCCTCGCTCGCTCTCTTGGAAATAAACACCTGCTAATGTCCATTAGTCAATTCTTCTTAGCTACGGATTCGCGTTTTTTTTTCCACCCCCCTCGCTCTAGCTGCGGATGGACACGGTTTAATGGAATGGAAGTAAGTGAGCGGTGCCCCCACACTCGAGCGACATCGGAATCGCCTCGACACACCGATCGTTGAAGGAGGGTTTTTCTGATCGTTCCATTTATTTGTTTTGTAACTGGCTTGACTGCCACGTTGTGGGTGGCGAAAGTATCGGAATCGGACGGGGATCGGTATTCGTTTCAATAAGATAGAACACCGTCGTTCCACGGAGCATGGGCAATGGTAAACGCTATTCGTCTGGCCTGCGTTCGCTGGCGAGGACGCTGCTGAAACGCGATCTCGTTTCACGAGGGATCGCCCCGTCTCGGTGTAATGGAAAAATACTTCAGCCTAGGGTGTTGCGTGTCAATAATTGACGGTGCGCGCGCGAAACGTCGCATATTTCCTACCGTTCTACTGTCTCCCATCCGTCGTACAATAAAATCGCGTTTTTATCGTCGCCGAATGGATTCCCGAAGCGTTTTCGAAAGCTGCCCCGCGTCAGTCGCGCGTTCAGCCACGGTTAGACATGTGCGTGGAGATACCCGGCGCGATTCGTCGAGCAGCGATACAGTTAAACATCGTTAGCTCGTGAAATTGCTAATCGTGTTGCACCCAAGTGCCTCGCGTTTCTTTCCTCCTGCACCACGCTCGATTTGCCTACTTTTATGGCCTATTACTAGAAGACAAACAACGTTCCAGACGGCGGTTCGGAACGGTCCGGACTTTATTCTCCTCGACCTCGTGTCAGCGGGACTTTAAAAGATATTCTCGAGCACTGCTCCTTTGGAATATCTGCTTTATTACCGATTCGGTATATACGTCGACATCGATCCCGCGCGACCCGAGCTCGCTACTATTATTCCGCCTGCCTTTTGCTCGTCCTTTTTCCGGCGCCGTTCTTCCCTGCCCTCCGGAATCGGCCGCGAACGACGAACTCGGACGCGTAAGTACTCATAAAGCGGCAAGGGTAATTAGGTAATGACTCGTTCGGCATTGGAGCGTCGCCAACTCGCGGACTGATGACGCTGACGACACGGTGATAAAAGATTTTCTTGTCCCCCGTGTGAATTACGATCTGCCGGGGCTTCAACGTAGCCGAGTTATTCCTAATTGCTGCCTCGACTAATGATATTTGCGTGTACGCCGGCCACCGCGTCGCCCGCCCCTCCTCCGCTACCCTTTTTTCCGTGTGGTTGTCCTCGTTGATGGGAACAACGTTGGGTAGGCGCTCGCTTGGATTGTTGCCATCGGAACAGTGGCACGTTCTGTCAAACGATTCGCGTGACACTTCGAACGCTCGAACGTATTTGTCGGACGAGAGTGGAATGTAACAGGAACGAGACGGCGGCTGGTAAGCGATAGGATCGGCGAACCTCTGAGCTCAACTATGTCGCGGACCTATTCTTTCTAGCTAATGGTGTTCGAAGTAGAAGAATACATATTGCGGATCGTAGACCAAGCGAACAGCGGTGGATGCTACGCCAATTAAAGGAACAATCTCGAATAGTTTCACATACACACGTACATCGTTAAACGCCGTTTCGCGTTAATAATTGGCGACGGTGTCGGCCAGCAAGAAGCGGCGTAACCAGTAAGAAAACGCGGCGGTGGAGCGCGCCGGAGCGGAAATGCCGGGCGATACACGGCCGAGGAAATATTTTCAGGATCGGCGGGATGATCGATTAACGGACGCGATGCTTTATTTGCATCATTGACGTCTAAATTGGATGCATGAATGGAGGTCGCCCGCGGCGAACCGGCTAACAGCACCCATGCCCTGGCACACGGGGATGAACGGCCTTAGACCAGAGCCAGAGATAAGTCCTCAAACGAGCCGCCCGCACGAGTATCTGCTCGTGATTCGAAGCAGAAGCCTCGTTCGCCCGCAGGACACTTCTGCTTATCGTCCACCGCCTGGAAAATGGCTGCCCTTTTTCGGGACCGCCGCGTTCGAGCAGGTCCGTCGATCTGTCATCGGGACGAGGTCGGGGGAAGAATTGCTGCGACCTTCCAATAAAAGAGAAGTACTCCAGAAAGACGGAGGGACCGTAGCACGTGGGCAGCCCTAATATTTCAGAAGCTGAAGCTCACAGGGCAGATTAGTAGATACATATGTACTCTGCTGCTTGAGCTCTTCAATGACCTAGTCTCGCGTTAACCACCCCCTACGTTTGTGAACTAAGAATTAAACTTCTTATTGGGATCTGACGTGGGGGCCTAACCAAGATAGCCCCGATAAGGTTACAACTTACATTTGTGTTTGGGCAGGCGCAAATCCTGTTTAAAGTAATTCCATAGAAGGCGAACGGGTGTTACAAGCAGGTCGCATAATTAAATGTGGAAAGAATGAGGATGGTGGTGCATAGTTAGGTCGTCAGTTTTTCAGCACTTTGCTTACGAACATCACAATTGAAAGGAAAACCACACATTACTGTAAAAGTGTCCTGAAGTGGAAAACAATTTATCTTCTGTTTGTTCGTGTAAAGCAGGCTTAGGGGAGCAGTGCAAGCACATAATAGCCACTTTGCTGTACTGTTACCGGTGAGTTCATAACCTCAAATTAGCAGTGAGACTGAGCACACTTTCATAGTGCGGTAACTTCGTATATTTTTAATGCAACTTTCCATGCTTTTAAGTGGTCCGTTTTCTCTAAATTACCAAATACATTTTCCCTGGATACAAGGCGTTCGTTTGGCTTTGGAAAACAATGAAACCGCAGGAAAATGTGTTCCGCGTTTTCTATTGGTCGACGCAATTGGGGTCTAAACCGGAAGTAGAGAGAGCAAGAAACTGTAAAAAAGAAAGAGACAGAAATACTGATAGAAAGACACAGAAATACTGACAGAAAGAGAGAGAGAAATACTGATAGAAAGAGATAGATAAACGCTTAGGTTATGTTATTTCCGGTTTTGCTCCAAAATGGCTGCGGTTATACCGATCACTCCCTAGAGGATCACTATCAGATCCCAGTACCACTTCAGCTTCCAACCTCTGCAACCCCAATGACCTAACCTCAGATTTTACAGCCCCCAAGTAGTTCTGTGAGCCAAGAATCAAACTACTTATAACGTGTAGGCGTATCGATGCAGTCCAGTGTCCTCCACCAATCTCTCCCCGAATTGCTCCAACGTCCATCCACCCCAGTCGCCCTCCCGCTCGGTCAACAGATTGCGGACTTAATCGGCCGTGAAAAGAGCAAATCGTTTCGCTCGCGATTATCCAAAGCATTGTCCCCTACCGTCTCCCTCTGCCGCTGTTTTGCCAGCCACCCTCTTTCACACTTTGCTGCCTCCGCGCCTCTGTCCCCTGCATCTTCGCCGAGGAGCACGAGCCGCTGCGCTCCGCCAGGGGTGGTGACGTTAATCGCTTTCGCGCGAAAAGGTGTAACCGATTCGTAACGGCCGTAAGATCCACGAGAGCGGCAGTAAATTCGGGGACCGGCGAGGGCGAGCCCCCGCCAGGGGCGCCGTTTAATTATTCCCTGAGAATTCAGCAATTTTCCGTTTTATCGCTCTCCAGCGACGCGTCCGCCATTCTAAAGGGGGCCCGAGTGTATGGAACCGTTCCTTCTTGGAATATTCAAGCCTTTACGTTGGCATCGTTCGAAAGTCATTCGAATATAGAATCTAAAGGATCTCCTTCGTGTCAAGAAGCTGCGCGGACCTATGCTCGAGATACGCCCGCGCGTTACTCGAGGGTGGAGTTTAATTATCGTCCAGGAATTCAGTAATCTACCATTTCGCCGTGTCGCCAGTGGTCGGTGTTCCTCAACTTAAAACGGCGCTGCACGGTTTGCTGAATTTTTCATCCACCCCGCTGGCATAATTGCTCAAGATCTCCTCGGGCCAGGTTACTATCTGACAAATATGCATCTCTCACCGTTCCAACCCGTTAGAAACCGAATACTTTCTCCGTGCATTCGAAGCGAACGCGCGAGCATGTATTTTAGACGCCCCAAGGGCGGCATTTAATTATCGCACAGGAATTCAGCAATCTCCCGTTTTATCGCCGCGCGGTATCTCTCCCAACGTTCGCGGGGGCTTTCTTCGAGAAAACAGGAAACGGCCAGCGGCATTTCCCTCGAACCTATCACGGGGGGGTATCGTGCGGTGGCGTCGTTGCGGCTGTGCCTTCGGAAAAGTGTTTTTCCGAGGGACGCAACAATACCGCGCGAGGCGGTCGCTCGCGTAAAATAAATGGACCGATTTATGGGCAGCACTCGCTTAATAAAATCTCAGCTATGCCGACGCATTTACCTCGGGTATTCCACCCTCCTGGCGAGACGCCATCCCTCTGCGCGACTGCTGGTTGTCCAAAGGGCGGGATAACGATATTTGAGCTCGAGCCTCGTCGATTCCGCGGGCACACGTGTTTATTCGTTTACGAAATTAAATTGGGAAACGGGTAATTTGGCTTCGATCGCGAGGGGTGATTATAAATAGTCGTTGGGAGTGTAAATACTTCTACAGAGCCCAATGGATATTGCATTTTTTAATAGCGTAGGCAAAGTCGTAGAAGAGCCTTGTACCCGAGTATTAATGTCCTGTAATTTCGCTACCCTATGTTTAAAGTTGACTACAAGTTTCGTTCGTGCCCCTTTTGCGTCAGTACGTGTAAAGAAAGTAGCAGCAATGCTACAAATGCCACCTAGCGTTTAGTCTAAAGAAAGGGTAGAAATATGCATAGGTGACAGCAACCTTCAGGTGTCGTTCCTACATTGTCTTGCAATTTGGACTGACCTTAATCGGATTCCGTAATGATTTCAACGTGTATATTCTCGGTGGAAATTCTATGCGCTGGTAGTTTGCTTGTTATTGGTTTAATGGAAACTGGAGAACACCTGTGCACGGTTTCTTGCAGAGTTTCGTAGAAGCTACGATAGAAGCTACGTTACAAGGTAGCGATCCTAAGGTTACATTTAGTCGGCTACTATCGCGTTATTCGTTTCACTGCTTGCAGTAAACTTTATCGACGCTCTTCTCACGGTTGCGCCATTTTTTTTTTATAGATCCTTTATGTCGCAACATATCGTGTTTAGCCGATTACCATACGCACAAAGCTGAACTTTGCAGCTACATGAACCAACCATTTATGTACCATAGAAATCTAACTAATCTCTGTCCAAGAACGGTTAAAATCCCATAAAAGGAGTCGAATATTAAGTACCTACGTTAATATTAACCCTTCGTTGACACACCTCTTTTTTCGATTAACTTTGACACACTTGGTAGCTCAGACCCAGAACAATTTTTGAACGACTGCGATTCTTATCTAAAGAATCCAATCGTTATGAAAAAAATCACGAGGCAATTTCAAGCTCTCTAGAATCTATTCCAATAGTTTTTTTTATTGGAATTTTATTTCAGTTTTTGTAAAAAAATTCTAGATTACCAGTCGAGTTTGTCGAGAAAAAATGAAGAGAATCTTCAAAAAAGTGTAACTTTTACAAATTTCAATATTAGAAGCTAAAAATCTGCAGAGTTGTTGTTCAGACACAATATTTCGTGAAACAAAATACTTAGTCAACGAAAAACGACCATTAGTGATGACCGTGAAGCCATTTCTCGTTGATGTAATATCGGAACTATACATTGAGAAAAAATCCTTCCGCCATTCAGTTGATTTTTATATAAAAAATAAGCCCACAAAAATTCAGAAAGATTGGTGCAGTGGTTTTTGAGATATCTCGCTCACCATTTTTAAAAAGGCTTCTTGGACGTCGTTGTATTTTTATTATAAACGTAACTATTTTTCTACAAAAAATTACCAAATGTTCTTTAAATGTTGCTCTTTTAAGTGCAAAAAGTTCGGTAAAAAGATATGCTTCCGCTTTTTAAAAAAAAAATTGCCTCTTTTCGACCTCCTGACTAGGTATAACCCCCTAATCAAGCTGATCCTCAAAACACATTTCACATCTCAGAACCAACGACTCCCTCCACCCGTCCCAAGAAATCTCCAAAAAGATAGTACCTACTTACACACACATAGAGCCTGTGCACAGCTTACTAACTTTCTCGTCCACATAGCTTCGCGTTCCCGCCCAATGACCGCGGTGTATTCACCCCAGAGAACGTCGTTGCTCACCCCTCTTTCACGCTCCCCATCTCCACCCCTAAACTCGTCTAACGCCCTGCTACCGTGTACGCCACGAGCTAACCTCCTCCCAGCCCGCTGGTGATCAACCATTTGTCACCAGGCCGCTGGATTTCCCATTTTCCAGCCGATTTCCCCGCAACGACACTGATATCCCCCCCTCTCCTACCAGCTCGACCCTCTGCCACCCTCTCCAGCATCCCCACCACGCGACTGTCATCCCCTACGTCGTGCCGTAACGCCTCCGCCCTCGGTGTCGAGGCTTTCGGGGTTTTCGGGGTCGAGGCAACGACGGGACAGGGTAGAATGAGGTGGTGATGCCTATTTTCGCCGCCACCATTCGCCGACACTAAGTGACTGTGCAGCGACGGTGGCGACGCCGGTCGTTGTTCGGGAGGTTCCACGCCACCCCCACGAGAAGCTCATTTTCGCGGTCCTCCGCCGGCCCAGGGGTAGGGAGATCGTTTGTTTTCCGCGCCAACGCCATTGTCATTGTCACTGCCGCCGAATCGATAGCGGAGGAACGTTGCCGGTGCCCGACACCACCTTCCGCGCTCGAATTCTAGGGGAATCTTGCGTCGGTATTAACTTACGAAAAATTTTGCTCGGTTTCTGTTAACTGCTCTTTACCGAGTCCCACAGTTCAGAATTTAAGTTCAGATTAAAGAAACACAACCCGAGATGCAGTGCTCGATGGATTTTCTACGCAACTTTGATTAAAGGTGCGAACGAGCGAATTTAGCAGGAAACTACCCCTTTGGCGCAGGCCGTATCAGAGGGGAATCGAGGGATGGGTTCGCGGAACGGTTTAGTCGCGTTATCGTCCCTATTACACGATATGAAAACATAATATCAGAGGCAGATAGCGCGAAATAACGATCATGACACGCCATCCCCCGTAATGAGGATCGCGTGTGCTCCTACATAGGCTGTGCCTTGGATGCCCGAGCGGCAGCGGATGGTTGCCACAACGTTTTCTCCGTCTTCTGTAAGCTTCCACCCTTCCTCATCCGCCGACGGATCCAGCAATATCCGCTCTTTAAGGGGTGAAACGCGATATACCCCGCGCGCGGTTCGTTCGATATCTCGTTATAATGTGGCAACAGCTAACACTCGTTAACCCCCGCGAGGGAAACCTTGCTCTAGTTCAATCATGTAAGGGGATCCCGATGCGCCCTCGAGTTTTACTTAAACATAAAACGTCGTCGTTCCTTACCGTTCCCTGTTTTCCCTTGCTACTTGTTAAAGGAGCCTCGACTCCTCCCCCTTAAGAGGATCCACGGCAAATCTGACGCACTGATTTTTAGGGAATCAAAATAAAATCGTTTAAAAAATGCAGTCGATCTCCGTTATTAAATATATCTGCTAAACCGTCGACCCAAGTATAGGTGAGATATTTTTCACTCCTTTACCCTGGAGATTTCGTTAAAATCATTGCGCGACACTTAACGCGGACCACTTGTTAATGTAATCCCTTAAGAGGGATCGGCTTTGCGTGCACCCTCCGACACTGATCGCCGATGATGCGCGATTTCGCGACTTCCCGCGCGCGAATCGCGATGCCACAACCGGCTGGGATCATCCAGCTTTCCGTGTAGAATATAAAATTCCCTCTGCAACCTGTTTGTCGCCGCTCCTCGTGGGCGTTCCGCCCGTAGATAACAGAAGCATCGATAACGCGGGAGCATGAGTCGCCAGTGTGTTTCGCGTGTCGGGGCGATCGTTAAAAATTTCGCCGCGGTTAACGACCAGAAATTACAAGCCACCGTTCTAGTTCTCTCTCCTATCTTTAACCGGCAACGAGCCTAACGACCTCGCTGTAATTGCGAGTACGGCCCGCCCTTTACGCGAAACGCGGATTATTCGTTTATCCCCGCGGCTGCTCGCGGAGGAATAAATCACTCCGCTGATCGGCTATAAAGTCGATAATAATTGCTTCGACTAATTTAATCGCGGGGCGCGCGTAATAGACGCAATTATCGTTAATATGCCAGCGGTAATTGTAGACGGTTAATTTGCGGGGACCGAGCGGCTCGCTTCTTTTCCCACTGTCGCGACACTGCAAAGCTGCCGCGTGGAGTGCTCTACGCTAACACAAGGATACCTCGATTATAGTCTATAAGCGGGCATATCCGAGAAAGACGTGTGACTTATGAACTACTTTTTATTTACTCCACCTACAGCCAGGCCTGCTCGATTGCGCGGCTATAGCGCGATGGTAAGTAGGCTGGTTAGTGTAAGGGTAATGCACGTACGGACAGACGTGAGGTGTTATTAACGTGAGAACACAGAAACCGGCAATTAATAGACTTACAATCAGCCTAAGGAACTTTGCCGCACTGCTCCAATATTTCCAAACTAATTTTCAAAACCTATTTAAAACCTATCGCCACACGTCGCACAGTAATACCTACCTATAGTGCCTATCCGAGATATAGTGACTTAGGTGTGAGGTCACTCAACGGGGTTTTAACCGACACCCTGCTGGGTACTGGCCGCTAAACGAGCCCCCCTGCTACCTCTTGCAAGACTGTATTTAGAGAAGACCAGGACAAAACCGGGGCCCTAACAGAAAATAAAACAGAAATTGAAGATACGGTTTATCATCACTAAAAGACATCAATTAAGCTTTGATTAATTATTATATTGATTCATAAATTCTCCACTACTGTTCTAATGCAGTACATGTACCTTACTAAAACGTATTTGTATTTAATATGAGATAATTTTTAATAGCCACTAGCAAAGCTTAATTGATGTCTCTTAATAATGATAAACCGTATCTTCAATTTCTGTTTTATTTTCCGTTAGGGCCCCGGTTTTGTCCTGGTCTTCTCTAAATACAGTCCTGCAAAAGGTAGTAGGGGGGCACGTTTAGCGGCCAGTACACAGCAGGGTGTCGGGTAAGACCCCGCTGAGGGACTTCACACCTAAGTCACTATATCTCGGATAGGCACTATACATAGTCGAAGAAACGCCGCGCGTTTCAACCCTCCGCGGCGCGCCGGCACGACTGAAGCCGCCTGCTTCGCCCCCGAGGCAGGATTAAAATTACCGAAATCAATCAGCCCCGTTGGAGCCACACCCCCACCCGCGTTAATCGCGACACTTTGCCACGGTATCGTTGCGCCGGCTGGCAGAATCAATCTCAACGATCGCGGAGACGCATTGCGAGCGCTGGCCACTTGGCTCGCGACGTATTAAAAAATCGCCGGTGCGAGATGTGGAGATTAGGCGAAGGGCGAGGGTGTCGGTGTCAGGGTGGCCCCGGCGGCTACGTGACTTACGCGGCTGCCCGCTGTCTAATTAAAGAATGCGAAACGCCGCGCGTTCATGTCCGCGGGGCATTAATCTAGAACAAACATGGCCGAGTCGCGGGTACCCGAGCAAGGCTATCGCGCCTAATGTGGCTATAATACGCTAATGACTCTGGAATCGATTAGCCTCTACAGTCTTCACCCGTCCGCTTCCCTCCGCGTATAGTCCGCGGCGTGGTGTGCACGGAGAACAGGCGCCGATGCGCCTACTGGCGCGGGTCAGCCGGGTACCATTCGCGAAACAGGAAACGCGCGTCCTCTCGAACCATGAGGGACGTATGCCACCGTAAAACTATGTAACGGTAAATCGTCGTGCTTATCGGGTGCCAACGGCGTGCGGGGGTATTTTCGGTATTATTATTATTATTATAATATATACGAGATAAAGTCCCATTAGCGTACAAAAGGGAAAATAGAGAAAAAGACAAAAAGAAAAAAGAAATAGCGATACACAGCGCATACAATACTTAAAGTAGGTAAATGGTTCACACACTATAAACTCACACACGACGAGGTTACATAAGTTTACATAAGTTTATCAAGAGCCTTGTTAAAGGAATAGGTTGATTCCGTGAAAAAATCAAGAGAATCGCCAAAAGCGTTTGCAGCATTAGAAATACGATTTATCGGGTCTGAGAAACCGTGATTCAACTTATAAACCGATGGATAAAAGGATTGTCTCAACCGCAAAGATTTTGTAGGGGTATAATAATTAATTAACACATCAAGATTATTTAGTTTTGAGAAGATGTCACCGATATTTACATTCAAGCACGCAATATGAACCGCGTTATTAGCAACTAGATTAGGTGCAACCCCAGTGTGCGATGTGTACACTGACCCGAAGTACGATGCAAAGAGGTTTGCAATTGATTGCGCAGTATGGTCGCGCGTCACTAGATGACATGTTTTCACCGGCGTCCAGGGGAGACGGAGAGGTGTCCCTCGATTCTGACGACGTGGATTTTCGTGCACTGAAAGGAAAGATACACACTCCGCTCCGCGGTGCACCTTCGAGGGCTCGTGTGGCCGAGGACTGGAGTTCGAGCAGCCTGATCCTTTCAATTCGAGACTTCCGGTCGAGGACCATCAGGCGTTTGATCTGTGGCAGATACTCGGGTCAGTGACTTAAAGTGGAAAGTGGTCGAGAGCTCGCCATGAACGTGTCGATTTTGGAAAGTTTATTTCCTACGTGTCTTGATTATCGGCAAGTTGTTTGTCCAGGTTTCGTGTATGCTTCTTCTACAGGCATCACTTTGGATACTAGAGTGTCCACAGTGTCGGGTCATTGACAGTGCTGGTTGAAGAGCAGGCAGTTCGTACGAAGTATAGTTTTGAAGGTTGATAAAATACCTACCTGTTGGGGATCCTCGAGGCGACACAACCTTCGTATTTACACCTAATTCCCGCCGACATACTTAGCACACATCCTAGCCGCGACATAGATTACCTCATGAATTATTATTTCAACTTTCGCGGCACTTGGTGCCATTTACGTGGCTAGAACCAAGTGCGAAGGTGCACACGCATAATATATAGAACAAAAGAGATATTATACCCGCCGACACTTGCACCCGTGCCGGGAGTCGCGAGTTTTTCGAGTAACGCTGAAGTGCCTAACCCAGTTTCACCGAGCGATCAGCGCGAGGATATTACTCGGTAACACAGCCAAAGCCCGCCAACAACGATTTCGACACGTCACCCGCGACGCCGCCAACGAGACACGAACAACGCCGGCTGTATCCTAGGGCTGTTAGAGTACTCGAATATTCGAGTAGCTTGAAATTCGGACCGAGCCGAGACTCGGTTCACGAGCCGAGCCGAGTACTCGAAAAAAGCGAGCGGCTCGGAACAACCGAGTAGCTCGAAGAGAACCGAGCGGCTCGAATAGAACCGAGCGGGCCGAAAGAACCGAGCAGTCCGGGTATGTCGAATAGTTTGAAGCTTGAACGTTTCTCTACTGGGTAACCATGAACCATATATTTCGTAAGAAATATTATTAAATCATACATACGCGAACAATTATTTTCAATAGGGTAACTCGAGGTAATATGTCACAGTTAACTTTGAAACGCGATATCTCACAAGTATAAGTAGGTTCTCTTCGAGCCACTGGAAAAAAATTGAGTTCTCGGTTTTCTTCGAGCTACTCGGTTCCTTCGAGCCGCTCGCTTTTTTCGTGTACTCGGCTCGGTTCGGTTCGTCGAGCCGAGTCAGACTCGACTCACTGTTTCCGAGTACTCGAGCAGCTCTGCTGTATCCCCGACTTCTCCAGCTATCGGTCATCGAAGGGCCAACAATAGCCGCTAACACGCGGAAGGCATCCCTCCAAATGAAATTTACACGGAATTAAAGCCTGGGCGTCGCGGGGGCAGGAAGTCGTCCGATCCTGCGGGCCAGATAGCACCGTTTGCACACGGACGGAGGAAAATAAAGCCGCGTTTTCTTCGCCCGATCCGCGGCGACCGTGCCTTTTGTTTCACTTAGCACCTCGGCGCGGCGAGGAATTAGCACGGCCGTAAAGCTCGCTGGCGGGCGTCCGGCTGCTGCGGTCGATTTGCATGAAAGGGACGAAAGGAAAGCGAAACAATACGACGCGGGGAACAAGAGGAGCGAAGCGTTCGACGACGGTGGGGGCACGATTGCACGAAGAAGCGAGCACGAACGCGCGCACCAGCCACCAATTCACCCCCTAGGGCCCTAGGGTGATGGCGGACGGGCAAGGGGGCCTAATTACGTTGAAAATAGGCGCGTTTCTGGGCTGAAAGGACGGTTCCACGGAATCGGACACGTTCAGTGGCAATTTCTCGACCGCTTCACGTCTTCATTCTGTCGTGGCCTTTCTTCCACGGCCAGAAGGTGCCGGGACACGCCGGGTAGATCTAACGAGGCCCCCACAGAGGGGTCGGGGGGCCTCTCGAGCGGAAGTCTCGAATTCGAAACAATGAAGGGCCGCGCGAGGCGGTTTGACGCGAGCCACCGGACCCCTTTATGGCTCTATTCTCTTTTCGCCTCGCGTTCTCGCGGCGCGGCGTGCACAGACCTCTTCTCTTTTTCTGCCTTTCCCTTTCCGTTTCGAGAGGAACGGTTGCGGTGCTGGCCTCGCCGCCGTTCCTCTCCGTACGTACGTATATACGCGCGGAGCGGTATCCACGGCGGCGAACGACGGCAGGCAAAAAGATGCCGCTGGAGCTGCGGGCGTCTCCGACAATCAGGCCCCTGCCGAAAAATACGTGACACGCGAAAATCAATTTCAACGGTGGTTGCTCATCTCGTACCGGTTGCCCGTGAACGCTATTATATCGGCTTCCAAAGATCCCCCGTTCTTTCCGCCTCGCACCGTCGCGGAGCCCTCGCTCTTCCTTTCCTTTATCTTTTTTCGCTCCGCGAAGACGCGAGCCGCGAGCCCGAGACTCCCGTATTAAATTTGACTTTATGTTTGACTGCTGCCCCGATCGCTTCCTGCTCGCAGAAACTTGGAATCTGCAGAACGCTGGCTGTTGAAGTAGTAGCTTGTCAGGCTGCTCTGTTTGGGAAGTAATTGTTACTTCGAACTAAGTGCAAATAGTTTAGTGTAGGGGAGAGTAGGGTAAAACGGAACATCAATGTTTCTCTTAGATAAGAGCTGCGAATGAGTTGGTGTCGCGTGACATTGGACCAAAGGGTTTTTTGTTCATAAAATAATAAACAAACTGTATTAATCTATCCTTATTTTACAATATTATATTTATATTCGATTATTTTCCGTAATTTTCATGTTATCTAGTAAAATCTTTTTTCTTATATGTATAATATATATTTTTGTTACGTTTTATTTGTAATAGTTATAGCTAAAACATATATTTATAATTTTTAACATAAATGAATAAATTTTAAATAATAAAAATAAAGATTTTGTACGTTTACATGCTCTTCAGGTGGGTGTTCCGTTTTACCCTACCACTTGAGCGAGGCGAAGATTTCAATACCTCCGGTAAATTTCATTTTCCGCCGTCCGCAAAGATTTTTCTTAACAATGGCTTCGATTCTCTTATAGTCTAAGGTCCACCGAAGACTCCCGTTCAAGTCCCGTGTCTTTTTCTCCTTGCGATTTTATGTTATCACCCTCCAAAGTTAAGCGTTCCGTTTTACCCTACTCTCCCCTAATACCCGGTTCCTTTCGATTATAACAGGATCCAAGAGGCAACGTTCTCTATGCTATCTCGCAATCCACCCCACACTCGAACAAACGCGCAATAACGTCACCTCTGCTGGCAGCATTTGCCTAATTCCACAGAGTCGTCCGTGGCAAATGGCCCCCGGGACAAAATAAATCGCTGTTCGCGGAGGCAACAAACAATCAAGACGAATACCTCAATAAAAATCGTGTAAACGCAAACACCGTGTCTGCCGCCCCCTCGACGCTCGCTGTGTAATCCGTGTGAAATTTATTTCTATTTGTCTAAGAGGGTCGGCAATGATTCCTTTCGCCCCTGGTGCCGGGATCCCTCGATCAGCGGTCGCGTCACACGGGAGTGATTTTCCTCGACACGCGTCTCGCAGCTTTGCGGCCGGACGCGAGCGGAGGGGTGGATCGGCCAAGGAAAACCGTGGCGGTCGGGGGTGAGAGAGAGAGAGAGAGAGAGAGAGAGAGAGAGAGAGAGAGAGAGAGAGAGAGGCGCCCTTGGAAACCAGAGGGGTAGACGGATGGAGTTGAGACGATTATTGGACGCGGGGATCTAGCGGGCAAACTGAGACGGATCGATCGCATAAATCTCCTGGCACGGTGTAATATAAAGCCGAAGCGGGCAGGCTTCGAGCAGACGAACCTCCGCGCCGTCCACTGACATAAATACGACTTAGCGAGCGACTCTCGCGATCCTCCGCCGACTAATTGAGAATTATTCCTCCCCCCGCGCCCGCCGCTGGCTTCTCCTCGCTAATTTCACTGAGTTATCGGAGGAAATCCTGTCGAGAGGAACGGCACCAGGATTACGCGGCCCGAATGGAATTGCGAGAACGAAACGCAACGGCGAATCACGTACCAGCGGAATTAGAAAGCGACGAGGCTGCTGCTCCACCGACGACGGGATCGTCGACGATGGTCACAGCAGTTTGTTTCCTAAATGTCCACGAAAAAGTCTAGCTGCTGTAGTCCGGCTACGTGGTCTGCGCGGAGTATCTGCAGTCCGGGATATGGAAATGAGGCGTGGATTCTTCCTGTTACTTTGTGCACGAGTGCCGAGCTGTGGGCATCGATGAATTACTGTCGCAAGAGATATTTCGTATTTAATGTCGAAGGGTTAATTTACGAGCCGAGTGATTGAGCTACCGCTCAATTTTCGTTCTCCTTATAAAATATTTCTTGCTGCATCTCGCAGGTGCATCGGTGCACCTTTAGCCGGATACGTCTCCCCAAACAGTCCAACATGCTTCCCCCAGCAATTATCTCTAGCTTCGCTTGGAAAAGAGTCGCAACCTGTCCCACTGCATTAATCACCCCCCATGCGTATACTTCTACATTCTGAGCATACTTGCGCCTGTCTGTGCTTCACAGAAACAGTAACTTAGTGGCAAGGTTACAGTTCGCCTCCACCTCGAATATTCCACCCACCCCCACGGGTAAACGTATTTAATTTTCCATAAGCCCCGAGCCCCATTCGGTTGCGATTCCGCTCCCATTGTGTCACGTCCGAGCGCGCCACCTTTTCCGTACTCCTTTCCGCTGTTTCACCCCTGCCCGGGGCCAAATGATATCATTAACATCGCTTTACGTCCAATTCGAGCGGCCGTGACGTTTCATTACGACGTGTACCCGCTTATTTCTGCAGGCACGACGCTGTGTCACCCTGTAATACACAAAGTTGCACGGAACCGCGGCACCGTCATAATTTCCAGGCCAATCGGGGCCTTCTTGCGTGCGTTAATAGCCGCGTGCACTGTCGATGCTTTCGGCCACGGTGCGCAAGTGTGCGGGCAACGGTACACGGAATACATACATTCAATCCACCGTGCCTTTAAATACCAGCGAAGTACATAGGTACTCTGCCGGTGATCGTAGCTAAATCGAAGTTGGATCGAAGCTAAACACCGCACAGATTCTTCTAACGAAATAGAACGTCCTCTTAACCCTAGATTACTAAATTGTCGTAGAAATTATGACAGCAAATATCTGCGTTGCTACATGTTCCCGTCATTATGCCATGTACACGTGAGATGCAAGAAACCGAGATATGTCAGGCTCATAACATAAACATGTGTTCGTGCTGTGCCGAATAGTAAACATTTCATTTTTTTTATTGTTTTCTGATCTCTTACGGGGGTACTGTAGTGTAGGGCTGGGGCTATTTGCCGAATTTTTCGGTATTCGAATATCTGAATACTTCAGTTGCTCAATTATTTGGCGAATATAATTCGAATATCCAAGTATTCGAGTACTATTCGAATATCTAAGTATTCGAGTACTATTCGAATATCCAAGTATTCGAATGTAACATTTCCTGCGTAATCGTATTCCACAGTCAAAGTGTTACTACCGTCCCCGGTCTACCCTATATCTATGCATAGGTGCGATAGAAAAGTTAAAAAAAATTCAGAATATTTCTGCAAACATACATTAATATGCAGGCAAAACCCCGGATAGTATAGACATAGTTTTTGTTAAATGAATTCCCGAAGATGGCGTTGAAAAACAGGCAGTTACACTAGTGCACCCCCTTAAGCCCAAAGAAGTAAAATTTGTGTTCTTAGCTACCACGAATAAAAGTAAATTCTTTCGAAAATGGGTATTGGTGTTTCATTTTAAAGTCGTATTGTTTAAGAATGTTTAATAATAACGTGACTCTCAGGGTAGTTTAGTAACCTAGGGTTAAAACAACTCTGCTTTCTCTAAATTTTCGAAAACTATCCACACAAATTATTTTGCCCTGCAAAAGGCAAAGCTGGTCCAATTGCCAGCGCAGCGTGCTTCAAGGAAAAGAGCCAGAGCCTTCGAAGCGATTTCCCTGAATAAAGAGAAGAGGAAAAGGCGAAGTCCCGCAACAGGGCTCCCTCCCCGTTCTCGAGCAGGAACGAGGAGGGTTGGGACGCGAAGGAGTCGGGTGTCTTCCAAGAGGTCCCGGAGCAACACACTTGTTTGAAAACCGAATGGTCACTTAACGCAGCGGGGGTGCCTGGTTGTCGGGTAAAAAGTTGCGCCGGCATCCGGGGTGCTCGTGGCGGGGGTGGAGCCGGCGCTGGTGTTTTGTTTGCTCGGCAAACTGTCACAACAACTCGAAACGAACGGCCCACTCTCCTTTATCTTCCCATTTTCTTCCAGCCACAGCCGCGGCCGTTTAACCTCGAGGATCCGGAAATTCGAGTGGCCCCTTACGTCACTAATACGCGTGTCTCCGAAGCGGGGAAAAAGGGAGCGACGGGCCGCGGGGCGCAGCGATACGTCACGTCGCGGAGGACCGGAGACCAGAGCCAGCAGCAGGATGGGGCCCATTCACGGAGTTTCGACCGCGAGAATACGCTCGCCCACCAGCCTGCCGCTGTGTTACGCAATCTGCGTCGCTGAAACGCTAATGGGGTCGAAGGTGGTCAACAGCAGGACGGTTATGTAATTATAGAATCGCTGCTTCGACTGGTAATTATAACGGCGGGTACTTCTAGTAAATAGCGAATGATCTTCTGCGTACAAATAACTAATTGCAGGAGCGATAGTCCGTCGCGGCGAGCTCCGGTGGATTCAACTCTATTTTCGTCGGATGTCTGACTGCCGCTCGATTCAGCGAAAAAGCAAGGTAGACTCAGGATAGCGAGCGATTTACGACGCACGTGGACGATAATCCACGAGACTACGCGGCCTTCGCGACGCGCGTAATCTATGCTCGCGGCTAATATCTACGGCTGGCAATAAGCAGACCAGTGGAGCAGTAAAGTCCGGCAGGTAGATAAAAAGATACTTGGTCGGGGTGTTATGGATGCTCCTCGAACGGGAGAGCGCGCGTTTCAACCTCTCTTCCCTGCCCCTCGTGGCGTTTAACGTTCCAACGATGACCAGCAGCCGAGGGAAAATGCAATGCAAACGTATTGTAATTTCAGGCGGGCACGAAAACGCGAGACGATCGGATGGAAGGAGCGGAGCACGAGGAGGCGGGGATAAGAAGCGATAAAAACCACGAGAGCTGGAAGATCGGCGAACGAACCGATCGGGGGATCTAAAGACGCGGTAGCGTCTCGACGCCGATCCGAGAAATCTTGAATACTCAAGCTTGCATAAACTATTTATTATCCATCTGGCGGTAAAAGAATCCTCGGTAACTCAGCTTTTAAAACGAACAAGCTTCCACCCGCAATTTTTAATCCCACGCGTCTTTAACCATCGCTACCTAATTCATCCATTCTCCGTCACCACCGATCCATACTCCGTGTGATCTCTAGCCACCCAATCGCCGCTCACTCTCACGTAGCAGGGAATCCGATCATTTCCATTATCCTGAGACAGTCGAGTCCGCTGGGGGTTCGTCGTGTGCGTTCCTGCAAGGTTTTTGCGCGGCGATCGCGGCGATTCGTTCCCCGGTCCCGAGCCACCCGGGATACGCGTAAAGTGTGTTGTTCACACGAGCGGACGGGCCGGGGCCCCGGCAGTCGGCCACCTCCTTCGACCCGAGCGTTGCGGTCACGGGGGCCCGGAATTACGAATGATATCGAATCGAATCGCTCGCGATATTATTTGATACGTGTTCCATTACCCGGCGAAGAGTCAGGGCCCTGGGATTCAAATTAGATTACAGACGGGCTAGGTATTCCCGATCATACGCGTATACTCTACGTGCAGACGCGCTCCGACCCATCGATGTGCACCGTAGATCTACAGAGTGATCCGCCACTGGTGGAGCGGAGTCGAAGCAGAGGGACGTCATTCATCACGTACTCTTACTACTTGTACAGTGACTGCGCTATATAATTCCGAGTACAATGGTGCACGAGTACCTAATGGACTTACTCGGGAGTTCTTGTAAAGGTGCAAGGATTTTTAACAGCTCCGATATGTGTTTTACTTTACTAAAGAACCACTCTTTACGCGATTGTGACCACCAGTAGCGAGCCGCCCTGTATTTGTACACATATGTATTTATATATAGACGCCCGGGCCTGTGTCCGTGGCTGTCCATGATCAGCACATTTACAGAAATAACAGAAGAACCGAAGGAACAGATAGACGGACTCGCGCGGCAAGGCCCGAGGCCCCCTACAACACGGTAGCCTCACGTATCCGCAATTTACTTCTGATTATTATGCTCTCTATACTTACGCGGCATTCTTATCTCTTCTTCTTCTCCCTCGTCCTATTCGTCCACCTCGTCCTCTTCTACCCCCGACATCGATGCGCTTCCCTCGCCGTCTCTCTCTCTCTCTCCCGGATCGGTCCCTTTCCCTTCGCTCGGCACTCCGAACGCTGCCCCTGTGCGAGAATCGAGGCAGGTATCGATTTACGACGGTACCCAATCGTTAGATTCTTGACGATATGTGCCCTCGTCGCAGGCCACCTCAACTGCCTACCTCGAAGAGGAGCTTCGGGCCTTTAGGTAGCACTTGCTCCGCGCTGGAATCGCTCCCCCGTTTGCTCGCCAACAGTGGGATCTGTCGTGGTCGTGAATGCATCTTTGATCGCGGCGTCAAGTAACCATTCGGAATATCTGATTTCCTTACTACAACTTTTCCTACAAGCCATGCTGCCACTCTCTTATACCGATATTTCTCAGGCTAGTTTTTAATTCCGTCACTGATATCAGACTGATAAGCAGACGAGCTGATTCTCACTTTTAGCGTAGGTGTATTTTAAGGTGCTAGACTTGTTCAGTGCTCGAAGGTACGATTGTCACAAACAGCGCAAAAGACGCGCATATATTCCTGAGACCGTGTAGCGTTAAAAAAGCTACTGCAGAACGATCGTGTCTTAATCAAAGGGCGGCAGGGCTGCCGCATCGATACCCGAAACTGGTTCAACGAACTTCGGCTCGGTATATAGACGTATCCCAGGATCCAAGGAGATTTCACTAATTTCGGCCAGTTTTCAATACGCGTGCGGCCAATCACGGGACCCTATAATGCTCGTTTAAGCCGTTGCCTCTTTGCCTAATGTTAGCCCTTTTAAAGAACGGATCATAAATTGCGTAAAGCGAAGGCGCACCGGGTTTTATGCCAGGCAGCCTGGGGCAACGTGTTCCCCTTCTTGTCTCCCGCCTTTCTCTTCGCTCCTCTGTGCACGGGGGAGGGAGCAGCCCTTAAGAACCGGTAAAAAGTAGAATTTCGGACAGGTTACGAGGCTCGATTTCTATCAGGCTGATATCTATATCCAGTGGGAGCTGGATCCTTAACATCCACGTAAGTATCTGTGTCTAATAGAACATAAATCTCCAGCCATCGGAAGCCAAAGCCTAATACCTCAACATTCCCATCTGGAAATAGATTCTCGAGATAGCTCGGAGATTGGCTGGCGACCTCCGACCGAGGAATCATTGTGATTCGACTCACTATCGAACGATGAACGTTAGACGAAAGAGTACCTTCGATGTCCTACTCGCGGACTTCAAGAAGGACGCTGCTTTTCCCCCAGGGCGGTGTCCCGTTTCCGTTCGATCACCCAGCCGGGGTCAATCGACGCGGTGAGCCCAAGTCGGCGCGAAGAAAAAGCGCCGAGGACGTCCCTTTGTCGAGCCGTTTCGCATATTAGCGGTCGGCCGTCGGAAGTCCCCGCTCGCGTTTTCTGTATCACGCTATATGCAAATGAGACATATGCTCTCGCCGCGGCACATAATAAATTACTCGTGTAGAGATGGTCGGTGTATAGGTGGGCCTAAAATTACGTACGGGCCCTCTCAGGGACACGCGTGCTCGGGCGTGTAGCCCCGTGGTCTGTCGGCCGTCCGCGTCTTAAGGGGTTATTCCTACAGGGAAAGATCCCGAACCCGAAAATGAACAAAAATTCTGAATCTTTGTGAATATGTAGGGGATTTCTTCCTGAGTACAACGGAATTTTTGTTCGCTGCCCAAATCCACTCTAAGGGGTTGAAATTAACCCCTGAAAATTCGGCTATTTTTCGATTTTACTTTTGTAACTCGCAATTTGTAAGAGGTGGAAAAAAAGTTTCAAGACAAAAGTTACTTCTTTTAATTAGGACTATCATTTGGTAACTTGCGGTTCTTACAGATCGCGAGTTATAACACAAAATCGGAAAATTTGCGGTGAGCACTGCCATTCGGAACCAGATTATCTAAAATCAACAAACAAAAAAGATTTCGTTAGTATATTAATGTATCCTCAGGTTGGCGGAGAGTATTTTCCGAAATACTAATTTAAATGAAATCTTAAATTTTTCGTGCAAAAATCAGGATTTCAACTTTATATAGCCGCCATTTTGTTTTAAATTAATATTTCGGAAAACTCTCTCCGCCAACCTGAGAATACATTAATATACTAACGAAATCTTATTTGTTTCTTAATTTTAAATAATCTGGTTCCGAATGGCAGTGCTCACCGCAAACCCAAATTTTTAAAAATGCTTCTTGGATGTCGGTTGTTACTTTATTGTAAACGTAAATATTTTTCTACGAAAAAATTACCAAATGTTCTTTAAATGTTGCTCTTTTAACCGCAGAAAGTTCTGTACGAATATATGCTTCCGCTTTTTCAAAAAAAAATCACAAACATTCGCCTCTTTTCGGCCGCCTGACTAGGTGTAACCCCTTAAGGTGTCCGTTCCAATGTGCGGCCAGCGATTGCGGCCGGCGACGGTCCCACTAGTGCAAGGGAGAAGTACGTGTCTGTTTCTCCCTTGCACTAGTGGGACCGTAGCCGGCCGCACATTGGAACGGCAGCCTTTATACGGGATAATACAGTGAGGCCTCTCACCATCCCAGTCGCAATGCCCAGTTGCCATTTCGTCCGAAGGGACAGCGTTTTTAAAAAGACGACTCATCGCTCCGCGTGCCCCTGTTCCTTTAATTTTTCTGCCTCTCCCTATTTCTCTCTACTAATAATTGGACGCGAACGGAAGCGCGGTTTGAGATTGACGAACAACGTCCCTGATGCCTTGTTATTACCGTGCCAGCAGCGCGACAAAGAGTATTCCGGCCCCGCGCGCCAAAGGATAAGCACGCATTCCGCTCGGCGCGTCTCGCTCTTATTACACGTTTCAAGACTTATGGACGAGAAATCGATCCGTACGGTGGCCACACGGACGGGTGAATGATGAACGACCCAGGGCTTGACGCTCGAGAAGTACACCTAAGGTCGCGACTCATTTTCCTTTGTCATTAACGCGTCGCGCCGGTATCGTGACGAACGCTATTGAAATCACCCGTTCAAGGATACACGGCTTTTAATCGAATACCCTTGCTACGCGCGTTCATGTATACGCTGCTACATTGTCAGTTTAACCGTTCTGGAGTTATCGGGATGATCCACTAGCACGGCACAGGCCACCAAGTGGGCTATAACGTCTCCGGAGTGCCTCGAAATCCTCTTCGCGCCACCCCTCGAGAAGTTCAATGTTTACGTGGACGGCCAGACAAGGGGAGGGAAAAAAGGAATCGTTTCCCTTTTTCTCGGGCAAACACACGGCCCGTCAGATGGGGGTTGTAAAACAATTTGCCGAACCCGTGGTAAACAATGGGCGATCACGAGGACGGTCGACCTTCCTAGACTTGGCCTTCCTTACCTCGTACCCTGCCAAGCAATTCCCCGATTCATAAACCCTTAATTTTACGATGATTATTGCGGGGGCCCCCGTGTCTCTCTCGCTCTCCTTCCTGCCGCCGATCTTAATCCCGCCGGGCGATGGCAGAATTCAATTCTGCGGCCTGAACCGCTCGGACCTGACGTTGAATTACGGAAAACTGGGTTTTACGAGTCCTCTCCTCGGCGGGAAGGGAGCCCGAGCGGAAAAAGGGGCCCGCTGCTACGCGCGTGTTTGCGCGACCAGCGGGGGCTACGTTTGCGTTCCTTTTCGGGTTTTTACTGCTCAGGTAATTGGATTAAAGAAACAGGAAAAGGATCGCCGACGCGGCCGACCGTCTGCTCCGTGTTTGCGCCACGATTTTCGGGGGAATGTCCGTCGGTAAATCCAATTTTTTTTAGAGTTACCCGCCCCGAACGTTTCTTCCACGGGAGCCGTCCGGCTTTGCTGCGTCCTATGGTTCGTTTGCTCGCGCTAAATTGTAATTCCATTAGGGGCCCGAAGGTCGGCGACAATTAAGCGTTGCTTAGAAACTTTACAGCCGGCTAGTCCGAGGAAGCGAGTGTTGACAAAATCGGTTGGTGTTTGCTCGGTGCCTGCTCAAAGAATGAATCGCTATTGTTCGTGTTTTTGTCCTCGCCGGCTCTATCGTAGAAATACACGAGGCAGTAAACGCTCCTGTTAGCGTCCCCTTTGTTCAGTGGTTCCTTTCACTTCGCCATTAAACCGTGGCAGGCGAATAAATGTATCCAGGAATTTATCGCGATTCACAAAAAACTTGTAAAGCCTCTTAGAAGAAGAATCCGCTTTACCTTAATTGAACCTAAGTAGCTACCCTACAGACACACCAAATAAAATTAAAGAATCGCTCGAGACAACTGCTCCAACCGACCCGATTCCACAGTCTCTTCCACCCTCAAATCAAACTCAACAAAACCCCGCACTCGAAATGGTGTCCGGCCAAGAATCACTGGAAGCCCCACGCCAGCGATACTCAAAACTACCCCTGGTTAACGATCCACGATCCGCGATACAGAAATCGTCCCATCGCGTTTCCATTGACGGGAGATCTGGCAGACATCGTTCGATAATCTCGTCAATAGCACGCAGCCTGTACGTGTGCATCGCCGTCGATGTATTCCATTAAGCTGGTGGTGTAATCGCGCGCTCGTCCCTCGTGCACCATCAATCGTCCCCGCAATCTCGCCGCAACCGTTTCGAGATTAACACTTCCGTGTCTAGGATCGACGCGTACAGACGAACAGGCGAGGAACATCGGCGCTGCGAGAGCCTGACTGACAACGGCTGAAACCGACCGCCAGCCAGACGGGGGAAAAAAATGTCATCGCCGTTCAATTACCGGTGAGCACCTCGTAACAGCAGCCACGAACCGCTTATACTAACATTAGTAGCGTTCGTAGATGCGTGCTTCTGAAAAGTGCGCGCCCCGAACAAGCTCGTACAATGGTTTTTCTTGCCCCGCTGCGGACTTGTCGTTGCGTGGCTCGCGTTTGGATACTAGTAATCGCTGTACATCGCTTGCAGCGGGGAGCAGAATGGGGTGAACGGTGTTCGATGGGCCTTGCAGTGGTCGCTCGCTCGGCTACGAGTTCTTCTAGCCTCCGAACGGAGCACTGTCGGATAGTTTACGTTTAGGTGGTGGAAACGCTTGGAACATCGATTCCAAAGGGAGGAAGTTGAACGATTGTTGTTTGATGGTCGTTTTAGGACTCGTCGAGGGTTTCTCGGCTATTACTGAACATCGCGGGTCGCGTATATCTTCTACTATGTGGTTCGTGCTCGGCCATCGACAGCTGTTTGGACGCACTTTCGGAAGGGAAGACACGGGGTGAACGTACCTCCGCCGGTCCGTCTGGAGTTAATTTTTCACTTTCGAAACGAGGAAAGTGTAAATGTGCGACGGTCGCGTGCGCTGCTTTCCACCGAGTGTCAGATGGGCGACGAACAGATGAAGATTTCACGTCATGTGACCGTAATCAACGTTACGACAGACTGCAAATGACATTGCATCGGCCTGCAGGGCTTCGGGAACGCAGCGACGGCGCAATTTACGTTTGCTGGTAACGGAGCGCCCTCCGAGATCAATCGAACGTTTATGTTCCTTTTAAAGGCACGGTAGTTGCCGGGACGAGGAGGAGAGACTAGATCGAGAACACCAAGGTGGCGGATTCAATAAGGACACGCGAAACAATGAGATCGAATTACACCGCGTTGCAAAAAGGATCTCGGTTGGGTAGCGCACCGTTGACGCCCACAAAGAACATCAATCAAAATTAAGGCTCGCATTCATCGGCAACGCTTCGAACCGGCCACAAAAGAGAGCTTCCCCATTGATAAAAAAAAAAAACCCTCCAGTCCATTCTGCCTGTTTCATTTGCACGGGCTAATGAATTTACACCTATCTGTTACGCATCGACCTACGAGACATTGTTTCACGCGCGATTTTCTGATACTACCGCGTTAAATTACAAGCTTAAGTGGGGTAGGCTTAATTAGTTTCTGTTGCCATTAGGACTTCCCACAAGAACCACTTCTCCCTTGGTTAACGTCACGGGACTAAGTATTTACAAAACACCACTCGAGTACTCACCTTGACTGTGCTCGCCAGCGTCGAACGTTTTGCTGGTCATTTGGAACAAGGCGTCCAGAGGGCTACCCTGGCCCGTGGTCCTCTTCCCGTGGTGTCCGCTCTGTGCGCCGTGCTGCTGCGACGTTTTCCTCTTGAATTGCTGTTGCTGCTGCTGCTGTTGCAGAGCCGGGTGATGCAAGCCGTGGTGCATGCCGTGATGCAGGCTGTGGTGATGCGCCAGGGGGTCAGGGCTGCCGGAGTCGGAGATGGAGCTTCTGCCGGACGAGGAGGAGCTGCTCAGGGGTGGCTCGCTGATGGAGCCGGACATAGACGCCAAGGACATTCCCATCAGAGACAGATCCCTGGGCGCGGTGGAATGGTTGTGATGGTGGTGCAGATGATGGTGCCCCTGCTGATGCTGCTGCTGATGATGATGGAGATGGTGACGGTGGTGGTGACTCAGGTTCGACTCCACCGTGTCCCAGGGACGGACGATCTTCGCCTTGGGTCTATGCGACAGGATGTCCAGGATGCTGAACGATTTCACACCCCTTTCGTTCGCGTCCCTGTCCCTCTCGTCCTCGTCGTCCGACTGCTGCATCTGCACCATCTTCAGCCGTTTCAGGGGCTTGAAGTAGTCGTCCGTGGGACCAGCCGCCGAGGCACCGTTGCTGCTGGTCCTGCTGTTCACCTCCTCGTCGTCCTCTTCGTCCTCCTCGTCCTCCCTCAACGTCGTCACGGAATCACCGCCGCTGCTCTCGTGGGTACGCAGGCTCCTGCCGTTGGACATCCTGTAGTCGCCACTCCTCGAGTAGCTGTCCTCGTCATCGATCATCGAGTCCCTGGCGTAGCTCCTCCGTGGACTCAGCCTCTCCGCGTACTCCTCCCTCGACTGGGAGAGCCTCTCGTCGTCCTCGCCACTCGGAGCGACCACCACGAGGGGCAGAGGACTCGGGCAGCCGACGGAGATCTCGTCGTCGTCGTCCTGAACGTCACCTCGGCCAGGGGAGCCTCTGCAAGGTGTCCGTCGGTGAGCTGGCGAGCCCAGGCAGCCCGGCGTCGTGGCACTGGAAGACACCGTCGTCGACGGCGACATCGTGTACGATTCTGTCATTTCCGTGGTGCACATTCCTGAGGAGCGACCGTCGGGCCACGATTTCGTTGAATCCACCAGAGGAAACACCAAAGGCGACGGCGATGCTCAAATACAACGCACGCAAGTAGTCCACGGACCCTTTCAATCTCTCTCCTGCATCACTGTCCGTTGCTTCGACCCGTGATTCATCTTTTCCCTCGAGCAACCTTCACTTAACTCACCCGAAGTCATCGGATTTCCCGCGAAACCCGGGCGGAGGAGGCTAATCCCCTCGTGCCGAACGAGTCATCCCGTTTCACGCGCGGCCTCCACACTGCTCTCTCGTCTCTTCGATCGCAGCTCTTCGTTTCAACGGCGCACTGTCATCGCACTTCCCCCTGACCGTTCTCAGTCATCGTCTCACCAGTTCTCGTTACATCACGGACACTCCTCGAGCCTCCCAAGCTTCCTCCAACCGTCTCGTGCTTATCATCGTCGACCGATCCCTCCGAAACTCACCGTTACCTCGCCGAAGCCACAGAAACGAAGCAGCGCAAAAGCTACGCCAACACCCGTCCGGACCAACCAGTTCCAAGAACCTCCGATCAAACACGAAGCACCGTTCGCACTGTCAACGAAGCGGGTAGTCCTCCCCTCGCAACCATGGCCACCTCTCGCTAGCTCTTCACCGCGATACAAACAACAGAGCTCGTCGAATCACCTCGAAAGTCAGCGTGCGTGCACGTTTCGTTCACTCGCGTCGAGGGTCCCGACACTGCCGCGTCCGCGGTCCCAGTTCACAAGTCACAGGCCCCTGTCCTCCGTGGATGGTGGTGGGTCCCGAGGCCAGCTGGGATAGACGCGAGCATGCGAAACGAGCGATCGGTGCGCGAACGGAACGTCGATACGTCGATGGCAAACGAGCTTGGTCGGGGACTTGGCGGACTCGCTATCAGGCCAGTCCAAGCCGGTGACTCGAAATGGTACGGGGACGGGGATCTCGGTGGTTCCTGGCAGGGGCTGGCGCTTCTCTCTTGACCGCCTCGCTGCTACCCACGTAGGAGGGGGCAGCGATCGTTTCGTTTCCCCTTCTGAGTGCCGCCCGCTGATGCTTCGCACCACCTCTGCCAGGATGGGACGGACCTAACCGCGGCCGGGTTAGGCCGCCAGGGGCGGCCTCTGGGTTAGGCCTGCCTCTATCAGCCCCCTTCGGCAACACCTAACCCTGGCCCCCACGACACGGGCAAAATGACGCTGTCCCGATGGAATTTTTACGAGACGTACTTAACGTCCTGCTGGCGTTGCTCGACCGGCCTCAACGTACAGGGCCTCTCGTCTTTCCCCTCTCTCTCTTTCTCTCCCTTAAGTCACTCCACCGCGGCTCCACTATCCCCGTCGCTGTGCCACGACTGTTCGAGCCTCGATCCAGCGTTCGCGGAGCCAGCTCCGAACGTGGGACTGACCCTCCACGACGAAAAGCTCGCCTAACGAGGCCCACCGTGATTCCATCCCACCCGGACTGTCGATCTCTAGGTTCCGCTTCACGGGACTTATCGAGGCTGAGCAACAACTGCTCCGCTTCCTGCACCCTGTCTCCTCATCCTTGCCGAGATTCCACATTGTTTTGCTTGGGTATTTTCGAAGACGAGGTACCGTGACTCGATTTGGTGAACCGAGCAGACACTGTGCGGCTGGATCCTGTACTGATGCACTTCTAGCGTTCTGGAGCAAACTTTCATCTGTGCGGCACTCCGAGATCCGTTAAAGCTTGAAGTTTCTCCTCAATTAGCTACTCCTAATACCATTTTGAATTTATAACTCCATTATTTATGCCTCTGAACCGTGAATGTTTATATTCGCCCGTGCTCTAATGCTTTTCAACTAAGCTCACACATATCCGAGTACAGAGGTTTCAAATGTATCTAAGAAAAAGGTGTAGAGCTGGAGGAAGGTCGTCGGAATGAACTCAGCGATCATTTTCTAGAAGATTGTTTCGCGTCGAACACGGAGATCGCTGTTTCCTCGGTTCCTGCTCCTGGAATTCTTTTTGGTCCGCAGTCCGAGCGGTCGGCTCGCGACAAGCGGAAGTGGCCCGCGGCGCTGCTGGCGAACATGTTTCCGGAAACCTCGTGGAAACGTCTCCGTGTAGGACGGCCGGGAGAAATGACGGTCGAATGACGTCGTTTCGAGCGTCGCTCGTCCAGAACGTATCTAGAAAGGTATCGAGCGAGTATTACACACAGAGACTATTATCCAGCGACCCCGTCCAGTGCCCCGTGAATCGATTCAGCCATGTAATTGTAGCAATCTGGTCGACAACTAGCAGCCGATGTCCCGACACGACACGAAAGATAATCCATCCAGGCCCAGTCGCCAGAGATTGCGCGCCGGCTTCTTGCTCGGCGAAGATCGAATTTCACTCCTCCCGATTTTATTTCTTCACAGTCGACTAGCACCGATGGACCCTGCCGCGCGCATTTTTTTGCGCGCTGCCAATCTCCGCGACGTTTCTGCCCCAAGAGCGTCGCGTGACTTTAAAGTTAAACGACACGGCGGAACGACCGATCGAACGGGACAAAGACTCCGTAATCGCTTTCTCGTGTGTGGGGATGGCTACTGAGAGGGAGCCTGGGCCTCTCGTGGGCTCGAGATCATCGTCAACCACTCGCAAACCACCAGGCAGGTTGTTTCTTTCAGCGGAACATCCAGAGATTAGACTATTCCAAAGCTGCTCCGAATTCGACCACAGTCTCCAATTTACTCTGAAATCGTTATTAATGCTGCCGCGAGCCTTTATCGAGGAGACGATTACTTCGAACCCCCCCGAGCCACCCGTGCAGCACAGCCACTGACGACTCACGCCGTTCCTCAGGATTAAGCTAGCAGCACCGAGAATAAAAGAAGTGGGATACGACACCGCGGCGTTACGTTCAGGGAAATTGAGAGAAATGCCCGAGTGACTTCGATTTAGCGAGCGAAGAGGTTGAAGGAAGGGGAGGAAGATCGTACAGTTGGAGCAGCAAAGCGGTCCGAGGTGAGTGGGCCCGTCCCTTTTTCTTCGTCTGTCGGCCTTCCCGTCGGCTTTTCTATCCCGATACAAAGAGGCGCGAGCCGAGCCTAATTATTATGATAGCTCGCCACTGGATTCTGTCGGTGCCTTTGATCTACCGCCGTTTAGCATGATCCCCCGATATTTAGGTAGGGCCCATTGTCCTGGCCGTGGAAGGGGGGGATACCTCGCGCACAGGATCGTTACGGCAGGGTGACGACAAATAGCTTGGGCCCCGCCGTGCCACCAGGACACGATAAACTATTCATCAATGAGCGTTTTTTTCGTGAAATTTACACTCTCCTCTCCTTGCCGCTCTCTCCGCTAGCGGGGACCACACGCGAGCCAATCGAGCGTCCACTTTGAATCGATCTTGTAATACTTTTTGGACACCGTGTTACGCAGCCTGCCTCCGTGAGGAAACAAAGAGGCTTCGATCGACGGGTATTTTGCAAATCTGACGGGAGGAGGCCGCGGTTCGAGCAGGGCTTAGCGGGTGAACGCTAATGAAGGGACATTTGTGCGTTAACAGTAAGCGCCTGGCTTGCAATCTGCCGGGTAACCCATCGTTTATGCACGATGGATTCGTTAGTGGAATAAATGAGCATGCGGGACGGGACCTTTCACAATACGGCCAAGTGTTTCGCGTTTCGACGAGCACGGAGAACGGCCTCCGCGGCTTTCCCTTCGCTTGGCTTTCGTGGCATTTATCGGAATGTTAGGAGGTCGATATGGGCATCGCCGGTATCTTGGCGTCATTTCCAATGGGATTAACCTTTTACGGTGGGTTAACGCATTGTTTCTCGTATCCCGGGCCAACGTTTGCTGGTTTCTCTGGTATCCGCGATTTTAACGCGGGCCTCGTTGACACCTCGTCCGCTTTAATAAGTAAGTTCGAGTTGCGCGAAACGAGGCGGATACGCAGCAGCCGATAGAATTACCGCCGCCACGGCCAATGATGGATCTAAGGGAATCACGTGAAGCGTGTATCACTGGCTGCGTCCTACCTAAGGCTGATCGAACGCCTCACACGAAGACGCGGCCGGCAGTGGTACAGGTAAACCGACGCGACGAGCACTAATAACCATCCCCAGGACGCCGTGATTCTTATCGAGACGTTCCATCGAATCCGAGGCTCTCTTTCAGCTGATATAATGGACACCTATACTTAGCAGTAATTGCCGCGCGCGTCTCGTCGTGTAATAACGATCCGGTGAGCCACTCGGAGAGCAACACTCGTTTACGTCTCTCCGCCAAGGCTGCCTCTATTCAACCCCGACAAATTCGACGGCGCGAGGCGCACTAACAGAAAAAGCAGCTGCGGAATATTCGGGCTGCAAATAGTCCGCGCTTCCTAACTCATTCGCCTAAGAGTATATACCATCAGTCTCTACGTAGGGTGAATCCGGGAGACGCGGTGGACCTGATTTAAAATGGCTATTAAAACTGATATAGATAGTACTTATTTAATGGGAACAAACCTAATATGTTCAGAATTTTATGCTGATTCAGAAAAGCTGGTCGATATTTGCTTTAAGACAATATTTACTGTAAATCGGGTTGAAAACTGAAGTCGTTACATCTGACCATCTATCCTGAGGTGCCGGGAGAAATGGTTTTCGTCGTTGGCACAGACCACTCACATAATTATTCATGGAAAATCAACGAAGAATAAAGTAAAATTATTTACTCACATAATTATTCATGGGAAATCAACAAAGAATAAAGTAAAATTATTTACTCACATAATTATTCATGGGAAATGAACAAAGAATAAAGTAAAATTATTTACTCGCATAATTATTCATGGAAAATCATCAAAGAATAAAGTAAAATTATTTATGAGTGAATACAGCTACAGATTCATTGATATTTAATTTGTTCACGCTAAACAAGTAAAGAACACATCAAAGAAAAAGTGATCTACCTGCTGGCCATTAGCAAGGCAAATGAATACAAAAGTGAATAAACAAACTAAATAAACAAAAATCATAATAAAATAATAATAAGAAATAAAAAAATAATAAAAAAAATTTATAACTCGACCATTTCACCTTTCTGCAGCGAGAGATGGTCTTCTCGTTAGCTTTCAGAGGAATAGTTAATATGGCCAAATACTTTGGCTGCATTATCCCTCAATATCTCTACTATCTTATTATCCCAAACCTTAAATGAAAATAAACTTAGAAGTATATTTCAAATACGATTCTGTACACCGCTGGTTGAGAAAAGAGGTTAAATGTAACCTCAATTTACCTTGTACAGCCTATAAATCGAGAAAATACAGAAGGAAGCGAAATCACGCTATTCGTTCAATTGTTTGGCTTGTAGAGAAGTAATTGGGTCTGCACTTTAACGCATTTTTACGTGTAGAGTCTGAAACACAGCGACTCGACCAACTCTCCGGCCCGACCGCGTCTCCCGGATTTACCCTAGGCACTTACTCTAAACGCCCGCTGTTTGCTTTGTAATAGTATGCCAGATACATGAAAGAAGAAAAACCTCTCATGTGAGGATGATTAAGTTGCCGCGAAGGTGGAAGTTTTTAATTAAAAGAGTACAAAGATCGTTACGAATGGGCTAACAGGATCTTGATCGAAAACATTGAGCGACGACGCCCGCTAATAATGTGTATACGACGTCTTCGCCGCGGTATCGACCTATTCCATCACGTTCTGCGTCCTCCGCGTTAGCCGCGATACGTGTACTTAGCCATAATTGACGAAGAAGCCGTGGACGAGTCACGCGAGCCCCGCTCCGATAGCAGCTTGGAGCCCGCGAGGCCGTGGCGCATGTGCGCCGCGCCGCCACTCGTTCCACTCGTTCCGAGGCTCCAACGTAAGGGCAGGGGGAGCCTATCCATTTTCCCCTTCTACCGCGCCCTCGCGGCCCGTACTCGGCCAGCGCGGGAACGCGAGCTCGAATTAACCCCACTCGGGCGACACCGTCGCAGCCCTCAACACGCCCTCGCCCGTTCCTTCGTCTCTCTCCTTTTCAAGGTTATCGCGCCCGTTCCTGGTACCACCACCCTCGTCGTGGTCGTTCCACGGCGTGCTGCTTCCGTTCAGTCCACGCCTCTCCTCCGTCCTGATTGGCGAACGGGCTCCGACGCGGCGCAACCCGAGGCCGATCCCCCGAGGACCGATTTATATCTCGCCACCCTTGCTTCCCCCCACCCCCCGCGCGACCCGCAGCGTTCGCCGAAATTTTTATGTCCACCCCGGGGGTTGCGCACCACCGACGTCTCCGCCACCTACCCCCGTTCTCCTCTTCCCCGGCGACGTCACGTATTTTTCTCGTCTCCCCGGCGCGCACGGCGAGAATTACGCGCCCCCGCGCTGATTTAACGAGCTCTCCACGGAGACTGCCGGCGAATCTGTCTCCAAAGGGACGCTGGGAAGCTTCAACGACGATGGATCCGGGGGATGCCGGGAGTAAATATTGTGTAATAGCTGGAGCCAGATGTTTAGACAACGTCTACGCTTCGATGTTAACCGTTTCGCTGGGGGTGAGTTCACGAGGTAGGAATGTGGGAGGGTGCTTGCAAGGGTGCCGGGGAGTCGATGACTTTCTGGGGTGCTCATTAGTATTCAAGTATCTCCGAAGTATCCATAGCTCGCGAGAAAGCAGAGCTGCGACTTCCAAATAAGTAGAAGCGTCCGTCAGTCGTCAGACACTGCGTCTCGCGTCAGCAACGGACCATACTCCTGCGACGCGGCTACCGATCAACTCCGACAGACACTCGGCTTCCGTTTCGGGTCGCCAGCTCGCGGACAGGCACGGAGCGGCCACGTGAACTGGCGGAAGAGTCGCTTTGTGGTAAATACCTGCAGATGACCGGGGCTCCTTCGGCGACTGAACAATGCTGCCCGATGGCCGCGACGAATCGGACAAACGACCGGCCATTGTTAACCCCTGCGAAGGTGTCGGGGCTCCGGAGCATCTCTTATTAGGCACGCGACCCTCGTCGAATGAAGATGGCCGCGGCTCCGCTGCGAATCGGATGGGAGACAATGAGCCGCAGCTTTTCTAGAAGCGGCCCACCACGAAAGGGTTCGTTCGGGGCGAGATTGGAGAACAACCGACGCCAAATCCGGACAAAAACTGGGCCTCCTCTGTTCGCCGATGCTGACGGAAGCTCCAAACATCATGATACACTGGGATCAACGGGCAGGATCGCTTCTAAATAAGAGCGATGAAGACGATGCTAGGAGGATGGAAGAGGGATGAGGATAGGGTAGACCGGGCGCGGTAGTAACACTTTGACTTTGGGATACGCTTATGCAGAAACTATTGCAGTTACAACAACAGTTTTTTACGAAAATGTTACTTACTTATCTGACATTATTTGAGCCACAACAGTTTCGCTGTATGTCAAGTAATATTCCGGTTATTAATAAAAAATGAGAAGCGGAGAAAGTGCTACAACCGTCCCTGATCCCGGGTCGGTTGTAACACTGTATGGAGTCGATAGTAGCACAAATTTAACTTTACAAAATTAAAATATTTATTGATTTTAATGATAATAATAAATGAAAAAAGTAAAATCTATAACCAATTATGCGGTGTCGTCATTGTGGCAGAAATAGAAAACGTTTTACACTCAGTACATTGCACCCATTTTTCATTTGGTTTGCTTGTGCTGTGCTATAGGGTGTGTGTATTCGAAATGTCATTCTTCATCATATATCCAAAATTTGTGTTAATATCTATCATATGTTTTGAGATATTTAACGTGTTACAATCGCCCCCGGTCTACCCTATACAGAAGTGTGAGGAGAATTCGCTCAGTCGAATCTCTTCCTCTTCCTTTTAACCTTTTCAAACTTGCGTACAATTATTCTGAACGTAGCATCCTCCACGATTCTAGGACTCGGAGTCCGTCCATCACCCAGCGATGCTTTCTAGATAATCCGAGCCTGTCGAGAACGCTGAGACTGTAGCTGCTAGTCCTCAGCTCCTACGCACTGCTTACTCCCCAATAGAAAGGGAATTCGAGGTCTATCGAGCGGAAATGATTCGATATAGGTAGCTCGAGAGCGGCTGCCTGCGGAGCCAGGGTGCTGACAAATCGGGCGTCCTCTCCGGTCACCATGGTGTACAGAAATTCCTTCTCCCGTCAAGCACTGGAGACTCGAAGGGAAATTTTGCCGCAGGAATAACCACCTTCTATGAACCTCGTACGTCCACCAGATTCTGTTTAAAGTGCCGAAGGAAGCGGACGTAGGTACCTCTGTTTACAGAAGAATGGGGCCAATCAACGCCCATTCTCCAAGTCGCGCCAATTCGACGAGCACTCGCCCGGCTATTATTAATTTCCGCGGCGTTTCCCACGGCATTGTGGCCTATACGTGGGCGCAGCGAATCACCGCCAGCTTGCGAACATGTAAATCCGAAATCGATGATGAACTCGAAAACGAAAGGCCTGGGCTCTCTCCTCTTTTTCGCAAGCGGATCGCAGCGTCTCGTTTCTTCCTCGCCTCTATAGGAGTTAGACACGGTTGCCTACTTCGACCAGTATCTATGGGTGGGCCCCGACGACGGCGCTCGACGCCTACAGCCGCGCTGGCACAACCACCGGGGCGCAGGTAGGGCCCCGTGAATGCCCAGCAACACTCCAGGCCTCCACGGGCGTTTATTTGCAAGCGTGACTCTGGGTCCGATCGATTCGCGATACCTCGGAAGAGTCGGCGCTCTGTGGAACTGGCTCCTACCGTAATCGTGAATCTCCCTGTCACCTGTAACGCGCTCACCTCGGCTACACTCGCTGCACGGCGGGCGAGAACTGTTGCGCAAATTTCGCCTTCCCTCTGGGAGCTCCGCTTCTGGCAGTTGCACGGGGGATCTGGACGCCTGGAGATGTTAAAACATTATTTAGGTATCTGTGCTTCAAGCCGCGCAACGCGAGGATGAAACGCATCGGAGTTTGGTGGCTACCTACGTTTCACCTCGTCATGAATTTTCCAGGGACCAGCAACAAGACCAGCGGAGGTGCCATTGGGGAACATCGCTTCTGTCGAATTCGAAGCGGAGGGTCATCTCGCGCACCGCACAGCAAAAGAGAATATCCGCCTAGCCGACGTTGCGAGCGGTTTCTGTTGAACGGGCAATTCTGGAAATCGTATTCGTCCCGAGGTCGATTAGCCCGGATCACTCCGCACGTCGCCATGTTGGCCTGACGGCGGCCACCGTGCCCGGAGATGCGGCGGTAACCGCAACAGGAAATACACAAGGAATTTACGACATCGTATGGCAACCGTGCAGTGAGCGCACAGTGAACTGCGGTTAATATCGATGAGCAGCTTCGAGCTGCTTCCTGGCTGAGATCGATGCATCGAAATAGACAGGCATCTTCAGCAGCCTCGACTCCGACGACCATTAAAACCATTCGCCCGAAATTTATGCACCGCGATGCATCATCCGAAGGTATTAGCATGAGAAGAGGACGCGGAATAGAGCGACCGCATCGTTCTCCTAACGTGTCACTAGGAAGCAGTGATTCGACGTAGCCGGCACGAAGAGGGACAACCCCGGGAGATCATGCACGCCCTTTCCTACGCGGAGCAGCCCCGAAACTAGACCGACAATGGGACTCCGGAAGAGAACGGTCCACGCCGATCCCATTGGCCCTTCAGCCAATTATCGGGGTCATTCAATGAAGAGATTTATGTAACTCAGCCTGATGGAGTATCCGGCTTCCCCCCTGGGCCAACGAACAGCTTGAACGACATGTCAAATCGCGGAGAATAAGTTATCGCCCGTGACAATTTGGTCACACACGACGAGCTCTACGGCTTCATTTGATGCGCATGAGGAGGGGCGAAAATTCGGCGGTTCTGGAGTCGAAGTGGCATATCGTGGATGAAGATGCGCAGGACCTTCTCCACCAGCGTTTACGATTAACGTAGCAGAGTCACGTTGGCATGAGTTGCACTGTTGATGGAAAGAATCCAGAGACGCCTGTCCCACTCCTGGAACAATTAGTATCCCGTCTCTCTTCCCCTAAGATCGAAACGTTCTTGTTCCATTGGAGCGAACGAATGGGGAGAGATAGAAGGTGCTCGAATTAGTCGCCCAGCGTTAGCACGCTTTCCAAACGGCGCGCCTCGTAATTTGCGAATAATTTATAATTTAAATGCGACGGCTCGAGGCGACGGCCCTCGCAGAAGGATAATAAAACGGCGGTGGAACCGTGGATAGAGCCGGTCGCTTCCAGTTCTGCCACGACTTTCGACGGTCCGAGAGCAAGTCCGCGGCCGTTCGAACCGGTAGCAGGCTCCAGCGATTTATTAGTATCGATGGGCGTGACTAGCACTCGTTTGCTGTATCTGCTCGCCACTCCGCGTCCTTTATTACGAGCCTCGGCAAATATCGTCCTGTGCTTCCTCTTGCCGGTTCACCTTCCGGAGATTACGCGAGCTGCGAATCTTGGCAATTTCCACGTCAAACTTGTGATTTAACTGTCTAGTACGCGGGATCTCCTATTTCTGGAGAATGCGCCAGGTTATCAAACCCTGCTCCTTTCTGTTCCTTTGCACAGCAACGACCAAGCCGGAGCTCCAAGCTGAGGTGTAAATAAATATGGAATAGTCGCGTTGCAAGCCCCGATGCCAGCAGGGAAAGGAAGGAGCGCGTGGCAAGCTGGTGACATGGATCCGGCGACCCTCCAGGCCCACTGAGTCCCATTCAGCCTGTAATCGCGAGGGTGGTCAAACACTCGGGATGTCCCGCGAGCACAAAAGCCAGCGCCAGTCAATTCCAACTCCATTTAGGCTCCATTTAGCCCGAATCAGTTTCACTAACCACTTTCCGAAAGGGAGCCAGACGGAGGGGGATCTCTTTCTCCCCGTTCGTGGGCCATTCAGACGGGTCCAGCTTGTGGACTTTCGTGGAGGCTCACGGGTACTCGAAGCAACTTGCCCCCTTTTGTACCGCGACTCCGTGACGTTCCATCAATTTTCCATTCCTGCTCGCGCCCCGAGCGGCCCTTTCCCTTCGCTCCGCGCAACTCGAGGGTCGTCTGTCGATCGTGGCGACGACACGTCGGCCGATAGGTGCCCGCCGGCGATCCGGTGCCAACGACATCCAAGGATTCGTCATGCTAGAACCGTGATTCGTCCTCGCCCGGCCACTGAATAGTCCTTGATGACTTGATACTTCAAGCGTGCACGGAAGAACTTGGCGCCCGTATTATCCGACGGCGTTTTGTTCGCTCTTGCCTGCCTTTTTTTGTACACGTCGACGGGGAGGGGGCGCCGTTTTTAATGTAGATCAGAGCGACACGTTTCAACGGATAGATTTCAATTTAGCAACGTCAGCGGCGGAACACGGCGGGCTTCCGTTCACGAAGCCGCGACTCACGCTCCGGGGGGGCCTGGCGTCGCGCTCGCGCGTCCACAGTTAAGTCCGCAGGCTAGGCGGGCAATTTTTTAAGCGAGCTAAGAACAGAAAGTGGAGAGACGATACCTGATCCATTACGTCCTAATTCCTCGCGCCCACGGACTATGCTACCTCGTCGAAGTTACTCCAGCTCACGGGATATCAACTCTGACCGAAGAGAAACAGCTTCGTATTCGCAAATATGCTCCATGGATCAACCTGTCGGATTTCCGTGGATCGTCCGCCGCCGCCGCGGCTCCAGAGGTATTACACTTTAGTGGTACAGAACTTAAAGTAAGTATATAAAAGCAATTCGTGTGTGGCCCGGAGATGGCCGGTTCTTCACCTCGCGAACGAGAAGTCGGTTCCCTTTGATGTTGTGCCTGCCCGCGTCTGGTGGGAGTCACTTCTCTCTCGTCTCTTGCCCCCACCCAACGGGAACCCTTCGTTGGATCCCTTTTACCCGCCAAGCTAACCTCCTCGTCCTTCCTTCTCCACCTCGAGCATCATCTGGCCCGAGCCCTTTCCCTCCCGGGTCGTCCCCTCTCCGTCCCGCCGCATTTTCTTCATCGACGTTTTTACACCTTCGGACAACGCACGCCTCGCGATGTACTTTATGCCCGGCTACCTGAGATCCCGGCCGCGATACGCGCGATAAGAAAAGCAAGGCTCGTGGTTCCCTCCGACAGACATCGCCCCGGTAGGGCCGTTTAATCTAATTCCCCGGCGACTAGAAAAATCCGTCCGTGGCGCGAACAAGGGTGCCGTGGCACGCTGGCGGTTATCGGTGCATCCAGCTATTATCTACTATCGCGCGTCGTTTCATTAGCGTCGCGACATTTAATAATACGCTCTGCTTGACGGACACGCGGAACTGACGGCCATGCCACGCCGTTGTGGACGTTCTAATCGGCGCCCTATATTTAGGTCCGTGCCCACGCCAAATCAGCCGTGATTAATGGAACTCTGCGACAGTCTCCCGAGATAACAAATGGTAATTGCCGGTCGTGTTGATACGGGACCGTTTGCTCCGCATTCGTGTGCGTCTCTCTGTGAATTTCCATTTCTATTGCTCTGTGATTTTAGCGCTCGCGCAGGTCTCTGGAGTTACCTGGTATTATAAGCGACGTTGTTGCGAGAGCGGACGAAGGTGGGACGGGAATCGAGTTAGATATGGGTGTTACAGTTAAGGGGACTAAGTAGGCAGTCGTTTTCCGTGAAAGAAACACTTTCTTCTTAATGTATTTTAAAAAAAAAAATGAAAACAAATCCAGATGTATCGGTTTACCCAATGTTTATTATTATCGTAGAGTTTGAGAAAACGTTGGTATGAAATATACATGTGCTTTAGGAATGACGTTGCTGACTGGTAAACATTTTTACGTTCGTCTGTGGTTTTGCTGTAATATTGGTCTTAAGAAGTAACGCAATCTAATTTCAGGTGTGACTCTTGTTTGTTACACCCGTAGTTTCCCGCGCATCCAATAAAAACTAAAATTAAAGCAGAATTATTAAATTGGTGGCTGAGAAACGGCGATTATTTTATTATAAATTCGGTCGTGTTTGTGGGATAATTTCTAGAGAATATTCAATTATGGATGATCCTGCACCGAGCTACGGTCGCCACCACAAAGCGCCTGAAAAAAAGGACGTCCCGGGCATTGCCTATAACTCACGAACCTTTCGATACTTTTTACCACAAAAAATACCGAAATGTCCCTAAGATGTGCTCTTTCCAACAGACTAATGTTTAATAATACAAGTTTATCGGTTTTTCCAGAAGAAATTCCCAAAGTAGCATGTTGCGTTGACCGTTCTAGGTAGGCCTCTCCCCTTAACGCCAGGACACGTGGACAAGTAGAGATCCTAATAATAACCAGCAAAGTAGCGATGCGCGAAATTTGGAGGATTGATGAACAGGAACGGACAAGCTGGCAGCACGCCTGGCGAATCGTTAGCATGAAGCGCGAGGTTAGAGCGGTGTAAATGGCAGAGGTGCAGGGTTCTGTCGGTACGGAGAACTTTGTCCATCAAGCACGAAGAAGAGGGCAAAGCTACTGTCTTGCCAGGTATCCACTGCTACGAAGCGTTAGACAGGATCGATATGCCTATCAACAGCAGAAGCACACGAAACGCCTGATGAGCAAGAAACAATCAAACCGAGAAAACGCACCATCCGATCAATCACAGGCAAGCAGCGCCAATTGTCGTAATGCCTGCAGACACCTAGGGACGATCAACCTCTCAACCAAGTACACGCTGCCAGAGCACAGATCCCTGACACCTCAAGTGACAAATGACGGAAAACCAGTTTCGCCGAGCAGACAAATACGGGACGCAATGAATCACGGCGGAATCAATTCACGCGCAGGGATATCACCCTCGCCAGTGCCAGCGCGCTCAAGAATCGTCCCACGATTTCCTGTTATCGCGGCTGGAATCGGCGAGAGGTCAGCTAATTACCAGGCCGCGCGCGGTAAATCAGCCGGTTGTCGACGATCGCGGCGCAACGTGGAATTAAAACTTATCTACGAATTAATTAGCGCGAGCACTGGCTGGCCGCGTTAACGAAGCGTGTCAGCGTTTGTCTATCGCAGGGGGGAGGGCGGCGGCCGAGTTGGCGCGCGCTTGCGTGCACGGTGGTTACAGCTGGAAAAAGTGGAGGTCACTTTCGGCGTTCCAGCGTAACGTGAAATTAAGAATCACGCTGGCAATTACTCTGCCCGGTTAGAAGCCTAACGCGGTGTATCATCTTCCAATTACAAAGCTCGCGCGATACGGCCAGTTTCCTGGAGAGAGGCAGCTCGGTTTCCGCGGGTAGGGTACCGTTACAGTTTCGCGATGGAACGGGCCTAGACGCGGCGTCGATTACGCGAATGCTATCGAAAGATTGATCGCACGGTAGGGGAGGGCTTTTACGATCCGAACTTCTGCCGCGAACGTTTCACCGCGCGCGCCGAGAGTAGTTACGAGTTCTCGGAACGATCAGGAACGGAGCCAACTGCGCGCCGTGGGTGGTGGTATTAAAAACGCTCGGGATTCTCCGGCCGATTCAACGTTTATGCACTGGCAGATATTTTATTCGGTGGGTCTGTACACACTCGCCCTTGGGCGGTGCACACCCACGCGGGCCTTCGACCGCTCGATCGACCGGTAAATCATCGCGATCGCGAGGATAGCTCTCATTTCTTATTCTGCGCTCGACGCTCTTTTTTTCCACGGGGATTCCCCGATTAGATCTTCTGCCAGTGTAATAGCTCTGGAACTTTTGCAATAAGTACTTCATCCCTCGCTCGTGGCGCAACGTTTACCCGCGCAAAGTAACGAATAAGGAAGAAACCGCAATGTTTTGGTCTCTGGTCGATTGAACTTAAATTCGCAGGTAACCGCTGCACTCAGACCAACTGGGCTCTCCCCGGTGCATATAAATTAGTGTATTTGTAGCATAATTGTACCTGCGTTAGATCTTTCTAGCTATAGAGACAGCTGTAATTCAGCTCGAGCTGCCTCCTCGATCCTCTGTTCCTATTCTATCAGCCCAACGAACTTCCTGCTTCTAGGAAACGCGAGAGTATCCGCGGGAGTGGTAATTAAAACTTGATCAAGCTCGAGCGGAGGTGCCGCCGTGGCACCGAGCGACGATTGCAGGGGACCTGGCGTTGATGCACGAAGGCGAATCGAGGTAATCAACGAAATACCGTAACGTCTCGCGCACCTTCTCCCTCTCTCTCCCTCTCTCTCTCTCTCTCTCGCCATTATCGTGTCCGCGCCACCCCGCATGTAAATTGTCCGCCGTGTTTCCAGGTATAATATCATTTTAATGACGAAAAAGCCGCGTCGGTGGCAATTAATCCACGGAAAAAATCGGGATACAGCGCGCTGCGCGCAGCGTCGATTATAATCGTCTCGCCTCCCGTCCCTCGCCCAGCTTCCCCCGCGTCGGCGTCCCACCCTCCGCCCCAATCCGCGGCTCTCCCGATGCCGCGAGCGTGTCGCTGGGCTGCCTCGCTGCAATCGAGATTAGAAAATGTCATTAGGGGTGCGGGTGTGCAGAGGAGGGAACGGGGCCGCGGCTGCGTCCGTCTCATCCTGGCTTGCGACTAAATTGTTGGAAATGTTCCGTGTACGTAGCGTCTGATGGACGCGTCGGTGGACTAAGACGAGTGGCGGAGGGAACGCCGGGGGCAATGCAGATGGCAGACCGCGAGTTATTATCCGCGCCCGGGAACTTTTCGTGCCGCGGGAATAATTGTTCCTCCGCGGAGGAGTTTCGCCGGTCGCGCCGCGAGGGCAAGGGGACTTAAAGTGGAGGGCCATTAGTTCCTCGCGACTTGTAGCTAAGCCTGTTCCTCCGAATTGACGGGGGTGTATCCAAGAATCTGGTATCTTCAAGTCTGATTTTCTAATTAAAGAGAATCGAATGTTGAGACGGACTCGTTGAAAGGCAATTCCTAATAAGGCGGTTATACTGCATGCGTAAGTAGTTCTACGACGATTTAAGCAGGCTACGGTTATGCTGCACGCGTATCGGTCGTCCGATTCCGCGCGAGTTCGTTCAGGTCGGTTTGATTTTTCGTCCGTTTCAACGATTCTAACATATGCTGCACGTAAGATGAATAATTTCTCTTTACTTTGACACGAATTGCATGCAAAAACATCAATTACCATTAAATTGATATTAGGTACGGTCACCCTACTATGGCTGATGCCAAATCCGTGTGCATTTCGTACGATATGTGCCACAGAACGGCGAGCTGATCGTCAGAATAGGGTAGATGTACCGTTTGTGGCCATTGCACTGTTTTCGGCCACGTGCATAATTATCTTATTTTTAAATTGCTTACAGATCATTATTACGTGGAGAATTTCACATCATATATATTTTCTTTAGTATACCGCCAGAAATATAAGGTTACACTTACTGCTTACACGGGAAAATATTATATTCTTTAAGAAGTGGCCACAAATGGTGCCTCCACCCTACTCAGCCAGTGTAACCGTCCACTACGTCCGTACACGAACGACCGTAGCCTAATGTCATTAGATATAGGCGAAGGTCCCTAATACCTCAGAACCCAAGCAAGTGGAGGGCAGGTTCGTGTCAGAAACAAATTCCGCCGATGCACATGAGTTCCAGCGGCAATCAGCAATCCGCCTCAGACCTCTTTCCGATTCGCCTGAGCAACGGTAATCCAGCCGCAGCCAATTTCCACCACCTACGGGCCTCCATTCGCGCCTCGCATTTTACTGGATCGCGTCACGAGACCAACGTCTACCCGACCTCCCGTAGAACAGCCCCTCGAAACCGCCCCGAACCACAAGAAACGCGACTCGGCTCGCCGAGGAGTCGTCCCCTGCCGTCAAGAGCGCGGTTGATCTCAAGACCCCGTCGGCTGGCCAACGTCTGGGAGCCGTAATAGAACAGTAGTCCCCGGGGGAGGGTGAGGGGTAATCGCCTGTGCATTGAAATCCGGGCTATCGAAAGAGAAAGCAGGAAGAATAACAGCTTGAGGACAGGTATCCAACGTGCATTTCCTACGGGCCACGAATCACCGTAATGCAATCCGGCGACGCGGCCGAGGACCATAATTTCATCGTAACGTGGGTGTACCCTCGTAAATACGTTCCGCGAGTCGTCGATAAAGTACACAAGAGTGGCGCTGGTCGCGTTACGCGATCAGCATTTCGCTCGATCCGTACGTGATCGTTGCCGAGCATAAATTATCCGCTCGCGGTGCTCACCGGGTGGAAAGACCACCGTGAGCTACGACGTCGCCATTTTACGGATACCGTTCGAGGAATCGTTCGGTAACGCGTCCGGGGAGCGCAGCAACCCCCTCCGCGCGCTCTTTATGAAGCTTCCCAGGTGCCGGGACGGGCCAGACGAGAGCCGACGGTGGAGGCACCGTCGATCAGGGGGTTAAACGAAATAAAATTGTAAACAGCCGCCGCAAAATGGCGGCTCCGATTAGAGACGTCGCCTGCACGATGGCGGGTGAGGCGAGTCGCACGCGAGTCGGCTTAATGCGTCGTCGTTACTGTTGCGAGGCGAGCACGACTTGTATGGAGAGCTAAGACTATACATAAAGAGGCTAACAACCCTCGTTGTTTAATGCCCGGCGGCACAGCGCGCAAGATGGCCGCCGCCGTAGGCGCATCAAATATTCAAGGAATCGAGCTAGCGTCCCTTGCGCTGCGTACTACTTCCACCCTATCATGTTTAATAGAATGTCTGGATCAGACCGCTTATTTTCCTACGCTCCTATCCATAGAGTAGAACCATTCAGTTATTCATTCGAGTTTCGCGGGCTGGACCTTTTATATTATACAAGCCACAGTATACACCAAGCGCGTACAATGCACCGCCCTGGGAATCAGACTTCCGATCGGTGATATTCGAGTTCTTAAGCGAGAGAGTCGCGGTTAGGTCTGAGATCGAGATGCCGAGCGGGCAAAGATGGTTCCCCCGCAGTGGTAGCGCGCCAGGGAACGCAGCAGGAAACGCGACGAAGTTGGAGAACGGCGGTGTCCGTCGCGGAGCGGTGTTGGGATCCGTTACGAAGCCGGAAATTAAACAGCGCCGGGAATAATAAGCACCGATGCGAGCCCGGAGGGGCGGGGGTGCAACGCGTCCTCTCCCAAGCAACACTCTAATCCACACCGTGTTATTTCCCGGGTAATTGGCTTCCGGTTACGCGCTCTCCGCTCGATTCGACACTTTGTTTCGCTAACGGTCCCGGCGTTTTCGTGCAAACAAACAGACGGTTGCCGGCGAACAGTGGACCATTAACTCGCCGTCCATTGTGCCCGCGTGGAAGTTGCAGGAGCGCTAATAAATAGGACCCCGCCGTTTGAATGGCCATTCTTCCGTGTAACTGCCCCCCTGAACGCGATCTCGGCAACATTGAAGCTACCTTCGTGCCACTTTGTGCGCGGAAAGACCGGGTTGAAACGATCAGAATCGAGTGCGAACGTTGCGTGCTCCCCCCGTCCTGGTGCGTTCACCTGAGCGGCTCGTCTTTTCTTCAGTCTTATTGCCCCAATGATCGAGGCAAGCGTTGATTGGCCTACGGGACGAGAATCGATCTGCTCGCCCCTTTCCATTTTTTTTTTCTCTCTTTTAATTCCCCGAGCCTCGTTAATACGTAGACGAAGGGAAAGCCGTCGTTTATCCACGTCACCGTTAGGCAACGGCTCAGCAGCGGCGTTCAACGGCTTACGAGTATTTCGCGTGTACGCTGGTAATCGCTACGGTATCATTAACACCGGTGTACGTACGCGCGAGCCGCGCGCGTATACAGAGCATCGAAGGGACCGTTGCTTTCTGTACAGTAATTGTCGCGGTGCTGCGGATGCAACCCTACTTAGGCTAAACGGCCCGCCGCACCCGCAATTTCAGACTTAACGCGGTGGAGATGCTGAGAAATCTGTGCCTGGCCCGTCGTCTTCCTCGGAATTCTATCGGGGTTGAACGCGAGCTGCTACAGCTACCTATAGGTACCGAGGAGAAGTTCCACGGGGAAACTCCGGGTAGGTAACTACCCCGGAGGAGGATTAATAATACAAGCGCAGTGGGTAAGCTTGAGCCAACTTGCTCCAACTCCGAAACACCCGCAAATAAAAGCTTCTTCTTCTAAACCTGAGGGGTCATTTGGTCGGCCAACAAATTGATATCGCGGAAAATCTTAGTTTCTCGCGTGCGCGAGCCGGCTAGATCGAGCGATTCGAAACTTCTATCCCTTGGCGGGCGACCGGAAAGTTTTTGAATTAACGTGGAACATTATCGACCCAGTGGTGTATTCCCCCCGTGCTATGGTATAAAGTAAACTCGACCAATTAAATATGTAAGCCGCGACAGGGACTAGGAGCGCTCGCAATTGACATTTAAAGGTAGAGCTTAGAAGCGTCCCTCCTAGGGCTGCGTGTTTTAATAAACGAGTGGAATTAGATTATCGGTGCGGCGGGGCGAGGATTTTTTAATGCATCCGCGGCTCCGCTAATGACACACGCGTGCACCACCTTAATTCCACGTTCTACGACACACGAAACCAACCTCCCGCTGGATTTCCCTCCATTAGCGGGGCTGGTGGAACGCGGCTGCTACCAAGATGGCGGCTAATGCCACTAAAGACCCGTACCCACGGTGCCTTTGTTGCCGTGGGTACGGTCTCCCAATCTGCTCCACTTGGTAAACGGCAGAGAGTGGCGCTCGTGTGTTTGCATTGATAAAAAGACGGACGGCCGAAAGAGGAACAATGTGGCAGGCGAGGGAGCGGCTGCTGCTTCCAGGAGCAGGGCTTGAAAACTGTTATAATATCGACTTCGGTTCTCCAAACGGTTATGAAGAACCTTTATTCTGAATAACTGTTATGGAGAACCAAAATTTCCAACTATTATCTGTTCCAGTTACGGTTCCTATTTCCTTCCTCATATCGGTTCCATAACCGTTATTTTTTTCGGTTCCGAAACGGGTCTAGAATCAATTCTTGTATCGACTTTTCCCTAATTGATATCATTAATTATTGTACCTGCAGATTACTGTATATGTGCGTATTCTTTACAAAATCCTTATGGAAAAAGAGGAAACATTTATACATATCATATATAACAAAGCGTTGGAATAAATAAATCAGCTAAATATTTTTACATTCACACACACTATATCATTCAGAATAGGATGTTAAAAGTTTCTCCTATTTCTATAAGGATTTTGTAAAAAAGATGAACATCTACAGCTACGGTAATGAATGATATCAATTAGGGAAAAGTCGATATAAGAATTGATTCTGGAACCGTTTCGGAGCCGGTGTAGAACCGAAAAAATAACGCTTATGGAACTGATATGGAGAGGGAAATAGGAGCCGTAACCGAAACAGATAATAGTTGGAAATTTCGGTTCTTCATAACAGTTATTCGGAATAAAAGTTCTCCAATACCGTTTTAATCGGAACCTTTATATAACAGTTTTAAACGGTTATTTTCGGAACCGTTTCAAGCCCTGTCCAGGAGTCCCACGACTTTTTATACACTTCTACGCTCCATTTTGCGCGGCGGGGTTGTAATGACACACGACAGCAAGGCCCGACTGCGTGCGAGTAACGATGCGAGGGAGAGCGGGGCACGGGCGTGCATGCAAATGTTTCCATATCAACGAGAGGACTCTCACGACGACGCTCCGTCGCTCGTTACCTCGAGGAAGTCCGGTCCGTACCTCCACTGCAATTTTAATAACCACACGCTTCGCCGTTCTGTAAGATGGCCGAGGATCCGCGAGGATCGTCCTCGCGGCGTTGCGTCACCGTTACACGTGGGGAGAAGATCGAGGGAAGTTATTGGCTCGAGGGGCCCGCGAGCGAGGAGAGGCCGTCGCGTGAAGGACCTTCGACGAGGACCACGGGGGGATAAACGCGCGGTTCCATAATGAACTCGTCGTCACTCCATTTGCGTTCGCCATGGACCGAAATTACCTTCGGCTGCGTGCGCGCCGCTTCCCGAGCACTTGCGTTTCGCGTGTAATGCCTCGCGCATTATCCTCTTGATATTTCCAGGGAAATCGGTCTGATTGACAGAACGCGGTAACCATCGCTCCGGCAGGGGATACTTATGCGAAGGGACGCGGTCCTTGAATGACGAAGTGGAATAAGTATAGTGTACCTATGCATGGAAGGTACTTTCTATGAAATCGATATGAAGGCTCAGCCATGAATCGAGCAAAGTTTCCTCTACCAATTGGAGGGGCTATCAAGATCAGAAACTTCCACTGCGAATTTCGCAAAAAGGTTTATCCTTCAGTGTCAGCTGAGAAGCAAAGCCTTCAAGTTGTTACGTAATTGCAAGTCTGTGAGTAAAGTTCTACGCGGTTCCTTCTAAATGTATCATGGCCAGACCTCTGTGTAGCAGAATCTCAACGATTATAGCGACGTGCGTTGCGAAAAGTAGCACGTTTCAATTTTCTTACGAAAAAGATCACGTTCGTCTTCGGTGTCACGAAAACTATCACGTTTCGTCTTCCGCTGCGAAAACTAGCATGTTTGAGCGGTTTGTCACGAAAACTAGCATGTTTGAGCGGTTTGTCATGAAAAGTAGCATGTTTCGTCTGTAACGACAAAAAGCAACATATTTGGATGGTTGGCTACGAAACACCGAGCGCGTCCACTTAAATACCGACGTGATTTTTAGTTTGCACTAGGTCGGCAATTTATTAAACATTAAAATACCGTAGTTAAATTATGTAGATTAAAATTTTCATACGCGCTTCCTTTGGAGATCAGATGGAGTTATTATTTATTAAACAATATTTTCAAAAGTTAAATTCTTCGATGCAAAATACACTTCGACAATTCAAACTGACCACGCTCCGACGCGTGATACTATTTAGTGTCTGCAGTATAATCCAAAACGTGCTATTCTTCGTGGCGAAATAGTATAATGTGCTAAGTAGTTTTCGCCGCAACAGTACAAAACGTACTATTCTTCTTGGCGAAGCAGTCAAGCATGTTAGTTTTCGCGGCGGACGACCAGACGTGCTAATATTCGTCAGAAACGATGGAATATGCTCACTTTTCGTAACGCACGTCGATAGGTAAGAGCAGGCAAGTGTTCGATACAGGATCATTCCCCTTGGATAGAGTCGAGCACGGGCGGAAAGTCCGCGAAATCATAGACCCCGACCACTTGCGCGATAAACCAGCCATCAGGCCTGCCCCGAAACCCCGCATTACTCTACTGCCTCGTCTTTCGTAACTATTACGGAACAATTATTCCGGTGCGGCTAAACCAAGCTGGAATGGAGGAAACGCGGAAATACTGGCCGCTTCGTTGGCATTCGAATCGTATGCTCGCTCTATTACATACATTAAGCCGCCGTCTATATTCGATTCGGTTCATTATACGATAACCATCGAGTCCTCGAGTAATAATGGAATTCAGGCAAAAATTCGAGGATACCCCTCCGGGGGAGCTGGTGGTCCGTGCTCCCACGTCATTAGACTTCGCTAGTCGCCCTAAATGCTGCCGTTTTTATCGTGCCATCGTTAGCGACGCTCGTTCCTCGCAGTCGAAGGCTAATTACAGCGTGTAGGTAAGGTACGAACCGCAAGCTGCCGTACTTTCTCGACAGACCACTGACAGTAAAGGGTATCGGATGCAAATCGCTCTCCCGAGCATACAGTTACGGTTAAATAAGTAATCCCCATGGGAGTCGCGGCGAGTGCGCGCACGATGTCGCAACAAGAACTGCCACTGATCTCCCTGAGGCCCTCCCGCGGGCCATTTTGCACGCGTATCGAGCGCTGTTTCAATTTACCTGTGCGGAGGGGGGGGCGAAAAAAAAATGTTCGACCTCGTAGTCGATAAATGTCAAGCACAGCGAGCGCTCGATTCTATTCCTCGCTTTTTATTCCTCGGGACGGTAAAGTGTTCAAGAGAACGGGGTAAATAAAAAGAGGGATCGTCGACTACCGTCTGTCAGATTAATAAATGAGTCCCTTTCGCAACGTCCCGTTTTTTTTCCCCACCTCCCGATGCTCCAATTAAGACATCATTCCGGGGCAGAGTGATCCCGCAGCGGACGTCGATAACCGGTACCGAAAGACAGCAACAATTGCGTGAGCCGCGCTGGAGGTGAGGCAGGAGGGACCGAGGTTCCAGGCGAAACGAGGGAGAAAAGGAGAGTCGAGGAGGAATTAGTCCGGCAGTCCAGGGCGCGCACCGTTTAATGGAGGCAGCTCGGGCGAGACCCTCCAACAGACCACCGTGATTCGCGAGAAATTTGAATAGCCTGCCAAGTGCCATAGTCTCGGCTCAGCTGCGCGACTGCACCGTGAAATGGATTATCCAGACTCTGGGGAAGCTTCCTGTGACAAACACTGGGAACGAAGATCCGGAACGAGAGCCCTGGATCTTCTTCCATCAGCTGATTGCGGTGACAAGTGCTGAGATCGCGAGACCGATCCTCAAATGTAGACCTCGAGTCATTAATAAAAAATAGTTGATACTGTGGACGAGGAAAAACATCGGCTTGACGCGCGTATATAATAATCAATTCCCATAAAATTTCCGAGTGACGTGGTGGCGCGCTCGAGCGCGTCCTCTTGGCCGGCAAAACACCAGCGTGAAGGGGGAAATTACGGTGACTTAACGCGAGAGTCGCCCATCCAATATCGCCGGCCTATCGGAGCAGCAGGTTTTACCACGAGGCCCAGCGTGATGGGATAGGAAGTTCCTCGTTCATCAGCAAGGTTTGTCGGATGATCAATTGGATATTGCCGGCCGCCGGGGCCCTCTCTCTCCCTGCTGGCTCCTCTCCTCGTCGCTCCTCCTCGGCCCATTAGCCCCGAGACGCGGGGATCGGATAATTAGCGAAGCATTCGCCTGATTCCTTGCCTCCTTCTCCGGTTCCGCGGCATCCTCCTCGCTCCGTTCCAGGCACCAGCGAGTCCTTAATAATTGTAACTGGACACGGAGCCAGCAGCCTCACCTACAGCGTGGCTCGCCCTCTCCCTCTATCTCCCATCCCTCCTCCCCTCTCCGCCGTCCCTCTGCCTCGCTCCTTTGCTCTTCCGCTTGGCCATCCCCCTCCTCGCCCCTAGATCTATCTTCCTATCTGTTTTTCTCTCTCCACCTTCCCGCTCCCCGCCATTCAACTCTTCCTCTTCCACGCTGGCACTGTCTTCTTGGGCGCGCTGCCCACTTTACAATACACTTTGTCCATCTGCCTTTTAAGGAGTGAAAAAATGAAAAAAGGGGGCGTGGCCTGGGAGATCAAAGGGTGCCGCCGCTCTGGGTACCTCCGCCAACGATCAGGAGAGAAAGAGAGAGAGAGAGGGAGAGAGAGAGATGGGGTGGATGAGCGAGCGGAGGCTGCGAGGGACAGAGAGACGAGGGCAGACGGGACATACAACCGCGGTGGTATGCACGCCACACGCTACGCGTTACTAAACCGCACACCGCGCGCTCCTCTAAACTGCAATACGCAACGTTCTATAGGATCGTCGCCGCATCCTCTTTGACGTCTTTCTTTTTCGCTCCGTCCTTTCCTTCCTTCCTTCCTCGCCGGCACAATGCGCCCACTTGTCCCTCTGCTGTTCACGAAATCACGTTCCCCAGAGCGCGGGAAAACAGTCCTGGGCCCGGCTACTTCTCGCAGCCCCGAGTCACGTGATACCAGACCATTTCAACGGAGAACAGATGCGTTTCGTCTCGCCTTCCTCCCTCTCGCGCCCCACCGGTGGCGATTGACTTCTCAATCTGTCGTTTCTATTGTACCTGCCTATGGTCCGCGGCTCGCATGTCCGGCAGCGATCGTTTAGCTTCCTCCGAAACACTGCTCATCGGCCGGGGTGGGTTCCTTTCAGAGCGTCCCCGCGGATAGCCTGGAAAACGGGGGTTTATCGCAGAGCGTCGGGGTTTGTCGGCTTATCGCCCGGCGTCGCTGCAGCCGTGAAACGGTGCCAAAGGAATTCACGCCGGCCAGAGGAAAGGGGGATCGATAGCGACGCTGGTACCGAGACATTTTTAGAGCTTGTGCTCTTTTCTGCCTCGCACGATCGTCGGTGCTGGGAACAATGATTAAAAAGTAAGGCCACTCTATGCTTGTGCAACGAAGAGACAACCGAGTAGGAATTCAAATGCGTCCGTGGTACTGAAATGAATAAACTGTGAAAACGTTTTTTAGTAGGATTAGGAAGTGAATAAGAGGGCGGTGAGATTGAAACGGACCTTTGTCCTCCTTCTTCCTTCCCTTCTTCGACACCGGAACACCACTTGCACCAAAGTGGAAGGATAGAGTTGGCGGCCGAATGATCCGCTAATGAATTCCCCGCCGTATGTTTGCCAGCTATTTATTCGCGCAGCATCAAATAAACCGCGTCCCGGGTAATTGGTTAATAAAACCCCCGGAAGGCAGCTCTCTTTCCCGCGTGATTAATTGCACCCTCGGGCGTGTATCTGCTCTTATTTCGAGGCTCGGACACCCGAGCCACCCTGCCCGTGCCGCGTCTCTCGCAATTAGCCCCTCTTTATCGTGTTGCGTCACTCGTGGCGCAGGAAAGATACAGTCTGGAAACGCTTATCCTTTAATAGCATCGCCCGAGGAAATTCGCAAAAAAATGCCATTGGCCGCGACGCACGCTTTAATACCGAGAGCGCGCGCCCAGCCTCTTCCAAACACGAAAATACATCTTCTTCTTCTCCACCAGGGTACTTGGACGATTTTTTCCCAACCCGGCGGAACAGGAACCTTTCCATTGTCTACCGTTCCTGCGACGTTAGTCACTGGCTCCGGACGAGATTATGGACAAAAGGTGCCGGTGAACGCGTCAATCAGGGATTTAATTAATTCCAAGCAGAACCCAGGGCCGAAACCGTTTCCACGTTATATTCTAATCTCGTGGAAAAACGCGTCCGCCGACGTGGGATGGGGTCGTTCGATCGGAACGACTTCGTTAAACGTTTTTGTTCCGACGGTCGGAGAGACAACGAAGCGGAGAGGGATCGAAGCTGATCCAAAGTCGAGCAACATCCGCGTAAAAAGGCACCTCCCCGGCCTGGATCGTAGGAAATTATCGGGCGAGCTGCTACCTACACACTGTGTCTAATAAATAATGATGCAGCACTTCAACGGCCACTTTGAACCGGTGAAATTCCTATCGAACATTTCCATAGTTGCGCCACTAAAGTATCCTTCGGAAGTTAAGAGACGGGTTAGGATAGCTCTCCGCTCGCCGCGGAACAGAAAGCCGTGCGTCGCGTTGCGAAAGAACGAAAGGGAGCCCCGCGTCACAGGCGCGCGAGGCACGGTTTTCTGGATGTCGCCGGACCAACGTGCCGGGGCGCAACATTGCGGCAGCGCGACTCAGATCCGCGAAATCAATTGTTCACAGGCGCGAACGACGTCGCGCGTTCGCCGGGAGATGAGAAAAATCGTATTTCATCCGTGGCGCTCGCGCCCATCTGCCGATGGAACGGTGGGCGTACGCCAAGGGCGAATGTGCGGCGAGGGGTTGAGAGGGGAGTTATAAGCGTTCAAATTGCAAAATTGCGCCACCATTGTGCGGCGATCGCACGGTCCGAACTGTCTCGAAGCTTTTCGACGTTTATGACGCCGGCTTGATTTACGATTTATTTATGCCGCGGACTCCTCTTTGTAGTAATAATAATACTACCACCGAGCTACCCTCGCCGCTGCGTGCAAAAGAACGGACGAAAGGGAACGGTGCTGCCTCTCTTACGGAGCGAACGACAGCCATTTTAAGAGGCCCTCAACCCGTTTAGTGTTCCCAGGAACAACGGCAATCTCCATATAAAATTCGATTCCCCGGCCCGTAGACCGCTGCCTGGACCAGGAAGCGGGGGCGTGTCCCCTCCGGATGCATAAAAGTTGCGCTAAGTAGAGTTTTAACAATGTGTTTAAAACCCTTCGTTACGTCTCGGCCAACTGCAGGCACGAGATGGTTCCGTTGCCTTCTTCTCCGTTCTTTACTGTATAATGCAGATTTAATCAGAGCTCTTGATCAACTGCTGCCGCCTGCACTTTGGAGTACCTCGCCTCTTGCTGGAAAATGTGTGAGGTTAATGTTTTATCGTCGGCGACCTGGTAGCTTTTTATCTGTAATCAGCAGAGTTCCAAGCGTGAAAATAGCTGTCGGATGCAAACATAGAAGCACAGATAAGTGCCTTTTTTTCACGCGCGGAACGTTTCCCTTTTTTTCTTCTTTCTCTTCAGGCAAGTCCGGTTGCAGCTTCCGAAGGAACACATTCGAGACGTAACGCATCAATCCTTTTACTGCTCAATAAACATGCGCATACGAATGAACGAGAAAAATAATGGACGCGTCCGTCGCGTTAAGCTCCGTGCCACGGACGACTCAACAAACTGTAAAATGAACTGCCGTTTGTATACGATTATTGCTGCTCAGGTGTCACGCTGCCGTTCGCAGGCACAGCGACCCACCATTCACGTGTGCCAAAGCCAGAAACGATATTGTCAACGTGGGCCTGGTATAGCTTTTTGTCCAACCCCGTAACAACAGACGCGCACAAGCGCTGTGCAATTGCAAGTGAATAGGGGGTGGGGAATACAGTGGAAACTTCAATTTAAAGGAACCACAAGAAATCTTTAACACCCTGGGCAATGTTGAAATTTAAATGATGAATCTGAAAGCAATGTCACTCAATTCGGACAAGTTACGCAGGAAGATACCAACCCTCAGTGATTTGAAATTTAAGAAATTTAGTTTGAAGTTTTAATTGTTAAAGAAAAGTAGCTTCATTTCTATTAGGTGTATTTTATCTCTTATTATTGTTTTACACTTTTTTTAATGGGTTATTTAATAGTGAGTAGTATAATTAATATTATTATAAATATTAGTATCTTAATATATAAAGCAGAAAACTTCTAATATGTTTGTGTGTTTGCCTGTCGCCTAAAAACTTTCGTCCGATAAACTCTGGGATCACAAAATGTGCAACAGCTGATTTCATGCCAACCATGCGCATATGATTTTTGTAAGGTGCTCTATTTGAAGCACTATAACTCCGGATATAACCACTATTTTTCCACACAATTTTTTTTCATATTCTCTAAAGATTGGCAAATAAAGCCACAAAGCTGGAAGTAAATACATTTAATGGTTTTGTTTTAAAAAATCCAAGGTAAGGAGACCCCTTAATGTCGTAATGCCCCAACTTCAAACTCTCAAGATCACAACTATGGCTTTGACCGAAGCAACTTTTCACAGTCACGATGACCGTAGAAGACTTTCTACCACGAAGATTCATAGATCGAAAGCTAATGATACAAAGGGTCAGGAAGGTTGGCTTCCTTGAAAATGAATCCAGCATTACGAAAGGAGGAAATAAGAGGGTGGAATCTGTATCCGCTTCTTTACTGGAACACCTGACAGACGCAGCTGATCATTCTCTAATAAAAAGCCGAAAAAAAGAAGAGAAGCTCGACCGCAGAGAGCTGGATGTTTCTCTTGAGACAATCCCTCGCAGCTACACGTGAATACGCTTTGAAATACAAAAGTTGGCGGTGGATTATAGCAAGTCCGCGAACATAATGAAGAATCCACGGAAATGCGCGCCAAATGTCTCGATTCACGTGCTTCCTTCGTTACTCTTCCAAGTAGCTCTCCCCACTTCCTCCGCTGCAGATTTCCACACCCCAGGTTCTCAAAGAAAGCGTCCATCCATCAACGTTCTACGCTCCAAACTTAACTCGAGGCAGCAAACTCGCGCTGGCCAATTAAACTCGTTGGTAAATCGCTGATTCGTGTCTCGTTACCAAACCAAGCCTCCTGCCCCGATGTCTGGGGTAGATAGTCGAACGATAGCTGCCGTACGCGCGCCAAGAATTAAATGTTTTGCATAAACCGACGTCCCAGCGACGTTCGCCGTGTGTGGGCTAACTTGTCCGCCAGCTCCTCTAATTTACAAGCTGAATTCCCTCGTGGATCCCGCGTGAACAGAGGACTGGCGCGGTAAAACGAAAAGCAGGACTCCCGAGGCAGTTTCCCATAATTTTCGAGCATTTAGAGGCCCCGGGAACGACAATTACTCGAACTTATCGGATACAAAACGCTCTGGTCACAATGTCTTCAGTTGGTACGAGCGCGGCGAGTTCCTGAAGGAGCTACGCTTCGGTGAGCTCTTTAACAATACGTTAAACACATAGTCTCGCAGGCGGTCATTTTGCCCCATGATATCAGACCGCCTCGGTCTTCCTCTCGCCATTTTTATTACGACTGCGGTAGTTACTTTTCGCGGAGCGATCCCGTGTTTCCTTTGTGCGCTGCTGCACGGTGCACACGACACGGCGGCGGAGCCTCCCGTTCGGGGCGAATCGATCCATTTAAATTGCCCCCCTGGAAGAGCGCTCCATTGTTCTCTTTTATCCGCGAAACGCCGTGTGTTCCTTCGGGTAATTCAGGACGGGCCCGACACGCAGACTTTGGCCGGCCGCTCCGAGTCTCCACGTCCAATAACAGCTAATAGCTGACTACCCTCGTTTGTAATTCACTGAAATAGAGTCCGCGCTCGACGAGAACGCTCCGCCGTTTACTCGCGGCAAATCTTGCTCCGTGGTTTACGGTAATTTGGTTAAAGGGCCGTGGAGCAAGACAGTTGGCGCGGCGTCAAGCGCTTATTATTAATACGCGTGGCGTCGCGAGCCAAAACGCCAGCGCCCCGCGTATTTTTCCCGCCGCGCCGGCCACTTTCGAGGGAAAACCGACGGAGGTGGACGGCACGAGGGACGAGGGCGGGGGATGACTATCGGGGCACCTGTCGTCTCTAAATCTTGCTAGTTAAGACTGCTAAGTGTCACGGTCGTTTCTCACCCTTTCGTCTTCGGCATTGCACCTAATTGGCTGGCGCGTGCTTGCGTGCCTCCACTCGCGATGCGCCGCGCGTGTCTACGCCGAATTAGTCTCGGGCTTAAATCCGTGTGTACTTTGATGGACTTCGATTTCGGATTAAATTAAACTGTGACTTAAGACGACTGTGTTAACTCCGTGGACGTCGACTTTGGTCGGAGTGGAGCTGAAGGACGAACAGCTAGATCAGTTTCTCATATGCCGTGGTGTCATGTTCATGGAAAAGGGGCTGAGAAACTGTGAACGGACGTAGAGGAAGCTGACCAGGGTGAAGACGAGCATCTGCCACTTGTAAACCTCGCGATGCTTCGCCATTGTGTTTAATGGGAACAGGAACTCTCGTGGTTAATTAGTCAGCGTGCACTGGGGCTATTTCCAATTAACAATCATTCTTTTCATCGGAAGAAACTTTGTCGCTTCAACTGGAATTGCGAGCCCTCCTCTTCATACCGAGAGTTTCCGCGAGGAGCCAGTGGTTCGTCGACGAGAAATATCTTCGTCCTGCCAAACGAGCGCTAATAAATGGCTCGTGGACAGATTCAAGTGTCGAAATAGATCTACTTTAATAAGGAAGATACTTTACGATGTGGCTAGCAGCGTGATGGAACACGAGTCGCGATCAACGTCCGATGATCGTTCCAAACCCTCGAATCGCTGCCAAGCACTTAAATCACCGTGGATTAATGGAACAACAAAGCCACCAGAGGGGATAACAACTTTGTCGTCAGTGAGTGCATCGCAAAATTTGTAGCTCTGGGATGATATCTCCAGGTGTCCCAAGAGTCTCAAGGTAGCATCAGTTGGAACTCATCAATATTCACGAGGGAGGAAGACTATTCCAAAAATACAAGCTCAGCTAATCCCCGGGCGGAGACACGATACGTAAAGACATCTGAATAGCCACTGAAGCTAACTACTGCTCAGTATTCATCGAAGAAGACTCTTTCGATGCAATAATCCCAGGTATGCTCATTGTCGGATAGTGGTACCATTGGTTGACGGAGACGTCTCAATACCCATCCGAGAGGAAGACGCGAAAGTAATAACCCCAGCTATTCTCAGAGTCCAAGCCACTTACTGAGAACATCTCAATAGCCAGCGAGGAACAGGCCTCGAAAGTAATCATCCCTGGCTATTCCCACTGCAAGAAAACTACTCCGGACTACCAATCTGCAACTATAATAGGTACCTACATACATATTTCCAGCGATACTGAAACCGACGCGTTAGCAGGAACGAGCCGTCCTCGGCGACAAGTGCGTCCCCCGGGAGGACTAACCTCGGACCAACGATCCTCACCGTTCTCAGAGCAGAGGCGGAATCGACAGGCGAGGACAACCGACTGCGCCCAAGATGGAGGGAGCGTAATGCGCAAGGAGGCCGTCCAAATGTACATAATTTAATAAGGAACGTAGTTTATGAGGCGGTGCAGGAGCCGGACGGCAGCAGTTACAGCCGAGATTTAACAGCTACGACGACGCTGGGCCGCTATCCTCTCCTCTCGCGCGCGTCCCTCCTACCCAGCCTCTTCTTTCAGGCGTTTCGCGGTTCGTCTGTCCGCTGCACGCTCGATGGAGAGCCGTGTAAGCCGGCCGGCTTAATGTTGTTTTAATTAAGTAGGCGGTTAGCCGAAAAGAACTCTGTACTTTCGACCCTCTGCTCCGCTTCTTCCCTCCCTGGCCGCTCTCTCCCTCTATTTCGAGAGGCGCGGCAGAAGCTAGGTCCAGCATGTGTTCCTCGTATGTTCAGACGTGATGGACGATTTCGCTTGACTAATCGCCGTCTTTTTAACCATCTAACCCCCCCTGCCTCTAAACCTCCGCGTCCCCTTTGCAGCGTCGTGGAAACGGAGGAAGTCGCGAACCCTTATCTCGGCAGCTGACGCGAAATCTCGCGGGACACGGTAAATTAACGATGATGCATCGGCGACCGTCCCGATCATCGAGGCTCTGTACCCTAATTTCCTGTAAACTGTACCGAATGCTTCACTCCTCGGCTCGTGTTACTCGCAGCAGCGTCGACGTTGCCGGACTAAAGAGGATAAAGACAGGCATCAAGGGTTATTACGTTTCAAAAGTATCTGAATAGTATAAGGCCCTCGATGCCTGGGCGTCGTTGCATGTTCCGCGTGAATTTCGACGGCTCGCAACTGTTTGCCCCTGGCAATTTAACACGAATTTCGGGCAGCGTTTACGTTAAACGTCCAACCGAGTCCATCTTGAACTCGGCGGTTCCGGACGAGTTGTCTGGATAAACAGAAGACACTGTCCTTAATCAATCTTCATTAAGAATTGGGCGACATTAAGCCGAGAGTTGTTAATAAAGGACATTCGCGCGGGGAATCCCGGGGCCATCAAGAACTCTGGCTTGTTGGGGTGGCACTTCCTTTGAGACCACCTTCGGGAGATTGTTTCCGAGGTTTTGCGGAAAAATGGGTGGATAAGGCAAATGGGAAAATCATAATCTACGAATCTTTTAGGGAAATCGATGGAGGCTTTGAATTTAGATTCAGAGGGTTGAAGTATCAGCGTGGAGGGATCGAAGTGTAACGAAAAACGAAGTACTTCTGGGTTAGGTACTAGACTGAATCGTGCATCTACATGACGTTCGAGTTGCTTCTAGTCGGTGCCCCGTACGGGTGGAAGAGGACACGCAATCATCAGAAATTACAAATTAGTGAGTAATGAAGCGAGAAATAACGCTGCTGCAAGCCTCTCGTGGACGGCGCATTCTATTTACGTATTTACGGCAAAAACTGCCGTGATTAATGTTTCAGGGAAGAATACAGTTAGGAGGTTCGCGATGCGATGGCACGCAACAGAGCCACGCGTGCGTGGCTGTTTAGTGGTCCTGATGGTATGGGTTATTACAGTTGTAATTAGTAATGAAACTGTTTATATGCGTTGCTTGGCTTTCAGTCGAGGCTCATATCGCGCAGTGGATCGAGTACCGTGCATCTAGATTTGAGGTTAGAAGTATAGTGGTGCCATCTGATGTGATCGTTTGCAAGAAAGATTCGAGGGGGGGTTAAAACACAGCGAGTAACTGAATGTGTGGTGTGGTTGTCTGGGATTTGTCTTTGCGATCCTAAAAATAATTGAATGGTTTAAGGAATAGGGGAATATAGGATGATCCTAACACCTAACGGATTTGTCAAATTCCAGTACCATTTTCGTGTCGCATCCAACCTTGCCGATTCTAAATGGATACGATCACAGCGCCATCGCTGGTGATCATTAAGGCACTCCTTTCACAAATAATGAATGAAATTTGTTTTGGGTTAAAAAAAACTCGAACAGAACAGTAAATACACGCGAATGTTTTCGTTTTGTTGCGATCGTTCTGTATCTTCCGTTGGACGGTATACGTTCATAAGATGATCTTTAAATCTTCTGTAAAAAGCGGGTTTCGAATGACCTACCACAGACGAGGTATAGGATAGACCTATCACCTTATGGATGTTCGTGTCGCCACCCAAACTTTGTTACCGACCCATAATTTGAGGTCTGAATGTAGTGGTATCTGCTCATGAACAGCGTCCAACTCAGCAACTACTCTGAAATGTGTTGAATGAAATGATGAAAGGTGCGTGTACCCTGGTTCTTCCTCCGCCCCTGGCCCCCTGGCCTGCGTTAGCTTATTCGGTTGGTGCCGATGAACTTTTGGGGTTCGTTAAGCCATTTAAAATTTATTCTAGTCGGATATAAGAATTTCTTTAACTTGCAAAACTATGGTAGAATGTAAATATAAAATATGTAACTTGAAATGTTGTCCGATTGTTCCTACCGGACCCCAGAACGCCAGTACAGTGTTAAGATAGAAGAATAACTGCAAGCTGGAATATTTCAGCGAGATACTGGAACTAATGGGTTTTTGACCATTTTTAAAGTCTTCTCTGCTTCAGCACCTTATTGAATTATACCAAGTTACAATTCCTTGGCGAGGTATTCCATGTTACATCATAAAAGCATGTCTTCCACAAATAATGTTGTTTATATAAATTTGTATGTTAAATAAATTTGTTTTGCGTTTAATAAACCCGAATAGGACAGCAAGGTTAAAAGGTGAATGTGTTCTTGTTTTGTTGTGATCCTTCTTTCTCGGTCGTTGCACGAAATACGTTTATAAAACGATCTTTAAACTGTTACTCTAACAGAATCATTTGTAAATCGCGGGTTTCGAATGACCTAGTTTTACCGGCGTTGAATTCTAATTGCTACCACGTGTAGCGTTACAATCTGTTTCGTGACTCCACCGGTAACGTTGCATGCGACACTAAAATGGTAAGGGGTCCTGGAACCCCCCAAACCAGTGACAGAAAAATGCATTAGTTGATAGGTCTATCCTATACCTCGTCTGTGATTAAATATAGCAAGATCTCCAGTATTTTCTCGATGTAAGCTCGATTTATCTTAACAGCAAAAATTATTCAGGTATACAAAATACATTACTAACATATCACAAAAATATGAACAAATTCAAAAGACTTGATACACCATTCAACAGTTGACATTATACTATTTTCTCAAATACTTCCTCAAAATCTTGTACTATCCCATTCGACTCAATTTTCAAACTATCCTAAAAACTATCACAGAGTCTTCAGAGAAGCGTTAATTATCTAAAACATGGCCACTTTCCATCCATTCAAATACATTCCTAAAGTCTATTTTAAATTTCCTTGCCCGAGACACCAAGGCGTTTGGATACCTAACTACGCCACTGTCTCGCGAGTGGCGCATGCGCAGTGCCGCGGCTCGCTCGCCACTATAATGTCGGACGTCGAGCGTTCGGTGGTGAGACGGTCTCTCAAGTTTCCTGTGATTTTCTAAGTGAAACTCCGCGTGCGCGCCGATCAGACCCGTGGCCAGTGCTATAATATGATCGTGTAACTCATCGTGCACGAGGAGCCGTGATCGAGAGCCATCGTACCCTGCGCGCAGCCGAGAAAGATGGGTGAGTAAAAAGGCGGAAACCAAGTGGCCGAATGCCGGCTAGGCATTTTTCTCTCTCTCTCCTATCCACTACTTCGCTGTACCACGGTGTGCTGATGTGTGCGCCACCGTGTGCCTGTGTGCCTGCCAAAGTGTCTAAAAGCGTGTGTGCGTGGGGTACGCCCCAGTGCATATCACCGCGTTTCCGCCTGATTTTCACCACGGGGGCACCGTTTTTCCTCCTCGTGACGAGCACGCCGAATGTTTTCCGCGAGGATCGTATCCCCGCTAAACTCACTCGGGGGCTCTATAAATAGGTGGATCCATCGGTTTGACGTTTCCTAGGGTGAGCCCCGATCCGCGCGCGCGTGTGTACCTACGTCCACCGACTCGTGTTTTTCCTGCTGGTTTTGTTTTCGCGCTGGTCGAGAGTGACCTGCATTCTCGAGCGGTGCTTGCTGGGTCGCATTCGATTCTCGCCTCGGGGCTGCCGCCTTTATCCTCCGCCGACGGCGAACGCGAGTTTTCCTCCTCGCTTTTACAGATCTCATTTTTGTCCGGCCGATCCCGCACTGCCGTATGAGCCGTGTAAGCGTAGGCGGACCGTGTACTACACTCGGAGGCTTTTCAACGTGTCATAACTGTTGCGTAACCTCGCGTGCTTGGAATGCAAAAGTCGGCTGCCCCTTATGCACGCGTTTCAATTTCAAATACGCATAGGCGCGGGCTGCCGGGGATTTCCCTTTCTAATCGCACGGGAGATCGAGACAAGTCGCGTATCGCTCGGGCAGACCCTTTCGGTGCGTGCGGCAGGGCGTTCAGGACGGGTATCTGAGGACGCCACGCTCGTAAATTCGCTCGCGCGCAATTATGCGTTCTACCCACGCAACCGTGCCTCGCACACGATGCCGTGCGTGCGCTTCAACACATGCACCGTGCGCCGAGCGTTTTACGAGCCGGCACTGCATCCTGCGACGAACATTATCCTACTAACGTGGCGTTTCTTCTTCACGCTCGCGAAAGTGCGTACAATACTGCGCCCCGGTATATTCTGCTGTACAAATATGCATGTCGTTATTCATTGTGCCTAACGCGCCCTACTAATCTGTCGTCAAATACGTTTACTATCAATTCGGTGGAACTCAAATACGGTGGCAGATTTAATGAACTGCCCCGCGAGCTTTCAAGTGCGGCGCCATATGCGTCTGTTGGCTTCAGATATTGACTCGAGTGTAATCACTCGGCTTATCTGTATCGCGGGAAATTGCGGTTCGTATTTGTGTTCTCGAATTTCGCGACATGCCTGCCGGGTACATGCGCGGGAACTGTTTACAACACCGATCGTGTTAGATTGTAACAAACTAGGTTCGTTTAATAATGACAGTGATAATTAACGCTCTCTCTGATCTCTAATTGTAAGATACGTTTCCAGAGGGTGAACACGGGCGAGTTCGAACCGCGTACTGAATTGTACGACGCAATTGACGAATGGTATTGATTTTTCTCGTCGCATCCCTTGTATATTGACATACATTTGGTACAAGGGTCTCACCCTCCGAGCGTCGTTAACTCCGTTGCCGCGTTTCAGTGAAACTGCAACCGCTGCAGATCGATAAAACCACCCCCTCGTGTTCGATTCACGCTGCGCCCGCTGGCCGGAAGGGAAAATCTTCAGCGACAAAACGCATTGGGATTGTGGGCGCGCGTTCTTTACGGCTCTCGTTAACGAGAGATGGGGTCTCAGGGGGTTGGCAAAGGGTAAGCTTGCCGCGTAAATGTTACCCAGGGACTCGTCGTGAAAAAATAAATTTCGAATGTAGGACAAAGTTCCTCTAAACGAGGCTTCGAGGAAACTCGATTTGGGGTTGTACAGAATATGCGCCTAATGACACTTTGAATTTATAGAGTCTGGTTTGTAGATAACGACTATGAAGTTGGGTGTTGGAAGAACTTAGAGCAATGTGGGAATTTTATATTGACTTATTGTATGCTATGGATGAGCTCTACTCACGATGTGTTTCATTCGTTCTTAGGGAATTCAATCCCGGGATCCGGGCTGTTTTTTGGATTCCATTTTTATATTTTTCAGTTGTTCGTAAAGTAATTTATGTTTTTAAAAATTCTCGAAATTATCGGGATAAGTTGTAACTTGATATATCAAATCCCGGGAGTTTTAGAATCCAAAAAACAGCCGGGATCCCGGGATTGAATTCTCTATTCGTGCCCAATCGCCCTTTAAGGGTGTGAAAACTAACCTCAAAGTCAAATAGATACTCCTACTTTTTCGCGTGTAACTCCTAAAGTACAAGAGACCGGAAAAAATGTTTCAACCAAAAGATTAATGGCGCACTAAGCGCTGTAAACCTGCGTTAACAAAATTTTGGAAAAAGTTTTTTTCGTCGGGTATTTTTTTTTTTAAACTCATTCATAGCGTTGTTCTTGCCCGGAGTCACTCCATAAACCCACAATGTTGCGTTTTAATCGGTGAGTGCGGGTTCACAGTGTTCCCTTGTCGGTTGAGTACTCCCGGTACATGAATTCTGAGCAGAGAACGGGGGGTTGTAGAATCCCCTCTTTTTCCTAGACAAAGGACACTCGCCCCAATCCAGCGTCTTTTCTCCCGAATCGATATTTCACCTACCTACTGTATTCGGGTTAGTGGTAGGTGGAGATCCTTCGAGGAAGTCGCCAGGGTGGATGTAACGTAACTCCATGGTTACGCAACCTTCGAAATGCGACGAAATAATTTTTATTATCGGATTAAGTGGACAGGGTTACACCTGCCTCTCGATTAGTCATGTTCCTCCCTTATTACTTGAAAGGCAGCGTAAAAGTGATCGAACAAAGACGTCGAACAAGCATTCTCTTTCGAAGAAGTCGTCCCAAAAGGAAAGGAAAGCAGTTGGATGCCAAATGAGAAAATGAAAGCTCCTTTCTGAGGCTCGACTCTCCACTCTCTCTGCGCGACAGAGTAACAACGCTAATAACAATTCGGGCGGGCAAGGTTTCGCGCGAGAATCTGTGCCAACAAATGAAATATTTATACAACGTAGCGATCTTAGAAACTATATAAATATTTCAGAGACACGCCAGCCTGGAAAGAAAGAAACAAACGCGGACTTTGGTGGGCAAAAGCTACAAATCTGAAGGACACTCGAGCTTAATTAGTGGCAGCCTCACGCGTGTCTCATTAACTTAATCAAATCCGAGGCCACTCGTCCATTAGGAATAACGAAACAAAAAGAAAGCCACGCCAGGTTTCTCCCTTTCCTATTCCACATTTCATGCTTGTCTCTCCGGAATAATAGCGTTACTTGTCGGTAAAGCGGGTTGAAAGCGACAAAACGGGAGCGCGGAAAGTATCGCGGTCATCGGACACCTTTCCAGCTAAACGCATTGATGTCTTACGCAATCTCCAGTTCATCTGGACGTCGCGATCTCTTTCGCTGAAAGACGGACCCGGGGACGTCGCACAGTGGTCCGAATAGGGGTAGTAGGGGGACATTCGTGTATAACTTTTGAACTATAAAACATATCGGAATGAAATTTACGCAAAAAATAGGGAAAAAATATCGCTTTCTAATGATTTATAATTTAATATATTGTACGTTTATTTAATGTGTTTTCAATTTTTTCAACGTAATTGTCATTAAAAAAATTGAAAACGGTTTATTTAGTAGTTTATTTAATGCTCTTTAAGTGATTTAAATCGCCTGTTGGGGAAACTTTTCGTTCCCGAGTTCTAAGGAAAAGTCGAATAGTACAATAAGAAATAGTGACGAAATCTACAATTTAGTACAGGCGTCGGCTTTCGATAACCGACGAGCACGGTACAAGAAACTCGCCTTAAAAAGAGCGACACGTGATTCAGTCACGCAGGTATTGACACTCGACGCGCATCAAGCGATCTCTTCTTATTTTTCCATCCCGTTTCGCGTTTCTCTGATTCGACGCACGATACCCGGCGTCACGCATTCCTGATTCGTATGCTGATCCATCATGGCCGAGCGAATCTCTTTTTACGACCTTTTCCCTATTCCTCGTCTCTTCCCTGCTGAAAGTCACATTTCAAGCTGGGCTGTTTTTTTTCATCGCGAGCACCTTTGATGGGAAAAGTCCCTCCTCCCTCCTGTGTCCCTTCCAATCCATCTTCTCTTATCCCCATCCTCTGTTCCCCAATCCATCCACCCCTATTCATTCCTGCTTTATTCCTCTCCCCTCCAACTTCCTCCACCCCGTTCATCTCATTACACCCACTCGCCCTCCACTTGTTCTCCCTCTCCACCCACCCCATCTCTCCCCGTCTAATCTTCTCCACACCCTCGCCCTTCCCACCTGACCCACGTACCCTTTACCCTTTTCAACCGCTACCGTCGAACCCTTTCGCCCGGCCCTCCCTTCGCTACCCATTCATACGTGGTTTCACTTGAAACGGGGGAGGGGTCGCGACTGCACGCCGCTCTTGAAAAAGTTCTAGCAGCCGGAGCCAGTTCCTTGAGCCTCCCTGTAGATCGTGGATGCACACAGACCCTCCCCAAGCCCGCAAACGTCCAACAAGTATTTATGACGAACCACTCTACGATCGCGGATGCTCCTCACGCCAGCCACGATCGTTATCGAAGGTTCGCGATATTCCGAGATCGTAATCGCTCGAGTGTCCTCCCGGGGCGGTGAGGGATCGTGGATCGTGGAAACATTGGGAAAGGAAGGCCGTGGATAGAGTTTCGTTGCGCTCGCAGCACGCCAGACCGAACTTTCCGAATGCTCGGTTGCGTAAATGAAGTCTTTGATTCCAAGGTATTTCTCGAGGGCATCTGTACGCGCCTTGTAACGCATACCAGCTCTATCTGAAAGAAGATAAGCCCCGGCCGGTGTTGAGTTCCCTTCTCGGTGCACAGATCTCGTAACGTAATAACACGATCTCGTAATCGATTTCAAGATAAAACCGCGCGTTGCCGGGAAACCCTAATGACGCTGGTCGACGGCCAGATTAGGGGAGAATCGCTGCCCTCTCGCTGTCGCGTGCGGAGGAGAAGGCCAGCCGCCTAGAAACTTACGGTTCCGTCGGGGCTCCCGAATCGCTTCGGAATTCCTTTGATCTTAACAGCTCGAAACTTCGCCGTCCGCAGGCGTATTTCTGCACACCGGAGCGCATCGGGGAAGACTGCTAGCCCCGGTGTCCCTTGGAGAACAGGGGTAAACAGATATTTATGCGACTGCCTACATGTTGTTTCACGATGGACCTCGACCCCAGGCACCTCGCCTTGACTTTGCAGAATTCAGTTACTCCCGTACGTGACTCGGTGTTGCAAACAGTTCCGAGAAACCGTGAATGAGAACCGTGAAGAACGACTGCCGTGTTTCCCGCTCTGTTGATTAATTGATGACCGAGTACTACCTACTCGTGTTTCTCGCAGTGTACTCCTCTTCGCGGGAATTACGATGTTGTTTCTCGACGAGTCGATAGCCCCGATTGCTCCGAAAGATTCAGACTTCTATTCGACTTCTATCCGAGCTCCTCCTCGAAACGGAACACAAGGAGTTATCGCGAGCTATTTAGAGAAGAAACCTGGAGAAAAGACGCCAATGGCATGATGCAAGATACACCGTTCTAAAATAACCTGCAGGGTATCGTGCAACTAAATATACTTGCACGGTGATTGGAAACAGCTTGCGTTCCATTCAATACGCGCTCGATTGGAAATGTGCCACTTATTCATGGAGAAGATCTCATTGTTCACGAAAGATGCGCTGCCGTACACCTTTCAGTACCATCTCGTAACACTTATCTATCTCCATTTCGAGCCCCAATGAAATCGTCACGAAATTAATCCTATATAATAAGACGCTTAAGGTGGATGTTCGTTTCTTATTAATCCTGTATAATAAGACGCTTAAGGTGGATGTTAGGGATTGCAAAAAAAAAAGTTGTAAAATTTCGTATTTCTCAGCGAAAATTGTTTCTACGGGGATTTCCAACAAAAATTGTGGTTATCTTAGGCGCCTTATTATATAGGGTTGGTAATGCCTGGCGAAGACAGGCTAAAAAACTAGTTTTAAATACTGTACAATCGAATCAGTGGCGCACCCAGAGGGAGGGAGGAAGGAACAAGGGGCCCCAGCACCCTGCAAAGAAAATGGAAAAGGAGATTAATGTAACCATGACTGAATTAATTCAAGAGCTTTGTAAAGCGAAAAGAATACTGGATTTTATTCTTTAAATAAATCTTTATTATCGTCTAATGCATTTTATTGAATTTGCATTAAAAATATTTTTAACCATCAACTCGGCTCCCCCCAAGATTAAATCCCGAGTGCGCCACTGGATCGAACATCTCCACAGTTTCTAATCATCAGTCATCGGCTAACAGATCTATATATATATATATGTAAATCCCTTTGAAAAATCGCGGCAAAGAGAAACGGCCGTGAAAAGTAAACGTCAGTGGAGTGGTGGGGATTGACAATCGAAACTCGACGCTCGAATCTCCGCGCCCCCGCGGTCACGATTGGCCGACGCTCAGTCAGTTCGCGATCGTCGGTCGGGTCGGTGATATCGCGCGCGGTGTGGACGCGAGGAAATCGCGATTAGTTCGCGGATCCTCAACAGAGCCCCGAATTTGACTCCCCCAGTGACTTAATACTACCGTCTTCATTCCTCCCCCAACACCTCGATCCACCAAGTTGCCGAGGCCTCGACGCTGGTTAAACTGTACGCTATCGAAGCGCGTTAAATCAGCGTCTCCGCGAACCGAGAGATTTACTATCTTATCGGCGCCTGGATAGGAGAAAAGGAAAAGAGGTGTACCTCGCCCCGCGGGCGGTGGATCGTTACGCAACAGTCGCGAGAAACCGGGACAATGAAGTCGAAGACCAGCCAGGATTTTATTGCGAGTGAAAGTAACGGGGTCAAGAGGGACCAGGAAGTGAAGCAGAAACAGCTGAAAAAGGGTAAGGGTTTTGAAAGCGCAATTAAAAAAACGATTACCCTCTTGTCTCGCGATGTCGCGGATGTATGGTAGATTAGAGCTTTCGTTTTCGGTTAGTTCCGAGGAGTTAGATATTAGAAATAAACGAAACACTTTGCATCCGTCAAAATTAAATGTTGCGTGACGTGGATACTGAATCTTCAGCTGATAAGCCTCCAATCATTTCGAGAAGCCTATCGCCAAGTACCTACTCTGCACTTGAAGGGACCAATGGCTTCGATTCCGCCATGTAATAGTCTATCGTTGAAAGGTAGAAAAATGGAGAAAAGCCTACTCGTTTTTAGATGCGAACTTTTCAAGCGGTTCTGTCTTCGCACACAGATGGAACTCTAATTAAGCACTCGCGATTACGCTGAAGCGTACGAATGTGCAAAAATACACGTAACGCTCCTCGACCGTCGCGTGACGTCATTAGCGATTCGCTAGATAACTGCACGCAGAGTCGTACCCGTAGAAGGAGACGTTAAATTTCAGATCGACAACAACCGACTGTTGGAGATAACGCCGGGGGTGATTAGATAAGGCGATTACAAATGGCAAGTAGCTTTATTAAGAAGGGAACGCTGTCGCCGAGGCAGCGTTCGCCAAGTCACTCCGAAACATGCGATAGGTTCGTTGCCGTCTGGTGCTTGTATTATTCAGTGATAGAGTCCGCCACGATTTTCCCCCGTTCGTGACGCAACTGGCGAAAAGAACGTGACTGTCTGGACACGATCGATGCATCCTTGATCAGCCCGGTTGGCAAGGGGGTTCTGCTATTTACAGTGGTGGTCAAAAGTAAGTTGGAAAGCTAAAGTGAATGACCTGGAGGATGGTAAAAGTAGTAGAGTTCTAGGAGAAGGGAACCAGTGACGGATTTAAGGAAAAAGGCCGAGGTGGCAAAAATTCTGGAACACCATATAGCAAAGTTACAAATAAATGTACGCGTGTGTATTATGAAAATTATGGGAAACGAAAGAAAAATATAGTGTTCGGATGAATTCATTATTTCTTTCTGGAAGATGGGGCCCTGAGGGGGCCTTCTGCAAAAGGACCCAAGCGGCAACTGCTCGTCGGCCACCCGTTAAATTCGCCACTGAAGGGAAGCGTATTTGCGTTATGTAACATCAAAGGGTTTCGGTAGTGGTAATATCTCTTTTATCGCGACTCTGTAACACGTTCACCCTTAATGTCTTCCTGCTCGTGATTCGTTGCTTCAGTAATAGATCACTTCTAACGTGCAACAGCATTTAGTTGCTATTTGTAGCTCCTTCTCGGAACGGCAATTAAAAGACTATCATTGCCGAAGGAGCAGATAAGGAATAATTCCGCCGTAAAAAAATTTTCTGCACCGTGGCTCGCGATTATTGCAATATTGTTTCGCTAATCGACGACCCCCGATGGGAGGTGGAGACACGTTGCTAACGTTGCACGCCAGCCGATTTGTAATTCAATTCTTCAGTCATTTCCCGTGGGCTACCGGCCCGCGATGCCCGATACATTATTAAATAGTTGTAACACCATTGCAATGCAGTTAATTACACGCCGAAGCCTCGTTACATCCTGTTGCATAGGCAATTGACGGTCTCTCGTACAACAATCACGGTGAGTTACGTTTAATTGCCAGGGATTCGAGTACATTTTCCATCGCTTTTCCTCCGCAGCGAAGATTCTCTCTTTTTTTTTTTATATCGCAGCTTTACGTCCGGAATTGAATAGTAACGAGGGCGGCACGGAGTAGTCCTTATCGCCCCGTAATGGTCGATTTATTACGCTTTTTTTTTATGGCGGTGGTCGTTGATATGCCCAGATACGCCGTGCAAAAATTGCTGATAAGAGTAGAACGAGCTATTAAAAGACTAGGAGCTGATAAGGACGGAAACTCGGTGGACTTTTGGTCGAGAAATAGATGGGAGGAAGAAGTCGTGGTTCCGAATGGCCATATTTCCTTCCTGATAGCTCGTTAACGATTTAGTGTTAAAATCCAGTCGATTTACTAACACGTCGTAATCCAATCGCCCTGTTTATTAGCCAGCTCGCGTTCAGACGATAATTACACTAATAATCGTTGCCGGATGATGTCGTGCCATGACGAAAAGTTGAAAATGCTTCGCGCGCATTGTCCAACGCCTAACGCTGCAACCAGGGTTGCCTCCGTTTCACCATATAAATCCCGGAGTGTCACGCATTCCAACCCGGAGATTCGAATATAAACCCGGAGATGGAAAACGCAAAGAAAGGTTGGTTCTCGAATATCCGGAAAACAAATCTGCAATTCTTTTAAACATAAACAGTTGAGAATTTACAAATATCAGTTATTTTAATTAATAATCTTTATTCTATGTATAAAATGGGTACCATATATAACTCTTTAGGGTCACATGGGGCGTATCGCACCCTAAAAAATAAAAATACCACTTTTCACAACCGTGGAAAATCACACGAACACCAAGCAAAATCACAAATATTTTTAATATGTAATAAAAAGTAATATTCCGAGCATAAAATGTGTCTTATAATTATTTTTGTATATGTAGGTATGTATATAGTATATATTAAGTTGTAGGTATATTTGATTATAGGTATACAATAAACAATTGACCTTTAAAACTGGAATTTGTCTCGCTTTACGTCTTCACAAGTCGAGAAATGAGCAGTCTTACAAAGCGTGTATAAGTCGAATTTTCGTTTGTTAAACCTCTCTTACTCGAAAACTCAATAAGCCGAAACCACTGTAATTCGAAGATTTTTTCTCTTCCCTTGAGATTCGAGTTATCGAGGTTCGACTGTATCTGATTTTCCCTACAACCCGGAGATTTCTCCAGTAAAACAGGAGCTCGAAGATTGGCTTCGAAACCCGAAGTCTCCGGGCAAAAAACCGGAGAGGTGGCAGCCCTGGTTGCAACAGTTCGGAACAATTGTAACGATATCGCGTCTTCGTGTATCAGACCCTTGCGCAGTGTGACTGCGGGGATCGAGTTAGCGTTTGCCGCGCAGAAGCGGAGGTGAATAGGCGACGGTGAAAAGGCGAGGTACAGATTCGAGGTAGCAATTAATCCAACCCAGATAACCCTAATTAGCCGCGATTCGTAAACAGTAATCGGACGTACTCAATCGCCAGTCGATTCTGTGACCCAGAGCGCGTCTAGAGAAAGAACCCCGACCACTTATGGGTCGTCGTGTTTGACCCCACTTTGCGACATCCTATTTAGACCACTTACGAATCACATTAACATACCGAACGGCGGAGAAGAGAGTACGTGGTACAGGAGAGACTATTTCGATGATGGATTACCATTAGGAAGATGATTTACGAGACTGTGCAAGTAGAACCGGTCATCTTCTGCAAAGTGAATAGACGCGCAACTTTTGAAGCGTTCTTGTAAATCTTCTACGCCACTGAAGGCTGTGAAACAGAGTAAGGAATATAGAATTATTAGAAATAGACAAAAGTCGAAGTTTCCTTCCCTGGAAAGGAAGGTCAGAACAGACTGGTCTCCTGAGTTCAATATTCTCGAGCCAATCTACTCGACCAGCTCTTCTCTGCGGATAATACACACACTTGTACCTTCGTGGAAGCAAAAAGAAAGAATAATGACGAAGCAAAAAATCGTTACGCAAATAGGATGCTCATTTAAAAACATGTTTGTCTATGAAGATTCCAGCACAGAGGAATACTAATGCGCATTGAAAAGAGGCAGATTTTACCACCTTTAAACTATAGAAGAAAAAGTGGCGCGACGCGGTGGCTTTTAAAAATACGAGCACGTAGCAATGCGGCATCGGCTGCGAAAAGTGTTCGGGGAGAGGAGAGGCGGCGATAAAGTGAAACTTGTTGTTCGTTGAACCCTGGCGTTTCAGAGGGAATTTTAGGTAGCCTGGAAACACCGTTTCGCGACATCCCATTTAGAACGGCTTATGAATCATATTAACGTGCTCTCTGCAGTGGGGTACGGTGGATGTAGGGCACGCTGCGTGTGGGTGAACGGCAGTGATGTAACTCGTTTCTTTCCCGACGACCCCTCGTTCCTGCCGTACGAATTCTAAGTTTCGTTGTCACCAGTCGCCTTGCGAAATCGCGAACTTTTATTCGAGCGGAGGTAGCCCTCGGTTCTGAATAGACGGATATCAGGCACAAGTGGCTTCGTAGGTGTAGTAGGTTACAAGATTGTCCAGCTGTCCACGCTCGTTCCTCCTTATCATCGCTCATTAGAAATTCCAAGCACTCCCACGGCAGCTCGGGCCGGCCGTATGTGCACGCGATTGCTGCGGCGGATTCGCAGCCAGGAATTCCAGATTATTAAGCTGCCGCGTGTGGAAACAGCAGGCGCGTATCCGCGATTGCAAAACTCCCGCTGGAGGCGAACTGTACCTAATGGCTCTTCAGCGTTTAGTAATCTCGTGTCGGCGACACTCGAGGTCTTCTTCCAACTCTGCTGAGAGGATGTGTTGAGATCGAGTGGAAGGTCTGCAGTAGGGCTGTTCGAGTACTCGAGTATTCGAGTAGCTTGAAATTCGGACCGAGCCGAGTACACGAAAAAAGCGAGCGGCTCGAATAGAACCGAGAACGCGAATTTTTTCGAGCAGCTCGAATAGAACCGAGAACACGATTTTTTTCGAGCGGCTCGAATAGAACAGAGAACTCGATTTCTTTCGAGCCGTTCGAAAAAAATCGAGTTCTTGCTTTTCTTCGAGCTACTCGGTCCTTTCGAGCCGCTAGCTTTTTTTCGAGTACTCGGCTCGGTTCTGTTCTTCGAGCCGAGTCAGGCTCGGCTCGCTTTTTCCGAGTACTCGAGTCTGCAGGAATCCTTGGACTCCAGAATGGACGCTCCACGTGGATTATTGGAGTGGAATCAGAGTTGGGCGTTATCCGAATAAGTTTTTATAATTTCGAATAATGCTCAACTCCGAGTGAAATGTCGAATTTAACACGGATTTTCGAATGCGACTAAATATTAGTTACACTAGATTTTCTGCACTTTCGGTTACTTTCGTCTGTCTAACTTTCTGCTCTGCTTACTCCGTGGTACGTTTCAACGACGCAGTGCCAGTCGATCGAAAGCTGTCTTAAATTGAATCAGGAGTGACGTGCAGACGAGGGTGTGTCTCTTCGCGACAGACTCTGCTCGCTTTAACCAGACCTCGCCTCGCGTTGATATTTCTCATCAAGGTACTCGCTCGATTTCCCGTATCGCGTTTAAAATTGCCTCAGGGACCTCAACGGATACGGCTATTTCGCCACAGTTGTGGTATCTTTAATCTTCCACAGTCAATCTCTCTGGAATCGATGACATATTCAATCTACAGACACATATCTCCCTTCGACGCACCCAGTCCAATTGGCAGATAGCCCAGAGTCTCGTCCCATCGATTTTCTGCATTGTTCTTCGGCGCGTCCTCTGCCGAATAGCCGAAAATTCCGGGCTATCGGTTCTGGGCACCGTTCTCGGGCGCATTTCCAAGTAGATAACCAAATACCATTAGCTGACCAGCGGCCGTAGCCGTGATGGAAAACACCGGTTCTCGTTAGATCACCGAAGTTAAGCATCACGGGGCGGTGTACTGGGGAAAGATGGGAGACCACCTTTCTCCCGGTGCGCTGCTGCTGCTGGGACCCGAAGGAGAGACGAGCGATAAAAAAAAATGGAACTATAGTTCGTTGGGCAATATAAGCAAAAATAAGCTTGAAACGCCATCCAGCTTAAAACACAGGAAAACAATAAAAACAAACAAACAATATCATTAGCTGTCGATTTCTCTTGAGCAATTGAAATCGTCCAGAGAAGAGCCGCGCTCGCTTCAAGCTTTTACCTCGCGCGACACCGCGATACAGGGTGACGTCAAATATATGAACGGCACCGTGGCATGATGTCACCGCGTATTTTTAAAGTCCCCGCGGTGTGAACGTTTCGCGCGAACCACGAAATCTTTTAATCAACCGTCTTTCGCAGAGTTGTGCATCGTTATACAGCATCTGGACGCATCATGGTAACGCGATCGAGCTTCTTGGGGACGCTATTCCAAAAGAGTAATTCGAATTCGATTCATACGAATGAATGAGCCTCGTCGAAGCGTATCCGATCGCTGGTCGGCTAAATCCCGAGCCTCGTTTCCATTCTAAATCATCCTCGAACGCCATTGTCACGCGTACTCCTCCGCGAACCCCCAATCGAGCACGTACCGTGACGTTTAAACGAGACTAATGAGAGCAGCGAGAAAGGCTGATTAATATTTCCGGAAAAGACGAGAGTCATCGCGCCCGCGCAGCGAGTAAAAGTCACGCCAGGGCTGTGACAAATTGATACGCCTTTGGTACGGTGTGATTGCATCGTTCTAATATATACAGAGGGCTTTTCGAAAGCGGTTGTCCAAAATTTGTTCAAGGTTTCAATTATTTAAAGTCCTCGGTTTTACACGTGACCTCGTAGACACTAGAACAATAATTATCAAAGTCTCGGACTTATCCTTGGTCCTCTAAGTCCACAACAATACGGCTACCAATTTCACGCGGTCATTTTTGACTCATCCCATATTTTCGTCCCACGATGACATCAGCTCGGATACAAGAGGAGGGCGTATAAATCTGCATGAATCGTGCCCGTCAAACCGTGTTTTTCATGCAGTCGAAATAGTCGTAATTACTCATCGGCTCGAAGAAAGTGGATTACGCTAATCACGCCTTCTTTTGTTGCCAGCAGTTTCGCGATATGGATGGAAAGTTGTTTGCACGGCGAGCAAATCGATCGGCTCCTCTGCCAGAGATAACCGCAGTCTCAGGCTTTTCTAACGGTGAATTGTTTCTCGCAGAAGCAACCGGAAATCCCCATTCTTCCACGCGATTGTAATTCGCAGATAGATGGTAATTTATCGACGCCGCGGACAGCCGATGGATTTCACGTTCAAAACAACCGATAATTTAATGAAACAGTTGCCTTTATCATCTGCTACTCCTCTTGGAGATGAATCATTGAGTTCGAACGTCACTGCGCTCTATTCTGGACTCGTGATCCAGTTTAATACGGTTCGAGTGTCCTGAGAGTACAACTTTAATGCAAAATTAATCCTGTCGTGAAGACTCACGTCTCAGTGACAAGTTGCGCCACATTTCTTAATTATTTCCTTAACGTGTGGCTACATATGTACAGTAGCCGACAAAATAGTTACCACTTTTTGGATTTGCTTTATTTTTGTTATCCTTTAACATCAACTTGGAACTGTGGTATGTGTTTAATATGCATATACCGATGGATAATTGAAAGCTATATAAAACCCAGTTAAAATTGAGTTTATGTAACTAACAAAAAAAAAAGAAATTTTATGACATTGAACGGGATAACACATTTTTGGGGCCGACAAAGGAGTTACCACTTTTGGTATTCTTTTAGGCCGTCCTAAAAGCAGAAGGTGCCCTCACGAAATATCAGATTCTTTATCACTTTTCAAAAGTGGTAACTTTTTAACAATTTCAAAAGGGTGTTTTCGTGTTTAATGTTGTGCAGAGCTTTTGTTTACTAGTAAAATAAATTCAACTTTAACTACGTTATATACAGTTTTCAATTCTCTGTCAAACTATGTATATTGGGCACATGCTGCAGTTTTGAGCTGATGTTAAAAAATAATAGAGGTAGAGTGGATCGAAAAAGTGGTAACTTTTTTGTCCGCTACTGTACATCAATCTGTACCCACTGAGGTGATAAAAAGATGCAGTACTACGTCCAAACATTCTAAGTTCAGCTTGTGGGGTGGTATATATGGGGTAAAGTGAGCTGAAGTAAAATATGATCTTTAATTAAGGATGTAACTATTAAATTAACTTTATCAGAACTTTTAAAACATTTAATTATTGTCTTCAGAAAAAAAGTTTACCCCAAGGCTCACTTTACCCTGGTGTCCCATACTGCATCCATCGACTCCATATTCAGCTTACAACCGTAGCATTTCATGAAATGCTTATAACTCCGCCTTATAGCCGACATAACGCTACCAACATTCGCCACCTACAAACCTCGCAGACATAACATCGAGTCAACGGTCTTGCGCCCGTTAAAAACCATTTACGTAACCAAACTGATGCGATTCTCGGCCGCAGCTGTTACGGCTACACGTGGAAAAAGCTCGCGCAATGGCGTCGGTCGAGCGGTTTTACGATCTCCAATCATCGTGCCGCCTACCGTCACGAACCGATATCGTCTCGCCTTCCATCGTCCCGACGTCGCCAGAAACTTTCATCCGCTTTGCCTTCGTTTCCCCGCCTAATTGCGATCACCCACGCGATGCCACACCACCGTGGATCACGGCATCGACCCAGGACACGTCGCTTCCCGCGATCCGCTCGCCGATTAAACGCAGAAACCGGATCGCGTTTTTGCGCGAGCGAGGATAATTGAAAAGTGGACAGGCCGCCGGTGGAAGAAGACGCGCCGAAAGCTCCATTAACTCCGCTGAAAAGCGGCTGGAAATTACGATCGGAACGTCCTCGAGCGCGCGTAAAACTGTTTAATCGCGACGAATCGCTGCGACTCGCTCAAGGGAATCGTCCGCCGCGTAGCGCGTCGCTTCTTCACCGCCGATTATCCGCGCCGCGCTGACAGGGAGCAGCCGCGCACTGCCCACCGAACGCTTCTCTCGCATGTGCGAAAAGACGGGCGGTGTAGACGGAGGTCGGCAGCTAACGACTCGGGCGATCGACCGCACCTGGTTCGACCGCTTCCAGTTGGCGAGCCGCGTCTGAAAGAGAAGACCTTCACCCCGATTCGATACGCGCGTAAGTGCACTCCGACAAGTGCTCGGACGGCCTTTTTCTCCAGCTCCCGTTTTTCGCTCGCATACGGTAACCGGTGTGCTAAGCGGCTCTTTGAGTCACGCTTTACAAGCCCCACGAGCGGATTACGCGTGTAGCGCGCCATATTCTTGCGCTACGTGCCCGGCCTCGCGATCTGGCCCAACTCCATTAACAAGTTCGCGCCGCCGGGCCCCTCGGCTAAAGCCGCGTATTCACCTGCGCATTCGCTCCGAATATGCATTCGGCGCGCACCGATTTTTCGCTCGTCTGGTGTTAGGCGCGTGTTCGGGCCGAACCGCTTGTTGGCGGTCCGTCAAAGCGCGCATTCGGGTCCGAAACAATACCATGAAATGGACGCCGCAAATTTCACTCAACCTCGAACGCGCGCTGAGCTCCGAACGGGCACAAAATCGGTGCGCGCCGAATGAACGTTCAGGGCGAATGCGCAGGTGAATACGCGGCCTTACAGGCGACGAAAGTGAGCAGAGAAGAGAGCGAGGATCCGACAAACCTGCCGATGATTCCAGAAGAGTATTTCGTCGATGATAGTGCAAAACCGCGTACGAGCAGTTTGTAAATACCGCGTATCTGCAAAAGTAGCAAAATTCAGATTTCGTGCCCACGGTTGCCAAGCACTGTTTCACTTTTTTTTTAAAGTTAGGCCATGTGAAATAGCCAATAGGAAGCCGCCTTTTTACCAACGGAACCAGCAGGTACAAGGATACCGTGAATCTGTCTCTCATAGCAAGTTGGCGACAAAACCGCGCATTTACAGAGAAATCAGGTGAAGCGACGGCACGTTTGGTGCGTGAACGTGACTTTACACAGAAATCAAGCATTTTTATGATGAATTGATGTTAGTATTTATTACAAGGACTGCCAAAACTGTCCAAAGTTCAGTCAAAGAAAACCCCCTTGAAATGGCTGAAATATCAAGTTTTTTCATCCTCCTGTAAAATCGGTAAAATGCAGAACCGCGGTATTTACAAACAGTTCATACGCGGTTTTGCACTATCATCGACGATTTCCCTATTATTCTAACCTGGCCGTTCCTAGCTTCCTCCCTTACACCAATTTCATCATGGCGGAATCGATCGCAGCGAAGTAGCGATCGAAATCGATTAACCGCAATTTTTTTCTCACTCCCACGAGCTCTAGACACCCGGCAATCGACTGTTCTCGGATCAGCTAGAAAGGCGCGGATCATAAAAGAGAAATCGCATTCTTTCGCGGTGGATAATCGAGATTCTGTGCTTCTCGTAAAACTTCGTGCGGAATGGAATCGCACCGAATCTCAGCCGTTTTCACAGTTGGTTATTCTCAGTCGTTCGGCTCTTTGATCGCCGGTGGAGCGCAAACAGCCCCGCGATTCAAGCAGAGTCCGGAGACATCCGCGCCGGGAATGTTTATCCCTCGATCTTCGCTTCTTATTGGACAGAGAAATGCCACTTGGCATCCAATTAGCGCGCGGGATTAGGAACGATAGGGATCGACCGGCTCTTTTGAAAGGAATTACCCGTAAGAATGCGTTACCGCTTCCTGGAAACGGCAAATAGAGCAGGGATCCGAGCACGGGAGCCGTTCCACTCTATTTGCTATTAATTAGCCCAGCGTTTTCTCGGCAGAAGCCCGAACAGAATCCTGGGATCCTTCCGCGAGCGGGGTAGGAAGTCCTTTCTAGGCGATCGCCCACGGTGAGAGCACCGGTTCGCGCGGGACTTTTACCTTCGACGAGTGAAAGACTGGTTGCTCGACGATCGTAGATAGAACGCCGACCCGGCAAGAAGTTCTCCTTTCTCCGCGCGGAAAGAACGCGTGCCGCGGGCTTAAAAGTCGCGGGTAATTAGGCCCCGACGGTGGGACTCGATGCAGGAAGACGTTCGAGGCGAGCTCTTCGCCCGGGCCCGATTAAAAACGGCGGTAATACATACCGCCGCTGTTCGAGCCGAGATTGCGATCTCAAGCGGCTGGATAGTTCCTGTCCCAGGTTACGGATCACAGGGATCGGGAAAATGTACGAGCGCTCGCCGTGACGTGATTATTTCTCTGTTGCAGGTAAAACGTTCTGCCAGTCTTGCAAGAAGAAGTGCAGCGGAGAGGTGTTACGAGTGCAGGACAAGTATTTCCACATAGGGTGTTTCAAGTGCGCCCAGTGCAACACGAGCTTGGCGCAGGGTGGCTTTTTCGCGCGTGAGGGCTCTTACTACTGCACCAAGGTACTGAAACGTATAAATAAAGGATAAAAAAAAAATACCGCGGCCAATAAGAAAATAGGGCAGGCAGAAATGAAGCTCGGAGAGGCGCGGGTATTTGGAGCGCGTAATGCACCCGCGGTAAATAAAGGCTCGCGTTTCCCTGCCTCGAGCAGATCCTCGCGCGGAATTTGAAAAACACCGGTCGAAGGACGCCGTTCGTATCCCCCCCAGAGATATATTTTGCAGCGGTTTTGCACGATGTTCTGGAGCTTTTCTAATGTTTCAGGATTACAGAGAACGCTGGGGCACCAAGTGTGCCGGCTGCGGAGAGTACGTGGAGGGCGACGTGGTGACTGCCGGCGAGAAACACGCGTTCCATCCGAATTGTTTCCACTGCCAGAGATGCCGGCAGCCGTTGCTGGGTCAAGGGACGAAAGTGTCCCTCGTTCAAGGTGGGTTGACACGGAGATCGTCCTCGGTTGAACGCAGCGGAATGGAAGGGCGTACCTGCGGCGAGGTTTGGCGCGCAACAAACGTTTCATTCATTGCCTTTTGATGCGGCCCGCGAGATTGGCGTACCGGTCGACCCGTTCAAGCAAATTACCACTTGGGTGTATCGCTGCCCCGGATTAACGAGGCTATGCACGCGCGGCCTTGTAACGATTACACGGTTAAACGGCTGAAAACACGTCTGCGCGGGGATACTCGAAACGATGGTCCCTATCGCCCAGCTAAACTGCTCTGCTTCAGATCGCTCCCATTGTCCGCGTGCAAATATTTATGCGCCTCTGCAACGGCCTCGGTTTATCGAGCGTCCCGCGCCGATACCGATGCACTCCGCGTATTTTTAGAGAACCGATCCCGCAAATATACTCGAGTCTTTTTATCGCGTACTTTCGAATTTCGCGAACGCGAATCCGCGGAGGCTGGCTGCGTTGTGCTATCCTCGTTCGCGACGAGAATTTATATCTTTCGTATCGGTGATTCACTGCACAGTGAAAAAATCCGACGACCAGAATTACGGAGCTATTTATACCGTACGCCGCGAAACGGGCAAATCGAACCAGTAAACAATCGCGAGACTACATGCACGCTTGCCGGCGAGTACAAACGATGAATCAGCCGTGGAAGATACGCCCTGGGCCGGGATAAAGGAGACAATAGCGTCGGGTGTGCGTCAGCAGCCGGACCGACGACCGGATCTGTTCAATCTCAACTAACCGCGGGTTGTCTATAGGTCAAGCTCTATGCCATCGATGCGTCGGTATCCCGGTTCGAGAGGCCTCGACGCCGGTTGGCAATAGCGCTGCGACCAGAGGACCCAGCGACGGCACCTCCGACCCCGGTGCTTGCGCTGGTTGCGGAAACCAATTACGAGAAGGTCAGGCTTTGGTCGCTCTCGATCGCCAGTGGCACGTCTGGTGCTTCAAGTGCCACAGCTGCGACACCGTGCTCCACGGCGAATACATGGGAAAGTGAGTAAGATGGCCTCCTCTTGCCAGCCCCTTACAATTAGCCTCGGAGTACTAAGGGTACAGAGGGTTAAAGCTTGGAATCCCTGATATGGGTTTCTTCGTCTTGCCACTCCAGAAGAGTAACTATATTACTAGGGTACAGAGGGTTAAACCTTGCAGTCCCTGAAGTAGGTTTCCTTCCGATTGGTGTCGCGTGAAATTTTCATTGGATGGTTGAATTCGGGACCCGGGTGGTAGAGGAGTTTGACTTTGAAAAACTCCTGATAATCTTCAACGCCATGATGAACTCTGTTGAACAGAGACGGGGTGCCTTACTGCGAGAAAGATTACCAGAAGCAGTTCGGGGTGAAGTGCGCCTACTGCAACCGCTACATCAGCGGCAAAGTGCTGCAGGCAGGCGATAACCATCACTTTCACCCCACCTGTGCCCGATGCACCAAGTGTGGAGATCCCTTCGGCGATGGGGAGGAGATGTACTTGCAGGGTGCCGCTATATGGCATCCGCGGTGCGGCCCGGGGCCCAGCGGGCCCAACGGTATCGTGAATGGACACGGCGAGGCTCACACCCCTCAGCATCGGGAGTCGGAACGGATTTCCAGCAGCGCTTCAGAGATGCAGGTAAGGCGGTGTGCGTCGGACACGGTGAAAAGGAATCGCGATCGAGGGTTGTCCTTGATCCTCGTCCAAGTGGAAACGAGTTGGAGCATCGAGGAGCAGTCGATGGAAAGCGATTGGTCCCTTGAAATGCGATGTTTGATCCCCGTTGAAGCTGCGTTTATCCTCAGCTGTACACCGGGTGCATTTGATTCTCGAACGTTACCTACCCTCGCACACTGAAACAGCTGTTCCCTCCTAGACGCTCTCTATATCTTCCTCGCGAAGGAGGGGCCGTCTCTTTCACTGTATAAGCGCGGTTGGTGCGTAAGAATTAAACGCACTCGGTGTACATTTCATTCGGAACTGGCGAATTGTATAGCTATGTTGTAAAAGTCTGTACCATATCGTGCGAGTGTATATTCGTTGCTACTTGTGTGGATGGTGATTGTTACACTTGTTTCATTCGTGCCGTTGCAACATTATTAAAGGGCACACCATTTTCGCGGTCAACTGTCCGTGAGTTCGATCACGTATCATGGAACTTCGTGGAAGAAGCGTTTCATTGATTCATTTCTTTTTATGCTCAGTCTAACATGTGTTTAGTTGCCACTCTGTGTCTTCACGATCATACAGACGTTCGATAAGTTAAGGATATTAACACTGTTCTAAATTGACACGTGCACGTCGCTCTCAACGTCCGCCGAAATGCATTTTCAGCTGCATCGTACGCTGTCGAACGGCACAGCTCGCACCCCCGTGCATACTGAATTGAGCTTGCCAGCCGACTGTAAACCGATCAATGGGGGATGGGAGTGTTTTAATAAACTCGCGATTGGAACGCGAGAGTTCAGCTTGCATCGTGCTTATTCTGGATTGTTATTGGACGAACGCGACGCCCGTGCGGAACGTCTTGCTGCTCGGTTAATTCTCTGTCGCTGTCCAATTACTCCGAGCAATTTAGTGTAGACCAATCTAGAGCCTAAAGTACCTATCCACTTTTACTGGTAACAGCTTTGTGTATAGCTTAATGTCCACTCTATTCGACGATGTGTACATATGGCTTCCTTTAACCATGCATTGCTCCTTAACGTGTCGTTGTGTCTTCTCCGCACGCTTCGATGTCCGAGTTTCGATATTATATAGATATACATATATACTATACATATATACTTGAACAAACTTTACCATATTTGATTTTATTATTTTTTATTTCTATTATTGCTTCTTCTTAATCGTTGTTTACCTTTTCTTTTCGCACGGTCATTGTGTATAGTTTTCATTGCGGTCACGCACGCCAAGCCTGAACGGATCACTCTGCAGCCCTTACAGCAGCCTCAGTCGCAAGGTATGCCACGTATCTCCTACCACGGACACTCTTTCAAGAAACTTCTGGCTGTCGCTGGTCCACCGTCACGGAAAAACTAGACTTAGAAAGGAGCTCTCCACCTAACCCTGGCTCTTTCGAGATTCTCAGAGCTTTCACGGTCTGCGTTCTAGCAGATGGATATTGCTCAAGGCTTCGGAGCGTGCACCGTGTCCTTTTGGAAGCTTCGCGAGATACGTACTCTATTGACAGCTGAGAGCTGTTCGCAAGCTTTGCATCGATGCGTCTGTACGTACAGTATATGCAACAGTACCCTTCCAAAAGGGCAGAGCCGAGGAGCTGGGAAGCCTCGAGCAATGCAAGCTCACCGGTTGATCCCCCCGCCGATCAGCGCGTTTCTTGGAAGGGTGTCGAGCGCAATTGAGTTTTTATCTTCCTTTGCCGAGCACACAGCTAAAGTTAACGATACGACAGACGCTCTCACGACACACCACAGTAAACAGCATAGCACGAGTCTAGCCGCGATAATATATGCGTTAATTGCCCCAGTATTACCCCGCGCGAACCGGCAGCCCTGGCCTGATATTGCGGGAGTACGGGCGCGGCGCATCCGAGGATGTGTCTAGGATTTACACTTACTCGTACTTGACCGAAACGCCCAGCCAAGGATACTTGAGACGTCCTATTCAGCCGTACGACAAGCCTCCGACTAGCCCGCACTTTCATAGGCCCAGCTGTGAGTCATCTATTTCTCTTCCTATCTCTCATTTTCGGCGCGGGATCGCCGTGAACCCGCTCCCGCCGCGCGGAGCCGATAAGAAAGCCTGCTCCAAGTAGCGAAGATCGGCGACGGGCACGCCGCCACTGTAAATCGTGTCGTCGCGGTATTTTAGCGTCACGCTCGATAAGGAGCAGCGGAGGGCGCAGCAGCCGATCAGGAATGCGAGCCCTGGTCGACGCTCTCAGCGAGACCAGACCCAAGTCGCCGGCCAGCCAAGTAGATAATGACGAGCCAATAGAGCTGGCGCATTATCCGGACGCCATGAAGCCGCCTCCTGGAGCTAAACCGCCCATCGAGAGGGACGACTTCCCCGCGCCCCCTTATCCTTACACCGATCCCGAGAGGCGCAGACGATGGTCCGACACGTACAAGGTACGCAGCCACAGATTCCCGACCTACTACCGAGCGCCGGTCTTTCGCGGTTCGATGACGAGATTCGATCGTTCAGGGTGTGCCTGCGTCCGACGACGAGGACGAGGTGGACAACAAGGGGTACATAAAGGAGGTGGAGGAGAAGCTGCAGAAGGAGCAGGACGAGCTGAGCAAAATCGACACCGGTATAGCGAAGGTGTTCCTGCACGACCGCGAGAAGGACCGGGAGAACTTGAGACACAAGGCAGCCAACGTTGATCCTAGGAACGCATCGAGGACACCGTCCGCCGCCAGGGAACCGACCTATAGACTCCGATACGAGAGCCCCGTTGGCGCATGTAAGTCACTGCGAATTGTCTAATTTCCTGCATCGTGGGTGGGAAGGATGTAACGTACGAGCTTGAGGGACAATCGAGTAGTAGAGTGACAATGAGACACGATGCACCGAATGTACTTTGTGGTACTCGTTATGGGACTCTGGAGTTTCCAAATGTTCTTATAATTAAGGTAGGGTCATTCGGGGAAATATGCCACAGTTATCTTTGAAACGCGATATCTCGCAAGTATAAGTAGATACAGGGGAAAAGATATGAAAGTGTAACTAATTCTGTGTATTGCCTAATAAGTAGAGATATGTTACTTTTGTGATTCAATGAGAAACGTACAAATACAAAAGTCCTCGAAAGTGGCACATTACCCAAGTGGTGGGTAAATATGCCACAAGGTCTGAGGTAATATGTCGCAAGCTATGAAGTGCGAACTAATCACTCAAATTTTTCAGAATCAACAATATTTTAAACTATTCAAGCTGGTAGTGTAACTAATAACAAATATTTGAACCCAATGAAACGTAAAATATATTTGAGAAAAAGCTATTTTTCACAAACTAAACAGTTTACAGCCCCCAATCTCTACGCAGTCTTCATGGACCCACTTTTTGCAACAAGTAGTTTTTACCAAGTCACGTTTAGGTCCTTTTAGACAGAATCCCCTGAGCTCCAGATGTTGTATAAATTAATTATGCTACTATCTAGTCTAGATTCCTCCCGCCCACAATGATTTCGTATCCAAGAAACCGAGTTACAGCTTAGAGTGTATTTCTTCTCCACAGCGCCGTCGAGAAATATAGATCACGCCCGGCCCTGGGAGGACGACGACGGTTTCAGTTACAAATCGAGCGGCCCCAGTTACAACGGTAAGCCTCTTGAGCCGGGCAGATAGTCCGAATCGAATCACTTTTTTTTTTTATCATGATCGTCTCATTAACATAAGTGATAATAATATCATCTCATACATGTCCACACGTTCGCACATGACACTAACATAACCACTCTACCCGTTTGAAGTAACATCGAGCCGAGCATTAGATTCCGAGGCGATTAGAGGGGGTTGGGCGAAGCGAGAAACGGGCCCCGTTTCGTGCCAGATAATAGGAAAGAAAGGTTTGCGACGTGCGAATGTTGCTGTTGTAGGGGGAAGGGTGCCGTGCTCGATTAACGAACGATAAAGCGAGCGCGTGCGTGACTCGAAGCAGGATGTTTAAGTTTTTTTTTTTAAGTGGCATAGCACCCCGAACACCCGCACACACTGGGGCGCCCATTAACGTTTTAACCAGGTGATGTATGTTCCGCTTCTGCATGTGGCCGGCGTGTATATACCATCAATGTGCTTGCCTCTACTTATCGTCTCTCTTGATCATTCGTCCTGTCAGTATCATGCCAAACAGTATACGTCGAAGATGATCCTTCGAAGTAGCCGTATGTCGATATATATCCCAGCTCTCTCTTCCATTCGTGATCATACCGTTGATTACCCTAGGCTACATTTTGCTGCTCCTATCGCATGGTACTACTACTACTATCGTCTCACTCTTCGCAACTGTTCATCATACACGAACACACATTGATAAGCAGTATTTATACATCATTCTCTCATATCTTTTCAATGTTTCGTGCCTGCAATGCTGGAAGATGCGATACACTCTTTAAGTCTCGTAGACGTGTAACGTAACTCTTTCCTTCGCGTGACAATCACGTCCCCTTCGCCTTTGCACATCTTCCTGTGTCCTGCGCGGAGCGAAAGAAGTAGTGGCCACGGCTCTCACAGATGAATTTATATAGAATTCGTCTCTCCGTCGAAATTTACTCGATAAGGGGTCGTTCTTAAATTACGGAAGGCTTCTTGGGGGCGGGAGGGGGTCGCGAATTTCTTACGTTTTCTTACAAAGGGGGAGAGGGAGTCAGGTAGCATCTTACGTAATAAGAAACCGAGTTAAATGAATTATATTAACCTTTAAGGGGTTATGCTTACCCGTGAAGTCTGAAAAAACATGTATATTCGGGAATTTTAGGGGGAAAACTTTAGGTTTTTTAAAACAAACCTTTATGTATTTGAAAGTGTACATGTTAAATTACTTGTAGAAAATTTCGCGATGGAAAATTCCATAAATATTAAGGAAACTGAACATTTTTAAAATAAGTACAAATATTTATTTACCATTTTAATTATACATTTTTTGTGAAAATTCGAAAACCGGATTAACCGGTTTTTTGGGAATAGTGGAATTCGAGAACCGGTTTTTTCAAAAGTCGGTTTTTGTATAAACCCTAGAGAGAACCGTTTCCTCGTAAAGAAGATCATACCTACCCCTCCAGCTTTTTACCTTCCTGCCAAGTGGAGCCTATTCAACCTTCACTTGCCAATTTAAAATAAATCTCTGCGTTACCAAATCCCCACCGATGATCGATGCGTGAAAGCCGTGCCTGCTTCTTTCACCCCCGGGCACAAGAAGGCCCCGCGGTGCCGAGCAAGGTGTCTTCCAACGTTGGCGGCTTGGTCACTTAAAAATCGGATAGGGATACCGATGAATCTACGGTTAGCCGCCACCGCCACCTGTATCATCGTGTCTCTATTTGTGTTCTTGTGTTTGTGTTGTGTTTGCGCGGGCGGCAGTTGGGAGGTCATCGGCACGTTCCCCGGCTCCCAGAAACTATCCACCCGTTGGTACTCAACGCGCCTTCACTCTTCCAAACGCCGCTAGGCACTATCATTCGGTGAGTCCGTGAACTTTCCAGTTTCCACCTACCGTTGATCTCAAGTCAAGCGAGCCAAGTAAGCGCGACCGCTTCTTTTCACGCGAAAAGAAAAGAAACGAACCAGGGCGAAAGCGAATTTCACCTGGAACCCCCGAAACTCATGAAATTCGCCTTTCCACGCCACGGTGGACCAAAGAAAGACTTCTCAAGAGCAGCCGTCGCGTAAACGAGAGGAATGATCCGACACTCGATTATGTATTTATTGACTTGTCTTCACCGGAGGCATGCTTCTCTCTCTCTTTCTCTCTCTCTCTGTATCTCTCTTTCTCTCTCTCCCTCTCTCTCTGTCTCTCTCTGTTTCTGTTTCTCTGTCTGTCTTTTTTTGTTTCGTAATCTCTAGCTTTTATTGGATACAACGTTTATTGTACTTACACACATACACACACAGGTGCTGGCTTCTTCCGTACGTAAATATATATATTTATATATATTATATATCTATCTATACTATAGTCAATTTCTGTATTGTACACACGTGTTACCATCCGCACACGAGATACGCTTGTGCACCCTCCGAACGTCGGGTATGTTCCATCTTCTTGCCGCGGGGATGCGAGGGAAGTTTGGATCTGACCGTAGAGTCTCATGGGATCGCACAGTAGCAAGTTCTTTTTTTTTTTTTTCTTCGTTCGCCTCTGAGGGATTTCTTCCTCGACACGTTCACTCGCTGCTTGCATTGGGTGCTACTTTCTACCCCGCGTAAAGAATACTTGACTAGCGTGCGAGTGTTACGGAATGGCCCCCTTAAGGTAATCATTACCCCGAACGATTTCTATAAGCCTTCCGTGTCGAGTGACAGCCAGCCCCCTTGTGCAAGTGAACGTGCTCGCGAGAAGAAGGCTCAAGAAAGCGGACAGGCGATAGTCCCGGTAGAAAGGTAGGGGCGTCCTCCCTCGACGATTCACCCCCTGTACACGATCGGCTCCGTAACCAAACCACTCCACGTATTTATAATATGTGTATCCATACAGACTGCGTTGCGAAAAGAAACGTAATGTTTTGGTGGCGAACGTTGGGCATTCGTATGGGAATGAACGATTCCAATCTTTTCTCCCGTTGGAACTAATTTAAGTAATATATTGCCGATTGACATTTGAAACCAGTTGTGAGCTCCCTTCGGCACATCCCGAAGCCAGGGTACGGTCTGGCACCGCGAAGTCACACCTTCTCCTCGACCGGCGGTTCTGTATCTGCTCTCCCTGTAAGTCTTGCACAATCGCGTCACAATCGACGACTAAAATCGTCTCTCTGTTTCTCTTTCTTTCTCTCTATCACTCTCTATTTCTCTCTATTATATATATATATATATCTCTCTCTCTATATATATATCTCTCTCTGTCTTTCACTCTCTCTCTCTTTCTCACTCTATCTATCTATCTCTCTATCTATCTATCTATCTATCTATCTATCTATCTATCTGTTTATCTATCTATCTATCTATCTATCTATCTATCTATCTATCTATCTATCTATCTATCTATCTATCTATCTATCTATCTATCTATCTATCTATCTATCTATCTATCTATATATTTATATATTTATCTATCTATCCATCTATCTATCTATCTATCTATCTATCTATCTATCTATCTATCTATCTATCTATCTATCTATCTGTCTATCTATCTGTCTATCTATCTGTCTATCTATCTCTCTGTTTCTCTTGCACCGTTGCTCTACTTAAAAGTGCTGTAGAGATTTATTCACTGTTACCGTTATCTACTGTTATAAGACGCGCGGCGCGCGAACCATGTCCCCCAGGCAGCTCTAAGATTTTACGCTTTTCTGTCGTCTAGGGTGATTATTCGTTCAGTGGGATGGGCGACAAGACGCACAGCACCGATTTCTCCTCCGGCAAATCGGATAGTGAGTAACGAAACCGAATGGCAAAAGACACCGTTTCCACACCGTTTATCTTTGCAGCATCCGTCGAACTGTTCGACCTGTACATGCTTCTCTATCGAGTAGATGTGCTCGTGGAACGGAAGCTCGCAGGCGATGCCGAGCGTCCGCCATAAGTCCCACGAGCACGCGACACCGTTTTTTTTTTTTTAGTCTCTCTCTTTCTCTCTTTTCTCGATCGCTACGATCAGTCTCGGCTTTAATACCTGAGCATGCTTTACTAAATGCATCCTCGCTCTGTAACACACGACACACACGTGCCGCACTGTCACTGCCTCCTCGACGCCGACGGTGGTACCACCGACCGTGTACGGAGCCGCGCGATCGATCGCGCCACGATAAAAACGTTCAGGCCCGATCTCTGCCGCGGCCAAGTGACAGTCTCCTCTTCTACACAGTAACGTGACACCACTACGAACATTATCTTTGATCATTGAGAGCTGACACGTGCCCGCGTAGCTTCTCTTCAGACACTGGTCTCCGGTCATACTGTATAATACGATCATCGGACATTCGCTTCTGGCGATCTCGTCGAATCGATCATGTTCCTGGTCGTCGAGCTTTCTTCTCTTTCTTCTTCTGTTTTATTTCTTGGCTTTTGCGGATGAAGGTACAGATTGTTTGTTGTATGGATCATTGTGCTCCCCGTAGACCGGCACGGAACATGACCGATCGGATAGAAAGAAAGATCGTTAAGTTTTAACATAACGAAAGTGGTTTGTGCAACATGGTTTGACGATGGTTTTCTTTCCCATTTTTTTTCCCGAATTTTAGTATCGACAGGCAGCATCACGGATGTGGATCGACGGGCACTGGTATGTACCACAGCCCCATACTACTCCCGGCGAATTAGCATGGTTTGTAGCTTGTTTTGCATCTCAATTAATTTTAGCCGCATTACGAGCGCGTCGATCGTAGAATAGGCGTCCACGAGAATCGAGCACGAAGCTCTCGTAGAAGCGGGAAACACGATTAATAGCCGAACCGATCGATCCAGTACATGATGATTGTACATACGTAATTACGTGGCGGTTCTCGCTCCTATTGTAATGTAAAATAATATTGTACATACAGCCGTTGTACACTTTTGTTTGCGCATGCTTGCTGTACATTTGCTGCGGACTTCTTGATTGATTTATTCCGTTATTACTTTTCGTTGGCATCACGTGCATATTGTTTTACTTTTCTTGCCTTGAACTTTGCATATTTGACTCTGACCAAGAGATCGTCGCGTTGCAATGATCTGCGATCAGCTTCTCTTCGATCAGTAGACACTAAGATAACTGGTAGCCTCTCGTTCACGATACGATAACACGATGTGAGTTTCCCGTGCGACCGAGGACAATTAACGATCGTTAAAGTGCCACGAGCCTCGAAGCGGCTCGCTTCTTGAATGACCCGTCGATATTCTGACCGCGTGGCCCACGAGTGTTCACGTCACTTGACTGCATAACGCCTCTGCATCCGAGTTGCATTTCTTGCATAAACTCTGCGCACACGAAACGGAACTATGTCTAAACTGAAATCGGTGCATGGCAGTAGATTACGCGTTCTGCGTTCGCTTCGTTCCCATCTTCGATCCGTTCGATCACCGTAACGGCGGCTAGAAATCCGATCATGCAAGTCTCCGGGACCATTGCACGAACGGGCTAATCTGCGAGAGTGAGTTGAAGGAATTAATGATTACTAATAAATTGCCAGTTCCCGTTACCCGTTTCAGTCTAGCTATAGTTCTGTCTCGCGTTGATCCCCGTTCAGCAGACGCATACCGGGATATCAATGACAGTTCTGTTTTGCATAATGAGCCATTAATGAACGTGGCGTTTTTCGCTGATTCCCTTTTTCTTTTGCTACAACGTTGCGTCTTTGTACAGCGACCGGATCGACCATCCGTCGCGTTGTTAAAGGAAAGCTTCTCGCACGGGATTAATCTGCTGGTGGAGTCCTTTCTGAATCATGCAAATTGCTGGGTACACAATCTCCCCCACCATAAATACATTAGAACGAGTCTTCTTCTCAAAAAGAATATTGTTAACACCTGAGATTCTGTAGGAGTCTGAATTGAGACAACTCCTGCAAGCTTAATGGATCTCGGATAGATACTTCACCGTGCGAGGGACTTTGTTTAACAAGTGCACCGCTATTAACGCTGATCACGTGTTAGATGAACCATGTATTACGGTGACTAATGTTCGAATGGTGCTTCAGAATGATGGTGGAATGCTTCCATCATCCACCACGTACACAGGTGGCCTAGGTTCGGTGGTCGGAAGTCACGGGGGCCATCATGTGAGGAGATCGTTGCCAGACATGGGTACTGCGCCATCCGAACCACCCAAACTCTACCCATACCACTTACTTATCATCACTAACTATAGGCTGCCCGCCGACGTGGATCGTTGCAACCTTGAAGTAAGTAATTACTATAAAAGCCCGCGGCGTTAATGGCTGCAATAGCGTGGACTTCGAACGCCCGTAGATTCAAGTCCAATCGATCCACACTGCCCACTCAAAGGAGCCCTGTCTCCGTGGCGGATTTAACAGAGGGGCCGATGAGCAGTTGCCACCTGGGCCCCTGCACAGAAGGACCCCCAGGGCCCCATCTTTAAAAAAAAATTATGATTATATCCAAAGTATATTTTATTCTGTATTATTACACTGAGCCTGTTTTTAGTAAACTACCGCTTTGTTTCCCCTAAAAATGGGCCCCTGCTCAGAAGCCCCCCTAGGGCTCTGTCTTAAAAAAACTTATGATTTTATCCAAACACTATTTTTCTTCCATACTTTTCTGTACGCTTACCCTATTTTTTTAGTAAACTACCTGTTTATTTTCCCGAACAAATGGGCCCCTCGGAACGTTTGCCATCTGGGCCTTTTTTCTTAAATCCGCCACTGCCCTGTCTAATAAATTATTTCAACCACGAAGAACTCTAAATTGCTGAATCAATTAAACTATCCCTTTTCCTTCTATCTATCAGGCGTTAATAATTCCTTGAAGTTTGCGATATGGACACAGGCAAAGGGCTAACTTTCGCCAATGTCGTTTATTTTCCAGCGACACCTTTCCGACGCGGAATTCGAGGCAGTCCTACAATGTGGCCGCGCAGAGTTCTACAGACTACCGCAATGGCGTCGCAATGAAATCAAAAGACGCGCCCGACTGTTTTAACCAGCGTTCGTACTATTTCTTCACCTTTCGAGCGTGTCACGACCGTGTTACCACCGTGGCACAGAGTGTACATTCCTTCTGCGCGCGGCAGGTGTACCACGGAACGAGGAGGAGCACGCGTGCCCGCCACCGGCGATCCGCGTCCGCCTATGATCGCCAAACGCCCCGTCGTCGCGTACAAGAGAAAGAAGACCCGGGGGATCTTCGGTGACACGCTGATACACACGCAAAGAAACGAACACACGGACACGCGAGCGCGCATTCACACAATAAGACACACGTACACGAAAGCACTGCCATTTGTCGTCAATTTTGTTCTCTGAGCAACGAATCCGTAGGCAGCTTGGCTACGAGACCCCGCCATCCTTGTGACTTCGGCGCTCCTGTCGGGAGAACGTTTCGCTGCTCGTAACGCGCTGTCTGCTTCTATGATTAGCAGGGACAATCTGCTGTAAATGCGAAATGAATGGGGGCGAAGTAAAGTGAGGTTTGAGAACATTCATAGAGAATGTTGGATCCGATGGCAGAGGGTTATCGTTTACGGAGAGACGCTTAGAGTATCGGTGGTAGAGTCACGAGGGAGAGGATGATTTTCCTGTAATCTAGCAGGTAACGCTGGTCTTCGTGGCCACGAGTATCGCGTCGAGGGGAACGTAAAACGGTAGATGGGTAGGAATGATGCTTCGGAGGGGAACGTAGCCGAATAAGGGACTTGGCATTCGTCTCAAGGTTTTACCATTTTAACGGAGAAACGTCGGTGACGTTTTAGAGCCGCGTGCTCGTTCGTAAACGAATGTAACACGCGCCACGGGGGAACCGTATGAGACATCATACGAAGCGAATAGTAGGGAATGGAAAGGATCGGTAATACTCGTAATGTACACGTACGTTGTTGTAAATAAACGAGGAAGATCGTATCGGGCGATGATGGAAGCAACGGAAGTGCGAAAAAGCGGAGTATATATGTATACATACGTACCATTTTGAGAATTCGCTTGAAATCACAGACACACTTACTATTTGCGAAAAGGGTTACAACACGAATGCGCTACTATTATAGGAGCTATCATTATTATTATTAATTTTTAACTATTATTATTATTATTATATTTTACTATAAGCAACATGAGAAATTTAAGGTGTAAGTAGATAGGAAGTCCAGCTTGCCGAGTGACGTAATTATATGTCGTCGAATTTGCATGCTGTTTCTCTATTTTACCATGTTAACAGGCAGCGTGCCTGTTAATTACAATAAATTGTACAGGGTGTTCGTTCTTTTCAGGTGAAACCAAGACACGATGATCCCTCGTTCGAAAATGAGCGGGAAGTGAGCGAATATACCCGCGCGAAAGCTTCATTCTGTAGTTTCCACTCATTTCTGGACGAGGAGCCAGCAGCATTCGGTTTCACCGCGTTTCGTACAAGATACCCCGTATAATATTCCTCTTACCTACTTCTCTGACTCGCATCGACTATACAAAAGCGCTCTGCAGTGCGGGCGAATGTTGTGCAAATATCGCGAAGCGTATATCCTTATCCACACGTGGATAGAAACTAAGGAACGACGGGAGAAGGAGGGGTGAAATGATATTTACGAAGGCGGTTCTACTCCACAGGGGCACGTCACGTGGCAAGCTGCGAATGCTCGCGAGGAAAACGAGTAGAGAATGTTCGATCTAACGGCGAGCCGATGCTAATTGTCGTATAGTTCCGTGGAACGTAATTGTACGCGAGAGACACGGTCGTCACGACGATTATAGCATCGAGAGGACACCTATGTGACCACGCGAACAACGCGGGACATTTAGATCGCACCGGGTGCCCCAGAAACAAGTCACCCGACTGTGCAAGGCTATTTTGTGGTCGTTCGTACTTCACGGGAGTAGAGTGAACTCTGGAAGCCGGGGCGCTTGTGTTCTAGGGCAGCCTGTGCATTTTCCACGTGCACGCGGGGGTGTGTGCTTGGAGAATCGCGTTTCACTGTACTACAATTCGCCTGTTACCCTAAGTCATGTGCCTATATATGTATATGTAAATGTCGGCGGACATTCGACACACGCGAGACACGAGAGTCGTTGGTTCTATCTGTCAAGAGCGTACAGCGCACATAGGAAGCTGTGTAAAATCGTGCAATCTCCCTGCGGTATCTCGTCGCCTCGCCGCGAACAAAGGGTGGAAACGTGCTCCATGATCTTTGCCGCACGCGACCGTACAGACGCGCAAAAGACGGAACTGATGCACTCCCACGCGACAAAATGTATTGTACAATACGTACTTCAAGGGGACACGTACAGACACACACATACTGACAGAAACCAGTAAACTGCAATATTTACCTTTGACTTGCAGTGTTTCTATATGGTGGGAAACGTTACGTCGCTAGCCAAGGTTGTTTTTATTTTTTAGTCTACACTTGCCTTCGTTCACCTCTGTCGTACTGCTTCTCTTCATCTTTTGTTTCTTTTTTTTTTTAATTTAAGCCGTATTTTATTTACAACGACTGATCGTAAGCAGACCTAACTGTGACCACAGATCATGGTGCAACGTTGTCGTTTCACGTCGTGCAATGCGAACCAATGTACGTTTCTGTTGTATAGAGCACATCGCTTCCGCTAGTCCCTGAAGTTAAATAAATACAAACCTACACGGAAAGCCGCACGCGTCCCCATAATCACTCTTATCGTTGCATCGACACGCGGTATCAATGGAACCTCAGTCCGCGACACTTCAGTTTCTTTATTTTTCCTTTTTTGGTACCTTTAAGCGAAAGGATTTTATCAAAGTGATACGTTGCGAATACATGTTGATATTGTCTTGTCTCAATGCGAGCTGCATTGGAAGAGTCGTAGATATTATTATAACGCATATCAGCTTGTAATTCGCGTCCGAGCGTTTTGGTTCCTAGCAAGCTCTTCATGTTTCTGTCGGACATGTCTCTTATTACTCTCCTGAAATAAAACCACTTGTCTCAATGTCGCATTTCACCATCGACTATTTTATTCGCTTTCCACGTTAACATGCTATTGTAACACCCAATCTAAGAAGCAGCTCTCTCTCGAAGAATTACGAATCCCTCCAGCACACTGGACACTGGCTCGTACTCGTCTAAAGCCAGCTCTGCCCTCTCACCGGAGGTGAGCAACGTTGGAGTCGTGTGGACGTAACCGCCGGATATGGATTTGGGATTCCCAGCCTTGCCCACCACGTCCACGGACTTGCCCACTCTTACAGACACTGGTAGACTCTAATGCATAATGGATCTGTCTTTAAGTACTACAAACACTCGACTCTCTATCATTATTCGTTTAAATTCCCCTTGATTCCTCCTCAAATACAGGTCTTAAACTTAAAACTGACGCACCTGCAGGTTCTCATCCAAAGTGACCAGCCACCTGGGCTCCATCGCCAGAGCGAGACAGTACATCAGATAATGAGACTTCCCTAGAATCAGGTCCCTGCAATCCAGAAACGCGACTAGGACCACCATCAGCCCAGCCAAGGCAGCATGGTCGAGGACTTTAGACGCGTACCGCAATGGGGATATTGACAGCGTGCCCTGGACCATAGGATTACCAATAATTCATCCACTGTATGTTCAGATTCATCGACAGATTGTTCTATTGATTCGTTACTTTGCCTAGGTGAACCAGGCCCTGGGATATCCGAACGAGGAACAGATGCAGAGGGTTCTTCGCGTGGTAGCAGGCCAGCTGCCTCAACATGGTCGCCAAACGCGCGTTGTTCGTCCCAGCACCGACCAGACCAAGAGCAAAGATCGCGTTGTTGGCCACGTCGGGGTCATTATCGTGGCTGTATTTGTTCAGAACGTCCAGCACTGACAGGTCCGGGGTCGAGAGGGAGGCCAAGCCCAGGGCCAGTGGCATAGCTCGTCTTGCCGATAGGGAACCATATCTTCCAATCTGAAGAAGAATCTCAGATGCAAATGGACTGATGCCAACTGCCACGCGATACGAATACCCTACCCCTAGACTTTTGAGTGTATGGATTCCTGTCAAGGATTTCGCACTTAGGTGTCCCATTAATACTAATCATCCGCGTGGTGGAGAACCTGTTGACTTTAAACATGGAATTCTGTGATAGCGCACCTGCCCAAAGATCCGTGAGTCCTCCGTCCCTTCTCCCAGGCCCACTGCAGCGACCCCCAAAGTAGCTATAGCCTGCGACGACCCTATTTCTCTGGAATATCCGTAACAAGTCAGTGGAAGATTGTTAACCCTTATACAGAATTTTAAAGTTACGCAGATAAGTAAATTGGGGTCAAATTGAGCATACAAAAATAAAACTCAATTCATTTAATTATTAGGGTTTAATATTTTAAGAATTTATTAAATTTCTAGAATGAAAAAAAATTTAAAAATTAAGGAAAGATTATTATTATTAATTATTGACAATTATTAGTTATTTGAGGATATAAAGGAGCTTTAGTCCAAATAATACATTAGTAAACGAGTTGATTTTGAAGCAAGATGACCCAATTTCCTTACAAGGGTTAAACAGAAGCATAGAAGAGTAAACGCAATCACTTCGATGCTCCCTTCTTTTCCTCCGACTTTTCCTTAATATTCTTGGTAGGGGGCTCAGAGGTTCGAGGTTTCGGATCGCAGCAGCAGGGTGCGGGGCTACTTGCTGGAGTGGGGGGCACACTCTCACCTTCGACTGGTTCCGAGCAAATTCGCAGAAGCTCCTGCACGATCAACACGTCCCCCGTGCCAGCGTACGCGCACACCTGGACGTAATCATTACCCTTGGGGTATAAATTATGGATGATTCTTTGGGTGACAGTAGTACTAGCCAATGAGAAGCTCTCGTTTGGTCGCTGAAGTCAAGCTACAGTTGGTCTGTGCTTGGATGAACGGGCAATCAGGAACTTCTATCTGCTAAGTTCTAAGCACCAACGACAGTTTGGAAAGTAAAAGAACATTGCCTGTAACATAGTCTGCGAGGACAATTTATAGGGATCAGGTAGGACCTCGAGAGCAGCCGAGGGTGCGTCTATCGCGTCCCGACAGCCCATGTAGATCATCCCCAGGGATAGCGGTAGGAATCTACAAAAAAAAAACATTCTCGATGCTTCGTTCTCACAGCTACACTGAACAAACATGATAAAGATAGTTTTCTGCAACCTGGAGTAAATACTTGACAGTTCTCCGGGGGTGAACTCTAGCAGTCTCTGCAGAAGCATCGAGGACAAATCAGGATCACAGGAGCCAACGTTTATCAATCCAATTGCGATTGCACTGAGCGACGCAACTTCCATGGTGCCTGGGGAGCATCGCGGTCTGAAAAGATGACAATCTCTAAATCAACGATGGGTATACTCACTTTTGTTGTCCGCCAGGACGCCTGCTAGTAATTCGGTCACGTCGGTCCTCCTTGAACCAGCGTAGGCTAATCCAAGTCCCAAAACAGCCCCGATTCTCAGCGTTCTGCTGTCGGATAGCACGTAATCGCTGAGAAGAGCTAACGCTGGGTCGCATTCGTTACGAACACCACAGTTTACGAGGCCTATAGCGAGCAACGCGCCTGATTTGATGAAGTCCTCGCTCGTGTAGAGGTATCTGTAACGTTCAAGTGTCAGAGCTCCTTCAACTAGGGTAGTTTGTCAAGGTGACGTAAATGGGATGTGATTCACTTGTCAATGGGCACCAGACCACCGTCCACGTCCCACATGTGTATCAGACCTAGGGAGGCGGTAGTTGAAAGCATCCCGCGATCCTGAAAAAGATTTCGTCACTGAGGATGAAGGTTTCATCTTAGCCTCCCTGGCTTCTTTGCGAATGGATCCAAAATGTGAAGTGAATCTACGTTTCGCACCTTATTCTTGTAAACCCAACAGTCCTCCGTGTTCGCCATCAGCTTGTCCTGGCCAAATCCAGCGTGCACAAAGCCAGACACGAAGCTGGACGCTAGATTGGCCCTCGCCGAATCGTGATCCGTGCGCCTCAAAGTGTTTGTCTCCAGCCAGGTCTTGTAAATGTCGTCCGGGTGCTTGGGTTCAAGGATATCGAGCTCCCTAGCGAGCACCTGGAAGTGACCGTTCAAGTGACTGTTGCTCAGGATCACTTCGATGTCCTTGGCATCGTCGCCCTCGTATTCCTTCCTCAGGGGGTTGTCCTGAAGACCGAACTTGTCAAGCTCAGTTGTCTTTTTAGGGTCTGCTGCTGATTTCAAAGTTACCCTTTGCCTTGCGAGCATAAACGCCAGTTGTTTTCGTGTTAAGCTGTCGGGGCAAGTTGCTAAACAGTTGTAGATGAGATCTGAGTCGCTGAGCTGCAGGGCTACTAAGATGGCTTTGCAGAACTCCTCGAACCTCAAGTACTGGCCAGCCACGATTTGCAGTATTTGCCTTTTCTCGGTATCCTCGCTGAACGGTGTAAAGTAATCGGTAGGGTTTATACAAAAATCGACTTTTGAAAAAACCGGTTTTCGAATTTTTACAAAAAAAAATATAATTAAAACTCTAAAAAATATTTATTCTTATTTTAAAATATTTCATCTCATTTAATATTCACGGAATTACTCTATAATAGTGTAAAAAAAACTAAAATTACTAAAATCCGTATAATTCTTCAGTTCATTTAATATTTATGGAGCTGCAAAAATATAACAAAATAAAGTATACTCCATACGAAACCAAATAAAAAAACTAAAATAACTAAAATCCGTACAAAATATAAATTATAAATGTTTATTTAAATCAATATTTTTAGGAAATATAAACTCATGAAGATTAATCCACGTAAAAATGTTAGCGTTGTTAAACTTAAAAACCGATTTTCGAATTTTACAAATTTATATAAAAGAAAGGTGTTTAAACCCGGTGTTTAAAAACCGACAAAACCTTGTAATGGGTTTTTGATAGACCGGGAATGAAAATTGAGTTTGGAATGATTGACCTATAGGCTGCACAGCCTTCCAAGTAACGGCAGACCCTTTCGAAGTTCGTGCTGTCCAAACAGTCGTTGAGGAAGTTCAGCTGGTCGATCTCCAAGCACAGATCGCATCCTGGTATCTCTGCGTTGTGCTTCATGTCGAACTCTATGATATTTTTAACCAGTGGAGCTAGCTGGAGTCTGTTATCGAAAGCAAGGGAGAATCGAGATCATTTCCATTGACACGACCCCATCGCCCCTCGGCCAAATGGCACCTTAAATAATCACCTAATTCGTTTCTCCTCCCTGATAGGGGCGTTACTCCATTCGTCCACGATTTCGGTCTCCAACTGTCTAACATATTCGTGACCCCACTCCCCAGGATTAGCGACGTTCCCTTGGATGCAGTACTCCAGACACTCTTTGGATCCTGGGGCAGCTCCCGCCATCGAGAGTACGCTCAGCACTTCCGCGTACTGTTTCTTCACGTCCTTCGCCTGCACCCTGTTATAGGCGCTCTTCAAGGTGTCGTAAGAGTTCCGCAAGTACTTGAGCGGCTTTGGCACGGAAGTCATCGAGGTGGTCGACGTCTGCATCAGCAGCCGCAACTGGCTCAGCGACACCAGCATCGCGTTTTCGTCCTTACCCTCAAATACGATTACTGAATACTTTAGTGCGGGTGTAATCCTGCGGTACCGTTTCGAATGTTCCCTCCAGAAGTGTTACTTGGATTAAGGGGGTATAGGACTATTGAAATCTTGAAAAGTCGATATTTTTATTATTATTAATGCTGAAAGTGAACATTTACAACAATGTTTCGCGGAGAAATTCGAATAATTACGCAAATTATAGCGCTGAACGTAATTGAGCGCACCGTCGAGTAACGGCCTCGCAGAGCGGTATTCACGTAGGAAAATACACTATGTTTATCTCGAAATTACATTTTCGAACACGGTGTACATCATAACTCTTGAACGAATGAATATTTTCACTTAAAATTTTAACTGAAGCTGTAGAATTCCATTCTCTATCGCGTGGAATTTCCGCATCAACGTTGGATGTTTGTGAAACATTTTATAACCGATTAAAGACGATTTTTCCCATAAAAATCTGGGTGGAAAATTGATTCGTGTGTAACTTTTACAATTTTTATTTAAATTCGCCGAGCAAAATTTCACACGATAACTATTAGCGTAGAAATTACTCACCCCTAAGCATTTTGCTTTTAGGAGATTAGTTCACCTGGGACTATGCACACCGATTACAGCTGCGCGCTACGCGGGACCATCTTCAGCTTCAAATAACTTGAATAATTTTCAGCATTCTGACAATTCTTTTATTTTACATTACTTGTAAAAGCGTACACAAAAAACTGTGAAAAATGCCCTTATGGTGATTATTTGGTATCTAAGCAATCCAACCAGCAAGACACCGTCGATTTCAGTCGTTCAATAGTCCTACACCCCCTTAAGGAGAGCAGCAATTCTACGCGACAATTAATAAACTATAATTACTGTTAACACGTCCACTAATTGCAGCAGCTCCTCTTGTAGGGTTGTATCCTCTTCGTTCTAACGAGACATTACGTAGAAAGCAAAAGGAACGAGCTAGTAAAGATGGTTTTGTAAGCGTAACAGTTTTACCATCTCTGATTCTTTCTCCTGACCACGTTTCCCCGTCATTGTCTCGTCCCTTAGCTTTTTATTGATGCAGTACCTGTACAGATTCGAAATGCCTCGCTTTGAATTCTCTTTGTACACATTTGGCAGAAACAAATCTGATTAGGTTATGGACGGCTTCGTCGCCAAGAGTTTCTTTTATTTTCATTATTGTCATTTGTCAAGCAGGAGAATTAAACTGCACCTGAGGGCATGCAACCCGAGCATCCCTCACTCAACGCTGTGCACCGGGTTGCACCGCGCCAGGGGCAGTTCGGTTGCACTAAACTGTTGCGCATCCTAGACTCTTCAGATATTTCGTTTGCCTCGCATTACCCACGCACTTTCAACTCTATGCTTATACTTTACAGTGACCTGCATTCGTCACATCTCCTACACCAGGTGGTGGCGAAACTTTTTACTTGCGCGTGCCAAAAAATTTAGAAATAATATTTATCGAATTGCTGGCGCGAAATGAACAGACGGAAAATTCCAGAAAAATTGTTTTTATTTTCATTTCAAAGTCCTTTACATTCTGATACAATGATACACATATTCGATGTAGTTCATAGAATTTTCGTAGTGTATAGATTCAGGGCCGATTTTACACAGCAAAATATTGAAAGGATCTCGTACATACACATTCATACATACATGCTCGATAATGCTTAATATTTCACTTACACCCTATTTTGTATTCCGTAAGAAACGGGGCCGAACACCCCTGTAGGACGCAGTACTTCTATTTTTATTATCATTTCCTACTACTCCCGTAAAAGTTACGCAATAAATTACAATTATACAGAAGCAAGGAGTAAATTAATATTAACAGCACTTAGGAAGAATTGTTACAATTTTCTGCCGCTTGTAATACAATATTAATTACGGTTGCGATATAAATGATTGTTCTACGGGTAAGGGTGTCAGGCCACCCGATGCACACGACTGCAAGATGATTGCTCTCCTACAGGCGTCGCCGCACCGTCTTCAAGGGAATGCAATATTAAGCATTATTAGCCATATATGCAAAGGAACTGCTCTATCACCGTTTCAATGTAATCACATAGAATCGATCCTATAAAAATATACCACATTTTTATTAACACTCTGCACTCTTGGTACATCCGCGCTGGGGGGTGTGGTGATTTAAGTGAAAACACATTCAAGTAACGCTTGTTATAATTTCGATAGTTCTTTTCTACCCTGACCGTTTAACATTATCACACACTCTCATTGCCTCGCATAACATCATTCTCCTTTAAAAATACGAATCAACAATCATTCATCTAGTTGTACGTCGCTTGGAAGGCCTCGAAGAAAAAATAAACAGCGTCTTCTATCTACGATATTACATTCAGGCACGCGGTGCTGCTTTATCTAAAAATTAATAATACGCACGATGATCATTATCGGTCGGTCGAAATTTGCAAACGGGGACAATGGAAGTTACACGCACTGGGCAACAAAATCAATCAGGTTTGCCTAAAATATATATACTTTTTTTTTCCCCTCTCTCTGTCTTTCACTTTCGTCGAATTGCGGTTACTGTTGACTCGATCGCGTCGTCGATGGATAAAAGTAAAAAGTCTTATTGCTCGCGAAGAGGAACATCCCCAAGAATCGTTTCTACGGCCCCGAGTGCCTCCGAACACTGGAACGAAAAGCCGCGCGCGAGTGCCGAATCGTTTTGCGTACAAAATTCAGGAGGAAGCAGCCAATGCGCGATTTGTTTGCGGACGATCCTCGCGAATACGAATGCACTCGGCCACGCTCGTTGATCGGTGTACACCACCAGCGTATCACTCCCTCGTATACACCCCTGAGGAAACACTTATCGCTATTCGTTAACCCGCCTATATTCACGCAAGATCGTAGCGAATTACAAGTCAATTAATTTGTGCATCAGAGATATGTTGGCCGCCGACTTACATGCATAAGGGTCGATCGGTGTGTCGCTCCCGCTAGCGGTTAAATTAATTTTACAATACATTTGGCACTCTGTACACGTAGGTAAATGCAAAGGAAATACAAAGATCGCGTGGATGTCCACCACGACGGATGTCCTATGAAGTATATAGCCGGTGATTCGAGGAACGTCGATCGTATAGTGCAGTCAGAATCGAAGCAATTGGTCGCCTAATTGCGAGACCACTTAGCGAGGCTGTCATCTCACCTCCAGAATCTACTACTCTTGTTCTCGTCTAGCTGGATTCCAAAGGTGCGAATCCACGATGAGATATTACACGAGACTCTTCTACCACGGGACAAAAATCTCAGCAACAACTGAATGTAAATAATGGACACAGCCGCGAGAGATGAGATTTTTAAAAATACTCTAATTTCACGGAACAAAAGACAAATTAATTAAAAGAAATAATGAAATAATTGTCTCGCGAGGTGAAAGTCTGACGCGAGGCGCGATACTTTTCTCTCCCCGTGGATTTGCATCTTAACAGAGAGTCAAGACGTTAGAACGCGAAGTGGGCTCGAGCGACTAATTAAGCTTACTCCAACCGCAGCTCGCGAGGTAATCGAGGCGAGCACGTTCGCTCGAAAATCGAAGGAAAATACGATCTTTGGTGTACGTAACCCAACAACATAAGTACAATCCTAGCTGGATCGGCCGAACGAAACGAACGCACGTGCGGCACGTTGAATTATCGATTGCTACGCGCGATAACCACTAACGATACTCCGGCGGAAGTCGTATCTACGAGTAACACTGTTCTTGAAGCACAACTGACGCGTTAGTTGACGCCTAAGGGATACGCGGGCATCGCGGGAAACGCTCTCGTTCGAAAAGAATTAAAAATCGTTTAAAATACTACAAACTCTCTAAACAACTATACAAAGAACAAGACGCGACATCCTCGACTGGTAGATGTCACCGATTCCGCCCCCCACCGCCTGACTCGAGCGGACTCGACGGATGGCGATAGAATTGTCGTTCGATTAAAAGGCAGACAGGAAAAGAATCGTGGGATACTGTAATTTCAAGGAATTGCGGGTTTCAAACGTGGAAGTGGGTGTCTCCTAGCGTCTCAGTCCCTCGAGCCTGAGTCGCGTGCCTTTTTCTTAAAAAAGAAAAACAAGATACGATCGCGGAACTCGAAGAAGTTGGAGGAACTTGCGCAGAAATCTGCGCTTTTCCACCGTGCTTATCTATCCGTTCTCTAATCACAGAGGCTTTGCAAAGTCGCACGCGCCACGGATGTTCGCGAGGCGGTCTATAAAAATCTTCCTACCGCGTCGTTTTCGTTTCCCGTCTGTATCTCACCGCCGCGAATCAAAATCGATCGAGCGATCCTCGCGATTCGTATTTTTCCCTCGCCGACCGCTCGAGCGCGGAAAAGTTATCTTGGCGCGCCGGGATCGCCAACGATCCGATGGAATATCGCGCATAAATCTGTCTCTGCTCGACGCGGCGGAACTCGTTCTCCTGCATCTACGTTTAAAACGAGGTAATTGTAAAACTAACGAAAAAAAAAAAAAAAAAAAAAAAAATGAAAATAAACGAAGACCTGCTCGATCTTAATCACACACAGGTAATACGGGGGGGGGCGTTAAATATTAAATACCGTGGAGCGGGGAGGCCGCTCGACGCAGCTTACTTACAAAACGCGACGCGTACATTCGACGGTTATGGCTTGTCAGGAAATAAATACGCGTACGATTATTGTGCGGACGGCGGCGAGGGGCGGAGGCAGATTTGGCTCATTATCAGCAATGCACCGAAGCGCAGGTATATATACAGGGTATCGTCACGATGATATCATTGACCATAATGAGATCTGTATCCGCATCCGCTCCTTCCTCCATCTGTACCATATATATATATATATGTATATAACGATAATAGTATTGCATCGGACCGTAGATTCCTTACACTTAATTTTAATCGTGAGCGTGGTCGACCCGATCTCAAAAGCGTCCATTCGCCCGTGAACCTCCCGCCGGCGGGTAAAGGGGGATCCGGGGAACCGCGATCTCGGTCTTTGGCAGTATGAAGTCGCGTAACTATTAAAATAAGGAACGGGGGCACGGCTGTCGAGATGATCGTCGCGCCGTTTAACCATCCGTATAATACTGCTTTCACTGTTTGATCGCCGCTTGGAACTCGTCCATCGAGGAGCTCACGCCGTTCAGCTCGTCCTGGATCTGCTGCAGGCTCTTCCCCTTCGTCTCCGGCAGGATCATCACCGTGAACAGCACGCTGATCACGCAGAACACCATGAACACCCAGTACAGGGTGTAGGCGCCGAACGCGTCCTGCAGGTTGCTCGAGAACTTGGTGATGAAGAAGGCCAGCAGCCAGCACATGCACACAGTGATGCCGGACGCCTTCGACTTCACGTTCGACGAGAACATCTCGCCCATCACGGTCCACGGCAACGGTCCCCAGCCCACGCAGTATGTCGAGATGAACACCACCAGCGCGATCACGGGAAGGATGGAGATGCTGCTCACGTCCGACTTCATGTAGTCTTGCAGGAAGAAGTAGATGCCCAGAGCGCCCTGGAATCCAGAAACAACCCTCGGTCACTACTCCGGGTGCAATGTCGCGAGCTTAAAATTTCATGCGGCAGGGAACTTCGACGGCGTGGGATTCTACGAGAAGGTGGCATCGAATATTCGATAATGACGAAGTAACTCCGAGCGCGTGCAACAGCTCGAGAAAGAAATTGCCTCGGTCTCCCGAACGAAGGAACAAATAGCAACAACTTGTCTTTCAAGAACCAGCTCTTAACTTCAATGCGCAGCAACTCTGTCTAATTTATTTTGTACTTGCGTATGTAGGGGAAATGTGGGATATTGATCAGCGGGGATACGTGATCGCATCAGTTTTTTAATTAATATATTGGCAATTTGGGCCTGCTGTCACTTTATCGTGGTAATGTTTGCGTTATCGCAACACTTCACGGTGCAGTTTTCTTTTGGGAGCATAGAGTAATGCTGTTAGAAGCTTCGATCTTATTTGCAGCCAAAAAGTAAATATTTCAGTCTGCTTGTTCTTCCTCCTTTTCGAATAAATGTTGCATTTTCAACGATTCGAAATACATTAAGCAAAACCAGCAATTTCTGGTCACTGCCAGAAAATCTTGAAATTCAGTAATTAAAATTAATTTTCACCTCTCAGATTTGTACAAGTACATTCAGAATACTCTAAGAATCACAACTTACATAATTAAATACAAACAGAGCAGACCATTATTATTATTATCTTAATAAAAAAGCAAAACTGTGATCAACTATCCCACCTTTCCCTTACCTACTGCATCTTGTCATTTGTTACATATCTCTGTCTTCTGTTCATGTATATTTTACCTCTTACCAAAGACTGCCCACCTGCGTATAAACAAATAAATAAATAAATAAAAAAATTCGTCGTCCCCGCATTTTCCATGGTGTCCATAATCCCGTGTCGAGCTGCGAGCGTAATTGATTGGTCGCGCGCCTCGCGCGATCCGCGAGCGACAAAAGCATCATCGCCGTTCGATCGATCGATGAATTACAAAATTAGCTCGCGCGAATGGCAATTAACCGCATTCCGCGGGAACGACGTCTCGTCGACAGCGCGAGACGCCAGTCGATACACTATTTTTTTTTTCCTCCCCTCTGGCCCCACTCCCCCCATCGCTCTGCACACGTGGTTAATGGAATTTAGATAACAGGCGGGGCTGCGGGAAGATGCAACGCTCCTCCGCCTACACGTAACGAGACATTGACATTGATTACGGCCACGGATCGGTGCAACAATCTGCGACGGACAATTAAACCGCGACCTCACGATTCCAGATGCGTGAAGTCACTCTGCCGCGGCGATTTCCGTGTCGGCGATGGATCGTGCACGCTCCGCTCTTTACGGAAATCTTTTTGTCCAGTGACGCGCTTTTCGCAGATCCCTTCGATAATAAGGAGCAAAGTGTTCGGGATCGACGGAGCGAAATATTCCCGAGTGTGGAGTCGTAGGGGCTGGGAGGGAGTGCACCCTGAGAAATAAAATTTCAACCGCTTAAAAGACAGCGGTGGCCGAAACAAGAAATAAAAACTGGTAAAATGCCTCCCAAACTCCCGAATATAGAATTGCACGCACAGCGGAATCTCAAGTGTGGGATATTCCTCACGTTCCACGCAACTCACGCCGTCCCTGACAGCGTTCGACTGCAGCGTTGCTTTTAATCGAATCTATAACGAAATGCACCTTCCGGTGCATGGTCGGCGATCGTTTCCACGCCGAACTTTCGGTAGATTGATAGAAATCGCTCAAGTATCGCGGCCTGATGTACAGCATCGTCCGCGTGCCAAGGCTCTTGCGTCATCCCGTGATTCCGAACCATATAATTAAAAAGGATTTCCCTTCCCCGGGCATGTGCTTCCACATTGGCGTCCAGAAGCGCAACAATTATTTCGAGCAGCGCGCACATTCCCCTCCGCAATCACTGGGAAGCCCCAGGCTAAGTCGGTCAGCTGTTCGGAGTACGGCTGGGACTATTTGTCGAATTTTTCGGTATTCGAATATTCGAATACTTCAGTTGCTCGATTATTCGGCGATTATGATTCGAATATCCAAGGATTCGAATACTATTCGAATATCTGTGTATTCGAATATCCTAGGATTCGAATACTATTCGAATATTTAAGTATTCGAATTATCAAGGACTCGAATACTATTCGAATATTTAAGTATTCGAATTACCAAGGATTCGAATACTATTCGAATATTTAAGTATTTGAATATCCAAGGATTCTAATACTATTCGAATATCCAAGGATTCGAATACTATTCGAATATTTAAGTATTCGAATACTATTTAAGTATTTAATACTATATTTAAGTATTCGAATATCCAAGGATTCGAATACTACTCGAATAATTAAGTATTCGAATATCCAAGGATTCGAATACTATTCGAATATTAAAGTATTCGAATACTATTCGAATATTAAAGTATTCGAATATCCAAGGATTCGAATACTATTCGAATATTTGAGTATTCGAATATCCAAGGATTCAAATGCTATTCGAATATTTAAGTATTCGAATATCCAAGGTTTCGAATACTATTCGTATATTTAAGTATTCGAATACTGACGTATTCGAATAGTATGGTGTGAATTATAAATCAAATTCTTTAGGTTGATTTGTCAGGGTGAAATCTTGTAAGCTAATTTTGACCCACTTCACACCATACTATTCGAATAGTATTCGAATAATAACATTCGAATACTCAAATATTCGAAGTTTATTCGTAGCACTCGAATACTTGTAAAATATTCGAATATCAAATTATTCGAATAGTCCCAGCCCTAGTTCGAAGGCGAAAATTCATGGGGAATACCTGGCGAACTTCGTTGCGAAGCGATCTTGACGTCACGGGCAACGTGCGCGGACGATGACGGCACCGATCGGGTCGTGCTTTGGAACAAGCTTGAGAGAATTCAAGGTGGATCCGAGTGGCAAATTCCTAATCGGTACGGGCGCGAAAAAGGCGGAGGAAGGTCGCGAGGAAACGACCTCGGCGCATCCGCGAGCGTGCTGCGCCGTCGATGGAATGCGGTGCATCAGGAGCGGTGCATCCGTGCGCACAGACGAGCCGCCGTCCCGTTCGAGAGGTTACATAAATCGATTTGAATAGCCGCCGCAAGGCCACGATCGATATGCTCGCGGGCGTTGCGAAATAGCCACGAAACTCGAGCCATGGGCGACACTTGGGCGGCATTGCGCGGGGGTTTCGTTCTTCGCCGTACCTACCTAATATGCTAAAGACCCTTCGCATTCGTGGACCGAATTAGGTAACCCCTGTCGTCAGGTATATCGCGGCGATGATCGCGATAAGGAATGGAGGTATGTGCAACTCACTCTGACGTCGTCCACTTGTCTACGATCGCGCTAATTGCCGCAAAGTAATTTAGATTTCCCAAGTAATTTAGGCGCAGTCGAATTCCGCGAGGTGGTAATTTTAAAGCCGTTACATTTTGTAGGGAGGTCACTTGCAGATTGTAGAATAACTTGAGAAGGTAATTGCCTCGATCTTTTAAGCCAGCGATCTTGGCAACGCGGTAGATTTAAAAAGAAATTAATTATTCTTCGCGAAATTCCATGTTTTTCCATCGTCGATGATCGAACACGAATGCGAGCTCCGTTACAGCGGCAAGACTCGATCGAGGGGTCGAATTTCGGGGGGCGGAATCTTGTGTTTGAGATAACTACAATTGCTGATATCAGGTCTGGCATCCGAAAGAATTCGCGGTGCTCCTATTCCCGCTATAAATGGATATTTTTACTTACAAATTTTTTTATAGTCTCAAAGGTTGATAGAATAAAGCCACAAACGCGCAAGCTGATACGTGCAATGCTCGCTTCCTTTTCAATTCCCGGAAAATTAAGTTCTTTTCAGCCCTTGAACACCGAATTACGTGTCCGCGCGGGTGCGACCTTAACCCTCGCCCCTCCCGCGAATCTCTGCGACGCGATGCAGTAATGCGGCGCGTCGAATGGACGGAATCGACGGGCAGGTGTTTCCTGAATGTCACGTAACTTCGTTAGGTAACAGAGGTCGAAAAAAATGCAACTGCGACGTTGACGAAAAAATCACGAGCAACGTAGACTCGGCTGTCCTCTGGGAGCACGCGGCTCCGGAAACAAAAGCGTGGCTCGACGTTAGCAGTAGCGTTTAGCGTTTCAAATGCACAGTCCTCGATGTTGACGAAGAGCAAGCTAAAGCCGGCTGTCATTAAACGGCGTTCCCGAGCGTGAGATGCGATCTTTATGAAGTTATTAACTGCGACGTATCGCTGCCGTTGCACCTTCGGCAGGATCCGAGAGCTGCGAATCAATCGACACGTGTCGCTGCTATGTTCTCTCAGCGTGTGGCTTGAAAACAGCCACTATTTGTATCACCAATCTCCGTTTTCGTTTACTGATTCCTGCCGATAATAGACGAAGTACTCGTAATCGTGTTCCAGTTCACCGATCGCCAATCAAACTTCCCGAGCCGGTCGCTGCGAAACCGACGCAAGGTGTTTCTTTTTCTTTTCGTTGGATGGAGAAAAACAGCTTTCATTGCCATCTTTATTGTGGCAAATACTCTGAACTCTGATCGTTTGATTGCAGTGAGGAGACATTGTCACGTTGCAGCTCGTGTTGTGCTTTAAAAAATGGAAGTTCGAAGACTCTATTTACTACTGCTCTTCGATTGACCCATTCGCTCGTTGATCTGATTAAAATCCACACGACCTAGGCCTCAACTTACGATCTTCTATAACGTAATCCGCTGACTGTGGAAGTGTCGACTGAGAGATCTTGGAAGGGAAGAGAAAGATCTATTTTCTACTCACCAGAGTGACGATTTCCCCGACACCGGAGAACACCAGCAGTAACTTCCTGCCAAGCCTGTCAACGACCACGGGCGTGACGCCAGAGGCGACCACCTGAACGATACCGACGATGATGGTCGCGACCGAGGTCGACAGCGACGTGCCCGCGCTGATGAAGATCGATTCCATGTAAAAGAGGACCACGTTTATGCCACTCAGCTGCTGGAACATGGCGAGGAGGGACGTGAAGAGCAGGGCCTTGAAGTTCGCCTTCACTGTGAACAGATCTGAGATGCTGGCTTCGTTTCTGAAAGCCTCCTCCACGGCCGCCTGCAAGCAAACGGGAACATCGATTGCAACGAATAAGAGATTTAAAAATTATAATCCTCGTCAAAAGGCACGCGAATGATCTTAGGATCCCCGAGGCTATCCTTGCGTCAGGCCTTAAGGGAACTAGGCAGTCGAAGAATCAATTTTCTATTGCATTCTCCGAAAGTACTGTCTTCTCTGAATAAAATGCCGCTTGGTTTATATTAAAATTCGCAAAATTGTTGACTTGGCAGCTAAATAGGTCAAGCGGTAACTTATAGCGTCGCCTTTGCCCAGAAACTTTAAACGCCTTTTGCTCGAGTCATTTTCTCTCGTGGTTTTGCCGTATTTGCGAATGAACGGAGGTTCGGATCGACTTGAAAAAATTACAGGATGTGTAGAACATGTGCCATTTCGGCGCAACCTATTAGATGGTCCGTAAAGATTCGAGAGGGAGGTCCGATTGAGTCAAGTTTAGGAAAGCGGAGGATTGAGCGCGGGACACTTGACAAGGAGGACGCGTAGCCGCGCACGTGAGTCACTAGCGCGCGATTCAGCAGCGAAGAGGCACGTTGATGGATCGCCGCTACCATTGGCGGATCAAGGAACGACCTTACCCCCGGCCTCGTTCATCGTACGTGACCCGAACGGCCGATAGTCCCGATACCAATGCCCCGTTCGAAACTTTACGATCGCCGTTTTATCGTCCACAGATTGCCGTTTACCAAGCGCACTTTTTGGTGAAATTCCGACATTTAAGGGAATCGTTGCTTATCGCCAGCCTCTTATTGCCCGACGTTTTAGGTCGATAAACGTTTGCGCACTCCAATAGCCTCGGCACGTTGCTTCGACGCCGAACAACTCGCCAATGGAAAGTGTCCTTAACACGCGCACATGCACGGGCACGTGTAGGGGGGACCGGGGGTAGTTGATACAGGGGCAGGTTGATACAGACGAATCAACGGATATTTTGCAGATGTATCAACCTGCCCCGCAGTGGGGTAAATTCATACATTTTGCCTTCGTCCAAATAACATTTTTTCAGTTATTTCTTATGTATTTTCTCGAGTTCTCGCTTACTATATAATTATTAAAGAGGAAGGACCTAAGTATATCTATGTCTATAGGGTAAAGGACCCAATTGCTGACACCTAACCAATTACTGCCACCTTAAGCTATTTTACTTAAAACAACGAATAAATAAACGTTGTAAAGTCATGCGCAAAAAGAATTATGTAATTCAACCTATAATCTATACTATAGATTATGTACTATAGTTTATTTATTCGTTGTTTTAAGTAAAATAGCTTTAGGTGTCAGTAATTGGTTAGGTGTCAGTAATTGGGTCATTTACCCTACTATTATATAAATAGAGAGAGCCGATTTTTATGTTCGCGGAAAACTCAAGATCTATCGAACCGATCTTCCTCAAATTTTAACACGTTATTCCTGGATACTCTAGACGGAAGCGCCTGGTATATGTTGCGCTGGAGGGAAAGTAAATCTTCCAAAGGAGAGAATGTTATCTTTTCCGAAATATTATGAAGAAATTAACCTTTTTTAAAAATACTTAATTTCCTTAAAAGATGTTAATTCTAATAAACACGAAGCAGTCACGCTAATATCTCGCTAGTTTTAGCATATTTGTTATTAAGTAATTGATTCAAACAAAAATTAAAAAAATTCAAAACCGAATAACGTATAAACTAGCCCTGGTCCCCCTTACTCTCCACGAAGAGACTCGTCAGGCTTGCAGCATCTATTAAGACTTCCGAAACGATTCAGATTCGAAGAGACGCGATTCTCATCGCCACCCAACGCTCCCGAACTTCGGATCTCGTTCGAATGGCTCGATATCCCTCGCTGCGAAGATAGAGCCCAACGTCCTTCCGCCTGGACATTGGCGCGATTAAACGAGGGTTATTCTGGTCGCGCGATCGCGTCGAAATAGCTCCTATCGTCCGAAGATAGCGCCGGAGACGATAGCCCGGCGAACTGGCTTCCCATTACGCCCCGCGTTACGTGCTGTCCCTTTAATAGCGCGAATCTCGCGATCCCGATCGCGCGATGTCACCGCTCAACTCCATCAGAGAAGTACACGCTTCGATCTTAGATCTTACCTGCATCTCGTCAGCCTCCTTCTGCACGCTGGCTGGGGACTTGCTTCGCAGCCTGGCCAGCGCGGCGACGGCTTCCTCCCTCTGACCGATCTTCAGCAGGTAGTACGGAGATTCCGGCATCGTTATGAAGCAGACGAAGAATAGAATAGGCAGGATGGCGCAGAGGATCCAGAGGACCAAGTAGGACACGTACGGGCCGATCACGTAGGAGTAGAGCAAGCCTACGGTGATGAACAGCTGCAGGAACGAGCCCAGGGCTCCTCTCACCGATACCTGTGCCACGCGAAATATAAAATTGGATGGTGGATCGATTGTCGTTCGGCGGTTCGCAACCGCTGGTGCAGAGGAACGAGAAGTTTACCTCGGCGATCTCGCCACAGTACATGGGTACGACCGTGAAGGCGAACGCCATAGCGAAACCGAAGATCAAACGCGCCGCGTATAATTGGGCCACGACCTGCGCCGAGGCGACCAGGGCCCAGCCGATCATGAACGGCACCACGGAGGACAGCAGCGTCTTTTTCCTGCCCCATCTGCGTTTAATTGTGAATAATCGTTGTGGTTAATAGAACTAAGGGTAGGAATCGAAAGGATCGCAGGGGAGCTTTTTCGGGTGGTTGACGAGGAGTCTTCGAAACGAAGCGACTACTCTGTCGTTCTTTCTCTTTACCTCTCCGCCAGGTAGCCAGCAACGAAACTGCCAATCACCGCCCCCACAGCAACCAGAGAACCGATCCAAGTGTTCTCGTCCGCGGTGATCTTCCTACCGAGAGGGTTGTCCTCCAGGTGGTTCTGCAGCTTCGGTAGCACGGGACTCGTCCAGCCTAACATCGCGCCGGCGGCCACCGTGCACAGGTTCGCTGAAACCGCAACAGAATATCCGTCTAACTTCCCTCGTTACGCCACCCCACCAAACTCTACCAACCCCCATCGCGATCAGGCACTTTTAAAGCGTATAGTCAGGGCCTTGCAGCTAGAAGACCGCAGCTCCGAGTTTACCAACTTGGAGTGAATTAGAAAAAAATGTTTATAAAATTATTGCTTTGACTTCGCATTAAAAAGAGAACGCTTCAGATTTCTCGATATTTTTTTGTTTCTCGAGAAATCAGAAATCAGATGATACTTGTCGAGAATTCTCGAGAATTCTCGAGAAATTGAAAGAAATCAGATCGGAGCAATAAACAATTGCTGAGGGACCGGGCGAACGCGAGGAGGAAGAGCGATAACAATTATCGCCGACCAGAAGTGCAAATTTTCCGTGTACTGGACTAATTGTAACCGCGGAGCCAGCCTCTGTACGCGAATGGGAACAACCAGTGCTCTTAAATAGACTGTACGCAGAGGCAGCAGCAAAAGCGTCCGATCAGCCTGCTAGACTTTTCTGTCGTTACTCGCGCACCGTGGAATAATTCCCATTCATGGATGGACAATGGACGAGATACGTTGGTAATCGGGGACTTTTCCATTGGCCCGGCTGAAATTCCCTTATCGACTCTGTCGCCAGTCTGGGGCTACGTGTGGACCCGTCCCAGCAACGAGCGTCTTTCACCATCGTGCCCCATTGGTACATTATTACATAATTACAGCGGGCCTGATAATGGGCGAACGTGGCTGTCAATCGCTTATTAAAGATTACAGCTTCCCTCGGGTGAAGCGAGAAGCGCGTTGAGTAATCGCCAGCCATAACGCGACTCCGGATCCACCTGTTTTGCTCCTCCTTATCCGTTCATCTCTGGCTTCGCGTTTACAGCGACTTTTCTGTTTCTTTTTCTAATCGACGTCGGTGCACGTCGCGGCCGCTCGAACGCGTAAAATAAAGTCCCTCGCGTGTTGTGTAAGAGCAATTGGCCTGTGCGGGGCGATAAACAGCGGCTTTCGACTGTGCCTGAAAATTGCACCTGGGTCCACTGAAAGGGAGCAGTCTGAACAGGGATACCTTAGATCAGCTTCGACCTGAGATCTCGTGGTGAAATGTTACTGGGCAAAGAGGGTGGGTTCGCATTTTTTTTTTAAGAAATTTGAAGTCGGCAGAATTATTATTAACATTAGTATGAATTCGTTAATTTCGCGTGGACTACCTCGTGCTTTATTTTGAAGAAAAACCCTGACACCGAGCGCGCGTAGAAATCTGAAAATGCACTTGGGGCAGACACTGCGCCCAGCCGTTCCGCCTATCTTTGTAGAGTAACACGGTAGGATTTGGCGGAGATAAAGTGATCCGTTCGTTCGGCAGCGTCCACTTCGATGTCCATTTAAAATTGCACGTGGATCCATTGTTGTAGAGCTGCGCGACTCGTTTTTTAGTATTCCGCTGGCGATACGCGGTCCTCAAGGATCGAGCCGAAGGCGTTTCCGCGTGTGACACGGTTTTGCATGATTGCCAATTCCAGAGGCGAGACTCAAGGATCCTCTCTGATACGGAAGCGCGAGGAAAACGATACTCTGATAGCGCGGATAGGATTGAAATTAGACGATACCGGAGTAGGACTGATGGAGACAATAATTGCTCGGTCGATTATTCAAAGCGGCTTATCATTCAATAAAACACCTAATGCCCTGAAAGATCTGCACACAATGATATCGCTGTGAGCGGTGGATTCGTGGAATACCGACACGCCTCGGCGAAAATTGCATCCATTAAGATAATCGAGAGGTAGATCACTAATTTCAACAATGTTGCTACGGGATGGCAGAGGTTGCTGAGGAAATCCAAGCGGACAGTCTCAGATCTATTCAAATACACCCGCGTGAATATCTTTGAAATTATGCTTCGCGGTACAATACACGAAATACAGTAATGTTAAAATACAGTGCCGGGCAGAAAATTATTGGGACACCACTTCGATGAAACTTTCAGCAATTATACAACTTACTTAAATCTACAAGCGGGATTTTTAAATTGGCATTGCAGGCTCAGGTAAAACAGTTGAAAAAGCGACGTTCAGTATATCCTTCCCTATTCCGACCAAGTGCAATTTTTTTTAACAAACACGTCATCTAGTGAACTACTTAATCCTTTTAGCTTCCCCAAAAAACTCAAGTCGCTTGGATTAATTTTAAAAAAGTTTTTCTGTTTTATATGGTGTCCCAATAGTTTTGCCCTGCACTATAGATGAGATTAAACTTCACAGCCCTACTCTTCCACCTACCAAATAAATTACATCCCCTTTGCAGCCATTCAACTATTGCCTCAAATATGTACGTCCCAATGTCGTGAATAATTCCGAAGATACTCCTCCCCTGAACGATGTCAACGACACCCTTAGGAATCGAGATGCTTCGAGCCGCAAGCCAGAGGCAAGTTCGTGGCTTCAAAGAGGCTCGTCCCGCGGAAAACGCGCGATTGTCGAATGTAAACGTAAAAGATCGACACGTCACGTTGCATTAGGTTTTACGTAATCCCTGCGGCATCGCTCTTATATCATTCTATCGCGTGCGCCGCCGGAACGATAATAAAAATAATCTCGTGCGCTCGTTACGGGCGAATCGCGCGCGACTTCGCCAGTGCAAACGCCGTCGCGAAAAAGAATCCATCTCCCGCCGTTCCACCCGCGAAATCGATCAACAATCTGCGTATCGGCGACCACGCGCGTAATGGATCTAACAGCCGCGCTGTCATTCTGCTGGGAAACCGTTGCATTTGATTACAAACAATAGCAGAGGGAAATGTTTTTTTTGTCGAGGATCGATCGAAACCTCGTTTGCATTGGAGAAATTTGTTTTTAGGGAATGCAGAGGATCGAGGGAAGGTTCCGACAGATCGAGATGGGTATTAAATGGATCAAGGGTAAAGTGACCAGATATTTTCTGTTCCAATGCGGGACAAGCAAGCAAACAAGCAAGCAAGCAAAAAAAAAAGGGGATAAGAGATGCGTGAGGAGATTTTTTCCGTAGTTTATTAAAGCATTTACAATATATTTAAAAATACATACTTGTGATTATAAGATGATACGTTGAAACGAAATTAAAAATATATATATTTTTTTTCACAACAAAAAAAGTGGAGGAAACAGTAACTTTATGCCAATGCGAAAATGTAAAAGGTTACATGTCCAATCCGGGACACTTTGCGGGACAAAGGGCTCAAATGCGGGACGTCTGGTCACTTTAATCAAGGGGATCAAAATGATGGAGAATTATTTTTGTTTCTGGATGGATCGTGAGATTTAAGTTGCATTGAAAATTCTTAATAGTGACTTTTAATTTGGATATACTTGCTTCGAGATGAGTCTCATTTTAAATGGAAAAGAAAGGCGAGGATGAAGCGATTAATCTCTGTTATCAAGTCGCTTCCTTTAAATACAGAGTTTTGCGGCGCTCCTATCGCCCTGCATTTCCTCTCAGCTGTATTTTTCGAACAGATAAAACATCGCAGGAACGATGACATCTGCGTAAACAACGGTGACAGAGTTGGACCGCCACTGTACTGTAAATCATTCCGCGCGGCGCAATAAATCCGCGTCGAGCACAGAGATATCGATCGAGATTACCGTTTTCTTGCTGATGGATCACGCCTCCGTAAACATTCAATTTCCACGCACTCCAGATCCCGATTGCTGCGACCCGTACGTCACGCGTGATGCGATCTTTATTGGCGCTAATATCTCCATGGGATTCGTGAATCACTTCGTAAATCGACGGTCAGCTTTGTGACACAAATCGGGGATGAGACGGGGCGAATCTGAATTCTCCTTTCCCTTATCTCCTCCCCTATATATCTTTTCACCGAAATTCGCAGATACTCTTGGGAATATATTCTCCGGGAGTAAAAGAGGACCGACTGCGAGTGTCTTCTTTTAATTTCTTAATCAAAGTGAAGTGAACAGTAAATAAAAATAACGATACGGAGTAAGTTGCGTCGCAGTGAACCGCGGAGATTAGAAACTAGACTTTTATCCTCGTCGAATGAAAAGCTTTCATGGCCACGCACGAGCGTGTAACTGAAAGTCCAAGACGCGTAGTAAGAACTCGCGAGAAGAGCTGAATGAAGCGCGGAAAAGGAGGCGAAGGGAACAAGGAGGGGAGAAAATAGTGGATAGAAACTGTCGGAGGGGTCGCGTACGAAGATTGGAAATTTCCGTGTCGATAAGAATTTTCATAAACTTGCCAGCTGTTACGTCACAGTGCCGCGCGTCCTATGCCTACGATGTAGGTACAACGAGACCAGAAATCTGTGCTTTGAAACTTCGTAGAGAGGATTCTGAAAAGGTGGAGGCGTCTTAAGAGTCTCAAGTGTCCACGAGAAGTATCACTTAACGATCGAGAATTAGTTCTGCTGGAATATTTGAGCAAGAATTTTCGTAAAGCTTCCAAGGGACAGCCCACGTATTTCTATCTTCCAAAACCTTATCGTCAAGACTGAGATCCACCGATCTCCCCCGTCTGCTTCGTTAATGTAAATTTCGCGTATCGAGATAACGCTATGTTTACAAAACATACATGCCTTGATTAGAACACATATTATGTAGCTAATCGGAAACTGTTACGCTCGACGATTAAGAAATCTAAAATATCTCACTCCGAACGAATCGATAACTGGCCGGTTCCGTCAAACATCTTATCAATGAATTCTAGATCCATTAATCTCTAACACGCTCGAAGGTCTCGACGCTAGGTACACGAATGACGGTGGACACTTGCGAAATAATTTCCTGCTTCCTCCACCTATACGGAAATTATGCGTGAACATACATACATAATGAAGTATGCGTGACGAGTTGAGTAACCTCCTTCTTTTTGAAGTCGCTTAAAAAGACAGGACCTAGCAGGTGTCCACTATGCCCGGTGAAAAATTTGCAAAAGCAAATAGTAAGTCAAAGACAATCTATAATCTGCTCAAGGATAAAGCCAGTGGTGTTGTTGACCATTTCGTGATACCAGGATCACCGAAAAACGTCATCGGTGGGCGGATGGCTGCAGCCTCGCTGCGTTTTATCAGAACACCATTAAAATGTGAATACGAAACCGTCAGATGAATTGGTCGTGTTTAATCGAGTCAGCCGCAAGTAGCGACGTTTCTCCGATTGCGTTTCTCTCACATTCGTGGGCGCCTCGCTTTCCGTAGCTACCGAGGAATTACCCTCTTCGTCCTGATCCAGTAGCTTCGGTAACAAAAGCTACCAACTCGCCAACGATCTAATCAGAGGTGATTAGAGGAGTCGTTAATTTCCTTAGGAAGGCTATGGAAAAAGTCCACCCGAGGAATAGTCGCAATAAATCTCTATCAGCCCCGCAGCGACGATACATTAACAAATCAGAGACAAAGCGATTAATCGGCGCGTGGGCTACTGTAAACTGCCGCTGTTTATCGCGCTATCGATCCTGATAGTAACGAGAGGATTACAGCAAATCGGAGCACGGTTATCGTCTAATTTTTCCGCCACCGAGTGTGAAGCAATCGCGGCGACCAGCGAAAAACGTTTCGTACATGGAAGCGGACCGACGAAAGTAAAGGAAAGGTTTCTGCTCGAAGAGTTCAGCGGTTCAAGAGTTCAAGCGGCTTATCTCGGCCAAGGTGTTGGCTATTTTTAGTATAAATTCGGCGGCGATCTTGGAATATTTTTATCGAGAACGCGCCCGAATTATGCAGACAATAAGGCGCGAATTATAAACACCGTCGACGACGCGCCACTCGTTGCGAAATCCTCTGATTACAATTTCAACACCGACCGAGCCGAAAATATTTGTCGCTGCAATGCAAACGTCACTCGTCCCTGTTGTCGTATTTTCTTCGCTCTCCATCAATATCCCCTGCAATCAAGATTCTTTCTCCGTCATCGAAATTCACAGATTGCAACAGAAACGACGCCGCACTCGACGATTTCGAGACTCCGCGTCCCGAGTGTGTTTCTCCCTTCCGCAGGGTTCCCCGGGAGGATTCTTTACCAGCTATCGTTCCAAAGTCGTATCGTAGATCTACCGATACAGGCGATATCGACAGCAAATACGAGTTTCTCGGAAATTCGCGGCAAACTTTTCAAGGGAATAAAACCCAGGAAAAGCTTTCCTCGTGCCTCTTGCGCAACGCAATTATTTCCCAGCTGATCGCTGACTTAACGACACCGCCGTCGACGGTATCGTAACGCCGCTCCTACCTCCGCGAAAAAGAGCCGCTATCGGTGTCGCTGGTTTCATAGAATCGCCACCGATTCGCCGGCGATTTCGCCGACGATCGAATCAGTGATCAAACAAGAGGCCTGGAAAGAAGTCAATCACGCCGGGACTTTTTCCATGGAAACCGAACGCGTGTCGTCCTCGCTATCCGTTATCTGCTCGTCAGTGCAGCTTTATCGGTGCATTATCTTGAAATCCGCGCGACAGTCGATTATCGAAGCGTACTGTTATGTAAAATTCTCGGTCGATGGAAAAATGATCCTCCGGCTATCGCGGATGAGACAGATGACAGCGGAGGGAACAAAAATACCAATGCGAGGCCGTCGACGTAATCGTCGATTGCTTTGTCATCGAGTAGCGAGCGAAATGCGCGAAACGGTGCGCGATTCGGGGTGCACTGTTCCTCGCATCGAGTGCGAATCGAGTGGAGTCGCCAGGTGACGTGTCTGTCGTTAAAGTCACTTTAACGACCGCCTCGACTTCGTTCTAACGGCGCATATTTAATGACTTCGTCGAGGCGAAGGTCGCGTGGCTGGTACTCGAATTTCAGCGGTAGAGACACGGAACGGCATCGTTCTGCCAGGTGAAATTGATCCAGGAAAAGGATCGGAGAACGGCCCCTTTCCGCGAGGAGGAAATCGCGCGCAGGAGACACGCTAGGAAAATAAAGAAGTGACGCCGCGACGGAACGGTGAACGTCGCGCCAGCTGAATAGGTAAATGGTCCCTTCGCGACGCTCCTAAGGAAAGAGCGAGATCGAGGGGCGCGACGTCACTTCGGGCAGGTGGATCGAATTTTATATTTTCATCAGACGTCCGCTAGCGTTCGTCCGCAAGGATTTCCCTGGGAAGCCCCGTGGAGTTTGTAATGGGAAAGCTGATCTCCGCGGCCGAAATTTTGGCTACTACTTCGCGTGTCCCGTCTGCCCTAACGTCCTTCCCATTTCTCGTCTGTCAGTCCGTTTGCTGCAGTTTTTACGGCGAGCTAGAGTTCGAAGGGATGAATTCGAGGATAACAAGGGAGCAGATTTATGGGGCGTCCTTGGCGCTCGAGGCGTAGGTGGCCTTCCGTTTGATAAGGTGATCGATGGTCAAGATCGTTGATCGAGGTAACAAGGATGAATTCACGGAGCGCATAGTCACGTCCGATAAATAATGGCGAAGAGACAGCTACGTCCTCGAATGTGACGAATATTAAAACGGTCCGCGTCCGGTGTTGAATCGAATGAAATTCGGTCTAGCGAAGATCGCAATCGACTCAAACTACATCCTTATTAGCCGTGTGACTGCGGATGGCCGGAGGAACGATTGTTTCGATGTGCAACCTCTGCGCGCGAAACCGTTGCTCGATCCGTTTCGGCATTCGAACCTGGATGACTCACAAGGTAGCATCCCGAACTCGGAAATTCAAAAAATTCTGAAACTCCGTGAACACGTAGGGAATTTCCTCCTGATTACAACGGAACTTTTGTTTGCTGCCCAAATTCACTCTAAGGGGGTGGAATCGACGGCTGAAAATTCGACTGTCTTCCGATTTTGTGTTATAGCTCGTGAACTGTCAAATAAATTTCTTACCAGATGATAGATCTAATTAAAACAAGTAACTTTTGCCCTGAAACTTTTTTTTCTATCTCTTACTGATTGCGAGTTACAAAATAAGATCGGGAAATAGCCGAATTTTCAGGGGTTAATTTCAACCCCTTAGAGTGCATTTGGGCAACAAACAAAAATTGCGTTGTAATCAGGAGGAAATGCGCTAGATCTTCACAAAGTTTCGGAATTCTTTGAATTTTCGGGTTCGGGATCTTCCCTTGTCAGTCGCGGCGTCGCCAGGTTTCGCTCGACGCCTCGAAGCAATCTTCCTTAAAGTTCGCTCCTGGGAGCATTGTTCTTTTCTCCGGGGAAATCCCTTGGAGTTTTGAGTATCCGAAGGCAGAGTGTTTGTTGGAATTTGGTAGGTTGATAAGGTGGATACGCCGGTGGCAGGATTTCATGCAAATTGAAGGTTCTGAAAGGGCGAGAGCTGTGTATGGCAATTTTAAGGAAGGTACAGGGCCTCCGATGCTCTTGCTGAGAAGCTAAGAAAGTGGGAACGGAGTTGATGAGTTTGAATTCTGTGAGAATATTAATTTGAATTGGAGAGGCTCGGCTTGGCTCTGTAGCTTGAATTGAGGACGAAGTCGATCTAGAGAATAATTAGGTACACCATTTACGAAGCACAGCATTAAATTAACAACTTTTAGTACGTAATGAAAAATTCATCACAGAAATACTGTATCATTAATCTCGAGCGCTCCCAGAATCCACCGCAGAAGACTTCTACAATTTTGTCGCAGATTACGTTAATACGAACTTACGTTCTGCAAACAGAGTTGCCCTGCCGACCCGAAGGATAATTTCCCTTAAATCTTCCCAAATCCACTGCAGAAACCTCTACTACACCTGCATTACGCGGCAGGCGACATTAACGCGATTGTCAAATAGAATTACCCCCGGAAAGTGTGCCGCGAATGCGCCTTAATCCCTTTGAAAACAGAGATCTCACCTGAAGCTACGCCGCGATACGATGCTCAAAGAATAATTTCGCTAGCAAAACGTGCGATGAAACAGAAGGCCTACCTTTACCTGCGCGGCAGAGATCGCGTATTTATCCACGAGACCAGCGAAAACAAACATCGCTTCGTCGCAGAATCTCCGCCAATTCGTGAAACGAACGTGACTCGAAATCGCGCGCGTGCACATTTTGCGAATTGACGCTCGGATCGATACATCACGTTCCTTTTCTTTCCTTCGAACCTCGGCGAAGTCCCTTTTCTTTACATGTCTTTGTGAATTTGAAAGCATCAAATGTTAACGACGTCGTTTGATCGCGACGAGAGGGGTGGCACAGAGAAATCGGCGCTGTTCGGCGAGCTCTCTCCGCGAATTTCCGTTGTTGACGCAGTGATCAAAAGTTATTCGAGGCTCGCCACGTTTCCTTGCACGTTTGCTCCTGCTCGCGGACTGTGTCGAGCGAAAAGTTGCGGACCAAACGAGACGCGCGTGTCGCGCTACTGGCAAGTCCACCAAGTTCATTACTCGCCTCCCAGTTGCATTTATAGATCTCTCTGTCTCTATATTTAAACGCGCAAACAACCGTGGCGCGGAGGCTCTCGTCGCTTGGAGCGAGGGAAAGTTAATCAAGTTTCCAGCAGACTTTTCCAATATCTGATATATGGAAAAAATACACGGTGAAAAAACAGAGCGAAAGTGTGCAGTGACATTTTTTCGTGCGGAGCTTTGTTCTCTAGCAAATCGAGTTTCAAACGGCGGTACAGCGCGGCGCGAGTGAATGCGGGCACGCATGACTGCAACTTTGAAGTCGGTTTCCTCCGGAATGGAAGCTCGTAGAGAAAAACTTTATTCTACGTTTCTGATTCGTTTTTTCGAGAGGAATCGTTATCTGTCGGTTTGGAGCGCGCACTTTGGAAGCCTGCGCTGTAAAACTCGATATACCGTACGACATCGAATCGCTTCGCATTCTAATTAAACGTGCCGTCGTAGTAACGTTCAAAGTCTAACGGAGTGTGAAGTTTCGCGGGAATCGCGAGGTTTTATATCCACACACGGAGCGACGAAGGCGAAGTGCGATGGACGTTACACCGAATGAATGAATCAGAGTTGATATGGACAAAAGAGCAGTGGTCTGGGCTCCATGGAGACGAAGAGGGTCGCAGGGATTCCTCTCTGTCACCTGGTGCAAATTCAATCTACTGCGAATTGAACCTTTATTGCAACTCTGCGGCAGGGTGCGCAATTTGAATCGATACTCGCAGCAAGAAGCTTCTATGAATAGCTTATTTAAAATGGACAGCTACCAATCACTCTGCCAATGATGTAATAAATGTCGCAAATTATTAATAAACACGCGACAAGATTTATTCTTAGTTTATTTCCCGCTGCAGAAATTAATCACTTAATCCGCGCTAATAGAGAAACAACCTACAATATTTATTCGCAATATTAATCAGTCACTCTACATTGTTTTCGCGCAAGAGACACGAAGCTTGTTGCTGCATTAATTATTCAATAAAGCTCACTTGTCACAGGCACGCGACAATATTGTTTAATCGTTGCCAAAACATCTGAAGAGATAAATTCAGCCGAGTTCAAGCCGCAGCTTCGCGCCAAGTCAAAGATCCGCTCGATGCAACGCGGAACGTGTTTATTTACTCCGCACGCTCCACGTGACTTTCCGATCGAGGAAAATTCGATTGTATGGCGCTTTATCGACGATGAAAGCTTGGAAGACAACAGGAAGGCCAAAAGGTGTGTCTTTTGCTTAACAATGGCATTCCAAGTATCGTAAATTGATCCCTGAAGAGGTCTTTCCGTTGCGCGTTAATCACCGAAACAAATGCCCGCGCGTTCCTCAGACACGAATTCCTAAAACTCTAACCGAACAAGCAGGGAAACATAGTTTCCCCTCGTTTTTTAGAAGCCAGAACTGGCGATAATGCCGCGAAGTCGAGGATCTACGGAAGGCTTCCTCCAGTGATAAATAGATTTCTCGAAGAAAACCGACACGTGCTATTTCCCGCGAGAATTAAATAAATTATTGGCGCAACGTCCATCGCGTTGCCAGAGGAGCCAGCGTAAAGCACAATCGTACTTAACCGAATCGCTGTAAATTAAAGTCCCCGAGTCCACGTGGCTGCATAGAACTTACGGTAATTGAACACGGGGCAGCATTCTCTGCGATAGTGGAACACGAGTGCCAGTAGATTAGATCAACGCAATTAAATAGAAATACAAAAGAAATCGTGGAGCTTTGCACCATTATCAAGGATCTAATCTCTTTCTCGTGTAGCGGTCGATATCTTTGCGGGCAGATTTTCTTATATAATCATATCAAAAGTATGAAAGGGAGATACGTGCTGATGTTGGATGACTAATTTCTTTCGTTCGTTTAATGCCGCACGCATGGAACTTGCATAACTACTTGGTTCCTGACAATCTTGATCGCATGCACCGCGACAGCGCCCGTTCAGGAAAGAATTGTAGCGCCGCTGCATTCGGCTTCCGGGGAAAGCGTTATGTAAATTCTTTTCCACAATTTCTTCTCAAGTTAACTACGCGAGCTCGTAGCGTTCGGCTGTAAATAGTTGCTAGTCGGGAAGACCACGAAACGGCACCAGTTCGACGCGTTTATCGAAGTCGTCGCAAGCATGGATCAGTGTCCAATCCTACTCGGTGTTCGAATCACTGACACGTGTTGATTGGAAATTTTTAAACTTCCTTCAAAGCTAGCCTTATCTTCCCAGTTCTAATACACTGACTTAACAATCCTCAACCCAGACACCGAACACTCCAAGCAAACCCCAAGTTAACTTAACCCTCAGGGCCCCATCATTCCCACGCCCGCGGTGCCCCTCAATTAACAAAATCAATTATTCAAAACCCCCCTCCCATGTTACGATCCCAAGTGCCCACTTCGGTGCAACGTTAATCGAAGCGGTCCCACCGCCTCACCTCGGTTTACACATCCATTGCAATTTCCACCCCATCCACGATCATCAAACGCCCACTTCACCCAAGTACCAAGGCTTCCAAAACGGATATATAACCAACGTACCTAGCCGTCATCCTTCCACCGCGACCCCGAAACCTCGAATCCCTCGCGCGCGAGTTAACGAACCTCCCGACCTAGGCCACCGAAATATCGAGCCGCCGAACGCTCGCCAAGGGGAGGATACGCGAAGCCGGCGCTCGAGTTCGCGGAACTTCCCCGAGGCGACCCCCGCGACCCGTCGAAATTCCCGCCCTGCTGGTTCCCAAAGGGCGCTGCGACACGGATTGCAGGTGTACCCGTTGCCACCCCTGCAAAGTGGCGGTGTTCGGCGGGCAACGGTGGTTGGGTGCACTTACCCGCGGACGCGGCGACGTACTGCAGTGTCGTGGAACCCTTCTCCGTCATGTCGCTGTCACGGTAGTCGTCGTGCGCACCGTTTAAACTGTAATACTTGGCTGAATTGAAGCCGTTCTCTCCAGGTCGCTTGCCAAGGGTGGTCGAACTGTACACCGCTGAGGAGGAACTCACTGGTACAGGGCTGTAGGCATACGCTTTATACCGCCCCTCTATCTCCTCATGGTGGCCGCGGGTGGGGGCCATTTCTCCCTCTTTTTCTCTGTTCCTCGCTCGATAAACGGCCGGCCTCTCTCTCTCCCTTCCTCCTACCTCTTGCCTCTGACGCCGACGCCGCCGACGCTGTCGCGATTAGCGATTCCCTCGCGTCAGAAACCACTGCCCCGCTGAAAATCCGACCGTCGTCCCGTGTCTGTGACCCTGCAACCGTGAACGATAGTGTCAAGGTCGGGCGCGACTCGATCGCCGATCGATCCGACGGCGGGCTCCACCGTCCCGACAATCCCGACCACCCCTAACTGAGGGGTGCACGTGGTCCCTTCTGGATCTACGGGACGGTTACTCGACCGGCGTTCAATCGACTCCGGCGCTCGTAATCCAGGGGGATAGCCGCAGTTTTATTGCGGACTATTCGGGGGTGAAAGTCGCGGGATCAGTTTATGTTGATGGTGGAGCTTGGGGATTTGAATAAAGGGAGGTATTCCGGGCGGAAAGGATGTAATGGGATTCCATTTTTCCAGAATGAAATTCGTGTGAAGATCGTTTTGGAATTGAGGAGGTGGAAGGAGGGTACTTCTGCAGTCGTTTAACTGGCATTGCGATTTGTTTAGTATGTTTTGTTCTATTCCAAAGTCCTTTGATTTAATAGGGGAGAGGTGGGATGAAAGGGGCACGTGTTGAAAGGGGCATTGTAATTATCTGAAAGATAAAGGATTTTCCCAGGACGAAAGTATTTTCATTTTGTAACAACACATTTCAATTTTTTTTTATGTTTTCTCGAAACGTTTTGCCAAGTGCTGTTACCAATAACTGACTTCTTTATTGTTACATCTGGATCGATATTTATTCAGGAATAATAAGACATAAGGTGAATGTCCGAATTTCTGCTGATTTAAGAGGTAACTCGTCATAAAGAAGGTGTAAAAAAATTGTTTGTGATCAAAACTTGCAGAGTAACTGATTAATTCTTTAATAGTAAATCAATCAATTCAAAAACTATTTAAGAAAGATATTTCAAGATGTTTAACTATTAGTAATTTGTAATTAAATATTTAACGCTCTAAATGTCTGTATTTCTGCTCATGAAAAATAGCGATGTATGTATTGCCCCAAGCTCGTGCAACACTCGCGTAAATGTTTAAATAATTTAGAATTATTTTGTTGCAACTATAGTACAAACGTAACGCATATAATAATAAGAAAACTACGAAACGAGCAGAAATGGGGACATGAGCAGAAATTGGGACATTCACCTTATGTCAGATAATCTTTTGTTTAATATTCAAACTGTAGAAATTGGAGTTTCAATTGCGTTGTCATATTTACGAATGGGATACAAGAAAGATTTATGAAACTCCTTTTCTAAGTGTTCCCTTCAAAATCTTACTATGATAAATATTCAGTGATTTTACTATCTGGTCCTAAACGAAAATGCCCTTTCATCCCACCTCCCCCCTAAGTAAGTAGTTCTGTAAAAGTATCTGTATTCTGGTGACAACGAAGGTCTTACTGTAGTTTACTTCTGGGCAGAATAAATCACTGAATTTGAATAGAGGTTGGATTCGCGTGTAGGTTCCAAGGCCAAGGTTGACTAATCTGCAGTGCCCTACTGTAACCCATTCTAGTGTAATTAATGTCAGTAGAAGTGTACTAAGAACATCGAACAATTTTAGAAAGGAACATAATATAGATTGGAATCCCAATTGAGGATTACTGAAAATAAAAATATAATCCTCTTCTCATTCAATATAATTCTTCATCCCTAAACCCCCACGTCCATAATCCGGTACACGTTCACTTCCCATAATAGCTTCATACTTCTGAAATATAAAAAGCAGGAAATATTCCTCCTACATTTATCTGTTCCTGAAACTCGGCGCCACGGAGGGAACTCACATCAAAGCCAGCTATTTTCAATGAATTCAACGATGTGGAACATCGATATCAATTGGAATAAATTTTCCATCGCGTCTCTTTCTAGCGTGCCTGGCAGGAAAATCGAAAACAACAAACACGGTAAATCGTGGCTGGCGGGTAATCAAACCTAAAGCGTTTCCTAATGACACACCCCGCCCCCCTTTTGACATTCAGAGGGAACGCTGCTTTCCATGAATTAGTAAGGGTGTTTTTCCACTTTCCGCGGCTGGGGTCCAATTAACTTGGCTCTGGTCGATTGATAAGTCGCCGAGGTTAATCTATCGCACGATCATCGCAGATAATTTCAAGGACGCTCTATGCTTGTTGGTCAACTGAACAAAGGTTCGCGGGCCGGTCTCACCTGTTCTTATCGAGCTACGTCAAGAGTAGAAATCGATAGAGGGAAACACGAAAGTTGCCTGCACGGCTGTACACGTGCATGGCGATGGAAAGAAACGGGCAGGCAATGAAACAGGCGAAGCCACGCGGTGAAACATAACGCAAAACGATGAAAGAAGGTATCAGATAATTCCAACTCCGACGCTCTTCGCCCCTCCGTTCTCAGGCTTTCTGTCGTTTGATAACATCGTTTCCTCCCGCACCTGCTTCGCGTCCTACATCTAACGTAACATCGTCGCCGACATTCGCGGCTGTTATTGTGATTGAAAGTGTATTTCTCTCCGAGGAGCTGGTATCGCGGAGGATTAAATCGATCGACCGCAGCCGGTCACGGAACCTCCCTGCTCTCGCACTTGCATTCGCCCTGCACTCCTAAAAATCAATAGGCACTCGTTGGTGGTACTCTGGTTCCTTTGCACCACTCGTGTAACGAGAGGATTACTGGCCGGAGACGACGAGAAGAGGGATTCGGGGAAACGTCCACGGAGAAGAAGCTTATCGAGGGAACGAGAATTAGAAAAGGGGTGGGCACGCTGGTAACTCCGTTAGATTTGTCCAAATGTAGCATTATAATTGGAGAGAGAAAATAAGAGATGTCTGGAGGTGGAAGGTAGAAGATGACGTTCCCTTTGGTCGCGCGTAGAGATTACTGCGACGTTATTACGTTATGGAAGATCTCAATGAAATATGAACGCCCCGAGGAACTAGAGGCGAAGAGCGGATCCTCTGAAGTATCTACCTACAGTGACTCGCATTAATGTTCGGACACTTTTTAAAATCGCATAACTTTTTTAGAATTGCTCCAAACGACCTGAGTTTTTTTGAGCAGCTAGAAGGATTAGTTTGCTAAATGACGTAAAGAATAGTAAAGGTCGATTTTTAAACTTTTTTTTGTGAGCTTGTAATGAAAATTCAAAAAATCCGTTTGTAGATTGCAGTAAGTTGTATACGTGCCTAAAATTTCAACAAAATCGGTTAACGTTGCTCCGAGCTACAAACGTTTAAAGATCGCAGAATAAGGTCGAAAATCGCTGATTTCGGGAATTTTCGCGAATCTACAAACGGGTTTTTTGCATTTTCATTACAAGCTCACAAAAAAAAAGTTTAAAAATCGACCTTTACTATTCTTTTCGCTATTCCGACCAAATACATTTTTTTTCAAAACGACCAAATACGTCATTTAGCAAACTAATCCTTCTAGCTTCTCAAAAAAACTCAAGTTGTTAGGACCAATTCTAAAAAAGTTATGCGATTTTAAAAAGTGTCCGAATATTAATGCGAGTCACTGTATCCCAGAAGACGTGGGCGCTTGAATTTTTTATGTTTAATAACTCCTCTGCTCTTGGAGCGCAGGAAAATGGCCCAGGAGGTTGAAGTAGGATTCTCTGAAGGAGCAAGAGCGTTGAGAGCTGGGCACACGTACCTCTCGCGAAGTGAACGTTGATCGACAAAGCGTTACGCTATTCCGATCAGATTGTCGCCCAGATTTACAATGTTTCCCATCGATCGATACGGAATGAACTAATTGTCAACCACGAGATAATCGATTCCAAGCATCCGGGGAATTACCGAAGGCTGCATCCATGAAAATGCATCGGACGAAGAGGACGCGCGACGATGCGCGAGCAGGAATTTTAAGTCGGAAGAACTTTTTCTTTAGAACACTGTCGCGCGTCTCGAATGTCCCTGCTTCGATAACGACCGAACCGGAGTGGATTATTAAAAGCAGCGGTGAATGAAACCACTGTGCAGAAACGACGAACGAAATCTTCTCGTTGGACCAGAGAAAAGTACAATCTATCTCCGATGGAGATAACTCGAAAGGAATTCGCGGATTACTGTTTCAACTCCATTTTATTACTACAAGAGAATCTTTTCTCCGTTACGCGAAATTCTGGCAATTAAACGCTCTGCTGCTCCGATGCTATTACGCGCAAATTCCGTACGAGCCCTTATCGAAACAATCGCGTGTCCATACTAGCTCGAGTAATAAAGATTCCACTGTACTTGAATACCGTATTATCAAAAGTAATGATTGACACACGCTCAATGACAATTGGCTTGGTGTTACGACTACGTATCGTCCACACTATTCCAAAGAACACTCGTAGATAAATGTTATGACGAAGGCTTCTGTGTCTTCCCGCGGAAAGCGTTACGTAATGCGATTTCTCTCTCCCCGATTTCGCATCGAAGTGGACAGTAGCGTTTATCTGTAGGTAAACAGCCCTGCAATTGTGTCAATCACTTGTCCACGTGGTCGCGTGACACATTTCGTCGAGTAGGATGCTCGAGTACCTCGCTGCTGCCGTGCGGTAAACACGTGATTAGGGCGAAGCCGATCTCAATTCGCTATTCATCCGATTCCAAAGCCCAAACGTTGGATATATAGAAGCATCGAGGCAGCAAGCTCGTCGAGTGAAACTCGAACCGATCGAACCCGCTAATTAGATATCCTAGTTAATCCAACCACCAGCATCCTCTGGTTCGGCCTCGAAATTCGCTTCCAATCAACTCGGTGGAGAATATTTGGAGAAGGGAATTCTGAAGGGTCGCGCGAGCCTCTCGATCCACCGTTTTCAGTGATCGAACCAACTATTTGTCGCGACGGATATGGGCCGTCGAGGGAATTTTATCATCAGATAAGATCGAACTCGAGAAAGGCAATCGAGACAAGGATCAGGTGGGAGGAATGTTTGGTCAGCATTGACAAATTTATCTCGTGAACCGTGATAAAAAACCTCTGACAAACTGTTCGTCTGAGCGACGACGTGATAATCGAAACGGCGTCAATGCTATCGATGAAATTTTCACGTACACTGCGTTCCATATAAGAGCGTACCAACGCCCATACCGATTTGCGACAGATCTGCGCAGCTCACACGGATCTGACACACGCGATTGGTCGTAGCACTCTCGCGATTGGTCGTAGCACTTTCCCTGCCGGTTTACTACCGATCAGCAGTGTATCCCTGCGCGAAACGAGTACGCTCTAACGTGGAACGCAGTGTAGATCAGGAGGTTCTTGTGGTTGACTGTAATGGTCCTTTGGTAGTAATAAATATAGTGTTACAACGGGGAGTTCTCCTGTTCCAACATAATAATTTCCAAATTATGACGGATTTAACAAGCTGAAGGAAAGTAGACATAATAATTTCCAAATTATGACAGATTTAACAAGCTGAAGGAAAGTAGACTGGACATGTATCACAAAAAACACTACTCAGGACCTGTATTGATTAACAAGAAACGGTAATGTCGTGATAGAGGATGTGATCTTGACCCGTCGCAGTGGCGTCTGGCTGACGAATGACAGTATATCAATACGGTCATCGTCTTCTCCGACGTCTTCTTATCACTGTCGCGAGCACCAGCATGCCATGGATTTTTGTACGTAGGGGTCCCATATTTCAGGTTCAAGGCTTCAATTTAAAACGGAGAGACTTGAGTAAGTCTATCAGCCATCAGACTTGATGATTATTTCATTATCTTGAGAACTCATTCCCAATCATTTTTGTACTTTCAATCGCTAATTGGAGAAAGAAACAGTTTCTTAGCATTCCATTATTTTTATTGCTATTGATACAACGGGGAATTCCCTCGTTGGACATTATCACGGATTTAACAAGATGAAGGAAGTGGACACGCAGTACAAAAAACACTAGGAACTATATTAATTAACAAGGAACGGTAAGGTCGTGATAGATGATGCGAGCCAGACGCAATTGCGAGCAGAGAGGTCAGGATCGCATTATCTGTCACGCCATTAGGGTAAAGTAGCCGAATATGACGACCTCTGCTGAGTGATGAAGAAATTGTTTTGAATGATGAAGGTGATTAAGAAAGAAAATTATGGTACAGAATGCTTGTTTTGCAATTCTAAAAAAGTTATGCGATTTTAAAAGTTGTGAATTTTCTTTCGTCCGTCACTGTAGTTCCTAGTGTTTTTTTGTGTTGCGTCTCTAGTTTACTTTCCTCCATTTTGTTAAATCTGTAATTATGTCCAACGGGGGAGCTCACCGTTGTAACAATAGCAATAACAATAATGGAATGCTAAGAAACTGTTTCTTTCTCCAATTAGCGATTGAAAGTACAAAAATGATTGGAAATGAGTTTTCAAAATAATGAAATAACCATCAAGTCTGATGTTTGGTAAACTTACTCGAGTTTCTACGTTTTAAATTGAAGCCTTGAACCTGAAATATGAAACAGAAATGAGGAAAACAACTACAGCAGGAGAACTCGTTAAAACTTAACGGGGTATACCCGTTTGAACCCTCGGAGAATGTGTACAATTTCATGATTTTTCTACATGTCAACGGCTTGATGAAGATTTCCCGATTTTTTACTATCTTTACATAGTATTATGAACTACTTAAAAAAAAAGTTTCAGTTAAAAAACTATTGTTTTTCGGAAGTTATGCATACACATCCGAAAGTCTCTCGATTTTAGACGGCTAATCGGTGGGCCTAAAAACTCGCGCTACGTTCAACCAATTCACTTCCAATTTTGCATGCAGGATCGTAATAAGATTCCACATCGTCCAACGAGGGCTTTTTTAATTCCGATTCCCCGTTAATTATTTATAAACAAAAAAGGTGGCCTTTTCTCTTAGAAAAATGTAACTTTACCTTTGATCTCCCACCATTTCTTTATTTTTCAAAATTTTCAAAATCGGCCCCGTTGGACGATAGCTATTGACATACTTTACAAGAAGATTATATAGTTTTTTACTTCAGACACGACATAAAGCTGTTTTCAGGCCCACCGTTTAGCCGTCCAAAATCGAGAGACTTTCGGATATGTATGCATAACTTCCAAAAAACAATAGTTTTTGAACTGAAACTTTTTTTTTATATAGTTCATAATACTACGTAAAGATAGTAAAAAAACGGGAAATCTTCATCAAGCCGTTGACTTGTAAAAAAATCCACCAAATGTACAGATTTCCTGATGGTTCAAACGGGTATACCCCGTCAATACGTCCACTAAGAAATATCAACTTTTTCTTCATATTTCGAATAACGCCACCGCCTATCGCCGGAATGCCAGCAGTGGGACCGGTCTAATCTCGAAACGAAGAGGGCAGGACCGAGTGTATCGGCGGAATTGCGTGAAACAGTTTCTGCTTGTCTTCGAGTAAAGATTTGCAGACCGAGAGTTTCCACGGAATCGCGAAACACGCTACTCTGAGCTTTTGAAAGAAAAAAAAAAAAAAGTGAACGGCTCCGCCTCGAAGATCGCGCGTTTCCTTGACGGTCTTAATTAAGCCAAGAGAACTACGAAAGTGATCGATCGCGGAGTATATACGATTGTTGTTCCCTGAGAATTACGAGCGCGTCCAAGGAGAATGGAAATTGGTGGCGGTGACGCGACGGATCAGGCACGCGTAGATCGTCTTCCTTCGGAAATCGTTACGTTATCGGGAACTACGCGGCAAGATAAAAAAAAGAAAAAAGTGTGGCAAAGGCACAGATACCAGGGGAATGCATGAAAGATCGATCGACGGTACACTGCAACGTTTCGCGAATTAAAAATTCCTGGGTACAAAATTTGGCGTTCGCCCTTCGCGTCGGTAACGGCGAGGAACGAGGAACGTCCGTCTTCCATCGAGCACTAAGAATTCACAACGAGTCTAGTCATCCTATTCAGATTTCACTGAGCAAAGATTCCCCGGGGCAGTTCGCCCCCCGAAATTTACATATCGAGTGGCATGAATCATCGACATTAACACCTCCGTTTAAAAATCGACACTCGCGAGGTCCCATCCGCGCATCCCCCCGCCCTCGGCTATAAGAGAAATGAACGAGCCTGGAAATTCCAGCGGAGCGAAACGCAATCGTTAATCGGTTATCTCGAGTGAATTTCCTCGCGGCGGAGTAGCCGATTTTTCGTCAAATCCAAGGTTCTCTTGGAATCGATAAACCTTTGTCTCCTGCCCTCCCCTCCGACCAGCACATTTCCACGGGTAGGAATTAAATGCCGCGATAGTTGCCACGATAATTGTCGATAATGCTCGGCGATTATCGGCTCCCTTGATCTCGGTGATGGATCAAAGGGAAAGCGACGCGACTACCGAAGTTTCGATAGGCGAGGACGAAAAAGCGAGGGGGTAGGAAGGGTAGACGGGTGCGGAGCAGCAGTTGGGACGAAGATTCGCGAGGTGACGAGAAAGAGCGAATCCACTTACCGGCGAGGAGCGCGCACTCTGTTAAAATGGCCTTTTCTCAAAGACACACCTGTAATATAGGCCCTCGATAATTCGTTATATAACGGGCACGAACTGCTCTCCGCTGCAGCGTATATACGGAGTAAGCGCGCGCCCCCCTCTAGGCGGCAATCATCTGGCACGAGTATCTTTTCCTCCACGTTTGTTGGCCCTTGATAACGCCACGTCCGTGCCACGCGATTCAAGTGGCCGATCGCGAATGAAATCCTAATTAATTATGGAGCGGCCCCGAGGCATTCGGCTAATCCGTACCACTCGATCGGGATTTACGCCTCTTCTGAATGGATGCTAGATCAATAGGGCACTTACCAGGCTGTGCAGTCAAGTGTCTTGGCCCCTCGCCGCTTCGATTCTACGGAGAAGAAACGTAATCCGCTTCGCGTGCAACTGTAACATTTGGTTTAAGAAAGAAACGTGTTAAATAAGTCCAAGCAGGCCGGTGACGTTTTCAGCGGATGGATGATCTGACTGTATTCTACCGGAGCAGGTGACGGATCGATGAATTTATTTATAACGGGGTGCCGGAGTAATGTAAACGATCGCCTGTGTTTGCGAGATGTTCGTTGATTGCGGAGGAGAAAACAAATGAAATTTGCGAGACCGTGCGTCAAGAGATAAACTTTCCCTCCCCCGTTTCGTCACGATCACATCTGACAGCGATGCGCTTCCCCTATAGACGATTCTATTTACAATCAGCGACACATTCAACTGCGAATGTACTTTGCGGTACTATACTTAGGTTGCACATCGTCGATCCTACGTTGGCTCGCTCGCGAGATCTTCGAATATGCAGGAATGTGGACTCAGGTGTCGCCTGCGGCGCACAAATCGAACAGAAGCGGGGCCATTTTCACACTCCGCTGCGCTCTTTTGCTAACAACAACCGTCAAAATATAAGAGCACCGATACGCTGCGATGGAGAGTTCGCGTATTACTTTTCTCCGCGCGCTTCGCAGATTATAAATCATTTAATTAAGCGGCTCCTTGTCCCAACACGCGCGATAACGCTGTTTGCTTCTCTATTCGAACACGCCGAGCTCAACATAATATTTGCGCGTCCAGCGTGCTGTTGTCGTTTCGCTAGTCGATTCGGCCAGACACTCTGCAGCTTTATTTTCCAGGAACCGCGAGCAATGCGACGTACAGTGGCTCACAGCCATGATCGTACACACTTTAACGTCGCATGACATTTTTAAAATTCATCCGAACGACCTGAGTTTCTTTTTTGAGAAGCTGGAAAGATTAGTTTGCTTAGTAACGTGTTTCCTCGTTTTGACAAAAAAAAAATGCAATTGGTCGGAATAGCAAAAAAATATAGTTAAAGTCGTTTTTTTCTACATTTTTTTCTGAGCCTGTAATGAAACTTCGAAAAAACCGTTTGTAGATTTAAGTGAGTTGTATACGTGCTCGAAAATCGCGAAATTCCCGAAATCAGCGATTTTCGACCTTATTCGAAGATTTTGATGAAATTTTCAGCATGTATACAAGTCATTTAAATCTGCAAACGGGTTTTTGGAATTTTCATTACGGGCTCGGAAGAAATGTTGAAAATCATACTTTTTTTTGCTATTCCAACCAATTGCAATTCTTTTTCAAAACGACGAAGCACGTCACTTAGCAAACTAATCCTTCTAGCTTCTCAAAGAAAACTCAAGTGGTTTGGACCGGTTTTAAAAATGTTGTGAGATTTTACCTCGGCGGGAGGCGCTACTGAGTAAAATTTACCACAGAGGCGCTAGTTGCGAAAATATGAGGACTGTTTGAGTTTTTGCTACAATTTTTTAAAGGACTTTAATAAAGATTTTAAGATATTTCATAAATTTTCTTTGATTCTTAAAACACTGTGCTTTAACATAAAAATTACGAAGTTAAAAAAAAACCGAAACCGTGGTTTTTTACGTTTCAATTTTGGATAAAATGATTTAGAATTTCGACGGTAAAGAATTTTTAAAACTTAACAGTAAATGTTATCGACGCAGCGGTTCAGTTTATTTTTAAGAGATTAAATAAAAGCTATTGTGCAAATTTTAAGATTAAATTTCCAACGTTTCGGTCAGTGCTGCGACCATTATCGAGGAAAGAATTAAATCAGGAAGAAAACTGCGTCTGCTTTTATAAATTTGGCTCGTGTTAAACGTTTGAATTTTGGGTATTTTTCACCCGGTAGCGACAACCTGTGTTACAATATGGGGTGCGCCTCCCGCCGGGTTAAAGAGTGCACGATTATGGCTGTGCGCCGCTGTACGTTTAAACACTGCAGTAAAAACAACCCTTAAATCGAATTTCGTAGCGACAGCCATCTTTCATCCCCAGCGGTTGTTGCGAAAAAAACTTGCAACCGCGAGGAGGACGTTCCTTGAAATCTACAAACGATATCTCGAGGAGAGTGACGAGCTGCGTATCAAACGGTAATTAGTGGATCGAGAACGAAATGAATGGATACCGACGAGCCGCGCTTACACATGATCGACAGCTGCTGAAAACGCCAGCCGCGAGGAAAATTGCGTGTGCAAAATGCGCTCGCACGACCTCCGAAACGTTGGAATTCCTCGAGCACCGCGTCACCTCGAAATTAATTACCTCGCGCGTTGAAAAGGAGTTTGCTCCGCACTTCCTACATCGGAATCGTTTCACAAATTTGTAAAACGTCTCCTGCGAGTGACGCGAGGAGATTTGTCAAATTTACGGGCGCGACGCGAGTCCAAACATTGGTAGGTAGGTAGATAAAATTGTCTGGAGATATCGGTACTGGGAATCGAATTCGGATAATTAACGATCTAAGGTTCGGCGGTGTCGAGGAAAATGTATGTACTTGGAGCTCGATGATTTCTGTGTTCCTAATTCCTACTCCTTAATTTTAGAAACCGTTTTCTTTCGCGAGTCGATAAGACGCTGTACATACTACGCGGGGCAGGTGGATTCGTTTCCGATTTCGACGTGAGTCATTCCATGGCGTAAAGGATCATTGACAAAGCTTTTGTGAAAGTACCAACCGCGGAAACGCCCGGAGAGCGAATGACAGGTTCGTGGAATCCATTAACATTCCGTTCGCCCACGTTACGTTCGTGATTTCGGGCTTCCCCTAAATTTCGAGTGGCCGGGATCCCCCTCAGGAAGAAGTTTTTACGCGTGCTGACCTGGATACCTTTATTACGTTGTATTTCGTAGGAAAGGGGAGGGAATTGAGATCGTTAGGTCTGGAGGAAGGGATATGGTAATGAGAAGAGCAGTATTGAGAAATAATAAATAGAGGGGGGGCTGGGATCAATGAATAGGAAAAAAAATTCCATCCCAATGGCTCGTTGAAATATTACGAAATCCATGATAGAAGCATCGATACTTCGATAGTAGGTATCCATGATGGAGTGGGGAAGTTTGGAAGTCGATGGATACCAGGGTGTTTCAATTTTCCAAAGGTGCTATTTTCATGTAACTTTGCTCGCCCCCTTTGGTTCTATTCGTCTAAGCGATCGGTATGGCAAATTTTAGACAAATTTAATAATATTTCGGTGTTGCACAGTTTTATCAGTAGGGTAAACCTGGGGCGGTAGTAACTCTTTGACTATGGAATACGATTACGCAGGAACTATTACATTTGCAACATAAACTCTTATAGGGAAATGTTACTTAAGCCGGGAATCCACCGGGAAGCTAATCTACGCTATGCGATGCTATGCTATGCCATGCTACGTTTGAAAAAAAATTAGCTTTAATACATTCTTATGGAACTGTTTCCACCAAAAGCTACGTTATAACATAGCATAGCAGAGCTTAGCTTAGCTTAGCTTAGCTTAGCTTAGCTTAGCTTAGCTTCCCGGTGGATTCCCGGCTTTACTGATCTGACATCATTGGGTCGCAACAGTTTCACTGTATGTCAAGTAATATCCAAGTTATTAATAAAAAATGAGAAGCGGAGTGTTTGTGTCAAATTATAGATTTAAAAAAGCACATACTTGCAAAGGGAGTGTTTACGTTACAATTATAAGTCTGTATAAAAAAGTTACCTTATCATATATCTAAAATTGGTGTTAATACCTATTATATGTATTGAGATATTAGCGTGTTACATTCGCTCCCCTGCTGCTACCGCCCCCGATCTACCCTACTTATTTTCGCTTCTCAAGGTTTTAAGAATGTGGGTAAAATAATAAGGTACAGAATTTGCATAGGTGTGAATCTGTAACAATAATAGTAAGAAAATGTAAATTTATCTAAATCCAAGTCTTCCTTGAAGTTTAGTTTCTTTTTTAAGGGCTTGAGAATAAAAATAATTATCATTGGAAATCGTGTTCCCTTAGCCTGCTACATATTATTTAGTGTGCAAAATGTGCCACCCCTAAATATTACTCAATCTTCCTAAAATTTGTCAGATATTCTTTTTATATTAATTCGAATCAGGGCATGAGCAAACTAAAAAAAAATATAATACTTTTATTTCAATGTATACTATACATAATTAGAACTACGAGACAGAGATTCGAGGCTCGTGAGCGGAGTAAGCGTGTGATTAACAATAAGAGCAACACCAATTGGATCAACGATATCGTTACATCCACCGCCAGCTACTTCCCGTGCTCCGTTCTCCCGTTACTGAGATGTCATTTCTATTCTGAAACGCGGAGCCCGGAAAAATCGTTCACCAAGTATCGCCTACCAACAGTGCGACAAACTATTAATACTCTGGCATCGGAAGAGTGAAACAGGGCTACAAGAAAAATAGAAGCTGGTTAGAGACTCGAGGCCAGAGGACGTCTCTATGACGGAGCTCGAACCGATAAACCGCGATCGATATAATCTAGATACGTCGACGAGACGACATCCATGGCGTAGCCCAGAATTCCGGCGATTCTGCGGCGCGGGCGACACACACGCGTGAACCAACCGTGTTATCAATATTCCAGGCGATTAACCGCTCCGCGGCGTACGAACGTGACTTGGAGGGGGCCTCGATTTGCGAGAGAGAGAGAGAGAAAAAAAAAAGAGAACCGACGTGAACTAGTTACTCACGGTCCTGGTGGTCTTCGTCGACTGGTTCACTGTGCAAGAGAGGTCGCGAGTAAAGAACAGAGCCGCGAGAACTACCCGCTTCCGGGGAGGAACGATCGCGGAAAAGAGCCAAGAAAGGCGTGCAAGCGCCGCGGGGCTTTTCCACGCCGATTAAAGCTCCTGCCATCTTCAGGTTTTTTAATTAATCGCTGCTATAGGCAGCCACCGATCTGATTACCAGGCGCGCACGTGCGATTACCCGTTCGTTTCTGGGTCGGCGAGGCGGAACGTGCCACGGGAACCGGATGGTCCCTCGACACGCGCCACCCCGCCTACGCCACCGGCTCGAGACGCGACCAGCGCAACCGTGCGGTGCACCGTCTTGTGGGGTTGCAGTCGCTGGCTTGACGCGGCCGCACTCTTATTTATACGCGGGAGCCGCGCTGCGAGATCCTACCCCCTTGTCGATTTCGATAGCCTCTTCTTCGCAGACGATGATTCAAAGTAAGTGTATCGAGGGATGCACCTCTTCACTCACTCGCATTTAAACGCGTCTACCCTCGGTTTTGCCAATTAAATTAATTGAGTTTTAAACAGTAATTTTTTAAATAAAAATTATATTCCTCTGACGAAGTTATGTTTAAATGTATATATGGAAGGTTAATTTAGTTATTAATTTAATTAGACGTTAAACTAAGAAGTTAAACTAAATTTATAAATTAATTTATTTAATTTGTAAATTAATGAGATGCGAATATTTAATTCAATTTATTAAAATTAATTTTTAGTGAATTTAGTACATTGCATCTGCTCCACATTGCATGCTACGCTTCGCCTCTCTTCCTCAAGGTAATCTCAAGGAGAGATCCGCCGACTGAAGTCGAAAAATTGTCAAAATGCATGAGAAGCACGCAGGGAGATTGAAATTAGCCGAGGCGAGGCGTAGTGAGAGGCTGTGTTTATTAAAATTATTAAATTGATATGGTTGTGCGTTCTTATTCCATCGAACGAGGTTAGCAATTGTTCCCCATTCCCTCTTTACACGGTTAAACAGGTACCTATTGGTACGTACGCGAGTCAATTTGCGAGATTAGAAATCTTGAAGGATCCACGAGAGTATTTAGATAAGGACACGTTTATCTACGCTGCTATAGTTTATGCAAACTTTAATGGCACTTGTTAGGAACTTTGATAAGTTATGTAAAGCAGGGTTTGTGTAACGTACTCACAGCTGAGAAACAATCGTGGTGTTCGCAGATGGCCGAGGAGCGGACTGACGGGAAGAAGCAGCGAAACAGGGGACGAGGTCAAAGTGGTTGATACAGAACGAGGGAAAGGAAATACGTTCGTAATTAGAGGGAAAAGGAGAAACACCTGTATGGGTCGCTGGCCTCACTCGAGAATAATTAGGAACAACTCCTCCCGTACACTTGGATGTAAACAGAGCCAAGATTGTTCGCTGGAACATGAAGATATTAACGTTGTACCTGCGCTCGCGACTCTTGCCATACGTTCTGACATAGTTTTCGTTACTTGGCTTGTACGTACATACAGTGACTCGCATTAATATTCGGACACTTTTTAAAATCGCATGACTTTTTTAGAATTGGTCCTAACAACTTGAGTTTTTTTTAGAAGCTAGAAGGATTAGTTTGCTAACTGACCCGTTTCGTCGTTTTGAAAAAACATGTATTTGGTCGGAATTGCGAAAAGAATAGTAAAGGTCGATTTTTAAACTTTTTTTGTGAGCTTGTAATGAAAATTTCCGAAATCAGCGATTCTCGACCTTATTCTGCGATCTTTAAACGTTTGTTAACCGATTTTGATGAAATTTTAGGCACGTATACAACTTACTGCAATCTACAAACGTTTTTTTTTTAATTTTCATTACAAGCTCACAAGAAAAAGTTTAAAAATCGACCTTTACTATTCATTTCGCTATTCCAACCAAATAATTTTTCTTTCAAAACGACCAAATACGTCATTTAGCAAACTAATCCTTCTAGCTTCTCAAAAAAACTCAAGTCCTTTGGACCGATTCTAAAAAAGTTATGCGATTTTAAAAACTGTCCGAATATTAATGCGAGTCACTGTATGTATACCTGCACCATACCTTTCAATCGAAATACAAAGCTATCGACCAGAAGCAGGGTTGGTGGATCCAATTTTTCCCGAGCGTAGAGTTGGGTGGAAAGAGCCAGGAGGTATAAATTAAATGATCGAATTTCATCCGCCTAAAAAAGGGTAGTACGCGAACAGAAAAATGGTAAAATGCCTTCCGAATTCCCGACAGTGGAATTCCGCACTCAGCAAAACCTCAAGTGTGGAATACTCCACACATTCCGCACAAATCACTCCGGCCCTGAACGGACGGTTGTATGCTCCATCTGGTTCGATGGAATTACCTAATGACACGGGAAAATTCTAATTAAACCGTAACCAAAATCTCCAATAAGAACGATAATAGTCCTCCGAAGGGTGCATAATGTCCTCCACCATATTCACGCTCTGCTCATTAGCGAGCACGTTCCTCCCTCACCGTCGTGCGTTTTCCTAAAAATTCTTGACTCGTCGCACGTGATTTGTGCGAAGTGCTCTGATTGTCGTTGGACAAGCGCGAGCGACTTCCACGAGTTAATCGTGTCGGTTGAGTTTCCCGAGCTAACAAACAAGAAACGCAAGGGATTCCTGGCTGCGTTGAAATTTGCATAAAGATTTCCATCGCTACAGAACTGGTTCTGCAATCGTGCTTCATACAGTTCAATGTAAACATTCGCGAAACAGGACGATTCTAAAAACTCAGTCATATGCTGGCGCGTAGCTCTGTGGATTCGAAGGAGCAGAAGGATTTTTGAAAGCACTGGGAAATCTACTTTGGGCATCGTTTAGAGAAACGAACGGGTTATGAATAGGGAATACAATCCCGGGATACGGTAATCCGGGATCACGCGATCCCGGCTGTTTTTTGGATTCTAAAAATCCCGGGATTTGATATAAGGGAGAGTGGGGGTGATTTCGAACACCTGAGCAAAATAAAAAGCAAACAAAACGAAAACTATGCGAGAAATGAATTTGTTTGTTATTTACGAACATACTTAAACTATTCGTCTATAAAGTACTGTTACGAATTTTTGAAAAATCAGAGTGCTAAATATCGCAGAAGTCGCACGGAAAGCGCAACTTCAATGGTCAACCGATAAAAAAATGTTGCTACAACCTGTACCTAATGTATTTTTAAAATTCCTCTTCTTGTGCGTTAGAAAAAAATTGTAATTAGGAATATCGAAAAAAATAGTAAAGGTTGAACCGAGCTTGAACGAGAATTTACCAAAGTGGTCGAATGCTTTTTTGCGCGATCAATTCACACGAGCAATCAGTTCCCCAGGAATCTTAAATAGTATAATATCTCTCTTCGTTTTCGAAGAAAACCTTCGCGTAATTCATATTCACAAAGGGAAAGTCACGTTAACGTCCCCGTCGGTTTTTAACGAGAAAAGTTATATTAATCCCAGGAAAATCGCAGCGGGACGTTCGATTCTGTTTTATCTCGACCCAGATAGACCCACAGGTGCGCTACAGGGAATCCAATACGCGTGGTCACTAGACTGTGCAATGACAGTTGCATCAGCCGAACGATAACCTAGGATTAATTGATGCACATTACGCGCACAGCGTAGCGACGTGTGCTTTTCGATTTGCAATTATCCTTCCGCTTAGCAATTACACGCTCTATTAGCTGTCACAGCGCGAAGGAGTACCGGACGAGTTTACTTTGAATTCATTTCTTCCCTCCTCCGCGAGAAATCAGCGTAGGAATGCATATGGGAAACGAATCGATTGGATATTCAACATTCCAGGGTCTTCCCCTATGAAGCGCATTCTTCATTAATTTTACGACACTCGGAATTCGTTCAATTTTATGACGTCCCATCCAGTCCGCGATAGAGGGAAGGAGCTAATATCCAAGTGGAGTGACGTTAAATTATTAACTCTTAATTGTGCCGGGGATTATGGAAGTGGTGTAAGTCAAAGATTTGAAAAGATTGAATTTATCACTTACTTTGGAACGTAACAAAAAGTCCGAGGCTGGTTGTCTCAAGGGGTAGGTGGACTAATTGTTAATAACTTTGCACCGACATATGCTCTACTGCGTAAAGATTCACTGTGAAAAAAAGTCGCTTTTACTATTTTTTAACAGTTATTACCGTTTGTCGAAAAATTGACTACGTAAGTAAATATTTTTTCCTAAAAATTTTATTTTTTCACGCTCTATATAGTTACAACAGAATAAATGTTAAGGGACTAATTTAAAGTTTGTTTATTAGACGATCTATTGACACAGTGTTTTTGTTTATACATAAATAATTGAAGGTTATACAGATTATTGAAGTGAAAGTGATTGAAAAACTGGCCTGCCAGCCCCGGTCTCCCCCAAGTGACGAATTCAATTTTTTAGATTTCTTACTTACACCACTTTCATAATCACCGCCACCACATTACCATTTTTCTTGAATCGAACGACTGTTTCGTCCAAGCATACGTGCCCCGAGGCAGGCACCTGTAACCGTACCTCATCTTTTAGACGATTCACGTCACGAAACTTCGAGGCGAGCTCGAGGTAGTCTGACGAAAAGTAGATTCGCCGCATTCACGGCCACGGGGTCACGAAGCTGCACGCGATCTGAATGGAAAGATCGTTCTTCAACTCAGCATCAGGCTATTCTCTGTTTCCGTTGCCCCGTAACAATGTGATCCGTCGATCCGCGAAGAGAAGGATTCGATGGAGTTCCTTTTTCATTCGTATTTCAGTCAACGCGAACTCTATTGGTGAAATGGAGTTGATAAATTGCTACGCTGTGTAAAAATTTAGCTTAATGAGTATTTTAGTTCGATAGGCTTTAAAGCAACTGGGAATTGGGCTACGGTGTGTTTTGATGAGGTACAGTCCACTGTTTTGCGTTTGTTTTTTGAAATTCTGAGACAAACTGGGAGATTGGTGGTGGAGTATAAAGCCGGGGATCCACCTGGAGGCTGAGCTAAGCTATGCTATGCTACGCTATGTCTGACTGTGCTATAAAACAAAGCATTGCGCAGCTTACAAGGGAAGCTAGGCAACCCGGAAATTCAGAAAGTTATGCAACTTTGTGTGCAAGTAGAGTAGTTCATCCGTAACACAAACCTAAATTTTGTTGGTGCGGTTTTAGGGGCTGAAATTACCCCTTGAGAAAAATGCAGAGCTTTCTTTATCGTGGAATATCTCGAGAACGGTGAGAGATATTGAAAAGAAGTTTAAACAAAGGTTGCACCTTCTTTTTATATATACCAAACTGCGTAAAAATAATTATCGAATTAAGGATTGGTGGTGGGGGTAACCTGAAAAGTACGGTCTTTTCGATAATTATTTTTACGCAGTTTTGTAGTTATAAAAAAAAGATGCAACTTCTGTTTAAACTTCTTTTCGACATCTCTCACCGTCCTCGAGATATTCCACGCAAAAGAAAACTCTGCAATTTTTTTCAAGGGGTGATTTTACCTCCTAAAACCATGGCTTAAATTATTCTTAAAACTTTACGTAATAAGAAAATGCAAAGAAAAAACATCGTTTTTCATAACTTTCAGGGTGGCGTAACACCTTAAGTGGAATAGGCTGGAGTCGCTGTAGTTCGCGGCACATGGTTGTAATTAATTACAGAAGTAGTTTAATAGATCTCGTTAAGTTGAACTTGGTATACATGCTTCTTCATTCGACTAGAATCGAGAATCTAAAGTCATCTACTTGATGCCAGGAACAGAAAGGAGGCAGTTCCCAGAAACTGGTCGAACAGTTCAGAAGAAACGTACTTTCTTCCAATCAATTGTTCACCATTGCGGGACTGAAGATGCCGTTTCCAATCCTGCTGTACCACGAAACAGAAAGTTTCTCTAATCACGCGCAACTTTCGTCCGACATCCATTAAATGCTCCCGCTATCCTCACGGAACTCGTTCGACGGCACCAATCTCTGCTCCATGATTAATTACCATCAAGCTAATTATACATGTCGATTGTGGGAGCGTAGTCACCCACTCCTGGCGCAATTAACACCACGAACCGTTGTTTACCTTCTCGACAGGGTTTCCCCCAAAAAAGTTTCGATCCCACCACGGGCAACCAGATCACGATCGACGAATGAACGGTGTCGGGTTCGTTGCCCGTAGGGAACCACGATTCTTCACCATTTGACGTCATCCTCTGGCTCTCTCGATCGCCCACAGCGCAGCCTCGATCGAGAAGGAGAAAAGCGACGGCTGGATTCCCCCGAATCGTTGCGTCAGCGACAGGTGTGCCGCGAATTTCGATAATTGCCAGGGAATTGCCGCGAGCCGCGCGATTCGACGCGCTCTCAGCGCGGAGGGGCGTCTAATTTGTTTATTTATCCAGCTCGCGGTCGGCTGACCGCCGCGCGGCGATCGCGGCGCGGTATTTTTCTAACTGCCGTGCGAGGGTAATCGTGACGACGGCACAGAGGCGGGGAATCAACAAACAACCAGGCGGATAAACAGTATCGGTGGTAATTCAGTGTGTACGCGCGGGTTATCGATTGTTCTTAAACGAGAAGGTCAGAAATCCAGGGCTAAGAATAAAGCAGCCGAGCTTCTCTCGCAGAAGCCTGGATTTCTTTGATCTCTTAATGGCCGACCCCTGAGCCGGACACGATAAAGAAATTCTGTAAACGTGCACGTACTCTGCGAGCTTTGTTCTTCAGCAATAATGTAATCCATGCGCTCGATTCTTCGGGGCTTTATTTGCGAGAATTATCTTGTAACGTCGCGCTCGACGTCGGGTCTGAAGGTACAAAATTTAATATATATATATATGTCTGCCGCGAAGCATGAGAAAAAATAGTACAGGATAAGAAAAGCTCGAGTGTCTGGAGTGCTGCGACTCTATCTTGCAGCGTGCACCAAAATGGCGCCTCGAGGCGTCACGCGCCAATAACGCTTCGATAACTGTGTCGATCACGAGCGATCGCGGAGAAGTTACTTGGAAACTTCGGCGTGCGAAAGAGAGAGAGAGAGGAAGGAAGGATTACGCGGCCGATCTGTCCAAGTATCCACGGCTCGTCGATAGCCTCAATCGTTATCTTGGTTATCGGCACGAGGCGCTGCGGGCGAGGAGAGAAAAAGGAAAATAAAAAGACGATAGAAACGCGGGAGCGATACGCGACGGACGGTCGCCGATACACCGGGGATCTTTCCATTGTGGAGAGACAGGCATCGCGATATCGCTCCACTTACGATAGCCGATATCGCTGGGGACCGTCCGGCAGGAATTACGAAATTACGATCGAGAAACGCGGCAGGCATGCTTCGGGTTACAAGCTCGCAATTAATTTCGCGGGCCACGGTGCTCGGGAACGGAGCACCGGGCGGTCCAGCGAAAGGAGCTCGATAATAATTCTATCAAGGAGAACGTATATCCTGATATCGCGGGGACCGATCGATTAGCGGGTTGATTAAATTAATTAGACTCGTCGAGTGGATAAGTAAGAGCTTCCCTGGGCTCCTGCTGATAATTACGACGGGAACGAAGTATATAATGACGCGCGAACGAGGTAATGACGAATAATGCAGGCCAAGGATGTTTCAGGATGATCGATCGATGGATCAAGCTTCTGCTCGGAGGGCGAAGCTTGGCTGACACTTCGAGAAGGGAGGATAAATGTGTCCTGGATGGAAAAAGCTGTCGGCCACGATGAACGCTTCTGGACTCAGATTATGCCTAAGGAATGGACTTGCTGGGTGCACTGCCGCCCTGTAACTCTCTGTGAATCTCCTCGTACGTCTTCCCCTTCGTCTCAGGTACCAGAAAGTGGGTGAAAGCAGTCGCGCCAAGCATGATCCCGGCGAAGATCCAGAACGTCACGTCCGTGCCCAGCTCGTCGTTCATTGACGGGAACGTTTTAGTCACCACGAACACCATGAACCAATTCAGCATCACAGCCACACTGGAGGCGAGCGCCTTGGTGTCTGACGAAAACAGCTCGCCCATCAGCATCCATGGCACTGGGCCCAGACTGCGGGGGAAATCATATCGAAAAGTTTCAGAAGAGAAGTTTTAAGCTTTAGGTTTTGAAGAAATTTTTTTTTTATTAAAAGTGAAGGGGAATTTGAAATGAATTTAGGTTGGAAATAAACATGAAATTTGAGGTAGAATCGAGGACCTTACAGCAAGAGGGGTGCAGCTCCATTATTTACAGCTTTTCAGTCATGACTGTGACGCGGAATATACGTAAAACAAATTTTACATCGTTTGGAGTACGTTTGACGCAAATCTAATAACACGCGAGTGATTTATTGCAAATAAATAAAAATGCAAATATTAATATTAATATTTTTTATTAATCTACGCTAAAAGTAGAAATAAGAACTTATCAGCTTAATAGCTACTACTTATTGAATGAAAATATATTTTTCAAGTAGAGTTCTATTTTTACTGTTAAGGATGAATTTCAGTGACAATCTTAGCCAAAAGTTAATCAATTTCCAAGATATTAATCGATTATCCGGAATTCTTGTGACAATATAGTTCGGTGCTTGATATTTCTATACACAAAATTTCAAAAACTTTGGCCCAATATTTCACTTTTAATTTTGTAGTTATATTTCTCAATATTGCGTTTTCCCATAAGAATACACGTTAAATTAAAAGTTCAATAATTCAAAGACTACCGAATCAATTTTTCTAAAAATTTGCGAGAGCTTTCACTGTTGCAGAAAAATTCATTCCTCCAATTTCCAAAGAATTTCGCTTATTTTGAATGCTACTGAAGTTCATCCTTAAATCAAAGCAATAAGTTAATAAACAGTCTTCTCTATTTTACTCGAAATTTATAAAGTTAGAGCTGCAACCCTCTTGCTGCAACGTCCCCAATTCTCTGATTTTAAGCGCTCCCTTCAGAGGCAATTTATATATATATATATATTCCTGTTCACTGCCAATTTTTCCCTAATCGACGACTCACCCGATGGAGAATGCGATCATAAAGACGATCAAGGAAGTCAGCGGCAGCCAGCCTAGATTGCTGACGTCACTTCCGCCGTCTTTCTGCTTAAAGTAGTATCCCAGCGCGATCAGGCTGGCTGACATAACTCCCGTGGAAATCATGAGCAGCGGCTTCCTTCCGGCGCGATCCACAATCAGCGCCGCGACACCTGACATTACCAACTGCGACAAATAACAAAGATCCAAGTGTAAACATCGTTTGCTCAGGCCTCTCGGTTAATTCCGTCCCGATTAACGGCCGCGGAGCAATCAAACGCCACCGGATGGCGAACTTCTGACGCGAGAAAACAAACGAGGACGAACGCTTCCTCTTCAGCGTCTAATTAGCTGCTCTTTTCCATGCAGAATAATTCCACAGACTTGGCAATTCGGGCTAACATATTTCCGTAGCTGTCGGAGGGAAACGAACCTGAACGAGGGCGACTACGATGGACGCCACGTCCGGCGCCATCGAGCTGCCGGACGCCTCGAAGATCATCACCGTGTAGAAGATGACGGCGTTCACGCCGGAGGCTTGCTGGAAGAACATCATGCCGAAAGAGGCGAGCATCGCCTTCCTCGTCACCGGGGACTTGGTCATGTCGAAGATGGTGGGCTTCTTGCCCGCGCTCTCCTGAGCAGCCCTCTGCATCACGTTCAGCTCCTCGCCGGGGTTGTAGACCGGGCCCCTCAGCACCGACATCGCCACCGTCGCGTCCTGCTTCCTCCTCTCGCCCTGAACGCATTAATCAAACCGTATCCAGTTACCTCAGGACGCAATTAAGCGCGGAGCTAATTGCTGGACATGAATTTCAGGCTGTCGAATCGCGGCAGCCGTGTGCTACTTAGCTCGACAGGGGAGAAACCGAGACGATCGGTAAGCGTGGTACGAAATAAACCGGGGTCCTCCCTAAGTTTCTGAGAACTGCAGGCTTCTTTTTCTCGATCCTCAATATTCTACGCGGCTACCCAGGGTGGGAATGGAAGATCGGGTTGAGGAGGCGCAGAATTCCATACTCACCACTAACCAAACGGGAGACTCGGGCATCCAGTAGAAGGTGGCTAGGAAGAGGACGATGATCAGAGCGCAGACAATGGCGAGCGCGGTGTAGCTGAGAACGCTGCCCAGAACGAAAGCCAGGAAGATGCCGACGGTGAGGAAGAGTTGGAACAGCGCGCCTAGGGTGCCCCTGGTCGAGACCTCAGAGATCTCGGAGATGTATGTTGGCCCAAGGACGCAGCCTGCACCGACACCGATGCCAGCCACGAATCTGGCGATGTAGAGGAGCCAGACCTCTTTGGCGAGTATGATGGCACCCCAGGATAACAGGAACGGCCCCCCCAATATGAGCAGGGACTTCTTCCTGCCCAGTTTGTCGGCCATCGCTCCTGATGGGATGGCACCCGCCATTGCACCCAGCGCCAGGAGGGAGCTGATCCAGGAACCTTCGTCCTTGGTTATTACTAGCCACGAGTCCGCCGCGTAAAGCTGGGGAAGCACCGGCGAGGTCCATGCTAGAGCTGTACCCACTCCGACCACGAGTATACACGCTGGGCAAAAAGGTTCGAGTGAATCTCGATGGTGTTAGATGGCGCAGATGGATTTGGCAGGGGAGATTAAGGGGGAGGTTAGAGATGGGAGAGACGAGGGTGGAAAGAAGGTAATGGGCGAGAAGGTGGTGAAGCTTGACGAAGCTGTATCAACTCCAGTGGCGCATTCAGGATTTAATCTTGGAGGGAGCCGAGTAGAACGGATAGAAATTTATTTAATGCAAATTCATTTAATGCAAACTCATTTAATAGAGATTCATTTAGGTAAACCAACCAGTGAGTGACCGGATTTGTTGAATCTATGGAGCTTTGAGATTAATACTTGAATATATTTATGTATAACAACAAAACAACTGTCGAAATTGCATTTAAATTTATTTTTCTTGAAATTTGTATAAAAATAATTACTTATTCTTATCGTAATTTAAAAAAAAAACAATTATAAAATGCAAAAGGTGTAGAAGCCCAGTAAATGACCGCATACTTTTAATAAGAATTGTAGTTATTAATGTTTGCTTAATACGCGTAACTAAAAATATAGGATATTAAAAGTGCAACTGCGCTCCATTTATAAACATATAATAATGTTTAAATTTATAATTGGCATTTCTTTGCCTAATGGTCATTCACTGGTATGCGGTTGATTACTGGTTGGTTTACGCTAATGCAAATTCAATCAAATTCATTAGGTGATTATAAAAATTTATTTAAAGAATAAAATCCAGTTTTCTTTTCTTTTTACAAAGCCTCTTTTTTGGGAGGGTACCGTGCACCCTTGGCCTCCCTTCTGGGTGTGCGCCACTGATCAACTCTGACCACTCATCGAAGAATATTGTCGAGGAAGGATACTGAACTGATGAAAAAGAGTTACTAGGTACTTAGGTTCGAAATGCATAGAAAGTTATGGAAATGTAGGGCTTCTACCGAGGCTTCAGAATCTTACCTAGCTTCCTTTTCCTTTTTAAGTTTAATGTCAGAGATTAGTAATGACAGTCGAAAGTTACACGTTACGTAACAGTATTACGTAGCCACTCGATTGACGCCCGATATCATTTCAATTGCCTTTTACCATTGCGTATATCTATTACACATCAATTCAATTATTCACTTAAGCGACAATGGAGTATCGAGATAACGGAGAAGAGTGTATCGGAAAACCCGCGATCCTCTCAAGAAATTTAGATTATCGACAGGTGTAGAACAAATTAAATATGTATGGCAAAGATATATTAGATCGTACATCGTGGTTACCCGATCTTGAAAAATATTATTTTCTTTTATATTTTTTCTGCTACTTCCTCTTTTTGTTTCAGCAGTGTCGATTCTTTCTGTCACAAAATGGATCTTAACTGTGAATTGTAAATAAATAAATTAAAAGAATATATAAAAAAATTTGTATGTTAAACGATTTTCTTAAAAATACACTAAAAACTAAATTAAAATTCACTAAAAGCTAAAAAATAATTCTTTTCTTGTACCACAATTTCGATGGTGATATACTACGAACGCCTGCAAAGTTTTAGTTTTACTATTCTCACATATGCGACGGATCATTTCTCGATAAATTGTGTATTTTCGGTAATCGCGATACTTTGTCGTTTTCGTAAAGAACGCGAGTGGCTGATTTCAAGTCGTTTGGATTTGTGGTTGTGGGTCATATTTATTGATGACGGGGTAATTTTTTCACCCCCTCGGGTTTAATTTTTTTTTTTAAATATCGTATTGTTATCCAAACTACGCACGCCTGCAAAGTTTCAAGGCAATTGGATAGTTGGAAGTTGGTTGAATTCGAGTTGCCAGACTTGAAGCAATCATACAGAGGATCGAAGCTGAATAAAATCGTTTAAAAAGACGTCACTGTTCCCATTTCGAGGACATTTTGAGTCATTTTTAAGACACAGGGCCGACCAGTGTCTCCGCTGTCAGAGGGACATATTCTCGCGAGTCGTTGCCAATGAATCACTGCGTGATCCAGATAAATTCAACCGAAAGGGGCTAGAGCAAGTCTGACGATGATGGAAGATTTCGGTGACCGCCAAACAATACGGTCATTCTTTCCCACTGAAATTAACCTCTCATTAAATACACCTACGTTATAAAATACAAATCTAACCCGAAACTGTCACGTCTGCCTTTTTTTGTTTTACCAAAATTTTTCTACCCAAACTACTACACTTTCCCTCTAACAATCACGTTCCTCTATAAAATACATGCGAGCACATGGGTGATTAAACTTACGCGACCAGTGATCGACCACAAAACACTTCCGTCAGCGAAGGAACGCGAAATTTTGACCGCAGACAGCATTAGACGCGATCGAAGCAGGATCAAGGGAGGAAGGATTCCGAACTGATGAGGAAACGAGGAGCGGGTTTGTGGAAGGCGAGCTTAAATACCGGAAATAGAAGCCAGGTACTGCCACAGCTTCCTGCTCTCCTGGAGAATAGGCGTGTCATTAATCATCCCCGTGTCCTCCATTTCTCCGTAATTGGAGCTTCTTCAGCTTCTGCGAGGGGGGTTGGTATGTTCGAACTTCCGCGTGTACGATCCCTCGCGAGTGTGTCGAGAGTTTCGTCTAAAGATCTCTCGAAAGTACGCCTATAGACGCGATCACCTTTACCCGATGCAACGAGGAGCACGTAAGTAAGTCACATTTCGACTTAAACAGAACCGATCGAAGGAAGCCGAATGGGACGGTGATTAGAACGAGGGGCCATCATATATCACGGTCGCCGCTATCTGCTCATCATTATCGCTAGTCTGAACTTATTATCGCTCACAATCGAGGGAAAAGAGTTTAGAAATCCTGATTAAACGGCTATCAGATTTCCTGGTTGGTCGGAACGAAAATGCACCAGCGGGACGCGCTGGCGCCTGTCTTTTCTTTCCTCCCTTCGTTTCTGAAGCATCGGCAGTGTTGGGCAGGAGAAGGTAAACGAAGGTGTTTCTTCGCAATCGGATTATTCGCTAGAACAGGGGTCGGCAGCATATGGCCCTTTTGATACTTGAAGGAATGGAGAAATTTGCAAAGTTTCCGCCGCCTAATATAAATTAACCTAATATAAACACGCTGTATATTTATAATCAGAATGGCTTCGGCGTGCCGCATAGGGTAAAGGGCCAAAGTTTCGCCCCCGATTTGTATTTCACCCTGTGGAGGGTGTATAAAATGTTAGACTGAGCTGGCACTTGGCATGAATTTTCTTTGAACGTTTCTCTACTCCTACTGGAATAGTAGAATTATCCTCCTTGAAGCCTTCAGAACTCGTTCTCTTTCAAATTGCCTCGTGATTGGTCCTCGTTATAATTCATAATCGCACGGTGATTCCTGGAGTAGCCAGATCCTGCTGCGACCTATGAATTCTAGATGAGAAGGCATGCTCGAGGACACGAGGATCATGGATGGTAACATGGTAAACCCATCGCATCGTCTAAAACGAATTTCGTGGTAGCCTCGGGCTTGCCACCGATCGGTTCGATTTTTTGTAAATTCCATTCCTGCTCGAGTTTAGTAAACACGCTGCTGGATGGGCTGGTGGTTGCAGCTACTGTGCAACCACAGGTTCGTTGCACCGTCGAAGAGTCCATGCGCAAAGGAAAGGAAGGACGGCTGCGTTCGACGCGGCGCGTCGCTCAAACGAGCGCACGCTCAACGTGGACCACACTGTGCACTCGAACGAGAAAGATTTCTCCCGTGGAAGCTGCCGACCCACGATTATTAGCATAGCGTTGGAATTGATTCGTTACACCCGAGAAATCGGTAAAGAAAAAGCATCTCCGCGTTAACTGTTCCCTGCTTTTCAATATTAACGTCGACATTTCTATTGCACTGGACAGTACGTTCACGATTATTAGCTGTGACTTCGAACCAGGCTCGATCAATCGCCCACCAAAGAGTACAGGAGATACAAGTTCAAAATAAATCAAGCACATTCCTCGTCACTTCGCGTATCTCGCACTAACCGCGTTCCCATCCTACGCCCGATTAATCACTAATGAACGATCGATATTCGGGCTCGAGTGTCCTCTTCAGCGGTTAATCCCTTCAGAAGCCTGGCCACCTGAAACCACCTTATCTCCCATCGATTTTTGGCGTCGTTGTCAGCCACGACGATCGGAGTCGTATCAATCAAAGAGGCCCCCCCCCCATTTCGCCGCGAAATCCTCCGGCGCCGATCGATTCCAACGTGTCCCGCCCAAAATCAACGAACTTTACAATTCCACAGTGGAATAAAACGGACATCTGGACGGATCCGTGGACCGAGGGCGAACCGCAACCGCGACGCAATTTTTATTTCTGGCAATAATTTTCGTTGATAGCTGGCGCGCACAGTGGCCGCTATTATAAATCGAATGATTGTAAGTACCGCAGTGAGACGGCGCGCGGACCATCGTCCCGACGCGATAGCAACGGTAATAATAATACCTAATAGTAATAATAAGAAATTTATCGTTCAAATTGGAGCGGCGCCGCCGCAGAAGTTTCATTGCTTCCACGAAACGTCTGGCGTGGAAACATTCGGCTCCTGATAAGCGAGAGAGGCGGTACAATTTGGAGAATCTCGCCAGGGTGGACAGCCACGTATAAATCACTCGGCAATGAGACTTATCTCCGTCCAGTGGATGTTTGATTAGCAACGGCAATGGGCATTAACGTCAATAAATCAATGGCGATCGCGACACTGCAGTCTTTATCTGGCCAAGACGGTGCAGAAAAAAAAAGAAGAGCTCGGCTTCAGGAAGCAGCGGCGGTAGGCGAGGCTAAGTCCGCAGAAACCGCGACGAGTTATCAGCGATACGACATCGCGCCAGGTTTCCACCGAGATTGGATCTTCGATCGGCGATCTGACTTCGCGTCACCGGCGGGGTGGGAGCGTCTCGTCGGTGCTTTCGATTGCGGGGGGAGATCGAAATTCCTGCGGCGCAGGTTCTGGGAACCGCGGAAACGATTGCGCTGGCGATTCTCTTTCGTCAACTCGGATGGTTACTCAGGCTAATGTAAATAGTAGAAATAGATACGATCGTTTGCTGTGATAATGATAAAATCATGTTTGGTCGATGATAATAATAGTTTTGTCTAATAAAGTTCGCCGTGAACTCGCGGAAATTAACCACCGTGTATATGCGTTATGTCATTCCAGTAACGTAACGAGCATCCCTTGGTGTACCGTCGCAACGAAGACAGACGACTTCCCCCCTCGAACTTCCAGCGGGGTGCAGAATTTTCCGAACTTTCCGCGACCTCTCCGAGCTCCTTTGGTATGTTTTACTACGGCAATATTAAAGCTCGCGAGTATTATAACGGTGCCGATACTTCGGCAACTAGCTTGACGCCGATAAAGTTATAAATTGGGGTAGTCAGCTGCGATTGTTGGAAGGGAAACTTCCCCCGGAGCTTTCGTGAAACTTGAACGAGACTTGTACAAGCAGACAGATTTTTATCGCCCCCGTTGAAAAATCACGCAGCATTTTTGGAGGGATCTGGAGGGTTTTTTGATGAATCGCTGGCTTTGCAAAAGATAAACGCGGGGTATCCACTGAAGAGCGCCTGACTGGGATACGAATCGCAGACACGTGGCGCTTGGCAACCTTAGATTTACTTTCAAGCGTTCGCCTTTTTTGCCGAGCCACCCGTTTTCTTCTGCGGTAGTTTTTTTTTTTTTTTAACGAGCTAAAAGGCTCCCGCATCGAATCACAATTTTATATTCCTCGAGATGAAAACGGGGGTAGCGAAAAACGTAGCGTTACTTTTACCGAGCAACATTCTCCTTTCCCATTTGTTCTTGCTGCTTTAACTTTCAGTGATTTTTTACGCGACCCTGGGAGAAATAAAAGATCCCGCGGATACTTGTTCGAAGGACAACGGCGTCCTACGAAAATCTTTTTGACGGAACACCCCAATAATTCACCCTTTAAAGCGCAACTTTTTGCCGAGCACTGGAACGTATAGCTGTACCCAGCGGGATTAAACGGAAGCGCAACATGCATATTTCACCGGCAAATAATGGTGGGTTTTTAATTTAAGTTTAAACTGCACCGCGCGAACTCGATGCATCAGCGTGACGGGATCGTGACAGGAAAAAAAATACAGTAACCGACGTGCAAAAACGATGAAAATCCGCAACCTCGGCGGAGCATGCTGTCTACCAAAATGTCTGCCTCATTATTGTTCTCTGTGAAGAATTAGTTGGGTTGCTGCGAAATGGGTTCCGCACAAGTTTGTTCTACGGTGGTTCAATGAGGGTCCTGGAGAGGTAGAGGAAAAGGAAGATTGGGTCCCCAGGGTGTTACTGTGAATCAGAAATGGGCAAACATTTTACTGAAATACAAATCTCGAATAACGAATAGGGTAATTGTGGGAGAGGCGCCGCACCCTCGGTATTTCAGGGTTATCGGTAATGAAATACAACACTGTCGATTTTATTTGCTTTAGGCTGTTCGTTTAGGTCAGATTAATAAGCGAGAACGTGTGAAGAAAGGGTCCACGGTATAAATAAACAGCCCTCCAAAATATCTGCCTTTATTGTTCCCCGAAAGAATCCACACGGTTCCTTCGGGATGAACCGTACATAGGTTTCGGCGATGGAAACGAGGTGAAACGGAGAATCGCGTGCCGTTCGAACGGAACGATCGAGTGGCCCCTCCAATGTGCGGGTGCAAACGAAAATGCGAAAGCAACGGCAGTGCGTAATTGTCGATCGATAGGGGCGATAGCAACGGGTCGCTTGAAATATCGTAATCCTCTGTCCGGCGTTACCTCGGTCTTGCCTTTATCTATCGAGAATGCCGCGCGATAACGAGGCTCGCCCCCCTATCAAAATAGGAACGATTATTTGTATTCGTCGGAATATAGGCGATTATCGTGGCGAATACCAAGTGCGGCGCGGCCACGTGGGCTTGCCGGCCGAAAATAAATTCGCTCTCGATCAGCGGGTCGTAAAAACGGCTGATAAACCCTGTGAACTTCGTCGCGAGGGCAGAAGTTTAAGTATCGCGCTGCCGATCGATTCGCTGGCGGGTGTCACGCTGAACTGCCTCAGCGATCAAGGTTGGGCTCCACTTTCCTCGTCGCGAGGTTACTCTGCCGCGGTAATGAAAGACAATATCTGAAGCTCGATTCCACGCTCGGAAGATCGAGGGTAAATGAAACAACCCCGTGAAGAAAAGGTGACAGGGATCGGCGAGTATTATTATTCCATAGACTTTCAACTAAAAATAAATTGCAACTCAAACTGTCAGGGAACGGCAGCTAAACCAAAGCGCAAACTTCGCCGCCCTTCAAAGCAACGACTGCGCGGTGGTGGGTTCGTAAAACCGTAAACTTCCTAATGGAGCAGAGTAACCCTCGGTAACGAGCAAAGTGCACCCGACATTCTACAATACCTTAGCTAAATATCGACTTACGTGCTAGTAAGGCCCGTGGTGTAGGTAATCAGAGTAACTAATCGATTATCACTGCGACAGCTCTCGCTGATCCGCGACCACGATCTTCGTCTCGACGAGCGCATCGCGAACCGCGAGCAGACTTCGTCGCTTCTCTCACAAATAAAATCTACATCGCTCGTAAAAAAGTGTCTCTCCCTGGCTGACTTGGTCTCTACGCTGGCTGAACGCGTTACATTAAAACCACCGCTACGCTAAAATACGAGAAACTAAACTAGTAAGAAACTAGTAAGAAACTAAATACGCGTCTTACGTTTCTCTCTTCCTCCCACGGTACATTGTCGCTTTCCCTTCGTCCTCTATTTGGTTCACTTCCTTAAGGCATACGCGAGCTGGGGATCCAGGCTCGATGCTTCCACGATCACCAGCAAAACGGCGCTCACAGTGTTCGTCGCGGTGTCCGTTTGAATCGATAGCGCAAATAAAAAGTTCCCGCGCGAAATCATGAACTGAAACGAAGAGACTTCGTCTTGGCTTGTTCTACGATCCCTGCGCGCACGCGGGGAGGAACATGTCCCTGCGGGGAGCGTAAAGACGCGTTCGACGGCGCGCAAGTTTCCGCCGACAACGAAAACGCGACACGCGGCTCGTGATCGCGTTTCGTTTGAACAGGGATGACCCCTCGAACGGTCTTCGGTTCGCAACCGTAGGAAGATGTGTCTCGTCGCGACTGGGTCCTGCGCGGGGAACGTGGAACGGTCCAGGGGTTGAAAAGTTATGGTGGGTCGTCAGGGTTAAATCTTAAGCAACGCGTTGTACAAAAATATCAGCTTCCCCGTGTCCGTGGTGTGCATCAGCTTGTATCTTCGGCTGGTCATCCTGTCGATCAGACTTTTCGTCTCCGCCTCGCTGTGGTGAGAGCTCCAGCGTATGGAGAGGACGGATATCCGCGTCGTCTCCCAGGGGATCGTGTCGAGCACCTGCGGCCAAACACAACCCCTGTAATCTCCCCTAAGAAGGAATCTGTAGAAATCCAGGGATTCGTTCAGCGAATAATCACCTGACCGTCTTGAGCGTCCGGGCTGTCCAGACTTAAGTAATCCAAAGTGGTGGCGCTGTAGGCCAGCAGGACGCTGTACAAGGGGAAACACTTCAATCTCGTGGTTGGCAGACCCTCGTCCGATGACACCAGACTGTTCGGACCCTCCCCCAGTTTAGTGACTTGAACCTCTGACTCTTGGTGATAAGTAATCTGAAATTCGAGGACGCTCACTTCGCGTTGTGAACCTCTCTTGCTAGAGAAGATCGCCGGAGCGTCTGCTAAACTAGATTCAGTCTACTATTAAACACGTGCCTCTTTGGTATCCTTATCCGTGCTGAGGCAAGCATGGAGGACTCTAGTTCTCGGGTTCCTGGTGCTCCTGTGAGCCTCGAAGAAGCTCCTGGGATCGGTGAGCACCAGAACGCCCCTCCAGCTTGAATTTCGCTCTAGCCAGCCGGTGCTGGAGACCGCTCCTATCTGCAAGCCAAATGATTTCACAAATCTCTTTAGTAACAGAAACTTAGAAGCTTCGCGCAAACGACCAGGCCACCGAGTTGCGTTAGAGTGAGAACAGGGAAGCCTCTGCCTGACGAAACGCTCACTCACCCTGCTGATATACTCTACGTAGACACCCTCGCGCTTCTCCTCGGTCAGGCTCGACACGTACCTCTCCTCCGAGGTCTGGGTGGCGTTCAAAGGGTCCTGCTGGGTGGTCGGCTTCAGCTGCACCTCCCTGATGTACGCTACCAACTCGGGATTGTCCATGGAGACGCTGTTCAACACGTAGTCCCTGGTCATGTTAGCATCGAAAGCCTGCCTCCTGCAAACGGCCACGTCGGCTTTAATGCGTGTACAGGCGGTAAGCTGCTCCTCGGTCGAGCCAAGCGGTGGTCGGGGGTGGCTTACGGATGGACATTTCTACTCTCTTTCTCTAGCCCTCTCTCGAGTTCTCTGTTTCTGGAAGACACGTCCCCGGTGGAGCGCTGCTGTCCAGAAAGCATGCAGGATTTTTGGGACGAGGCTGCTCGAGGAGCAGCAGCAGAAATTGAAGGGGGCGAGTGGTAGATGCGGGTGGTTCGGTGACTTGGGAGGTGGAATAACTTGGCTGTAGTTGGAGGGAATATATCTGGCAGTAAGCTGGTCGTGGTCGATTGAATTACTCCAGCGAATAAAGTTATGTTATTCAGACGCACCGACGGAATAGTAATGGAGGCTTGAATGTAATTAGTGCAAGGTAGATGGGGACTTGAGATGTTTTAGCGAAACGTGGGGATGGATGGAATCTGTGCGAGGTAATTTGTTAATTAACGTGGCATTACGATCTCGTCGATTAAGCGAGCTGCAATAACGCTACGCTCTTCTGTTGAACAAACAAGATTCATGGATTACCTTGGATCAAGTATTGTCAACAAGGCTCCGGCTATAGATCAGTTAGCACCGCTTCGTCAAAGGCCACGATCAAATATTTGACTGTCTATGATACCGCTGTACGGAGATAAGGCTGCTTGCGAAGAGCTTTGAAATCAAAACGACGACGGGATAACATTTCGAGCAACCGTTCGGCACACACAGATGACAAGGCGTTAATTGACAAACTTTCATGCTTCGCTGCGAATTAACGCGCAGCCACAACAACCCCGCTCCTGTCGAGACCGGCTAGTCAATGAGAAAGGGGAAGGTAATAAGGCTGACGGGGCGTTTTTAATCGCTCATTTAATCTGTTGCACCGCGCTTCTGTGCACTCGATGAAAAGGATGATAAAAAACAGAGAGGGAGGGAGAGAGAGAGAGAGAGAGGGTGGAAATGCCTAGCATAGACGGCTCGTTGAATTTGAGTCTTCATCTTTACAGGGCAACAAAATTTTTACGTCCCCCTGCTCGTTAGAAAATAACGAAACCGTGCAGCTTTCCGTCGGAATGCACTCGTAAAACCTGGAAAAAGTATCTCGCTCGAAGGAAAGAGGTGAACTTCAAACACTTGCACCGCCGTAATAAGGTCCTGATCAGCGGAACAGTGGCAGCAAAAACCATTCTTTTCATTCGACGTTTATTCGATTGCCAAGTCTCGTAAAATAATGCTAAGTGTTGGTGAAGTCGTTCATTGATTTACGATCAAGCGAAAACGGACCAAGACGAGCGAGTCGCCCGGTTCGCCGTGCGGCGATGCAACGAGCATTTTCCAGCACTTCGCCGCGGCACCGGTAAGCGGTAGCAAGAAACTCCACGCAGCAGTTAGAAGCACCTTTCTTTTACCTCGAGCAGTCGGCGAAGAAATTTACCTCAAGGCCGCAGCCTCGCTCCAGACGAGGAGCAAGGCCATGGCGGTGGAAAAAGCGGCGAGGAAGGCCAGGCAGGGGGCCACTCTTCTCCACCAGCTTTTCTTCTGGCTGGATATCGTGCTCCCCGACAACGTGGAACCCGTCGGCGGCTGCAGGACACCGGTGACCGGTGGCATCCCCGCGGGGGCCATTCTGCAAACGTGAAACCGTCTCCTGTGAACGTTCTGCTGGGCTAACTGCCGAGTAAACGGGCTCGGGGGCCGATGAAAAGTAAGTGCTGCGAGATAGGACAGTGGAAGATGTTGCTCGCAGGGGTTGAAGCTAGAGCAAACGAGGGGGGAGGGAAAAAAGTACCACGTGGACGTTGGTTCGTTCCGAGCACACTACCCGGAGGTTACGAGCTTTCGAAGGGGCGCGACGTCGGTGAGAGTACCTAAAGTTCTATCGCGATTAAACTTCCCGCTTTAATGGAGCCCTCGCTGTTTCCTTCGACGTCTGGTAACTTTGGAAGCAGAGTCCGCGGGATGTACGTTTATCGTGTCACGTCCTTTTCCCCTTCAAGTGCCGCGGAATTATCCCCCAAGTGTTTAGGGGACGCAGGCCCAGACACAGGCCGCGACGATAAGATCGTCGCGCGTGCAGGGCTGCGCTGTGATCGGAGTTAATGCAGCGTTTAAATTCAGCCGACCGGCTGAAAGCTCGAATGCATATTACATCGCAGTATGTAGTAACGAGATAACGGGCACGAGAGATCCCACCGCGATTCGAAAGGGAACTCCGTTCGATCGCCAGGGAAGGAATATGTACTTACAAGCGAGCGCGCGGAAGGTGAAACTCTTCAACCGCTCAGACACGTTCTCCATAATGTTTCGATGCACATTATCGCGGAGCGCGACTCCCAGTGGCGGATTTAACAGGGCGGCCGATCAGCAGTTGCCGCCTGGGCCCTTGCCCAGAAGGCCCCCGTTTTTTTAAAAAGAATTATGATTTTATCCAAACTATATATTTTTTTGTACTACCTCACTGAGACAACACTGTATTACGAATTTTCCTTCCACCCTCCTCCCCAAATCTGCCCCTTAACATTTCATGCAACGCAACGGGCCGCGAATACAGTTATTACAAAACGAGCTAAGATTTGCGAGGCTTCTATGCAGCACTGGTCTGAATAAAATAATCACCCATTCAGCACAGAATCTATTCACGATCTTACGCGAGTCTCTACAATCTCTGTGGTAGCTATGCTGAACTGATCAAAGAGTGAAACGAGGAAGGAAGAAGATTGATTACACGAATCAAGGCTCGAGCAACTTCAACGAACGATAGACGAAGGAAAGTGAAATGAACGCGTATTTTCTACTTAGGTGTGCATGTACATCGAGTATCAAGCCACTTCGACAAGATCGATCGAGCTTGCGATACACGTTACACGGGGCCAGTGGATCTCTAAACTTTCACAGTGTGCTGTAACGTAATTGCATCTAAAAGTTGCCAGGCTGGTGCAACGATCTCTCCTGTCGCTGTGCCCCCGTTCCCGATCGATTCCCGTAATTATCGCGGGGGTAACATCGTTACGACTTTGATGCATCGCGCAAGAAACCTTGAGAAAAAACGGCGGCCAACCGTGGCTGCTCGGCAAAAGGCGCCCGAGCAGAGGGATAAACGGAGGGGTGATTTATTAGGGTTTTATTTGGGACAGCGGTGGCAAAGGTAAGAACAAGAATCGCGGCGAGGGGGATGAAAAGCAACGGCAGTTACCAGTGCAAACATTTTTCATTCGCCTCTTCGCGGCGTTCCATTTCTGCATAATACATTATGCAGTTCGCTCGCTTGTTCTCGACCTCGGGAAACTTCTGGGACTTCCTTTTTCGCGAATCCCACCCTTCTTTTTCCTGCCACCCTCCCCCCCGTGCTCTCGGCCAAGATGCTTGCGAGAGGCGCCCGTTCCTCGCACTGACCCGCCGTTATAAAAGCAGCATTAACGCGGCAACAATGTTGCTGCTTGGCGAAAAAAAAATATATTTACGCTTGCGAACGTCCATTGTCGCCGCGACATTGTTCCGTGCACGTGGGCGGGAATAATGTTACAATCTTGACCTGTTGAGGGACGAAGGAAGATTTATGGAGCTGCTCGTGTTCGTGTCTTCATCCCCTGTTTTCTGTCTCAATCCCAATGCTCGTCGTTAGGAGAAAATTAGAGAGAAAGGGGAGAATAACTTGCAGTTAGCTCTAGAGGTGTTCCGCGAGGTTCTAAGCGACGTGCTCGACGGATCGATAATATTTACTGGCCATGTTCTTGAAACGGGAGAAGCTACTGTGGCCTGTAGCGCGAGTCGGCAAAGTTCCCGGGTAGTTTGCGAACAACTTAGCGAGATGCGGACAAATATTTATATATTTATATTTGCGTTGCTATCGCTGGCTCGACGAGTGGGAGACGTTTCAATTTATTAGTAAGGCACTTTTTGTATCTCTCGATCTCCGACGAAGCTGGCCGAAGATAAAACAACGAGGCCCTGGGAACTGCAGGGCAACTTTTCAGCTCCAACACTTGCGCGTTGAGCACGGAGAGCGTTCCATATTCCAGCGGGCTCGTAAAGCAGAAAGGTGTGCACGCCAGCCGGCGCGCACTTTCTAAGCGATTTTTTTTGCAGGTAGTATCGCGCGTGCACGCCCACGCAACTACGAAAAGAAGCAAAGGAAAGACCGCTGACCGGCAGGATTTATTTCCGCGTCCTCCTACACGCGAAAATGACAAAATGCCAGGCGAACAAAGGGATCCATTTCTATCCATCCGAGTGAATCCAACGTGGCACCGTGGCGGGGGCGAAAACAGAATTTCGCGTAAAGATTCTACGGTCTATGGTTCTCTATGGTCTGTTTCGCTAGTCCATTTTCAATTCGATAAAATAAATATGAAGGGTGAGGGGAAAAGCGGGAATTGTCCATTATTTTTTTTTTAGTTTAGAGCATATTTTGTCGGTGGCGACTGGGACTGCCGAACTGTCGAATCAGAAGTGGTTATAATGTTCAAATACCCCGTAAGATAACGTTAGAGATTTGATACGCTGATTAAAAACAGGAAACTGAAAGAAAATACGGAATGTCCTCACTCTTTGGCTAAGCATAAGTTTCTCTCATCGAGGTAGAACAAGATATTATTTAAAAAGAAAATTATACGAGAAAATTAAATTCATTCAACCTTGTTTCTTTACCGATGGACTTAAAGTATTATTAAAATTTAACTCTCTCGATAACGCTGTTTTGTGGCATTCCCTGTTTTTAACCGACTTCAAAAAGAAAGAGGTTCTCAGTCCGAGGTTTTGTACGTACATTTGTTAGTATGTATTATGTTTGTCCGCGAATTTCTCCGTCACTACTGGACCGATTTTTGTGAAACTTTTTGCGTTTAGTTTAGCTTCAATCAACTTAGGTCGTGGACGAAGCACGGTAAAAATCGGTTCAGTAGTTTTGAAGTTACGCAAACAATAATAAATCCGTTTCATTATTATCGGAATCTAGTAAACAGTACTTTTTTTACGAGCAGCTCCTTTTGTAGGCCAGCCCATATTTTTAAATAAATGTAGTTACACAACTTAAATAACTAAAAAAAGTAAAAATTAAAAAAAAAATAAAACCGACTTGAAAAAAAACAAAAATGCACTGAAAAGTGAAAAATAAATTTTTTCCTCGTTTAATCTATGACTTTCAATTTTTTAAGTCGGCGCCAGATTTACACAGTGCAAATGACGAGGCGCCGGCATAAAACAAAATTGAGTCATACATAGATTAAATAAGGAGAAAATTTATTTTTCACCTTTCAGTGCATTTTTATTATTTTGAAGTCGGTTGTAATTGTTTTTGTACTTCTTCCCCCCTTACTCTTCATATGCCAACGCGGCACAATACTCTCCAATGAACTCAATACTGCAATATCCCTCTTCTTCCCTACAAGTTGCGCAATCAATGTCTCTTCCATCTCGCACCTCCTACATTCCACTGTGCACTCTGCAAACCAAAAAGGCCTTTTATTCTTCCCACACCTACGTCGTTCCAACACAGCACGCCGCTGCCTCCGCGTGAAAGTGCACAGCGAGCAAAAACAAGCATCGCGAGGGCAACGCCGTCAGAAATTCCGTATCGCGAAAGGAAGAAGAATCATCGAGAGGGGAACGCGTTACGCGGAGCGGCACGCGCCGTGGTAGCCTAATTTCTGCGAGGATAGTTAAGAAGCTGAGAGCGTCTCGCGCGTTGAACGCCCTTTAAATTAACCGACCCAATTGTTCTGGTGGCTCGGTGTCTCCCCCGACATCAATTGCCACGTGAAAGGAAAGATCGTGTCGCCACGATTCTGCAGGCTGGTGCCGTTCGCCCGTCACCGTCCCGATCGACCGAGGCTTTCCCTCGCCACCCGTCCCGAGGGGTGGCCCCCCCCCCGTCTGTAAGGAAGCTCGTCTTACGATGGAAGCCGCAGCAGTTTCCGTGCTCGAGCCGACGAAAGCCCCCGGGGTGGCGTCGAAAGACGCGGACAAGTCGACGGGGATAAAAGCGGAAGGCTCGAAATAATAGATCGCATTGGTGCAACGGGAACGGCTGCGTTGCCTTTCGAATGGGGGCTTTTATGCTGCTCATATGCTTCGCCGGGGCGCGATCATGTCGCTCATTGTTCGCCGGCGAACGCCGCGGACTGTTTGGACACAGCGCGATGCCACTGGTTAATAGAATCCATTGTCGTCGGACCTAGTTAATCGGAGGATTTATTGATTACCAAGCTGAGACGGAGGCCTGGCGTGACGAGCGGCTGGAAATTCTTGAAAATTCCACGCGACTGTTATACTATGCAGCCCGGGAGGAAGTCGCAGATGCAACGTTGATGATCGAAGTTTTATTAAAACGCATTGCATGCAGATTGCACGTAGTTGTTTTGCCGCAGTGATTGCAAAGCTGTTGCGTGCTGGAGATTGCAACGGCTGGTTATGTGGCTCAAGTTTCTCTGGTGTCTCGCTATTTGGGTGGATTACTCGTGCCATTGTTCGACCACTACAAAGGGAGTCTAATTAATAGAGGAACAGAGTCGAGAAATAATGGTTTCATTCAAGACTCGTACAATTTGCCAGCATGGTTTCACGATACACGCAGACAAATCACGCGGATTCAGGCGTGGATGCTGAGACGCACATTTCCGAGCGACCTTTGCGAGGCTCGCGAGTGGGCGAAAACACAAGACGACTACTTTTATCAAGGATTTCTACATCGTTTGGGTACACGTGTAGTAGCAGGATCCCAAAAGCATTGCAACTAATCCTCCATGCGCGAACAGCGGCTCAATCAATGTAAAATCAGACAAATTGTTGCTAAACCGAGGGAGGCTGACGAGAAGCAAAGAAAGTGGTACAGTAGGCACTCGTTATAAGCCCGTTTATACCATGCGTTGTACGCCCAGGGTGGCCACCTCTCCGGTTTTGGCCCGGAGACTCCGGGTTTTGAACAGGGTTGCCACCTTATCACCATATGGATCCCGCAGTGCCACACATTCTAACCCGGAGATTCGAATATAAACCCGGAGATGGAAAAAGCAAAAAAAGTTTTGTTCCTGAATACCCGGAAAACAGATGTGCAATTATTTTGAGCTCAAACAATTCAGAATTTACAAGTTTGTTTTTTTAATTAATAACTTTTATTGTATATAAAATTGATACCATTCTATAATACCACAATTTTCTATTACCTCTTTTTTGTCTACAACCCGGAGATTTTTCCAGTAAAACCGGAGCCCGGAGATTCACTTCAAAACTCGGAGTCTCCGGGCCAAAACCGGTATGAATTTTATATACAATAAAAGTTATTAATTAAAAAATAAACATATACTTGTAAGTTCTGAATTTTTTGAGCTTAAAATAATTGCACATCAGTTTTCCGCGGACGAGAGTGAGAGAACCCGAGAACGAGCGAGAGGCTCTTCTGGTTCCTCTCGCTCGCTCTTGGGTTCTCTCACTCGCGCCATTGGCCGCGCGGAATAGTGTCCGCAACGCGCCGTACGCTCGCCGCCAGTCCCGTTCGTCGAGCTCATAACGAGTGCGTACTGTACAGAATTGAACTTTGACGAGCGATAACTGCCTCCAAGTAACTATTACGAACAGCACAATGACCGAGAAGATTTGTGCGTGCAAGAAGTGGAGGAAGAGCAATGAATATAGGCGTGAATGAAGCTTCGTAAAGACAAAGTCCCATCAGGAGTGAAACGACGAGTCGTGGAAAAATATTTCGTCTTCTGTTTACCTTCGCAGCTCGTTTCCCATCGAGCTTCCACTTTTATTCGAATCGAACATCTCTCTTTGAGAATGAGTTCCCCGAGTTACTGGAATTTTTATCGAATCAACTTGCTCGAAACATGAAATATTTATGACTCTCTACACAACGGGAATGAAAAGCCGTGGACGAACGCATCTTGCCTCCGCCCGTTGCCGTTCCCTCGAAACTATTGGTAAACTCCGCTCCATTCATCGCGTTTCACGGTTCCGCGCCCGCCAAACGGTAACATTGTGTCCGACACGGGCAAAAACGGATCCGAGGATCGATTTTCTTTCCAGTCACGTCGGCCCGGGCGATCCTACGAGGATCAAGAATATCAAGATCAGGGAACCATTTAGAAGAAGCCATTAATCATCGGGATTCCATTTCCGACCAGCCTGAGCCACGAAAAACGATACTCCTCGAGCAAACGCGGCGATCCTTCGTGCCGGTGCGCGAGGTTGCCGAACGAAGAAATTCGGAGAGGATTCCTCGCGGGGGGAGAATCCCGAGAGATCGGAAACTATGTAGCACTACCTTCGCTTTCAAGCGAATTATGAAATTACGACCGGGTAGACTGTAAACGAGTTAGGAATTAATTTACAGCAGTGCCGGAGTTGAAGAGTCGAGGAGTTTGCGCGCAAATTGGGAAACTCGTTCGACGATGAATTGCTTTCGGTTTACGCAGGACTTGTTTGGAAACAAAGAAACGTGGCTCCCTCATATCCATGCCAGTGAAACACACAGCTTTCTACGATGCCTCTCCTCGGTGCCTCTCGATCCCAGCTGCGGAAGCAAGAACTTGGATAATTGGAGACTTTACAAGCAGCTACGAACGTAAACACCAAAGTATCACTGCGAAGTGTGAATCTCTTTTCTGTACACAGGGTGTGCCGAAATATCCGATGAAACTTTTCTCTCGGCACTACTATCCACAGCATTAAGGCCGTCGCGCATTTGGACGAGGCGCGGCGAAGGGAACCGAAGAAATTAATAATTAACCCTTAACTGGTATACTGTATTTGGCAAACGTGACTGGTATACTGGGGTCGTGGCAGACCCCAAATAAAAAAGGACACAGAAATTTGTAAAGTCCACACTAGAGCAACCACTATGAATATTTTCATCTTAGGTGACGTATAAAATAATAGAAGCGTAGAAAGTTAAATTATTATTATAAAATTAATTAGAAATTCAGTTTACCAACTTAGACAACCGAAAATTGTACATCGAACTTTGGGTGCTTGGGGTCACGAGCAACCCCAGGATACCAGTTAAGGGTTAATTAATTGTCGCAGCGCTTCGGTCGTCTGTTGTTTATAAACAACTTTCTCTTCGTATCGCCGCGCTTTATTCATCGCCAAGAAACAAGCTAAAGCAGTGCGATTAAATTTCTGCGTGCGACACTCGATCGTCAAGAAAATCGGACTTGAATGTGCGCGATCCCACGCGAGGACTCCGTGCAATGGGCGTCATTGCAGGCATCCATCGTATTTACATACAATGTGTACAAGTTATTACATATTATCAACGCAGACACTGTTCCTCGCTAGCCTACTCTGTAGAAAGTCTCTCCAATTAAATAAAACGGGTAATCGTTAAAAACTGAGGTAAACTGCTCGGTGTACGTGTCTCGCGCCGCACTTTCAAACTTCTCATAGCCGATTATCTCGAGAACGGAACGTCGCGCGGAGAAGCCGAAATCCACGTTTTCGACTGGTTTCTCCTTAACGAATCGGTTCGCGTTGGTTCGCACCGCGTTTATTAGATCGCGACGGTCAAGGGACTGTGTGTCGTTGCGGGGACGCTGCAGCCAGGTTACGTACTTGGTTTTCACGGGCTCCATGCCGGTCCAAAATAATTCGCCTCGTGGAAAGGAAGAAGGTTCAGCGGTGCGCGGCATTCACGTGGCTGCGTCTCGCACCCCGTCGCCCGGAAGACATCGGCCGGGCTGTTTCACGAGGCCACGAGCATCCTCTCCTCCCGACGCCGCTCGTCCACTGCACTCTCCTCACTCCTGACGGTTTATTCCTTGAAACATCGGCCTCGCGCCGGTCAATTCGCTGCGGCCGACGATAAAAGCGGCGTCGAGGGACGCGTCCCTCCGACTTCTCTCGCTTTATAATCCGTCGGGCAGCCGCGGGCTACGCGCTCGTCGCCTTCTTTCTTCCTCGTTCTCGCGCGTCCCTCGTCGAAGCGGCGTGGAATCTTCGCCTCTCCCCGAGCCAGCGACGCGTCCTCTGTTAGAAGGCAGCCGATGCACGTCGAGGAGCAGGTACTTCCCAAAGGGTTGGCCGTTCCCGGGGAAGGGAGCGAGCGGCGGAGACGGCGAGCGTCCCAACGCGAAACAATCAACTGGGCGTCGCGGCTCGCGAGGTCGAAGGAGTCAGGGAACAAAGAGAACGCGCGGCGACGGAACAAGCGTGCCAGCAGAGGAGACCCGTACCGAAAGTTTATTAGCGGCGCGCGGCTGGATAGGGACGGGAAGTCGGCGAGCGTGTGTTGTCGAATGTCGCACTGCAGGCCAGCCACACACGAGTTATACAGCCGTCCCCGTCGCCTCTGCTCTCCTCCTTTCCTTTCTTTCTCGCTCCCTGACCGAGACAGCTCTCCCACTGGCGCTCCGTTTAGCCGGCTGTCCCCCAAGTGCAGGCGACCACGACAACCACGGCGATCCGGCCGAGAAATGCCAAAAGGCGCGCGCCCGTGTACGTCGCCCCGGGTATTCGAACACGCGTCGAGACGCTGGATCGTCGAAACGTCGGCCACGGAACCGGAGGAGGAAATGCAGGCGTATATACTCGTCCCGTGGCGAGAGCCGACTGCCCTCCAGCACCTGGAACGGCTGACGGTATATAACCGGGTACAATGCCTCTATATCGGGTGTCCTTCTTTAAACACCGGCCTCCATCAGCGTCCTCCTTGCTCTATCCCCTTCGATCTCGCGCTCGCCTCGCTCGCCCCTCTCGCTCTCCTTTACGCGAGGACATTCCGTGCTCTACGCTCTCCTATTAACCGGCCAGGTAGACGCCAGCGGTTCTCAGCTGGCCAGGTGAACCGCACCTGGGGCGCCTCCGCGCGTTCTCTCTCCCCTCCTCCCTTCTCCGCCCCTCCCCACGCCGCGTTAGCGGCCGGCTCTCGCAAGGGGTGTTGTCTCGACACGAGGGACACGGGTCTACGGCTATGGTCATCGAGCACCAACCTCGTCCCCACGACCACGTCCGGCAGCCTGGTAAAGGCGTTATCGATCCCTGCCAGACTCGTGGCCCGCCTTTGTGTCCCGCCATTTCCTACCCAGGAAACACAGACCCGCGCTCCGCTTTCTTGATTGATCGGGGGTGGTCCGAGGCTACAGGAGTTTAGCACCGCGAGCATCACGAGCTTCTTTATCTTCTTTACCTCCCTCGTTTCCCTCGCCGGTCTTTATTACGGCCGCGGGGATTTGCTCCTTCGAGGGACGACAGGATCTACGGGGAGGGGATCGTTTCGCGTCTGCGAGAGGGATCCTTCCCCGCGGTCGAGAACTAGACGCGCCACGCGCCAAAATTCAACTTGCAACGCTCGCTCTTCCGGCACTGTAGCGGGGTGGAGGGTGAAGGGAACAGTGGCGCACTCGGGATTAATCTTGAGGCAGCCGAGTCGAACGGATGAAAATAATTTTAACACTAGATCTACTAAGGGCGGTTAAAATGACTTGTTTGGCATTTCTTCATTTTCAGTACAATTTTGTTTTCTCAAATATTGCGTGACTTTTTCTAAAATAAGGTGAATGTCCCAATTTCTGCTCGTTTAAGAGGTTACTCGTCATAAAGAAGGTGTACAAAATTTGTTTGCGATCAAAATTTGCAGAGTAATTGATTAATTCTTTAATCATAAATCAACCAATTCAGAAACTATTTAAGAAACATATTTCAATCACCTGTTTTCTATTTAAAAATAATTAAATATAGTAAAAAATATCTACATCCAGAGCACAATACGGTATCTGTTTTTTTGTTATTAAATAAGAACTTTTACTGCAAAAACTATTTTCTGCCCAATCATCGAATACCAATAGTGTCGCTGTTCCTTAGTACAACCAGCTAGAACACGGTCGAAAAATTATGAGTCTCTCATTTTAAAAGTTTTTCGTTGCTTATGTTGCACTTTGATTAGCCCAAGCTCGTGCAACACTCGCGTGAATGTTCAAATAATTTAGATTTATTTCGTTTGCTTTTTCTTTAAAATTTATATGTAGTATACCTACATATACCGTGATGGGTCGTTTTGACCCCTCATGGAACGCAAGTAAATGTTTAATTTCAGAAGTTTCTCTTATTATTTTCGTACGGTTCAAATACATATTTAGAAAACTATGTATATTTTCATACATATACGTTGCACAAAAAGTGCCAGAAGATACATGCATTATGTTTGCTCAGTTTTTTCATTCTTCCACCATACACATATTGCGATGAAACGTAAACGGTGTCAAATAGCATATTGTACTAATAACAAAACGAATAATATTTGTGGTACATGTAACGAACGAGTCTGTGATACATGCTCTGCTAAAATAATTGTAACTTGTAAATAATATCTTTGAATTTTATGCGTAATTATTTTCAAAATTACTATCGTTATTATATTATTACTATTGTTACTATTATTGTACAGTTCATATTCAATTTTCGCTCATAAAATAGGAAAATATATAAAACAGAAATAAAATGCAATATTATTTCTTAAATGACTTGTTAATTTAAAAAACAAGTCATTTTGACCCCTCCGGTAGAGGTAGGTATGCGTCAATCGTTGGTTGTTCTAGTGTTAATGATTATAAAAATTTATTTAAAGAATGACATACAGGTTTCTTTTCTTATTGCAAAGCTTCTTCCTTGGAGGGTGTCAGGGCCACTTTGCCTCCTATCTGGGTGCACAACTGAAAGGGAATTTCAAATTTTCGAATTTGGGGGTGTTAAGGCTCAGCCCAAGGGTTATTTGAACGGGGTTGGCTTTTTTTCCAAATTCCTTTCCAACCTTTCTAGTTCGCTGTCCCATCGCTTTCGCAGGATTTAAAGGGTGGTAGTCCGCGGCGGGTGTTTATCGAGACTTAAGTCCTGTACGTGCTGAAACGACGTTTCCCAAAATTGAAACGCGAAAATCGAGTCGATTCTGGTGAAAGAGCTCCTTTGAGGGCAGAGTCCTTTGGCAAATAGCTGCACTTTTAAGACACTTTACATAGTCACGCCTATGCGACGCCAGTGTAGGTAAGCTCGCAGGAACGGTATGTGAATATTTCATCGAAAGGTAAAGGTGTCTCGCGCGACCGGCTCCCAGAGATGGAAATTTGGAGAAATGGATCCATTTTCTTCCGAGTTTATCCGAAATATCTCTTCGGAATTGATGGCCCTCGCCGACAAAGGAATATCCACTGAGTTACCGTTGGCGCCTATGCATTTCCATTCCAATACATTTACCCCGGGCGTACAGTAACGATCCCGCGGTATTTCAACGAAATCCATTTTTCACAAGTCCCTCGATTCTAAATTGACCATCCCGAAGCAGGGAGGCCTCGGCCACCTTCACCGAGTTCCACTTCAAGCGAAACTGCGAAAATAAATGGGACGCGCCGTAAATAATTTCTCGCTCCCAGACTTCTTTAAAATAGAATCCTGCCTGCGATCCTTACTATGCAACACAGCGCTCCACGTGTATACGTGCGATACAGGGCGTCCCACAACGCGCGGCACCTGCTTCGCAGACGCATCCGTGAGCTTTAATACCGAGCAACTGCCAATCGGCTAGTGTAAACCGAAAACGTTTCTACCGTGATCAATGTCCCTTTTCAGGGAGCAGTTGCATAACACAATACTATCCCAACCTAGCAAGATAGTGCCCCAACGAATGGATAGGTCACCTGGAACTAATCTAACCTCGAGTTTCCTCGACTTCCACTTGGAACCTCCTAAATCCACTGCTTGCTCAACACCCATATACCAACGCATTAGCCGAGGCTCCCAGGGGAGTTCAAGGAACACCTGGAATTCTCCAACAGAAGGGAGCGCGTCCAAGTAGGGCGAGGCAAGCTGAACAGCTGTGCAGATAACACTCCAAATCCTTAGACCTTGAGATCCCTCCCGCGAAAACTCTACAACCCCCAAACACCGCATTCTCTCCTCAATCTGAACTTAACTAATCCGGTCCACCCGCCATGAAGCAGCCGGTACCTGAAGAAACAGAACAGAGTTAACGACCAACAAGCTAATTGTCTGCGCCGCGAGTTCCTCGGCCTAATACGGCGTTCCTCGAGCGGCACATCGCGCCCAGCAAGCCGCGACCAGAGGGGATGAAGCTCGCGGGCTAGCACGCCGAAGAGGAAAAGTCGTCGCTGGAAAACACCGCTCGCGGACTTAGTGAAAGGAGGAACAGCGAGGCGTAGTAGCTCGGCCGTAGGTGAGCGTGGGCGGATGAGAAATGCGAATACGATTGGCTCGCGCACCTTCGAGCAAGGACTGTCTGGACGCGTGTGCGCCGCGCGAAAGGAAACGGCGACACGGCAGCTGCGCCAACAATGGGCAACTTTGTTCCGCCGGCTGTTTTGTTTATCCGCCGCCTTTTCGACAACTTCGCCGTCAGCTTTCCCAGCTTAATGAAAGGGTCCACGCGATTGTTACCGTTCTACCAGGAGGAAGCCTTATGTTCCCGCGGCTCGCCGTGCCTTTGAGATCGAACCATGGGATAATTGGCGGGTAAAGGGTTGCCACTGCTCCGGCGGGAGCGCGAGCGAACTGTTGCTGACGCTTCAGCTTCGAACTGTTCCCTCGGATCCATCCGATCTACGCTTGCACCCCGCAATTCGGCGTCACCCTGTACATCGCGCGCATCGTAACGCGTGCGGAGGCGACCGCGAAGACGCGTCGCGTAGCGTCGGCTACATATGGCACGCGCTGAAACGCAGCCACTGGCCAAGGCGCCGCGGCGCAGACGCCGGGCGTAGATCCACGTACACTCGAGGCACGAGCGTCGTTTCGTTGAACCGAGGAACATTGGATACTCGTGCGGCGACCGCGACCGCGGCAACACGAACATCCGCGGCTTTCGGCGCGCGAATTTAACGTCCTTTCGCCTCCCCGTCTAGATCCTTATTCTCCTCTCCCTCCCGTCGCTGTACCATGCTCGATCGCGTTACAACTATCCACGAACCATCAACGGGAGCCACATACGTTCCACTACGCGCGCTCTTCGACGGTGAAACGCTGGACAGAGCGAGGAGGTCCTCCTGTGCGCGCCACTAGTTGACGATCTGTCCTCCTCGGGGTCTTCTTCAGGATCCTCTTCGGGGTCCCGTCGGCCTCTTGGCGCGGGGATGACCGTCGAGTAGCGTCGCGCCAGTGGACCCGCAGGAGTGCAAGTGGAGTTGGACACTTCGTAGACGCCATCCGCTGATTAGGGTCCCCAGCACGCGGGGGAGTGAAGAGTGATAGCGGTAGACTGTGAGAACGTTCGGTATCTCGGCAGTGAGAGAGCCCCTAGTACACGTGAATGGGCGCACTGTTGCACTCGATGGTCCACGATGATAGTGATTGTATCCTGTAGCTCCGTCTCGCTCCCGTGGATCGTGTAGCTTTCTGTTGTCGACGGCTTCGACGGTGAAGTAAGTCCGATGGTCGACGTCAGACGTCTGAATTTCACTACTGACGGAAGTCGATCCACGTAATCCTATGTATTCTGTAATTTAACCCTACGCTGCCTTCTCCGCTACATCCTGCGCGTCTGTTCATCAGTCGCCAAGTGCACGCTTACAAAATCCTCCCGGCTGCACGTCCGGTTTCTATTTTCGCGCCATCCACGATCAAACCGGTCGATTTTCCTTCGACCTCGCTCGCCACACGCACGCACCGGGCACTCGTGAATGGAATCCACCACGAAGAACTTTCGGAACGGGTGTATCTTAACGTGTAAACCAGAAAGTGTTTGTGTGCGTCTTGTCTGTCGCCTAAAAACTTTCGAACGGTAAACTATGGGGTCCCGAAATCTGTCCCAGCTGATTATGCCTAGCTAATCCAGACGAATGAGACTATTCTCACAAAAAAAAATAAATAAGTAAATAAAAAGAATTTTTTTTCTAAAATCAGAATCTAAATTTCGGGCGAAGCCGAGTGGTAAAGCTAGGGTAAAGGACCCAATTACTGACACCTAACCAATCACTGGCACCTTAAGCTACTTTACTTAAAATAACGAATAAATAAATTATACTATATAATCTATAGTATAGATTATAGGTTGAATTACATAATTCTTTTTGCGTATGACTTTACAGCGTTTATTTATTCGTTGTTTTAAGTAAATTAGCTTAAGGTGACAGTAACTGGTTAGGTGTCAGTAATTGGGTCCTTTACCCTAGTGTATGAGGCAGTGAGAGCAAAAACGGTCCAACCCACGTTGAATAAAAATTAGTTTCTCCTATTTTTTGTGATTACTACAGCCGCTTGGAATACATTGCTGCTACTACCTCGATTTCGCAAAAAAATGTCGGTTAGTCCGTTTTTGCTCCAAATCCCTCACATCTTCATTCTTTGATAGCCACTCGTTTCATGGTTTTTTCTTAGAAGCCAGCCGTAACTTTGCGAGTTAAAATTCCATCCCGGATCTCGTTCGTACCATCCAACTTTTATTAAAGGAATAATCTTCCAAGCATCTTATATTAGGTACGCGACGGCAATTTGGTGCACCGCGTTATTTTTGCATCGTGCTCGTAGAGGACGCTATGCCGCAACACTGTCCTATTTTCCTTAACATTATTGTTCGTGAGATTATAATTTTAGAGCTGTAGTACGGTCGCACGAAACACGTAGATTTGTAGAGGACCGAGTAAGACGACACTACTGAAACTTTGCGGTAAAAATTCTATCAATATTAAGCGCACGACACTGTACACTTCTACCCCTCGCAACTTATTCAATCCACCCCCTACCACGTTCACCTTCCCCGGCCTCTTTCAGACCTACCCTTGTCGAGCGTCTAGATTTACGTCCGCCTCAGGGTTCATTTCGCAGCATGCTCGTTAGAAAACTTATTTTATTCCAGCTCCTTCTTCCCCTTTATTATTGTAATATCGCCAAAACGCGACGCCGCGCAGGGGAATAATTGTCCGCCGTGCATTTCTACAACAGCTCATTAAAAGCTGCGCTACGTCACGCTCGCTGTCACGCCTTTATCGTTAAATATTGCCCCGTACTTTATGCCGCGCTGTAATGCACTGCGGGTCAAAAACGCCCCGCGTAACATCGCCGTTACAACGCGTCCGTGTTTTCCGCCAAATATACACTGGAATTGGAATATCCGCCGGGGAGCAGGGCGCTTTAAGCATTTAACATCGCTAAAGAGCCGTGCCGGCATTATACAAATGCGAAAGGAAGGGCGGCTGGGCGGCGCGGATCAGATTTAATATCCCTGAAAAAACCGATCGAGGGGAATAATTCCGGTGCTTTTAACGGCAACATACCCGCGCGCAGAAAGCGAGCACGTACATTAATTACCGTTTCACGGTTAGAAAAAGTTGGAGCGGTGAACAATAACGGCCCTGATGAATAATTCGCGCGGAACGAAGGCGGAGCGACGGCGGCGATAAATATTAATGCGCGAGTACAATAACGCGGATCGAAGCCGGAAGTGCGACGCCGATAGACAAGGCTGATCTGGGAAAGGAAGAAGCGACGATGGCGAGTAGCGATGCTCGTGGATCGGGGCCGGTGAACGCGGGGTGGTACCACTCGAGGAATCTCGCCGAGGCTCAAAGAGTAACGTATGTTTCATCTGGCTTCCCAAATCACAGAGCTTCGGTGCTCCCTTCTGTCCTCGCAGATTCGCCAGGCACCCCTCGCTCCGTGAAAAGGATTGACGGATCCAAGAGGTCGCCGCGTACAGCTCCGACACCTATTACGTTGCAAGCACAGTCGACCGTCCTTTGACTCTCCATCGAGTTTATTAGAAGCGACGCGGAAATTAACAAAGAGCGCTGTGAATCGCGCGAGGTAACAATCGATCGATACCGCGCACGACGTCCACTTCTCGCGCTGAGAAGTCGCGGACCTCGCGCTCCCGGCGCCGCAGCCTATTCAGCCCGCTTCAATGCGCGTCCCCTCTGCTTGCGCGTTTTCCTTTACCCTGAAAGGCTCACTTTTCATCGCCGGGCGGACCGCGCTCGCTGAATGGCGCGAGCAAAAGGAGAGGCTTCATCCGGAGAGCTCGAAACTCCAAACTGAAGCACGTCCTTTCAAAGGGTTATCCCCCTAAAACTTTAACCAGCCCCGTTTAGATCGTCGGCCGGCGACAACCGCGCGGACGCAATTTTGCTGATGAAAAATAGGGGTAGGCGACGGGAATCGATAGGACGTAACCCCGGCCGGGGGGGGGGGTTGTTAATTGCGAAACGCTCGTGCACGCCGGCGAACCAGCGGTAATCACGCGGTGTTTGCCTGCGGAGTGTAAATAACGGTCTGGTGTAATTAAATAATGAAACGTCAACGAATGACGGTCACAGATCCGTGGGACGAACCTCGCGTGAGCGTCTGATCTTCTCCTTGCAAACGTCTAATCTATTTCGTCGCGGTGAGGTTCCTCTACCCTTAGCTTCTTTATCACGAAGTTTTATAGCGAGGGAGAAACTTGGAGGTCGACGGAGGCTTCTAGGAATAAGATGTTCGATAGATTCGAAGTTTTTGTCACATATTCGGGGCGAATCGAATCCCGGGGATCTCCGCGGGAAGTTCTCCGCGGGGAAAGGGTGAACCCGGGGACAGGGGAGGATCGCGAAACGACAGCTGTCATTTATATCCTGCCGCCTTGAAAGTTATGGGTCGGCAATGCTCCGGGAATCTGGGGTGGAAATAATAACAGGGATCGGCGAGCGGATGCGCGTTTTCGAGGCGAATAAATCGTCGGATTAACAGCCTCGGTAATTCGCGCTCGCAACGATCCATGGGGGAATATTGCGCTTCGCTTGTGAAACGTTTGCGCTCTGGATGGTTAACGGGGCACTTGGCTTTTATTCCATGGACGTCACGTTTCAAACGATTTTTGCCAATCGTCCCGCGATTCTTTTTTCCAATAACGCGAAAGTAGCCTGGATCGAGGGGGCTCGGGCAAGGAAGGCCTCCCTGAATGCCTGATTTACTTTCGATGGCGCCTCGATGAGAACCGTGGGCGGACCTCGGTGGAAGAAGATCTCACCCGCGTCTAATACCATCCACCGCGACGAGATCAGACGAGCCGGCGATAAGAAATCATAACGCGTCTCCTTTTGTCCCGGGCTTTATCGATCCCCCTCGGGTTTATTGCGATCCGACTGAAGCACATTTCGCTCGAGGCGGAGGCATAATGCTGGTGTGCGTGTGTAACGTCTATCGATGAGCATGGGAGCTGTAACATACAGCGGTCAATAAATCCACGCTCGTCGGTACAATAAGCGGGGACCTCCCACTCTCTCTCTCTGTCTCTGAGAAACGCGATTAAATATTGCAAAGGGATGGATGAACGAAAGAAATTGCCATCGACTGCGCGGCATCATGGCGGCAGAGTTGCGATAAAGGTTGATGGGTTAAGTGAATCGGTCCTCCAAAGCAGAATGGCTGCGAGCGATCCTGCGGCATGCCCCTGTGCGGGGATTACACAAGTTGCTATAAAAAAAGAAGTCCGTGGCTCGACCGCGAGCGGATGAAATTGAATAAATAAAGGAGTGGAGATCCAGGGGCAATTTGTAACTGAACGACTAGCGGGACAACTAAAAGGAATATCTGGCGTGGCTCAACTTTCGGAGTAATTAGATTCGAGGATTTTCCAGGGAAGTAGGTTGAGGGCGAAATGGAATTCGGTCTACGTGCACTGAATTGGAAGCCAAACTGGGGTACCTATAAGTGCAACTATTTAGCCACTTGATTTCTCCAAATTTTAAACCGCTTCCAATCGGTCAAAGTAAAAGTGGGTAGGTACCCTGCTGCCTCTCGAGAAACAATTACCCAAATGCAGGGGTAGTAAACCGCGGGGGCTTACAGTCGCATTTACGATTCTCCTCTCGATCATTCGGAGAGGAGAGGTTTCTTTCGTGTCCCTTGGGAATCGAGAGAAATGCGCGCCGATCGTGCGAAACTTGTCCAAAGACGCGGAGTCGATACGCGTTTTTGCCCACCCCTGCGCTGTGCTCGAGGTGGAGGCAATGGGCGAGCTTTAAAACAGAGTGGAGAAGTCGGTAATGTTTACGGTGCAGTCTAGAGATTCCCTTTGAAGTCGATGGAATACGAAACTTTCGCTGGCTGTTCCACCCTGGCACCGTTCCTTCTTGTAATACACACCTCTGCTTCGAGGAGAATAGCAGACAGAGGAACCGGGAGCCGCGACCCTCGTGAACGCCAACTTTCGCCGGCCGCCTCTCCATTTAACGACGAGTCCCTTTATTTCGCAAAAGAAGTCGAGAGAAAAGCGGGATCCCTGGATTTTTTAAACGAGACCACCGCTATTCAGCGGAAGAAGCCCCATTCACGTGGGGATTCGAGCCGAGTAATTTGTTCGCGAAATTTGTCGTATTCACGCCCAGCTTTACCGTGGCATAATGCCACGAGGAAATTAGCGTAACACAATGAGCCATGAGGGGGCCGTACATTCGAGCTGCCCGGCTTTTGTGAAAGGAGAAAAGTAGCGTTGCACGTTTATGCATGAACTTGTGTGCGACACAAATTCTGGCAGAAGCTTCGCGGGTGCCTTTTAGCCCTTTATATCGTTCTTTATACACTTTTATCAGAATTTATATCGTCCTAGGATCGCACCCTCTTCCCACAGACTTGGATTGCGGTAGAAGCACGCTTCAGTGGCTCGTCGTTGCAACCCCCGAAACAAACCCACGATTTCCACTTGCCTGGCCCCGCGAGTCAAACCCACGATTAGTGTTCCTGATTTCTCCATATTTTTTGTTTCTCGAGAAATCGGAAATCAGAGCATATTTCTTGAGAATTCTCGAGAATTCTCGAGAAATTGAGAAATAATACTGCAAATATTATATTTTTGGAGTAATGTTGATAATGTTTATGAAAAACACTAGAAAACTTTAACTAAACGATTATTCCTGTCTAATTTATACAAAACTTGCGTAAACGAAAGAATAGATATTAAATATAATTGGTAAATTTATTTAGTTAATACAAAATTTGTACAAAGCGAGACATTGTTTTTTGGTTTTAAAAATTATTTTTAAATAGCACAATGCGTCTAATGTAGCGTCAGCGAATCTATTTCTTTTTTGTGGCAAAATCTGTTACTGTTATATTTTCACGTTTTACGCATATCTATCTTGGCTGTTAAATGAAAAATGTTATACGGGATACAATAGTCTTATCTCCTCTTTTCTGAATTTCTTCTTTAATAGGCACAAGAGAATCATTAAGTACTTAATTCAGTATACAATTTTTTAAAATTTTTAAATAAGAATTTAAGAGCACCTTCAGCAGTTAATATCGAATCTTCTGCACTGCGATTTTCTAATATTATTAATAAGATGTATTATAAATTTTAGATGTGTTTATACGTTCGCGATTAACTACTAATACATTCATTTACGAAAATAAATGAGATTTATAATATTTTTCCTAGACTCAAGTTTCTCGAGAAATTATAGTATTTCTCGAGAAACAAGAAATACGCGATTATAAAATTTCTCGAGAAATTCTCGAGAAAGCATTCTTGAGAAGAAACACTACCCACGATCCATTAACCCCGATCGAGTAATTCTAGGACGATCTTTGGCAATCACGGTGAATTTCTGCTCCATCGCAGGCGACCATCGAGCAGCGGCAACAGCCTACGAGGCCTAGGCGACCAGCGGCCACGCTTCCGTTCCCGGTTATTCCCGCGAATTAGCGCGAGGCTGGCTTTAATTAATGCACGATCAGCCGCGGCGGTAATTAACGCGACCGTAGCTGCAGAGATCGATCGATTAGAGGGCAACAGTTCGTCGTGGATTTCTCGGGGACTGACAAGCTTCCGCGGCGAACGTTGAGAAGAAGAAGCAGCCAATGGTGTACGCATAGTGGGAGCGGTGAGAGTATAAGAAAGGTGGCAGCAGAAGAAAAGGGTTCGAGGAAAGCCTGAGAAGATCGAAGGGACTGGGGCAGAGTTTGCGGTGTTACAGGAAGTCGACGAAATAGAGGGTGAAACGAGGTAAGATGTAGGAAGCAGGAATGGAAGGAGGAGAACAAAGCGGAGGACTGGAAGACAAAGCCTCGGGGCTATGCAGGAACTTGAAGAATTAGAAGGAAAGCAGGCTTGAGCGCGGGCAGCGAGGGGATAGGAACATCAATTAAAGAGCAAAGCAGAGAAGCGGAGGGCAAAGTAGACAACTGGTTGTGCTAAGGGGACAAAGGGGAGTCGGGAAGGTGACACGGGAGGGTAACGAAGGGAGCCGAAAGAAGGAAACAGCCTTCGAGTAGACGTTGTAATAACAGCGGCTCGGTGGGGAGAGCTAATATGAAGAGAAGGAAAGAAGATTAAGTGGCCTCGAGTACGAAAGAGGGCGAAGAACGAGACGACCCGTCGGAGGAAAGGGAAAGCCGATCCACTGAAGAACCGAGCCATGACGAGGTGGAAGCATGAGATTTCAGAGTGGCTGTCTCTCCACGCCTCGACAATGCTACATCGACCACCGCCTCTCACGTCACGTATCGAGATCCATTGAGGGGCGAAAATGGGTGGCGATCAGTCGACGCGGAGCGCGCCTACCCCCGGTGAAGAGGGTGAGTACTCTTTCTGCGCTTGCTTTCTGCCAACTGCGTGTAATATTTCAAGGTGAACGACCGTCGCGTGCCTCTCCTTTCGACCGAGAAAGGGGTTGGTATTAGCAGCTCGATAGGGGCGAGAGGCCGAGCGAGCTCGGTCTAGAAGAAATGTCAGTGTCGCCTCGTAGGCGCCTTCGCGAATTGCATTGTCAGAAGCAATATCGCATATTCTACCCCTTCTACCGTATCAAGTGCAACTAACACTTCTCCAACATCTCTGTATTTGCCGGTGGCGGATTTAAGGGAAAAAAGCGCAGGTGGCAAACGTTCCGAGGGGCTCATTTTTGGGGGAAAATGAAGAGGTAGTTTGCTAAAAACGGGCCAAGTGCGGTAGTACGAAAACAAGATATAGGGTCAACCAACCAGTAGGCAAAGAAATGTCAATTATAAATTTCAACATTATTGTATAATTTTATAAATGGAGTCTAGTTGCACTTTTAATATCCTATATTTTTCGTTACGCGTATTAAGGGGTCTTTTATTAAGGAAGCCTTTATATTTAGAGAACCTTCAAGTGATGGACAATAACTTAGTTATTGATAAATATTTTTAAATAAAAAAATTACGATGCACGGCACTAGATGCAATCCATAATAGGAAACAAGATTTTTTGAGAAATGTGTTACAGCTTTTGAGTAAAAAATTTCCAAAGACAAGAATAAATAATTATTTTATAGAAATTTCAAGAAAATTAAATTTACATGCAATTTCAACAGTTGTTTTGTCGTTATACATAAATATATTCAACTATTAATCTCAAAGGTCCATAGATTCAACAATTCAGTCATTCACTGGTTGGTTTACCCTAGTGCTAAGATACCCATACCTAAACACAATTTTTTGTGGAGATGTGGACTTCTGGGCAGGGGCCCAGGCGGAAACTGCTCATCAGCCGCCCTGTTAAATCCGCCACTGGTATTTGGGTAACTTCGCTCGTGGCCCCAAATTTGACTCCCACAGAATTCCACAGCGATGCAGTATCAATTCCCCCCCAAGCCATCTCGCGACAACTATTCAAAGAGGGCTTCTAGTCGCGTCATTGCAGAAACCGTTCCGCTTCGTCGGCGAGGTGTTAATTAGATCTGGTGCATCGTGTGTCGAGGATCGAAAGGCGGGAAACTTGGAGCTGCTCCAAATTTCCATCGCTCGAGATCTCGCCGCGGAACGTCGGTTGACAGGATACGACGAGACGATTTTAGGGAGCGAACCGCGTCGCGAGCATCAACGATGATAAACTTCCACCGGCTCCGTTTAGTTCGCTTCTACCTAGCGAGTTCTAAAGCGTGCGCGCCTAAGTTCCCCGTTAATTGGCTCCTTTGTGAGGTACGCGCCCGGCCCCATCCACTCCCAAAAACACCTCCATTGTTCCCTCTGGGTTAAGGGAAAGCAGGAGTGTCTATGAAACATTGACCTTTCGGATCGTTTAAAAAATTCGCTCCACCGCCACCGTTCGTTCTATTAAACTCACCCCTATTGTTTCTCGTTACAGTGAACTTCGATCACTTTCAAATCCTGCGCGCTATCGGGAAAGGCAGCTTCGGCAAGGTATGCAACCGAACCTTTCAATATTTTTTTTACCTTTAATTAAAACCTTTGTTCCCCGTTTGACGGCTCGTACCGTTGCACCTAGGTGTGTTTCACCGCATTGCCGTTTCCATCCCATTTCCTCTTCTCCGCAACGGGTATCGGCGAAATGCCGCCCTCGGCATTTAATGAAATCTGCGATTCTAAAATCGTCTCATTTGCCGGATGCGGTTTAATTACTATTCAGAATAATTATCGAGAGAATAATAGCCACAGTTACAGGGAAGATATTAATCGCAAATTCATATTTCGTCTGTGCTGGGAGACGCGCAACCGATCGGCAGCGAGAGATTTATCATACGATAGGCATATTGACTGGAATATTATTACATTTGAGAGCACCACTCGCGCTATTCATTAACGAATTAGCGCCTGATTAATCCGATTTATGGCACGACTAATCGCGTTCGCGAAATCGAAAATCTCCGGTGGATGATTGCTTTCGTGCGCTGGAAATGTGAATTTCATAGCTAACCCGTTGCTCGTTAATAGCGCAAGCTGGAAACATCAGACCATTCTTTCGTCTCGAATTCCCCGCCATAATTCTGTAACGGGGAGCTTGAAAGATGGCGAAACATCCACGCTGACTACGATCCCATCCGCGATCCACCCTACACTCGTTAACGACCCAAATTTCCGTCAGAAAACCCTCGTCCTCTATTGTCTCCAAGCTGCACCGTATTCCACATTCCTTCTCCGCGAGCACTCGCCTCCCCGACAAGCTTTATTACTGAAACAAGGGCTAATTACCCCCCCACCCACGGCCAGCCGTAATTCATCCGACGCCCGGTTGCGGGCAATTAATTACTTCTTAATAGGTGTGCATAGTGCAGAAGAGGGATCGGTCCGGGAACATGTACGCGATGAAGTACGTCCACAAGGGCGAGTGCGCCGAGAGGGGCGCGCTCAAGAACGTGGCGCGCGAAGTGGAGATCCTCTCGCAGCTCGAGCACCCCTGTTTGGTGAACCTATGGTTTAGCTTCCAAGGTAAGCCGATTGCTTTTCATCCCCGTGCCCTCGAATTCCATACGGATCAGCCCCCATTACCGATCCTCCGCGGTAGATGTTCGCCTGCAACGCTTGCGACTCCGGATCGACTCGATAATCCCTCCAGCCACCGCTTCCCCCGCTAATTCTACCCACGATTATCTGCGCGCCTCCCCTCGGATCTCTTGATTAACCGAAGAAACTTCGTTGCACCGCTCAAAGCCCCAGGCTTCCGCCTCCTCCCTCGCTGATAATCCAGGAGAGTTCGTTCGTGTCCACGAATTCTTGGAAGCGGATAGTTGGGAAAGCAGCTTCTTGGGCGGATTTCTTTTGTCGCAGACGAGGAGGATCTGTTCATGGTGTCGGACTTGCTGCTCGGCGGCGACCTGAGGTACCACATCCAGCAGGAAGTGGTGTTCACGGAGGAAAGCGTGGTGCTGTTCGTCGCGGAGATCGCGCTGGCTCTTGATTACCTGCAGGCTCACAAAATCGTTCACAGGGACATCAAGCCCGACAACATCCTCCTGGACGAGGAAGGTAAGGGCAGAGGCCACGCTCTCTCTTCGCTGCTTTAAACATTCACTTCGTCTTTCCCTCGCTCCTCCCGCGCCGGCTTCGATCAACCAACCAGGCAACCCCTCTCCGTTCCTCCGAGCTGCTAAGTAATTCAAAGCTTCCGGAACCTCTCCGGAAGGAAGTGCTCCCTCGTATGAAATCTTCAGCGCGACGTAGGCACGCTGAGAACGTGGCGCGTGTGGGGATCTTACCGATTTACGAGCGTCGCGAGTATTATAACCCTTGAAAGGAAAAGCTCGCGAAGAGGCAGTCGCTGCCCTTCTTCCCGGTGCAATCGAAAAGCGAAGAGCCTGCGAAATTTCTCCCCGGCTCAGGGACTCGCCGTCCACCTCGCGGGGAATTGAATCAATCGCCGGTAAAATGTTAATTTCCCCGTAAGGACGCAGCCTCTTTCCCATGGGGTAATTGCGGGAGAGACGCCGCACCTTCGGTATCTCAGGGTTATCGGTAATGAAATACAACACTGTCGATTTTATGTGCTTCAGGATGTTCGTTTAGTTTAGATTAATAGACGAGAACGTGTTTCCATTATTACTTTTTAAGATTTTGCTAACCAGCGGCCGTAGCCGTGATGGAAAACACCGGTTCTCGTTAGATCACCGAAGTTAAGCATCACGGGGCGGTGTACTGGGGAAAGATGGGAGACCACCTTTCTCCCGGTGCGCTGCTGCTGCTGGGACCCGAAGGAGAGAGGAGGGAAAAATGAAAATGACTAATGTTCGTTGGGCAATATAAGCAAAATGCTTGAAACGCCATCCTGTGTAAAAACACAGGAAAAACAAAAATACAAATACAAGATTTTGCTATTTTTTAGGCAAGCCTCCCGCACTTTGCCTCAATAGTTATACGTAGAGTTTATTTTTGCTATCGTAGTAGTTAAAAAATCATAGCTTTTCGTGATATAAATTTTGTAATACGTTAAAGGAACTCTGTGGAATATTTCTCGGACAGAATAGGTCATATTAGGCAGCGTCTCTCCTAAAAAATGGATGTTTTTAGTTTCAATTTTTTAAGGGTGACAAATATTAAAGTTTTGATTTTCTTTAATGCCAGTAGTAGGGCAAGATGTTCAACTAATAATATGTACCCTTGGAACAAATTTTCATTGCAAAATTTAGACACGGTGACAATTTTGCGTAAGGTGCGGCAACTGTCCCACAATTAGCCTACAGGTAATTCGCCTCCATCGATCTTCGCAGCAATTCTCAGCCGCGCTCCGCGAATATCGCGAGATTTCCCCGGTGGATATGTCGCGGGAGCAATGACACGCCGTGAATTTCGCATTGTGTAGAACGTGCGGAGGAATTTCAGCGAACGGGACATCCGAAGAAAATTTCGAGGGTGGCAGGGAAATGTTATTTCCGGTCACCGGGCTCGACGCGGCTGTGTAATTTCGCCTATTCGCGAACCGTCACCACCGGTGCTAACGGAGGTCCCCGAACCGGAAGATTGCGAATAAATCGCGTTAGACGATTTACTTTTAAGCCGCGGAAAGAGCGCGGGACCATAAGGGGACTAGGCAGTCAAATCGCTCGGAAATCAACTATTCTCTGCGAATTAATTGCAAGAAGATGAACGCAAGCACAGACCTGTTCTTTTACTCAATGTCTATTACTATCGCGTAGAGTAAACAAATATTTTTTTTGTCCACATATCTATTTTACAAATGCTTGACGTTTTTAGCTGTCAAATCTACAATTTTGCGAATTTTACTATAAACCAAGGGGCATTTTATTGAGAAAAGTTAGTCCTTTCGGAAAATGCAATAAAAAAATCGATTCTTCGACTGCCTAGTCCCCTTAAGTGGCCATACTTCGCTGGTTTGCATCACTTACCTCGCGATTCGAAGATCGCGCAATTTTGTTCCCAAAAACGCTGCCGACGTTAATTGAAACGGAGGGCCGCAGAATTCCGCGCGTTCGCTCGCGACCTTAACGAGTCGCGGAGCGTGTTTCACTTTTCCGGGACCGTGGAAATCGAAACACATATTCCCAGATAATTGGTTGCAAATGTATCGGCCTGTTACAGGCAAACGAACGCTGGTAAATCCGCGATCGTTAACAATGCTACAGGAAGGATCGAATCGAAGCGTCAACCGAGGGCTCACCAACGTCGAGTTCCCCCGAGCCAATAACCGAGCCAGGTCCCCCGAAAATTGCGCGGAATTTCCAAACTATCGGAATATCGACTTCGGTCCGCCCCTGTTACCGTTAAAACGCGGCCACGCGAGGGAGCCGAAGTAAGGCAGAGTTCCCTGGATAACGCGAATCCGCGCAGCTTTTGCTCCAGTTACAGATAATAAATACGTTAGCGCAGCTAGAAATTCCGTGGTTATATACAGAAACCGCGGGAACCTGTTAGCCGCTGTAATTCCCGGGTTAACGTGCGCCATTAACCGCTAAGGAATTGCCGTAACGCGTGGAATCTGTTGGCAGAAGGAAAGGAAAATGAAATTTCAAGCGCAGGCTTGATTTGCTCGCCCGCGATTTACAAGCCGCGCGGATTTCTCTGTAATTCCAGCTGAAACCTCAAACTCATCGCATCAACGTCCGCGCGCGCCCCCCCTCGACCGCCACGTTCCACCCCGACGATGTCAGTAAAAGAGGAGCTCGTGCGGTTTCAATTTTCCCATCACACCCACGGGGCCAATTGCTCTCGATACGAAGGCTCGAGGGTGCCCTAGCCGGCGCGTGGTCGCGCCCGCTAATAAAGCCACCCCCGCGAAGCAAATCATCCTAAATGAAGAGCGGAGAATGAAATTAGAAGGTCTCGCCCGCTCGAAAGGGGCACCGCGCTCCTTTAATTAACGGCCATTGGATGTAGTCGCCGAGCCCGAATATATTCAACGGCACGCTCCGCGTTGTTGCGAACGTCAGCCGTTCGCGTCCGAGAACGGGAATCCGAAATTCTGGCTACGGAGGGGCGCGCTCCCCTGGCGGACCATGGTTTCGCTTCGTTTGCATGTCAACCGATCCGTTTACGTCCGATTTCGACATTATCGCGGACAAACGTAGCAATCAGGCGTGGGACGTCGCGGAACCGTGCGAACGTGTCGCAGCCGTTCGCTTACGTTCGGTGCTCGCGATCCACTTTGCCGAGGGGACCCCCTTGCAGCTCGATTTGTGCTCGCTGCAGCGGGCTCGATGAAAGCGGCATTGCTTGTTATTGCACGCAACGTTATCCGACCGTCTGCTTTGAAACGTTCGGCGCCAGTGGAGCTCGGTCCATACTTTATCCGAGCGAGGCAACTCCGGCGAGTTCGGAGACGTTCCTCGATGTGGAGGGACACGTATGCGGTGTGTTTAATATGAACTCTGACGGTAATTAAAGTGGCCGGCGACGGAGCCTCGGAGCAGATATCGAAGCTGATTCAATATCGATGTGGTTGTCTCGGCTTGGCGAATATGTAGCTTCTGTGCCCTCTGAATTATGCGCCACGTGACGTCTTTACGAAAGTCTGACCGTGGGATATTTTATGCCGAATGAAGCGACTCACTGCCGTTGCTCCGGTTGCTGCATTGCCCAGTGGGATGCTGGGGCTCGCGGGGCTCGGAAATCAATAGTATTTACATGGAATGCTGCACAGCAATACCGGCAATTTGGCTGAGTAGGGAATTTATTGCTGGCCATTCTAGCTCCCCGTTCCTCTCTCTCTCTCTCTCCCTGATACTCTCCAATTTCCTCTTCTCTGATCCCTGCTGCCCAAAATCCAGCTCCATCGCGAAGGCGCTACTCTTGGCATGAATGGGGAAATGCATCAGACGCGCATGGATCCGCTTGACAACGGTCCCCAGGCGACTCATCCTCCGAAACGCGATGCAATTATGAAAATGGGAGACCTCTTTCAAAAATCAACATCGTTCCCGGAATGGGGACGACCCACCTTTGAACAGAGAGGGGAGTAATGCTCAAGTTTAATGAGATGAATGAAGCGCGAAAATTGCAGGCTGAAAGTAGCTCGAGCAACGGGGACGGTCGAACGAGCTCGATGTAAAAAGCCACGCAAGTTTTTGCGCGCAAGAGGCGTTCTGAAGTGAAGTAGAAATTTGCAGAAGCTACGTTCGAGTCACGGTCATGATCGAGCACCCTTCTCTTTTTTGTCAACTTCCCGGTACATTGGGAATCAATGGGGGTTGGCTGTCCGAACTGCACCCCGGTGCTCGTCCATGCAGTTTGGAAAAACCTCCAATTTCCTCTCCGGCAACGGTGCGAGTTCTCCTCCGCGGCTGGCTGTCCCAGTTGCACGTCTATCAGCATTGTTCCCCAACAAGTTGCATGATTAAGCGACTGCTCGTCAAACTGCTCGAATCGTTCGCTCGCGCCACGACCGTTAAGTTAACCGCCGTCGAAGGCTGCGCGTTCAACCCTTCGGGAAGAGTGGAGAACCGCTTTCGAAAGTTCACGAAAGGTCAAAGAACGGGCACAATGGAGAACAGCATTATATTCCGGTGACGTAGCTGGCCGCAGATCCGGTCAATTTTCCTCTCTCTTTCCTCGCCGGACGACCGGCAGAGACTGACTCAGCCTATAAATAATTTCACGCTTTCCATTCGACCCTGAAGCTACCAAAGACCCCGAAATCCTCTCCCTTCGACCTTCCGCGCCGTCCTCGTAGCCACTGCCCTCGGCGCCCGTTTTAATCCGTGGCGAGGGATCAAAGGGGGTTGAAAAATGATGAAATATGAAGTCCAACATTCAAGGAGATATCGGATTCTATCAGAAGAGACTTCGATGTACATTCTGGAAATTTCGTTCCCCACGATTCTCATAGTTCGATTGCTTTAAAAATTAATTCCTCTAGGAAATTCGAGTGGTCGAAGACGACTCGGGCTACCTCCGAATGCCTTTCAAGTTCAGAGTTACTTTCAAGTGTTAGGAATCAACTGACTCGCATTTGTATTCGACGGAGGTATCTACTGAAGGGAGAGGCAGAACAAAACAACATTTATGTGAAGGGTAAGGGGGAAATACAGGGGCCAAATAAAGTAGGGGTTTGTGGGCTACTACAGCCTTTTAGTGATGTAATTAAGATGTTAAATAAGGAGTTTTTTTTTATTGATAAGATTAATTTATATTAATATTATTTTAGAGTAATTTTAATTTTGCTGTTGTCTTTAGCAGCTTGGCTAATTTATCCATTTTTTTAATGCCTATAGGATAAAATTTGGTAGTTTGTATCTAATGAGAGTAATAAGTACAGAAGTGTATCCTGTAATAATTGGTGGATGAGCCTCTAATTCTAATTGGAATGCCACAAATCAGCTTCATCGAGAGAATTAAGTTTTAATACTTTAGTCCACCAGTAAAGAAACAGGGTTCAGTGAATTTATTTGCGTACTTCATAACACGAGGCTTATACCCTAATTAGGCATCAGAAAAAAATAAGCAATAAAATAATAATTTTCACCGTTTAGTGCATTTTTATTTTTCTGAAGTCGGTTTTATTCTTTCATAAAATTCTTTATTCCCCTTACGCTTCACGTAGCATTCCACAGTTCTGGACAGAAGTTTAGAACAAAAGCTTCACCATCACCTAGATTCCACACATTTTTTATGAATTTTTCTGGCAAAGCCGATGACAGAGGCAAAAATGTCATCGATCGTTCTTTCCACCAATGTGCGCGACACGCACCGTTCTCGGTGTCAGAATCGCTTAGCATCGACTACCGAAGCCCGCCAATCCTGACTGATTAAAATCGGAATCCAACGGAGCAACTTGGAGGGAGGGGCTGAGCAATTTCGTCAGTGAATTGAAATGATACCGCCTGCATAGCGACTGCATAGTTCCGAGAGCCAAACTTAATCTCGCCAGGGGATGAAAAACATCCTTCCTTTGGTTCAGTTTACAAATTGCTGCCTGACGCAGCCTCACTTCGCGAAAGGAATTCGTGTTCGTACACCCTGTGTATCGCCGCATTTCCAGCTTCGCTGAGTGAAATTAGAAATTGTGCTTGCAGCGTGACGCAATTTCGCGAATCTTATCACGTGCCTGACGGACCCTCGGGTGTCGCTGTGAAAAGTTAGCCGCGGGAAAGGAAAATTATTAAGCAGAAGCTGAAAAGAGGATTGTACACTCTCGAAAGGTATTCGGAGCCTGCTTAAAGCGAAGGGAGATCTTTATTAAGCATCCGCGAAATTGAGGAACGCTCGGGCGAACGTGAAATCGCGGTGGCAGTAATTTAGAAGTGAAATCAAAAGTGGGGATAGAGGCGGATGAGAGTGCTACGCCAAAAGTGGATGTCCAAGGGCACGGTAACCCTAATTTCCTGCCGCGCCTAGCCGACAGCTGCTTGAACCCTGGGATTGCTTCTGCATCATTTAAAATTACGAGCCGGCGTGTCCGCTCTGGCTGGCAGGCGTCGCGTCTCTTCTAGCCTGGAACGCTCCATTGTCTGTAAAAAAAAGAAAACATCCTACCGGGCACAAAGCCCCTGCTTTTTAACCCTTTCACGGTGAACGGCTGTTAGACGGAGTAGCCGTGCGATCCAGGCTTTTAAAAATTCCCTTGGAAATTACTGGCCGGCGCGGGGCCCGCGTTAATTCCATCGGGGAACTTTCTATTTGCCCTAGCGTTTCATCCCTTGAAACGCTCGCCGGATTTCAAGCACCCCTGCCTTCTTTCGGGCGCTCGCGTTTAATTTACAGAGCCTCGTCGTTTCGCCGGGCTGACTGCCGGGGTACAAAAGAACGCGCGTGCGAACGCGGGTGTTGCCCGGTGGAAATTGAATTTTCAACTCGCCAAGGTGCTAATTGCACGGGAGTTAGGACGAGATAGCTGTTAAACGCGGTGGAAATTGACAAATAACTGACCCCGGTGCGCAGTTACAGCAGCTCCCACAGAGTTGGCCGAAGGAGGAATCAGATATTCGTGAGCCACCAGGCAGCGGGGATGATCGATTCAACTCTCACTTGCAGAGCTACCGAAATAGCTGCTTGTTGTAGGAATCGGATAGTTGTCCTGTATAGAACCCGCGGACCGAGATAGGAACGTCAGACAAATGAGGGCACGTTGCTACTTAAGGGGTCATGTACGTTTCTCAGCGCTGAAACGTAGTCGATGTTAGCGAGTGATTCAGGGATAAACTATTAATCCGATTGGTTTAATTCCTTTTGTGCTTTATAGGTATGGTTGTATGCGTCAGGTATGAGAATTGGAAATTTTTGAAAAATGCGGGTTTCTCTCGCAACATCATTTTCCAAGACGGCCTCGATAACTGCCTCGCCGTTCATCCGATTAACTTTATTCTTTGTACACATATTCTACGCAAGATTCGTTATCCGGTGGCGGTGAACTTTTTCAATTAAATTGAACCAGTTTTTAATGACAATAAAAAACCCACGACTTCTATAGCAAAAATCACGACCCTTTTCTTCAAAGTGTTATCGTTGCCGTAATTTTTTTTTGGCGCAAAAATAGCGACGTCACCGAATAACTGCGATCCCAAAGATTGTTAAAAAATCGGAGATTTTTTATTCAGACCGATCCTGCAAGCTGAATTGTGCACACGGTTTGGAGCGACGCCACTAAACTTGTTTAGCACATTTTTAAACATTTTCCTATTCTCAGACCTGCTTTATAATCTATAAACATGTATCTATGTAACAAAAAAACAATTAAACCAATCGGACTAATAGTTTATCCCCGAATCACTGCCAAACATTGACCACGTTTTAGTGCCGAGAAACGTATATGCAAGGGCGGATCCAGAGGTAATAAAATAGAAAAATATTATGACACTGTGTATTATTCTGTATAAATAATTAATGTGAATTTAATTATTTAGGCTATAGTATCAGATAGAGATATTAAAATATAAGTTACAAGCAAATTTTAAATCTTGCAAAAGAGGGTTAAAAAATTTACTTATGTACTGTTACATATTTCGCCCCCTCAACGACAGGCTCCTGAATCCGCCTCGACGTATGTAAACCTTTAATAAGACAATCGCTGGGAACCCTCCGTTTCCAGTGATCGTATCTAGGAGCACAGAAATATGGGGGAGCTCTAAATCCCTATCAACCGAGCCCTTCTACTCGCTTTCCCTGGGAACTTTATACATTTCCATGTCAAAGAGTGGAGCACCTGACTAGCGTTGAAATTCCCTCCGAGGGCCCCGTTTCGTAGGGACAGCGGGACACTCGATCCTGGAGGTTGATCGAAGCCACGCAGATGACACCTCAAGCTGACAGCTGCGGCTGATCGGTCGCCAGCTGACGATTAATCGATTCCGCTACGTTACACAACGAGGGAAAAGCAATGGGACTCGTTCGGTGACGAGTGCGCCTGACGAGTCGCGCTTTCGCGACGGGGTAATGTCCCTGATAGATTCGTTCGGCTTGCGTAACAACGATTACCCTCTTCTGCCCAGGACACGCGCACGTAACGGACTTCAACATCGCGACGGTGCTGGAGGACGGGGAGCTGGCCACGTCCATGTCGGGGACGAAACCGTACATAGGTACGAGTCAGTCGTGAGGATGTTTAATCGGGAGTAAAATTCCGAGATAGCGCGTTCTTAATCTACTGGTGGGGCGAAGTTAGAACATTTGATGATGGGTTATCGAACGATTAATATTTTCACGAGAAGCGTGAGTAATTGAGGGCTCGGATGCAACAAGGGGGCTAGCGCTCGAAAATGCGAGAAAGTATTGTCCAAACGCCGAGAAATATTAAACAACGTTTAACAACATTTAATTTTCCAATATTTCTTAGCGCTTGGACAATACTGTTTCGCATTTTCGAGCCCTAGTCCCCTTATTGCATCCGAGCCCTCAATTAGCAACATAACTTTGGGGTAACATTGGCATGATTTTGGAATATTTTGTGATACAATATAAAAATTGACATTGTTACATTTGCTTTAAGGGGCCACGCCACCCTGAAGCCACTAACAAAAAACAGAGTTAGGGATTTTTTTGTTCGTGTAAATAAAAATATAGAGCTTTCTATAGAACATTACATCACTTGTGATTGTACTACAAGTGTGAAAATGCATAAAATTTATATTCTTTTCCTTCTTTAATACTTGGTAAGTAGGTACGTAACTGCCAATGTTACTCTGTACTGCCACTGTTCCCCGAGTTTACGGTACTTCGAACGAGTAGCACGGTGGCTTCTAAGGCGTTTGTTAGTTTTAACGATGCTTCGACACAGCTCCAGAGATCTACATGTGCTCCTGCGAAGAATACGGAGTCCTTGGCTACGGTTTCTCCGTGGACTGGTGGAGCCTGGGGATCCTTGCTTGGGAAACCCTTGCCGGGGAACGCCCTTATGCTCTCCACTCCACCACCTCGCACAGAGAAGCTTTACGGATCCTACAGGTGAAATTGTCGATAAAATCCTTTTATACCTTCCATCACTGACAATGAGACTACTCTGTGTCCACGGAGTTATATTTTCCCTTTGGATCGCTTCTTGCTACCCCCAAGATATCCCTTTACTCCCGCAGAATCTTCCCTCGTTCTTTGTCCATTCCTTATCTCGTTAATGATAACGTCCCCGCCTTTTACGAGCACTTCTGGCTGTGTTTCTGTTTCCACTGGCGCCGCTCGAGGTTCCTCGCGGCAAGCTGTATCCTTCCGAAAAGGATTTCGCCAGGATTAAAGGCAGCTGTCACGAAGTGCCCAAGGTGTAACGTTGGCGAAATATCGGCTGTCTTTCACGAAAGAATATTGCTCTCGCCAGGAACCTCCGAGGAGTATCGACTCTCGCGTGAAATCGCAAAAGCCTCCTCGACCTTCCTAACAAAAGAAACGCCCTCCAGGAGGAAAGTCCGACACCCTCTGGATGGAGCTCCTCGATACGCGAGCTCCTAGACAGACTACTAACCGTGGCGCCAGGGGCACGGGTGTCCACCTTGAAGGAACTGAAGCAAGTGGGGGTGATGAGGGACCTGGACTTCGACAAAGTGCTGAACAAGCAGATCAAGCCAGTCTTCGTGCCGCCGAAGGATCACCTCAACTGCGACCCAACGTTCGAGCTCGAGGAAATGATCATCGAGACGAAGCCACTGCACAAGAAGAAGAAGCGTCTTGCGAAGCAGAGGTGAGGGGGTGCACAGCTCTGTGAACGTAGCTTACAGGGGAAGGACCGAAAATTGAAAGAGTTATGAAATTTTGGGGATATATATTTTTGTTACTGCCCAAATTCACTCCCAGGGGGGTGAAATTGACCTCTGGAAATCCGGCTACTCTCTGACTTTGTGTTATAACTCGCGAATTGTAAGAACTTGAAGTTACCAAATGATAGACCTAATTAAAACAAGTGACTTTTGTCTGAAAATATTTTTCTATCTATTCCAGAAAATAGCCGGATTTTCAGGGGTCAATTTCATCCCCTTGAAGTAAATATTGGTAGGAAAAAAAATGCGTAATACATACCTATAGGGTCATTCCACGCGAAATCGGACACTTTTTGGAGTAACATTTCGGATGTGGCTGAAATTTGAATATGTTCTAGCCTTTAGGGATATATAAACATATCTCGAAGGATTTTTGACAATTTTGAAAAATGTCGATTTTACAGCTGCTTGAAGGTAAGTGCTAACTTTTTTTCAATAAATTATAACTATGGAAGTAGTAAACGGATGGGGATGAGGTTTACGGCGAATTGTAGAAGAGACATTGAAGTTTTAAGAAAAAATTATTTCAGTTTCAGAAACAAATTTTTTTAACCATATTTGTGCAATTCAAAAAGTCAGCACTTACCTTCGAACAGTTGTAAAATCGACATTTTTCAAAATTGTCAAAAATCCTTCGAGATATGTTTATACATCCCTAAAGACTACAGCATATTCAAATTTCAGCCACATCCGAAATGTTACTCTAAAAAGTGTCTATATGAAATTTAAGTGGAAAATACAAGGAATTTCAATTTTTCCTGTTTCATGACATTCCCTATTTTTCCCCTTGCTCTGCAAATCCCCAAAGTTTCATAATTTTCTGAATTCCCGGGTTAGGAATCCTCCCTTGTTACAATCGAGTGGACGCAAATAGTTATCCGCGATCCATCGAGCCCTGAACAATCTTTGGGGTTCACCCAGGGTTGAAAGCGACCTGAAACGTCTCGAAGCCCGTGAGTAGACACGGGTCCGCGTTGTCCGTGCGCATACCGGAATTCTCCACTCGGCGTGGGGAGCGGAGTTTCTCGAACACTCGATTTCTCCCATTATCCATGCAGATCCCTGAAGGTCGAGCAAACTCCAGAGGATGCACTTGGGCTCGCGGATGCCGCGGGACCGAGCGGGGATCTCAGGAGATTAGCATTCATCCCGGAATACCGTGTATACAATCGGGAGCGCGAGATGGAGAGGCAGGAGAGAGAGAGGAGGGAGAAACAGTGGGAAGAGGAGCTGAACACTGCCATGATGGGTGCCGAGGAGAGGCTCAAGTGAGTTACAATCGCAATCATACTCGCCCTCCATACGCAAACTCCATTTAACAAAAGTATTTCACAACGAATTTCAAAGCGATCGTTAGAAGGTTTAACGAGCCATAGAATTCTATGATATACGACCCTTTCCCTTCGCTATTAATTGGCAATTACTTTGAAATACTGATCGGAATAAGACTCCAAAGAACCGCGATGAATCCCGCGCCTCTACTTCAACCCCAGCCAGAAGATCAACGTGTTCCAACCCAGCGGAAGTCGTGAAACTTACATCAGCCCACGGTGAATCCCCTTCGAGGAACTACCCCCGCGAATAATCGATGCTTGCGAAGAATCCTCGAGCTCCCCCGGGAGATAAAACAAAGCTAGTGATAGGGAGCAACGCTGGCTCTTTAACCTCCCACAAATTCTGCCTGGAGGAAAAGTTACGAAGGTTCTTTGCAAGTTTCGATCTCGCTCACCGCGATGCTTCTGGCCTGCAGCCAACTGCAGCAACAGCGAAACTTTGTCCTGACCATTTAGCCCCGCACACGTGGGGATACGCTTCCAATACGCTCCGGAGATCTCTGCGCCCCCACATGTTTCTCCAGTACAGTGCAACCCCGAATTGTCGAGACGGAGGTTCACCGAATTCTTTCAGCCGAATCGAGAGCTTCAGCTTCTCTGAATCCCACGTGTCCGTCGTTTCCATTCCCTCAGAGGGTGGCTCGTGATTGCAGAACGAAGCGGCAGCCAGCGCAGCGAGCCGGCAACCGGCTGAGCGTCTCGACGACGAGCGTCAAGACGCGCATAAGCGCATCCCCGCGGCAGACCAGACGCGGCAGCACTGCGACGTCCTCCGACATCGACTACATCGACGCCAGCCCCGAGCCATCCACCTCGTAAATTCCTCCGCAACGGTGGTTCCTGCGCCGGGAACCGGACGTCGGGGAGCACATTTCCAAGGAGGGTGTTTCTCGAGCGTCGCGGAACACCGCTGTCCGAATTTACCCTCGCACCCTTGTTTACCTCCATCCCGCGACAAAGAACACCCGGAGGGAGGAGAACACCTCGACTCAGTCGTTCCATCCTTTCATTTCATTCCAAGAACGTTCTTCGGCCACCCCGTGGGCCAATGTGATACTTGTGCTTTCACCTTTCAGTAAAAGTAGAGTAGACGTAGAAGATTGAAGTATTTTCTTTCTGCGTTCAATTTTTCAGCGAGGAATTGCAAAATTCGAGAATATTCCTGCCTCTGGAGCATGGGCGTCCGGACAGGTGGGCGAAAGGGCAGTCGCCCCTTCTGGCTTCTGAGAAAAAAATGGCTTACTTTTAAAAACTGATCTTTATTTAGTTTATGCTAAAAAAAGTGAATATTTTTAAATTTAGGTTTTAAATGTTTATTCCACTCACTATACTCGCATAAGAAATTCTCAAAATCAGGCTGCCTTTCCGGGCTCTACAGTGGCACCCTTAATTATATTCACACTGCAAAATCGGTTCAAAGAAGCAAGAGGGCTACTCCACTCGCACCGCGCGCTCCGTGATCCGATTTGTCGATGGCATCGCCAGGGTTGTTGTTTCTTTACTATATTTTTCTTTCCCGTCGCCCCAAACTTGCCCCCTCTGGAAAAAAAGTCTACGGACGCCCTTGTTTTGGAGTTCCTTTTACAAAAGTCTCCATGAAGTTCATCCCCACCCTCCCTCTGCCAATGGAACTATTTATGCGCCCCGTGCATCCCCCTTTCTCAAACAGCAATGTACCTACTGTTTATTTTCATAAGAGCTGGAAACTCGACCAAGCGGAACACACTGTTAGCGGGAAACCGAAGAGAGAAGCCGGGGGAAGGAACGGAAGTACCGTTTCCCACGAAAAAGTCCGCGTAAAGTGGTCCACGAGGGAGATCGAAGTTTCGTGCAGCTTGTCGGTGAACAGAGCTCGTACGTGGTACTTTAACTTTCCTCCTAGAGAAGCTACGACACCCCCGAGGCAAAGACAATTTTGTAAGTAAGCCGGGAGAGAAGCAAGAAAAGGGCCACGACTACTTCGAAGCTTGTAAGAGCGTAGATAGATAAGAATCTCACATTTTAATCTCAGACTATTATCATTCGTATTGCGACATTATTCGATCACGTCGACGCGTTGTCCAATGGCTCAGGATCCAATCGACGGCTGCGCTGTGGATCATCGACGACGAACAACGAGAACGATGTAATTTTGTAAACCGAACGTGAAAAGTATATAAGAATGTTATAACACGTGATCCGGGGGTTGGAGTATTCGATGACTCGGCACACCCGCTCCCCTTTATCGGTCGCAATAATTTCCTCCGCAGTGTTTAAACAAGGAAATTAAACGATTTCTACTCGATCGGCAGATTGGAGGAGATCCATCATCCAGCGGGGGTGGGATAAAGCGCTAGTAAACCTTGCGTTGCCGCGGAGTCCTCCCGATTCACGACGACTAGTGTTTAGGAAGGAGGATTACAAATGGGGATTCGGCATAAACTAGCGCGTGGCTCGCGAAGGTGCGCTGAATAATCGATAACGCGGGCGCCGTTTCGCGGAAAAAGAGCCGAGGGTGAACCGAGGGGGTGAACTCGTCCATTTCTCCCGCCTCTATCTCCGCCTTCGAAACCCCTCGACAAGCGAAATAATTATCGCCCTTCTGGAGTGCCACTTCGATCGCGAAAATGATAAATCAACCCGCGGCACCCTTATCTCCGAATCCTTTGAAAAGTGCCGCCAATAACGCGATTACCGGGACGAGAGCTTCGCCTCTAATCGACGACAACGGATTTACAGGGCGGAGAGTCGATGGGGCGGACATTCGATTATTGTCCTCGTAGATTTCTTGCTCGCACCCGGAGGCTTCGAAGCGCTCTCGGTTGCGGGAGTTAAGGAATGGCCAGGTTTTGTACACCGAGTGCTGTGTTATCAGCGGATAAGTTGTCGCATAAATTAGCAATGAATTCTGCCGAGAAACGTTGCATCGCGGAGGGACCGGGGGGCGGAAAGCATTGATAAGAAAACGCGGGACGCGATAAGCACGGAAACAGCTGGCTGGTGCAAGGCACGAAAGGAAAGGTGGATCGAATCGATACAGTATTGCGGGAGGCGCGCAACGGTAGAAAATAGAAAAATACGCGACCGTTATCGGGACGAGATTGAAAGAAAATTTGCGGTGCAAATATTACGCCGAGGTAAATTCAATTTTCGAGAGGAAGTGTCTCTTTGTTTTCTCCATTTAACGTGCCGGCTGTGAGGCCAACTGGCTTCGAATACGCAAGCTGTGTTTTATTAAATGCACAGTGCAAGATATTCCGAGAGAGCGGCTCTAACGATGATGAACGAGCTAATTATGTTTATCGAACCGCGCCCATTAATTTAATTTAGCACCGTGAAATATGCTTCTACCCGCGGCCGCTAAAGATTCCCAAGACTTTATGAATTTTCTTCCCTTTTCCCTCCGAGAAGCTCGCCGAGGGCGCGTCTTTGAAATTCAATCAAGATTAATGCAATTTTCTCCTCCAAGGCGACGCGAATCGACCATTATAGTCCTTCCACTCTCGTAAAATACTCGTTAACACAGTGGACGACAATCGCGAAGGAAATACAGAATTTACATAAATGTGGGTACTCGGTGCGGGTGCCCAGCTTCTCTTTCTTTTCAATGAAAATGAAGCGTGATCGCCAGTGGCGGATTTAAGAAAGAAGGCCCAGGTGGCAAACGTTCCGAGGGCCCCACTTTTTCGGGAAAATGAAGAGGTAGTTTACTAAAAGGGGGTAAGTGTACAGAAAAGTATAGACAAAAATAATGCTGGATTAAATGATAATTTCCTTTTGAAGACAGGGCCCTAGGGGGAGGGGCTTCTGAACAGGGGCCCATTTTTCGGGGAAATAAAGGGGTAGTTTACTAGAAACGGGCTCAGTGTAATAATACAGGAAAAATTATACTTTGGATAAAATCATAAGTTTTTTTAAGAATGGGGCCCTGGATGGGCCTTCTGAGCAGAGGCCCAGGTGGCAACTGCTCATCGGCCGCCCTGTTAAATCCGCCACTGGTGATCGCGGTGGGAAGAGGTGTCGAAGCGAACCCCGCGATAAGAGCTTCTGCGATGATTGTATCGAAGGATTCGATCCAAGTTGTGTTAATTTCGTTATCGGTCGAGGTACGAAAACAGAAGCTTTCCGGGAAGGCTTCTTAGAGTTTCCTTGGGAAATCGAAGAGAAAACGACGACGGATTCGTCGAGGTGAGTAATTACTTTCTCTCCGTCGTTAATCGTGGATCGTCGGCGCTCGATTCGTGGAAACTGAACGGGACTGAGGAGAGCGAGGAGAATAGTTTCGACGTTCAATCACCATGGAGCTTTATTTCTCGACCAAGCATCGACGCTATAAGCAATATATACTTCCTTCCTTTTGTAGAAAATATATTAAACTATCTGCTATCTTAGTAGTAAAAGGGTTAATTTATTTGTCTCTCGAGAGCGATTGCACAAAAGATGAGCCTGTATTAAAGCTTCGACCAGCGGATCCGGAAAATCGCACGTATTACAAGATGCCTCGTAGCAGCGGTGATAACAAAACCAACAACGATGGTAATACAACTAATAACTACTTTATCTTTGTATTCTAAGAGCTACGAATTGCGTTTGTTAATATCACAAAAGTATTGCCATTTCGCGGCCACCACTCTCATTCGTTCCTCGGACGGCGACCGCACTCCGAAGAACGACACCGTGAAAATAGAAAGAATCCCCTTTAATCCCTATATACCTTCTCCGAAAATATTCTTCGAGAAAAATAGTGTATCATTCGGAATTAAAGAAACGTTGATTTATTTTCGTTATGCCTTGGATATTATTTAAATATTTACTAAGCTATTATTATCAGTCTGTAACGTCGGATAAGCGTTTTATCGAATGCCAGATATGCACCTTACTTGGCCATTTGATCTTTATGTAACAGGCCTAGCAAGACCGTCAACTATTCTTTACGTAATCACAGCAGATATTATTCAGAGTCACGAAGAAATGTAATATTGTCGTGAGCCCGTCGATCGGCTACCAATAATAAAATAAATCTAATTCATAAATTTAAGCTCCGCATCAACGTAAATCAAGAGTCTCCTTTTTAAACTAATCTCCTGGTATAGACTATCAAAAATATGCTGTTATAAATTAAATGCCTTAACGACTGATAATTGTACATGTTATATACAACGTTGGTATCTATACGTCTACTTGTAAAGCTTCGCGTACCTTAGAAAAGTTACAAACAACCATTGATTCACGGAAGTAAGCAGTCTCAATCAGAACAAACTTGTCTATAAAAAATATCCCCCAAATAGTGGCACAAGCTGTACAATTATTTAAACGACGGGGGTCGCTTTAAATAGTTGTACATCTACCGAAATGTTCTTTTAAACGGAACTCACGTCGGTCACTTCGATTCTGGATATCGGTTTGGCGGGCTCTACGATTATAAAATCATCATCTTTACCAGTAGACTCGCCGATACGAAGTTCTCGCAAATTCGCCATTATTGAATCGACCTGTATAGGTTGCTCCGGCGCACTACTGTTCTGTTTAAGCTTATTGAAATGAAGGTAGCAAATACCGCGGTATCTTTGCCACGTTATCTCGTTCGCCTTAACCCCGCGCTCCGACAGGGCATTTTTCAAATCGCGTACTCTCGCGCCTGACGAAATGTTCGATAACTTCAAAGAAAATTCAATTTGCGGCTTGGACTTCTGTCTGAGATTCCTGCGGCGTTGTTGCCCACTTTTGTCGCTGCTCTCCAGTTTCTCCTACAACAATATAAAGTCACAAGCATAAAGGACACGCATAAATCAATTGCATACTTCTAAATCATATATCTACCTCTCCTTCTTTAGAAGGTGATTTATTGTCGCCCTCCCGTTTGACTTTATTATGCGTACGTCTCCTTGGGAACCGTGCTTTCACCGCTGCTTCTCCTTCTCTGTTCTCTCCCTCTCCACAGGCATCATTAACGTCAAGACCATCGTTCCTTATCCTGGAGGATTTGTTCCTCGAGTAGTTAGAACGACTTCTGTAAGGCTTCGGCGCTTCAACGTCGGAATCTTCCTCCTTCAAAGTTATTACCTTACCGTCTCTAAACAGAGAATAACAGGTCAATACATTCAAACGTGCCAGCCACCATATACGGTGTAAATTAGATATATCTCAACGCGTACTTCTCATCCATCTCTTTCAGCTGCTGTAATACTGGCATAGTTTTAAGTCTCCTTTCGCTAAGCATGTGCCACAGGATGCCGGTAGGTTTCTTCAGCCGTGGATTCACCATTATCGTTTGTGTGGGTGTAACAATTATATCTACAGGCACGTCGTACTCTTTGAATAATTCAGGCGGCAAGCTATCAAGTAATTGACAGTCGTGCACAGTCGTGATAACTACGGTGTCTTGAGTCACAGCACCGATTCTCATCATCATGGCAAACTCCAAGTCCGCGAATCCTTTACCATTACCGAGTCTATACCCGTCACGGCTGACGCACACAGATCCCATCACCACAAGATCTATCTGAGAGACAATGGGAATACAAAATGACAGAAATAAACGTGCCTAGTGACAAAGTGTTGTTACAGTGTATACCTTTACGTCAGAGTCTACCCCAAGCCGCTTCCCGACTTCCATCAAGCCGTGAATCTTTGACAAAGTTCTCAATTCTTTTGTGGTAGCACCGGCGACTGGTGTAACGTGGAGAAACAAGCCAGACTTTAATCTAGGAATTGGGACTAATATTTCTTTGTTGGCCTCCAATGCTAAGAATCTCACTGGCTCTTGTGGCTTGTCCGGGTTTATTTTCACCGTCTTTGCCTTTTTGAACTCTTCCAACTCCGCCAGACACAAGGCTGCTTCGGCGGCACCTTTGAAATTTGGTATACGGTCGTACACAGGCACAGGAAAATTTACCAGCTCGTTTTTCATCAAGTAGTCCCATACTTTCTCACGGGAACTATGTTTGGTAACTTCTTGCGCTGAGAAACATAGATGAAATTGCTGTGTTATTAATTGATAATTCATCGTTCCCTGTGACTCATCGGTATGCCATCTTTTTGCAATACACTTCCAAAACCGCTTAATTCTATTCGCAATAACGCGACGGCACGTAAAGCGCATACATCGCGGGGAAGTTTAATGAAAAATAAGGAAGATTTCGAAAGTGCATTTATAATCAAATTTTTCCTCGCAAATACTTCGGCTTGAAAATGCACGTGCAACGAATGCGTGTTTATAGCACGTCGATGTTTTACTCACGTAATTGTTCCTCGGTCATCTTAACTGTATTGCTATTCGAAGCGACTCCAATCGAGATGCACCGATTACAAGTGGAAATAAATAGAAAAAGCGCCGTTTATGAAGTTTCTATTTTACAAAAATAGATTATATCATTTATCCGTGATCCCTTTTACGCTTGTTTCTATTTCTATGCGAGGCCAGGTCAGTAAACTTGCCATGACAAAATCCACTAGAGCTTTTGTAAGACCGCGACTTCTTAGAAGAATCTTAATAGGCGATTCCTCCAATTCCCGGGCGCGTGCTTCGATCCCCGCGTATGCTTTACACACTTCTGGAGTGATTGAAGCGGTGCAACGCGTTTGACAGCTTTCAATCAGCCTGCAGGAGATACAGACACAGCTGGCGTATCTGTGCGGACGCAAAGGCGCCAAGCGCTGGTGCGACTTTCAAATGCGTGCCCTTGTGTGCCCTCTACGACTGCGTCCGTTAATGGTTCGATCGGTGTAAAAGTCTAATCAGACTTTAAACTACAGTATTCCGCAGTAGAGAAAACGTGTAAATGAGCTAGAGGAATTGTTTAAAATCGGTGGTAACATTGTTCATTACGTTTTCGAATGACGATACGTCACCGCACATATGTTCAACGATGCGCACCGGAAATGCACGAGGCGAAACGATCGACAATGGCAGGGTCGTATGCGCGTACATTTACAGTACCCGGAGCTATTCGCAAATCAGTCGAAGTTATTATAGCACGTCGAGGTTGAACATCGCTATAAACTCCAATAACTTCGTTGTTCTCGTTTTTCCTCGAATGTAAAAACAAATTGAATCGAAAAGTGTTCGCACGAGTGTCCCGATTGTTTCCAATTTTGATACGCTACTGGCGGGCAAGAGCGAGAGTGGGAGAGACACTAAGGTCCATCGTGGAAAAATGGCCTTACTCGCGAGAAACATCTGCAAGGTATTTTCGCAGGTAATGCTTATTCGATTCGAATAACGAATCTCTATTCCCTGTATGATTCTTAGAACCTTCTGTACTCTACTAGACTATAATATCATTAGTTTTACCAAACCCATTTAATTCCACGGTATACACTAGTACGAACGAAGACAGTGCCCAATGATTATCACAAGGACGTTGCACACGAAGTAACTTTTTTCGCAAAGACGCATGAAAACTTTTGTTATTCAGCAGTCAATGAAATTCGTGAGAAACTAAACCAATACTCTATTTCCTGCCTGAAATGCGTTGAAGAGTATAAGTCCTTGGCATTCAATTAATAAAATCGATAAAACGAACGGGTTCGGCGATTGTGTTATTCAATCGTTACGTTTCCGTCTCTATTCTCGTTATAAATATAACTTTTTAACGCGGCACGTATAATCCACGTATGTATTGTACGTAAGCGAAGATTTTATGTTGTATATCAATGTATTTAATCACTCGGTTTATGAGACTGAAGAGTAAAATTCGAAGTATTTGTATTCGCAGACTGCTCCAAAGGGAGCTGTTAGAGCCTTGCATGTAGGGGTGGTACGTCATCAGGAAGCGGTAAGTGTTAATCTCTTCTTTGATAATTATCATCTTGAACAAGTACAACTGTCTCTTTTAGGGAGTTGAACAAGAAGGGAAGATAAAATGCACCCTCATACCAGGAGACGGCGTGGGACCGGAACTGGTAGTTTCTGTTCAGAATGTTTTCAAGGCAGCAAATGTGCCGGTTGAATTCGAACCCTACTTCCTCTCAGAAGTAAATCCAACACTGAGCGCGCCGCTTGAACAAGTGTCCAACAGTATTGCAAGAAATCGAGTATGCTTGAAGGTACTCTCGTGTTCGATGCTCAAACAGAATCACTCTTACTTAGGGTAAAGGTACCAGTAGTTGACCATGTATCAGTAGTTGACAACTTTTCAGAAAAACGTGAAAAATAAGGTTTTCAGAAGTGCAACTATCTCTTTTCAACAGCGCGCCACGGCTCCTAATACCCACAGTTCGCCACTTCTAAAAACCTTATTTTTCACGTTTTTCTGAAAAGTTGTCAACTACTGATACATGGTCAACTACTGGTACTTTTACCCTAAGGATACTAAAAATGTAATTTATCTAATAGGGTATTCTAGCGACACCAGATCACTCCCACACTGGCGAACTGCAAACATTGAATATGAAACTGCGTAAAAGTCTAGACTTGTATTCTAATGTGGTGCACGTAAAATCTCTGCCCGGCGTTAAATGTCGTCATAAGAATGTGGACTGTATCATCATAAGAGAACAAACCGAAGGGGAGTACTCTGCTTTGGAGCACGAATCTGTGAAGGGAGTGGTAGAGTGTTTGAAAATAGTAACAGCTACCAAGAGCCAAAGGATTGCAAAGTTCGCGTTCGATTACGCACTGAAGCACAACCGTAAGAAAGTCACTTGCGTTCACAAAGCCAACATCATGAAGCTTGGCGATGGTCTGTTCTTAAAGTCATGCCAAGAAATAGCCCAAATGTACCCTAGGTAACTAGTTCATTTTATTTCATCAGCCGATACGAAAGAACAATATATTTCATGTAATTGCAGGATTACTTTCGAGACAATGATCGTGGATAATTGCACGATGCAAATGGTGTCTAATCCGCACCAATTTGATGTAATGGTATTACCAAATCTGTACGGTAATATCGTCGATAATCTCGCGTCTGGACTGGTCGGTGGTGCCGGCGTGGTCGCAGGTGCCAGTTACAGTCCAGAATGCGTTGTCTTTGAACCGGTAAGATAACGCGTTTACAATGTGGAATTGTCGAGATTAGAACATGAATTAATGAAAGCTCGTTTATAATATAGGGAGCGAGACACACATATTCGGAAGCTGTTGGCAAAAATGTCGCGAATCCAACTGCCATGATCTTGTGCGCCGTAAAGCTTTTGCGCCACGTTAATTTGAAACGTTACAGTGAGCAACTGAAAGATGCGTTGAACCGCGTCTTGAATGACGGGAAAGTATTAACTAAAGATTTAGGCGGACAGAGCTCTACAACAGAATTCACAGCTGCTGTGATCAGCTGTCTTCGTTAAACAGCTATTATCTCGCGATCTCTGGTAATTTTCAAGAGACTTATGTAACATAGAATGATATAGGTCCATTGTACCCGTTTTACAATGTCGGAAACAGTTTAAATGGTCGTGTTGAATTGTATAGTATTATCCCACCACAGACTGTACCTAACTTATGCGTTGTAAGTCTAAATTATTTAATGAAATGTCATCATTGTGTCACTGTATTTATAAATGAAATTGTACTTGTCACAAGACGTTCTACCAGTTGTATGATAACTATGTAATACTCGAATTGTACATTAATAAATTGTACTACCTCCTACCGATCAAGAACTACAGTAACGAAAATATTTGGACACTGTTTAAAATCGCATAACTTTTTTAGAATTGGTCCAAATGACATGAGGTTTTTTTAGAAGCTAGAAGGATTAGTTTGCTAAATGACGTGTTTCGTCGTTTTGAAAAAAATGCACTTGGTCGGAATAGCAAAAAAATAGTAAAGATCGTTTTTTAAATTTTTTTGTTAGCCTGTAATGAAAATACAAAAAACCGTTTGTAGATTGAAGTAAGTTGTATACATTCTTCAAATTTCATCAAAATCGGTTAACGTTGCTCTGAGCTGTGAACGTTTAAAGATCGCAGAATAAGGTCGAAAATCACTAATTTCGTGAATTTCACGATTTTCGACCTTATTCTGCGATCTTTAAGCGTTCATAGCTCAGAGCAATGTTCACCAATTTTGATGAAATTTGAAGCATGTATACAACTTATTTCAATCTACAAACGGATTTTTTGAATTTTCATTACAGGCTCACAAAAAAAATTTAAAAAACTTTTACTATTTTTTTTTGCTATTCCGACCAATTGCATTTTTTTTTCAAAACGACGAATCACGTCACTTAGCAAACTAATCCTTCTAGCTTCTAAAAAAAACCTCATGTCATTTGGACCAATTCTAAAAAAGTTATGCGGTTTTAAAAAGTGTCCGAATATTTTCGTTACTCACTGTATATATTTATTTACGTTTGATGACATAACCTCCTCGCAATGTGTTGTTATAAGTTACCAGTGCATATAATCTGTGTTTATAATTATAAAAACAAGTTTGAAAAAACTGTTTACAAAACCTCTATGCTCCTTCGCGGGAAACTGACGTCAATCTTCGCGAATATTTGACTAAAATGATAAGAAAAGTCTGTGGTTCCCAAGTACAATATACGATTTAACAGAAACTTACGTAAAGATATATCGATATTCGGAATCTTCACTCCTGACTTAGATGCAACGTATGTATGTATATATATACCAATTAGCATTAAACGCACATTCCATTTGACACGCAACAGCATAAGATACATAAGCGAACTGTCAAAAAACACATGGCCCGATGGACACCGGAGATTTGAAACTGGAGTTAATACGCCAAGACATTGTAAAGAACCACCTTCACGTCACGGCTCTAATACAAGTAAATATTATGGGGAACAACATTTTTTTATAACAATAACAAATTACAGCATAACCTCAAATACAGAGCGGTATTGAAAATATGGATGCATTAAGACAAATACGCTCCGAATGAAATGTACTGCTGATATAATCACTGTGTTCCTATGCAATTACCACTCGCTCAATTGCGGAATCATTTCATTTCAACGACATTTTGATCATAATAATAATTCTAACCTAAGACGAAATGTACAAGAAACAATTACTTTATTGCAGCGTTTGTTTATCAGCTGATATATGTGTTCTAGGATATACAGCAATGTACTGGTCCTCTAGAGTTACTCAACGAACTGAATGGAGAAGGCAGAGCGAAGATAGCGGCGTTAAAATCATCCATAGATAATTTAGCATCTGCAGCAGAAAGGGAGCTGTCCGAGAAGAAGAAAGCAGAATTGCAAGCGGAAGTAGATACCTACAAGCAGCAGCTTAATACTTCCTTAGCTGCATTTCGTAAAGCCAATGTTGTCAGCGTGTGTGTGATAGACAAGCTTGCTAAGGAAGAGCTACTATCGATGCCAGAAGAGCATCAAGCTGCTGTTCGTAAGAGACGCAACAAACAAAGTCTAGCAAATACATCGAGTCAGCTGTCTGATAAACTGTTAAGCATATCCAGACATCTAGCCGAAACAACTCAGAGAAGCGCAGACACCTTGGATAATCTAAGTGCATATTTTGTATTTTATAAGCATTTCTTAAAACAACAAGCCATGATATCTAACGCTCCGAAATGTTTCAGTGACCTCGTCTGACAAAGTTACTAGCACGAAAGGTGAGTTGGAACATCAGCAACAAGTTATAGTTCAATCTGGAAAACTTCTAGGCAAATACGGCAGAAGAGAAGTTACTGATAAAGTTTTACTAGCACTAGCATTTGCATTTTTCTTCGCCTGTGTCTTCTACATCTTACAGAAGAGACTGTTTTAAAAGTACAACAACTCGTTCACGTGCGAGCGACATTTGCATAGAAGAAGACACGGTTCCCGAGCCACGAGTGAATTACGAATAATTTCTCTCCCATTGTTACTTGTTATTTAGCTTTTAGCAGAAGCCCCGTTTCGTGGCAGTACTATTTTATGATAGAAATAAGAGCGTTTAAGAAATGAGAGGATTCCAAGATCGCATTTTTTAAAGAATAATGTAGCTTAGAGGTCCACGATACGCTCGTACATCTCATCACCAGAACTGATTGAACATTGCCAGCTGATTTTGAATTATAGAATCCTGAAATAAAGAAGAAACATTTACACTATCGCATAATTAACTTCACTAAGTAGTTAAGCACTCCACAAGTTGCTCCGCACCAGCTCTAAAATTCTGATCGAAAACGAATTGCGCTAAGAAACGGTGCAGTTTACTGTACATTTTTACAACTGTTCATAAATTCCTCCCGCGATATGACCCCGTCCTTATCGGCATCCATCCTCTCGAAAACCTTGTCCACGTGCCGGTCGACCATTCGCTGAACCGTCTGACCGTTGTGGAGCATCTCGTAAATCGCGGACATTATCACCAGCATTTCCTTTCTGGTGATATAACCGTCCCCGTTTATGTCGTAAAACCTAATGGGAGGCAAGAATAGAAAGTACCGTTACGCGACCGCTGTGGACGATCTGCGACATGCGCACGCTTCTGAAGGATCACCTGAAGATCCAGGAGAGCTTCTGGTCTATATCCCCGTTGGTGATCAAAGCAATCTCGGCGAGGAGATCCCCGAAGCTGACTATGCCATCCCCATCCCTGTCGATGGTGTTGAAGAGAATCTGCGCGTACTTGGCCGGGTCTCCCAGTGGGAATAATTTCGCGTACGCCGGTTTCAGATCGTTGGTGGTCACCGCTCCTCGCGGGCAATGCTGCTTAAAAGCACGGTAGAGCTTTCGTATCTCGTCCTTCGAGAAGCCAGTTTGGCACGTTAGAGAGGAGAGCCGCTCCGGAAATATGTACGGCGGTTGCCTCTCGTCGTCTTGAATGTTCTCTACGAAAACGCAGTGAGGTTGAACAGACGTCGAAGGTTCTAAAAGTATTGAAATTCATCTTGTACGATCATCTCTCTATCCCTTGCGACGATCAATGATTTATCAATGGCTAAGCGCCTCGGTATGGTATCGTTACGTAGACAAGAGCCGCGTGGGAATCTCGTTGAAGCGTGTTACGGTCTTGATTTACAATAAAAGTCGGGGTAATAATTCAACGGCGATCGAAGTGGGGAATCTGTTGTTAGTTTCAGTAGCAACGTACCAGCTATCTTCTGAATGCTTCGCTTCATCTTCCTGAAGCTCCGTTGCATCTTCAACGAGAGGCTCGCTCGACTTCTGATCTGCTGGCTGCCCTTGTCGGCATTCAGACTGTTGGACATTGTTAAAAATTTCTGGCATGCAAAAACGTGTCGTTTGTAATGGAGAGGAAGTGATACTTTCTTTATCATAGTGTACCGAAGAGGAAAGAAAAGCAAGATTACTTCGGTACCGCCATCCTTGGTCGCCAGGATGCCAGAGAAACTGCGCGATGATCCTCCCGGGGGACGAGCTAGATGCAGAAGCTGTCTCAATCGCAAGTGAAACGGAACTGACGCACGTGGTGCAGCCGGGTTCGAAGAGCGGCTCCGAGGAAACTGCTATTCAAAATATTTAGACGACTTGCCATGGTCAGTGTCCGTAAACCTGAAGGACGAGCCTGCCGCAAATACGTTTAAAAATGAAACATTTCGTTCTTCGGCGTCGATGTGCATCTGGCGTACGAAATCACGAATCTCGATGAATCCTGGCATGCTCTTCTCTATCCATTTCCAGAACTAGAAACTAAAGATTACCATTACTCTAGATGCCTAAAAGGTTGCTCCCATTTTGCATAATTAAAAAGGGCATTACGCTTATAAAGTATCCCTCGATGCATCCTATGCTTCGGCCCAACTTCTTATTATAGAAGCCACTTATTCATTGTATTCGCGTATCACCGCGCGCGTCTCCCGAGGAATACCAATTAGGCAAAACATACGCAAATTCGTCTGACCGCGTGATTCATCCTTTCGCGTTGGGATTACCCAGTTTCCAGAGATCGGGATTCTTTTCTTATTTCAATGAGAAAAACATAGAGCGCCCTGCCTACCCTTGTACCATCGTCCATTCGACCGTTATCAGAATCCAATTGACGTAAATTGAATCCAGCTCACCGTGACACGAATACCCCTTATCGCTCGATTATGACACTCGTTTAGATTTCAGACGTTTATGGTGTGTATCACGGTGGACCGGATTTACAGAGGCATGAGAAAATCATTGGAGAATCGCGGAACCCCTTAGTGCAAAACGGCGGATCGCACTTTCTCTGCCAAATGCTATTAATAGTCGCCGAGAGCCTGGAAACCAGCTATTACGGTAATAGGAAATGGTAACGGCCTAGTCATGGTGAACCGTAACAAGAACGATTACGCGTCGGCTTAACACTTTTCTATTTACAGAACAGCTTGAGCTTTATCGGGAGCGATCGACATCCCTGGGAAGACGCGATTGATTACACCGGCCTAGAATTATTGTTGAATACGCAAGCACGGATTCGCTCTTCTTTCGTTTTTCCGAAGGGAATATAAAATTGAAGAAAAATATCTCGGTTATTCCTCGCTGAGGAGTACATTTGCGATGATACGTGGCAGAATATTGATAACTTTCTGTGGATGTAATTGGAGGCACGGGCCTTGACATGTAGGGCAGTACAAACTAGGGCAGTAATCAAGTTCGTTATCGGCGAGAAGAGCCGCGAATTTAATGGCGCCTCGTGAATGAATCGATGCGACGCTATGTCACTCTTATGGGATAATTGGCGATAAAAATACTACTGACTCCTCTTTTGTCGGATGATGACTGAGGAAACAGAAGCGCAGTTTCTGCGTATCGAAATGCCGATCAAATGAGCAGCTATGATTAAGTCAGCACCCCCACTGTTATCGTATATTTTCTTGAGATAGAATCCGTGCACGCGTAGAATACAAAAATAGGCAGCACGCCGGCTGAATAAAAAATTATGCCTCGGTTCGCAGCAGACAATGAACAGATAGGGTGTTCCCCCAAGTTCATTGTCACCGGAAAGATGAGTGCCCCGATATTCTGCACGCGCCAATATCCAAAAATAATACGGCGTGCTCGGTTAAACCGAATTCCTGATAATCCCCGATACAGTAAGAGCACTATGATGTATATACAACTTTTGCGTTCGCGATAGGCTTCCTCAGATAAACGAAATAAGTTACATGCGAAATTAAAGATAATATCGAACGTTTAGAGTCTTCCTCAAGGTGAAAGCGACGTACAAGGACATAACTTAAAGCGATCAAAAACAGACCGGTCAGAGGTCAAAGCTATCGTCCTTAATCATCAGCGCTCTCAAGTTCGCGCTGTCGTCGAGGAAGACGCTGAACAATTACAAGCGCGCGCGTATTTACAAGTCCTCGCAACGCGTTTTTCCCTGAGCGGTAGGGAAGCTTAGTGTATAAAACAGCAGTAAGCATCCAGCATCTCTCCATTAGGAGAGTGTACTTGCCGCGCGAATACAGCTCCAGCTTCCTTCAAAAGCCCGGAAAAGAAACAGAGAAGAGCAACAAAGAGAAGGAGGCGCGAAAGTGAGCGTTAACTATAAACGATTTGATGGAAAAAGGAAGAAGCAAACTGTTGTCAATTAAGTGAACCGCGACATAAGTGCCAGGAAACCTGAAGGGAGACTCGTTGCTAATCGCTCTGTTCAGAAAGTGTGAATTTCGAAAGTAAAGACAAAGAAACTGTTAAACGTACATGTCGCAACCGCTTGTCATCCGGCGTTGTAACATGAAAGTTCGTCACGCTTGACTTGATATCGTACAATTATTCGTGTGCTCGCACTTACATTCACTGCGATAAACTTCTTTTCAGGCTTTTGTCGGTTGTTAGCGCCGGGGCTTAGCGGAACAAAAGAGTGTGCTCAAAATGAAAATATTAGTCGCGTTCCTGCTATTAATCGTCGCTGTATCCGCGGCGCCGTGGCTTGACATTCTTTTTGGCGGGCAGCCCGGCTACAACTACGGGGTACCCGAGTATAAAAATCAACAGTACGGGCGCCGACAAGGGAAAGGTGGAAAAGAACGATGGAAGGAGATCTGCAGGACGATCAACGCCGATCCCTACGCCTTCCCTGGCCGTGCTCCTTATCCTGCTGGGCCGGTCTGCCCTTGGTGATGATCCGAGCTTGCGGTCAAAGCGAACGGATCGTACAGGTGCGTTGAAAATATGAATTTATTGTAACAATATCAGGGAGTACGAATATATCCACTGGTTATGAGTATTTCAGTCGGTATACAACTTTACTGCTTGAGTAACTAACGATACGAAAGTACGGGGTCCTGTGTACCAAGAGTATAAATTACGGTACCGCGGGCAACATTTCTCGCGGCGTCTTGTTTTATACACTGATTGTACATGACTTCTCTAGCGTATTATATCCGCACAATTAGTCGTTGATCTCACGCTAATCTAAGCTCTAAGTATCGTCAATTACCTTAAAGATTTCTTAATATATATATAGGGTGTTCTCAAACTGTAGGTGTAAGCTTAACTGGCTCATAGAACTCATTTCAGGGAATAAGAAAGTCTTGATAAGACTCGTCGTACGAAGGAAACTATCTTCACTTTTAACTGATGAAAGCCGAATACCTCGGAAACTATAATAATAGTTACAGAATACTGCACACCTCTGTTCGTTACAAGTGTCCCGTATCTCTTCGTGACTTCTGTGTAGTAATCAAGATCGCACATACAGTTCTGGAACACCTCGTATTATAGTACAGCAAGCTCTTTCTCGTTCACTTCTCCTTTCTTTTTGACGTAGAAAAATAAATCATTTATATTACACAAGGTTCAAGTTATACACGTTCCGTTAAAAAAATGCATGTTATCGTTATCGTCGTTACGACTGTCGATGGTCTTAATAAATACTGTATATATTACACATTATATACAAATAAAAAAAATCACAGAATGACTGTAGTAGCACGCCAGTTCGTTCATAAAAAATCTCTCGATGCCCAATATCGAGTCGTTCCCCTCGAGCAACATCTGCGGCGTGTTAGAGAAATTTGTACACCGCGTGCAGCTGTGGAACGTGACAGGACGAGAAATAAAACAATCATTTCCACACTTGTATCAGTCCGTCTGTACTACCAGTGAGGATGCACGTGTTCGACATCGCCACGGCTGAAATAGTATCGTGATGACCGGACGACGGTGTTTCAGGACCCTGGCCACCTTCCTCGGAATTTCTAGTTCGAACGCCGATGCCTCCACCGGACGACGGAGTGGGACCGCCGCCGGCTAACACCTCTTGTACCACGTTCGTTCCATCTATCAAGCGTTGCCTGAAGAACATAAAAAATGTTGTACTGCCCGTGGCAAAACCACTGATCATTGGAAGGAATGTAAATAGAGCATGTATATAAAGTATTTAGAATAAATAAGGTGTTTAAAAAGCATCGTGAATGGCAGCCTTTGTTTGATACACAATTACTAACTCGTATGCTAATGAATTCGGAGCAGTGACGTCGTTGGCTGCAGGCAGTGCGACGTACGACTCATTCGGCGTATTCAAGTCCCAGAAACGCAGTCTCATGTCAGTACCGCCAGCCAGCAGAAAGCCCGAGCGATCGATGCACCCAGAGTACATGGCACATACACTGTGGCCGCCTTGGGAATGACTAAGTGGCGGCGCACTAGATGCCCAAAGAACCATTTGTCGGAAATCAGTCTCGAGGTTCCACATTGAGATTTCGTTGTTACCCTGTACGGCCGAAATTATCCACGAGTGCTCCGTCGGATGGGTGATTACCTTTCTTACTCTCGCACCTACTACCAAACATGTTTCAAGTTTCACATCGATTTCGAATACGTTCTTCTACTTGCGACGCTTTGTTCGTTTATAAATTTACCCGTGGGATGTTTGATACTGGTTATTGGCAACTGAAACCGCAAGTCCCAGCACGTGTGCACGCCCGAGCTTGTACCAAGAGTCAACCATTGTTGATAATTATTTACACAGAACGAGGTGATCACCCCGTGCTTCAAATCGTTCTCTAGGCGCCACGTTGTACCGGGGCATCGCAAGTCCCAACCCACAAGCGAGCCGTACAATGAAGCGTACACGAGAACTGATTGCGATCCAGAATCTAAGTACTGCAGATCAACCGCGCACCCTTCCTCCTGCATATTCAGACATGTAATATCACTTTATATCAATGCTAGAACACAAAGAAGGCATAGAACGATATTGCGGTATGCATAGTTACCTGAAGATCCAACTGTCTGCTTCCAATAACACTCATTTTACTTGAATTCGATTCAATTCGCAAAACAAACACTGTGCCTGATTGGCTCGCTGAGCTCGCCAACGATTGCCCCTGATCGCATATAGCCAGACCAACTAAAGCATCACCTCTGTGCATGTAAGTTTGCCTAATGCAGTTAAAATAATTGTTAAACACGATGCATCGGCTGTTGGGTAAGTAATGCGTTGCTTAAGCTCGAAGAAGACTCTACCTAGAGCGATTAGCTATGTTTCGACCCTCCATCTTACTGGCGTCCCATATCTTGATACATCCATCCGCAGAGCTACTTGCAAATAGGTTACTATCCGGTATAGAAACTAGCCTATTCACAGCAGCTCTATGCTCGTGAAGATATGCTACTGGAACTCCTCGAGGTCTCCATCCGCTTGTCAGCAATCGTGACCCTTTCACAGAACACGAACGTTTATAACAGATGCCTGACATAGTACCCAGAACGCCATTATCAATAATTACCCGTCTGCCATGCGATGTCATCAGCCCAATGCTGCGCCCTTAACGCTGCAGCGTGCTGTTCCTGCTTCCTGTACGTCAGTTGCCTCACTTCTAATCTACAAGGAGCACACCTATCTGAAAAATTACAGAAAGTTGTACCTGCTACGACGGAGCATTTCAGATAACGTTGACAAGTATTTTTAGAAGAACATACATTGAATGTATGAACGTTCGTGGAGAGAATGGTCATTTATACTGTTCATGTCAGATAGACTGTGTTGCGGCGACAAATGTATCTCTCCTCCGTGTAAACTTTGGCTGGGACTTCCGCTGCTTCCAGTCATATCCGACATCTTAATAGTATGCTACGGTGCAGAGAAGCTCGATTAGTATTACGTAAAACTTAACCAGTGAATACAGTTATTTCGGAAATTACTGGAACATTATCCTGAGCTGCGAACATCGTACGCCATTCTTGGTTCATTGCCGCGTACGTGCCAACGCTATCAGAGGTCCTGCGATCTAGTCGTTTAAATGGTGGAAGACCTAGATCGCCTTTTGTATCGGAATACAATATCACTGTATGATGCCGTATCCTGTCTTTCATAGAACTTAATTCTAATTTCCCATCGACTGATTTGAATGTGTTTTGTACTGCGTCTGCCGAGTTACGGTATTTATTAATCTTCATTAAATGAGGTTTCATTATTAGCAACTGGTCTTCGACAGTCTCTGTCATTGATTCTGAGCTTAATCGTCTGAAAAGCTGAAAACATATCGTTTACCCCTCTCGAAATCTATGGGAGATACTTACAAAGGGTTTTGCAACTTACGTTTCGCAACGAGGTGCTCATTTCGCTATACTGAGGTACTATCCCTGTCACCGCTTTAGCTCGAGCCGTTTGCCTCTGCTCCAGAATTTGAAACAGCTCTTCCATATCGCTGTACTTCACGACAGAGTCGTAAACGATTCTTGGTATGGGGGGTACCAAGGCTTCTAGCAATAAAATTTCTTTCTCTATCTGTATCAGGGGGTGCTTTAAGTACGGCTGTATCATCGACTGGACTTTGCATTGAACGTCAACCAAGTTAAGCGTTCTCGCAGCCGCGGATATGAAACCGACGGTTGCGTGCCTTATCCACAAATTTGGATGCACCTAAGTGAAGGATTTACGCTTAAGACATTTGGCGTTAAATGATACTCTTTAATCATCAAATTCTGCCCAGAGCGTGACTTACTAAGAAGACCATAGTCTCGAATAAAAGTTGATAAAGCGCGGACTTATGCAACAGTCCTAATTCCGTGAGAGTCGCCATTGCGTTAATAGCCTTTGTCGTCACAAATTCCTCGGGATCCGCTAGTCCTTGCTGAAGGAGCGGCATAAGTATGGGACTACTGTGCCAGCCAACGTAAGCAGCCACGCCGACAATACACTCGAAGAACGAACCTCTCAATTCTTTGTCTTCTTTATCATTTAAAAACGTAATAACGTGACTGAGCAGAATGTCATTGGCCTTCTGTTTGCCGAAAAATACGCAGAGCTTATTTATCCCACTTTCCATTAATGTTTGCTTTACTAAGTTTTGTGGATCTGTCAATAACATGGACACAGATTGTTGTACCTAATAATATCACGCGATTTAGTATGTAGCAAATGTCAATCAGTTAGAAAATCATTTAGTCAATTACCATTTCGTGCAGCGTTTGAAGCTCGCTGTCGTAACTTGGCTTTGGACCTTCTTTATTACCTAGATTAGACAAATGGGCATTCTCCAAGTAACGCAGCGCGATGTGCGCTAAATGCGCAATATTCTCCGCGTAAGCAGCTCTAACGATCACTGCTTCGTCCTGCGTGATATGCGCTAAACCCGGCAGAATGTATTCCGGGAAGATGTTCACGTCCGATGGTGGAATTAATTTTACGAGATGCAAGCATTTCGTTAAAGTGTGTATAGCCGATACCCTCACTCGTGGAGCGAGATCGTGAACCAAATGAAACTGTTAAGAAGCATTACATTAATTTCACGCTGTCAGTGTTAACGCTACTAATTAGAATACTTACGATGTAAGGCAGAATTCGATCTAATATTGTTTCGTCTGACGTGTTCTCGGCTAACTCGAGTAATATTTCTAAACTTTGTAACTTCGATTGAGAATGATGTAGACCTCGTATACATGAGGTAACAAGCTGAGTAATACTAACCAGTCCTTCGAGTGGTTCTGGGGATGAGAACTTTTTCTCACTTTCTACGTCCAAGCCGTGTTTCGGTTCTTCGGATGACCCATTCCCCGATCGCTGATTCGTCTGGCTATCAGATTTACTGTGCTCCGTCGAAGCAGTTTTCGCGTCAACCTGATTCAAATCACTTTTATCAAAACTTTGATCGCTGTCCCCTTCTATGATGGTGTTCTCATCGCTATGAGCAGAGTCCTCTTTACTCGACTCTATGTTATTTTCATATTGACTTCCTTTCGTGGTCTTCGCAGCTCTCGCAATGCTTTTCATTTTATCAGTCTCTTCTGCTTTCAAGATATTGATAATATTACCGATATCCTTCTTCAGTCTGTTTATTTTCTCATCTGGCGACAAGATCGGCGCAGCGGAAAAGATAAGCATATATGATTGTAGAAACGAATAAAAATATTCTGGGAATAGTGTTCCACGAGCCTGTGCTAAGTAAATTTCAGCGCTCTTCCTATTCGCTGGATTCCTTTCCAGCATAGATCCGAGCAGTTCACGTATCCCTGGATCCTCTATTGTATCCAAATGCTTGCTCACTGAATACTCATTGTTTCTGTATGCTTAATATATCACAACAAAATCATTTTTAAATGTTTGTTCACTGTAATACCATACATACGATCTACAGACGATCTATTCTATATACTACACGCACCTAATAGTTGAGAAAAGTCAAATGGCGGGTGTCCTTCGTTATATAACTCTGTTAAAGCACAGCCTGCAGAGAAAATGTCCATCATTGGGTGCAGATCACCTGTCTTTAGCTCTTGTTCCGACAACAACAGTGTGTTGCTCAATTCTGAAGATAATGTCTTCACAAACCGTTCGGGGGCTATGTAGCAGGTCCTGGAATGGTCGAGCGAAGAACAGTTTCACATAATAACTGAAAGACGATACACGTAAACCGTATCGCGTACCTTCTCCTAGACGTGTCGAAGAAGTACGAAAAATCAGCAGGGTTGTCCTCGGGCAGATAAGTTGGCTTGAAACTTGCAAAGTCTGTGAGTAAAATCCAGTTCCAACTGGTTATCATTATGTTCTCTAGTTTTATGTCACCATGGCAGACTCCAAACTACAGTCAAAGGAGAAGCGGTATTATAATCTTCTTTTATGAAACTACGTCAATGGAATCTATCATATGTTCTTTCAAAATTATGCTGCGAAAAGCATTCAAATGCATCCTTTAACAACCAAGACTTCGTTTTCAAGACACAAATAACTATGATCCTACTCGGCTAATTCGTTTGCAAGATATAATCTGTTACTTAATAATTTAAATATTATCTCACCTTATGAGCTTGGTGCAATGCGTATAAAACTTGAAAGGTGATCCATTTCTTTTCTATGCTCGTTAAAAACGGTCTGGTACTGATTCTGTCATAAAGAGAACATTTCACGTATTCCCTCATTATCGATCCAGACTTTTCTGTTAGCTAATACGAAGGTACAAATATTTCTAATTACACGGCGATCCATAACGCAACTGCAAGTCATACGTTGAATATAGATACTTACGATCATTCTTTGAAAAGGTAGGCAATTCACGGCGGATGCTAATTTAGACCTAATGTCCTCGAGTTTATCTTTATAAGCAGATAGTGGTAGCGTTGGATCATGAATAACAAAAACTTTAACCACTATCAGACCCTCTTGGCTCCTGGCTCGAGCCACTTTAAAAAATCTCGTACTTCCTAAGCTGCGGATGTTTAAAAGATGATTGTTATAAACATAGGTCCATGAAAATTCTACGGTCGGATAACATGTGCCTCGTATGATTTACTACCAATACCCAATAATTTGAATGCGTACGAAACGAAGGACAGCGTGTCACTCCTTTCCAATAGAAAACAGTCCTTGATAGCTTCAATTTATGTTTAGTATGTTTAGTAAGAGTTTGACAGAACTTAGGTTGGTGCAAGAACTGAGACTTCATTCGCGCGATACTGGACAAAGATACTTACTTCACATCGAATAATAAATCGCTGTGGTCCGTCAAGTAATGTTCTACTGGAAATATTTGACTAGGGGCGATACCCACTAATTGGTTTCCCATTTTGTAAATTGATGTCTAGTTAAAACTGATGTATTTGCAAGCAGCATCCATTTTGTGCCAACTTCACTCGGTCTCTTGGAATTCAATGCTGCCACCCAATGATCGAGGTAGAAAAGCTTCCTAGACAGGAAAATAATTGCCCTTGATCACTTTAAATTCAAGGATAGCCAATAATTCACCGCAGCTAATACCGATCTCGCTTTCAGATTCTCCTCAAGATTGTAGAAATGAAATTCTGTTGCGTCAGTTTTCTCAGGAAAGCAAATATATAGTTTGTTTCTAGTAATATTGGTAGCATTATTATAGTGCTATCAATTTATGGCTACGTTCGCAATGGGAAGTTTGTATTGCCGACCGAGTTTATCATTCTCGTCATTGCCACTGGACCTACTCCTACGATAAAACTGACAACAAACATCATAAATCGCCTACTAGGGGCGCCTCAAAAGGCGGCATGAGAAAGCGACGAGTAATAAATGGTATTTATAATGTCTCTGTTCCTAGATTAAACAGTTTGAGCTGAGCGTCGATGAATCTGTCAATCAGTCAGGATTTCTTCTTTTATATACATGTATAGACAAACGATGTGATCCTCAAGCATCCCCACCCCACCACTGCGCGGGAAACCGTTACACGGATCTCTTGCGCCGCAGAACGGTGGACGCCATGTAAAATAAGATCTATCTGCCCCGCTTTACTATTCCGCTTATTACTCAGTCCCATTTAGTACTATCGAGATGATATTATAGCCTAAAGCCTTCCCCGAGAATTCTACTACACGTTAAAAAAAGCCGCATTGAAATTGATCTATTAGTTCCTGAGTTATAAGGGAACAGGAAAACATACGTTTTGCTTTATATATGTAGAGAAGAAGAAGATATCTCACGATCGAATTCTACGTGACTCAATACATATTGTAATCGAGGGGCATTGTTGAAATGATATAAAATGCGGTATTCAATAGAATTTTTATTGGGTGTTCTTATCATTTTCGTGTCGTATCCAACATTATCGGCTCAAAATAGAACAGATCACAAAGCCATTAATTCCGAAGTAATTAAGTAAAGCCATTTACGATGCCGCACGAACATCTTCGAAGCTCGTACGACTTTGCATTATATTACTTTACACGTTATCGGGATTAATAGATCACAGATCCAGAGACTTTTATTTACTGTCTCGTGTTCTCTTCCTAAATCAGATAAGATGAAGTAATTTCTCAATTATGCACGATTCCACAATTCTACTAAGTACTATCTATTAATATTAACGACTTCGTTGTGAACGTATCATTATATTAGTTAGAATTCGGATATTTAAAAGAACTTCTAATCGCATTCTTAAAAAGCACCTATGACCAAGCAGTGATTTGAATTGCCAAGTTTTCACTAAAAATGCGCGCCAAAGTGCAGTGCTGCGCAGTCGTTGCGAAAGTGCAGCGGTTATCCTTTAGCGGCGTGAAATGACGAGGAAACAGTGAGTCTTAAAAATGCAAACAAAGAAGGAGGAGGGGAATTTAAACACTTTATTGGACAACAACGGTCATTTGAATAATGAATAATCTGAATTCCGTGCTTCACAGAAAGCTGTCCAGTGGAGAGTTTCACGGTTGCCATGGATAAGTACGAGCAGGTTCGTTGGAACATCTGCAAGGAGTTAATGGACTCGAATTGGTAAGCCCAAACGAAATATTATATTTAATAAATCATCGCAACTGTGTCATATATAAATTGAAAACAAACATCACCTCGCGTTCTACTTACCCAGCCGACAATTCCTCACCTTTCATCGTCCAATGCGAATCACGTTGCTCCATAGAAAAGATGTTTTCAAGAACGAGGAAGGTCGAGAGAAATGTCGGATCTAGCGGCGTCCACAAAGAGAGCAACTCCATGACAGTGTCTATTATCACCATACTGTCGATGGATAGCTCTCTTCATAGCGCGCGCCTTTTGTCGTTATCTTCTTTCCATATCTTCCCCAGAACTTTCCACGTTCCTCATCTTCTCGATCTAAGCTGCCACCTTTCATAGAAATATAGATTACGACTTTACCGACAGTCCTAGTATTCTATATACATCCTAAAGAGAAGCTAGATTTCCGTTCTACTAATCACGGGGGAACTCAGCATAGCGAATCGCCGAATTAACGGTTTCATTGAAGGATTCAATTTGTTTGGTACGCTTGTCGGGCGTTAACCGAACCAGATCGGTTCTTCAAAAGGATATGTATACCGAGAGGTAAAAATTGTCGCCCGTGGTGGAGCGTAGCAGCTTTGCTCGTTATCGGGGAGGTGCGAGCAGCCTCTTCCTCTTTAGCGCCGCCACCTGATTGCGCGGTAAACATAACCTCCGGTGCGTTAGCTCGTGCCACGGTGTCGTTAACACTTCCGTCTTCCCCGTCGCCCCAGCACACCTCCCTTTCGAGCCTGCGAGCCTGGAAAGCACAACGAACACGTTGGATCTAGATTCGATCGGGGGGGGGGGGGGGGGGGGAGGGGTACCGATACGGGGCACTGATTACGACACAGGAAATTTCTGGCAATCGAACGGCCGATTCGAATGGTCGGGCTACGACCGATAATTCTATCGATAGAAGAGATAAGTTCGAATAATTCGTTTCGTCGATAACGGTTATCTGATACCGCTGGTCGGTAAAAGGAATCGTGAAGATTAATTCGAAGAAACCCTACGGCCCAAGAGATATTGGAATAGAGCGAGAAAGTTTCTAATACCGACGATAAATTGAAAAATACATATGGTACGCTCATATCGCGAACGATCGGTCAATTATCATTAGGCGGGCGACTGTGTTCGGATGGATCGAAATTAACGGGTATCGTCTAACTTCCAAATAAACCGAGACTAACCGAACTCTGGAAACTTTCTCGTTAACACGGCGCAGAGTAGCGCTGGTATTTGTTCAGTTGACATTTTTACCGGTTTACGAGCAACTGCTTAAACAGGCAAACATTTGGCAAACACCGGGGCAGCTCAGTTGGTATTTACATGCTCCTCTCCCGTATCTTTTTTTTCCATCTTCTTATCGGGCGCGCGATAGTCCCCGAGATCGCGATTGCCGCGACTCTGGTGACACCTCGCCTACCCGCGCAATTACGCCGAAACGAATCCACTGATATCGGGTGCAATTGAACGAGGAGCTTCATACCGCGGGAATTAAAATAGTAGAATACTACCGCTACCAATGGGAACCGCTCTCGTCCCGCGAAGTGCATTCGAAAATCACGCAAGGCACGCTGTAAATCACATTTGCGTAACGTCCCGGCGAAGTTTATGCCTTTTCTTAGTGGGGCAAAGATAAACTTAACAGAGTTACACAATGCAATGTCGTCCTTCGCGATGACTCGATGAATACCGCGCGTTTCCACGCTCCTCCGTCGCGTTCCCGAAGGATCAATAAAAACACGCACGTTTGTTAAACCCCGAGGACAAATATCGAGTATCGTCTTCGGGAGAGAGAGAGGAGCCAGCGATTACGCGTCGTTATCAGTAAACGATGCGATAACGCGATAACGGACCGACTCCGCACCGGTATTACTGAAAATCCATCTGTAATGGGTAGAATTTTTCTGCCTCGCTTCGAGCCGAGCCCACCGGCCAAACGAATTTCGGGAGCTTCCCTTCGCCGAAGGAAGAGACCGACACGGCATTGTTGCTGGTTTATGCTTGACTCCGCGGGTAGCTATTTCAAGGCACCTCGCACAGAGGGACCGTAAAACTGTCCCCAGCAAGATAAAAGAGAATAGAGTCGAGCAATCCACTGATCCTTTTCGTTTCGTTCCTCTGTTTACCGACTTTAACGACTTCGGCCTTATCACTTTAATTGCCCGGCTCTTTGCAAATGGATTCAGTTCTCTTTCAAATATCAACGCGTACATTCCCGGCAGAGTTTCCATTGCAACGAAAGGGAACTGCGACACAGAATCGATACGAGATCCCCCCCGATCCCGAAATCGCAACGATTCGGACACCCGAGATAGACATCTGACTTCGTTATCGCGCGGTGGCCGTAACAATTTCATTATCAGAGGCGTCGTGTTTTGTGGCACGGTTGCTAATTGAAAGCGGCGCAATTAACCGATTAAATACCTGCTGGAAGGCCGACGTTCGCGATTTAAATGCTACAAGGCATCCGAGGACTTCGGTATCTACGATATTCGTAGAGAAGGGATCGCGCTGAACACAGTTTCTTTTATATATATTGAAAGATATACCTGCCGAGCCAGCGCCGAGCAGCGAGCACCTCCGTCGCCAGCGAAATTTCAACATTGTTATCGCGGCCGGCTGTAAAAGTTTCATTGCCGGTGCCCGTACGCGGTTACATAATCGCCGTTTCTAGCGCCAACGCCACGCGTGTGTTCTCTGGTAGCAATTATATCCCTCGAATTTACACATGAAAAGGCCTCGGCGCGCGGAATTCCAGCTGTGCGTCGCGCGAGGACGCGGGGACGTCGCGTTCGCCGAGGCGCCGTTCGCCGAGGCGAAAACATTTCCCGACTTTTCCTGGGAAGGCTCGAGAAGCGCGCCTCGCTCGGGCACAGACTTTCCCCGGAATCTCTCTCTCTCTCTCTGGAGAGAAAGAGCGCGATCCCTGATCGAGGCAACGTCCCCGTGGGTCCTCTGCGACTTACCTGGTCACAGTATCCCCCGGAATAGCAAGCATGTCTGCGGTCGCGACGGGCTTCCGGATGGACGTGCATTCCGCCTGGCGAGCTCCTTGCGCGATCCAGCCGTGGTCGAAGCAGAGGACTAAACCGGTGGAAGCTGGGGACACGCGAGAAACCGACGTGGAAGAGGGCGAGGGAGGCTGCGAGGACGAAAACTATGGGCAAACTGACGAGCAACCTTTGCGGAACAAACGAACGGAGGAGGTTCAAGAACGAGTGACGTGGATGTCTCCGCGGGGCCGACTCATATACTCTACCTGCGCCGATCTGACGTCACGGGTACGCTTCTTATCAGGCAGGAGCACCAACACCTGTAAGCTCGCACCTGTGCGGCAAAGCTTAGCGCCGACGGGAACGCCCTGGGTTGAATTTTCTTGCCTGCGAGAAGCTTTCGCGGAAACTCCGATAGAATTAGCCCGGTTCCCCCTTGATACGGAGCTCCTCCGATTGAAAATCTACACCCCTGCCACCGCGGGGGACTATCGCTGGAGCGCAAGCGGCAGATTTTTTCCGCAACCGTTTTGGAGTTTCGTAGAACGGAAGGGGAAGCTTCGGGCGGTTTGGTCCTTCTTCGTCAACTTCCATGAAGAACTCTCGTCTCAAGGTTTCGTTTTGAGAATTCTCATTTTAATTCGGGTTACATCTAACTTTCGGCGGCGATTAAATCGAGAATTTCCAATCGCACCGTGGGTGGAAGGCAGGACGCGACAGACTGAGGGAATGAGTTACAGCCGTCGAAGCGGCTTTTCTCAGAACCTTGGGAAACAGGATGAATTTACGGCCCCGTAGAACTGGCGTACGGGGCGATATCAATAGCAAGAGCAAACGCGGTGGTTCAGGGTAAACATGGGTTACGTGAACGGGAGGAGGAAGCACAGAACGAGCGATAGAAACGGAAACACCGTCGCTGCGACGGTGTCACGCACGTTTACGTGGAGCCGTTGCACCTTATCTCGTGTCCCATTTACATCACCGTGCACGGAGTTTTGTACTTCTTGCACAATTTCGATCGGAAGGAACTAACAATGAAAGCCGTCGACCAACTTGTTGCTCCGTCCAGTGATAATAAATCTTCCGCGTCTCGTTCGGATAGGATTATTGAATGAACGTAGCGCAGGTGTTCGAAATTTCTTGCGTTTCTTCGCTCAGGAAAGTGTTCGCTTAAGCCAGCTTTGGATCGGAGTTATACTGTAATTGTAGAACGACTTCCAATGGTGCATTTGCCTCTGAAACAGAAGCATTGCGCTTCAGCGATCAGCCTTTCCTGTTTATTGCACGAAATCACCTGCACGCGTCTTGAAAGATTTTCCTAACGTGATCGAGCATCTGCTTGTACGCGGCTAGGTCCGAAGCTTTGTCCTGCTGAATCGTGTCCAGTCTGGCCTTTAACGCGAGGCATTCTTCTTGAAGTAACTCCATTCTACAGAACGAAGTGGAGATGTTAAAGGGTTATGACTAGTCAGCTTTCGAAAAAGAACGCGATTTTCGGGAATTTTCTGTGGAATATCTACTGTATATTTTTTTACAACTATTCGCTTATTTTGAGAGTATATATGTGTAGAAACATCGAATAATTTTGTTATAGAAAAACATTAAAAAATGAACAAATAACAGCCATTCTCGCGGAAGCTGTTTTGATAATGGCGCCGTGCGGTGTAGCAAGTTTTCTCTGAGCCGGATCGTCTAAAATTAAAAATTCAAAAACATTCTGCTAATATATGGTTGAATTCAGTAGACGAACGAAGGTTTTTCCAAAACGTTGATTTTTGACAAAATGGCGGCCGTTTAACGCAAAACCACGCTTTTTCGATGTCTGAATTGTTCGTTTTTCGTTAATCAAAAATAGAGTTTTTGGTAAAATAATAAATCCTTCGTTCATCTACTAGTCTTTGGTATATAAAAGAAGTCTGCAAAAGTTTAGGCCAGTCGATACAGCGGTTTCCGAAATATCTTGCTCACCGATATCAACACAGCTTCCGCGAGAATGGCTGTTATTCGTTCATTTTTTAATGTGTTTCTATAACAAAATTACTGAAAGTTTCTACATGTATATACTTTTAAAACAAATGAATAATTGTAAAAAAATATACAGTAGATATTTCACAAAAAAATCCCGAAAATAACCCCTTAAGGTGATTGGAGAGCGACTCGTATTTAAATTCCATTTTCGCAGATCTCAGAACTACTTCAGACGATCTTTTGGGACTTGCCTGAGCCGGGCCTGTTCCGAGTCGAGGAGCTCGTCGTTAGCCTTCAATGATTTGGGCAAGAACCTCCCTCTGTAACCAGTATCGATCCTCACGATCCCGACTCTTTCCGTCTCCAATTTTCGAAGCTTCGACTCCAGCTTCGCCGATTTGTTCCTCTCGCTGCGCAAAGAGTTCTGAGGAGGAAGGGTCCCACAGTTACCCTGTGTGTTCTATCAGAAGGTTGATTTACTTACCGAAAGAATGTCGGCGTCACTTCTCTCTTTGTCCAACCGCCTGTTCAATACTGTTACTAATTCCAACAGCCTCTCCCTTTCAGCCTCGGCAGCTAGGGCCAACGTCACGTATTCGTTAGGTTCATTGGAGCTTCGGAAACTTTGCGGGGGGCTGGCATGAACGAAACTATTTAAATACATCTCCGGCTGGACGGTCCTCTGGGATTTCATTGGCCCTATATTCGGAACTGTTCCACTTCTAAAATTAATGTCACGCAAATTCAGAGGTGTCCCATCCATCGTATGAAACCTGCTAACGATCCTAACACTTCATCTGACCATACGTCTCGGTGCAAGTGCTCTATTCATTGATTAAGATTGGCAGATAAAGTGTTAGGGAACCTGCTAATGAATTTAAGGGGTCATTCTACTTGTTAATTGAGCTAGGGGCTATAGCGACACTCATACAGATTAAGAATCTTTTCTTACTTCTTTTTTTAGGTGCCATATTGACACTGTCGCGAAACAATTAAAACAAATTGCAAAAATTATTTTTCAATTTTTCTTGTATAATATAAGAGTAGCTTAATAAATACCAAAAAGATTTATTTCATTATATATTGCATTTACTGAGAAAAATATATTTAAAAATAGCTTAATTTTTCGGCGGTTCAAAGTAGAATGACCCCTTAAGGGGTTATGCCTACCTGCAAGGTCTGAAAACACAAGTATTTTCGGGATTTTTTTTTTTAAACCTGAAGACTTTTTTAAATAAACCTTTATGTATTCGAAAGTGTGTACGTTAAACTACTTGTGGTAATTTTTGCGATGGAAAATATAAATAAATAAAAAAAATATCAGCGATCTTCCGGCAGCGATTTTTTTTTAGAAGTTTGCGGTGACCACTCTAATTCTGACCTGGTTCAACTGAAATAAAAAATTCGCAGGAATTTAGTTAGTAAATTAGATTACCTTGTCCTTATTCGTTCATTATCCCAAAATATTAATTTGCTACAAAATAGCGTCTTCTCATAGCAGAAGTATCGATTTTCACTACAGAATCGCATTGCAAAAAAAAACTACAAGAACTTTAAAATACATACTTTCGAATATACAACCGTTTATTTAAAAGTCTTCAAATTTAAAAAAAAAATTCCGAAAATACTTGCGTTTCTAGACCTTGCAGGTAGGCAAAACTCCTTAAGCATCGAAAGGGTGCAGGAGACCTCAGTTTATCAATCTCGATCTCTCGTTCCTCCAGTCTCCTCCGTAGACGATCAATCTGCAGCTGAGCGGACTCCAAGTCGTTCTTCGCGTTCATACACTCGCGTTTGCTCCTCTCCTCTCTGTTCCTCGTGTCTGCCTCACGTTCCTGCTGCTTTAGCTCCATGATTTTCAGCCGACCCTAAGTTCCCGATTCGCCACGCGTTAACTTTCAGCAGACGAATCCAGGGGTATCGCGTACTCACGTTGAGGGTTTCGATCAAGTGATCGTCGTGAGACCTTTTCTCATTGAGTACCGCGACGTTCCCTCTGGTTACGTTCAATTCATGCTCCAGCACTTTTATCCTCGCCTTGGAGGCCTCCAGCTTCCTCTTGTAGCTCTCGATCGCGACCTCAGCTTGTCGGAGCTGCTTCGCTGAATTCTCGATCTGCTGTCGCCTCTCCTTCTCGATATTTCGAAGATTGGACAGATTCTTCTTCTCTATAGACGCTGAGAAAGGTGTGGACAGCTTTTAGCCGCGAGGATCTAAGCATTTACGAATTCTGGCTCAGTACCGATGGATGCCCTCTGAGTCCCTTCGTAGTCCGACAGTTTAGTTTGCAATTCGGTGACCTTCTGATGCAACAAGTGAATCTGCTCGGCCCTGCCTCGCCACCCACCCGGTTGGCTCGATAGGCTGCTCGTGCTCACGTTCTCGCCCACTTCGCTGCACAGTAACTACGTCTGTACCCTTTAAAAGCTGCCCTATTTCTCGCATTTGAAACACTCCGCCGTAAAACTCTAACACCGAATCTCTAAAATTTCAGAGATATGGAAGATGCCCTACGTTTCTAAGGCACGGAGATATTTATCAAAGAAATGAATACCTTGTGCAGTTTGTTAAGTTCCTGCTTAAGGCTGGCGCAGGTGTTTTTCGATTCGTACAGCTTCGTCTGCGATTGCTGCAACCTCTCGGTTAAATATGTCACCCGACCCTCGTCCTCCTTCGCCTGACCGCTCTCACCACCTTTGTCAAGGATACTAGCCTGGATCTCGATCACGATATTTACAACGATTGGGATAAATTACGATGTACGGTGAGAAAGAATTGCGGGCCAGGCTTTGCGCCTGTCTTCTTTCTCTTTAATTAGAAGCGTTCAATGTAACTCACTCTCCTGAGAGGAGTCGGGAGCTTTCGAACCAATCCTCCCGCGCCTCTCGCTCTCCAGCTCGGCCTCTTTGCTCGCCACATGGACCTCGAGACTTTTACATTTGGATTTGAGAACTTCGATCTCGGCCGTTTGCTCCCTGCATCTTTTGCTAAGCTCAATGATTTTCGCAGCAGCCATCTCGCTCGGCTTTCCTAAGATCGTTGCCGATTGGATCGTTCCCGCCGCGCCCTGCTTCTTCTGCATCTTCTCTTCCGCTTCCTCGAGCGCCCGGCGCAAGCAACCATTTTCAGCAGTCAAATCCTATCGTTTATTTCCATGGATCCGTTATAGAATTCTATTGTACAGAATCGGTTTATTTAGTTCCAAGATGCTCACCTGGATTCGATTCCGCAAAAATAGATTCAATTCTTTTGGGAAGACAATGTGATCGGGTAGTTTATCCTAGGGCACGTGAAGATATGCAAGTTCCATTCGTGATACTTTCAAAGAGGCTAATTACTTTACGCTTGTTTTATTATTTTTAATCTTGTACCTCTGGCAATTCGTTCGCCCACGAAACTGTCGCTTCAAAGTCTAAGGAATCATTCGACTCGTTTTGCGCCGTTACACACGCGATTCCTAATTTAGACATTTTTTGGAGCAAGTCGTTAAAGTTGATTAGCTAACCTGCTCCGAATTACAAATCGGAGTTAGTCCTTCGCTCGTGACATGTCGCAGAATAAAAATCTATGCCTTGAACGTTCTCGGAATTGTCGAAAATTTACGCGTTACGTAACGCTTTGTTATGTTGCAACATACGTTATTGTTGCTACAAATTCTGTAGCGTTCAGGTGGGATGCCAGTATTTGAGACAAGTCTGGTCAGAATGCCCGTTAAATAAATCTTATACCTTTTAATAGATAGATGGTTTATCTGTTATTCCGCACATAAACCTTTACAATATCTCCATTACATAAAAAAAAGGACTTAACTCTAGATGTCGAAATAGAGAAACAATATGAGGATGACATTTAAAAACTTATATTACGTCAACCGTACAGATTCAACAATTATGTTTTCGTCTTCTGCATGTATGGCTTCCCCTGCTTTCCAGCGGGTCTCTGATGCTTCTTGTTCTGTCCGCCTGCCAGCTTTCCTGCCTTCTGGAGGGCTTGCAATTTATGATTCTTCGCGACAGCTTCCTTCTTATCATTGCCGCCGGAGTATTGCACATTTATCCTTCGCCCCTTGACGAACGAATGGTTCAGCGAGAGTGCTTTCTGTGAACAGGTAAATACAAGTATATTTAAACGCGTATTAACTTCAAAGATGAAAACAACAATGTCGTTACTGAACGCTTACCTCGTAATCTGTGTTATTGCCAAGTTCCACGTAAGCAAATCCACGTGATAAATTTGTGTTCTCCTTTTTAGGTATCCTAATGTCAACTATTTGGCTAGCTTTGGTCAAGAAGTGTTTCTTGAGCTCCTCTTCTGTAATGCTAAAATTCAAAGGTTTATTTATTGCAGCGCACAATGAATACTCGACTGGACTAAAGTTAGCAGGATATATTCTTACCTGAATGGCAGATTTCCTACGAAAAGAACGAATCTCTTTTTCTTTGCCTCCTGCTCTTTATTTTGTTGAGGCTTTCCTGCTGCTTTTGGACTTTGAGCAGTATTTACTGTAGCTTTGTTATCCTCTTCCTCTTCTTCCTCCTCGTCTTCGTCATCTTCATCATCATCCTCTTCCTCATCCTCGTCCTCCTCTTCATCATCATCATCCTCATCCTCCTCTCCGTCCACTTCACTGTCATCTTCACCCTCGCTCGCATCATCGTCCACATCAATTTCGTCCTCGTCGCTGTCCTCGTCATCTTCTTCGTCTTCAGTTTCACTCTTTTGCTTCAGAAGGAGGAGACTACCCTGTTTAGCGTCTGTCTTTTTATTCGACTTGGCGTCTGCTTTTTCAGGCAACTTCTTCTTCTGTCCCTCGTTAGTTTGGACTTGCTTCTTCTTCGCAGCCTCCACTGATTTGTCATTTTTTACTTTACCCGGCTGTTTCTTTGCGACCTTTTGAGTCGCTACGTATGTCCCCTCTTTTACATGTAATAACTTTCTAAACATCGCTAATTTCCTCTTAGCGGTTTTTGTGATTTCCGCTCGCGCTTCTATCGATTTGATCTTCTGTTTTATTACCTCGACGGATAAATCAGCCTTCAAACCGTGAGAAGCCTTATTCTTCCTGTCCAATTTACGCTTCTCGCGGAATGCCTCCCTTTGCTTTGCTTGCTGCGCCTTCTTGTCGTTGTCGGGGCTACTTTGCACATTCTTCTTTTCAGTTTTAATTTGTTTATTTGCCTGTCCATTTTGCGCAGCTGCATTGTCTACCTTCTTCTTCTTCTGCGACTTATTCACATTATTCGATTCTTGTTCCACCTTTACAGCTACCTCGCTTTCGCTTATGCTACGTTTCTTTCCGCTCTTAACCATGATTGAATGATTGATATAGAAATCTAGATACAGAACGATAATGAATTACTTCGAAAAGTTTTACATTAAAGAATAGTAGTATCATATCCAAACTTCTTTTATATTATTAATTTGTATGGAAAAATAACTGCATATAAGCGTATCGCGAATAAATGAACCAATTTACGAAATAGATACGAGGAATGTAAAAACCGGTAGCACGTTTTCGATTTAAATCTACACGCGCCCAGGGGTTAACTGAATAACACCTTATGAGGTGAAACATAATTTATATTTTACATTTCTGCAGTTAAAACCATACTTTATACAGTCTCTTTATTTCGACGGTACGAGTCAATACTCGAAAAAATTTGAACACAATGCTTCCAACCGAGACCAAGGTTATTATTGTAAGTCGATATTTCTACTTTTTATATTAATTTAAATTAAAAGTATGTTTATCCAGCTGATTAGTAATTTGCCGCTTAATAGTTGCTTCGTCTAAGACGATTTAAAAGACAAACAAATAGATACTTACTAGCTTTATACAATTATATTAGCAAGCCGCCTCAAACGTGGTCGGGGATCAAATCGTGAGGTTAAGATTACCACGCGTCCCTCGTGTTACTTGCTGTTGCTTGGTGTTACTGCGTAGAAACGTGCAGTTCCGATTTCGATTTCTCCTTGCCACGCATGCGCGTCTCTCTATAATCTTGGACTTTCCCAAACCAATTTTATTTGTTTCGTGTGAATTATAAGCATATAACATTAAAACACAAACTACATATATCGATTTCACCGAATAATCACTGAGACATTCTAAATAAAATCAAATGTCGTTCTTTATCAACGTTGGGAGTCTAAAATTGAATGATTTCTAAGTGCGTCACTTCCGATCCACCAAATCGATTTATAACATTTACTCAGAAAGTAGAATTATGTATTCCTAAATTACTTAGTGCTAATAGAAAATAAATCAATAATATTAATATTACTGTACTAGGAAAGCATTTCGTAAAATTATTCTCAAATATTTTCACGGAAACGAGTATGGATATTGATTCATCATGGCGCCATTTATGAAGATGGGGTAATATCATACATATGCATTGGGTTTTATTCTTCTTTTAAATTCAGAACAGAAAACATGAAATGGCAAATTATACAACAAAACTAGAAACAAAACATGCAAGTATGACTTAATACGTTTATTAGGCAGTCAGTTTTACAAGTGTTTCACCACTTCGAGTAACGTATGTAGATGTTTCGTGTAAGTAAACATATAAAATTGTCTGCAAAAATATATTTCATTTTTCGAGGAATGCTGAAAGTTGTCGAAGTGAAATTCAATATAATTATAAATTAATGAAATACAACGGACTGTAGTGTAGTATATGATTGATAATGTTGTTTCGTAACTGAATTTTTAGAATGGAAATGTATGTGGTATCTGTGGAAGACGTTTAGTAATTGTCGAATAATCCGGCTATATGTTAAAACACTAATAAGTACTGCAGATGCAAATAGTGTACGTAACAATTGCATGCTCTTTTATAAACATATATATTTGACTTGATATATAGTATATTTTCATGAATATATTAACCTAAAGTTTCGCCTATAGAATAAACGTTATAAAAATTTCATACAATACATTAAATGCAGTCCTTACGAGTTATTTACAATTACGAATATTTGTTATTGCATTAATAGTTTTATTCCTGTACGAGAATGTATAAAAAACGGGAAGCAAGTTTTCGAAATATGCTAGAAATTCAGTCACGGAATATGTTAAAAGTCTATTACTATTATACTGTGAATATTCGCCTTCTCTTTCCAGTAATAATTCTACAAATAATTCAATCCAGCCCAAATGATTTTTCTTTACTTGCCAGTATATTAAGAGTCGCACACAAAATTTTACAGTTATATAAAAACAGAAAAATGCATTGTACGTACAATACAACTTGCGTAAAAAATGTTAAAGCTGCTGGGCTTATATAATAAATTCTTAATTATTCTCAACAATCTGAAAACAAATACTTTATGCCACTATAAAAAAAAACACACGTGTTTCGTATATAAATAATACATAATGGTTCATATACTTTGCAATATTGCATGTAGAAGTTATAAATAAAAAGTTTGTACAGGAAAATATATTAGTTAATTAGAATTGACTATGATTATTAAACATTTATATTGTAAATTTATGCAGAAATTCTTTGAGAGCGAAAGTATAAAGAAACGCAGTTGAAAGCAACTATTCTCTTCTTTATCGTAGCTATTATCATAGCTTCCGAGTTATCAGTAATAGTAATGTATTGGTAAGACAATTTACAGTTTTCACCTGCATACCTAACGGAATTCGGAGCAAACGTTTTCCTTTGTCTGGAAGCAATAATTAGTCGCGTAGTAAATTTACAAGCGAAACATCCGAGTATTATTGTTCATTTGTTATAACGATTACTGTCCTAAGATTTTATAAAATAATACCTGAGGTGATTTTTATATTTCAAGGATTTTCATTCTTACGCGAAATCAAAGGTTTGCTGTCATATTCGAGAGTATCTCGCGTGTCTCAGATAACTACGAGTTGTCAATAAAACCTAGTACTTCCATCTTTTCCCATATATTCTTACAATTCCTTGTCAAATATTAATTAGGACAACTGCAACGCCATGCCATCATTTCCATTTATCGAAATGAATTGACATCACAAACCGCTAAGTATCGTTCGTTATTCTTCCCAGATGTTAAATATTTATGTACATACAACAAACCGGTATGTCTAATCAGCTTTACGCGGCTTACGTTTGCGCACATTTGGACTACTCGGTTCAGCCTTTGAATCTTTCTCCGTGTCTTTCTCTCCTTCTTCTATCTCGGTCCACTCTCCTTCGGATTCTTCGTCTACTAAATCATCTTTAACATTCTCGACGATTTCTTCGTCCTGTATACTCTTCTCTTGCATAAACCCACCTGATCCATCTTTCTGTTTCGTTTTGCCTTGATGCGCTACTGGCTTTGGCGGATATATAAAGTCGATCAGGCAAACGATAAACTGTAAAACACGAATAACAGATTTTTATTAAAGTTATTACCTTCGTGCAGAGGCGTATCTAGGGTGGGGCAAATAGGGCTCGTGCCCTGAGCGCCAATGTCGAGGGGCGCAAAAAAGCCGAAAGAAATAACGTTCCTTGAATAAATTTATTTGGATGCTTAATGTTAGTAGTTTGCGCTTGTTATTTGTGAGCTTCGCATGCCTCTTTCGAGAAGCTTCGAAAAAAACTTGCTGCACTTTTCGGCTTCATTTGCCTCCAACTTTCGTCTCTTCCACCCTTCAGCTCCACTTTCTTTAAAAAGATTATCTAAATTCTAAACAAAATGTTTTGTGTGATGAACACTTTTAACAAAGAAGTAGAACAGAAAAGGTGGAATTGGAATGATATGCATGGGAGAGGGGCGCAAATTCAACGCTTGCCCTAGGCACAGTTTACACTAAATACGCCACTGCCTTCATATTACGTTCAAACTTACCAATCCCAAGATAGTGCCTAAAACAATAGTCGCGATAGCAAAGATCAAGTAACTTCCCCAAGTAGGCAGTCCAAAGTCTTCCATCAGTCTATTTTGTATTCCCTAAAGACAGTAAAGGTACTGGTTAATACAGTAAATCCATGATAATTTCGTTGATTTTAATACAGATCGCACGCTATTGTTATTTACCCTTAACACTTGTGACATTTTAAAGAATTGACTAATAACGGACATCTGGATAGAAGTTGGACTCTTCCAACCAGGGATAGGCTCAATTTTCTCCCAAGTCTTCTCAGACACGAATTCAGTCAATGAATCTTTATCTCTGGGGCTCTTATATTGCCTGAAGATACCATCTTTAACGCTGAAACATTGTGCGATTAGTTTTCTATTTTCGAATTTGGATTATCCTCTCATAAAATAACAAACTACTTACTGGTATATCGTAGGCAAAGCTGTAACCATAAATCTTCCACTGAGCCCCGGAGAATCGGTCACGTCAACTTTCCCGACATTGATGTTCAGACTTTTCTTTTGGGAAGCGAGATGTTCCCAAATCGGTTCGAGTACTTTGCAGGCAGGACACCATGGCGCGTAACTAGATCAGGAAAGCATCCAAATTGCAAATTTATATGGGATTATCTTAATTTACAGCGCGGTTTTTCGATGATCGAAGTCTCTATAGTACGAAAGCTCTCCTCTACTCGTAATTTCAATTCCGATGGAATTGAATTCTTATCTCTCCCGCATTTAATTTCATTCGTTAATTTAGATAAGCTCAAAGAATATAACAAAACGTGCGTTTTCCTTTAACAGGACTTTTGACACGCCATCAAATTTGACGACGTAGTATCAACTCAACTCACAATTCCACCATCCATTCTCCGATCAACATACGATCCCAATTTTCTTCGTTGAGTTGTTCCGCAAAAGCATTCTTCGACGATGCTTGAGTACTTGCGCTCGCAAGACTCAGGAATAAGCAACAGCTTGTAACATAAAACGCACAACTCAATTTACCGTGCGACATTTTACTTTTACCTGATACACGCCGGTATCGTAGAAACACGATGCCGGTTGTTGGAAGAAACACAAATTCGATCAACAATAGTTGGCAACAGTTAGCAATCTGAGTAAAGTCTCTTTCACAGCTTTCTGCATCTTTCACACCATCGAGATTCGGGGAACAGATTGCTTTACCCTAGGAATATTAGCAAATCTGCTCCTATCTTTTCTTCCTATATCGTTGTGGAAATAAATTACACTTAATTCTAATTGTTCCACGTTGTGACGTGTTATGATTGAGAAATGCAGTGTTTAGTAGAATAGAGGAATGGTATTTGTTAATGACGGGAAACATTTTCTATGACTATCGAATAATTTTATTCTTATCGCTTGGTGCGAATGAGCCATATAGCGAATTCGGTATCTCGCACTGACTCTGTGCTGATGCCAGAAAATGAGTTGGATTAGTTGTTTTTGATAGAGACGAAGATAGCTCTGTAAGAATCAACCAATCCAAGTCATTTTCTGGTACTAGCACAAAGTCAGTGCGAGATACCGAATTAGCTAATAATCATATTCGTTATCTTTTGTCTTCGTATTGTTGCGCGATCTGGTGGGGTATTTTGCCATAGGGGCAGGTTCGCGTCCGTGGAGTGCTGAAGCACTCTGCTTGTGGGGATGCGCGGCAAATTCTCGAGGATTCAAAGGATTGAATAAGTCTGAACTTCCGAATTGTAGATATAATATGTATATTTTACAAGGGTAAAGTTGATCGTACTAACATGCGTGCCCCTTTTATATCCCTTGGCTTTTGCACACGCCACAACTTGCACATGCGAAAGTAACGGTTGGGGGTTCCGAGAAGAGGCCCGTTAATATAAACAAAGTCCATACTCGCAAGCATATGCAGATGCCCGTTCTTAAATCTCGCGCTGCGTCAATCTCAATATCTCTCGACGTCTTATAGCTAACTTCACACAGATTTATAAGCGGAGAGCGCAACAGTACATACAAGTAATATATGTAAGTACGTCTTTTACAAGCGTTTACGAATCATAGTTTGATGTGGTTCATGATCAAAATTGAATGATCTTCCGGAAGCACGTAAATAAACAGTAAACATATTTTAATTACGTATACATGATTGTTATTTGTAATTTATTCTTAATATTTATTGAGAAATAACGAATGTTTTGATATCCTACGCTTGGAAAGTAATTTAAAGCAGTAGTGCGTAAAAAATTCCATACAAGAGATACTTTTAACGCAATATACATTGTACGCTTTGTATTTCTATTCTATTCTTTTAAACAGCAATCTCTTATACATTCTCCTGTTTTCCGTTCAGTCTTATGTATTATATACTTACGATCGTAATAAATTATATATCACAAATACATGTTCTGATTTTATTAATTTAATTCTAGGAACTTGATCAGTGCGATCACGCCACATAATATGTTTATGTGATTTTATTACGTACGCTATAAGAAGGTATTATAAGCATAAAGATTCTATAGACCGAGAAGTATGTCTGCTGTATATCCGACTCTGCCTAAATTGGCTGTACGAGATGGCTTCGACGAGGAAGATCTGACAGATATCGATGATGAAGTATTTATTAGAGATGGGAAAAACGGCAGCCTAAAGATAGACGAGGATGGGGGAGTTAAACGGCCTCTAATGGCGCCTCGTAGGAAATGCAAGAAATCTTATAGCTTTGAAACGTATAGATTCTCGAACAGAACTTTCTATGTACCTTTTTGCTTTGGACTAACGGCATTGGTAATACTATTAAGCTTAATTACGTTATGTATATACGTCGTAAACATAATTCCCATGCCAATGTCAATTCTAAAAAACTGGTTGTCAAGAGATCTTAAAGACGCGTTAAATGAATCCACTATAGTTCCATGTACGTCACTCGCAACAAAGATTTTATGGACTAGATCATTACCGAAATTGACATCTGAATCTCCGTTGAGGAGCAGCGATGTCAATGGCGACGGAATCGAGGATATCGTAGTTGGATTTAGTACAGGTTCTTATCTACTTTGAAATAAATATACTCGCTTATGTGTTTTGAATAATTTTTAAATGTCTATTAGAAACTGTACTTTATTTTCATTACAATTACTTTCTACATTACAGATTTTAGTTTCGTAATTTTATGATTTTTTTGAAAGCTAAATTAACAAGGTAAATCATTTTCATTACTTACTGAATGGTTGTAAGGACATTTAGATGGGACACTAATGTTATTTTAAAAAAAAACAGGTTTGGATATGATCGATACTCCAGAATACATTTGCGCATTGTACTTTGAAGGGCAAGTTCCATGTTTCGGCGGAGTTCTAGCTTTGAATGGTAAAACAGGAGACACTCTTTGGACACATTGGACTGCCCGTGCAATATTTTCAGTCGATTGCGATCTGGATTTAACGAACGATAAAATTAACGACTGCATTATATGTGGACGCGGGGGCATACTTCATGCGATTAGCGGGCAGGATGGATCCAGCATATGGGAGATACCGATTCAAGAATTAATAGCTTCGGAGGAGTGGAAGTTCTCTGATATTTATGATGCTAGATTTATAGCCGATATCGACGGAGATGAAGTTGGAGATGTTATTGCGTCGCACACTGTACAATCAAGAGAAATTCATTCAAGTGAAATTCTCATAATATCGGGAACCAATGGAAATATTATACATCGTTCCGTTTTACCAAATACGGAACAACTATTCCTAGCGCCTCAAAAGCTAGTGCATCCAGACGGAGAAAGTATTTTTGTTCTAGTAACAAGCAGTCAAAAACAATCGGGAGGATTGTATGTAGTTCCTCAAGTGAATTTGATGTATGGCAACTTGGTAAGTTACTCGCCTAACGCTTAGAAATAAACATACGAGGCGTGCTTATATAGAAATACGTATGTATGTTATAGAAATTGCGAAAACTTCATCATAATACGGGGAAAGGAACATTATTGCCTCCAATTCTGGTGGATGTAACATTAGATGGCGTTGAAGATATTGTCACTGCTATGTTTAACTCTACGATAATAGTTTATGATGGATTAACGTTCGAGCCTATTTGGAATTACACCGTCCCTAACTCCGAAGTAATCAGCGTGCCTATACCTGGTTATTACAATGATGATGATATCCCAGATTTTATGGTAAAACATCAAATAGGCTCCGGTTACCCTACGTATTATTATACTATCGCGACAATTATAGATGGAAAAACTGGAAAATCTTTGCTGGAAAAGCCGATAGAAGACAGCTTAAGCAGACAAATGTCCGGTCTATCCGTCACTGTTGAAGGCTTTGGGAATGATTGGTTTTTGTATTGGTCGGTCGATTGCTTAAACTATGAGGGTAGCAAAGAAAAATATCAGTTTCTGAAAAATGATGATCTTATATCCGAGTCGCGCGCTGATCTTTGTAAATTAAGATTTAACTCTACCCTAACTACAAACTTATATGCTCTGAGTCAACATATTGGACCACCCGGTGTATCGTTATATTTTTCTGAAGACTGGAAATCGTTGGAATTTAATAATTCCTTGAATTCTAAAACAGAGCTTTTTGGAAATATCCCATTTGTATCGGAACGATCTCCGAAGACTTATAACAGTCACAATAGAGAGAGAATCTTGAAGCAAGAACGTGGAAATGAGCCTAACATTCTGGGTAACGAACCTTATGAAGCATATGGAGAGTATAAAGCGCATAAAAAGTTAGCCACAACTGATTTCCAAAATGATAATGCGGACAATTTTAACAATGATTATGCTTGGAAGAATGGAAACAAGTGGACGCGCAAGAATGTACAAACAAGTAAAGATTACGATATCTCGTACGATGGTGATAGTAATACTAATATTAGAGGGGAACAGCCTATGGACTATTTACAAGCGGACGAAATACGAGAACAAAGAAGTAATGTTAATGATAAATTTATTAATGATCTCCGTAAAGATATACACGATTCTACAAAAAATTTGATTAATAATGAATCGGACGTTATAAATGAAACGAATAGTTTCGAGCAACTGAATAGCTATCCTGGGAATCTTGACACAGAAGACAATAGAGGATCTGAAATGGAAACGATTGAATTAAAAAAGAGAGCGATAGATTCTGCGCAAAGTACCATAAACGATGCAACAGGATCAACTAAACATATTCCTACGGTAATATTATTCATAAACGCTGCTGAGATTTATTTCTCTGAAATTCTAAAAAGAGGAGACACTTAATGAAATCATTATATTTCAGGATGTTACACAGGATTACCATCGCAAGTTTCCTACACAGAATAAAGGGGAAGATGCCATTATAGAAAAGATTTTTAAACGGGAATCGTTAAAAAACCAGGATAAGGAAAATATGAAAAGGAAGCGAAATGTTCTAGTTAAGTTAACGAATAAATTTAAAAGAGAATTAAACAGGGAAAGAAAGAAACGAGAAGTAAAAACTGATAGGAATCAGATGTATCAGGTATATGGCGTACAAAAGCAACCACCGACTGGGATATTGTTGCCCTCTATTTTGGAATCGAAAAGTGCAACACCTGTAGACCTAATATTCTCGACATTTTGGTTACCTTCCTCTGAAGTACCCATAATACTAATTCAAGAGGACTTGGATTGTATTCATAGGAAAAAGATGCTTTCAGAAAAGAAACTACAGTACAAACAGAGCGATGATATTATTAAGGAATGTTTAGCCGAGCGCGGTGTCGATTACAAAATATATCAAGAAGCGACCGACAGAGAAAACTTTAAAATTTCTCTCGGGCAGATGACAATATATAGAGTGAAACTGGAATGTATGTGTCCAGAGGATATGTTACCTAATCAAAGTTGTAAAAATATATCCTCGCATCAGAGTTGGCCTGAATATTTAGGTTCTCATGGAAACGGGTATTTCAAACCACTTCGTAAAACAGACTCTTAAATAATCCTTGTCTTTCTTATCTCAAGAAATGAACTACACATTCCTTTTTAATACATCTGTAACGGTATATTAAAGTTTGAACGACAGTATCACTGTAATTTATGGTTCCGTATATAAATTATAAATAACAATCGATATCTTGCGCGAATGATATTTACGCCTAATAGATATATGACATATATATCTCGCTCGTGTAATGAATCCCCGTGTGTTTACATATTTATAATGTTATAAGATTGACGGCTGTCATGAAATTCGTTTATTTACTCGCTATGTTAATTCTACAGATTACATGTTCCTATATTTTGGGAAAATATCTACAAGATTTAATGTACTTGCAATGAAAGAAAGTAAAGTATGATTACTGTTAAATGTAAAATATTTATAGAATATGAAATACATATTACAAAGAATACAAATCTTATCGGAGTTTGTCAGAACCTTATTCACGTATTATTTCTATATTTGTGTATAATATAAAATTCTATGTACTGTACGTATAATTTCAGAAGTTCTGAAGTTAGCGTTTGATCAATACTTGTTTGATGACCAAACGCTTGTTAAACAACCAGTGTCAAATGCTTTCTTCTTTGATAAAAGGATGGTTATACTTTTGCCATTTTCATAGGATTTAATTAATTCCATTGAGATACCGTTCACAGTGATTGATTTCCAGAAACTATGGCTAAGAAGCAAACAATAAGCCGTAAGTTATATACTTTGCAATATACTTTGTACGATCAATAAAGTGGTTTTAATGTTTACATACAATTACATACGCAGAATGTGTTATGTGCAATAACAGACCGAAATTTAAAATACCTCAAGCTCAAGGAGTTTGTGCATTTGTGAGTCTCTTTGTGCCATTACTTCCTTCTTTCACTGTTCTATTAATGGCTTGGAAATTTTCATGCCTATTATTTTACAGAACACTTGTCGCAATATTATACTCGCATATAAGAATCAGTTGAAAGACTCAAAACTTAATACGAGAAAACCGTACATCAATGAAAGAGAGAACTGGATTTCGGAGTTTAAGTAAGTGAACGTTTTTCAAAGTAATTTGAAATTGATACGCCAAACATTATAACGTTTTCTTTTACAGGTAAATAAAAGACAAATGTTTCAATGTATTACACATTAATCGAGGAGTAATTGGAGTACTTATAATTAGTTTTATTTCTAATACTTATAGGATAATGACTGGGCACAATAAATCATCTGAAATTATGTGTCGCAATAACTATAAATATTTTCGGCGACCAATTATTCCATTTTTAGTATCAAAAGCACAGGATATAGACATCCCCGTCCGTTTTAATCATAATATTCTAAATAATGTAGTAACAAATGCACAAAAGCAATGCTACGCATTCTCACCTAAGTCAGAACCCTACAGAAACATAGGGACTCAAACAGATTACCGGGATAGCGAATCCCAGACTGTACCTTGGGAACCACCATACAGAATTAAATCAGGTAAGAACCATTATATTCGATTTATATTTCCATACACTGCTACTACATATAATGATTATTATTTCAGGGCATGATCCTGAAGTATTAACAATAGCACATTTTACGTGGAATCATGGATTACCAGCCGGAGTTCATGAATTAGAGATTATTAATAGAATGAGAACGAAAAGGGCATGGGAAGATATTCTTCCCCCTATGGACACGCCAGCTAACATAAAATTACGGACAGATATAATAACAGCTTTGGAAGTGGACGAATGGGCATTTAGGGAATCGGTACGTGTTTCATTACTTAAAAGATAAGTAGCAACAACATGTTCACTTTAAGAATGATATACTTCGAAATAACTTTAGGAGATCCAGGCAATAATGGATTATAGACTCGAATTAATGGATGAAATAACAAAGTCTCGTGAACATGAGAGGCAGAAGAAAGTGGAAGGTCGTTTTGATAGACTGAAAGACTTTCTATCTACGCGTAGAGATAAAGAAGTAAATAATATCAAGCATAATCTTGGGAGGGAATTGAGAAAGCTTCGTAAGAGGCATCAAGGAAAACAGCAACCACGCAAACGCGATATTATCAAAGATCATGCTGACCCATTATCTGAATTACATGTACCGCAAATGCATCGCGGGGATCAGCTGCAAAGGCACGAAGTAATACGGAAGGAGCTATTGAAAGACAGCTTTATCCAAAGTAAAGAGGAAAACATATTAATTTGACAATGCAGCTTCTATGATACACTTGCCACTGTTCGTTCCTTTAGGTGTAGACAATATAAACACATTACCGTGGCTCCCAACGCAGGAAGAGCTGAAAGCAATTAAACCGAAGCCTAAACCATCAGATCTTTGTATCAGAGCGACAAGGTGGACAGAAGAGAATTTGAAACAGTTACATTCCGAGGTGAAAGCGATTAGATTGAATGTGAAACCAGTAGAAGCGTCAACATTATTGAAGCGCAAATTCAAGCTACCATCTTTGCCCCCTATACCATATATACCGCATACAGAAAATGTAAAAGACACACAAATGGATCAATTGTGTACTCTTATTCAAAAAATAGTCAGAGGTAGAGCTATCCAATGCATGGTAAGTATTATGTACAGTTCTCTTCGTTAATTCAACGTTTCTGATAAAACGATTATTCTTGTAGATGTTTGAAGGCCGCAATAGGTGCCGGGAATTGATCGAGGAATTGCAATCGTCTCATGGATTAGAGGAACAGACTAAAAAGCAACGTCAGAAGGAGAGAGAACAGATGATAGATTTACAGCGTTTACAAAATGAGAAGTCCGTGCAAGAAGACCGTTTATGCGAGATTCTCAATTCTTTAGAAGGAATGACTATTTCGGGGATGCTGGATTTCCTTAGTAAAGTACGACTCACGATGTCATTGCTGTTAAGTGATTTTAAACATTTCCCCACGGCATTGACTTCTTTTTTAAGCAATTAATAAGATTGGAAGATGAACGTCGGATACATGCCTTTGCGTTACTGGCTGAAAGGGAGAGAGCTATGAGAGAAGCGGAAGAAGCTGGAAGACGCCAGTTGGAATACAATCGACGTAGAGAGTTCGATGAAATGTTCAGGCAAATTGTGAAAGTGAATCAAGAGTCTGTGGAAACCTACTTAGAGGATATTATAAAAGAAGGCGTTGAATGGACGTCTGAGGAGGCAGCTAAAGAATATATTTTAGATCTATGCGATAAAGTGGATAACGCATCAGAATACGCCAAAACCAAGTAACATATTGAACATAGTTTTCAAAGCCTTTGAGAGCCTATTTGTAACTTGATCGTTTATTAAATACCGTTTAGCGCGACTAAGTTGGCAGAAGAAGAACTGGTGGCTAACATGGTTTATAACTTTGTATTACCTGAGGTGGAAAAGAACACTGTACGGAAAAATATAAGGGAAAGACAACAGAATTATTTACGAGATGCGCATGCTGTGATTTACGAGCAAATAGTGAACTTACCATCTGTCGAAGCTAAAAATTTATCAGATGTGAGTAGTATTGCAATAGTACATTGAAGTCTTAGGATATTTTGGGTATGATGGTTTACCTCCAAACTTTCTAACAAATTCTTTTAGGTTTGTACAGCAGCGCAGTGTGCAGAGGCACAATGCGAATCCACGAACCCAAATTCTGTGAGGGATGTTGAAGAGATTTTGGAAAGCATCATATCGGATGTTGTTCCACCAGATGTATAATGTAAGTACACGTATGTTTTATGCTTTCACCTTCTGTTTCTTACTATATATAGAGTGCATTTTATCTGTATAATTCGCATTATAGATAATACAAAATTCAACACTTTATTAAACTCCATATTCTACGAAGCTGTTGAATACCAAGGTTTGTATTTAAGGCAGAATACATTTACCGTTTTATTAGCTTAAAAAACCTGAAAATTATGTACGATCGTATATTGCTGGGATTTCCATAGAATTCCATTAAGTTTATATAAACCTATTTAACGGATAATTTATGCACGGGAAATTATACGCTACATGCAATGAAAGTCGTTATGAATTTTAGAAAAACTTTTACATTATATTTTAACTAATGTAAAATAATGAATAGAAGAATTATTATAAATAAAATAAAGCAAATTAATGCAGAAGTTACATTACTCTGTGCAGTTGTAAGTTTTAATATATTTATTAGTTAAATTATAAGTTTATACAATAATTTAATATACAGTCCATTACATTTATTCACATTCCTTTTTAATAATATGCTTGCTTTGGAACGAAACAAATTATGCAGAAAACTCTCACTGTGGGCTCGCAGCTCTGAACTAGCGGCCAGCGCTCGGCAAGTAGCGCAAATGATTCCAAGGCGCCGATGGCTCGAGTGAGAGAAAATTAGAGCGGAGGAGATACTCGAAGAAATGGTGGTGGCAGCGACGAGCGCTCGGCGCAGGGGCCAAAGCGAGCTCATAGCGAGAGAATACTGTGGCATATTTTTAGTTTCGATACCTCTTATGATTATGTTCATAATGTTCTCTTTTTTAACATAAAAAATTGAACTCGTATGGTTGTAAGAAATCAAAGATACTTCAACAAAATAAAATACAACCTACGTTTTACGTGTTTCAGTACTCTTTTTATTCATTTTCATCACTGTTATACTTTTAAAGTAACTTGAAATCACATATCAAAGACAGCTATATAGGTCGAATTTAAATATGTAAAAGGCTTAAATGCTTAAATTTATTCAGTTACAACATAAAAAATGCAAAATACAAGTAGAATAATAATCTTGCTTTTCATATACAACCTTATTACGTACAAGGGAAAAGTGAATGCGAAGTCGAAGGATATCCTTCGATAGCATTTCCCGCGAGAAGATCGATCATAAATTTTTTAAATTTAACATCTTTCGCGTCGTTGGACCATATTCTTTCTACTATCAATTTACGTTTCTTTGCTTGCAACTCTTTTGTCTGCAAGGACTCAGGCTCTTGTTGATCAATGATATCTATATGTTTCCGTTTGCAAGTGTCTATAGAATCCGGCTTTTGTGTCTCTTCTCTCGCGCGACTTAGCTCGGCCGTTAAATCAACTATCTTTTGCTCCCATTCCTCCAGATGTTTTCTCATCTCGGCCAATTGCGTGTCTTGGTCGTGTATCTTTTTCGCCTGCTCTTGCAACTTTAAGCTTTGCAATCGCATTTGGAAGCCTTGCCTTTTCATTCTAAGCTTCACCTTGGTTATCTGGCCTTTCATAGACAGGACAGACAGCTTATTCTTTTTGGTATGACTATAAATTTTCTTAAAAGTCAGATTCAGTTTCTCTGAGTTAAAATTATGTGGCAGTGACCCACTGTTTGGGCTTGTGGTGTGATGAGAAATCATCAAACTCCCGCTCGGTAATTCGTACGAGCCTACATTACTGACAACAGACGTACAAATACTGTGCTTCAAATCCGGTAAAATCTTTTCATCAAAGTGTTCCATAGCCATGCTACTGATGTCTCTTAATTCTTGCAGTATTTCGTGAGCTCTGGGTGGAGTTTTAGAATTGCGAATCAAGCGGAGAACTCGAAAGATTTCATCGATTACCTGATACGTGAAAGAACATGGATTAAATTTCAGTATAACACATCGCTCGTATAGTTTATAACTCATTAGCTCGTTCACCTTTCCAGGAATAAAACAACATAAATTGAGGTCCACATATTTGATAAAAGTCATGGACAGCATGGATATTCTTGTTTCTATCGCCGTCAGGATATCGCAGTGCCGTGCCAGGGGGTGGCTCCTTCTCTCCGACTCCCTCCGGGGCAGTTTATTTTTTACTGCACGCAGGCATTGCGCGTGGTACTTCTCTATCAAATTGAAGCCTCGGTTTAATAATTTTTTGCATATTCGATCGAACTGTTTGCAAACCTATCAGGGCAGAATATTTGAAACGCTCGTTACACAGTTCGCCACCAAACGACCAACGAAAATGCGAGGAGTGCAATAACAATCTTACGATTCTGTAACGAGAGATCTCGTCGTATGTAAGGTTAGACAGAACCGTCTCCAGAACAATGTCAGGAAGATTTATTAATTGCAACATGTCACTGTTACGTAGCTTCACGACTGGATCCACAGCAGTTTTATTTAATTAGAGCTGGCGAAACGTTGTTAACCCCGTGTATTTTAAAAACGGCAGCTCGATGCATTCGCACGATGCAGCCCCCGACACTACGGTGCATACAATATTACGATTACAATGTTTTGACCGACCGATGACCTATAAACAAATATAGCTGTTGCATATGTATCTATTTTCCCAAACGCGGTTTACTATCTATGTATCGCCGATCCGCAGGACCAGTCGGTTTCCCGTCTATCGTGCCCCCGTGCTTAATGGCCGGATGTAACGCAGAGGTCAGCTCTAGCCTCTAGCCACCGCCATATTGTTGTGTCACGTGACGAGGGAGTAGCGAGGTGAATGCGCCGGGTCGAATTCGTGAGGAAGAGTCAAAAATTCTCGACACCACCGACAAACAGGAAACCGATTACGAGATGGACGCGCGAAAAGTGACAGAATTGTTGCGTGCCACGATCGACCCAGCGCAACAGAAGCAGGCTGAAGAGCAGCTGAATCAGGTCGGTCAACTGGTCGAAAAACGTGCTCAAATCACCGACACTTGGACAGACACATGTGCCTCCGCACGATCATTCTTTCTCCGTTATCATTCGTCCCTTCGTAATTTACGATCGAACGTTTAAACATGCTTTTCGAAGATGGTCCCCTCGCGTTAACCGGAGCCAACATTTTCATCGGATTATCTCGTCACCTTTCTCTCCCCAGGAATGACCTTTAACCAAATTCATCATCGTTTTCATTCAATTTTTTTTTTTACTCACAAGCTCTTTTATGTAACATTTTTTTGTGCCAGATCATATTAGTCACATATTTCTTAGTAGTTAGAAATTGTTCTGCTATCGCAATACCATCAAATATTTAGGGTGACTAAAATCTGGCTCCTAATCATTTATGGTATATAGTTCCAGCTTGCATAACTTATTAAATTATTTATGATTTGTGCTTCAATTATTCCACCAGATTATATATATTATGGCTAGCCTTTAATTTCATGGCGCTATTGATTACTTTAAAATATACATTTATTAGATAAAATATAATGTTAAGTGTAAATGGAAACAGATGTTGATTATTGTACCACTGGAGATAGATCAGTACGTAATGTATGCAGTAATGGCAGAAAGGTTTTATCAGATCTGTAACGTAGAATATTTTTAGATTCACAAAATTATCGGTTTCGCGCCAACATTGCTCCAAATCGTGATGACCGCAGAGGGGATGCCCGTGCGACAAGCTGGTAATTAATAGAAGTAGCCATTATATGAGTAGCAGGAATTAATTAATAATATCTCCATATCGGTTCAGGTGTTATATATTTGAAGAATTTAATTACGTCGAACTGGGCCGACAGAGAAAGTGAAAATGCTCCAGCCGAGTTTAGCATTCACGAGCAGGATCGTGCAATGATTCGGGATGCTATTGTTGACGCCCTTGTGCATGCACCGGAACTTATTAGGCAAGTAACAAGTCTAATCGCCAGGAGTTAAATGACATTTCGAATATTTCTGATTAATTAAAAGTGATCATAATAAATTTTCCCTTTTACCGATGTAGAGTACAATTGGCGGTTTGTGTCAATAATATTGTAAAACATGATTTTCCTGGAAGATGGACACAAATAGTGGACAAAATCACGATATATCTACAGAATTCGGATGCTTCCTGCTGGCCAGGTGTTCTCCTAGCACTCTATCAACTTGTTAAAAATTTTGAGTATGTTCTTGGTATTTTTTATCACGCATTATCCGTATATAAAAAATTGGAGCAATAACGTAATTTGTCGGGATCTTTACAGATACAAAAAAGCAGAGGAAAGAGGGCCCTTAAACGAAGCAATGAATTTATTGTTTCCTATGATCTACCAGTTAATGTTGCGACTTCTTCCAGACGACTCGGAACAATCAGTCTTATTACAAAAACAGATACTGAAAATATTCTTTGCCCTTACACAGGTGCGTTCCGTAATCATCATCTCCGAATGAATTAATTTTCCTTCCTTTATCATTTAATTGATTTGCCTTTCGGTTTTGTACTCGATGTCATTATCTCTCTTTTAGTACACACTTCCCCTGGATTTGATTTCAAAAGAGGTTTTCTCGCAATGGATGGACGTGGTGCGGCAAGTAGCCGACAGGCTTGTCCCGCCCGAGACGAATAATCCAGATCTGGACGACGACGAGCGAGCAGAGTTACCATGGTGGAAGTGTAAGAAATGGGCCCTTCGCATTCTCCACAGAATGTTCGAGAGATACGGCAGCCCTAAAAATGTAACCAAAGAGTACAAGGAGTTTTCCGAGTGGTACCTGAGAACTTTCAGTGGAGGTATACTCGAAGTCCTTCTGAAAATTCTGGACCAATATCGAAGGAAGATATACGTGTCGCCTAGGGTGATTCAACAATCAATTAACTACATCAATCAGGGGTAAGCGATAATGTTCGGTAACACGGCGCAATTCTGTATCCTGCAAAGCTGCGGTTCGAAAAGTTCCCATTGCAATTTTCAGAGTAAGTCATGCGTACTCGTGGAAGTTTTTAAAGCCACATATGTTCGAGATAATTCGGGATGTACTCTTCCCGATTCTCTCGTATTCGGCCGCGGACGAAGAGCTTTGGAACAACAATCCGTACGAGTATATCAGAGTGAAGTTCGGTGAGACAATAATTAAAGACTTTATGTTATTGAAAGACAAGCTTATTTAATAGTGGAAATTGGTTTTGCTTCAGATATATTCGAAGACTTTGTGTCTCCGGTAACTGCGGCGCAAACATTGCTACACTCCGCTTGCAAGAAGCGTAAAAATATGCTTCAGGAAACGATGAGATTCTGTATGGAGGTCTTGACTAGTCCAAACGCAGACCCCCGGCAAAAGGATGGTGCACTGCATATGGTAAGCATCTCTATAAGGGGAAGAATTCATTTTATAAACCTCAAATCCATTTAGGTGGGAACTTTAGCGGACGTGCTGTTGAAAAAGAAAGTCTACAAGGGACAAATGGATAAGATGTTATTGCAATACGTCTTTCCCGAATTCAATAGCCCCCACGGACACATGAGAGCGAGAGTAAATAATATATTTGCCATTTTAATGTTACGACGTTGTAATCGTTACCAATATTTAATTCATGATTTTTTATACTCTAGGCATGTTGGGTGTTGCACTATTTCTCTGAAATAAAGTTTAAACAAGAGCAGATATTAGTCGAGGCAATTGGACTCACGACGAACGCGCTCCTGACGGACCAAGATCTGCCAGTTAAAGTGGAGGCTGCTATCGCTTTGCAGATGCTGCTTTCTGCCCAGGAGAAAGCGCAGAAATACGTAGAACCTTTAATTAAACCAATAACGCTTGAATTATTAAATATCATACGGGAAACGGAGAACGACGACATAACGACTGTTATCCAGAAAATTGTTTGTACATACTCAGAGCAGCTTATGCCAATCGCGGTCGAGATGTGTCAGCATCTGGTGAGTATAATCCATCAATCTTCTCGCAAGGTCTGCGCCCAGATGTGAGAAAGAAAACTGCTTGCCGTTTTAGGCTGTAACGTTTAGCCAAGTGCTTGAAACGGACGAGGGCAGCGATGAGAAAGCTATCACTGCCATGGGTCTGTTGAATACGATTGAGACTTTGTTAACGGTGATGGAAAAGCAGCCGCAAATCATGACACAGTTGCAGCCGATAGTGCTTCAAGTCATCGCTCACATTTTCGGGGAGAGCGTTATGGGTAAGGCGGTGGCAGTAAAACTGTTCGATTCAAAGTACTCTGTATCATTTATAATAAATATCGTATAATCGATACAGAGTCATTTCTTTTTACTTTAGAATTCTACGAAGAAGCTCTCTCGTTAGTCTACGATCTGACTGGAACCACAATTTCGGAAGATATGTGGAAAGTTTTAGAATGGATATACCAATTATTTCAGAAGGACGGTTTTGAATATTTTACCGACATGATGCCTGCGCTTCACAATTACATCACAGTCGATACTCCAGCGTTTCTTTCTAACGAGAACCACGTGCTGGCTATGTTTAACATGTGCAAAGCTGTAAGTTTATCGATCACTTTCCCGCGAGAATGAAGAAACATTTTCCTGTTAAAAATAATTCTATTCTCACTGATCAGGTATTGACTGGAGACGCTGGGGAAGATCCAGAGTGTCACGCTGCCAAATTACTGGAAGTTATAATCTTGCAATGTAAAGGTCACATCGATCAGGTATGATTATTTTTAAAATCAATGTACAAAAGCGTTCTCCGATCTCTAAACTCCTGCAAGATTCTCCTATTTATTTGTGGAGCGAGCTGTATGTTGAAAATCATTTTGTTAGTGCATACCTTCGCTTGTGCAATTGGTACTGGAGCGTTTGATGCGGGAAGTGAAGACATCAGAGCTAAGGACAATGTGTTTACAAGTAGTAATCGCAGCTCTTTACTATAATCCGGCACTCTGTCTCGAAACGATGGAGAGATTACAAGGGAACTTTGGACAGTCAACGGAACCGATTGCGTCTCACTTCATTAAACAGTGGATACACGACACAGACTGTTTCTTGGGGTAAGTGTCTCATGCTTCCAACGACAAACGCGTCTGTTGAGTTCACCGCTCAATTACTACAATCAACATGATCGACGCACAAAGATTTTCTACGTGAAGTATCGTTGCGTTGTCCAGCTTGCACGACAGGAAGCTTTGCGTTCTTGGACTGTGCACTTTAATTAGTATGTGCCCGGCGAGACCACCAGCAGTGAACGAGTGCGCTCAACAGATCATACCGTCTCTAATTTTACTTTTCGATGGCTTGAAGAGGGCCTACGCAGCCAAGGTATTGGACACCGACGACGAGGAGAACGAGGATGACGACAGCGACATCGACGAAGGTAATTATCATCAGGCTTGCTTTCTCCAACAGCTTGCATTATTTTTAAGCAATCGTGACAATGGTCTTGCCATGTTTCTGATAGAAGTGTTATCATCGGACGAGGATGAGATCGACGATGCTAGTCAAGAATATTTGGAGAAGTTGCAAGAGAAAGTGTCAAGATCGTCCACGCAGCATGGTGGCTTCAATGTGTCGGGTGCGATTCAAGACGGTCATGGTGACCATGGATCGGACGATGACGGTGACGATTCAGAATACGATGCCAACGAGGAGACTCCTCTCGAGTGCTTTGTCACGCCTTTAGATTCGGAAGACACGAACCAGGACGAGTACATTGTCTTCAAAGAAGTTATGCAAAGTAAGCGAACGTTTCGTGCTTCTTCGACTTAGTTACACTTGAGATTGATTTAATTGACTTTTGCTCCTTTCGTTTCACTTTCAGATATCGAAAGAACAGATACTGTATGGTACAGAGCATTAACTGGTCAATTGACTTCAGAACAACAGAAGGCATTGCAGGAGATCATCTACTTGGCAGATCAACGTAAAGCAACTCTCGAAAGTAAACGAATCGAACAGAGCGGGGGTGAGTATCGATAAAAGTGAATCTGAAATACGATATAGATATATATTCATCCAGGTAAATTTTTGTTCGATCCGTTTTCTTTTAGGCTACGCTTTCCACTCGCAGACTGTACCTACGTCGTTCAACTTCGGTGGAACACCTCTGAGCCAATAAAGACTCCCGATCGTTTATATTTTTAGCTTAAGTAAGTAAATAAATTGCGAAGCATCCGAGTCGAGTATCCTTTAACTAATGCAATAGACGTCCCCACTCCGTTTGATAAACCGAGTTACTACATGCACATATACGAGCCAAATTAAACATTGAGAGCGCCTTTTTTTGTTTGTTTCTTCACGTTTTCCTGGCTTTCCATGACCATAGCTCGGTACATACAGCAATGGTAGCATCCTTTCGAGCGTTTGGAAATCCATTCCACGATGGAATCTGCGGAGAAGCACGCTTCTTCTCATAACACGCTAGTAAAACGTAATAATTACATTTCATAATACGAAAAAAAGAAAAGAAAGTATAATCTGAAGTACATCTAGAGAAAGTAGTAAATTTGTATTTTGTCTTGTCAAAGATATTCCTCTCTCTTGATCACCTATGTGTTTCGATTTCCAGATTCCAGGGAATATGTTCTGATCTCGATTTCCAAATCGTCGTGCTTCTTCGCCGAGCTCACGCGCCAAACCATCGTCCAGCGCGATCGAATCTTTTTTTTTTGTATGATAATGGAAATGATTGTGCGTGCGAGAATGGAACTGAAGGTATGAAAGGGACGAGAGAAAGAGAGCGAGAGCGTGATATACCGTGTGCATGCAAGAGAAACGGAAATAAGAAAGGAGAAAGTAGTTCGATCGCTCTTGAAGCGCTCGAAAAAGTGCCTTCAAAACACGCTCGACGCGGATGGGACCTAAACTTAAGGACCGCAACTTGGATCGAGGCTAGGACGCTTCTCTAGCTCGTAAGTTTCGTAAACACTGTACTAAAGTATAATAAATTAATGCTAATTAAAGAAAAAAAATATTTAATTCAGAACTTTCCAGCCTTGAAGCCATTAAAATCGATATAAATTTCACAATTGTAATAAAATTTTCACAAATACTATTAAATCCGTCGTGTAAAACAATGATTGTACATTATGTTTGAATTAAATCATATGTAAGAATTTGGTGTCATTCTGTAGAGTTCATGTCTGTGTTATTGCAGGAGAGTAGATTTCTAGAATGCGACAGCAGCTTCGTATAGCGGAGTGTCATTTTCTTCAAAGAGGATAAAACGAAGATTGAAATGCAGAATTGTTTTCCTTAACAGCCTTATATTCCACTTTCGATCGATACATAAATTAAGTTACGTGGTTTCCGATATAGCAGGATATATATCCGTTCGTGGGTGGAGTTACACTTACGAAAGGAGCTGCGACGATCGCAAATTGCAGATGCGTTTGCAAATCTCATATACACACACATCTTATATGTACATATCCCTTGTGATAAGACTGGCAACGATCGTGAGTATAGATATCCGTGATACCATTTCGAAATCAAACCTCAACGATCATAAACCATCGCAATAATTTTGATTCCATAGTTGCTAATCCGAATGCGATTTTGCAAATAAGTTTAAACCGCAATCACGAATATGCCTGCGAGAGAATTTACGTGACTTGTAACGAAAAAGCGTCTACTGTGATGCACAGCAGCGATATTGGTCATCACAGATACACGTTTAAGGAAACTTTTTATCAGCCGTTATATTCTACAGAGTGAGTTGCGCTGTAATTGTCTACCAATGTGAGTCAATGGTTACGAAACTTGCAAGCGTAAACGCAACCCCGATCCTCCGCCGAGTACTGAGTGAAGAGAGTAAACGAGATAGAAGAAAAGAAAAAAGTATCCCACAACTCCGAGAAAACAGCGCATCGGTGGTATTTCTACCGATGGTTTTTATTGACCAAAGGTACGAAGCACTCGATCAAGAAGACGCAGAGAGGCACGTCGACGGACCGAACGTAACAGACGAGAGTAATGCGTTCAGAGCTGGGGGTAGTTCTACTCTCGGTTTCTTCCTCAGTGTGTCTTCGAAGAAAGCGAGCGCTATATCACTTGAGACACCGTTCAAAGTAAAAGCAGCCGACACAGCCACCTCTCATCGCTTTCGCTACATTTTGTTCAAATGCTCTCCTGTTATTTTGCAACACCTCGGCAGCATCCTTATTCAGAGGATCTTCCGGATTTGGCTCCTAAACAGACAACAAGACTCCGTCGTAGCATGTAACTCTCGCCTTAAATGTACGCGACAGTATTATAACGAAGAAATTTCTGTTCTTTTAAATACCAGAAAGAGGTATTGGAGCCCATAAACGATAGAATTAATCGTAAGGACTGGTTTCCAATCTTCCCTTAAAATATTTAGACACACATTGCCGTCTAAGTCAATGTTAGGGTGATACACTTGTGTCTCGCACTTTACTTTAGGTGGCTCGTGCGGATAATTTGGCCCGACTTTAAAACTAAAGACGAATCTGCCACCCCTATAAAATCCCTGAAATAAAGAAGCAGAGAAAGTTTTCTTTATCAGGGGTAACACCGTTGTGTTATAAGTCTCACCTCATCTGGGCAAATAATTAGTTTAAAGGTGAGAAGATCGTCCGGATCAGGAAATTCTGTCCCACATGTTTTTGGAAGATTGAGCTCGTTTATGTCTATAAAAAGCAAAACATATGTTTCAGCAGTCTTATTTCCTATGTCAGCATAATTGTAGCCCTTAATCAAAATATTACAACTGACATTCAACTATCAAATTCGGTAGTACCCAAAGTATCTTTAAGTACAGGAAAGCATGTACAAAAATAATATTCCAAGATCAATGTTTCAAGGTCGTTGAAAGGTTAAAATTTTGTTTAACCAAAACACTATGTTCCTATTTTAAAAATTATAAGTAGCCTCAAAAACATTGTGTTTCAAATCTATTACAGACACTTTTGTTACATTTTGTACTTGTACAACCGAGAAGAGATAGTTTGCGGCGTCTTTCAAAAGTATATTACTATTATTTAAAGAATAACAAGAACAGGTCAAAGCAGTGGAGCGAACAGTGTGAATCAAACATTTTACACGTTTTAACATTTACGTAGCTGCACAGTGCAGAGATAAAAGAGAGAGTCTCAGTAAACTAGAAACACACTTTGATTATCTGATTCTAACAGACTCTACAGTAAGCCAAACTGTTAAACCAAGCGGCGCAATACCCAACAAATCCAAAGTTCGTGGTTTTAAATTTCTGCTAACTATCCTTACTGTTGAAATTTGATTCTCTATAAAGCTCTGGATAGGGAACTAAATATATAGCATTGTACGTGTAATGGCATAAGTCAAAGTGGAGAAACAGCAGATTGACTGTATGGAAATATGAAGGTTGTAAGGCTGAGGGTATGAGAACCTCGCAATATTTCCATACACAAATCTGCTGCAGCTTTTATGTTTTACAGTTTGCCCGTTAAGGAACGACAATAACGTTAACCGAACGAAGTAAACTGGCAGGAAGGCAATGAGGGGGTTGTCGATAAAACCTTTTGTGATTCTCAATTGTGCCGCGGATGCCTTCTTTTGGGTGCCAGGTTTCGGCGACTCGCCATCCTTTTTCGCCTGTTTTAACGAGAATAATTTGATCATGATAGAGTGGCGGTGCCCGGCGTGGAAGGCATAAAAAAAGTCTCTTCTTCCTCGAACGGCCACGCGTGCGGACTACGATGCACGCAACAAAACTCTCGTTTTGACAATGGAAACAACTACTGTGAATTTACGACTGATTTCACGTGGACGGAATGCAACCCGTTTCTGTTACCGTCACGGTACTGAGCAGCGTGGGGCGCAAATGCCGTACGGCGTAGATTATTTAGTGGTGGGGGAACGCCACGCGTGCGCGCGATGGCGCCGCGACGTCGAACCAATCAACACCAAGGTGGGAAACGAAATAACTCCAGCGCCAAGCCAAGCCAACTAGCCAAGTCAAATGCGGCCGCAGCTAACCAGCGTCGACAACCGATTCCCTGGCGACGCTGGTTGGACGCGGCCTCACTTGACTTGGCTAGTTGATTTGGCTTGACCGTGGCGCCGTTTCGTTTCCCACGTTGGCGTTGATTGGTTCGACGTTACGGCGTCATCGCGCGCATGCGTGGTGTTCCCCCACCGCTAAATATTCTACGCTTACGGCATTTCCGCCCCGCGCTGGTACTGTGGCTCCTATTTTTCATGTTGCACAATTAAGCGCGTACCCGAATTTATATGTACATACATAACGCAGGCCCAGCTTTAAGTCAATTTAATTCCTTTCAGTCTGACGAAAAGGCTCATTAGCGGCGCAATTAATGATCCACTTATAACGCCATGGAGCGCAAGTCGCACCAGTGCATTTTGCATCTGTTTTAATTCTATTCATAGTGTCTAAAAATGATGCATTTTTACATACTGTATCGAATCAACTAGACGCGATCTGTGAATATCAACCGTTACTAGCGTTATATATTTTGTACAAAGTGTTTCATCATTTCATGCAATGTAACATAAGCGGATCTCAATTGGAAATTGTTAGAGATAGCGGGAAATGTTGCTTTTCATATTTTAAGGCTCCTTAGAATTGGTTTTCGGTGCTTTTACGCCAGTGCGACAGGGAAATAATTGACCGACACGGTCGATCTAGAGACATTTCAGACTAATGTTATTATAATAATCACATAAATTTTATCAGGTTTAATGAATTTGCAGGGTATAGATATACGGGAGTACCATGCTCATAATTATAACAAACAGTGGTACTCTTCAATCTACAGTGATATTATTACAGAGAATTAGAACTGAATTGTTCGAATAATCGTTTTAAAACGTCTGTTCCATGTATCGACCGCGGAACGTTCTAGCGACCTAGCGGCAGAACGTGCGAACTGAAATGTTGAAAACGTTGCTATCACGAAAACTCGCACGGGTTTACAAGATCACATGACGATGACAGTGGAGATATTAGAAAAAGAGAAAGATACCGAGTCGGGCACTGTAGTTCATCGATTTCACCGCCAGATAGCCACAGCGGTTCTTGCTCCACGAACTGAACAAATTTTTAATACTCTTTTAAAAGTAATAAATATAATTGAAAGTAATAAAAGCGGTATAATACGGAATAATAGAAAATAAATCATACCGTGAGTAATAAGTACAAGAGAAATTGTCCGTACACGTATTTCGTACCGTTTGAATATGATTGGAGAACACTTATAACGATTTACGGTTCCACCAATCGTAATTTCTCGTTTGTTATTAGAGTACTTTTAGTCGAGAAGTGAAAATATCTCCCTCGATATCGCCCGATATACGAACAATTGTTTGATGTCGCAAAGGAAAATATATAAACACTATAGATGGTTCAATGTTCGTTTTAAGGCAGCGTGAGGTTTGGTGAGGTTTAACATCGATGGCTTGCGTTCATTGTGCGTGTTGCTTGTAACGATTCAAAGGGTGATAAAATAAGCTCTCGTGGCTCGCGTATTTGCTCAAGTTTGACAGTGAAACGAGGACACGATGGCTGGACTGCGGGACGAGATTTTGGCTGACTTTCAGGTGATCTATCCGGACTTCGCTTGATCGCTAATTTCAAACACAAATAAGACTTTTTAGGTTATGATGTATGCATTAATGACATTGATAATAGTTGGGATCTATGAGTATAACGCGACATTTCTCGACTTGTTTTGTCTCGAATCTGTCAAAATTCTAATGATGGCTGTGAACGTTTAAGAGAATTTCAGTAACATTCTATAATATTCGGTATTCCGTATTTTTAAATGTCTTTTCATGGATATGCTGGTTTCTTTGTCTTTTACACGATTTCTGTTTGAGTCATGAAAGTTTGTAAGGAAGGTTGCAAAGCTAGAGATGTGAAAACAGATTACGAACGGTTCTATCGGCTGTTACTTTTAAGTAGGCTTCAGAATTGCTTTTGTTCCGATGTTATTTAAAATAATTATTTGGTATTCGTACAAATGTATTTGTTATGCTCTTTTAGGGATGCACTGGTATCGACGATGTTGGTGACGCCATGAAATATTTAGAAGAATCAAATTGGGATTTATTGGTAAATGGTTTTGTAATTGTGCTGGCATAGAATTTTGTCAACATACTAATTGTATTAACGTACCATTATAGGCAGCTGTGAATCTAGCCATGCCTCGTGGTACGCAACAGTTACCTTCCGAAATGAGTCCAGATATAGAAATGATAGAAGAAATTGAGAGAATGCCTCATTCCTCTTCGTCTACGTCTCAGACAGTTCAGGAGCCAAAAGCCAATTCAAAAATGGACGTGGTAGAGAACTCGAAGCCAGGTACGAGTAAACCTAAGAATTGTGCGAAAGGAAGAATGCTCACATTCCATGTTAACTATCTTAGTACTGTTTATAAAATAAATCTGCCCGAGTTTTCGTGTCTGAGTAAGTAATCACTATGCTGCGTTTTATCATTACTTAGTAGCAATGATGTTGCTTCTCAAAACGAAACGTATTATTCGTAGGAGATCTCAAACAGCTTATATGGGAGAAGACAAATATTCCACCTTGCCAACAACATCTTCATGGATGGAAAAAAGTACCAGAGACGCTTTATACACCGTTACAATCATTATATCTACCCAAAGAAAACACTTTGTATTTGTCCTCGACAACAGAAGAGGTTGATGTAACGACTGATAAGTAAGTAAATCTGTGAGATCGTGTTTGGATGTTCCTATTCGCAGTTGCAGCACGTTTGTTATGCTTTCAGTTCAAGTTTGTCGGAGCATATGACTCAAACATACACCTTAAATATACAAGACGAAATACACAAGAAAACGTATAATTTAAAGTTTCTTGGATCGAGCACAATCTTGGACGTGAAGTCAGGTATTTACGCATTAATAGATGTTCCTGTTCGAAATCAACAGTGGAAAGGTTGGCCGAGTTCGGTGCAGAATGATAGCGTTATGCTGGCCCAAAGTGGGATTTCTTACCCAGAGCATGATCTCTCTGTTAATGAACTTCCTATGAAAGAGGAGAAGAAGGTATCATTGATAGTAACAGGATTGTACGGAGCAATTGAGTAACACTTAATTATTTGCAGGATGTTATAGACTTGGCTGGAAGCGACAGTTCGGTAGACGAGGCGGACGACGTAGAGGAATTTGATGTTCCCGAATCGTTTAACATTGAAGATGATATTTTTGTAGATTTCAAATCTACTAAAATTGAACGTCTTAGTGAGTAAATTTGAGCTCTGATAAGCTATCGACTAATTCGGCTAATATAAAGTAACGCGGAAATATCTATCGGATGAATGCTAAGAATGTTGATAGTGCCTTTCTTATAGTGCCAGAAAATGTAATAGATGAGACAATGGGTACGCTCCATTTTGCGGAAGAGTTTGAGAAACGATACGGGGCAGCACATCCAGAATTTTTCACTGGCAAATTTAAAGATGCCGTTAAAGAATCATGTTTGAAGCCAGCACGAGAGGTTCGATAGTAATTTAATCAGAAAGCACATCGAACAGTGGGGTATATGAAGTTTCATGCAATTTATATGATTACAGAGAAAGTTGTTGGCTGTGTATTTACATCACGATAATAGTGTGTTAACAAATGTATTTTGTACGCAATTGTTAGGGTTTGAAACAATACTCCAAGTCCTGTCTGCGAATTTCATTGTATGGGGTTGGGATATTACCTATGAGTCTAATAAGCAAAGGTATATGGCGGCATTGTAGAAGAAATTGTTTATTATCCTTTAATGATACGACGGCTGTTCTCTGCAACGAGTTGCTTTTGATTTACAGGTTTCTTTTATCTGTAAAGCAAACACTAGGATCGGTCGCAGCGTTAGCTATGAAAAATATAGACGTCGATACCTTGCCGGTTCTTGTGATTATAATGAGAACCAGATCTAATACAGAAATATTTACGACAGTTCATGGCAATGTGGGCGTAAATGAACTGTTAACCAATCTAATTCATGCTGTAGATGTATTTCAGGTAAAATTAGAGCACAAGTAATATTATTCCGCAAATCCGTTAATACATGTTACGTAATATTTCGTAGGAGCAAAGACGAACTGATATTGGAGTGGAGGAAGAAAGACAAGCTAGAGAAAAAGTGAAGCAAGAGCAAGATAGGGCATATCAAGAAAGCTTAGCCGCTGATAGGTAAACGGGAGATAATCGATTGATCGCTTGAATAGAAATAATCTTCCGCGATGTCTTGATTACAAAGGATACATACGTGCGTATGATTTTAGAGCGAAAGAGTACGCGAAGTATATGCAAGAGGAGCTAGAGAAGAAAAGGCAAGAGCAGGAAGAGAATGAGAAAGCGAGAAAAGAAGCTCACAGGCAGGCTGTGGAGTCGAGTTTACCTCCTGAACCACAGCAAGGAGCTGGCGTCGGTGTGTTAAAAGTAAAAGTACGACTTCCAGCTGGGAAATTCTTGGAGCGTAGATTTCAACCAGACACGCCGTTACAAACACTTCTTAATTTCCTCATTGTGGAAGGTTATCCTACAGAAGAATACAAGCTCCTAAGTAGTTGGCCTCGAAGGGATGTAAGTAGATGATGTAAGCATTTGAGTTCTCATTATATAGATATTTCCTTTATGTCATTCGCTTCGTGGACTTAAATGCGAATAATGAAAACCTGTGCACGCGAACCCGCCATGAGTTTATGATATTAGATTGAAACTTTTATTCGGAGCTTTAATCGAATTCAGAGTGGCTCCTATCTGTTCCAGTTAACGTCCATGGATTCGAAGCTCACTCTCATGGATCTAAAATTTTGTCCTCAAGAGACAGTAATTTTAGAAGAACGATAAGTAATTTGTTGTAATTAAATTAAAATGTAGGAATTAAGCATCGCAATATTCTGAAAGTGTTATTTATTTAACAAGTTTCGAATAGTTGTCAGTTAATATGAGTTCTGTTTATTATTATGTAACTACATTTTTATGCTGTAATTTTTCGTACTATTAATTCGTACGACAAATGTAGTTTTATATTATAAAAAGAGAAGTCCTTTCCATGCATGTGCATTGTGTATTTTAAATTTTCACGAATAAATTACATTCTGAGAAACCACAAACAAAAGCTGCCTTTTGTTTGTCGTTGCCGTGATTGCAATAAGTATAAAAAAAGTATATAGAGAAGAGTTTAATTCGTTGAATATATAAATGGAACTCGTAATAAAAAAAAATTATATATATATATTTTAAATAATGGCGAATCTCTTTGAGAACTTTTATTATAAATACAAAGATGCGGCAAATACAATATCGCGTTTTATAAGTTTAATTGCTTCGCTAAATTTATTCTCTAAATCCGTGTTTCCAATGTTCTTTGCTGCTTGGCACAATTGTCTAAGAACTTCTTCTAGACGGCGCATGCATCTTATAATTGAACCTAGATACGAATAAGAGATTAAATACAGAAACATAAATCAATAATCTCTGACGAGAGGAATTAAAGTTTTTTTTTTTAACGTACCTTCGAATATGTCTGTCATTTTGCAAATTTGTAAGAAGGTGGCGCCTTTGCACCATGCATACACAACGTCCATCAAGTACGGCTTGAATCTTTCCGCGTACGCGTCTTCATCCAATTCTAAATTAGCCTCGGTGGATACTTTTGCTATTCTCCGGGCCAGATCTTGCATCTGTCTAAGCGGGCCACTTAATTCCTCGGTGCTCTTAGGCATCTCGTTCGATTTGTCGTCGCAAACAAAGCAACTAATCAATGCCACCATTTGTGGAACGCTTAACGAATTAAATAATCCGTTGAAGATCATCTCTGTCATTAACAGCTCGTCCGCTCCATTAAGCTCGCACGCGACACGCCCTTTCAATTCTATAACATCCGCTGCTGTGCAATAAGCCATTCGTCGTAATACTCGTTTCCTACACTTCAACTCTTCCATTTGAAGGATCGACTTGGCACGCTTCAATTCCAGTTTGCTTTGTTTCAACTGATTAGCCAAGTCCTCTTTGTGCAGAAATTGTTCGTACAGCATGTCTACATTGGGATCCTGTGTTCAATCGACATAATAGAACTCAGTGCTATTATAATAAGTAGCAAACAGAAACAAGAAACAGTCTTTAGTTACCTTATGTAAAGGATGAGCGTACAGTCTTTCTTCCAGCACTTCGATCTTCTTAACGATATCTTTAAATGCTTCATCCTCTATCCGCATGTCTGTAATAGGATTCAGTAGCGGTGGTCCATCTGGAAATCTTTTTTTCACTTCCTGTATCGTTTTCAATACACTTTTCCTGTTATCAGACGGTCTTAGATCCTTCGGATAGTACAATCGGAGCGAGCTGATTTGAGAAATTAATGTGTGTACAACGGGAACCACTTCCACCTCGCCATCTTCTCCCTCGCGACAAGGTATCGGGCATCCTTCGCTGGACTCTTTCGAAATATAAAGCAAAATATCAATAACGATAACTGTGCTCTCTTTCGTCGGATTTTTAGGATTCTTCTTTTTAAAGTTCACGATGATACCCCAGTCGAACGTTTCGTTCTCGTTTTTCACCTGTAATATCGTTGTCAGAATTGTAGAACCCGATACATTTCGATTTGTAAATAGTACGTAAGTATAAGCGCATACCTTCACTAGCCTTCCAGGTTGTAAGAACGGAAGCAAATATTCTGGTTTCGTCAGGTATGATCTGAATTCACTACTAAGACGTTCAAGTTGTTCACGTATGTCATGGTAAGACGATATTTGGGTATACTTATCAATAGTCACTGCATTATACAATGTCTGCAAATCTTTCACCTCTGTAATAATTTGTAAGGGTAGTCATTTTATACCAAACTGTAACGATCGATTGTTAAATAAATAGTCTACTTACTGTTGTATAAATCAGGAATAGAGGCTTGATTCTGGAACTGATAGAAGCTCCTTTCAAGCATGTATTCCGGATTGATTTCTTCGACTCTCAGAAGATTCAGAACCATGTTGTACGTTAAATGAAACGCTGAATTGATAGGGTCGGGTTTCCCCTGTACTATCGCTTTACCAACAACTGGACTCACTTGCTCGTCTATCATTAATATTACTATTCCTTTCTCGTCCAAGCCTCTTCTGCCGGCTCGACCAGACATTTGTATGTACTCCCCGGACGTGATCCAACGGAAATCCTTGCCATCGAATTTTCGCGACGCCGTGAATAAGACAGTCCGCGCTGGCATGTTCAGCCCCATCGCGAATGTTTCCGTCGCAAACAGCGCTTTTATCAAACCCTCGCCAAACAATATCTCCACGGTTTCTTTAAGAATAGGGAGCAGTCCACCGTGGTGAATTCCTATTCCGCGTCTCAAAAGTGGTAATACATTTTCAACTTGCGGCAAGCGCCTGTCTTCGTCGCTGAGAACATCCATAGCATTATTAAAAACTTCGTCCACTAGTTTCTTCTCTTCTATCGTGTTCAAATCTAATTTAGCCATTTGCATCGCGTAAATTTCGCAGTCCTTTTTCGAGAAACTGAATATGATTACAGGCGCAAAGTTCCTCTCCATAATCATTTTCACCATTTTGAAGATATTTGTCTGCCCGGCGTTCGTCGCGCGAAGGCCCCCTTTGCGACCTTTCGTGTCGCCTTTAGCTGCGTCGCCGTGTTGCAGGCAAGCCATTGCTCTGTTAAAGTTTTCTTCTTTAAATTGTCCTGTCTCATCTACGACCTACGCATTAATAACCATCGATAAGTTTTTTGTTACTTTCCAACAGATCGTTCTATATTATATCTTACAAACCAAATGTATTCCATCCCCGCCAACGGGGAATATATAATGCTGCAGAGGAGTCGGTCTGTAGTCCGTATAAACAACGTGACACGGTTGTTTATGCAAGTGCGTAACCCACTCCACGAACTGTCGTGCATTAGGTATAGTAGCAGAAAGAAATACATAATGCACATTGTCCGGTAGTAATATCAATGTCTCTTCCCATACAACGCCTCTTTCTTTGTCACGCATATAATGAATTTCATCAAATATTACCCAACCAACTTCGCGCATCACCTGCAAACAAATTAAATACACTTTTATAATTATTATTACCACGATAATAATCGTTTGCGCAGTCTTAAAAACAAACCTCGGATCCCCTGTAAAGCATGTTCCTTAAAATTTCAGTAGTCATGATGAGAACACTAGCTGTTGGATTAATCGTAACATCTCCAGTTACTAAACCTACATCCTTGAATTCTTCGAAGAACTCCCTATACTTTTGATTACTCAATGCCTTTATAGGAGTCGTGTAAATCACCCTTTGCTTATCTCTCAACGAGCATGCTATAGCATATCTGTAAAATGTACAAATTAGTAACGAGCATACTGAGAGTCCTATCAGTATCTCACATTGCGATACGCACTCGCCGACAACAGTTTTCCCAGCCGACGTATGCGCAGAAACTAGAACGGACTGATTGTTCTCGATACACAATATTGCTTCCTTTTGGAAAGGGTCTAGTATGAATTTATATTCTTTGGCTGGTTTCTTCTGTTTACGCTCCAATGGTACGTAGTCATGATCTGGTGGAACTGCAACTTCGTGGGTGCACGATTCGATCGTTTCTATTGTATGTATTTTGATGCGCGGTGCTAAGTCATCTATGCTATTAGAGAAGAAAGTAAACATGTATAACTTTTAAATTTCCCGCTAAATAATCGTATACTGTGCTCATATTAAGCCTAACAGAGGTGTTGTTTAGAAATGATACCGAACGCTGCCTTACTTTATATCTTCCAAGACTGGATCCGGTCGCAATTTCTTGAAGAATGCTGCATCGGTATCGGTTTCATGCTCTCGTTTCGACCCACTCTCCGCTTCGCTTTTCCTACGTATTTATACGTTACGATTATAATTGAAGGCATTCTTTAAACTTATTTTAAGGTTATCTTGTGTAAAGCTTTCGGAAGAAACTTATCCTTACTTTTCGTTTAGCGGCGCACTCGACTCTTTTTGCTGCACCGGGGCCGGAATTACTTCTATTATATCCTCTGTTTCTTCGAAAACATCAAACAAGTCTTCAGTAAAATTATTCATTATAAACGTATATTATATTTACAATTAACCACAATTTACACAGCTTGCCATAAGGTTAATGTTTACTCCAATTTACACCGTCTTTCAACATTGTATATCGAATATCGAATATCGACTTACATCGAAGGCACTATCGAGCACCATTCGACTTTAGCTTCCGATACTAGTTCGAAACTTTTCAGTTAACATAGAGGTTACTTCGGTTACTTCTTCACATGGCGTGCATCGCCTTCCGCTGCAATTTCTCTGTTTCTTAACTGTGCATGTTAATCTTGATCCAAATCGATGCATTAATACAAATCGCAAAAGGTACGGCAAGTTCCTAAATGGCAGAATAGTTCCCTTCAGTTAAGAATGCGCATGATCCAAGTGCAAGGCTGTCGAGTGTTATTTTCAAATAATTCTTTCGCGATTCATTGTTATGCCTCGCAGAAATGAGACAGCAACTCGCTACCACCTGCAGCTACGATCTTCCAACATCAGACGATCGAGTTACAATCGTACATACAATCTCTGACACCTGCATGAACCATAAAATAATCATAATCCATAAAATTGTCTCAGATTCTAAAGAGACGTCAGCACCGACGTCATCTCCTGTCCACCCCTGCACCAGGAAACGTTCTCGAATCAGCGAAATCGAATGCAAACGTCGCGGATCGAGCGCGGGAAATTTAAGGAGCACCGTAAAAGGTACGAAAGACGCGAGAAAATAAGTTCTGCAATCTTAGTAAATAAATTACTAAATATCTCGAGTGCCCCCTAATTAATTTGGATAAACCGAGGTTCAATAGTGGGATCAGCGGAATCGACGAATGGTGGGGGAAGCTCGACGCAGCCGGACGGAGCCCTGGACGCGACGGTGGGGGTTAAGGAACCCGCGAGCGGGACTTTCAGTTTCTTTTGGGCGTCCGCGAGTGTAACATTGTGAGTGTAACGGTCGCGCTGGCACGCGCGTGAAAGTCGTTGGCTCCCGGCTCGCCCAGCCTCCTCCACGCGCAGAGGCAATCGCAACGAGGAGAGGGACAGAGGCACAGGCACAGGTACTCGAACATGCGTAATACGAACTTCATTTAAAGCTAAGTGCGATTAACCGTGCGAAATATACGGCGACCAAGTCATATCGCGGGATATTGAATTTTTCAGCGAACAAACCATTGCCTTCGTACGAACATTGCTGAAGACACTCTTACCCTAACGCACTCTCTACTTTTACCTTCTACGGGATAGATAACCTTCAATCTTAGACGTCCGTGGTTAATGTAAGATCCAGTCTTGGTTGATGTTAGTTTTGCTCTTGAATTGAATTAATATTGTCAGAGGTTGCGTGTAATGTATAATTGATGGATCAATCTCGAGATCTTATCGAAAAAGCCTCGCTGATTCTCTACAGAAAAGCTATTAACTAGATTGTACTTTGCAGAGCGAATGTATCGATAGGTTCAATGCGTATAGCGTGTATGTTTAGATTTAGACGATAAATCATGTTCGTCTCGCCGCGACAGCACCTGCATTACTACATCCGCGGTGACGCGGAGACATCAACGCGTGCATTGCACCTGACTAGTAATTTCAAGAACATAATTCATCTTTCGTTCCACAGGTTTGATTTATAATTTAGCGAGCAGAGGCCTAAGATGACTCAGGCTTGGCTCGAAAAAGTCAATGAGTTCCCTTGCACCTTCATTCTTAATTCCGAATGCTTAATCTCCGGATAGTAGAGTGGGAGCTAGCGTGGCCCACTCTATTATTCAGAGATTAAACATTCGGAATTGAGGATGAAGGTGCAAGGGAGCGCATGTGACTTTTCGATGCCAGGTCCGAGTGTGGGCAGAGTGGGAGCTAAGATGACCCACTCTTCAGAGCTTAATACATTACGTCCTACTCTAATTTTTACGCTGAACCGCTCGGCTCTCAATTAGTGGCATTAACCAGGGCCCAACCCACACATTTATCCTCCCCTCGAGCAGCTATGTACTCTGCCACTGTCCGTTATCGAATTCTGAATTGCAGATTCTTGATTTTTGAGAATGCAGAGGAGTCGACGTGTCAAGGACCGAGTAAATTGAATATACAATTTATTAACAACACTTTACACAAATCTCCTCGCCGCCAACTGTATCTTGCATCTGCCGAATCGACTTGGACTTGACCTTACTCAACCACCTAATGCTTACGCTTAACATCTTTCCCCGTCTTGCGAAATATAGGCGACAGCGTACACCCGGCAAAAGGGGGCGAAAATCGTCAAGGACAATAGTAGCGAGGAACCCACGCACACGCATATTTATCGAGGAGGGACCAGCGGAGTATTTACGTCGCGCGACCCTCCGTGGTAACGAGGGTTGCGAAACGACGCGCGTCTCGACAGGATGGCCATATGTTAGAGCCGAAGGACGAGGATATAAGAACACGAGACGATCAATGGTCTTCGAGTCATCGTGCCGCGGGTCGAAAAGTCAGGGTCTGTCCACAGTCGATCTTTCTCAACCGCGGTGCTCGTCCTCTACGGGAATCCTGGTCGTTCACTTTCATGATCCGGTTGATCTTCGCTCTTTTCGTAGCTTAAAATCGGTCGTTTCGCCTCGCTGTCGCGCTCCCCTGGTCAGGCGCCACCGCAACAGCCATCCAGGTCGTTGCGAATGCGCCTGAAACGTAAAAATCACCGCGGTACGCGCAATTAATCAGAGTACAGCAGTAGCGCACTCAGGATTTAATCTTGAGGGAGCCGAGTTGAAGGGATAACAATATTCTCAATCCAAATTCAATAAAATTCATTAAGAGACTATAAAAATTGATTTAAAGAATAAAATCCAGTTTCTTCTCTCTTTACGAAGCTCTCGATTTTTTTTCAGCCGTGGTTACATTAATTTCCTTTTTCCTATTTCTTTGGGGGCTGCCAGGGCCCCTTGGGCCCACTCTGGGTGCGCCACTGGAGTACAGTCGAAATGTCGTTTATTATTATTATTATTAAATTTTCAGTCAAGAGTGACATCCTCTGTATCCGTTGAATATGTAGATGCCACGCTCAGTGACGGCAGTTCTCCACAGAAAGATCATAGACGATTTATGGGACGAATTTGCCCACGCAGGTGGCGCGCGAATTACCATTCTGGTTAAGGATTTAAAGCGGTTACATGCGCTTATTAAAACAGGTAGTCGTTCAAGGTACACAGTGGAGCATTCTGAGTTTGGTAGGGGAACGATGAAGGTAAACGGAGGCGCCATATAATTTAGTTTTGCTCTGCTGATTGTTGCTTCGCAGTAACGGTCACCACTTGCCGCGTTACCGCTCATTGTTTTCGCCGAGACCGATTCCAAACACGCTCAGCGATGTCGAGCAACATCCAATTGTGTCTACCGTCGTCTCCTATTAGTCGGTACTGTGCGCTGGCCATTATCCTTCTGATATCCGAACGAATGGGTTACTTAGAATTGCAGCGAGTAATAGAAATAGATGGGCATTCGTGGGATTAGTGACTTTAGAATCAAAGAATTGAAAGTGCCGTCCAAGAGCTTGTTAATCACGCTCCGAAGAATCTCTTATCAGTTTCTACAAGATCCTCCTGTGCCACTTTTCATTCGTACAGACCAGCTCGTACACCCACACCAGAATTTCACCGGCTTACTTTGTACTCCGCGGTCTTTATTATTCATTCTTAATAATACCTACTTGGACATCGACGTTTTTAATTCAAAGCTGACCTTCGCGCAAGATCGCCCGACTTGTGCACACACCGTATCCTTAATTCAGGCGACTAATAAGCGACTCGTCTTCCGCGAAGGAAGAATCCTTTACTATTGACAATTGCAGTGTACAGCAAGCACTTAAACCTAAGGAAGTTGAATCATCGGTGTCTCTTTGAATAAATAACGATCGAGGCACGTACTTAAGCGCGGGCCAGCATACTGACGTAATCCGCAGGCATACACGCTCATTGCCGCGAAGCAATTGTTATTTTTGTACTTTCTCTGGCGAAAAGAAAAGCGTATATTTGCCCCGTGGACGTATCGAGCCCGGCCGCGTGTAGCTTATATACCTGCTCGACCGTATACGAAACATGAATCTGCGATGCATGAAAGTTGCGCGCCTCGCCCAGGGCTATTTTGCCTTTCTTGCGCCTCCGAAAGAAAATTCTCTCCGCCGGGATCGCGCATGTATCCCTGCCCTACATATCGGCAGCCTCAAAATTCAATTTGCGCTCGAAACGGCCGAAAAACGCTGCGCACCGAGCGGCCGCGGTACATGCACCATGCTTAAAAGAAGCTTCTTCGACGTGCGACTTCAAAAGCCCACGCGAAATTCGTCTAGTAGAATCCACGTTCGACGTCCCTCGGAGCGCATGACTTTGCGATCCCGGGATTCCTGCAAATCATTCCGTCGCCAGGAGCTATCCAACTCCTCGGTTATGAATTTTGTAAAGGAGTGGACCTAGACGGTAGAGGCGGCGCTTGGGTCTCTCCGATTAGAAATCACGGCACCGGCCGCTTTCGATACCGTGAAAGCGGTCGCGTGAATCTTTTCGGACGGGCCCCTTGGATAGGCAAGAAGTTGGCCCGGTGGCGTAGCGCGTCGTAGAGGAGCAGGCGCAACGGGGTCGGGTGGCGTTTTATTTTCGAGCCACCAGGCCCGAGCACGTTTTCGCGGGACGGCCCTGAATGAGTGCGAGTGAAAGTTCGCGAGTCAAATATTTTTCGCGGCTCCGTTTCGTGGACCGCTCCGATCTTCCTATCAGATAACTCCTCTACGACGCTTCGCCACCTCGCCTCCTCTTTAACTCGCTCCCTGACACCCTGCAGCGAGCCGGGCTCGACGATCATTGTCCTTTCTTACAATTTGTTCGCACGTAGTTGGATGAAAGGACTTCCTCGCGCACCGCTTGATGACTCCAGCGCGTAGGTACTACATCCTGTTTCTACTTTCTAGATGGCCTCCCCTCCCTCTGGCCCTGCGATTTACTTGCGATCGATAAGACACCTGCGACCGATGCTCGCTCCCGGTGTACCGCGAGGACTATGTAACCGATCGGAGCGGCGCGATTAAACGGTGATGGATGATACCGATGATTGCTCGTCGCGCGTAGCCGATACGATTACTCATCGCTATACTCCATCCCGCGGTGGCTTTTAGAAAGGATCGGGGGGGGGGGGGGAATAAAGAAGCAAAATTCGGGAAAGGGGTCACCGGCATAAATTACAGAGAAAGCGAGGCGGTGCAGCGGCCGCTTCGTTTTCGGCAAAACTTTTGTGAAACAAGAGCGGATAGACGATCGGAAGCCTGGCGTATCAGCGGGCCTCTCGCGGCCCGACGTAATCCCGTCCATTCAGTAATGTTACCTACCATTAGCGTTACCATAATCGATCGCACAGTGGCGTACGCCCGGCCACTGCTTCTTTCTCCGCCCTTTAATTAACCGCCTGCTATATCGGGGAGGGAAAATCAGCTGGTTGCGTAACAGAGCGTTTCTATGTAACGATCCCTATCCCCCGCGTAATATCGAGCTTGTGGCTCTCGCGAGTCGCATTCTTCTCCAAGCACAGGACTTTTGTAACGTCAATCGACATTCCAGGGTGCACCGTGTGTAATACGTGAACATCGAGAGGAGCGGGGCTGTAAGCGACGTGAAAGTGGCCTGCTGGAAGTGGCGGAATGCGGAGTGCCGGGCGCTACGGCCTGCGCGCCGATCCACGGTACTAGGTAATTGGAGTACCACGATTACCTGCGTGTAACGCGACGAGTAAACAGGGTACTTCGCAAGCATCGCGCCGTGCCCCGGTCCCTTCGCCCTAAGCCACGCTCCTGGATCCCCCCCCCCCCAGCGCTCGGGATTAAGTTTCGCGCGGGAGTGTCTGGCGCTTCTCTTCGACCTAATTACCTTGCCTAATTGGAGTACCGCGTTTACCCGCGATTCGCGGGGCAAACGAACTACCGCGGGACTTAGTAATTACGTCCGAGTCATTCCTGCGTCGAATAATATCCCCGGCACCGTTTTGCGGATATTATACTTGCCACTGAGACTTTTTGTCAAGGGATTTTCCTGTGTCTGGAAAAGATCGATGTTACCAAGCCGAGCTCCTTTTGCGAGATCCCTTGATATAGAATTTCAGATGCATTGCGCAGTGTTCGCCATTCGCGATGATGAAATTACACACTCTTCTCACGCGCTCTGTAATATGTTGCCATAGTTGTTGTCTACAATATAAGCAGAGTTTTTTCAAACACCGAGGAATTATGTACGTACGCGATTCCGAGCGGAGACTTTCCTACCGCTGATGACTCGGTAAATAAACTCTCCTAGGCGTTCTTTAAATTTGCGATGAAAGCGTCGCCTCGCAAACTTTCTTCTCGTTTCGGCGTGCGTGCGTAAATATACATTGCCGGGCTTGCTAATCCCCTTAGGCGTCCGAGAGCTGTTCCAGACTAATCCCATTCAAGGGAGACCGAATCCGCCGCGGGTGTAGTTATCAGATTCGCTTTTAAAAGTACGTTACATATCTCGCGTTGTCCGCAGTCTGGCAATGAAGATAACATCGATGGCTCTTTTAAACGGGCATTACTGCAGAAATATAACATTACCCTACATTCTTGCCGCGGAATGTCCTGGATAACGTAATACCTGTTTCGCGTTGTCCAATTTCTTACGTGAACATGACGAATGTGAAAGCGACCTTGAAACGTGGATCATCCACCGCGTCAATACTAAACGGGGCCCGATGGGATACCACGAGCAGACACGCTCCTCCGCCCGTTAATAAAACAGAAACCCCCACCCTCGGTCCTCAGGGAAATCGGAGATTCGGAAATCGTGAGGCTACGTCGCGTCGCGGCCGGCCAGTCGGACGGACACCGAATTAGAATTACAAATCCGTCGAGCGCCGAGGCGAGAGCCGCTGGAAACGAAAGGATAGCGTTAGAGTGACGAAACGGCTGCTTATGGCCTCTTGTGAAATCTAAGCTGGCGATAATGAATCGATCCCATCCCCCTGGCATTTAGAGAAGCATTCCCTTTTCATTAACGCGCGCGGCAGCGTCATGCTCGCGAGGCGATCTTGCCGCCTCGATGTCCCCGTAGCGTAGCGGTTGTTTCGATTGCTATGCGAGACGATCGCCGAGGATCGCGAGCAGGGGAACGAAGGCGCCTCTCTCGAGCCCCGGTTGCGCCACCTTGCGCGTTAGGCCACCGAATCTAGAAGGAGGGACAGGCAACAAGGCGAGAATACAATAATCTCGCTCGATTAACCCGCGATATCGCGTGTATACGCGGCTGATTACGACACCTATGGCTTCGTGTGCAAAGACAAAGGTGGAGGAAAACGCGCGTACCTGGAGGGGGAGCAGGAGGACCGGTAAGAGGGTCCCGAGGAATCCAGGTTGATCGTCGATCAGAAATCTAAAAATAAGCGCATGCAGATGTACAGCTGCTAATACGATTACGGGGCATCATCGATGCGGTCGCCTCGCTTTTTAGAAACGATAACGACTGCTTCTTCGGCCCTTCGTATCACGCAGCTCTTTCCCCACGCGTTTCATTCTATCCTCGATAACAAGAGACGCATTCAGGTAGTCCCATTTAATTGCCTCATACCGCGCGAGTAAAGCAGGCCACCTGACGCGCGCGGTTGCGAGGCGATTGCTCTTCCACAGGCGCTACGGACCCGTGCTTTATTGTTAGGGAATACTGAACAGCGTGCAGCTAAGAAATCTTGCGTTATCGGACTTGTATAATAGCACAAAAATTTATAATGAAAATCTGTAAGTCAAACGATCTTAAAATGCACTAAAAACTAAAAGATAATTCTCTGCTTCTACTACTATTACGATGGTGATATGTCACTTTAAAGAAAATCGTGGGACCGGATATTTCATAACAGGACCCGATTCAATTTAATTCAGAATCAAGCCTCGAAATGAGATATGAATGAAAAACGATGAAATATCCTGCTCCGCGATTTTCTTTAAACTGGCATATCACCATCGTAATTGTAAGAAAAGAATTTGCAAGAAAATAATTATTTTTTAGTTTTCAGAGCGTTTTAAAATCGTTTAACTTAATTTTTTTATATACTTATTTTCCTAGTTTTTAATGTTTATAACAAAATTTAAGTTATATATATATTTTTTATTTTTTTGTTCATAATTTTGTATTGTCACCCAAACTACGCACGCCTGCAAAGTTTCAAGTCTATTGTATAGGTGGAAGTGGGTTAAAATTGAGTTTCTAGATTTGAGCCAAACATGATACAAAAAGAGGGTCGAAGTTAACAAGGGGAGAACACCATGTGGTAGACACCGATTTTGATGAGCTTTGGCACGATGGATTATTGGTAAAAATCGGACACCAATTTACTTATTTTCGACATAGATCCATCGTGCCAAGGCTCGTCAAAATCGGTGTCTACCACATGGTGTCCTCCCCTTGTAAGTAGAATCGTTTAATAATTGGTCTTCCTTATATTCCCATCTGCATACAATTAAGAAAAAATTGGTATCTTTCTTCATTATTTGGACGCGTAGAATCGGTCTAAAGTGATACCAAGTTTGTCCGTTTATTTTGACAATGACTTTCGGTGAGCGAAGCTTCTACCGCGAGGTTGCGAATAGCTTGATTAATTAATAGCTTGTCGGTTTGATTTGCAGCGGTACGAGTGCATCGAGAAGGCAAAGAGGGACGCTAAGATGTCGGTGAGGAACAAGAGGCTCGAGAATGATAGCGTGCGGCGTTTAGCCCGCGACCGATCATTCTAAAAGAGCATGCAGCGGTGGTTATTGGCCCTGGACGAACCTGCGTCTAACCCATGCGGTAGCACCGTCATCAACCACGAACCATCGGGGTACAGGCACTATTAGTAAATCCTACCCGCCGGGCTGATATCACGCGAAACGTCCCCCCGTAATCAGCTTCGACGGAAAAACGACGCTTCGCCTGCATCGATTTCGATATTTACACTCTGTATAATTATTGGAATTAACGTTTTTTCAAGCAACATTTAAACACAGGCCTCGTGTTCCATCTCGCCAGGCAATCTTGATAATCGAAAGTCCGAAGATACGCGATTGTAAAAGGCGCTAGAAATTCAGCGTTAAACACTCCAAGGTGACTCGCTAATCGCCAGGCTGTTTCGCATGACATATTGCCACATCGGTTCTCGACAACGTATCGAAAAGAACGATGCACTTACGGCTAAATAGTTAATACAACAGCCCGAGTAATTCTCCACTTTCTCACAGACAGACGCGTATGCACGAGCTCGCGTTATTAGATGCCACAGCGATTTGCACGCGAGGCAGTGTGCTGGAAGGATGAAACAGATGTAGACGTAGACTGTGTATTAAATGTTGCGATGATAACGATAACAGATCTGTTTAGACCTAAACGCTACCCTCTAGACTCTCTCGAAGCTGTAATGGCTTTCAAACAGTGGCGTACCTTCCAAATTTCACGTTCCTAGGTTAAACGGTTTGAGCTGAGCGTTGATGAGTCAGTCAATCAGTCAGTCTTCTTATTTTATATATATATATACATAAAATCCAGTTTTCTTTTTACAAAGCCACTTCTTTGGGGTACAAGGACCTTAGCCCCCCCTCTGGGTGCGCCACTGCTCTCAAAACTCACTATGATAATGCTTTCTATCTTCTTTCTGAAGACTGAAAAGAAAATACACATTTTTCGCTTTCTATCCTACAATTCTGTGCATTCGTAAGACGCTGTACGTTGCTAATTGGTCGCAGGTGATACTGTTGGACCGTATCAGGGGATGCTGGAACGCGGGAAATTCTGTTCCAGTGCCGCGATCGCAACGGCCTTGGCAGTTTCAGCCGGGAACCAGAACAGCAGCCCCGACGGTGACGGTATAAAGCTGGCCTTACATCTACCGAACGAGCGATACGCCTGCAATCCCGACAATCTGTACGCGGTGCCTAGAACCGACCTGCATGAGGCGGAATGGTAAAGTGCTCGTTCCCCGTCAACGGACCGTGAAATTAAAAAGTGGACGCGACTTGCGTAATTGCCGCTGGTCAGCCGAACGAACCTGCGCTAGCTTGGTACTTTTGTCGTCAGCTTTCGCGCTGTCGGAATCGTGCGCCGCTCCAATGCGATGGAGAGATGAGGAGCGGCTGTCCGGTATAACCCAGGAGCAGAATGGGATATTAGAGATTACTAGAACGAAGTAGCATCCGGGTCTTCTTTTTCTTGAAACGAATAATTTTCATCTGGAAGTTTAGTCACTGCTCTAATGGAACACATAATTATACAGGATAGAGCCTGACTCGATAGACGCCGAGGTGTCAAGATTCGTAGCCGACTCGACGACAACGACAACGCGTAACAATCCGAGAAGATGCTGCCGAACCTCGACCAGTTCCGGCTACTCCAGCCATTCCCCGCCGTTGTCCGCTGGCTCTTATTCTTGTTACGCGTCGGCAGCCCCTGGCCAGAGCTTTTTTCGAACCGTGCCTCTGTCGATGAAAGACCAGTTCGGTGGAGGGCTCGCTGTGATCCACGAGAGCGAGGCGATCCCGCGCCCGATCTGGCCGTCTGCATTTCCCAGCCCCCGTGACATTCACCATGGCGACGAAAACCCCGAATACGATGGTGAGCATTGGTATTCCGAGTGCATTACGGGTGGAAGGAATAGGAGGTGTGAGGTGCTAGGTATTAAAAATCTGTCCTATGTCAATTGCTACTCAGAGGATCCTATCAGTTCAAAATACCTCTTTCATCGATTCTTCAATCTCTATTCTGTATTCCTTCCCTCCGACGATACAGAACGAGCCACAGAGCTTCGCTACCTTGATCTACACGTAGGAATCGGTGACGTAATATTCCTACGTGTTTCGGGAGCTTCGGAAAAACAGAGCCACGGAGCGCCGGGAATCGAACCCGAGCGGTCCGCGTGCCGATCGGCAGCGTTTGCCACCACGGCTAACACCGAATCTCCGTGGTCCTAAGGGACTAAAGCCCGGGCCCCTTCTTATGGCATGGGGTTCCTGATCCCAACTACATACTTTATAGTTCCTCTGTTTAACGCTGACGAGTCACTAGTTTCTTCCGAGCAATAATGTCTGCGAGCTCTGTAGCTCGTTCTAGTAGAGTTTGCTCGCGCCTAGGAAACGCCCCTGGTTGACTAAGCACGATTAAATGTTACAATTCACCGGTAGCTTTGTACGCGTGCTGCGGATGCGGTTGCGCGTACGCCTACTCGTACTGCGACTGGGATTGTGAAAACTCTGCAGGCACATCGGCCCGCGACGTCCTCCTCGAATTATCTCGAACGCTGAACTCTGTGATAGAAGGCGAGACCGCCGTGACGCCGGAGGAGATGTTGCACAATATCTCGCAGAAGGTCGCCCAAGGGATCGGACTGAAGGGCGGTATTTACGAGTACGTTTACCACAACTCGTCCTTCTTGCCCGGCAAACGGCCGTTGCCGAGCGAGCAGAACGGCAACGGCGGCGCCCCGTCCGCGAGGATAAATCCGGTAAACTCGAAGCTCTACAGCAACGCGCGGCACTTTTACGTGCACAACCCGGCAGCCTGGTACACCTCCCTATGCACCTGTGAACACGCTCACAGATATCTGTCCACGTCGTCCACGTCGTCGAAGGGTGACGAGCAGCCGAGAAAGAAAGAAAGCTCGTGCCCGGTGTTCCTGGTGGACGATCAGCGCCGAGGAACGATACCGGCGGGGTCAGCGCCGCGGAACGATAAGAGCATTTCCGTATCGCGCGTATGCAAATGCTCGAGCCGGTCGGGCCGCCGTGTCCAAGGTGCGCAGAGCGCGTACGCGAACGGTTGCATCGGGGCCGACGCGAAGGAAACGATCGGTATGAACGGAGGGGCCAAGCAGAATCGAAGCAGGCTCGTTCCCAGTGAACCAGAGTACGCGACGGTGAGTCCATCGGCCGTAATTAAAACGTAGACTTTATTACTTTTTGTGTAACTCCGACGCTTGATCCATTGTTAATGCGTACGAGACGATGCATCGCGAGCATTCGTGTTTTCTAATGTGGAGGATACGCTTCGTGGGTCTCTCTCCATCGACCGAGTCGATTTTTGTAAATGTCAATGTAACCAACGTATCAAGACCGATGTTTCAGCAGCTGGAGTGCAGCGACGGCGGCTCGTCCAGCGAGGGTATGGTCGTGGCGTCGGGCAAAGGCGACTGGGACCGTCGTGTGCGAGGATTCGCCGAGGATCTAGATTTCACGCTGGACGTATCCCATGCTGAACGGTTGGGCCGAGCGATCGCGCGATCCAAACGGAAGCGACAATGGTGCAGAGCTCTGACCGCCTTCTTCGGACTAGTCTTCTTCGTTTTAAGTGTCGTCGTTGTCTCATTGTCTGTGACGAGAGGTCGTAAAGTATTCGGAAGTATGTGAGACCATCGGTCCGCGAGTCGATTTCTAACGGTACGAGGAGTAGTTAGTTGGACGTTATGGTCGATGATCGTGCCGATTCGGGCCATGTTCAGAAAGACCACTTCTACTCTGAGCGGATAAATATTGGCTACCCGATGTCGCTCCCCTCGTTATGAACAGAATAGTTCTCTATTTGACAGACAGTTAAGGCTGCACCGAACTGACGCTCCTGATAAGCACTCAGACTATCCCCCGATACCTTTCGCCGAATGGTACTTCCATGTACTTCCATCTGGAAGACAAACGGCTTGCGACTGTAGGTTTCGTGGAGTATACATCACTTATATGCGCCACGCCGGCGCCATCTCAACGAACGTTAAAGCGTACTCAACAGCTGTTAACAATGAAGATCCGTTTAGAGGTCTCCACGATCATATGTCTAGCTTGAGTGGCCAATATTTTCTGCCTCAAGTGTAATCGAGTCATTCAGTCAGAACGCTCTTGTAACGGTTATTATTGTAAAACCACTGACTGACACACTCTCGCTTTATGTATTTCTCAGTACCTTATACAGTTAAGTGAAATTAGCAGGACTTGGACCCTGTTAGCAATATCTGGCTGTGACCATGTTCTTATGTGTATGAATATTAATATACAATATATACCCTGATCAAATCGTATGAAATGGCAATTACGTGAAAGTCACATAATCCATAAAATTCTGTATAAATGAAGAAGGGCGAAGCTTCGCTCTTCCCAAAACGCAAATTTGCACGACTAAGTAGTTGCAGCATCAGTTTCATTCGATTATTCGAACGTATTTTCATATCTTGAATGCAACCGGTCATGTGCGCATGCTCGTAAAATCTTAGTGTGCCACGAAACTTGCGATGACAACTGGATATTGACAAAGGCCCTAAAACACAGCGAAGAACGATAAATACAAAATTTAAGTTTCCGCGATATTACCGACCCGTTGTTGTTTCGTTTTTATGCGTAGAAGATCAAAACAAATCGATATAAAATTAAAGGTTGAATCTATATTGCTTGTCTCTCGACTTAACTTCGAGGTTATATTCTCACTTATTTCGTTTCGTATTGTCATTTACCTATTTGGAGTAATCACGAGGGAAGTATCTTCCGTTAGCCTAAGGTGAAGTTTCTAACCTTGCTTGCATTAAAAGAAGAATAGGTTACTGCTCGGATGTAAATCTGTAATAGTTACTGAACTATCAAACTGAGAATATGTATTTTTCTAGGTTCTCCAGTAAATTCTCCTAAAATGGTATGTGTACCATGCGTAGCTATACCCATATTACTCATTATATGGAGATTCCTGATACAACCGTTGTTATTGAAATGGTGGCAATTTAGAGGTAAACAGAAAGACGTTACAAAAGGTGAACAGCCTCCGCAGTTGGTAAAAGAATGTACAAATGGAGTTTGTACGTTATCTTGGAAGAAGAATCAAAGTGATAACAAAACGGATTAAGAATTATTGCAATAAAACCTAATAAAGAAGTTATTTTGTATTTTATAACATCTCTTTAAAAGTACAACACAAGTAGAGTTATTCAGAATTATGAATGTATTAGTAAACTTTCTGCAAAAATTTATCGTTATTGTTACACACCGATCGGTGCAACATTCGCTAAGAAATAAAAAAAAGTATGTCGTGCATATATACACACACACACACACACACACACACACACACACACACACACACACACACACACACACACACACACACACACACACACATATATATATATATAAAAACACTTGCTTTTATTTGAGAAGTACTTTTAAAATCATTTGATAATTGTACATTTTATGATACGTATAAGTCACATGTTTTTATCTTCAACCAAATATAAAAGTAAAATTTTGATGGACACTTCGAACTTCGCCTAATTTGTTTCTGTCTTTTATGATTCATAATAAACGCACTCGAAACTTAAAAAGAAATGTTACATAATCGAAAAGCGCGTAAGTGTGTCTGTAAATGCTATTTATTAATTTAACACTAAGTAAATGATCTCAGAGTTTCCAGAAATATTATGTATCTCAATATATGTGTACTCGTAATTAAAAGCTTCGGTACCACTAGTTCACTTACACGCATATGTCACATTTAAACTATAAGAATATTTCCTAAGTAATAGTACATAGCATAAAATATATTAAAAACGTCACGTTTTTCAAGAGAATTGAAGCTTCGATCAACAATAAAAAAAAGGAGGATGGTCTGTTCACTGTTCCAAAATACAATATGTATCATTCAACAAATACTCAGGAGTTAAGGGAATATTCTTAATCTTCAATGAACATTCCTAAGTTCGACTTCGAATACGAGTGTACTGTTGCCTGGAATGACCGGTGGTGAACCCCTCGCTCCGTACCTGCAACATGTATGTCTTGGGTGAGAAATTCAATTTTTGAAACTTATGTGAAGAGAGCTTACCAATGTTACGAGTAAATCTTTAATTTATAGATAATGGTACATACGCCATTGCGGGTGGTATTGTGATTCTCCGCTTTCCACCGACTTTCATTCCCGCGATACCAATATCCCATCCTTTGATCACTTCGCCCTTTCCGAGTCTAAACTTAAAACCTTCCCCTTGGGTCGTAGAGTCGAATTTCTTTCCATTCGTGAGGCGGCCCACGTAATACACAGACACGAACTTTCCAGATTTCGCAGGTATACTGTTACCGACTTTTAATTCCTCTATTTGCACTCCACCTTCCACCACTCTCTTTTTCGGCTCGCTTTGAGCATTCTGGTCATTCGATTGCTGTTTCTCTCCTTTGCTTTTTTTCTGTTGTTTATTTTGCTGTTCCTGTTTCACTTCTTTCCCATTTACCAATTTTTTCTTATCCTCCTTTTTCTTTTGCTGTTCCTGCTGCTGCTGCTGCTTATTCTTTTTCTCTTTCTGTTGAGGCTTCGCTACCTTCTTTTCCTCCTCTTCTTCCTCCTCCTCTTCGTCCTCACCATCCTCATCTTCGCTGTCTTCCTCCTCGTGTAAGATTGTCTGATCGACTTCTTCCTCGGAGTCATCAGAATCGCTCTCTTCGTTTATACCATCTAGTTCTATATCTTCGTCTGACGATTCCACTTCGATTTCTTGCTTAGGGCGCTTAACTTTCTTCTCGTTCTTCAGAGAATCTATAGCTTTCCTCTTTGACTGCTTATCGACAAGTTGCGGCGCTTCCTCGTCTTCCTCCTCCTCTTCCTCTAAATCTTCCAAGTCTAGATCTTCATCGGGTATCAGGTAACCAGTTAAATGTACATGGCCGTTACCATTGCATGTGAACGCGATCTTGGTTCCCTCTTGGAAATTCAAATCAAGCGGCACTTGCCACGTTGTGCTCTTTTTTAAGCTGCAGAGCAAATAATTTCTATTGTCGTAGCACAATGTCACGTTTACTAAATTGTCATCTGTAATGGACGAAATTTTTATTTGTATTAAGTAAATGAAAAAAAAGAAAAAGTTATGACACTCTACTAGAGAAAGTAAGAAATGTCAATTTTTCGAATGTATTTAAAATTCAAATAATACTTCATAAGCTGTAACAAGTCCAGTTTTTGCATATAAACGTTACTCTTTAAATGCAAATTGAAACGTTAAGCATTTGAGGATATTACACTACGTAGAAGATTTGAAAAGTAACGTAAGACTGATGTTCAATTTACCGGCTTTCGTGAGATCTAAGCTCGCCATTGACACGTGGAATGATTTATCAACGGTCTGTGTGTACCGTTTGTTTGATTCCAATATCAAACCTGAAAAAAAGAACGATTACATTATTGGGCAACAATGTGCCAATGCAGTTTCATATTTTTAAAAGGCGGCCGGATCGCTTTTCGCGACCACATGGCGACGCCATTCTGAAACCGTTCTTTGCCGGCAAATTTTGTATCACCGGATACGTGTGTACCCGTTCTGTATTGGCTTCTCCTTACCCCAGAACATCTTGGCTGCCTAAGTGCTTAACTTCCGCTTGTATGAAATGAAAATATTAACAATCCTTTGTAAACGTAAAACGGTAATATGTACACGCAAGGTTCTGTACAACAAATCTACAACATAAATCAGGTACCCCGTACGGCCTCGCGCCAACTTGCAACTGCTTGCAAGGACCAACTACAATTCTAACGTACACTGTACGGCGTGCAGCGCCGTCGTCTGGAAGTCGATTTCTATCACGAACTGGTCTTCCATAGATTGCACGCGCTATACATCGTAACAGTAACTGCCGCGACACATCTCGCACTCGCGATTAGAGGGCTACTAAGCGCGGTCTTTTCTCACAAGTTCTACAATACTTTTGAAATTGCAAAATCGAGCAAAATCATTCCACATTCAAATGTTCCGGTATATATAAATTATCTATTACTTTTGGATAGTAAGGAAATTATCGCTTCCAAATACATTTAACAGTAATATACTTTTATATAAAACATTTACATTTTGGCGCATTTTTAATATTCTTGCACCAATTGAAAGGGGGTGCTTTAGTTTACAGGTGTCACCGTTAGATGGTTTTAGCGTCTTTGTTCTTCTTGGAGGAATAAGTAAACAATTTTATTGTTAAATACGATTGCATAATGAGTTATTGTCTGTTTGCAGTTGGCCTACAATCTCTGATTGCTAATAAATAGAAAAATAAATTATTACACCTTTGCTTATAACTGTATACGATACAAGAGGGTGTGTCTACTAGCAAGTGCATAGTTTTTGATGTAAAATGGTGGTTCGTTGTTGATCGTGCACACATATGTAGCAGGGGGGCCAAGCTTCCCTCTTACGAAAGTTGAAGCAGAGTTTGTAGCGCCTCCTACCAATGAGGTGCTAACTAAACGGGAAAACTTCAGCCAAACAAAGACGGCTTGGTCCCCCTGATATGTAGAGGATTTGTACAATTTGCTGCAATTTACTAAATTTCGTATCACGTACTCAAGCGTTGTTTTATAAACCATCAAAATGATGATGGATTACTTTGTCACAAATAATTCTTTAGCACCTGCTCCTATGGGGATTCAAAGTACAGCAGGTGCTGTACCAGTAAAGAATGATAAAGGTTAGTAATCCAATGTCATAATCTTGTAATTCCTATTTTTGTATTTATTGTTTACTATAAAATGACTACCGGTACCTGTGTACTACTAGTAATTCAACATTTCGATACTTTTAGCGAAGGATTGTTTTGTAAGGAATGTGAAAAAATTGATATTATGTCTGAGTAGTCATTTTGAATGGCTTCTTTCATTGTAGGGGAACTGTCTATGAAGAAAGTGAAAGTACATCGTTATGTCTCTGGCAAACGTCCCGATTATGCACCAGCAGCTAGCTCGGAAGAAGAATCCGAAGAGGAAGACTTCCTAGAAAGACGAGTGCATAAGAATTACGAGGAGAACGAAGTTTCTGCGGATACCCCCACGCAATCGCAAGTCAGAGTACGAGATGAAGATGATCCACGTATAAGGAGGTTAACGAGACTGGAACGACAGAAAGAATCTAACACAGAAGTTCGCGTAGAGAGGCACAGACACATCCATGAACCAGAATTAATAGAAGTCGAGCCAGAAAGAACTCGCGAGAGGATCAAGCTAGAAAGTTCGGACTCATCCGAAGATGAGGAATTATCGGATTGTGAAATCGAAAGGAGACGTGAGGCACTAAAGCAACGAGTTTTGTCCAAAAAGGACAACGAGGAGGAATTGATCCATGGCGAAGAAGACGAAAGATCGGGCGATAGTTCGGAGGAAAGTTCAGAGTACGAAGAGTACACAGATTCGGAGGAAGAAACCGGACCAAGATTGAAACCAGTTTTTGTACGTAAAAAGGATAGGATCACAGTAATGGAGAAGGAGAAAGAAGCGATGAAGCAAAAGCAAGCAGAAGTTGAAGCGAAGAAGATGGCAGAGGAACGGAAAAGACAGACATTAAGGGTAAGATTAATTATTTGAATAGGCGGAAAAAGTACTTACTTGTACATTCTTCTGAGCTTATTTGTCGTATAGATGGTAGAAGAAGCAATAAGGAAGGAAACGCAAGTTGGTAAAGGTGTCAATGATCATGAAGGAAAAATCGAGGATGTTTGTACCGAGGATGAAAATGACGAAGTAGAATACGAAGCGTGGAAGTTGCGTGAGCTGAAGAGGATTAAACGTGATCGCGAAGAAAGAGAACAGTATATACCGTTAAAAATCGTGCTTATTATTGTACACATTATATTGTTTGCTAAACATTTTAATTTTTCAGACTGGAGAAGGAACGACTCGAGATCGAACGTATACGTAACATGACCGAAGAAGAGCGAAGACAAGAAGCTCGATTAAATCCGAAGGTCATCACGAACAAAGCGGCCAAAGGAAAGTATAAGTTCTTACAAAAGTATTATCACCGCGGAGCGTTTTACTTGGACAGAGAAGACAATATATTTAAACGGGACTTCTCCGGTGCAACTTTGGAAGATCACTTTGACAAGACAATTCTACCGAAAGTTATGCAAGTAAAGAACTTCGGCCGCAGTGGCAGAACTAAATATACCCATTTAGTCGATCAAGACACCACTCAGTTCGATTCGCCTTGGATTTCCGAAACGGCGCAGAATTTGAAATTTCATAACAATCAAGCAGCGGGGATGAAACAAGTGTTTGATCGACCGTCGCTAAAAAAGCGGAAAAGTGAAAGTTGAACATGATATATTGATATTAAACTTCTCAATTATATTAATTGCAATAATTAATAATATAAATGGACTTAAAACAATAATGTTTGAAATAGTACTCGACTATAATATATATCCTTTTAATATAATTAGAAGATGTGTCCGAAATCGAGTCGCAATATTCACAGGCATATTCTACACGTTAGAGCTAACAAAACTAGTTTTAATAAACTTGGGTGCCAAAACCATTAATTTTTTAAATACACCTGCCTTATATTATAAAAAATTACACGCAAGGCTTCGAAATTGACAGAAAGTGGAATGAATGCGAAGGAATTTTGTCAAGTTCATCCAACCTACCCTCACGTAACATGTATGCGTGTAAAATGTTAAAGGATTTCGGATAATGCTTCCGACTAAAAGCGGTTATATCTTCGAACCGAATAGTTGTTGATCCGATGTTTATCAGAATTTCTTTGCTAGCTTTCAGACGTAGAATGCGTAATGTAAATTTCGTGACACGACTTCGGACTCACCCTACATAGACCTGAACATTTTAAAACAAAGCATAAATCTTGCACATGAAAAAAACTTTCATTATCTTAAACATTGTACAGCATGTTTTTCAATGCTTGCTTCGCGGCAGCACATTTAGCTTGCTTTTTATTCACTCCAAATCCATGGAACAGCTTCGTTTTTCCAGCGATAATTACTTTTAAAGGTACCATGACACTCCTCGTGCCTTCCACCGTATTAATGGTTCTGAAAAGAATCGCACATGGGCGCTGAACTTTTACAAAATTTACAAGAATAACAACAAACTGTTGTACTTACGAAAATCGTGGGCACGCCCCTGGAATTTCATACAACGCACGAATTGGTTGCTTCGGAATATTTTTACTAAATTTGTCTGAAACAGAAGTTAAATTATTCGTGATATTGAAGTGTTACCATCTTCCATAGATACTCACCAATTATATTGTGCATAAGGCAATATATTATTTCCCAAACAGTCTCAAGATTTTTATCACAATCCAGATAGATCGCGCCTATCGTAGACTCGAATATATCGCCTAAAGCTTTAGGAACAGCTACGTATTCAGCCATCTTACATTCATCTTCTTCCAGTAAGATCCACAGAAGCTGCAAAGATAAATACACATGTATTGCGTATCTAAAAATACGTAACATGTAATTTATTGTTACTTAAAACATTTTTATATTAATGTAAAAAAAAAGTACCTCGTCATTAACTACATGACCTCGTTCTTCTTGAAACTTTACGAAGCGGTATATAGCGTCGTTTAATTCTGACGCGTAAGCTAATAATGCAGTATGCAAGCCATATCGAACAGCCAAGCATGCAAATGTAATATTGTTGACAAGGGCAGATCTCAGATCTGTTAAAGCACCGGGATTTAAGTTTCCGCAATTTTCATAAATATAACACGTGATCAAAAAATCTAAAACAATAAGATACTTGTAATGGCACGTAAGGCGTTCACAATAAATCAGAGAAATGCTGAGGATAATTGCGAGGATTCTTACCAAGAATTGCATCACCGAGAAATTCTAATCTCTGATAACATTCAGTTAGGTTATTCGCTGTGTATGAAGGATGTGTGAAAGCCTAAAACATAAACGTTGAAAAATTGTATTGTTATAATGGATCAAGAAGCTCAATGACTTTGCAAATTCGCGCAGCCCAATCTAACAGAAATAGAATGCGTTAAGCTAGAATGGAACATTAACTGACCTGTAATAAAAACCCTCGATTTTTAAATTTGTAGCCAAGCTTCGTTTCTATTTCAGACGCCCAGGGCATAAAATGGTTTACATTTCCTTCGGCAATTAAAGGATCTTGCGGTACACCATATAATAATTTGTTAACCTTCAGACTATGCGGCAAAATCTCAAACCATTGTAGTAGAATTAAGGCCCCTTTTAAACCCATAGTCTGTAAAAATGGAGGACAAGTTATACTTAATGACTGCAATTATTACAAAGCGATGCAATCGAAATTCAGTGAGAATTAAATTAAAGTAAGGGAATTAAGTATGACGGAAATGAAATCTTGCTTTTGTGTACTTACTGTAAGATAAACACCAATTAATGCTTCCACACAGTCAGCTACTGTTTTGTCAGAAACAGTTTGCACTCCAAGATAATGTTCCATACCAGTTTGTGATTCCGCTGATTCCCAATCTAGCACTATTTTCTCCATTTTATTTATTGTGCTTACGCTTATTCGACCGGTAAATTTTTCCTCCTTGGGCACCTCGATTTCGTACAAAACATTCGGCGATATCTTACATAGAATATTATGTACATTAATAGGGTAACGATAATAATAATAATTACTTAAGCAAAATCACGCGTGAAAACATTATACTTTTCATTATAAGATTAGCCTACGATTCAAGTTTTCTTTCTTACTAAATAATTTAATGTATTCATACTTCAAAGATTAAAATAATAATACCTCCGATTCTAACAATAGTTTCTGAAGTGGCCGGAATGCCGTATAAGCTGGAGCAATGAAATTACTAAAAGGTACAAAATCATCAACTTTCATACGGCCGGGAATGTGTTTATTAGTTCCGCAGTAGTAGAGATTACGGTTTCCAAGTATCTTTCCTTTCAGTGCTGTTAAAGGGCCTTCGCTGTAGTTCGGAAATGTATTGTACAAAAACAAAGACGTAATAAATTTTAAATACGAATCGCCTAAAGTTTCAAGTCGTTCTAAATCAAATGCGTCATGTCCCAACTTGCTCGTCAATGCCTATATTAAAATCATAATTCTCTGAAATTGCGATACTACATGCAATGGTTACGATCCTAAAGGCGTAAACGGTATACTTACATACATAATCTCGATAGGATTAGGACCGTGTGAATCTTTTACCGATAAAATTTTCAAAGGTGGCACTGGCACCACCGGCTTATTTGTGTATTTAATTTTTTTATTCTCCTGCAAAAACGTGTTTCATATGTAATTGAAATAACAACGCATAGAATTACTTCATTACTTACATAGAAATAATATAATGTTAAATTGAATTTGGAGCTGTTTCAACCTTGCTCATTCAAATAAACATTTATTCGATAAATTTATACCGTAAAGATTTATATTGCATACTTCGTATCGGAGAATAACAAGTAATATAATTACCACCACTATGTCCATCTTTTGATTAGTCATTCCGACCATAAATTGGCAATATTGTTCAATTTGGATGACTTGAATGTCTTCAATATTTCTATATACATCTGGTGGCTCTTGATCCTTTGTCCATGGATAATTATACGCGTCTGTATCTAGCACTGCACGAAGAAACGAATTTAGTATAAAAAGCGTACATAACCGAGGAATATTCTTTAATTTGACATTTTGAAAAATGATAAATTTAACATATAAGACATATACCATCTATTTCTGGGCCACTTAATACCGGTTCTATCTGTGCACTTTCAACACTTTCATCGAGAGGTACTTCTACTGAAGGTTCGAAGGATTCTTCTCTTTCTTCATCCGCTAATTTTAATGGAGGCCATTTAGTATCGTTCACCAGTGATCCTAGATATGCTTCTGTAGCAATAGTGACTCTAAGATCTTCCGCGATTAAAAGCTGCGAGACTCTGTGTAATATGGATGGTAACATCGTTGCTTTAAGCCAGTATAAGGACGGGAATTTAATTCGAATGCATAGTTCTGGAACTAAGTGTTCCTTCAAATCTTTAGCGGAATCTGCACATTTGCGCCTCTTTATCTCAGACTGCATACCTCTGCGTGAGGAAAAAACACAAAGCTATTTATAAATATAAATGTTATTCGCGTGCACGGACAGAAATTCATGTTACCTGGGTTTTATACAATTAATTTTCCTCGATATCGGCTTCACTTCTAACATCGGCTGTGCTAAATCATTTATTTCCAACCCGTGCTTTTGCTTATAATAATCAGCGTACGTAAAAAAGTTGTCAGTGGGGAAACATGAACCTGGTGTAAGATCTTCGCAAACATTCGTGACTATGTACACATCTGCAGCCGCTCTGTAATTGGGCACGACTAATGCCAATTCATAATCACTATTGTCGAATTGATAAGGAACTGGTGCTATATGGTCTATATATTTATACTGTCTAATTACCTCCCAATTTATTTCCCAGGTTTCGGTGACTGAAAAGTGGTAACTTATATCAAACTACGTTCTACGCTCAAACAGTATCAGACTTTTTTTTTATATATATAAATAACATGTATCGTAAATGTTACGTTACCTGGTGTGATTAGGAAGCAATTGTCAAGATTGTGATTATCAAATACCATAAACGATTTTATAACTGGTACAATTTCACTGAATATCAATGTATGGAAAACTTGTATACTCATAATTTCTTCATCGGATAAATTTATTGTCGCATAATTTACTTTAATGTCGACATTCAACTCGCCGACGTTCATAAAAATTGGAAATGATGGTATCTAGATGGGAAAAACACATACTAATGGAGTATCCTATTAAAAATATGAAAGAATTTCTGATATCTACCTGTGGCATTGGTTTTGTAGAGAGTATTGCGAATCCAGCATTGCTGCACAGCAAATTATAAAATATCAAGTGACGATTGTCCTGATGCGGTGCTGAATACGTAGGTTTAGCATGAAGAAGATGAAGGTATACTAGAGTATTTGGTAGAGGATATGTACTATGTAAAGCTGATGGGAACTGTAAGGAGTATTCGCATTATAAAAGCTTTACAATTCATGTACATATTTTCGAAAGAAATAGTAAGTAATAAGTGTACGTTCAACCCTACTTGTAATTCATGATGTCGTTTTTGCTTGTACGTCCCAATTAATGAGGCCTTTGTCGTATCCTCATCTACCCAGTGTGGGAATAAATAGTCCGTGTTTTGCGTAATAGAATTGATTGCATTTGGAGCTAATGTATCAGACAATTCACCAATCTTGTGCAATGCAATGCAGACTTTCATAGCAGCAGATCTTTTTGCAATATCAATCGAAGGCATAAGATCTCCAAATATTACGGTTTTCAGCGGCGATACAATTGGTAATTTAAGAGAAACCTGGGAAAACATTATAACAAAATAACGACTGAATAAATACTATTGAAAAACTGAATTGGTAAATGTTTCCAGCACCTTAAAGAGTTTTGGTTGGTAACAACACACATCATTATCAATTGTATGCAATTTCCAAATTGGTGATAAAGACACATATTTGGAATTCAATAATACAGAACAATATCTATTTATTACACTAATGGCTGAGTGTTCGGTTATAACACTTCTTATTCCATTTTTATCTACAACACTGTGTGGTTCTATATTGTATGTGTATAATTCATCTTTTATCTTATCTATCGTTGGTTTCTCGCGATCGGCAGTTTGACCCACTAAAAGCTATTTAAATAAAATAGTAATAAATATCGAGCATATATTTAGCTGTTCTAACAATAAATACAATTGCTAATGTATATTTATTAGAAACATTGAGCCCCAAAGCAAGCTACGGGTATATTTAAAAAAGATTACCTTCTGCACATGTGATTCTACCAGTTTAAAATTGTCATATCGTTTTAAATACTGTAGGTCATTTCTTGGTACTAATAATGTGTACTGACTGGTTACATATCGCGCTCTTCCTTTACTTTGGATATATGCTCTAATATCCATTGGCAAATTATACCTTACAATTAATGTGCATGTTGGTATGTCTATACCTTCATCTATAACATCTGTTGCAATAACACAATTTGATAAACCATTTTTAAACCTAAAAAGAATTAATTTTTACTGTGCATACTGTGCGTAGTAAACGAACCTGTGCATCTCTCCTATGATTTAAAACACGAGAAATAAATGACTTCGTACCTGACTAACACCTCCTTGTTCCATTTCGCGATGCATAATACTTCTCTAGAATTTTTGTAAGGATTATTTGAGTAACCAACCAGAAAATCAGACTGCAGGAATTTAAATTCTCCGTCGTATACAGATAGATTCTAAAAGGATAAAAATCACAAACAATTACAAATCGAATGTGAATTATGCATATTAAAGTCACACTTTACCTTTAATATGTGATACAACACGTTTGCTGTAAATCGTCGTTGTACAAAAATAATGCAACAGAACTTCTGATCGGCCGACTTGTTACTATGGAAGTTCTTTAATATTGTGAAAAGTTTTCGAACTTGATCAGATGAATACCTGTAATTTATCGCATTGTAATTGTCGCGCAATATAATTTCAGAACAGTTTAAAAGTTAGGGTCGAAAACTTGAAAGCAGAATTCAAACGAATGAATATAAATAGAATTCGAGTTAACTGACTTGTGAATTTTTTCCATTTCTGTAGAATTCTTCATTTCATCCTCTAACAGCTTTCTAAATTTAGTCAATTCTGTAATAAAATATTCCAAAACGTACGCAGTTTCCTAAACATAACACCACTTTGTTATAATGAGATACAAGAATTACAAGGTTGCTTGAAGTTCATTCGCTTTCTTTTACATATATGATTTGTTTTCGTACATACCACTTCCTGTGTATACTTTTTGATGCATTCTAGTTGAATTAGATGAAGTAGAACAGCTTTACTTGCGCCATATACTCCTGTATCAAGAACAAAATTTATTAAACAAATTTACATACATATAAATACGTTTCTAACAAATCCTGCACCTATACCTGAATTTGCAAATTGTTCTTGTATATCTTTCAGTATGGATAACAATTTTTTGTTAACACTCTTTGGTCTGAAAGCTTCGCTAGATTCTATACACTTTAACGAACTCTTCAGAACTATAGCATTCAAAACTTCCTCTATTTCAGTGATGATCCCATTTATCTGCTTCCCGACATCAGGTATTTCATATTCATTGTACTGGACTATCACTTCTTTCGGAGTCGCATAATAATTTTTTACTTGCGTCGCTGAAGTTATTGTGGCCACTTTTGCGTGAAATGTTATTTCCAAAGACTGCAACAACACTCAAATTGTTATAACATCGTTTAGTAAATGCGTAATAATAAGGATATGTAATGTACCTTAATAGTTGATTCTACTTTAGCCAAATTCACATTAGAATTTAACAACGAAGCCGTCAAACCTAAAATTCTTGGTTGATCTTCTTTAGGGCAAGTTTCAAATTGCTGCATAAGTTGCCTCATTGGATGATCGTTAACTGCTCTGTGACATTCATCAAAAATTAACAAATTTATTCTACTTAGAAGCATATGTCCATGACAGATCGCGTCGACCAAAATTGATGTGGTCATCACTAAAACCTATGGAGCAATGTTCTTATTATAAACAAACCCAGTGCGCTGGACATTCTATACAATGACGATATAATAAATAATAAATTATGCATGAATTACAATAAGTTTAACATAATACCACTTATTCCATAAAATATAATGAATTTCTATCACCTGATGCTCTTCCAACATTTTTGCCCATGTACTTCTGGTCCAGAAATCAACATTCTTGTCGCCACTTAATTCCCCGCAGCTTAACCCGGTTAACCTTGCGATATATAAACTCTGTTGTGTGACTAAAGGTACTGTGTTAACTAAGAATACAGTATGTTTCCCACCTTCCGTGTATGGTCTACGTGTAACATAATATAATTAACAGAAAGTAGAACAGATTTGTATTTGATGATTATATCTGCCTACCTTCGTATATCCGCGCTTAATTCTTTTATAAGCATAACAGCTACATATGTTTTTCCAGCACCTGTTGGTAAATAGATTATAGTATTTTGCTTGAGTGCAATTTCAAACATATCAATTTGATATGGCCGTGCAACAAATTCATCACTGTTGTCCTCCATACTTCTAAATGAAAGGCAAAATGTGTTTATATGTTACTACATTAAAAAAAAGTAACATGTTTAGCTTAAACACAACGTACCCGAATTGGTAAGAACCTCAAACCGAAGTTGGTACAATTTAATTAGTGATTTGATTATTTATATTTTCACTGCTTCGAAATATATACCGCGATTCTTACGTTACTTATGTTAAAGGTTTATATAAATCGATTTGAATTGTATTCAATTCTTACAAGAATTGTTTATCTCTTTACACTGCTTCCCAGACCGCCCTAAACTGTCGCTCAATCGCTCCCAGTCACTCGAAACAAATGGGAAATGGCGACGAAGGGAATGAAAGGAAACTCCAGGAAACTCCCAAACAAATTGAGTTTCATAAATGAATAATAATACTTTTATAGATAAGTACCTCTCCCGGTTTTAATGAATCACTTTGCAGCGCCACAAATGACATACTAAAGAGGAGATATAATAAGAGGCATCACTCGACAAGAACAGACATAAACTAGGGAAATCACTGGACAACCAATTTAAATGCCTATTCGGCAATGATCGGTAAACCACGATAAACTTCGGCAATAATTAGCAAATTGCAGTAAGGTACATTTAGTCGATTTGAATATCCCGCTCGAATAGACAACCAATTTAAATGCCAAGGTCAAGTAAGGACTTCAAAGGTTCCGCCCGGAGTGACGCCTCTTATTGTATCTCCTCTTTGGACATATACCGGAAGAAAACGAAGGCGGGAAGTCCGTGTGCTATTCGAATTAAACGATTTTACAATTTACGAGGAATGAATGATCACAATTCACACTTCTCGCATTACACATTACACATCGTACACCACGCCACACACTTCACGTCCTCGAAAGTGTAGCAAAGTTTCTATAAGCGATTTTGCGGCCAACCGCTTCTCTGACAGATGCAAGCCGAGAATCTGCTTCTCTTGCAGGTGCAGCAACTTGAAAACGGAATCGATCGCGCGATTTCTTGGACCTGCAAGAGAGGCAAAATTTAGTGCTGCGTAGAGATGGAGAGCAAAATCACTGACAGTGATTTATCACAGTGATCGCAGAATCACGATCACGGTCGTAATTAAAGTTAAATCATATACATAAGATTGTAAATAGCCAGCAGGTTTTATATTTACAAAGAGTATAATGGTTCGGTGGATTACGTGGAAAGAAGGGTATAATATTATTGGTTCTAATATTAGGGTACATTTACAATGCTAACGGGTAGCAAGTTGATCGTTTCTATCACAGATGGCAGCAGAAAAATAGTTATCCTCCCTTATACTACTGTCAGATCATTGTTTGAAAATCAAGTAATTGTTAATAGTGCTTGAAAAGTGGGAGGGACGACGAAATATAAGTACGTGACCTTAAATTGCAATATTTATTTAATATATTTATATACTAAGTTCTCTATTGTTTTTCGTATCCTAAGTGTGTCACTTACATCTTAAGATTTAACTTCTGAGATCAATCGGAGGTGTTGATTAATGGTATTACATTATTCCAGAATTATACAAAGATGCGATTGGGAAAGAGACACTTAGAAGTGGCTACGAAATGGTACATATTAACTTTCTACTGTATAGATCACATTAATTTAAATACATAATAATGCATTTTAGGTTTGATAAGATTTAACAGCATCGATTACATAATACTTTCTATCTACTTACCAAACTACAATCACGTTAATGATTTATAAATTTTACGCATATTGTATCGATGTATAATAATTATTCTTAGAATTCTAATAGCTCTAAGTACGTACATATATTTGTTCATTAATCAGGTTACCATCTGTGATCATTTATGGAGGAGGATCTAGCTTGGCGTTGGTTTATTTCACTGACTGGAAACTAATAGCTGCAAATATACCTTTCTATGGAGGGAAGTTTAAATAATATAATAGAAGCTATGTTAACGATGCTATGGTATATGATATATTCCATAATAATTAAATGTATTATTTATTAAGTAAATACATATAATGTTGAAATAGATATTATTACAAGTACGTATAAGTATCACGATTCCATGCCTACGTCTCCCTTTTCCTCTTTCAATTTCTCATAAAGAGAACTCGCAAATGATTCGGCCCTTTCATACTGCCGGTCCTTAAGGTATCTCTTTCCATAAAGTCTGTTAACGAAATGGTATTAATTATATACTTGCTAATATTACAAAAGTATTTGATATTTCCAATAAATTATACTTACCCATAAGCTGCTCCCAGTACCACTAAACCTCCAAAATTTAAAAACAGCACCGCGGGTAGTGGTAGGGATCTCTTAGCACTTGCCATTACTTAGGTATACTCTTTAGAACAATAAAATGTGTATAAGAATTTCAGATATTTTCGAAGTATTTCCAAAACCTTGTAAAACCACTTATTATGCGCGTTAACTGGTTGAATGAACTTTGATACTCCTTAACCTATTCGCCGTTAAAATAAAATGATTCTTCTGCCGCGACAAACTTACAGTGCTTATAGCGTTTGTATTATCAGTGGGAACGGTCTCTTTCATGTACTTCTTCATAGGTTCTGCCCACACAAAATAACCCGTAAGACAGCCCAGGGTAGTAACCAAGAAAAGTTGATCTTTAGGTATTTTCAGAAAGTGCATTTTAGACAATTTCCCGGATTAAAATACAAATTCAATAGTTAATGACTATCATCGAGTGTGAATTGTAAAATTCGAATATACCCTTCTTTCCACGTAATCCACCGAACCATTATACTCTTTGTAAATATAAAACCTGCTGGCTATTTACAATCTTATGTATATGGTACATGCGCTGGAACTTGTAGTCGGTGTGAATTCGCCTTATTTTATCACAAGTGGAGACGCGCACGAATCGTGGCAATAAAAATTAAATTCAAAAGCAGAAAAAGGTATTTACGTTTCACCTAAAATCTAATGGTAATTGCAATTATTTACCAAATTTCGCTTGAAAATGCATCAGATCACAGATAGGTTTGATTCGGTATTCTATGACATAAGTGACGCTGCTATAATCATAAGAATCAAGAACTATTCGTCGCCCTCTAGTAGAAAGTTTAGCAAGCATGCGTAGGTCTACTTGTAAACAAATTTACCACGAGTGATAGGCGGCAATTGATACTTTTTTAATTAAAAAAGTGGTTCGTTGTTCTAGAAACAGGAAAACATAGTACAAATTTGAAGATATATCTATACCATTATTAAATCTTGCCAGAGAATTTATAGAATTTGTTAAATTCATCTAGCTGAGTTTTGAAAATCTCTTGCATTGAAATTGGCAATGTTCGACATAGTAGAGAGGTCCCATGTTGATCGCATATACTAATCAACAGATGTATACAAGTCTGGATAGAGGCCTAAAAGAAAAAGTCTTATAGTAAAATATACAATTAATAACTTTTCTGTAATTCAAATAAATTATCAATATTCATAATATCTAAAGACCACTGGTAAATTACCTTTACAGAAGCTGCTATCGAAGCTTCGGAAAACAATTGCAGCAGATCTGCTATTAAATAAGGAGTCAATCGAGTCATATCCTTTTTTAACTTTATCAAAGCACTTGTAAACCTATGTGCGAGACGGAACAAGTTAAACTACATTCATACTTCCATGTAATAAGTGAAAGATTTGTAACTTACTTCTCTATATCCAATGCGAGACACTTAAATACAAGTTCTTCGGACTTATCGTCTATAACCTTCGATCTATGTACAACAACATTTAATATACGTCTATACAACACTAGTAACGCAGGCAGTCTGTCTGTGATTAGACTCGTTCTCGTTCTCAGCAGTATGTTACATAATGCCAATGCATTGTTGCACGTTAATATTGTGCTTTCTTGCAATGATTTTAAACCAAGGAATATACTAATGTCGATAATATTACCAGGAAGATATAAATGTTTAGCAGCAAGAATGTTCTGCATTAATTTCAGTAAACTCGGCCACACATTGTCCGATATATTTACGACATGTATTACTTGAATTAATTTATTGATCGCTATTAAGCGTAACTTACTCCTGTCAACAGACATATTCGTTTTTAATACAGCATTCCATATAACGCAAACATTTTCTAGTTCATCTTCTTGCATGTTGGAAAGAATTTGAACCTACAATAAAATAGAACTAATAGTGGTAGTAATAAGATATTTCCATGTACGAGGTATTTTGCTAAAAGAATTTGCACCGTACCATTTGATTGTGTAAGTATTCGAGGAATTCGTGAAACTCTTTTGGCTCGCTTGATTCCAATAATGGTAAAAGTACGTCTACACATGGATATTGGAAAAGAGCGTACCATATTCCCTTTAAAGATTTGTCATTAACTTGAAATATTCTTCGATTACGGAGTATAACAACTGCTAATTGTAAGCCATCTTGTAACAACTCGTTCTTGTCATTTCTATCGGTATCATTCTGTTAATAAAATATTTTTCAATACTATGGCCGTAATCATTTAGGACTGGAGGCTTCGGTTTAGCTATATTATATTTACCGCAAATATGTTACGAAGCGTTGTGTCCACTAAATCCTTCATGTCTTCGTCAATGTTTTCATTAGTAATATTAAATTTCAATATCAGACTTAATGCTCTTACATCATCCGCTCCTATAATCGTAGATGGTAACGATTTTATTATAATTTTACTCAATTTCCTCTCTGCTTTCCTAAGTATCGCCTTTTGGTCAACATTTAGCTTTGGTTTAATATGTTCCATAGATTCCAGCAGAAAATACATGCTCTCCTTAGATAAAGTGGGAGACTTTATTAGTTTCTTTAAAGTTGTTAATGACAAATTATGTCTGAGAGATAGTTCTACAGCTTTTTGGATAATTCTATTGTGTGGTAATTGTTCTAATAACAAAGAGGGGTTTATGTATTGAAATGTGTCAAGGCCCGGTTTTTCTAACAGATCTGAAAATGAAAAACTATTTTCATATACTGATAAACACAAAGTACCCTTTTCTACGTTAAAAAAGAAACGTACCTGAGAATATTGTGTTACACAACGAGATTATTTCATCATCTTGATTACATTCTTTCCTGAGCGCGAATACGAACATAAACGTTATTAATCTTGTATTGGCATCCAAAAATATCAGAGGCATATGAAGTAACACTTTCAAGTGCATTTTTATTGTACATAGAGATGTACTTTCCATTTGTACCCATCCCTCTTTCGACAATTTTTCTTTCATGTACGTCAATATTTCATCTATCTTTCCGTTTTCAACAAACTCAACATTAAGTAAAGCTTTCTAAAACATAATCAATAAACATTACTCGATTACTCGCACAATCTTACTTATATTTACTTTTCGATGGCATTTAAAAGCTTACCGCGGCAATATGTTTGCTCATAGAGTTTGTTACTCCTTCTGTTGTCAGATGTCCAATTTGCGTAATAATGCAACACAACAGACATATTACAAATCTTTTATTTTCTTGTATAGTATCTTTATGTAGCACCTCCAACCACTCAGAAAAGCTAGCCCCATTGGAAGTCATATCCGTGAGTAATAAATGTGCCACTTTCGATACCTCTTTATTAGCCAAAAGCGATGTTACATCTGTGTTGAATTTCAAGATAAAGCGCCAAGAATATTCTAAGCCGCCAATTAAACTTTCACGTTTAACAGAGGATTCGTCTAATTCGTTTCGGGACATTCGAAGTTGTTGTAAAATAAGTTTATTCTGAAATAATATCTTCATATACCCAACTGAAGTACTGGAAGTATACATATTTTATTACTGAAATAAACAATTAAGCTTTTTCGGAACCATTCTTTATACCGATGAAAGTAATAGCAGTGATAGCAATGTTTTAACGTACCATACTATTCTTACAATTGTCCTTGCCGAAATTGGTAATTCTCTGAACTAATTGCTGCCATTGATCTTGCGATATTGGAAACGTTAGATCGCGTGTAACCGCTTTTGGCACGTAATATTTCAGTGCTTTTTGTGCCTCGTTCCATGAGAATATAACAGTTAATAATATTACAATAACTTTTTTGCTGTGGTTCAAATGCAAGATTTTATCTACCAGAAGCGACAAGGTATTTCTTAAATCGTCAAGAGCATTTACAAACTTTTGATGAGAAGTTAATGTTCCTGTATATTCAAAAATACACACGCCATCTAACAGCGTGACAAGTAACTCAACAGTTGCTTGCATAATTAATATATCTTTACCTGTAATATATTACAAAACATTAAACGGTTCTGCAATAAAATCAAGAGTGATTAATATTACTTTAACTATTATCTTATAAACATTACCTTCGCAAATTTCATTAGACTGTAGAACTTCCATACAGTCAGTCTTTAAATGATAAATCAGAGTTCTCAATATATTTACACCTTGGGAATTCGTGATATTGTTCAGTATTTTCATGAACTTTCCCTTGAATTCATCTGGAAAGAACATATCGACTTTTGCATCCGATATGTCATTCAAAGAATGCTTCAAGGACATTAATATCGCTGATATTAATTTCTCCTCTTGCCTCAAATGTACAGTAGCGTCCAAAATAGAAACCATTAAATTTGTATATTCCAATGTTGGACCTCCGGCAAATATTCTTTTCAATATATTTGGAACTCTTTTCTCAATCATGAGAGGGTTGAAAGAACAGAACTGAGTAAGGAGCTCATAATCTATGCTACTCATATCTTTGCTTGCTAAAATATCGTCTATCAGCTTCTGACAATAGTCGAACAACGTAACTCCATGTACTTTATTATCGAAATCAAATGCTGTATCGTTCAAGTGCCTTAAAAGAGAATTTAAAATCTGTCTTTTATGTATTCCAGCACACTCTACTAATTCTCTTAATAACAAATCTAATACACAGCTGTCTGATTTAAACATACTTATCGCAGCACGAAAAATAAAAACGAATGTCATCGAATTACTCTGGAGATCTTTGGTTTTTGCATTTTCAGCCAGAACAGGTAATAAATCTGCGAATCGAGCCTTATTTTCATCTGTTAAAACTGTTCCGCTCTGTGTGCGCTTTTTCCCAAATATTATTTGCTGAATACATTTGTGGGCTACTGCTCCTAATCTGTTTGTATTATCAGTGTGCTTATGGTCAATTATAACGCACAGTGGATATAAAATATCATGCACAAATATGGTTCTTAAGCTATCCTTTGTAGCGAAAGCAGATTTAAATATTTGGATCGTGCTTTCTATAACACTAATCACTGTGTTATATGCTATAGATATTAATCCATTGCTTTTGCTAATTAACGTTATGTCTACTCCATCAGTCGAACCCTCTTTAATGTTGAAAGTTTCTTTAAAAAATTTGAGCGCATAATCCAACAAAGATGTCAGTAAAAGTCCTAAATCTTTTGGGTTGCTAATAAAATATTGCTGCATCCCATTATTGGAAACTGATAATCTGCAGCATTCAAAAATCTGTTCGTCTACGTCATTTACATTTTCTTGTAGTCGTGTAATAAGCGCCTTAATCAATAATTTCTTTACATCGACCTTCACATCCAAATGTGTAGTTTTCAAGCAGCGGTTTAAAGAGCTCCAAACATTTTGATTAGCAAGGCACATCTTACAGAGCCATTGCAGAACGAGATCCTCTTTACGCACTATTGGTATATCATCAACATAGAAAGCATTTTCTGCCAGTTTCAAACGTTTCGGCAGAGGTTCGTCATCCGCATTCAGTCGTTTTAATAATTCTATTAATAACACGTGTGCATGAATTACCTTTATAAACATTTAAAGAAGGTTAGAACTAGTCACGTGTTGACTTACCTGTTGATAGAGCCATATTAAATAGTTTCAAATTTTAAATCTATGTTCTTAGTTTTTAACATTCCTCTGAAACTATTTTCACACAATTCGTGAACCTCACTTTATTTAGCATTCTGTTTATACATTTAGAATGTAAGTAGTAAGTAACTGTTTGAATGTAATACCTCGTAGGGATGGGCGATACATATCGATACACCCCTGTATCGATATTTCTGGTCTTAAATATCGATTTGCATGTATTGATACTGAACCTACCAGTATCGATTTTCGATACAATCGGAAACTGCCATATTCGTTGCGTCATTCGTGCTCGCTCTCGTTCCATCTCGCTCTCGCCTTCGCCGGACAAGAGTGAGACAGAAGTGGTGGGGACGTGTATTTACACCAAACTGACCAAACCGAGCCCTCAACGAGACATAACTGTATGACAAACATATAATTATTGTGATTATTCTGATTAGTAATAAAAATGTTATTTTTAGATAAAAAAGTAAAATTATTTTTAAAAATGTATTCATGAAATGATTATTCTTGCTACAATAAGTAATAGTATGAATTAATTTATTTCGATTGTTAAATGTATAATATTGAGTGGGATACATTTTATAAAGGTTATTAAAATTCTTAAGTTTATGTATCTAATTGACTTTCTTATTAATAGCGAATTCGGTACCTCGCACTGACACTGCACTGGTGTCAGAAAATGACTTGGATTGGTTGTTTTTGATAGAAACGAAGATAGCTCTATAAGAATCAACCAATTCAAGGAATTTTTTGGCACCAGTGCAGAGTCAGTGCGAGTTGCCGAATTCGCTATTAGTTAAATCAGTCGTTAAAAGGAAATATAGTGATTTTAATTATAACTCTAATTAAAATTAAAATATTTATATTGATTGAGGGGTGATGCATAAGTCCTGTAAATATAATTGTTCTGCTGATGAATGAAATAATGAAGTATGTAATTCTGGAGTTGTAAGATTTTGACATGACTATACTAATAAATGATATAGTTGCAATTTCTAGAGTTATTCATAAAAATACTTTATTGTTTATGAATAGATTTATGATGATTATTACAGTAATAATAATTATTTGAAAGTTGATTTTATTAGTTAAATTGATTAAATTATATTTATATTTTAATGTAATTGCATGTAAAATTTTGAATTTTAAAGTATTAAAAATATTAATAAATATAATTTGATTAATATTTTTACTATCTAATATTTATATTGCTTAATAATATTTGTTAATTTTATTAATTATATAAAAACAAAGTCGAGTCTACACTTAGGGTATGAGCCTAAATGCTTGATTAGCTTATTTATGTATATAAGGTGAATATTCAATTGCATGTACAGTAATAATAAAAAATTTTATATAAGTATTTCCAAACAAATTCGGGGGAGTAATTGGACTAATTATATCCATTTTAATCTTAATAATTCTCTCATTTACCAAAACTTATCATGTAATATCAAGAATATTTTACCCAACTAACCAATTTATTTATATATATCCTCCTCAAAAAGATATTTGACCTCATGGTAAAACGCATCCAAGGAATGCTGTAGCTATTGATATTAATATAATGATTACATCTATAATTCTGTGCATCTGCATTGATCAATGCGTAGTTGGGTGTCGGACGGACGTTACGTCGTTTGTTGTGATGGGCGGGATCCGTCCGTTGCAAAGTACAAAGAGTATCGCATGAATTTCTGGAGTTCAAGGGGACATTAAGTAATTCTCTGGTTCATAAATACATCTATTGCACACCGATGTGTAAGAGCGTAACACACATCTATAGGCGCGCATGCATTTATGTATAGATCGTATTTACATGCGTTCCGCACGTACGTTTTTTGCTATCCTCGTTCTTAAATGCGAAGGAAACCGTTTCGCGCATGCAGACTGAGCTTATTGGCTCCGAAATAGCGTTAGTGGGGGTACAGCCAATAGTGGCTTCTCTCGGCACCAATGAGCGTCAACCTGCGCAGAACCAGTCTAAACTCGTCGGTTAGCAGGTTCCTTCATATTTGAGAACGAGTAGCTTGAGTTTAATGATTTTATCGAGAAGTCATCTTTGAAAAATATCGCTAGCCGTACTTGTGTTCTGTATCAATGATTCATTGGTACGTTCCCTGTGGCTAGGCTATAACGGACACGAGCATTGACTCGTGTACGATGAATAGTTACAAACATTCAAATGCTGAGTGCATGTGTTTGAAGATGTCACAGTTATTTATTTGCGCGAAATAGTTGTGATGTAATCTTAGTTTGTAGCGATAAATGGAATGCGTACAAAGTGACGTCGAATGTATGTACCTATTGTTGCGTGCCGAGTTTGTCTGAGCAAGAGATATGATTGGGATTGTTATACTTTTTTTTATATAACGAAAAATAAAGTCTGTAAGAATTAGAATTAATTTGTTATGCAAGGTGTAGTGGTAACGATGGCGCAGCACATTGATAATGTAATTCCCTGTGACAAAATTACACAGTGACAAAAATAAAGAGACACTGCAAGTCTGTCGTCGAATACGCTATTAATTTATAGACTAACATTGAACCGACTTTTCCTTAGCTGCGCATATGTAGTTTAACCTCTTGTACTATCTTGCATTGGCCATTTAAAGTAACGGTATTATCAAGTGGCGACAAGTCCGTTAACCAGAAGGTTAAGAATCATTAATTCTGTACGAGCATGACAGTATTAATTTTGTTCCCAGGTTTTAACTGGAGCATGCGCCAACCTTTATGGAACATTACTGCAACCGTTCTGTTTATAAATGCTGAAAGATGCCACCAAAGCAAAGGAAAATAGCTATTATGGGTTACAGATCCGTAGGTAATGAACCATCGTTATAATTACAAAATATCGCTTACTCGAGTGATTTGTTTATTTAATTGTTAAACGCTGCAAATTAAATTGTCACTCTTCTGTGAAATGTTTTGCTATAATTCCAAACTAATTTTATATACAGTGTAAACTTATATATGTCTTTTTTATCGTTAATTGTAATAGGAAAGTCGTCGCTGAGCATACAGTTCGTCGAGGGACAGTTTGTGGATTCGTATGACCCTACTATAGAAAATAGTAAGAAGTACCTGTATCGTCTTACACGCTACTTCAAAGATTTCTAATGACACTGTTAGTAGTATTTTCTGCACATTCTGTTCATAATTCATGCTGTAAACGAGCAATAGATTCTTGACAATTTATTATTATTTTAACGGACAGGTATTCTATAACGTGCGCTGTATCCGGCGAACGAGAAGCTTCTAAATCGAAAGTAGAGATTCTTGATACTTCTCTGCATATAGTATATTACATGAATATACGTGAATTTTAGCTTCTTTGGCATTTTTGTGAATATGCCGTATTTACGAAACAACAAATAATATATTAATATGATATAATTTGCATTCGTTAGCGTCATTAATCGACTATGTAGTTAACTTCGGAAAGTTTTTTTTAAGTCGAAACGGTAAAATTAGCGAAGGATGTAAAATTGAAAATTATATAGGATATTCGCTCTAATATTCAATATTCACCTGTATCATTCAGCATATTCATATCCATTTAAATTCTGGAATTTCGAAATTTAAATCGATCCATATCGACACATAGGAGTACATTTTTAAAACATCTTCACTTGCATTGCCTTAATAATTTCGTAATCCCATTTTTATAACACGGTACTTGGAGATTTCAAGATTTCCCTTCAGTTTTGTATTGTGTAAATTACTTCCTTTTTTACGTTTAAACTCTGTTTTTATTCTCCGAATTAATTCGGACTACTTAAAGCTTATGGGTATTGGGTATGCTAAAAATTACTATTAACAAGTTACACAGAGTATGTTCATTACAGCATGTACACGCATTGTTAGTAATATGCATGCATTTCTACTTGGATTAGTATTTGTGTTCTATGTGAAGTTCAAGTATCTATTTCATGATTTTTATCTGTCGCGTAATTAAATGTACTTAACGCAGTAGCACCCTACATCTTGCTTCTCGGCTTGCTTTCGAATCTGTTCTTTTGAATAAAACTTGTGAATGAACAAGTATGCAGTGTACTCATTATATCTATATTTGAAGGTATAAATTCAATCGGGTTTAGAGCAAAAGCTGTTGCAATTTTATTGATAAAATTAAAAGAAACTCTGTGTAAGATTTGAAAGATGCGGGTCCTACTGACGGGAATGTTGCCTATTTTCTTATACAATTGAATTTGTTTTCCAGCATTTACGAAAAGTACACGAGTAAATAGCCAAGATTATGAAGTTAAGTTGGTAGATACAGCGGGTCAAGATGAATATAGTATATTTCCTACACAGTATTCGATGGACATTCACGGTTATGTCCTCGTGTATAGTATAACCAGTGCAAAGAGTTTTGAAGTTGTACAAATTATTTATGACAAGCTGCTGGATATTTCAGGGAAAGTCCAGTATGATATCTATTAATTCCTTTCTTCGCATAAGAGAGCTGATAACGTAACGTAGCATGTCTAATACGATATACTTTTGTGTATTTCAGCGTTCCAATCGTATTAGTAGGAAATAAAACGGATTTATATGTAGACCGAATGATAACAACGGAACAGGGCAAACGATTGGCAGAATCCTGGCACGCAGCTTTCTTAGAAACCAGTGCAAAACAAAATGAGGTACGCTCGCTTCGTTATTTTCCATGATTTGTCGCGATTGCGATATTAATTTGCCATCCTGTTTCAGTCTGTAGCAGATATTTTTCATACGTTACTGATTGAGATTGAGAAAGCTGATGGAAATGTACAAGAGAAATCGAACTGCATTATATCCTGAGTTATATTAGCTGGAAATATAATTACGGTATAATGCGAATGTATAAAACGGAATGGTGAATTTGGCATTATATTAATATACGTCCGGAAACAAATTAAATGTAATAATATTGGAAATGTAAAATGGCGGATGCGAAACAATTATATCTTTCATTGCTGTATAAGCAACAACAAATATTATAAATATTGTCTATATCAGAGTACACAATGGGAATAAGTGTTTTTATCGTTTACGTTTGTAACACTCATTTTGTAGAAAGAAAAGAGATAATTGATTTTGATTACGTTTATTTTTATTATCCAAATATGTAATGCGGTTTGATATTTTAGGAGATACTTTTCGGCGATGATAATATAATAGTTGATTTCGATTCGTTTCATGTAACTTTGTCCCGAAACATTTATATTTTTTCAGATATCCTGAAATAAAACTTAACTGAGGATTAAACGAAGTGATTTTATTATTAACCACTCTTTTTTTCTAGCGCCTATAGTTCCCGAGTAATAATACAAAATAGAAAAATTTTCAGGGGTCAATTGCACCCTCTTGGAGTGAATTTGGGCAGCAAACAAAATTGCGTTGTACTCACTAGGACTTCCCCTACATATTTACAGAGTTTCATAATTTTTTTAATTGCAGGGTTCGGGATCTTCCCTTGTCAAAAGTATGGGGGTTGAAACTTGGTAACCCGACATACACGAAAATGATTACTCCTACAAAAAAAACTCATACGACCTTTTTTGTAGAGAATTTCCTAGGCTATAAATTCTATAATAACTATTTTTTGTCGTAAAACTACTAGATAACGAGATATTCGCGAAAAACTGTTAATTTTTTTAACTCCTTGTAAAACTTTTAGCGGCGGTCGGATCGATGGGGACTTTTGACATATTGTTTGAAACGACCAAATAAAGGCCCATACCAAAATGTAGCTTGCTGAGATTTATTTCGTAGATTGGGTAGATTTCTGTCTAATAGCGAATTCGGTAACTCGCACTGACTCTGCACTGGTGCCAAAAAATGACTTGGATTGGTTGATTCTTATAGAGCTATTTTCCTTTCTATCAGAAACAACCAATCCAAGTCATTTTCTGGCACCAGTGCAGAGTCAGTGCGAGATACCGAATTCGCTATAAGTTTTATAATTTACCGCGGCACTAGTGACCCCTATCAAGATGGCGGAAACAGGCATTTCCCCTTCTGTCTTTTGCTTCAACCTAACCACCCGGAACTACGCCCCGTCCTGCAGGTCCACGGGGGCAGCACCAGACATAGTAAAAATTAAAGGGAAAGCACTTGTCATTCTTGTCAAACTGACTGTTTTCGCTCTGTGGCCTATGTTTTTGTCGGCGCGATAGGTTATGTTTCTGGTCCCAAAATGGTCAGTTCTATTGAATTATCAAATGAAAACGAGCCGATACTTTATGAATTGCTCGAGTATTTCGTTCGGAAACAAGAGCCGGAACTAATAGTAAGTTTACGTCTGCGTATAGCAAAGGATGATCGAATGGCATATGATTGACACCCTACAATTTCTTCATTCATTTTAGAAATGCAAGAACGACACTGTCATATTACCAACACCTGGAACAATTAAAAATGCTCTTAGGTACCTCAACAATAGGTACTCGTTACCGGAAAGTATATCGCAACAAGTCGCTCTCACTTTGCCATGGAAGTTCGCAATCGGAGATCATGGGCGTTTGCTTGCTATTCTGCAAGAGAATGTCATAGAAATTCGAAAAGCGAAAGATGAGTATTCGTCAGTCGTCGGGAAAGCTTCTGGTTAGTCGTAAATTCGTGTAAAATCGGTCAAACTCTACTATCTTCTTCCTTAGAGAATTAGCTTTGAAAATACAAGATGCACTGCTACCCTTCAGGTATTATTTATCATTCTAGTCCCAAAGGATGCCTTCCCGCAATGGCGCAAGCTTGCTTGGAGTCCGGACGGGACACTTTTAGTATTAGCATCTAGCAATGGATATACCTCTTTCTACAACGCACTAGGAAGCAATATTTTTAACATCAGCCCCAAGACTGTCTCCCAAAATCCTCAAATCTTGGAAGCTGGAGATGCAATAGCTTCCATGATATTTCTTAAGCCAAGAATAAAATCTGACAAATGGTCTTATGAATTTCTGTTGATCACGTACAGTGGTCTACTCAAATCATATCATGTGTCAATAAGCAACGCGTTCGAAGCCAATTATGAATTCTCTTTTGGGAATTTTTATAAAAATGGAGTTAACGCTGTTACTTACGACGAGAAACACTGCTTATTTTATGTTGCTGGGAACACGATAACTCAGAAGCTAACAGTAATTATCTTCGGCATACTGTCATTACGTGGAAGGAAGAATATGCCATAATAATATGTATTTGGTTTCAGTCAACAGCTTCGGAGAGTGGTTTAACATCGTGGAGACCCCTGGACGATTATCCGTATTGCAAACTGTCATTTACCTTTGACGACGAGTCAAAAACTAACTCCAGATTTTCTATATGGAACCTAATACCGTCGTTAAGCTTTCAGCCGGAATCTATCATATTCAAAATAAAAATCTCTCCAAACAGTAAATGTTTAACATGTTTACACACGGATGGTTCGATATCGTTCTGGGGACTGCCGAATTTATTGCTGCAGAAGAAATGGAAATTAACAGAGCAGCCTGATTTCAATATACCTAATCCCTTGGGACATCCGAAGTCAAAGAAGTTTCCGCCAGGAGTTACTGAATTTCATCCTCTAGATATTGGTTGGTGGTCCGAGCAGGTAACAAGTCTCTCGTTGCTTCAAATATAAATATTTATTATGTATACTGAAGTCTGATATTCTCGAAGGCAATGATAGTCGCAAGATATTCTGGATCCACTTCTGTGTGTTCTACAAAAAATTTGCAAAATCTTTTGGGCACGAGTCCTGAATTTTTAGCTGGGCAACCACAGATATGTGAGTTCGGTCCAGACAGAGGCTTTTTGTGTCTCGATTGCGAAACGTTTATAACCAGCAAAAAACGGAATAGAGAATCGAATACAGAAGGTCAAATATCAGGTTTGTATTGTACGATTTGTATCGCATCATTGATGTGTGTATATATTAAAATATGTGATGTGTTTGACTCTTAAGAAGCCTCCTCGGAAAGCGAAGAAGAGGACGACGAATTGGAACCGATCAGTATATTAAATTACACCACAAATTTAATGCAGAGTACCCTATACTCTATAACTGACATTGAGAGGTTCCAGCCCAAGAGAAAAAAGTCGAGAGTGTTGTTTAGAACGTATAGAATCCTCGGTCTTAAAAGTACCACACCCGAAGAACTCTATTCAAGAAAGATTGATATAGAGGTATGGATATTTATAAGATTCGGAGTATGTTGAATATAATCGAAAGGAAATAAGAAAAAGTCTTACAGGAATACGAAGAAGCTCTGGCTTTAGCCAATACGTACAACTTAGACACAGATTTGGTTTATCAAACGCAATGGCGAAAATCCAAATTATCTTTGAATGCCATTCAAGAGCATCTGAGTAAAGTTACGAAAAGATCCTGGGTCCTGCACGAATGTGTTACGCGCGTCCCAGATACTATCGAAGCGGCAAGAGAATTGCTAAATTTCGGATTAAAAGGTGCGAACTTGGAAACCCTGGTAGCGATTGGAACCCACGATAACGGGAAGTTTGTAGTAGAAAATATCGATGACGATTGGAGCGAAATGGACGAAGCTAGTGTAAGTTTAAGACAGGTAAGCTGTCTCCTTATTTTAACAGGAAATACGATACCTACGAATGTATATTAAAGCGCTTTAACGGATGTATCGAATATTGATGAAAACGCAGGTGCAGAAAGTGAATCAATTGCTCGACAATATTGGCATGAAACATTTGTCGGAAGCTCAGAAAGACTTGATCAAGTATAGGAGAAAGCTTCTAGATCACTTGGATAAATTACTGACATACGAGATTATATTGGGACCCTCGTTGAAATACAACAAAAACTTTTACGAAGAGTTCCGACAACTTTCGGCGGTTGAAAATGCAATTAGGTACAAGCAAAATAATATAAACTGTTTATAACGTAATGCGAGAATTTGTATGCTTATTCTAGTATGATTACTTCATTAAGCGCAGATTTGCTAAAAATGGCGATTGCCAAGGAGTTGAAATTATGTTCACGTATTACGGTGAAAGTTTGTTGCCTCATTGGCTAGCGATCGTTAGCTTTTTCCCGGAAACGTTAAATCCATTGAGGTACAAGAAACTTCTACCAGAATGTGACACCGACGGCCAGTTATTTCTCTTTGATCAGCGTGAATTGCGACAGAAAGATTGGTCCGAGAAATCGGAGTTCAACGAAGCGATCAATTTGGAAAATGACGATAAATCGCAACTACTTTATGAGTCTGATCCATTGTTGTCTATCTACAGGTAAATCGAGACGTCTTCTGAATCGCATTCTTCGTAAATGCTTTTCACTTTCGCGTACATGTTTGATTCTTTTCTTTCAGAGATACCGTGCTCACTCCGGAATTATTGCAAAAATGGTACGAGTCGCGAGCTTACCAAATCGAGGAGAACAGTTGCATGGTTGATAACGCTTTGCAATTAATAAAAATTGCTAAATCCCACAATATCGATGGTTTAGAAAATCTGCTATTAGATTTAGAAACATTGAACGATCTAATTTACAAAGTCTACCTGGAAGATCTATCTCTGGACCAGTTGCAGAAATTAACAAACTTGGAAAAAATTAAGCTATTAATGAGCGAAACTACGGAGAAAAGTTTTGTCGATGACATCAAGAATTTCGTGTTGCCGTTCATAAAAAGAAGGCATCAATATCTGGTACGTAGAAGATTTTACAGAACATTTTAATTAACATTTATTTGACCTGCTTGAATTTTCAGGGTGGAGAATTGCAGAGACACTTATTTAGCGATTACTTAGTATGCTCGAGTAAAGGCGACCTAAAGTTATCAGTGAAACTTTTCGAATACTTGAGACAGTCTCGCGATATTGAAATTCTTCGAATGATAGAGGACATTGCCACTCTGGCTTTAGATTGCATATATGCTTGCAATGATCCCGATATGTACGAGAAAGCGACGTGTATCATAGATGCCATTGCGAAAGATCGCGATGGAAGGAGAACCAGTGGTGGAGGATGCTCTTTACTCGAAGAGCTTGACAGAGAACTCGAGTGTACAAAGATCTTGAACAAGTATGAAGTTAAAACCACGTTAAACGCGCTGCGAAAGAATAAAAGCGATCCTGAGGCTGCGAAACAGTTGCTGATTCAAATGGCGAGAAGCTTGAATAAGATGTAAGGAAGCAGACATTTTAAAAACATTTTACAACTTCAACTGTTTTTATAAAGATGTTTTGTAAATCATAGTTTCTATACTTTTTAGAAATCTACCCCCGGATGAAAGGCATTGGGCTCAATTATTAAACGACATGTTGGAGATTCACGGTTTGATTTTTAGTTGCGTCGATATAGAAATATGCTTTGAGATCTGTGTGTCGGCGCGTTTGGTGTCGGGAGTTAAATCCAACATACAAAATTGTGCTGCTTTGATCGAAACTAAGAAGAATGAGCAGTCTCTGTTGAAAGTGTCTTACGAAAAGGCAGTGAACTTAATTCTGGAGGCTAGTAAAGAATATTTTAATAGCTCAAAGTCCGTTACAGATTCTAATATGGAATTGGCGAGGTAAGCGTGTATATGTACAAATATTTTATATAAACCCTAATCTTCCGTTCTTTTCACTTTTTTGAATGGTATTCCAGAGCTTGCCTTCATCTAATTGTAGATGACAACCCACAAATCAAAGAAGAGTATGACCTCATCAACTCCCTTCAAATTTTAAACGAATTCAATATCAATATACTACCGCTGCAAGTCCGATTAATGCAAGACAGACTGAAATTCATAGAAGACTGTTTGAACAAGCGAGAGGATGCGCATAAGAATCGGCAACGATTGTTAACCCTGGCGACTTATTTACGAATCGAGATGAATAATAGCAGGGCGCGGGAAGGGAAAGTTTTGGAACTGATAGCAAAGAAAGCACTTCAGGTAGTCATTTCAAACTCACTGCTTAGAATTAATTGGAATTATTATTAAAGGAAAATGATTACAGGTAAAGGATTTTAGTATTTGCGCAGCCACTTGCCAGCAATTAATGCAGAATAATTACGTGCCTGCTTGGACAGTGGCGTTCGATTTAGGATACTGCGAGAACTATGACGATTTAAAAACCAGGCAAAAGTGTTTATGGTTCGCGATAAACAACGGGCCTAGCGATATATTGAGTAAAGCATTGGATCAAATACATCTGATAGAAATACAAATGTTGCATAACAATTTGGAACTGTGGATACCGCCCAGTGAACCCGACGATTTTAATGATGCCGACGATGCCGATAGCGAAGAAGAGTTTATAGACGCTATGACTACTGTAAGAATTTTGGACAAAATACATTTAAAATATAGGCAATCAAACGTACTAGGTTGCTTTCAATTTATAGCCGCAGGTGGAGACGAAAGAATTCGTTCCGAAGGTGTTGGAAGCTTCCACGGAAATAGTAAAAACTTCTGCTAACATTATGAAGGAATCCACTTTTGGATTAATTAAAAATATAAGCGACACAAGCTTCTGGAAGTCCAGATTGAAGCTCAGTTTCGTTAATAGCCAAAGTAATGATATAGGATATAACGACAGTGGAAGACACGAAGATGAAGGCGACGTGCAAAGTTTTCCATGCTTTTACGAATGCGTGCACAAGAAATGTAGGCTTAGCGATCTGGATACCAAATATGTAAACTACTCGATCCCAGATGTACAAAATACGAAGCTGAAATGCTGCCGCGCGTTTCTAAGAATAGCTATGTTGAGCGAGACTTCTTGTTACGGATTGGAAGTCAGCGATATTAATCATTGTAAGTGTTACATGCAATTTTAAACGTAAAGTGTATAAGCCTGAAAAGTAATCATTTTCGTCGTTTCAGTGTTTCTAGAATGCGCGAGATATACTATGAGAGAAGACTGGCCTTTAGGTATGTCTTATTTATTTAGTGTACAGAGGAATTGTATAAAAGAAGCACAGAGCGTTTTAATGGAGCTACCGCAAACAGAGCTGTACATTCAAAGCGCGATTTATTATTACTCTTTGGAGTTACACAGAAGATTGTACAGAGATTGTGAGAATTTATATTTATTTAACCCGTGGAATTTAATATGGAAAGTGATGAATGTAGCTCAGAAGTGTAAAGATTCCGATATCTACGAAAGTTTCAAATATTGGCAAGCGCGTTTATTTAACGACCAAGAAATAGAAGAGTCCAAGTTTTATGAATCGAATCAAATAATTGAAGACAGCGACGAGGCTGATAAGAAAGGTGAGCAGCTTAACACCGATCGTATTCTGGCTTCGACATTAATCTCCGAAGAATCAGAAAAGGAAGATAAGTCGGCTGAAAGTCTAACTGCGCGAATCGATGGTACGAATCGAATGGTAGAAAATTTGTCGGAATCCGATGGCAAAAACGATGTAGAATGGACCGATGATTGGGGTAACTTTTCTGACGAAGAGGTAATAGAAACTGTTGGAAACAAGAGCATCCCCGAATTGAGGATAGAAGCCAATATTTCACTGATAAAAGATATCGGCGAATGTGCAACGGAACAAGATCGCTTCGAAGCTTTCGAAAAAGTATTCGAGAAAATACGAAGCGCGGATAACTATTTTCAGATAAAAGAAATATTGCTACGGTGGCCGAAATTCAAGAGCCCCGAATACAAGACTGTCGACAAGCATCCCATTTTAAAAATGATGACACTGGTCCATGTATATATATCGGAAGAAGATAAAAGCAAGTATAATAGCCAGATTTTTCAAGAATACAGAGAACTGATAAACGCATTGTCTTCGGAAGATGTGAGTTTAAGATTACATAACATAATACTAAAATTAACTCTTCGCAAGATATTAATTTCTGAAATTATGCTTCGATAGGTCCTCAAGGAATTTTTAAACGCACAACACATTCCTCTCGAACATGCAATTTGTATTAGATTAGATATAGATGATCCAGTACTTCACGAAGAAGCTGTAAATATCCTCAAAGAAAAGCATAAAGTACGTTCGTGCTTAAAACGCTATCGTTTTACTTGGAATATATCTCCTAATAATCCCGTTATCTTATGTTCGCAGGAACTGACGCTATCAGCGCCGCTATTAGAGACGCTGTTTCTGAAAAATTTAACTGCATCGTTCGATCCAAGTCACGAAGTGTACGGTCGGATCATCGAGCATGTATTCGTCAATCGATCCTTAACGAACACGAGAGAAAATGCAGAAATCCTTGTGAAGGAATTGAAGAAGCAAAAGCATATAGCACACGCCCTGTGCATCATCAGATTAATGGAAGATATACCACCATCTTTGTGCACGTTCGATACTTGTTACGAACTTCTGATGAGAAAATAATCACCCATTCCCTTTTTTTTACGAAAACTGTGATGCAAATTGAGAGGATTTTGAATGTATGAAAAAGAGGATTGTAATTTATCGCGCCTTTACTCGCTAAGTGTGTAGGATTTGTTATAAAAGGAGAAGGAACGACCAACTTCAGTGTATGTGTAACCGCCACGAAGCTTTTAAATTCGCATGTATATCCCGTAGCTACTTCGAAACCGATTTGTACATGTATATTACGAATACTTGTTACGGCGTGTAATTTGTAAATATGAATGTGATATACACCAGACTAGATATTTGTATAAATTGATAACTCACCGGCATCCCCTCCTTTGGTTCCTTTCAAATTACGCGCCAATCCCTTTTCCCGATCTTGATGTCCGAAGATTTGAATCTATAGGTGCAATTTCATGCTGACGCTCGGCGCTCGTTTGAGCGTCAAAACCAGTCACGTGATCGGTCCACGTGACTTTCATCATCAAGCGGAAAAGCTAAACCGAGTTTAGCTTTTCAGCTAGAAGCTCGTTCTCTCTGACTCGCTCGTTCATTGGTTGAGCGTCGTGATTAGTTTTGACGCTCAAAACGAGCGTCGAGCGTCAACATGAAATTGCACCTTTATTGATATTTTTTATTCAGATAAATTCTTTTCAAGGCAAAAGTCTATAGCACACGTGATATTTACTCAAAGAAATGCAATATTTTATCGCGAAAGCAGGTGCAGTCCCAGGTGTTTTTGACGCGGCTATACTTGCGTCGCTTTAAACACCAAATACTACGACAATATTGATAAACGCGATTGAACTCGATAAGATTTATTACCTGCGATATATGTATACACTCAACGAATATCTGTGCACTAAATCGGTCTGGTTACAGCTTTGTTTTTGATTTACACGGCGGTCAGATACGCTTTGGCGTAGAGACATATCCCTATAAAAAACTTCAAAAAAGTAAAAAACTTACGCCAAGTACATGAAATCAAATAAATGGCCGAGCTGCAGACGGCCCGTCAGGTGTCAGGCTCAGCAGCTCAGGGGAAACTGGATAATATACATACTACGTTTGCGCAACGAAAATGTGTATATGAATAAATAAATTTAGCGTAGAATAAGTAATTGTTATACACTTTTAACATTGTCACTCTTTCACCATTATTTTTATATGTTATTCATGTGTGTTATGTATTAATATGTATTAAATATTATATATTGTAATGATTGCCATGTAGGTGATGTAGATATCACATAGTGTATGACATTTAAATGAAAAAACAGCAATAAACTATTTCATGATAACTCTAAACATCTACATGTTTACATCTTACCACTGTTGCTGCCAATAATGTAACAAACCATTTTAGCAAGTGGTTCTTTAAATATAGTATAATTTCTTGAATGTAAAGTATTTTAATTATTTCTAGATCCAGCTAGATTGCTTTTTTCAAACCAAGTTGCATGCTATTGCAAAACCAATAACATAAACAGAATGTTCGCTGCAGAGGAGGCGCAGGATGTTTCCAAGGATGAGTCGATAGAAAATTCTCAGCACTGCAAAGACCGTGCAGAACGAAATCGACAAAAGGCACTGCTCTTAAGGAAATCTAAGGTTGTTTCTCATCCCTATAAGAAAGGGTATGTTGCGTGTATAAAAATGCTTTGTTCTAAGAAGTTGAGTAAAAGTTCATGTCCTTTAATCTCTATTCTTTAAAGGGAAAATGAAGATTCAACGAATGGTAGATCCATAAAAGTCCAGGGGCAACGTGTTGTAGACAGTGGGGGTGGTTTTCTGATAGAAGAGAACGACGACTTGGAAGATCAGATGGTATGGTGTATTGAAAAGCTTTAAAATATGTAATGATAAATGTTCAAAGCGCTCGGACACGGATCTCTTTCTTTTAGTTACAAATAACAGCCGATCCTGCCCCCATTGTTACTAATCTGCCTCACTGCGACGAGTGCAAAAATGAATATCAGGACTCTTATCTTTTACAAACTTTTAATTTAAGCATATGTGATAAATGCAGGTATAAATATAACTTGATATCGGTAATCAGTTTAATCGAATGAATACATTACGGGTGTGAACTTTATTTTAGAGATAGTCAGGGAAAGCATTCGTTAATCACGAGGACAGAAGCGAAGAAAGAATATCTGTTAAAGGATTGCGACCTTGACAAAAGGGAACCTCCGCTGAAATTCATTAACAAAAAGAATCCACACAATGCGAATTGGGGTGAAATGAAGTTGTATTTGCAGTTGCAAATAGAAGAAAGAGCTTTGGAAGTTTGGGGTTCGGAAGAGAAATTGTTAGAGGAGAAGGAATCGCGCGATACTAAACGCGAGGGGACTAAAATAAAGAAATTTAATAAAAGGGTAACAGATGTTTAAAATTTTAATATTACTTAAGCTGGAATGTAAGACAACAGTCCATCAAGTAAATATTATTTGCTTAATAATCTCTCGTTTCTTGTTTAACAGATTAAACAATTGCGAATGCAAGTTAGAAGCTCGCTGTATGATAAGACAACAAAGGCATCTCATACGCACGAATTTGGAGGAGATACATATAACGAGGAAGACGATACATACACACACACCTGCACGGCTTGCGGTTACGAAGAGACGTACGAAAAGATGTGAAGTTTAGGACCGTAATAAATTTCATAGGAGTATTTTATTAGAGCCTGTTCTGGTATGGTGTCCGCTCTTTTTGTACCAAGGGGATTTTGTTTGTTAAAACGTATATACGATTATCGAAAGAAAGTCAACGCCATTCCACTTCCTTATTATTAATTTATTGTTACTTATCTTTTATCTACTTTTTATATTGAAATGTTTTCATGTGGAATTGAATACGTTCGCGCTAATAAAATTGTACACGTCATAATGCAATTTAGCTGTCAAATAAATCGAACGAATTTCCCTTAATCTTTCCATTATTTAAACACTTAAAAGCAAAGAATATAATTTACACTGTTTATTTGCATTATAATACCATAATTCTATATATATATATCTTTCTATTCACGGAGGACATTCAATAGTTTGATTGTACTCGGTACTCTACATAATGTACAGCCTTCGATTACATTATCCTTAACTGTGACATTATGACGGTCTGATTAATTAAATTACTACAGCTAAAAATTAATATTGCACTATGTAAAAATATGATCATGTACGCGAAAAATAAACTTTGCACCTCGTTAATTTTATACAACCATTATGAACTGCGTAGTTCTTTGCATATTAAGTATACACATTTCATTGCATGTAAAAGATCGCGGCTGGTCCGCGATGGAAATCATAGGCAAAGGATATTCGAATCACTTTTATAAATTTCTTTAAAATCTATATCACTGCGTCTTCATTGAACTCGTTGAAACCGCTCCATTCTTTACATTCCCATCTTCGTTTCCGGTTATTTTGGTATATATATATATCCTTCTCGTGTACATAAACGAAATATTATTTCTTTGGAATATTATGTTGAAGCAGTCGTACGATACACGTACACAGGACTCTACCCAAAGATCAAGAAGGAACCCATTTATGCATTATGTACGCTAAGACTTCTCTACAAATTCATTACAAACACTCTGTATAGGCTCTAAAACAGTTGGCACAGTCAGTTTGTATCCCACGTTACTTTGGGGAACAACCATTGCGTTCGTCATTGTGGTAGATGATCTGAAATATAAATGCAACATTATTAGTCACGATCCGTTTCGAGAATTCAGTGAAACATCGTCACATATAAGTTTCTATCGACGTACCTATTGTGCCTAAGGTGACTTTTAACCAAATGACCGGCCGTGAGGGCAGCCATTAGCGACAATTCACCAGCGAGAACCGTAGCGCATACGATTCTCGCCAATCTGCTGGCATTTTCGCCAGGTTCACTAGCGTGAGCGCCTTTGACGCCTAGCATGCCCAAACACGACCCTTGAGCGGGAAGACCAGTTCCACCTCCGATTGTACCTATCTCTATGCTGGGCATTGTACAAGAGACGTACAGATCATTCCCGTCCGCTCCCCACGGCTCCATCAAGGTCATACAGTTACTACTACCGACGTTCTGCGCGGGATCCTGTCCAGTTGCTATAAAGATCGCAGTTACGATATTCGCGGCGTGCGCGTTGAAGCCACCCACGCTGCCGGCCACAGCGGATCCGATCATATTTTTACTTATATTCACGTCGACCAGAGCGTGAACCGATGTTTTCAGTAGATTGGTAACAATGTCCTCAGGTACCACTGCTTCACAAACCACACTTTTACCCCTACCCTGTATCCAATTCACAGCCGCTGGCTTCTTATCCGTGCAGAAGTTGCCACTCAGCGATAGTATATCCATATCAGGGAAATATCCTTTAACAGTGTTCAAGGATTTCTCCGTGCCCTTGGACAGCATGTTCATCCCCATCGCGTCGCCAGTCTTCGCCACGAAACGAATAAACAGATGCCTACCGGCAATACGGACATGGATCTTCGTCAATCTCGCGAATCTGCTCGTCAAATCGAAGCTGTCCTTCATTTCCTTGAAATGCTCCGGGTCCTGCATCCATGCCATAGCTTCGCTGGCCCTGACGATGTTCGGGAATCTCACGACCGGTCCCCTGGTCATCCCGTCGGCCACCACGCGGCTGGTCACGCCGCATTTCATCAGCGCTCTGCTCCCGCGATTAGTAGATGCTACTAAACACCCTTCGGTGGTGGCCATCGGTACATGGTACAGCTCACCGTCGATCAGCAATGGGCCAGCGATTCCGAGGGGTATCGGCACGTACCCCACGACGTTTTCGCAACAAGATCCTAATACTTTACTGTAATCGTAGCTTCTATAGGGTACATCGACCAGCTCGTCGAGGAAGTTCCCAGCTTCTGCAATTATAAGACGCCTAATCCCAACACCACGCTCCATGTCCCCGACCGCTTTCTCCAGCTGATAAGCAGCTATATGCTTGTGCTTGACTAACTGAATCACTTCCTCGTCCGTCAGAGCGCTTGCCCCAAGCTACAAATACAAGCAGACGATATTAAAAACACACGCTACGATTCAGCAGTAGCGCCTCCGCGAATGTACTTACTTCGGACTTGTATATCTCAAGGCACTCCTCCACCGGTCTAGGAACTGTCGACGCGGGAGCTACGCTTTCGCCGTTGGACGTGTCCATGCTAGACTGCTTCCCATCAGTTTGCACTTCTTTGTCGGTGAACTCCATCTGCGATTCGTTCTCAACTTCGATCCAATCACCTCCGACCCCGGACAAGGGGAAAATTGCGGGACGCATCGGCTCCCCGAATCGTTGGCGCAACGACATCTCCATGCTGGCAGTGTTCATGATCTCGTTGGTAGTAAACTCGTTCTCCAGCTTCTCCTCTGTGTCGTCCTCTTCCTTGAACTGCAGCTGCTTGGCAATGTCGCCCTTATCTTCGAAGAATATGAACTTGATCGCGAGCGCGAGCAGCAGGATTAAAATCACGATATTGTCCGCGCTAACTGATAGCCAGTTCATTAAGTACTCCTTGACTTCCGACGGGTTCTCTGTCTTGTTGTACGTATTCGCTACAATGTGCGCGCTGGCGGGTGACGCCTTGCCTTCCATCGTATGCTCATTCTCGTCATTTTTGAAAGGCCATCGGCTGCAATAGAATATACGTAGACGGCTACCAACCTGGCTAGTTATTCGTCAATAATTCCCGTTTAGAAACGAAACTCCCGCAATAGGATACTCGATTCGACCGAGCTACTTTCGGAAAATCTTGAGCGCGACGTAATCGATAATTATTGGCATTCTTAACCCGGCACAGGCGAGTCACGCACTGCTCCCCAACTTAACAGTGAAAGGGTTAAAGGAGTCCAAACCTCTCCCCGATAACATCTCCCTTCCCCAGGCGTTCATTGAATATGAATTAAATGTGCACTTATATTACTGCATAATAAGTTGAACCCGACCCCGCGGAAGTTCGGAATAAGAAAAACTGCCGAACGAGAAGTAAAAAAAAAAAGGAACGCGGCGCACGTGGTAGGAGGGGGGCAGATGGACGATAAGCTTTTTGTCAGTTACGCGTCGCCAACGACTGACGTCTTATCTGATGTATAAAATATAGATATAGTTCCGCGTAAAAAACGGCGCGGCCCGTATACATTACCAGAAGAAAGGGACGGAAATAGTTGGCAAGATGTGCTACCTGTTGGCGTGCACCACGAATAGTCCAGCGATCATGATCAGTTTCACGCGCTCCACTACCGGATTTGGCTTTTGATCTTCCTCGTTCAGCGGATGCATGATGAAGATCTTGTCTGCGCTCAGCGGTTTCATGCTGTTTGTCCCTCGAGAAAGCTGAAAGACGACGGCAACGTGAAGCTCTCGCGCCGCCGCGTGCACGCAACAATGCGCGCAGAATGGGCCAAAGGAAAAATGCCACGTTACCTCGAGAATAAGCGACAAGCAGGCGGGATAGAAGGTCATAAAAACGATGTAATTTACAACGACGCCGAGGCAGGCGAAGCTGCACAGGATCTCCAATCTCCTAACGCCGGATAGAGATCCTATGCTGATAAGCAGAGTCTCCACCAAAGTGTCCAAGGTAATAGTCGGCCCTAGGAGCGACATGCCGCGAGCGATGTTCGCGCGCACCTCCTCCTGGTTCCTCGAGTTTAGGGCCAATTGCGCTAGTATGGCGGCCTTCGAAAGGTCGATGATAAGTAGGAAGAAGAATAGCGCGTCTCTGAAAAGCAATTACTTCATGGAACGGCAAATAAATGAGAGGTAAGGGGCCGTAGCGTAGGCGAGCCTCGCCAGTGGGAACTTACTTCAAGTCGGAAATATCGCTGCGCCAGAAATTGACTACACTGGACGTGAACACAACGCTGGAGAACACGGTAAATAGGCCCGCGATACCTGGCAGGGAAATACAATTTAAACAGTTACATCATCGATGAATCACCTTTGCCGTAGTTTTGCCGGCATCCATTACATGGACAAACGGCAAGCCTAAATCTAGACTAGAATCGTACACCTCGTTAGGGACATCGCTCGTTTCTGTATTTATTTAAATTTTATTCAAATCAGACAATTACATATCATCGCGTGTCGCGCCAAATGAAACGCTATCGCTTTCCACGGGACTTTCACTGACACTGAAAGCTTTCACGCGTACGACAAGATCCGGTTGCGTGAATAATCGCGATACAAAAATAATCATTATATACAGCCTCTTGAGACGGGGATTTCGGTATTTCTTATCGCAACTGTATTCGGTACTCGAAATCGCGACCGAACCGGAACACATGCAAAGATTATCACCTTACGTGGACGTGCAGTTCTAGGGGGCGTGTGTCCGCTTACCTAATATATACTTTGAACCCAGTCTTTGTAAGTTCCGGAATTGGTGATAGGTGAACAGTATCGCTAGACATCGTATTATAGTCATGACTATAATATCGGCTGCGTTCAGGTCCTGATAAATAATCACAATTTATTCAGAGGACTCCTACGAGAGTACACACTCGGTGGTAATCGAGAAGTGGAATTCCGAAGATTGGCTTACGTCCGAATTGCAGCGACCGTGTCTACAGTGCGATGATACGGGAAGAGACCCCTCTCGCGGCTGCCCGTTTCCGGTCTCCATGTTCAGGATGCACGCTGTGAGCGTGAAGGTCGTCACGATCACCTCCAGAGGATGACCGGCACAGAACCGGCCGTGGATCTCGAACAACCGTGCAAGCATCTTATCGTCTTCGATGACAGTCACTTACAACCTGAAACAGACCATTGCCAAAAGTTACCCTCCTGAGTCCAAGCATTTCCTCCGATCACACGAGGCTCTTGCGACTCCGCCCGCGGCCGATCGTCCGGCCCGCTGCGAAGGGAACGATACCTCACGGCGAACCCGGAGGAAGTACCCTCCGTTCAATGAAGTTATTCGGTGAAACTCGCTGGTTGGGTCCCTTTCAGAGGAGGAAACTCGCTGGTTGGGTCCCTTTCAGAGGGGAAAACTCGCTGGTTGGGCCCCTTTCAGAGTTGGGCATTAACTAAATAAAGAGTTATTTAAACAACGGATCGAATAAAAATTACTGTAACTTTAGATTATTCGGCGAATAATTTTTCTTTAACTCTCATTCGCCTCTGGTCCCCTTTACTTCTCGGGGGAGGAGAAGAAGGGACGCCCGGAGCACGGAGGCTGGCGAAGAAGAGGCTGATTTGGGGAAAGCGGGCGAAGGACCGGTTATTGCGGCACGACCTATCCTTCCCGTGTCAATAATGCTCCATATAGCCGTAATACTTTCGATGACGCAACCGAGGCGCGTGCAAGGCCCGGTGTTGTTTCAACGAAATCGAAATCCCGTCTCCGGCGGGGGGCTGTTGAAACATCGACGTTGGGCGTCGCTTGGGCAACACCGAGAGAGGATAGACGCGATCTTCGGTGTTCGGCAATGAATTTAAAGACCAAGTGCTGGACAAACGGGTGTACACCGCCCCGGACGTTAAGGGCGGAACGCTCCTAGCCGCGAGAAGTGAACGTCGCTCCACGTAAGTACGTGCTTATCGGCACGAACGCGGGCATAAAAAAGGTACGGCTAATTGAACGGTGGGTATGTAACTTGTCGAAGAACGAAATGTCTGTCAAGGTCGGTAACTTTCCAAGAGCTCCTGAGAACATTTCTATACTCGACTGACCACTGACCTCTTCTTACTTTCAATGGAGACCGCCGTTGAAAGCGGCTGCCTCGTTATTTCGACCGGGCATTGTCATACAAATAAATTCGCGTCGCACACGTTCCAGGAAACGCTCGCAGCAGCCAGCGATTTCCTGCTGCCGATAAATCTCGCGGGGCTAAGTAGACGAGCAAACTGTCTCGCGCTTGTCGCCGATCGCGATATCACTTTCGACCACTTTCTTTTCGCGCGCCCTCGAAGGAGCTAAATATGCCCTCCCTAATTACTGGATAGTTGCGATAAAGTATTCGAGGAATCGTGATACGGGCGCAGGAGTGTGTCCGCGCATCCGAATTGTAAATGAAAGCTGGCTAATTCGACGGAAGGTTGTTCAGCGTCAGCGGCGTGACGTCCGCGCGTTGATACGCTCGGCACTTAATTTGAAAACCTAGCCACGATCGAAAGCAGCGCGTCGAAGCGTTGTATATTTGTTGTACAAAATGCTCCCCGGCTTTTTCCAGATGGCGGTGAACCAAGAATAACCGATACGCAACGGCTGGCCCGATCTCGCGCGATTTCAACGGCTGCGCGCTTGCGGCCCCCCGATTGCGCTCCCGGTGTTTGAAGAAAAACAGTGAAAACAGGGAACAGCGTGAAAGCCACGGGAGTGATTCTTTCTCCGCGAAATGGGTAGAAAGCACGCCCGAACACGGGGAAGAGCGACGCGTGAAATTAAATCTACGCCGGTGGCTCCGGCATTGTTTCTGAAACATGTGCCGTCAATCGCAACACGACCTTGTTCTCCTATTTTTAGAAATTATATGCCGCTCTTTGCCGCGACTGTCCTTGGTTTTATAATTGATAAAGGAATCCTCCGAGAAGCTTTCCCCCGAAATCGCTACGGCGGCCTTGAAATTTTTAAATGCCATTCACTTCCTCGAACAGAAAAGAAAGAATAAAAATAATGTTGCCACCTTTCTCGCGCGTGGGGCCAATGCTTGGCACGCCGCCGTCGAATCCCTCGCTTCTTCCACGTACGGTCTCTCGTTCCCCGGCGAAGTGCGGGCACTTTTTACTCCCTTTCTGGTTGAAAAGCCATTGTTGAAACGACGCGTACGAATTCCCACGGGTCGCGTGCGTAGCTGAATCAACGAGACGTACGGATTCCCGTGCAATCAGGGCGAGCGATGCTTCATCTAAATACACCCACGCGGTAAACCAGAGGGGTACCTCATTACTCAAAGAATACCCGCATTTCCTATATATATATACAAAGCGGCCAGCCGCGAAACAATTACATTGATAAGATTTATCACGGTCATTAATCTTACTCGCGACTGCGGTTCCTTTTCAATTACACACATACATATATATATATATATCTACAAAGTTGTTATCGCATAGGAATTTTGAATGAAAACTCGATAACAGTGCACCGTAGCTTAAGTAAAATATTCGCCGCGGCCATGCCGAACGCGGAAGCGTGCAGCTCGAAGTAAAGATCCGTTCTTTATTAGCGAGAGTGAGAATGAATTATATCGCTAGAAGCGGGGAGCGTTCGGAGCGCGTGTAAAAATGTGTCGATCAGATGCAGAAAATTTTCACGGGCGGAATTAATTCGGAGCGAAGGGAGGCGGATTAATCGGCACTGGGATTGCTTAATCGCCAGCGGTGGTGCGTGCAGCAACGCAGAAGAAGCTTCGCGCCGATTGGCCGGCTAGTCATTAGCTCGGTTAATTACACCCCCGTGGACACAATAGCGAAATTGCGGTCGAGCGTACCTTGTACAGGTGCACGGAGAGCGGCTCGATGGAACTCTTGACGTACAGTGCGCACGTGGTCACGTATCGCATGTATATATGTATATCCTGCCCGCTCTTTCCCTCTCGGTCCCTTTTTAACAATCGAAAAAAAGTCGAGCGAAAAGATTGGAGCACACCGGAACGAACCGAGCGTAACTGTCTACCCGCATGACGATCTCGGAGATCCTTCGATTTACGACCGCCGAGCGCGTGGGCCGTATTTTTAAGGCGAACTTGCGATCTACCGATATCGAGATACAGAGGAAATCCCCGTTTGAAAAACTTGCTTCCCCCGCGGCGCCCTCGAGCTTCTTACCCCGGACCGGTCGCGAGAGAGACAGGGGCTCGAAATCCAACAGAGAATAAAGTAAGACGCGATCCGATAGTGACGGCGCGGCGCTAGCCGACTAATAAAGTCCCGCTCACGCTGAAGCGGGCTGATCGACCCTTCGGCGAAATCATCGTTCTTTCCCGACCGAGCTCGGCAATCTTCGTTTCTCTCTTTCTCGTTCCCCTTTCACGAGCACGTGCCCGTCATCTTCGCTCGGCGCTTATACCCCCCCCCCCCCCCGTTCGAAAGTACGAATTTTGTTATTAATATCTCGCTGCGATAAGTGGATCAGCAGATTAACAACTGTACGTCCGAAGTCTAGAAATTTTGGGCCCGAGGAACTCGTGGCTCCGTATCGTGCACCTTCCTTATCTCCGGCTACCTCGTGATCACGCGCAACCCGTGGACCGTGTATCTTTGACGAATCAATGCTAAATTGTTAAACCGATCCATCAAGAAACCGTGATTTATTGACCACTCTGTCATCCATCAGGATATCGTTTATCTGCGATCGACTCAGCGGAACGTTTTCATCAAGTCCAAGGTGATCAGTCACTAAATGCAACGGAGTACAGACAAACATTTCATTCCGCATCACAGAAACACTTATGTATTCACGAAGAAAGGTAAGGTGGCTATATTACATAGACGCGAACAGACTAGTAACACAGGGAAAAAAAACAGGAAAAACATGTATGTTAAATGGTAGAAAAAAATTGATGGGCACTTGAATTTCTAGAAGCGGTATTGGAAAACAATAAGATAACACAAGTGACCGGATGCCTACACTTTGTAGCCCGAAAACGTGCAAGATAAAGCTAAACGAGGAAACACTACGGCTCGGCGACTATTTTCTACTCGGTTATTTGTAGAAGCAACAAATACATACAGGGACTTGGAATACTTAGAAGGCGTAAGTTTCTTATTTTTTTTAAACTTTCCGCGTAGTCCAACCCGGGGCTAACCCAGGACAGAGCGGTATAGGAGAGCTTTGGTTATCGAGGCTCTACTGTGCCCAGCAATGATTCACTATCTACATAAATCTACCGATCGCAGCCGGGTGATAGACGCGTACGAAACGCTGGCGAATTTAACGGCAGAAACTTAAATGCGCCGGGAGCGAACAATAGGTACTATTACCCGGCCGAAAGAAGATCCCCAAGAGGCGGGCTCGGGCGATACAGTCCGTCGCTATGACGATTGGTCGAATCACCTATTTTGGCACACTTTTAAAGACGCGACACACGAATTTTGGTTATTGGCTGAAGTAGGCACATACATTATCGCACCGCGCGACGAAGAGAGCGCACAAAACACATCGAGATCGAGTGGAATAGAGCGATCTGACCGACGAACGCCAAAGCAATAGCGTAGGCATCTCAGACGGTTAACCATTAATATATAATAACATAAAAATTTCCTTATTTTTCAAACAATCTGTGCGAGATTGCGTTTGGGCTTATTTTAATCAGAAAAATCTAACCAAACCAATGATAATACTTTCCTGAATATATTGTGAAAAATAAGGAAATTTTTATGTTATTATATATTAATGGTTAACTATCTGAGATGCCTACGCTATTGCTTTGGCGCTCGTCGGTCAGATCGCTCTATTCCACTCGATCTCGATGTGTTTTGTTCGCTCTCTTCGTCGCGCGGTGCGACAATCATGTGCCTACTTCAGCCAATAACCAAAATACGTGTGCCGCGTCTTTAAAAGTGTGGCCAAATAGGTGATTCGACCAATCGTCATAGCGACGGACTGTATCGCCCGAGCCCGCCTCTTGGGGATCTTCTTTCGGCCGGGTAATAGTACATCGCGTGGTCACGGAAATTCATTACGCGCCGAGTGAATTACGCACTGACCAATGGCAATGGTAAACTGTAATATGCACAATCGGCAGGTGGTGCGAACCGTTAAACCGGATGGCAGCGTAGCTTTCGCAATTTGTACGAGCGCTAGGACTACAGGAATGCAGTTGAGCGGTGCTTTCTGGCAGGATCCTGAAGGCACTTGCGCGTGCGATTTGCAGTGGTTCGACTGCTCCCGCCGTCCTTGCCGATACGAATTTACAAGCGATTCCGAGTCTCAAAATTCCTGACAATCACCGCGGTGCCGAAACCGCCTACGTCTGTCGCTACGGGCGTGTAGAAGCGGCCGGTGATTTTTCTCTGTGAAAAATGTAAATAAAAGTGGTAAAGGATCTATATAAAGACATCAATGCCGGCACTAAATTAAGAACGGATGCTCGGGCTTCTCGGGAAAATCGCGTTTGTGTACTTTGGAAAGTAAGTCGCCGAGCGATCGAGCAGTTTACATTTCTTCGATCCTGCACGAAAGCGGTTGCAAATTATTAGTTGGAATCGGTTTTTACAGCTTTGAACACAATCTACCATTCCCGGAACTGTTTTGAATGCAACAGATAGGGTTCAGCCCCCTCCCAGCGAAGTTATCGGCGTCGTTGTAATCGCGCGACACATCTTGCGGGATTTCGGCGGTGCGTATTACGTGATCCTAATCGTAATAGGTAGACGGTACTGTTGGCAACCGGCGAATCTTTTATCGCGCATTTCCGTGAATAAGTCGGTGAATATAAATGTTGAAAACACGCCATTTAAATAGAGCAGCACGGTGGTGTTAAGTGGTAGGGTTCGCTGAATATTGCTCTTTGAATTTCCCCGACGCTTTTTGCGAATCGTTTCTTTTTTCTTCCATACGCTTCGTAAATTAATAAATAAACCATGTTCCCAGTCGTAAAGCTCGCGGAGATATAAAAGTCTCGCAACTTTTACTACACGGTGCTAAAAGATTTAAAGGCGAGTTGACCCGACCTAACGATATCGAAAACTTTGACGCAACTCGCCTAAATCGAAATGCGCAATGGGCGAGAACCGAAGCTCCGCGAGCTTCTACGCCCGATGGAAATCAGAATTCCTTGTTATTGGCTCGGGAATCATCGGTTCTCGCTCCGAGATCGTTGTCTGTTCAGTAAGGATAATTTGAAGTCCGCACGAGACACGGCACGCATGACTTTATATAAACGCAAAGTATTTGCGCGGTTTCTCTTAAGAAACGCGCGCGGCATAATCATTCGTCGCGTCCATAGGATCTGCCTGAGAATTCCGAGTACAATTAGACCGAGGAATTCCCTGCGCCGAATCGAACGGTTAGCTTTTGCTGCCACAATCGACTTGCGGGAACGTCATTTTCATCAATTAGGTGCACGATTAAGATTTTAGCAAAAAACTGTTTACTTATTAGCATTACATATTGAACAAGCTTAACTTAGTATTTTAACGATAATATGTAATGTACTTTGACAATATGGTAAATGTTTGACGTAGATGAATTTATGTTTTCATCGTAAATTCCTTTAACTTCCAATACGCCCTGCTCGCACCTCGACCAGCAGACTACAGAAGCATATTTTACGCTACTGCTGGTTGGTCTTAAGCTTTTCGTTCTTCGCTTATGTAGGACCTTTACTTACTGTCGTTAGAATTTTACAACAATGGCAGAGCGATATTTAAAAGGTAAACATTGTACACAATGTCCTTTCCATTAGACTATTAGAATACGTGAATGTGCATAAATTAAATATCAAACGGTTTTCAACGCAAGCGGGTATCGCAATGTATAAGTAAACTTGAATACATAATGAGGATTGTTTTTAAAAATGGAGTGAAGTTATGCAAACATCAAACAGACATAACCTCCAAATTAAGAAATGCCGAATGAACAACGTACCGTAAGACTCGCTCGGCGATCGGGAAGATATGTCTCAGATAGGCGTCATCTTTTAAGAATTGTGGCACCAACAATTCATGTCTTGCCCTTTCTATCACAGCTTTACATGCAAATTAACATTTTGTACACCAACTCTCCCGACAGCATACTGCACTCTTGAATGCGAGCCCGGCGACACCTGAAGCACATCACGCGAACCACTCGTTATTCAAATAAACCTTTATGGTAAAAGGGGTTTCAAATATTCAATTTACATCTTGAAAATTATGTAATTCAGTAATCTTTTAATCCTCCCCAAAGAATTAAACATAACCGCTTACATTTCGAATATAAAGTGGTAGATATTTCAAATACATAAAACAGTATATGAAATACATCTTCAGAACGAAATAACAACTTTATTGAACTAGTGCTTCGTATAATGTATTTCTTTACATAATTCCCTGATCGCAAATAAATTATTTATAACTCTTTACGCGCCAAGCGCGATTTACCAACCGATCCCTTCAACCTCAATTTGTCTTCTGCGTTTCCACGGAATGCCTGGCGTGATTCATCATAGACTCGACTCTGTTGGCAGTTTCTCTCACGACGTCGGATATTTCGTCTGGCAGGTGGTCCAGTGTGGGAATGTGCGCGGACAATCTTTTGTACACAGAGTCCTTGCTGCCGTCTTTCTTATTCCTGCGCTGCTCCTCGTACTTCAATTGTTGCTTGAAGAATATAGCATTCTTTATGAACTCCAAAGTGTTCTCGAAACTCTTCCCGGCACCATGCATGGTTTTAATAGCACTGACGGCGTACTCTACGTCGTAGCATCTGCCCAGAAGCTGCTGCTGAAGCGCCAGGACTTCCACTCGTTTTTCCACCATGGGAGGCAATGCTTTCCTTACGTGCTCTTGGAGCCTGTAGAATGCAAGGGACGGCTCGTTCGCAACTATGTGCATATTCTCAGATATTCGTTCGGTTGCTGAAAGTAATACAGAATAACATACAAGCGACTAATCTATTGCCTCTTAATCCTAACCTTTCTTCACCCTCGTCTCCAGTTCTTGATCCGATTGATACACTTTCGCTGCCATTGCTTAAAGCGTTGTGCCCATAAGAGTGTTTGTTTACGTAGATCGTGCAGGCACGAAGGGTGCAGGAAATTTCGAATTCAATTCGATGCAACTGTCAATAAGCAACGAAATGTTTCTCGATATCGTTACAATAGACTTGAAACTTGTATGAATCCTATGGTTTTGTTAAAGTCTACAACAATGTCGCGGATAAACTTGCCGAGTGTTTCTAACTATTTCCTTCTGTATCAATTAAATTCGCACGAACGCTCGCCGCTAGATCGATTTGTTTTCACCGCCATTTTATTAAACACCCGTTACCGGAAGTTGATCAGCCACACGACCCTGTTTCCCTTCGTCGAAACGTGGCAGCAAAGTATGTGCTGTTGGCACTTCTCTTAAATGTATCCTCCAACTCTTCCTATGGATTGATCGTTTCGTCGCCGTAAGTGACACAAGTTCGGATCGTACCAAAAGGTAAAAGCTGTAAAATTCTTCAATGAAATAGTAACCAGATCGAGCGTCTTAATCCTCGTGTTTCACTCAACTTATTCATAAAGCGCTTATCGAGTGAATTCCAGTTTTTATTTCAAACGTTCCGCTAATGAATAAACATAGTGGGCCGACTTTTTCAAACGTCGACTAGCGGCTTTCTCGTGAATAAAGCATGCATTGCTTTTAAAAGTTTCTTAATTACAGTAACGGGTTTCGTAGAAATCTGTATGCTCTCCAATAAACGGGCGTATCGTCGAGTTTATAACATAAGTCGCGAGTACCGTGCAATCGATAAGTTTCTAAATAATTGGATTTGTTTCAGCATGAAGTGGCATATAATACTTGCAGCTTTTGCTGCTCTAGCCCTTAGTATAAATGCGGAGGAGGAAGAAGAAGCTGCCAGATTGCTGGTGTCTAAACAGCTTCTTAACAAATATCTCGTGGAGAATATGGACATTGTGATCAAAGTAACTATTGGAATATGTTGTGTGTAATTCGAGTAATCTAAGGTTGATATCTCTGTCTCAACGAACCATCTGTTTACAGTATACAGTTCACAATGTAGGCAATGCAGCTGCTTTGGAAGTTGAAATTACAGACAACTCTTTCAACCCCGATCACTTCACTCACGTGAGCGGTGAACTGAACGCGAGGATCGATCGTGTTCCACCTTACACAAACGTCAGTCATACAGTCGTCGTGAGGCCGCGCAAATACGGATATTTCAATTTCACATCTGCGGAAGTTTTGTACAGAAGTAAGGAAGACGCTCCTAGATTGCAGTTCGCTGTCAGCAGCGAACCCGGCGAAGCAATCATTGTATCATTCAGAGATTACGATAAGCAATTTTCCTCTCATGTGGTAAGTGGTAGGGATATGGTTATGATAATCACGAGCATTAATACGATTACCAATGAAATATTAATATTCTTGCTTCAGGTCGACTGGGCTGCATTTGCTGTGATGACGTTACCTTCGTTAGCTATTCCTTTCGCATTATGGTATTCGAGTAAAAGCAAATACGAAAAGTTGCTTAAAACTACCAAGAAACACTAATTATGCAAGCTCGTGCTAAGCCATTTAAAAAATATGGTCCTCTCCGCATAATTGTAAGAAACCCGACTGTTCCATTATGTACATCTAATTTTATAATAAACATTATTTATAAATAATCAGTATTCATTATTCGGCCGAAGCGATAAAACGCTTATAGAGTTAAAATATTACTACACAGATTACAAAAGAGTACTAAAAGTCCCTTTATTTCTTACAATATATTGTACACGTCGCTGCCTATACAGTCTTAAGCAGTATTACCTATACCTATCTTAGTCTACAAATCGAAATTATAGAATGTTTATACGTCGCAGTTTGTAGGAAAATATATGGAAAATTGTTTAATCGTCAACGCAAGTTATGTTTAAAAAATATAAAAATGATAGTAATGCGATACATGGGGATGTGGCATAAATTAGACTTCGCTTTAAAACGCTCCAGCCATGTCACGCTGTCGATAAAAGAACGCGCTCAATTATTTTTGCTATCCTTACATTATCACGCGAGATCACGCGTGCCGAGTAACCAATGACGTATAATTATTGTAATTATGTAAATTATTAGCTATATGACTAGGAACCATATACCTCAGATTTATAAAGTAAGTATAACAAACATATTCTTGAAATACATTTGAAACGTCGGTGACTGTTTTCCTATTGATGTATAAAACTACAACTCAAACGCTATCTATACTATGGACTGTACATAAATCTTCCGCTACTGTAGAAACAACATAAAGGTTCTTAGTTTCTAAGAGTAATTAATCACCCGATAAAAATAACTTTGTGACAATAAGGCATCAGTTTCTGGGAATCGAATGTTTGCTTATAAATAGTTCTAGTTAATACGTCATAAGTCCGTTATAAGTACAACGTATCTTTAGATTGAAAGTGCCATTGTTTTCTGCTATTTCTCCTTTTGTTACATGCCCGTTAATATTTCACGTTTCGTGGTCGAATAAGAACTTGCGGGGGGCTTCCGTAAACTCGATCGAACGCAGAGAACGGTCTTATCGGTGAGACCGGAGTTCGTGGAATCGACATATTCGTACCTTCGTACAATCGACATAGTGTGTCCATTGTAGGCGAACACGGAGCACTAGACTTTTTTAACTGTGGCGGGCACTTATCAGCTGAAAGGAGATATCACGTGAATAGTTACTTAGTTTAGTAGAAAGGTGCATCGGTTGCACTAACGCAATAGTTACGTACCAAAAACCGTCCTGTTCTTTATGTTTAAATCAATATTCGCCACTTTATTCTTCCATACTGCATTAAAAGGAAAAGCAAATAAAGCATTAATAAAAGAGTGTAATAAATTAAAGACACTGTACTTAAAAACTGTGAGAGACTTACTGTAGAAGCAAGTGATCACGATGACAGCAAATGTGCCAAACGTGTAACGGTGGAAATACATGTAATCCACCCAATGAATTCCAGACAGTGGTATGAAATTTTCATACTTCGTTACGCGCACGAAAAGCTAAACAAAAAAATACAGCTTGTATCGAACCACTAATTTCAATAGTTACCTTCTAGTTACTTACAGATATATTTTGCTTTGTGATATCGTTCGCAACGATAACTTTTTGACCCTGAACTTCGTCATGATTGTGCATCAAACGCAATTTGTATTGCATTGTAGATTTTGAAATATATTGTCGGGCACTTACAGTCATTCCATCCGGTACATCGATCTGAGAAGGTAGATGTAAATAAACATACATGATACCACTTTTTAAAAAAAAAAAAGATTGAACCTACCGTAAGATGATTTAATACAGATTGTAAACCATAGATTTCAAGCGTTGCAGTTGGTATGGTTTGAGAATGGGTATTGATGAAAACGATTTCTTTTGCGTCAATATAGACAGGTGGAAGATACGTGACTTCTAATGGTACAGCTTCGATGTCCTTGCTTTGCGCACTTATTTGAATGCGACTCTCTATTGTACTGGAAATTATATTTGGGGAACCCATGGGCATTACATCGCAGTAATAAAAACCTGTGACAAATAATTCGATATAATTAATCGATGATAAGTATCTTTACACTTTGCAAGTTCAAGTTAGTACTCACCAGTCGTGATATCGAATCGTGGCTTAACAAGAAACAAATCTTTCACTCCGATAGACGAGGTCGATGAAACAAATTGTACGTTACACGTATAGGGGAATGAATTTAAAGCGAATGAAGTCAATGTTCTGCAACCGCCCAAACCTCTAGATAGGACATTATTTTCTTTGACTTGCTCATCTTTGCTCTTAAGTACAAGAGGAACACTAAAGGTTTCGGTTCCCGTGATATTTCGACTTCTCAGTGGAACAATCGATACCTGTATTCACGTGGCAAAGTTATTTATAACTTAAAAGACTGTTCATTAAATAACTTCTGACATAATTTACATGCTTCTCTGAATAGCTACCTTTGCAATAGGTTGTATATTCACTTCTATTTCACCTTGCATATGAGTCGCGAGGCTGTGTTTTACAACTGCATACCCCACATTCCTCGCCCGTCCTATTCCTGTAATAGGATCTACGGTTAATACTTCAGGAGCCGAAGATTGCCAGTAACCAGGATCACCATCAGGGGACAGAAGTGGCATCGAGAAGCATACTATGTCGCCCACTGTCAGCGTTGTCTACAAAACAGCGTTCATTGATGCGTAAAACATTATCGCTCACGACGAATAAAAGTATTCATCGCTTGTATTAGGTACCTTTGTCGGGAAGACTATATCGCCGATCATCATGTGCACGTAATCGAACATCCCGTTGGGGTATTTTTCATTGTACGTTTTTATAACGAGATCGCCGTTTTCGATGAACTTCGCGGGAACTACATTCTCAGCACTTATGGTAAAGGACGCTAAATCAGCGCGATTCAACGTGGTTTTCGCATTGACTTCAGCAGCATGGAATTTCGTCCCGACGTTATCATAATATTCGAGAGCGTAGTCCAACTCCATACCCTTGGGTAACATATTTAATTCCTCTCCATTACGAATCCGCAGAATTGACTTCAAAGACAGCATCATGTAGTGAATGGGTTTGACCTGTGAATAAAATGATCGCATTAAGGTTGCTGATTAGGTTTGTACTTAAGAAAATACAATGCGAATCTTACTTCGACGATAACAGTTATCGATTGCTTCAAGTTGTACACTTCCGTGCTTGTAATAGAAATAACGATTTTCCCAAGATTTTCACCAGCTTTTACGACACCGTTTTTATCAATAGTTACAGTCCTAGATGTCGGCGTTAACGCGTGCGTATCCTCTGAATCATTTCCATGCATAGTCGACAATATCTTATAAGTAATCGACCCATGCTTGTCACGGTTCGTTTGTAACTTCAAAGCAGAATTTGGAGACATCAATATCACAGGAACATTCGAAAGTAACCCAGGATGCGTTAAATGCAACTCTTCGAAGATCTCGACTTTTATAAAAGTGGTATACGTTACATCACTTTTAAAACCCGCTAACATATTGCAGGGCATCGTGACGTTCAAATAGATGGTTGCTAATCCTGGACCGATAGCCTTAGCTCTCAAAGACACTTCGTTTTGGTATCTAATATTGATACCAGTCCCTTCGTACATATTATGCAAAGTAATTAAATTAGAATCACTGGACGACCACATGAAGATCAATGGCAATTGCATAGATCCTATTATAAGGGGAGTTAAATATTCTGGGATGCCGAATGCCCAAAGCGGGAATGTCGCGCCCACTTTTACCCTACTTGTTGGAACGACGATCTTAATTCCTTCCAAATAGAGCACGTGTATATCGGCGTAATCTTCCGAATAAGTGACTTTGTTGCCCTTAGCATTAAGACCAATGGCTCTGACGAATACTTTCGTTTGCCCAACCGATTTCCCTTCGAATATGCCACTGCGGTCAACGTTCAGAATATCATTGCTCTTCGTAGAAAATTCGATTTCCGCATTTGACGGACCCCCTGTGGTTTGTACTTGGTACACGGTCCCTACCAGTATCGTTAAATTCTTTGGAAATACCCTTAAAGGAAGGAAGACCTGGATAGTCGCTGATTCACTCTGTATTTCTCTATCTCCTCCTTTGCTAACGAATGTCAATTGAGATTCCCCTTCTGCCATTCCATATATCATATACAACAGTTGACTGTAGGGAGGATTGCCATGCTCGCTGGCAGGTAGCTGCTTAACTTCCACGCATTCATTATCAATTTCAGCTTTAAATTCTAACGCATTCAGAGACGGCAGTTTTATAATATGACCATTAGTATCGTACAATTTTAACGCAGCCATTCTGCATTTCCCTTTCTCAATTTTATTTACCGTCTCGATCTCTATAACAGCGAGCTGCTGTATCTCGATCACGGCTTCGGCCGGCTTCGAAGGTAAACAAAGATCTACTAAAGCTAAATTAAGTATCCCGGATTTCTTTGGAGTGATACCAATCGCCTTCGTCGACTCTATGTACCGAACATCCGCGATATCATCCGTGCTCAGCAGAAATTCGTAGTAACCGGAGCCTTGGCTAACTTGCAGATAATATTTCGCAGTAGGATCATTCAGTACCATTAATTTGCTGGGATTAATGCTGGTATCGTTTACTAAAACTATTTCTATGGAGTTCTCTATAAGAGGGGTTTCGTAGATTCTTCTTTCAGTTTCGATCGCAAACGGCGGCCACTCGGGTATTATCTTTAATTTACTCAGAATGTATTTCTGATAACCCGTAACGGTAGCCGTGAGCGTAAGTGTGCCGAAGTGTTTCTTAAAGACAACATTTTGATAATAATTCTTTGGTAAGATGACGTTCATGTCCGTGAATGTTTCTTCTATAGAACCAGAAGACATTTCCACGGAACTTATACTGGAGGGTTTTAAACTCCATTCGATGTGTAAGCTCGTAATATTATCGAACGTTCTACCTTCTTCGTCCTTTACTATAGTGATGAGCTTCAGATTCTTATCACTGTGCGCCATTATTCTCTCCGTATTGAGATTGATCGGGCAATTTTTACTATCTTTGAATTCGGGCTGTAGGTATATATGCCTGGGTTTGCCACAAACAATTCGTACCGTCTCAGATGCGTAGGTACTTTTGCAGTTCGGCAATAAAGGAACGTTTGAAATTGTATATGTTAAAACTACCTCCCCGAGCGCTCTGCACATCACTTCGAACACTGATACGTTCTCTAATCCATTCAGTGAATCTCCATGCTCTATAACTTCGATTATTTTCTTCTCAGACCACTGGACTTTCTTTAAATAACTCTGAGGCTTACTAGACCACGGGTGGGGTCCACCTTTAAAAACTATTTTCCTCGAAGAACCTACCGACAACAAACTTTCTTTGCTATTCGGGTGTACCGCTATTAGAGGCTCGTAGGCTGATACAGTGATGTTATCAGTCAAATATTGACCATTGGCGTTGTACACTATCGTCACTTCGGACGTTCCGACATCCGCACTAGTGATTGCTATAACAGCACATGCGATCCCAACGGGCTCTACGATCTTGGTATCAATTTGCATAAAGTTGCCATCCGGAATGTATGTTTCGAAACTGATGTCTCTGCAGTCGTTGAAAGGTATCTCTTTGTAGTCCGTTCCATTAATTAGCTTCCCGTATAATGCAATGTGAAGATAAATCGGTTCTGCCACAGCCGCTTCCATATTGTACTCTATCACTTCTAACTTCGAGGGTGGTAACACGTACACCCTCGCTGTGTCTTTGTTATACTGATTTCTTGTCATCGCAACATTTATCTCCGTTACACCTGCCGATAGGATTCTTATTCCTCCATTTTGGGAAACCGTTACTATAGATGGATGCCTGCTCGACCAGACGTACGAGCCATCTCCTCCACTTGCTTTTAGCACTATGTCATACCTATAATAAAGTAAAGTAAAATGATTATTTCTATTACAAGACAATACTGTACAACAAATAACTAACTAACCGTGATTTAGCTTTAAAGTCCCATGGAACGGCCAACACTTTTGGCTGGATAGCGACCGGGGTGTGAATTAGAAGCTCAGCCCTTGTGGAAGGACGTGATGTCAGAGGAATCTTCTTACCATGCTTGTCGATTATGCCGTAAAGAACAGCTTCGATAGTCATCGTCCCACATGTAATAGGCACACCGACAACATACGTACCATTTTGTGTTACTAATTTGGGTTCGAAGTAGTGCTCTTCAATTTTCATTGACACCTCAACACCTTCCCCGATGTGGAACCTATGATCCTTATTATCGTATAATTCGACTACAATCTCGTGAGTGTGGCCAAGTATCAAACCCCAATTTCTATTAGGTAAAACGGCAAGAGTGATGTAAGCCACATCGTTCACGCTGACCATAGCGGATGGTAGAATAACTGGATATTCATCACGGACATTTTTGTCGTGCAGAAATACTTTAGTACGTCCCAGGGATCGGGCATACGCATAGTCGTGGTCATTATCGATTTCTAATATGTTTGGATTCTCGGCTTCTAAGTAGTACTGGCTTGATGGTAGACTTATTTCTTCTAAGCGACCCTGACGAGCCTGTTTAAAATTTGAGTAGATTTAGAAGACAGGATACTACTACTACTAAATCATTCTATGCACACTAGATACTTACTTGCATTATTTTGTATTTGAAGCTATCATGTGCCATTATTGTTATGTCCGATGGAATGATAATTAAATTAGCTATTACGATCAACTCTACTTCTATGGCTGGCACATGTTTATACTCCGCATAGGGCAATCTTACGGAAACCTATAATGACTTAAGTTTACTAACATTCCACGTAGAGACACAATTAGGAAATACAATCCCGGTCATTATTTACTATCCCGGGAATGCGGGACTAATCCCGGGATTGGGTAATAGAAAATTTCAGTAATTATAATGATTTATTACGCGGTAAAATTCTAAATCTTTATTTAAAGTAAACAAACTTACTTTCTATCATTAGTCTGAAACATGAGCTAAAATCATTTTTAACAATAAAAACAGTAGAACAATGAAGAATAATAAAGTCCCCTACATAAACCTAAAGTACATATCTACAAAGTTTCGAATTTATGTGTTCAGACATGTCGCGATTTCGAAATAGCGGAAAGTGAGAATATCGTCGTAAAAATAAATATAGTTTAATTAGTTATATAAATCATTATTATTATTGTCCTTATTATTATGAAATGACTATGTTTATTTATTCTGTTTATTTTTATATTTTTCAGGCGTTCATAAAGTAATTCACATTTTTAAAAAATCCCAAACTTCTCGGGATTAGTTATATCAAATCCCGGGATTTTTGGAATCCAAAAAACAGCCGGGATCGCGGGATCCCGAGATACCGTATCCCGGGATTGTATTCCCTAGGCACAATAATATGTAGGCTTATATACAACGAGTTTATACCTTTGCTGTACCAGTTTTCCTTCCTTCCAATAAGACAATATGCCCTGTCTTACCAGTCGCATCTAATGCAGCAACAGTCGGCGGAGTTTCATATTGGGATTCCTCGTAAGTCATGAATTTTAAAACATCGCTTGGTTGTTTAACATTAGCTACATGTTTACCAGCAATGTCTATACTCCAAAGGAATTCTAATCCCGCAAGTGTTGTGAATTCATTTCCTATTACAATACATTATAATCAACCCACAAGTTTACAACATTGTAAGGGGGTAAGTTTGAATAAAGTAGTTTACCCTGCTCGTCGTACGCTCGTACTTCGAACGCTTCCGGTGCTTCTTCTATATACAACTCCCTCGTGGTGGTGACGAGGTTCAAAGAGAAGATTGCGTCAACAATAACATCGCATCGTAAAAACTGCCCTGTATTGACATCTTCTGCCAACACTATCGCTGTGTTCCGTGTGGATTCTCTTGTTATTGTTTGGATTAAAATAGCGGAGGAACAGGTTCTTTCGACGTTTTCGTTTACGGGAATCAACTGAATAATGTCCAGACGGGATGTCGACCTGAAATTAGTATGAAAGTTCCTATGTCATTCAGAAAAATTCTCTACATCGTGTGTTTTCGATAAATAAACGTTGAGTTGATGAGATTAGTAGGGTTATATGAAAACTGATATGTTATTCGGCGGAAACTTGAAGCTCAGACTCTGATAATGTGAATAGTCTGAAGCGAATCGAATTTCTACACGATCGAATAAGAGAATAATGACTTAACGTAAGAAGGGCAACAAGGAGTACCATTGATAACAAGCACCATCGGTAACTTCGAGTGTAAAATTAACAGCGAAATCATTGAACACTGGCAATAAAACTCTGGGTACGTTTAATCTGTGTACCGTAGCATTTGTCACCGCACAGAATAGAAGAAAGAATGCCGTAAGTATCATTATGTTTCTGGGTATTGCCGACCCAACTGAAATTCCTCTCACGTGTATTCGCGACGATCTACTAGAATTGGCGGTCTCTAAATAGCTTTCAAACCAGCATTCACATATCGATACTTTCGCTAGAGTTATCGATACTCGTAGTCGACAGTCGAGTCGAACCCGTTCGATTCTACTTTGCAAGGATCGAGAAAGGAACGACAGTACGGTATTACGTTGCACATTTAAAGTTGTTTTCCTCCGATGTTAACTTAGGTAACTTAGAATGTTACATGTTTAATAGCGATTCGAGCGCGAAAGTGACGCTAAACATTCGTAGGAAGTGTAATACCATCCAATTTTAGCGAACATGGCCAATCAACAAAGATCATGCATGACATTGAATGTTCATGGAAATACTGCTTGAGTAAAACTGTTGATTTTCTATCTGCCACTCGTCCCTATTATTTGCCAAAAAAATACAAGCTGTTGATGTCTCGTTTATTTGATAAGACAGTTTACATAAGGTTATGCGTACGATAATTAATGATCGAGCATGTTCTGAAGCTCAGCTCGCCGCCGATTACTGACCGAGTGCGTTGCGAAACTTTAAACTGCTAATCGCCCAGCCAGTTACCGATAGACTAGCCCGCGTCAGGGTAACTTCAAACACATCCCCTCGGGTATGTTGAGTTTATCTTAAAAACGATCCACGTCGAAGCTGTGAAATTTGCTCGCAAGTATGGCCGAAGAAATAGAAACGGTCCGCCTTGCCAACGAAGATATCGAATGTTTGGAACCAGAGATTGACGGCGACGATGTAGACGAAGAAGGTTCCGACGGGGTTGTGGTTCCAGAACTTCAGGGTACTCTATCCAAATGGACAAATTATATACATGGCTGGCAAACTAGATTTATTGTTCTCAAAGATGGTACTTTATCTTATTACAAATCCGAGCAGGACAGTGGATTTGGATGTCGAGGTTCAATAAGTTTGTATAAAGCTATTATTAAGGTACGGACTGGTATAGAGCTTAGCGGGTGCACGTACATTTATTAACTTGTATAAGAAGTATCATGATATCACTCTTTACCACCTGTTTTGTTAGGCACACGAGTTTGATGAATGTAGATTTGATGTGTCTGTAAATGATTGCTTAGTATGGTATTTAAGAGCAAGCAATCCAGAGGAAAAGCAGCGTTGGGTAGATGTTTTAAAATCTTACAAGGTATGGTAATCGAAGGGAGCTTTCATACTCGAATATACGTACGATACGTCATTGCCGAGTTCCTTAGATTTTATTCAAGCTGTGTGTGTTTACTTTAAATAGTCAGAGTCTGGTTATGGAAGTGAAAACAGCTTGAAACGTCATGGCAGTGCCATCTCGCTTGTGTCGAATACACAATCCATTACAAGCGCTGGTAGTTTCACTAAGCGCGGCGTTAGAGGATTGAAAGAGAAATTGGCGGAACTCGAAACCTTCAGAGATATTCTGATCAAGCAAATCGATACTCTGCAAAAGTATTTCGATAATTGCGCGGAGAATGCTAAAAATATTTCCACGAAAGGTACACGATAGCTTCTATTTATCTACGTTCGTTTGTCTTGCAGTCATCTGTTTTGTAATTGCCCTCATATTTCGTGCCAGCTCCCTTTCTCAAAAAATAATGATCATGACTGTGAATAATAGATATCCATTTCAGAAAATAAAGTCGAGACAATGTTCAATCCAGCTGAACAGGCAGTAGATTTTAAGGGCGAAGCAATAACTTTCAAAGCGACTAGCGAAGGCGTGTTGGCAACGTTACAACATTGCGTCGAATTAATGGTCCAGAGAGAAGATGCATGGCGTCGTAGATGGGAAAAGGAAGTTGAGAAAAAGCGAAAAGTGCAGGAACTTTACAAAACTTTAAAGGATCAAGTTGCGATGCACCAAGGTGAATCTCCTAGACCTAGAGTCCTTATCCACGGAGGTCCAGATTACGAGGTTCGATTATAAAGCACACACTTGCCTTACTTCTTAATTTCACGAGTTTGACAGAACATGTAATTAAAGGACAATGTTTAATCTCAAGGAAGGTCCACATAGTGCTCTCTGTGACGAAGAATTCTATGACGCAGTAGAGACTGGATTAGATAAGATCGATGAAGAAAATCAATTGAGAGATCGTTTGAAGCAGAAGTCAGTTTCAATATTAACTCCTCCTAACATGCCAGCGGCTAAACACAGATTATGGCCGGAGGTAATTATCCTACTTTAAAAATAAATTGCCATTATGTTAAAGTAGCGTCACCTGTTCGTTTGTATAATTCGTTTGCAGATAGAGAAAATAACGATGCAACAGTTGCACTATGCGCGGCTTGGAGTAGGAGCTGGTGGATGGCAGCTGTTCGCCGAGGATGGTGACATGCGGATGTACAGGCGCGAGGAAGAAGCAGACGGCTTAGTGGTGGATCCCCTGAAAGCGTGTCACGTTGTGAAAGGAGTTACTGGTCACGAAGTCTGCGAGATATTCTTTAGTCCTGAGTACAGAACTGGATGGGAAGCGACGCTCGAAGACATGAACGTGATTGAAAACATTTCCAAAGATACTTTAATATTTCTCCAGACGCATAAGCGGATTTGGCCAGCGAGTCAAAGAGATGCACTGTTCTGGTCGCATATACGCAGAGTGTCCGACGATCAAGACCCAGATGCGCATGACTTGTGGATAGTTTGTAATCATAGTACAGAACATACCGATTATCCCGTAAGTTTCACGAACGTTCAATTAGCTTCACTGCTATCGGGAGTTAATCTACATTGGAATGTTTATTTATAGCCAAATACGGGGAAATGCGTAAGAGTTTATCTAACCGTCTGCCTGGTATGCCAAACCTTCATCGACCCTCCGAAAGACGAGGAGGAAATAAAAAGAGAAAATGTTACGTGCAAGATAACTTATTGTTCCGTTGGTTCGTATCAAATTCTACTCTTCTCTCTTCGAATTTAATTCAACATGTGCGCAGATGTGTGTCTTAATTATGCGTGTAACACTCGTGCGTGTTGATTACAGTTAATCCCGGTGGATGGGCTCCAGCATCCGTCTTACGTGCCGTTTATAAAAGGGAGTATCCGAAGTTCCTTAAACGTTTCACTAGTTTTTGTATCGACCAGTGTAAGGATAAACCGATTACATTTTAAGTGTGATTGGTAGAAATCTCATATTTTCCATCCAATTCCTTGTTTATCGCATCGGAGCGTCCTCGCGCTCTTGGTGTACTAATATATCAAATAAAAAGAAAAGTCAGAAGTTATACAACGTAAGAATTTGGAAACAGAAACTCTCCTAGCATAAATGAAAGTGTTTTGTATACTATTTTTTTTTATTTGCATCACATGGTCTATATATATATATAGCTTAGTGGAACAGGACGTAAACTGTTGCATTGAAAGTGATTTATTAAAGCGTAAAAAAAGTATTGTATACACTTCCGAGATAAAGTTTGTAACGTGGGACACACGCGCTAAAGCACTGTTTATAAATTATATTTACTTCTTTAAATAACAGCTTGTTATTTTATTGTTATACAGAATGCTGTCGCAAGCCACTTGTACAAATCTTAACAAATCGAATACATACACATTTATCTATTGTTACATTATATATCCAATTAAATACGAAATTGTATGATACAAATTATATTGTTATTTTTATTTATACACAAATTGTGTACATCGGATACACAGTATAAAGGTCAAATGGAGAAACATAATAAAGACTGTTGTAGATTTGTCGTAATTGCATCGTGTACTTCATTTTCGTCCAATTCGTTAGCATAGTCAGAGCCACGGGCTACGCGCGATTCAAATATTTCTATTCCTTTTCTCGCATAATATTTACACGTTTTAAAATTGAAATCCTTCAACTTAATTGTACTAATCGGAAAGACTCGTCTCCTATACACTCTTGCTAATGAAATATGTACAAGGTTTGAAAATTAGTGGAAGAGTTTTCGTAAGAAATAAATTTATTTCTATAAATTATGTAACTAAAATTATAAAACTATCCTATACCATGTATGTACATCGTACAAAATACTTTTACCCCATCTCCTCTATTTCATATTAGATCGATTGAAATTTCCATTTTAGTCTGTTGATTTTGCATCTATTATCTGTACCATATGCTTTCGAATAAGTTTTCTTTCTTTTTTAAATGTAACGTGTGCGTCAGTATTCAGGTGCTAATTGAAGTAAGTCTTTCATTTTGGAATTATTAGAGGAGGGTACAGAGGTATATAAATGCTTTTCTGTCTTCTTAAAAACTAAATATTATGAATTACAATAATGGCCAAAATTAAAGATCTATTACTTATCCAAAAAAAAAAATAAAAATGTCTAAAAATGCTTCCATTAAGATCTGGTGCGAAATATACATCTTAAATTAGAAGAATCGTGTAATAAAAAATGCAGATGTACAAGGTCCTCTAGTTATTCTATAAAATAGTACGGAAGATCGTAAAATTTAATGCATACTGTTAGTATAATGTAATATTTACAAATTTGGTTACTTAATTTTAGCCATTACATAAACAAATTGCTTTCTTCTGTGATTACGTATACAACACATAAAATGAATTTTGTAATGTCAGTATCAGCTCGGGGAAATAAACATACACGCGCACACCTCTCTGTAATTTACAATGTACGCCTGCGGATAGAAAGTTAAGCTGCATCCTAATTTGATAAACGGGGAAGTATTCGTGACAGCTATATTTACAACGTATATCGTGTACTAATGTGCTACGCATCATGGCAAACATAAACGTGTACATTACTTTAAAAGTTCGTTGCAAATTCAAATCATTTATGCTAATCTTTTAATTCGACCGAATTAGACATTAATGTGTTTAAAGTAAAATTAATCTCAATTAAAAAGCTTTAATATTTTTAAGACTTATAACTCTACACTACGTACCTTTCCAATCATATTTGTTGCTTGTACGTGATTGTAAACGATAATTTGATATAAATCAGTTGTGAAAGCAAGATATCAAATTTTTGCACGTAAGTTTCCGAATGACTTTAGATGTAAAAAAAAGTGTATTTCTTGTCTATATATTAATGACTATTATCCCTGCGATTCAAAGGAACCTAATTTTCTCAGTACACTAAGACCCTTTTCTTCGTATTCTTCCCTTGTCATCCATACCGAGTCCCGATCCTTTGTTATCTCTGCTAGTACAGCACCGCCCATGAAAACCATATCTTTACGCCTCGGAGAGTCTTCGATTTTTAACTTAAATTTCTGTAAAGACAAATTAGATTGTACACGATGCGTTCAGGTTTATACTAAGTTTGAAAAGGAACAGATTAGACTTATTATACATACATTCAATTTAGAGGTATCGTTGTTTAATACTCTTTCTAAATAAAGCTGTTTAATTTCCCTTTCTAGTCTAGACGGAAGCCCTGGGTACATTGTACTACCGCCGCTTAGTACAATATGCTTATACAACTCGCTCCTTATATCGATATCGGCTGCTTTAATGGTACTAAACACTAATTCAGCTATTCCCTGAGCCTCGACATTTATTAAATGCGGTTGGAATAAGACTTCTGGCGCTGTAAATCTCTCGCCGCCTACTTTTATCACCCTTCCATCAGGAAGCTGAAAGGATTTATGAGTTACTTACTGGACTATGCGCAGCTACGTCGTCTGTAGATACAAAAGCTGTTACTCACAGTGTACGATTCAACTAAGACCGTTGTTTCAAGCGCTAGCTTCTCCTCCGTTTCAATATTATATCCAATGTAGCACAGTTTCTCTTTTAGCATCCTGACCGTCTCGAAATCAGCTGAATGGTTAAATGCATAACCGCGTAGCAAAAGAAGTTTTATTAAATACATCGTGATATCTCGACCGGCTATATCTAACCGCCGAGTAAGATGAGGTAAAGCGTATCCTTCGAACACAGGACATATGTGAGTGACTCCGTCTCCGGAATCTACCACGATACCGCTAATCAACCCTTGAGCGTATAATGTAAGTACTGCCTGAATCGCAATGTACGTTCCCGCGAAACCGTACTTTTCAAACATTACCTGAAATCATTTCATAAAATCGGAAGTGAAATCGAAAGAGATTTGTCATAGGGCAAGAAGTATTTACAACAGTGTTTTACCTCGATCATTTTCTCTCTATTGGTGATGGGATTCATCGGTGGCTCCGTTAACAAAATTTTACACTCTCTAGGATTAATGTTCATCTTTTCTTTTCCAAATGTATAGTCCCAAACATGACACATGTCCTCCCAATTCCTGTTAGGTATTTCAATGGATTTAATAATTCAGAATACATGCAAGTTAGATACATTCGCATACACACCTAACAATTCCATTTTGCATTGGGTAACTAATCTCTAGCATAGAACGAAGTTTACTCGCTTCATCCCCAACCATTAAATCCTGCAGTAATAACATACCATGACTTAAATATAACTATGCGCTCCGAATATATATTATATTAATGTATTAAGTTTAATTAGTTTATCGTTAATCGTTAGTGTTCCAATAACAGAATACATTTTAATCTCTCATAAGATAACTAGTTTGGAATGCAGGTAACTATGAACACAAATAAATATACCTAGTTTCCGTAAGAAAGAAATTTTATTCTTAGATTCCTATCGTTAAAAATCTCTTAATGGCTGGTACATTACCTCTTTTTTTTCGATATTCACATAGCCACTTTGTATTTAGGCAATACGGCGCTAATTATTTAAACCGTCGCTACGTATACGAGTACAAGGATTAGAAAGAAATGACTCGACGCTAAAGATCCGATTGATAGATGAATATCGCCGAGACGAACGTGAAAACTAGTGTTCCATAAATGTTTAGTTCTTTAAGCACTGATGTAATATCGATACATTTAGATATTAGCGTCAAGAAAATGCAATAAACTTACAGGCATGTTAAGCACATCCTACGAGAGCAAGTGTAAGCACACAAATACATTAGATAATTATCAAAAATACAATATATACACAAACCCACACACATAGATATAAAAAGTCAACTCTGTGCAACACTTTGACTTTTCGACGTTCTGTGTTTTATGCATATTCAATGGCAAAGAAATAAAACACTAATTATACAGTGTGGTGGGCGCATTTGCCATAATTAATTGGAAGATAGAGAACGATCACTCGACCCTATTGAGTGTTAATTATACTTTCATAAAATTGTTATATAGCTTAATAATCTTGGAAAGGATGTCCATCTTACTTTCGACACATATAATCCGTCTGAATATTTGTTAGTAAAAAGGATCGACAAGTCAAACTTTATTTACATCAGTGGTCAAATGCATGGATTACTTTGGATAGAACTTAAGCACTGGGGCACACAGTGTAACATTGTGAATCGACTTACACGAATACAATACTGTTGCTGAAAATTAAGTAAATTATTAATAGGTTGCTTAAAAATTAATGCGAATTTAACTTCTTTGACTAGATTCAAGCTTCCGCGCATAGTAAGTATAAAGCCAGATATATTTTACCCGCAAATTATAATCCCAAGAGACCCCCGGAATAATCAAATGAAACCGTGGCATATGCTCTTACGTCTCTATCGAATCTAGGAAATTAAAGAACCTACCTTCACATCAATCTCGCCTATCTTATTGACAGCTCTAATAATAGGACGTCCAACTATGGATGGGAATATGTGCGCTGGAAAATTCGCTCCTGCGTATCCACACTTGACGAACTGCAAGTACGATAGAAACATGATAGATGCATTCTTAATCGTGCCGCGTAATGGTACTTTAACAGAAATTACTGTTAACAGAGGCATCGAGGCGACCGCTTAAAAGAAACAAGGGTGGACCGAAAATGGAGCAAAACCGTATAACCTTACCCCTGTTCCATTATCGCAAACTATAATCTTTCTGCCCTTGCTATCCATTTTCTGTTCGATGTTGTTATTTAAACCGATCTTTCCTGTTCGTTACGTTAGATCCTGTTAAACATTACACATTCCGTGAAATGACTAATTCCTGCAAGTTTAGGGCGTTACCAGCATGACGGTTTCGAGAGCAACAACGGCCGTTGTAAAACTCGGCTAGCATTCACATTAAAACGAGCGACGCCTCGTAGTTTCAGAGGGGCCCCGATTAAAATTCGCCGGATTGGAAAATATTCCTGTTCAAAAACGCGAGATCACTTTTACCACACACTGAGCGAATCGATGGCACAAACTGGCACAAACTCACTGACTTTGTCGGCAAGCTCCTGTTCTATTCGTGGTTCGTTCCTTTAAGTCCCACACGCAATCCCGTGATTTCATTGGCCAGCGATATCTCTCTCCTGATTCCTGAACAACTTATCTGCTCTTCTCGTTCGCTTTGACAGATAAAACTCTTCCCTTTCGCGCGTACCTATTTTATTCGAATTCCCGTTATCGAAAATAATGACGCGACCTAAAAAATTGATGATTATGCAAGAAAATAGACTTCTTGCAATTAAATCCTCGCAATTACTGCTACTCGTGGATAACTTTTCTTCGTTATACTCTTATACAGGCACAGCATTTATACGCTTATAACTGCATAAAACATATTAGAATCTGAAATCGTCCAGCCGCAATGGCACGCCCGATTGCTTATCTGACTAGGAAGGAAGCTATATCCAGCTGTCATCGCCTACACAGGTGCCTAAAATTATTTCGAACTTGTGGAGAGTTCTGTTAAAAGGAACGTTTTTTAACAATATATGATTAATTGGTTTTCTTTATTTAGCACTGACTTAACTGACGAGGAGAACAGGAACACATATGGAAAGTGTAATAACTATTGGGGACATGGTCACAATTATACAGGCGAGTTGTTGGTACTGCTCTCTTAAGACTTAAGACTTTTTATTGTATTTGTTTTATTGCAGTTGAAGTTACTGTACGTGGACCTGTAGATCGTGTAACAGGCATGGTCATGAACTTGTCAGATTTAAAAGTGTACATGAAAAGAGTCTTGATGGACCAATTAGACCACAAGAATTTAGACAAGGATGTACCCTATTTTGAGAATGTTGTTTCTACCACTGAAAATGTAGCTGTCTACATTTTTGACGAATTAAAAAAATTGCTGCCTGATCCAAGTCTTTTGTACGAGGTCAAGATTCACGAGACTGATAGAAACATTGTCATTTACAGAGGAGAGAAAGAGACTTAATTTTCAGGATCTCAAAGTGAGAAATGACAGTGTTACATACTGCTTTTATAAATGGGTATATTTGAAACTTTAATTTACTAATTGTTGGATACTCAAGGGCAAAGTATTAAACAGATCGTTTAATTTTAAAGTAGTGTATCTTCTGCAAAAGGTGATACATAAATGTATCAAATGGTGTTCGCGCATAACACATTGATATTGTTACTTAAGTATATAGACATATTGTATAAGTTATTTACATAGGATGTTGGGTTTATTAAAGTCTATTTCATAAAGGACACAGAAAAGTGTAATAAATATAATCTTCTAACGGAAACGCGGATTCATACAGTGGAATCATATTTAAGGGGAGGTTCCGGTCTAGAGCCCATCAAAATAGGTGATCTTTAGAAATTAATTAAAGGAAAACTACTATGTATAATTTAATGGAACTTTTTGCATTGTATTAAGGATGTTTTAAATTATAGAAATATATTTTTTGTTTTATAATTAATCATTGTAGACCGCACTGGGGAGTCGTTAAAGTCGAGGCGTCAAAAAATTCATCCAAATCGGTGGGACCTGTTTCCCCAAAAGTTATTATCCGATTCGACTGAAACTTTTCTTATTTTGAAGAATATACTTCTGGCTAGGTGGGGGAACCAGAAAAATGCAAAATGACATTTTTTAAGAAAATAACGACACTTGAAGTTTGAAATCACTTTTCCCCTATATTTTTCGTCCTTTCAACGCCTTTGAAAATTATAAATTTTCAATCCTTTTGTATTTTTTCTAGCTTCCCTCCTAGCCAGAAGTATATTCTTCAAAGTAAAAAAAGTTTCAGTCGAATCGGATAATAACTTTTGGAGATACAGGTCCCACCGTTTTGAGAACACTGTTTCGAGAAAAACGCGTTTAAAGTTTTACGTGAGTGCCGAGTGGCCGGGTGTTACCCATGCATTTGATGCTATTCAAATGCCTATAACTTCGGGAATTTTACGAATTTCAACAAATCCTTTTAAACACGCATTCCTAAAAAGTTGAACATTGGAAAAATGAAATAAAAAAAAATCGACTTTTAGACCGGAACCTCCCCTTAAGGAAATAGATTTTCGGTTGATGTTGTTACAAATAAGTACAGTAGCCTAATTACACTAAGTAGAGTCATGAAATTATTTCAATGCAATATTGCATTCCATCTTTTTCTCAGCATGGAAATATGTTATAACAATATTCATCTATATTTGTTAGGAGAATAACTGTTCTGATATTCTATTTTAATATTACACTTCTAAAGATAGCCTATTAATTTCTTAATCGCATATATTTGTACAAAAAGTAATAGCTAGAATAGTATCACAAATTTAAAAAGACAGATCCATCTCCTATGTAAGATAGACAAATGTAAAATATATACGTTTCTCTTTGTAAAAACATTGGTACAAAGTTAAATCCTTAAATTAACGTAAATAGCATACTTTAACATCCTAATATATCCTTGCTACTTGTCTTCAAAATTAAGATCACTGTTCGATAAATGCAGACCCGTTTTCTTTACATTTATATTCACAATTATATATTCGTGTTTGTATCAAATGTGATGTAACTCCTAATAGTTACATAAGGTATACCGAGCTCAAAGTCATCCTTTGGCCAATATTTTAGTATCGGCGATTGCTGTGGTTTCTCGTCCTTCACAGAGAAATACGCGAAGAGCACCGCAGCCGTGTAGCTCGCAATAAAAATGAACAAATGCCAAAGCGCGTGTAGGTAAGGGAAATTCAGATTCAGCCAAGTATCACAGAATAAACGATCGTTCAGCCAGCAAGCGACTGCTAGCAACCACACTGCACCGCATCTCAATCCCAATCTATAGACTCTGATCGACTTTGTCCTTAGGAGAAGCATGGACAATATTATAATTAGGTGCTGCGTCAAATATATAGTTATACAGATATTAATAGAGAATGTTACCTTTTCAATTCAATTATCATAAATCCAAATGCTGGTATGCAGAGGCTCATCAACGCAAATGCATTTATTGCAGGATGTATCAGAGACAAACCAGTCGCGATAAGCGTCGGCAAGGTTGCACATATGGAAAGAAGTTTCCTGTCGTTGTGTAAAATATTTGGGAAGTATCTTCTTGGAAAGAACATACAGAAGCCAGCCATATACACCCACAAAATTGCTAATTCATCTAATAATTGTCCTATGTAACATATGGAACACTTTCAGATGCATTTGTACTTCTTAAATCTGTAGCCGTTGATTACTTACCTATAAGTGATAATGTAGCATGAAAATAAGCACTGCTCAGACCTACTATCATCAGCAGGAACCAAATCACATGAATTCCAGGATTTACAAAGCGCCCGTAATCTCTGAAGAGATGCATAAGGACAGGAGGAAGTAACAGGAACACAACATTACTCAACTACAAGCAAAATTTTCATGACTTTATTATCATTCCAGCAATAATCCGAAAGAAATATCATGGATTCAATAATGTGTTTGATAAGTTTCAATGGTATTAAGCTGGGAATCCACCAGGTAGCTAAGCTAAACTATGCTATGCTATGCGATGCTATGTTTTAACGTAGCTTTTGGTGGAAACGGTTCCATAAGAATGTATTGAAGCTAATTTTTTTTAAAACGTAGCATGGCATGGCATAACATAGCATAGCATCACATAGCATAGCTTAGCTTCCCGGTGGATTCCTGGCTTTAATGAATACTTTTCGAACAAAGGAACCAAGACACTTACAGTGATGTGCAAAAGTATTCGGCTACCCTTTAAAATCGCATAACTTTTTTAAAAGTAATCCAAACGACTTGAGTTTTTTTGAGAAGCTAGAAGTTTAAAAAAAAAACAACGAATCACGTCACTTAGCAAACTAATCCTTCTATCTTCTCAAAAAAACTCAAGCCCTTGGATAAATTTTAAAAAAGTTATGCGATTTTAAAAGGTGGCTAAATACTTTTGAACGCCACTGTAAGTGACGGAATGCAAAATGAAGAAAGTGCAGTAGATACTGAGAGAATGTAAAACATAATATCTAAATTTATTTTCATTGTAAGATACATACAGTGTTTGTAAACTCTGCGATACTAGAAGAAATGCTATAATTACTTTCACACCAATCAACTGGTGAACTTCCAGCTTCAAATGGTTTCCACATAGTGAAGTGTATATCTAACGTGTCACTCGATTTTTACAAATATAAAAGTCTAAGAATGTAAAAGTCCTACACCTGCAATTGCTAAAATAGTCCTCTAATTCCAATTATTGGAAAATTTCTAGATAAATCCTTTGGAACACACACAGGATGTTAGAACAACAAAGGAGCGTTCTTAGGAGCTCGCACTCTTTGTCTAATAACGCATACTGTCACTCGGAAATACTTTAATACGCATCGAGGTTTGCTATTATATACGTCAAATGTCTCCCATATCTGCATATCAATTGTTTGGGTTTTAATCACAAGTCGGAGATGACAACAATGCCACGGTGACAGCTACGCACACGCTCGTGCACTACGCCACAATATTCCTAACGCTCACGGTGTGTTTGTACTTACATACACAGCACATGCGTCATTGACCAAATGTATTGTTTGATAGATGAAGAAATTCGCAGTCGACGCTGGTGATAAACACAACGTAAAATGAGCAACTCTGAAAACTTCTTATTAAAGAAATAACCGATTGGAACAAATTGCCCCGTTCAGTTATCTTTAAATAAAGTTTCTAATCTCCTTGTAGTAGCGATGGCTACAGTCTATTTCATTTCATGTAAGCTTTCAAACAATTTAGTTCTACAAAATATTCGCTTTATCTTTATCCAATGTTTTTCTTGGAAACGATCGCTGTAAGAGAGAAATGTTTCCTTATTCTTTGTGAACAAGTAAAAATCGACAACCCGATTACGTTAATTTGTTCTGTTTAAGTACGAGCCTTCGTGTCGAACCCATCACTCTCTGACTCCATGCATACGTTCAGAGAATTTTATAAAGGTTGGTAACATCTGTGAGCTCTATTATTGACATACAGCGACAGCGTGCTGCATGTGGCTGTATGCACGTGTCCAGTTCCACGTGCGGTGAAGTTTCTCAATTATTCTCGACTATATATGGTTCTGTTATGAACAATTTCTGTTCAACAAAGTTTCTGTTTTAATTATGAGCTTCTGCATGTACGACTCGAACGTCGCTCTGTGTAACAACGAGCAAGTCGTAATATACGACGTCGAGAATGATACGATAAACATGATTCATTTACCCGAATTGCAAGTAGACAGAAAAATTGATTCACACAACAATGTAAACATCGAGACATTCCACACGTTAACGAACGTAACGTTTTCAAACGATGGAAAGTATTTCCTCGTTTGTACCAATCGTAAGCAACTGTGTCTGTACGAGAGGAAGAACCGGAACCTCTTGTGGAACAGAACGCTCGCCAGAGCCGCTAGCAAAGTACGTTTTACCCCGAGCAATGATATAGTTGTCGCTGACAAAGCCGGGGACGTTTACCTGTACGATAGCAATAATTCTAACGACAATGGAACGTTACTTCTGGGACATTTGTCTATGTTACTTGACGTATTGGTTACGGAAGATAAGAAGTATATTATTACGACGGATAGAGACGAGAAGATCAGAGTATCGGTGTTTCCAAACTCGTATAACATTCTGTCCTATTGTTTGGGGCATAAAAAGTTTGTGACAAATATTTTCGAGTTACCTCATAACCAAAGTGTTTTGGTATCTTGCGGAGGGGACGGCGTCTTTGTTTTATGGGACTATAAGATCGGAAAGGAACTGCTGCGCGTCGATTTCCACGACAAAATATTTAAGAGTGACATCGAGAAGTTCAATCAACAACTTCAAGAGTGTCACTTGGAAGAGTCTGTGGAAATTTTACCCATTAAACATTTAAGACTCTCAGCGCTCGACGCAACGTCGTCTCTGGTCGTGATGAGCTTTTATAATAACCCGTTGTTATTGGTTTACATTATTAACAGTAGCGCCGAATCAAATTATGAAGCAACGTATATAGAATCCATAGTTACAGACGGCGAACCCATAGAATGTAATCTTCATAATAGGAATTTATGGCTGTTGAATGAACTAGGGTTTAAAGTATATGAAATTAAAGATAATAAGTTTGTACCGAATGACGCAATGAACCATAAACTAGATCGATTGAATAATCTATGGACAAGTTTGGGAAAAGACGCTATTAAACAGAATTTATTTCCAATTTTGTATAAAAGAAAGTATGACAATGTTCAAGAGTATTTTGATAGAAAAAAGACACGCCTCGCTAGCACCGCTGAATGATCTTTGATATCAAAGAGGCTGAGCTTTCAGTAATGAAATGCTTCGTTGTGATATGGAATTTGAACAAATGATTCAGAGTTACAAAGGACTCGGATTGCCTCGAAATTATTAAAGCTGTTCTGAAGCACATGTTTTCATTATAAAATACAAATAGTGTTACAATAAAGTAAATTCGTTTTATTGAACCACACATTGGTTATGAATTAATTGGGTTTTAAATTTAGTATAATCAATATCAATTATACTGGCTTGTAATCTAATTTCGATTCGAGTTTCTTGTTATCTGACACTTTTCTGACCGCTTTCATAAAATCTTCTTGTATTACATATTCTCTTTCTAATCTTATTGCAAATAATCCTGCTTCTGTGCAGACGTTCCTCAAGTCGGCACCATTGAACCCGTCGGAGAGTTTAACTACTGCTTCGTAATCTAGATTAAATTCAAAACGTTAATAGTCTCTATTTATAAATAAAAGTGACGAAGGTGTAAAGTAACTCTTTACCAATTTCTCCGTGCTTGGATATGGGTGTGGCATGGATCTTTAAAATTTCTAAACGCGCCTGCTCATTAGGTAATGGAATCTCGATCTTCCTGTCTAATCTACCAGGTCGCAATAAAGCTGGATCCAAAGTGTCCGGTCTGTTCGTAGCCATGATCATTTTAACTTGACCCAAGGAATCGAAACCATCCATCTGGTTCAATAGTTCCATCAAAGTTCGTTGGATTTCTCGGTCGGCACTTGTGCCTTCAGAAAATCTCCGGCCACCTGTGCAGAAATAAATGATCGTAAAGGTACAGCTCTTCGTTTTCTAAAGATCATAATATTCGTACCAATCGCATCGATTTCGTCCATGAATATGATGCAAGGTTGATGATCTCGTGCGTAATTAAACATTTCTCTGATCAGTCTCGCCGATTCACCAATATATTTATCAACAATAGCACTCGACACAACTTTCAGGAAATTTGCATCCAACTGGCTGGCGACAGCTCTCGCCAACAATGTTTTCCCAGTTCCCGGAGGTCCATACAAGAGACAGCCTTTTGGAGGAGTGATACCCACTCTTTGAAACAGTTCGGGGTTTATCAGTGGTAATTCTATAACTTCTCTCAGCTCGCGTAGCTGTTCGCTTAGACCACCGATCGCAGAATACGTAATATCGCCGGGATCTTCGTGCGACATGTTATAAACCAGAGGATCGACCTGAAAATGGTAAGGATCGTTTCATACGCGTTCAGAGCCCAACGTATGTTTTCCGGAAAGTAAACTGTACTTTACCTCGCGGGGCAAATAACGCATTATGGTAAGAGTCGTCATATCGAGCGCCACTCTCGTTCCAGACTTCAATTTATTCTTATCGAGTTGTCGTCGACAGCCGACAACATAACGCGGACCGTTTGTTGCCTTCACTATGACTGCAAGTACAGAATTATACACTGAATCTTACAGCGAATTCGGTACCTCGCACTGACTCTGCACTGGTGTCAGAAAATGACGTGGATTGGTTGTTTCTGATAGAAACGAAGATAGCTCTATAAGAATCAACCAATCCAAGTCATTTTTTGGCACCAGTGCAGAGTCAGTGCGAGTTACCAAATTCGCTAATAAGCTCGTATATAATTATACAGCTGCAATTTGTATACTTACACTTCTCCTCTGTAAGTTGTTTTAATACTTCGCCGACAATCTAAAAAACAGATATTACATGTTTTTAATAATGTTCTATACACGGGCGATTAAAGACAATTAACTTTTCACCTGTCCAACGCTTTGTAAAGCCTTTAGATCATTTTCGGATTTATCATATTGCTTCGTTAAGTCTTTGAGGTGTTCTCTCACTGAAAGCATAAAGTTTACAATGCAGATTTATTGCAAACATTTTTTAATTATTATTATTATTATTGACGGGTCATAACCCTATATACAAAGTATATACTACTAAAGATTTCTACAAATTATAGAAAATCACAGAGTGGTTCCCCTGTGCGAACACATAGTGCGGTATAGAGTGCTTCTGAACGAGGATACAGACCCAGAAAAGAAATCGACAAGATCTGTATACGAGTTAGCAGAAGCAGTTATGGGATTAATTGGGTCACGCAGAGCATTCGTAGTTTTAAACATAGAGCAATGAAACGTCGACCTTATTCGCATATGCCTGTGCGGCGCATAAAAGTTAATATTTCTCTCGCGTACAGTCGACAGATTCATTGTATTAAGTATTGATACATAATCGTGATTGTCATGTAGCATGGGATTTCGCAGTTTATATGCTGCGAACCTTAAGAATTTCTTTTTAGGAGCGAGTCGTATTTCGACTGTGAAGGGGACCATATTATGGACTCATATTCTAATATAGGTCTCACTACAGTGGTATATAGCAATCTAAAAGTATGATTTTAATATACCAAGTTTGAGGTTAGGTTCATCGAGCCGCTTATAAAGACATCCCGAGCGTGAGAAATACTTATAAGAAATGTGCCTTACTTTCTTTTAAACGTGACTCCACTTCTTTATGCTCGAGGAGCTTTTTCCGATAATCTTGGAGGGCATTTTCCCTGACTGAGTCTATAGTAGTTGCCATCTTCACTTATTTTGCTGTCTAACTGTCTCGGGCAATGTTTCTATAGAAGTCATAGATGTCCAACAGATTCTTCAGAACATTGGCAATTGCCAGTGCGCGTATGCCTGCAACCACAAGTGCATACGTCAGTGGAAACTGGAAAGCTAAAGAATAGCTTCGATATCTCACCTCTTAAGCAGCTGTATTTGAAACTGAATAAATAAGACACTTGCGTGGAGTATTGTTCTACCAATTCACGATTACATTAGTTTTATTTTACGTAAAGACTAGCTCTTTGATTGGAGCTAGGAAATCGACGCACCGTCGCGAACAATTACAACGACCGCTACACTCGTTTATTTCCAATTCTAAGATCTAGGGCCCTTGCATACAATTAAAGCAAAGACTTTGAAAGAATATTAACAATTTAATTAATTTAAGGACGAATGAGCGATATAACCATGAAAGAGCGATGACACTGCTGAATGTGGCCGATATCTCTCTTTATTGCACACGCTTACTCTCTTTCTTTCTCTCTCGCTCCGTATCCCAACTGACAGAAACGGCGTGTTCCGAATATCTCCGCCTCTTTTTAAAGAGCATTCCCTCTCCCTCTAAAAGCTACTTACTCGCGTCGTGCGCTCCTACTACCCGGAGCTGAAAAGTATCAGGCACGCATAACCAGAGTTGGTGGCACGAAAAATATATCTATCCTTATCACACATACAGTGCTCTCTCTCTAGCACGCCGCGCCTATCTCTGTCCTTATTGCACGCACTACCCCCCTCTCTCTCTCGCTCAGCTCTTGCGAGCCACCTCCTCCTACATCATGTGTTCCTATTAACATTTCAGAATTTCCTAATCAAAACCAGTTTAAACCACTGTCTATTGTCCTGAATTTTTTTCAGATTTTTCAATTTGTTGCGCCGCAGTTAAAAAAATTAAAAACCGATTTTTTCGTCGTTTTTTCCGTGTCAAAGTAATGTCAGGGGCATAACAGTTTCAAATGATTCGGTTTTTTTCAATTTCTTTAATTCCTATGATGTTTTGCTGTACGCATAAACATTGAAGATCGCATAAAACACTTATTTCATGAAGCAATTCGACGTATAAGTTACTCTGACACGGAAAAAACGACGAAAAAATCGGTTTTTAATTTTTTTAACTGCGGCGCACCGAATTGAAAAATCTGAAAAAAATTCAGGACAATAGTAACAATCATACGTACTTTCAGTAAAAATATAATTATAGTGCCAAGCCTGCTTCGATACATAATTGGCATTTTTCAGCATTTTTTGGCGTTTTTTAGTTTTCACAGCTTGGTTTTTCAATTGAAAAATCTGAAAAAAATTCAGGACAATAGTAACAATCATACGTACTTTCAGTAAAAATATAATTATAGTGCCAAGCATGCTTCGATGCACAATCAGCATTTTTCAGCATTTTTTGGCGTTTTTTATTTTTTACGGCTTGGTTTTTCAATTTAAAAATCTGAAAAAAAATCAGGACAATAATAACAATCATACGTACTTACAGTAAAAATATAATTATAGTGCCAAGCCTGCTTCGATACACAATCGGCATTTTTCAGCATTTTTGGGCGTTTTTTATTTTTCACAGCTTGGTTTTTCAATTTAAAAATCTGAAAAAAATTCAGGACAATAGTAACAATCATACGTACTTACAGTAAAAATATAATTATAGTGCCAAGCCTGCTTCGATACATAATCGGCATTTTTCAGCATTTTTGGGCGTGTTTTATTTTTCACAGCTTGGTTTTTCAATTTAAAAATCTGAAAAAAATTCAGGACAATAGTAACAATCATACGTACTTACAGTAAAAATATAATTATAGTGCCAAGCCTGCTTCGATACACAATCGGCATTTTTCAGCATTTTTGGGCGTTTTTTATTTTTCACAGCTTGGTTTTTCTATTTAAAAATCTGAAAAAAATTCAGGACAATAGTAACAATCATACGTACTTACAGTAAAGATATAATTATAGTGCCAAGCCTGCTTCGATACATAATCGGCATTTTTCAGCATTTTTGGGCGTGTTTTATTTTTCACAGCTTGGTTTTTCAATTTAAAAATCTGAAAAAAATTCAGGACAATAGTAACAATCATACGTACTTACAGTAAAGATATAATTATAGTGCCAAGCCTGCTTCGATACATAATCGGCATTTTTCAGCATTTTTGGGCGTGTTTTATTTTTCACAGCTTGGTTTTTCAATTTAAAAATCTGAAAAAAATTCAGGACAATAGTAACAATCATACGTACTTACAGTAAAAATATAATTATAGTGCCAAGCCTGCTTCGATACACAATCGGCATTTTTCAGCATTTTTGGGCGTTTTTTATTTTTCACAGCTTGGTTTTTCAATTTAAAAATCTGAAAAAAATTCAGGACAATAGTAACAATCATACGTACTTACAGTAAAAATATAATTATAGTGCCAAGCCTGCTTCGATACACAATCGGCATTTTTCAGCATTTTTGGGCGTTTTTTATTTTTCACAGCTTGGTTTTTCAATTTAAAAATCTGAAAAAAATTCAGGACAATAGTAACAATCATACGTACTTACAGTAAAAATATAATTATAGTGCCAAGCCTGCTTCGATACATAATCGGCATTTTTCAGCATTTTTGGGCGTGTTTTATTTTTCACAGCTTGGTTTTTCAATTTAAAAATCTGAAAAAAATTCAGGACAATAGTAACAATCATACGTACTTACAGTAAAAATATAATTATAGTGCCAAGCCTGCTTCGATACACAATCGGCATTTTTCAGCATTTTTGGGCGTTTTTTATTTTTCACAGCTTGGTTTTTCAATTTAAAAATCTGAAAAAAATTCAGGACAATAGTAACAATCATACGTACTTACAGTAAAAATATAATTGTAGTGCCAAGCCTGCTTCGATACACAATCGGCATTTTTCAGCATTTTTGGGCGTTTTTTATTTTTCACAGCTTGGTTTTTCAATTGAAAAATCTGAAAAAAATTCAGGACAATAGTAACAATCATACGTACTTTCAGTAAAAATATAATTGTAGTGCCAAGCCTGCTTCGATACATAATCGGCATTTTTCAGCATTTTTTGGCGTTTTTTAGTTTTCACGGCTTGGTTTTTCAATTGAAAAATCTGAAACAATTCTCTAATATGTGCCACGAAAACAGAAATGTCTCTGATTTTTTTCAAAATTTTTCATCCCCTAGTATAGGAGAAATTCAACAAAAACCTGATTTCCTATTTTTGCCCTTTACTACCGTCCTGGTGGAGATACGAAGTTGAAAATTGCCACAAATGTTTCTTTTTTAATAAGCTTTCAAATGATTCATCGTGAGTCGAATTCGGTTCAAGGACACATTTTACCATCTTAACCGGCTATACCTTTTAGTATACCTCTTTCCACTTCATGTTCTCCTGATATATTGGCCAAAATCTGGCAAAAATTTCCAGAATGCACAAAATTGGGCTTTGTAACAGGAGAACATGCCGTCAAAAGAGGTGGCACTAAGTAACGTCTTCGGAGAGAGAATCGAGGATGCCTTCGAAGCTGAAATTCAGAATACCTCTTTTCGCTTCATGTTCTCCTGATACCTGGGCCAAAATCTGGCAAAAATTTTCAGAATGCACAAAATTGGGCTTTGTAACAGGAGAACATGATGTCGAAAGAGGTGGCACTAAGTAACGTCTTCGGAGAGAGAATCGAGGATGCCTTCGAAGCTGAAATTCAGAATACCTCTTTTCGCTTCATGTTCTCCTGATACCTGGGCCAAAATCTGGCAAAAATTTTCAGAATGCACAAAATTGGGCTTTGTAACAGGAGAACATGATGTCGAAAGAGGTGGCACTAAGTAAAGTCTTCGGAGAGAGAATCGAGGATGCCTTCGAAGCTGAAATTCAGAATACCTCTCTTCGCTTCATGTTCTCCTGATACCAGGGCCAAAATCTGGCAAAACTTTTCAGAATGCACAAAATTGGGCTATGTAGTAGGAGAACATGATGTCGAAAGAGGTGGCACTAAGTAAAGTCTTCGGAGAGAGAATCGAGGATGCCTTCGAAGCTGAAATTCAGAATACCTATTGAGTTTTCGACTATCTTACCTTATACTTTTTATACGCAGAATAACGCAAGGAATAAATTCATGTAAACAAAATTGTATGGTTCCATTTAAAAAATGAGTTCAAATGCAGTTTTCAAGTGTACCGCCGCACCTACGAAAAAAGTAACTGCGCAGGATGATAGAGTTTATTAAACAGTGCAAAATTTTCCTCTACGATTTTGTTCTATCTGCACTTGGAACAAAGATACAGCCTGGCAAAGTTGCTTTTTATTACATGGGAAGAAATTAGATTTTTTTTCAATTGGGGGCGCCACTTTTGGTCACGTTCCGATAGATGGCGCGCAGCGTCAAATTTTTATGATAGGTATCCTGTTTTACCCCGCTGTCAAATTTTCAAAAAGCTTCTTCGAGCAATAAATAAACAATTTTCTTATCAGTATTGATTGCCAAAAAATTTCTAGTGTTCACAGAAGAATCCTATGGTCTCCGATTGCAAATAAATGAATAAATAAAGGTTTAGCGTGAATGAAAGGTTTAGCAATGAATTTTCTACGTTTACCTTATAGACCCCAGATGATTGTATCGCGAGATGCAACTCTTATAAAACCGCGTTAATTAATTTTAGACGATTGATAATTCATTAATTTTCCGTGATAATTTGATTCAGTAGAAAAGGTATAGTTATAAGAAAAAGTACACTGTTTATCAGTTCATTTATTTACGGACTGAGGCGTTATATAGTTCCCTTACAAAGTAATTACAAGTCATTATGCAATTACAATTATTGTCTGAAATGTTCCTATACAATTCATCTCTCATCTTCATGCTTCATGCATCGTTCTGTGTACATACACATACGACTGTCGCGTCTACCGCTGTCTACCGCTTAACCTAATGCGGTTGAAAATGTTTTAGATATTTCCGAAAACTTGTTACGTGCATTGTCACTTCGCGAGCGCATTTCTGAATAAATCTACGATAGAAAGGTGAACATTACGTAGCAAACGATGCAGATATTAACAATGAAATTTGGAGTAGTTACACGCACGTGTGCATCCGCGATAACTTCACTGTGCACAACAAAGCTTAAAAGAGCTTACGCGGAAAGCGTTGCGCTTAAAAATTCGGGAAAGGAAAGGCATCCCTTCAAAGACATGCATCCGTGGAAATCGATAACAGAATTTTCCACTGCTCTTGTAAATAATGTCATTTACAATCAAGGTGACAATATACAACAAGTAGTTACTCGTATGTTGTCTCTTTAAAATCGATCTTACAACGTTACATCAATATTTCTTTCGCAGATGGTTTAGTAGTAATAAACAAACCGTATGGCATAGGTGAAGCACGCACAGTAGTACACAAACAGCTTCATCACATACCAAACGCTGTGGACTACGCGTTGCAGGATGCTTTACCACATATTGCTGCGCAGTTAAAGTATTCAGAATTAACTGTAGTTAGGAAACCAGAAAAGTAAGTAGAATTTTATTGCGCACAAATCGTCGACGAATCCTTTTTCATTCATGTAAATGCATAAACTAATTCTGGGACCAGATATATGACTGGTGTCACACTTTTAGCGGCGGATCCCAAAGTCGAGAAAGCTGTAGAAACCGCGCTGCACCGTGGTAATAATTTTACAAAGACCTATTGGGTGATTACGACGAGGGTTCCGAGGACGTTAAAGGGCAAAGAGCAGTTGGCGATGAAACTAGTATCGAGTAATTGTTACAAATACAGAACGGTAATTTCCTTACTCGGTAATTAATCCTATACGCTATCTTGACTGTTTGCAAATCATTTTCAGCCAGTTATTGCAACGTCATGGTACAACAACGCGATAAAGAGAGGGGAGATGAAAATTTTGAACGTCGAATTCAACGTGCTGTCCAACTCTACTCTTAATTTATGTTCCCTGGTTCAAATAAGATCGTCTACCCAAAAGTGGCACGCGCTTAGGCTCTTTGCATCTACGTTCCTCTATTCCCCGATCCTGGGAGATAATCTGTACGCGTCGCGGATTCAGAAAGTAGGGCAGGCTTATGTACAGGTCGATCCATTTCAGGAGAGCACCAAATTGCCAGCAAAACTGGACAAGCAGATCATAGACTTGTTGAATGTACGATCGGTTCAGCAGCATATTATTCCAGTTCACATCCATTTGAGATCGGTAGCTCTGCCGTCTTTCCTAGGAAAGGGCAAGGATCTGATAGTCGAGGCTCCTTTAATACCTCCTTTCGATTGGACTTGCAAGCAACTCGAATTCAAGTGTTTGATGTAAAATAGACGAGACTGTACATAATACGAATAAATTTTCAATGAACCAATGCGTCTTTTATTTGTACATAGCATTAACGGGGAATCAACGATAATTAAGCCAGTGTATTTAATGGCTGAGCACGTGTCTGCCCTTGAGTATTCTTCGCATGAGAATCTTTCTGCCGCTCAGCGTGGACATTCTTGTGAGCCAACCATGGCGTTTAATACGACGACGCTCGTTTGGGTGCGGGAAATGATATCTAATTTTTGTCCTGCTAAAAGTGAGGCTCCATTGATTCGCTATCGCCGGCGAGCCGACAATCGACGAGCACGCTTGGCCCATCGACACGAGGCGTCTGCAAAACAAACTTAACCTTTTCCAAGAAACGTACGCGCGGCATTACTTCGAATCAAAGTGTTGTAGAATAATTACGTACGGGAGTGCTTGATATGCATTAGACAGTAATGTGCCCAGCATGTTGTGGCGACTTTAACAGTTGTTTTCCACGATTCTGCGCGAAAAGAAGATTTTCAAAAGCCAGTGTTTGTTAGCACGCAAAGCTATCCAGAACGCAATAGCTCTATCTACCGCTGCCGACGAAACTTTCACGAACGACCACCGGGTTATTCAGAGTTGGTATTTCGGTGATAGCTCTTTAACTACAAGAGGTACAATGTAAATTTTATGTAACAGTTCTGTTGCGCGGCTAGGGGGGCTCTATACACCGGAAGTTGAGGAGGGATCTTTTAATATTTGATTTGAATTTCTTTTCTTTAAGATATTAGGATATCAGAGATATTAGACTCGAGCAATTTAATTTATATCACGGACTCTTTTAAAGTCAGGCTAAAGATAGCAATCGCAGAAAGCCTGCAAGAAATTAGTATCAACCAAGAAGACGATAAATTCTGGACTTTGACAAAGGAATTTCATACTTTTTAGTCCACTGGAAGGACACCCAATTTACCATAACTTTTGGATATGCTACACAGGATTAAGTCAACATCCACTCAAAACGAAAGAAAGTTTTCTACAGCTTCTCTACAGATTTTATCACGAAATAAGAAACAGATGAGAAACAATTTTTAATTAAAAAAAAAGTAATGTTTCATTTTGCACAAATTTTGTATTAAATAAATAAATATATCAATTATACTTAATATCTGTTTTTTTTTTCATTTATACAAGGTTTGTGCAAATTAGACAGGAATGAAAATTAGTAAAAGGTGTCTTGTGTTTTTGATAAATATTATCAACATTATTAAAAAAATATAAATCTTGTAATATTTTTTTCAATTTCTCGAGAATTCCCGAGAAGATGCGAGTTTCTGATTTCTCGAGAAGCAAAAAATATCGAGAAATCAGGAACACTAGTTACAGAGCAGAATAATCCTGGTAGAATCCAATCGGCGAGGGTAAGAGGCTTCGCAGCTAAACTCCAGCCACGCCAAGCCCCCGAGTTCCAACTATCATCGTGAGCAGGTCAAAGCAGAATCATCCCTTTCTTCCCGTTCCCCCAAGGATCCGAGGCGCGCAACATAACAATCGGCCGACAAGGGCGATCGTTAAGAGCTCGCCGCGCGACAAATCGTGTCGGTTGTCCCGGCCGCTGCTATCGTTTATTGGCATTAGCGTCATTGTGGCCCCGAAACCAGACAAGCGGGATTACCGGCCTCGGCGGTTCCACGAACAAAATGTTTCTAATAACCGTTCGCGCATCGAGGCACGCCGCGGCTATCGAGAAACGATTCATCTCAATCACGTCACGGGCGCGCATGCATCGTGTCCTATTTACGCCCGTAAGGTCCAGCGCGCAGCATTAAAAACCGCTCCCTTCTTCTGCTCGCGCCACCCTGGTCTTCTCCACCGGCCCCTTCCTCATCCCTCCCTTTCAACGGATGCACCCCGTGGCGCCGACCTACCCCACGCCCAGGTCGATCCCCGCGGTACTCCTAATCGAATTCACGCGACCTCGTTGGCACATGGCGTGCCTACACGATTATGAATCCGCGCCTTGTTCCTCGATTACCATCGCGACACGTACGAATCCGTGACGGGATTGAAAACTCAGCCGCAGAATCGTGGAGATTCGTCGGCCGGGAACGAACGGGCTGCTATTTTAGCCGACTCGCAACCGCGAAGGGAACGCTTGCGGTGCGTTGTAGGTGGAACGACCGAGGCGAGACGGGGCCTACCCCGGCGGTGGAACACTCTGTGCTTATCGTGTCGCTACTAATTGAAGCGATGCGACCCCGTTCGCACGTCATGTGGAACGTGTACACACGGCGCTGGACGAAACGATCGCCTCGAAATCCGCCCGACGAATGCCACGAATACCATTACCGTAAACTGGAGGAACATCGGCAGACGGGCTGACATCGGCAGTCACTTACAGTGACTCGCATTAACATTCGGACACTTTTTAAAATCGCATAACATTTTTAGAATTGGTCCAAGCGACTTGAGTTTTTTTCAGAAGCTAGAAGGATTAGTTTGCTAAATGACGTATTTGGTCGTTTTGAAAAAAAATTTATTTGGTCGGAATAGCGAAAAGAATAGTAAAGGTTGATTTTTAAACTTTTTTTTTGTGAGCTTGTAATGAAAATTAAAAAACAACCGTTTGTAGATTGCAGTAAGTTGTAGGAGTTGTAAGTTGTAGCCTAAAATTTCATGAAAATCGGTTAACGTTGCTCCGAGCTACAAACGTTTAAAGATCGCAGAATCGAGAATCGCTGATTTCGGGAATTTTCATTACAAGCTCACAAAAAGAAGTTTAAAAATCGACCTTTACTATTCTTTTCGCTATTCCAACCAAATACATTTTTTTTCAAAACGACGAAACGCGTCAGTTAGCAGACTAATCCTTCTAGCTTCTGAAAAAAACTCAAGTGGTTTGGACGAATTCTAAAAAAGTTATGCGATTTTAAAAAGTGTCCGAATATTAATGCGAGCCACTGTACCGCGAATTGAAGAAGGAAAGGATATAGATTTATATATAGGATACTTAAAGCAAATATAAAAATGGCAATCTCTTTTTTTTATACTGTAAAATGTTCCAAACACATGCCAATGTTCCACCAGTTTCTACCGTTCCTCTTCTTTGAAAAAGGAAGCTCCGCGTCATCCTCGCCGCTGCTTCCAGATCGCTTAAGAGCCCGTGGACAATCTCCCGATCAGTTAAGTTCCAATTCCCAGTTCAGCTAGGGCTCTCGGCTCACAATCAGTTCCACTTCGATTCTAGACCAAGGTCTGCCTCCATCTGTACCTGTAAAAGTAAAAGTCACCGTGAGAATATGTCGCCGGTGGTAAGTGTCGTAGGACGTCCATAGGCCTTCTCAAGAAACATTGGCGAAGGGGAGGTTTCTCGACCGCCAAGGTCAAGACTGAAGGGTACCGCAGTGTCATCGATTCATCGGACCAAGTTGCTCGCAGGGCTCGATCTAGAGGAGCACGAGCCGTGCATTCTACCAATTGGTAGGGAAAGAAAATTAAAATCAATAAAAACCCCACAGCCGGGGTTTGTTGACTTATTCGTCTCACTACTCTAAATATACTAAAAACTACAACCTAGACTTAATTAAAACAATTAAAAAAATTAAGCCTCTATACCTAACGAAGTTTGCAAACTTTCGGTGTGCAACAAGTCAACAAAATACGAATGGTCTATTTATAAAAATTAGTCAACTAGCCCCGGTCTCCCCTACTGATCCCCACTAATATCTTTATAAAAGTGAAACGTTGTTTTTCTTGTTTGTCCCTCTTTCACGCCTAAACGGCTGAACGGATCTCAATGAAATTTTGAATACACGTCCTAGATTAGACGATAGACCGTTTTTCTTTAGACTTTTTTATTTTGCAAACATCGTAAATAATTCCCAGGTGAAACCGAGTAACGGGTGAGCTAGCGATTAAATATACCTACAGAGCGGCAAAAATTATTTTTACCCAGAGCGATGGAGGAGCTAGTTACTTGCCCTGGCCCTGGTTACTTGCGACTTACAACCCCCACTGTGTCCCACGAGCCAAGGTTCAGATTGGTTCGCTTCGCAATGGATTTCCAGCGGCGCAGGAGCCTCTGGGTCCGAATGAGTCACCGTTCGCCTCAGGAGCCCGCAACGCGACGGGCCTCGTGAACGCGTGATCGCCAAATAATGCGTGGGTGCGGGTGAGCGTCCTCGCAGCCGATTCGTGGACCCGGTACATTGTCAACTGCGAGTTGACAGGGCACAGGATGCGCCTTTTCCGTTCGGAAAGAGCTCCTCGCCGCGCCACTCCCATCCCATAGAATTGCGCTCAATCGTCCATCGATTGAATGCGAGAGCGTATCGGCCGCTATACTTATCGATCGGCCCCGCGCTCGTATCTTTCCGCGACGGTTCGCACGAAAAGGAGAGGAAAGAAAAAGGAAACGGATAACGAAGGCGCCGCGTCTTTCGCCGGCGATTTGCCCGTCAAATAATTCTTCTGGCTCCCGCGGGCCCCGCGATTACGACTCTCGCAGCGGCGGCCTCGCGTCCGCCTCGGATCGAGTCGCGCGATCTTACCCAATGCGTGATTTACAAGACCGAAATCATCCTGTAATTCGATCCCTCGACGACGCACCACCGTCACTGATGCCGGTGATAACGAATCCATGCCATCCCCGTGATGCATCGTTATGCACTAAGAGTCAGGTGGAGCCGCAGTCACTATAATTCCTCTAATTGGTCCGGAATCAATGCTGAGCGATTGAATTTTAGTTAAGATATCTCGGGGAATACCAATGGCTATATGGAGGGCTCAGAAATAGCGGCGGATTTAAGAAAAAAGGCCCATTTCCTCGGGAAAATGAGAAGGTAGTTTACTAAAAACGGACCAAGTGTAGTAGTACGAACAAAAAAAAATGCAGCGTTTGGATACCTATTCCTAAACATCGTTTTCTTGGAGATGGGGCCCCGAGGGCCCTCTGGGCACGGGACCCAGGCGGAAACTGCTCATCAGCCGCCCTGTTAAATCCGCCACTGCTCAGAAACCAATCAGTGTGAGTGGAGATTTCCCAGAAATTTTTGCTTTGTTATTATTAGTCGAGTTTATTACTCAAAGAAAGAAGAAACCTGAATATTTACAGATGGCATAGACAATAAGAGTAAAGGCGAGGCTGCAGTGGTAACACTGTTGGGAAGCCTAACCGCGTGGATCCTAAACTAAACTAAAATAGAGACAACAACAAACAAATATAGCAAATGTAAAGAATAATCTGAAGGTCGAGTACTTTCTTCAGGTTTTCTTCTGTTTCGAATATTTTTTTTATATTATTGGGTAGTTGGAGCTGTCTTCTGATGTCTTCTGTGTTTAAGGCAAACTTATTCAGAGGGCAAACAGTGTAAATCTCGGTTTTAATGCTAATGGACTTACACTGATTGTCTTCTGAACCCTCCATATAATGAAGAACCGATGCACCATATATGTATACATAATCGTCACAATTATTTACACCAGTGGCACCGTTCGATCCCCTTCCTCCTCCTCAAAGGACGACTTCTCTGGACGGTCCCATTGAACGCGCGAGCCTTCGATTTCACCGGGGCTGACGCTCCCAGGTCTTAGGAAATAAAAAGAAACTCCTAATGCCCTCGTTCGCGTGACGTAACATCCGGCCTGTCTGTCGCGTTTCAGGCACGCCGCGTATCTTCATTGTGGCTGCCCCCGTTCCATGGAAAATACGGAAAATCCGCCCTTTGTGCTGATCCCGTGTCGGGATCTTTCTTTTTTATATTTTTTTTTTTAGAAAACGGAGAGGGATCTTTGCAGTGGACGAGGGGGGCGCGCAAAATATTTCGTGAATCCTCGATGGTGCCTATCGCCGAGCGGTTTTTCAATGGCGATATTTGTAGGGAAGGTTGGAGCCGCGAAACTTTTCGACACGAGCTCGTTTACAGATTCTATGCGGCCGGTGCATCGTGAAGATGCGTGCACGACGGCGCATTGTCGCGAGACCCGCCCTTTATGCCCTTGCACGCGCGTCGACTGGCGTCACCCTCCTCTAGGAAAATTCTCCGGGTACCTGAGCGCACCGCGAGCTTCGAGGAACGTCCCCCCGAGTTTATCCAGCGGCCAGGACCCGGGGAGGTGCGCGCTTTCTTCTCTGAAACGATTCTTTGTCGCCGAAGGATATGTGGCCGCGGTTAGACCTGGGACCTCTCGCCGCGTGAAGGGGTAGGGCGAGAGAAATCCGAGCCCCAGCCGTGAAATCACGTTGCAGAAATTGTCTAGGCTTGTAGACGGTTGGACGCGCGTTCTTACGAGCGAAAGATGGCTCGGGGATCCCCTCGCCCTTTGGGACCTTCGTCCGTTCAACCGTTGATCGATTGGTTCCGTTTCAATTAATCAGAAAATGAATGCAATCCTCTTAGGGGTAGTTAAACCTGTTTCCGCGATTAGTCGCTGCTATTCTGAACGCGAGTTCGAGTAGTACGCTGAAAGGATCGGGGGTTATTGTACCAAACCGTGCAAGAGAGATCCTGCTGAAGGATCTATGCAGGAAAGGAGAAAGATCTCGCGGAGAACGCTGCCAGACAAGACGTTTGAATTTAGATACGATCTTATCTACCTGCTCGGTGCTGCGGGAAATCTCAATCCCGCGAGCGACTCGATACGAGCACGCTTAATTCTGTAATTAGCCGGTTTCTATTCGCGGAAGAGTCGAACCGGGGGAAGAGGGTCCGGCGGCGCGAGTAATTATTATAAAGCCCTCAAAAAGCGCACCCGACTCCGGAGGTTCCGTTCGCCGTGTCGAATTATGTAAATTGCGATCGAGTCGTAAATTAATTAGCCCCCGCCGACTAATTGAAGGCACCCGGACTGCTTAATCGATCGCGGCCCGACAGTCGCTACCTCCCCGGCCCTCGTTGCTTTTCATCGCGAATCGATCCACCTTTCGTGTTTCCGATTGCCGTCGTTCCGCTGCTGAATTAACTCGAAACACTGTATCGAGATAAACTCGTCGCGCTCCCCTTGCTCCAATAATTTACGACTCCATAACACGCATAATTTACCCTCATAGATCTTTCAAATATCAAGTGAATTTATACGATTTTTATTTTTTAATTATGATGCTGCACTGTCACAGAGGACTTAACAGGATCAAAGTAGTATAGTAAGGGGGATTCTAACTCAAATTTGAGTTTTGATGGAGCGGAAATCCAAAGTTGAGTTTTGATGGAGGGGAAATCGAAATTTGAGTTTTGAGGCATGGGAAAATTCAAATTTAAGTTCTGAAGTGGGGAAATCCAAATTTCAGTTCTGAGGGAGGGGAGAATCCAAATTCGAGTTTCGATTTTTGAGGGAGAGGAAAATACAAATTTGAATTTTGAGGGTGGGGAAAATCCAAATTCGAGTTTTGATTTTTGAGGGAGAGGAAAATACAATTTTGAATTTTGAGGAAGGGGGAAATCTAAATTTCTAGTTAGAATCACCGTTATTGCACTACTGACGAACGAAAGGGGCAAGTAAAGAGGCGAAGAGTTAAAGAATAGAATAAGACGGGGGTGGATGGAGAGGAGCGAAGAGGAGGCGATCACCGTAGCAGTGTCTTTTAAGTTCTCGCTATCGGAGAGTGATAGGCGTCGCGAGTATATACCGCGGGCAGCGTAATCACTGTTATTTCCTCGTGAACGGTAATGCCTCGGCTTAAAGCCGCCCTACATATACGCATTACCCGGGCAAAGGGAACGCGCGTCCCCGGGGCGGTCATCGTTCTCCCAGCGTCATTACGAAATTGCTCGGGCAAATGAAATGCGCGGTTATGCGCCGCGCACGGCCGGGGCCTCCTTAAATTGAGATTTATTGGAAAATCGAGGGCGCGCTTTCCGCCGTGTCCCGCGAGCCTGGGCCCAGCGAGAGTGGCCGTGCAAGCCCGCGTCCCACGCAACGGTCCTCCTCTCGCATCGGGTTACGCGCCGCGGATCGATGTGATTACGCGCCACGACCTGGCCGATTTTAAACGAGACCGGGAAGGACCGCGGTGGGTAACATGCCCGAAAATTGCATCCACTTCTCCACCGCGCTTCCTGCTATTTGTCTTCGGGTCGTTAACAACGATCTGCCTGGGCCGATCGAGGAGGATGGACCGCGAGACGAAATACACTCGGGGGTTTGCGAAGCTTGCGCCGTTCTGCGTTCACTGCTGTGTCCAATGTACATACGTAGCTGGCTTAGCGAATAACAAAGAGAAGTCCTGTTACGCGAGCAAACTTGGATATTTGGCGCGAAAGTTTCTTGCGCGCTCTAGCGCATCGTCGCGCGATGGAAGCCGAGCTCCTAAAAGTTTCGTATATTTTCAATCCGCCACCATTGCGCAGAGATCGTCTTACCGTGAATACCCGAAAGGGAGGACCAAGGTGTTGCCGAATATCTCTCCGAATACAGAGACTCGCAAGAGGAAGGCGCGGAGGTGTACGCGGCTCGGCGAAGACGTTTCGGTTTCGCGCCTCCGCGAGGCTGCCGCGGTAATCCATACCGCTTTCTTGAATAAGCGTCCCTTCCGAGGGCCCGTCGATAACGTACTATGCATTGCGGTCGTCGGGACGGCTCCGATATCTGGTTACATAGCGGAATCTTGGTTGCATTCGCAGTGGACGCAGCAGTAGCCGGCCGTCCAGGGAATATTGATTCGCTTCGATGCCGGGGTATCGCGCGCATCGCTCAACACCGTGCACGCACGTTCAAGAGGATAACGGCGAGAGGCAAATGCCGAGGCGAGCTTTCCCCGAGAGTGCCTAAGCTCGCTCGATAAACGCGTAAACAGTGTAAGCAGTGTAAACACTGACCGTCTGCCGGTTTTTTTTTTAAAACGCACACCGCGCGCCACGTGTTGCAGACAGCTGATAGCAGCGATGCTGCCCGAGGCGAGCCGCGTTTCCATGCGATTAACAGTTTTCCTTAATATGCAAATGGTAATGCGCGATACACTGAGATATACACCGCGCAGAAGGGGTCACTGGGTCATCCCGTTCTTTATTATCCGCGACCGAGTACCTACGTACGTAATACACTCGGCTCAGTTCGCCCGCCTCGAATTTCCAGCTTCCCGATTGTTTCGAGTGCCCCGCGCTGGATTCAGGCGCGCCAGCTCTCGACACTTTGCTCGGGGCGAAATCGCGGCGTGTGGATTTCGGGAGGCAGGAGAAGAGGGCAGATAAGAGGATCGTAACAGCGTTCCATTATCTGAATAGCGTGTCGCGCTAATTCGTTAATGGGACATCCTGGCCGGCACGCATTTTAATCAGTTTTCAGCACACCGATAACGGGGCTATTATTAAGTGGCCTTCGGGAGGATGACCAGTCGCCGGTCGCGCGAGTTTATCGTGACAGCGCGAGGAGTCTCGAAGCTTGGCAGCGAACGAGAAAAAATACGCCCCCGAAAAAGTCCCCGCGAAGATGGCAACCTTCTATGAGAGCGCTACGAAGAAGCGGTCGACCGCTTGCGGCCGCTTCGTAATCGCGAGCTCGTGCTTATTAGCGACGCGGAGGGGAATCAACGTTCGATCGGCCGTTTTAATTGTCCGATCGTAGCGACGGCTGCGGGCTTTCCGGAGCCGCGGATTGAGGCGAAAGAAAGGGGAGATGGGGAGCTGCGCGTCGCCGGTGTTCGTTCAACTTGGTCTGAAAATGAATTTACGAGGCCATAATCGCCAATTGAGACGAGTACTTGTTGCGTGCAATCGGCCCGACCGGGACCTTGTGGCGAAGCGTTGCACTCTACTCGCGCTAGGAGCTGCTACTCCGCGGGTACCGGTCGCTGCAAAGTTACGTGAAAATTAACCGATAACTGGATCCACTTCTGCCTGGCGTTCGAGCTTTCGCGATAAGGAACTAGTTCGTTCCCTGCCACTGTCGATCTGCTATCTAGTTTCCAAGGAAGAGCAAACACCGAAGATGTACGTAGATAGCGGAGGAAACTGCTGCCGTTCTTTAATACGGTCACACAGCGTTCAAACTGGGGTTACTATATCGTCGGTGATACTGCAGCACCGCGTATGAGCAGTTTGTAAATACCGCGGTTCTGCATTTTACCGATTTTACAGGAGGAAGAAAAAACTTAGTATTTCAGCCATTTTAAGAGGGTTTTCTTTGATTGAACTTTTTTGGGGACAGTTTTAGCGCTCCTTGTAATAAATACTAACGTCAATTCGTCATAAAAATGCTTGATTTCTGTGTAAAGTCACTTTCACGCATCAAACGTGTCATCGCTTCACCTGATTTCTCTGCAAATGCGCGGTTTTGCCGCCAACTTACTATGAGAGACAGATTCACGGTATCCTTGAACCTGCTGGTTCCGTTGGTAAAAAGGCGGTTTTCTACGTGGGCACGAAATCTCAATTTTGCTACTTTTGCAGATACGTGGTATTTACAAACTGCTCGTACGCGGTTTTGCACTATCATCGACGATATGGTATTCAAAAGGAGAACAAGTCCTCCATTTTTCACTGAAATTCAGTGTCCTTTGATCGACTAAAAATGTCCCTTTCTGTTCCACTCAAGCAATCCACTCGTCTCGGCTTCACCAGGACGTTCTCGTTTTCAAACTACTTCGGACTAGATTGACCTAAGAGCTTTACATTTTTGGATCCGTTAATCCTAGTTCAAACTCATTCCAGGCAACAGCTAGCGTTCCTACGTCCCTCTGAGAAGGTACCGAGTCTCCCGACCGGGTTCTGTCTGCGAAGAGAAAGGACCCCGCGTGCGTTTCGAATTTGCAGCATCCTGTACCGGTGGCGAATTCAGCGGCGATGACGCAGAGGCGATTACGCCCCGCGCATTGCCAGCGTCAAGATTACCGGCTAAGTCTCTCAGTTCGGGCCTTAAACGAGAAAGTTCCGAGGAGCCGTCTGCTTTATGTAAACGGCGCGATCTCGAATCGTGGGCCGCGATCGTACCCATCTGCGGATTATCAATTCGGATGTTTACGCTGCTGTATTTCCGCGCAAGCGCCTGCCCCGGCAGGCGCGCGTATTCTATTCGCTTCACCCCGGCGTCTTCTGGATCGCGATAAAACCGTCCGCGGCAATAATGGGAAAGGGACTCGCCGCGTGTTCTCGGGGCAGGTGAATATCGAGCGGGACGCGTGCATTCGCGAAACAAATGACCCAGCGCTTAGGCGGCGAGCCGCGTGGAACCTGGGCGATGCATGTTTTATGAAGCTCGATATCGAGGGTCGTGCATCCTTCGACGTATGCTCGAGGAACGTATTAAGACAGCCACTCGATGGCCTCCTTCTATTTTTACGTTTTCGCAGCGCGGCCGCGTGTCGGTCGACTACGAGTTTCCACGGTCATCGAGCCCCGATTTGCGAGCTTCTATCTCCAAACGCCCATGAAATGGCTAGTAAATTGGGGCACGCTGACTATCTTGAAATGCAATCGGATCTGGATAGATTTCTAGATCGGTGCAGCTCAAACATGCTAAATCTTAACTTTTCTAAGTGTCACGAGGTTCTCTCGTAATATGAAAGCAATTGTTTACGCGTATAGATTGGAGAATTCTCTCCTAAACGAAGTAAATGAAATTAAGGACCTTGGGGTTCGTATTACATCCACGCTAGATTTTTCCAAACACTATTCAGTGATTACTAACAAAGCCTTGGAGACTTTGGGTTTCATGAAACGTTTCTCCGCTGACTTTGTAAATGTAAGTACTTTAAAGTTATTGTACGCATTCTTAGTCAGGCCCCATTTAGAGTATGCATCCATTATATGGTCTCCAAGTAGAATTAAATACAATGCTCAACTGGAAAGGGTACAACATAGGTTTCTGCGGTTTGCAGAATATAAATCACACATTCACAGGCCTGTCTGGGATCGTGATTTTGCATCGATACTTGTTAAACTTAATATGACAACGCTTTCTGCGCGCAGAACTGTAACGGACATGACCTTTCTTTTTATGATCATAAAGAGTGAAATTAATTGTTCTGCACTACTGGAACTCGTTGATCTATACGCTCCTACCAGATGTAGGCCACCTTTCGTAAACCGCAAATTCAAATCTAAATATGGGTCACTTGATCCAATGAATCGCTTAATGTTCAGTGCTAGCTCCTATGTAGACTGTGTCGACTTCTTTTCCGGTAGTAGTTCCTCTTTCAGTTGGAAGCTCTTCAGACTATTGTGTCAGGAAAATCCTATCACGTCGTTGTAACTGTGTTTTGTATTGGGCAATGCCCGTTTAATTTTCAATAATAATAATAATAATAATAATAATAATAAGGAACGCTAGGCAACCCCGGAATTCAGAAAATTATGCAACTTTCTGTGCAAGTAGAGTAGTTCATGCGCATGACAAATTTATTTTTTGCTGGTGACATAGTGCGGTTACTGGGGGTGAAATCACCCCTTGAAAGAAGGCAGAATTTTCTTTTTCGTGGAATATCTCGAGAACGAGGAGAGATTTCGAGAAGTTTAAACAAGAGTCGCATTTTTTTTTACATCTACAAAACTGTGTAAAAATAATTAACGACGAATCCATACTTTTCGAGTTACCTCCACCACTAATTCCTGATTCGATAATTATTTTTACTCAGTTTTGTAGATATAAAGAAAGATGCAACTTTTGTTTAAACTTCTTTCCGATATCTCTCACCGTTCTTCGGATATTCTACGAAAAGAAAAATTCTGCACTTCCTTCGAGGGGTGATTTCACCCCTAAGAATCGCACTGTGGCGCCAACCAAAACTAGGGTTGTGTCGGGGATAATTTTCTGAACACCCGGATTGCCTACGTCTCCTTGTAAGAATCCATTAATCGGAGTTCACGAAGCTCACGCATCGCGTGGAGATAAGGACGCTCGGGTTTCCGTTGCCCAGACTCTGCCGCGCCGAATCTCCTTTGAGTTTATAAGCAGCGTAAGAAAGATTAGAAATTAGAAAGGAGCTGAAAGGTGCCCCTAATAATATTTAACAAAAGAAAAACGTCCATTTCCATTTGAATCGCGGGTGGGAACGGGCCACAATCAGCCCACTTGCCTCGGGTCGGGGTTAACGTTACCCCTTTTTCATTGCCCTGGACGTCACCGGGAAAGATGGTGGGACGTGAAAGCTCGAGGGTGGGGATTAAGTTCGGCAGGAGGCGGCGGAGCCCCGGTATTTGAATAACAAAGTGCTCGCTGCTCGGGCGGTTACGTGAAATCATGGAAATTTTACACCGGCGAGAGGTCAACGGAGGGAAAGAAAATAAAAGCGAAGGGACAGCCGGGGCGAGGCGGTGAGCGAGAAAGGAAGAAAGTGCGCCGCGGTGCATTATGACGCCCTGCGAGAATCGTCGACAGCGCGCAGATCCGATCGGATCATGCATGCACCGTGTATTATAATCTCGAGGAGGGGGCTGTTAGCCGATAAATTCTTCATCTAGGTGGAACCACTTACAAAAGGGAACACCTTTTCGTGATTGCATGCTTACGGCATGTGAAATAGTGCCCAAATTATAGGTGACGGGCGTGTAATTCGACGAAGCGTTGAGCAGGGTCGCGCTCCGCCAAAAAGGAGGAGAAACCACAGGAAACGGGAAGAGAGAAGAAAAAGGAAGGGAACGAGGCGCCAATCCGCGAGAAGCGTCCCCTTTTTCTCTGGCCGGACTATGGGCTTAGGGGCGGCCGATGATAACGATAACCGCAATTGAACCGGCAATTAAGGCCGGGCGATCGCGTTTCTGGGAGGACGAAAACTGCGCGAGCTGCATTGACCGATCGATGGGTCTCGACTGTCGATCGTTGAAAATGATAATAATCGCGCTCGCGGCGGCCGGGCAGGCCCGAGCGCAGTCCGCGATCATAGGTTCCTCTCAATGAGGTTAATGGGAGTCGCAACCAGTCAGTTTTTCTTCAGGTTTCACTGTTCGCTGCCGCGGCGCGCGATACAGTAGCGGCGGACGGAATGGTTGTTGCTTGTGCGATCGCGGAGAGGAAGATCGAACGGCGAAGGAGCTCGATGGACTTGCCCGGGGTTGGGAATTCCGTGCAGCGGGTTAATTAATGGCTCTCTGTGTGCGGTGAGTGATTATTTCGAGCTCTTCGGAGAACACCTCCCCCGTGTTTATAAGAGGAAAAGAACGCAGGATCGTGTTGCCTAGTTGCTATCGAGCCACTTCCTTTTGCTCCTTCGAATTATCGCGCCGCGGCGTGACTTATCGCTGGAAACGCGCGCCCCGCGTATGTAAATGTTGACAGAGGTTGGAGCGGGAAGAGAAACAGCCAGAAACGCTATGATATAACCAGTTAAGGGGCCATCGGGCTAACATTCAGGCCGCAATGCCCGCTCCGCCAGGCAATAACTGCTTGTTGGACGCGCGTCTTGCATCCACTTTATCGCTCGGCTCGCCCTTAACTAACTTCAGCCCCTTTTTTATTTCCTGCCCATTCGTATCGCTTCTCTCATGAAACGTTTCATTAGCCTCCTTGTGAAACGCGGATAGCCGCGTAAGTGTTGATAATAATCGTTGCCGATGTTCTTACCATTTCTCTTGAATGGTGGCTAAACACGGACACTATGCGAGGGAATTCACAAAATCTAGTGGGCAAATTGAGGAGCTTGGAGCAGCAGGGGTGCAACCACAGCTTCACCAAGTTCTAGTAAATTAGAAGAAACTGTTTATAAAATTATTGCTTTGACTTAACATCGAACAGAGAGCACTGATTGGAAAATATATATTTTGTCACAATAAGTAGTTGATAAGTTTTTATTTCTATTTTTGGCGAAAAATATTCTATAATAAAAGTAGTAATATTTCTATTACTATTAAACATTAATATTTCTATCTCTATTAAATATTAAATTTAACATAATTTTTTTTTATATATTTTTATATTTGCTTGCAATAAATCGCTGATTGGTTATCGACGGAGCTGCATCCTTCTCGCTGCAAAGTCCCCAATTTTATTACAAATTCAACTTCCTCCCAACTCTCACCTGCATTTCCTCCCGACCTTTCCTAATCGTGTTACGTAAAAGCGCGCCCCCTAGCAAAAGTCCACTCCTGTACGCCTCCGACTGAAAATTAGTTGTCCCAAGGAACGATCGCGTTGTTGGACACGGTGGGAACCGATCGCGTGCATAGTTGCACGGAGAGCATCGGGTGACTTTCCCATTTATTAAGACACCTAAATCGCCGCCCTCCCGCCGCCAGTTTAGCGACCACTTCGATCCCGTTCCGGCAAGAAACGGCGGCGCAGCAGGCCCGGCGATAGAACGCTGCCGGCTGATGAGGAAGGCTCGCGCGAAATTGCACGATTGCGAGTACACTGACATCGGCGATCACCGGCTACGTGTGTTATTGCTCGCGACTGCGAATGAATCCCGGCAAGTAATAGAATGACTGGAGGCTACCAACTACCAACCGGTCAGGCTGATTACCTACGACGGGTCCGTGCGTCGCGCGCGTTGACATCCGCGGTGGTCGAGCTCGGTCGACCGTCGAATAACAAACGAAAGGAGGCAACGGTTCTCGAAACGACGCGCTCGGTCGCCGAGGGTGGTTTTGCTCGGACTGGGAACGGCGCGAGGCACCGCTCGATGCGAAGCCTCTTTACCGATTTAGATAATTAGGTTACGCAAGATTTCGAGCCATCCGCAACGGGAATCGATTCGACTCGGCAGCGAGCCTTAATTCCATTTAAACTTAGAGCTTAGAGCCTCGCTCCTTCGAATCGCTGCGTCCGATCGCGGGGAGCGGAGGGCTTGCACGATCGCGGGCAACTGAACGGTGCCGTTTCGCTTTCCCAATGGAACGCCAATTGTTCCGCGACGATTTGATGGGTTCTGGCGACGGGAGGAAGACGTTCGCAAATCAGGAGCACGGAACCACAGCGCGCAGATATGTCGCTCGCAGTTTATTGCAGTCGCGGCCTGGCCAAGATCGTAAAGCTTGATAAGCGTAATTGCGCGCAAATTCGCTGGGACGCACAGTGTCGCGGCACGCGTTCAAAAAGCAAAGATTCGAGCTTTTAAATTTTGCAATTCATTTCATGGAATTGGTAGCAAACAGTCCTCCGACGTAAGAACGTCATAACTTACGAGGGAAGATCCCGAAGCCGAAAATTCAAAGAATTCTGAAACTTTGTGAATATGCAGGGGATTTCCTCCTGATTACAACGCAATTTTTGTTTGCTGCCCAAATTCATTCGAAAGGGGTGAAATTAACCCCCGAAAATTCGACTATTTTGCGATTTTGTGTTATAACTCGCGAGCTATAAAAGATAGAAAAAATGCATCCAGACAAAAGTTACTTCTTTTAATTATATCTATCATTTGGTAAAAAAATTATTTTATAGTTCACGAGTTATAAGGTAAAATTATTTTTTTTCGTGTACAAATATGATTAACATATCAATTGCATGCAAATAACTGTATCTTAATGGAAAATTGACTTTTGATTTTCTTTTCTTATATACTCGTGACACTGTGGGGCATTCAGAAGCGGGGAGAGGAAAGAAGATGCTACTGAACAATTTTCATTTCTCTACCCCCTTTCCGTCCCCCTTTAATTTTCGACATTATCCAAGTCTCGAGGGGGAAAGCGCAATTTTATCGGCGTTTCGAGTACGGCACGCCGCGCACTGAACGGGCCAATGGTAAAATAAATAAGCGTGGCCGATCGTTCCTTGAATCGCCATTGAACGCGTATTTACTTTGCAGCGTCGCGTTTGCAGCCTGGCGAGCGTCGAGCCCTGCGTCAAGCACGGCGGAAATTATTTAAAGACCCACCGTGTACATGGCTCGCGAGCACGCCGACCGATCCGTTTGCCTATAAATTAACGGATTACCGGCGACGTTGTATCAAACATTTGACGAATGAACGGTGGAGCGAGCACGGCCGGCCGAGGCTTGCTGGGAAGTTAATTAACCCAGCCGTTTGTTCGATTCTCGCGTCCTAGGTTGCGATACAGCTCCAGCCGCAAGGAAATATGCTTTCCGCGAGCGGCGCGTAACGAGGCCCCGCGCGAACGATCTCGCTGGCGCCAGTCTAATGTCTCGCTCACCACGGAAGCTAGCTTCTCCTCCGTGGAAGCGGATGCGTCGGAAACATCGAGCTCGCCCGTTCGCGCATACCTTAACGCGACGATTTCCCTAGCCAGCCCCGTCGGGAAAAGAAGCGCGCGGAGATGGTGCCGCGCGATTTCGATCACCGGTTACGCCAGTTTTCCCGCGCGTTTCCATCGCGTGCCATTGCTGGCCGTTCCAGCGGCCTCGATTATTAATTCTTATCGGCCGAGCAGCAGCTATCGGGAATTTTGCCGGGCGATTTTCTAGCGCAATCGTCGAAGAAAGAAGCCCCTCGATTCCGATTTACCGGTTATGCAAGTCCCTTTTTTTTCGCACGCTTCGGCGTGGAACAGGAGCCGTTCGATCTCTGCTTCTTGCTAGGGGAGCTGGATGCACATAGGTCTTTTTAGATGGAAGCGAGCTTGAAACGTGGACGCTGATGGATATTAACTGCCACTGGGTTTACTAGCGGATAATGGCTGCGAGCGGAGCGATGGTTTGGCACGGGGCGGCGGTGATTTCGAGTGCATTTTTTTGGAACAGCTGGCATTATCGAGTCGGCCTGATTCGCCGCGGCATTTAGCCTTCGATCCGCTTCGCCGGCGAAATGTCGCGGTCGATTCGCGACGCAAGAGTCGCACCGGGGTCGGTGTGTAAAAATGCGAGGCGGAAATCGGTCTGAAGCGGAGTCGCGCGGCTCCGGGTCGTCACGGCGTCGACGGCGCGCAATATCCGCTGCACCGTTGCGCCTACCGATAACGGAAGAACAGCCGCCAACCTAATCTTCCGTCTAGAATTTTACGAGGAGTCGCGAGGTTCGTTCACCTGGACTACATTCGTCGAAATTATCAGAGCCGCGATGCTTAAAGCCTTTTAAAGCGGGCGCAACGTTTCGCCACTCGGGAGCAACTCGGAAGAGACACTTGGTCTGAGAAGATGCTCGTGTGCTTCAAGCAACACTAAGACTCTTAAGGTCGTCGCGCATTTTAAGAAGCGACCGAAATTTATAATAACTAATTCATTTTCGCTGCGCTTCGGTCGTCGATTGTTTATAAACCTGCGCGCTGACGGCCTTTATGCTCCTGAATGATATTAAACGTGATCGGAGGGGACTTGATGCTCGAAGGGGGAGGACAAAACGAGGAAGCAGAGGCTGCGCTGGTAAAAGGAGGATGCAGAATCCGAGCGTGCGAGGTGTCCCGAAAAAGGAGGCCACGAGCGGCCCAGGCGACTCGTTCTTTTTCGCAGCGGCCCACGGGGATGCATCTGGCCCGTGCACCGGCTGGTGCATGTGCAACGTGCACCGTGACGGGCGGTGCGTGAACACGTGCGTGGCGTGGCCGCGGAGAGACGTGTGCGTGCACACGCTCGAACGTCGAGGGATGCGTCGCGTCGCGTCGTCGGGCCTCCGCCTCCTTCCTCCTCGTCATCCACCACCACCCTGCGGACCTATATATTTCCCGGAGGGTCTCCCACTTTCGCCACTATCATTCCTGTCGCGGCTGCGCCAGCCCGTGAGCGCGCAAACGTGAGCCCGCTTCTCGGCTTCCCTCGACGAGTTCCCTCGCCTGGCGGATTACGCGCGCACACCTGCCACCGCCGACCACGTCCCGCGGTTTTCCCGCGAATTTTCCGCGGCAGTACGCACGTCGACCGTGACGACCCGCGCCGCGTCTACTTCCGCAGTGCTCGGCGAGTTTTCGCCCCTCGGAGTTGCCTATTTTCGCGCCGTTTGTTTCCCGTTCATTTCCGCCGTCCCTGTCAATTTCTACGGCGAGAGGGAGCACCGACAGTTCGCTCGTGTTTCCTGGGAAATGTGTTCCACGTGTGGTGAGCCCGCGAGTCCACCTGCTGCTCCTACTGAATGGGATTAGATGAGGCACGACGGTACGTCAAAGTGTTTACTATGTATATAGGTAAGGGGACTATCTCTCTCCTCGAGGATATTCGATTGCCTTTCGCCTTGTCACGTTTTCTGCACGAGCTTCTTCGTAAAGGTAGATTTCCTAAACGCGACTAGACGCGACGTCAAGAATTTCGACGTCGATTTTCTCGAAAATGAAGCGCAATATCGAAAAATCTTGTTCCCTTTTTCTCGACTTATTTACTCGTTATAAGTCGAAAAGAAAGAGTAACTTTCTTTTATGTCTCGCTTCACTTCTCGACATACCCACGGTTCCTCTCCAAAAACTGTCCCTGTGGAGTTTCGTGGGAACTAGAATCGCTATATCTCAAGGTAGGTGTTCCTATACGCGACTTCAACAACTTCGACGTCGATTTTCTCGAAAATGAAACGAGATATCAAGAAAAGTTACTCTCTCTTTTCGACTTATAACGAGTAAATAAGTCGACAAAAAGGAATAAGATTTTTTGATACTGCGCTTCAATTTCGAGAAAATCGACGTCGAAATTCTTGGCGTCGCGTATAGGAACACCTACCTAGAGATATAGCGATTCTAGTTCCCACAAAAGTCCACAGGGACAGTTTTATTTAGACGGGAACCGTGGATATGTCGAGACAAACTTCCCGTCGATTTCCCAGCAATTTATCGCTAGCCAATGCGTTTTTATACAGCGCTAGAAGAAACGCGAGTCGAGGCGCATTCCTCGCAGCTGTTCATACAACGAAACGCGGACAAGAGCCCGCGAATATAGACGCCTCTTTATACGGCCCTTCGCCAAGTAGCGACTTAATATATCGTCCCGTAAGCTACCAATTGGCGACTCGCAACCTCGCGCTCCGAATTCGAAGGCAAGAATGTAGAAACGTTTGTTAATTAATCGCGATGTTTCGTGACTTATCGAAGCGCTGTCGCCGATTCCATAGCGCGGTCTACGCTCCACGCAGCTTCTCCGCCGCGGCGCTAGAGAAGACGCAGCGAAGCCAAAGAACTCGGGGGAGCAGAATTATTGAACACCTTTCCTCGGCAGGCAGATCGCGCGGCAAGGGTTTATTACACAATGAGAGAGAAGGTAAAACTTAGAGGAGGCTCGGGACTTAAGGCGATCAACCTTAACCGGTCTAAAGGCTCGTCTGCCGCGCGCGTTTCCGTGCACGGAGCACCGTGATTTGTTGCGTCCAGCGTCCCTCTTGCGCTCTATATCATTCAGCTGGTAAATGAGCATCGCCTTTAACGCATCACGACGCTTTCTCTGGTGCGCAGGATGGCCTGAGCCTCGGAGCAAATCTTCATGGATCGTTCACGAAAATCGAGGAATGCCCGCTCCGCGTCGACCGCAGCGGGATCGGCGTCGCCGCGGCGAGGCGCGTCGCGACGCGCCGTCGTCACCAATCTCCGGTGAGTCATTACAAGTTCATTACTAACGATCTTCCGAGAGGACGAGAATCACCGAGGGCCTGAGAATTGGTGGCCCAAGGAGACCGCCGATTCCTTAACTCCCCCCGTAGATCGTATCGAATGATGATGCTAAGCGCGCAACGCCTCGTTGTTCCGCTGAAGAATTCCACGGCTCGATATCGCTTCGGAAACGTGAAACCATAAGGAGGGCCCCGATCGATCGCTCGATCTCGCCTCGCGTCGAAAACGAAGCGCCCATTGTGCGGCGTATAAGGTGACGAGGCGCGTAAAATCGTCGTCGCGGTGATTAGATTCACGCGTCCACCCCGCCGGTTTATCCCCTGATTACGCGCCCCCACCGCCGATCGTAAATATTCAGCCCGCGACTCCCCTGTCGGCAATGAAATCACGCGGCCCAGCGACCGACCCGCCGACTATCCGCCGACGCGAAAGAGGTGGAAACAAACGGCGTTCGCCGGAACGTTAAGCAGGGGAATGAAAACGCGGTCGCGCGGACTCGATCGGTTGAATCATTTAGTTCGGAACGTGATACTCGAACCCGCGAGGAAAGAGCGGGATCGCCACGCGAAAATTTGTACGCGATTTGTAGCGAGATCCCGCGCTTAACCGCGAGCGTGTGGTTCGAGCTGAAACGACGAAAGGCAGGCGGGGGAAGAAAAAAGAAAAGGGCTGAATAAAGAGGGGAAAAATGGGCTCGGAACGGCCGAAACACGATCCCACTCGATAACTCGTCATTTTAACGAGTGTATCTCTCTCTCCCTCCCCCCGCCCGCACCGTGGGCACACACCGGGGCAGTTTATTTTAATACAGACACCTCGTAATAATTCTCGATGTACATCGTAACCGAATGAACGGACATCAATCGTTGCCCTCGTTACTTTCGATGCTCCAGGCTGGAGGGGTCCCTTGTTATCCGCGCAGTCTCTCTCCTTTGTACCGCTTGCATGCCAATACCCGCGCATAATTACCGGTCTCGATTACGGATCGCTCGGCAAGTGCGCCAGATTTTCCGCCGGGTAAAAACTGGGGAACGTTTACCATGGTTTCGCTTTCGCTGCTATCGTCGTCGATCGGCTGCTCGTTTCCAGTAATCCTCTTTCCTTCAGCGCCCTTTGTTGTCCACCTGTCGTCCCTCCTCTAATGAACGCGAATCCGCGGCTCGTTTTGGCTGCGCATAGAGGGCAGGATCGGGCTAAGTACTCCCTAACTATCTGCAGCGAGATGGGACGTTTGCTATCAGCTTGGGACTCACTTTTGATGGTTCAGGGTGGAGTGACGATTGGCTCGAGGAGGCTCGCTTCACCCTCTGTTCGTTTGGCGCCAGCCTTTCATTTTTACCGCTCGGATCCGCTGGATGTTCGTCAGAGGGACGCTGCGATTCGTTGGTAAATAAAGTATTAACGATGTTTCGCTTCTTTTGGCTCCCTCTGCGAGGATATTAAAGCAAATATTCATTTCGAGGCCTTTGCGCGCGGAACAATAAATTCCTCCGGCAGGGGAAAAAAGTCCGTGCCCGTTGGCGGTGCCGTGGAGTCCGTCTGCTGGATGAGGAGAGAGGCATCGGGGGTAGAGGCTCCGAAAATCGATGCAACCGTCCCCGGTTGGGCATACAAATCTCTTCTCGTACCAATGTAGCGAATGGGTACGTGTAATTCGTAATTCTGCGAGGGAGCGCCGTAAAGCCGGGACGGTTTCGTGCTCCTTGCACTGTCGCGGGCCAAAGAAACGCCGAGAGATTTCGGCGAAAGCGTGCACGCATTAAATAACGCGATTTCTCGCCGAGCGGAGAATGAGATTCGCGGTTATCCGCGAGGAGTCAAAGCGCCGACGCGTCTGGCACCGGCCGCGCTGATAACCGTGAAAGTAACTCGTGCATCACGCCCCGTGACACTAATCCCACCCGCGGAGGGGTGGACAGGCTCGAGGAAATGAGAAAGAGAAATAAAGGGAACAGGGGGCGAGGGAAGAAGCTACGCGAACAATTAGCAATCTGTAGCGAGCATGTAGAGTAATTATGTTGAGTCTAGACGCACGCGTACGATTATATGTATACCCCTTCCGCGGATCGCATGCGGTATACATTACGTACGGTATGTGGTCGAGTTTGCCGAGGCCCGTGTATGAGTGGCAGCAGTCCACTGGTGTTCATGGTAATACGGGGTGACGGAAAAATATGAGCCTCTGGGGGATTCGGTTGGAAGAGTTCTCAATTACTTTCGAAACTGTTGTAATTACTCGATATTGAGTATTATCGCGCTGATGGGCTACTTCTGCTTTGCACGGCTGAGAGTGCTACTACTGGAAGGTTCGAAATGTAACTTGTGTCCTCTCAGGGTAGAATAGGAGTTACAGATCCTTAAGGGGAGGTTCCGGTCTAGAGCCCATAAAAATAGGTGATCTTTAGGAATTAATTAAAGGGAAACTATTATATATAATTTAATGGAACTTTTTGCATTGTATTAAGGATGTTTTAAGTTATAGAAATATATTTTTTGTTTTATAATTAATCATTGCAGACCGCACTGGGGAGTCGTTGAAGTCGAGGCGTCAAAAAATTCATCCAAATCGGTGGGACCTGTATCTTCGAAAGTTATTATCCGATTCGACTGAAACCTTTTTTATTTTGAAGAATATACTTCTGGCTAGGGGGAAACCACGAAAAAATGCAAAATGACATTTTTTAAGAAAATAACGACAATTGTAGTTTGAAATCACTTTTTCACTATATTTTACGTCCTTTCAACGCCTTTAAAATTTATAAATTTTCTATTTTTGTAATTTTTCTCTGGTTTTCCTCCTAGCTAGAAGTATATTCTTCAAAATAAAAAAGATTTCAGTCGAATCGGATAATAACTTTTGGAGATACAGGTCCCACCGATTTTGAGAACACTGTTTCGAGAAAAACGCGTTTAAAGTTTTACATCAGCGCCAAGTGGCCGGTTGTTTCCCATGCATTTGCCGCTACTCAAATGCCTATAACTTCGGGAATTCTATGACTTTCAAAAATCCTTTTAAAAATCGATTTTTAGACCGGAACCTCCCCTTAAGGGGGAATTCTATTTCTTGGGCTAAAACATAACAAAATTTGGGATTTTTTTTTTAAGAAACTAGCGATTCGATTATATCTGAAATTTGGACCACGTTTTTGCGCATCTTTGAAGAAGTTGCAGTTTTTTTATTATTAATTTTTAATAATGACCATTGGAGTTACGCACGTAGCTTCAGTTTAGTGAACCAGAATACCGACAAGTTATACATATTGGGAAAACAAGTGGAGGCGTGGCTTAGATTTCAGCGCTGCGGTGGTAAGTTGGCAAACTATTGAAAGTAGCCTCGACTTAACGACCACCCTTTGCATTGGCAGCGGCACTCGCGTGTGCCCGCGGACGCGTACCATTACGCGCGGCTTTGTGTATCGTGTTCGGGACCGGAGTAGGAGCGAGACGTGGGGGAGCGATAACCTGAAACGAGCCGGAAAGACTATCGACGAGTCTCGGGATCACCGAGGTGCGAACCGCGGCGAGGTCGGCTCGGGGGTATCGATCATTCTCGCGACTCGGAAAAAGGCGGGACTCACTCGCGCCGGAAAATACGAGCGAGACGGGCTCGCGGGGGTGCGAGGGCAAACAAATAAACGTGCATTAGCCTCGGCTCGAAGCGAACGTGTCGGAAATATGAAGAGCGTTTGCCTGCGCCGTGCGATCTGCCTCCCACTTTGATCTTCGCCGCCCTGGCGCGAAACGCACCGCGAGGCCTCGCGAAAAAATCCATTTCCCCTCGTTCGCCAAACTTCCCCTGCCCTCCTCGCTCCTTCCCTCGTGCTCCTTGGGCATTGTGCTCTCGGTTACGGACCATCGTACTGTTCTTCCGCCTGGAGTCGTCCGAGTCACTGTCAATCGCCTGAATGACGCGGAGACGATCGATCTATTTCCGTTCGAAATTCGTGGCGACGATGCGCGGATACCGAGTAAACGTCCACGGGGTACCACTTGGATTGGGCGATGGAATACTCATACGTATCATACGCTCATCGATCGCGCGGCCGTTCTCCCCTCGATTAACGTCGGACGGCTGGAATTCGGTTGTCGAGGCGTCGACGGTTCTAATGCGCCGCGGAGAAATTCGAAAGGGAGAAAAAGAAAGGGGCGTGGATGGGTCGCGCGAGGCAAACAAGAGGCGCGGAGAGGAATTTCGTCCGGTCATTCGGGGGCCAATGAAACGTGTCTTTGAGAGGGCCAGAGTATCGTTTAATTACGGATCAACTGGTTCGAGTCGAGCGTGTCGCGTCGTCGCCAGCGCGTGTGTGCGCGCGTGTCCCGATCGATCGGCGGATGTATCGAGAGGCCCGCGGGTAGAGGAGCGATCCCATCGCGGCACCGAAGATAGAATAGCCGTGAATGCTGGTAATAAAACCCGGTCCACTCACGTACAACGAATACTATTCATAAGCGGAGGGCGAGGCGCGCTGGGGCCCCAGAGTCCGCTCCAGAGCGTGGCGTGGCTTGGCGTGGCGCCTCGGCCACCTCGTAATACTCGTCTCGCAGCCATTTCCGTTTTTTCCCCCCTTTTCCCTTTTTCTTCCTTTTCTCCTTTTTTCCACCGAGCCACACAATTAGCCTCATTATACGTGTACGCACATGTTCTCGCTGCGTTTCCGCCGATTCGCGCGCGTCACGCGACCGACCACGTCGACGGGCTCTCGTCTTCGATCGCGATCCCCCTCGCATCGACAAATTATTATTGCCAATTACGCTCGTCGGTAGGCGAACCCTTATGTTTCCTCTACGCCGGATCATACGGGTCGCTCGATAGCGCAATCGTCTCAGTTTTCTCCGGCTATCTGGACTTCTGAGGTCGCGCGGTAGATACACCCCCGTTGGCCTGATTAACAAGCGTAGGTCTCCAAGTCGGAGATTCAAAAAATTATGAAACTAGGGATGTGTAAAAAAAATTTAAAATTGAAGATCTAAGTATGTACAGAAATATTGGCAAACACATATTTCTGGAAGAAAATTCCCTGGGATGCGATACACCCCGTGTGACCACTAGGGTGGCTCTTAGTTACTCTTGGTAATTTTTTTTCAGAATAGTTCGATCGGATAACGCGAAAGTGTACCCCTGGGTAATTAAACATTTAAACCATTATTTAACAGCTAGGAAACTCGATTTTATAAAATATCCTCCAAGTTATCGATTAAATAAAAAAATATGTCAAACAAGAGTTGTAGATCCAGACAAGGAGCATCTATTATGTTCTATTACTTTTTCTCGTGCGACAAACGATTTTCGAAAAAAGTCCGAAAAACTAAAAAAAAAACTTTTTTCCTTCACGTTTTGAAAGTTTAAATGCTTCTAGATCATTTTTATTTACGAAGGCGAATAAAAAAAATGAAATTTTTATTTTCGAGGTCTATTTTTTAAACATTTGAGGGGGGAGCATATACGCAATAGATATTTATAATATCCTCCATATATCCCCAGGGCTTCATAATTTTTTAAATTTCCAGTTTGGGGTACTTCGCTTGTAAGCTCGCCTGTATCTACTCTAAGATTAATTGTCGGAAGGGTGCCTCTCACGAATTAGTTATCGAGATTTTGTAAGCCAATTTCCATGTTGTTATCTGGACCTATGAAAAGGGTCACCGTTGCTGCCTTTCGACCGCGGCTATCGACGGTGGTCCGGCATCGATCGATCCTCGAAAGAGGCTGACTAATTGGGAGGCCTGCCCTAATTGTAACTTCTTGCTGGATAAGAGTCACTTCATTCCTGGTGAAGTGGGGCCTCAACATTCAGGGAAACCGCGGTTCAATCTTCTCCACAGAAAAAAGATCGCTCTACATTTCTATTATCAAAAGAACTGCCTATCACTCTTCAGAATCGTAGGCACAATCATTCCTCGGGAGATGCGCAAACTTCTTCCTTTCACCGGCATCTTCGATCCGCAACACAGTTTCGATACCAATCATCATCTAGATTTTCAGCCCCAGTTTCATTCACAGCTTCCCTCTCCTCGACCAGATCGTGACCTGCCGCTGCTTGCATCTGGGAAATGTGCAACGTGGCCGAATCAGCGGCCGCGGGAAGCGTGCTGCGAGACACGTGCAAGCATTACGGATCGTTTACACGGAAGCGACGACAATAATGATCGCCCCGACGAAGCGGTGCAAACGGTTCGCGCCGCGACTGACGAAGCTCGTAAAAGCCCTGGCCGTTTTGTCGCGCGGCACGCATCCCTCAAACAGGTTGCTGCCCCTCCTCCTCCCCCGGTACCGGCAGAATTTAAAACACAGCCCCGCCGCGGTGAATTCGGCTGTGCAGCCTGAATTTCGTCATTCATTCGCCGGCTGCAGATATCGTCGCAGCTGCACACGCGCAATTTACGTGTTTCCGGTCTGGCCGAAGGGGGCGCGAAAACGTAAACGGCGACGGAACGACCGCGAAGCCAACCGCGGGGTTCGTAAAATCGGTTAACAATGGCTCGCGCCACGTAAATCAGTTCCAATTCTGTCGATATTGAAACGCCTGTTTGGAAATCCGCGAGAAAGCAAATCAGCACGCGGCTCCAGCGATAAGTCTGCGTTGCTTAAGGGGGGATTGCGCCTTGTTGACCCGAATAATGGGTAATTCTTTGTGAATTTTTTTGTACAAAACGGTTGGTTAAATTAATTTGAGGTTTGGCAGGCTGTTCTGTTGTATCCTGAACTATTGTTCTGAATTTTTGTGTGACAGTGAAAAAAAACATGGCAGGTACAGAGAGAGCGTTGTAAAATAATCGGGTGGCCCTGGCGTTGAGGAAAAGTACTGTAAGGGTTATCCGTAACGTAAAAAGGAAAAGAGATTCTTAAACTAGATGAACGTGGCTACGGGTGGTAGTAGATTTATTACGGTGTCTGTTACCTTTTTTATTTAAAGAAGTGTTCCCGATTTTGAGGCGATATCTTTCTCAGACTCCAATCAGCGCGCTTCGTCTTCTTCAAAAGGCTGCCATTTTAACATTTTTTTTATTTTTCTTAATGCATCTACTACCACCCATAGCCACACTCGTGTAGTTTAAGAATCTCTTTTTCTTTTTGTGTTTCGGATAACCCTTACAGTACTTTTCGTCAACGCCAGGGCCAGCCGCTTATTTTTCAACGCTGTCTCTGTATCTGCCATGTTTTTTTTTTCACTGTCACACAAAAATTCAGAACAATAGTTCAAGATACAATAGAACAGCCTGCCAAACCTCAAATTAATTTGTCGAACCGTTTTTGTAGAAAAAATTCACAAAGAATTATCTATCTTTCGGCCCGACAAGGCGCAATCCCCCCCTTAAGCCGCGTCCCCACTGAATTTTCTGGATGCTTAATTCGAGAGAGCAGAGATGTGTTTGAGATTGATTGTTGAGTGGCAACGCGATTGCTTAGAAACGGCCCCAGCTGACACACGCGATCGGTTTCTCCTTTTCTTCGGCATCGGCAACCGCATTATGCTGAACCGCGGCAGTGGTGAGTACGAGTCATTGACTCTCATTTACATCTGGTTCCCCGCGACGGCACTTCCGAGGATACCGTCTGCGAGAGCGTTCGCTGGCGAAATATTCTTAAATGTTGGTCGGCCGAGCTTGTGAGTCAAGAGTTCTTTTTCGGTCTTCCGGGGCTATTCTCTCCGTGGCGCGGGGTTCATACAAGTCTTCTGCAATTCTATTCTTAAGCAACCGTGAAACTTCTTTTGAAAGGAGGAAGACCTCCCGATTCATCGTGCCCGTGTCACACAAAGGGAACACGGAGACAAGGGGCATCTTCTGCCTCCTATTCAAGAGCAATTATTCGATATACACGAACCCAGACACGTCAACCTATCGCTTTGCGTAACTCCCTCGATTTTCATCTCGGAGGATCTATACCGTCGATAGACAGCGCGTAATAGTAATAAGTGTAAAGGGAAGACCTAATAACCCGTCTATCGGGAGGCAACGACCCGTAACGTGCTAGACAAGGTGGGGCAGCCTGCATCATCGCCCAAATGGTCCCATTCCTCTCGATGACACAACGAAATGTAGGCGAGAAAGAGAATCTCGAGCGATGGGACTGGGACACAAACTCAGCGGGTCCTCTGCGTAATGGCCAGTCGCGTTTCCCATTGCAAGAAACGGCCTCGGGACACTCAGGCTCTTTTTGCATAAACCTAAATTTCTTTCTTCTTTTTGCCACTATTGCGTACCTATATTGTTTTTGTACACTAATGGGACTTTTCCCGTTTATAAATGAATGAATAAATAAATCTTTAACATTGACCGAGCAAGGGGAAATTTTGTGAACCGATGTTGACCACCTAACTCGTATCTAAGCCAAACATACCTACATCAACCTGAACATGACACGATCTATGACTATATTTTTTCAAATATTATGCAAATATTGAATCAGTAATAAAAAATAACGTTAAAAAACATTTTTTTTTTCTATATTTCTTCATTTTATGCACGAGGGGCCTGAGACGGCTGTAATTACAATTAATTTCACTGATTAATTTATTACATAATTCCGATTGTAATAATCTGAAATCTTTTATAGGGATTTGTTGAATCACAAAAGCCTTCTGTTTTATAAAACAATTTAATATAGTTCTATTCTGGAAGTCAGTGGTCTTCTCACGTTGCAACATCTGACTTGCCTTTTCAGTATTATTAATGGCTACACCGATTCTGCGGACATTTTGGCTCTGCTTAACCAGTATGCGCCTATTGTTCCTCTAAGATCGACTTCTCTTTTTCACTTATCGGGAGACAGCACGTCGTTTGGGATGAATAACTCCATTAATGGAATATGTAAATTAGCGAATCGATATAGCGAACATATTGATTTTTTTAACGGTACATTGTACACCTTTAAATATCGTTTGCGGGCTTTGGCTCGCAGGAACGTCTTTGTACACGCCCGTTAATTTAAATTCTAACATTAATTGTATTAGTTCATTAGTTCCATTATTTTATCGTATCATGGTTTGTTTATGTATGCACTGGCTTTTCTTCTGTTTTCTTTTCTTTTACATTGTTTATTTGTTAATTGTAAACTAAAGGATCTTTACCCGTTGAAGTAAATAAATAAATAATAAATAAATAAATATTCATAAATTACCAATTAACCAATTTTGCCGCCCCACTTTGCCAGTCTGCGCAGTTGCCCTGCTTGCGCCCCCCTAGGTTGGGTCCTGATCACAGTCCCCAAACTCCGACTGCGTAGAAAATGACCCAGCACCCATAGCGAAAGCGAACGCACCTCCGGCTCGGAAAATTAACGAAGACGTTTGAAAAGCGGAGCGACAACAGCCCGGCGCGATCGGAAAGGAAGGCTCGAGGAGGGTAACCATTTCCGTCAGCAATCTACGCGGCCACGTAGCCCGCGGCTCGGCGTCTCGAGGTGTCTGTGGTCGCAGGGGCGAGCGGAGGCTGCGAAATGTGCAGGTATCGGGCAGGTATCGATAAAAGGGAGAGTTGGCGAGGAAGCGGGGGCGGACGAGCGGTCGGTGTGACGTTGATTCGCATCGAGTCCCGGTGCACGGGGGCCTTGACAGTTTCGAGACGCGCTGACAGGAACGGACGCCTGGCACCGCGCCGCAACCCCGCGACCATGCGTGTATTCTATCAACGTCCGTGGAGCGCGATAACCTCGGCAACTGCATGCTGAATGAGCCATGCGAGAAAACGCCGGGTATCGTCGTCGTCGTCGTCGTCCCTTCTTCTGCAACAATGGCCTTTATGCGCGGGACGCTTATACCAAGCGGCACGGAGCTGCAAAATGGGTGGAGGAGGGATCCGCGTTGATCCACGTTGATCCACGTCGGCAATGGACAAAGCTCGTCCCGGCCATATAGGAACAGCCGGCCTACGGTCAGGATTTAAATTGATTTCGAGATAAGTGCGTGGAATTAAAGATGCATTCGGAGGATGATCCGCGCGCCGCGAATCCACCTCTGGACTTTTTTTCTTACTTCTCCCTCTCGTCCTTCCTCCCGGTGGTTCTGGCTAGCAATTAGACCGCCTTGTCTCATGCGGAGGAATCCATCCCCCCCCCGGTTCAACTCCCCGTTTGGTGCGCACGTCTGTCGTCGGCGATGAATTAGGAGGATGGCTTCCTGGTTCGACGGCAGGACGAGTGATTAAGGGCTCGAGGCCGCGGAGGCTGGAATCGAGTATAAATAACGAGCGACGAAAAGGGGAACGGCGCGCACCGGTCGTTTTCCCATCGACGTCCGTTGCTTGATGGGAGAGCCCCGTCGTCGCCGCGATGCGCCCCGGCCGAGGCACGCTAGAGCATCCCAGCGCGTGCTTCAGCTCTCAGCCGTCTTGAAAGCGAAACGAAAAGTGGCTCTGCGACTGCTCGCGATTCCACGCGTAAGTAAAGCCGTTAACGCCTACTCTCGGCGGGGCCACGTTGCGTTCGCATCGCTCCGAGTGGTAAATCGATGCTCTTGACCTGCTGAGAGCGTCGAGGCCTCTGCGCTCGTTTTCGCCGTTACTTCGCGGCGCTCCGAGTGTAAATTAACTAGACGAAGTAGCAGGGAAAGCTTCGGCTACTCTAACAACACTTTATATTAATCTTTCCTACGCTAGAGCGAGCCCGGCTTCCTCGAGGAATTGCCGAGTGTCTTTCGTTTCAATGAGAGGCGCTAGTAAACGGGGGAAGGCGCTAATGAATGAATCCACGCGATAGTGCATTCCCCCGAGCGGGCGGAATCGCAGTACGCGCAACAAGCAGCGCGCAGAGTCGCGTAAACCGCGCCTAACGTTCGTAAACTTCCGCGCGACGCCGCACGGTGCGACAAACTGCACTCTTTTGTGTCAAGATCGTGGAACTTTTCGTAGAAATAAGATAGAGGGATGAATATTTTTCGAGGTTGAAGCTAAGATGTTGCGAAGTAAGGGAAAAATAGTGAAAAGGTATGACGAACAATTTTTCACCTTGAAAATCTATGTCAAACTTAGACATTCCCGAAGAAAAATGCGGCTCCTCCGTTATAACGCGTGGTTGCAGTTTTTCTGTAACTCTGTAAACCTCTATGCATCGGAATTTAGAATATTTGCTTTTGAATAAACTTAGTGTTTAAGTTTTGAACGAGAGTCCAATTTCCTGGTGCGCAACAATAAGTCAATTTCCTATAGATTTTGTCTCGCTGAATTTATATTCGGCCGCAGAATTTCTCTGGCCAATATTTTCCCCTTGTTCTGCAACATCTTAGCTCGAACCTCGGAAAGGATTCGTCTCAATATCTGAATTCCATCAAAAGCACTACGATTTTGAGAGAAAAGAGTGCAGTTTGTCCCACTGTGCGCCGGCTAGAACAACGTGCGCCATTGTGCTGCATCTCGTCAGCCAGTGGCTGCGAAGATAATCCCAGAAAAATTAGGTTACACGGCCTTTTATCAGCGCCCGCTGCGGGACGCCCCGACGAATTCTCCGCTCGGCGAAGTGAACGATAACGCGTGTTATGCCGGCCGTTTGTGAGATGCCGCGGTCCCGATCGCTCGTTACTCATTGCGCGCGCGTGCGTGCGACGCGATGCCTCGCGTTTCATTGATGAGGGTCGAATGGAAGCAACGCGAGAAATTACGCCTGCATCCGAATGCAATCTCTTCCTCCACCCTCCATTCTTCGCCCGTCCCCTCCCCCGCGCGCGCGCGCCTGCATTCCGCCAAAGACGAAGAGAAGAGATCACTTTCATCGGCGGTGTTAACGTGAAAATGGTGAAGCAGGCGGCGATTTGGAGCGCGCGTACCCGTCGGGCACCGAGGAGATCGCAGCGGTGTTCCACATTACCGCGGAGAGCTCTTGTAAACATCGCCGGCAGTCATCAGCCGGCTCTAGGTATTGTATACTGTGCAGGCGCGGGACGCATACCGGATGCATCAGATAAGAGCGCTCACGAGGTCTCGTAACTCCTTAGGCCCGGCAGGAGGAGGCGTACGGGCTCGAAAGCGGCATTAAACGGTGCACGCTCGTTTATTTTTCAGTGAGCAAGAGATAGCGCGGTTTGACGTGAACCACCGCTACCGCCAGCGGTGCCATCTCATATCCTGCCCTCCCCGCGTACGCCAAACCTATAATTATTCTTTCGAACGGGAGATCGTGGGCGAGCCGAGCCGAGCCGCTGCGTTGCACGCTCGCCGATGCAATTTCGATGCCGGGTTTTCCACGTTTCCCTTCGCCGTTCGCCGGGCCACGATTCAGCCGCGCCTTTATCGTGCCTGGATATCCCGGCGCGGGAGGAGTCCTAGCCCCGATAGATCAGGCGAAGTAAAAAGTTTGATTTTAAGAAGCTTTAGTTAAGCAGACGTGGACGTTGGAAAATTTGTGGAAAGTTCGCTCGGAGCGCGCGAACGGATTCAAAGCAGCCCGACTAAGGACCCCGAATCAGCGATCCGAGAACTGGGTATACCTATAGCCATTTCCACGCATCGGGGGCTGCGCTTGTCAGGTTGCCGAGCACGCGAAACATTTTGATCCACGATTCCGCCCCCGTTGCTCCGCATCCGAAATCAGCCAGCGATACCTGGTATCGACAAGATATCAAAAGCTGTTTTCCCACGGGCGACGTCGCTCCGAGCTTCCAGGGATACGTTGCAACATCCATCGCAACGTTGTTATTATATCGAACGGCAGAAACAGGACCACTAATTAGGCAGCGCGGGCTCAACGACTGACGCGCTCCAGCGGGCCTGTACTATTCGCCGATTTATTGAAATCGACGGGGACGTAGCCGCGGGAGCGGCTGCTACGAGGGAATTGGCACGGGGATGCAAAATCCGTCCACTTCGCTAAGAATGCGTTTTTGCAACCGGTCCGAGGAACAATGAAGATTGATTTACAGCCACGGCGTTCACGGTCGCTTTTGGAGTTCAGCATTTCAGCCCGCAGCTGACCCGCTGTAAATTCACGCCGAAGGGTGATCACTAGAGTGGCTCTTGTTTTCGACTTTTGAATTTCCGAATAATAAAAAAATCTGTGCAAAGCTGGAGCCCGATTGAATAAGGGGAAAAGGAGCCCCTGGGCCCTTTAATATTTAAATAATTACTTAAAAGCGCACAAAGTCGATTTTATAAAGTAAAGATTTTTCAGTTTTCTTTACAAATTTTCTAAGTGTTCCCTATTAGGACCAATTTTTTCGAACGGCCCATTTTCACTCATTTTGGTTTTCTTACTATAATTGCAAAACAATTGGATTTTTTTACATTTGACTATGTAAATATGATTCTGCATTAGTTCCTTCATCCCCTCATGTCGGTTTTATTAAAAAAAAAAAACAAATTCCCCTACTTTTGACAGGCTTTTGAAATCAGATGTTCCATATTACCTGCCTTTACCCTGTCTAAATAATAGCCACCCTAGTGATCACAAATCTGCACGGGCCCGCGGGAACGGAGAATCGGTTGCCGTGAATTTTTCATGAATCATGGGATCTTCTGGGTAGCCACTTTGTTCCACGTTGCAGCGAGCGTCTGCAGCACGAGCTCCAGCAAATGTCTTTCCAGGAGCGCGTCGTTAAGGCGTCATCGATGCGCTGTTATTACGAGGGTCTGGAAATAGACGGTGGAATCGAGCGTTTTGCCGGAAATTACTGTTCGCCGGTCACCAACTGGGCCCGTGTCACGGGCACGGAGTTACGAGCACCGAAACGCGCCGACTGTTGACGGCCCGACGGTGTTTTCCTTGGGAAGACTCGGATCTCGGGAATCCTTTTGGTCTCTACGGGGAAAGTGCAGCGCGCCGAGGTCGGCTTCCGCTTTGTGAGCGTTGAACCTGCGGCGGGGTCGAGCGTGTTACAGTTCCGACGGCTTCGGACGCCCTTAAAGCCGGAGAGAGGCTCGGCCGTCGAATACGCAACAGGGCCCCGTTAATTTCACGCTGCACCACTAGGAACGAGCGGAAGCTGGCGGCTGCGATGGGCAAGTTTTCGCGCTTTGAGGATTAACGAACAAACAACTGTTAATGCGACGCCGAGGCCGCTCTGTTTACTCGTCCCGCCTCTCCTTTCTGTCGACATAGTTTTAACGCGATTACGCCGGCCGCGTCCGCGACTTGTCTCACAATTGCAACGCGTCCACACCCTGCGTGCATATTTGCGCGCGGCTCCACGTGCAAACATATGCGCGAGCGCGGACAGGATCGACGCGTTTGTTGCGCTCCAGCAAACGTTTGCGCTCTCTTCGGGCTCCGCTCCGCGGGGCAAAGAGTCGCGCGGGAGATCGAGGGACGCGCTGTCGTCTCAGCCAGAGCGAATCCCGAGGGGATTAAGAATTGAAAATGTCCTGCATCAAGCGTGAAGCGTTTCAAGGAGCTCGCGAGTTCCTCGTTCAGACTGGCGATGTGTGTTTGATCAAGGTTCGAAGTTTGCGCAGGCAGCCTTCGTACTATTATTAGTCGACGTTTCTCTGGCCGCAAAACCGTGTCTGTGGGGATATTGTTCCCGCGTTACGGCAGGGCGGCTAGATTAAGAACTGGGAGCGCGGTGCTACTGAAATCCGTTTCAGGGTGGATCGATTCGTCTGTTGTGGGAAAGTGTATGGAGCAGCGAAGGTGGAGATGACTTTGGAACTGGGGCGGATTTGTGTGTAGGCTAGGAAGGCTGCAGCTTAGGGCGGTAAATTTTGGGGAGAGGTGAATTTTGGGGGCGGCAAATTTTCGGGAAAGGCAAATTTGAGGGAGGAGAAAATTTGCGGATCTCCAAATGTGGGGGAGCTCCAGATTTGAGGAGCTCCAAATTCTGGGGAGCTCCAGATTTGAGGAGCTCCAGATTTGAGGAGCTCCAAATTTTGGGGAGTAGCAAATTTGAGGAGCTCCAAATTTTGGGGAGCTCCAGATTTGAGGAGCTCCAAATTCTGGGGAGCTCCAGATTTGAGGAGCTCCAAATTCTGGGGAGCTCCAGATTTGAGGAGCTCCAAATTTTGGGGAGTAGTAAATTTGAGGAGCTCCAAATTTTGGGGAGCGGCAAATTTAGGGAGCGGTAAATTTCGGGGGTGGCAAATTTGGGGCGCTCCAAATTTGGGGAGCTTCAAATTTAGGGGAGCAGTAAATTTTGAGCAAAAGAAATTGTAAAAGGTTTAAACACAGGGGTTTGAGATAACTTCAAAAACAGTTCCTTTTTCTTTTATGTAGCGAATTAGCAAAAACTCACATGTGAGTAGCCATACTGAATTAATTTTAAAATTGTCTCGCCTCTTCTCAATTAATTAAAATATTTGATATTTTGCAAAAAGTCGCTTGTTACCCTAGGGGCGCCAAATCTCAAATTCCTCCCCTGCTTTGGAAACTTAAAAGAAAGATTTCTACACCTACAGCACGATCTTATACGCTTGTACCTATAACTATTCGCGGGGTCACTGATATCCTCAGCCAAAATCACTGTCACGGGCGAGGGTGATCGCGTAGCTATACGAATTTACCATATTTATGAGAGCCATTCTTGCACGCTCGCCAAGGACGCTGGAATCGCGAAAGAGGCATGCCGAGCGATCACAAACGCGCGTACCCTTCTGTTTCGCATCGGCTGACCGGTGATCGCACGTCCCATTAAACCACCAATTTTACGAGCCTCGAAAACGGCATGATTAATAACTGGGACCGCGGCCCGCGTCGTAAAACGCACTACCGCCCAGAGCTGTTTAACAATTTTCGCGGATGACGCGGCCTCCCCCCGACTAATTACAGCGACAGTCGTTTGGAACAGTTCAAGATTGGAATCCTAGAGCTTGTTGAGCATCCGTTGTCTCTCTGTTTAGATTTACGACGGTCACGGTCCGCACGCCCGGTAGTTTAATAAAGTCGTAGATGAGGATGGAATGCGCGGCACGCGGTGGAAAGAATTAGCCACGCAAAAATTTCGAGCGATGAATTCAGTTTAATTGCGAGCCCGCCCACTCGCTTTATTTCACTCTGCTCCCGGCGCGGCTGCTGGAATTTCAGTTATCCCGCTTTCGTGCGGACCCCTGGCGAAAAATTTTCGACGGCGACTCATTTCCCTGCGAAACATTCGTAACCAAGAGTTTCTATTTCGTCCATTTCCGGATATTAACTCTTAGTATCTATCATAGCGTAACATCCGTGTCACGCGAATTGAAAAAAATGTGCGCGCCGTTTGGATATTTCTTTCTCTCAGTTATTTCGGTTTTCCCTTTTGAATAAATTTCATATGCAGATAGAATATTATTTCATTTATATAAAAAATTGTTACACTTGGAATTGTTTGCTTATTTTTATGATCAAGTGTGGACAGGAATGCACCGATAAGAATTGTTCTTAGTAGCATATTAGTAACATATTTTTCTCTTAATTTTTCTGTTGTCACTTTTCTCTTCTAGTTTTATTTTTACTTTTAGTCATTTAGTAACGGTTAGGCGTCTAACAGTATCGTACTGCAGCCTCGCCTTTTACTTTGCTATTCTTTGTATTACTGTTTTTTGTATGTCCCAAGTAATAAACACGAATAACAATAATGATATCAAAACCATAATACTAAGGGTTAACCATAATCACAAATAAGTCGTAAGAGCTGCATTACAGCTGCATACGTTCTACCTTGCGCCTCAATTCTCCGCGACAGCCACCCCGGGGGTCTCTAATAAATTCCCTCGAGAGATTCTCTTATGATCCGCCTGCCTCGTAGGCCTTCCCTCAAATTCGTTGCCGTCCCCGTCGAGCTAGCCGCGAGTCCTTCACGCCCACGCTCCGCGCGACACAGCTCGTAAACCAGCCGAGCAGAGAATCCGCGAAAACGAACGAGCAACCTCCACCCTCGCGGCGTTCGATACCCGCTTCGATCTACTCGCGCTCAACCTTGCGAGATCCGCGGTATTCCGTTCCGCGTTTCTGCACGCGCAATTGCACAAATAAGCCGAGGATCCCACGCGGGGTCTTCCAGCAGCATCAGAATTCGATCGCGAGATACCGAGCGCTCGCGGCTACCGTCGATTTGTTACACGCGTACCTCTTTGTTTCCACAACGATCCTTCCTTCCCGCTTGCCTTCCATCCTCTCCACTCCCTGCCTTTTTCTCCGCTACCGCGATGTACGCGCGATCAGCTTCCGTCTGTACCGTCGATACTATTACGTCGGCTATTTGCGGAGCCTTCGCTGCCGGATATTTGATTCCATGGAATAACGGCTCGAATAAAAATGTAAAAAAAATACTCCTTCCTTATTTAATCTACGACTCTCAATAATTTTATGTCGGCCCATCGTCATTTGCACTGTGTTAATCTGGCGCCGACTGGGAAATATTCAGAGTCGCAGATTAAATACGGAAAAGAATTATTTTCTACTTTTTCATGCATTTTTATTTTTCCGAAGTCGGTTTTAATTTTTCTTATTTTTTGTTTACTTTTTAGTTATTTCATTTATATAACTACATTTTTTTTTAACAATATGGGTGGACCTACAAAAAAGAGCTGCTCGTAATAATATTAATAAAGTCTGTTAATGAATCATTTCTTAATTTTGGTGTAACTTCACAACTACTGGACCGATTCTGATAATTCTTTCTCCATGACCTAAGTTGATTGAAGCTAAACTAAATGCAGTAAGTTTCGCGGAAATCGGTCCAGTAGTTGCGGAGAAATTCGCGGGCAAACATACATACAAACACATCGAACTGACAAGTAAAGATTCACTTATAGGGAATGGAGTCTCCCGATTTGGAATATATATTTTTAAAGTACTCGTAGTGACTAAGAAATCCTGAAAATTATATCTGCATTGGACCTATTTTACTCATGTTATCAATAACATACAATATAGCCTCGAGGCGTAGGTATGCGAAAAACGGCAAAATCCTCTTATTTAAGAATAATTGGCTAAAACCTGGCATCTGTATGTTTTTGCGGTGCTGAATCCGAACATGACGTTATTGTTTGTGTAAAAAAATTCCTAAGGCAGTTCTCTTAATAAAAAAAAATCGATTTTTTGGAGATAATTCAAAAAGGAAAGCCCGGAGAATTTTTTAAATATTTGTTTTCGGATTACTCGTACCAATTTACTTCAAAATCCACTTTAACCCGTTTTTAACTCTCAGGAGCTACATCTGGGTCCATAGGGCAAGATACCAATTCATAACCAGTTTTGGTTAGGTTGAAAAACAGTCTATGACTGAACCTCGCCTTTGCGTTTCTCTGTTTTCTTTCTTTCTTTTCTTGCTTATATACTTATGTCGTGCAATAAAGACGCTTAATAATAATAATAATTATTTATAAAATTTATAAAAATAATTGGTACGAGTAATCAGAAAAAAATAATCAAAAAATTCTCCGGCCTTTCTATTTTCAGTTGTCTCCAAAAAAGCGATTTTTTTATTAAAAGAACTACCTTAGGAATTTTTTTACGCAAACAATAACGTCATATTCGGATTCAGCATCACAAAGAAAACATACAAATGCCAGGTTTCAGCCAATTATTCTTAAATAAGAGGATTTTGCCGTTTTTCGCATACGCCTGGAGGCTGTATTGAATGCTATTGATAACACGAGTAAAATAGGTCCTTTGCAGATATAATTTGTCAGGATTCCTTAGTTACTATGAGTACTTTAAAAATATATATACCAAATCGGGAAACTCTATTCCCTATAACTGAATGTTTACTTGTGAGAACCTCTTTCTTTCTGAAGCCGGTTAAAAGAGAAGGTACGTGGCACAGGAGTGTCCGAAAACGATCGTGCAGGAGGACGGTAGAGATCGACGGGATCGTCGAGGAAAGCGAAGACTCTTTGAAATATATAATTGGGCTCGGCAAGCCAGGCGCATTTGGATGCACGGTTCTGTGGCGCGGATCGCGAACCTGCCCCGAGCCTCGTTTTATTTCAAAGCTACGGGAACAAAGGCCGCGCAAGGGGACAATCGATATCCGATAAAGCTTTGAGCGACCGTAATCGCATCTGTAATTCTATATCATTTATATGTCGCATATTCCACCGCCGCCGCGTATTGTATTCGTAAGTCGCCCTTTGTTCCCGCGAAACTTTTCCTTTATAACCGCGCACGCACGGTCGGGAGGGGATGGAGATCAAAATCGTGATAACATCGCTTCCGCCGTTCCTCGGGCCAGAAACAAACGGTGTATATACGTGAGCTTTTCCCGGCATACGTGCCCGATGTTCATTAAACGAGGCAAACGGGCTTGTTCGACCAAAACAATGCCTCGCGCGCGGTGCTACGTGTATTGTGTTCGAGCGGACCGAGAAGGGCCGCGCCGGGCATAGCAAAAGGTTGCGATACCTCGGCGTAAAAGTCGATTGAGAGTCACGCCGGAGTGTCCTCCGTCCACCTACCAGCGCCGATATCCGGTCGCGGCTAATTATTTCCTGCTGCGCGAGGAATTAACCCTTCTCGGCGCCATATCGTTGCGCTTCTGCGACCGTCGCGCTTTCCAACGACGCGCGATCCATCGGCGGGTCAGCTACTGAGTTACAAGAGCTGAGTGACTCGAGACAAGAACAACGGTAGGTATACGTACGTTTCATTCGTCCCCAATGGCCCTTCAAGGGTGTGAAAACAAACCCCAAAGTCAAACAGGCACTCCCAATTTTTTGCGTCTAACTCCTAAAGTACCAGAGACAGAAAAAAATGTTCCAAACAAAAATTGAATGGTGCAATAAGCGCTGCAAACTTGCGTTAACAAAACTTTGATAAAAGTTTTTTTCCATCAGGTATTTTCTTTTAAAAATTTCGTTCACGCAAGTTTCCAGTGCTTATCGTACCATTAAACTTTCGTTTGAAATTTTTCTTCTGCTTCTTGGACCTTAGGAGTTATACGCGAATAAGTGGGAGTGCCTCATTTGACTTTGAGGTTACTTTTCGCACCCTTATCGGACGATTGGGCACTAATAAAATATACCGTTATTCTTGTCTCAGGTCGCTCTATAAATCCACAAAGTTGGGTACCAGTCTGCGAATGCATGTCCGCGGTGTTCCATCGTGAATGTCGCAGGCATCTGGAAATGCCTATATAGCAAGGCTTTTACCGGGTCGCTGCAAAGACGCAGAAGTTTACGTATCTATTTACGAAGATGCCATGCAAATTTGCCCGAGCGCCTATGATTGGCGTACAAGGTGGTCCGACTAGCCGTGGGTGGCACAAAGTGGTGGACGGCCTGGATAACTTAATTAATGGTGCAATCATCGGCGCAAACGAGGCGATACGAATTCCAATCTCGCTGATCCTGTCTCCTCAGACTTCGGACCGTGGCACTTTCCGCGGTAAGAACAGCGGCGGATTGTCAGAACGCCCCTCGCCCAGTGGCGAGCAACAGGTTAAGAGGGTACGCGGTTTGCCCAGGCGTCGCGACACCGAAGCGTTTTCACACTTGCTAGCGCGCCTGGTTCTCGGAGCTGGCGCATCCTGCACGGCTGCCCTTTCCGGCACATTATCTTGGATCGGCGCCTTTGTACGTGACATTCCCGACCGCGTGCACCGCCGAGGAGAGATCCCCGTCCACGGGGACGAAAGGTGGAAATTTACGGTCATTAAACGGCGTTCAAAGGCCGGTGCACGCCTGGACGCGGCTGCCCGCGTGTCCATCTGCCGCGAGATCAAACGTACGCGTAATTGCTGTTAAAGCGCTCATTCGCATTACACCGTCCGCCGCATCCCGAGCCGCGATTACCGTGAATTTCGAGGTCACGACACGGCCCTCCACGTGGCAATTCAATCTCGAGGAAATGCTTCCCGAGCCAGGCATCTAAACATTCACGTACGGCTACCGATCCAACGCAGCTTCCAGCGGGAAGAAGCTCTGTGCTGGGTAGCTAAACAGACTCGGTATCTTCGGGATAGCAAAGCTGGAAGTTTAGACGGGCACCGTCCGAAGTCCTAAAGGATGGCGCATTAGCGAGCATCGAACAATAGTCGAGCAGCCAGGCGGTCGGGAGCGATAAATCCCTCCGAGTCCCACGCGAATACGTATCGCGAAGAAAATTACGAACAGATCCATCTAGCCGGGCACGACGCGGCGAATTTATGCCCCCGGGTTCCCGGTCTCCCGCTCGTCTATTGGTCTACTCGAGGAGGAGATAACGGGCCACCGAGGCGCCCACTTCCTTATCGTATTATTTACGACAGCGCCAGCCCCGATGGATAGAACGCTCTCGGTGCGCGTTGCATCTGATGCACCGAAACCCCGGCTGGCGCCTTTGGCCCTGCCGGCCTTTCCCTTCGATTTAATCGATTTAATAGCCGATGACAGGGGCCACGGTCAGACGCTACTCGCTGGCGCGGCGCTAACGAGTAATTAGTTTAGCGGCCCGATAACGGCGGAAGCGAGTCGCTCCCCCGAGAGCAGATAAAATTAGAACTCGCGGGACGAAAGAAAATTCTATTTATCGATCATGCGGAGGGGAAAGCGGTTATTGCTTGAAAACTCTATTATATCGAGGCCCAGCGTTCTTGTCGTCTCTCCAGCGTTTTCCACAAATTCTTTTGCACACGCTGCGGCCTCCTCTCCTCGTTAGCGAGTTGCCACGACCTCGGGCTCCTTGGACAGTGTTTTCTACTTTTTCGCTGGTTCTCCCGACCCGTTCCTCTGTTTATTATTTCCGCGTGCCCACCCCCGACGCCTGTTTACCCCGCGTCAACTCGCGAGAATCTCGGTATCGCGGTTTCGCTCGAAATCTTGAGTGCACAGCGCTGGGAGAGCCTTTCCGCTCGGGGAGACGCTTACGACGGATACGGAACTGACACGGAACGGATATGTGTGCGCAGACCTCCAATGCATCCCCAGGGCGAGAGCAACGTGCACAGATCGAGAGGGTGCAACGCGAGCGGGAAAAGCTGGTGTTGTTCTCCGTAATCCGAGTAACAGCCCTGAAGAAAAAGAGCGGCACCTGGCAGAGATTCCAGCTCTGTCGTTTGATAAACAACAATCACGGAGTAGGAAACGAATCTTTGTCGAGTACCTAGGTAAATTAACGAAGCGGACTTGCAGTGGACGTCGGAGCTCTCCCTGGAATTACTTCGCAGTATCCAGAAAGCAACGATTATAATACAATCGGTTTCGCGGTTACCAAACGGAAGGATCGCGATCCGCGGAGTTGCCCTTTGGTCTCGACGGGTGCAAAGGAAGGCGCGGCGGAAAATCGGCTTCGTTTTGCGGTGGAACGGCGCGCGTTTAACCGGTGCTTGCTGATAAAGACGGTACCGGTAATCGTTCCGAGCGAATCGAAACGCGGAACATCGTAGGCGCATTTACCTGTCGGCGATTTTTCCTCGAGTCGCGGAACGGCTCGCGGTGAGGCCGAGTTACACTGGTGCTTTTCAAGCGTCGATAAAAACCGGCCACGAAGGGAAGTGGAATTCGATGTTCGATTAGACGTCGAGGCGAGCGCCTCGCGCGGAGGAGTCCGGGCGCGATGGAATTCGGTGTTATCGGTAGTCGAAGTCTACGGGCCTAGTTAACGCCCCTTCGTCAGCGCGGCACGAACGGAAATTAATTGATTTAAGTGGCCGTTTGCGGGACTCGGGAACAGTCGGATCCTTCAGGCTGATATTTAGCCTGGATTCCGTCGATGTTCGACGGTGCACCCTCGTAAACGAGAAAGTAATTTCTTCATCTGCGCTGCACGCAACGGGTGTACTTACGAGCCCAGCCGCCGTGCAATCCGTGGCCCTGGAGCTCTTCAATTATAATCTGTCAAACATCTTCGCGTCGATGCGAGATCTTGTTAAAGATCATCGGTAGTTCGAGGCACCAACTACTTTGAACTCTTCGAATCAGATCTTTAAACCTCGCTCTTGTGAACCGCGGCATTTTCTCTTATCGTTCACCTTTCAAACTATCTTCCCGCTCCGATCGTCACAGCGTGCTCCCTTTTGTACGCGACCTGAACTTTCGCGTCGCTTAACATTTCATCCGCCGAATAACCTTATAACCGTCAACCAGATCGGCCTGGCAATAAGCGGCGCCCAACGCGCGAAGCCTCCCATAGGTCAGTGAAATGTCGCAGGCCAGGGGCCCGACCCGAAAACCGCGCGATTAAATGGCCCCGCTGGGCCGTTCGGAGGTGGGACCGTGGAAGTAAAAGAGCCGCGACTTTAAGGGGGAATCTTATTTTTTGGGCTAAAAATATAGAAACACTGGGGATTTTTTTTTAAGAAACTAGGGATTCGATTTAACTGAAACTTGGGCTATGTATTTATGCATCTATGAAGTCGCAGCTTTTTTTAATTAAGTTTTAATAATAAATGTAGGAGTTATGTATGTAGTTTCTGTTTAAGGAACCAGAATAAATGAAAAGAAATTATTGAAGAGGGTGGTGAGCTTTCGCGACTTCAAGTTTTGATCTCCAATTTTGCGCCAATTTTCTTACACATGTATAAAGGAAAACGCCGTTTCATTTGCCTGTTTCCGATTACCTGGATAAAAAATATCAACGTCGTACCAGCGGACGATGAACTTTGGCGAAGTGATGCATACCTCCTACATTTATGATTAAAACTTAATAATAAAAAAAATGCAACTTCTTCAAAGACGCATAAAAACGTCTTCCAAATTTCAGTTGAATCGAATCGCTAGTTTCTTAAAAAAAAAAATCGAAATTTCGCTATACATATACTCAGCCCCAAAAAATAGGATTCCCCTCAACAGTCATCCTGCAGAGGAGGGGCTGAAAGGCAGCCGCGGGTTTCTCAGAGCCGACTCGTAACTCTGCGGTGGAGCCGTGAGCGTGAAAGAGCGTGGCCGCGAGCCACGGACCGGTTCTTAATAATTAACATATGCAACGTTAATTTTACGGAATTATAATTTCACGTCACTCGGTGGCGGCTGAGGGCCGACGGGCGAAACGCACGGCCCGCTGGACGACAGCGGGACGGAGATAGACGAAGGACGTCGCGTGCAGTGGGAAAGAGGAAGGCAGAAGGTCAGGATGCATGCACGTCCTGTCTTTCAGCTACTGGCGTCTGTTCGGCGGCGGCGCGCCAACGGGGAGGAGAGTGCCTTTTTGCGTTTCGCGGGTAGGCGAATTAGAGGAGCCGGTGGGAGAGGCTCGTTACAATTTTTCCTATCCGAGATTGAGATAATTCCCCCACAGCCGGCTTTATTTCGATACGCGAACGATTCTAATTGCCAGGCCATTAACCACTTAATAACCGTTGCACGCGCGCAACGTATCAGCGTTTCGACGTATCGGGGACCGCGAACCGGCCAGCTGCCTGGAAGCATCGAGAAACCCGTCTCTATTCCGCGGGGACGTAATTTCCCTGACAGCGGAGGAAAGGAAACTCGCGGCTGGAGTATTCCTGCAAGCCAGTTCTGGGGTGGGTGTACCAATAAATGGACACGTACCGGTGAATGGTCATTTCTTATTAAAACGAGTGAAATAAGTTATTAAAATAAGCAACTAATTAGGGTAATTGTGGGACAGTTGCCGCACCTTACGCAAAATTGTCACCGTGTATGAATTTTGCAATGAAAATTTGTTCCAAGGATACATATTATTAGTTGAACATCTTGTCCTACTACTGGCATTAATGAAAATCAAAATTTTAATATTTGTCACCCTTAAAAAATTGAAACTAAAAACATCCATTTTTTAGGAGAGACGTGCGGGAGTGGCGCCGCATTTCGAAAAACGTTTAATTTTCCATTTAAACTTGTTAATTTTAACTCTTTATTTTAAAAAAAAAATAGTAAAAGCAACGTAAAATGAAACATTTTTTTAATTTATATAGTTATAAAATACAATAAAATTGGAATATGAAAAAAGAGTAAAAAGCCTACAAATATGATTGGATTATCAGATTTGTCGTTAAAAAATAAATAATTTGCCTCGAGATATCGCGGTATCTATTTTGAGACACCCTTTTTGTATTTTCAACATTAAAAGCATCATTTAGTCAACTTACAATTAGATACCTTCTGATACAGTGCGCATAAAAGTGCGGCATCTCTCCCACAATTACCCTAATTAGACTTCCTTTAATTTCTCGCTTCATATCGACAGAATTTGTGCAAATTTTATAACAGTGTTGATTCATTACCCTCAGGTGTTCATTTATTGGTGGGTTTACCCTACGCGTCGTTTTTAGGGGCGCAGATAGAAGCGGAATTCTAAATGCGAAGGATAACGAGAAGCGCACGGCGTCGAGATAATCACGGCGAAGTGGATCGACCCCGAAACGATGTCAGTTAAAAAGGGCCGCGTTGAAAGACGGCCCGACGCGTTGGTAGCTGGAATACGCGTCAGGGAACCTGTCTCCCGAACCTATCACCAAATTACCGGGCGAAATAATGAACGCCATATGTCAAACCTCTGCTTTCCGTCCCCTTTTTCGTCCGTTCCTCCAGCTCAACGAGGGGTCCTCGAGATCTCCCTTTGATACGTCCCGTCTGAAAGAAACTTTGTCACGGACGACGCACGAAAGCCGACCTCCGCGGACCTCAAAGTACTGTTCGTCGCGGGCTACAGAAAGGTAAAAAGACTGTCGTTGACTTAGCGTCAACTCTTCGCTGGACGTGATCAGCACGCGAGTCTGTGTTGCGCCCCGACTAAGACGTCCATCCAAAGGCAACCGGGGAAACGGTTCTGCGCTGGTGGCGAAGAAAAACGACGGGGAAACCGGGGTAGTGTGTAAAGTTAGTTCAGACCGACTGCGGGCGGTACACCTACATGAAGATGGTTCGTCCACGTTGAGCGTGTCTTGTTAGCTGCACGCACCACTGGGCATACGTGCCTCTCGCGTCCACGTGAAACCTAATACACCGAAAACGAGTTGCACCGACGAGAAGGGGGCTACGGGCACGGAGGGCCAGGTCGGAGAAGGGTGGAAAGCCCCGAAAACGAAGAGAGGACACGTTCGAAAGCTTCGCGGCTGTCCACGCGCGACCACACGCGCTTTGGGCTAGGTCTAGGAAACCCACTTTCGCGATCGTTGGTCCCTGGCTTCCTCCCGGTTGCCGTCACATTTTCCAGGCTTCAATCGCCGAGAATGTAAGTGCCTTCGGTTTTAATTAATATCAAGGCGCAGTCTACTTCCACGTAGCCCCGGGAATCCTACGAAACTGAAGAAGATGATTATCCACGAGTGTCGGGGAACGCGGTAATTAATCATGGATTTCAGCGTCCAATAGTCGACCCTGATAACGATACGAGCTGGAGAGGACGAGAGGGGAATGTAGGTTAACGAAGCGGAGGGCGTTTAAGATAGAGGATCGCGGGGCTCGCGGTCAAGTGAGACGCGACTACACACACCTGGTCCATCTGTGGAGCTCTCCAGGTGGGAAAGCCATGTCGCGGGGGCTCGTTATTCGTCGCACGTACCACTCTCGCATCCTCCCACGCTTCTATTAATAACACCTCAGAGACGAGTGTATTTATACGCTTGTCGCATTGCTATGCTCGAGCTGAAAAAGCCACGATATGCAAACGGGACGCCCTGTCGTTGGGTAATTAAAATTTCGTCAATGTACGGCCCTTGCTTTCGGAGTCCTTCTAGTCGCCGACCGCGGCCACGTGCTCGGCGCGGAACTGTCGCAAACTGTGTCGAAATCCTCGACGAAACGCTCACTAGAAATTCTGTCAGGAATACAGTAGCTTCATTTTATTTATATATGCAGGGAAACCCTTTGGCACATATATGAAACCAGTAGACGACTAATACGTAAACGTAGAAACACAAGAATGAAGAGAATAAAGGAAAGAAGAAATAGTGCCAAGATAGGAAACAAGCAAAAAAGAATAAAATACAATGAAGGGAAATAGAAATTAATGAGAATTGTTAACCGTCTTTCTCACTGAGTGCTTGAAGGAGTAATAGCGAGTGGCGAAATCAATTAAATGCACAGTTGTGGCGCCTCGAAAGAAGGCAATCGCTATCACCTCCACTTGCTTTGTTGTTGTCGCCGCGCATGAGCGAGAGGGGCACTCAATTTCTGTTATTCCACGTGGCAAGGCAAGCCGAGAAGTCACCTCCTTTCGAAAGAAATTGGTGTATCATTCGCCCGTCGCTTTTCGCTAACCGCACGGTTAATGGACCCTGATTGAAAACAGATCGATCGCAATCGAGGCGATGGTTCTCGGAAAACGCTAACGAGGGGCGCCAATAGAGTCGCCCGATACACTTTCGTCGTTGTGGAATTTATTGGGCAGCGTCGAAGCTGAAAACTCGGCGGACGGTCGGCCTCCGTTAGCGATTTATTAATATTAAGAGCTGTCGAATTAAGATTCCACGGCGACGGGGGCAGCCATGCATAGATCATCCGATTAGACTCGACAATGAGACGAGCAGTACAAAGGGCCCAGGCGCGGAGGCTCCTTATATTTCATTCCCTCCTCGACATCCAGCTCGTGGCTGATTAGCACGGTAAAAGGCCCGGATGAATCGATAATGATCGATGGAACGCGAAAGTTCACGACTCGCGTTCCGCTGCATCCTGTTACGTTTGTCATTTGCGATCCGGGACACCGGCCGGCCTGCTCGAGGAATTTAGTCCTCCGCTACCGATTATGTATTTTCGAAATGCTTCCTAGTTTTAAGCATGCGCCAAGAAATGTCGGAAATTTCTAGAACCTCTGGGATTCCCAAGAGTCTCCGCGTGCCGTCTACCTACTGTTGGAGGCCTGACGCGTTGGCGATGCAGATCGAAACGGTCGATTATTATCGCAGTTTCGCAGGGGCCAGTAATTTAAACGAATTAAGGTGTTAGGGACACCACTTTCGGAGCTTTTGAAAAACAGCTATCTTTAAGAAAATGAAAAATCTATAGCAAAGCATTTATGGTACAACTATTGGAACTACCCACACGAAAACAACTTTTAGGCTCGAAAGTGGCGTAACCAGGAATGGGTAAAATTTTTATTTAAATAAAATTCCGAATAACGAATGGAAGTTAAAAAATATTATTCGTCATTCTTTCGTTAGCCGAGTTATTCGACATTCCGCACTTTATTCGACACGTGACGAATAATTTCTTTCACTTTTATTCGTTATTCGAAATTTTATTTAAATACAAATTTTGCCCATCTCCGGGTGCAACCTCTTAAAGCTTACGGCTTTGTTTCCTCCACGCTGGCTGGCAGCGTCTCCCGCTGGTCATCGTCGCCAAGACGAGGGTAATTAACTGGAGCAATTTCGGAACGTTGCCCTTTCATTTATTCAACAAGTCGATTCGCGGAGACGGCCAGGGCCGTCGCGATGGTCCTCGGAGAGGGTAACAGCGCCAGCTTCCACGTTCCTTTGGATCTCCATCTGCTTAATAGATCGAATACCCGAGCGCGGAGACGTGCCGTAATCGCGTTGGTTTTCCTCGCTCCGCGTCAAGGCGAGGGGACAAAAACGGGTTGCACGATATCGCTCCATGACGGCTGTCGAAGGTGTTACGTGACCCGATTTTACGGCTATCAGCGCGAAAACTGTTACAAGGCAAGGGGCGCCGGTTCCATTGTTTTCCGCGCCATCTGCGAGCTTCGTGCACGCCGCACGGCCTTAGATATCCTCGATTCTCGAGTCGAGCCAGGTATCTTCGACCTTCACCCGTTTCCCCGTCCAAGCCGATTCGTTGCTATCGTCTAGGAATCTAGGCTGAGTCGACCGCCGAGTTCAGACTGTTCAGAGGGAGCTTGTTCCGTGATTGACGGGGGAGCGCGAAGTCGAAGGTGACGAGAGAGATTCGAGAATCGAACGTGCTGAATTCCCACGATCTCTGCGCGCAAGCTACTACGTGGCGGGATTTCAGAAAACTCTTATCCCTGATAACTGCTATCCAGAATCGACAGGCCCGACGCGATTCAGTCGCGTCTCTCGCCTATCGCCCCGTAATTTCCCTCAGAGTACCCGGAGCCCCGTAGATTTTCCCAGGCACTCCGACGCGTGTATCAGCACGCGGAAGGCGCCTGCGGAACGTTGTTCCCGAGCGTGTAACGAGGCGAGAGGAAGACGAACGGGCCGGCTGGGACAGGCGAGGGGCTACACGACGATGAATCAGGGGAACAAGGGGAAAAAGAGCGGGCAATAGGGCAGCGAACAAGGACGAACGAGCCGCGCAGAAAGCCCGGAGTGGTCGGGGCGGAGGGAAATGCGCCAAGATGAAAGGGGAGGGAGAGTTTATGGCGACAAGAACAGCAACCGCAACGCGACAGCGGCTCGGTTATCGGAAACCAACGGTGACGGCCTTCTGGTGCAACAACAACCTCGCAAAACACTTCTGCGGCCCTCACCTGACTGAGGAACGCGTCGACGCTCGGCTTGTAGCCACCTAGCCGCGGTGTTTCGCGCGTGTACCGTGTTCCGCAGCTTTCAGCGGCCACCGAAACTTCCCTTGCTTCGTGGCAGAGCGATTATTCGTGACCGGAGTTACTAAAATACCTGAGGAACTCCGTTACCCTCTCGGGGAACCTTCGCGGATCTGCTTGTATTCAGTTGTGTTCTTCAAGGGAGCCCGTAAACGAATGTCCAAGTCTCTTAGTAATTATTGTTATTAGCAGAGGCGTCCGTGTGTAAAGATACACTGACGAAGCCGGCTGCAATGCAGAGGACACAATTCACACTCAGGAGCCTCTAGTAGCGATTAACAATTCTCGTTAGCATTTATTTAATCTATTTACTTTGATTGTTTTTTACCCTCTTCTGCTTATTTCCTATCTAGGCACTCCTTTGTCCTTTATTTTCTTCATTCTTGCGTTTCTACTTTTATGTATTAGTCCTCCACTGGTTCTCTCTATTCTCCACGTACCAAAGGGTTTTCTCGTATATATAAATCAATTAATAAATAGTAGCAGCAATTCGATCCACGAAACGCCAAGGTACCTCATTTCAATAATTGCTACAGATCTCTGTACACTTTTCCCTCCTCAAACGCTACCCCTATTTCCCCCCGCACTCCCGCCCTGTAACTCATCCAATTTACCAAATCTCCGCGCAGAATGTTTCTCCAACGTCTGATACCGCAGCCAGCTCCATCACCGAAACGGAGCGCCGGAATAACACTCCGTACAGGCGCGATCCACGAGCGGAAGCGTGGACTGGTAGGAGCAGTGTTGCTCGCGGACACTGCGCGGTGGCCTTATCTCGCGGAAATTCCGCCGAGCCGCGGATCGAGCGAGATGAAAGTGACGATAAAAGGTAGGAAACGAAGAGGAGAGCGTGGGTAAGCGCGTGGTAATGCACGCATAAGCAGGAACGTCGGCAGCTTCTCACGGACGGTCGCGTTTTATACGCTTGGATCGAGGTGCTCCGGTATCATTAGAGGGGCCATTCGAGACTCACGCCCCCATTGTCCGAGGGCGACTTCCTCCTCCTCTCCCTCGGTTAACGCCGAAGATATCCCACCAGCCTACCGAGACAATGCCGTACGTGTACCGTGCATCATATTTCACGGTCATTCCTTTTTGCGTCCGAGGCGCGTACGTATCGGGCCCCCCCTCGGCCCCCTCGGGCTCCCCTTCTTGGTCCCCCTCTGCTTGGCGACCACGAAAATCCCCGACCCGTCGCGTCTCGGGACCACCGTGGTTAAAATGATTTCGCAGGCCTCCCGCGACGCGCCTGCCGACCAGAGTTATTCTTATCCGTTCTTTTTCTGCCGGCAGTAACGGCGCGATGGATCGAACGGATTCCGCGGTGGATTGGAAAGTAGCTCGCGCACCGAGCGGGCTTTTTTAATTGTTTGCCCGCCGCTGCCTCGCGATACCATCTACCCTACTTTTTCTGCAACGCTTCCCTAAATGCAAATTGTAGGCGAGAAGAAAGGGAAACCTCGGGCGGTGGGACGCGAACCCGCGCTCTTCGGACCCACTGCGCGCGCTGGCCAGCCGCCTTAACCGATTCACCCAATACCGACTCCACGAGATCTGTATGTTCAGAGCTCTGCTTAGCCCTCAAAATTATATGAAATTTGAAATACTCGAATATCTACGTCTTACGCATAGTAAATCTAGATGTAAGGAACTCGAATAGTTGAAGTCTTATTTTTACTCGTAGAGAGGGATTTTTCACTTTACAAATGCGTTTCCAAGCATTATTTGTTGAACTTTTGCCAGTGAAAATGCCCTGAATTCACAATTTTCTCAAGTTATAATTTATTTCTTTAAAACGGTGTAGTGAAAACAATTGAAACTCGGCAGATATTTTAATCTATCCATATACTATATGCACAAAAAAATTGAAAACGTTGGTACTATTTCTTCAACATTTTTTCAGCGGTTTTAGCTGTCAAGATCGTCGCTTTCCATGAGAGTACGTGTAAAATCAGTGAAAATTTGTTTAAAAATTGTGGAGCACACCAGGAAGATTAAAAAGAACAATCTCACAAATTTGCATCAACATGGTGACATTTTGAAGATAGGTCCGATACATCCTTAAGGGGACTACTTACTTAGGCAATCGAATCGCTCGAAAATCATGTACTTTTTTGCGAATTAATTGCAAAGAGATTTTTCGATGAATTACAAAGAAATAAATTATACCTGAGACTTGTCCTTTGACACAAAGTGTATTAACATCATAATCTTTAAAAAAGAAACATGCTCGTTTAGTGAAAAATATGCATTGCATACGACGCTACAGAAAGGGGCCTTTTTCGCCTTATGCTAACGCTTGCGTCACCGTATTAGCATCGCGCTCTCCTCAGCTCCCGAGGCGCGCGTCTGTTGAAAAATGATTGTTTCCACGCGTGGATGGTTTATACGCGGAATTCATTAGCAAATTCGTCCCAAGCTCATTATCGCCGGGCGCTCGGGATTTACGCGCTTGCTCCTGGCATTTATCGAATCTGGCATTTATCCCCGATCGCCGATGTTCACTGACCCTAACGCGCTGCGATGAAATATCCGTCGGAGGAGCGAGCAATAATCGTGCGCAATCGTTGTCTCGCGGGAATCATTATCGGATCACTACGCAGGTCGGAATGAATTTTGCTCGGCCGGCCGCGCGGATTTGCGAAATCCCCGGGAAATATCAGTTATCGAGGAAACGGTTCGCGCTCCCGCGAGTACGCGCGATAGCAGCTTCCCGGAGAGTGGCGGCGGGAACGCGAGACGGAGCCGCGTTTCGCACGCTCGTGTACACGGAGCTTTTTGCAAATGGGTGCACGGACGCTGCAGAAGCAGATCCACTCGTGGAGAGGCTGGTATCTATGGCCAGTTACGAGTTCGCTATCGCGACGGATAAACAATGTCGGTCTTGTCTTGAATGGCGCAGGAATGCATGAAACCGATCGACAAGAAGCGCGCGCGTGTATTAGCGTGCACTAGTTATCGGCTAGGATCCTCGGGAGGAGAGTGCGCGGAACAGACGACGGCCACGGCTGTGTTTGGAGTCAAAGAGTCTCGGCGGCTTCCACGAACGAGTGCAGATATAGCCGATGTTTTTGCTGGGCCGGATAATGGAGATTGGCCGGGCTGTTTGTTTTCACCGATTACAAGCAGCTGTCTCTTTCGAGCGTAGATCCTGCAGTCGATGATTCTTCGAGACACTAGAGGTGCAAATCCACAATGAGACAAAAATATCGTGTCTGACAGGAGACTTTAATCTCGCGAGACAATTATTTCACTATTTTATTATTTTCTCATTAGTTTCGCGATATATATTCAAAAACCTCATTCTCGCGACCATTTCCATTAATTACATTTAGTTGTTGAGATTTTCCCCTCGTCATAAAAAAGTCTCTTGTAAAATCTTACAGTGGATTCGCACCTTCAGGGAACGCTAGTATGGAACGCCACGTTGTAATGCACCTGTTGTCTCGTTAAAGGAAAGGTGTCACTGCGTCTAGAATCTAAGAAATGGAGCGCCGCAGGCATCGCGCTATTTCTGTAATGGAGATTAAGCGCGGTCAGGCGACCACGAAAAGGAGATGCTAGAAGGCTAACTGGAATCAGAACGGTCCAACGATTTCACGGTGATCTCGCTGTCTTCCTAGCGTGGAACACGTGTTCGCCGTTGCAGGCTGGACGCGATTGCTCTCGAGTCGCTGGCCAGCGCAGTTGCAGCAAGTGCGATGCTTCATCGCGCGGCTCGCGTGCACCGAGACGCCCCTGTTCTTAGGCTTAGGCGCTGTGCATACCGGGCCGCGCGGTCCGGCCGCCTCGTCGGTGAACAACAAACCGCTACGCTTGTAATTCACAATAATCGCGTCTAATGAAGCGCGATACGCGCGTTTGTTTAGGATGTAACAGATTGCCTTAATGGGGAGACAATGCGGAGGTCAGACTAGTAATCGAGACGCTCCGTAGATAACTCCGGCGCGAGGGCTTTCGTGTATCGTTAATTCTAATGTCATTAACAGAACCCTCCCCTCCGAATTCTCTGCCCACGCGTTGTGCAAGCTGCGGGTTTCTTTGCGCCAGCTTTGCACGCGTTGCGACACGCCTGTGCCAGCTGGAAACAATGTCCCGCGCACGTCAGGACTATTCGTGTCATTTTAGTCAACGGAGCATACCCACCGTGCATTTTTAGAGAACTCGCTATTGTGATACGTTTCTCGCGGTATGCGCGAACGCCTATCTCGCGATCGCTGCTGGGGTGAATCCGGGGGTGTCGCTACGGCAGGGGAGTTGGCACAGTTGCTGTATTTCAGACTCGATACGTAACAGCCTGTTAAAGTGCAGACCAATTGCTTCTCTAGGAGCTAAACAGTTGAATGAGTAGCGTTATTTCGCTTCCTTCTGTGATTTTCTGGATTTATAGGCAATAAAAGGTAATTGGAGGTTGTGACATCAGTTACCCTCTTTTATAAAACTGTAGTGTACAGTCTGATGACCTGTTAACTGATGACATTTGTGGATGAACCGCCATTTTAACATTTTCGACTTAATCATAAAAATAACCCCAAGTGATCTAAAAAATAACCCAGTCATCAATAAATATAACCCATAAGTACAAATCTAAACGACATAAAATCAGCCTATAACCACGAATAAAACTTAGACACTAAAAAGTAAGTAGTAAAAAAATATATAAAAAGAATTTAAGTTAAACGATTTTATTTAAAATACACTAGTTTTTAGTTTTTACTGAATTTTTTATTATTACTGACAGTTTAAAATATAAAAGTTTATTAGTTTCCTATGATATTATGCAGTTTTACTTGTTCCCATCCTCTGCTGTAATTTTTTATTCGTCTTAAACAAACTGGTCTTCCAAACATACTGCACTTCCTCTACCATTTCTCCCAGCACCCCGGGAGAGCTGGTCAGATGTCATGACTTCAGTTTTCAACTCGATTTTCAACGAATATCGACTAGTTTCTTTCAAATCGGCATAATAATTCTGAACATATTAGGTCCATTCTGAAATAAATTCTATCAGTGTTACATTTAATAGCTATATTATATTACTTTGGTGTACCGACAGCCCGGGATTTACCCTATGCACGGGGCTTTACGCGGCTCGCGTGGAAAGCCGAGACGCTGCTTTTTCTGATTTTATCAGAGCGCGTATTCACACATGTCCCGGCGTGTGCGTGCATCACGCACGCGAGTATGGGCCAGCTGAAGTAGCGGCGGGCGGTCCGCATCCCCTGGCCCCTCTCGCATCTATCTGCCCCTTCCTCCGCCTCTGCCCCCTCCGTCGCTCAGGGGCGTAATGATTAATTAAGCTTTCCAAGAAAACGCAACAAGTGAAACGTTATTAGCGCTCGGTGGCACAGTTTACTCGCGCCGACGTCACAGCCTCTGCTCTTCCTCCTTTTCTTCTCCGCCTTCTCCCCGCTCCTCCTCCCCCTTATCCGGCTCGGGCTCCCCGATCGGAGACGCATCCGCGGTTGCAGTTTTAATAATTGCCGCGGCGAAACAGCCTGGCGCCTGCACGCTGCACCTAGAGACCCGTGCAAGCGATCCGCGCCGTGAAAATCGAGGAGCTCTGGAATCTATGGCAGCGATTATCCGATCCAGGGGAGGTGGATGATCGAGAACACATGCTCGGCTATCCGTCTCGCGTAAATTCGCTCTATAAACCGCACCTTGGGCAGGGTTGAGAAGCGCTTCCTCGCGGATTCCCATCGCTACGCAGAACGCTTTCATTCTGTCGGTATAAATCGCTGGGTGAAGCCGCTGCGAGGGTTTCGCGGCACAGAGGCATCCTCGGTAGGTCCGCTTCTCTACTCGAACGGAAGTTATCAATTAGCAGCGGTCATAAATCTCGGCCTCGTTTCCTTAATCCCGTCCAAATACTATTCAGCGCTCGTCCAGCCGGGCGTTAATGCTCATTACGATCCTTCGATGATAATTTACGAGTGGCGAGCGCCGTTTAACCGAGCCGAGACCGTAAATAATTCGCGTCGTCATAGCGTACGCAGCGCTGCTCGTCTCGCGCTGTATTATCGCATTCTTGAAACGCCTAACCCGACGGAGCCAGCTGAAAGATAGATATTTTGCCCGATAAGGGGGATAATTGGCTCGGTTCAACGGTCGCTCGTGAAAACCGCCCGGGCAGATTGACAACGGCGATAACAAATTGCATTCCATTACGTCGGATTAATTAAGGCATCTCCGCAATCTCTGTTTCAGATCGATTCTAGCTTTGACAATGCTCACCGCGGCCAGCGTCTCGTGTGCCCACGTGCCCGACAAGTATCCCATCGAGGTAAGTTTCCATCCCACCCCGATTAAGATAGCATCGTCGGCGCTCGGCTTTTCGAGCCGATTCCCCCTTTAATCGCCGCGCGCCGAGTTGACCCATAAATACGAGCGGGCTCGCCGATCGTCTCTGCTCCCGAGGGCGTGCAGATCTCTCCCCCATCTCCCCTTAGCCCGGCAGAACTCGGAGATCGCGGCATCGATGCGCGAAAAGTATCGGCTTTCCGCGCGGAATATGTTCATTAAGCGCGGTAGCCCGGGCAAGCGGGATTTTCAAGGGTGTAACTCGATCCGTAAAACTCGTTGCCGGTTAACTTACGGCCGTAATAACGTTATCGTGGCCATCCCGGCCATTAAGATATTTTATCCCCAACGCACGGCTGCCCGGTGCATATTAATTTAATCCACTTACAGGAATTAATAAGCAATTACGTGGACGTTATTCTGGGTGGCGCGAGGAGGATAATTAATTGACACCAGAGGAGCTTCCTAAATTACCCGGCCGAGCGAGCTGCGCTCTCAAGGCCGCGCAAACACCCCGGTCGCCCCTCGGCCGTGCAACCGGCCTTCTCCTTGCGAATGCAAGCTTCTATTGCGGCTTAAATGGTCCGTTTGTTTTGCAAAATATGGTGATATCGCCCTCGACCCGCGGGTGATCGTTTCAAGCCGAGGAAACACCGAATGTCCCCAGTTAACGTCCCTTTGTACACTGGCGCGTGCATAATTGACGCCGAAGGATCTCTCAATCGTCAAATTGAGATGGCTCCGCCGCGGATAGATTGGCAGAATGCCTTTTTGCCCGCCGGTTTTATCGCGGAGAGTTTTCTTGCAGCGTGCACGGGAATAACCACAATTTCGTGGCAACCTGTTGAACCCCGTGTAACCTGGATAACGGCGCTCATCGTCGATTAAACTTACATAGTTTAAACGATCGTTCCAGTTAATCGTAATGATTGGTCGGCCGCTGTGGCCGCTTTTAATCGGCCCGCTCTAACGAGCACCGTGGCTCTCCAGCAGCGGTTCGCGAGGTATTCGGTTAAATAAATCCCTCACGGTTCTCCAAACAATCTTCCAACTACGCTGGAACCCAATTGGAGGCAGCATCCCTTCGCGAGAAGCTCAACGAGGGTGCGTTACTATTCTAATTACTAACTTCGCGGATATATGCAGGGCCGAGATTCATAGTGGTGTACGTAAGTCACTAGCATGGTGTTCCTTGGATATATTTTTTGCAGTTGTGGGAACACATGTAGAGGCTCAAAATGCGACCATAATAAATATCTGTAGGTATGCTTAAAAATTTAATAAATTTAATCTTCAATCTTGTTTTTTACTTTCTCACGCATCCGGAAGGATGTTGTTCTCTTCTCGATGCTCCTATTTCGCTGTAAATGGATATTTTTACTTACAAATTTTTTTTTTATAATCTTAAATGGTGATAGAATAAAGCTATAAACGTGCAAAATAATACGTGCAATATTTGCTTCTTTTTTAATTCCTGAGATATTAAGTTTCTTCTGCCGTCTCACTAGTAAGACCCTTTAACTGAAATTATCAAAATTTGGAGCTACACCAATATGATTCTCAGCTATCCATATACTACATAAAATCGAGGGTACTGTCAGGCTTCCCCTCCAAGTATTTCCTCCACTCAGAAGCTTAAAAGTGTCTTCATATCTCTACACCGTAACAAGCTCAGAAATCGCGGAGTAGTAAATCGCTCCCAACAATTCTCGCAAATCCAACGAATCCTCGCGAGCCGTCCGCGATCCATAATTCTTTTCTTCTAATGGCCCCGTAATACCGTTTCCAAAGAGTCCCCTTGAGAGGCTTTCGCAGCGAGTCGATTAAGATTGCCGGCCGCGGAGAGAAGAATCCCGAAACGCTCGGCTCCATTATTCACCGCGTTGCGCTGGTCTGACGGGGCACCGTCCGTACCTCCTTCGCGGGAAGTATTACGTGTTTCCCCATCTATGTACACATAGGAGCGAAGCGATTAACGTGCCGAAGTTAATGCCGGGCATCAAGGTGGAGCGTTGCATCGTTTCTGCGATTTAACGACTTTCTGAAAGCCGGTCGAATTTCGAATTCCCCGTGGATTTCGCTAGCAACGCTGAAGCCAATCGCGGGGTCATAAGCTCGAGCTCGAAACGCGTTATTAGAGAGCCCAGTGTGGCCGTTAATCCTCGGTTTTTTGCGGCTGCGCGGCTCCGTTAAGTTCAGAATGTTAATCCAGCGTAATCCGCGCGATTACCCGAACGAAGCCACCGCGCGAGGCAGAGCTCAGCTTCGCGGCACTGTTTCGCGACGGATCGATCGGCAACGGAATAATGTGCACGCCGAAGACGTCGCAATTGACCCCTCTTTCACTTAATTACGGCGCGAGGCCGACGCGCCGCAGTATCGCGTCGCGAGTGGTCCAATTAAGGCCCCCGATCGCGGAAGTACTCGATATTAATTATCGAACAAACAGTTTGTATCCGGGGATATCCAGCCGGTGGCGTCCCTCTCCGGTGTAATTAACGCGGATAGATTACAATAGAGGGTCGGCCGTTTGATCATCATCGGGCCAGGGTAATTCCGTTCGCCCTCCCCCGCGCCCGCCCCTCTTTGATCGATTAATCCGGCGACGGGCTAAGGGAACTTCCGATGAAATTAATTATGGGGCAAGATCAGCGTGATTACGCGATGCCTCGAATTCCCTGCGCGCGGCGATATGAATAATGATCCTCGACGAGCGTTTCGCTACCGCCAGGTGCGAGCCAAAGCGACAGTAGTCGAGTGCACGGTATAAAGCTCGTGAAATGATTTCCAGGTGTATCACATGCTGCGGGAGAAGACTCAGTTCGGTCTCGCTCGGGACAATCGGATCAGGGGGACCTGGGGCCCCTGGAGCGCCTGGAGCGACTGCTCGAGGACCTGCGGCACGGGCATACAGTCTCAGGCCCGCGAATGCGTGCCCTACCAGTAAGTACATGGCGCTTTCATGAATCAAACGTACCTGCGTGACATTACACCGATAGGTAACGTAGAATCGAACAAGGACGAAGGGGAAAAGTTATGTAGAAGACTCAATAGCTCGCGGATTTCAAAGCATTTCGTATTGATCTTATTATTACTAGCGTCCCCCATCTCGGCTTCGCCCGAGATATTAGCGTGACTAATTTATGTTTATTAGAATTAATATCTTTTAAGGAAATTAAGTGTTTCGAAGAAAGCTTGATTTCTTCGTAATATTTCGGAGAAGATAACATTCTTGGTATAATGATTTTCTGACATTAGGATGAATTGTTGTTGCGCATCACCTGCCGGAGCAATGATGGCAAATTTTATACATCTCTCTTCTTTTATTTGTGCAATAACGACGCTTAATAATAATAATTGACTAGGAGAACCGTAATCCTATTAGCCGAATTGGCCACATCAGTGGCCACCCTCTACCCCCGTATTCCTTCGAATTGAAACAGAAGAATAGAAAAAGAAGAAGCTGCGCTGAAAGCCAGCAGATAAGAAGGCTGCAAGGGTAATCTTCCTAACCGGCAGAACGCTAGACCGAGTATAATTTGCCACCGTTTCTGGCAATAATCACACGTCTCGCGGTACCGTTAAGCCTTCGCGCGATCAAAGGCCACGAGCAACCGTTTCGCGGTTTCCAAATGGTTCAGGGAACACCTACGCGCGGCAGAGTCCAGGCGCGTCGGAGTTTCGTAGAGAAATTCACGGTCGCAGCTTCCTTCCGCGAGCTCTCTGCCCCTGGGACCCGTGGATCGACGCTGCATCTCGAGGGCTGACACGGCCGTGCCACCTGCTGCACACGAGCGGAGAGAGGGAGAGGCGAGTATCGAGCAAATTGCGGATCGGTAGCAGAGGAAGATTACACGCTGCCGCGCCGACGACTCGCGCGGACCGATCCTCCTCGCGAACGTGTTATCGCCGCTGACATTTACACCTTTGTAACGCTACCTGCGCGGTTACGTGACTCGTCGAAGGGATTTATCGTTGGACGAGCAACCGAGACGATAAAATCGAGGGTACCCTGTACCGTTAGCGACCATTTCTTTTCCTTCCCGAGAATAATAAACGGGTGTCCTTACGCCTGTACCACTGACGAGGCGAGCGCGCGAGTGCCGAGCCGCCGATCTCCCTCGAATTTTGCATACAGGTAGCGCACACAGTTAATAACCATGGCAGCCTGGGTGTTCCCACGGGGTTCGGGGCAAAAGGAGCGGGAGAAGGTTGCAACAGCTTCTGTAATACCAATGTCTCTCGTCCCAAGGTACTCTAGATCCGTCCGTGAGAGTGGATAGTAGTAAGAGTCACCGATTTCTCCGGCAGGCCGATCGGTCCGTCGACGAAGCCGCTCGGCGTGACGGGCGTATAACGAGCCCGGGAATCGCGCGGGCAGGAGATCGGAATCTATCGAGCGGGCACGGCTTAATGCGAACGATTTGTTCCAGGCGACTTTTGAGGAGGAGGAGCATTATCGCGGGGAACGGGACGAGCGGCTCGCGGCCCATTTGCATCGGCACGTACAAGAGATACCACACGTGCAACACGCAGGTAAATCAACGCGACACGTAGTGCCGCTTGATGTTTACGCCTTTGTACCCTGTCGGCCGGGCGTGATGGATTAACGTTTGTGCTTCGTTAGCGACGGGCGCCAGCGAATTTCTCGAATCGACGCCGCGGATAATTAGCCAGCACTACTTGGCGATGCAGCCAGGGGAGCGCTCGCTCTTTGTATCTCGAGTATCCAGCGATCAACGCTTGCCTCTGAGCTCGCGAAAACTGCGCAAATGTCCTTGCCCGAGCCTCGATTTTTCCACGGGGCGTGGAATGTATTATAAATTGGAATGGTGCACTCCCGCTAACTGCAAGCGCGCATCCCAGTGCATCCGAGTGCATTTATCTCGCGGTCCTACGTGGACGTGCGTATCGAAGATCGCCAGGGGGCTTTCTTTTCGACGGTACGTCACGAGTCGCGAACAAATCATCCGCGAGACCAATTAAGGATGCGCACGACGGCAATTTATACGGGCGGCGCGCGAGCACGCGGCGTTGTTTAAAATTCATGAGAATAATGACCAGCTGCGGAGCCGCGGACTGCCTCGGTAACGGACAGCCGTGCCCTCCGCGGAGGTTCGCGCCGGTGGTAATTAGGCGTTTATAGTAGCGCAGGCATCGCGATCTCTTTCGCGGGGTCCAATACTTCCGGATCGATTTCAAAGCGTGCGGAACCGCTGAATCGCTCGCTCTCGATAGAGGGTGGTTCTGGCGCGTCTTTCGAGGACAATCGAAGTTATGGATCCGAGCTGGTTTCAGCGTTCAGATACGGCGGCGTAATTAAAAAATTTGCACGCTGCTCGGTTTCCCTTCCTCGAGGAGGTTCCGCGGAGGAACGGTGGTGTACAAACACGCGAGACTATTCAGGATTTTACTGGACAGCAATTAATCTTCCACCCGGAAATTACCGAGGCTAACGATTCCCCGCGTGCGCGTCGGTATTCGCGTTGCGTCGTGTTTGCTCGAGTGCGGGCTTCCTTTTTCAAAGCACCGAAATTCATTACCGAAAGTGCGGGGCTACGGCGGAGAGATTGAAAGGGAATTTAAAATCCGACGAATTTCAAGCTTGGAGGTAGAGTATCGGGTGCTCCCGTCGCAATCCACCCGAATATTCCAGGGAGCGGCGTGTTTACAGCGAAACAGCTTTCCCACGCGATCGCTCCTTAATTACCTGGAGTTTAATTAAGCCGTTACTTGCGACAGAAATGTCCGAACTTCCCGGAGGATTTGCGGGCCGAACAATGCGCCAAGTACAACGGAAGAAACTACAAGGGCCAGAGCTACGATTGGGTTCCGTTCCTGGACGGTGAGTTAAAGCCACTTGAGCCCCTGTCTCTGCAATTTCGTCGGCGAGGCTGACGTTCAACCGTGACGTTATAATTACCCCGGTACGCCTCAGAACCGTTCCGTTTCGAAATTTCCTACAATTATTTGCGCGGAGTGTTCTCCGCGGAATGAGCGATGCGATTGCCCTCGAAGTTCGAGGATTTCTTTCGACGAAGAATGGTATCCTTTAGAAACCTCATTTTGAATACTCTTACACGTTTCAGATTTTCTATAGTAGATACCAATTTTTTCGGGCAGTCACCTGAGCCAGTGTAATTTTACTTATCTACCTTCAAATTCATTCCTTTTCACGGCTGGACGTTTCACGACTGTTCCCCAAAAGGCTCCTGCTCGTTGCTTAACCGCAATTACTGTGTTGGCCAGCTCCGAACTCTTGCGCGCTCAATTGCCGTGCCGTCGGCGAGCGTTTTTACGCAACGCTTGAACCGGCAGTAATGGACGGCGCACCCTGCGACGTTCCGAATCTTCGTGGCCATAATGCCGGGATTTCTATGGAGCGAACAGACCGCTGGCTCTGCGTCGCCGGACAATGCAAGGTACGACGAACAACCCGGCCTGCTGCTCCAACACCGCTGACGGAAATTAATTGCGGATTCCCCGATACGATCGATCCAAACTGGCCCGCGATGCTTTTCCCTTTTATGCTTTTTTAATTACACCACGTGTCCGATCGCGACCCACCTAATCGTATCCCTTTTGTTGCCTTCGCCTCTTCCTTTCGTCCCTCATTGTGTCGCGTGGATCATTCCTCCTGCACGGCGATCCGATGCTCCGGCATGGATTTTAAACACCCCTTCCGCTGCTCCGCTCGATCTGTTATCATAAAATGTCCCCTGAAGCATCGCTGGCTCCGCGTAGCAAAGTTCAAGTTACGTTGAAATCCGCGTTCCAGCCCGTAGGTTGCGACGGCGTGGTGGGCTCCGGAGTGGCGATGGACGCCTGTGGTGTCTGCGGTGGTCAGGGTAAAGGTTGCCGGCTGTACGAGGGCATTTTTATGGAACCAATCCTGCCGAGGGGTCATCAACCCGTGACCACCGTGCCGAAGGGAGCCATGTCGCTCAACATCTCTGAACTTCGGTTCAGCAACAACTTCTTAGGTACGGTAGCGGCGAGAGGCGGGCGTCGAGGACGCCCGTGCATGTGGGGCTTAGAAGGAGACGTTTCTTCTAAACGAACGATCTGATCTGTTAGCGCTGAGAGACAGCAACGGTAGTTACATCCTGAATGGACCGCTGGCGTACAGTCCGAGCGGCACTTATAAAGCGGCTGGCACGACATTAACATACCAGAGGGGTGACAGAAGCCGCACCGAGTGCATCTTGGCAACCGGGCCACTGAACGATTCTTTGCATTTAGAGGTACGGCCATAAAGACGCCTCTGATATCTCTGACCTCTTTGAGAATTTATTGGAACGGCTGCTTCTTCTTCTCCTACCCGTCCTTTTTTCCCCTTGCCGTCGAGAGTCGATCCTCTTCGACCCTGGCCCCCATTGTGCTCCTCCGCGTGCAACGTCATACATCGCCGCGCGGTATTGTATCTTCGAATGTTCCTCCCTCAGATCCTGGCGCAGGAAATGAACCCCGGAGTGCTTTACAAGTACATGTTGCCGTTAAAGGAAGCGACGAACGGGAGGGCGATGATAGCACCGCCGCTTTTTACGACAGGTAACCTCCCCGCCGATGGGCCGCGCTTAATCGAATACACTCTTTTCGCCTTATTGACGATTGTCTTCGGTTATCCGCGCGCCGCTCTTACGCAACGCGCTTTATGACTCGTCCCGCGGCTCGCATGCAAATGGAAGACCCGCCGACCGCAACTGACCCGTTATTCTCTCCGTTTTCTTTCCAGGCTCCATGGATCGTGGCAACGAAATCCCTGATTCGGATGCTCGCGTCGTTCCCGCGACGATCCCCGCGACCAGAATGTAAATATACGCACACACCACGCGTGTACAAGTTTGTCCTCCCACGAGGATTAATCCTCCCGAAGTCAGAGCCGCTAGAGGCCGCGGCTACTATACGTGACCGCTCTAAGAACGAATAGCTCCTCGATTTACTCGAAGCATCGATCTGCCTTCGTACAGCTTCCTCGTTCTTCCAGATCCGATCAGACGATCGATTTATCAGCGACCACTCGCGGGCAGAGTCGACCAAGGGACCGAGGGACCAAGGAAGAGATGAAGCATCCTCCGACCACGGTGATGGCCGGCGATCAGCCAAAGTCCAGGTCCAAGAAGAAGAAGCGACCCAAGTTCGCGTGGAAGGTGTTTGGCTTGACCGGTTGCTCCAAGGAGTGCGGAGGAGGTACATACGTGGAAGAAGTTCGAGTTTAATTCGTGCAAGCCCACACTCCCGAGCCGCGACCCCGATTTTTCGGGCCTGGTGATTAAGCTCGCGATTAGGAAAAAAGCGCGCGGACAATTGAGCAGCTGACGAAGCCAGTAGTAGCGCAATCGAATGGTGCGTGGGAAGCCAGCGGAGTGGCGTTCGTTTCGGTACTATCGCCTGGGGTTCGTAACGTAGGACCGTGAGATTACGAGGCTCGATTCGCCCATCACCGCCACGGAAGTTCCGTCCAATTCACGAAATTTATTAGCAGGAAGCCCCACATCCGTGGTCGGCCCACGTTATTATTTTTCCACCAATCGTTTCACGGGTCCTCCTCGTGCGTTGAAACGCCGTTGCACGCGATCGCGAACAGCGTCGCTGTGATTCTTTTCATTGAGACTGACAGCTCATACGGGCGGGCAGAGATAAGGTCGTCCCAGCTGTCACAGTTCCTTCCCCTTAATTCCCTTCTTTGACAACGGCGACGCACGGCCGCGAACGCGTTTAACTCAACCACCTTTTTACGCATCCCTGTGTGTGCACCATAATTTACGCAGGGTTCAACTGGGAAGCAAGTGGAATGCTCGCTTGGGAGATCTCGCGTTCAGAAACGTTTCATTCCCCCCCGTTGCTTGCAGGGACCCAAACGGCGATCTTCAAGTGCGTGCGCGAGGCGAACCAGATGATCGTGAACGAAAAGCGCTGCAGGAACGTGGGAAAGCCCCAGCAGCCGCCCCCGCTACGCTGCAACGATCATCCCTGCTCGCCCAGGTAATCCTCCTGACCACGGTTCCGGTGTTGCTCGCAAATTAGCGTGCACGGATCAACGACGGGCGTAATGCTGTTTCAGATGGAGGGCGGAGGCGTGGGGCGAGTGCTCGGCCAGCTGCGGCGCCGGCACGAGGACACGAAAATTGGAGTGCGTACAGGAACTGAACGCGAACCTGACGATGCGAGTGGCCGACGGTGCGTGCGTGCAACCGCCGGACCTGAGGACCGTGGAAGCCTGCGCCAAAGCTGCCTGCACCACTGGCCCGGAATTGAGGCACATGCACTCGCAGCACGACACGCCCAGATGGGACGTAGGCGCTTGGGGCCCGGTAAGTGCGATGTTTTTATCAATCCACGCTGTCGTAGAGTACCCTAGACGCTTTTCTTTAATCGCGGGGACGCTTTAAAGTACTTTCGAATCTATGGTGATGCGTTTTTTTGTGAAACGAACGCGCTCACTTTTGTCGCCGCACGATTTAGCTGGGTATCTACCAGGGAGCTAAGCTGAGCTATGCTATGCTATGCTAACAAGGAACACTATTGATAATTGATGATGGAATGGCGCAGATTTTTTTATATGCTAGCCTAAGATAAGTTAAGTTAAGCTAAGCTATGCTAAGTTTTAAAAAATTAGCTTCAATACATCTTTAAGTCGGGAATCCACTTGAAAGCTAAGCTAAGCTATGCTAAGTTTTAAAAAATTAGCTTCAATACATCTTTAAGTCGGGAATTCACTTGAAAGCTAAGCTAAGCTATGCTAAGTTTTAAAAAATTAGCTTCAATACATCTTTAAGTCGGGAATCCACTTGAAAGCTAAGCTAAGCTATGCTAAGTTTTAAAAAATTAGCTTCAATACATCTTTAAGTCGGGAATCCACTTGAAAGCTAAGCTAAGCTATGCTAAGTTTTCAAAAATTAGCTTCAATACATCTTTAAGTCGGGAATCCACTTGAAAGCTAAGCTAAGCTATGCTAAGTTTTCAAAAATTAGCTTCAATACATCTTTAAGTCGGGAATCCACTTGAAAGCTAAGCTAAGCTGTGCTAAGTTTTAAAAAATTAACTTCAATGCATCCCTAAGCCGGGAATCCACTCTATAATATATCTAATTATAAATTTTAAAAAATTACCTTCGATATATCCTTATGGAAGCGTTCCCACCAAAAGCTACGCTAAGCTGTATTATGTTCTTTTCGGAAGCAGCAGAAGATACCCTCGCGAGCGATTTTTCTGAAACACAGCAATGCATAGCTTTAGCATAGCATAGCTTAGCTTCCAGGTGGATCCCCGGCTTTAAGCAGCGAGCCCGTCTTTGGAATCAATTTGCGACCCGATGTGAAACGGTATTCTCGGTTCAAGGATGACTTTCGTGATTGCAGTGCTCGACAACGTGCGGAGAAGGGGTTCGAAATCGAACAGTCACGTGCATCACGTCGGGAATGTCTTGCTCGCCGTTCAACAAGCCCGAGGCACAGAGAGCGTGCGAGTCCGTGGCTTGTATGCGCGGGGGCTCGGAGCAACGGGCGCCTTGGCTTCATTCGGAATGGACGTCCAAGGTGAAATGAGTTACACGAAGCTGCGGTCGTAACATGCCCCGCGTGTCATTTCCTACACGGCGCTTTTCAATTTGTCCCTCAGTGCTCCGCCGAATGTGGAAGCGGAGTGGAGACGCGGCAAGTGGCCTGCGCCGACGGCAGCGAGCTGTTCTGCAATCCCGCGGAGAGGCCGGAAACGGAAAGGCAATGCTTCGGAAAGGGGGCGAACTGCGACGGCGCCAAGTGGTTCGCTGGTCCATGGACACTCGTTAGTAACAGATAACCGAAACGGGCTTCTTATTAAAGTTCCGCCACGTGTGACTGTTTAGCATGGAGGTATCAATTGCCAGATGTGCGAAACAAATTTATTTCTTTCTCTCTGGCACGTCACGCACTCCACGCTGAACGGTTAACCCTTTGACAATTTAATAAAATAGAGAAAAAAATATACTCTTTCGTTCACTCTGCCCGTGGCTCGCACAAAATAATCTGTCAAAGGGTTAAGGCACTCGGTCGATTCGAACGAACGTGCCGGACAAATACGATTTCAGTGTTCCGTGTCTTGCGGAGTGGGCGTCCAATATCGAGAAGTCCTCTGCGTGGCAAGGACGAGCAACGGATTCATGGTGTCGCCGTCGAGTGGCTGTAGCGAGTCGAGGCCACCGAGCGAGCAAGTGTGCAGACCGTCCGCTTGCACGCCGGAATGGTTCACCTCGGACTGGTCGAAGGTAAGTCGCGGCTGCCGCGAATTTACGATCCAAGGGGAACCGTGACTTTTTCGAGCGTTCGTTATAAATACCGAAACTTATTTGCAGTGCTCGGTGACGTGCGGCACCGGCGTGCAAACCAGACTGGTCCGATGCATCCTGGAGGGTGTCGGCGGCGCCAATTGCTTGGAAGCCTCGAGACCGACGGGGCAGCAGCAATGCAGCCTGGACCTTTGCAAGAAGGACCTCCTACCATCGCCTAGCCGACCGCCGAAAAGTGAGTCTCTCCGAGCACTGTTTTGGGGACTTTGATCGCACAGCGGCTCCTTAACGATTTCGGCGGATCTCTTGGAATTTCAGAGGCCTACGACAGCTCGGAGTGCGTCGACAAGCATCCGAACTGCGCCCTGGTCGTGAAGAACGGCCTCTGCCGGATAAAGTACTACAAGTACTCGTGCTGCCGATGTCGCGAGTAATCTGGCCTGACCACCGCGGGGGGACGAGCCACCCATCACAGGCAGGTTCATCCCTCCACGATTACAACCGTTTCTTTGTGTTCGATCAAGCTCGTAGCCTGTCTTAGTTAACGCGATCGTCGTCTCCAGCACACGGAAGCACCGTGCCAAGACTGCCGCAACGAGACGACCGTACTTTATGTATAATTTTATTTAACACGACGATCGGCCAATCCCGCGTAGCTTTACTTACTTCTTTCGCCATCTCCAGCGAGGGGAAGGATTATTTAATTGCCGGAACACGGATAACGGCAGGCGAGGAGTTCGCGGGCCTAGAGGAATCAACTAGTCGTTCGGAAGATAGACGAATATAATGTATCCCTGCCCGGCTGATCGAAGCTGTCTAGGTTCACGCGAGAGAGCATGTACACCCGCACGCATCCGTGCACCAACGATCCCCCATTCTACGGCATGTACATATATATGCACGTGTGTTACATGTCGATATGTCTCTGTGTGTATGTGACTACGTGGACAGCTGCAGGGGCGTAATTTTGCCGAATTAATCCACCTCCAACGAACCCTTCTTCCAGTTCCAAATCGCCCTGAATCGTGCCGAGCACCCCGAACCCTGTCAATAAAGATATCAGAAGCGGCGAGTTCCTATCCGAAATTTTCCAAAATCCCAGGACAGCCCAGAGCTTTAAAGGTGAACACCGAGTGTCCGCGACAAACCAGAGGCATTATCATTGTTACGCCCCTGGATAAGTTGCGATCTCCCATCTGCATGCAAGATCGACGCGAAACCTGTACCACGGCGCGGTGTACGCGCGAGAGGAAACGAGCTCTCGGGCCGGGCCGACGAGCACGCTGTCTGGAGCCGCCATGAAAAGAAGAAGCAAAACACGTGGAATCGATACAGCCTGCATGCGCTCTCCGTGTATACCTCGATAGGTAGGCTGTATTAGCCGCGATACGTTATTTATCGTCCGCTCCCCGGTGCACCGGCGAGCAGTGAGGGGCGATGGATGCGAGCCGCGGGCGATTTCCGTTATCGAGCATTTAATTAACATATCGAGTCGAACGGACCCGGCGCTTTTGATTTACGAACCCGACTCGCGTTAACGAATCCATCCGCGACGGTACGCCGTCCGTCCACCAATCGAATCGATATCGTTACCCTTTCCTCTTGCTTTCCACGTCAGGGAAGGTCCCTCGGGGTTCTTTTCCCTGAAAACTATGCCTAGCCGAAGCGGGAGGGTCGTGCGGTGCGTCTGCTACGGGAGGGACGAGTTAATTCGCTTAGTATCGTTTTTAAATACATGTGGGAGTTTCTTTAATTCAGAAACGATTCAATTAATAGAGTACCGTGAAGCGTTTGCGGGGGATGTGCAAAGCTCTGCGGACAAACTGTATCGTGAAGCTGGGGATCCACTTGGAAGCTAAGCTATACTATACTATGCTATGTCTGGCTGTGCTGTAAAACATAAAAAACATAGCACAGTTTAGTTTAGGGTGTATTGAAGCAAATTGTTTATTAGCAAAGCATAGGTTGCCTTAGCTTCCAGGTGGCTTCCCGACTTAAGGCAGTGGAAGGTGTAGGAAAAGCTTGAAAAAGGAAAGGGCGAACGCAAGCCCGAAGAATGGTCCCTAACATTAAGTGTCTCCTTGGTTTTCCTTAAAACCTCGCGATCTAGCTCGATTTCTAAATCGATCACGCCGGAGGCCACCCTCCGTGACCGCCTCTCCCCAGATTCGACTCGTTGGAAGCTAAATAATAGCCTGTAAACGCATTAAGACGTTCGTGTACCCGTTTCTATATATGGTCGATGTGAACTGGTCTGCCTGTCCTTAGTATCTGCGACGATAGCAGTAGCGATAGCGATAAAATTATAGCGATGGTGTCGAATCAAATATACGCTTGTCTGTGTAGAGTGTACAATGTCATTGGTAGAAACCGAATCCCCGATGTCTAGTAGCTACCGCGACGAGGAAGGGGATTCTTTGACGCTCGTTAATTAGCCAATTAATTGCCCGCAGAGGCGTACGCGGGGCGCATGGATGTCGCTTAAGTTTAAGTAGATAACGCCGTAACGGTTGACGGAAAAAACCTCGTCAAAATTGCGCGGGCAATCAATCCTCAGTGTCAATTAAATCGCATTCCGGTTTGCCTTCCCGACTCCGCGGAAGCGCCCGCGAATACGGTCCGATCCGCTTTGCGTCCCTCGAGAGGCTGATTTCCGTTTGCGATTACGATTCGTTTCACAATAAAACTCTTCCGTTCTCATTGTATCGTTTCTTTACTTTGCACGGACGGTGCTCCCCATCAGGTAAGTGTTCCTCAATTACTTCACTGAACGCAAATCACTCATTTACCCAGCCACCTCGTCTTACTCTCCCTCCTCATTCCCCGCTTGTATATGTCCCGCATGTATATGCGATAGATAAATGAAAAAGAAAGAGTTCCTCCGCCCTGGCGCCGCTATCGACTCGTCGATCGGGGCGCATCTAATTACACGGTCGACGGTCGATTTCCTACCGATTGGAAAAAAAAAAATGTTGCTCAACCGAACGTCAGCGTCGAACGCGTGTACCTACAATTGTACTATGTACCGGCGATTATTCGTGTGTTAATATTTATGGCTGTGACGTACCACCGTGAATTCGTGAATGTACGCGCCTCGACGAAGGGCACACCCCACCACGCGATGCGTTATTTAAATGGCGAGCGCGCTCTGCTCGTGTCGCAAGGATCAGGAACATGTAGCCGAGCGGCATTGAAAGGAGCTCGAGGCACATCGCCACCGGGGCCGTGCGTTTTCGAAGAGGCAAAACCAGTGTCTGCGTTTCGCTACTACGTGTACATATTTGCTCGAGCATTGTAGTATCTCGTTCGCACTGTTAGATTCGTCGTTTTAGTAGCAACGCGATCGATAGATAGGTAGATTTCTGTTCCCTGTACACCGTTCCCGTTAGTTTCGCTCTTCTTTTTAATATGTGCTTACATACGCGTATATTTTTTCACACGATCTCTCTGAACGTTAGCACACCACGAGCCGTGGAAGTAAATGTAGCAAGCTCTATCGCGATCCTTCCAGGATGAACTATTTTCTCGATTATATGTGAATGAAAAATTCGTCTATTCTATTATCACAATCGCTCGGGATACGTTATCGTGCTCGCCAGCGAACGTGACCTCGTCAAAGACTGTGATACAATCGTAGTCTCTTGCAGGAGTGAAGTACAACGAAGAATAATTACAGATAAATCACTGATCAGGGAACCGGCGCTAGTCAGCGCACGGCTCTCGATCGTGAGCATATATTCCACGATATATATATATATGATGTTTGATATATATATATATATATATCAAACATCATCTATAAAGTCAGAAATTTTCACAAAGTTGGCTCTCGACTTTTCATTACCGCTCCCGAGTGTACGACAAACGCACAGACCCCCGAATCATTTTATTTTCCCTTCAATTTTTCTGCCAGCACTCTCTAAGAAACAACGTAGTGGAAATTCTGCGCGAAACTGATTACAGCGGAGTAACCTTGTGAAAATTTCTCCGTTTCAAGCGTTTTAATTGTATCTTTGCTGTAGAGACGTGTACCAAGTAAAACTGAGAGTATAGACTGATGAAAAAGAGTCGATGTTCTGCACCATAAATCGATGTTGATATATTTAAGATGAATGTAATTTAACGGTATAACGTGTCGAACACCTGATTTGCTCAACAAGAATTCGGGGATCCGAATGAGAGAAGAATACCGAAGTCGAGCTTATATTTCGCCAAGATATCAAGTCCTATCGAAGCCTAATACACTCTGTGTCAAATTTTTATCTAATAAGCTACAACCTAACTCCCGTGAATGTGATTGAATAATTTAATCTCACGTCGCGTACTTGCTCAATGCGAACACTCGCGAACATGAAAGTCCGTATCTCTGAATGAATACCGCGAACGAGTCGTCGGAGTAGCTAGTTGTAAGTAAATGGGTGTTTCATGTGATTCTGGATAGCCGTTTCGGAACCTTTATCGTATTAAAGATAAAAGTTTATTATAAATCTATGGTAACATACAACATATAAGTATACGATAGTATATAAAAGGACGAGTTACAAAAACAGTATGTATATTATATATAACTGTCGATGCATATTAAACTACATACAAGGAGTAATAATCTTAGCCGTTATTTCTCCACGTTTACTCGCCACTTGTATGCGGAGCACATAGAAATGTGTGGTGCATTAATCGGTCTGGTTATTCAAGGACACACCTTTCCCGGTCCACCTCTCTTTCAGCTCTACTTTCAGTCCTAGGTCCCTCAAAGCCGCCTTCACGTCACTCTCGATCTTAGGGCCGTGCTGCTGAAGGGCACTCGCCAACACGTCCTCTATACCATACGCGACAAACTCATTACACTCCGCTTTATTCCTCACCGACATGTTCCTGACGGCCCAAGCGGCTTGCTTCAAGACATTCACACTCTTATTGTAAGCTTTCATCGCGTCAATGATTACAAGCGGCGCTCCGCAATCGTAAAACACACCAGCGTTCGAGGGACACCTCAGTGTTAATGCGGAAATGCATGCAAGTCCAGCCGTGACTACGCACTCAGATTCCTGCGATAGAATCATTGTTTCAGAACATCCTCTTCTATGTACAAAAAGCTTAAATACCAAACGACGCGTATCACAAAGCAGCTTTCCTCAGCACGGCACACTTACTTTCATTCTACTTATAGCGGAGACGATCAGAGGGCCGCAGCCTGACGTTACAACGTGGGACTTCACGTCGTCGTTCCCAGCGAGGGCTTTCAGTAATTTCAATGCCTGCCAGTTTAGCTTCTCCGAGTCTGGATAATCGATCATAATGTCTATGACGAATTTCAGGCCTCCTGCGTCCTCTACCTCCTGACAGAACTCGTTCCTCACGATCAGAGCGGCTAAAGTTATCATTAAATCTCCCACGACCCCTTTGTCTTTCCTGAATCCTATTTTCAAGAAATGCGTCCATTAGAATCTTATAGATACTACTTCCACGCATGTGTACGAAGCTTATTTACTTGGCATCAACCCGGTGATAACATTGAGGGCTCCTTTCGCGATAGTGCTCGCATGCTCGTGAGCTTTCCCATATTCGTGCCTTATATCGTCGTCTAATACCAAAGCCCTGATCACGGCGCAGGCATCACGCAACTCAGGTCCAGTCGCTTCGTCGCGAATCAATATTTTCTTAAGTTTATTGAAAATGTCTGCATTGAAAATGCCTTGCCTATTAATCTCGTGCCTTATGCAACACTCTCTTATCCAGTGCAGAAGGTATTGTAACGTTGGAATGTCTGTATTTCTGTCTAAAATGCTGGCAAACGGAGTAATGTTTGAAACGGAAAGAATAATGATCTATTCTAGCGACTCATAATTATTTTTAGCTTCTTACTGTATTTGCAAAGCTATCCCCTCGTCATTTAACAAGTCTGGATTACCAGTCATCAATGAGGTAATGGTTTTCAATGCCGACCTTATTACCGTGCTATTATTAGGGCAAGATTTCATTAACTTTATCAAGGTATTGTAGCCTCCCTTCTTCCCCGCGTACACCCTACGCGCTATGTCTTTGTCTAACTCGTGTCTTAATTTGTCTAGTGTTTGAGGAACATTTTCATAATTCTTATCCTCTAGGGCTATATTTAATTGGCTCACATAAGATGCTATTAAGTCATTGTAGTCGCTGAGAACTAAATCTTTAATGACGTTGGTCAAGTCTACACCCTATAAAAATAGAGCTGATAAAAACAACCATGGCACAGTATCCACTTATGTAATGTGCTCTAGATTATTTGAATGTTAGAATCCTTTCGCATTAAACATTTCAATGTACACTTAATCGAACCTGCTACTGCTTCACATTTACAGTTAATTATGAATTATTGAAATAAGCTTATGAATTTTCACATAATATAGAAGTGGTAATGATTTTGAGACGAGAACGGCGCGAGCTTCTATCGAGAAATATAACTAACATTTTCACGAGCGAAAATATGTTTGACAGAACAATGGAGCCATAACTTGTCAAAATTGGGGCTCCAGAAATGCCAACGCACTGAATGACGATGAAACTTCGAAATATTTCGTACTTATAAATTGCGAGGGGGCAACGAGACAATGGTGATCAACGAAGCAACGATTTCCACTAATGTTTAAGTGAGAAAAGCAAAGGTAAACAAATTGGAGTACCTGCGCTTCGAATTGCTTTACAGCGTCTTCTATAGCTTCCTCGGGGGACATGGAGAATTGCTCGATATTTTCGTTAACGACTTCATCGTAGGTTTCCTGAGTAATCACGCGGACCATGATAACGCTGTTTCTTTGTTCACCGTGTCCTGAATCTCTATATTAGGAAGTGAATGCCTGTCTCGCGAGAACACGGTATGCCTCAGCCACGTGAGAGCAAAAAGACAAATGTCAATCGGACCGCGTTCTGGAAGCCACCTAACGAGACCTGAGCGGGGTGGGGAGAAACCTAGGGGCCCTAGCCGGCCATTTCTATATTCCCTAGATTCGCTACGTCACTTTTTCACACCATCTCCTTCGCTATCCCATTTCCCAAATACATTTTAATCATTTCCAGTAAAAGAAACGTGGAAGCGGCCATTAATTTGTTTACTCAGAGATTCTACTTGAATGTAAATTAAACTCCTTCTACACTACGCTACTGGATAGCGTATCCCGTGTTAAAGCCGTGTGTCGACTTGAAAATCCCGGCGCCATTTTAATCCGAGGAAGATTCTCACTGTACAGCGATAAATTTGAACGATAATAAAGGGAGATACGTACCGAATGAGTGTATGTATGAAAGTTGGAAATTATTATTTTAAATGAAATATGTAAGAAAAAATAAACGTACATAAAACAAGTAAGAAGTTCCACTTAACTTACAAGTAGCATATAAATGTTATTTCTACCTACCCGTGATATGTCAAATCTTCCCCTAATTCTTCTGCGCCACAAAACATACACGTCCTAATCATTTCCAGTTTACTTATTAATTTTTACAAGTAGTTAATTCTTGTTTGCTTTGGTTTGCACCCTTCACGACCACTACTTATTCGCGTCTGCTTCGCGTCGCTGTGTGACGTCACACTTGAGAATCTTCCTCGTATCAAAATGGCTTCTATTCGGCACAAGCCGCCTATCCTCGTTCACTATCCAGTAGTATATACAGATCAGTGAAATCTTATCGAAATTTTCCAGAAAGAAGTCTGATATGCTTCGACGCGAATAGGACAAAGAAAAGCGAGAATGAATTTTAAAATGTAGGTTTCTTATCATGATAAAGCATAAGCGATGGCTAATTGCAGCGCCCTCAGCTGCTTAGGCTGGCCTAACCGTGTTGGTTCGTGTCGCGACCAAGAGAAACAATTCTTTGTCACTTACCATTTCGCCTTTTCAAGATTTACTGTCGTTCGGTCGGCACGCGAAGCCCGAAAGGTCGAGGATCCGATGTGCCGAAACGCGAAGGTACTATTCTCCACGTTCAGTCGGCTCCCGTGAACCACGAATTGTCAACTCTCGCTCCTCATCATCCGCATCCCCTCCGATCGCTCCGAGACGTTGAGTTTCTCGCCCGTAGGAAGCCTAATCTTCCCTGGATCACTTATGGGCGTTGCGTTTCCCGATGTGCGAGAGACAGGCCCACCTATAATGCAGAAGTGAACGTTCCGCGTCATTAAGCACCGTGGCTTTCGCCCATTATTTACTCGACGCGCGTGTAAACTTCGCTTTGCAATTCATCGAAGGCGTGCAGTATATAATTTTTCTACACTCATAAAGTCGCCATGTGATCGGCACTAACTGCCGCGATAATCGTGAGTATGTACCACGGTGAGAGAGAATAATAAAAATATCCTAAAATCGCAATAATTCGGAGCCGCGTCACTGCTTGGGAATACGCGCACGATACACCCTTTCCCATTCCTTTTCCCTCGCTGAGAGTAGCACAAAATGCTATAAATAGCCCTCTATTAGTTATTCATCTTTTTAATAATCTACCATAGTCTTTTTTATGTAATACACTCTATATTATGCAGAGATTCAATGTGCCTTTAGGGCCAAAGCATACGAGGCATTCATTAAGGGAAATTAAAGTTCATTCGAGAACCACTGGATAGTTTAATGATAAGTGATTCGTCTGAAGTGGTCATGGGCTAATGGATCGGTATAAATAAAAAGCTCGTTCTCATTTGTTACAGGAATTGCATTACGCTATAGAAGGCGATCGTGGATATGAAACGGCGTGAAGTGAATATCCAAAGAAAAAAAGAGGTACATCCGAGCAGTGGATCTCCGCGAAAGAGATACAAGCAAAGAATGATAAAATCATAATGCATCACATTGTCGTGCACGTGCTAGTTATCATTGTGTTCATATCAAGTTACTTTGAATGATTTTGTGTGCTCAGAGAAGCTGACACTCGAAGGATCATCATAGTTCGTCATCATGTACATTGCTTTATACATGTATATATATATATAAAAGTTTATATATATTTACCGAGCAAGATTTTTTAAACATAATTCTATGTATACACGCAAGTAGCCTTAACCGAGAATTACTGTAAGTTTTTGATAATTGTGGTGCCGTTTGACGTAATCAGCAGGAGAATCAAATTAGTTCGGAGAAAGAATATAATACCTATATAGCGTTTCTCTATCTTTGGTAAAAAAAAAAGGTCAGTTTTGTAAACGATGCTCAAGCAACTGCGCTCGCTCTTGAATAGCGTACGTCGAATACCGAATAAGGATTCGTTCTGACACGATCAGTGGCCAGATGCGAAGCGAAGTGGAAGATGTTCTAAGCCCGTGGAATGGATGCGCAATGCTCAGGAGGGATTATGTTCTGTGATTATAGCGTTGTGCAAGATTACCCATGTTTACGTACCATGTACGACTGAGAAACGAATTCACTCTAATATATTTTTCCATGGAGAATGTTAATGCGACGGTTCTTTAATGAACTTCGGATAACACTATTTGAGAGGAAGGAGAAACGGTGCTCTTGCTTGTACGAGTGGCAGGAGAACTAAGAAGAAGACTTTGTACCGGTATAGACTTCTCTTCCCCGCTTAATTATTCAGGCATCTCGTTTTCAAGGATGCGAAATTCAAACCGATCGCTTTTTTCTTTCAGACGTTAAAGGTACACGCGAGGAATTCCTAATGCTGAGAGGAAACTTATCACCGTACTTAGACACTCACAACGAAGACGAGTCGTCTTACGTAACCCTCAGCAATGGGCCATACGGTATGTAATGATTCGGAGCTACTGCTAAAGCGCGGCATAGAGTACCACTGCTGATTCACCATTTCTTGTTACAGTATTTGTACCCGATTCAACAAGCACGAAACCCAGGAATAGTCATGCCCTGGTAGATGTATATTTTGTAACCCCTATACTTTGTAAACACTGTAAGTATCTCGTTACGAAGTCACGCGCGGTTTTTACGATGTAAGATCGCTTCGACTAAGCGTAATACTTTTTCGAACATTTCTTGTTGCAGGTGAAGATTATGTTTGGGGCACCGGAAAAGTGGGGGTCAAATGCAAAGGTGAGTGGTTGATACATATTCGCTGATGTCGATTAAGTTGCCGTTACAAATTATGTATTTCAAGATGTCTTACGTGATTATCGTTCGTATCGTACGTAGATCCTTAGAAACTCGCCCTCGCAAACACGAAACATTAAAAAACGCCGCGATTCGAACCGTGCCCGAGCCACCATTTCTAACTATGTACCGATAGTTCCAATAGCATCGAAACCGTATCGAAGCGATCGATGTCTCGAACGGTACGCCGTTCGTATTGGAAGGCGGGAAGTTTGTACCGACCGCGTAAAAAAAATTGGTTCAGATATGGTCGCCCTCTTCGAAGGTAAATCGTGCGTCCTGATAAAGCGCGGTGCATCCTCGTTCCCTGGATCACCGTCGAGGGCGACACTGTAGCATAGTAACACATGCATCCCGGTGATTTCAAGTGGCGTGCTATCGTGTCCCCCCCTTCACCTTACCTCTCGCTCGCTTCTAGCTCGGCCGGCACTCGGCAGTTTCTTTTCTGAAACTCCACAACCCTCTCCTGTCCCTCTTGCTCCCCACCACCGAGGCTTTGCCATCGTACGACCCAGGAACGTATCTACTCTCCACGAACGTTGCCACCGTCTCCGTTAAATTCGCAGGATTTTTAGAGCGCCCGTTCAGTTTCGATTCCATTACTCGGGGACTCGTTAAACGCCCAATCTCTCCAAGGTGTTTCTCTTCAGTGAAATCTCTATGCGATTCGAGTGTGGAAGCCTCTTTTATCGGTAAAATGAAAGAGCAGTTCGTTAAGACTCGACCTTCGCGAGAACGACTCTACGTCTATTGGCTCCCCCAATTCGGTCGATTATTGTCTTCGAGCGTTATTGTGTCATTCGTATCCCGGGAGGAAGTTTATTCTTCCTCCGTTGGTCGGCATCGGGAACCGTGGCGTTCCTTTCGATTCTTTCTGATGCGAATGCTCGTCACCATCGAGCCGTGCGACATCAGCGAGCCTCTAAGAGTAATCGTCCCGCGATAAGTCCGGCCTGTCCATGATAATTCGCGGATGTTCGGCGAGCGTATGCCGGATATAGCCGCGGCTCGTCTAAATACGTGGAAGATACAGAATTAGCGGGCAGAGGTAGCAGGAACTGTTCTTCGGTGTATATCCGTGTGTTGGGTCAGATATCGTACACCCGGCAACTGTGCAAACGAAATTACCCACGTTTCATTGGATTTTACGCTCGGGAAAAGGGAAACTCGCCGTTGTCGGCGCGTCGGTCACGTAGCCCCGGCGCTTTTTCGAATTCGAGGCAGATATACGCGATACGGTTGATGTAACATCGCTTACGTGCAGTAACGATCGTTCTGCACGGTGCTAGGCGAGCGTTTTACTTGCGGCGCGGTGGTCGGCGCGAGCCAACGAGGTCCCCCGCTTGTAATCCTTGAAAATCGGTGCGTTCGATTACGCTGGGGGACGTCTAACGATGCCGTTTGGAACAGCACGCGTACGTGACCGTGTTTCGCGTCGCGATGGAATCGATGATTCCCCTGTCATAGTGGCCGGACGAAAAGAAAAAGGAGCGCGAGCCTCGCGGCACGCTGGGAACGGGTTCTCTTTGTCCCTAAGACACGCTTTCGGACCCGCACCATTCCATGACCTACGCCCGACCCGATACACTTCCTCGCGGTTCTGATTCGGCCCAGCCGATTGCTGGCCCGTGAATACGATCGCCCTGAATCCTGCTTCAATCTTCATCCAGGGCGATCGGCCTCTCTGAAACTGGGTGTATTTCCTTCATCTTTCTCTTGCCCGTTGCTCGAGTCCGTGGTATATGCTCGTTACCCGAATGCTTTGGTGTACGAACGCTCCACTACTCGCACGTTTCGTTATGCAAATGGGGCACGTCTTTACAGGGCATCCCTTCTCTTATTCAAACAGTTTTTTTAGACGCGGAGCAGAACGATCTTCGCGTCTTCCATTCTTTTTACATGGATTTTTGTTTATTTTGCTGGAACGACAGGTAGAGGCAGATATTAAATAATCCACTGTAAAAAAAGAAAAAAATCAGCGGATCTCGGGAAGACGAAAGTGGACGATCATCTTGAGGTATAACCTCGTTAATTTGATACAAAAAGGAAACAGGAGTGAAAGTCTCTGCGGTCGCGTATTTATGGCAGCTACTAAGCGCAGGGGGAAAAAAAGAACGCAGACAGTAAAGAAGCAGGTTGAAAGAGTCGCGTTGAAGTGTATTCTCGTATGGTCTAAAAAAGAGGACTGTAGACGATGCTATTCATCTCGCGGAGATATTCCTCTTCTTCTTCAAACGAATCGTCGACTTTTATTCCCCTTGGTTGAAAAGGCGCGCGCTCCTCTCGAAACCGCGATGTCAAAGAAGTTGGTAGCTTTTGATTCTCCGTTCCTTCCTCGGCGCGAAACGGAATTTCGTTGACGCGGGCCGGCGATCGCGTGCTCCGCGGGCTGTAATCCGCCTCCGTGGGAAACTCCTCGGCGGGATTCTGCGGATTTTGCGCGAGAAAACGAGTGGCAAATTAATCCGTGGGAGAAATTGAAATCGCGCCTTTTCTTCCCCGCTATCGCCGGCAGAGATCTCGCGATGGCGCAAGCGTTCGACGACCATTCTTATATTTCCTCGCGGCTCGTCCGCGATTTAGGCACCGCGGTTTTCTTCGCGGATCGATCCGCTCCGTAAAATTAAACTCGTGCGTCACTCGTAATCGTCGCTTTCGAAATTCATCCGACCCTAGGGCCTGCCCCATCGCGGAAGGGGACCCGAGGAGCTTGCAAGCCCGCGGGTAATGTCTCCCTTGGAAGCGGGCCTCGAATTCGTAGAGGCGAGACACGAGAGAGACAGAGAGAGAGAGAGAGAGAGAGAGAGAGAGAGAGAGAGAGGACCGTCGGCGGGCGGAGTGGCTAGTGGAAGACCGGCACGAGCGTGAGACGTTAAAGGAGAGTGACGCCTAAGTGCGGTTCAACGACGCGTTTCACCTCTCTCGGCCGACAAAACGGGAGAAAACGATGAGGCACCGAGTTGTTTCGAAGGACAATCGAACGGGGTCAAAAGTCCTCCTGTTGCTACGTGAAACGAACGAGCGAAGCCATGGAAACGAGCTCGTCGCGCAAGCGCTTCGCCCTTCCGCCGCTTTCCCCCCTTTTTTCCTCGATTTCCGGCTTCCCCTGTGCCTCGCTGCTCCTCCTCCCTCCTCGGCGAGGCAGATGCACGAGGTTTTCCACTTTTTAGCCACGTCGAGCGACAGCCAGCCGCGGTGTACACGCTCTCTCTCTCTCTCTCTCTCTCTCTCTTCAGAGGCTCATCGATAGACGAGGGAAAGAATCTTTTCCTCGCCCGTTTCCGGCGCCGTCGCGGAAGCTTCGCTCTTGCGGATCCGCGCTCGAACCCGAGCGGTAACGTCTACGGCTCGTTGTTCGCTAGGTGCTCCGACCTTCCCTCCGCCTCCTCTGATTAGTATTCGATTCGTCTCCCAGCGAACGCACGGCACATTCTTATCGGCCGACCGAGCATTAGCTTCCGTGCTTCTTAGCTGGTAGCTTCGGTCGCATCGTTTCGCGGTGCACCTAGGGTGCGATTAGTGTTCCTGGTTTCTACATATTTTTTGTTTCTCGAGAAATCAGAAATGAGATCATATATTTCCTGAGAAATATCGAAAATTCTCGAGAAATTGAAAAATATATTGCAAAAAATTAATTTTTGGAATAATGTTGATAATATTTATGAAAAGCACACGAAAACTTTAACTAAATGATTATTCCTGTCTAATTTATACAAAACTTGTGTAGATGAAAAAATAGATATTAAATATAATTGGTAAATTTATTTATTTAATACATTTGTACAAAGCGAAACATTACTTTTTGGTTTTAATATTTATTTTTAAATAGCACAATGCGTCTAATGTAGCTTCAGCGAATCTGTTTCTTTTTTGTGGCAAAATCTGTCACTTTTATAGTTTGACGTTATATATATATAAAAAATGCGTCTTTTGACCGTTTTGGAAGAAATTCTGGATGATGCAAAAATTTTATACGGGATACAATAGTCTCATCCCCTCTTTTCTATATTTCTTCTTTATTAGCCACAAGAAACTCATTAGCTACTCAATTCAGTATACAATTTTTCTAAAATTTTAAATAAGAATTTAAGAGCTCCTTCAGCTGTTAATAATATCGAATCTTCTGTACTGTGATTTTCTATTGGAATTCATATAGGTTCTAATGTTATTAGTAAGATGTATTATAAATGGTAGATGTGTTTATACGTTCGCGATTAACTAGTAATACATTCATTTACGAAAATAAATGAGATTTATAATATTTCTCCTAGACTCAAGTTTCTCGAGAAATTATGGTGTTTCTCGAGAAATAAGAAATAAGCAATTATAAAATTTCTCGAGAAGGAACACTAGGTGCGATGCACTTTTGATAGCGCCGCGACGCCGGCGAACCTAAACGCTTCGTCACTCCCGCGTTTCGTAGCGCACTTGGACCTTGCCCCCTGTCTCGTCCAAATTTATCAGCAGACAGAGGCGCATCGCACAAGTGGCGCACCGAGATTTCGAAGGAATCCAATTCGTCGGTTTGCACGGGATGACGGATCAGAGTCGGGGCACAGATAAGTGTTCGTCGAACCGAGCCAGTCCGGCGTCCTCGAGCACTCCGTCGCTCGGCGAGTGCAGGCGTCGCTCGAGAAGATCGACGAACTGTAATAAAGTCGGTTGACGATAGACACGGGGGAAGGTCGGATGGAACATGGGAAAGCGTCTTTTCTGCGTTAGCCTCCCGACGCTGGGCCCGATGGCTGCCCCGTAGCCTGTGACCTTAATTGAATGATTTCGATCCGAACGACCTCGAAACCCCTCCGCGCCCGTCCCATTTACACGGCCCAGCCGTACGCACTTTGGCTGTTAAACGGAAGCCTCTGCTAGGCCGCTGGTACACGTGCATCGTCTGGTTAAATCACGCTGGAGTGCGTGCCAGTGGCTCGGGCGGGGGACAGTTTTCCAAACGAACTCTCGCAGTCTTCGTAAACGTAACGACGCCAAAGAGCGAACGCCCAGAGTGTCTCACAATCAGCGGAGGAGCGCAGGGACTTCCCAGTAAACTTCCTTCTCGGCTGAGAAGTTTGCCTTTCTCTCGGCTCGTTCTTTCATCTCACCGACGCCTAACAAATTGCCATTGTTTCCTGATAAACCTCTCGTCCTCTCTACTTCAGGCGAACGGTACGCGGAACCCTCGAGCAGGAAGGGGTATTACTTACGCGGAGGAGCATCGAGTCACGTAGAGTCCTTGATTCCCGGTAGATTCCCGGTAGATTCCGAGAACCCCGCGTCCTGGAGACGGTGACGCGGCGGCGAGGGGTCGGGAAACTCGGAAGTGAATTCCGCCGTGGAGAAAAGCGACGGTTGCCGATGTTACACGTAAGCCAGCGGCCCATAACGCGAGTCCTTCCGCGTGTGTAGAGCGCGGAGTGTAGAGCCGTAGCTCGACTCTCTCGAGAGCGCACCTACGTATGCCTACTCACGTATGTGCACCGGCTCTCGTACGCGAGCTCTTCATATCAGGTCGGTCGATTAAACTAAAATTAACTCGTCTACCTCGAGCGAGCGAGTTCCCTCTTTCGGTGCGGCTTCTCGCTCGTGCCGGCGTTTAGCCTCTGTCCGCCGCCGTCCTTACGCTTCTTTTCCACCTTGAATTTCGCAGCCGCTCGTTTCCTTCATGCGCGAGGCTCCCGCGCTCAAACGGGAGATTTCTTCTTTCGACCGGACTTCCAGCGGCCCCCTAAATAATTCCTCGCGTTTCCTCCCCCGTCCACGTCGCAGTTTTCCAACCGTGCAGTCCGCGCGTTGCCGTCTTTTTTCCTCTTTCGGAGCTGGAATTTCGCGTGCGAGAGAAAGGAGCGCTGCGCGAACGAGGTTCGGCAATTCTTCCAGGACTCCTAGATCCGCTCGCCTGTTTTCCACCAGGTTACTTTTACTCGACCAAGGATGGTCCTTCCATCCACCGTCGCTCTCGATTTCTTCTTCGAATCGGCCGGGCTCTTCTGCACGCTAGCTCACGGAAATTGATGGATGGAGGAGAGACACGTTGCCCGGTCGCTTTTAATAAACCTCGTGCAACGGCCCGCGCGCATACATAAGTTTCGATCGCTCTCGAGCGCCCGCCCGCCCGCCCGCCTTCTCTCTTTCTTCGCGTACGCCTCCGTCGGTCTCAGCTCGAAGAGATTCATTCATCATTCCTTTGTTCCGATTTTTCGTACGCTTCCAGGGATCCTGGCGCATAACCGATTTACGGCGCCATACATATTTATGAGCCGAATATTTGTGTATTGCCCCGGCCCGGAGTTATTCAGGCGGTGTGTTCCAGTGAGTCGCGGAAGTCGCGTGTAGAACGAGGAGACCCCTCCGTCTGTCTTTTTGCCACGGACAGCCGAAGAAATCCTAGCTGCCAGTATGCCAGCGTAGACGTATCTTCTTGCGACGACCTTCGCGCGGCAGCTCGCAAAAATTAATATATTTAAATTGGCCGGGGGGGGGGGGGAGGGGGGAGGTATAAATAAGTGTCTCGCCAGCGTTATCTGATTTCTCCGGATAACTCGATGCGCCGGAATCCAGGCGGCGCTCGTTTCCCCGTTCGCGAATCACGTTGCCCCGCGGAATCGAATGGGATAGTTCCTCGGCTCGTCTAAACGAATTACGCTCGGGAATAATGGAGCGTTCCCGTGCCGTACCGATCCCCGACGCGTCTCTCTCGTGCAGCATGCAAATAGCGGACCGGCGAGGAAGGGCGGAGGGACGGGGATGGGAAGGAAGGGAATCGGACCAGGCACGGCGGTTCTTTTCTCGGGCACGATATCGCGTGTCGTCGCGGATGCATTCCCGTTTCCGATTAGGCCGCGGGCCGCGTTTCGGGGGGAGCGTTACACACAGCCGGGATTCACGCAATGGAGCTGCATTGATTCGCAGATATAGAGGCCTCCACCCCAGGCCCAGGGCGGAGGTCATGGGTAATGGAGTGCACCGTCACGTTGCTATGGGAAATTCGGGATTCCCCGGGTAAAGGATGGAAGCCGGTGCCGGAGCGGAGCGGGACGTGCTCCACGGGCAATCGGGGGTTGCGGTCGCACGATCCTTCTCGTTCAATTAAAACCACCGCCTCTCTGCGCCTCGTTGATCTAGAAAAAAGAGCGCACAGGGAGGCGAGGAATGCCCAGTCAGTCCGCGAACGTAGAATATCGCGGGCCAGCTCGCGCGTCGCGATCCACCCCGACGCACAGTGCGGCACTTGAATGGGGACTTGGGACAAAAATAAAAGAATAAACACAATCCGGTAATAATTCACAGTTTTATATTAAAAATTGTTCTATGTAAGTTTTGTTGCATAAAGATAGTAATAATAATGACAATTATATTAAAATATAGTAAAATAATAAGAGGCAATATTAGTATTAACAAAACACTAAAAAACATTTCTAAAAAACATATAAATAATAGATAATTTTATTGATTTTGTCTTCAACTAAATCGCAATTACGAATAGATTTCCCTAAAAGAAAGGTAAATTACATTCAGTGTAGCAGTTTGTAGCAGAAAAGAGATAGTTGCACTTCTAAAAACCTTATTTTTCACGTTTTTCTGAAAAGCTGTCAACTACTGGTACCTTTACCCTATATTTTAAATAGATGAAAATTGAACGTTGATTATTATGATTTTTGTCCATTACGTGCCGTACTGTTCGACGACGCCACGCGATTCCATCCCGGCGATTTTCCGCTCTTCGATTACATCGGCCGCTAATTATCACCGTCGACGCACCCGCAATTTCGCCGATTGCGTAACGCTCCGCTGTAACTAGTCTCATTACCGAGAATCCTCCGCCTACGCCGTGTCCCTGTGTCATTGCTCGCGGTTCCACCGATCGAGATCGAGCGACGGAGGCAGGGGATCTCTCTATTCTCCCGGACTGAATCATATTTAAAGGTATCTCTGTTCCGAATTTCCCACGCGGGCGCGCCTAGCGGGGAGAAAATCGTCCCGACAGCGGCACGCGGATCTTTACGAATTCATTTACGCGGTTACGTAAGCCCCCACTGTTCGTCGCCGGTAGAGTGGACGGTAGCGGCCGTCGATCGGTCGCTTCTCCGGGTGTGTTGGAGCGAGCGCGGTCGCGCACTCGGGACGGGAATTAATTTGCACGTCAGTCCTTTTGATAGGCGCGCACGGCCGCGAGACGCACGAAAGTATCGCCGGCAAAGAGCGGAATAAAAACGAGCTGGCTCGTATTATACGGGCGCACCCGACCGTGTCTTCGTCACGTTGTCGTATTTAAACATTGACGGAAGCAAAAGGGGGAGCGCTGCGTTATACGAGCGGCGACACCAGGCCGATTTTATAACCGCGACGGGACTCGTTTTTTTTTCCTTTCCATCCCTCGCACGGGGCGGTGCACGGCGCTGAACCGAGCCTTGCCCCGTCTATCGCCGCGGGAAAAAGTCAAGTGCTCGTCGCGAACGAGTGCCGACACTCTCGCATATTTACCTTCAATAAAAAATCCTCCCTATCGCGCGATAACCATTCGCCGAGCGCTCCCGAATAACCGATACCGTCCACCTTCCGTCGGCCAAGTACACCGGCACTTATTGTTATCTCGATGTCCATTTAAACGCTCCTTCCTTCTCTCTATTTGCATCGCCGTGCGTGTCGGCGGACGAGATCGCAAGACCCAAGCGTTAGGGTCCTTTTTATCGCGTGTCTGCGCGCGCGTGACCAAGACGATCCATGGATCGCTTCCGTCGTTCGTCGACCCCCGCGCAACAGCATTGCGAGGACCCTTTAAACTAAAGCAGCAGGGAGAAAGCGGCAGAATTTTCCTTGGATCACGGTGCGCGACTGGCCGGCACTCGAGCAGCGGTTAGTTGAAAGTTATCAAGCAAGGCTCGCGCAACCGAGATATTTAATAACGCGGGGAGCGCGCGTGAAAAGCGTGCCGCGCCTCTTTCGACCTGATTTAAAGCATACCTCCGTGCGCGCCGAAAGGAAACGCGTTTCTCGCCGCGATCGCGGCGGCGAATATCTAGGAACTCGCGGCGTTGTTCGATTGCCCTCGCGATATGCAGGGTAACTCGGGGTAGTATGCCACAGTTAACTTTGAAGCAAGATATCTCGCAAGGATAAGTAGATACAGGGAGAAAGATAAAATCATATGAAAGTGTAACATAGTTTTAATGGATGTGTGAGAGTTTATAAAATTCGTTTGTTAGCATACTTTATCATAATCTATTGATTTTTTGTAGAACTGTTCACACGAATGTATAATCTGCATTCTAGTTACAGTGTGAAATTAGATCAAGAGTAGGAATGGGACTGATACCGTATCGACACATATCGATACCGTTCTACAAATTTCGATCTGGTATTGATACATATCACAGTCAAAGGTATCAAGAGGAATCGATGCTTCTTTGATACTTACATATGCGAATGCATCGATACCTGTTCGATACCTACACACAAATATCGATACCTATTTGATACCTATACGAGAATATCGATACCAGTTCGATACCTACGCGTAAATATTGAGATCTATTTGATACATTCCTGAAAATGTCGAGATCTATTTGATATCTACTTGAAAATATGTATATAATACCTGCTGCATGCCTGTACGAAAGTATCGATTTCGATTTATTTTCAAGTAGATATCAAATAGTTATCATACCAGGTTTGCCATCTGATCACAGTATTATCAAATAAATAACGATAATTTCGAACAGTATAAAAAAAGTATCGATAATTTCGTAAGGTATCAAACGAGTATCAATAATTTCGTAACGTATCAAACGAGTATCAATAATTTCGTAACGTGTCAAACGAATATCGATACTTTCGGAAAGTATCAAACCGGTTATGATTCGGTATAGTATTGATATGGTATCGGTTGAAGAAGAATCGGTATCGATAATTGATACCAAGTACACAAAATTTCGATGCGTATCGATATTTCCTATTGAGTACTTTGGTATCGAATTGATTGAATATCATCAACAGTATTGGTATCAGTCCCATCACTGATCAAGACGATACTTTTATAACTTACCAGGATTTACTGAAAATAAAAGAAGGTAAAAGCGAAAATCTATTGTCGTCTTAGCAGTTACACTAAATTGAATGGGAATAGTGCAAATGTTAAGCCATCTGCGCATTATTTAAACAATTATTGAGAAGTGGCATATTATCTGCGGTGGCATATTACCTCGAGTTACCCTATCTCTAACCTGGCAGTCAAGAATCCTCGTAAAACCTTTACATTTTTCATCGCACCCTCTCGGCCGTTCAGAGCGTGCCAAGGAAATCCAGTGAGTCGAGAGTGTCGAGACGCACTCGCGTCTGATTCTACTGTCCCGTTCCGCCGCGTCTGATTCTACTGTCCCGTTCCGCCGCGTCTGATTCTACTGTTCCATTCCGCCGTATGTATTTACATGCGCACGTAGGACCGGTAACTTCCCGGGCCGGCTGTCTATTAGCGTCTTCGTTCTACTCGATCCAGCGCCGTCCCGTCGCAGTGCGCGTCGCGACAGAGCTGGACGAGAGGATAGACACGTCGTCGTCGCTGCGAATCCCCTGCGAGACAGCGATTCTGTTGCTAGTACAGCGGATACTGTCAGCGCGTGACGGACGACTACAATTTAATCCGAACCCCTTGAAAAGCCTGAAAGGGTCCCATCAATTGGCTTTCCAGCGGGAAATCGATCGGTCTTACCGCGTTGAAACAGGGCGAAGGGTCGGCCGGAGGGGTGGTCGATGGTACCTGTGACCTTGAACAGGACACCCCCCCAGCAAGGCAGGGCGCATGCGTGGCCGGATTCGATCATCCTACGTCCGGGGATCCTTGTATCGTGCCACCACCCTCCCTCCAGCCTCTCCCAACCTCCACCTTTCCACCCCTATTCCCGCCTGGTTACCTTGGAAAGTCGCTTTTCACTTTCACGTCCCTTTCTTCCCTTTCAAGTACGTCCGCGCGGCCCTTTCATGTGACTCGAGCACCGCAGGCCCTTGGTGCGCGCGAGAGCACGTGCGTACGCACTCGACGCGACGGTATCGCGCGCGTAGGGCTCTCGCGATAAGAGGGCCGAGCGAAGGCCGATCGTAAAGAAGGAAATCTGATTCCGCTGGCCCCGTCAGCATTGACATTTACGACACACGGAGAAGAAAGGGCTAGGGGCGTTTCGACTCCGTTCCCTCCCCCTTGCCGCTTTCCCGCCGGGCTTCGATGTGGTCGGGGAGAGATGATTTCTTTCGGCGGACGAAATTTCGCCCGTTGAATTTCGGTGGGGTTCGAGGCGGTCCACTCGATTCGCTTTATTGCCGGCTTTATCTTTAACGCGTTCGGGACCAATGGAGCCTCTATCCGCCATCCGGATCTTCGAATCGTCCCAAGGATCTACGCGCGACACGAACGATCATCGTTAAAATGGGGATCGACTGTATATTTTTCGGCTGCGATAATCTCCCACGCCGAGGGGATCGGTCCAGCTCGATTTAGTCACGAACGATAGCAGCGTCGCATTCGGGCCGGTATCTTCTCGCTGGAGCGTGACTTTTATATCAGCCATTCGACGCCGCGATCTTTTATTCCATCGCGCTTAGGCGGCCGCGGATGCGCGTCTGCTCTGCTAGACTTTATCGCGGCCGGCCCCAGATAAGAGTAATCCCTAGTCGGCGTGACGATTGCGATTCGTAATGGTGACTGTTAATTGATTTCGGGAATAAGAGCCGAGCCGTCGCTTGTGCGCAAATTTCAGGCTATCTGGTGTTTACGCGATTGGAGCCGTCAACCTCTGCCACCAATCGCGCGATACGTATAATTTTCGATAGTGGTAAAGCCCGCTCGGCCGTGTCGTTCGCGGGCAGATTACGTAAAATGAAGCGCGTCGGTTCGAAGCTGCTGGCGGCCGGCTTGCGAAAGGAAGCCGGTGGATATTCGAAGCGTGAGAAGGTTAGCGGCGGCCGAGCCGCGGATGGTGTATGGACGTGAAATTTCCACGAAGCAGCTCGGATCGGTACGCGAGGCCCGGCGGTCGCTATGCACGGCGGTGGCTCGCGTAAAGGCCACGGAAACGACCGAGAGGAGGCGGAAGGGGCCGAGGCGAAGCGCCGACGGTCGAGCACGAGCAACCCTCGGCAGGCTGCGACTGCTATGGCTATTGACCGAACTTGGCGGACCGGCCGGTCAGCTGTGCGCCGAGCCGCCGGAGAAGATATTCCCTCTGGCAGGAAATCGTCCGCGTAGACGTAGACGTAGACGCTCGCAGCCAACGGCGACGTGGGATCGATGGGGAATTGAGCGGGAGCGTCGCTGGCGAGGAGAGAAGTTGCTGCGCCTCGGCAATGATCGGCGAAGGTGGAAAGCCGGCGGTATAGGAAGAGGCAGAGAAGAGCCGGTGAGTCCACGTCAAGTTTACACGGTACGCGGCCGGCTGGCTGGCTGGCTTCCGATGCACGGGCGGAATTAGTGGTGTTCGTTTTCGGGTGCGTTCAGCGATCGAAGACACTGGCCTCTCGTCGGCTGGACGAGTGAAAGCCGAAAACCTGGGGACTGTTCTCTCGGTGTGCTGCACACCGTGTGAAAGATAAAGTCAGTGGAAGTAGTAGGAGGACGGTACGGGTCAGACAGAGGGGGACAAGAGAGAGAGAGAGAGAGAGGGGGGGAGAGAAAAAGAGAAAGAAGTTGGAGACTTGGCTCACGGCTGGCAGTCGGCATGTAGACCGGCTGTGCACAGCCAGCGGAGAGAAGGAGAGGAAAGAGAAGGTGAGAAGGTGAGAAGACCGAGGCAGTGTGCGGGAGGAAGAAGGGAAGGCCGCGGAGAGGGAGGACAAGAGATAGAGCGAGATAGGTGGAGAGGGACAGCGACAGCGTGTGCGGACGTGAAGAGTGAAGGAACGACAGCGGTAGAGGAAGGATAGAGAGGGACTATAAGCATGGGGGGAAAGAGATAGACGGATAGATAGAGGTGTCGTGCACGTATGTGCGGAAAGTGACGTGTGTGTGCAGGTGTGCGCGTGGTGCAGGCCGCCGGTGCAAAAAGTGCAGTGCCCAGTGGACTTTTCCATCCCGTGGCCAGGAGGTGCGTGCGCTGCTTCGCCGAGTGGGCACGTATGCACCCGGTGTTCCGGTCTCGGCCGATCGGAGAGCGTACCGGAAGGACAAGAGGACAAGAGGACAGTAGTTTTGGTAGCGCGCTCCCACCGCGTCGGATACTCTGGTGACCGGGGAACGTACGATCCAAGTGTGCCGGGGCACTTCGCTGCCGGTGTCAGAACCAAAGAAGAATGGAAAGAAACGGCAACACCGTCTAGAGGTGGCTGAGAAGGCTAGAGGAACGAGGAGAGAGACCCTTTGCCTCGGTATCGGCAGGGCTCGCTGGCCAGCGCAAGTGGAAAGGGAAGGATACATGCGTGGCGAGAGGGGGAACGAGAAAATAGAGTCGTCCGTGCGCAGCCGGTCTGCTTTACCGGCGGAGCCGCCGACTCGACGTCGGTAAAGTGTCTCCACCAAGTGACCCGTCGAGGAAGGAAGAAACGCGAACGCAACCGAGGGAGACGCACCAGTCGCGGATTTCTAGTGGTCGCGATAAGGGCGATCGCGGCTGCGTTCCCGTCTCGTGATCGATAATCTGTGCGCGGATCCTTCGAACCCAACACCACCGATCATCTGTGCGGTTTCATCGATCGCCGCGAAGGACACGCACGGGTACACGCGGTCCCGAACCCCTTTTTCCACCGCGGATCGGTCGATTTTATCGCGAGAGGCTTTCCCACTCGGCCAGCGACGTCGGTGACTATCGTGGACATCGCGAGACATCGGGCGAGCACGTTTCCAAGGCGGCAAATTCGCCTGCCATCCCGTCACGGTAACTCGAGAACTGCTTTTTAACGAGTCGATTATTTCGTCGCGCTACGGCGGCACGAGCGAAGGTTACCGGCGACCCGATGCACCGGAAGGCCGAGCGTATCGGCGACCAGCAGGATAAACGTCGAAACGTTTAAACGTTTAAGCCAGAGGTGCGCGCACGTCTCTTTCAGTCGCGGGGGATCGATCGATCGATCAGTTGGATCTCTCGGAGCGCGTGCACGACCGGAGCAGCCCGTTCGACCGCATTGGTGAAAATCCGATCTAATCGAAGAGGGGAACCGCTTCGGAGGATACCTTGGAGTCGACTCCCTGTCGATGTGCCACGAGGAGGAGGATACAGGGCCGCGCGCGGGACTACGTTGAAAATCGTTCGGTGTCGGTGCTCGACGAAACCGGTTTCGTTCAGGCTCGGCGAATCTCGGCGTTCATACAAAGGTCGTGTGTGCGCGCACGGGAACGAGCCTGCGAGAGAGCCAGAGAGAGAGAGCCAAAGAGAGAGAGAGAGAGAGAGAGAGAGCCAGAGAGAGAGAGAGAGAGAGAGAGAGGGCGGAGGGGCCGGGGACAGGAACAGCAGCAGCATGCGGTAGGAGTGAGATTTATGGAAAACGAATTTACACGAGGTCACACCCACGGGAACGACTCTTTCTCTCGCTCTTTTTTCTCTCTTCTCTCTTTATCTCGGCGATCCCCTGCTATCCGTCTATTTCCACTTCGATCGAGTTAAACGCGCTACGGAATCGCTGGGATCGCCTCGAGGAAGGACGGAGAGGGATTCCCGCTGAATTTTAACAAACCATGTCTCTCTCTCTCTCTCGCTGCTGCTCTCGCTCGCTCTTGGCCGCCGCTGCCTCTCTCTCTCTCTGAAACACCGAATGGAATCTTTTCCTCGGGAACGTATCGAGGCCTGATTGATAAGTTAACCATCGGACGCTGCGCGACAGCTGATTGGTAATTAACGATGCGGCGATTAGGAGGGCCGATTCGGAGCGACTGAAAGCATCGGCCGGCTCGAACGAATTCCCACATTCCGCGGGCCGAAAGAAAGTGGCCGCAAGTGGTGGTGGAGAGGAGAGTGTGTCGGTGTCGGTGATACGCGAGTGACCTTGCGACGCTCGACCAGCGGAGCGATCACGTTTTTAGCGTGCGAGAGTCGTTCGGTGTCGCGCGAGATCACCGCCCAGCGGTCCGTAGCCTGGACAGTGGGCGCGTATTATCCTCGGGGGGGACGAAGCCGGGGACGAGGACGATGAAGGGCGACTCGCGGTGCCCGAGGGCGGCTCAGGACTCGCCGGAAAGCAACAGCAGCAGCAGCAACCAGATCTCTCGGCTGAGCAAGACCTAGTGGTCCACTTGGCTAGTGGTCCGTGGACGCGAGGTTTGATGATCGTGAGCGATGAAGCGGGCGAAGAGCGCATCCGCCGCAGCTGCGACCGCTGGCTCGCAGGTGCAGCAGCCCGCGGTCGGCTTACAGAGCAGGATATCCGATCTCCTTAGCCCTGTCGGCGGCGAGGAACGCGAGAAGATCGCCGGGACCAAGCCCAGGATAGAGAAGACGAAAGCGTCGTCGGCCAAGAGGAACGATGACACCGTTAAGGCCAAGTCCACGGCCATGTCCCCGCTGCTAGCCGTCGACGAGGACAATTACATGCTGCGAAAGGGCGCCGGGACGACGAGCGCCGCGGCCGTGGTGGCCTCGACGTCCTCATCGTCCACCTCGTCCGCGACGATCACGCCGCAGGCAACTCCCGTCGTCACAAGCCTGCAGCCGCGTCGGGAGCGGAGGCTGGTCCTGCAGCCTCCGACGCGCACCTTTCTGCCCAACGGCGCCACCGCGAATGGCATCTACAGCGACGGTCAGGCGATCTCTCCTCCGGGCTGCGTCAGCTCCCCCGTCGCCAGTTACTCGAACGAGACTCTGATCCCAGAATCGACCAGGCTGAAGGGAAACCTCGCGTTATCCGCGGCCAGACGGTCAGCCGCTGGCCAGCAGATCCACCCTGGCTGCAATGTCGCCTCCCTGACGAACGCCAGCCTCAGCGTCAAGCACGTGATCGCCAGATTCGAGCTGCTGATGAACTTACGGCCGCGGGGGCAGGGCGCGCTGTCCCCGTGGCACGCGGAACCCCAGATCAAGGGGCGGAACGGCGAACAGGCGACCCGAGAACAGGAACAGCTATCGAACGAGAGTGCTCCGTGCGCGAGGCTCGTGTCCCTTCATTCGTACGTGTGCTGGTGCGAGTGCGACGCGAGGCTGCAGCTGCAGCACCAGATCGCCGGTAGTCGCGGCGGAGTGGCAGAGGGCGGCGCGGATTCCAATTCAATCGGTCACGGGGGCTCGGGTGGTGGTGGTGGTGGTGGTGGTGGTAGCGGCAGCGGGCAGCGCACCCTTTTCAAGGGCAAAGGAGGCAAGGGAGGTGCCGAGCTGACTGCCGCGTCCGATGGAACGCGCGTTACCGTACTCACCCCTAATACGTGCTGTTGCATGTGCGGTTCTCTATGCTCCGCAGAGTGCCATGCGTGCTTCCACATGGTCTGCGCGGACTACAGCGGGGAGCACCTCTGCCAGTGGAGTAGCAAGGGTCACGCGCTACCGGGCCAGGTTTTCGACAAGGACAAGGTCAGTACCATCGCCCGTTTCTCTGCTCCGCGAATTCCTCCGTTTCTACTACGCAGCCAGTCTGGCTTCGCCGTCCGTCTTCAATCGCCACGCGCGCGTTATTCGAGTATAAAGATTCTATTAACTTTTCGTGGCCCTCGAAAGCCCCGACGAGTCTTCTGATTCCACGTGCCACGTTTTGGCGACAGAAAGACCTGCTTGCACGTAACTCGTGAAGCTCGTGAGACGCTCGTCGCACAGTGGGGAAATTTTGCGATTTTATGGCCAAAACCACACACATACATTTTTCAATTCGACAAAATAAAGGCGAATGTCAATTGAAGAACTAATATTAGCACCAAATGCCTCCAATTTTGCTGTTGAATGTTTTAATACATAGCTCGCGTAGACTCTCAAATAGTTATGTTCTTGTGAGGTTAGAACGATCGCAAAGAATTAATCTAGATTTTCGAGTTACTTCAAACATTTATATTGTATTATCCAAAGTTCCGAAAATAATTTCAAGGCATGGATTCAATTCCTGATGGTGCGTAAGATATCTTTTTGTCCTCAAAATAATTGATTTTCATTCCTTTTTTACGTTGAACTATTTTGATTCTATAAATGCAATTACTAATTGCTAATAGTTGCTAATCTTGTAATTATATGCATTTCTTTAAACACGATCCAGTGTGTCTTGTATAGCATACGGCATAACTGTGACCGAGACTGGTTTACACGTTATACATTACAAACCTTTTTATTCTTTTTTAAACGATTTCATTCAGCTTTGATCCTCTGGTTGATTATTTGTATTAATAGATTTCATGTTCTTTTACAAGTAATATCAAGTGGTTACGCAGTAGATGTTAAAAAATTTCAAATATGTGCTGTAGAAACGGCAAAATTATTTGTTGCATTATATCCTTGGTACATGATGCCTACTACTGTGCATACAATTTTAACAGCTTTGTACAAATTGTACAGCTTTCGGAGGAAGCTCAAGAAGCACGGAATAAGGATATTAAAAAGTACCGACAACCTTTTTCTCGAAAATGCTCAAGAGAAAAAACTATGGAGGATGTTTTCAATTGGCTTCTATTATCGTCAAATCCACTAATTAGTAATTTAAGAAAACTTCTCGATAAAAAATTAAAAAGCTTGTCACCAGAAGCGATAACCCTTCTTCTATGCCCTGCTGCACTGTAGCAGAAGCATGCCCTGACAAAGAAAAAGGGCATGTAATTTCATAGGCTTATGTGTATAAATGTAAATAATAAAAAAATCTTTATCGTTCGTAATTTTTGTAAGTGCTGTTTTTCGGATAATTTATTTCCTCATACATCAGAACGTAAAAGTGGCGAATTTTATATATTAAAAATAAGTTTTCGGGTTTTCACCACGAAGATGGATATAGTTCTTCAATTGACATTTGCATTAATTTTGTCAAATTCGAAAATTTCATTTCTGTGGTTTTGGCAATAAATTCGCAAAATTTCCCCACTGTGCGTCGTTTAGGAAGCCGGCGTTCTTTGCTTTCCACCATCGACTTCGCCTGGTCCTCGACGCGAGCAAGGTCGGAGCGATGACTTAATCGCTTTACGCCCCTCCTCGAGCGGTACCGAAAGATCGTAAATCAATTTCTATCAAGATGGAATTAATTTCCTCCTCGTCGAGCTTACCTTCCGCGGTCCTGCGATAGGTGTCGCTTCGAAAGGAAAGGAGAAGGAAATAAAGTCAAAGTTTATGATGCAGAACAACAGAAACGCGACCAGGTAACAACGCGTCTGTGCGGAAAATTGTTTAGTATATTCCTGTTACTCGACCGCGGAGGTGAACCGACTGGTTCGACGACTGAATTTATCACTGTTTTTGCCGATTTACATAAACCGCGGGCACGCTCCTTCCGCCCCGCGTTTCCAAGCATATGGAAATCTGCACGCGTTCTCCGGCATCCTTTTACACGCCTGAGCTATTCGGAACATGACTTTGTACACAAACACTAGACGGGCTTCGTTATCAGAGCAAAACCTGCTACGAGTCCCGATGGCGTAACGACGCCCCGCATAAAATTTAGGGAAATAAACGTGTCGCACGCCTGCTATCTCTCTCGATCGAGCATCTATTCCCGTAGTAGCGCGTGGGACTTCACGGCTGAGTGTATCCTTATCTCTCACCGACAAATTAGACGGTGAAAACTTATCTACGACTTTCCACGTGGACTTGAGAGACGTTAACGGCGATTAGACTCGATCCAATCATCGGGTCGTTGTAGAATTCTTGTATAGATATTTGTAACGTAAGAAGGAGTTCTTAAGTGCGCGATGCTGGTATCAGCATCACCTTCCTTGTTTATGGAAACAAAAGTCTCGAACCCTTCTTGCTGGTATGATCGGTTACGCAACTTGGGAGCAAGGGGAGACGGACAGTCTGCTGTCAGACGCACCTCGAGCCCAGCATTGCAGGAACTGCATCTCTATGATTCCTCGTACGTGTTCCGGTAGCCTTCTTGCGAGAGATCCTCACATTAATATCATCCTCGTTAGCACAATTTCAGCTAAATTGTTGTTCACGATCCCTCGATTATACTAAAGTTTATTCCGTTGAGGAGTATAATAATTCAGAATATCTTTTAAAATTACTGAAGCATCTTGTAGATAGCCAGTTGAAACTCGTATCAGCGAAGATTCTCCTGCGTCTTCCATGTTATCGTCGAGCCACATCAATAACATTCAATATACAATCCAAGTTCGATCCCATTTGGCGGACGTGTTTCTAATTCGCAGTTTGAGCTCTGCCACGTTCCCTCGGGCTTAAACGGCCGTTGGGTTTCCACGTTCCCGTGATTCGCCGAACGACTCGACAGGGTAGGAAGAAAATTCCACGTCGCGCTCTGGTTTCGAAACGATCCGAGCGAATATTCGCGGGAGATCGGCTCGAGTTTCCTCCGGAGGAGGCGATAAAGAGTACGGCCCCCTTATCTTGCTGGTGTCGTCACGATCGTAGACTTAAGGTTACGAGAGAAGGTTACGTTTTCTTTTCCCCTTCGTTTTTACGCTTTCGCTTTGTCGAGCGATACACCGCTCGGCATTGCTCTCACACTTACGCGCGGCTCGTCCTCTTTCCACGGTGTCGGTGCTATCTAATCGGAGTTTCTGGTCGCGTGTTGGACAACGCCGAGCCGCCGCTCGGCCGCCAGCAGCATCCGCCGAATCGAGAAGCATGTCCGCGCATCTGGGGGATAACGATACGCCAGGAATCCGAGCGCGGTGATTGAGGCGGCCCGGGCATGCACGTCGCGGCCTCCAGAAGGATGACGAAAGGTGAGGAGTAGCCGTGGCTGCACGGGCTCGCCGTGTCTGGCCATGAGACGGATTAATCTACTTGCCTCGGAGCTACATTGTCCCGTCGGATGCGTAGCGATAAGGAACCGGAGGAACAGGAGGTCCCTTCGCAAGGTTACGAAACATTCTCAACAGCGCTCGTTGATGTTACCCAGGAATGTTCCGGGACGAGTCCACCAATTGGAGTAGGTCGGAAAGCAAAGAAGTCGGTCGCCCGGAGTTATTCATTCTGTTTACACACGGCTCTATCCGCGTGCGAACCTCTAAAACGGCGAACGCGTCATCGTTACGCAATTTCCAGCCGCGAAAACGGCGATTAATCATATCGACGTGCACTCGCTCGTGGACCGTGCGGGAGAGCCTTCGCCGTTTATTGCTAGTTTTCGCGGTGCACCCAAACGTCACCGCGATCCCTATCTCTGCGATGGTAACTTATGCTTTCAACAGCCGTTGACAGAGTGGACATCCCAAAACGTGGTCGAATGGATGGCTGCCCTAAATCTCTACCGCTACGTGGACGTGTTCAAGTCGAAGGACATCAAGGGCAGCGATCTGCCTTTCCTGGACTGCGAGAAGCTCATGGTGAGTCCGCGTTACGCGCGCATCTTTCTTCACCGCGATGATCCTTGCGTCGCTCCTTACCAATCCCTTCTCTCCGATAAGAGATCGCGCAGCATTTAAAGCTTGATAAAGCGTGGCGAGATCCACGACGAAGGCGAAAGGAGGACCGGTCGACCGTCGATTTTTCGTTGGTTCGGGCGCCGAGGGGGGAACGGGTCGCGAGCGGGATCGGCTGCGGTGGGAGATCGAAAATTCTTTGGCTAGTACTCAAAGGCGATGACCTCGAGTCGAGAGTATCTGGACGACGTTTTCCTTGGCCCGTTGACCCTGTAATTGCCTCCGTGTAGCGTCCGCTGTACGCCACAGTCGGCGCTTTATCGTGCCCTCTTCCTCTCCTCCCTGCCCCTCTCTTCCTATTTCTTTCTCTGCAACGAAATTTTTCATCGCTTATCGCGAGCACTTGGCGGCTACTTTCGGCCCTATCTCCGCGAAAGGATTTTCTTCCCGTTATCTGTCGGCACCGGCACGCGGAATCTCCAAGCACTCGAACACGTCGCGTCGCGTCGCACGGCCACTTCAGCTCCCTCTTCGGGCTCGAACCGCCCGCCTTGTCAGGTATCCTTTCCCCCCCGCAGTTAAATAAATCAGCGCTCGCCCGATGGAATAACAATCGAACGCGGGAGACGGAATTTAATAAGAAGAAGCTTGCCTGTTATTTTTCATCTCGCCTTATCTTTCTTACGAGGATAGTGTCCCGTTGCCGCGCGGCCGCTAGAGTCCTGCGAGGATCTTTCAGAAATTTAGTCGCGACGCGTCTCGCTGGGCCGTCCGCGAACGAGAAGAATAAAAATACTCGTCCCGCCAAGGCTTCTTCGGGCGTAAATCGCGTATTACCATGCTAATCGACTCGTAAATCGTCTCGGAGCGTCCTTTCGGCACGAGAAATCGGCCGATTCCCGTTCGCCTCGTCCTTCGTGCGCTCGATCCCCCTGCCGCCGACGGAGCTGGGGACGCGGCCTCTCGATCCTCGGGCGTCTTAGGGCAATTTAAAATCGATTTATCGCGGCGCACCCGCGCCGTCGTTCCCCTGCTACGCTCCTTTTATCTGGCTCAGACCGATAACTCCTAATTACCGATCCGTTCGAGCAAGCTCCCTTCCAGATAATCTCTTCTCGCGGTAGACGCTTCTTCCTTCGCGGCCGTCGCGCGGGCCGCGACGCGTGTATTGAAAATAAATTAAGGGCGTACTATCTTTATCGCGAGGAAAGACGCGAGCGTCTCTTCCTTTCCAGACGACGGAGCGTAACAATTTAACGACCGTCACTCTCGCGGCGACGCCCCCGGATCTCTTTCACCCCCTTGATGGCTGCCGAAAAAAAACTTTCAGGGGCTCGCGTCCCGCGTGTAATTAACACTTAACTCGGCCAGGCAGCTTGATAGATTGCCGCGTGCGCGTCGTTATCTCGGGCTCCCGCTGATCGTCGCAGAAATTCCGGTCGGGGCACGCGCGATCCTCTTCTGCACAGGCGAGCTTTAAGGGGGTCGTGGACGTAAAATCGTTAGTTTCTTTGATGCTAAATTATTTTGATACGAAGTAATCGTTATAGTCGTGCTTCTCACAGTCTACTGTGGGCATGTTTGCGAGTAATTACTAAAAAATTGTCAGAATGTAGGGTAAAGGCAGGTAATATGGAACATCAGATTTCAAAAGCTTGTCAAAAGTAGGGGAATTTGTTTTATTTTAATATAACTTCTATAATTATTGCAATTTCTTCGTGAAATTTTGTTTAACCCTCGGTTTTCACACTGGGTCAAATTGACCCTGCAATTTTCTAAGCAAACAACTTTTTGTCGGAATTCTTATTGTTTCAAATGCTTTTTAAAGCATAATAACACTTTAAATGTCAACTTTCAACGATGGCATATATTCTACAATGTTCAAATTTTATCTCAGAATTTTTTAGACTTAATTTAACAAATAGTTTTTAAATAAAATTAGCAGGGTCAAATTGACCCAGTGTGACAACGATGTTCAAAAAAGTAGATGTAACAACCGAGGGTTAAATATTCAGAATCAGTAAAAAAAAATCGATTTTTTGAAGCTGAAATACTCCCTTACCTCCTTAAGGGCTGGCCAATTATTCTCCCCGACCTTTTTTGCCGTCGAAGCGACGCGCTTCTCCCTCTCCGCCGATTGTCTGGCCCGGGACAGACGAGAAGGAACAATAACGCGGAAAAGTTTCTGATCATTCTGGCTCGTGGGCGGCTCGTGTACACTGGGTGTGCAAGATGGTCGGTCGCCGGTCTTCCACGACACTCGGTACCGAGAGCCATCTTCGCCATCGCTGTCCGGGGGTGAGAAAGTACTCGGTGTTGACTCATGAAACGTTCCGAATGGCGAGCGCGATAGCGCGCTTCATTTGCTACGTGCGATTCCTCCCGAACTCGTTACCAGCTTTCTGCACACCCTTGTACCACCGATCCTTCACTTTTGCCGCGCGTATCGCTAATAATAGCGTTTGGCCCAGTGCGCGCCGTGGCGCCCGAGAAATATGGTAGCCGGTGGATGCTAAAATAGCTCGCGCGAGCGTGAACCCGAATACCATAATTTGGAAAAAATGTGCGCCAGCCGAGGCACTGCCGGAAGCGAGGGCGCCTCGAAGAAGCGCGTCGATCCCTTTGCCCTAGCGCCCTAGTATCCCTCGCCCCACTTCCCGCGCGATCCTTCCGCAATATGTACTCCGTTCCTTTCTTACGTAACCCCTGCAATTTGCGACTGCGAGTTAACCTTCTTCCTATTCCAAATCGTCAGATTATCGAGGAATCTCAGCCTCCCGATATATCTTAACTTTTATTCCGCAACGTCCACTCGAATCGAGCTCCGATCTTTTCCGATCTCGACTGCTGGCGCATCTCTAGCCACCGGCAACTGGTTAATCCGACTTTAACGGCTGACGGGCTTTAATCCTCGACTCCGCGGCGAGGATCTCAGCGATGCTAACCGAAACGAGTAGCCAGGTTTGGAAATCGGTGTAGATTAAAGACCGATGTAGGTTTCCACGGAGCGACGTGCCAGTCGACTTTTGTACTCGGCGGTTCATTGTCTGACTCGCCTGGTGTACGCAGGTGTTTATCCGCTGCGAGCCACATGTACCTGACACCTGTTGACTCGGGAATCAGCCGCGCCGGGGGAAAACGAGGTGTCAGTCGCGGGGAGACATAACGACGCGTATAAATTACGATCGCTTCATCGTTCACCCTTTTCACGAGCTCCCTGGGTCTCGTGTTCCTGCTCGTTGCGTCACCGCGCTACCACTGCGAGCCGCTAGATACAATTTCGAGGATCCCCGTGAAACGAAAGCCTCCCTGCTAGCTCCTCCTTTTCCAGGCCGAGGTCGTGGTCGACGATTTTCGATTTCCAACGACGAGGCTCGCCGCGAGTTTGCAGGCTCACTCTCGCGAGATCACTCCCGCGATCCTCGACTTTTATGCCCGCTATATTTCACCGCTTACGAGCGCGCGAGTTCATAACTGTACAGCGTCGTTAGCGGGCTTCTTTTTCGCGTACCCGCCACGGGGTCCCGTAAAGTTTGAGAAACCGGTGGGTGATGTATTTACGGCGAAAACCTGACGCGAGAGGGTGGGAAGAGGGAGGTTTTGGTTGGCGGGTGACAGGCTGTGACGCCTCCGTTATTGTTGTTCGCAGAACATGGGCATCAAGGATGAGTTCCACCAGAAGACGATCCTGGCCTGCATCGAGGAGCTCTGTCTGCCTTCACAGGCGCCGTTCTCGTTACAGGAGACGACGTCCGCGGCCACGCCGACCACCTCCGGCCTGGCCAACGATACCTTCGCTACCGTCACCGGCAACTCGCACACCCTTGTGTCCCAAAGCTTCAGCATGCTGGAGAAATGCGACAAGTGCCATAAATATCTGAGGGGTCTCCTGCATCAGGGCTTCCTCTGTCTAGGTACGTCCATTGCTTAAGCGATGAATTCTGCGCACCAGAATCTTCAGGATCTGAATCCGCACACCACTACGGTACCTACGTCTCAAGTACCTCCCTATATTCCTCGCAGCGATGATACCGCTATTGTCTGTTCGAGCTGTCGTATTGCTTCATCGCCGAAGGGGATTAGGGGAGACCGGGGCTAGTTGAATAATTTTTAACGTTTCTAATTTTTAGAAATAGACCATTGGCATTTTGTTCACTTGTTGCACACCAAAAGTTTACAAATTTCATTAGGTATACGGGCTTAATTTTTAAAATTGCTTTAATTGTGTCTAGGTCGTAGTTTTTATTATATTTAGAGTAGTGAGACGAATAAGTCAACAAACCTCGGCTGTGGGGTTAGTTGACAAATATGATGGGGTTAGTTGACTTGACATTTACTTTTCAGTTTTAAGGGATTATACCTAGTCAGGCGGAGGCGGGAAGTGGATTTGAGCAGCTAAACTCTTTGCCTCGACTGCATCTTAAGGATAAAAAGTGCAATTTTTAGCGGTATTCTTATGCTTCGTCAAGTAACCCCGTCCGACATTGTCAACATGTTAAGGGTCGTACGTACAAAACCTCCACTCACCGGATAAAATAAAATACCCTAAATTATAGTCAATATTTCACGTTTCCACAAAATATTCATGAAAAAAAACATCAAGCAATACGTGGACAAAAATTCATAAATAGTCAAAACAGAAATATTTACTTCCCGCCGACCTTTTTAGATTTTTCATTCTCACTGATAGAACACGCAAGTTTTTGTCACGGTGACACATTAAATGGCAAGCTGGTCATTCATATGCTTCAATGTCGCGAATCGCAGCATAATTTATAACATAATACAACAATTAAAGGGAATTAGTCAACTAGCCTCGTTAGTTAACTAGCCCCGGGCTCCCCTGCTGTGAAAATCCCTCGAAGCACCAAAACGACGGTAAAGTTCCGAGCTTCGGGCGATTAAGCTATTAGATTACCGCGCACGACGAGATGCTCTTTCCCTAAGCTTCGAACGCTGTCTTGCGATAACGTAAACGAAATTGCAAGCGGCCGAGTTTCAGTCTGCTTTCCCATTGTTTCCCGTTAGATTGCTGCCTGGTAGCGCACAGGACGTGCTCGGCGACGGGTCTACCCTCGAACTGCGCCGATTCGGAGGACGGCGACCACAGATTTACACCAGGTAGGCCAGGGACTCGAAGCGCAGCGTTACGCGACGCGGTACTCCCATCAATCCGCCTCATCGTTACGCTCACGGGCCGAACGCGGAAACAATTTAAAAAGTCAGATGTCTTTTAGCCGACTGTGCCCCGCGATTGCATCAGAAACGTGTTCCTCGGCGCTTGGAACTGCTTCGCAATCGTTCTCGGTTATGAAGCTTGCAGGCAAGGACACGTTCGATGCGTGGCGCATTACTTGTCGCTGTAATATCTGAATAACTAAATATTCATGCGTGTCTTTCGATTGAAATCGCTGGTTCCGTCGCCTGCTCTGTCACAGGGACAGAGAGAGGGGAAGGAGAAACGTTATTTCGCCGTTCCGTTTTCGTTTTTCTTGGCCCTCGAACGGGAAGGATGTTCGTTGGAGCGAGACGCCTGCAGGCCATAAACACGGTGCGTGTTTGCACGCGAAGGTAGACGGTTTTCCGAGAAATACCGTGTCTACTCTCGGAACCGTCATCCGCCGAGCAGACACAGCTGTGATCGACGAAACCGTGTCACGAGGTGATCTCGCACGTGGAAACGAGATTCTCCAGCGACTCGCGTTTCAACTCGCGACAACCCCACCTTCCTAGCTACCCCCGGGGTCGAAAGTTCCATCAGTGACTGGTTGAAAAGGGCCACGCAGTTCCTGGACGGACCGGTGGATCCGTCCATCGACGATAGCATTCCGTGCTCGGGCCTCGCGACAAGTTTCATTAAGTTCGCGCTCGCGTCGATGACGACGGCGCAACGCGCACGGAGCACGCTCGCGCGAGTAGAATCGCGGACACGGCGCCAATGGTCAGGGACGTGGCTTCCGAGCTGTCTCGTTGCTTATGAAATTCGTTCGCACGGAATATAGAAGTGCAGCTGTTTCGTTAGAATCTTAAGAGACTCTGTTGGTCGATGGTGCGGAAGCCGCCGTGGCCGTTCGCCGCGGCAGTGAAAACATTTATCCACGTAGTAGTCGTAAAATTGGAACGGCCTCGTTTCGGGCTCTACGGCGTCCCGTTCGGTCTTCCGTTTCAGCCACCATCGGTCGTCAAGATAGCGGAGCAGTCGATTCCTCCGATCAGTGGAAGAACTGTGACGAATATCGAGTTTCCGCGCTGACCTCCATCGGGCGATGCGACGCCGCGTTAAGCTCATGTGCATACGGTATCGTCGGTGCCGCGTGTTTTAATTCGAACTTTTTGTTCCGTCCCCCTTAGCCTCGAGCCAGCAGAAGATACGGTCATGAAGAAACAAGACGTCGCTGTCGCGGCCGTAAAAATAAATTTCTTTCTCCTTTCCCCCTTCGACCGCAGCTTCTCCCCCTTTTCCACCTCCGCCCTCACCTTCTTTTTCTCCCTCCCGCCGTGCCTCCCGCTCCTCATCTCTTTCTCTCTCACTCTCATTTCTCGGTTCTCCTTCTTATAATGCATGAGTACACGCCTTTGATTGTACAAGTGGCGTATGCGGTATTCACGACAAGTCGTTTCGACTCAAGCTCGCTCGAAAATACGATCGCTCCGCGACTCCTGTGTATTTTCGCGCGAGGCTCGAGTGCAGGGGGTTGGTGGATCGTGAAAAACACGCTGGAGCACTATAATAACGACGCGGGCACTGGCGATAACCTTTCTTGCGCAGAAATGAGCTGAGGTAACGAGATTGCACGTCGTGCGCTGGGACACGATGCGATTGATACGAAGGGAAACGATGATCCTACGGTTGTCAGGAGCAAGTGAGCTTACCCCGGGAAAAGGGGGATGATAATCGCGACCAGCCACCGGTAAAAACTCGTCCAACTGAACCAGATAAGTCCCCTGTAATATCGAAAGTACGCGAGACTTTAATAGTAGAATTCGATCCCTTCCTGGAAAGGGAGCGTCGATGATCATCCAAGCTGACACTAAGTCCTCCGGATGGCCGGCGTTACGCAATTGCGCAAAGTGTCATCGAGGGCCCGGCTTATTTTCGTCGAAGCTCCGCTGGAGAAGAAAAAAGAAAAGGAGCCGCGTCTGTGGAAGAGGCATTCCCTCGGCGCGTTGTTCCCTCTTGTGCTCCGCCAGGGGGAACGTTCTTTACGATTTTACGTCGCTCGTCTCTCGTCGAGAGCGTCTGGAATGTGTCTGCGAGATGTCAGGCATTTTTTTCTTCCCGGGCATGTCCATAAAAACCGACGAATCTCTTGCAGATGCCCTCCGGGACAACACCCCCCCCTCGCCTCGATCCCTGGGCGAACGTTAATTTACACAGCCAATTAATTTCGCCCCGCGATTATTTCCACGGTCGCGCGCGGGTCAACGACACGCGGATGCTCCCGTGTTTCGCATGCACCTGTTTCACCGCGCGCCGCGTTTCCACCTCGTTCGTTTCCTCCGTCGACACGTCACCCCGTCGCGTTCGCTCGAGGGGGCGGTGCGGGGACGAGTGGGAGATTGCGCGAGACCGCGAACAAATGAAAGTTTTATTAACGAGTGGCCCGTCGAAAAATTCTCACGCGCGCTCGCCTCGGCTGCTCGAAAGAAGCGGCGGATTCTTTAAACTGTTAGAGGTCGTGGCGATAAATAGAACAGTGAAAGGTATATCTACGCAGCTCTGTTTCTTTTTCCCTGTGCACAAACTCGTCGGGATACGATTGTACGGTGCCACGAAGTTATGGCCGTGCAATTTTTCAAACGCCTGTTGGCAGGCTCGCGAGCTCCTCGCGGGACGAAACGGTGGAGAGCAACCTTCTTTTCTCTCTCTCTCTCTCTCTCTTCCTCCCTGCATTTTCTTATCGCCAGTCGTGTCGCGTGCCGGTTGAGCAGTGAGCGAAGAGATCTGTTTGTCCCTTGCAGTATTCGGTCTCGGGCTCTGCTCGCAATTCGACATTTCGTCACGGGGGGCCCCGATCTTGGTGGAGCGGTGCACCCGCGCCTTGGAGGAGAAGGCGTTCGCCGACAGCACGTTGGATCTGTACAAAGTCTACCACAGTAGCCCTCGCAACGAGCAGACGCTGGAACTGGGGCAGAAGCTGAACGAAGGTAAAGCGATCTCTATCTTGTAGGTGGCTTCTCTTTTAACGCAACAAGCCCTCGTTTATGTACATCGTTCTTGGGACTTTCAGATCCTTGCAAGGTCGACCTCACCCCGTACACCCCCCAATGCATCGCGAGCGTCCTGAAGAGGTTCCTGCGGGAGTTGCCGGACCCCGTCATCCCCGTACAGTTTTACGACAGGTTCATAGAAGCGTCGAGTACGTATACCGTCAGCGGTGAAGTGAAATCGCTTGAGTGGACCGGGCTAACATCTCGTTCTCTTCGTACAGACGTGAGGAACGACGAGCAGTGCGCGGCGCGATTAGGACAGCTGGTGGTCGAACTTCCGGACCATCATCGCAGCACTCTCTTTCACTTGATGGCCCATTTCTGTCGGATCTGCCAGCTACAGCACGGAAGAGGCTACATGGAGCCACCCACCCTTCTCACCCAGGTCATGTGTCACATTTTCCTTAGGCCACCTTGGGAGCGGATCATGTGAGTGTGCAGGAAGCGACGCGATCCTTTTATAAACCACCGATGACATGATTATTAATTTCTTCGATTCCCCGCGCTTCGCCAAAATGCGTGACGGCCTTCAGGCGTCGTTCCTTTTATAATGCACCTCTGCGTCCTCCTCAGACAAATCGTGCACAACATCGAGGCGCATATACGAATAATGGAGATGCTGTTGCTCCACGGCGTTTGGAACGAGAGGCTGCCGCAGTTCGCTAGCCCGCCGCAGCTGCCCCCGAGGAAGGTGTCCAGGCCGCAGTTCCCAGTGTTAGATCCGTTCCCCGTTCTCGAGGAGGACGGCTCCATCGATCGATCTTCGTCGTGCACGGAGAAGAAGGAACAGCAACAGCAACAGCACAGGTAGGGAGACTATTTTCTTTCGAGTGTCCAGTGTAATTGGAGAGGGGGTGTATCTTTGGCTGGAGTACCTGTCACATTCGTCTGTTGGGCAGGCCGCGCACGCTGCAGGAGGCGGAATGGTATTGGGGAGACATCACCAGGGACGAAGTGAACGAAAAGATGATCGATACCCCCGACGGCACTTTTTTGGTCCGCGACGCATCTTCGAAGGGCGGGGAGTACACGCTGACGTTGCGTAAGGGCGGGACCAACAAGCTTATCAAGATTTGTCAACGGAACGGCAAATACGGCTTCTCGGAGCCGTATGACTTTCATTCGGTTATCGATCTGGTGGAGCACTACAGGAATTGCTCCCTGGCGCAGTATAATTCCACGCTGGATATTAAACTGTTGTATCCGGTGTCTCGCTTCCAACAGGTGACTCTCTTCATAGTTTCGCTCGCTATTCACAATTAACCTCTCTTCAAAATATTTTGGCATTCGTCGCGCGTCATTCTCAATGACTTTCTTACTTTCTTGTTCTCGCTGTACAGGACGATGAGATTGCCAGTACAACCGACATGGCGAACGTTGCCCAGAAGTACGTTGAGCTCGACAAAGAGATTAACCACGCGTTTACAGAATACAAGGACCTGTCGGAATTGTACAACAAGACGTCGTTCGAGGTGCAGCTGAAGCGGCAGGCGTTGGAAGCATTCGCGGAGGCTATAAAGATGTTTGAGGATCAAGCCAAGTTGCAAGAAAAGTTCCAGAAAGAAGCTCAGCCGCACGAGATATCGACGTAAGTGTTTCGCTATTTTTCATTCTCTAAATAGCTTTAATCGATCAATAATCTGAGGCCGCAGCTTGTCACGATAATCGTGTTTGCAGCTTAACCGATAACGCCGAGCTGTTGAAGCGGCGATTGAAGTCACTGGAAGACAGCAAAGAGCAGTTGGATCGCAGCTTGAAGGAGCAGATCGCGTACAACAGGACTCTCGAACGAGAAATGCACAAGTTGAAACCGGAACTTCTCCAGCTCGTGCGGCAGAGGGACAAGCATTCGCTGTGCGTATTATAACAAGCGGCTGCTTCTCCTAAGTGTATGTTATTCCATTTAGGACTCTGATCGCGAGCGCGTCGGCTTGCATTGTTGTACAGATGGCTAAAGAAGAACGGAATGAAGCAGCACAAAATAAACCAGCTGGTGTTGAATCATTCGCTGTCGAATCCCGTGCTAGGCGATGTGATTTACAGTGATCTTCAGGAAGTCGACCTTGAGGTTCATTCCGACGAGAAGACGTGGCTTCACCTCGAGTGCTCCCGTTCGGACGCCGACCGCACTCTTGCCGAGCGGCCAGACGGCACCTTCCTCGTGAGGACGTCGAGGACTGGCCAGTACGCGCTCTCGATAATGTACGTGCACCCTCGTGCTCTGGCTTTTCGCAGTTGATCCTCAAGCTGCTAGCGATGAGTGGATTAAAACGACTTCTCTGCCTCTGTTGCAGGTGTAACGGCACGGTGAATCATTGCATAATATACGGTACGGAGCGCGGCTTCGGATTCGCTGAACCGTACAACATTCACAAGAGTCTGAAAGACCTGGTGTTACACTACGCTCAGAACTCCCTGGAAGAACACAACGAGAGCCTGAACACCACCCTGGCTTATCCGGCTTTCGCGTCACCCGCGGCGCTGTCGCAGCTGCAGGCGCAACAGATGCAGCTGCAGATGCAACAGCACACGCAGAACCAGCTGCAGTTCAGTGAAGCTTCCTTAACGAAGTACGCCGGCGTCGACGACGTTTGTTGTTATAGTTTGTGAGGATTACCGCGTTGGTAGCGGTAGCGGTAGTAATCTTCAGATACTATAGTGGCACGGCGATCACGGTGCGTACGTACGTTACCGTGGCGCGGTAACAATTGCTTCGGTCGGCAGGACCAATGAAACGTGGCGTAGATTTTTCAATTAGTCTCTCAGGGTCTACAGGCCTTATGGGTCTTGTCGATGATCAACTCGAAACATCGGCGCGTGTGTGACCATAAAAGAGAGAGAGAGAGAGAGAAAGAGAGAGAGAGAGAGAAAGAGTGAAAGGGAGAGAGAGAGAGAGATAGGAAGAAAATGAAATGATTTTTTTAGTGAGTTGCTGTCAGTTTATTCTCGTTAGGGAGAATCGTTTGAATGTCGGAAAATGTCGCGGTATATTTCCGAGTGCACTTTACATTCGATCGGATACGTCAGAATAACAGAGGCATATATCTAGTCTTACAGGCAATTTGAAAGAAGAAGAAGCAGAAGAAGGGAAATCGGGGGAGGGGGTTGGGGAGAGAAAGGAATACAAGAGAGAGCAGAACGTAAGTCTGACGTCGCTCAAACTACTCGCAACTTGGATTGGCAATCAGGGTAGTTGTAACTTTCGAGGAAACTTAATACTAACGTAACGACTAACACGAGGGACGAGCGTCCGTTCCCCTAGGCAACGGGCGGGATGGAAACGACAGAGACGGGACATTCTTCTAGACCGCTGTACTTCTGACTTCTTCGATATTTTTTTGTGAATATTTTCCAGACCTCCGTTTTTGTAACGCGCGGCCACGCGCGGGCACCGTTTACGTCGCGATTGTGATCGACGAAGTAAGATCTTCGAACAGTGATATTAGAATATATAATATAATATATTAGATACATCGCAATGGGCGGGCCTCTCGGATGCGCACGGGAACGTTTTTTGTAACGACTTTACAATGGATTCTACGCAGCATCTGCGCCCGTGAACCGGAGACGGCGACGGCTCGACGATCTATCCGATCTTTCAAACTAACCGTAGGTTCCGTTCGATCGCTCGATTATATAAACGTGCCCGGCCCCGCAATTTCGCAAGACGACTCGTCACACAACGAAATTTTTTCCCACGGAGGTGCGCGGGGGAGCTTTTTTATACGTTATAGATTTCAAGTGCTGTGCCAGAAAATGTGTGTTACTAGGGCGGAGATTCATTTCTCGGGAGATGCGAACACGTATTGTCTGTGATTTCGGATTGCCGACGAGGGAGATATATATTAATCGTGTCTATTGTTTTTCAAACGCTTTTTACGATATTCGCTTCCCTCTTCTACGTTTCGGATAGAGATTCTCCTTCTGTTCATTCATTACGGAAACGCGTGTACAGTCGGGGTGACACGCGTCGGTTGTCGGCGACAGAATACAGTACGACCCGTATGCGCAACAGCCGTTCGCGATTTTATCGTTCGTAGCTTTCTTGTGTTCAATCGATCGGTACAGTTTCTTTTTTATACGACGCGTCGGAATCTCCACGCTCGTCGCGCTCTTCACCCTTCCGATCGCGCTTCTACCCTCGACCTTCCCTCAGGCGACGTAAACACGCGATACTGTCACGAAACTCGCGCTACCTTTCAAGGACGGGTCCCCTATCGAAAAAAGAGATCGAAAGTGTGGAACAGAATCTTTTCGTTTCCCGAGGGATACGCACTTGGCTTTATGTACTTTGGATATGAGCACGATGCAGATCCTCGGAGGGATCCGCGAAGTTTAGACTCGGACGAAAGCTGCGTTCCACAATTTCGATGCGATCTTTTTCATAGGAACCATCTGTTCGGCTCGTGCCACGCGTTTCGAGACAGCCTATGTGGGCGACGTCGATCTCGGGTGGAGGGCAAGTTTTCTCACTTTATGGATCACAACTCACGCTGCTCTCGAATGATCTCAAAGGTGGCGGCGACCGCCGGGCCACTGCCGCAGTCGAAAGAATTTCGGTGGCCGTCGGGCATTGGGGCGGCCCTCGGGAAATTTTGCGCATTACATTGCGGTCCGTAATCGCAAAAGTGTACCGAGGACGTTCCACAAAAGCAGAGGGAGACACGTTTTCGGCTACCGGCGGCTCGGACGGAAACGGAGATTCTTTCGGCGGCTGCAGGCTCCTCGCGATTCCCGCCACCGTAGTCAGAAGAAATGGACGCTAGCCGATCGACTGGACGAAGTGAGGAAGGGCCTCGAGAAGGGCGAAGAGCCGCGGCGGCGGGATTCTCTTTAACGTAATTGTTGCTATACTTTTCTTGTTCGTTCGTGCAGTACATAGGACGGCGTAGGGACGACGATAGAGGTGCATCGAGGGGAGGAGAAGTACGATTGATACGGAGGGAAAGGCTCGTTGCTCATCCTAAAAAGGCTTCGAATTACGTAGACTTAGGTAGCTTAGGTTTTTTTATACGAAAGAAATATTAAAGTGCCCTGGCGCCGATAGGCTTCTATATTTCGTGATCGTCCGATCGCGTGCCGGTGCAGTATTCGATCGTTGTTTGAGCCGTGCCGCCGCGGCGCCCGTCTCTTCGGCGCCCCTGTTACCGAAGCTGTCGAGCTTCGTTCGCGCCGAGTCGATGCCTCGCCACCCAGCGACCGATCTCGCATCGCTTCCAATTCCCTCTTGATCCGAGCGTGGCTCCCGATTAATCAGGACTTCGCGTCGCTGCGCGGACACTGACGGGCGCTATTGTAGGATCACAAAGGAGCCACGTTCGAATCGACGTCGCTGGAAGTTCGTATCGACTACGCCATTGTAATTACAGATATTATCGTTAGTGTGGCGAGGAAGGCAATGACTCGGCGCGAGTGATCACGCGACGCCAGCGGAGACGGGCGACTCGACGACGGGAGTGCGATTTTTACGCGTTACGGTGGGCTTCAGGGGTGGCGAGTTGAAGGGTGCGCGGCAGGCTCGCTGGCAAATCGAGTGGAGGCTTCGGAGGAATGTTGGGGATTGATACGTCGACGAACCCTCGGCGATATCGTAGACATTCTGATGGAATTACAGACACTTCTTGGCCCTCGGGTGGCAAACAGATCTCGATCGTCCGCGAGTCTCTCGCGACACCCTCTCGTAGCTCTCTCTCGACGGGAGGAAGAGTAACGCGATACATACACATGCACACGTACACAAGATACACGGGAAACGTGGACACACACGAACGCGACGAACAAGTGAACACGACACCACAGACAACACTAGAGGTAGAACGAAGAAGGGAAATGATGCATTCTGTGGCGAGAAAATATATGACCGCGAGAGTACGGGGAGAAAGCGGGAGGAAAACGAAAAAATATATATAAACGTATATATAAAAAATATATATATATATCTATATATTTTTACTTACTTTGAAAGCAAACCTTTAATTGATTATTTATAATATATACGTGCGTATGTTGTATACATATATACTATATCTTAACATCCTGATGCGCCGATCGGAGGCGCGAACCTTGCTGCTCGCGTTCCCAATCGAGACACACGATCGTGGAACGCGACCGGCAGGCTTCACGCGCTCGATCGCATCCAATGCGGAGGTGCGCGCGTGCACACGCGTCCGAAGATCGTTCTGCTGGCGAAATTTTGGCAAATTAACCCGTCGACTGGGTCATTCGATGCCCAGAAACGGTCGCCCACCTCCCTGTGTATTTAAAAGATGATTAAAGGCAGGCACCGACCGGTTCCGTTCACGTTCTACCGCTGTATTTACTCCCCTTTGTACGAGTGGGATCATTGGAATTCCGCGACGAGCTAACTCGCTGCTTGCCTAACGCTGCGACGTCCCCGAGCGACGAGGCAACTCGTCTACCCCAGTTTACGGGTTCACTTTGCTATAGGTCGACTCTAAATCTTTTGTAACGAGCGTGTCCGACGGCCCGATAATAAGCGCGGCTAACCGCAGAAGCCGCTTCTATTTTTGAGAGCAGGCGAAACTTGGTTTGGCATCGCTCGATTGGAACGCAATCGCGCGTTGCTGCGCAATCGTCGATGCCGAAAGCATCCTGGAATCGTTTCAAATTTAACGCGACCACTCTCGGAAAGTATTCCTGGGTCCCTTCGGTAGTCCCTTCTCCCGGCTTGTGCACGCTCGCGCGTCCGGCGATAAGATAACCGGTAGTTAGTCGTAAGGGCGGGGGGGCATCGCGAGATGTCCCGGCGGGGGGCGAAGCGAAGCGACACTCTGGGGCGAACCATGTCCAACTAGCGCGTCAGTACTGCGATCGCGGCGCGTACAGGGTGTCCAGGATGGAGTGGAAGTTGCGAGGACCCTTCGCGGTGGCGCGAGAATTTTGAAGGACGTGGGCGGATCGAGCGGCCGAATTTCGAGCGTCGTTGGACCTGATTCGCTTCAGTGACGAGCCATTCGAGGCCGAATGGCCATTTACGATCCGAGGTCGACTGTTCCACGCACAGTCTCGACGACGATCGACCATGCCCCGTTGAGGTCCTTGGATAGACCTCTCGCGGGGTACCTTCTTTCTTTTGTATTTTTCGAGGAAAGGGGACGCAGTCCCCGGTGAGGTTTTATGGCATAATAAAGGAATCGTGCAACGGTCTTGCTGGATAATAAACGTGTCACATCACGGTGTATATATATTCGAGCTGGTGGTGAACTGTTTTGTACAAAAAAAGAGAGAGAGAGAGAGAGAGAGAGAGAGAGAGAGAGAAAACGAAGAAATGGGTGCGAATGATATTTCGGTGTTACGAACGTGGACTTCTCGGCAGGACCGGTCCAACGGAGCGTCATCTTTCGCGATAATGAGATTTAACAGCTCTCGCGACGCTAAATTTCGCAATGCTGTTTGGTACACCGCGTGCTCGACTTTCTCCATTAAGTTCGCGCGAGTGTGCCGAGGACTGGGTGTCGTCGAATCGTCAGCGAGATGGGCGTTCTCCGCGAACGGGAACGAACGGAAGGAAGGTCTGCACGTGCCAGCTGATTCGACGAGATTCAGGGCTTCCCGCGATTAGACGGGTGCTCGGCGACGAGATCGACGGGGAAGGACGAGAATCGATCGACGAACGTCTCTTCGTGACGTTAGATTCGCCATCCAAGATCCTGCGAACGGGAGAATTGTAGGGAGAGGGAAAGAAAGACGCGTAAACGTTGCCTTAGCTTTTGTACAAGTCAGAGGGGGTGCAGAGTGCGAGAGAAATGAAAGAGAACGAGGGGAGAAGAATGGAAGAGTGTGGCAGAGAGAGTCGAGAGGAGAGGGGTGGAGATTTGTACGGCGCGACACGTCGATACGTCAAAGCGATCGACGCCGCGGTGTCTCGCGGGCGGAGAAAAAGAGTGATAAGGGCAAGATTGATCTAGTAAGATATTTCGGTAAGCTCGCCGCGAAGGGGGGAGCCTTGCAACAAGAATTTTGCGTGAAACATGGATAATCAAATTGTATCGATAAACACTATCGTAACCGTCTATTCCAATTGTAATAATAGCGACTTTCTTGAGGCACCCGAAACACATTGTAGCGATCATAAGGAAATCCTCAGTGCTGAATGTCCCCTTCTCGGACGGGGCTCGATCTCAATCGGAGGAGGGCTGTCGATCTCGATCAAGCCACTTCTCGGACAGTTTTACGGTAAAAACGAACATACGGCGCGCGGATCGTAGCCGGACATTAACCACTTTTTATATAATATTGGCAGCAATATCTCGGCGGTTTAGCTAGAAGGGGCAAAACTCAGGTCTCCAGCGTTACTATGAAATATTTAACTTAACGGAAACTGTTGCGCGCAGAGGAGCGACAGAAGTAATGTTAAGCGTTACGATACGTCCTTATTGTGAAACCGATGAAACATGGATCGATTCCTCTTTTTTTTTTGTCAATGCTAAGCGATTTAAGTAGACGCCAATAGGTGATAGAGCATTAGAGGTGAGAAAGCAGAGGCGCCGTAGACCAATATATTGTTACCCTAGGCATAATCTAATCGTAAAGGAATTTCTCTTGACGCCTCTTAGCCACGAAAACGGCCAGAATGAGAAATGTCGACGAGACGAGAGAGAATGAAAGAATGAGAGAATGAGAGAATGAGAGAGAGAGAGAGAGAGAGAGAGAGAGCGTGTGCGTGTGTCTGCTGACGAAAGAGGCACGTGTGCACGGGAGAGAATGGAAGAGAGCGAGATACACGCGGAATCAGAAACTAGCATAATACTCTTTGCAGTTTACCATTGCGGGTGCATCGCTGAATTGTGCAACTTACCGCGGAGCAAGTTTCTCTTTCTGGTATTCGAGGGCAGCAGAATTGGGCAGTATTTTCACCGGAATTGGTGCGATTTAATCGTTCGAACTTTGGTATTCAGACCGAGCTGGACCGAAGCTAACGTTCTACTTGCATTAACATAAGTTAATGAAACATCCTCCCCGCGAACGCGGCCCCATTGGCGTTCCGCTCGAAGGACCAAGGCCGTTCAACATTCAACGGCATCGCTCTTTCGACTTCGCCGAAAATACTGTCCAGCTCTGCTTCCCAAACCATCGGAGCGAGAGCAGGTTACGAGAGATATCTTTCGGAGAGCCCAGCCGGGGCTGTCTCGTACGCGAGAACACGGTTTCAAGGCGATCTCGCCCATTCGGGGAACAACGGGCAGAAAGGGGGTGGCTGGCGTTCCGCGCGGAACCGTCTTGAAATCGTGTTCGACGGCCGACAGATTCGTGTACGTCCATTTGGATCCTTGCCAGACTTCTTTTTTTTTGTCTTCTTCTTTGGTTTTCTATATTCGGATCGTGCGAGTCGCGAATGTATCGACGGACATCGGGGCGCGTCTGTGGTGCGAATGGAAAAAGCTTTTGGACGTTTGCGGTTGCCGCAAGGCGATATAATCACGGATCATTAATTAACGTTCAGTGGAGGAGTCGTACTTGAGAGTGTGTGATCGCGGGTGAGGGGGAGGGGGGGTTATTCGAGGATCGAGGAGAGCTTGAATGTGGGGTAAGGGTGGGATGGGTAGGGGAGGGAGGGGGGACAGGGTGTCGAAGAAGGCAGAAGTTATCGATAACACGATATTAACGAGTGTATGCTGTCCCACTGTGATAAAACTTTTTGTTTTTGCATGTAAAAATATACTATTATCGTCGTAAGTACGAGAATAAAGAAAAGATGAAAAAAAAAAGAAATCATATATTACGGTGCATATATATAGATGTATGCGCCGAAGCATGCGCGATCTTAGAACGATCTATGTATGTACCTATATATCTATATATGTGCAGGCACACACATACACACACACACACACACAAAATTCACACGTACACAGGCACACGAGGACACGTACACGAGCATACGTATATTGTGATTGAGCGTGCACACGCAGTAAAATGTGCACGTCACTACAAAGGATGATGAAATTTTTTAATTATCTGCCGACCCGTCTTCATGCACTTGCGATCGTTTCTTTGACGAATTCGGCGCGATTGAATTTCTTTCAGGTGTCTTGTTTCGAAATTCGCGAGCTTTTTAGTCACAGAGCATCCACCACGCTGCCGCGTTTCTCGGCGATAGACCAAACCACTTTGCAATCGTCCAAATTCTCGGTACTTGTTTAAAGACGTAGAATCAAAGCATACTCTTTTCAATACATTTTCGTTTATGAATGCTAATTGCGTTCTGTCGAAAATAAAACCGCTCCCTCGAGAGCGCCATCTGAATTTCGTCGAGCACGCGGGATTAATAACTTCCATACCCGTGGAACTTTTACGCGAGCGTAGATTCACGTTCTACTCCGCGTGCCTTCTTCCTTCTAATCGGAAACATGTCGGATTTCAAGCGCCTCTCAAGTGCATGAACGCCGGCTGGTGCAATGAATGTTTACTCGCTTTTTCGCGCAACGGTCATCCTCATATTGTACCGTTTATTTGGTAGTTCTACCATGTAAAACCATTTATATTTGCATATGATTAATATGTTTTACTTATAACACTCTGGCGTCCAACGTTATTTCGCATTTCAGCCCGCCCGATTCTCCTTCCACTCCCTCGCGTAACACCGGCAGAAGAGCGCAGCGCGGAACGCCAGAGCGAACTGGATAGGGTTGTTTCGATACTAGTAAACACAAGCAAAGTATCGGTACTGCTGATTCGGGACCGAGTACTTATTTGTCGCGCGATACTTACGAGGCATCGAAAGAAGAGTATTCGAATCGAATCGAATGCGTAACAAGTAATTCTTTTAAGGGGTCAGTCCACTGTGACGGTTTGAAAAATTAAGCTGGTTTTATAGATTTTTTTTCTCCGCAGATACAACATATAATGCAATAAATCTTTTTGGTATTTATTAAGCTACTCTTATATTATCCAAAAAAAAATTAAAAGAATTTTTTCTAGTTTGTTTTAAAACATTAAACGCGATTATCTCAAAACAATATTTTTCAACTGGTGCAGTTCACCGCGTTTCGACACTTAAACTTCAAACCTCCGTTATTTTGTTAATTCTTTATCAGTAAAAATAATCCTGGTTCCGGCGATAACCACACTCGTAACGATTAAAACACCCTTTGAATTTTTTATTCCAAATGCGTCGTTCTCCCGGAATCACCCGCACCACCACTACATCGCTTTCTCAAGGCGCTCACATCAGTGCGATATATATTTAAAAAAAACTGTTAAAAATTTAAAACAGATTTTTTTATACTGTCAATAAGTGTATTAATAAGTAGACGAAACATTCTTTAAGTTGGACTAAATGACAATTTTTCACGACTCCACAGTGGGCTGACCCCTTACTACTTTTTTCATTACCAATCACGTCAAAATAATAAGAGCCCAGGGAGGAAAATTGTCCTCTTTTACTTACAATTTTTTTCTAAAACTACTTGCAGTACTTTTTTAGACGAAGAATAATAATCTTTCGATGGCAATATTTAAACGTAGCGTCGATACTTTTTCACCGATATCCGAGTAGTACCCATACTTGTTTCTCGATCCAACTAACGAGCACAAGTATCGCTACCGTGGTGGCATCGAAAGAACCCCAGGACCGGGTTCCAACCAGTCGCAAAGGAGGCACCGAAATTATTAACCCAGACCTCCCATTTCAATCCTACGTGTTACGGCGCGCACGGGATATCATTCGGCTGTTCCAGAAACGGAATCGCGGCGGTGGAATTAACACGCGAAGCCGGCAGCGGACAGGGTAGCAAGAAGCTCGAAATTACCGGGTCCGAATGGTTGGGAGAGTTATGGCAGCCGGCGAAATTACGGATTCGAAAGAAAGCAGTGAGAATCGCGTGCCGCCGCACATGTGGCAGACGTTCCCGTGGCATTGTTGCACCGCTAGAAAATCGCTGGTTAGACCCCGGCTCGGTCTATGTTCCCGTGCACCTACGCGACGAGGAACAACGCTGTTACGTTCCGCTGTGTGCGCGTGCATTGGGTAGCAGCGAGCTTGCGCGGCGCATTGCACGGCTGCAGTCGAGTCATTATGCAGGTACTGGCTGTCACTTCTGCTAACCGTAACCGCAGGCCGACGTTGACTATCGTTCAGCTCATCCGACCCTCCACGGTTTCGTCGCCCGATACAGTGGCGGACCACTGAATATGTTACATCTCTCGTTTAAACTTCATTCCCAATGCACCCCCGCCGATGCCCCATCCGCGCTGCAACACTGATTTTCAACCTACCATCAGTTGCCTACAGTCTAGACGCTGCCAATCCACTCTTCGTTTCTCAACCGAGACTCGCAGTGCTGACTTTTCTAACCAGGGGTTTAAAACAGTTACGATATCGGTTTCGGTTCTTGAAACAGTTAGGAAGAATCGATATTCTGTGTAAGTGTTACTATAAGGAACCGAAATTTCTTACTACGTCGATTTCGGTTACGGTTCTAGAACTGATATTACCGTTTTAGAACCGAAAAAATAACGGTTCTAGAACCGATATAAAGTCGGTTCTGTAGAACCATAACCGAAATCGATTTACATGGGAAGATCCCGAGCCGAAAATTCAAAAAATTCTGAAACTTTGTGAATATGTAGGGAATGTCCTCCTGATTACAACGCAATTTTTGTTTGCCGCCCAAATTTACTCGAAGGGGGTGAAATTAACCCCTGAAAATTTGGCTATTTTCCGGTTTTGTGTTATAACTCGCACACTGTAAGAGATAGAAAAAAAGTTTCAAGACAAAAGTTACTTCGTTTAATTAGATCTATTATTTCGTAAAAAAAATATTTTACAGTTCACGAGTTATAACACAAAATCGGAAAATAACTGGATTTTCAGGGGTCAATTACACCCCCTTAAAGCTAATTTGGGCAGCAAACAAAAATTGGGTTGTAAGCAGGAGGAAATTCCCAACATATTCACAAAGTTTCAGAATTTTTCGAATTTCCGGGTTCGGGATCTTCCCTTGTTAGTCAGAAATTTCGGTTCCTTATAAAAGTTATTCAGAATATCGGTTCTTCATAACTGTTTTAGTCAGAACCGATATATAACTGATTGAAACAGTTATTTTCGGAACCGTTTCAATCCCTGTTTCTAGCATTCGCCTGCAGCCATCCAACGTCACGAGTTTGCGCAATTTTTTTATTACGCAGAGCGCTTTGAGTTATTCTGGGGGTGGTCGATCCCAGTGGCGCACCCAGAGGGGGGCTTGCGGGAAGAAAAGAGAATTGGATTTTATTTTTTAAATCAATTTTTATAATCCCTTAATGAGTTTTATTGTGAAGTTGCTTTAAAAATATTTACACCCGTCCAACTCGGCCGAAGTAATTCCAGAGCTTCGTGAGAAGAAAAGAACGCTGGATTTTATTCTTCAAATCAATTTTTATAATCCCCTAACGAATTTTATTGAATTTGCATTAAAAATATTTTTATCCGTTCAACTCGGCTCCAAAAATAAATCCTGACCGCGCCACTGGTCGATTCGATGCAGTCCACTTTCGAAGTTCGTACGCCAGGGAAGTACAGATGCGAGTATAGTGATTCAGCGCAATCGCCGTGGATTTATCGTGTTTTCGGGCGAAAGACATCCATATCGATGCAAATTGGAGGGGAAAGTAACCGTGCACAGCTACTTTGTCACTCGCGACTCGATCGTAGTTGGATCGCGATGCCTTCGCGTGATATCGATGTACGGGGATACCAGTGTTCAGTTGGCACGCGACTGCCCCACGTCCCAACGAGAGACATCGTTTTGGAAGCACGAAGCTCACTGAGATTCCGTCAAATCCTCCTCGAGAATCACTAATACGTCGCGTTCTAAGGACGAAAGGAACGACGAGTAAATGATAGAACAATCCTAGGGAAGGTTTCTTTCAGCCCACACCGTACTTCGTCTTCCTTTGAGAGACAGAGCGTTTCGACAACAACAAAGGACTGCCGACAAATTTATCCCCGATGCTAGACGAAATTTATTACTCTCGAATTTACGCTCGTCCCAGTTACATAATTTTTTGCTCGATAAGTCACTGGATCGGTCGTAATTCACCGCCCGCGAGGTCCCCGGTTTTCAACGACTTTTCCCCGGACAATTAGCCATTAATAAAAATCGATACGACTCGACGCGGGCTACGATACGTTCCCATATTCGCGATTGGGCTACAACTTTGTCCAGGAGCCATTCGAGCCCACGTCACGGCTATAAATATCGAGAACGGGCGCACACCGGCGCTCATATTAAATCACCGAATTCAGAGATCGAGTTGCACGGTCGTATCGCGTGACTGCTGCCTTCTGACCTTTGCGACTTCTTTCACGGCCCCCATTCCACGTCTCCGAGGCGTAGTATCCTTTAAGTAAATGCTAAGGAGCGAGGAGGGCACAGTCGTATCGTACGCACGTTTCCACGAGCCATCGGTCTGTTCATCGTCGATCGTTAGTTTCCTTCGCCCCGTTCCTTTCTCCGCGACTGTGTGGTAATTAACGCAGCAGTTGGAGCTTCCTCTTCTATCCTCGACGTATTCCTTTGCAATCGAGTGTGTACGAACAGCCTCGGTTGATTATTCGCACAAGTGCTGACTCGGGCTCTCCTGCAGCCGACGTGGCCCGTCCGACCATCCTCGAGCCACTACCACTGCCGAATATACCAGCTCGTCTGACCACCGCCGAGTTTATTCTACTTACTCCCCACTGTTCTGTCTGCCCAGCAATTTCGCCTCGCAACTGTCGAACTAGTTAGCACAGTGTTTCCCAACCTTTTTTTGAGTCGCGATGCGCTTTTATAATATTCAAATATCACGCGACCCCCCTTATATAAGGTGAATTTAATCAGGGAAAGAAAACACATTAAATATAGGCATTTCAGGATATAATTCAATCGTAATAATATTAAAAAATAAATAAACCGTGGCGATTACACCAGCTGGGAATCACTGCGTTAGCACCCCCGCGTTTTTCTGCTCGAAAAGCAACCCTCGCCCCACCATTTCGCAAATCCTGATGCATCCTAATTTTTACCAAATTCAGGCTCATCGTTTACTCAAAGAAGAAGAGGCTTTAAGACGAGAAGGCATCGCTTTTATCATCGGACGCGTCCACTGTTCGTAGCTCGATTAAATAATGACGCTGCGACGTTATAAACGCGAATTAATATTACGAGTCAATATTAGCCCCGTTGAACGGTGCCAATCGAGTCGCCATTATGCACGGCCCGCCCGGCCCGTGTTTTTCGCCACCGGCGGAATATCCGATTTTCGAAACGCCGCGATGGGAATTAGTAATGCTATTTGCCGCGGCATTACGCGACGCGTCTCGGTCGCCCGGTGGATTCTGGCAATCACCCTTCCTAATTGATAATGTTTGATTCACGGGCGATGACGCCGGTCGCTGCGTTTGCACGGGCGGCCCCCGCTGTTCATCCCGGAAAGTTTCCCGCTTCCTGGGCCACTCTCGTTTTGTCGATTCGCGGTCACCAACTTTGCTAATTCATTCGTTATTCATATTCGACGGAGGGGGTCCCTTGACGCGCTGCTTGCGACCCTTAACATACATAGTGTCCGTTAAAGTTACAGCACCCGGGAGCAGCGCTGGAGGATCGACGAAAGGACGATGTTGAATTAGTGGTCGGACCGGTGGGTCTTTCCGATCCTCGAGGACAGGTCGTTCGATGCAGGAACCTATGGAAGTTCCGTGTCCAGCGGAAAATCGGCGCGCGTTCTTTCGGCGCGAGCCGTTTAATCGCGAGCGACGCGTAGCGCGACGAAACAGTTAGGGGTTGTTAAGGCAGTTTCAGGGCTGAGAGCAGCCGATGGGGCCCGGCGGGTATTTCCGCGTAACCGACCTCGGCAAACCGAGCGAAACGAGGTCAGGAACGACGCGTACGAGGAACGAGGGTCGTTGGCGGGCCGCTCGCCGGTCGTCCGCCTAGCCACCCCTCAGCCACCCCAGCCAGGGGGTGCTCCTTCCCTCGGCGTCGCTCGGAGTCGCTCGGACGTTGCCGTTTCCACGAACCGCCGCTTGGAGTCGTGTTACACCTACGCGTGCACGGGGCACCAGCACCAGCTCGCGCCACAGGCAAATACGTGCCCGAACGGAAGACACGTAGCACACAGCCAGGCAATAACTACGGGCACCAATATTGGACCTGGCCGAACTTACGGATAAGATGCACGCAATGCATATACGAGCACAATCGCAAGGGTGCGCGGCTCTGCGAAGGGACACGTGGCAACACGTACGCGCTTCGTCTACCTTCACCCCTCTTCCATGAATATGAATATTCTTTCGTGGCGGAGCTAATGAAATCGAACCTCCCTGCCACGGGGGCTTAGTTGGAGGTCAGTTTTCAGTTCCTGTGGATACGTGTGCGGTCTATCCGTTGGCGAATATATTCTTGGTCACAGGTTAAGGGAGAGGTTTAAGGGTTGCGTGAAACTTTATAGGATGTTATAGTAGGGGAAAGTGAGGCAAAACCGGGTGTCTAATGTATTTTTCCTGCTAGCAAGAAGTCAGAGGGGAAAATAAACTTTGGGCACCGCTAGGAATCTTAATTGGATCTTACAGAATCAGAAAATGAGAGTCCTTCTTTGAAAAGCTATTTGGCTCACAGGAAAACAAGATTTCTCGGAAGTATGCAAGTAGCCGGGTTATTAAAAACGCTAAAATATAATATAATCATAAAACCTTTATCACTATTATTTCGGAATTCATAAGAAAAGTTGGTTTAACAAATATTAACTTGTATAGAGGAAGTGCAGCATATTTGGAATACTGTTGGTAATTTGGAATACCGATGTATCTAATAAACTACTAACGCTACCTAATTTGTAACACCCTAGATAATAGGGGCTATGGACCTGTTAACTAATGACATTTGTGGATGAACCGCCATTGTAACGTTTTCGACTTAATCTGCAGAATAAGAAAACGCCAGTCTGCAAAACTTTTTCAGCAAGTATTCAATCGTTTTAATCGTGGTTAGAATGTGTCGAAACTTTAGAGTTAAACACTTAATCTACCCATCTGCGGTATTCCAAATTACCTGCACCTTAACGAAATCGATACTTCCTGTCATTTGTCATATAGATCAAAGTTTCAGTTACTTTTTCTTTTTTATTATTACTGAGAGTTTGAAATATAAAAGTTTATTAGTTTTCCTATGATATTATGCAGTTTTATTTGTTCCCATGCTTTGCTTTAATTTTTTATTCGTCTTAAACAAACTGGTATTCCAAATACACTGCACTTCCTCTATAAACAGATTTCCACCTATCTAGTAAATAAAAATCACAAATTGGATAACACAGCACTGGAACTTTTCAAATCGCAATATTTAAATTTCTCTGGACGGAAAATCACGACGGTCTTTGCTCTGCGATTGATCTCATATCGTCATGATTACATTCCACCCGAATGTAACGCCATACGTTGGCCTACGTATCGCAGCTTTTATCTTAGAAAAAAATTACACCCGGTTATACCTCACTTTCCCTTACTCTAACTACAAATTGCACTGTACCTTATGCAACGAAAGTCAGAAAGCAACCCTTATCGACACAGAGAGCAGATCCCATACCCGCGCACGCAGGTACCGACGAGCAGTCGGAAATCAGGTAGAGGAGTCGCGCGGGAAACGCGGAGCACGCATCGAACGGTCTCGATAGCGGCACAGGAACGATTCGCGCAGGTGTGCGTGCCCCTGCTCGGGAGCCCTCGCACCTGCAGGCCGTCTACGAGGCGAGCACAGGCGGACGGAGCTTACACCAGCTCGGGGGTCGCGCGCACGAGGGTGGTCGGGGCAGGGACAGGGACGGGCACAGGTACAGAGCCGGTGCACTCTCGTCGGGCTTCGGAACGCGGGGAACGCGCACACTTTCGCGCAGAACTATCGTGTGTAAGCGGCATGGAGGGGGTTGCGAGCAGGTAGAGCGAAAGAGGGTTGGGAGGAAGAGTCCGCGCGGCCGGCGGTGGTACGCGGTGCGGCGTAGTCCTCATTGGGCGTCGAGACGCCGTGGCGACGCGGTCTCGGCTCGGTAGCACGCTCGGAACGTGAGCACGCGCGCGCCAAGTGTGTTCGGAACGCGGAATCGCGGGCACGAGGACCGAGTGCGCGGATTTTCACACAGCCACGTTTCCTTCCCTCCAGCCACTCACACCACCCTTACACTCAAGCACCTGTCCACCCACCCACAAACACAGGCGCGTCGGACCCCCGAATCGAGCGATTAGAAAGTGTACTTCGCATCGGTCCGCTCGCTCCCTTCCCGCCTGTGCCAGCCGCGGCTTCGGTTCGGCCGTTCTCGTGGCAGCCTCGCGTGTGACCCCTCGCGAGGATTCACGGAGGCAGCAGGAGCGGGTCGCAGTTCCTGCGGTTGTTGTGTGCGTCGGGACGCGGCTGGCGCCGAGCTCTCCTCCGGCGGGGCAGTGCCGCGTGAGTCTCGCGAGCGGGAAAAGTGTCGCGACCGATCGGGGGAACCTTGGATTCCCAAAAGTGTGCGCGATCCGCTGCGAAGCGGGGCCGATCGCTGCCGCGTGGCGGACCAGTGGATACGAGCGTCGAGGGTCGATCGGATCGGAGCGAAGGTGGAGGAAGCAGCGCATGATGAGACGGACGACGAGAGGATGTCACGCGGACGCCGCGGGATTCGTCGTCGTCGTCCGGCAACTCGGGCCCGAGCGGAGGATAGCGGAGGCAGCCAGCGCGAGGGCCCCGTTACGCAGAGGCTGAAGGGACCGGGACCCATGCCGCGTGATGATCTGATGGGCCGAGTCATGTCACGTGTGGTCGGCACGCTGCTGGCGCGCTCGACGCTGCTCAAGAGCGTGGCGGCGGCCCTCGTCGTCCTCTCCTGCTGCAGGTGCACCCGTGCCAGCGAGTTCCCCGAGAGAGAGTGCTGCGACCTGATATTCCCGATTCCAGAGCCCACTGGCAGATCCACGTCCGCGCCGACACCTACTGGCAGAAGCGGTGAGTCCCAGTTCACGTTTCTCCTACCCTCCAAGTGCATTCCACTTCGACTCGACGCGACCGGAACTTCGAAAGGATACAATTCTTTCTCTGAAAAATTGACAAAGTTCCTCGTGCGCTTCAGCACCGTCGAAATAACAACGGAAGATCCCCAAAGCGGAAATTCAAACGTTTATGAAACTTTGGGGATACGTAGAGGATATATACCCAGATACGTATCACGCAATTTTCTTGCTATCCAAATTCACTCTAAAGGGTGAAATTGCCTCCAGAAGATCCGGCTATTTCCCGATTTTGTGTTATAACTCGCGAACTGTAGGAACTATAAGTTACCGAATGATAGTGCTAATTAAAAGAAGTAACTTTTGCCTGAAAACATTCTTCCTATCTCTTAAAGTTCGCGAGTTATAACAGAAAATCGGAAAATAGCTGTATTCTCAGGGGTCGATCTCACCCCGTTAGAGTGAATTTGGGCATGGAAAATAATTTGCGCGACACAAACCTATGTAATACATCCTCTACGTATCCCCGGAGTTTTATAATTCGTTGTATTTCCGGGTGGAGGATCTCTGCGAACAGCAAGTCGATTCGCGAATCGTGCTCTGATTTTCGTGGCATTCGGGAAAACGCGCGTGACTCGAGTGCCCTTCCGACGGAGCGTCGTCGCAGTTATTGACTGGATCTACTTGCGGCGCGATGTCTCTACCGTCGTGTCCCAGTAGTGCAGCGCGTATTTATCGCGACCTCTTAGTGATCCGCGCTTGATCGAATCCGAGTCGGGTTAAACGCGAGCGAGGGTCATTCCTGCGGTTTATCGACCATCGTGCACCGTACCGCAGGTAAATATATTCCATCGACGAGAGGGGAGGTTGTGTATCCTTTCTAAAAAAACACTCGTTCCGCCGGCGGCCGGTTTGATAGAGCGTTCCAGCGGAGTAGAAGAGGCGGCCAATAATTGGACAGGAACCAATAAACCGTGGCTCTATAGCCTGCGCCGTATTTTGCTAGCCACCGGCCAGCTATTACGATTTCCGTGGAGGGACCGGCGGATTATTAATTCAATTAGGATCGTTTATTAATTCAACAAGGACGGTTTATCGACGCGCGGCCACCGGAGGGTGGCGGTAATTCCAGCGGCGGAACGATCGCGTAATCGGGTTGCCAGCTTCCCTCAAAACCTTCTTCCTTCGCGAACTTTCCGCCTCGGAAATAAGCGGTCGCTCTTCCGCTCGATGCTCCGCTAATTAACTCGGGCAACTCCTCAGCGACATGTTAATCTTTCCACCCGCGTGCCGGTACTCGAAGAAACATCGCGGCGACCAAGAGGGATGCCTGATCCGCCGAAGCTGCAGGAAAATATTCCTCAGCCCGCCCCTTCGCTCGATACTTTTAATTAACTCGAATTTATTGGACAGGGTCCTTTAAAGCCGGCAACTTCGGTATTCATACTAGCTGGATTATACGAGCGGGAGTCATACAGCCGTTAGAGACTCGCTCCTCCTCCGCCGCAGACTTTCCCCTGAACTATTTTCCCAGTCGCATAAAGAACCGAAATTCGCCCGCCATTAATGCGCCCTTCTAGCCGTATTTAACCGCCCCATTCTACGATTTCCGCGGGCGAGAACAAACGAACCCAGTGGCCGCGGAGTCAGGGTAATCTTCGCCTGAGCGTTAAACGGTCGGGACGACAAAAATTAAGGATACTCGTAGAGGATTTATAAAGATCGCGGAGCACGGAGCTGGAATTCCGCGTTCGCGTGTGCTGTTCGGGTTTCTAAAGGCCCTTGGAACGGGCACGAGGGTGATAAGGGGCGAGACAGAGTTCGGAGGATTGTACATCGGCGCGTGATTCGAGTCTGAATGGCTGGAACAACGTTTCGCGGTACGGTTGCTCGGAAAGACGATAATAAGCAGACATTAGAGGTTGCAGCGTTACAATAGGGACGCTCGAGAGACGTACAAAGCGTCGGCACAGCTCTCGCGGCTTTTATTCTCCGCCGTGTGTACTACTCTCTGAACCGTATCCCCCGGTCGATCCTCTGCGTCCCGATAATTCCTTCCACCTTTGACTCAGCTGCCTACGCGCGAGAAATCGAGAAGAGCGGCGAAGCGACGCACGCGGCGTTCCTCCTTTCAGGGCTAATTGGCCGAATCCTGTTTCCTCCGGTCCTCGGCGCGTGCTCTTCTTTCGAATCTGACTTAGCAGGGATGCTCGCGAAGGGTCGCGGGACGTCGTCGTTGTCGTGGGAGGCGAGCGAGCATTTCGGGATAAAGTTCGATCGAGGTCGGCCGCGATCGAAGGTTATCTACCGTGTCTACAGGCGGCGAGTAAGTTTCAGGGGTGGAAGTCATTTATACCCCCACAGAATTCCACGCCGGCGAAATATCGCGTACGTGCTCACGGAGCGTTAATAATGAAAAGCGATTAGCTTCATCGGCATTTTATATTCCTCCGTACTCCTCCCCATTCTTTCCTCCCCCGGCTCGAGGGGGTAGGGTGAATGGCGTTCCTTCCACCGGCGCACCGATGTCTCTATCGCTGCTCGGCGCGGCCGAGGAAAGAGCGCAGCGGGTCAGAGGGAACGGAATTAATTCGAGACGTCCGCTGGAGCGGAGTTTTATTAATTTCCCTTTAAGAGCACTCGATGGTCGCGGACTCGTTTGTAGCGGGAGAAAGGAAAGTTGCTTAACGAGGAAAGTATATACGATTTGCCGGAGGAACGGAGGGGTCTGCGGGAGGTTCAAGCGCGTCCTATAGATACCGCGAACGGCTCGGGCGTTGCGGCAGCGACAGAACGAAAAACGAGTGGACGGGTCCCCGAGGGGAGGGCTGGAGAAGCTTGGAGGCACGAAAGCGTGGAGAACAGGAGGCGACAGCCCGTCGAGATGAAGGAATCCTCGTTCGAAAAAGCGCGCCGGGCACAAAGCGCGCGCGACCCTCCGAGAGCGGGCGAAGATTTTCCAAGAGCTCGCGGCCCCCCAACCCGCGCCACGACGTTCCTCGGCTTAAATGTCGCGAGTCGGCCCGCAAGGAGAAAAGAGGAGCTGAAGACACGTGGAAGGGAGCAGGCGGTGCGGCGGAGAAAGAGGAAGGAGGAAGAGAAAGAGAAAAGAGGGGAGCTAGAAGTGGCCCATTGACGTTAAATCGCACGGTGGAGCCGCTTTTAAACGTCCTCGGTGTTTTCGCGCGACCTACTTTGCGAGCCGCACCGTAACGAGGTTGCTTTCGAATAAATTCCAAGTACCTTCGGGTGTGCTCCCGCTCGTTGCACCCGCGAGCACGGAATTTTTGGCAGGCTGAGCGCGAGAGAACCACCCCCCGAAACTGTTACCTACACCTGTCCACGTCACAGCGCCCCCCCTTTCCACAGGGGGGGAGGGAACAATCGATTGTCAACAGACTGGGCTGGTTCGTTGGGGCGGTCGAGGTCGGTTAGACGCTGCTTGATTCTCCCTTGTCCGAGTTTGCCTGCGCCCTGAATTTTCATTTTTCGACTTGTAATCCAGCGCGCCCTCTAAAACATCCCCGCCGCGAACCCCCAGGGACTTTGACTCTGGATCGAGGCGAGTTTTACAGCAGAGAATCGCCGGCATCCCCTTCTGCGGAACGTTCGAGGCTCACCTCGATGAATATTTACGGGGCATCGTGATTAATTAATCGCCGCTGGAAGATTGAATACATCGGAGGCTAGTATTTAAGCGCTCCCCGTCTATTTCACCATCGTTGCTGTTTGTAACCTCGAGCTGGAAAAGGATTTAGGGTTCTGGCGTCGTGGTTCGCAAGAACGTCTGGTCTAGTAAATTCTGCAGGGGCCTCGATTTCCACGGCGAGCTCCATGATTCGGTAAAACGATCGAACATCCGGCTTCCGTTGTGCGCTCCGGCGCTCAGCGATCTCTCCGATACCTCTCGGCTTCCCGAGAACATTCCGCTCCCTCGACCGCTGACTCGCTTTCCGTGCGTCTTGCCTCGCTGTTTTACGCAGCGCTGCCCATACGTGCCCGCCTCTGTTCCCCTGGCTACGGCCGAAAGCGTGCACGCGTATCGCGCGGCAATCCCATTAGCCAGAAGCTACGATTTAAAAGGACGTTTCGCTGTCGGGGCACGCAGTAGCCAGGATACCGCGGTGGTTCAATTAAATTACGGAACAGTTTGATTTAACGGGGCCAGACTCAGTGGTAATTAATTAGGTGTTTGGTAGAATTTCATTATCGGAAATAAATTCCGGTGTCATGGTCGCTTTGATACTTCATTCGATACACTGTCGTTCTCTAAATAACCTGCGAGTTATTTCGATCGCTGATGTCGAAACGTTCGGATATCTCGAAGAAGTCCAGGGCGCCTGACTGCTCCAAGTATTTCGCTGCTTTCCATCTTCTCTGCCACTGTGTGACTCCTTGGTAGCCGGAATTTTCGTCCCGCTGCCCTTTCATCTCGCCTTACTCGACCTCGTTCCCCTTCCTGGCGGCGATTCCGTGCCCCCTCACCGTTTCGAAAAATCCGTTATTACTACTTGTATCGCGGCAAAGGGAACACCTCGGAATACGCGGATCCTTGTCAAAGAAATGACTAATTAATTGGCCGACAAACTCGGCCCCCTTGACCCGATACTATGGCTCCCTTTGAACTCGGCCCGCGGCTGCGACCTGAATCGTCGAAACGGTTCGCGGGCGTTCTTCAGCTCGTTGATCGCGACCTGAACGCTCGGCCTCGGATTGCCGATGCTGTAATCCGCCAATTTGCCCCGCGGAACTCGAGCACGCCGGCCGTTTGCTTACTTTTAACGGCACCGAGAGGGCCACGTAGCCGAGGTATTGCGCGACACTCGACGTCCCCCCTCGCGCGACTTCTCTCGGTCCAGAGGGGGTGAATCCGGACGGTGCGAGTGTCTGGTCGGATTTCATTAAACGACTGCAATTTGATTAATCAACGATCGCGGAGGCTCGGGCATATTTTAGACGCCGCGTATCCGGGCCACGGTTTATACATATTTCATGCCGCGGCCCTCGACGGAAAAACAAAGACAGCCGCCTCCGGACGCTTAATTCCCCAAGTATTTGCTGTCGCGGGCTCGAAATTAATTCCGCGATCGTTAATCACGCAGAATGACGTTTCACGTACACCGAGGAATTGACTTTCAGCGGGTTTCCACCGGCGAGAAGCTACGGAGCCCGGAATTCCTTCCGCGAGTATCTTCGCTCCTCCTGCGGCCCTTCGCTGCGCCTCCGCGCTCCCGACAGGCGCCCTTTTTTCGCGACTCCTTTCGTTCGAAAAGGTTTCGCACCGGCTCCATCGGAGTATGTCGGTTTCCCGTGGACCTCGCAGCTTTCCAAGCGTCAAGCTCTTCGTCCGATGAATTCCTTGGCAGCTCCTGCACGCCAACGCGTCGCGACTAATGCAACTAATGAGTTGCATCGGTTGGCGTTGGGTAAAATCGTTCTTATTAGACTCCGGGTGGAGTTTATTTTCGCCTCTCTCCGTTTGCTCGCCTTGGTTCCAGCGATGGGCTAGCAGCAGGATTCTCGGGAAGCGACCCGCGGTAAAACACCCGCTAAAACCTACTCCTGTCTAATTAGACAGATCTTTACTTCTCCCCGGGCCAGGCTAATGGTAATTTTTTAACGAAATTTGCGCTCCTCCCGGGCATGATTAATAGAAATGGAAATTAGCTGGATTGCGTCTGACCACTGTTGGCCGCGTTCTACTGCGCGCCACTGCCAGTAGAAGAGGACGGTTATGGTCAGCCCGCTCGAGAGGCAACGCGGCTGGAAAAACCGACGCTCGTGCTCTATATATAAGTTTCTTTACAACACACAGCGCCGCAGGACACTCTCCTCTGCCCCTTTACATTTGTTTAAAGCCCGCTGCTAATTGCGTTAACAAATACCGTCGGTTGTGGAGTGTTACTTCATAGCTCGCCATCTTTTGTTCTTTCAGCGACTCCACGTTCAAATTAGGCACTCGACTATCCCCGAGCACACCTATGAATTCACTCCACTCGCGCCAAAGTCGATTTGTCGGGCATCGAGTTGCCGTAATAAAGCCAGGCCGCCCCCCCTGGACGCAAGGGCGCGAAGAAAAGGGTAAATAACGCTCGGGGGGAAGCAATATCGGCGAACGGGGGGGGGGGGGCGCAGAGACAAAAGTTTCCTCTTGCTTGCACCGGCCCGAGGGGCAGGCTTCCCAGAGGCTCGTGTTGTTGTAGTACAAGGAAAGAGGGAGAGAAAGGGCGGCCGAGCGAGCTGCAGTTCCCGTAACTGCCATCGATCACCCAGGAAATATTATCTCCATAAAATTCCGGCCGCTTGTAAGAACAATATTTATCTTTATAAATCTGACGACGTGGAGTTGGCCTGTCGCGGAAACGGATATCCCCATAAAAAAACTTGAGAAAAGGAAAAAAATTACGCCAAGTACATGAAATCAAATAAATCACAAAAGAATAGAAGATAATAATAATTAGAATATAACAGAAAGATGTGAAATCAAAATGAGCTGCAAGTACATAAAGGTGCTTTCCAACTGCGCTTAAGATGACACAACTACGTATACACTACATGTACAATTTTGTACTTTTTTGAAGTTTTTTTTTATGGGGATCTCACTTCTTTTTACAAAGATAATTTGCATAGGGAATGACTTCAGATCATTTTTAATATTATATGTATTATTATCTTCTATTCTTTTGTGATTTATTTGATTTCATGTACTTGGCGTAATTTTTTTACTTTTTTAAAAGTTTTTTATATGGGGATCTCACTTCTTTTTACAAAGATAATTTGTATAGGGAATGACTTCAGATAATTTTTAATATTATAACTTACAAATTATCACGGGACAGAATTAAGGATAAATCCAGTCACAGCATCATCTTACCCTTCGATTATCTATATATACATAAAATCTTCAGTTTAGTTACAAATAAAAAACAGTTTGATGATATTCAAACATGTCACAATTCTAATTTCGGCAACTTACCTTCTGTTTGAGACTGCATTTTGGTTGCAATTCAATGGTACAACGATACATATTTGTAAAAACTCGTTTATAACTTGGTTATAACCTGACGGTAAGCTGTCAAAATTTGGAGTAGATTGCATAGTGAAGATAGCTATTGACGAACGAAACATGTGTTGTTTCTTTTTGGCTGAAGGTGTGCGTGTAACGCGTATACGTGTTATGTTGACGAAAATTTTGACTGGAGAAGAAGAATCAGAATCATAAGAAAAATCTCACCGTTTCTGACAGATCCATGACATGATATTACGATATCTCTGTCATGCGTGGACCGATTTTTTTTAATTTGGTCTTATCCGAAAGCGTATATGCGGTTTACATAAGAAAAATACCATTAAATTTAGGAAATATTGCAGGCGTGATGAGATATTAATGAAATAAGTGTCAGGTTAGGTTGGAATAGCTCTGCGACGAGAAAATGATAAGCGGTAACGACACAGTCGATATGTACAGGGTGTCTTTCACGTACTTGGCGTCGAGACGCTACCGCGTCTCTAGATATCCACGTTTAATGCCCCCCTTTGACCCTCGCGGTCTTTTTCCACGGTTAATAGAGCGCAACCCTTTCTCTGCGGTGTTTTTCTAGCATCAGATAGTTTGCCGCGGCGCAACGACTGACGGTTCAATTTTCCCAGTCGACCGTGTCACATTGTTGCGCGGGATCGTTTTTACGCACCCCATCGCCGTGCCTCTGAACTGTGCAGCGTTATTTACGAGGTGTCGACGAACCGGGTAATCTAGTCCCATGAAATCGGCCCTCGTGCAATCGTCGAGGTCAGATTCGAGCGGCCGTAACTGGACCGGCGCTGTGAGGATGGAATGGGCCCGGATCCTCGCGCATTATAGCCGTCCTGGGCTCAACGAAGATTGACAACGTATTCGCTTTCCCGCATTGTCCGGTGGATGTTGAAAAAATCCATGCCGCGAATTCAATACCCGTTGTGGCCCCAACGAGCGTAAAATTAAAATCCTTGTTTTCGCCCAGTCGCGAGAGACATTTCCGGGACAGGCGGGCTGGGTGACGAGCTGATCCTTCTTCCTTTTCAATGGAATCTCTCTGGGGACAGGTAACTGTGGGATAATTGACACGTTCCCTTCTTTAGTGTAGGGTGAAATTTGCCAAACTCTGAAAAATTTCAACGGCCTGTATCCAAACACCCCATCGTTCGTCGTATCCTGCACGTGTTTTGACTTTCGCAAGCGTGCCGTCGTCTCGATCGTCAGCTCCCACCGCAAGGGGCCCTCGAAATTCAATGATTCCTCGTTCGGTGCTTTGCTCGTCGTAAACCTGCCGGAAATAACGAAGGGAGGGCGCGCGTTAAGGGATAAGAAAGAGTGGGGCGTCGCGGGGATGTATGTACCTGGAAGTCGACTTCGCGGAGCACCGTATAAACGAAAGACCCGAGCAGAGTTTTTACGGGCACGCCGCTCGTGAAACACGCACGAGGAAACGTCGTGTAACGCTAGGACTACGAGCGATCGTTGACGACGTCGCCCCTCCTCGACGAACCTCCAACGATCGACCTTTATACGGCTGAATGATTTCGCGGCGAACTCACGATAAACGCCCCTTGGAACTTGCCTCCCTTTGACGAGACCTCGTTCCCCTGGCCTTCCCTCCGCGCAATTATTTCTTCGGCTGCGAACCTTCCTCCCTCGAGCAACGCATGGGGGATTCTTTGATTTACGCGGCACTCGAGAATAGTCGCGATACTGCGATGCGTGACGGGACGCGTCTGCCGCGGTATATTCTTGAGGGTTGAACGTTGTTCGGCTTTCGTAGAGCCTGGTACTCAGTTGTGATGCTGGATTATTAAGCGAGGGGACAGTGGAGAATAACGTGCGATTTACCTTCGATTTCTGATTCGATATGACAGACGTAGGTATATTAATTGTAGCATTGGGTATCAACTCAATAAAACATTATTTAAGTAAAGAATAAAAGTTACTTTAACTTTAGATTCTTCGACGAATAAAGTTATTTTCTTTTAATCATCAAGCGTTTCATCCTGAGCGTCGAATAAATTTTCAACTTTAACTTTAACTTTAACTTTAACTTTAACTTTAACTTTAACTTTAACTTTAACTTTAACTTTAACTTTAACTTCAACTTCAACTTCAACTTCAAATTCAACTGTAACTGTAACTGTAACTGTAACTGTAACTTCAACTTCAACTTCAACTTCAACTTCAACTTCAACTTCAACTTCAACTTCAACTTCAACTTCAACTTCAACTTCAACTTTATTCAAAGTCGAGTTAACGTTAAAGTTGAAGTTGAAGTTGAAGTTGAAGTTGAAGTTGAAGTTGGAGTTGGAGTTGGATTTGGATTTGGAGTTGGAGTTGGAGTTGGAGTTGGAGTTGGAGTTGGAGTTGGAGTTGGAGTTGAAGTTGAAGTTGAAGTTGAAGTTGAAGTTGAAGTTGAAACGCATGACGAATAAAAAAAATTAACTTTATTCAACACATGACGAATAATTTTTTGAACTTTTATTGGTTATCGAAATTTTTATTTAAATAAAAATGTTGCCCATCTCTGATAAATCGGTTATTAAGCCCCGACAAAAGCAAAAAAGGGGAATAGAATCGTCTCATCGTTCCTGGGATGACTAAAGGCGAGCCTTTCCGAAGCATCGAGATCGAGTAATTCAATGTCGCAGATTTGTCGGAGCGATCCTTTGATCAGCGGACAATGATACGGGTTATCAGGTTTCTGGGTTATCAGGGCTTAGCAGCGGAGAAATGACGGAACGGTGACATTGAAAGGGCGGGCCAATTATTGTACGAAACAATCGACCGTGGGGTTTATTTGGTCGTGGAGCGGCGCCGGCTTCCCTCTGGCTTTAAGCGCGCTCGAGATGATTTTTTAAATAAAAGCGCGGGTAAATAGGGCGTGAGTGTATATCGCCGGCCTTTGACGCGATTCATCGAGCGGGCATACGCTCGCCCGAGCTCTCTGCGCCCGGCCATACGCGCGCCTTCTGTGAAATGCAATTAGCATCGCAATTATCGACACGAGTAACGCCCCGGTCAACATACGTACGCGTATATTTAATTAACCGTTTGTCGGTCTCTGGGTATCGCTGGAATACTGGGCTAGCTTCCGTCTGTTTAACTGTGTGCGAACCGAGTATGGCGGCTCTACACCGACTGTCCTATTTCATGTCGGCAACCCAGTTCACTTCGAGCTTACTTTCTTCCGCGATCTACGCTTACTATCTCTGAAAGAGATTAGACGCTCGGCTATATTTGTCGTATCTCTACGAGAAAAGTATAGGTAAAAGGAGGATCTGAAATTTACAATGAATATATTTAAACAGTTTGATTGCCCTTTCGAAAAGGGTAGATCAGGTTAAGAACAATCTGGGAGCTTTTTCTGTGCTCAGGGCTTGTCAATAACTTAAGCAAATCTGAAAAATGGAGGAACGCGAAACCAGGGGATGAGCTCTGGGTTATCTAAATGTGTCTCGCATTTAGGCTATTTATCTATAATGACGAATTTCAAACGCTTCCTTCTTCTTTCCACAATTTTTCACGAGCCCGTTTGGTCTGTAAAAGGAGCGCCAAACGGGCGAAAATATCCGCGGCACAGGACGACACTCCGGGAGATTGAAATGCGCGCCAACCGAGCCGCGTCGCCTCGTATTTAAAGCCCGCTAGTTATAAATGCAGCTGGCTAAAGAGCGGCCGCGGAAAAGTCGATCCCTGGCCAAGCGACGAATTATGAATTATGCCGGAGGATTTCACGGTAATCCCGCGCTAAATAGGGCGTAAATATTCCGAGGCTTCGGCGCGACTTATCGAGCCGGCCTGTCCCGTACATGCGCTGGCTATGTAACGCAATTACCCAGGTGTCTAGCGTATGTGTCGGCGGGAGTGGCTGTGTCCTAGTGCACGTACGAGTATCTCGCGTCTTGATCTGCATACACCGACGTCGGCTGCATCGGTAATACCTTGCCGACGAGGCTCGTTTTGTAACCGGATTTAATATTCGATCATCGACGCCCGGTCGACGCTGGTCTAACCGCGGGTGTAACTGAATATTTCAGCGCGACGCGTGCACCGTGATCGCGGCCGAGCCGCCCAATCCTGGCGAGAGGGTAAGTTGCGCGGACCGTTTACATTTGCACCCTGTCTCGCCAGCTTCCAAGGATTTCTGTAAATTGCATTGCTCCCCTCCCCGTCGATGAAACGCCAGCCGAATCGTTGCGTTATTGAAATTCCGTTGTTTATGCTGACCAGGACTCGCGGGATTCCCCCCCTGACGGAATTCCACGTGGTCGGGCAATTAAATCACCGCGCCGAAATTTTAGCTCAGACGACGCACCCTCTGTGCAACGAGCCGTGGATGCACCGTAGGCTAGCAATTAACGGCGCGAGATCCTTCGAACGATCGATGGATGTTCGGTTTACGCGGGCTTCTCCGGGGTAATTGATACTGCAAGCTTTCGAAGGCTCGGGGAACGTATCGTGGAATTTAGAGGCGACTGGGGGACTTTTAGCGCTTGTCAATGATCGATCGCTTTGGAGCGATCTGCGCGTGTGCTGGGGTACTTGGAGGAAATCGGCGTATTCGATGTGGATTGTGTGAAATATATTAGGTAGCTGGTCTTTGTTTCTTGCTAAAATGATTAAGGGCACATTCTACTCCCTCGGCCGAAAAATCGGCCACTTTTCGGTGATGGTTTTTATAATGAAATGAACACTTAACGTTGTCGAATTTCGGGGGGTATGTTATACCACTCTTGAAGTACAAGGAAAAATCTTTGTTGTTTGTTTATTTTCATTTGTTTACATAAATATTTCGCAGTGAAGTTGGCGGCTTCGGAATTGCTGGGCGGTTGAAATTTCGGGCGACTGGAAAATTGAGAATTGGTGTTTATTAAAAACATTTCATTCGTCTGCTCTCATAAAATGAAAGAAAATTCAAATAATAAAAAAAAAATCCGGAACAGTGGAGCAGCACACATTTTCCGTGCTCCACTGCTCCGCTCTGCAGCTCCGAGCTCCGCTCCAACGCTCTCATATCAACTGCCTTCACTTTTACGGGATACCTCCCTCTAGGCAGCATCCTGAACCTCGATGAGAAGAGCATCCTTTTACTGTTCGAACATTAAATCTAATTTCGATGCTCGCGATCCTATAAATCGCAACCGTCAGCGTTTCCAATTTATATTCAGATCACATTGATTTTTTTCTGTGGATCCACGCTAACTTTCGAGAGGAATCTGCGCAAAATTGTCATCAACTAAGGTGCAATGTTTAATCTTTCACCGTTAAATGTCTTATTTTTCTTGCACGTACGATTGCTCTATTCATTATTGGAGAAATTAGGCTTGCCCAGTAATAAATAATTACAATAAAATAGTAAGCGGCAATGTTTCGTTTTTTTTTTTTTAATGATCCCATTGAGAATACTCATTCGACAGAAGGCTGAGCCATCGACCAGCCACTAATGAATTTACGGCGCTGCAGCGTATTTCCAGGCAATTAGCTTGTCCATTCCGCAAAGTATAGGAGACGTCTGGAAAGTGAGAGGCCCTGTTCGCGTCGGAAGGCGAGGAGGAAATTACTAAGAGAAAAAAAGCTTGAGAATATTCCAGGTCGACACGTCAGCCGGGCAAGTCGGAGGTTGGGAGTCTGGCGAGTGGCGGGACAGGGTGGCCCACGTTCCTGCGCGAATGTTCGACACGAAAGCCTCGCGAACGAGCGCGTTCGCAGGCCTTATCGCGGAAAGGGCCACCCCACCCTTCGCCCTTCGACCTGGCTCGCCGAGAGATCTAATCGTGACTGGTTTCCTTCGCTCGCCAGCCAGTCGGCTGCTCGTTCTCGTGCCGCTGCCTCTTATATTCTTGGAACTCGAGACTGCACCCCGTCGCAGCACCCTCCGCTCCGCCCCCTCTCCCCCCCCCGTCGATGCACCGTCACCAGCTTCGACGAGAGAGTACACGCGCGTCAAGTATCACTGGAATTCATATTCGTCCCTCCCCTTGGTCACCCGGGTTACACGTTGGACGCTCCTCCACGTGGCTTCTTTTGCAAGCTTCCATTTATGCAATCACGCTTTATAAAATACGAATACCCACGGAATGGTCTGTGTTCATCTAACAGAGCAAAAACGAGCTCTCAAAGTATATTCCTGACTCCCCGTGGATTCCCTACCTATCTCGTCTATTTTCATCCCACCCCCGCAATTCTCGGAACACCCCCGTTCCCGTCCGTTCTGGTATATCCGCGTCACGTACCGAAGTAGCTGCTCGTAAGCAAGGCAACAATGACAATAATTACGTTCATAAGCTGAGCTGCGGGGCAAAACGTTGCTAGGCAAGTTTTCATTACTCTCGGAGCGACGTGCATCCGTAACGTCGCTCGCCGAGCGACGTTTTTGCTCGAAGGAACGCTACGATCCGCCGGCTCGGCGAGGGAGGCTTGCGCGCGAAGCTGCCCCCGTTGCTCATTCGGCTGGGAGGGAGGAGCTAATATTCGGGCGCACGAGGGAGGATTTTCGGGATTCCTCCGTTTCCCAGGGCGGTGCTTTACGGCCGGGGGTTTTTTCACCCCGGTAACCACGAGGGAATTGGTGTTGACCGTTTACTGCCGGCCGGGGAGGCCGAGGCTCCGCGATGACGACGAATTCACACGCCACGGCGAGCTAGTGCGCACGCGATTCCTTCGTCGTAACCGACTTCGACACGGGAAATCAGCAAGGCCCCCGCTGCTGTACATCGAGGAATGCGTTACACGAAACTGCCACGCGATTCGGACCGTCTATCGCGTCTCGCGAACAGTGCTGGAGAGTCACGTCACCCTACCCGTCCAACAGATTCCCAGATCTTGCCGTTCGACCAACGACTCGCCGCCGGCGTAAATCGCGAAAGAGCGCGGCTTTATCGTGTTTACCCACCTATCGATTCGCCGAGGGACCTACCGATCGCGGGCACCCCCCGATTATGCCCTCCGCCCCGCGAGGCATTTGCATTTACATTTTTAACGGGGCCTGCAGTCAACCGTTACACGCGATACCCGGCTCTTAAACAGAGCCACCCTCTGCCGCTGCGGAGGGGCACGCGTGCGAAACGAAAGTGAAAACGCTGTCTTTTCGTGTGGTCCCTCTTTTGAATCGCCTCAAGTAGTCGGTTAGTTTCCTTCGACAACAGCGCAGTGCGGTTTGAGTGGTGTTTGGGAAACTGGGGCTTAATGCGCAGAGGCTGATTAGTGCGGAGATTTCTTCTGCAAGTTTCTTCGTGCTCTACATTATCTTCACGATGCTCGAATTCCGCTGTATGGGTATCTTTACTTACAAAACAAAATTTATAGCCTCAAAAGGTGATAGAATAAAGCTACAAACGAGCCAAATGATACGCGCAATACTTGCTTCTTTTATTGATTCTCGAAAAATTAAGTTTGTTTTCAGCCGTCACATTAGGAACACCCTTTAAATAAATCCAACGCGGTCTGACTTTTCAGGGACCGCGTCTCCTTGGTCCGACCCCGCGTCGATTGAATCTACTTGGCCGGTGTTCCTCGTCCCTCGCAGCAAGACGCCGTGTAACGTTATTCTCCTCCCCTCGTTCGTTGCCATTGTCAGGGCACAAGCGAGTGGCCCAGGGATCCGCTAAACAGCCATTCAATTCGTATTCCTTTCACTCCGCCGAAGTTTTTCCGCGTTCGCCCGGGATTTACAGCGGCCGTTATTAATATTTCCGAGGGCGCCCGGGTGGTTGTTAGCCCCGATTTTCTAGCCAGCGGAGAAAAACAATTCCACGAAAATTTACGCATTTATTTTGCTTCCTTTTTTTTCCCCACTGTGTTTTACACGCGTCGGAACCGGTCGGGAATTTCGCGTTAACTATCAAACGACCGGCGGGAGGGGGAGAGTCAGTGTAAAAACGCTTGGAACCGGGCACAATTATTCGGCGGTTTCTGGTTTTTAGTTATTCCGCTTTAATTAATTCTTGTTAGCGTAACATAAAGCGGAGAGGCTTGTTGCCTCGGTATCGTTCATCGGCGTTGCTTTAACTATCGCCGGATACAAAAGTACGAGGAGACAGAAAGCGCGATGATTATTTTATCCACCCCCTTTGACGCTGGTCTCCCCGCAGTTGCTTTCGTGCATCCACTTTCGTCGACCCCAATTGATCTGTAATTGATTGCGCGGGTATCGCGTTCGGTCTAAAAGGGGCACGAAGGCGTAAATCGAATACACATTAACCGTGCCCGTCGCTGCCGGCTGATAATTAATCGCGTTTAATTCGAAAATAGTCGGCCGCGGTGTCGGTTTAGCTCGCGAAAGAAATTATTAAACGGACGATTGTTCGCGTCGACCGCGAGTGGGCGGATGGAATAATGAACGGCGTCACAGCTTTATTTATACAAAGCCGCTGGTAATAATGAACATTGGCGGATTATCATTTCATAATTCAGCGAATGAGTCTTGTCTGCGGTTAATGACGACGCTAACAGGTCGCCCCGGCAGCGCACGCGCCCCGTTACACCCCTATAAATCCGCGAATCCGAGGGGGGAGTCTCAGGTGCGCGGCGGAATTGTAAATAATCACCGATCGGATTAACGTGTTCCCAAAATAATTCGCGGCGCGCGCGTCTATGGCCTCCTCGAATTGCACGACGTCCAGTTGCGGGTCAAGATTTACGACACCGCCCGCCTCGATTTATCCGAGCAGCGAGCGATTTCGATTAACCGCGCATCGGGGGAATCTGACGTTAGCCAATTACCGGGAATCTTTCTCCAGGGTCGGCGAAGACACGGCATGTTCCAGCGATAGGTACAGTTCCTTAGACAGCAAGACGATCGAAGAAACGGAGGACTCGTGGGTCCGACCCGTTGCCCGCGAGTGATCGTTGTTCCTCGGCGAAACTTCGAGGTCTTACGGTCGGATTTACGAATTACGAAAGTTCGAGTGGCCGGGCGGTTCGCTTGGTCGCGGGAGCAACGAGATCCTGACGTCGTTCTTCGGTTAATTCGACGGCATTAGGGCGGGGGTTGCAACGGCTAGCCGTTTAATAGCGGCTTGTCGACGGATTACCGGTACGAAAGGGATGGAACCGCGAATAAAATTAAGCCCCCCGTTTCTGTGCTGTTGTTTTCCCGGGGACGAGCAGGACCCACCCCCTACGGAATTGGCCCCTCGAGTTTTCTTTCGTCAGAATCTGTGTCAGGGGCATGGCGCGTCGCCAGACGTCCTCAGACTAACGCAATTAGCCGAAGCTTCGTTCTGACGAGCTTACGGGGTACTCCGGACCGGGTTAATTTCATGCTTAACGGCGATACTCTTGGCGCCTCCCTCCTTCAAGCGGAGTGGACCCAGAAAGTACGCGGCACAACCGAGAAGCACGTGATCGCGTGACTCGAAATGACTCGGAACGTCCGAGCACCTCGCGCAACTGGGCTAGCACGGGTCGCGAAGAAACAGACAATTTGCCGGGAAGAACGTTTCCCCGCCAGAAGCTGCCCTGTTAACGAAGGCATTCAACAGAATGGCGTTGGAGTACAGTGTGTCGTTTGACGAGGGGCGGCTGGGTCGATCGCTGGTCAATCCTCGATCGGGAATTACGACGGGCGCCGATAATATCCGGATATCCCAGGTGGCGGGTGGCCGGGGATATTCAGGGAGCAGGGAACGCTCTTGGAATACCGGGGTAAATAGAAATTCACGGGAAACGGCGATGGCAGAGGCAGAGGGACGCCGTCGAAGGGGTCGGCTCGATCGATGCCTCGCACGGAACTGAGGTCACGAGATTCTGTCGTTTCGTTTATAATTTCGCCGCGCTCGCCCAGGGAAACGAATCGCGCGAAACAGCGCGCGGAAACACAGAGGAAGGAAAACGAGTGACTCGATGAAAATCGATAGCCCGGGCGGAAAGAGGATACGAGGTAGGAGACAGGAGACAGAAGAGAAAGAGGGGCGGTTTCGTTTCGCGGCCACCGTTGACAGATGAGCGTCTTCCGTGAACCGACACACCTCTTTGATCTCCCGAACCGATCGCGTTTCTAACGACGTTTCCGAATTTCCCTCGCCGTGCTCCGTTGCCCTGGATGTCGAACGTGCTATCCATCGAGAGAGCTCGGTATTTTTTTCGCGTTCGACTCACCGCGGGGGGACTTCTGTTCGCTTCCGACGCTGTTGATTCGTTTCTTTCGCGAAAAATGAAGTTCCACTGGTCCTTGGCGGAGGTAGAAGTATGGGGTAGAATGTAGATAGAAGGGAAGGAACGTTTCTCGTCCTGGGCCTGCTAGTGGACTCATCGGTGCCTTAGACACGGGGATGTTAGAAGGTAGGACGAAACGAGTATATATTGTAAGTCTGGGACAGTTCGACCACTTTTTGGAAAATAAATCGTAGCGTCGTTGTTTTTCACATTTTTGCCGTTTTGTAGAAATTAGAGCAAAGCCCAAGCAATTTAGAGTATACATTAATTATAGTGCGCGATAAATTCAAATATTTATTTTCATTTTCCGTACCGACTTCCGTAGCTTTATTGTAAGAACTGTCGCATTTAAATCGTTGTAATCTCTGTTTTGTATTTCTATGGGGTTTTTCCCGTTTATAAATAAATAAATAAATAATAATAATAATAATTTTCAACCAAAAACTGTCGGACTGTCCCGCATTAACGTGGTCGGACTATCCCATAATCAAGGGAGTGATCGACCACCTTGTTAAAATAAATTAAAAGCGAATACATACGTGTCGTTGGGGTTACACTGTAGTCTTATACGTGTTATATCCCCCAATATCGGAATAGTGTAAATAAACTTACCTGTCATTCAAATATCATCAGCACTGTAACTTGGTCTAAAAACTTTCAGACTCGCATAAAGTCTTAATTGTTTCTTATAATTTAAATATGGATTTGTGACAATGGTCAATGCAAGATCAACAACAAACGCATCTATTTCTTTGGTATCAACGAGGCACAGTATCCTTTCTTGCGTCAGTCTCAAAATATCAACACTGGCTAGACTCTCCCGGTGGTCGAACTATACCGGACTTACCCTACAGGAGAGAGTATATGGCGGAGAACTTGCGAGAAAGCGGTATCGGTCGAGAGGCCCTCTAGTGGCGGAGTCGGAGGTATCGCTACAAGTCTCTCGTCCCTCGCTGAAATCGAATGTCTCGGTTCCTGGAGCTGGCGAATCTGCTTCTAGTCTGAGCAGGTGTTCCAGGTCGTATGACAGAATGCAGATGGAGGTTTAGGAAATTTTATCGGTTCCTCGTGCTTCGGTGCACCGTTTTACAATCTTTGGCCAGTCATGGATACAGAATAAATACCATAAACTCGATCCCACTTTGACTTTAATGGCGCTGCTCCCCTTCTATTTTCGTTGGTAAACATGAGAAGCATCGTCTTCCCCGAGGATCAAATCACAAAGTAGAGGAGGAAAAAGTGGAAGGTGCGGGAATCGAGCGAAACATTGACAGAACAGTCGTATAAGGAACAGAGTTCTCCTGTTTTCTTGAGAATGCCAGCATAAACGGGGCTTGTTTTCCTTCGATTTTCGTCCCGGGAACATCCAAAGAGCCCAGGACTGACCAATGAATAAAGAGTGACTCTCCACCTCTGCCCTTGCCGTGCGTTCTTCCTCGTATCTGTCCCAGGGAAAAGAATAAGGAAAACTTCAGGTCATCTTCGCTTGTTCGAATTCAGGAACTCGACCTTTCTCGGATCGACCTTCTTCGAAATTTGCTTCTCCACTTTGGCTGAATGCTATAGGGCAGATGGTTATTCGCAGGGAGCCTTTAAAAACGATTCCATCTCGATCCGGTTCGCCGAAAGATCTTCAACGAAGGATCTTCGGTCGCTGGAACTACTTCGACCGCGATTTCCTGTCGAAAGCTGTTTGCCCTCGACCTTTGACTTGGAAAGTCACACACAGGCAAGCTTCCCCTGGGGGGGCAAGGAAAAAGCACTCCCCATAGAATTTACAACGATGAAGAGTCCCTTGAACTCGCGAAGGAGCGGCCAGCAGCGACTTTGGGCTCCGTTAAATTTTGCATCGCGGGGACGCGTTAAATAAGCATACCCAGTTGCCGTTTTCCAGGCGCGCTCGGAGGAAGGCGCGTAATGGAGCTTACCGGGGAAATCCTGTTTTCGCAGACCTAACCCTGGTCCTCGAGGTGGCGGTTGAACGTCGAAAGGAGGTCGACTAGCCAGCATCCGGACTTAAGTCGCAAGTTTCCCGTCGCGGTTGTTTTCTTTGGCGACAGTGTGTCTCCTGATTCGCGAGCGTTGGGAGTGGCGATGCACCAGGCACGATTTGTTTCCTTGCAACGATCCTCGATAGAAACTGCTTCTCTGCTGGAAAGATCACGGGAAGATTTCAGACGCAGGAGGAACGTAATCTCGCGCAGTTGGAGATGGATAAGAATAAGTTATCAAGACATTGCTTGCGGTACATTTACATTTGCCCAAGCTCGCTTCAGATACGGTGAAGATTAACTGGTGGACGCGCAGCTCTGGGACAGAAAGTTTCCTCGTGCGAGGTTTCTCCGGGCAATCTGTCGCGAGTGATTCGAACAACGATCGATTCCAAAGAAACGACAGCGAGGGAAGTCGGAGGCGTGGGAGCAGTGTTTTCTTTGGCAGTAGTTTAGCACGGGGGGCTGCATAACGACGGCGTGCAGCGGGTCGCATTAAGGTTGCATCCTCGCGCGCTAATCCGACTGTTATTCCGGGGACTTTAGACAAGGGACGAGCCTGGAACCAACCTAACCCGAACCTAACTCGACCCCTTTCGAGGGCCACCGGCAAGGGCTTCCTCATCGGGGCTCGATTGAACCAATCGCCGTTGGACCGATGAAATATGCATCGTGCTTCTCAAGTGTCCGCTACCGTCCGCTAATTAGCGGGGGAAAAAGTCCTGTTTGTCCCACGCTCGCGTCCCCTTTCGTCCTGACCACTCTTTCACTCCTTATTTTCAGCGGGCACGCAGAGGAGGGGTGCCTTTAATTCGTTTAGCCGTGCTCCCTCTCCCTTTTGAGGCAGTCGTTTCAACGGGTCCCCGATTTCTGTCCACTCGTTCCCTTTTCAATTTCCGCTTAAGCGCGATATTAGCGTGGCTTTTCCGCGGTGAATGGCTGCGCGCGGAAAAGGGACATGGTTGAATTGAAAATGGTCCATCAGTCGGCCGCCTTCCGCTAATAATTTACATAGGGAAGACGTTACTCTTTTCCTAGTCTGTACATAGACAGGTCGGGGGAGCGTAAGAAGCTTTCCTGCCCGATACGTCTCCCCGTCGAAGATATCGCCGCGAAACGACGGTCCATGTGGGAGATATCGAGCTGTCGGGGAATTTCAAAACTCAAGTTTGAGCGACGCGTTCGCGGCTGCCTTGGTTTCCCAGACTATGACGGATATATCGCGATATTTATTCGGGGAGGTTTCCGCGGCGTATTTTCGCCAATTTTTCCCTGCTCGATACAGTGCACGGGAACCAGAGTCGTCTACGCGTAAACGTAACTGTAAGCGTCCGCAGTTCCGCGGAGCTTCGACGTAACGACTTAACGTTGCAAGGGGACACTCGAGGCCCCGCTCATTTATACCTCCGTGACTAGTCCCGGCGAATAAGCGAGGCACCAGAGCCAGGCAGATGCGAGCACGCGAACGCAAAGCGAATTATATATCGGTGGCGCGGCAACAACAACTTCCGGCTGCTAATTAGCGGGGAAGACAATGCCGGAAGAACGGCCGTGCCCACCCTTTGTTTCCATTGTCCCTGTAGCCGTATTATTCGGCTGCTGTAATTGTAACGGCGATTGTAATCGACGCTCGCTGGAAAACTTGGGGCTGTAATTTGCGAAGCTCGCGTCGTGCAAGACAGCGCGGCGGGCACGCGCTGCGAAACGGCTCCGATTTCGCCACGACATTCGTCCCGACTGCTTTCGACACGGGATCATCGAGTTAATTAAAGTCCACGCCCCGTCTCGGTCTTTATTCCGCTCGCTTTGTCCCGCGCATCCTCTTTGCGCGAACAGTTTCATTAAATCTGAATGCGAGTGAAAGCAGAGGTTCCTCGGGGGTTAGTTTTGGTTCTTAACGAGTTGCGTAGTCGGGGTTGCATCTTTGGCTTTGCGAGAGTAAGTTTACTCGTCCTGCGTATTCCTACACCTGTAGTGGCAAGATAAAGGTCCGTGGACGAACGTAGCGAGAAGAATGAGAGTAAAGAGGTTATACCTAGTCAGGCGGTCGAAAAGAGGCGAATATTTGTGAATTTTTTTTGAAGAAGCGGAAGCGTATATTTTTCCAAAACTTTTTGCGCTTGAAAGAGCAATATTTAAGGGACAGTTGGTAATTTTTTCGTAGAAAAATATTTACGTTTATAATAAAGTAAAAACCGACATCCAAGAAGCATTTTTAAAAATATGGTTTTGCATGATTTTTGCACGAAAAAATCAGGATTTCAACTTTAAATAGCCGCCATTTTGTTTTAAATTAATATTTCGGAAATTTCTCTCCGTTAATCTGAGGATACATTAATACACTGACGAAATCTTTTTTGTATTTTGTTTTTGGATAATCTGGTTCCGAATGGCAGTGTTCACCGCAAAAGCAAATTTTTAAAAATGCTTCTTGGATGTCGCTTGTTATTTTATTATAATCTTAAATATTTTTCTACGAAAAAATTACCAAATGTTCTTTAACTGTTGCTCTTTTAAGCGCAAAAAGTTTTGTAAAAATATACGCTTCCGCTTCTTCAAAAAAAATTCACAAATATTCGCCTCTTCTCGGCTACCTGACTAGGTATAACCCCTTAAGATGGGAGGATTCCATGGAGCCGAATGTAAATATAACAAACTGCCGGTCGGTATTCGGTTTGGATGTGGAAAAGCTCCGTGTCGAACCGGCCGAGTTCTAACAAACTTCCCTTGAATAAATTAAAAAGTCGTGGACCCCTGGAGAGAAGCGCGTATACTAATTTCTGACCGACCTCGCCGCCTTCAAAATACGTGCCCGGCCTTTCAATCGAGACAATTCAACCGGGGGCTTTTCCCTCGAGCAGCCTCAAGGATCGCCCTATTCGCGTTCGGGGACAAGATTTTGTTTGCCACTTTCGTATGGTAATTGAACTGCGCTCTAACATGCTCGATCGTTTGGGGCTTGTCTCGTACCGGAACGGGAGCTCGTGGGCTTCCGTTTGTCTTAAGTGGTCAGCTTTCGAGCAGAAATCTTAAGGGGAGGAGTTGCGAGATTGAAAAAAAAACCGCGGATGGCTGAGGATTGGAAACACAGGAGCAGTGGAGTTTAGTTCGCGCAACAGAGGGGAGGAAAAAAGGAATTCTTATATCACAGGCGGTTTCGCGAATTAAGTGGCCGCGAGAACAAGGTCCCAGAGCAGCCGGTTGTCGCAGTGGCGTGGCGCAAGCCGAGCCGCGCTATGCGGCATAATAATTATCGTCCTTCGTTCGTGGCTAACTTTACGGAGTGGAAGTTCGCGCGGCTAACCCAATTGCGAGAGACCGACGAAGGGTGGCCGGGGGAGGAGGGGGGAGAAAAAAAAATGAAACTTAATGGGTGTCCCCAGGAGGGCCGCGGCCCTCGTAACAATTTCCTGATTTCCTGCCGCGGAAGTGTGGCGGAAAATTTCGCCGCGCTGGCCGTAAATCAGATCCCTCGAAGCGCAAAATTATCACGCGACTGCGGGGCCCTTGAATTGTCCCTGCTAGCTCCTTCCGCGGTGCAGGTAGTCTCCTTGAAGAATTGCACCCAGGATAAGTGACTCGAGATAATCGACGCGCATACCGATAATATAATATCTTGCGCTACGAAGCCTCCCCTCGATCTTTCCAAGGGTCGTGCTCTCCCGTTTCTCTGAATCCCTGTGCAAGAGATCGACGGGCAGGGATCGGATCGATCGGATCGCGGTAAAGGGCTCTCCGCGATCCCAACGATGGGGCGGACTAATAAAACGGGACAGGCAGGGGCGGAAGTTTTTCCCTCGCGTTTGCCGGGCTCCGTCTCGCGAAAGTAAAATCCTTTATCGCGGCTGCCTGGCCCGGAGAAAATCCATTTGAGCATTTCGGTGCGCGGATATATTTAATTATCTCGGGCGTTGGTGGACGGGAAGGTGGCAGAGATAATTCCGGAAGGGCGGGAGGCAGGGAGAGTCGAAACTTTTGCACTCGAACTGCGTTACGACGCCCTGCAGAGAAAGTATAACTCTCCTGTCTTATTAAATATAGATCTAGCCGGCAATTGGAACTTCCGCCCGAGCAGTTACTTCCGCCGCTTCTCCGTTCCCGTCGTTCGGCCGTCTTTCCACCCCTTTTCACCCCCACCGCGCCGGGCCTGGCCGTGCTTAGGCGAGTCGATATTACACGTTCCGCGTCCTTTCTTTCTTCCTTTTGCCGACGAAATGGATTCTTCCTTCGAGCACCATCGCCGGAAACGCGGGGCTACGCTCGCCACCCCCCCCCCCCCCGTCCGAGGGGTTGCACGTATCTCGCGATACGTGCGATGCGATAACGATAACAACGATACCTCGGCGGCGAGAGCACTTAAGTTGTAATTATGTTTCGACTCGTCCCTGTAGCGATTCATCCTCTCCCTTCTCCGTTTTCAGAAGATGAAGGTTTCGCGAAGGATCGTGACAGAAGGGAGATACTCGATGGAAATCTGGGCTTGACTTGACCTCACAAGAGTGTAAATTAGTGTAAATGTACGTCTACTGTCAAATGTCACTTGCTGAGGATTTTTTGTCAGACTTTGATGAGCCTTGGCACGATGGATCTATGTCGAAAATAAGTAAATAGGTGTCCGAGAGTTTCAGCCAATAGGCCCTAATAATAGAGATATTTACATGTAAATTATTAATAATTTCGTAGTAGCCGTGGGGTTTTAGTGGGTAAAAATCCCACACTACCCTGGCGCCTGCGGGAGATTCCCTTCTGGAGGCGTCGGGATGCCTTTTGAAGATGTCTTCGCGTTAAAAAAAAATTTATAAAATTGTTTTTGTAAATTATTTTTTTATAAGTCATTTTTTTATATTTTTTTTTTAACTTTTGGAAATCTTTAAAAGGCACCCCGACTCCTTCAGAGGGGAATCCCCCGGAGGCGCCAGGGTAGTGTGGGATTTTTACCTATTAAAACCCCACGGCCACTATGAAATTTTTAATAATTTCCATATAAATATGTCTATTATTAAGGCCCATTGGCTGAAATACTCGGACACCTATTTACTTATTTTCGACATAGATCCATCGTGCCAAGGCTCATAAAAATCGGTGTCTACCACATGGTGCCCTCCCGTTGTGAATGATTTTCGCCATGACCCATATTTCGATTTATTTATAAACCCGTGACAGCGCGACCAAATAATAGCCGCCGTTTAGCGAAGCTCGATCGTTAATCACTCGGGATCTACAAATTACAAATTATTACCGTATCGGTTCCGCGGTGCAGCGAAACAAACGCAGCGGGCTCATTAGCGGCCGCGAAGCGATTCGATAAAAAATGAATTTTATATTAATCAACGGCGCAGGCCATATTGAATAGCGTAGGTATTGCGAGTGACCCAGTGGGATGAATGCGTGAAATGCCGCCGGTAATTAAAGCGGCATCCGACAGCAGTGTTGGAAACCACCTCACGGTTCGATTAATTTCCCGAGAATCGAATTGCGGGGTCAATTTGAACATCGAAACCGGTGGGTGCCTTTTTCCTTTCGATCGTGTATAGCGCGCGCCATTCATCCCCCGATGCGCGCGACAGTTTAACGAATAAATATCGCGGTTCTTGTCGAGTGAACGGTCGAAGCAACCCCCGTCGGCAGAGTCATCAAATTTTCAATAGGCATAACTTCCCCGTGCAGGAAAAATAGGAAATAGAAAATGCAACGTCAGCCTCGACGCGCTTGAATCAAATGTTTACCACGATCCAGAGTCTGCACTCGGACTACTTTGTCTCCCGACTAGAAAATCGCGGCTTTTCATACTCGTTATCGCACGAGGACGCGCGCGTAATTTGTCGGGTGTCTTCTTCGTGGCTTGTGCCATCGCTTATCCTTGGAGATTCTGAAAATCCTCTTAATATCGCGTAACTGGGGCTTGTCCCGGGCGACGCGTGGGAGTAATGCACCGCCAAGCCAGAAACACGTATTTCTGTCTTTCATTTCAAATTGTTAAATGGGCAAATAGACTGCCCACAACTTCTCCAGCAGACTAGGTTAAATGCACCAGAAAGACGAGTCAGGAGCTGGAGCTTACCTTTGCTTAAACCCAAACTATGTACTTCCTATTTTGGTCACACCGATCCGGTTACTAGGATCTGCAATTTAGCCAATACTTGTGCTAACAGACTCGACTGTTTTGGAATTCCACTTACTTCCTTCAGGGTACAAGCGCGACGAGTGAGACGAGTCATGAATAGTGTTCCTGATTTCTCCATATTTTTTGTTTCTCGAGAAATCAGAAATGAGATCATATTTCTTGAGAATTCTCGAGAATTCTCGAGAAATTGAAAAAAATATTGCCATAATTATATTTTTCGAATCTTTCAACGACTCTCACTCCATGGTAAAGCGACAATTGCCTAACAACTTGCAGATCGCACTCGATGTCAGTCTTAGCGCGATATATCCCGCGTTCGACCGTGCTACGCGAAGCCCGATAGAGGAGGAAACCGGAGCAGAAAATTTGTCGGGAAATTTGTAACCGTTCGGGCGGTCGACGGCAGTCGAGAGAGTGACGGTGCGCGGTCCAGGAGGCGAGGACGGGGTCGAATGTACCAGCGGACAATCCAGCGAATCGATATATGGGACAGTGATTTTCAATTATCGGCTCGGCAGGAAACTCGTGCGCCAGTGCTGTTCATCCGTGGCTGACCAGCAGATCATGAGATGTTATCGTTTTCGGCGCGTGCGACGACGCGTGCACGCGGCCCTCGGCCCTCGCCAGGAATCGCGGCCCGCGCTCAGGATTTGTCCAGGGATTTCCCTCGGCGGGGGCCACCGCGTCGCGATCCCTCTCGATCGATTAAATTGTTCCCCCGTCGAGTAAACTCGCCCCCTCAGACTTCGCCCGTGTCCACTTTTTTTCCCCCGGCTTGATGCTTCTTTCCACCCCGTTCCATTTCACCGTGTAACCCACCACCACCCCCTCCTGTTCCTCTCTGATTAATCATACGTTTGAGGACGCGCAAAAAAATTGATTGCATCGTGGTCGATGCCTTTTTGCGCGTGCGAGGAAAAATAAATTTCTGTGCCGCAGCTGACTGCGCGTCGACATTTTCCCGCGCTCCGCAGCTGGGAATGGGGTTGGTTAACGGCTGGTTAATTGATCGATGGTGGCTTTTAAGGGATAAGCCGGCCTTTGCGCGAATAGTTTGAAACAGCAGGATACGTTCTCGAAGGAGCGATATGAATCGAGCAAGGAGCAGCGAGATTATCGCCCGGACGCGTGTACTCGCGCGAAAAATCACTGTCCCGCGCTGCAGGACGGGGCGCAGGCCGTGCCCCAGGGATTTGCAGGGGATTTCCCGTGGAATTCACCGGCACGCGATTAAAATGTTGCGCGAACGCGCGATGGATGGAACCGTGCGGCATGGACGTAACGCGTGTGCACGCGTGCATGGCTGGGACACGGCCGGAAAAGGGGGTCAACTGGAACGCGAAATCCTCGTTTAATTTCGACAGAAGGTCGTGTAAGCCCCGCTGTCTCGCCAGAATAAATCCAGATCCCCGCTTGCGAAGTATGATCGCCATGCTGATGATGTTGTCGTGCTCAGCTAATCATCCGACATAATCCCGTTTCGCGGCGACAGCGGAGTTCCTCCTCAGAAGAATGGAACAATCGTGGCTGTGATCCACTCTGGCTACAGTTTCGAACTTTATTTGCCCCGCGCATACAGCTTTCTCTCGCCACCAGCGCCAACACGATTCCTTTCCCCCGTGGTATTTCTTGCCGCGACTTACGCTGTCGCTACAGAAATCCGTGTAATTTCTGTGGAAGGCCCGATTGCTCGGGACCAAATACGCTTCTCCAAATAAATCCAGATTACAGAGCGGAAGGGCGTAGGCAGGCATCGACGACCACGGTGCTGGTCCCGATTTAATCCGACCGGAACTACCCCGTGTTTCCCTTGCCGCGAAGCGGTGCCACGGATCCCCATAAAAATCATTTCCCCATTCTCAAATATTTGACGACCGTCCCCGTCCGTGTATCGCGTCGATTTCCATTCGCGATCCCGGCGAGCAGATTATGCTTTATGCGCGTGTACCTTTGTCGAGCGCTCGCAGCCGCGGCCACAGTGTAATCAATGGAAAAACGGGGCAGTCTGTCGCGGCGCTGGCTCGTCGTTTCGCGAATTAACAACGATACTTCAACTGCGACACCGCTCGCCCCGCTGATTTCCTCGCTGTTTCACGCTTTCGTCGGCTGATTTGTCGGCAACAGTGTTTTTATCGCGCGAGAGAGTCACGGTTTGCTTCTTCCGCGGATGGCACGGGGGATGGGCCTCGAATTGATCGATTCTGGATAATTAGCACGGTTCTTGGATACGTCGATGTGCTCCTGGGAATGGCGAATGCTCTGGCGCGATTATTTCCGAAAAATCACCAGCAGCGACTTTGTCGAGGTCGAGAAGCGCGAGGTGAAAGACCTACCTTGGCGGGATAACGAAGGCGCACGTGTAAGCCTCCGCTTGAAAAGCAGCGGGCCGTTGAGGCGAGTCGAGGTATCGCGGCTTGCGAGCTCGGGTCGGCCTCGGTTATTATTCCGACGATATAATCGTCTGGAACCCTGGCGGCTACGTATTTATCGATAACGAGAAGTAGGGGAAGCCGGGGGAAGTTGATACGCCTTTCAGTTTTCAATTTTTATCATTTTTGTTTGAATTGATTAATAACAAATGTGCTAAAATAAACTTTGATCTTCCCCCTTTAATACATTGGAAATGAAAACTTGAGAAAATACATACAACGTAAATGAAAAAATGTTATTTGGGTGTAAGCAATCTGTATCAATTTACCCCAGTGCGCGGCAAGTTGATACCCCTTTGGGGTATTTTGATACGTCTGTAGAATATCCGTTTAACGAATAGCTAATAAATTTGAGAAATAAACGTAGACTAAAAATTAACAAAGAAGTAGAGAGTATAATAAATATTTTATTTGAATTTAATTGAAAATTAAACTTTGACGATGATTTGAATAATTTTATTTTTTTTTATTAATTTATCTCACAGTGTCCAGATAATTGTTCTGTACCAACATGCCACCTGGATCGACTTGTCCAGGTCTTCCCTACTGCGTCGTAGAAGCGTGTGTGGTATTCCTCGAAATCGTTGTGTGTGCTGGATAATATCTCTAACCCCTCGCGATAAAAATTTAAGTTAATTGTGTCAATTAGATTAGAAGATTCGGGAGCAGGCACGCAACTCGGCGCGTTAATTCGTCGCTTTGCTTTCTCCCTGTGCCTCTCACGCAGCTTTCCATAGTTAAGGGGCTATACCTAGTCAGGCGGCCGAAAAGAGGCGAATGTTTGTGAATTTTTTTTGAAAAAGCGGAAGCGTATATTCTTACAGAACTTTTTGCACTTAAAAGAGCAACATTCAAAGAACATTTGGTAATTTCTTCGGTGAAAAATATTTAAGTTTGTAATAAAATAACAACCCACATCCAAGAAGCCTTTTTAAAAATTTCCTTTTGCGGTGAACACTGCCATTCGGAACCAGATATCTAAAATTTTATAAAAATAGACCGAACCGGTCCACCGATAACATTTACTTTTAAGTTTTACTCATTTTTAAAATTGACGCATTGAAAAAATTGACACACCCCACTAGGTACAACCCCTTAAGGACAATAGACGCTCGCCGCTGCGGAATGACCGTGCCCCGCTGTATTTACCCTTGTTAACAACGAGACACATCGGAATTCAGCGTGGAAATTCCGGCGAGCGACGATTCGTATCCTCGCGATACTCATCGAACGTGAAACACGTCAAATCTAGAATCATCTCTGTCGGGGAGGAAGATCGATCGCGTGCTTTTTTCCCGTTGAGTTCGTGTCGTTCGGCGGATCGACGCGCTGAATAATTCAGGGCTCGGCCGGATTTGGAACTAATCCTCGCGATTCGTTGAACCTGGCGGAACACTCCGCGGAATATGGAGGAAGGCACGCGGGTTATAATTAGAACGATTTAGCACTGTGAATAATGGATATTTGACGGTGACCGAGTCCTGACCAGGGATGATACACAATCAGCGGCGTCACGTGGCCGATGGGAAGATTAAGCCTCGCGGCGCGACGCGAAAACACTTTGGGGAGAGTCCCGTGACTTTCTCCAACGGTGATACATCTATGAAATCGTCGATATGGGAGAGAAGGACGATCGAACTCGCGATCCAGTTATCGGAACAGTCGATTCAGCGCCCCGGTGATATTCCACAACGTCGAGCATGACGGAACGGCAAAAAAGCAGTCGTCGGAGGGGTTTCATTATCGGATAAGCTGTACATTGAGGAGAGCGCGCGAATAAAAGTGATAGCGCAGAGTTGTTCAGCGGAGGGGGCCAATCACGACGCAGATAATGATCGCATCGAGGCGCACGCCAACCTGGAAGACTTTAATTGCCAGGCACGAATCGATTTGTCGCCGCCGTGGCACGGGAGAGCCTATCGCGTGCACGAACAGCTTTCCACTCTATTTTTACCCTCGGCGACTTTTCTGCCGTTCGCTTTTCGGGCCACAGGAACGCGCTTATCGCCGTCGACGTTCGACACTCGCCGTATACCTGGCGCGGGCGGCTCGAATTAATAAAATACCGCTGCCGGGGAATCGCGGCCGCGTTACTTTCCCGGCAAGAAACTTTGGGCGAGAAAGGGTTGTCGGGGAGGCCCCATTGGATAATGCATCCGGGGTACAAATGGAGGGCGTTCCGCGGGAAAAAAAAGGGCGAAACAGTCTCTCCAAGTTCCCATATCGCTAACGCGAAGTCGCGAGTAAGGGAGAGGGTGTGGCGCGGGCGGCAGTTCGGTAAGTTAGTTTCGGTCTGCGGGGACGTTTTTAAAAGTTGGAGAGCGGCCGGAAGTCGGGCAGCGCGCTCGAGTCTTCTGCAAGAAGGCACGCTCCTTTACGGCCGTCCTTCGCCGCCTTACTGCCGGAAATTCCCCTCTATTTCTCGCGGCGCGCACTTTGTCTCCTTAACAGCTTTTATCTAGCGACGATTCGCGCACGACCGTTCCCCATTATCGATTTCATTTCGTTTCACGGCCGCCGTTTCCCGCGGCCGAGAACGGACGACTGGGGAAAACGGCCTCGAAGGAACGCCAGGCATTCCGCCGAAAGAATCGGCCGACGTCGCCGAACGATAGACGGTTATTCGAAGCTTTTTTTTCGGGCTCCAGGCAATCTCCGAGGGCAACGACGTGGGGGGGAGCCGATCGCGCTTGCAAATTGCACGCGATAGCGGAATGGCCATCGCGTTTCACCGACGTTCCACCCTCCACTTTCGCCTCGTGCACAAGTCTTTGATTTCGCACCGAAGCAATTAGATTCTAATGTTGGGTGATTTATCACACCTACACGCTCGCGGCGCTCGTGCAGAAGCCTGGGATTTCTTAATCGAACCGCAGGCGTATGAGAATACTCGCTTTGCCTCTTCGAGTGGTTTCATTCAGTCATCGGCAGACGGTAGGAAAGGGAAACGAAGGAAATGTTGGCCATTTCATGGACGAACGACTCGACGATGGACGATTATTCGAATCCCCCGGGGTAACAATAACTCCAGAATCAATGGCAAAGAGATCGTTCTCCTTCCTTCTTCGTTGCATCCTACTAATTAGTATTATTATTTCCACTGGTAAAGACCCTATATTATACAATAACAGTTGAAAAGTTAGCGAATAAACAATGTAAAAGAAAAGAAAGGAGAAGAAAAGCCAGTAGGGTAAAGTAGCCGAATATGAGAACCATTTCTTCAAAACATCGTAATTCTTGACCGAGAACACTTTTATTAAAATTCGATACACGTTTTAAAAGTAGAATATGTATTCTTTAGCAACCTACTGGAAGGTACTACAACAAAAATTCGGTTTCTTCGTAATAAAATAAAAACGAAAGTCATTCAAACATGCAGATAAAAAAATGGGTTCCTAATGTGAGACCCAGGTTGTTTTTTCCTGGAACTAATTTTTGCACCAGTCGCAAAGCCTATTGAGATCACCCTGTACAAGCCTAACATCCTCGTCAATCGCAATTCTTTTAAATATCTTCAGGTCATCGGCGTAAAGCAGGAAAATAGAATGCTGGAAAACCTCGACAACGTCATTAAAGAAAATGTTTAAAAATAGAGGACCGAGGTGCTATCTTTGTGGTACGCCAGAAGTGACTTGATAAGTCCTGGAAAAGCTGTCTTTAAATTTGACCTTTTGGTATCTATTTGCTAAGTAGCTTGACAACCATCCAAGTAAATTGCCTCGAATACCAATAGCATTAAGTTTTCGTAAAAGGGCCGAGTGTTTGACAGTATCAAAAGCTTCACGAAAGTCAGTATAAATAGAGTTAACTTGATAACCACGCGTCATGTCCATTTACAACATAACGATGGTACAATAGAAGATTCGTGGTAGTAGAGCGACCCGAAACGAAACCATGCTGCTCTTTAATAATGATATTCTTAGTGAGAGCTGATAACTTATCCGCAATAATACCCTCGAAAACACGAGGCATGACATTTAAGATGCTAACGGGCCTGCAATTAATTAATGATAAAGCGCTCGAGTGTCTGCTCGGCTTGGCGAGCGGGGATCCTCGGGATCGGCGTTGGACCAGCTCCTGGCGACGCGAAACAGAGGAATTTGCGCGAACGGGCACGATCTTCGGCGATCCAGCGCGAGCGCCGAGATCTTCGACGGCGAGAGATCTAGTTAAATTAAACGAGAAAATCCTAAAGCTCCGGCGAGAGACGTTTCGTCTCTGAGCGAGTCTCTGGTTTCATCTCGAGCCAGCTATTTACGATGGATTTACCGTAATGCGATGTCGCTTGAATGCGCCGCGCCTCTCCAAGTACAACCAGCCCCCTCGACCCTTAAGCTCGATTCCGGCGCTCGTCCACGTACCGACCAAAGATTTCCTTCCTTTATGCCTCATTTCTTGTTCATTCGGCGTTCCGACGTTTCCTTGCGCGTGTCCTTTCTTCGTCCACCGCCAGTGGACGCTCAGAGTCGGCTAGGATCCCGGGATCCTGCCATTTCTCAGCCTTTCCCGAAGGCTGCTCCACCCCTTTCCCTCGTCCCGCTGAAGGGGGACCCTGACAGAGTTTGGCTGACGCGCGTGGATCGGCGTTTATTCGCTAACAATCCAGTCGAGTAATTCAATAATTTAGCTAATCTTCTGCCCTGCCGATTGCCAACCCGGAGCCAGTCGGCCGATCGATCCTACACTTGATAATTCACGGATGAATCGCCTGCGATCCAGCCGGCCGGGGCCCACGGCCACGGAAGCATGGAATTTTGAAATGTCCTTCGGGCACCGAGGATCGATGGTTTGCTTACTACACAATCGGAATGCGGACGCGCGTATAATGTAGAAATTAATATGCACGAGCCGGTGCGTAATCCATTCGCCGCGCGAAATCATTAAATACAATCATTAATCTGCCCATATGGAAATCCGTCGCGGCCTGATTTACGACCCAGATTAATCGGGGGGGATTCTAATCGGTTATCGAAAATTGGCCCGCCGTGAAAACTCGACGGCGCTGGGGATATACGTTGGCGGAACGTCTGGACTGACGTGCTCGACGATTCGCCGATAGATCATTCGTTAATCCTTAAATCGTTAAAGTTTAAACAAGATGTCTGGCGGGTACATCTGTGAACGCGAGCAGATATATCACACGATCACCGAGCGTTGTGAAAAGATCGCTGGCGGAAGTTTGATTGCAACGCGAACGCGGGAGGAGCGCGAGCCAAGTGAAACGAGTCAACCATAGCGCGGACAGTGATCGAATCGCTCGGTGTTTTCAACCCATCCGTGTACAAAATCTAATCCAGAGGCGAACCAACCCGGGCTAAGAGCGAAATTTCAAATTCCTGCCATGCTGTTACGTCCGCGATTGGCGACAAAAACAGGAGACTGTCCTTCGTTGCGGGGACGTTTGAAGAAGAAGCGCGCTGAATACCTCAAACGACGTCAGCGGCGAGCTCCTGGTTTCTTTCATGTTTCATTCGCTGCCGGGGGATGCGACAAAGTCTCGAAACGGGTTCGCGATCCGACGATTGTTTGCGAGCCTCGCGAGATTTAATATCGCGCGACGGATCGGTTTCTGTGTTCGTTTGAATCGTGGAAAAAACACTGCCGAGCGACGACGACCGGATTTCGAACTCGAAGGATCCGTCTATCTCGCGTCCTTTGAAATTCCTCCGTCCTGGCACCTGGGCGAAGAATTAAAACCGATTTGCTCGGGGTAAGCTGCGGACCTGCGGTCAAGAGGGTCTCGATTCCCTGGCTGCTCGGCGGTCAGCCGCAAGAAACGGGATGTTAAATTCATATCGCCGTCCGGGGGACGAAAACGCGGTGCAATCTCGCGGAAACGAGGTGGATCCTTCACGGTCGAGTCCCCGGAGAAAGAACAATTTGTGCTTCTTGTCGTTTAAACGGCACTCTTAACCCTTCGAAAGCACTCGTCGGCAGGCGTGGAGGAGAGATCGATCTCCGAGCTTTCGCCCCGGTGAAGATAAGGCCCTCGTGGAGAGCTTTCGAGCTTCCCGGGACGGCAGAGCGTGCAGGGGAGCTTAAACGAATTTGAATGACGACCAGGACAATTCGATCCTCTCGGATAACGCGCTCTCCCCCGCTCCCTCCTGCCTGGCGCGTTAGGAGCCAACCCTCTCGACGCTCCTCAACTTCTCCGTTCTATCTGACGGCAGCGTATCACTGGCCGCGGATAAACCGCCTAACTCGTTTCCTCTTTTTGTCGCGCCGGGATTCCGCAGTTCGGCTCGCTGGATAAGCGAAGACTTTCGGAGGAAGTGGCAAGAGGAAGGTACGTAGGAGCCCGGGCTATCTCGCACCCAGAATCCCCACGCGTGCTCCGGGATTCTTCCATCGCGAACGTTTATCAGTCGCACCTGACCGCTGCGAGCTCGAGCCGATGTAATTGCAGCGGGGTGAAATTTCTTCAACGCGCGACTAGTGTTTTCTGTCAACATGGACGGGACGAGGGTAACGCTGCGGAGCGGAGTAGCAGAAGAGCGAAAACATAGAGTACACCCCTTGATCCGAGAAGATTCACCCGTCCGAAGTGACAGCGCGCCCCGGCCAAGGGGCTTTTTCACCCTCCGGGCGGAGTGGATGTTCGGCTATCGGTCCCGTGGATAACAATCCCAATCGTGTTCCCGATACAGCCCGGCCGAAAGCGTGGAGGTTTTTTTTCTTGCACGGGGACGGCTCGCTAGCCCGTGGATAACAAGCCCTCGCGTGTCGCTCTTTTTGTCAGCGGAGGATTCCGCGGTGACTGAGGAGAGGACCGAAGGGAGAAAAGCACGTGGAAAGAAGAGGGGATGAAAGATGCTCGTCGAGGGGCTGGCGAGGATCGGCCGGAGGGAGACGGATGAACGGGTACGTCACGGAACGCGGAGATGTTGCTGAGCTTCCAGGCGGCAAAGGGGACGGGGGTGGGTTGATATGCCGTAAGATTGATTGGACGGGGGTTACTTTCGCACTTGTCTTACTCGCGTCGATCGACGTTTCGCTTAGGCGTCTATCCCCGGGAGCGGAGCGACGTGACCAGCCACAGAAACGTCGGGGGCTCCTCGAAAAATTACATGCGGACTTTCCTCTCTTCTTACAACCGAAAGCGAGACCCGCCCGTTCGCCGGTTCTCCGTTATCGAAGGATCGTTCGCAATTTCGAGATTTTCCCTCGCGGTCACTTCGTTTCTGTCACTTATCCAACGTTTGCAAAGCTTCCTTTCTACTGGAGTACAGTGGACACCGTTCATCCATCATTGAGTGTCTCGGCGAGATCGAGGAAATTAGGCAAACGCGTCAAAGCGTGGGTGTCGAAAATTAGTGGAGTGAATGCACGAGCTGAAAGAGTACACAGCGTAACCAGGTTCCTGGGGACGGCTGGACGCCTCGTCCTCGTTAGCATACGACCCCGTATTCGTTCGAACGAGGGTGGCTCGCGCTTCTCGGATACATGGAATTAACCCAGGCCTACCCTCCGTGAAGCACACGCTCGCGTAGCGGAGTCTGAGATTAGCCGACAGGTACGCGTGTCGCCGAGCCCGCGCGGAGAGGAGAATTTCTGCCAACTTAACGAGTCTCGCGCTGGAAATATTGGACGTCCAACTACCCCTTACGCGGGGGCTTCTACATCTCGAGGAGGCAGAATATGCTTCTAGGCCAAACTCGCGGTCCCCGTCGTTGGATTTAACGGGTGGCACTTAATGACGCGTCACGGGCCAACTTTGACAAGAAAAGTTTCCAAGATCGTAAGGTGTACACTAGGGTGGCTCTTATTATACTCTTAGGTAAAATTTTTTTTCAAGATTTTCTTCGAAGCACCCTTCAGAATACTTCCAAATAATTAGAAAAAAATCCGTGTAAAGTTTGAGCTCGATCGGATAACGGGAAAGGGTGCTCTTGGGCCCTTAAACATTTAAATCATTATTTAACAGCTCGCGAAGTCGATTTTATATAATATCCTCCAAGTTATTTATTAAATCAAAAAATATGTTAAACAAAAGTTGTAGATCCGGACAAGGAGCACCATTTATGTTGTATTACTTTTTCTCGTGCGACAAACGGTTGTCGAAAAAAGTCCAAAAAACTAAAAATAAAAAAACTTCTTTTTCCTCAAATTTTGTGAGTTTAAATGCTTCTAATAAAACATAAAAGATGCTCCTTGTCCGGATCTACAACTTTTATTTGACATATTTTTTTATTTAATCAATAACTTGGAGGATATCATATAAAATCGACTTCGCGAGCTGTTAAATAATGATTTAAATATTTAAGGACCCAGAGACACCTTTTCCCTTTATCCGATCGTGCTCAAACTTTACACGGATCTTTTTTTACTTATTTGGAACTATTCTGGAGGATGCCCCGAAGAAAATTCAAAATCCGAAAATAAGAGCCACCCTAGTGTACACGTATAGTTGAGACAAACTTTCTTTAGGCGAGAGATATTCCCGCGGAAAAATGCCGCTAGGAGTCCCTCGCTTGGCTCATGGTGCTCAAAGCCGCGGAGGAAACGTCGAGACACTGGTGTCCCCCTTGCCCTCAGAATTATTACGTACTCGCCTCTGTTTTATTATCGTCGTTCGCGGCGCCGAGCTTTTCATAAACGTTCCCCGTGACCATTCGCGTAATTACTTTTTGACACTATACCGTCGACCGGCTCGTATTAAAAGAAATTAAAGACTGCGAGGGCATTTATCCGCGCGAAAGGAAAGTTAACTGGCCCAGCTGGTTTATTGCGATTCCGTTCGGCCGCCGCGATATTTTTCACGTCCGCCCCGTTCCAACGCCCCCGCTGCGCTGGCAGCCACGGGCAGGCCATACGCGGCAGCGCTGATGTCCTCCGCACGATCAAAATCGGAAAAATTGCCTTCCCTCGTCAGATCCCCAGCTATTTCTCCACGACGACACACCGTGAGCACGGCGCCGTAAATTTTTCAGGCTCCCTTTTTTTTCGTCGATTACGACCCGGCGTAAAATCTTGACGAGAATATTACTGGAGCTCTGTTGCCTCCACTTGGCCAGGAGAACGATCGACCCGCCTTCTTCCCTCGGATAAACACTTTCCAACGACCCGACAACTTCGTTTACCATCTCACCCCCTATCGCTCTTTTCCTCGCAATTGGTGCCGTTCGAATTAATCTTCGGAGGATAATCGCGGAGGTGCGTTCCCGTTTTACGAGCTGTTCGATAGGTCCCAGTCGAAGACTTGGATGAAAGTTACGCGACAGCCAGGTCCTCTCGAAGTCGCGGATATTTTTCAACCGGAAGCTGGGGCTTTCATTAAAACACCACCTTTCAGCCGCGAGCCGCGACGAGCCAGGCTCGTTTTAATTACACGCAAAAATTGCGCGCGACCGACTCGTCGACATGCTCGATTTCGCGTTCCGACCGCGAGAATGAATAATTGCGAGTCGCCGAGTTACTTGCACTTTACGCGCCCGCGGAATCGGGGGCACGCAATTCGTTCCGCCCGGGCAAAAAGGACAAACATCCCAGAAATTGTTGACGATCCCTCTACGTGCCTGAATTATGTTGACTCGGTAAATCCATCCGCGGTCTCTGCTGCTCAGAGAAATCCGTCCAGCGCCTCCTTTCGCTCGTGACGATTTCTAATTAACACGAGATATTAGACAGACACCCTTTGATCTTTGTCCGCAGCTCGTTCCGTTCGCGATTCAGTGTGATTAAAAGTAATTACTTAAACCATTTACGCGCCGTCGCGACTCTTTCGCAGGATCGTTATCCTCGCTGTCCGCCAGACTGCATCTTCTTAATTACCGTAGGCGCCGATCCCGTGGCGAGTTACTCGCGACAGAAACGCTCCCACTGGCCAGCGGATTCGCGTTTAAGGTCCGTGCGTTTCGAGTGGACCGGAGCTTCCTCTCGAGCAAAAACCCGGCCAGCCTGTCCGGTCCGTTCCGCCATGAATCCATAAGGTTGCTCGGCATATTGCCATAAATGCCGGAAGAAGCTCTCGTCCCAGCGAGGCGTCCAGAAGCGGAGTAAAAAGGGGAAGGACGAGTGGAAAGAGGGTTTCCTGTGCGTCGTCGCAAGCTTTGAATCGTGCCATGCAACGGAGCACAGAGAGTGAGAGAGAGAGAGAGAGAGAGAGAGAGATAGAGAGAGGGGGAGAGAGAGAGAGAGAGAGAGAAAGAGAGAGATGGACTAACAGAAAAATACAGCCGTTTCGACGTGTCCGACTAGGTACTGAGTGATTTAAAGAATTCAGGATTCTACAGCCACCGATTCCCCGATCTGCAGCTGCGTATCCTCCGACTTTGACTAGTCATCGTTCTGATATCCTCGCAGAATTTGTCGGCAGAGCTTTCGCGATATTTATGAGCACCGACGAGTCAGATCCACTGACTTACTTCCAGGAATATCATTCTGCCTCTGAGACAGGACATCGAGGTAATCGACCACTGTGGCGGAATTTTCATCGGATAAAAGACGAATCCTCTTAGTAATTGAACTTCGAGCGAGAAAGCTCGATAGAGGGCGAGCAGTGACAGGGGTGGATAAGAAATTGAAAGGTAGATGGACGAAGAGCAGTTCCATCCGCTTTGAAATCATTGTCTCAGACGTTTGGAGAGTGCGTGGGTGGGGTTCGAAAGGGGAGCAGCGACGCAAGGTCGTGCCGACTGCTTTCGGGGCACCATGTGTGCACGCGTAGGTGCAGGAAGGCGGTTCGCGTGGTCCAGGGAAGGAAAGAGACGGCAGCCGGCGGTATTCGGCATCGGCCGAAATCTAGGGGAAAATTTTATCGCGTATTCAAGACGTGTCTCGACTTACAAATGCGCGGTAGACCGGGGCGACCGGCATAAGGGCGGGACGGTGGATGTAAGGACGTGGAAGGGGCCGCGGGAGTCAAAGAAAAGCAGCCAGGAGAAAGGATGCCGTCGCGGTGGATGCACACGACGAAAATCGTTGGATTTTATTGCAGGCTTAAAGGGTTTGCAGTCGAACGCACAACGTGACTGGATATTACGCAGCTCACGTGGCACGGAGTGCTGTGCCATTCGGCATTTTCCGCTACCCCGCTTTCCACCTTCATTTCCATATTTCAGGCTGCGCCGCCGAGATATCGCGGGGCGGAGACCCGTCTGTCCGGGTATACTTGTTTTACGGAGGCTGACTTCGCTTCTTGGGAGTTCCTCGCGACCTATTGGACGCGTCTCAAGTGCAGGTAGATTCGAGGCGCACGGGGCGTAGAAGATGCAACAAATCGTTCCCTACGGGGAAATCTGTAGGAACCTTCTGCCCGCTAAGATGGATCAATTAATTAAAAAACATCGAATGTTGAGACGCCAAATTTCGTATATATTTCTTGTCACTGTCTAGGCATGGCTGCAATTCCAAGGTGGTTTATTGCGGGTGTTCCGCGTGGCATAGATTCGCAGACAGAAAATAGTCACGGGCTTTTCATTAACCGTTAGGGGGACTGATTTATTAGTAGGCATTCCTGGGGTCCTCACATCTGTGTTGCACATTTTACTAAACAGTTTGACCGTTGCACGGGCCAATTTGTCACTCGGCAATCGAAGTTACAAGGTTAGCCAATCGGGTGAATGCCGCCACCGCCGAACTCGCTTCAAGAAATCGGACGAGTCCGGCAAGAATTCGTTTCCAGTCAGTCTTCGAAACAGATCTCGACCGAAAGGTCGCACAAAAGGACGATACGCGTTCGTACGTGACTCACACGAACCATATTCACACCCACAGTTCACTGTTTATCTTTTTTATCACAATCTTCTCAAATATAGTTTATTTTTGTTGTTCCTTGTTAAACAACTGAGATATTCATTGGGTCAGATCAGATCGAAGCAAGCTCTCGTACGAGCAAGTCATATAATAATAATAATAATATTAATGACAATAATAATTCCTCTTTATTGCGTCACAATATTCGTAACACCTTTCGTAACCTCAGTTGATTCATTTTTGTTAAATATATGGTTACTGGTATATATAGATTATCCACGAGTATATTCGTGTCCCTTTTTAATTATCTCACACCAAGACAATTTGGCGTGTGAGATACACGTGCCTACGTTTCGGCAACCGAGTCTGAGCGTACGCGTACGCAACATCCAGGAAGCATCCCCGAGCTCCGATCACGCTGGATCAAAACGCCGCAAGTAGGAAAGCAAAAAGTCGCCTGAACCGGACGCAACGAGTCGAATAAATTCGAGACACAGAGGGGAAGTTGCTGGAGCTTGCCGGGCTTTCCTTTACGAGGCAATTCCGAGCAGCTTTTTACGAGCTTGCACAGACAATCGCGTCGTACGTTCGCACGTCCCCGCAGTAATTTTTTCGTTCGTTGTAGCCCGGCCGCCGCTCCGTTTTAAATCGCGGCCCGACTTTTTATTGAAACAACCCGATACTGCCGCGGCGCGCTTAACCCGGGGTACTTGGAAGCGGGAGCTACGCCTGAGCGAAATTACACGGTAAATATTCGTTAGGAAGACGAAAGAAGGGATCGCGATGAATATCGCACGGCTCATTGTGATTCCTGCAGTCAAATCACGATCTTCCGAAGAGGAAAGGGGGAGGGGTTAATAAACGCGCAGAAGCGTAAACACTCGAAGGTTACCGTCGGAGGCAAGTTGCGGTAACAGTCGTGCGACGAAGATCCAAGATGGGTCGACTCCCGCCGACGTGACGTTTAATTGTCGTAGAGGTTTTCCCTCAAATTGCAGATTATGCAAACGCGCCCCCGTCCCCGATTCTTTCTTTGCCGATCCTGGTACTCCTCGCGGATGGGTCTCGCGTGTTTCTTCATGGTCGATTACGCTGGCGGACCGCAACAGAGGATTCGCCGGTGAGCGAACGGTGCTTTGTGCCAAGGCAAACGAGAGCAACCGTTCTAATAGAGGTCGTTATGCATATGGGGGCTCGCCGCCGCGTAACTGCTGACTTTATAGTCACCCTTGGCCCCCTGCTTAAATAATCCACCAAACCTCGCAGATGTTACACCGACCTTCCATCGATTCGCTTTGAACCGAGACAGAAACCGAATCAAAATTCCACGCGACCCCATAAACCTTTTCTTCCTCTTCACTTTCACGAGGAATCTTAGATCTGAAAGCCACTAAAGGATCGATGGGTGCCTTTCGTTGGCTCCGGGTCATTAGAAAGTGGGGAGCAAGCCGAACAGCTGACTCTCGGTAGGGAAACGGGAAAGGGGTCGAGAAAAGCCACAGCATCTGTCTGGGTAGGAGGAGCCTTTTCCTTTCCAGAGAGAAAGGGGGTGAGAATAATTCGCGGCCCCGTTCGAGGCACTCGATTAAGTCGGCTGGGCTCGAAGGCGGCCGCGCGCCCCTCGTCGCGAGAATTTTTCCCTGAATTTCTCTCGGGTCGGCAATTTGCTAGGAAAACGGCACCGCGCATAACCGTATACAAGCTGACAAGTACCCGATCCTGGGCGGCAAGGCGCGACGCTGTTTTTACCGGTTGGTCGACGAGACCCACGGGGGAAACGGGCACGATGGAGCGTTTCGAGCGGGGAACGGAGCCCTGTCCTTTTCGTAAATACTCTGGTTCCGCAGACGGTGTCGCAAAGACTCGGAGAGATACGCGAAACCGTGGCTCGGGCAATAGTCCCACGAGACTCGGAATTAGTGGGACGAACACGGTGCGTGGTGCCAGTAACCACCCCCTCGAAGGCACCACTCGATCGAAGCCAGTGGACGTCGAGATGGTACATGAATATATCGCTACAGTCGTGGAGGGTGAGTGTTGGAGAAGATCGAAGATAAGTGAAAAGCATAGGTACCTACTCCACAGAGACATTTTTTCCAAACTGACACTTTTTGTTGTAGGATAGGTGTACCGTTTGTGGCCATTGCACTGTTTTTGGCCATGTGTATAATTATCTTATTTTTAAACTGCTTGCAGATCATTATTTTGTGGAGAATTACACATCATAAATATTTTGTTTAGTATACCGCCAGAAATATAAGCTTGCATTTATTGCTTATACGGGAAAATATTATATTTTTTAAGAACTAACCGAAACTGATACAATACCTTAAAGCGGCCACAAATGGTGCATCTACCCTACGCGGACGATTTAAAACTATTCAAAAGAATATCTACCATAGCCGACTGTAATCTTTTGCAATCTGATCTGTTCAAATTTGAAGTTTGGTGCGAACGAAATAATATGTCCTTAAACGCGGCGAAATGTTACGTCAAGCGATCTTCTGGGAAAAGCTGTTCGATATCCTTCGAGTACAAACTGAATAATTCAGCGCTTAAGGCTGATTTAGACACGTCGAGTAATTTAATCGAGTAGCGAGTAATTTAGCAATTTTTCGTGGGTGAGCCTTTACTCGCGTCTCTGAAATTTTAGATTTGGGGGTCCGTTTTACCTCATTACTCAACTTCTCCAATCACTATCGTAATGTCGCTAAGGATGCCGCGAGGATGTTAGGTTTCATTATGCGTAATACAGCCGATTTCAGGAATCTATGTTCCCACAAACTCTTGTATTTCTCGCTTGTCAGATCACGACTTGAATACGCTTTTACTATCTGGTCACCCCAGCATTCCAAATATATGTATCTCCTGGAGAAGATACAACATAGATTCTTGAGATATGCTGTATATAAAACTGCTCAAAGTATTGCGGAAATATGCTCCTCGACAATCGAATAAATTTTAGATGCCATTGTAACGTACCTGAAGCTGCACGACGAGCAATGTTCTTCTGACATTTATTAGGAAATAATAAGTGACTTGGGACAGTATCGATTTTTTTATTTTTCTTGTAAACCAATGTTGTTACACTGTCTTAAGAGTAACTTTTGTCTTGAAATTTCTTTTCTATCTCTTACAAATTGCGAGTTAGAAAATAAAATCGAAAAATAGCCGAATCTTCAGGGGTAAATTTCACCCCCTTACTGTGATTTTGGGCAGCAAAAAAAAATGCGTTGCAATCAGGAGAAAATTCACTACATATCCACAAAGTTTCAGAATTTTTTGAATTTTCGGGTTCGGGATCCTCCCTTGTAAGTCGAATTTTGGCTACTCTGATCCAATAAATCGTATCTGTGAAGTAGCTAATAAGTATACCAGTTCTTTTGGTCATTTCGCCATATCTCATTCTGCACTCAAACGTCATCTGAATATTCTAAATATCGTACTGTGATATGCATCAGCTTTTCTCTATTCTTGGCTCTGCACTTTACTAATGCGATTACTTCGATTACCGGAGCTTTTCAGTCAAATTATTTTATGTCGACTGAGTCGCCTGTCTTAATGTCTTCTTTTTTTTTGTTTTCTTTTCTGTTGTAATATACACCCTCTTACTGCTGTACACTAAAGGGAACTCCTTCCCGTTTACAAGCAATAAATGAATAAATAAATATTACACTACCCCTTTACGAGCTTTTCTCGCGTTCTTCGTATCACGTGATCGCGAGGGCTTGAATGTGTCAGCGAACATTAGGGCACACGTAGCGCTGGACGAAGAGGCGTGCTCGCCCGTCGAGTGTCGATGAAACAGCGATCAAACGTTATGAGAAAGAAAAAAGATATCGTGTCGAGGATATAAAAGCAATTACGCGATAATCTCTGGTATGATTGCGCCTGTTCCGTTCGGCTCGCGACGCGACGCGACGCTAGCAAGTATTCACGCGAGGTTCGATACTTTATTGCGTAGCCCGACCGTTTAATATCCCTCCGCTATCGCGAAATCTGCTCACGAAGGATACAGAGGATTACGTCACTGGTCGCCAGCCAGGGGGATGGTGGTGAACGGGGGTAGCAATTTCCTGCACGACGTGTGCCATTCGAGGAAAACAACGTTCGAGAACAGGAGATCTCGGCACAGAGGCCGGAAAAGCGACCCCACCCTCCTGTCCGCCCCCAAAACTACCCTTCTTCGTTTCACCGCCTTATTCCTTCCCGGACGAACTTGCTCCCCCGCGCTTGAGAAACCGGAACACGCGTCTCCGAGGAAAATCGAAATATTAACCGGCTAGATGGGCTCGAGGTCCGAAACGCCTGCAGTGAACGCGGCACGGAACGATAATCCCTCTGACATTTCTCTTTTCCCAATAACATTTGTTGGAAGAGCTTAACAGCGATGCTGTCGGGCGAGAACCTCGCAGGAGGATTATACCTTAGCGATGTAGCGAGGGTGACTTTTAAGGGACGATTTTCTGTTGCACGTTGCGTCTTACGAGTCGTCAAAGTCGCGACTAATATCGCCCAGGAACGGGATCCCCGGTAATGCTCCCTTCTAAGCGTTTTCTGATGCACAATATAGCTGGCTCGACGGCCGGGGAATTATTATTTTCCGAAGGCGAGCGTGCTCTCGCGCGGGGCCGAGCGTACGCGTGATCGAAATCACGCGACGCCTGCCACTTTCAGGATTAATGGCCGAATAACGGCCGGTTGTGTATCGAAAATTTCCCGTGATCGCTGGGAAGTCTAGGCGAGCGCGCACGGCCGGTGCATGGGTATTGTGAAAGCGGCGCAATATCGAAGTTCGATCGTTTCCTTCGCCCGATATTACATGCAGAACGTGTCGGGGCTGACGCGGGCAATTGCGCGTATGCAAATTATCATGTACCGCTATTAGATTAATTAAACATAATTAGTGTCACGCGCCGGGCGTGCATGATATTCTAATTGCTCTCGGCCGGTTAAAGCCTTTCCAGAAGGCGGCTGGAACGGTTATCGAGCCGCGGGACCAAGGGAGAAAAAGGGCTCGCGAGATTTAAAGGTGATCGATGGAGTTTGCTGCTGAATGCGGCCAAGGAAGCGGCGAAAAATTCCAGCCACCGGCGCTTCCAAGTGAATACAGGGTGTTTCAGGGCTACGGGTGCAAGCTGGACTGACAAATAAAGGATGGCTAGCAAATTACGGGAGACCGAAGTGAGAAGTAACTTGCAACGATTCATCATCCCCCGTTCAGGGCGGATACTTATCTTCGTCGCTTTAATTCCTCTCCCGATCGAATTTTTATTTCCGCCTCGGTGCACCATCTAACTTTCCTAATTTCCAAAACGTCCGCGTCACTGAGCCGGCTTCGACCCAGCAGGAGATTTTCCTCGTTTTCCGGGCGGCCGTCGCGCCACGTCGACGCCTTCCTCTTCGAGCACGTATCGAGGAGCGTCCTCGAGGGCCCTCGGCTGGCTAACGAAGCGAATTATTGGCACGGCCGCCGATCGAACCGATTCCAATTTTCTGGCTGCCTGATCCGACCTATATAGTATAATCAGCCTGTCCCCCGATATATCATCGTCCGCGCGATAATTATTCAAAAGTTTATCCTGCCCCGACTGGGCCAACATCGGCTGGGTGTCGATAGCTGCGGGAAGGCTGCTTCGTGGCCGGATCCGGCTCGGGGAGATGAGTCGATAGAATAAGTTGCCAGCGCACGCATCTACTGTGTATCGTCTTGCTCCCAAAGTTACGGACAATTGTGTTGCAGCAATTTGCTGCGCCTAGCCAACGTAGCTAGTTCCACTTCACTGTTTACGAACAGTGTTTGATCCAGCTAACTACTCCGTAAGCACGATCTCGCTGCGTTCTGCTGGCTACTTCGGCCAGTATTCCTGGAGTTTTGTGGTACTTTGCGGTCGATGTTATTTCAATCAGCGACTCCCTAATGAATTTACATATCGCTGCTCAGAGTACACCGCGAATAATCGAGGAGCAAATTAGTCGAGGCAGATAAGGATAACCGGGTGAAACGTAGATATGGGAGGCAGTTCGAATAGGTCCCCGTTCCATGAAGCGCCCTCTATAGACGTGCATATTCGATGAAAAAGGGACGGCGCAGTGGGGAGGCGTGATCGAAAGTCTGGAAAGGACGATCAGCGGCGAATCCCGCGGAGTCCTCGGTAATTTTTCACGCCAGCCAAACGCCAGCGTCGATTTTTCAGCCGACCATAAAACTGAAATTTCTCAGGGCGTCGTTGTTCGATCGGCCGTCTATCTCAGCGATCACCGTGCCCCGATATCGTTGCTCCTTCCTCGCGTCAACCCTTCCGCCCTTTCCATCTGGGATCAGCCTCCTTAAACTTCTCGACATATTTCCGGGACTTCTCCTCCGCCTCTTATCCATCGACACGGCCCCGCGATCATGATTTATTTCGAAGCCGAACAGCACGATCCCTCCTGCACGCTCCACGGGGCCGGGTCGATGTTTAGCCACCGCGGTATTTGTTACAGAGAACATATCAGGTCCCAGAAATAAGTAACGTTTCGTAAATCACATTTTACCTAATTCTTCCGCCCTTCTTCCGCGCGACAGTCAGACAGCTGACATGCAAAATATCCTCCCGTGACATATCGGTGACCGAATAACTAGAATCGCTGAGCAGCGACCGCGTGATCCAGTCCCCGTGAGCGGTTTAATCATAAAAGGGTTGTCGAGCAGTCAACAGTCCCCCCAAACTTCCCAATACTTTCCACTGGAATTTTCATCGCGTTCGCGCGACTTCTCCGCTCGACGATTTATGTCGGCTGGTTCGAACGCCACGGAAGTTTCCGCATAAATTTATCAGCGACTCGGGGCGTCATCTGCCTCGACACCATCCCCGACCGCCGATGGAACGCGTCTCCGTGAGAATTAAATGCCGACAAACAGCCACTTCTCCCCCGAATCCTCCTGGTTGTTGATGTTTTAATCGGCTTTCCGCTGCTTCGCTAACGTTCTCGAGATGGGCGGAAAGGGGAGGGACAGGTGCGTGGGAGTAGACAAGAAAGAAATGTCCGCGAAGCCTCGTTACGGATAACTAGTTCCAATAACGGGCTCGTTAATCAAGCCGCTCTTTCCGGCGAGCGAACGGATGCGCGACTTCCACTCGTTCCTTTTTTTTTTTCAAGCTTTTTCTAACGCACGCCCCGGGAAAAGAGCCGTTGGAACGGGAACTCGCACGACTGCGCGGCAAGGTCTGGGTGTTACTTTTCCCCCAAACGCCGCGAATTTCGCCCCGTTCCCACCCCCAAGCCCTTGGTATTTTTTTCACCAGAGATCCGATAACGCGATACAATAGTCCGTTGACGAGAAATTGCGTCGACGATATTGTCACGAAGCTTTCGAATCGCCCCCGCCGTGGGAAACGTACACACCGGTGGGGGGATGTTTACGCCGCGCCTGATAACGCGAGAACTTTTACGATCCGGCGGTTACTGGATCGCCCCGCGTGTCGAGTCCTCTCGCGGAATCGCTCCAGTGGCTTCGGTTTACAAGGTTTATGGAAAGCTCAGCCGTTGCCGAGTAATCCCGACGCCCGATGCCTCGCAGAAGCCCCGATTCTTGGGAATTTAACGAGAACGCGCTTCCCGACGGTCGTCCAATAAAATCACTGTCCCGATCGCGATCAAACGTAGTCTAAACGCGAGTCTGCCAGCTGGGAGAGAAATCGGGCCGGAGAGACGGGAACAAATAAGAGGTTGTTTGGCAGTTACTTCACCGTCGAAGGGCGGAATGAAAAGGATCGGAAGGGCGAGGCGTTCCTGGGGTGGAGGGGGCTGCGAGCGGAGCAATTAAACGGAATTCCTTCGATCGTTTGTCTCGGGCAGGCAACTAGAAACGAAGCCCCCGTCCCTGGAAAATAGAGGGAGATTCTTGTCTCGTGAAACTATGATGAAGGCTGCGGGGATCGATTATATCATAGCTGTCCAACTTGCAACTTGTTAGCGAGTAACGACTGTCACTTAAACTTTCTTTCCCCGGCGCTTTCTGCCCGGGCTGGTAATTTCCATGCTCCTCCATTCCCTTGCCAGTTATTCATAAAACGTATCTGTCATCTACCTGCTGTTCGTTCAACATTCTTTATCAAGGCCGTCTAATAAAAATTCAATTCTATCGTCATATACCCGAAAACTCGTCCGGCTGAATGTCTTCTCCGCGATAGGCGACAGCCTCCTTTCGGCTCGCGTCCGTCTCTCCAACAGCTCCGGGGAGCTGTCTCCTTCTGGACCGCCTTGCCTTTTCCAGCGAGCTTCGTTCACGTCCGAACCTGTTACCCCGGCTCTCGCATAAAATTTCGTCGTGGCCAGAAACGACTCCGGGGATCGTCGTGGCCAGAAACGACTCCGGGGATCGTCGCGACGGATTAACGCGACTTCGATCGCATCAAATTGTGTGGACGCGACTGGGGAACACGGAACACCACTCTCGACTGGGGGAACACTCCTGCCGTTTCTTTCTCCGAGCCGACAACTTTTAATGCCTTGGAAACCTTCGCGCGCGCGGCAAGTCATTGGGAATCTCGATCCCAGGTGTCACCGAAGGCGCGACGAGGATTGGGGAAAAATCATCTTAGCTAGATGCCGCTGGATAATCTGGAATTCCCAGTTGCTCCAGTAGAGCGGTCGGATATGTGGAGATTGTTGCGAAACTGTAGCCGGCAGGTCGTCTAAGCCCGATTGCTGATTAGACATTAACGACGGAGCAGGTGCCTGGCAGGGCTTAATGGGGTATTAGCCGACGAATTGGAACGCAAGAGCTGGAAATTAGAAAATTAGCCAGTCGCTATTCGTCGGGACTTCGATCGAGCCGCCGTCTCTCGGAATATCGACTCCTCCTCTAACGTCCTCCTCGCCGAACGCTAATGCCATCCGGAGTATCGACGATCATCCCCTTGTTTCCTCATCCACGATTAGGATATTACTAACGAGCGTTCTTCTCGCGACCACTTTCAACGGCGACGCTGTTCTCCCTTGCAACTGGAATCGCCGCCGTAGGAAATACGTTCTTGATTAATGATTTAATGAAACCATTAGAGGCTGAGTTACTCGCCCTCTTTGAAATTCTAATTGGAACTCTTTCTACCGGTTTCAACCGCAATTAGGGATCGCGTTATATTTCCTTGACTGATCGATGGAGCTTGAAACGTCTGTAAAAAGCATCGTGGAAACGAGGAGGGAACGAAAGGAGGTATTCTTAGCCGCTGCAGATATCAGTTGATTATTTATGGGTCGGGCAGGGTGGGCTTTTAGTTCGTAAACTTGGAGGCGATCGAAACTGCTGGGAGCAATTTTACTGGCTACTTCTTTGGACTGTCGTCGTCGTCGTCGTCGTCGTCGCTGTTCTACCACATAGTTGTCGTCGGCGTCCTCGCTCGGTGCACCCTTCCACCGGCGATCACGCGAACGAAATATCAATCAAGCATAGCCGTGCCGCGATAATCGTGGTTTCGACGAATATGAATACATTTACTCACCCCGAAGGAACTGCTTCCCGGAGGTTACTCCAGGCCAAGTCGATCGCATTTGCTACCAAGGATTTTCTAGTACACCAGCGCCTTTGAAGAAGACAGTTTTCGGGGGAAACTTTAGAACCCAAGGATCCATGAAACCTAGCGCTTCTTCAATCTGTTTCGAACTTGTCACCGCGACAAATAACGCAGCGGAGACCACTCCTCTGAAGTCAGGGAGCACTCTGGAACTTTCGTTGAATGCCATTCGAACCTCCGCCAATTTCAAGCACTCTATAATCCACCCTCGATTCTTTCGACAACGCTGTCAAGAGGTTGCAGCGAATTCCTGATTCTCCCCTCGGAAACGGGCCAGCGGTTTTCGTAATCGATTCCCTGTAACGGTCGCGTTTCGTTCGCCGCCAGAAGAGTAATCAAACTTGTTCGAGGGTAACAGACGGTAATCAGAGAGGGCAGCCAAGCTTTCCGCGACACCCGTCCATTTTTTGCGTGCTAACGCCCACCGCAGGATCGATCGTCGTGTTACAAGCGCGTGCGAGACTTTCGGCGGCCAAATGTTTCTGACCAGTCGGCAGTTACGGCGGCTTCGATCGCGCGATAAGGATCTATAATCCTGCGACGATTCGCACAGCGCCTCGCGAGTTCACGCGACCGATTGGTTAATGATTAAGCCTAATTAGGTCTAATCTCGCGATGATTGTTCATAAGGAAGAAGCAATCTTCTCGATTCGCGGACGGTTCATTTCTGAGATTTCTAGCAGAGAATTTGATTGCCGTCGTTTCTCCGAAACGCGGGCACTAATTAATTACCACAGGAGCGGAGAAGCAAACAGACAAGAGCAGCTGTTGATCGACGACTAATCGCGCTGTTTATCGTTTAAATTGCACGCGGCGGTCGTCCATCTCCCCGGCTGGCGCGTGGAATTAATGCGTCCTGGAATGGCAGCAGGCTTGAAAACATTCTCCAGCGAGCACGCCTTAAATTGTTATCTACGATCGATTGTCCATAATGGTGATATTATCCGCGGAAGGGGACACGCCACGGGGTCGTGAGTCAAGTGCATAATGTGACCGCGTTGATAAACGACTCCGCCGTAATGGTCTCTTCCCAGTCTCGCAGGCCAGCCTCGTTAAGATTCGAAATTTGTATAATCGAACGGCGTGTTTGCTTATAGAGGGAAGGGAAATTTCCACCCCCTCGCGACGACCGTCATTTCCTCGTCGATAAGCGCAGCATTTCCCACCTCGGATCGCTAAAGCACCGATCTACTTTCTTCCCGCGAACCTCGTATCGTGGTGATACAAGAGAACGGAAAATCTCCCGTTTACGCGGTTAACAGTCGTCCCCTCCGGCGCGACGAAAGCAGGGACGGAAGGGTGGAGTGACCAGACGAGTATATTACCGAATCGTCGACAGGCCCCGACTTGGGAGCAAGTAAATAGCGCTTACACGTCTAATAGGAGGTCACACCTCGGCTTAGGGTAACGAGCTCGACGGAGGAGGGGTGGCGCGCCGTTTCAGGGGTTACAACGAGTGTACACAGAGAGGAGGACGTTTCCCCCCGGTATTTCGAAGCGTAACCAAGCAGCTCTCTATCGTCCCGATATCCTCCTCCGGGATTTGCCCGGCCCGAGGAACACCATCCGAACTCGACGAGCCCGCCATCGAGCGGGGAACGAGTTTCACTGAATTTCAAGGGAAATAATACCGCCAACGTCCCGCCGTTTCCACGAGCAATTCCGTCTAAGGCACCCGGGCTCCGTCTTCCGGCTTCCTACCCGAAGGAACTTTAAGGTCGTTCCAATTCGATTCTCGTATCGCGTGTCTTAAGGCGGTGCTTCCGGGCTTCCGAGTCGCGAACGGATCCAGCAATTTGGAGACACCAGAGACAGCCTGTCCTATTTAACAACGAGCCCTTACTAAATACGAACAGTTTTATTTTCCAAACGGACGCGCGTGGCCGATGCTCGAAAGTGGCGCTCTTGGACGGTGCGCGTAATTGTCGAACATGCTGCGAGGATGGTGTCCGTCTTCAGACGTTCGCTAGTCCTGCGGAGGAATCCTTTCGCCCAGCAGCTCCTCTCCTGAGAGCATCCTCTTCGTTCACGGTCCAGACAGGGCGCGCAATTCCGGTTAAACAATTAAGGCTGAAGCGAACTTGCCGGACTCGTGATTTCGCCGCAGTTCCGCAGGTAGTTTGTGGCCCCGGTTCACGGTGCGGGGGTCGCTCCCCCGAGGTCCGTAGATGACCAACAGTTTAACCAGAAATTCGATCAGTTTGTCGTCGTAGTTTCAGCACTCGCCAGCGTCGCGTCCGCAAATATTGGACTGCCGTACCGACGTGGCTTAAGTAGCCGCATTGTTTATATTCCTGCTGCCGCCCGAAGCTTTCCGTTCGACTGCAGGCTGGAGCAATCGTAGATGGTTCCCTCCGCACGGAACCGTTCCGATTCCTCCCGCTTCCACGAGAAATTCCGTCGACTCTGCCCCCAGCTGATCATTAAGTTCGAAGGAGCGATCGAAGGCTCGGTAGGATTCGAAGGGAGAACTTTGGGCGAGTCTGGAGGAGTAGCTCCGGCTACTTTCCCTTCTTCCTCCTCTTCGTAATCGAACGTCAGGCTTCGGATTTGAATTCGATATCTCGCATGAGGCTCGGGCTCACAACTCTCAATGGTCCTTGGTCTCCTTCGAAATCCGTGCAACGCGACTTTGCACTCTGCTTCGCGCGCAATTTGCCAGGGCTGCTTTTACCCGTGCACCTTCGAGTAAGTAAATAAGTGGGTAACCCACGTGTCTGTCGAGGCAGGTCACACTCTGACTCGAGGTTAACGAGGTTCGGTCTGCCTCTGGTTACGCTGCTAATGCGGTGGTCTAGCCTGGGAGTTTGTAACTGCGCTTATCGGCCCTCTGACGCTCCGGAGGTCTCTGTTGCGGAACGAGGAGTCGATCGACGCTGGAAAAACCTCGTCCCGAGCGTCCACCTTTGAGAGAAATCTCGTCCCTGGACATTCCCTCTGCAACCATCCGCTTCTGGCCTGAAATTTTTTAATAACGAAAGCCTCTGGCCACAGTCACCTGGAATTCCAAGTGTTACACGAAAGTTTGAAACGGCGGTGGAACAAGGCCACTCTTTCGAAATTCGTGAAACTTACGCGGAACGATGGTTCATGAATTTTGATATACAGTGGGCGGGGAAAGAGAGACACTTCCAGTTAAATCAGATCGAAATACCTCGAGTCGGAGTTAACGAGATTTGGGTCTGGTCTCGGTTACAGTTAGGGTGTCGCGGTTTCCCCGCTACGAATGTCTCTGGCTGTAACCGAGCGTGCCGCCCTTAGTGACGACGTTTTAACTAGAAAGACCATTTGAACATTCATGAACAAGTTCCATTGAGTAGCTCCGCCGGGCAGTTAGGCGGAGTTTCCCTCGCCTAAACTTTAATCTTATCACGGCGAAGACAATTCCAAGAGCACGGGTCCTACGTTTTCGCCGACTGGCTTGCTTTTTATGGGGAAACTCTGCGTGCAGTCGATGCCACCCCTGGACCCCGTCACACAACCCGCGAGCGTAAAGCATTTAAATGAGAGGGCGGAATAGCGAACAGGATACAACTTCCGTTTAACCTATTCGGGTTAATCCCTTGAATGAAGCACTTCGAAGGAATCGACTGGATGTGCCTCCTAGGGAAAATTGTACGGTGTATTTCGTACAGGAATAGTCTCGAACTTCTTGGTGTTCCACTTCGAAATCTATCCCACGTCTAATAATAAGAACAATTTAGGGGCAGCCCTAGTTCTTTGATACTTTCAACGCTGGCCTTTACGTAGGTAGTATTTCGATTAGAACGAATGGAGGATTTTGTAGCGAGAGGGGTGCAGCTCCATCTTTACCAACTTCAAGTAAATTCGAAAAAATAATAGATAAGTTGCTAATAACATTTTCTTAACTGAATTTACCTATAGTCGACTAACCCCGATCATGGGGCTGGTTGACCAGCATGGAAGGTGTTAGAAAAACATTAAAATACCTTAATTGTTTTCACATTGAGTCAACTTTAATAATTTAATCGCATAGCCAAATGTATGTCCTGTCAAATATACTAACCGGTTTAATGATATTTCGTCCACAAAATTTATTAAAAATCAAAAACTGAAAAACTGGCCTACCAGCCCCGGTCTCCCCTAATGGGTGCAGATTCAAAATTTGCACAAAACGTGCACCAAACGTGGTAGATTTTTTTATACATATATTACACGCGATAACTCAAAAACTGTCAAAAAATGGAGCTGCACCCCTCCTGCTGCAAGATCCTCAATTGTAATAAATTATAATACATATAGTAACAAATTATTTGCACCTAAAAGGTGGATTTGCCAAGGCTTTCGTGCTAACGAAAACCAGCATTTCCTCGGCCATCACGCAGTCTCGAACCGCTCAAAGGTTCGCCGAGATCGAACGATACTGGCAGGGATTTTCAATTATTCCTAATTGCAAGCCGTGCCCCGCAAATTCCCCCCCGCGCCTCAGAAAGTTTCACATCTTCCAAGGTCCCGGGGCTCCGGCGCTGACCCTAAATTATTCCTCGCCTACGTGTTTATATAATAATCGGGAACGCGGCCGTAATAATGGCCCGTCATTAACTGGAGCACCCTGTGTTTCCGTTTCAACTGTAATACAGTTTGTTCAGCGGGCAGTCGGTTCTCGCCGCCGGCCTAATTAAGGTCATCCATTGCCGTGCGCGACAATCTGAATGATTTACTGCCGGACCAGACAAGATGCAAACTTGATAAGACCTTTTTCATCCGCGAACCAGCACGAGTGTTTTATTCGCGTCGAGTAGGGCCGTTTCCACGAAGCGCGTTCACGGAGGTGATTCTTTGCAATTCGCTGGGAGTCGTCGGCGAAAACATACTTCTGAATTCCTACAATCATTTCCTAAACCCAGTGCAGATTCCTTGCGCCAAATGCGAGGTAGCGTTAACAAAGGTGAAGGCAAACACGCGGCTCCCGGAGTGTTTCCTTCCGTCCCCCGGAACCAGATACAATTGATCAAGAATAAATTCGACGGCCTGCTTTGCTCCTTTCCCGAAATAACAATACACCCTCAGCCTCGTTCCGTCTGAATCGGAGCAGGGGATTAAATGCGCACGAGAAGATTCGACTCGGAGGAACGGCCGGGAGGAGTGGATGGTGCTCGAGGAAAACTTTCCAGGAAAGTGGATAAAGAGTATAAAGGGGTATAAGAAGTATTTCCACGATGGGCTGGCAGGGGCGGGGGGAGGGTCGATCTACAAAGACTGTCAGGGGTGCACGCTTGATCGGACGGAGCATCTCGCCGCTTTTGTTCGAGACATTGAATCCGTTTATGGCGATTTAATTGAGCCGAAGCTAATCGGCTATTCGAGGGAGAGGCTCGGGGGCGTGGGGGGTGAGATTGGATAGAGTTCGATATTCCTCGGCTGTCGTTGAAAAATTCTGAAGCTTCGCTGGTCCTGTGGGTCAGCGCTCAAGCTCCCTTTGATCTATCCGGGGATTAGTGAAACGAGGAGATTAGTAACTGCGAGCCCGATAGTTGCTCTCAGCCAGTCGCAAGCACACTTTCCATCGAGTTCCCTAAGTAAGCGTTCAACGTCGGGCAGGACACTTTTTGGCGCAGGAAAGAGATCCGAGAATTCAAGAAGATAGTGGCGATGGTGCCGCGATGCAAACAAGCTTGTGAAATTTCGTTTAAATACCCCGTCGAAGCGACTCCCCACCAATAAATCAACCCTTTGTGAACATTGAATTGTCGGAGGTGAAGCGGGGGTGACGCTGCAAGTACTTACGACCGGCGCACTAGCGAAAGGGGCTGCTAATTAAGTGGTACAAAAGTGATACGATTACCGAAGACGGAAACACGTAGTAGCTATTCGGTGAGCGGGGTTTCGCCAACTCCTTGAGTCCCTCTTTGTTCGACGTGCAGCGGCGCGGCCGGATTTCCGCGGGCGTGCGTCTCGCGCGGAAAAGCAGCTCGCGAATCGGGATTAACGAGGACTCGGGTGCGCGCATAATAAGGCACGCCAGCTATGCGGAAATTGCGGGTCTGCTATGACGAGTCAACGTTTCGTATGTACGCACGGCGATTAGGCGGTGGCTTCCTCTAATTAAAATCGCATCAAGGGAACCTGTTGTGCGCGGCCACCGCGGAGGAGTCGTTCTATTTATTCCCCTTTACAGTTTCATTGCTCGGGCGGGGGGGGGGGGGGGGTGAACGATTGCCTAACGAGAGCTTAATATCAGTCGAGGCCCGTGACCCGATCATTCCCACGTTTCATTAACGCCACGCTCATTCCTGAGCCATTGGACGGGTAGTATTTCGGGATGAAATACTATATAGACTTCGATACCTATAGATAGAGAAATGTAATTGCTAATTTTAGGTCATTGATGTATTGTCTAATATTAGGAAACGATCCAGCAAGGAACGCGCAGAATATCCAGGTACGAGAGGAAGTTCCTCGTACATTTTCAGCATCCGGCTGGATGAATACGTGCTTAATGAAAAATTAATATGGAACCGCGGTTCTCGTAAATCTCGAGGCAGTTTTCTTCGCAACGCGGTGCTTGAAAATACCGATTTTCTGATTTTTTTTCCCCCTGGAAATCCAGAACACCGAGCGTTCGTAATTAAATACTAACTTCCCCGTGCTTCATTTATGTGTTCGTCCCGCTCGAAATTAATGAAATGCTCGTGCACATTCTATCGCGATGAAAATATCCGTGCCTACTTCGAGAGGGATTGTCTGCAGTTCCAGGTGGAAAAATCATGAATTTCCCATTGACTTTGCGATCGATAGAGCGTACAACGAATAGCCAGTACATTGGACGTGAGCAATCGTCATGCATTGAGTTGGTTTCCCTGAAACGTCCACGAGCGGGCCGTGTGTATAAAATCACGGTCGCCGTCTGTATCCCCTAATCGACGAGCGCAATTAACGCCCGGCGTTTATCTCGCGACGAAATCACCGTGGAAATAATTAAAATTTCGGGTTGGAGCCGAGCCGCGTCGAAAATTATGTCCGCTCGGTGGGTGGCTGCCAAATAAATCGCCTGGACGAGCGTTCCAGCTCTTCCGTGGACGAAAAATTTCACGCGACAGTACTCATCGATGGACGAGTTTCCAAGGCTCCCGCTGAAGCTCTCGTACTGTACAAGCAGCTTGGAAGATGCTTGAGATGGGTCCGAGCACCAGCCAAGATCACCTGAACTTGCAAAGATCGTCTACACCTTCCATCTCCGAATTCGTCGTAACTCCGGTTTAACTGTTCGAATAGGGATCGTAAAGCGTCGTGGCGAGGCAAAGAAACGGTCCCAAGCCGTTCGGTATCGTCGAGGAGCAACGGTGACGGCTTGTTTCCGCGAAAGTAGGATTTACTCGTCCCCCATTGTGTACAGGGCCAGTATTTTACAGCGGGTCACTTGGTTCTTTAACGACTTCCGCGAACTTTCTTCGAACTGCACCACCGGCATAAACCCTGCCGCTGGTATCTCGCGGGCTAAAGCGAGATATTCTTTACCCGCGGAGGAGCGACCCGCGAGTTTCTCGCGGCGATACAACCGTATCGGCTTAAGGAGACTAAGCAGTCAGAAACTCGATTTTTTTGCTGCTGTATTTTTCGAAAGTACCACCCTTCCCGAGTAAAACGCCGTTTGGTTTATGTTCAAATTCGCCAAATTAAGGATTTTACAGCCGAAAAGGTCGAGCGCATCATAAACCGTTTCTGCGCGCAAGCAGATTAGGCTAATTCCTCTTTCGAAACTTTAAACGCGTTTTTCTCGGATTCGTATTTCCTCTTCGTTTTGCAGTGATTGCGAAAAAACGGAGGTACAAGTCGATTTGAAAAAAATTCAGCACTTATGAAACATGTCTAGTTGCGACCTGAACCTACGCGCAAGTCTGTGAAAACTTCTGCTTTGATAAAAAAAAAATAAAATGGCTCTTTTCCCTGGCGAAAAATCAAGTTTCTTTAAAATTTGCCGTTTTACAGCCGGCATTTTTATAATTTTGATTTTTTTTCTTTTTCATTAGGTTCAGGGCAAAGTATCAATTTCAGAGGATATTTCACAATTCAATTTCTTACGACCAGAATCACTGCAAAATTACAGCGGCTCCAGAAAAAAACACCTATATATCAGGCAGCTGTAGCGCTGTCATACATATGCATATATATTATTCAAATAATTTTTTTTTACTGTTTATAGTATTAACAAACATTACCCACAAGTACTAATCACAATTTGTATTCATCTCCTTGTAATTAATTCGCAAAAAATACTTGATTTTCGAGCGATCTGACTGCCTGGTCCCCTTAACTGGGTCTCCTCTCCTTCCGAAGCCATTCGAGATACTGGGACAAGCGTAGGCGCCTGCTCCCCGATACCTATCAGTTCCCCGCGGTGAATCGCGGACCGACAGGAGCGCGTTCCGCTGGAACGCCACCCGGGACGAAGTAATCGAAACGTTTGATTAATTGGAAAAGTGGTCGCGACGGGGAATATTTCCGAGCGCGCCACGAGGTCGGGAAACGGCTCGTCGATCGATCGTCTACCTAGTTAGGAATTTTTCCACGGTATCTGGGCCTGTTTTCCATCTCGCGCGACCACGTTACTCGGCCCCCCAACCCGCGCCGTTTCGCCTAAACGCGACAAATTGCAGACCCCCCTCCTGGTTTCGATTAAACTCGCGAACTTTGGCAATCGGTTAATTCGCGGCACCGGCAAAAACGGGACAATTTATTCGGGGCGTAATGAACCGTAACTCCGCGACGGCAGTCATTCCAGGGGGATCTGGTCCCTCGAAGTTGCTTCAATTATGCGGATCGGGGCGCGGAATCGTTCCCCGCCCCGCCCTCCTCTGTCATTCATTTCTGACTCGCAGTAACTTTGTCCATCAACGAAATTGAATCCATAGAAATTCTTCTTCGTCGTGCCATCAAAGCTGCATGGCGGTCGCGCTGCCGCTCGAGGCTCGGCTCCGTCGCGGGCCCGCTGGTTCGAGGAAGTTCCAGTCACGAAGGCAGTGAAATCGCGCCGGTGTCTGGTAAACGCGGGAAGCATCGCCAGGCCGTTGCATATTGAATAACAAGCGACTCCGACACGCTCGCGCCCGTTCGACTTAAGAAACACACGGCGTGGTTTCTCTAATGTGTTTGGCCAAACTCTGAGACGTTGTTTCACTAACGGCAAGCGTGGAACAGTGTTGCGTAAACACCGGTCCACGAATGCTCCTCTCGCTAGTTGGAGGCTTTCCGAGTTGCGCGTCAAGCTGGAGGAAGCCTCGCGTCGTCAAGCCTCGACATCGCACGTTTCTTAAGGGGAGGTTCCGGTCTAGAAGTCGATTTTTTTTTATTTCATGTTTCGAATGTTCAACATTTTAGGAATACGTGTTTTAAAAGGATTTGTTGAAATTCGTAAAATTCCCGAAGTTATAGGCATTTGAGTAGCGGCAAATGCATGGGCAACAACCGGCCACTCGGCGCATACGTAAAACTTTAAACGCGTTTTTCTCGAAACAGTGTTCTCAAAACGGTGGGACCTGTATCTCCAAAAGTTATTATCCGATTCGACTGAAACCTTTTTTATTTTGAAGAATATACTTCTAGCTAGGGGGGAAACCAGAAAAATATTACAAAAATAGAAAATTTATAATTTTCAAAGGCGTTGAAAGGACGAAAAATATAGGGAAAAAGTGATTTCAAACTTCAAGTGTCGTTATTTTCTTAAAAAAATGTTATTTTTGTAACTTTTTCTGGTTCCCCCCTAGCTAGAAAGATATTCCTTAAAATAAAAGAAAGTTTCAGTCGAATCAGATAATAACTTTTGGGGATACAGGTCCCACCGATTTTGATCAATTTTTTTACGCCTCGACTTCAACGACTCCCCAGTGCCGTCTGCAGTGATTAATTATAAAACAAAAAAACATATTTCTATAATTTAAGATAACCTTACTACAATGCAAAAAGTCCCATTAAATTATACATTGTAGTTTTCCTTGAATTAATTTCCAAAGATCACCTATTCTTTTGGGCTCTAGACCGGAAGGTCCCCTTAAGCGGGATAGTCGGTTGCTTTGCAATCTTTGATTTTGGTTTACGATACTGGCTCGCCCTTGTATTTGAATGACTGAGAACGCCAAGAAGGGCGGAGGTAGAGCGACAGCAAATAAAAGCAATGAAGAGTAATGAAAAGCCTGTCTCCAATCCCTCTGTCCGCCACGTAACAACGCGGTGCCACGAAGTTGATTCGAAGTCCGCGAGAATCGCGCGCGTTTCAGTGGAAAATCCAGCGAAATCCTGTCCAATTAGACGGGTCGAGTGCAGGATGACGCGGCGCATGGAGAAACGTTTCGGTAGTCGATGCGGTACATCGATTACACGGCACACCATTTCCACCGCAACAACTCCGCCGCCACGCCGTGTAATTTAAGCTTCCGGCTTTTATTTCCATTTCCCACCCGATCCCACCCCGTCATTTTCGTCCGACTCTCGTGGCCGAAAAAAATGCAGATTCGCCAACGATTTCTCTGCCCCCGTCTCTCTCTCTTTCTCTCTCTCTCTCTCTCTCTCTCTCTCTCTCTCTCTCTCTCTCTTTCTCTCCGCTACCCCTGGCCTATTGTACTCGCGTAAATTCCCATCGAATTAGAGGGCCCGAGCAATTTAAATCACTGAACATTTTTCAACTTCAAAACCTAAGGACGACGACTCAAACACAGTGTTCGAGGGTGGCCACGCTGTGAACGATGTGGATGATATGTCTCGTTCACGAGGAACTTTTTCAATCGATGTATTTGCCTCTCGCAACTTGGCCGAGTGCTTTTTCTCATAGGGTATCTGGATTATCCACTATGGCGCGGAATTAAAAAAAAAAAAAAAAATGGAGAGAGATTCCAGCATGTTTCACGTACGATCGTTACGCTCTTCGAAGCAAGCGACAGTGACGGATCGTCTGCGGCGGTGATAATGAAATAAAAACGAATGGCAAAAATCGGGACCTCGCGGTGAATCGATGCATCAGGGTGTCGCTTCCCTCTCTCGACCTGTCGAACCACCGAAAAATCGCTGGAAAATCGCCGAGCTCATAGCGAATCCGTGTGAAACTTAGAAGGAGTTTTGATGATCGAAGGAAACGGATACCTGTAAGAGTATTCGCGTGTTCTTTGGTGAACCAGAATATTAGTCGAGGGCCGTTTATTACGCATTAAGGATTTATCGCCCCCTAAATATCCTACCGCGGTATTACCGTCAGCGAAATGAATTTATAGCTGGCCGCGACGCATGGGATCAGAGTTGGTTTCTCTGCAGATCTGCACGGGTTTCGCAGACACGTTGGCGCAGTGTCGTCGGGGCCGTGTGTCCCGAGGAGGCACGGGGCGCACCGATGGAAATCGTTAAGACGCCGGGATCAGGGTGACGCAACATCCGGCAGCCCGAGTAGCACGAATTAATTCATAATGCCCGGCGCAATTAAGGTTGCTCGCGAATTCAGGAGCGTTGTTACGGCCCGAATTCGAGCTCCCGTCGAGCTTTCGGCGGAGAGTGCTCGCCCGGAACTTCTTGACACAACAGAAACTTTAAAGTCAGCTTAGTGCTTAAGTCTGAAGAAAACTCCGCCCGACCCCCGCGCCCTTTATCTACCCTCCGCTCCCTCCGTTCCGTCTTCTATTTCCCAGCCATTCGAACGGACGGGCGAAAAAACTCTCGGGCAACTTAACCGCGGAACTTTGCGAACGACTTCGGGAAGAAATTTGAATTGTCCACCCACCGATCTCTGCGATCATCCCCCCTCGGCCTTGAAAAGCGCCACTTTCGTCGCCCTCCGACGGATTTATATCCAGGCCCGTAATCCGCCCGAGCCGAGTTCTGGAGGATCCGCTCGATGCCCGGGGAACGTTTCAATTGTTTAGAAAGTACCGAAGGTTCAGGGGCTTAGCGATCGGTGTGAAACGTTTATGGATGTTACTCGGGGCTCGACAGGAGACAGTGGGTTATCGAGGAAGAAAGTGCGGAGTTTTCTCGGGAATACGATTGGAAAATACATCGGGGGGGGGGGAGACCCTGTAAGCCTCCTGGAGAAGTGGAAGCCGAGGGAAAACCGTGAGATTTCAGGGACGATTCGTGCTCGAGCCTTTCCGCCAAGTGGTCCCATTAATCATCATTTGTCGAAGCGAGCACCGTGCCCCGGAGATCGAATCGTGCTCTCGATTAATCACGATATCACCAACCCGGGGAAAGATAAAGGCGCCAGTTTGCGGGACTCGAGAGCGAAGAAAAGACCCTTTCTCGATGCTATTTGTCGGTCGATATCGGAATGGAATTTATTCGCTCGAGAAACGACTCCCCTCCGCCGCGCTTCCTGGCCAGCTTCCCCGACAAATCGGAACCCCGTTTTAAAATAATACACCTCAATGAAATTCAAGACTCCCGATTACGTTTCCTGCCCCTGCCCTGACTCCACCCTTACCCAGTGGGTCAAAGGTCCTTTAAGGGTGAAATTCATGAAATGGGCTCGGAACTCTCGGAAGACGATGACCTTCTTTTGGGAATCGAAGCTTCCGGGGCTTCAAAGAGACTGGAAACCGAGAGGAAATGTTCCCAGCGATTCGACTTTTAACTCTCGCTCGGCGATCGATGAAAATCTGCGTTCCCGCGCTCTCCGACTTCTCCTAGTTCCCAGACGAATGCGCCCTTCGTGGGCTGCCTCGATGGTACAATTTATCTCGTCGGCGAAAAGTTCATCCCATTAGATCAGAGACGGGCTCCTTCTTCCCTTTCTGCCGAAGCTTTAGCCAGGATCACTGTGGAAACTTTTCAGATAGCGGTGCACCGTATGAGAATCCTTCTTTTTTTTTCCTACATCGACAAGGTCGTGCAGAATCTCGCTCGGCGTGTACTCCCCCACATTTCCTTGCGACGCAAGCTTTCTCGAGATTGGTCGTCCATCGTCCCGCAAACATTGTACCGAGCATCGAATGGGACGACGATCCTCGAGCTTCAATTTAGGGGAGGCTCAGCTGCAGCTCTCAGAAAAGGAATTGAAGGGGATGAACGATGTACCGCGCACATGTCCGTCGACCCAATTAATAAGTAGATAGGTAAACTATAGGTGCTGATATAAAGAGCAGAACGATAAGAAATATCGGAGAGTTCAGTTGCTTTGGGAGATGAAAGTCTATAGATAACGAGAGCGCCGCTGATCCCGTTCCGTTCCTTTCAAGTAGTCAGGCTCGACGCTAAACGGGACGCGGCTGGCGGATGATCTTGACGGGCTTAAAATGGGAAAGCAGGCCAGTTTCGACTTCGATCCGATAACCGCGCAAATAATTATCGCTAATGGAACGTCATTTCTAAACTGTGATCAACATTAGCCGGGCCGGGTCAAACGATCACGGCCCGGCTGTATCTTCGAATTGGAGCACTCCGGGTAAATGCCGGGGGGGATCGATGGAACGTTCCCGGGGTCTGTCTTGTAACCACACATTTCGACTGTCAGGTTAGGGGGCCATTCAGTCGCGATGCCATTCAATCGCGATGCTATTTTACTCAGGCGGCGGCGGTGGCCCGAGCAGAATCGACTGCTCTCAGCGCGCGTTCGGCGCTGCTGGAAAGTCGAGAGAACCCTGGGACGCATCGCGATTCCCGGCGGAAAAAAAAAGCATGCTGGCAACAAGGAGAACTAAAAACCGCCCCGTGACAGAAAGGACGACGAGGAGAGGCAAACGCCGGGGCATTGTTCGATTTTGATTAAACCTCCGAACGAACGTGCGCGAATTTATCCGATGCCGCTCGCGAAACGAGCCTTCCACTCTGTCTGTCTGGCTGTCTGTCCGTTTGTCCGTGCTTTTGATTGTTGCCATCGAGACCGATGTTTCTATTGTCGCGAAATAAAGTCGCGGTGTTTATAGTTTGAAGGGTATCGCAGCGTTGACGAGACTCGAGGGTGATTTGGAACGCGGAGATTGCAGGCGAAATCGTGGAGCGTCAGAGAGACGAGAAATCTGCCAGATATCCATAGTTTCCTATTCTAGGAGTTCGGGGTTTAGGATCGGCCTGTGGTGCGAGTGTGGCACATAGGTGGCGCACCTTAGAGTCCCAAACGTAGAGAGAGGAATCGGTTAAAGGTAGACTAAACGTCGTCCAGACGGCTAGTGAGAATCCACCTTAAGGAGTTATACCTAGTCAGGCGGCCGAAAAGAGGCGAATATTTGTGAATTTTTTTTGAAAAAGTGGAAGCGTATATTTTTCCAAAACTTTTTGCGCTTGAAAGAGCAATATTTAAGGAACAGTTGGTAATTTTTTCGTAGAAAAATATTTACGTTTATAATAAAGTAACAAGCGACATCCAAGAAGCATTTTTAAAAATTTGGTTTTGCGGTGAGCACTGCCATTCGGAAGCAGATTATCTAAAATCAAAAAACAAAAAAGATTTCGTTAGCATATTAATGTATCCTCAGGTTGATAGAGAGAATTTTCTGAAATATTAATTTAAAACAAACTGGCGGCTATTTAAATTTGAAATCGTGAGTTTCTTCGCGTGATTTTTGCACGAAAAAATCAGGATTTTCGAATATTAACACCTCCAATTCGCGAGTTCTCGCGACTCCTACGGCTGCCCATAGGATTCCTCCTTGTGTGATTCTTCTCAGGAACATTGGCGCGAAACGATGCAGTTGGAAGTCGGTGAACATGAGGAAGCACGAAATCGCTGGCATGACTAATCGTAATCCCCTTTGTCTGTCCGTGTCTGCCCCCCTGGTTTCGAGGGTGCTCGACACCGGGGCGAGACCTCTGCCCATAGAAAACCGTTTGACACTGCGTCGAACAATGCGTGAGCCTATTCCGTCGGCACGATGTATGACACTCGAGCCGATTCTTCCAGGAGTTCTTCCTCCCGTACCTTCGTCTCGACTTTCCACGAGCCCTCGAACCCTTTCCTCCCCTTCGCCACCCATCCTTGGCCAGCGTCGCCGTCTGGCCCTCTCCTGCCACTCCGCTATTGTCTGCCACGCTGCTTTGATTCATCGTCATCGAGAGGGTTGTTCCGCGCCGCACTCTCGAGCATCGGCCAAGTGATTTTCAACCCCGTCGCGCGACCCTTTCCAGGCTCTTTTCTCGTTTCTGTATACACCCAGACACGACCTCTGCCCCTGCGATGCGTCCACTTTTCAGCCGAGCCGAGAGGACTCCCCGCCAGAGGAATCTTTCAAAAGGAGCCTGCGACGGACTGGCACTTTCAAGCGTAAGCACGACACCATTTTTCAGCGACTGAGGTATTCCACCCTCGCGCTCCTATGATTCCGCGCTTAGCATACATTGTCCGCGTAGAAATCATTGGCTGTAGACTGCTAACTCGTACTATTAAATTGACTGAGCGATTATGCGCGATTTCACGCGGTTTATGTTTTCCTATTCGCTAAGTGGTTGTGGAGAGATTTCATTTCCACCGAAGGTTCCTCGTGTTTGTCTACTTACGTCTTCACCAAGTCACCCCGAAGAGACGTGACTTCTGAAACCGTAATGCGCACAGTGGAACGAGTAGGGGAGACCGGGGTTGGTAGGCCAGTTTTTCAGTGTTTGATTTTTAATAAATTACGTGGACGAAATATCATTAAACTTGTTAGTATATTTGATAGGGCATATATTTGTCTATCTGATTAAATTATTAAAGTTGACTGAATGTGAAAACAATTGAAGTATTTGAATGTTTTTCTAACACGCGTAATCGAGGCCGTTGTCGCGCGTACAACTTGGAACCATGGAAATCCCGACGGCCCGCGTTGAGAGAGCGCGCGAACTCGTGAAGACGGGAAAAAGCTTGGATCGGGAAAAGTGGAAAGTAAGAAGAAGGGACCAGCGGTAGAATGTGACGCGTAGCGGGGACGCAAAACCGAGCGCGGCGGAGAAGGGATGCCGTGAAAAATGGCGAGGAACGGCGGGGGCGGTGATGCAAAGAAGCATGCGAGGAAAGGGCGGAAAAAGCGGGCGAAGAAACGACCGACGGAACTCCGCCTTTGCTGGGGAAAGGGGCTGAAAGGAGGGGTTGGAAAAAGACAACGCGAGTGGAAAGATACGACGAAGCGAACAAAGGGACAAAGAAGCTGGGAATACAAAGTGAACGGAGAATAATGGTGGGGGAGGCGAAGGAAGAAGCAAGGGAAACAAGAGGAGCACAAAGCGAAGGAGAAGCAGGGAAAGACTGCGCGAGGGTGGGAAAGAAGGGGCGACTGGATGCGTCTCGAGGGACGGGGGAGGAGAAAGTAGAAGGTGGTCGGCGAGTCTCGCTCGAGATGGCAAGCCGCAAGTGGAGGAACGTGTGGAAGGGTGGCACGAGGACGGCTGCCACCCCCGTGTAGTTGATATGCGAAAGGGTGCCTCTATCCCGAGCCCGCGTATCCATCACGCTAGTTCGAACGAGCCCTGCCGCTAGCCTCCACCCCCTGTCGAGCACCCCATGATAGGGCTGGGAGAAGACAGATGCGACTCGTGTCTCGTCGCTGAGCCACGAACTGACGCGAACCAATCTCTGACACCCCCGAACCAGCCCTTCTCCCTACCACCCCCGAGAGAACACCGTCGCTCCGATGTTCATATCGTGCTCATCGCTCTCGCACGCTGAAAAACTCGGTAGCACTAGTCCGTTGGCAAATAGAGAACTGTCTCGTGGAATATTCCTGATGAAACGATTGCCTGTCACTGTTTTCACGACGAACAGATCCGATACCTATGATACCTCCCTATAAAGATTACTACAAAAGAGACGGAAATAACCATCGCGAGATCCAGCAGGGATCGGCGAAGTTACTAAAAATTCTTACGAGATCCTGTCCCTTAAGAGTTCCTCGAGGACCCCCGGGACTTTTAATAAATCCTGAGCGAGGGACTGTAATCTGCCGAATCGGAGCGTTCCCATTACTGCGGGAGAATTCGCCAGCGGTCGATAAACCCTTAAGCGGAGACGCGGGAGGAGCCGGAGGATGGAAATCCAACGGTCGGAACAAACAAATCCCTGTTCATCCTGAAATCCTTCGATTCCTTGTTTCACCAAACTAAATCTCGAGGGGGAGCAGACCGACGGGCAGACATTAAACAGATTCGCGAAGGTCAATATAAGTAAGGTAACTCGGGGGAAGGAGCCTCCTCCGCGACTCGGTGCTCTCTCTCCCATCGCGTCGGGCCGTTTCCCGTTCCGATTCGTAACTTTTCCCTCCGGCTCCTCTCGCGCTACCGCGTCGCGTCTGTGTACGTAAGACCGTTCGGAGCATCGCGCTCGCGTACAGGGTGGACCGCGGCCATCCTCGCCCGCCTCGCGGCCTTGGAACAGCCCGGCAACTTAGTAAATAAAAAATGGAGCACAGATTGGGAGAGGCACGAGGGAAATGATTTCTCCGACGCGCCGGGGATTTCTCGGACCGGTGAGTTACGCCGCGACCCGGGAAACTCGGGCTGTAATTGCTTGGAGCGGAAATTGTTGCTGCCCCACCCTGCGCCTCTGTACAGAGATGCTCCTAAGGGGGGAACGGGCTGTAGGTGGCTCGCGTGTCGGTGTCTTGGTGCTCTGACGCGCTTCTGTCCGAAGGAAATCGATCCGCGGCTCTCCTGTTCCTTCATTGTCAGTCGACCGGGGCTTCTTTTCGATCCCGTGGAACGTTTACATCGCACAGGGGGTGACCGAGCATCCACTAGACGAGGGATTGCAAATCCTCCAGGAATATCCCGGTACTTCCATCGATATTTATGAACCCGATCGACCAGCGCAGCTCTGGGTACCTCTGCCCTCCCTCTCTGCCCGCGAGCAGTCTGTCGAACTCGCCAGAACGACGGGGATATTCGTTCGTCTTACTTTCTTCGAAATTCATAATTCAGATACGCGAGCTAGCTCGCACGAGACCCGCCGTATCTCCACGGTATCCAAAATTCATAGATACCATCGGTTACCATCGGGGAATATGCGAGAACTGCCGGCTTTCGACCGCGCTGTACCGTAACTCTCCACTGCTCCGGCGGATCTTTCTATTCCACGGGCGTGAAACTTTTTTATACAACCGAGGCGGACTTCGATCGACAATCCACGGATTCTCGACCAGCAGGAGCAGCGAGGGCAGTCGGGAAGGCGAGCTCCGCTACTTTCCGTGGGGCCCTTCGTTATTAATCATTAGAGGGGCGCCGCGGTCCCGCGGGCTGCTTTAATTACGCGCCGCGACGCGTCCCGGTAACTAATTAAACCGGCGTTCTTGTTTACAGTCGGGAGCGGGACGGGCGTATCGATCCGGTGCGATAAATCGCGGCGCATTCGTGCCCGCGACAATAAGGGGAAAGCGGCTGGATAATAACGGTCGCGTTGGAATTGCGTTTAATCCGATTAGAGGGTTGACACGGTGGCCAAAGCGCCGATGAAATGCCATCTGCGCCTTGTCCTACAAACTAAATCTGTTTGCCTCGCAGGCCCTTCAATTCTCCGCGCCCTGCCACCTCTCGCTCTTCGGGGATTGTTGTCCGTTCGCTTATTTTTAGCAGCTCCGATGCGACGACGAAATCTGAGTGGTAAAATCGTCTGGTTCGTGGCACGCGATCGCGCGCCACTCGGGCGAGCTTGCGAATATCTCCGAGGCGTGAGCTTTCAGCCCTATCGACTAATTTTCCAGTCAGTACCCCAGTGTCAGTGATTACGTTAACCCGCAGCGACGTTACACGCAACACTCGGATTTACGTGTGTGGACGCACGGTTCGAATCACTGTTCCATCCAGAAAGGAAGATCGCAACGCCCGGCTCGAGCTTTCATCCTGTCGGGTTAAATCATCCTGAGATAGGGCGGTTACTCTGCATTAACACCGCGCGCGGATTGAAAACGCCACAACCGGCGGGGAGCAGGCTGCTAAAGGGCCCAGAAGCGGACGAAAGTGCAACAGAGATTCTCAAAGGGTCGAAGGAGAGCAGAGAAGGGGAGCCCGTTTACGGGCGCTTTCAATCCCAGAAATTAATTCCGCCAGCAGCCTCGTGTGAACCTCGAAGTTCGTGACACGAGTTCCTTATCCGATCCAGCGGGCCCCAGTTAAAGTAACAGCGCCTTCTTCCGGGCGATTTTCATAAATAGACGGATAAACGTTGGCGACTTCGATCCCGGAGCGCGGATTACCTCGGGTCGAGCATCTTTCGACGGGACAGTCGACCGAATGATTTATCGATCGTCGTTGCGCATCCTCCTGGCTATCTGGTCTAATCGATCCGAGACTTGGTCGACGAGAGCTCTCGCGAGCCTCCCCGCGACCCGTCCAAACGTCTCGTCGACGAATCGAAAGGAAACTCGGCAAACGGTGGCTCGGTTCGAAAGCCGCAAAATTAATTACCGTTATTAATTAACGTTATGCCGTTACAAAGCACCACACGGCCGCCAGCCTCCTTTGTGCACGTGTCTCCCGGTCGTATTGCCGCGCGATTTTTAACGTTGACGCGACACGCCTTTACCCCGGCGAGAAACGCGCGGTTGTAATTACGTGGCTTGTCGAAGTTGATGGTATTGAAAGCTGGCGGGGAAAACGGGAACACTCCGGCACAGATTTGTTTATAACGATCGCGGTGATCCAACCCACGCGGAGACGAACGAAATCAGAAGATGGATAGTGTTCAACCTACGTGCTTCAACCTACGGGTAGGGGAGTAAAGAGCGAAGTGTCCGTTTGGATAGACGAATTAGTGGCCTGAGCTTTCGCGACCCTTGGGAATTAGATTTGACTGATTTTTTAATCGGAGTCGGTCGAAGCAGCGGCTGATCAACGAATGGAAACGATGGACGCTGGTGCACAAAGCGAAGCCGGTTAAAGTGACTGAGGGTGGTCGGGCGGTGATCCTTTTCGTCGTTTTGTCGCCACCGCAAGGAGCTTAACCCGCGGGATTAAGGGATGAAGGGCCGGGCGTGAGGCGAGGATCAAACGTTTTCGTGGATAAGCCGGAGTCGACCTCGCAGTTGAAACTTTGCGTTGAGAAATATAACATCTTTAGGGCGGGATAACGTGCTCTCTGTCTTGCGTCGCGGCAGCAAGTTAAGTACCCCTTTCAGTAAATTCTATGTATCTTCCCTGTCTGCCGAATCGACGCGTTCAGTCAATACTGGCTTCTCAAGCACAAAATTTCCGCGGCTAGTGAGGCAAGGAGGCTAGAAGATAATTTTGCGAGGGAGCAGTTCTAATCCCCGAGTAATTTATCGAGAGAAATCATATAGAACAAGCACAATACCAGGGGCAATTCGATTGCTGCAATCCGGAAGAGCGATCGGAGGCGGTCCCTTCCCGTGCTCGAATTACTCCTCGTGTATCTTACAATGGCAAGGAATTCGTTTTCCACGATTCAACCCCCCTCTTTCTCCCTCTCTTGCTCTATTGCTCTCTCTCTCTCTCTCTCTCTCTCTCTCTCTCTCTCTCTCTTTGTGCAGCGTATATTTGCCACAATAGGGAACAATGGCAAAGGGTCTTGGTAGATAGATGCGAAGGTATAGGAGGAAAAAGGGAGCGGAAGAATTGCGGGAAGACGCAATAACTGGTAAATCTCGGCGAGCGTACCGGCGAATCGAATAGAGCTGCGGGCAACAACAGGCCCCGCGTTCTACGGCGCGAGAAAAGGAACTGGTGAAAAATTAGAACGAGCACCGTTAAACGTCATTGCAGCGTTCGAAACAATTTCACCATCCAAATGGTCTTTTGTGCAATACCCTCGGAGCTGTATCTAATTTACCAGCTACATATTGCGGGAACGTTGGGTGGCTGGGGTAGATTCAACGAAACAAGACCTTTGTTACTAACGACCGCTTGTAAGCTTAATAAAATTAATGTGCCGAGGGTCGCCGCAATGTTACTTTTGAACTCTTCCTCCCACTCTCGCTGGAATCAGCGAGCGAGTTCTGCTCGTCCGCTGATAGAGGACAGCTGAGCCAGTAAAATGAAATTGCACAGCGATAAAAAGCAAAGCGGAGGTTCGGAAGCGGCTCGTTACAACGCGGAAACGTATTGGACGGAGCGCGATCGCGGTTCCCGGGATTTATTCGAATGAAATTCGAGCGGGCGACGATCGACAGCCGCGTTTCATATTTCCCTGGGAGCCAGCCGTTCCTCGAGTTGCTGGCACGCTCGTAGACGGGCTTGTCAACGACGCGTCCAACTTCCCATGAGCGTTCCGGACACTCGAAATCGCGAAACTTCCCTTGGCTTCCTGCTATCATGAATTCCAATCCGAAAGTTTTCACCGAAACCGAAACTTCTTCGCCGGCCTGCCCAAGCCGCGCGGAGAAACTTGCGCGCCGATTATATTTTAACGATCTAATGCGCGCGAGGGACGAGCTACCGATCCAGTTAACGAAACGGTCATTGGACTAATTTTTGGGGATGTTTGGGGGTTCTACGAATCTGTTAAGATATTTAGTGGACAGAGAATGACTTTAGCCGTGAGTTTCTAGGTGAGAAAGTCAGTGGAAACCGGTGTCCCCGTGCGCGCTGCACGCCCCCGCTATTTTCTTAAGATATTCCTCCCGATAAATAATTTAGTCTGTCGCGCCGCGTCCCCGAGCGTCTTCGGACTTGCTGTAACGCAATTTGTTCGCGAAGGAATATTTTCCAGGCTCGCTTAATTACTTTACCGCGCCGCTCCACCGCCCGGCGAACGCTAATCTCTGATAAACTACGCGGAAGACGTAACGTAGAGCGGTCTGCGTCGCGGTCCAGGGAAAAAGTTCAGACGCAGAGATGCTGTTCCTTAATTACACGACTTAAACGAGTTTCGCGACAACCGGGGCCCTGTCCCCCGCGAAATTATTTTTCCACGGCTGGGAGACGTGTTATCAGCGAGCTACCTTTCGACGTTTCCCGCCGCCCTTGCGAGAGCGAAACGCCGGCCCCGCCCTTCGGCCCTCTCGAGAACGCTTCGATAACTGCGATAACGAGATGGAAAGGCGCGCGCGGGGAGTTTTATTTTTTTTTATTTTATTGTTTGTTAACGGGAAGGGGTTCCCTTTAGTGTACAGGAGTAAGAGGGTACGTATGAAAGCAAAGAGAGAGAAAAAATCATCGACAGATGACGCAGTGGATATAAAATAATTTGTATGACAAGCTCCGGTTATCGAAGTAATTGCGTTAGTAAAGTGCGGAGCGAAAAATAGAGAAAAGCTGATGCAGCTCGTCCACTCGGCCGACTGGATTCGGCGTAAATCTTAATTGCATTCCATTCTCCGTGCAGTTTCGAGTCGAAGCCCGAGCGTCGGTCAGAGATCCCGGAAGATTTGGGGAGAGCAGGGGCACTGTTCTTGCGCGAAACGAGCCTAGAAAATTCCTGAGCTTCCGATAAACCGCAACGACGGAACAAAGACGCGGACACGGGCAGAAACGTGGCGCTTGGGGTGGCCCCGGGAAGAAGGGATGAAAAAGCGTCGAGCTCGTACGGAGTTTGGCAGATCGCCTGGCGTAGATAAAATAATCGCTTAGCGAGCGAGCCACGACACGGACCATCGAGTCTGCGAATCTCGGGGACGCTGCGGGCAGATCGTCGAGGATACAAGGCTGCAACTTCTCGAGATTAGGCCACGACCCCCTGGTCCTCGTTTTTCAAGCGCCACCGTTCGACGCCCGAGGGGTAGGGTCAGCATCGTCCTCTGATCCCCGCCCCGCGACGCTCAGATGAAAGATTGATAAGGCTGGTGAATAACGCGCCCCCGGGATAGTCGCGGATGATCGGAGACAGAAAGGCGCCAGGTGATCCCTGGCTCAATTGGACAGGACGCTTGCTCGAGCTTTTGCGTGACGATACATGCCGGAGATAATGGGTGAAATAAGACACCGATTCAGTTCTCGAGCGTGTAAGAGAATCGGGGAAGATTAATAAAACGCAGACGTCTCGTTCGTTCGGCTTGTTAGCAACAACTACTTTATTTTACGAGTCGGCTGCGGACGGAGGCCTACCTCGATCGTCCTATGTTTTCGGCCAGACGCTCCACGGCGAACGCCTTGTCGCTTGGCGCGCTTTACAAATATGTAATTCTGTCCTTACAGCCGCATAGAGATTGGAGACGAAACGAGGGAGCGGTTGGAGACAGCGTGGTGGGAATCGGACTTGAAGAGGCAAAAGCTTCTTGCCTTTACGGCAACGGGGGCCGCGGCGTGTCCTGAAAGGGCTGAATGCGAAGGGGACAAGTGCCCTTTGTCGAGGAAGGCCTCCGCAGAGATCTGCGCGGCGCGGCGATCCGTTGCAAATGAGTGGGAACGAAAAACGGGCGATCCTTTGATCAACCTCGTGATCCAATTCCCCTGCAAAGAGCCGTTCGATGTAAGCCGATGAGACCTCGGCTTCTGGAACGTGTCCCTCTCACCTTTGCCACCGTGGAACTATAAAACAGTCCTCGGTATATCAACTGTCGTCCGATAATAATTCCCTTTGAACCGGGCCCCGCCACGAGGCAAAGAGGAGGATCATTATTCCCGAGGGCGAGGGACTCACAGCGGTTCCAGGTATAAAGTAAGTTCCATTTTATCGGGGACGCACGGCTGGAACGCCGCGGAACCGGTTCCGGGATCTCGATTCCTTAATATTTATCCCGGTCCTTATTCCTTTTGCGAGCGTGTCCCTTTGGAACGCGTCCGCGATCCCAAAGTAGCGGCGAATTTTATATAAAGCCACTGGACGAGTAATAGAACGATGAAAGCGGCCCTGGAATATTTAATAATTGAGAGACCGTCGGGCGTGGAGGGGGTCCTGACTAAATGAAAAGTGTCTCGCGGAGCAACAATGCGAGGACTCGAGTAATAAGTTCGCCAAGTTCTCGGAGAAGGACGGTAGGGCAAGAAAAGGAGACGTCGCCGTTGGAGGGGCGCGAAGAGAAACGGCGCGGGTTTCGCGAGACAGGATCAAAGTAAGAAAAATGGAGTATGCTGGAGAAGGATTAAAAGAGCCGGGAGCGTAAGAAAAGCTATATAAGTTGAAGGAATTTCTTGCTACAATCTCATCACCGCGTCGAGAGAGAAGCGAGATCTATCTGCTCCTATTTGCGAGGCACCTCGAAACATTGAAAATAAGGGCCAGTTGATTTTCGTCCATGAAAACGCCGTCCACTGGAGGGACTTTTATTCACTCGCGGTTATATTCATACGACGTCCGTGACGTCCATCGTCGATCCGTCAATTCTCATTCGCGCTGTCGCTGGAAGAGACCCCATAAATCCCAGCGTGGAGTCGCGAACGTTTCCCGTCTAGCGGTCCGATAGCTTGCCGACACAAAGGCGGGCATAATTAAAGGGTAAAATCGAAAGTGAAGGGACACGTGGCGTTCTAGCCTCCGCTCTATCTCCCTTTGCTTTATTGCCACTGATTACCCCGGCCAGAGGGGCGAGACGGGCCAGCGGGCGGGGTGAGATTGCACGAGGATGAACGACGTGCTGGCGGCGAGTGAAATCGTGCCGTGGCGTGGCCAGACGCGGGGAAAATTGAATAAAAAGGGATGGGAATGAAGAAAGATGAACGCGTGGGGACAAAGAGAGGGAGGAAGATGAGAATGGAAGGAGAAGAATGCCGGATGCCGGTGGAATGGTGCATTTTTTTTTTCACTCGCGCCATTTTTTACAGAACAGAATGCCGCGGCGCGATTAAAAAGGCAAACACGTGGAGCAAATGAAGGAGCGAACGCGTCGAACGTGCAAAGTGGAAAGCAAATCGGAGGGAGGAAAGACTGGCGGAGGGTAGGGGCGGAAGCAGAAGACGGCTGCAACAGCGATTTAGGGTGGTAGGTGAAAGTGAAAGGGTGGAACGGGGAGAGAGAGGAGGCAAAAAACGGCGGATAGATGGGGGCGAATTCAATGAGCACGCGGGAAGCGCGGCGGAAAATGTGGCGGGAGGCTCGGCGGCGGGCTAATTAAAGCGGAAAACGGTTTAAATCGCGGCGTTGCTGGCGCAACGGGAAACGCTTATTAGCGGGTAGTTAGCATTATCGTGGCATCCATGCGAGCCGCGCGTATCGAGAGGCTTTGAAAACGTCGAGACATAGCCGCTTTGATACCACGATCCGAGCAAATAGAAAGGAAACGCGCAGCGGGAGGGAAACTGGGGGGGGGGGTAGATTTCGAGGATCCTCTTCTTCAGAGGCAATTGGTAACTGCGAAATTCGGTTAAACCCGAAACACAAAGCTCTTGCGACCTCAACGCCCTCCCCCTAAACGTTAGAACCCTGAAACACGAAACTACATCGTTTTAATAATAAGTCATACACAAAAAGAATTATGTAATTCAACCTATAATCTATACTATAGATTATATACTATAGTTTATTTGTTCGTTATTTTAAGTAAAATAGCTTAAGGTGGCAGTAATTGCTCAGGTGTCAGTAATTGGGTCCTTTACCCTACGCTTCGATGTACGAACTTCTATGTCAGTCCGATAATTTAAACAATTATTTCCAGGGGTTTTGCTGACTGCTAACAACGAATTTGAACTTAGATTTTCAAAATTCACAAAAAAAAATCAAGAAATATAAATGCCTGTGTAGTGGGTGCTTTTTTAATATATCGCCCACCATGTTGTATCCGCCGTTGTGAATTTTGAAAATCTAAGTTGAAATTCGTTGTTAGCGGTCAGCAAAACCCCTGGAAATATTTGTTTAAATTATCGGACTGACATAAAAGCCCGTACGCGTCACCGAATTTTCACTACTTTGACCTACCATATCTCAGAAACTAATTGTCACCTCAACTTGAAAATGTCGCGTGATTGATGTCTAATCATAAGGTATCGTTTCGCATAAAATTCAGTTGCAAAATCGTGGGACCAAAACGAGGCTATTTTTTTGTGTCACTCTTTGACCGTACGATGAGCAACGAACCATTGATCAGTTTAATTATCGGAGAGAGCCATGTATCGGTGATATTTCCAAACGAATGACTAACGAACAATTTCTGGGAATAATTGCGGTGACAGCTGGCTGACTGGTCGATAACGATCCCCGCTGCACGACATGTAACACTGCCCCATTAATCGGGTTGGGTATCCAAGAGCGAGACCAATTTACATTGTTCCTAACCGATAATCTCGCAAGATCGAGCATCGTAATCTGGAGAGACGACCGCGTCGATCAGCTCGAGGGAACACGTACTATATCGATTAAGGGACGTTTCAATGGCCACGGCGAACGTCGATGATAGACGTCAGTCGCAGGATGGAGGCTCCTTTCTCTCCTTCCACTCGTCGCTCCTGCCTTCTGGCTACGCAATTATATATCGATTCTGCAGCTATTGTCGGCTAAACGTGCGGGCACGTTGCTTTTACGAAGCGAGCAGTCCCCTGGACAATCGTTCAATTTAGAAAAAAAAAAAAACGCCCAACCTAGAGGCCATGTAATTGTTGACGTGCTTTACGGTCCATCAACCGAAACGATGGGAACAGTGGTCAAGCTAATGTTATTTGCCGTTTCGACGCAGCGTGCGCGTTAAATGTTGAAATTCTAGTCATTGGTTTGGGGGGGGGGGGACATTTTTGTGAGAGTGCTACTCGATTGAAATACAAGTAGCTATGCAAACAATTCTAAGGCTACTGAAAACACTGAAAGAATTTTCCTATTAAGATTAAGAAAATAAAGAAACAAGAGCAGACGTCGGTGACATCGGGTCGCGTTGCGTTCAATTTTCATTCACCAAGAATTTCCATCCCCTCGTTCCCTTCGCCCGGCCATATTTACTTTATATACGAGCCGGGCGCCGTTAACATCAGCCCGCTGATTCCGCAGAAAGGAAAATATGTACCCTGGACAAGGGAAGCATCGAGCATATCCATGACCCAGTTTCCCCGGGTTATTTTTCCCCTTTTTCATCGGTCCTCGATGCGGGTCGATGCGACCGGGCCGAGCGGGGGCTGCCTTTTGGCCATTCGACGGTCACCCCGAAATCGAATTTCCATCGGGACGGTAATCACCGGACTTCGATTCGGATTCGTCGTTATCCTGAACGATTTGTTCGCTCACGGCCACCTGTTGCACCCGCCGCTGCGCCAGGAAGAAAGCTTCGCGATAATTATTATGGCGAATTCGCGCAACCAACCCTCGTCCTCCCTCCTGCTCTCATCCCCACGTTCTCTAACCCTCTTTCCTCTCCTTTCTTCCCTCCATCTCCTATTTTCCACTTATATTCCTTCCATTCAGCTTCGCTATAGCACCGCATCCTTCACCGTGGAATTGCTGAAAGGAAGAAGAGATGGATCTCGTTATTTACGATCGAATGTATTCCTTTTTTCTGCCTGGCGAATACCGCGAAACGCGACACTGATTTGCACATAAAGATTGCGCGCATTATGAGCTCAACCGGCGGGCTTTACGACTTTCAGAACGGACTCCTTTAGCGACACTTCCTGCACCCCTGCCGAGTACAAGGAACGGCGAGCGTCGTGACGATAAAGGCACGGTTTAACGCAGCTGCGCCCCTAAAACGTGACCGACAAACGGCTGGGAAATCGCTGGCAGTCGGCGAGCGGACGGGAGAAATCAAGAGAGTCCTTAACCGCGGAAGAAACGTAAACGAGGGGAAGAAGATCCCGTTTACGCCCGCGGAACTTAGTTCTCGCCCGAGGGGGATGCATCGCCGAGAAATGGGTTGTTAGCGCGGGGGCGATAGTCGCTTCAATTACAGGAGGAACGGTACCTTTTTCGACAGTTCCGGAGGTCCTGGGAAAGAGCGGCTGCGAAGAGAAAACCCAGCGAGCCAAGGCATCCGCAACGACCACTATAATCATTGTTTCTTCATCAGTACGATGGCGATATACAACAGAGTCCGATACTCTAGCTCCGGTACAATCAAAAGTGCATCAACCCTGCTTGAAATCTTGGGCCGGTGCAACAGCTCGCAAGCCTCTGACTCGAGGAGCGCAACGTATCCGACAAATTCGACCAGCGTGTCTCGGTGATAACGATCGAATGTTCGCGTAAACGCCGGCATAGGAGGGGGTGTGGAAATTCCGCTCGGCGGGAAATAACGAAGGGAAGGTGATGCGCGCGACTGCGAGGACGAAGAGGGCTGCGCGCGAGAAGATACGTCGCGTACCCTGAAATTACCGGTCGGGGGGTTGGAGATCGATTCCCTCCCAGCTGGCAGCATCGGGGCCAAGTTATCTGTCTGGTGTATCTTGCCGATGCGTTGGCACGGTCTCGCGCGCTCAGGCTATGAATATTGCATACCGATATCTCGGCCGCACCGACTGTCCACGCGAATGCCTGCGAGGGGCGTTAATTAGCCGCCAGATGGAATTCGACACACGCCACGCACGCCTCAATTTTCCGACCGATCGCCCTCTGGTTCCTTATAAAGGAAGTGTGGCGTTGGAGGGCTGGCAAGAAGCACGCGGGAGATGAAGCGTTAGGGGTGAAATTGAGTACTCGATCGAGCGGCGGGGAAGGGTGAGCCAAATATTAGAGGCGAGGGAAGCACTCTGCGTGCCAACAAGTACCCTATCGAATGGCACTTTTAAACACGTGTCGTGTTTGCTTAGTGCACGAGCACCTTTCAATGTATCAAATATCCTGTAGAGAGAGAGAGAGCTTCGATACTTGATCCTGCGATTTTTATGAGTAATCTGTACTGTCCGAGAGGAGAAACGATGTCTCCGGTTTGTTTACTGTTTGTGGATTGATTTCCCATGGAAGTAAGTGAACGTTAATTACAACGAACTCACCGAAAGCAGCGGGCTTGCAGAAGCGGATGGTGCAGCGACGAGATGACGGTTCTCCAGGCTCCTCTCTCCTTATTTCGAAGGAAAGAAATCCGTCGGAGAGTCGCAATGAAGTTATTCCGGTAGACTGGCACGGAAAATCACGAGGAGCCTCGGCATTCGGGCCACGTAGGGGCAGCCACTCGATGGTAAGGTTCTCGTTAAGCTCGTCGAATTTCTCTGAGATAGAAGAAGCGAACGATTTTCAATGTTGCGATGCGATGCATACGTGCATACCGCCCGGGCGAAACATCTTCGTAACAATCGTTATTCAAAGTGTTTCTCCGAACGTTCCGCGTAACTCGTTCGGAGCGAGGAAACCGGGAATCATAAGCAAGATAGATTCATCGTGCTCCGAAATGACTGTATAAAAAATCTGGCCTGAAAATTCGGTAAAAGATCTCTTAAAATAACGTGGATTTCGGGTAAACCCGAGCTCGCAAGTAGAACGAGTCAGTAATTGGTCGGACGCAGCTATACGCGAGACACTTGAATTAAGAAGTAACACAAACACCATGACCTACATTTGTTCAGTAGTAAATAGCAAGGTTAACCAATACTCTCTGGCAATCGATTCCCCTCGCAATTAATTCTCCAAGTAGAACGAGCCAGCATTAGTCCGACCACCTCGAGTGGCATCCAATTTAGTCGTCCCCTCGACTCACCCATACAGATTTGAAAAGTCCAACACGAGTGCACATAGTATCGTCAGTAATAAGCAGAGATTTCCCTGATACTCGCCCCTATAGTTGCGAAAGAAAATACGCGGGCGATGCAGCAGCGTCCAAACGCCGGGGCAAGAAGCGGCGACAAAATGCAACAGCAGCGATTAAAATTTATTACAGAAAGCATCCGAAAACATATTGCACCTGTAATCTCTCCTGCGACAAACATGAAATATTCCCGGGAATCTGACCGCTCGCAATTACGCCCGCGACAAGACCAGCAATTGCACTGTCCCAGTAATTTCTGAATAACTAGCTCGCACTCGCCCGTGTGCGGCCGCGCGTGCGCCCGTCCCCTCGCCACTGCGTATATATCATACAGAATTGATCCCGAAGTATTAGATCGAGCTCGGCGAAGCGGCGGCCCGGCAATCGGTGACTCTTGACGAGGTGATTTAATTAAACGCACACGCGTAATTATGCGGGACGAAGCGGCTGCGTCGGGCGCGTTACAAACACGCCGTAATTAAAGCGCAAAGTTATTGGGGCATATTTCTGGCTGGCGCGATTAATATGATTAACGTTCCGGGCGTTCTGATAACCTGATCTCCGCCCCTCCGGAAATCTACCGATCGCGATAACGCGCTCGATCCGGGCGGGAAACGCTGAAACGAGGCGATTAATAAAATTCCCAACAGATCGAATCTATCTAACGACTCGTTATCCCAGAATTGATCCCGCTCGCTGATATGGGTCACGCGATCTCTGCGAAACGCGTGGACCACTGTGCGCCGCGGTTGCACAGAGCTGCGGGGTATTCGTTAGCTGCGAAACTGGACCTCGAATATCCGTGGACGCGTAGCTCCCATTAGAGTCCAACGAGCAGGGAGGAAAGCTCGGGGAGGGTTAATGGATACTTCGCCAATTTCGGCACGTTCGAAAACAATCTACACGGAGTGGCAAGAAAGCAAGCAGCCAGCTGAGAAGAGCCACGGTGCAAGCCACCGCTCCACCCTTTCTTCGGCCGAAAAATAAACCGAGGAGCCGCGGCAACGGGGGGGCCAAGTAAATGGAGGGAAGCCATCGAGCTTTTAGACGGAAACCCGAAAAACGTATCCGATTTCGGCTGGACGTGCAGCCCTCGTTGTCGCTTTAACGTCCAGCTTGCCCTCGCTCGCGAGCAAACATCCGGCTAGCAGCGAGTAAGTTTCCCGTCGTGTAAGCCAGTCAGGAAGCGCTTCCGCCGGCTGCTAGCTAGCAATCCCTTTTTCACTGGAGCGGAAGAAGACCGTCCGCCGAATTATCGCGCAGGAAGCGGGTCGCAATCGTGTTAATTCTCGCGAAAAAGATGCTCGATCGACCGCGCGGGTTAACCTAATTCCGGAGGGAGGTACTTTTACTTGCAATATTTTCTAAAGTGCTATCAATCCCCCGCCTGAACTATTCGAACAGGGAGAACGTAGCAGATTCTACTAACCTGCGGGGAACGCGAAGCTTCGATAGATAAAGAGCAGCGCACTGAATTTCTTTTTAAAAGTTGGAAAACCAAGTTAGCACGGCCCCGCCTCCAGTGTCCCCCCGAAAACAGGGGAGAGGATAACGTATAACCGAGTATCGAGCCGCGTTTCGAGTCGCTGTCCGTAAAAATCGTTACAAGAGCTCCGTCCCTTCGCCGCAAATGAGAAAATAATCTCGTTCTGGGTTTCCACGGAGAGTTATCCAGGTCGCGGTTGAAGTTGCCGGATCTTTCAGCGATATCGATTCACTCGCAAAATACACACGGAACGAGCATCCCTTTCATCCCGCGCCCCTTTTCTTCGCGATCCTCGATTCCCCCCGGTTTCCTCATTCCACTGTCCACGGCGGTTTCGCGTGGAGCCGGCTTCGCTCTACCTCGTGCCGGTGCATTCAAAATTCCAAATTCTTCCGCGCCTACGCGCCATACGGGCCGATGTTTTATGGGGTATAAAGCCGATTCGGCTGGTGCGCGCGTGCACTGAATTTTTATGAGTTCCGGATCGCAGGCATCCGATATGTACCCCGAATTCTTACTCGGTCCCGCGATCGCTATTTCGGCACCGGTGCCTCCTGGATTTCTCGTGGGAAACGAGATTATACCTCGATCGATGATGGTTCAGTGGGGATCGTGGGGTCGTGTGCGCGTCTCGCGAACGAAAGGGCACTTTCGTAATCCCTGACTGAGACCCCGTGAATCAGGCCGATGGAAGAATACGGTAGATTACACGTGACGATCGGTGGCGCGGCCATTAGCGATAATAATCGTGCTCGGTAAGGGCCAATGAAAAGTTTAGGCTATCTGTCCCACTGATGGAAGATCTCGCGAGGATTACGAAGGCGATTGCTAGCGTCCGGGGGTGAAACACACGTGTTACTAATTACATTAACCTACACGCCAACGGCCAGGTTATGATTACCCTGTTGCTACAAAGTACACAGCTATTTACATCGCCGAGTACGTCTCCGTTTATTTAACCGCACACGCTAACAGAAACACCGTGTAAACGGTTATGGCGGCGCGAGGTATGGCGGTATCGTAAACGGTAGCGGTGCTAATAGGAGCGGCGGCTGTAGCAATAGCCTCGACGATAAGAGCGGCAATACCCTTGGTGGATGCAGTGGAGCTGGTGCTATCATAAGAACAAGATTTCCGTGACGCGATCGTTCGACCAATCGGCAGTTTTCGTCGCGTGGAATAACAGAAGAAGTGCATAAGAAGTGGAAGAGAATGCTGGAAGACTCGGATGGACGAAGGGGAATCTCGGAACGGTTGACTTTGTTCTTCGAGAGTTGCGATTTCCCGGGAAAATCCTCGGAACGAGCTATCCCCCGCGCGTCAACGCGTCGCCCATTTTTAATTGCAGCTGGAAGTGAAGGAAAATGTAATGGATCGGCGGGCTCCAGCGCGAGGAGCAAAGGGGAGCGGTAAGGACAGAACGAGGGGGTGGAAGAAAATTGCGTTTCCCGAGTATCGGATTATCAGAAAACGCTTTCAGTTGGAAGACGAGAAAAGTTTCGCCGGGAGCAACAAATGCACGCCCGTAGAAAGGAATCCGACCGCAAACGACACTCACGAGCAGAACCATAAAAGGATCGCGGGAGACGCGGATGCCACCAGCCATGGGGTCGAACGTGTCGCGAGCACTTTCCGAACTTTATACGACCTACTCGATCCCTTTACGAGTCATCGTAATTATTCGGCTAATTCTGGGGACAACGGGCATGATTCTTACGGAGGAAGATAAAGGTGAGCCGAGGTGAAGCGGTAAATCGAGCGTCTTTTCGAGGATAATAATAATTCCGGAACGTGGACGACAGAGCATCGGGGAGCATCGTGAAACCCGTGGCTCTGTAGTCTATAGTTTATAGTTTCCCAGCTCTGGCGGGGAATTAATATCGCATTATTGCGACACGAACCCAACAGGGGATACGTTCGGTCGGTGTGCCTGCAAATCGGCGAGCGCGCATAAAACGCGGCTGGCGGGATTAATTTCAGTTGCAGACGCGATTTCTAGCCGGGCCGGTAGATTTAATTACTTGGGCTTACACCGGGCCCGTCCGTCAAAATATTATTTTATTCGTCGCCATCGTCGCGGAAATAAAAGCGTGTCGCTGGCCGGGCACGGGGATTCTCCATCGAATTAATTCGAACGCGAGTCAATTATCCGGGTTTCAGCCCGATTATTCCGTGCCGGCGATCCGTTTCGATCGCTAAGACCAGCGGAAAGCGGATACCGTGTCAATTTGCCTGATCGGCGGGCGAAACGATTTCACGCGCGCACGAGTCTCGCGAATTTTCCGCGTTCAATTCGCCGTGACGTGCTAGCGTGCATTTCAAAGTAACTCGCCCGCGGGATTGGTGTTCCTTTCAGGGAGAGTATCATACATTCGGATGATAATTCTGCCGGCCGGCGAACGAGGAACAACTGAAGCGAAGCTGGACAATTAGGCTAGAGAGAAAACGCTCGACTTCGAGTGAAGCGGTTTGAGTAGAAGCGACACGATTCGAGGATCGTAATTTTTTACGACGCTGGACGGGCATCGCGCGATACGTGGACGTGGGAGGCGGTGGACCGGACGTTTCGAAATGGAATTATGTTTGGAAATAATTCACGGCAAATGAAGCGGTCCTGGCCTCCTAACTCGACATTGCCATTCGGACGCGATATCAAATGGAGCTGGATGAAACGCATCATTTAGCCTATTGTAAAACACTCGACTTTGTTAGCAGCGCGGACGATGACGAATAACCGGCGTAAATCAATGTAATTCCGGGGAATAATAATGCGGCCGAGGCCACGGAATCCTTGCATTCTGATTCCGCGTACAAGCGGAGCACGGAAAGCCTTCATCCTTCTCTGTTTCCTGGGACAGCGCGCAGAGGAGACGCGTTCCTCGGGGTCCGAGGTGGCATTTGTGTTCTTTTAGAAGCTACGTTATGCGAAGCAAAGCGAAACGGGACATTAGTTTCGCGGTAGGTCGGTAGGAAATGGAGCTTCGGATTGGTGGGAATTGCGAAAGTTTTCGGAAGATTGGAAGAAGAGAATCGATAGGCGGAGGTGTCAGGAACGTTTCATATTGAATTCCTATTCAGAGGATAACACCTTCCCTGCAGAATCCGCAAAATTCACGGTACAGAAGAGCCCAAAATCATCCGTGTCCTAAAGCTTGCGCGCTATGAATGGAACACCTGTATCACCCTCTAACTCACAGTCTCTCCCCTGCTCGCGATTTCGACGAAAACACCCTCAGATCCCGTAGATCCCTTCGCGATTCTCATTCACAATTGAAAGGAGTCTGCATCTCCGTGTCCTTCTGAATGCCAGAGCCAAGCATGCAAAACACGTCGACGGAGATCTCCGCTGATGACTGAAATCTCTTTCTTCGGCCCCTTTCTTCGCGCCTCCCTTCCATTTTCGTCCCCTTTTTTCACCGATTCCCTCTTCCTCCGCCGTGAACGTCGGATTGTAAAGCGACGTACACGGAATCCAATAGCTCCAGGCCGCGGCAGACGCGGGGGAGAATTTTCACGCTGCCGGAGCTTTGTGAGCCAGCTCGATTTTGCGCATTCTTCGAGGCAAACTGAACATCTCCCCGTAGGAAGCCGTATAATGGAGCTGTTGGGAGCGACTCGGGATCTATCTAGATCTGGTCACTCCGCGCGGAAATAGCTGGTCGTCGCGGTGGTTACAAAAACATCATCTGGAAACTTACATCGATCTTGTGCGTGGAAAAGGGCTTTTTATGAATGAAAGAACGAAGAACAAACAGTGTTGGATGTCTACGTTCTGTACCTCGAAATGTAAAACGCGTTTGGAATTCAGTTCCGCCGCTGAATGGCCCCGTAAAATTTTGAAACTGAAATTATCCAAGCGTCAAGGATAACGCGCCTGTTCAACGGCTACGGGGGACGTCGAAGCGAGGTAGACAGGGGCGCAATAAAAAGTGGCGCACTTTACACTTCGCCAGGGAACGTTACGCGTTCCATGCAATAACCAGCAACTGAGCACAATGTCTGCATTATGCACTCTCCACGTGACATATGTACGGTATAAACCCCGATGCGCCGTTAGGAGTACCTACGCGAAGGAAGCGCGATAAAAGTCTCGAGGTGCGAAATGCCCGGCAATTCTCGGCGAGAACGTGCGCCGCCAGCCGCCTAATTGTGCCCCAAATTTTCCGAATCTTTTCGCACAGGCTGCGCACAGGCCCGTAAAATGTTTATCCCTCTCCTAAACGCGTGCTTCCCGAGCACATCCCGCGGCTGAAACTAATTCTGCGGCGGAGTTTCGAAAGCGGAGAATTATTTTCAACCACAAAGTTAAAAACGGGATGCTCGGCTGCCGGCGCGAAAACGCCTCGCACGCTTGCCTCTTCATTCTAAAATTTAACGACTGGACGAGTTCGCGGTTGCTTTACGTCCAGGGGGAAGAAAGGATTCGTCGCGAGGAACATGCTCGAAATTCCGAGGAAGTTGTTTCTGCGAGAGCAACTCTCCTCCGTGTTCCCAGACGTTGCAACCTAATCTGGCCCAGCCTGTCCCTTGTAACATCGACGCAGGACAAGGGACTTTTTCCTTCCCTCCATTCGCGATCGTTTAATGCCCGGCCATGTAAAACTTCGTGGCTGCGAAACTCCTCCAACTGCCGATAAAGTGTCAGAATCGTGGAAGGGTTAACGCACGCTGAAGTTCGCAGCCCCCGCGCAATAAAAGTCTGCGGAAATTTATCGCGATTTCCGGCTGTCTCGATCCCCTTCGTTCGACCTCCGGTCCGCAGCGAGACTCGAGCCGAAGGGGTCGCAGCAGTGCAGTGGCTTTAGGCCGACTCCGCCTCCCCGGTCCTTGGAATGAAATTTTAAACTACGACGTCCGGGAACTTTGTGCATGAAATCGAATTTTCAGCCGCTTTGTTCTTGGGCCGCGTGGGTGGCGGGAGCGTCGAGCGCCGGCGGGGACTCGCAGAGAACGGGCGAAGGGACACCGTTTCCCGACTTCAAATTTAAAATAGACGCAATAGCCACGCCGTTTCCCCCGCGCGAATTCGTCGCGACGAATCGGTTTCTGCCTCGCTGCCTCCGAGACTTCCACGGTGGCTTGCCGCGGGCGATGATCTTGGAGCTTGAAAGACTCGAGGGTTGCAAAGCGAATTAGTCCATGAAAATTTCAGGAGTCGTAGCAGTCGTCCTTTCTGCGTTTTAAGTCGTGGGTCAGAAGAGAAAAGCTTGCACCTACGGTTCTGAATCATCCTGTACACTGTGGCGCACCTTCGAAGTGGAACGAGCCGAAATTCATCAGACTACGACACCCAAGCGTCCTTACTAGCACAAAATATTGGTTAAATATTTTTTCCAAATATTAAAAAATATTTCTTTGGCCACACTTTTTAATATGACAGAAATGTTGATGCCAAATATTATATACACGTACTGAAAATGTGAAATAAATGTTTTGAAAATATGAACTAAATACTCGTGGAATATAAAAGAAATATTCAGAAAATATAAAGCAAATATTCTGGAAATGTGGGCAAAATATTCAGAGTTCCAAAATAAATATTTAGGAAATATAAAATATATATTTAAAAAAATGTAAAGTAAATATTCAGAAACTATGAAATAAATATTCCGGAAATGTAAAATCAATATTTAAAAAATGTAAAGTAAATATTCAGAAAATGCGAAATAAATATTCAGGACATGTGAACTAAATATTTAGGAAATTAAAAGTAAATATTCAAAAACTGTGAAATAAATGTTTACTTTATATTTAAAAAAGAAAGATTTTTCATAATATAAAATGAATATTTCCCGAAGATTCGGAAAATAAATATTTTGTTTCTAATATTAAATAAATATTTTATTTATATTTGGACAAAAATATTTTTTTCTAATATAAAACGAATATTTCCAGTATATTTGGAAAAAAATATTTGCCTCTTAATCTAGAATAAATATCGTATGTATATTTAAATATGAAAAAGAGATTGAACCTCTTTTTAATATTGGATGTAGGGTAAATCCGGGAGACGCGGTCGGGCTGAAGAGTTGGTCGAGTCGCTATATTCAGACTCTACATCTGTGTATATGCAAAAGTCTGTTGAGGTTCAGAAAAATTAATTCTCTAGGAATCAACTGTCTCGACTAACTCTCCGGCCCGACCGGGTCTCCCGAATTTACCCTATGTGTATTCAATATTTTGTGCTACTAGGTGTTATTCATATGAAAAGAGCCTGGAATCTCGGCGCTACACAAGAGATCTTCCCAAAATCGAAGAAGCTAGACAGACTGATTACCCTGAGCGCGATTACAAGCCTTCGAAAGGAGGGAGAAGCAAGGGTCACGAAGCCCATCGAGCGTCCAGAAGTAATCGCCATCGTGCTAGCCGATGTACTCGTTTCTAGGCACGTTTTGGCAATACCCGTCTCGGGGAGGACGATGCACTAGCGGGCAGAAAGAAGGGGCCGAGGGGAAAGGAGAGATATCCTTTATCTGGTCGCGAGTTACGAGCGGTTGTTTGGCAGAGGGCATTGTACCACTTCTATGGTCAAGACACGTAAAGGTCCTCGCGGCGAAGCCAGCCTTCCTCCATCCACCCTTGCCGCCTTCTCGTGATCTCTTCCGCAGAGACGAACGAGCCTGGCGTCGAAGTAAATAAGATTCCGCGTCGGTCTCCTTTCGTTCCGTTCGCCAGGGGAGGATATGTGGAGCTCGATCGTTGGCTGACGATCGTCGACGGGAAGCATCCCCGGAACCGGGGTGACCGAAACTTGGGAGTCGTTTCGATTTTCTCGGGAGAACACGCTCGACCCAGCCGGAGCTCCAGAGCCGGAGAAAAACGTAATTAGACGAGCAAAGCGACAACTTGTTTGGGAGACTTTGCGAAACCGATGACCCACTGTGTCTTACGGCTTTCCGAGCCGAAAGGAGTACAACCTTCGCAACTTTCCGATTAGATTTTTCGAGGAGAAGAGGAACTATTAAATCTCAATTGCGACGATCATTCGACAGGATCCCATCACCCTTTCTACAACTTCAACGATCATCATTCAACAACCGAGACGGCGATTTATCCAATTCCTTCGGTAAATCCGTCGAGAAGAACGGCGACGCCCCATCAGAGGATTTAACTTAACCGATATTAGATGCAGGAAATGCTCGCGGAAAATCTCGCCGGAGGTCAAAGAGCCCGCCAGCGTAACCGAATAACCGAGCGTTCCAGTTTCCTCGGGCTGGCAATTCCCGGCCGGGCTAATGTTTCCGCTTAGCTGTGAAAATCTTCTCGCCATCGGTCACCATTACGTCGGGGCGTTGATTTTCCAGCGTGGAAACAACACGCTGGCCAGAACTCCTAGCGTGGCGTGCACGCTCGCGATCCCCGGACTTTTATCGCGCGGTCGCGTGCGACCGTGCATCATAATGCGTCGCCCGATTACACATTACGCTCTCCAGACCCTATCTCTGGCGTTGCCGCACTCGTGTAACGCATTAACGCGCGAGTGGCTCCGTCAATGCGACGGCGAACTGGATCGCGGTTGTGTCCGCGGCGATGGTTTATCGCGTCGCCCACCGAGCGGCTCGCGGGCGGATATAAAACGCTCGAGCTGGCCGTGAGACGCTTTTACGACGAGCACACACTCCGGTATCGTATCGATTCAAGTGTTCCCTCGCTATCGTTCGAGTTAGCGGCCGACACTCTGGTTCCCGTGCTCGTCCGGGGGACTCTCGCGCTCAAATCTCCTTGCAGTTCCGCTCGATTAGATTGCCAGCCTATCTCCACATTCGCGAGGACAACGACACTTACATCCATCCATTCTCTAAATTAATTCGTCTGCTACTATCTGCGATGCTCGTTGAGAGGCTGCGCGAGATAAATAGACGCATAGAAATCCTGAAGAATATCTGGGTTAGCGAATTCTGGGACGTGGATCTACAAGCACAGGGCCTGGAAGGACCACGCCAGAGGATCCATCAAATTTATCGCATTAAACTCGCTGCTGTGCCGCAATTAATGGTCTCCGGGCAGAATTACTCTGCGTATGGTATTAGCGGAACGCTGATAATAACGCCCGTGCGCAGGCAGAGCAATATCGCGTTACGGAGCGCGCCGTGGAATATTAGCAATACGGTTGTTCAACCCTACCGAGTAACGGCATCGATTGTGCGATAGATTTTTCGGCGCGGCGTTCTACGCGGGCAGCGCGCGGTCTTGCATTACCGCGCCGTTTCCAGCCGAGTAAATCATGATTAATCGGGATTTCATGGACGGCCCCGTAAGTCGTGAAATTAATGTAACGGTGTAACTCGCGATTACGCGTTACGCGGCCCATATCTGCGGCTTGTTACCTGGTGTCCAGGATGCTTCAATATGCAACGCGCGGCCTGTCCTCTCGTGCTTTATCGCGCCGGGATAGCGGCACGCTTGGGAATAAGAAATTCCACCACCGACACACAAATGTGCCCGCCACGATAACGCTTCCAGAGACATTACGCAAGGTTAATTACCAAGTTACGTGGATATCTTTGCCTGGAAGCGGCGTGCTTCCCTGCACAGCAGAGCTTCTAGGGATTTCCCATCGAGAACGGTACACACGACATTGCGCAACAAATTGCGCAGACCTCACTTTTAACGTTCCCCGCAGTTTGGCAACGTTAAAAATCATTAATATCGAGTCTCATAACCCCGACCGGGCTCTCTATTCCCGCCGGGAACGATTAATCGCGGAATATCTTGAGCGATGTATCAGGGCGAGGATCGCCCGGTGAAAAATGTGTCGGCGAAGTCGTAAAAACGGGGTCGAAAGTGGCTGTCCTTACCGCAGCGCTCTGTTAAAAGGCTCGAAATCGATTTACGATTCTAAAAATCCGTCCATCTTCCGCGCACACTGGCAAGCGTACGCGGACGACTGCCATGGAGTGGCGCATGTACTGTATGGTATATGGGGGACAGGTTATTTTTTCTTTATGGCCGTTTCCAACGGTCGCGAAGGTTCCGTAATTAATTACAGCGGGACCTGGTGTTCTTTTATCGACTTCCGTTTCGCGAGTGGCTCGTAAAAATCCGCGAGAGAGTTCGCCGCCGGCAACCTACCCCGTCTCCTCTGCGTTTCGCCCGCACCCCTCGTCCCTCTACTTTCCCACTATGTTACCGCGCGGTTCTTCTCCTCCCGCGGTTGTCGCTTTCAAATTCCGCCGGGCAACTTTTTACTATCTCGCCGCGGCGCGCGGTAAGAGGTAAATGAATAATTTCGAACAGCGGGATAGTCGGTCGCGAAGCGAAATTCGCTCGGTCGAAAAATCGCGAACGCCCCTTTTTTTCTCTGGCTCGCTCGTTGGCGCGTCAATGCACGAGTGCGTGTGTTTTATTAACTAACAATAGTCGGAAGTAGCGTTGCTGGTTGTTTTCTCGCGCGTCGTTGGCCGATACGGTATTCGATTACTTTGAAGCGGCCCGGGTTTTTGATCACTTTCTGTTCTATCAATTATCGTTTTCAAAATATAATCCCGGCCATTCCTCTCTCGTTGTCCCGGTTACGGCGCTCCGGTCGAGCGATATGAAATGGACAGATTGGGCGATATTTTGATCTCGTTTCTGCCGCCGATGAATGGGAGGCGATTTTTCGCGATCGAGTAACCCGCCAGCGATGTCGCTGTTTCCGTATACCAAGCGCGGTCAACGGAGCGCTAAACTTTTGTATTGCGTAACACAAAGTTTCTCAGATGAACGCGCCTCGCTGATTGTTAACGACTCTTATTCGCTGTCGCGTTCGCTCGGAAGTGTCTTTCATAAAAACGGCACTGTATTTCTTTCTTTTTTATATCGAACGTCTGACGCAATGCTTCTGTTCCAGGCTCTGACATCAAAGTACCAGTGGCCATACTGAACTGTCTCTACGCGCGTCAATTGTGCTTCGAGGATCCATCCTGCAGTGCCATTCTGGAAATTATACCCAGGGTCTGCGGTCCGGAGATAGGTGAGTCATAAAAGCATCTTACTTCCGAGCGTTTTATTGCGGATAAAACGAGACGACAGAAGTAACCGTCTGTAGGACTTGGAGAATAAAGGACTTTGCGCCATTGAATATCGCGTGCATGAATTTTCTCGAGATACGCTGGCTGATTTGTATAAAGCACACAAATCGAATCTACAATGATCGTGGGAAAGATTGTACTTGGAGGAGAGCAAGGGAATCTAAAATTTCCTTTGCCTCAGACAGTTATGCGTACCTTCAAACAGCTGTACACCTTTAAATTGCTTTGGTAACTTTGCTTGAATCGCTATGTATCTTCGTGAGAGCCACTCGCAATTGAAACGCGACGTTCCGCTCGATCCGCTACGAGGCCACCCCCGTTTGCTACCCGCTCAAAAACTGCCCTCCCTTCTCCTGTTTTTCACATTTTAAATAATCGCTCTCGAGGGTACGATTGGTTCGGTCCGCGGGCTCGCGAAGTCGAAGGGTGTCGAGTAGGGACCTCACCCTTCCCCGCTGTAACGAGAAGCGGAAAAACGGGGCCGACCAGAGAGACACGGTCGACGACCTCTTTCTTTTCGCACTTCTCCTTCGCTTAGTCTTCGCCTCTCGCTCGAGGATTTCCCAGTTCCTCTCCTCGCTGCATCCGTGGACCAATGGGAAATCGCGTTATTCTGGACAACAGACGGCTATGACGTAAATTGTAAATTATTCCCTGGCTCGGTGTCCGTAAACCGAGGCCCTCGCTCGTCCTCAATGACCGGGTCGCGTGGATACAAGAATACTCCACTCAGCCCTCAATAGTTTTCATTCATCGGGGTTATTAAGGCGGTTATCAATAGGAGCAGATATTCTTAGTTCTTCTCGACTACTTCATGTCGACAGTTTGTCCTCGCATTGAACCCGTGTTAAACGTCTTACTAACTCACTCGGGGATGGACAAATTCTATATTTAAATAAAACTTTGAATAACGAATAGAAGTTGAAAAAATTACTCGTCATTCGTTCGTTAACCCGAGTTAACTTTATTCGACACGTGGCGAAATTTTATTTTTCAACTTCTATTCGTTATTCGAAATTTTATAAAAATTTTGCCCATCTCTGAACTCACCCCTACACAGTCACCCCTCGATCGAGTCTCCTCTGGAAGCCTCATCACTGCACAATTCAGTTACAATCAATCATAGAAATCTCTCGTCGCCACATCACTCTCGCGTTATGGACCTCCCTGAAGTAATTCCTTTCGCTTAATTTTCGCAAGCTGTCAGCGTTACGTATTCCGCCGCGAGGGAGAGCGGATCGACCGCGAGATGTTTCTTCGCGCGGCGTATCGGGAACCGATAACAGTATCGGGAATCGATGTAATCCGACGGAAATCTTGGCTGAGTTTTAAGTAATCCGATACTAATATTCCGAATATCTTGAGTGTCGTTTTACGTGCGCCTCGATTTCATAGCGGCGTGATTGTCATCCAGCGAGCCTAGGCGCCGGCGGGAACCTCGCCGAGCGAGTAGGTACGTACTTAGATCTGCCCGCGAGCGGATCGAATTTCAGACTTTCTGAATTTTATATCAGCCGCCCAATCAAGCGCTGTTTTTCTTCCGCGGAGACGGGTTTATAACTTAAATAACCGCACTACTCGGCGTTCACGCGTCATAGGGTCGAGCTCGAATTGGACGCGTTAACATCGCGAAGCAAATACGGCTGTAAAGCTGCTGGAGATTAGAGGAAACAATAGGCCCTCCCCTATAATGACGGAATTAGTCGTCTTCGGCCTGGAGAAAGTAGAACCCAAGAACGGCCGTTAAAACCTGCTCTCTCATACGCGTCTAGGGGAAGTGGGATTAATTCGTATTTAATTTACCGAGTAAACGAGGCCGCCAGCGTGATATCGTGCCGGCACACGTGCATCCGCGAACGCGAACAAGAAAGTGCCTCGTGAAACAAGTGGATTAGCACGGCGAGGGAGGCATTCTCGTATATAGGTAGCGCGTGATTAAAAAATACTGCACCCTTCTCGACACATTTTCGATGCGCGTAACATTTGGTATATTACCGTGGCGGGACGCTCCGATGGCCGAAACGTTCGTATTTTTCACGGTTATTGATGTACAGCTTCGAGGAAAAATCGGGCGATTCTCGGTGACCGAAATCCCGGTATTTCATCCAGATTTATTACACGGACACGATACGGTGGTCGAAATTCTGACCTACAGCGGAAAAATATCCATTCCCTTAGGGAGTGCATTATCTGTATATATAAAATTCAAATCAAATACCACTGATAATCACGATTTGCCTAAAAACCAAATTCAGGATTTTGCCCTAATCAACCTCTAAGGGGGTGGTGAGAAGGGGCGAAATTTGTTTTCACGTAGTCCTTAATATCTCTTAGGCCCGAAGCGAAGCGCGGGTATATATTGCTAGTTGTAAATAAAACACTGGGAACGCGGAACACGGTGGATGGAATCGTGCGCGCGTACTTGTTCTAGCAGCTGTCGAGAGAAATGCTTTACTTTCTAGACCGCTGCTTCGGCGAATTAATTAGCGTGCGGTTTCTCGTGGTCCAGGGCAGACGGTCGGAAAGGCCCCCACCCCGGAATTAACAATTCTCGATTCAGCTGACGCATCAACCTCGCGAAGGGAATGATAAAAGTTGAAACCACTGATTAGGGGGCGATTGGAGTCTTCGTCACAAAGCAGTCAATGTATTTCTTCTATCTAGCGTAACAAGTTTCCCACGCGAAAAATAATCCCCCGAAATACTCTTGAAATCGTATTTCGTCGCGTTCCCCCCTGCAGGCGTTTCAAGTGTCGATTGGCTCGTAGGCAATATCGGCGAAAGCTTTTTCGGGGCCTAGAACTCTCGTCGCTTCAAAGGCTTCCGGGGCACAGTCGACGAATTTTAATTTAACCCCGAGTGGAGGTTTAATCAGCGATGAACTATGTTTGCTAAATCGCGACGGGGACAAGCAGTCAGCGGCTGTTTACGCGACTGAGGAAGTGGTGCAGGTAAAGGATTGAAGGGAGCGCGGAACTATGGAGTTTGTTCCTTTCGTACTCCAAAAATTCTGCGTTTGATCCGTGTGCAGAGTGGATTAACATCTCTCTTTTAGTTGGGGGTGCGCGCGAACGAGTCCAAGCTTTTTATTTGCCAGGCTGCTTGACTATTGAAACCCGTAATTCTATACAATGCCGGGTTTCCTTCCAATTTCATCGCAATATTACAAGCAGTAGGGTAAAGTAGCCGAATATGACGGCCTCTCCTAACATGAGACCCCAGCTTATCTCCGCTACAGAACTCTTGAATGTCATAGCGATGCTATTTCTTTATTATCTAACCGTGTATTAGTTGTTTTGTCCGCACAGTGGCATTGTAATCAATTGAGCGTCTTGAGCAAGCACATATTTCTGAAATACGTTGCAGAAAATTTTTTCAAGTGGTTCGATTAACTTACAAATACCTCTAAAGTGATAAGTGTATAAGAAACCGAATTTTTGTTATAGTACTTTTCAGTAGGATGCTAAAGAATAAAATATTCCACTTTTAAAACGTGTACAGAATTTTAATAAAAGTGTTCTCAGTCAAGAGTTATGATGTTTTTAAGAAATGGGTCTCACATTTGGCTACTTCACCCTACGTTGCGTAATAAAACAAGGTATTAAGCGTTACAACAGCTAACCGATTGTGTCCCGAGGATCGTTAGCCGATTATAAATTTCGTGTTCACCGCTGTAGGTAATAGGTCTCCCTTTGCTATCAGATTATCACGTTACAGGGCACGGTAGCAACGGATACAGAGCGGTCCGTAATAACAGGGTTACGAGAAATTTCTGCTTCGTCGGTCTGCTAGCGACGAGAGAATGTACGCGGTGATCGTGCCGCGTAATTTCCAGATTCAAAGGCGGGAAAGATTCGGCGGATAAGAAACAAGGGAACTCTATCGAGAGTGCGGAAGAGCGACCCCGCCGAGGGAGGCTCCCGTAAATTCTTCAGCGTGAAAATTCGGGGGGACTCTGATAATTTCCCGAATTCCCCTGGGAAATTCGGGTAAAAGGGATCGGGCATCGACTTGCCGCTTTATAAACTGTCCTTCCACTCTGGTTGCGTGTTCGTTTCGCTACTTTCACCGACACCCTTGCTCCCCTCTCTATAAATTTGTGTTTCCAAGCGATTATAGAATTATCATTTACACCGGCAATTTCCACCTAGGTGCGGATTCTTCCGCTCGGCCGCTTAAATCCCGAGCAATTACCGTGAATTATGGTAAAATTATCATTCCCCGAAGCAATATTCCAGCGTTTATACTACTCGCGCGTTTGTTCGTTCGTCGATGGTCGTCCGGCGAGCTCGTAACCATCCGTCCGTAAACAGTGCCAGCGCCGGAACACGGACCGAGATATCGATCCGCGAGGCTTCCGGCTCGTAGTCCCCCGCGAACCGAAAATTCGGCTGCGGGACGCGCGGAGACAGGTCAGCCGGAAGCTGTCGATATACTCGACGCGCTTCCGCCTCTGTCGCTGTTGGTCTCTTAGACGGTCGCGTGCATCGCAATTTTCCAACGCGGAAACGTGAATGAATTTTTTTCCCCCGGTTGCCTGGGAATACACCCCACAAATTACCATCGTCGATCCCATCCTCTAAACACTGTGCGTCCCTCTGTTATTGCAAGCAGCGAAGAATTCTACTTGCGGTATTTGAAATACATACCACGTAAATTGAATCATCCTGTTGCGTATCAGCAAGAAGGCAGGGATAAAGGCCGCGATAGGGAAGCTAGCTACATAGACGGTTTGCCAGATCGTTACCATCCCCTGAATAACCACGGGCGGCGGTGTAATCTTATCCGCGACCCTTATTTCGCGCGGCAGTACCCCGCAGGACGAATATTGTCGACCGTTGCGGACCTCCATTCTGTCTGAGCCTTATCGATGAAAATGATAGCGGGTTAGTGGAAAATCTCGCGGTATATAGCTCGTCCTTATTTCGCACACTGGCACCGATGCTTATCGTGCATTTAGAAGCTAATCCGTCCGCGATAATCCGCGTCCGTCGAAATTGAATATTTACTTTCGGTATCGTCCACGTAATTGTCACCGAGCGATCGTTTAATCGTTGTTTATTCGTTTACACGTTGCTCGCGGCGTTCCCTTTGCACGCGCAGTTTGCCCTCGCCGAGCATGCCGTTTTAATTTCCGCGATCGAGCCGCCGTTACGTACGGTCTGATTATTAAACGATTTTATTTTACCCGAAAATAATAACGTTTCGTTACCGTGCCGCGGCGCGCGCGCACAAATAATTCCGGATTCAATGGAACGCTTTTAATTCAATATTTCCCCGTACGTGTCACGTACCGCGAAATCAGTGTCTCGTCAATATTGTGCCCGTTTTCATTTCGGTCCCCGCTAATCCAAGGAACTCCAGGAATTGGCGGTACCGTCCCGTGATTTTCCTGCTCTCCACAATTAATCTAATATCGAACCGTTTGTTTCGCGCTGATTTGGAGCTGATAGAATATTCCCTGTTGGATTCCAGTGAATTTCAATACATACGTATACCTTTCGCTCATAAATACAAATATGCCACACGATGTAGGGGAGAGTCGTGCAGTACCGACCGCTCTATGTTTTTTTTTGTTATATCTTGGGGTAGAGTGGATAAAAATCAGAAATTCAAAAACGTGTTTCTAGTATAGATGGAACTTAATAAGAGGAGGGAAATTATTTTTGTGAAATTTAATAATAAGAATTGATAATTCGCGAAAGTAAAACAGTTGTAATTTCTAGGAAACGAAAAATGGTCGTCCAGTACCGACCAACTATTAAATTAGTAGATTTTTAGGTCTAAATGATTAGCAATGTTAATAAAAAGGCAATTAATTGGTACAACACAAGATTCTTTTCAAATTTTATTTGTACAAACATCGTAAGTATAATACTTAATTAATATTCTCCTGATCTGTGCATTCGACGTGTGCTCAACCTTCACATTCGGTACACTGGGCCCAATTTTTGTCAAATGATTCCTTGCAAACAGAAATGGGCAAAATTTGTATTTAAATAAAATTTCGAATAACGAATAAAAAAAATAACTTTATTCATCGAATAAATTATCGTCGAATAAGAACAAAATCATTTACTCACAGGAGAAATAAAAGATTAGCTTTAAAAAATAACTTTTAACCCACTGAATATCAACGTTTAATGCCTCAGAACATCGAGAGCAATGGAGTAAACAATATGACTCCGAAATAGGTTATAGAGAATTGTGATTTTCATTTGTTAATACAAATAAATTGCTAATATCTGGTCGAAGAAGCGAGAACTAGCTTTGGTCGGTACTGCACGACTCTCCCCTACAGCGTCTCTACTTGGACGTTTTCCTTTCAAAACGGTTCCCCCGGAGCGTAACCCAGAGTTATCAGGGAAATACGGCGGTTAAATAAAATTACTGGAGCCGGCGGATTAATGCGGGACCCTAAAAATCCCTTATGGAGGTCGACAATGGGTACGGTGGAAGTTGACCTCGTTATCGCGCTAACGTACTCGAAAAAGCCCGTGACAAATCGGCTAGCCGGCGCATCGCGTTCGGCCATTCGAGTCGACAGCAAGGATTCAGTTTCCATTTTCCCGCTACCCAAGTGAAATTTCGCGAGCGTGCCTTTGGAGTTTCCACGGGGTTGTGCGCTTGACAGCCAGCCCCCGCTTTACCCCGTTGCACGCGGGGCTTGTCCAGAGAATCGGTCGAAAGAGGATGCGTGACGGGGGGTCGCGAGCTGGTTCGGGATTTCGTGGCTTCGGGAAGCGTCGGAGCGTGTGCACAGACACACTTGCGGAGCCTCGAACATTCATACGAACTGCTCGTTTCGGCTGCAGACTCTTTTGGATTCGTCTATCCGCGGCTACACAGGAGCTGTCCGTGTGTGCCCGGCGATCTGCCGAGTAAGGGTCGCTTCTAACAGGGGAGGGATGTGAAGAGGGTGGCAGACGGAGGCGCTCCAAGTATGCAGGTATCCGAAGTAATAACGTGTCGGCCGGAGGATATGGCACGGGAAGACTCCCTTATTAAAAGGCTTTGGTGGCACTTTGGGGTCGGTACTACTTACGCCCATAAATAACCACCGCCCCTGCAGCACTGACTCCCGGAATACTTTGCCGGAAACACCCAGGGCGATCGCCTCGGCTTCGTGGCTCCTTTTTTCCTCTACCTTCTCTGGGAACATTCAGCTCCACTTCTATAGTTTCTGAGCGTCCCTGTTGTTGGAGAACTGACGAAGATTGACGCGTTTGTCGGGAGCATCTACGTACACGGAGTATACGTCTCGATTTACAGTGGCCAGTTTCAAATTACCGATGGTAAACACTTTCCGAATAGGATCTACATAGTGCCCACTTAAATAATGGCGTGTTCGTATATTTCGCCAAATGGAGAACGTTTGGTCGTAAATTATTAATCGTTCCGATTCCAAATTAATTCGCCCTATCGAGCGGTCGGTTTTGGGGAGGATAGCGGCGCGCAACCACTTTCGGCCGGGCAAAACCAGAAATTACCTGTCGTCCGCGTAATAATGGAAAGAAAGGCTCCGATTTACTTTAAAATTCAAATGTCAAGTCGACGCTAAAGGACCCTTGTCCTACGCCCGCCGCTGAATCATACGTCAGAACAATGAATAACGTGGAAGGGAATATTAACCGAGGGAAGAGCGAGGAACGGCGGGCAGGGGATATTCGAATTCGCTTTGGAATCGCTATCGTTTGAAATCTGCAAGGCAGAAGAGGCTCCGAGCGTTTATTTCGATTTATGAATCTCCCTCGACTCCTCTCGTCGCCTCTTCTCCCTCTTTCTATTTCGTCCTCGCATCCACCGCTTTCTCTCTGTCCACCTTCCGCTCTCTTTCCGATTCACCGCTCCGCCGGCCAAGTAAAACTCACCGTTAAAAGGGATAGCGGCGACGTTCGAATTAATTCTGATTTATCGCTCTATACTAATGCCGACGCTTTCGCAACTCTGCTCTGATTCCGGCCAATTCACTACAGTTAAATAGGTCGAAGAAAGAATCGATTTAAGGGATCTCTCTATTTTGAGTAACTCGCACTTTTCCTTGGTTCACGATTTGGCTGCTAAAAAACACGTAGCTATGGAATCGAGCACGTTTTAAGTAGGTATTTTTTCCCTTCAAACTCGGTTAGAGAACTACTCAGTGTCTCCATTTGCGAAACATCTCTTACAAACGAAGTTTACCAAGTCGATTTTTTTTCTAGACTTCTGTGAGCATATAAAATGCATTTCCCGATGTTCCTCCATTATCGAGATGCAGGGAATTATTCGGAGCGGAATTTCGTGAAATTTCAGCGACACTGCGTCGCCGTTGCAGCGGTGCCTGATTACCCGGGCAATCGACAAGTTCAAATGATTGTCATAATTAACGAAACGCCGAGTAGCGACTGGTTATTTATGCCCTCGGTAAATACCGCGTACAAATCGCGGCACGCGCGACTGCACAACCCCGAGGTTTATGCTTCCTGTCCCATATTCGACAGTATGGTCAAAGGTTAAACCGAGCCCGCGCTGGGCCGCCCTGTGTCATTTGAAATAACGCTTTCGTTCGGTCAACAGTTGGCCGAGCGGATGATTGGTCGTTTGATCTCGCGCCAAATCATCGATTACGCTTGGAATCTACACGCGAATTTACTCGCTGTGACTTTAAGCCAAATTAATTTATCAGCAACGAAATAGCCCTTTCAACCCATTGAAATCTCGCCCCTGTCGTTCGCGCCCCTTCATTTTCGACTACCAGGCGTTCCACGCTGCAGCTTATTAAAAAGGGAACGCGGCGAAGCGACGCGATCGTTGTTAGAAAGTTTCCGCGCGCCGTTTCCACTGAAACGAAGGAGAACGGTGGGACGGTGGACGGCAGGTTCTTTTTCAAAGAATTTCTTTGATTACCGACCGGACTCCGTTACACACGTAGCCCCGTGCTTCGTTATCTCCAGCTTGGAGTTTCGCAACGGGAGCCTTGGGGTGTAATTTCCGCCGGGGCCAAGGAACCGGCAATTGATAGTGGAAGAATTCCCGTCGAATTTTCAATTTGGGAACGCTCCCGTGCTTCGGCGTGCCAATTCTGTTTACTCTTTCATCGAGGCGCAAGCATCGTGGGTGGGACTGGCAACGAGGGAAGCAGAATTCTACGCAGGCTTCCCTCCAAGCAGAATTCCAGATGAATGTTTCTAGACTTTGACTGAAGGCGAATATTCCGGTAGTTCCGCGAGACTTCAGCCCGCTGCATATTGTCCCGAAATTAAAGCGAAAAAATTATACTTCGCGCCGGGAGGTTCGAGAATAGAGGATGTTCGCTGCTTAGGACGGGTCGGCAGAAGTTTTCCAAGCAGTGGCATTCCCGACGCGATTCCGCTTCCTTTAGACAGGGGTTGCGCTCGAGCCATGAAGAAGCCATTTTCATTTAGCCGCTATCAGAGCTTCTGCCTTAAGGGTCTTTTTCACAACGTTCCAACGATCGTTCAATTTTCATAGAAACTTGAGAAAAAAGAGCCGCGCGCCGTGCACCGAGTGTCGTTAGCTGGGCGCTTTAACGCGATACTCCCCTGTAAACTTAACTCCCTTACTGACAAGATTATCCGGTTAACTGTGTATCGATAAGAAACCCTTTTAGAAAATGGCAGTGCACTTTAATTCTCCGCCCCATCGACGCTCGTCCCCCTCCCGGTTTCGATGGCTGCCTCTACGCGAGACTTGGAGCAACCGGGACAGTTTTTCAACCGCTGAATAGAGGCGCCTATGCGGAAGCATTTCCAGGGGTTGGCGAAGAATTTCTCTGGCCCTAATGTGACTGTTGGAGCGGATTGTTCGCGTGTCGAGTGGTCTCGTGGAAACGGCTACCTGGGACTGACGCGAGATGGAAAAACCGTAACGCTAATGCTCGGAAGTGTTGCTCGCGTGCGGCTACCTGTCGCTGCAGTATCGGCCTTTTCGTTTCGCGAAGTGGCGGCGCGAGAAAATGTTTACCCCTAATGCGACGATTCCAGTGGGCAACTTGGAAGCGTTTAGAGGCGGCGTGGTCGTTTTATCGTATGGGGACGCGTGGAAATTTACGCGTTTGATTACGCGCGCGCGATCCCGCGACGATATAATCGCCGCGCGCGATTACATTTATTGGGTTTAGCGTGAGCCGTGAGGGCAATCAATTTGCTGCTTAAACGTTTATACGGTAAAATGATCCAGAATATACGACCTCGCAGCCCTTCGCCCCTTGTTATGGCAACCGGTAGACAAACCACCCTTCCGTTAAACCCCTCGATCGCCGCTTCTAACCCGCCCGTCGAGGAGGAAATTCTGCCTCGTCGTTGGTTATTATGCGCACGAACGAAAATCACTTTGCCAACGACTGGGCCCGACGATATCGTTGCACGCGGCCGTTGCGGACGTTGCGCATCTTTATACCGCCTCTGTGAAAGGAAGAACGTGCAAACTGCAGCCTGCACACGTGACGGACGTCGTGGCCGTTGCTTTACTACCCTTCGTATTCGCAAAGCTAGTTATTCTTCTTCTTGATAGCATTGGTCCTCCTTCCTACTCGCTGGCTCGTTTACTCTCCTTCAAAATATTTTCATTCATTTTGTATGCATTTTCTCAAGTTTTCGCTTACTATATATTAAAGAGGAAGGATCAAAGTATATTTTAGCATGTTTGTTGTCAAGTAATTAATTCAAACAAAAATGAAAAACATTGAAAACTGAAAAACGTATCAACTAGCCCCGGCCTCCCCTATCCATTTGAAAGAATCATCTCCACTCGTCAAAAACTCCTTGTCTCACACTTACTTGTCCTTTCATTATTTGACTATGCCGATATTGTTTATTTTCCATGTATCACTAAGTCGACACTTCGCATACATTATGTACAGAACTCTTGTATTCGCTTTTCGTTTATACGCGGAAGTATGACCATATATCACCCCGCTATTCGCTTAAATTTAAAATCAGGAAACGAATTTAACCCTCGAATATCAGGTGGAAGGGAATTATAATAGTGAACCGAAATATAGGCGAAGGAGGATTGAAATTTAGATGTCGAGTGTACCGGTATAGAAAGGATATTATTATTACTTTTATTATTATCGAAGCGCCTTTCGTACTCTCTTTCCATTGCACGCTGACAGTCACGGATTCGTGCGTCTGCATCGCATATTCGAATCAGAGTGTAATTAAGGAACGCAAGGAGAAAGGAAACTTTTGAAATTGCTTGATTGAACTGGCGGAGAATGGGCCTGTTCATCGGTCATATCGCTTCATTCCTCGAACGCGGTTGTTCGACCTGAGAGCTTCTTTCGTATCCCCCGGGAAAAGTTTGCTCGAAATGAAACGGTTAATTATTTCCCTTGCTGGTCGAACTTGAACGCGGAACGGCCGGCGTTGCTCTTAAGCGGGTGGATTCGCGATACCCAATCCGGATGAAATCCGAAGAAGGAGGAAACTTGCCCAAGTTTTCATCGCCGTGAAACATTACGGACATTTCTTTCGCGTCGCTTTTATGCTTTCGCGCCGTCCCTCGCCGATGCCCCGCGTAACTTTTTAATCGTTCCCCGAAAGGAAGTGCACAGGAGCTAGTTGCTGGGAATCACTGGCCGAATAACTTGGATTCAGCTCGGGCACAAGTAGGTACGATCCGTGCTGAATAAACGTCGGACAAAGTTTCGCGATGGAAAGAGGCGAATAACAAGGTATCGAATGAACGGATGGTACAGTGGGATGCTTTCGTGCATCGAGAGCTCCGCGAGATGTAATTGCAGAGGAAAAAGGGCGATCTCGTGGGTAACGGGCATTGTCGGCCGCGACTGAATCGCTCGCCATTAATCCACGAATAATAAACAATCTCGGGAAGGTAGGAGGCCGGTTATCTGGTGGGAAAACCGAACGGCGGCAATAACTCAAAGTGTAAGGGGCGGTCGGGGGCCGGGGTATAACGCGATCGCGAATCGAAGCTCGCCCCGGCTGCTCGCCGCCATTAATAAGCGCGGAAAGTGTGGTCTTGCCGCGGAAAAAAGGACCGATAAGGTGGCAAAGAGGGGTGAAAAGGGTGACGGGAGCTGCAGAAGGATCCCATTGTTCGGAAATACAATGTACGTTGTTACGGCAAAGCGCCGGTGCACCGTTCCCGAGCACAATGGCCAGCGAGGGAGAAAGATAGGCGACGGGGAAGGGAAAATTGTGTAGGTGCTCGCAGTCTTGCGCGCTCGCGTGTGCTCCCAGGTGAGCCTCTGCGTCAGAGTAGAACAGATAGGGGAAAAAGCGCCGGCTAAGGGGCCGTCCTTAAATTACGTAAGGGTTATTTTGGCAAATTCTTGCCCCCTCCCTACAATATAAGAATTCGTAAGATTTCATATTCCAACCCCCTCCTTAAGTAATATTTTTTACATTTAACTTTTTCAATTATTAAAATTATTGAGAAAGATATTTCAAGATTGTTAAATATTAGTAATTTCTAATTAAATATATAATGCTCTGAATGTCCGTATTTCTGCGCATGAAAAATAGCGATGTATGTATTCCCCCAAGCTCGTGCAACACTCGCGTAAATGTTTAAACGGTTTAGAATTATTTTGTTGCAACTATAGTACAATCGTAACGCATATAATAATAAGAAAAATACGAAATCATCAGAAATAGGGACATGAGTAGAAATTGGGACATTCACTTTATAACCCCTTAAGGATGATCCCTAAAGGAGAAAGAGAACGTGCGCGCGGCCCGCCTCAGATTGGCCCCGAGACCGCCAAGCTATCCGACGGTGTGCACATTTGTTCGTTTTCCGTTTTTTGAGTCGCTCCTCTCTTCCCTCCAACCCTCGCCGCCGGTGAATTATAACTGGCAGAGCCGCGCCAGGCCCCGGCCACGATCGGTTGCGCTTTTTATCAGCTGGCCGGCTGTTCATCACGACGCGATATTCCTGGGTACATATTCTGATAATTAAAGCGCGACGCGGAACGAACCACAGCGGATGTGACTGAGAGCAGGGGGCTCGGGGTCGGACGGCGGGCGGGGAGCGACGCCGAGGTAGAAATTAAAATTTCGCGATTCGCATTCGTAACTCGATGGTTACGACACTGCCTCCTCGAAGGGCCGAAACATTTCGAGGCAAACAATGCCCGGCTGGTTGAAAAACGGACGGGGAGCACGGATCACGTACACGGGCCTCGCGGTAATTACCAGGGATAAAGGGGATGGAAATGCGAGCGGCGGGTACGTCGCGAAATCCAGAGTCGATATCGGCCGCTTTGTCACGGGGGACGCGGGATTTTTTGCCGCCCTTTTACGGCGGAGATTGGAAAATTACGTCGCGAATATCATCTGCGTTTGATTCCGGGAAATTTAATAAACGTCGCAATTACAGAGCTGACGGGCTGTATTCTGGCCGCCCTCGCCCCGAACCCGTCCCCGTATTTTTCAACGATTCGGCCGCTCGACTCGCGGGCTCTTTGACGCAATAAAGCTCGATAGGATGCGATACAGTTCCTATGATTCCCGGGTTTACTCCGGGATACATACGTGGTGCGCGCGGCGCGCTTTCCCTCCTGGAGAGGGCGAACAGTAAATTAGCCAGCCGGAATATCCAGATGAAAATAACTGCAAAGCGATTCGTTTTGTCGATAGAGGCAATCGCGGGGGGTATTGATAAATTCGCTCGCGATTAAACGCGGCTTCCTCGAGACTACCGTTCCGCCGCACCGCAACCGCTCTCTTTCGCGTACCTACTTTTTGTTCACGCGCGTTTCTATTCGCCAGGCAGCGAATAGATCCTGATTCTAATTTATGTTACATCCACGGCAGGTAGGTAGTCGAGAGAGGCGTCGCTCGTTGCCTCGATTCAATTTCAATCTACTGCTCTGTGCAGACTTTCCATGCGAATTTGGAAGAATATAAAATCCAGGCAAAGAAACTCGCGATAATTTCGGTATCTCTGGTGTACTTGGTGCGCGGGGAACGTGTTAGGAGGTATGACAGGAGGTCTGTTGTTACGGCTTAACAGATGGAAAAGGGAAAAACGTAATTTCTGCTTTTGTACGTAACGAATACGGGTGCTTCGGGTGGAACGCGGAACGCGACTATCGCGTTCAAATCTCCGGCTTGTGCATTGTGGAGAATATGTTGAGATCTGGGCCGAGAGTCTGGTGAAAAAGTTGCCGGCCGTGATCTCGATATAATAGGGTCGTTATCTGTTGCAAAAACCGGAACATTCCCGCGCGAATTAAGGTTGTTACTTACGAAATAATGCTGCGTTTTTAAATGAAACCACCGCTGGGGTAAGCTTCCCTTCACGGCCGAGGATTCCCCTGGCGGTTCCATGAAAATAGTAAAAAATCGCCTGCTTCTTGCAACACCATCGTTCCCTTTAGAGCGAAAGAACATTCATTTAGAGAGACTAATGATCCGCCGGTGGCCGCGAAGAAAACGTTTGATTGAAAGATGAGACAGAAGAAGTGGAGTAGCCACTTTCGTTCTTTAATTTGCGGAGGGAAAATGGCTTGGCCGATTGCTAGATTGCTTCCCCTGATAACTGGCCCGCTAATCGAGGTATCCGGGCTGGCTTTCGCGTCAGCGAAATTAGAAAGTCAGAAGCAAATGTTTCGTTCGATGCAAAGCTGTCATTTTCCTCCGAAGAGGAAAAGTAGGTGGACCACGGAAGGGACGTTTGTATCTCTGTCGTCAGAAATTCCAGCCGTTCCTGTCTGTATCAAAGGGACAAGAGTACTCTTCCGCGAAGTCGAGGCTTCTTTTTCAGGGATTTCGTAGCCCTGGCTCTACCGTCAAGGACCCAGTTCCTGATCACTTAAGAGTAACTGCCGCGGGTTTTTAAACGCGTAAAGGGAAAACTTGAACAAATTTAAAAGATTCTTTGTTAATTTAAAAGATTCTTTGTTAATTCAGTAAATCTATGTTTTATCTTTAATTGGGTACGAAAAGAAGTGCACACATAATAATAATTATTTTATAATTTAACTTTGAAAGTGAAAAATGCGAAGGGAGCAGTTTCTGATCACCTTCGCACGTTCTACTATGAGCTATCAAATTTTGCGTATAAATTTCAAAATACTTCATAATTATTTAGTAATTTGTTAGAATAAATCTGTATCGTAATAAGCTTGTTATTTGGTTTATTTTCCTAAACTGATCAGGAATTGGGTTCTGATCAGGAACTGGGTCCTTGACGGTATGTTCGGGTTCGAACCTTAAATGTGGGCGGTGGCATCATCTGCGCGCCGCACGGAAGCGTACGCGCGTGTTTCGAACAGTGGTCGGCGGTGTGGCTCGCAGAATGCAGATGACCACCGCGCTATTGTACGAACGTGTGTACGTACGGTCGCCTGGCGTTCTCTCTCCCGCTTTCTCCGCGATTCTCCGCCGTTCCCCGAAGTCGCTATCTAGCAGTGACCACACGAGCTCGTGGTGCACGGTGCACGGTGCATAGGCGCGGCACGGGAGCATTAAACGCGAGAGGCTGGCCGGTATCAGCGGCGGTGCAGCTGCAACTGCAGCTGCCAGATCCTGGGTTTTGTGCAACACCGTGTATCGTAACGCTCTGCCGAGTAAAGGACCTACTCTGCTATCGATTTAATCCCGCGAAATAACACGTTGCCGGTTTTACAAGGCTCGCTCCCCTGTTTTTACTGACCCAGTTCCAGCAACGGGCTGTTCGGATAATCTTTTAATTACGTCGTTTTTATGGACGGCGCTTCAAGTAGTTCTATCCATTTGCAGCAGTCAATTCGGCCTAGTGCTTCATCGATGTCGGATCGATAACGTTGCACCCTTTGTATCGGGTTTCCTACCCCTGGTGAAATTATCTCGGGAGGAAGCTATTGTTCTCTGTCATCGATGCGCGTCGCTTGAAAAATTGCACGCTGGAAAGGTAATAGTCTCTACGAACAGGTGCTGGGCTGTTAGATTAAATTATCAAAGCCCTGAGGAGGTATCTAGCTAAGGACACCCCCCGGGGAAAATGTAACGCGTGTCTGCGCACCTATATGGAATTTATCCGTTTCAATTAAGGGTCGCGTTACGGCTTTCGCATGGAAACGGAGAGAAACGACGATCACGGCCGTGGTAATTACTCGCGCGACGATTTCAGGAGTTAAAATATTTCCTCGTTAAAGCAGTTTCAACTCCACCCTTCCTTTTTTCCTCTCCTTTTCTTTCCCGCCGAGATTCCCCTGTACGCAGATTAATTAGTACAGCGTCGTTCGGAGAAAGAATGGCAACGAGAGGGCGCCTTAATTACTATTCCAAGACACCGTAAGTTTCGTAATAACCGGGAGCAGCGGTGGCAGGGTATAAGTAATGAATCCAGATGTCGTTCGCCGTCGAATGTCGGATCGAAAAATGTGCGAGCGAAGTTTCAACTGCTCTTTCCGAGACCGGCGGTGTATTAGCGCCGCTCTGTCGTCCAATAATCCTCGATTTACGTCGATAGCGAATCGACGTCCTTTACGGAAAGGCAGGAAGAAGTTGTCACCCGAAGAAAGTCCCGAATTGACCTACTTCGTCGCTAGGAACCCCTTAAACATCGATCCCGGCGACAACGGCATTGCTTGCCGTTCGATCCGCGAGATTTTTGGAGGACGTTTGGGGCGATATCGCGATCCTCGCGCACCTCCCTCGCGGGCCAATGAAAACGACGTTAACCACCGCGGCGCGGGCGTCGTCGTCGCGACCCAATTTCGACGATCCGTCGACGAGGAAATAAGAGTGCTGGCTGGCACCGGGGGAGAGAGAAGTACGAGAAAGAAAGAGGAAAAGATCGTACGAACGAGTTCAGGCTTCAAAGCGAAAAGTAAAACACACTGGCAGCAGGAAGTTAATGTTTAATTTAAGATAGAGCACTGACTCTTCGTTCGCCATCTCTCCAAACCCTCTTTGGGAGAAGTTATACCCCACATTTCAGGGGCCTCGCCCCCCGAATCAATTAGATTTTAACCCGGTTCATCAAGTTTCCTATCGGCTCAGGAGGAATAAATTTTCCGTAATGGTGAGCCTCGGTGCTAGCTAAGTATCGTTGGTCCCTCAGCAGTTCTATTTGCATGCGTCGCGTTCGCAATACACGTTTTTGCCCCCGCCCAGCGAAAGTCTTGCGGAACGTAAACACTGGCGGTATCGGGGTCGTGTCTGCAGTCAGGTTTGCGGTCGCGGCAGAGGAAGCTACGCTTACAGAAGCTTCAGTCGGTGTTGCTGAAACGATCGAGGCACCTCGAGTGTTATCGTCGGTTTCCCAACTATAGGACTTCCCATTGCTCCCTGCGGTGTAACGCGAGCTTTCCATTCTTGCGCGATAATCCCGCTGTCGAGCCTTCCGGCTCTCGTTACACCGAATTCCTCGATGGGATTTCGCGGTCTTTGCAGGTAGGCGGCACTGACGTTCGTAGACGCGGCTTCCAGCAATTATTTCGCACGAAATGCAATCCCCTCCGTGAGATCTCTCGTGCCAGAGGGTTGTACGAGTCCCTGGTTAATTTAAAGTGATCCGAAAATGATTTTTATTCGAACGCACAGCTTTCCGATGGTTCCTCTCTCCTTTCGCGTCTTTCCCTAGCGATAATCGTACCTTCGAGCGTCGTCACGCCTTGAGTTATGCGCCTTAATTCTCCATGTATCGCTGCGAGCTTAGCGCGGGATATTTGGCAAAATTATTCGCGCGGACCACCGCCCAAGAAAGCATATTTGTCACCGGTAATGGGCAGACCTGCTTAATAATAATTTAACTGTTCCAGTGGCTTGTTCGACGGTGACAGTGACAAAGTGTCAAGCGGCCCTGCACACTCTGCAGGCTTTCCCTTTCTTCCGCCCCACGTGCCTCTGCAGGGAGCCACAAATAGATCCGGATTGCAGCAGCTTCCAGAACTTCCTCTTCGACCATCCGTGCATCTACGTTCTGAAGAAGGGTGAGTCTCGAATTTGGCAAATTACTTTGTCCCTTCCAGCTGTTCGCGAAGCGCTGCGCAGCTGCGAGGCACTATACCCGGCGCGATTACGCGTCCAAATCTTCGCCCCTGTTTCCTTCCACGGCGGAGGAGGAAGTCACAGCGCGGCGTCGCGCGAAATTACAAATTCTTCCGCATACAGAATCGGCTGATCCACGTCGCGAGCTGCGATTCCTGGTGACAGGGAAAATCAATTAAGATCAATCCAGTTCCCCGTGAAAAAGGGATCGAACCGGACGCGCGTTAATCCCTTAACAAGCGTTTAATCGCGAATCGCGACTGTAACGAGGGGATTCCGTTCAGGCACCGCGCCGGGGGAAACTTCACCCTCTCTCTCTCTCTCTCTCTCCTCGTCTCTCTTTTAACGTTCTCGGTCTCCCTTGGTCAGAAACAATGCCCGAGGAACTTTTAACGAGTCGCGAACACGCGTTCCGCTCGAGACGCGCGACGTTTCCAATAATCCTGGCGGTCGTTCGCTTCTTGTTTAACCTTAACTTTCGGTCGCAGCGTTACGCCCACTCGAAGCCCCAGCCGAGAACTAAAAGAAGAGGCACTCGTTGGAGTATCCTCGACGCGGAACCTGCTCGTCTTTACCTCGGAAACCGTTCGCGTTATTTGCTCCCCGCATTCGAGACAATTCCTCTTCGCCGCGGAGAAGATTATCGGAATCCCTCTCGACCGTCGCCGAACTCGTGCCTCCGATGTTTTTTACCGCGCTCCCTTTGGAAGCTGTATTTTTCGCTCGATGGAACCGCCAAACTATTCTCTATTCTAATCGCCGGCCGACCTCTCGGGTCGCAAAAATTGGAAACGGAGTTATTTTTATTTTTAGGTCAATCGACTATTTCCCTCGCTTGCATCTGGGTCGCGTAAAGTCGTTTCTCCATTTATATTTAAACATTGACAGAAATTTCACTCGCGGCCATACCTCGCCGGTAAAATATCCTTTAATGACGTCGCTGTTAATTTTCAATTTTTAATTTTCCCCGGCCCCGAGAGAACGACCTACACCGCGTAAGGAGGGGATATCTTCCTACCGTTCTACAGAATTTTCCGCGAACATTGTCTAAGAAGAAGCTTGAGCCGCGATAGTGGAAGTGGCGAGAGCGGGGGCATCAAAACGATTGTGCCGCGCAACACATTACACTCACGGCGCATCGACGTGAAAAGCGTTGGAACCGATTTCCCCTTTTCATTTTGCCATCTTTTCATGGCTCGCCGCCGAATGCCGGGAATCTTGAAAGGCCGGGCGTTGCGTCGGCTGGAACGCGCAGCTTCCAGTGGACCCTGCTGCTGACGTTGACTTGGCGAGAGGCGAGCGCGTGGATCTTTGCGCGTTTAGCAGGGGAAAAAGGACGAGGCTCGCGCGTGCCTTTGCCAGGCCTTTCCGCCTCCTTTCTTCCTTTCCTTCCGCTTTCTCCGCCGTCAGCTTTCCCTTTCCTTTTTTCGAAGCGCGAGAGCGAATTTAATCTCATTAAGTGCCGAAGCTTCCCGGCTCTCGAAGCTGCTGCGGCGATGAGCTTTCATTATCTGCACTCCCCCTGCCGCGCAACCAGCTCTCAGCTCGATTCATATACCTTATGCGCCGGGATAAATGTAATTAAGCTTCTGGCCAAACTCTTCTAATTGGTCGACTCATTACTCCCGAATTCGTGCCTCGTTCTTTCGTCCACTTTGACCGCCCGTGGCCGCGTACACTTTTGGGTTTCGCCTGCGACTTCGTCAGGCGTCTGTTTTTCGTCCCCTGCAAAATTGCCGGTGGAACTTTCGACAGCTTCGCGTCGAATTTCGATGAAACGTAAGCGAACAGCCTTGGAACGAAATTCTCGCCCGAGGTCCAGTAACTGCTCGGTAGTTCGTCCTGGAATTATGCTTCAAAACAGATTTCACGAGCGACTGAATCACGAACCGTGAACTTATTTTCTACTTTAATTGCTTCCCAAGATACTTCCGTGGTCCTTTTGAAATGGAAGCTTTAATTTCCTCGAGACAGTGACTCCTTTACTCATAACGCTTCACCCCATTGTGCAATCCGCCGATGAATACTTTACAGCGCGCTGCACTCGATCGTCCGATGCATGAATACCAGACGCGTATGATTACTTTAATACGTCAATGACGAAGTGACATGGTAAAGTTTCATGCCCGACGTCTCATTACTTCGTGCCAGTACTTCAATCATGTATGAATATTCATTAACGATCGCTTCAATAATATAGGTATCAAGATGTGAACGACGAAAGCTCCGAGTTTCCTCTGACACATAAATTTCTTATTTTTAACGAACGCTAAGTAGTCGCGTACTTTAATTGTAGGAGAGATGCCGCACTGGGAGACACGCCGCGCCTTCGATATTTCAGGGTTATCGGTAATAAAATACAACTCTGTCGATTTTATTTGCTTTAGGCTGTTCGTTTAGGTTAGATTAATAAGCGAGAACGTGTTTCCATTGTTAGTTTTAAAGATTTTGCTACTCTTCGAGGTAAGCCTAGCGCACTTTGCCTCAATAGTCATACGTCGAGTTTATTTTTGCTATCGTAGTAGTTAAAAATTCATAGTTTTTCGTGATATAACTTTTGTAATACGTTAAAGGAACTGTGTGGAATATTTCTCAGCCAGAATAGGTCCTATTCGACATAGCACTTGAAAATACGAAAGTGCGGCGTCTCTTCCGGGCATTTAGAATAGATGCCGCACTTTTATGCGCACTGTGTCGGAATTAATGTTAAAAATACGAAAAGAGCGTCTCAAAATAGATACCGCGATATTTCAAGGCAAATTAATTATTTTTTAATGATAAATCTGATAATCCAAACATATTTGCGGGCTTTTTACTCTTTCCCACATTTCATTTTTATTTTATGTGTAATGAATATGGAAGGAAGAAGAAAAGACAATTAAATTCAGAAAAGCAGAAATAATATCTGCACCTATTTATTTTTCAAATTTTATTTAATTTCATAACTGTACAAATTAAATAGATGTTTCATTTTACTTTGCTTTTACTATTTTTTTTTAAATAAAAAGTTAAAACTAACAAGTTTTAAATAGAAAGTTAAACGTTTTTCGAAATGCGGCACCACTCCCGCACGTGCGGCGTTTTAAGTTTCAATTTTTGAAGGGTGACAAAATTAAAATTTCGATATTCTTTAATTACAGTAATAGGACAAGATGTTCGACTAATAATATGTATCCTCGAAACAATTTTTCCTTGCAAAATTTAGACACGGGTGACAATTTTGCGTAAGGTGCGGCAACTGTCCCACAATTACCCTATTTGTTCCCGTAAGCACTGTGCGAGTAACCTTAACGCCATACCGCACAATTCCCTCCTGCCAAACTATCGTACACTTTGAGCTGGTCACGTTTTAAACGTTCCTTTGATCACGGCTGTGTCTGACGGCGTTAATCGCGCGGGAAAGTGATCGCGGCCCTGGAGGAGACAGCGGTCGTTCCCAGGACGGATACAACAGAAGAAAATGTGATCGAGTTGCCACTCAACCGGGCATTTCCTTCCGATGAAAGAAGAGGAGGTTGGTCGGTCGCGGCTCTCTCGTGGAAGAAACAAAGGGATCGCGATATCTTTGACTGCGGCCCCTTATATAACCTCCGCGCCATTGCGGCTTCCCTACGATCTCCATTGTTCATTTTCCCGAGGGCTCGCTCGTCCGGGCCGCCGAGTCTTTTGAGCATTTTCGAACGATTCACGGATAATTCCCAATGCGCTTCTTTTCACCCACGTCCGCTGTTCCAGCCGTGATCCTTTTTTTCCCCCCTTCTACCTAACCGAGACCTCCTCCTCCTCGTTTCCCCTTCTGCCTGCACTCTTATCGATGCTAAAAGAATAGCTTTCCCTCTTGCCTGTCGATTCCGCGAGAGAAACTCTTTTTTATCTCGCCCTCTTTCCTCCCCCTGCTCGCGCTATTATCCTTACTTCATCGAGCCCTTTGTTTATATATTTCTCGCGCGCATTTCCGCCCATTCTCCTTCCCTTCCGCTTAATTTATGGAGTGGAGAGTACCGCGGCTACCGCCCGATTTCCTTTTTCGCCTCACCTCTTTCTCAATTCCCACCTCTCCCACTCCCTCTCTCTCTCTCGCCCCTTCCCCTCCAAATGAATTAGCCGGCCGCTTAATTGTGATCATTTTTATTATCGCGAAACTCGCGGACGGCCTTTGAAATTATTCACGGGAAATTTCTCGATCCACTTGCCATTATACGCGAAAATTTTCATCTCGCCCCTTAGCACATCCTCCCTGCCCGCTGCTCTATTCTTCCTTTGACGCGAGAGAGAATACCTTTATTATTTTCTGCTCCTTCTTTTTCGCTCCACACTGGCGCCGGTGCCCGGCGTCTTCTTATTGTCTTCTTCTCATTGGCCCCTCGCGGCCGCGTCTCTTCATTATTATCGCGTCCGCGGGCTTTTCTACGGCGGACTAGCAATTATTTCGTCGCGTTCCTTCGACTGCAGACGGCACGCTGAATCCTTCGGTCGGTAATAACAAACGAAACTCTTGCTCGGGAATCAAGAGACACGGTAGTGTCTCGCGCCAAGTACATATAGGTATATACGCGCAGCGGACACAGGGTGGATCTGTTGCGCCACGACTCGCTATCAAGGACCCTGAGATTTCCGAATCTCAATAACGGCTGATCCGATTACATTTTGAATGGCCTTAATGGACAGCTTGGGTTTGATTTACACCAGGAAAGTGTCTTCGTTTTGTTCCTACGGGCCTTATGAGCTGAGATATTGCGATGTAAAGTTGCAATTTGCTGAATTTTATGCTCTTAAAATAGGCGGGTTTCGGCCAATCGCGTAACAAATTGTTGTAATCCGACAGCTAGACAGAGACATTATGACTTACCACCTCACGAACACACATTCACGAACGCAAGCACGCACAGCAAAGAAAGAAAAAGATTAATGCAATTTATACATATGAATTCAGTTTAGCAACACCAATCCGGTGAGCAGCGCCAAGTATTTTGAATAAAATATTTATTCGTATTAAAATATTTATTTGTATAAAAATATATCTGCTTAATATTATGTAATACATTTTTTCATTGCACCATTGAGATTTTTCCTTTGTATAGAAAATCTATGCAAAGTTAAATATAGAACATTAATAAAATATTAATTTACGACAATGTTTTTAAATGGGATTCTTTTCGATGGGATTATATACTTGGCGCTCTCTCTTGTACCTTTTTGTAAAAAGGTAGTTTTGCGGGGATCTTTTTCTCTACGGAAAGAAGGGACTCCCGTCTGAGTCCATCTCGGTTGGATCTGCATGTTTGTCCGCGGGTCTCTACAAGTGCAATTGCGAAGTCTCTTTAAGGAATTCTGAAACGTGAACGCTAGCCGCGCTACCCTGCATATTCACGGTTCTGTTTAATCACGACCCCGGATCTGCGTCATAACCCAACCAGGTACATTCACGTTGAAACGCACCGATGTCGGCGATCCGCGACCCTCCGCACCGAGCACGTTTTCGGCTGAGATGGTCTTACAAAATCGCATTAACCGCTGCCGTCGTGTTTTCCAGACAAGGATCCGTACCCCATCGACGCGCTGCCTACCTGCAATCATGCGCTGAGTGTCTGTTTACGCGGCAAACCGTGCAGCCAGATATTCGAGGACTTCAAAAACAACTGCAAAGCGAGGGAGGGCAAGTGCAGGATGGAGAGCCGGTGAGTGAAAACGTTGCCATCATTACCATAGTTTGTTCTACGCTTCCCCGTACTTCGCCTTCCGCGCGTTTTCCTTTTTGTAACGATCGCGAGCTCGCGAGGCGAACGGTTCCACGGTTTTCCTGTCCGTGGAAGACCGGTAAGCCTGGAAGTCAATATTTACGTCCGCTTCTTCTCGCGCAAAAATGTTTCCCTCCGGCTGGAAATTTCGCCGCGACGACTCGCCCGCCCCGTGCTCCCACATCTACGCCCCTCCCAACCGTCTCTATTTATAATTCAAGCTAAAGGAAGCGCGGAGTGTTCCTTTTGAACGTCAATCAAAGAAGTAAATTTCTTTGCAGCGCGTTGAATTCCGTTCTTACGCTCGTGTGCGCCGCGGCAGCGTTCCCGCCCTATTCACCGTTCGCCCTCAAAAGGGACGAGTAACTTCCATTTTTTTTCAATGTCAGTCGGCTACGGCTGGCTCTTTCCCCGAGTTAACGTCCTACCAGCTTTCCTCTTCCCAGACACCGCAGCCCCTGCTCCGTCTCTGGCTGCTCTTTTATTCGGAACTCGAACCGGATGACGACGGAGCGGAGCGCTTTCCGAGCCGTTAATCGGTCGCGCGAGCCTGAATGGGGGAGCGCGCACGCTCGGGAACGCTTCGCGACAGGGCGGCCGGGTGACTCGGAGTTTTGATACGCGGCTTAAATCGGACATTGGCTTCGCTCGCGCGGCTCGATCCCTATGAAAGCGACGCTCGCGGAAAGTTAGCCCGCCGGAGTTGCGCGGGAAATGAAGTTCCGTAGTCGACGGGGCGCCAGTCAGGCCGACCGTCCGACGTAATTTTAAAGTTGTCCACCGCGATACCGCCGGCTGGCTTCGAGTTATCCGGCCCGGCCGCGAAGGAATTTCTGCCGGGCCACTTTGTCTCGGCCCCGTTAAACCGAGATACAGGCTTCCTAACATCGTAACGCCGCGAGTTAACGCTCGGGCCGGAGGAAACTTTTTAACGCCTCCCCCGCCCAGCTCGTTACTGCTATTTCGAAATCAATTTTATGCTAGACGCGACCCGCTCGAGATCTTCCCTGAAATTGTTTCCCCGCCGTTTAATCTTTCCGATAGGGAACGAACGCCGGTTCCGAGGCAAACAATTTGTATACTGATTATATCGTAACGATATCGTATATTCCGGCGATAGTTTCGCAACACGGGGCGGGGGTTGTTGGATTAAATCGACCTGCTGCAACGTGAACCGAGCAAGTGTTTACTGAAGCTGGGGCGGGCGCCAAAAACCGGCAGTTTTTGGAGGTATGGATGCACAGTGGATTATGTGTGAACGGGATGATGTTACCGTCAGCGGGCGAGGGGCAAGCTAGCCTTAACTTTTCCCAGTGGAAGCTGATGGGTAGATGTTTCCGAAAGAACTCGGGCTGCACTTTTCGAAGCGGGCTATTAAGCTTGCCGAGATAGAGGGAAATCTTTCCGTTGACATGGCTGCAAAGGTTTACAGTCCCAGGGGAGCACCTTTATCTTGTCGCGCGGGCGCGTGTCTCCTCAAGATTTAGAACACGCGAGTACAGGGCAGTATCCTCCCCTTGTTTTTCCATCGGCCTACCTCCGCCTTGTCGTAAAGCCATTAACGAGCGTGCACGCGTCCACGCACTTTTAATTACAGAAGCTTCTCGCGTGTCGAAACTTTACGAGCTCACCCTGCCCCGATCTTTCCTTCTGAGTAATTGCCTCGTATTTTTCTTGTCGTTCTCATCCCTTAACGAGCCGCCGTCGCACGACACGATTATTGTCATTACGGGACTTGCCGTGATAATAAAAAAGGAGCCGAGCTGCGCGCTAGACGCGGTGGACGCCTGGATAGAGGCAACCGTTTTCGTGGAAACGACCTGGAATGATGGTCCGAGTAGGGTCCGTCATTCTCCGGTATTGTTACTAAAAAAATGGAGCGCCTTTCGTTGGAAAAAAAAGTCGAAACGATTCCCAAGTACGTGGCCATTGTCGCCACCAGCTAGGCTATCTCTTCTGCGCGCAGAGATACGCCAGCGGGAGCGTTGTTTAACAACGTAAATAGGGAGGTAACGGTGACTGTTGAAGGATAATAAAACGGACGTGAAATCGCGAACGCCCTGGGAATACGGCGAGCTAGTTTCCCCGAAGCCCCGATCCGCGTACGATGATCGTTGCATGCGACGACTAAGTAATTTTCTTCCCGGAACCGTTTCACCCTTCATCGTTCATAACTCTCGCGCTGTTCTCAGTCGCCGCCCGAAGTGCGCGGCAGCTCGTTCCGCGTCCAACGACTTGCCGCGTGAAAAGGATACCAACGGAATGGTAAAAAAAAAAAAAAAAAGAGAAGCACTTCGATGCAATCCACCGAATATCCAGGTTGAACGAGCAACTGGAAACGTACAGGCAAAGTTTCGGGCAGAATTAATTGGACGCGCTGCTCGGCTCGTTAATTAGTTACGGGGTTGTTAACGAGACGGGCGGAGTGGTCTTGTAACGATAAGTCCACGATTTTCAGTAAATAATCCGAGTTTAAATCACAATCGAGGAATACTGGTTGGGAAAATGTGCTTTGCGATTGAACTTGGAGGGAATCGAATTTCCATGCCAATGTTCATCGGGTTCTGTTAATTTCTCCAAGCTACATCCGGAAGGAAGGAATAATTATTTCTCTACTTCTCGCGTTTATTTAAATAGCACCGCGAATTTTTAGCGCTGCTTTCGGTAGCGAGGGGATATAAGGACGTCCCTCGGTTTGGGGAATTTTTGTAGCAACGACAGGATCTGGAGGACAGCCATTGAGTGCAGCGAAAGTAGGACGGTATCGACACAGCCACCAGAAGCTGAACGATAAAGTGGGAATTCATATTGGTCAGACGTTTGATACTTATTCATATTTCGATAATATCTTAATTCTCGCAATTGACCCAAATGCAATAAGGATGTTAAGTCTTATTGCTTATCAGTTTTGTACGTGTCCCTGTTTTACTTTCGAGGCTTTATATCTGACAGTAGAAGAAGGCAGGAGAAGTATCCATTTGAAGAATGTGTCTGATCGAATTTAAACTGATTTCATAAAATATTTGCGCGTTTCTACCGCTGTTCCATGCTACGTAAATTTTCGAACACTGTACTCGATAGGATTAAACGCAGCCGTACGAATAGATTCGGGGATTGGTCGTATCGCGAAGATCAGAGAAGTTCCCGTGTTATTGCAAAAGATTCGGAGCGGAATTCGCCGTGTTATCTGCTTTACTTCAGCCGTTTTACCCGGATCCAGGATCACAGATTAAGAGAAAATTGGAACAAGGCTGAGGGACGATGATCGGGATACGTTCCTGGTAGGTTTACTTTTATTGAGCGGAACGTCGGATTGAATTTCAATGTTATTACGAACCGGGACGGAGGAAACGTCGATACGGGCAACGGCGGAGGGAGGAATACCCGGCAACTTTACGGATTTCTTCTGAATTTAAAAGCATGCGCGTGACGGGACTCGTGAAATCCTGTTATTATTTCATGATGTCGCCGACAAGAGAATATACAATAGAATAATGCATCGCGCCGGACAGTCTGGCAGAATCCAGAATCGAGGAATTTGGGGCACACAAACATTTAGGACGGAACAACAACTTTCTCACTTCTAGAATTATACCCCTTCTGTCAATTCTAAATAATGTTGAAATTAATCCACCGTCTTGTCAACATTCTGTCCCTCGAACTTGTCAAAAGTGTCCAAAATTCGCGATGCTTGCGTGCCATTCTATTTCTTTACTGGGTCTACATAAGTCTCAGCTTCGAAATAAATCTCCCTCTGCGCGCGGTACTACACGAGCAAGAACAATCCAGCATTTCTTCCCCAGCTTGGTGTGAACCGACAAATTCCTGTCCCGTTTCTCCCAGGATTTGCGGAGATACTGGACCTGAAAGGCCGAAGAAGTGTGCGCGGCCACGATTAACGATCCCGTTAATTTAATTAATGCGTGCCATAAAGGCTGCTGCTCGTTACGCCGAGCAGAAAGTAGACTTTCAGCGTTCCGCAAGAAAAGGGAGCAAAAATGCTCGTTAAAGGTGACAAGCTTGCGCTAGCCAAGTACAGTGGTCTTTAGCGATGCTCGCGGAGTTCGTCTTCTCCGAGTGAATTACATAAATTGTCACGTTTGAGGATGAATGAAATATTACTGGTGAACATGTTGGACACGTTGGAGAGGTAACGCAAATTGAGAAACACCTTCCAACGCGGCTGGAGGCTTTACTTTTCGTAAACGATAAGGTCCAGAAGCACTTGGTTTATGGAAATGGATAATAATTAGCAGGATGAGTTGCACGCAGGTTTGCCAGGCTTAACTATCCACTTTCGCGTTGCCCGAAACTTGGTATCCCGCGGGCGCAGGCACAGAGGGTGGTTTTAACCCTTCGTTCGCCTCTCTCCTTGCCACTTCCGCCCTAGTGCCATTAAAGGGCACAGGAACAACAAGGGAAACGCGAGAAAGAGTATCCTCAAGGAGAAGCGAATCTTCCTGCCAGTTTTTGCCCTTCGGAAACGGTTCGGGTCCTTCTTGATCTCGCGCAATAAAGGGTGAAGGTGCCACGATGCTTTCCAATCGACGACCCCTTTTCCGCGTATAGGGAAGCAATTACTCAGGACTCGAAGACAATCGCAAGCTTCGGAAGTGTCCAAGTATTCCCGACGCGAGACTCGCTTTGAATAAAGTGTCCGCCGCGCGTAAAGAAGCAGCTGCTCGCGTACAATTTCCTTATTCAACGGGTGCTGAGCTTGAAATGAGAACGGGTGATACACGGGCGGTAAAATGGATAAGCCGCTTGGAGGTGTATGGCGGGCCGAGGACACGGGAGTAAATAAATTCTCGTATGACGTTTTATTACAAAGGAGCGAACGGAGGCAGTCGGCGGGCGGGAGGGGCCTTTTTTCCCCGGCGGTCGGCCCGAAGATATTCATTTTTCAAGCGGCGTTGCACCATCTTTCCTCGCCGGGCCGCGGAGTGGATCGTTTCCACGGATAGGACAGACAGGAGAATGCGCTTTCTAAAAAGCTACCACTTTCCGCTCCTTTCGTCCGTCTTGACGAAGACAAACCTGCCTTCCGCGCGGGGGTTGGGGGGGGGGCGGATGCCGCGAGACTCCGCCAGGAGCAGCCCTCCGAAGAAGGAGAAACGAAAGATAACCACTTATCTTCGGTACGCCCGTGGCGATACTGACAGCACGCGCTAATGAAAACGTGCCCCAGACTTGGGGGAGTTAACGTATGGAAGGGACGTGAAACTGCAAAGTTCGCGATCTGTTTACAACGTGCTCTCGATCCTCTGTCGCATGGTGGTACATAATGACATTTTTCGTTCAAATCACCCTACAGGTCGTAATTTTGCAGAAAACTTGACGATTTTTATTTTAAATTCTTCGCAATTAAATTCTCTATCGAACTGTCCGGCCGAAATTTTGAATTTCGTTGCTGATTTTTTTATATTTAACGAATTATACGGCACTTTATTTATTAATCTGACTTTAAATTCGGAACAGGCTGCCAAAAATGGCAGTTTATTTATTAATCTGCTACGGCACTTTATTTATTAATCTGACTTTAAATTCGGAACAGGCTGCCAAAAAGAGCCCACAGATACTGATCTTCGAAAAGTGCTGTATAATTCGCTAAATATAAAAAAATCAGCAACGAAATTGAAAAATTCGGCCGGACAGATCGATAGAGAATTTAATTGCGAAGAATTTAAAAGAAGAATCGTCAAGTTTTCTGCAAAATTACGACCTGTAGGGTGATTTGAACAAAAAATGTCATTATGTACCACTGCGCGGCGGGTTGGAAATTCTTCTACCATATGCATCGATAAAAAACATTGTCAGTTGTGTATCAACGGGGCTCGTTCGGTGTGTACACCTACGCGAGAGGCGGATCGCTGGAGCGGGAAACGTCTGGGGCTGCTCGATGGAAAATTCTTTATTAAGTGGCCAAACAAGGGGCGGGGGGTTGCTGTTCGCCAGTTACGTCGAACACAGTTGCCGCGGAGGGAAAATAAATGCATCGGGAGGCATCGCTGGGAAAGTTGGAAGTCGGTGTCGCAGCGCAGCCTGTTGACATTTAATTTGAATCAAGCCAGAAGGACGGGGCAGGGTTGGGCGGGCGGGAAACTTTCCTCGCTATCGATCCGAAGATAGTTGCAAGGAGGACAAGGAGGCAGTTACGTCTGCCGAACTTTCGTCTCCCCTCGCGGAATGCCGGGCCGCGCGGCGATGACGACCGTTTCGAAAAACTGAGTGTCAATATGTAGCCCGCCGCGGCCCGGCGAAAGTTTCGCGGAATTTCGAACTCGCGGAATGAAGGAGAGCGTCGAGGAGTGGATCCCGGGCGCGGGAGTAATGAAACCGGAAACGACCGGAGGGAATCAATTTCCGTCGGAAAAATGCCACCGGCGAATGTAATTAAACGCCGGTACACGCGTTTTTCTAAATGAAATTCGGCACGGGGGCCGCGCCCGCGCTTCCGACCGTAGGAAAAAAGAGTTTCGAATCGCGACGACGACAGGGGCGGTGGGGGTGAGGTGAGGAGTGACGAAAAAAAAAAAAAAAAAAAAAGAATAGAGAAGAACGAACTACGGACCAGCAAACAGAGATACCGGGGCACGATGCGTCGCATCGAAAATATTCACGCGGCGAAATGGCCGAGCTGTGTAGTACGTTAATTAGCACCGCCACGAACTTCCCAAGGGACGGGAGAAGCGAAGATAATTACGGACGTGTCGACGATACTGTCGGTCCCTGACGAAGGAGCTGACGTTTGGAAACGAATGGATTCCATCGACCGTTCCCGTGTCCCGGTATCGAGTTATCCTCGAATACTCGAAGCGATCGCGGCCGTGACAAATGTCGCCGGCTCTTTCGACACTTCATTCAGAAGCGGCGAGTGGAAAATAAACGGGGGCCGAGCCTCGTCCAGTTCGATAGACCGTATTAATAACGGACACGAGCGTTAAATTTTCCACGGGGGGATCGGCTTTCAGCGAAGTTGGAATGGTATTTTCGCGGCGAGCCGACGGATTTCGATAACGGCGGGGGAAACGGAGGAACAGCGAAGCGCCACAGGATCCCTGCATTAGCGTTCCAACGCTTGGGGATGTCGGGGGAAATTATATAGAAGCGTAACGAGGGACGAATTTCAAATATTTCCATATCTCCATTACCTCGTCACGCTATCGTTTCCCGCGAATCGTTCCCGCCATTATCTCTCCACTTATCTCCACAACATCGTTCCGGTGGCCAGGCGTACCGAGCCAATCGTATTTAAACCGTCCTCCATAAAAGTTTCACGGAAAGTGTTCGCATTCGCGGTCGATCCGCCAGAGACAATTATTTTTGTAGGCCAAGGGACCATTAGCGTACAGCGTCGTTTCCTCTTCCCTCCGTTCTAACTGCCCCGCGAAACTACCACCGTGGCATTCGCCGATATTCAGACCTAGAGCGCGAACGATTGGTAGCGGTCAAGTCAGAACTACACCAAGTGGCTGAGAAATTCAGAACTGCGACGGATAATCGGATGGAGACCAGTTTACGCCAGTAACAAGGCCCGATGCAAAAGGAAAAGTCGAATCTGGGAGTGGCTCTCGATCTCTTCATCCTTTAATCTCCTTCTCGACGAGAAACGGATACAGCTTATTTCTTACAGCTGAGAAAGTGAAAGGTGAAGGAGGGAGAAAGAGGAGAGGGTCGCTCGCGGGGGTTGGCCAGGAATCGAAGTACTCGATGAACGGCTAACGAGGTCCAACTTGGCCGGAAATGACGATGTACCGGGCTATTTCGGCCCCAAACGGATGACTTCGGGATCATACCGCGTCTTTTTCGTTCCGGTAGTTGAGTCTGTGTGAAATTGCCGGTGAATTTCTCCCCTCGTTCGGCTCGATAACCAAGAGATTCTTCAGACAAAAGAAGCCCCTGGATCAAAGTAATTTCTGCCGGAGAAGAAGAGAAGGCGGCGCCGATGCGCCGTCCCTCGATTGTATCTTTGGCTTCGGTATCCCTCAAGGTCTACCCTTTGACGTCAACGGAATATAAATATGTATCGGTGTCAAGGGATCGGCGCAACTAAAACGTTGGCAGGCGTGCAACGAGGGTGGGACAAAGGCTCCCGCGAAACGCAAATCGAGTCCCAAATTCGGCGGGGTGAAACTGTATAAATGCGTCTACAGAGGAAGTGCAGTACATTTGGAATACCAGTTTGTTTAAGACGAGCAAAAAATTACAGCAGAGGATGGGAGCAAATAAAACTGCATAATATCATAGGAAAACTAATAAACTTTTGTATTTTAAACTCTCGGTAATAATAAAAAGCAAACAGTAACTGAAACTTTGATCTAAATGAAAAATGACAGGAAGTGAAACAAAAGCATTGCTAAGCTTTGGAATATTCCAAATTACCTTCACCCTCGGTATTCCGAATTAGCAACATGGCATTGAACACTTTGTATTCTCGAAATTATCGCAAAACTGACAGGCAACCATAGAAGGAACATGCAGATGAGTAGATTAAGTGTTTAACTCTAAAGTTTCGACATATTCTAATCATGATTGGAACGATTGAGTACTTGCTGAAAAAGTTTTGCAGATTCACGTTTCCTTATTCTGCAGATTAAGTCGAAAATGTTAAAATGGCGGTTCATCCACAGATGTCAACAGTTAACAGGTCATTAGCCCCTATTATCTACGGTGTTACAAATTAGATAGCGTTAGTAGTTTATTAGATACTTCGGTACTCGAAATTACCAACATTATTCCAAATATGCTGTATGACTACCTCTACAGATATAGATCGCACATCTAGATCTCTTCCAAGGGATGCTGGAGCACGGTAGCCTACGAAGTGCCCCTAGTTTTTCACGTAAACTGAGTAAATGTGTGTAGTAACACATGGTCCTCGATATTACTCGTTACTCGCTTAGGTCGTATTATAATACTCAGCCTAGTATTACCTCCCCCGCTGCACCGCAGCAGATTTCAATGAACACCCCAGACACGGGTACTTGCGCGAAAGTTGGCGCCGCGTATGGAAATTCCGTCGTTTTGCTTTCCTCGCGCGTCCGCCAGTCCGAGGTTGCCGTCGATATCTTCGCCGGGCAGAAGTCGAGTCGAATTGTATCGAGTTGGCCTGAGAGGGATAAGAACAGTCTGAAAGAGAGAGGGAGGATGGAAGTCTGGAAGCGCTGGTGGCTAAAGCCGATTGAAACAATCGGCGATCAGTGTTCGGTGATCCCACTTGGAAATGGCGGAGGGTTGGAAACGAAATCGTCTTGACATCGAGCCTCACCCCCAGGCCGCCATTCTGCTCCAACGATCCCGCTCGAAGCGTCGACCGACTAAAATTTCTCGCAACTGCTGCCCTCGATTCAGGGCTACAGGCTACGAGCGGAGGAAAATTGTCCCGAGTCGTTGTTTGCCGCCACGTCGCCTGGCCATTTTTTACCCCCCGCCTATCGTTCGTTTCCGATTCGATTAAGTCGACAAGACCGATGGCCGAAAATGTTTATTATTCGAAGATTCCGTAGGCAGGATTTCCACGGGGATATAACGGGAAACGGATTATCGACGGGGATAAATATCGACGCGAGCAGCGTGGCGCGATATTTCACCGAGACTTTAGACATATCGCTCCGCCCCAAAAAGAGAAGTGGAGCAATTATGTTTGAACGGAAAGTCGTAGATTATCGTCCGGCTGAATGCCATCAGTGAAAACTGTATTGACGCGGAGGCAGCGAGGGAGCAAGAAATAATGATACGCGTAAGGGCTCGGGGCTTGATACCGGGGGATCAACCGGGACTAACGGTTCCCTCTGCTCGGTGAATAATTTAGATCGCAGGAAGAAAGTGGATCCGGCGAATAATTCGCGATCGGTGAAATGCTTCGTCGGATGCGCGCCGAGCGCTTGAAAATTGATAGGTTTGATAACCCACAGAGGGTGCATCCGAGTGGATAAACGCGTTATTGGAAACCAATCGAGAGGATAACGCAATGGCCCAAGTGTGTGCGTGATACAGAGAGTTGTCATAACGGTGGGCCCTTTAACGTGGATCTACGAAGGGTGGAGGAAATTACAGCGAAACCAGCCTGCGCGCAGGCGCGTTAAAAGGCGATAATTTGAATTGTTCTCAGGAGCTAGCCGATCGACCGCGGATCGTCGCCGAATAGAGACCGGCTCGCGACCCGACTGAGAAACTCTTTAAAGGAAACAACCGTTCTTTTGACATCTGGTAATTCTCGCGCGCTATTGGAACGCTGATTAAACGTTGGGGGCGAAATTGGAAAAATCTTTGCCCGCCGTGCACTCGATAGTTCCGGGACAAATAAAACCGTACACCGAAATGAAATATTTATGAAGCACGCGGAATCGATATTATTCAACTGTGCCGCGGCGGGGTCTCGAGTTCCGCGCCTGAATTTCCAGGCCCGTCATATTTCGCTCGGGCGTCGAACGTAGAAACGCGGGCGGCCGGGGATAGCAGTTTCAACCGCGTCAAATTTGAAAACAAGAATCCAAAAGGGAGGAGGCAGCGGGTTACTCGGTGAGAATGGAAGCTGGAATGGAAAGTGGGCGAGTAAAATGCCATCCACCTGGAGGCCGGATAAATATTAACTCTTTTATAAATATGAAACGCTGCCGGCACTTCCTCTTGTTACGTCAACCTGAAAACGAGCGGAGAGGCTGGAGGTCGGGGGCGGGCGGAAAATGACGAAGAACTAGTGGCCAGCAGGATAGAAAGAGGAACGGTTCTCTGGAGATGGACGCGCGGGAAGAGGGTGAGACGAATAACCAGGAGCGGAAAGACACGACCCTCCCGTACGTTCTGCCTGTCCGGATGAACAAGAAGAGAATAAGAGTGAGAAGGAGGGTGGGGATCTAGGGGGCGCGGGCACGGAGAAGGAACGAGATAAATTCCCGCGGATTCTGTGCAATCGGCGGAGCAGAGTTTATTTTACGGCTAGAGAGAATATTCCCGTCCCGATGTAATTGTAATGATGATTTATCGCGGCGCGGGGATCGATCCTCTTATGGGATTCGGAGTTTTTCGCCCGCTGAAACCACGGGGCGGTACATGTGTCTGGATTTAAATTCAAGAGCGCGCTTGTACCGGTTTAAATATCTCCCAGCGATGTTCCCGTCGGAATGTCAGGCTTAAAGGCGCTCGCGGAACCGCGAGGACCTTTCTGAAACGCTGAAAGCCACGAAAGCGGAGTTTCAGCGACCCGTTTCTGCGGCGAATCGTTTCGCATTCGATGCCACCCGCGAATGAAGAATCTCCGTTGATCCTACGCGAGAGTACAATCCGAAGATTCACTGATTCTTGCCGTAGGGTGCCATCCGCCACGCTTCTTTCACAAAACGTCCCGCGGCACTTGAACGTTGAGAAAGTCGTATAATTATCCGCGAACCCGCGAGAAGCGATTAAGCGCGGGCAGAAGAGAGTCTCGCGGAGGATTTGGAAATTGCTGCCGTTTCGGTAATCATCGCCATATTGTAGCCGAAACTCGGGCATCGCGGCGGCGGGAAGGAGACGGGAGCAGTTAGCGTTCAGAGCAGTGGCGAAAGGACCGTCGGGACAATTAGCGGGAATTTCGCGTCTGATGCAGTTTTCGCGTCCGTCCGATTGTTTTGGCGCCGTTGGATTTTCCCGGACACGGCCGTAGGAGGCTGGCCCGGCAGTTAAGCCGAATTCACACCAGAAATTAGAGTCTGGTTGGAGTCGGGCCGGCCCCCACGGAGAAGCGCACGAAACTCGAATCGCTGGAGGGAAACGTCCGCGACCTCGATTGTTTCTGGCACGCAAAAGGAAGAAAAAAAAATACGCTGCAGCGTTTCCGTTCCTCTCGCACCTTCCACCACTTTCGTTGCACCCGCGTGCGTGGCTGTATGTACGTGTCCTCCCCCCGCTCGCTGTTTGCCGAGCGCAGAGAAACGATGGAAGTTCATTTGTCAGCGGAATAACGTCGACCGGGCGATACGTCAATCCGAAGTCGAATTTAAGCCGAGAAGCAGCGTTACGAGCCTTCCATACGATATCATTTATTTTTCATTTCTAAGCTTCCCGCTAAAAGGATTTCCCCGCAACGAGATCTCGCATTAGAATCTCCTCGCGTTACCCCCGCTTTATCTCGCGAAACTTATCCACGTAGAGAACTCGGCCAACTATCGTTCCGCGAATGCGATCGCGCGAGGACTCGCGAAATCGTCGGCCACGGGATCCACCGCTGGAAATATCACTCGCAGTCCCGAAGCCAAATCCCCTTTCCCAGCGAAAGCGCGGACCCGCGGCGGGAATTTATGTCCGCGTTCGATCTTCGGGATCCACTATGAACTCGAGGCCAGAAGGAAAACCAGCTGCGTTTTTCTCCGCCGATGGCTTCCCTCGGATTAAATCTCGCCCGCAAATTATCTTCATTTATTCTGCTCGGTGCGTGTAATGCCGAATTTCGGCGAATTTTTACCCTCCGTAGTAAGTCACAGCAGGCACTGTCGTTTCCACTACCTCCAATAACTCTTTCTGGTTCGTTTGTTCGACTCCATTCGTTTCTATGCGTGCGAATAACGCCGAAGTTTGGCAGCGCGGCGCTTTCACTGACATCCACCTCTTCTTTTCAGGCCTCGAAAGCCCTTGCTTCTCGCTTTCCCAACTTCGTTAGCTCGGCTAAACATTAATGACCCGCGAGACTACGTTCAACCCTGCAGTCGAGCTCTTCCTCGTCCGCTGTCTCTCACCTCTCTGTCTCTCTCCCTCGAGCCTCTCGAAGCACCTTCACCCTCCCCTGCGGAGGAGTTGGTCAATGACCTCTAAAAATATCAAGAGCCCCACTTCAATCCCCTGTCGCTCATTGATCGTTTTAAGGGGAGGGTTTTTAATTTTAGATGAGCCATTGTTTTCGGGCGACCTCGCGTCATTCTATTCCTCGATCTCGTACTAACTTCGTCGTAGTAAAACTTCGTGAACTGTTCTCTTGAATTCGCACCCCCTCCTCCACTGAACTCGCTGGGAATTGTCCGCTCCAATGAACGAAACTGAAGGTGGAACGAAAGTGCTATAAATGTTAAATTCGTGGGAGCGGTCGCGGATACGAAGATAGTCCGGATTGAATTTGGAGATGTCTTTTGAATATTTCTTTGCGCTTGGAAGGAGCTCGTCTTTGGAAACCTTTATCCTTTTCAAAAATACTTCCCACGCTTGAAACTCGTGCCCTGCAGTCTGTCGGTTCTTCTTTAAGGGGGACCACTCAGGGGAAAATGAACTACCAGTTATTTTACAGATAAAAAATTGAAAATATGTATTTCCATATTATTTTTACGCTGAAATGAATTATGTAAGAGTTAATACAGTGACATTTTTTTTCAAAATTTAAAAAAAAAATTTCGGTATACAATTATTCGATTGTAAAATCCATACCCTTATCTCTGTAGTGTTGTATACAAAGACTCGGACAAAAATGAAGTTTTCGAGCTGATTTTTTTTGCAGTCTTTGTATACAATACTACAGAGAGAAGGTATGGATTTTACAAACGAATAATTTTTTCAATTTTTCTTTTAAATTTGGAAAAAAAATTGTCACTGTATTAACTCTTACATAATTAATTTCAGCGTAGAAAATAATATGGAAATATATATTTTCAAACTTTTATCTGTAAAATAACTGGTAGTTCGTTTTGCCCTGAGTGCCCCCGCTTAATACAATTTATCAGGTGTCGTTACCATTTTCTCGCGAGAAGCAGCGATGGAGCGTCCGAGTGCAGCCGTTTAGCAGCAAAAAGTTTGACGCGACAGCGACGTTTTGCAAGCAGATTACTTCTAATTAGAGCTTATACTTTAATGAACGGAAGCGATGTACGGAGTAGTCGGTGATATCCAGGTTAGCCGATACTTCCAGCAGGACACGCGAATCGAGTATAAATCCAACTCAAATAAAGTGCTGTCAAGTGGGGAGGGAGCGTTGGAACAAAAACGGGGACAAGACTTTCGAATTTAGGCAATTAACTGGCGCAGCGGCGGGGCTGGTTAGCTTCGCAGCGTTACAGATAGGTAGAAAACCGGGACAGCGGGGTTGCTGCGACTGTATTCGTTAATTAAGATTACGATCACGACCGGCTTGAACGTCTGACCTGGTTCCTTCGGTGTTCGTCAATTTCGTACCGACTTGGCGACACGATGAACTCGAATAATCACGCGGGATAACGCGCCCCTCTGTGTGCATCGCGACTTTTGTCCCCGCTTCTCCCTATCCTTCTGCCTTTGTGCCCAGAGCTTCATTTAGAAGCCTCTGTTTTCAGCAACGTTCGCGGCTGAGCATCGCGATGACACGCGCCACCCTTCTATTTTCTGCAGTCCTCGCGTTACATCGTAATTGAATGACGGCAAAGCGAATTGATACGGAACAGAATCAGAGCTGGAAAGATGCTCAACGATACCCGTCAGAAAGTGTCCCATCGTTGGCCCGTTTTTTTTTTTTTAAATTTCACCCGAGACCTCGGGACGCGGCTCGAAACCCGTCCCCTGTTTGTTTGAACATGAAATCGAATCAGCGAGGCGCGAACTGGACGCAATAAAATTGTATCGCAAACTGACGGAAATGTGGGTTAACTTCATGCTCTGACAATCGCAATTCGCCCGTCCCTTTGATAACGAACTTTTCGTCAGCCGACCCTGCCGCCGCCGGTGGGGGACGTATTAAACGTCATTTCGCCGCTTCGCGAAATATCCTCGGGGTTTAACGAACAGCCGTGACACCCGTCGCGAAAGAATCACCCCCCCGCGTATTACGATCGTCCAGCGTGAACGTTCAATTCGATTGGAGCCTCCGATTCTACGGGCGCCCCGTAGTTATTCCATCAATCGCAAGTAATTAGCAAGCAATAACGCTTTCGGCGTCCGAAGTACGGCATCCAATTATTCGTCGACAAAACAGGCATTGGAAACTTTAAACTCCGCGCAGTCAATTGGGATATGAACTGGGGGAGGTGGCTCGATACAGAATCCCGTTCTCCGTGAAATATGAATCCCAGCCCGGGCAGAGTGGAACAATCGCGGGCATCGTTAAATGGATTAATCAATCGCTGCGTTAAGCGGGATTGAATCAAAAGTCGAGCGAAAGCGGACCGGAGGGGGGTGTGCAGATTTTCTTTGACTCTTTCGAAGCGAACAGGCAGAAACTATCGTGGCTTCTGCCCTTTGTGCGACCACGTCGTCGTTTCGCTGCCGTCCAGGAGGGCAATGGAAATTTTCGAAATCGGGACGCAACGCGTCGCCACCGTGGCGCGCAATACAGAACAGGGATTGCACCGCGCCCTTTCGCGTCATTGTCCCGAAAGACGTGGAACGGACACTGTAACAGAGCGGCGGCCGGAACTTTTCCGCCTCCATAAAATCCGTTATTACCCTGCGTAAAGCTGGCCACCAGGACGGATCACCGCGGATTATAAGTTCGATGTAACGGGGTGGGATTCGTAAGCGGTCCGTGAGCTTGCATACGAGCCGGGAGAACGCCGACGGGAAGCGTTTGATTTATTTGCACCGATTTTCTCGCAAAAAGGCAGCCGGGTGGAGGTTTCACGGGGAGCAGAAATATTGCTGCTGGACGAAGGTGCAGGTATTTTTTTTATTTCGAATGCCCCCGATCGACGCGATTTCCGCGCGGCTGTAGCTGCGTAGAAAGAATAAGTCGGGTGCGTTTCTGCGTACCTGCGTTTCCAAGGGGTTTCGAAATAGAAACGAGGACGCCGTGGAAATTGTTTTCACTCGGTGGATCGGGGCCCGAGTCTCGTATTCGACAGGAATTATATACTTCGGAAACGACGGGCACGTCGATGCGTTTTCATACCGGCGATGGAGGAAGCACACACGGCGATGTGGAAATGATTTTCCAGCGGACATCGGCGGTGACCTTTCCGGCTTGTCGGTTGTTGGCAATATCGATATTAAAAGCTGAAGTGGAGGAAGATAAACGAAGCAAAAGCTCTAACGGACGGCCGATAATTCAATTTATATTCCCATATAATGAGAAATGGCGAATGGGCAGGAGGACAGGGGCGTAGAGGGTGGGGCAGGGGTGAAAAGTTTCTTGGCGGTTTATTTCGAAAGGGATTGTTAACGTCCGACGCAGGCCGGCCTGGAAATAAATCGGCCGGAGATTCGCGGCGCGAGCCAGCCAAGTAGTCGTCGGTATATCAACGTAATCTCTTCGGAACAATTATCAATTTAGCCGCTCTCGAAACCATTCCCGACACGATAGATCGTTTAAACGTAATGACAGTAATAAGGCGTGCCGCGTTGCTCCGTCGACGTTGTAATTTTGTTGTAAACTCATCAACATTTACGAGCTACTCTCGACAGTCGCGCGAGCTTCCTCCTCGCTCGTTGCTCGGCGAATGTATTATATTAAATTTAATATATTCATGTATCCTCGCGAAACGTTTGCAAACGCGAACGTTAACCGAATTTCACGTTCGGGCCTCTCCCCCTCCCCGGAGGAATTAAAGTTTTTTACTCCGCCGTGAATCGTAAAATCAACGGGATTAATTTCGCTCATTTTTCCAACGCAAATGAGCGCACCCTGGTTCCCGCTCGGCGGAGAATTGCCGAATACACTTTTCCCAGGGAAATCTGCCTGTCTCTCGCGACAGAGCGTCGCGAGCAAGTTGATCGAATTGCCCACGAGCTTGCAGCGTGTTTTCATGAAATTTTCAGCCGGATACTCGGCGCGATCTCGCGACGTTAATTGAGAGACTTAGGGCAACGCGTGGCCAACAGCTTCGGGCTGTGGATCTTTCTTGGGCCTCTTGTGAAGTTGTAACGCGCTCGCGGAATTTTAACGAGCCGGGGAGCGCTCTGGTCGATCGCGCCGGGCTTACAAATCACGGGGCGATTCATCGTGCGCCTGTTTTCTCTCCTTGCCCCCCCTTCTGCCCGCTCTCACGCCACGGTAAAACGCTTTCTGTCCCGGGTAATGGCCATCGCGACTAATTAGTCGATCGACGTATCGATTCCTCAAACGTGTCCAGACTGTTGTTTGCCCGCGATCCCTCTACTAGAGCCCACGTCCCGATTGATCCTTCCTCCTCGAAGGAAGTCACGCGTTTCCTCCACCGATATACAGCGCCATTCTTCTAAATTGGCCGGCGTGCTGGTCCGCCGAGTTGCTTGCAGAGAAAGGAGGTATATTCGGCGGACAGAAAAGTATCCACGGAATTTCGAAGCGCCAAAGCGTTCCATTAGGGAGAAGAGAAAGTTGACCCAGCGGTACGTTAATTCGGTGACCGTTTCCGAGCTGTTCGATGGAAACTCCGGGGATAGCGGCCCCTGTTCACGGCTATCAAAGATATTCCAGAGGAATTATAACGGTGCTCCTCGCTAGGAAACGTTCGACATCTCCTCACTGCGAGTTCTCGTTATTGGAAAAGTTCCGGAACTTCGTAAACGCTTCGAAATTGCGGGCGTATCATCAGTGTCCGACGGGTTTCTTAATTCCCTTTAAACGGTCGCGATCGCTCGGCAATATCGAGTAACCGGCTCGCCGGAATCATAACCGAGGCGCCCTTCGTAATTCCGCGGGCCGATCGCGGCAACTTCGCCCGTCCTGCCTTCCCCGTGGAATCCGTGAAACTTCCGCTCGGGGAGTTTTTGCCGCGCGCCGTTTCAGAAGCGTCTGCGATCGTCCCCGAACTTAATAGAAAATTTTCGACAGGCTCGCGCGCTAATTGGCAGGGCGGTGGAATTAAATTTGCGCCCGCGACAGACGGCCTCGCCCCTCGGGGGACAGATGGTTTCGCGACCGTTAAATCACGATCGCGGGGTAAACAACAATGGACGCGCGCACGGCACTGTCTGTCCGCGACGCAGCGACGGGGGTAATGGCCTCGCAATTGGACAGGGCCAATTATATGCCGCCTAATCAAAACGTGGCATCGAGTAGAAAGCTAATTGCGTGGTAATAAGCCAAGTGTCACGGTCACGTGCCGTTAACAAGATGAAACGCGCCGGCCGCGCGAAGTAGAAGCTACTGCCCCCGCGACCGTTCAATTCCCTCCGAATATCGCTCAGCCGTTCGTTAATACCCCGTGGAAAGTCAGCAGCGGAGTAGCGCGCGCGTCGCTTAACGTCGCGAGCGAAAACTATTCCGGCTAATAAGTTTCGAACAAGCGCGCGCTAGACTCGATGGTCCGTGACGAAGCGGGGGAACGCGGATCACTAGCTTGCGTCGTATTCCGTCTGCTGAATCTTTCAAATACCGCGCGCTGTTTAATTCAGCGAGCCACGTTTGTTCTGAAATACGGATGGCAAGGTTGCGCACGGAATCGGAGAATGCTTCGTTAATGCGCGGGGTCTCGTCAAAGATGGGAATTATTATTGAAACCCGACACTTTCGACGGGGAGGAAAGATTAATTTAGGACACGTTCGGGCAGGATTCTCTATTTGTCAGGCAGAAATTGTAGTCGGAAGGCAGGTACCAAACTGTTGGCGTACTGTTGACTTTTCAATTGGCCGGGTTCTCGGCCGGGGGTGCGCGTATCGCTGGGAAATTTCATGGAAACAAGGCTCGCTTAAAATAACACCCCGTGTGAGGGGCACGCGAGCGTGCTGGCGTATATAAATGAGGAAGAAGGGTAGTGGCTGGGGCCGTCATGGCGTCACCTTATTAAAATCACGAGAGAGGAGCGATATCGGGGCCGGTGGATGATCGAGTATCGATTCTCAATTACGGTTTAATGGCGACGAGCGGCAGCCGTATCGGCCGAGTGTATCAGATCCCTAAGTTTAGGGGTAGATCGTTTATCGAGCGGCAAATAGATGCCCGAGGGTTGGCTGGAGGGAGGGATGACGGGCGGAGGGGTAGGTGGGGGATGAAATGGACGAAGGGTAATATTTTACACATCAGGAGGGTATTAACAAGTAAGACTTCCAGGCGGAACGCTCCTCGGGAGATGGAAAATGGTTTCCAGTTCTGTTCGCGAGCTGCTCTTCGCAACTTCCATTTCTTTCCCCGGGAATATTGCTATCGCGAAAGCCCTCCCTATTACTCAGAAATGTATTTGACATACTTTGCATATGGAGACGCGTGAAACGCGGGAATGCCTGGCGAGGCTGATGGGAGTTCTCGAACAACAACACCGAATAGGAAAGTTTCCTCTGATTTTTTAGAAACCGTCTCGCGTTCCCTTCGAGTCCCGCGCTATTGCCAGCCGCGCGCGATCCAGGGGAAGCCGGTATTATAGCTCAACGCTCTCTCGAAACGGGATTCATGGCGCCGATACGGAACAAGTTGCCAGGGACCTCTCTAATCGTTGCAGCGATTAAAATGCAGTTTCGTTCTCAGGAACGAGCAACGAGCGGAACATCCTAGGGGAAAGAGAATGGAGGAGGTGAAAGAGACCCGTTCTGTTTCTCCCTTGGCTGGCCTTATCTCGCTTAATGAACCTGCTCGGAGTTGCTTCATGATCCTCGCAGGAGGAACTCGTCGATGTTGTATACACTGACCCGAGGTGTTCGCAACTTTGCTCGTGTTACCCGCGTTGCACGCCTCTGCAAAGGCCTTCCGCCACCCCTCATGCCGTTGCTCCCTGCAGTGTTCTTGACGTCTCTGGAACCGTGGCTCCCAGTAGACGCTGGTATTCAGCTCTCTTAGGCCCAGTTTGTAACAGACGTGCCTGTTCTACGAGTGCACCGACTCTGTGTGCTTTAGGTGGTTGATACTCGAACCGTTTGTCGAGGACAGGATCGGGAGGAATCGAGGGCTAGGGATGACTCGAGTAAAAGTTCCTGTTTCTATCTTCTCGAATGCCGGATCGGTCAGTGCTCCTCAAGAATAGGAATTATATTATATATTATATATATATATCAACGGGATAAACCCTTTGTTATAAAGAATACAAATAGCAGTCACACAAGCATAGAACAATCAATTAAAAAGTAAATTTAAAAAGAACTTTTACTGCAAAAACTATTTTCTGTCCAATTATCGAATACTAATAGTGACCCTGTTCCTTACCTCAACCAGCTAAAACACGGTCGAAAAATCATGAGTCTCTCATTTTAAAAGATTTTCGATACGAAAAGAATACGAAATGAGCAGAAATGGGGACATGAGTAGAAATTGGGACATTCAACCTTAGTGTACAGACAATTTCGAAAAACCGCGTGAAACGCTAGGCCATGGGTGTACCGAAAGATGAGATAACCGACCGTCTGAATACTTCAAGCGTGGAACCAAAGAAATTAACCCGGGAATAGCCGATGTCACTGTAGGCACTGCTGTAAAATTGCTAATATCGCCCACCCTGAGAGCGGAATTCCGGGTTTCTCCGGTATCTCTCGCCCGAAAGAGGGATTTATCGACTTTTCTATTCTCGAATTCGTTGCACCAGGGGGAGGGTGGTTTGTTTTCCGATCGCGTATGAACCGCGAAATTTCCGGAAAAGGAGCACTGCTATGACAACCGCTTTGGTACATCCGCTTTGCCGGCAGAGTTTACCAGGAAATCTCGTGGAATCGACTCGGTTTCCCGCTGTAAACTCTTCTTTCGACCGATCGAACGGGATCCACCCCGTCCTTTTTCTGCGCGAAGATGAGCAGCAACGTACGGAAGTGAATTGTCGTGTCTTCAATAACGAAGAAGTTGCAGTGGAACAGGTAAACGCGGCGTCGCTTCTCTTGAGATATCGTTGACAGCTTATAAAGTTGGTGGAAACGGATCAAACGTTGTTAGACCGTTGGTGTGGAGCTGGCAATACAAAATGTCAGATTATGTCGCGTCCCGTGCACTTAAAACTTGAGGCACTCCGACAGCCGTGAATCTTTAACGCTTCGAGACGCTTAACCACTCCTGATATTTACCGTTCCATTAAGGAGGACGATCCTTCGGCCCCGTCCCACGCCACTTTCCAAGTAATTAAATCATTCGCCCGCCGTTTCTTCGGATCCGTCCTCGATGCTTGCGTGCGCGGCCCGCCGCGCTCCTCTCGCAGTTAAAGAAATCAATTGCGCGCGAACGTCGGGAAGGCAAAGTTCTGCCGGGCCCCCGTTCCTCCCGATAAAGCGCAGTTATTGCCGCGAGTTTGTTATTTTAATAAACGGGAAACGGGAGCCGGTGAAGGGGTGTTATAAGGACTCCGGATTTCTCATTAATTCTCGCGCCGTCTGCTGGCGAGCAGCGAGAAAACGCGCGGAAATATAAGCGACCTGGACTATTGATAAAAAAAAAAAAAAAGGAAGAAAGAAAGAGAAGAAAATGGGGAGAAGCACTCGCAGCTTCCGTAATTAATTATATTTCCACCGGCAGTCGGGCGCTGTCCTCTTTTCCAAGCGGAAAATGTATTTCGCGGACGGCGCCGCGACTCCGTCCCGTTCGACGATTCTACTCGATAATGGCCGAGTTGGGATCGAACGGCGAACGGTTCTCGTGTGGCGTCGCGGGGAGGAAAGAACACGCGGCTTGTTCGTGTGTTCCGCGCGCAAATTCGCGCATTGTCGCCTTTATCCGGGCGTTCCGGGAACGGGAGGCGAGAAAGGATTGTCAGCTGGTTGCCGCGAGTTTCCACCGCGGTTTCTTTTCAACCGCGATTCTTTTTATTTGTCCCTGGCGCTGTGTGGTTGCGCGTACGTGGAACGACATTAGGGACGGGGGAGAAGGTGGAAAAAAATAAAGCGGGTCGGGGCTGCTTTCATGCGGTGCCCGCCATTCACCGCTGGAAATTAGGGCAAGCGCTTTAAAGTTCATTGAAAAACTTGCACGGCGGATCGGGGCTGAAAAGAAAAAGTTCTTGCGCGAGCGAATTTCGAGAGTTCCTTATTTCGCCCGTGAAAGAGCGCGAAAGTAGCTGTTTCGCGACCCATCCGGTATTTGTTATCGCCCTTTATCTCAATTATCCTGCCCCCCCGAGCACCGTTTCGGCCCGCTCCCCGCTGAATGTTCACTGTTCCGTTCCACGTTCCTCCGTCCTCCGCATTGTCGTTCGGAGGATCGTTTTCTTTTAATGCCCCAACGTCGTCGTGCCGTTTCCCTAGTTAAGGGACGCGGCGCTGCGCTGCCCCAACTGGCGGGATCGCTGCGCCATTTTAATTGGCATCGTTCTCGAAGCCGTTCACGTACTAAGACTGCTGCCGAGGGCACTCGGCTACCCGATAGAAAATGCGAGGAATAATGATAAACGAATGGCGTGCCTATAATTTATGTACGCGTCGCGAGAGGTACCTGCAAAGGCCCCCTCATTACGCGGGGTGCTGCGAGAGGAATAAGATCTAGCTTTCGAGACGGGTTAACCAGTGGCGAGGCTATTGATAGAATCGTAAAGGGAAACTGCATCGGTAATGTGCTCGCGACCTCTTCAAGTTGTCTTCATAGAATACCATCATCTCGGCCTGGCATTCTATTCATTCGCGACACGCTATTCGGGGAGAAACGAGCCGTAAGAATTTATACCCTTTCAGACGGCGCTTGGTATTTCGCTTCACACGGCATCCATGTAATTTTCAGACGTATGCCAGAAACGAGGCCTTGAATTAGGAAATGGACTCGACGACAATGGTCGCTATTCATCGATCATTCAAACTCACAAATCTGAGATTGCATAGGGGAGAGCGGGGACAAAAGTAACCAGGAGGAAATTCCCTACATATCCACAGTTTCAGAATTTTTTTAATTTTCGGGTTCGGGATCTTCCGTTGTCAGTACAATAAAAGAGGCACTGTACATATGTAACTGTGTAAAGCAAACGTTTTGGAAATGTTTGTGGAAGGAAGAGAAGGTGTGTTACTTTCATGACGCCGTTACGTTCGTCCCCGTTCTCCCCTACTAGTGCCGTGTTGTACCGATCTTCTTTGAGCGATCACCCTATGGGAAATGGCCCGATGGGACGAGCAGACATTTGGAAAATGTTAAGATGGGAGTCGAATTAAAGGGCTAGTGACTGGAAAGGTCAGGGTGTAGGCTATAGACGCTGCGAGGGTTCGCAATGGCGCATAATGGCGGACAGATCCGACGTCCAGCGCGAACACGGGCACGGGAGGGCGTGCTAAAGGGGGAGGACGAAATTTACCACCTGCAGCTGGACAAGCGGACACGTAATTAAGCCGAGCAGATAAACACGCAATTACCTCGGCGACGACGAGAACGAGGACTCCGCGCGACCGGTCGAAGTTGCTGGAATTGCAGCGCGGCAAAGAAAAACAGATCGTTCCTCCAACGGGGGGGGGGGGGGGGCGATGGAGGTCGATCGATTTGCAAATTTGACGATCGTTAGTTACGCGTTCAATTCCATTTGTTGACTCGACTGCCTCTGAGCACCAGGCTGGGGTTTTTCCGTTTAAATACACCGAACATTTGGCGAACCTTTTAGAAGTCCACAATACTAAACCCTGCGCTGTGGCAACGCGATAAACAACGTTGAAATCGCTGGAAGTTTCATAACCGTACCACCGAAGCCGTCTTTTTCTCCTCGACGAAATGATCGATGTTTCAGCGATGTTATTTAAAAAAAAAAAGGTCTCCTTCTAAATGATTTATAACCTTCCCTTCTCACATCCCCAGCAGAAATATCGTTATTTCAACGCGTTATCTCTGGCGTGGTATCAGGCATGGCAGGGAACTGAAAATCCAAGAGTTAGTTAGAAACGATCTTCACGAGCGACGGGGAGCTGCCGGGGCGCAGAAAGGATTGCAGATTCACGCTGTGCGCATTTTTCCGCGGACTCCAGCTCGGCCGAGTTTTTTGTGGCCCCCGCAGTTTAAAGGGTAGAGTCACCGCGTCACCTCGCTAACGACTGGCCGTAATTTTTCACGAGGATTCGCGCAAACAAGGGAAATAGAAATTTGGAGAAGCTGGGGCGGGTCGTTTTACGTGCCGAAACTCTGGAAACGCGCTTGCACGGCGTACAGGGTGGCAAGCAAATTTTCAAGCGATCGTAAAGTTCCGCCGATAAGTGACGTATTCGATGTAAACTCGCCGCATTTACAGTTTGCCCCGCGCTATCAGCTCGTAAACCGACGAGCAGGGTCGTTTAACGTTCCCGCGACCGATGGAGTTGCGTGGCAAATAATTCGGGCCTTCGTCTTACGGGCACAGATCCGCGCGTAATTCCCTCCTCGTGTTAGGACGGTCCGTCATCGTCTTGTCACGTTGACAGCGACGTCCAGGAGCATTCTTGCTCGATCCCGAGTAAGTGGTAACAGCGACACGGTGCTTACGGGGCCGATGTCCCGGAAAAGCCGGGCGCCGGACAATGCCAGTCACGTGCTCGACAAGTGGAATAATAATTTCGAATGGCGAGGAGCTCGATAGCACTATTTATTCTCGTGCCTCCCGTCCGATGGTTTAGATAACCATTGCAGTGGCTGGTATCCGCTAACAAGTCTCATTAGGTACCCTCGCGATGTCTGCAAGTCAATATTTTCATTCTCAATCGTCCGGTTCTCTATCCCGTCGCTACTTTGTATCGCGGCAGCCGCCTATTAAGGCGGCGCTGAATGAATTCGTTCCCCGAAGAATCATCGACTCGCGACGTCCTGACGAGGCAGTTCGCCAATGTCACGTATCCCGTGCCGCGCCACCTTCGCGAACGAAATTTAACGCCAGGGCGGCGCGACGTGGGCCATAAATTTACACGGTCTATTTTTAATATCTTCCGGTACGTACTCCCACGGCTTTAACGCGTACCCTCTCCCGTAGGAAATATAAGTGGGGGACAGGTCGGTGAAAGGAGCCGCGAGAAGCGGCAGATTCAGCAGGAAAGAACGTTCGCCGGAGGAATTTTCGTCTAGCGTCGCGCAGATGCCGAAAAGGCCAGACAGTTATCGGATGATAACTTTCTGCAGCATCGCCGACGGAAACGGGGGGGGGGGGGGGAGCTGGGAGGGTGGCGATAATAACCGTAGGAGGCAAGAGACGTCGTTAAACGGTGGCACGGCCGGGCATAAATCTTGGGAAAAACACGCGTGGCAAAATTGCCACGGGCCAACGTTGCTCTCGGAAAATATGTATCACCTTCCTCCGCTACCCCTTTCTCGCGTCCCTCCACCACCTCGGCGCCTCGCGCCCGTCTGTTCCCGTTGCCTCTTTTTTGTCCCGCGTTCTTCGTAGTTTTCGAAACTGCAGAGAGAGAATCGCACGCCTCTTATGCTCCCCAAGATCCACAGAAATTTCGCGGCATCGAATTCCCGAAGCAGCGCACGGAATCACGCGATTCCTTTTCAAATTGCCTGCTCGGGCTACCGTTATTCCCGTTATTTGTCTGCCCGGGCCCCTTCGGAGCGGCTCCTCTGTGCGCTCGATGGGGCGCAATGTCGAGGAAATTGCGAAGAAAATCGAGGCAAACCGGTGTATCAGGAAGGAGCGCACGATCGCGCGCACCCCTGGATGTACTTTCGATTCCCTTGGTCTTCTCGTACATAAATAATCCAGACCACCAGCGTGTTGTTCATCCTCGTCTGACGCAACGCCAGCTACTATCGACGTCTTAATTATCAATTAGCCGTGTAGCGGGCGCAAGGAAGCCGCGAGGGGGAGGAGAGACGACGCCGAGAGCCGCGCTCGAAATTCGAGAGCTCGATAAATCGCGGGCACTTGCTCCGTCTCTTTCGTCCGGTGCAGGCTCCTTCTCGGAGCGCACGCTGCCTGGCATATGGAGGAGGTACTGCAATGCAGTTGCTCGCCGCTGAGCCTGCCGGGTATTCAGGCATAGCCAGGCACGAGAGTCAGCCACGAGTCAGACGCGCAGGGAACCAGCCAAGGTGTATACAGGGTGGTTCTGGAAACCGTGCGGCGCTATATCTCTCCTTTCCACGCGTAGCTTCAGGAATCTGATAGAAAGGAATATGCACCGCGCTGTTTTCACTGGTGGGTACCGCATCGACACATGTGGAAACTACAGCTGCGTTGCTCTTTAATAGTTTATTTTCGGAACATAAATACTCTAAGGCTACTGTACACTGCTCTCATTAGGCCGCACGTTGAATTTGCGTCGTCTATCTGGGATCCTAGGCATCGGAGGTAGGTACATAAGTTTGATTGAGAGGGTACAGCATAAATTTTTAAGATTCGCTGCTTGGCTGCTCGGTAATCCCTTGTCAACGAGAGATCGCGACTACGGCCCTCTTCTTAGTAGACTAAATTTAATGTCCTTGGAAAACAGAAGGTTACTGGCAAATTTATTATTTCTGCACGAGGTAATGAGCAGCCAAATTGACTGCTCGGATCTGCTAGCGAGATTAAGTTTAATGCGCCCATGGTCGATCTTAGAAGTCGTCCGCTATTTGATACTAGATGCCTTCGTACAGTAATTATACGGCAGACCCTATCAACCGCGGTATGCGCCAGTTCAACGTACAATTCGGTGATGCGGATCCCTTTGTGATTTCCTCAAATGTTTTCGGCTACGCGTTGTCGATTGCGAAATGTTTAGCTGAGGTGTAAATGTGTCAGACTCCAATTAAGTTTTGTCATTTTTGTAATTAATGCGATCACTCCGTGAAATGAATAAAATAAAAATACTTCCGCGATGAATCAAGCTAACTTGTTTCCTGGATGCCGGAATGTAGGTCGCGCTAGAGAAGCCTGGATTTCTTTAGGTACTTAGGTTTGTAGTCGGTAAAGTGTCTTTCCCGATTCTCTTTCTGAACGGTTTTCTTAAAGAGTGGAGAAGATCGATGCGTAGTCAGACATATAGACAGTAAAGTGTTCGCGTTGTAAAGGCGTTTGACATTACTGCTGAATAAAAGTTGTATATTTCATAATGTCGCACCCTGTAGAACGTGCTGAAGTGGAACAGGTAGACCAGTCAATAGCGTAGACTTTCGTTGAACTTTGATTCCTCTCCCCGTGGCTTACTCGATCCACCATCGTGAGGTATTTAACGCTTTCGTCGTTGTTCGAGGAATTGGTGCAAGGGAATCTACTGTGTCGGGGAGGGGAGCGTGTCCTCTGCGCGACTGTTCGGCTAGATTCTCTTTAATTGAGAAAAGAAGGGTGGCGCAGAAGGCGCAGCAAGCCTCCAGAGGCTACGCCAGTGAGTTTGACCTGGCGTGTCGTAGCGTCGGTTGTTTTTAAAGTGGCCACTCCACGACATCGCGACCACTTGCGCCGCTACTAATACCGATACTTCCACCCTTCGGGTTCCTTTAATTACGGAATCGTAGTGGCGATAATTACGGAACGGTCGATTCCACGAAAGTGGGTCCCCTTTGACGCGTTCCTCGGCTGCTTTTCGAGCGATTGTTCGAAGGTAATCGCGGTCACTCGTGTTTGACGACACCCATTTGCTATTCCGGCGGAATTGCCCCACTGTTGGATGCTTTACGTACATTACGCTGACCTTCCGTGTAACCATATTTCCTTTACCGCCGAAAATTCTAATAGTTCGCTATTTCGGGCGATTCTCAAAAGCTCTCGCAAGCCCTTGGTTGAATAAACTCGTCGATATCTCATCCGAGATTCACGAGGGCCGCATCGTCGCTCGATGATGTTTTCATTAATCTCGCGTCAGTGGAAGGACATGGAAAATACACTCTACGCCAGTGTTGGCGAGACGGGGGGTGGCCGTAGCGTGGTGCGTCGGCCGTTTTTAAGGCGGCTTTTAATATTGCACACGCGGCAGAACGCTCGAAACGGAGCGTTCGAAGCGGGTCGTGACAAGGTTCAACGGCGAGCCGCGGGCTACGACTCCCCCGCGATAAGACACGACTTAAATCTACAATTCTTCGAGCCACCCTCCTTACGAGCCTCTGGCGACACACACGGCCACGTGCGCCGGCTCCAGCTTGCCTGCAGATCCACCCACACTCGCCGTGCACGCTACGTACACGTATGCACCCGAGCATTGGCGTATAATCCGTTGCCAAAACCTTCTTTGTGGGTTAGAATAGTCGGGATATCGGAAATTCGCTGTTCATCTAGAAATATAAAACGGTCTGGAAACTCGTTAGAAACCCTGATGCGGGGATTGCGTTGCGAGACGTGTATGATTTGTTCCTCGAAGGGTATCGCGCACCGCGAGGTAGGGCAGATTTTATTTATTGATAAAAATTCAATTATATAGGTAGTTCATGATATTGATTCCTACTCCTACTTAATTGTTCTTTTGTCAAATCATGATTTGTAATAAATAATATTTTTGTAAAGTACGAAATTGCAAATCGAAAGCGACACTCTCGAACAAGCATGCAGCAGGTATTATATATATATATATATTTTCAAGTAGAAATCAAATAGATATCATAAAAGGTTTGCCATCTGATCACAGAATTACCAAATAAATAACGAATAGTTTCGTACAGTATCAAAAAAGTATCGATAATTTCTTAAGGTATCAAACGAGTATCAATAATTTCATAACGTATCAAACGAATATCGATACTTTCGGGAAGTATCAAACCGGTTTTGATTCGGTATATTATTGATATGGTATCGGTTGAAGAAGAATCGGTATCGATAATTGATACCAAGTACCTAAAATTTCGATGCGTATCGATATTTCCTATTGAGTACTTTGGTATCGAATTGATTGAATATAATCAATAGTATTGGTATCAGTCCCGTCACTAGTCCCATTCATAAATATGCCAACACAATTGAAAATCTAATCTCTACAGTTACAATATTAAACAAAAGGTTATCTAACATATGTCTTATTGTTCCTGACTAAATATCAGTCCAGATATAATAATAAAGAAATCAGTCATTGGTAACAGCACTCGGCAAAACGTTTCGAAAAAACATAAAAAGTTTTACTTTGAAGCACGGAAAAATTCAAACGTGTGTCACTGGCATCTCTGAAATGGCAGCGACTTGCAGTTAAATAATTGCAATGTCCTTTTCAATACGTGTCCCTTTCATCCCACCTCTCCCCTACTGAAACAAGGCGACAAGTGACAGGGTGCACGTAAAGGTTCGGTATAACGCGGGAGAAAAGCACACGAGCACAACCCCCTGTCGCCAGCATATCAGAGCGTTCTTTATTAAAAATATTACTCTGCCAATCGCGTTACAACGCCGTTGGGTGGCTGGCACACCGTAAACATTGCGGACGATGCAAACAGGTGGCTCAATATCGGGCGTGTTTGCAACTGGATTAGCAATTCCGTTGGATACTTTATTCCCAGATACCTCTTCGCGCTGAGAATATGCAGAACGAAACGAAACAGCAAGATTCGTCTCTCTTTAAAAACAGGCAGCTGAACGCAAAATTAACTATTTACTACACAGCAATAAGTACCAATCCATAGATCGAGATTCATTTGTTTTTTGCAGCAAGCACGGTTGAGTACTCGCGTTAAAACCTACCACAATTTTTATAACCAGTTATTTCACTCTCTGAAAAGAATGCTCATTGGTTACTGTTTCCGAATCGATCATTTCGGGGCTGGATTGAACGCACCGCGACGGTACATTGCCATATTCCTTCTGCCGCTGGCGTTTCTCGGTGTAACGTGCGTAATGCCTGCAAACGCGATCAAACGGGAGCGAGAAAGCTTAGCCCGGGAAGCAATTCGATCACTCGTTAATATCGCGATAGCGGGTGCAGGTGCAGCAAGTGCTCATAGAGGGCGAGAGGGAGAGGAGCGTGTGCCAGTGACACGGAACTTCTCTAGGGATAGAGGCACACGAATGGCCCGGCACACACACACGTGTGCTTAGGGGATCGATTCTCGTGTAGAGGCCGTTGCGAAGAGAGCCGAAACGACATCCAGTTACGCCCGGACGGATTCGGACAACGCGGTGCGTTCGACAATCGATCTTTTGATCGATCGTCCGTAGAAATGCGTGCGCTTAATCCCGATCATCGGGCCGAACCACGCTGACCGAAAGTGGAGCGAACCATTCTGGTCCTTCAGCGGTAGAACGTGGCAACACACGCCTATTTCACACCGAATCCTTGGCAAGTAATTACAATTTTATCTCACCTTTCCACCTCATGCCGTCTCTACTTGGGAAATAAGTTTGCAACGTTTCTGACACCAGCAGTATTCTAATAAACCACGACCGAGAACAAGATCCACGTTGCTTTCGAGATGATTTCGGGGTGATTTAGAAAATGCAGCATCGATCGAATCGAAACGTTTCCAGCCGCATAAGAGGCTACGCCGTCGACAATGTGCAATACGCCCCATGTTCGGGCTAGCTCTGATTAGTCCTTTGTCAATTGGTGGGATGGGGCAATATTGGTTGGTCGTGGCGTCCGTTCGTCGTGATAACACGAAGACTCGCTGGCGGGGCTATTTGCAACAGCATTTCGACCAATTCGCAGGAAATCCATACTCGTGTTTCCAAGGGCGGACATAGCGCTGGGCATGGCACGGTTTAAAGGAGTCCTCTATCAAGGCAACGTCTCGTTTAACGTCCAAGCTTCGTGCCAAATGGGGAAGAAGGGAATAGGGGGAGAAAAAGAAAAGTTGGAACGTGACGGCGCCCCCCTGGTACACCGATACGCCAGGTAAACAAGTGGTACGCGCGTTAATGCGGAGTTGCTTTAATTCGATTTGCAATTCATCGATAATCGATAATCGGAGAGGCTTTTGTAAATTGATGCGGTAAAGTGAGGCGACGCGAGTGCAAAGCTCGCGCAGAACGAGTGCTCCATTGATTCTACGCGATCGAACCTGGTCGAAGATGCATCGGTATTCCACAAATCAACGTCCACGTTTTAATTGCTGCCCCCCTCCCCCCCTGGGGGTTGGAGCGAGATTTCGACCGTCCCGCCCCTTTCTAGACAAGACAATTAAAATGCAACGATTAAGGATTCGTCGTTACTGCAGGCACCACTTCTTCTGGTAACCACGGGAACAGCATTCCGAGCATCGGCAACGAAACAAGCGAAAAAAAGGCACGGTCCTCCCTCGAAACGAAGGGCGAGAGTAAATAATCGTTAAGCGTGCCCTCGACGATGCAAATCCCTCTCCCTATTATTCTCGCCCCGAGAGTTATAGAAACGACAGTTCCCATCGAACGGGGGACACCGAAAAGCTTTCGTTAGAAACTTTTCCATTTGCATTCCGGGGCGGGGGAGACAAAGGGCTGTACCCGGAAGAAAAATTCGCGTCCAGAAAGAAGCACGAGCTTGCGCAGGGCAAAGGATCAAAGGATGCCTCTGTGCATCGACATCCTTGCGGAACGATTGGCAATCCTCGGCGTAGGAAAGCAACATAGGAAAGCTCAGCGTCGAATCTGTCGTCGCGTGGGAAACTGGGTGAACGCTGCGCATTAATTATTCCAAACAATTTCGGAGGTATGATCGCGACACCGGAACGGAAATCTTTGAGACCCTGAATTTGACAGAGAACGGGCCTCTTCTCGAGGAAGTAAAAATCTCCGAGAATCGGAAGTTAATCGAATATCTCGAGACTTGAATCTACGGGTCGAAGGAATTTAAGTAGTGAGAGTGAACGATTGGAGCGCCATAGGGCGCGTTTAGCGAGAACGCGGTATCTTCGCGAAGCTATCGCCTGGTCGGTAGAAAAAGAGAATTCATCGGGCACTCCCCGCGGAAATCGAAGTGGATCACCGCGAAAGCTGCGAGCCTTAACCCGATTTGCGGATGGAAGCTTCGCCCGGGACGAGAGGAGATCCCTTTTCTTCCTCGCTATACGGCTATATATTACCCCGCTAACCGAGCTGGAAAACCCTCGAAATAACTCGGCGGAATCGTGGGAGAGGAGCTCGGTGGATCGAACTGGAAAAGAAGAGCCGATATCTCGATTAAACGATTGCCCTGTCGTCTCGTCGTCGACGACAACAACGAGATCCCGTCGTGCCGCCATATAGCTGCGGGATCGTTCCACCCGAGGACTGGTCCACCGTTTTCCCACGAGCTTACACGGTCTAAGAGGAATTCTGGGCGCCTTTCGGACGAGAATAACCCCTTCGCTAGTAATCGTTTCCACTAGAGTCGAGCCAGGTAACGGGGATACGGGCGGAGCATTAAATTGGACGAAACACAGGCATCATTGAATTCGTTCGGAATAGAAACTCAAGTTCCAAAGGGACGAAGACGGTATTCTTAGTCGCTGTGATTCACTCATAAGACGTCAAGAGTGTCGGGAAACCGATATCTCGTTAACAATGTAGCAACCGCTGGGTGGGCGTTCGTTCGGAAATTCGATCGGAGGATCGCTAATCCATTCGGCGGAAAGGGTCGCCTGGCAGATGCGTCGGCTGCCCTGAGAAGGTGAGCGCCAGTGATTCCCTCTTTACGGTGGAGTTTACATTTTCCCGCTGCCTTTCTGATGCAACCTCCCGCCGTTTCGTCGCGTGTTTGCACGGCGCATGTTTGTGCGAGTGTATACACGTCCCGCGGAAGGTAAACATAACCGCCCGGCACAAAGCAAACGGAGAAATGCTCGTGCAAATGTAAAATGGCCAACTTTTCTCGGAGCGAACTCGACGATTCCTTCCGTCTTCTGTTTTCCTTCTCTTTTCCACCTTTTAAGCCGACGCAGAACCACCCCATATTCCACCTTCTGTCTCTCACTCTCTCTCTCTCTCTCGCCCCCCCTATTTCTCTCTCTCTCTCTCTCTCTCTCTCTCCCTCTCGCACCAAGTCGACGACGTTTCTCTTATTTTTCAAGCCCCTTTCCCGACTTCTTCTTCATACCGTTTGCTAACGCGCGACTCTGAAAGCGACAAGATTTACCGGCTTCTCCCGGCGAACTCAAACGAAAATAAATCGAACAGCACGACGGATCGGCGCGTACACGCCGCCAAGGAGTTTGTAGAAGGGAAAATCAAAGGACTCTGATGAGAGAGAGAGAGAGGGGGTACAGGCGAATGATTTCTGCAGGTCTCTCGTTTGAAACGGATTGATCAGACACCTCGGAGTGTTTGCTCGCGACTAAGTAGGTACACTGTTCAGTCGGGTGCAGGCGAAACGTCGTTTCTTCGATCGCGTTTCAGAGTCGCGCGACTTTCGTGGGCCAGCCGTGTTCGTTAATCGACGCGACTACTACGCGAAGCTTTGAACGTCCCGAGCCCTCTTGAACTTGCCAACGCCGGGGGCTCGCTGTATTCTCAACAGTATCAGGGATTCCCAGACCGGCGAAGAGCCATCGAATAATTAAGAGATCGATCGTTGCCGAGGCTGCTGGCTGCTACCTCTGTCCATCCATTCGCGATCCTCCCGAGTGTAACGACCAGATTTCCTCCGGGCGATCTTAAATTCGGGATGCGTCGACGCGGAATCAGACGGAACTTAAATCCCCGGCCCCTCCCGCGGGAGTTCACGACGCGGGGCACATGCACGCCGGCTTCCAACCCTCGTCTCGCCTCGTGCTCCCTCCCGCCGTCGCCTTTTGTCGTCTCGAGGCTCCGAGCAACTTGGAACGCCAAGTGGAAACAATTTAGCAACGCAGTGACCATGTCAAAGGCGAACTACAAGCTACTCCATGTAACCCGCCGATATTCGGCGTGCGAGAAATTTTTGAACGTTTGAAATGGGTGGGAAAATCAGTGACGGTAGGTTCCTATGCCGAAGTGGAAGTAAGGAAGTCCCGAGTCTTTATTCTCCCGTTGTTTCTCCTTAAATGTAGGTTCCTAGAGGCGTCCACCTGCCTTGGAGCAGCCTGTAGTTACGAAGACCGTGGCTCGTGTAATCTCGCTTCGATAAGCAGGGTGCGTGACGGTGGCTGCATACGAGGTTTCTTTTCGTTGCGCCGCTCTCTCGCGGCAGTCGACACGCCTTCCCCTGGAATTCACTTTGCTCCTTGTTCGAGGGATGAAATCAAAGGGAACGCGATGTACTCGGAATCGTGTTTGCCTGCCGGTGATTGGCGCAGTGCTTTCTCTCGGAAAAAGGTTATTCGGTTTACAGGGAACATTACTCGGGGCGCTGCAGTTTACTTCGATATTATTTATACGCCGACGTCGCGGAACGAACTTTGCGGCTCGGTGTCTTTTTGCCGCAAAGGGACTGGGGAATCTCGTTTCTCGCGGTATCGATGGAGAGGTACGTACATCCGGTAGAAAACAGATGAAGCAGAGCGTCGAGGGACTCAGGCGAGATTCATGCAGGCGTTCAGAATGCTTCTGGACTGTACGCGTACTGCTGCACCTCCCTATGCTCCGCGACTGTTCGACAATTCACTTTCCAGTCGACTGAACCTCCTGGCAATATTTACAGTCCGAGCACTAGGATACGATACTCCCCAAGAAAGCACAGCTCCAGGATATCCCGCGGTACAATGTTTGCGTTGCGATTACACGATTGTCGAATCATCTTTGATCGAAGAGTACCGGCAACTGCTCGTCGTAAAGCTGTTCTATGGTTTATTCAGTCAAGTTTCGTTCGAAGTACGTAATGCAACCTTTCAGATCAGGCTATGGAATCGAGCTTCCACGAGTAGAATTTTCCATCGTTTTCATTCCGAGGAAAAATAATGCTACCGAAGGTCTCCTAGAGTCGATGCACGATCACACGCGACACCTGAAATATCGCGACACCCCCTTTTCACCCTGATTATTCGCGCAGAGCCGCTCACCTTCCAGTCCACTGAACTTCGTCGCACTGTTTGGGACACGACTGTTCCAAGGCTCCTATTTGTTCCGAAATTCCCCGCGGGAAAATCCTTCCCGAACTATGCGCGTCGATTGCACCGACGTATCTAGGCTCTCATCCCACCCCCTGTATTTATCCAATTTTCAGCAGACTTCAGAAGTTGCTCTCGAAATTCGCGAATAGACAGCTCCGAATCTCTATCATCGAAATCTCTATTCCTTCGTCGCTTACTTATTTGCTTCACACTCGAAGAGAATACTCAACGACCGCGGCGTAGTGGAAATAGTATATCGCTTATTAAACCTATACCTACCTCGGGCCTCGACGAAACTCATCAATTATTCCGCTCCCTTTTACGAGAGCTACCCGCTCAAGGTCATCCACATCCTTCCGAGCATACCTGCTTGAGCATACTAAAACCATCTGTCGGTGTGAATCGATCGACTGCACTTACTCGCGACGCCCTGTCCATTCGGATGATGCAACCCACGGCGGCTTAAGAGGGCCGGGAATACGAAAGGAAGATCAGGCGTGTGTTTTGAAATATTTAGCGGGAGTCGGGCGACGATGCATCGATCGACTCCAGACGCCAGTCTGAATTATCGGGAACGAGGTCGTGCGGGAAATCGATAGTCGTTCATTGCCAAGTTATTTTTTCCCCCGCCCGGAGTGCGCGCACCTTTCGTTCGCGCGGGGATGAAGGAACTCGTAACCGAGCGTGAATGCTCTTAAAATGAAACTTTAACCGACGTTCCCCGCCGCCGTGTCAAAAGTCGCGAGTACCGAAGTCAGCCGGCCGCTGGACATAATATATTTTCGCGCGATTTAATTCGTAGGAATGACGAAACGCTTTCAGCGTCGCTTAAGCGAAATTCCTTGAATAAACTGAGAGAAGAGATGGCTGGGGGGAATACAAAATAGAGTTTTAACTTAAGAAAGCGGATAGAATTTAAATTCCTCTAACAAAAGGCTTGGAGAACGGAAGCGCAATATGTGGCAATTTACGATTCCAAAGTTGCGGAATAAATTCCACGCCCTCGGCGGGCAGATTTTCGAATCAAACTTTACGTACCTTCTTCGCCTCGGAGTCTCCCCCGTGTTTTTCACCAAGAATTATCCAAGTGCGAATTAGAGGCTCTCCCAAAGCCCTTCCGTGTATACAGCGGCTCGCATTAATATTCGGACACTTTTTAAAATCGCATAACTTTTTTTGAGTCGGTCCAAACAACTTGAGTTTCTTTGAGAAGCTAGAAGGATTAGTTTGCTAACTGACGCGTTTCGTCGTTTTGAAAAAAAAATATATTTGGTTGGAATAGCGAAGAGAATAATAAAGGTCGATTTTTAAACTTTTTTTTGTGAGCTTGTAATGAAAATGCAAAAAACCCGTTTGTAGATTCGCGAAAATTCCCGAAATCAGCGATTTTCGACCTTATTCTGCGATCTTTAAACGTTTGTAGCTCGGAGCAACGTTAACCGATTTTGATGAAATTTACAAACGGTTTTTTTTTAAATTTTCATTACAAGCTCACAAAAAAAAGTTTAAAAATCGACCTTTACTATTCTCTTCGCCATTCCAACCAAATACATTTTTTTTTCAAAACGACGAAACGCGTCAGTTAGCAAACTAATCCTTCTAGCTTCTCAAAAAAACTCAAGTTGTTTGGACGGATTCTAAAAAAGTTATGCTGTATTTCTCGGGGTCACCCGTTCGCTTCCCGTTCACTCACGGCTTAACGACGTAAATTCCCTTGGCGAAGTTAAAAGAAACAAGGTATCTTTCAAAAATTACATACCTCCCTTCGTTCGCGAAAGAGAAGATTTTCCGCCCGCGGTATTCTGGATATTCACCCTGTCTCACTGAAGGTGCGGGGACATTATAATTAAAAGTCGTGCCTCCGTTCGATCGTCGAATCGCGATGCTTGTCTTTCCTTTGATCCCCTTTCGTAAGCACCGAATTGGTTTACCCGCGGCAATTCTTTCGCGCGAGATTCTCCAGGCTTTCGTTTATCCTTTATCCTCGCGCGGAAGGCGCACAAATTTCGCATTGGAAACTGCTGGGGGCGACGCGAAGTTGCGGGAACCTCGAGGAACGGTTTCGTGGGGAAACGTACGTTCAGCAATCGACGCGCGGGAACGGCCGAGGTGGCTGATTTACATGCTCGCCGTGGTTAACCTTAGCGCGGTGAAAGGGGGGTGAAAAAGTTAACGGGCGACAGGGGAGCGCAGGGGCAGGGTAAAATAAAGAATCGCCATCGAAGTTGCCGCGGTCGGTTCGTCGGTCGGCTGCGGTGTCCCGAGTTTTTGGATGGAAAACTGCGGTCCCGCGGGCGAGCCCCGCTATAAAGTATAACTGTTTAAAGTAGACGGGACAAGCGACCGCGTTCACGGGGCCGCGTTGCAGCCAGAAATAGCTGCGGCTCCTATTCTCAATATTGCACAATGCAATTTCCATCGTGTACACGCGACCCACGGGCCGTGGCTATGCAATCGCCTCCGTTCTCTCCCTCTACACCTCTGTACCCTGTGAGAACGTGTTTCTTCCCCCGTTCGGCGTTCGGAAGAAAATATCACGCCAACACCCCCCTCGACACCCCGCCGTTCGGCCAGATTTTACATTCCTGTTTCGCCGGGGTAAATTATTTCGCGCCGCCCCACAGTGGGGAAACCTCGCGATTTTATGGCCAAAACTACAGAAATGAAATTATGGAATTTTTAGAAACTTAATACAAATGTCAATTGAAGAACAATATCCATTTTCGTGGTCAAAACCTGAAAACTTATTTTTAATATATCTAATATGTTTAAAAAGGGGTTCCCTTCCTTAGCAAAAACACCAGGTTGATTCGTCTGAAGATAGGGATTTTATTAGTTATTATTTACGTAAGTAATTATTGAAATCGCGAAATTTCCCCACTGTGCGCCCCGCGTAAAGCGTTTAACGTCCTCGCCTTTCCCCCGGAAATCGCGTCGCGTTCTCTCGTTTATTGGGGTGCATGTTAACCCCTCCGCGCGGCTATCATCGAGGAACCTTTCTCTGGCTGCTGGATAATTCTTAGGAGAAGGTGGAACGAACGGAAGAATGGGGAATGGCGATTAAATTTTAATGTAGAGAGCAAGGTGTTATTGGCACCCCCAGTGCTCCTCCTCCAAGGGATTCGACGCGAGAAAGAAATGAAACAGTCTGTACAAATGTACCTGTGTATCCTGGAGACTAAGTTTATTCTACGGGACTGTTTAATCCGGCACTCTAATTTTAACCGTTTGCTCTGCACACACTTTTTGTGCTTTCTCGCGCACCCTTTGCGCTTTAGCTTCTCCTTGGCTCTTTGACCCTGCGAGTCTTTAACGCTCTCCCATCGACCTTCTCGCGTTATGCTCTGATTCTCGGCCACGGATTCCCCCGACGTTTCTCTTCGCGTTTCGTCCCCTCGTTGACTGCCTGCCATTAAACCGCGAAATGAAACTATGAAGCACGTCGGTGGTAAAGTTCTCTGGATGGTATACCTACTCTCTTTGTCCCGCAGATTAATGCGATCGCCGTCAAATAGCTCGCCGGTCCATCGACGAATCGGGCCGAGAGCAAGATCGAGTCGCACTGAAATCTCGTTTCCGTTTTCACGGTCGTTCGTGACCGTCGCGTTTCTTTCTCTCTCTCGAAGAAGAAGAAGAAGAAGAAAAAGAAGAAAGGAGGAGAGCTAAGGCAAGACCACCGCGAAGAAACTCAATTTGTCGAGATGGGGTGCTCTTCCTTGGACCTTTTTCATTCCCACTCGATCCCCGTCCACCACTTCGCTCGCCCTTCTATTTCCGTCACGATTACGGGACACAAGTCTATCACGATGCATAATGCGCGCGGCAGCTGTACCCTCCGGTACTCGGAGTACTCTCACCTTTATCCCGCCTCGCAGCAATTTCCCTACCTGATGTGTTCCCAGGTGAATGATGCATTTTCTTTGGTTCTCGGCGGCCTTAATCAACCCCCGAAGCTTACTTCAGCTTATTAGGTTTAGAGCAAGTTCCCAGTGCACGTACGAGTTCATATTCTCCCGATTGATCGCCGCTTGGCGCAGGAAGCTCGATCGGAATTCAATCGAACGGTTGTCTTCCAAGCGGCGCGTTAAATATTCAAGTCGGTTAAACATTTATCCGCGAACGGCGGAAACTTCGCCGGTGACGATGCTCGCAATTTGCACGCCCGTCCCGACGCAGCTAGAAAACCGCCTCCGGTTAGATACACTTAATTATTTAAATCTACCCGCCCTCCGGCCCGTTATCGAGCCGCATCCACGGACAACGAATGCTATAAAGTTGCAAAACACCATGATATAAATTTAACGGCTAAAATAGAAAGTAAATGCCGGCCTTTTCTGCCCTCCGTCCTCTCTGCGCCGCTACCCCCCGGACCCTGTTACTCCCGCTCGCCACCGACGTAACTTATCGTCGCAGATACGGCGAGTTACCTTTAGTAACTAGCCTGCAAACTCACCGCCGCGTTAATCCTGTCTGGAAGTAGCCGGAGGCTGTGTCGCCTACTTTATACGCGATATCGTCCTGTCGTGACTTTGCACCTGGCGGTGCTCGCACGGCCACGAGCGAGGATAGAGGATGTCCTGTTTAATTATATGGACGGAGTGCCTTCGGGTCACCGTTCAGTTCGAGGAGAGCAAGCTTGAAAGAGGAGGAGATATTGAAAAAATCCTGGATGTATTCTATCAAAGCTTTCTTCCTTTGCTCGAAGCTGCCCCCCTCGCTGATTCGAGGAATGAGGAATTGCTCCCAGAAACGGTTACAATATCGTCAGATTCGGGTTACAGAACGGTAGGCGTGCCGCGGCAGAGCCGCTTTCCGTTCGAAATTTCCGCGCGAGTTTATCGTCACGATTTCCCCGGGGAGAATTAATTTATATCCCCACGGTTGCCACTTACCGATTCCAGAATCGCGCGACGAAGGCGTTTCGTGGCGCCCGAGAATAGTGAAAAATGACGACGGCGCGTTCCCGCGAAACGAGTGGCCCCTGCAATTTAGTTTGCATTATGGCGAGCATCAATCGTGGCCCGCGTTCGCGGGGAGATGAATGTTTAGAGCCGCGCGGGGCACTTTCCTCTTCGGGGCCGACACAGAGCGAACTGGCGTCGAGGTCACTCGAGTGGCTCGCGCTGGGAATCGTGTTACGATCCTCTGGGAAACTCGATCGTGACGTCTCTGGTCTCCTCTGTTACCTTGGTATCTGTCTTCGTTCTCTAATCCTGCAGCGTACACGGTAGAAACACTGAGACTTCGATTCAACATCGTGTCTGACTAATGCTGGTCGTACTACTGCGAGCATACTTCGCAGGCCACCCATTTCCTTGGCGACCAAGTGGTAACAATTTGCCCGATCAGTTGCGCAATTACGGTGCCTATAGCAGGTCGCGGAATCATCGACGATCCGACCTTGACATTCGGGGCCGTGCTTTGCCCCGGTCGCCGCTTAGGGCAAAGGTCGAAAATAGAAAAGCGGCCGCAGGATGCACGCGACTGCTCGCGACATAAATAGATGCTTAAGGAAGCCCTAGACGCACAGGTGTGGGTGCAGCTACGTGTCCCCTTATCGATTCCTTCGCTGGCAACACGTGTAACCCGGAGTTGGCGCGCGCACTAGCTCGTGCAGGTTCGTCCCTGTTGAACAGATTTACGCGTCCTTGAGCCCGGGCCGCCATTCAAACCCGCGGAAACGTCGAAGGGCCCTTACGTAACCGTCTTCGGAACGTCCACCTGCCCCACTTCTCCCTGCCTCCGAGAGTTTGCTTTTAATTATACCCGCAAGCCCGATAAAATTAGGCGTCGCACTTCGTCCCCGTCGACGACCACCAGGGTAAATATCATTAGAAGCGCGGTGCACGCTCGCAACTGGCGCTCCGTCTTACATCTGCCGGCCCTTCAGACGCCACTCGATCGTCGGCACCGCGCCTCCTACCTCCGGGGGAATAGGTCAGCCATAATGGAAACTCGCGGCTGCTTTGCACGCCTGCAACCGCTCGTCCGCCGCGGAAGCGTCTCCCAGCGACGGTTTTCTAAATTTCTAAGTAGCTCGTGCAAGTACCTCCATTTTTTCCTCTCGTGCACGCGTCCAAGTTTTAATTCCCTGTCAGTGAAAAAGAATGGGGGATGGAAGTTGGCGGCAGCGCCGGAAGGTAGCCAGGAAGTTTCACGGAGAAACTTTCGGATCCTCGACGTCGATGATTTCGCGACGCAGCGGGCAGGTGTCGTTTAATCATTCGACGGTATAAATATGGCGCTGCGCGGCAAGAGGCGGCGTGGTAGTATATTCGAGGACGAGTGGAAGGACTGTATTCGGGGTCCAGCAAAGGCGCCCTCCTTAGGTCATTTATTTCACAGCCGTCGGCTGATGGCGTTGGAATAGTATTGTTTACTTAAAGGCTTTATTTACATTTTTGGCTTTTAATTAAATTTTCAGCCGTTTCATTAAGGCCGCGTTTGAAAGTTTACTGCGAAGCGAAAGCCCTCTTCAAGAGCCCGGCAAAAGGAATATTTTTTTGCTGGCCCCCGTGGCGGAAGTTTCGCGTCTGAAGCCGAGCACGCGGGCTATGGATAGACTCTATTGGCAGAGAAACATTTTTCTTCTCTCTTTGCCCATTCATTCGCCCCTGTCCCTGTATTACTATTATTTCGTACCTTTCGCCGTTCCGTGGGCACCCTTCTCGCGTCTCGTTATGGCTCACCCATCGATCCCCAACGGTTCCCCGAAATGTCAACCGCAAGCTGAATTGCCGCGAAACCAAAGGCACTTTGCCTTTCCCAGAAACGATCGATGCGATTGCTCGAAGAACGGCAATGTCGTCTCCGCCGATGCGCTTACAGTGTACTTTGTTAGGGACTCGGAGCTTTGTCCATCTGGCTTGCGTGATACAAAGTCGCTACGCCTTTGAACTCCGCCAGTCCCGTTCCGCGCGAGCCAATAATCTCTATTTTCTCCTCGAGTTTGCAACCCCGTTGTTAACTTTCGCATTACGATCACCCGGTGTTTACCCATTTCTTGCCAAGCATTCGTTGCATCGATTTTCTAACGATTCTCTTGGAAACAGATGCGGATGTTCACGAGGGTTTCGCGCAAACAGCTCGATACTCGAAATATCTCGATTATACCCGTCGTTCATCCATGGATTTGTGCTCACCGCAAAACCAAATTTTTAAAAATGCTTCTTGGATGTCGCTTGTTATTTTATTATAAACTTAAATATTTTTCTACGAAAAAATTACCAAATGTTCTTTAAATGTTGCTCTTTTAAGCGCAAAAAGTTTTGTAAAAATATACGCTGCCGCTTCTTCAAAAAAAATTCACAAATATTCGCCTCTATTCGGCCGCCTGACTAGGTATAACCCCTTAACCGGTCAAGAATCCTACTACCCTTGGTTTCCAACCGAGCATACCCGTTCCGACATCTTCTCCCGAGTATTCGGAGGCCATCGGACGACAACAGCGAAGGACGACCAAGGTACACCGCGAGATTCTCAGGGAGAATCTCGATCCAGGCACCTTCCACAACAGATACGACTAAAATCTGATAAGAATACCGATGATGAGCGTTTTTCGAACGCAACCACGGCGACTTCGTCGATTAGTCGCGTTCCTTTCGAGACACATTATCGAAATCTCCCGGGTCCACAGTATATCACCCCAGCTTTCATCATTTTTTACCGCGTCATCGGCTGTCCGGTCTGTTAAGAATGGTATATTGCGGCGGTATCGCTGACTGAGTAAACTGCATTGTTGTCGAGGCTAGGCGGGCTGTCCGGGCCGACGCTGCTAATCGAATGATCGATTAATCGATCGATCAATCACCCCGTCGTTTTCGGCCGGCGTAATATCGGCTCGTTGTTTTTAAATCCGAAACTTCTGTACGAGCGAAACGAGACGGTGTTCACGAGTGTGAGCCAAAATTGAAATGGTGGTTCAGTGAATGAACATTGGATAAATCGTCCATTTCAGTAATATCGATTACGACGCGGAATTATATATGAGAAGCGTTATTAATAATTCCTTTCTGTATAGCAACCTGGTGACGTATAAAGGAAGCTGTTTACCGCGTAAAGCATCGCAGTAATCTGCTGCAGTGTATTCCCCGTAGAATCGAAGCCCCTGATCGAGACAGATCGCGCATCGCATCGCGTAAAACAGACTGGGTAATAACTAAGGACCGCGAAGTGGCCGCGGAGGATACATTTCCATCGCGATGCGCCGCGAAATTCTCCTTGAAGCCTGCCATCGCGAGCGTGTATACGCGTCTCGGAATCTCCTGATCGACGATAGAGCCCGGCTTCCGGCCAATTTCGCCGCGGAACTTTGCAATCTGGCCCCGCGTCCGATGCATTTGCGATTTGATTTATTCTTCGCCCGCCGATACGGTTGGTCGGCGGATCGCGAAAGGGATTTGCCCTGCCGATTCCACGTCGTTTCTATGCGCGGCGACCGCGCGTCGCGGCAACGACGTCGTAACGATAAATTACGTGGATCCGCGTGTCTCATTTTAACGGCCCCGGCGGCGCGATAATTTTATCCGGGGCCCCGTTCCCGCGCGTATCCATATTTTACGCGGCACTTTGGAATCACCGTTGCACCACGCTGATTACGGCCACGCTGATTTGCCAGCGTTGATTGATCGACTGCGGCCCGTAATTCGATCAGCATAATGCACTTTCGATGGGCTCAGTCTTCAAATTCCATTAAAGACGACGGCACGATAGTATCGCAACCCTCTGGAGGGCGTTACGAACACTTCCAGGAAAGAAGCCGGCTATTGGGCTGCTCCGATGGGTCGTGAATGTCGATCAACGCGGCAGATTAATTCCCCGCTATTACGCGTGACGTAACGAGCAGCTTTGCGTGAGATTAATGTGCCCGGGAAGCTGAGACGTAACACTGATTTTCGGTGATGGTGTTTCTTCGATTGGTAGACCGCTCGGTAATGAAAGTACTCGAAGGATTGAACTCACTTTGCCGGTCCACGTATTTTACTCTGGGCTTAGACTCGATCAAATCGAAGATCAGCCGCTCTGACAGTCCCGCAATCCCTCCGAGACCGCGGCAGGCTCTTCGAGGAAAGAATTAAGGAGGAAACCAAGGGGGACTCGGCGGATTCCCGAATCCAGTCACGGTAGAAATTAATTTTCCGCCGACGAAACCACGGTGAATTTAGCGGCGGTAAGAAATCAGCCTGGATCGCACTAATCTTCTCTTCCTTTGCGCTCGTCACTGAAATTCAGGGGAGGAGTAACGAGTATCGTGCCTAGAACGAGTTTAAAAAATTCTACCGTAGAATCTGTACAGGTACAATAACGCGTGTCTTCGAAACAAACGACACGAAGGCGATAGCTCGTTTTTCTTCGAGGCTTTCCCTTCCATCGCATAATTGGCCATTACGATTCATCTTTCCGTTCCTCCGTTGGCTGACGCGCGAACACGTAGGAAACATGACAAATGGACAGAGCTACCCTCGCGATAGATGAAGATTAATGTTCTAATAAGGTCCCGTACCACTGATCATGAGCTGGTGGCTCCATTCCTCGATAATTGTCCACTTGGACGAGCCAACAGCTTCGGAACGCTCGTTGTTCATACCCAGCGAGACTTTCTGGGAGAATGTTGGTAGTATTGTTGGTAGTAATGTTCACAAGAGCGTACAGTGAACTCAATCCTTCTGTCTCCTGATTTCCTTTATCCTTTCACAATAGATTCTTCAACTATGATTCAGGTTCCAGTTAACTAGCCGGAAGAGCGTTGCAATTTATTATTTTTCCATCGTCGGGACTTTCAGAGCCGACGGGGTAACGAGGGTGTTAACCTTTTCCCGTATGCGCGAGCGTCGAATGGGAAACGACGTGGAAACGATTTTCGATTCCGACCCCGTAGCGACGATAAGAGATTAGAATAAGGAACGAACGCGATTCCAATGCAGTCGACATCCCAGCAATTTTTTACGAAACCGAGCGGCACGCCCGCGCCACCTCCGCTTCGGTATGATAGTCCATCGTCGTTAAAGGACTGGAGAGCGAGGGTGCGTTTTGAAAACTGATCATCCACCGAATTAACGGGCTCTCGAGAGTGCGCGTAATTACAGCCGCGTGCGATGCAACTCACGTATGAACGCGACGAAACGAACTGCCGGCGATGAAACCTTCCCTAACGAAGGACACGCGTTTTTGCGAGACGCCGGTCGCCTCTTCTCGCGCCCTCCCGTCGCTTCGGTCGTTGTCTCCCATCGAAATTCCGCACGGAACTACTCTGCAGAAGATACATGACGCGCGTCGCGGGGTCGTTATTAAAGCTCCCGGAAAAGTGGGTTGATCCCAGAGTCACTGGCTCTTTGTGCACGGCGCAGAGTTGGGCATTATTTAGATAAAAAATTTATTTAAATAACGATCGAATAAATGATACTTTATCTTTATTCGTTATTCGAGGCTCGAATAATCGAAGTTATCTTTATTCGAAGAGCAACGAATAAATAATTTTATTCGATGAGAATTTATTCGACGAATAAAGATAATTTTTTATTGGAAGAGAATTTATTCGACGAATAAAGATAATTTTTTTATTCGAAGGTTTTATTCGAATCTCGAATAACGAATAAAAATTATTTATCTTTTGTTCGTTATTTGAGATTTTTATTTAGATAAACTTTCGCCCAACTCTGGGTGATATTCTTAATAAACATCTGCGCATCAACGGTGTCATTAAATTGGCGACGAGAGACCTGGTTCGCTGTAAAGGTGCCCGGCTTGGCGAATGCAGGTCACTTCGAGTCGCCCCGTGCTCCATTGTGATGGTTGGTCGGTTCCGGAAGGAGATCGCGGAAAGTGGAGCGAGCAAGGGGGATCGCTGGGTTCGCGCGAGCCTTTCGTTGATGTCGACGCGTTTTGTTTAATAACTCCCGCGTCCGCTCGAGTTGAGCTGGCTGGCCGCCATGTGCTCCCTTCGCGTAATCGCGAATTTCGGGCAGCACGCGTGCACAGGTCCGCTCGCGTATCGGCGCGTTCTAATTTGCTGGCTACAGCTGGCCTCCTAGCCGCGTAATTTTCGCACGAACGTGGGCATCCTCTTTCTGCTCATGCGACCGCCGTGTGCCGCTGCAAATTTCGACGAATGCAAATCGGTCGGTTCCCTCGCGTCTCGTCCAGCCACGGACAGGACAGTTTCACTATGCGCAGGATTCCTTGATTAAGAAAGGAAGCTGGCCGCGGGATTCACGCACCGGTTAAATTTTTCGGGAATTCTACGAGGCAGTATGCGTGTTGATCGGAGTCTGTTGTCTGAATAATAGATCCCCGGGAGAATAAAATATTGCGCAGGCTGGTGAATAATGTAATAGTGCACATTGCTCGTGGAAAGAGCTGTAAATAAGGCAGAAGCTTAGCAGCTGAATAAGTGGTATTTCGTTTTCAAGGGCACCTTCTTTTGAAACTTGTTTATGTGTCAAGTGTTGCGAAACGTTCTTCAACATTTCACTGAGGAAGACGATTTAACCCTCGTTCCATCGTTTTTAAACACACAAGTAGGCATCTCTGGTCGAAAAATGACCCAGTTAACAGGTTAAACGTGACCAATTGATCCTCGGCTTAAAGTAGATTCGCCCGTGCAGGTCAGACGCAGCGACTCTGAAGTGGTAGCGGTCCCTCGAAAGTCAGACGCGCCGGGCCAAGTAGTATCGACCCGCACGCGATCAGCCATCGACTATTTTACAACCGTACCAGGTCAGGGGACGTCGAAAATAGGACTGTCTAATGGCGCTTAATAAACTATAATTAATGTTATAGTTTATTATTATAAGTCACGTCCGATGAGGAATAATAAGTTCAGACGTCACGGAACGCCGTTAAATCGACCGATATCAGCTCAAACCGTTCCTAAAATTGACACGTCGAGCGGGGCCGTTGGAAATCAGGGCTGGCGTAAGATTAATGTCACAGTGATGAACCGGTATCGAATGTCGCGTCTCCGAATGGGGAGTATCAAGAATTCAGAAGAATCGATGTCTAGCGGGTTGAGCGGCAGCATTCGTTAGCGTCCAGTCGCGGGGACGGTCACGGTGGCGACTCGTTCCTCTCGCTCGGCTGAACGTGTAAATATTTACCCTGTGCACGGCGGTAATTCGGTCGACAGAGGCTGGGAGCCAAGTATTCTCCAGGCGTGCTCCCCGAATAATCCACTTTTCCCCTGGCCAATTCGGTAGGAGTGAAAGATGGCAGGGGGAATCTGTTTCTCCTCGCGTCTTCTTCGCCGGCGCACGTAAGAAACAGATTAATGGATACAAATTCCGCGAGCGTGTTTACGGCTGCGGCGACCAGCTCCCCTCTATACGGGGCGGCGAATCGATAAGCGGAATTAAAAGTTAAGTCAATAAAGCGCAAGGCAACCGACCGATTCCGTGACGTAGCCATAAACTAAAGCCCCCGGAAGCGGTGGTAGTTATCGCTCACGGGGACGCTTGTCGCGACGCAAGGGTCGCGTGACTTTATTCCAGAAACGACATTGCTCCGCTATTGTAGCCCGCCCTGCGCTACGGCCATTCTCCGAGCTGTACAGGCGCGTGCATTCACAGCCCCGGGTCTATGGCTGCAGTGTAAAGACTGGCTTCGCCAGCGACCGACGGCGGACGTAATTTCGCTACGAGATTAATGCCCGTTAATTTAACGTGTATTAGACGATAAAGACGGAAATCGCCTGACAATCGCGCCAATTATTTGCATTCTACCCCCGCGGTGTCTGTCCCCGGGAATGTTTGCCTCCGACGCGACACATGTAGATCGGGGACAGCGGCGGGCGGATACATTGTGCTCGATCTACTTACGATCACGCGAAACTGGAGTGTGATTGAACGTATTGTCCCAGAAACGAGTAGCTTAACTGTCGGAGCTTATTCTCCTCACCTTTCCAAGTTATACACGACAATAAGTCGACACGATTAGCGTAGTTCCTTGGAGTAAACGGATACAGAAGGCAGCGACAGGAGGAATTGAATACAAGTAATGCTTGAAGCGGAGGCTACACTCGAGGGCGGAATTAAAGGAAGAGCCGGCGAAACGAAATTGGCTGGCGACGTACGACGATGGGTTCCTATAGATCGCCGAAGGGTAGCGGCCGAGGAGCGGATTGCCCGACGTCGTTAAGACACAATAAAATTGCACGGTGTAAAAAAAGGCCGCGGGGCCAGAGATTGCCACGAGCAATCGTTCTAATCAAGCCGGTCCCTCCCTTCTTTTCTCTATTTCCGCGTCTGGTTTCTTCGCGAGCGGCCAGCCCCGCGCTCCCAGCCCTGGACTCGTTCGATTTCGATTGAAACGCCACGATAACGAGCATAAATTTCGCCGACGTGGCGTGACTTTGTTCTGCTTGGCACTGAGACTCGCTTGAGACCGTGCCAAAATTTGCGGAAAATTTACACCGGACTTTTTTTCTCCCGGATCCCCCCAGAGACGGCTGATTTATTCCTCAGATAGACCGGCTCGAACGTATGCGCTCGAATCGATGCTCCGCGAGGTCGTTCGATTCGCGTTAGCCTCAAGGTGAAACCGTGGCTGTGGCATCGTCGGCGGTAAAAATCTACCTTAACCTTCGCTGATTTCCCGCAAGACCCGCGCCACAGACTTCGGCAGAAGTGGCGGCTACGTACAGGGTGTTTCAGTACGATTCAGCATTCCTCGCCGAAGCAAACCACGCGAACCGCGCGTCAGCTTAATCGTTAATTCTTCCGCGGCGGATATCTACTTTGCACTCTTAAAAGTTGCCCTCGGAAACTGCTAACTTTCTACCAGCGTTCAGCGATTCTCGAGTCGACAGAGGGGTAGGTAGGCTTCCGAGCAGCTCGGGAATGAAAAAACGACGGGGGATGGTGGAATCGCTATGGTCGTTCGTTGTCTTAATTTGCTCCGTGAGTCACGCTGCCACGTTGCATGATAATTACTCGGTAAACACTGATTACGCTACCACCGCGGCTGATTATACCGAGGAATCCGGAACCCGTTCTAACGGCCGCAACTCCCGGATTTTACGCCGCCCCGTCGCCCCGAGCCCGGCTGAAATCCCGACGAGCCGGTGAGCCGGAAGTGACGAGGGCGAATGGCCCCCGAGCACAGAGTATCCTCGCAGGATTCCGGGACACGTCGTTGCATTACCTGCCCGACCAATAATTACGCGCCACCTGCCAGGCTCATTCGGATTGCATACCGCCTGATCCGCCACGCGATTAAGTCGCGGACACGCGTGTCGCTTCCAAAGCACGCTTCGCGAGACACCGCCGCGCGGCGAATCCTGCTCAGCAATTGTGCATCCATGTTTAAACGACCTTTCCTCGGCCCGCCTCGGTCAAGTATCCGCTAAAATCGCGAATGTACTTCGAAAGGAACGCAGCGCTTCGCGTGTACTTCGGCAGCATATGGTCTCGTTAATTGCAACGACGTAGACCCAGAAGCTAGACAGTGGAGCGGAGGAAGATTTGGAACTCGGAGTTGGAAACTCGCGGCTCCCCTCCTCGCGTAAGTTGCTCGTTCCCACGATAAAGCTAAACGACGTCGAATGGAAGAAGGACAAAAGCTCGGCTGGCGGGACGGGGCAATTCAATCTCCGAGAGGATAGGGGAACGTCATCGAACGGCTGTTCCTTGCCGATTCTGAAGGCGTAATGGTATTAGTCGTATAGGCGGTGTCTGTCAGGGGTTTGGGGGCAGGGCTCGGGGAAAGGACGATTGCTCGTGGCCCGTAAAGGCCATCGGTTGCTATTGGGCCACCTTTGGCCTTAACCATACAGGCATCAGCCTCGCATTACTAGTCGCTCCGAGTTATCTGCGCTTCCCACGTTAGCCCGGCCGCGCAACGTCGCACGCCGTGGCCCACATTTCCCAGCACCTGCACTGCAGAATCCCGATAGTGCACGTATATGCACGTCGAACCGCCGCTTATGCGCTTTCTCGTGCGCCGCATTTCGACCTCCTCCCTTTTCTCCCACCCTCTCTACCCCGCCTCTCCCTCTGTCTATACCTTTATCGCCACCGACGATTTCCGTTCCGGCACTATCGATCTGCCCATACAGCCTAATTGAAGGATAAGTCGGCGTTAGCGAGGGTCCAAGTAGTCGAGACCTTGACTCCTCGCCCGCGTCGCGTGGTGGTTATCGGGGCGCGACGTCGATGAGATTCGCTTCGAGATTCCAGAGTTTCGCTGGTCGAATGCCAAGGATTGAGTTCGCCGAGTTCTATGGCGGTGCCGCGGCAAGGTGCGTCGGAAGAATAGCTGTGCGCGAGCACGAGGAACCTCGCGGAGGAGAGGCGGGATAATGCACGCGATATTCATGCGCAGCCGTTATTAAATTATTGTTATTGCGCCGGGCCGCAACACAGTGGAACAGCCGAAGTGACTCTAAGCTCTCCCGTCTGATTCGATCAACGTCGTCGAAGTCCAGAACAAACTTCCTTCAAACGGGCTCTCTCGAATGTCTGCCCGCGCCTGCGCCGCGCGCCCCAGAACGCCTCTAACCACTGCTAACTACTTGACATCGATCGACCTTAATTAAAGTCGGCACATTCGCAAAGTTTTGCCCGCCCCGGCGACGTGAGTCTGTATTTACGAATCGCCGTCTTGTAATTTTTTAATCGAACCGCGTTATCGGTGAACGTCAGTCGAACCCTCTACTGATCTACTATGACTATTATCGAGGAGACGATTGTAGGCAGAGCATCGAAGAAGAGCTCGGAGTTTCAGCGTGGAGCAATGGGTTTTTGCCCGCACCACGGAAAATTTCGACTGCTCCAGATTTTTTGTATTATTTGAATTTTATTTTTTTTATAAACGCAGATCAGTGAAATTTGTTTAGGGTAATTGTGAAAGAGATGCCGCACTGGGAGAGACACCGCACCTTCGGTATTTCAGGGTTATCGGTAATAAAATACAACACTGTCGATTTTATTTGCTTTAGGCTGTTCGTTTAGGTTAGATTAATAAGCGAGAACGTGTTTAAAATATTACTTTTAAAGATTTTGCTATTCTTCGAGGTAAGCCTACCGCACTTTGCCTCAATAGTTACACGTCGAGTTTATTTTTGCTATCGTAGTAGTTAAAAATTCATAGTTCTTCGTGATATAACTTTTGTAATACGTTAAAGGAACTCCGTGTAATATTTATCGGCCAGAATAGGTCATATTCGACATAGTACTTGAAAATACGAAAGTGCGGCGTCTCTTCCGGGCATTTAGAATAGATGCCGCACTTTTATGCGCACTGTGTCGGAATTAATGTTAAAAATACGAAAAGAGTGTCTCAAAATAGATACCGCGATATTTCAAGGCAAATTAATTATTTTTTAATGATAAATCTGATAATCCAAACATATTTGCGGGCTTTTTACTCTTTCCCACATTTTATTTTTATTTTATGTGTAATGAATATGGAAGGAAGAAGAAAAGACAATTAAATTCAGAAAAGCAGAAATAATATCTGCACCTATTTATTTTTCAAATTTTATTTAATTTCATAACTGTACAAATTAAATAGATGTTTCATTTTACTTTGCTTTTACTATTTTTTTCTTAAATAAAAATTTAAAATTAACAAGTTTAAATGGAAAATTAAATGTTTTTCGAAATTCGGCATCACTCCCGCACGTGCGGCGTCTCTCCTAAAAAATGGATGTTTCTAGTTTCAATTTTTTAAGGGTGACAAATATTAAAAATTTGATTTTCATTAATGCCAGTAGTAGGACAAGATGTTCAACTAATAATATGTCTCCTGGGAACAAATTTTCATTTAAAAATTTAGGCACGGTGACAATTTTGCGTAAGGTGCGGCAACTGTCCCACAATTACCCTAAATACTAATTCTCAATGTTTCATCATTGAAAAAATATTATACTCCCTGTCCTGGGAGAACAAAATTGGTCTGCTGCAATCCCCTGATCGTAGGTTCTTCGCGACGATCCACCTCAGTGTCCTTACCGCACGCTAACGCTGCGGATTCTGACCAAGAATCTCGGCGCAACATGTTTTGCAAATCAATTGCGTCGCCTTACCGCGAGTTCAAAAGAATAACTCAATGAATTCGTTCGATTCCCACGCACTCACCAGTTCCCATCGAAATGAGCGTTAGGGCACAAAGGACTAAGTCGATGGATGAACGGCGGGACGGATCGAGGTCGAAGCACGGCTCTCCATTTCAATGTAGACGCACTCCTTGTGCTCAGGATGAAAGACCAAGACCGAAACGAGGGACGAACTTACGTTAGGAAACAGTTGTCTCGCTATTGATTCAATCCAAGTCTATCGACCTGCCGCGAGTTTGTAGTTCGCAAACACGAAAATAGATATCCACAATGGAATCCCGTTCCTCTCGCATGGTCACGTTTCCGTTACCCACGAGCAGCCACTCTCTGACGAGGAATTGTCCCTAACCGAAACTTTGGTCTTTAACCGGGCGACCAGGGCTGCGCGATTCGCTTCTGGCTTTGACAGGCTGCCGCGAGCACACTCGCGGGCTCTTCCTTATTTCGCGTGCAACACCCGCTGGCAAGCATTATTTCGACTCCTCGGCGTCACCTTCCTCTATTCTCGTCGCGTCTCCGCGACCCCCTTTGAATTTCTTACGGCCTGTCCTTGCGTTTTCTTTGATCTCCTCTCGCTGGTCTCCTCGACTCTCCGCGACACCTTCTTTCATTCTTCCTCGGACTTCATCCACGCTCGTTCCCTCCAAGCCCCCGGATCCCCTTTCATTCTCGCCCTGCTTATCCCCCGGCTTTCCCGCGCCCTCGGAAATTTTCGCCCGGGAGTTCCGCCGTGCTTGCCTCCGCCCGTTTCGACGTCGCGTCGCTTCGGGCCTAGAATCGCGATCACGTTCGTGCCAGTTTCCCGAATGCAACGCCGAGCGTCGTGACTGCGACTCGGTTTGCATCCCCCGGGAAGCATACGTCCACCTTCCAACCCTCCCCTTCGTCCCTATCGTTGCCTGAAATTTTCCAGCTTCTTCTTCTTCTTCGTCCTCCGAGCGATTCGACGTCGGAATTGCCAATTCCGTAAAGCCGTCGCCCTGGAATTTCCATGATATTGCGGTTTACAGCAAATATCGCGGGATTGTTCTCGCTTCGTCTCGTCAGGACAAACGTTCGAATTATATGTGCAGAAAAACCGTCGCGCTGACGAATCAGGGATACGTAATTAGAACGGTATCCAACTTTTTACGCGTCGATGGTACCGTGCGCACAGAAGCAAGGATTCGCGCACCTGCGAATGAGGAACTCCCACACAACGAAACTACGACGCTACGAACAATTCAGAGTTACTGCCGCGCAAGCGAACTTGCAAATGTAATAATTAATATACATAGTCGTACAGAGGCCAGGTACCACGAAATTCTGCCGTATTCTACCTGCAGCCGCGGCAACGTTATCCTAACTTTCCAGGTTTTCTAAACGGATGCGTGCGTTACACCGTCACATCCAGCTCGTGTGCGAACGACAAGGCATCTCTGTTTAAACGCGAATGCCCTTAAATATTCACGAGTTTCCATAATCCCCTCGTTTCAACGCGCACCTTTTACTCATTTCCCTCGGCGCAAGCGATCGCTCTAATTGATTCTCCCAGGAAAAGATTTCATATCCCAAGCTCGATTTATTTCCCCACAAAGAATCGCACCCTTCTCGCCAACCGCGAGCCACGCCACAGCGCGCGCAAATAAACATTTCTCGCGGCGGGCAGAGGGAGCGTTTGTTTCCGAACGCGGCCTGAAACGTGGCCGATTCCGCTGGCCGTCGGCGGAAATATTTCAAAGGATTTTTCCGCGGAATTCCACCAGGCCGGATCTTCGATCTACGCGAGGTGGCAGAACTTCCAGCGCGTTTCTATTTCGGCGTATAAGCGCGTCATAAATTTGCTCTCGGCCAGCAGCCCGCGTCGGTTGTTTTATGCTCTCTGGCCAGGAACCTGGCCGGGTAATTCTGCAATGCGGTTGAAGCTATATCCTTCTCCGAACTTTCTCTCTTTTCACCGTTTTCGAGCCTCGTTCCTCTTTCCTTCTCGTTACCATACCGCCCCTCTGGCCCCTTGTCTCTTCTCTTTCCCTGGCTCTTCCCGCGACTTTCTCTCGCGCCCTCCTCCCCCGCGGCGACTATCCTCCAGCAATCGTCCGTGGAATTGCAAACTAGCTATCAGAAGTGCGAAGTTTCGCGGGAAAAATTTATGAGCCGCTTCAAGAGGCGTTGAGCGCCGGCTGCCTTTCTAATCGCGAGCTCTCGCGTTGATCCGAGTCGCCCATAGACTCGATTCGATCCCTGCAGCCCCTTCGGGACATTGCAGGCTTCCAGAGACGATCTATCGATTAAGTCACTCGTGTCTGGAACTGGGGAACGGGAGCAGTGGCTGGGCTCGAAGTTTGGGCTCCCGAAAATCGAATCTTCGCAGATTGGAAGCATCAGTTATCCTCCACGGAGAAGGAAATCTTCGCGGCGCCATCGTTCGCCAGTTTTTCCTTTTCCCGTCGTTATTTCCTTCGCCCGCGGTTGCATCTCGTCGCAAGCCGCCGCGGCTCGCCAGCCAGCTGGAAAATGCAATGAAAGCAGAGACTGGAAGAAGACGCTGGCGGTAATTCAGCTGGTTAAAATTGCAACCGGCTGCGTACCGCTTGCGGATGAACACACCGTCCCAGGCTGGTCTCTCGAAAGGGACTCGTCGAAATCGTAAATATATCGCGTAGGAGCCGTTGTGCGCGGTGGTGATAAATCACAGCGCGTCGTCTTTTCATCGCCCTCGATCCTCTTTGCACTAGCAGACGAAAAATCTCTGCCTCGAAGTATCCAGGAAGGTTGCGACGCGCCTGGGGTTGATACTGTCAGACACAGGGATGGTCCTGACCAGCGCGATCGCAGCCGGAAGATTTCGCGAGGAATCGTTAATTTATAGAAGAGGAGCGCCGCGCCGGCCGGGACGCGTAACCGCAACGAGGATTACCGGTAGACGGTCGAAAGAGCGCGCGGATGCAACGGCGGGGCGCATTCATCCGGGTGATAAGTTATTTATATCGGGGATTCCTATTGTGGCTGTTTTGCAGAAATTGTGTTACAGCGCCCGCTCGGCCCGAGGAAAGTGTTAATTTATGGGCAGGTCGGCCATTCCGTGGATGCTCGTGCTAGGGATTACCAGGGCACGAGATGCGCCAGCCATACCGGAGCCTGAATGACTGAATAATGTCTGCTCGCGTCTACCGTCGCTTGCTCAATGCCTTCTCAAATCAGGGGAATTCCATTCTCGAACAAAGAAATCTGCGTTACAAAGGAGGGTGGAAGTAAGCAAACTTAAATTGAAAAAAAAAATCCACTGGATGGGAGTATCGAGGGTGGGTAGCGGCTGTAAGTAGCGAAAGCAGCGAAAGATTGCGCGCAGAGGATGCCCCGTAGGGATGGCTAGAGATAGCTTCGAAGTGGACGTATTGTTCCAAGCCTCCTACCAGACGACCGTCTCGAGAGTGAAACATTCGACAGAGTGCCTAGGAAGCCTCTGAGAAAGTCGCGCGCCAGCCTCTCCCGTCGCTGCGAAACAATATTCGCCGGTTGCCACCTCAGGCGATGCTAATTCGTTTATTTGCATACGCGGCCGCGGCCGTTCAGAAAGAAATTGCCAGCGAGGCAGAGGGTTAATTTACGCGTCGGCCGCGTCTAGCCGCGCGAGAATTAAAAGGAGGTGCGGCGCCGTAAATGAATTAACTCTGCAACCATTTACGATAGGAATAAGCGGATCAACTTGTCCGCGAATTAACCGGCAAATTTATTCGCCGAGCCTTCGCGCGGGACGGCGCGAGCTGGCGTCGCAACTGAAGAAAGAATAACGAAGTAATTTCGCGTGGATCCGCTCGGATTCGCGGGGCGCATAGTAGGTTAGTGAATCGAAACACGGCTGGAAGCAGAGTCTCGCGGCAGCCAGATGGAAAGCGCTGCCGATGCTAATTTATTTATATCGAGAGACGAGCTCGGGCGCGAAAGAAATTGCCTGGTCACGAGGAAACGAAGCGCTAATTGTGGCGTGTCAGGCTTGCATACGGGGGATTGCAAGGTCGCCTTCGCGCGACCGGAGGAACGGTAATTCAGCTCGGCGGGCAGTAGCATACGGCATGCAAAATGCAGGCGAGAGCTGGCTCTTCCCCACCTGCTGCTGCCTCTCTGCTTTCTCATCCTCGTCGGGGGCATAATTTATTCCGATACGCTCGGCACGCTGGACTCAAAAGGGGTTAACGAAAGCCGTCGCCGCTGCTCAAGTATAGGACGATTGCGGCTGCTCGCGGCTCAGCTTCTCGCGCAGATTCTTCTCGGAGCAGTCCGGCAAGCGATCCTTGCTCCTCGGAGTCCCTGCTTTTCTAGTTGCGGCCACTGTCGGGAGCTGAAGACGAGTCATTATCGACTGATCGTGGCCCGCGCGCGTAATTATTCACTGGAGTAGTCCCTGAAGTAAAAGATACTCACGCGGTAATGACAGTCCGTCGTAATGACGTCTGCGTGCACTCGAATAGACTCCAACGTGACCGATGTTCGAATCCAATTAATGACGTAGTTGACGTGCCATCGAAATCGCGGCAGCTCCCCTAATGACGAGATTCCGAATTTACTTGATACTCGAGTAAACACCGGCCGACGCGAGTCGCTTAGGTAAGTTCAACTGTTTCATTCGTCCGCTTCGCGAGCAGTCTGAGAAAAAACATGGGGAAAGAGGAATCGGTGGAGCTTCCACCTTTGAGATAGCGCTTACCACAAAATCCCGCCAAAAATATTTGTCGTAGATCTCGTCTCAGACGATGTTAGAAGCGTGACGAAGCCGCGTCGTCGTAAAGGTGACGTTAATAGTAATAAAAAAAACGAAGGGGGAAAACGGCGCGGCGGGATGGGTCTCGCGTCGTGGAATAAATTACGGGCGGATGCATGCGTGCATACGCGTACCACGACGACACTTGAACGGTTCGCGATGCGACAAACGTGGGAGCACGTACGCTCCTGCCATCCTCGCAATTACGGGCTGACTCCGTAATAGGATTTTCGGTGGTTTTAGCGTGAATTCCTCCGTGATGGAGAACGATGGCTGTCGCGAGCCTGGTTACCGTCTGATTCAGGCATCGGAAAGAACATTCGAGTCCTGACTAGCTCCGCCTGGAATCACTTGCTAGAAGATTATCTCGAAAGGAAGTCTCTCATGAAAGCCACAAGTCCACCGAGGTATTTAATAAGTCTGAAAGGCGAAAATGCATCTTGATGGAGAAATTGGAAATTACACGGGGAGTGAGGCTAATAATTCTCTGGGCGGTGATTTAAGGCGTCGATTAACGCTCGCGAAAAGAAGCCCGTAAATTATGGGCCGCGTTTCGCGTGCGCTTATTGCCCGACGCCCCCTCCAGGAATTTCTGCTCGAATTTAAGGGCACGTCATCCATGTGGCCGCGACAAAGGGCCTGCCCTCTATATCACGCAGCCATATTTAAGGGTTGTGGGGGGAAAAGTGTGCGGACGCACTCGCAGCGTCGCGTTTATTAACTGCGAAGGCCAGGATGTGCTTTTCCGTGTTAATGTTAATAATTCCTCTTTATCGATGCGCGAGGATCGAGGTTTGCGGGCAAAAGCGACAAGCCATCCCATTACTTTTCGGGGATGAAGCAATGTGGGAAAAATTTCGGTCCGCGCCAGCGGATGTTTGGTGAAATATTGAAATTTTGTTTTGAATGCAGACCCCGTTCGTTTATATATGTATATTCACCAGGGCCGTTTCAGCCCGGGGTTTTATCGAGATTTAATTCGGCCCGCGATGAATAGGTACGCTACAAGCGTTTCGCCGATGATTTTGTAACATTTAAGCACGAAAGTAATCGACTTCTGCCCTTTCATAAGTTACAGTTAAAAGTAATAGGAGAAACTCGGGTAAGTCCGCGATAGCTTTAGAATTTGTCTATTAACTGCTAATATTTACATATTCTGAAGGTGAGTCTAGGATATAATGATAGGTCAGACATCAGAGGAACAAATAATAGAACTTTACCAGGTTAACAGAAATTTACTAAGTATATTTAATTGAAAATATACAAAATTAAGTTGTCATGACATACTCTGGTTACTCCGTGATAGCTCTGGTTACTCTCTGATCTGATAGTACTCTGGTAACTCCGTGATAGCTCTCACTAGCCCGTGATATGGCCATCAGCTACATTTTTATATTATTTTACATTATTTTAAATGATTTTATATTATTTTATATTATTTTATATTATTTTACATTATTTTATATTATTTTACATTATTTTATATTATTTTATATTATTTTATATTATTTTATATTATTTTATATTATTTTATATTATTTTATATTATTTTATATTATTTTATATTATTTTATATTATTTTATATTATTTTATATTATTTTATATTATGTTATATTATTTTATTATATTGTTATTTTGTGCATAATCAATCGTTTCATGATCGTTAGATGTCTGAGACGTAAGGACACATTGTTTCTGGTATTGACCATAAAAATTTCTCAAACAGCGCAATCAGAAACGCAATTTCAGGCACACGAAAAATAAGAATTTATCCACTTTTCATAAGCAAAAATAACACTGATGCCTTATTGTATGATAATTTCAAGTGTAAGACTTGTTAAAGTGTCATTTCACCATCACTAACCTGCAGTTTGAACTTTCCATTTATCTTCTAAAGCACATATAATACATAAACAAGCGATCGTCCACAACTAGCCCGAAAAATTTCACGAATAATGCGCTGCTGGAACAAAATGCTCTCTCACTCTATCGCACTAACTTCAACTGACTAATTATTTTACCACAACAAAAACTAGAAGACCAACGCTGTCTGATAGTGTTTGTTCCATCTAAATCGAGTCAGACACTTTAGAGTTACAGATACATGAAAAAGTATCACTCGAGTAACCTGTACCACGAACTTACTCGAGTTTACCGTACGCGTATACACGTGCTATTTATGAAATTAATCAAACGGAATCGTCGGAGTCTTTCCTGTTCAAATTCATACCGAAATCTCTGAATAGAAGTGCCAAGCTTACATTGCAATCGCAACTCCAACACTGGAGCTCGTCGGCTACAACTTTCCCCGGAGTGCAGGGAAAGGGTAACACGGGGGAAGAGAGCGGCTGGAGCAAAACGGTACCATCTGGCCAGGCGGAAACGAGGAAAGAAAAACGGTCCGAGGGAAGCAGATAGAGATAAATATATTTTTCTTTGATGCGATCTCGAGTAATTATTCAGCACTGGCGCCGCGAATGAATCCCAGCCCGTCGGAATACCTTTTTGTCTAGGACGTCGTTATTGTTCAGCGAGACTTCGCGAGGAAACGAAGATATCGTAATTCGTCCCCTCCCTCTCCTCCACCCGCTTTTTCTTCGCCTTTGTTTGCCGGGGAGACGCTGGGCAGATTCGCCGTTAAAGCAGAGGGAGCTCGGATCGAGGGCGCACTCAAGTTGCTGCAATTTGTACTTGAACGCTCCCAGGACCCTGCGTTCCCGTTCGATTCGGCATTTTATCCTCCAATCCTGGTTTCCTATCTCGGCTTGCCCGCGGACCGAGTCCTTTGCTCCGGAATACGAAGCGAGACGCTCGTCCCTTGCCGTTCCTTACAGATCCTACGATTTTAATTATTCATACGGTTATCCCCTTGAACGTTTCTTATGGAACGTGCATAGTCGTGCTTTCAAATTCGGCTGCGCCGCGGGCAGGGCGTATTTCCCGCGCAGCCCTTGGTTAGCGGAATTTCGGGGCGCCGACGTGATGGAAACTGCATATAAAGTGCCGCGTGACGTTGCATCTCGTCGAACGACGGTGTACACGCCTCGTATCACTCTAAACGGCAATATAATTTCGTATAATCGGCCGACGCTGGTAATCGGCGGTGCGCGATTATAATTCATGAAGAAATTAAATCGGAGGCCGCGCTGCCACGTCATTGTTAGCAGCCAGCAGAACACGGCGGGGAATCGCGGTTAATTCCCGTATTAATGGCATCGAATCTCCGTTATGCGGTGCACATTTCGTACCTAATTCGCGGGCGCGTTAAATTTTAAAACGCCCGCCGCCGCCACCGTTAAAATCCAATTAAATGCCCGCGAAAAATCGAGCACGTCCGACGGCGCGAAACGCCCGGCGAATTTCAATAACTCGCGGTTCGGGCGCGCGAGCCCCGTGTTATCGCCGCTAACGAATCCGATGATTTCCATAATTTACAAGCAAAAGTTATACCCTAGCGCTGGCAAAATTTCACCCTCGTTAATATTCCTCTTCTGCAAATGCTAGCGACAATCAAAATTACATCCCCGGATTACGGTGACGCGCTGGCAATTAGCGTACAGGCCGATCCAAAAGATACCTTTCCCCTAAACGCTTCGCCGTTACCCTAAATGACAGGATTCTTCCAACACCCCCGATACGCTTCTACCTCCGCACCACCCTCTGCTTCTCTCGTTCGCGGCAACACTGCGTTTTTCCCACGTTACCGCGTCGTAAATCTTGATGGGAACCGTGTGTACACGCGAGTGTCGGGAACGGGAGGCTCGTAGGAGCTAGTATACGGTGTATAATTGCGCCATGAATGCTTGAATGTTGTTTGTACCTGGAGGACAAACGAGGGAACCGATGAGAATCGTTCGGGAAGTGTTCGAGAAGAAGTGTTCGGCAGCCTAGCCTGTAACCGGCTGTACGGAAGTTTCCGCGGGGCTGCCGGGCACGAAGCAGCCCTTCTACCTATCACGTGACGATACGCGTCATTAAAATTCATAAGGCGACTCGCCCATTCCCACTTTAGCACCCCCGCGGCCTGAACGAGCCGCGCATCATATATTTATAGACACCCTCGGATGCACACATGCATATCGCCCGCCTTACGCGATCCGCTCGATTTCGACGTGCACTTATCCAGGGGGTAGATACGCACGGGTCCTTCCAGGACCCTATTCGTAGTCGTAAAGTGGGCTAATAGTCGCAAACTATCGACGGTGCTGATGGAAGGATGGTAAATGTAATTACCTCGCGATGTTGTCTGATAAACTTACAAGGAAAGACCCGGAAGCCAGAAATTCAAAGAATTCTGAGACCTTGTGAATATGTAGGGGATTTCCTCCTGATTACAATGCGATTTTTGTTTGCTGCCCGAATTCACTCTCGGGCGGTGAAATTGACCCCTTAAATTCCGGCTATTTTCCGATTTTGTGTTACAACTCGCGTACTGTAAGAACTGTAAGTTACCAAATGATAGGCCTAATTAAAAGAAGTAACGTCTGTCTTGGAACCTTTTTTCTATCTCTTACAGTTCGCGAGTTATAACAGAAAATCGGAAAACAGCCGAATTTTCAGGAGTTAATTTCACCCGCTTGGAGTGAATTTGGGCAGCAAACAAAAATTGCGTTGTAATCAGGAGGAGATCCCCTGCATGTTCACAAAGTTTCAGATTTTTTTGAGTTTTCCGGTTCGGGATCTTCCGTTGTCAGCTGAAGTGAGCTTTGTGAGGGTATGAAGGGAGCAGGGACGATGACGATGGTTTCTGTGTTCAAGATCAAATTCCTGGATGATTCCTGAATGCTTAGTTACTCTGCCAACATACGTGAAGCTTTTTCCCTGAGAATTTATTATTTCGCGAGTTAGTTATCGCCGGTGTCCTCGATGACAGCATGTTTGCGTAGATTAAAGGGTATCGCGCCCTCGTTCCATCGCGTCGCGTCTACGAGATGACACGAGTGCACTCACGGCGCATCTATGAATCTTGCATGGGCCGCATGCGTGTACGCGTGAAATGGGAAGGGTGCTCCAGCCCTACGTTCCTTTCGCGCGGTGACAAATTGTTGGTAGATGCGCGGTAGATAGCGCCGTCCAATGGAAATAAATCAAATTCCATGGCAGTCTGGCCGAGTAGAATTTTGAAAAATGTACGTCGATCGCGTCTCCAGTCTGTTTACCCGAGGAAGGAACCCCTGGACCTCCAATGTCTCCTCAAAGATGCGATAAAGGCCCGCCATATTTTACGACGCGGCGATTCGAAACTCCATCGGCGGTCAATAAACCTTGCCTGTAATACACAGTCACGCTAATGGACTTTTGTCAACGTCCTAACTGATTTATCTTGATGGCCGCGGTGCTTGAACGTCCAGCGCGTAATTCTTATTCCGAGCAACTGCCACGGCGCACAGTGGGACGGATCAACACTCAAGTAGGCAAACACTTCATTTTTTACATAGGTATTTCGTCATTTATTGATTACAATCTAAGATTACAGGTAATATATTATATAATAAATACGATAATTATTTTTTTCCTCCTCTCACTGTGCATCGCGCCGATGTAACACGCTCGCCTAGGGCGCGGTAATTGTACCGCACAAATCACAATTAATAAAATTAGCCCTGGCTGCGATGCAACAGGACGATGGTCGTCGCGAGACATGGATCTGCTCGGAGAGCTTGCAGCAACTATTCGCATAGACACGATTATCTCCCTTCTTACCAGGCTCGCATTCCAAAGTTCCACTATCAATAACTCGACGGCGGCGAGATATTAAAGTTCCCGTTAATAAATCCTCGGGGATCGCTGGACACGTTCGCTGGGAATGGATGTATACGCGCCGCGTTTGAAGAATCGCCGGAGGAACACCGTGGAAACGGACCGGCGATTCCCGTGGCCGAGGAGGAAGCTGGAAGATTTCGAGCCCCGGCGTAATTTATAATGGCCTGGCGAGCTGATAAATAAACCGTCTTCTTCCCGTTGTTAGAAGGCAGCTCGAGAGCGGAGGGCGAGGAGCGTAGCGACGCGACGCGTCCCTCGAAGGACCGCCAAAAAAGCGGGCGGAAACTTTTCGGAAGTTACAAGCGGGTCAGCGTCGTTAATCATTCCTCGGCGGTTCTATAGGCGCATACATTATTCAGGAGCGTCCCGACGCCGACTATGCATAAACTTTTGTCGATGTTCACGCGCCGATTTCTTGGGGAACGGGCCGGGGCACGAATCACGGCGCCCCGGCCGTAAAAAACATTTAATAATCCTTTTAGGAGTAACAGTCATGCTCCTTCATCCCCTCCCTGCGAGGGGAACTTTTTCTCAGTTGCAATTAAAATGCAAATATCGTAGACGCAAAAAACAGTCACGATACCGATAGAATGTCCCTCTGGACGTAGCTCGACTCGAGAAGATCGATCGAAGGGACAGCGCGGAAGGAATCCTGGCGTCGCGATCGATTCGGGGAAAGTCGCCGCACTTTTCCAGTGTTCGGGTGGCGCGTGCACTGGGTGCCGGCGCGCAGGGGTGCGCGAGGGTGCGTCAGCGCACACGTAGGCGTACTTAGCACCCCCCGACTGTGCAAGACCACTCGACCGGCACGTACCGGATCCTTCAGACGTACCTACACGCCAGTAAATTATCGCCCGACCGTACGTACAGGGGAGAGAGCGGTGCTCTCGTTGTTTTACACTCTCTCCTTCCAGCTGCTTTCTTCCACCACAGACCCGCCCTCTCCGTCGTCCAGCTCCCCCGACCTCGCCTTTCCCTTTGTTCTTTCGCGCTTTGCGCGCCGCGACGCGCGCCACCTGCCTACGTCCCTGACCCGCGCTATAAAAATGAGATTTACGGATTATTACCGTGCCGCTCCGTTGTCGGCCGGATGAATTTTGTATTTCTCCGCCACCGCGCGTTTCCATTAGCGCCGGCTAATCCTTCGGGTCGCGCCACGCGCTGATGGTGACATTGGGGATTTCGATTTCGTAGGGAAAGGAAAGTAGCGCGGGATGGGTTGTGTGGGATGCAGTTTGTAATTGGGACACATGTGAACTGTCTACAGGTGATGCTAGCTTTTGGAATAGTTCTGACTAGTTCCTCGATGCACTAGAGTGCATTCTTGGTGGAGATACTGCACTTACAGCGGAAGGACACCATGTGGTAGACACCGATTTTTATGAGCCTTGGCACGATGGATCTATGTCGAAAATAAGTAAATAGGTGTCCGAGCGTTTCAGTCAATAGGCCTTAATAATAGAGATATTTACATGTAAATTATTAAAAATTTCATAGTGGTTGGGGGGTTTTAGTGGGTAAAAATCACACACTACCCTGGCGCCCATGGGAGATTCCATTCTGGAGGCGTCGGAGTGCCTTTTGAAGATATTTCCGCGTTAAAAAAAAACTTTATAAAGTTTTTTTATAAATTTTTTTTAACTTGGGGAAATCTTCACTGTTATGAGAAATGATTTTAGCTTATGTTTCAGACTAATGATAGAATGTAAGTTTATTTACTTTAGATAAATAGTTAGAATCTTAGCACATAATAAATCATTTTAATTACTGAAATTTTCTATTACACAATCCCGGGGATTAGTCCCGGAATCCCGAGATAGACTTTAAAAAATCCCCGGGCAGTAAATAATGACCGGGATTGTATTCCCTATGTTCCCCCCTTGTTAGTATAGGTAGCGTGATGGTGACACTACCTATTACGCAAGTAGTAACAGTGAATATTTGTCAGACGCGCCAGCGAACTCGCACCCACCGCACGCATACTCCATCGATCTTCGACCAGCCTGGTATGAGGTGACATTTGGGTACACATTCCCATAAAAATACCTCGGTGAAGAATGTCGGGCTACAAACAGAGGCCAAAAGATTTTTTCTCCCTGGCATCGTGAATGGCCGAGCTGAAAACAGCCAGTCCACAAGGCTATTCGTTCGTTTCCCCGAGATTCCCCGGTTCGATTCGGTCGGGAATCTTTCCACGAGGCGATCATCCTCCCCGGCAGTCTGAACGTAAAAAACTTATGGCGGAAATCAGTGGAAGGGTAGGTCGAATCCGCCAGTAGAGTCGAAGGTCGAAAGTGGAGCGTATATTTCATTGCCGCCGCGCGATTTTCAATCTCCGCGAATGTCCGTCCGCGGGAGTTCGCCATAACCTTTCTCTTCTCACAGTCGGTCCGTGTGCTCCTGCTCTACCTTCGCTTCTCGAATAACATCGAATACCTTCGCGCTTTGTAACTCGGCCCGTAGCGCGCGTAATCCAGACGAGAAAAAAAAAACAGATCTCGCAGCGCGTGAAAGTCGATGAAATCGATCCCGATTCATCGCGCGACGGACGCCGCGCGGAGAAAATAAAATCCACGTTGTTTCCTAAAGGAAAACGCATGTTTGCCTTCGCAACAAATATTCCTAGTCAGAGGAAAACGCGCGCTACTTAGCTTTAAACCGCGCCTTCCCTCGCAGCACGTCGCGGATTATACTAGCAAATTGCCAAAGGACCCCGCATTTCTGAACTTCGTTTCCCTTCTGAAGAGAAACCGACGCTCGCGTGGATGCAATTTGAAGCGTTAGCGGGACCCGGCGAGTACGCCTTCGCGCCGGAAGCCAGATTGAATCCCGCGCATCAGGAATAACTTTCTCTAACATTGATTAGCATACGTGAGAAGAAGCTCGTCACTTTCTCCAGCGCGGGCTGCTTTGACTCTGCTAATAACGGTCCTGCCCCAATTTAAATTAACCGCAGGACCTTCTTCAGCGGCACAGATTACATTCCCGAACAGCATTCTCCCGCGAGCTTCGAATTATTCATAAATTCTTCAGCGGAAGTCGAGAACGGTTCGGTCCATTTTGGCAAGCAAGTTCCGCCCCCGAGACCCTTCGTAATTCAACAGTGTCGAAATTCGTGTCACATTCATTACACAATTGCAGGAATTACGAACTCTTAGCAAAGTAGTTTCATAGAGCAGGAGACTAAATTACGGTTGAAGCTCGAGCGGAACGCGATTCGGCTGGAGCGTTATAAGGCAATATCTGTACGAAGATATAAAGTAAACGTCATAGTTGGGTGAATACCGTAATGGATCCATTAGAGGTCAGAAGGGATCAAATAATTTAGGCGCGACGTTCATTACTATGCTAGACAACGCGAATAATACTGTGCCGTAATTAACCTCAGCTTCCTTTCCCGGAAGCTGCATCACTCCTCTCGGCGACTGAACGTGAAAACTTCGCTGCTAGCTTGTTTCCACGCAATGATTGCGTCTGGAAAATCTATCAGCCAAAACAGACGGTCTGTCTTTGCACTTCAAAATCGAAACAACTTCGAAGGTCATATAGGAAGCGGAAGATATAAGCTCGACGCGTATTTCCCTCGCACCCGGTGTCCCCGAAACATTGAAACAGACCAGTCGAATTTTTCGTGAATTTCCTGGCGAAAATCCGACCAACAAACGGAAGATCAACGAGCGGCCGCGTCGCTGCCCGCCATAAATTCAGTGGTCGCGGCTTAAAGCTGCCGTGCTGGAAGTCGCGGGAGAGTGGAGACTGCTGCTCCTGTGCCCGATATGCGGCCAGACCGCACGACGCTTGTTCCTCGAACAGACTGCGCATTCCGGGTACCTGTCACTTGCACACCGTCGCCGAAAATCCTCGTCGGCCCCAGACGAAACCATAATTTCATTGGACAGCGACACTCGAAAGACGCCAGGTTTGCCTCGTGATTGATCTAACCGTGAAACCCTTTATCGTCCTCCTTCAGCCTGGAGCATGGAATCGCGTGAGACAGTTTGGTAGCTAACGTTCGACCTCGCTCTAACGATTAGAGAACTTAGAAGCGGCTGGATTCTAGGGTGACCATCTCTTTTCACAGAAGAACAGTCAGATCCTCTTCTGCAAGCTCGCGTCCTGGACCACGTAGCGAGAAGTTTCTCGGGCAGGAAGAACAGCAAGGTGTTCTGTCTTCTTCGAGCATTCCTGGTAGGTTGTTCGTTTCTTGGCTGCGAGGTCCATCCTGCAAACTTGCTGGCCGTGCCGCTTTTATTTCGCCCATCGGTTTCGTGTTTCCTTTTGGCCCGTTTGCCCTCTAATTCGTCGGGTGCAAGAGCCACGGTACAGTGTGTGCCATTAACCCAAATAATTCCGAGCCTGTGGCCTCACCCTCCTCGAATTCCCACCCTTCTTCGGTTTCCTTCCACCCTTTTTCCCCTTTCTTGCCCGCGTAGTTGGATTGCCATCCTCTTTGAAATACAAGGTGGACCGGGAATCCTGGCGTGGCCTGGAGAGCAGGGTAATTCTTTCGAGAAAAACGGCTCTGCGTTAGGGGGAAGTTCCTTCTCCTGGAAGCAACTTTGTAGTTTAGTCGTAAGTGTACCGCGTTTAGTCAAGATTAAACTCGGTGCTGGTGGATTGATGAACCTTGAGGCAACGTAACGCAACCAGTGCAACCCTGGACGCGTTCACACTGAAGCATCTGTATAAAATATGAAAATCCTTTGGACAAACGATGATTATTTCTTGCCACAGTTTCGGTCATCATTGTTGGAGGAAGCATCCTCCCCGACTCGACACTTGTAATCTGAACGGAGCTTTATCCAGTCTTGTTATATCATTAAACCTGCTGGTCTTATTATTCGTGTTATCGGTTATCCAGCACCGATTATGAGCCTCATTACGGTGGATATTTAACGTTGGCTTCATTCGCGGCGGGGCGACGTTAAACAGTCAACGGGACGGATATAATTTTCAGTGGATTATTCAATTAGCCTCGGCGTAATTAGTTTTCGACGAGATCCACCCTTGTTCGAACGCGCTTCTTTTGAAAATCGGGTCAGTTCATTGCTGGAGAAAGCGTGGAATAATTCAGTGCTATTGGACGCGAAAGCGTCTCTGTGTGTTATAAGTATTCTGCGGAGGAAAAATTAGCTACTTTACTAATACAACATTTATATGCACTTTCAAATATAACATTTTAGCTTTCACGTTTCGATCTAAGTAAACACATATCCGTTGAACTTATCCCCTGTCCTATAGTCCACTCTTTGCTTTCAACGTTGATACCACTTCTCACAGTTAATCGTATTTGCTTTGAATTCCATCTGTAAACGTTGCGTTAATGGCGATCGTCGTTGGTAATGCCGAAGGGAAATTACCGTGCGATTAATCGTTTGAATAAGGCCAGCTGGAACCGATTGCTGCTGAAATTTTCAGCGATTTTCCACAGAATTATCGGGTGTTTCAATAATTGCGAAACTGGATCGCTCGCCGCTAATTCCCGATTAACTTCCAGAACAACACCGTGAAATGATTCGTGGGCCCACGGTCACGGTTCAATTTCGCGGCGGGACAATCGTGTTTGCGCGCCCTTCGCGAGTTTTCCGCAGCGAAACTTTCCGCCGAGTGACACCGGAACTATTCGTTTTCGTTGCGTTTAGAATCCCACGGTACCCGGAACGATACATATCGTTCATCCGCGCGAAACATCCCGCGGAAACTTTCGCGATTGCGTTCGGACCAGTCTCCCCAGCATTACAGTTACAAATCGCAGCTGCAGCGACCAGAAGTTCCTCCGGCCAATCGCGGTTGCACCGACGAGTCGTGTGAGCTGTATATCGCGCGAGCAGCTATCAAGCACTAAAACGTGCCCCCGTTCTTCCTCCCTTTTTTCCTACTTCCCGAGGAGAACATTCGAACTTTGCTCCAGGCCACCGATTGACTTTCGAACTTGCACGCGTTTACTCGAGAACAGTTAACGGACTTCGGCCCTCCAGAGTTCGCTCTGTGCTCTGAGAAGCTGGGTTCCATCGCACCACCGACTATTTCCGAATTCGGCTTAGAGTTTCTTCATCTCCAAACATTTTTGCGGTGTGCATCTTAGGTGTGTAGGATGTGTTGACAAATATGTATGTATATTTGAAAAAGAAAGAAACAATTCTGCTGGTCACACAACAGCGGCCAGGCGACGAGTGTCGTGCCGTCTCGAACATTCCTGTTGCCAGGCCGTCCCTACGGTCGACGCGGCGTACGCTTCGCGACGTTTCCGCGCTGCTGATGGGATTCGTAGAATCCCACCGTTGTCGGTTCTTACAGGTGGATGTAATAATGTGATAATAAACCTGATTTAGGAATCCACGAGGAGATCCTCAGCCTTTTACCTTCCTTCTTCAGCGTTTCTACCTTTACTTCTTACAGTCACTGAATGTACCTCGCTATAAAAAGCTGTGCCGAGTCACTATCGACTCCTATTCCTTGTTTGACCGGAGATCACCGTGGTCAGACAGATTTAGATTGGGACCTCTTTAGCTTCGAGTGTTTCTTCTTGTTCGATACCATCGATTCCATTTGAAGTTCCTCAACAGTGGCACTAATAATAAGTGTCGTTCTATTGGTGTTTCAGGGGAGCCTGCCACGATTCCTGGACCCAGCTACGACTGTCGCCGATGTTCGGCTGCATATGCCCGAACAACCACATGAAGAGGCGCTGCGACAAGATCTTCTCGATGGTGAATCACAACCCCTGCGTTGGTGAGTACGAAATCGGGGCCCGTTCAGTCGCAACGTTTCCTTTTCTCTTTATATATCTATCTCTATGTATACGTATTATACACACGCGGTACATACAGGCATCAGTATCATATTATACAAGCGCGTACACACGAGACCTTTATCGCTTTGGATCGTTTTGTTTCGTTGTGAATTGCCCTCGAGCCAGACGTATCACTTTGCGATCTTGAATGACTGAGTATCGTGGTACGTTGGTTAACCGTATTACTTATTAGCGCACCTTGTGGAAAGACGACTGTTATTGGTGTTGTGCAGTAACGTGTGTATTACTTTTTTGGACATGGCGACCGATTCACCCTTTTCTCTTACCCCCTGTCCGTCTCGTTGCGAGAGGCTCGACTGCCCGATCCGCCCCCACCTTTTTGTCTGTACCTCTTACACGGAGTACTCTTTTTAGTCCCGTTACCTTTCTTCTTCGATCGACGTGTCTGCGAAGGAAGGAACCCCGTCGATCTTGGACCGAAACGTCGCGAAATGGTATTCCGGGCGCTGTCTTGACGACTGCGCCTGCAATCTTTGGGGGTGCTCAATTATTTCAGAGATTGGATTATTTAATTCCGCGACACCAAGGCAAATCTTGGTTACCATGGAACGATCTGAATTATTTTTATAATATGTGAAGTATTTAGGAGGTCTCTCTTATTCGTCGACGGATTGACATCGATCATCGAATTTCAGTCTAAAAGGGTCTATCAGACCTCCGCGAAATATCAGTCGAGGACCGAGCGGGTTTGAATGTTTGATCATCGCAGAATGCGAGTCGGGTTCTGACGGAGTCGCGGAGAGGAACGTTCTGTCGATGAGAAACGTGCCCGAAGGTACTCCCGCTTATCCCTTTCAGACTCGTTATTTTTCTCCGCCGTCGGAGTCGAACGAAAGGGAAGAGCGGAAGTAGACAGCTCGACGGAGCAATTACTTTCAGCGATACCGCGGTGTTTAAGGCTCGTGGGACGACGTTATAGCCTCCTTCGGATAAGCTCCTTTCTCCTTAATTAACCAAAGGCCAGCGGTATCGAGATGTAGATAAGGATTTGATCGCGTGGCGGGCTCGACCTTAATTTCACTGAAACCCCCTCCCCTTCCGGGCAACATCTTCCACACCTTCGCTTCCATCGAACCTAATGACACTCGACCGACTATTTTTAGACGTCGCCTTCCATCGCCCAATAGCTTCCCAATCAACCTTTACCTTCGATCGCAGATCGACACCGCGAGATCCGAGATCCCTGTCGCGATAACACGTAAGCAACTACGCGTTTAATTCTTATTCGCTGGTCCAAGATCAACGAGGTTCCGATTCCTGCCTCGCGAGGCGGAGGGTTACGTTTCTCAAGCGTTTCGCGCCACTACGTAAGTACAGTTTTGCCAGGCGAGGCGCATGCGCCAGGTGCAAGCGTCCGTCTTCTTTCGTTTGAGTGTCTGTTCAACAAGCAGCCGTGATCAGCGCGCGAGCAGCTACGTTTCAGCATCGAGGAGTCAGACACACGAGAGTGAATAACGTGCCGCAAGAACGGCGAGCGAAATCGTCGGCTGTTGTCGTTGTTGTTGAAACGTTCACTTGCCGGACGAGTTACCCGATCGTCCAGCCGAGCAGCAAGAGGAACGACGATCCTGGACGCGTGGTCCCGTCGCGGTGGATCGAAAGATTCCTTCGACCACGAAGCAACGATGGGAGTCCACGGAGGCCTGGATCCGCCCTCGAAATCCTCGAATGTCAAGGAACTTCTGCGCGAGAGCACCAGCACACACACCCCCTCCCCCAAGTACGCATTCCGCCCGAAGGATCCGCATTTCGAGATGAATCCGCGCCGTTTCTATCGCTATTCAACCCCTGCAATCTCCATACGTCTCGCTTCGTTTTCACTCGGCTCGGGCTCACTTCTGATCGCCTAATCGAACTGGGTCAACACGTACGGATTTTCTTTGCCCCGGTAAATTCCTGAATCGCTCCTATTGAGAGGGGCACGCGAGGCTTGCCCGGCGATAGGGATTAGCATAGTTTTTATTACACTTTCTTATTATTTTCACTGCCGTGCCTTTCCGCGCCGGCGGCCCGCTGATACGCATCTATCGCGGCGATAAAATGTTAATTAAATCGAGCCGATCCGCCGTTCGCGCGATCCGGGGTAACGCCCGCGAATCGGCGGAGACGGCCCTGCGAAAGGATTTACGATCGACGGAATCGTTGCTTTGGGAATGGGGAACGTTGTCGCGTTCGATGCAGGCGGATAAGAATTCAAAAGCCTTCGGGCGAGAATGCAAGGAGATTATGCACCGCATGCCGTACTTTTGCATAAAGGAGACTCTTTTTTTTTTTTAGGCCAAGTCGGTCGTGCACGTTCTTCAACCTGCATGCCTGTAGTTTTCTACTTCTACTCTGGAATGCGCATGCTCGTTGATTAATCGCCTAACTACGACTCTCTGTACTCTCTGTTACTCGACTCACTAAACTCTCCTCCCCCCCCCCCTCCTATCAATTCTCCTCTTTCGATCCAGGTATTTCTATTGGAGAGTCGTCTTAATCGAACTGTTCGCTGGAGTACGAAATTGAATCAATATTCTGAAAGAAACTTAGAGAAATTACTCCAGCAGCTCGTACTTCAAAGCTAGACGGTCCTCCGTGGATCCTTTGAAGAAAAAAAACACGAGCGAAGCTGCCGAAATGATTCGCGAGGGTACAAATTCTCGAGCACACGTTGCGCTTAAAAAACGCTGAACTGCTGCTAGGAGGAACGCTTGCAGGCGGCGTCAATATTTCCCTTTTCACCTGGCCAAGCCGCGAACCAACGCAAGAAGATGGAGAAGAAGCCGGCGTTGGAGGGTTAAACGAACCAAGTCGTAATCGGAATTGACGTTCGACCTCGGTTGCGCTCGCTCGAGACTCCCTTTGGCGATCCTCGGAGCTTCGTCGCAACTCCGTGGCGCGCCAAATGCCTAAGCAAACGCTTCCCCGTCGAGGATTCCTGGCTTTGAACTCGCGTTCGAGGCATGATCCGAGAGAGAGAGAGAGAGAGAGAGAGAGAGATCACCGAGATCCTCGAGTTCCTCGATCGTCTTTTTGTTGGCCACGAGTTTGATTGGCTTCTCGGGGGACGATAATGGGCCACGGTAGACCTTATTGTTGGAGTAATTTGCTCTCTCAACAGGTATCGGTTTTGAAAGCAACGCCTTCCGACGGTGTGCTGTTGGAATGCTGCGAGAGAATTTATTTGAGAAATCATTTCGAGGTACACGACCGAGAATCCCAACTGTCGCTTTCCGACGTGATTCCGTATTCCTAAAACTGCTTCACCCCACTACCACCACCGCCACAGCCACCACTATCACTATCACCACAAGAGTAGCACGTACCACGCGAACCTGTCCGTGCACGTGTACCGAAGCGATCACGCACCCCACTCACCCCGTTCTCGTCCGCGTCTCTGCTTCTGTGTTACAGAGTTCCTGCCCTCCTCCACCTCTGTAGACCTGTCGGGCACGGACTCGGCCCTGTATCCGTTCGACCCGCAGCAGGAGAGCTACCAGGAGATCTGGTTACCGCCGACCAGTATGTACCCCTATTTTCTGTTCCCCGGGGCCGCGCGCACCTCGTACTACGACCACGAGAGCACGTACGACGTCCAGGAGCCGGGCCAGAGGCGTCAGCACGGCCATCGTCATCAGCACGGCCATCATCAGGAAGCACCGGAGTTGCCTGGCAGGCCCGGTGTCCTCGTGGTCGAGGCGTACGATCCTCGTGTCGATCACGAGAACCGCCATGAGGCTCGTGCTGGCGCCGACGACGAGCATCGGCCTGCCAACAGGGAGAAAAATGCGGATGATCGGTCGATGGAACGACCTGGCAGCTTCTATGATCGCGGCTCTTCTTCTTCTTCATCTTCCTCCTCTTTCTCTTCTTCTTCTTCTTCTTCTTCTTCTTCGTCTTCTTCCTCCTCTTCATCTTCTTCTTCTTCTTCCACGTTGTCCAAGCATGATCGTGCCTCCAGCACTGTGCACCTGCAGCCAAGGCACTCCCAAAGCGAGCATGACGCGCACCTGCACCATCATCACCATCACCAGCACCACCAGCACCACCCTGCACCACCCGCACCACCGTCCGTCGCGACGTCGTCTTCGTCGTCTTCGTCGTCGTCGTCGTCGTCGTCGTCTTCTTCGTCGTTGTCATCGTCGTCGTCGTCGTTGTCGAGTTATCCGCCGGCTCGTCCAACGCCTACCGTGGACGAGACGATACGAATCGAGAGGCCTGACCAAGTGCAGCCGAAGAAGTTCGCACCGAGGCCCACCTACGAGCACCGGGCGATCTTCGATCGCGCCGACGACGACCTCGATGACCTCGAATTCCGGATCGGCGCGCTGCCAGTCGACCGGCTCTTCGATCTCCGCGAGACCTTCGAAGGGTTCGTCGACCAAGGTTCGTACACCGGTGTCAAGGTGCGCCCAGACACCACCGATCGACGCTCGTCAGCTGTTCGAGCGCCGCGCCGTCCTCTGCCGGCAACCGATGCGAAAATAGCAAGTCGTCCGGGCGTCTTCCAAAAAAAAAAAAATTCAAAAAAAATCCCACGTAAATCCCAGACCCCTCTTGCCGAACGTTCAATTGACCGCGTGAGCGCCTTGCTATTTTCGAGGTGCTACAGCGATTCGAGGCCGAAGGCGCTTCTCGAGATTTGGGATTCAACGTTACGTGGAACAGAGACAACTTGCTATTTTTTAACGCTAGCCAGAAGGATCTGAAGTGAGAGGATTCCGAGACGTAGCAAGTTGCCTCTAAAAAGCATCCCGCCTCTCGCTCGACGTTCGATCAGCGTGGCTGTTTTTATCAACGACTTGCTCGCACCACGCTTCCGAGGGAAACGATCAGCGGCGTTCGACCGATGATCGAGGAGAACTCGGAACCGCGATTCCCCCCGCAGGGGAGGGCTGGTCGAGAGGGGTTGTTTGGCAGTTTCGTCGCCGCGAAACAATACCCCCGTCGACGTAAAGTTAAGCGCTCGATTAGCCGCTTATCCGCGTATAGTTATCAATTCTCGTCCGCTACGGAAATCCGGAGGGCTGAGGAGCGTTTTTGCCCCCCGAAAACGGGGGAACGTTCAAAGTTTCGGGCGGTCCTCCATTGCTCGCATCTTCCAGCGGCTTTGCCCGTAGCGATGGCAGGATTCAGAGTCGATTTTCTCTAAAGTCGCCTCTAGAGTGATCGCCTCGTGCCCCAAACGGTTGCCTCCATGCTCCGTTACGCTTGCTCGTTTACAGTGAAGGTCATCTCGCATCCGGACAACTCGACCAGCTTCGAGGTGATCGAGTCGCAGCTGGAGAACCCGCTGATCGACGCGGATCATCAGGACCTGCTGGCCATGAAGCAGATCCCCGTGCCTGGAGGCCACCATCACAAGACCCATCACAAGAGGAACCAGACGGACGACCACGATCGTGAGTACCGTGGCATTTTAATTATTACGCGAGCGCGACGATACCGCAGGGCATTCCTTACCACACGGACGGTTATCAGCGGTTTATTCGTAATCCCTCTCCGATCGGAGGGCGAAACGAGCACGGATAGCGAGATCCAGGGGGGGGAAGTTGGCCGGTTCTTGCTGGATTAAAGTTCGAAATCCGGCGGCTCGAGAAATAATATGCGGAGATACGGGCGGGACAGGAAATGAGAGGACTCCAGGCCGAAATTAAATTAAACTTTCCCCGCGATAAGTCTTACACTCCAGCGAGGCGATGTTCCGCGATATTACGCGGGTCGATCGATTCCGCGGGAAGCTCACGGCGGGCACGAAGAAAAATTTACGAGCTCTCGCGGTGCCTTCTTCTGCAGGAAGCTGCGTGAATTCGCACGAGCCGCGGCTTTCGTATAAGGATAATCGCGGGTGGGAGGCTATCGCTGAAATTGCTAGTCGAGGAGGAAAGGATAGCTTGGAAGGACGGTTTTCAACGCGCGCGAAACGAATACATATTTTCCCGCGTACCGGCCCTCGTAACTCATGGAACTTGATGGATAGACGAGAATTTCCCCTCGCGTTAACAAGAACAAAACCGTGGTCAGCATAATTTCAGCCTGGAGTGGTAAATATGCGCAGTTTTAGCAGCTGTAAATCCTCCCAGAGACAGGGCGCCGGTTACCATCGTGAAAAATACCGGCTGCACAATTTCTGCGTCGCGTTCGCTCGCCAATTAAAGCCGTCCGTTCGCCTACGTTTGATGGAAAAACAGCCGGCGTAATTCCACATTTAATCCCCGCGCTGGTATAGCGGAGGTGATGCAAGTGAAAGGACTGCGAGCTTAGAGAGCCGTGCGCGGGTAGAGAAGCCAGGGGCACTTGAACGTTGGGGAATCGTACACTGACTTTTTTCGAGTCCATCGTGATGGACAAGTATTTTGGACCCATAAATCTGTGAAATGAGTGGAAACCACATTTCTAGACTTGCAGCCCCAAGAACACCGCGTTGTACACAACCAGAATGCTCCCTAAAATATTCCACCGTACTCGTTAATTCGAAAGGGCGTATCTGGTCAAAAGGTGGTCCCGAGATAAATGACTTTTAACCAGTAAAATATTTCAAAAACTCCGAAGGAGATTTTGGTAGATACTTGCACCCAAAATCAGGCATCGATTTCACATACGTCCAAAATCCAAACTGTTATTATCTTCAGCTTTAATGCAGATATGGCTTTCTTATTTAATCTACATGTAGATAAACTATTTTGCGCTGCCTGGCAGCAATCACTCAGTTTAAGCGAAACTTGCAAATACGCCCTTTCGAATTAACGCGGCGATAACTGCGATTAGCACGCCTTCGGTATAATACAGTTGAGCGGGTACTAAATCAATTTTCCATTCGAGCGGAATCTCCTCCGAATCGGGAAACAAACAGTCGCGCTTGAAAACGTGCCAATGAGTTTCACAGCGTACAAAAGAGTAGCTTGTCGATGATTCTTCGTCGCGGCTGTGTAGGTGTTTTTTTGCAATGTTTTCCGCCAGTGCGTAACTCTGAACTACACGTGACTTCGTTCAGGTAAAACCATCCAAATAAACAGGTGATCCCTGGTGAGAGGGCCCGCAGTTGTCAGGCACAGATCTACTCAAGGAAACTAGGGGAAAAAAAAAGTTTCTTCGCCGTGAACCCGTCGGAAGACAACAAAGCAGCCTACTGCCGACAGGCCGTGCGGTAATGTCGAGACAAAAGGTAGAGCCATTCGCAGGAATTGAAGCTCGACAATGGGACGGAACGTGACGATTTGGGTTAGGTCAGGGTTAACCGTTTCCGAACGGCTGGACAGGCGTGCGCTTCACCGCAGGTCGAAAGATGAACGGGAAAAATTGGCAGGGGAGGAAGACGGATGCGGTTGGGCAGGAAGGCGAAGGACCCGGTGCGGCGCGGCGGTGCGAACTATAACGCATCGAGAATTGATTGCATCCGGATCGGGCGGCCGAGTAATTATCCTTGGTTATCCTTTAATCCAGCGATTACCCGCGTATCGATGTTCCGTCGGGTGATTGATTCGAGCAAAACGGATTCCTACGGTTCGCCGAGCACCGCGAACCGATCGTGTGTCCCGGTACCCGGCGAACCGTTCCGAAGAAAGCCGGATGACCGATTTTCCCGACCGAGGATGCTGCTGCGATGTGGGTCGAGAAGGATCTTCGCTCTAAGTGCAACTTTGTCTCGGCAAATCCCAATGGACACTTGTCCAATTCTGACTTCATTCAATAAACTCGAGGATCCAGGCCATCGAGGTAAACGCTGATGCCGCGCTACCATTTCTGAAAAGAAAGAAGCGTGATTTTCGGAAGCTTGACAATTATATAGTAGCAAGGCCAGCCGCACGCGTGTCTAGGCGTTACCGTCGAATTTCCAATTGCTCCGATTGTTTGTTCGCCTCGGTCTCTTCGTGAACGCGGACTCCATCAGGGATTCGCAGCGAAGATGTAATCAAGACCGCTTTCACCTTCGTTGGCGAACAAACGCCCATTTCCCGCCACTTGTCGCGCTTCTAATTAAAATTTGTTCGACCGCCTATTTACGCCCTCCTCCGTGGGCTAACCTAACGAGTCGCTATTTTCCACAGCTCGAAAGTCGAACTCTCGACGGGGCCTGGACGCGCTGCAAATTTCGCATTCATATATTCAATTTCGGTGGAGCGGCCTGCCGGGACCGGAAGCTCGCGCTCCCTCGGACGACGAAGGATCTTGAACGTGGGACGCGAACGCGCGACTCGACTCGAAAAATTCGATCGATACCTTCGCTTCCCTCTCCTCTACCCTAAAAGCTAAAGATGTCGTCGAAATTCGCGCTGGAACTGAAATGATTCTGAGCCCGAATCTTCGAGAGACACCAAAATAAAAGCTACTCCCCATCCATCATCTCGTTCTTCGAGACACCCCCTGTAAATACTCTGAAGAAAAAAAAACACTGACGCTTAACGTCACATTTAAGGGAAACAATTCCAGCCCCGATATCCAATTGTTGAACGTGTCGCGGTGCTCCCAACGATGACACCGATATCCGTGACAATAACCAGCCTCTCGCCTCGCGGAGGTCGTCGATTATTATCCTAATTAGCTGGCGTACAGCCGGCTGATCCGCGTCGCGCTAATTACTTCGGCTGAACGCGGTCGCACTTCGGAATTTGCCGCTCGATATATCGACGGGGGTGAAACGGTTCCGTACATTTTTTCTGCGGCTGTTCCCTGGTCCCTGGTAAGAGGGAGAGGGAGGAGGGAGGGGGATTGAAGGGGAGAGGGTGGGCGCAAAATCGTTGCTCGTTATCGGCGGAGTTAAACAAACGGGTCACCGTAATTATAACTCACACCGGTACGTGCATCTAGGTCCGGGCATGCGCCCACCTAGATGCACCTGCGAGCACGTTCGAGTGTGCTCGTCAAAAGTGCACCCCTATCGATTTCGGATATATGTACATACAAAGTTAAAATCCAACCGCGGACGTCTGCTCCACATTTCTCCCCTTCCCGCGGGAACCTGGACACTGCGGGCGCGATCGCGTACCAACCCCGCGTCTGGGCGACACTCGGGATGTATCTTCGTAGATCGAGATTGTTTACTTATATGTCAGCTGTACTACTTGTGGGTTGTGAAGGTAACTTTAGTAATATGTAAGCTACTTTCCGATAAGTAGGTATAATTGATTTCGGCCAGCATGGAGGAACGAGAGGGATCAAAGCGGCCTGACGCGGTGAATATGAGGTATTTAAGGATTACTGAAAAGGTTGTCCCACTCAGAGAGTTTATCTTGTAACCGTGACCTATCGGCGGTACAGAGCTGCCGCGGAAAGATGCAAACAGGCGTGGAACGTGTCGGTGCATAAAATGCCGCGGCTATCGCGTGCCCCAGCGAAAGAATAATCCAGTGGCTCGCAATTAAACGCGGGCTCATTAACAAGGAAACAATTTAAAGATACGCTGGCTCGATAGAGTCGGAAACGCGGTACGCGTGGCCACCGGTCTCTGTCGCCGTCGGTATTTCCAGTTCGTTCTCGTTTTAAAGGGCGCGGAGTTCGAGTCAGCTCGCGGCAATTAGCACGCCTACGTCTTCTTTGCCTCCGTCCCAGCGATCTGGTCGATTAGCAGCGTGGCAATTTCAGCGGACGCGTGGTCTCGTTGCAACTGGCGGCTGTTAAACGATCCGAATCTCCGAGTGCCACTGTTTGGAACGGCGATCGCTCGTCCCGCCGCTTTTCACGTTTTCAGTGGGATTCGACGTTTGCTTCACTGCAGACGCGCGTCTTCCCACCGCCGAACGCTTGCTGTATCATTCAATTAACGGAAGGTGGGTTGAGAGCAGGCACTCTTTAAAGATCCCCGCACTGGTTGCGCGATAATAACGATAGTTCGCGTTCCTGCTGAAATTAATTGGGTAAGAAGGGTATAGGAGAAGAAAAAAGTGGAGACTTTTATCAAAGCTTCATTAGGCAAATGACAAGTTATAAGGATTTAAAGAAAATCAGATTTGCTCGATGAGTCACATCCAAGGAAATCAAACTGCATTTGAGATACCCACTTCACTCGCGCTTGGAACGTACGAGTTTCTGTAAGAGGCTCCGAAATGCTTGACCTATATCACTGGTATTCAAGGCTAGACGCAAAATTCAAAGTGCACAGGCTCTCAACAGGGTGGTCTCCGCGACTTTCTTCTTCTCAATTCCTCTATTTTCGTTCGACACCCCCAAAAAATCACTTTCTCCCTTCACACAGGATATCCATCCCCCATTTCCCACATTTGCGTAATAGTCGCTTTGACGCTCCTGCTAAGGGTACGTTTATGATGGAGCTGCGATGATAGCGAAGAAAGAGAAATATTTCTTTCTCGACGCATTTATCGTTGGCCTTCTATATAGTCATCTCGCTCTTATCGTCGCTCTGATTGTTTATCGCAGCTCCAACATAAACGTACCCTAATTCGTTGCATCGCGTGCATCTCTTTTTCTCATTTCCTCCGCACAACCTAAACGTCTGCGAGTCTCAGAAAAATCGAGGGTACAGCAGGTCGTGCATGGCGACCTTTGCTCTCAATTTTTGGCGCGGATGTTATTCCCCCGAACAATTTGATAGCGTGCGGGCTGGGATCTCGCGAAACGTGCACGCGAGAGAGAGAGAGAGAGAGAGAGAGCGCGGGGCGTTAAAATTGCAGTCAAATAATTTTTTCGCCGTCACTGGGGAAGAGTTTATGTTCTATTCGTCGCGTGTTTGCCCGTGCCCGTCGGTGTCGCATCGATCGATTAGCGGAATCGATCGCAAATGCACAAAGCGCTTCGGTCGTCATAAATTCCAGCCGACATTTTTGCTCGGCTGGAAATTTGTCCCAGCCCCCTCACGTCGCCCCGGTCCTCCCGTTGGCCCGCAGTCGGTAATTGCGGCGAGTGATTGCTTAATTATCCAATTAACTTCAAACATACGAAACACGATTACAATCGCAAACTTACCGAGTCGCCGCGACCGTTTTGACGTTTTTTCGCTGCTCCCACCCGGGCGCCATTTTCCCCGCTATTTTCCCCGTCTATTAGCGGCACGCTAATTGGTCGGCTAACGCAGAATATCCATTGCAATCTCGCGAGCGCAAATAGATGTTCAAGCGAACCGCAGGATATACAATTACCGGGCCGAAGGATCGATCGACCTTTGTCACGGAGAATTCTGCCGATAATTCGCCGGTGGGCTGGAAAAATCGCTCACTCGGTAGAACTCCCTTCAATTTTGACATCCTCTGCATCCACGACCACCCTAACCCGTTAACTAAATAAGCACAGTTAATTCGTGGAAGGGTACTAATTACACTTGCACGAAAGTAGTAAAATCGCGTTAATTTTATTTTCAATCCCCAGCCTTAGATAAGCTTTCATACAGCCGTGCCATATCGCAAACAACCCTACCAATAAACTTGCTACGTTTCCGTGCGACATTACGTTTTCTCAATGATTTCTAAAACTGCTTCCCTCGATATTCGAACCGTGTCGGCTGGTCTCAAATCGATGATGAAAGATCCTCGGTTGGACGCGGTCGTTTTTTATCCGTGATAGGGAACGATTCCCTTCATTCGCGAGTCTAACGAGCCCCGTCGAGTTTCTACGTCCGTGCACCTGCGTCACAGGAAAGGTTCGGGGGCTGCCTCGGCCCGGGTATATCCTGATAGGAGAGGGCGGGCACGGTGGCATCGATCTCGAGGAGCCAGACGGACACCAGTTCCAATTACCGCCAGTTCGAATTGGCCGTGTTTCTCCGGCCAACTCGAGGAATCTGTCTGCGATCGAGTCAGGGCGCCGCCCAACCCGCGTACCCCTAACTCCTACGATTGATATTCCCGCGGCTGGGGGATCCTATCTCGGCCTACGCTTCCTCGCCCTTCAACATATCTCGCGCGTTAGAGTCCTCGGCGCCACGTCGCCCGGCGAACACGACAAACTTGGCAAGCTTCCTTCGATCATCAATTTTTGTCAGGTCATAACGATCCTGATTGGAAGGATAACGGAACAGGGGGGGGGGGGGGAGTTCGAGGTAGAAACGTTTGCGGTACCTGGGTGATCTGGCAGAAATGTATTTACGGAATGCTGCTTTTATAGCGGTGTAATCCGGCAAAGAGTGGATGTTCATTACAGTAAGTAGTCGCCAGACGTTCTAAGGTGAATGTCCCAATTTCTGCTCATTTCGTATTTTTCTTATTATTATAAGCGTCGCGTTTGTACTGTAGTTACATCAAAATAATTCTAAATTATTTGAACATTTACGCGAATGTTGCACGAGCTTGGGGCTAATCAAAGTGCAGCATAAGCAACGAAAAACTTTTGAAATGAAAGACTCATGATTTTTCGACCGTGTTTTAGCTGGTTGTGGTAAGGAACAGGGTCACTATTAGTATTCGGTAATTGGGCAGAGATTAGTTTTTGCAGTAAAAGTTCTTATTTAATAACAAAAACAGATACCGTATTGTGCTCTGGATTTAGAGTTTTTACTATTTTTGATTATTTTAAGTAGAAAACAGGTGATTAGCTTTAGGATCAAGTGAATCACCGTCGTGTCCGCATTTCTACTCACCAAAATTTTAGCCTCACATTTCAATATATGCTGTAACCTCTATTTCTATTCAAAGGCAATTTATTTTTTGTTTATCATTATTTTATGCTTTACTGTTGCGTTATAAAAAATCTCCATAAAAGATGTAACTTATTTTAGCCTGAAAAGGTAACATATTATGTGAGCAGAAATTGGTACAAATGGTGAGTAGAAATACGTACATCGCTATTTTTCGTGAGCAGAAATACGGACATTTGAAGCATTGCATTTAATTACAAATTACTAGTAGTTAAACATCTTGAAATATCTTTCTTAAATAGTTTTCGACTGGTTGATTTATTATTAAAGAATTAATCAATTACTCTGCAAATTTTGATCGCAAACAAATTTTTTACACCTTCCGACGAGTAACCTCTTAAATGAGCAGAAATTGGGACATTCACCTTATGTCATTAAACCGTTTCCCAGTGACCCCTAGCATTAAACCAACGCGAGAACAGCGATAAAGGAGGAAGAATAAAAACTTCCGCCCCTCGGAGGGGCCTCGGCAAAACCACGGCAATCAAAAGCATCCCTGTTTCTCGATAGACGAGCATCGGCAGACCCTCGAAAGTGTCGTAAGTTCCAACCACCTACAAGAGACGACTTTATTTTGGGGTGGATGATCGGTGTCGTAGACTCAAGGTCAGCCGGGTTGTACGTACTTCCCTCATAACGCGAGCCACCCCTTCCAAAACTCCGGGAATATCAATAGAGCGAGTTCACCTCTCGAGAGGGAGCCTCCCCCCTCTCCACTGCCGGGCATCTCGAATGAATTTATACGCGACCTTGCCTCCAGAGGAATTCCCGATGCTCCATATACTCTTATTGGCCTGGATGTGTTCGGGGAACTTTTATTCGAAATCCGTGCGATCGTAAATTAGCGCGATATTGCCCTTAGGATCTCGAGGGGCGTCGTGGCGCGGGACTGGAAAACGTGTCAAGGAATCGGCGATCTCCTGATTCCACCTCCCGTCCACGATTTCCCCGTGCAACTGTAAAGCAACTTTTTTTACGACACTCTCGAACGATGAATTTTTATTCGGGCCCACTCATCCAGGATTCCGCATTCTTCTCCCGGCCCCTCGAACTGCTCCAAATTGAGTCCACGATTTCTTCGCGCCTACTCTTCCCTGGAAGTTCCTTTAACAACAGTTTCGAAACCGCTTCCAGTTCGTCGAGCGACTTATTCAAACGCTCGGGGCTGCAAGTTAAAGCGACTCGTCGCGGGAACAAGTCGACGAGTTTGCGAGGATCGGGTATTTAATGCAACGGTGCCATTTCCTTCAACCCATTGTACTGCCTGTTCCTCGAGCGGTGTGTCGAGAGTATCGATAGTAAAAGTGAAGCGAAGTTTTACGACCCGATAACTCGCGTTCGCCCTCTTGGCGGAATCACTCGCTCGTTAAAAGTTCCATGTTTTCCCGCCGGGGGGTTGAAGTGCCCCCTGCTTCGATTTTTTATTGAAAAATCTTCAGAATTTAATTATCTGCTTCTTGCCGCGCGTTTCTGCATTCATCTCTCGATGTTCGTGCCGGTACACTGGAGAACTTTTCAGGAAGAACCTGTCGTAGTTTCGTTCACTTATAGTGTGTGCTCCCGCTTACTCGGGAAGTTACGAAAGAAGCCGTAGAACTTGTCGATGCATCGTAATTATTAAAACTTGCGCCGCAATTTCCGAGACGCTGTTAGCTCGAATGTTCCATTAATTTTCGAGATGTTGAAGAAACACTTGAAAGGGTGGGCTCGAGTTTCAAGGATCCAGAGGCTTGCAAATTCCAAGACGAGCCTTTCGCAATCTTCTCCCTTTTCGCTTTCGAAATTAATTAATCAGACAAGTGAAGATGCATTCGAAAGGGAAATGGAACGCAAGCGTGGGAGGGATGATCTCGAGGTCTGATCGACGAATTCTTAGCACGAGGGTGGGAAAAGCTCCTTCGCTTCCTCGAGCAGACTTAACCAGCTAAAAGACGACCCCCAAGGTCAAAGACAAAGCACCCTACCCGTCGAAGATCCCGAGAGCGACAATTAAGGGGGTCGAAGAATGGAAGGGAAGGATGTCGAAGGTTCGTTTGTCTTAATAAAGTGCGTGGGAGGCCCGCTCTTCGTGACGGCCGACTTATAGCTAGTCATCCTGGCGGGCTGCTCCCCTCTCACCACCCGTTACCGCCAATTTTTCCGTCCGCACCGACGCGAAGATGGTTCCACCGATATTTAGAAGGGTTCTCCGAGTCCTGGGGTCGTTAACCCTCGCTACAGACTCCATCAATCGAAGGAGGGTGGGTGGTTACCGATCCCAAACATTCGTCATCGGGTAGATCCCACCCCGCGGCTCGTTTCAACCCCTTTCAACTCCTTTCCCTTGGCCACGGATGGGCTTCCTCTGGGGTTTGAATAATAGTCGAGCATCGAATGTTTATTGCTAATTGAACCGCCACTGAGACGCCCGTGTTATTTGCGCAAAGTGCAGTTGATCGATAGTTGGGATATCTCCCTTGTAAATAAACGTACATGAATGAACACGTCCGATGGTTTGCCCCGTTGGAAGTTGATTTGCATCCGCGCCTCCGATGCAATTCATCGCGACAATTAATACAGAACTCGCCAAGATTTCGCAGCTTCAGCCCGCGGTTGCATAATTCTTGCATTAACCTTATACATTTATTCCAGCCGCTTAATGCGGAAGTTTATTTAAAGTTGTCGCCAAGTCTGTTTAAAACGCTGGCCCCGGACGCGCTTATGTAAATACGCACTTCTTTTCTTTCTCGCCCCGCCGGAACCCCCCGCCGATGAATATTCAGTATAGGAATTACGATTCCCTCTTTTCGTCACGTTCGATCGATTCGCCGTCAACTTAATTCACTAATTGATCGCCCCGTTAACGATCCCGGCAGTTCTACCTCGCTCTTCCTCTCCGCGCAGGCAACTGTACCGCGAGCTCTTTTCTCTTTCGTCTTCCTTTATTAGGAATTTACAAAGTTCTAGTCCGCTGGTTCCATCGATGCGCAGCGAGCGATAAAAAGGAAACAGTGCTCGCGCGTAAACGACCCCAGTCCAAGAGGAGATTTCAATTTCCCTCCGTCTTCGCTGTTTTCCGCGGTCTCATTCCTTTAACGGGCGCCACCCGAGCCCCTTAAATTCCAGCATCGCCTCCGCGGCGAACCAGCGCTCGATCGATCTGCATAAATAAACAATTATTCTCGGCGATTGTTTTTAAGTGGCGACCACACCGCGGCGGTATAGATATCGGCCGATAAATATTCAAGATTCGTCGTTGAGGGTCGTTGTTCCCAGCCAGGCCACTCGGTCACCGAACGACTCATCATTTGTTTCCACTCAACGGCTAGAAAACTGGGTCCTGCTCGGCAGTGCAAACAACCGCCGCGTGTATGCCTGCATTTTACTCGGACGTGTTTGACTTCGTTGCGATAGCGATCTCGCTCCCTGGGAGGCAGGGGCGCGCGTTGACGCTCGTTTCTTTTAAAACGAGAAACAAGAATTACGACCGGCCAGGGGTCTAAGCGATTATCCAGTCGCTCGACGGGCCCGGCAGATTTGTAACCTGCTTTGCAACGCGTGCTTGCTTGATCTTTACGTTCCTAACCCAATGAAAGTAATGGAAAAGTCTGCCCTTGCAGTTAGTAACCGATAGAGTTGCGAGAGTCGGTTGTCTAGGTTTGATTCGGAATTTGATTGTAAAAAACCGACGAAGAATTCTCCACGCTGGTTTATCGCCTCCTTCTTATCTATAAAAATACATATCGATCGGTGGTGGAACAGTAATTCAGACTCGGGAAGCACGGAAGCCGGGAAACACTAAGCAAACCGCTCGCGTTGCATTTCTGCGCAGAAACGTCAGTAGTATTGCCGTCTGCAGCGTCAGACCCGGACAAAATGCAGCAGCCGGTGAAGGTCGTGCTCTCCAGCACGTGTCATCACGCTTACACCGCGTGCAAGTGAGTCGAAAACCTTTTTTTCTCCACCCCTCGCCCCCTCTTTCCCCTCCCGCAGCTGTCTCACAAAACCTGGCCGTTTCTCGTTACAGAAACGACCCCAAGTGCAAGGTCCTCCTGGAGCCGGTCCTGAATCACTGCGATTCGGCGAGCTGCGCGAGGAACGAGTGCATGGAGGCGCTGCAGAGCTTCTACAAGACCGCGAACCACACGCACTCAGTGGAGATCGCGTTCTGTCTGTGCAGGTGAGTGGTCGCGGATAAGGGCGGGCTTCAAAATCGTCCAGGTGGCAGAAATTTCCTGGGAAACCGCGAATTCGGCAACACGACAAACATTCTATAAATTCGTAACGCGCCAGCTGCGCGAAAAGCGATTTTCCGCTCGTGACCTAGCAGGAAAAAATGGCCCGGCAAAATTCGCGAAATGAATATCTATCCAACGAAAAAGAGTACACGGATTTCTATGGACCTCTGTGCGAATCGAGTTCTTTATTTTTTGCGATACAAATGGTAGAACGCAACCAGGCATTCGATCTACGAAGATCGTGTTTCATACGGTTATGATGAGCCTAGCGATGAAGGAGCTTCCTTGCTTCTATTCGCATCAGCATCGAATTAATTATCGGAACAGTTAACTCGCGATATTCGAGCCCGCAAGATAAATTCGCCCGCTAAATTATTTCGCATTTGGTTATCGAAGAATCAAGTAACCGCGGCTGTCGAAGATATTTCGTAATCGTGAGCGACGCACAGTGTCGCGGCACGAGTTCAAAAAGCAAAGATTCGAGCTTTTAAATTTTGCATTTCATTTCATGGAATTGGTAGTAAACAGTCCTTCGGCATAAGAACATCATAACTAAGTAACATAAATAAAGGATTTAAGGTCAGTAAGTACATTCAAAGTCGAATAACTAAACTCAAGCTGCCACAGATTACACATAGGAAATATTTACCACGTGCTCGCGGCGATAAATAAAATTAACCAACTCCTGCTTGTAAGAGTAGAGGATTCTTAAAAATTTCGACAATCGAGAGTCTCGAGGTTTATCAAACTCTAAAATGCCAACCGCGGAATGGCCCGTCTAACGAAGAAGAACGCGGAAGCCGAGCGGAGGTTCGGTTGGTTATTTAAACAGTCTCGGCGTAGGTTTTCGGCCGACTCAATTAAAGCCACTCGTCTTTGTGCGTTCTGGCCGTAATCCTGACTAAACACCGGGCGAAAGTGAGACAGAGGGACAAAGGGAGAGGGTCAGGGAGGATCTCTCGGACAAAGGGTGGCCGTCCCTCTGAAATGCCTTAAGTTCTGCATCTCTAATCCCTTCGCGCCGGGCAGGCCGCGGAGCAGAGGCTCCTTTCCGAAGGAAGCTCCTTTAACTTTTTAAGTGGCTTTTGCCCGCGAAACAATGCGGAAACTTTTTATCCGCCTCGCCCATTTTTTCCCACCCCGGTGCGGCCCGTTGTCCCAGCAAGCGTTCCCTTTGTCCCGCTGCCGGGATCGGTGCCCTCCCTGAATTTATTAATATCAGAAAAGGTCAGTCGTCGAACCACCCCGAGATTCGCTGAATCGTTGGATAATGGAACGCGTCCCGAGAAGATTAAAGAAATCCTGCACCCCCTCCTCGCCCCGAAAGATAGTCAAAGAAAGCGACGTTGAGTACCTATTACCGCTCCAAGGGTCTTGCCGGTGCCCGAGGAAACCACGGCAGAGAGGACGGAAACCGTGGGTGGTAGCGGGGGGGGTAACGTGCAGGAAAACGGGGGTCGAACGACGGAAACGAAAAGTCTCGCGGCCGAATAAAATACGTAGCGGGCTCGTTTAATGCTCGTTGAGCAATACCGACCTCGCGATGCCTGTCTGCTTGGGAAATTCCTCCCTTGAAGCTCCACGGAGCCCTCGGGGGGTGGGGGGTGGGGGGTGGAAGCAGTCTGTTACTCCCGCTCGACTTCAGCCCGCTGCTCCCTGATGCGGTAAATCGCTGCGTCTTTTCTTTGTTCCTGAAACCTCTCCCCAGTGACGAATCGATCCGGGAGAATTCTCCCAGGCTCGTTGGTATTTTAATCATCGATCCGTGACAGCTGGAAATTTCATCGGAATGAACTGAACGCGCGGCGTGCGGTCTCGTTTCGCAGGAAGACGGACGGCAAGAAGGACGAGTGCATAGTGGCGCAGGAGAAAATGCATCCGGCGTGTGCACAGAGGATCGAGGGGGCGGAATTGCCGACCTGCCACAGCCTGGCTGAAGCCTGCAAGGAGAACAGGGATTGCAGGTACGTTGCGAAAGCCGAAATATTCAAATGGATTGTTTAGTATTCATTAAACACCCTGCGGGTGTTTAATATCGTTCCCCCTTTCTCCCTCACGTTTCCTGCACTTATGAAGTTGCACCGGGGACTGGAAGCAACGTTGGGATACCCTTTGACCACTTTTTTTTTTCGTGCATCAGCTACGCTCGAAGCTACCAATTCGCGATATTTCCGTGCTCTCATCTTCTCTCACTCTGCTCGATAGATCGTCCATCAAAGTGAACTCTCCTCCGTTAAATGGTCCGTTTCACGATCAACGATTTAACGGCAGCCGGAAGCCGCGCGATTAATCGACCGCGGTATTAAGATCGCAAATATTAATCAACGACGCTGGGAACAATGGCGGGCGCTTATCGCGAGATTGTATCGCTAGCCTGGATAAACCGGACCTTTGATTAAACGCCACCAATCTTTCCCTTCTTTCCTTTTCTTTTTTTTTCCTCCTTCTGCGGACCCCAGGCGGGGGTACACTTTCAATTTGAAAGTTAAATTGCGAGTCAACGGGACGTGGCTTGATCCAGTCTCCGCTCGTAATGAAACACTTTATTGCTAAGAAAAAGACGTTCCGTTTCGCCGAGGCGAAATTACGAAAGCGAAAGGCTCGGCGCGTTTTAATGGAGGGGCTTTGAGGTTCGCGAGCGGCGCAGAAGGGGCGGCTGAAAAAGCGGAATCTATTTATCGCGAGTCGATTAACGGGATCTAATTAAAATCGGGGTCGGGGTGGGGGCGATCCGGGCGCGATCCGATGGATTGAGAAGAAATTGGACGCGCGACGCGTCCAGCCGATTGGAAATTCGCCGGCGCGCGTTTATTAAAATGAAAATTTCCGCTCTGTATCGATTTAATGATATCGATCCGGCGAAGGGTGGCGCGACGATTAAATTAGAATACGCGTGCGGCGTCCAGTCGCACCGCCGCGGCATTTTAATTGATTTATTATCGGCCCGCGGAGCGAATTCATCCCTAATCCCCGGGAATTTTCGGCACGGCCCCGAAACTATCCACCGGCGCTCGTTTCTTCGACGTCCACCCCAATGGACCGATCCCTTGTTCAATTTTTTGCCGATGGAATAATTTATTCGTGAATTTATGCCTGATTTTATGCCACGCTGGGCGTGGTGATGCTCGCAGCTTCGAAATTTCACAGGGAAATTTACTGTGAAGTAGGGGATGGGATGGGTAGGGATTTTACGTCTTCTGTTACGTTAGAAAAATAATGATAGAAAATTTTTTACTTATCTGGTACGCGACTAATAGGTCCTTGCTTAGAACCACACGATTCGCTGTCGCGGACGCTATTAAAGTGGGCGACAGAGTGGCGTGATCAACTCACACGGAAAAAATAATTTAGTGTACAACGCTCTTTTTTATTTTGAAGATAGAGTCGTCGGAACAACTTACCCCCGGAACTTTTAGCCCCGGTCTCCCCTATCCTATTACAACGTCGCATCGTTTGCGATTGAACTAAAAGTGTGGAAATGCATAACATTTTTGCCCTGTTCCTTCTTTAATGCATATTAAGTAACTACCAACGTTCCCCCCGTTTACGATACACCATCCGCAAAGTAATGTTTTTGCAGTAGAATATGTAATACGCGACCACGTAAACGACGGAGCCAGATAAGAATTCCCCACCAACCTACGCGTGACATCGTGGTTCCCACAACGATCAATCATCCAATCAAACCATTCTGACTTTCCTGGGATGGGGAAGGGCGACTTTCCAGGGTCAGTCTCTTGTAAACTTTCGACGCTATCGGTTGCCTCTGGAAACCTCAATCCCAGTCGATCAATTCGTAACTATCCAGTGTCAATGGTGTGATTCTCGCGGTACTTGTCACACGCAGAATGAAGCTGGAGTACTACGAGCAGAGCTGCGCCATGGACAGTGTGACGAAGAAGTGTGCCGGCCCAACTTCTGACTGCAGAAAGGCGATGCTGGGAATCCTTGGCACCGAGCTGCGATCCAACTGCGCCTGCATAGGCACCGAAATCACGCAACTCTACGACTGCCTCGGCTGGCAGAGGCTTCTCTGGGTGAATCCTTGCGTAGGTAAGTGAACAACGCTTTTATTTTGTAATTCTACCTTGGCGAACGCACCGCGTGGTCTTCCTGAATAATCATTATCGGGAGGTAACGCGCTGAATGAACGGCCAGCGGGTTTCGCGCTATTACCGCGCGACTCGATTGCCGTGCAATTTTCGTACACCTCCGTGGAATATTTGCGCAAGCTCTTAGATTCTACAGGCCGTTGAGCAGTCGTTAGTTTCGTTACGCGGAGCTGTTCGGTCGCTTGTGTGCGATCCTTTGGGTAATTAACGCCTTGTGTACAAACGATAACTGCGGCTCGCCCGCGGCGATCAATAGACGATCCCTGCGCTTCGTTAGAATCGTGGTCTGTGCAACCGTGGAGAGTTGCAATTACAACGGCGGGAAGAATGAAGGAGCGAGCGACACGACACGGCACGACACGGTGCTTTTATCGATCTTACATCTGTTCCGCGAGCCGAGTTACAAAGCTCGGCGGCAGCCCCGCATTCAACGGACAGATAAGTCATTTAGATATGAAGAAATTGCACTTGCCGCTGGCTCGGCAAGTGCATCGCGCTCGCTGTGCTAACTGCGTCGAGCGGCTCGATCGTCTTTGGTCGATCGCTGATAGGAATGTAGGTCGAGCGGCGGAGCTTCGCGTCCTCCTTTCGCTCCTCCGATAAACGTGATCGATGCAAATTAACGCCAGTTGCCGCTCGAATTTATTTAATGGCGCGTTTCGTCGCAACGAGAAACGATCTCCATGGTCCGAGGCGACTCCGATTCCAGCGATTAAGCGATCCTCCGAGTCGAGGACTTTTCATTGCTCTTTCGGTAAGTCGAGGGACTCGGAGCGCGCTCGTTCCCGATCCTTAACAGAAATCGGGCAACTCTGTTTGCTGCCAATTGATAGAAAGTTGGGCCTCGATTATCTCCAGTCCCAGCGGTAAAAGGGAACTGAATTTCAATGATCCCGAGCGTCCATGGATGGTACCAAAGACGGAGCTGCCGATTGTTACAGTCGAGTCTCAGAAGAGCTACCACGCACGCAGGAAACACCATCATTACCCGAGGACCACAACGACGGCCGCCTCGTCGACGACCAAGTCGCCAGTTAGCACGACGACGGTCACAGTGGTCGAACAAGTGGAAGATAATCAAATACCAGAAGTGACGAGGTGGCCGACCACCGAACCCACGGAAACTTGGGAAATCACAACCACTACCACCACTACTACCACCACTACCACCATGAGCACCACGCCCAGCACCACGACCACGACCACCACACCACCTCGTGAGTACTTTTCTATCCCCCCAAATTTTATTGCCCCGATCCTTCGGCAGGATTCTCCTCTCTCTCGTTCGCGAAAGGATCGGTGGTTAATTCTCAGATCCATAGAGTCCAGAATCGCGCGATACCACCCTTACCGATTCGCTCGAGGAGCCAAAGAGTGGAGAATCGAAGCTATTATATGAATTGAAAGGGTATTGGAGAAAATGGCCCGAAGGGGGGGGGGGACTCGCGAGGGAAAACAGCGGTGCGTGCGCGGCGACGCGGTATTTCCTCCAATGGAAAATGCAACGGCTTTGATCGCGCCCAGGAATCGGACGGAGAGATTCTGTCCGAAACACAAGGAATTTTCGTTTCGCCGCTACGGGGAGCCCCGTGTGTCGAATGTTACAAAGCAGAGTGGGTGCAAGCGGGCTCCGGAGAAAGATTCGCAGGGGCGGCGGGGGGGGCAGGGAAATGGGAAAAAGGAGACGGGGAAAACAGTTTGCCGTGGAGCGTGTGTTGGGCGCGTCTCAACGTTCGTCTCTTTATAGGCTTCTGCGTGGTTCAAAGGCCGAGGCAAAGTCACCAATACATAAGGGAGGGCAAAGGCAAGAGGGTGAGTTGCGACAATCTGCAAAGTATTTTCGCGAGTGGCCGGGTTCGGGGACGAGCGAAAGTCCAGGAAGATTAGGGATGAAAGCGTGGCAGATTAGAATTCTTGAAACGCGGTTTCTGAGAGACAGAGGGCGTGGCTGTGGCCAGGGTCCTTGAATCTTTCCGAATTTTTGCGAGTCGTTGGTCCTTTGAAACGAGTAACTGACCGCGGAGAGGAATTGGATGCCGAATCTTGGAAAAGTACATTTCCCAAATTAAGCCTGGGATTTTCAGTTCAGCGGATTTCTGCGTGCGCACCGACTTGGAACGCGTAGTAACGAGCCACTCGTTTCTTGCTGCGTCGGGAATGTTTGTTTTGCAACTTTTCAATGCGAAGTTTATATTGTTTTCGCGATGGAAATGATGATGGATGTTAGTCAGGGAGCGTGCGCCAGCGCGTAATGTTATTAAAACTGCTCTTACGTCACTATCCCGCGTTTCAACGATCCACGTTTGTAATTCGATGGTAATGTGTCCGTTCGCTGTTAAAACAATTCGTACATTTATTTGCAACAAACAATATTCCCTGGATATTGTTTTACATTACCGTGTGTTCGCTGCTGCGCGAATAATGCAATGTAAATAATGGATGAGGGACGAATTCGTTTGAAACGGCTTACGGAAACGTACGGAGGCTTTTAATTAGCGTGAAAATAGAGACAAATGAAACTGCGAAAGGTTGGCCGGTCTTTTAGAGGATTTTACCCTCTGAGACACGTAAAAAGAAAACTGTTGAAGAAGTCGGAGTTCGATATTTCCCTGTTCTTGAAATATCGACCACTCGGGACAAAATATTTGTCACGCAAGAGACGAGGATACGTTATACTTTCACTAGTCGTTCCTGAATTATCGATAGCCTCGGGTTGAAATTATTTAGTTTGCATTAAAATATCAGAATTAGCATCAACGGTAATTAATATTCAGTGCGCGTATACCCAGTCGACAACATTAATTTATAAAATGGCCCTGGAATCAGATTACCGTGCTCTACCACTATTCATCCATTAATAGGCAAATGCAAATGCAGGCTGAGCGCACATTCTTTCTAAAATCGTTCAGGGGCATCTGTACTTTAACCATCGAGTCCTCGGCAATTCTGACAAGCATCAACCCTCTGCACAACCGCTTCCTGGACTTTGGCCAATACCTGCGCCCCGCAGTTAACAAAAACCAACGAAATATACAAATCAGCTTAGCGTCACCAACTGCCAATTACTTAAATGCAAATTGTCACGCCTTTCGAGGGCAAGGTTTGCACCAGCGTGCACAGATGCACGCACGCGCGCACACGCAGGCTGTAACGAGCCGCTTTGAGACCTCGAATTAACACCCGCCCGCTTGATCCTAACAGCTGTATCGCGAGGACGAGCCAGAATGCTCGGAGCTCTGCCAGTGCGGCGAGGGCGAAGTTCTGATCTGCAACACGATCTGCGTGGATTCGTCGCCCTGCAAGACGGACTTTGCCTTCTACAATCACGAGGCACCGGCGTATCAGGCGCATCGTGGACCCTGCCTTTGCTACAGCGGCCGTTTCATATGCATGCGGCCTTCACCCGGTGAATATACCCCCTCAACGCCCGTTAGATTTCTAGATTTCTGGCCGCCGCCTCAATGGCCCGCGATTCCAGCGATAACCGCCCGTCCAGAGGACACATTTTCTTTTTTTTTTTCAATTTAACAAAGCCGCCATTAGACATCGACCTATGTAGGGGATGATTGAAAAAACGCCAGGGGCGCTGGGGGTTTGAATCTAATCAGAACGTGGAAGTTTTAGTTCGGCGGGAGTGCACTGTGGGAATTTTAAGCTATTCTTTTTGGCATAGCGAGGGCAGGAATATATCGGAGCTCAGTAGCGCATCTAGAGGAGGCCCGAGGCACCTCTAAAGAAAGGGCTTTGTAAAAAGAATAGAAAACTGGGTTTGATTTTTTAAATGAATTTTTATAATCACCTAATGAATTTTATCGCATTAAAAATATTTTCAACTGCTCGACTCGGCTCCCCTCAAGATTAAATCCTGAGTGCGCCACTGAGCTCATGCATCTTCTTCTCGGCTTATCCCCGCAGATGCTTACTCTATACCGCACGGAGTTTTCATGTTCCTGGGATACAGCGAAAAGGACGAGAGCCTGTTGCGACAGCACAACAATCTCACGGTCCTGGACGCGGTGTCTTCCCTTGATAGCTTCATGAGGGAGGAAGTTAACAATCAGGTAAAACACTATCACCCTTATATTCTACTTTCGTAGTTTGATATTCGGGAAACGATGCTCGCTGTTCAACCGCGCGGAACACGACTCGTGGATTAGATAGACACCGAAGTTGTCGCTTGCGTCAACGCTGCCCGAGCTTGTGGAGCGAAAAGGCTCGAAGGGCAACATAAATCGGGATGCAGAGGGAACGCGACGGGCGAAAACTTAATAATGCCAGATAGCGTCGGATGACGCGCAGGCCATACACCGCTCCGCTTTTCTTTTTATTTGCAGACAGTGTGCACGCTGTTCCTGTACAACGCGACCCGAGAGAACGTGATTGCAGTGGCGCGTCTCGGGACTGACAATCCACCCCTAAATAGCAGCCAGGCTCAAAGTCTGCAGCACCTTCTGCGCGTCAAGGTGAGTAAATTGCAAATAGCGACGGCTTTCGTCCCATGAATTCGCATCAATTCAGATCTTATTTTCCGGGCAACTGGTCCCGCCGTTGCGACAGCCCCCCTGATAACTTTATCGAGCTAGACCTCTCAGTACTCCGCCCCTCTATTTAAACACTCGTCGCGCCCTGATACATAACGCGTTATTAAATTACCCCCTCGTCCCTTACCGGGAGGCGTTCCTAGTAGCTCGGCAACTGGATCCTTGAATTTAAGGTCGCCTCTGAATTCACCCTCTTAACTTCAAATCTGCGAGCTCTCGCTATCGACCTTGGAATCGATAAGCAGAGGCAGGGCGGGGGCTCTAAAATTCTAAGCGTCCGCGGTTTTTAACGAGCATCTCGAGCACGAGTAGCTAACGGGAAATGTCGCATTTCAGATTTAAAATTTCGTCGACTGTTTGGTAGTTTAATGGATAAAGGGGTGGGTCGAAGATCGGGGTCCTCGCGGCTTTATGCAAAAAAGGGAGAAAGAAGGGCGGAGAAAAACGAAGGGATCGCGTGTGCAGCGTCGATTCGATTCGCGCGAAAAGGGCTGCGTGTTTACGCGGGCGCGTGTGTGCATGCCACGCGCAGGAAGTGCGTGCAGTATATCCGCGGGACGATATCAAACTTTGCAGAACTTTTCATTTCTCTTCGCCCTCCCGCCTCCTGCCTTCCCTCATCCCCAACGATTCCTCGAGGGGAAACGAGCCAGACGGCTGCCCCTTCCATCGTGATTATCGCGATTAATTAACCCCGTACGCCATCCTTAATTTCCCCGAAATTTATCCAGACCCGGCCCGTCGTATCAGATTTCGCGACTCGCTGATTTCCAGCCCCGGCAAAAATCGTAACGGAAGTCCACGGAAACTTCCTCCGTTTCATATCGCGGAACTTTATCCGGCCGGTATCCGCGAAAAATTTTATCGGTACTTTTTGCTAGCATAATACGCGCACTTCTGGGTCCCGTAACGCGCTTTCATTTACTCAGATCGGAGAACACTGAACGTGATTGAAACACGGTTGGATATCTCGTCGAATTCCCGAGGAGCGTGGAGCACTTATAGAACCGATCGGCGGGCCAGGGTGGGGCGCATTTTAATCGATAAATTGTTTAGCAAATAAAAGCACGAACGAGCACGGAAATCGTAAATAAACTCGTCGAATCGAATAACGATGTACCAGATAACGTATCGAGCTGCGCGCAAAAAAAAAGAAGGGAAAAATATATGCATGAAAAATTGATAAACGCACGGATGTATATTCGCGGCGGGGGGTAAAAATGCCGGGCGAACATTAACTGACCGCGGGGCTGAAATTCTGCTACCGAAAATCCCCCGTCTAATTCGTTCTCGTGCATGGAACGAGAGGGATTGAAACGGCTGGCTAAATGCTGGCTCTCTGAATTCTGAATAAAAGCCGATTGCCCGGACGAAATAACGTGCAATTACTCGCGTCTACCGATCAAATTTTCGAGGAACTCGCGTCAACGAGAACCACCCTTGAAACAACGGCTCTGTCCCGTCGAAGATCGAGATCGCTCGTCTTCGAAGAATTAAATTAAAGACGGTATTGTTTGTCCGGTTACTATGACGAGCAGCAAGTGTCGACTTCCACTGTCCACTCCACTGGAGCTTGCAGTAGCTTCGCATTGATAGTAATTCCCGCCTTTCTTTGAACGGGAAACCGACTGTCATCGAAACGTTGGAAAAATTCCAGTTGAACGCGTGCTTATCTTACCGTGACCCCGTGTTTCCTTTCACCCGCTCTGTTTTTCCAGCGAAAATTCGCAATTGGGCCCGGGCGCATTTCGCACAGGCTCCGCCGTGTTCCGTATCGATGAGCGGACACGCTGCAGGCAGTGGGTGTCGAACATTTTGCGTCGGTCATACGAGCTCCCGCGGCGATTTCCAATTTGCGATTAAGCGCCGGCCGATTTGCAATTTGATGGAGGGATCGTGGATTCGAATTGGCGCGCTCTGCCCTGTCTCGTTCGACAATCTACTCCCTCCATCGTGCCCCTCACTTTCTCCCCCTTTCGAGCGCCGCTCCTTGTTCCTCCGTTCCTGCGATACACACCCCTGCCGAGGTCCATTTCCCACCACGGTTAGATGGAATGTTTGGGGCAGAAAACAAAATTCCGGGAACCGATCGCCGGCGAAGATACGCGTGGCCGCAAAAATTTCGCGGTGCGTGTGACGTCCGCGAATGAAACGCGGGCGAGCGAGCGCGAAATTCGCATTTCTCGGTTTAACGTGCGCTCACGTCCAATGATCTCCATGCATACTTGCAACGATTCCATACGGGGTGAGTCTGAACGCATGTCGCATAATTTACAAGTGTATTCTACTAAAGGTTTCCGTAGTCCCGACCATAGCCACTGATGTGCTGAATAACGTGTAAACATTTCGGACTGATTGGTCAAATAGTTTTTCTGCAATCACCTGCGCCAATTGAAAAAATGTCGTTTAGAGATAATCGCGTTTAAAGTTTTGAAACAAATTAAAAAAAAATTCTTTTAATTTTTTTTGTATAATATAAGAGTAGATTAATAAATACCAAAAAGATTTATTGCATTATATGTTGTATCTACGGAGAAAAAAATCTTTAAAGAGAGCTTAATTTTTCAAACCGTTACAGTGGACTGACCCGTTAAGGGGGGACACCACTGTGACGGCCGGAAAAGTAAGCCATTTTTAAGAATTTTTTTCAGGAATAATTTACAGTTATCATAGAAAATTTTTATTACTTACCTTTAGTACGCTGTCTTAAGAGGCTATACAAAAATAATAAGTAATAAAAAATTTCTATTAAAACTGTAAATTATTCCTGGAAAAAATTCTTAAAAATGGCTTACTTTTCTGACTGTCACAGTGGTGTTTCCCCTTAAGCAAACAGTACATCAACATACGTTTACGACACCTCCTCAGATTTGGTACACGGAATATGTTTTCTAAATTTCCTGACGCACTCTTAGACTCAGATCGTATAACGAAACTCAGAACTGTGAATGTACGCTCACGTGGAGAGGGTGAAAGGGGAAATCGGCGAGCGGCGAGCTTAACTGTTAATCGCGTTAATTGGCAGTCGTTACGTTGCAGACAGGGGCGTTCGAAGCGGCGCGAACTGGCGCGGCCGAAGATTAAACAATCGCGGAATCGGTGCACCGCAAAAGTCTTCTCAATTTCCGCGGAATAACTAGTGGCGGGGTCCGCTTTGTAAACGGCGCGGGAGCCGGAAATTGGAGGAGCGAATTTTCGACTGGGCGTCGATTTTTCGCGGGGCTAGGGTTGTCGGGGGTGGAAACGGTGTCTTTCTGACTCGTAATTGGATGACCGATCGGTGGGAGATCGCAGAGCGTTCCAAACAGGCTTCCAATTCAATCAACGATTGATATATCGGCTTCGATCATCCGTTTAATAAAGCATCTCCGCTAGCTAACGCATTATTGCCGGTCTGACGTTCCCGAACGTAGCCCACGCATTTGGATTCACGATTTCCCAACTACATTCAATCCTGAAGAATAAAAGACCAATTCAGTGACGACGGGAGCGTGAAAATTGTTCCCAGAAGTTACCAAACGGTGCAAAGGAGTGTCATTGGGTAATTATAATTGCATTCATTCGCGCCGGTAGAAACGGGGCGACTGCAGTGGTTTTTGGTGGCGCGAGAGGATCAAGGACAACTTCGGGACGCCTTTGACTGCGAACAGAGCTTTTATTTGAGATCTTAATTAAGGAGAGTCGAGGCTGGCGGCCAGCCAAGTGGCCGCGATTAAAAGAGAAAAAAGAAGGAGGCGAAGAAACGGTGTAACGGATATCGCTGCCGGCGATTTTTAATGTTTTTCCTAAGCGACCCTGTACGTGCCGCGAATTTCCTTGGTCCGGTCCCTGGACGGAGCGAAATTGTTCGGGGGGCGTAAAAACTGGCAGACGCACCAATCACGGGACGGCCCCGAACAGTCCGCCCGAAACTTTTTACCCTGTCTCTGATGGCCAGTTTCCAAGTTTTTACACGGCCATGGACCGACTCCCCCGATGAGATTTCCTGCGAGGAAAATTTCCCACGATTTTCGGCGGGTCGAACGACTTCCCGCGCCCGTCCCTCGCGGCACCCTCCTGAAATCAGCCGCGACGCGCCGATTCCCGGTGTTCCGCATCGCGCCGAGACACGCCGAAAAATCGGCGCCGTATCGGTTGCGAGATTTTGCGCAAATTCTTGCGATTTTCGGCCCGCCGGCAACGTATCGCGTTACCAATTTAAAGAATTTCGATAATTGCTCGCGAGAGTCCGCCGGGCGCGCGGTAGTTCGGATCGTGAACCGCAAGCGTAACCGAATTCCTGGATGCTTCTCGAACCACTTTTTGAATTCCACGGGCCGCTCGATGCTGCGTCCGCGTAGTTGCGGCCTGTAAATATAGTTCGCCAGCTAAGTGACCGACTAATCGTCGCTATAATTAGTCGCGGACGCTGAAACTATTCGATCGAAGGAGCGTGGAAGTAGGTGGAGTGGACCGCAAACGAACTGGTTGGACGAGAACGGCGGCGACAATGTTCGATCGGTCGGTTTAATTCGACGTGTCGCGGGCGCCGGGCGTCGCGGCCATTCGCGGCTCCCTGCAAATGAGTTCCTAATAAAGCAATTACGCAATGGAGTGAAGTTATGGCTCGCGGACCGCGACCTAGACTCGGCCCTGTCCCGGAGCACGCTTCCGGTCGCCCTCTGTCGTAAATCGATTTTCGTGCTCGCAGACACGAGCCGTTTCTCACCCTTAACGACGGTTATTTCGATGCCGTGAAACGTACGCCCCGCTGGAGACGTCGGGGGAGGTGCGAGCCGTTCTCACTCCCCTGCGCCACTTTACTTTTTTATTAATCCGATAGATACTTTCAATATCAGGGGCTGACGCGGCTGGATTCGTGGACGCTGCGGAGGGTATTTTGGGTAACGTGACGCGAAAGGGGTTGGAATAGCGATTATCTAAAAGCGTTCCAGGATTCGATTCGGCAGAAGCGAATAATTCAAAGGAGCGCAGGAAAGCGCGCGGAATGGTGCGATTCGTCTTACCGAGGAAACCGTGAAACTTTACTAACGTTTCGCGATCGGAGAGCCCGGATTGCTCGAACAGCAGTTTGCCAAGTTAATTTCTTTAAACTCGCGTTTGTTCACCTAAATCTGGATTCGCGTAGCCCCCCGGGGACCTTCGAAGCGGGAAGACAGACGACGCGCGAGAAAAATATGCTTTTAAGTGCGCCGTCGGTTTTAAAAGCCCCTCCAACGACGATGCTCGAGTTCTTAACGCCGTTTAAAAGCTAAAAGTCGAGCGCCATCGAGTTAAACATCTCGCGGAGTGTAGCGTTCCCGGGCCACCGAACTGCACGAACGAAAGTTAGGCACCGGGCTTCTCGAAATCACGCGTCCAACTGCCTTTCGAATCCCCCTTTTCAATTATGCGTCCACACGAATCATCGAAAGTCACCCTCCCGACCGGCCCCGTGTAAACGTAGGCCCGGGAGGGACAGAGACAGAGTTATTTCCCCTGAAAATTCAATGTCCATTATTTTAATTCAAAATGCGTGTTCGTTGAAACACGTTCCGTGTAGCATATATTTCGCTCGCAATTCACCATTGTTTCGTTAGTGAACCGTTGCTGGAAATATGAGGGAAATCTCTTTCGTAGAAATATTTTTCGACGGTGATTGTATTGGCTGATACGTAATTACAGTCGCAGTTGGATGAGAAAGCCCTGTCCCCCTTCGGATCTATTTCAGTTTCCCCCGCTCGGAGGTCGGCGAGCTATCTCGAGCGAGCACGGTGGCTTTTGCTAATCCTCTCAGAGCCAACAAATGTGAATTGCTGTTTGAATAACAGTTCGATAGACGTGGGTCGGTGGAATTAGGAGTTGCCGTTTCTGTCAGTGGCGACCAACGCGGAGAATTTCGATCTTTCATAAAGCGAACGGATGAATGACGCGACCGAAAAATAGATATATAGATAAATGGGTAGCGGACGAGCCAGGAAAGGAGCTGAGGGGTTGGAAAGGCAGGGTTTAGGGAATTGAATGGACTTACTGGCCTCTGGATGACCGTTATCGTTGATGGAAGGCTGCCTGGCCGCGGCACAACCCTCGAGAATCCCTGCCCCGTCCGATCGTCGAAAGTGGAAGAGAAAATCATTTAATCGTTTTAAACCTAGAACCTCGATAGAAAGTACCTCCGTCATTCCAGACGTTTTATGATAGCGATCAAAGGGGACGTTTCGGGATATTCGTGGAACAGATTTATTAAGTGATAAGGGAGCATGGACCTTCGATCTAAAATGTCTACACACTCTGCTTTCTATGGACTACAGAAATCTAGTCTTTGGGGGTACCAAGCTCCTTTTTCGAGTTTCTTGCTAAAGAATTAGAAGTCGAAATATTTATCCATCAAACGACAAGGTCCAGAGAAAGTTCTGATTTCGTAGTTGCTCGAGTCAATCTGTCCAAAGTTCGCCAGATCAGTCTCGGCCTTTTATTTCAATTCAGACAACCGTCCCGCGGTTCGTCGAGTCGCAGCCTCGCCGTTCTCTCGTGGGTGTCGTGCAGGAAGTGGCGCAACCGCGGTGAAACTTGCATTTTTCCCCTCCGATGGGTCGGGGCTCGGTCCGCCTACATACGTCATAAAACTTTGCTAATATAGGAGAGGAGCGCGGTGCCATCTTTATGCTGCCAACTCGGAATCACCCTCTTCTTCCGACTTACTCGCCTCTCGGCTTCGCCCTCCTCCCATCTTTCACTCCCTCCCTCCACTTCCCCGGCTCAAAATTTCCCGCTGCAGTTTCATTGCGGGATACGGGATGCCCGAGTTTCCTTTCCGAACGGTTCCCTGGAATCTTCTCGCTGGAACGATACCGTAGGGCGCGGTAGACTTGAGAATTCGGGGCTTTCACGGTTCCTCTTTCTGCCAGCGAGAGTTAAGGGAGGATGGGCGTTTCGTTTCAGGCTCGCGATTTTTCGAATGCATCGCCGTGCCGCGCGCAATTCTGCAGCTCGTTAGAGATTTCGACGGGATAAAGAGTCGCGGCAGCCAAGGTCCTCGCGTGTTATCGGGACCTAGATCGCCGTCAACGCGATCATCGAATTCATTTGCGAAATTACTTCTATCAGCGGAAGCGCCGGGAGTCCCGCGCTTTTTGTTGGCCGTTGGAAATATCAGGGTAACGTCGGGCAAGCACAGGTGTTCCACATAGATAGGCAAGCATTGGCACATGGCCAATAGAGGCACCTATGCCTCCTCGACCCTCCGGTTCACCCCCTCGGTGCACCTTTCCTTTGCCAGTCCAAGTATCGATCTAGGTACTCTCGTGACTTTTCATTGAATTTCCATGCGCCACTTAAGAGGGTGCTTCGTTCTTCCTTCGTTGCCCTTTCCTCTCTGCGCCCTTCCGCTCCCTTTCAACCGCCCGAGACAAAGACCACGCGCAGCTCGCAAGGGGTAGTTTCCGCTCGGACGAGTGCTCGATACATTTTCTCCGCTCGATGTCTCGCTGGGATTCCTCGGACACGAATTGCTGCAGTGAAGTTTCGCGGGTTGATACGTCTTGCAGCTGAGATTCTAAATTTTAGCTTCGAACCCTATTCGAATCGTGCGAAAGCTGCGTACAAGTTCCCTTCGGAACCACTGTTCTTCGCCCCTGACAACGACATCCCTTCGCCGTCTAGTCAGCGCAGAAGCAAACGGGGAAGAGGTAGTATTATAACTAAAGTGGAAGTCCGCGGTAATAGAGCGGGCTCGTAGGTGGGCCGATTAGTTTCCTCCCGTTACTTCGTTGAAACTGTAGGAATTTATAGGTGCAGGTTGTTCCACGAGCTGGATTTCCAGCGGCCGCGCCTCCACGGCTTACGGATAATCGCGAGGACGTCGACGATGGGCGGCGAAGTCACCGCTGGAAAGTTAATTAAGCACGTTCCAATAAACTTTGTCCAACGAGCGACGTCGCCGGACGACGAGCACGCGGATTTACCCAATTAGATCGATACCGGTGGATAAACCCAGAGAGGGGAGAAAGATCGTTGAAGTCTCCTTTTAGATACTCGTCGACTTTGCAAAATTCATCCCGAAAGTTTCAAACCTCCCTAAAACTCAAATCTTCGATCATCTCGTACATTAAGGATGTATTGGACCTATCTTCAAAGTTTATTTATTTATTTATTTAAACGGAAGCCCTTTGATAAATCAATATACAGCAGTGTACACACTGAGAAATGAAGCACAAATTAGAGAATTTACATTCATCATACGCAATATGGTGGCAGAATAAATCACATAGGGATAAGCACATTTTAAACGAATTCACTAAATGGTTGCTGAGTTATAATGATTTTAATTTTCACTGATTTTACACGTACGCTTATGGAAAAAGACGACCTTGACAGATAAAACAGCTGAAAAAATGTTGAAGAAATGGTACCAACGTTTTCAAATTTTTTTTACATGCAGTATATAGATAGATGAAAATATCTGCCAAGTTTCAATTGCTTTCACTACACCGTTTTGAAGAAATAAATTATAAATTGAGAAAATTGTGAATTCAGGGCACTTTCACTGCCAAAAGTTTAGTAAATAATGCTTGAGAAAGCATTTGTAAAGTGAAAAATACCTTCCCAGGAGTAGAAATAAGACTCCAACTGTCGTTCGAGTTCCTTGCATCTAGATTTACTATGCGCAAGACGTAGATATTCAAGTATTTCAAGTTTCATATACTTTTGTCTAATATTGTACGTCCGATACATCCTTAAATCGTTTTATTAACCAAACCACTGTTCGCGATTTCTTGCATCAATATCAGAAAGATTCTGACAATTTACCATGCAATAATTCATCGCGTGCTACCCAGGGACTCCGAAAGTTATACTATAGTACATCGGTCCATTTAATTTCGCGAGCGATTCTGTTCCGGAGATTGGAATAGAAAATTCATAGAGCCCCTTAGACGCGCGCGAGTAGAATTGACGGAAGGCCAGGCCCGTTCAGCGGAGCATCGGTCGAAATTTTTAATTCAGGCCTGAATGAAAGTTTCATGGCGCGTTCGAAGGAATCTCTTTTCTTGCCCCGGCGCGGCGGCGGAAGCGCGGCCCCGGTTTGCCGCGCGATTCTCGCATCGGTGGGTCGCGTCTCGTTCCATTTAACATTCCGAAAGGAAGGGATCGATGAATCGAACGGGAACCGATTCGCATTGTTAAGCGGAGCGTCGATTTGTAGACAAATACCGTCCCTCGTATCCGCGACCCTGAATTATCGTTGGGTGAGCCTTGTGTTGCGGTACGATTTTCCTCCTTCTCTCGACCCACCCCCTGTTCCACTCGTTCCCCTCCTAAATTCTGAGATAAAGCAGCCTCCGCCGCTCCATTAAGCCTTCAGCGTGGAAAAAAAGGACGGTACCGCGTCGCGTTACGTCTCGAGCAATCGAAACCCTCCGCGCTTGTCGTGGCTGGAATAATGGGGGAATAAGAACGAAGAGATTGACCCTTCTCCCCCTCCCTTTGGCGGAGACGGCTCTTACCGGCTGAATCGAGTACTCTGGGAATTTTGCGACGAGCGGAAGCTTCCCAGGCTGGATTCGCAATTTGTAAAGAATTTCCTCCCGAGGAAGCGGGATCCCTCTTTTTCCAGCGGGGAGATCCGGCCGTGGAAAGGAAACGCGAGGAGAAGACGTTTTTATAAAGAATTCAAAGTTACTACGGCCCCCGAGTTACCCCGCAGACAAACGGGGATTCATCCGACGTGACTCGTGCGACCAAGTTCCTCCACTTGGCGGGGAATATCACTTGCCCATAATACCGTTTCATTAAAACTCGGCGCAGCGGCGGAGAGAGGAGGTATAAATCTCGCGTGGAAACTGCAATTAGCCTCGCGTGCGAAATTGTTTTTCTCTGATGGGCGATTCCAAATGGAACCGAATGAAACGTCAGGCTCAACGTTCCGCGCAGACACGGTGATCTTCAGTCGCGTGATTGCGCTTTTACAGGAACATCGAGTGATCGATGCTGGGGGATTGAAACACAGGGGGCTCGAACGCAGTACACTAATCATAAATCACGGAGAAAATGTACCATCCAGATAGATACCCTCCCATTATTATTACAATTTCTAAGACATACCTATATTATTATTATTAGAAGATGATGGAGTCATTGAAATGCTTAGGTGAAGTTCCCTTAAGGGGGAACCCAATTTTTGGGGGCTAAAAACATAGCAAAATTTGGGAATTCTTTTTTAAGAAACTACTTACAAGGGAAGATCCCGAAGCCGAAAGTTCAAAAAATTCTGAAACTTTGTGGATATGTAGGGAATTTCCTCCTGATTACAACGCAATTTTTTTTGCTGCCCAAAATCACACTAACGGGGTGAAATTAACCCCTGAAGATTCGGCTATTTTTCGACTTTATTTGCTAACTCGCAATCTGTAAGATATAGAAAAGAGATTTCAAGACAAAAGCTACTGAGAGAAACGGCGCGTTCTTCCTTAATTTTCCGGCTTAATTCCCGCGATAGGGGTCGCGTAGTCGCGAACAGATATCGAAATCGTCTATCGACATAGTCGATTCTGCTATACTCGCCGCCGAGCAGCGGCAGCCAGACAATACGCTGGTACGACGTCAGGACGTCAGGATGTTAGGTGGCTGGCTCCGATAGGCCGACCCATTAAGGTATTGAGACCTTATCGGAATGAAGACAGCGATATCGCGCGAGAGTGGCTGCCGTGCCATTTCGAGTTCAATCGGCTGGGCCTCGTTCAACAATCGCGAACGACGAACGTCACCAAGGCCGACAAAGCCGCGATTCTCCCCCTCGTTCTCGTGCTCCTGAATTCCTGTAGACATCCGCCGCGCGATACTCGTGCGTCTTGCTCCGGTGCATGGTGAGGAGAAAACGTCGAGGAAACGTCTACTGAAGTCTACTCGATGCCTGATGGACCGTGGACAAAATCGTCGAGACGATTCTGGGGAAATTGAGCTCTGGAAATGAGAAGTCTCTTAGAGAAAGATCGTTGAAGCATCTACTTGTTTGGAAGAGTCGGTTGGAGTCAGTTTTTGGAAGAGTTGGTAGTTTCGAGTGCTGTGGGTTTCAAGTTGGGGAAACCATAGAGTTGTCAAGCCCCACGACCGCGGAGCTTCAGGTTCCTAGCTTTGGGACTCTTGAGAAGCTCGAAACTCTCGGCACAGGGAATTTCAAATTCGGCAGGCTTTGAGGCTCCCACGTATGGGAACTGCTTCGTTTCCAATTTCAGATACCTGGGGACTTCCATGTGTTTTGCTCCCCGGACCCCAGGTTGGAACAATCTCGAGTCCCGCCGCGTCTTAGATCTCTTGGCATTCGTGAGAACTCGCGACGACCGAAGCCCCCGGTGTCATCGAACCCTGCTAAAAGAATTCCGAAGGATCCGACTGCTTCAATAATCTCGGTTAATTCGAATTCACCCCAGGGTACGAGGTCTCGGGAGATCACGGCGTAACGGTTCCAGCAGGATTCAGGAATCTAGCAAGGAACCACCGTCTTTCCCTCGGCGACTAGTCTCGCAGGCGAAACAATTTATTCCATCTAGATCGGTGTCAAAGGACGGAGCTAATTTCTGCCGCGAAACGGCCACGTCAGAACGACGACTTTGTGCCCGCGGAGAGATGGTGGAAAAGCGCGGGAAAGGCAACGTTATGAGGGTGTAACGAGAAGGGATGCATTCTCCCGAGGGACGTGGCGCGGCGCGCAGCCACCCCTCGCGAGGAATGATTCGCCTTTGAGCGGCCGACAGACGGATCGAGCCACCCCCCGATTAATTTCGCCCCGGGCCGCGGAGGCGGGATTTTTCGAAAGAAAGCCGCGAGAACAAACGAGCTCTCTCGAGCCAAGCGTGTTCTCGCGCTTTTGAACAATCGATCCTCCCTCTATCCCTCTGCCACGGCATCCTCGCCCGTGGCCCGCCAACGGGGACTGAAAATTTCATTCTGCCCCTCGTAATATGTTCGGCACGGCGCCGTGAGTCATCTCCACGGACCTCGGAATTCAGCGACGAGAAAATTCGATAAGAGCCCCGTCACCTCTCTGAGAACCATGTAATAGCTTCGATATATTACCCCTCTGTGATTTCGGGGGTGGGAATTACCATATCGAATGCTGGAGCCATCAGTCAGCTTAGCTGGCTAATTGGCTGGGCGTGGAGGAGTGAAAGGAAGAAGAATACGTTACGCGAGCGAGGGAAAAAGTGGATGTAGGAGAAAGCCTGAAAGCTTGCGATTACTAAACAGATTCCTTCCGCTACCATCGTCTCTCCCACCAGACCAAGGCTCTAAACCAGAGACTTTCGGAGCTTCGACCCAAGTGTCGCGACAAAACCAGCAACTTCCCTCGACGAGGGTATAGAGCCGGCCGGGAAATCCGCGGAAAGTGGCGCCAGCATTGTGCGTGCCTCTTTAAACCGTCCCGAAAGTGCGTTCAAAGGAAGAGGCTTTCACGGTTTACGAGTGTAAGCCACACCCAGTAGTTTTCGCGGGGGGCGGCTGCGACGGCGAAATTGCGCGGCGGAAATTTACGAGGCCGTCTCGCGGAGCGTCGTTTTAGCGACGTTTGCCAATTTGACGAATAAGGGAACGGCCCTGCCGACCCGAGACACACGCGGGCCAGGATCGTTTCGAAACGCGACGCACGTCCCGGGACGATCGTTCCCAACTATCCACGGAGACGCGACGATACCGCGACGACAGCGGAGACGAACGTGTGTGCTCTCCATTTTTAAAACGTACCTCTCGTGCAGTCGCGACCGGCCGATAAACTGAGGGTTCATAGTCGTCGGTGGATGCGCTGAAAGTGGCTCGAGCACTTGTTTCGTCGATTTCAATTCAGGTGGTTGATTTTCTGGGTTAAACGTTCGGGAGGTCTTAGAATCCTCTCCAAGGATTTTAAGTTGTCGAACCTGTGACGTTACTGGACTACGGGGGTAGTTTTAATCAGCACGCGTTATTAATTGCCATCGGGAACGCCGTCGTTCTTCCAGTGAGCGACCAGCTGTGGAAGAGTTTAGGAGCATCCAGAGGTAGGGCTGTATCTCGACACACTTTCACGGCGGAACGCGACGAAGCTACGAGCGATTCTTGAAAGAGCCGGACTCGAGAGAAAGGCCCCTTTCATTTTTAAAACAGTCCAAAGGCGAGCGAGCACACACACACACACGGTATCTTTAGGGTTTAAGAGCGAGAGGCTCGAGTATGCGAAACGAGATGTTTTCCTTTAACGTTTCCTTAACACCAAGGTTGCCTCGCTAAATAAAGCAGCCTTCCAACGGCGACAGGCGAGTCATTAATTTTAATCGGCAGCATTGGCTCGTCGCGAATTTAAATCGCGTTGCCAAGGGAAAATCTGTTGGCGAGAACAAGCGAAAGGTGTCGATCGGCGTTCACCTCGAACGATCATTGTTGCGCTGGCTTAGCTAGACACGGCTAGGCCGCAGATCCCGGAGGAGCTTTTAAGGGTGCAGAACAGCTGAGCGGCGCTCCGAGAGCTTTACAGAATTTAAGAACGAACGGGCCGAGGCACTGTGGTCCGAATCGCCGAAAACGTGATAAAAAATCCTTACGTTCACATTTCACCCTTTGTCATTACGAAGATGGTCATTCCAGGGGTTTTTGGGGTCGCAGAATCTGATTCCGAGGTCAAAATTTTTATTAGATTAAAACTAAGCCCTGTAGGGGGGAGCAAATGTCGATAAAATAATGTTATGTTTTGTTTAACAGTACTGTCTGGTGTGATTACGTTATTCGAAGTTTATTACGGCGTCAAGTTTAGAAAAATTAACAGAGATAGCGTTTTTGTGAGAGAAAAAGGTATTGAGCGCGCGAAAACTAGGAGGTCAATAATTTGTATAAAATCACACTTGAGATATTGAAAATGTTTTTATTTATCCATGAGATGAAATTGTGCATTCATTCGATGTTATTGAAATATACAAACAGTTATAAATAACTGAAATATAAGAAATTTATGCGATGATCGTTTTTAATCGCGTGTTTCTTTTTTTGGAATCGACGGGCATCTTTGAAACTTATATTATACAAATTCCTCCTAGTTTTCGCGCGCTCAATACCTTTTTCTCTCAAACACGCTATCTCTGTTAATTTTCCTAATCTTGATGCCGTAATTAACTTCAAATAACGTAATCAAATCAGACAGTACTGTTAAACAATACATATCATTATTTTATCGATATTTGCTCCCCCCTACAGGGCTTAGTTTTAATCTAATACAAATTTTGACCTCGCAATCAGATTCTGCGACCCCAAAAACCCCTGGAATGACCATCTTCGTAATGATAAAGGGTGAAATATGAACGTATGAATTTTTTATCAGGTTTTCGGCGATTCGGACCACTGTGCGAGGCACGTGAAGCAACCGGGCAACCCTTTAACACGCAACTCGCTTACTTCGGGCAGGTTTAAAGGGAAACAGCTGCTGCTTCCGTCGACGCGTGTTTCCATCCTCCTTCGGGGATTCATGGCAGCTTGCTGCGCGAGTCCGCGCGTCTTTTTGCTCGGCTGTCTCCGATTCTTCCGTTGTCCGGCCAGCAACCGTTCCCCAGCAGATTTCGGGATTAACGTGCCGTGTATCCGGCGTTTTCCTCTATTTACGGGAGCGGCTCCGCCCCCGTACCACGGATTTCGAAAAGGTTCGCGCGCGATTATGCAAACGAGGTCTGTTGTTCTCGGACGTTTCCACGGCGCTGGCAAGCGAATCGGTGGAACGGAATTTCTGGCTCAAGCGAATTCGCGATTCGAGGACCCTTTCCAGTGCGAGGTCCTCGAGATTGCGACAATTTGGGCCTGTAGGGTTTAAGGAATTTTAACAATTCCAGACGAATCGTCGCGGGGGTGGTTCTGGCTCGAAGGAAATTTGTAATTCCAGGGCTTCGCCGGGCGCTAGACCCTGAAGGTCGCTGCTGTACACTTGGGCCTGTAGATTCTTGGAATCGTAAGAATTTGAGACTCTCCAAGTATAAGTATCTGGATCAGAGCCCCGAGAGTTGGAGAATTAGGGAGTCGCGCAGGCTAGCGTCTGGGGGGAAACGAAATCGCCTCGTGACCGATGGAAATTGTGCGTGGAGAAGGGCGCGACGAAAACGTGGGCAAAAATATCAGAAGGCAGGGCGCGGAGTTTGTTGTCGCGCGACTCGAAGGCTCATTTGCATTGCGTGACAGGGCTGTTTTCCACGACGGCAACCCTTTACGTGTTATAAAGTCGGCATGCGTTGCATGTCGTTATAGGAACAACCCCCTCCCCATCGGCCTCCGGGTGATTTTTATTTTTCCCCGCTACCCCACGCCCTTTATCCCGGCCCTCCTATTTCTCCTCGGGCATCTCCCCCGTCTTTGCTTCTTGCTCGCCTCTTTTTTTTTCCTTCCCTCCTCCTGCGTTTTAACGACTAACGTCGAGCAGACTCGACGTCGTTATTGATTAAGCGGGCACGTGAAGGCGCACTGGCGTCTTGCATGCCGGAATTCCTTCTTTTTTTCCCCTCTTTATCCGCGGAACTTTATTGGCCCACGCGACGCTGCCCGATGCTTCCTTGGCGCCCCTTCCTTCGGGGCTGGAAAATATTTCCAGGCACGCTGCCCGCTTCGCCCACTTTCCGGTCACTTCACCGCGGTGTCAGTAAATCAGCCACCGAGGGACTCTCCATTTTCTTCTAATTTTTTTCACATTCTTCCTGTGCTTTTCCGAGCAAAGGGTTAAAGGATCGTCTAGGCGCAGCGTTCTACATTAGCTACTTTCTCTCGCAGCCGCGATCCCAGTGGCGTCGCGCGACACGAGACGCACGTGCGATAATTAGCGTTGTCACTCGCTAATCCAAGCTCCCGGAGCATGCGTCAGATCCCATTATATCGCCATTATAAATTGACACCGTCGTTTAGAAGCTCGAGCACAGGGTGGTACTAGGATCATCTTAGGGCAGAGGGAACGGGGCTGACAAATCCGCGGGAACAATCGTTGCTGATATCGAATGCGTCCGCCTCGATGAAAGGGGTTCGCCTGCCGGAGGAGATGGAAGGGCCAGTGGGAGTAGTAATTGCAAGATGCATTCCTGTCTGTCCTTCATTATGTCGCGCTGCCTCTTCATTCCCCTAGACGTCGCCTACCCTCTGTTCCTCTGCTTTCTCTCCTCCTCGCGTCAGATATCTGGATTCTCCTTCCATTACAGTCCTCGCTGCTTCCCTGGCTTATTACACACCCATCCATTTTCTTTTCGCCCTTATACCCGTTGCAATTTAGTTACCCGTTTCCCTTTGATCCTCCCTCACATTTCTCTTTCGATTTTAACTCCACTATTCCCCTTACATTTTTCAATTCTCTTATTCCACTGCCTTCTTTACTCATTTCACGTGTATTAGCCTCTTATTTGTACCCTTTGTCCGTCCGTGCTATCCCTTAAAAGCCCGTGCAGCGACAAAACGCCCGCATCCACGCAATCATCGTCCCCTCGCGGAAGAATCCAATTAGCCGTCCATTAACAAGGGATTCTACCTGTCGAGGAATAATGGCAGCTGCCCGACGATTGAACTGTGCACCTGCACCACCTCTTCCATCTGGCCTCGCCTCGCGATTCGAATAAATCTGCCAGGGGCCACGCGCTGCACCCTCCGCCGTTCCCCGGCGAGCCACCATTATTCCACGACGATCTGAATCGCGATCCTTATTTGTCCGTCCCGCGGAACGTCTCGCTACAGAGACGAAGGTAATCCCACCAAGTTTTCGTGAATCCTAGAGGCACGCGCAGTTCCGAGCAACGGGACACACCGTTTTCTAAAGTGGGAATTATTCATCCGCGTGCTTGAAAGTCGTGGAAGAATTCTCTGCTGCCGCGGGAATTGGTACCCAGGGCGGAAGTGAGCGGCAAGGTACGACAATGACCACTTTGCCCCTGAGATATCGCTGCGATCCTTCTGTATTTTTGATAACACACCCTCGCCGAACATTGTCCAAGGGAGACGTTCGTAATGAAAGATTTAGCTTCTGTCCCTGCTCACTTCCATTTGTTTTCTAATGTCCCCCCTGTCACTCTCTGCTCTTATCTAACCCTGCTTCATCTCTAATTGCTGATCCCTGGATCTTTCAATCACTTACTCCGTCCATCCTGGAATTTCTTCTTCTTCCGCAATTTTATCCTTCACAGTTTCTTCTAACCCTTGCGACCCCCTACCCCAGCTTCTTTGTCCCTCTACCCTTTCCACGCCGTTTTGAATATTCGCATTTAACAGCTCCGCGTCTCGAATAAATTCTAAATAACGTCAGCTTCTGAATAAGTCTACCGACCCCGTAATTGTGCCGTTTGATTGGCATCCTTGCCGCAGGAACTCGTACAAAAGGGGGTGCTTCGTGGCGTACCTATGGAGGCATCATTAGCCCGCCATCTCGAACCGAGAATGTTATTTATTCGACGAAAGGAGGGATTCGTGGCTGGCATGAAACAGATCCTTCCTCGGGTATCGTGTTCTCAATCTTGCGATACGGTGCGGATGCTCGCGATGGGGATAAATCCTAAAGAGTTCGAGCATACGCGTCTTACGTTTATTGCAGGAGCATCCCTCAGTTGAACAGAACTGCTGGGAGCACCGTGAGCGTCGATTGCTTCCTTAATTATCGAAGCAGAATTCGAGCAGTTGGAGGTGTTGGTCAACGAAGCAGGTTCGAAAGGTATTCGCTGATAACGCGACGAAACACGCGGTCGGCTCGGATATTCGATAATTAAGCCAGCAACGCGCGAGAAACTCTGCGCTACAATTAGCCCCAGCCAGTATGTAAAATGAATTATCGTCCTGGGCTTTGACCCAGCTCGTGTATAGATCATTATTACCCCGCGACGTTTCATTGAATTATCAGGGAACTGGCCACGTCAATGCGACGTTTCTTTTCCGATTTCGCCGACCTCGGCACAGGGATTTATTTACAACAAGGAAAACTAGTGGTATTGCTTCATGCAAATAGCACAGTACAACAGCCATCTGGACTTGTAACATTCAATAGCCGTTTCGTTTCCAAGGCACGAAAATTTATAAGATACGGCTATTGAATGTTACAAGTCCGAAAAAAAGTCGAAATTTGTTGCACTGTGTAGTTAACGTGCGAGGAATAAGCTTCGAGGAGAAAATTGGAATCTCCGATTCTCTGGGAAACTTGGGTCTACAAACTCGCGAGGCTTTTAAATAATTTCGAAACTATATGCAGGAGATAAGAGCAAGTATAAACGTTAAGGGTTGAATATTCGTAATACTATCCTTTTTATTTCGCCTTATCTCGCCGTGAATATTCGAAAGAGTACTATAGTAGAAGACTCTAGCTAGCCACGCATGCCTGCTGAAGATTCCTAATAACCCAGCTCGATAAATGACAAATAAAACACCCCCACTTCCCCTTCACCCCGCAATTTTTCTACCGCCATAGCGTCATGGAAACCCAGTCCTCCATCACAGAAATCCGATAGCCAGCTTTCGGGACAGGTATCCGAAAAACAAGGGGCAGCTACCAAAAAATATTCCCCCGGACAAACAAAACAGAAAAACGCGCGGCAAACGAGAAGGTTGACGCGTGGGAAGCCTCGACGCGGTACAGACGGCGCGGTGGTGGATCGATATGGATCAAGCTGCTTCGAAAAACGAATTCCCGGTGCACTGGTAATTTAAAGGGCCGATTGGAGGCCTCTCTCCGCGAAAAGTTATTCGAAAGGGTGCACAGGGTGGAGAGAGGGGGCCGGTTCGGCGCTCTCCTTCCGGGTGGAATTTAATTTCATTGAAAATCCGACGTCGATGCTTCGGATTCGAAACGAACGGAGCCCGAGGACGAGGAGCGACGGTGACGTCGTGGGGTCTCGACCCACGTGGCGCGCACCCTCGCCCACGCTGGCCGTCGGAAAATATCGCCGAAAAATCGCCCCGGCCCCGTCTCCTCCTCCGCCGGAAATTAAAGATTCAACGAGCCGAGGGTAATTTCGGGGACGAGGAACAAGAAGGCGCGGAGAATCGGCGCGAGGAAAAACGAGCAGCCAGAGAGACAGGGGGAATGGAAAGAGAGAAAATGATACGAGAGAGAGAGGAAAATGGAAATCGATGCCGAGGGCACGAGTCGCGCGAGGACGAGTTACATTCGACGTCGTTAAGTCGAAATCGAGGGGACCGGATACTCCCTCTGAGGAAAATGTCGTGGCGCACTTCCACCCTACGGGGGATGGAAAAAGTTTCTGGGAGACCTTTCAGGCTAATACGCTCGCGACCTTGAAAGGGATTTAATTATTCGGCGGGGTTCGAGGGAGGACTGAATTAAAATCGCGTTAAAGAGACCCCATTCGGAGAGGGGTGTTTCGTAAGAAGCTTCTTGTTCTAATTTATTCGCGTGTATTCGGGAGGGAAATTTTGTCCTGCGGAAGTTGGATGGATCAACTGCTCCCCGCTGAAGTTATGCATCGTATTAACACGGGCTCTGTCTCCGAAAGTCACCGCGGGCTGAGCGTTTTCCTGATCAAAGAGAAGGCGAATGGTACGATGGGAATGTTCTTGAATGCGAAAGATGTGCACGGGGTAGGAAAACAAGTTTCATCGAGGCTATACACCGCACGGTGTTTCAGAAACGCGAAGAAACGGTCGGCCATCGGACAAAGCAATTCTGTTATTGTTAATTCAGCGAAATTTCCAGCGCGCAGGCTGAGTTAAATGCAACCACCCCCGCGGTGAAATTTGCACTTGTTATCTGGGATGCTGGCGCCGACGGTAGCCGATGGGCACAATAGAACCTCGGGGAACAAAAGACAGAATTCCAAGACTGTGCAATCTTGCAACGTGATTTAATTTTTCGTCACAAAAGAAGCCTTGCATTCGCGGGCTGCCATTATCGGGGGAAGGCACCACGCGCGAGTTTCTAAGTCATGAATACAGGCTTATAGCGCGTACATTCATCCCCTAATCTGCGGCCCTACCAACCGTTCTAACGTTCCTGGACGTCTCGTGTTGCAGGAGGAGTGCGTCTCGATGCTGCAGGACCTGAGCGACAAGATCAACAACAAGCACCAGGAGGTGCACACGCACCCTCTGCTCTCGATCTTCAAGATGGCCGAGGTCGAGGTCAAGTTGCCGTACAGCAACGAGGTCGGAGGTCTCTCGAGGTCGTCGAGCTTCCTCCTCGTCGCGATCCTCCAGCTCCTCAGCCTGCTTCGATCGACGCCGGCGTGCCTGCTTGCCTCGTGACACGAGCGACTCGCCACCATCCCCTGTCACTGAACAGCAACAGGAGCAAGAAGAAAGAATTCTCGAACGCCTAGGAAGAGAGAGGAGCCGAGTAGAGGGCGAAGGACGCGGCAGGGCACGCTGCATTTCAAAGACGGAGAATTCACGGCCTCGGATAGCGCGGATCAACGAAGGGGAAGCTGAAGTCGCACCTAATTAACGGGGCTCTAATCTTCGTGCCTCGTGGATCAGAGATATAAAGAATTCTGGATCGTTGGCCGCGATCGAGGATCGAGTTTCTAGCACCGGCGGCCCGTATAGTTACTTCAGGTGGTATTTCATTCATTTTCCTTCCACTCTCTTTTTATTCCCCATTTATTTCTCCACCACGGTTACGCTGAATACCTTGTCACCGGGGGGTCGAACTGATTTCGAGAGGAAGCAAGACGGTTCGCGACAAGAGTCCCCCCCCCCCCTGGTGACGTTGTAGCTCCCGCTTGTTTAATTCCGCGCCGCTCGATGTCAATTCTATTCCCAATCTATTCGCGAAACGACTAGTGCCACTCGGAACCTGCTCCCAAACCGGCTCCAACTTTAATTCCGTTACACAGCGTCTCTGCTCCACCCCGTTCTGTCTTCTCCGCTCGCTCGCAGAATTTCGTCTTTCCATCGGGACCCCCGGTCGTTCGATTTTATTATCAACCAGACAATTTCCCCTCCCGCCAATCCGTAGAGCAACCCGCGTTCTCGCGTGCTCGATTCCTCGCGCAGCGACAGAAGGGGGTTACGATTTCTACCGAATTCGCGTCGAGACAGCAATGCCAAGCAAGATGATCTCTCTCATTATAACCGCGCGAAACTCGTGTTTCTGGCAGCTAGACGGAGTCTGCTTGATAACCGTCGCCCACTCCATTTCCCAGGGAGGAAGCGAATTGGAAATAGTTTCGCTGGGCACTCTCCAGCCTGGAGCCCGAGCTTTCACATTTTTTCGATTAACCCTGTCTCTGTACCGGCGATGGTATCGCGGAATAGTCGGTGTCGCGATGGAAATTGGGGGATCGATCGGGATTCGTTAGAGTTCGTTTGACGCGATGCATCACTATTCGGGTGGAGTTTTTTTTTTTTTCAAAGCAGGAATATTAATGTTCCACGAAGATGATGGAGAACCGTGGTAGGGAACCGTTACGCTTCTTTACTCTCCTCCGATTCCTTTCCCTCCAACACTTTGTGTACCAAGCTTCGCGGCACTCTTAATCGACTCACTCAGGTTTAAGGGTAGAGACAGCTTGAAAGGTGGGATCCTCGATCGCGCCGGACGACAGCGGGTGTAAAAAGGGGGAAAGAAGCACCGTAGAGTCTGTAAATGACAACCGCTAATTTATGGTATAACTAATAAGCTAGAAAAGCGAGCGCTCCTCCTGTATCGGACCATTAGGTGTTTGTTAAAAGTTCAGAGCTAAATCTAACGAGCGTTTCAGGCATCGCGAGAGGCTCGAGTGTGTAGATAACTGTAGATTGTTAATAGCGTTGTAAGAAAAGACGAGAGTGCAAGAAGATATAATGGAGGATGGAATCAGGAGGAATGGACTGGCAAGTGAATCTGCTTGCTCGAACGCGTGGGTGTCTCCAGCACAGTCGCTCCTTCAATTGCCGAGCATTGAGTAATTCGAAAACAGCCGCTGAAGCTTTAGAAGCGCAGGTACTCTACTCATCTGGCAGATAAGAAGGGACGTTCCTACTTGGTCAAAGAAATTACTACGAATGGGTTTCCTTCATTTACATTGTCCTTCGCCCTTCGTTTATCTGACGATGATTAAAGTACCCTCCCAAAGTTCGACCACCCCCACCCTTCGAATTACCCTGTGCAAACGTACGAATCAGTAGGAGAGGGGACGCGATTGATTTTTCTTCTTCCTGACGAGCGCGAAATGCCGGAATAAATTCGCAACGCGGCCGACGAGGAAGCGAGCAAAACGCGACGTGCGTCGTTCGAGCGATTTGCCTCGTGGCTCTCGCGTTAAAGTGTCAGGTGCCGAGCGGGTCGGGCGGTGGATCCAGTCTCCGTTTTAATTATGTTTCACCCCCGTGGCACGATGAAGTGGCGCACGTTATTATCGCGTCGGAAGTCCGACAATTTGGCAGGATGGTACACAGGGGTAGGCGGTGCGCGAGACATCCGCTTTAAAACGGTCGATCTGTCAGCGGGGGAGGAGAAAAGGAGGAAGAAGCGGGAAACTTTTCTAAACAGCTTCCCCCCGGCACCTGTGACGTTTACAAACGACGTAGAAACACACGACCTCAAATTATTCAGCGGTAACACCTCGTTCCGCGTCCGCTCGATTATAATCTCGACAGCGGCCGCTGGTGGCGCGCGCTGAATACGAATTTTTGGAGATTCCCCGCCGGCCTTTCGATCTTCCGAAGCGGGGCGTCAGTCTGCTGCTCGAGGGACCCTTGGCGCGACGGTTATTCGATTATCTTGACTCGCTGTCTAAAATTTAAAGCCCGGACGAGGTGGCCGGAACCTTCAACCCCTATCTCAAGCGTCGACGCGACGATGTTTTTAGCGTTTAATTTGAAACTGGTAAATAGGAGACGGCTAAAGGCAATATTGAAAAGCGAGGGACCCAAGGGTGAAGGAGTGAAGCGAGCGGCGTTAATTTTCGAAACTTATCGCGGACCGAAGAGGCTTGAGAAATTCCGCGCGCACCCCTGGGCCGCGGGATGCTGCGGGATTAAAAGCTGAAAAAAGAGGAGGGTTTAAACGCGACCCGGTCCGCGACTAAGCGTTACACGTTAGTCAGAAGTGCGCGGATAACGAGAAACGAGCCACGGGGGAGGAAAAACGCGGTGGAACGAAGCTGACGAGTCGTTCGCGGTGGGGCTGGGGGATGAAAACTGACGACGCGCACCGCCGCCCGATTCGATTGGAAGGGAAACGTCAATTTAGGGAAATTAATCGTGCGTCGATGCTCAGAGCCGTTGTAAAAAGAAACGAGGAAAACGGGACAGCGAAGTCGCGGCGGCGACTCTGGCTCGCGTTCGCGCAAGATGGAACGCATATCTGCTTCGACGTTTAGGAAAATTCGGGGAGAAATGTTAGGGAATTCGAAGATAGTAAATTGAGAGCAAAGGAAGCCTGTGAATTAGGAAATTCGAATTTAGAGGAATTTAATGAGCGAATGGCCATCGGGGGCAGAATCGGGTGCCCCCATTGACAACAATGCTTCACTCGATTTCTCTTCGACATATCGAGCGCAGCCAAGCGTCGAAACGGCCCAATCAAAGGGGCCGATTCAGCTGTCAAAAACGGGGAAATTAAGCGCGGTACGCGTTGCATAATTAGTTGAATTTCGCGGGGGGCGGCGAGAGGGAGAGTGGGGCGAACGTGAGCCGGATCGAACGTACGTGACGTGGCTATCGGCAAAGCAATAATGTATAAAGTTTACGATCCACGGGCACGTCGCTCAAAAGGGGGCGTACACCCGGCGAGAATGTATAAATGTCACGTTATACATAACACGCACGTAGGACAGCCGTATATAAATGTAATTCGTATATATGTATGTTAATTCGCGTCGAAAAATCTCGCCCCCGCAGGGGGAGCACGAGGCTTTTGTCGCGCGAAAAACGAAAGGAGCGATCTCCAGCGAGAGCGGGTGACTTGTCGATCGATTTAACGTCTTAGGGTTTAGAGAAATTCCAGGCGACTGGGGAATCGGGTATGTCTTCTTCTTCCGCGAAGCACGGAAGACTTTGCCGAACCATGTTTGCTCAGCTTTGCACTTCAAACTGCATTCAAGCGGGTAGAAAGTAAGAAAGTAAGAGACTAAGGGTAGCTACTAAATTGTTGAGCGAGACTATTCACGTTCGGGATGATTTCTCGATGCACCTATATATGTTACGTTAGCCAGCTTTTGTTAATTATCCGATGGCACAAATGGAACATGCGCCAAACACGCACATGCTTGTGATCGTTATACAGTTTGTAAGGGATTTATGTTCAGCACAAGCGCGGGTGGATTGAAATGTGGTCTGACGGAAACAGACGAGGCCTACTTCTTTCCTGCGACGGGTCCATTGACCGAACGTCACTTTACATCGATGCAAGTTGAATGATTTCTTGCACCGGACGCTTCCGTGCCTCGTGGAAATCAGGGATAGTGGTAACCAAAAGTATATTATAAAAGATAATTGCGAAGATGGCGAATTGGAGCGAAAGAACAAGGGGAATAAGTTTCTTCCAATGAGTTGCGGTCGTGGGTCTTCGTATCGCTGTCTGATTCTACTTGACGCGGTTCGCAGTGGATACTCTGTCGGAAGGCGCTCAGAAACGTCTACGCGAAAACTTTCTCCTTTTATCGGCACATAAAAGTGAATATCCCGCATATTCTTGACTGTTTTTTTTTTTTTTTAGTAAACGGCGAAGTACGAAGATCCATAAAATCGATTACATACACAGAAGCGACGCCGTTACTTTGAAGTTTCTAAGAGCTTCGAGCGCTTCGCGACGTTAGAAGCGCTGGCAATAATTTAGGAGAACAGTCGCCGCGCGTAAAGGAAACAACGAGGCGTGCATTTAACCGGTCGCATTGTTTGAAATCGTGCCGCGTCGCCTCGGCAGGGGCTGACGATGAAAAAGCGAGACGAGGCGGTGAACACACAAGGTGGTTCCAATTGAACATATCAGGGCCTCTTAGAAGTGGCCAGCCAATAAGCGATTTTACTATAATTTCACGTAGATTCAGTTTTCGACGCTTTTTTTCGAACGTGGGAGGCACAGAAGTTCGCGCTCTGTTGCCATTGCTTCGGGGATTTTCTACGCCTGCGGGCAACAAACTCGACGCTTTTCAATGGAAGGCATTCGGTTGTATGTATCGTTTCTCTTCTCTCCGCGAATCGAATGAAATTCGGTTCGAGTCTTAGCTAGGCGCGTTCACGATCTTGCCGACCGAGTTTGCACGGAAAACCCCCTAGGTACCCAGGGGTGGAACGGTGCAACGACGAAATACCTAGCGGTGGCAATACTGTACCGCCGTATCGACGCCAATCGCTACGTTGGAAAATAAGTCGCGAACGAATCACCGCGAAGCGGGGAACGCCGCTAAAGTGGCGGGGGTCAGAAATCGATTTTCCACGCGGCATAGCGTGGGCCTCTCGTATTCGATTCCCTAGCTAGTAAGTAAGCTCACTAAACGTTCCTGCTTTACCGACGAGGAGAAACGTACCATGCGTCGTCCACTATTGCCCTGCTTTAGTGACTAGTTTCGTGGAGAACTACCTCATTCCTGGTGCCCAGACGCGGTCTTCCTTACCGACGGGACTATATTGATCGCTAGGAACATTTTTTTTTTACCGGCTACCAGTCGCTGTACGGGCTGTTGGTACGCCTGCGCTCTTTTCAACGCTTTATCCACTTGCTCGTCGACGTTTTTGAATCGTTGCGCCCTGATTGGTGGAAATATTTAAAGGATTTCTAGGGGATTTCTGCGAATTGGGATGCAGGGATTCACGTGTGAAGGCAATGAAGAATAATCCTTTTCTATCGAATAGGTTCAGTGATTTCATTTTATTTCTTTCGTTGTTCAATTAACAAGAATCAGTACCTTAACTTTCCAATGGTCGAAGGCATTTGTATCTCAAGCAAAATGCCGGCGTGAATGCGGGCAAGCCTCTCCCAGGGGACGATGATTCCCCGGGTTTCTCCGTCGGTGAAACAGAACGATGGCTCAACCTCTCCGACTACACACTAAACACTTACTAACGCGCGCAAATATACATATACCCGCGCGTGTTTATACATATACATGATATATATATAAACATATATATATATTTTATTACTTGAAACGCACTCTGACCCCGGCCACGCGTGTAATATAAAAGCTGTAAGACTACGTAACGTAAACTTAAGTAGCGCACCATTCAAGATGCTTGATCCTTCCTAAACGACTCACGCAAATCCTCGAGCGGTCGCCAAGAAGGCCTCCTCGTCTCGCGAGCAGAGTTAAACGTACAGGACGGTCCATAATCGTGGCACAACTCTATGAACAATGATCTCTGTCAAAATTTCTTTTCTCCCACTTTAAAAGAAGGAACACCCTTCTCTTTACGATCACCCCTCATCCAGTTGCACTATCACTGGACCATCTTGAGTATCAGTGGAAGATGAAGGGTCGCTACGCGTCTCCGTACACTGTAATGGACCATCGAATGATTTATCATCCGTTTAAACCGTATCTGCCAATGTACAGCGATGATTAGTGGCCACGATAACGCTCCTAACGCTAGAAGCCCACGGCACGTAGCTAGATGGAACAGATACAGTGAACATCACAGAAACTTGGGGGGGTAAAAGGCTGCTCCTCAGTATGGAGAGTCAAAGGTGAAGCGATGCCTTCAGCATAATTTTGGGGACTCACGGCATAAATTTTAAACTCTACGTCAGATAGAACACATTCGGCGACTCGTACCCCCAAGCTACCCTACTTTGAACTTCGAAGACCACTCGACTATCCGCTCCAACAGCTGTGTTTCATCGAATGTTCTAATGACGGATGATTTGAACTTGCGGGGGATGTACGATGAAGCGTAACGACAACGTTTCACTGCGCGTTAATACTTAACGAACGAGATGCTCGCGAGGCGCCTTTGGGAGGTCACTTTGCAGCGCGCAAAAGTGGGACGTCGCTTTCAGTAGATTTCTCTCGGTTCGCACGCAGAAACGGAAAGGAAAGACGGGGCGAGAGGATAATGAAACTAAGGGGGCTGTGTGTTCCGGCTCACCGCGAATACGCGAAACGTTCGCGACGAACATAGTCTACGTGTCTGTACGGGTACGTGTGTCGGGTGTGTGCCTGTATGCCTGGAAACCTTGTGTATGGCCGCTTTCTGCTTCGATCTAACGAGATGCCGAAAGGGAAATTAATAGTCGAATAAGCAACCCCTGGCACGATTGATATTCCAAGCTCGCGACGTTATGTATCTCGGGGAAAGAATGCTGGTTTCTACGGTAGAACCTCTGTTGCCTGATTTAATACGGATACACGACTGTTAGCAATCGAAAGCTTACCGATCTTTCGATGAAACAACAGACACGTGAACAGTAGAATTTTCTTGGAAACATACAATTATCTTTTCACCCCTAAGAAACCACATTTAATGACTTTCGAAACTACTTCTGACAGCCAGAAATGCAATAGGCGAGAGAATCTTCCACGAGGATAGGATCTGTCCGAGTATCAGAGCGCTCGGATACGAAAACCCTCGGATAACAGTGGTTCTACTACAACTTAACTTAATCACCCAAGATGGGCATCGAGGAGCCCACAAGGGTATCGGGGGAATATCGATCGTGGACCGTTTCTACGGGGGTGTCCACGCGTACGTCTCGTTGTAAATATCCGCGTGATAACAGGAAACGGAGCGTTATCGGCACGCTGCACGGTAATGCCTGCACTAAAGGCCAGTAATGACACTGTGCGGGGTAATCGGGACGGAAACGCAAGGCGGGAAATGATCCACCGTAAATTGCACTGTTGCGATGAACTCGATTTAGTGTGTCGAGTGGCACGAGGATTCTCCTTTCGAAGGACGGGAGAAGAAAGGTAACTCGACCGTCGAAGGATGATTAGAGAAATTAAGAAAGGGTAACGTAGGACACCCCTTGGGTCCTCCGCCAGGAACACCCCCTACGCTCACCCTCTAGCGCGATACCGATGTAACGTTGACTGTATATACCTATACATATGCATATACATATACATATATATATATATATATAAATATACATAATATACATAATATACATATGCATATACACGAAGGGTACGCGTACCTAAATCACCTAGTTAATCGAACGAGACCACCGAGCGCGCCCGTCGCCGTCGAACCCGATCCAGATCGTGTACCATTTCTGTTTCGATCTCTCGAACGACGGGGGCGCTTAGTAAACGAAACAATTTCCGTGGGGAACAGTCGGGGGACGAAGGAACGACGACTCGGGGGAACGAGCATTAACGAATAATATACGAGGGTGTACGATATATAATAAATAAAAATAAAAAAAAAACAAAAACAAAAACAAACAAAAAGTGTCCGGCTGAGGGTGCGTGAGAGCGTGCGAGTGGACGATGCGAAGAAGAGCGCGAATACTTGTTATAAACTTATTATACGGACGGCCGACGAGTTGCCGGGGCGTTGGTAAATAAATACGAACGGGCCCTCTAGGGCCCATGAAATTATAAACACCCTGATGGAGTTTCTGTACCCACCCTCTAACCTGCTGAGAGTTTCGGTGATTGGTTCGTTTGCGGCCGAAGCTGAGCTTCGGTTTTGTTTCAGTTCGTCATCCCGATTACTCTAATCGTATTCTTCGGGACATCGGCCGTATAAATATGGAAGGAATGGCTCGTTGCACGCGGTTCGACCCACCCCCGAGCTCTGGTTGCGGTGCAGGTACACACGCGCCGTCGATACGCATGCTAATATCGCGCCAGTTGACCGTCTTAACAAAACAGACCGGCGAAAACAATGACACGGTGGAATTGAATGGTCGGGTAGGCTGATATCGATATGGCGCGTCGCTCGGCCGCGGATCGATCGTCCAATTCGGACGTGCGTCCACGCGTGCACCGGTGCACCAACGCCGACCGCAGACGCATATAGGTCAACGCGACACCGGTGGGCACAGGATGCCTCGGTGAACTGACCGTAACCGTGCCACACCTGAGGATTCCTCGGCCAAGCATGCGACTCTTTGGATGAATCGTTCTTTTTTCCAGGCGAGCTTTCGTCTTCGAGTTACTGGCGTGGGGAACGAAAAGTGGAGGCTCTTGTTGGTAAAAGTGTCGCTGCAAACGTAAGTTCTTGGTTGGTCTCGATTAACGATCTTTAAATAGCTCTTGAAGTGCTCTGTCCAAGCACTGGAACGTTAGAAAACAAGCTCCTTTTTCCAGAGCAATCTTATTAATCGAAGAAATAATGATACGAGCAGAATAAAGTTTGCGTCAGAAGCAAACAGTGGCGCTCAGGATTTAAACTTGAGCGAGCCAAGTCGAACGGATAAAAATATTTTTAAGAAAAAATTATTTAATACACATTCATTTAATGTCAATAAAATTCAGTAGGTAATTATAAAGATTTATTTAAAGAATAAAATCCAGTTTTATTTTGTTTTTACAAAGCCCCTGCTTTAGGGGGTGCCGGCCTCTTGGCCCCCCCCCCCCTCTAGGTGCGCCACTGGAAGAAAAAGATGTCGTGTACAAATTGATAGTCTCTGGTTTCTGGTATAAAAAAAACGAGCCCCCGAGACTAGTGCTCCTGATTTCTCCATATTTTTTGTTTCTCGAGAAATCAGAAATGAGATCATATTTCTTGAGAATTCTCGAGAATTCTCGAGAAAGCATTCTCGAGAAGAAACACTATCCGAGACGCGTTGCTCTCCTCGTTATGGAATTCATGAAGCGCCCTGTACCCGCATAACCGCGTAACATCCCTCTTACGATTGTGTTTGACGCGACCTCACGACTAGGCCAGCTTAACCCCACTTACCCCTCGGCTGCACGCCGAGCGGAGAGGATTTAAAGAAGTATATTTCAGGCCGCGAGCATCGGCCGTGCCCCATCGCGTTTAAAGCGCGCGAACTGTCAAAACACGCGCCGCTCTCGTCGAATAATTGGATTTCGAGGGGGTTAGACGGCCACGCCTGCCTCGCGGTTTCCTTCCTCGGGCCCCCTCGCCCGGCCAAAGTAATTTTTTCCTTCTATCCCATTTAGCGGCAGCCGGCCAGGGGGATGAAGTAGGTTAAGGGGCGTTAAAGTTTTACGCTCGAACCTCGTCGCGTCGCGAAAGAAACTTTCCACATTTAGGAAAGGTAATCGGTTGTAATTGCTGGCTCAAGTCTTTTCCCTTGCCGGGCGGAGGGTGGCCCCGAAGGCCGACGATTGATATCCTTAACGAGACGATCGCAGGGTGTCCAATTAACGAATCCACGCGGTCCGAGCGCACGCGATCGCGTGTTTCAGATTTCCCGTCAACCTTCCATGAGAATTTATAAAAACGCGGGCAACTTTATGGAATGAAATTATTCTGAAAGAGCACACGTGGGTACTTCTTTGACTCACCATGGTAAATCGAGAATAGATGCCGATCGAATGTCAGTGTTCACCTTCGTTCGTTTTGGAGATCCTAGTGTCTAGAGCTCCTCCTCGTAGAAGTACCTCTGATAACCAATAACGTGGATGGTCCTGATCGATCGAGGGTAGTTCTTGGATTCGTGGATCCCCAGGATCGATCGGTCGGAACCGCTTCGTAAACCTTCTTCGTTTGTGTTCGCGCCTTCGGCGAATCTCATTAGACCGGAGCCAGGAGGGTATCGATACTTGCGCGTACGCTCGACATGGTCGCGTGTAAGCCATAACCGGGCATGTACTGACATGTATATCCAATAAGGTGCACCTACACACACAGTGGTGGGCACTGCAGTGGCAAATGAACCAGTTCTTCTAATGACGGGGACAAGATGAGGCCCTTGGATGCCACCAATGAATTTATTAATAAAAACCGCACTGCTCTCGAAATAATTCAAGCAACTGCAACTGCGTACCAGAGTTGGGCATTATTCTAATAAATTTTTCTACATAATAAATTGTTTACCTTCGAATGAAATTAAGCTTTTCGAGAATAACGAATAATTTTTTACTCGAATAAATATTTATTCGCAATTCTTACTCGAGATCGTTCGAATAAAAATTTACTAAAGCTAGCAAATAGTTACTACGCTAAACAGACAGAAGATTTGATATTTCTCTAATTGTTCCAATCGGTGTAGAAGATATCCCCTGAAAAGGACGACGAAGCAGTTTCAGAAGCTGTATCCACGCACGAGACGCTGCCAGACAGCTTCCATATGACTGGGCAATTGCAGCTGCGCCCGGGGTGCAGAGAAGGCGAAACGAATTCCTTTCGCGAAATTAGACAGCCATGTTTGCCCGGTGCATGTTATTCAAAGAGGCGCCATGTGTGCGCGCTCGGAACCCGGAACGTGTTATTACCAAGGTGCCGGAAAGCCTGGCCGGTCTGCAGCAAGCTTGTAATTAAGAGGAGACGCGTGTTTTCCCTGGAAAAATTAATCCGAAGCTCCTCGAAGGCGAGCAGGCAGCGCAGATTTTATTATCTCCCGCGACGAGGCGCGGGTCAAGAGACTCGAGGTTCTCAAACGCGATTTGCTGGCTCAGTCGGGTGGTAGATAGGTGCACGTAGTTAGAAAAGACTGCGAACGCTCGGGAATACGGCACCCAGATTCACGTGTGCAAGCATTGACTTGTAAACTGTCAATAAGGTTGCCGCTCTACAGGCTGATCCACAAACCGAACGCCGCTTTCTTTGCGGACGAAAGTTTAAAAGAGGCAGAGGCAAGCGAAGGGTCGATACATGTGTTCTGAAATTTCCTAAAAACTGAGCAGTGGGTTGAATTCGGCTTTAACAAACTCGCCCTTCGAAAAAGAAATTTATCCTACGTCTAATAGTTCTGGAGATATTCCAGAGAGTACGTGTTCCACCCCCGATTTTAGCGGATGTTTTCACCGCTGCAACATGGAGGATTGCTGATAAGAAAAAATACGTGTCAAATTTTTTTCGCCATTCTGCAAATCTGCAGAGTCTCAGCAAAATCGACGTGCGCCGGTTCGATATGTTCCCTTGTTAGAACAGCGCCAAGCTTCCCTTCAACTATCGGAGTTTGTTAAAAAGCAGTGTCAGGCAAAAGAAAGTAACTAGGACACGAGGTCAAATAACTTCCAAGCTTATACGATCTTCTATTGTTCCCTGCTGCTGAATCCTTTCTCAGGATCCCTTCCACGAGCAAAGGACACCACTTAAGGTGCGTCTCCACCAGCGTTCGCATACTGTTCCTGAACTGTTCGTAAGGTAAAGTTCAAAGGGACGTATTCACCGGCGTACATTTCATAAACACTGTTCGTAGACATTTTATTATCACTCCGGAATCTTTTCGCGCACACTTAACAAATTCAGCGAGATTCCAATGATTGGTAAGATTCTTCTGATTAAAACGAGACCGAACAATCAACTGATTCCTCAAGAATCTGATGTAACAGAATATTTGTAACTGTTCGGGAACTGCTCGTGAATTTGCTACGCGAGCAATGTTCGCGAAAAGATCGAGTAGTGGTTATAAAAAGTTTACGAACTACTTGCGAGGATTATTTGCGAACAGTGTTCGTGAATTTGTAACTTCTAATTACTAGAGTTTCCTAGAGATTCTCCCCTAAACTATAGGTAGTTAAGAAGCGTTACTCTTCTTATAAAATAATAATTGACAAGGAAGATTAATTAAGAAGGCAGTGTGTTTAATACACAATTTTAATTTGAAGTACGGTAATTGAATTTATCGTAATGAAATAAATATTACAAATTGGCACTGTAACAGCCAGAAACTGTTCGTGAGTACGCACCTTTACACCTTCCCCTACAGTTTCAAGCCCCACACCCCCAAACAACAGTTCCAAACAACATCAACCGCTGCGCTAGCCTTCCACAACCTACCCCTAACCTCCCTCGTTTTAAACGAGAAGAACAACCCTGTCCCCGTTACTTCAATTACAAATCGCCCGCACCCCAGAGCGCGGGGCGCGTTACGTAACGTCGCGCTACCCCGAGCAAGCGAGCCACCCCTCGGGAAAGCAGCCCGTTTCCAGGCCGAAAAACAGGGGCGCCCGAAAAAGCGATAGGGAGACAGGCGGTTGGATGAGCCGCGCCGTAGGGAGGCTATAATCGTATCTCGTGGCGGAGCACGTCCCCGGACCTTACCCTGGAAACAGAAGGGTGACGTTCGCAGCCCGTAGGTGTGCGCGTGGCACACGTGGCCGTGCACAGACGAACGCTCGCCGGAGAGGTACGTGCGTGGATCGCGGGGGTAGGAGGAGCGGAGCGTCCACGTCCACCACGATGAAAGAGAGTAGGGCTTAATCAGTTAGTCGATAGGCAAATTGGCTTAGAGGCAGCGGCCGACAGGGTGGTTTACAGAACCAGCAAGCCCCGCCAGTGGCCAGTGGCCGAGTGGCGAATCAACCGTTCGCCGATAAGAGCTCGCGTCGCGTCCCCGATCCTTCCAGGGGTTTCCTCCGTCGAATCGTCGCCCCCTCACGTACCACCTCGCCACCGAAAACGCCAGTGCACGCACCTGAAGTGATCTATCACAAGGATCGTCCCGCGTCACGCGCTCGCCGACTGCACGGATACGTCGGGCGGCGGCCTGGATAGGTGGCGTCCGGGGGATCCCTCGCCCGAGGCACCGATGATCGTTGGAGGATCGAGGCGCACGACGATCGACGCGAGTCGAACGATCCAGACAGTTTGATGGATATTCGAGGGACCTTACGGCGGACGTGGCTCGTGGGCTGATAAGCAGGGCTGTGCTATCGGGATAAGGGACTCGGCGGCGCTGGTCGGACACAGGGGGGTCAGAGTGCGCCAGGCCGCTGGCTTGGACAAAGAGGATTCGGCACGGTAGAATGTGCAGCTGATCGGTGAGTCGAGAGACCCAGCCTTCTATCCCATTTCGGGGCTACGCGCTCCGTTTATTTCGCGAATCCGTCGCGTCGCTCTTTTCGTCGCGAACGCTAGCTTTCTAGTACAGAGCGTATCGCGTTACGGTTTAGCTAGGAATGCAAGTGGAACGAAACTTCTTTGCCAGTCAACGTTCCCCGATCGATCGATCCAAAGTTGATCTTGGGCTTCGCGATGTCAATCCGCTCGCGCGGAATAAAGATCCCCGTAACTCAGGGTTCGATGAGAGGTGGTTCGCTAGTGCACGGATCGAGCATCAGCGCGGAGCCCTCGGATCTTGGTAGAGCAAGCCAATGGACGCGAGAAGCGGAGAGGACTGTCGAGAGAACGGCGCGGAACGCTCGTCGACCTGAATTCCGGGTATGGCCGCTGGAATCCCGTGCATATAAGTTGCCCGACGAGCCGCGTGACTCGGTCTCGCCTCGTTTAACCAACCTCCGTATCGTTTTTACTTACTCGCTCCTGCCACTCGGGCTGATTTGCCGGCGCGCCAGTGGCTTCGAGCTGGCTTAGCTAGGGCCATCGCTTCGATCATCCTCCTCAGCCTCACTCACGCAGCACCGGCGCTACGTTTGTTTCAGGAATGACGAGGCACTCTCTGGTGATCCTATGCTGCTACCTGTACACGCTCTTTGACATGGCGGCCCTACACTTTCCGTGAGTAGGCGAACATGTTTGGAAACTAAGCAGCCCGCGATCGGCGCAGACCGACCAACCACCCGAGACTAGCCTTGATCGAAGACGGGGAGCTTCCCTCTGCTTATCCGCCGATTTATATTATCCCCCTCTGCCCCTTGCTCACCCTTTTCTCCATCCCTCGACAACGCGCTGCTGCGAACATCGTGGCCGTTCTGCAGGAAGAACGAACGCACCGTCGGTTCGTTTCGAACAGTTTCATTCACGGTTCTCCTCTTACTTCGAGACCCTTTCGATGGCGGTGGCTCGAAATTAGCTGACGATAAACTAGTAGAATCGCTGAGGATGCCCAGGGTCGACTTGAAAGGAGAACGGGGCCGCGGTGCCGTTCGTTCTTGTTGGAAAATGGCCACGGTAGGAGCTGCCCCAGCATCACCCGCGACTGTGTCGAGTTTCAGCGAGGAAATATGCGAACCGGTACTTTCCACGGAGGTCGAAGGCTGGCACATTAAGGTCGATAGCCTATCGTCCAGTACGTTTCGACTTTCGGCGAGAAAGCGCGGGTACCGGTTTTTTCCGAAGATCGAAAGGTAACGCATCAAAATGATCACAGCTTTCAGACAGTTCACCCCGCCATCCGACCAGTCAACCCCTCGCCCAGTTAACTCTCATTAATCGTTACGTAACGCGCGAGCCACGAGCTTCGGAACGCTCGAGCGTTGAGGAACTTTCATCAATTCCACGTGCGATACTCGGAGATTTTCGCGAGCATCTTGACGCAGCTTTTATCCAAAGTCTTTCGAGCTTTGTACCGTAATACTTCCACCCCGAGTGCCGCTCTGATTTTCGCGAACATCGACGGGTCCACGAAGCCAAAGCAAGTATCTCGATCGAGCGATCAAAGTCGAAGGAGAATGGGAAGAAATTTCTGAAATGTCTTGTTATGGATTATCGGCTTGGCAGGTTTCGCGGCGCTGAAAGGCGCCACGCGCTCGACACCAGTCCACTTCAGTCTCGGACAAACAGGCGTTGATATTTGGAAATTATCCTCCATCAGAGCCGATCGTCCCGACGCAACCCCATCCACGTCGAAGCAAAAAAATAAGAGCACCGGAATCTCGCCCGCAAACCCCGATTTCAGTCATAATCCGCTGCCCGATGTTTTCCAAACTCCCGTCGATCAATTTTACCAGCCACCAAGCCGTAAATCCGCGAGAACGAGGTCCAGCGATACGACTGTATTGAATCCCGTTCGACTGCCTCGGATCCCATTGAATTTTCGCATCGCCGCTGGAACCGCGTCGGTGGTAAATCACAGCCGGAGGGAGACTGGCGTGGAAGGAGGGTGGGAATTGTCGGGGAAACAGGCGGCGCGGGTCGTAGGTTAGCATATTAAAATGTCCGCATGTAAGGAACACACGTATCTCGGCCGGACTTAAAGGTGTGCCAAGCACGAAGACCTATTATGGCTTCCGCGATATTGCTGTTTCATCGGAATCGCGCCAATATTTTAGAGTAGCTCGACACCGTTCGTGGACTTCCTTAGCGAGCCGCACTCGATATCCACGGTTTCGCGATCCGCCGGTGCGAGCGGCCGCGCTAAATCCGACGGGCGTCGTAAACTTCATGTCGCTGCAGAATTTCGGGGAATTTTCCCCTATTTCATTTCCTACAGATTTCGTTGACATAGCATAGATGTTCAAAGTCAAAGCCTTGTTTGTCAGACTTTTTCAATATCTTTCCCTTATTCTGCAGCATCTTAGCTTTAACTTCCGGAAAGATTCATCCCTCTACCTTATTTTTATCAAAAGTCCTACGATTTTTACCAAAAGAAGTGCAGTTTGTCCCACAGTGGGGCGTCGCGTGAAATTCTTCAACGCGAACTCCCTCTCCCTTGTGTCGTTCGCTTTTCCATCAGCGCTCGTTGGAACACTCGCGTCGCGGCTCGGTATTTATTTGGGAAAGTCGATAGGGAGTAGAGGGGGTGAATAAGAATAGGGGAGGATCGGAATTTGGAATGCGCAGGGCGCAAGGGTTGATGGGGCTGAATAAAACAGCGACGAGGAAACGAGGTAGCCTGCGGGACAGGCGAGAGGAGCATCCTGCGCCGCTGTGTTTCCTTCCCGATTACCATATTCTATACATAAAGGAGTAGCTAAACGAACTGTCCCAAACAATAGCAGGGTGAAGTAACAGGGGCTGTGAGAATTTAAAGAAACAGCGACGAGTAGGACGGGATAATTCGCGGGGGCGCGGCGCCGTGGCCCAATTACCATATTCTATAAATACACAAGTAGCTAATATGCGCTGTCGCTGTAATAAGAAGGGAAAGGGCGCGATATGGAGAAAGCGGACGATAATGAGGGACCAGGTCGCCTTCGAGCCCCGCGAGAGCTCGCACTCCACTGTATCCCTCAACTGGAAATATCTTCTTAAAGGGTGCGACCACCTTTGGCCAGGCCAAGAAAAATTTAACATCGGCCGACAGACAACTTAGCTCCATTTAATATTCTATTGTTAAATTTTTTTCCAGAATCCTGTGCATCAGAAATAACGTACACTCTGAATGGTATATTCTCGACCGCCATAACTGTTTTTGAGAAAACATGAAAAAAAAAGTTTAACATATTAGTCAAAGATGTCTCTATCTTTATTGAAAAATTTTGATCGAAAAAAGTGTTTTTATCACTTAGAAATAAATTCCCAAAGATATTGGGAATTTATTTACGGCGGTATTTCTTGACCTGGTCAAGGTGGGCTAAACTCTTAACGAAGTTGCTATTAAGAATAATTCGCCACGAATAATCTGCACCGCGCGAATAATCCGGTTCGTGGAAGGACGAAGAAAGCCGCAGGGGAAGTATCGGTATCATTTCTGAGTCGCGACACTTTATCGCGAGATAACAGACACGAGCTCGCTACAAGTAGGAACAAACGCCGGAGGGTCGGAGAGGGTGGCGAACGAGCCTGACAGAGCGGCAGTAAGGGGACACGCCAGCGGCATCCCAGGCCGTCGCATTTCTCAATTACAGTATTCTAATGGCAGGGAAATTGGCTCGCGGAGACACGGCACAATAATTCACGGGGCACCAGTGTCAGGCTCGCTTCTCCTCGCTTCTGCTTTCTTTCAGGGAGTCGGACCTCGAGGAGTACGGCAGGAAGGAGGCCTCATTGTCCCTCAGGGACATCCTCCCCCTGAACCCGAAGCAGTACGACAAGCACAGGGCGCCGAAGTTCCTGGGGCAGCCTACCATCGTCTACTTCCACGTGACGGTGCTGAGCCTCGACTCAATAAACGAGGAGTCCATGGTAATTCGCCCCCATTAACGCCCACCCTCGATTAAAACCCGCGAGCGAGACATCGATGCGCTCGATGAACCCTCGAATGTCGAGGAAAGAGGTGGCACTCGAAGCTGGCAATTTCGCGCGAGGAAGCAGCTTTTCGGAGACCTCGCGGCCACCTGCGATCGCGCTAATGCGAGCGCAAATTGGGAGCGCGCTTTTTAACCGCCATTAGAGCCTCGGGGGCTTTTTATTCCGAGGGCAATTAAAAGCGAATAATGCCTGGGGTAATATTAAGACGGCGTCTGGGTAATTGTGGTTAAAATCGATAAGCGTTGTCACTCTGCCGCCATGGTTTTTCGTCTCACAAGGGAAAAAATTCTGAAACTTTTTTGGATATGTAGGGAATTTCCTCCTGATTACAACGCATTATTTTTTTGCTGCCCAAAATCACACTAAGGGGGTGAAATTAACCCCTGAAGATTCGGCTATTTTCGATTTTATTTTTTAACTCGCAATCTGTGAGAGATAGAAAAGAAATTTCAAGACAAAGGTTACTTCTTTTAATTAGATCTATTAAATGGTAAACAAACGAAACAACGAATTTTAGAAAACATTATTAATATTTTTGTTTATAACTTTTTTTCTAATTGTATAAACAATTGATAAAACTTTTACCATTTAATAGATCTAATTAAAAGAAGTAACCTTTGTCTTGAAATTTCTTTTCTATCTCTCACAGATTGCGAGTTAAAAATTAAAATCGAAAATAGCCGAATCTTCAGGGGTTAATTTCACCCCCTTAGTGTGATTTTCGGCAGCAAAAAAAAAATTGCGTTGTAATCAGGAGAAAATTCTCTACATATCCACAAAGTTACATAATTTTTTGAATTTTCGGGTTCGGAATCTTCCCTTGTTAGCGGTAATTAAAATCGGATGACGGCGAGGCTCGAAGGAACATCGGAGTTCTCTATCGCAAGGCTGATGGTCGTTCCTCGGGGTTTTGTTGGACAGACGTACGTCGCGGACATATTTCTGGCGCAAAGCTGGCGGGACTCTAGGCTCCGGCTCCCGGAGAACATGTCCGAAGAGTACAGAATATTGGACGTGGACTGGCTGCACAATATCTGGAGGCCTGACTGCTTCTTCAAGAACGCGAAGAAGGTCACCTTCCACGAGATGTCGATACCGAACCATTACCTCTGGCTCTACCACGACAAGACCCTGCTTTACATGTCAAAGTAAGGAAATTAACGCGCGCTATTAAATCTCGGAGACATTAATGGTACTCTCCAAGGGACAGCTTGCAAGCCACTCGTAAGAGGGGAATAAAGATGGGATTCTCTGTCTTTACAGGTTGACCCTCGTTCTCTCCTGCGCGATGAAGTTCGAGTCCTACCCCCACGACACGCAAATATGCTCAATGATGATCGAAAGCTGTACGTATTACTCGTGTTACTCAAGGGGAAACTGTAGGAGAAAAAGCGCGATTGCTTTAACCACTATGCTACCCAGAGCCCGCGACGACTTTTCCTCTCCAAGCGAAGATATTCTAAACACAACTAAAGGAGCGCCACCTATCTGCCTAAACCTGCACGATATCATCGTTTCCCAACTAAACACCTACGATATAAAATTCCCCGTCGGATTTCTACCCTTCAAACTACGCCAACTACACCGCCCCCATAAATTCCTCCCCAGAATCCAACCCACGCAGATTAATTGAAGTCAGGTTTCATCGAGGCTCGGGCGTCCGACTGGCACTTTTATCCATTTGTAACCAGCGTAGATCCATGAGAATCCTCGTCCTAAGTTATCTACATTGAAATTCAGCTACAAATTCAACGCCGTGCCCTAAAACTCTTTCACGGTTAAGGAGGATTATACGATGTTTTTAAACTTTTTTTTGGAAAAACTATGGTTTAATATTGGGTTGAACTTTCTTGGGATATAAGGAAGCATCTTTAAACTTGAAGAAATTATTTTTTTATATCTGTTCTTCTTATTATTTATTAATTATTATGAAATCTTGTTAACGATTTAACGTCGACGATGTAACTTATGCTGGCGCGACGTGTAGCAAGAACAGAAAAGTTCCTTAAAGTTAGATAGTTTACGCTAGGATTGGCCCTAATTTAAAGAAAAAAAAACGAAAAAGGGAAAAATTTATAACCTTTGAAAGAAAAAGGAATTTTTATTTCCTTAGATAAATTATATTATTGTAAAAACTAAAATTAAAATTTTAGGTTCGGTCCCAGCGTAAACTATCTAACTAAAAGAAATTTTTCAACGAGATTCCTCGTAAAACGAATCACCATAAAAAAAAGTTTCAGCGAGTTTAAAGATGCCGCCTTATATCCCAAATGAGTTTAATCCAATATCAACAATTTGTTTTAAAAAAAAAATTCCCAAATGTCAGCTACTTTTGGGGCTGTTACACGTGAATCCCCCTTAATCTCTTGACGTCACTCGGTGAAAAGACATCTCTGCAGGAGTATCAACCGTCGACGACCCTATTTCTCAACTCCGCCAGAACTTTCCCCCAAAAACTACTGCAGAAAGTCGACTGCCCCTTCCAGACCCGTAATCGTCGCGAAATCCCGCCCACGCGGAGAAACGCAGAGAAAGTAAGGAAGCACTCGTCAAGGGATTAACGTTGCGCTGGGACTGGCCGGTCGGTGACGCGTGAAATTGCTCGGCTTGCAGTGTCGCACACCACCCAGGACCTGGTGTTCATCTGGAACATGACGGACCCGCTGGTGGTGAACCCGGAGATCGAGCTGCCGCAGCTGGACATCTCGAACAATTACACGACCGACTGCACGATCGAGTACTCCACGGGGAACTTCACCTGCATACAGATCGTCTTCAATCTCCGCCGCCGCCTGGGCTATCACCTGTTCCACACCTACATACCGTCCGCCCTGATCGTGGTCATGTCCTGGATCGCGTTCTGGATCAAACCCGAGGCAATCCCCGCGCGGGTCACCCTCGGCGTGACGTCACTGCTGACCCTTGGTAAGGTCGTCGCGCCTGCGACTGCATCCTCCACGAGCTCACCCTTTCAAAGCCCACCGTCCACCCGTCCACCGCCACCTCCGCCCTGCTCCTCGCGAAAGTACGCCGGCTGAGACAGCGGGAAGGCGAGAGGGGGGTGGTTGGGCCGTTTCTCACGATGCAGAGTTAACGAGAGGTGGTTAGACCGAGGTTTCGAGCCTTAGCATTTCAATGGGTCCCTAGTTGCTTTGGAATTGAAAGGAACTGGAAGGGTAAGGAAGGTTCTAGCATCTACAAGAATTTTTTAAAGTTTGAAATCCTTGAATGGGGAGATGCAGCGCTTTGGGGGGTGGCAGGGATTAGTGGAGTGGAGGGAAGACGACGGTGGAGTAGCGAGGCGTGTTTGGAACTTGAATCGTGACTGGAAAGCTCGGCGTTCGAACGCTTCGTCGAAGGTTTTGTCTATTTTCGGCTCGAGGGGGAAGCCTGGGAGAGATGGTAATGAGGAGAATTTCGCGGAGCGTTCGATAGACGCGAGATTATGCCAGGGCGTAATGGAATTGCTCCAGGTCTCGGGGTACAGTGGCTACGGAATTATAATGCAGGGCGCCGTAATTCAGTCGGCTGGAGCCAGTAACGTAATCGCCAGACGACGCGCGAAACAGCATTGCGGCTGTGACGCGGGGCGAGCGTCGAGCAGGTGGAGCAAGGTGCACAGCACACAGGCTGCCCTGCGAGCCCGTGCTACCAGACATTCGATATTTCACCGGCAAATGAATCAGGATTCGCGAACGATCGGGAAATCCGTCGGACAGTCATTGCCCGTTTTGCCCGCAGCGACGCAGAACACGCAGTCCCAGCAATCACTGCCACCAGTCTCCTACGTGAAGGCCATCGACGTCTGGATGTCCTCGTGCAGCGTGTTCGTCTTCCTCTCGCTGATGGAGTTCGCCGTGGTGAACAACTACATGGGGCCCGTGGCCACCAAGGCGATGAAGGGCTACTCGGACGAGGATCTCAGGGAGGCCATCGACGAGTTCAAGGTAGACACATTTTTAACTCTTTCTCAGTTCTCTCCTGCACGCCAGAGAGAGTAGAATATGTAGACGAAAAAGAGAACCTCGGGCGATGGGATTCGAACCCAAGATCGTCGAGTCCTCTGCGTACTGGCCAGCCGCCTAACCAACTCCGCCAAAGCCGACTCCCCGAGGTTACTGTTTTCCGAACTATTAGGTGAATGGCCCAGTGGTGGAACAGTTAAGGAAGCAGTTGAGATAATTGCAATTTCTTTTATATTTAAACAGTATAAAATTATAACCAAATATGATTATTCGAAAGCGTAAAATATCTACTTTCTGATAGAGTAACAAGAATGTACACTTGTTAAAGGAAAAGTGTTAGATTAATTAAAACATGAAACTGTTCATATGGCCCAGTAATTAAATGAAATTCATAGCGTACTGTATCTATATAATGCTAATACATTTTGCAATTATACTTCGATCAATTTAAACGCTGCAAATTAGTAAAACTGTTATTATTAACAAAATTTCTTCTGAATTTTTAATTATTGGGCCTCGTTTAAGCACTGGGCCATTTACCTTACATAAACCCAAATTATCGGGGCGCCACCTACAGTATCGGTTAAAAGAAAGTTTAAAAATCATATTTTTTAATATCTGCATAACTAACTTAATTCTGGACTTTAAGTATTATCTTGGTATTACTAAACTATTTCAGCAACGCCCAATCTATGGATTACAAATTTTAAGATATAATTCTTCCTAATAGAACTACTTTATTTTTATTTATCGTTCGCAGTTTAAACTATCTTCTGACCGATACTGTATTTACCAATCGCGCCATAGTCCCTTCGAGATGCTCGAGAAAGTAAAGCAAGGGTGGAGGAATTATACATCCCCCAAAGCCATTCAACTTCTCCCACGTTTATTCGTGGATCCATTTAAGTCGGACCCTCTCGTTGACTCGTACTACTTATTCGCAGTTAAACTACTGAAAGTCAGACACGCGCGCGAAAGTATAGGCAGTTTCCTCGGCCAGGGTGGAGCGTAAGTCTCTGTCCGCGTTAATTAGCGGACGAGTATGGTCCGGCGAGGAAATTAGGAGGCACGCGAGCGTGTTTCCACCGCGTCTCGGCTGCTCTCGCTGGGGGAGAACGGCGGAATGCTGAGAAAAGGAGGAGAAAAACGTTGGCCTGTTTTTCGTAGCCAGTGAGCATTATTCATGGGGCGGTTACACTCGCTGGGGCTCGTTTCGCATTCAGACCGGGAATTATACATCTCGAAGTTACAATTAGCGGGGCTAAGTATTCCTAAATGTCGTGCAAGCAGGCGGGAGTAATAATAAATAACCCCTCGGTTTCCGCTCGCGCCAATTCCGTGGCCTAACCACAAACGTTCGTGCAACGGAATAGGGATGAGGCTGGGAAATCCAAAACGGCGAAATAAGGAATAGATCCACTTTATTTTTCTTCTTATATTTACCAAATTTGCAAATAACTGCCACTTGCAGGGTACAGCTTGATTTCGTTCATTTAAACGTAACAACTTTAATCCGAGGCTCGTTAAATTTAAGAACAACGGCAATTAAACTTCTTTAAAATACTCCAGGGTGGGAAATTCATTAAAGTTCATTAAAGTCCTGAGATTGAAGATATGAAAGTTTGGATTCCAGCCCTTAATCAATTTTTAATAGTTAAGAACATTTCTACCCCAGTCTTTAGCACCGAAGCAAATGCTTCGTCGACTCGGAGTTCCGATTCTAAATACGATTGTTTATCGCGCATTCGGGGAGGAATAGAAACACGTCGGTGCCTAATTAACAGATTCAGCGCGCGATAGCGCTAGCCTTTAAATTTTACATGTGCCCGTGCGTGTTTACCACGCTGGAAAAGCGAGACTGTTTGGCAGCGCGTGTAAACAGACCGCTGATAAATTCGCTTTGAACGTTCCGGTGACATCGCGCCACCCGACTTCCCCGATTTCGCGGGGAAAACGCTGGAAGAATGGGGAACGTACACGGGGCTCGTAATTGGTCCTCAGCGATTCGTTCAATATTTCACGAGGCGCCCCGACCGCTAATTTCGTTTGAACCCCATGAAATTAAACGTGAATAATTACACGTCGAGGGTGAAGGGAGCCGGGGTTCTGGCTGAGAAGCTCGAGCGGTTGACGAGGGTCGGGGAAAGGAGGGGGTTAAAATATTCGACTCGTGAAATTTATGAGACCTGGTAGCTTTATTTCATATTAAAGGTATCTAATGTACAAAGCGTAGAAAGTTTTTGTTTCCCCTGTACGTTCCTGGGGAGCAGAAGTGGTAGAAGGTTGAACCGCTACAAGGCGAGGGTAAGTATGCATTCTACCAGGCTGCGTGCACGAGTGCCAAGGGAAAGATTGCCTCGCGTGCCTTGAATAAAACCTGAGATTAATATAAGTTTAATTCGACCCTTGACGTTGGACATTTCGGGTGGAATTCAGGGCAGACAGTTAGTAATTTATCGCATTTGCAACCGAATCAACCGCGTGAAAGCTACAGTGTTATTCTACTTTAGCTTCTAGTCGAGATTCGTGGGGTGTGAAAGGTGATTTATTTCTTCGATGGAGAAGTTTCTACCTTCTTGGTTCAATTCACTTTTAAAAGGGAGAGTAAACACCCTCTGTTGATACGATGGCGTTTGCTACTTTCAAACTAAATATTACATTAATCGACGACGCTACTCTGTCGCATTATGTTCTCTATTATTTTTCACACTGAAACTGGTGCCGCTATTTTTCTACAACAAGGTGTTCGCTGAAATATTGTTTAGGTCGTTCGCGAACAAAAAACCCCGCTAGCAACATTGTTGCTTTCCCACAAGCCTCGATAAAATTGCAAACCGAAGAATCTGCTTCCCTTGCAAACAGGGATTTTGTTTAGCGAACATCGAAATTTTATTTGCAACGGTGCTGAAAAATTTGACGTTCGCAATTCTGTTGCGTTTTCGCGAGAAACGAAATAACTACTTACCATATTGTGTACCATCCCAAGGCGACCAGTTCCTGTGTTGAGATCAGTCGAGTTGAGTTACGTGAACTGTGAAGTGTGAAGTGGCAGTGCGAAGTGGAAGTATGAAGTGGAAGTATTAGGTGTGGTGTGTGAATCGTGTCGAAATTGAGTGGGAGTTACTTCTATTATTGTTTAGATATGGCGTGCCAGGCGAGTTGTAGGTGTTGCGTGAGTATGTATGGAAATAATCTGGAAGTTGTGTAGCAGTGATGTGAGAGTAGCTTGTGGCGTGGGAAAGACACGAGGATACTATAGAAATAATATGGAAATGAGCCAGATAGTACTTGTGTGAAAGTAGTATGGCAATGGTGCACGCTAGCAGTGTTGGAACACTCTGGAAATGCGCAGAGGTGTTGCCAGATTAGGTTGAGAAGTGTAACGAATGCGGGGGATGTGAAAACTGCGCGAGGTACGTGGAAAATCTGACGAATGCTTGGAATATGGGAGCACTGATTGTAATGCGAAGAATGTGAATAATGTGGAAAATATGAGGGAATGCAATGTAGGGAATATGCTCAGGGAATGTTGGATATGCGAGCTGTCTGAAAAGCTATGCTGCCCCTGAACTTATGCAACTAGGAATACTAGCATGTACGAGACACGTCTGGGTTGCATGACCATAGGGGCACTTTACGTCAACCTATCTCCCGTGCACGACGTTATCTTTCCCCGTCGCTAAATTACATACATCATTCAAAAAAACAATAAATTACCACCACCACTGTCTAATACCGTAGCGAAATTATATGGGAAAGGAGGAAGACATGGAATACATATGGTTGCAAAATAATTGGATCATCCATTAAACTCTAAACATTAACCTTCTTTATTATTTTCATTCGCGGACAATTAATTAATTTATCCTCGTCTATCGCAGCTGTCCAACGCTCCTCTAATTACAACTAATTTCCAGGGCAATTTAAACGCCCCGTATTGCCCGCGTACTCGCATCCTCGCCGACGCTCATATACCTGGTGAACTGAATCGCAATTTCTTCGACAGACGCCGATGAGGAACGAGTCCGAGAGGAGCAGGAGTCCCGTCAGGCCTCTGACCGTGCAATACGACACCTGCTGCCAGGGGCGGGCGACAGCGATCTACATCGACAAGTTCTCCAGATTCTTCTTCCCGTTCTCTTTCCTCATCCTGAACGTCGTCTACTGGAGCACCTTCCTGTAAGAGGCTCTTCCCTGACGGAGAAGAAGATCGACGAGAACAATGATCGAAATCGCCCAAGGCTTCCTCCTTGTTAACCGCCGCAGAGATCCACCCTCGTCGATCCACCTTGGGATCGCTTCACTCGAAACAGAACCCTCTGGTACGATCGCTAACACCAACCAGACGCACTCGTCCGACCAGCTGGAGAATTCCGAGCTCCCTCTCACCAAGAAGCGAGGAATTCTTCGTCGCGCGATCGTCGCGAGGGGGAGAGACGATCCTCGAGACGCTTCCGCGCGACGGGTCGGGCGGTTAACAAGGAATCGAACGGACCCGGCGATTTTTCTACGAGAGGAAGTCTGCTAAGCGAATTTTCATGTGCCTTTTATATATGTACACACACACACACACATAGAAAAAGACCACGCGTCGTCGGGGCGGTTTAATTATCGATAAACTGAGTCTAGCCGTTAAGTCGCGTTCATCGACACGAATGTACTCACCCGCGATCGGATCGCGTACGTAGATTTACTTGAAGCCGATCGCATCGTCCTCGCCTTGATTAAAAAACGAAAAAGGAGCAGGGAAAAGAGATCTCCATAGATCCGTTCATCACGATTGGCCGTTGGTTTAGACGTTTCGATCGTAATCTTCTTACTTACCGTAATCTCCTACAGTTTTGCTACGATAGATGCACTCGATGATGTTCTCAAGGAGGCGTCCGCTCGTCCAGCCCCTCGTTTTATCGCCACGCGTCAAGCCCCGATGGAAACGCGAGATATTCGATCTAGATACCGCGCCGCGCGGATCTCTGCACACCCCCGGTGATAGCCAGACTTGAACATCGGCCGGCTGGTAAATTGCAACGCGTCAACGTGACGAGCTGGGATGATGTGGGCTGGACGCGTTGACATCTACACGCTTGCGTCACAGTTATTCGTTATGTGAGATATCGCTGAGTTTAGGACAAATAAAATGAGTATTAATACTAAACGGAAACACTACTTGCTCTTATGTGTATATATATATATATTGGGAATAAACTGTATTCAGGTGGGAAGTGTGATTAGAGAGAGGGCAAAGAACGAAACGTTAAGCTCTGCGAAACTACTCATGTTTATTCGTCGCAGCGTCGTTGCTCGTGTGCCTGAAGAAATCCTCAGAGTAAATTTGCTGCAGTCCTTCCTGGATTCACCTGAATCCTCCTTCATGTCGTTGATAGGTGGCACCTGTTTGATCCAGGGACTGAAAGTGTCTCTCAGACTCTCCAGTGATACCTCGTACCTCGAAGGTCTGAATACCTTTAGACCAATTCACTAGCGCTGGTCTCCAAACTCCTGGACAAAGTTTCACTTACCATCGCCGGAAATGATTCACTTCGAAACGGGGCGACATTAAATTAAAGAACAGTGGTAAGTAAGAACTGTTAATCGTGGTGCAACTCGTGCTCGAAATCGAGAAAGTATTTGCCCTGCGAACTAGCAAGCGATCGTTACGTCATCCTTGCACGAATCCTAGGAAAGGAGAGGAAGGATCCTGATAGCGGGGGTTTCGCGAGGAAGAGACTAAGGGTGCAGTTTCCCTGTCCCCTTTAAATCGCTGCACTTTTAGCCGGGGAACTCTCTGGTAAACGGCGGCCGGCAGTAATTAATTGGAAGGAACTACTGCAGCCGCACGGGGGGGAATAATTAAATCCACACGTAAGGCGGCGTAATTGCGACAGGACCGAATGGCTGCCTCTGTTTCGCGACGGTACGTTGCCGCGGAAAGATGTTCCACTTTTCCCCCGCCCCCGTCGCCGCTTAATTAAAACAACGCGTCGCAGACCCATCTCCCGCTTCTTTTTAATAACACCGCGGAACTCCCGTCCTAATAGCTGCTTAGCTGTGTCGCACTTTGGTGTCTCTGGATTCCGTGGCAATTTCGAACGCCTTAATCGGTTACAGTGTCTAAAGCGATACCCCGGTTCGAACCTTTAGTCGGAGTCTCTTGGGTGGGATTCACGTCGGAGAAGGGTTGAGGAGCTGGTGCTTTGGTACAGAGGTTAAGTAGGCATCCTATTATACCCTATTCTCAACTGCAGCGACCCTCCGCGTATTTCCTTCAGCCCTGCGTTAAGGAGAGAAGCCCGTATAAACGGCTTATTTTTGTGTCAATTTTCAAGAATTTTTTGCGAAGGTACCAATGCGCTAACCCTTTCGTAACTTCAAGGGTACTTTATTTAACATTACAACAAGTAAACAAAATTTTTATAACAGTCAAATTATAATAAATGCAAAAGAAATAGAGCAGTATCTGAAGTAGGTTTGTTCGAGATGCAAAACGGCGCCGGTTGTAGCGTCTCTGGTAGTTACGTGAAACAGACCAATCATTTTTTTTTCAATTTATATGCCAATTGTAAGAATATGAACCTCAAATGGTGCAAAGAAATTGCGTATTTTAAAAATGACGGAACTTCAAACATTTTCGCCAAAAATTCGTGTTTTATTTGTTTAAAAACAGTAGTTAAAATTACTAATTTTTAAATATTATAAACTAAGAGTGTGCAAAATTTGAAGTTGATTGGTCAAATAGTTTTTGAGTTATCCCCGGCGCCAGTCTTGAGAACGTGGTTTCGAGAAAAACGCGTTTAAAATGCATTTTAGGTGAACTCGGCACTCGGAGGCGCGTTGACTCATCGGGAAAAAATTTTGTTGCTATTCTTCGTTCGATTTATACGGTCTTCTCCTCTTAACTTGAAACACCCACTGTTACGACCCAAGCTTACAATGATACAAACGGAGACGCTATTGCGGAGCTTTTACGAATAAAATTGAATACTCCAGCATGGACTGGTTCCCTAGTTCGGGTCCATTACAACGTTTCTTATTACTTTCAAACAGCTCTGTTACCCACTTAAGTGCGAACGCCTTCTGAAACACCCTCTACGATCCTCCCCCTGGTGCCTCTTTCTCTCGCCCGCCTGTTTCAGGCAGCCTCTCCATCAAGGAAGGATAATAATTCCTCGGCATCTTTCTCCCCGAGCAATCCGTTTTCGCCCAGCACGCGCCACCAGGCACTTGAGGTGGTTTCGCTCCTCGAAAACGTTGCTTTGCGGACCGATCTGCCTCCTCCTTGTCTCTCCACCTCTTTCTCTGCCTTTTCACCAAACCTCCTAACCTATCTAGACGCCTAGCCTTTATTTAGAGAGACAAAGAGGGTTTCCGGGGTGGGGGTGGCCGCTGAAAGGGCGACACAATGCTGGAAAGAGACTCCGCGAGGGAGTCGTGTGTACAAACACTAGTAAGGGGGGCTAGAGTTTTTAATCATGGCATTTTATCATGAGAGAGCCTTTGTACCCGCGATGAAGATACTTTCGTCTGCTTCCACCAGCGTCGCCCCCTTCATACCCCTTCACTTCTCTCTGTGTTTACGCCAGGAAGGCTTTCAGCCACCCCCTTTGTGCCCCAACGCGTTTCGACGATTTAACCCGACCCACGGGCTTTGCCCCCTGATCTCCTCCGGTGGCACGTCTCCACGGCGTGCCGGAAATTACGCCGCTTTGTCGATTTACGATTCCCCTTTCCTTTTGTCTCCAAGCTCGCGTAACCCTTTCCCTTTCACTCTTCCCCCTGGCCCACCAGCGTTTCAAGTCGCCTCTGAATCTTGACCAGCTTGCGGGAACGACAGTGAGGTTCGAGTCCGACCTAGCTGTTAACAATCGGACGACCTACTGTGTCTTCGCGAAAGTCTGATTTTAAAGTTCCTAACGCAGGATCATGCATCGACTCGGTTGGAAATTCATTCCGTATACAGCAAGACTAAAGGGGTTATACCTACAAGGGAAGATCCCGAACCCGAAAATCCAAAAAATTCTGAAACTTTGTGGATATGTAGCGAATTTCCTCCTGATTACAACGCAATTTTTTTTGCTGCCCAAAATCAAACTAACGGGGTGAAATTAACCCCTGAAGATTCGGCTATTTTTCGATTTTATTTTCTAACTCGCAATCTGTAAGATATAGAAAAGAAGCGTATATTTTTACAAAACTTTTTGCGCTTAAAAGAGCAACATTTAAAGAGCATTTGGTAATTTTTTCGTAGAAAAATATTTACGTTTGTAATAAAGTAACAATTCTAATTTTTTTCGCGTCATGTTTGCACGAAAAAAGCAGGATTTCAACTTTAAATAGCCGCCATTTTGTTTTAAATTAACATTTCGGAAAATTCTCTCCGTCAACCTGAGGATACATTAATATACTAACGAAATCTTTTCTGTTTTTTTTTTATTTGAGATAATCTGGTTCCGAATGGCAGTGCTCACCGCAAAAGCAAATTTTTAAAAATGCTTCTTAGATGTCGGTTGTTACTTTATTATAAACGTAAATTTTTTTCCACGAAAAAATTACCAAATGTTCTTTAAATATTGCTCTTTTAAACGCAAAAAGTTTTGTAAAAATATACGCTTCCACTTCTTCAAAAAAAAATCCCAAATATACGCCTCTTTTCGGCCACCTTACTAGGTACAACCCCTTAACGCGTACCTAAGGGATGTTTCTAGCTGCGCCACGAATCATTTGAGAGATTAATTCCCTTCGAAAGGTATGACGTTCGATTTCAGCCGCTTTCACGTTTGTTCGTTCCCCGACGAATGCACGTTAACAAAGAGCCGAGCACGCAATTAAATAGTGGTCGCAGTGAACGGTATCGACCGACGCTCGATGATCGATCGCGGCCGGATCGCGAGCGGGCGTAGCCCTTAACGAGAACCCTTCATTTGCGTAATTAACTATCGACTTTCCGTCGGTAATCCTGTTAACGAGAAGCCCGCCAGTCGTTAATGGACTCCAGTGAATCGGACACGCTCCGACCGATAAGACAGTGGAATAATGATTCTACTTCCGGCGGCCCGGGTGCCATTGGCTCTACGAACGTCGAAAATAACGCGGATGGAGGTCGATGGAAATTATGACGATTCTGGGTACTCGTTCTCTCCAAACAATCCGTTAATTACGAGGTCCGCCCGGCCCTCGCGAACCGTTCAGGCTCGAGCCACGGTGTGATCGAACGGGGGTAGCGTCTTAATTAAAATCGTGCTCCACCGCGGCGGATAAGAAGAAGAAGAAGGGGCGCCGTTATCGACGGTTCTGCGTCAAGCAGAATTTCGTACCGCGGACTCGTTTCATAAAAATATTATTCGACACGGTAACCCAGATTCGCGGGCTTCACCACCGGCATGGCACCCCCTCGATCGCCTCGCAAATAGTACGACGAAATTACCACGCGCACCCCCCCGATTCGTCACGAATAATGTGGCGTTGAAAACTTGATCCCGGCACGGAAAGCGAACCTAATTATCCGTCGCCGTTGCGCCCTCCACTTTTCCAGGCGAATGCCCCTGAGGGAACTTTACGGCCTCCCCGATAGGCCATAAAAGATTATTGCAAAGTGGATCGCGCAGAAAGTAGCCGGCTCCTCGAGGTATCCCTTCGTCCCTCGGAATCGATAGGCAAGGGGGTTGGTCGTTGCCATCGTCCAGGGATTCCAGAGTATCCCTTTCGGTGTCTCCCCATCCACGTCCTTGACCAGCATCCTGAAAATAAACCGACCTACCCCGGCTGTGCAAGCCTCGAAAAAGCCGCGCGCAAGCAACGCCCGCAATCTAGCCATAAATTCCGCCGGTGAACGACGTTTACGCTGCTGCCTGCAAACACCATGGGCATCCCGTTTAAGCCGTCGAGTAGGTAACGAGCACGTCCTGTCCGTTCGTACGCGCAAACACCAATCGATTTCCCGCGTAAATGCGCGCGCCCACCCCTCCGCACACACGCTCCGCCCACCCCTGCACCGGCCGGCGTTCCGCAAACACCAGTTAATTCCGCGGACCGGTGTTTTCTTTCCGTTGTCGCCTCTACCCGTCCCGTCGTGAATGGACGGAGAGTTCGCGGATTCTTCGGGACGCTTGGGGGCGCAACAGCTGTAATTCCAGAGCGGAGTTGCGAGCTCGAACTTTCGCCCCCTACTTGCGCTTCGTTTGTGATCCCATTTACCTCGGGACGAATGGCACCGGATGGTCACACGACTCGCGATGCTGTAGTAGACCTTTCTGTTTGCTCGCAGGAGGGGATGGTGAGTGCAAATGATTTTGTGGGAGCTTCGCAGACGGGGAGATGGACGTTGGAAAGTAATTCCTAAACTCTGCAGTTCGCGAAGTATCTCGCCGTTCTAGCAGTGAAAGTTTAAAGAACATCGAACGCCCGCGTTCCTATCTGTATGTAGAATGAACGGCGCCTGTAAAGATCGCCGGACGGGGTAACTGCCGCTGTTTCCCCGTGCTGTAAAGTTTCTATCGGGGCGCAGGGACGTCGTCCACTTTCCTGTTTGCGTAAAGCGCGAGTAACAGTGGTAAAAAAGTGGCAGTAAAACAGCAAACTGTCCTGGGGGTGTCGAGCGCCTCGGTGTATATCGAGTTTCGAAGCTACGTGAGACGGTTGATACCCTGTTACGCGCTTCGATACTGTCGGTCCCAGCAGAAAATTATTAACCGCAAACGAGAGCCACCCCGTCGAATAATTCAGAGCCCACGCAGACGTCGAAGCTGCGAAGGCACCGATGAAAATGCAAGGGGTTGCAAGTTGAGCAAGTCCGTCGACGTTATCCAGAGATCCGTGCGGCGCACAGTGGTTCCAAGTCGCTGAAAGGCGGCAAACCTCTCAAAACGTACTACAATTTAGTCAGAAATGGGTGCTCGGGGGGGTTTTGGGGTCGCTGATTACGAATCTGAAATTCACAATTTTTTAAACAAAATGACGAATCCAATACGGCGGACCCGTATATCAGAAACATATCAAATTTGGTCTAAAAACTTGGTACCCTACAGTTTTCGAGGTCGCTGATTACGAATCTGAAGTCAAAATTGCAAAAGAACAGATGACGGATCTAATATCCCTGGTATAAACGTTATTTTTAAGTTATTTTTTGCGAAAATTGATTATTTTCCGATTCTTGACTAAAACGATATAATTAGAATGTCAAATTTCGTCAACTTTGACGGCCTATATCTCAATAACCAATGAATATATTTTAGAAATTCAAGCGGCATTCGATGCGCTGATGTATATACAACAAATCTGCTATAATAGCATAAAGCTGCTATATACATCGAAAATTGAATTTTGGCCAGCTTTTGACGAGTTGGGACCACTGTGCGGCGCGGCTGTTCGGAATCAATTTGCAGTGACATCGATCGAGCAAGGTATGCTGGAACGTGTTAGGAATCGAGATCGAACTCGAGCACCCCTCGCTCCGCGACGTGGACCGCGCGGAATAAAGAAAAAGCGAGTCGCTCGATCGAAATGAACGACGCTGGCTCCTTAAATATGAATTTCAATTTATTTTTCACTTGTTGAGTAAGGCGTGGAAGCTACCGAAGACGGACAACACCTTTGGCTAAAACGTCTTCACCCCTTTCCTAGTTACATCTATCGGGTGTACTCGTTACAACGTGCCGGCGCTTCACCGCTCTCGATAAACCGTGTTTCCACATCTACCTTCGAGTTCTGCCCTTCCCGACCCTGCCTCACCTCCCATTAATCCCCCCCATTCGCCTCCCCGTGTCCTACAGTTTCGATTAAAAATATGGTTATTGCCAAATGATCGATGCACACCGCGTTACCCCCGAGCCCCTGACAGGCGTCGTGTCCGCTTACAGATCCAGATTGGTGCATTCGGAAACCAAGAGGATCCGCGCGGGGGTCGACGGAGTGCTAGCGTCCATCATCCCCTCTCAGCGTGTTCCAACCCTCGTCGCGATATCTGTCGCGTTAGCTGCGGAGCCGGCTTCCTCGTCGCTCTACCCTCGAACGCGTTGCGACGTCCAACGGCTGAGTTTCTTCGTCCAGGCACGCGCCTACTGGGAAGTCCGATTCTAAGGGCGCCAGGGCGTCGATCGAGGTTACCTCGGAATACCCGCGAAATACGATCGAGGAAGAGATTTATAGAGCTGACACTGTTCTCGGCGGTGGTTCGAGGGGGAAGCGACAGGGGGCGGCTCCTCTCGTCGGCTCGATTAAGAAAATATACGAATAACGAGGGAAAGTTCGACGGTTTCACTGCGCTTCGACTGACGACTACTCTCGAGTCCGCTCGCGAACGCGCCACTTCCGAGTGGCCGGCGCATGTCCTTCGATCACTCTTCGTTCGACGACACGTGCTACGAGCGTACAATTACATAATTGTCTAATTACGGCTGGGAGAGGCAGCTCCGGAACCCGCGTCGCGAGTTGGACGAGGATCTGCGTGAAACGCGCGAGGGAACACTGTGAGGCACGAGCCGGCTGCTGAGCTCGCTCTAACGCGGGGCGGAGAAGTATATAGCTTGGATATGCCGAGTCACGTTGAGAAACTGTGGATATAGTACTCACGGGCTGATAGATTGTAGCAGAGAGAAGTTCGAAGCTGCTCCGTTTTCCGCGGGAGTACGTTTACGTTAATTTTCGATGGAATTGCGTGGAGGACACGCGTACACAGTGGTAAGACTCTAGGCAACATTCACGAGTTGAGAAGGAGATCATTGCGCGGGGCTTCGGAGGTATTAAATTCCCCGCGGGAATATGTTAACGTTAATTCTTTGCGATATTAGGCGCAGGATACGTAAGGTACCTGGCAGACGGCGAGAAAACTCCATGCAAAATTTAGTCCGCCTGGCTCGTCAAAGGGAATACCACTTGATAGATCAATTGAACCTAGTTGTGCAGAAAGCTACCAACCCTGAATGATTTGAAACTGAGTTTTAGTTTGAAGATGTTAATTTCTGAAGGAAAGTAGCTTTATTTCTATTTAGTGTATTTTATTTTTAATGGGTTATTCAATAGTGAGTAGCATAATTAATATTATTCTATTAAGAATTATTCTATTAAGAATTATTCTATTAAGAATTATTCTATTAAGAATTATTCTATTAAGAATTATTCTATTAAGAATTATTCTATTAAGAATTATTCTATTCAGAATAATATTAATTATGCTACTCACTATTGAATAACTCATTAAAAATAAAATATACTCAATAGAAATAAAGCTACTTTTCTTCAACAATTAACATCTTCAAACTAAAACTCAGTTTCAAATCAGAAAATCATTTCTGTGGCTTTTATTTTTTTAGCCTAAACTGGAACTATGCCTCAGTAGTCTTAATAATTGTATAGTGTAAGAGTTGGTCTGTGGCTTGGTAATTTTTTTCAAAATAAAGATCACAAAATTATGCGTACCGTGTTTAATTATTTTTTTTGTTATTTTGAGGGTTGGTAGGTTTCTGCATAACTGGCCCGATTTTCCGTTCGAGTGCGTTAACGTTTATCTTCTATGATATTACACGACAATATGCTATTAGACTTGGCGTTTTACAGAAAGCCAGAAAACTCTAGAAACCCCAAACTTTAGAAACCCCATCGACGCACCCCGATAAGTTTCATCGATTCTTGAAGCTTGCAACGACCACAGTTCCCCAGCATCGTCCACCTTCTAGTCAACAGAAGCCTCCCCCATCGCTCGTGCAGCTTCGCTTTTTTTTCCCAAAAAAAAACCTAGTACGTACACACCGTGGTGGCGCGAGTGATTTCCGCTCGGAAAGCGGCGCGTCAGAGGTTTTGGAGCTGCACCCCTCCCAGCTAGAATACCGTAAAACGCAATTACGGCCGAGCGCGTCAGGAACATTCGGCGATCCTGCTACGCTCACAGGTCCTGTGGACGGTGTCCTGGTTACAAAAGGATCGCTTTCCTTTCACGATGGAAAAGCGGCGCGGGCGAAGGGGCGGGGGGGGGGGGGCGGTGGGTGGTGTCGCTTTTAATCAGTTGAAGCAAAGCGAAAACAGCGGCTGGGATCGATCGTGCGATCCGAAATTCAGGCTGCCGCAGTCCACGCCAGTCCCCAGTCACCCTCGGTTCGTTTAATTCTTCGCGAGGGTGGGAACAAGCGCGGTGGACCACCCGTAACCAGGTTTCCAGGATCTTTCGATCGTCTTCGCGCGACAAACCGATTTCTCGACCGATACCGTTTCTCTGCTGGCTCGCCGAGTGGATAAAGTGATTCTGATTCGTTCTGAATTTTATTTCTTTGGAGAGCTCGTTGTGCCCTGTACACCGAGCACCATCAGGAAAACTGAATGGAGATCAGGTTTCTTCAAGCAACCCCCTCTGTCTCTTATTAGCAATCGTTTTTATAATCGCCGGGAAGGAGACCACCGTTAAGTAGCACCTCTCCCTTTCGCCCGATTTAAAGCGCACCCCCGAGACGCGCACCCCTTTGGAAAGATCGCAGGAGAGTTCTGCGAGACCCCTAAGGACGAAAGTAAAGGGACGAGCGTTAAACGAGCCATTGAACGCCCGTTCGCCGACACCCCTTCGCTCGCCGCCCCTCTTCGCGTCGCCTTAAACCCTTACTAAAGTTAATACACGTCGCATCGGAAAAATTGGCAGTACGGTAGTGAATTGAAAGACTCGTTATATCGTGTCCTTCGCTTCCCTCGATCGCGTGCTCCCGCTCCCTCTGCTCCCCTCCCTCGATCGCCGCAAGCCCCGACGCAGCTACTTTCTTCCTGCACCCTTGCACCGAGAAGTCGCCGTCTGATCTAAGGAAAACAGTTGCAGGGATTGCACCCCGACGATTCCACGCAGGCAACCCCTGCCCTGGTTTCCCACCCCCTTTAACTGGAGAGGCTCCGTCGTTTTCCTTCGGCAAGGGCGAAGGGTGTCAAGCAGCCTCCCTTCTCGGTGCATCCCCCTTTCCCTAGCAAGCGAGCCGCCAGTGTCGCGACACCTGTCTCCGCCCCTTTGTCTCCCTTTGTCGTCGCGAAATTGCTTGCTCGGCGGTCGCTTAAAACCGATCGACCGGCGCTAACGACACGATTTCCGGTTGCTTCCACCTATGAGAAGCATCTGGGTGAGCAGAGGGCCTGGGCGATCCAGCGAGGATCGAGATCGAACGAAGCTCGTCAACCCCGTCGTTCGCGCGAACGTTTCAAGCTTGAACGCCGAGGAAACGGTTCCGCGAACCAGCGGAGTCCATCGAGGAACGCGCAACCCTCGATCGAGAAGGGGAAGCGAAGGCTTGACCACTCGCCAAGAACCAAGAGACCGATCAGTTTCAGTGCACCAACCCCCGAGCTACCCTTGCACGCTTCTGCACTCTCGGCTCTTCTCATCTGGCCTTCGTTCGTTTCCTCCCGGTGGTTCCGTGCCCGCCAGGCGGAATAGGCGGCGTCGAAGCTTAACCCGACAGCCATTTCTCTCGATTAACGAACGCAAAAGGGGGTCGCGCTGTTTGGTGGTTCCTTTTCTTCCGCGGTTCGCGGTGAAGTAGATAGTCATCGGTGATAGTGATCGATCGATCTGCGGCGAGCTGGTATGATTTTTGAATTCGGGTTAAACTCGAGCCACCATTCGCGACTGCGCCCTCTTTGCTTTTAATCTTCCCCACCCCACCCCCCACCCCCTACCCTCCTCGTTTCACCCTTGTTTCGCGTGGCCATTTATCCGTAAGATTTCGTTCGCTGTCTAATGGCGCGATCCCGCGATACAACTGCTCTTCGGACGACAAAGGACCCGACACATTATTCTCGATTACCTCTACGATCATATAATATATTAATCTTCTTTTTCATTTACTTAGACTCACGTTTACATCTTTCTTTCGCCCCCCGCACTGCACCCAGCCACGCCTCTTGAACTGTAACTCTGATAATCGACTGGTGACAGCCACGTTTCTTGTTTCCCAATTGGTGATGGCTTTTTAAGCGTGTGTCTTTTGTCGGATAAGAAGCAAGGTGTAGAATGACAGTTTGCTCCAGAGTAGATATGATGTTCTTATGTCGAAGGACTGTTTACTACCAGTCCCATGAAATGAAATACAAAATTTAAAAACTCAAATTTTTGCTTTTTGTGCCGCAACACTGTGCGTCGAGTACCGGGCTACCCGAAACAATTTCAAGCCATTGAATGTGATATTGTTCGAACATTTTTGGCTAACATCAAACAATACCGCAGACAATAAAGCATTCAACTGCTTGAAGTTTGTTTCAGGTAGCCGGGTACCCGACGAGTTAAAAAGTAACAGCTCTACTCGAGAGTGAAAAGCTGCTGCGATCAAGGTTGACAGAAAATTGTTTTCGAGAGAAAGTGATGCTTAGATTGAATCTTCTGGATTAGTTGAAACATTAAAAGGACTAAAACGTTGCAAAGTATTATCATATTAAGGAAAAAGGCCCAAATGGCAAACGTTCTGGGACACCCTGTATAGATAGCAGAATTACAAATAAATTTTCTTCGCGTGTGGTATGAAAATTATAGGGGAAAAAAAAATACTGTTCAGATAAAATTATAATTTTTTTTGGAAGATGGTGCCCTGGAGGGCGTTCTGGGTAGGGGCCCAGGCTAAATCCGCCACTGTTGGAGCACCAGGTGAACTTTCTTAACAGTGGAATAGGGATCACCGAGATCTTCCAGTGGAAGGAAAGACTTCTTCTCAGGCAAGGTGAACGTCCCCTGGATTGTCTGAAATTCCCGAAACGATTGAGACAGCCAGTCCAAAGTATCTCCACCAAAGTTCCCGAGGAGTTTGTAAAGAGGGGTGGCTCGGTGCCTCGAAGGGGTTCACCTCCCACGCACTCAGGCACGCATTCTAGTTTGAAAGTTGATTTAGAATTTATTTTATTGCGCGACGCGAGGGTGCTGCAAGTGTATGTATGTGTGTCTCACCGATGTGTACATGTGTTCTGCTCCTGTCCCTCCATTTCGCATCCTATTCCCACACGTTCGAGTGTGTAGCTGTGTGTACGTGTGCGTGTACAATATATCTGTATGTTTATGTATATATATATAATATATTCCTTCCTCTTTTATTTGTATTTATAATATAATATATATATATATATCCTCTCTCAATATCTCTCTTTTGTTCGTCTTCGCTCGTTAGATCGTTTACAATTAATTACAAAGTTAATTACAGACAACACGAGACTCCCCATGCCGGATTCACGATTATTTACAGCGAGCATCCAACGGCGCCCAGGCGCCGTCGAATTAAAAACACCGATTCTTCAGAGCTTCCTGTCGCTCGAGAGAGAGAGAGAGTTCCTTCGGAATTCCGAAACTGTTTCGCCCCTCGAGGTGACCGCGGGTCGATCGTCGATCCAACGACCCCTCCCCCCCAAAAAACTGCCCCGCCACTTAAAACCGTCCGTTTCCAGACGAGCGAGACCGTTCCCAGTGGAAAAGCACCGCGAACGGGGGGCTCGTCGATAATACTGTTCGACGGATGAAAGAAACCTCGAATGCAAAACGGATCGCTGACTTAAACACCAGAATCCCGCGACGAAGACACGCAACCATCGAAGCGAGCGAGCGAACGGGGTTAAGGAGTATGGGTCAACGATCGACCCGTCGATCCGAATCAGCGCGCGCCAAGGTGGGATCGATAAGTTACCACCTAGGGAACAAAAGGATAGAACGGAAACGGGACTCTTCGAAGAGTTTTTGAAAGAACGAGGGCATCATCTTACTTTTATTTAGAGTACCAAGGTACCAGTGGGTCCCTACCATCCGCCCCAAACGTCGTATCGACCTCTCGCCGACTGCATCCCCCTGTTCTCGCCACACCCCCCTGGCAAGGGACCCTCCAACAAACTACTCCGCGCGGATACAGCACGAATTCCGTTCGCGTCTCGTCGCCCCTCTCTTCTTTTACGATCGCGATCGTAAAGCACTCCTCGCCTTATCCTAGCTCTCTCCCATTTCGACCACCTTCTCCTCGCTGTGCCCTTAAGCATATCGCTCGCCTACTTAAACCTAGCGAGCCGAGGGACACCTCGGAGACGGCGTCGATCCGCTTCCACGGTATCCATGCGTCGGCAGGATCTCTCCAGAGATCGTTCCTTAAAGCTACCAGGGACGTCGCTTGTCTAAAGGGTCGACCTGCGTCTGACGACCGCTCCAGCGAGACTCCTCCCTCCCTATTACCGTCGTTTAACGACCGCGATTTCACGTCGTCTTCAATTTTTCCGCCACGTTGAGCGCCACCCACGGAGACACCCCGACGAGGTCCTCCGCGCGGCGGAGCTTCGAGCAGGGTCCGCTTCGAAGATCGACGGACAACGAGCGGAAAGATCGAAGAGGACGAGAGGCTCCGATGAGTGGAAAGAAACGTCGCAAACGATCGAGAGGTTCCACGAGGTTACGCTCGCAATTTGTCAATTGATTCGCGTGCAGGCGCAGGTCCTGGAAATAACGAGTGTCCTGGAACGCGCGCCAGCTGTCCCGCGAGTGGCAGAGCTTCCGCTAGGAGTTCGAAATGGAAACAACTGTAGTTTAGTGACAGCCACGAGGGCAAATCGAATTCTGATCGGTCCGGAGACACTGGGGAGATAAAGGAGTCAAGCTCGTTGGATTTTCTTTGCTTTCTTCGTATCCTTTTCAGGGATTAGCTGGCGCGGTTCGAGGCGCGGCTATAGTTCGTCGATCCTCGGGTCCGTGAACGGAACGGATGGAACAAGGTGTGCAGGCGCGTGGCGCGTGCATTAACAGACTTTCGTCCTCGAAAACGCGGAGAATTCCAGCTGCAGACGCGTCCCTCCTTCGTGGTCTTCTTTCAGCCGGAGGTCGCGTGGAATCCTTGCTCCGCGAGGACGAGCGGCTTCCGTCCTCCTCGAGGATCCTCGAACCCTCTCTGGGTTCGTTGGACGCCCTCGGCGGGTCCGCGGGATCCTGTTCTCGCTCGTAGGCGTCTACGCAGAGGCGCCAGCCACTCGCGTCTCTCTCTTCCCTTCACTGCAATTAAAAGCGCCGTGCTGCTGGGTCTGGCTGCCAGACTGGGTGATTTCGAGGAGCTGATCGAGGCGCTTGACGATCGCTGGTCCGCCTCCCGGCGGTATTTTTCTACTGGCGTGACTGTGCGTCGAGGGGAAGCTGTTGGTTGAGATTGCGTTCCTTTATCTCCTGCTTCTTTTCAGTAGCTTTCTCCGAGGACTCGCTGATTTTATTGAGTGTGCTTTAGCAGGGTGCAGTGACTGGTAATTTTGTAAATTTTGAAGAATGCTACTGCGTTTGGAATGCGTTCGCCTTGCAAGAAATCTCGCGAATTGATTTATTTATTTATATATTTGTTTATTTATTAAGGGGCAAGCCCGAATTTATACAATAAAGAATACAGTGGCATACGTGCAAGCAAGAAAAAAAAACAAAGTATCTAGCCGCAAACAAAAAAGAATAAAAAGAAAGAAATACTTAAGCATTGCACCTTAGCTAAAGACAATTTTGCGCAGATTGCTCTGGAAAGTTTGTATGGATCCACCGAAACAAATCAATCTTCTCTGAATATAAATTGCCAACGCTGACGATCCGATTTACAGGATCGCGAGCACCAAACTTAGATTTTAAGCTCGAGCAGAAAAAAGATGTCCTTCCTCTTAAGCTTCTGGATGGTGCATAGAGTGAGATATCCCGCAGGAGTGAAGGACAGTTGATGCAGCCATTAACAATTTTAAATAAGAAACAGAGATCAGCAATACGCCTACGCTCCGATAACGTAGATAAGTTCAGAGATGCAAGAATTTGGCCACAATTATGATTATCGCGTGACATTGGACGTCGCTGTTTATAAGCGGCAAACCTAAGGAATCTATGTTGCATTTTGTCTACAAGTAGATTGTCTCTCTCAAGAATCGGCGACCAAATTGAGGAGCAGTACTCTAAAGATGGCCGAACTAATGTGGTATAAAGCAATCGGTTTTAATTATTTAAGAAGAATTTGTCACCCAAGGTTTAATACTAATAATAACTTCATTGGCAAACAGGTGCGAGTGCTTATTCAGAAGAATGTTTTGAAGCTGTTGGAGGTTTCGAGAGGTCGCCAGCCATCCTCCATCAGGAATGAATCGACGAGAAGGCTCCACGAGATAACAGTCTCAGCGAAATCGCCCAACATTCTGGCCCCCGTCCAATCATTCTTACTTAAACATTTTCGTGCGGAGGGTGGAGCTAGCTGGAAAGACGAATAGGGGAAATCCTCCCTCGGAGGAAGGAAAGGAAAAGAGTGGAAATCCTAGGTCGAAGGGCTTCTGCGAATAGGATAGCTTTCCCCGTGGCAAAGCGTGTCGATGTTAAATCTTTCGAGCATTGCTTTTAAAAGGCAAACCGCGTGAAATCAGGTCCCGACGCTTGTCAAAGCGTGACACGATTGACTTCTTGTTTTAAAAGGATCTTTGACGGAGGGATTGGGAGAGAGATTGTTCCTTTGAGACGCTTCCAAGAGACTTTCCTGCCTTCCCCAACGGTCTGAAAGCATTTCTTCGGAACTGTTTCGGGGAAAACCACTTGGGTGGGGATTTAAATGCGATTCGAAGACCTGTTTATCGACCGAGATTCCGCGGAACGCGCTCTTCCAGCTCGTAAGTTACGGGGAAGACGGCCAAGTTCGCCGAGAACTACGCTCGCGTCGCGTTTTCGACAGCCCGGCGGAGGTATAGCGCGCATTGTTGCGCGAGAAGCTTGGATTCGAGCCAAGAAAACATGCCCCTGGGTGCTCCGAGGGTGTTTAACGACTTGGATTGCGTTCTAAATAAACAATACAGGAATATAAAAGGGGGTAGCGAAGGACTGGAGAAATAACAACCAAGTAGCGGAGCCCAAACACCCCACGGAGTCTACGGAAGCACGAAACTCACGTACAATGCCAATTGGGAGAAATCTCTCTCGCACCGCGTTCCCCTGTGACAGCAAACTACCCGGTAACGTTCCTCTAACACAGCTCTCTAAAAGCCCGCGATCCGCCAAGCTGTCGTCGCGTTGATTAGCCGGAAGAGCCTTTGTGGCAAATTAATAACGCTTATAAAAACCGGAAAGTCGGGCCTAGCTGGCGCCCGCAAGCCCCCCGGTGCATTTCCCCAGTGGCGCGTGACCGCGCGGAAGGCTGGAGAGGAGCGCGAAGCCGCGAATCCGTTTTTCGGTCGTTGCTTCGTCGCCCGGGGGCTCATTGTTCGCGGCCACGTTTCAGGAAGCCGCGCAAGTTACCGCGGGAAAACTAGGCCTCCTTTGGAACTCGGTCACGGGGCGGGAAGGAAGGGAACCGATTGTTGGCCGAGGAGCAGCCCTGGCAAAACGGAGCCTCCGCCACGAGTGGAGCGGAAAGGAGAGCGACTGGTCGACTCGAGTGTCTCCCCGGTCTAAGTGAAGCCCTTTCGGAGGGGGGTGAGTGCTCGTGTCGCTGACGACGAGCTCACTTCTGCTCGGCGACAAGAAAAAAAAAAGAAAAAAAGGAGAAAAGAAAAACCGGCGATGGAAATAACACACTCGACCGGCTGCTGTCCCTCGACCCTGGTCGATACCCGCCCCGGGTCCCGGCTGCGAATATCGACCGACTCTCTCGCGAGGCGAGACAGCGTCCTGTCGGACTGATCGGTTTAGTAATCCGGCGGATTTCGAGGGCCCTTCGTTTCTGCTTCGACAGGCCCTAATCGGGATTTTTGATAGATGCCTGTTGGGTCTGTATCCAACCGCCTGGGGGCCAATTGTTTCGTCGAGAACAACGAATAACTTTTCGCCGAATAATATTTCTATTCTATCTGTCCTATTCTATAAATCTAAATGAAAACGAAGCGTCGAATGCCGTCCAATGTCGAACGTCCAAAGAAACTCGGGCCACTAAACGGGGACAAGCAATTCCGGCGAGTCGAGCCGCATTACAAACGCAGCGCGATTTGAGCAAGGATCAGGAAGCCGCGGCGCGGTCGCAGAAGGGTATTTCACCTGTGCAAATTTGCCTTCGGCCCCGTTTCGAGGATCAGCTCTCAGCTCCTTTCTCCGTGGCTCCGGTTGCTCTTCAACGGCCGGCTCGAAAGCCTCTCGACGTCGATATTCCAGTAACGCGCTTTGCCCGATCGATCTATTCGGCCGATTCACCCACTCGGCAGCCGGATCGAACCGGAAACCGGGTCGAATCACGGCTGCGTACGTTCCGGGAGCTTGTCTGGCCAGTCGAATAACGCTGTAAATGCGATTAAGTGAAAAGTCAAGAGGTGACCTGCGATATGACCCGAGCCAACAAGCTCGTTTCCCAGAATTTAGGGCTGCCTCGTTGGATTCGGACGATCCGAGGTATAAATCGGTCCGAGACACTGCAGAGGAAACGCGCTTTCCATCCCTTGCACGCGAGACTCTCTGATAATTTGCCTACTTCGATACTCTTCGCGGAACAACTACTACTGTTTGCGCATTCACTTAGGTCTTGAATCCCGCGCGACCATGCAGCCCACGTTCCCCATGGAATTTTCAAACTTCGGGCACCGAAAATCTGCAACTCAAACACAGTGCACTTGCCTATCTGTAGCGACCAAAGGATCAGCGATTAAATCGTCCCCAGAGTTCAAAACAAACGAATCCCAGGCTCATCCAGGTGCGGACGCTTCGCTTGCGCAACATTCCACCATCCTCCAGCGCGGCTTGGCGATCCATAGCCTGCGGCAACCTTCGGCTGGCCATTTCGATCCCCGAATAAACGGTGCTTCATCTTCGAAATGTACCTCGCGGAGCAGCTTTCAAAGCGGCTTTGTGGCCTATGCCGAACACCCTGGCGGCAGGCTCCGTCGATGTTGGCCGAGGGTGGTGCTCAAAGCCGCTGTGAACCGGAGATACAGGTCAACCAGAGGGTCGAACTTGTTCGATTACACTCGGATCTTCGAGGCAGCTTCCGAAACTCCCCCTTCGACTTTGTCGAAACGATGCCGGCTGATCCTCTGCGTTAATATCGAGTCTCCCAGTTACGCTCCGCGATCTCAACCAGCGTTCCCCTCTCGATGAGTGGAGGTGCGAGACGTGGAACTATCGCTCGTCAGGCGCCTTCGATCGCTGTGTTTTCTCTGCGGCAGCGGCAGAAGCGAAAGCCCCCCCGATGGCTCTTCGCGTACCAACGGTGAGCCCCTTTTGCTTGCGAGTACGATGAAGCTTGATCAACGTCAACGACGGGGGACCGCGGCGCGGATTTAAGGGGCAACGCCTCGCTAAATCGTCGCCCAGGACTTGCCACCCGAAACGCGGGCCAGATGGACTTTCGCGGGCACTGTAAATCATCGAGGGTATCGAGGAATTCTTGCTGCAGCCATGCAAAGAGAAGGGGGCGTCGCGGCTACTTAGATGCGCTCTAAAGTCTACGCACTCTCTTTTCATCGCTCCGAATGGACGAAGAATTAGTCGGGGGGGGGTGGAATTGTGTCGGGGACCTGGACGGAGACGCGAGCCACCGGGAGTAGCCACGCCTTACTCTGTGCTTTCGAGAATAGATTAGCAGAGGCTGGCTACTACCAGCGACCCGGGGCCTGTAGCTGTAAATAATGCACAGTTTAGCAGAAGTTTAAGACCGACGGAAGTGGCCTCGACGCAGGATGTTTCATCCCACATTCGACACCGTGCCCCGATTAATCAACTATCTATCAATCAATGAGCAGCAAGCTCGCGAAACGTTTCGGCCTCTGTTGTCAGAAGGAACGGAAGAAGTCTTTGCTCTTCGTCCATGTTCCTGGCGACTGGACAAGGCTCGTCCGTTTCTACCGTGGCTAAACGATCCCCGTAAGAACACTCGGGGAGCAAAGCGATGGAATATCCTGCTGGAGAGCGCGGCACCACTTCCGGCTGCGCCGCGAGACGCGCGCGGAACGTAGAACGCCCCGGGAATAAAGAGATCGTGAATGCAGGCTCACCGTTCTTCCGGCCGGTCGGCCATTGTTCTTTCATCGAGCAGAAGAGGAGGACGGTGGTTGGTTTTATTTATTGTTGGAGGTGGTTTGTTCGTAATAGCGGATTATGGTGATCGTGACCGGTCCCGGTGATCGACTCAAGCGGTCTCCGATACCGGGAGCGGTGGCTGCCCACCGGAAGTAGTCATGGCAGGCGCGGTGTTGGTGGTGGTGGTGGTTGGGACCGGAAGTGGCTGTAGGGCCTGCATGTCACAGGTGTGGGAACCGCGCTTCTTTAGGTCCTGCAACAATTCGCATTTCGGAAATGTTTCAATTTACACTCTTCGCGTCCATCTTCGCTGCTTCTCTCGCTACCCTTGCTCTCTCTCTCTTTCTCTCGCAGTCATCCCCTCTCTTTCGTACACTTTCAATCCCCCCCCCCCTTTCACTCAGATTCATTCGTTCGTTCCGTTCTACGCGACTCTCTCCCATTCAATCTCTCCCTTTCTCTCCGTATCTACGTATCTAGAGCGACTATGACGACTAATCGTAAGGCGAGTTACGTTATGCTACTGTCTACGTCTCCTCTCTCTCCCTCCCTCCTCTCCATCTCTCTCCGTCTCTCTCGTTTTAGCTCTCTCTTTTTCTCTATCTTTTTCTCTCTCTCTCTCTGTCTCTCTCTCTTTCTCTCTCTCTCTCTCCCGCGCAACGTGCCTTTGCGCACTATTTCTCTTGCCCGGAGCTCCTCGAGTTCGGAAAGACGGATCGACGCAGTCCCATTCTCTGCTTCCCGAGACGAGAGTCGGAGCGTGACGCTGGGCCAGCTGAGCGTTTCTCGAGACCGGGAAAGCTAGTTTTTAACTACTCGATTCTGAATGACATGGAATGAGATGCGACCTCGCGGCGACCACCACAGCGGCACCGACACCGAGCTCGCTTCGTCGCGTGAGTCTCTACAGCGCGAGGACGACTCGGAGGGTAGAAGCAGGGAAACGAGGTAGGCGGAGAGTTCGCGTCGGTGCCGCTGTGGTCGGTCGATCCGATGCTCCCGGTCGAGTTTCGAGCGACTTATCGCGCGGCCAAGATCACCGGCTAAGAGAGATGTCGAGAGGATCGGGGGAGGGGTAGAATGAAAGAGGCGCGCGGGCCACGTGCAGACGAACAATAATTCCAGAGAGAACAGAAATTCATGCGGAGAACAGTGAGAAACGTGAAACGACATGTACCAGAGGCCTGAGAAAGCGGGCGACGGTGCTGCCGGTAGACTAACGGACAACAGACAACAGGAGCAACAGTTAGAGTAAAGGTTGTGAAAAAGGGCGACAGCGATACACAACAGCAAGAACAGTCGACTAAAGGTGACGAGCAGATAGAGCTTGACAAAGGGCGGCGGTGAAAGGTGGCCGAGCAGCTGAAAAGCATGCGAGGTGCGTGTAAGTAAGAATGATCGTATCGACAGGCCACTAATCGCAGAATCAACGTCCTCGTCTCTTCAAGTCCTCGATGCTTCTTCGGCTTCGTGGTCCGCCGTGCGCGTCGCGTTATCTGTTTACCAATGACTCCGCCGTCGAGTCCGCGTGCTTCTTAATATTCCCGCGTGTTTGAATTTTGCTTATACCCGATCGTCGCGATGCAGTGCCATTGCATACGGTGCATTCGAACTTGCCCTGAGGGTATGGTACATACACGTGGAAGCTTCGTCAGCGCTCGGTAGCCGGCTGGACGCCGCGTGCGAGTATAAAAGCGGCACCTGTCACTGCCAGCGCCGGGGTCAGCCCGCTCTTTCTCGCTGACCGAAGCGAACTTCTCGTCAGGCGTCCGGAGTGTATGTACAATAAGGTAGCCTCCAACGTTACAGACGGCACGAAGTTCGAGTCGTTGCAAATGGGATGGATTCGTTCGTGGTCCCTGGACCTTAGCGGTACTTGAAAGCTACTTCTTAAGTCGCTCTTTAGCGAATTAATGCGAAACAATCCCAGGGTCCATGGAATCCATCGCACGCCTGCGACAACAGCGGCAAGCTTGATAAAATATAAAATCGCGAGTGGCACCAAGACTCCTACAAAGCCTGTGGAACTGACTTAACGATGCCAGTTCTCGGGGCGTCGAGCTAATCGTAAATAAGGGTAGGAACGGTGGTAAAAGAGAGATAAACGAGACGGGTGGACGCGAACGCGTCGACGGCCCCATAGCGCAAACCGTCGTCGGATTTCCCGGCAAATCCGCCAACTGCATCCGTGCACCGCAATGCAGTTCTCCCTCTCTCTCTCTCTCTCGCTGTCCCGAGCGAGAGTGAGTCGCCGACGCGAGCGTCATCGTCTTCCCGACGTCGTTCGACGAGCGTCGTTAATCCTGTCCAGCCTGCCCCTTCCGTCACAACGATGCTCGTCAGAACGCCCTTCCTGTCGCGCCGCGTCGCATCACGGGCGATGCACCCGCGACCGGGGGCGGCTTAAGGCTGCTTCACACGGAAATTTACAAGCTCGAACTTCAAATTTATCCTCTAATTTCTGGCAGATTAATCAGAGGGATCGAGTGTCCAAGTCGCTTTAAGGGGCAACGCGAAAAGGGGCTCCTAGGTGTAGTATGTTGGCATTGCTGAGAGGCAGCAGCTCGCGAGCCTCGATGCAGAGACTTGGTGATTTCCCCGTAGAAACGCATTCTTCCTCGTAGCGATGTTACGACGCCTGTGGCTTAGACAGCTTGCATCAACACCGTGATACTAATTGTCCGTGGCACGGTGGAGCGTCGTGACGCTGGCTGCATTCACAGACGCTTGGCAAGGTGTCCAAAAGGCGCCACCCGTACTCCCGTGTGAACGGAGCTTTTAGCCGCGGTCGCGTTGCAGTCTCTCGCCCGTGACGCACGGCACTCGCGCCTTGTTCTCTTTCGGTGGCGCGTGCACGCGTTATTTCGGTTGCACCGGGATGCATCTCCGGCGATTGATCGCGCGCACCGAGCGAGTCGACGCGCACCCGCTTCAGAGCGTCGCGAGCGCGATTCAGCTGGGACAAAGGGGCGTGCTGGAGCAGTCGCGTCGCTGACGAGGCGCGCTGATAGCTCTGCTTCCGCCAGGAGCTCGCAGCTTGGGAACTTTTCCCCGCGGAGCGAATAGTCGGTCATCGGCCTTCTCGTCTCGAATTCTTTCCCGCGATCCCTACGCTTGCTTGATCGAAAATTCATGATTGAAAAACCGAGTAACTCTGTCTTTCTTAAAATAAGAAGAGCGATCCATCGAGGCTTCTCTCGGCAACTGATCTCCTCCATTCTATCAACCCTTCCATCCATCAGCTTAGTTGTCGTGAGTCGCGAAAAATCGGCGCTCGCCGTGGCCACGTACACGCCGCGTCACGCGGTGTTAACGCAATACAGGGAGAACGCATTAGGAGGAAGACGAGGGGCGCATCATCGGCGACGTTTGGATTTCGCCCCCCGGCCGTCTTTCACGGGCGTGTACATTAATCATCGGCGAGCGCAACGAGGACGAGACGGCCTCGCTTATTAAAGCTCCTGGGGACCGTTAGTCGCAACCGTCACGCCGAGGAAACTTTAGAGGGCCGCGATCGTAAAATAAATCACAGCTACGTTAAAAATTTCCAACGATACGCGCGGGATCGTGGCGCCTGGGAAGGCTGCTGCAGCTCCCAGGGAGCGACGAGGCAACTGTGCGATGAAGGGTTGCGACGTTGAGAAGACAGTGGACAAAAGAGCAATATGACAACGTCTTAGAGTTAATATTTCAAGGGCTACGGAAGAAGAAGCTTCAAAGTGTATTACTCCTGCTCACCCTCGAGATAAAAGCGCCTTTCTGGAATAGGGGCGGAGCGGGGTGAAACTGGGTAGCTGGGTCGAACTAGGTATTCCAGTTTCTCCGTAAACAAGGATAATATCGATGGAAGAAAAATTGACGCGTACTATGGTTCGTCTGCAATAATTCGTATAAGAACTAGTATTATACTACAAACAGTGTTTCTTCTCGAGAATGCTTTCTCGAGAATTTCTCGAGAAATATGATCTGATTTCTGATTTCTCGAGAAACAAAAAATATGGAGAAATCAGGAACACTAACCACAAATCGCAGCAGTCATCGCGAAGAACCGTGAATACCCGATTTGACCCACCTGCACCTATTGTATCTGCTTCCATCCCATCCTCTCCCAGAAGAATTCCATTTCCCTAGAGAAATTTCACTCGACCAACGACAAGCCCGATGACCAATTGGTGAAAGCTCCCCCGTCACCTTTCCAAGCCCCCAAAGGAGTCGTTGCGAGTCCTTTGTCTCCAGCATTTTTTCTCGCAGAGCAGAGATGCCGGCGAGGCGCCGGACAAAGGGAGAACGCCGGCTGGACGAGGCCAGGGAAGCGTCGAGGCGTAAAAAGCGCGTAAAACCCGGCTCGCTTGGTACCGTAAACATCCGGAGTATACCGTGATTCGTCGACTTCCCGTTCCGCCGCTGAACGCGCCCTACTTCGATCGCCACCTAAAGGGGAGCCTAACGTCTCTGTCTCGATTAAGCGCGATTCGATTCTTGGCATCCTACAGCGTCGCTCGGTGGGAAGCTCGCTAAAGAAAAGAAACTGGAGCTAGAGCAGACTCGAAGCCTGGTGTGCGCTGGGGAGGGATTCCAGGGCGAGAGAGGATGCGGGAATGGACGGGAAGCGAAGAAGCGATCGCGCGGGAATGCACAAATCAGAAGCCAGATCAAGATTCAGCCGCAACCAGTGACGGGTACTCGGGGGCGGGCACCATGCCAGAAGGGTTCTCGCGTCCTGGGAAGACCTTCGCCTCCTCCTCAGGGACACGGTGGCCTCGGGGAGAAAGGGAAAGTAAAGCGACTCGGGGAAACTGAAAGGTCGAATCAGAAGAGGCCGTCGGGGAGCGTGTTCTTCGGGATGAAACGAAACTTGGGGCGACCGAGAAACGAAAGCTTGAGGAAAATGAAAGAAAAAAAACGGCCCGAAACCCAGGGAGAGACGAGACATGGATAGCGTCGCGCGTGAAGAAGCCAAGGGGGAGGGTTTCTCGGGGAAAGCAGACACCCAGAAGCCAATCCAGGGACCAGCCACGCGACACGATATGCATGTTCTCGACCATCGAGGGGATGCATGGGGAGGCCTTCGTGTGTCCTTCGTCCTGATCCTTCGAAGGACAAGAAGAGATGCCTCGTGTTCTCCCAACGGACATACAAGTATCTTATGCACATCTTACAGAAGAGATTGCACACGCGTGCGACAATGCGCGTTGCCGAGGCGCGTGATGCGTGTCTGTGTACGATGTCATGGCCGTGGGATCTGGTCACCGAGAGTGTCATCGTACCAGAGGTAGTGATCGGGTCGATACCGGTATCGATTCTATTAACCCCAGTTCATAACTTTCATCAAGCCGTAAGGAAAAAAAAAATTAAGTAATGCACCTTCTCTATGACAATTTCGCGCAGATTGCTTTCGAATGTTTGCATTGATCCACCGAAAAAATTGGTGTGGTCCGAGTAGGAATGGGCAACGCTGACGATCTGATTTAATATTAAAGTTTCGCTGCACGTGAGTATAAATATTATTTCTTAGCAGTTTGTAATAATATCTGATTCTCTTAGTTAATCAAAAATAAATAAATGAAACTCGTGTGGAGAGAAACTTTAATATTACCTATCCTATTTATAACGTTTGGAGATGAAAGCTGAAGCATTAAAAAGTAATGAAACAGACATCAATATTAAAGTAGTAGGTATGAATATTTTCGCCGAAGTATCAAACAGATTTTGATTTGATGCAATATTGATTTGGAATTGCTTTAAGGCCAATCTGTATCAAAAAGTGATACAGAGTGCCTACTTAAAATTTCGATACGTATCGACACCGTCTATTTAGCACTTTGGAATCGAATTAATTGAATATGATCAATAGTATCGATCCGATCACTGACCAAAGGATGGCTTGTGGATTCAAGCCCTGCTACTATTCAACTGTAAACGAGACACCAGGTTGTCGAACGTATCGCCTAGGCACTTGACAAATGCCTTTTCACTTTTCTATACACGTTATTTACAACGCGAGATTCGTGACACAGCGGGTACAGAGGATGGGAGAGATGTCTGTTTGAGATACCAATTGCGAACCTCGCTCTGGGAGTCGAATTCGGACAGTTCTGAATGGAAATAACGATGCCAGTCACGCTGCCATCGTTCCTCATTGATATTCTTTCCAGTTCCTCTGTATTTGTAGCGGTGGTCCGCGGTCTGAGAAGTGCTTTCCTATACTACTGATATTCCTCCGCCCAACGCTAGGTCCACGGAGAAATCCCAATTCCCTTGGGAGCTACTCGGACTGATATTAAAACCATATCTCCTTTAGTTTCTCCGATCACTTTCCATTGAAAATTTCTCTCTTTACGAGTGTTTGAAGCGCGGAACTATTTTAATAAGAAATAACGACGCTGTCTACCGTGTCACGAACACTTTTCTTCACTTTTCATTGCAATCGCACTCTGAGAACGTTCGCAGCTCTAGATCCCACGGCCGTGTACACAAGGGGACGCACTTGCGCGGGGAGGAACGCGTGCATCGTGACGCGCGCGTGCACAAGAGACATCGAAACGATTATAACATAGTGTGTGGCACAATTATCATCGTATCCAAAAATTGTTGGCCGGGTAACCACGGTTTTCTTTACCTTTTTCCGCACTTGTATACGGTCTCCATATACGAGCACCACTCTATCCTTGCTCTCGTTCGAGGTGAGCTGATACGACAAGCTCTAAAATCGGTCGATTCGTGTGTTTCTCGGGCGGCCGTCGTTGGGAGCGCCGTCGATTTATCGTTATCGCGCGGCCCGTGATTCCGTCGTTCACGACACATCGTTTTTTTTTTGTTGTATTTTTTTTTGCGACACGTTCCATTCGCCGTTAGCGTATTTTCGTTTCGTTTCACACGGTCGTTTTCAATCGGAGGCGTCGTCCACGAAATTCCATCGTGTTAGAGAGGGAAAAGAAGAGAGAGAGCGCGCGAGAGAGATCCATCGGGTTCATTATAAATTCCGCATGGTTCCACGTGGACGAATCGTTTATTCGATGTTCGTGTTTATTTGTTGTTCAGTTCGATTCGGTTTCGTTTCGTTATTTTTGTGTTTTTTTTTTTTTTTTTATTCGTGCATGCGTTTCCGTGTTCGTTAAAGATCGATTTGTCCGTCGTGGGCGAGCGAACGGATGAGCGACAGACAGGATGTGTCGAGAAAGAGGTTGCCGTTTCGCAGCGAGGTGGATGATGATGCACGGCGGTGACGCCCGCGGTTCAACGGTGACGATGACGATGATGAGGGTTGCGGAGGATGCGACGCCATCGCAGGTCCAGCGTGTCCACGGTAGATGACGGTCGTCGATGAACGGGGGTGGCACGGAAATGAGGAAATAGAAGAATTTGATTGACTTATACTGTTTTAGATTTTCGCACTGTGTGTGAGTCTTGTGTCATATACATATATATTTTTTTTGTTGTTGTCTGTTATTTTTGTTGCCACTCTCGCGTGACTGGTTGTATTTCGTGACAATAATTTGTGTTTCTTCCTCTCCGAGCGTTCCGTATATTTACACACACACGCGTCTCTAGTACACGCGCTTCGTTACTTTGTTTTTTTTTTTTTTTTGTTTATTTTCGTCTATCCTTCGTTACTCTCGGAAAGCTCGTTTCGTTCGAGGTGGCTGCGTCGCCGCAGCCGTGTCTCTGTGTGCCTCCGAAACGTGTACACGTATCTCGAGCTTTTTACCTTTCCATTCTCTAACGTTCTCGAGTGGTCGATCTCGAACCAATTTCGAACCTCGTCACGGTTTTACTCGCCGTGCGTCGTCGTCTCTGATTACACATATCTATCGTTTTACTTCGCTTATTCGATTTACTTGTTCGCCTTTTACACTGCTCTATCTCGGTTTCTGATGTGGCTGTTGTATTTTTACTTTACAGTTTCGTTCGTGTCAGTTTTACTGGGCTTTACAGCGTGCTTTACACTATGGACTGCGCTAAGAAAGCTTTAGGGCCGTTCAGAACGAGGCCTCGACGAGGTAAGTCCCGTCCATCGCAGCCCCGGTCTGTCCCCCTTGGGAACCCGACACTTGGGCCCTTGTCGCTGGGATGTACTGACTGTACGCCTGCTGAAATCCACACCACAAGCACACACTACATTGTTGCACGCTAGGCTCACCTACCCTAAGTCTGTTTTCTACATGGGCCTACGGTTTTCTCTACGTCGCCGTCAGACGGGGCGAGTTTCTTTCCCGAGATTCTACATTCAGGCCGTTTCGCCGTCGCGGGGACAGCTTCCCTTATCCCTGATCCGTCGCTAGGCTGTTTCTACGTGGATCGACGAGGCTACTCTGAGGTCGCGAAGGGGTTGCGATCCGAGATCTTTCAGAACGAGCGCGTCGAAATATTGTCGTGCCTAAAACAGTCTCCATCTAGGGATAATAACATTTGTCACGGTAACTCTCGTCGCAAGAATTCGTAACACTAGAGGTCTACGCTAAACCCTATTCTCCCTAACTCGGAGCGAGTTCGGGAAGAAGCAATCTCTCCGAGGGGGAGGGACGGAGGCACGCTGCTTCGAAGGCTGCAGCGCGAAGGGCGATCGAAAGGGGTGGCTTCTATCCAGGCATCGTCTGCTGATGCACGATTTTCCGAGCTTTCTTGAGCTCGATAGCTAACGGAAAGCAAGCCTACGTCAACTTCTACCGACTTCAACAGTCTGTCGTCTCTCGCTGTTGTCAGGGGGACGCTATCTTGGTTCCTCGCTGATCTGGCCCCTACGTAAGCGTGATCTAACGCTGGCTAACTGCCCCGGGCAACGTGGTCGTGTCTCGATCAGCGATTTTTGCCCGAGCATCGATCATACCTATCCTCCTATCAATCTTCCGTTTCCAAGTGGCGCGAGCGCTGCTCCACGCCCGCTGCGGACGGGACCATCGAGTCGGACTTAATCGACGGTCGGTTTAATTAAATTTAATTAATTCCCGTCGCGGCCATCTGCGTCGCGGTTTCCCGAACGTTAGGACGCTCCGGCGTCGAGAATTCCCGGCCCTGACGATCGCGAGGGCACCGTCGCGTTAATGGACGCCGTCGCGGCTCCGGTGGGGCCGAAAACATTGATGAACCGACCCGACGTCATCGTGGTGAACTGATTACACGAACGCTCGTTAACGCGCGCCGACGATTTCGAATATTCAAAAGCACGCCGACCTTTTCGACACTCGGGGTTGAAACTGCACCGAAATTAATAGTAGGGTCAATCCCTTTTGTTTCTGGATAAATTCAGGAAGCTTGATCGCGCGGAGCGTGTTTTTGTGTAACGTAAAGGTGCAAATCTGCGATGAGAGGAAAATCGCGCGTCTCACTTGAGACTTTAATTTCGTGAGAGGATTTTTACGCGCACTGTATCGGAAGGTACCTAATTGTAAGTTGACTAAATGATGCTTTTAATGTTAAAAATACAAAAAGGGTGTCTCAAAATAGATACCGCGATATCTCAAGGCAAATTATTTATTCTTTAATGACAAATCTGATAATCCAAACATATTTGTGGGCTTCTTACTCTTTTTTCACATTTTATTTTTATTTTATGTGTAATGAATGTGGAAGGAAGGAGACACGGTGACAATTTTGTTTAAGGTACTGCAACTGTCTCACAATTACCCTACCCACTAATGGACAAAGTTGAATTTTTTCGTGAAACTAGACTCTCGTCAGGCAAGTTTCATGATATATTTTCAGAAATTTCATCTCTCCGGACTGTTTCCATTATTTGCATTTAGTTGTGTCTCTAAGATTTTTGTCTCGCGCAGAATCACATCGTGGATTCGCACCTTTAGAGTTGATCTTTCCGTGGGATTACTTGCGACAGATTTCGATCGCAGTCATCGATTTGTATAAAGGCAAATGAACGTCACGATGAAACCTGCGCAAGCAATCCCACTGAAATTAAAGTGTGCCGCTACATCTCCTTCTAATGATCAAACAACCCCTTGCTTCGCTCAACCCTTTGACGAACGACTGCGAGTACACGCCCAAACACAGCGGACTGCGCACGTTCACGTTTCGGCGGCTCGAAAACCTGAGTATCCCACTAGAATCGATTCCCTGAGCAGGCTAAGGGTACCCCTGAGTGGCTGAACAACCGCGTAACAAAGTTCCCGCGAGTATCGACAATGAAAGTTCCGCTGAAAGAAAAGTAGCTTGATTAAAGGTCGTCGATCCGTGATCGATCAAAGAACGCCGCCAGCGTGCCTCGCGCCGATCGAACGGCGACGAGTGACGTCGCGGGCGCACAAGGAGCAGCGTCTGGGCTCGTATCCATGCAGCGTGTCTTCGATCGTTCGCTAATTAGCCCCGTCGATTTCAGCGGCGCTCGCGTCGGGGAGGGCCACTGAAAGCAAGTGCTATCGAGAAACAGAGGGTCGAAGGGAGGGCGAGCAGAGGGAGCCTCGCGACAAGGGGGCAATCTGAACGCGGTCTCTCCTCTCCCTCCCTCGAATATGTAACGTTGCGAACGCTCGGCGTACAAAGACTGCGGAGGGTAGTCGGGGGGGAAAAAAGTTGCTCGCGGTACCGAACGATCTCGCCGGGCACGACTCGTGCCCGATGATCGCGAAGAGGTACTTATGTGTTCCGGCATTCAGCAACAGTCCAGAGAGAGAAGTGTGGAAGAGGAACGGTGCCAAGAACGAGAAACAGAGCCGGTCAAACAGCATTTCCCAAGAAAGAAAAAGGTAACTAAACCGAGCTAGCAGGCTTTCGGTGGGGAACGGTGAACAAGAGGCAGACAAGTAACGAGTGTGAGATTTCGCTGGGCCTTACCTTAAACGGACGAGAACTGTTTCTACGGGACGAACCACGCACAACAGGTGCCGACAGTGTTTATGATACAAAATATACAGACATATTTACACGTTCGCGTGACACTCGCGAGGTTTTCAGGGGGACATGTATCACGGGGGTGGATTTCGAGTTGCTGGTTGGAGTATCTTAAGGGATGCAGTATCAGCTTCCATCGGATCCCTTGTATATACGTTGCTTGATTCTAGGACCGAACGAATTGAGCCTTGGCGATGGGAAACTAAATTATTATACGCATAGGTAATACAGAGCACGTTGTGTCATTCTTTATCCTGCTACTTGAATCATTTCTCGATTACAACGAGACCTTCCGTTGCTCCTAGAGGCAACGCCCGTGAATGCTGATACTGCACCGCGTCCAGCGATTAACCGCGCGACGTGGATCATAAAAATTGACAAACGACAGCCTGTCTCGCCGCGACGTTTACGGCCGATCCCATTGGCGACTTACCTGTTGAACCAGGGTAATTAATTTCGCAGGACGCTGGGATTGACGTCGATGCCGGCGGGTAGGGTGGGGCCAGGGCGCTCGATATAATCGCGTACCAGTCGAAAATAATCAGGAAGGCCGGGCCCGTTGAGGAATGCGTGGATCGCGGATCGATTAATCATCCCGCGGGCCGTAATCGACGCGGATGGACAGGCTGTAACATGCTGCTAATTCCCGATTAATCATCTTCGAGCCTAAGCTCGGCCGAAACACCGCCGTGATTAATGTAAAGGGGTAGCAGAGGCGCGAGGAGCCCTCGAATTTCAACGTGACACGTGTTTCTTCGAGATCATCGAGCGACGAGGCCGTCCACAAGATTAATCGCTGCGAGCCTACCGTACCGTGTCTGTTAAGCGCCTAATAAAGCGTTAATCGGCGAGAAGTGGGTGCGCGGTGCTTTCTAATTAATCCCCCGTGGCACGGCTGCGTTGAATTTCGATCGCCCCTCCTCCAACCGCGAGTATACTTAATTGCCGTTGGCAGGATTGCGTGCCCTTCAACGACTTAATGAAATATACAGATGTGGTCCACGCATGTTATGTACAGTCATATATTTCATCGAACCGGGTATTCATATGTATAAAGGACCGATGAGATTTCCAATAGCGATCAAATGGAGCAAAACTGGGGGGACAATGGGCAACGTCAATGCCCGAAATAGAAGTCGAGTGGCCTGGATGGCGAGGAGGCGCGGACGACAGTTCCTCAGACGTTCCGATTCGAATTTAAAATCATTCGTCCCGCTCGAGCCTTTGAATTTAGAATCGCAACCGATTGGACACCGAATTCAAGCTCCGAGCAGCGCAAGCAGGCCAAGACTGGGTCTCCGTGTCCCATTATATCGAGGGCTACTTGAAAACACTCGTCCTTCTCGATTTCATCCGCACGCTACACACCAGAGAAGCTTCCAGTGGCTAGAGAAAAGAAAAATGTCGCCAGCGCCTCTCGACTTTTGGACCGCTCGATTATCAGGGATCGGATGTTCGGGGCCACGGTTTTCGGTCACAAAGGGGCGAGCCCTCTGTCAAGTGGACCGGGGGTGGGGCTGGGAGGGGTGGTTGTCGAAAAGATGGTGCTCGTTACTGGACCGACGGCAAGTGAATTGACGGAGCTTTTCAGACGGACACTTAAGATTCAATTTTCTCTTGCCTGGCTGATCTGAAGTGGGTGCTCCACTACAGGCTCCCGGTGTTCCTTCGGCTATGCATTATTCATGAAAGCAACTCGTGTTATATATCACAATGCGCATCACAGGGCAGTGGGCGATTAATTCGGCGACACTTTCGCTCGTTTCTTTCGTTCTTTTTCTCGTTTCGTTCCGTTTCCCGTCAAGCAAATCGCGAGAGACCCCTTTTCCACGTTCGATCAACGCGACGCTTTATACCGAGGCTCGTTTGTCGAAGTTCTCGGTCAAGAAGCCGTTCCGCGGTTTGATAATTTCAAACGAACGATACACGCGCGCGTAGACTCCGATGCCGGGTTTCGGTGAATTTCGACGAGCTAAGAGAGACGTTTTCGTGACCTGAACAAAGACACCTGCTTAAACGCCTCGGGGATGATTTTGGGAGAGCGATGCGTCCTGGTTATTGAAACGCGATGGACTGACCGCGTCGGTTGAAACACAAAGTGGTACGAAGGGAAGAAGATTTTCAAGGGGGACAAGTATAGGTCTTAGATTCCAAAATCGGAGCTATCGCCTTCTAATAAAACCCAAGCACTGCCCTTGAGTGGAAGATTATATCAGAAGAAAGTGATTCCAGTGGGAAACGCGGATTGAAATACACCGTCGAGCTCGCTAGTGTTCCTCGGAAAATTCTAGAAGCTCGTCAGCTGCCACGTGCCCGAAATTTAGCACGAAATTTCGGACAGTTTGACTTTTACGCGGAGGGTGGAAAGTTCCTCGAGGCAGATCGCGATGGGAACGACAGAGGAGACGTTCATTCGACTTTAAACGCTTGCGATTGTTGTCGTTAGCGAGTTAACGGCTGGCCGAGCCGCGAGATTTATCGAGGCCCTGGCATATGGCAGCCACTCGCAAACACGTACACACAAACCGGGTTTCGATAATTTCATTGCCAGCTTCGAGAGCCACCCTCTACGGCGCGCTATCGATTCAGTCGCTGGTGCTCGCGAAAGATCTATTCGTCCATTTTCCAAGGTGTTCTAGTCAAAAGAATAGTAAATCGAAGAGAAGTCTAAATGAAAAAGCTGCGAGTCCGCGTAGTCTCTAAGACGAAGTGGATCGACCTGAAAGATGGATTCTTATTCAAGGAGGAAAGACGAGGAACTGTCTTTCACCCCTTCGTAGCCGCGCGCAAAAGGCGCCAGAGTCAGCGATTATTTTTTGCAAGCGCCACTCGTCGCTCATTGTGCGCCAGCCACGCGACGCAAGTGCGCGGCGACGCGTGCATAGGTGCAGCCGCGCTCTGCAGCGAGGTAAAAACGAGCGCGGGGGGGCTCGAGGAAGTCTGCCGGCCAAACTGGAAGAAAACTTCGACCTGCTAAGGACACGCTTAAGCCGACCGGGGATTCCAGCGGGTCCTAGACGCTCTAAACGGCGCCGTTACCCCTAGGAATGTTTTTCAAGAATTTACGCTGCAACTCGTTAAGCCCTGGCAGCTCTCAAGCCCCGGGAGTTCTTCACTTGACGAAAATTTGCCGGGACTCTGCTCCGCTACCTCGAGCGGACTCGAACGAGCAAAAAGAATGGAGAAGAGTGTTCTAGAGTCGACTTGTACACGTGTGCCGAGGATTGGGAAGTTCTCGTTGACTTGCGGAACGTTAAACTGCTGTTAGCAACACTCGCGATGGAGACACTTCGCAACTTTAGCTCGAGCTTTTTCTTGCACTGAACGCGAGGACCCCCTATCTCTGCCGAACTGGGCGCCCAAATTGCCAATTTTCGTAGTCTGGATTATCCTAGATTTTCCCTCTGACCTCGGGAAACTTTCAGTTCCGATTCTTACTAGCCTCTGATATGAATGCTAATAGCTTCCCTACTGACAACTGTCCAGAAGCAGTGAGACAGGTGATCCTACGCTCCAGGAGAACCTGCACTGCCAGACACCTGCTTCACCCATAGGATTCTGCGAAAATTTATACTTAATAGGACTACTTAAGTAGGCCATAGCCACTGATGTGCTGAATAACGTGTACAAATTTCAGACTGAATGGTCAAATAGTTTTTTTGCAATTACCTGCACCAGTTGAAAAAATGTCGTTTTGAGATAATCGCGTTTAAAGTTTCAAAACAAATTAAAAAATTCTTTTTCAATTTTTTTTGTATAATATAAGAGTAGATTAATAAATACCAAAAAGATTTATTGCATTGTATGTTGTATCTACGGAGAAAAAAATCTTTAAAAAGAGCTTAATTTTTCAAACCGTTACAGTGGACTGACCCCTTAAGCTCAATATTAGGGCAAAACGAAAAACACTAAAAAAATATTTTGTACTCTACGTGGTGGTACTAAACATTGTATTTCATCTCCATGCAATTAATTCGCAAAAAATACTTGATCTTCGAGCGATTCGAGTGCCTGGTCCGTTTAAAGACTTAATTGCAACTTATTTCTCTGTATAACTAGAACTAGTCCGTTCAATTGTACTAAATAAATAAACAAATAAAAATCTGCAAATATAACTAACTGTCAGCACTGCGTGCAGTAGAATGCTCGAGCTGAATGTTGACAGTCCCTCCGCGCCAGCTCTCAATGAAAGGATAAATCAGCCCGAGGTGTACTCAGTCCTAGTTTACCAGCTACCCCAATAGGACAACCCCCAGCAATTCTCCTCCATCACGCTACAAAGGTTGATGCTACCACCCACAAGCAGAACGACATCCGTCCAAATAGCGAGTATAGGTCAAAGAGTTGCCAGGCACTGTATGTCGCGAATGATCGAGGCGTGAAGCTCAGCAGGGTGTCTTCTGTCGGGTACGAAAGCTCGAGGGAGGCCTCGAGCCTCTCCGCGCTTGGGCGTCCCGACGCCAACCAGCACACGACACGTGTATACACGTATACACGGACCAAGCACGCGTTACACATACACATTCCCGTACATATATGTATATACATGTGTGCATTATACCTGCTGGATGTCCCTAAGGTCAAGGTGACACGTTGCCGTACAATTTTCTAGTCGATAACCGTGCAAGGATGACTGTACACCCGTATGAATATCCAACGGGCTGCGGCCCACGAGCCGCGGGGACAGGGTCGCGCGTCCGCCCCCCCCGAAAACCGAGAGAGGGGGTGGATCGCGCTCCCGGCGCCACCGGGGACCTTTTAGAATTTCTCTTCCGGCTGGGTGTCGCGGGGCTCGTCGAACGTCTGCAGCGTCGCGGTTTGCGGGATCTCGAAAGCGTCACGTCCGACAGCCACCTGCACGGAGAATCGACAGGCGGTTTCAAGGGATCGGCGCCATATCGTCCGCGGGGATCGAGCGACGCGGTACGACGCGAACGTGCGGGAGCCGTCCGTGCAGGGGATGGTGTTACGGTGCACTTTCGTCAAACGGTCAATTCGTACTGTCAATGGGTCTAACGAAGCTCGCTAAAGTTTCGTGGTGAGGTTACACGTGGCTGAAAATTCAAGAACTGGTGAGAAAGTGGGGACGGGCACGCTCGGTGGCTTTCCACGTTCAGAGAGGGTTTGGGTTCGTTGTGTGGAGAACGCTCCCGCCAATCGCAGTTTTCCCCCTACTTTCTCGATTTCGGGCGTCGAGAGACCCCGGAGGGGGGCGGGAATCGGTGCCCTATGACATACGCGTGCCGCTGTGAGGGTCGAAAGGACGCGATAGGTTAAAAAATCTCAGTTTCTTTATTTCCTTCGGACATCGTCTCAGTGGGATCATCGACTTCTTCCTGCCGCGCTCACGAGCGCTCTCTAACGGAAGAGAAAAGCGTCGCAGAGTAGGGAGCCGCTAGCGGATCGCTGGAATGTGTGAGAAACTTATCTCCGTGTCTGGAAACACCTGATCCTCGGCTCTGTTAAGGGCTCGGCGTGGCTGTCTCGTGGGAGAGGGTGGATTTTTATTGAAACAAGTGGAATCGCTAGATCGAGATCGATGTTGAAGCTGCATCTCGAAGTAGATGCTTCGCGCCGAGATCGTTGCGATCGAGGCGCGAGGCTTCGGGGACAACGCCGTTATTTAACATCTGTTGGTAAGCACCCTTAATCGCTGTGGAAGGCTGCAGAGCCGAGGATTCCTCGCGCGACCCGCGAGCCTGCGGGGATATCGAAAATTCGTGCTCCGAGCTGGCTTGCGTCAAACGGAGCAAAGGAAAATACATCAAAGCGGCGTAAATCACGCGGGGATTTCGTAAAACGCGATCCTCCCCCCGCGCCCTGTGACGGGAATTTATGCCGCTAATGCGGATCGATTACCCGAGGCATCGCTCCTTTATTACGGGCGATAAATTCTGAAAGGGAATATTTAGACAGGGGAGCGCGTAAATCGCGATTAAAGGCGGAGAACGGTCGTACAGCTTTCTAGAATTCGCAGCGGATCTGGATCAACGACCGGGCGGGATCTCGCGATTCTACGCCGCGATGATTAGCATTTAAACGACCAGAAAACACTCTGCTTAAACTGCTCCGCGCTATTCGCAGCACGCTTTCCGTACCGTTCTTCGCTTGATAATCGATCAGTTCGTATTTGTAGCCCGATCTTCGCCGCGTTTCCAATTAAAGAAACTTACGGGGCCATATCGATCATCCGAGATTCGTTGGAAGTGATCGATCGGTACTTAACATCCTGAGCGCAGAAAACGCTTACATCAGCATCGAGAAATTTTGTGGTAAAGTGCATGCATTATTTGATACGTTCAAGTAGCCAGCTGGAAGCAGTCTTTGACCTAACGCAGCGCTTAAGAGATTAAGTTACTCCGCTAATTATTTTTCGACAATAAATGCGAAAGGAGTCGAGCCTTTTAATGAAACCTAACGCCTGTTCGTTTGATGCAAGCCTCCTGGGACACGAAGTAGAATGAACACGATCGTTCTCAGCCGTCGGATCGATCCTCGAGCGATCGACTCTTGTGCACAGTGTTTCTCACAGACCGTTGAGCCTAGCTTCGCAATCGTCGCGCGGTGTTCCTAATTAATGCCAAGGTTCTCGATCCCTAGCCCTTCTTCAGCCTATCTACGAACTGGCAAGGTTTTCCTTAAAGCTACTCCTAGGGCCGAAAGCTCGCACCTTTAAACAGCCTCGTGTCACCCAGATGACCCCCATTCCAGGATCCCAAGTGTCCGAGAATCTGCCTCCGCGAAACGAAGGGATGAACGGCCACATCGATTGCGACATCGACGGCGCAGCTTTCCTCCAACTCCAGACAAGGCGGGGGAAGCGAGAGCCACGGGGAACGAGGTTCGAGTCCCACGTTCCACGCGCTATCGATTCGACTGCCTCGTGCGCGGCTCGAATGCCTCACCGAGCCCCGTGGAACTCGATGAAATCCTATCCAGGGAACGGGGACCGCGTAGACTGCGAACGAAGACGAGAGAAAGGATGCGCCGTGCGCGATCCGTTTCTCCTGCTATCCAGAGGGACACGCGGTCCACGTTCCGCCAGGCAACGTTCTTCTTTCACGCCGCTGCCAGCCCGCGAATGCTTCGGCACAGTCTCGTGGAACACGGTGGAGTTCGGCGAAGGGGCCAGAGCCGCTCGGGGACGATTAATTTGTGCGATCGGACGAGATGAAGGCGGGCACGAGCTCGGGCAGGATTCGACCCGAGGCCTCGGGTCGAGATTTTATCTAAAAATGGAAGACGTAAGGGTAGGGCTGGCGAGCGACCAGGCTCGACCTAGGGGATGATAGACTCGTCGGTGGAAGACGACGATCCGAGTGGGCGCCTGTCGATTCGATCGATAAAGGGCCCTGGATCTTCGATATGAAAGACAGAACGGTCAACGTGACTCCAGATCGCGATGAAACTTGTAGGGATCTCTCTCGAGGCTATTATGGTGATTCTAGTGTCGGGAACTTTGGGGATGAAGGTCTGGGTTGCAGGCTGGGTAAATAGTGGAGTAAATTTGACCACTGGGGTAACTTTGTCCAGGAAACTAGATCTTAAAACAAATGCCTCTAGCACCTATTGTATAACAGGTATTATTCTTGGACAAACTGCAGTTTCAAGTAGATAATTAAAGATATCCAAGGCACTTTGTCTGAGAATAATACCTGGTATACGATAGATGTTAGAGGAATTGAGGACCTCGCAGCAAAAGGGTGCAGCTCCACCTTGACCAATTTCGAGTTAATTAGAAAAAAAACTGTTCATAAATTATTGCTTTGACTTAACATTGAAAAGGGAACACTAATAGAAAAATATATATTTTCACACAATAAGTAGTAGTTATTGAGTTGATAAGATTTTATTTCTATTATTAGCGAATTTTTCAAATCTGGAGCTGCATCTGGAACTGCATTAGGGTTCAGGTTCAAAATTTGCAACAAATCGCTCATTTGTTATCGGATTTACATGAAACGTGCACCGAACGATGTAGATTTTTTTTACGCAGGGTAAACTGTACAATGATTGGCACCCTAAGCGGAAATCCCAATTGGAATGTCTATATTATTTTGTGAAGTTTTTATATGGTCTTAATTTTCAGTTATTATCAATGATTATGGATTTCTCTATAAATGAAAACCTCTTGAGTTTAAAATAAAACCTCTTGAAACCTATTAAGTCTTTTATTTTAAAAATATTCAATGAAAAACAAAAATAAGCATAAAACTACAATCACTGGCACCCTAACATTTGAGGTTATATAGAAAAACATATGTAGTTAAAAGCGAAGTTTAAAGTGTTTTAACAGACTATATCATTCACTATTAAATACCTACAATACTTAGTAAATCGGTATTTCATTCCATTACTTATTTATAAAGCGACAAAATATACTTACCTAGCCCTTATAAAAATTTTAAGAAAACACCTAAAACTCAGCGCTTTACCCCACTTCGTGGTGTCGCCAGATGTAAAATGTGTAGTTTAAATACTGGGACTTGCAGTGTTGTAGTGAAAGAAAAATAAGAAATTGTAAAAAAAGTACTTTCTAAACTCGTATTTTTTAATATTTGGCTTTTTACTCAGGAGTGCCAATGATTAGTGCAGTTTACCCTATATTACACGCCATAACTCAAAAACTGTCACAAATGGAGTTGCGCCCCCGTTGCTGCAAGGTTCTCAATTTATTTTAGAGTCTAGTTTCCTGGTGAAAGTTCTCAAATCTAAAGTCCGCCATATTTCTTGATTTCACGCACACTCTGACCGCGGAAGGAGTGACGCGAATGGGACCGCGGTAAAGAAGCTCGAACTCGAAGCGACGCGGAGTGGGAATAAAAGAGCGAGCGACGTGTTTGATTCGATTCCAGCGGGGCGGTTAATCGAGCCAGCGGTTCGCGGGAGATCTGCTCGCGAGGGCCGCACGAAATCCTCGCGGAGACAGAGAAACGGCTCCGCGGCAAGATATATCGCCGGTTGTCCCGCACATTTCGGCAATTCCGAGCAGACGCGGCGCGGAGGGTCGAGGGGGCGCGCGTTAAAGCTGCAGGAACACATTTGTTGCGCCCGCGTGACGGCGCACGTCGCGCAACGGCCGTGTTCCCTCCAGCCTATGAATCTTATCATTGATTTAAAGCCGGCAAGAAGCACATTCGCCGGTCTCGCCAATAGACTCGGTGAACGTCTGTCCGCGTAACATTCGCGTCGTAAAGATCGCGTAAACGGCCGACTGACGCATCGCAGACGCCCCGACCACGGTCATTTATCACTCGCCCTCTCGCGCCAATTAAAGTCGCTCCCGTGTAAACTCGTGCCGCTCCCAACGTTGCGGTCCGCAACCTCCGAAGCGGCGTGAAATCGCGAAGCTCGTCGAAGGGGAAGAAGAGGAACTGCGGATTAAAATCGCGTGCTAGGAGAGTCTGGATTCTATTTCGAGGCGATTGATCCAGGGGGTGAGGGAAACGGAAAAGCTTTTAAGAAAGAGATGCTGGGATTTCCTTTGGAATGGGTGGACGGAAGGTTGCGAATTCAATTTCGAAGAGATTAATGAGAGGTAAGTTGAGTAAGGGTGAAGGGTCAGCTAGAGAATTCTCGAGTTAAGGGACGATTAACGGGAAGCTGACGAAGGAAGCGGAGGACGGTGGACCGGTGAAAAATGGCGGTCGCAGGAGGGGAGAGACGAAGGAGGAACGACAGTTAATGGGGTTTCGATGGGGTCTCGTCCTCGATCTGTCCGCCGGCTGGATCATTTATCACTTCTCATTTTCCCTCGTTAACGTCGCCCTCGCTGCGTGCAAGCTGATTTACGAGTCGATGTACGCCGGCCCGTGGACTGCTGCAGTCGATACGCGTCGAGTTCTCGATACCAGAGACCCTCATGCCGTTCCGAGACCACCTAGACGCCACATTTCCCATCTCCTCGATGGTAACGAATACGATGGTGATACAGATGATTCCAGGAGATTTTGGAGGGGAATTAATTGAGAGAGATCGGTATTGTTTTACAAAACGATCGCGAGTCACGTCTCGAGCGATTCTGTTCGCGACAGGCTCGCAGCTGTCGCTTGGGAAGCTCGTGGAGCTGTACCTACAGGTAACTAACGAAGATCTACTTGCGTGCTTCTGGGAGACGAGAAGCAGAGGCTCGAAGAAAAGGCCGCTCGACTGGAAGAGGTAATCTAAGGACAATCTACGATTCTCCAAGAGACCTAATAATTTCGATTAGAGACGCAGACGTGGTGGGCTCGCTGCTCCTCGTAAATCCCCTTCGAAATCGTGCTCCTCTGCTCGATCGAATGCTAAAATATCTACGAGACAGCGAATCCAGCAGGCTGACGTCGTTCTACCAGAATCGCTACTACACCGATTTAGAATTCGCCAGGAGGCAGTAGTATAAGGCTAGATAATGTCGATTAGGCCCCAAATTCGACCGTACGTGGGCCTGAAGGGGCCGACAACGATGAGCTAGTTCTAATCTATACCCTAAGAATCTTAGTTCCCCCCTCGATCAGGGTAGTGTCCAGGAGCCAACTATAAATTGCTTCGTTACCACGGCTCGTTTCAGTCCGATTCAGTCAACGTCTCGCCCCTAGATGCGCGGACCCTTGAGCGGATTTTAGCAAAGCTACCTTACCACCGACAACTGATATGATTCCGACCCATAAAGCGACTGCAACGTAGCGTAAAGGGTATTATTCGACGAGGAACGAAATTAGTCCCCCAAAAGGGGGGGTATCACAGAAATTCATCGCAAACAAAGCCAAGTTACATACGTACCGCTCCCTGATCCGTTTAGACTCCGATCAGGACTCCAGAGGAAAGTAAAAGGCGAAAGGAGACGAGGCAGCATCGTCGAGGAGATCGATCGTCGTGGATCCGCTGGAGAAATCACTCGATCCACTCGATCGCGCGCTCTCTGTCCCTTCAGAGACGTAATATTGGATGAATTCCAAGCGCGAGGAGAAACTCTTCCACCCGAATTAGCGACCACTGCTGACGTAACCGAGCTTCTTCGTGTTCGTTCCCCTCTGAGTAATCAGCGTGGAGAGGTATGCTTGATCGAAGAAGAGATCGCTGCCCATTTCCTCGCGATTCCCTATAAATCTCCTAGCAGATTCCAAGCCGGATTGTCGGGAAGACGCGTCCGGGACGATGACACTATCACTTCTCGCGATCCATCCGAAGAGAACTACATACTGCTTCGCGACTCAGCATCCGGGGCCTGTCTCGAGGGAATCGCAGAATTTTCCCAGCCTCGCATCCCGAATACCAAGTTTATCTAGCTCTTATCAAGCGCACCGAACGATCCGCACGTAATGCGCGTGCACGGAGATAAAATGGAGAGAATATCGCCGGGGAGAGGAGTACTGCTTCGAAATTCGAGCCCTCGGTGCACGAGGGAGAGTCCACCCCGAAGGGACACCGTGCTTAGCAACTGGGATTCGCGCACAATCGCGATATTTTGAGCCCCCGGGCCTGCTCGAATATGCTGTCACGCGAGAACACCTAATCGTTTGAATGAGTGGTAACTTTGAGCCTGCCAGACGAAGGGGTGCAACAAGTTTCTAACGCCCTTCGCACTTTCGGCGATCGAATCCCAGATACTAATCTCCCAGAGCTTTATTAGCTAATCGCACCGTGAACAATCGAACGTCGACATCTCGAGGAAGATCACGATCGAAATAGGGATCGGAACGCAGAGTCCGGTCCTGGCACCAGCACCGAAAGATCGAGGTGATCGATAAGGACCGACAGATCGTAGCACCGCCCATCTCGCGGGTTTCAAGCCTCTACTGCCGAAGAAGAATCGGAGCTACTCGAGCGATAAGACTAACTAATCGCTGAGAATCGTCTTAGCATCTCCAAACTGCTCGGGTACGAGTGATCCTCGGTTAGAGTCGATACAGAGACTGTCGGATACAATAAATTCCTGACGACTCCGATTATTTTACACATAGAACGCTCAGTCTTTGTCTGATTCTGCACTCAACTATCCAAAGGTCCCTCTGCTGTCAACAATCCTCTCGATTCGATAATTTACTCCTTTTCCTGAGCTACGTACCTAGACTCCCTGTTAAAACCTGCTCTCGACACACCGCACCAACCACCAAACGCTGAAGCAGTGGTCCACGTATCCGAGTGAGCACGGTTCGCGGCCTAATGCTGCGACTGCTAACCCTGAACAGCGGTGACCGCTAATAGAGAGGCCCTTTGAACTCACCAGGCGCGCGAGGGCCGGTAATCCGAACGGTGGGTCAAGGAAACCTCGCCGTTCCCAGTCCGGGGGCGGGTCAACGGTCACCTAGAATCCTTGGCCCGAGCCCTGCTCACACCCTTGTCTCGTTGTAGGGGCTGGAGGAGCTGGTGCCCTGGCGACGTAGCCGGTCATTGTCGCCGGGCACGTTAAACGCGACGTTCGGCACGGTGGTCGGGTCGACCGACTGATAATGGGACTGGACCGGCTGCCCGCTCGGCTGCGATTGGTGAGAGTGGGAGGAAGACGAGGGTGGGCCCTCGCTTATGGAGGTCGTCGAGGCGAGAATACGGCGACCGCGTACCTGGTAACGTTGGGGGTAGCAGCGGCCGCAGCAGGAGTGCAGCAGGCCGCCCCTCGAGGCAGTGCTGTGCGCGGGGGAGGTCAGGGGCGAAGGGGAGCCAGGCCTCTTCGGGGCGCCGTTGTACGGCACCTCCATCTCCACGAACTCGCGATCCTGAAACAGAATATTTCGGCTCTTGTCAGTATACTCTGGTATAATCCTGTGGACAAATTCTTCGGTAAGGGTGAACTGATATCTCGTGCATCAGACATCGCATTACCCCTGCCCAGCCGACCATAAAACTTGCAAGGCATTCCTCAACTTCGGAAATTCGATTCCGCTCGCCCGCAGTATCGCCCGAGTCCAATACCAATCCCAGAAGCCGCGTCAATTTTTCATCAGTTATCGACGCAGCCAAGTAGATTGTGCACGTAACTGCACAGCCCCATGCGATACCGCGGGCCAACATCCTTCACGCACGGATCTCTCTAGCTCCCTTACCGCGGGCCGCGCAACAACACGCCCTTTTCCATTAAGGAGAACGTTGCTCGCGGATCGTGCTTGTTCAGGGCGATCGATAGGCGAGCCAGAATTTCATTGAAGAATCTTTACTTTTAATCAAAGCAGTCGATGCCCGCGAGTAGATAGCACACGTAACCGCGCAGTGGATCGGGAACGTGCCTGGTCAGCCACGAGCGCTCCGTCTCCTATCCAAACGCTCGACTCGTGGCTGGGTAACAGGGATGTGCGCGATCGTCGCTCGTTTAACTCGATTACTACAGACAGAGGGCTAATTCCAGCGAAATCCGCAGAGACGCGACCCTCCGATCGCGCCCCGCGATCAGTCGAAAGCGTACCGGAGGAGCGCAGGTGAAATTGTTCTGGGAACAAAGAGGAATGTTCGCTCTCGAGTCGCGGAGAGACCATTTCCGAGCGTGTCCCAGCGTCGTCAGTCAAAGTTTCGCCCGGCGAGTATTGCTGGAACTGTGCTCCAACTTGTTTCCCCGCTCGAATTACATAGCCAAAGGGGAGGCACAGGATTCGCGCAAAGGCCAGTCCCCGCCTCGACCTCCGGTGCATTTCCATCAGGATTTGCTCCGCGACCCACGCAATCGCAGAAACAGCGCCGCTGCAAACTTCGCTGCACGAGGCACTGGCGTGATTTTATTAGCGCTCTACTTCGCGACTTATCGAGTTAGCGCTAGAGACCTGAATATTGCTCCACGTTGCTCCTTCATTTCTAATACGATTTGTGAAAGTCTTTGAATATCACCCTGCCCATCGAGTCTTTAAATATTTAGCTGCCAGTGTCTTCTCTTTAAGAATCGCGAGACTGTTTGCTGGCGTCGTTCGAAACGGACCAGCTAATCTTGGACATCGAACCCAGTGGAGTGCTTCAAAAGACTGGCCCCGACTTCTTTCCAAATGGATTCCAGGAGAGACTGCGCGTCTGTCCCATTCCACAGGATCAAATCTTCTCCGCGCAGAGCTGCGAACAGCTCCGCCGGAGATCACTCGATAACCTCGCTCGTTCCTGGCATCCAGGGATCGTTCACCTGGCATTTTCCATGGCCAACTTTCTCCACCCGCAGCGACCGTTCGCGGAACAATCGAGGAGGCACCTCTGAACCCTCTAACTTTTCCAAAACACGTGCACACGTGGGGCCTGACACGCACAAGTGAACGATTCTCATAATATTGAAAAAGCTTTCGGAGAATGCAATAAAAAATCGATTTTTCGACTGCTTAGTCCCCTTAAAGAGATATTTCCTCAGTATTTCAATTTGTTATTAAATATTTTTGTTAATAACAATTACGTGCATTCTAAAAAATTTGTTCTCAAAATATCCATGCATTTGTAGATGTGAAGATGTGGGGGCTTGTAAGGCCGAACGCGTGCAATGGTGTAATTTTAATTTACGTGTGCACTGTAGGGTTAAGAAGGAGCTCTACTAGAAACGCCGATTAAGCTAATTCTGACTCGACGATGAAAGCTAAAACTCTATTAGCTTCCTTCGAGGATGGCCACTGCAGCCGTTCGAACCTTACCCCCGTTCTTCCCCATTCAGCTCACTGACCCGTGGAAATATTTAAATTTCATGAATCCGTTATATTCTAAGGCGCAAGTGACCCAGAAAACTCGGGATTATTTCACAGGGATATCGGCGGATGTTTATCCCAGCGGTAGGTCGCGGGGAACGTTGGTTCGGCGAGCACGGAGACCGAAAGGAGGATGAATATTTTCGCAAGCGGCGACGCCGCGCGCTCTAACGCGGCGTAAACGGGCCTAGAAACGTCCAGGACAATTTGCGACTCCACTCGCGAGTGTATTTCAGGACGAATCGGCTCCGTTCACGGATTAAGCTCGTCCTTATCGCGTCAGCCCGCTCGAGTCCTCGTCGCGATGGGCAGTCGAGCGTGGGAATAAAACGAGCTCGCCGAAGGGGATGAGATATATCGAGGCCGACAAAGGACGCCCGCTACCCCCATTATTTCCACTCCTGCGTGGATCCCGTCGATACGTTCTCGCGATTCCGCGTGGAAACGTAATTGGTCTTCCCCGGGTCGACGAATGGGGAACGTCGAGGGCTGGCGGCAAGGAGATTCTTCCTCAGAATCCCCCGGATTATTGCTCGAGGATGATGCTCCTGTCGTACGTGCGCGCCACTCGTTGCATGTCCATCGATCGAGTCTCCGAAGCCGCTGTGCCCCGACGATAACGTCCAGGGACACGTTCGCGTGTCCGTCGAACTTTGTCTCGGTTCGGACAACTTAGACGGTTCTTTGTCGCATAGTGGGGCAAGGATACGCGCGCTCCACTTTGATCAATGGACAAAGGAGCCCCGCAGTTCGGCAACAGAAACGGCCACGCCGTCCAATCAATCTCTCCCGAGCGGCGAGGCTCGATCTCCACCGGGCGAGTTTGTAAAAGTAAACTCGTTAAAGGCGGCGACTGTTTCGAGATCCTCGAGGGTGGCGCCCCAAGTTCGAGGGGAGCTTTCGACTCGCCCGAGAGCCCGACAGGGGGACTTAATTAATACAGGACTCGCAGAGGAACGGGTATTTTCCAAGCTTCACATTTCTCGAGAATATCGAGCCAATCATCCTTCCCTGTACTTCCACGCGGGGCGAACTCGTCGAGCAGAAGTTTCGGAAGGCTCGAGAGCTCGCGTCTGCGGGCCCAATCGCTCCCATGGTATTAAAATCGAATTGCGATCTTGGGTTTCAATGATCATACAGGTAGATGCCTTTCAGTTCGATAAGCTTTTCGTTGGCGGGGGGCACAGTGTCACTAGGGTGGATATGAAACAAGCGGGGACAGCTGGCCGCTGCGGCGTCGTATAAAAAGAAATGGCGGAGAGTACCATTCTATAAACAGAACGACGCGACGCTATTTTTGCGGGCCGGCTTGTAAAGGTGGTTATAAACGCAACTGACCTCTCCAAGATAGTGACGCGTGACGTGACACCGTTTTGGAGACCTACCAATTGCGCTTTCTATTTAGCGCAGCCATTGATCCTAGGCTCGCGCCAGACTCAAGCGTTTAAATATAAATTAAACAAATTCCCGCGCGCACCGCCTCGTTCCGTACGCTTGTACGATCGCGCTAAACGGCTCGGAAAGCGCTGGACCCTGGTTCGCCATTTTGCAACGGGAAAAAGCGACTGTAAACGTTAAATTGTCCACTGAATGGCAGGCATCGATGCTTCGGCCCTTCTCTTCAATTTCGCTGCTCCCTTTTCCAACAGTGTTGCACGCAATATGGTATTGACAACGACTGCTCGTAAACAGCATTATTATTTATTTACTTCTTTTTACGGGTTGACCCCATTGTTTACAATACGAAGAAATATACAAAGAAACATTTTAAGTGAAATGATTTTAATTAATTTGGTCAAAAGTACACTAAAAACTAGAAAAGTATTATTTTCTTGTACTACAATTGCGATGGGGATATGTCACTTTAAGGGGCGGTTCCGGTCTAAAAGTCGATTATTTTATTTCATCTTTCGAATGTTCAACCTTTTAGGAATGCGTGTTTAAAAGGATTTGTCGAAATTCGTAAAATTCCCGAAGTTATAGGCATTTGAGTAGCGGCAAATGCATGGGTAACACCCGGCCACTCGGCACTCGCGTAAAACTTTAAACGCGTTTTTCTCGAAACAGTGTTCTCAAAACGGTGGGACCTGTATCTCCAAAAGTTATTATCCGATTCGACTGAAACTTGTTTTACATTGAAGAATATACTTCTGGCTAGGAGGGAAACCAGAAAAAATACAAAAAATTGAAAATTTATAATTTTCAAAGGCGTTGAAAGACGAACAATATAGGGGGAAAGTGATTTCAAACTTCAAGTGTCGTTATTTTAAAAAAAATGTCACTTTTTTTAAATTTTTCTGGTTCCCCCACCTAGCCAGAACTATATTCTTCAAAATAAGAAAAGTTTCAGTCGAATCGGATAATAACTTTTGGGGATACAGGTCCCACCGATTTGGATGAATTTTTTGACGCCTTGAATTTAACGACTCCCCAGTGCTGTCTGTAATGATTAATTATAAAACAAAAAATATATTTCTATAATTTAAGACATCCTTAATACAATGCAACAAGTCCCATTAAATTATATATAGTAGTTTTCCTTTAATTAATTCCTAAAGATCACCTATTTTTTGGGGCTCTGGACCGGAACCTCCCCTTAAATAAAATCGTGGGGCAGGATGTTTCATCGCTTCTCATCGATCGTGACGAATTTTTATAATCACCGAATGAATTTTATTGAATTTGCACTAAAAATGTATTTATCCCTTCAACTCGGCTCCCCCAAGATTAAATCCTGAGTGCGCCACTGGATATAGAGAACAAAGTAGCTATTACCCCGACAGTTTCTTGCCTCGTTGGTGGTACGCTCACGTACATGAATTTTATGGAATACAGCAATTCCCGTTAGTTTTATACTCTAAGGAAAGAACGATGAATTTCAAATGGAGTCTCCGCAGACTTTTCAGCTGGCTCCAGTTTTTATATTATGAATTTAATATTTTAAAATAAGTATTTTATTTTGCAACTGGCTGCTTTTTATATTGTTCTCTGTGAGAAGTACGATTTTAAAACATGGACGAAAATATGGTCCCATAGAGAGTGAGGCGCCTGGTGCGCCTCGCGGTGAACGCGGCCCTGGTTCTAATCCCAATTTCGCGAAGCTGGGAGCAAGTTGGAGATGACAAGGTTCCCCAAGAAGTACGCGTGCACCAGCGACACCATTTTAGAAATGCAGTGACCGCTAGACGCGGCTAGGATGGGCATGCATTCCCTGCTTAATAGAGGCAGCGATCGGCGTTCGTAAATCCAGCTGGGCCATCCTCGTGCCCCATAAATAACTCGCCACGCCATTCGACCTGACCCCGGACACTTGTCGCGATTTTATGGACGTCCCTACCTATGCGAGCATTCCTGCCCTATGTCGCGGAGGCGCGGCGACGGGGACGCGCAACGGAACCTGGACACCCGACGACTTGGTTTCCTGGTTCGCCTTGGAAATCGACCGCGAACGTCTGCGACTAGGAGGCGACCTTTAATCGTATTTTACAGACGCCCGTGACTGGTCACGGAACGTAGCTGGCAGAAGGAACATGGAGTTTCTCAGGGAAGCATCGAGCGTTATCTCAACTTCGATTATTGTCAACGAAAGCGACAAGCGAAGCTTTGGAATTCAGAGATGCGTTTAGCACTCGCGGTCTGTCCAACCACGGAAAGTCACTTGGGTTAGAGGAGAGAAGGAAAGCAAAGGGATCTCTGAGTGCAAGAGCGAAATGGTTCCGTGGAACGCGGCGGAAGAATTAAAGCTGGTGTCTGCCGTGTGCAAATTCGCAGCCGGTGGAAAAGCGCGAGGCCAGCAGGGAAAACCGAGCGATGAACATCCGTGGGCCAAAAACCGGCGACACGGCTGGCCACTCGTGAATTTAATATCGTCCAGCTGGAAGTAAACGTGCTGGAAAGCAGGCAGTGGAAAGACGACTGGGGAAGGAAATGGGAGTAAAGAGACAGGCAGCCCAGGGAAGACGGTAAAACTGAAGCAAAGCGAGACCGTGACCCGAGATCTCGTCGAAATTTTTCCCTCGATCGATCGTCCACTCGACGAAAACACGCTTCTCTGTTACAGGATCAGAAGTTTTGAGCCTTTGAGCCGGAGCGGGGCTTTCAGTCTCGATCCTCTTCGGGAATCCCGTGCTCGTCGAATTCTTTCCTCGAAAAGGGGAATCTCTAGGGAACTGGCGAGCGTGACGCGACGAAGACGAATACGCGAGGCGAGCTTTTTCAGCCGCAGGGAGCTCGCGAGTAGCCGCTGGAGGCAGGTGCTTTCGAGGCGTCCACCAGAAGCAGCGGAGCCGCGAGAGCACTTTCTTCCGCCACGGTTGCGCCCGCTGTGCCACGCGAATCGGAAAATCCGATGGGGCTGCGCTATTCTCGGACCTCTTTAACGCCGTTTCCCAGCTATAATTAGTCCCCGCTATGACGTCTCGCCCCGACGACTCCGATATCCCGATGAGATTCGATCGGGGCCGACCACGACCCGGAAGAAATCAATACGCCGACACGAAGACACCGATTGGCCGCGTCTGATACTCGCGAGCTGCGCAACACCGACGCTCGAAGATCACTCGCCGCGATTTTCCAGGCAATCTCTCAACCCCTTCCGTCATCTCCGCGAGCGCAATTCAGGGAGCCTACCAAACCGCTTCCACGGTCTTCCAGTGGATGTAAAACGATGGGGGAAGAGTTACTACTTTGATTTAAAACCGCTCGAGAGCTATTCGTAGAAGTAGCGGGTGCTGTGCGCCGCGGAAGTAACTGGCAAGGTCCATCGACTCGCCGGGAAATAGAGCTCAAGACGAGGGGACACTGACACGATTGCCGAGGAGCCTGATCGATCTGCCGAGCAGACGATCCACCGCGTCAGCGGGCCGAACGTGTTCTGGAGTTGTTACCCCATGACGTTATCGTCAAGCACGTCATCGCTGCATCGAGACGTTCTCCTCTCGAGCCGCCGGGCACGTTGAAGCCGCCGTTTCAAGATTCCGCGGAGCACAGACTGTCAATTATAAAGGGGCACGGGTGAAGAACCGGTGGGTGCTCGAGTGGGAGGGAATATCGCGAGGCAAGCTGAATCAGAGAACCGTCGAATGCCCTTAAGAGAAGAAGGGAGGGCCGGGAAGCTTTTAATTGGGAAACGTAAACGAAAAAGAGAATAGAGAAACAGAACAGAATAATGGTCAATTGAATGACACAAATATTTCAGGTGATCACTCGTCTGCAAGGGTATTTTAACCTGACCTGCTCCACAATCCCTCGAAATAACGTTTCCATTCATCCCTGACGTCAAACGGAAATTTGGTTCCTGCCTCCGCCGTGTTTTCCCACCCTGATCGAGTATTCTTACCCCGCCCCCTTCCAAAACGATGCCCGAAGTTAGTCGAAATCAAGCAGAAAGTTCGACCTCGCGGCTTCATCCCGCGGGAGGGTGTTAATCAATCTCACCGGGGGGTTAATTAATTACTGCAAACCGACGCGATGGAGTGGTCAGGCGATTCCGGAACGGCTGGAAGTATGCCTGACAGTGGAATTCGAAAACCACCAAGAATCTTCGGGGATCCTCGAGCTTCAAAGATTCCAAAATTCTCTTCAAGTGGCCCCTCGGCGGGGACGTCACGCGAAGACGTCTCGCGAAGACGTCTGGCTTTTCACGGGGTCCGGTGGCGTTGCAATGTCAGTCGTCAAGAGCCTACTCGGCAACTTCGAAATTACTAAAGTTCGCCTCGTTGTCGCGGGACACAAAAGCCGGCTCCGATAAGAACGCAGGAAGCGAGGATGGACGAGAAGCAGAGGCAGGAAGACGCGGGGGATGGTAGACGCGGGCGGAGGTGGAGGAACGACGCTTAAAGTTTCCTGGACCGGGCGAGGAGGGAGAAAAATTCGTGGAGCATTGGCAGAGGGTGGACAGTTAGACGCCGGCACGCAGACGTGCTCAAAAAGCATCCGAAAGCGGCAGGAAGTGGAGCGACGCGGCCCTGGGCCGTGTACACGATTTCCTTGACGACTCGACAAAGGCGGCCGGAATCCCATTGGTTTCTGGGTTAAGTACACCCACCAGGGAAGCCCGCGAAAGGGAAGGGTGAGACTATCGTCAAACAATGCCTGCCTTCAAAAGAGACCGAGCCGATTGGCAGCTGATAAAGGATGGAAGAGCCCGCGAAGGCTGCGCGGTGAAATGAACGATGGAATTCGATGGATCCGAGCGATTAATAATTTCGAGGTAGCAGAACCAGGTGGAACTCTCTTTCGGAGCGTGCTGGAAATATTGAGGAATTCTGGGATCGAGTTTAATCCATCTTCGAGGGAGGATAAACTCGAGTGTTGGTGCAGGGGTGCGTTAAAGCCTCTCGATTCTTCCAATAAGTAGATCTGATTTGTCCGGAGTCTTGTGTTCGCGAAACGAACGGAATGCTCCGTCGAAGCGATAACCTTAGCGGTTAATCGATGCATCCTTGCCCGAGAACTTGCAATTAACGCGATTTCCGGGGACATTCGGGCTCGATAAGCCCACCAGGCAGGGCTCTGATTCATGCACCGCGGATTGACCTATTTAGCCGGCTTTCAGTAGTCCATTTCAATTTCTAGCTTATGAACACGCGTGTGCTTAGAAACGCTTGCGAATACGCTTTGTACACGGTCCGATTTGGAAAAGAAACTTGCCGGAATTATGGGATAAATCGCAATATGCAAATTGCACGCGATAAGGGAAGTCGCGAAGACTTACCACTTCGCAATGCAAGATGCGAGCCCTCGTTTTCGAGATGCAGCAAAGTGAAACTTAAAGGCCGACTTCTGGGGCGCGCAGCTTGAATTTCAGTAGTGCACACACTCAACCGCGAAAAAGACACTTGCACGTTTTATGCGACTTTAATTGTGAAACGTTTAGAAACGAATATCACTTTGCTGGCGCGTCGGTTGAACTCCGAAACTACTTAGTGGTGTCGTTCGCGCTACCAAAACAGGACTAACCACGCGACCTTAGGGGTACCGCTGTTTGGCCCGAAATTCTCAATGTACAAATACAGTGGCGTGGGGAATTAAGGAAGCTCGCGGAGTCGGTTGCTCGTACGATTTATGACGTACAGTGGCTCACAGCCATAATCGTACACTCTTTAAAATCGCATAACTTTTTTCAAATTAATCCAAACGACTTGAGTTTTTTTTAGAAGCTAGAAGGATTAGTTTGCTAAGTGACGTGATTCTTTGTTTTGGAAAAAATGCACTTGGTCGGAATAGCAAAAAAAAAATAGAAAAGGTCGTTCTTTAAACTTCTTTTTATGAGCCTGTAATGAAAATTCAAAAAACCCGTTTATAGATTGAAGTAACTTGTATACGTGTTTAAAATTTAGTGAAAATCGGTTAACGTTGCTCCGAGCTATAAACGCTTAAAGATCGCAGAATAAGGTCGAGAATCGCTGATTTTGGGAATTTCCGCACAACTTTTTTAAAATTAATCCAAACGACTTGAGTTTTTTTAGAAGCTAGAAGGATTAGTTTGCTAAGTGACGTGATTCTTTGTTTTGGAAAAAGTGCACTTGGTCGGAATAGCAAAAAAAAAATAGAAAAGGTCGTTTTTTAAACTTTTTAATATGAGCCTGTAATGAAAATTCAAAAAACCGTTTATAGATTGAAGTAAGTTATCTCAACTGATACTAATACACAGGCTCATTCTTGAGAATCGTGGCCACTGCTTTTTGCGCAGACTGTGCAGAGAGACGGTGGTCGTGTACCTGTCACAGCGACGCGAAAGGGTTATTCTCTGTGTGCAGGCACGAGGGGCTGGGTGTGCTTAGCGGGTGACACGGCATCCCTTGCACGAGAACGGCCGAGCTAAAATTAGACGCGAACAGAGGGGGTTTATTCAAATTACTCCGCAGCGCGGGCGCGAAGCGGTCTCCCGGATTTTAAGCGACGACGTGTTACTTCTCTTGCTTGGGAGAAACGAACCGACTCGGATAACACGACGTTTCCACGAGAGACCGCCGCGAAATTAAACGAGGCCCACGCGAGGCTTAACGAAGCGTGGGTGTCTTCGTCGAGAGAGGAATATTCACAGTCCGATCATTGCCTTCCAATTCGACGTTCGACGAATTAGATTGACAGAAGTAAGTACTTAATTCAGACTTGGATATCGGTCTTTTCTTTCTTTGAAGAATGTCAGACTTCACGGTATTTTGGACGTATGAAAGAATTTTTAATTAGTCTTCGCTAGTAGGGTAAAGTTCTTAATTTATTCTTTAACAATAGAATATGTTTACAAATTTTTGTGACGTAATAAATGTGTGTAATACCACAACGATAATTATGCACATTCAGATATCGAAAAATGGAAATTCATTTGAAAAATTAAAAATTAAATTTTAGAGACTTCCAATTGGCTTTCTTTTCAATTTAGCTTTCTGGATAAATGAGTCTTAAATGTGTTATTTTAACTCCAAATTTTTTCTGCGTGTTTATAACAAGCTTATAAACATACATATACACGTGTTTGAGAAAACATTAATCCTAACATTATTAAATAATTCATTTTCCACTGAGTACACATTCGGGGCGAAGCGACCGGGGTAAACTGAGCTGCAAAAAAAGATGCGCGAGTGATGTGCGCAATAACCTAACCTGTCAGCTAGCTGAGAAACCACGCGGCGTGATGAAACAGAATCTAACCTCGAAAAAATGAAAAATCTGCCACAGTTTTTGCAACCACGGTTCAAATAAACTAGAAACTGACGTGCTACACACGTCATCCCAGCGCAAGGGGTTAATAATTACCTATATCCTTAATTAAAACTCGTATTTTATTACAGCTCACTTTACCCCAGATAGTAGCTCACTTTACCCCATATATGGGGTAAAGTGGTCGTTTTCGCATTTTCTTTTCAAGTTGAATATTAATATACTTTAAGTTTATTTTAAGTATAGCTATTCGACATTTATCAATAGTAATGTTCAAATTATATTATGAATCTATTTCCACACATTTTTATTGGAAGGGAAAAATTTTATTCGACTTCAAACTTTTTTTCGCGTCACTTTGCCCCGGTCTGCCCTACCTGTCTTTACCCTAACCTAATCCTTCCAGCTTCTCAAAAAAGCTCAAGTCATTTGAAGCAATTTTAAAAAAGTTATTCTGTTTTAAAGAGTCTCCCCATACTTTTGTCCACCACTGTACATAAAGAGGGTGTGCTATGAACATTTCCCCGCATAAAAAAAAGGCAAATATTATATATTTCCCTGTTGCAGAGAGGTTGTTTCCCTTTTTCTATCCGCGATAAATAAAAATTCATAGAGAACTCACCGTGGTCTTCTCTAAACACCGAAGTAGATGATGATGCTGCAGTTCGAAGATGTCCTCCTCCTTGTAAGAATCGTCCAGCTGCAGACCGCTCTCCTGCGCGGCCAGTCGAGCCTCAGCCGCCTTCTTTTTGCTCACGAACGCCGCTCCGCTCGACGCTTTCGCGATCCTGATGCGCGCCAATCTGGCTTTCTGGAACAGAAGCGAAAGACCCGCGATTACCACTCGATCCCGCGTTCCAACCCCGCTGCGTGTAAATCCCATTATCAATCCGTCCCGTTTATAAAAACCAAGTGCACAACATCCGCGAATTAAATGCTGCCAGGGGATGCAAAAAGCTCGCGAAACGTTAACCCAATTCTCGGCCGCTTTTGGACAGGAATCAAGCCCGGGGAGCGGGAAAAACCACCGACGCCCTGCAAGCGTTTCGCGCGAAGAAACAGAGCTCGGAAAGAAGAGAAGGATCGCGAGTCAAAGGGAGGCGGGGCACGCGTGCCGTTCCAGGTCGAGGGAAATTGTCTCGCTCCGAACAATGGAGTGCCAGGTGGTTTTGCTGGGAAGCCGCGAGAACTGCCAGCGAGATCGTCCGCGGCCGCGGAAAACGCATCAGAGCCCTCCACCCTCTCGCTTCCAGAACGGAATCCCGCGCAGAAGAAGTCATTAGACTAACAACGACGCATTGTCTGCCCCGTGTTTTTCCTTTTTTTCACCACCCTCGCCCCCTCAGCGGCCCGGGGGAGCCCGCCCCTCGCCAGGCTCGGTCAATTAAGCTTTCAGCGGCGATTTTCCGCGAGAAATTACCGCGCGCCCATTCAGACGCCGCGAACACGCGACCAGCCGACGCTCTAAGCTCGTCCACAGCCGTTTCTGCAACGATTATGCTCGAACCGTGGCGTTCCCGGGGGGGTCGAAGTCGTCGAGACGGTCGCTGCGGCAAACACCGCCTCGAGACAAACTTTCCGCAGTTCTCGGTGAATTACGGCGAACCGACGGAGCGTGTTGCAACGGTGAGTTTAGAGCCGATAGGTGTTGGGGATCATTTTTCGCAGCAAGGAGGAAATGCGAATTTCCCTCGCTGTGTAATGCTCAGGCTTCAATTTTCCGCAGAACCCCCTCGGGAAATTTCGATAGGAGAATTCTACGTGCGGAGAGGGACACGCTAATGGCGAAGCGTTTTCTTTTCAACAGTTGAATAGTTCGATTTTCTTTGAGGAAATCTAGCCTCCTCCGAGGATGCACTCGCGTAGAAATTTCTACGAATTTAAAGCGGTCCCGTTTTTACTGTGGAACTTTTACAGGAACGGAGATTAAGGGCAACAATCCCGCCCTCGAGGGTGAAGCTTCAACCACGAACGAACCTGGAGCCAGCTGGAGCTCGCGAGGACTGCTTGTCATTCCTCTGGATTCGCCGGGCTGATAAGACGCGATAATTCAACAGAGTGGAGTGAAGTTCCGCCCCGTGGAAAACTTTGGTCCGCGCGTCTGCATCGCGAAGCAGATAGCTTTTCTTTTTCCTTCCCCCGTGGGAGCCGCGAAGACGTTGCCAGCGTAATTGTGAAATAACGCGGGATAAAGCTGCTCGTTAAAAGAACTTTACGCCACGGAAGTCGGTGGATTTCCGCGACATCCTCTGGGACTATTTTCCAACCCAAAGAGCTCTGCTTACCCGGCCGTAAAGAACGGGAAATATTGATTTTCTCCTGAGTAAAATTCACGCGTCTCGCCTTGAATGTATCTCTGAAGGTGCAGAATTTTTTCGTATGTAACTATGGAAGTTATAAAACTAGTGGAGTAATGGAAATCTCCAGAATCCGATCTCAAATAAATACGAGAGCAGAAACTGCCACCAGTTCAACTGCGTTTTCGCTTGAAATTTGCCACGCGCAAACAATTTTTCCCAAAGTCAGCGGCTCATTGCCAAAGCACCCAGCGCTATTTACGTCAATGTAATTTACCGGGCGACGCTGTAACATTTATCTGGTGCGGGCAGCCGCACCTACGGACACTGTGTGGCACCGTTGTACGAGGCATCTCGCGTGGAAGGCATAAAGAGGCTGAGTTAAATGACATCGCTCTACCACGCAGCGCCACGGCAAACTCCAGTGAATCCATCATTAACCCGTTATTTCCCTTTAACGAGCCTTTCGCTGCGTTCGCAAGCTCCGCAATCTTGCGGGTCCAGGCAGTGCTTGATTAACCAATAAGCAACATAAGCGCGTGCTTAGGGTATCAGGAGAAGGGGGGCACTATAGAAATTTTTCTGAGTTTTAAAATCTAACTTTTGTTAGAAACAATTCTCAGTAAAATGTGATCAGCCTGTCATAAGGGGGCCTGGAAATCTTTTCAGTACTTAGGGCCTCTAAGGTCTTAATCAGGCCCCGAATCCAGGGATCTACGCGCTGAGGACCAGTTATCAGATCGACGGGTAGCAAAGATCATCGATCTTACGAGAAATCTCGAGTGCAAACTGTGCCTTTACACTCTCACATTTTTCTTTCACTTGTGCGTGTTATATTTCGGCGGATTTGACCGCCGTAGTCGTCACGGGCCACGATTAACACGATTCATTTTTTCCGCTCGCGATAAGCATCGGTAATAGAAGTTTATCCAGGAATCTGGCTCGGGGCAATTTGCATCGCGCTCGATCAAAGTCGTCGGACCGCGAGCATGAAACTGTACGCGCGCACGTTACTCGCCTTATCGAGGTTCGTGCATCTCGCTGGAATTCTTTTAGGAAACTCTCTTAACGGTAATGTGCAGTTCGTGAATTAGGTGGCTGGTTAGGGAAGCCGCGGACGATTAAGGAAGATCGAGGATGGGAGTTTCAGTTGAAGAACGCGGGATTCATGGCCGAGGACTCGCGATGAACGCGTCAGCTGGCTCTGACACAACCCACGGTCCGTCTCTAAAATTGTCTTCGATTCCTGCACGTCGATGACTCTGGGTTGCAGCGGAGACGCGTCTAAAATCAACACGAGGAATACGCTTGCACCCGCCTCATCCCTGATCGTGAACCGGCTAGGCCAAGGACTCGGAGACTTCGGAACGAGGTAGAATTCCCTAATGGAATCTATTCCATAAAATCTACCACGTACCACTACCTGTATTTCCGATATATTTGTCGGAATTGAACTCTGTGAGCAGGATTTTGGTAGCCAAGACGATATTGTTCGACTCCGAGGTTCTAGGGTACACCTAAGTGCCATGTGGTTCATTACAGGTGCATACCCCTGAAGGGGTTATACCTAGTCAGGCGGTCGAAAAGAGGCGAATATTTGTGAATTTTTTTTGAAGAAGTGCAAGCGTATATTTTTACAAAACTTTTTGCGCTTAAAAGAGCAACATTTAAAGAACACAAGACGGAGAGAATTTTCCGAAATATTAATTTAAAACAAAATGGCGACTATTTAAAGTTGAAATCCTGATTTTTTTCGCGGGATTTTTGCAAGTATTTGTGCCCTACCTCTGCGATTGTGTTAGAGAACGTAGGTCATTGGGGATACACTAATCGGACCCTAGAGTTTCTCGCGACAAGACCTCGGCGGCGCGCAGTATCTCTTCCTAATTCTAAACAAACTCAAGTCACACGCGATAGCTTGGTGACTCCTCCGATGCCCACCCCCAAGGGCGCGCCGCTTATGTCAAGGTCCCATCTGCGACTTGACCCTCCAACAACGAAATAGCGTATCTGCCTTCGAACCACCTTGAAAACACCTAGCCGCTAACATATTCGAAGGCTTCAGTGGCACGTATCCACCCCAGAGGCAGCGAAGTACTCGAGAGATCGAGACAGCGCGCAGACTAAATCGCTCCATCGCCTAACGCCAAGAAAGAAGCCGTGACGATCGATCGCGGATAGCGTGGCGTCGCGTATTCAAGCGAACAAGGCGATAGATCCTCGTAGCGACCACCAGGGTGGCGCAGGGGGCACGTGGCGTGGCAGCAGGCAGTAAAAGCCACGGAAAGTGCACGCGGTCGCGGCCCGGCCCGTCGAAGCCGCGCTCGAGGACAACTTCCTGACATTTCGCAGCTGCGGCCCGCCGCGTAAACATCCGCGGACGCCAGCGACCGACACCTTGCAGGCGCGGATCCGCCGCGTCCGATCGCCAAAATATACGATCCCGGCGGATATAAGTACGGTAAACACGGGTATGGAAGCCTGCGGATGCACACTGGGCGAGTGTATCGCGGCGCTATAATAGGCTTGCCTGCGATTTCGCGTAATTCCCAGGGCCAATGGACAGTGTTTGGCACGGTGGATAAATTTAGGGACACGGGTAGCGTGGGATAATCGAAGGAACGTGAACGTTTCATCTCTGGATGGGAAATATCAGTTTTTGCTTGATTATTAGTAGTATGTCTTTATCATACTGAGATTGCGTAGATAATTACGAAGATTGTAATTTGAAGTGAGAGGAGAAGAAGAAGAGGCTCAACTAGGATAGCTGTTTTTAAGCCTGACCTGGATATCAGCACAAGGAGGTGGTCCGCGAACAGATCCTATTGGGAAAGGGGAGGGTGGTTCGGGAGATTTGAGGGACGAATTTGAATTTGATGACAGATTTGAAGGAAGCAAGTATAGGAAGCTCGCGGATATTTTTTGGAAGGATGTAGTAAGGAGCAGCGAGAAGGAACCACGACACTTGCTTGAGCGAAAGCGTGGGGTTGCCAACAAGAAGCCCCTCTGCTGCATCGCAAGTACCTAATTTCGAAATTAAAATAGATAAGGTCCCGGTAGAGAGTCAGGGGAATGCGAACGAACTTTGTCATCCTTCAGAGATGTTTAGATTAAAGCTACCCAAAGGGTCGCTACAAATTGAACTCGCTTCTCCCGTGTCTGTTTTCTGCGCCAGCGGGAGAAGCCACGACTCGATCGACTCCGCCATATTCCGTGAAATGTTTTTCCGGGGGGAGGCTGGGAGTTGAGCGGCGGGCCAGCAGCGATAACGACGAAAATAAAGGAAGGGAAGAACAAGGGGCGAGGCATGGCTGCGCGCATCGGTCATCCGGTGGAAGAAGGGAACCGGAAGCGTGCAACGACGCGGAAGGTCCCGTGTCATCGGGCACGGGGGTGTGATCGATCGCGGAGGGGCTCGCGACGCGCGACGCGCACCACCGGAAACGGAAAACTGAAATTTCCTGGCGCGGCTCCAGCGAGCCCTCCCGCGACCAGCTGAGAGAGGAAAAAGAAATTAACGGCTGCCCGCGAGATTAATCGGGCCGACGAGACGCGTGAGTTACGCCAGCGACGAGGAGGATCGGGAGTAGCTCAACGTTTCGAGGAGGAAGCTCCACTTCGACGAAGATAAATCGCCTCGAGGAGAACGCCTGCGAGTACCGTGCAACCACCGGGGACTGGGAACGCGTCGACAGTTTGCTGAACTCGATGTCGACGATTCGACACGATCTTTCGAATGTTTGTTAGCTGCTGCGAGCGATAATGTTAGGAGGATTATGTTGATTAGGTGGGCTGGGTACCGGGGCAGGGATGGGGTGGCCAGTCGATCAGATTCGCGTGGAGAGTTAATCGACGCGGCCGCTAATTAATTCGCTTATGAATACTGGTTTTTATCGAGCTTGCTGGACGACGGCTATCTATAGACTGGTATCGAATTAATTAACCATCGACGCGATGCGAGGGCCGTCCTTCATCCTGTAATAATAATTACCGCGACAGGAGACCGCTCCTGGTTCGCGGACATGGGGCTGCGACACGAATTCTTGGAGCGCGCTGAAATTCTAAAATTGGCGCCAGTTCTGGTGGCTTGAAAGGAGATGGAACTTTGGAAGCTAGTTTACGAAGCTCTTGTTCATCTGAGCAAATTTCATTGGAAGCAATATCTGATGCAATTTGTGGAGTAAGAGTCAGGTATACCCATATGACGATTCGTAATACTAGAATGCTTGTGAACAAGTTGGAGCAAGGGGAAAGTGTACGTATGTGGTCAGACACGCCGCAGCCCTGTAGCTATGTTCTTCTGTAACTTTTTACACAAGCGCTGTTCTGAAATGTCAATTTACATCCCTATTCACCCTTTGAGGATGCTCTAAAAAGCTTCATTTCCTACAGGCTGCAGTACCACTCATACCATCAAGTGTAATATAAAAATTACACATGTATCAAGGAAATACTCTCTCGATATACAATTCTACTATACTGCTCGACTCTTTTTTTTTGCCGAATATATGATTATGTACACGTTAATTGAAAAATAAATACCCAATGAAAGGCATGTACAATCTTCTTAAAAATCCTTTAAGAAGTAAATAAGATAGAAAATAATTTGAATTTACGAAATTAACATTCACCCTATTCATCAAGGTACTCGTCAAGGGCGAGAACGCCAGTCTTCGCGGTTCAAGTACATGACTTCTTATCTTCTGAAGCCCCTGTACTTCCGTCTCACCCTGCAGACCGGGGAGCCGTGCTCATCCCTCCGCGTTACTTATCCTAGCACGGTGAGAATCGAGAAAGGCCATCGGTGCAGGGACACGAATCGCGCGGTCGGAAGTATCGCGTGGCTCTCGACGATTAATGCGAGGAAGATGAGGGAACGCGGATGCCGGGAGAACCGATAAGGGGGAACAGAAGGCACGATTCCAATGTTTTCGGGGTTGCCCTATAGCCCACCCCCTCTCCCTACACATCCCCCCGTCCAGGCCACAAAGTTAATTAAGCGAACGTCGACAAATAACGCGCGGGTCACGGACGGCTGAAAGAGGCGCGGCCTATAGCGTTCCAAGAAACGGCCGAAGGGGGTGAAGTGCGCAAGACCTAGTTTCCCGTGGGCATTGAAAATGAAAATAGTGGCGAGCGGTGCCCTGCGCTGGAAATATTTGCCGGTTCAACGGGGAATTCTGGTACCCGGGAGCTCGATTCATCGCGTCCCTCCGAGCTTCACTGAAACCTTAAATAGCCGTCCCGTTTCTCGCGGTCCCGGGGAGGGGAAAGAAAAACGTCCTCCGCCGAGGGTGGAGCAGGGGAGGCTCGAGTGGAGGGCGGAAGGAAATCTTGAAATAATCTTCCCGACAAATGACGAGGCTCGACGTTTAATCGCTCCGCGAGCTCCCAAGGATGCCTCCATATAATCACCCCAACGACCAACCCTCGCTCTCTACCCTTCGAGCGACGGGCGAAGCGTAGGGAAATTAATTCCCGACCCAGCGCGGGGAAATTGTATGCAAATACCTAGTGTATAATCGAGTAGCGACTGCACTTTAAAGAAATGCATCCCGGGTCCGGAAGAGTTTCAAAGGCGGCCCCGGCCAAAGGGAATAATTTAAGGGGCGTAATCAGGGACCCTCCACCGTACTCCTGATAGCCTCTCTAACGAACTTTATTGTTTCATCGTTCCGTCGCCGCCTCGAGGCAGGCTCTCCTTTCGTGTTCGATCGGAACGCGTCGTATTTTATAGCTCTGGACTATTTTGATTCGAGTAAACAATTCTTAGGTCCGCCTTCTTTTTCTCTATTCGCTGAGTCCGGAAGGGGGTAACAGGGTGACAATGGCAGCAGCCCTTGTCAAAATTCAATAGCCCTCGAGGGGAAACGTACAGACCAGATAAATTGACGCCTCGAGACAGAGGCTTTCTTCGAAGACACTCGGCAATTACTTCGTTCAGAAGACAGCGACTTCTTCGACGATTTCTTTGCGCTACTCGCCCCGTCGGCGACGTCCTCCTGCCACTGGAAATTGTTATCGCCGCGGCATTGTTGGCGCGCGTGCACGACGAACGCTCGATTCAACGCTGTTTGGGAGAGCAGGCCTGTGCGCGGCGCAGATACGCTTCAGAGAGGAACTTCGTTCTACCGTTTCTACGCGCGATATTGTGCCAGCGATGAATGCGTTTTCGAATCTCTGCTACTTCCGACCCTTCGCCCGCGTACCTGCTGGACGCTGATAAATTTCGCGACCCTTTTTCGTAAAATGGATCTCTCGCTTGAACGAAGACTTCCGCCAGCACTTCGTTTCAACGGATATTAACATCCTCCTATCGAAGTTGAGGCAAGTTATGCAGAGAGCTACTAATCCGCAATGATCTGAAATTGAGTGAAATTAGTTTGAAGATTTTAATTGTTAAAGAACAGTAGCTTCATTTCTATTGGGGATATTTTATTTCTTCTTATCGATTCACGATGTTTTTTAATGGGTAATTTAATAGTGAGTAGTATAATTAATCTTATTTTCAATTTCATGCAGCTTTTACTTTTTAAGCCTAAAGTGGAACTACGGTTTGGGAGTTTTAATAATTGTATAATGTAAGAGTTGGTCTAGGGGTTGGTAACTTTTTGGAAAATAAATATTATTGAACAAAGTTATTATTATATATTATATACATATGATTATTGTTATTATTATTATTACTACGACTTTATTACTCATTAGATGGAAGATATGGTAGAGGAAGTGCGGCATATTTGGAATACTGTTGGTAATTTGGAATACCGAAGTATCTAATAAACTACTAACGCTATCCAATTTGTAACACCGTAGAGTCTTTGTGGATGAACCGCCATTTTTACATTTTCGACTTAATCTGCAGAATAAGAAAACGTGAATCTGCAAACGTGAGTCTGCAAACGGTCCTATTGTTCCGAGGACATTTATCGCGGCCGGGTAATGTCCCGAATATCGGGGCGCGGAGAAAGCTAATCGACGAGCGCTCGAGTCAAAGGAATCCGAGGCACTTCCCTCGCGGCTCCCGTTCCTTTGCCATCCCGCCGCTCCTTGCCGAAAAATAAAAGAGAGAGGAAAAATCGCCTGTCGTCGCGCGCGACTCGATAATCCCATTGTTGTCGACAGACGCATTGTTCTCGGCTGCCGATCGAGAAGAATAACGGGAAGCCGAGCCGTGATTTGGTGGAATTCCGCGAGCAACTTTTCTGGAAGGACTCGCGTGTTCCGAACCATGGAAACTTCGGTAAAAATTCATTGTAAGCTCGCGCGATGTTGAAATTTAGTGATTACGGCGCTGGAGCGTGGGCGAACGGTCGAGCGTTTAAAATGGAAAATTAATTGAGTTTCGAGGCTGTGTAAGCGATTGTATCCGAGCTGGCGCCCGCTGGACGACACGTAGCGATTTAATGGGAGGAAGGGGGCGGAAATTTCGGAACATCTGTTGGAAATTATGGCGGGCACACCTGAAATCGACTTATGTCGCAATAAGCGGCCGGGGCCATTTGAATATTCGATCGACATTACGCTGTAGCTCTGGCGCGGCCAATCGGGCTCTGGCACGTGCTAATTAGACCCGATCAATTAATGTTGCTCCACCGTGATTCCATATTAATTCGCGTAACACGCTTTGGTAACAAGATTTCAATCGACTTCTACAGCATAGTGGAAACAGTGCAATTTTTAGTGAATAAAATACACTCTTGATTAACCGTTAAAGCACCTCTCTCGCCTCGATCCTCTGCGACGCACAGCAATTGTCGTCAACTCGAGTCCTGCTCAAAGAACAGAAGAAGACGAGCAACCTCGCGATCGGCGTTTCGCGTGTAAAAAGAAAGAAAGTGAACACCCCCAGAAGCAACGGTGAAAGAAGAACGCCCAACCGCCCGTTCGGACAGCCGGCGCGAGTAAATCGCGCGCGAATGCCCGCGGAATACGGTTTACGAGCGCGCACGTTCGATTATTCGCGGAAATTCTGCGGACGGCGATAAATCGCTGGGACTTCGCGAGGCGATGACGCGAGCCCTGTATAAACATTGGCTTCGCGAAGTTGACGATAAAACGGCGATTCTCCCCCCCGTCCGCCCCCCGAGATCCGTGATTTATAAACCGACTCCAAAAATTCCCTCGCGTAACTACGCGGTCGCCCAGTTTTTGCCGTTGTAAACACGGCCACGTTCGATCGTTAAACCAGACGTAACACGGCCCATAACACCGCCCTGGTAATTCGAAAACGGCCTCCTAATAGCGGCCACTAATTACCAACCGTTAATTAACGTTATGCCTCCCGCGACTACGCGGGCCTCTCATCGAATCATAAATTCCGTCCGAAACACTCGCCCGACTCTCCCACTCGTAAAAAACTCTCTCCCTTCTTTCAGCGCGTTCGAATCGCGGCGTCCACTCCTCGTCCCCATCCCTTTGTCCTCTTCGAGCGGTCTCTGCATCGATCCGCAGGGCCTATCGACGCGCGACCACGTAAATCGACGTTTTATCGGCGCAATAACGGAACGACAGCGTGTCGACGGTAATTTAAACCGTAGTATCTGCTCCTGGGTTTGATTTATCAAACCCGCGCGAAGCCCACGTGGACGCGTTTTACGAGGTGAAAACCCGTTGACAGAGGGGCTCGAACCCCTTCGCGACAGCGTCCCGACCCTTTTCGTCACTCCTCGAAACATCAGACCTTTGTTCCCACTGGAATCAAACTGGCCGGTGTTCGTTAAATTCGTTTTCTAAATAATCCACCGATTCCCAGCTCAGCACCCGAATGCACCCCCCGTCCGATTTGTCCGCGAGAGACGCTCCAGATTTCCCGCTGGATATAAACTCCGAGTTACTTTGAATAATGAGTCACGCCCTGTGGGGGTGCAGAGCTTCGGAAGAAAAATAATTGAACGCTGCTGCAGTGGCAGGCAATTCCCCGCGTAGATAGAGGAAGTACAGTATATTTGGAATACCAGTTTGTTTAAGGCGAATAAAAAATTACGGAAGCGGGTGGGAACAAATAAAACTACATAATATCATAGGGAAACTAATAAACTTTTGCGTTTCAAACTCTCCGTAATAATAAAAAAGAAAAAGTAACTGAAACTATGGCCGAAATGAAAAATGACAGTAAGTATCGATTTCGTTAAGGTGCAGGTAATTTGGATTACCGGTACTACAATTTACCTTCACTTTGTAAACTTAAAAATCCATGCAGATAATTAAATTATTTGCTTATTACGATTTAATCAGGCTGAAAAATCACAATGTAGGAACAATCTTTGGTAAATACCTATAAATGGACAGCGCTGGCCGAAACCGACGCGGCGGTAGCTGATACGCGTGAAACAAAAGCATCGCTAAGCTTTGGACTATTCCAAATTACCTTCACCTTCGGTATTCCGAATTAGCAACAGTATATCCAAATATCTTCCTCTACTATCACACCGAACTTCCTTATTCGGCACTTCTCGACTGAAGTCTCCCGCCGATGGATAATCGATCCGACTGAAAAATCAGACCACAGACCCAACATTGTCCTACCTGGTAAACGGAACAGTGACGCTCCACTGTTTACCAGCGGCCACGCGTTGTACGCGCGAATCGGCTCCCGGTACCGATCGATCCCGCCCGAGGAATCGTTATTAACGCTGCCGGCGCGTAAACTGTTTGAAAGTGCGGCTGTCTTTAGCCGCGTTCAAGAATAGCGCGACGCCGCTGACGCGGTCGTTTTCGCTTGCCCTGGTGCACTGGCGGTGCCCGACGACCAAAGTCGCGCGTGATGGACCGACGACCACCGGGGGCGAGGTGACGTCAGAGAACGCCGTGCCACCGTCCATCTGTTTACGCCTATGGGTCCAGAGATCCAGAGATCCATGGTCCTCCCCCCACCACTCTCTCCACGTTGACGAACCCCTTTTTCACCGAGCCTCGCCGATACCCCGGCCAGAGTACACTCAGGGCTGACTTTAACGAGCTCGTTCTACTCGCGGACGTGTCGATTATTTTTCTTGCAGCGCGAGCGGTGCATACAACATTTCCACGGCTCTTTTTCTTCGCGGATTATCCCTCGATTCGGGGATTAGCTTCTTCCCCCTTTTTGCGAGGGTGGTTCCCTGCGTTTCATGTTTTTATGCAACGCGGGGAATGTTTTAGTAGAGTACGCGGTGCATGGGAGCGAAGTTCTGCTGTGTTTGAAGGGGCAACAAAGTCGAGTGACGTGGGATTGACTGTGGCCATGACGGGAAGAGTGCAGCTTGGTTGCGAGGCACTTGTTTATAAGTTTATCTAAAGGAGGACAGTTGGCCTTTCTATGTCGCGGTTTGTAGTTAATTTTGCACGAGGAATCAACTGCCGGGGGGAAATCGTCTTCGGTGGATACCTACATTGAAGCGTGTCGAGGGTTAGTCTACATTTCAGAAACAATAGATTTTTGTGACACTTCCGAGCAGCAGGACACGTCACCAGTGCTGGATTAACCAATAAGCAAACTAAGCACGTGCTGAGGGCATCAGGAGAAAGGGGGAGATCATAGAAATTTTCTGAATTGAAGAGTCCTTGTAGAAAACACTGTAAGTGCCAAAAATCAAAGTTTAGACTACAGTGTTACCATTGGCACGTAGAACATTTTCCGATAAAATTCTGCTTTTTTAATTTTGACACTTACAGCGCCTCTCTTTAATTTTAAAATCTAGCTATTATTAGAAACATTTGTTAGTCAACTTATCAGAAAAGCCTAAGAAATTTAACATTGGGTTGATCACCTCGTATAAGGTGGGCGCAAAATCTTTTAACTGCTTAGAGCTTCTAAAAGTCTTAATTCAGCCCTGCACGTGATTTCGCTGCACCCTCGCGCACCCGTGGCGCCGTCACCGTAAAGCAGACTCGCTTCCAAGCCGAGCGTTCCGTCAAATTGGATCGTTAAATAGGTTAATCACTGGTTAGGCGAAGTAAATCTTCGTCAGCCAGGGGTTCGCCGTAAATATTCGCAACCAGCTTCCCCGTGACTCGGGTGTCAAAGCGTCTGCCAATAATTATTCGGAGCCCGAAGGGAGACCGCTAAATGAGCGCTCAGAACTATGCCAAATGGGACGAATCACGCCTACCCCGACGCACGGGCCGAGTCTTCCCAGCTTTCATCCGCTTCGGAGTTTACCCGTCCAGCGGACACGCCGACAAACAACCCGACTATCGATCAAACTTAAACGGGCGACCCGTGTTTCTTCGAGCTGCGCGTTCCTGCGCGCAATTTTTCAAGCGGTGACACACGGAACCTGCTGACGTTTCTCCAACGTCCCAGCAAAAAGGAAGAAGAGAGGGTGGGAAGAGAGCGAAGATATTCAGCAGGACGAAACTTTCATCCCCCTAATCTCTCCATTTCCACTCAACTTGGCCCGCCAGGGCTGCAAATGTGGCTCCTCCCGAGCTCCCCCTGGGTTCCTTCGCTGGAGGATCGGCAGAACTCGCGACCATCGCGCGTTTCTCGATCGCTCGGAGAGCGCGAGCGGTCGCCCATCGCTGAAAGCGATTTTCAGGGGTATCCTGGCACGGATAATGCCTCCGAGCGATCCAGTAGTCGAGCAAACAAACGGAATGTTAGACGGAGTGGCGGCGTTCCTTTTCCCTTGGACGCTCGTTATTTTTTTTTCTTCGTCTTCGACCCCCGTCCGCGCGCCACACACTCCCCGGCAGGGAAGAAGAGAGAGACCTTTAAGGGAGGAGCGTGACGAGAGTTCGCTCCAAGAATAGAGATACGTGGTGAAGAGGGAAGAAAGAAATCTTGTATCGCGGCTGACACGGCCACTGTGCACGGAAAATAAACCGTGTCGCCTAAATGGAACACCGATTTCGAACGATCTTGTCGAGTTTGGATGACTTTAAAGTACCGAGCTTCTCTGACACAAAGGCCTACTCAATTATGCTGCATATTCTTGTAAATTGGCGATTCATAAGCTCTGAAAATTCTATTACAACCAGGGCCGGGCTTCTCTATAAAGAGGCCCGGGTGCGAGATATATTTTGGGGCCCCAAACAATTTCTCAAAAGGATAATAATAACAATAATAAAGGAAATAATATATGATATATTAGAATAATGTTCTAATTTCTTTTTTCTGAATTTTAATCAAATAAAAAATTTCGATCTCAATTGTTTCTTTTTTACTTTCTCTTTTCTTCATTTTTCCTCTTTTTGGGGCCCCTGATTACATCTCTATCATTTTTTATGCTTTCCAAGAAGAAACCATTCTCTATACCCCTTCGGAAACACGCAGTAGTGTTTCATCTGAAAAAAAATCGAACAGTCCTGTTCCCAGACTTAACGACCGTCGAGACGCGCGTATCGATAATCGTAAAGCACTTAATCCTCGAAACAAACGTGGACGAGTTTCCAAGGCGAGACTATAATTTCCGTCGCGCAGCGGAAAAGCCTGAGTGTGGCAGAGGAGTAGATAGATAAAAGTTCCCGAGACTTTTTTCCACTTGCGGAATAATGTCACCGCGAAAAGTTAACGCGATATCTCTCCCGTTCGCCCGTTTAATTACTTTAGCGCTCGAACACGGCCCCCTTTGTGTCCAGCTCGCTCGCGCGGACCGACAAAAACACGCGATCCCTCGTTGCACTTTTCCATTGTGCCCGACCCTGTGCCTTTGATTCGTTCCCCGTCGAGCACCCCACCCACGTCACTATCGTTTCTCAATTATCTGATTTTCGGGAAACGGCACGTGACCTTTTTGGGAAATTAGATGAAGTTTTTTACGGCTCCCCGGAAGTCGGGGGGCGGTCGATAGACCGAGCGAAAAGTTCGCCGTTTTATTTTTTTCGGGCAGCCGAGATTTATGCAGCGAAGCGTTCGGATAGGCCGAGCACCGGCGGAAGTCGGAGTTTGTTTCAGGACGAGAAGTTCAGGAGGGAAGACCGTTTACTTATGGAAGCTCCACTCAAATATTTGTTTACCCGCAGCCGGGTGAACTTGCTTGCCGCGAGTAACATCGATCTCCGAGGGAAGGATCGGAAGCGGAAAGCAGCAAGGAGACCTCGGAGGCTGCGTAGCAGACTTCAATGTTTCACTTTCAATCTATTTATTTGCGCAACGCCGACGCCCGTCCGCCGCGTTTGCATTTCCTTCTTTAGCGGCGACCTGGTCTCATAAGCAAATTCTGCGATCGGAATGACGCTTTGACGCGGCGCGTGGCTTCTGTTTGCTCGGATCACGTTCAATCTTCATTTATTGGGTGGGTAGATTACGAAGAGTTTGGGGAGACCGGGACTAAAAGTTCCGATTTCGATAAAACATAAAAAAAAAATTGCTGGAAAATAATGTAGTTATTCTCTTCGCTATTGACTAATTTCTTGTTAAATTTATTATATTTTCTGATTTTAAGCTCGTTGTATTTAATATATTGTAATAGGTTTTTCATAAAAAGTAATTTATTTGTGGCTGATCGAAGCGGAACTTCTTACCCCTTTATGGGGCAAGTTGTTATCGCATTCGGGTAAGTTGTTTCTAAGATATGAGTTGCCTTTTAATGAAACATTTCATTTTCTAATGAAATAAAACAGAATTTTATTAATGTTTATTTATGAAGGTTCGGATCAACAAAAGTCCCTGACCCCGGGTCGGTTGTAACACTGCGTGGAGTCGATAGTAGCACAAATTTAACTTTAGAAAATTAGAATATTTATTGACTTTAATTATAATAATAAATGAAAAAAGTAAAATTTACAACCAATTATGCGGTGTCGCCATTGTGGCAGAAATAGAAAACGTTTTGGCTGGTGCATTCTTCATATGATCAATCCTTACATTCAGTACATTGCACCCATTTTTTATTTGGTTTGCTTGTGCTGTGCTATAGGATTCCATGCAAACAAGACAATATTATTAATCTTCTTTGTCAATATTCGGTTCTGTCCCGGTACAACCGACCCCGACTGCCGATGTTACAATCGCCCCCGACCAGCTTTTGAACTTAAATTATAAATTTATTGACGAGACACTTAAAAGTGATAAAAAAACGATCAGTATTACTTTAAAAGTGGCCAGATTAAATATTAAAAAATAGAGAAAACACGAACTTGCAAAGGGAGTATTTATATTACAATTTTAAATCAGTAAGGAAAAGTTACTTTAGGGTATCGAAAAGTTTTCTTCCCTATGCATGTCTATTGTGTATCTATACTGCTAGGATACGGATGTGTGTATTCGAAATATCATTCTTCGTCATATATCCAAAATTTGTGTTACTATCTACCATATGTTTTGAGATATTTAACGTGTTACAATCGCCCCCCTGTTACTATCACCCCCGGTCTACCCTATTAGGTTTATTTTGATAAAATAAATAATGTCAGTGCGAGTTTTAAGAGCCATTTTACGTTACGTGCGCCAATTGTCCACGATTTACTCTATGGTTCGTAAATACTGCCCACGGAGCGGCAAGTAGATTCAGTCGTTACCGGCCAGGCAGCCGGTGCTACGGTTTAACGAACCCCCTTTAATTCACCTTTCATACATTTGCTCTAGCCATTACGTTTTGAGATAGAAGGAGTAGATCTCAAGTGTCCCAGCGCCGACGCTACTCCATATTAATCGCTCGACGCGAATAGAACTGTTCGTAATCAAAAGTCAGGCTCGATTCGGGGAATGGCGGTCCGAAGGCGGTGGGAAAAGCGAGGCAACGCTGACAAATGAAGCGGCGACGGAGTACAAAATGGGATGCAGAGAGCCGAAAGATACGCCGGTGTCCGAAACCGCGAATCGGGACGAGCGTGGCCATGCATATGTAGATGCGATGCATCTGCATTGCAGATTTAACCGAGCCGGGAAAGAAAGCGAGCCCCGATTTCAGGGCTGCGAATTGTCGGCAAGCTGCTCCCCTCCTAATTTCCGAGAACTCCTCCCCCGATCTTTGACTCGGTGAATCTGGTGGCTCCTGACGCGATTGCTTGGATATCCGACGATTTCGGAATCATTTTTCCAGATCCTCATCTGTCCAGGTATTTGCCTCCCCTTAATCGATACCTATAATTATTATAACAAGGAAAGAATGTAACTTTGACAACCAGCGCGACGTTTACAGTCCTCCCATCGAGATCGGCGCTTTGCAGACACAAACACTTTGCAGAACCGAATCTGAATTAAACCCTAAAGCATTATTCTTTACTGACTTCCTCGCGTCTCATTTACATTTCTCAATACCCGTAATTTTATACCGAGTGTGTCGTCATCCATGGACTGTGATTCGTGATGCAACAATCGCCATCAATCAGATTCGCGAGGCGACCGGAATGATCCCCGACCACGATCATCCTCCTCGCCACTTTATTCGGCCAGCTGCCTCTGTCTCTCGCCGTACACGGGATAGTGGTAATGAACTGAGGGTAGCCCGCTGGCAGATCGCCAATGAAAACCTCCTGCTAGAGGCTCGAAACAGCAACCGTGAGATTTCTGCTGCTGCCTGGCTGAGGAAATTATTGCGAATCGACTTTGCGCGACCAAGCCACTTCTGGCGCTCGACTTTGCCAGAGAAGTTTCCAATTCGCTGCCGACTGTCAGCCTGTCATTTCGGCGCGTTCTGTGGTTCTATACGAAAAACGGGGCGGAACTGGCTTGTTAATTCTTCTGGGGGACAATTGTGGGGCAGATCAATTTTTAGAGAAATAATGAATATGTTTAATTCCACTCTACTTCGTAAATAAATTATTCGAACTTCCTACACACCAGCAATTTACATCCAATATATCTATTTCCTCCTCACTGACACATGGATCACAGAAATAGGCAACTGTGGGCGAACAAATGAACTTCCCGGTCATGGGACTCGAACCCAAGATTCTTTTTTTTTTTATCATGATGCTTATTGACAAGATGGAGTACACTTGCGTGGTATTCTGCCCTCCTTAGTTAAAATCTCCTATCTAACATTTTGAAACAACCGAGAAAACTGAAGTTTTATCATTCACTTTGTACCGTCCTTATTTTCCTTCATTCAAATTAAAACATGTTGTCGCTATTTCGTAACAGGCTGATATAATTTTTTGCAATAGCTGTACCGGTAGGTGATGTATTATTAACGTACCAATTAATTAATTGTTTCATATAGGATATTATAAACATTTGCAAAGGAGTTAGGTTAAATACATTATACTGTTTATAAATCTTTACAAAGCACGTAGAGTTTTCTAACTTTACTTAAAAGGTAATAGACGCGTGGAACTTTAAATATTTCAACATATCTCAAAAAATGAAAAAACGCTAAATAGGACAGTTTAACTACGGAGGGCAGTATTCATGAGTGCAACAAACATAAGAAAAAAGCTCAATTATCTGGGATGGTTTGTGAGTGTCCGGATGCTCGAACACTGTCGAGACTCCCGCGCAGAACGCTCAGTTATGTCTACAGATTTGAAAATACAATCGTACTACTGTACGCTATCCCCCGCAAAAGGGGGGGGGGATCTATGTACGCGTTACCAACTCCCCCAACACCGACTCTCCGATATTACTCTCTTCCGAACTCTACAAATACTATATAAATAGGCCGTTCCCAAACGCCGAACGCCTACGCAACCAAAGACGGTACAGTTATGGTGGGCCTCTATTAATCGATGAAATCAAGACCGCCAGAGGGAACGGACGATACTCGGTGTGTTGAATTTATACAGCGAATAGTACGACGAAGGCAAAACAGATATCTGTGTCAAGAAACTGAATGGTCTCTCGAGCCTGGGCGAGGATAATTGCGGGGAATCGACGGCGAGCGGGGCACGTGAACTCGAAGAAAATGCAGGCTCGCTCGGCGGCGGAGTGTATTCGCGGTTTAATGGGCGCTCGATCGAATTGACCGATTTAACGAATTAGAAACGGAAAGGCGGGGTATAATCTGCTGGCTGGGATTCAAACGATTAAAGGCCTGGCTATCCCTCCCGGGGAAAGCGGAATGGCAATCGTAGTCGTCATTAGCGTTCGCGATACCGGAGCACTCTCGAGAGCGCGCGTCTTTGATCTCCGCTAATAAAACGCCGGCCGCCGATTAAAAATAACTCCGCGGCTCGCCGCGGATAATTTCGATGCCGGAGCCCTCTTTCTTCAAGCGCGCTTCTTTTTTAGATCGCAGGGTCTGCGAGCCCCGTGTCTGCTCCGAATGGGCAACAACCGTGGAAAACCGGCGGCTTTGTATCTCGAGCAACTCCCCAATCCTCAGGAACGAAGGATACCAGTTTCAGTACGAAGCGAGGAGAAGCATTCGATGAAAGCTGTACGCGGATCAACCGTGGCAAGAATTTTATATTTAGACGCTTATATTTAGACGACTCTTTGTGAGATCCCTTGGACCCTGTGGTAGCCTGAAAATCGCCAGCATCTACGCTTGATAACTGCTAGACTAGAACAGGGAGCAGTGAAAGCCTGTCTTTTCGAGGTGCAGTCAAGAGACTCTGTCCAGATGACGAGGATTTATAAACAGTGCTACGCGGTGCCGCAGCGCGTCCGGGCGGCAGTAGTGAAAGTTTCGCAAGAAATTCGCGCGGACGGTCGGCACGCTAAATCGGAAAATGCTGATACACGAGCAGCTAAGAGTGTTCCGCGCAACTGTGCCACGGGGACGGTGTATTAGCGGCTTGCGTCGCGCGGGGTGAGATTAAATCGTCGGTCTTTTCGGGGACGCGGCACGCTGCTGTAATTCCTCGTCGATCCCGTCGACAGCCGTTGCACCGAGGAAACCAAGAGAACAGTGGGCTTCCCCTTCCCAACGGGGCGGAAATTCGACCGCGAGGAGAACTCGCCGCGGACCAGTCGAAAGTTTTACGACGATCGTCCGCGCGAGATGAAAATACGCTCCTCGATCCACCGTCGAGCGATACACTCTGGGAAACTAATAAAACAATCCTCGTCGGGGCTCGACGACGAACGATTCTCGTCGGATGGGAAGAGAGATTTGTTTCCATGGTTTCTGGGGATAAAAGTGGCGCCGGGAACGGGGCGGAAATAATAGGAAAGAGTTGTTGCTTCGAATTGAGATTGATAGGTACTCGGAGATTTCATATCTGGGAGTAAGCTTGCAGAAATAATGCGTGCCTCGTGGAAGGGCGCAGAGGTAGATTAATCAGCTTCCCCGGCTCCCTCGGCAAGGACGTTCAATTCCGCAGGTGGCTGATTCGAGTATTTTATATACGGAAGTGGCTGGAACCGGTGCGCTCATCATTCTCGGTCTTACCGGGAAATGTACCCGCGAAAATCCCGCCGGACTACTTGCCGCCGTGAAATTCAGTGGCACGAATTTACGACGTGCGTAGATCTAAAATCAGTGCTGCGAAAGCTGAAGTCTGTCACCAAGGTAGTCTCGGACGTAGTGTCACTGTGTATTTTCCGCGGGGACGCGAGGATGGTGCAGTCAGAGTGTAATTTCAATCGCATGGAACCAGACAGGAAAATCAACGAATCGGTCGACGATTCTCCTCCGCGCGGCCTTGGGGCGAGTAGGTCCAAAGACAACACCCAACAATATCGATATCCACCGTACCAGAATAAAGTGAACAGCCCGTGGCGCGAATAGTGACACGGCTATTTGCGGACGCGCAAGAAAACTGGCGAAAACAGTTCGCGAGAGACGGGACAGAGACCGGCTACGCTGCGCGCTTTCCCGGCAACCCCGTCTCCGCAACCCGTGGGTATTTGGAAATCCGTCGACGATCTCCCTCCGATTCTCTGCACCCCCCCCACCTCCGACAAAGCCTCGCCGAGCCGGCGGGGCGAGAAAAATCTCCAATTCCACGGAAAGCGAATGAAAATAGTCGTCACTTACGACCCGTGAAACGAGAATTAATATTAATCCGATATCTGCTCTTAAATCACGCCCACGATCGGCGATCCGTTGAATTACAGCGGGGCCAGGCCGGAATTAAGGTCGAATTAAATTTCGACCGAACTTGGTCGCTCGTGATAAAGCGCGGCCTCGATAACGGATTGATAATGCGAGGGTAGATAGGGCGAGCTGGAATGATGGACCACCGCGGTTTTAACGCGCCGTCTCTGTCCCGAATTCCCTCGATTACGGGTGGAGAGAAGAGGGGTGGGAGAAAAAGGGAGTACCAGGAATTTCACTCACCCTCTGCGCCTTTCGCTTGTCGGCCCGCTGATTCTGGTGATATATTCGGCTGAAATTACTGACGATAACAGGCACCGGTAAAGCGATCACAAGGACACCGCTAAGGGAGCATACACCCCCCACGATTTTTCCCGCGATCGTTTTCGGAACCATGTCACCGTACCTGCAACAGAGAGAAAATTCCAAACTGTTAGCACGTCGTCCACGCAGATTCAGATTGTACTACTTCGACTGCTACTTTTCTTTTTATAAAACGAACAGTGCGCTATGGACATCCTGGATAGTATTGAATTTCACTCTCTTAACCCCGGGTTGTCACACATATTTTTTATTTTTAACGTAGTTGTCACACTGTGTTAATTCGATCTAATTGTAAGCCAATTTTCAATCAGCTGCTGTTTAACAACTATCTGTTAAATTCAGTCGCAAAAATTCTGAGATACAGTTTGAACATTGTGGAATATATGTTGGTCGTTGAAAATTAATATTTGATGTATCATCAGGTTTAAAAAAAAAGTTTTCACAGAAAAAGAGTTCCAGAAAAAGTTATTTTGCTTAAAAAAGCTTTACTTTTCCAATTTTTAATATTTTTAGCTAAACAAATATCTGGTTATACTCTTGAGACATGTTACTAAAACAAAGAAATAAAAAAGTATTTAGTAAATCCAATTCTACTCGCTCGGGAAACCTACGGCTGTCTACCTGTAGAGGATAAATGAAATTACTACTACATGGTGCCAGTAGTAGCTTCATTCTCAATGAAGCCTCAAAGATATTACACCTCAAAGTGAAATTGTGGATCACTTTGACTCAGTGTGACGACCGAAATTTAATACTAATTTTCTAAACAATATTCCTAATATTCCAATATCTAAAGTTACAGAGAGCAGTATTAACCACAAGATGCGTCTGACGACGAACCGTCCGCGACACTTCAAACTTTAGTCGCATCAACCACGTGCTGACGAACTTATTACTCATAGTAAAACACATCCAAATTTTGTAATATAGTAGATCAATTTGAGTAAAGGGCAAGGTTGCACCGTAAACACTATTAATAACTAATGAAAACAGATGAAAAATTTCTAATAACTAAATTTCACCGAAAGGAGACACAGTGCGTCCCCCTATTTCCAGCCATCGCCACCCACCCACGTCGTCCTCGCGAAGCAGTTTAATTGAAAAATCCTGTACAACCTCTGGCACGCTGTTTGCATAATTTCACGGTTGTTTTACGGCCGCGAGTGCTGGCGATGAATCACGACCAGCCACGATTTATACGATAATTTACATCGTAAATTCTCGCGCCAATGGGAAGACTCAGAAAAAAAGCGCGCTAAGGAGGAATGAAATTCCGCGGGGACGCGTGAAAGAGCTGGTACAATCGCGCGACCTAGTACAGGGCTCCATTTGACGGGGAACACTTTCAATTTCTCCCGTGGATCGCGCTAAACGAGGGAAGACGGAGAAACGGGGAAACGACTCGGGAAATTCATAGTGTCCCGGGAAGATTACGAGCGTTCCCCCCTCCTGTGATGAAACTTCCCACGGCTGTCCCGAAACGACGTTCCAAAGTTTTTCACCGCTAGTTTGTACCTTTGCGAATACACTTCGGCGAGCTCCGTAAACTCCACGGCGGGAAATTATGCAGAGCCACGCGTTTTTCGCCGCTCTCCATCCACCTGTTTCGCTCGCCGATTCAACTTCTCCCGTCGTAATTCGTTCGACTTAACGCGCAGGAATTAGTGTAAATCTCCACTGCGATCTAGATGCTCCGCGATGCTTCGCAGTGTGGGAGTTTGTATCGCTTTGAACGAGGGTGATCAAAGAAGCGGACTAGGAAATTAATTCCGATAATTGGAAATTAATGAAAGCCGCTGTTAACTGCGCGAACTAGCTATGCTTGATGTACCAGAGAACTGTGAACGCGAGTACGTAGGTACTGCCGCAAACGACGCCCACTTGACGTGGGTCTGGAACGCGATGTCTGGCCATGACGTCTTATTCCACTGAAAGTGAAAAGCTGGCTCGTTTAGGTAGGCGGCGCCTGACGTACCGTGCTGATATGCAAATTCCGGCGTAAAGCTTTTCTATAAGCTATTAGAAACGGAACGGGTGGCGACGGGAGTCTGTGACATTGAATTATTCCGGCTGCGAACAATGGAGATTCATTGGGGACAATTGCAGCGAGGGCGGGGATCCGATGCCGACGAGCTGCGTGGGAATTGAATTAACCGGCTGCTAATAGAATCGAAATAAAATTAGAAGCTCTCGGGCGGAGTGGTAATAAAGCTGGGCGAATTATTGCTGAAACGATTCACGATATTAATGCCCTGGAAAAGGGGGGATTCGCTGGAGGGATGTGTTTATAGGAGAAATCTGATTGGAGAGTGATCGATGGTGCTAGAGCGATCGGAAAAAATAAACGCTGCGCCGCCGTAGCGTTTAAATAAGAGGAAGATAAATCGAAGGGTCTGATCGATGGTCAGAGCACGAGTTTCGAGGACCTCTATTTCCTGCTTGAAAAAATAATCGCGAGTAGGAGCGGTTTCTTGGAGCGCCTGTTGGAGTTGATTCGTATATGGCCATTTTCCAAGGGAAAATATGATCGACCGTATCACTTGCATCCCTTATATCACTTGTATCACTTAATACCCTATCTTATATCTAAATCCTTCTGCCCTCATCCCTTTCTCCTCCCTATTTCTATTCCTATTTTAATCTACCTGTTCTCCCTCATCCCTTAATCCCACTCTTCTCCCCGTTCCAACCCATCCCGTTCCACTGTGGCCCAAAATTTCCCCCATTATTATCCTCTTCCGTTCCCTGCACCTCGCCACACCTATCCAATACACGCTCGACATCTTTCCCCTATATCACCACCCCCGCGAGAAACAGGAGCGAAATATTCCCCATAGCTGACAGTTGGGTGAGAATAATGCTGCATCGATGACAGACGGACGGGTATAATTCAAGCTGCCCGATCTTCGGGCCACGCGCAAATTGCCAAGGTGATTTAGCAAATCGAAAACGTCACATTGAACGTTACCCCGGGAGCAGCGAGCGGACCGAAGTTTCGGTGAACGAAGTGCCTGTCGAATAAATAAAACCGCGACGGATAGATTCGGCTGTCGAAGTCGGCGAATTTATTGGCGTTCGCCGAATGGCGCGCTGTGACAGATGCAATCGACGTCGCCTAGCAGAGTGCAGCCCGATCGAGCGAAAGATCAAAAGGAACGTGCCCGGTCGCTCCAACGGAGAGCTGGAAGGGAAGGAGAACGAAGCAGGAATTCTGAAAACGGCGTAATGGATCGCGCTCGACGACGACAGGCTGCTCCGAGTTATAGCACTCGAACCAATCGGAGAACGAAATAGAAACATATTGTGGCAAACAGAGAGAGAATTTCTGACGATCCCTCGCTTCTCCTACTGCTCGGTAGGCGTTCCTCGATCGCGGAAGAAAAATACATATAAACTCCAAACTCCCCAGGGGACTTGGAGTTTTTATGGCACGCGGAGTGCCTTCGCTGTCGAAATCCACCGAAGTGCATCATACTTCTATCCTGCAGAAGTGGATCATAGGAATGTCACAGTTACTCGAAGGACCGACGCAAGATCTCGTCGCGCATAAATTAAATGAACTTGGAAACGAATTCAGTAGAAAACAGACAACCTCTAATCTCTCCTCTCTCCCCTTTAATCCTCTTCCTCTGAAGCCCACAGTGAGCTACAGAGGAAACCCAGCGCGCAAGGTGTCGCGCGATCGGTCAAAGGAAGCGAGTTTTTCGCAGAGAGGCAACACACGCGAAATTTAAAGCGTGTCGGGACCAAACTGCTCCTCGCAGAGAGCCTGACGAACACTTTACACCCGCGCGAACGGTTCCCGGTTTTTGCGGCAGGCCTGTTCGGGCCGCGCTCCCGAAACTCGGCTAGCAGCGCGGATTCCTTCGGCTCGCCCGCAAAGTGTTGGTAACGAGCGGCGACGGCATCGGTGTGGCTGCCAATTAGCGCACACATTTCTCTTTTTAATAATGCAACCGCCTACGTACGCGGCCCGCAGGCTTTCACCAGCTGTAATTACGTGGAAACCGCCGGCCACTAATGCGTGCCGGCGCAAACACGTTACGGCCACCGGGAATCTATGCTTATCGCTCCTCTCCCCGACCAGCCTCCACTGATTTCTCCCTTTCGCCCTTTGTCCCCGGCGCTACTGTCCCGATGAATGTGCTCGGGACGCGAGACTGCATCGAAAAAGCCCCAACACCCTTTGTCACCGCCTCCCTTCACCGCCGCACCTCGCTTTATTTACATGTGCCAGGTATTTCTGCGGGAACAGTGAATAGACAGCGTACTCCGACGACCCCCTTCAGCCACCGCGTAGCCAATCCTGCCTTCGCTCTATTAAAACGTCCCTTCTCGTTCTCAAACTCTTAAAGTGCGAATCCACGGTGAGATTTTTACGTGACACAAAAATCTCAGCAACAACTAAATGCAGGGGGGACCGCGGCAGGTTGGTACGTTTTACAGTTTTCAAATTTTTTTTCTCGGTCGAATGAGCTAATTAATAACAAATAGGCTTAAATATACTTTTGTCCTTCCTCTTTAATGTATTGTCACCCCCGGATGAATACACGCTAGCGCAAAGGGGTGATGGATAATGGGATATCAGCAGGGCTAGGGAAATCTGGGAGGCAGCCGCGATTCGGGTCGACGTGTTCCGACCGTGTATCCCGAATTAGTTGACGGCACGCGGGCATCTGGATCCCGCGGGACGAGATGGGTCGAGGATGGGCGGGAGAACGAGGACCGCGCGCTTGTCCCGGAAGGGCCCACGAAACTGCGACATAATTCGATAAAGCGGTTCGGGGGCTCGTGAGCGACGACGATCGAGGATTGGCCCGCTGGCGATGTTCCACATTACGGGCTTCCCGGCGAACGCTTGCTTTCGCGAGGCCACTTAGAGAGCACCCGTAATACCGCGCGCAAAAACACGGGCTTCCGCCGAATTATCGCCGCCGCGATGGACCCGATCCAGGGTCCCGTTTTTCCAGGATTTATTTATCAATCTGTTACCATTCGAGTACCCGGACCGACGTAGCATCTCTTCAGTCTAATTCGTTACACCCTAAATTTTTCACCCTTATTGTAAATAGTGGCCCAAAAAATAGCCTCTCTTTGATCCCACGATTTTGGAACGGAATTTTGTGCCAAATGATACCTTATGATGAGACATCAATCACAACAAATTTTCGAGTTCAGGTGACAATTAGTTTCTGAGATATGGAAAGTCAAATAAGTGAAAATTCCTTAACTTCTATGTCAGTCCGAATAAGTTAAACAATTATTTTCAGGGGTTTTGCTGACTGCTAACAACGAATTCGAACTTAGATTTTAAATAGAAATAATTGTATAAATTAACGGACTGACATAGAAGTTCGTACATCGAAGCGAATGGGTTGACGCGTTAACGAATTTTCACTTCTTTGACCGCCCATATCTCAGAAACTAATTGTCACCTCAGCTCGAAAATTTGTTGTGATTGATGTCTCATCATAAGGTATCATTTGGTACAAAATTCCGTTCCAAAATCGTGGGGCCAAAAAGAGGCTAAAAAACGATTCATTTTTGGGCCACTCTTTACCTCGCCACATGTCTGAGCTTTTGTGGGGTAGAATTTAACCGAACAACGAGCGTCTCAGTGAGCAATTTCGATGCTCCTTCGACCCTGCTTTTCCAGCGGAGGTGAAAATGATTGTGGTTTTTATCAGCTGACAAAAATGGAACATCGACCGACTGCAACAAGGGCAAAAAGTCCTGAGAATTCTCTCCATCGAACCGTGTAAAATGTTAGTTAACCTGCACTCGATTATCCAGACAATTTTAGCGAATTTCCTTCACGTTCGCACCCGATACATTTTCGTCCTGGATACCCTTGTTTTCTGCTGCGAACGAACGACTCGAGGTCTAGGGGTCGTCCTTAAATTCTGTAAATTCTTTTTGGGGGTCGCAAATATCTTACGTTTGCTTGCTAAGTGAAGAAAGGGAATCAGGTTGTGTCTTACGTAATATTTTTTAAACCTACTTTTCAATATGTGTATTCTAAAAACCGATGTTTCATCGCGAAACCGAGTTAAATAAATTATATGTACAAATCTTTAAAAGAATTTGAATAACTGAAAAAAAAGCAATGTAACAAATATCGCGTAAGGGGGTAAGAAATCGGCGAAATTACCCTTACGTGACTTGAGGACAGCCCCTACGCGCACAGTGGCAAAAAATCTCGTTTCCCTGCTTTGGAATGGAGCGGCTCACACTCGCCCCTGCCAGTTACTCGCGCTGAAACGAAGGTGCTATTCACACTGACGACACCCACCCATCACGGAAGTGACATGTGCACGGAGACCTTTAATCATCGATCCCCGGGTGGATCCAGCGAATCGTAAAGCAATTTTATCTCGTGTCCGACAAATTGGCGGGAAGTTAATGGGCGTATTACGAGCTCTTTCGAATTAATGAAAATTTCAAGAACCCCGGGGGATAATTACTCCGTAAACCGTGTCGCGTTCGTTGCCGAATGGGTAAGGGAATAAAAAAAAGTCCGGCGAGGGTGGCGACCCCCGCGAGCCCGACCTGATTTCTTTATCTGCTACCTCGCTTTCTTCGTCGAACGAAAGAAAGATGGGTGGAGCAGAGGGAAAACTACTTTTCCACCCTGGCGAATCCGATCGTTCCGTTCTCCGCCGCGCAACCACCGTCAACCGGATCTTCGACCCCGCGGAAAGTTATGCTCCCACCCTTTTTCCCCTCCCCTGAAAAACGCCGAGCAATCCGCCCGAGGACTCCTGAAAGGAAGACGTATCTCGAAGGAACAAGGCCCGACGGCTCGATGGCGTTAAAATTTTTATTCGTCGGCCCCGCTACCTTCGTCCCCTCTTTTATGCGGATACGCAAGTCTCTCGAGGGCGGAGGGAAATAAAAATTCTCCATGGGGAAAGGAATTTCGGAGGAGCCACGTCAGCCACGTGCCCGGTTACCTGGATCGTCAGCTTTATGCTCGAAGCGTCCCCGTTTCCTCGGTCAAAGTTTCGAGCACTGTTTCCTTTTTATTCGACCAGCGCGGACGTTGAATTAGAGGAATCTCGTTTAGCCGCGTCAGCAAATATTCGCGCGATCTCCTGATCGTTTTAAGAGGACCGAGAGCCTCGGCGTTCTCAATAAAAATAGTAGTAATACGCCGGCTGCTGGGGACACGCGATTCCCATTATTGAAGAGCGTCAGAAACGCGATTACTCGCAAGGAAGACAAGGTTCCCGTGGGATTACTCGCGACGGGAGCAGCTACTGGCCCTGCGCGCGCGCTGATATGCATTAGAACCCATCGTGAAAATGGCTTAACGAACTTTGGGAAGACGATCGCGCCGCGTAATTCGCTCAAAATGAGTTTCGTGTCGCGACCCCAAGAGCTTCCGCCACCCTCCAATACCTGCGGCTGAAATTCTGTGGCTGACGCGATTCCGCTACATTTCTCTGGATAAAAAGCTTCTTGCGAAATACAGGCTCCCCTTGCTACAACTGTGCTGCTTTCAAACAGCGCGCGTAAAAGTATAACAAGTTCTTAGAGAAACACGCAAATATGCCCCGAAGGGAGGCAGAGCCTTTCGCTTCGTTATTCAAGGAAACTTGTCAGCACGTTCAATGTTTCCGCTTTTTTCTGTTTTATCCCGCCCTCGAATCAAGCTACCATTCGCGCGTCGAATAATCAGTGGTATTTCGAGGATAATAGGTCACTGGAGTTCCGCCCGTTCTCGCAGAAGAAGGCCGTCCTCGCTATCGGTTAACGGCTAGAACGGAATGAAATCCGCGCTGCTCGAACGCCGCGCTGTGGCTCGGGGGGGAAAAAAAGGATACTTCTCGCTGGGAACGAAGGGAACGAGGGGCATTCAGAGCTAAGTAACGACTAGGAGTCGCGAGATAGCAGGCCATTGCGGCGAAACTCCCAAGGATACGGGCCGAAACCAGGAATCGTCAGAGTGACCGTGAGACCCTTTTTACGGCTGTTCTTTACGATGCTAAAAGCGCTTCAAAGTTTTTACGATTCGACTACTCGATTCCAAGCGCGTTCGCAGCCGCCACCCATCCTCGTCGACTTTGTCGCGCGATTCACCGTTTCGTTAACTTTAATGCCTGCAATTTGCTGCAACGGCCAGGGAAACGTTACAGGTACCCTATCATCGATGTACATACCTCGGCAGCTTGAGACGCTATGGCTTTATTAACGAGTCGGTGTGCAATTGTCTCCGAGTCGCGATTGGGTAGGAACACTGTTCCCCTTTTCAGTTCTCAGGAGGAATGTAATCTTCTTGCATTTACTTTAGATTCATTGAAAGAATAATTTTCTCCTTTGGACGCGATTTTATTCTCTGTTTAATTTAATCAGATCCTTTTAGTTGCCATGATAGGACACTGAAACTCTGTTTTAAGGGGACATAGGACTATTGAAATCTTGAAACATCGATTTTTCTATTATTAGATATTAATTCTGAAAGTGCCATGCTTTGTGAACATTTACAACAATGCTTCGTGAAGAAATTCGAAAGGTATAGTACGTAAGGAGAAAGTAAAGGCGAGTAAAGGCGAGGCCGTAGTATAAACTGTTAATAGTCCTAACCATAACAAACAAATAAACATTAGTACTACGTATACTAATACTAAAAATACTTAAAACTAATTCAACAATGAAATATGAGACATGAGATATGAGATGTGAGATGTGAGATGTGAGATGTGAGATATGAGATATGAGATATGAGATATGAAATATGAAATATGAAATATACTCTACTCCCTATACTCCCTTAAGGATCCACGCACTGGTAGCAGAATTCCGTGATAGTAGGTAAATGGCAGAAAGGAGCACCAGATGCAAGTAACTCCGAGTTCAAGGAGAACGTTGGTACGGAGACACGCATTTCTTGTTTGTCGTTCTAGCTGGGACACGCGACGGCAACCAGTTTAGAATCTAGCGGGAACGCACGGATTAGAGGGTCTATCTTTAGAGAAGCACGCCGTGACGGAATACTTGCCGCTTAAACGCGCGACAACCCCGCCTAAAAGTCCATCTCCCCGACCAAACGGCGGTCGTAAATAATCTGCGCGCAGGTGACTAGCCGGACCTCTTGTCGATAACTCTCGAGACATACACGAACAAAACGGCAACAAATCGAGCTATTTCTAAACCGATTTTTCAAAGAATTCACCGCTTTAACATGGAACGTCATGGAATTCTAAAAATTCCCATCTACCACCCGTAAATTCTCTGCGAAGAAGAGTAGAAATGCTGGAAGATCGCGAAAGCTTCTGATTAAATCCGTTCGTCACACTCAGCAGCGAAGAAGCTAAAAGAAGGAGCCTCCCCCCCACGACCCTTCCCTCCTTCCTCTCCCTTTTCGGTGATTATTCGTCCAAGCTGCTTCGCTAACGAGGATCGAACGCAACGGCATCGAATTTGCTGCCCAGCGGGGGTGAAAGAAAAAAGGGACATTCTAGGGGAGGGAAAATCGATCGCGGGACAAGTGTTTGCTTCTCGTTGGCGGCGAGCAAACGGCTCGCTCGATAATGCGACGCGCGCGATAAAAACGGAGCCTGGATGGATCCTCCAGAGCTTTGTTTGAGCTCGGTGTCCACGAGCGGCGGGGCCCTTTTCATCCGCCCGCAAAATGGAACAGTCGCCGCGCGGACGGTAATGAAAGTGTCATGAAATTAAAAGAGCCTGAATGGGCAACGTTTCCCGCGGCCATCGTCGCCGTAGCAAGTAAATGAGGCTCGTCGATGGTCCGCAGCTTCAAACACCTCTATCGGGTGAAAATTTCAGACGCGGGGCAGCGTAAAGGCTTCCACCAGAACGGCGGGACGAAAGAACCGTCGGGCTATCGACGAATTATCGACTTGGAATTCTGTGTCGATACGCAGACACGGGTGCTGTTGCTGGCACGTCCGTCGAGGCTTTCTGACCCACTCGGGTCCATTTTCTTTAAAATAATCTTCCAACTTTGAGAAAGGCATAAGAAAGTTGCTTTTAGCACGCGTAGTCTCTCGTTCCTTGATATTACGTTAAACGTACAACCGAATTAAAAGTTGCTTGCCGATTGATTGGTACAGCCACGAAACGAGAGGAAAATAGGCTCGGCGAATTTATTTTCGCGGCCGTGACGCGGCTCGCTTCTGTCTACGCAGTGCTTCTTAGTTTTCGAGCTGCCCCGTAGGCGTGGAAGCTGCTCCGCCGGAGCGGGATGCAGCGGGCGCTATTAAAAGACGAACACCCGCTTTCCAGATTCGCCGCGAACTGTCAGCGAGGCTTGTCTGAAAATAAAGCGCATTCTCACCCTGTACGCGGATAGAGGCCGTGTGACGATCTCGCCGTGACGGGAGTCGACCTGGGACACGAGGGGAATGGATCTTGGGGAAGAGATCGGCGTGGAACACCGCGGGCGAACGAAGATAAAGGCGACTAAAATAGAGACCGTGAAATATCGGCCGGCCCTGTATCTCCAATTTGGAGGTGACAAATTTTGGGTGAAGGATCGATGAATAGGTGAGTCTTGATTTACTTAACGATTTAAGGATTCACGTGGGTATTTTTCAAGAAGCCGGTAGCTATGGGATCGAGGAAGAAGGTTTTATCGTAGTGATGGAGAAGCAGATGATTGAATTATTTCAGATGTTCAACGAAACGCTCGATGACAAGGGGGTAGAGGAAATAGTCGAGACTCGAGGGAAGCAAAGCGCGCGCGGCAGAAGCGAAGGAAGATAAAGTGGCCCCGCTGTTTGAGGATGACAGATGGGCTTGTGTTTCCGCTGGATTTACAGAAATTCCTGTCCACGAGGAGAAAAATCGGCGGGAATGATCGGTTCACTGCGTCGCGATTAAAACGCGAACGGGATGGGAAACAGAGTTGAAACTTCGAGGGAACTGTTTGCTGAGGTCGCCAAGAGAGAGGCTGACATCTGTTTTGTCGAAAGTTTAGAGAATTCCTCGCGAATTAATTAAACGCGTGGAAAAATATTCTCGAGTCTTCACACTGATAAAAAAAAGTACCTACTTTATATCTCTGAGAAAAGAGGTTTCCCAAAAATCTCAGACACTCGAGGTGAAGAGTAGAAAGGAATAAGGAGACAGTCCACGGAATCGTCGATTAATTTGCCCGCTTTCTACTCTACGGAATTCCAAATGCAGGGGGATGAAACAGGAGGCGAGACGCAAGCATCCCCTTTCCGCTCGGTACAATGAATGAAAATCATGGGACGCTCGCGGCCAGACAACTCCGCCAACAGATTAGGAATAATTGGGGACTACGCGTGGTGATGACCCTGCTCGGTCTGGGATTTCCCAGCACCAGGGCCACGGGAACGTAAGTTCGTCGAGTTATTAGCGGCACCGTGCGAACTTCTTGATTAATTGGATGGTACGAAAGGACCCAAGCAGGACGAGATCCACGCTGACGGGAATCTGTCGCGACGGCGATTTTCCTCCGAGGAACCACCCCATAGTGCACTTTACGGAAGCATCTACGAACGAACAGAAGATCCGAAAGTCTGAGGGGCCTATCCCCCAATGTTTGCGCGGTCAAAGAAGCAAGCTGCCCATGGATAGAGCGGATAGCAGATCCAGCCGTTCCTTCAACGAGGAACTTGTAAACAACGAAGGAAGATATATTTGCGTCGCGCGTGCACGTGTCGACAAAGGTAACGAAAGGGCGGAGTAAACAGCTAAACTCTGGGTGAAAGGGTTTCGCAAAAGACTGTTTACGCCGCGACACGCGCGATCGACCGGGAACGCGCAACGATCCGTGGGGGCAGCGATTTTCTCGGCGGCCGAAGGAGGCGAGCCGATCGTGATCGCTTTATCGCACCCCTGTCTCGGACTGCGATAAAGGAGGAGGGTGGCGCCGAAGGGAGGGCCAGCAAGGAGCAGCTGAGCAACCCGTGCTCGTTGGGTCGTCTTCCTTCCTCGCGGTGGTGCAACCTTCGCTATTTTTGTCACGAATGCGAACGCTATTTATACGTGTCAAGTGTTTGCTTCCACATTCTACTTCCTCTGGCGATCCAATTATTGCCCGTATCGTAGAGCGGAATAAACTCTCGAACGCGGTAATGTAGTCACTTTACGTTATTCGAAGAAAGCATTGGATGGCGATTTTGTTTACAGGAGGAGTGGAAAGTAAATATGTAGTTGGGGGTCGCGTTAATTTTTACACGAAAACCTCGCTCGTTTAAGTTCATCCTCGTGGTTTCTGCGCCTTTGCGGGGGTGGCAGCCGCTTTAACGACGGCGTAATAACCGCGTTCGACGAGCCAGAATGATCACTAAAGGGCGGGAACTGGGTGGAAAGTTGACGGGGCTGGGGTTTACGTGGCTGGGAATTCAAATGGAATCGCCAAGTCTCGTTCCGTCCTAGCATCGATTAACCCTGTCCCCTCTGCCCATCCTTTCCACCCCTTATCACGCATCTGCGTCGTATCTGCGCGCGTATCTCTAAATCCCGTCATAATTCCCCGCGTATCTTTCGCGATATGACTCGCACGAGTGGGCGGATGTTGCACAGCTCCAGCGAATGCAATGCAAACTTCTCCACTCGACAGCCAACCATGTTTTACAACAGAAATCATAAATTCCTTCCCACTCTGCCTAGGAAAGTATTGGGTTGTTGCGTATGAAATTATAGTTAAGCGTAGAGGAACTTTCAATGAAAATATTTTCTGCTTTTTAACTAATTTTTTAATTCCTGTGATATTTCTCGAGTCGCAAGCCAGCGTTAGTCAGCGTAATTGTGTCCACAAAATAACCAAAGTAGTTGCTACCAGGGATGGATTTATAGATTCTCATAAAATATCCCTTCCCATAAAATATCATGAAATATTTTAATTCAAAAGAGTCGAGACAATTTTGAAATTAATTACACGAAAGGAAAGTGAATTGTTTTTAATGTTATCTCAAGCTTTTGTGTTTAAACATTTTTCAATTTCTTTCGCCGAAAATTTGCCACCCCAAAACTTCTCCACTCTAGGCTACAGTCTGCTTAGCCTATATACAAACTCACCCCCAGTTGCTACGCGCTAAAACATATCCGTGACGAAGCTGTAGAATGTGAAGTAATAAACAGCCAGCAAGTAGAAAGGAACATTGATCGAAGCAAAGCAGAGGAACGTTTCTTCCAATAGAAACGTCCCTATAGATTCGCCCCCGTGCACATCGGGACGCAACGAACCAGGCCTCAAAAGGGGGAAAGAAAGACGAAACAAGGCGACCCATTAAACCATTGCTCGGTGGAGAAATTTAATTAACGCGATGACTCAGCCAGCTCCCGTTCCGGCGTCGTGTTTAATTAATAACCCAGCGGGGCTGACGCCTCCGATTTACAGGGCCACTTCTCAGCCCTTCGAGATTGGCCGCTTCTAATTATTGCCAGGCAAGATTGATTACCGATCGACTCGAAGCCAGCGTTTTCGCGGGAGCCGGCGGAACGCTACCCCCGCCGAGCCTCTCCAGAAGGAATTACCGATTACGTCACGAGATAGGGCTCGAACCGGGGAGAACTTGTTAGAACTTGGAGCACTCTCTCGGCCCTTCCCGCGTGCTAGCAACCCGAGCGAGTCATCCGACTTTTCCTCCACTCGGAGTCTCGTCAAGTTCGCCCAAGTTACTGAATTCCTCGAATTGCCTTTCTTCCCCTGTTTCCGTTGCCCACCATCGACTGCTACGATCGTCAACGGGGATCTAGGGCTTCGCACTGATCCCGAGGGCTCAGCTTCCCGATTCGAGATCGCGTTTTAATCGCACCCTCGCCACGAGCTTTGCATCCGCAATAGCTTCGTTTAACTCGAGCCCTCGAGGAGGAACACCTGAGATCCCCAGAAACAACTCGATACTTCCATTTAAAACACAGCAATCGGCTGTGGGACAAGGGCGTCCGTAGACTTTTTTCCAGAGAGTGCAACTTTGGACGTGACGGTAATAAAAAATATAGTAATGAAAAAACAACCCTCGCGATGACCCTTGCTCTTTTGAGCCCATTTCGTAGTGGCAATTTACTTAAAAATTTAAAACCGAAATTTAAAAGTATTAACTTATTTAGTATAAACTTAAGAAAGATCAGTTTTTAAAAATAAGCGATTCATCTCCCTTTGGACGTGACGGTAATAAAAAATATAGTAATGAAAAAACAACCGTCGCGATGACTCTTACTCTTTTCAGCCCATTTTGTAGTGCCAATTTACTTAAAAATTTAAAACTGAAGTTTAAAAGTATTAACTTATTTAGTAGAAACTTAAGAAAGATCAGTTTTTAAAAATAAGCGATTAATCTCCCTTTGGACGCTCCTGCTGCAGGGTCCCCGTGGGAGTTCAAGCCAGCAGCAAGGGAGGAAGGAAGACAGAGCCATCGCCTGGGAGAAATATCTCGTGCAGGGGTGGAAAAGGCACGTTTCAAGATTGAGGTGGCGTGTCGCGACGCGTCGGTGGCTCTATTAAAAATTGCCGCGGTCGTATGGGGCGACAGGGGCCACGTGGCTGAGCATCAAATCCTCGTGAAACTTATATTCACGCTCCGCTGCGATCTTGCGAATCTGCTGGCGAATTTTGGCCGCAAAATGGTCGGGCTGCGTGGCCCTTTCTAGAGATTTATCGCCGTACTGTATCCCTCGCGGAACGGTGACCACAGCGGCGTTACTTGGCGCGATGAAAAATTGGAAGAGCCTGCCACGCGAGTACGTAAATTAAAGGGGGAAGGAGTTACGGAAGGCTGAAGGGTGGGAAGTTCGAAAGGAATTTATGGCACGGTCGTATCTTCTGAAACGGTGCGCCCGCGAGGTCTTTTGAAGGTCTGGGATCGATTTATTGGCAAGAATTTGTTGGAACCATCCAAATTCCTAAATTCCCAGCGAAACCGGAGTTCTTCCTGAAGATAGCACCTGCAGGAAGCGATAAGTGGCTGATGGCAGAGAATGACGTATCAAACAACCACCTTCGCTGGCTGTGATTACGTAATGTCGCGCGAGGGACATAAGTGGGCATCGAGGATCGCGGAGGATTTCAACCAGCGTTAATATGTTTGAATTGTCATGGACGGAGGTGGGATCGGAAGTGACGAGGCTTGGCAGGCGACCAAATCAGACCAAATCGAATTTCCCTGTGGACCGATTTGCGGATGAAAGCATTCCCTTTAATCTCGCGGCTGGAAAATCGCGGGAAGATGACACTTTGCAGAGGAATATCAATTTAAGGGGGTATAGGACTATTGAACGACTGAAAACGACGGTTCCTCTGCCGGTTGGATTGCTTAGATACCAAACAATCACCATACCGGCATTTTTCACAGTTTTTTATGTACGCTTTTACAAGTAATATAAAATAAGAAAATTGTCAGAATGTTGAAAATTATTTAAGTTATTTGAAGCTAAACATAGTCCCGCGTAGCGCGCAGCTGTAATCGGTGTACATAGTCCCAGGTGAACCAATCGCCTAAAAGCAAAATGCTTTGGGGTGAGTAATTTCTACACTAATAGTTATCGTGTGAAATTTTGCTGGGCGAATTTGAACAAAATTGTAGAAGTTATACACGAATCAATTTTTCCCCACATTTTTATGGGAAAAAATCGTCTTTAGTCAGTTATAAAATGTTTTACAAACATCCAATGTTGATGCGAAAATTCCACACGATAGAGAAAGGAATTCTACAGCTTCAGTTAAAATTTTAAATGAAAATATTCATTCGTTCAAGAGTTATGACGTACACCGTGTTTGAAAATGTAGTTTCGAGATAAACGGCTTCAAAGTGTAGTCCCCTACGCCAATACCACTCTGCGGGGCCGTTAATCGACGGTGCACTCAATTACGTTCAGCGCTATAACTTCCGTAATTATTCGAATTTCTTCACGAAACATTATTGTAAATGTTCACAAAGCATGGCACTGTCAGAATGAATAGCAATAAAAAAATCGATTTTTCAAGATTTCAATAGTCCTATACCCCCTTGAGCCAGTCTGTCCTGGTCAACTTCTGTATAAGTCTGCGAGGGAGCTCTGACCCAACCTGTCGCAATGGATAATCCATTACGCGGCGCGTGTGTGTGTGTGCTTGATTAGCTTGTTCGAGGTTGAAGGCGAGCAAACCTCGGCGGGAACAGCCCTGAGGGGCGACAGCCCTGTTCCACGCGTCTGGGAGCCTCGGGTAGATTAAACAGGTGGATTGCGCGTGCCGTGTGATGTTAACCAGAAACCTTCCGCGAGCAAATTAATCACGCGATCGGAGAAAACAAAAGTACAATTTCACGCGGTAATTCGACGGTATCAGGAATCACTGCCACGACATCCTGGCGTGTATTAAACGGTTCTTACGTTGTTAAGCGGCCGGCACGCGACGCGATTAACACGCGCGGTTAACCCACCCCTGCGATAATTGGTTAAGTTTCGAGTAATTAAGAAGTTCCCGCGGAACGGTGATCTCTCCCGTGCGCCGGCCGATTATGCTAACGAATATGAATCACTCAAGCCTATCTAACTATCGATCACGGCTCGAGCGATCGCAAAAATTTTATCTGAAGTACTCGACAGATCTCCTTGGGATTTCAGGGATGAAAAGGAGACTGATCGTTATCTTGTAGCAGACAATATTAAGGTCAACCCTTCGTGGTCGAAAATTAAACTAAATTTTACCTTAATTTGACGCTAATATTAGAATTTAAACGTTTGATGAATTTTAACAACAAAAAAAACACGCTGTTTTCCACAACTATTCCTTCAACTACAAATTTCATCATATCGAGATTTACATTTCTAGAAAAATACTATTATAGAGCATGATTCCATCAGTATCGCAATTATCACAGAAAAGTTAATAGAAAATGGAAAAATTACGAAAATGGTAACTCAAAAATGGCACTGGGGTGCAGTGAACCCGGTGTGACCAATTTACGTTTACAAGAAGGTATAAACATGGAGGGTTAATTACCTCGTCCCTCCAACTTGATTCACAAAGTTAAAAAGAATCGTGTACAGCTGCAACTTCATTTCTGTCATATACATATTCAGAGACGAAAGCTGAACGAACAATGTAATTATTTTCGCCACAGCGCAGCGTCTCCCGTTCAGTTTCGCGCAGCCGCCTGAAAATATAATGCAGAGGGGAAATTACCCCGCAGCCAGGATCTAGATAAAATAACAGAATTATTGGAGAAAACGCGGCGTTCTGATAACAAGCCGCCGATAACGAACGCCCGGACGACTCGCGTCGCACAATGGAACGGCGATTCCTCGCGATGCTAATCGGCTGTTAGCCCAGCAAAGCGAGTAATTCCGCGTTGCGCTGCGTACAGCTCGGGAACCAACGAAAACAGAATTAAGTGCAGATTTACGGGGCGATAAAACGGACAAGCGAGATCGCGGGTAATCAGCTATCGTATGACGCGGAATTAAAGCGATCCCGGTGTTTCGAAATTAAAGCGAGCGCGGGCGGATTTACGGCGGGGGTATAAACAGAGGGAAAAGCCGTGGCCGTTTAATTAAAATGCAACTTCTGCCGATTCCGCGGGGGAGGAAAAATCAGGCATTCGTCGGTGGCTCGCCTTGGCTAGCCGCGGACCACTGGCAGGGATATTAATTAAACGTTTATCGCGCCGAATTGCCGCTCGGGGGGAGCCGGGGATGGGAAGTCGCAATGAAATGCCAACGAAAGGCGGGAAAATTGATGGATGAAAGGAGGAAACTAATTTTTATGTTATTCCAGCTTGACAAATTTTGCGTATTTCCTCGATGATTGTTGCGATGCTTGTTAAGGGAAATAAGGCTTACAATATTTCGTTAAATTGCAGGCATTGGAGAAATAGGTAATATTGGCAGAGATCCATGTGCATCGAACCACAAACGTGAGTTTTTCAGGGCACGCGAAAATCACTAATTTCGTCCGTGGATATTGGAAATAGAAACATCTTCGAAATTCGAAGGTTCCTCTGGAATTTCTGGCTTATTGACAGAAGCATTGATTCGCATTATGGCTCGGCGCTACGCCGCGTCCTTTCTCTTTTCATCCTCCCCCTGACCACCCCTTTATTCGCGTTTCTCCAGCGTGCAGAGAGGCTGGCTCGCGTCCAAGGGTGCGGGAAACGGAGTCGAAGAAGAAAGATTCGAAATCGATGCCTGGTTCCTTCCCTCCGCTCGCCCCCCACCCTCGCAAACACTACACAACGCTCGCGGGACGTTTTCCCGTGGTAAAAGATCCAGTCGCAACTCCGTTTCATCTCATCCCGATCGCCCACCCCCCCCCGCGACTTGTTTTCCTGCTCTCTGGCGTCGCCACTTTGCTGGCAAATCGAGGCTCGATCTCGCGAATTCCAGTCCACGAATTCGAACTTTAATCGTGAACTCCGTTCGTTTTTCTGCCCTGCGAGGAATTGCGAACGAAGTTGTAGGTGCAGAGACAGATGGGACTTTGAAGTTGTTTGCAGATCTTGCAGGAATTTTCCGAGCTCCAATTCTTTATCAAGGTATTCCAACGGGGAAACATATCGAAATGACAATCGCCGATTTTGATGCGACTTTGGTAGAAAGTAAGTCTTACAAAAATACTTGATGCGCATTTTTTTATCGGCTGATATTCGTGTTGAAGGGGTGAAAGTAGCCCTCAAAGTTAAGTGCGGGGGTATATTGAAAACTACAGGGCTAGGAGAACGGTGCAAATGGCAAAAGTGTGTATTTTCTGATAAGGAATGTAGCGGTGGAAACAGATTCCAAAGAAATCTGATTTTTTTGGAATCTGTTTCCACAACCTGTGTTCCTCGTTAGAAAATACAAAAATTTTCCATTTACATCGTCTTTCTAGACGTAGTAGTCTTCAAGACATTCGACCAAACATGTTTCTCGCTCCCAACTTTGAGTTCTGTTTTCACCCCTTCGGGACGAATATCAGCTGATAAAAAAAGGCACGTGTGAAATTGTTTGGTAAAAGGTAATTCTTATAAAACTATTTCACACGTATCTTTTTTGGTAAAAAGTAGTTCTTATAAAAGTCGCATCAAAATCGACGATTATCATTTCAATTTGTTCCCTTGCAAGTTCTATCTAGTCGAACATCAGACTATTACAATGATTGGAGCATTGCATTCGCATAATTCAAGTCCGGATGGGACTTGAAATATGTCATTAATATAGGACAGTGGAAATATACAGTCCCCAGCTCGCGATGCTTCAATCCTCAGCCTGTTTTCAATAATATTTACAGAACCCAGTGAATCATACTTCTCTAGAACACCTTCCCTCGCACGAGCTATTTTCGAAGCCACATAAGACCGTTAATCACCGCGCGTTTTCTCCGAGCTACCATAAATCCTTGAAAAAATCTGCGACCTTCCAGGAACAGACAGTCACTCCTCAGCCGTGAAATTTAAATCTGTCGTTCGAGCCACTCTCCGGAGGCCCGCTCCTGAAAGCTTCCATTAGAATATTTGAAACGGGGCGAAAATATGAATTAAAGTCGGGAATAAATTATCCTTCGCCCCGTAAATCGAGGGACGTTCGGTGCCGGTCCCTCGCAATTTATTCTCATCTTCTTTCGCACCGATTACCGGGCAGGCGGCGAGAAGCTGATTGAACCGTAAACCGTGAAAGAGGCTAATGAGAAAGGGCAATTGCGTTTGAAAGTGTCGGGTCGATTCGTGAGCGAGTATCCGTTAAATGTCACGTCCAGCACGGCGAGGCATTATTCTTAGTCGATCATCGGTGGCCGTGAAGTAACCACAGGAGCCTAACAAACCTCGGCCATTCCTAGATCTTCCTCGGCGTCTCCCGGCGCTAGAATCGCCGAGGAATTCAAGACCAAGACAGACGAAGGGTACAGCGGACCTAATGGAAGGCGAAGGCTGGGTGAAATGGAGTTCAAGTGACAGCAGAGAGCAAGAGTAAAACGAAGGCTGAATGAAATCGAATGGAAGTTAAAGAAAACAAGCAAAGAGTCAGGATAAATCGGGGCCTGGAGCCTTGAAGTTCCAGAGGGCAGAGGGGTGGCCATAAATTCGACTCGATGTCGATATAAAGATCGAAATCGGCGAATCGCTGCGCGCAATCCCAGCTCGCCTGCCCTTGGCTACTTTTCAGGAGGAGCTTCTCGACGACAGAATGCCCAGGCGATTTCTGCCCAGGAGGATCGAAGAGAGCAGGGAGGATGGCTGTCTCGAAAGTTGCGAAAGGTCGAGCGTCGTCGTTGTATCGAAGGGAGAGAGCCACGAGGAGGCTCGCTTCCGGCTCCCAGCAGCCGCGAGCTTGGAGCGCGGCCAAGAGCCTCCCGCGCGGCGAAATCGCGGCAAGCGGCTGGCTAAATCGTTGTCAAAAACCGTCCGAAGGGGTGGAGGGAAAAACTGGACGCGAGTCCACGGGCAACGATAGAAACGCGCTTCCTGGGAACTCGCGCGTGCAACGCTGACCGATGTAACTTCCGCGAGAAAAACGTCCTCGATTATTTATTGAGCGGGGGATGCTTGGGCTTGACATTTCTTCGAGACTCTCGAGAAAGAAGGTGGAAAGTCTGAGGCACGGGTACTGTGAATTTGATACAAGAAGAGAAACGAGGACAGAGAAGCTAGACTAATAAAGAAGAATCAATTTTTAAGTCAAACAATTTTACCTAATTTGATCAAAATGCATTAAAAAATAAGAAATAAATTAACCTTTTAAAAATTGAACTGTTTGTACGTGACTGATTATTTCCCGATAAATTGTATATTTACTTTAGGCATCGACTTCTTGTCGCTTTCGAGAAGAACGCGAGTGGCTGTTGTGGTTATAAGGGGGTGTTTTTTTTTTTAATTTTGTAATGTCATCATAACCACGTACGCCTGCAATGTTTCCAATCTATTGGATTAGCGGAAGTCGGTTAAAATTGGATTACAAGATTTGAGCCAAACAAACAAACGGACAGAGGAGTAAAGCTAAGTAAAGCCGTTTAAAAACGAGGCGATCGTAAAGCTGAAATATAAACGATCGATTGTTTAACAGAAGATAGGGGTCAGGGAATCCGCACGAGAGAGTTGGACAGACGATTTTCGTGATAGACGAAGCGAGGGAGCCCAGGGGGAGCGAGAGAGGATGAGAATTTCTGTGAGGAACAGGCCAGGCCTTTACGCGAAGTTACCGGCATATAATCGAGAAAGCCGTGCTCTGCTGGCGAGTATCTGGGTCATTCCTAACAAAGTGAGTCGACTTCGAGCTAAGCCGAAACTTTCCGTCGGTCACCGTTCAGGCACCAACGTTCCACATGTATATATGTATTCCAGATCTGTAATTATTCATTAAAAAAAATAGCCCCGTTACGTCACTGGACTCTATTGGAGCATCGAGAGCCACTCCGCGACCACTTTCCCCCCAAGTTTCCTCGTTCACCCGTTTCAATCCCTCTCGATTCAAAAGTATCCATACCCCCGATATCAAAAACTACTGATTCTGATTGAATAGCAGCCAAGCAGCCTAGCGATGACTGATCGACTACCTACTGCTGTAAGATAAGAGCGAATATACCAAAATTCGGAGCAACCTGTGCCCGACGGAGCAAAGTCTCGTAATCTACCATGAAAGCAACGTTCCAGCCGCTCAGCAGGGAGGATTGAATTTCCCCCAAGGCTGAGAAGCGGGCTTATCGAGGCAGCCGCCGCTGCGAGCGGATGGAACGATCGGTTGTTATTAATTTTTCTTTTCCGCGCGATCTGGCCCCGCCCAAACTAGCCTTGTACACAGCTCCAGCCGGCCAGATCGATAGAGACATAGATGCCGGAAGGCCATGGAAGATCCTATGGGGATGAGGGCCACTGGCGACGGCGAAGAGCGGAGGATCGTCTCAGGGGGCTGAAAACTGCTGGTTCATCCTCGATTTCGTGGACCAACGGTAAGTACACGAGCAACCAGAGCCACGGAGTTCCTTTTACAGCGCAAACTTTTCAGCTTCTTTATGACTAAAAAGCTAGTAAGTAGCTTTTCTGATGCTACTGTGACACTCTCACTCTGGCGAATATTTAAAATTTAAATTGGATGAAAAGTCCCCCGAAATTCCCATGGACCAACAGAAATCCTAGAGATGCTTTAAGGCGTTGGACCATTAGGAGTTACTGTAACATTCTGTGCATTGAAACTCCTAGTTTAGTGGGGAGTAAGAGAAATCACCGAGTGTAACTCCGTTTATTTAAGCCTATTTTTTGTGTACACAAACGTGACAAAAGCTAATAGTTAAGCTAACACTTTCAATTAGACTGGAGAAGAGTCTTTAGATTGAACCCTCGCCTTTGCGATTGTCTTTTTAAATGATTTTATTCAGCTTCGATCCTCTGCTTGTATGTATGGTTCGAATCTGGCAACTCAAATTTCACCCACTTCCAACTATCCAATTGTCTTGAAACTTTGCAGGCGCGCGTAATTTGGATGGCAATACAATATTTAAAAAAAAAATTAACCCCGAGCGGGTGAAAAAATTACCCAGTCGTCAATAAATGTAATCCATAACCACAAATCCAGACGACTTGAAATCAGCCACTCGCGTTCTTTACGAAAACGACAAAATGTACTAAAAATGTAGTGAAAACTAAATTAAAATGCACTAAAAAGTAAAAAATAATTATTTTCTTGTACTTCAATTTCGATGGTGTTAATATCAGTTTAAATAAAATAGTGGGGCACCACGTGCAACCAGAAGTTGAAGTATTAAAGTGATTCATTTCCTGTTATGAAATATCGTGCACCACGATTTTATTTAAATTGATATTAACACCATCAAAATTGAAATAGAAGAAAAGAATTATTTCTTAGTTTTTAGTGCATTTTAATTTAGTTTTCACTACATTTTTAATAAAATCATTTAACATAATTTTTTTTATACATTTTTTATTCTTCTTTCTTTTCTCTTGCTTGCTTATATACACTTGCTTCTGCAATAAAGACACTTCTTAATAATAATAATAACGCGGCCCTGCCAAGAGCAAAAGCAGGAACATTAAATTAGTGGAACCCCGCCGCAAACTGATCTCTCATCTCGTGATTTCGATAACGAAAATAGATGCCGAGCCTCTAAGAAACTTTCTTTTTTTTTTGAAGCAAAGGAGCAAGGATTCTTTCGAGATCTGAAATCGAATTGCAGAATCTCGGGGGAGGGCGATCATTTGGAGTATTTTTGTAACCGCGGTGTCCGTGGGTGAATTCGAAATGGCGCACGAAAAGATTCTCGTCTCGGTAGGTAAGAGGATTGCTGGGAGAAGCGTCTCGGGGCAGATTTCCATGGAAAGGGGGTATCGGTGAAAGGAAAAGTCGGAGGAGCGCCTCGCCGGGCTTCCACGAGATCTAAATAACGGAGGGATAAATCTTCCGTGGTTAATAAATGCCCTGAATCTCGACCAGTGGACCGGAGCCCGGCTTCTGCCTCTTTTTCGCTCCGAAGCCCCCTTTTTTCGCCGGTCGCCCTCATGAATTACAAATCGTATCTTGTTAACGTCGCTGCCCGACAGAAACGAACGGCCGTGTAGCAGCGAACGGGCACGGTTAACCGAGCCATTTTTTCGAAAATGCTCCCCAGCTTTTCGCGCGCGGGAAATCAACCCCTGTTTCACTGGCTGCGTGGCCCAGTTTCGCTTCGGCGTTGTAAAATTCATCGCGTTCGAATAAAAGTACCCAATTACTGGGACGCTATACACGGTGCGCTATATATCAAATGTTTATTGAAATGTAAATTGAATTGAGGGCCCAGTGGAAAACAGGCACATGCCCACGTCTGCATAAATTTTCGTTTCTTTGCGCGATTAATTCGTTCCTGCAATGTAGCGTAATTCCACCACCTCCTACTATATTAGCAAATAGGTTTCACAAAAACAAGTGCGTAGTGAAAGAAGGGACCCATGTCACTCGGGCCCTTGGGAACACGTGACGAAATAAAATTAATTTTTCAGCTAAATTTTGACAATAGTTATGTCATTTACCATGTAATTCAAGTACCGCTTAAAATAATTACAATTTCGCACCGCAATTCCTACGAAAATAATTTTTCCTTCAAGTTGCTTTCCTCTAAAATCACAAAACGGTGGTACGTGCCTGTTTCTGGCTGCTGAATTGTCTGTGAATTTAAAAGTATTGCCAAGCGTAAAGGTGCCATTCTTGCAGTTCCCTTCGTTGTACTACGGATATCTAGGAATTCCTTGTGCTCGTGTGATCAGAGACTTATCCACTTGAAGTTAGCTCGCGGACAGATCACTTTATTATCCCAAGCTGGAGCGGTGAATGCTTCGAGCTCTTCCCAATCGGACGACATTTGAGTAACGGGACGAGATCGATGGCCCCGGGATCAGAGATGCAGGAAGGTAACCTGCGTTAAACCCCTGGGAGTTGCAATTAATATTAGCGTTATCACGTGGGACGAGAGGACTGCAATGCTTCCTCGGCCGCCGTTTAATACAGTCGTAAGGGAGGAAGCGTCTTTGACACGCGAAGGAAGCCCTCCCTCGATAGTCAGCCCGTCCTTGCGTGACCTTAGCGGGTTAAATAAGTAAGCCGAAGGGCGTGTCCCGCCATCGGCGCGGTCGGAGGGTATAAATCACGAGTTTCCCCGTCAAGATACGGGTCCACCCTTCCCGCAGGGAGAAATACGACGGACGTTACGCGGCACGTGCTCCGATGAGCGGAACAAGAAGGACTAGGGAGGCGAAGGCACGCGGTGCACGGGAAAAACGGGATTGGAAAACTAGCTGGCGCAGCGCGAGGTTTAATGTTTCCAGGAATTCATCGTGGGATCTACAGCCAGCGCAGACTGCGTCGGGAAGAACGCAAACGGAACACCTATGGCGGAAGGACCAATGGAAACGCAGAAGGAAATCATGCAACTTCCTTCGAGCGAAGCATTCCCGCGATATTAGCGTTTCTGATTCAACTTTTCCACCAGCGAAATTTACATGCTCGTAAAAACATACCGCGAACGTTGCAGGGGAGAGGGCTGGCCTGCATAAACATTCGGGCGAGTGTACGTTATCTGCGGATCGATGAAATCCCCTCTGAGGACGAATAATAATGTACTCATCGTTGCTAATTAGATGTTTTCTCTGTATCGTTTGTCGGAGGCACAAACTTTCGCCACTCGAACCCTCCGGCGAATATATTCTCTCATTCTAGATTCTAGCCACCGGGGAACCTACTTGCGAATCCAGTGGCGGATTTAACGGGTGACCGATGAGCAGTTGCCACCTGGCCCCCTTCCCAAAAGGCCCCCCTAGGGACCTGTCTTCAAAAAAGGATTATAATTTTATCCAAACACTATATATTTTTCTGTACTACTGCACTTAGCCCATTTTTAGTAACCTACCTCTTCATTTTCCCGAAACATGGACCCCTGCCCAGAAGGCTAATAGGGCCCTATCTTCAAAAAAACGAATTATGATTTTATCCAAACACTATAGTTTCCTTTTCTGTACTACTACACTTAGCCCATTTTTAGTAACCTACCTCTTCATTTTCCCGAAAAATGGGCCCATCAGAACGTTTGCGACTTGGGCCTTTTTCCTAAAATCCTTTCCTAATTATTACCAAAAGGTCTCTTAAACTCTGACGATCCCCAGTGTCCGATCGATGGAGTGCTGATGGCCTCTTAGAAATTTAGCGAGCTCGCGGAGCCGACCTAAGGGTTCCTTGAAAGGAAGACCGGAGAATTCGTTGTGGATTTTCCCCGAGGAAAAGTCAAACGAAAGGGTCCTTTGAGGAGCGTTTAATTAAGGATCAAACGCGGCCACGAATTAAGCCGGAGGACGCGAGTGGACGTAGATCTGGTCGGTTTGCTCTCATCGACCCGGCTCTTCGGAATATTTCCCTCGTCCACCCCTTTCGTGGCGCACGCGGGGGAGGGCGCGAGAGCGGTTTCACGCGGAAGGCGCCACTCGAAGAGTACACCGTCGCGGCGAGATAAAAGCTCTGGTTACGCGAGTCTATCATTAGGCATCGTTCCTCGAGGATTTCGATGCAAAAGGTGTGAGAGGTTCCAAGGATTCAGAGGGTAGGTACAACAGTGGTGAAGTTAGCCTCGAGTCTCACGGATCTGAGATGTTCGTGGATGTAAAATCCTCTGTGGGTTGTAACTGCCGCAGCTTAACTCGAATTCATAACCTTCTTCGCGAACTACACGCCGAATAGTGCAACAATGGATGTTTAAGCTGAGGAATCCCATTGTTACAGACAATTCTGGCGATGGAGATGTTTGGTGGAGGAATCGCCTTCTTTTCGCTCCAACTAGAGCGAAAACTTTTGGCACCGCTCCTGAATGTCTACTTCTATTAAACGTGTTACTGTTCCCGCGTACACAAAGGGTTCCGCCGTTTACAAATGAACGAGCCGACCCGTGCCACGGTTTAGTCGTCCCGATAAATTCTCAAACTCTTTCATCGGATTCCCCTGCAGGTCCCTGCGCCGAAATTTCCCACGTACCCCCAGTTAATATCGGCCACGCGCAATAGCGACGCGATCAGCCGGTTCCCAGAGATTGCCAGCCGAAATTTACATGATTTGAATCGCTGATGGATTCGCAGCCATCGACTTCCCGTGCACGGCGTTGTAATACACCGATGACAGGGGCTCCATTAGCATTTTATTGGGGACTATGGCCTGCCTGTTGCATTGATTAGTCACCGGTACGTAGTCGCGATCGAAGCGCAGACAGATTAGCCTTTAGAGAATCTCCGCGTCGCTTCTCCAGCTCTCTCGCGGAAACGAGAATGCTACTCCCTTCAATTTTTCGCGAAAGAGACTGACCTCGTCAGGAAGGGATAATTCACGCGGGGTGAAAGGTTTAACGAGATCGCAAAGGGACAAATATAGGAGGCACAGCGACGTGCAATGAATATGCAACCTTCTTACGTTTCTACTCTGTTATTTTAAATCGTGTGAAATCAAGAGCTACGAACCTGAAATTATACCTGAATGGGACATCGATGAATGGCCCTGTTTCAGTACCACCGACGTACACTCGATTCTCCGTAGCCGTTAATAGGTAGAGAAAATTGGGGGGAATAATGGTATACTCGAGGCTGTTATCTCGCGGACCGTGGTCTAGATGTGTGTCGTAACCGAGAGCCCACGGCGGAGGACGATGGTCGAGCGTCCCCAGGGGTGGCGATATATTTTTATCGTTCTCCAGAAAGGAGCCCGGCCAGCAAGTCCCGCCGCGCGGAACGACAGGAAATCGATGGCCAATGAAAGTTCCATTATAAACTCGCGCCGCCGTCGCCGTCCTACGGCCGAATAATTATAATAAAACATTATCGCGGCCCCCCCCAAGCCGGGAATTAATTATAATACGCCAATATCGAATCGTTGTCGAGGAAATTACTTCTCAAAAAACGCTGTAAAAATTCAGCGATCCACGGGAAGCGATGAAACATTTTTCAATACCACTCATTTCAATCGCAATGATTGGACTGACACCCCGTATCTAGCCTCTCTATCGAACGCGACTATTTTCCTGTCCGCTCCTTATCGCGGAAGTCCAGCGGAGTTCACGGAAGCGCGACGCTTATTTTTCAATATCCCTGGAACCGCTGGAGCTTCACGTTTCACCCCTTCGAAGCCTATTACCGAGATTAATGCAGCAGAGAGGCTCGAGCGTTATCAGGCATGCCTTGTTTCATGTCTCCACAAAGTAGGTACATAGTCGAAATTAAAGAGAGGCTCGCCTGACTCCTGTCAATTATTCTAATTAAAACAATATAACATAGGTACTCGGGAGAAATCTAGCGTGTCCTCCCACCCAGTGAGTCGAAACTGTCCAACTCAAGGTACGCAAAAACCACCCTTAAAGCTTCGAGCTGCAATCCTGGAACGCCCTGTACAGCCACGATGCACCACGGTCGATACTCACTGACGAATGAGAGTAGCTCCTGGCAAATATATTTAGAGGCCCCGGCAAAGGAAGAAAAGGACGCGGGGAGATCGCGAGGGTCCTTAGGGGGTTCGGTGCGCGTTACACCCCCGGTCCTAGGGGCGCGCTCGAAAAACCCTGTTGCGACGCTTTCAGCGGGAACCTATTGTGCGCGCACCAATGCGTCCCGCGGTCATTGCGATCGAGGTTTATAATGGGAGGCGCGGTGAGAAGGAGCCGAAAGATTCCATTGAAATCGAGGACAATTACGGCCAAAACGCGGCGCGTAGCTCGGTGTCGCCGCCGAAAATCGCCATTGCGATGGAGAAGAAAATCCAGTAACGCAGCCACGTCGAAAAAGAGGGGCGGGAGAGGGAGGCCTGTGAAGAAAAGAGTCACAGCTGAGGGGGTTAATGAGGCCGTGGCGCAAATTACCCTACGTCGACGTTATCTCTCGTCCGTGTTTCGTCCTCATTGGCTCGTTCGTTACGCGATCCCCGTAGAACCCAGCCATGTGCACGCGCCTCTGCACGGAACCCGACTGTCCGCCTTGCACCGCGCCACCCATCGAAAATGCGAAATCTATCCGGCTAATCGGCGCGGCTGGTATTACTCGCGTAATCCGATATAAACGGGGCCACCGGAGTAGCAAATTATTAGACTCACGCGCGTGTATCGTTTTCCCGGTGCGACTGACGATCGCTTTAACTCCACTCGATTGTTATATCCCAATTGACAGAGGGTGTGATAAAGATTAAAGAGGAAAGCCGAATACTAAACAGTAGTGATAACGGCAACATTTTTTCCAAGAAAATGTCAACTTTCACATAGATTTCCAAGGTCAATTGTTTGCCATATTTTTCTCAATATTTTTCCGTCATTCTGCAACATCTTAGCTTTAAGCCTTCGTGGTCGCGGGGGGTGTATTGTATCCCAAGAATAATTTTCGAGTTAAAATGTCGTGTCTTTGCGACTTCCAAAGGGGACTTATCGAAAGAAAAAAAATAAAAAGGAATTAAGAAATCGCTTTTTTCACACAACCGTGGAAAATCGCTTATTTTCAACTACATATTTTATCATATAAAAATTTACATTTCTAGAAAAAAGACTATTAGACCATGACTGTATAAGTATTACGAACGTACAATTATCAGTGAAAAGTTGAAAGATTCAAAAATACGAAAATGGTAACTCGAAAAATGACGCTGGGGAACCCCGTGTGACCAACTTGTGATTATAAGAAGGTGTGACCACGAAGGGTTAAGGGGGTCGGTTACTCCCCAAATTTTCGAAAATTGGTTTTTAGGATGTTTGCATATTCCGCTAGCTACACCTTTTCCACGTATTTTCAGCGCAACCGGGCCCCGAGATTCCAAAAATTGTAGGGATTACAGTAACAAATGTACGGGCCTGCACATGAGATTGGATAACGATGTCCAACTTTAAACGCGATTTCCCAGAAACTACGTTTTCCAAAACGGCGAACATAAAATCTCGAAAACCGCTCCAACGATTTGAATGAAAATTTACAGGGTGCTGCAGGAAACTATTCCCCTCCATGTATTGGGAGCACATTTTCAATATAAATTCTTAAAAAAAAGATACAAAATATTTTTTCTACAAAAAAAAGAAAAACTCAGAAACATCAACAGAAAAATTGTATTAATTTGTTTGTCAAAATTTTGCTTCGTGCACAAGATGGAGACTGTCTTACAGATTATAAAAATGCTTTTACTTTGTGATTTAGGTGATTCACCTGTCCGGAATCGTGTTCACCATCGAACGGTGAGTCGCGTACACGCTCTCGCATTTATATTTATAACTTTCTTCCCTACAAATACATTTAAAATTTTCTTTTTGCGCATTAAAGTCAACGAAATGACGCTTAAAAATTAAAACAAAAATTATCTCTATATGCATTTGGTACTTCAGAATATGCGTTTGAAGACGGGCCTGATTTTGGGCTGTTGAGGGTAACCTACCCCCTTAACGACGAAAAAGATTCATCTCTCTATCTTATTTCTATGAAAAGTTCTACAGTTTTGACTGAAGAAGTGGAGTTCGTCCCACTGTGCGGCGTTGGGGGAATCGGTAAGGCGGCTGAACAGTACCCTGAGGACCCGCCAGAATCTAGGGTTCGAGTTCCATCGCGGAGGCTCGCTTTTTCCGCCTTGAATAAAAATGATCCCACGGCCGGTTACACCCCGAGACCAATCGTCCGATGAGAAAATCTCGGGCGCCAGGTGAAATCGCATCTCGCAAGCGCCTCACGTTGCAGCTAGACAAACCTAATCGCCCGGCCGCGGCACAGGAACCGACGTCATAACGGGCAGTAAAGAAGGCCATACGTGGCTCGACGTCGCCCTCCTTTCGCCCCGGCCCGACGGAATCGTTCGAGATTCCACGAGATCCTAGGAAATCGCGCGCAATATCCGCCCTGCCAGCGCCCACCCCTCCGCAATCTCCATTATCGCGCGCTGCGTCGCGGGGCGAATCTTCGCGGAGGAGGGTGAAAGCTTCGGGGACGGTGGTCTCGGTCTAAGCCAGAAAATAACTCGATAATCTCCACGTTGCCCGCGCGCAACGGCTCGCAATTTTAATGGTCACCGAGAGCGAGCCGCTGAATTGCCGTCGTATTACGAGGGCCAGCTTTTTCAGGGAATAAATGGATGGTAACGAGCGCTCGACACCCTTCCTGCTTCGCCCCCTCGCTCCACGGGAATGGCAGAATCAGCGAGGAAAGTATTACGCGCTGCACACGCGGGGAAGATGGCCGCGCGTCACGCGCGACGAATTTCCGCGCTGGCCTACTTCGAATTCGCAAATTGCCTCGACCGCGCTGGACCACCAACTTTTCCTACCCTCTCTCTCTCTCTCTTTTTTTTCGTCATTGCCACGAAGCCAGCGGCGGCTGTTTCGCCGTGTCTTTCTTTCTGTTCGGGAATAAAGCCCGCTGCTCGAAATTTGTAACGGATCGAGCAGTGTGCCAGCCACGATGAAACTCGCTCGTGATGTACAGAGGATATCGGGCTGGGGAATGAGTAGGTACTCTGGTTTTAACCCCTTGACGGATTTCTTTGTTCCTTTGCCGAACTTCTGGCACAATTTTAGTGGACAGGTTTTATTTTTGCTTAAGAAGAATTGAAGGACCTGGGTAATACCTATTTTAAGTGTCTAGAGTGTTTTTCGGTGGTTCATTTCGCGCTTTTAAAACCAACGCTTTCTTTTTCTTTCTGCTTTTGTTGCCTCTACTATATTGTCCTTTCCTAAAGTAACCGAATGTGAGACCCATTTCTTAAAAACATCATAACTCTTGACTGAGAACACTTTTATTAAAATTCGATACACGTTTGAAAAGTAGAATATGTATTCTGCAGCAACCTACTGGAAAGTACTATAACAAAAATTCGGTTTCTTCGTAATAAGATAAAAAGAAAGTCATTCAAATACGCAGATAAAAAAATGGGTTCCTAATACGAGACCTACTTTGTTTTTTCCTGAAATATATTTTTTCTTTATTTTTTACGTCCAAGAGTTCTGTAGCGGAGATAAGCAAGGGTTTCGTATTAGGAGAGGTCGTCGTATTCGGCTTCTTCACCCTACTTGTATTCCTAACTGGTTTCTCACCACATATGTGTTAAATAAATAAATAAATTCGGTTAGCGAGGGATCGACGAATGAAATTTCGACTTTCGAAATGGTCCAGAAATTTGATAAATTCCAAAGTCAGTGTATCGTAACATGAAATATCCGCCCAGCAAAGGAAAGTTCGCGAGAATCGAATAAATTGATAGTCAAACGACCACTCACTTCGTACTCCGATTGGGATATTTGATTCTGACCAGGATGCTGGAAGTTGTAGATCCAAAATCGGAAGTAACCAACTCGACAGTAAAAGCTACCTCGACTATACCATGTAATATCCGCGCTTCCTACGATCTCGCGAATAAATGAGACATTACGTTCGAGCATCCCCCGTCATTGTGTCCTCAAAAAGCCATAAAAGACGCTGGGCGATTCACGAGCTACTTAAAGCCCGCGGTAAAAAGCATCCGATAAATATTCTCCGATGGTCCGACGACGAAAAACTACCAGCTTCCAAGTGCAGCCCCGAAGGGAGGGTGCTTAACGACGAGGGAAAAAGGGCGCTGCACCCTTAATTCCGCGGCAACCTTCGCGAGCGTTTCTTTACCTCCTACGACCACTCCGAGCACGCTTATACACGCGGCGTTTTTATCGCGTTTTAGTTCACGTTTTTACCCCTCGTTCCGCACCGAGGAGATTGATTCAAAGTTTACAGGGGAGGAGGGGGGTGGTACGTAGAAAACCTGCGTTGGGAACCTCTCCCGCTGGAAATATCGTTAATCTCGTTGTGACTAATCGATTCTTTTTTCCCTTCAAATTCCAAACACTGTGGAGAATTTCGTCGGGCCATGTTGGAGGTAATGGTATCCAAAGTTTCCCCGCTAATTCAATTTTCTGCTGGTTTCCATTGGTTAGAAGACTCTTAAATGGATAGTTTTGATAGAGGATTTTAGGGGTTAGCCACCTTTGAAACAGTGATGGGTAAAAATTGTTATTCACGTATAATTTCGAATAACGAATAAAAGTTAAAAAAAATTATTCGTCATAAGTAAAGTTAACTCGAATTATCGAACGAATGCCAAACAATTTGTTTACCTTTTATTCATTATTCGAAATTTTATTCAAATAAATTTTGCCCATCTCTGCTGTGAGGCTTCAAAAAATCGATTCTTTTTTTCGTCTTAAATGGTACCTTATAGTCCCAAAAATGAAATGACACTGGTTAAATTAACCATTTTGTTTCCAGAAAATTAAAACAATTTTTTTTATGTACTTCAAGGCCTTAAAACACATTCTTCATTTATCTTATTAGTTCGCCACAAAACATCTGAAATTTACGTATGAGTTTCAGACCCAAAGGTGGTCTAACCCCTTAGAACGTCTTGTGCTTAAGTTTCTGATGAATTCTTAGGAGCTTCTCGAAGGCACTCAAATTTCCTCCACGAGTGCGGTTGATATATGATTTTTTTATAGAACCCACCGCTAATTCAATTTCAGTTTCCTGCTCATTTCGATTGATTTCCAGCTTCGTGAATTTTTAATAGAAGAACTAAGACGTCTTGTACTCAGCCACTGATGGATTCTGAGGGGTTTCTGTGATTCGAGAGGCGCGTACGCAGAAGCTTGGATACTTGGCAAGTTCTGCAGTGTTATTAATTCGAGGGAAGGAGGCACAGCGTGCGTTTGAAGAGGATCACGACGCGTGTCCAAGGCTCGTGAAAGGAGCGTTTTCACCTGGGCAAGATGTGTTCGGTGTCTGCGTGGTTATTTTGGCGGCTCGCCAATCGAACTCAAGAACCAGACGAGTGTTTACCGAACGTTTATCCGCCTTCGTTATTCGCACTCCTCTTTCACCCTATCCTTTCCCCCTATCTCCTCATTTTCGTCACCTTCGCGCCGTCGCTTCTTCCGACGATCATCCACCACGATCCATCCAGTGATCGGTTTCACAAAGCCACGAAGAGCGAACGAGTTACGGCATCGAGATTATTAACCAAGCTCCCTCCTTCTTTAATCATTCATTTCCTGGATAATTTCAAGCTGTGCATGAAAACTGATAAAGGAGCCAAGCATGGCACTAGAACTGGGACTTCTCCTGAGATATAATGGAGGATATAGGATCTCGAACCATATAATTCAGTTGAATCGCATTTCCCTCCACCCGATGCCCCTTTCTCAGCATTTCCTCCATCAGAATTCGACAGTAGCCCAATCTCGCTCCAAGACATACCGCGACCCCCGTTCTGCCTCCACCATTCAGACTCCAGCACGTACCACGCCTACGATCTGTCCCCCATCGACCACCGAGAGGACGGAGATGAATATTCCACTGGAAATCCGCCGCGAAAATCCGCCCCGCGTCCCTTAGACCTTCAGGATTTTCCAGCCGGAACGACCTTCCCGTATCCTGGTATCAGCCCTCTATCGCTCCATCATCCCCCTTCCTTCGATCGAATCCCCGAGATCCTTAAATAACGGGGTTGGCTTACGCCAGACAACAAATAGGGGATGAAACTCGAGAAGCAGCAAGCATGTTTGCGGTCCGCGAAAGAGTCGCTATCAGAACAGTTCGACGCTGAGGGGAGCCGAAATATCGAGCGGGCTTTAGCCGTTTTTATTGCCCGCTGCCAAAAATACATCGCACAAGAATTCAATTATCCACTAAATAAATCTGTTCAAACGCGTTGCCGTTCCTGCACAGTAATTAGCGGTAAGAGCGCGCTGCCAGTTATTGGAGTATCCTGTTCATTGGAATAAATAGATAAAGATGAAGATAATAGCCAGCGCGATGGCTGGTCCGCGGCTTCAATACATCGCCGACGCGTTTTCCAATCACCCCCTGTTTTCCCTCCCGTTACTCGATTTATCCCCGGTCGGCTCGCTCGATTCGACCGTTTATCGCGAGTTTAACGGGGAATCAGGTATCCTTTATTGCGCGTATTTCTGACATTTGCATGCCTCGTTCCGGGGAGAGAATCACCGCTCTAAAGCACGCACGCTTTCTCGCTCCCTGTCTCACCCTCCAACCCTTCCGTCCCTCATCCTGCGGCGATGTCTGGCCGACTCTACCACCGTGGCGGGGCAGCCCCATAAATCCTTGGAGGCGGGTTATCGAGAGGAAATAACGGCGCGAATCCCGCTGGCGTGCAATTTTAGAATTGTGACCGCGATAGCGCGACGCGCTGCGGTCCTCCATTTCCGGGCTCGCCATTCCGTTGCCCTTAAACGATCATCGCGGCCCTTTCTCCCTGCCGTTGCAATCGACGCTTTAAATGCTCCACGATATTACCAATTACTTCGTAGCATAAAGGCTTCATGGGGATCCAGAGTGATTTTCCTTAGGTTGCTCTTCACGTTAAAATATAAAGTCGGTTGGTAAACGAGGCTGCGATCGAATCCACTGACAAGCAGCCAGAGTCTAGGGTAACTCGAAGCAGGGGTGAACACACCAATGGACAAAATCGAAATTCAAAGCTCGCGCCTGCCACCTACCCTCTCGCCACCTCGTTATGGGTCCTCGGTGGATTGTTCCGCGAAGCGTTATTTTTTTTTCGAAACGACCTCGCTTGTTCCCGTTTCGCGGGCGATAAAAATGCAAAACGGGAGACGCGGGCAAACAGGACCCCCGGGGGAGGAATCGAAGCCTCTATCGATGCTTCGGTCGAGGAAAACAATCCACTTTGCGAATTAGAGGAGCTGGGAAATTGGGGGGAGGAACTGCGGAATTGGCGGCGTCGATGAATAGGGGGCTCCCCGGGGGATGGGGAAATTTTCCGCATTCGGAGGAGCGTGTGTTTTTCCACGAAGCGAATCGAAGCGGCGGAAATCCATGCGACGAGCGTGAGCGGTGCAACGTTGCAATGTGCAGCTACAGGAGTAGCCATGCGTAATTTGTACGGTGCTAGAGAGGAATTAAGAGGTGGAGGAATAGAGGACGCTGCCAGTTTGAAAAGTGAGACAATGCGAGAGAATTGGGGGTCCTATCGATTGGGGAAGAGAATCAAGAATCCGGAGGTATCCACGGTTCGAAAAGAGGAACAATGGCCAAGATAGGGCGAGAAGAACATTGACGAGTCGATGCTAAGAGGGGGAGCAGTGAAACTAGAGCTTTCACGCCTCGGTCCTTTTTATTTTCCTCGAGATACGACCACTCCCCTCTTATCGACTTTCAAACATAAAGGAGAACGCTAGTTTGGCCGGATTACCAGGAGAGGAAACGAGGGAAATAAGATTCGCTGGCTAACTTTTATTTATTTCGCTCTTAACAGAGCAAGTGGGGGAATAATCGAAGAAAAGCATCGTGCTTTTCTCTGTCTCGAAGCAGTGTTAAGCCTCGTGGCCACTAGCAATAAACTTGCGAGATTTATTGCGCAAGAAACTTGCGCGAGCGTTTACATTACAGCAATTTTTTTACGCAAGTTCTTGCCTGCAAGTAGTTGCGAGAAAAATCTTGCGGACGATATGTCCCGCCTGTCTACACTGCAGTGTTACACCTGAGAGTTGGGAGCAAATATTTCTACGTAAAGTATCTACTATAATGTCTAGTGTTGGCTAGAACCGTGATTTGTGAATCACGAGTGATCTGCGATCACTGTGATAAATCACTGTTAGTGATTTTGCACTCCATCCCTAATAATGTCGGACCAACAAACTAGAATTTAGAATTAGTCGGACCAAACATTACTAAAAGTGATACAAAAACGCTGGCGTGCACGCAGATCCGAAACCGAATACTATGGTCCACCTACTTGCATTCTACTCTCGCCAAAAATTTCCAATTCGTTTGGAAGTAAAATCTTTCTCTGTGAGAGAAGATTATCAGGTATCTACGCTATGACAGAATTCACTTGCTGAGACCAACTGTCGCAAGTAATCAGAACTTGCTAGACTTACTCTCAGGCGTGTTTACACAATGCTGACAACGACTCTCGCAATAAATGTCGCAAGTTTATTGCTAGTGGCTACGAGGCTTTAAGAAACCCTGGTAAAAAGAGGAGTTCTATTCACCGAATTAAACTAAATATCAAGCTTGAACAACTACCAACCCCTTCTGAAACAAAGTAACTCCCAAGCAGACACTGGTTCCCATTCCCTAAAGAAGAGCTCATGTAACACAAATAACCCAAAGAAACCTCCCTTCACAGAAGCGCAGCGCCGAAATTAGCATAGCCGCGACCAAACTCGCCCAATAAATCCTGATCGAACGCATTCCCCAGCCGTGAGCTGGAGAAGCAAAAGCTATTAGAGCTGGGCCCGCGCGAGGCCGCGCCGAGGTCCGTGAGCCGCGTAAATTAATATGCCGGATGAAAATTCATGGGGCCTAGAGGCGAGCGTCGCTCCTCGTCGTCGATCCTTTTCCATTAATATCCAGGCGGGGAACGCGGGCGTCCCGGCGCTGGCGGCTGTTTGTCCAGCTTTCAAAATGCGTTTGAAAAGTAACGCGTTAGAAGGCCGCTAGAGAAATCCTCGAGGCACCTGTTGATCCTTCTCGTTAAAGTTTGAAGGAACCGACCTGGACTAGGCCTGGACACGCGAGCTGGGATCCAGCCGGCGCTGACACAGGAAAAGAACCGGGGACGTTATTACCCCGCGCGCAAACACATGAATATACATCGAGCCTCCGCGTTAAGTCTCCTCTCCCGTTGCCCACCACCAACAGGGCGCAGCTCGGCCGATGGAGAGCAGAACGGATGCTCGCGAATATTCCACTCTAATTGGTCGAACGCCGACGGGGAACATTTCTACAGATTTGCATACCCGACTTCGTAGCGGCGGTTTTAATTAGAACGCATTTCAGCGGGCCCGGGTGCTTCTCTCATTTTTTTCCCCCCATTGTTCTCCGTCAATTTTTCACGCTCCTTCGATTCCAAGACGAGCACGAATGTATTTGGTTTCGGCTGAAAAATATTTACGCGGAGCGACGGGCGCGTTTTGTTTCCCGTAGGCCGCGATACCTACCCCTGTGTTTTTTCGTCGACCGCGTACCCTCCGCCTCTTTCAACCACCCTGCCGGTTTTATCGAAAAATACGGGAAAGGAGAAACAGAGCGTGACAAACGGCAGCGAAGCCTTTCCGCGAATTTTCCCGACCTTTACAGGCTGATTCGGGAATTGCACGAGGTATTTCATTGCATCCGCTAAGCGGTAATCCCTTTAACGAGAAGAGAAACATCCAGTTCCCAGTTCATTCGCAGAACGTCGTCGCGTGTGCAGTCTGTGCCAGTAACTTCACCGGGTCGAAAGTACCGAGACCCTGCCACATCTTTGCCGTCCTTTATACTCCCGCGAGAAGCATTGCTCTTTCGCTGTACTATTCCATTAGCACGGCGTGCCCTTCCGCGCTCCGAAATAGATAATATCGACGGCGCTGACCTTCCCATTCGAGACTTTATCAACTTTCGCTGCCAATAAAACACTCACCGTAATCCACCGCGCTCTGCCGTTTAACGTTACTTTAAACGGCCATAAATAATTGCGGCGGTTCAACGGACCGGTGGGGGGTGGTCGCGGGGAATACCAGCGCGCGAACTCCAGCGACTGGTGTCGCGCCTGGGTCTCTGATAAATTCGCGTCGGCGGTGGCGTTTGCGTTTGAGCAGGCGAAACAATTTAACGGGGCGCGATTAAAATCGTCAAAGGTCGACGCGCGGCCCGCAAGCGAAAATCCACGCGCTAGAGAGAAACACCGTCGAAAGTTGAACGGAGAGTGCACGGGGGCCAGGAGTGGGCCAGATAAATCACAATAATTAACAAGGAAAACGCGGAAACGCCGCCTAAGGCGAATGTCCCAATTTCTGCTGATTTAAGAGGTAACTCGTCATAAAGAAGGTGCAAAAAATTTGTTTGTGATCAAAATTTGCAGAGTAATTGATTAATTATTTAATAGTAAATCAAGCAATTCAAAAACTATTTAAAAAAGATGTTTCAAGATGTTTAACTATTAGTAATTTGTAATTAAATATGTTCTAATAACGCATATAATAATAAGAGAAATACGAAATGAGCAGAAATGGGGACATGAGCAGAAATCGGGACATTCACCTTATTCCGATTCCATCGGCGAAACGCATTTGCCCGGACACTCGGCCCGCGATCCGCGCAATAATGGACCGTCATTATCCTTTAATGAACCTTATACGCTCCCCCGGTCCGCGCATCCTTCCCCCAATCGTCGTCGAACTTAGTTAATCAGCGAAACATTGTCGCCTGTCCTCCCAGTAAACTCCGCCGTGTTCATCAATTACTGAGTTCCATCCGACACGGAGGCATTCCAGAGTTTTTCATCAAACTTTCGACCAGGGACCGGCGAAGAACGAAGGGGGGGAATTGAACGGGAAGACAGGTTCGTCGCGTCGCGGTGGAAAAGGAAATTATTATGTCACGAGCGACTCCGTCGTTTCTTTTCCTCGGGGCACGCAACGTTGTTCCGTCGGTTCGCTTTATCGGGGACATTTTAGCGGAGGAAACACTGCAGCGAGAGGGGTGGCGCTGAGAAAAGCGGGCGCACATGCCTCGGGCGCATGGATGCGGAAAACATTGCGAGTTGCTCGGTTCTGGGGGCGCCTGAAAGGAAAACTGATCCGCGCCTTTCAGAGGGAGCAAGGCTTTCCAGAGCCTGGTGGCTTCTGAAGCACGGCATCGCGCTACATTTAATCACCTTCGAGCGGCCTCATCGAGTCGCTTTCAACTAACCGGAGTGCAGCAAGTATTCTCGGGAGAGAGAGACACCGAGAAAGAGAGAGAGAGAGGGAGGGAGAGAGAAAGAGAGAGAGAGAGGGAGAGAGGGAGAGAGAGAGAGAGAGAGGGAGAGAGAGAGAGAGACGGTGGGTATTCCCCCCTGCAAGCGCTGTTATGAAAATGTAACTCGATTCGCCAGACCGTTTCGCGCGGCATCCTAAATTTCGGCTCGGATTAGGGGAGGATGAAAGCCGACTGGAGGCTTCGGGAGATCTACGCGGCCCAGCCACGGATTTGGCTGGCGCTCGATCGGACGCGACCACCGGCTGCGCGGGCATGTAAGATCAACCTGATTGTCAGCTGTCCGTGCGAAAACGAAACGAAAATACCACTGACATAGATTTCACCAGGCAGAAATAGAGGGGCAGAGCCTGTCTTCCCCGTGAATCAGACGTGGGACACGCGAGCGAGCGAATTTTTCCACCCGGCTCGCGAGCATCGCGGAGTCTCCCCCACCGAATTCGCCCTCCCACGTTCCCGAGGGAACATTAATATTTCCGCCCAGCCTTATGGATCTGTTCCACTCGCGAGCAAAAGTCTCGGATCGTTCCGCGTAATTTTTTCATCGCCCTCGCTGAGAGATCGTTCGAGCGAACCTGCAAGATTAAGCAAGCCGGAGAGTTTCCTGTCGGCTGCAGCTCGAATTTTACAACCACGGATCAGGGGCCTGAATGTTTCAAGCGTCTTGTGGGGTTCTGCTAAGGGAGACGCCGAATTCAGAGACAAATGGTCCGAAAACGACCCTTTGCGTTTTCAGTGTTGCAAGAGAAATTTGGTAGAAGGTCTGTACTTCCGACTCCGCCGCAAGAGGGCATTCGACCGATCCCGCTCTCTCGCAAGTTCTCGCATCTAGCCATTCGTATCTATTAAGGGGTTATACCTAGTCAGGCGGCCGAAAAGAGGCGAATGTTTGTGAATTTTTTATGAAAAAGCGGAAGCATATATTCTTACAGAACATTTTGCGCTTAAAAGAGCAACGTTTAAAGAACATATGATAATATTTTCGCAGTTAACGTCCTTGTAGATTTTGGGGTATTACTGGAAGCCATTTTTATACCTGACACAAAAACAACATTCTTTTACGCTATTAAGGGGTAATATACACTTAATTGTGTGAAATAATGTTGCAAATATGGGCCAGTTTTTTATATACACGCGTCTTTTAGTTTAGGGAACAAAAACAGACTTGTGGAGAGCAACAAAGTATACATAAAAAATTCTCATGAGACAAAACGCAACCGTCCTTTTCTCTTCTTCGTTCTACCTACGAACCATTCCACAACCCCCGCCAAATATTAAATAAGAGGATCTTTTAATTGCACGGCTTCGGTCCTCGTTTCATTAAGCTGCATTCGCTTCGTTTGGGCGAGAGTTAATAAATAGCGCGCAGAAACCCTGCCAGACTGGCGACTTCTTCAACCCCTGAGTGTAAAATACACTGCAGCGAATCTGTATGCGAAACGAAGTGAAACAAAGGTACCCAACGTCTCCAGAAGCCCTACAAGCTGGCTGATTCCAATGGAAGAAAGGGGGAGAGACGCGAATAGGGCCGGGAATTTTAATCCACGAAGAAAAACAAATTTCGTCCGCGAAACAGCAGGACGTTTTCAAGAAATTAAAGGCAAACAGAAATGTTCTCTCGTCGGTGGGTGTGCAGGAGGTCGGACGGTTGTTCGAGATCGGTTGCTTTAATTCGTCGCAAAGCAGAAAGACTGGGTTTACAGTGGGAGCGACGTGACGGGAGAAGGAAACGGGAGGAATTGTCGGTGGGCTTTTCTGCCGCGGATATTTAGAGAAAGCGGGGAGGCCCTTCGAGGTGAAAAAGGTCGACAGCGACGTCCGTTAAAAATATCACTAGAGACTGGTGCTTGTTCAAGCTTCGGGCGGTTTACACGGAGCCAATTACTTTCGCGGAAGCGTCCTTAAGTCGTATTCCGTCGCGTATTTGCTGGGAATATCTGCTACCCTACCCCTTTAATTCCTCCCTTAAGGTATCCAGCCATTATATTCGACTGAATTCGAAACAATGGATAGAAAGCATGAGTACCTTGAAATTTCTTCAGAGTAGGTACTTCAGATAAAAAGATCGAGTTTACTACAAACCCACTCGGTTCAAAATACGATTCGTTCGCAATGAGGATAACTTTAGATCTACCCAGGATTTCGCTTCACACCCGGCAGTTGCGGTAGCAGAGGCCAACCGGAATGTAATCGCACGAATCTACGAATAAGAAGCTGAAGATAAACTCACCCTAAGGTAGTCATAGTAACGATGGTGTACCAGAAGGCGGCAGGGATCGAGGTGAAGTTCGTCCCGTCTACGTTCTTCTCCGCGTAGAACATGACGGTGGCGAATATGATGATGGCCATGGCCAGGGAGAACACGAGGAAGCCGAGCTCGGACGCGCACGACTTGAGCGTGTAACCGAGGATACGGAGGCCCTGCGAGTGCCTGGAGAACTTGAAGATCCGGAACACACGGAAGACGCGCAACGTGACGAACGCGCCGGACACGTCGTCGTTGTCGGTGATACCGAGGCCGATGTAGTACGGCAGGATGGCGACCACGTCGATGATGGACATGACCGAGCGGGCGAACTTGCAACGGGACGGTGCGGCGAACAGCCTCAACAGATACTCGGCGGTGAATATCATCACGCACGCTGTGTCCAGACAGAAGAACACGATCTTGTAACGCTCGCCGCATGAAAGCGTGCCGGCGCGTCCCGGCCGATTACCGCACGGCACGGTCTCGACCACATTCGCCAGCACGCTCACGGCAATGAAGAAGCCGGTCACGTAGTAGAAGACCAGGGCGGCCGTGGATATGTGAGGATTCTGGAAAGCCCGCCACATCTTCTGCCTGATGTCCAGCAGCTGCTGCAGATTCTGGTCGCCGTTCTCGCTCAGCTTGTCGTCCATCAGCCGCTCGGCGTTCTCCCGCTTGCGGTCGCGGTAATCCTCGTAGCAGCAATCGCCGATCACGTCCGGCAGTATGCCGAAGAACGCCAGCTCCTCGTCGTAGCTGGTCAGGCATTCGTGCTTCGGATAGTGTAGCTTCCCGGTTCTGTAATAGTTCAATATGTGACGAAAGATGTCTGGATCACGGTCGAAGAAGTACTCCTTGCTCTCCTCGTCGTAGAAGAACTCTCGCTCGTTCGAGCCGAGAAGAGTGTCCGGATACTTCTCGAGGGTGTTCCGCCATGTCTCGAACCGCCGACCGCTCACGTTTATCAGCAGCTTCTCGTCGTCCGCCTTGCGGCGATCCTTGGGGATCGGCGGCGGGGGCAGCGGATGAGTAGCGATCGGCACCCAGCCGATCGCCGCCGCGCGAGCGAACGGCAGCCACGCTGCCACCGAGGCCATCCTCGATGGTCGAATACTTTGCCCGACTCACCCAATTTTTCCACCGTTCTTGCCACTCCGTGTCAACCCCTTCGCCCCCCCTTCACCCTTCCCCTACACCCCCCTTCCACTACCTCTTCCTCCTTCAACCTTCTCGGTCCACCGGTGATCCTATTGGCCGTTGATAAACACCTTCGACGCGCTGGCTATAACGAGGCGGCTTCGCGCGGTACCTTTGCGGTTTCACGAGTGACCGGCTAATGTGTTTTGGTAAATGACAAATGTAACCCTGCCTCGGTTCCTGGAATCCGTTGTCGTGGAGCACGAGTGTACACCTATTTACACTTTTAATCCTCCTGCACCGTTCGCGAATGAACAAGCGGATGGACCCGGAACACAGCCGCTGCAACGCACACCAGGGTGCCCCGGTGCGACGAGAAGCATGCACGATTAAGTCCCAAGGACAGTCTCTGTTAGCGAGGCTGAGTCTTCTCGTGGCCTGTCGCCATTCGACCGTTGCCGTATTAGCTGATCGTGCAGAGGCAGAGACAGCGTTCCCACCAGCAACGCGTCCGCGACCACGACCACGACCACGGCCACGACGTCGGCGACGACACCGCGACCCTAGCACCGAGCACGACCACCAAGTCCGTCATCGTACCACGGCATTCCTTCGCTGTTGTCCACCCGTTCGCGCTACACGACCCGCGGCATTCACCAGCAGCGTCTCGAGCCGAAGGAACGCGAGCACCGCGGCATCCAATCGCCTCCTGGCACCGTGCCTTCCACCATCATCGATACACGCTGCTCCTCTCCTCGTTCCTCAGTCCCGCCGTCACGTCCGGAACGCTATCTAGCCCCCTAGACCCTCCGCCTGCTCCTCCTTTTCCTCTGTCTCACGAACAACCACGATCTTCCAGGTCCCGGCTACATCCTCGGGCACGCTCGAAAGGAGCGTCTCGCCCGTTCAGACGGCGATTCCCCGCGTCGCGCGAGACGACGGCACCAGCAGCATTCTCGCTTCTTCCCCGGCGACGACTTACGATGCGCGACGCTTTAATTAATTCCAGAAGAGGATCCACGCTGGTTCTCCTCTCCTCGTCAATTAATCCCCGTCGACTGGACCATCGTTTGCTTGTCTCTCGCGGAACAGAGCCGGACTGCACACCTCGATGCTCCTGAAGCGTCTGCTCCACAGGTCTCCGTCGAGGACAGCCAGCATCCGTCAGAGAAGGCGACGTACGCGATCCCTTAGGCAAAAGCTCTCCGCACGAATCCAACGGCTATCCGCGGCTCCCCGTGGCGTGCTCCGCGTGAACGGTTCGCGAGCGGCTCTCGATCGTCTTCCGAAATGTGACTGAGTCAGCCAGCGTGTGGACGGCACGCGCGAGCTTTTTTTACCCGCTCGCCGATCACAGCAGGCTAGGGCCACGCTGACTCCATCCGTGACACGTCAGAGCGGGCAGGCACGCGAGTTAAAAGCTTCCACCGGCCGCGCAGATGTTTCCCTCTCGGCGCTGCTCCCGCGATAGACGGGCACGTCGCATGCGTGTCACGAAGGCGGCTTCCCCGTCACACCGCGTAGGAGAGTCCAACACCTTCGAGCAGCTTCCTCGAGTCACTGGGAGCCGCGGGATCCTTGCTCCGCCGTCTCCCTGCACGATCTCCGTCGCGGCTCGAACGCTTCGGCGTGTCCGCGCGCCTCCGCGGTCATATCTCTTGGACCACGCCGTCGAAAAACCCGGGAAACAGCTAGCTTTCTCTGGCTACCAATCTTTCACCTGCTCCCTCGCTCGGCTATCCTCCGCTGCCTTCTATTCTGTTTACAAGGACGGTCCCCGAGGCGCGCGATCCTCGACTCGCTCCTGGATGGGTTTCATCGTGCGATCCTCGAGCGACCTGAGTGCCTGGGATCCGCGACCTGACGGTTGATCCACAGCGATCGCGGTCGATACCGAGGGACAGGATATATCGCGATCTCCTCGTGGACAGGCGAGGCGCGACGCGGGCTGCGTGAACGCGGAAGCGGGTAGCACCCGTATCTCGATACAGAGGGTGAGCGTGGTCGCGTGCGACTGGTGGACGTGACAGGCGTGTGCGCGTCGGCGGCACGGCGCTCTCTCGCGTAAAGCTAGGCGGGTGCTGGACGCGCGAGCTTCGGCTGGCGTAGCCCCCGCTCGGTTGGCGACTCGCGACTGAGCTTCGCTGCGGTATCGGTCTCGGTCTTGGTCTCGCAGCTGGCTAGCTCGCTAGCGCGGTAGCGAGGTGGCCGGCACCTCCTCCGGAAGGGAAGCGTGCTGGCTGCTCTCGAGCCTCGAGCGTCGAGCATCGAGCCGCCGTCGCCGCCGCCGGAGCAAGCAGCCGCGACGCAGCGCCGAGCGAACGGTCACCTAGCCAAGGTCCAAATTGATTTTTACGTCGTGGCGTCGGTGGCGACGCACCGCGGCGTCCCGACGCGACGGCGAACCGCTTCCCCGTTGCCCGGGCAACCCTCCACCTTCGTGACGTCATATGCCTCCACTCCCGTTTCGCCACCCTCCGGCCCGGCGAATCTCCTCTCTCTCTCTCGGCTCTTCGTCCTCTCGCGCCGAGGCTGATCGCAACCTGGACCACTTTTCCGACGGGATCGTCGAGGCCTGAAACGTGGCGGATCAGCATCCACGGTTTCAGAAGGACTTGGAAATGTTTGCTTGCTGTCTGATGGGGATGAAGGAGCCGGTACCGAGCGAGGGTAGTGGTCCTGTACTGCTGGCACTAGTTGAGTCTTCTAGACTTCGCAGAAGTATTATACAATGCTGGCGAGAGTATCCTTGAAGGAGCTTCGATGGTGATTTAAGAAATGATTTAGATAAAACGTCACTGCTTTCGCGTGGGACACTTTCATCACCACGCAACCCCCATCGTCGCAACGTTGTGGCAAGCACAGTCGATAAATGACGCTCCATTTGTTCCCCAAACTGGCCGAGCTATTATCCCACGGGAAGCCTGAGCATGGGGCCATTTTTCCATAGCCAGGGTTACGAGTACCCGTAAATTCCAAGCGAAGTCTATCAGACGACTTGGAAACCTAATATCCGAAGTCATTTTTTAAGCACAGAGGTAACCATTAGCGGCCGACGCACAGTGGTACGTAATGACATTTTTTTCTTCAATTCACCCTACAGGTCATAATTTTTCAGAAAACTTGACGATGTTTTTTTTTCAAATTCTTCGCAATTAAATTCTCTATCGATCTGTCTGGCCGAAATTTTCAATTTCGTTGCTGATTTTTTTATATTTAGCGAATTATGCAGCACTTTTCGAAGATCAGTATCTGTGGGCTTTTTTGGCCGCCTGTTCCGAAAATCTGACTTTAAATTCGGAACAGGTGGCCAAAAAATCCCACAGATACTGATCTTCGAAAAGTGCCGTATAATTCGCTAAATATAAAAAAATCAGCAACGAAATTCAAAATTTCGGCCGGACAGATCGATAGAGAATTTAATTGCGAAGAATTTAAAAGAAAACATCGTCAAGTTTTCTGAAAAAATACGACCTGTATGGTGATTTGAACAAAAAATGTCATTACGTACCACTGTGCGACGGTCTACCCGTGCTCTTGAATTTGGAAAATACTCGCCCGCAGAAAACGCTCGTCCAGGTCGCGACCCTTCGCCGGTATTCGCGACGCCTCCCTCTTCCCTCCTTCTCTCCAATATCCACGCGCCTCTCTCCTCGCTTCGCCACTTTCCCTTCGTTAAACTCCGGGATATTTATTTATTCGTCCACCCAACAGCAAAGCTCCTCGTCGTCCAGCCTCCCCTCCCGTTCGTTTAGCGCGGCGCGTGGAAATTGGGGATGCACGGCCGCCCGTCAAGCTTTTCGCTTTGCGCCGGCGGGCTCCCCCGCTTCCCTTTCATTGAATTAAAATGTAGGTTTATGGGGCTGTGCGCACCGAGGCCTCGCTCGCCCAACAGCGTCCAATTATTCAGCGATTTTAATTTGGAGCGAACCGTTCCGCTGTTTCGCCGGCGGTTTATTGAATGCCGCGTCACCCTTTCGCTGGAATCGCACTTGCAAATTGAATCGATCACCAGCCGCGATAGCTGCTCCTTCTCCTCTAACATTCCATTCTGATCCTCTTTTTACACCACTTCAAGTGATCGTGTGTAAAAAGAGTTCCTTTAGCGCGCGATAACATACAATCCATGCACCATATCGAACTGGAAGCATCCACCGATACTATCATACTTAGCCCTGATTAATTAAACGTCTCCGAAGTGTGTGTCTCTCCAGAGACAACACGGACCATCTTCCCACTCCGCTCTGCGGTGTTCCGAAATTATGAGACGTTAACTCGCGGCAGAAGCTACTCCGGAACTCCTCCGCGGTTCGCAAGAAATGTCCCCCTCGCTAATCGTCGCGAACGCAGGTATTTGCATTTCCGGGTCAGGCTTGTTATCGCGTACCCGCGTCTGGGCGAGATCATTCGCGGGGGGGGATTATTCACGCGTTGCTTGACTTCCGCGGGAATATTCCAGGACGCTCGACGAGTCAAAGGGAATGGCAAGGAGGGCACGGAAGCTGCCGCGTTTCGGGTTTCCCTCCGGTGAATTAATTCGCCGGTGGACTCGCGCAGAGGCGGCCGCTCAAAGGCGAATAAAAGCTCCTTCTCCGCGAAGAATCCAAGGAGCGGCGACGCGAATTCGGTCGATGGTAAAAATCGTGGCAGTGGAGAAAGGAGAGGGAGGAGAAGGGTTGACTCTCGAGCATTTCGCCGGGGAGGAAGGTGGACAGCGGATTAGGGGGTTGGGAACGGCGATGACAAGGCGGGACAGAATAAGAAGAAAAGAGGTCTGGGTTAGGTAAAAAGAAGAGAGCGCTGCTGCTTCCTCTGGAAGGGACTCGAAGCCGTGGAGGCCCGTCTGAGCTGCAAACGGGAAACGAGCAAAAAGTGTATCAGCGAGAGGAGAAACGGAGCGCTGCTTCTTGAGGGGAAACGGAAGAAACATGGGCGTGTGGTGCATAGCCGACTCGGGGCTGCAGGAAATAAGGAGAGAAAAATACTGAAGCGACACGAGGGTGCAAAGGTAACGCGTAATTGGCTGGAGCGTGACAATTCGGTACGCGCTACGCGAAGCTCTTGGAGATGTGCTACATCCAGGGGTGGAGACTTAGAGGGTTGGAAAAGCTTGGGATCAGAGTTTGGGACTTGTTTTGGAGCTAGGTTCGGTATGGGAAAGTGCGATGTTCATCGATGTTTACGAAATATCGATTATGGGGGACCAAACATCGATGTTAACCTTCCTGAACTCGCGTGTTGGTCTCACAGACCGGCGGATACAGAATTCGCTCATTTTTTCAGAAATCATTAATAGGCCCGGTTGATTTTTTATAATACACCCGCGGAATGTAGTTTTAAGTTCAAATTATCGAAGACTGTTTCGGAAGACTACTAAAGAAAGAAATATATATTTTCCAAATTAGTTTGTGCATTTTTTTATTGTATTATAGCCCTGAATAAATATTAAAAATTAATTTTAATGAACTATACAGAATGAATATCATATCTTCAACGCGTAAAACACGGTCTCACAGACCGACGCGAGTCATTGTGCAATGAAAAATCACGCGAGTTCAGGAAGGTTAAGCTAATTTCCGAACGCACAATCGAACGAAAGGTATTTAGAAAAGATCTTAGGACGGCCTAAAAAGTTACCGAAAGTAGTAGCTTCTTTGTCGACCCCAAAAATATGTCGTCAGTTCGCTATATTCGCCGCAGAGCAAGAAGGAAGCGTGCCCTTTGGTCAGCCAAAGCTAAATGTCTCCTAAGTCCAATACATTCAAACTTAATATAAAATTTCGCGAATCCCGCGACGCGTTAGTATTACACGTCGTAAGAGATTCAGAGCAGCAGGGATGGTGCTCGCGCGGCATTTACAATGCGAAAAAGAAGACGAAATAGTGACCAAGGTCTGCGCGATCTTCCCCGGACCACTTTATACGGTCCGAGACAAGGAGTGGTCCAGTGTTCATCGCCGGCAGGTAAATTTGCGCCGCTAATGAAGGCGCGAAAGAGTGCAACCTCAAAACGCAGCCCACACCCTCTCGTGCGAGGTGTAACGTCCGCTCGAGTGCGCCCAAGCTCGCGCTTTCTTTGGTTCCTCGCGAACCCTTTAACCTCCGTTTAATCCTTCCCGTGTTAAATCTCCAGGAAGAAAGAGGATGTGAAACACGTGAACGGAGAAGGAAGACCGATGTTCGAGGAGGAAAGATAAAAGGAATCCGGGAAGATTAGAACGATTGGATAATTCCAGCCCCTTAATTCCTCTCGATCTTCCCCAGGATCAAGGATCAATACGGCTCACCGAGACAGAAGCGAGAAAATGCCGTCGTATCGGAATCTTTCCGCTGGGAAGCTTTTAATCGGATTTCAACTTTCCTCGAAGAACAACCGTCCCCTTTTTCGGCGGAACAGGACGAGCCTTGCTTTCTTCCCGACGGCGGGAGGTCGACAAATCAGATAGCTCCGAGATCGAGCAGCCTTTCACCCTACACCTATTTCGACCAATTTTGTCATCCCCAAATTTGCCACTGTGCGCAGTCGCCCTGCTTGGGCCCTGGAAAGAGCCGGACGCATGAATTTCAATATAAAAATTGCGCGCGACGCGGTGCATCCGTTCACCTCGACGCAGTTGAATTAAAAAGGGAATAACAAGCGCGTGGCCATTAAGCGATCGGGGGAGCGCGTTAATTGAAAAGTTCCTGGCGCCGAAATTAAAGGAACTATTTAGCCAGGCTTTCGGCGGAATTACAGGAGAGGTCGCTTAAAGCCTGCGAGCGGCGTAAAACGAGAGGCTCCTTTCGCGCTGGCCTGAATGTTTCTTTTCAAAGAGCGAATAAAAGGGAAAATGGAAACGACGAGAAGCGAACCGTCGGCCGTCGCTAATTCTATCTCGCCTCGTTTCCAAGGGACGTTTCACAGTTGGAGCCCCCATGTCCTCTCCCCGTGTAAATACCTCGGGGGGTGGGAAGGAGCCGCCTTTCGTCAGTCGCGACTCACTCGCGATTAAAACCCTATCCCTTCGGAACGAGCGCGTCGAAGAGGGAGCGATGGTAAACTGAGAACAGAGTCGCTATGTAGATAGAAGCGCGGAAGGGATGAGCTAAAAAATTATCCTCCACGAGGGGTGAAATTAATCCCGGCGATTATCTCCGTCCTTTCGACGGGAAATGGTTTTTCCGAACGCAGGCCGTTAATACTTTTCGAAACGAGTTTCACCGCCAGCCTTAACTTCCAACGGCGAACACTTTGCGCTCCAACTATGGTAAACATTGCTCGCGAGAGCGACTATTTAAATACTGCCTTTAAAATTACCATGGCTACTGTATTCTTTATGAACGAATTATAATTTACTGGATGGGGTACGAAAGAGCTTGGAATTGGTTATAAATATGTTCCAGAAACGCTCAAGGCGTAAAGGGTTGATGATATAGGGCTACAACGCGTCGACGAATAATACATTCGATAAAAGCGTGTTAATTCGTACGCTGATATTTTTAAAGAAAGTATGGCGATCGGTTCAGCGGAACTTCGTATGGGCGACTAAAATAAAGCCTAATTTCTGCAAAGCTATTTCAAAGAACTTGTTTATTCCGACTTGTTGAAACATTCAGGACGACTTACGAGGGAACAACCCTGCCCAAATTCACTCTCAGGGGGTGTAATTGACCCATGAAAATCCGGTTGTTTTCCGATTTTGTGTTATAACTCGCGAACGGTAAAATAATTTCTTTACCAAATGCTAGATCTAATTAAAAGATGTAACTTTTGTCTTGAAACTTTTTTTCTATCTCTTACAGCTCCCGAGTTATAACACAAAATCGATAGCGACTATTTTCACAAAAAAATACTTATTTTTTTTTATAAAATCAGAATCTAAATTTCGGGTGAAGCTGAGTAATAAAGCTAGCAATATATAAATTAACATTTTTACATTTGCTTTAAGTAGCCTATCATCAGGCCCGTTCTTGGCGGGGGTGTAGAAGGTGCCCCCGCATTTATTATATGTAAAATTTTGACTAATAATAATAATAGTCGAAACTCTTTTGCATAATAATTGTTTAAAACTATGTATATATAGATATAAAAGTAAACACTGCATATCAAATTCTTAATTAAAGAATATTAAATTAATAAGGGCGGCGATATTGTTTTTACACCTGAGCGGCCAAAACCCAGGAACGGCCCTGCTTATCATATGATAAGCATTGCATCTTTTGTGAATGGTCTACAAGTCTCAAAATGCATAAAATTCTTATCCTTTTCCTTCTTTAATACATTTTAATTAGCTGCCAATGTTACCCCTACCCCAGTTTACGGTTCATATTTAAAAAAGTAAAAAAAAAATCCATAAAAAGTAGTCGATATTTGTGGATTCGTGGAGCAGTTCCCGGCGCTCAAAGGTATAAATTGGCAACATCGTCATTGGCGAGTAAGGAGCGAGCAAACGTTGCGCCAGAAAAATAAAAAGGATATTTTGTCGACTCACCAAGAAGGATCGGAAGCTTTTGGGAGCGTCTTGAGGCAGGGATCCGGTTTATGACGACGATTATTCTCCGCGGGATAGGACTCCGGGATCAGTGGTGTAACGAAAACAGAAAAAGGAAGAAGATGAAAGTCAGCCGACAGGCGAGTGTAAATTGAACGCGAAATTAAATTCTGCGGTGCACGCAATCCACGCGATGCTACCCGATCAATTCGCGGAACTGCAAAAAGGAAAAGGAATGAGCAAGCAACCGAGCACAATTGAGGACCTTGCGGCAAGAGGGGTGCAGCTCCATCTTTATCAACTTCGAGTAAAATAGAAAAAAACTGTTTATAAAATTATTGCTTTGACTTAACATTAGAAAGAGAACACAAAATGAAAAGTATATATTTTCACAGAATAAGTAGTAGTCATTGCATCCATAAGTTTTTATTTCTATTTTTGGCGAATTTTTCAAATCTAGAGCATTCGTATTATGGAAAGCTATTCAAAATCTGCAATAAATCGCTCAATTTTTATCGGATTCGCAACAACCGTGCACCAACCGATGTAGAATTGTTCTTACGTATATTACACGTCAGAACTCAAAAACTATCAAAAATGAAGCCGCAGCCCTGTTTCTGCAAGGTCCTGAGTTTACAAAGAATCGATTCGCGAATTTATTAAGGTTTGCAGAGGTTCGTCGAGGACCCGTTTCCGGGACAATGGCGGAGAGTCAGAAGACGGTATCGTTCAAATTGTACATAAAGACGATCTTTATTATTAAATACTTCTTGGACACCGATACTTTTTGTTGCGTTTTTACCACCCTCGTCCTTAAATCGCTCCGCACGCGTTCTCTGCCCGGTCTACTCGGCTCCGACGCTCGCGACGCATCGATAATTCATCGCCCGGCCTTTGCAGGGGCTCGCGATGGATCCTCGAAGGCCGTCGAAGCGATCCTTCTCTCGATCGGCCACATCCGATTGACACAGTTACGCGAATAAATATAAAAAGTGGGAATCCCGCGATCCTATCGTCGTTCCACGCAACCAAACCTCCGCGGCCTGTGCCGGAGCGATCGATCCTCCGCCTCTTCGTACAAAAACGTCCATCGCCGAAAAAACGTGCGCGCCGAGAGGCAGTCTGCTCTCACAAGCCCTTCGAGCGATTCCTCGGGTCGCCTTTGGGTACGCCTCCGTGCACTGTGTGCTTCGAACTCTCGAGATACAGAAATATTCGTTGGCATGGATCTCGCGATACCTACGCGTCGTGCAGGCCGAAAATTAGCGGAGGACGCGGCGGCGCCGGCTGTCAGCTCGAGCTCTCTTTTAGGCAAATGGAAATTTCGGGCAGTCTCTGCCCTTTAGTGTCGCTTCTCGGCTGCAGCCCGCGCCGCGCGCCCCCGTCGCGTGATTACCACCGCGCGCGCAAAGGCTTCACTCGACGCCTCGTAAAATCGCGCGCGCCGTTCTCGCCTTGCATTCGCGACGGCAACTCGAGCGCTCCCCAGCCTTTCGTTAAATATCGTTACTTAAGAAATGTCGAAGTTCAACGCTGGTACAAAATTCGTTAACGTCGCGTTAGAAATCCTATAACCTACGGCTCCTAATGCGCTAGCGTCACTTTGAGCTTATCCTAAGCTTTGTTCGCAGGATAGATCGCGAGCGAAGCTCGTCCAAGATCGTCCGTGCTCCCACTGCGCGCCGGCCTCACGATTCGTCTTTCTTCCCCACCCCTGAACCCGAGGGAAATCCAGCGGATGAACTTGCCACGCTTTCGGGGCCGTTCCCTTTAACGAACCCGAGCTCCAGCGGCACGGGAACACGATCTCTTACAGAAACGAACCTCGTCTCGCGGTAGGCTGGTTCCGATCGCGACAAGGGGGAATGATAAACATTATCACTCGGTCGAGTAAAGCGCGAGTTACTCTAGGAACTTTTCAATAGCCGAAAAGTCCCACTTCGTTCATGTACAATAACTGATGTTACGGTTGGAACGAGATCTAATTGGCGCTCGTAGCTATTCGATGGGCCCGTCTATATGTCTTGTCTGGCTACGTTCTCGTGCAGACTTAGAGGAAAGAGGCGCGGGTTGTGGCTTCCAGCGACCAACTGATCTCGTTTTAACCGCAGCATCGATACAACGAGGACAGACCGTACCCATTTACATGCTCTCTTCGCCTTAATTATGTTCATATCTTTCTATATATATATATAATATTTATATATTTATATGTTCATATTTATATATGTATACTGATTATTTACAGGAATCGTTACATGTATAAACGACGACATTTAGAAACACGCATTTTCGATGAAGATTAGAGTACGCTAGCGAAGGGAGGCGGCTTTGCGAAGCTCGAAACTATTTAATTAACGACTCGTCGCGGCGCTGGCTATACCGACGAAACGGAGGGAAACAGAGAATCGAGGGAAAAAAAATGGGAGACGGAGGGGATAACGGAAAGGCGAAGCGTGCCAGGCCCCCGAGAATTGGCGGGAACGAGAATCCGCGGATTCGTGGCCGGTGAACGAGCACGGGCTTCCAAATCTCTGGCGTGAATTTAGTCTTCCTAAATCTGCGAAACCTTGATGCTCTTGAAATACGCGGGATTCACGGAGGATGTCATTTAGAGCGTCGAGGGGAGGATAGAGGGGATCGATGAAGTTGAAGATTAAAGCACAAAGGGAGCAGGATTGTTACGTGACGCGGAGGGATCTTGAATTAACATTGAAAACGGAACGGTAAAGTTCGTCACTGATATCGAATGCTGGCCGAGAAATATGCGAAGAAAGGCGATAATGAAGAAACAGAAGAGACGTAGCGACAAGCTATGAGGAATTCAAGTGAATCGAACGTCGAGGTGTGTTCTCAGGAAACTGCGCAACTTGAATTCAGTGACAGTGATTCAGCGGGAATCAATGTCATTATTATTTCAGACAGCATTTGTTGATCCGTATCCCAGATCTCACACGTAACATCGACGCCTCTGTGTTCCTATTTAATAACATTATACAATTATGCACGTACGAATGTATAAAATTCTGTGTTTTGTTGTTTCTGTCTCACCCACCGTCTTCTTTCTCGATCCTTTACGACTAAATACGGGAATGTACGATCCGCTGCTCGCCGCAAAGTGTCGCCGCGACACCATTTCGTTTATTCTTCTTCTTTTTTTTTTTTCGTTTTCTACTTTTAGGTTATCGAAATACTCGTTACAACGGCTCTCGTTATATAAATACGACAGTGCAAAATTCGTCGGGGGCGAACTCGTCGGGGCAAAGACGAACGGAAGCGCCATCATCGGTTTCCTTTTAACGCCAAAGGGGTTTTGCCAAGCTCGTCGAATTCGCCAGCGAGGAAACGAAAGTAACGTCAGTCACTCGCGGGAATGTTTCTCGTTACGTTTCGAATTGAAGAGCGAAAGACAAACGAACACAGTTGCTTACAGTGACACCGTTAATCGTCGGATGATTCTTAACCTTTAGAGGGCCGGGATTTTTTCATGGAAATTGTAAATTTTATGTACTTAAAACTTATGCATGTATACCACCAAAATGGCCGGCAAAGTATCCAAATTCTTAGGTGGCCACTGTAATGGCCAGCCAGGCCCTCTGAAGGTTAATCTCAATGTTCCTACCTCTCGACGATCTTTTAACGATCCTTAACTTCGAAAGGTTATACGTTTACGATCGTGACACGTACGCGCGTTATGGCACACTCGCGTAAAATCGTCGCTGCTCGAACGAATTTCGAATCGAATAATATGACCAGACTCGCGACAGCTGCCACAGGTTCACCTCCGACTGAGAATTCTCGCGGTAATCGTCAGAAATTTCAAGTATTCGAGTCTGGACGGAACACCAATGGTGGACTGTGGCTTTCCTCTGGGGAGAGGGGCCGTTTCAGTTCCTTGCTGTTCCGTTTCCATGAATCTGGTCACATTAGGAATCGGACCACATTCCGCATTAATAGACGAAGAGATCTTGATAAAATTAATGGCCACTTTTCGATAGTTACTGCTTTACATACGCCGTTAAACAAGTAACTACATCACAGTTCTGATGGCTCAGGTCTACCGATGCGTCATATCAGACCTGGGCGTTCATGAAATAATGTCACTTGAAATCTTACTTGAAGATAATTCGATAGGTTATCTCAAGTTCTTTAATTCCAAAGCAACTTACCCAGCTCTGTCTCGCATTGCCCGGATTCAACTCTAGGACACTAACCAGAACCATTTATCCTTCTTTGCAAACGCATAAAAAATATATCGCAACAATTTTGCATCGCGATTCGCAACGAGTACAATTGCAATTAAGGACAACGCAGCAGGTACGAGAGAAATGGCGGGAACGTTCGCACGATCGGTTTAACTGCCCTGCGACCGTGGCGCTCAACGGTTCAGCGATAAATAAAGTGAAATAAAGTTTATAAATACCATTTTTATATATAAATACAGACGAGACACGGTACAGAGAACAGTTCGCGGTTAAAAGCACGGATCTTCGTCTATTAGTCAACCCCTTGCAAATAACATTCACCCGCGACGAAGCGGAAATGATCAAGCGGTTTCAGGAAACGTCACGACCATTGTATAATCTCGAAAGTATCGATAGTCGATCCTCGTTATAAACTCCCCGTAGCTTACAATCGTATAATCTTATGTACACGTTCGCTTTTATGAAACCTGAAAAACTGTCTAAGTATTGTTCTTAGCGCGTAGCGATTCGTCTCCACAAATCCGGAAACCTTTGTTATGATTTAGTTTAAGTATTAGAACCGTATCGATATATTCTTACGTATCCCCCCTCGACAATCGCAACGCTAAACTCGCAGCGCGTTATTTTGAAAAATGAAAATGCCATTACACGCAACGCTTGTCGTTCGTTTCTTTCTAAGCCTCTTTCCTCATCCTCTTCTTTTTGTCTCTCTCTTCATTCAGACGGAATGGATATATGGATCGCGCTTATCACGAACGCCAGCCTCGAGCAGCCCCTATTAATTCAAACTGAGTATTATCAAATACTGGTTCGAGAAAGAGATTAATATCAAACTAAATGCAAATTAGAAATACTTTCGAGACTAAGAAACGATAATCGACTGATCCGAGAAATCAGATTACCCCGTACGAATGCTCTTCGAACTTTCTCTTCTTTTTTTTTTTCGTTTTTGATATCGTTGCTATATAAAATGCGCATTGAATCAGTGAAAATTCATTACGTGACGTCCGTTTCAGACTTCTCGTGATAGTGTGCTTAACGCGTTTTTAGAATACGAGTATTCTTCTTTACGAGATCGCCCCACCTCTTTCTCCTCTCGGATCGCTCTCACGCGCACACATCATCATATACACACACGTACAGGTCGCATACGGCAAACAGTTTGTTATCCTACAGAAAGAAACGTTAGAACAGAAGAAAAGAAAATTCGTGATAATAAAGCAACATCGAGTTCACTACGATTATTCCCTATTATCGAATACCGAGTCTTACGTGTCTAAATACATGTTAATAAATACATCGCTCTGATTACATCCAACATAATACATGCATACTGTTATGACACATGGATTGACTTCTTATTAATCGCGTTTATTATCGAGCCTGCAAACAGCCGTGATTAGGACCATCAACCTGCCACTCCGCCAATCACACTTCGCGATGGAACGGGCGCGAGTAAACTTAAAATTAATTTGTTCGGTCTTTTTTCTTTTGCGTCGCGAGAATTATCCTAGCCCGTAGTTCGAACGCAACTACGTTTAAATCATCATGGTATAAACTATAGCGAGACCAATCGTTATTTCGTGACCGTATGGGTTGAACGTTTTAGTCGGATGCACGGAGGCAACACGCATCGCGGAATCAATGTGCAAGCGTGATTGCATTCTTCCTGTTCCTCGTACGAACCTCTGGGCTGTACGACGTGAAATTACGTGGTATCCCACTACACCATTACGATAGCCTCCTCGCCGCAGAACAGGAAGGGATACTGATCGATCATCGTTTGCACGACGTCCTCCAAGTATGGCCTCATCGACTCGAATCTGCCGAGATCGTTAAATTCTATGGGTAATAGCGTAGGCCACCAGCAGATCGCCAGATTTTTACTGTCCATACTGTTTAGTTTACAATTCTCGGCCACTCTAGAACATCAGAACAATTCCATTTGTATCGAGCCGAGCGAAGGGAATTCAAAGAAATTCAGCGTACTTACTTTACAAAATGGTGAAAGATAAATTTCAGTACATCGAAGTTCACCGGGTTCAATTTGTTGAGCATGAAACGTAGGGCCAATAATCTGCAGCTTCGATCTGGAATCAAATCACAACAATTTGTACTGGAGCTTTATCCAATTGATTTACTTTAATCACGTTCGCAGAGTGCTACTTACCCTCCATGTTCATGCATGTTGCGGACATTGGTTTGCTGATACCGCGTGCACCTAATTGAAAGGATAGAAGAGCTTAGCTGACCGTTCTTGAAACAGAGATACGATAGAAATGTTTGATAAAGTACCCGATATGTCCTCGAGCTCGGTCATGCGATCTTTGTCGATCAGCGGCGGTAGCCTCTTTGAAAAGAAGTCTTTTAGAGCGGTTGCAACGGCATTAACTGGTATATCCAATGCGTGTATGTCCACATTTCCATCTACGATAGGTAAACATAAGACTGAGTAATCGGATAAATAGATTATAGCTCGAGGGTTTTAGAAAAGAACTTACCTTCTTCGAATTTCTGAAAGAGAAGTTCAACGTGCGCTCGATTTCCAGGAACCCTATATATACCTTCGGAATCCAATCCCTCGTCCTCGATAAATTGCACGCATTTCTCGAGGAACAGAGGTATTCGATTCGTCTCGCTCTGAGCAAAGTCTTCGATCAAAGGCTGCTGCTGCACTTGACTCAATCCTCCGCCAGACCCTTTAGTCTGCTTTATCTTCTCCTGCTTCTTCTTCTCCCTTTCCTTCTCCTTCTCCGCGTTTTTCTTCAGCTTCTCCTCTTTCTGCCGACGTTTCTCCAGCTTTTCGTCCTCCTTCGCCTTTTGCTTGTCCTTCTTTCTGTTCAATTTATCGCCATCCTTTACCTTGTTTAATATACCGAACTAAAAAGTGACGTCTTTGTGAAAATCCCCGCAACAATTCCTCCGCTCCGATCTCGCGCGCGCTTTACTTACACTAGGAGAATTAATCTCTCGCGGCGACGAAACGTCCAGGCTGGACTCGTCATCTGGAATGTTGCCAAAGGTATTGTCACTCCTGTGCCTCGCTAAAATTATAATAATCTCATGCAATAGCAAATACAGACGAAGGTAACGATTCTATGCAAACCTGCTGCTGTGTCCTGTCTGAACAGTCTTAAAAGGTAATTTAAAAAGGCACACGACCGTTACACGAAGTATATTTCAAGTGCTAGACATACTCTTTTCAGGCAGACATGCAAAGATAGAACCACTTCAACGATATCCGAACCATCAGTTGTACCCCGGTATTCAAAATCGTTTCTACTGACACCGCGTTCCACTTACAGGAAGCGCTGAACATCTCTTGCGTCATATGCTTCATGTTGTACGGGCGTTGCGACGTTGCGGGCAAGTGTTGTTGCGGCAACGAATTCCCAAATCTCTTCCGCAGATTCGCGGCCGCGTGTCTGTATTGTTTCGATCTCGATCTCGAAGTAATGTCTGGATCACTGGACTCGGACGAGTCTGGAGTCTCACTGGATACTAGATGAGAAATAAGAAAAACTTAAACGTCGCCCTTACAGCTGAATATTAGAAATATCACGGCGAATATGTACCTCTTTCAACTGTATTTAGTCGCCAATTTTTATCTTCTTTGACACTGTAACCCAGCTGAATAATACCGTCTCCGCTTCCCATGCTAGCCAAAGACGTTTTTTTACGAATCCTTTTGTGCGTCGCTGGTTTCTTGTTCCCTTTGCCCGAGACGTCGGCTACCCTGTGCCTTTCCAGAGAACTTCGCTCCGAATCAGAGTCGCTGTACGCTGCGGAACAAAGTACACAATTGACGAACACCTATCCGAACAAATTGCGGTTCAGATTTTATCAATTAAATACTCACAGGGTTGGCCCTTCTCGCGTCTATGGCGCAGCTTTGTTTTGTTATTCCCAATGGAGTCTTGTACCAAAGCGTACATATAACCACCGTCATAAGAAGAATATACAACATCCTTCACTTGGGCGTACTCAGAGCCCAGATCTACCAATTCAGGCGTAGCGAGGGGAGCATGGCCCATTGTCATTTTCGGGCCGTGCTCGTCCTTCTCGCCTATGGTCATTTTAGCTATGACGTCCGTTACGTTCGAGAAGTCCTTCAAATTGATCTTTCCGGGTTGCTTCAGAGTTTGGCTGTTCCCTTTCGGCCGCGGCTTCGTTTGGGATATATGGCGTCTACCCGTAGTGAATGCTCTGTGAGGGTAACTATTGGTTACTCCGTCTTGGTGCATAAACGTATCCTTCACCCAACCTGTCACAACAGAACGATGTAAGATAAGATTACCCGCGAGCTGCGCGGGTTTAATCTCGACGTCCTTATCACGACTGAACTAACCGGATAGTTTGCTTGTAATATCTCCCGTCTTTAACAAATCCCTTTCCCTGTCTTCTCTATAAAAATCTACTTGACTATAAATATCACTGTCGTCGCTAGGCGTGGCTCTATTGTCCGCAAACTGTTCGTTCAGACCTGTGTCCCCGAGATCACCGTCAGGAGTTAACTGCTCGTACGACTCGGAGCCGCTTCTAAAAGTTACAGACATACTGCTTCACATTAGACTTTTGGATCACACAAAAATGTCGATGGTAAATTAATGCAAGCAGACCATAATCCAAAGATCGCTTTCAGATTACTTACCCGTCATCGGGCGTTTGGAGGTGGTAGCTTTCGTGCCGCGGCGGCGGCATAGGGTGCAGAGCGGAATATTCTAAAGTTCCTTCGCCGCTGTCGTTCAAATTGCCCGGCTCTTCCATGTTAAATGCCTGCTCGATTTCGGGCTTCTTCTCCCACACTTCCTTGAAGAACGGTGTATAAAATGCCGCTGTAATTGAAAACAGATGTACCATGAAAAAATTATATGATCCACGACAAGCTAGTAATTTCAAGCAAGATCGAAAGATTACGGCATACTTTTCTGTTGGCAACTGGACGCTGAGGTCATAAAATGTGCTTGTAATCTATCGGCCGTTGCATTCCCTTCCGTGATAAGTAAATGACTCAAGTCACTACTGAAGAAAGCGTTAGCACCTCCAGTATCAGTCACAGCCATTATTTGAATCGGTAGGTTTGGTATATTCATGGAGAATGCGCTGGAAAGCGTATCAAGTAAGGAATAAAGGTTTGCTCCAGTGTATATAAATAATTAACGAGCGTGCACGATACATACTTAAGGGTCGCGAGCGATGCTTTCCGTTTCGTCGAATAAACCAATATAAAACCGTGCACCAACTCGTCTCTAAATGCATTCGCCCCGTGGAAACTTGAGATTATAACTTCAACTCTCCGTTTCGATTCTCCTAGAAATGTTTCCAAAACGATCGATCGATCGCCACTAAGAAAACAACACTGATGATTGAGTAAAGGGCCAAGCACATTCTCCACGGAATAAGGATCTCCGCAAAACATGCACATTATTATTCTGAAACAAAAAATCCCATCGTTATCCTTTATTTTCATGCGATACATCGTCTACTTCGCTCGAAAGTTTATTTCACCTAATATCGGGCTCTAGGCATTCGATGACGCTTTGGTAAATATTCAGAAAACCTGCTCTGTGATTTATGGATTGTATCAGCTGCTGTAATGCATCCTTCACGAGTGGAGTAGGAAACCTTTTGTCTTGTTCTAAGTCTTCTATGCAGACATCGATAAAGGGGCACTGCAAGCTGTTGCACGAAGAAATAATTGTTAATTGAATATTCCTTTCAATTTATAAAACACGAGGCCCGCTAATAGTACCTGTCTGCAAGATTCTGGCCCTCTTCCCTAAGCCTTATCGCTTCCATCTCATCTATAGTGGATTCTGGCACAAACATGATAACAATAGGTAATCCTTGAAATGGCAACCTGTCCTCTTGCTCCAGATTTGACAATAATGTCTTCTCCAGAGAAGAGCGGATATATTCAAACGAATCCTCGTTCGAGTAAATACAAAAGGATCCTGTGAATTTAAATGATTCTGTGAAATCGTCTGCTTATGAAACTGACTCCGTAGCAATTGTAATAGCAACAGGTACCGTGTGGCATAAAGTCAGAAGTAGTAAATGAATTGTGCGGCAGACCAACATCTCCGTCAATAATTCGATATCCAAGCGTATACAATTGACAATCGATCTCCACTTCGTCGTCCTCTGTCTGGGCTCTTATTTCACGAGCGAACTCTTCGCCCAGCCCATTACTTCCAAGTATAACTAAATTTAATTGATTGTTATCAGATGTCAACTGCCACTGGCTACTGTGGTTCCAGGAAGAAGGCCTAAGAAATCACATTTTAGTAACACCGAGCCAAACAGATCAAAGTCTTTCTTTCAATTGCGCCATATAGTCACCTGTGGGCTTTCGTTCCGAGTATTCGTTCTATGAGCGCGTCCATGCAGTTCGGATAAGCCGGACAGTGCTCCCTTATCGGACAATGTACAAAACCCAAGTGTTGAAAAAGCATTAATTTTCTATCTTGATCCAGTCTATCTAAAGCTTTATACCTGTGCGTCACGATTAGTTATGAGAAAATGTTTATAAGCACCTATTAAAATATAAGAAAACATGTTCAAGTGGGTACCTAAAATCGTCCACCAACGCATCCGTTATTTCCTTAATGTCATCTTGTGTTATAGTTCCAGACGGAGCTATACTCTTGAAGTGGTAGAACAAATCGGCATGTTCCAGTAACAGTTCCTGAAATACAAAATAGCATGGATAGTAGCAGAGCGGAAAATGTTTCGTTTATCATCAAAGTCGTGTTTCCTTACTTGAAAGTTATGTTTGGCTTTCTCAACAATTTCTTTCTGATGTTGGTCATATATCTCTTGGCAATCGTGGTGAGAAAGAGCCTCAAAGCACTCCCTGCCCATAAAAAGCACTCTGACTTCGGATAAGTGCTTTCCTGGCGTAACGTAACCAGTTTCTTCTAACAGTTGCTTAAACTGCTTCTTCCATCTAATGAACAATGCATGTTAATGTATCGGAAACATTAATCATTAAATATACTCGATTAAATAAGATAAGTAAACGAGTATACCAAAGAATAAAGTACTGTAAAAATGTTAGTGTTATTTTGAATGAAAAGTAATTCCGTAGAGTATATCGTGAAGCAGTGAAGAGGAAAATTTACCTTTTGGGAAGTCTGCACAAAGAAACGCCACCCAGAATAAAGCAAAGCATTAGTGTATTATACATGGGTGTTACTTTCTAGAATGCCGAATGATTATGGGATCTTAATAATTATAGTATATGTAGCAATGAACCAATGATTTCTTTGCTATTTGTGAAAAGCAATAATTCAGCATATTGCAATTATAGTAATTTATAATCAAGGAATATCTATACATATATTTCATAATTAATGTTGCTGAACGCGTTATACTACTCACTCTAAACGTCGTTGCTCTTGTTGCAGCATACTTGTGTGAGTCTTAAAGACATTTGCAGCCTCCGGTGTTTCCAAAACATCGTACGGAATCTTTGTTCCATTGTTGTCACCGAAATCACAATCGATCCACGAAATATCCTCGGGGCATTCGTAGAAATATTGATGAAAATCGGGATGTTCTTTCATATATTGTTGTACCGCCGACCATTCTCTATAGGAACAAAGTAAAAAAGATTAATTACAATCATATTATCTAAACTGAATAAAATAGTTCGTTCGAAAACATACTCGTTAATCAAGTTTGTTAAGCCAGAGCACATTTCGTGAAGGATGTCAGGTAGCATGTTCAAATATCCCTGAATTTTCTTTGCCACTTGTTCATCTTTCAACTTCTTGATGTGTCTCCTAAATAATCTTTGGGTTGCATCGATGCCAAACAGCTCCACAAACGTTGTAAATTCTTTGTGCTGCGCCAGCTTCTTAGATGCGTGAGACCACAGTGCTCGATAATCAGTAACGTGTATTCGGATTAATCTTTGCAGAGATTCCGTCGATGCGTCCAGAAGCTCCTTCCTGGCTCTGGCCGCTTCAGCGAACGGCGTCACTTTACTGCGCGTTTTGGTCTTATCAATTAATTGAGCCACAATTATAAATGCCAAATCGATATTAATATTCTCGTGCGCCGAGGTTTCGACTATTAAAATCGAACTTTTATATTCTTTACGCATTACCAATTTCTCAGCCTCTTTCACGTACTGCTCATTCGCATCGTCGTTCTTAGTCGTTACCAAGACAATGGGCTTCTTAGTTTTCATTAGATTATTCATTATGTTTGCTACTATTTCAACTTGCTTTTCCATAGACCTGTTCGGCACAACACTTACATCGAATACACACAAAAAACCATCGATATTTAATTTACCATCCGGCAGAACTTTCTGCTCGTACTCTTTCTCTATACCCAATTGATTCTTGCAAATGTACATAAGCTTCTCTGCACTGGTAATTTTCGTGGCCGCGCATCTCTTCGCGTATGGCTCCATCTTACCACCTTTGAACGGCTGGAAAGACGCATCATCTATAAACTCAGTGTGCTCTATCACTTGAAACTGATATTCTGTTCCATCTTCAGCCATCTTCGTCACTTCCCCCCAATATAGGAAGTGATCGTTGTTCACCACTCGGCCACTGAAATCCGACTGCAAGAAAGTAATAGGGATTGGTAGCGATGAATTAATTCCAAGTACGCAAGCGATATTATTAACAATTACCTGTGACAACACTGATATATGGTCCACGTTATAATCATCGTTCAAAGAACGCATGAAACGATTACACAGACATGATTTCCCAACGCCGAGCTGCCCTTTGTCTTTCTCAGTGCCCGAAAGACCGACGACAGCAACATTGATAGTCTTAATGTTATCACCTTTCCTTGCCATTTTTAAAGCTTAACTCAATTAGTTTGCTTATACGATTAATAAGTGCGAAAATAAAAATCTTTCTCTTCTCAAGTTCTACTCAGGACATTTTTAAGTACAACTATCAATAGCTTCTCTTGCCTGTTTATCTCTCGCGACTATTAAAAATTTCTCTCTGTTCCTTTGGTCATTATGTCAGATCTAAAAATTCATACGAAAATCAGCATCGCCTCCCCTTTGGTAACATTTTTCAAACAATACGCTCTTTTAGTCTATCTTCCCCTTCCTCTCACAGCATTTAAATGTCCTGCTTCCAATCGATGTATGATTTGCAGATTTGCGCATAAATAGTTAGAGGCGAACGACGCTTGCCAAATATTCATTTGAGCCTCACTAATCTAAATCTATTATCCCCGACGTCGCGAATAAGAAACTTTTACATTACTAGGAATTAATAACACAGATCTCTGAGAATCATTAAAATTTGTATTCTCTATCAAGCATAGCATGTATAGCTTAGCGCAGCTGTGAGCAATGGTTCTTTGGAATGGCACTGTGTATCTGAAAAGACAACAATTCGCAAATGAATCAAGCGTAATGGAAACACTATTAATTGCATGATATCACATAAACCACGGACTAAGTCCCTCCTTAAACAGCAGACTTCAAGCTAAACGAATGAAATGGTACAAGCCGAACGAAAGGCGAGCAGAAATCGTACATAAAAATAATTCTTACGTCGACGAAATTTATTACGAACACTTATACGTTCCCTCCTACGTATTGCAGGTTATGGAACGAAAGTGAAGCAAGAAAAAAGTTGCTCTAATATAGGCAGATTTTGCGTTAACCTCCGCGTAAATAACTCGCACGTAGAATTTTACAGAAACCAGACCACCGCCGTGACAGCTATCAACGACTCTCCTCTCCGAAGGAAGAATTGCTTTTTGTTGTACATAAAAATTTGCTTTCACTCGGCGAGGGTGCATCTGTCGCGGGCGAGATAAATCGTCCGCTCGGGATTCTATCACGATTCTAATCGTCGTTAAATTAATGAACGGCACGTCGTCCGCGGGACCGACGCGAAATTCGTACGGCCGCTCGAATCCGTGCGGCAGAAAGACAAATTATTCGATACACAAATGACAGCTACGAATAGATCAATATGCATTGTACACACAACCGCGGTCAATTTTGACACCGACGATAGTGTGTCCCGGGGCTCGAGTGATTTTTGACAAGGTGTAAGGAAGAGCGACCGGGCGCGGAGAGAACGCGCGTAGCAGTTTAGTCGATCGGAATCGCGAGAGCGGTAGAGGAATATCCGCCAGCGGAGGGCATCGAAAAGCTACGCTACCTGTACAGAGTTTCGTTGGAGGAGCGAACTAGTACGCCAACCGGCCGTCCCCCGTGCAAAAATCCGTTCCTCGGCAACTCGATCGATCCTTCGCCAGCTCCGCGACCACGCACTCTTTCTGGATCTTCTCTGCACGCGCGCGATGCACCGAAAGAACGTCCAGAACTCGCCCTGACCGACGTTTAACACCAGGTCTGTGTAAATAACTTCACGTCAAACATCGAGTATTGCCCCATAAAGGAGCCATCTTGGTGGGTGGGCACAAGGCGATTAATGTTTTCGGGCCGGACAGTACGCGTCGAACAAGAACAAGGCCGTACCAAGCGCGCGCCTTACTCAAACTTCACCGAACACATTCCAGCAACACTGTTCTCCTTGCTCGTTTCTAATTAAAGTCTTTGATACCATACACCTTCCATTTACATTCAATTAAACTTATTTTCTACGCGCTCTTTTTTATGGGACGTAAAAGTAAATGTATCTTGTAGGATTTGAAAATGAATCATGTATACTTTGAAGGCTGATTAAAACTTTTGCGATGTTTGTATGATTTATGTAGTTTCTATAGAGTAAACGTAGTCGAAGAGGGTTGCGAGCAGTTTGTATATTCCGAAAGTAGTGGCGCACGGGCGTCGTTGTTATTTATTAAAGCGAATTAAATATTTATGAACGGTATCGACGAAAAAGTGGACGGCTGCGGGTGCACACCGTGAACACGCTCCTGCGAGCGCATAAAAGCACCACCTGCTGTGAAGTGGGAGAAGTATTTCGACTTGGAATAAAAAATGGCTGACAGCGGGGATGCCGTGAACAGTACGTCGTCGGGAAAAGAGGCTAGAAATACCGTCATCGATGGGCCTGTCACTGATCCAGCATCGAATATTAAGGTAAATTAAAGGAGACTGCCGTGTGGTATTGAAACAGTCGCGGTTTCGCTAACTCGAGCTGTCCGCGCGCGAAAACTTGACGGTGTCTTGTCACGATTATCGCTTGCCGTCGTGTTGGTCTCTCTACTTAATTAAGTCACATAGAGATTCGATAAGATTCTTTATCAACTCGTTCGTTCAACTCGCGAAAGTAGAACGATCGCGCGGGGAAACGTGTTCCCTTCGTTTACTTCGCGCCTTCCACTTTGGAAACACTGTGCACCATCTTTCATGCACCCCTGTCTGTCTTCTATTCTTCTCTTCTTGTCACCTGTATTATTCTTTACATTGCGATTCGACCCAACCCTTTGGGACCTTGTAGCCACGTGTTGCAATCGCGTAAATACAGCACATGGTAGTAATCGATGTATGGTCTTGTATATACCTCCTGTTTGTTGCCAAACAAGTTATTTCCTACTCTCGTTTTTGCGAGTTGAAACATGATCACAATGAAACTCGCAAATGTGTTTGGTATCTGAGGGGTAAATGTTGAGAATCCAGGATAGCTGTTTATAATATTCGATCATTATTAGCATAGTTGTGTATAAGTTTATGTGTACATGGTGATGGAACGATGCAGTAATAATTTATTGGGGACCTTAATGTAAAAGTCTCCGTTGAATGTTCATTTGCAAAACCTATCGCAGTTAGCACTGTATTAAAGTTATATAACGTGGAAGTAATGTTATGGTAATTGGCACGAGACTGGTAGACAATTCACGTACGTGACATCAGCTGTGGAGGACGCTGTGTCTTTTGAAGCCAACAGTGCTCTAAGTACTTTGTCCTGTATACCGAAGGCAGCTTCTCGCATCTCGACAAGGAACTAAGTGCTTAAATTGAACTCGAAGAGATATACCTCTTCGTGCAACATTATCGTACAGATAGTCCAGGGAATTTAGGATTTATCTTTGGAATAATTCCCAGCAAGCTAAATTTTGGTATGGAGCTTTATTGGCCGCTAAACATTTTACAGGGGGTTTAAAAAAAAAACAGTTTTTCGCGAATATCTCGTTATCTAGCAATTTTACGACAAAAATAGTTATTATGAAATTTGTAGCTTAGGAAATTCTCTACAAAAAAGGTCCTATGAGTTTTTTTCGTAGGAGTAATCATTTTCGTGTATGTCGGGTTACCAAGTTTCAACCCCCATACTTTTGACAAGGGAAGATCCCGAACCCGGAAATTCAAAAAATTATGAAACTCTAAATATATAGGGGAAGTCCCCCTGACTACAACGCAATTTTGTTTGCTGCTCACATTCACTCCTAGAGGGTGCAATTGACCCCTGAAATTTTTCTATTTTGTATTATTACTCGCGAACTATAGGAGCTAGAAAAAAAATGTTCAGGAAAAAGTTACTTCTTTTAATTAGGACTGTCATTTGGTAAATTATAGTTTTTACAGTTCTTACGGTTCGCAAGTTATAACACTAAATCGGAAAAAAACAGATTTTCAGGGGTCAATTTCACCCCTTTAGAGCGAATTTGGGCAGTAAACAAAAAAATTGCTTAATACATACCTATATTAACCTCTACATATCCCCAAAGTTTCATAATCTTTTGAATTTTCGGGTTCGGGATCTTCCCTTTTCAAAAGTATGGGGGTTGGAACTTGGTAACCCGACATACAGAAAATGATTACTCCTACGAAAAAAACTCATAGAATCTTTTTTGTGCAGAATTTCCTAAGCTATAAATTTCATAATAACTATTTTGTCGTAACATCGCTAGATAACGAGATATTCGTGAAAAACTGTTATTTTTTTTAACCCCCTGTAAAACTTTTAGCGGCGGTCGGATCGATGGGGACTTTTGACATATTGTTTGAAACGACCATATAAAGGCCCATACCAAAATTTAGCTTGCTGGGCTTTATTCCGTAGATTGGGTAGATTTCCATCTAATTTCACTGGACTAAGAGTGACATAATAATTTTATCCTATGATCAGTTTTCTCTAGCACACCAACTATATCATGATAACAGATTATACAGCCCTCTAAATACTTTCAAGGGCATAGCGTATTACATATACGACTCTGATAATGCAAAAGTTGAAAGGTGATTTGCATGCTGTTACACGTACTGCCCGCTGTCGAGGCGCTTATATTATTTTACATATAGAGCATTATTCTCACAGTAGTCCGTAGGTTCGGTACCAATCACTCATGCATCGCTCATTACAAGCCTAAATACACTATATAGGCGTGGCACGATTAGCACTACTGAACCGAATGTATTGAGCGTTATAAAAATAACTGAGGAGCAATTACAAAACGAAACAAAAAGAGGGAGGTACTTTTAAGTACGTAAGGCTAGTACCTTTAATAACTCCAGTTTTACGTACGAGTACCGCCTTTGGGAGCTTTGTACCAAACTACGGACTGTACTACAGAAACTTGATGCAATTTGAATCATGAAATGGTGGTTGTTGTGATTTCAGAGCCTAGAGGCATCAAATAATGCCTTTCACGGCGCGAGAACAAAATTAGTAAGTAAGAATATATGTGTACAAAACACATCGTAAACTTGTACTCCTTTCCATAGAGCAATCCTTGCTATTTCCTCGGGGCTGCTTTAATTCCCATGACTACATAAGTGTGGTTTGTGTCAGTGAGTTTATCCATTCTTGCCTCCCTGTCAGGCTACACAGGGTAACGATCGGACAATTCTCTCTAAATTATAGTTGATATTACAACCGACTCGCGTCTACTTGTCTGTACAATATAGATTGCTTCGTTCCGCAAATGATATTATACCCCAGGTGTGTGATACGTGACACGGAGTATAGAATTTGATAGACAATCGTCTATATTAATCTGTGTCCATTCAGTCAAATAAAGTAGCTTCATTTGCACTCTTCTGTTTGTAGTCCATTTCGATTCATCGCAGCCCTTTTCAAGACAACCAACACAAATGATCACTCTAGTAATTTATCTCGTCCGATGTTTAGGATTCCAAGTCTGGAGCCTTGAAGAAGTCCAGCCGCTACCGTAGCCGCTCCTTGTCAGCCAGCAGCACAGACAGTTACAGCTCTGGTAGGAATATGTTCGTTGTACTTGTTGCTAATTAACTGTTGCCCTGTTGTGTGTGTATGTTTATTGGAGAGATATTCATCTCGTTAGCAGCTTCACTCGAACCTAAGTACTTACATTTACACCAAACACTCGCAAGTGATCACAGTTTCTCGTGACGAACGCTCCTGCAAGTTTGTTGCACGTGCACTTTGCTGTGGTACTAATCATGTCCGTTTTTCTGGCACTTTTGTACTTTAGCATCTTATACAGGGAGTTCGTCGGACGAAGATGATGTGTCGCCGCGCGAGAAGATCCAGAAGACGGAGAAGGGCTTCACGGACTTTTGCGTCCGCAATATTAATCAACACGCTTTCGGCCGAAGGGAAATAGAGATAGCTGAGCAAGAAATGCCTGGAATTATGGCACTTCGTAAACGCGCGGCTGATGATAAGGTAGACGCATGTTTTATAAGCTGATCAAAATTAGGGGTGGATTCGAAGCTAATTTTTAAATTCTCGAAACTTAAATCTGAAACTTTGTAAAACTTCGAAACTTGAAGTGCTAATACTGTTTTGCAAGTTTAGCCTTGGTTTAAGAACTGAAGTCAACAAAATTTTTGCATAAATTTATTTACCATGGTTAAAGAAAATACAAACAAAAATATAACAATGTACAAATCCTCGAGGCACGCTGCAATTCTTTATTACTTTCGAATCACGAAAAAGTGCAAAGTCTCAAATTATCGAAACTTGAAACTTTCTTGGGCTTCGAGGTTTCGAGAAACCCAATTAATTACTTAAAATAAACTTCCGGTAAACGATGTTACTACGTACTTGACGAGAAATTCTTTCGCACAGCCACTGAAGAATGCTAAAATCGTGGGATGCACTCATATCAATGCTCAAACCGCAGTCCTCATCGAAACCTTGGTGCATTTGGGAGCGCAAGTCAGGTGGGCAGCGTGTAACATATATTCCACACAGAATGAAGTGGCCGCCGCCCTCGCCCATGCCGGTTATCCGATCTTCGCCTGGCGCGGCGAAACGGAAGAAGACTTTTGGTGGTGCATCGACAAATGCGTGGCGGCTGAAAATTGGCAGCCCAACATGATATTAGACGACGGCGGAGACGCGACGCATTTGATGCTGAAAAAATACAACGCAATGTTCAAAATGATACAAGGTTCGTGCATCGTTTGCTTTGCGCGTCAACAATATCAATGGCAATGTTAACAACTTTCAGGGATCGTCGAAGAGAGTGTAACAGGTGTACATAGATTATACCAATTGTCCAAAGCAGGCAAATTGTCCGTCCCTGCCATGAATGTAAATGACAGCGTAACAAAGACCAAGTTCGACAACCTTTATAGCTGCCGCGAAAGTATTATCGATAGGTAAATTAATCGTAAATCAGTCTGGTATGCTTAACAGTCGTAACTGACGTGTTTCTGCGCAGTTTGAAAAGATCTACAGACATCATGTTCGGCGGGAAGCAAGTCGTGATCTGCGGCTACGGCGAAGTTGGTAAAGGCTGTTGCCAGGCTCTTAAAGGCTTGGGCTGCATTGTTTATATAACCGAAATCGATCCCATTTGTGCTTTGCAAGCTAGGTAAATAATTCTTTGAGGATTAGAAGTACCTTAGTATTCGAATCGCTCGTTAATCCTTCTGCTTATAGCATGGACGGGTTCAGAGTGATGAAGCTAAACGAAGTTATCAGAAACGTAGACATCGTTATTACAGCAACGGGCAATAAAAATGTAGTCACGCGGGAACACATGGACAAGATGAAGAACGGATGCGTGGTGTGCAATATGGGACACAGTAATACAGAAATAGATATTGTACGTTTGAGCTTTAATAGCGTAGTTGATCTCTCTGAAATTCGATCAGTCCTTCCTTAGGGAGAAAAAACTCGTGTTTCTTATATTTCAGAACAAAAAAAAAAAAAGAAATATATTGGTAAGACATTAAAGAATCCTTTAATATGTTCTTAACAGAACAGTTTGCGCACGCCCGATTTAACTTGGGAAAAAGTAAGGTCTCAAGTGGATCATGTTATCTGGCCAGATGGAAAGCGCATCGTGTTATTAGCGGAAGGCCGTTTAGTCAACTTGTCTTGTTCCAGCATTCCTTCGTTCGTTGTATCGATTACAGCCGCTACTCAAGCCCTAGCGCTTATCGAACTATTCAACGCGCCTCCGGGACGATATAAGAGCGACGTTTATCTGCTACCGAAAAAGATGGGTAAGTGAAATCTCACCTCGTGTTTCTTGCCGGGATACCAGAGTAGTTTATAAAACAATCCCACCGCTCGACAGACGAATACGTGGCATCGTTACATTTACCAACATTCGATGCACATTTAACGGAGTTAACGGACGAGCAAGCCAAATACATGGGGCTTAACAAGGCTGGACCTTTTAAGCCTAATTATTATCGGTTCGTATACAGTCCTTATTATTACGTAAAAACTTACGATTCAGATTTAATATTTAACTGTTATTTACGGATTCATTTTCAGCTATTAAGAACGCGAACGAGTATCGTGGCACAGTACACGCGATATCCGCAACTTTTATGAGTATTAAGTGTATGAGTTTATGAGTATTAAGAAAGCTGCCTCATTTTAATGAATTTCCTTCTATTGATTTCGTTTACTCGGATCAGTAGAGGACTTACGATAACCTTCCCTGTTACCTAACACGATTCTAAGCTATGCCATCATTATAGGAGGGTGTTTTCTGCGTATATCCCGAAGAATATTTCCCCTGTGATTGCAACAGAAACGTCGCCTCGGTGCTGGCCGCGATGATCAATAACTAAGAGTTACATAAGTGAATATATATATTGGATTAACTTTCACACACGTATAGCGGATTAATTTATAAACTGTGCAAGCATAGAGTCAAATGTGCAGCTGTTCAGTGGAATCGAGATTTGGGTTTGCCGAGTGCCATTTTCTTTTTCATTACGAAAATGACAAGGGAACCGTGTCAAGTTCTGCACGCGTGTATAAAGATTTATAAATGACGTAGACTACTAAAAGCTACAGTTGAGATTCTTCCCAGCCAAAAGGCACTGTACCCCATAAATCATTAATTGTGAGAAACATTAAATTCTTCTGGTGCCATCGAGAATCTGTACATATACATAGAGTAGTCGAGCGTTGCGAAACATTAATCACCGTATAGATCACGCGCATACACATCGTCCAATGAGTTAATGCCTCCGTGTCAATTACATCCAATAATCGTTCTCAATTTGTTCAATGAGGCAGTCATTATTTGCTACCTGCGCTTGGTGTTTCTGTTTACAAGAGAATAACTATGTCGAGCAATTCCGGTCGTGTACATAATTACGTAGGAAGAGCAATTAGCGCGGGTAATAATCTTCTTAGATTGGCCCGTTTATAATTGATCGTGTCGCTCCCTCAATAAAAAAAATAAAGAATAAGGAAAAAAAGGAAATATCAATGGTCATGAACAGAAAACAAATAAATACCTATGATGCCTTGAACATAATCACGTTTATATTATTGATTTAAGCATCTCCTGTACCTTTTATACCTCACTGAGAATGCAATTCTCACTTTGTGAATGAAACAAAGGAAGTACGTTTTATACGTAGAATTTTATATTCGAGAAAAAAATTCCCGCTCTCGAGAAGGGATAGTAACTCGTTCTTGGTTTATCTTAGCTGCAGAAGTGAGAGGAAAGCTAGTTCCTGTTTCTTTATCGGTCCCGGCTATGATAAATCAGTGTTCCTATAAAAGGCCTAAACCTGTCGTCCCAAGTTGCACAAAGTAGGTACATGTTTGTCAGCGCGTTTCCTTTAGAAAATACAAACTTCCGAGAGATGTAAGGAATTCAAGGAATTCTTACGAATCCTGAAGTAATGGAATTGAGTCGGTAGAAGCAGTAACAATTGACATTTTACACCTCGATGAATGCACATATTACAGTGTCAAGAGAACGGAGAACGGGTTGGTGTATGAACACAAGTATACTTTGGTTGTATGTTTGCACTATTCAGAACCAAATAGAACCACCTGTGTACACACGTGCATGTACTGCGACATAGTGACGTAGGCGCTCGCCGATCGCGCGTAGCAATACGTATATATAAGAATGAAGCGCGAACGTTGCAGAAATTAATGCACACGTTGTACACGATAGTATGGCTCAACGTTCACCTCCCGTCTACGATTAACTCTGCGACCAGCAACTATTTAACAGAACGATTACTGTATATCGAAAGCAATAGGAAGATTTTGTTAAAGCGTAGTATTTTTGTAATTTACGGCGTAAATAAAAAGACCTCCTCTGTGAACGTGGAGCTTGAGTGGCCCTTCCATCGTAGGGTGACGTGTAAATCGCACGGAGATCGAGAGCGGTTAGGGGATACGTCGCAGAGTTGTTAAAGTAAAATGCACCACGGTCGATATAAATGTAATATATTTCAGCATAATCGTTATAAAGTAATGGCTTCTGAAAGCGCTTATCGACAGCGTTGATTGAAGATAAGTTGTACAAAGTGTTGTTGCATCTTTCGCTCTACGATCCGTGTATATGAGTATTGAAAACAAAACTTTGGGATTGATTGTAAGATGAACCTATTATATAAATGGCAAGTCTCGACGGCATGGCATAACATCGTAATGGCGTAACGGCAGCGATCTACAAATATAAACTTAAGCACGTCGATCCGTGTCGTAAGAAATAAATAATAAAACCAAACAAAAAAATGTAGTAAAAATATATTTTACAGTACTCTGTACAAGATCTCATTTAGAATTAGTGTCGAGTTAGCTCGGAGCTGAGTGGTTAACACGAGAGACAAACCCTATCAACCCTGGAATACTGTTATCGGGTTTCTCAATAACTTATTATCAGAAACACGAAACGAAGCGCGTCCCGTGTACTATTGTTTTCGTTTAACTACGTCGCGAAAGCTACTTTCCGGTAGTCGATTGTACACAGCCGGACTGTTTTTTACTTAGACACCGATTCACAGAATGAGTTTGCAATATCAGGTCACAGTATCCCACGATTAATATTGTGGAGCAGCGTGCTACATATCTCTGCAAAAGGTATCTCAAATACGTTCGATTTGTCGGTAAAACTGAAATAAAATCATCCCCCGTTTGCAAATCGCTGGCGAACACTGAAGCTTCCCCGCGAACGGTTGTCTTCAAAATTAATCCGCAGAAATGAACAGGCACGTAAAACAAACACGTAAGGGCGCAATTTCGAACATTTCCCTTCGCTTGTGTCAACAACAAATATTTCAATCAAAATCTGTTAAACCGCATCAACAATTCACTGCACTCTGGATATAATTAAAAAAAAAAAAGAATCTACAACCAGGGAGCCCAGCGGGGAAATATGATTTACGATTATATTACACGTAGGAGAGAGATAGATAGAGAGGGGGGAAAAACAGTTAATATTTACAGAAAGTCGATTATCTCGCGAGTCATTGCACTAGGAATTGCATCGAACTATATAAAATGATTCAACATCGAATTGTTTAAATTTCAACGTGGCTTCGATCGTCAATTAAATTCATTATCGTTGACACTGAGCTCCCGCAGTATCAATGAAATAGTAACATAAACATTATAGACATACCTAACGAACTATTCACTACTCAACTAAATTATACAAGGTTTGATTACATTCTTTAAAAAAAAATCATGAATATACGCGCTCTATAATATATGCCCGATTTCTGCAAGGCAAATTAATCGATAGAGATAAATGTTTTTTTTTTCTAATTATAGAAGTTGTCTTACACGTGTCACGTATGTAAACCATCCATATATCTTCTATATATATATTATATATATATATATAATATAATATATATATATATAATATATAATATATATATACATATATAAATCGCTTAAACCACAATTCCATCGTTTAAAACTTTTTAGCTTAGGCTATTTATATATATATATATTTTTTAGTGTGCAATAAAGTAGTTCTTCTTCTCATTTATAAATATGTAACAAAAATAGATAATAATAGATATATATGTATGTATGTATATATATATATATATATATGTATATATAGTATGTACAATGTAGACATGTAAAACCTAACAAAGTAGAGATGCGCCCGGCTATTCGTCTAAATCAATCTATAAGCTTTTTACCGTGAAAAATACGTCATTACCTCAACATGAGCATATTCGAAATCTTGCGTGCATTGGTGCAGCTTTTGTTTTTTGTGAAACGACTGTACGTTTAAACGATAGCTTTCCTTCATTTTACTAGGCAGAAAGAAATTTCGCCGCAAGACGGTGTCGCTTCAATTACGCGCCCTTTAATGCCATGCTCTTGCTTCAATGAAAAAAATGTTAATTCGAGTTACATTACCCCCCCCCCCCTCCCTCCCTCCCTCCCTCCCACCCCCTGTTCGACTTACTAAATTCGTTACTAACTAAATAGCATTTACATGTTACACACACGTTTCATTAAATATTAGCGGCTCCTCCCTTAGTAACAACAATATAACATACGAGTATACGTAAGCTCGTTCCAAAGAAAGCCCCGCGGACGCCGAATCCGTCCGCGGAGCCTCGTTACGCGTCGTTTCACAAGTACAAACAACGCTTCATCAATTATCGTCCCTCTAATGAAAACGCGCTGAACAAGATCGCCGGCAAGATTTGTTTGAACTTGTAAAACAACTCGGTTACAAATCCTCCCAGGCCTTTTTGTACTGGTAATGCATGTATATATATATATACGTAGTAGATATATACATTCGTATAGTAATTGAGTTTCTTTGATTGTTCGACATACGAGGTAAACCGCGGACAGTTTTACGCGTTCGCAAGTAATGATTATTCATGGCAACGCGACAAAAATAAACTCCTCTATTTTAGTTCGTATAAAATTCTGCAAATGGATCGCTCCGAACGTCAATTAATGCGACGATTAAGAGTTTGCGTTTATATTTAGTATGATACAATGCTTTAGCATCAAACGATATGTCGGTGATCTCTAAGGAATTGACAACGTTACAACATTGAAGCCTCCGAATAGTTGCTCGATGATCGATGTTAAAAAACAGTAAGCGTTAAAAAAAAGGCCTGTAAAAACTCATGTACCCCGTCAATGACTAGCTTAAGGTATTATGCATATATATTCTTGCGTTGTTTTAGCGTAAATGTTTCAATGGCATTGCATGGTTTCTTAAAATTTCTTTAAAGCGAGTCGCTTGTGTACCAGGCATTCCCTAATTCTATTAACTCTGCTGACCGGTAAAATCATTCCCTCGAACTCTGTGAATAGCTTCGCCCTTAAAATGGCCATTCTATTGAAAAAGAAAGCGGCAGCTTCTAAAACGACTCGTTTGCTCGTGGACGTTGGTTTAAAAATTAGATATCAGACGGTTTCTCTTATTCAGAAATGGTTGGACCGAACGGCGCAGCCAGCGAAGGCGCTTAAAATGAAGAGAGATGAACAATGATCGTTCTCTGGTATGCTTGAGCTATTTCAGGTATTCCACAGATAACGAAATATCTAAGAAACATGCAAAATTTAAGTGATCTGAAACTGCACATTTGATTAATCTTTCCTTATCTTATTATCCTTGACCCTGTACTCGTTATCATAGTTTCCTTTTACTGCGTATTTTCAGTGAGTCATTGCTAGCGATAGTAAGGTACTACAGGAACGATCTGTAAGTTTATGTACACACACACACACACACGCACACACACACACAGATAAACACATTGCGCGTACGTATGCAGGTTCAGCGAAAGACGTTGTAACTCTTGTACGTACCACGCGACTCTAACAAAAACAAGTGATTTGAACATCGGCAATTCCTATCTTTGTCGTGTCAACGGCGAGAAAAATAGAAACTGGCAAGTACACGCATGTATGCAATTCGTGACGGCGAATAACTCTTCCGACGTAGCATAAATATTTGTCTTGTTACGAGGAAGAATAAGTTCCACGAACGAAACAAATACGTCCGCACGTACGTGGCCGTAACTTGGGAAATTCATTGAACAGATTTCGACGTGTTATTACTACTGCGCAGACTTGATTAAAAGCTTCACAATGATTAAATAACGGTTCCCCTACCAGGAGACTTATACTGCCATAGATAGTCAGCGAAGAAATTTGATTGTTCCAACAACAAATAGCTGTCTGTCGATGGGTGTATGCCACATAATTTACTTAATCTACGTATCCTTATGCTATGGCGTTGCTAGTGATCCTCGCATCACATTGGACGATATATGATACAAGAGTAATTCATTTTGTACATACTTTCACAAATGAGGGCATTTCGTGATTCGACGTGTCCTCCTACCTCACATGTATCGTCGCGCACGATGTCCCTTCGCTCCTAATTTTCGGTTTCAGTCGTGATGCAGCACCGAGCGATGCTGTTTCGCGCGGGATCCCCGGCAGCACTCGAATTTTAAACACACCGACACGCGGCCATGCTCCCAAAAACCGCGAGGCCATTGCGTCTCGATTCAGCGTTTCTCGGGCCTCCGAGCTAAAATACTAAATTCGCAGAAGCGAATGTAGGACTTACTGTCGTCGGCTAGATTCTGAAAGCACCTACAAACGTGAAATCGTATTGCACCACCTTAGTTCATTGGGGCGCAGGCTTTCCCGCGTCGAACGGAAGTCCACGCGAGGTGGACAGACGCACGAGCTACACTGCCACAGTCGACACGTTCGCACCCGTTTATTTTCATTGAATAGTACTTGGCACAACGGTCACTTTACTGTACTGTTCATCGGACTGTCCAGTGGTACTTTGTGGCAGTGGCTTCTCAAACCTTTCGTGCTGCATGTATGTCGGCGACATTGTCGATGATCTGTGTTGCTCTAGCTTTGGATTCTCCGCGATGGTAACGTAGCCAGTGCTCGGCTTGCTCGCGATAATCGGCTTATCCGCGCTCAACTTGGAGCCTGGCTTCGTACCGTCGGTCTGCCAACAGAGAGGATACGTCGTCGGCGGGTCCTCTTCCCTCTGATCCTCTATCACTTCCGGCATAGGCGCCTCCGATTTCCCTCTTTGTTGCTGCTGCAGCAATTGAAAGACAGAGCTCGCTAGAACGTACGGCTTCGTTCCATCGGACGTGGTAGACGTTGGTGGTGTGCCAGCCTTCTGCGAGAGCTCCGAGGCGGCGGGTTGGAAATTCGGCTTGATCGAAATCTCGGGGATCGACGACACGGAGACGTACGGCTTCGACGGCGGTTCCAACGCAGACGCTAGAGATGCCGGACTAGCGAAGGACGAGACGAACGGTTTACTGCACGAGTCAGTCAGAGACGTCGATGCAAACGGAGTGGACATCGTTATACTCCTTGCGCCGTCGACGCTTGCCAGAGTGAACGGTTTCTTCAACGAATCGATTAAACCTGTTTGCACGTACGGCTTCGGAGTGTTATCAGACACAGAGAACGGCGTTAGAGTTTCCAGTTTCGGTTTGCTTGACTCCGTAAACTTGAGATCGTCTAGATCGCGCAGGGAGTCGATGGTCTTCTTGTCCTTCTGTTTCTGCTCCAAGGAAGCTAAACTGATATACGGATTAGCGAGCTTGGCGTCGGTTTTGATAGGTATCAGCGTGTCCGCGGTGGACTCCGTTAAGTCACTGTCGTCCTCGGATTTTGCTTTCGTGGGCTTGGGGACCGCTCCTATGACGCTGTAGCCACCAGCTGCTGTAGCTTCTTTAGGGACGGGGCTTGGATTACTAGACAGCTCTTCCGATGACGGCATGCTGATGTAACCGGTCGAGGACCAAGTGTGTTGAGAAGGAGTGTAGCCTGTACTGTCGGTTAAATTCGGCGTGGATCGCGCCAAAGACAACGTGTCCCCAGTTATCGGCTCCCCGGACTTTGCTACCTTTACGTATGGCTCCCAGCGTGCTGTCTCCGTTGCAAAGCCCGGCCTGGTCACTGCGACGTTTCTTTGCCGCAGACTCGACGACTCCCAAGCCGGTAACGTTTCCAGTAATTTGTTGGGCGACACTGGTATCGGGTCTATCTCTGTACCACTATCACTTGAAACTTGAGAATCCGACGTGAGAGACGAGGTAACCGATTCTTGTCCACTCGAGCAGCCGCTTGAGTCAGCTGACGATTGACGTATGTGCTGTTCGCCCACCTTTTGAAGCAGCTTCTGTAACAAACGTACACGAAATCTGAGTAAACCTGAATCTTCTAACAAGAAGTCAAGTCAAGCCCTGGAAAACTATACGCTACCATGTTTGGCGCCAATCCGGGTGGTAATTTCACTTCGACATCCTGCATGGCTTTGCACTTCAACCACATCCTATAATATGTAAAAAGGCGAGTGAGATATAGTTTGTTTCTTTATGAAATACACTTTATTATAAATAGGTGATACATACCTCTTGGACACATGTGCAAGACAAAGGAGAACCGCGACAACGCTGACACCTCCGATCACCCATATTATCACCCACACACTGAACGACGGCCCTATGATGCGTTCAAACTATTAAGTAACCGATTCGATACAAAGACGTCGGTATAAGAAAATGGCGTATTAACTTACCATCGCTGTAACAAGTTCCCTGGCCGGGATCGGACCAAGGACCTCTCAAATACGTATTATCCGTCGCGATATTGACAGCCCTTACACTGAATTGGTACAGTTGCTCCCGTCCTACAGTCTTGCAATCGGGGATGGGCAACTGAGCCTCTGCAATGTGCATAGAAACAGCGTTAATCATGAAGCTGTATTCCTGGTAAATATATCCGTGTCTCGTATTACCTGTTGCAGTACTATTGTGTATTTCACCGTCCCCCGAAGATATCTCGTAATAGTTGAGATGACCAGCTGCGTGTTCAGGCTTACCCCACATGACGATCACCTGGCTCGAGTTCATGAAGCGCACGTTAGGCACATTGATTATCCCCGGCACTCCAATGTTCGTGACTTTGTGAATGGTGGGCGACTTGACGCTGCAAGACACAGTGCACGCTGCCACGCTGATGCTGTAGTTGGTGTGCGCCCGCAGGTTCTTCAGCACGACCTGGCTTGCCTCCTCGACTTTCTGAGCGTGCTCGTTGTAGTACACCTCGTAATAGCGCAACACGCCATTCATCGCCACCGGTGATTTCCACTTGATGCACATCGTCGTGTTCGTCACGTTGGCGATCTCGACATCTTGCGGCGGGGTTGTCGGCGCAGCTTCCAGGGTTGTATTGTACAAAGGATCGCTGTGCAGCCCTTCCCCGCTCTTCGTCAGAACGGCAACGGCCAACATGTACGTCGTGTACGGCTTCAAGTTGTTCACTATACCGTGTATAGTGTGCGGATCTGCCTTGATCGTTGTATTAAGTTTAGGACCTTTGCAGTTCAGGTTGTACGGCGAGACAATGGGGCAGTAGTAAATGTTGAATCCCTCTACGATCCCGATGCGATCCGAGCAGTCTAGCTTCCAACCGACCTCGATGAAATCGGAGCCAATTCGGTTTATCCACACAGACTTCATTTTCCCAACGACCTTATTGTGAATCACGGTACAGGAAGCCCATACCATTCCGCTGCTTCCCTTATTCGTATTCGCGGAGATCGCGAATTGGTAGACTTTGTCCGGATCTGGCACGGTCATATTGTAAATCGTTGTGTTCTTCGATACGTTCACCCAATCCAGATAACCCTGCAATCACCGATTTTTAATACGAATACTTATTAATCCCGAAATTGCCAGTAGTGAATGGATACTTACGGTGCACTGATAAGGGCGATCCCGTTCGTTATCGCACCAAAATATTGTGTAATTCGTAATCTCTGCGTTCATAGTAGGGGGCTTCCAGGATAGCTCGTACAAACCCCCGTCGAACGCGATTTTCGTGAACGCTACTGGTTCGTGCGGTTCTGTAATATGTACACATTAACACCGGTTCGTTATACGCGTATGCATACACTGAATATTATTAATTCCTCCAATTCTTTGTGATCTTACTCTCAGTCTGGCTAGGTACGAAAATCCTTGCGCGCTCCTTATTTGCCCCAACGACGTTCGTCGAAACGATCTCGAATCGGTAGCTACTGTAGCAACCAATCCCCTTGAATTTCGCGTACGTTCTCGTCGTCTCATTCGGAGTGAGCGACAATTTTCGCCCGTTCTCTTCCACGTGATCGATCTCGTACTTGAAATTGTCACCATTTTTCAAATACTCCGGTATCGCTTGCCAATACAAATACACGTCCCTGCTACCAATGTTCTCCGCTATTTCAAAGCTTCCAATATCGGTTTTTGGAGGACGGCCAGGTACTAAAATATCGAATACATGAAAATATAAAGAAACATATCCAATACCTAATAGTAAAAATTGAAATTTGTCGCCAGCGTAGCTTACATCTTGGCGGTGTTCTAAAAGTGACAACACTGAATTGACTCCACGTATCCTCGTCCGTAGCGACGGCACTTTTCATGAAAACACGTACGTCGTAGACAGTGTTGGCATATTCCAAGCCAGTAAGATTATAGTATCTCTTATGGAGGTGGATGTCATTTGTAATATTGATTACCTAGCAGAGATGGGTTATCAATAAACAATACCGTGCGCGCGTCTATTTAGCACTGTTATATTACAATGAAGCTTTCCTCTTACCTGCCATGTTTTCTGGTGATCCCACTGATTTTGGTACATGATTCTGTGATGCAATCCAGATGGAAAATTCTGCATCGGAAAAGGCACGCTCCAGTGTAATAGTGCGTTGTCGCATGTTTTGTTAACGACTGACAAGTTGGCCGGTTTTTCAGGAATAACTGTAAGCATTTGTAACAGCCTTTTGTCATCGAAGTAATCTTAATAGATTGAAACGGAGCGCAGAAATCATAAATACAAACCGTGAGCAAAATGATGGAATTTGTATTGAAAGCCAATATTCCCTAGAACGTTCTCTCCGTTTAATATAAACGTATAATACTCGTAAGGCTGTCGGTAGATTGGATTTGTAGATGTGTCCCACAGACACGTGTTTGGCGGCAATGGTTTTTGATTTTCTTCTGGGCACGGAAATAACTTTCGACCTCCTGCTCTTCCCGGCAATTTGAACACGAGCGTAAATCTCGTTGTAACGTAATTCTGGATGGGATCCCATGAACAGATCATATTCTCCCAATTGTGGGATACGCAAGTGAAGTTCTCTGGCTCTTGAGGTTTGACTGTCGATAATTAATTAATTACGATTAGTAAACCGATTGAGTAATCTTTGAAGAATGCATTTGTATTGAACAATAAGAATTCTCTTCTATATAATAATCCCCGAGAAAGACATACTAGGAATGCCTATAAATTGCCTTCTTTGTACAGATAGTTCTCTGTGTGATCGTATCACTTTAAATGATAGGAAAATACGAATTCCAAGATACAAAGCCCATTAAATGGTGTTCCTACAATTCTAATGAAAGCATCCACTCAATGCGGGCTCTTGTCCCCATAAAATACCTTCTGACCTATCCTGATAAGCACGTATGAACGACGTTATTTATTAAGGAATTCGTATAATATTACTCTGACGATTCGACGAAGTGAATTGCGTAGTATTTTCTGATCCCAAGGTCCAGAGCTAATTGATGCAATATTATTTAAGATACAGTACTTACATCCGACTACAACTTTATTTAAACAAACTGCTTCGTCTTGCTGATTATGTAGCCTCAGTTTGCAATAATACATATCTTCCGCAGGTGGAGGTCTCTCCACGTCTAATGATATTGTACTTCCATTAATAATGGTGATAAACTGTGGCTGCATCTCCTCTTTATTGCGAAAGAATACAAGATCGGAGGCATTTTTCCCAGGGAATGCAGTATCCACGAATGATTGATTTAAAATACACAGTATTCTCAGAGATTGGCCATATTCGAGTACTATATCACCTTGAGGCCAAGTTCCTTAAAGAAAAGATGTTTATTTAAAAGAGAAGTTAAGTAACTGCAATCGATTACTAGTTCGCAGCTTATATTTTAAATGAAAGGTGGCTCGTTTAATACATTCTGATTCTGCTTGAAATCTTAGTGCACACTGTGCACCCGGTGCATTAAATATAGATATATGCATTTAGTGCCAACAACTAGAATTCCAAAAGAAGAAGTAAGGTGCATGCTTTATTTAGAAACTCAGCTACTCACTTCCAGGTGTTTTCAGACCAATTGCGCACAGATTTGAATCTGCGTTGCATAACGTCGTACACAATAAGATAACGAACGGGATTAAAAATGTTCTCCAGAAACAATTTCTCCACTGTGTACCGACTCTCTTTGTGATCGGTAATAGCAATTTCTTATCCACTAGAGTCCTCCATGAATCGCATGTGCCGGAGCGCGTATAACTACTTGAGACTTGCTCGTGTGTCTCACATTGCATCATACCACAATTACAAATAAAACAATTAACATTTTCACTCGATATACAGGGATCGACGGAACATACGCCCGAAGAGTACTGAATAGCTGCTGAAAACTCAGCTGCGTCGCGTGACTCATTTTCTATCCTATCGACATCCGTCTGATGAGGACAAGTATTAGCAGTTACGCGCGTATTATTTTCACATTTCTCTGAGTCCAAGCGCAGCGTCTCCGTCATTCTACGCACGTCCAAAAACCTATCAACATCATGTTTCAACGCACTCTCCGCATCTGACAGTGAGAATCGAAACATCTCTTGTAGAAGTCTTTTGGGACCTGCTTTGGTTGACGACATCTTGTGTTCCCATCACTGAAAAGTTACAATATTACCAGTTACATAAAATGATTCTACTAACGGAAATTAACAATGAAAATATAAACAGTACAATGCAGCAAACTCATATACGAGACGCTAAGAGACAAAGTTCTTTAGAATGTCACTCAACAGTACTGTATCACAGCTGAGCTACGACTAAATCTGTACGACCGTAGTAGATGTGGATAAGAGGGAAATTAATGAGACAAAATAGCTCTCCGATTGGCAAATTCAACGTCGCGGCATATCGCTTGTATGTTTTTATCTTACGAGTTTCCAATAATTTGTTACGAAGTTTACCTCTTGGTAGCAATATTCCGATGTACAGATGATTCTTAGAATACTCTGTTTTATAAAGCAGTCTACAAAGTTATATATGGAGCAGGTAATTGAACGAATTGAGTAATAGACGCAAAATCTTGTTTGGAGTAAAACCATGGGATACAAGTAGGGAATTCAATCCTGGGATCATAATCCCGGGATCCCGGCTGTTTTTTGGATTCCATTTTTATATTTTTCAGTTGTTCATAAAGTAATTTACGTTTTTAAAAATTCTCAAAATTCTCAGGATAAGTTACAACTTCATATATCAAATCCTGGGAGTTTTAGAGTCCAAAAAACAGCCGGGATCCCGGGATTGAATTCCCTAGATACAAGTAAATATAAAAATATATGACGTAGATGTACAGAACGCTTCTCTTGTGTGCTATGGTGTTCTAACATAGGTGCATACCAAATACATGTGCGAAGGAACTAAAATCGCGGAGATGACTTGCTCGGATAAAAGATTGTATAATGAATTATTCATTAAGCAGATTCAACACCATTATCCGATATATGGCCCAAACGAGATTTTAAGAGTTCACCCGGTTCAGCACTGTATAAACCACTACTTTCAATGACCACGTTTTAACTTACAAAACAGTCTCTCAACCTACTAGAATGTTTCCGATAAATTTTAATGATCTTTATGCAAATGCCTCGCAAACACACGTTTGCGAATGCATTTATAAACACAGCTATTCTATACTTTCCACATAACGAAATTTGTGCTATGATCGTGATCGACAGAAGAATCTTGATATCGGATATTAATATCCACTAACGGCAGACGTAACAGCCTGCTGTTTAAATAACAATATTTAAGTAACATACGGACAAAAAACTAGTAAAACGAAGAGTAACGACGCGTCTCGCGCGCGACAGGGTTTCGCGTTATTAATAAATCACCCGAGCGGTTTCATTAATTGCGGCTCGTTGTTGGAGTTATTTACTAGAAAAGCGTGATTATCGAAGTAGTAGGAAAAGTTGATAACTCGAAAACCGTAATCAGTCATCACGGTCGTGATGCAAGTGGGAAAGAGAAGGAAAACGAGGGGGGGGGGGATACGTATACGCACGTGCATACGTGTGCACGCACACTAATGCATGGCGTGCATCACGGGTACAGAAATTATTTAGTACGATGCAGCGTACTGCCGTCTCTACCGCGAAGCCACGGAGAATACTCGCAGATATTTGAGACGCGTATCGCGTTAAAAGCGTTACAATCGTTTATTTACGAGCATACGGTGTGCCCGCGACGTAACGCGTTCTGTATAGATACCCGTCCCTCGTATTTCCTCTTGTTGCACGTATGCGTGTATGGCTGCGCGCGAGCCTGTGTGCGGGCCTCATAAATGCTGGCCTACATGCACACACGCGCACTGGCGAGCTCGCGCGCGCACGTACGCGGCATATACACGCGAAACAATGCACGTAACAAAGTTCGCTGTCGTATGTAACGTGTGCGAAACGTCGCCGTTGCTCGCAGCGGGGCACGAAATGCCCGCGTTCGATCGATCAGAGAAATCTTGGCAATCGAGAGGCGCGAGGGTCCTGCTTCACGAGGGGAGCCCACCGACACACGACATATTTTGCAGGGTGCTGGAAAAGTCGAGAGCTGCCGTTCCTCGATTATTCCGTAGCTCTCAGATACTCACCGTCAACGAGTGGTTGACGAGCTGCCGCAGATCCCTCATCGCGACGAACCACGTATCCGAAGCCCCGTCTCCACTTCACTTCACCGAACTAAACGCACACGGGCGGTCGAACGCGAACCCGTTCTACCTTCTACCCGCTGGGTATATGTCTCACCGTAACGCGCTCCCCGAGATTTCAATTGCAACGGGGCCCTCCTCTCGCGGAACGCTAGAAACGCTTGACGCGGCCGTGTATCACGAGTCGCAGCCTCCACGCACAAAGTCGCAGCCGCACGAATCGGCCGTGTCACTTCATATTTGCGAAAAAATTCTGTTTACATTCGCCCAGAGGGACCCACGAATAAATATATATACGGGATACACATTCTGGGTAAAATACGTGCGATCAATCGACAGTGGTGCCAACATGTCGGCGATCGTGCACGAGAAATTGAGAAATCGAACGACCGAGGGCGGACACGATCGGATGGCCTGGGGGCCCGCGGTTCCTCGAATTTCGGGACTCCTCGAGGTATCCTCGAAAGGTGGTTTTCCAGGGCGACGATAGTAACGACACGTAAACAGGATGGGGCCAGTCGCGTCCTAACCGTGGCAGCTTGACGACATTGACTGACGTCACGTCGAGACGTCAAGCGCCGCGTTCTTGGAAATAGAAGCGCAGGCTTCACTGTTGACCGCGATATCGTCCGGTGGGCGCCGTTTTTAAAATCGCCCGAGTACTCGTGCCCACCTGCAATCAGGTACGTTTCGATTCCTTGCTCTTTACTTCGATTATTCTCATAGAAGGGACGAATCTTTTTATTATTGCGCTTAGGATCAATGGGCTGATGGATTTTGGAAAGTGTCATGAATATTCGTTTCGATCGAAACACAGATTTAGCTTTATTACCAGTATCTGTTTATTATCAGTTTATATATATACATATATATATTCGTCAACAGTGATATAATGATCACATAATAGAATTGCAGTAACAACATCGATTTTTCGAATTTACTCGATATCGCTGCGGTTCAGCGATTATCGATTGGAATAACAGCCATGTACATACAGTATCGAGAAACATTTCGGGAAAATTATATAATTAGTAAATACGTGATAGCGGCGAAGTGAAGCAACAAGTTCCTTGATAAACTAGTTACGGTTTGTAAGTACAAAATAAATGTAACATATCTTGGCAAGAGATATCATATACTATAAGTACAGAAGACATGGAGTTCCTTTAATGACCAAATTACAAAAATTCCTTCTTGGAGCTTACACTCTTGGACCTTCTTTTTAGACATATGTATATGTATATATTTACAAATTACTTTTGAAACGTTTTATCGTTTCCTACGTAATATACAAGTTCTGTATATGTATACATATATAATTATAAAAAATAAACAGAATAGTTGGGGCGTAGGGATGAAGTATTTGCTTTAAATGCAATTACCTCCGCTTATCTATTACATGATATAAATGTAAATTGCTTAATCAAGCGAATAATGAACATTGACGATTCCGTAAGTATTTTGTTCTTCCCGTTTACACATTAATGAGATTTAAAAATATAATCTAATTCATCCTCGCTTGTTTCATTTGCCGCATTTTTACGGAACAGCATTCTTTCTCTAGTCGTTATTAACTTACTAGTAAAAAAATATATCCATTAGCTTTTATATATTCATTGCGCCTGAATATCGCGAAAAGATAGGAAGAGGTTGTTTCGATAAGTAAAATGTCTTTGTCCAATCTTCGTCACTAATAAGTGTTTCTCTTCGGTCATCATCCATTTATTATAAATATTACTGAGTAATCAGTAGGAGAGAGAAAGAGATATATATATAGAGAGAGAGAGAACTTTAAATGTTAACACAGTAACAAGTTGCCTTTATATTGATCTTCCGAATTGCACCTCTCAGCAAAGTGACCAACAAGTGCATTCGCTTCTTTGGTTGTATCGGTACTTAATTTAATTATTGCTACACGTACATATTTCATACAGTCGTAATAAATACTTAAAAACAAAAACAATATTGATAATATCTTTTTTTTAAATGCTGGTCGAAAAGTTAAGGCAGGTAAACAGTCAAACGATAGATTAGATAGGACTCAATATTATATGAATTCACAGTCAAGGCCACAACGATGTTATACGATGAATTCTTCAACATATACGATTACCAAAGAGAAAATGTAAAAACGTTGAATACGAGTAACATCTTTCCAGCTTACAAATTTCTCTTATCCGAAAGCTTAGCAATGCAAAATCGTCCTCCTAGATAAATACTGAGATATCTAATTTCCATGACCCACATGGGTATCAATACTATTTGCCATTGCAAATGGATCGTACTCCACTAATTTTTCACATTTCGTATATATTTCGCGTAGTTGCACGCCGTCTCGGTACAGACTCGTAGTTAAATTTTCGAGAGAAATGCAAAGATACCGCTTGCGCGGTAAAAAGACTTGAGATTCTCTTCCCGAAAGTTAATACTTATAATCTTAGAAAATAGAAACTTATCGTATTAATAACGTAATCGCCACTAAAGGTGTCATCATTTCCGTTTACCCTAAATACGCTTATCATAAATATCTATTTTTGGATGAACAGCAGTTTAGTAAAATGAGAAATCGTACTCTCTGACGTTTTTTGGGGTGCACACCCATCTCGTGTAATTTCAATAAATGCCTGCGTGGGGTGCCCTCATCAATCGGTCGAATACTTATTTGGTCGATTGTGAGATTACTCTACAATGAAGTTTAATAAAAAATTTATAATCCGCCCTCGAAAATCTTAAGCGTTTACTTAGTAAATTTTGTTATTAAAAATTGGAACACGCGCAAGGCACAATACTGTCAAAAGCTATCACACGTGTTAGGATGAATTAACATTCGTCTCCTCTCGGTAATTAGATCGTTTTAAATACAGAGTTAGCACCAGTCCAAATCTTGTTAGAGTGAGCAAGTATCGTCCCCTGTAAATCGGGAGCTTATTACAAGTCACATTCATAGCTGCAAGAACAGCATTCACTACATCAACGCAACAGCTACATTCACGCACTCCTTTCCTGAACTGAAAGTTTATAAAGATCCTCTTACTTTAATTCGCAAAGACAATTGCGATCGGCGTATGGTTAATATTTATACCGCCGTAAAGTATTTCAACTGAGAGTCAACAGCCATGTCCTCGGCCACTCGCAACAGTATATTACTAAACTGCAAATATGCATAATTCGAAGCTCGTGTAAATAATATTGATCGAATATAAAAGCTGCACGACATGTGAATGTTGTAAAACTTGATCTCGACGTGTCGCGTATAAAAAATTATATATATATATATCTTACTACATACCTATATGTATAACCAACTCCATAAAATATTATACAATATAACACACTGTTTCCCCTTTGCAACAGAACAGTTTCTGTGCCGAACGTCTTAGTACTGCAAACCAGTATTAATCTAACTCTCGCTGCAATAAAACAACCTCTTGCAAAATCATACTTTTTTCCTTTCTCGTATTGTCTTTAAATGTTCTCTTACTACGATGCCTAATGGTTAAACTCTGAAGCTTCGTGTGAAATTATCAAGAGAGTTATACAGAGGCAACGTTAGCATTAGTATCGTCACTTGCAGAAATAAGTGTCGTTAATTCTTCTAAGATTAATAGGGTGTTACTAGAAACGGTTAATCTCATATATTCATATCGTAGAGGTGTGGAGGAGCACCTACCACTGAAGGCATCTGACAACCACGTCGAACTAAAAGTCGCACGGATGGTCCACCGTTTCGTATAATCTCAATGGCCTCTGTGTGTGTCATGTTTTTAGTATTGATCCCATTTATCTCAATTATTTGATCACCCACCTAGAGAGAATTATGAAAATGTTACCGCGATACCTCCAACCGCTAAATTATTACGCCTCGACAATAATGTACTTACTCTTAATCGATTATCAATAGATGCGGGGCCATTCTCTGCAATTTGTAAAACAAATAACGGCATATTTTGGAATTCACGCCCTCCCCGAATACTAAAGCCGAACCCTCTGGTTCCACGAGTTAATTCGACGGCGTGGTATTGTCCTCCGTCGCCGTCACACGTTGGTTCGTCCTAAAACAATTTATATTATATCACACGCATTCGATCCGAGCTACGTATCTTTAAGAAAGCGCGTAGTACCTTTTGAGACAGAGACGTGTTGCTACAACAATCGTCAAGGGGGTAACCGATCGTTAAAGTAACAGAATAGCCGGAGTCTTTAATTAAATTTACAATATCCTTGTGGCAAACGTTCGTAATATCTACATGATTAACGGCGAGGATATGATCCCCGACGTTCAATCGCCCGCATCTCTCCGCGGGCGAGCCCTCGATGATCCTACCAATCGTCGAGCCAGCTTTATTTACCGAAGAAATAATTACAAAACCGAAACCTTCGTTTTCCATTCTAGTGACCGTCACGTCGTAAGGGTATTGGAGGTTCATTTGCCGGCTATATGGAGTCTGGAGATTCTCTGGAAGGTGCTCCTGGGTGTTGATTCGACGACGTATCCCTAAAGTGACCCTGCCGTTTTGAGCGGCGGCTATCATCAACTGGACGACGTGGTGGTGGGACGAGTTCATAACACTCTCGCCATCCACGGACATAATCAGATCGCCTGTGTTCAACCTGTTATCCAAATCAGCTGCGCCGCCAGGTACGATATGCCCAACTGATACCTGCTGACAAACGCATTATCAATACCTTCGATTCCCCTTAATCCAGGGTGTTAACGATTCTTCCACTCACTTGAGATCCTTCCTCCGTGCCACCTACTATTCTAAATCCAAATCCTGTGTCTTGCCGCACTAAAGTCACCAGTGTCTCTATCCACTCTATGTCGGGCACCATCGGGCACACTAATTCATTGGTGTATTGAGAATACCTGAAGTTTAAACAACGATTTATAGACCTGTGTAAATTGAAACGTAAATTTAATGGAATCGGTATGTGTACCGTGGTATCGAACTGGAATGTGGTTGCTCGTGCTCGAAGCTGGTAGTTTCTTTTCGTTTATCCCATATCTCCCCAGTGTCAACGTTCTGTTCCTGCCCGATAGAGTATACATTGTAATCTTGCTCGCTGTACTGGGAATGAGACTGCGAGGTGTACAACTCTTTATAGTAATCCGAGTGTAAACATCCGTTTTGCTTCAGCATGTTGTCATGATGAGGTATATCAATAGAATACACGTCGTTGTTTATGTTTAATTTGTCGTTCGTAACCCAATCCCTTTTCGCGGTGTTTCTCACAGAATCGTCGTCCAAGTTCGTCATCGTAGCGAAATTGTCGGCCAAGTTCGTGATGTTCGCTTTGTACGGGTCAGTGTAATACATGCCGTGCGTATATTCGGAGTATTTGTACCGATTATCGAGAGGATTTAGCTCGTTCTCGCTCTGCTCGTTCCAGTTCGGTCTCATCGCACTCGTTGGCGACTTCGGACGATTTCTGGTATCAATGAGGGGTGTTTTTGGTCGGCTCGGTACCACAGTCTTGGTTTGAGTGCTGTAAATGTCCGCAGTGGGTGTCTTACTTCTGAAGAAGTCCTGCGAATTCTTCTCCTTCTTGTCATTCGACTTCGATGTTGTTCTCTGCACGTGTATCAGTGCTTCTTCGTTGCGGGGACAATCTTTCAGAACTTGCACTACCTCGGAGTGGCACATGTTCCTTACGTTGATATCATTTATATTCACTAAAATGTCCCCTTCCATCAGATTCTTGCAACGCTGACGATCCAAAATCTTCTTCACTTTCTGGCCGTGGGCGGAATCCGCTATTGTAAATCCGAATCCCATGGTTCCCTTCACGATCGAAATACTGAGAAATTCCGGCTTGGAAGACATCGGTGAATCTTTGCAGTCGTTTAAATCGCTGCTCTCTGATAGAAGAATGTCCGTACTGCTGGGTCTTTTAATGGTATTAATCTTATCCGAGATGCAAAGATCGGGCATTGAGTTGACAGAGGTCGTGGCAAGATTTTCACCGTTCTGTAGACTATGCACCGGCAAGAATGTGGAATCCAGGAAATTGAAGCGACCGTTGCTTTGTAGAGTGGGGTCCAGGTCCATGTACATCCTGGGATCTTCTGTTAAAATATCTGAGGAAATAGAATTTATTCGTCTGGCAAGAGCGAACTATTACCTAAACGGGTATTTACCTGGCGCATTAACGGCGATGGTAGTGACGACTTCTGTGTTGGGATCATTCGGATCGAATGGCAATGGATAACCCCGGCATACTTCCAGCGTAACAGTTTCACCGCTACCGATCGACTTAAAAACGTTCACCATTTCGTTGTGCGTGAAGCCCAAGACACACGTGTCGTTGACGTATACCAACACATCTCCTGCAATTTCATAGTTAAGCAATCCCCCTGATATCGCGGCAAACGGCGCCTTTACGCAACTTTATACATTACCAGTTTGCAATTTTCCATCCAACCATGCTGGACCGTTCGGCGCGACGCTTTTTATTTGTAAAAATTCCTCTACCGAATCGTCCCCACCAACGATGGTAAACCCTAGCCCCCTGGAACTTTTTATTAGCGTTGTTCTTATCCTCTGACCTTTCAGCTTCTCAGGGTTTCTCGTGAAGTTAGGGCTCTTCCTTTCTCCTAAACTTTGCTGGGCACGCTTGGCTTGCAGCACCGGGTTTTCGTACTGAGTTCTACGGTTCACGTGGTCGATAAAATATGTACCGTAAAGAGTGTCGTCTATTTTCTCCCAGCCATATGGTAATTCATCATCCAGACATTCTTCGAGAGATCGCTTTTGAAATTTGGATAAACGTGGATCCAGCCAGTGCGAGGTGCCTGTATTATGGCTGTAATATAATCATTGATAAATATATATAAACATAAAGCCTAACAATGCGATAGACGCAGTCTATCCTAATCAATTATACACATTACACGCACTCTATAAAATACACTTCTCCCGTTTCCGTGTAAGCCTTCTCCCAATTCGATGGTAAAGGTCCCAACTGGTCCTCTGTGGCTTGATTACGACTTCTACTACCCTGCTCTTGATTGGACAGCCCTGTATTTTGTTCAGAACTTGAACTGTACAAATACGTAGGCGGAATACGATGACCGGTCTCATCAGTCCCACTAATCGCTAATACCTCCTTGTCCATGCTTTCTCCTGCAATTGTACTCATTACAGTAACACGTGTAGACCCGCCACCCAATGTAAACATATTTTTTTACCATCGTTGGTATTATCGATCGATGTTGCGTCCTCTGCCTTTGTAGCCATTTTATGATTCCTCGAGGTTCCACGTTAGTACCCTAGCAAGTAATGATAAAATTACACCGCTGATACACCGCAGCTACGTACTATGTTCCTCCCTACTCAGATTTGTCAGTTTCTACTGCTCCAAGTTTCCAAGTCAGATTCAAAGAAAACATTCACACATTTCCTTTTAGACTTTATTTAATGGCAGTACAGTGAATTATACATTGGAGGCCACTTTTCACGAACGATATAAAGGAGTATAGTGCAAACAAACATGAGACAGAGAGAGAGAGAGAGAGAGAGAGAGAATATTGGTGAATGATATAAGGTATCAGGATCGCGTATTACATTTCACGCGTTACGGCACCATTTATACAACCATTCGAAAGAATTTGAACGGTATTTCGGGATTAGTTGCGCGGTGGCTGTAATCGCGTTATCTAGGATCCGCGGTAGCCCCGCCGCTCCCCGAAAACGCTTTTATCGCGTCGACTCCAAACACATCTGACAGATAGAGAGAGGGGGGGCGACGAAAATGTTGACAGTCAACAGAAAGCTGTGCTCCCCGAGGCCGTCGCTGAACCGACACGTACCCTGCGCACGATACTCTGGGCCCACCATAGGCGGGACAGGTGTCCGTAATAAAATTACATAAAGCAGTCGGGCTACACGGCGGACGTGGATGCATTCTTACGAATGCATTCACCCGAGAGTAGCTGGTGCGTAGCCCACATATCGCGCATCATTGAATGCAACTTTCTATCTAGGAAAGTTAACGTCGTGACTCCCGTAGCCCCCGAGCGAACGTAAATAAGTTTTTGCCGAGGGACGCGAACGGGGATCCGCTTTCCTTATGCATACCTTCAATGGAAAAAAAAAACGTTACTTTTATTTCCTCTTTCTCTCCCTCTCCCCCTCTGCCGCTCTCACTCTCTCGCGCTCCCCCCTCTGTCTCTCTCTCTCTCTCTCTCTCTCTCTCTCTCTCTCTGCCACACATGAGCGCGTTCGTAGAACCGAGATCGAGATCGCATGGAAATTCGCGAGGTGGGAAATAATGATACTGTGCGGGCTAGGAAAAACACACACGTACTCTGTCGGGTAAGGTTTTTTCACGGGGCACATATCGTACTTGTACTTACACTGATTCGTAACGGCGCGTTTCCCTATCGACCCGACCATCGCGGCGCTCAGCCGTGTCGAACGGCCTGAAATCTTTCGGCACTGAATCACTTCGGGACCGCGGAAATGCTCATCATTTTTCCAAGTGATAATGGTGAATGGATACGTACACTCCGGTTCGTCATGCAGCTACATCACACACGGCACTGCACTCGCACGCAACGCCGAGGCATTTAACCGAGCATCGCGGCCGATGCATCACCTTACGGTTAGATCATGCACTAGGCAACGTGGCGCGACATTCAATCCTGCGATGCACTAGAAAGGGATCAAGTTCTGTCGACGCCCCGGTATGTGCTTTTATTGCCAGCTCGTAGTATAAATTGCGCTTATACCGTTTACACGAAGTGTATTGAACTTGTGGTGATTTTCCGGGGATGTTACGAATTTCCGAATGCCTCGCGCAAAGTTTGTCTCTGGTCGTTTCATATTAGGAGAAAATTGAACAGAAGTGGTCGACGTTAGAATTCAAAGTTGAATGTAATTCTATTTGTCAATGATTCTTTATCTTTTCTCTCGGTAATGTAGGAAGTCGTTCAGGAATCCCGCGCTGCTCTCGTTGTACAGATTCGCGAAAACAGGGGGCAGCGGTGTTATTCTCGTGAGATCGTCGTAGTAATCGCTCTGTTTAGGTCCCATCATATGGAAGTGCATTTTCCGCAGGCCTTTCCATTTCTCGTTTCTCCAGCTCGTCTTACTCTTCTCGCAGTATGTCCACCTTGGAAGGAAAATCCTTCTTACCGTGCTAAAAGTTGAGGACAAAGCGGACCGGCAATCGAGAGGGTGCAACTTAAGTGGTTTCTATAAAAGTTTCATCGGAATATTGATTTTCCTTCGGGTCACAGCTGCAGATCGAACAATGCGCATACGTGAAATGGAAGACCGATCAAAGCGAGGGTGGGATTCTCGATCGATACAAGATGCTTCCACAACGGTGTCACCATGTTAGAGTCCACTCGCGCAGAAAGTAAAGCTGTACACTCGTATCTTGCAATTAAAGAACAGTTAACCAATGTTAATAGATAAAATTTAACGAGAATTGTACCTGTACAGTAGAAAAGAGTATCCACGGTTTCGCTGGCGCCTTTTATTATGCAGATTCTTTAATTTTAATCCATTCGACTCTTTCGTTCGTCAGTTACCTAAACGACATTGTCAGGAAACACAGTGCCAATAGAGCCGTTCACGTGGTGACTCAGAATCACTCTCTTCGCTCTCTTCGATATATCCAATGCCAGATCCATTCCTATCCTGTTTATCGCGGGATATTGATGTTTACAGAAGAAAAGTGGCGTAAAAGGGGCGAGGGCAACGTCGCATAATAACGGACAGGAAGAACCATGCACACCGTCTTATCCGCGAATATTTCGGGCTCTCTGTAATCGTGACTGTGCATTTGTTGGGCTAAGAAAATATTCTGTCATTTCATTGTCGGTATGCTAGGCTCGAAGTAATGACCGTTGCATACCATAACGGCGTCGAACGATTCGTTTACGACGGCATTCTTTTGTAGATCCTTTACCCTGATCGACCACTTCCGCTCCCCATTCGTTGGCTCCACTAACTGGACGTTGTGTCGGAGCTGCAAAATACGTATTCAGACACTTTGCTCTCTACGATGACGTACCATAATTTGTTCTGTTGAAAAATCCGATACACCACCCAACGAAAGAGGCAAAGCATTCCGTGCAGATGTTTACATTAAGACGAGCACGGTGACGACGGGTCCGGACAGCATGACGCTAGGCCCGTCGTAAATTTAGTCTGGGGCCCTTAAGGAGTTTTCGCCAGCGACGACGGAAGGACTTTCCTGGAAGGCAGCCCTCCATAAACCGACTCGAGACGGAGTACCAGTCTGTTGTAGGATACATACACTACATCTTTGAAATATATTTTTTAAAAGTTAACCCGATTCCTCGAATATTCCAATTCTTACCCGAATATACTGCCGAAGGTTGAAATGGTCGCAATACGAGTTGAGGAAGTCCAGCATTTGCGTGCGAGTCAAGTAACTTTCGGGTGCGTCCGGTATAGGATAGTCAGGGTATCCCATTACCTCCTTTGGAAAATTCGTTCTGCACGGTACGAATAGGTTTTAGTGCACCACTCGAGATAATCTATTCTACGCTTGTTTACAGTACACTTTACCTTAATTTTTTGTGCATGCTCGTGTGTATCTTTAAACCACACTGATCCAGTTTTTTCTCTGTAGACCCATGTGCCGCCAACTTGGTCTGTCTTCTAGCAAAGTACTTTGCAGTCGTATGCACTGGAAGTGCAGTGCCTTAGAGTCGCCGAGATCAGCGGATCCAGCGCCGATCACGGCGATCTTCGTGTTCGCTGACGATCTCGAAGAAATCTTTCCGTCCCGATATAAGCTGCAGATAGCTTGGAAAAGTAATCCACTTTCGCGCGCGTGCCGCTTATCGCTGTCAAAAGTCAGATAAGCTAATGAGAAGCGTGAGTAGTACAATTTGCTTCGAGTCAGCCACGTTACGGGCGAGAAAGCTGCTGCGATCGAAAGTCGTACGCGCGGGCGCCTCTTTCCTTTTCTCTTATAATAAACTTTCCTCGCTATCACGCGAGTACGGTGCGCCAAATCAAACTCGTACAGCGTTATCAACGCGGTGACTTCGTTAGAACGTTGAGGAGCAAAACATGATGATGTGGATTTATAAGATAATACAATGACCTAGCAGTATATTAATCGAGTCACTCACGAATTGGGAAACCTGGAGGGTGATCGTACGATCGTCCGGCAGAGAGGACTAGGGCTGTTCGAGTACTCGAGTTATTCGAGTAGCTTGATATTCGGACCGAGCCGAGACTCGGTTTTCGAGCCGAACCGAGTACTCGAAAAAAGCGAGCGGCTCGAAAGAACCGAGTAGCTCGAATAGAACCGAGCAGTCCAAGTATGTCGAGTAGTTTGAAGCTTGAATGTTTCGAATATTTTAGAATACATATGTTTATCTACTGGAAAATAGTTCGTAATAATGTGAGTAATTAAAATGTAAACTGCAAATGAAAATATTCTCTAACTATTGAAAATAACTTTCCGCGTATATATGATTTAATAATATTTCTTCTTGCGCTTTCCTTTATTTTTCTTTTTTTTTGCCTTTTCCGTATGGATTATATTTCTGTCGAGTCACTGTCAACAAAGGCTGTTACCCGTTAAAAAAAAAGTATAAATAAATAAAGAATTCAAAGAGTCAAAATTAAGATTATGGGTTTTTCCATGTGTGTCTAGATGAAAACTTTCCGCCGACTTTTGCGATCACCCTGGGGTGTTTAATAAATTTTTAAGAAAGAAAAGTTCTTTTAATGAGAACTTAGACGAGTGTATCTGATCCCTGAAATGAAACTTGGACACAGAAATCTTTTCCATATCCACGCATATCGAATTCAGAGTTAAAAAAGTAATAATAATAACGTACCATACTTTTCGTGTTATTTCTACGCTTTCATTATGAAATCAATTTCGTGGATGCGGTAATTGGTTTATCTGGCAATGAGTCAGTGGTTTAGAAAACTGAAAGCACTTTTAAAGACTACGAAATTAATGATAGGATACTACAAATATCTTTGCAGCGTCTTTGGATACCAGCAGACTGATAACGCGCGGGATTACATGCAATTGAGACGTTTAACTGAATCTAAATATCATCTTGTGGAGTCATGGGATGGGTCACGCGTTAGGAAATAACTGAGCGGCGAGTCTCACGGTCCGTCGTGCAATTTTATTGTAAATGCTTCCAGTGGAAAAGGAAAGAATATCTTTATCCAACTTTACACAAAACGAAGATTACACATGATTTCAAAATCGAACGAAGTTGTTGTCGTCAACGATTCTGTACTTTACTTGACGGTAACACAGCAAGTTCTCGAAGAATCTCTTGTTGCACTCGTTGTAGAGGCTCGCGATGACCGGGGCTAACGGCTTTATTCCTGAAGCTTTCGCGAGATCGGCGTAATAATCGCCTTGTCTTTCTTCCATCACGTGGAACTGCCTCTTCGCGACACCCTTGCCGCTGAGCTGCTCCAGCTCCTCGGCTTCATCTCGCAGCATGTCCGACTTGGAAGGGAAGTCTTTCTTACCACTCCAGAATTCCAGGACGAATCTAATCTGCAACCGATAGATAACGATTATGCTAACGGTGGCTGGCTTCCGTAAAATAGATTATAATGATTTTCTGTTGGATCGCACCTGGAGGTCGGACATATTGAAGGCGCAGATACCTTTGGGGAGGCCAATAAATACCAGGCTCGGATTCTCGATCGATACCACGTGCTTCCACAACGGTGTGACCATGCTCGATTTTACGCGAACGCCGCATTTCTCGTCCAAAAAGGGGAAACTGTAGTCGTACCCTGCGATTAAAAAATCAACAATTTGTGTATCGTTCGTGGGCATCCGCATTGGGCAACTGGCTTGAGAAAAAATTGCTTATTTTTAAAATTTAATCTTTATTAAATTTATACTAAAAAACTGAACATTTTTCAGTTTCAATTTTAAAGTTTTAATCAAATTGGCGCTACAACGCTGTCTAGTTTCTCAAAGTTGTCCCCCTCCCTTCGCCAGAAAAAAGTCTGCGGACGCCTTTGGTATCGTTTGATGCGTTTACACATTGCTCCAATTTACCTGTGCAGTAGAACATCGCATCCACGGTTTCACCAGTGCCATCTTCGAACAGAACACCACGTTCGGTCAACTCTGCCACGTCTGGTTTCTGAAAACATTTAATCATAGTACCACCTTCTCTCTGCACATAGTCCCTTTTAAATTCACCCTGAGCCAATTACCTGAACGACATTATCAGGGAACTTGGTCTCCATGCCCTTCAAGTGGTGGCTGAAAAACACGCGCTTCGCCGTTCTCGATACTTCCAGTGCCAAATCCAGCCCTGCAGTTTTTACAAGGGATATATGCGGTCGAATAACGAAAGATACAGTAAAAAGGAATGATATATGACAGTGGCGCACCCAGAGGGGGACCAAGGGGCCCTGGGACCCCCCGAAGAAAAAGGCAAAAGGGATTAATGCAACCACGACTGAAGAAAAGAAAACTGGATTTTATTCTTTGAATAAATTTGAATAACACCTAGCGAATTTTATTGAACTTGAATTAGAAATGTTTTTATCCCTTGAACTCGGCTCCCCCCAAGATTAAATCCTGAGTGCGCCACTGCTATGTGATACGGTACCGGAAGGGCCACCGCCAAAGATGACTACGGTCTGGTCGGTGAACACGTCGGGAGTTCTGTAATCGTGACTATGCAATTGTTCGCCTTGGAAAATGTCCTGGCCCTTCAGTTTTGGAACACTGGGCTCGGAGAAGTGGCCATTGCAGATCATAACCGCGTCGAAGGTTTCACTGGTTACAACATCCCTCTGGAGGTCCTTGGCCTTGATCAACCACTTCCGTTCCCCTTTGGAGGGTCCCACTGACTCAACGTTATGCAGAAGCTGCAAAGCTCGATTTTAAATATCCATTGCAGTTGGGAGATATTGTAAATTGTTCACAGGGCTGACAAATTACCCGAATACACTCCCTGATATTAAAGTGATCGCAATAGGAGTTCAGGAAGTGGAGTATTTGCGCGCGGGTCAAGTAACTCTCAGGATCCTCCGGGGCAGGGTAGTCTGGGTACCCCATTATCTCCTTTGGAAGGTTTGCTCTGGATAGTATCGACAATTTTATAATATTACACATGAAATGACAATGGAACGGCTCATTGAGCTTTGTGCCCATTTATAGGCACTTTACCTTAAGCTTTTATACATGCTAGTGTGTATCTTTAAACCATACTGATCCGCGCCAGTTTCTTCTCTGTAAACCCATGTGCCTCCAACTTGGTCTGTTTTCTCGTAACAGATCACTTCGTTGGAATTATTGGCTCTGCAATGCCGCACGGCCGCAATGCCCGCGGCTCCGGCACCGATCACAGCGATCTTCATAACTTATAAATTCAATGGAACTTGCGAAATATTCCTAATCTTCCACCTCGATTCAGTTTACGGTGCACACGTGCTATTTTAACAGTCATTGATTTCTCTCCCTCGTACAACACACTTTCGTAATTATTACACCGGTAGTTTACGAGTTAAGATCCAGAGAAGAACTACGAGTACACTAATCACCTCGCAGATCCACGAGTATACTAATCGCGTGTAAAGGTGTTCGAGCAATCCGAAAAAGCGAGCCGAGTCTCGGCTGGATCCGAATTTCAAGCTACTCGAATATTCGAATACTCGAACAGCCCTAGTGTAGAGTCACTGGCTTCAATGTCACACAGTTAGGAAGCAGATTCGAAATGACCGTGCATTAATCATTCGCTTTATAATAAGTCGTGCTACTCAAAACGGGGGGGAGTCACCCTACGACCCCCGTGTTGTCCATTAACCGAAATGCGCTCAGAATCCACGTAACAAGGATCAGTGATTATTGATCTCGGCCGTATTTTTCGCGTCTTATCTGAATGGATGGTAACTACTTGTCATTCTAATTGCAACATACGAGCAATTAGAGTTTCGAAAGGAGAAATAGATGGCAATGCGGGATGTGTATGAAAAGGAAATATATTTCAAATTTGTTTTAACACAACTCTACACTCTGACAACAATATCATACGTATGTGTTTAGTGTTGGAGCTAGAGAAACATTGGTCCTTCTTATAAGTAATGATCTTGTAACATACAATTAAAACATTTCGCGCAACGGTGACTTACATAAAAATGAACATTTTTTAGGATTGTACTTAAATTAAGTCTTAACTAGATGAAAGAGATCTTACATATCCACAGTAACTACCGTCTAGAATAGAATTCAGACTCCCACTTGCTCTTGTACAGCACGTACAATTGCATCGCAACTCTCGCGTCTTCGACGGAGCTGTGCTCCCCAGTTTGTATTTGCCAGCCCAACAGTTCGCAAGCGAGCTTCTTCAAACTGGGTGTGTTTCCCTTGGATACCTGCCGAAAGATTTTGAACCTGGACGTGTCTCGCAAATGTTTCCACGGGTGAGAGAGGTACAGCACGTCGAGGTCGTGCTTCAACGCGTGACCAACCAGAACGCGTCCTCTTAAGATCTCCGCCACTTCTTTCTGAACCACTTGGAAGTCTTCTCCGTTCTGGAGATTATGAGGCCGAATGCCGCTGACTTTGGTTCTGTAATCTTGAACAGGCTCTCGTGGCTTGACGTATTTATCGTAGACGCAGAAGCCATGGAGATTCACAACGGACACCCTAGCTATCATGCTCTTGGTGCCGTCGCCTATGCCCACCATCTCGCAGTCCATCGCCACCTGCTTAGTTAACTTCTTTTTCCTCTCGTCGTAAACTTCCTCCTTTTTCAAGTGATTCTTCTTCTTCGATTTCTCGTGCTGGGGGTTGGGCTTTTTCTTAACGTGCTGGGGGTTGGGCTTTTTCTTAACGTGCTCTTTGTTCAGACCTTCGGGTTCGTTCACTGATGAATTACAGATTATTGTCTTGGACAGCTCCCAGTTACGACCGGACGCGTTCCGCTCCGTATGCGGGATGACGCGCAGAGAGCTTATTCTGTCCTCTTCGTCCACAGGTCGTTTGATAGCAGACTTTTTACAACAACATTCTTCCCTTCTCTCCTCCATTTTCCTACAAGCATCAATGGGAAAGACTACTTACAACACTCTACGTTAATAACGTGTACAAATTGTTTCGATCGGTACGTGTCCTAACCTCTTCATTTAACACGTGTAAGAAGAGAAACACGGATCTATTAAATTTTCATACAATCCTAATCGTACGTCAAAATATGCATCGTCTATTCCATAAGGTATACAGAAATATGCAAAAATTAATTGCAATTAGCAGGGAAATGTTAGATAATGCGTCAACTTAAATATGGCGGCATAAATTCAGACTACGGTTATACATACAATTTAAAACTGATGCTGTCAGTTTTGTTTCCTTGCATGAACGTTATCGAACGAAGATATTGCAATTATAAACTGTAATTGATATGTCATTGATTCCTATTCGCGATAGCATTCACGGTGAGGAATGAAACGAAATATATCAAAGGGAAATTGTAATCAAAAACATCGTTAATTCCGTTCGTGATGCTCATATTCGTCGGGGGGTTATGTTCTTTGAAATGAAATTGGTGCTAGCGAAGAAACAGCGAAGGACGCCTTTCATTAATGCGGATGTTATTTTACCTTATGAATAATACCATAACAATAAAGCACGCGGTGAAGATTAACGAGATGACCATGCTAGAATAACTAGGAAACTAAATATTCTAGAGTTTACGTCTGCCAAGTTTGCACCGACGATTGTTTTTCGCAAAAGCCTGCGTAGTTCGACGGTTACACGGCGACCGTGTATGGATGGAATATGAATGATCGTACCTGAATCGTTTGGTCGTTAATTTTTTAAAAGTGACGGAACAATGAACGATGATAGTAGCAGTACAATCAAAGATGCTTTCCAAGAACCCAGAAAGAAATTCTGGCTGGTGAGTTCTGCGCGTGCTGTCAGCAATATTTAAAAATAACGCACGATCGACTTCAACCGTTACGTGACCGACGTTTCATGCCACTCGTCATTCATTTGTTTTAAGTGAAAAATAAATATTTTATAAGAGACTCTTCAATTATCAGTCATGCGTATTACGTTCTTTTCATTTTTGCATTTGTTTATTGTCTGTACATAGCTTTCATTTAAGAGGTCGCCTTTGTTATAACAAAGTATAAGCAGTCTTATTTGGTGTCCTGTTGGTTTAGCGATCGAGAAAGCGCCCAAAGAGCGACGCTATCAGTATCAGTTCAATGGACATGTCTATCGAGTCGGATGTGGGTAAAAAGAAGAAACGTAGGAGGATTACAGAGGTGGCCAGCAGTATCTTCTCCGCTTCTAGCTTAACTAAACAAGGGAATACTCTTCATAGGTCTTTCACCATTCACCCGAGTGCGACAGATCTGTCGTTTGCCGAAAACGAAGCAGATACAGGGACGTTGAGGAAGAAGTGCGGACGTTTATGATATTTCTAGCTTAACTCCAAAGGGTTTGTTTTCATCTGACTTTAGATTTATTTCTCAGGTGCAAGGGCAGTATTGAAAACACTAGCAGTTTTACGCTTCGGAGTTGGGCACTCGACGTGGCAAAGATAAGTACCAAGGAGAGATCGAATTATTCCTTAAGTAGGAAGGAAGTTAAGAGACAAGAAGCGATCTATGAATTGTATTGCGGAGAAAATGTGGTTATCAATGACCTGTGCGTTCTGAAAGACTTTTATTATGAACCATTGATACCCACTGGTATCTTTAATTCGGACGAGTTACTTACACTTTTCGGCGGTGTAACGCATCTCATTGAGATACATAGTAGTTTGAGGGATGAGTTGGTGGATCTAAGAGATCAGTATGGATTTACAGATATCGTTGCTCCTACAGTGTTAAATTGGGTTAGTTATATTAACTTCTAGTGTTTAATACAACACTGTCGATCTCACAGGATTATTAATCCCTCAATGTTTATAGATCCGAAAATTAACGAAACCGTATTTGGAAAGGTGTAGAACACAAATATGGGCGAAACATTTGTTGGATGAGAAAAGGTTGACAAATAAACGTTTCCAATCTTTTTTAAAAAAGCGTTTGGAATCTCCGCATTCGATCGATTTGTGGACGTACATAGATGTGGCACGCTCAAGAATCGTTAAGTACCCTTTATTGGTGAAAGAGATACTGAGGCACACTGCGGCCACGCATATAGATCAGACATCTCTGAAAGAGGCATACGATATGCTATCCAAGTTACTTAACGATATAGACAGAACCATGGGAATTGCGGAATGCAAGTTAGCTCAGTCGAAAATTAATATAAAGTCGGACTACGACCCTGCCAAGTCTATTGAAAGTGCAACGGAACTTATCATTGAAGGGCAACTTAAAGATAGTCGAGGAATGGTAAGGCTAATTCAGGAACAAAGTTGGGCATTAGTCGAATACATTTTTATTCGAATGAACTCGAATAAAAATTTCGAATAAAGTGAAGTTATTCGAGAATAACGAATAAATTTTTATACTACTAAATTTTTAGTCGTTACTCGTTATTCGAAGGACTGCCGTGGCGACTAAGCGACACGAATCTAGCGAATCTAGCTTTTCTGCTAGACGCTCGTTCACTCCGACTTGCTCTGACTCACTCGTTCATTGGTTGAGCGTCGGTCACGTGATTGGTTTTGACGCTCAAAACGAGCGTCGACGCTGAAAGTCCCGTGGACCGATCACGTGACCGATTTTGACGCTCAAAACGAGCGTTGAGCGTCAGCATGAAATTGCACCTTTAGTCGCCACGTCGGTCCTTCGAATAACGAGGAACGAATAACGACTAAAAATTTATTCGTTATTCTCGAATAACTTCACTGTTTTCGAAATTTGTATTCGAAGATTAGTCGAAGAACAATTTAGTCGAATAATGTCCAACTCTGTTCAGGAATGATTATTTCATTTTATAGATAATTGTAAAATAAATTGGAATCTTGAACTTTCATTTCAGAAATATCAGTGCTTCCTTTTCAACACTGGCTTTGCAATAACTCGTGGAACAAGATCCACGAGTAAAAAGTACAATCTGTCTTTCCCTGTTATACCGAAAGACCAGATTTGTATAAGTGCAGAGGAAAAGTCTTTCACGAGTGGTGGGTTTAAAATTGGCAATCACTTTTTAATTACGGAAGATGGCCACGGAAAGAGGCACTGGATCGACTCGCTCAACAAAGTTTGTCAACAGCGTATTGATTTGTTAGAAAATGTAATCGATGCCGATGAAAAAGAGAATCGGCATGTTTCGACACCGTAAAACCGAATCCGCCTACTCGGTCATCCACGAATAAAATAAGTGAAAATCCTTTTTCTCTGACATTAAAGAGAAGCCTTTTGAAGCAAAAGCGCGACAGTATTGATTATACTTGGTATTAAAAGCTCTACATTCCGTTTTAAGCTACTTTTTATGTCCATGTACTATACTCATTTTATACAACACTTTGGTGTAGGTACTTAAAATGTCTTCAGAGATTGCATTCTGCTCTCAGTACAATTGCAAAAAGGATATAAGTTTATATTAAGGCGCGTACTTATAATAAACGACATTACTGTAAAATATATAGATCATATATAATTAAATAGCAATTGGGGTGCTAACATGTAAAATAATGCAATTGTACAGAGGCCATCGATGACTCGTTCTCCACTGCGCATATGTATTCTCAATGAATTCGGAATGATTCATTGATGGTGAATGTACTATTACTACGTTAAATGCAGCTTATATATACATATATATTTAAAAACGAAACTATGTTTCTAAAATTCTCTTACGCTACAATATAAAAAATAAGAGCTGGAAATCCGCATTCAGTTTTTGTCCAACACGATTTTATTCTTATAATTTTCGTAATAAAATAACAGTCCATGTACGTTACAATACTCTAAAATGTTTATTATGGTTTAGCGGGTTTCATCGAGTTTCCGTCTGGGTAACGTTTCTTGAAAGCTTTGATGAGTTGAGGGTCGATTAAATGTACACCGTCTACTTGATTCCCTAACGTTATCCAATTAGGTTGAACGTTATGCGGTCGACCGAACAATTCGATCTTCCTCGTTCCTGGACTCATACGTTCAATAATTCCGTAAATCTCGTCCGGCTTGTGGCTGGTCGCTCGAACTTCGGCCACGATAACGTCGCTATCCAATCCCCGATTAATCCTCGGGTTTCCTTTCATGCCAACCAAGCAGTGCTCCTTCCCGTGATTCAGCCAGTGACCCGTCCTGCCTGTTCTTATTATCCTCTGCAATTGATTCGTCTTCACCCATATGATCTCGTCTACCCTCTCGTATCCCCACAATTGCAGACATTCTCTACCAAGTTCCATCGCCCTCCCGGTTACCCACAGAAACAGGAGACCCTCGTCTTGGAGCGCAGGTATACCTAGCTGCCTCATCTCGTCGTCGGACATGGTACCGTACGGTAGCTCCATGTGAATGTCCCATGGAGGGTCAGCCATTATAACAGCGAATTTACCCAGCACAGTCATGTCAAGGTAACGCAAATCGCATTGTATCCATTGCGGTGGGTACAGGGTCAGCTCGCTACCCACAAGGGATCCACTGGCAGCCGGGCAAGGAGCACTGCTACTATTTTTACTATCTAACGTTAAAGCTTTAGCTGCCGCGGCATTAGTAACGCTGTCCCCGTCGCTCGACTCCTTCTGTTGAGTTGTCGGTCCATCTACTTCGTAGTGAACATACCTGTACGGCGAGAAATTTAAGAAATGGATTACACTTAATTGGGGACGCGTTTCGTTCGCTATACGTACTTGCATGTGTCCATATGAAAGCAAGTATTTAGGAAACTACAGTCGCCTAGAGACTCGTCCGTGTGACTTTGAATAATCTTTTTGAAATGCAGTTTCTTGCATTTCTCTGCGAACCCGGGCCCGCCATTCAGTTTAACGCAATCTACTCTCGTGCCGTGGGGACAGAACTCCATGACCTGGGCCCCCCCTTGGGATCGAAACCGTTCAGCCAATGATTTCTCTTTAGATGTCTGTTTCGACAACAAATCTAATATCTGCTCCCCAACCTTTTTATTCTCCTTCTCTCTGATCGTCGGCATCGAGATTAGAGACATTATGTCCTCTGTATTCTTTTTATCTAATTTCAGCTGCTTCTCTGCAGGCGCGTAATCATTCAATTCGGACGCAGATGTCTCCGCACTTTCTGGATTTTCTGTGTCATCTGACTGCGACTGGTACGACGAGTGTGATTCTGTCACCGATAATACTGTATATCCAAAAACACCGTTCTCCGTCACTTCTTTGATCCTAGAAAGAGGCTCAATTATTTCTCAACCGCACGTAGAACAAAAGTGTACGATAATGCGGAGACTTACTAACTTAACAATATCCTGCGCAGCAAGCTTCTCCAAAATCTTATGAATGTCCGCGGAACACACGTCAGCGTTCAAATTCTTACGAAGCTGATCTATCAATTCTGCGGATGTGATAGGTGAATTGGGCAATGATTCGTGCAGGATGCATAAAACGTCCCTCTCGTATTCGCTGTGGTCAGATCGTTGAATATGCCCCGTTGAGTCTAAGAAAACAAATAACTTGATTACCCTCCTGCAAACTAAAGATCGCAATCTGTAAAACCATCTGAAAGAACGCTATCGAATAGTTGAATTACCATTAGTATTGGACGATTCATTTGTCATGGTGGATGATACCGGTGTTGCAGAAGTAAGAGTAAATAATTCATGTCTCTCTCGTTTTCGTTTCTGTAGCTTCTCCCTCAAGCTATTCCTTTTTATTTTAATAGCCTGGATCTCCTCAAAGGCGTCAGACATGTCTTCCAGAGAAAGTTTCCAAATGAAACATTACAAATTAAAATATAACACCTGTGCATACTTGATATATTAATACACAGAAATTGCTAATATTAATCAGCGAAAAAGTTTAGAATTTTCTTTACCTTGCGACACCAGTCAAAGTACTCCAAACCGCTTAGAAATACATGCGTTTTTATAAACAAGCTGAACGACCGCAAACCACTGACTTCTAACAACGGAAAACCTAACCTGTCCTGACCTATCTTCACCTGAGACGAGAGCAGACGGCAACACATGGCCGAGTTGCTAGGTCAGTGCACGTGTGAAGTGAATCGGGCAGTTGTGCTTTAAATACCGTTAATAAGTATTGCCAGGAGTTGTTAATTAAAAGTGAAATGTCGAACGCAACGGAATTCTTCTTATCCGTCACGCAACGCGTTTTTAGTAATTGGACTGCATTGAAGGTAAGCACGCTTCTTTCCTCGAAGCTTGTGATGGAAAATAATTGTGTTACCTTGTTGTGTATTTTATTGAATATTTCTTTGTTAGATGGCAGTGGAACATGGAATGGGGCCGAAAGAACGAGCGGTAGACTTTTGTCCTTACATGACAGAGGTTATGTACATGAATGGTTGGTTCTTCTATTTAAGGGGTCATTCTGGTAATTACGCCGTAAAATTCGGCAACATTCAGGTTTTTTTTTCTCAGTGAATACAATGAATAACAATGTCAAACTTTTTTTCATTTATTAAGCTACTTATAATGTATACGGAACAATTGTTTAAATTCACTTTTAATTGTGTTTTTTCAATGTTCTCTGGAGTTAAAAATCGCGCCTTTGAAAAGACGGCGGGAGTGATTTCAGCTCACAGACTCATTTGAAACAAAAAAAAAACCATGCTGATTCTTAATCATTATGAGTACCGTTATCGAATGTTGCCGAATTTTGTGGCGTGATTACCAGAATGACCCCTTAATTCCTTTCACACAGGATCTTCTTAGAATGTCTGACCAAGATTCACAGCAAGCGCATCGTAGAAGGATCGTTGCGCGTATTTTAGGATTAAAGAGATATACTCTGCTTCACAAGGTAATGAACTCGTCTGCTGACCTGTTTTCATATGGGGACAAGCTGTGCGAAGAGATCCATCTCCTTGTGGAACAGAGTATAGTTTAGGGTTTGTCGGTTTTTAGAAACTGGGAGTAAAAATCGTTTTTTTTTTATAAACTTGTGAAATTCGAAGAACCGGATAACATTTTGACTTGAAATCGCCTCGGACACAAGCATATTGTAGTAGGTAACAGTTTACTGTAAAACTAATCTTCACGAGTTCATATTTTCGGAAGAAAAATACTAAATGAAATAAAGATTTTTATAATTTATATTTTGTACGCGGATTTTAGTTATTATAGTTTTTGTTATATTTTTGTAATTCCATAAATATTAAAAAAACTGAAATTTTTAGAATAATTACAAATATTTATTTTCTATTTTAATTACATTTCTTGTGAAAATTCAAAAACTGGTTTTTTCAAAATTCGGTTTTTGTGTAAACCCTAGTATAGTTTCGCGTTGACGAGTTGGATCAGTGGTGTATGCCTGTGAAACGTGGTCAGAAACATTTAAGCACCCTGTGTTCGTATCTTAAACACCTTGTAATCGAGATCTCGATGATTGTTCAGAGAACCTGGACAATAGTCAAGTTGCCAACGAGTTGGAGAACTACATGGACGAGCACTTTAATACGGAACTTCACGACGACAGTGCCATGCAGGTTGCAGAGGAGTTACTGAGATTCCACCGTTATTGCACCGAGAATAATGAAGGTCTGGCGGTGGCGGAGTTGGAGAAGCTACCACCGCTGCAGCCATGGCTAGTCACAAACGAGCCTGTAAGGAGGACTCAGAGTCGCTCCATAGTGGAGGAAGATAGTTCCGAAGGGGAGGAGGAAAGCGCTAAGGATATGGAGGTTGCAGACGAGTGGACGGAAGTGAAGAGTAGGCGGAAAAGATAACTGAGATTTCGCATTTAAAATGGTACTCTTTCGTTCTTGTTCTCTTTCATAAAAGAATATACAAACTACTGTTTTACAGTACATGTGCGTTGTTCTTGCGATTGCAATTCGTATGCTAGGATATTCATAATCAAATACTTATCTAAGCAGTCTTTTAGGCACTGCCAAACGTTAATTGGCAGTTTTAGTTTCTATATCTAAAAAATCAAACACAATCATCAAACCACATGAAATAGTATCGACTAAATCCGATTACTTTCGCAGACTATTACCTTTTTCATTTCGAGGTAAAGGAACGATACAGTATCCATTCTGTTCTTGCACAACATTCTCCTTCTTCGCATTACTCACTCTCTCTTCCGGGCCTAATAAGCTTAAAATTACTGGTAAAAATAGTAGGCCGTGGAACAGACCAAACACTACCACAGACGTAAATAACTGAAATAAAAGAATTCTTATCTATCTCGATAGTTGAATAAGTACTACACGAAATTGTCTAACAATACCTTAAAGAAAGTATTGAATAGGTAAGCCTCGCTGGAACCCAGCAGAACGAACGCTAGGAACGTACTTAAGCCTCCATTAAACACAGCCGGGCCGATGATGGAAAGTGTTTGGATCGCGCGTTCTACAAAAGACCAAAGAGTTCATATGCTATTCTAGTCTCCACTACACGCGCATTGATCCTTGCCTTTCTTGCTACCCTGAGTTCGCGTGAACTCCAATCCAATATGAGCAGCGTAATCGACCGCCAGCCCGGCGCATAACAGAATCATAATACTCGCTGACATTTCGATAGTCAGGTTTAAAAAGTACATGGAACCCAACAAGTCGATGAGCGTGAACAAAACGCAACAGAGCACCCAAAGCGAGGCTTGCAGATTCCTGAGGAACAATACTATCACCACCCCGATGGTCACTATTTCCAGGCATAAATTTCTTATCAATTCTTCTCCTATCACCTGCGAAAGAATCACCACTTAACGACCTAGTAACTAAAAGGATCGTACACAAAGATTCCCCCTCACCTTGTTTGCTGTCCATGAAACATAGTCAGGCGAGAAAATGGCAATGTGATCGTGCCCCTGCGAGAAGTTAGTGCCCTGAACTGTTTCCCTGATCGACTGCATCGCTCTTATTTGGTCCGACGTCGAGTTAATGAGAACGTGTTGTATCGGGATTTGCGACGTCTAAAGAGCAAGCAAATAAACTGTACTTTCTCTAAAAAGAGCGAGTGAAAATCTTTTAGATAGAGCTTTATAAGTACCGTTATGTTATACTCTCCAGCTGGCAATTTATCGAAATTGATATCTTTAATGTACGCCTGGCCTTCTTTCGTTAAAAGTAAATATTCCGTGAGGACATTGTAATATTCCTCTTTGCTCTCGATATCACCTACAAAGCAAGTGTTACCATTTACTTATCTTTAAGCAATCCTAAGCTCAACGACACTTACCTTTGTCAGTAACATTGAGCCACTTGTCGTACGCAATGAACCACGGCTCGAGGGTAGCGTTATTAATAAACTGGTTGCTCCTGAGATCTTGCACTAGCTGGGCGAGGGACTCGCGGTCCTCGTAGTAGTCCACGCCGGTCATATAAATGGCGGCTCGCTTCCCGTACTTGGGGAAGTACTCCTTCAGCTTCTCGTTGAATTGTATGGGATAGGAGTCCTGGTTTATGTACCAAAGAGGATCGAAGTTCTGATCCAATTGAAACACCGCCCAGGTGTTGACGCAGAGGAGACCGCCGGTGATCATCAGCACGATCACTCGCGTGGTGTTCTTAGTCACCCAGGGGCCGACGTAGTTCTCGAAGATGATCTGCTGAGTGTTCCTTTGGCTGCACTCGTTTGGCTTCCAGTTCAATTTGGGACGACAGAAGCAGCCGTCCTTCCTCGCCTCCAGCCTCCTTTCGTCGTACACCAGGCAGCTCATGAAGAACGTGATCTCGTACACGTACAGGAAGAAGATACCCAGCGTGGCGAACGCGTAGAAGGACCCCAGGCATGGCATCACCGTCGTTATGCCAAAGGCGAACGCGATTACGTTTGTGAAGGATGTCACTGTCACGGACAAGCCTTGAAGAGAGGAGAGCAGCTGAAGATTGAAATGGCAGAGCACGCGGACGTTATTAGAGAAGAGCGTCGAAATCGAAATACACAGTCCATTATATGTAACAATTTCGATGTCGACGCCCTGAAGAAGCCACCAGCGTCGTACCCGCTTGTTGGAACGCTTTCGCGATGCGAACGGGGATCTCCAGAGCCTGGTCGGTCTCCGACAAGTTCGCGAGGCTCTGCATGATCACGAACATGTTATCGACGCCTATACCGAGCAACAGAAACGGTAGAATGGAATGTATCGGCCCGTAAGAGTACCCCAAGTAGTAGCAGATCCCGTATGAGGACAAGATTGCCTGGCCAACCACAGAGACACCCATTACTGACAAATAAATTCGTTGCTCCAGCGCGTTACATTTACCGATCATTGTCATCAGGTAAACCGCGATCAACGACAATCCGCAGCACAGCACTGTCAGATTGCTGTTCAGTATTTGGTGGAGGGTGTCTAGGAAGCTGCGCGTGGCGATCGCGTAAACCTTCATTCCCGGCGGGAGCGTGGTGTTCGCGTGGAGGACACTATTTATGAACTCCAGCTCCCAATCTGCCGCGCTCGGGTTCGATTTCTTTAGCATCCAATTCAGGATCGTCGCTTTCGCGCCACGGATGCGACCCTTCTTGTCGTAGACGACGCCCGAGAGCAGCGGCCCAATATCCAGCAGAGCGCCAATTCCGTCGATCCTACAGATTTGATTATTCCAGATGGGTGAGAAGAACGAACGGATACCGGAGTTTCTCGCCAGGGACTCACTTATGCCTTGCTGCTCTGTTCACGTCCTCCAGCACCTCCTTCTTCGTCAGATTCCGAACGTCCTTCGACAAGCCACTTTCCCAGAGCTGCACGATCGACTGGTATATACACCCATTCTTCAGCACCGTGCTATTCAGCTGCAGCAGGATGTCCTCGGAGAGCTCCAGTTCCCTGAAGAGGTCCGTGGTGTCGTCCTTCGTGAACCACGTCAAGTACCTGCAGACACAGAGGCGTCATCCTGCAACATCCTCAATAGGGGCAACAAGTTAGTTTCAAGGGATATGGCGATTTTACCCAGCGCAGACGTCCTCCCAGGTATTGTTGTTCACCATCACGGTCTTCACTGTTTGCTCGATCTTGCTGATCTAGGAAGGAAGAGAATGTAAGGCTCGACTGGATGGGACCTGGTGTACGTGTGCAAGCAGAGTCTGTTCAGCACGAATCTCTTAAAGGGCCATGCGTGAAAGTGGAAAAGAACCTTCGCAGATACTCGTATAAGTCATGATCGCCTATGTACCGAGCGCAGCACCTCCGGCTCCAACACGTTGGGGGCAGTGACGATGATGCTCTCGTACCGGAAGTCGTCGTGGAAGTGGCTCCTCACCCAGGCTGCGTCCACGCGCAGCGCGGAGCCGTCGGGCACGAACATCTGCACGTCGTCCAGCTCTTCTCGCCAGAAGAGGATCCCGGGTGCGCAGACACAGTTGATGCAGATGGACACCAGCAGCCATAGCCAGGGCCTCTTCCCGATGTTCAGGCCAATACTGAGGAAGAAGGAATGGTGTACAGCCCACGCTGTTAAATAAATCACCCAAAGCTCTGCTCTCGAAGTGATCGAAGAGGATCACTTTCCAAGCTGAACAGGCGAAACATGAGCACTGCTCGTCGTTTCCTGCGACGCTGCGTCAGGGAAGCTTCCTGTGCAGGCAAGAAGTGTGCTGAGCGCAGCGTCAGACGAAGCGCGAGACATCGCGACTGAAATCGAGCGAATTTTACGAGGAGCTGCTGCTAGAGATTCAGGAGTTAGTCTATTGAATTTTAATTAAGTATGAATGATTGAAGGATTTGCGCCTCAGGCGAATTTGCCAAATTGCGCCCTTTATTTATAATATCTACATTTAATCGAGCTTTCCGATGACCTTGCTCTGGATTTTTATTCGTATCTTAAAACAGTTATAGTACAACTTGCAATATTTCATTTATTTTAAAAAAATAGGACGAGCCGGGCCTGGGTATAAGCGTGTGCAGGATGACCAAGCAGTGAATGGCTAAGCCTTGGGAGTTCGTCTTCCTTGTCTCGAGGACGAAAACGTTCAATTAGGAGAAAGATTCGTCGATATAATTGGGTAATGCAAAGGGCAACGGTCCCTGAATGAAGTAATAAGAGGACGCGGGGGGGGGTTGGCGCCTGAACTGGCGGCCTTATGTAGGCCAGTCATAATTCGTGGAACGAAAGGAGCATTCTTCATTCAGCTAATTAAGAGGGCCGCGGTGATCTCACCTTAAGTGGATTAAACGGAGCAAAGTTCAAGCCCCGAAATTGAACGGGCAGCAGCGTCGTTATCCTCAACTAGACCTATTACGCTTTCTTCCTTTCGCTGGCATTCTACCGCGCACAGAGGCACGCGACAGCCGATCGATTCGTCGTCGCGGCTGAAGATCAAATTTATCTGATACCGCGCTCGTACATGCATAAGTTCACGCCGTCGACCCGACGTCACGTGTCAGTCCAGTGTTAGGCTTTCATTCACGTTTAGCACTGGTACAAAGCGCGGATCAAAATATTTGAATCCTCTTTATAAGATGCAGTCGCGGACGATTCAAAGAACCAGTGTGTGGCTCGGAACCTGAGACAGAATTGGCAGACGGCGAGAATGTCACGTGGAAGGTTTCTTGCTACTCTAGAAGCTCATCGTTGCAAAATTACAGCCACGTCGAAGTTCGTACCCCGACAATTATGTTCTCCGCGCGAGACTATCATTAACGGGCGTATATTTCAATGCCAATTCGCTGGAGGGAATCTGTTATTCAACCCAGACCCGGCGGGGACGTTCCGGTGACAATGCGGAATGCAGGAGCGCCGCGGAAACGCCGGCACTCTGTCTACATAGCGTAGTTCCGACAGAAGGACGCGGTCGCGTTTAATTCGCTGACATCCGATCTATTTTTTCCTCTCCAGGCCATTTGCACCGGAACAACTCCTCGCTCTAGAAGAAAAAAGCCCGGCGAACGGTCTCAGGATCGTCTGTAGAAGAACGATGCGCCCAGCAGTGGTCTTTAGAGCTATCATTCTTCAATGAAAAGCCCTTAGAAAGGGGATCAGACGACCACTTGACGAACGCAACTGGTCTCACAAATTAACAGTTCCCTTTATTTTAGCAACCATCGTTTATAAGAGCGCTCGAATCCCTGGCACGGTGCTCCTGACTAGGAAGATTCCTCGAGAGGCGACAGGAAGTGCTCGCCGCGCTTACACTTACCGGTAAAAGATGCGATCCGAGTTGAGGTGCAGGTCGAGGAGTATATCCTTGAGGCGTTTCCACGTGATCGCGTTGGACGGTGCGTTTGCTCGCTGGGTTTCCATCATCGCCGTGCGACGCCCAGGTCGTTCCGTGGCCGAATGTCCACTGAGAGCGTCAGCCAGCACACAGGCCAGAGTGCGGCAGCATGGATGTGAGCAACGGCGGCAGTAATCTGCCACAATTATATAACGTTCGCTACGGAGGCTCGCCTGCACGGCTGATGCCATCGAGTGGCCGAGGAGGAGAACACCGATCACCCCTCCCTATTGTCTTCATCTTCCATCGGGTATTCGTTTTTCCAACGACACCGCCAACCGATCCTCCGGAGTCCTTCGCCAGACGTCGATGCATTAACATTCAGGAACAGTGGAAGAAATTTTGAGTCAACGAAAACTTGGGGCACGCGGTGGTCAACAGTCACAGGAAAGGAAGTCTGTTTTATATTTATAGTAAAGCGCATCGCCCTCGCCTCTCAATAGAAATTGTATCGCCACAGATTTCCAGATGAGCAGCCAGTCTGCTGCGGTAATCTGATCTCTCCGAGGCGCGATTTATACGGCACCATTAGCATAATCGTACGCTATGTAAGAGTCACATGACTCATGGAAATGAAGCAGATCGAGAAACACCAGAAGACAGGAATACCCTCGACGATTTTCCTCGACCTCAGAAGACCTTGACTTTTGCGTCCTCTTGTAAAGCAGATGCTATTCGCTGCGCGCTTTTACAACGCTCTCGATATTCTGGATCCGTGCCACTTGTTTCTAAATTTCTTTCAAGTCGAGTTTATCGGTGCCTCGTATAAGTCCTCGTACCCGTCGTTGCGGGTCCGAGGAGGTAGGGATCGGCTTGTTAAACAATGTCACCGAGGCGGATGGTTGGAAAGGCAGTGGAAACAAAATGCTTAAACTACCGTTCGGTTCACTCTCGTCTCGCCGGGTAGGAATCGCTCGATGACCACAGTTATCGTGGCTGTAATGCGTCCGATCTACGGAAGATCGGCGCTGCGACTAGGTGACCCACATATCCGTGTAATTATCGGATCTTCTTCGAAAGTGGACGGCCGCGCCGCGCGGTCTTTTTAATCCTGTCGCGAGCGAGGCGCTTCATCCTGCGCAACGCTGCGACGTCGAAGGGCACCGGTGTCTTATCAATTTAATGGGAATAACAAATTGATGTGTCCGAAGATAGATAATGCTCCGTGGGTGGCTCGGAGTGGCGGCTGAGAATTGCCCGAACGAAAATGGCGCATCGGATTCGACTTATTAATTTCGACGTAATTGGCGTACGCGAGCTTCCCCACGTCCTCCCCCCGCGCCCCTGCTTCCTCCGCTTCTAGGATGCATAGTCATTTGAAGCTTGAGTGACTCGTTCACGGCCGCGGAAAGAGTGATTTTTCTGGACAGAGTTCTGCAAGAGGCGATCGATATTTTTGCCGGCTTTCTCCGGTTGTTTCAATAACGAGGCGCGTCGATGCGTCCGCGATGCCATTATCTAAGGCCTCGTTACTGACATTGGGGGTAATGGAAGCGAGTTAAACTTCGCTGCTTCATATCGCGACCAAGAGCCTTTCTCTTGGACGTTTTTCATCCGCAAATTTTGCTAGCATTTTGATATCACTGCGAAATATTTTTCCGCGATACGTTTAAGAAAAGGGGAGTTGAAACGAGAGTATGCACTGTGTAGCGAAGGTGGTTTTTCAGGGGTTAATTTCTCCCCTTTCGAGTGAATTTGGGCAGCAAAAAAAAAATTGCGTTGTAATCAGAAGGAAATCCCTTACATATTCACAAAGTTCCCGAATTTTTGGAATTTTCGGCTTCGGGATCTTCCCTTGTAAGTTAGCTTCCGAAAAAACATAGCACAGCTGAACTTAGCTTTTGGTAGAAACGGTTCCATAAGGATGTATTGGAGTTAATTTTTTTAAAACTTAGCATAGCTTAGCTTATCATCCAGGTGGATCCCCAGCTTTATTCCTGGCGCCTCCAGTTCTCCAGGATCAGCCCTTTGATCCTCAGTGAAATACATTTCTGGTGCAGCGAATAGTGGGTGGCCCGTATACCTGCGGTGTTGACGGCCGATGCGTGGAACATCGGGGCCCTGTTTATTTTCAAATGGCCGCGCGTCACCTTTCCTTTAGTGCCCGATCGCTCGTCGGGCCAGAAGGATCGACGCCGTAATTGTAGATCGTAGAGGTCCCACGGAGGCGTCGAAGCGATCGAGGGGATAGATTTCGTACAGGTGAGACGAAAACGCGCCGCGGAACCGGCTCCAGCCACTCGAGCAAGGTAGGGAGCAGTCGAAGCGAATGCCTTTCCCATCACCCCGTGAATCTTCAGTATTCCTGGTTCCATTCGGGCCGATGGACGGTCCCTCTCAACGCGCGCCGTTCGCCGCATCGAGCATATACCAATCCACTCGTAAATGTTGAACCGTAATTGAACCGCGACCAAGTGGAAGCAGCCGAATCGGTGGTTGAACGTCGGTGCTCGATCGACCTGGACGGTATTCATCGAAACGTGAGTAGAAATCCCACGAACACTCGTTCAACTACTGTTCCATAGTAATTAATAGAATTGTCTTTTTTTTCCTTCGAATAAAATCGCTAGATTACTTCAGCTGTTATTTAACGCCGCACGCGATGTATCGGCGGATTCCTGGTGAGCTTCATCCTCGAATTAGTAGAACACCTCGGAGAATCTTTCACAGAGAATTCCTCGTCGAGTTGTGCAGGCAATGGTAATTAAATCTGCGCGTCAGTGCTGTTTCGTTGTTACTCCAGCATTCGTCGATTAATTACCGCAACGGGCCATGGTGTTGTTCGACTAACTATCGCCTACTTTCCTCCCCTCGCGTTTCTACAGACAGTTCGCAGAGGATCCGTAGTCTGATGCAAAAGAGTGGTCTCGATCTCTTCTTCACGGTCTGCTCCTGAAATCTGAGGAAAGGTACCCACGAACGGTGTCAACAGCCGGTTCTGCACGCCAGAGAATGATCGAGGCGTCTTTTTGCGGATTTCGGCCGATCGCTGAATTCATAATGGATTAACGGTTTTTAGAAAGTCTCGGTCACACGGGCAAGGATCGGCGAAGCTTTTACCGTGGCTAGTCTTTTATCTCGGGAACTGTGATGGACATCGACAAATGGTGAACGCGTAGGTGCCGTTCCTTTTGCGTACCATTCTCAGGAATAAATCGTTAGAATTCTTCGATCGATTTCATCGGGTGGCCTCGTTCGGTTCTCGGCAGCGCTTTGCGCAGAACTTTCGGTCCTAAGTTCGAAAAAGAATGTGTCACAGGCGACCCTGAACTCTCTTCGAAGAGCACAGAGCACGTGGGCTGACTTTTAAACGGAACCACTCTCTCTGGACGACTTTTTCTTCCGCGTATCACGCTTTTCCCCGGGATCATCCGTCTATCCCCATTTTTCACCTACAGCATCTCTTCAGCGCTCTGGTTTATACAGCAGCTTTATACGCATGAGAGCATCGCACCAGTCGGCAGATTTAGCGTCCACTGTTTTCATTTATAATTCTAGCGTCGCTTTGTCTGGCGAAACCCTGATGCAAATTTTTATTCGCCTAGATTTATTTGCAATTCCCCGGAGCAGGTATGAAAGATTCACGAAGTTACTGCCGGGGTGGTTGAGCTTTCGAACGGTATACTGTTGGAGGCGTTCAAGTCGAGGAGGAAATACTTTGTAGGGTAAAATCTCCATCCGTGAAAAAGAAAAGAAACCTGGATTTTATTCTTGAAAATAAATTTTTATAATCACCTAGTGAATTTTATTGAATTTGAAATTAAATACATTTACTCACGTGCGTTAAACTCGGCTGAAGTAATTCAAGAGCTTTGCAAGAAGAAAGGAAAACTGGATTTTATTCTTTAAAGAAATTTTTGTAATCATCTAGTGAACTTTATTGATTTTGCAGTAAGAGTTAAACTTAGCGAAGAAATATAGTTCTGTATTAGACTTCTTTAATAAGTCATTAGCGTCCTTTCAGATCACTGAGAATAAAATTACTCCCACCGATTAACCGAGAGCTGTTGCACCGACGAAATTTTTTATCTAGATATTACCTCAGATATTTACTTGTTACTGTACAATTTGTATACCAAGGGCTACTCCCGTTTAAGTAAATAATAATAATAAAAAAATATTTTTATCCGTTCAACTCCCACCAAGATTGAATTCTGAGTGCGCGTGGTACATCGGGGCTTAGTATTGAATTCTTGTGATCACAATCAATTTTTATGAATATTCAGTGGCGGACGAAAGAAAGTTTACACCTTTAAAAATCGCATAACTATTTTAGAATTGGTGCAAACGCCTTTAGTTCTTTTTAGAAGCTAGAAGGATTAGTTTGCTAAGTGACGTGTCTCGTCGTTTTGGAAAAAATTGCAATTGGTCGGAATAGCGAAAAAACATAGTAAAGGTCGTTTCTTAAACTTTTTTCTGAGTCTGTAACGAAAATTCAAAAATCCCGTTTGCAGGTTCAAGTAAGTTGTATACATGCTGAAAATTTCTCGTAAACTTCTCTAACGTTGCTCTGAGCTACAAACGCTTAAAGATCGCAGAATAAAGTCGAAAATCGCGGAATTCCCGAAATCAGCAATTTAAAAAACGACCTTTACTATTTTTTACGCTATCCCGACCAATTACAATTTTTTTCAAAACGACGAAACACGTCACTTAGCAAACTAATCCTTCTAGCATCTAAAAAAAAAACAACTAAAGTTGTTCGCACCAATTCTAAAAAAGTTAATCGTTTTTAAAAGGTGTAAACTTTCTTTCGTCCGCCACTGTAGAAGGCAGAGCAAAAACAAGCGTGTGGATGATTACGCATTGTATTATAGAGGAAAAGGTGTTTCTCGTCAGGAAACGATCAACGAAGGCGTTTTCGCGTTAGCTGCGTTCGCCTTGACCGAAGAAAGTGTTACGGGGGTCTTTAACCGGCGCTGCGAGATTCATGAATGCATCGAGGTTACAGCCACGTGTCTATTTCGTCGCCCTATTACGTTCACAATTTCGGTTTTTCCTTACATTATGCATGAAGTTCCATGAATTCAATCCACAGGGTGTACCCCGAAGAACATCGTATATTAATATCTGCAAAGCTTGGCTTGATCTCCAAAACGAGAATGGCTATACCTTGTTTGACCGAACACGAGCAGGCTATTAAAAAACGGGGTTTACGCGAGTGATAATTGGAGAAACGAATTCGTCGAGGGTTATTCCAGGCACGTATCGATGGTCGTTGGTGGTCCTACGATAGTTTCCGTGTAGATACTTCTTCCTGGTCAGTTGCGGTGTAAGTAGAACGGCGCGAGAGAACGCTTCGCAGCGGCTCTCCTTAGTCGTTCTAATTACCAAGGCAAACTGAAAATTGTAATTAGCGTGGCTACAGCTTCGGCATTGATCTCCTTCGAAGGCTATCTTCGTTTCCTCCCTGGTTTTTCTTCTTCTGCGATCTAAGCAGCAGAGGATCATACCTACTCCATGTGCACCAGGGTAATAATAGGGACCATTACGTTTCTCGTTGCTTCCAGGACCATGAACCCGACCACGGTGTTCCTCGTGCTCGTGGCAGGCTTGGCGAACGCTCAATTGAACTTCGAGGGCAGTCCTTTGACGGAGAACACCGAGTACACTGCCGAGGAGTCGCGGCTCTCTGAAAGAACCGCAAGGCAAGAAGCGACCGCAGCGAACGTGACCAACGGGGCGGTAGACCTCCAGAAGCTTCATCCACTATCCGGGAGAAACGTTTCCCAGGAGCTAAAGCCAAGAAGCAATTCGATGAACGAGGAGGAAATGGCACGCCCCTCGAGTCCTCTCGTCGTTCAACGAAGCAAGCCTGCCCAAGTTGCTCGGCACTTGTCCGCCAGTAGCTCCGAGCCCATCGCTATCAGCCCAGCGGAATCCGCGTTGAGCACGTTTCTGAACTCGAAGACGCCGGAGGAGTCTCGTTACTCCTTGGACAGTTACCTGCAGAGCAGAGAGCCTCCGCGGAACGACCTCGTTCGGGACCAGCCCAGCCAGCATATGGTATCGGTCGCTAATCTGCAGCAATTAACGCAGCAGCCCGCGCCGCAGCTCAGCCAGCAATCCCTGGCTCTGTCGTCCCCAGTCAATCAGCACTTAACGGCGCAACTTATGCAACAGCGACAGGCTTTCCCCGTTGATCAGAGGCAGCAGGCGAGCGAGCAGGTTTACGGACTGCCGGTGAATCCACAGGTGACTGCTTTGGCTGCTCCTCTGGCGCAGCAGCAGTTGTTGCAGCAACAGGTGCCGTACGTCGGCGGGCTTCAGCCGAGGAACGACGTCTTCTATCCTCCCGGATGGCATCATCGCGTGAGAAGGATACGCGGCAAGCCGTTTCCCTTGGCTCAGTCCAGGGGGGGGCCGGTGTTCTACAATGGGCCTGCTCCAGGTGAGACAACAAGGAGGTGCTGTAGGTATCCTGCTGGGGATTACCAATCTTCTTTTAATTAAGCGCGATGGTCGGCGATGGAGTTATGAAATAGGGGTATTTAAAAGTTGCGCTGGTTAGATGGTTATGGAGATTATAGAATTTCTGTTGTTAGGGTAATTGTATTGCTGTCGAAAGGATTGGGTACCTAGACCGTGGGAATAGGCTAGACCAGGGGTGGAAAACTTGTGGCCTTCTAGGTCCTTAAGGGGAGGTTCCGGTATAAAAATCGATTTTTTTTTATTTCATTTTTCGAATGTTCAACCTTTTAGGAATATATGTTTAAAGGATGTTTTGAAATTCGTAAAACTACCAAAGTTATAGGCATTTGAGTAGCGGCAAATGCATGGGTAGCATGTATTTCTGGTTCCCCCCCTAGCTAGAAGTATATTCTTCAAAATAAAAAAAGTTTCAGTCGAATCGGATAATAACTTTTGAAGATACAGGTCCCACCGATTTGGATGAATTTTTTGACGCCTCGACTTTAATGACTCCCCAGTGCGGTCTGCAATGATTAATTATAAAACAAAAAATATATTTCTATAATTTAAAGCATCCTTAATACAATGCAAAAAGTTCCATTAAATTATATATAGTAGTTTTCCTTTAATTAATTCCTAAAAATCACCTATTTTGATGGGCTCTAGACCGGAACCTCCCCTTAAGGGGTTACGCCACCTTGAGAAAAAAATCCCGAAAATACTTGTGTTTTCACTCCTTACAGGTAGGCATAACCCCTTAAAGGGGGTACTCTAGTGTAACTGCCCCTTTTTCAATGCCATCTTCGGGAATTTATTTAACAAAAACTATACGTTTATACTGTCTGGCGTTTTGCCTGTATATTAAGGTGTGTTTGAAGTGGTACTCAATTTTTTTTTTGGCCTTTTTATCGCACATATACACAGATAATAGTGTAAAAAATTAATTTTACAGACCGAAAACAGCTAAATCTTTGGTAAAAATCGAACAATTTTTCAAGATTCTGCCATCCGCAAATTTTCATTTTTAGGGGGCCTCCGTGGTTATTATCCCCACCCCTGGACTAGACGTAACTCCTCTGTCCCGCGACTACCCCCGAAATAGCTTACAACTTTGTAGAAACACTCCGTAATCCCATGACGGGTGTCCCCAGTTCCCTTCAAGCAGAAGCCGCCAGTGGAGGTGATCTACACGAAACCCCCAGGTTTCCACCGCGGCCCGCCGGCCATCAGCAACCCTCCCGTCCCGTACGAAGACGCCAGCGCCTGGTTCCCCGACGCGGACCACCCTCCGCCCCCTAAGGACGTCTACTACTCCCAGCTGTACGCGCAGTCCTACGACCCTTACTACTACAACTACATCGCCAAAACAGGCAAGATCAAGCCTCATCTGTACGGGAAGCTAGGCAAGTACCAAGAGGAAGCTGGCGGAGGCATCTGGGCGGAGTTGTACCGGGGCTTCAAGAAGCACGGCTTGAAGAACATCATGACGCCGACGTTCCTGCTGGGGATGACACTACCGGTGGTCACTCTGATGCTCACCGCCCTCGTGCAGAAGAGGTCCCTGGGCAGATCTGCCTCGTGGGAGGTTTCGCGGGAAGAAGCGATCCAGGAGTACCTCGAGCAGCTGCAGAGAGCTGTGGAGTGCTACGAGAAGAAGAGGAGGAAGAGGGACGCCGGCGTGGATGACTGTTGACGCATGATTAGCTCCCTTTACTAATTTATTCTAAGCGAACGTGGAGGTACACGAGTCTCGTATGTACATACTGCCTGTAATATAATAATAGTAGCGTAACGTTAGTGAAATACAAAGAGCCAGCGGTGCTTTCTCCTCGATAGGCTTCCTCGCTGCTGGTAGTTGATTGCGCGCGATAAATTGATCCCCCGCGGTAGACCGCCGCTATCAGCGGGAGAAGGTGACAGTGAAAACGCTTCTGTAACGAGCCGACGTGAGAAGACAACTTTCGCGGGTCAATTACCTACGACCCTGTTCGCAGCCATGTACTGGTGGGTGCACTGCCAGACCTCCTCTAATTAACAACGATATCGGTGCAGCACGAGTCGCTCCGCCTGCTCCCTGTGCGACTTTTACTTTTCCAGACAAGTACTCGGCGAGCTGGATCAATGGCAGTGATCTGACTCGCGTTTGTAACTCCCGTCTCGGCCGAGTAGGCGCGACGATTATAACTGGGATGTGCGTAAATGTTGCGACTATTTTGAATTGTTTTGTGCATAGCGCTCTGCGGCCTACATTCGAGCGTTTCGCGCGTCGCGACGAGCCCTGAATTCCGAATCAGTAACGACATCCGCGATTCACTGCGCTGAAGTGCATCATGACACAGAAATGGGTAACCGGTTTCAGCACTCGGCGTCAGTATTACCGCGCGTCAGTTTTCATTAATAAATCCTGAACTTGTTCCGTAAACTGGCCTAGTAAGCGCACTGTCAACCTAATCGGGCTACGTTTCTTTTAGTAATCCTATCGTCTCCGGCTTTCGATGCCTCCCCGATGCGAGTTGATCTGAAACTAGTTGATCAACAGCGTTCGATTGTAGATAAGTCGCTGTTGCCTCGACTTCTACATTTTCGGGCCCGATCTTCTACATCTTTCGGGGCCCCTGCAACTCCCCTCGGTCGGTAACGTAGCCGGAGTACGCGACGCTGATTAGCGACGTGGCGACAGGGTCAATTACGATAACCTGGCCATTAATGAACCCGTGAATTAAGCTCAGTCTCGCGTGCGACGAAGCTCCGGTCGTTTAAGCTCGGGCATGCACCCAGGCGAAGATTCATCGTCGAAGAAATCGGCCGAGATTTCTTCGAGCCTCTCTTCCGGTACGCGGAACCTGCTGTTCCACTTAATCTTCTGAACTTCATCGGTGCGACGACTGGGTCGTTTTTTTTTTTAACTCCGCGACGTTTCCTAAACTTAAGTTCATAAAAATGTTAAGCACGTCCCCAGCGAAGAACCGGTCTCCTCGGGAATGACTTGCACTTCAGACACCGGAAGTCCATGAGATTCCCCTTTCAATGGCGTCTAGGAATCTCTTTTCTCTTTGTCAAGCTCCTTCTTGGAGGCCTCTGATCCCGAAGACTTACCTGCGAAGAAAATGGTTTTACTCCTCATTTCTAGAAATGCAAAGGTTTTATTGTACTTACAAGGGAAGATCCCGAACCGGAAAATTCAAAAAATTCTGAAACTTTGTGAATACGTAGAGGATTTCCTCCTGATTACAATGCAATTTTTGTTTGCTGCCCAAATTCACTCGAAGGGGGTGAAGTTAACCCCCGAAAAATCGGCTATTTTCCGATTTTGTATTATAACTCGCGAAATGTAAGAGATAGAAAAAAAGTTTCAAGACAAAAGTTACTTCTTTTAATTAGATCTATCATTTGGTAAAAAAATATTTTGCAGTTCACGAGTTATAATAGAAAATCGGAAAGTAACCGAATTTTCGGGGGCCAATTACACCCCCTTAGAGTGAATTTGGGCAGCAAACAAAAATTGTGTTGTAATCGGGGGGAAATTCTCCACATATTTACAAAGTTTCAGAATTTCTTGAATTTCCGGGTTCGGGATGTTCCCTTGTTAGTGGCCAAGCGTTTAATCGAGAGGGTCCACGAGCGATAAAATTGCTCTGTCTGGTTAAACAAAAAGCAACGAGCCCACCAGCGGTCCCGACTTCGGTATATAGATCTATTCCCCGCGGACGTTGACGACTCGATGGTAATTGAATTATTTAATCGAACGATTGACGGTTTAATTCATGGGTCATGGGACCCAGACGTTACTAGGCTCCACCGCAACAGGGGGCAATTATTAGTTTCAACTCAACACTTTGTGGGCCATTAAATGCCCAAATCTTAACTGTAGATCAGCGACGGAGAAAGTATTCACCAGAGTAGGAAAGAATAATCGCCTTTAATCAATAAAAGTTCGCAACATCGTTAGTCACAATAAGATCGCTGCTCTGTTAACGAAAAATATATCGTATATTTCGTTGCTTCCCCATGAGTACAACTTGTTTGCGGTAGGCGACGGGGATCCAGAAATCAGGGGTGTCGCGTTGAAAGGGAAATGATCGGCAAAAGTAACCTTGGTCCCCCTTTGATCACCATTCTTTATCGGCGGGATTCGTGGAACACAGCGCCTTGTTACATGATCGACCGTTAACATATATACATATTCGTAAAGAAAATAAATCACAGCTCGTGAAGCGATGCTTGCTTCTCCTCTGTTTAATACGCTCTTCTTATTCTAACGAGGCGTCGCTAGTTAATAATTGCTGAAGAAACGGAGATACGTAGACCGACACACTTCTGCCTGCAACGAAGTCAACATTACTTCGTTCAACTATAGGCTAGACTATACGAATTTGATGGGATCCATCAGCACGTGGATCTCGTGCCCTTCTACGGCCCTCGGGTTCGCATCTTTCCCAGCTGATATGTGCTAATTACACGGCGACCTTCGGAAACCGTCTCCAAGGAACTCCGCTGATTTCCTACCGACGTTTATATCTCCCGAAGATCACTCTCCACGGAACGAAAAAGGGAAAGCTAAGAGCTCGGCGCGTCCTGTGGCTTTCATAGAGGACACGGCCGTTGGGAGTGAATAGGATGAAATGAACGAACATGCGGTTTACTAAAATAGATTCTAATTTGCTCCATAAAAGTCACAGGCACTCTACGGATACGGCTGCTACGAAATAATCGTGCCGTGGCTGACAAAATGGTATACATATAACGCGTGCACGTATTACTCTCGATCTCGCAACGATCTACGAGTGTAATTGCCCTTCGCTATCTACAACGTTACTAAGTCCGCGGAGGCCCTCGAGGACGCAGTCCCCTGTGCCCCGTCGAAACGATAATCTCCTTCCTTCCCTTTAACTTCCTAAAATTAAAACAAGTCATGGACCGGCTCCTGCAAGCGCGCCCGTCGATTTCATTCTACTCGGGATGGGTGGGTCAGTCTTCGTCTCGGCAGACGTCTCGATATCATTCGTCGTGTGCATGCCAGCCAGAGATGCTTGGCTGGGCCAGGTGCTGTGTGCAATGTGCGCTTTCAAATCCTATTCCTGCACGTCTTAACGCGTCACTTCCCCGAACGACGTTAAGGGTAGCTTCCACCCTTCGCTGTCGCGTGAGACTGTTCCATGGGACTAGATGAAGTTTAATGTACAAAGCGCTGTTCGGCGATGGATGTTAAATCGCCGGATAGTTAGAGTTCTAGTCGGCTAAGCAACGGAGACGCGTCTCATAGGGCTCGCCATTGCTCTCCTATTATCATCGGTTTCTCAAAAAGAATCGGCACTTAGCGCATCGCAAGCGTGAACATCGCCGTCGGCGTCCAGGTGCGTTAAAATAATTTTCACATTCAACCTCTGTACTACAGTGGACCGACTATATAACGTAGTAAAAATCAAACTAAAAATTGCCTATACATATATATACATATAGACATGAGATATATATGTGCATATATAGCCGTTTTACGATACATGCGTATTTATATGTACATACAGCACTATCCTTCGAACATTCTTCTAAATACTATAATCGTAACATAAATCCTAGAAGCTTCCAATCCACAGAGAAATCTGCGTAGACTGAAAGACCGTTTTCTGTTCTACCTAGTATCCTTGGTGTACACGGTATCATTGGCTCGCAACGATAGCTAATATTCGCCTGGTTCCGCAGACGCGACCTTCCTTCCGTAAAACTGTCGAGAATTAGTTGACGATAAAGAAGCAAAGTAAATATCGTGCTTACGCAATGTGTTACAGCTTCCTTCTTCCCTATCGATTTGGAGCCTCTGGCTGTGGAGTATCGCCTTGAAAAATAAAGGCCAATGTCCCCTAAATCAGCGTAATACTTGCGTCAGCAAAGTTACATCTACTAACTACTTTCTTACTTTTCTTAATTAGAACGTGAACACTCCAAGGCTAAATGTACGCTCTACGTGGATTACTTCAGTCGAACTTTTCCTCCTTAAACGCGAGATTAATAGCCTCGCCGACGTCTTTCACTATGAACGCAGGCTTGCAGAGACTGTCTTCGATCGCCAAGAAGTCTCTCGGGCTGTGCTCGGGCATGAACTCCGAATCCCGTTGATGGACACCAGTTTCGACTAAAATACTGATACAAGCCTTCGCGCTGGGCGGCTTTACTTCCTTGCTCAGCAACTTGTGCAGCTTGTCAGGCTTCAATACTTCCTTCTTCGCGCGATACGAGAGATACTTGTCGTATAAATTTGCGCCGAAAATGTCGGTGTTGATGTTATCTCTGAAAAAAATATACAAACTGTTTAACACCCACCCGCAGCTCTGCTTTTCTCGGGTCGTCGAGGGACTAATTACCCAATAGCGTATATCGTGTCCACGTTATGATCTATTCCAATACTCCTAGCATGCTCTTGGAGCATATGATTCGCATGGTAGTACGTAACTTCGCTAGGCTTCCCGACCAGAGCAGAATACGCCATGTCTTTGCCTGTAATCTTCTTGTATAGAGATTCCAAACATAATAAGTAAGCACCGTGACCGTATCTTGGAATCGGTGCCTCCGATACCCACAATAAATCCATGTTGCACGCCAGGACCGGAATGTGTGGGTAAGGAATAGTGCTAGGCAAGCTAGCCGGCGAGCCGTTAGTCATCAGAAGATCCACCATCAGTTGCAACGACGTCTCCCAGGTGATTGATTCACTAAATAACACGATACCTTCGATTCTAGGAAAATTGGGATCTATCGGCCCACATTGTGGATTTCTCTTTTGCATATTTACATAATCCAAGGAGGGGAAATTCTTTACTAATTCTTCCATGGTTATCGTTCTCTGGAAGCCCAGCTCTCGAGCTATTTCTCTAATCGGGCCCTGCCCCGATATCAACACTTGCTTGTCGTGAAAGTGCTGGTACATTCTCAATGGTGAATGGGCCATGATGACCTGCGACTCTTTCACCTCGTATCCTATCCATTTGGATAAGTCTGCCGCTTTTTGGCTGCGCAGAGCGTTTCCATTGTTGGTGACGAACACAGTTGGCACGCGAAATTTGCCATCTTTGCCCTGGAGCTGTTTAAACGACTCCGGTACTGGTGGTAAGACGTTCTTGCCTCGCACTATGACACCGTCGATGTCAAAAAGTAGACCAAACTTTGGCTTGGAGCTTAGATGCTGAAAAGAAAGAACAGAACGTTAATATATTACGCTGTTAATTTTTTATTATGAAATTCTGAAAGTTGCTCTTTGGAGTCCTACAGCTGCTTCATATTTTTGGAGCAAGACATTGAAACGGCTGCAGAGACCTTGAGGCAGGATATAAAAATATACCTGCTACGCTGACTTGGATGCTAGGCGGTATATTTTTACACCAGCAGAGAGCGTAATATCACATAAACTTTGCATCATTTATCTTATCCAATTTTATAATCGCAATTCGTAATCGATCGTCCCATAACGATAAAAGAGAAACGTTCCGCGCGAAAGTCATTTCACGCGCAAACGATAGTAGAGCTCTACGCTAAATACATCGATGATTGACGAGCAAAAATAGGGAGTGCCACGGAGACATCGAATTAAATACTTTTCACAGAAGATTACGTCGATGAAAACGAAGGAAATTGACAAAGACGATGTCTAATTGCAAGTGAAATTATTAATTCGTGACCGCGGAGTGTAAACGAATTAATTCCCATTAAGCTTTTATGAGTACGCTGCGCTTTGACGAAAGTAGGTCAGCTGTTTTGTGTCATAAACAAAAGAAGGCATGCATGACGAGTCCACCTTGAAGTGCATAAAACTAGAATGCGAAACATAATGATAGCGGAATATAACTTACTCTGACACCCGTGAGCCTCGCGATGCCCGGTCGTAGCAATATCTTCATAATTGCCATTGTGACGGTGGCAAGGGCAAACGAAGATTCAGCTACGATATCTTAAACTTATACGCCACGCTCAAAGGCCACTTCTCACGGATTGATTCTGCATAATGCAACGTTTTTAGGTTATAGTGACCTACAAATCGCACAGTACATTGGGTCGTATTTTTTCCACGTGCCGTAAGAGGACACAGTGCACTGTGCACGGTACGACTAAACTAATATCATTATCGCACGTGATACGCAACGTCTTTTGTTTGGTCTTAAAGGTCTCGACGATCACTTCCGCAGCTATTACAGGCGAGCCTGGATATAAATAGTAGCGCGCATCCTATGTATTAATTCGTATTTAGATTCTGTCGGATTAATTGAGAGGTGAAAGACAAAGTCGATTCGAATGATTTCCCCCCCGATTACCAACTGTTTGTGGGAAATTGACAGCGTCTTTTATAAAGTTCGCTTGACCGATTTGTGCCTGTAATTTGTAATGCGTTACTTCAATTTCATCTTCGCGCTAGAGGATTATTGATTTTTCAAATTTATGGAATGATTAGCCTAGGAAGTTTTTGCAAGAAATATATATTAAATTTACGGGACTATAAAATTGTGTTTGCTAGCATTAGTCTGAAATGTATCTAGATTACACGTGTATGTGAATAATTTCCCTGCAAGACTGAGAGAAAAACGCGTCACTGCCAGGTTAGAGCTGGAAAAGTGGATTTGGTAGCATCGGCAAAGCATAGGATAGACCTGTCATCTATGTGATTTTGTATCACACGCTTACCATTTCCGTGCCGCATGCAACTTTATCGATTCAGAGTGGAATTCGATCGCAATCCTACCAGGGCAAGTGGGGCAACCGCCCGGAGCGGCAAAATTGGTGGAAAGGGTGGAAAGAGAAAATTAAAGTGAATAAAACTGTTTACTTTCTTCTTTTATTGATTTTTGAAAATATTTTGAGTTTTTGTTTTAGAAGTAATACCTATCTTTTACTTGTAAACCGGCTATTTCAACCTTACCTGAAACTTATTTCATTAATATCTCATCACTCCTGCAATATCAATATCTACCTATAAGTTCATTTTCCCTCCCTAGGTACCTGTACCTCGTCTGTGGTAATATTTTATTGAACTTGTTGAACTTGTTAATATGTTCATTTCCTATATTATTAAGACTAGCTGCATAACCTGCATCACCACGCAGCGGTAAATGGTGCGTACTAAAGTGGACGTGAAAACACGACAATTCCAAGCAACAAATAGAATCTATCTCGTAGCCTGGCACACGAGCGTGTTTTCACGTCTACTTTTACAAATATGTAGAGAGCATTTTAAGGATTAACCGTAGGATTAATAACCGTAGGGAGATAGGATATACAGCATTATCGCCGTAGCATTGCGAAAAAGTGATGAAGGATATCTGTAACACCGACACAGAAACTGGCATCGAGGGAATGACATTCGCGGTTCGTTGCCCGTTGGCGCTGTTGCGCTTGTCTCTCGCAGGTTCGCAGCGTTTCGCGTGTTGGTGTTTCTTCTTCTAATACGGCTATTTTTTCAACGAATATTAACCGATGCGAACTTTTTCTAATTCAGTTCACTATTACTCGATATCGGCGTTCCTTTAGCGAGTTGTCTGTTCGTCGTCAAACGGCAAAAATTCCGCTACGCATAATTTAGCAGTTCTTGTCTATAGAGGAGGTTGCTTTGTATTGGCAGGTGTTTCATCGTCATAACGGACGAAATGAATATTTTTCTTTGGAAAGGTCATTCTACTTCGCCTGAGAAATTGCGAGTATGCTTTGTTTGGCCCATAGCAATCTGTTAATATATCTCCAAGCGATTTAACGTAATTTGCGGAGCAGTGAGAACACCATCGAAAATCTGTGATTACTAAACTGTACACTGCCAACGAAACTTGAATTAAACCAGGTAACTAATATAATAACACGTTCAGAACAGCTTATTCGAATTCTGAACTGAACACTTCGCGTTTAAATTCCCACTTTGTTCTTCCCCCGTCTTCCATTATCGACGCGCAATTTTCCCTTCGTCAAATTCATTAATCTACCTTGTATCGCTTAAAGGATAAACTCTCGAATGGTTTAAACGTGCATGTTGATTGCTCGGACACATTTTAATACGTATTGTCTGGTTCTTTCTGTTACAGCAATAATCTACTCTTGTTATCATCTTAGAGCTATTGGTTATTCTTCCCAAAGCAGTTCTTTTTGGACTTCTCTTATGGTATTCCACATATATAAGAATCATAAATGTTTATCATCACCTTGTAGATAATGTTGCTCGAAACGCCATAAGAAACAATTCTGATTGAAAGGACTCGTTGAGTTTCTCTTAAGCTTAGAGCAGCTTGGTGTGCAGGCTGGCCGTACGATCTATAGATCGGTGGAGTAACTTTTGCCATTTGGAACGCTACTTTTCCAGAAATAAATATACACTTCTATATGTATACTTATGAGTAACCTAGGAGTATATACATCATTGCTTCCCTTGTTTGTTACAGGAAAAGAAGATGTGCAGTAGGAGGTAACGGTTGTAGAAGATAAAGCTATGGCCAATAGAAAAGACAAATCGTCTACTGGTTTTGTAAGTACCTAACAGTTTCTCTTTTTCGTTCGGCGATTCGGTTACTGGCATTCGAGTATCGGCGTCGATTCGTATACAATTCGCCGACGAGCATGTAGAGGATAGAAAGTTTGGTACATGTTAGCGCGGCAATTGAACATCGCGACGACATAAATGCATGCTAATAGACTTCGCAGCGGAACTGTGGTCGTGCAAATTAATTATTAAATCGATCGGACGGAGTCACGGGATATCGAGGCAAAGATGCCCGGCGCGATTAAAGAGAACGCGAAAGAGTGGATGTTAGCGCCGTGGAAAATTAGAAACGTTAGAGTGTGGAAGTTAAACATGGACAGTATTGGGGGTACCGCGATACGGCGGCATACGTAGGCACACGTAGGCATACGTAGGCTCGCGTTGCATTTCCTGCCTTGCAGTTATCGGTTCTGTCCAGAGCGACGTGATAACGAAAAAACTGCCGAAGGCACGCGTCAAACATTGCAGTACTCGGTAAAGAACTTTCCGAAATCGGCAATGGGAGATAAGGTGCTGCTCCGTATGAGTCACGAAAAATTACTCAAGGTGAACCGTTCCACTCCGGGGGAAAGAGTGGAAAGACTACGCTCGCGAAATTGCGATGCGGGACGAAGAAATTTCTAGGACAAGGTAACGAGTTATCACGGCCGCTACAACTTAACACGACCAACCTCCATTTTTCCCCATCGTTTCGAACTCCCTCCTCTCTAACTAGCCGCTAACGCGAACTTGAATCATGCTATTCGTCGGCTTAAAATTGATCTAGTTTAGGTTTCCAGTCGGTGCATATATGTATATTTAATTAGAGTAATACCCGGAAACGAAGGAAGCCAGAGGGAATGACGATACTATCTCGAGCTTTTCTTTAATCGGCTAAGTGGAAAAGTACAGCAGGGAAAAGATAGCGCATGACACAAGACTAAATTAAATGAAATGAAACGAAACGAAAACACGCGTGTATCTATTGTGGTCGGTTACATCATCGAACGTTCGCTCGAGCGATCTCACCCGTGTGAGCAACATTTTTCTTGCCGCAGCAATGACATTGAATGAACTTCAAACAGTCATTCGTTTGGTTGTTTCAAATGTTTGGAATGGCGCGTCGTCGCAGAGTGTTTCGCGTGTATGGGCTTCGGGGCAAAACTCATAGCTTCTGAACTAATCAGTTTTCGACCTCAGTAGACTAATACTTTTTTAAAGAGAATATGAAGATGCATCGATAGGTGTATAAAAAATATGCAGTTCCATTAAAAGTAAATGAGGTGATCTTGATTATTTATCGAATAAAAAGTTTTTTTTATTAATTCTTACTTTTGCAATTCGTTGTCAACTGAATACTGACTCACTTTGGTTGGAAAAATTTGTTCATCAGTCTCGCAGAAATACCTGAAAACCGTTTCGGCCGTTTTACATATATGGATTTGGGAAACAAATATCATAACTTCGTATACATTCAAATTTTTTCTTGTATTTGGTTTGTAATTTTCATTACGTAGTACATATTAAATCAGAATCGGACTCGGAACATGTATTTGGGTTTGTTTCTGACGATTCGCAATAATTTGAATCATCTACCATCAAGTGTTTCATACGCTACGCGCCGGGCGTAGCACGCGCCTGAGCGGTGAACGTCGTAATGATTTCGGCTATTTTTTCCGTTTCGAGTAAATTCGGGCGGTTGAAATTGACGTTAATATAAAGTTTAATGTTCCCTCAATTAATATACAAAAAATCACGGAGGTACTTTTTGGTATTTTTTTTAAAACTCAAGTCATAGATGATAAACATTTAACGTAAAAAAATACTAAACATAATTTATAAAAAATCAAATTAATCAGATAAACATTCGGCAAATAGCACGTGTTTAAAGAAACGCACCGAAAATTCCAATAAATTTCAAGCATCATTTTTGACAACAAACTGGTAAATTCAGCAGAAGTTATGGGAAACATTAAAACCTACGTTCCTTTATTAACATTTCAACATACAAGATTTTGTTGATCGGACACTTCGGATTCTCGACTTGCGTGCATTACGCGAAACACTGTGCGTCGGTCACACTGATAAATATTAAGATGCTAATGTTTGGATTATAGATATCCGGCTGAAACTCCGAAAGTACGGCATCAGCGATAATACTTTAATCTTCTCGAGACAAGGTTTTCATGCGAATTGCCGAAACCTTGAGCTATTCGCGGACATGACATACTCGGACATGACACTCGATCGGAAGGATTCCGACGTATGAAACGTGGAATGTGACTCGTGACATTTTATGTCCCTCGAGGTTCCTTGTCGTCACTTTTCATTCTGTTTTCAACCATACAATCGTCAACGGAAAAGAGAAAGCGCGTGCGCGAGAGAGATCGAGATATAGTACACATACATATATATATATTTATATATATATATATATATATTATTGCTAGGAGTTAAAGTGTCCGAGCAAAACCGTTCGTAATAGTCGCGTGGCGCGGAGAAAACGTTTTTTTCATTCCATTGTTGAGACATCGAAAGGCACGAATATATACGTCGGATATGTACGCCAGCGAACCAAGAAACGAACGGACGATCAGAAGGTGGGTAGCGATGGTAAAGGCAACGGCAACGGTCACGGCAATGATGACGGCAGTGGCGAATACGCACGCGCGTTCCTCCACTCCGTGGGCCAACGTGAGTCCGATCTTCCCTTCTTTTGGTTCGTTGGATGACTCGGCCGTCAGTGATGCCGTTACCTTAATCTTTTCTACCTCAAGTTACTCGGACGTTATCGCGTAAACGGTTGGCGTCTTAAATTCACGAACACACTACTCTCAATCGGCGAACGAAGAAACGAAATGTCCATCGCGCATCGGTAGGAAATCGATCGGCCCCCGGCCCATTGCTTCGATCTGTCCGACTTCGAATCTTCGAGTCGACTGGATATATCGGGGCCACCGGCGTAACTCGCGAGTTTACAAAAGGCTGCGCTGTTGTTATCGATATTGCTATCGCAGTGTCAAGCGGACCGTAACACCTGTTGAGCGGACCGCGAACGATTTCGTTTCGATCGCGATCTGCGGATCCTCTTGACGAGGAGTTGGATGAATCGCGCGGTCGAGCCGGGAACGACAGGAAAGGAAAGCGTTATTACTCCGTCCGTTATTTTGAACGGCTCGAGTTATGATGACGGAATGGGTACGATTCTCAATTACAGTGGGACATGGGACTTGGACGCAGAATGTTTTCCATCGTTCTTACGATTGCTTGTGTTTCAGCTGGACACATGGTTTGGCCGGCCAAAAAAATCCGGGCGTGGAGCTGGGGTCAGAAGTGGTTCGGGAAGTCACACGATGCCCCGACCACATTCGGGCGATGATTTCAACGAGATCGAGCAACAGCGTTGTATCATCGAGAGAATGGACGAGGAAACTGTGAACGACAAATTCGAAGAGATGCTGGTTAGTAGATTTTGCTCGACCGAGACGATTCAACCACGGAAACACGCCGATTGCGTACTCCTCGATGTTTTTCTCTTTAGGCCAACATGAATCTAACCGAGGAGAAGAGGGAGCCCCTGCGGCAACAATCGGAAGCAAAGAAGAAAGAAATGTTGGTTTTACATTACAAAGGTAGCATACAGGAGAATCGGTCAAAGTTTGACAAGCCAGCCGATTACATACAATATTTGGCCCAGGCCGATTTGAGCGTAAACAAGATCTACAGTTGCATCGAATCGTTAAGAATCGCGTTGACCAACAATCCACTCAGCTGGGTACAGGAATTTGGAACAAAGGGGCTGAAACAGGTTTTAGCCACGCTCAACGAATGCTATCGGAAGTAAGTGTATTCTCGATGCAGTTAATAGTCACCGTCATTAAGTGCCATGGCTATCAATATTCGATATCGTCCGATTAAGAATTTCTAATCTTCGTCTTGTTCTATTCCAGTGCCTTCATATATTACGATAGGTAACTCACGTAAAAATACTATTTGCTTTAGTTTTGTTAGCGATAGAATTTTCTGCAGCGACTCCTTTATTTTGCTCTTAGCTTTCCATATAACGTTTGCGAGGCAGATAGTGTATTTGTGTGTGTGCGTCGCGTGCCCTCGCGTACGTACGTATCGCGAGCGCAACGTAACGTAACGTATGTACAGTCTTCCCCGGATTATCGAGAAATATTTGGGACCGGGGAATTCTCTATAAACCGAGGCAGTGGAAGTAGTTATATTCTGATTGTCCCGCCTCAGGTCTCAACTCTCGAAAATCAGACTATAGCACCTAATAAACTGACCCTTGTCAGGGTCAGGTTTGGGTTGGGCCCTGGACCACAGGCCCTCGCTCACAGCGAGGAAGGAAAACTGTGGGGTGGGTAGGTCTTTCCCGGTAATCCGGGGGAGAAAAGCATTTCAGTAATCCGAGGAAGACTGTACCCCTACTTTCGTGGTGGCGAGGTTCACCAAAAGTCACGATTGTCTTTCCCCTCAGGATCAGGATTACAAGTTTCAATTAACGCCTCGGTAATTAGCAAAGAATTAGCAAAACGCATAGTTGCCACTCGTGGATTCTTTGCATGATGGATTTGGTTTGCCTGTGCGATGCGTATCCAAGAAACTTAGATGTAATCCATTTTTGCCACAGTAATTCTTCTCCCGTTAAAACGATATTTCTCTGCCATTTAACAGTGAACATCACTACGAGCGAATACAATACGAATGCATCCGATGCTTGAAGGCTATCATGAACAATACCGTTGGCATAAAGGAGATGTTGGCTCATCACGAAGCGCTGACGATCGTGGCCAGGTCGTTGGAGCCGACCAAACCGTCCGTCATGTCCGAGACTGTGAAATTACTCGGTGCGGTTTGCCTAATTTCCAGCGACAGCCATAAACAAGTTTTAGACGCGATCACCATGAATGGTGAATTCAAGAGGCGAGAAAGATTTTTGCCCATCGTGCAGGGACTGATGAATAAAAAGAACGAAAACCTAAGGGTAGGTATAACTAGTCCTACGTTTCTTCTAACCGTACGCATCGATATATCTTTGCGACTAACTCATCGTCAACATGACTTACCGCCGTACAGGTAGAGTGCCTGCAATTGATCAATTCGATCATCTCCTCGGCCGAAGAGTTGGATTTCAGATTGCATTTGCGAAACGAAATTATGCGAGTAGGTCTGGCTGATATTTTGGAGATGCTCGAGAAAGACGAGTCCGAGGACCTGTCCAGACATCTAAAGATCTTCAACGATCACAAAGAGGAAGATTACGAAGAGTTCGTGCAAAGGTTCGATCACGTCCGATTGGAACTGGACGACGTAAACGACTGCTTCGAGGTGATCAAGAACATGGTGATGGAAACGTCCGCCGAACCGTATTTCTTATCGATACTCCAGCACCTGCTGTTCGTCAGGGACGACGCTTTGGTGAGGTAGGGTGAACGCGTAACGGCCAGATATTCGCGCGTGCTTTTCTTTTCTTTCCTTTCCGTTCCCCTAATTCCGTTATCCGGTTGCTTGTATTGTTTTTGCCGACAGGCCCGCTTACTACAAATTGATAGAAGAATGCGTGTCGCAAATAGTATTGCATCGTTCAGGCTCTGACCCAGATTTTAGCGCTACCAAACGATTTCAAATCGACGTGCAACCGCTGATCGACACGTTGGTAGAAAAGTCGCGGGCGGAAGAAGAAAGACGATTGATCGAGGTGTCGCAAAAGTTAGAGGAGGCGATAGCCAGTAAGCAGGAAGCTGAAGCGAAACTTCAGCATGCAGAGAATAAGATCAGAGAGCTGGAGCAAGGAGTAACGACAAGATCAGGTGGTAATAACGCGGTAAGTAAACTTTCATCTCCGTTCTAGCTGTAACACCTAGACTACCGCTGGTGTCCGCGTTCCCTCGTCTTACTTAGCTGACTCAGCTTACTCCAGCTGGGACGATTCACGTGATACTTTCATGCAGAAAGTTCCAGCGGGTCTGCCTGGAATGGGACAGGCTACGCACGCAGCCACGGGTGCGCCTCCTCCACCTCCGCCGCCACCGCTTCCAAACTCTGGTCCTGCGCCCCCACCACCGCCACCACTACCCGGCCTAGGAGGGCCTCGACCACCACCGATGCCTGGCACCATGGGACCACCTCCTCCGCCTATGCCTGGCATGCTAGGTGGCCCGGTTCCACCGCCGCCGATGCCCGGACTAGGACCAGCGCCTCCCCCATTAATGCCAGGATTCGGCTTACTGGCCAATGCATGCGCCCCACAACCCCTACCCTTGGGTCTCAAGCCGAAGAAGAAGTGGGAAGTGGAGGCTCCATTGAAAAGAGCCAATTGGAAGGCTGTAAGTATCCGAAACGGCCCAATCACTACTTTTCTTCCACCCCCGTTAAAATTCATGATTCTATCCGAGTTAACGTGTTCGCGCGTGAACGTAGATCTTGCCGCACAAGCTCACCGAAAAGTCGTTTTGGACGAAAGTGCAGGAGGACAGGCTGGCGAGTCCCGAAATCCTCGACGGTTTAGCCCAAAAGTTTGCGTCGAAACCGAGCGGGAAGAAGGTCGATGACGTCGTAGACAAGTAAATATCGCGCGTAAGCATCCTCTAACCTAACATTACTTTTACGTAACAGCCACACGCTATTTTGTTCGGGTAGGTCGGCTCCTGCGAAGAAAGTGAAGGATCTGAAAGTCCTCGACAGCAAAGCCGCTCAGAACATACTGATACTTCTTAGCGGTACTCTGAAGCACACGTCGTACAACGAGGTTAAATCGTGTTTGCTCAAGTGCGAGGGGCCGGTTATATCGGACAATATACTCCAAGGATTGATCCAGTATTTACCGCCTCCCGATCAGCTGTCAAAGTTGCAACTGCATAAAGACCAGTACGAAGACCTGACGGAAGCCGAGCAGTTTTGTGTTACCGTAAGTATTCGAAATCTTTATAAAATTAACTTTCCGCTAATAATCAGGAGTATCATGGAAGGCTATTATGGTAATTCCTTAGATATCGACGATCAAGAGACTGTTGCCAAGGTTGAGGTCGCTGAGCTTTATGTTACGGTACGAAGAGTTGGTACAAGACGTAAAGCCGGACATAGTAGCGGGCACGGCGGCTTGCGAGGAAGTGAAAGGCAGCAAAAAGTTCGCCAGAATTCTCGAATTAATCTTGTTGCTTGGCAATTACATGAATTCTGGGTCGAAGAACGGGCAAGCCTTCGGGTTCGAGATCAGCTTCCTCACAAAGGTTCGTCCGTAGTGCGTCGAGACGCGCGACACGCCGAACCACCCACCCAACCTCTTTTCGTTCTCACTTACAGCTGACCAGCACGAAGGACATCGACAACAAGCAAACCCTTATGCATTACTTGGTAAACACGATAGAACAAAAGTTTCCAGAATGCCTTAATTTTCCGGAGGAACTCGCGCACGTGGACAGAGCGAGCAGAGTCTCGTTGGAAAATGTTCAGAGAACGTTGCGACAAATGGATTCCAACATCCGCAATCTCGAGCAAGATCTGTCGAATGCCAAAATTCCACAGTCCGAAGAAGATATGTTTGTCGAAGTTATGGGAGTATCCTTTTTATTCTCGCCAACGTCGCTGCTTATTCTTATTGTTATTACCGTAATCGTTAGGCTCCGGAAGATAATTGTTTTCCTTAACCGCGCTCCGTGGTAACAGCCGTTTGCGAAAAAAGCTCGGGAATCTTACGAAGTTTTGCAGAATATGTTCAAAAATATGGACAGCCTCTACACCGAGATATCAGAATTCTTCTCCTTCGACAAACAAAAGTACACCATAGAGGAGTTCTTTGGCGACATAAAAACGTTCAAAGACGACTTCGTGGTAAGTACGATCGCATAATTTCTTGGAGGAGAGCTGGCTATAATAGGGAGTTCCCGTTCCTCATGTGTACTGCCCGTTTTCAGCAAGCGCAAAGGGAAATAATAAAATTGCGGGAGGGAGAGGAGAAGCAGAGACGAGCGAGAGAGGCGCGAGAAAAAGCGGAAGCCGAGAAAGCGGCACGAGCAGCCCGTAAACGCGCTCTGGTCGATATGAATGCGCATGAAACACAGGAAGGCGTTATGGACAGCTTAATGGAGGCACTTCAAACTGGTTCCGCGTTCAGTCGACCGGATCAACGACGCAAACGTCAAGCACGCGCCGCTGGTGGTAAGTTTTATAGGACTACGTACGCTTCGACAAAAGCTGCCAGGAGGGAGAACGCTCGTCAACGAAAGTTGATTGTCACTAAACCGTACGAATTGAAAGAAGCGAAAGAACGCGTTCCGAAACAGAATATGAATACGAATACGGATAGGGTCTTTTCCCGCGTCCCGCCGTTAACGATTCTTGGAACAGCTAATGGTTCTACCAATTGGTACACGACACCGGAAGAGAATCAAGATCTCTATAAGCGGCTGTTGCTCGATAACGTCTCGAAAACACCCAAGCCAGAGAAATGTGTATCTCGAATCAGCTCGTTTAAGAGAAAGAGATACAGCGAGATCGCGAGCAAAAAAATTCGTTTCGACCGTCATCCGGTGATCGGAGATACTCCCAAGAGGGGAGTTTCTGTAAGAATGCGTCCAAGATTCGAGCAGCTCGAGGGAGTAGGTGACGATGACGGTGACTGTGACGGTAACGATACGTCGAGCGATTCCATTCGATATCCTCCGCCCGTGACTCGTACGCACGTTCGTGACAATGGGAACATCGGCTTGTACGGATCCGTGATGGACGAGCTAAAAAAATATGTGTCCGGCGAACGTCGTTCGTCTTTGCAGCCTAGCTCGCCGAGCGCCAGTGTGCGAATAAACCTAAGATCACCGTCACTCTATAAAACAGTTTTGATAGGCGAAGCTATGAAACTCACACCGGTGAAACAGCAGCGTGTCATAGTGAGCAAGAAACGAAAAAGAAACAGCATCGTGCGCCGTACCGTTCGAACCCGTAGGCTGAGACATTCGAAATCTAATCATCGCCGCGGATGGTCGCAAGAGAAGGCCGCCTTCGATTATTTAGGTAGTCCGCCGAGCGACAGCGTTTCGTTGCCCAGTCGATCAGACGACGACTCCTCGAATTTACGTGCATCCCGGAATACGCGGAATAGAATATCCAAGTCCGTGGACAGCTTTGCGACCAGAGTCGGCAAAACCATCTCCTCGCCATTAAAGTTGATTCGAACGAGAAATTTCGATGATATCGCTCGTTGGAAGGACGAAAATCAAAACGACGTGTCGGTACGCAGGTCAAACAGTAGATATCCCAGTCCGCGGTTTCACAGGCCGGTCGCATCCGCCACCTGGGATTTCCTTCAGCATTCCATTGATCCCGCCGATGGTATCGCGTGTCTGTCGCGACTTCGCCCTTCGAGAATCGCCACTTCGGCTACTCACCAGAATATATTCAAGGAAGACGGATCTACGGATAACACGATACCCACCTGCGCAACGTTCGTTAACGCGAGTGCCAAAAGTATCGAGAGCGCGGGGCCGACTCTCCCAATTAGAAAACATCGGAGAAAGCTTTGGAAATTTTGGTAGTCGCGTCTCTTCGATTCCTCCCACGCGGCCAGTAGAACGCGTTTATTATTCTAGTAGTTAAGAAAGACTGTTGCTCGATTAACTATCGCTGTTATCGCATCCTTTGTTACTCTACCGAGACGACTGTTGATACTGAAAATACTCTATACTACCGACACGGTTTTAATTTCGAGCGTTAGCCCTACTCTTTTTTTACCTTTTTACAACATTTTAATTCGACGAATCGCGGCGCTCTGATTATTAAAATTGTAAAGCACACCGATAGATAATCGTCCTATCATTGACGCACATTTCTTTTCTTCCTCGAACGATCGTCTGACAGGACCGACCGACGCATACCGGTTAATTCTCTAAACACCTTTTTCAGCGATACACTTTCACCAGGGAAATTGAAGGCTGTGTTTTATAACTATTTACTTCTTGTGTACACGTTATGCGGTCCCATTCTTTTCGAGCGACGGCGAATGACGAATGCGTCGAATCCACGTAAATCTGTATCGATCGCTTGTTACCGTATTCGTTGTAAATAACGCAATTTTACATTTTAATAAAGTTACTTTTTGCACCGTTGATCAGTACCGCAAACCATTTTCGCCATGGAAGCTTTTCGTCGATTATGCACACGTCCTCGCGTGCAATGTAATACAGCCAAAGTCTAAACTAACGTACAAACGTTAAGGTGCGGATATAAACGACGTAAAATGTTTCTCTTTACTTTTCCAGCAGAGAGAAGAGCGCAACTTAATAGAAGTCGATCGCGAACAGGATTAGTTGGAACTGGTTTACTGGGAAGAGAACTTTCAACGTAAGTATATTCACCTAATCACATCAACGAAATACCTATCCGTTTAGTTGGAAAATGCACAATTTCCGCGACGGTGCGCACACGTTTATACTTTCGTACACCCTGCCACGATTGTACTCGATACCGATCGATCAATGTAGACCCGAGGAACCGGGATAGGGTAAACGGCTGTTTCTAAGATAATACCTGTGTAATAATCATTGTTGCAGAGAACTTTTAAGCTCGGCATAATCCATGGAATAACCTGTTTCCGTCCTAAACTCGAAACTGTGATGGATCGAACTTCCGTTTTGTCGTTCGACACGCATAGAAAATGATGAGAGCCGGTAAAATAAGAAATTTCGAAGGGCTCAGAGAATGTCGAGTGAATGTGAGATATATCACACACCGACAGCCGTCGATATTTCCGAGTTGCTGCACACCTCCGAGTTACAATTACACCAGCACAGTCTTCCTTCCACTGGCTGAATCGTTCGACACGGTCGAGTAGGTAGTACGCGTATGTACGGTACGACTGTGGCTATTTTTGCAACGATCAGTCCACGTGCTGTGAAAGTAAAAGAAACGGAAGGTAAAGCAGCGAGTCTGATAGATCTTGTACATTTTCTCCCAAGTGATGTATTTTCTATTTTTCACTCGTTTAACTTTGATATCGCCCATACATGACACGAAACATTTTCTGCGATCGGGAAATAATGTACATACATATATATATATATATATTTATAAACATATATACTTATATACACGTATAATATATATATACGCGCGCGCGCTCAAACACACACTTATAGGTAGTCGAATAGGGTAAGCCGTGAGCTGCGTACCGTGTACCGCCTCTGTCGCGTAAAGTCGCATTCTACAGAATACCTAGTGCGTATACGGACAGTGGACACGTACGGCTTCCTTTCGCCGAACGTTCGTCCAGAGACTGATTTCGAGCACACGGTCAGAGCGCTCAGCGCGCTGATACCTCCGTAAGCTCGGAGAGCTGTGCCAAATCGAGAATGAACGTATTTGAAAGGCGAAACGATTGAGTCGAATCGTAGGGATTGTAAAAATAGCAGCAACTCAATATCGTACACATATACATACAGCTAATTTTAGGAGAAGTGAATTTATTTTTCGAAACTCAACGTCGACGATTGTTTATATTGTATGCAATAATGCTGAATTTTAAAGAAAATTGTACCTATATTGTGAATATGTGAATTTAGATAGCATGAATACATTGCGATCAGTACAATCGATCGTGTCGTATTTCATTTCACGCAACGCACGAAATATCCTCGGCAAAAGTATATGTATGTACGCCGTTTAACTAATGAACACGTCGATGAGATCGTCGTGCCACAGACAAGGTATAGGATAGGGACCCCATGACACTATCGTGTCGTATGCAACCGTCTCAACAGAACGTTAACATTAAATATAGTGAAATCTCCAGTATTTTCATCCTATAAGCTCGATTTGTTCTCTCGAATAAATGCTCATCGCCATTCCTGCCATTGTTTTTCCCTTTGCTAACTTTGCCGATTTCTGTGATTATGTTAAATTAGTTCCCACAGTCACCGGCTTTAAATACAGAGTGCGCGTCAAAACCTCTGATTTTTCCGCGAACGATCCATCCTATGTCTCGTCTGTGGTTATGATGTTAATTCCTACCGCTGGTAATGTTACATCCTTATTCCATTGCGAGCCGATAACGTTGGACGTGACACGGAAATGGTAATGGAGTGACGAGTTCCAAAAATTGTTGGACAGATACAATTCTATACCTCGTCTGTTCTTTTAGGCTATTGGACATGAACATTCGGTTGATACGCTTATCCTGACTTCTACAGCTGTCGGGGATGGTATTTCGTCTGGTCCGTTGTTTGAAAGATAAGCGAAGGCCGAGAAACCCCACACACCTACTGTTCATGTTGGTGTATAAACACTTAGAGCTCTCGCAGGGGCGCGCGCACGCTCCGATGCGCGTTCATGTACGCACGCGCGCTAGCAGGCGAGCGAGTAAGCGAGCGAACGATCCTGTACTAAAGAACACCTGCGAGAGAACGGTTGATACGTCTACAGGCGGGGTCGCGTATTCGTACTTTTCTCGCCGCGCGCATACGCGTGCATTGGGTGACGAGTGACGAGTGTGCACTGTACGGTGAACGGGGTAAATGCACGCGCGAACGACGTGCTCTCAGTGTTTCCAGCGTTTCCAGCGTTTCCACCGATTCGTGTCCGCACCCATTTCTGACATTCCGACCAGGTTACGGATGCGATCCACGCCGCTCGAGGACCGTACGGTGATCGTTACCGAAGCGACGACAACCGACCGCGCGATACTTTTTGGTTGAGCTGCTCGAAACGGTTGATAGGCGGGCGAACGCGAGTGAACGCACAGACGACGAGATTTCGAGCGTGGAAACATCTTGAACCGATGGCTCGTGCCACGACCTTGTTCTGCCTCATTACCGGGAAGAAAACGGTGTACGCGGATTGCCTGCGACATCGACTTGTCAACGGAGCAACGTCGTACCACGACTGCCACGACTGGACGACGGATCGACGCTGGAATCTGGCCTCTCGCCCCTCTGGGCTTTCGCCTATGTCAATTCGTATCTCTGCTCGATCGTGCGAGTCCACCCTTTGTTCATAGACGTTTCGTGAATCCGTTGCCGTGCACCACTCACTACTTACCGGTCCTACCACTTACCACACTATTCGATCTCTGACGCTGGTCGTCGAATCGTGTCACGTTTCACCGAGGAAGCGTGTCGCGCGCGACCGATATAATGAGAAGGATACAATGAACGTGCCCATCGTATCGGGAGACATAGTCGAAGAGGATACCCTCAAGCCGCGTTTTCTTCGGGTAAGTATACCATCGTTAATCCACCAACCACTGCTCCCTCGCTTCCAGTTCTGTTCTATTGTATCTCTCGCGTATCTCACTTTCCACCGACCCGTCATTATCGCGGTGTACATATTCCTCTTCCCTCACGATCAACCGATACGCCGCGCCAGGCTAATCAATCTTCGATAGAAAATATGTATACGTATGTACATGTAAGTAGGAAGCGCCACAGTACGACCAAACGCTAATCCCACCGATGCGGTTCGTCTGGACACAACACAGACTTCGTAGAAAGGGAGAACGTTAACTGTGACGGTTATTTCACGTTTTATAAAGCAACAGAAAGATAGAAGGGTACTGCGCGCGATACGGCTAATTCGTAAAGCACGCGTGCTAAGCTATATAGAGAGATGGCATTTCGGTAACGCGGGATTCGAACCCTGTTCAAAAGTGTCGGCAGTCGTCTCGTACCGTCTGGTACGTACGTTTCTTCAAATTCCTTGCCTTCAGAATATTTCACACGAAGGAGTCAAAGTCACGCTAATGGCTGCGTGGGTTTTCGACTTTTGCGAATTCCGCTATCGATCGTTGGAAAATGGAAGGTGAAACGCGGAAGATCGAATTTCGACTTTCTCCGCTGATCGACGGAGAATGTTGACGTCTCGATCCGACGCATGTCGTCTCACGGAAGAGTACCACGTTGTGCGCCCTAACAATAAGACACCGCGTTTGAACATAAAGACGAGGAACGACGCCGTTGTGAAGTTGCTTTAATCGTAAACTCTTACGTTTCACGCAAAGAACTTGTTGGACGTAGAAGGTAGGTGTCCAACTTTACAACGATCGATACGAGCACAAAGCGTAGGAATCGATAGGTCGTTGCGCAATTAATTACGTAAAAGTTTATCGCACACCACGATCGTCTCGATGGTTTTCCTCTCGACGTCGCCGCCGCCGTCGCATCGGTAAGGTTTCCAAGTTTCAAATCGATCGGATCAAAAGGTGAACGGCAAAACATGTCTAATCCTGTTTCTAGAACCGCCATCGTAGAACGATCACGCGCACAGATGACGCTCGGATCCGCGGAAATGGTGAATCGGAAAGATTCACCGGGTGCGAAATGTCATGGGAGATAGATTCGTGCGCAATAGAAGTCGAGACTGCTACGCTCGAATGCAAGGCGTTTCGTAGGTGCGTTCAATCGGTATACCTAGGAATGGAATCGGATTGAAACGGATATCCCCATCGAATGGTCGCGTCTCGCGCCTGACAATTGTGAAATCACTGAATTGTGACTTGCGAGCGAAGCTAGCGGTAGAGCATGGGACGATCCGAAGCGATCCGACCGAGAGCGATGTCGAGCGAACTGCGACGAGTTGAAGCGAAACTTGCCGAATGGGAAGCAACCGTCAGTACGAAGACAGGAAGAATATTCTGCGGCCTGCGCGCGTCGTATGGGGCCCCCGGCCTAGTGGCGCGGGGAGGAGATGGGATGAGATGGGAGGAGATGGAAGGAAGGGCTTTACGGCCCCGATCGGTCGCGTCCGCGTCGGTTAGCAGCTAGAAAGAATAGCGCGTGGAAGGTGAGCAACCGGTGGGCTGTGTTGCCCATTGCGCGGTGCGCGTCGATCGACGCGAGTCAACGGTGATCCGTAAATCTTCTCGGGCGATCTTTTCCTCTTCTCTCCCCCTCCCATCTGTTTCGTTCGTGCGAGAGCCCCCTCCTTCCCCCCCTGGCCACCCTTCCCTTTTCGCGAACGCGGCACCGTTCTCTCCGGCCGCGGCTCTGGGAATTCCGCTTTCCCGTAGAAAAGAAACGCTCCGCGGAAACATCGAGCGCGTCATACTTTCGTCTCCTCCGAGCTTACGCGTTTCCGCACCATTCGCACCAACGTTTCAACGTCCGCGGCCGCGTCGCGAGTGGAATGCGAGGGAACGCGACTGGTCTCCGTCTTGGTGTTGCCTGCCGATCGATCAGAGCCGGTGCCTTGGATCGCGCGACCAACTATGTAACCGATCGGATGGATTGATAATATCGTCGTGGTCGTGGCTCCCGACGAATGCCCTCCTTGGTAGCCAGTCGTTTCGTCGGCGCACCCAAGGATCTTGGAGTTGGTCTCCAACAGAGTTCCGGACGTCACAGAGGCAGAAAGCAAGGGAGCAGAAAACTGTACGAGCGGCACACCGATCGAGGGACGATCACGAATCGAAGAGTAACGTTTTTGCGGATATAGAGCGCATTTCGATACAGTCCAGAAGCATGTTGATCCTACCGGACTTGAAGTTACAGGTAAATCGGACCTCCCGGCTTCCGCCCCCTCTTGTCTGTGCGACAAACCTTCCACGCCGTTTCCGTGCAACCATCGCGACAGCCGTCCCTGTTTCTTCTGTCGGCGATGCATTATGTACGTGTATGTACCTAGTATGGCTGCTGTGATCCGCTGCTTCCAGAACCATACATCCGTCGAACGAGGAAACTCGCGAGCGTTTCGCCGCGCGAAATTCAGAGCGCTGCTCGATAACGGTGCTCGTTCATCGTGATATATCGAAAGGAACGTTTCAACGTTCACGAGACGGTTGGAATATTGCAGGAGGCGGGCAACGGGCGGACGAAGCCTGCATTTCCTGTAGCAATGCGCGCGTGAGCGGCGTGCCTCGGGTCCGGTAGACCGTGCCTGGTCCGCTGAACTCTCCGCGCGATGCAATGCGTAACGACTAACGCCGACACCATTGGTTGCCCGCAACAGAACTCGCCTATGGTTGTTGACGTCTCGCGGCTCACGATCGGAACCTCGGATTCTCTGTTTGTCGCGATGTACACAAAACGAGCTGCGCAGACGTTCGATCGTCGCTCGAAAATAGTCCCGTTAGTGGCCCGCATCTCTGCGTCTTCTCTCGCCGGCTCACCCAACTTCTTCTCTTCGATCTTCTGCGTCCAGATGGATCGCGTGTCGCGCGGAGGTCTTCGACCGCGTTTCCCGCTGCTTCTCGAGAAGCGTGCCTCTGTTCCGCTTCCGTCCCGGTTTCCCGTCCTGCCGCGATCGACGCGACCAGCTAGCCCCCCTCCCCCGAATGTGCACTCGACTCCCGACCACCCCCCCCCACCCCCCGTTTCGTGGTACAACCGGAGCAAAAATTTCGCCCAATCGGTCGAAGTAGTCCACGGTATCGGTAATCGACAACCAGAAGCGGGCCGACCTTAAAATTACCGCGATGCGTAGAAGCCGTACCCAAGATGACAGAGCGGGCAGTATCCTTCTCCCCCAAGTCCCCACCCGTGATTCGCAGAGTTTCTCTCCTTTCACCGAGAGTCGACTGCTTCCGTGGAATTGGTCCAAGACACGCGGAGTCTTGGGGGCACGACGCGTGTAACGCGAGACCGAGGCGAGAAAGAGACAAAGCTGTTTTAGCGGTAAGCGAATTGGCGCCCCAACGGTAATCTTAATGTGGTACGCGATAACGCGTTTCACGTATTGATGGCATCGAAACCCGTAGCTACGCTAAAGATAATAGTGTCGAGGGGGAGAGAGAGAGAGAGAGAGAGACATTGCGAAGAAGAGGAGAGTAGAGAGACAGAGGAAGGAGGGAGATGGGGAGCGCTGCCGATCGCGTACGAGAATGCTTCCTATGTCCGTAGCAGCTTCCGCGAGCAAACGTTACAGTTAGGTAGTCCGGGCTATCGAAGCGCGTAATATTGCCGGCGCGGCGTCGTGCAGCAGACCGACAAACTAAAGTCACGTGAAGCGCACCGAGACGAGCTCAGCGAACCATCGAGGTTCGCGAGCAATCGAAACCCTTCCGCGAGCAAGAAGGCTGGCGCGCGACCGAAAACTCTCGAGTCGAGTCGAGTCGCAGGCAACGGGGATCGCGCGTCGTCGATTCTGTTTGGGTCGAACCCGATCGAATCCGATCCGAGTGAAGCTGGCGTCCGATGGTAATACGGTACTCGTGTTTATCGCGGCATATTTCCCCCCTTGTCGAAGATCCGCGATCGAATCAGACTGGAACGCGGTTACGGTGACACAGAAGGTACGTGCGATAATAGAATCGCGCAACGGGTTTGATTAGAAGGAGAGGGTGGCCGTGGCATCGTTCGCTCTCCGCGCGATATACCGGCAGAAGAAGAGCGGCTTTCCGATCCGCAGCTCCGAGCGGACACGGGATAAAGCGTGACCGAAGCGAAGCCGAACGATGCGGCTGCGGGAGCAAGTACAAGTACTATGTTGAAGTGGGCTTACTATACGCCTCTCTCGAAGAATCGCGCATCTCCGCCGACCCCGTGGAACGAGCGGGAGAAGAGGACTGGCTGCGAGAGTGCACCGCGGCCTACGCCACCACCGCTTTATTCGCGCGTAGGAAAAGCTTCCCCTTCTCGCTCGGAGGACGTAGAAATTTTCCGAGAACCATCGTCGGCAAGAAAGTGTCTCGGGGTGAGAAAAATACGAGAATCAAACTTTTGTTTCTGCTCCACCGATTCGCCGTCCATCCGATAATATTCCCTCCGACACTGGTCCTAGACGCCTTCGCGTGTTTGTCGACGGCTTTCATTTAGATTTCAGCGGTTACGGTTACCCAATCTACGCTAGATATTAATTATTCCCGCGACTCGGCGAAGCGACCAATGTTTCTTTAACCTTGCGCAGGGCTCCGATCCCAGAGTGGCAACCTGTCGCGGCAAGTTGCAGAACAAACGAAGCAAGCTCAACCAGGAAATAAACAAAGAGCTGCGACTGCGAGCCGGCGCGGAAAATCTGTTCAAGTAAGGATTTAATGGGAGATTTAATGCATCTGAAGCGAGTACAGCGGTCCAACTGGTTCGCGCTGTCGGTTTCTACGTTGTTCACAGTGATTTATATTTCAGGGCGACCACGAACAGGAAACTACGGGAAACCGTTGCTCTGGAGCTTAGCTTCGTCAACTCGAATTTGCAGCTGCTGAAGGAGCAGCTCGCCGAGCTAAACAGCTCGGTCGAGCTCTACCAGAATGTAGACAGGTCAGTGAGGAAGACCGCGGTGTCACCAAATTAACCCTTCGTTGACACACCTCCCTTTTCGATCAACCTTCGCATACCTGGGTGGCTCACACCCAGAGCAATTTTTGAACAACTGCCATTATCATCTGAGGAATCCAATCGTTATAAAAAAAATCATGGATCAGTTTTAAGGTCTCTAGAATATATCCCAATAGTTTTTTCATTGAAATTTAATCACAGTTTTTGTAAAAAAATTCTACATTACCACATGTCGAGAAAAAAACGAAGAAAATCTTTAATTAGTTGTAACTTTTACAAATTTCAATATTAGAAGCTAAAAATCTACAGAGTTGTTGCTCGGATATAATATTTTCAGAGAGAAAATACTTTGTAAGCCAGCTTCGGAGAAAAGGTATTCATTTTGGGTATAGAAGGTACAGAGCGTTGAAATCAGCTTATGGGTGGCTCGCACCCAGAGTGTCAAGGAAGGGTTAAACTAAATCTCTGTAATCGGTAGGAAGCTAAAGATCTTTTATATTTTCAGCGAGGAACCAGTGATGCCCATGATACCTCTGGGACTAAAGGAAACCAAAGATATCGACTTTCGAGATCCCTTTAAGGTGAGCGAGCCTGTCGCGTCAGAGACCTGTATCGAAAGCTACCGTGGCGGTATCCAGTCGTTATTCCAAAGGGGGCACCTCCGAATCGCTCCAGTCGTTGTCCTCGCACGCCGTGCGTTCCCGTATTCTTCTGGGGGGTGGTTCGCTTCGATCGACGATCCTCGAAAAATCTAAATCTTCAGTGGCTGGTCCTATCTCTAGGTATTGCCGGCGTATATTGGCTGACAATTTTCGTTCCGCTGTACAATCGCGTTCCTTTTTGTTGTGCATCACTTGTGACCTTGCGGCTTTCTTCCGAATGGCTGGTAGCGGATTTAAGCGCGGCATCGTTACCACCAACTTACCGTTCGTCGTGTTTCTTTTGGCCACGCTGTCTTCTATCGATACCTCACAGGGAAGGACCAGCTGCAACACTTTTCCCTTTATCGTGATCCGTACATATTCGGGCTGTACGTCCACGTCTACGTACTGGGTGTCCAGGTACCTAAAATCACAGTCGCGAATCGTTTGTGAATCGATGCGACGGCTAACGCTGAACGCAAGCTTACATACTTGTACACGGTAACTTCCAAGACGACGCGGTCCTCGTATTCGTCCTGGTTCAGCCTGAACGGCACTTTCGCCTGATTCACGTTGTACGGTCTGCCCTCCAGGGTGAACAGCTTTGGCTCGCGGCGGATTGGCTCGTTGCCTTCGTTGCTCTTTCGACTTCTGAGCTCCTCCTTTCGCAGAAACCGTTCAGCAATGTCGATTCGTTCCTCCGGCGTGTGTCGACTAACTCGTTTCCAAAAAGCCTCGTCCTCTTCCTCGTTTGCAAGCGCCTCCTCCTACGAGCACGCGTTACGAGTCTCCGATCTCGTCGAGCAACCCCGGAACTGAACATGCGCACTTACTTGCGTCGCCTCCGAGGCTCTTCTCTCGCGATAGCCAAGTATTTCTACTTCCCTCGTTCTCTTGTACTGTGCCCAACTCCTGACAATATCTCCCTCGATCCGAGCTCTAGCTTGCAACGCCTTTATCCGTTCGGATCGGTCGATCGGAACCCCGTCCAGTTCCTTCAACTGCGTTAACGTCGCAATAGAGTATTCCCTGTACCCGTGATAGTCCACGCACGGATTTCCTATCAAGAACAGCTGCTCCAAATTCGTGTTGCATCTATTCTAGAACAGCGGAACGTATCGAAACTCGATTATACCCGCCGCGAATAGCTCCTGCCTGTTCAGTGTCCCCTGTTTACTCGGCTTAGGAATGATCCCGGCATTTACCTTAACCTCCCGATTCCCCGTAGATCGCCGATGAAGTTTACCGTTAGATCCAACTTCTTCAAACTCTCCAGACCCTCCAAATTTTCGATCACCTCTATGTTGTTTAGCGCCAAGTTTAAGTACTCCAGCCTCTTCAGCTTGCTCAGATTCTCGATCTTCGATATGAGGTTGTGCTGCAGCAGCAGAATCTTCAAGTGTTTGCACGTCCCATCGATCGTTTCAATCTTCTTGATATTCTCCTGGTGCAGAGCGATCTCCTCGAGCGTACCTATCTCGCCCTCGTTGTGCTCCGAACGCTTTCGTATTAGATCGAGCGTGATCCTCGACATTATAATGAAATGTACGAACGCACATTCGTGAATGGCGAATGAATTGGCTCCTAACGAAGTTAGCCTCGCGGTTGCTAAGTAGCGTCGAGCATATCGACTTAACGACGCGTAAGTAACTTGAGCGGATACTTCGCTAGCAGCTCGATAAATGACACTTGTTGTTAGCCTCTTCTTCCTGTTTGGCGTTGCGCAGGATTTTATTCTGGAGCACTACAGCGAGGATGGAAGTAATTACGAGGAAGCCATCGCGGATCTCATGGAAACCAGGCAGGTGAGCAGAGAAACTAAGGAGAATGTATAAATTCTATATTGTATCCAGGGAGCGAGGAGCGCGTAATGTCGGTTGGGTACGTTTCCAGGCGACGCGAACACCGACCAGGGATGCGGCTGGCATCGCGTTGCTACTGCGCTACTACAATCAGCTCTATTTCGTGGAGCGTCGGTTCTTCCCTCCCGATCGGAGCCTCGGCATTTATTTCGAATGGTTCGACTCGTTGACCGGCGTTCCGAGTTGTCAACGGACCGTCGCGTTCGAGAAAGCCTCCGTGCTGTTCAACGCGGGCGCCCTCTACACTCAATTGGCCGCCAAGCAGGACCGCCTGTCCGCGCGGGGCTTGGACCAGGCGATCGACGCATTTCTCAGAGCCGCTGGTACCTTTCGTTACATACACGAAAACTTTACCAACGCGCCGAGTATGGATCTTGGACCGGACATGCTTGAGATGCTGGTTCAATTGATGCTGGTAAACATTCGCACCGATAGGTACTTGCGTCGGCAAGCAATTGTGGCTGCGATTCTCACGCGTCGCCCGCTTTCCCGTTTACAGGCCCAAGCGAGGGAATGCTTGTTCGAGAAGCTGGAGCTTCAGTCGAAAGATGGGAGGAACGTGGACGTTTCTGTGGACCTCGCGCAAGAAGCGTCACAGGTAGCGTTGGTCGTCGGGCACCTGGCGTCGACGTTGTACGTAAATTCGATGGAAATATCCAGCCTTTTCACTGAGCAACTGGTCGCTGGTTTGCCTAGGTTGCGACTGTCTACAATGATGTTCACGGGCTGATATCGCGCGAGCCAGTACGGGATTACGTTCCGGAGACTTGGATCTCGCTGATCCTGGTGAAACGCGAGCATCATCTGGCACTCGCTCACAAGCATCTCGCGCTCGGACTGTTCAATCGTCCGAGCGTCGAATGGCGCGCAGAGACCAAGCTGGCGCTGGAGCACGCCCAGAAGAGCGACGGGAAGACTCAACTGGAGCTGACCGTGCCGCGGGACGAGAACGAAAGGAAATTGCTAGGTACATGGATAACGGGGATGCTTCGAGGTGCGCGCGTTTCATCGCTCCTGTCGAGATTCGATCGATTTAAACCGGTTCGTTTTAGGAAAAGCGCATCTCAGGGAGTCTCTGCTCCTGCACGAGGAGAGTCAAAGGCTTCAAAGGATGTGCCGAGACCTGAAGGCGAAGCAGGCGCTCGCCAAAGTTTTGAAGAAAGTGCAAGAATCGACCGTGGAGAGTTACAGTTGCATCGGAGACGATGATGACTTCCGAGGATTGCTAGATCCCCCAGATATCATTGGTAAATAGAGAGCAGAGATTGATCGACCGATCGTGTACCCCCCTCCATCCCTTGATAGTTAATTCTAATGCCTGATTAACAAATCACGAAATCACAGCATCCACAAAATTTCAACTGAGCATCACTCACCCGGATTTTGGGCAGCACGGAGTGGATGATCTTTTCAGATCGTTAGGTCCCGTGGCTATATTCTCGGCTAAAAGGCATTGGACAGCCCCGCGACTGATACAGCTTCAAAGGGGTCCCGACGGCGAAGGGTTCGGGTTCAGCGTTCGAGGGGACGCTCCCGTGATAATAGCAGCGGTCGATCACAATTCGCTGGCGGATGTAAGTATCGCTACGATACGGGTAACGTCGAGTGTGGAACGTCGGATGGCTCACACCGGTTCTCTCCTATTCCCGCTTTACTCGCTTCAGTTGGGTGGAATGAAGGAGGGCGATTTCATAGTAGGAATCGGCGACAAAGACGTGAAATGGGCGTCTCACGAACAGGTGGTTCGACTGATCAAGCAATCCGGGGATTTTATCAACCTGAAGCTGGTCACGCCAATGGATAGAAATTACTTGAAGGTAAACGCGGAGATTAAAGATCGCGATTGTCGGCCTCGTAACGAGATGTCTAATTGTCTACCGATCGTAGAGGCCGGGTAAAACAAACCAGCAGGACAAGGGGAGCGTCTCGGCGAGCAGCTCTTCCGGAGTGTCTTCCGGTCAACCGAGCCCAGCCGGCTCCGTGACTACAGCTCACGTGGCTAAGAAGCTACCATGGAATCCGTTCAAGAAGTCGAGCACTCAGCGCGACAGCAGGGACCTGACGTTCGATAACGTTATCCTGAGATGATGGTTGAATCGTCGGGGAAACGGTCAAGCCTCGAAAGACGTTCCGCGTTGGACGTACGCCAAACTTATGTTGCAACGGTCACGCGTCTCTTCGCGACTTTGTATAATACGTATCTCTATAAATACATATGCATATACTTGTACTTGTATATTCATACGCGCGCTATATCCCGAGGCTATCTCCAGTCCATAGAGGCCACCTCGAAGTCCGAGGATACGGGATCAGTCGCAAAGAACTCGACGTCTCTCGGTGGACAAATGCACGATGGAACTGTACAAACGGTTGGTCAAACGTATCGAGCGCAGTGTTTGCTGCACGTATTCGTTCGACGATGGTATTCCTCACCTATACGTTATACGCCAATTATACTTTGGTTAAACGAAAGTCTACTTTCTTTTTTTGTTTCCTTTCTTTACCCTATACCGATTAGGTCTCGAAACGAACCCTGTTGGACCGTTCTCGTGTTACCGTAAGATAACGATTAAGATTACGAAGCTCCTTATACAGCGAGCAAGCGAGCGAGAGAGAGAGATGTCTGTTTCCTCGTATGGAATTATTATTAACACTGCTAATTCTCTCACAGATTCGACACCCCCGATTAATCGCATCGAAAACAAAAAGTAAGAAATCGAGTAGCAAATCGCTTGCAGCTTTGATGATGGTGTTCGGAGCATTTGGGAAAGCGCAGATACATATGCATGTACATACGTAGGCACTATACCGGAGTTACGAGGCAGGAAAGAGTAGAAAGGTACGGTGCCCTGAATGTAGCCGAAGCGCAACTTTCACCGAGCCGAGAAACGTCCTGATACACGATTGATTACGCAATCGGCCGAACGCGAAGAAACTCTACTTATTGTTAGTCACGTGTAATCTACACCGCAATCCTACACCGTTCAAAGGCGATCGAAGGCGGCATTTGACAAAATGATTACCGAGGAAATCAGCTGCACGGAGACCGATAGGATTTTAGAAAGACCGCCGATGCCTTAGAATGGTTGAATCAGCCAGCAAGGCCAAGCCCCGATTAAACGGCGATCGTCTGTCCTTCGCCTCGTTCTACCGAGCGCGAACGTGCCCACCACGCGAAAACTGCGGAGATCGAGCTCCAAAGAGCAACTAGACTTGGCCAGCGATTTGTACGACGAATCGCTGGTTTTCGTCCCACGACAAGAAAACGGGATAGTCTCGATGTTCATCGTACCGGTCGAAAGTGGTCTCACGGTGAAAGTAAAATGTAGGATTACGAGAAGAAAGTGAATCTTCGACCACCCACTGTTTCCTTTCTCCAAGTATGCCTTGCCTACGAACTAACAATAAGTAGTCGGTGTCTCGCGGAGAGTGTTTCAATAAGTATTGTTTGCAGAGGTCCCCTGAATCGAATCGATAAATGGGTCACTGACTTGCTCGAACGAAAAATGACAATTTCAATGAAGAACCGAGAAATAGAGCAGCGGGGCATCCGGTAGTAATCGTACGCGGTGGTAAAATGAACGCGCTATGGGACAAGATGATTGACGTTTGGACTGGCGAGGAGGAAGCGACAAGCAGAAAAACGAGAGGCTTGTTTCGAAAGCCGAAACCGAGGCAGGAGGAAAAGGTGCGTCGAACGCGGCCACAGCAGGGGAACAGCATCGGGAAGAGCAGAAGGAGCGGTAAGAGCGGTAAGAGCGACGGCTTAAATTGATCGGGCGAGCAAGCAAGCGGGTTACTTCGGTCCAAGTTGGTGGAGAAAGAACGTGTTCGTGTCTCGTCTCGGTTCGGTTCAAGAGCCGCGTATTTCCGCGCCCGTCCACCTCCTTTCGACGCGACGCAAAGCGAGCGCGCGCAGACTCGGACTGTGCCCGGTCGCCGCCTCTCAAACTCCAACCGCGAACGAACAAGGGCACATCCGCACCGTGTTTGGCGGAACTTACAGTTTCCCATGTGGCCTGGGTCCGAGAGAAAGCTACCGACACGGTACGTTCCGCAGTCTTAACGCGTGGAAGAAAGTGCGCACTAGTGTTGTTGATTCTAGTGCGCGTTCACGCGATTTCCGCGGTGGTGCATGTTCGACGAGTTCGTTTAATCGCATCCAGCTCGAGTAACGTATACACAGGAGCGTGAGAGCTCCCAAATTCGGCAAGGAATTACGGCTGCGCGATCGACCGATCGTACATGACCGGCCGCGGGGTAGAAAGCGCTGCGGAGAAGCGCGAGGACGGCTATTCTTTCGCGAGTAAATCGATGTCGAACTTTCTCCCGGACGATGAATCGGCGAGTGGCGTAAGAACTCGTCGGGTCTCGTAATCATCGAGAGCTCGGCTCGTACAGGCTAAACGAGGACACTCGCGGTGTGAAACAGGGGAACGGTGGGAAAGGGGGTCGGTTGGCGGGGGGTGGGGGAGGCTAGGGGGGTGGGTGGGTTAGGTCTGGGTGAGGGAAAGGCGCAAAAGCTGAGCGCAGAAGGAAAGGCGCGAGCCGTAAGGATACCTAATCGCCGCTGGTCACCGTTCTTTCCAACAGCGGCGAGAATGTCCAAGTCGCGAGTAGAGGACGATTATGGGCGCACGCTCAGCGAGGATACGAGGACGATCGCTCGTGTCGAACTTCGGGAAGACGATACAACGAAGGACCAAGCCTTGGACCAATTCAGATGCTGGATTCAGAAACATCCAGCTATTAAGCGCTGCAGAACCGACGCGCCGTTCCTCCTCCGATTTCTCCGAACCAAGAAGTTCAGTCTACCGATGGCGGAAGAAATGCTCGAACGGTATCTGACTATCAGACAGCTGTACCCAAACTGGTTCCAGAACCTGGATATCGAGGATCCAGATATCGAGGCCATCATAGACGCCGGCTATTTGATACCGCTAGTGGAGCGCGATCGTCATGGTCGTCGAGTGATACTTTCGTGCGCCGGTAAGCAATTCGACGATCTTATCCTTCGCTTGCTGCAGATATTCCGCGATATTCCTCGTTACCTGTTCAAGGGCGCTTCGATCCGTACAAATACACGTCCGCCCAGATGGCTCGAGCTCACAGCCTGGTGGTGGAGGGCCTGATGGACGACGAGGAGAACCAGGTCCGCGGCTACACGCACATCAACGACGAGTCCGGATTGACTATGGGTCACCTGAGCGCCTGGTCACTGACCGACATTCGTAACATGTTGCGGTGCATCCAGAACAGCACACCCATCAGACACAAGGAGACGCATTTTGTTAATATTCCAAGCTGCGCTAACAAGATCATCGAATTCGCCGTCTCGCTTCTCAATGAGAAACTGCGGGCTCGGATCTCGGTACGGCTTTCTATTCCTCTAGCGATACTTCGTATATTAATATCGATATCCCAACGTGGCGTGCTTTCCTCCCTTAGGTGCACAAAAACCTGCAAGAGTTGAAAGACGCGATCGATCCACGAATTTTACCGAGGGAATACGGAGGAGTAATTCCGCTCTCCGAAATGATCGGTATGTGTACACGCATTGTAATTATATCGATATACCACCTTCGGAGTACTGTAACCTTTAGTTTCTTCCAGCCGCTTTCAAGAACACCTTGAAAGAACGAAGGGATCGGATAAAGGCGCTCGACGATATGTACATAGAGGTTTCCTCCACGAATTGCCACTTTCCCTCCAACGACGATTTAAACGGTATACCGGGGTCCTTCCGCAAACTAGAAGTCGATTAACGGATTCCTCGCCTCCCGCACCAACAAACCTGCTTTCAACTTCCTTCGCGTGCCGGACGGCCCAGTTGTCTATGGGCTCGGGCCCACTCCCCCCCCCCCCAACCTCGTTGCTAGCGTACTAAATATACATATAGCGTTATTATTCGATGTATTACGATCTCGTGGCGAGTGGCGCGACAAGAGTTGCGCGCGACTAGCCTTCGTTGTTAATACTACGAACCTTTATAAAAAGTATTAAGTATTACTTTTGCCGGTGGTATTAGTTACCTACGATTGTTTAAATTTACGTGCAGCGTAACGTAAAGTGCGACGATTCCGCTCCCACTTAGCGAAATAACTTGATATCCGTAGCGTAGAACGCGGCGAATGGAAGTGTAAGAGATGAAAGAAAAACACTCTGCGTACGACTATTTGTAACAATCTTTCCTCTGGGAATTTATACAGGATTAACTGAAAAATTTATGCTACATCTATGTCGAACCAAAGCACCGACATTACGACGAAACGTACACCGTGTCTGTACTCTTCACTTTATTAGGCTTCGTTAACATTTACAAGCTCGCAATCGTGCAGAATCTCTTTTAAAAACTCTGTACTCGCCGGCGCTGTGGTGTAGAGACTTCCTGTAACGTATTGAGCGTGGTGTCGTAGCCGCGTTACAAGACACAACGCCCGCGTCAGTCCTTAAACTATCTTACGAATAAATCAGCAAGTTTGCACACTTACCTATAAAGTTCTTATTGCTATTCTCGTTCACGATAACTTTGCAATTGTTCCTATGCAGTATTTTAAATCCTAAACAACGAAACCGCTCGTCCGTCTTGTAAAGGGCGCCGCTCTTTTGCAAGTTCAAATGTGGCTGTCCGCTGAATGGATTGATAAAGTCCGCCCAGTATCCGATCATCTTTAATTTCGCGCAAATATCAGAAGCGGCTAGTACAAACTATCGAAAGGGGAAGACATCCAGTTTACTTTACATTGTACAACGTGCTGCTTCTTCTCGGCTGCCTCTGTTTTCAACATTTCGCCGAGTACGGCCTTGGGTACTTGCAAAGACTTACATATTGGGCTAATTTCTCTGTTTCTGTTTCTTTGCTCCATCTGGTGGCTTTTGAATTTAATTTCTGGCAGACGCTAATGATTGTCAGCTGCGGCGATCCGACGTCTAAGCATCCTGGAAAGAGCTCTTCTATGCCTTTCCTGAGCAACAAGGGGCACTCTTGGGCGACGCAGTGAAGCATCGGTCGCGGAGCATCGGTTTTCAAACGACTGGTTTCTAGAGACTTCTCGTCGGAATAATCTATGGTACCCCGTTCCTCGTTATCTGAAATGTCCACCAAGTGCGTTCTCACTTGCGCGGTCGTGGTTACGTCTGACCAACCGGGACCGACGCTCCCTGGTAAATAAAATCTGAAGCCTCTCGGCGTTAGTAACTCCCAATTAGAATTTATACCAAGCACGGCGCCGTCCACGTCTGAAAAAAAATATCGGTAGTGACGAAAGTGGCTCTGCGTGTTCGTGAACGAGCTATGACGAAATGTTGCAGGTTTACCGTCCAAGTTTTCACTATTCGTCTTAACCACTTTGTACGAGGTAGTACTCTTGTCGCTACGTCGGGAATAACGATTCTTCGAGAGAAGGTTAAGTAGTACCCTGCCGTTAGCTGTTCTCGCATATTTCACGCAAAGCATCTGAAACGAATGACAACGTAAAGGTTATGTTGTGCAATTTCACGTAGGCACACGAGCATTCGAGTGCCAAATGATTCTCGCTGTTGTGTTTACAACTGTCTCCTTTTAACGAGCATCGACGAATCAATTAGTCCAAAAGAAAAACACGCCGTTACCGTTGAGCCGCGATTCACATACTGGATCAAGAATTTCCCGCACGAAAACACCGTTCTGTCTTCGGATTATCTAACTCTGTCGTTCTTCTGTCGATCACTCGCGCACATTGTAGGCAGAATTCGCGAGGACCCTGATGCAACGTCAATTCACGGATCCAATTTAAGTATTTGCTTGGCAATCAAGTCCCGATCCACTTCCCGGCATTGGCGTATTTTCACGTCACGTCGCTCCGCTATGGTCTGCTAGATGTGTTGCGAGTTGCGATTCTCGCTCTAGTGGCGCTCAACAAAAACTTTAGAAGCGCGAAGTTCGAAACGGATCATACGAGAGAGCAAATCAAAGAGCGAGAAGTGGCGCAGATGTTTCGAGACAGTGACTGTTTAACGAAGAGACGCAGAATTTTGGAGCGAATTATTCCCTTTACTAATATATTTTCATACGTGACAAAATGTTGTAACGTTTCTCCCATTTTCAATAATAGACAAGTCAAGTTACTAAAAATATTTTTCTTCTTACAGGTTTTAACTTCGGAATATTTCGACGGAATGATGGAAACCTTGATAGTAATCACAAGAAAATAGTGACTTTATATACCTTATACTTTATTGTAACACTGTAAAGGCCTTTTATGCAAATAAAATGAAAGAAACTTGAAACAAACTGTATTATTATTCAGAAATACCTTTTACATATTCCTATCCAAATTTCAAATATCTATGGTATTTCCTTAAGAATACCATAGATTTCCTTTGTTAATAAGTCGATATTGAAGAAAATTTTGCAACTAGTGTCCATGGAATACTATTCAGAAATTACAAGCTTCCAGTCTTTCAAAAGCATCACATTAACCGAGAACTGTTTAAAGGCCCATGAAAGGCGTAGCTCTTGTCTGCTACTTTAAGGCGATGCCTTCGAAGCTGAAATTCAGAATACCTCTCTTCGCTTCATGTTCTCCTGATACCTGGGCCAAAATCTGGCAAAAATTTTCAGAATGCACAAAATTGGGCTTTGTAACAGGAGAACATGCCGTCGAAAGAGGTGGCACTAAGTAACGTCTCCGGAGAGAGAATCGAGGATGCCTTCGCAGCTGAAATTCAGAATACCTCTTTTCGCTTCATGTTCTCCTGATACCTGGGCCAAAATCTGGCAAAAATTTTCAGAATGCACAAAATTGGGCTTTGTAACAGGAGAACATGCCGTCGAAAGAGATGGCACAAAGTAATGTCTCCGGAGAGAGAATCGAGGATGCCTTCGCAGCTGAAATTCAGAATACCTCTTTTCGCTTCATGTTCTCCTGATACCTGGGCCAAAAACTGGCAAAAATTTTCAGAATGCACAAAATTGGGCTTTGTAACAGGAGAACATGCCGTCGAAAGAGATGGCACAAAGTAATGTCTCCGGAGAGAGAATCGAGGATGCCTTCGCAGCTGAAATTCAGAATACCTCTTTTCGCTTCATGTTCTCCTGATACCTGGGCCAAAATCTGGCAAAAATTTTCAGAATGCACAAAATTGGGCTTTGTAACAGGAGAACATGCCGTCGAAAGAGGTGGCACTAAGTAACGTCTTCGGAGAGAGAATCGAGGATGCCTTCGAAGCTGAAATTCAGAATACCTCTCTTCGCTTCATGTTCTCCTGATACCTGGGCCAAAATCTGGCAAAAATTTTCAGAATGCACAAAATTGGGCTTTGTAACAGGAGAACATGCCGTCGAAAGAGATGGCACAAAGTAATGTCTCCGGAGAGAGAATCGAGGATGCCTTCGCAGCTGAAATTCAGAATACCTCTTTTCGCTTCATGTTCTCCTGATACCTGGGCCAAAATCTGGCAAAAATTTTCAGAATGCACAAAATTGGGCTTTGTAACAGGAGAACATGCCGTCGAAAGAGATGGCACAAAGTAATGTCTCCGGAGAGAGAATCGAGGATGCCTTCGCAGCTGAAATTCAGAATACCTCTTTTCGCTTCATGTTCTCCTGATACCTAGGCCAAAATCTGGCAAAAATTTTCAGAATGCACAAAATTGGGCTTTGTAACAGGAGAACATGCCGTCGAAAGAGATGGCACAAAGTAATGTCTGCGGAGAGAGAATCGAGGATGCCGTCGCAGCTGAAATTCAGAATACCTCTTTTCGCTTCATGTTCTCCTGATACCTGGGCCAAAATCTGGCAAAAATTTTCAGAATGCACAAAATTGGGCTTTGTAACAGGAGAACATGCCGTCGAAAGAGATGGCACAAAGTAATGTCTCCGGAGAGAGAATCGAGGATGCCTTCGCAGCTGAAATTCAGAATACCTCTTTTCGCTTCATGTTCTCCTGATACCTGGGCCAAAATCTGGCAAAAATTTTCAGAATGCACAAAATTGGGCTTTGTAACAGGAGAACATGCCGTCGAAAGAGATGGCACAAAGTAATGTCTCCGGAGAGAGAATCGAGGATGCCTTCGCAGCTGAAATTCAGAATACCTCTCTTCGCTTCATGTTCTCCTGATACCTGGGCCAAAATCTGGCAAAAATTTTCAGAATGCACAAAATTGGGCTTTGTAACAGGAGAACATGCCGTCGAAAGAGGTGGCACTAAGTAACGTCTTCGGAGAGAGAATCGAGGATGCCTTCGCAGCTGAAATTCAGAATACCTCTTTTCGCTTCATGTTCTCCTGATACCTGGGCCAAAAACTGGCAAAAATTTTCAGAATGCACAAAATTGGGCTTTGTAACAGGAGAACATGCCGTCGAAAGAGATGGCACAAAGTAATGTCTCCGGAGAGAGAATCGAGGATGCCTTCGCAGCTGAAATTCAGAATACCTCTTTTCGCTTCATGTTCTCCTGATACCTGGGCCAAAATCTGGCAAAAATTTTCAGAATGCACAAAATTGGGCTTTGTAACAGGAGAACATGCCGTCGAAAGAGGTGGCACTAAGTAACGTCTTCGGAGAGAGAATCGAGGATGCCTTCGAAGCTGAAATTCAGAATACCTCTCTTCGCTTCATGTTCTCCTGATACCTGGGCCAAAATCTGGCAAAAATTTTCAGAATGCACAAAATTGGGCTTTGTAACAGGAGAACATGCCGTCGAAAGAGATGGCACAAAGTAATGTCTCCGGAGAGAGAATCGAGGATGCCTTCGCAGCTGAAATTCAGAATACCTCTTTTCGCTTCATGTTCTCCTGATACCTGGGCCAAAATCTGGCAAAAATTTTCAGAATGCACAAAATTGGGCTTTGTAACAGGAAAACATGCCGTCGAAAGAGATGGCACAAAGTAATGTCTCCGGAGAGAGAATCGAGGATGCCTTCGCAGCTGAAATTCAGAATACCTCTTTTCGCTTCATGTTCTCCTGATACCTAGGCCAAAATCTGGCAAAAATTTTCAGAATGCACAAAATTGGGCTTTGTAACAGGAGAACATGCCGTCGAAAGAGATGGCACAAAGTAATGTCTCCGGAGAGAGAATCGAGGATGCCTTCGCAGCTGAAATTCAGAATACCTCTTTTCGCTTCATGTTCTCCTGATACCTGGGCCAAAATCTGGCAAAAATTTTCAGAATGCACAAAATTGGGCTTTGTAACAGGAGAACATGCCGTCGAAAGAGATGGCACAAAGTAATGTCTCCGGAGAGAGAATCGAGGATGCCTTCGCAGCTGAAATTCAGAATACCTCTTTTCGCTTCATGTTCTCCTGATACCTGGGCCAAAATCTGGCAAAAATTTTCAGAATGCACAAAATTGGGCTTTGTAACAGGAGAACATGCCGTCGAAAGAGATGGCACAAAGTAATGTCTCCGGAGAGAGAATCGAGGATGCCTTCGCAGCTGAAATTCAGAATACCTCTTTTCGCTTCATGTTCTCCTGATACCTGGGCCAAAATCTGGCAAAAATTTTCAGAATGCACAAAATTGGGCTTTGTAACAGGAGAACATGCCGTCGAAAGAGATGGCACAAAGTAATGTCTCCGGAGAGAGAATCGAGGATGCCTTCGCAGCTGAAATTCAGAATACCTCTTTTCGCTTCATGTTCTCCTGATACCTGGGCCAAAATCTGGCAAAAATTTTCAGAATGCACAAAATTGGGCTTTGTAACAGGAGAACATGCCGTCGAAAGAGATGGCACAAAGTAATGTCTCCGGAGAGAGAATCGAGGATGCCTTCGCAGCTGAAATTCAGAATACCTCTTTTCGCTTCATGTTCTCCTGATACCTGGGCCAAAATCTGGCAAAAATTTTCAGAATGCACAAAATTGGGCTTTGTAACAGGAGAACATGCCGTCGAAAGAGATGGCACAAAGTAATGTCTCCGGAGAGAGAATCGAGGATGCCTTCGCAGCTGAAATTCAGAATACTTCTTTTCGCTTCATGTTCTCCTGATACCTGGGCCAAAATCTGGCAAAAATTTTCAGAATGCACAAAATTGGGCTTTGTAACAGGAGAACATGCCGTCGAAAGAGGTGGCACTAAGTAACGTCTTCGGAGAGAGAATCGAGGATGCCTTCGAAGCTGAAATTCAGAATACCTCTCTTCGCTTCATGTTCTCCTGATACCTGGGCCAAAATCTGGCAAAAATTTTCAGAATGCACAAAATTGGGCTTTGTAACAGGAGAACATGCCGTCGAAAGAGATGGCACAAAGTAATGTCTCCGGAGAGAGAATCGAGGATGCCTTCGCAGCTGAAATTCAGAATACCTCTTTTCGCTTCATGTTCTCCTGATACCTGGGCCAAAATCTGGCAAAAATTTTCAGAATGCACAAAATTGGGCTTTGTAACAGGAGAACATGCCGTCGAAAGAGATGGCACAAAGTAATGTCTCCGGAGAGAGAATCGAGGATGCCTTCGCAGCTGAAATTCAGAATACCTCTTTTCGCTTCATGTTCTCCTGATACCTGGGCCAAAATCTGGCAAAAATTTTCAGAATGCACAAAATTGGGCTTTGTAACAGGAGAACATGCCGTCGAAAGAGATGGCACAAAGTAATGTCTCCGGAGAGAGAATCGAGGATGCCTTCGCAGCTGAAATTCAGAATACCTCTTTTCGCTTCATGTTCTCCTGATACCTGGGCCAAAATCTGGCAAAAATTTTCAGAATGCACAAAATTGGGCTTTGTAACAGGAGAACATGCCGTCGAAAGAGGTGGCACTAAGTAACGTCTTCGGAGAGAGAATCGAGGATGCCTTCGAAGCTGAAATTCAGAATACCTCTTTTCGCTTCATGTTCTCCTGATACCTGGGCCAAAATCTGGCAAAAATTTTCAGAATGCACAAAATTGGGCTTTGTAACAGGAGAACATGCCGTCGAAAGAGGTGGCACTAAGTAACGTCTCCGGAGAGAGAATCGAGGATGCCTTCGCAGCTGAAATTCAGAATACTTCTTTTCGCTTCATGTTCTCCTGATACCTGGGCCAAAATCTGGCAAAAATTTTCAGAATGCACAAAATTGGGCTTTGTAACAGGAGAACATGCCGTCGAAAGAGGTGGCACTAAGTAACGTCTTCGGAGAGAGAATCGAGGATGCCTTCGAAGCTGAAATTCAGAATACCTCTTTTCGCTTCATGTTCTCCTGATACCTGGGCCAAAATCTGGCAAAAATTTTCAGAATGCACAAAATTGGGCTTTGTAACAGGAGAACATGCCGTCGAAAGAGGTGGCACTACGTAACGTCTTCGGAGAAAGAATCGAGGATGCCTTCGCAGCTGAAATTCAGAATACTTCTTTTCGCTTCATGTTCTCCTGATACCTGGGCCAAAAATCTGGCAAAAATTTTCAGATATCTCTAAAATCAGGCTTCGTAACAGGATAACATGACGTGGAAAGAGGTAGCGCAAAATAATGTCTCTGAAGAGAAGTAGAAGCCTTGAACGAAAGTCGATAGAGTTTGAGAGTATTGAATGGCATATTTAAAGTAGTGCTTTAATGCGAAGATTTTTAAAACCACTCTGCGTGGAAGGATCTTTTTAGGTGTTCTTTTTAGCATATCTTTTATATGTGATTTGGAATAGGAAGGAGTAAGTAGTGCTCGTTAAATAAAAAAACTCTTTTACCACTTAACTGCAATTTATTCAAATAAGTGAAATGCAATACAATGAAATGTTACAAGTGTAACTGGGTTAGGTCTGGGTTAGGGGAGGGTTAGGGGTATCCGTTAGGGATTTCTCCACGTAAAAAAAAAAAAAGGTCTGGGTTAGGGCTGGGTTCGGCTGAAGCAGTATCTTGTGCAAATTTCATATCAATGAACCCAGTCGAAAATGCAGCCGGTTTAACGTCTTCTATGTAAAAATTCCTTACCTGTAAAGCAGAAATATACACGATTAATAATCGCTCTAGTTACAGTATGTGAGATTAGTTACATCGCATTGGCACACTCTAAACTCTAAACATGTCACACATATACAAGCACGCACACACGCACAGCATTTCAACAGATTTCAGAGTAGGTAGTTGCTGAATTGGCCGCTTCTCGTGTCGCACCCACCGTTACCGATTGATTCTAGAATAAGATTACAGTGCTACGAGTGGTAGGAGTTAATATTAAATCTTACCGGAAACATAAAATCTAAAACGACTAATTTCAACCAACATGTTGCACAATAAAATTATTCCCTTTACTAATATATTTTCATACCCCTTAAGGGGGTAGACACGGGTAATGCAGCGCGCTGTATACCGACACAATCTGGCCCGAAACATGGGTTCGGGATTTTTCGTTTTTCGTCCTTATATGAGCAGATTTGGGGCTGGGCGAGGTCTCATTCGAAAGAGGAAGGTTCAATGCGGAGCGCTCTGCTCATGGTTCAACGAGATTGTGTTGATATGTAATAATATCAGTGTCCAAAGTAAAGCAAAAGTCGACAAAATATACCCGCAGAATCCAAGCATTTTTAGGTCACTAAAAGAGTTTTGTGACTCAAACGGTGAGCAGAGCGCTCCGCATTGAATCTTCTTCTTTCGAATGAGACCTCTCCCAGACCAAAATCTGCTCATATAAGAACGAAAAACGAAAAATCGTGACTACATTCCCAAATCAGAGTTCCGTCATATTGGCGATAATACATAGCAAGTCACGTGACAAATTTAGTTGAGGTAGTAGATACGAGATGCCACCTACTCGGGAGGACTGCCAACATGGATTCATAGCAAAACTGAAGCGATAGCTGGATATACGAGCCACAATAAAAGCATGATGGAGTCAATGTATGCATTTTCGGACGATTGTAGGTTAGGTTATATTCATTTTAGGCATACATTGACATAGGAACTGCTGGGAATTGTATACATTTACTAAATTAAGGCTTTTATCGTTACATATACATCACTTGAAATCGCTGTCGTATTTATGTCATAGTAATTCAGGCAGTTAGAACAACAACGAACTAACCTACATTAAAAAAAAATTTCCTAGTAGCTAGTAAAGGATGCCGAATGCTTAAACATTTGCTTAAAAATAAGTAGCGACTGAGAATACCGCCCATACTCTATTTTATCCTCTTTGGTAACAACTATCCAGTGCCTTCTGCGAGGCACCGCTTGATCTAACTGTGCTCGAAAATTTCTACCAGCTTGCCACTCTGTATATTGACCATTTGACCAATGGCACATTTAATAGCGGGAAATTTGATTCAAACCAGTTATTCTCTATCGTTACTTGAAATTAAGCTCCGAAGCGATAATTGAAATACTGCACCTATAGATAATACATAGTGAAATTGACCAGCTACACAATATGTATGATGTAAAATAATATCAATTGATGAATTTTACAGTATAATTCCAATTAGTCGCTCTATTACGAATAAAAAGATAAATCCCAATGATCAAAGAATTTCAGGGTTTATAATTAATTTAGCACCATAATAAGTGGCTAATCGCATGAAAACTTGAATTCATTTGGGGATTACCGGAACGATCAAACAAAAGATAAATTAACTATTTAAATAATCGTTGAGTTATACTTACAATCTGTTGGCGACGTCGCTGTACGCATGCTTAATAAGTTCCTCGATATACGAAACATTTTATTTAGATTTATTGTTCAAGTAAATGATACAAATGTGAGACTAGCGTGTAATCAGGTATCGTTAGCCAGAACTTACAATCAAATACGCCAAGTAGTCCTTGCACAATTCCTTTATTGAAAGTGTTTCAATAAGATCGGCGACAGTTACGCAAAGAAAATGTGTCGTTGCGCGCGACCATTCAAACCCTCGGCGCAGGCGCGCGGCCTCGTATAATATTAACAAAACCAGTAACTGCTGAAAACCACCGCTTTATTAACAACATTATTGTAAGCGTTATAAATACGACTCGTATAGTTTCTCATTTTTGATTGGTTCTGACCTCGTACGGGATCATCTCCGTCGGAGCGTACTGGCAGTATTATTTTGCGAGAGAAATAGTCTTCACTATGAGATCTATCGATATATTAACATTAGCGACGGAATCGCGTTCCCCCGGTTGCCCGAATAGTCGACGACAATGCCAACCGAGTCGCGCGTTCAGCGTTCTCTTGTGCGTTCAAGCGACAATCTTTCGTCGGATCTATCACACGACAAAAGAAACAAAACACACGCACACATGCACACGCACACTCGTACACACACGCGCACACACTCACAAATAGAGAAGAAGAGAAAGAAACGAATTCACCGAAGACCCGTCGACCGTAAAGTGTAAATTCTCGCTTCGGCTCGTACCTTTTCGTGGCGAATCATAACGAACGGAGGAAACGAGAGCGAATCACGATCGATCTCCTTACTTTTAATTCAGCGCCCACTGTTCAGTCTCGTCCTATCTTCTCCCGTACCACCATCATCCTCCTCCGGGTTTCCCCCCCCTACGGCATGTGCGGGCGTGTCGTGTACATCGATATAAAATAGAAACAGTAAAATTCTTCAGTTGTTCGAGCTCGGCTTGAACGTCGTATACTGTGGCGGCTTCTCGATCTTGCAGTGGGGCTTCAGAGTCGCTAAACGATCTGGTTTGAGAAACAGCTGCTCCCCCTGCACAATGTTCATCTTCAGGATCTTAAGAGGGTCAGTGGATTCGCGAGGGGTGTGCGCGACGGGATCGCGGGCACCGTGAAACGCTCTACATACAATTCTACGGGGACCATTACGTGGCAATCAGGGAACGATTAAAACTAGATAACACAGGGTGCAGCAGCTTGTGCGCGGTTTCATACATGGAGAAAGTAAGCAGGGCCGTTTTACTCCCGTCGGTCGAGCAGTGGCGGATTTAAGGAAAATGGCCCCGGTGGCAAACGCTGTACGGGGCCTTTTTCGGGAAAATAAAGAGGTGGTTTACTAAAAACGGGGTGAGTTGTTGCGGTGCAGAAAAATATATACAAGTGTTTGGATAAAATCATAATTCTTTTTTTTTTGAAGATGGGGCCCACTACGTAGCAATTAAATGGCGGCGTGCCGAGGCATATGACGTCACGGAGTAAGAGAAGGGGACCTACAGCAATATTGGTATGTTTGTGTTGGTGACGCCGTGACGTCGTGCCAACCGATGCCAACGCCAAGCCAATCCAAGCCAAGCGACGTCATATGCCTCGCCGCGTAGCGACTTCGCTTGGGCCCAGGGTGGGCCTTCTGGCCAGGAGCCCAGGCGGCAAGTGCTCATCGGCCGCTCGTTAAATCCGCCACGGACTGCTGGGGGCTGAAGCAAACAGTGTGCGATTTAGGTGAACGTTGACACTGTATGTATATTAAGGGTGGCCCTTATTTTCGACTTTTGAATTTTCTTCACTGCACCCCCCAGAATAGTTCCGTTTGTCGCACGAGAAAAAGTAATACAACATAAAAGATGCTCATTGTCTGGATCTACAACTTTTGTTTGACATATTTTTTTTATATAATCAATAACCTGGAGGATATTATATAAAATCGACTTTGTGAGCTATTAAATAATTATTTAAATTTCAAGGGCCCAGGGGCACCTTTTCCCGTTATGCGATCGGGCTTAAACTTACAGATTTTTTTTGAAAAAAAAGTGTCACCAAGAGTAAATAAGAGCCACCCTAATGTATATACACGATTCGAAGCAGGGGTTCTTCGCCAGATGGAGTTAATTAAAACCCGGAGCTAACTGAAAGATAAAGAACCCGTGCTCCGAGGCGTAAAGGCTGCCGTTCCAAAGGGCGGCTGGCGACTGTGCCACTAGTGCAAGGGAGAAACAGATACATACTTCTCCCTTACACTAGTGGCGCAGTCGCCAGCCGCCCGCTGGAACGGCAGCCTTAATGGATGACATCGGTGACACGTAGGGTTGCCAAGTTTTTCGGGAGAGTATAGTACTTTACGGTCAAATATGGCGAGAAATATAGTAAATTGTGAAAAAAATATAACGTTTCCCAAAGGAAAGTGGTACAAAATCAAACTACATTAAACCAACACCTTATTTCTTAAACGTATATTTTTTGCGCATTTTGCATTATTAATAAATTTATTGGTCGAAGGTTTGATTGTTGTACGAGAGATAAACTAGCTCCGTTTCTCTCATCCCGCTACTTCATATTCATTATATAAAAAAATCCTCTCTGTTAAAGTTTAAATTCGCAAATGAAAGTTTCGACGTAGCCATAGAATAAGAAAATAAGTAAAACTCTAGAATTCTGTCGATGCATCGTAAATATAGTATTTTTACGTACTATATCCTTTTCTAACAGTGCATAGCGCGCTAGACAAAAATGTAGTATAATATTATAGTACGTTTGGCAACCCTAGTGACACGTGCCAACCGTCATGGCATGCTCGCGAACGGTTTTGCAAGAGGCGAGCTCTCCTCGGCTCGCGGTGCGCACAGGGGTTGGTGGGATCTGATAACAAACGGCAAAGGCACACGCATCTGTACGATCATTTTTTAATGACAACATCATACAGGAAAGAAGAGTGCTCTCTCGGTGTTCTTGTGCGAGCTCGTTTCCATACATGGTACAGCGGTCGCCTCGCGTTCATTACCCGATTACAGTAGGGCGATGGAGGTTTACCGGCGTCGACGACAGTCTCGAGATGCGACGAGCAGCTAATTAATCGTTACAATAATCCTGCTGGCGGTAACAATGTCGACGGGAGAAAGGGGAAGGGGGGGAGAAAGACCGTGCCGCGTATCTCCAAGGACACGAGCCATGCGTGCGGAGAGCCGTAATTTCAGCATGCGCGCGGGTTGTGCACGTGGTGGGATGATTTCACGCCGTCACCTTTCCCGTTACACGCAACAAAACGGGGATCCCCTTCGACGATCGAATCGCTCACGGCTCGCTGACGAGCGTGGCGCATTTCTGATGAAATCGCAGAACTTTTGATAGGGACAAGATTGAGGGATGAATCTTTTTCGGGGTTAACGGCAAAATGTTGCGGAATAAGAGAAAAATATTGAAACAGTATGACAAATCATTTTTTACCTTAAAAATCTATGTCAAAGTTGAAATTTCTGTTATAAAGGGCTATCCTTAAATTAAGTAACTTTGGCGACTGCTTATCCCCTCCCTCCCCCAGTATGATTTTATATTCCAACCCTCTTCCTTACGTGATATTTTTTACATTGCATTTTTTCCGCAATTAAAATTCTTTTAATGGTTTATACAATTCATTTAACTCGGTAAAAATATTACGAAATACGCTACCTGACTCCTTCTTCCACTTTTAAGAAATTCGCGAACCCCCCGAAAAAGCCTTACGTAATTTAAGAACGACCCCTAATGTATGTTTGAAGTATTTCCTTGACTTGTTATACGCCACTTCCTGTAGATTTTGACACGCTGAATTGAAATCTGTCTGAATTAAAGTTCGCCTTGCCCTTCGGGATACTTTCCACAGACTTTCACCGTCAAACCTTATTTGTCATACGTTTCCAATATTCTTTCCCTTATTCTCCAACATCTTAGCTTCGATCTAAAAAAAGATTCACCTCTCTAGCTTACCTCTATCAAAATCTCTACGATTTTTACCAAAAAATGTGCCATTTGTCTCACAGTGTGCCGTTCCAAAGAAATAAAATGCACGGCCCTGCATGCCCCTGGCGGTTGACTTCGGACAGGCAGACGCGCGTATGTACAGCGGGCGAACGTAACGTGTATCGAGCCGTTAGCCTTATTCCCTTCTTGGAACGAATCGTCGTCTTCTAAGCACGTCCTCGGCATCGCCAGCGTTTCGATTATCCGGCGAGCAGATCGGTAATCGAATGCAACACGATTATCCGTGCTTGCTAATCACAACGGCGGTTGCTGGCCGTCCAATTATTACAGCAACGGGATCCCTTCGGTAACGGGTTATTCGTAGTAACTATCCTCACAACCGTATAATATTATATTTATATAAACTTTGAAAGCTTCTTCGATACCTCGATACGTGATCAGCCGGAATACTCGGCCGATGCTGTACGTGTATATATATATACATATATATGTATAAAGAAAGGAACACACTTAGTGCGAGTCAGTCTTTAGTTTTGAAACGCCGCGGTGGACGCGTGGCTGTAGCGGAAACGGCCCTGTGCCGACGCGAGAACGGAACGAAAGCGGTGGCAGAGATGCGATGCAGGTTCGTCAAACGATACTTGTAATGCAACCGCTTGTCGTTGATACAGTCACTCCTTACATAACGCGGAATCTTAATATATAAAGCAGTTTACACGTTTGTGTGTTTGCCTGTCGCCTAAAAGCCTTCGAAAGGTAAACAGTAGGGTCACTTAATCTGCCTTAGCTCATTATGCCTGGCTTAGTGTTCCTGATTTCTCTGTATTTTTTGTTTCTCGAGAAATCGGAAATGAGATCGTGTTTCTTGAGAATTCTCGAGAAATTGAAAACAAATATTGGAAATATTATATTTTTGGAATAATGTTGATAATATTTATCAAAAAGACAAAAACACTTTAACTAAATGATTATTCCTGTCTAATTTATACAAAACTTGTGTAAATGAAATATAGATATTAAATATAATTAGTAAATTTATTTATTTAATACAAAATTTTTGCAAAGCGAAACATTACTTTTTGATTTTAAAAGTTATTTTTAAATAGCACAATGCGTCTAATGTAGCGTCAGCGAATCTATTTCTTTTTTGTGGCAAAATCTGTTACTGTTATATTTTCACGTTTTATATATATCTATCTTGGCTGTTAAATGAAAAAATGCGTCTTTTGACCCTTTTGGAAGAAATTCTGGATCATGCAAAAATTTTATACGCGGTACAATAGTTTTATCTCCTCTTTTTTATATTTCTTCTTTAATAGACACAAGAAACTCATTAGGTACTTAATTCAGTATGCAATTTTTCTAAATTTTTAAATAAGAATTTAAGAGCACCTTCAGCAGTTAATAATATCGAATCTTCTGTACTGTGATTTTCTATTGGAATTCATATAGGTATTAATAAGATGTATTATAAATTGTAGATGTGTTTATACGTTCGCGATTAACTAGTAATACATTCATTTACGAAAATAAATGAGATTTATAATATTTTTCCTAGACTTAAGTTTCCCGAGAAATTATAGTATTTCTCGAGAAATAAGAATTAAGCAATTATAAAATTTCTCGAGAAAGCATCCTCGAGAAGGAACACTAGCCTGGCTAATACAGATTATTTTCACAAATAGAAAAAAGAAAAGGATTGTAAAATCAGAATCTATTAAAATTTAATTGGAGGTTTGAGAATTAAATAATTCTGTGTTAAATTCAATTGAAAATTAAATCTTAATGTGATTTATATACGAATATATTTACCCAATCTTTAATTTTCAATTTGGCGATTCGAAAGCGAAGTAATTTCATGTTAAATTCCGGGCGAAGCCGAGTAGTAAAGCTAGTATAATATAATATGCGCTGCTGAAGATTAGGCTCGCGTGTTACCGCGCGGATGTGGGTCAAGTTGAATTCCACGAGCTAAGTTGACCAGGTTTGCCCGTAGGTCAGGGTTCGAGTTAGACTAGTTATTCAACTTACCGTCGAGGTCTCGATCAGGTCTAGGTTAAATCACCACAATCACAGTTACGATACTCGAAAACATATTCGACTCTGCCTCTGTCCGAGAGCATCTCGAGCCCCAACCCACTTCCGCGGCACGCCTCGGCTGGCCAATCTGATCGATCGCCTGTCATTAATTAACGCAAAACGACGAACAGCTCGAACGGTGCGCGGGGCATCGCGGGCCGCGTTACAGGAGAAGTGGCTGTATCCGCTACTTACGTACACGTACCTAAATTAAATTACCTACAAGGAGATTGCGGTAATTGGTAGTGGGATACCGGGGAGGAGAGGGGAGACTAGATGCAACCAAATGCATGCGTAATGCACCCTACCGACCGCATAAATCACTCATATGACTATCTCGATCCGGGGGAGGATGGTTAGGGTCTGGTAAATGCCCCGTGCAAGTCTATATTGTCGTCGTGACGTTGCCGCACGAGCATTCCGATGGAACCGACCACGTTCTCAACCAGTGGCGGATTTAACGGGCGGTCGATGAGCAGTGGCCGCCTGGGCCCTGCTAAGAAGGCCCCTCTCACCTTCGAAACGAACTATGATTTTATTCAAACGCTACATTCTTCTTTGGTACCCACAATCTTCACACTACAGGGGCGTAAATTTATTTGTAATTAATTCTGCTACGTGTACAGGGTGTCCCAGGATGTCACCTGGCCCTCCTCCCTTAAATCCGCCGCTGTTCTCAACGCATACGCGTGCACAACACCTGGGTTCAATAATAAATTCATCTTCGCGTCTATGTACACAGGAAGCTCGAAATCATTCGGTTCCCCCTTTTTTAACTGAACGCGATGATGCTAGAGCAGCGGGGGGTGGATTGTTCGGCGGAGCGGGATTTTAACGCGATGCGATCGATCGGCGCGAAAGGGGGGTAGCATTAAATGATCGCGGGCCAATACGGGCTGCTCTCATTCAGGGGATTATCTGCATTGAAGTGGAGCACCCGAGCACTCTCCGATGCGTATTGAATATATGTATTACCGGCGCGATGCTTTCGTTACGAAGCCACTTATCGATAAGTGCGAACGGAAAGTTAGGGGCGGGGAACGGAAAGGTAGAGGCGAAGAACGGGGTTAAAGGACGACGGATGCAACGTATGCGTTCAGAGTGGCCGGCACCGGTTCGAGGATGCGCATTGGAAGGGACGGTGTGTTCGCGTCGTCAAGCACGCTACGCTAATAACGCAGGTTACAACCGCTTTATAAGGCGGATGAGGGTGAGTGGTCTAGCCATTAGCGATTTAGCCGGACCAAAACCGCAGGTCGCACATAAATCATCGGTTAGGTGGAAATGTTTATTACTCGACTGAGAAATACCGTCGACGTTGTTTTATCACCCTTGAAACTCTCACTTCTCAGCCTTCAAGGGTAGTTTAAAACCAAAATTCGTGTTCTGGGGTTTCTTGGAATCTGCAAAACGAATGTCAACTGTGTTTTGTGGAGATGTTTTTTTTGCAATCATTTTAGCAGCATAGCAAGACGGTTCCTAAATCAAATTCTTCTAGAATTAATGATTGGCGGTGGGGTTAAGTTGAAGAGTATAGATTTTTCGATAATTATTTTTACGCGGTTTTATGGATATAAAAAAAGATGCGACTTTTGTTTATACTTCTTTCCAATATGAAGAAAATTCTGCATTTTTTTTCAAGGGGTGATTTCACCCCTAAAGTCGCCTTATGGCTTCAACGAAAAATGGGTTTGTCTTACGGATGAGTTACTGTACTTGCGCAGAAAGTTGCATAATTTTCTGAATCTCCGGGTTGCCAGCACTTCCCTGATCAGCAAGTTTGCGGTACAACGAAGATTCGTTGAGTTTAGGTGGGTCACGGGTTTGGACTTCTGGTCCGGCTGAACCATCAATATACAGACCACTATGGTGCGAGGAGGTGCGAAACGTTTGCAGAGATTCAACTACCCGCCAGGCCAAGAACCGAGGGGGCTTCCTCCATGCCAATTCCTGCCGATCCTCTGTATCACGTGTAAATATTTGAAGGGTGTAACGGATGCTAAACTCTCGAATGCGAAACTGTCATTCTACAACTTACAACCAACGATAAAACACACGGGGAGCCTCCTGCCTCTTACAAAAGTGTCGGGGAGACTCTGAGCCAGGGGAGGGTGGGGGATCATGCTCCATAACGTCTATCGAACGAAATCGCAATGCAGCGTGGGGAACTGAAGAGCAGCGCGCCGCGGCAACGGAACGAAAGGAAGCGAAACGCTTGCTCGAATTCAACCCTTTTATGCGGAGTTTTTTTTTCCCGCGGGGGAGGCCGCTTTCGAATGCTGTTTCCGGGCCGAAAAAAAAGGCTGCACCTTAACGCGCAACCTCTGCCTCGCGAGCGGCCGAAATAAAAGTCCAGCGGGTGGAATGGAGGCGAAAGGGAATTTTTTAATTGCCGGGGAAACTTCGGCCAAGAGATCGCGCATAGAAGGGCCGAGGGGAGACTGGGACGGTGCTCTAGGAACGGAGAATTGGAATGCACCGCTTAAAATAGGAGCGCGTGTTACAGCGAGTCCGACGGAGAAATGGCTCGCGCATTCCCGCGCGGCTTATCGAGGAAAATCGCGGGGGATCTAGAGAGAGATATGGAGGGGGGAGGATAAAGTAATACGGGAAAGGAGGAGTCGCTCAGCGACGTCGTTCTTTCTACTTTGTGAGAATAGTTTTCGCCTCCCTCTTTCTATCAACTTATCTGACCTGGAGCGTGTATTGTGGTCCGTGGGGCTGCCCGTGGTGATGATGATGCCTCTGATAGTGCGACTGCTGGTGCGGCGGCTCGTGCTGATAACATTCCTGTTGATACTGCTGCGACGGGACAGGCTTCAGAACGTGATTGGGTCGTTTTTCAGGCGCGAACTGCTGGCCGCTGCGCTCCATCGTGTCCACCGCTAAACGGGGATCCTCGATCATCGTGTTCGAGGCCTTCGTGCTGAAACATACGAGGCTGTCCGGCTCGATTTTCGCACACTCCGCCTGGATCCCTTCTTTTCTCGCGCGGTGCTCGAGGCGCAGGTACAAAGTGGCCCGGCCACTTCGCTATAAAATGTCCACCTCGCTGATAAACATAAACGCTAAGTGAAACGTTTATAGTCGGATGTCCATTATCCTCTGATCTGACTTACGAAGTGACGTGATAGAGTTGAGAGGACAAGGAAAGAAACCAGCAGGCGCTCGCGATGCCGGCAATTAGCGTAAATAGAGAGAGGGAGAAAGAGAGAGAGAGATTACGCGGAATAATTCATTAGCGTGCGGGGCTCCCATCAAAGGAGTCCCCCCTGTTTTTTTTACCCACGTAAATCGCTCCGAACGTTTGTTCGCGGCGGCGGACGCAGTATCGCGTGCTTACCAATGCACTTGCTGCAGCGCGGGCACCGTATTTCTGGGCACGCAGCATCTATCCGAACGTAGGAAACAAACGAATCCCATTATCAGGACCGAGAGCAGCGTAAACCCAGCGACAGCGCCGATAACGAGTGGAATCTGTAACAAATACGGCGGCAGCGGGCCAGGAGAGAAGAAGCTTCTCGGCAAGTGGGTGGCGAGAGAGGCGCGCCCCCTCCCCCGTCCCGCGCGCGGGATATTTACGCATTCGGCCATTTTAATTAAATACCGGCTGCAACGATCATTTAATTGGGGCCACTGTGCGCCAAACAGTGGGGGCGGGGACACGCGGGGGGCATCCGCTGGGAACATCGCCCGTATCGACTGCTCACCCCCGCTCCGCAGAGAAATATCGTCATAATTACCTGCCCCGGCTCCTCCACTCTCAGCATCAGCGAACGGCGATCGCTTCCTCGATCGTTCTCCACGATCACGTGGTACAGCCTCTGGTCCTCCTTCACCGTGCTGGTCAGCTCTAGAACGGCTATGTAACAATCCTCCACCGCCAGTGGCTCCAGATCCAACGCCCGATAACGCGACTGGAGCATCTCACCTGCGAACGTGCGGTGGTCAGACCTGGCTAACTTCATCCTCAGCGATACAGTGGCCGTGCGCTCTGAGGTCACTAGCAGCGCGGCCAGATTGGCCATTTTCAGAATCAATTTGCGCTCAATTTTTTTTTGAAGAGAAACAAAAATATGAAAAATAAATTGCTCTTTCACATTTCATCCTTTCTTTCTTTATTTCTCGCAGGCTATCGGAAGCGTTCTAGAAACGAAAACAGTAAAATCACGTGCTCTTATTGTGGTCACACGAGACTCCTCCCTTAAGTTACTTTTATACCTGCATTTTTATCATCATGTAACCCGAAGAAGCAATAATTCTGATTCAATACATTCGATTTGTATACTGGCGGCGCGCAATTTAAGTTTCTGAAAACCACCGCACTGGTTGCTAGCGGATTACGTCGAGGGGGGTGAAACGAACGAAACAGAAGTCAGGGAACGGTTTCACTGGTTGCATGCAGGATCGCAAGAGTCCCTTTTGGGGGAAACGGTATGGTCACGACGCGATAACAATGCTGGAGGGTATGAGACGCGTTCTCCTCGGGGATGACGAGAGCACGATGGATCGAAGGGTGGCCCCGGAGGACGCGGTGAAAACGGGGGGGAGCTCGCGGCTAAAGGGATGCTGCTCCAGTTAATTAATCGCCCGGTGTACCGGTTTTCAGTAATAACGAGTGCCAATTAGTGAGAAGAGACGTACGTAAAAGAAAAACTGAAAGGGCAAACCAAAGACTGGAATACTTTTGGCGGTAGAGCTAGAAGAAGAGCTAGTCTAACCAGCGTGGAGTCTGGTGCTGCCCCATTCCCAAGCCACCAGCCGGGGCTTTGGGTCGGAGCACAGCCTGATCTCTAATTTCGCCGGGTTCCCTTCGGTCGTGGCGACGACAAACTTCTCCGTGACGGTCGGCTTCACCACCTACGACACACGTTTGGTCCTTAAATCTCCCTCTAATACTCCTCGGTCCTCGCCTCCTTCAAGCCCACAAGCAGACGCCCTTTCGATCACCACTCGCTTCAGTTTCCATTTACCGACATTCGATTTACGAAGAGAAAAAAAAAAGTTCTCCCGAACTACAACGCTTTTTCCCCCAAAGTACTTTGGAGCTGACACTTCTACAGAGAATTTTTCCGCGTCTATTCCGCGAAATATCCGCGAACCACAAGTGCCGCTCGGGTTCACGGAGGGAGGGGAGGGGCGAAATGTAGTGGTGAACGAGAGCGCTGTAGAGGCGATCAAGCGTCGACAGCTCGTCGTGGAAATGACGTTTTATGCCACTGTATTTTTTAGCTTCCCTCGCGCGAGTTAAATGTAGATTTTTCATTTCGCATTTAAACACGCCGCGACGCAACGGCAAGCTCTCGCGTGTGTGTTGCGCGTCAACAGTCTGCGCGACCGAGCATAATGTTATTAATTATTCACCGATTGGAATCGTCTGTTTTCCGATTACATCGATTTCCGCGATAAAAGCGTGTAACCGATTATAGGCAATCGCGATGCGGAAAAACAGACTGCTTTTCGATTCCCGTTATTTGCCGCGGCTCCGGGGCGATTAAATTTTAACACGGCTAACTCGCCCCCTCCCCTCCCGCCCGATCGATTTACTTGCAGCGGATTTTCCATGCGAATGATGCTCGTGCAGCGCAACGTTCTGAAATACTCGCGACGCTCCAGTCGAAAGAGATCGCCCGCAGTTTCGCCGGCCGCGGATGCCTGTACGTCAATTCTCCGCGGTCGTGCATCCTTACCCTGGGCGCGCCGACCACTTGCAGAGACACAGGGTCGCTTTTAACTTCTCGGACGTTGCCATTGATCTTGTTGGAGGCGAGACATATGTATTGGCCCTGTTGCTCGTACGTCACGTTCGTCAGGATCAACCGCTGCCCGTTGCCGCATTCCAGCGGCATTCGGCCGTCGGTGAAGATCTGGGCCCATCTGGTTCGACGAACAAAAAAGAAAACATCAGCCGTCGCGTTTCAATTCCACGCGCCTTCCATCCCCTGGGCTACCGCGCGCGATCCAATGCAATTCCAGCGCGGTGTTCCGAGTTTCATGACTCGCGATGGAGGTTTTTAAAACCTGTGGGCATTGCAGAGCCCCATGCGTTTAAATACTGGAAGTCTCTTCAGGGGACATTCTCATCAAATCGAGCAAAACATAGGTGAGCTTTAGGATTTTTTTTAAAGTATGCAACTTGCAGGGGAAAGAGTTTATGGCCTTTATTTATTCGTTGTTCGAGGATATGAAATTTTTGTTTGCTACCTGTGGTGGTTTGATTTCTATGTGGTGCTTAGTGCGTTGCCGTAACAAAAAGAGGAGAAAAACAAGGATTCTTGTATGTTATATCAATCGTTATCGTATCAGCCTTTGAGAAGGCAAAGAAAGCAAAATTGGTGCACGTTTGAACACAAACAAAAGAAGGAGTAATTTTACGCCTAAAAATGTTAATAACTAAGAAGTATGACCTCTAAAATTTATGATCGAAGGCTGATACGATAGTGAATTCCGTTACAAAGAAAGGGCCAGCACGATTTCTGGAAGTGGTTCATAATTTCTGTTCTTACGCTGGCTACCGTTTGGGAACATCGCGTTTCCAAATGAGCCGTTTAAAGCGTTGCTTGTACGCTACGAATTTTGTCATATAACTTTTACTGAGTATTCTTCAGATACTGTAATATAGATATGTGCAAAAAAAAAATAAATCGATTTTCTGATAAATTTTAATGAGAATGTCCCCTTAAGGGATCTGAGCAATCTCTACGATTCTTTAGCTAGCGGTTTTATGTGACGATTCCAAGGCTAAATCTCGACCGCGAGTGCATTTAACTCCTAACACTTCGTCGGCCGCTGGTTTTACCTGTATTCAGCTGGTGGCGTGGCGTCGGCATTGCACTCGAACGAGGCACCGGAAAAGAGCAGCGCAGTAGTCAAGCGATCCGGCCCCACCGAGCTGATCGTCGGTGGATCTGCATGGAAATCGGAGGATCTACTGAGCACTAGACTATATCCCTGGTGGGCGGGCAAACCAGTTGCATAGAGAGAACTCAAAAATCTTGAGAAAACTCCGGTTTATTGAGATATAGAGATTGAGACGATACAATGAATGGAGACGTAACAGATTCGTGCGAATGTTGTCAAGATACGAGAGACTACTGCTCTGAATAACCGAGCACTCGGCTCGGTCACGAGAGCGAGATTGCGTGCGTTCTTTTGCTCAATTTGAAATTTAGTTCAAACTTTGTATCAGGTCGTCAATGATGAAATTTGTAGAAAAACAGGCAAAGTTGGTTGACAACTTACAAATGTAAGGAATTATTTTGTTCATCAAAGTATGCACTCATATTGTGGTGCTTACAATGATTTCTTTAAACAGGCGAGATATGTAACTTTCTAACAAAAAAAACAGAACGGTAAAATATTAAGCCAATGTCAAATAATAAGCTGTTAAAGTTTCTTAACTACAAATTTCATCCTTGCCAACCTAATAATTCTCTTTCGAGTGCGGAGCCTATTTTGAAAGTCCAATGGGACGAGACGTATGTCATCCACTTTCACGGCTAAAATTTAACACCCGATCTTACATAACACTTTAAATATTCCAAGTGTCCTCCCGCAAAACTAATAAATCTGACTTATACTCGTCTGTACGCCCACGAGAGGTATGCTACTACTTACAAGGAGAGTATTTTAGGTGTCCGCTCCCGATCATTTTGATTTTTGGATATGTTATAGAGGACCGAAAAATAAGAAATACGTGTTTTTTTATTTTTCCCCGTTTTCATATTTGGGAGATGAAAACTGCGTTCAAAGTTAGGGTTGAAAATCATTTTTATGGATTTTTGAAAATCTGGTGAGTCAGTCATATTTCGCATTCAAAGACACAAAATTCGTCCATTGACACTATCCCCCTATCTCTAATAGTTCTCGAGATATTCCACAAAAATGATTTTCCACCCCTAACTTTGAACGCAGTTTTCACCCTGCAAATATGAAAACAGGGAAAAATAAAAAAACACGTATTTCATATTTTTCGGTCCTCTATAACATATCCAAAACTCAAAATGATCGGAGGCGGACACTTAAAATACCCTCCTTGTTAGTCTCCTAGGTGATCCAAAGCGGTGTTGCAAAAAGCTGCTCAACACCTTTATCCTAACCCATTTCCACCCTCCCCCCGGGCGCTATTTTTACAGAGACACCCCGTGCCTTCTTAACAGACCGTCGAGGTATTCCACCTTCGTGGGCGTTAATCGCGGATATTTTCAGGACGCTCGCCGAAGGGCGAGGGTGGAAACGAGGGCAGGAAACACTTACAGTTGACGGACACTTGAACGGACACGGGGTTGCTTTCACCCTCGGTGTTGGTTGCCTCGCAGATATACACCGCCGCGTGATTCCTGTATATCGGCGAGAACAGAAGCGTCTCCCCTATGCTGGCGACCTCCGTCACACCGAGGCTCTTCGTCCTCTTCCAGAGGATCGAGGCCGAGGGATTTGCATCGGCCAGGCACCGTATCTCCAGCTGATCCCGACCCTCTTCCAGTTGACCAGTCGGCACTCCAACCAGTCGCGTTTTGGGGGCGTCTGAAAAATACCGTCGCGACACCGTTCGCTGTACTTCGCTCCTCCGGACTCTCCCCTCCCCACAATCCCCACCCGCAGAAGACGAGATTTTAATTATACTTCCGCGATCGCAGTCGACACCTGCATCGCCCCAAGGCGTCGAGATTAATTCCCTCCTTAAAAAGAGTCCTCCGACAAACGAAGCAAAGGGGAGGATTTAAGCGGAATCGCCACCTAGCATCGCTATCACGTTTTTAATCACACCGCGCAAAATAAACATTCCCCGGCGATGGAAAGGGAGGGGGGCAGGCGAACGTGGCAAGTTTTCAGATTAAATCCCTGGTTAATGAGCGCGTAATTAAAAATATTCCTCGGGACGCATCGATGCTCGAACCCAACCGATCGCGAGTGTTCTCGCGCTCGATTGGAGCGAAGACGGGAGCGCTCCAGCCAGCGTGAAAGAAGAAGCGAAGCAGCGGGAAGCCGATAATGGAATGGATAACAAAGGGACACGCGTTCGCCGTGAAGCGCCGGGGACCGCGGCTCGAAATAATGAATCAAAGTTGGAGAGGTTCTCGGGCAGTTTCGTTATTCCTTGCCAGGGATAATTAGTCAGCCGCGGCTGGCGAAAAAATTCAATTACGTCCGCGCGCAGTTAATCCTGCGGCCGTTTCAAGCGTCGGGGGATGAAGAGGTGGATCGGACGGAGCTGCATCGGCTGAATCCTGGTGTCCTGGCGAATTGGCGCGCGTTTAGGGCGCCTGGGAAAAAAAAAAACGCGCGGCCATTCCTCTGTCTCCTCGATTAATCGACGAATTCAAGCGAATCGATTAACCCTCGACTCCCACCCCGGGGTGAAAAGAGTTAATTGGTCTTCTACGATGAAAGATCGCTGAGAAGAGGAGGGCGAAGTTTGTAACGTTGCCAGAACAATGCATCATCACGGGAGAGCGGGCTGGATGGATCCCAGCCTGAATGGTTTCGATTTTTCCCAGCAACTCGGGGAGGGGCGTCGCGTTTGATTAATGCTTATTGAAACGGCGCGCAAATGTTGCGATTTTCGTTGAATGCAATTTACCCGTTTAAAGGGGCTTGTTCGACGGATCCCCCCGTCTCGTAGGCCGCGCAAACTTCCGCGAAAGTTGCGCTCGCCCGTTTCCAGTTGCTGCTTTCATTTCGACAAAGGGGCCTCTCTCCTCCTGCCGATTCGAAGCAACGGGCGTGGAAAACAATTTACCGCGTTAATACGCAATTACCTCCTCTGCCCACGCTCCGCCCCTCCGCGCTTCTCTCCCTGCCGCCGGTCTCATCCCCGAGCTCACCCTGTTGATTTAAACCAATGAAACTGCTCGCCGGCCACGGAGAAACGTCACGAATGACGGTTAATTAATGTTGGTGTACAAATCCAAACTGTATTAATTAATAATTTCGCCCCCGTCCTATTTCCCCGGGGGTCAAAAATAACAAGCTCCTATTCAGACTTGGAAATACGATTACCCAACTCCCAAAGAGCGACGGCTAGAGAGACGGGTGAACTATACACGAAGCGCCGGCCGCGGACGCTGCGCCCTTTGGACGCGACTTCGCTGAACGCGCGAGGCTGACTCGGTTGCGGGATTAATTATTTGTTTAGCCGAGTGTCTGGTCTAGCGGAGGATCACAGACTTGCTGGAAGTCGCGGAGCTCTGCGAGCAGATAAGGCGTGTTTCTTAATGGATCGATTAAAGGGTCGACTGAGTAGGTGGGAAAAGGTGCAAGGTACAACTGTGGGTCAAGTATCGATTGGTACGTTCCTGGTGCCCGCTAGGGTTGCTGATATCTTCGGAAAGTATCGATTTCTCAAATCGGTTCGAATCGCGAGATATAAAATTGATTCAGGAAAAAATCGCCTGGTAAAGGATGGATCTTGAAGAAATCGGTTCAAACTGTGGGTATGTTAAATTCATTGAAGACTAAGTAGTGCACGTTTTTCTCGCCGTAGGTAGAACAAAGGAAACTCGAATGCGTGTAAACTCGCTCGCTACGCGTACCTACAACATGCGGTCTTCCTCTCATGAAGTATAAAGGTGGGATTCCACTGAGACAACTTTCTGGCAACCGGCAACATCGTCGCATCTTTTTTTCGCATGCAACACATGCAATCACTGTCCCACTCGTCGTATGAGACATGTTGCCTGGCGTTGCCTCAGTGGAGTATCACCTGTAGAGTGCTTGTTTCCAACAATTTGCAATGCAACAAAATCAAAGTACAGTGTAATATCAAGAATAAAAATTGGTAAATATAGCAGTATAATCACGAAGTGAGAAGCAAGGAATAGATTACTTTTCAAATCAGCTGAAATGCGCGAAAAAAAGTGCACCTATAAATAATAAAGAATCGGAACGCGATTTCTGTTTCCATAGGATCGATCTGTACTGAAAAATCGACTTTATAAGAAAATTGTATTGTTTTTGATTTCAGACACGACATACAGCTGTTTTCATTTGCCTGGACGAAACCTCCCTTGTTCTTAGGGCCCGGGGTTTTCCCAAATTAGTGCACGCGGTACGCGTTTCCTGCGATTCTGGAAGGAACGCGACCGTGGTGGCATTCGGTTAGAAGGACTCGTGTAGAGCAGTTGTTTGTTCGTCCGCTCGATATTTTCTCCAAAGCAGTTTTTGGTGTTGAAATAAACCATATTTCTTTGTTGAGTTTATTAAGAAGTGTAATTTATTACCACCCTCACGTCTCCCACCCCAGTAGCAAGAGAGATGAACTAGCAGCGCCCTTAGTACCTCCCACACAACTATTCTCCCAAGGAAGCATTGTCGCTGATCCGTTTAAACTCCAGCACGTATCAGGCGCGAAAGCATAAAGTGGCGGACCAGAGGTGAGGGATGAAAAACTCGGCCGGCCGGCGGGATGCCCTGGAATCGAATCGCGTCGTTTCTATGGCCAGTGCAGTAGCTTGCGCAGCTGTTCATTTCACGTAACAATGATTCCGAAATACGCGCGAACGAACACTCGCTGACCCATTCACAATTTCAGCCACCCTCCCTCCGCCCCCTAGCCGTTCGCCGCTTCCAACCCACTGTCCCACTGTCCCTCTTTTCCCCTCTATTACCCTTTTTACCGTGGCCGTCGGCGCTTCATAGGAAGCCGTCCGCGGGCAACGGTTGCGGGTGTAGGTGCGGACGCTGGCCACCTCCGCGTGTGCGCCGAGGCCCCCCATTTGTGTGGTTGCACAGCGTGTTCCTCCGCGGGAAAGCCTCCGCATCTGTTCCGAGCGGGCGGAGGTATTCTGTTTTGTTTTCTCTTTCGCTCGCCTCCCCAAACTCCATTCCTCGCGCTTCCCATCACTGGCCAGCGTGCACGTAGCCGTGTGATTGGCAACTCCGAATCGTCGCTAATTTTGAAATCGGATCTGACTTAGGACTCGGTTAAATACGAGCGCTCGGTGCACTAGCGCTTCCACTCACCCGCGAGTATACGCACCGCCGAGTGAGGGACGCATCTCGGTCGTGAAAAGCCTGCTAACAGTGAAGCGAGCCGGGTCAATCGCTCCGAGGGTGTTAAATTAATATAGCTGACACGACAGTCAGCGTTTGCCGGTGTCCCGCCGTGATTCCCCGCGAATTCGATTATCGACGCGTGCCCGATGAAACGAAACGGGAACGCGGGGATATCGATTATTGGAGGAAAAATTTTGCAGTCCGACTGGACGCGGTGTTTCCAGGTTGCAGCGGTATCGGGGCGCCGGCCGTTTGGAAGTTTACCGAAGACCGTGGCGGAACACGTCTGGCCGCCGTCAGCTGTACGCTTGAAAGCTACGTGGCCGGTGCATAAATCGCGCCGGTCTCTCTTGGACTTTTCAATAAATTCTGCAGGCCGGCGGTATTCGTTGCCGAACAAAGCTTCATGAATATTCGATCAGCATCGGTGCCAGTAAATTACGAGCAAACGAGCGCAACGTTGATCGAAACAAATTCATTATCGCGCGGGTGGGTGGAGGGCCGGGGCGATAAATTTTCAAAAGGCTCGGGAACGGGGGAGAAATTTGCGACCGAAGGGCCAACTTCAAAGCGGTTCTCGTCGATCCACAGTTTTATTAGGCGAGCTGGCCACACACGGGGAGGTTTTCGTGGTCTTCATCCGTCGCGTTTCAAGTCGGCGGACTTAAGGGGTCATGCTCAGTCAGGAGGCCGAAAAAAGGGTGGTCTTTGGAAATTTTTTACTCAAAAGCTATAACACATTTCTGAAAAAATCTTTTTTCTTTTTAAGGATCGCATCTAGGTGCCGTGCATCGTAATTTTTTTTAAAGTTCTATCTGTGACCGATTTATCCAACGTGATTTGTCCGTGAACTTTCGCCGTATGTTAGTGGATATTTGCAGTTTTGATCCGCCGCGGACTTTGCTCGCAGGCTTGTCCGCGACGGATGAAGACCGCGGGGAAACCTCCCCGTGTGTGGCCAGCTATTCTGGAAAGAGAGAGAGCGACTCCGACACACTTTTGAATCCGTTCAAATATGTCCCGCTGTATTATGCTCGCCCTTGCGTTCCCAGTGTTCCACGGAACGACGCTCTGTTCCCGACGATACTCCGGATAAAAGTTAATTAACGAATTCGCGCGCGATGGCTTAATTAAAGGGGACGCGGTGGGTACGCGGCGAAAATTCCCTCCGAAAACGTTGAAACAGAAATTCCTCTGACGCGGCACAAAAGACGCGAAATGTTCGTTACAGCGTCCTCGAAACTCTCTTCCTTTCTTTTTCGCTTCGCCCCTTTCGCCCCCCTGCCCCTTTGTTCGATCCGCCGTCGCCGGGCGCCTGTAAAAACAGAGGCGTTTGAAGTTTATCCGAAGAACGACTGCCAGGAATACGGTTCACCGAATAGCCGCCGTCGGACTCCAGCGTCAGCTGCGCGTTCGAAGCTGCATCCACCCCGTGCATAAATTCGCCCCCCCTCTGCTCCGCCCGCCCCGACAGGAAAAGATGTAACTTTCTCAGCGAACTTCGTTACGACTGTCTTCCTCAAAGTGAAATTCTCAATTTGGCAGACGCTAATGCAATGCACCGACTCGTATCAGATACGGTGACGCAACCGAGGGTAACTCTGTTAGCTTTGAGTCCTCGGGCACCCGCCACCAGGATTCTTACGAGAATTCTACGGTCTACTACGAACACTAGCCTTAGGGTGTCTCTTAAAATTCGACTTTTTAATTGACCGCGACCAGCGGCCGTAGCCGTGATGGAAAACACCGGTTCTCGTTGGATCACCGAAGTTAAGCATCACGGGGCGGTGTACTGGGGAAAGATGGGAGACCACCTTTCTCCCGCTGCCGCTGCTGGGACCCGAAGGAGAGAGGAGGGAAAAATGAATGACTAATTGGGCAATATAAGCAAAATGCTTGAAACGCCATCCTGTGTGAAAACACAGGAAAAACAAAAATACAAATACAAATACAAATAATTGACTGTGAGAAGTTTTTTTTAATTTGTTCCTTTTCACTTGTGGCAGGGTAAAATCTCATCTGATCGAGCTGAATTTATGCGAACGAACTTGCATTATTAAAGGAAAAACAATAAAAAAAATTTCGCAAGGGGTGTTATCAAATTTAAAAAAATCAGTATTATAAGGGACACCCTAACTAGCCTGCACCCTCGCAAATATACGCTCGGCAGAAATTACCATTGTTTGCAACGAAAGGAATAATTTTAAAAAAGCTTCCCGGCGCGGAAAAGCTCGCATCTCCCGTTGCAACCCTTCTATCGCCACTTCACGGGAGGCTGAAAGTTGGACGGAGGGCCGAGCAGCCGCGATACATTCGTATCAGCTGCTCTCTCGTTGAAGAGTGCACCTACGAAGTGCAAGTCGTCGTTGCGGCAAAGTAAACGTTCGCGTTAGGTCCGGGTAAGGGACGAGGGTGGATGGCGCGACCGGGGATGATTCAAAATTCCCGTGAGCGTTCCGATCGGCTGCCGGATCCACCGGTGCTTCCAGGCGAACTTTTCAATTCCCGCTGAAAAACTCCCAGACACTAATGCCCCTAATCAATATACGAGACGAGCCGCCACCCCCTGGCGTCTTCGTTTCCGCGACGCTTGTAAACCGCGCCGCACGCGTCTGGCAGCGTACCGCTCCCGGAGGGACCCTCCCCGAGATTCGAGCTCCAACTTGATTTCACTGGGAACGAATTACCAGGACGAGGGGCACGGAAGCGATTAATAGAAGAAAAATTTCGGTTCGCTCGTCGCTACCCCCCGAGATCGATTGGGAATCTGATTACTGGCGAACTGTGCGCCGCGGTTAAATTGCGTGCTGAGCATTAAAGGGAGGAAAGGAAACTACCTCGAGTATTTATAATCCTAGCCGTTATTTAAGAGTCGATTGACCGTCCGACGCACCCCCGGCTGGGGTTAAAAATGAGAGTACTCTGGTAATAATATCTCGTCGAGGGAGTCGTTCTATCGAAAGCGTATCTAATAGGGGAGGGTTGCCAATATCGTACCGGTCACCTAAGTCGTACCACATCGATTTAATATTCTCAGTAATTAATTAATATAAACGATATCTAGCTACAGCTGATCAAGCTGCAATATTTCCTAGTCACTTGCGTTCAGATCAGTACCAAGTATGAAATGGAACGTAAAGTATCTTCCAACGCAACCTTCTTCTATTTCTGAACTAACGAAGACACAACAGCAGGAATAAAAGGAACATCACTACGTTTCGGAGCATCCTTCCCCTCCGAAGGTTTTTGTGCAGCCGTGACCTCGACTCCATTTTTCATCTCGCCACGTCGATACGATGCTCGCGTTCCCGTTGCAATTGATATCGATAACTATATCGTCGGAGGTGAACTCTAATACGGGGCAAGAGGGATGTTTCCCTCGGTTTCGCCCAGGCGGTCCGTTTCGGGGCGGTCGAATCGATTCCGCCCGGGCCATCAGTCACCGGTGTACGCGCCGCGGTGTTTCGTAAAAAGCGATTCAAAATTGTCGGACGATGCAGCGGAGCTCGAATTGTCGATAAGGTCGAAAAGCAGGATGTCAGGACGCGGCGTTTTGAGGGAGATTGATGAGGGCTCGCGGTTGCCGGCCCCTGTGTACAGAGTTAAATTGCTGCTCGGCGGGGGGGGTTGGTAGCCGGGAACGTTAGCAGGAGGCAGGGTTTGAGGTTGGCTCGCTGCACACGCAGCTTTCCTGTCGGCCTGTCGTTAACACCGATTTATTCGTCGCTGGATGTTCTTTCGGCCTCTTTCCCGGGGGGCAAATGACCGTGTCGGGCACAAGCAACTACGTCCCGAGCAAGCCCGCCCGTAAACAACCCCCATTTCCCGCAATATCGATGTCATTTGTACTCATTTGCTCTCGTTACGCGCTGCGTGCTGCCCTTTCTTTCCGTTCCAAACGCGGCGCACGTTTCACGCTGCTTGAATCAGCGGAATAACATACGACGCTCTGCACCCCAGTCGAAGATACCTCGCGAATAAAACGGGAGAAGAAAGTATTCTCCGTACGCTGAAAGCCTCTCCTTTGGTCTGTGATGCGCGAGGAGCAGATACGCGCAGGATTTTAATCTCACGCTACATTTTAGCGCGCCGAGGCGCGCTAAAATGCGGACCTCGCGGATTCGAACTGACGCGGATGTTTCGGAATCACGGAGATTGATAACAGATCGTACCCAAACTCCGCGGAATCTCGTTAAAAAAAGTTGGAGAGTCGGAGGAACGGGGGAAAGTTTGTTCGCCGAGAGGATACTGTGATCATTCTTAAATATTAATCCTCCACACTGATCCGTATTAGTGTTAAGCACTGTTTGAACGTAACGGGGCGACTTTATAATGAGGGATGCTTTACGGCAAGCTTAACTCCCGTTTGTGTCTCCTGTAACTCGATATGGTCTGTTAAACTAGTTCGCGGGAATTAATTTCCCCCCGACGCTAATCCAGCGGACGCTGCTGAGTCGCGGGTGCGACCCGTTGAGGCGTTGCAAACGCGGAGGGAAATGTTTCAGTCGAACATCGGGCGTGGACAGTATTGTCAGGAGCCCACATAAAGGGGAGCTCGGAATAAAAGATCTCCGGTAAGATCGCAGGTTCGAATCCCATAATTACGAAAGCTTTTTCGACAGCAGCTATGGCGCAATAGGAATAAAATAGGCGTACTCACAACGCACGTCGAATCTCACTTCCGTGCTGGAGGACATGGTCGGGTTGGTGTAGGCTGGATGAATGGCGACGCACCTAATCGGCTGCCCGTACCGCGAGTGCTCCGCCATAATCTCGCAGACGCTGTAGGTTGCCCAAGTGCGGGGATTATCCACCTCCGTGGAGTTTACCTGGGGCCTCAAGGTCCTCACTTCGGTCTCGCCCACGTACCTGCGCGCATTTCCCCAACCACCCCCCCGAAAATTTGCATTTCCAATGGCCGCTCTGTAACAACTCTGCGCGGAGTGAAATCCCACGGACGCCGACCCATCTCGCTCGCTCCCGCCTCGACCTTTCTCCTTCGACAACCGCCCCTACCCTCGCGAAACCCGCCCTCCCTTTCCCTCGCTTTCTTGCCGCGCTGCGAAACCAAAGATCGGAGCAGGCAATCATCCCGGAGTTTGCCTCTCCGCTCAGCAGCCACCGAGTGTCTCGAGCCCCGGAGCGAGGATTCTGTTTCTTCCGTCGCTCCTCGGAGGATATAACGCGAGCTCGCGAGGGAACAGCGTCCCCGATGCAGAATGCGCGCGAGGATCCTCCGCTCCGATGTCATAACTTTCCCTTCGACGGACCCGGTCCCATTGGCCTGTCCGAGTTTTAACAAACAGTGGCGCGCGCGCAATAGATTCTCAAAGTCGTATCTCTCGGGGAACAAAGCACCGCGCGACAAGAATTTATACAAACGACGGCAAGAGGCGCTGGTCACATTTCATTGACTCCACTCTTTCAACCGACACTTTCAGCGACCCACCCTTGGACAGAGTCCGCGACGTAGGAGCCCCGAAATTCAGTTAGGGATGCAGCAGCAAACGGGACCAGTGTATCCGCTCCGACAATAATCGAATCGTTTGCGCGTGTCCACAGGCAATGTTAATTAGGGTAATTCCCAGCGAGAGAGAAAGAGAGAGGTTGCCCGGATTCGCAGACTGCCCCGGCACGCGACGCTCGCTGCCCGAAACTTTCGACCCCGCGTGAAAGTTTCGGCGATCCAGAGAGGCCGCACCGCTCTGTTCGCCTATAAATTAATTAACATTTCTCGCGTAGCTTATCATCCAGCGCCGAGCCGTTACCCCGCCGTTTCGTTACGTCGCCCGGGCTTTCTGTTATTCCTGCGCCTCCGGAGTGCAAGCAAACCACCCTGTAGCTCCTTAACTTCGTCTAGATACCCGGCACGGAATGGATCATGATTATTCATGGGCAGCAAGAGCAGCGCCGCTACCATCGGCAAGATCCACAAGGTGCATTACGGGCCAGGATGTTCGCGCAGGGAAAACTAACCGTAGTCGCTTCCAGCAAATGAGAGAGCGAGGGAGACAGACGTGCGGGACCGCTTCGCGTTATATCGGCGTGCCTCCGCGACGAACGGATAACGCGAATAACGTCCCTTTTCGGAATAATAGCTCGGGAGCTCGACAAGAGCCCTCGGTCCAGCTTCTTTCCGACGCTCGTTAAAGCCGCGGTTACGATTCATAAAGCCTCCCTCGTTCCCGTCGCGAGCACACCGCCGGAGGATTCAATTTAAAAATTAGATCGGATCCGTTTCTACGCTCGTCCTCGGAGCTCGTCGATTTATCCGACCGAGACGCGGGGGTATTTAGCCGACAGTCGTTCGATTCCCGTGCAACTCCAAGTAATTACAGTGGCAATCGCTCGATTGCGGGGGAAGCCCGTCCACCCCTTACGGATGTCGGCGCGAAAGACACGGGCCGGAATTAAGTTGTCCAAAGTCCGCGACGAAATCGACTCGGTGCCAGCTAATCGAATCAATCTCGAAAAGGAGCGGCGACGATCGAGCGACGCAATTCCGAGGGGCGTTCAAAGCGTTTCTTTTAAAAAGCCACCGCCATTACTCCGGCCCTTCCCGGGGCAGCGTAGCCGCGATCGATCCAGCGATCGGTTTAGGGATCGACTCTCGTCCGTGTCCGTTTCTTCCGCCGTAGGAAGGTCGAGGCGAGAGGGGTCCGCGGTGAGCGATATTAAAGTTGTACGGAATCTACACAGTGCAGCGATTACGAACCATTTAATTAGAGGCGAAGGATTCCCATATCGCGCTCTGCAAGTGAGCGTAGCGATCTCACCTTCTCGAGCTGTCACGTTGCTGCCAGGTAGAATTAAACGGTCCGCGTATTCTATCTGCGGTCGCTGAGGGCTGACTGGAACCAGAAAATCGGCGGGGGTTAATTTGGGCCGCCAGATACCCGGAGACACGCGACTCTACGTTCCACGGAGCGTCGATTATTAATCCTTGCGTTCAACTGGTCCTCGTCGATTGCCTTTGTTGGACCAATCGATCGCGATGCTCGCCGGCGCGATGTTCTTATGAAAATTCGATTACAGGCAAGCTGCACCGCGGTGTTCCGACTAGACGAGCGCGAGAGAAATAAAAGTAGATCTGCCCCCTCCCCGATTCTAGCAAATACTCGTCCGCGTTTATCAACTCAATTTCGCCAGTTTGCGCCGGTATTACGAATATACAGGGCCGCGGTATCCGTTCCCCAGGCGAGTGGTGCGTTAACCTCGGCACAATGGGAATAATGGGGATGAAAAGCGACTGGGGGTGGCTTCGGTGAACGCGGCAATTCGCCCGGCAGAGTGCATGGCAGTCGAATGCAAACAATCAGCAGTAAAATTGATATCTTATTATCCGATGTTTTGTAGATCGGCTGTGTACCCTACTGTCGCTTTTCATCGAATCAGGGGAGCCAGCGGAATTAAGCTGAAAGTTCACCTCTGACGACCAGCCTGGCCGGCTCGGATGCCAACGCGTCCTGCGTGGTGAAATCACTGGCTGTCACCTGGCACTGCCACAATCCGTCGTCGAACTCCAGGGTGGCGGACCTCACCCACAGGGAACAGTCTCCGTTGTCCGGGGAGCCAACCCACTCGTACTTCTTCAAGTGCATCCCGATTGGCTGTAACAATTCGGATTCGTTGAGTTCTTGTTACACAGGTTGCCAATCAATCCACTAGCCACCCGACATTCCCTTACTTTGACCCACTTTGTTACTCGGATATCCCCTGAATCCACCCCAATTCTGTCCCCTTCGCTTCCAACCCCTTCATCCCGCTCGCCCTGACCGACGCAATTTCGCCCACATTCCGGCTGCACGGTGTTTCCCGCGGTAAAAGTACCTCGAGCGAGTCTCTAAGTGGTTAAGTAGATACGTAGTCAGCCGCACGTGGTCGAGGCTGACCGTTCCTACGGCGCGACTACTTGATCGCGAAGTTACTTGACTGTCGTTGGAAGCTTATTTTCTGCAAGCTCCAATTTGTAGTATTTGAACTTTGGGGAATAATTAGAATGACAGGGTGGATATTTTTGCACGGAACATCAATGTGTTTAGGTCTGAACTGAGTTCTTAGAGTTCTCTACATGGTAGGATATAATAATTTCTTTTGAAGTTTACTTGTTCAGTTACGTCTTCAATTTTTATTTTTATTTTATTTTATTTTGTTTTTGGTGTTTCTGTGGTTTATAACCTCAAGGAAAATAAATAAATAAATAAATAATAAGAACTCAAGGTTTTAGTTAGAAGTATCGCAAGTATTGAAGGGGTTTCGAGAGTCCATAGGGTCGGAGAGGCGATTACGAGAGAGCTATTCGTCAAAACGAATAGGTGAAAAATTTAGTTTCACCGATTCTCTTCAAATATACAGCATTTGCCAATAACCTTGCAAAAACAAAGTATACTAAATTTCAACGGCCTATATCAAATAGTTTTCGAAATATTTAATGTTAAAATTTCGAAAATTCAAACAAAATCGGCTGACGCGTCATCACTTAAACTGTAATATCTCGGTCATTTTTAAAGATAATGCCACCGTCTTGGGTTCATTTTAAAGCTGAAGGAATGCTTTCTCAAAATATATATATAGAATATTTTGTTTATTGTTAATAAACTTAACAGTAATCGATGTCAAAGTTTTAAATCGTGATTTGACGTCGTTCCCACCCCAGTCCGGCTTGGAAAAAATACCATTCGATTCGTTAAGTCTTCAACTAATAAATGCCTGTTTCAAAAAAGTGGAGAGATTTTGGGAACAGTTAATAAAAAAATTGTTTTCGCAATGCTATCGACAAATGCTGTAATTTTGAAGAGAATCGGTGAAACTGAATTTTTCACCTATCCGTTTTGACGCGGAATAGCTCGAGAGTGTGCGTTCGCATGTGTAAAGATGAGTGCTTAGTAATCACCAATGCGAGGGTCTTTGGAGACCGCAGAGTTGTGGGAGAGTTCTGTGAGTTCTTGAAGATTGTTCAGAGAGTCTAGCGGGCACTGTTACAGGCTTAGCTAGTGTAATAGTAAAGGATCATTAAATTTACCCCAACTGTTCTACCACCGTGGCTCACCGCCGTTTACATACTCGGAGGCCCTCGAAGCTAGCTTCCACGATATTTCTCGCGCGGAAGTTCGGGGCAAATCAAAGGCACAAATCAAAAATGGCCCCCGCAGAGCCCGACAGACAATGGCCAGCGTATGTCAGCGGTTTGGGCGATCGTTTAATCGACGAACGAAGGGACGTCGATGGTTCCCCTCGTTACCGGAATCCTCTCAAGCACTCCCCTCACTTTCTCCACCTCCCCGGCCCGGTTCCGTCGGCCCCAGCTAGCGCGTTTCCTTCGAAATGAATCATCGGCTCCGGGGTTCGAGCCGCTCTTCTCTTCTTTCTCGTAGATTAATTCGCTCCCCAGGCTGGAAAGTGCGGCCCTAGCAAGTTTCGCAGTCATAATGTGGCCGTAATTCAAGGATCGATCCTCCACGGTGCCCATATAATCTATCCCCTCGTTCTACTCAACCACCCCCCTCTCGACTCGTGGTGTTTTAGAGGCCCGTTCCCACCCCCCGCCACCTATCGCCCGGCGGGCTATCGGGGCCACCGTTATACGCCTTGTACATTACCCGCGCAAAACTGGATCACGGGATTCGGGTTTCAGCCCCTCCCCTCCCGCTCGCCAGGAAAAATCTCGTCGTTCGTCATTTAAGGCCATTAGCCGGTTAACGAGTTTTCGTAATCCCTGGCCGACTGGCCGCCCCATGGAAATCCTCCTTGAGTTAGGTCTTGCCTCCGGAAATTGCCATTTTTTTCGGCCAAGGTTCGCTTTAACCGCCTCCCGCGAGCCGTGCGCTCTTCCAACGGCTGCTCCGCACTGTCCCCGAGGCGAACGTTCGCGGTGCGAGAACCAGGAGGTTGCCGAGATGTTCCTCCGAAGTGGGAAGTTGTTGAAGCTAATTGTCAGCAGGGTCGTTTTAATCCAGAAGCGCGTCAGCTCGCGCGGGATCTCGCGGAAGCGGGCGCAGCCGCTCGCCGAGAGGACATAGATTTTTGTTACCTACATCCGGACTGTGTTCCCGGGGAATATATTAGTAATGAACGCGACACAGTTCCCGCGGGAGCGTGCAGTTTATCGTTTCAGCGGCAGAGACAATAATACAATGGGAAATCCTCGCGATGATTATTTGCGCGGAGCGCGGGTGGAGGCGAAGAGGGAGGCAGGCGCCCCCAGGACAAGAAGAATAATGAGTTGCCGTTCGCGTTGACGTTCGCCGCGTTCACCGCGTTCACCGCGTTCACCGTCGCGAGACGAAGCGACGCGTACGCAATTACACGGATATTAGCGTCTTACCCGCTACTGGTGTTCGTCTCCCCGACGATTTTTCACGCCAAACTCCGAGGAACAAATTTCAGTATCGTAAACTGGGGGAACATTGGCAGCTAATTAACACGCAGAGTGCTAGACCATATTTTTTCCCGAATACACATTAATTGAAACATAAATGTCCGTGACAGGGCATGTACAGTTTTCTTAAGCGTCATGGAAGAAGTAAATAAGAGAGAAAGGAATTTCAATACACGAAAGTTACATAGTTACATTTTTCTCGATCTTTTTCTCTTGGTTTTGCCGTATTTGCGAATGAATAGAGGGTCAGATCGACTTGAAAAAATTACAGGATGTGTAAAACATGTGCCATTTCGGGACAAACCTCTGATATGGTCCGCACAAATTCGAGATTTTCATAAAAAAATTAAGAAGTCACCGGATTTTGGTACCGCATCATCATTATTTGTTATGCATTTTCTATAACATTCACTAAAAATGATAATTTTTATATTATATAGCAAAATGATCCAAAAACATGCTCCAACGTCCCGCCAGTTTCCTTTGGCGCCCCTGTGGACTTTGAATTTGAATGAAAAAGTGAAGCACCGACTAAGCAACAGGATGTCACTGATCGATTTAAATATTTAAACAACATGAAGCAACAGTCATCCAGGACGAGGGCTCGCGACAAGAAAAACAGAGTTGCTGGCGGGGGAAGTGATTTAAGTGTCTCCACTGGAGCGTGCGGGGGGAGAGGATCAGAGGGCAAGTCAGCGTCACCGGTGTCATTCATTTAAAGGATTAAAATCCGCGCGCGCTCGGCTGGCGGGAATATACGAGCGTTCACTTACTTAACGGAAAGGGCCCTTATTCTGCTTCCCTTTTCACCCCTCGTGCCAGTCGTGTCTCGGCCGTCTTCGTCCCTCAGGCAGAGCATCCACCTTTCCACCTTTTCCCCGGCCCGCTGTGTTCTCGGGAGAGGGCCGCGACCAGCAATCAGCGTAATGCACCCGCAGACACACCCCGCCCTCGCCTGCCGCCCCCGTCTTTCCTTCTCTGTCCACAGAATCCCGCGCCTACGCTCACACGCGGCGCGCGCGAGCAAACGGCCAGGATACACACCCCCTGGGCCAAAGGCCCTGATAACACCGCTCAGCGGACCGGCGAGCGGCTCGAGCGATGCAGACGCAACGGCAATCTCTTCGAGAGCAACGAAATAGATCGCAGGAGCGGAGGATCGATGCCACGGGAAGCGAGAGCTGAGAACAGAGAGAGCCGCTCCCCCACCCTTCCGGCCTAGAGACGCGCGGACTGACTCTCTATCTCTTGTTCTCGGACTTTCATCCCCAACCCCTGGCTCGCGGGGCGAGTAGCAGCTAGGCAACCAGCGAGCACCAGCTCCTTTCGCTCGGCGAAAAAGTTGTTAACTTGGAGATTCATCGCCGACTCTTTCGGGGCAGGGGCATGTCCGTTTGGTAGGAGGGGGCTGGGTTCGGTTGTTCATCCGCGAGCCGCGAGCCACTCTTTCCCGGCTGGGCTTGCGGCGGCTTGAACGAGCGTAAAAGGCGCAGCAGAGGCTCCCCCTCGTCGGCATCTCTCCACAGAGGTAAAAAGAGGCTAGCAAGAAAGCCGGATAAGAGGGTGCAGGCAGACGGAGGAGGAGGGAGCTCTCTGGTAATCCGGTGAAGGCGATTCCGTACACCTATTTCGCTAAAGTGATTTCGTGCCTTCGAAGGATTCGACGTCTCTCCTCACGGAATCACACCGCGTCCCGTCGAGCGTTGCCGGTTGCTCTTTCGCCACCCCTCTCCCGCGGCCAACCCCCCGGCTTCTATCGCCCGGGAAAAGTGCATCTCGTAAAGCTCCGGCGCATGTCCCGTTCGTTTCTAATTCCGGTATTACGTACCGCGCTGCTTCTCGAACGGGAAATCCTTTTTTAAACCGTCGTAAGCCGAACGAGCGCGACTCGCCTCGGGACGTTTAATCGGCCGAGGCGTAGCTACGCGCGCTCGTAACCTCCCTACGAGGACTCTTCGGCTACCTCTTCCTTCTATTCCCGTCGGAAATACCGTGAAAGTGAACGTTCGAGGGGGCGGCAGACGCGACTTTTTACCGGAACATTTCTCGGTCCATTTACAGCGCATAACATCGGGAGCGGGGGGCACGTCCGTCGGCGGCGGCGCTCAGTGGGCCGGATTTAAAATTTGGCGCCTTTTGGGTCTTTTTTTTTAAAGATATCGGAAGAAAATTCGCGCGATAAAATAGGAAAAAATTATTCCTTTCGAGTGATGTATAATTTAATATTTTATAAATTTATTTATTTATTTTTCAATTTTTTTAAACTTATTTTGATAGAAAAAAATAATTCTGTTTATTTGGTACCTTATTTAATACCCTATTCAGTATTTTAAATGAGTTCGGGAAACTTTTCGTTTCCAAGTTATAAGCAAAAGTCGAATAATAAGTGAATGCGTATTAAACAGTAATAATTTGTAAAGTAGGACGAAGTAGGATGTGGTTTTTACATAATCATGTAGAGGAGGGTGTACTGAAAATATTCCAATTGGTTAGAAGTTGGGACTCGCTGAGACTTGAAAGATATTCCTTGTCAATTTTAAAAAATCTCAGAAATTTCCTCACTATATTCAGAATTATTTTTCAACACATCATTTACATTAATTACTAATAGCAGATGATGTTTAGCGCAAAAAATGGTCTTTAATTTAAACAAAACAATATTTAGCTGCATTCACTTATTATTCGACTTTTGCTTCTAAATTGGAAACAAAAAGTTTTCCGAACATTCCATTTAAACTACTGAAAAGGGCATTAAATAAGGTACCAAATAAACATAATTATGTTTTTTCTATCACAAATAAGTTTAAAAAAAATGAAAAATAAATAAATAAATAGATGTAAAAAATATTAAATTATACATCATTAGAAAGGAATAATTTTTCCTTATTTTTTGGCGCAAATTTTCTTCCGATATCCTAAAAAATAGACCCAAAATGCGGCAAATTTTAAATCCGGCCCACCGTGCGGCGTCTCGATAGCCGACCCGGAAGGAAGCGCAAAGAACGCGCGGTAGAACGTGGACGATGGGGACGAAGGGTGTTCGTGGAGTGGAAAGGCGCCCAAGGGAAGGGCTGGCCGTCGTAAACAAGAGTAGCTCGGATCTCCCGAGAAAATTATCCCGGTCGTTATTTACATCTTTCATAAATATTCACTCCCGAGGAGGGTAACTGAGAAAGAAGAATCGCCGGGCGTCGGCCGGAGGGTTGAAGGCGAGGGAAAGAGGGAGCGAGGAGAGACGCGGTTCAACAGGAAGTAACGAGAGACCGCGAGGGGTATAAATCTTGAGGCTTTCGGAGGCGATCTCGTTTCAGGATCACCTACTGCGAAAAGGGTTGCTCGCTTGCTACTCTAGACGGTAATATGATATTCCTGCCATCGAAACGGAGGCTTTGCTTAGCCGCAGCCCTGTTCGAACATTCTTTCATCGGTCGCCTTTCATTTGGAGTAATTAAGGGGGTAATTAACCTCGTGTAGTAATTTTCGCCGTTTCAAGCATTTTATTCGCTCCGCGTCAAAATTAAAGGAGCACTATAATTTTCCGAACATTTTGGTCATTTTTAAATGCCTGTATCTCTGCGAAAAATGGTCGCAAAAACTGTTTAAAAAAAGCATTTTAACGCTTCAAGTTTCTAGCTTTTTAACCAAAGCCTTTAAGTACAATAAATCCACATTATATTCGCATATTACAATAATACCATAGAACGCGAAATGCTTGAAAATAATTTTCCTAGAGCTGATGACAGCCGTTCATAGCGACTGGAGATAGCCGTGACTTCTCCCAGGGACACCTTTTCCCTTTGAATCACGCGATACGCATATCTAGGGTAAAGTTCTGTACACTGCCAGCTGCCCCGTCGATGTAGGGCAAACGCACCAATAAATGAACACTCAAGGCTAATGAATGAACACTTTTATAAAATTATGTTTGCAGCGCGATTGATTCCACGTGCTGCAAAAATTGTATTGGATATGCAGCAAGAAATTAAAAGAGGTTTCTATTTAATTAGTTGCTTATTTTAATAACTTATTTTACATATTTTAATACAAAATGTCCATTCACTGGCACGTGTTCATTTATTGGTAAATCCACCCTATATGTATACCTTCTGGTTTGTCCAAGCAAGTGCGACTAAGCTGGTCGGAACGCGGTGTCAGGCAAACCGCCTGTAACCTGTGCATATATCTAATATTTGCATTGTCGTTTCCCAATGTCCACGGAAAATGCGCGGGTCTAGCAGGATGGAGCTATTCCCCCAACTCCCAGAAAGTCGATGCCGATGATAAACAGAGAAACGTCACTATTGATACACACGGATGCCCGAGATCCCTCCCCCCGAATCGATATCACCGATGAGCACACAAAGGGGAAAAGCTTACTCCTGAAAGACCGTTAGGCAAACGCCACGGTTCCGCCGAAATGATCGCGGAACGTTGCAAGTCGAGCCACGAGCAAATGCAATTCCCCGAGGCAGAAACGGTGGAAATTATTTCAGCTCTCGTGGCTCCCGTTTCCGCCTACTTTTTCCATCAATTCTTACCCGCGGAAACGGATGTGTACTTCAAGATAAATATAATCGCCCGTTTCGCGGAGCCTGCCGGAAGCTCCCGCGTTTTCCAGCCCCTCTTTCAATTCGCGCGTTCGCCTTACTCCCCCGGGAAAAAGACAAGATTCCTTCGCTCATCGACGCACGGCAGAGAAAATTCCAAGTCGCAAATTACCCGAGGTGGTAAAGAGAATTAGCTTCTGAGGGACTGGTTCAGCAAGGGTTTAGAGTTATAGGACCGTTTATGTAATAAGATAGTTTTCGAAAACTGATCAGCAGGAAGTAATTTGGAAAGGAATTGCTTCGCACGTCCCTGAACAAGGTTTCGGTCATTCCTTCACAGATTCTCAGTTCCAAGCTGTTTAAGGGTACTAAGCAGTCGTTTTAAGGGTACTAGGCAGTCGTTTTTTTTGTAGAAAACGAAGCATTTCTGTTCCAATTAATTACAAAGAAATAAATTGAAGCTGAGGCTTGTTCTTTGACACAATATTTATTAACATCGTAAGCTCTAACAAAAAACATTTTTATTTAGCCAAAAATATGCATTATCTATAGTTCCATCTGTTGCGTCATATATAATGCATATTTTTTACTAAACAAACGTGCTTCTTTTTAAAGCTTATGATGATAACAAACTTTGTGCCAAAGAACAAGTCTGAGTTTCAATGTAGTTCTTTATAATTAAATGAAAAAGGAATGCTTCATTTTCGACAAAAACCACTGCCTAACAAGGGAAGATCCCGAATCCGTAAATTCAAAAAAAATCTGAAACTTTGTGAATATGTAGGGGATTTTCTACTGATTACAACGCAATTTTTGTTTGCTGCCCAAATTCACTCGAACGGGGTGAAATTAACCCCTAAAAATTCGGCTACTTTCCGATTTTGTGTTATAACTTACGAACTGTAAGAGATAGAAAAAAAGTTTCAAGCCAAAAGTTACTTCTTTTCAATAGATCTAGCATTTGGTAAAACAAATATTTTACAGTTCACGATTTATAACCCAAAATCAGAAAATAACCGGATATTCAGGGGTCAATTCTACCCCCTCAGAGTGAATTTGGGCAGCAAACAAAAATTGCGGTGTCATCAGGAGGAAATCCCCTACGTATTCACAAAGTTTCAGAATTTTTTGAATTTTCGGTTTCGGAATCTTCCCTTGTAAGTAGTAGGGTGCTCATAACTCAACATTAGGACTTTACTTCCATTTATATCCCTGCCAGTTTCACTCCGAATGTTCTCCACCATCGACTGAGGAGGCGCCGACATTTCACACCGAAATCCCCGAAAAATCGCGAATAAATCTTAATAGCGAAACTGTCTGGCGCTGCATCGAGCCTCGCAAGACCTGTCCCCGAAGACGCGCGAATCGATAATGAGGATGGATTCGCGGGAGCAAAAAATGTATTTGCCCCGCGCCACCGGTCGGGAGGTTGCATTTAGAGCCCGTAAATCGCCACGACTGCCACGGGCGAGCAGCTACTCTCGCGATCAATCGATGATTACTTCCCGCAGGAATGTCGAAACGTTGCATTGAACAGGCTGGGAGAAAAAAAGCGGGGCAGAGAGCTATCGGGTCATCCTGCAAGTAACGCGGCTTCCTTCGTTCAACCCTCGACCAACCCTTTCACCATCTAACGACTTTCCTATACACTTTTCCAAGGACTCCCTTGAATATCTACACACGAATATTAGCGCGCAACCTTTTGAAAGAACCACTCCACCACCCCTCCGATAATACCGCCCCCTCAATTACCCCTCCTCAGCGGTTCCCCTTCGAAACAATCTCGAGGACCGCCTAGCCTCGAACCCGATCGTTTTCGGCTAATTACTCGGATTAATTATACATTCGCCGTCGACGGAGGAGCCGAGAGGGTGAGTCGACAGGCGTGTACGGTCCTTTGTGTCCGAATAACAGCACCGCGAGAGACAGGGCGAGGGAAGAAGGCTAGAGGGAAAGAAACGAAGTGGTCTCGGTTTCAGCGATGCCTCTGGGGGTAAACAGAAGGGGGAGAGGGGGTCGCGCACAAAGTGGACGGATAAGTGGCGGTCGAGTGGTCGCCGGTCGCTTTCGAAATTTATCATTTAATCTTTCCGCGTGGCATTCGCGGCATTGTGGTCTTGGACGGTTGCGTCGCCCGCGGCTAAATGCGTTTGGAGAGACTCCACCGACTAGCCCCGCGCGCTCCTCCCGCTGTACGCTTTGCCTATACACTTCGCGCGCGAACACACGCGTACACCGGGGCGCAGCGTCCGCGCGCGCACACAGGCGGTTATATAAAAGCGGTGCGTGCATTAATTTGCATATTAATTCGCCGAGAGTAATCCAGTTTAATGACATCTGGATTAGGGGAGATGTCGTCGGGAGACACGCGCCCGCGCGCAACAACGCTCGCGCCTGCCAGCCGTTTTAAGAATATCCCCTGGGCGTATAAATACGTTTTCATAATCATTCCGGCGTTGTATTATAGGGGCTTCAACGGCCCCGTTGCACGCGCCTCGTTCTGACCAGTTTTACGGCCACGCGTCGCCCGTTTTCCACCGTCAATTTGAATATTAATTCCCCAGGGTGTGAACCGGGTTAATGGCATCAGGATTAGAGAGGACGCGGGGCGGCGTGCCGGGTTGCGTCAATTATCGACGCGACGCGGGCGGTCAGCTTTTTTTTAAGCGTGCGGCGTCGTTCTAACGAAACGATGGCTTCGAGGAACCGGAGGAGAGTCTCTCTCTCTCGCCTCTGCTTCGCCGAGATTAGTGGAAGGAGGGAGAAAGGGTGACGTCTTAGCGTCAAAGGAAGCTTTTCAATCGCTTCAAGAAGCGACGTCCTCGCGCGCACGCGACCGTTCGTCAGAGAGCCTCTCCCACAAAGCTAGGAGCTTCGTATTCTGTCTTCTTTGGTGCCCGCGGCCGTTGTTCCGCTTAATTACTCGCGTTTACAGGCCCGCGGATGGCGAGCGAACGCCGCCACGCCGATTGTCCATCCTCCTTCTGACAGGCGCTTGTTCATCGGCGCAAACAGAAGGGCGGAAGAAGGGAACGCGTTCAAAATACGCGTGTAAAAAGAAATTGCATTCAAGAGGGAAGCTCGGTCCAAGGATTTCTCCGCGTCTGGCGGGTTCGCCGCGTCTCGTTCACCCCTTCACTCACCCCCACTCGCTCTGTCTTTCTCTCTCTCGACGAAGCGTTGTAACGACTTCAATTTAGAGGCGCATTTGCAGCGGCGAAGCAACTTTTTTCGACGCGCATAAGCGTCGCGAGTTGGCCGCGAGGGTGAAAGAGGACGGAGAAAGGGTGGAAAGGAAGTCGAAGGCGGGGCCGGATGCCGGTGGACGGGACGTGGACGCGCCCGGAGAAAAGAAGAAGCGCAAGAAACCCGACGGAAACGAGCCTGAACGCCGCGTTTAACTGCACAATTGCCGTAATAAAATCGTCTGCCGTTAAATCTTCCGAAAGAGACGCCGCCGTCCCTCCCTGCTTCCCTTTTCTTTTTATCAGAGACCTCCCACGGACGCGTTAACGCGCTTGTTTATTCCGGAACACTACGAGCGATACCGGGGCGGTCTAAAAACCGTCGATCCTCCTCTTGCTACGTTAATGTCACGGCAAAGAAGCGTCCCGATCGGGGACATTTTTCTGGGGAAATTGCAGGGCGGGGCAGAGATACCTTGCACATTATAGGGTAATTCTCGTAGAGATGGACCGATGAGAGAGAAGGGCCAGTTGAGGATTTTTCAAACGAGGGTAAAGGACACAATTACTGCCACCTACGCAATTACTGTCACCCTAAGGTGTTTTACTTAAAATCACGAATAAATCTTGTGAAATGATGCATAAAAAAAATTTAGCATACAATTGAAACTGTAATTTATACAAAAAAAACAGCCCTTAATTTTTTCTTCGTTAATTCGGATGAAACGATCGAACATTTTAAGCGGATATTAGGAGAGTGAAAACGATGACTTACTAGCAAAAGAGTACTGCATTGTGTTGTGGCATAAGGCTTTATATATGCACATTTAAATTTCTCACATCAGCAGCTCTCAAATCAGATGCAGACGCAAACTTTGACGTACATTCTACATATTCGGGTTGTTAAACGCATAGATAAAAGCATGGTTTCGGATTCTGATATATAAATATGAGCACCGTTTCATTAAAATTGACAAGTGACAATTATGGAAAGTCGCAGACCTTTATATATCAACATATACAAATAAAAAACACGAAGATATTTTTTTGTTGTCAAATAGAAGATTTTAAGAGAGTCAGGCAATACAAATTTTAAAGTTGAAAAATAAGGACCACCCTAGGCCACATGTACTCAGTAGCGGTGGACCCATAGCGTCTTCGTGCACATAACTTAAATTTTCATTAAATGCAAGTAAAAGGAATTTACATTACAGAGCTTTCAGATAGTGCTGAAGAAGGGACAAATGAGATGCATATTTCAAGTGAAAATGGTTATGAAGACTGGAACAAAAACATGTGTGATTATTGTGGGAAAGAAACAGCACAATCAATAAGTATTTAATAATTATAATAATATTAGAAATAGAATTAATCTTTTTTTGTTTACCGAAACAATTTTTTCGATAAAAATAATTTTACCACGTACCAAAATTATTATTTACTTATTTCCGTAGCATCCGCCTCCTGTTTATAAAGATATTCTGCTGTGATCATTACACGTCCTAGAAAAGATAGTTCGCTACACGAACTGATAAGTCTAATATTCAGTAATTTTGAAATATTTAAGCTTGAGACGATTTTACAAATGTGCAGCGCTTCGAAGCAGGCAAATGAAAGAAGACGCGTCCTCCCTATTTGTCAAGTCGTCGCGGCGAAGAAGGAAGCACGATGAAACGCGGACGGTAAGAAGAAAAGGATTAGGGGCAGTTAGGTGCCTTCCGAAATTCATAGGGCGCGGCGAAAAGTATTTTCCTCGTGACCCGGGTTGCCGGAAAGCGTAATTTGCTGGCGTGAACGCCACGAAAAATTGCGGCTCTTGACCCGGCCGACAATGCGCCGAGTAAAGCGTGCCTCTGTACGACTGTAGCGGATACGTATTTTAATTCGGGGTCGCTCGCTCTGCCCGTGTCGCGTTCAACAATTTCACAAGCAGCTTGCGATGCCACGCCGTGCCGAGCTTTTCTTGCACTCCCGCGACTTCTGCACGGATTCGTTACGCGCGCTACTTTATCTCGACAGCGATTCACCATGTCCTTCGAGCTGAAGTGGGAATCCCAGTTTTTGGGCTAACACACAGCAAAATTAGGGAATTTTTTTTTAAGAAACTAGCGATCCGATTTATCTAAAATTTTTACCATGTTTTGATGCATCTTTGAAGAAACTGCAGTTTTTTTTATTAATTTTTATTACCGATAAGTTATATTTTTTTGTTACTTAAGAAACTTGAAGAATCCTGATATGAAACTCTGTTCAGCGTGATCGACAATCATGCATAACTCCTATATTTATTATTAAAAATTGATTAAAAAAAAACTGCAACTTCTTCAAAGATGCATAAAAACATAGTCCAAATTTCAGAAGAATTGAATAGCTAGTTTCTTAAAAAAAAATTCCCAAATTTTGTTACGTTTTTGTCCTCCAAAATAGGGAGTTGGTTGGCGCGCAAATTATTCATATTTCTCTAGACACTACGGTCAAGAAGAATGGTCAATTCTGGCCCCATTTTCCTAACTGCAACCAATGACATTCCCCCTTGAGGTTTTGAAGAATTCACGTATTATACGCAACACAGCTGTCTTCGTATTAAAAAAACGAGTGGATTCTGGCTAAAAGTTTGCAGTCGAGAAGTTTTCTGAGACAGAAGTTTAATGGTCCTGTCAGATTATTGCGCTCGATGCTACTATCGCCGCCGCGAAACGAGAATCGCGTCCTCCAGCTTTGAGATCGCGTGCACCGAGCCTCAATTGTTGCGCGACTCTTTCATCGTTCAGGTAGCGTGCGCGGAGCACCGAGGAGAACTTAATTACAAGGAAAAGACGATTACGCGGGGGGGACAGCCGGTGAACAGAGAGGAGAGTGGGACAGTGGAAAGAAGTCGGAAGAAGAAGAGGGGCAGTTGCGCGACGCGGAATAAAAAGTTTCCTCGGGATTAACGATAACGACGATAATGAAGCCGAGTGTCAGCGACGGCATGGACGGGCGATTATTGTTCGACGTCGGATATCCTTGAATCCCGAGAACCTTTTCTTCCCCGCGAGTTCGCGAGATGTTCCTTTCTGCCTTCGGTCCCGAGACGACACTCCTTCCCTCTGTTTAAAAGAACGTTTTTAGGGCAGGAGAAGGAATCCCCCACGGGAAAGAACGAGTCGGCCTTTTTTTCTTTTTTTAAATATTTCCGCTGGAATTTCATTCTCTCGTTTCAATGTCCGCGTTACGGGCGTAACTTCTCATCTAAATTCACGCGCAGATGTCGGGGCTGGTTATGAAATCGCCCTCGGTCAACCGTCTCGCGGCGACGACGTTCTTCAAGACTAGCTGACCAAATAGGTCTCCAAGGACGATGCGAATTTATCCCGAGGGAGCCACACTCTTCGTTCAATTGAACAGCACTGTGAATCCTTGCTGGGCTTCCTTGAGAATCGTCTCAGGTTAAAAGTTTCCGCGAGCTGGCCAATCAAGAGTCTTCCCTCGTTCTCATTTCCTACCCCCGGTGTTCATTCCGCGGAATATCGAGAGTTTCGTCGGTCTTTCGTGCCTCGCAGGCCGTCTCGCTTTCAATCAAGTGCCAGACAGATAAATATACAGCCGTCTTCGATGTACGTGGCGCGCATAAATATCGGGAACAGCTATACAGGGTGTTTGAATACAGGTGGCCAGACGAAAGTGTATGTAAGCCGGGAAATTAAGAGGCACGAGATCGCGTTTGAAGCTTTGTATGCGAGTTATCAATTGTTGATTATATGCTTGAAGCATCTGATCGCGAGGGAGTTAGACAACTGTGCAGTAGTATGATAGTTAGCTGGGTCAGACGCTGCGAGGGCAGTAGTCTAAGTCTATCGCGTCAGACGCGGGGTATTCGCTCGAAAAATCAATTTTTTTATATATTTTCTATTGGTAGGAAGGTGCTCAAGTATTCTATTGAATTTTTTTTGAGAAATTTGAAATATTAACGGAGTTACACGGGTTTGAAGTTAAACATGTGGGTCGCGGATTAACTTGACGATTAACTATAAACGTGTTTTTATCGAAACTACGTTTTTCAAACTGGTCAGCATGATTTCTCAAAAACTAACGAGCCGATTAACTTCCAATTGTACATATATCTTCTATGGCCCCTACCAAAATTATAAAAGTATCAGCAATATTTCCATGTTTTATAACAGATTATAACAGATCAGAATAACAAACTTTGATTACATATAAATGAAATTTAGAAGGTAAATATACAAGGACGATTTTCACAAATTTTCACGCTGATTAATGAATGATTGTAGAACAGACAGCAGCCGCTTTATAGAAATATTGACTTTGGACAAAGACAAATTTTCTGTTTATAATTTTTATCTCGAATAGTAATGATTGGATAAACAGACTGTAAATAGAAAAAAATGTGTGTCGTGATGAGCTTTACGCTATATTTTCTCAAATGCAGTACAACAACATTCAATTTTTCTGTTTATCTTAGCGTTTGCACAATACGCACTTTTTTCGAGCGCTAGTCCCCTTACTGCAACCAACCCTCAATTAATAACTCTGCACCAAATGATGCCCACCCACAGTCGATCACCCTGTAGAAGCTGGTAGCCAATCAGTACCCAATACATGCACAGTGTAACACAGAGATTCCAAGTTCGTACAAAGATCGCTTAAATTGAAAGTGCAGCCAGACATGCAGCGTTAAGTTTCGAGCTGTCCCAAGAAGGGAGCGAGCACGCGGAACGAAACATTTAGCCTCGAAAAGTCGCGGCCCTTGAGGAATCGCGATCTAGGAAACCACCCGCGATTCTGTGGATGCAATTTTCTTTTCAAGCTCGTTGGATTCGTTCCGTGGAAACCGCGGAGGGTAGCCACGGCCGTTGAATACCCGCGGTAACAAAACTGCCGGCTCCTCGCGGGATTTAAGTAGGTAATAGTAAGTAAATGAGGCGGCCTTGGCTCCGAGACTTCCCCGGGAAAATTGTAGGCGGCGTGAATGGGCTGGCTTGGATTTAATTAAAAAATTTTTTCAAACGGATAGCCCCCGTGCACCGTCGTCACCGTTGAATGCGGGGCATTACCACGGCTCTTTCCTTAACCCTGGACACATTCAGCCAGCAATTTATACGGACAACGCGTACGCCGTAATCCCCGCGGAACGTAAGACCGCGGGCCGCGGGAGAAACAAGAGGCAGTTGGATTTGGAGAAATTGAAAAATGCTGCCTGACCCTCCAGAATCTAGTAGACTCGTAGCCTTCTATGGTAACGGGGAGAAAGTACCTAGGTTCTGGCTTCTAACACGAGTATAACGATTTGCATATGTAATATTGTAGCTTGATCCTCCTGGAATCGAGAGATTTCTCAGAAACTACAGCTCTGAAGCTAGTGTTCGTCCTCGTTACTATATGTACACTAAGGTGATTGTCCCAATTTCTGCTCGTGTCCCCATTTCTGCTCATTTCGTATTTTTCTTATTATATGCGTTACGTTTGTACTGCAGTTGCGACAAAATAATTCTAAATTATTTAAACATTTACGCGAGTGTTGCACGAGCTTGGGGCAATACATGCGTCGCTATTTTTCACGAGCGGACATACGGACATTTAGAGCATTATATATTTAATTACAAATTACTAATAGTACTTTAAACATCTTGAAGGAACATCTCGAGGAACTACATTTTAACCCTTTCCACTCCCTTGGGGATGGAATTTTCAAAAAAATCCTCCCTTACTTGGTGGCTACGTCAAAAAAACAATATACCCTCCAGTCAGTCAATATATAAAGGGCACTGGAAATTTCCCACCAAGTGTATAGAACGCAATCGCGTAGAATTTGTCCTGGCGTATAATGAAAATAACATTTCCGTCTTGACTTTCAATTTTGCAGCAGGGCTTTCACCGCGCTGAGCCCTCGCTCGAAATGGATTTACACGACCGCGAATAGCGCGGTTTATCGAGGCCGCGCTACTGCTATCTCGCGGATTTGTTAATTTAAAAGGTAATATCCGAGGGCGTGCATGAAATACTACCCCTCTCGCCCGATAACCTACGGCTGCGTCCACTCGCGCGTATTTCCGTATTGTTCCTCTCCGATATTTTTTTCTTCCCCACATCCCCCCGGCCCCTTTGCGCACCATCGTTACCACCCGATCGAACTCAATTATCCGTCCCGCCCCGTTCGTTCAAGTTTCTTACCGCGCCGCCGCCGCTACACGGACAAAGTGACTCTACTTTCGTTAATTGCCATTCTCGGGCCGCGCTATTCGGACGAGATAAACGAGCACGCGTGAGAGTATCACGCGACGCGGCCGTATTTCACTTAAGTTCGACCATTCGACTTGGTCGCCCGGCAGTCACCGGCGACGAACGAGTATTTATCGCCGGCGGACGCGAAACGTCCACTTTCGGGGCCAGAAACTTATCTCGAGGCGAAGTTTACTGGCACCGGGGGGAGGCGAGCCGAGAAAAGTTGGCTGCCAGGAGGTTACACGGCGCGCCCGCTAACAATGAACTGCCTAGAATCGCGATAGACGGCCTGGAAAGTGTCGGAGGGAAGGGCCTTTTCCCTGCCTCTCCGTCAGATAACGGTTTCCGTGAATTTTTCAAATTTTTCCCTTTCAACTGCGCACCCTCCTGCGCTAGACACACAAACACGTACGCGCGCGCGCGCGCGGTGCGAGTCCTTTGTTCCTTTTGAGAGATTGCAATTTTTTTCGATTCGTTTTGGGAGCTTTCCCCCCCCCCCCCTCCGTGACTTTTTATCAATCTCCATCGATACGGGGTGTTAATTCCCTACTATTTCACGTTATTTCAGCGCCCGCTTTGTTCCCGTTTGTAGACGTTGTTAGCCGTCAATCCCGACGGGAATTTCGCACTGACGGGTGCATACGTGGCGATTGTTTAACTTCGTTTCGGAAGTTTTATGTTTCGTGGAAGATATCAGGTTGTGTGACGGAAGAATCGAGCTTAGGCAGTGCTGGATTAACTAATAAACTGAATAAGATATTTCGGTACTATGATCCAACAGGAATTTTCTGAATTTTAAAATCTTTTATGTAGTAGTAATATTGCTAAGGGTTCATGTATGCGCACGTGTGTGCGAGAGGAGAGAGAGCACACAGTGGAAAGATGAGAATCAATGGCTAGTGGACTATTTAAATTTGAAATCCTGATTTTTTCGCGTGATTTTTGCAGGAAAAAATCAGGATTTCAACTTTAAACAGCCGCCATTTTCTTTTAACTTAATATTTCGGAAAATTCTCTCCGTCAACCTGAGGATACATTAATATAGTAACGAAATCTTTTTGATTTTTTGATTTTAGATAATCTGGTTCCGAATGGCAATGCTCACCGCAAAACCAATTTTTTAAAAATGCTTCTTGGATGTCGCTTGTTATTTTATTATAAACATAAATATTTTTCTACGAAAAAATTACCAAATGTTCTTTGAATATTATTCTTTTAAGCGCAAAAAGTTTTGTAAAAATATACACTTCCGCTTCTTCAAAAAAAATTCACAAATATTCGCCTCTTTTCGACCGCCTGACTAGGCATAACCCCTTAAGTTATTTAGGAGTGGCCCATAAAGAAACGGACCTACCTACATTGCGTTGAAGTGATCATCCTGTGTAAGAGGCCCTCAAGATTTTTTAAGTGCTTATTGCCCCTAACAGTCTTAATTCACCATTGACTTTAGGTTTAGCTTATCAGTAAACGAGTAATGGAAATATCGACTCACTTTCTGATCCTTCTGCCAGATGCATTGGCCCCTCTTGCCGAGCACGAGACAGATCAGCTTCGCGTCCTGGCTAGGATTCACCTCGGTGTACTGGGGCGTCTCCTCGAACTGCTGGATGCCACGGCATACTGGAACAGGCAACAAAGAGACTCGTTAGTTTAATCGAAAACCACGCGATTCGCAGTATCGAGCAGCGGGAGCGTGCCTCGCTCCTCTGTATCGGTAGATAGAAAAAGGGTTCTCGCATCATGGCCGGGGAGTGATGTTTCGAAACGAGGAGAAGATAACGGGGTGGGCCGTGTAAGCGGGCTCAGCCGGCTGTTAAAGCAGGCCGTTGCTCGTTAAAGTTGTTATTTAATTCGCAACTTCGGTAAATTCATTTAACCCGGCCCGCTCCTGAGTTGCCAGACCTCCTCGGGTTCACCGATAAATCCTATCAACGAGATAATCGCGTCCATCGTTGCGAACGACGCGCCCTTAATTTCGACGACGGCGGAAACGTTCTCTCGATTAATCGGCGCCGATTAATTCGCGTAAGCGACTCGCGCGCAAACTTCCTAATTGATAACCCGTTAGAATCGATTACAGGCACTGCGGATTTTACCGGAGGTGGTATACTTTCGGTACCGACGCTACGCGGGGTATGTTGCGCCGGGTGTTACGGCCTCTTATCGGCGAACACTCGCCTCCGTTCCGTTGCAGTATCCTTCAGAAACGAAGCTGGTATTATTTGAAAAACAGTATGGCCCTGGCGCTCTAACCCACCAAGTGATCGCTGATCGTAGGATAGACAGGGCTAGGCCTCGTTTACGTTAGTCAAGTTGGTTGACTTCAACTCGCTTGAATTACAGTAACTTGAAAACCGCGTTACCAATGTGAACCTGCTATTTACTTGACTTGAAATATCTTTGCAGGTTTCTTTCAAGCTTCGAGTGAAGTAGAGATGATTCAACTCTACTTGCCTCGAAATAAAACGTAGCCTCTAATAGTTACTGGAGTTTCCTACAGCTTTTAGAGTTACATACACTTTTTTATAAAATAATAACTGGCTGCCAAGGAAGAATTAATTAAGAAGGCAATGCATTTTATCAGTTTGTACATGGCTGCATATCAGTTTGGAAATTCAGATTATCAACAGACGCGGCCGCGTCTGGAAGCTAATTCCCCTTCCCCCTCAACCCATAAGCACACTGAGCCAACATGTCTCTATACACGAATGCTAGCGAAATGTACGACCCCGCAGCTATTTGGCCTTATTATCTTATCTTAGACACAGTTCCGGTGTTTTAACATGAACAAAAATTCACAAATTTTGAAATAACTAATGAAATCCCCCCATAAACATGACTCATGTATGAAAGAAGCTAATTCCCTTTAAATCTCGGAAAAATTAAAAAGGTTCATATGCAAAGATTGTGAAATCAACTTTGCTAATTCCAATCGTACACAAATCAATTCAGTGCTCAGATTTTTTCAGCTTTGGTTTTAAGTAATTAACGGGCCGTTGTATCAGGAAAAAATCCACATTTCTCTTAATCCACTCCTGACTTTGATTCGTTTAAATTAGTCTCTACCAAGTTTTTATTATCTTCGATCATAAAATGATCTTCATACTGCCCGCTAATTACTTAAAACCGAAGCTGAAAATCTGAGCACTGAATCGATTAGTATACAACTGGAATTAGCAAAGTTGATTTCACAATCTTTGCAACTGAGCTTTTTTAATTTGTTCGAGAATTAAAGGGAATCAGCTTCTTTCATACATGAGTCATATTTATGGGGGTTGGGGGTGGTAGCTGCTTAAACAAATATTAAAAATTGCCACTATAACAGACAAAACAACTCGACTAATGTGAACGAGCCTTTACAGACGTATGCACGCGACGTCACTGCCCACCATCCAAATATCCAATTCAGAACAAGCGCGAGCGATATCTATGTTTACGATATCTATTTTACCTCGGTGCATCACGTCCAAGTGAACCCGTGATTCGATTCCCCAACGATTAGCAGCCGGCGTGAACGCATCGAGCGCCCATGAAAGGCCGGCGGAACGCCCATACCCTGCGTGTTCCCTTCCGTCCAATATTTCGCTGGCAGGAGCGGCGACGACGTGAAAGTTTTACGCGCGCCAGCGGGCCGCGGCATTCTCGCCGGATTGCCCCGTTAAAAATTCAATTTTTCACCGAGATGGGAATGATTAATAAAGCCAGCTTTTTGCCTGGGCGCGCGGCGGTTGCGCGGCCCGGCTCGGCAGCGGGAATAACTTTGCAAAATTAACAAACCGACGGCTTTTCGTTTCGCTCCGCGACGAGCCGAGGGGCGGCTGTTTTACGAGCGTGGTCCGCGGGAGCGCGTGCCGCGAGATTACATCTCGCGCGAAACCCACCGCCGGGGATATATTGAATCAGTGTCCCCGGGACGCGAGGCTCGCCGAGAACAAGCATACGCTTCCTCGAGGAGCGCGCGCCTCGATAAGCTACGCACGCCGGTTCGCGGAGGAAAGTAATTTACGGCCCTGATTCACGGCCGGGACAAAGACCTTGCCCCCAAGTTACGATGTAACTTCCCTTGAATTATGCATCCCCAGAAACTGCCTGGGACTTATTTCCACCGGGCTGGCAGAGATAAAGCGGCGCGGGAATTCGCCGAGTTCCGGCCAGTTGCTCGCGGACGGCTCACGAATTAATATCTCGCGGTATCGGGGATACTTGCCGGGAATATTCCGGCGAAATATTCCGAGTGGCCCGATCGAGGTCGATCGGGGGTAGCGGAGGGAACCGCGGCAACGAGATTCATCGCCGTAAACTTGCGTTCCGGGATCTAGCGATTTCGACACGGCCGATCCCTCTTCGCGATTTTGCTTAGAGACGAGAAAGAAGACTGGGCGATTCCAGGCACAGAGGGTCCTGCACTTTGGCAACGGGTCGGGCGCGGATTAAGGGGACATTCTACTCTCCCGGTCGAAAAATCCGTCAGTTTTCGGTGATGGCATATTCTCCGCATCTCTCTTACAGCGTAATCGGACGGTCGCACTGGGTGCGAATTTTTGGCAATTGGAAGTGAAAAAATTCGCATTCAGGCTCCCCCGAACCGACGCGAATTTTGTGGCGCGGAGAGGATCTGCCGCGGATCAGATAACACTGCCCATAAGCCACCACGTGTAAAAAACTGCAGCCTTATCGCGGATATTCGCGTTGGTTTGGGGGAGCCTTTCAGTGCGCACTAGTGCAGCTTGCCGAATGTGCTATTACCGACTTTGATTCGTTTAAATTAGTCTGTACCAAGTTTTCATTACCTTCCATCGTAAAATTATCTTCATACCACGTTTTTAACAAAAGATGTCCGTCGCGTGAAGGTTTTTGTGTCAACTACAGGCCTCTCGCCCGCTAATTCCTTAAAACCGAAGCCGAAAATCTGAACACTGAATTGATTTCTGGCCAATAAAGGAATGTCAAGTATAAAAGTGACAGAGGAATCAGTTGGAGAAACGAGAATACAATTGGAATTAGCAAAGTTAATTTCGCAATCAATTCAAAGCTAATTGAATCTGTGTATCGCGGATCGAGGAACACTCTCCGCGTAAAGTACCTACCTAGACGCATCTGCAACAAAATCGCGAGGATCTCTTGTTACCGGAACACGGTTGAACGAGGCACTGGGTCCTTGTGAAAAGTTGAACGCTGGAGATCCCTCTATTTTTGTGCGCGGACACCGAGCACGTTACGACGAGCAAAGTTTGAGGAAAACAAGGCTGTACGCGGAGTCCACGGGGCAAAAATAGAAATTAAAGCTATTAAACAACGTGTTCGGAATAAAACTCTCTACTCAACTGCGTCTGCTCTCATTATGGGAGCTATACATTCGTTACTGAACTCGCTTGCGCTGCTCGCTAAAACACGTGTACGTTAAGGTGGCCCACGGCTTCGTGGGATTTTTTTTTTGTATTCTTTGCTACCCTCCGCGAGTCTGTTTTAGTAGCTTAAAGCAAAAGAAGTGTGTTTATAAAAAAACTAGCCCATGTGTAACATATTTACAGGTCGCTACGACTTGCAACATTATTTCACACAATTAACCCTTCGTGGTCACACGGGGTGCATCGCACCACAGCCATTTTTTTTCCTTTGCCAATATTTCTGTACATTTTTAGACTTTAATAGTAAAATTTAAAAATTCGGAGAATTTCAATGCAAAGAATCGCTTTTATACGCAATTATTCTTTCAAATACAAATTTTAACGTATCAAAATTTACATTTCTAGAAAAATTTTACACAAAAATCGCTTTTATCCACAAGTATTCTTTCAAATACAAATTTTAACATATCAAAATTTACATTTCTAGAAAAAGACTTATTAAAGCATGAGACATTAAAGCGTGATTCTACGAGTATCACGAATGTGCAATTATCACTGAAAAGTTAAAAGATCCAAAAATCCGAAAATGGTAACTCAGAAATGACGCTGGGGTGCAGTAAACCTCGTGCGACCAATTTCTGATTATAAGAAGGTGTGACGGTTGAAGGCGCGAAGGTTGTTTTTGTGTCAGATATAAAAATGGCTTCCATCAGTACCCCCAAATCTACAAGGACGTCAGCTGGAGAGCCGTTAATTGTAAAACAGACGCAAACTATTTCCCATACCCCTAAAAACGAGTAAGCCTTGACCTCCGATACTGTCCGAATCGGCTTAAAATTTTGCACATGTGTTAATTAGCATGTTTGGAATAAAATCAACCTTGTGGAAAAGCTACATTTTATATTGGAAAAAAATGGATCACCCTAAGTACTGTACGAAGCAGGCATGACTAGTTACAGAGTAACGGCTGCTGGGTGAAAGTCACCTAAAAGTAACTCCCCAAAGCCTTTATAGAATTGGTAATACATAGTAGCGAGCATGGAAACGATCTCAAGAACGGGGGGTGAAAACAGCTTGCCCCAGGTTCGTGGCCCACTTTCAAACAAAAATCTCCATTCATTTCTTTCGCGTACGGCGTAGAGCGGGAACGGTGCATTGAACGAGCCGCGGGCGCAAATGGGTTAAGCGATGTTTTTCGCGTAAACTCGACGGGCAGGTTCGGTTGGCCCAGAATTTACACGGTTCCTTCCCCGGCGAGTAAATCAATACGTTGTCGCCTGCGACGCACAATAAAATGCTTTATCCCGTTATTAGCGGCGGCCGTGTTCCCTTTCTCCCTTCTTCCTTCCAGTCCCTTTGAGCTCCGTCCTCTCGCACCCTCGATCTCTCCACGCGCTGTCGATGCCCCTGCCCGCATTACGGTTTTCCGTCTCGCTGGCTCCCACTGATTGGCTTCTGAATCGTCCAATTATTAATCTATCGTCCGGTTTTCCGCGGAAGCTAAACCGGTCAGGTGGCGTGTGATAGGTCATTGGACTGTGCGTATTAATCAAGTTTGCGGGCCAAGCACCGGGCTCGCGATTACTCACGCCCCGCGCGGCCCGCTATTGCATCGCGCCGATGTCAAAGAGGGCTAATGCACTTTCATCGGCTACCCTTCTGTCACCTTTCTGTTTAAAGACAAACGTCCCGGTGGAAGCGAAGTTGAATTATTGCCATCGAGTATAGGGGGGTGCCGATGAAAGAGTTTCAGGGCGATCTTGCGGACAACGGCCGCGGCATCGATCGAGGGTGCAAAAAGCCGTGGAGCTTGTCTAGGAATGAACCGCGTAATGCTGGCAATGCGAGCAATTTCACGCCGGGCGACTCTCCCGGCTCGATTCGGTTTCGATTGTGCCCGCGGATTACGAAGCAATTACAGCCGCTTCTCCTGCCGGATCGGCTAAAGAGCTGACCTTTTCGACATCGTCGACGAACGATTCGCAATTTGTTTCCGACCAGCGATCACCCAGAAATCACGGATCACCGCGCGCTTATTACATCGTCCGCGGCATCGGCTCCTCCTCGGGCACGATCGAGCTCTAATCGATAGGCCAGCTCGCAAGAATCCTGGCCCCGTTTCCGTCGATGGCATTTCAGTGCCAGACAATGCCATTGTACCGTCCCTTCTTTCAAATTACTCTACAAGGCTCAGACATCGCTCAGGACACGCTGCATCCCATCCCCGGTAACGAGACACCGGTAAATTACTTTCGGAAAAGCTTCGCTGCCAAGCTGCTGTCCGAGGTTATTAATTATTGGCATTTGTCGCGGTAACGACGCCACCTTCTACCCAGCTCCTTACAAATATCCTTGAATATTTCACCAGTCTCCACGGGGAATCATCCCCTTAGAGTCTTAGAGACCGTCATCTTGAGATCCCGAACAGCTCGATTGCCTAATTGCGCCGCGCGAAAACTGCTTCCCCTGAGCAGCGCCCGGCAGATCACGATATGGAGATTTTCTTCAAGGGGGTACTTTTCCGTCGATTTTTCAACCGGTTTCATGATTATTTTTTTAGGCTAAGAGAAAAGACAGAATATTGCTGCTCTGTATACACTTTTATTCATCTTTTAGCTGTTTGAAATCGTGAAAGATGATTCGAAATGTTTACAACCTTCACAGTTATAAGGCTCGCAGTTTTCCCTTTGAACAGAACAAATTGAACCGAACGTTTCTTTTAATCCTTATGAACGTCGGCTGTCGCTCCCACCAAAATCAGGTCGATATTTTCTAAACTTAGATTTTTTAGCACCTGGAGTTACAAAAACCCAGTTTGTAGAATTATTTTTAAATTTCTGCTCGTGGTAGGGGCGACGACGACACTCGTACGGATTAAAAAACGTTTGGTTCCATTTCTCTGAAAGTTGTGAGCATTTTAAATCGTCCTTCACGATTTCAAACAGCCAAAATATGAATAAAAGTGTATACAAAGCACCGATGCTCTTTTAAGCGCAAAAAGTTCTGTAAAAATATACGCTTCCGCTTCTTCAAAAAAAATTCACAAATATTCGCCTCTTGACTAGGCATAACTCCTTAACAGAGAAGGAGAGAGACGCGATGAAATCTGATTATCACGAGCACCTTCTTGCGGATCTGACAAACAATTAGCGGTTCACTGGACCGTCCGTTGCCTCGTGTTTCCCGACGATGTTTTCAACGGTCGCTGCGCGGGCGGAACGTTGAGCGAATTCTTCCCAGTGACGGATCGTAGCCGACAATTTTCCGATAAACAGACTCCCCGGGAAAGCTGGTTACCGTTCCGACGCATTTACATCGATCCGTCGGCACGCGGGACGATAATTTCAACGGACAACGTTTTCGCAGCACTCCGCGCGAGGAACAAACATGCGCTGGCCCGCGAGACCAGCCAGCCGGAGCAACGTTCCAAAGAAGGAGCCTTCGAAGTAAACACGAGGCGAAAACTACCCCGGTCTGTTTTTCGATTCGTGCCACGACAGGCTCGTCCGATTTACAACGAAGGGGGTGTACTTTCAGAATTCTGCATAAGCGATCCACGCAAGCCCGCGTTTAATTATCCTTTTAATTAAATTCGACGAACGAGCAACCGGCCTATCTTTCGAGCTAAAACAGCAAGATTGGGGATTTTTTTTTAAGAAACTAGCGATTCAATTCATCTGAAATTTGGAGCATGTTTTTATGCATCCTTGAAGAAACTGCAGTTTTTGTTTATTAATTTTTAGTACCGATAAGTTATATTTATATTTGTTACATCAGAAAATTGGAGAATCCTGATAGCAGAAATTAAAGGTTTAAAAAATATGAATAAGAAAAAGCAACTTCTTCGAAAGTGCATAAAAACATTGACGAAATTTCAGATGAAATTTCGAATCACTAGTTTCCTTTAAAAAAATCCCAAATTTTGCTGTGTTTTTAGCCGAAAGAGGGACATTCGAAAACACAGCCGGTCCGCGGCCAGTTGCTTCTGAATTTATTATCCCCCTACCTGGACGAGATCCCGTGAATAATGAACGTTAGGATACATTTCTTCCAGGCTAAATGAAACAGCGACGTTCGAGCGGCGCGACACAGAGGGATCGCGGGGAAATTGCGAAAAAAAACGCGGCGGGAGAGAGAACAGAGGAAGGAAAAACGAGGAGTTTCAATATATCGCCGGGTCCGTGACAGTTTTTAATCGCAGAAGTACGTTATTGGTGACTCGGTATATCGTATTCTCCCGGCTCGTGCACCGCGCGCATTCCACCCCCGCGCCCCAGCTGCCGTGTGCACGGCCGCGCGCCGGACTTTTCCCTCTATCGATGCTCGCCGGTGTATTCGCGGGCGGCTCTCTCGCTGTATTTCCGCGGGGCCGTTGCGCGCGTCTCCTTCGCCGACATTTTCGCGAATTAAATCCAACGCGATACATATCGAAGCTGCGAGCTGCCGTCGAGTATTATAGGGGCGACGTGGGATGGACAGGTTGATGGGCTTTTTCGATATCGATCCTCCTATCCGGACCTGTTGTGCGAGACTTTCATTTTGGGGGACGTCGCAGGGAGCGATCTCTAAGATTTACGGCAGAGCCGGTGACCATTTCTGCGCCCCGGGCTACAGCCCGACGGCAAATTGTTCTCGATAATATGCAACGCTATCTGAATAAAGACGAAGTATACCGATCGCGCTTTACGGGATTTTCAATTTTAAATTCACCGCAGCACAGCCGTTAATAAACGGGCAGCTGGCGGCTCGGAGCGCTCTATCGTGATTAAATGTCAACACGATCGGGGCCGGCGATATCGAGTTATTTCAAATTTTTCCCAATTACGAGGCCATCCGACCAGGGGCGAACGACTTGCTCGGCTCACTGTCACCGCGGACGAGCTACCGGAGCTACGCCATCCCCCCCGTACATTTTCACCACGTGGCAAATATTTTTACCACCCCGCGTTGATTAGTGGAGCAATTAAAGCCGTTGCGCTCTCGTTCCGCGACCAAACAATCCCCCAATCCTCGTTGCTTAATTTCGCTAAGGTGGAAACGCTGGTGTTTAACAGCTCGCGAGCGCAATCAGAGGGTATCGGGACCTTCCCTCCTCCTTCTCCTCCTATCCCGTTTCAGCAATCTGCAGCGCATTGCGAATTCGCGGGTCGGGTCAACGACACCAGGCTCGCCAAAGGCCGTCGCGCTTTTTTAAAACCCCCGCGACGATCGAGTGTGTTGGTAATTAAATTGTTGCGCGACGTTAATTCGCTGCCGGCGGCTTTCGCCCTTTCCCTCGATCGGGCATCGAAGAATTTCCAGTCGATGCTGCTTTCCAACGCACAAACAGATGTATTTCGCGATTCACCGCACAGCGCCCTTTATGCGCGGCATTAGCGCGGGGGGTGCAGTTTCGGCGCGCTCAAAAGAAATTACCGATCAGCGAGGGCGCGTGTGTTTCCCTGCTTTTTCCCCTTTAGCGCGGCGGACGTGCGTATGGAGAGAATTTTACTAGCGGAACGGCCGGGCGAAAGTTTCCCCTAACCGGGGGCTGCTGCGCCGTGGCTTTACCGCAAATACACTCGAGCGGAGCGAGCCACTCCACCGAAAAATTACGGTTTAAGGGAGGCAGCGCGACAGGGAAAATCGTTGTTTTACCTTGCATCGACGCTCACCTCGAACGGCTGTTTTCCGCGTTCTCGAGTGCCGGTCGCGCGGAAAGCAAATTCGCGAACGCTCCTTCAGAGCTGCCAGCGAGACGGGGAGCAAGCGAGTAATTGCGACGGAAATCAACGTATCGATCCTGAAACGAATTATAGGTACACGCTCGCGCACACGCCGAGGTGAATTACTCAACCAAAGTTTCGCTAATCCTCAACCGATTCCGTGGACCACGTCCGAAACAACCACCCACGCCAGGCGCCGTTTCCCACCCCTTTGCGCCTCGTTCACGGTTTTGCGACAGGATATCTGTCTTAACGGGAGGTGCCGTTTTGGACGCATGAAAATCGTGGGCCCTTTGCAATTGATTAAATATTCGGCGTTGCACGGATCTCAGAGACTATTCATTCGCTTGAAGTTTCCAGAGAATCTTCCTTTTATGTTAATCTAAAGAAATACGGATTTTGCGATTGCTTGAAAATATTTTTCGCTACAGACATTTTTGTAAAAAATATTTCTGCTAAATCTCAATTTTTTTTCAAACACTTACCATTCCCATAACAATATTTAATTTGTAATATCCGTATGTACTTCTTTGGTTCGTGTCATGTAGAGAATGAAATATTTTTAATATTTATTGGTGGAAACACCAGATCTGAGATCCGCGCAACGCCGATTGGCGAGTCAATCGTAAAGGACCCACCAGCGCAGCGGCTCTGACACCACCATTTTGTTGAAAAAAAAACAATAAATCTTATTTAATCAAGAGATGTATAATAAATGCCATTAATCAGATTTTCTAAAAAAAATTAACAAAATCTTTGAGTTTCGTGCGTCCAAAATGGCGCCTCCCTTAATGTTTGGTCGACACACAGTCCGCGAGTTCGCCCCACCGAAAACCAACGCATTCCCACGAGTTATGTTGATACAGTTCTCCGGGGTTTCACTTTGTCGCCAATTTTTTCAGCCCCCTCCGTGTAATCTAAATTCCTCTAGCGCCCAGCAATGGAGCGGACCGCGTATTTATTTTCCACCAAGTAGGATACGGTCCCCGCGACAGGTCCAGGTGCCCAGAAACAAATTACGTTTGCATTGCTCTCTGCCAGAAAAAAATATGTATCCGCAAAAAAAAAATATCGCGGGCAATCCGACCCTTTGCGCAGTTTTCAATCTGCCATTTCAACCAACCGGGAATTAATTTTCACGAAACGTCCCCTCTACGGAAGGGGCTAACAATTTTTTTCCTCTCCTTCCCTATCGACATTTTTTTTTTCCTAAAGCGTGCGCGATGTTTAAATTACACCGCGTCCCCGGAAAGAAAATATTTTCATACGCATTCACCGAGTTGTTTTCGTGCAGCTTGCAAAAGCAGTCCCCGCCGATATCCGAGTCCCGCGAGGATATTAATTTCATCGGGACACTCCGTTTTCATGGTCAAAGAGCATGCAGAGCGAAACGCATATCATTTCGGCGATTAATTATTTTAGCAAATGCTCCAATTATTCTCGTTTATCGATTAGCTCTATTCGGTGAACGATCGAACAAACTGCATCGAAAGCTGCATATCGATACACTGTGCCGTGCAACACGCTTTGGTTTTAATTCGAGCTACGTCGACGCCTAAAATATCCGAAACGGCGGGATGCATACGTCGGCGACGGAATTGCACGGTAGCCGCATTCAGAACTTTCACAGAGAAACGCTCAGCGGTTTTCGAGGAGCGTTCGCGGAAATCTAATTAACAGGACTGCGTTTTCAGCCCCGGCTTTTCGACGGCGGGGGAGAAAAAAAAATATTTTTCGGCGGATAAAAACCGGGGGAGAGCGCCGCGCGATCCTCGGCGATGCCCGTACCTCGCGCGAGCGCGATGAAATACGCAGTTTCGATCGATTTAATCTTCTGCATTTCCGGCGCGAGGGAAACGTCATCGCGAACGGCTGAATTTTTTCTCTCCCCCTGTCAGAAATTTTTACACGGCCATTCCCATTCGACGATTCAATCCGAGGCTTTGCTTGTCCCAGTGTCTCCCGCGGAACGTAACTAGGAAGCGTTTGGGAGCGTTAATTTCGAGGGAGCCAGCTCCCCGCCGCTTTTACGGGCGATAATAAAAGCAGCTCGGGACAATCGTCAAGTATCGCGACACACTTGGCCCGATCAGCGTCGCTCGCCGCAATTTTCATACTCGACGATGCTGGCCGGCCCCCCCGTTCTATTCAGCGAAAACAATAAACCGAGTTTAAACGCGCTGTAAAAAGTAACTACTCTTGGAGACGCGACCACGCGGCATCGCTGGCGTTTGCAGCTTAATTATCGGCTCGTTTGCGAGGCAATGCGCCCACGGGGTACTGTTATATTATTATGTAGGTCATCCCATATGTAACTTGATTTCTCGGGGCGCTGAGTTTTAAACAATGCAGGTTTACAAAATTACGAAAATTACAAAAGTAGGCGAAAGAGGTAGTTTCGTACGAACAAGGGAAGATCCCGAATCCGGAATTCAAAATATTCTGAAACTTTGTGAATATGTAGAGGACTTCCTCCTGATTACAACGCAATTTTTGTTTGCTGCCCAAATTCACCCGAGGGGGGTGAAATTTACCCCTAAAAATTCGGCTATTTTCCGATTTTGTGTTATAACTCGCGAACTGTAAGAGGTAGAAAAAAAAGTTACTTCTTTTAATTAGATTTGTCATTGGTAAAAAAATTATTTACTAGTTCACGATTTATAACACAAAATCGGAAAATAACCGGACATTCAGGGGTCAATTAACCCTCTTAGAGTGAATTTGGGCAGCAAACAAAAATTGCGTTGTAATCAGGCGGAAGTCCCCTACATATTCACAAAGTTTCAGAATTTTTTGAATTTTCAGATTCGGGATCTTCCCTTGTAAGCTACGTTTAAAAATCACTTGCGCGACTTGGTGCCTAGAAATACTGACACGCATGGCCTCTCAAGAAATAATTAATTTCATAGCTTCTGTTTGCTCTCATACCAAATTTTTGTTTGTTAGTTAAATATATTCAACTTTACTATAGTTCTAAGTTGACGTCATAAATATTAAAAATTAAAAAAACACAGAAAAAATGTTAACTATTTGTCCGCTACTGTACCTATGTAGACTTTTTTTCTGTTTTCTTTATTTCTTATCAATATAAACTAAAGGGTAACATACCCGTGCAATAATACTATAAGTAGAATAAAATCGTTTAAGTGGGAAAACGACGAGCTCTCGAGAAAAACTCGAAAATCTAATCGAAGAGTTTTTTTAATCAGAGCCGAGGGAATTTTCTAAAAGGGGAACAGAAAATTTGTCATTAGTGTATACAAAGCCGGCAGAGAATTGTAGAAAATGAGAGAAAATACATCGCTGATTAATTACTACGGTTTTGAATTTTCACTACACCTACATATTGAATTTTCAATATACCTATATAGCGAAAAGAAGCGTATAACTTATGGGGTGACCCAATATTTGGAAAATATGGACGCGAAGAGCCTCTCCCGCCTCTTCGCCGCTGCACTCTCGCCCATTTACGATACGCTGACTGCCGCCTCGGTCGAAACTTTTCGCTATCGAACTTTGGCCCCGCTCCCGCAGCTCGGTCGCGCGGGAGCGCTACGCGGCGAGAACAACGGGAGCGGTTTAATCGAAAAAGTGGCGCGCGCCCGCGCGCGCGGCCGAGGGCGCGTGGTATTCGAAGTTTAATCATGAATCTTGAATGAGAACGCGTCGATCTCCCGGGGGTTATTTCGATATTTGCTGCAGATGGTCGCGCTGAGCACGCGAAGGAACGAGCACGCGCGCCATCCGAATGCAACGTCGTACCGGTTTTCTTCATTTTTCTGCCCGCTCCTCTCATCCCACATTCAGGGAAATTCCGTTTTAACGTCTGCGCGTACAATGTGTGACCTGATTCTCGAGACAGCGCAGCCTATACGCAGATTGTATACGTGTCATTTAGCCTCGCGACAGCCTCGAGACTTCGAGCCTGCTCCTCGATACCGCGAGCGGGCACTGGGAGCCCCGAAAGGGATGGGGTTTTTCGCATATAAGGAAAAAGGCCCAGGTGGCAAATGTTCCAAGGGGCCATTTTTCGGGGAAATGAAGAGGTAGGTCCTTTACTAAACACGAGCAAAATGTAGTACAGGAAAAAAAGTATATTACTGATTGGATAATATCATAATTTTCTTTTTCTGAAGATGGAGCCCTGGGTGGGTTTCATAATTATGGGTTACCGTGGGTAATTCATTCATTTTATATTGATTTTTTTTTCGCGAAACCCTTGTACCATAGAAATGTTGCTAAGGGTGAAACTGATCCTGCATTCGTCTCACGCGACCATATTCACCACCCGCCTTCCGAGGGTTAAATGGCTCTGTAGGGTAAATCCGGGAGACACGGTGGAGTTAATATAAAATGATTATTAAAACTAATACAGATATTACTTATTTTATCAGAACAAACCTAATATGTTAAGAATTTTATGCAGATTCGGAAAATATTTAATCAATTTAAAAATAAGATAATTACGCCCATGTCTAAAAACAATGCAATGGCCACAAACAATACACCTACACTACATACCGGTCATTAGCAAGCCAAATGAGTACAAAAGTGAATGAATAAAATAAATACACAAAAATAATAATAAAATAATGATAAAAAATAAAAAAATAAGCAAAAATATTGAAAAAATCATAACACGACCATCTCTCCCTTCTGCAGCGAGAGATGGTATTCTCGTTAGTTTTGAGAGGAAGAATTAATATGGCCAAATACTTTGGCTGCATTGTCCCTCAATATCTCTACTATCTCACTACCCCAAACATCAAACGGAAATAAACTTAGAAGTACATTTTAAATACGATTCTGTACACCGTTGTGTGACAAAAGAGGTTAAACAGAACCTCAATTTACCTTTTACAGCCTATAAATCGAGAAAAATACAGAAGGCAGCGAAGTGACGCTATTCATTCAACTGTTTGGCTTCTAAAGAAGTGATTGGTCTGCGTTTTAACGCATTTCTACGTATAGAGTCTGAAATATAGCGACTCAACCAACTCTCCGGCCCGACCGCGTCTCCCGGATTTACCCTATTCTCTCTACAGTCTAGTCACTGCCTGTACCTGAAGGAATCCGGTTGCCTATATTCATTAATAAACAATGTATAAGTGTGCTGTCTAAAAGAGTGAGATTCAATTGCCCATATCCTGCGAAGCTCTAACACCGCGTAACGTGACAGTCCTTTTTTATAATCGTCGCGTAGAGAGTGAGCAGAAGGGATCGCGTCTTGACGTGAAATTAAACAAAAAAAAAAACATAGAAAGTATAAACTCTCTCCTGAGCTCAAAGCCCTTGAAAAGATACTGGCGTTTGGGGTGCAGCGTAGGTTTCCAGCCAGCCGCGACACGCGTTTAAGCGTTCAGACTTCAGATGGAGCAAAAGGAAGGATGCGAGGGGTGATTGTTCCCCGCGATCGCGATCACAACCTCGCCCCGTCGTTTCGCGGCTAACGAGTGAGCTGCAGGCTCTCGCGCGCAGCGAAACCTTTTAATTGCGTTCCTTGCCGCGGGAATCCTGCCGGTATATACATATACACTGGTTCGGGACGATCCCGTGAAACGGTGCGTCACAAAAGCCACGAGAGGATCCAGGGGAAGGCACAGGGCAAGGGAATATCGCGGGACGCGTGCGACATCCGCCCGGATGCACAGACCGTAACGACGCTTCCGCGTCTCCGCATCAGTCGGTCGGGGCACGGAAAAAAGGGGTCTGGCAAAAACCGTCGCGTTAATGAGGATCGCGGGAGCTTTGTACCCTCGAGGAAAAAGGCGCGAAGAAGGTACAGCCGGGGGTGAGAAAGCTCGTCGACGAAAGCGTGTTGCACTCCGCGCGCCTGTACCTCTGGACCCTGAACGCCTCGATCGCGACGGGTTCTTAGAAAGCGGGAAGGCTGAGGGGAGTAGGTACTTGTTGCACGCAGGATGAACCAACAGCTTCCATAAAGAAGCGCCACTTTCCTCCTTCGAGTAATGATGCGTTGATCAGCTTCCGAGGGAATCGATCCAGATCCCAGGCCGCGTATCGGAACGCGCTCTCGCTGGGGACCGGCCTCTGGCTGGCCAGCTTATCTTTCGCTTTCCCGTTTAATGTTCTCAACTCGGTCCCGATTGTCCCGGACAATGGAGTCCCGGCTTTCCATCAGGATACGGCGAAATCGCGAAATGAAAGCCGGCTGGGCGCGGAGGGACAGGATGGGCACGGATTCCTCGCGCGGTACACGGATGCTAGGGAGCACACACCGTGCGCCCCGCCGCTGCGGAAAAAGAGGGATCCCCGTTGTCCGGGGAGGCAGAGGATGGCAGGGTTTGTAGTACGCGATAATTCACTCTCGGTCGCAGAGGCGGCAGCCTCTGGAAATGGAGTCACCACCCCCTGCGAGTCACCGATGGGTCGGCGAACGGGTGGCCGGCTTAAACGGGTTTGTATCCTCGATGAGGGCCAAATTAGGTTAGCGCGAAAACAGCCTATACACTGTATCTACTCTCCTGTGCCCTGTGCAACCTACACCACCTGTACAGGTCAGTTCACCATGGGGGACCCGCGGAGGAATTAGCGTTCCTTAAAGATTGAAGATTGACGGAACTGTGGCACTGTAATGAGGGTACCTAATAATCGCGCGCGCTCTCGGGGTTCGTGGAGTTGTCGAGGACCTGCTACTGTTATTTAAAATTAGCTGACCCATTACCCGGTTTCACCACGGCAATTATTTATGATGTTTGCAAGATAAAAACGCTTAAAAAAGTAAATAGGCTTTAATAGATTATAAAAATATAAAAATTCAGACGATTTTTCATTAAAATTCAAGAAAATGTCAAAATTCAAACTGGATATCAATGAAATTTTGAATTAGAATCTAAGCCGTATGTAATGTATCTATATTCAAAATTTCATTGACATCCAGTCTGAATTTTGACAGTTTCTTGAATTTTAATGAAAAATCGTCTGAATTTTTATATTTTTATACATAGGATAAACAAAAATATTATGTAAGACGCTACATAACTCTATTTTCTCCTGGTAAAACAACGTAAGAAATTCGCGACCCCCTCCTTCCCCAAAAAGCCTTACGTAATTTATGGATGAACTTCAGTAACATTAAGTATAAGCGAAAGTCTTTGAAAAATGGAGGAATTAATCTTTCTGCAATAGTAAAACCCCCCGCAAAACTTTAGGATTTTTTTAAAAATTATTTAACCCTTAACTGGTATCCTGGGTCGCACATGACCCCAAGCACGCAAAGTTCGCTGCAAAATTTTTGGTTGTCTAACTTTGTCAACTGAATTTCTAATTCATTTTATAGTTAATAGTTTAACTTTCTACGTTCCTATTATTTTATACATTACCTAAGAACAAAATATTCATAGAGGATGATCTAGTGTCGACTTTGCAAATTATTCTTATCGTAATTTAAAAAAAAAATTATAACTGCAAAACGTGTAGAAGCCCAGTAAATGACCGCATACTTTTAATAAGAATTGTACTTATTAATGTTTGCTTAACACGCGCAACTAATTTTTATAGGATATTAAAAGTGCAACTACACTCCATTCATAAACATATAATACTGTTTAAATTTATAATTGACATTTCTTTGCCTAATGGTCATTCACTGGTATGCGGTCAGTTACTGGTTGGTTTACCCTATAACTTTTTTTTCTCTATTTTCAGAGGTTAAACTGCATACGACAAGTGAATACAGGGTTCACGAAGATGCATCCTTTTTCAATGAATAAAACTCCTCTAAACGTGCACCACTTAATCTGGTGCAAACGGCGAATTGCGAGTGGAAACTGCGAAACAGCAAAGAAAGGGTGATGTATCATATATGATACCTCGAGCGTCTAAATAAATGAATAAAACATTGACTACATGGCGTGAGGATTTCTGAGAAACTTGAGCATCACAATTCAAGACAGACCATTGAGTAAAACACCTAGAATCTAGAAGATGGAATGTACCACCCCTCGCGAAACAGCCCCTGCGAACGCGCGCTGACGAACCCTGGAAGCAGCTGGACAGGCTGGTTGACGCGACAGGGAGAAAAAGCTTGCGTCGCGGACGGGAATATTCCGCGTTTTGTGTTTTGATAAACGACCTCTAGAGAACTAAATTCCCCTCCCCCGGAGCCGCCCGCTCCCCGCTTCGCCCGCCCTTTTTCTCGTTTTCGACCGGACCAGGAGCGTCCCGCTCCCTTTTTCTCGGCGTTGCATGTAACCCGGCCGCGGGCCACGTCCGGAACGTAACACAGATTAATCTGTTTGTTGATCCTATTCCCCTCGCGCTTTTTTCACCTCCCGGCCTTTATGCGTACTTCGTGTTCTTTTTCCCTCGCGCCGCGAGATTTTCTCTTTCGTTACCGTCCAGCTGCGTCCTCGCAGATTCCCCCACCCCCTGCGAGCGGTGCCTGTCGTTTCATCATACCCCCCCACTGACCTCTGTTTTTCCGCCTCCTTCTTTCGTTCTCTTCCTGCACCGCTACAGGCTGCGATTAAAACAAGTGGTCCGCTGGGCTGATTTTTGTTAATCGTCGCTCCTCGATTTACACAGTCACATCTCAAAAACACCCCCATTTTTTTCAATTAAATAAAGCGCAGCTTCGGCGTAGAGTGCCCTGCTTTAGGAGCAGCCTGTAGAAACAACGTGACGGAACGATCGCGCCTCTTTGCCTCGCGCCGTTCTTTTGTTCGAGCAAGGGGGTGGCTGGAAGACGGAAGCCGGAGAAAAAGGGAAACAGAGGAGGGCGAAGTGGGCGAAATTTCGGCTCTATCGGCAGAAACGCTTAATGGAGCGCCGTAATGAAACGCCGGGCGTAGCAGAGGGCTTGAATGGGCACCGTTGCAAGAGCTGGAAGGTCCGCCTTATATTCTATTTTTTCCCCTGAATGCCGATGACCCGCGGGAAGAACAAAGAGAGGCGAGGGTACGTTTGGCGCGCGGTGGCTACGAGAAAAATTGATCGTTTTTCCCTCGCGGAGCACCCCCGCGGGGGCGCGAACGGGTGGTGGGGATGAGGGTCCGGCGCAATTAAGATCAAAAGTTCGTCTATCGGCGCTACTTAATGAGCAAGCAAGGGCATGGGACCGTGCCAGACGCTTTCAGGGGCCGTTCCCGAGCAGCTGCATAAAATTAGCGCTCTTCCTACCCCGCCGCTGCCCCGAAGCATGAGAATAATAAGTATAATCGCCGGTGAAACGAGGGCCCTTCCCATGCGAAACGACTCGAAACTATTTTATGCGTCGCGGAAGCCGGGAAAACGTCCCGGGCGGCAGCAGGTTAAGGATTGAACTCGATTGCTGCATTAGTATATAGCGCGATAAGACCGCTTGCGGAGGGAGGAAAACAATTTCTCGAGCGAGCCCCGAGCCGTCGGAATGCCTCGTTTCCCTCGAGCTGCTGAAAACGTACCGATTTATCCGGCTGCCGAGACGCGGGATCGTAAATTTCACCGGTGAAAGCCGAAGGAAATTCGACGCATTAGAATATCGCGTTTTAACGAGGCTCGAGGATCGCGAGGTCGACGTTCCACGGTGGCAAAGGCGGAATTCTTTGGCCGGCGCGACGCTTTCCTGCCTGCTGGCGCAACCGCATCGTACAAATGTATACCGGGCTACGGGCGGGGGGGATCAAACGAATGAGGAGGGGGTCGGAGGGTGGCATTGCACTTTGTGGTAAAGACCGTCGATAAGTCACGCCGCCTCCTTTGACATCTCCATCGCCAGGTTACTCTCTCCTTTCTGCCGATCCTCCCGTCTTGAATAATTTTTTTTCCTCTCTCCCACCCCTCTCTCGGTCCCTTTCTCCCTTACTGTTCCAGACACCAGTGGAGAAGCTCGCCGAGGAGGTGCCTCCTTCTTTTCCCCCCCAGGGCAACTAATGCTGCCTTTATTACCCTCGATGGAGCGACAAAAGGCTCCACTCGTCCTCCCGCAATTAATTCCTCTTCTCGAGAGGGCTTACATTATGGAAATAAATAACGGGAATTATTTAAAACCGCGGTCCCAGTGCCTGGGGGCCATCGAAAGATTCACCCTTTGAGTCTTATTGTCCGACTTGGTCTTTTCCTTCCTGTTCCATCTGTTCTTTTTTTTTTTTTTTTTTACTTTTAACATTGCTACGTAGTCCCCATTCGTTGCCGAGATGTCGCTGAACGTTGAACTCTGGTCACCAGCGGCACGAGTACCCTGCGTTCGAAGCATCGCGAGGTGACATTAAATACGGTAAAGGCAGGTAATATGGAACATCTCATTTCAAAAGCTTGTCGAAAGTAGGGGAATTTGTTTTTTTTTTAATAAAACTGACACGAGGGGACGAAGGAACTAATGTATAATCATATTTACATCGTCAATTGTAAAAAAATCCAATTGTTTTGCAATTATAGTAAAAAAAAACTGAAAAGAGTGAAAATCGGCTGTTCAAAAAATGGGTCCTAATATGGAACACCCAGGAAATTTGAAAAGAAAACTAAAAAAGCTTTACTTTTTTTAACTAAAAATGAAGATTTATTAAGTTGAAGATTAAGTTGGCACGTGAATAATAAGTTGGAAGCCCCACATTCCTCGTGTGCCCATTGAAAGCAGCGAATATATTGGGTCTACTTTTCATTGTCATTATTTTTATAATTACGATCGCAAAATAAGCATTTCGCATCGTCGTTGTCGTTATCAACTTCATCTATGTTACTCGGTATGTTCCATATTACGTACACACATGTTCCGACAAGAGATTAAGAATTATACTAAGAAGAAAGTAACTTGATTGGTAAACTATTGTTGAATAATCAAGAACACACATATTTAATCACAAATTATATCAAAGCAATACTTTGTAACATACCTTCACTAGAATATTTAACTGTTTGATGCACTTTTCAAAAACTTTTACACCCCACGAAAAATATAAACGTTTCTCTTTCAATAACACTGTCGAACACGATTTTCGTTCCGCAATATCCACTGGGTGGTTCTGGTAGAGTTTTTCGCCGTGAAAACGAATCCGCAAACGGTTTGTCGTTATCACCCTCAGTTTTTGAAAAATTCGATATTGAAAAAAACATTGCAAATTTTCAATTTTGAACATCTATTGTGTCGAAACGATAATAGGGTAGGTGGGGGTATCACTGCGGATGCCCCGATTACAGCGTATATTCTAAAACAGATCATATTTAATGTTTGCAACGCAATTTTTGTTTGCTGCCCAAATTCACTCTAAGGGGGTGTAATTGACCCCTGAAAATCCGGCTATTTTCCGATTTTCTATTATAACTCGTGAACTGTAAAATAATTTGTTTACCAAACAGATCTATCGATCTAATTAAAAGAAATAACTATTCTCTTGAAACTTTTTTTCTATCTCTTATATTTTACCAATTATAACACAAAATAGGAAAATAGCCGAATTTTCGGGGGTTAATTTCACCCGCTTCGAGTGAATTTGGGCAGCACACAAAAATTGCGTTGTAATCAGGAGGAAATCCCCTACATATCCACAAAGTTTCAGAATTCTTTGAATTTTCGGTTTCGGGATCATCCCTTGTAAGTAGTACACCCGATTGCCTGAAGAGTTCGTTACTTTGTCATCAAAATTTTACGAAGTTCCATATTACCTGCCTTTACCCTATGTTGTACCTAATATTTACCCGGCCTGCTGGTCGCATTTATTTGTCGCTGTTCAACCCTGTTCACTCCACTATTCACCGGGATCGTCACTTTTTCATTCACCGCCTGCATCGCCCACGGTCTTATCGGGGATCCGTACCACTCGCGCCGCTGTCTGTCTCGTAATTTATATTCCGGCGCGTCGACGGAGGTAGCTCGCGTAGAACCGCTCGCGGACTTCGTGGCTTTCGCGGATTTCGGTGGGGTTTGTTTGCAAGTGATCCGAGAGAGCCTCGTCACCATCCGCCGATACAATATTTATCGCGACGCGTCCGTCATCAAATAATTGCCACCGTCCGACACCTTTGTGCAGCTTGGCGTTGCGGAAAACGCCGCCCCATTGTTCCCTCGCGAATATATTCCGCCCGATCCGACCGCGGCGCCATTCGAGGAGCGTCGATTAAAGCCCACCCGACAAAGAGCAGAAAAAATAGGAAACAAAAAAACGTTTGCCGGCCGAGGGCGATTTCGTGCGGAACCGTCGTCATCGTCATCGAGCCTCGCGCGTCGCCGGATAATAAAATCACTTCCGTTCCCACCGCGTCCGCTAGGCCTGTCACCGGTTCTCGATCAGCCGCGCTCAATTATTTATTTCCCCGAGGGGAGGGGGCGATGAAAAATAATGTAACTTTCACTGCCAGGTACAGGCTGCTTTTGTAACGCGGCGAAAAACCTGTAAAGCAAATATCTGGTCGGACCGATATTTTCGTCGGCTGTCCAGCGCGGCGACCGGAGACAGCGAGGGATGAAAAATTAGTCGACGTGGACGTTTTCCCCGGAAATCCACCCGCTCCGAATGCATCCACGCTCGAGCCACCGATTCGTTTGCCGGGTCATTAGTAATCCCCCTTTGTTTCCCTCCCGCCAGCGCGTATCAGATCCGGGCTCGCCACCCTTTGACGCCGCGATAAATGAGGGTAATACGAGTGGTAATAAAAGACGAGGAGAGGGCGCGCAAAGTTGTCGCGAAAATCTGCTAGAAATTCTACCAGTGGATTAATCAATCATCTTGACAATCATCCATCGATTGCGCAGAAATCGACCCCTCGTCTGTCTGAGCGTTCTATTAATTCCTCGAAGAAGGTATCCGTAAAATCTGCAGAAGCGCGAGCGAGGGAGCCGGCGGAGACTTAAATTCCGCGATTCCGGGGGGGGGGTGCGTTGCGTGGAATTGACCGGCGGGAAGCAATATCCGTGCTGAAAGTCGCGACACGCCGCTCCCGAGGCAAATCGAGTAACGGTTGATTCACGGCGGCGGGGAACGCGGAAGGGAATAGAGAGGAGGCGAATCAGGGCTCGCGCGATACGCCGAGGCGGCGACGTACGAGAGTGGCATCGCCGCCGTTGTAAGGGAGGAATCCCACCTCCACCCGCGCTATCGATTATTTCCCTCGCATCGGGAAGATTTTCTATTACTTCGTCCGGGGATCTTTCCCGAGGAAATTAAATTTTACTTGGACGCGCCGAGAATTCTCCCAGGACGATTGATTCCGCCGCGCTGCTGGTAAGAACCGCCGCGCACTGCTTCCACTCTACGGCGTATTTGTTCTCTCGCCGATATATAATTACTGGCTGACGAGCACCGCGCTACGTGACGTCGTCCGCCTTCCCGGGGATCGGAAATTTCGCCAGAAATGTTTCTGGGCGATTCCAGATGGGGGTTTGGCCGGGTGAAACGTTTCATTTGCCCTTAATCTCCCGCGGGTGGAAGAATACCGCAGGGTTAAGTGGAATGGATGATTAAAGGTCTGCGCACACGTATCGCTTCCGCGATGGTTTGTCAGTGTCAATGTTGAAATATATAGTTCTCCTGCTTTTGAGGGTAGCAGCTCACACTTGTTCGTGCCTGTTACTCGCGCTGGGACAAAAGACCATTGAAACTAATGGCAGTAAAGCGTCACGGAACTGATATGTGTGCGTAGTCCTTAAGGGCTGTTCCTAGTGTAATGGCAGATAAAGACTGAATTTTGGGGGAATTAAGAAGGAGACAAGTATTGCACGTATACGTTTGCAGGTTTTTAGCTTTATTCGATCACCTTTTAAGGCTGCAAAAAAAAATTGTAGGTAAAAATATCCATTTATAGCTGAATAGGAGTAACGTCTATTGAATACGCCTTGTATATTTGAAGTGGATCGGAATTTTGGTTTCTGCTCTCTTCACGATGCTCCTATTCCGCTATAAATGGATGTTTTTACTTACAATTTTTTCTTATAGTCGTAAAAGGTGATAGGATAAAGCTACAAACTTGCACAAGCATACGTGCAGTACTTGTTTCTTTTTTTAATTCACGGAAAATTGTTTTTTTTCAGCCGTAATACTAGGAATACCCCTTAAGGGAGAACCCTGACTTAGGATGCTGAAAAGCGGTGATTTTTAGGAATTATTTTCTCAACAAATATAAGGTGAATGGTTTAATTTAATTTCACTTTTCGCATAAAACCGTCGAAAGACTTTCAGAAGCAGTAAAATAAAGAATATTGATTTTTTTTAAGCTGAAATAGTCCACTACCCCCTTAAGACGATGACGAACCCCGCGACGGAGAAAGCGGCGACTACAGCTGGCAGGGAAGTGAAGAAAAAAGTGGGAAATAACGTGAGAACGTCGAAAACACCATCGGCGGGGGTGCGCATTTTTATTCCCCCGCGAAAGGCCCATTCTTCATCGGAATAACAGGCACGCAGACGCGCGCATCGAATCTTTTCAAACTCGTCCTCGGCCCCCCGCCCCCGTGCCCGGTGTCATTTGCATTTCGCGGGAAACACACGGCACCGGGAAGCTAACGCGCGAAATTCCAACGCGTACACGCTGAGGCATACGTTGGTGCGTCGGGGGAAAAAAATCGCGGCAATATCTAGGGCCCGTGGCGTAGCTGCAGCGCGGGGACAATGGCGAGCCGTTGGCGAATTTTCGTTGAAATAACAGTTGAAAGCACACGGCTCTGTGAAAAATGTCGTCCCTCCTCACCCCAGCCTTTCTCCACCCTTCTCCCTGGCCGCCTCTCGCGACTGCAAAGCAAATAAAGTAGAAACCGGGGCAGGGCGAGGGGGCAAAAGCCGCCACCATCGCCTCTAGTCGCCTCCACCGACCACCGCCGCCCACTCTCTAACTCTCCACCCCCTCGCGCTTGCACAGAGACCCTTCGCTACCGGGACACACTGGCGTAACCAGCCCGAACACCAAGGGATATTTAAAGCTTCCACACGCTAGCGGGCAAACCTCGAGGAGCCCTTTTTTTCTCTCTCACTTCGTCTCCCCCCCGCCCCTCTCTCTCTCTCTCTGCCTCTTCGTCGGCGATCGTAAATAAGGCGGGGCGTAAAATCGGTAATCGTAAATCTCGGTCCAGCGCGATTTAACGGGCCGCGAGCTTTCCAACGGACGTCGCCTCTGTGGAAAAAAGACAAATCGAACGCTCGCCGGCCAAGCCGTCGATGAGAAATGAGGGCGGGGGGGGGGCGAGAAAAAAAGCCTTGGCCGGTCGCGAGCTTCGATACCGAGTCGAATGGAATTTATTAGGAGTCCCTTTGTCCGATAGAACGTTCCAGCGTAGAAAATTCCAGCCGTGCTGGGGCGCACACCTATGCGGACCTGTGCACGGGCCCGAGCCGGCAGTGGCACACGTGCTTCACATACGCGCGATTTCGCTCGACCACGTACCTACCCGGAACCACCTGATTTCCCGACCCCCAGCGTCCTCCGGCTACACGCATTCGCGCCATTCCCTTCTGAACGGGGAGCCTTCCGCCTCGAGGCTGGACAGTGTAACTCCTCTAAAAGACCATCAACGGAGAATCACGTGGAAACAGAGAAGCTCGACGTTAAAACGACCCTTTCGCTTCCCGTTTACCTGATCTGAGAAGTGAGCGTCACGCGTGCGCTTCCAAATGTTCCTCACCCCTTAAGGGGTTATACCTAGTCAGGCGGCCGAAAACAGGCAAGTATTTGTGAATTTTTTTTGAAGAAGCGGAAGCGTATATTTTTATAAAACTTTTTGCGATTAAAAGAGCAATATTTAAGGAACATTTGGTATTTTTTTCGTAGAAAAATATTTACGTTTATAATAAAATAAAAATAACTTCATTTTATTCGAAAATTATTTGAAATTTTTTGTTCGAAAACTTTTTATTAAAAAAATTTATTCGAATAGGGCCCACCTCTGCTCGAGGTTTCCAGATGCAAGCACCATGCTTTCAGAAGCTGGTCAGCATCGCAACAACGCTACCGCGAAAAAGTATCGACATGCAGCGAGAAGAACCAGGGTTCAACCAGGTCTGGATGCTGTTTTAAGAAAAAGCACGACTTAAGGTCGGATTTCCGATACGCGTTCGACGAACGGCGATCCCACTAGTGATGAAGAAGTATGCATCTGTTTCTCCCTTGCGCTGGTGGAACCGCCGCCGGCCGCTGCGGTCGAACGCATATAGGAAATCCGATCTTTACACCGAGAGCCTCGAGCGGCGGGGAACGGTTCTTGAAAACTGCGACGCCGCGAAGAATCTTCTTCCGACTAAGCGAACGGGAAACGGACAACAGGGTGGAGGATTCGGTGAGGACTCGCGACGAGGAGAAATGATGGAGAAGGATACGCGCTGGGGGGGTAGAGACGCTAAAAGCCGACGGCAGGGTGGTGCGTTAACGTCGTACATTTTTATTTTGCATTCCGTGTGCGACCCCGGGCGCACGTACGCGGCGGTCGTATGCACTTCCATCTATTTCCAGCCGTAGAGGCCGGGGACGCGGCTTGAATAAATATTCAACGACTCTCGCGGACCGTGCTCGAGATTTTTCCCGTCTCTTCGGCAACTGAAATCGAGGGGAACAAAGAGGGGGGCGAACGATCGGGGAGGGCCGTCGGTTTAATGGTTTTCTGAAAGCATCCGTCGATGCTGATGATCTTCCTCCCTCTCGCAGGGGGAAAGGGAAGACGCGTGTATCGAAAGGGGATGGCGACTCGTGGACCTCTCCACTTGTCCTTCGCAAAGGTGGTCCCGATTCCTTTTGTCGCGGGCGCGGAATTTTTGCGGGGACGCAAAGCGCGGTGAAAGCAGATTGGCCAAAGGAGGAAGAAGCCGAGCATGGGAGCAGCAAACAGCGTCGATATTTCTGAATAACGAGTGGCTGGCCAGGAGCGCAGCGCCAGGATAAATTCCGCGTTCGTTCGCGGTTAGAATATCGGCCGAACGACCGCGGAACACATCGGTCCCGTTTTTCATCCGCCGTGCTTTTTCCCACCCCCGTTCCTCGTCATCGGTTTATCCGTGCGATTTAACGGAATTAATATCAGCGCGCGCGTGACCAGATCGTTAAGCCTGCCCGCGTGTGTACCGACCTGTGTACACGAATAATCTATAGGTCGCCTAGGTATATGCACGGCCGTGTGCACGCCCATCGAGATGACCCATTCGATTCTCGACGGGAGCATCCTGCCACCGAATCTGCCAAACCAATCGTATCTCCTCGGTGCCCGTTGCGACCTTATTTGCGTGTCCCCTGGATTATCAACGGAACGAAGAGCATCGCGGCCACCGTCCAAACTCCGCAGAGCATTCCAGCCATTCGCCGGTCGAGTCTTCTCAAATAGAATCGAAATTGCTCTAAGCGGCATCGAGATTCAACGTATCTAGAGGAAGTGTAGTATGTTTGGAATACTGCTAGGTAATTTCGAATACCGAAGTATCTGTTTAACCACTAACGCTATTTAATTTGTAACACCGTGGATAATAGGGGATGATGATTTGTTAACTAATGACACTTGTGGATGAACCGGCATTTTGACATATTCCACTTAATCCGCAGAATAAGGAAGCGTCAATCTGCAAAACTTTTTCAGCAAGTATTCAATCGTTTAAATCGTAGTTGAAAGATGTCAAAACTTTAGGGTTAAACACTTCATCTACTCATTTACATGTTGCTTCTATGGTTCCGTGGCAGTTTTGCGATAATTTCGAGAATACAAAGTGTGACATTCCGAAAATTCCCGAAATCAGCGAGAATTCCCGAAATCAGCGATTCTCGACCTTATTCTGCGATCTTTAAACGTTTGTAGCTCGGAGCAACGTTAACCGATTTTGATGAAATTTTAAGTACGTATACAACTTACTGCAATCTATAAACGTTTTTTTTTTAATTTTCATTACAAGCTCACAAAAAAAAGTTTAAAAATCGACCTTTACTATTCTTTTCGCTATTCCGACCAAATACGTTTTTTTTTCAAAACGACCAAATACGTCAGTTAGCAAACTAATCCTTCTAGCTTCTGAAAAAAACTCAAGTGGTTTGGACCAATTCTAAAACAGTTATGCGATTTTAAAAAGTGTCCGAATATAAATGCGAGTCACTGTATATGCCAATGTCGCACCATGGCCGTTTCTCCAACACCAAATGGCTACATTAGCTACTGGCAGCCCCCAACGCACCTTAACATCGGTAATCTGACGCGAACCGGTGCGTCCCGCGTAATACAAGCAGTTGGTAACTTCTAAAAACGACAGCGATCAATTTCCATCGCGATACTCGCCGCGTCGCCATCCGAAACGCAAGGACACTTGAGCATCGACCGGTGCGATCGACGACGCCACATATGCAAATCTAGATGACCGGGAGGCCCCAGTCTCTGGGTGGCTCTACTTCGATACTTAATATTAATTACTTCGGGGAGCGGTCAGGGCGGCTCATTCATGCGAGCACGCGCGATCCTGTTATGTTCGCTGTGACCGTATATCGTTATTAAAGCTCGTCCAGCACCGCTTTGGGACGAGCGACACGCGGAAGCGCACGCACGTATATTTGCGTGCAGTTAGACGCGCCCGTGCAATAAATCTCCCCGCGCGACACGCGATTCAGCGACTACAGCCGCGAGGGGGTTGACGAACATCGCCCGCAACCTGTGTCCGCGCGAAGCGACTTAACGTCGTTCACCTCGCAAGACTTTTCGCTCCTCGCGACGAGGCTCGACAATGCTCGACTCGACGCACCCCGAGACTCTTCCAAGTTGCCCGAATCGCGGAGTTACGAGGCAAACTCCGGGGATTACCCTGGCCGTGAAAGCGAGTTACAGGCGAGCATCATCGACGGTGCCATTCTTCTTTACGCCGCGAAGTTCGCCGCGGTCGCTTCGTCGGGTTCTGGGATATTAAAAAAAAAAAAAGCCGCGGCACAAGTTCCGTTTACGAGCGCTTTCATGCAGGCGCGAAGCGGCGGTGCAGTTCCGCGACGGTAACGCGGTGGATTCAGTGGCACGCACGGGCGCATGTAGCCGCGCGCCTATGCAGTGGCAACGAGCGAAATAAAACGGTGTCGTACGTGCCCCGCCGGGGAATGGGCGGGGTGCGACGGGCCGTGGTAAAAATGTGCGGCACATCCAGGACTGCCGGGCGACCTCCGTATATCAGGCCTGATTTAGGAGACAAACCGTAGGACACGAGCGGCCAGAATCACAGCCACCATTGTCGAGCTTCGTCACGTACCAGTGCGCCGCACCAGCTTCGGATCGAGGCTCGCGACCACGACTTTTCTCGTCCCCGTTCCGTATCTGACCCTACCAGTAACCAGCTGCGGGGTGGTATCCCTTTGTGACACGGACAGACATCGAGTATTCCCATTTCCCGTGTCTCGCGGACCTTCGTCCTCCACCGACTCCTCCCGCTAGCTGCATACGCACGTGCTTTAGAGGAGCGTGGCTGAAGTTGCCACGCGCCCGTTCCTCTGTCACATCTACGCTTTTATTTTTAATTTAATTGTTAACTTTTAATTTAATTGCAATACACGGGTTACGTTAAGAAAGAATCGCAGAGAGAAAGAGAAAAGGGGAAATGAGTGTACAGTATGAATCGTTCAACGAAACAAACGTAAAAGTTTTGTACGAAAATGTTATCTATGGAATCAGAGAAAACGTCAAGTTGGTCGTGATCAGAATTAGCAATGATACATATGCGATCGACGCAATTAAGTTTACCATAGAGGGTTCGTTGAGTTTTTACATTGAAAAGATTACGATGCCTTAGGCTCTTGGTGGTTACATTGAAATTTAGTTGTTTTAGTATGGGTTGACAATTTAATTCGCTATTTACGACGCTGAGTGAGAAGGATAGCGTTGTGGCTGTTCGACTGCTTTTGTCATCATTGATCCCAGCCTTTCGCCGGGAATACACCGTACTCTTACAGCGCGGCACAATCGGAGAAGTTGCTTTGTTCCCACCCTCAAGAATATCCTCGCTCGGCTGTTTAGCCGCGTCTCCGTGTGAATGAATTAAATGAGCCGCTGCTCGGTCCCGTCGCCACGCGCGGGCAATGTTTTCGATCGAGACACCAGCGCGCTTTCACCGGCTAATCTCGCGAAAACTGCCGGCCGGAATTTCTCGCGCGCGAGCTGAATAACACCGTAGTGGAATTTCATATCCGACGCGCGCGCGTATCTAATTTCATCAATTTCCCCGGCGGCCATCGAGGACGGCTAATGAATTAATATTTTCGCCGCGCCGGAAAAGCGGGGAGCTGGGTACGTGTGTTTGAAAGAGGAAGCGGGCGCGGTCTTTTTCCAGCGGATATCGCGTCGGGACACTCGGAATCATCGAGGCGCAGGGGGTCGAAATTTATACGTTTCCGAAGTGCCCTTCAACGGCTCGGCCCTTCAGGTACGCTCGCGAACGTTTCCTCCGTTCTGCGCGAGCAGCTCGAAATGGAGCGGAACGAGTACCGCCCGACAAGCCGATTTCCCATGCCGCGATTTTATTATCGGCCTCGACTCTTTTCGCCGATCGAGTGCCTCGCTGCAATGATTGCCAAACGGAGCAGATTTCTATCCCATTTCCCTCCCTAAATGTGGACAAATACGGGACGCGTCTCTGCCTCGCGGCGAACCCCAGCGCGGCACCGAATAGTTCGCCGTCTAATAGCATTGGAAGCAAGTCAGATACGTGCACTTTCTCTACCTCCCATTTTGGAACAGAGTCGTTTCAATAATTCCTTGATCCAATCGGGATGGGATCGGTGGTCAGATTCGAATCGGATTGCCGAGGAGGGCAGAGATCGATCGTCAGACAGATGGAGCTAGGATCAAGGGGGCCTAGTTATGCAGAAAGGTATCAACCCTCAAAATGACAAAAAAAAATAGTTAAAAGCGGTACTTTAAGGATTCTGGTTTTTGATAAAAACTCTAATTCAAACAATTTCAGACATCGAACCATCTTGGCTTTGCATTAAACGGCCACTATTTTGTCTGAAATCACTTTTTTTTAATTCTTCGTTCATTTACCAGATAAACTCGTGTATTAACAGAACCTTCATCACTTTTCGATTTCAGATAATCGAGCTCGGAGCAGTTGTGCTCACCGCAGAAGGACTTTGTAAGAACAGCTTCCAGAAGAGTGGCTGTTATTCGTTCATTTTTTAATATTTTTGTATAACAAAATTACTAAGAGTTGCTTAATATATGCATTTTTAAAATAAGGAACGAGATGTAAAAAATATACATTAGATTTTCCACAAAAAATTCCCGAAAATCACGTTCTTTTTCGCCTGCCAACTACGCATGGCCCCTTAAGACCATCTATAACAAATAGCTATCTACCAGCTTACGAGCGTCCATTTAGTGAACTCTGCCTAATCACCTGACATCCCTACCGTGGTCTGAAATATTCGGGGCGGCTCCTTTCGCCGAAACAGACGCCCAAGGATACACGGTGCCCTGAATGCAGACGAAACATCCAATAAATAGAGAGCCGCTTGCATATGCATACCGAGCGGTGCGTTCGCTCCGGCGGCTAGCAGCGCGATGCCAGCTCCTAGCTGTTCGCATCCAGGTACGATGGATGCCTGATGGCTCAACTCGATATACATACCATATAGATAGGCCGCGCATTAAGCTTTGAATTACGTGACTCATCACGCAGAGTGGAGCTTAATGCCTGAGCTTGTTAATTACATGCAGCCGCCCCCCCTCTCGCCTACACACCAATCACCCCTTCGTTCCTCTGTTCCTTCCGCCTCTCGGCGGCTGTCCGTTGCGCTCGTGGTCAAGCTCCGACGATGCGTGACGGCTTGATGCGGCGCGGTAAGTCGCAAAGTCGAGCTGACGAAACGGGCTGCCGGATAATTGGGAAAATCGACTAATGAAAGCGTTCGACTGGCAACTAACGAACGAATCGAAACTGCGCTTTTACACAGTGCACAGGTAACTCGAGGATAAGCTGCAGGTGGATCGAATCAGGGGAATCGAAAGAGTTCGCGTGGTGCGTTTATGTTGGAGTTGCGATAGAAAGTCTAAGAGCGTCGATCGGACGGCGATGAAAGCTGCGATAAAACATCTTTTTTATGTGTGTGTGCATGGAGAAGCTGTGATACTAGTACAGTTGAAGGGTAGGGGGGAAATATTTTATCGAGAAATTTCAGTTTTACAACCCACTTTAGTCCAGCAGTAAAGAAGCAAGGTTCAATGAATTTAATTTTCTTATATAATTTTCTTCGAGACTCATTTATCCAAAAAGCTAAATTGAAAGAAAAGCCAATTGGAAGTCTCGAAAACTTAATTTTTAATTTTTTAAATGAATTTCCATTTTTCGATACCTGAATGTGCATAATTATCATTGTCGTATTACATACATTTATTACGTCACCAAAATTTGTAAATATATTCTATTGCTAAAGAATAAATTAAGGAAGCTCATTTTACCCCGGGGTTCACTTTGCCCCGGTCTCCCCTAACTAACTCTGAAGAACAATTATTATCTTCAATTTCCTCTTTATCTTCAATTAATTCAATTTAAAATGGTACATCGGAAAGAGTCTACGCAGTGAACGTAAACATTGTGCTGTATTTAATTCAGCGTTTACTTCATCTCATAACTTATCTAAAACAGATCTGTTATTGTGAAAATCTGTTACGCATCAAGGGCGATAATAGCGAAAAAAAGTGCCTAATATTTGATTCTGAATGGTTGCACCGTTTGGTAAGCGTAACTCTGCTCGCTGCTTCAATGTAAACACTTCCACTACAAAACCATAAAACGTACATAAGTCTACACTACGCTCTTATCACCGCTTCGACCGTTTATCGCAGCTACAGCATAAACGTCCCCTATATGTAACTTTGTGCCAGCTTCGTGCTCGGTGACGGATCAGCCTCGCTGATTCTCAGACACTATTAGAACTGACTCGAACCCTGTTCTGGGCAGTTGCAGCTCACGCCCAAAAGCCTCTGTACGATCGTCGGCTGTGAAAGGCCGAAAACATTAAGCGGAAAAAATGTTCTCATCGACGGCCGCGCGCCAGGCCAACCGAAAATCGCAACTGGCCTCGATCGAAGGCCTTTACCACATCGCCCTTCTCCCCGCGGTATATCTCCTCTCCTTCTCTATCCCTCTGTTCCGCCCTCCCCGAACGCTCGGTCGGTTCAGCTGGAAAAACTGGGTCGAACGTGATTGGCTTTTTTCCTGATTTTATTGTGCGTATTCGCTGCGTCACGCGGCGGTTTGATGAAACCGGGCTTGGCCGGCGGGAGCGCGCCGAAAGGATATTGCAGAAATGACGAGCCCCTGTGCGCTGCGGCCACTGCCGGCTCGCCTGCGTCGGCCTTTTTTTTTCCCCCAGCAATCTTTCCGCCGCGGTACAGCCGTAGGAATCCGCGCACCCCGCGCCCGATGCCGCTACGCAAATTATACTCGACTCTCCCGGCGCTGTGTGCTCCCGCGGAGAGCTCGGGGTGCAAAAATTCGAATTCGCAGACTCGCCTGCTCCCCGCGCTACACTCCGGCGGGGGCGGCCTCGCGAAAGCTCGGATGAAATATTAGGGCGCTCGCGGGCGAGACGAGGAAAAAGACTGCCGGCCCGGGGAGAAATTAAATTCCCCGCGGTGCTGTCCTGTTTCTCTCGCGATTCCGGGACGCTGCCGCTGTCTGTCGCGCTTACGAGCCGTTTTTCTCGGCTGTCGCCGTGGAAACTGCCGTTGGAAACGTCGCCCGTCAGGTCGCCGGGAAATCAGGGACACGTAGAAATCTTCGAGCACAATACGCCGCTGGTTTGTCGCGTGACCTTTTCCATCGGTCGCCGGCGTCGGCTACGGGGGCCCCCGCATATTTCACGGTAATGGTAACGATAAATCGTGGGAACGTGACCATCGAGGAGGGCGAACGCCGCGCGTGCCCGCGTCCGTGCATCCACGGTTCATCGATCCGTCGCGGTGCACGCGGAATTCGCTGGACGCTGCGCGGAATTCGGGCTATGCGATCGAGGGATGAAGTCTTTCGGCCCCCGTCCGCCTTCATCCGAGCTAATGGACCGGTCGCGGTAGGATCGCCGCGGAGAGACGCCACCGCTGCCCGCTCGCGCTCGAATCTCTCAGGGATATTAGATAGGGGTGGAGTCGAGGAACCCAAGCAAGTCCAGAGAATTCTCGATGAGAAGCGAAAAAGTTTCCCCTGGCCTGAAACAACTCGGGCGAAAGTTTCCGGAAGAGGTCGGAATCGAAGCTGGCCCGGGCTACATTTGCGATATGAAACGAGCTTCGAACCCTCTGGCTTTGGCGAGTCGTCCGCGTTCTGGCCCGAGGAGCACTGTTGTCAGCAGAGCGTCGCCTTTTTCAGGAGGGCGTAAATCTCCTACGACGCAAGGTCGCTCTCATTCTCTATGAGGTTTTAAGACCATAAGAGTTCGCTGAACGAGGGATGATGAGATACGAAGGTGTAATTAAAATGACTAGTTGTTGTGAGCCACCGCACTTCCGCACTTCATTCCCTCTAAGTTACTGGCATGAGGTTTGATTTTGGTCTGATTGTGGGACTCTTTTGGGGACTTGAATGCAAACTAGAAGATTCCCTTTAGGGGTGGAGTTTCATTTGAAGCAGTGGTAGGAAACGTTGTCTACTGGCGGAAGATGCGTTGGGAGTAGGTGGAAAAGAAACGTAAGAAAAGCTAATCTTGATAAAACTGTTAATGAATCTGTGAACTGGTGGTCGCGAGGCCGTCTGTTAAGGGGGAACACCACTGTGACGGCCGGAAAAGTAAGCCATCCTTAAGAATTTTTTTTCATGAATAATATACAGTTTTCATAGAAAATTTTTATTACCTACCTTTAGTACGCTGTCTTAAGAGACTATACAGAAAAAAATAAATAGGAAAACACCCATAAATTTTAATATATTAATTAATCTTCTAGACCCCCACACGCGAGCTGGTCGAAGGTGTAACTATGGAACAGCAGGTCCGAAATCAAATTTCTCTTTTTTTTTATAAACTATATGAGTGTAGTTTCCGTTGTACGTACCGATTTCTTAAACAAATTATTTTTCTAAAAATGGTGCGCCTTAGAAGAAAAGTTTCGAAAATCCGCGAATAAGATAGACAGCTCTTCGAGCGTATTTAAAAAAATGTGTTTCCAATCAAAGAATCCGTACGTACAACGGAAACTACACTCATATAGTTTATAAAAAGAAAATGAAATTTAATTTCGGACCTGCTGTTCCATAGTTACACCTTCAACCACCTCGCGTCGGGGGGTCTAGAAGATTAATTAATATATTAAAATTTATGCATGTTTTTGTATTTTTTTTTGTATAGCCTCTTAAGACAGCGTACTAAAGGTAGGTAATAACAATTTTTTATGAAAACTGTAAATTATTGCTGAAAAAAATTCTTAAAAAAGGCTTACTTTTCCGGCCGTCACAGTGGTGTCCCCCCTTAATTGTCCCGGCTACCCTGGGACCCTCGGCCCTGACTTGGGCTACTAGCCTGCATTTCCGACACGACGAGGGGCGGATTGACAGATCAAGCTTCTGCCAGATGAGGTTTCAAAATACAGGACACCATTATGCGCCCTTGGGGATCAGGCGACGCCTAGCACTCTTCAACATCCCACGCCTGTAGACGAATCCCTACACCGGGTTCGGTGTGCAACGAGCGCGAAATAAACGATAAAATATTGCCGCGGAACCAAGGTCTCGCCGGTGGCTCATTAACCCTCGTTTAGGGAGAGCAGCGGTAGTTTCCCCGACGGCCGTCATTCTCCCGCGAAAGGAACTGTTCCGAGAAGACAGGCCGAGGAGAGTGCAAGAATCCCTCTCCGTCCCATTAGCCGCCACGGAGATTGGAATAAATTGATACGATTTACGGTAGCACGTTTCCCTCCACCCACCTAACGCGCAGCAAGGTGGTCGGGCACCCCTCTGCCGAGGGCTGCGCAGAAAACCCAACGACCGCCGAGATTCATACGGAGGATGAACGTCAATTTCCAGACGCTTTGATTCGGCAATTGGAACAGATACTCCCTCACCCGGGGAACGACCGACTTGTCGCGGAAACGGGACCCCGCAAACTTTGTCTTCATAGCGCCATTAGACGGCACGGAAACTCGGATAAATCACCGCCATTTCTATTGCACCTAGTCGCGAGGATATATCTCATCCATCGCGCGAGTTCCAGCGGGCGGGAGAGGTCGGGATTACGCGCAGCGGGCAATCGTAAATCTGGCAGCCGTCTAATAGTCCTCCGCGGGACCGTTCTTCCCCTCAAACAAATCCGATAAATATTGCTATCGATAATGCGCTCCGCCAGCTGGCATTTCTGGGAGAGATTCTGCAACGACTTGCGCTCAACCCTTGAGCTTATTTCACCGCCGGTAAAGCTTTGCTTTGAAATATATCCTTTAACTAACGATAAAAACTGACCCTTTTGTGCGCGAGGAACGAGTATGATAATTGCCCGTCGCGGAGAATTATACGGGCGGAGCCGGGATAAATCATAGGCATTTGCATGGCCGTGTTTCGATGCAGCGTGGCGCGCTACCTGAACGGATGTATCTGATCTTGAGCGAGTCGGACACACGTCAGTTTACGGGAGTGGATTTACGGCAACGCGCGATCCCGTATCGTTCCAGCTCCTGTTAATTACGCGTCGATCGATCCCCGCGAGCGGCAAGGCCGGATACACGGCCCGGCGAGCGGCAGCCGAGCGCTCCGGAAGATCGAGCAGAGGAATTCCGCCCGGAAGAAATCTAAAAGGCGACCATCGCGCGGTCAATTGGCCGCGATAAGGAACGGATCGGAGATAGCATCGCGCTATAAACTATTTACGAGCTTCTTTCGGGAATTAATCTCCGAGAGGGACGATCCAACTTCCCATGCACTTCCGCACCCGTGTAATTCGAATCAATTTCTTTCCCTCGGATTTAAAGCCTCCCTTTCGCCGGCTCTCGCCGCTGAAATAGCGCGTTTATTGGAACGTCGCCCTCCCTCCTCGTCGCTGTCAAACTCGTTTCGTCGACGCTCCGTTACATCATCGAATACCCCGGGCAAACTTATTCTATCTCCTCGGACGCGACAAACTTCTTTGCCCGTCCGCTGAACCCGCTTACACGGTTAAACTTCCCCCGATCCGCTCCGGAGCCGTTACGGTATTACTCGATCGCAGTAAATCACGAATTTCTACGATAATCTCGCGGCGATCTCGCCCGATACAATAATTTCCCGGTGAAATACACGAAACCGTAATGTGTAACAGCGATATGGTGTGCCGGGGACGTGGTCGATGGAAGCAAAACAAGGGTAACAAACGAGTGACGAGATCCGGGATTAATATCCGGCGGCGCAAGGTTTAATAATCTTCGCCGCCCTATGTTTTCACTTCGAAAATGCAGCGCGCGGATGCGAGGAGCTTGGCAACTCGCGACTCAGAACGTCGCACCCTTTGGAAACTGGCAATTTCGAGATCATGAATACCATCCCCCAAAAGTGCCCGGAGCGGAAACTCGAGGAGGAGGGTGGGTCCTGGACACGACCGCAAGTTCATCCCCCCGTAAAGGATCCATTAAAATCTATGGGGGGTGTGTGCTTTAGCCTGGACGTGGGAGGAGGGGTGGAGCATCGCCGCCGGTGCACGTCCACGCGCGGTAAAATCGATGCACCCCGTAACGGATTGTTTTCGCGGCAAAGCTGACAAGTAGTCGGCAGATCAAAGGGTAAACCCGGCGGAAAGAAGTGTTTGGTTTCACGCGAGCGGTATGTACTTCGTTACAGGGGCGGCTTCGCCGCTGAATTCCTCGACCGAGATTACAAGATTACGCTGCTCCCGGCTCGCCGGTTGCTTATAAGGAAAAACTGGCAAAGCGCGTAAAGTTTCACGGGGGGGGGGGGGGAGTAACGGGCGGAGCGGAGGTGTACCGTGGCGCAAAAAGCATTCAATTTCACCGACATTAGGAGAACGACGATTTAGTTGCAGCGTCTCGGGGCTAATGCGAAATAAATGAAAGACAGAGGGACGGGTTGCTCGAGCTTTGCCCCGCGATTGCCTCGCAACCCCTGCAAATGAAATTACGAAGTAGCGATGGATTCGAAACGCTGCGAGCGCTGCTCGAAATTAAATAGATCTTGAAAGTTTTTAATTAAAGTTCCTCGAGACGCCGCGTTGAAAGCACCGGCATCGAAATCAACGGGAATAACGTTGGAGCTTAAGAGACAGATTTATTGGTCGGGTGATCCGAGGAAGTCGCTCGCGCCCGAGAGAGCCGAATATACCCATTGCTACCCCCGCGGAGGATCGCGGCTAACGTTTCCACCCCCTGGGGACGGGAGCCCGCGGCGGCGGCACCTCGAGCAGGTGCTCCACCTGCCGTTGTTCTCGCTCTGTTTCCCTCTGTTTCTGAAGTGTTCCCAATGACGCGACCCGAATACCGGAAATAGTGGAGGATGAGAGGTTTGGTGGGCGGTGGATGGCGGGCGGCGTTAGCCCGGCCAGGAGAGGGCGAGCGGAGCTGCAGAGGTCGGAGGTGGCTTAATTGGCCGGTAATTGCCACTGTCTGCGCCACGACGACAATAGGACGCGAAGATTGGAACTTTACCAAATGACATAGACGCGGCTGGAATACGTTAATGATAATCTAGTAATAGGTCGATCTCGCGGGGACGAGATCGCTCCCCGTGGCGTCTTCTTTGCGCGGCTCCCTCCCGTAATCAACTGTCGCGCGCAACGAGCTTTCTATTTTGCCTTGTTTTCGAGCTACATGTGTACATTGTAGATCCACAGGGATCGAGAAGTATTCGCCTATTTCTCGAAAGCAGGATGAACGCTTTTATGGGGTCTCCCTACTTTCACGGCCTGAAAAGGAGCGCGATCTTTGGGATTTTTTTAAAAGGGATCCCTCAAATTATATTAATTGAAAACTTTATACCCATATTTGTACAAATTTAGACAACATTTAAAAAAAAAATCAATTTTAGAAAACGATACCTGAAACTTTAGAATCATAATCGTAGTTCTCTTTAGCTGAGAAATTTGCCTAAAATTTTAAGCCTAAATTGTGTCTAAAATTGCCTGTAGCAAAAAAGTTGTTAATGCATCGTAAAATTCGTATGTAGTTCTGGAGATAATCTATTATAGAAGATACTATTAACATTTCAAGTGAATCGAATAAAAATTGTTCAAGTTAAGCTGCTAGCTAATTTGAAAAAAAAATTATTCAGCTTCGATCCTCTGTTCGTATGTTTGTATAGTTCAAATCTGGCAACTCAAATTTCACACAATTGTCTTGAAACTTTGCAGGCGTGCGTGGTTTGGATGGCAATACAATATTTAAAAAAACTATTAAGCCCGAGAGGGTGAAAAAATTACCCAGTCATCAATAAATATAACCCATAACCGTAAATCCAAACGACTTGAAATCAGCCACTCGCGTCCTTTACGAAAACGACAAAAAGCCACTGCATTTGGGACGCTAGTCGCATCGCGATTACCGAAAATACGCAATTTATCGAGAAATGATCTGTCACGTATGTACTTATAGTAAATCTAAAGCTTAAACTAAAACCTCATCGAAATTGTAGTACAAGAGAATTATTTTTTTGTGACTGTAGCACTACAACGTTTAAGCAAACTGTTAAACTGTATACAGGTAACTGGCCACGTTTGCCCACTCTCAGATTTCATTTGCCCACCCTCCAGAATTTAAATAAAAAATAAAAACCGCGAAAAAATGGCTATATATGAAGCGATCGCGTTAAAGTTCGATTTTTCTGGAAAATATTATCAAAATCGTTCTTTCAACGATGCAGTCCGTTAGTTTAGATGTAGAAGAGATTTGCCCATGCATTAATTTCGTATGCCCACCCTCCAGAATCGGATTATTAATAAAGATAGCCAAGAAGTGCGTTACCCGTTGAACCGAATACCTTTCCGTTCGTTTTTTTTCCGAATGAATTATCAAAATCAATTGTACTTACCGTACAGGTTGAAGGTGTTTGGTGACATGTTATCCAAGAAATGTTGCACACACTTCTTTCTCACTTTATTCGAACGACACTTCAATTTGTATCGCTCATCGAATACTTCACACTTTTCACACATCTGCAGCATGTGCAGAATAACACCAGAGTGGTTTTCTAGTCCTTTTTCACTAATTACCGCAATGATATCGCACAACGGAAAATAATATAATCTCACAGTTACTTCACAAACCGTAAATGAACGCACGGTCTTGCAAGAGTTGCGTCCGAACTCTGTAGACCGACTGACTTTCGTGCGTCGTTGGAAGGAATTCGAGGGTATCGCAGACATCTGTTTACGTTTCGGCACGTTCGATGACGACACGCAGCGCTGATATCCTAAAGGGTCGGGCGCCGAGTGCCACTGTCGAAACGTAAACATATGTCTGCGATACTCTCGAATTCTTTCCAACGACGCACTTCTTGGCTATCTTTATTAATAATTCGATTCTGGAGGGTGGACATATGAAATTAATGCATGGGCAAATCTCTTCTATATCTATACTAACGGACTGCATCGTTGAAAGAACGATTTTGATAATATTTTCCAAAAAAATCGAACTTTAACACGATCGCTTCAACGGGTACCGCACTTCTTGGCTATATTTATTAATAATTCGATTCTGGAGGGTGGGCATACGAAATTAATGCATGGGCAAATCTCTTCTACATCTGGACAAACGATATGCATTGTTAAACAAACGGTTTCATCGTTTAATTAATTAAAAATCGAACTTATACTTGGTCGTCTCAACGGGTACCGCACTTCTTGACTATCTTTATTAATAATTCGATTCTGGAGGGTGGGCATACGAAATTAATGTATGGGAAAATCTCATCTACATCTAAACTAACGGACTGCATCGTTGAAAGAACGATTTTGATAATATTTTCCACGCTCTTTTTATTTTGAAGATAGAGCCGTCGGAACAACTTACCCCCGGAACTTTTAGCCCCGGTCTCCCCTAGTATAGAAATAATTTTGAACTCCATAGTATCATAAAAAAAGATCGTCTACTTTGGAGCTGTTTTGAGCGTCACGGGGTGGCGCAACCTTTTAATACACCTTCGGACCGTCGATTCATTCGATCGTCCAGGTGAGCTCCCTCCGCGAGAGTCGCGAGAATTTATGGGGCTGAAGAATCGGGACGGGTAATTGCGTCACGCGTCGATGCGACCCGTAAATTCTCGGGCTAAGCGAACCCTTTCGGCGTCCAGAATAACTGGGTCACGGGGAACGAATGCCCGAAGCGGCCCACCCCGAAAATTTCCCAGAAACTTTCCACGCGCCTCGTAAATCTTCCACGAAGGGGCTGCAAGTCGTTAAAACGCTGGCGCGAAACAAAGAGAGGGACTCCCCGTTGATGACACTAGTTTCCATGCGAACGACGCGTCGGTATCGACTAGCGGCGATACTTTTTCCCCGATTCGTCCATCCCCTCGCAGGCCTCTCTATCCTTTCATCCCCGTCACGCCCGGCAAGCTTGCTATTTCGATAAACGTGTTCCGCACCTCGCGAGACCGAGTGGCTTCCGTGGAGCAACAGCATTGAATTTAGCGCACGCGACAAGTCGTTCAAAGGGGAAAACGTGTGAAACACTGGTAACGAGGTTGTGCAGCGATCCCGCGACGATTAAAGAACGTACAGGTACGAAGCAGCAGCAGCTCCTAGGGACGCGTTGCAAGTTACCTATACAGGAATTTCGGTCACGTTTCACGACCGCTTGAGCGAATGAGGAACGCAATCGCCCTTCGCCATCGCGCGCCCTTTCGCTCTTTTTTACCCTCCACCTTTGAATCCCAGTAACCAACGAATCAAATATTTCTCTCTCTCTGCGATATCAACGTACGAGTCTTCTTTGATCTTGTTTCGTACATGTTCGGCTGCATTGGAAATACGGGGACCCAATGAACCGAAAAGAGACATTACCCGCGCTGCCACGGGGAACGATACTTTGCCGCGTATTCCATATTCCGTCGGGGCCCAAGACGGAATACCTAACGACCCCGTCGGGTTTTCGCGCGGGGACGGGAGGAAAGGTTGGCGTGCGAAATCACGCGAACCTCCGCTAACGTAATCCGCGTGCCGTCTCTCCCCCGCGTACAGGATTGCTCTGCCCGGGGATCCTCGAACGTGTTTGCCAGCGATTCTGCGTTGAGTATAATCGATGGCAGGGGCCACAGGCGAGTTGTGAGTTTAGCGAGGCACGAGGAAAGGCGCTCGCGAGTGGACACGGCAAACAGAAAATCAGAAGAACAATCGAACCCTGCAAACAAACTTCCTTCGTTCGCTGTGAAACTCGCGAGACGAATTCTACAAATTGTCCGGCGAAGAAGGGAGCAGTGGAATTTCCAGTGAGTCGGAAGGAGGCTTTAAACAAAAAAAAAGAACGACCAGTGGTGCAGCGAGCTAGGGACACGGAATATTACACCGGAGAACGTACGGTCGATTAGGCCGCGTTAAATTGTGAATAACGGGCGATCGCCCTTACGATTTCCCTGCGGCGGAAAATCGGGGTGCACGCCTCGTGCGCCATCGCTTGTTTCACGCTAAGGCCACGATAATGAAACGGCACGCGGGTCGTAAACAAAATATCTACGTGGCCACGCCGCGGAGGAACACTCGATTAAACGCTACACCTTCGCCTAAACGAAGCACAGCGACCAAAGTCTCCAATCTGCGAAACAGTCTACATACTATAGAGCGAGGCACCCAATCTCACGACTTCGAATTACTCGTTAAGTACTATTGCGAGATGAGAAGAAACAAGACTACCCCCAACTGAAATGTCACACGGGCAAGGGGATTCGCCCACTCGCTCCACCTTATCCCCTCCAAGCAGAAATTAAATTTACGGATCTCTATATTTTACAAACCATTTGCTATTGTTTCTTTACACCGTTGTAAATATGTACGTAATTAATGTAAGGGTTAGTATTTAGGCGGTACGAATGCGTGCGCGTGTATTGGTGTGAATGTGAATATTATCTACAGCCCATGAGTGAGGAAAAAAAAAAATCCCTCCCGGTTTTATTAGACAGCTGTCTTTCCTTTTTTCCGGAACATAGTACCTAAGGGTGTTACTTGTCTCCCGTCGCATTCGGGAAAGCGCTTAGAATAGAAAACATATTATAAGTATACCACGAAAATTTGGTATTAGTAGGTTGTGAGCGTCGCCGAAGCGATCTGGCAACCTAGCGGACATATGTACAAGCGGCAGACTATTCACTACAGTGAACGATGTGATATTTACTCATTGTAATTTTTTCTTAAATAATTATTAAAAAAAAAAATCCCCTCTAAGAAGTCCTACTTTTCGGTTCTTAGCGGCTGTCTATATCCGCGGATTGTTGCGATTGATTTTGATCGCGTTCTTCGTCACGGGACGAACTGTGTTGGAGTGGATACGTTGACGCGAGCGGGCGATTCCCCTTGCCGCTGTGATATTTCAGCTTTTTGGTAGCCTTGTTTCTTCTCATCTCGCAATAGTACTTGCCCAGTGAAAAATAAATTACATGGTGTCAAAAATCAGCAATAGTTCGTTTCTATCTATCTTACACTTTTATCGAGAAATAAAGCTTGCGCAGAAAGTAAACGAGGAATTTGAAGTCCACGAGTTAGGTGCTTCACCCCTGCATACTAGGTACCTACGTAAATATAGAACTCTCTCTTCATCGTCACGCTTATCCGCGGCAGGGCTTAAAAGCAGCTAAGCCACCTTCGTGTACGTTACTCTTATTTTCCTGTAATAAAGACCTTTTATTCTTATTAATACTCGCTCTAGAAAATCCCCAGTCTTGCCCGGCATTCTGCATGCATCCTATAACCACCCTGCATCCCGAGGTAAACGCGACGAGGCACGAACTGACATTTCGTCGATACGCCGTCGCCGGTGGTAAAATAACAGGGCGCGGTGAAAATGCCGCGAGGCCGTAAGCCTTTACTCGCCGCTATGATCCGCGTCCCTTTCGCCGTGCGCGCCTGGACGAGCCGGAAGTTCGCGCTCGTAGATCCGCGGCAGCCTTCGAGCGGCTCAACCCCGCGCTATCACCCGCCCCAACCCATCAATTCTCCCGCTCGATTGATTTCGGCATGTAGGTCGTACGTGATACTCCATCTGCCCCGACCATTATCGCGCCAGGGCTCTCTCTCTTTCTCCCACGCGTTTCTTCCCGCGAACGACTTCCTCCTCGCGGAATTACCCGGCGCCGCACCGAACCGAGGATTAAAAAATCTCGGCAGCAAAGCCGAGCTCGGAGCGAGCGGAAAGTCAGGGAAGAAGGTGGTTCCAGTAACTTTTCCTTCTCGCTCCTTCATTTAAAAGAACGAAATTCGTCATTGGTTGCTTTAAACGCGATTGGTATAGAGTTGGAGGAGTGACTGGCCAATGTAAATGCAGAAGACAGTTGTAGAATTACCGAGGTAATTAATCTTTGTCAGAAGAAGAGAACGGTTAATAAGTAACCGGGGTCCGTTGTTAGAAATCTTCTTGGCCCCTGTCGATAAATGTTCCCAGTCGTGGCAGCGCGCTCTCCGTTTCCTCCCCACGATCGCTACGCTCCTTTCCGCTCGCGAAATTGCGCGCGGATGTCGAGCAGTAAGCAGGATTAAAGGACAAGGAACGGAAAAGTGGAAAATGCGGGGCGAAGGGGCGAGGGAGACGTAATGAAATAAGCCGTAGTCGATCGGCGCAGTCGTGTCTCGAGCCTTAAAGCAATTAGTTGCCGCGTGGAAAGGTAGCTATAGGTGCAGACCGAAGCCGGGACGTCGAACGGTGAGCGCAGCTCGAGGAACAGAAAAATCCGACGTTTCCTCGGATTTATTAACGCCATAAGGGACGCTGTTCCGCCAGGGGTACGTCGCGAAAATGTTTCTCACCCTGGGCTTCTCCCTCCCTCCGGCACCCCGTATCGTAGAATCTCGTCTCGCCGATAGCAACAAAGCGCCATCGACCGCCGACGGGGAAAAAGGAAGGAAGCGGTTTCGGGTGGAACGATAACGAAATAAGCTTTTTCCTATCGCAACAGCTGCCCGTCGAAGCAATTAACCTTTGAACCGACCGAGGCTTGCGAAAATTTATTATCAGGAACGTCGATAATTTCGGAGCCGCGCCGCCTCGTCGACGGATCGTTTCCTCGCCGGACTCCAGCAGCGTTTAGCTTCCTTCCGAGCCGGATCCGAAGAAGTCGACGAGCGAGGCCGCGGTGTAACACGAGGAACCGGTGAAGGAGCGCAATAACGAAGCAACCTCTCGTCGATAGCGGCTGGGACGTGCACAGCCTGGAGCAATTAGCCTCTGACACGGAAACGCGACAGGGGAAAAAGGAAGGCGCGAGGAAGGCTTCGGAAAACCGTGGTAAAAAGGAAGATCACCGGAGCAAGTGCGACGCGGCGGGTCCCTTTGTGCGCCACGCGGCCTGTGCTTAACGGAAACCCTTCGATATTCCCCTGAAGAATTTTCCTAAGATCCTTGGGAAACGACCCGCGAAGAATAAGCCAGCGGATTCCTGGCCATTAACGGTGTCGCGGAGCACTTTAGCTGTTGATTGCGTTCCGCCCGAGATCGCAGTAACAAGTTTACGACGCTGCAGTAGAACAAGCCAGCGTTAGTCAGACAGAGCGTACAAGTGTACTTCGAGACGTGTCCATTCGCAGCGCTGTTGCACGGCTGTCGAGCAATTACATAATTCGCTCGCCAAGGATTCCATCGGCGTCTAGGTCGATCCGCCTTCCAATCCGTGCCGTGAAATCTCTTTCCCCCCCGCCGACTTGTACGCGTGTCGAACGTAATACGGCTCGCTGAACCGATAAAAATAATTAGATTGTGCGCGAGCGCGGGGGTTTAAATTAATTTTATCGCTTTAATGAGCTCGCTTTTCCAGGCTCGAACCACTCGCAGCTGTTCTCGGTGGAAGGGTGGTAGGGCGGAGGTGGTGTCGACGCCGCCAGGGGAAAACGGGGCTCGACTTTTTTCCAATTAATAACGGGGCAGGAACCGTCCGCCAAGTAACTAGTTTTCCGCCTCGCTCGTAATACGCTCGCGGAAGATTCGGCCGCGTCCACACCGAGGTCCCGTTCTGTGTCCAACGAAAGGCAGACGAGGAAACCCCATGAATTTCGCATGGATTTCCATCGGATTTTCTAGCTGCATTATTATTCCAAACGTTCGCTGCTCCCAACTGTTCCTCGGATGAGGTTTCCCTTGACGAATGAAAGAATACTCCGGCAGGCAGGGTAATCGTTAGAAGGTTATCCGGTTCCACGGTGGATCGTCCGAGGGAAACGTCTCCGCGAACGGATGGGAGAGTAGATCGTTCAGCCGAGGAGCTTCGCGACGAGGCGAAGTCTGTTCCGAGAGCCGGGTAGCTTGGACTTTGCCGTGTCACGTTGCCAAACGATTGCGGTCCGCCGTTTGATCGTGGGCGTTTCGCGGTCGCGAGCAAGCCTCCCGCAAAACAAATCCGTTAACCCCGTCAATTACCGCGGTATGCCTAGTTACGGGCAGCTGAATCTGCGGCAGGTTTATTTGCAACGACTGCCCACGTGGCCCCTTCCCAGAGGCGGCAACCAGGGAAGAGACGCCGGCAGGAGAAAAAAATCTCCCGTGGCCAGTTTAATGGCGCGCGCGGCTCGTTACGTGCCCCGTCCTAAGTACATTACCAGCTTTTCCGGTAATTAAGTTAGTCGTCGCTGGGTCGAGGCATTAATTTCCGCGCAAGTTAATGCCGCTCTCGCGCTCGCCTGGTCACCGTATCGATACACGCGCACGTGTAACCAGGAGCAAGCTTTCAAAACTCCTTCGGAAAAAGTCCCGGTCTTCAGTGGATACAAACGAGCTTCAGCGTGGGCCAGACAATTGGCACGTCAGACAGGTATTCAGGATGCCAGGTTAAACAGTGTTTCCAACACGATCGATCATCCTGTCGATCGTCTCGGACGGCGCAGCGAAAGGCTTCTCTCCCCCCCGTGAGTAGTATGCACACTGTCGGCAGACAGGATTGCTCGGGCAAAGCGTTTAGCGGGCGTATCAGTAGTCTCGGCCCGGCTCTGAACGGACGACGCTGATGGACCGTAATCGGACAGCGGCGGAGGATGTATCCGAATCAGTTGGCATCGCTCGCGGCGCGGCGCGTCAAACTGTTGCGCGTGGCGATCGCGATTGGACAGAAGCTGGTTTCTGTTTAGGGAGCGCGTGACGACGCCTCGCATTGTCGATTAGTCGGGGGATCCATCCCGAGCGGGGCACGACCGTAACTCGGCTTCTCATCGATCGAGACCGGGGGCGGGGCGCAGCCAGTCCAAGTGCTGCCGATAAACGATCGAGTTCTAATTGAGGACAGAGACCGAGCTTAATGCTCCGTGAAATTTCGATCCGCAGTTCCGCGACACCGACGAAATTAATCCAGCGAACGGAGAGCCTTAGAAAGCCGAGTTCCCGCAAGCGACTCGCGAGGAGCGAAGCTCGCGCGTGCACGCGGCGTACAGAGCAATTATGTCCGCGCGACACGCACAGCTTGGAAAGCCAGGAGGACAAAGGCCGGCCGGTTCAACAAACGAGCCTCAAAGCGTCGAATTTAATGCGACAGATAATATCGCCTCGACGAGGGGGAGGAAGTATTGTTCGTTTTCAGCGCGGCTAATGAGCCCCCAAACGAGCCACGTCCGCGATAACTGACTGCCTCCGATCGCTCTGCTCTTCGGGGGCGTATGCCGCGATCTCTTTAATAACCGTCCGTGCGGAAACCGCCATTATGACGAGGCGGAGCGGGCCGAAATTCGCGGGGAAAATAATCTCCGCTGGGAAAACTACAACGCCCTTCGCGTCCGTCGCGTGCGTGCTCCTCGGGATTAAACGTTGCGAACGTGAAAGAGAACTCGACAGCCGCGGAAAATTATTTCGCGCGTTAGGGAGGAAAAGGGCGGGAGGAAAAGTCGACGCACGACTGGAAATTTCATTGGAAACACACTGCGTTTTGTAGGTACATCCGTGGCCACACACGACCGCGAAAACCTTTCCACCTTCACCTCTCCTACCTACCATTTCCTTCCTTCCTTCCTTCCTTCCTTCCTTCCTTCCTTCCTTCCTTCCTTCCTTCCTTCCTTCCTTCCTTCCTTCCTTCCTCCCTTCCTCCCTTCCTTCCTTCTACCACCCTTTCTCCGACTTCCTCCGAGGCTGGAGCAACGCTCGCGAGAGCGAGGAGCGTCGTCGACAGACTTTTCCGCGCGGCACTTACGATCGCCGGCTGCAAACAACGACCGCCAGCGTTAATGGATGTGCCCCGATAATTGAAACGTTTCATCGATCCGGCGTTCGCTTTTTTCGCGACCCTTTTTGAGCGAGAATGCCGCAGAGGTGGCGATGGAACCTGGGAACGCGATCCGACTGAAATCTCTGCTTATCGAGCAGCGATATTTCATCGATGGAATAAAGTCCCACGCGCACTGCGAAACCTGTTAAGAGCCCCCTGAAGAATGTCTAGTAATGCTGATCCTAAAGGCAATGACAGTTTCGTCGCAGCAAGGATCAACGACCTTAAAATGCCCGGGGATATTGTTCGAGAATTTCTTAGAACGGCCATTCAGCGAGGGAGAAAGCATTTTCAATTGCCCTCGCCCGGCCTTCTTCGATTCTTACCCCCCGCTGTCTGCCTACCCCTCTCCTCAATATGCGATATCTATATTCTTGTAAGAGGATCCAGCCGGTCTCTCTGACTAATTTCTTATAAATGGTTTCCACTCGGCCGGCTGCTGGCAATTAAGGCGTCCTTTGTCTTAAGAACGCCTACCCACGGCCATCCAGCAAGGCGGGACGAGAAGTCCGGCACACCGTCGCTACAAGGTGGCCCAGAAATATATGAACGTACTTTGTACGCGGGCAGTCTCGAAAAATATACTTGGCAAACAGCGCGCGACCTGCTTCTTTCACCAGCGTAATTGCAATTTGTATTGTTTGGCCAAGCTCCAGCTGCTCCAGCAGGCATTATTTTCAGCCCGAGCACGAAAAAAAGGGTGAAGGTGAACGTTAATAAAAAATGAACAACAAACGCGCGGGGAAGATCTTCTATTCGAAGACGAAACATTTCGGACGATCGTGGGACGTCGTTCTTGCGGAAAAGTCGAAAGAGAGCAAAGAGATCGTCCTTAAGGATGAATTTCAGTGACAATCTTATTAGATAAAAGTTAATCAATTTCCAGGATATTAGGGTAAAGCAACCCCTAATTGACCGCATACCAGTGAATGACCATTAGGCAATGAAATGTCAATTATAAATTTAAATATTATTATATGTATGTAAATGGAGTGTAGTTGCACTTTTAATACCCTATATTTTTAGTTACGCGTATTAAGCAAATGTCCCAATTAATGCCGGCGTCTCTATTACTGCTACTTCATTTAATTTACTTAATAAACACGCAACGTATAAAGAATAGTGTAAAAAAGAATTTATCATAAAATTGGGACTGTTCTTTTTATTATTATAGTGCATTCTTTATACGTCTATTTTTTATACATTACGTTTCTTTTTAAGTGAAATAAATAAAGTGGCAGTAATAGGAGCACTGGCAGTAAATGGGACATCTACCCTATATAAATCTTTAAAAGAATTTTAATAACTGAAAAAATGCAATATAAAAAAATATTACTTGAGAAAGGGGAAATGGAGGGGTTGCAATATAAAATCTTACGAAATTTCATATTGGGAGAGAGAGGGGATATGAAATGGCCAAAGTTACCCTTACGTAATTTAAGGACAGCCCCAAAGTGCGAAGAGTGATGCAGTGTGCTCCTTCTACGATTTTGTTGATTTGGCAAACGAAGGCCCTGGAATGGTCACCATAGACGCACAGAAGATCCATGGTCCATGGGCAAGCTGACGTTCAATTACCTTTGAGCGTTCGTAAACAGTTTAAACGGCCGCGGTACCTACACGTTCTTCTACCCTGTTCGCGTTCTACCCTGTAGAGACGTGCGCCGTTGAAACATTTAAGCAGGTACAACAGATTATGCTCGCGGGTATACCGCGGAGGCCGATGCTTCAAAGTGCGTGTCCTCCATAATTCACTCGGCTGGGGCTTGAATTACGCGTACTTGCCGGGGCATTCTTAGAGAACAATGGGCCAGACCGCCCCCCGGGCAAGCGGTATTACGCGATCCACCGAAACACTTAATGGATCTCAATTCGCCGCGGGAAGGACGCTTAAATACCCTCATTGTCGCGAAACATTGTCGTCGAGGGTGATCAAACTCCGCGCTTAGACGACGACAACAACGGCGATTCGCTTTTGATATCTCCAACAAAGAGTCCGAGCAACTCGCGGCTAGCTCCATTGCCATCGGCTCGAGTGACGACCGAGTTGGCTTTCCTAGTCGTTTAACCGGGGCTGCGCTGAAGTTTTGTATCGATGGGAGAAGAAGATACTAGACTATTAGACAGTAGAAGATTCTATACACTTAGGGGAAAGTGTGGCAAAACCGGCTGCCTAATATATTTTCCCAGCTAGCAAAAAGTCAGATGGGAAAATAAACTTTGGACGCCGCTAGAAATCTTAATTGAGAAAGAAGTCCTTCTTTGAAAAAACTAATTCGGCTCACAGGAAAAGAAGATTTCTACGGAAGTGTCTAAGTACCCGGTAAAATATAATGTACCTAATTATAAAACTTTTTTTGCTGTTATTTCAGAAGTAATAAAGAAAGTTATTTTTAACAAATATTATCTTGCACATAAATTTATTTTAATTTATCTAGTAAAAAAAATTCAGAAATAAAGGTCTCGTCGCAACCCAATACTGGGACTTATTGTTGGATAAATAAACTTACAAGGGAAGATCCCGAATCCGAAAATTCAAAAAATTCTGAAATTTTGTGAATATGTAGGGGATTTCCTCCTGATTACAACGCAATTTTCGTTTGCTGCCCAAATTCACTCGAAGGGGGTGAAATTAACCCCCGAAAATTCGGCTATTTTCCGATTTCGTGCTATAACTCGCGAAATGTAAGAGATAAAAAAAAGTTTCAAATCAAAAATCACTTCTTTTAATTAGATCTATCATTTGGTAAAAAAAAAATATTTTACAGTTCACGAGTTATAACAGAAAATCGGAAAATAACCGAATTTCCATGGGTCAATTACACCCCTTTAAAGTGAATTTGGGCAGCAAACAAAAATTGCGTTGTAATCAGGGTGAAATTCCCTACACATCCACGATGTTTCAGAATTTTTTGAATTTCCGGGTTCGGGATGTTCCCTTATTAGAGCCTTCGTTAGAAATAAAAAAACTATTTATTATATAAACTTGTATGATAGATACTATAAGGTACTTTATAATGTGCTCTCTTAACGCTCTCTGGACAAGACTTTATTTCTAACACTTATCAACTCGAAATTATTTAAGCATCTCTGTATGAAAAACTGCGACGGTCTTTGCTCGGCGATTGATCTCATACCGCCGTGAGGTGCAAATGCTACCCGATCTGATCCGCGTAGCCGGTTGTACCCCACTTTCCCCTATGTTACTAATGGAAGATTCTAGAGGGAGCGAACGCGTACCGCGGAGGAGCACCTGCTATTCGGAATGCAGGACGAGTGGTTCGACGTCCGCGAAGAATTATTCGATTGGCCGACAAGTAGTAGCTTTCGCAGCGCCCTGGGGAGGGGCAAGACGAATCGCGGGGCGGGTTTAATTCCACCAGCCGTCGCTAGGGCGGGGGATGGTAAATTGGATTTTTTTTTTCACGCTGTCCCTTTAATAAACGTTACGCCGGCTACGTAACGAACGTACACGGCCGGGAAGCGGAAGGATGCCCGATCGTCTGAATTGCAGGCGCATGGAGATGCTCGAATTACTCGTGTTCCGGCTGGCGCTGAATAACAATCGCCTCCGGCCGCCCCGTAAAATCCGCTTCATTTAATTTGCCACTGCAAAGTGCTTCGAATTTACTCAATTTCCGGCGCGGAGACGCAGCGATCGAACCCTTGCTCGCAGGGGTCGCGAGCGCGTAAGCTCTCCCCGCTCGGAATTAAAATTTACAGGGGGAGCGTCGCTCCTCCGTTTGCGCGCGCTCCTCCTAGACGGATCATCTCGAAACTTCGTTGCAAGTTTTGAGATTTCACCGGAGCACCGAGGGAGCTCGTCTGAAGTCGCTCCTTTAACCCCTTCCGCGATACCCATCCATAAAATATCTCTGGCTCAACCGCGTGCATTCAATTATGCGATCGCTAGGGGCACCTAACCAGCAATTGCAATTACTTATCGCATCCTTGCGAAGAAAGGTCTCTTCAACCACTTCAAGCAAAGCAGCAACCCAGCCTGTACACCCAGCAGGTGTAGAAACAGACGGCCCGCGCACGGGAGACGCTGAAAAGCTCGCGGAACGAGCGGACAATCGGGACCGTGAGCGTTCCATAAGCTACACAGACAGGCGCGAGTATACCGCGGGCCGTCTTGCCGGCAGAAAGAGTTGCAAGTGCCGCGCGCGGCGCAATTAACGTCGAAAGAATTGCCACGGATCCCAGGCAGCGGGCAGAACGTCAGCCACTAACAAGACGCGGTGGCCAGGACACAATTGGACTTTGCCAGAATCGCCCGAGGAGGCCAGCAGCCTGGCTCAAAGAGAGAACCAGCTGGTTGGAGGCCTTTAGCCGCGTTCCTGGTCGCGTTCCCACAGGCCCCGGCGACCCCAACTATGAATTAGAGACGCGCACCGGCGCGAAAAGGCCTTCCCTTGAATTTTAATGGCAGAGTCTGCCGTTTCTCGCGCCTTTCCTTCACCGCCGGGCCAAACAAGTGGCCGATGTATTCATGGAGAATAAAGTTTCCGCCGAGAAACGAACTTTCCCCAGTCGTCTCGCGGCGACACCAACTCCGCCTCCCTTTTTCTCCGACTTCCTTTCCGCGCTTTTACCCGGCTCCTCGCGAATCCCCGCGATCCTGCCCCCCCCCCCCCCGTGCTCGGTATAATACGCAGGGTTACAAGAGTTACGCGGTCCCCGGACCGTTGCGGTGGGAGCTTGTCCACCCTGCAGCGACATTTTCTGCCCGCTTCGCGTCTGCAAGCTCGCCCGCTCTTCACCCTCTCGCGTCTCCTGCTCGCTGGCCAATTTTTGGTACAACCGCGAGCTCCCAGGCACCGCAGGCTGCCGGTCGATCCTGGGCAAGTCGAAAGTTCTTTTGGTATTTCCGCGGCAACCGCTCGCGAAGCCGTGCACGGCGGAGCCGGGATCAAAATTGCGCGGGGAATTTCGTGGAAATTACGCGTGAGCGTATCGCGTGCTCGGCGTTGTTCGCGGGGAAGTAATTAATTCCACGTCCCCGAGTCGTTTGTGTTGTTCTATGTCGCGGGAGCTTGTTGGCTCGGTGATATAAATACCGACAAGTTCGCACGCGTCCGTGTAAGGAGCGCCTCTGGAAGTCCGAGAGGATATTTCGTTCCAGGAGTCCGATAAACTATTGGAGGAGTTGCGACCCGCGAGCCTGCGGGGAATACGTAAAGCGCGGGCCAACAAAGTACCGTTCCCGTTGGAAGGTCAGCGAATTTAGTTTGTAATCTGCTTGAGAGTATTCCGGTAATCAATTGAGAGGCAGCAGGCGCGGGGCCCGAAGAGGAACGTATTGGCTCGGCGAAACTGTCGCCCGAGTCGCGATAAACTTGCCGGGACGGTGCACGTACCGAGGGAAAATTCGCGAGCTTCCGGGACACGCCGTTTTTACAGCGTCGTTCGACGGATCCCCGAGATATACCCGTGACCAAATTTCCACGGATTCTGCTCCCCGTCCCTCGACTTTCCGCCCGCGTTGCAGTACGTGGATGAAACCCGAGGCGCAAGGGCTACGTTATTATTCCTTTTTGCGGCCACGAAGAAACGGGGGAGCCTTCTTTGAAACTCGATGCTTCCCAAAACACAGACACCCGGATTCTGATGAATATGGAGATGAACCTCGTAGAAACACCTTCCACGCATCCAGGTTAATATTAGGTTGGTGCATATGAAATTGCCGTTTCGCGTTGGGAAGTGTAGAAACAGGCTTGGAAATTCCTACGTGATTCGAGAGCCGCGGAAAAAAACGGGCCTCGACTGGACACGAATCCGCGGTTCTTGCGGAACCTGTTCGTACTGGACAGCAGCCTTACCAACTCCACCGAAGCCGATAAACTATAGAAATATATGCCTATATATTTTTTTTTTTGGTAATTAATAATTGCAGACGGCACTGGAGAGTCGGGAAAGTCGAGGCATTAAAAAATTTGTTCAAAACGGTGGAGCTTGTAGCACCTAAACCATTGGTCTAAAATAAAAACAATGCCTGATTGATGAAGGGCATGAGACTCCCTTGTGGACATACCATTAAAAATGAAAACTTACAATTTTTTAGAAAATAATGACATTTGAAGTTTGAAATTACTTTCTCCCTATGTTTTTCGTCCTCCCAACGCTTTTAAAAATCACAAATTTTCAAAAATTTAAAATCTTAATGGTTTCTCCACTACACAGAAGCATATTCTTCAAAATAAAAGAAGTTTCAGTCGAATCCGATAATAACTTTTCAAGATACTGGTTCCACCGATTTTAAGAACACTGTTTCGAGAAAAAAACGCGGTAAGAGTTTCACCCACGCGTTCGCCGGTACTCAAGTGCCTATAACCCCGGGAATTTTTCGAATTTTACATAATTCTTTTCAGCGCGTATTCTTAAAAGGTTGAACATTCGAAAAATGAAATGAAAAACTCCCCTTAAAGGGCTTCCTAATCCGACAATAATAATCTTCACTTTTTTACCAACTTCGTTTATTTTATATTGTTGAGTTTTTGTGGTAGGGTATCTCTCTTCAATCGTTACTGTACCCCCACCATAAACAATGGAACTTTTCCGCTATCCGCGATCAGCAATTTCATATGCACCGACCCGACACAATAGCCGGGCTACCTCCAAGCGAGCTCCGCGACTCTGTACCGCTCGCAGGATCATCGCCGTTGGCCGCGATTCCAGTCTGGAGCGCGCGAAAACATCGGGAATCAAATTACCCGTTCCATTATCGCGCTTACAGTTGCAGCCAGCCGGCAAGTGACGAGCGCTATTCATCGGGTAGCGAGATTGATTCAGTCGGGTTTGAACTTCTGCCTCGTAAACGGCAAACTAGTCGTAAGATAATCCGGGAGGAGAGCGCGGAAACCGCGACGCCATAAACATTCACGGACTCGGTTGCTCGCCCCGTACACGCGGGTGTGCACAGCGACCAGGCCACCCGGTCGACGTCGATACCTCGCCCCCGGTGCCCTGCCGCGCCGGATACTCTCTTGAATACGTCTTAATTAATTAACCGCGATGCGTGGCGCGAAATCCGCTGAATCTCGACGCAATTACGGGCCACTTTTCCCTCCCGGCTCGTAGCCGCCGAACTCTCAACGTTTTGCGACCGATTTGCCACGCCCCACCACCCGCCGACGGTTGTTCCCATTATCGCTGTGATTGATCGCGCTATCGCGTGTCGCTCGAATTGCCGCGCCTCGGCCAACCTCCAGCTATGATACCAATTACGTTTTTCACCGCGAGCCCCGGTTCGTGACTTTCCCGATAGGCGACGACCCCGCTTGCCGCTTCCCGAGGCACCTTCTCCGCAACAATCCCCAACCAAGTCAGATGCTGTTCTATAGATCGATTTCGGATCGTGCTCGAGGATAACGTACCACCCCAGGCCTCTGCAAAGAGTTGAACGACGGGTGCTTCGAGCGCCCGCGACAGCTGAGAATATTACACGAAGGTGGACCCTGGACGGTTCCGGAAAGCTACGGCCCGCGTCGGCCGTAAATTAAGAAGGAAACGAGGCCGGGCCACGGTTGCGACCGGCCGATAAACGCGAAATTACGATCGCGCGCGTACGAACGATCGGAACGGCGAGCGATCAGGGGCCGATTAAGCGATAGCGTCGGTCACGAAGGTAGGAATCGACGCGCCCCACCGCTAATTACGGATAAATATTGCTCGCGCCGCGCGGAATAATAAGGCCATGAAACCGGGCGGACGGTTTTGCCAAGGGACGGGCACACGCCCGGCTGCGCTCCGCGGCCGCTTTAATAACCGCGGGAATCTGCGATTCAATATCCCACGCACGGTTCGTTTAACCGGCGTGCACAAAGGCCGCGTTAATTATGGTAATTAACCTTTATTCCCGGCCGGAACACTCAAGAACGATATCGAGCGATTCGTAAGAATGGGCCGCGGGGGCGCGACGCAACTGTGGCTTACTGGCGAGCTAATTCAAAGGGGGAAACATTTGGACGAGCTCGCAGCGCGGATTACGCGGAGCCGCGCGCGCGCGGCGGCGGGGATGGTCGCCGGGACAGTTCGTTTGTCGGGATTATACGTCGTTCCGCAAACGCGAGCGAAACGAGACGCGGCCCAGTTAATAATTATTAGCCCCCCGCGAAACGAACGGACGGGACGCTGCCGATCGATCAAACGGCCGGCCTCGTTAATTGCGCGCCGATCCCGCCCATAATCCCCGGAAACGTAACAGGTAATTTTATCCCGCCGGAAGGTCCGATAAATAAATATTACGTAACGAGCTGTAAACTCGCGGCCGTTGCCGACGTCGCTGGGCCTCCGCGTCAAGATTAACAACGATAGGGATATTGCGGGGAAAAAATGCGCGGGGAGAGAGAGAGAGAGAGAGGGTGGTGGATAACGATCGTTGGTCACGCAACGCGAGTACGCTGGAATCATCCCCGACCACGACGCGTTTCCGCCCGCGGAAACGGGAAACTCGTTTCGGCGAGATTGCCGCGTTGTCGCGGGCAAATATCGCGCCGCCGAAATGCATAGATAACCGCGATTAACCGATCCCGATGGTCGGCACCCGCCGATTTCCCGCTAATTACCAATAAATATTTAACGTCTAGTCGGCCCGGCAGCCCCTCCCAATCTCGAGACTTTGCATGTCGAATTCCTGTGCAATGATGATCGTGTATTCGGTCTGATCAAGGCTTAGCAGCGTATGTATGCTGTAAAGCAGCCCCTACTCGATGAGACTTGTCGACTCCCGAGGCATGGCTGGAGACAGGTCTCTCTCTCTCTCTCTCTCTCTCTCTCCTTCTCTCCACCCTGTCAGCACGAGGCATGAGACCTCGTCTCGAGAAATACCTCAAGCCAAGTCTCATCGTGTAGGGCAGGCTTAACCCGGGAGTAGGCGCGTGTCGGTCTTTTCGACCGACGATTTCATATGTTTTGAAACATGATCCATAGCGTTCGACTGTTTACTTTTTCCGTGGAGCTATTCCTCTTTGAAGGAGTTTTTGACTTATTTATGTTGCGGAGCGACACTTACAAGGAGAGTATTTTAGGTGTCCGCCTCCGATCATTTTGATTTTTGGATATGTTATAGAGGACCGAAAAATAAGAAATACGTGTTTTTTTATTTTTCCCCGTTTTCATATTTGGGGGGTGAAAACTGCGTTCAAAGTTAGGGTTGCATCCGCTATCGAGAGAACCATTTCTTCCTCCAGAAAGGAGAGATGGTCCCAGTTATGGTTGGGCCAGATCCTTCACTTTCAAATTGCCCAGAACGATTAAAAAATTATTTCAAATCAAATCCAAATGACGACTGGCTAAAATAGTGATAGATGTAATAGTTGTGGCCGGAAAGAAAAACTAACTATGCTCAATAAAATAAAATAAATGATTGTTTGACTGTTTATTCCTCACAAATATTAAAATAAAGTTATTATTTATTTTATTCGTTCACGTTTGTATTCACTTGCTTTGCTACTCGCCAGTAGCCAGTTCACTTTTTGTTTGATGTGTTCTTTACTTGTTTAGCGTAAGCAAATAAAATTTCAACAAATATATAGTTGTAAATAATTTTGCTTTCTTTTTTGTCATTTTTTCATGAATGATTACGTGAGTGATCGCTCTCAAAGTCGCGGCCATCTCTCCTAGCACCTTAGGAGAAATGTCCAAAAGTCATGACTTCAGTTTCCAACCCTATTTTCCCAAATACCTATATTAAAGCAAATATCGACCACTTTTTCTGAATCAGCATAAAATTCTCAACTTATTAGGTTGATTCTGATAAAATAAATAATATACCTAAATGTTAGTTTTAATAGCCATTTTATATTAGGAACACCGACAGCCCCTAATTCACCCTATTACAGGCGTCAGGGTAACAAACGCTGCTAAATGTCTTTGGCTGCCCAGTGCCGATCCCAGTATCTCCATTCAGACAAAGAAAGATAGCGCTCTGGGGCGTTGATGTTCGACCCTGTCCTCTACGGAGTATCCAGCCGAAGGAATTGGGAAGGAAAGCAGCAGCTCGTAAAAATAATGCAGAATCCTAGCGAGCGGTTTACCGCGCCAGGTATGGCCCCTACTTTTCCATTCCCCGGAATGTATGCATGAGGGGGCTCAGGTGGCGCCAAGACATTCCGGCCTGGCTCGTGCATCGCCTCCGCTAAATTTATAATCCAATTCCTCGGCGGTGCTCCTCCTGACACGCCCGTCCGTTTAGATCCCCCCTAGAGCGACCTAATCGCGTCGCCGCGAGCCCGTCCCCGCATCGGAAACGTTGTTTCGCGGCCTCACTGTTTGCCGATCGTCCAAATTATGTTCCGGTCAGCCAATAATCCCTCACCCCCCGCACCCTGTCCCCTGTGAAACACCGGAGGGCACTGCATTTTCCACATAGGCCGTTGCGCCCGCACCGCCCTACAGCCATAATGTGCGGTCGCTTTATTGACAGAGACATTCCGATTATTACTGGCAGCAGGAGGGAAGCCTAGCCTCGGCTGCTCGTATTCTTGCCGTACGAGCTCGTAAATTCTTGTTCCTGGCGAAACCGCGACCCGTGTCCCCGTTCGATCGATCCTCCCCCTCCCCACGAGCCTTTTTCCACCCACCCATCGAATTACAAGTATCGCCGAAACTGAAACAACCGCTGCGCCAGCCTCGACGCGGAGCATCCGCTTATTCGTGTGCGATTACACGGCCCAATAAACCCGACGAGGGTGCCGGGCGGCGAGAGGAAACCGCGTCTTCGAGTGTACTCCTCGAGTATCGGCATCCAGATTCGTCGCCTTGCTTGGATCCCCGCGAATTCCTCCGAGCGTTCGTAAACCCGAAGAATTAATGGAGGAAGCAAGCGCGCGGCCACGTTCCGTCTGCGGCTGGAGAGCGGAGGACGAGAGGGGGCCGGGGACCGATCCTGCGATAAATGATTCGTCGCATTGCGATAATTCGCAGCGGGCGAGCGCTTTTAAACGCGGGTCAATATTGAGTCAGTCGGAATCGGCGTAACGCGCTGGCTGATTACTCTCGGGCAGCGCGGCGGTTTGGCACGGAATACCTGGCGGGTCCCGCCTATTTTGTACCCGTAATGTCTATTAAATATTAATCCTGGGAGCGCGCGGCTTCTCCGCCATCCTACGTCACCTACCGCGCAACACACACCCACCCACGCGGCCCCCTCACCTGCCCTAATGATCAGCGCCCCTCCGCAAATACGTAAGCGCGATGCAAACACCGACGACAACAATCAATCGGGATTAGCTGCATAATAATCGACGCGGACAATGCGGCGTCCCCGGCGAGGGTGAAGCTTCCCCCCTTTTTGCGCCCGCGGTGGAATTCCAGGAGCCTTTGTGGCTCGGCGAGCAGCCGGGATTGAACGTTTGGTTCGCGCTGCGACAACGAAGCCGCGGGAAAGGCGAACCGCGAAAATGCTGGGAGTGAAAGTCGAAGGAAGAATAATTCTTGGCGAATCGAAGGTAATGGAGTGAACCGTGGCGTTCTCCATGCGTCCGGGGAGAGTGCGCTTTCTCATTTGAAAGCTTCGCGCTGCACAGTGGCGCGGATTCGGGGCGTTAGTGACATTCGTGTATAACTTTTCGAGTATAAAAGATATCGGAATGAAACTTCCGCCAAAAAGCAAGGAAAAATTATTCCCTTCCAGCGATGTATAATTTTATATTTTACATTTATCTAATTTTTCTTTTCTCAATTTTTTTAATATCAGTTTTATAAGAACCATTAGTAATACAATAATAATCGCTGACAGTTTTAAACAGTAATAATTTGAAGTGTGGGTGTGCTGAAAGTATTTGTATTACTTTTTTAATACACCATGAACAGTAATTCTTCGTCGACGGTGTTAAATGCTGGAAAAAAGCAGAGAAGAAAAATGCCACTTTTAAAACGTCCAACTGTAGGTGTTCGCCCAAATTACAATTTTTATTAATATTTTAATTATTAATCATTTTTTAATATTTTTGTACAGTATTTATACAATATATGCACTAATACATGCTCTACCCATAAGAAGAAAATAAATAATTTTCAACCTCATAGTATCAGTAAAAAAAATTCGTTAAGTTTAGTGCTGTTTCGAGCGCCTCAGGGTGGCGTAACCCCTTAAGAGGTTACTCGTCATAAAGAAGGTGTACAAAATTTGTTTGCGATCAAAATTTGCAGAGTAATTGATTAATTCTTTAATAATAAATCAACCAATTCAAAAACTATTTAAGAAAGATATTTCAAGATGTTGAAATATCTTTAGAATGTCACTAACTACCCCAATCCGGACCGCTGTGCGCCGATGGAACGCGAGCGACCGGGTAAAGGGAAAGGTCGAATCTTTCGTGGGTTATAGAGGGAGGAAACCTCGAATCACGGGCAGTAATGGAGGACGCCGCGAAAATAAGATCCACGGTGCCACACCGCTGGAACATCCCCCTGCAACCCAGACTAACGATTATTAATAGTCCGGGCGACAAACGAGGGTGGCGAAGGGGACGGAGCGCGAGACAAGAGCGGGCAAGTTTCCTAGGAAATTGGAGCGCGCCGAAGAAAAACGAGGGGCCGCGACGTTTGCTTCCCAGAGAGGGACCAGGGGGTGGAAAGTTCGACGCAGGGTCATGAATGATTCAAACGGCGGCGAGATCGAATAAACGTAAAATACGTACAGCGTCTGCTTTTTTCCCTGTCTCTTAGCCCGTTCCCGAGGCACGCGATTTACGATTCGGTGAAACGTTACTTTACCGAAGAAAAATACCCGTCGCTCGTCAACCGCGTTGCTCGTACGCCGGGGCACGCGATTCTTCAAACAGTCCCGGTGATGCGTCGCGGAAAATCGAACGCGCAAGTTTCAAGGAAAAAGAGGGCCCGCTCGAATAACCTTGATAAGTTTATCGCGGCGTTCGGTGAACCCTCTGACGAGACCCTGTCAGCAAACGCGCTGGTACTTTGGGGGAGGAAACCGCCTGAAAATCGAGTTCAGCTACTCGCACGCGTCGCGAGTAGTAAAACAAGACGATGCTATAAGAGATCCCTTTATGGCATCGGCAACTGCTCCGGGAGATCGACTGAATTATCAACCAATTTTCCGACACGAATTGGAATTCGGAATTTACCAAAGACTGCAAGTTACTCGTCTCGGAATCCTCGCGCGTTTAGCAGGTACCTATCGGCAGAAATATTTGGAGAGAACTACCTGCGTGCGAAAAGTCTCTAGAAGTCGCGCGAGAGTTGTCGACGGAAGCTGGGAAATGACCTGGATTTTCAGCGTGGAAATCAGCGCGATACGGGGAAAGAAGCGGAAGAAATGGTGTTCGAAGTCTATTGGAGGGATTTCCACGCACGCCTTCGGGCGAATAGCGGGAGTAGTGTGAGCGGAGGGCGAGAATCGCGCGCGTTCCATGCTTCCGAGGCACGTGTGCAGATTTTACGGCACGTAACGACAAATTTTAGCGGCTTACGGGCAGAAATAGGTGAGAAAGGGCGGCGGAGCGAGGGTCGGGGTTGGAGCGGGGGTGGCGGAAAGGCGGCACGGAAGCGGCGCACAGCCGGCGTGTGCCCGCAGCCGTCGACTGATTTATCGACTAACCTCAGCAAACCGGAGTCGAGCTACGTAGGCTGCCGCGAGTGAATCCGATGGAAAAAGGAACAACGAGGAAATCCTTCCGCCAGCTAGCTCTCTTTTGCCAGCCAACTTCCGTCCCGACTTGATCTCGCGAATTCCACCCTCGAATCTGTTAAGCGGGAACAACCGTCCAAACCTTCCGTTCCATTCGGTTCGGTTCCGCTCGATACTAAAACCCATTAAAAGTGGCACGAGCAGCAACCTTGTTCCCTGTACTTTGTCGATCGGGGCGATACAGTGGACGTTCCGCGGGCTCGTTCAACCCCCGGGCTCCTGTTAAAGTTGAAACTGAATTCGGACGCGAGTCGCGGACAATTCCCGCTTCCATTACCTGTGTTTAATTTAAATGTTAGGCGAGACGGCTTATGACCACTTAATCGACGGAAACAAAGGCAACGGTGAGCACGGGTAACCGGAAATCGACGAAACGTCCTCCTCGCCGGCTCCGACCCGAAGGTCGAGACCTACCCCTCGGCGCTGTGCACGTCAGACCGGTGGAATCGATTCTTTTTGATCGCTAACTAATTTCGATTAACAGCGAAGAGGGGCGAGGCTGAGGGATGGAATAATTCGGGGTTCGATGGTACATAGAGTAAGTAGGGTAAACGCAGGTAATATGGAACCGCAGGTAATATGGAACTTCGGAAAATTTCGATGAAGAAATAACGAACTCTTCGGGCAATCGTGTGTACTAGATCCATAGACACAGTACTGACAATTGAGTATCAGTTGGGTATCCATCACTGAAAGAGAAACGTTTATATTTTTCGTGGGGTGTAAAGTTTTTGAAAAGTGCATCAAACAGTTAAATATTCTAGTGAAGTGTATGTTACAAAGTATTATTTTGGTATGATTTATCATTAAATATGTGTGTTCTTGATTATTCAACAATAGTTTACCAATCAAGTTACTTTCTTCTTAGTATAATTCTTAATCTCTTGTCGGAACAAATTCCCCTGCTTTTGACAAGCTTTTGAAATCAGATGTTCGATATTACCTGCCTTTACCCAACTTGTGTAGTCGAATCTGTCGAGGACACCCCCAAGGATGCGTGATGTTAAAAATTCAGAGCGTTCTGTCGACTGCGTCACGTTTACATACATACCTTTCAATGATAAATCAATCTAATAACCAGGCAACAGGATTTAATATCGCGCAGCGAGCGCCGAGGTTAATTGGTCAATTAGCGGACGATGAAATTTGATAGCGCTGAAAATACGAGCCCGCGTCGAATGTGATCGTCGAGCGATACGCGATATCACGAAAAATAAATTCCCCCGCGCAAATACGCGGGCCATCGAACGGCTCTAAATAAACCGAGCTAGCGAAAGAAAGCGACTGCAGCTTTCAAAACTACCCGAGCTACGATCCAGCAAGCCATAAATGTAGTACACTGTCACGCCGCTACATCGACGAAACGACAATTTTTGCCCCGATATCGACTGCCAGACGTCCCGACCGCGACGCACGGATACAACGGGCAGACGAGCGCACCGTCGTATTCCCGGCTATTCCAGCGAATAATCGTGCGTTCGCGCGAATCACGGCTGGTGAAACATGTGCCACGCGAAACAGAGGGTGAAGACGCGGCTTTCGGGACGGTGTATAAACTGTATAAACTCGCTATGGGCTCATCTCAACTGTGTCATATATTCTTAATATTTTTTCCTTATTCTGCAATATCTTAGCTTTAACCACGAAAAAGAATCATCCCTCTATCCTATTCCTATCAAAAGCTCTACGATTTTCACACAAAAAGGAGCAGTTTGTCCCACTGTGCGCCAGTCCCGAGCCCATAGCGAGAGTTTACTGTAACTTCCTCCCAGCTGCAGCCTCCCCGCCCCCTATTCTAATCAATTTCTGGCTAATGTCGAACCGTCCGGTCCGAAAGAAGAGGACTCGGCTCGTGATCGATCTCCTCGACGACGCTAATACGCGACGGCCTGTTTGTCGCGTCCTCGCCGGGAGATTCTTCGGTGGGAGAAGGGTTCGCTTAAGTGGTAAATCTTGTCGGACGGTGGTTGGCAAAGGTGGCGGGGCTGGCGGTGGCAGAGATGGGCCCCGGTTGACTGAAGTTGACGGCGGTTCCTAGCGCAGCGGGGACAGAGTTTCCGAAGTTTCGTCTTGCCGTGTTACGTCTCGATCGAATTCTGCACGCCCCCGTCTCCGTCGTTCGCCACTGTCGTCGAGTACATGCACGCGCGACGGCGACGCGTGGAGGGGAATGCTGCAGGGGTTGCACGCGCGAGCAAGCCTAGCCGAGCCGAGCGGAGGCGGTGTGTCGGTGGCACGGGATCGTCTTAGCGCAGCGGAGAATGGAGCGGACTCGCGCGTCCGTATAGAAAATAACGGGCAAGTGTGGCGAGGGATGCGCGTGTAACGGGCGTGCAGCATGTGCCACATAAGAGCAGGACCGCGGATACATAATGCAAACTGTTTGGCCCAAGCCTCGGTCACAAGTTTAACTTAGTTCGGCTACATAGGTGGAGGGTAATTGCATTTACTCCGACGTCTGTAGGTTCTCGCGTGATTTCGGCCCTATCCCGACCTTCCCTCGCTTTCTCCGTCTTCACGCCGCTCTTCCTACTTCCTCTCCTTTCCGTTCCCCTGTCTTCCCTTCGATTCGCTCGCCTCCGCAGCCAACTCACCCGATGCCCCGATCCGTGAACGATGATTCGCAAAACTGCGAGCAAACACACCGGCCCCACCTTGCCGCTGGCCAGACCGGAAAACCGTGCCGCGCGACGCAATCTCGCAGTTTCCCAGACTTCGTTATTGCCTTCGCCACCGGCAGCGCGCTCCGACGTACGTGCGCGCGCCAACTTCCAGCTGCCACCTGCCCGTGATTTAAACGCCCCGCGCGATGACCGATTTCCTCGTCTCGTCCAACATCCCACAGTCTTTAGCGATTGGAGGAACACGTATAGTGCCTCTACGAGCTATAGTGACTTAGGTGTGAGGCCTCTCAGCGGGGTCTTAACCGATATCCTGCTGGGTATGGGCCGCTAAACGTGGCCTCCTACTACCTCTTGCAGGACTGTGCTTAGGGATGATCAGAATAAAACCGGGGCCCCAAAGATTAAGTAATATAATTTCGATTTTAAGAAAATAAAAAAGAAATTGAAGAAATTGATTATCAATATTAAAAGACTTCAATTAAGCTTTGCTACTGGCGATTAAAATTTGTCTCGTTGTCAGCACATATTAAATAAAAATCCATTGTAGTAAGGTATATGTACTGCATTAGAACAGTTGTAATATAAATTATTTTATATTAACAATTTTAAATTAAAATCACTGCATGTCTTGAAGTAATGTTGGAGACTTTACCCTTTAGGACCCCAGTTTTGTCCTGGTCTTCCAGCAGGGTATCGGTTAAGACCCCGCTGAGTGACCTCACGCCTAAGTCACTATAGCTCGTAGAGGCGCTATACACCTCGCAAGTTTCACCCTGGACCTTTTAATTGCGTGATAGGCTCGAGCATGCAGTGTATTCGAAGAGGAATCGCGGTGGTGCGATCGAATTCTCGTAGACGGCGCGGTAACCGGACGAGACCAATAACGCGAATCGAGCGGAAGAATGACCGAGCCAGCCGGACAAGTAGTACATACCAGCCAGCGGTCGCAGTCCGGTGCACGGACATCGAAAGCAGGGCGCAGCCAACGACAGGGCCGCGTCGTAATCCAATGATATTAGAGGACGCGTGCACGGACACCGGCCGTCCATTCTGCGGTCCCGTGTAAACTGTCGGCCGATGACACACTGCCCTGTCAAAATCAGAGGCACCGCGAGCAGCGGAAAAATCGCCGGGGAACCGGGGTGGGGAAACGGGCAAACGGCCCTAGTAGTCACTCGCCAATTAAAAATCGAGTGAGATGGACCACTGGCGCGCCTACTGTCCGTCCCAGCCGCCGTTCGCGCGCAATAAGAGACGCTCGGTTCTTCGGCCGTTCCCGCGACGGCTCGTTAGCTCAGCACGCGTCAACGAACAAAAGACGAATCATCCGCCAACCCAGCCCTACTAATTGGACCGATCCTGTCCGTGGCTAGCCAGAGTTTCACTCGGAAGGAGACCCCGTCGAAGCGACGCGATGGAAAGTCCCGTTTTCCCATGGGCAAACGAGGGACCGCTTTTTCCCTCCAGGGCGACGGCTGTTTACGGAGAATCCGACCGATTCCCTCCGAGGGGTTGAAGCGCACGCCTCGGAGCTGCGAGGATAGTCGTCGTTTACCCTTGCGCGCTCGTGCGAGCACCGTTCGGATAAACAAACGGGACACTCTGACGTGCCTGGCAAAATGTCAGAGCGACGCGAAATATGGAGCGAACGGCTCGCGCAGAATTTTCGCAAATTCCCCTCTTATATTCCCTGCAGCCGGGCAACTCGAGCGTGAAGAGCTGAACCGTGGCAGAAGCTGCCGGGTCGGGAACAAAAATCCCGATCGACGCCGGCGCGGCCCAAACGGAGAGAAATTGCGAGCAGGAGTTTGCTCGCGGGACGTGCGATGGTTTATTAAACGATCGCCGGGAAAATCGTGATTGGGAGCCCAACAATTTCCAATGCTCGAGCGCCGCTGCGAGGCGGGCGAACAAACTCGGTGTCGCGCAAACTTGGACGGATTCTGAAGCGAAGCGACGGGGAGGCCTTGCAAACACCGCGACAAGCTAAATGGTCGTTACACCGGGACCTGCAGGCGCATTCGAAAAGTCGACGGCCGCGCGATGTCGCTCCCTCCATGGAACGTCGAACTGCAAAGTGCTCTCGAGAAGTTAAAAACGCGCTAAGTTAAAGCATCATATCTACTCGTAACCCATCCACCGGAGTCTCTGCACCGACACGGTCACGATGCACGTCGCTACACCCACTTTTATCGACGCTTCGCCACGGGAAACTCCGGCAACTGCAACTTTTCCGTCCAATAAGGACCGCCCGCTCTTCGCGAGACTTTTCCTTCTCCCCTGCAATTATTACAGCACCGCGCAGCAACGAGAATGCATTAACATTCCTGTGCAATCCAGTTCGCCGTACGGCTGCGTCTGGAACTCGATATTTTTGAGATACGACGCCGGGGGAAGTTGCGAACACTCGAAACCAAGCAGCATAATTCTCCCAGACCCCCGTTCGCGAAATATGCACTGGCGATCGATCTACAGAAGCTAATCAAAATGGTGGAAGTTTCGCGCGTCATCCGCGTGATACGAAGCTATCTAGGTGACGAAGCCAAGCGCACCTGTTTCGATTACAAGAGATGGTAATTACCTGCGTGTAGGTAATTTCTGAATGATATTACAGAGCTAACAAGGGATGCTTGGTTATCCGAACATTGCGATTTTTCTTTGAAACTGTGGTTATCTGTGGTAGTAGATTAATTAAGGAAAATAAGAAAAAAGGTTAGAATGGCAGCCTTCTGAAGAAAATGAATCGCCCTGATTTCAGTCTAAAAAAGATTTCGCGTAAAAATCGGGAAAACTTCTTTAAGGGGACTTTCCGGTCTAAAAGTCGATTTTTTTATTTCATTTTTCGAATGTTCAACATTTAAGGTAAGACATCCTTAATGCAATGCAAAAAGTCCCATTAAATTATATATAGTAGTTTTCCTTTAATTAATTCCTAAATAGCACCTATTTTTGGGGGGGGGGCTCTAGACCGGAAGGTCCCCTTAAATAAAAAAGGAACGGTAACAGATACGGCAGTAAATCTACAACCACAGATAGCCACATTCATATAGATTAAGAATCTCTTTTCCTTTCTCTGTTTCAGATAACCCTTACAATACATTTCGTCAACGCCAGGACCACCCGATTTTTTTCGACGCTCGCAGTCAGCACTCTGTATCTGCCATATTTTTTTTGTTCACTGTCACACAAAAATTCAGAACAATAGCTCAAGGTGCAATAAAACAGCTTGCAAAACCTCAAATTAACCAACCGAATCGTTTTTGTACAAAAAATTCACAGAGAATTAGGTACCTATTTCTCGGCCGAACAAGGCGCAATCCCAGCTTAATGAAAACTATCGTAGATATATAAAAATTATTACAATGAAAGCTTCACAGCTTTTTATGCCCTATAAAGCCAAGTAATCGAATTGCTTAAAATTTCCAGTCAGGAATGTTATTTTATTTAAACTACAACATTACCAACAACTTTATTGCACATCGTTCGGGTAACCGAGCTTCCCTCGTAAATGGCACCAGTTCTCTAGGACATTCAGCGTGGGTGTTTAGTTACGCGTGATTGGCGTGCGCGAAATCGAACGTGACGAGCACGACGGGAATGATTTCACTGTCTTGAAAAGAAAGCACTCTATCAGCGCCCGATGGCGATTAATTATCGAAAAACCGGCGAACGCAGGGTCCGACGGTCGGTTCGAGCTACGCGCCGCAGCTTTTCCCCGGGACAAACGTTCTTAATTAACTATCAATTCTCTCGGATTCGACTGCGACCCAGATTCGCGGCTGAATGCCGCGTAACGAACTCGAACGCGCCGGGCGAGCGCGGGTCGCGGGAGGAAAAAGGAGGATACATATTAAGCCGGGAATTGGGCGTGGGCAAAAAAAAAAGTTATTTCGCGGGGAATGGAAATTACTCTATCGCATTAGAGCGTGCGAGTTGCGATTGTTTGCGCTGCAGGCGCGGAGCGCGAACGCGACGCGCGGTGTCGAAAATATATTCCGCGGGCGGCGCACGCTTGATCGGCAGCAGCGTCGCGGAAATTGGGTCGCTATCGGCGAACGGGGGGCGAGTAGCTTTGAAACTCGCTATATCGCCGGGCATGCGAGAGTGCACGCGGCACGATCCGGCCTTCTTGGCCGGACGGACAGCTGGATGGAAGCGCGCGCTTTCTGCCCGATTTCCCATTAAGCCATTAGACCCGGTTCTCCCTGAAACGGACGCGAGATCGCCCCTATAGACCTCTAGCACCAGTTCTGCTCCTCTCCTTTCCATCTGACTCTCTCTCTACGGGTCCATTATCTCGCGCAATATCCACCCCGGAGCTGAGTTCTCTGGACTTTCGAGTCAGACTTAGGAGCGGTTTTATTGGTACTCGCCAACGTGAAGCTGGCTAGCCGAGCTCAAAGAACAGAGCCCCCCGGTATCGTAACTGTAACTCCCGTACCTGCCATGCTCGCGAAAGGAAACACAGCCACCCCCCCCCCCCCCCGACATCTGCAGCCGTTTTTCGCCAAATGACGCTCGTCAGCGCCAGCAACGGCGCATTTGCTCGTCCAAACGCTGGGAATCGAAATGACAGCACTCGCGTGTGCGGGGAAAGAGCGGGACTGACTGATATGTATCTGTTGTCCGTCAAATGAGCAACAAATAACGGCGCATTGTCGGGAGCGGAGTGCGCACGGCGTGCGCGCAAACGAGAGCTTGTGCTTAACAATGGGACGGCGGTCCAGGACAGAACTTTTCAGGGCTGGGGAACAATGCCAGGAGACGGGCGACAGCCGGTTTAATTAAACGCATCGTCAGCTCTGTATGGCGACACAACGCACGGCACCGCGGGACCACGCGTGCAGCCCGTCTACCGGCCACAGGGAGCCAGCGACGCGACGCGTGCGTACGCGTGTCCTATGCGTCTACACACTCGACAGATTTCATGCACGAGCCGCGACGCGCCTACGCCATTCATGCAGAATTCAAAGGGTGCGCGACGCATCGCGACAGATAAGTAAAACGAACGAAACCAGGGCTTGTTAACGGCAGAATCGGCCCGGGAACCGTTCGGATAGAGATACATCTGTCTTCGGTCCCACGACAATCGAGACTCACCCCTCCCCCACCCCTTCTCGACGCTGGCCACGCGGAGATACCGATATTCCGATCGGACGCGGTCTGTCTTCGAACAATACGAAGCGTCGCTCGCTGCAAGGAGGCATTCTATCTGCGAGCGGATGGTTCGATATTAATTTATCGTAGCCGGCAGCGAGTGCACGGCGGTAGAAGCTGAAATGGCAATCCACGAGCCTCGGTGGAGGGAGCCGGGTCAAGCCCGTGGAACTCGTCAGCGTCAATTTCGTCGGTGACCGAATCGAGGCACGGCTGCGTGGCCAATAATTTGGAATCGCGCGAATTAAGCCGTCCAATTTCACCTGTACTCGGCCAGCAGCCATGCGCGCCCGCGCGCTCCTCGCTGCCTCCTAACGAACCGGACGCAAAAGCTACTCGCGCGTGAACGCTCATCGCAAAAGAATGGACGTGTGTCCGGCGTGGAGGAAATGCCTGGTAGCGAATATCAATTCGCGGAGAGTGGCCGTGGAGTTCTTTGCGCGCTGCGAGCCATCGAGATCGTGGGAAGGTGACGACTCGAGCCAAAGAGCTAGCCTTAGAACCAGTGGCATCCAAAAGTAGGTATGTTTTCCCTATTCGCGTCTGGACGCAGCGACAAGAACTTCGAAGTCGATTTTCTCGAAAATGAAGCGCGATATAAAAAAAAGTTACTGTTTCTTTTCGACTTATAGCAAGTAAATAAGTCGGGAAGAAGGAATACAATTTTTTTATATGGCCCTTCGTTTTCGAGAAAATCGACTTCGAATTTCTTCGCGTTGCGTCAAGATTAGGGTGGCTCTTATTTACTCTGGGTAAATTTGTTTTCAAGATTTTCTTCGGGGTACCCTCCAGAATAGTTATAAATAATTTTTAAAAAAATCCGTGTGAAAAATAAAAAGTGTTCTAGAAGCATTTAAACTTTCAAAATTTGTGGAAAAAAAGTTTCTTTTATTTTAGTTGTTCGAACTTTTTTTCGACAACCGTTTGTCGCACGAGAAAAAGTAATAAAACATAAAAGATGCTGCTTGTCCGGATCTACAACTTTTGTTTGACATATTTTCTTATTTAATCAATAACTTGAAGGATATTATATAAACTCTACTTCGCGAGCTGTTAAATAATGCTTTAAATGTTTAAGGGCCCTGGGGCACCCTTTCCCGTCATCCGATCGAGCTGAAACTTTACACGGATTTTTTTAAAATTACTTGTAACTATTCCGGAGGGTGCCCCGAAGAAACTTCAAAAGTCGAAAATAAGAGCCAGCCTAGTCCAGGAAAACCTACCTTAATGCAACAAACAAGGCGCGCGTTCAAAAATCCTGGCGCACACTTCGCGCAGCTTTTATGCAGGGCTACTGGAGCGAAGATAAACAACAGCTGTGTGGTATAAAAGGTTGTAAAAAACCTTGTTCGATAGAACGTGCCAGGGCAAAGAGGAGCGAGAACGAAGGCGCGGGAGGGCCAAAAGCGAGGCTCGTTGGGGAAATCGTGGAAAAATAGATGCCGCGGCGAGAGAAGCCGCGAAACAAGAAGACAAAGAGAGGTATATATCGGAATCTGCGTTTCCCAAGGTGCAGCAATAGCGGGCGCGCGCCCGCGCCTCAGCACTGAAGCTGATTTTTCCGCAGAGCTTGCACGAGTCCTGCCTTTTCCGCGAAGCCGCGCGCTCCGTCTCGCCGAAATTTATTCGTCTGCACAGCCCCTTAAATCACGCCCCCGCGCATCCCCGGCCACCTAGCAGTTCCGACTGCTTGGGGCAGCCACCCTGGTGGCATCCACGTGCTCCTTCGACCCCCTTTCCCTCCCTTGCCAACTGGTCGCGGCGCAGGCCCTGTTTCCCCGAGTTCTGCGGGGAACAGCGGCGCATATTTTATTTTCCAAGCCGGCTGCATTGACAATTTGCAGCGGCGTTATGTAAATGCATCGTCACGTACGCCCACCACGCGCCGCGGCACGCTCCTCTCCCTCTTGCGCGCCAAGAATAAAAGGGTGGCGAGGCGACCGCGCTGAGGAGCGGCCGGAGGAGGAGAGGCGCGAGAAAGTTTTGTCGGCGACCGATCGTCCGGAAAAATGCACATTGGAACGCTTTCACCCGCTTCCTCGCGACCGATGGATCCCGCTGCGAGGACGCGGCCCGTTCCTGACAGATCTCCCTCGCGCCACTCGCGCCTGCTTTTAGAGCGCCCGCACTCCTCGCGGTCCCCAGGATGGGGGACGATTGAAACGTTTTCAAGAGGATACTCGAGGGACACACACACACACACCGGAATCCAGCGAATTTCCCAGCGACTCTCGAACGGAAACGAACGGCTGCGCATATCAAAGCCGCGGCTGCTGCAACTTTTCCTCCAGCAGACGGCAATGTTTTTTGCGTGATCCGTATCAATTTTACGGCTCGGAGATGCATGCATAGCCTGCGCATTTGTCAGTAACCTTTCAAACAGGAGCCGCGAAGGAAACTTCGATCGGACTCGCCCGGGGTGTATGTCGGGGATAAATATGTAAAGTAAAATGGAGGGCGCAAAGCAGAGGAAATTAAAGGCGCCGAGGCGAAACGGCGAAATAAACGTTGGCGAAAAAGAAGCACGACGGGGGAGAGAGACTTGTAACGAGCGGGGGAATATGTTAATCTCGAGACCGGTGGCGCTATACATATGGAAATGACTAGCGAGCAGAGTCAGCGAGCGATGCGTCGCCCGACATTTTCTTTCAGCAGATTCCCGTGGAAAAACGGCCTGGGAGAAGCTTCTTGTCGGCAGGATTTTTCCGTGTAGCTACGCGTTTCGAAACGGCTGCCAGGCCTCCCACCCCCAAGGGGGGCGATCCCATCGAATTTCCGCGAAATGATTGTCCACGCCCCGCGCTGCCGGCGATAACGACGAATAATTAGCGACATTCGGTAATTACTAATTTGACGTATCGGCGAGCGGATCGTTTAATTAGCGCGCGGGGGGGATAATCGGGAGGCGGGGCGCTCGCTGCAAGCCGGCTGGGTGATCGCGGCGAGAGCCTTTTCAAATTTTTTTAAAAGCCTTCTCTCGTAGTCTGGCGAATAAAAGGGGGGCGGGAAGGAAGCTCCGGGCTCTCGCGACTTTCATCCGAGTGCCACGAATTATCACTGATATTCGGGAGCTGCTATATCGAAGGCGTAAAGGCGGAAACGCGGTCTCCCTCGTTGCTCAACTTTTCCGCGGAGGATGCTGGGGGCTTCCTGGCCTCTCCAAGAGACTCTTGAAACGAATCGAGTAAGTCTCGAGTAAATCGAACGCCTCGACGAGGCGGAGACAGACTCTGCGGGGAGGAGGAAGCGGGTGTTGCTGGCTGCAGCGAAGAAGAATAGCGGGGGCGGTGTATAGACGAAGACGCGTGGCAACGAGTACAGATATCGTAATTCCATTAGGGCCTGGATTCTCTGTGGCCAGTGCGACTGGCCGCTGGAACAATGTGTTTCTTTCGAACAGAGAAAGCACCGTTGGTCAGTATACACGCGTCGCGCCGCGTACAGGGCGACTCAAAGCAGCGCGCTGTTATGTTTCGTCGCAAAGAAAGCTGCAGGGCTTGAAACCGTTATTATAAAGATCTCGGGTCTTGAAAGATTTATGAAGAACCTTTATTCGGAATAACCGTTTTAAAACGACGAATCACGCCACTTAGTAAACTAATCCTTCTAGCTTCTAATAAAAACTCAAGTCGTTTGGATTAATTTGAAAAGAAATGAGCCACTGTATTTCTCGTGAAATCAGAAAGTGACGCGGTACAAGTTGCCCTTCCCTCATCGTTCTAACTCTGTAACGATCTAAGTCGATTCCACGTTGTTTGCACCACCCTCCCGCCCCCAATGTCTCAACGAGACTGAATCGTCGACTAAATCCACACATTAAGTTCTCGAGGCAAGCCCGTATCGACCGAAAAAGTTATTCCGCTATTTATGAAGTTAACAACGACACGGCCCTCGTCGAAGCTCTCCAGCGCTTCAAGTGCGCAGATTTTTGAAACGTCCCGTACACAGGGGCCGCGCGCGAGTACCTACATATATACCTGCAGGAATGAAATGGAACACGTCCGCGCACTTGGTTCGACAGGATCCACTCGCTTCGGGATAGCCGGGAGTATCGACGTCCTCGCGCGCCAGGAAAAATATCAGCCCTTTGTTTTTATACGGAGTGCCTCTAACCCCCCTTGTATCTAACCCAACACTGCTCGCCGATGCCTCTGCACATCGCCATTTCATCCCCCTCTGTAGGCAGCGTCGGGGGGTGGCCACGGTACGCGCGTGCATCGGTACCCTCTCGAATACTCCAGCCGCCTCTCTCCTCCTCGACGTCACTTTCCTTCACTTTCTTCTACCGTTCGCCGGACGGCTGGCGTGCAGGCAAGTTGGAAAACAGTGTTTCGCCGCCGGGTGTTTGGAATCGGGTGTGGATCGAGGGGTGGCGAAGAAGCCCCCGGGCTAACCGATAGCGTGTCTCCAGCGCGGTAGTTTACGGATAACGTTCGACTCGTTCTACCGCCGCTGGTCCGACGATCCATCCACTTCCGACGGCGATGATCCCGCGGCGAAATTAATACCGGCGAATCCGGCGGCGCTCTTTAAGCCGCGAGAGGGCTTTAATTAAATTTTGTTTTCGCTCTCGAGAACTTCTTCCAGCCGCGGTTTCTCTTTTTTTTTTTCGGAACCCATTAAAACTTCCCTCTCCTTTCGCTCTGCTTTTTTAATTCCCTTTCATTTGACTTTCTTCGCGGTCGCCTCCCGAGCGACCGAAGCCGAGTTGCAGCGAGAGTTACCGCGAGAGCAGCCGGGCCGAGACGTTTCCGAGGTTGAAATTAAAATGGAATCGCTCCGACGTGCCCGTGTCCCCCGACCCGTCGCTCTCACCCCCCGATGCTCGATAATCCCGAACAAATAGATCGAAACGCAACGAGGGGAAAATTCTTTTCCATGGCCTGGCCCGCTTTAATTAAATTCGCTCGCCTAACGAGGCAATTTTTCCCCGAAACTTGCGGAAAGTTGAGGGCGCTCGATTAAAAGACCCGTCATCCGTTTCGTCCACCCTCTCAGTGAAAATCCGCGAAAATATCCGCGAAATAATCGTCTCGACTGGGCTCGGCTCGTCGCGCAGCTCCTCTCGGCGAGCGGAGGATTTTAACCAAGCGTATACATAAATATATATCCCACGAATCAGAGATCTCTTTCGCGGCGGAGATATTCACGGCTGTCGATTCTCGTACTCAACCCTCGCACCCTCTGTCCTCGGATACTTCCTAGCCAGTCTTATTAATTCTCCTTAAAACAAAAAGCTGCGAACGACTGGCTGAAGCGAGCGGAAACGAGCTGCATGCGCCAGATACGTGTGCATAAATATGCACGACTAACGCACGTCCCACTCCGCCCGGTTCCCACGGAGCTAAACGATGCACCCCGAACGTCGCGTCCCTTCGACGCGTGATTTACGCCCCCGTACGTGACTTCCTGTTCATGCGATCCGTTGTCGTCGATACGACCTGCCTTCCGAGGGCCGACAAAGCGCGGCCGACAAAGTGCGCTCGACAGTCTGTAAATAACGAGATGTAATCGAAGGAGGAGAAGCTCCTCCGGGAGAAGGGGCGACCCTCTTTCGCCACGCACGCAGCAGCAGCCCTCTTGAAACCCCGCTCGCTTGTCAGAAAAACACCGATAAGACCGTTTCGTCGCCGCGGATCTCTCTTACCCTAGCTATTGTTTCGATCAACTGCATGCTTGAAGATCGAGCGAGTGTCGTGATTTTTCACGCGGCGAGAAGCGAACGAGGCCGCAAGGAATCCTTGCGACTGTAGGAGTTAGAGGGTTCGGGAACGGCCTATGCTGGGATTGGCACGTACGTGGTGCCAGAGATGGGCAAAATTTTAAATTACATAAAATTTCTAATAAAGGTTAAATAATTATTCGTCGTTCGTTCGTGAACCCGAGTTAAATTTGTTCGACACATGGCGAATAATTTGTTTAACTTTCATTCGTTACTCGAAATTTTATGCGAATAAAAATTTTGCTCATCTCGCCCGGTTAAGGGGCTATTCACAGTAAGCGGGGTTGACACTTGGGATTTTTTTATTGCGTCATTTTGGAGGCAACAGAATGTTTACTCAGTGCTACTACGCAGACTCTACTGTACGGGTTCGGAATAGATGATTCTGTGTAAGTTAAGGGGACCTTCCGGTCTAAAAGTCGGTTTTTTTATTTCAGTTTTCGAATGTTCAACCTTTTAGGAATACGTGTATAAAAGGATTTGTTGAAATTCGTAAAATTCCCGAAGTTATAGGCATTTGAATAGCGGCAAATGCATGGGCAACAACCGGCCACTCCGCGTCCACGTGAAACTTTAAACGCGTTTTTCTCGAAACAATTTTTTTAGATCGGGCGCACATTTTTCTGAAAAATTACTGGACCGATTGAGCTAAAAATTGACACACATTCAAAGTGAATGTGTACCTATAGCCGGAACTAGAATTATATCAATAGTTAATTATATCAAAGTCGAAAAAATCAAATATAAATTTTTAAACAGCTGCAATTTCGGTAACAATGTCCGGACTTGGTTACATCTAGTTCGGGCGATAACTACACTCATATAGATTAAAAAAATCTTTGGTACTTTCGTTTCAGATGACTAGGACGGCCGCAATTCGTGCGCCCGATGGGGCGGTTTTTTATGACATGACCTGTGCTTCGGCGTGTAACTTGTACAAATTTCAATATAATGCATTCCAAAAATTTGTGTTGATACTTCAACCACTACTAAATATGCGTGCAAAACCCCTGCCCTGTAGGTGCGATAGGTTTTCCAGAATTAATTTTCAAATATCCCCTTCAAAAACGAGTGTCTAGACTAGACCACCCCCTTAAGAAACGAATATCTTATTTTCATGTAAACTGCATTTGGAACTTTAAACGCGTTTTTCTCAAAACGGATTTATCGATTTATCCTTCTTCTCCAACATCCAGGGGCGGTATATACAAGCGTGCTGGATAAGCATCCAACGTGGCTTAATCTGCCATAGTGGTGTCAGAAGCTGTAGACACATTGGAACGAAACGGTCGGCTCCGATGTCTCGCGTCGCATCCTGTCCCATCCCCCGTGCTCTACGTGCATAGCACCCCCGCGTTACGACACCATAAATTTCTTAGCCCGCCCGTTAACGGAGCCCCGTGAATCACAACACACCCCTTCTCAAACTACAGCCGATGTTTTCGCGGCTTTCCATCGGGAGATTGCGAGGACCCTGCGATTTCGTAACAGCTCGAGTTCAGTGAACTCCAGTTCCGCAGGTTCGGCCGCGTTCGACCTGGGCCTGGTCATCGGCTAAAGGTGAACCGAGAGGACGCAGCCTCGAGAGCAGGTTCAAAGACTCGCGAGACAGAGAACGCGAGCGGTTCCACTTTCTCTGCGACGCATTGTTGTGCGATCCGAGGCTCGCGAAAGAAGAAACGTGATAATAACGATGGACAGTACAAAAGATCGCGTATAGAAGTCCCTGGTGGAAAGAGCGACGGCGAGCTTCGGTTAAGGTGGGTTCAGAAGCCAATTACCGAAATGCGCGCGGCCAGGCAGACGTTCGCGAAATTGCTACAAAACCAGCCTCCCCGAGAATGGGCAATTACGTAGCGTAAGGAGACGCGGAGCAGCGTTCAAGTCGCGCAGATAGAGCGGCTCGCGTAAAACGCAAATTTACGTCTCCTCCGTGTCTTCATTTGCTCATCTAATTAAGCGAATTTCGCGCGGCTTTCGGATCGTTACCGGCGCGCTGCAGCACGGAAGCTAATCCGACCAATTAGCGGCATGCCTAAATTGAATTCCGCCTCGATTCGACGGCCCGGTATTCGTCGCCCTCGGATAACCTTCGCGATCTCCTCGCACGGCTCCCAGGTCTCACCGATATCACCACCTTTTCTCAAGGCGTGCTCGTGACCCTGGCTGCCAGGTGTCACGACTAATCTACGCGCGCAGGAGTCTGGATGCAATAAATGCGAGGCAGGGAAAGTGCTCGTCGCGGATCGCCAGTTTATGGAGCACGGTCTTGTTTTACCAAGGATAACTCCGCGAGAGAGCGGCGGCAGTTTTCATTTCAGGGATATCCTACATTAAGGTTCGCTGTGAAAGTTGGAATCCAGCCGCGGTGGCACGGTAATGCTGTCATCCGCTGAGCGGCGAGGAGGCCATCGCAAAGTTTCGGAATGAAAAGCTCGGGCGGATGATAAGGTCCGCGACGAGGGGCGTCTTCGGGCGATCTAACGTCCTCTTATCGACTCTCCCCTTCGTACACGTAACAGCTAATTAATATCCCGTGGGTCAGCGGTATCGATCCCAAACGCTGCGAGGGCGATCGCGCCCCAGCCCCAAGACTTGTTAATCCGATCCTCGGGATCGTGGAACTTTCCGAGCACCGGGTACCAAGCGTTTGTACAAGGAGGCCCGCGACAATGCTGATTTACACCCCACGGGAAATGAACCGTTTGAGGGAGGATAGGGAAACGCGGGCGAGACGACGAGATTACTTGGCGGCCAAGTTTCGATTGTTCTTGCCTAACAGTGTATTCCGTGGAATCCCCGAGCTGTCGCGCCGACCAAGAGAAACCAAAGTTGCCCCTCGGCAGGAACGCAAGATTTCACGAGCGGCCCGCCCGCAGCCGGCGAAAGGAAATTCGGAGATAAAGATGCTCCGTGCACGCGGCCCGGGTATTACCAGCTCAAATAGCCTGACTATCGATTCAACACTCCCCGCGACGGAAAAGATGACATTATCCTTCCGATGGGAATAAAAATCGATGGGACCTTGAGTCACCCCCGACGATATATCCCCGAATGGTAACGGTAATTCCCTCGCGAGCCTTTTAATTCAATTACAGGCGAACGACCCGGGATATCGTCCTTGGAGCGGGATCGCGTTCTGCATTCGGCAAGAGGAACGCTCCATTCGAACGAAGGAAACGGCGGTGGGTGGCCCGGCTTTCGCGGATCTCTTTCGTATTACGTAGCTGTAACCCCAACGAGCCTCTGCGGGAGCAATTTTCCCGTCAGCGGAATCGAGGAAAAAACCGGGCCACTGGAACGATTCCCGATTGATTCCCCACGACGGCGCGCGCTCTCTGCTCGCCGACGATCTTCCCAGTTTTCCCTCGTTTCGGCCCGGAAAGCCAGCCGTGATCCGCTTATCAGTAAACGAGGCACCGTTGTTAATCTCGCGGTCCGACGTCTCTCGCTGCTGCTCCCTCGAAATTAAGGGGACAAGCGCGGTGACATTTATCTTCCCGGCCATTGTCCCTCGTATGACTGGAAAACTCTTGCAGACCTCCTTTTTCCCCCGGTCTCGTTGTCCCTCCCCGGGAACTCGATAACAAGACCGTTCGCCGAGAGCAAATATCGATCAACCGACGTGAACGCGTAATTGCCGCTATCCACCGCGAACCGATGGAAATTTACATAACACTCGGCGCCAGTGATTGGGCCACTGGGACATCAGATTTTATGGAGCCCGTGGGGGTGGACGCGCGCCTGCACGCCCGCCCTTCCGCCCCTTTGAAAATTCTATTAGCTCGGAGCACACGGGGCGCCGCCTTTCCGACATCGAAATTTCACACGGGCCACGGCCGAGATACAGGGAGCAGCTTTATCATTTTAAATGTGTCCCTGTCTCAGAGACCGGCTTGCAAGTAAAAGCAGCGAGCCCCGACTCTGTACACGCGAGGAACACGAATTCGGAGAGTGGATCAAGAGTATGGTGGGAAGTTTATGCAGTGGCGTAGCCGCGGGATTTAAAGTTCTCGCCAGGAGGTTGCGGCACGTTCTGTCATAGTTTATGCCTCTATATGCGCCCTGTTCCCGTTCCAGGGCTGCAACAGCTGCACCGGCCTGCGCCGTGTCACCGGGAATTACGACAATTTTGAAAAACTGTGTCTGCATGTTTACGCGACCGCCATACCGGCTCCGAGCATCCAGCCTCCAGCTTCGCCTCTGTTCCCGATGCAGATGCCCCGCGGTCGCGAGCTCGCGGAAACGTAATCCTCCTTCCGCGGAATTTTAAACCGCGCCGTGATCTACGAGCTCGTCGAGATCGGCAGGGCCTTCCGCGTTTCTCCGCAATGCCGCGTCATGGAGGACAGTCGACTCGAATGCGAGCGTAACTCGTCGAGCTCCCACCCCGACCTGCTCGATTGCCGCTCGATTGCGGCGGACTTTTAATTCAGCAAAGAGAAAACTCGATCCACTTTTTAATCAACCGTACGCCAATTAACGCCGGCTGGAGGCTAGTGGAATCGAGGTCTCGTTACGCAAATTTACGGATTCAGCGGAGTTGGCACGCGCCCCACGTAAGAGTGTATACGAGATACGTGGATTAGCAATTAAGGGCAGCCTGCGTCCCGCCGAGAGCGCGCTTCTGAACTTCTGCGGCAACGTTCTCGCGAGACGAGAGAACACCAGGACCCGCGAGTCTCGGCTACTCGGAATAAAGAATTCTGCTGGACGAACTTCTACGCGATCCAAGTATATCCCCTTCGAAAAGCTTCGGAATTTCAAAGATTTCCAATAGGCCAGGGGCCGCGGCGCCGTGATTTATAATTCCGAACGCGCGATAGAATTATTAATGCGAAAAGTTCCGGAGAATCGGGTGTCGTTCGTCCTCTGGAAATCAGAGGGAACGTGCGGGAGCACTATGGAACGAGCGAGGGACGCGCTACCCCCGTCAGCGTCGGGTGGATCGTAAGGAGCACGTGGTGGTCCCCGCGTGAACTTTACAACGAAATAAGGAAAGTTCATCGACAGCGGCACCTCGTGGGTCCCTGTGTAAATGCAACGGAGCTGCCCAGAGACGAAGGTAGGAGAGACCCTTCCAAGGGAAGTGAAAAATGCCAGCTGGACGTGGAAGCTGATTAACACAAGAAACCCTTAGAAACAGATGCCTCCGCGGTCCAGCCTGGAAGGGGAAACGGCCAAGTGAATCTTGGAAGAACGGAGCACTCAGCTTGCGAAACAGAATACGCGTTTATTTTCTCCAAGTAAAAGCCCAGGGGCAGCTGCTCTCTCCGTGGAATCGCCGAGCAAAAGGAACGCGAGACGCGGCGGAGATCGCAAAGGGAATTCAAGAAGGGACGCGTTAATTAACGCGGTAATAAAGTTTTTAGCGTTCATGAGCGGACCGATCGCGGCCAGGCTAGTCACTCCTCGGCAGTCCCTCCCGTTCACTGTTTCAGCCCGGAGGGAGTGTCCGCAAGTTCCTGGGATGTCTCAGAAATACCATCCGAGCCGTAATTTTTCCAGACAATGCGGTGATTAATTTCCCTCTAATTGGGTCGAAGCCTCCCGCGAAAACGAGCGACGGCCAGGTCCGGGGCTTTTCATCCCAGCGTCCGCGGACCGTGGGGTCCGCACAAAAGGGGTAGAATTGCGATCAGATTTTTTGCTCCGGGTCCATTCCACATTCGGCTGCCATTTTCCGCTGCGTCTTTCACCCTGCTGGCTTTCGCGCCGCTGTATCGACTCAGGCGGATAAACCGCCGCGTAACTCAACCGGCCTCGATAGCTTCGGATGTGGACATGGGATATTCGAACTCTGATAGCACGAGAATTCCTTCGAATCTGATTGATCGCTGCGATGAATGAGCGAACGGATGACAGTCGAAGCTAATCGCATTGACCGCTTAGGCTTACCGAAAAGCTACCTCCAGCTATACTCCATTAGCTTCGCCGTGTAAATATGCAGTAGGGGCTTGCAGCTTCTGGTACCCCGTTCCGCTTGGCCCCGGCGAAATCGATGAACCCAACGGCCTGTGAAATCGCCAGAAATTTTCAATCGCTCGTGCTCCTCGTCCCTCGAACAATTCCAGGGAGGAGAGGACTGACGATGTAGGAAGAACTCTTTCCGTGGGCCACGTTTCACGGCTCAGCTTTCTCGCCCTCCATGAACGGGGAAGCAATCAGACGCGTAACAAAGTTGTGACTGCGCCGTGCCGCGTGCACCGCTCGCGAGAACGATTTACCCGCCGCGAGAAATCGGGCGGAAATAAAACCGTGCCGAGGATATATCTCCGCGATGGCTGAGGAACAGGATGGCGCGGACACGCTCGAGTGTCCCAGTGCGCCAGTGTTCCAGTGCTCGCGCTAAAAAAGGAGCGTGCCCAGTGTCGGTTAATTGAATCCTTTCTGGTCGCTGAGAGCGGTGGAAATTCGCGCGCCCGCCGCGTGTTTGCCGAGCTCTGCAAATCGAGCGGCTGCAACGACGTTTTATCGCGGGGAGAGTCGGACCAGCGGGGGGCGGTAACTTTTGTCGCTGGCCGCGAGCACCGTTCTGTTTGTTTGGCGGACCGTTTACCCGCGGTCCGATCTTTGTATGCCCGGGAATTTCATTTATTCCGTTCGAAAAAATCGCAGGTGGCCCTCGCCTCGGTGGCCGTCGCCGGAATAAAATAATTCGCGGGGGCAATATTTTTTCGGGGCCGGTGTTTTCCTTTCGTGCCGCGGCAAAAATGGATCGGAAAGCGTGCGGAGCTGCGCGGGGCCGTTCGTTGACCGCGGACGATCAATCGGGGCCGGCGATATCGTTGCTCGGTAGCTCGGGAAACGCGAGCCACCGCGCGCTCCCTCGATTATCGGAACGTCTGTTTTCCGAGCGAACGATTATCCGAGGCAAACGACGCGTTCGGAACACGTGTTCGCGCTGGCGCCTACCACGCATCCATGCACGGGGACACGAGCATTGTGCGCCCATTCACTGCCTCGCAACTCGGGGATAAACTGACTGGCTAATGATCGCCGGCCCAGCCACATCCAGATTCGCCCGATTTTCTCCTCTCTGCCAGCTATGTATTTAGTATTTAGCATTTAGCTTTGCGTACCGCTTCCGACGCAGCCGCAACGAGAACCTCTTAATTCTCTGCTCGTTCAATCAGGCTGGTTAAGGGGGGGGCTATACTTTGCGCAACGATGAAACAAGCCATTTTTGGGGAATTTTTTTTTGCAGAAATGGAGCGAATCATTTTGAAGCTTTTTATGGCTTTATATTTACCATTTGAAGATGCGAAAACAAATTTTTGTTGGTAAAAATATGTATTTTACATATTCGATGGTTGTCTAGAATCATAATACGTAAAATATTCTTATTATTTATGAAATTATATCATCGATGAACCTTAAGAACAATAAAAAAAAGTCGAAAGTTCACGAAATTGAAGAGCTTAGGGAAAAAGTACCATTTTTGAGGAATTTTTTTTTATCGTACTTTCTCTCTTAAGGGGTATTGCACAGTCAGATGTTTTTAGATATTTAACGTGTTACAATCGCCCCTCTGTTACTGTCGTCCCCGGTCTACCCTACGAGAAGTGAGCACCGCGTCCCCATTCCTAACTTCCCTCGCTAAATTCTCCGGCTCTTTTTCCTATGTTGCACCTCATTTCTATAATCTCCTACCTGATGCTGTCTGCTCACTTCCTACTCTACCTTCTTTCAAACGTGCCACCTACGCAATCACCCTGACCTCGATCATCCTTCTTTCCCATCAGTGCCGACCTATGTACTGTGTTCCGTAGTCGTTACTTCGCGCAATCCGGTATGGACCGCGAGATGCGACTGCCGAGCCCACTTCTACAATCCCCGTTCCGATTTTGCAGCCGTCACGCGCAAAACAACACGGCCGTTTATCAGAAGGACTCAGCGACATCGAGCATCAGCGACGCGCGGAGCTGCCGGCGAACTTCTCGGGTCGTGTTCGCGCCATTAGCGGCACGCGGAAAATACGTTCCCAGGATCCCAGGATCCGATACATCCCGTCGACTGGATATTTTGCCCGGCTGTTGCGGCCGAGAGCACGTGGCGCCAGTTGGAAACTGCAGTTACAGTTTCCCCGGGCGTAAACTCGGATTCGTCGCGCGGACGCGTCCTCGGGCCGCGAAGCCCGAGGGAACGGGAATGCCGCGAGGAAAAAGGCGGGGTTAGGGGGTGAGAAAATGGAAAACAAAGTATGCGATCGAAATGTTTTTCACGCGGGGGCGAAGCTTTAGTCGCAGCGGGACGGGGAACTAGGAGTTACGGTCGACCCTCGCGCCGACGTCGCGACGGCTTCTGATTCGCTACCCTGCCGTTCCGTGCGTAGCTCTCTGCGCCCGGAGCTCCGTTCCTCGTCGTAAAACCGCGCTGCGCGTAAAAAAAGCACCGCTATGGGAAACTATTTTACGACGCATCCATTTGAATTTATTCAGTGTAAAGACATTTATCGCCGCTGTGTTGTCGGGGTGGCACGCAAACGCGGGCTATTACCGAGGTTCGCGATGGGAGGCGCGCGCCACAACGCTCATGCGGCACGCGTCGGAGATTAAACGTACGCTTTCGTGACGAATGGATCGACGGGTGAAACGGAAATGGTAACGGCGAAACTTAACGATGCGATGTGGGTAGCGATGACAGGAGTAGGAGTCAGGTGAAATCGGAGAGCAACGAGACGTACCTACTCAAAACACCGATAGAACACGGTTAGGCTTCGCAACAGTGTCATCGCTGCAGCATCGCCTTTACTATTGTCCTCTGTGCCATTTGTAAATATTCTGTAAATGTTCAGGGCTCTACTTAAGTGGTTAGGACACCTTGGACGAAGCAAAGTTAGGGGAGATGGTTGATACGTTAGTCTGTTTTCAATTTTTTTTATTTTTTATTTGAAATAATTCCTTAATAACAAATATGCCAAAATATACTTTGGTCCTTCCTCTTTAATATATAGTAAGCGAAAACTTGAGAAAGTACATAGAAACTGAATGAAAAAATGTTACTTGGACGATCAATTTGGAGGTATCAAAACTATTTACTGTTTCTCCATATAAACGAAAACGGTTAAAAACAATTGTTAACGTCAAGGTACGCAGACTTACGCTGAATCGTAGTAAAGAAATGAATAACAAACTTCACATATCTCGCTCAAATGGAGCTATATATATACGGTGTCGAGATAATTCGTCTGTATCAATTAGCCCCGGTCTCCTCTATAGTAATTTTCAGTAATTTGTTTGAGGGAGATAATTAAATAAATGGAATATTCGATATGAAGCCTCTTATTCTACGACTCTCGATGAAAAATACCACTTTTTCACTCGAACCATAGATCGTTCCCAAACGCCGAATGTCTACAATAATAATTAGGGTAATTGTCGGAGAGATGCTGCACTGGGAGAGGCGCTGTATCGGAAGGTACCTAAGTCGACTAAAATGATGCTTTTAATGTTAAAAATACAAAAAGAGTGTCTGAAAATAGATACCGCGATATCTCATGGCAAATTATTTATTTTTTAATGACAAATCTGATACTCCGAACATATTTGTGGGCTTTTTACTCCCTTTTCACATTTTATTATTATTTTATGTGTAATGAATGTGGAAAGAAGAAGAAAAGACAATTAAATTTAGAAAAGCAGAAATAATACCTGTATCTATTTATTTTTCCAATTTTATTGTATTTTATAACTGTATAAATTAAAAAGATGTTTCACTTTACTTTGCTTTTACTATTTATTTTTTTAAATAAAAAGTTAAAATTAACGCGTTTAAATGGAAAATTAAACGTTTTTCGAAATGCGGCACCACTCCCGCGCGGTGCGACGTCTCTCCTAAAAAATGGATGTTTTTAGCTTCAATTTTTTAAGCTCGACAAATATTAAAATTTTAATTTCCTTTAATGCTAGTAGTAGGACAAGATGTTCAACTAATAATATGTTTGATTGTGACACTCTTATTGGTCTTTAGATTTTTGGTTCTCGAGGTAAGATGTGTGCATTTTTTGTGTGCATTTTTTTTGCATGTCCTTTTAATTAAAATAATAAATAAATAAATATATGTATCCTTGCAAAAAAATTCCATTGCAAAATTCAGACACGGTGACAATTTTTGCGTAATGTGCGGCAACTGTCCCACAATTACCCTCTACCAACGCCACTTATTAACTGGGAAACGATCAAACAGTACCGTTTGCATAGCTTCGCTAGAAGGATCGTTTCACCGCGTTCGCGGAACGAAACGGACAACGCGAATCGATGCGCCAGACCTAACCCAGGCCCGACGAAAACCGCGAGAGTAATGCTGGCCGCGTAAGCCGAACAAGCCGTTTAAAGCCGCGACTCGATTAGCACGCAAGCCCGCGGATCCGTCAGTATTTTCTGGCAGCGGGATGTTCGCCGCGAGGACGTTGATCGCGGATTACAAACGGACCTCATTAATGCGGGCACGCTTCGCCATTTGCCAATCGTCGCGCCGGTGTGAACCGAGGGGTAGTAACAGGGCATCTCTCGCCTTGGCGTTTTATCTCCGAAGGCGTTCCTCGAGATTCAGGCCAATCGAATACAGGACTCTGCGCGCCCTTAGAAACTTCAACGGACACGGAACGGAATCGGTCGGAAGGCGAGGGCTGGGATTGTTCCGAGCGTGCCGAGACGAACGTAGCCAATTACTTAAAAGCTTCCAATTGTTTACGAGCAGAACAGCTTGGCCGCGGAGTTTATGGGATTCGTATCCCAACAGGTGGGTAGAGAAACGAAACACGCCAGGCCGCGACCCCTTTCAGAAAAATCATTCCGGCTCGCATTAGACTTACAAATCGCTGGTCACGCCGGATAACGCGCCGTATTCTACCCGCTTCCTCGTATAATTCAACGCGTTACCGGCTACGTACCTGTGTAATTGTTCTGGCCACTCTAGCCCGTAGAAATCTCCGTCTCGTATCGCGTGTCGCGGGAATCCAAGAGGGAAAGAATTTGAAACGCGAGAAATTTTCAAGCCAGCGGCATATCATTCCAGATATAACGAGCTTAGCGTTAATGCAGCGCGTTACGTTTCTACCCGATAGCTCTCTAGTTTCTCCCCAAGTGTCCGAACTGAAGTATATCGTTGAACGCGGCGGAGCCTACTTCGACGAATAAAATTACTTGGTACCAGGAACGCGTCGCCGCTCTGGCAACGCCAGAGCATTCCGCGGAACCTGATATTTCCAGAATCGAGTGGAGAAGAGTAGATTGAAGAGGGGAGCCCCGTCAAAGGATGTCGGCTGGGTTTGTTAAAGATCGACGAACAAAACGCGAGGCTTTCCATTAGCGGGGTAACCGAATGAGAAATTTCTCGTCCCGAAGGGTCCTGGAATTCCTCGTCTCATCGAGGGACGTCGAGGAGCCGCAAGGAATCGCGACGGGGGAAACGAGCACGAAGAGCATCGCACAGCCCGTTAAATGGAATCGTGGCGTTCCCAGAACAAAGGAAAAACTGTGCCTCTCCTGGCGGCGCGATGTTACTCCGCCGACCTACCGTTGGCTTTGTCCTTGCGCGCTCTTTCAAAGGGGATGTGACCCAGAGGCCGAAATTCACCTACGTGTTGGAACGGTGCACGCGTCCCGCAAGCCTGGCACCACGGACGACGCGACGACGTCTCCGCCAGCACGCACCGCCCCGGCTGCTTCAAGTTTAATCAAACTTTCGAAAAGACTTCCGGCGCCAGGCGCGCCCCTGCATCGCGATTCGCGGATACACTGCAAACTTCCGGCGCTGCCGCGAAATAATCCAAAGAGTCGGCAACCCCTTCTGCTCCCGCCCCGTCTTGCGATCGAATCGCCTCCACCCCTGTAGCAGACACCCCCGCGACCCCAAGCCAGAGGAGGACCCGTCTTTCGGGAAATTTAATCCTGTTTCGAATCCACCGGGAGACGCGTCTAATGCGCTACCACCCTCCCGTTTCTCCGTTACCCGGCGGTTATCGGCTTGTTTTTATCGCGACGAACACCAACTCCCGTTACATTTCCCAGACGAAATTGCACGCTATCGTGCCAGTTTTTCCTCGCAAGATTCCTCTCGACTCCTTCCACGACGGAGTCTTCCTGCGTGGGTCGCTTCAAGGACTACAGGGATGGGAACAAATGAATTTGAACGGAAGGGGCGATTTCCCAGAGGCGTGAACCAACACGGTGTTTAGAGACGCGGGGAACACAGTGGGCGAAAGTGTCTCGGAAAATCGGGAAATTCGTTTCCGTGGCAGTGCATTGTTGTTGGAAGGATAGAACAACGTATAGTAATGGGAGGCGCAACCCGAGGTGATGGAATTCCAGAATGCACGGGGCCAATGTGAAACGCGTGGACACGTCAACCGACCGCGTGTAGGTTTAATCGCGATGATCGCTTTGCAGCATGCTTCCCGTGTCTGTTACAAGTTCCCCGACGGTAATTGTAGGGTCCTTGTAGAAAACACTGCGAGTGCTAGAAACGAAAATTTTCGGGAGAGAAAAAACTTGCCTGACTTTGAATTATTCGTGGAATGTGATTTGATTTGATTGCTAAATATGGTTACGTATATAACAACCCAAATGCCTCACAAAATTTTCTATTTTTTGCATTAATATAGGTACTCCAGATTTATGGAAAAAAGAATTGTATTTGTAGAAGACACTGTGTGTGCCACCTCTTAGTTTTAGAGAAGACTGAATGTGCGATTCATTTAAATTTGCAAGCACTGTGAGTGCCAATCCTGTTTACCTGCCGCTTAATTGGCTCCTGCATTGTTTTCTACAGAAGTGGCGTCGGACGTACCTGCGCTACCATCTTTTAGCGCTAAGTATTGGGAACGTATTTACAATGGGAAATTGCATTAAAATTCTATACTATATCATTGGCACGTAGAACATTTTCCTATAAAACATCTTTTCGGCACTTACAGTGTTTTCTACGACTCTTTAATTCGTTTCAACTAAGGGCAGTGAAAGACAAACAAAAGCTCCAGATTTTACTTTCCAAAATACTGCTGAAAGAATGTTCGAGGTAACCTACAAGCCAAACAATGTCCCGTGAACAATATAAGCTAACGAAGGCGGGATTGCAGAAGTGAAACACGAGAATTCTCAACTAACAAATAACTAATAATCTCGGCTCCGCACGACTCCAGCACGAGGTAAAGCAGGTAGCCAAACTGGACTTGGGACAGATTAAAGCTAGTTGAAAACCGAGCCTAACTCCGCTTTGCGGTAACTACCTTCTCATGGCCGCCGTTTCACCACATTGTGGGCAACTTTTGCTCCATATTTCGTGGCGCGAGAGCCGATGCTCGTTAACGGCAGCACTAGCATAGGTAGGTACTATTGCGGGTTGGGAAGAAGACCGACTACCCGCAAGCTGAAATGTCACAGGGGCAAGGGGATTCGCCCGCTCGCTGCACCCAATTCCTTGCAACGAAGTCCGCCGCGTAAACGCAGAACGCGAACGAAACAAATCACGACAGCCCGCGGATATGAACAGCCGCTAACAAGGGGAGCACACCAAGTGATGGACATCGATTTTGATGAGCCCTGGCACGGTGGATCTGTGTCGAAAATAAGTAAATACGCGTCCGAGCGTTTCTGCCAATGAGCCTTAATAATAGAGATATTTACATGTAAATTATTAAACATTTCATAGCGCTCATGTAAAACACAAAAGCCATAATCTCTACTTAAAAATAAGCCGTGGAACGTTCGGTATGACACTGGCGTGGTGTGTTGTTTGCGGTCGTGAGTTCAATTCCGCCGTTGTCTATATATTTTTTTTATGCTTTATTTTTTCCACACTGTATGAACAGTGAGAAAAAAGGTAACGATAGTAACCTGGCGCCCTCGGGGGATTCCCCTCTGGAGGTGTCAGGGTGTCTTTCGATGACTTGCCTACGTTAAAAAAAACTTTAATTGTATTTATACATTTAAAAGAATTAATAATGAACGTTACTGTCGTTACATTTTTTCTCATTGTTCATACAGTGTGGAAAAAATAAAGTATAAAAAAAATATATAGACAAAGGCGGAATCGAAATCACTCCCCCCCAAAAAAAGCCTTATGTAATTTAAGGATGACTCCAAAGTAGGATTTCTTGGAAGGGTTAGCGTGGAGCGAGGGAGCTATTCCCCTTGGCCCTGTGACATTTCAGCTTGTGCGTATAAGTACGTACACTTACAAAGCTTACTTTGACTTTCCGCGTACGGTTAAATAGATGAAATTTGCAGGAAAACCTTATATCAGTTTCCTCAACCGGTATTAGTTACCTAAATTAAATTAAATTGTAATTTTACAACACTGAGTTTAATAAATAAAATACTATCTATATTGGTTTTTATTTCTGCCTTAGCCTTCAGCCGGTCCGCCAAATATTTCTCCTATTTTCGCCGGTCGGCAGGTGTAAAAACGTTGAGGAACGCTGTCTTATATAGTTTCAATTCACCGGACCCTACTTTATTTCTTCAAAAACTTTCCTGTATTTCCACGAGTCCCCCGTATCCCGAGGACCTCCGGCTCGAAGGCAGCGAGGGTCGTCGCCGACGTTAAACATTCTTCGGCATTCTCGCCGAGTTATGGGAAAACGTTCGTTAAGACGAGCAACGGGGCGTAAGAATAACTTGGGCTCAATCGAACCGTCGAACGTGGGTACACACACGGTCGCACGATCCCCCGCCGACGGATGTTTTCTGAGGACACACCAGTCGCGAGCCACGGAGTGCTCTTTTACCGTGCGGAAAGTGTGCTTTTTCGACAAAAAGAACGGATCCCGGGAAAATACGAAGGCATTCGGGGTCCCCGCGGTGGAGCGGTATCGGTGGAGGACCGCGAAGAAAATGTTTGCCGAGTCAACGGAACGTGTTTTCGCGGCGCGGAGCGGTTTCTCTGCCCCGTCGCCGCGCGGGAAGACATTAAAGCACGACCGGGGCTTGTTTAATGTTTAAACGACTCGACTCCGCTGCGATGCGCCCCGCCCGCCGCCCCTCTGTTGCTTTTAAATCTCGGGGCGAACAATTTTCGCGGCGCAGGGCCGAGGAACCCCGCGGCGGCCGTCTTCGAGAGAATCAACGCGAATCGGCAGGCGGCGGGAGAGATGGCGCGAAATAAATTTCAGGGAGGGAACAAAAAAAAAAGGGGGAAGAGAATTCGTATCCGTCGAAGCTTCCTCGGGATTCCGCGAAAAGAAAACAACACGCCGGAGGTCTGGAGGCGACTGCGAGTTTATTGGTCGACGAACCGAGCCGGTGTCAGCGCGATTCAAAATGCAATTTGCATCGGCGACGACTGGGTCGCGGAAATCGCGGGGGCGGCCTGATTAGAGCCAAGCTTTCCGCCGTTGCTCGGCCAAGGATAAAGCGGGGCCAACGGGGCGGAGGAGGGAGGGGGACAAGATGGGAAACGAGTGGAAAAAGACGAGAGGAAAAAACGGCCACGGAAAAACGGGAAAGATTTGCCTTGGCTAATTGCATGAGATATGCGATTGTTTCATGCATATTCAAGGGGTCCTCGAGCTGGAAATAGCCGATCGTGCTTCCTTCAGACTGTAGCCTACCGGGCCCTTCCACTTTTCGCGTTTGCTTTCCTTCTTCGCGAGACGTAGACGCGCCGCCGTCTTCGCCGGATGCCTCCTCGAACCAATGTAATCCAACCGCGAGCCGCCAAGTACGCTCTCGATATTAATTAAGTCCTCGATCTTGCTCTACCCGTGCGCACCCTGCTACTATCAATCCCTTCCACCCCTGCGCTGGAAACTCGCGAAACACATTTCCCCCATTTACATCCCGAGCAAATAACGTCGACGAACGATCAACGTAAATATTACCTAAGGTAGCTCGGTAACAAGAAATTCTGGGCGCTGTTGCCGCAGAAATTTACAACGCGAGGATCGAAAGAACCACCACCATTTTTCACGCCCAAAGTTTTCGTTGTTCCTCGATAAGTTGTAAAATAAAATTCCCATTTCGTAACAAATCCGTTCAACTACATTGCAATAATTTGTTACTGTCGAAAGTTCGAAAATCTTGCAAGGAAGAGTAGCTTCGCGTTAAAGATTGGCGTAAAATACGTCGCAAGGTGTCTCGGATTATTCGGAATACTTCATCGCTTCTCGACTATGGCAAATGGAGAGAGAGAAAAAAAGAACGGTGATTTCGTATTCAGGAGAAATATTGGAGGATTCTCCGCGAGCGGGCCGCGGTCGAACAAGCTCGCCAACTTTTAGCTCGCTTCTTCGCCGAGCGGGCCGCAATAATCGCGGATCCTCGAAGTTTCGTTAATGCGAGAACATTCCCGAGCGAAACACAATTTCGCGGGGACGGACCGAGCGCGCCTCGAAATCATTATCGAATTCTCGGTGGAAACGTTTCCGCAGCGGCGCGTCCATCCCGCGGGCTTCCTATCGGCGCGGCCGTTCCTTCGAAATATCGGCAGAATGATTGATAACGAGAAAACTGGGTTGCGGATTTATTTTTTCCTCCCATTCTTTGTTTCTGTCCCACGCTGCGGCTATTGTCCGCGCTCCCAGCCGATTGCCCCCGTTCACCGTCCCCCTGCGAACGAACCTGCACGGCCACCGTATTTCATAGGTTTTCCATCGCTGTTTGACGTGGCTCCCGCACGGGGACCATGGAGTTTCGGCTCGAATTCACCGTAGAAATATTTGTCACGGAGGCTCGCGCGTAGAGGGAATTGTAACTAATTCCAGCACAGACGGCCGCGCGCGCCCTGCAGTTCTCATAGTTGTGATTCTATCGGCAACGGATGAATGGTCCGCCCCCGAATCGTCGATGATTGATAGCGAGGGGACTGGGTTAGAGTTCCGTGCCTTTCTCCTTACCCTTTCAATTTTCGCCAGCTCTACGCGCGCGTCTGTACGCGTTGTGCCGCTCGGCATGGACGAAGCGAGTTCGAGGTAAGTACATGTGTTGTACAGTGCGTAGCCCGTGCCCTTTCCGACGATTCCGGAAGGACGAAGATCTCGAGAACCGAGGGACCGCGAGGAATTGAGAAAGAGAGCGGGGCAAAGGACCCGGAAATGTTCGATATCGGTCCGACTGGTTCCTCGAGGGCCTCGAAGGAGCGCGGAGATTTGGAAAGCAAGAGAATACGGCGGGAGCTGATGCTTTCTTCGCAGGTGAATGGCTTCCGACAATAGTATTGTGTTTCTTAAAAGCACGTGCAAGCCTGGCGAACGATGCGGCGGCTCGCATCCGTGAAACCACTCAGCCTGATTGAGAGAACGCGAGGGCGGTCCACCTCGCACGATCGAATCTATTCGATTCGATTAGACTCGGTTGCCGTACGGCTCCGGCCGAACGGGCCGACTTCATTTGCGGGGACGAGGCACAGAAACTTCGTTGTCGAAGATTTAACGGTGACTCAACAAGTCTCGCGAGGCCCGACGAACCATGCACGCTTCAATATGCATCACACCGTAAATACGTACGAATAAGTGAATTCTGGCGCCTCGCGGGAACGCCGTATAGGTTACGCAAGCTGGCCGAGCTTTCGCGCGCAAAAGTTTCGAGGTTAACCTTCCGACCGAAGGTTCCTCTCTGTCCACGGGGAAAGTGCTTGAACTCGCCACCGTAGATCATTATCTGACATAAAAATCATTGTTTCCAAACTCACCGCCGATGAGAATATGCACGAGGAGCGGAAGAAATCGGTAGCGGCGTGTTCTCGACATGATGCCCGGGTCCTCTACATGAACCGCTGCTCCCGCCGTGGAGACGTCGATCGTCCAGTCCTCCGCGATCTCTTTGTCGTCTTGGCAAGAAGACAGCTGCTCGAGGAAGAACACAAACTCTCGCGTGTATTCGGAGAGGCAACACGGCCGAGTAAAGAAACGATTATTCCCTGCGCGCTTTGTTTACGTATAGGAATGAAGCGACGTCGGGCACGATAGATCGACAAGCGCGGAATAGGTCGAAGCGGGGAAGTCGATCGGTACGGGCAATGGCGAAGAGAAGTTGCGCGGACCAAGTCTCGGCTTCGACTGGCGCGCGGCGTCGCGACGTATCTGACCCTCTGATAACCGGCCGGCCCCCCTCTGGTTCAACCGCCTCCCCTCGCGCTGCCTCGCACACTGCGTATCGTTAACCAAGAGACACGAACCCCCCGTCGAGGCACGCTCCCCCACCACCTACTAATTTGCGATTTAGCATGAATCGTGGTCGCGCGTCACCTCGCCGAAAGGACAATGAATTTATACCACGGAGTAACTCGAGGCGCCGAGGAACCACGTGTTACCGTCGCGACGATGCGACCATACAACGCGACGAAACGCCACGCGAAGATTGCTACGATGTCGCGCACGTATAATCCAAATCGCAGCACGCGACCGTTTATCTGCAATTCGAAGTTGTTATTACGATCGATGCTCCGCTGCTTTTTCAACACCGTCGTGTCGAACTTCAAATCCTTACGACTTACCTAATTAATTTAAGCGGAGCCGTTCTTTTGCCTCGCTGCTCGCGCCACTCGTAATTTTCCTGTTCCATTAATCCCGAATGGAGTCACGGACTCGATAGAAGACGACTCTGCCGCTGTTCGAGGGCAAAGATTCATTCGCGAGTAAATGGGAAAGTGCAGAGGGGCGAACGGAAACGACGTTCAATTTTTTACCACTCCGCGACGCTTTACGAAGACCTATCAAGCATCGCCTCTTTGTTCCAGCTGTATTAATGCTGCAGCGGACTCGCAGTCATTGCTTGCCGTTTACTTTCGGTTTAATGCGGCCGTTTTCAGCGACGAACGGGAGGAGAGAAGTACGATGCGAACACCAGTCTCAGGTAATTGCGACTCTGTAAGTCGGAGAATTTCAAAGTGTTACCAACCCAAACAACTGAGATTTCAATGGCACAACAGTAATCGCGAGTCGAAGGTTAAGGGGCGAGTTGTTCGGTGAACGGGATAACGTGAGTTTACCGAAAGTTTGAGAGTGTTGCTACGACTAGAATAAGACACAGACGTCGGGATTATGTTTGTAAGATTTGAAGAGGATCGAATGATGCCCACAACACATTTATCAATCATAATATTATGAAAGGTATGGCTTACCTTGTGTACCGTTAATAAATATCGTATCCTTTCAATGAATGTATGCGAAGACATTCGTAGGCTATTGTACTAGACAGGCGTGGTGCCAGGATAAGGAGGAAGGGATACGATTTCCGTTACAAGGATACGCGTTTGATCGGTCGGAAGTGAGACGGGCCGGTAGTTAAAAATTCGTCGAAGATATTAAACGCGTGATGAAGGTTTTACCGTACAAACCGGATGTTAGCGCCTCTCGCGAGTTGCGCAACAGTCGCCAGGCTTAGCAGCGTTGCAACTTTTTGGCGCCAACTGACATTCCGACTGCAAGGCGCCTGTGTATTCCAGTTCCGCGACAATCACACTGAGAAATCAGTACGTACGCGAACGGGGGATATTAAAAACGGCCGTTCGTTCATACGTTACAGTCATAATAACGTTGCAGCACGCGCAGATCTAAACATAACCTCGGTATGGTTTCAGTGCCGCCAAGGAGAGCATCGAAACGGGCCGCTGAAACTCCTGGGAGGAGCACGAAGGAACCGAAGCAGTTAAAGCAAAGAATAGGTGAGCATCTCCTTCTGTTTACGTCGCATACCCATCGCGGCCGTATCGCCCGCGTAGAAATTGCCGCCAATCCGGGAGAATCTTATCGAAAAGGAGTAAAGCCACGATGCACATGGATATGTTTGAGCTTCACGATCGATAGAAGTAATTTACAGTTTCTCTTAAGCTGATATCGGACTCTCGTCTCGAGAAACCGTCGGCACGATTGTTTCTGCCCTGGCGTTACGAATATAACGTGCACGACGATTTACGTGCGCGCGGATCTGCAGGAGCGTGATTGTGCCCTTTTTATTTTCAAATCATCATCCACTAACGTGATATCTAAACGTTCGCATACAATTTCACGTTTCACGTACAGCTGTAAAACCTGACTTACGGCGATCTCTGACCAGCGGTGTGGTGCTGGTGTTCGGACAAGGTGATGTGGGGCAGCTCGGTTTAGGAGAGGATATCATCGAAAAGATACGGCCAGCGGTTGTCCCAGGGTATCAGGATGTGGTGGCCATAGCAGCTGGGGGCATGCACAACGTGTGCCTGAGGGAGACTGGAGAGATAGTAACGTTCGGATGCAACGACGAAGGAGCACTGGGACGCGACACGTCCGCCGAAGGGTCTGAAACTAAACCAGGCCCTGTCAACCTGCCTGGCAAAGTCATTCAGGTGACGGCTGGTGATTCCCATAGCGCCGCTTTGTTAGAAGATGGAAGAGTTTTTGCATGGGGCTCTTTCAGGGTATAATTTTCTTTTCGTTTGATATCTTATCGGTTAACTGTCTCGTGATGGACTGGATTGTAAAGAGCCAAAATATGCTTTCAAGGATTCCCATGGGACTATGGGCCTAACGTTGAAGGGGAACGAACAATTCCCGATAGAAATGCTGCCCAATGTAAAGATAGTAAAAATAGCATCTGGTGCTGATCATTTAGTGTTACTTAATAAAAACGGGCACGTGTACACGTGCGGATGCGGGGAGCAAGGTCAGTTGGGACGAGTAGCTGCCAGAGCAGCTAGCAGAGATACGCGCCATGGTATGGGCCCACTGTTAGCGCCGGCTAGAGTCGAATTCAAAATTACCAAGAAACTCGAGTTCGGTGATATATGGGCTGGAACCTACTGCACATTCGCTAAGGAATATCACTCGGGAGATATATATGTATTCGGTTTAAATAATTACCATCAAATTGGTAAGTACGGAATGAATGATAATGGAAGAGCGAGTATAACAAAAGATGCTACTTATGTTTAACTGGTACAAAATAATTTCAGGTCTAAAGGAGCCTAGGACTCATTTCCATCCACAAATATCGAAAACCTTCAGTGGAAAGATTTGGAAACATATTAGTAGCGGGCAACATCATACTATCGCCCTAGACAATTCCGGTCAAGTATTTGTTATGGGTCGTAAAGAATACGGCCGTCTCGGACTCGGATCTAATTGCTCGGATGCGAAAGAATTAACGGCAGTCCCTGCCGTAAGTTCCTTCAAGTGTGTCGACGTTGCGGCGGGTAGCGCCCAATCTTTCGCTGTTACAGAATCAGGTAAATTCTCTTTTGTCATTGTTTGAATTATGCGGATGTGCAATAGTGGTGTAACACCGTTCATATGCGCAGGAGATTTATACTCGTGGGGCATGGGGACGAGCGGACAGCTAGGTACAGGGGAAGAAGACGTCGAAGAACCTGCGCTAGTTAAAGGAAAGCAACTAGAAGGGAAAACAATAATACGCGTGGCGGGCGGAGGTCAGCATACGTTGACACTAGCGACAATCCATCCAGCGAAGGAACAGACTGCTGGTTAATGATGTTCTTTATTAAGTTTGAAGTATCTCTGTGTGATAAAAATATTCACAACGAAAGAAAAAAAAAATGTTTACTCGATGACCATTTGATTCTCCTCGCGTAAAAATCAGATTAAAGGGGAAAGTGTAATTGAGAATATTTTTCACGGTATATTGTAATTTTGACATTTACATACGATACTTAAATCTGTACATAATTTGTTGTGCTACCAAAAATTGCATCATTATGCTTGTAATAATTAATATATAAATAAACATTTTTCTACATGTGAACCATATTTTCTTTGCCAATGGTAACTGGTAGCCATTTTCACGTAAATATCATTGAAATTTTCAAAACCTATCGGAAGTCCCTCTCGTAATGAAAGACGACTCCTTTCAAACTTACGATTTTGAAGAAATCATTGATAGTACTTAAAAAAAACATTTTATTCATAGCTGCATAGCTAAATACAGAAGGAAGTTTTTATTACAATTTATTCTAGTTTACATAAACTACAGAAATAAGTTATAACCCTAGGAACTCGATATCGATACCGCTATCAAATTGTGTCTCTTATGAAGGGCGCTAGTTACCTAGAGGAAAAATTCCTAAATGCTTATGTAAAATTTATATGAACCTCTTCCTCAGCAAAATGTTACTTCACTTTACTTAATTTGTCTTTGGTTGTTCCGCAACTTTGCCCTTTAAGAAAGTATCTTCTTGCATTGAGATTTGCGTCAGCTTTTTCCCAATACGTTCATGAACATCCAGGTATTTAGCGATACAGCGATCAAGACATATCGATTCTCCCTTGCTCAGCTCTGGCTCGACGTATTTCGGTGGAATACACTTTCTGTGACACGCAGATGTCATACGATTGTACATATCGGACATCATCTCTATTTCTAGGTCTTGCACTAATTTCATTTGATCTTCATCGAGTTGAGGTAAGCCAGCCATGTTTATAATTTAATCGCTTTTTACTTTACAATATTTAAAGCCTTAAACAGACGCTCTACTCAACCATAGTAGCATTGCGTATACGCTCTCTTGCTTTCATATTTCTATATCTCTTCTCATCTACGTGTCTCTTAGAATATACGAAACTGTATATCCCCGAAACAGCAATTATAACCCTGTAAAAGAATGATCGCACGGAAGATGAGTATTAACTTTAGTGCATAAATGGCGTAGAAGTAGTAAATGTCCCCAGGTGAATAAAGAAACGCGGACATTATTTACTGTTACGCAAACATTACTCGTACACTTATTCTTACTAACAGTTAACCATAAATGAAAAGTCTAATACGGAAAATAGCGACCACAAATGGTTTAGCTTCGCGTACCTACCATCCAATCCCTATTTTCGTCACGGTTGGTAACCCCATTGTTTTTTAATTTATGTTACTACGTATTTCTATAATACTAAACTAATAAACTTTTGTATACCTGTTCAATCATGCAACCATGCGACTACGTGACCTTTACTCCATTTACACAACTTGAATCCTTTTCCCATTGACTTGCTGGATAGGCGGAAGGGACGGGTGAGAGGAAGAGAGAAGGAGAAACAGTGAGGAACAAGATAAAGAGATGTATGGGCAACGTAAAATTTTACGAACCAGTACCTTGATAAAAATTCAAACTAGATCCACTATAGAGCGAATTCCACTTACGCCCAAATCGCCCGTGAATTTCATTAGGGTAGGTTTCCTTATACGCGACTGGACGCATCGTCAAGAATTTCGAAGTCAATTTTCTCGAAAATGAAGCGCAATATCAAAAAATTTTATTCTTTTTTCTCGACTTATTTACTTGTTATAAGTCGAAAAGAAAGTGTAACCTTTTTTCATATCGCGCTTCATTTTCGAGAAAATCGACTTTGAAATTCTTGACGATGCGTCCAGTCGCGTATAAGGAAATCTACCCTAATGAAATTCACGGACGATTTGGGCGTAAGTGGAATTCGCCCTTAGAGGCAGTAAAATGATTGGTCAAAAAGACTGCTGTTAATAAAAACTTTAATAATTTTCGGAGTACAAAATAGTATTTTGTATCGCCTATTTAGTTCACACGCATTCTAACCTCTCTCATTAATATTCGCACGTTCGTTATTTACGGTTTCAAGGTAAATTATGAAAACCTAGTGAATTATAAGTTTCATAAGAGCACGGGCTGATCATTCAATGTCGTATGTAATATTGACATAAGCTTTAATCTTTAATCGTAATTGATCGCAACAGAATTGGCATCGAGAGTAAAAGCACGATCATAGAAAAGGTAATTTTATATTCCGTTCAACAGTTTAGAAGTAGCGGTACGTAGCATGATACCTTCTCTGTTGTATTTTTGAAATTTGACACTATGTTCGATGATTAAGAACCTAACATGCTGATGAAAAGAAATAATAATATCGTAAAGCAAGCTCGAAAAATCTGGACTAAGTGGAAATACAATTTTATATGAGTCAGGGACAAGTGTATATATTAAATCTAGAAACATGTTAAGAGAAAGCAATATTTTCACGCACAATATCGATATCGCATGGAAGACGTTCGTCCGAGAATCTGGCGACGTTCCCCAAACGTCCTCAAAAAAGAAAGACTATCGATTAAGATTCCAAGGAAACCAAGCGAAGAAGGTCTACGAAGAAATAATAAATCTAGAGGGCAATGCGAATGTACAGTCCGAAAAGCATAAGGCGTGCAAACCGAGAACGTCTGTTCAAAACAATACGACTTCGAAGTCGACTGTTTCCATTGAGAAGGCCAAAAAGGGTGAACTCCCCGAGGAGAAGGCTACGATTAATAGCATATTGAAAGCTGTAGAGCAAAAAGATATGAAATTTTTAACGAGGCACGTAACGCAAGACAATGTTAATTTAACGGACAATTTTGGTTGGACCCCTCTAATGTCAGCTGCATACTGTGGCCACTTAGACGTCGTTAAAGTCTTATTAAGTCTTGGAGCTAACAAGAGACCTAGAGAGAAATCTGGACTGACTGCGGCTCAACTAGCTTTAAAGAAGAATTACTTAAGCATTGTTGCCCTGCTCAGAAGGAAAACAGAATCTAGAGCCCATAAAGGTTCTGCAGAAGTAAATAGTAGGGACACGAGCACAGACGCAAGCACAGAGTTAATAGAACCGTTGAAACATTGCGATGGAAACGTACACAAAAGTACTCGTAATGAACATTCACAAGGAACTACAGCATTTTACTGCGAAATTTGTAAGAGTAACTTTTACCAAACAACTTGGAAGAAACATCAGACATCCACGCTCCATGTATTCAGTACAAAGCCAAAGCTACCGAACGCCATGTATGGAATATCGAAGCAAAACAAAGGTTATCAAATGCTTTTAAACACTGGTTGGGACGAAGAAGGTGGTCTTGGTCCTTCGGGGCAAGGAATACAGTATCCCATTAAAACGTGTCTGAAGACTGATAGGAAAGGAATAGGCCAAGCGAATGAGAAAGAGTATAGAGTAACTCACTTTAAACCTGGAGACACTACAGCAGTTAAGAACCATAAGTATAAAGGGCAACCAAAAGGCCTAAAGAAGAAAGACAGAGAGAAATTATTAAATAGAGAAGTTAGGAAAGAGAGAGCATTGCGTATTGCTTTGTCTTAAAGTTCAAGAAATTTCAGAATTTTCTAAACTAATGTTTCGCTTTCTTTCTAAGACTGAGCGCACTGTCATTGTTACACTTACTGCCTATTTTATACATACGATATGTAAGTCAATGATTTACTTCATGTTTTACATACTTTGCTAAGATTTGTGTAAGAATCTTTTCCGAAGACGGTGGTATTCAAACAACTGATTATAGTTTTTGTTGCAGATGATGCTTAGTCCGAAAGAGGCATTAAAACATATACAACAGGTGGAGGAAAAGGCAGGGGAGATTCTCACGGATGGACAAGAAATAGTTGCTTTAGATAAAAGACGAAACGACGATCGAGTTGGAATGAGGGCATTGCAGAAAGAGAAGTGTCGGAAAGCTTGGGTAACTGTAGGGCCATTGCTGCTTAAAATGCCATCTAAAACTGCAGAGGAATTACTTACGAAAGGTTGTCATTCATTTTCTGAAACATTTGTATTAGCCTATTCAGGACGAGCGCGAGAAAACCCTACCAATCGGCAAAGCTCGGAACAAACACGAGCCGAGTGCGAGGAGAAATACGGCGCTCGTCCTGAATGGGTTCAATAAGTGATACCTATTTTTAACTTCCTACATTGCAGATCAAATGGAGTGCGACATTGAAATCAGCAAGATTAGAAGCGAGCTGAAAGTTAAAGTGAACGAATTAAGAGACTTGGAACTTAATCCATCTGTTCCAGGCTTGATGTTGCAACCTATGTCTTATAAAGAAATGTTTGCAATAAAACATGCCTGGGGTGAAGGTTCTTAAATCTGCACAAGTCCTGTATTATCGGGAAAACTTTATTTTAAGTACATTTCTATACTCGCTGTTTATTTCTGCAAAAGTTCATATTGTTTGCGTAAGCTTTGAATAATATTTAAGCTCATTACAGAACCATACATCGCTTTCGTCATATAAATTTTAGAAACCCGGAAAATGTATTTAATTTAGTAATATACCTTGGATATAAAAATGTGTATGTTTACTTTATAATGTGATCAAACTTATTTTGGTAATATACGTGAATTCGTAGAGATTTATCATTTTTGCAAACAACTGTTTTTATATGTTTTACATGGGTAGGATTGTATAAAGTGTAAAATAAAAGAGGAATAAAGTTAAGTTTCGGATGTACAGTGGCGTGCAAAAGTAACGAAAATTCAAAAAACCCGTTTGCAGATTTAAGTAAGTTATATACGTGCTTAAATCGCTGATTTCGGGAATTTCGCGATTTTCGACTTTATTCTGCGATATTTAAGCGTTTATAGCTCAGAGTAACGTTAACCGATTTTGATGAAATTTTAGGCACATTCCGCCCAAGTGCATTTTTTTCAAAACAACGAATCACGTCACTTAGCAAACTGATCCTTCTAGATTCTAAAAAAAACTCAAGCCGTTTGGATTAATTTTAAAAAAGTTGTCATTCAGTATAGTATGTCCTCCTCTGTACTTGGTTACAATAGCATGTCCAACTTCCAAGCATTGTTGTCGAGTTATTATTATAATTTTGCAGATTCTAACTTATATTACTAATTACATACTTTCAGTGATACCTATATTACAATAATGCAAAAAGTATTTATGTAATTATAAAGTACCATTGAATGTTTGAACCTGTTTTTCTCAAAAACGCTAAAAGTGGACATACAATATGTGTGCACTAATTGTAAGCCATCGATGTACAATAGGAAATTTTTTTTCAATGTAGGTTAGTCCGTTGTTGTTCTAACTGCCTGAATTACTATGACATAAATACGACAGCGATTTCAAGTGATGTATATGTAACGATAATAGCGTTAATTTAGTAAATGTATACAATTCCCAGCAGTTCCTATGTCAATGTATGCCTAAAATGAATATAACCTAACCTACAATCGTCCGAAAATGCATACATTGACTCCATCATGCTTTTATTGTGGCTCGTATATCCAGCTATCGCTTCAGTTTTGCTATGAATCCACGTTGACAGAAGAACATGAAGTGGAAAGAGGTATACTAAATTTCAGCTTCAAAGGCATCGCCTTAAAGTTGCAAATAAGAGGCGCTCCAAAATTCTGCGTCTCTTCGTTAAACAGTCACTGCCTCGAAACATCTGCGCCACTTTTCGCTCTTTGATTTGCTCTCCGGAGACGTTACTTTGTGCCATCTCTTTCGACGGCATGTTCTCCTGTTACAAAGCCCAATTTTGTGCATTCTGAAAATTTTTGCCAGATTTTGGCCCAGGTATCAGGAGAACATGAAGCGAAAAGAGGTATTCTGAATTTCAGCTGCGAAGGCATCCTCGATTCTCTCTCCGAAGACGTTACTTAGTGCCACCTCTTTCGACGGCATGTTCTCCTGTTACAAAGCCCAATTTTGTGCATTCTGAAAATTTTTGCCAGATTTTGGCCCAGGTATCAGGAGAACATGAAGTGGAAAGAGGTATACTAAAGGGTATAGCCGGTTAAGATGATAAAATGTGTCCTTGAACCGAATTCGACTCACGATGAATCATTCGAAAGCTTATTAAAAAAGAAACATTTGTGGCAATTTTCAACTTCGTATCTCCACCCGGAGGGTAGTAAAGGGCAAAAATAGGAAATCAGGTTTTTGCCGAATTTCTCCTATACTAGGGGATGAAAAATTTTGAAAAAAATCAGAGACATTTCTGTTTTCGGGGCACATATTAGAGAATTGTTTCAGATTTTTAAATTGAAAAACCAAGCTGTGAAAAATAAAAAACGCCAAAAAATGCTGAAAAATGCTGATTGTGCATCGAAGCAAGCTTGGCACTATAATTATATTTTTACTGTAAGTACGTGTGATTGTTACTATTGTCCTGAATTTTTTTCAGATTTTTCAATTGAAAAACCAAGCTGTGAAAAATAAAAAACGCCAAAAAATGCTGAAAAATGCCGATTGTGCATCGAAGCATGCTTGGCACTATAATTATATTTTTACTGTAAGTACGTATGATTGTTACTATTGTCCTGAATTTTTTTCAGATTTTTCAATTGAAAAACCAAGCCGTGAAAAATAAAAAACGCCAAAAAATGCTGAAAAATGCCGATTATGTATCGAAGCATGCTTGGCACTATAATTATATTTTTACTGTAAGTACGTATGATTGTTACTATTGTCCTGAATTTTTTTCAGATTTTTCAATTGAAAAACCAAGCCGTGAAAAATAAAAAACGCCAAAAATTGCTGAAAAATGCCGATTGTGTATCGAAGCAGGCTTGGCACTATAATTATATTTTTACTGTAAGTACGTATGATTGTTACTATTGTCCTGAATTTTTTTCAGATTTTTCAATTGAAAAACCAAGCCGTGAAAACTAAAAAACGCCAAAAAATGCTGAAAAATGCCGATTATGTATCGAAGCATGCTTGACACTATAATTATATTTTTACTGTAAGTACGTATGATTGTTACTATTGTCCTGAATTTTTTTCAGATTTTTCAATTGAAAAACCAAGCCGTCAAAAATAAAAAACGCCAAAAATTGCTGAAAAATGCCGATTGTGTATCGAAGCAGGCTTGGCACTATAATTATATTTTTACTGTAAGTACGTATGATTGTTACTATTGTCCTGAATTTTTTTCAGATTTTTCAATTGAAAATCCAAGCCGTGAAAAATAAAAAACGCCAAAAATTGCTGAAAAATGCCGATTGTGTATCGAAGCATGCTTGGCACTATAATTATATTTTTACTGTAAGTACGTATGATTGTTACTATTGTCCTGAATTTTTTTCAGATTTTTCAATTGAAAAACCAAGCCTCTGATTTTTTTCAAAATTTTTCATCCCCTAGTATAGGAGAAATTCGGCAAAAACCTGATTTCCTATTTTTGCCTTTTACTACCCTCCGGGTGGAGATACGAAGTTGAAAATTGCCACAAATGTTTCTTTTTTAATAAGCTTTCGAATGATTCATCGTGAGTCGAATTCGGTTCAAGGACACATTTTATCATCTTAGCCGGCTATACCCTTTAGTATACCTCTTTCCACTTCATGTTCTCCTGATACCTGGGCCAAAATCTGGCAAAAATTTTCAGAATGCACAAAATTGGGCTTTGTAACAGGAGAACATGATGTTGAAAGAGGTGGCACTAAGTAATGTCTTCGGAGAGAGAATCGAGGATGCTTTCGAAGCTGAAATTCAGAATACCTCTTTTCGCTTCATGTTCTCCTGATACCTGGGCCAAAATCTGGCAAAAATTTTCAGAATGCACAAAATTGGGCTTTGTAACAGGAGAACATGATGTCGAAAGAGGTGGCACTAAGTAATGTCTTCGGAGAAAGAATCGAGGATGCCTTCGAAGCTGAAATTCAGAATACCTCTTTTCGCTACATGTTCTCCTGATACCTGGGCCAAAATCTGGCAAAAATTTTCAGAATGCACAAAATTGGGCTTTGTAACAGGAGAACATGCCGTCGAAAGAGGTGGCACTAAGTAACGTCTTCGGAGAGAGAATCGAGGATGCCTTCGAAGCTGAAATTCAGAATACCTCTTTTCGCTTCATGTTCTCCTGATACCTGGGCCAAAATCTGGCAAAAATTTTCAGAATGCACAAAATTGGGCTTTGTAACAGGAGAACATGCCGTCGAAAAAGGTGGCACTAAGTAACGTCTTCGGAGAGAGAATCGAGGATGCCTTCGAAGCTGAAATTCAGAATACCTCTTTTCGCTACATGTTCTCCTGATACCTGGGCCAAAATCTGGCAAAAATTTTCAGAATGCACAAAATTGAGCTTTGTAACAGGAGAACATGATGTCGAAAGAGGTGGCACTAAGTAATGTCTTCGGAGAGAGAATCGAGGATGCTTTCGAAGCTGAAATTCAGAATACCTCTTTTCGCTTCATGTTCTCCTGATACCTGGGCCACAATCTGGCGAGAATTTTCAGATATCTCTAAAATCAGGCTTCGTAACAGGATAACATGACGTGGAAAGAGGTAGCGCAAAATAATGTCTCTGAAGAGAAGTAGAAGCCTTGAACGAAAGTCGATAGAGTTTGAGAGTATTGAATGGCATATTTAAAGTAGTGCTTTAATGCGAAGATTTTTAAAACCACTCTGCTTGGAAGGATCTTTTTAGGTGTTCTTTTTAGCATATCTTTTATATGTGATTTGGAATAGGAAGGAGTAAGTAGTGCTCGTTAAATAAAAAAACTCTTTTACCACTTAACTGCAATTTATTCAAATAAGTGAAATGCAATACAATGAAATGTTACAAGTGTAACTGGGTTAGGTCTGGGTTAGGGGAGGGTTAGGGGTATCCGTAAGGGATTTCTCCACGTAAAAAAAAAAAAAGGTCTGGGTTAGGTCTGGGTTCGGCTGAAGCAGTATCTTGTGCAAATTTCATATCAATGAACCCAGTCGAAAATGCAGCCGGTTTAACGTCTTCTATGTAAAAATTCCTTACCTGTAAAGCAGAAATATACACGATTAATAATCGCTCTAGTTACAGTATGTGAGATTAGTTACATCGCATTGGCACACTCTAAACTCTAAACATGTCACACATATACAAGCACGCACACACGCACAGCATTTCAACAGATTTCAGAGTAGGTAATTGCTGAATTGGCCGCTTCTCGTGTCGCACCCACCGTTACCGACTGATTCTAAAATAAGATTACAGTGCTACGAGTGGTAGGAATTAATATTAAATCTTTCCGGAAACATAAAATCTAAAACGACTAATTTCAACCAACATGTTGCACAATACAATTATTCCCTTTACTAATATATTTTCATACGTGACAAAATGTTGTAACGTTTCTCCCATTTTCAATAATAGACAAGTCAAGTTACTAAAAATATTTTTCTTCTTACAGGTTGTAACTTCGGAATATTTCGACGGAATGATGGAAACCTTGATAGTAATCACAAGAAAATAGTGACTTTATATACCTTATACTTTATTGTAACACTGTAAAGGCCTTTTATGCAAATAAAATGAAAGAAACTTGAAACAAACTGTATTATTATTCAGAAATACCTTTTACATATTCCTATCCAAATTTCAAATATCTATGGTATTTCCTTAAGAATACCATAGATTTCCTTTGTTAATAAGTCGATATTGAAGAAAATTTTGAAAATTCAGAAATTACAAGCTTCGAGTCTTTCAAAAGCATCACATTAACCGAGAACTGTTTAAAGGCCCATGAAAGGCGTAGCTCTTGTTTGCTACTTTAAGGCGAAGCCTTCGAAGCTGAAATTCAGAATACCTCCTTTCGCTTCATGTTCTCCTGATACCTGGGCCAAAATCTGGCAAAAATTTTCAGAATGCACAAAATTGGGCTTTGTAACAGGAGAACATGCCGTCGAAAGAGGTGGCACTAAGTAACGTCTTCGGAGAGAGAATCGAGGATGCCTTCGAAGCTGAAATTCAGAATACCTCTTTTCGCTTCATGTTCTCCTGATACCTGGGCCAAAATCTGGCAAAAATTTTCAGAATGCACAAAATTGGGCTTCGTAACAGGATAACATGATGTCGAAAGAGGTGGCACTAAGTAACGTCTTCGGAGAGAGAATCGAGGATACCTTCGAAGCTGAAATTCAGAATACCTCTTTTCGCTTCATGTTCTCCTGATACCTGGGCCAAAATCTGGCAAAAATTTTCAGAATGCACAAAATTGGGCATTGTAACAGGAGAACATGATGTCGAAAGAGGTGGCACTAAGTAATGTCTCCGGAGAGAGAATCGAGGATGCCTTCGCAGCTGAAATTCAGAATACCTCTTTTCGCTTCATGTTCTCCTGATACCTGGGCCAAAATCTGGCAAAAATTTTCAGAATGCACAAAATTGGGCTTTGTAACAGGAGAACATGCCGTCGAAAGAGGTGGCACTAAGTAACGTCTTCGGAGAGAGAATCGAGGATGCCTTCGCAGCTGAAATTCAGAATACCTCTTTTCGCTTCATGTTCTCCTGATACCTGGGCCAAAATCTGGCAAAAATTTTCAGAATGCACAAAATTGGGCTTTGTAACAGGAGAACATGCCGTCGAAAGAGATGGCACAAAGTAATGTCTCCGGAGAGGGAATCGAGGATGCCTTCGCAGCTGAAATTCAGAATACCTCTTTTCGCTTCATGTTCTCCTGATACCTGGGCCAAAATCTGGCAAAAATTTTCAGAATGCACAAAATTGGGCTTTGTAACAGGAGAACATGCCGTCGAAAGAGGTGGCACTAAGTAACGTCTTCGGAGAGAGAATCGAGGATGCCTTCGCAGCTGAAATTCAGAATACCTCTTTTCGCTTCATGTTCTCCTGATACCTGGGCCAAAATCTGGCAAAAATTTTCAGAATGCACAAAATTGGGCTTTGTAACAGGAGAACATGCCGTCGAAAGAGATGGCACAAAGTAATGTCTCCGGAGAGGGAATCGAGGATGCCTTCGCAGCTGAAATTCAGAATACCTCTTTTCGCTTCATGTTCTCCTGATACCTGGGCCAAAATCTGGCAAAAATTTTCAGAATGCACAAACTTGGGCTTTGTAACAGGAGAACATGCCGTCGAAAGAGGTGGCACTAAGTAACGTCTTCGGAGAGAGAATCGAGGATGCCTTCGCAGCTGAAATTCAGAATACCTCTTTTCGCTTCATGTTCTCCTGATACCTGGGCCAAAATCTGGCAAAAATTTTCAGAATGCACAAAATTGGGCTTTGTAACAGGAGAACATGCCGTCGAAAGAGATGGCACAAAGTAATGTCTCCGGAGAGAGAATCGAGGATGCCTTCGCAGCTGAAATTCAGAATACCTCTTTTCGCTTCATGTTCTCCTGATACCTGGGCCAAAATCTGGCAAAAATTTTCAGAATGCACAAAATTGGGCTTTGTAACAGGAGAACATGCCGTCGAAAGAGGTGGCACTAAGTAACGTCTTCGGAGAGAGAATCGAGGATGCCTTCGCAGCTGAAATTCAGAATACCTCTTTTCGCTTCATGTTCTCCTGATACCTGGGCCAAAATCTGGCAAAAATTTTCAGAATGCACAAAATTGGGCTTTGTAACAGGAGAACATGCCGTCGAAAGAGATGGCACAAAGTAATGTCTCCGGAGAGAGAATCGAGGATGCCTTCGCAGCTGAAATTCAGAATACCTCTTTTCGCTTCATGTTCTCCTGATACCTGGGCCAAAATCTGGCAAAAATTTTCAGAATGCACAAAATTGGGCTTTGTAACAGGAGAACATGCCGTCGAAAGAGGTGGCACTAAATAACGTCTTCGGAGAAAGAATCGAGGATGCCTTCGAAGCTGAAATTCAGAATACCTCTTTTCGCTTCATGTTCTCCTGATACCTGGGCCAAAATCTGGCAAAAATTTTCAGAATGCACAAAATTGGGCTTTGTAACAGGAGAACATGCCGTCGAAAGAGGTGGCACTAAGTAACGTCTTCGGAGAGAGAATCGAGGATGCCTTCGAAGCTGAAATTCAGAATACCTCTTTTCGCTTCATGTTCTCCTGATACCTAGGCCAAAATCTGGCAAAAATTTTCAGAATGCACAAAATTGGGCTTTGTAACAGGAGAACATGATGTCGAAAGAGGTGGCACTAAGTAATGTCTTCGGAGAGAGAATCGAGGATGCCTTCGAAGCTGAAATTCAGAATACCTCTTTTCGCTTCATGTTCTCCTGATACCTGGGCCAAAATCTGGCGAGAATTTTCAGATATCTCTAAAATCAGGCTTCGTAACAGGATAACATGACGTGGAAAGAGGTAGCGCAAAATAATGTCTCTGAAGAGAAGTAGAAGCCTTGAACGAAAGTCGATAGAGTTTGAGAGTCTTGAATGGCATATTTAAAGTAGTGCTTTAATGCGAAGATTTTTAAAACCACTCTGCGTGGAAGGATCTTTTTAGGTATTCTTTTTAGCATATCTTTTATATGTGATTTGGAATAGGAAGGAGTAAGTAGTGCTCGTTAAATAAAAAAACTCTTTTACCACTTAACTGCAATTTATTCAAATAAGTGAAATGCAATACAATGAAATGTTACAAGTGTAACTGGGTTAGGTCTGGGTTAGGGGAGGGTTAGGGGTATCCGTAAGGGATTTCTCCACGTAAAAAAAAAAAAAGGTCTTGGTTAGGTCTGGGTTCGGCTGAAGCAGTATCTTGTGCAAATTTCATATCAATGAACCCAGTCGAAAATGCAGCCGGTTTAACGTCTTCTATGTAAAAATTCCTTACCTGTAAAGCAGAAATATACACGATTAATAATCGCTCTAGTTACAGTATGTGAGATTAGTTACATCGCATTGGCACACTCTAAACTCTAAACATGTCACACATATACAAGCACGCACACACGCACAGCATTTCAACAGATTTCAGAGTAATATGTTAATAATTTCTGGTTTCAAACTAAAATACATTAAAAGTGTCGCATACATTTGTCAATACTTAAAAACCAAGGAGCCCAGTTAGATGGCGGATATATTTAGTTTATTGTTAAAGATGGCGCGGTTTAATTCGTCACCGAGATTATAAACCCAACTGTATCCAGTATACATAGATTTACGTATGCGTAGCGCCACGCATTGGATGGTTTAACAAATTATCAGACTTTTACGTTAACCATAGAAAAATGTAGCTAGTAAACCGTATAGGATAAAACAGATTTGTATCTGCGATATACGAGTATAACCTGAAATTCAATCATTCTACCGCAATAAACAATAATTGTTGATTTAACAAAGGGAGGATGTCGTCCCGAGAAATATTAACTATCCAATTGGGACATTACTCTAACTTCATTGGCACTCATTGGTGGAACTTGCAGGTATTTGTTAAACCAAATTTTCTTTCATTTAACCCTTCAGCATGGAGGCTTTCTGTCCAGAACAGTACCTAGCTGTGGGATGAATTGCATTGGTCGAAACCTTAACCCCTGCTGTTAAGGCGTTACTGCATAGCAGACCTGAAGAAGTATTGTCACACCTCCTAATCTAACCAATCGGACTTGCATCTCTCTTAAACGGCCAGTCTCTCTCGAAGAGGGCCTCTTCATGGCAATATCTCCTTCCCAAGGCCTACAGAATGTACATGAGAAGAGCACAGCACGCCTCTAATTCGGGTGTCCAATACACCTTGGTCCCAAGCCCTACTCGTTACACCTTTGCTTCACATCCCTTAACGAGTCCTGCTAGTCATACCACGCTGAGGGGTTAAAATGTATAATGATAATTGTGTTTTCCTTTTTGGTTTTTAGGAATCTAATTTTTCCTACGATCCCGCTAACCCATCAGAAATAAATCATGATGTTCTGTATAGAGAAGGGCAAAATGCAAAGGTACGAACAAAGCAGAGAGTATAATTCTTAAAAAACTATATATCAATGCAACTGGATTATACATTTTTCAGAGGCAGACTACTTACACACCTAGACTGTTACTCGTAGATTTGAAAGGAGCACTTGGATATTTGAAAGAGGAAGGAACTTTGTATGATGGTTTAAAGCACAATGAAACACCGCTCATGTGGGATGAGGACAAAGTGGAAGTCACTAGCGAAGAGACAATTGCCAAACCCGCATTTATTAAACAATTAGACGAGTCCTCTGAAACCCTGAATCCAACGTCATCTGATTTAGAAAGCAACATTAACTCATGGGTAGATTATATGCTGCCTAGATTTCACCCTAGAACCTTGAATATAATTAAACAGTACAAGCACGATTGTACGAGCCACTCATTCAACATTTACAATTACGGAAATAATTTATGGAATACCGAAAAATTTTCGGAAGATTTCTCCGAAAGGATACGATCCTACGTCGAGGAGTGCGATTTGATGCAAGGTTTCCAGGCACGTGACTAAATGCGTTCGTATAAATGACCGTTACCACGTTATTTCCTAATATTGGAAGTATGTTGGACTGCAGGTGATTTTAGATTCCGTGGACGGTTTCGCTGGGCTCGGAGCATCGTGCGTGCAGCATTTAAAAGACGAATACGGAAAGAGCATTCTATCGTTTCCATGTATGGACAGCAGGATAACTGAACCCTCTAAGTCCGATTTGATAAAGGCACTCAATACGGCTCTGTGTTGGCAAAGCATAGGAGAACATTCTTCGTTATACAGCCCACTCTGCTGCGGACAAACGGGTTGGCCTCAAGCTGGCGATCTACGAATCTTCGACCATTTAACGTACAATTATGAACTAAGCTATCACAGTAGCGCACTGCTGGCGACTGCTCTGGATACGCTGACTATAAGGTATAGACGCAAGGAATACCCAAATGTCGTTTTAGCCGACATGTGCGCGGATCTGAATAAATTAGGCAGAAAGGCAGTGGCAACGAGTCTAACTTTGCCATTCCCAATGACGGATAAGATGGACTTGATCGACGTCCTGGACGACTTTACCGGGGAATTGTGGACGAGCCTAACGCCGAGCTGCGACATATCGATGGATAAACAAATGCAGAGCCTGGTGTTGCGAGGAATCCCCGAAGACAGATTGAAACGACCTATTGCCCAAGCGTCGAAACAAATGTCAAAGGCTGCATACAGATGCTCCACCGTGCACGAGATGATGACCCTTTATTTAGCCTGCAATTGCCATGCATCGGCGACGTACTTGTCAACCATTTCGTCGCCGCTGATGATTAAGCATCCGTACCCGAAAATTTTCAGTAACAACGTCGCTGGAACCGGAGACATTGTTGGGTGGCCCGTAGGAGCAGGTGCTTAAACGAATTACTGCGAACTTTCACGTGGTTGAATTTTTCTAACTAATTCTCTTTCGTAGACGTCCAGTCTGTTCCCGTGATGGCTGGTTTGCACAGCGGAGGCGGCCTTTCCGCGATGTACGAATCTTTGCACCAGCAACTAAGTCGAATAAAGAATATAAAGAAATTTCACGCATTTACGGACTCTGGTTTAGAAGAAGACGAGTTCAAGGAATGCCTTAACCATCTGCTCGATTGTAAAGAAAATTACGAGGATCATTATGTTTAAATTCAGCTACTTAATTTAAGTGGTGGATAAGTTATTGCGTATTTTTTTTATAATACATTTGTCTTCGAAGATAAGACGTGGGCGTTGCTTTCATTCCCTTCTGCCTCCTACTTCGTGAAAAATAATGTTAACAAGCTTGAGTCGGATAGCGCCGAATTCGACTTTTCTCGTGAATTCCTGACTGGGACGTCCCTGAAAGTGGGAGCGGCCGCGACACACCCTGGTTATTAGATTTCGTATCGAGCATTGGGGGTGCGAAAACTCAGTTGCATGTTCCAGCTCGTAAATGGAGCAGCTTTCTAGCAAACCTTTTTCGATGTGCGTACCCAGATCACGCGTTGTCGGTTGTTTCTGAGCGTACCACCTTATTCCACAGGAAATGGGAAACAAAATAGCCACGTTTACCGAGGAACAGCTAGAGGATTATCAAGATTGCACCTTCTTCACTCGCAAAGAGATCTTGAGGTATTTATGCATTCAAAGTGTTCAGAAACTTGGAAGGTACGCAGCACTTGTCAAACTGCAGCAAAGCGTTATGTATTGGTAAATGTGGGTTCGAAAAGGAATCTTCTTCAAGTAAAAACCGCGTTGCTGGCAGATTTCTAGCAGTGGCATAGACTCACAAGGGAAGATCCACATTCCACAACCCGGAAATTCAAAAAATTATGAAACTATATATAGGTATGTATTACGCTTTTTTTTGCTGCACAAATTCACCCTGAGGGGATGAATTGACTATTTTCCGATTTTGTGCTGTAACTCGCGAACTGTGACAGATAGAAAAAACGTTTTCAGGCAAAAGTTACTTCTTTTAATTAGAACTATCATTTGGTAAAAGTGATACGCGAGTTATAACACAAAATCGGAAAATAGCCCGATTTTCAAGCGTAAATTCATCCCCTTAGACTGAATTTGGGCAGTAAAAAAAATTGCGCAATACATACCTACATATTACCAGCAAAGTTTACCCCAAAGTTTAATAATTTTTTTGAATTTCCGGGTTGCAGATCTTCCCCTGCCCATCGCAGAAGCCTTCTTTATTTCTCGGCAGTGCTTCAAAACTTATTCCAATCTTGGGATTCCAAGTTTCACGTTTACCAACACCTTCAGTCTCTTACAGAACGTTGGTTTGTCCTCTGTGCGTGATTTTTTTAGGATATACAAGCGCTTTCGCGAAATGGGCAATCCCGGCGTGGTCCCACGGTCCATGACGCCGCTGCAGGCATCGACTCTTCGTATACCGCTGTCCTGCTTGACGCGTATACCGGAATTGAAGGTTGTTGGATTGACCTTACGAAGGTTCCACGGGAGGCCGAAGGTGTCTCGCCTATGAAGCTCGTAACGCTCGTGTTTCAGGAGAATCCGTTCAGGCAACGGATCTCGGAGGTGTTCACGAAACGTCCGAGTTCGGGACAGTCGTCGTCCGCCGAGGGGATCTGCTTCGAGGAGTTCCTCGAGATGATGTCGGTTTTTTCGGAGCAGGCGCCGCGGGACTTGAAGGTCTTTTACGCCTTTAAGATTTACGGTACGGACCACCACGTGAACCAGACAGCCGGACGGATCGTGAGAGAGGTTCGAGGTCGACCTCGTTGTATATGTACCTATAGCTGCTCGGTCTATGTGACGAGGGAAGTACATACGGCGTCCGTGCACGATATTCGCGTTGCACGAGAGAAGTGCTCGCCACGAATTGGCTATCGATTGTCTCTCTACGCGGTCAACTACCATTTTACGCTACAATCCCCTGGATCGGTTGCGTTCCCTTTATAACGTTCTGCAATTTTCTGCAGACTTCGACGAGGACGGTGTGTTAGGGATGGGCGATTTGGAGCGCACCTGTCGACAGTTGGTCCAAGACGACTTGAACGCCGACGAGGTGGCCACCGTGTGCAGGAAAGTCCTGGAGGAGAGCGACATCGACGGCGACGGCGTTCTGTCCTATCTGGAGTTCGAGCACGTCGTGACCAGAGCCTCGGATTTCATGGCGACATTCCACATAAGAATTTAATCCCTATCGTATCGGAAGACCAATAAAACTAACTGCCAATCCACGTGAAACCTAGACCTTACGTAGCACCAGCATCGTTTTGCATCTCGCCATCAATCTCCATTCCGATTCATCCGGTCAGGCTTATAAGGCAAGCCGCGGCGAACAGAGACGTAGCCTCCCAGCCGCTTCTTGACCTACGAATTCTAAAGCATTCGGTACGCGCGCAGAGACGGTCTTTGCTCGGGGAGAATATGCGGTTTGCCGGAATAGACGGTCGGTGGCTGACGGTAACAAGTTTCGCAAACTCACGAGGGATAATTATTGGCCCCGCGAATCTGCGGGCGCTTAGCGAAGCGCTACCATATAGTTTCTTGCGAGTCACAGATATACTTTCTTGTACGGCCTCATAAGTTGCCCCTGTTGAGCAATAACGAGCAATGCCGGGCTAAATAACCAGGCCATTCGTTCTCGCTCCGGACAGGAGCCTCCTGCGCCGCCTCGCCGAGGGGAATCTCCAATAAGATTTCGTGACTTTTACAAAGATGTATAAATCAATTTCACGTGTAACGCAGAGCCGACGAGGACGGGGAGAAAAAGCGCGCCGAAAGAGAGGCCCGATTCAACTCGTGGGACCTTGTTAGTTAAGGTTTAAGAGCGTCGTTAAAACGAACCCGTTCAATCACGATATTAAGGTGTCGCTCTTAAGTAAAACGCGTGGCTGGGTAGCCGCTCGATCTGCTCAAATAACGGCAACAAAACCTCGACGGTCAGCCGGCGGTATTGAACGAGGAAAAAGGGAGAAACGAAGAAGAAGGAGGCACTGTTCCGAAAGAACCTATCATCAGTGTCACGTGGCTCGTGGTGCGCTGCAATCGGACGTTCGATTTGACGTTTCTCTCTACCGCAATTCGTTTCTTATATTACGTTATAACTCGTCGACTTCACCCCTAAAGACACGCGGCCGGTATTAAGAGAACACCCTGTATAGAGATGGTTCTGGACCGTTCGGAGCTGCGATGGTAGCGCGACGCCGTAGTCCGGTCGTCTTAAAAAGCGGTCGAAATCGGAGATACCGCCCTGTGTTACGGAGCTCGACCAGTTATAGTCGGCCGCACGGTAACTAACCGAGTCTCGGGACCAAGGCCATCCGGTCACTTCTCATCCCTCTCTCTTCCCCGCCGGCATCCCTGCCGTTTCTCTTGTCGGCCCGTCCGGAGGCCCTCGGGGTCCGAGAGAGCCAGCCCCCTTGCCTCCTGGGTCCACCGTCGACACCCTCCGCGCCTCCCCCGTCCCTCGCACCTCTCCCCGCGAGGATCACCGCTCACCAGATACCAGAGTCTCCCCCTTGGTGATCTCCGTCGAGTAACCAACCACCTTCCACGCCAAGGTACCCGCCGCGCCGCGTGCATTCTTGGGCCTCGTCGACTTCACTCCGCTCCACTCCGCTCCGATTCAGCTCGATTCGAGCGAGCTCGGCGAGACGCGACGGAACCCCGTGGTCGCCGCGGTTCCCGTCCAGAGGAAGAGGAATGAGGAGGCAGAGATAGCGGGTGGCGGCGGCCAGAGGGAGAAGAACAGGAGGAGGCGAGGTAGCGAAGAGGAGGGGGGGGGATGATAGCGGAGGCGGTTGGCTTCGAGGGCAGATTTCAACCTAACCTTTACAGCACCCTACGTGGGCGAGTTCGAGGAGATCTCTGGAACTTTCCTCGGGCCCAGCGACGTCCTTCTCTCCAAAACTATCTCGATGCTCCGAAGAACATAAGAGGGCCTCCTCCTGACGCTCGCGTTCGATTATTCCCTCGTTCCGCGCCTCGTAAAAGTTGACGCCGCGCGCCGACACCGGTAACGTAAGTTCTTCTCGTAACGATTAAAGAATAAAAAAAAAAAAACCGTTTCGAACACACGCGAGGATCTTGAACCGACCGAAACCGGACACCGGGCTTCCATCTTTCTTCCACGCGTTATTCGCGTAGCCGGTATTCAGATTCGCCGCGAATCTCGACGTTGGGCTACCAGGTACCGTTTGATTGGCCAGGTCGCTGGAAATCGCCACCGCCTCTGGAAAAACCGCGGTCGACGCAGACGTCGGGGCAGAAACGGCAGCTGCGATTAGAATAATCGTTCGGATCCTCCGGTCAATCGAACTCTCCTCGGCTCCAAAAGTACGTTGTTTCGTTACTAGCCGCTGGAAGACCGGGACGTGGAAGGGAGTAACGACCTCGAAAATTCCAGCGTTAGAGGCTGACGTGAAACTCGGCCTTTGACGCTCGGATCTGGAGGATCGAGGGTGCTGCACCGCGGAAAGCAGATATATGCATATACCTGCGCATTGCTCTCGGTCTAGGTAGCGTCCCGACCGCTGTCTAGTCGAAATAATATTGGCGGTGTTGTGGGCACATATCGTAGTGGTTCATAAGGAGGCGAGAGAGCTTGTATATAGAGAGAACCGTCTACCAAAGAGGGGGAGGAAGGGTTCCAAGGAGCCGGTTGGCCAACGGAATGTGGCTTGACCGGCCGACCATCCCCCGCCTCCTCTACCATGGATCCATCGAGAGAACCAAAGAGAGAGACAGGGAGAGAGGGAGAGAGAGAACGAGAGCCAGATAGAGGACTGGCCCAACTGCCTTTGGATCCTAATGGGGCCCATTGGGGTGCTCGAATATTCTTTCGCTATCTCCGACCATCTTCCCTCTCAGATTTGTAATCCGGCCAGGGCGCCGTTTTTTTGACGTTCCCTCCCATGCAGGTAGTTACCTGCCGGTCCCCTGATTTTCGACGTCCCCGCTGAACGAGTCGACGGCGCGGCGTCGCTTTATTGGCTAGACTCGAGGAGGCCGGAGCCTCTAAGCCAGGGAAACGAGCCGTGATCTATCTCCCCGCGAAACGAACCGCGATTTATGCGTTCGAACGTGCGATTAGGCAGGCAGATATAGGTGCCGCGCGTATTATTGCGAGTCTATCTCGATCTGTCGCAACCGGCGGGAAGGTAATTGCAACTTCGCCGGCACGATTATCTCTCCGCGCGGGCAGCAAGGCGGCAAAAATGCCTGTGAACTATGCGCGGCTGTCCGTTGGCGACGCGAGAGGCCCGATCAAAGGAAGACGCGTCTCGCGACCCGGCCGCGCGCACGTACCGACCGCCGTCCGTTTCGCATTAACGATTCGCCGTCGAGGAAGTTTCGCAATTCGCGTAATTGTATTCTTCTAGTAGCCGCGGGTCCGCGGCGGCGACGGTTATTCCTGAAATTACGTCAGATCGCAGTGACCAGCCGGCCTGAGGTTCAGCGTTGCATTTTATTTAAAGTTCGAGGCGCCGTGAACCGGTAAAGGCCACCAGTCGAATAAAACTCCGACGACGCTACTCAAAGAGGTTTCGCAACTGGTCGCGGCCGGTAGATCAGCTTTCCGCTCAAGTACCACCTAAATTTATTCCACGAACGTTCCGCGCATTCGAAAGCCACCGGCGTATCGTCCGCGCGGAATATCATGCGATTTCCACGTTTTCGGCAAATAAATGTGCTTATCGCCGGCTCGAAAGCGACGGCTGAAGGAGGAACCAGCGACCGATAGGGGAAATATCGAGGCCGTCTATCGCGAGAGGAAGTTTCCCTCGCTAATTACTGAAATTTCGCGCCACGTCATTCCGCGCCGTGAGCCGGCGTCGCGCCAGCAAGCTTCCCTCCGAGTTTCGGTGAAAAGAGCCCGGGCCCCTTTCTCTTCTCCTTTCAGTAAAGTGGCGGTCGTTTGGCAGCGAGCCTCGCCTCGTAAGCAAGCGTGACAAGCGTAGACAGCCGTGCCAATTATTTGCACAATAACTCACGTTCGTCGTATCAACAAACAAACTGCAAACACGCGAGGCGTCGCGTCGCTCGGTTTTGTCGTTCGGCTCGCTCGCACGCGGAGCTTTTTCCTCCATTATCGTCCAGCCGCCTCGCCGTTCCCCCGCTCGGCTTACGATTCCGTGACTGTCGTTTATAAATCGGATCGACCTACGATTCCATGCGTAATTTGTTAGCTTACGATCGCGACCCGCGCACGCACGGAACTGGAAACGTGCGCGGCCGCGCTGGAAACTTCCTCGACCAGTCGGCTCCTTGGATATTCTTACCGATGCAAAACGCCCGAGCCATTGCTCTCCGCGATTACGAAACCGGCCGACTGGTTAACCCTCGTTGCCGCGATAATTCAGCCCGACTTTTGCGCCGCTCTCGATCGGTAAGCAATGAATTATCCGCGGCCACTCGCGGCCGGGGATCGGCCGCGCCGAATAATTACGGCCACCGTGACATTATGGCGGTAATACCACCGCGGAACCTCCGCGGCACGGCCTCCCCGTTCGCGGAGACACTGATCGATGCTCGGTCGTTTGCGAAAACTTCGCGTCTCGTTACTGTCGTGACTGCGGGCCCCCTGATCGCTATCGAATCGGAACGGCTAAGCTGCTTAGCGCGCAGAAAAACGGCGAAAAATCGCTGGAGCCGGTGTTTAGAAAGGTTGCTTGTCGCCTGAGTTTCTACCGGGCCGACCGGCGCGGGCCGGGAGCTTTCGTTTCGCCGCGATCGCCGGTCCTTTCCAGTGAAACGATGCTCCTGCCCGTGAATTTCGAAAGGTCGCCGACCTTCTAACGCGAGGCACACCGGTTAATCTGGTAGCGCGCTGCGCGATGGAAAAACCCCCGGTTTCGAGCGGTCGGGGCTGCCTGACAAGTAGATAAATAACGGACGGATCGTGCTTCCACGTCCGATCGCCAGCAGAAGCTTCAGATCGTAAGCGATAAATAGAGCGAGCGACCGGCGCGCGGGTTTTTTAATTGTTCCGTCCAATTACGATTCGGCCCCGGTGAGTAACTGAAAAGCGCTCGGCCCGCAAGAAGAATGGGACAGTCGTGCCGATTTAACGAGGCATCCGCGAACGGTCGCGGTCGTCGGGGTGACGGTAGATGGCGGCGATTTAATCGCGGCTCTTTCGTGCTCGCTCGCGATCAACGGAGGTATTGTATTCCCCGAAAAGGATCCGTCGCGGCTAAAGATAGCGCCCGGCGGAATAGCTCTCTCTGGCCGGACCATATTTTCGCGTAGCCCCTCTCTGCCGGCCGCATTGTTCCTTGGGAACCGAGGCTGGATTCGCGCGGGATCAAGAATAATCGGGGTAATTCCTCGAATTATGTCAGCTCGGAGGAGCAGCGAGCGGGCACCGATCGATCGGAACCCATTATTTTCCAGCCGTGAGCGGTTTTACCGGCCGTCGGACGGGGATACCTGTTCGAGGGGAAAAAATCTGTCTGCAAATAGCTTCGAGAAAGCCGCGCGGATCGTCTCCGATCGCGGGGCAGCTTAACCGTTCTAACGGCCGGCAAGAGGTTTGCGTACGCGGAGCGAGCGCCTAGAAAAAATGGAGAAAAAGAGGGCCGGAGCGTAGGTACCTACATCCGGATGACCGTGCGTAAAACTGAAGCAGCACCGGTCGCCGTAGGATCCGAGGGAAGGAATAACGACGACCACGTAAGCGGCGATGAAAGAAGAGGAGAAGGCGAGAAAAAGCCGAGTCGAAGAAGAAGAAGAAGACGGCGATGAAGAAAGGGCAGAAGAAGAGGACGAGGCTCCTCTCTGTTGGAGGGTTTGCCGAGGAGGTCCAGACCAGGTTCCATCTGCATAACCGGTATGTGCCGGCAATGTAGACTGGCATGAAGGCAGAATCGAGCATGTCCTCGGCACGTTATATCGTTCGCCTCGTCCTCGCGCGACGCCAACTGTAGAGTGTAGAGGGACCTCGGGGCGGTGCAAGGAGGAGAAACGAAGCGCGGGCAAGCAAAGAGAAGCAAAGAGAGGAGAGAAAAGAGGAGACGTTGGGCAGAATCGCGTGGAGTACCTTCGAGAAGGAGCCACACGTGGTGCCAGCGAAACTGGTAGAGAGAAAAGCGTAGGCGCGAGTATCCGCCGACCGATGACATCATCGGTGTTCTGCCTCGAGTCATTCTCCCGGCAGAAGACTCTCTTGCTCTCGAAACTCTTTGGAAAACCTTCCAGCGATCTCGACTGGTTCCCCCGTTCGGTCGCCGGGGAGACCTGTTGGAAAACTTTTATTTCCAACCCCGGCCAGCTTGAAATGTTCGGGGAAGCGGACTCGTCCGGAGCGGCCGCCATTCAGCGGGCAACACGCTCGTTATACTTATCTAGTCGTTCGGAGACTTCAACACGCCGGCAGCCGCAACCGCAATGTCGGTTTCTCTGCAGCGCGGCAATCTCCTCTGTTATTTATATAAGTTCCATCGGGACCGAACGCGTCCTGACAACGCGTCCACCTTCAATTAACTCCTTCAATTAGTCCTTGCGCGAAGAATCTGTTGGCTTAATTCAGTCGGCCGAGATCCGAATAACGAAGGCTAGCTTCCGAGCAGAATGAAGCTGTTAACCCGGCCGATTAGCTTTTCAGATGCCTAATCGTATGGAAATGTGAAACGGTATCGGCTAGGGAACGTTAGAACGAATTCTTTTGTGAAGGTATCGGCGGCCTCGTTCCTTAGAAAGGATCCACAGGGAGCTCGCGCGAGCCAAATAAAGATCCGCTCCATTATCCGCGGCGATTCGAATGGATTTACGCCAATGCCTGGACGCCGATGATACATTTCAAGGGAAATACGTTGGCACGGCGGTGAGCGAGCGCCAAAGGCTTACCACAGGGCAGGAAACGATAGTCCGGGAAAACGCCGAGGGGGGAAGTGGTAGGGCTGGGAGAATCGAAGGGTCTCTCTTAAAATTTTACCTGGGACACGTAATCAATGGGACGGTTCTAGAGAAATAGAGGAGGACGGGCTCCTCGGCCTAATGGTACATCCGTCGGGGGCACAAATCTTTCCTATGAACCGCAATGACGTCCGCATCCGTTCGAAATCGACGGTTCGTGCAACTCATTGGGACGTTCGTTCCCTCGCCGCGATTTATTATTATTATTATATACGGGAAAAACCCTTTAGAGTACATAATATACAGGTGAATAAAAGATTAAAACCATCCGCGAACTACAAAACAATAAAACGCTACAGCGAGGTTGAAAGATTGTACTAAGAGTTGGTCAAACAATTGATTCCGAAATGAATTTTGAGAAGCAGAGAGCAAATCTATATCCTCAAGGCACTGATTGACCTCCTCCATGGCACGGTTTATGGGGTCAGCAGTATAGTGGTGATATTCCGGTATCTTTGGCTTAAGGGGGCATGCTCAGTCAGGAGGCCGAAAAAAGGGTGGTTTTTGGAAATTTTTTACTCAAAAGCTATAACACATTTCTCAGAAAATCTTTTTTCCTTTTAAGGATTGCATCTAGTACCGTGCATCGTAATTTTTTCATTTAAAAATATTGATCAATAACTAAGTTATTTTATTGTCCATCACTCGAAGGTTCTCTTAAAAAAAGGCACTGCTGCTCGAAAGTCGATCACCTAAAATAAAAAAATCAGAATTTACTTATTATATTATATTATCTAGTATTTGAACGAAGGCTTTTTTTATCCGATGCTTAATTTTCTTTTAATTGACGAAAATCAGGCACGATTTATGATAAAAATTGAAACTTTTACTTTAAACATCAGCTATTTTTTCCCAAATCAATATCTCGAAAAATCCTTCGTTCAAATACTAGATAATATAATAAGTAAATTCTTTTGAATTTTTTTCAGATGATCGACTTTCGAGCAGCAGTGGCCACCGCAGAATCCTTTTTTTTAGAGAACCTTCGAGTGATAGACAATAACTTAGTTACTGATAAATATTTTTAAATAAAAAAATTACGATGCATGGTACTAGATGCAATCCTTGAAAGGAAAGAAGATTTTTTAAGAAATGTGTTATAGCTTTTGGGTAAAAAATTTCCAAAGACCACCCATTTTTTCGGCCTCCTGACTGAGCATGACCCCTTAAAGAGGGGTCTCAGACGCAATGACCGTTCAGGGGTGTGAAAACGTAACGATGCAACGAGCTCGTGACAATTAATCTGGCCGTGAATAACCCTATACAGGAACGTCAGGTCGGAAAATACATTTATCGCTGTATCTGGAATGCACGATCCACCGGGGACCGTTTCCACGGCTACCGACTCGTTTCCACAAACGTCCGCCAAATAAACAAGCTTTCCGACGATTACGATTCTCCGCCCACGCCCGAGCGCCGATATCGGGCCCCGACTTGGCGCGAATATCCTCAGAAAAACGTCCACGTAGACCTGCCTCGAAGCCGCGGAGAAGTTCCGCGCGGGGCGTCGCTCGTTTTTCCCGAGCCGACGGGAAAAGCAGACACGAAATCCGTCGTGCATTCGTTATTTACGACGTAGGAGAAACGAAATAGTCGCGGACGGGGCGCGGGCCGGTGGACAGTGACGAGCGTTTGCCAGAGGAATGCACGGCCGAGGAGGCAGGCATAAGAAAACGCGGCAGCGTCGGGGAACCTCTCTAAACTCGAAACCTGTGCCGGGGCCCTCACGAATAAGGGGCGAGACATCCATAAACTTACTTTGGACCTCGGGGCTCACGGGGGTTCTGGGTTGGTTTTTCTTTTTACAGGGCCAGGCAGGTGCGAACCGATTTCTATAGTCTTCGCTCGGTAACGGCTGTCCTTCGTGCCAACCGTCCACCTTAGCACCGGCCTCTGCCGAACGAATCCTCTCCTTCGATCGAATTAACAATTAACGAATCCACGTTATACGATATTCGTCCTTGATTGTAAAAGAGAGCCCTCGACAGATGCAATTAGAAGTTTGTCGAATACGAGACTTACCCCAGAGAGTTGAAGGACAGTCCCCTCTTTATAGGGAGAGTGCTGGCAATTTCCATGGGTTTGAGTCCTGAAAACATACAGGAATAATAAGTTAGCATAACGGCGTTCGGAGCGCCTCCTTTGTTTTCTAAATGTTCAACTCCATAGCGTGAGAAAGGCTTGTTCGCACAGGCAGAGGCGACTTTTCTTCAAATTTATAAGCACTGTTTAAATCGAGCGGAGGACGAGGTCATCGAGTGTCTCGCGGCTCGATCGTGTCGCGATGCGATCAACGCCGGGGAAGGTTGCTTGAAATAATAAAAAGTCAGGTGCACGCTATGAAAACGGGAGAAAGACCAAAGCAAGGACGAGGTACATCCGCCGGAAGTCGAAGGGCGTCACGCCAACGCTTGTGCGCAGCTTTGTACCTGAACAGGCCCAGGCGACTTACACCAGAACCGGGATATAACAGTACCGATCCTTTCCAAGGATTCGCCTCTCCGACGAACAATAAGTATCGCCCCTGACCGGCCATCCTTGCCGATTACACTTCCCTGGAAGGAATCCTCCTAACAATAAGTGGATTTCCCGACTGTTCGAGGAGTCGTGGAAATGGCCACTCTGCTCCCTCGCGCGTGCACGCCAGTTAACGCGAACGGCCCGCCGAGGCCACGAAGCCGACGAGTTCTTCGACACTTCGTTCCTGAATGCAAATCGAGGAAAGTACACACGCGGTGTATATGCCTTTCTTTGCCCCGGCTCGCGTCAAATCGATGATCGCGTACGTAGCCTCCAGTGTGCTCGACGACGAGAAGAAGAGGCAACGTATTCCAGCGAGCGAATTTCTCAGCGTGAGTCAGAAAAGCGAGGTCGACGGCGACCTTCGAGGACCCTGTGCTCAGGGCAAGCCGATACGCATGCAAAATTTCATTCACGTAAGCGTCACGTACGGCTTAACGTTGCAATAACATTCCGAGAATAAGTTGGGGTCCGAAAGTTCGCCGGTTCTTTGTTCCACGGCGTCTAGCCGAAAAACGCGCGAACCGTCTTGAGAAAAAGGAGTACGTGCCCGCTGCCCGCGCTGTTCGCTCGAAAATCGCTCGGAATCGTCGCCGTTTAGTCCTCCTTATTTAGCTGCGGCGAGGCTGGAACGGAGAAATAAATTGTCGTTAAGAAACCGAGCGAATTAAGAACCACACCCGTGAACAGAAAGATCCGTACCCTACACGAGCGGGAGGCATCACTGGAAGGAACGTCCATCCTCGAGGATCGAGATGCATCGAGCGTGCTCTTTCATCATTGCTCTTTATCTCCACATTGATATTATGCCCGCGCATCATCCAGCCGTGCGCATACCACCCGTCACGGCGCTGCCTTTCCCACAAACTGAAAATGGATGACACGTCTAGTCGCGGAACTTCCCAGGGCTCACTTTCAGACAGCGGAACCGATTCCACGTCGCCTTCAAGCAGGCGTATCTTTTAGGGTGCATAAATGTAGGCAGGTACCTCGAGCGAAAACGGCGCGGCGTCGGGGCTAAAAAACCGAAACGCTCTCTCGCCCGAGCCAACGTTCCGCGGGGGTCTCGGGCTAATTATTTTTCGGGGCTACGAGCTCTTGCTCCTCGGGTTAATCGAGCGGCCGCTTAAACGAGGAATTAGCCTGGGCCTAAAATCGCGATTTACATCCCGGCCCACGTATCGCCAATTAACAAGCGCGGTATGCGGATAGCGAGCAGTTGCGTGTCGCAATTTTTCCACGGCAAGAGCAACGCATCCGGGTCAAAGTATTGCTCGGCGAGCCGCCGCAATTGCATTCCGTAACGTATTACGAGGTCCCTCGTCCGGGAACGAGTTCAACGAGAGAAACCAGGCAACGGAGTCGCTCCGCGAGCGAATTTCGGTCGTTCGGCAGCGCGCGCCGCGATTGCACCTACCGGCGGAGGCGAGTGGTGCGCGTTGAAAAAAAATTCGTAGACTATCCGAGGCAGCGGCGGTATCGGCGAGGCACGCACGAGATTCCCACGCAAGGTGTACCGGATCTTCCCCACGAATTCTCGTATTCCGTTGCTAATAGATTCGAGAAGGGTCACCGAACAGTTTCGTAGCGGGGCCCCTTTCCTCGAGGAAAAGCAGCGCGAAGGAAATGTGCCGGGTGCTCGCCACGGATCGGTAATTGCGGCCACGATCTGCGATCTGGGATCCGCGATATCGCCGATGTCAAGGCGCTGCGGGGTTCGCCCTGTTCGTAAAGTACGAGAAGCCTCCTGGATATTCGAGAAGGGGTCGGGCAGACGCAGGGCTATTCGAGGAGAAATCTCGGGAGGACTCGACGGCCGGCGATCGTCGCTGTGACGTCGACGATTTTCTTCGAAAAACGAGAGGACAGCGCGGCTACGTAGGTAGGTAGGTATACGTACGAGGCCGAGCCTTCACCTCGATCGCGGCTTGCACGCGCGCCTTCACCTACACGTATGCGCGTGTACAGGCAGGTACGCGTGCACGTCTGCGAGTCGAGTCGAGTCGAGAGAGCGGTGAAACGGGAGAAAGAAGGAGAGAGAAGGGATGAGAGACACGTGGAGAATCGTGCAAAACGCGGGAGAGAGAACAAGAGGAAGACGAGAACCGGTGAAGGAGAGAGAGGATGTGAAAAAGGGGCGAAGATGGTGGAGAGACGGGGGGTTGGGGGAGGTAGAAGGTGGGAGGAAAAGGAGAAGGCGCGAGAGATCGGTAGAGAGGGGTCATTGGTTGTTCGTTGCGCACTCAACGTATGGGAATCGTTATGGACCGACTATAGTCGTTGGAATGCGTCCTTTTTTCCTTTTTGTGTCTCCCCATATACCTGGCGGGCTGGTCTCGCTCGATTGTGGCGGTGGCGAACCTCTTGCGGACAATCCTGTCGGCCGGCGACCGGTTAGAAGGAAAAGGACCGCGACGGCGCTTCGACCGACAGACACGCGGAGCCTTCGGCCACGCCACGCTTCCACCGAGGATCCTCCTGTGCATCGAGTATCCTGCGCGTCCAGGAACGAGGGACGCGGGGGTCACCAGCCGCGAACCCGCCGATCCGAGTGAAGGTCTAGGTTCAAGAGGAAGTAGAAGCGCTCCGACTCGCCCACGGCCGGCCAACGCTGAAGAGAGCGGGCGGAACGGGGTGCACCGCATCGAGTCGCGGCTCGCATCGGCTTAGAAATCGAGCATGGCTCGAGGACAAAGAGTCGAAAAGGAGGCGGTACGAGTCAACGATTACCCGTAAAACGAGGAAAAAGAGCGAGAAGCACGGGACGTCGATGGAGGAAGGATCGCGAACGAGCAAGAAGCCAGAGGAGAGTGTACCCGCGAAGAGGAGGACCAGGGAGAAGCCGGCGCGAGGAAAGGAAGACCCGGTAAAGCGATAAAGAACGAATCGGCCAGGTAGAGGAGAGTTAGAGGGACAGGGATGCCGCGGTAATGCTCCGAGAGACGACCGAACAAGAACACCGACCGAAGATGGACAGAGAGAAAGAGAGAGGAGGAGGACGGTGCAGAAGAGACGTGTAGGTAGAAGGACAGGTAGTCGACTCGAGGAAAGAAGGAAAGAAGAGCGAGAGAAGAGGCGGGGGCCTGGAGAGAGGAAAGGAAGACCGTGGAGGAGAGGGGAGCGGAGTAGAGTGGCGAGGAGTGGAGAGGAGAGGAGAGACTCGTTTCTCTCGTATGTATGCCGACGGTTCGGTTCGGTGACGTCAGGACGTCGATTTGAACGGACCAATGGGCGCTCGGAGCGAGCCTGAAGAACGACGGAGAAGGGGGAAGGGACAGGTGGGGCCCCGAGGGGGGCTCTGGTCTCGGGGCTCAGGGGGCTTCGGGGGTAGGGGTAGCTCGAAAGGTGCGTGCGGCCCTGGACGTGGGGCGCGGGGCCAGTTGATCAGTGAGTGCGGTAGTGATCTCATCTCGTACCGCGCCAGGTGTGACTCTTCTCTCTTTCTTTCTCTCTTTCCTCCTCCTTTGGTCCACGAATCTCTACGTGCCCTTGGCAAAACGGAGGAGGAACCAGTACCGGACTTAAAATTCACCGATCGACTCGTGCGTATACCCTGCTCTCAGATACCACAGGTATGAAATCTTTGCTCTATTCTTCATCACGAGAACCCTAGCAAGATCTTCCTTCGCGGAGGCACGCTATGTGTACAGCATATTAGTAATCAAAGTAGAAATTAAACTTGACCTTCACACTTTTGCCTTCAGCCCACGTCTAGCTAGAACTTAACGTACAGCTCAGAATTCGAAACGAAGGTCAAATTGAATTCGCGAGTCGACACCTCGGGCTTCGTTCGTCTCTCTTTCGCTTAGAGGCCGGACGAGACATTTTTCAATTGGATTTAATCGGTTTACAGCAAAAGGGACACGGGTAATCGGGGACCGTGATGATCCTCGGTCAGTGCATTCGACAAGGTCGAGGCGAGGTTTGCCGCGTTCGCAAGAGACGCAGGCGCATTCTTTTCTAATCTCCGTTTGTTCGCCGCTCCGTTATCGTTGCCATTCTTTCATCCTCGACGTCTCCCGTTCGTTTGCATTTCCTTCCTTCCCAGCGATCGTGTTGTTCGAGGCCGAAATCTGTTCGCGGCGCTCCCCCCGCTCGTTCGAGCGTCCGCGCTTCCCCGAGAGCCTCGGCTCGTTGCCGATTCGCACCGTTTCGCGTGCGAATTTCCGCGGCCCTCTTAGCAACAGGTTGCACCCGGCAGGCGCGGCGTGGAAAAATAAGAGTGGTTCGAACGCTTTTGTTCCTCCAGCTCTCTCGTGCACCTCGAATTTCTGCGCGTCGGCCGATCGCGTCGCGCCTCCCCCTCGCCGGCGAACGAAAATTCACGTCGGGTAACGACGCGTAAACGTTCTTATCAACGCGACGCTAATTCGAAGCTGTTCTCACGTTCGAACCGGCGTTACAGCTTACAGCCGCTACATAATAGGCAACCGTAACGGCGGTAATTAATAGCACGCGTGTCGGCCATCGATTAATTACAGCGACCGTTGAACGATCGACTACTTAATCATATCCCGCCGCCAACCGACACGTTTCGAACGTTCACGAATCTCCAGAAACCCCAGTCGCGTGAAATTAATCGATTCTCGCGAACCCTTGACCCGCCTGTTGTAATAAGCAAACCCGAACCTGTTTGCGTCCTTTTTTTCGTTTGTCCGCTCGCAAGAACAGGCCAACAGGCGGCAAGAAATCGTCTCTCCCGCGTGGCGTCGTCGACGTTGTAGCATTGGCGGAAGCTTGTATCGCGAACGATCTTCAACGTGCCGGCGAATGCATTCGAGATTGGCACGGTAGAGCGAGCGACCGAGAAGTAAAACGTAGATATGCATACGTGCATTTGACCGCCTCGCGTGCATAGTACCGATCCGTGAATCCTTGTTGCGAGTGACACGCCGATCGGTCGATAGCGGAAGGAGCTGCGAATTCTCACCAAGATAACGAGGCGACGATTTCAAAACGAATTCGCTAGCCGAGCCGCGTTACGTTTGCTCCTGCAAACAGCAACGGGTGCCGAAAGGTGACTTCTTGTTTAGCGACAGGCTTGTCCTCTAAACTTACCGAGTCCCGTCTAACGGCCGACCGCCAGTTGCACGTTTATCGTTTACGTGTTTGAGCATTCAAATTCATACGGGAATAACTCGTTTCAGAGAACTCGGCGCCGACTTGCTCGATGAATCAGAGCGTCCGGTATTGCGCAAAGATCTCGCGATTAATGGAAATGAAAACAGATCACCTATAATCTCCCCGGCCGTAATTACAATAAACTTGGCCGCGGTGTCTGTGAATTTGTCCGATCGACGCGAGAGGCTGATCGCTCGATCAAAGTTCCCCGGTTACCCGCGAACTCGGAGACGACGAACGAGGGAAGAAGGAAACGAAACGCGAAAACATCGAGCAGGCAGGCGGCGAGGTCTTTTCTTTTCCCGCGTCTCGAGTCCCGTTCCGGAGCGGCTAGGAAATTAAATCAAGCTCGATAAGTACACTCGAACGGTGATAATGGCTACGAGCGAAGCGACATTAGCCCCGGCTATCTCGAGTACCCGTGCAGCTGTGTTTGCGTAAACGATTGGAAGCCGCGTCGAAAGCCGGTCTCGCTAGGAAACGAATTCACCTCGCCTGGCTGCATCGTCCCGCGGCCGAAACTTCCATTCACCCAGCTGTTCACACCGTGGATGCGGCGAGCTCCTCAGCGGAAGGGTAAGTTGCCGATTTGGGAGATCAGCGTGACTGTCGGCGAGGTTCCCCCGGATCGTTGCGCAACGAGCTTCGGGAACGCCGCGAAACATTGCCGATAAAAGCTACGGTCAATAAGGCGTATCGTGCAAAGACCTGTAATGGCTTGGCCGGACACGGGACTGTTAATTAAATCGTTAAACCTCGAGGTTCCTACTCGGCCGATAATTAGTCCCCGCGTGGCACAGCGATCGTGGATCTCCTCCGGTGGAAGCCCCCGGCGATGCTTCCTTCGATCCCCTCCGGCTATCTTCCCGGCGGCGCGTAGTTTCGCCGAATTCTCGGTACGCCGTTGTTATTCTTTGTTCGCGCGGGAAGGTGCGATAATTGTACATACAAGCGAACTGTAGCGGCCATGTCAGACGAATGGGACGAATCGAAGGCCGGCTTATCGTGAAAGATAGGTATATTTTCGCTCGTATTTGCCGTAGGTACGTGACGACGGATTTCGCAGCTCGGATAAGAGGCATTCCTCGAGCTGGCTCGCGTTAGAAACGAGCCTTCGCCTTTTGTCCGCCGCGCCGGTGACTACTCGCCTGCGCCCGCACCAGCCCGGCCAACGCAGCAGCGGAGGTGGAGGAAGAAAAATAAAAGAAAATTCACTTTTAGAAAGTCGGACATTATCATTGAATCGAGGTCTAAATCTTTTATGGCCAGCCTTCCTGTAACGCCCCGCGCACGGATAGCGAGCCAGAAATAAACGGACGGTTCCGCAGGTGAGTGTGCCACGGCTCTTGTTCATTTTTACTCACTTTCTTGGGACCGTTGCTACTTTCACTGCTACGGGATACTCGAAACGCGCTCGCGTCGAGGTAAACCGTCCCGCGGAACCGCGCGGCGATCGTCCCTGGCGAACGCGTCCAAGTTCAAGTATCGTTCGATCGTCGTCCGAGGGATCCATTGTTCGAATATGTTTTCTCGAATTTGCCGACGGCCGAACGTGGCCGCGGACTAGAGGTCGTGCCGCAATCTACCGAATTATCTATTACGAAAGTTGATAACGTTCCTGAGAGGCTGACGTGTTTTGCCACCATCGGATCCACGATAGCGGCGTGTTATTTAAATACGAAATGGCTGTCAAACACGTCTCCGGTTCGCGCAACGCTGAGCGTCCCGCGAGAGTCGGCTTCTCGAAAAATCCGTCGTCCCCGAGTCACGGTCGCCGCGTGTAATATTTACATCCCGATGGAGGAGTTCGGTGGAAACGGAGAGAGCCGAAGCGCGGGGCAGCGAGGAGAGGCGGGGAGGGGAAACGGCGCGGCGGCCTGATAATAAAATCGAATCGAGACACGAGCGCAACGCGGAGAGATCATAAACTTTCTCCGAATGGAAGTTCTTACGAAACATCGCACCGGCCTACTGGCGAGAGAACCGGAGTCTTTGTATCTGGCCACAATGGAGGCCCCGTAGATATCGCGCCACGCGCGGTAATCGCTAATCGATGATAAAACGAAGGACGAAATTCAGTTCCACGCGCCGGCTGACCTTCTCTCGATTTAGCATTACGCTCCGCTGACGCCGCATACACTCGGATTCGCCAACGTATAATCAACGGGCAGAACGTTTGTTGGGAATTTATGCACGCTGCACCGCGATACTCTCAGAATCCGGTTTTATCTCTCGGTACGGTACACACAGCGCTCCGCGAGAGACGTGCACTCTTTCCTGGAGACGGGCACCGGCAAAAACACGACGATTCGCCGCGGATGCACGGTTTTAAGGCGAGGTAATTATGACGCAAGTAATTATGACATAACGCCTTACACGTCGATTCAGCAAAACCGCGCTGGCCCTCTCGTCCCCACCGCTGCCGCGCCGCGCCGTGCCTATCCTCTCGTCCCCATCGGCCGTTTAACCACGATTCCGCCAGCGAGAAAGAACACACGGCTGCGCTTCCGAGCGGAATACGTTATACATGTATCCCGTCTGGCCCGAGCTCTACTCGCTTTCTCCGCGTTCGGGTGCTTTCCATATCGCCTCGTGCTTTCAGCAGGAGGAATGACTTTGGCCTGGAAACGCCACAGGAATTTCCAGGTACACGCGCTCCTTGTGCGAACACCCGCCCGCCCGCCGGCTATTCGCCGCGCCAGCCGCCCGAATGCCCGCGGTCTTTACCCACGGACTTTCACTCCGAAATGTCAACGGTTGTGTTTCACTTTTCAAATAGGTACATGCCCGCGTATCGATCAATTTCGCGGCAAGCGGGTGATCGTTGTAAAGCGGCTTAACGGATCCCTCCTTCCTCTTTCTGCTTGCAGGCAGCCGGTGCGACACGGACAGCAGGACACACGTGCACGCCGTTCATCCTCACCAGGAAGCCACTCGCGATCGAGAATGTCGGATGAAAGGTTGATCGATTCGTCGTACGTCTGCCGTGCGATCGACGAGCCTCGGGACACGATTCGAGCATCGTTTATCTTTAGGTTCTCGCCAATATAAGAGCTGGCATCGCCGAGCGGATAGGCTGGCCGCTGGCAGAGCGGTTTCTCCGACGGACCCATCGTCTGCGGAAGAATTTCAACGCCTTGAGGGACTCTGGGATCTTGGCGCGGACATTTTCTTTGGTTATCTAGCTGTATGAGTTTTATTCGACATCATAAAGCTAGGTTACCGGAGTTAAGCTCCTCGCCATATCAACTCCAGCGGTTCCTCCGCGAGGATCGTGCGATCAACGTTCCAGCGATTACTTCGACATCTGTTGTTCGTAACCGTGAACTCGGACGCGGGGCGAATCGACGTCTATGTACGATCATTGTGGAAAATAAAATATTTCATTGTGCTCGATGTAAATACATACCGGCCACGTCCGCATGTTGAATAAATACAAATTCCGACCAGACAGAACGTCGTTCCTTGAACATTCCCCAATTTCTAATAAATATTCATCGGGAGGGCAGAGGAAAGAAAGCTTTTCTTCGGAATTAGTAGTCGCCGCGCCGAAGCGACAGTGAATAGAAAACGAAAATGCCTCTAACGTACTCGAAAGATTTCTGTATTCCCTTCGCACACCGGAACGTACGAGTTGGGCATTTGTAATTACTGGTAGTGTCATTGCCACGTGACTCGATTACGTATCGGCAAGTTTTCAGAACTCACAGGTATCGATATCGCTCTCCCTACGTGATCATATTCCGCGTTTTAGCAAACAGCGCGGCTCGAACTTCTGCTCTCTCTCCCTCCCTCTCGTTCATTCGTTCGCGTCTGACAGGAAGCTCGTTAAACACAGTTTCGTACAATGCTCGCGCTCCTCCGATAAATTCTATCCTAAAAGAATCGACGAGCAGACCAATCTTTGTTTAAGAGAAAAAAGAAGTCGGGCATCTTACGTGTCGGAACTGAAGAGTGGAATGAAAGCAAACGCGCTGATACGCATTTATTTAGCGTGCCGTGGATTCCCTTGATTCCTGACGAAAGGTGCATGGATTATTCATTTATTTGTAACGATCTCAGAGGGCGCCACGTTCCGGTGCATCCTATGGAAGTCGATACCGACTGGACTTTAGCGGTTTTTATGAATCCTTTCTGGCGCTCTCGGTATTCGATCGCCTCTGGTCTTCTCTTTCCTGCAACGAAACGTTTGATTATAGAACACGATCGAATAGAATCATACAACTTTAACGCCACTAAATACAGTGCACTCCGCCTATTAGCAATGTGTGCGTATTTATTGCATGCTGTGATTCATTCTACAATTACGTGGGCGTTTGTACGTCAGATCAATTTAGTAGCAAATCTACAGCCAGAACGAATGAGTCACTTATCAACTTCTGCCTCTGCAGATATATACTAGATCGAGAATGTTCCAGAATCTGAGCGCCTGTCTTCCCGTTTCGATCAATGAAGTATGACCCGAGTTCGCTGAATGGCGATGCGTGAAAGCAAGCGAATAGAAATTACATTGAACGTAATTAAATCATCAACGATCCCTTTCCCATGCACGCACATGGAAACGTCTCCAATGGTGGACCATTATCCCCCAGGCAACGTTGGGGAAAATGGCTCGCTTTCGTTCCTGCGGGCTGAGCGAGGAACATCCTCGCGGAACTGTCGAATCACGATTAAACAGGAAGCATTTCGATGAGAATTGCCCATTCGCCTTGACCAAAAACGTCCCATCATGTTCGATTCATTTGCCCATAACAAATGCCGGAAGTACCACGTTAAGGAAAAAAAGAACTAAAAGAATTTTTGCGAAGTAAGGCGAAGGCCCGCGTAGCTGATTAAAGGAGAAACGCGAGCTGGTATTTTCTGCCGATGGAAACTATCGTTAACACGGAGGAAGATAGCCTATCGATTAAAAATTAGTGGAACGGATTCGTATTCCACCGGATATAGGGTGTCCAGAGAGGTGAAAATGTTCTAGAACGTTCTAGAACATTCTAGAATTTTCGTGGGTATATAAAGCGGAAACTAATCGACGCGCCACTTCATTCGATAACCTGCCAGGTGCCCGTTCCTGTGTTCGTTCGTGCATTACTGAACAGCATTTTAACATTGATTTAACTGGACACAAAGGTACAGTCGCTCTCGATTTATTTTGTAGGAATATTCGGCTCGTTTACTGAACTCGCAGAAATATTATTGCGCGAGCAGCGTGTTCTGTATTAAATCTTGGGAGTTTTATTATACCTTCCATTAAACAGTGTTTGAAATTCAGTATCGTTGTCGCAAGTTTGCACGCTTACATTCGAAAATAGCCGTTTCTCGATTTATTGCGTTTGATACGCCGATCCACGTGCTTTACTCCTGTGAAAGTATCTTTCCTTAAATTCTGGAGATTTTACGGTAAACCTTTGAGAAATTCATAGAAACTCAAAAGCACATGCTCTTACCGTGCACGTACACGTAATTATTTCGAACGAACAGTGATAGGAGAAATTGGTAAAAGACCGTTTACTTAAAAGCAGTGGAAATGCGGACACGCGCAAAGGATTATTTGACATTCTTTGATATTAATTTCAGATGGCGACACAAATGGAAACCGAGACGGGAGAAGTGGAGACCTTTGCCTTCCAGGCAGAAATCGCTCAGCTGATGTCCCTGATCATCAACACCTTTTATTCCAACAAGGAAATCTTTCTTAGGGAATTAATCTCTAACTCGAGCGATGCCCTCGATAAGATACGCTATGAATCTTTGACCGATCTTACCAAGCTCGACAGTGGGAAGGACTTATTTATTAAGATTATTCCGAACAAGAACGATGGTACCCTAACCATTATCGATACTGGTATCGGTATGACCAAAGCCGATTTAGTGAATAATCTTGGTACGATTGCCAAATCTGGTACTAAGGCGTTCATGGAAGCTCTTCAGGCTGGCGCAGATATCTCCATGATTGGTCAGTTTGGCGTGGGATTTTATTCTGCCTATCTCATAGCGGATAAAGTTACCGTCGTCTCGAAGCACAATGACGACGAGCAATACTTGTGGGAGTCCAGCGCCGGTGGGTCATTCACCGTCAGACACGATCCAGGCGAGCCACTGGGACGTGGAACAAAGATTATTCTTCACGTGAAGGAAGATCAAACCGAATACCTGGAGGAGAACAAGATCAAGGAAATCGTTAAGAAGCATTCCCAATTCATTGGTTACCCGATCAAGCTGGTTGTCCAGAAGGAAAGAGAGAAGGAGCTGAGCGAAGACGAAGCGGAGGAGGTAGAAGAGACCCCAGAAGAAGATGGAAAGCCAAAGGTTGAAGATTTAGAGAACGAGGAGAAGGAGAAGGAGGAGAAGAAGAAGAAGAAGAAGACCATTAAGGAGAAATACACGGAAGATGAGGAATTGAACAAAACTAAGCCTATTTGGACCAGAAACCCTGATGATATCGCACAGGAGGAATATGGCGAATTCTACAAATCATTGACCAACGATTGGGAAGACCATTTGGCTGTAAAACACTTCTCTGTAGAGGGCCAGTTGGAATTCAGAGCTTTGCTCTTCGTTCCTCGTCGCATGCCGTTCGATCTGTTCGAGAACAAGAAGAGGAAGAACAACATTAAGCTGTACGTAAGAAGGGTCTTTATTATGGATAACTGTGAGGAATTGATTCCAGAGTATCTGAACTTCATGAAGGGAGTGGTTGATAGCGAGGATCTCCCACTGAACATTTCTCGCGAGATGCTTCAGCAGAACAAGATTCTGAAGGTGATTCGCAAGAATCTTGTTAAGAGATGCCTGGAGCTGTTCGAGGAGCTCACAGAGGATAAGGAGAACTACAAGAAGTTCTACGATCAATTCAGCAAAAACATTAAGCTGGGTATTCACGAGGACAGCGCCAATCGTAGTAAACTGTCGGAGCTTCTGAGGTATCACACTTCAGCATCTGGCGACGAGGCTTGCTCTCTTAAGGACTATATTGGCAGAATGAAGGAGAGCCAGAAACACATTTACTTCATCACTGGAGAGAACAAGGAACAAGTTGCAAATAGTTCCTTTGTTGAGCGTGTAAAGAAACGTGGCTTCGAGGTCGTCTACATGACTGAACCCATTGATGAGTACGTAGTCCAACAGCTGAAGGAATACGATGGAAAGCAATTGGTGTCTGTGACTAAAGAGGGATTGGAGCTTCCCGAGGACGAAGAGGAGAAGAAGAAGAGGGAAGAAGACAAGGCCAAGTTCGAGAACTTGTGCAAAGTAATGAAGAACATCCTTGACAGCAAGGTCGAGAAGGTTGTGGTATCAAATCGTTTGGTCGATTCTCCTTGTTGTATAGTTACTTCGCAGTACGGCTGGACAGCTAACATGGAGAGGATCATGAAAGCTCAAGCTCTGAGGGACACGTCCACCATGGGATACATGGCGGCAAAGAAGCACCTCGAGATCAATCCAGATCACGCTATCATTGAAAATCTACGCGAGAAGGCAGAGATCGATAAGAGCGACAAGGCAGTAAAGGATTTGGTAATTTTGCTGTTCGAGACGGCGCTTCTTTCCTCAGGTTTTACACTGGACGAACCACAAGTACATGCCGCCAGAATCTACAGGATGATCAAGCTGGGTCTTGGTATCGACGAAGAGGAGCCTGTGCCTGAAGAACCGAAGGCAGAGGAAGATGTTCCTCCCGTCGAAGGAAATGCAGAGGACGCTTCACGAATGGAAGAAGTAGATTAAGTATTTGATCTGAATGTGATGTAAGAAGTTAATCTCATTGTAGTCATTGAAAGACTGTTGAAATAGCCACGTTTTATGTGGTGACACTAACCATCCTCATTTTCATTTCCTGTATCATAAGATCCTTACTTTATTTATCATACCAAATTTTGTTTTAAATACCAAATATCTTGGAATAAGTTAAACTTATAATAAAGTAAAATTTACTACTATATGTGTGCGTTTATTACCATCTACCTATACACCATTGAATAAAATTGTTAGAATAATATAGAACAGGAAACAATTAGAAGAGACGAATAATCGTCATGGTTACAGTAATCGCTTGAATCGTAGATTTTAGATTTGTAAAACTGGCTTTGAACACATTAATCGTCACTTTAATTTAAACAAATAATCTATTACGTCGCCATTCTACACTGCCCATTTGATCAATAGAATCGGAAAAGTTTCGTCGATTAAATCAGAAAAGCCGCGCGCCATCTAATAATTTCACGCTTGAAATCGCATGAGGAGCCCTCGGAACTTCGTACCCGCAGAGGTATTTGGCGATTATTTTGTGCTCGCTAAAGTGTGTCAAAAAACGCCCTCTACCTGACGGTTTAAAGCGTACAGATAGGAGATTTGGTTGCAGAGAAATCATAGTCTCCGCCTTAAACGGACAGATTCTAAAGAAATATGATGGCGAGTAAAGGGTGGAAGGTCAGTGCATCGGTACAATTGTAAAATTGGTATACCGTATGTCAATGTATGCGTACAAGAACAAATAGGACTGTAATCTCTGAAAACTGAATTTCCATAGGTAGTAAAACCCCACGTGCCGATGATAAAGTTTCGTAAGGGCGGAATTAACAGAGGTAAACGTCACATTAATACTCCTCCTGGAATGCGTCTGTTGAAAGAGCCGACTGAAATGATTTTGTTATTGGTTAGTAACTACAGGAGCAACAACACCGTCTGGGCAGCCAGGGCCGGCGGCGCCTCGACAAAATAAGGGTGCGACGGGCCCCAATGTGACCGTTCTGCCAACAATAGAGGATATTCATCTTCCCCCGCGGCTCCAAAGACGACGCATAGACGAGAAAGAAATTGCATACATCAATGCAAGTATAATGTTTTATGTCCTACTACTTGTGCACTTGCAATTGCAATGGATTTTCAAAGGAATTTCTAATCAACATTTACACACCCAGTACAGTATTCACGATATTGTATCAGGTTTTTAGTGCACAGTATGGTTTCTTAAATGCACGTGAATTGAAAGGGAAAGCGTGCACTAATTGAGGTTTCTCTGTTACAGAGAGGCGGTCCGGACTAAATTCATTAAGCGACTATTAGGACATCCCTGATCTTAGAGTAATAGGAACAAGTTATTTTCTTCTTATATCTTTCTGTACAATATGTTCTGTAAATAAATGAATGCAAGACGTGCTGCTTACAAGTTGTACATATTTCTGTTGTCCATCTATCGGGCAAGGTCTCCCCTTTGCCTGTGTGACATTGCCAGAACCTGCTATTTCTGGCCAGCTTTTTGGCTCATTCTTGTAACACGTAAAGCATGTTGATCTTAGGACAACAGGAGAGAATCTTGATAAAATTGTCACACGTGTCAATGTAATTCTTGTATAATTACTCCAGAATTATTATTGACACCAGTCACCGTGAAATACGAGAGAATAACATCTTTTTAAGTAAAAGTTGTGAAAGTTGCAACCACGGGCTTTCCTTTTCTTTTTAGAATTTTGTTGCATGTACCTATTATTCTATGGCATTAAGAGTAAACGGCTGAAAGAAGTTGTGAAGTTCGAACTTTCCTCCTATCCTATGACGGCGTAAATCGAATATTAGAAATCCGGGGATCGTTTACTTGAGGAAAAATATTTTAGGAGCAAAAGCCAATAGAGACAGCCCTGTTCCATGACAGAAATAGCAGACGACAGTGCGCTGCGTCTTCCATCCGCTCACGATCCCTGGACGCGATAGCGGAAGACCTGCAATCGTTTTGCCTTTTATCGAAACTGCGAAAATTACACGAACGACGAATTTACGAATATGTCTGAGATAACGGATTTCGGTCCGAGAAAGACGATTTTTATCCTAGCGATTGTGGCTGGATGTTTTGCGGTACTATGGCCGAGAATTTTCTATCCTATGCTCACTGCATCTGTCACACCGCATCACACCACCGACACTTCTGGTAAGATTCTAATACTTTTCATTACGTTAAAGATCAAGGATACGTTAGTGAACGAAATCTCGAAATCTCTAATTCATCCAGTCCTTTGCGGTTGCTTTTGTTGACCTTCTCTGGTAGACTGTTCAATCACTCGGGTGCAAATGGTACCTCTCTTGCAATGTTTCATTTCTAATAATTGAAGTTAAGCATTCAGATATGTTAAATGTGATTTCATGTATCTCTGTGTACCAACAATGTATTATATTCATGAATATTTATTAGCATGCTGCGACGTAATATTTGAAAGTGATGTCACTGCTGCGGATATCATGCATGAAATTTGTCAGAACATATTGAAGCATCATCAAGTTGATCCAAGAGTAAGAGACGTTTTGAAAACTATAAAACTGACACCACAAAGTGCAAGTTTGTGTAGAGAAGAAATTTTAGCCAGATGCGGTATAGATCTATCTACGTTCCTTGCAGAAAGGGAACGATTGGGAAAATCTAACAAACAAGTTTTGGAAGAGATCAGATCATTTAATAGTTCCCTGTGTCTTAAAATGCACTTTGGTATACCTCTTTCTCAGTTAGGAACACCACATCTCATCAGATATCATATTTTAATGCCACACAGTAAGAATTATAAAAGGTTCTATTCAAGCCTTCTGATACCAGCTACTAATAACAGATAGCATGTGCAACTTTGTTACACTTTGAGCATTAAGTACCGTATCAAGTATCTATTAATATAACATGACTAATAACTTTATTTCCAATTTTAAATATGATTTTGACGCTAATAATCTTGCCAATTATACAGGATACCGTCGATCTAGTCGTACAATCCGAAGGGGGTCGATTCTTCGCGTGAAAATACATCGAAAATGTGCAATAAGATTTTTTCGTACGAGGCTTTGACTTTGAAAAAATTGATTCTAGGCATTTTCCCAACAAAAATGATTTTTTCCCGCATTTTCGATGTACCATATTAAACAAAGAATTACTCGCTTTCGGATTGTACCGCCAGCTCGATGACACCCTGTATATGGAAAGCAGATTCGAGTTATCCCTTCTACCTTGGCGGATTGCCAAAAGAGCAAACATAACTACCGATGAGTAGATGGGGATAAGTTTGGCCTATAATCATAGTTCCAAAGGCATCTATGTAATGATCTCTTCTATCATTTACAAAGATTGCAGTCTAACATTATTCCTATGCGATTTAGTAAGAATAAAATGAATGTAATAGTGCTTTGAATTCTCTTTGTTTTACAGTCCATTCTCGGAATGATAGCTTAATAAAAAATATTTATATTTTTAGGCACAATACGGCAAGAACGACGTACACCACCTCATGCAGGTGGCCTACATCCTGCATTGAGGGAACGTGGTAGAGCGATACCTTCTACTCACATTGTACCAAAGGTAGCAGATAGACCCGATCATGTGATACCGAAAATCAGACCACCCTTGGGTGGTGCGGGGCACGTTGTCCCTGCACCAAATGGGAATGGCACTATGGGAATCATCATGCCGCTTTATACCTTAGGCATCGTACTGTTCTTCCTGTATACAATTGTCAAGGTAACTTTTCTTTTCTATCGTACCTCTGGGGACCAGACAGGACCGTTCTTTATGGACTGTTGTTTTACCAGGTGCTGAAGAAAAATTCGGATAGCGAAATCATATCGGAATACCCGGGAGCCGCCGCGGAAAAAGAATTCCGAAAGATGGTATTTAGCCCTGAAGCGTTTGCTACTGCAATGACCGGCGGTACAATGAATTATGAGAAGGAAAGATCACCGTCACCGCAGATGCCTGCGCCCACCATAGAGGAGTTGAAGGATCGTAAGTTTTACCGACGTTTCTTTACAAAAAATGATTAACGACACTGGATTTATATCATCATTAATGCAGTGTTTTCCTTGAAAGCTATTTCCTTTAAAGAAATACTGAAAAATAAGGTACATGTTTTTTTGAGTATCTAATCAGATTTTTTAAAATGGTGTTGCATGATGCAAGGTTTGCACAATTAGAACACACACGTATTTATACCGTGAATTTAACGAGGAGGAAAGAAAGAAATGTTAGTCTAAAATTACAGATATTGTAAGTACTGGTGTATATTCTCTGAACACATTTGGTAATGTTATACATGCTGGAACACAAGAAGCGGCAGGAGACATAGAGATAGATCAGCTGAGACGTCGTTTGGTCGAGACGGAAGCAGCCATGGAAAGAATTGTTGTCCAGATAGGCAACATATCACGTTCAGTTATGCATAGTCCAAGCTCGCAAGAAGAACTCAAGGTTTACTAGAATAATTTTGAAGCAATTTACCATTTTCCATTTCTTAGCCTTTAGAAATGTGCACGTTGTTGTGTTCTGATTGCGTTTCAAGCTTTACCCGTTGTAATGTACATTATATATGATACATATTGTACATTCAGCACGACATCGTCGAGAAATTTTGCTTTTTCTATATTTCAATGCTTCTGGATAACCACTTCTAAATTGACCATTTTTTCAAATCTCCGTCTTTATGGAAAGTGCATACTCATATTTTAGCTGAGTGAAATACTCGTTACAAGCATTTAAGTCCGTCGACGTATTAAGTAATAGAATTTATAGTTCTCATCTTTACATTTAAATAGTAGATGGGCCTCCAAAGTCCAATGGTCCGGCAGGGGTCGATCGCTCATCTAAGGTATATTCTTTGCCTCGAAAGTTTTCTAACAAGAGTAACCAAAAGTTTGTGAGAAACTGTTTCTATTGAATTTTTACTATCGTTTCCAAGGCTTGTATCTATCTTAGGACACTAAAGATTCAGTCTCGTAACATAACAGTACATATTTAATACTATAAAAAAAGGATGAACCTTATCCTAAAACAAATTAGAGACACTATATTTAGTGCATTTTTTCGCATCTTTATCGAAGACGACCTTTACCGCATGATAATGTTGTTAATTTTGAAAATCGATGTTAATTTTATTTCTCTTTTCATCTTAGCATTATCGACCGTTTTTTTTTATAGTGCAGCATGGATTTCTTAATAGTTTCGTAAGATGAGTGTTATTTACTTAGTGTTGGATGTCATATATATTGTGGCCCTAAATGAAACTACAGAGAATATTTATTTTGTATTGATTTATGAGTATTAACATTTACAGTGCAGTAGCATTTATTAAACGCAGCATACACTTGTATTTATTTTACGTTAACAAATGTGTAACTACTTTGATGAAGCGTGTGGTATACGCGACTGCTCATTTTGACGATGTGATTTGCAGGACGATGCCGACGCCCAGGCTGAACATAGTAAAGCAGATGAAGAGGTAGAAATTATAGAAAATTCACCGACCGTTAAAGTCATGGGTATGGAAATGACAGCTAGTTGCGAGGGTAAGGGTAGTAGGCCTACTACTCCGATAATACCCGTTCCACCCAGGTAACGACAATTCGAGCAATACGTTCGTGAAGATGAAACGTCCAACAACTGGAGTTGCATTTTTTTTTAGTAGTGTTGAGAGGGAGAAAACGCCGCCTAAACCAATATATTTAGAAGGTGCGCTTCCTCCACAGTGTGAGCTACTTGTAACAGATTCAGAAACACAAGCACAACGAGCCGAAGAGGATTCAGAAGCACCTGTTGTACTCTCAGGCAAAATGACCCTCTCCCTCATCAGCCTCGACCAAAATGCAGCAGTAAGAAAATATTAGAATTACCAACAGAATCGAATGAATCTGCGGAGCCTTGTTTTATTTGGTGATTCTTTTATTCATTTAATTGTTTGCTTCTATAGAGATTCCTTAACACAACAATGGCAAATCACAGGACCTCTTATGAGACACAGGAGTAGCTTTTTTTTAGCGATTTTTTTTACTTTTATAAATTCGACGCTAATACGACGTTACGCAATAGCAGTTACTCACACTCTGTGATTTGCTTCACGTATTAATACCTAATTTCTATTATGCATTAGATTTGCCATTAATCTACTAATTTTAGTGTAAATTATGTACACTATACATTTTACACGTTTACTGTTGCTATAAACATTAATACTCGATAACTTCAAATTATCCCCGAATTAAATTAAGTTTTTACTCACGATGCTGCTGTCGGCGTTCACTTTACTCAACTAACTAAACGCTGTTAACTATTCTACCCATAGGTACAACATTTCGTTATGTTCTTTCGATAGGAGACACGGAAATTACAATCAGAACATCTGTAGTTAGACACAATCTTAATTGACATTTTCTTGGTACACATTAGATATGAAAATTGTTGCAATGATATTGAAACTAAAGGTGCTTAATATCGTTCCATTGAACTAGGAATCGGATGAAGGAAATCAGGAAGTACGGGGGACAGGCGATGTAACGGCCTCAAATATGGAAAGCACGGGAGAAACGCTAGATACTCGACAATTTGAAGATAGAGGACAAGAAGAAATACAAGTTAGAAAAGAAATTGAGAATGGGACGGAAGCAGATGAAGTAACGGGAGAAAAAGAGGACGAAAAAGAGGAACTAGAAGATGATGAAGATATGGAAGAAGACGAGGAGGAAATAGAGGAAGAGGAAGAAGAGGACGGAGTTGCAGAAGATGATGAAGAAGAGTATGAAGAAGAAGAAGAATTAGAGGAAGAAGTAGAGGAAGAAGTAGAAGTGGAGGAGGAGGAGGAAGAGGAGGTTGTGGAATATGATGGAGAAGAATTAGAAGATGAAGAAATAGAAACAGGAGATGATAAGGGCGATGAAGGGGTAGAAGATGTAGTAGAGGAGGAGGAAGAGACGAGTGAAGAAGAGGAAGAAAGGGGTGAAAGAAGATTACAAAACGTTAACCAAATTTTAAGTAAGAAATTCGAATGAAAAGGACAGGGTATTCAATCGATACAGGGTACTAAGATGGCGAAAACGGTAGGAAGTGTAAAGTGCTAGAGAATGGGAATGTTCACAGTGGGTTGCCTTATAGTGAAAAGACAATTGAGAATAAAAGAAACAATAATAACCAACTAACGATTGATTAAATCAGTGTTTACCAATCTTAAAATTTTACGTATTGCAATAAGAAAGGATTAACACAATGATCGTCAGAAACAGCAGCAGATCGTAGAGATGTTGGTTAAGCACTGCCAAACACCTAATAAGTTCATAAGACTCGAATTTACTGCATGCTTACACTATTGCCTGTTGTACCCTTTGTACACTTTGTAGAGTCAGAAACTTCTTAATGGGGCCAAGAAAAGAGGCAGTGCTTCGCGCACATGTCCGATAAGTGTCATTGTGCAATGAATACCACACGATTACAGTACAGTCAATAAATGCTACACAGTTGCGAACACTGTTATGATATTAGTTTTCTACCGGGTATGCTGATTGGCAAGCACTGATCTCTATGCTTGTGCACATACCAGTTGCTTCAGTTCAATCTTGTTTAGAATTTTTTTTTATCAATGTGAAACAAGCTATTTTGTATGGCGCTCTTATTTCTGTTGCATTCAAACGAAATTTTTTTCATAACGTAGTTTGTAAAGCCACTTAGTAGGTAGGATTGTCATTTTCATACCTATGCTTAGTCGTGCAATACTATATCGAAGAATTGTACAATAAACAAAGAATTCCTTTGAAGATAAGTTGCTGTCAAATGTAATTAGACTATTACTGGAATAGGCAGATTTGTAATTATATTCTGTTCATCGCTAAATACAACTTTTCCATTTAATTGAAAAGAACTATTTAAGCTTACATATTTTAGGGCAGTAGTTATCTTCGATATTGTTATTAAAAAATAAAATTATATTATTATATTAAACTTTGGTGTTTATTATTAATCGTTTAGAGTTCGAATTTCAAGTCAATTAATAGATACCCCTATTATTACGCCTCGGAATTTATTTTTGCAGGAATGTATATAGTCTCGATTTCACAGCATTAGGCATTATATATAGTACGATATTGTATGTTAATAACATAATGTTATATAATCTCCCGCAGCTCCATCTGTTTCGTTTAAATAATCTCCGTAACCTATAAGTACGTAGTTCGGGATTACAATTGAATAACTGGTTTTCCTTGCAAATTACGGAACTCTTCGTTTCACCGTAAATCCCGCGGCCGTTACGGGAGTTTTACGAATGGAGTAAAGAAATTTTCCTTCAAGTCGATTTTATACAGACATTAACCTAACCTGCAAAAAGATCATTTCACCCCGTAATTAACGAATTAACGGCTAACTTTCACTCATGCGTTTGCATTCCCGCGAAGAACTATGCGACCTTTACTTTTTCACAGATAAAGTCGCATGTACCATTCAGAAATTTCGACTAATAGACGCGACGAAATTGTAAACATGCACTTTGGAGTATGTTTTGCTGGAAAATATCTTTGAAACTCATACTACATAAGTACGATAGATGGGAGTAAGGCGTTTCCTCCGGTATTTCTTGATAGGCATCCCTATCGGGATTACTATTATCGACACGGCTGGTGGCATAGCCAAGGTAGAAGGAATCTCTATGCAACCGACTTTAAATCCAGATGACAGATATCCTGATTTTGTGTTTCTGAATCGTTGGGCAGTTCGTAGTCAAGAGATTCATCGCGGTGAGATAGTATCAGTGATATCTCCCAAAAAGCCAAGCCAGACCTTGATTAAAAGGGTCGTGGGGCTTCCCGGAGACATTATAAGCTCTCACGGATATAAAGCAGACATCCTGAGGGTACTTGAACACTTTACTCCATAGGTATTTACTTCTACTACTTCACTGAATAATAGAAGCGCATGTTCCTTTATTAGATACCAGAAGGATACTGTTGGTTGGAGGGAGATCACCTAGGCCATTCTATGGACTCTAACACATTCGGACCAGTTCCTCTTGGTTTGATAACTGGCAAAGCTACTTTTATAGTGTGGCCACCGACTCGCTGGCAGTACCTTTACCCTTCCATGTCGCACCACAATTTTCCATTAAATATAGCGAGAGTATCAGCTAGATAAACTTCAATCGAGAGGAAAGAATGAGGGCTGTCAGCTTTGTTAAAAGGCTGCAATGGGATCTCCCCGGCACCGTGTGCCGGCATGGCCTGACGATAGGAGATGTTGACAATGACGGTGATAATGAATTAGTTGTAGGTACTGCAGAGGGAGAACTTTATATATTCAAAGTAAGCTATTCGTTTATCAATCCGTGTTTTAAACCCCTCGCCACTTCTGTGGAAGCTTTCAAAAGTCTGCTTTTAATCACTGTGCAACAGGGATCAGAGTTATGGCAGAAAATACCAGGCTTAGGTCTGATCACGAGCGTAGCGATTGGCGATATCTTTAATTACGGACGAAACGCGTTAGTTGTAATTTGCGGAGATGGCTGGGCGCATATATTTTACAGCCCACGATCGGTTAATCCCAGCACCAGCAACCCAACGTCTGCTCAACAATCCAGTAAGGAAACGATCGATCAGGACACCATCAAGATTGGTAAGTTGAAAATTGTATTCCGGCGTCACCGTGGGTGGTGATGTAACAAGCTTTCTGAATTCAGATCAGGTAGATGGCAACAGCGAGGTGAACGAGTTGTCTGGTAAAATGGAATGTGTTCATGTACAAAGGATTCCAACGAATACGAAGGTGGTGTTGGTGGCGGATGTTGATAAAGATGGTGCGAACGAGATGATACTTGGCTTGACCGATCGCGTAGTTAGGTCTTATAGATGGTCGAGCACTCCGGAGCTCGGGAGAGGGAAGTTAGTCGGGTTGAATAAATGGGAGTGTGCCAATCAAATAGGGACAGTTACGTTACAGGTATGTATAGAGAATAAAGACAAATTGAAAATCACGAAAGATGATTATAAGATGATAATTAAGATTCTGATTCCCGTTTAGCACACGGCGGACGGAACGCCAACTTTATTAGTTGCTCAACCTGGGGGCACGTTCATGCGAATCAAGTGCAATTCCGAAGATTGTCACTCGGAACACGAGGCTCATAAAACGAGCAACGAAACGGCAGCAAGCTGCGTGGATTATCAAACGCTGGGAATATCACGAATGCGCAACCAGAATATTTCAACGGAAATCATCGGAGACTTGCAATGCGCCGAGAGCAAAGCGTCGAGTAACGAGGCCAAAAAATCTTCGGCCAAGCAAACTGTCCCGAGTGCAGTTCAGCGCGGGAAGCACGTTAAGTCTGCCTCGCTGGAGCTCAAGGGGAATACTTCCCAAACAGAAACAAGAAAGAACAGTTTGGATCCAGCGGAAGTGCGTAAAAGAACTTCGACTGCAGAAGACTATAAAACGAGCAAAGTGTCTGGGAAGGCTACCGCTGCCGGCACAGATCAAGTCGACGGTAACCTGATGGGTGGCAACGTGATTCTTGCCGATTACGATGCGGAGCCAGAGAAGGAATCGTTGCTGCCCACGTACAAGGACTTTTCCCTCCAAGATAATAGCGACAATAATAACGAAGAAAGCTTGAAAGGGCAGGATAAAGCCGAAGGTGACGCGAATGCGAAGAGAAGCTCGTCACAAGGGAAACCTTACGCTCTAGCCACCTTAGACGGGACAATAATGCTAGTCAAAGATGAAGTTATTTTATGGTAAGGCTTGACACACTTCCTCTGCACCTGATCGATTTTAATGCGCGTACATACTCTCACATTTCTTTCCCTCAGGGCCATGCAAGTAGATCACCAGATATTCGCTTTGTGCCGATTAGACGTGACTGGCGACGGCTGTGACGAAATAGTGGCTTGCGCTTGGGACGGGCAGACTTACATTTTGGACCACCAACAGAACAGTGTCCGGTTCCATTTCGAGGAGCCAGTCAGAGCATTCTGCACGGGTATCTATAACGTATCGCCTGGAATCTCGACACCTTGCCTGGTGTACAACACCTTCAACAACAAGGTAACTATTTTTCGTCCTCGCAAGGTGCAAACACCCGCGAATACAGGAAGCAAGCGTGAAAGGTTACGCGACGATATGCTTGCAGATTTTTCTCTACTACGACGTGACGCTTCCGAGTATGGTGATTAAACCGTTGAATGCGCTGGAAGAGCTTGATCTTGAAGAGAAGCAAACTTTGGACGGCCTCCTGGGGAACTGCAGCGATATGGAAAGACAACAGAGGATGCAACAGTTTACCGAATGGTTGTTGTACGGGATGTCTTAAGAACGTGTAACGCTTGTTAGACTTTATGTAGAGGAAAGAAAAATACACGCATATTCTTCCAAGATACCCGTGTTGTTCTTGCACCGTGCACGTTTTTGTGATTGACTGAACTGTAATCGCCGGAGACATTGGCGATGTTTGAGCAACGCCCGAGCAATTTATTGCGCGCGTCCGCGTATCTTGTCTAGCCTCGGGGATGTTGTTCTTTCCGTATGGACAGAATATTCACTGCCGTTTGCTATAGCGCCCGTCGGGATCTGCCTTATCGCGACGGATATACGACCGACGAAAATTCTTATTATAACTTTTTGGCAAACAAGGACGCAACGGTATCGGTTACCGAGTATTTTTTCGGCCGGGCTAAAAAGTCGCCGGCATAACGCTACTTGACTATTTGCAGAACCGCGGGAAAAACAGAACTTTATCTGTCTATCGTAAATTAAGCTGCTGTTCGCGTAGTATCAGGTAAACATATAGCATTGGTCCGGGCGTCATCGTCCTCAGTGGGAATGTAGATCTCATCGAGTACTTTTCCGAGACACTGCTGCACGGCCGTGCTCGATATCGGCACGATTAGATCTTCAGATCTTGCTCAAGGATAAACGGATAGATCCAGAAAAGCCCTCCGAATCGTCAGTTACCAATCGTCGCCACCACCGATTCATGTGGAAACGTTAATGAAACCGTGATAGCGCGGCGAGAGAGGAACGGGAAGCTTACTTGATCGTAAGAGCTTGGAACAGGTACAGTGGTTTCCTCCGCCGCGGTGCGGCTTATCGTATCGCAAAGAAAGCGAAAGAGAAAAAAGGGGCGAAATAGGACGCCTTGTTATGTAGTTGCGACGGCTTAACAGCGGCTACTTTATCGAGTGCAAGTGTCGATAGCGGCGTGTCCCTGCAGTGTTTTCGGTGTGACTTAACTGCTGGCTCGATTAATTCTAGAATGGCAGGGAACGCAACGGAGCCGAGCCTCCTCGGCCAAGAGCTGAGGCAGCTGACTTTCGGATGGACCGATTACACGCTTTTCACCGGCCTTTTGGGGATCAGTGTCCTGATCGGCATTTACTTCGGCTGCTTCGGCAAGAAGCAGGACAACACCACCGAATACTTGCTCGGAGGGAAGTCGATGTCCTGTTTTCCGGTTAGCATGAGCTTAATCGCAAGGTAAACAACGATCTCGCGAATATTCCTCGGTGATGGACGAATGTGTCCTACGTTCGTCAAGGTACGAATAAAGGCTAATGGTCTTCTCTTCGGTTATTTCAGTCATATATCAGCAGTCTCGTTGCTCGCTATACCCGTGGAGGTGTATCAATACGGCACACAGTACGCCGTCTGCGTTTTTACGTCTTTCCTATCGTTTGGCATCATCGCCCTTATTTACGTGCCTGTGTTTTATCAGCTGCAACTGACCAGTACCTTCGAGTACTTGGAGATACGATTCGCCAGGCCGGTGCGGACGTTCGCCTCGTTCCTTTACACCCTGTCGCTGGTCATTTACGTGCCGCTGATCATCTACGTGCCGGCGTTGGCCTTCTCCCAGGCGACAGCGATCAATCTGCACCTGATCACCCCGATAATCTGCATCGTGTGCATATTTTACACGACCATAGTAAGTCGCTGGCAACTGTCATCCCTTCGAGACGGCGGCCGTGTTTGCGAGCGTAATCTCGCGAAACGCGCTCCATTACGAAACGCATATATGCACTGCTTAGCGCTATGAATGAATTTTGATTTAACGTGGAATTATCAGTGTCGCCTATCGCTCGTCGCGTATCCGTCTTCGTCAAATGTTTACAATGTTTGCGTCTGTCAACTGCCGCGAGACCGTTCGTTAAACTATATGTACACACATCATATGCACGCGTAGAACTGTTAAAGGGAATAGAGACTCGTCAAAACGTTACGCCCCAAGATGAATCGGATTTCGCCGACTCGTTTCACGGTGGATCGGCAGGGGTATCGATAGGGCCGCCTCCGACAGTAGATAAATCTCTCTTTGGGGATCCTTAGGGTGGCTTGAAAGCTGTCGTATGGGCGGACACCGTTCAAATGACCGTAACAATAGGAAGTCTCCTTGCCGTGCTCATCTTGGGCACAGTGGCTGTGGGTGGTGTGGCCGAGACCTGGAAGGTAGCGCACGAGGGCAACAGAATCGTGTTCTGGAAGTAGGCGAAATCTCTGATCTGTTCATGTTTTATCGGTCCGAGACCAACTGCCTTCGATCCGCGTGCTAATGAGGGGATGATTTTCGCAGCATGGATTCGAGCCCGTTCGTCAGGAATTCCTTCTGGGGCATGTCGGTGGGCATGACGGTGACGTGGGTGTCGGGACTGGGTATCAGTCAAATGTCGATGCAGAGATTCCTGGCGATACCGACTATCAGAGAGGTTCACAAGTGAGTACGAACTGCGATGCTTGGTGAATTGCACTGGAGGATGCAAGAAGGGCATCAGTAGGTACCAAAAGTCAGTTTCGAGATATGTATTTGTAAACATTACGAAGATAGATATTTTTTACACCTACGTAGTGAAGCTGTTGTAAAACTGTCTATGATATTAAAATTTTTATATATGTCCTTTATAGTTGCATTGTTACAATCGGAATTATATAATAAATGAGTCAGTGAAATTAATTTTAATTATAGCTCTCTCAGGCTCTTCTTGCATAAAATGTAGAGATATAGAAAAATGTTTTTTTTAACCTTATATTTGATTATTTATTTAATATTTGCATAATGTTTGAAAAAATATTGATTATTGAAAAAGTAGATAGTCATAGATCGCGTCATGTTCAAGTTTATGTATGTTCGGCTTACAAGGGAAGTTAGGCAACTCGGAAATTCAGAAAAGTATGCAATCTACTTTTTGTTGGTGCCATAGTGCGATTCTGGGTGGTGTGAAAACAACCCTTGAAAAAACTGCAGAATTTAACCGCATACAAATAATTATCCAAAAAAATATACTTTTCAAGTTACCCCCACCCCTAATCCTTAATTCATGAATTACTTATACGCAGTTTTGTAGATTTAAATAAAAGATGCGACTTTTGTCTAAATTTCTTTCCAATATCTCTCACCGTTCTCGAGATATTCCACGAAAAAGAACGTTTTGCAGTTGAAAATTCTGAAAAAATTCAGACATGTACACCAATGGGTAGAATATCTCTGATTGTTATAATAAGTTTCTATTAACTAGAACAAAAGTAATGGAGCTCAAACTGCAAATTACGTTTCACCCCGTAACTACCCTAGCAGTAGGAATACCGGGTTGATACTTGGCAGAAATAGTATTGTTTGAGGAACCTATCGATTGTTGTACACCAAGTCCAATTTAGTTTGGGGGCACTTTTCACTATGTTTACTCGGCTAGATCCTTTGCCATAGCTCTATCAATTTTAAAGATACCTACACTAATTATATTTAGGCGCATATGTAGAAAAGAACAAGGAATCTGATTATTCTTTTTATGCAAAAATGGCTCGAGTGTCCTCAGGCCGTTCTCGCATCCAACTGTACAATTCATCTGGAAACGATACGTTTGTTTCCACAGGTCGCTCGGATTCACGGCGGTATGCATGGTGGCCATAAAATGGGTGTCTGTGTTCACTGGGCTGATAATGTACGCCAGGTACCACAAGTGCGATCCTATAAGCACGCACGTACGTTTCCCTGTACCCGTTCATCCTATAGAAGCGCAACCTGCGTGTCCCTTAAATCTGATCAGATCAATTGGCCTGCAGGTAATCGCGAGGAGCGACCAATTACTTCCGTATTACGTGTTGGACGTTGCCGCGGAAATTCCGGGACTTCCCGGTCTCTTCCTGGCCGGCCTGGTCAGCGCTGGCCTCTCGACAATGAGCGCTAATTTGAACACAGTCGCTGGCACGATGTACGAGGATTTCATCGACCCCTGGCTACCGGAGAGCAACAACAAGGAATCCAGAGCGGCGAATATAATGAAGGTACGGAACGAAATTTGATTTCATTGAAGTACCCATCCGCATCACTAGATATCGACGAGCAAAGTGTGTTTAATTCGCAGGCAACGGTGGTGGTGATAGGGTTGCTCTGCGTCGCGCTAGTCTTCCTCGTGGATCAGCTGGGGGACATTTTCCAAGTCTCTTTGAGCCTCCACAGTATCACCTCTGGGGCGATGCTGGGCATTTTCACCCTGGGAATGCTAGTGCCATGGGCAACGGCGAAAGGGGCCATAGCAGGTGGATTACTATCCCTGATATTCACGAGCTGGATGATCATCGGCGCTCAGGTGAACGTGGCTCGCAAGCGATTGACGTACCCGCCTCTTGTTTCCTCCACCGAAGACTGCCTGAACGTGGAAAGCCTATTCAATCAGACAATGACGCACGCGAGTGCCATTCCGCCGATGCTCGAAGAGCAACCCTTCCTCCTCTTCACCGTGTCGTTCATGTACTACGCCCTGATCGGTTTCATGATAACGATGGTGGTGGGGACGGCAGTCAGCTTCATATGCGGCGTTCCTGATCTACAGGACGTCGACCGGAACCACTTCCCACCGATTATTCAGAGGTACGCGCACTCGGGCCACGGTCTGAACACATTTAGCAGGAACTTATTGATAAGCCGGAATGTCTTCCTCGTTTCAGACTAATGCCTGCGAAAAGGTACACCGAGGTGCCGATGCACTCGGTTCCAACGGCGTTGATCATGAACCCGGAGAAGGAGAAGATCAGCTCGTGAACAGCTCTCCACAGCATCGTGTTCGTGGTACTTTTAACAACGAATCCAGCGACGACCACCTCGCGCGCCAGAATTAAACCAACTTTCTAATATCGCCACGGAGTGTTAAGAACAAACGAATCCTGGAACGATAAGGATCGGGGAGCATCGAGCGACGGCCCGGTCCCGCTCGTCACGAGAAAGCTATACCGTAACTGGTCCGCTCTGGGTTGAAAGCACCCATTAGGCCCCCGATGAGGGTGTCAAATTGACTAGATTATATATCTGTCCCACGCATCTCAATACAAACAACTCTCCCAAACATCTGGAGGAACGATGCCTATCGGATTAGGACGAATGTAAATGCGAAGGGTGTTTTCTGCCGAGTCATTCGTCGGCCCCGCTCTCGAGAATCCGCGACAGATCGATCGTAAAATATGCGCCACGGTCGTTGCACGTGTTCCCGAGCGGCGGTCTATTCGCCGAAAATCAGGAGGTGCATTAAACGCCACGATTTATCGCCGGCAGTGATACTCGTCGTACTCGAGGTCCATTCGGTACGGGATAAAGATGCTTTGCTTTCATTACGAACGTTTTATCATTCCACAAACGGCGACCCAACCTCCGCGCACTTTCAAAAACCGCGCAGGATTTATCGTTAAACGGTCCCGGCGTTCTCCGCGACAATAGAGAATACATTATCGACGCTGCGAAAAATCGATACCGCAGATATATCAAGGTAACACAAAGGGCTCGTACGGAGAAACGGTTCGACCGCGGTGCTATCGGCCACGGTCGACCGATCTGGATGCGTAGCGAACGTGGCTTTCTAAGGTAGGTAGGTAGCTAAAGCGTCGCGGACTGTTAACGCGTCCAGCTCGCTGAGCTACTTGAGCTCGTTGCGTCGAAGCCAATGCCGGATCTATCGGCCGTTTCGTCCCGTGAATACTTTACTCGATTCCGAGGTAATCGAGCAGCGACGGGGAGATAAAAATCGCGGCCCGGTGCGTGCCACAATTCCGTGGAGAAAGTCGACGAGCCGGTGCTAACCCTTATCAAAAGCTGGAGATGTTATCCCCGGGTTTCGAGAGAACTCGGTCGGCGACAGAGGTGATTCCTGAAGAGGAGTCGTGGACGTTACACGCTGGGTCCGCCGTGGAAACGGCACTTCTGTCTCCAACCGGAGACCGCATTCCACCGAACCATTTTATTTTATTGGACTGAAAGGTGTCAAATATAGGTGGCAAGGGCCCACCTACTTACATTCCTCTCGCCTCTGGTCCTTCTCCCTCCACGGCCCGTGATTTCATCGTGTAGGTAAAACCTTCGAGGGAGGGGTCTCGCCCCTTTGTGGCCGGGTGACAGATTTCTGACAGATTCTGTCTGATTTGGTGTCGAGTGACGGAGACCCGAGAGGGCCGATCTCGCTGCCTTCTACCAGTTAACTAGCCCGACCATCTCCTCGTCTCGCTTCGCCCTCTGCCTCCCCTATTTCGTGGTACAACGCATGTACGCGTTACCTCGCGCGAATATTCCTCTGAGAACCTCTTCTCGATAACTTGAGCGTCTCGCGCGGTGGTTCTCTAATCAGAACACAGCAGAAGCGATCGCCCTGTCTAACCAAAGGTTAAAATCTCGCGGAAGAAGGAAAAAATCGTCCAAGTAGATATCTATGGGTCGTAGAAGCCACGGGTAGGTATACAGGGAGCTACCGTCGGAGGTTTGGCTTAGGTTCTAAGCTGTCGGTCTTTCTTCCTCCCTCTCGTCGAGCGCAACTATATGACGGGGCTGCCTGGTTTTTGTGGGGCCACGGTGTATACGCGCAAAAGCGCATAAAAGCTGAGGGGGCCGTACGGTGTGGGATACGGCTTATTTCAGCGACAATGCTTAGGGCCGGGCGCGAGCATAAAGGAGCATAATGCAGCCTGCTAACGTGAAAATTATTCTGTCAAACATTCGGACGTCGGATTACCGCGGGTGACCTCGTGTCCCGGCAGGACACGCTTTTTCAGAAAAGGCACGGCCAGATATACAGGCTACGGGGCCGCGCAGATGCCGAAAGGATTTCTCGGTCAACGAGACGATCGTTGATTTACGCGTCAACTTGGACGACGGCAAATTGGGAGGTCGCCCGGCGAGCGCGGACGCGAAATTTATCCGTCCATAAAATCCTAATGTTATGCGATACTTAGGGGGGCGGTTATGCCAGCTCGATGATATAATTCACGCAGCGTTATTGTTTCTGTGGCACCCGCGCCAACAGCTAAACCGCGCTGCAACCGTGTCTCGCGTATTTCGGTTACACCTTTATTTTCGTTCGCGCGCGATGCGTGGATATTTGTATCCGCATCCGATATGTAAACAGTCTCTGTGAGAATGAATGCCGAAGTGCCGACCGTCTCTCGCACGCCTCTCGTGTTCCCGAAAACAGAGGGAGAGAGGCAGGGTACGAAGACAGGGGAAATAGAGGTAGAGGGAAGATGCAATAGAAAGCAGTCTCCGGGCTGCAGACACGCGGAATATTGTGACATTTCTTTCTTGGCTGACATTCAATTTTCAGGCTGGAAACGCGGTGCCCGAACCGCACACACGGTACGCCCGTACCCATAGAATAGAACACGATACACCCATCTACCTTCTCCCTTCCCCTTTTTACCGTACCAATGCAACACAGCCGCACCCCGGCTGCTCTCACTACATCCAAACAAACAAACAACAACCGCCGTCTGGTTCTGTCCACGAGAACGACACCCGCCATCCGCTGCAAGGAATATCATCTCGCAGAGATGCTCCCCTGCGTATACCGCGGCACAATGCCCCAGCATTTTGATCCTCGGCACCGTGGAGAAGCGTATTCGAGGGAAATTACCCGTGCGCCGGTCGTTTTACGCGCGCGCATAGCCAGGGTTAACCGTCCCTGAAGATTGCACGCGAAGTTAACTGCACAGGCAGTGTTTTAGGGACGTTGCGTCTGAATCGAGAGAAATTTGCGTCGTCCGCTATTCATCCGCGGGCCGAGGAACAAAGTGGAGCGCCGCACGGTGGGGAAATTTCGCGATTTTATAGGCAAAGCAACAAATATACATTTTTGAATTCGACAAAATAAATGCAAATGTCAATTGAAGAACTAATACGAGTATCAAATGCTACCAATTTTACTGTTAAATGTTTTAATACAAAGCTCGCGTAGACTCGCAAATGTTTATGTTCATGTGAGGTTAGACCGATCGCAAAGAATTAATCCAGATTTTCAAGTTGCTTCAGATACTTATATTGTGTTATCTAAAGATCTGAAAATAATTTGAAGGCATGCATTCAATTCCTGGTGGTGCGTAAGATATCTTTTTGTCCTCAAAATAATTGTTTCGGCTTTTAATACGTAATTTATACAATTTTTAAAGTAGCGTTTTAGAAATAACCTTTTTATATAGGAATCAATTTTCAATACATAAAATAGTTATCAATCCCATAATATCCTGCAATGATTTTCATTCCTATTTTACGTTGGACTATTTTGATTCTATAAATGCAATTATTAATTGCTAATAGTTGCTAATCTTGTAATTATATGCATTGTTTTAAACACGATCCAGTGTGTCTTGTTTAACATACGACATAACTGTTACCGAGACTTGTTCACATGTTATACATTACAAACCTTTTTATTGATTTTTTAAACGATTTTATTCAGCTTCGATCCTCTGTTTGTTTGTATTATGTATGTTTGTCGTCAGAAGCGATAACTCTTCTACTATGCCCTGCTGCACTGTAGCAGAGGCACGCTCTAACAAAGAAAAAAGTGTATAAATGTAAATACTAAAAAAATCTTTATCGTCCGTAATTTTTGCAAGTGCTGTTTTTCGGATAATGTAGTTTCACATATATTCGAACGTAAAAGTGTCGAATTTTATATATTAAAAATAAGTTTCGAGGTTTTGACCACGAAAACCGATATAGCTCTTCAATTGACATTTGTATTAAATTTGTAAAATTGAAAAATTTCATTTCTGCAGTTTTGGCCCATAAAATCGCAAAATCTCCCCGCTGTGCGCGGCGGGAAGTCGGAGGGTGTTTAATTGCAGAGTGAATCTCTGGAATTGTAGGCGCAGTGGTGGGAAATACGTGTATTAAGAGATGAATCTATGAATCCTGGCTGCCCCGAGATACATATATCTAGCGCGGGTTCCGCAGCCAGGGGGGTGGGAAGGTGGAGACAGATAGGAAGTAGGGAAACGTTAAAAGGAAAAAGGGTTGCTCGGGCTAGGATGCTGCCAGAGACAGTCGAGTTGGCCCGCCGGCACGACCGCGTTTTGCCTCCAATTAGCATCTCTCTTAATGACGATCACCGAGGTGCAGGCGCACCTAGGTACCCCTGATTGCACGTTCACAGCCACTGTCCTCGCGTGTATGCCCTCTCCATGGTACATTACGCGGAACGCATACGCTTTCATGTGTACGGTCGGTTCGCGCTGGGAGAGAGCACGAGAGAGCCAGGGAGAGAGGCACGGAGAGAGACGAGGTGACAGAGAAGGACAGAGGGGATCTATAAAAAAGTCTTTTCCCCGCCAGCGACGCTCGCCCCACGAGTACGTAACGCGTAACGAATGCAACGTGCACCCTGCACTCTCGTCCTCCCTTTTCCTCCCCTTTCGTCCCGCGCCCCGGTTCCCCGACCCCTCTCCGTTCCAATCCCCACCCTGCCAATCGGGGGATCTTTATTTTTATCGTGGCCAGGCGGCTGGAAGGTACGTGGCGTACGCTCACCACGCCCCTGCTGCCTTCGTCCCGCCAATCGGTCCGTCGGCGGCCGGCCATTTTGGTCCATGCGGAGGCTGCGCGTTCATTTCCCCTCTTTGTCTTCCACTCGACACCGTGACCTTCGGGTGTATGGGTGCTCCGGGGAAGGATGCTGCGCGCGTGTAGCTCGTGAACGCTCGAGAACGCGAGCACCGATGGTGGGGGCGCGGAGCGGGCAAGCCGAACCGTGAACGTGCGCTCGGTTAGTGTTTCCCGAAATTTTTGCCAATTTGGGGGACGCAAAGTAGTCACGGCGCGTCACGTCGCCCTGTACCTACGCGCACGGAGCGGCTCGCGAGCGGCCGCGGGATCGCGACGCGTTTCGCAGCGGTGTGCATCGCGCCGAGATTGGAGAAGTCGCCACGCCGAGGATGGTGGGGGTCGGAAGAAAGTAGGAGGAGGGTCTCGGGGCGAACGCATCGCTTCTCCCTCTTCGATATCACGCAGGATCGCGTACGAGCTTCCTCGTTACGTGGAGGACGAGCGCTACCGTTTAATGGCCGATAATAACGAGACGAGGAGGAAAGGAGGGTAAGAGCGGGAGGCTCGAACGTACGTTCACCTTTTATCATCCAGGACCCACGCTCCGCGGCTGGGTGGGAGAGAAGAGAGTACGCTCTGAGAGGCCAGAGGAGCCGTAGGGATCTTGGAAACTGCGACAGTATTTTCGAGTCGTTCCTTTTCGATAGGTAACGCGCGCGTTGCTTCTCGCGAATTTCATAGGGAAGGCTCGCGGGGGCAGGGTGAAGCGGGGGCGCTGCTCATTACGTATCACCATTAAAATTCCTCGCGAGTGTTCCATCGGAGGAAAACCGTGGCTGCAGGGTGGTAGAGGGGCTGGGGAAGCGAGCAGGAGGACGGACCACGAGCCTGCACACCTATTTGCCCTTTCTCTCTGTCCTCCCCTGGTCCTCCCTCCGCGTTCCACGCGACGTCATCGGAGGTGGACGCGTGTGCGTGCTCGCGGAGGCAGACAGAGGTTGGCCGAGAGAACGGTGGGGAAACGTGCCGCGAGAGAAGGTAGGAGAAGGAGGATCGAGCGTACGCGATATTCCCTCGGAGCCTGGAATTTTTCTCGCCGGATTCTTCGTGTGTGTTCCCATCGGGCGGCGGCTCGAGCGAGAGAGGGAAAGAGAAGAGTCGGAGAAGAATACGCGAGGAGGTTGCGCGGACGCTCTGTCCCCTCGTCCCGTTGTTGGCCAGGCCGAGTTCACGGGCACATCCTGGGGACGCGGAGCACGGCGACATCTCTCGCGGCTCGCGTGTGCGTGATCGCGCGTGTGGTGGAAGGCTGGTTCACGGGGCAACTGGTGGGAGATCGCGAAGGGAGAAGCCAGGAGGACGAAGGCAGCGCTATCGAGTGGCGGTACCAGGAAGCAACGGCGTCGTCCGTCGTCGCCGCCACCGCCAACACCGTGTGTCGTCGTCGCCGAGAGAGAGAGAAGCCCGCCGCCGAGAGAGTATCCGAGATATCGCCGGTCTCGCACGAGATACACGAGCCCGCGAGCTAAGTGAGTTTCACGCAATCACCGATCTCTCCCGTCCACCCGTCTCTCCCGTCTCACGAATCGCTCGGCAGCGCCGCGACGAGAAGCGAACCGACGCGACGGGAGCACAAACACGCTCCAATTTTCCCCTCGTACGCCACCTCGAGCAGAGATACCCCTGGGCGAGAGCGCGATCCTCGCGGCCGGCCCGGCAGATATACCGTGTGTACGTGATCGAGGACAATCGCGTTCCGCGTGTGACACGACTGGCTACCCCGACGACAGAGGGTTGCGAGTTCGCGAGTTCGCGAGTGACCACGAGCACTACCACGACCGAGAACGGCACCCGACGATCCCTGGAAGCTGCGGCAGGGCTGGTCAAAACGGACGGATATCCTGCGAGGAGCGGTGGAACGGTACGCCGAGGGTTGCTCGGCAATTGGAAAGGTAAGGGATACTCGCCCGGATGCGAATTAAACATTCCGCGGGGAATAATCATTGTGCTAGCACGCTAATTTCACCCCCGAAAGGGGTACCTTTGGTCCACGAGTGATTTCGCGGTGAGCAGTTGATCCGTGTCTCTTGCACCGACAGTGCACAGTGTTTTGCCGATGGAAATTCGAGCAGAACCCTTCACCCTTCACCCCGTGTTCTCGAGTCGTCGAATACGCACCACCCGCGGCGCGAGGGCAGAGGATCCACAACAGCAGCCAGGCTTTGGCCCGGTGGATTCGTCAGGATCGTTAACGGGGACAATTAACGGTGGCTTCTGGAACTCACCGGGTCCTAAACGTTTGGGAAACCGGTCTCGATAGTGTCGAAGTTAATCGCGGGGAATGTGACGATCGGTTGCGTCGGAATACCACGGGTAAATATTTATCGCACGCGGCGAATTCTCATTGGGCCGAGGGCGCGCTGTGTTTTGATAACATTCGGGCAATCCTGTGATTACAGGTTGTCACAAGCACATAGGAGAAGCTTCCTGCTCCGGCTACACCGAAATATACCCTCCGAACACATTCCTCGAAAACTACGCGCGCATCCCTTATTTATTCCGCAACCGCAACTACATTCGGTAACGTAAATATTGCCGCTTAAGAATGATCGCGAACGCATGCACAGCTGTACGCGCGTAATTGAATCCAGAAGGCATCGCTACGATTTAATTAGTCGACCGAGATTAAACCGCCAGATTCGCCGAGCGAAATTGAATTCAGATTCGTCGCCATCGCGACACGCCCTGCTTAATACACTTTTCTTTTCTTGCCAGGCGCTCTAGAATAATCAGCATTCTCTATGAATCATCCTCGATTGAGGATAGGATGCTTCTTCGATCTCGCATTCTCGCGTTACGTACTCCACGCGGAGAGATGAGATACCGAATGATTTTCATTAGCCGCGCTAAATGTCTGCGGTACCAAATTGCTCCGTGATGATTGGAGCGCACACTTTAGTTTATGGCGACTGATTAAAGTAACGGAACGAGGAAGGCGTACGCGTATCTTGAAACTAGATCCACTACGAAATGATTCACGGTAGCGAATCGCTGGGCCGTTCTGTTAATTGCGACCAATTAACGAAACGCCCTCCCTCCCTCTCTCTCTCTCCTTCGCCTCGCGTTTGATGATCTTTCGGGCCTATTCACGATCGGTCCTACCTTTACTTTCGGAACGAACATTCTGAAGCAGCGGTAAACCATCCTGTGTATTTGTCCGAATAGCGCAACGTCATCTCCGCTAATCGTCACGAAAAGTACGCTCGCATGCGCCTTTCCGATAAAGAAAGCTGCCGCTGGTGGAAACCAGCCGCAAAACACATCAATCTCTGTGGCTACATTTCGTATAGCGGTCAGTTGTCCCGCGCTTGGAATCGCTGGTTACAAAATAAGCCACAGTCTGCCGCGCAACGATATCTGCGCGTATTTAGGTTGTACACTTGACGTCGGCAACGGAGCTGGGAGCGCTCCGCCGATTCAAATTGAGCGTGAAAACAGTGGGAAGATTGAATTCAGCATTCGAGGAAAGTTAGCGTTGGCTTTCAGAGCACAAAGCCGAGTATTTACGGGCGTTCCAAAATAGGCGGCGCAGCCCGATCGATGGCGATTCCTCTGGAAAATATTTCCCCAGGATAGAAAGCGAGGAGAGACGATCCCACTGAAAAGTGTTCCCCAGGGAGAATCGTCTCCTCTTGTGCCATCCCGAACCTTCAATTATTATCCCTTATTAATCCCAGACGTTGGTCCCTTAATAATTCGGCGGGACGTGGGACGCGTCGCGATTTCGCGACGGCGTGGCATCCACGGTAAGTTTCTCGTGTTTTTTACGGGACAGTTGGCGCGATTGGTGCGGCCAAGTTTTCGTGGCGAGAAGTGGCCGACGACGGGGGGTTGGCGATATGAGTCCCGCGTCCAGGCACCAAACGGGCTGACGGACAAACGGACAATGAGAACGAGGAATGCCCCGCAGAGCGAGACATGAAGACGTCACTCAGAAACGGTAACGGCCAGGACGGGGTCAGGTTCGACCTGACCGTTCCTCGCTGGCCCGAGCCAGCTGCGTTCTCGCCCGAGCCCGGAACGAGTGAGTCAGCGACGGGCCTGCCAGACCGTCGGACGTCGCTGCACGCTCGACGACCGAGACCCCTTTCTCAAAACTTCTATCCGAATCTACTGCGTCCTCCACGCAGAGCCGCGATAGCACGCTGCGCGAGGCCGACGGCGGCGTTTCCTCGACGAACACAAAACATTGGCACACCTCGCGAAGAGCAGAGGTCCGGGCAGATGCAAATCGTATTAGACTTTCTATCGAAGTTTACAATGAAAAGCGAAAGGCCGTTGAAAAGCGTCGGCGCTTCGCAACGGGCGACATAAATTAGCCAGCGCGGGGATCAGCGCACGTCGGCAACGAGTGATTTACAGGCGATGACAACCCCGTCGGCGGTAGTCCGCGTCAGGAGCGCGCCGCTTCTAGGCGCGTGTTTATTTTCATGATGTAATCGTGAGCTTCGACGGAGCTGTTACGCGAATCTACAAGGAGGCGGTTAAAAACCTCGTCGCAACGTCTTCGGCTACGGGTAGAGACTTCTCCAGTGAATAATTTAATGCAGAGACGTACATTCACTATTATCCGAAGAAATTCTGCTACCAGTTTCGACGTGTATCTTGCAAGGATCCAGGAGACGTTTGTCGGTTGAATAAGTTCATCTAACGAGGTGGCTACCGGTACGCGTAATCTAATCCTTCCCAAGCAAATCCGATCTTTTTCGGCGAGTAGAATAGGAGAGAATCCTCAGACCAGTTAAGTAGATCTGTTTTGAGGGGCTGGCACCTGTACGGCGGCCCGCGGAGTGTATACGAAAGGTTTGCAAATAGCTTTGGGTTGTTTCTCGTTGCGATGGTCGATGAAAGGACCGACGACTATCTTTTCGTGCGTCGGCGGAGAGGCGGCTAGGTAGTGGACACTTGGAATAGTACGGGTCTGTAGCCACAACAGAGACCCCCCGGCTTGGCTAATAATCAGCCTCATTGTCATCTCCAAAAACAGCCTCGGCTTCCTGCGACCCAACTGCACCCTCTGGCTCCCAGTGAACTGTCCACTCGACAGTTTTCGCTCTTCCATTATTCCCGCCACTTTCTTTCCTCTACACCAATTAGTGGTTTCGTCGGAGCTCGCCAGGGGTCCTGGTTATCCCGCAAAAGGTGCCAGAAGAACCCTAGTCTGGAAACACCTGGACGCGGGGCACGGCTCGCCGTTCGTTTTCCTCGCTGGATCCGGCACGCAGCTCGTGCGCCGAGCTTCCTTTGGCGCGCCTACGCCGGGAAATGAGAATATTTGCGATTCGCAGAAGCCGCGGTTCGGTCGGGGGGGAAAAAAATGAGTTTTATTTGTCGGGGCGGTGCGGTTCGGGACGCGACACCGGCACAAATCATTATTAACGACTGGCATTGTGCGGCCAGTGTGTGTTGTTTCGTATGAAATATAGCGAGCGGTGGATCTTTATTAAGCAGCTTTCAACTGACCAGCGGCGCGGCGTTGACTGCGCTTTGAACGCGTCAAAATCATTTTCGCCAGCGAATAAACCGACGCTTTCATTACGTATCGCCGGCGGGGAAAAGTAATTAACAGTTGACCGTAAACATTTCTGCGACCCCTGATCCGCGGCCGATACTTTCCAGCGACGGAGCAGCGGCTTCGGCCGCGAGAGCAAATTCGCCCCGAGGAGAGGTGAACGCGTCGCGACCGCGGCGGTGAAAGGACTTTCGCGAGTTCGCGCTCGCGATAACGAAGAGGAACACGAGGACGGTGCGACGTCCACGATCGGTTGCGTTACGTACAACATCCACCTGGCACGAATGTCGCGCTACCTTCTACGCGGAGAAACTCTGACGAGTCGGCCGATTACACGGCATTCCGAGGGCTCGACTTAATCGAACCGGCAGGAACAACGGAGCACGAAGATCGATTACGCGTTACGAAAGGGGCCAAGGGGTCCTCGCGAGGAGGAATAATTCAAGAGCGGGCCTCGTCGATTTGGTGGATCGTTTTCTAGGCGGTGTCGTTCTCGGCCGGGTCGGTTTATAATAAGGCGCTATATGGAGCCGCGCGCAGGTGTAAGGAGGTGTCCGGCACCTTAAGGCTTCCAGTAGGGTCGAACGGAGCGGCATATTTCATCCATTGTCGCCCCTCAACTCCGGCGGCGGCACTTTTCAACTTTTTATAGAGATTTTTATACCGCTATATCTATACCGCTCTACGCTGTCGAGGAGATGCGCCCGAGCGGACAGAGACGAAGAGAAAAGGCGAGGAGGCAAAGGGAGTGAAGCAGAGTGAAAGAGAGACGGAGGAGTAGGCGGCGGCGGAGGGAGGGTTCGCCCCGTCGCGCGGCTCTGAATATGAATATAATAATGAGAACGGGTTTCGTCGTCGTTCCGCTTCTCCGCTCTTCGTCCTTCGGCCGCTCTTCAACCTCTCCTCTCACGACTAGTCTCGCTCCTCATTCTACCTCCCGTCCTCCTCCTTTTCCGCTTACTTCGACCTTATATACCCACACGTGCATAGGTGAGCGCGCGAGACGAGACGGCAGCAACAGCAACAACAACAAAACGAGACGTGTCACTGTACCTGTTAAATTGCCTCCTCGCACCGAACTCAACCCTGCGCGCCTCTCTGATGCCAGCCGATCCGTCGGCTTCTGCCGCTCCTGCCGGCGTGATTATAACTTATAACCGCGTATCCGAACCGCTCGCAGCCACCGGCAAATAAAACAATTACGATCTTTGTCCCATGCGCTCGCAGGAGTTCCCTTTCGACCAACAGCTCGGACACGTGCTCGGAGCCAAGAGTCTCGTGGGACTCTAATACCGAGAGGAGAGTAACGTCGAATAGGTAATCCAATGAACGCGCTATGCTCGCATTGCGTTTAGATCGTATTTCATCGGGTCCTTGGAGCTAGCTACCACGTTTGCGGTTAAAAGAGATACTTCCTGCACAACCGTTGCCTTGGGATTCAAGGAAGTATTAGATCGGTACCTACTTATGAAACTTGCTGGGACGGAAAGCATACGCGACGACTCGCTTCACTGGGTCCACGTTCGTACAGTTGATACGTAGAAGGAGTATACGAAAACGAGCCTCGCAAATTGCTAATTACGCGTCTGCCAAAGTGTGTCTCCCAATTAACCGCCGCGGGCATCGAGTCCAGATGAAACGGAACCGCGCCCCCGAGCGCGGCGAAACCCGTCGCGCTACCGAAAACGTTCTCCCCGGGCAACTAATCGTAATCATCCGCGAGGCAGATTGTAAAAACCACGGGGAATCCTTTCTTCCACGCTCGTTCGGCGCGGGTTGCGTGTATCAAGCGCGATAGTGACGATAGAGGGGAAAAAAGGGAGAAGCCGCGATGGATCGAACGGAAGGCGGAACGAGGAGAGCGAGGGAGAAAGGGAGAGGGACTGGGTGGCTGGTGGCCGGTGGATGAGGGCACGAGGAGAAAGAAGAGGCAAGGAATGTTGTACACAAAGGTGTTGAGGTGGATAGCCGCGTGTACGCGGGAGACCGGCAGAGCGAAGAAAACATCCGAAGAAAGGAAAAAGGTGGAAAGGAGAGAGAGGAAAGCAGAAAGGGGGTGTAACAGAAGGAGAGCCGGAGAGGGAGAGGAAAAGAGAGAGATAAGGAGGAGAAACCTTTTGCATCGGTGGGTGCGTGTATCGGGCTATCGATATATTACGCGGCTGGGCCGGTGTGCGTGCAAAAGGGTGAAAAGGAGGGACATATTTTATATTTATGGGTATTTGCCGCTACTGTGCTCTCGCGGCGGCTTGTGGCAGAGAGCTAACCGGCCTCTCTTTCTCCCTCGCTCTCTAGGTCTCGCCATCTCCCTCCGTTTCTCTGTGTGTGACTTTGCTTGGCCTCCGTTCGGTGCTCCTATAGCAGCTTCCTTCTTCGATCTACCATGCGCTCCTCTCCCTCGCCTCGGACAGTTTGGCCGGCAGTACAGGACACAAGCAGCGGCCGGACCATGTGTCATCTCCCATGCCATCCCATATTCCGTTCCTACCATGATATGCTCAAGGCTCGTTCCACGCTCGCGCTGGATATCCTTTATGGGTGTGCGCGTTTGTCCCACATCTATATATAGACGCAGGGTGCCGCACGGGGTACAGCCAACACCATAAGAACTCCGCACTGCCAAACGCGTCCAGTCGACTTATCGTCCTTACCGCAGCCGAACGGCAACGTGGGCAGCACGGTAGCCCTATCGAGCTGCCCAGCTCGCGCCTCCTTCGGAACGGAACCACGAAGAAAAGCGAGGTGCAACGGCGATAGTAGATAGATAGCGGACGTAGCTCAAGAGAGTTTCAAGCTTCCCACGGGCTTCCGAAAGAAGAAGAGTTTTCCTACGCGAAATATCGTCCTCCGTCGTTGACCTCGATCCGCAGAAACGCGAATATCGCGAATTTCTGCCCGCTCGATTACGTGGCGGTGGAGATGCGCGCAGCTGAAATTCGCGCGTCCGAGAATCGATCGATCGTTAACGATTCAACTTGGATCGGAAACGCGTACCTGCGAATTAAGGTCGGCCCCGAGCGAAACGCGGCATTATTAATTCCGCCGTGTCGGCTTCTACGCCGCTGAGCCTCCAAAACCCGGGACACCTCGGCCAATGATTTACGCGTTAATTTCAGGAATCCCCGGAGGAAGCTCGATAGGGTTCCTTCGAGGCGGGAACAGCCGATGGACCGATTTCTTACGAGGACTGTACGTTTGTTGGAATCATCGCCGGCAACGGCAACGGCACCACCTTCGCTCTCCTTTTTATTTCGATCGCTCTTCTTCTTCCCCCGCCGCCCCTGCCCCCCCCCCCTCCCCTGGCCGGCCAACTTTTACTTTTTGTATACGTTTGCCGAAGAATTTATGAGCGTGGTTTGTGACTCGGGCCACCGGGTGCCTCATCCCTTAATTAAGGATTGTGCCACCGATTTGCCGTCCCCTTCGTGAATATGTCTCTTCTCGGCGCGGAGCGGCCAACACTAATGACCTTGACCCGGCTACGACCCGAAACCTTCGAATCCGGCGACCTTAATCTTCCCGGCGTTCTCACCCAGGTGAAAGTCCTCGCGTTATCGCGCCCGTCCTGGAATAGTACGTCTGTCCGGAAACCCTACGGTTCCCCGTTACGACCGACCGACCGCCACCAAGTTAATCCTCCGCCAAATCGAGAAACCAGTAATATCCCTTGTTTCGAAGAAACGAACTGTGCCAAAGACGTCTCGCGGAACAGCCGACAGGCTAATCCCCCGGGGCTTTCGGCGCGTAAAAATCTTCCCCCCATTTACGATTCGGGTCATCGAATTATATATCGCGGTGCGCGACACCTACTCCACGGGCCGTCTATCGAGCCGGAGAGAGAGAGAGAGAAAAAAAAAGAGGAGGAGGACCGAGGGCGGAAGAGAGATCGTGTCGAGCACATTGCGTGAATCCTTAATGCAAAGCGACTACGGGCGACGAACCGTGAGCACCCCGTCTAATGCCTTCTAAAAGCATCCTCCGAAACCCGACGAGAGGAGAGCCTGGAAACGAGGTTGAGGCGGAGAACCAGAGGCGGAGGCTTGGTCGAGAGGAAATACGAGGAGCATTAGCAGCGCGGAGATTGAAAGAAAAGAGCGGAGCGAAGATAGCGGGTAGGTACTCCTGGAAACGGGAGAGGGTCGAAAAGCTCGCGAGCGAAAAGGGAAAAAAGGAGGTAGCGACCGGGGGACCGTCGCGGAGTAGGGGACGAGCGACAGGGAGCATCGTAGAGTAATTTGTCGAAGCGTGTCCGAGGAGGAAGAGCCACCAACGAGTCCTTCCCCCCCCCGTTCCTCCCTTTCTTCGCCAGTTTGTCTTGCTCCGGGCGCAACAAATCGGGGGTTAACCCAGCGATGCAAAACACAACGCCCCGACCATTGCGCGCCGGCGTTCGTTGCCATTAGGAGCACGGCTGGATAGTTCCCAAACACTCTGCTTTTCTACACCTTCCTGCATGGTCGATTGCACGGTCGATCTATACCGAGTGTCGGTAGAAGTTGCAGACTTCGCGCCACCCTGTGCAGCGTCTGTTGACTTTGAAGGTGACACGACGCACGAGGAGAGAGAGAGAGAGAGAGAGGGACTAACGGTTCCGAGCGTTGGAGCCGGTGGATCGATAGGACCGGCTAATAAAGGAGTCACGCGTTTATCGCCGCGCGTTTAATTAAACGACTCGGTAATACTCGAGTGCCGCGGGATAAATCAACATCTTTACGACTCGCCGTTCACTAAACGTACCCAAACGTTAAAATATCGTACGGCATGTGACGAGCCGTAATTATGAGACGCACCCGTTACGAGGGCTTTTTTCCGACTGGCCAGGAAGGGAGGTGAGCGAGTCGCTTTGCTCTCGTCCCGTTTCCAGCGCGTTGATGAGCGTTTATCAAGAGGCAGGCGTGCTCTTAAAACGAACGCGAGCAGGGATAGTAACCTTGCTGGCCTACCTAGCCACGGTAAGCAAGCAGGGACAGCCGTAAAAGGAACGAAAGGAGCCGGGTCTCAATGGAGCCGGTCACTCGTGATTGCGATCCGTGATTCCGATCGCGCCCCGCCTCTCCGGGACATCTGTCACGCGCGGAATGGAATTTCAAGCAGTTTCCTTCGGAAAATAAACGGGCCCGCGTCGCGGTAGCTACTCCGCCCGGACATTCAATTATCGATGCCGGTGTTAAATCAAGCGGATCGACCGCGACAGCGTGCGTGTGCGTGCTCGTCGCTCGATAACCGCGCGTAGAAAGGTTCGTTGCGGCTTAGATTTACGGTGGAATAATTAAGGGACCGTCTCTTACGCGTGTCCCGCGACGAGCCTTGCAATCGAACCGGTTCCCAGCCGATCGAAATTAGACGTCGTTATCGCCGATGGAACTGGAGACTCGCGAATCAGCTTCGCGAGGCGGAACAGCTGGCTGAGAACTTTTCAGAGTCGGGAATCCGGAGAATACGTAGCTGGGGGTCCGGCGGTAGGTAGAAGCGTTTGAAAAGGTGCGCTCTTTCGCGCGGAATCCTAGCGGAAGAGACCAGCCGAGATTACGGGACGTTCTTGCGGTTCCTTTAGTGGGAAAACGATGTAAACTCGAAGGGAGATGCAATCTCGAGGACCTCGCGTCCCTTGACGAGCGACGCCTGCGGTGCGAGCCTACTACTTAACCTTCCTCCCCCTGCTTTCCGAGGAGACGCTACTACCCCCCTTTCTTCTCGCAGATGGGACCAATGTACCTTTTTGTACTTTGCATCACTTAACGCTTCGCCGAGCGTTTTCACGTCCGTCGCCTTTCCCGAAAACGCGGCTAGAAACGACCACAGGCACGGGGTTCGAGACCTCCGAGTATGTATCGAATTCGAGGGCGAATCTCGGTATCCTCTTCGGAACGTAACGACTAGAGGTCCCTATTTCACGTGTAGTAAACGTATCCGAACTTCAATCCGTGTAATATTTAATTTCACGGATACTCGTGTATTTCTGTTACACGTGTGCACTTATATTTAAATTAGTTTGTCACGATTAATTTTGCGATTGTTTAGTTTGTATATCTCTTTTGTCTGTTTAGCATTGCACGAATGGTCTCACAGATCTAAATATGAGACGCTGCAGTCTGCACGCAAATACTTACATACATCCATTGCATCAGGCTGAAATTTTATTTTATTAAAATAATTTACTTTTTTTAATTTATTACCTGAAAATGTCGATACTTTAGTTTTCTTGTACCGAAATAGAAAATTAATAGATTAAATTTTATTATGAAATTTGATTATGTGTTGATTATTGTTACCTGTACCCTGAAGATTAGTTTGTTTTGGCAAAAGCGGGACAATATATTTAGATACTCAGATATTCACACAATAATGCTAAACAGACAAAAGAGATAGGGTAAACCAACCAGTGAATGACTGAATTGTTGAATCTATGGACCTTTGAGATTAATACTTGAATATATTTATGTATAACAACAAAACATCTGTTGAAATTGCATTTAAATTTATTTTCCTTGAAATTTCTATAAAAATAATTAAGTACTCTTATCGTAATTTAAAATAAAAAACAATAATAAAATGCAAAACGTGTAGAAGCTCAGTAAATGACCGCATACTTTTAATAAGAATTGTACTTATTAATGTTTGCTTAATACGGGTAACTAAAAATACAGGATATTAAAAGTGCAACAGCACTCCATTTATAAACATATAATAATGTTTAAATTTATAATTGACATTTCTTTGCCTAATGGTGATTCACTGGTATGCGGTGAATTACTGGATGGTTTACCCTATACCAACTAAGCAATCGCAAAATTAATCGTGATGAACCAATTTAAATACACGTGACACGTATAATAGAAATACTACAGGGGTATCCGCGAACAGAACTACACGTGTACTTATAATCCGTGTACTTACACGTGTATTAAGAACACGGACTTTTAATTTCTTGATACACGTTACACAGGACACGTGTTCACGTATATTTAAATACACGTGAAAAACCACGACCTCTAGTAACGACTGAAAGATACGTTTAGAATACGCGGAATGAAAGTAGGTGCCTTTCGTGCCATTCCTTCAACTAGGGTAATTGCGGGAGAGACACCGCACCTTCGGTATTTCAGGGTTATCGGTAATAAAATGCAACACTGTCGATTTTATTTGCTTTAGGCTGTTCGTTTAGGTTAGATTAATAAGCTAGAACGTGTTTCCATTATTACTTTTAAAGATTTTGCTATTTTTTTAGGTAAGCCTACCGCACTTCGCCTCAATAGTTATACGTCGAGTTTATTTTTGCTATCGTAGTAATTAAAAATTCATAGTTTTTCGTGATATAATTTTTGTAATACGTTAAAGGAACTCTGTGGAATATTTATCGGCCAAAATAGGTCATATTCGACATAGGACTTGGAAATACGAAAGTTTGACGTCTCTTCCTATTTGGGATAGATGCCGCACTTTTATGCGCACTGTATCGGAAGATACTTAAGTCGACTAAATGATGCTTTTAATGTTAAAAATACAAAAAGAGTGTCTCCAAATAGATACCGTGATATCTCAAGATAATTATTTATTTTTTAATGACAAATCTGATAATCCGAACATATTTATGGGCTTTTTACTCTTTTTTCACATGTTATTTTTATTTTATGTGTAATGAATGTGGAAGAAAGAAGAAAAGACAATTAAATTTAGAAAAACAGAAATAATATCTGCACTTATTTTTCCAATTTTATTGTATTTTATAACTGTATAAATTAAAAAAGATGTTTCATTTTACTTTGCTTTTACTATTTTTTTAAAATAAAAAGTTGAAATTAACAAGTTTAAATGGAAAATTAAACGTTTCTTCGAAATGCGACACCATTCCCGCACGTGCGGCGTCTCTCCTAAAAAATGGATGTTTTCAGTTTCAATTTTTGAAGGGTGGCAAATATTAAAATTTTGATTATCTTTAATGCCAGTAGTAGGACAAGATGTTCGACTAATAATATGTATCCTTGGAACAAATTTTCATTGCAAAATTTATACACGGTGACAATTTTGCGCGAGGTGCGGCAACTATCCCACAATTACCCTATGTTCCTTGTAGGGTTGAGATTGTAAATACCGTTGCCTCGCAGCAGAAGGGCGAAAAGAAAAGTGAATCTCCAACGATTGAAATTCTCGGGACCGATTAAGATTCCTATGAATGAAAGATCGAGTCGCGAACGGATCGCCGAAGCGATCTTAGATAAGCGTAGACGAGGACCTGAATGACATAGGTTCGACCCGATAATCTGAATAATATTACGGGCTTTAAGAGGACTTGCGCCGGAGCGAGAGGTCCAGCCACCTGATCGAGGGTCAACTTGCCACCTTGAGCAGGAAATATAAATTAATTTCACGTGGTACGGGGGTAGAAGTCGTAAGGCAGAGGAGGTAGTAGAGGGTGAGCATCCATTCGGTTTCCATTCATCCTTCTAGCGGGGACTATAAATCCTACGCCCTCAGCTTTATTGTCCGGTTCGACCTTACTTCGTGAGAACCGGACGCGTGGATAGTTTTCTGGCTGGAATATGAATCCCTTCGTGCACTTGTTTCGACCTGGCACAGGGTAATATATGTGGTATTCCTCTATTCCTCGATTCCTCCGCCGCCGTCGTCTATCTGTCGTTATTTTACCTCGCCTCGCACCCCATTATATTGCCGACCCTATTTCACTCGGCGCGGTTATCGAATCCGGATGAAAAAAAAATAAATTTCACGGGGGGGAGGATCGAAATTATCGGGGAGCAGATACTCGCAGAGCTGCGGCGGTCCTATTTTCTAGATAAAATCTCGGTATTCAATTAGCGGCCAGGGTGGGGCCCGGGTATTAGGTAACTTGGTAGCAATAAACGAGTCGTTTGCCAGTGATTAACTACACAGGGAGATAGGAGAGGATCCCAAGGGGCGTCGCGGAACCCCCCATGAAGGCTTTGCGCAGTCTGTCCGCTTACGGAGGACCGTTTCCAGTCGGCGTTTTCTTTCCCTTTCGGCGGCCGCAGCGCAACGCAACGGTCCGACGGGCATGCACACACGTGGCGAGATATACGCCCGAGAGAAAAGGGCCGTTTAATCCCATTGGGAGTGCTAATCTTTGCGCGCAGGAAACCCCCCCGCAAATACCCCATAAACGCCCTACTCGGTACAATGGCCCGCTGCCACCAACCGTGAAAATAGGCCGCAATGTCAACCCCCGATTCATCTCCCTATCGCGACTCCTCCACTCGTCAATTTCTTGCAAATCTGTTAACGCAGTGGGCTCTCTCTCTCTCTCTCTCTCTCGTGCGCACTGTTCATCCGTCTCTTTGGAATTCGAATCGACCGGACTCCCGATTCCACCTTTCGAACGGTCCGTTTGAAGAGGTTCGTCAAGACGGGAATCACGCACCTAATTCCTGGTGTACTTATTATGTTGCATCGAGTTCGGATTAGATTAGAAAGCAAAGAATTCTTGTGTGGAGGAACGTTGGGACGGCGGAGCGCTCGAACGCGCGTCCACGGCCACCTCGTCCCCGTCAGCTTTCGAGAAATGAGACGCCCGGACAGGTTGACGCGTGAGATGGAATCTGCGCCTACGAGGGACGCCCGCAGAATGTCTTCTACGTGTCGCCGGTGTCAAATGGTTAAAAGAGTCGAGACACGCCTCGGCCAGGGGAGCACGATTGGTAGGAGCGGCCGTGGGTCCTCTCCTCTTCGACTTCCGTCGTCCCATAAAGCTATCTTGTAAAATAGCGTCGGCGGACCGAGGGTGGCGCGGCGTCCACCCTTCCCGAGAACTTTCGGCTGGCCCCGTTTCCTCGCTCCTCCAGTACCTGTTGCCCCCATGTCACAAGCCACCACCTGGACAGGTGGATATCTCGGAACATTGTGCCCAGCTCCGATACAATATACCATCCGCGTCTCGATCGAGACCTCGCGTCACCGCCGTGTCACTGCTGGCCGCCCTCCCCTCCGTTCCTCGACTTCGTCAACTTTTTAGTCGCGCCACTTTTCGAGCGCTAGACGCGTCGCCCTGTAATACGATAGATATATCCCTACAAGAAAAGTCACTTCGGGGCAAACGGAATTCTATTAGCCCCGCCCGCCCCAACTCTCCCTCCTCACCTCTCTCCAGCAAACTTCCAAAGCGTGCAACTCTTTTGAAACTTTATACGCCCGATCGGGGCCCACTTTGCTCCTGATTATCTTACGCCCTCTCGAATCATCGGCCAGCCACGTTAGAATACTAATCCACGACTCTACCCTCGCTACCTAGGCGCCTCATCCCTTCCGGCTGTGGAATCGAAGGGTAGAGACAAGTCTCCAGCACAATGGCTCCTACTCCATAATTGACGCACGTTCCGATTCCACGAAAGACCGGATACTGCCAGGCGCTATTGAACGAGTTAAAGGCGTCACAATGCACATTGTCAGATTTGTAATTAGGCAATTGTTTACGATCGCCCCGGGCGCGGAGTTTAACGGTTTCCAGGAGGCGCACTGAATCATTAAGGTCGACGACTATTTGACGAGGGTTGACGGCGCATAGGTACGTAGTAACGCCTGGGCCACGTTCCATTGTCTTACGGCGGACTCGTTTCGCCGTGAACTCGGCGGACAAAGGACATTTCGGGGAGTCATAAATTACCCCGCACTGTTACCACGTGGAATGAGGGTGATCGCAGCAAGTGCGGAGACTGCCAATTACCACAAGTCATTGACGTCCTAATGGGGTCTCCTGGTGGTGGAGAGGAAGGATTAGCCGTTTGTCGAATGCCGTCGATTCCGATCCTCCTATTGGCTCAGAAGCTACGCTCTACGCGGAAACCACCCTCCGGAGCGTGGGGAGGACGGGGTAAGGGTATTACCGAGATTACGCCCCGGTTTTTCGGATTACACGACCGATAGCTGGAGCTTTCACGTTTTCCGTTCATGCGCAAATTTCGAGCGCCTTTCTTCGGCCGGCCGCGTCCCCGTGCCAACCTACATTCCACCTCGTAATTTATAACGAATCGCGGTGTAAATTGCCCGTGGCAGCCCGCAAGGGGTCATCATAAATGCTCGCGCCTCTGAGCCTCGGATATAGTTCGAACGGTCGTAAAACTTTAACGATACGCTCGACTCTTTTTTCTCCTCGATCGCATACCAAGCTGTGTTACTGGACCTCCTCGGTCATTTCCCAGGATACACTAACCAGCTCGATAGCGGGCGCGAGGACGAAGTCGGCCGCGACGACGACGGGGCGGAGTCTTCCGGGCCTCCTTCGCGAGGAAACAATAAAATCACGCGTCGGGTAACAGGATTTTCCGCGTTGCTAACTGATTCGCCCCTAAACGGATCAGGCGAACATCTGTGCAGCGTCGAAGCTCGAAGCGAGACCGAGGAGCGATCGCTCGGGGTTAAGGCCACCGTTACTCCCCGATTACTCCGGTTTCGAGTTAATCCAAAGTGGCATTGTTTCTTTCCGTTTGCGCTAGTGAACGGAAAGCCTGCTGGCTTCCTTCGAGCGGAGTCCGGAAAGTACGCAGAGGGAGGAAGCTAGCTCGTTAGATAGTAAGACGGAAGTCATTGGATCGCTCGTTTAACTTCCTTCCCTTCTTCTGTGAGGCGATGATCCTTCGAAATGGCTCGATCGAGATTTACCGTGAGATCGCGCAGCGGGCGGCCAAAGCTACGCTTCTCTCGCCTACCAGACGCTTCGTATCGCGTCGCGTCGCGCACCTGTGCTCACAGAAGAAGCAACGGGAGAAGAAAGCGAACGCTGGGGCCCCGGAAACGAAATTCGCCTAGCCGTTCTGGCCCGAGTGCATGCCCACATCGCGCCGTTGTGTGCACGTCTGCGCGCGGTGGACGCGTAGAATGGGGAAGACGGAGGCCCGGGACACGTCGCGTTTTCAACGCTGCCGATGCAACAATGGAGACTTCGGTCCTCGGATCGAGTCCGACACAATGCGCCGCTGACGTGTTTATATAGCTGCAGAGGGCCGGAGAGGCTGGCGGAGACGGGCCGTACACGGGCGACCGTGTAATTTAGTTATAGATCAGTTTGTTACAATTTGGCGTTTCGTTTGTACGGGCCCTGTAAACTGTGTTTACCCAGGCCTCGATGATCGACGAGTGAACGCGGTTTGCTTAGGAGCCACCCCGCGCGGACAGACCCTCCGACACGGCTTGCCCTTTTTCACCCTAATGCGAACCTCCGTATGCTCTTCTCTTTCTTTTTTTTTATTTTACACACAATACGCCCGGCGTGTCGGTAGAAAAATATTACTTTGCACCACGTCGCGGGCAATTCTCGATTGGGAGACGAAGCGACTGTAAGGTCCGAGACGAGGCGAAGAGAGCGCAATTCTACGATCACGAAGGAGCTCTGGTCTGGTCAGTGGCGCACTCGGGATTTAATCCTGGTGGAAAGCGAGTCGAAGGGATAAAAATATTTTTAATGCAAATGCAATACAATTCATTGGGTGATTATACAAATTTATTTAAAGAATAAAATCGAGTTCTTTCTTCTTTTTACAAAGATCTCGAATTACTTCAGCCGAGTTGTGCTGATGTAAATATTTTTAATGCAAATTCAATACAATTCATTAGGTGATTATACAAATTTATTTAAAGAATAAAATCGAGTTCATTTTTCTTTTTACAAAGATCTCGAATTACTTCAGCCGAGTTGTACTGATGTAAATATTTTTAATGCAAATTCAATAAAATTCATTAGGTGATTACAAAAATTTATTTAAAGAATAAAACCACCTCTGGGTGCGCCACTGCCTATTAGTAAATGTTACTGTAACTGTATGCGATTCGTCGACAGAGCGGTAGCTAAATAGTGGCGGAGCAGCTTGCTCGAGTGGGTGATCTGTAGATCGGTCGGCAGCTCTTTAAACCGGCAGGCCGCGTATTTGGAAACGAGCCTCGCATAATAGTGGACACGGCGCAGGTTAAAGATCCACAAAGAGCCGCGGCCATTGAAAGCCGGCGATACTTAAGGGATCGTCAACGAGAAGCTTTAACCCTTATTGCCGGAGATACGTTTATTCTGACACGGGAAGCCCGTCGAACAATATTTTAGTCGTGTATTTGGAAGCAAATAGGTGTGTACATGCTAGCCGCCGAGCTAATCCGAGCCAGATCTCGGGGAATCTTTTGGCTTTGCCAATTAGACGTTGTCCCGGACGGAGAAAAGAAGACGACACCGAACAGGAGCCGAAGGGCTGCGCTCACGGACAAGGGGGTTGAAACGAAGAAGCAGTGGCTAGGAACGAGGGAAGAAAGACGATGCAGGGCTCTTCTTGCTGACTGCGCGCAGCAGAGAACCCAGTTTAACGCGGGCTTTAACCAATTCAATTCATAGGCTCGGGTTAAGCCAGGATTTGTGGCTTAGCACTGATGGTGTTTGCTACCACCACGAGAGATTTAACTGTTTCTGCGGCAGACCATCCTCGGACCGCCGGCCAGGTACTTCTATATGTGTTACACGCACGCACCACTGACACGGAGCCATCGGTTTTCCACCGGGGATGCAACAAACTGCAACCTGTTTCCTTTCGTTAATCGCCGCCCCAGAGAACCGACATTTTCTCCTCCGTAGACCAACTTCTGAACCGAATCGTTCCTGCCCTACCGTTCGAGGCAGACGAGCGGAGCCCGGGGCCGCGATTAAAGCGGAATTGGAGAAACCGATAACGCTAGTGGAGAAATTTTATCGAAACGCTGCAACGCGTAAGATCGGGCTATAAATCCGGCCGAGACCTTTTATTCCCGGGTTCGAGCGATATTGGGATCCACGGGGAAGCTAGGGTTTGGGAGGCGTTTTAGGGGCGTGGTGCGAAGCCATTAACCCGAAAGCAGCGTTCGAAAGGTCGGCCTCGTTCGCGGAAACGTTGAGAGGCATACCGCAGTAATTGCCACATTTTGCATAACTATAACGATAACTCTAATTAGAATAATATACGCACACGCGCGACGAGGGGCGTTCACGGCGCCGCCCACTTCTCAACCCTCTCGACGATTTCCCTAATCAATGAAGCATCAAATTTGTCCGCGGAGGGCGAACAGATCCGCCGATGTAAGGATAATCGGAGAGTTTCGTTCGAGTATCCTGGAGATTCCGGCGCAACCGCGCGAGGAACACTTGTGCTTAGGTACCTAAGCCGTTATATAATATTTCACGACGGGCTGTTCGCTCGCTGGCATTAAAGCGACTCCAATTAAAGTTTCCTAAGCACGATTTTGCGGATCGTCCGCCTTTCACTTGCTTTTTGCGAGACCCGCCGATACGCCGGAGCGATCTATTCTCTTCTTTCGCGGGATAGGATCATTAATATACGTTGCTGCCGCGAAAGTTTGACGGGGAAACAAAACTCGAGTGTCTGCGGTTCGAAAGATCGGCTTGGAAGTACTGTACGCTCCACGCGAAACGCGACCTTTCCTGGTTATTACCTGACCTTCCCGGTAGGCTGTTATAAAGCACTTAGCTCTTTGTGCACCCCTTCATCGACCGTGGTCCGTTCATTTGGAAAATGGCATTTCTTGTTTTATAATTAGATAGCGCGTAAGAAACCTACGCTGATTAAGACGTTCTCGTTAATTTCAACGAGCAGGTACTACACTCGCTGAAAAGTTGCACGAAGATGCAAACGCTGAATATAGGGTAAACTCGGGTAAACTCGGGTAAGTCCGTGATAGTTTTAGAATCTGTCTATTAACTGCTGATATTTACATATTCTGAAAGTGAGTCTACGATATAATGATAGGTCAGACATCGGAGAAACAAATAATAGGTTAACAGAAATTTACTAAGTATATTTAATTGAAAATATACCAAATGAAATTGTCATGACATACTCTGGTTACTCTGTGATAGTACTCTGGTAACTCCGTGATAGTTCTGGCTAGCCCATGATATGGTCAGCTACTTTTTTTTATATTATTTTATATTATTTTAAATGATTTTACATTATTTTACATTATTTTATATTATTTTATATTATTTTATATTATCTTATATTATCTTAAATTATTTTATATTATGTTACATTACTTTAAATGATTTTAGATTATTTTACATTATTTTACATTATTTTACATTATTTTATATTATTTTATATTATCTTATATTATTTTATATTATCTTATATTATCTTATATTATCTTATATAATCTTATATTATTTTATATTATTTTATATTATTGTTATTTAGTGCATAATCAATCGTTTCATGATTTTAGATATCTGAGACGTAAGGAAACATTGTTTCTGGTATTGACCATCAAAATTTCTCAAACAGCGCAATCAGAAACGCAGTCTCAGGCACGCGAAAAATAAGAATTTAATCACTTTTCATAACCAAAAATAACCAGGGCTTGAAACGGTTCCGAAAATAACTGTTTAAAACTATTATATAAAGGTTCTGATTAAAACGGTTATGGAGAACTTTTATTCCAAATAACTGTTACGAAGAACCGAAATTTCCAACTAATCATTTGTTTCGGTTACGATTCCTATTTCCCTTTTCATATCAGTTCCATAACCGTTATTTTTTCGGTTCTATATCGGTTCCGAAACGGTACCAGAATCAATTCTTATATCGACTTTTCCCTAATTGATATCATTCATTATCGTAGCTGTAGATTGCTGCAGATGTTCGTCTTTTTTACAAAATCCTTATAGAAACTCTGTGTTAGTGTTCGTACCATCTAAATTGAGTCAGGCAATTTAGAGTTACATATAAATGAAAAACTATCACGGAGTAACCTGTACCACGAACTTACCCGAGTTTACCCTACTGCTTGAGAAATATCTAGCAGAACGCATCCAGGGGGAAATATTCGGCCTAGCCGCCCCCCTCGCGGTGGGACTTGATCGAGAAGGCACACGCGCTCGAAAAAGAGAGGCTGGAGGCTGGTAGAAACGGAGGTCGAGGCGGATGGAAGCGGGTGAAACGGCGCGGCGGATCGGTGTGCCGTGGCACGCCGGTAAATATGTGGCTGCCACGGCACATATGTATCCGCACATAGCAGCCCAGTTGGGCCTCTAATGATGATCTACGGTTAGCTACCGCGCACAGCTTCTATAAACCTCCTAATTTCTCCTCTATAAATTCGTCGAGGAAGGCCGGGGCCCCTTCCACCCGGTGGCTTTCTCGTGGTTTTTACTCTTCCGCGACCGATCGGTTCCATCTCTTTCCCCGCAGCCCGTCGTAAATACGCAACTGTATTTAACGTCCGACGCGGTGCGTGTGTTGGCCCTATCCAGGGGCCCAGCGCGACGCACGCTACGCGACCGCGGATCATTTATTATTTACCGCCGGTGTGCCTGCCCCCTTATGTGCCTCCGCCAAGACACTGACTGCGACCGGCCGTGGGGAGGGCAGAGATACGCGCACCAACCACCGCCACCGCGGAGGGAAGAGGAGCGAGAAAGATGTCCGGTTCGCGGTATCACGGGGACGACAAAAGCGACGTGGAGTCGCCTTCTCTCTCCTCCCCCCCTACCGGCTGCATCGCCGTCCCTCCTTCTTCTTAATTTTTATTCCCTTGGAACTAGAGTTCTGGGCTGGTCGCGGTGGAATTTATATTCGTCCGCCGTCCCCCGCGCCCCGCCGTACCGGTGTAACGAACCCGATCCACACGCTTTTCGCACGCCGCGCCACGGTCCACATCGAGGATATCTGTGGAATTTGGAATCGACACGCGGAACGGGGCGGAGTGTGCGCAGCGCCCGAGAGATGATCCGCGTGCCCGTCCTTTGTAAACCGGTTACGCGCGTACGCCATTGGAATTCGAGTGAAAGTAATGAAGTCGCGGGAGATGAGGCGCGTTACGCCGAAGACGATCGCGAGCGGTCTAACGCGGCGAGGAATTACTTTCGGTTGCGACTACCTATAAAATCTCATTCGTAACGAATATCTCAATCCCGTATACTCCACGCCCCGAGCTAACAGCCGCTTTATTGATCATCAATTTTCATTTCCTCACGCTCCCGTGAATCCAGAGCTGTGCGTTAACGATCGCACGGCTACGGGAGTGTGGAAACCGTGTTACGGAAGCGAATCGCAACGAGGATTTCGCGTACGAACGAGTTACCCAGGAACTGGCTGGATCGATTTGTTTATCGCTCCACGGGTGGCCCGAGAGTGCGCTTGGATTTCCTATCGTAAAGGATCGGTAAGGGCTTGGTAGCGGGGCTGGTTAACCAGCCCGCTACTTCGAACACGAGACTCGAAGAAATTTCACGGCGATACGGGCGAGCGGTGGTAAAGGGGGCTAATGAAGATCTTAGTACCCCACGGAATTACTTTCCTCACCGTAATCATCGCGGCTGTAAAAGCCCTGGGAACGAGGGCTAGAGTCGATTGCGGGGAATACTACAGGCACCCTAATATAACTCGTTTATTGCGCCCGCGGGACAAGGTGATTTTTCGAAACAGCGCTACTCACCCCTCCTAAAAAAAAGAAGGTAGAAAGAAAGGAGGGAAAAAAAACAGGAAACTCTAGAAATAAATGTAGCTTTAACCTAGTGCGAATCTAAGAGGCGACGAGGACGCAGAGTCCCTTTTACGGTCCAGGAGAGATCGAAGGGCGAATAGGGAAGCTGGAGGAGGGAAAACATCAGGGCGGAGCCTGAACACAGGAGGAGGAATAAAACGCGCAAACTCGATACACGCCTCTCTGTCTCTTTCTCTCCAGGCTCCCTCTTCGAGCAAACCACCCCGTCCGGGTTTCCTCTTTTCATCTTTATATAGATTTTTTACCTCCCTGCCACCTCTCGCGCCGAGAGGCCTGCGCAAACTTGCCCATGCGACGTCTATCTTTCTCGGGCGAGTCGTAGGCACTTTGTGTACTAAAATTTTTCTTCTAGTAGTACCTGCATACCGCGGTACATGCTCGTTCGTTCGCGGGGCTCGACGATTTCGAGCCGCGAGTATGATCCGCGGACGGAGATCGACACGGAGGGAAAAGATTAACAAATTACAGAGCGTCTCGTAACTTCTGGCGCGATCGAGGATAAAATGTTCGCGACAGTCGTAAACTTCGGCAATTCATATTAGAACGCGTGAGCTTAATAAGACTTTGCAAGTACGGGCATAAGGGTCAGGCTACAGAATAAGGCTGTTCGAGTACTCGGAAAAAGCGAGCCGAGCCAAGTGCCCTTAAAAAACGAGTGGCTCGAAAGAACCGAGCGGCTCGATAAAACCGAGTAGCTCGAATTTTTTCGAGCGGCTCGAAAGAACTGAGCGCCCGAAAGAATCGAGAAGCTTTAATTATTTTAAGCGGCTCGAATGCACTTGGAGCGGATTGAAATTTTCGAGCAGACCGTGTCGAGTACCTTGACGCGTGAACGTTTCGGGCAATACAAATGTTTCGAGTATTCTAGGTTACGTTTATCTACGGGAATGTAAATAATGGTTCTCGATAAGTAATGCGAATAATTAAAATGTAAGCTGTAAATGAAAATATTCTGTAACTTTTGAAAATAAGTACTAAATTCAAAGCTTTCATTTTTTTGTGTATTTACGAACGTATTCATACACTTCTCTTTATATTAGCTTTCTTTTCTTCTTACGTTTTTCTTCGTAACCTAAAATATTCGAAACATTCGTGTTGCCCGAAACGTTCAAGCTTCAAGTTACTCGACACAGTCGGTCCGTTCGAGAAAATTCGAGTTTCTCGTTTCTTTCGGGCCGCCCGATTCTATCGAGCCACTCGAAAAAATCGAGCCATTCGATTTTTACGGGTACTCGGTTCGGCTCGGTCCGAACTTCAAGCTACTGGAATATTCGATTACTCGAACAGTCTTACTACGGAACATTTATTTTCCTAGCAAACGGTTTGCAGCTGCATTACCCGCTACGGGACACCACGTGTTACAGGAGTTCCATCTATCTACCTACTTCATGGAAATAACTTTCATCTGAATATTTACAATATTCGAGTGTCATGTATAGAAATCACACGATACACGAGTCACGGTCATAATGCCTGGTCGAATATCGTTCAGCCTGTGTAATCGTAACGGTAAATAGGAATGCTGTAGGAACGACACACTACGAACTACACACACGCGCTAGCCTGGTATACAGAATATAGTGAGGCGCGTAGTGACATCCTGCGGATGCCACGGTCATTACGCCCTAATCTCGCAGCTTTTTTACCGCTCCATGCAAGATGTGTTCTCGTGACTTTTCTGCTCGTATTTTCGTAGCATGTCACTACGCATAACCAATTTCGAGGGTTTTGCTTTTCTACTTACGTTGGCCTGATGCTCTCGGGGTGGTCAGTGACATCGGGTCGCTGGATCGTCAGGTAGCCGGTTTCTCGGAGATTCACAGCCCAGGATCGATGATCGTTGACCTTTGACAGGCTGCTGCTATATCCATGTATCCATGCACGGTATCTATAATTCCAGTGAGTTCACTTCACTTGCACGATCACTCCGAAACGAGACAGGCCTTTGTTCCGCACTGCGTCACTGTTGCACTAACGCCATCTTGTTTTCTCCCGCGTTTTCGATCATTCCACGTTCCGAAAATCGCGGCGCACACCTCCTTCCCCTCGCCCCCCTCGTCCAGCCCAACGACCGTTAGCATTAATTTACTGCAATTAACGCGCCGTGTAGTCAAATTAGCGTTAGGAAACACGTCGAACCGGTGCATAGAACAAGTTTTGCTAGAATTTTGGTCAAGCATAACGATGACTGCCCGTAAATATAAGATAAGACGAAAACTTTGATCGGGACGCGGAGGAATGGACTCGCCCACTGCACTGCGGCGAATTTTTCCTTTTAATACTCACAAATTAATATAATTTCCAAAACTGATGCACACATTCCTCGGTAGTCCGGCTATCCTTTGGGGGCGAAGAGGGCATTCGATGCGCGATAATTCCGGTAAAAAACAAAGATATAAGGGAAAGGAGGAACTGGCGGTTGGCGACAGGTTTACCAATATGCACTCTTCGGAAGGAGCCGACTCCAATGACTGCTCCCCCTCCATCAGAACACTGCCAAGATGTCGCATTCTTCGTATAATTGCTGCAAAAAAAATTTAACAAATTTAAAAAATCTGACTGCTTAAAAAGCGAAATAAAATGACAAAAACAAGATTTAATTTATTTAAACATAGTATGTTATTTATCATAAATAGGATAATAATAAGATGACGATTTAAATTAACTCAATTACCTGCAGTCGGGGGCCTTAAATCTTTTGGTGTAATTACATTCGAAAAAATTACATATTGTCTTAATAAATATATTATGTATCGCTGTTCGCACTAATTAGATTTGATGGGATATTAATAACGCTAACAGTATTTCCCACGCGGACAAAGAGAAACATATAATTCACTAAATACGCTGAAGTTGAAATGTCACTATATAGGCAGGAATTTGCATTGATGTCGTCCATCTCTTTGTTTTACAAACTTGAAGCACATTCTTTAGTCATTGCGGTACATGCTTGGGATAGAAGAGCACCAAAAGATTTAAGGCCCCCGACTGCAGGCAATTGAGTTAATTTAAATTGTCATCTTATTATTATCCTATTTATGATAAATAATATACTATGTATAAATAAATTAAATCTTAAGGTGTAAATAAATTAAGTCTTGTCACTTTAGTTCGCTTTTTAAGCAGTCGGGTTTTTAAAATTTGTTTAATTTTTTTTTATTTTTTTCTTTTTAATGATGTATAGAAATATTGTACGGCAAGGGCCGCCGCCTGTTTAATTCGTTAAGGGAAACACTGCCGTGAGGGTTTTTAAGAACTTTCCTCGGATCCAGGTCACTAATTGCGAGTCCTACCCACTTTTTTTATTTCTATCCCACAATTTTGGAAAATTATATATCGTAGGGCATTCGGAAGGTCAAGACAATTCTAAAGACACCTCATTTGTCCACAGATCAGTGTATCCGTAGAGGCTCTAGAGCGTAACATCTGGACATAGGCTGGTAAACACAATACCCTCCTTTGCGTGCCGCAGTCGGGTAAAAAGGTGCCCAGCGCGGCGGAGGAGGATCGAGAAAGCGCGAATCTTCTTCGAAACTAATGTCGCGTAGCTATGAAATTTCGTTTTTCTTCCTGAAAATACGAGAAATTTCAGTTTATACAGCCGATTTACTATTTCGAGCGAAATTAAATCTTCTCATTAGATTAACAAATACCTAACAAACTTCTGCCGTATACCGCTATCCATGTGATTATAAGTTCTGGAACGAAAATATTCATATTCATTTCTTATATTTCCCACTTATTTTTCGCTCGTTATTTGCTGCTATGGGAAATACCAAGCTACAGGTAAAAACTTGTTTTTCGGTGGTCAGTGGATTAGCTCGCCCGCCCTACCTGCTGCGGCAATGTGTTGCGCGAATTTTAAATGAACGTAACACTGTGTACCGATTAGAACTACATTGTTGCCATTTAATTACAGCAATTAGCTGCACGGAAGTACTGTAGATGTTTGAAGACGTGAAATCCCCGAATTGAATGCCAGAATTGTATACAAAGGCTCCTCTGGAAAGGAAAATCGTTGTCCTTTAACCCATTACTTCCGCGATACATTATGCATGCTTTAATCTCGACATATTTATGGCGGAATTGGTACCAAGGAAAGGGCGATTCTGTGAAAGGTTCGGATCGCGTGGCGCGGATGCTGGCAGATCAGAAGTCCGCAGGTAGCTATACAAGGTATTAACCGTGCGAGTTCTCGGAGACCGGTCACCGACACCCTGTAATGTTTACCGTGGTTAGTTAATACCAAGAAGGGCGTTAACGGACAATGCCCGCTTGAATAGGCAACCGTTTAAGGGTTTTCCCAAAGCGAGGTACTCCTTAGACAGTGGCCATAGTCCCCGGGCAAATCGCAACTGTGTCGCGCTGTCTGAAAAGAACAATAGCCAGCGAAGAAAGGGTCTGCGTAAAGTGTTATTAATTCCTTGATGAGGGCACCGTATGCCTGTGGCGCAGGTAGAGGATAAAGGGTTCTGCGGGAGCACAGCTGACACTTGCTTCGACGTCACCATCACGATTTCCCCAGCAAGACGTACCTACCTACGTGTTTTTCTTTTCTTCTTTTTTTTTTACGTACCCCCAACGGATAGGAAACCGTTTTAACGATCTCTCCGCGAGGGTGCTTGTAAAAATACATAATCGTCTGTGAACACTTGCGCGCGTTGGATCAGAATATTTTTCCCCCGGCGAAGCAAAATATTTATCGTTGCAGTTTAATATCAGAGCGTATCGTGAGCGTTGCGCAAATGTTTAGGAAAAAGCTTTTGCATATATGTGAATATTATATAAATGTATCCTGTCGCGACGTGCTCCCTCTCGCTTTCCCTTTGTGTTTCGTACCAATTGACCCATTACTTGACGCGCGCTGGCCATTGCCAAAATAATCGCGAGATGCCACTGAGATTAGGAAGGTATGTGTGCACAAGTGCGCGCGGTGTGTTGACGAGGACATGTGCGATGGCTGTGCGACTCGTTGTACGAGAGTTCACTCTCACTCAATTTGAGCCTCATCCGCCGTAAGCGGATCGACCAGGCTGGCCTTTTAACGTCGGATAGTCTCGCCTCTCCTGGCTCTAGAGCATAGACGCCTATAACAAACATTATCCGCCATAATGCCCCCGTGTAAACATACCTACCAACGTGCATCGGCGACCTCTCATCTCGTCTCTTCTCCTCTCTCCTCGTCCCATCTTTTTCAGGCGCGTCGCATCTCCCTCTGCCCATGGTCCGTTGACCGGATAAAAACTTGGAAGTTTATTTAGCCGTTTAGCGCCTAGCGGGAAGTTAAGTTTTTCGGATAAGCCGACTCTTTTGCATGGTCCCCGCTACCCTACGCTTTCTTCCGGTTTAGCACGCGCCGCTACTCAGCTCCGATTCAGCTCTTACGCGTGCACCTCTCTCTCTCTCCCTCCCTCTCTCTGTCCGCGTTAATTTTGCGGGTCTAATCGCGCCATTAACCCACTTTCCAGCGATGTTAAACAAGCATTCGAGGGTTCATCTGCGCGTTGGATAAATCAAATTCCGGGGAGGTCGCCTCTCAGGATTCTGATAAATAATCGAGAAGCTTAGTGCGATAGGAAAATCGGACACTGTGGGTGGATCTGAAACTAAGGTTAGTCGGCTCGTATTCGTAGGTTTTTCGAGGCCACCGTACCGGGCTTGCCGGGTTCTGAAAAGGGCCCCCATGGGTGGCCATTCGTACGAATCCCCACTTCTGCCGGCCCACTCCGAAATCCCCACCCCCGTTTTCGGGAAGGGACTGAGGCAGGGTCCGGAAAACTATTTAGGGATGCCGCAGTGGGGGTAGGTCACAGTTTGACCGAATCCCTACGCGGGGCATCAAGTATTCGTGCTTGGCACAACCGGGTTGTTTGTCGCAACGTGCAGTTTGCGGGACTTGGCGCGCAGAGCCGTCGGTGCGCCGCGATTAAGGCAATTCTCCTGTGCAGCTTCGCATTGCCCAGTACACCGAGACCCGCAGTGACTGTGATAGTTTGGATTATGTGCTGTGACAGACGTGTGACAATCGTACGATTATAGTTCTGGATTTACGCGAGTGAATGTCTGAATATCTTGGTTACGGCGAGCCGACCCAGAACTTGGTACGTAGCCTCAACGAATTTAATTCCACCGATGGTATTACAGCGATATAGTTTAGAGACCACCGCGTGACAGGAAGTCCGGTGAAAAGAGCGCAATTTTCCGCGTTGAAGTCTCCACGGGTTAGGAGAGACGGAAAGGGGCTAGTATACGCGTGTCTATCCCCTGGAAAATTGTCGTCGGCGACAATAGGGGCGGCTTCTTTCGCGTTCGCGTCCATTGTGGCAAACTTTCCCGGGCTTAAAAGGAATGCTAATTTCTTCATTGTGCGCGGTCAGGGCGACGAGGAACGTTACCTTCCGAATCTCACGTTCTTACAGTTTGTACGATCCACGCTAGGAATAGTACCTACTGGGCCGTTATTGTGGCGAGGAATTCGGAAAGATTGCCCTCCGTCGATACGCACCGTAGTTCCCTTGACGCTTTAAACATTAAGTGAGGAGGAAATACGAGGATGCGCGGTTAATCGTGACGTCTCTATTGTGGTTACAGGTGGAGGAGTACCAAGGATACGATTGCACGCGAAACAGCAACGTGTCGGTGCCAGAGGGGCCGGCGACAAAACTGTCAGAGAGCAACGCGAAGCTATCTTTGCAATCGAGCCAGACCAATCATCGGGAGCAGAACAGCTGGTGGACAGCGGAGGAGGGCGGAGGTCAGGAGATAAGGGAGCGTGATAAGGGTGCAGCTGTGGCGGGTGAGCTGGCTTGCCTCGCGGGCTACATGGCGGGGTACCTGAAGGCGGCGGGAGCGACTTGCGCCCCGACCGGTAGTCCTCAGTACCACCACCACAGTCATCCAGCGATGGGGGTTGGTACTCATCCACATCCACACTCTCACTCGCACCCTGGGGCACCACATCCTGGTCTACCATCACCCTTCGCCCTCGCGACGCACGGTCATCCGCACCCCCATCCTCTGGAGCATGGACTCGCGGCATTCCCGCAAGGTTTGTCTTCTTACTTCTTTCAAATACGCATGCAGCATTGTTGGGCCGCCTTGGCGCCGACGCTTCGGAGGATTACGCGCGCCGCGCCAACAGTTCAAGGGTTGCGGCGGGTAATAAACAAGGGCTATTGACATGGCCGCGCAGGTAAAAGCGTGCAGGCGGGGTCGTGAGGTGGCGGTAGCTGCGCAGTTGATGACCTATTGTAAATCATCCTTCTTTTTATTGAGGCTGTACGTAGTTCGCTTTGTCCCATGGCTTTCACGAGCGGAGTAGATACCGATACTGTTCCAATTGCTTTATGGATTTTATATGAATATGAAGTATGCACGTACTTAGCTATAGACACTTTTATTTTCGTCGGCGGAAGTAGACCCGCGTGTTACGCGTTCAGCTTTAAATTTACGTATGAATTACTTCGGGCGCAGTTTAGACTGCTTCTCGTGCAATGTGGGAAGTTTAAAGGGAGCATTACATTTATCACGAGCGCTAGATCAGCCGGACTATACTGGCATTCGATCACTTTATTTAATAGTCTCGAATATTTTCCGTTGTTTACTTTTAAGCTCTGCATCTTATTGTTCGGCGGATGATGCACGTATCAGGAATTTCGCGAATCGCGCGGCGTGTTATCTCCCAGCAAAAGTATTGCGTCCCGTCCGCCATACTAGCTATTATTGATTGTCATGCAAATCGATGCATCGACTGAAGCCATACGAGGCCGAAGTAAACTCGGGGCTTCTTACCTATAGTCAGCTTGTATCATTCCGTGGCAGGCGCTCGAATGCATTTCTCTTCGACGTTGCCTTTAAAGCATCGGCAGAATTTTTCATTCGAAAATTCCGCATACATCTGGACCGATCCAAGGCAAATAAGTTCCCCGTGAGTTCCGCGCCATGGGCTCACGTCCAACGCGATATCCGCCCGAACATAATGGGTATTATAAAGTCAGATTCCTACGCAGCCAGAATTGAACGCTGCTTCTTTGATCCGCGAGATATTTCCGCTCGCAACGTCTCCTCCTTCCCGACAAACGCTTTCGGTCAAGTTTCATTCTTCCACTCCTCCGGCCACCGTTTATTCCACTATGCGCGACAATGAAATAGGAAAACATGGCTTTAAACGGATTTCCCAGCGCCACGTGCAAAGTGTTTTTGTTTGTTTACGAGTCGGTAAAAAACAGTGGATCCCACCGTGTATTTTCAAGATCCTTTTGCACAGAGCTTTGCACGAATACCGCAATACGTGTTCGGTTAAAAAACGCGGCGCGATGCAGAAAAAAGGAAGGTAGGAACCATTAACGCGAGGGCATCGATCAAGTGGCCGATCCGCGAAAAAAAAGAACGGAAAAAGCTTTCTGCCGCGTGAAAATCGAAGGGCGAGAGATGAGCTTGAAAATGGAAGATTATTTCCCAGCTTGGAACTCGCGTAAACGTGCCAGTCGCGATCTTTTAATTTCCAAGATGGGTCTCTGACATGGAAGTTGCGTTCGCGCGGCTTTCTTCGTTTCGAGAGTCCGTCGCTGCGCAGGCAGTTTGTTGGTTAAAACCGGAAGAGCCCGGTATAGATACGCGTACCTTCTCTCCGTGTCGTCGTCTTTTTCGCGGCGGTTTGAAAGGGGCCCAGAGAGGCGGCAGAGAAAGGGGGAGTGGAGCGGCGACGAGGGGGTGGGATGAGGGGGCAGAATGCCCCAGCGAAGAAGAGTAGAGAGAACCATGAGAGTAAGCCGCTTATCAGGGTGGCAGCAGGCACTATAGGTCCAACCAACGCAGATAGGTGGGTTTCCATGGAAACACGGATCTGTCCGTTAGGTCCCTACGTATCCACGTCCAGCCGCCTATCCGTTGTAGGCGTATCCGCTACACGAAAAGCCGTGGAACGAGAGAGGAACGAGCCGTGCGCCTCTGGCTCCGTGCGCGCCCCTACGAAAGAGGCAGCCGGAGAACGGAAGCGGCCTGGAGGACCGCGAGAACGAGCGAAGGGCTTTTACGTTCGTTTATCAAGTAAACGTCGCCGTCGCGGCCGAGTTTGAATTATTTCGTCGGTCGCGAACTGCCGACGGAATCGACTCTTTTATTCCCGAAATGCATAATACACGAAGGCGAGGCCCCCATCGCGTGAAATCACAAAATTAAAACGGAGATGAAACTTCGCGAGACGACTACGCGCGACCTCGAGGAAGCCTCGAGGAACGTCGATGCGGCCCGTTAAGGTCGAAGCGATCGTGTTACGAGAAACGATGTTACAGTCGCGTGCGCGGGAAGAGACAGTCCGTGTCGGGGAGAACGCTCGGGCGCGTCGTATGTCAGTATTTATTTTATTATGCAATCGCACGAGGGGGTCGTGCTATCGGGGGCCGGGAAAAAAGAAGCAGTAGCCCCGGGCGGAACGGAGGGTGCCAAAGGGGAGGCGTGTTGAAACGTTGTCGTTAACGCGCCGAGGATTCTGCCCCGGTGCTCGGGGACACTGCGAGTGTCAGCGGGTACGTGGGAATCGCGTCACATGCCTCGCCCTTTTCTCACTCGACTACTACTATTTGTTGTCGCAGAGAAATTGCCCGTCCACTTAACTTCCTCCTGGCTCCCGGTGGGATCGCGACGCGTAAACATCTACGCCTCTGATTCTTTACTCCGAACGACGGTAGAGGAGTAAGGGAGGAACGATTCCTTTTAGCTCGCCTACTTTGGCCGGTGCTAATTAGCCCGAGAGAAATTTATAGTCCAGTAGCAACGCGACGTTTGATCGGCGAGCTTGTCAGCTCGATAGAATTCCAATCACTCAATTCGGGAGTCAGGTTAAGGGCGGCACGTGGCGGTAGCACGTGCGCCCAACGTCGTTACCAAGTGGCCACAAAACGTCCGGCTAAACAAGCACGCGCGAGAGCACCGGGGAGAAATCTTATTCGGAATCGCGGCAGGAAGAGTTCGCGTGGATCGGCGCGTGCCGCGAGTAAATTGAGTAGGTGGATGGTGTCGTCCCCGAAGCCCCAAAGGAGGGGTCCAAATACAGGTCCGCTCCTAATTGCAGGATAAACACTCGAGGCTGAGTGAAATATCACGTACAACGATATCGATACGTCCCACCTCTTCTCCGCTTCTACGTATGACTTGTTCCTGTCTTCTGAAAGTCGTTCCTATGCATCGATCAGAGTGGGTCGTTGATTCCTCGTTCTTCTATTGATCGCTTTCCGGGGGAAGGTGCACCTACTTCCCTTCCGGCACACGCAGTCTTCGCCTTTTAAGATCGGTATAAGCAGGTTGCCCGAAGTAGGTGGAGCTGAGGAACCGTCTAAGAGGAAGCGATGGAAAAAGGCATCGGTTGGAAGACGGTAACACGAAGCTTATCCGATTATTCGCTTGTCCCAGATGTGTGTTGGTATTTCGTTACTTACTTATGCTCCTCTCCGCTAGATTACCGGCGTAACACCGACTAGATCCGAAGGCCACACGCGTCTCCTTCCGTTCGTTCTACGCGCTCTAAACTTCTTGCGCGGCCCTGCGCGGTGGCAGGTGTATCGTTCTCAGGTTCAACGATGCCGTCCCTTTAGTCTGACGTTGGTCTTGTGCAGGGAACGATCGCTCGTTGGACGACAATGTCCTGCCGCAATTGGCAATTCCGAAGGCGTGAAAGGCAAACTCTGACCTCCCTGCGGTTATCTACTTTGGTGCAGCGATTTCGCGGAGGTCACACTGTAAACGCAAAGTCGACCAAATGTTTTCGTAGCTGATGGCCTTTTAGAATTCCCTCTCCGAAAGGCAATGGCACGTGCTATCATCCCACGGTCCCCTGAATAATCCATCCCCCCCGCCTACGTCCTGCACCGTCTAGCAGCCTATTCGCATTTTAGCTTTTAATTAATTTTCGATTCCCTTCGCGGCCCGTATTCACTTTCCCTCGATCCTCGTCGCCTTCGAATTTCGCTACCGTCGCATCTCGTATTCTATGAATAACGAAGTAACCGTCGCGCCGCCTTCGTGGAACGAGTTTGCCGCCTCGCCGGCTTCGATTCTCCTTCGATTCCACGATGTTCGCCAGAAACGCGTAATTTATGGTTCAATCTCGGCGACTTAACCGTTTTGATGAATGGCGCCGCGGCGAGTAGCCAGCTAATTTACCGAATAATTACACCGCGCTATCTGTATCTGATTGTGCCGGTCTAGCGGCGTAATTGATATTAATTTCCATTTTCTAATTCGACGGGCTCTCCGATACAGAATTTTCTCGCGTTATCTCGCTTATTTATTATCTCACACGCGTACCCGCATCTTATCGTTAATAACAAACGCGGCCAGCATAATCGGGTTTCTTAGACACGCCATATTTCATCGCGAGCATAGTTTTAGATCGCACCGCGGATAAGCAAGCGCCAGGGGAATAATTCATCCGACCTGACCGCGGAAACTCCGCGCCGCAGCGGAGCATTGGAGACGATAATTAATTAAATTCACACACTTTGCGATCAATTAGTCATTATCGTTGTTTTATCTATCACGCCATTAGGGAGGGCGCTTAACGGTCCAGTTATTTGTTTGAAGATAAACCGTGAACCGCGGTATCTCCGTCTGCTGATACACGCAATTCAGAGGACATTCCCCGGGAGAGCGAGAGAAATCACTGTGAGATTTTGTTGGCAGTCCATTGACTTCCACGGATTCCGCTCCACTTTGTAGCTCGAAACACGAAACCCCACGCAGAGGGCAGGGAAAAATCCAATAAACAGAAAACGAATTTGCTATTAGGGTCGCGTCTGATCTCGTTGTGGGCCAATGAGCCAGAGCAACCCTTATATCAACCCTCGGTCTCGTCTCGCGCCGACGATAATAAATCGAATCATACTCCAGGACGCAGCGGGTGTTTGCCGTCCCATTAGGGTTGCTTAGCCAGTCTCCTTTCGGCAAATCGACGCATCTAAATTGATCGGGTGCCTCGCCTGAAAACATTCGCGCGGCACCGCCGTGGAAAATATTCTCGGCGACATTTCGGGGGCAAGCTAGTGACGGATCCGTGCGCGCTCGAGAATCGGATCTCCTCCGGCGTAGAATTCAGGCAAACGAAGGGCTTTTCCTCGCGCCCACTCAGCGCCGCATGGAAGCAGGCGGAAGACCATAATCGGAATTCCATTGTCTCGTTGCTGGATAAGGGCCTGGCTTTCACAGGGGCCGATGTATAGCCGGCAAAGGCCGTCGTTAACGGTAGCGCCAACGCCCACTCGACAATCAAGCATCCTCTCGCTGGATCCGTCCGTTCCTCTCTCTTTCCCCTGTAGCGGCCTTATCCCTTCGTGTCCCAGCCTCCAGTCACTCGGATCCGCTATGGAGGCAACGGAACACGAGATACGGATCATAGATTCAATGATCGCTCGGCGTGTCGTGCCCATCGCCATCGTTGCGACGCCGACGGTAGCCGACCGGCGTGGAATTTTACATTGTGGCCAGCGCAATCTGCCTCCAACATCTACCCGACCACCACGCTGATAGCCCACTCGACCAGTTCGTTAGGCAACGATCGCGGGTATGCATCATCGTCGGCGTCATCGTCATCATCCTCTGCCCCGGTGCGCTCTTACGTATCGGTCTTGGCTTAAGGTTAAGGGAACCGTTCGAGGGCTGGCAGAAGAGATACGACCGATACGACCGATACGACGATGGTCGTGGCCCCCGTGGACCACTCCCCCTTCGACATCTCTCGTCTTGCTTGTCAGTTTTCATCGACGAGTCTCCTAGCGCTTCTGTTTCCAAGTATCCCCCGTCGTGCTCGCGCGGACACGTGTTATCTTCGCAGTAATTATTATTTTTAACCTCGCTGAGCTGATACGCGCGGAGGGACTTAAAAGGGAGGAAGAAAGATATATACGCGGGAACTCGCGCAATATCTTCTCCGCGGTTGCTTTCTCTTCTCGCCATAAACCACTCCTCCGACTTTACTCTCACGGTAGAAGAAGCTGCTGCTTTTAATTCCTCCTTTTTTTTCTTCTTCTTCCTCTTCTTTCCTCGTCCGTTCCTCCCTTCGGAGCCCGCCGAACCTACTCGCCGCGGCGCTTTCTCTTTTTCTGACACGTCGCAACTTTTTCCTCGCCCTGGTGACGCCGCTGCACCTCGATCGACTCGACCCGCCACGCTGGAACAAACGCGGACAAAGGGGCACGCGAGAGCGCGGAGGAAAAGAAGACTGGGCTCGCGAAAAACCGTGTCGGGCGCAGCCTGGGAAAGGGCGCGGTGAAGAAACGGGCGGGTGGAGGTTACAAAAAAGTTTGCATCTTTAGTTATAGCATTATAATTCCTAGAAGCAGCTCGTGAAGCCGGACTTTAAAATACTCGGTTCGGTGGATCGCGGAGCACCGAGCGATCCTCCGGACTGGTATCCACCATTCCTTTCTCGACTTTACGATCCAGCTTCCAACCGGGAGACACTGGCGAGGCGCAGTTTTCCAGGCTCTTCTTTTTATTGGTTGGCCAACGGTGTACGTTGGCGTGTTGGGTACCGTCGTTTCCAGAGGCAGCTGGGAACGAACCGCGACTTTGGTCCTCTGGATGGTCGTGTATTCCGGGGTGTACCCTTCCCGGTTCCCTCCCGCTCCTCCTCTCTGTCTCTCTCCTCTCCTCTCCTCTCATCTCCCCCGTTCCACACCGTTCTGGCTTGTCCCCTGTCCTCCTCGCCCCGCAACCCCTGTGACCCCCTCATAAGCGGATTACGTGGGTCCCGAAACGAGCCAAGCGAGGCTCGATGGCACGAGGAAGGTAGAGTAGGGTGGGCCGTAGCGGGGGAACTGTTCAAAATTACGCTATCGCGACCTCGCAACGCTTACACCCCTCCGCGCCACCCCCTTTTCGGTCCTCCGGTCTCTGCGGTGGGTGACGCCTCACCCTTCTGGAGTCGAGCAGCCTCGAGTCGACTCATCTTCGTCCTCTCGACGCGCGTCCTAGATGCTCCTTTTCCGCCGACGACGTCAAATATTCCGGGCCTCGAGTAGCTTCGACTGACCGACTCGTAAATGCCTCCTCGCCGCTCCTCGCTACACACACAAGATTAACGTCCACGATCGTTCTAGATACGCCTGCCTGTCTTTTATCGCTCCTGCGGTTCTTTAATTCACGTGCTCTGCTCTCTTCTGTTCCAGGAATGAACCAGCGCAAACAGCGCCGAGAAAGGACCACCTTCACCAGAGCTCAGCTGGACGTATTGGAGGGACTCTTTACGAAAACGCGATACCCCGATATCTTTATGCGAGAGGAGGTGGCTATGAAGATTAATCTGCCCGAATCCAGAGTTCAGGTAAATTGAGACACCTTCGTTTCCCCGAATTTCCTCGTCTTAACGGGACTAGGCAGTCGTTTTTCGCGAAAAAGAGGCTCTGTCCTTTATTTATTTGTAAAAAAATGAAAGCACATCCAGATGTATCATTTTACCCAATTACTACCGTACGGATTGAAAAATAAATGGTAAGAAATATATACGTGCTTTAAAAATGGCGCTGCAGACGGGTAAACATTTTAACGTTTTTCCGTCGTTTTGCCTTAATATCGGTCTTAAAATGTGACGCAATCCGATTTGAAAGCTGTGATTCTTGTTGTTTGGATTCATAGTTTTCGGCCAAACCTATAGAAACAAAAATTAAATCAAAATTATGCGATTGGTGGCTGAAAAACGGCGATTATTCCGAGAAAAATTCGTTCTTAATTTTTAATCGTTTAATTTTTTTAATGAAAATCTCGATTTTTTACGGACCATATCAGACGTTTGGCTAGAAATGGCACATGTTTTACACATCCTGTAATTTTTTCCAAGTCGATCTGAACCTCCATTCGTTCACAGTCAAGAAAAACTGAAGACAAAAAAATATTCGAGAAAAATGCGTTTAAAGTTTCTGGGCAAAGATGACGCTATAGGTTGCCGCTTGACGTTTTTAGCTGTCAAATCTGCAATTTTGCGAATTTTACTATAAACCAAGCGGCAGTGTATTCGGAAAAGATAGCACTTTAGGAAAATGCAATAAAAAAATCGATCTTTCGACTGCCTAGTCCCCTTAAACTCTTCGTCGTACCTACGATGGGTAGACAACGTCGGGGATCCTCCGAAAGTTTACGAGGCGCGGTGGTCGCTGAATACATATCGTCGATATCAATTCCGGGGTGTCGGAAAAGTCGGGGACCTCGGTGGCTTTATTCATCGCGGATAGGGCGCAGGGCACGCCGCGTAACAAGTCGGCGAGAGAGAAGGAGGCTGCTTCGTGCTTCGGCAAGCACGGACCAGATTTAAGGTATTTACACAACGCGGTGTCGCGTCGTACGTCCCTCCGGTTTCGCCATTGTCCCGGCCGTGGCTGTACATTGATAGATGTGCCGACGAGCTCGTTGACGCTTTTATTGCGGTCCTCGTGACATCTTTATTCGCGATGGGGTGTCTCGGCGTCACCGAGGCACGATCGTGACGGGAATGCCGAGGCCGCGAGTCCCTCGGTCGAGCCTCCGTTTTCCTCTCCCCGCGGATCATTAGCGACAGGGCACATTTTCCCGCCGCGGAGAGTGACGAACGATCGCGCATCGAGAAGCCAGGAGGATGCGTGCCGCCGAACCGCTTCACCCTGCGCTCGGTGCCGCCATCGCGAGATATAGGACAAAGCGAGGAAATTCCGCCCGGCGGAGTTTCCACGGGAAGTTAAGCCTCCCCCCGTGAATGGAGGCGCAACTGCAAAAGGGTGTAACACACGTACGGTAGCGGTGGCACACGTGTGCGCCGTGTATATTGTAGAGGCGTAGCCACGTGAACGAATAATATCCGCGAGGGGTGGCGGGAGAGGTGGGTAAGGGAGGACGGGGGGGACACGAGGATACGTGGATCTAAAAGTTTCCGAGGGAGAAGGAGAGGCAGCTAGATCGCGCGGGGCAGAGGTGTGTGTAGGTAGAGGAACACAGAAGCACGATGTATGGAGCACAACATATAGTTGATTTGTTCCTGGATTATAGCCCTTCGTCCTATCTCGCTCGCGAGTTTCTATACGCGCTTGCCTCTCCGCTACTGTCTGCTAGAGAACGACACAGCTGCGCGCGATGTTTGCTACGTCTGAATGCACCAGGTCGTTGGTCCGTCATTTACGATCGAGGAGCGCGTCAAAATGTTAGCTAGAAGACCGGAGGAGCCTCCTTCTTCGGTGACAGGTTCGCGTCCCCAATTTATTCGTATAATCTCGGTTATCCAAAAGTATATGCGCGCCCGGGCGCAGGAGCGACGCGAATGGTAGATTACAGGTTATCGTAGGGATGATCGTCGACGCGGCCAGCAGTCGAACGGACGTTGGCCTGTTTCCACGGGGACGCGTCTCCCGCGAGATCGTATTAATAGTACAAATAAGAAAATATATTTGTCATAACGAAACGTCAACGCAGCTGCCGCAGCCCGTGGCCAATGGGTTGGTCCTCCGCGTTGGATGCTAACCAGATGGTGATGCAATTTACACCTAGCCATCGATACACACGGGTAAAACTGGCTGTGGTCGCCCCCGAGGGCTTCCGGGTGGCACCGTGGCCCGCTCGGTCGGTTTTTGGGGTAGCCGTGAGCTCCGGTTGTGTGTTGTTCCTGACGGGGGGTGTCGTTGTGCAAACACAGGGCGGTAATGGGCGTTTTCTCCCTTTCGTTCTTCTTCCCTAGCGCCCGTAGACCTTCGTCTCCGTCCCTCTCCTCGGGATCATTTCTCTTGCGGTTGATACGCAATATCCGCGTTTCACGCGCGACGGATCTTCGCACCCCATCTTCGGGGGATGTGTTTGCGAAACGAGGACTCGCCCATTGCGCCGGCAGATAAGGAACGGAGCAAACAGCTCCCCCCCTGCGCCGCGACTTTCGCGACTCATTTGAGAATCAGCAACGGATTCCTAAATTCCGTTCGACGCCCCGACGCCCTTAACTTCTCGGCATCCCCCTTTGAACAGGGGTCGTTGTCCCGTCGCTTCGTGGAAAGGGTTTTCCTCGTTCGGAGCCCTCAGCTATCCTTTCTTCGTCCTCAACTCGACCAACTAACACGGAATTCATAGCCGCTTGGAAATCCCGTGTCCGCTTCGGCGATTCGCGCTCTTCGCAACAACTGTTACAATGCCGTCGATAATAACAACAATGACGACGGGTCCCGCTTTTAAAGGCACAGGCATAGATTCATAGGATCGCACCCCTGGCCACATTGTGTGCCGGGATTACAGAGGGTGCATGAGGGGGAGTGAAAAGAGGGGGGCTCTGCGCGCGCGAGCTTGCGGCCTACCGGGGGATAGCGAGGACTCTTTGTCCTTCTTTCCCTCCTTATTCGCAGAGCCGGGCTAGAGGGAGAGATTTTTCGATTCCACTTAGGTACGCGTTTCCTCGTGCTTGTTGTTACGCTGGCGTCGCGAACGTGAACATGTAGGTAACCCACGGAGCTAGACGCATCTACATACAGGCACATATAATACGTACATAGGCGGGCGCGTATTCGCGGGCAGAATCATTCGATCTCCACTAGCGGGGTGAAAACAACCACAGCTCGTACGGTGGGCTTTTGATTCGCGCATGCGTGCCGACAAACACGGGCAACGCGAATCCCGAGGGATACACCGATACGCCTACCAGAGCGGTATGGAAGCTGGATGCGTACGTGCACCAAACCCTCACCCTGGTCTCCCGCCCCCGGCTCCTTGTTATTGTTGCGATTTAATGAAATGTTACGGCCGTCCGCCCGCGATTACTTTCCCATTGCACCGATTAACTCCCCGTTGATACGGTTCCGTCCCTCGTGACGGGACACCTTTTCTTCTCGGCAATCCCTCGGGCGATGGTTTCCCTGAAACCTTCGGAGACTCCCCACGGAAGATCCCGCCGCAGTTTCGCCTCGTTGCTGGGACATTCCATGCGAACTCGGACAGATCTCGGAGTAAATTTTCGTAGATTGCTGAAATTTGAATATGTTGTAGTCTTTAGTGATACTTAAACGTACCTCAAAGGATTTTTCGCAATTTTGAAGAATGTCACTTTTACAGCTGTTTGAAGTTAAGTGCTAACTTTTTTTCAATTCGTTATAGCTATGGAAGTAGTAAACGGATGGAGATGAGCTTTACGGTGCTTATAGAGAAAACATTGAAGTTCCAAGAAAAAATTATTTCAGTTTGAAAAAAAAATTTTTAACCTTTTTTGTGCAATTATTTTAAACAAATGCAGGTTTTTAACATCTGTCGCGATTTTAAAAATCTGAAAAAGGGGAATATAGTTCTATCGTTCTCCTTGATGGACAAATTTTCAAAAATATGGACATTTTAAAATTAGCCCTGTAAAAATTGCCGAAAGTTGACGCTGCGTCGAACAGCACCGCGGTAGTCGCAGCGGCTAAAGCCGCGTATTCACCTGCGCATTCGCCCCGAATGTGCATTCGGCGCGCACCGATTTTTTGCCCGTTCGGAGCTCAGCGCGCGTTCGGCGCGCATTCGGCGCGCGTTCGGGGTTGAGTGAAAATTGCGATGTCCATTTAATGGTATTGTTCGGACCCGAATGCGCGCTTTGATGGACCGCCAACAAGCGGATCGGCCCGAATGCGCGCCGCGCCCCGAACACGCGCCGAACACCGGACGAGCAAAAAATCGGTGCGCGCCGAATGCACATTCGGGGCGAATGCGCAGGTGAATACGCGGCTTAAGCGGCTATACTGTTTTTGAAAAAAAGTTAGCACTTAACTTCAAACAGGTGTAAAATCGACATTTGTCAAAATTTCGAAAAATCCTTCGAGGTACGATTAAATATCACTACAACATATTAAAATTTCAGCAATCTACGAAAACATACTCCGAAATCTGTCCGAGTTCGCATGGAAGGTCCCTGCTATCAGTTCGAAGGCGAATTTTAGCGTCTAGCGAGATATGATACGATCAAAACTTCGAGAGATCGCAGTTAACCTTCACGTTCCCTCTGTTCTCCTCTGCGCAGGTATGGTTCAAGAACCGTCGGGCAAAGTGCAGGCAGCAACTGCAGCAGCAGCAACAGCAGCAGCACCAGCAGCAGCAGGCCTCCCCGACGAAGGGTTCGTCGAGATCGAACCAGACGCAGAGCAACGGGAACAACGGGAACAACGGCAACAACGGGAACAACGGCAATAAGATGTCGACGAACTCGACGGCGACGCCCAGCAGGCGTTCGTCGCCGGTGTCTCCGCCGCGCGGCAAGGAAGCACCGGGCCCAAACTCCCCGTTGCTCGCCACCACGTCCACGTACCCGCGCCTCGGCGTCACCCCGACCGGCGGCAGCGGTGCGAACGGCGCCCTCACCACGCCGTCTCCTCCGTTGACCCCGGGTTCCAGCCAGTTACCGCCGTCGTCTTACCCGCCTCCCATGAACCAGATTCATCACGGCGAGTATGGTTTCACTTGGAGTTCAGCGTCGCCGGGCTCGGTGAACCCGAGCCAATGTTACGCCGGGCAGACCTACAACGCCTACCAGAACCCGTACACCAACGGCGATTATTATCAGACCCAGATCTCGCATATGCACCACAGCCCCCAGGGCAACTACCATCATCCACAGTACCATCACAACATGACGCTCACCTCGTCGATGTCGCACTTGACCAGCCATCATCTGAATTCAACGGGCGGCAACGACATCGCCGCGTCGCCCTCGGACTCCGACGGCTACATACTGCCGGACCAGAAGTACCAGACGATGGTATAGCGGCCCACTAGGCCCTCCGGGATGTACCACCGCGGCCAGGAGGCCTCGCCGGCCACCGGATCCTCCGCGGCTTATCCCTGGCGTCTCAACACCGTGGCCAGCTGCCTCGAGATGAACGGTACCATCGACTCCGACGAGAACTGAGATAGGTAAACTGATTTCATATCGAGCCATCCAGTCGCAACCGTCGGATCTCAGACACCGTCGTCCTCCCACGAGTCTCATGACGGATCCGAGCGCGTTGCCGATACGAATCTCGAGGACACTCGGCGGAAGCACACGCGCTTCCTCGTGGTCTACGGCGTCTTGCGCATGCAGGTCGCAGCTTCGCCTACGGACGGAAGGGACACACGATCATTTCTCCTGCTCTCGACGTCCGAGTTCACCTCGCGTGATCGGAAATAATCGCGGACTGTCGGAGAGTCAAAGCAACGCGTCGAAGAGACACCGCATGAACGGTTCGCGGCTTGAACTTCGTCCGGGCCGGTTAAACGCCGATGAAGATCGGTGCCGATTGTCTGTCATCGTCGTTTACGGAGCGCCCGTCGGAAGCTTCAAAACGGGAACGACGTCAGGACGTGAGCGCGACTGTTTCGAAAGCGTGGCGGGAAGGTGCGCGAGTGACGCGATCGCTGAGAAGACGGGGGAAGTCATTCGCGATACGTCCCTCGTGATTTTCAGCGCGACCGCGTCCAGGCGAGACATCGGAGCAGATCGAGCGATTAGTTAGGCGCGGACCGGTCTGCGATTTCTGGAGAACACGGAAATGCGAGTCGACGTCTCAGTAGCAAGTGTCTTCGATCGAAGATTCGGAAACGTTCCGCGCTCCACGGCTGTGTCCCGAACGCGGAGAAGCTTCGCGAGTACGACCGCAGTACGATCGATATCCCCGCCGCTGTTTGTCTCCGGAACAGCGAAAAGAAGCGAGCTGGTTCTTCGAGTTGGAGCGTATCTAGAATTGACGCGCTACACCCGCCGCCCGTCGACCAGTATTTCTGTTTCCCAGCGCGAAATGTTCGATTAACGATCAGCATCTGCAAGAGCGGATTGATTAGCGATCGCAAGACGGCCGCCGCTGCAACTGACTTCGTCTACCCGCTTTAACGGAAACCCAGAGACAATCGCCGGAAATGGAAAGTCTAATCGATCTAATTGTCTAATTGTACTTGACGAGGGTGAACCTCGTGCCCGTGTATCGTTCCTTTCACCTTTTGCTTTCTGCGACCATCGAGAGTCGCGCGTACTTCATACTCCTCGACGGTCAACCATTTATTTCCGTGATAGAGAGAGACTCGTCCGTGATGCGTGAGAGAGCCGCGGCGCGCACCGAGGACGGGGGAAAGAACTCGCGTACGATGCTCGAATCGACTTGTACATTTCTCATCCATCGCGGGGGAACCGCGAACGGTTATTATTGTATCGTACAGTTATTTGCAGTTTTAACGCAATACGACGAGAACTCATCATCACTGCCGCTATTATTCTTAGTGTTATCATCACGATCTTTATTATTACGATTAATATTGTATTGATAATCATCCATATCAAGTACGGTCAGTAGCCGGAAGTTTGTGTAAATTGTAAACGTGGAGAGGGCGCGTGTGTGTGTGGGAGCGAACGAGAGACAGAAGGATCCGAGGGCTGTCGCGTCCCGGCGGCGGCCGAAGACCGACGTGCGAAATCCCTCCTGAACTCCTCAGAGATCGCGTGGATGCGTTATCGCTGATTCACTGTACGAGGCTGCTCGGCTCCTCCTCGTTCGCCGGGCCGAGCTGGCGCGTAATCCAACAATTCCAAGCTACGCGCACCACCTCGTAAGGGAAGTGTTTCATTATCGTGTAATGATTTCCAAGCAAAACGAAAGATTAAAAAAAAAAAAGAACGCATGCTTAATCATGAATGTATATATCGTGTATACAACCTTAATGGATATTATCGTAGTTTAGAGGATATAGAGGAAACCTGTCCAAAACCGTATACCTAAGGTTCTAGGTCCATAACTTTTTGAACAATAAAACAAATTGGCTAATGAACACGGTGTTTATTAAAGGGTTCCATAAACAACACAAAATAACGAAAATATAATTGAAAAAGTTTAAATAGGATCGTTAATTGCACAATAAAACAGAACCTCTTCTTTTCCCGGTTTTGTCCCGGTCTAAATTAACAACGGTAGCATTGAAAGTCTTCGAGTTCTTCGGAGCACCCTTCGCGTGCCCATCCACCACACCTTGTACATTCGACTCGATTTTGATCCAAGCGGCTCGGGCCATATTCCTCGCGACAATATACACAAAAATTAGTTTCATCTTTATTTTCTCTAGGTTTAATTGCTTTACATTTTTTTTTCGCCAGTTTTTGGTTTCTAGCTGTTATTGATTTTTTTTTTCTTTGTATAGTCAGCGTAGATATTTTTTTCTCCCTGTCACTTGAAATAGCGAGCAACCCATTTCTGTATGCAGAGGGTGTAATAATTGCAGTTTCTCCTCTACGACGATTGCTCTGTGCTTTCCGAATTATTTACGTCACTGGCATAATGTTTGATGGAGAGATATTTGCTTCGGTACTGGTGGATGGTCGTTCGGGAGCAGTAAAACAATTTTGCTTTATAGGTCCAGGTAGATGTTCGCCTGTTCTCTCCATCGAACAATCGGATACTGCACTCTCAATTAATGGTCTATCTGTTGTCACCGCCCCGGCAAAGTCACGTTCAGTGAACAACTCGCGATTTGTTGGAAAAATGCCAGTTTTAGCAAAACCGGAGACAGCATTTTGCAATGTTGCTGATTTACAGTACGCTGCTCCAGAGAGTTTGGATATTTCAAATTGATTAACAATTCGCCCTGGGTTGTTCCGAAGCCGAGCATTTATTTCTTGGGTATAATAAGTCCTCAGTGGATCCGTAAAACTGACGTCCAATCTGTGCGTACAGTGTGGGGGAGAACTTAAGATAACGACTCCATTTTGTCTGGCTGTATCAATCAACGGTAGATTTTCGTGTGCGACCATCTAACAGCAGCAGGACTGGGTCATCTTTTCGAGGTTTTACAGAAGCGATTCGACAGAAATTTCACTTCGCATCCAGCCACTTGAATAGGCATATTGCGATTGTTCCTGGCGGTGCATCATCCAGGAGTTCGGCTTTCATGCGAACTCTTGGGAAGATTAACAATGGAGGAACATAATTTCCTGAAGCAGAAACGCAGATGACAGCTGCGGAGAGCTGTCCTCTTTCTACCGAACTAACTAGGCCCACCTGTTTTCTTCCCTTCAGTGCTATAATTTTTTATTGTTTTTTAAGCACTGTTGTCACACCTGTCTCGTCGACATTAAAAATCTTAGTTGGTGGAAAGCGATGTTTATCTGTAAGCTCACTAAGCAGATCAACAAAATTATTAACGCTGACTTTATTAAGCCCCATAGCTCGTGCAACTGAGGCGGGTTCTGCTGCACGGAGAGACAGTTCAGGGTGTTGTTTCCTAAACCCGCGTAGCCAATCTTCTCCAGCTAGTTTTTCCGTTTCGTTAAAACTATGTGATATTTTATTAGCTCCTGCTAATTGAAATGATAGACTTCGGAGATCTTTGTATGCGACGCCAAATAAACGACTTTCCATAGCCAAAATATGTTCGACTAAAGTCCGTTCTTGGACAGAAGAAAATATTAGCTTAAAACTGCCTAAACGTTTGCTTGAAGATAGTATTGAATCTTGATTTCTTCGATATTTAGCAACGCGATCTTACAACGTCGACTTGGGCACTGCGTGCGTTCCAATCTGGTCTGGTTGTGTTTCTTTTATAATTACGTGGCACCTTGCTGACGCCTTTAAACAAAAATGCAGCACTAGCTTACGAACCGTCGCTCGGAGTACGGTTTTGTCCCAGGACGTAAGAACCCACACTTTTGGTTACAGCTAAATACGAAAATGACAACAATCGGCCGCGATCATCAAAATATAATAGAAGTAGATACTGTTAATAGATATCTTCGTGTAACTTACCTTCTAATTACCAGAACACTATATAGTCCACTTGGAGTACAGTCGAAAATAAGATCACAGCACGTAGAAATAGAATAAATTTAATAATTCGCTGGAGCTTATGTATTTCGCCACGAGGATCTGTCGACTGACAGTTCGACGTGGCGGAAAAACAATTGCCAAACGCGGGTGGGCTTTGTTCATTTGCTTTCAGAAATAAGTATGGTATACGGTTCTGCCCCGGTATACGGTTTTGGACAGGCTTCCCCTACATACGATTTCAAGATATCAGTAACATTAACGATAGCAGATGATAACGTAAACCGTAACGATTATTGTGCACACATAGACGTAAGAACACACTTTGTAATAATACGACCCGAATGTACATAATTATACCTAACTTGTAAGATACATGATTGTTCCATCATGTAAGAAGAGAATCTTCCTACGTCAAAATAAAACATCGCATATTATTAACGATTTGTCGATTCATTTACCGCCGAGCACCCTCGCGCCGCGCCGCAGCGCGAAACAATTAATTCCACGCCGCCGGGGCTCTAATTAACGTGAAATTATTTCTCCGCACAGAGAGCGTGATTCAGCCACGCTCCGTCTTATTCCGTTTCGATGCAACGGGCTTATAGATCGCGGGTCGACCTTCTATTAATCACATTGATGGTCGCAAGATCTCACCACCGCCCGCGCCGGGGGCTGTAATTTTGCTAATGCACCTGAAATTAATTAACATTAAAGCGATTCCGCGTCCCATTATTCGAGCGGGCTCGTGTATCGATCGCGAGCCATTAAAAGCCATATTAATTACAGCCTCGCGGTCACCGTAATCGCGAATGCAATTTGCGTACGCGCGACGCCAACCCCTCTAGCTGTTATCCTGTTTTCCGCGAAATTAAAAAAAACATTCTCCGTGGGAAATAAATTAGCGAATGTATGCCTGGACACGGGAACATCATCGATTCGAGTTGCTACATACACAGGTAGGTACGTAGCAAATTCTGTTTAGGAGGAACAAGGAGATCGATGTAACCGCGACTGAAGTAATTCAACAGCTTTCTGAAAAGAAAAGAAAACTGGGCTTTATTCTTTAAATAAATTTTTATAATCACCCGACGAATCCTTTGAACTTGCGTTAAAAATATTTTTATCCCTTCAACTCGGCTCCCCCCAAGATTAAATCCTGAGTGCGTCGCTAACGTCTAAGTAGTATGCATAATAATTCTCATTCCTCTTAGCCTCTGCGAATGCTTTTCAAAAACATCCACGCAGGTACACCATCTGCCCTCTTCCTCCCTCCTGTCCCCGTTCCACCCGCGTCGCTTTCTGAAAGCTCATCTTTCCAAATGAAAGCGTTATCCTCCGTCTCTATGCACACGCTGATTGCATAACGCGTAATTGGTGCGCTTATTAATTGATACGCAGCTCGGTTTGTTATCGTAACGCGCAGCCCTTTGACGCAGGGATGCAAAGCGCGCCGAATTATAGGGGAGACGCTGGATGACTATCGCGATCAAGAGGATCGCGGGCGCGGAGTCCTGCAACGGTCCATTAAAGAATCACAGGTGTTCGAGGACGCGTGCGTTGCGCGGCCGGGGCGCACGTAGAGCCATGTAGCCGGGGACTAGAGAGGGGTGGCCGTAGCACGCATCTCTAAATGGCCTAAACTTGAAGGACAAAGAACCCCGAGCAGGCGTAGGCAGCACCAGGCCGGCCTGCGCCTGGCTAATTGGACAGATCGGGGTACCTGTCTACCTTTTGACGGCGTAATCCGGCATCCTTTCTAACTCATCAAATTAACGGGCTATAACACAAATCGGCCGGGGTGCGTAAGTAGGTACTTCCCGAGCCCTTTGATGACCCTCTGGCATAATCGCGGCGCAAATCCTTCGCGACTTTCTCTCTAAAAGAGGATCTCCGCTGATACGGAGCGCTACACGCCCGGGTGCGTGTAGGTAGGTACTTGTACACGCGACTCGAATCCACGCTGTCTGTTTGCCCAGCCCTATACTGGACAGCCAGTCGAGAACGTAGCGCGAACCTTGACCGTGCTTAATCCAGCGATAAGATTCTCTTTTAACGCGCGTAATTCGTCGAGCTTACAGGGGAGGTCGCGAAGAAATACAGGCGGAACGGAAGCTCGCAGACAGAGTCGCTAAGTGAATGGGAAGCTTTCGATCCTCGGGACGCGTGAGAAGTAAAAAGAATACCGCCAACAGCTGGAATCAGATTAGACCTGGCGCGTAAACATCGCGTTGAAGGATAAATTATATGGCTATCGTCGGGCAAGCGTTCGCTTTTCCGCGTTTAATTAAGCCGTTCTCCACACGGGAAGGGAAGGGGGATGGAGGAGAGAGCCGTGGGGTTAGGTGCGAACGGCGAGGAAGCAACGCCCGAGGATTCTTTTCGGACGGGTCGTCTGGATCCAACTCGAGATATCCTGGCGACATTTTAGACGGGTTTGCGAGTGTCGACCGTTCACTTTCAGCGCGGCGAAGACAATGGCCTTGAACTTGGCCGAGTGCTGCGGCGAAGAGTTAAAATCGGCTTGCGTTTAGCCGGATCCCATTATAACAACTCGGAGCCGGCCGTAAGCTTCATGGCTTGGTTCCGCTCACTGTGTCACCGGGCTAAGCCCCGACTTACCTACCTATCCTTGCAAACCGCTCTCTTACCCCTTTTCCTACAGCCTCCCTGTCTATGCTGGTTTAATACTCGCATTATGCCCTATTGCCACACCTACCGATACTTACCCCGCCGCGCCGGCCGTGCACCCCTGCCACCCCCGCAAGACGTTCGTCTGTAGCCACCACGCGCTCGTCCAATCATTGTTTGATCGCTGGTGACCAGCTGCGAGCAGGAATACCTTGAAACAGATTTGCGCCGTGCGATCAGCTACCGTTCCATTGTTTTTACTTGATGGATTTACGAGGACCTTTGTCACCTCGGACCAATGCCGGACTTGTGGTCAACCTTTGTGCGCCTCGGATATACTTGCGCTTAATACAGTTTCCATTGTCGGACCCCACTGGGATCAGTTTTTAATCGTTCGCGAACCGTTAATGTTTGCGAGCCTGCGCGAGCCAGCGCTCGCTTTTCGACGCTCGCTTAAATCTAGGGTCATTTCGGGAGAGACGCACCTGAAGGAGAGGTGTACCTACACTTCCTGCTCCGGCTAAACTATTGGCAGCATTAATTGAACTGTTAATACTACTTAGTATTCTTGTCTGTGAATTTAATCTCATTAAACAAAACACATCGATCGTGTTGTTTAAGTGCATTAAAACTGAAAAAACTTTTCGTTGCCTTGGATTTCGTAGGAAATATTTTTGTGAACGGTCAGTGGAGATTTTATTATCTTGTGATAACAAGATAATAGAAATTTCAGTTCGCGATAGCGTAGCTTTAACTAAGGTAAATGTTCCAATTAGCGACCCTGTAAGATCTACGAAAAAAATAAAAAATAAAATCTGATATAATAAGGAAGAGTCAAAGATTAAACCAAAGAACAAGTGAAGCAAGACTGATTAAAACTCTGATGACTATTGTCACGAATGCTTAGAAGATTACAAATCAACTAGTTCTACAGTGGATTGGATTCGTTGCTTGGAGTGCATAAAATGTCTCCGTGAACCATGTACCATGTATCCATGCATCGTTCATTGTGTAACATGTGTGGAATAGAAAAAAAAGACTAGGAGTAGGGAGAACAGGGTACAAATAAATAAGTGCATCTCTTCTTTGGGCTTAGGGAGAGATGCACTTCATCGATTTTTTTTCAGAAAGCTTATTGCAATACTAAAATATAGTTTCCATAGACTTAATGTTATATTCTCTTAAAGAAATAGTGCTATACTTATGCACGGGTAATTAAGAATACACTCGTAGCACTATACAGATTACAAGCTCACAAAAAAAGTTTAAAAATCGACCTTTACTATTCTTTTCGCTATTTCAACCAAATACATTTTCTTTCAAAACGACGAAACGCGCCAGTTAGCAAACTAATCCTTCTAGCTTCTCAAAAAAACTCAAGTTGTTTGGACCAATTCTAAAAAAGTTATGCGATTTTAAAAAGTGTCCGAATACTAATGCGAGTCACTGTACATTCCTCAAGTTACAGCAGATGGAAATAAATAATTAAACCACATTTACCTTTACTTTCAGTAGTATTTACTTAAGACTTTATAAACACTAGAAAAAATGCGGTGCGTCTCTCCCGAGATGACCCTAAACAACGTCGAACTCGATCCACGGTACCGCGGGCGGAATCGCGATTACCGCGGGCGTGCGGTGAGGTTTGACCTATATCGTGCGTTTCGCGTGAGGGGGTCGCAGGTGAGAATGCATTCCGCCGGCATTTGTCAGCGAGACTGTTTACGTGCATTATATTTTTCAGCTGCGCCCCGCCGGCGAATCGAGAGTTCGACGCGCGAGAGTAAATCATGCATTATGAACGGGCTCGGGAAAAGTTTCGCGTTAAATTTCCTGCAACTCCATTTACAGCTGCCTTCCCATATTTCACTCGGCCGTGGACAGCGCCGGCGACAACTGGCGAGAGTAAACCGTATAAATAATGCACCGGGGAGAATCGGTTTAACAATTTTGCGCGAATTTATTCATTAATTCCAGGACGTCGCGCCGCGGCGAACGACCCACCCTCCTCGAAACCCCTGCTCGGTTATTCGGCGTGAAACCGGGCCCGATTGTCCGCGATTTTTCCGCCGCGGCGGGGCGCGTCTTGTCAAAGGTCGGTTAATTATTTCGACGGAGGATTAATCGCGCGCGTACCGAATCCGGAGGCAGAAGAATCGGCTGGCCTCGCGCCGGTGAAAGAGGATAAAGCAGCCGGGATGAAATTTTTACGCAATCCCGCTGGCTCCTAAAGTCCGGAAGGGAATTCTTCCTCGATTGGCAATATCTCTAACGAGGGAAAGGCGGGGGAGGGGAAAGAATAGACGCGGGAGGGAGGGGGGTTGGTTCGCGAGGGATCGAAGGGAGGGATCGGTGGGATCAAAGAGGCCAGCTCGCGCTGCCGTAACTAGATTCCCCGTTCCCACTTTGAGGATTGCTTAATGCTCTATAAGCGGCCGTTTTAAACTCGATGAAATCGAATCAGGCAACGAATCGAGATCGCGCCGCGCCACGCCGCAAATTCAATTGAAGGACTCGCGTCGGTTGGTGCGCATCGAAACGTCGCCGGTCCCGACTTTCCGGCTTTGATCTTCTTCCACGCGCTCGAACCGCGACTATCTTCCCGTAGAAACTCTCGCGTGCGTCATGCCTCGTAACCGATACAGCTGTTTTCTTAATTAGCAAGCGCTGCTGACGCCAGACACCACGCGTTTGCTGCGAGTCGTCGGAACTATTTAATTCCAGCTATTCCGGTCCCTGCCGTCATCTTCTTTCGAGGAAAACAACGTTTCATACAACTTCGGAGCATCCTGAACCTTCGGTAGTCCCAGGGTCTTCCGCTACGGTTCCTTCGAATACAGAGTTCTCGTACCTCCGCGTCGATTTCGACGGCCGATGGATCCTCGTTTCGGAGGAAGTCGATTCGGCCGATCGCGCACAAAGTCGATCGGGCGCTCGCATTTTTTACAGGGCCTCGCGGCTCGCTCGACCCAATTACGCTCGCCGGTCAGGCAGAGGGATCAGAAGCTCCGGCAGGAAGTCAAGGGGCGCGAATGCATTGTTAAGCTCCCTCTGTCCAAACATTCCGCTTGCTCACGAGTAACCAACACACCTACCTCCCTTCCCCCCTCCGCCCCTCTTTCTTCCTGCCCGGCTCTCTTCTCCTCTCGATCCACGCTCCACGACCGTGCCACCCTCGATCTTTTCCGTAGCCCGCCGCGAGAAGCATCCACAGGTAATCCTAAAAAATGGACCGTCGGTTTCCGTCGCTGCGGGGTCGAGCACACGTGGAGATATTCCTTCGTCACTCCTCCGCGTACCTTGCCTACGTGTTACCGCCGATTTAGCGCGCGCACGCTGTTTGAAAATCCACGACTAAATTCCAGGCGCTGGGATAGAAACAGGACTCGACTCGGATGAGGCGCGAGCTGCTAATTAATCAGACACCGCAGAGGGGTCACGCTCGTCGGCGTTCAACCATGCGGGAAGCGGGAATCGCGTCTAGGATTTCTCTTTACCTACACTCCATCGCGGAACATGCGGAAATCGGTGCTCGCTGTTGCGTCGGTGGTGAAGTTTACCCTCTCCTCTGGGTTCGAAATGTTGGTAGTTTTTAAGGCCCTGAAGTTCGGGAAAGTCTGGCGCGGACGGATAGGTAGCTCGCGAAGATACTTCACCCTCCGACAACCGAGGCTTTCCCATTTTAAGGAACCCGGGGCGGTCCTTGGCAGCGCAAAAAGGACCGTGCACATATAAGTCGGTCGCGCACGGAACGGGAGCACAGAGAGAAGAGGCGAGCGGAGAAAGAAAAGAAACGGTGGGGACAGGGGGTGTTGGCGAGGGGTGGCCGTGGGGAGGGAAAAGAGGGAAAGATCAAAGGTGGAGGAAGGGAGCGGGAGAAAAGAGGATAGAGGAAGACAGAAGCGAACTCTTCTCGGCAAAGGATCTGCCGTGCACGAGAAGAGAGAACCGAGAGAGGGTCCTATAAATAATTAGCGAGGAGTCGCTCTCCGCTCGGCGGGCGTAAGCCGCTTACAACCCCCGTTCACCCTGCTCCTCTCCGCGCGGCCTGCCTTCCCCTGGCCCCTTGCCCGCGCAGCATCTACCTTCCCTCGCTTCTCCACCACCCGATTGCTGCCCCTCGCGGCCACCGCCACCCTCATCCTCCTCCACCTTCTAAACCTCCTCCTTTTCCTCCCGGCGCTCTCTCAGTTTCTCTCCGCAACCGGGGAGAATTCCGGGCAGCCCTCGTTCGCCCTTCAGCAGCAACCCTTCGTCAAGAGCTGCCGTCTCGAGAGATAGCAAGAAGCAACGCTGCGCACTCGCCGAACACTGGCTGCTTCGTCCATCCAGATTAACGAGCGTAGGTACCCGCTCGGTACGATCCACGGCTGCGATGCGAGGTTTATCGGTTCGGCAAGATCGAGTCGCTAATCGATACTAATGAGCTGCACGCGCTGCGCTTCTATTGCCGGGATTGCTTCCGCGTGAACGGATGATTGGCCGGAGTAGAGCCGAAACAAACTCCGACTGACTGCGCTTCGAAATGGGTTAAGAGCTTTGCGGCGAATAATGCAGCCTGCTTCGTGAACATTGCCCGTGCTTCGGCTACTCTATGGCGAGCTAATGCCCATCGAATTCCATTCGCAATTCGAATAACAACTCGATAGGGACGTGGAGCAAAGTTCTCGATGCCCGAATTTTCGCGACCGATAGGCCCACCCTCGCTTCTCACCAAACTTCCCGCGGAATTTCGCTTAATTACACCGATCGTCCCGGTGCTAAGGACGATCGCGGAGAACCTTTTAACGCGCAATTGAAAGTTGAGAGATCCACTCTGCCGCTTAAGCGAGCTTAAGGCCCGTTCCACACCGACAAGTCGGACGGGTGTGGACGCTCGGGGATGTGATTTTGATCGGGACCGAACCGATAGTGTGGATCTGGCCTAATGCCGCCGAGCTTCGACCACTGTCGAAATTTCTGGTCGATGAATAAGTCCGTTGCCCGTGGTTCGATCAATCGTAGGGATAGGTACTTTCAGTGGCCCCGTAAACAGTCGCGCACCCCGCAGCGCGAGTCGGGTGTAGCTGGACGTGTACGCGATTCGCAGGAAAGGGAGACGTCAGGGATGGGTTTGTCGGTGCTACAGCGGATCGGCTTAACATCGGAGGCGCCGATGTTGACTAACTGGGCTAACAACGTCGCGGCACGGCGTTTGCCACCGGAACGTTTGCCAGTCGGCACGTGGCACGGCCTCTCCGTGGCTGCCTAGTCGATTAGCCGAGCTTACGCTTATTCCCGCCTCGTTTGTTGCTCCTTTCGGCGTTTCGCCTCTCCACGCTTTCCTTCCTTTCTATTTGCTTTAAATTAACTTTCCTCTCAGCCCTAGGATGCCAAGCTCGAGGGCTCTGCTTTCGCCCGACGCTTTCCCCGGCATTCGACGGCCCCGTAACTTCCTCAGCGAACCCTCCCGAGAATGGGATTACAAAGGCGCAAGAAGGAATCGCGAATTTCTTGGAGCGCGCTGCCCGGAGTCGCGACTCGACGCGTGCATATGGGCGTACGCGCTCGGCTTACGTGTGTGCATTACCTTACGCACAAAGTGAATCTCGGATTACCGGTCTCTGGGGCTTGTGGAAACCCTACACCACCAGTCGGTGGTAAAAACAGAGAAGTACCAACGACGTCCGGGGAGAGCAGAGAGAAGCGAGTGGGACGAGGAGAAAAAAAAAAGATAGGGAGCGAGGAAGATCGCGAGTTTGATGGAAGTCTGGCGTGCGCGATTCGTGTTTCGGCAGACGCTCGTCTCATGGATGCGCTGCATTAATGGGACCGTAATAGCCTATTTGTGATCGCTAATAGCCGAAACCCGGCCTCTTCCCTTCTCGTCGCCGTTTTCCCTATGCCGCGCTCTGCTCCCCCGGGAAATCTGGACCGTACCCTGCAAAACGGATCGCCGCTCCTCTCTCGTCAGCCAGCAACGTGTACTTTTCTCCCTGGACCCTTGTAGTGCCACACCAAAGGCTTCGTTTAAACAATCAGCGTAGACAACCGACAGCGGAACATTTGAAACCCATCACTATATTTTTTATAGGGTAAAGGACCCCATTACTGATGCTTTAAGCGTTGACTCTGACATTATCTTGTAGCTGTTGGCGTATACGGTGGAACAGCGATACGAGCTGTAAGCAGAGGACCGTGGCCTGGACACATTTATGGCCCTATGCAGCGCTGGGCCTCTTTGGGGCTTGTCAAGCACCGAGGACCGTGGTTGTCCCAGTCAGTTCTTCTCCGGACGCAGTAGACGCTACTCGCGATCCTTTCCAGTTTACATGAACAGTTTTCTATTACACAGTACCACAAATTTTGACTTTCTTCGGACTTGTAACATTCAATAGCCGTTTCTTATAGGTTTTCGTGCCCTGAAAACGAATCCGCTACCCGCTTGTCGATACCGCTCTTAGTTTTTGAGAAAATCGATTTTTTAAAACAAATGCAAATTTTCAAATTTGAGCATCTTTTGTGTCGAAACGGTAATAGTTATTCGATTGTTCGTTGCGTCAAATTATTCTACGAACCCTCCCGAATACAACGATATAAGTTATTATTGCATTATGAACATGTGAATGTGTTTAAACAACGATCAAAGGGGAAAGGACACCCGAAATGCACTAATTTTTGCAGATATCTTTCAATTTATTTCCAAAACTAAGGGTCTGGGAGAAAATCTGACTACTCCACGCGATGCAGCAGACATTTTCCCTCTGGAAACCATTAACAGAAGTGGTAAAACACCTTTTGTTTTCAATTCAGAAACGAAAGAGTTCGGCAAAACGTGCGGAACCGACAGTGGTTTTAACAAAGAAGAAATTAAGTGCTGTTTTTTGTATCGCATAAATTACGGTTTCAATTGTGTGCTAATTTTTTTTATCATTTCACAAGATGTATGCGTTATTTTAAGTGAAACAGCTTAGAGTGACAGTAATGGGGTAGGTGGCAGTAATTGGATCCTTTACCCTATACTTTTTTTGTAGATACTAGGGTAGATGTCCCATTTACCAGTGTCCCTATTACTGCCGCTTTACTTATTTCACTTAAAAAAAAAACGAAACATATAAAGAATGTACTATAATAATAAGAAGAACAGTCCCAATTTCATGATAAATTCTTTTTTACGCTATTCTTTATACGTTGCGTGTTTATTAAGTAAATTAAATGAAGTGGCAGCAATAGGGACGCTGGCAGTAATTGGGACATTTACCCAATTTCTCAATTCGTCATCGTTTAAAAAATATTATACCACAGGGCTGCGAAGCCCGGTGCTAAAGTCGCTTGCCCGAAGACTGCGAAATTGGGGAGCAAGTATTTCGATGTCGGAGCGGGGCAATTAAAAACTATGTCTCTTCGAGACGATCACGGCTGCTCGTAACTCGTGGCCAACCAGCAGAGCGCCGCTTCAACCAATTGCGCGCTTCCGGCGGGCAAAGGTCACGTACGTGAGCACGGTTAAATTTTCCTTCCGAGGGGGTGATCTCCGTGGGCGTTGCCTGAAAAGTCGTCCACAGAAAGGAAGAGGACGAAAGGCCGGACGAGTCAGACGCGCTTTGTTCGAAGGAAATCTTTCGCGTCCGGCGGAATGCTGCATTGCTCGGACAATGCGGGGTGGAGGAAGCGGAGGACGCGGTAGACGAAGCGGAGGAGCAGGTAGTCGCCGATGGACGACCGGTGCAATCGCCTCTATGGACCGACGCCGGCAGAACCGATCAAAAACTCGTTAGTCCCGGTTCGGCTTCAAGGATAACAAATGTGGGAACGCGGACTGCTCCCTCGGAACACCCACTTCTGCCACCTTTATTCCGCTAGCTCTTCCTGCCCCCGGTGTTACGCGATTTACGGTGGCCGCGCGGACCGGAGCAAGGCGGACCTAAAATAATCGGGATCTCCGCTTCGTCTTCCTTCGCCGGAGGAATACGCCGCGACGGTGACGGAGAGGCTGATAGAAAGGCTGGTAGGCGAACTCGCGATCAGCGGGGTCTCGTTGATCCGCGGCCGGATTACCGATATTTTGACAGAGAATGCGATTCGTGGTAGGCCGGTGACGGTGACGCAGGTGACTCGTCGGGAATCAATTTCTTATTGGCCGATCGGTATCTCGATTCCCGCGAGTATTACACGGCAAAATTACGTGAATGGGCGACGGGATTGAGGCCTCCGCGGGGGCCCCGCTCGGAGATCAGCCATTGTTTGGGAGAAATCGAATTATAAGTGGCCGTCAGTCAACAAGTTCCGCGCGCGTAACTCGATTCCAGGCGAATTTCTCGATACTCTCCCCGTCTCATTGTCCCGTCGATCGATGCCCGGTCGATTGTTTTCGCCCGGCTTTTGTCTGCCGGCCGTGCAGGGCGCGGACGCTCGGAGCGTTGTTGCGCCTGCGATGGTAACCTTTACCCCGTGGCGGGAAGGTTTTCCCGCAGCACCTGCGGGGCACAAAAGTGTGTCCCGACTGTCAATGGTTCCCGTGGGGGCGACCGAGATGACCAGCAAAACTGTCTCGCCGAAGAATAGTCGACGCAACGGCCGTCGAAGTCCACTCGAGAGCGTCTCGGGATCCACCTGAACGTGACTTTTCCCTCGTGGCGATTCTATCTGCACTTACGCGATCAATCACTATCAATGGCGCTCGTTGGCGGGCATAGGCAGCGGGATTTGTCCGTTCACGAGGCGTTCCACGTGGATTCCCCGGGCGCATAATGCGCGTAATAGAGTCGGCCGTGTCGGTGCAGTCGATCGAATTTACATTACGGCCAATGATTCGGTGAATCGAACGGTAGTCCGACGACGAAAGCAATACCGTTCAGATCCCAGATAAAAGATCACGGAGGTGGGTAATCCGCGGCGGGATTAAGAGGAACGCGATCCGCCCGAAGAATTCGATTACCTAATACGAAAACGTCCCTACGCGTGCCATTCGGTATCGATTGGAACGGAGTCGCGCGATAGTTAGCACAGTCACGCGGAGTCTGGAATCGCGTCTCGCGGTGCGCACAGCCGAACGGAAGAATTGGCGACTTTCATAGCTGCCGCGATCGGTACCGATACCCCGTAACCCCGAGACGTGTGTGACCTCGGCGGAGTCGGTCGGCGAGCCGGGTAATTCATTGACTTAGTAACTCGGTGACTTTCACCAGTGATTTACGCGAAAGCTTCATAAGCGGCTTGCCTCAGTTTCAAATTCCGTTCTCTCTCCTCGTCAATGAGCTCTGCCCTACGAGGCCGCGCGCCGGAGGGAGAGAGAGAGAGCGCAGGGGGAACTAATAGTATCCGAAGCAACGGGACGAGAAGAAAGCGAGAAGGAGACGGAACGGGGATGAAGACAGAGAAAGGGAATTGATGGGAGAGCAGGGAAATTGAAAGGAAGGAAAAGGCGACGATAGATGGAGAGAGGGGCGAGGGTGAGCCCGGAGAACGTAGCAAAGGTTATTTGCACCGAGTTGTACTTTTTTCAGTGCTTTTTGTTCGAACGGTTTGTCGAACGGCTCAGCCGGCTGATCTTCGGGATGATGAGCATGAACTACATTCTATATAAAACCCGGGAGTATTTTAAGCCCGGCTCGAATGTGCTTTCGCGGTGTGCCGCGAGACGCCAGGCATCGATCGTTTAACCGGAGCGTGTCGTCCTTTGGCGGGCCGCATCGAGGATTTCGGGAACGAGGCGCTCCTTGGCTCGCGAGCCGATCAAAAACGCCCGAGCGAATTATCCTCGCGGCTGGCGAACGTCCTCCGGGCGGGCACACCTCGCCGCCCGACACCTGCGTTTTTAACAGAAACGAGAGCAGGTACGAGTAATCCCCGGTTGTTAGTTTGTTTGGTACACCGGCGCGTGTAATAATCTTTAAGTGCTGTGTTATACGATAATCGAGGTCGGCGTGGCGAGTGCGCGAGATAACGAAGCCGCGAGCGTTCGCTGGACTCGACTCGCCGCGCCGTCACGGGGCAGGCAAGCGTTATGCGTTGGGATCGAAATAAAAGATAAACCATCCCCCATGCTGTTTCTCGTTTCGCGGAACGGACCGAACAGATAGCTCATCTTCGATGTTGCTCTTCGTGCGGGACAGGGACGTGCGATCGACGACTCCGGGGAGTAGAGCGCACACCGCGCCGTGCAATGGGATACCGTGTCGCGGGAGCCTGCATTGTCCCTGTTAATTCAGCAATTAAACGAATCGGAATCGGTGCTTCTTACTTTAATACCGTGTAACCTCGATCGAACCACCGGCAGTCCGCGCTGTGGACTTTTAGCCCCCAACACGGTCGCGAGCTCTCTTTCGTTATACGCGCGTCTCGCTTCTAGAGTAACAACGACTCTCGGGACGCGAGATTCGTCGCGAAGAGGAGGATGAAAGGAGCGTGGATTTCGCCGGTCGTTAAGCCGGTGTCAAAATACCAGTCCGTAAGGTGCGGCGAGAAAAATGAATGCGTTTAGGTGGTCCAGGCACGCTTGTCACGTGTCGGCGAGTCGCGCGACGAGTCAATTGGTCAATGAGGAAAATTGGCTAAGAGTTTATGAATGGGCCGGCGTGAATAAAGTGGCTGCATGTTAGTATAGGTTTATGGAAGCAAGCCGGTTTTAGCTACGCTAATAGCATAGTAATGCTGGCTGATCTTTTCGAAATCCTGTAAGAGCATTAACCGCTCGCACGTGAGCAAGTTAAATTGCTATGTTGTGGGTATACCGCCCGGCTATGCAGCTATCACCTGGCTACAGGGCGCAGCGAAAGGAGGAGAGCGTCGCGGCCGAGTGTCAACGTCGCCGGGGGAAAAAGCAAACCGACAGGCGTCGAATGCCTGATTCCCTCTTCTACTCCAACGAGATTAATCGGGAACAGTTAGACGGGTCGAAGCTCGACGATTCCACGTCTATCGCCCTTTAGGAAGTCTCCCATTCGATGGAGGACCATCGAACGCATTAGCCTCTCGAACTGTTACACTTAGACGGAAGGAGAGGCAGTGTTACCTACTCCAAATCGCGTCGTATCTGCTACGAAATCTCTAGATCATCGATAATAGAGTTGATAAAGCTCGCGTGGGCGAAAGATGACGGTTGACGGACCGATCGCGACCAGAGACGGTGGATAGCAGCCGCGACCGTCCATTTTCTTCTAAGTTCTAATCTATTCGCGCGTCTTCGGAGAATGTTTAGACGCGAGCAATGGAAAACCACGCGCAGAGAGAGAGAGCGAGAGGGAGAGAAGGACAGGAGCGAAAGCACGACAGGGGTCGGAGGGATGAAGAGAGAAGGTGCGGGCTGGAATATATTTTTAGAGACGGACTGTACGTAACGTGGTGGTGAGCAAGCGTTGCCATCGCGGCTGGTTAGGTCGGTTAGGTTGGTTCGCTTTGGGCCACGGCAATTGGTTCCCCGCCACGTCGCAGCAGCCCCGATGCCACGGCCCTGGCCACGCCAACTTTCCATCGGCAGACGCGGTTCGTCGTCACCCACGACTCCGTCTCTTTCCCTTCCCCGCCGGTGGTACTTCCGCTCGTGTCTGGTCGCCGCTTCTCTCTTTCCCGCCCACCCTGCGCTCCCTCTCTCTCTCCGCGCAAACGCGACAGGGGCTGGCTGTCCCGCTCCGACCAGGTGAGCCCTGGTCCCGCTCTCTCCCTTCATCCCCCGTTTGTCCGTCCTTCCCACGGGGGAATCGCCTACCCCCGACCCGTCTCGCACCCCATCCCTTCCACGCGCCCGATTCCTACCCTCGGCCCTCCCCACGGCCGGCTCGCGGTCCGGTCTCCCGCGGCGAGAGCCGAGCGAGCGAGCAAGCGCCCCCCTCGCGCATAACCCCTCGGCCAAGAGAGCGATCCGTAACAACTAAAGTTCTCGTGAAAAGTTGAGCTGGGCTCTCCTACGCCCTCCTGCTATAATAGCCTAGCCGCGCGCTCGCTGCTCTCTCTACCTACCGTCTATCCCTGTCCATCTGTCCCGGGTCTGTCCCACATCCCGCACACGGAACACAGCCGACAACCGAGAGCGCGAGGGAGACCGAGACAGGGAGAGGGAGAGAGGGAGACAGACCTACGGACGGAAACAGAGGTGACCCGCGGAGGAACAGGAGAGAGAGAGAGAGAGAGGGAGAGAGGGGGGAGAGAGAGAGGGTGAGAGTGATAGTGAGAGTGAGAGTGAGAGGGGGAGTGAGAGTCAGGGGGAGAGAGAGGGAGAGAGAGAGAGACGCGGTCGGATTAGGGAATAGAATAGTCATTATCGGTCTACATATCCGTGATATACTCTATCGGGCTCGTCCGAAGGTAGTGCGAAACGTCGCGGCAGTAGCGACGAGCGTGTGTGCCGCGCGACCAACCTAACCGGATACCTAACCTTCGCTTTCGTCCCTGTCGAACGTCACCGGCACACCACCGCGCCGAGCCGATCTTCCGTCCGTCAGCCAGACTCCAACGCGAGGATTACCCGTTTCGAGACGAGCAACACCGTCGACGACGATTCCTCTGGGCCGCGGGTGAGTATCTTGTTTCTATCTTGGTTCCGCGGAGCGCAACCTCCAGTCGCGCTCCAACCGTCCGAACGGTGCGCGTGATACTCTGGTTACGCGAGTGCATTCTGTGACCGTAACGTCGTCCACGGAACAGGGCAGATATCCCGGCTGGTGCGAAGTGTCGTGATTTGTTTACGGTACCGCGTCGGGGACCACCGCGCCTCCCGCGTCGATGACAGTCGCCGAAACGGGCGCCGAGCTTCCCGAGCGAGTCTCTCCGCGGAGTTCCGTTGCCCCTGCGAAACGCCAGAATCGCAAGGGCTTTCGGTGTGATTGGTGTCTCGTAACAGCGCTGGACAAGAATCGCCAGCGACGCGTCTATCGATCGGATGTTTACTCGTTTCGTAACAGTGACTGGGCTTCCCTTACCAAGTACCGCATCGGAATCTCGAGCTCTGCAAGCCGTAAGTTGCCGTTCTTCACACGCGAAAACTGAGTTCTCCGGCTGTAATTCACTGTCTAGGGCAGGAGTGCGCCGCGACTAGCGCAGTAATCGCGTAACAGCTGTCGCGGAAGAATTAGAGTCTCTCTGCATGTCGCTCTTAAAATCTGACGTCAAGCGGAGGCACGTTCGCAGCGGCGATTTTATAGACGCGAGCCATCCCGTATGATTACTTTTCGCGGTGAGTGAAAAAAAAAAAAGATTCGGACACACGTAGAGGGGGAGAGGGTAAAGCCCGAGCAACCGAACAACCGAATTCGGACGCTGCGGTGCGCGAAAACCTCGGAAATGCCGGCATTTAATCGACGAGGCGTACGCGGCAGCTTTCATCCGACCAAAGAGAGAATGTATAAATTTCAGCGCGGGAACGCGCACCGCGCCCGCCGTGGTCCCCGCGAGGCAATTTTTTTCCACCCCGCGAGTACGGAAAAAGCCTGTCGAATTACAGTCGTTCGGAAATAGCCACACGGCTTTCTCCCTTTCAAGCCTTCCCGCGAGAAATCCTTGTTCCCCGGAAAGTTCAGCCTCGTCGCGTTCCATCGGCATCCCGTATTTTCGCCTGTTTCTCCCTCGGAAACGACCCGAGCAGGGAACCGTCGCGACCTACCAAGGGGCGAAAGCATTTACGGCTATTAACTCTCCTGCAGCGAATAACACTCCGGCCGAGGAGAAAACGATTTAATCCGACGCACCGTCTCGGCGCAAGCGTCGATGCACGTTTCGGTAATCGCGACCGGCACCGGGAGCTTTTCACCGAGCCACTGCCGAACGCTCGTTGCCGTTCGGAAGCTAAATAACCGCCGCGACTCTCCCGGAGAAACTTTAATCCGCTCATATTTCTTCTCGCATCACCGTTTTATCGAGCGATTCATAAACTCCGTCTACCCGACAAAAACTGCCGCCGAGCACCCATTCAGCTGCAGGGGATGCTCGAAATCGCTGATCCCAGCCGAACAACGGCGATAGCCGGTAACAACGGTAACAACGACAGCAGATAACAGCGCGGTAGATCGTCTCGCGGTGAGTCGCGATGCGGCCAGCGTTCTTCTCGTCGGCGAACTTTAGCGGCACGGTCACGAATGTCGATTGAAATCTCGCGCGGACGTGGCGCATCGTTCGCGGCTGCGATCCCAAGGCACGGATTCCGCCCGAAAACGTTCGAGCGTGGCAGCGTACCGAGAGAGTTGGCCAGCAGGATTTCCACGGAAATAATCTGCTTACGGTAATCTTCTTGGCTTGCCTCCCTCCCGGTTAAGGTCCGCCTTCCACGAGGAGGACCTTCGTCTCCTCGTCGTGTATACGCGCCAGAGCGTCCTTCCCTGCACCGGAGAACGTTTCGAATCCTAGTCGGTGCCGGGTTTTCGTACGTTTCGCGGAAACTCTACCGTTCCTGTGCCGATCCGAGGCTACGGCGTCGCAGCTACTTGACACGGTACGCGGAGAAATGGTGTCTGAACGGAGAAGAACCGTGGTCCGTGGACCGAGGAAGCGGCAGGTTCTTAAGGAGTGCTGCTCGGGGAAGCGAGTCTCGATAGGATTGTTCGGCCATTCGAGGATCCTACAGCGATCTTATCGCGTGCGAGCGGTTACAAGATGGCCAATGACTTCAGGGAAAACGGCCGCAAGGACCAGGTCACCGCGAGACCGTGAACGTCTATTTAAACGCACGAAACCTCCTCGAAATTGGCTCGGAGGAATCAGTGAGCTTCGCCGATCGTGAGGACGGTGCTGGGGGGAAGGGAGAGAACGAAGGTAGAAGAAGAAAAGGAGAGGCTGATCCCCGTGGAGAGGAGGGTACTGCAACCCCATTGGAATCTTTTTTTCTTCCATCGAGGAATAAAAACTAACTACCCGGCTGAGTGAAAACGGCCCCGAAGATGGGTGTATACACGTACATAGATACCCACGTATAGCCCCATGGCATTTCCACGGGAATTAAGTTTTACGCTCAATGAACGCACAACAAGGGGGTCCTTCGGGCTAAATTGCATTGAATGCGACTCGGCGAAGGAACGTTTCCTCCTGGCTACGCGGATGCCACCTCTTAGCGGGGGTATTCAAGTACGATCGCGCTGTGGAAGACGCTGGCGGGCAGGTTTTGTTCCGTGGAAAAGCCCACCCTCGACTTTCGAGCACCGGCTCGCGACCTTCTTCCATGAGGATGACGATTCGTGGAAGCGTAACGTGGCTGCTCGACGGAACGGCAGCCCTGCTCGTCGGTTGGACGCCTCCAGACACCGTGGCCATCGTCGTTTTGGGCGATCGAACGGAGAAGACACCGCGTCGTCTCGCAATAACGATCGCGGCCAGGAAATAATGGGTAGTTGAAATGCATATTTGGTAAAATCGGTTAATGCCCGGTAAGTACCTAGCTGCTGGCTTTTCCGTGGTGCTACCGGCGCGCGGCGCTCTCCTCTTCACGCACAGACTGCACGATGTACGGTGCACATCCATTGTGGACGCCGGGGCAGCGAGAGAGTGCTCTTCGGGAACAATGCGGTTGTGTGCAAACACTCCTGGAAACAATGCGGACGGAACTTAACTTTCCGCGATAGCTCCGCCAGAGTCGCTGCTCCTGTACCACCGAATATAACTCCGGCGCAAATTCTGCCCGCAGACTCCACGGTTGTATTTCTTCGCTCGGCCGCACCAGGGTGCCTCGATATTAAAATATCGTCAATAACCCCCCTCGCTTCGTTTCAGTCGAGCTCCTAGAAAGTACCTATCTACTATTAATAATAATAATAATTTTATTAACAGAAGCCCTTTGAAACATAAGTGAGAATTTAACAAAAATAAGGCGAGCACAACGAAGCGAACATAAGTAGGTACCTACTATTGTATAGAGGACGCCAGATCGCAGAAAAATAGCATTAGTCAGCAGTTGACGATATTAAAGATAGATTGTTTAAACGAGTTAAACGAGCAGTGAAAACGGTCCACTCCACTGGAATACTTATTAACACAAGTGGCAATACGATTAATGGCATTGAATTTACTCAACACTGTACGAGGTTCGTTGTAGAGTAGGGATGTTCGTCTAATATTCCTAACAGGTGCGTACAATTTAATATGTTAGGTCCTACATAGCTTCAGAGCAAAGCTGGAATGTTTGCGCGAACATACGGACGATCTTGGCCAATTCTTTGGCCTTCGAGAATACCTGCACGGTGTAGTATTTTCGTGATCGCGACGACATGGGAATTAGCTGCTCGTTAAAGGGGCGAACGTTATCTGGTCGCGGAGGACTCCGCTTGGCGTGACAGCGGAGCCAAAAATTAGACGCACGTGGCAGTGGGTGGTCTATTCGATTCGCAGATACGATCCGGCGGATGTTGGCGCGGCGCGTTCTTAAGCGTGGGCGAGAACAACCCCTCGAGACGCGCGTAGGTACACATGGTACGCAATAATGGGGATTTAACAGTCATTAGGGACAGCGCGCCGGTATATACGTATGTACGTCGATTGGTAACACAAAGTGTTTGCAGTAGGGCCGGACTGACGAAGGGCGAGGGTGGGGGTGGCTGGTTGCAGCGGGAGATCGATTCATCGGGGGTGGAAAAGGCAGACTCTCCTGTCTTTCTCCGACTACTCGCAAGTTCCCTCGCCCTCTCCGCGCCACAGCAGGGTCGTAGACTACTCGAGGGCACTCGAGGGCACTCGAGGGCCAATCGAGTGGCGACTTGGGCATTTTGTCCACACTTGGCCGCCTGTAACAAGTGCATTGTCCTGTGCGCCGAACTGCACAAAGATAAAGAGACTTCTGGCTACCGCGACCAGCGAGGACACTCCAGCGCCCCCTCGCCCCTCGGACAGTCCGATCTCGCGGCGGCCTTTTAATATCGCGGCAGTGCAAATAAAAGTGCGGCAGCTACGGTAATAGAGTTATCGATGGGACCGCGATTTCTGTTCACCGAGGTGGAAACCGTTCCGTGGCCACTACGTCGGACGTTGCCCTCCCGTTGGTGAATTAAACCTGTGCGGTTGACGGTGGGCTGGCGACACGGGCACGAAAACCGCAGCTACCAACGGCAAAGAGGATCGCGGGAGAAATCGACGCGGCGATTATTATTGCCGTTCCAGTGATTGTTTGCGCGTTCCTCAGCCGCGGGCCACCGCGCCGCGCCGGCTGGCATGTAACGAGTGCTTTGTGGCTAGTGTAAAGCGCCGAACTGCACAAAGGTAGAGAGATTCGCGCCTGACTTACTTCACGAGGACCCTCGAGAGTCAGCCGCCCTTTCTTCGCTGGCCTTCTTTTCATAGCCAGCCAAATTTTAATATAGCTGGCCGGGGAGGGGGCGTCACGGGGAAGCTCGCGCTTTATGGATTCTCTTTCATCCGGCTGAAACTTCATTTCGGTGGAACGATCTCCAGCGAGCGATGTAATTAAACGGTGAAATCATTGCGTCCGTATTGTTTCGACTTGCGCCCCCCAGTTTGTCACTAACTGCGCGCGTGTCCCTTTCTATCACCCTGCATTCCGATTGATAGAAAGGAAGCGCGGTTTTAATCGAGCCGGGCTTCGAAATTGCGGGAAGCTGGACCGGAATTCAGTGGTTTCAACAGTTCTGCCGTCGGATGACAGTGTTCCGCGCGGCGAACCGTGCTCGGCAATCGACTCGGAAACATTGAAGAACATTGGCCAACGAGCGCAGCGGGGCACGATACACTGCGGAAGTCGAGTGGCAGTCGAGAGTCGACGTGGGTGTTTCATCCATATTTGCGCGAAGGAACTTTTGCTCGAGTAATCGCACGAGTACCCCGAAGAGCGCTCTTCACGTGGCGTCGTTCCTTTCATACGCGACTCGCGGCTGCGGTGCAACGCGGCCACCGAAACGGGAACAATGCTTTATTAAAGCGGGTTTATCGATGCGAAATTTCATTTCGAGCAAGTGCACCATTGAAACGCGATCTACGGTGCACCGCGAAATTGCCACCGAAGACGGAGATTCGCCCTGCGAGTAGCTACCCTCTCCAGCTCGTGAACGCGTATTCCAAGCAGCGTCCTCCTCGAGCTGTTTCTCCAACCGCGAGTCATTTCCAAGACACTCGGCCGCCTTCTGTCGTCATCCGATTGTTTTTCGCGCCGCACATGTTAATTAGCAGCCGATTAGCTCCTCCTAATCCGAAACATGTGCGAGGCGGCGACCCTCCCCCGCCCCGCAACGCCGGGGAACAATACTTCGCGGACTGACGGCGTCGCAGATGTGGAACGCCCGGCGTAGACGTAACAAACGGGAAGGCAAATAAATTAATAAGCCTGGGGAGAGAAGGAGGTGCGAGATCGAAAGCCGGGCGGAACGAGGACGATAGACCGACGTTCTTGACTTTGTAATCGGAGAGGATAAAACGCGGCTTAAGCAGCGGATAAACGTGGAGCGGAAAGGCTGCGACGCGTACCCCGAAGTCGTCGCCAGGGTCGCCTCTTCCTCGACGCGCTTCTCGGTTTTCGAGAGCAACACGCGTTTTCGGAATTAGGCTCCGCGTCCGTCCTGGCCAATCGGGGGAGAGGGTGGTGTCGGAAAGTGTCGGGGTCGTGTTGCATCTTCCGCGGATTATCCTACCCAGCCAGCTGCCAACCGCGTCACTCTTATTTCCACCTTCAGCGATCGCTTTCGATATTTCGACTTCCGTTTCGAGGCGGGCTTCTCAGCTGGAGTCGTTTTTGAATGTCCGTTCGCGAAATTGCGAAAGAGTCGGCGCTAAACATCGTCTACCAGTGACAACTGAGCGTGAGACATTACGCTCGTCACGCTCGTCGACAATAGTGTCGAGCAATTTGCATCGATTGTTACGGACGCCCACTCGGGCTCGAGCGTGGCGAGCTAGCGGACAATGAGCGTCGCGGGGAAATTGAACTGAATCTTTGAATTTGTATTTCAGAAACAGTGGGTGATTCGGCGGAGCAGAGGAGGTCCGTGTCGAGAGGCCGCGGCGGCGCGGGGGGGTGGTCGTGGTGGGGGCCGAGGGGGTGGTGATGTGGCCGAACAGCCTCGGCGGTACTTCCGGCTGCAGCGGAGGCGCCGGCGCCACCGATCTCGGGGGCCTCACCGCCTCCACCACCTCAGGCTCCGAGCTGTTCGGGCCTGCCGCCTTCGGAGCGTCGGCGGCCGGGCCCTATGGCGCCCTGAAAACCAACCCTTACGTCAGTGCCCTCGGCATGCCGCCGATCGAAGCTCTCCACTCGACTATCGGCTACCCCGGTTGTACTCCCGCCGGTGAGTCCTACTACTGTGAGTGCTCCTTATCATATACTACTTATAGACGTCGATTTTACATCGCCGAGCGAGCGTACACCCTTGCAAAGAGTGACACCAAAAATAGCCTCTTCTTGGGCCCACGATTTTGGAACTGAATTTTATGCGAAACGACACCTTACGATGAGACATCGATCATACGAAATTTGCAAGTTGAGCTGACAATTAGTTTCTGAGATATGGAAGGTTAAAGAATAATGGAAGATAATTTAAACAATTATTCCCAGGGGTTTTGCTGACTGCTAACAACAAATTTGAACTTAGATTTTCAAAATTCACAAAAATAAAAATAAAAATCGTGAAATATAAATGACTGAGTAGTGGGTGCTTTTTTTAATATCGTTCGTCATATTGAATAGGCCATTGTGAGTTTTGCTGACAACTCACAATGAATTTGAACTTAGATTTTCAAAATTCACAATGGCCGATTCAATATGGTGGACGATATATTAAAAAAATACATACACTACACAGACAATTATATTTCTTGATTTTGATTTTTTTCGCGAATTTTGAAAATCTCGGTTCAAATTCGTTGTTAGCAGTCAGCAAAACCCCTGGAAATAATTGTTTAAATTATCGGACTGACATAGAACCTTAACCTTCCATATCTCAGAAACTAATTGTCATCTCAACTGTAAAATTTGTTGTGTTCGATGTCTCATCATAAGGTATCATTTCGCGAAAAATTCATTAGCAAAATCGTGGGCCCAAAAAGAGGCTAAAAAAGGCTTCATTTTTGGGTGACTCTTTGACGGAACACCTGCACGAGTCTCCTTTCACGTTCTCTTAAAAGGTAACCCGAGGAAACAGCGAAGGGAACGAACGACGTTCACCCGTGCGCAGCTGGATGTTCTCGAGGGACTGTTCTCCAAGACCAAGTACCCCGACATCTTCGCGAGGGAGGAAGTGGCGATGAAGATCAACCTCCCGGAGTCCAGAGTGCAGGTATGCCCAGGCAGTTTTCGCGCGGACGCAAGGTCGTCGGTTTCGTCGCGCGACGAAACGACGGGGGTGCCCGGTTCGGTGTCTCGTTACCTAGGGGTAGCAGTGACGGCATGCAGACGCAGTACGTAGACAGCATCGATTTACCGGACGCTCGTGTTTCCTGGACAGTGGGTGTTAACCGAGTTAGCAGTTCACCCCGTGTCGCTCGTATCGTTTCTTCGTTGAAAAGCCCGACCGCGTTCCTACGCACGGAACGAAGAAAAAACCCATCGAATCGTCTCGGTGGCTTTGTAGGATTCAGAAGGCAAATTGCCGTGACGGAGATCGTTCGTTCGTGGAATCGCTGACTACTGACGGCGTCACGAACGACTCCGTGTCGTCCGAATCGACTTTCGAAGCCGACAGGGTCCGAAAACGTGTCCGCGCATATTCCACCCTCATCAGCGACGGAAAGGGCGCACCGTGTCTGCAATTGCGGGCCAGCGCACCTGGTCCCAGCCCCGCAAATGAATTGAATGGGTCCAACCGGGCCCATAGTCTTCGGCACGTTCGTCGCCGACTGCAAAACCGGGCCCGTTCCTCACGGCTCGTGTTTTCTGACCCCCACGCGGCTTTTCAGTCTGGCCCACCCGTTTCACGCGATTCCCTTGCATTCTATACTCACAATCGCTTAATCGAACATGCGATTCTCCTTTTTCCGGTACATTTTGCAATTGGAAAATATAGCTGTTCGATAGTGCAGCGAGAAGCGCGGTGTGTTTCGCCTAACACCAAGGCCCGATTCGCAATTGATGAAAACCGTCGGCGACGTACAGCGGCAAGTTAAAACTGGGAGAATTCGTATAGAGGACCTAGAAACATACACCGGGAGGAGCAGCTTCAGTGGAAGAACGCGGGCCGCTCGTGTCGTTCCCCAGAAAATCCGTAGAAACCCAAGCTCACCTCTCCGCCTCTAACATTGATCGCGCAGGGCTTCTCTAGGTTCCTCTCTTTCTCTCCTCCGTCTCTCCCTCTCCCCCATTCCCTCGTCTTGCCTCTCTCGCCCTCCTCTAGCCATCTCTCCCTCGCCTCTTTATTCTCCGTCTTCGTTCTTCCAGCCGTTTCGTTCCCTCTTGTCCTCCTCTCGAGGTCGTTCTCGCGTTCTGGATATCTAGGAGGGCGAACGGTGGATCGAAGGACGAGCCGAGTCTGTTGGATACACCTCGCGCAAATCCAGGGCTGACCGACGATTCTTGCGAAATCTTTGTATTTTCTGTTGGATAACGTGGCCGCGCTTAGGCGTGAACAAACTTCGAGGAAAGGGTTCAGGAATTCGGCAAGGCTAGCCTTTTATTCTTAATAGAGCGTCCGCGTCGACTGTCCCGCAGATAAGGCTGCGTTAACGAACGTGTCTGAAAACAGGCTGAATCGAAAATGTCAGCAGGCATCAAAGCCGCGGGAACTATTTCCCTCCGGGTAGTTTGGTCCCGCGTCTGTCGACCGCTTAGTTCGATTTTCGCGATTACGTTGCATTGACGACGGCACCGGGCACGAATGCGGCGCACACACGTGCAAGTTTCCGCTCGCGTTACCGAACCGGCTTCATTGGTAATTGATAGTTGCGCCGGTGCCGCATTCCCTTATAATTGGCTATTACGCCAGCTTTATGAAAGCTCTGTACGTCGGTACAGAGGTCCCATGCTCGTTTCCTACCGGGCTCGAGGCTCGTTGCGATTCAACGGCGAAAATATAGGTTACAAGCGCCATTGAATTGCGTATAAAAAACGCGGATCGCGCGAGCAACCACTGCGTTTCATTCTTTCTCTCATTGTGCAGCGACGTGATTTTAACAGAATCCTTATGGGCGCTCCGAATCACGTGTGTCCGCAGGTGTGGTTCAAGAACCGGCGAGCCAAGTGCAGGCAGCAGCAGAAGCAGCAGCAGCAGCAGCAGGACAAAGCTCCGAGGTCGAAGAAACCACCGGGGAACCCGACCAACAATCCACCCTCCGGAAAAAGTCCTTCGATTGGTACCACGGCCACGCCTGCCGCCGCGGTGCCTGCCACAACACCCCTGTAAATATCAATTACACTAATATCCACCTAATAGCTGCTGCGGAGCTCGCGTTACAAGCCGTCGTTTCACCCCCACAGCACCTACTTAAACCTTTTATCTTCTAATCGAGCAACGGAGCAAGTGCACCTTACCAAATTGACCCGTCAGGTGTAAATGCAATAATCGTTGAACTCTAGATAACAGGCGACTGTTAATTGCACCAGTTATCAGCGTGCGAGATCCATGCTTGACAGTTGCAACTTATGTGAACAGGAGCGGGGGCACAGGTGGTTCGGCGGCCAGCTCTCCGGTTCTCTTGAGGGATTCTCCTCAGTACAAACCACCGGGAAGCGCGACCAGTTTACTCCTGACGGCCAGTACAACCCCGCCGAGTGTAAGTTATCGACCAACCGCGCGCTCCCCACCCCGGAACCCTTATCCCCTGTAGGTAAACTCTCAGGGAACGTTTCTGGGCTTTTGCAGCTGGGGGGAACGGTGTACAGCAGCAGCGGCAGTAGCAGTAGTATCTGGAGTCCGGCTGTTACGGAGAGCGGGGGTGGATTCCCCGGTGATCACCAGAGGCTAGCGTGGACTACAACCGCTTCCCAGCAGCAGTGCTATCAAAATTATTCGTCTTATTACACGAACATGGACTACCTCTCGCCAGCCACGCATCAGTTGAACGTTGTGGTAAACACGGGCCCAATCAGGGGCGCCAAGTTTTTTCTTAAGGGGGAAACAGTGTAACGGTCTGAAAAGTAAGGATATTGTAGGGATTTTTTTTCAATCAAACAACGCAAGTAAATCAATGATATTGCTTAGTATAGTTAATATGTATATATCGAAGGTAGAGGAAAAAATGTTCAAGCGAATTCATGAATCCGCTTCGGGTATACTCTTCGTCAAAATGTGCGCTGCGGTAAAATCGTCCCTGTGACGTTGACAAAGGATTAAAAATGCACTAAAAACTAAAGAAATAATTCTTTTCTTGTGCTATAATTTTCATGGTGTTAATATCACTTTAAATAATTCATGTGCATCCAGAAGTTGAAGTATCGGTTGGCAGGGGGAAATTATCAACTACAGTTTGTCATTTTTATGTCACATTACAAAATGTATCCCGCGATTAAAATATTTCGATTCGTTAATGCGATTGAAAACTTTCTAACGACAAATTCATTTCGACGTTTGCTTCTGTATTAAAGGGATGCATATCCTGTTATGAAATATCGTGCCCCACGATTTTATTTAAAGTGATATTATCACCATCAAAATTGTAATACAACAGAATTATTTCTTTAGTTTTCAGTGCAACTTTTAATAAAATCGTTTAACATAATATCATTTAATAAAAATATTTGGAAATAAGAAGCTTATGCCAATTACAGGACTTACAGAAAAGTCAATATTGTAAAAGATAACAAAAGGGGAGCCACTGAAAAAAATCGTATTTTAGGGAAAATGTTGATAAAAAAATATAGGATGGGCCGTTAATTGCAAAAACCTGTCAGCACCATTGAAAATGCAATTCTGTGAAAGACGCGTTTGAAGTGCCACTCGGTTCGCTCGCGCGCTTTACACCGCTTCACGGGAAATACTATATCTTCGTCAATTTTACGAATTTCATCATAAAATTTGGGGAGATCATTCCTGAAACGCATACCTTTCAGAAAATGTAAAGAAATCCGATTTTTCCGATTTCTTACAGTGTTTTCCCTCCCTAATCAAACGAGAAACTTCCCACGATTTAATCACTGACGAACGTTGCTCGTTTTGTCTGCAGGACGGCGGAGGCAGCGGCTTGGACAATACATGGAGCAAAACGAGGGACGAGAGCGTCTCGTCTTGGTTCTACAACAGCGCCGGCTGGGCCGATCGAAAGTGAACGACAGAGTCGCGCATTCCTGCAAACGGCTACGATACATATCATCGACAATAGCTAAACGGACTCTGTACGTCGCACGCGGCCAAAGACAGTCCATTTCACCTTAGACATATCGTTAATCGCGATCGCCAGGCACTGGCCCAGTTCGGCGTGACTCGCGAGTGCCATATCAGTTTTCTTTCGTTTCGTAGCACCACGTAGCCGAACCTTAATCGATGTATTCGTTTCGTGCGAACGCCCGACACTCGTCGGCGAAGCAGCTTGTAATAGAAGTTCCAGCGATCCCTTCAATGTTCACTTTTCAAATGACCGTTCTCCGAATCCCAATTTATCCCAACGCGCGAGCTTCCGAACGGCGCGGAAAGCCCGCTCGACGGAACTTGACTCGTTCAACTCGCTATCCTTGGTTCTTTGAAATGTGCAATTCCCTATCTTCGATAAATCGATCCACTGTTGCGACGCTAGTCATCTAAATAATGATCAGGAGAATAGGGGGTAGTAGAGCAGTCGCGCGTGTAATCCGCGTTGCTTTGCCTCGCCGAAGTCAGTGTTGTGTGTGATACCGTTCGTGTGCGAGAATGTTTGATTTTCCGGCGAGCGTTTGTCGTTAAGCGAGTCACGAATGTTGTAACTGTGCGACTGCGGCGAAATGACCGTTCGCCAAAGTGGCACGATCTCCCAGCTAGGGCAAGGACTCTGATGTATATAATATAAATAGATCTGCGCCGTTGAAAAGAATCGAAGTAGTTAGCCGGAATTATCCAGGAAAGATCAAGGGAAAACAATAGATCCTCCGTTACCTTCGTTAAGGACTCTTCGGTAAGAATTGTGTACATGCATGTGTGTGTATGCGCGCGCGGCATATACTGTGTACATAAACGATGATAATACAGGAGGACAGGCTGATCGTCTATGTAAATATGTACCATTTTCACGCGGCGGAATTCAGAATCGCCAGGACGCTCAGAGGACATTACTATGCAGTTGAAAGTTGTTATTTTCGTGTCTGCACCCGCGTCACGGATTTTATCTCGGCAGCCGTTTCTCTCGGTCTTTGGACCAGGGGCGAAGACGGAATTCTGGTTCGTTGTAAATATACGATTAACAGTCGATTTTTCCGGTCGCAGCAGATGGCGGATCATCTGGGAAATGAGATGAGAAACTTTTGGCAAACTTTATTTCGCACCTCGTCTCTCCTCCTGGCTCTAATCGCCGAGAGCGTTGCCATATACATATACGATCACGTTCGAAGATAAGACTTTTTAATCCCTTTCCTCGTTTCGACTCAGATCCCGCCCCACTCCGCCCGTAGGCTCCTCTCTTCCTCCGCTAATTGCTTGGGAATCAGGAATTTCGCATCAAAGACTGTACATTTGTATTGAATTATCCAGGGAGTTCGACTAGTGAACTACACTCGCGAAACTGTACATAGAGAAAATATACGTAGATGCTTGAGACGGAGCAATGGTCGGATCTTACGTACCACTCTCTTCTCGCGCTAACGATCGGCCCTCCCTTTGGAACAGCCACTCTCCATTTGCAAACGTAATCGCCGTCGACGCGGCATAGATAATAGGCAAGGTAAAAAGAGAAGTAAGCATCGATATGTAAAGTGAAAGAACTATATAGTAAATGTAGGGATGTAAGTAACATGACTGTTTAGATTGTTATTATAAATACTATTGATAACGATACGCCTATCGAGGAAGAGAACAACGACATACGTGTCATAAGCTGTATGAAATAATATATCGAATTTGAATTGTAACAGCGTTGCCGTTAATTCCTGCGAACGTTACAGATACCACGGTCCGTTTTAAACGAAGAAGAACTTGGCGCGTCTCTGCTTCGAATTCAAACGTCTTCAAATATCCCGCGCTTCTCCCCAGACAACAACCAATACCGGCCCTGACGGTAACTTGTTTCCGCAGCCAGACGAGGCTGACATCCAGCGGCGGTATTCCGCTCGAATCGAGCGGCCGTGAACCCTTGGAGTAGGGGTCGCCCTGGCTCGGCGTGGGTTAGCGGCCCTCAGTATCGCGCGTCGTCCCGTGGTGTTCGGTCTGTTCCGAGTTTGGTTTCGCGCAGTGTGCTCGCTGGTTCGTTCGCTCGTTGGCAAGCTTGAGACGGAAAAAGGGAATAGAATGACAGCGACGTGAGGGTTCTGGGGAACAGGACCGTCTACCTCGTCTCAGTTGCTGCCCGTGTGACTTCCGTGCCGCGTGCCTCCGTTCGGACGGCCGAAATGATGGGGCGCCTCGACGTAGCTACGCTTCTGCTCTGCCTCCGTGAGTATCATGCAAGCTCGATTCTTTTATCCCCCGTGACCCCTCGATCCACTCCATCCCCCGATCACGGCAATGAATCACGAAAGGGGTGAAAGAAACGGGGCAGCGGAGACGGAGTCGGTAACGGTATCGTTTTTCGCCGGAGCCCGGCTTTCTCAGCGAATCCCTGCGCTCCGTTTCTTTCTCCTCCCGCCGGCTACGCTGTAATTATGGTTAATTGGGCCTGACCGCCGCCGCTGCCAGACAAACGGCCGCTTTGTGCGAATCGCCAGCTACTTCCTGGATCTGTTTTTAAGGGGAGGTGGGCTGCGCTCCGACGCGGAAATGTATGTTTATCTCGCAGGACCTTTGGATATTTAACTACCTTTCGATCACCCACTGCTTTACCTATCCACTTGCTAAGACACCAGATATTATTCGAGCCGCGTTTATTTGCCGGGAAGAGCAGATGGGGGGTTGATTTTCACTAAGAGAATCCTCGACTCTGCGGCTGCTGTACATCGATCGAATCGGTGACGGAAGTATCGGATATTCCCGGCAAAGTCGCATCGACGGCCCTTTAACGCGACCGCCCGATCCGGCGGGTCGTCCCGAAAAGCTGCTCGGGGCCCCAATTTGCAGTCGGCAGGTCGAATCGGCCGTGCCGATCTCTCACGTGCACCGCCGCGAAATTCAGCTCCGGCACCGGTCACTTTGATACTTGCCTGCGAGTGTATTGGACATATTGGCCGGGTGGATGCTGGGCCACGGCCTCTCTTCATCGCCCATGATGCCGGCCGGTTACCCGCTGCTCTCTCTCTCTCTCTCTCCCTCCCCTTCTCCCTCTCTCTCTCTCCCTCGGAGAACCGGTTCGATAGCCATGCACACCTACAAAGCGAATATACGCAGACTCGGCGGAAAAGGGGGGCCATATTACGTATCCACCTACCTAATATCGACGGTAAGGTCGTATACGTGCGGCGGCTGCACGTGTAATTAGTAGCGATGCTCGCGATCTCGAATCGCCTCGGCCTCCGGGCCCTCGGACCTCCTCGCGGAGCGGTCTGATATTTAAAAAATGCGAAACCGACGAGGCGAGCTATCGCGGGCACAGCTCGCGTGAGATTTATCCTCCAGCTCGCAGGGAACGCGCGTAGTCCTCGGTCGCAGATTAAATCTCGAATGGATGGGCGCTGGTAATCAACTTGTAACGCTTCTCTTGTACCTACGCACCGCGCGTATCTGGATCAACGAGAGCGAGCCGATCGATTTCGAGTCTTCGGGGCGCATATTTTTACGAGACTTTCCCTGGCCATACGTAAGTGACGATCCGGAAAAGTTCGGATCGGTAGCGGGGACAGTCTCGAATCCTGGTAATGCGTGTTTAAAGCTGACAAGCCGTTCAGCAGATCCTTAGATCCTCGCCAGTTGGCGGCGGGGCCATTTCTCGCACGAATATAGGTACACTTAAGGGGTTATACCTAGTCAGGCGGCCGAAAAGAGGCGAATATTTGTGAATTTTTTTTGGAGAAGCGGAAGCGTATAGTTTTACAGAACTTTTTGCGTTTAAAAGAGCAACATTTAAAGAACATTTGGTAATTTTTTCGTAGAAAAATATTTAAGTTTTATAATAGAATAACAAGCGACATCCAAGAAGCATTTTTAAAAATTTAGATTATCTAAAATCAAAAAACAAAAAAGATTTCGTTAGTATATTAATGTATCCTCAGGTTGGCGGAGAGAATTTTCCGAAATATTAAGTTAAAACAAAATGGCGGCTATTTAAAGTTGAAATCCTGATTTTTTCCTGCAAAAATCGCGCCATTTTGTTTTAACTAATATTTCGGAAAATTCTCTCCGTCAACCTGAGGATACATTAATATACTAACGAAATCTTTTTTGTTTTTTAATTTTAGACAATCTGCTTCCGAATGGCAATGCTTACCAAATTTTTAAAAATGCTTCTTGGATGTCGCTGGTTATTTTATTATAAACGTAAATATTTTTCCACGAAAAAATTACCAAATGTTCCTTAAATGTTGCTCTTTTAAGCGCAAAAAGTTCTGTAAAAATATACGCTTCCGCTTCTTCAGAAAAAATTCACAAATATTCGCCTCTTTTCGACCGCCTGACTAGGCATAACCCCTTAACAGTTCAGGAAATCGCGGTTGGTGGTAGAGACGCTGCTTGTCTCCGTGGGAGATCGCTGGGACAGTGTTGGTACACATTAATCGATGGATAGTCAGAGGAGGACTGATCAAATGGCTCCGGTTGTTTTCTGCATTTAAATCCCACGGACATCCCGACACTTTGTGGACGGCTCGTTTTGGAGTAGGTACTAATATCTTCGATCTCTTTTGAACATCACAACCGTTCTCCTTTCTCGAGGGGAGTAGAGCACGGTGACGGAGCTTCAGGGACGCCCTGCAAACAGGATCGAGCGGAACATTGATCGGGCGGGCTGAATCGAATCCCATGGCGAGCGAGTGCGTACACGCGTATGGGCGCGCTGCCGATGGATGGGCTCGTAGCAACCCCTCCCGGCCCCGCTTTTCCTTTCTCTGCCCCACCGACCGGCCACTTGGCTATTCATCTTGGTCCGGTGCTCCTAATTACACGTCTCGGGTTACGGATGAGAACGACCGTCCCGGCGTTCGGAGACGTCCTGTGCCCTGAAAAGGGGTACCAGTACACTGCTGCTTTTTTCCTTGCTCTCTCTCTCTCTCTCTCAGCCCCTCTTCACCTCCCCCTGTCTTTTTTACACTGGTTGCCACTAAAGGCCCTTTGTCCGTGGGCCGGCGTGCGCGGCTATTTTATACACCGAATGTTATTCAGCCTCGGAGTTACTTGCAATCACCCTCCCTCTGTCCTCCTGTCTTTCTTCGGCTACGTCTGTTTCGCTCCGAAGCGTTTCTGAAACTGCCGCGCGGGCACGACGAGGAAGATCGCGAGGGGTCGGGTCGACGCGGGGCCGAGCACCAAGAAAAATTGTATTAGCCCTTTGATCCCTCGGCTGGTGGAACGGCTCGGAAGAGAGCGAATAAAAGCAGAGGCCGCGGGTAATGCGGCTATTTACGCATAAAGAGCGAAAACGAAGCGCTTTTCCCGGGGAGCAGCGACACTCAGCGTCCAGGATGGGTCACGCGCGCTCCGCTTTCCTCCGCGACTGCCTTCGCCGAGGAAAAGTCACGTCCAACCCTCTGTCCCCTTGATCTGCAGACGTTTCATATTTTTCTAACCCGCGCGCGGCCACTTCTCAGGGCCTGTCTGATAGAAGCTACACGGGGCAGCGCGTGGTCTCGGCTCGTGCCGCGGGTGTGTTCGTTACTCTGCCCCCTTTCACGTCTTTCGCAAGAATTCGACGCACGTTCGCTCCTTCTTCCGAGGCACCCATGCTTCGGCAATCCTTATATACGATGACTGGGGAGTTTCTTCAATCGCGATTCTCATCCTTGAAAATTGTTCAAAGGAATTTCTCCCTTCGGTCGTCGGAGGTTCTTGCGCACCCGCGCCGCGATAGAATTACTCCGCTGATATTATTAATGAGGGCTTGGAGCGCGGACTCGATTCGTGCCTATTTCCCAAACCGTTAATTGCGCCGAACTCCGGATAACTTGGCGGTAGGTAGGTACCACCCGTCCATTTAAAAGGAAGAAGGTCGCCCCCGCGCGATATCGGTAATTCACGCGGCGCGGAACGTATCAATTACGCGGGTGGCTTCGGCGCAACGGTAAGAATAATTAAAGCACGTTTCTCGGTATCGCGGCGTTAGAGGCGGGCGTTCTGTAATAACACAGGAAGCATCGAACTCCGGGGAACGTGATAATCTTCGGGGATGCAGTTGAGAAAATAAAAGGCGGGAAGGGAATATCGCGAGGGAACGTGACTCGTCGAGGATATCGTCGCGATAAATAGATACCGGTATCGCGGACGATACCGAAATTTCCGGTCCCGTATTTCGACAGGAAGCCGCTGTTCTGCCGAGGGGGCTTCTTTTTCTGAGCCTTTGACTCGGTTGGCCGACGGTCGGTGCGCCTGAAAGCGCGTAAAACCGCTCGTCGCGAGCGAAAGCAGCGTTTGATGACCCGCGCGGAGCGCGAGAGACGCGGATAATATATTTCGAGCGACGAGGAGCCCACCCGATAGGCTTCTTTGAAATTTCCTCGTGCCTCGTCATTATACGCAGCCCGCGCTAACTGAAATACGCCACATTTCGGCCTCTCTCGTTCGATCGAATCCCCTTTGACCCGAGCTAGAGAGACTATAATCAGAGTCTCGCCACGAGAAGGCCACTTTTGTATTCCCGCTGATTTTTAAATCTGTCAATTATATTAATTTTAATTGTAACACATTTTTGCAAAAGGGTGCTGTACATTTGGGCTGGGATTGTTTGTCGAATTTTTCGGTATTCGAATACTCGAATATTCGATTAATAACATTCGAATACTCAAATATTCGAATAGTAACATTCGAATACTCATATATTCGACTAATAACATTCGAATACTCAAATATTCGATTAATAACATTCGAATACTCAAATATTCGATTAATAACATTCGAATACTCAAATATTTGATTAATAACATTCGAATACTCAAATATTCGATTAATAACATTCACATACTCAAATATTCGAATAATAACATTCGAATACTCAAATATTCGAAGTTTATTCGTAGCATTCGAATACTCAAATATTCCAAGTTTATTTGTAGCATTCGAATACGTGTAAAATATTCGAATACTCAAATATTCGAAGTCTATTCGTAGCATTCGAATATTAAATTATTCGAAGTCTATTCGTAGCATTCGAATATTAAATTATTCGAATAATCCCAGCCTTACTGTACATCCACCCCTTTTGTACGAATCAATCGCAATTAGAATTTCTTGATACACCTATGTGTATACCTATTTACGCGAAGTAAACAGAAGTAAAATACTGCCATAAACGTAAGAGTTGTCAAGAGTGAAATGGTGTGTATCTCTTTCTCTCTCGTGGCCAGACTCTGATTATACTGTCTCCAACCCGACCACGTGAATGGGGCCCTCTCTCCGCGCCGTCCCCCAGCCTCCCGATTTTTCAATCTCTTACACGAGTACCTCTTTATCGTGCTTCCCTTCCCCTGAAACGAGTGTTTTCCTTTGCGCCGAATGTCGCGGGTCGCACCTCCGTGAAAATTCGCGTCCACTCGTGCCGCGCGTGCATACGTTACTCTCGACGCGTCGCGCCTCCAACGCACTGCCGTGCCCGGCAGTCGCATGTCGGTCGATTTTCTGGAACACTCTGCACACTGTGCTGCGCGCAGTGAACCGTATCCCAGGGAGCTTTGATGACCGTAAGTGGGAAGCTCAGAGGCGCGAAGGGATAAGGGACTCGAAGGTGCCGGGAAGGTTTCTAAGCAGAAACGCGCTGGCCCCTGGAGTAGCACTCCGACAGCTAGCGCGTCTGGAAATCTTCGTCCGATAAGTGGTTAACGCGTCGCTCCACCACCGCGTCTCCTGCTCGCTTCAAATCCCTTACCTCCCATTACAACCGCGCAGACTTCTCCTTTTGTACCGTCTGTTTCCCTGAATCCCGCGCCGCTTTATTTCCCCAAGTCCAATAACAGCTTGCCTAACGAACGCCGGCTCGCGGTCCTCGATCCGAGCGAGACGCTCGCAGTAAGAAATTTTAAGGGCGAAAGTTTATTTTAACGACGCGCAATAAGAAATTTCAAGTGCCGTGGACGAAGGGAAGCGTGTCCCGTCGCTTCCACCGGCATGCCACTAATTCGTCCTTCGCTTTTGTGCCCGTTTGCGCGAAGCGCGACAGAGTGGCGTTACTTTTTCACTGTCAAAAGGGCGTCGCTGTCGGCACTCTAGCTCCCGCTGGATCCGATCCACGGGCAACGACGCGGCTCTTCCCTCTCCCCCTTTTTCCTTTTCCTTGGCCACCTCTCGCTGCTCCTCGTCGCCTTCTCTCCTCCCGCTTTTCCTTCCTCTACTTTTTTCTTTTTTTAAATAAGACTTGCTCGCGTCTTGTCTCGACACCCCGAGACGAAGAAAGGGAGCTCTCAGGCCGCAGGTATTCAGAATCGTGAAAAACGTCCCGAGAGTGTGAATTTCACGGTGCTCGGGGCGTCTGGCAGGCGGCACCCCGGACACAATTTGCAGCGACGACCAGCCGTGGCCAGGATCCCGTGAAAATCTACGTCGCCGTGAATTTTTTCCTTTCACGTGCACGGGGATACGTACGCGGGCGCGCGGCCAGTCGGCACGAGTGCAACTTACCGCCGCGCGTAAATCATGTCCGCGTAGTTCGCTGGCCGCGAGTCGCGTGATAAAGTGCGCGCTCTGCGTACGCGCGATGAATTATGCATCTGCATGCATTAAACAGGCCTCGCGAGGAGGAGGAGGAGGAGGCTCGTTCGATCCCAGCGCGAAACTGTTTTCGAAAAGCGAGGCGCCCGCCTCGGCTCTCCCTCGCCGCGTCGCGGTAAAGCCCTTCTTCCTTCCGCCTGTAAACGATCCACTCTGTCAGAAGAAGCCCACGCCGAGCAAGCGAGGCCCCAGAAACCGGGGATTTCGTCGCGAGCGTCCGCCTCGCTGCTTATCATCAAGCTCGTAAATCACCGAGATGCCAGTAAGTGGGTAGCTGCTCGAGGAGATGGCAAAGAATCTCGGCGAGGCACGAGGAGAGGCATCTGGCCATCGATTTTTCGATTTTAACGAGCCAGCCGTTGCCGAGAGAGGGGCACCGAGCGGTAACGAAAAGACTCCGTGTCGTAACGAGGCAACTTCTGCCCGGCGTTGTGGGACTTTGCTTCTCGTCTTGCGTAGCCGCCGAGACATCGCGCGCAGCGAATAATAATCAAACGGCCCCGTACACCGAAGCGTCTTCCCTTCACCCGCCCGCGACCGTTCGTAGGAGGGAGCGATCTCTTAACCGGGAGAAAATAGCTCCGTCGGTTGCTTTGAGGCTCGCCGGAAGTGGATCAAGCGCAGAGGAAAACGGGACGTCCTCTGCGATCCTCTGTGCTTTACGAGCTGAATCTTCTGGATCCTCCGAATCCTCCTCCGGTGCATACGTGCACGCGCGTGTCCCCGGCCAGCGCGTGCAAGCGCGGCGGCAGCCGAAAAATCCGGCCGCTTGTGTAAACGTCATAAAAGCGGCGCGAACAGCTGCAGCCGTCCACCGAAGAAGGATGGAAGGCGGCCGAGATGTTTGGCTCGAGATGGAAAGTAATCTGGAGAGTTGGTCGTAAAAGCGGTTGTGTTTACCCCTCGGGGAGGTTCCAGCTTCGGCAGGCAGCGGCTCGGGCACCGTCGCACCGCCGCGTGTACCTATTCTTTTTTTAGGATTCGGCTGTCTCTCGCTGATAAACCCTGCTCCAACCATTGACATCCAGCGAAAGGGTCCGCCTAACCCAGACCCATGGGAACGGTGACTCCCTTCTTTGGCTCGTTCCGCGATTTCTCTCGGTTTAGAGAGCTCCGGTCGTCTACCGATTATCATCAATGTACTGAAGGCGTTGGGGAGACCGGGGTAAATTGTAACATAAGTAAAATCTTTTGAACGACAGATCCGGTAACTCACAGCATCCGAGAGCTGCTTGACGATATCAGCACCGTCGGTTTTAGTGACACAAGCGAGCGTTATGTATTCAGTTTGTGGTTATACCTCAGAATTGTAGTATTTAGAGCACGGAAAGTAAATGTTGTTTTGGAAATTTAATTTCAATTAAACGTCATTAGAAACCGTTTGAATTTTTGCTTCTTTGTCGCGAACGAATTAGTACAGATTGGTTTATTATAATGTGTACGCATTTTAGTCATTTGATGTTTAGCTGACTCGTTTGCTGAGATAAAACGCAAAAATTCAAGCAAGGGGTAAATTTTAACCAGGGCTTGAAACGGTGAAAATAACTGTTTAAAACTGTTATATAAAGGTTCTGATTAAAACGGTTACGGAGAACTTTTATTCCAAATAACTGTTACGAAGAACCGAAATTTCTAAGTATTATCTGTTTCGGTTATGGTTCTTATTTATTTTTTCGGTTCTATATCGGTTTCGAAACGGTTCCAGAATCAGTTCTTATATCGACTTTTCTCTAATTGATATCATTTATTATCGTAGGTAGCTGTAGATGTTCACCTTTTTTACATAATCCTTATAGAAATATGAGAAATTTTTAACTTCCTATTCTGAATGATATAGTGTGTGAATGTAAAAAATATCTAGCTGATTTATTTATTTCAACGCTTTATTATAAATGTTATGTATAAATGTTTCTTCCTTTTCTATAAGGATGTTGTAAAGAATATGCACATATACAGTAATCTGCAGCTACAATAATTAATAGGAACTGTAACTGAAACAGATAATAGTTGGAAATTTCGGTTCTTCGTAACAGTTATTCAGAATAAAGTTTCTTCAGAACCGTTTGGAGAACCGAAATCGATATTATAACAGTTTTCAAGCCCTGATTGTAACGCGTTGCTACTTACTCCGCTCTAAATGGTGATAGAGCAAGCTATTTTTCCAGAAAAAAAACTGTGAAAAACTATTTTGTTACAATCTTCCCCGGTCACCCCTAGGGACAGATGGAGGAGATCAGAAATCCATAGGACTGTATTTTGTAGAATTGTTGCGATCCAAAAGCAATTTTGCTGCGTGTCCGTTATGCCTAATAATTGTTGCTCAGAGTTGCAAGAATACCATGGGATTGGCTTCTCGAAATTTGGTCGAAAATTACAAGGTCCGTGGCTCGAATCAGCCGTGTTGTAAATTACGGGTTCCACGGGTCCCGCCGCTGCCGCCGCCCCCCCTTTAGGATATTAAGGGTTAATCCTGGGGCCAGGGCGATATAATAACAGGACCCGCAAAAGACACGAGTGAAATTCGAAATCGACGGAAGGATCCAAGAACAAGGATCCTACCTGGGCTTGGAATTAGGTGGGGCAGCTAGAGCGGGTCCGGAGCGAGGCAAATAAAAGAGCAAGGGTCCCGCCCGGATAGATTTATAACCGGCCATTATTGACTCGGGCGTTCGTGGTCAACGGTTAAAATGTATGGCTTTCCGCGTCGCGGCCATAGTAATAATGGGGAAATCGTGAAAAAGAAAAAGCAGTCAAATTGAGATTGCGGACGTTCCATTGCTACTCTTTTTTTTTTATTATTTTACGAACCTGAATTGCTTAACCCTTTCGCTGCGAACAACCCCTGTATATGACCTCGACAATCCGGTGGTCATTTCCCAGCAACCTACGATAGATTTCATTCGAAGAAGAATCGTAAATCGTTCGGAGAGCCCCACGGTTCGGGACCTTTGAGGTGTTTGCGGTTGCTCGATTTCGGGGCGCAATGACGATCCATTTCGCCGGTCGGGACATACCTTCTGTTCAGGCGTAATTGTTCTGGCCTCGTCGAGCTAATTAATTACCTTTCGAAAAGCCGCTGAGCGTAAACGAGATGAATATTCGGCGCGGCGCAGCGATGGGTCGTGCAGGTGTGCCGGCTACGGAAACGCGACAATCGATTTTCACCCCGACACGGGGAATTTAATCCGTGCCGGGTACACCGGGCGGTGTTTGCGAGAGCGCCGATACCATCGGGGCCGATGTACAGTCCCGAATCGCGATTCAACGCGTCCCGCGCATTTCCACCGATTTTTCCACACTTTCCCTTCCTCTTTTTGCGCCGCGCAAGCGGCTGCGTCGACGGAGCGAAAAAATATGCTCGAGCAGATGATTCTTGTTACGGCTTTTCCCATCTCCCCTTTTTTTTTGCTGGCGCTCGTGTCCCGGCTTTCTCTCTTTGCCTTCTCTCCGCTCGGCTCGTGCCCGTCGAGCTCGCGAGCTCGTACAATGTGGTTCGTTTGATTTGCCCGGCCGACTATTTGCAGCTCGTTCCCGGCGTTTGTTCGGCCGGCGTTGCGCGAACCCGAGCTTTTCGCGTGTGCGCGTCGCCCGAGAGCGATTAAAAAATGACTGGGACGGCCGCTGCGCCCAGCCCCCGGAATTTAGCGGTGCTCCCGGGAGGGGCGATTACATTAAATGTACTTCTGCTGAAATCCTGATTTACGAGCTTCCTCCGTTTCCTGTAAAAAGTCTGACGCGAGTAGATTAATGGCGAGAACGCGGCGAGAGGGAGCTACCCTCGGCCCTATGACCGTTCCATTTCAGTTGCATCGCTCTGCCCCTCGGCAACGGAGTCGATACGAAAGCTTAAGGGTGACGTTAAATTGCTGTAAGCCGCTTCCTCCGGCCGAGAAAGAGCTATGCACATGCTGCTCGCTGATATACGCCCGGCGATCTCTGTCCTGGCAAAGGCCCTCGTTAATAAGCGTACCTTGGCAAGCAGATCGAATTCACGGCTGCTTTATGCAGATGCGGGTACACGCGCGCGGAAAACGCGAATACGATCCTCAGCGGGGAACACCTGCCTCGCTTTTTGCGAGTATCACTCGGAGATCCACCCTTGCCCCCCCTCCCGAACGTACGGACACGCGGAGCTATATGTAAATTGTGCGCAACCTCCCCGGGGAAATACGTCTACGCTCGTGGACGGAAAGCGCGGGAAAGCCTGCAGGAGGAAACGTTGGGGAAGGGTTTGGCACGAGCGAAACAAAAAATTGCATTAAACGGCGCGCCGCGAATACGGGGAGAAGGGCAAAGTGTCGGAGAAAGAGATCGCTATCCGTGGGAATCAAAGGACATCGATACAATGCCATTGCCCCGTGCTAATTATCAATCAGCTTAATGAGGCCTCCGCATTCAAAGCTCCGCGTTCGCTCTTGTCAGCTTCCGATTTAGTCTTGCTCCCCCGACGCCCTTTGTCCTTCGATCGCTGCCCCTGTATCCCAATAATTAGTGAAATTTTAATTACCGTATCGCGACTCTTTTCCTGTTGATTTTCACCGTTCCACCGATCTGCTCCGTTAAGGACCGACACAACTCCCCCGGTATTTCGGAATGGATTTGGGCGTGGATAGCTGAATAAATCCCCGGAGCACTCGCTCGGCAACCGAAAGATCCGGGTTCGAACTCTGACCTAGCAACCCGAGCGACTCCCTTTCTCCCCGGAATAAGTACGTTTCCATGTTCCCTCCCGCGCGTCGAAACGTTAATTGGCGCGAACGTTTCGGAGCCATTGCCCACGGTACAATGGGAACGGTGGTTCGCGCCAATTAACGAGGCATTCCGCAACAGGAGGCAATTTTATCGGCCCGTCTAACGTTTGATCGACATGTTTGCACAGTGGCGTCCGTGTTCGGCCAGGACGGTGACCTCTACTTCTCGGTGAGCCCCGCCGAGCACTCTGTCGTCGAGGGATCCCCGGTGCGTCTTCGGTGCGAGGCGCAGCCCAGCTCCAGCGTCAAGTACTCGTGGAAGATCGACGGGCAGCCGTTGGCGCCGAGTCCTCGGAGACACCAGGACGGCGGCGACCTCAGGATCACCAGGGTCAACCGAATCCTAGACAGCGGCAACTTCGTCTGCGTGGCAACTCACGACGAAACTGGATACTCCATCGAGAGCTCACCGGCCAAGATCGACATCCAATGTGAGTACTTACATTTTACGATTTCGTCGCCCTCTCCATTAGGGCGGAGTGGAAAATTTAAATTTCGAATGCTCAGTTGGCCTGGGAGCGGGATAGTTGTCTTTTAATTAATCAAACACAACTGTAAACAAAATTTGGAAAAATATTCATGTCTGCAGGTTCCTTTTTCTCCTAAAAATCTTAATATATAAAGCGGAAAGCTTCTATATGTTTGTGCGTTTGTCTGTCGCCTAAAAACTTTTGAACGATAAACTCTGGGATCACGAAATAATGTGCCTCAGCTTATTATGCCTGACTAATTGAGATGAATGTGACCATCTTCACAAAAAAATAAAAAATTTTTTTTTATAAAATCAAAATCTATATTTCGGGTGAAGCCAAGTAGTAAAGCTGGTGATTATATAATAATACTATATAGGCGAAAATTTAAAATTAAATTTTCAGTTGATCTGGGTGCGGGATATTTGTATTTTGATTAACCAAACACAACTGTAAAAAAATTGGAAAATATTCATGTCTGCGGGTTCCTTTCTCTCCTAAATAATCATATAATCATTTTTAGGAGAAAAAGGAACCTGCAGACATGAATATTTATCCAAAATTTTTGTACAGTTGTGTTTGGTCAATCAAAACACAACTATCCCACACCCAGGCCAACTGAAAATTCAAATTTAAATTTTCACCTATATAGTATCGCTGCACCCTACTCTCCGTTCTTCTCGGCCGTCAGCGATTCCGTTCGCGTTCATCAATAACGGGCTGAAAACGCGTCAGATTCGCAATTAATTCAGCCCGAGGCGAGGAATCGTTATCTGTTCTGGAAACTGTATCACCGAGTCGCGCCGCGAGCGATAATGGAGCGCGTTTCTTCGCGCAAACACACGAGGATTTTTTAACGACCGCCGGCTCGTACGCCGGCATTTAATTAATAATGTCCTTGGCGGGCGTCGAGACTATCGAGAGATTAATCGCGTAGAGCCTCGTCGCGCCCCGTGCTCGCATGCTCGCATGCGAGCTGAGCCGAGCCCGCCGAAACCGATAAACCGATGTATAATCCTGGCGGTTCACGCTCCCGTTGCTTAATCGACAAAGTGCGAACGAAACGAGAGAGGGGGCGAGAGGGATACCAGAGGACAGTCCCAGAGACCGTTCCCCGGACAAGTCAAAGCGACGCTGAGAAGGATTTCACCGTGGCTATGTTATTCTCACGGCACTTTTTAATCGTCCTTTCTCCGCAAAAGCGCAGATCAAACGCCCGCCGTGCAGAAATTACACGAGCCGAACCAAAGAGAGACAAGTGAACGGAGATAGCGGAGGGTGGCCGGGGGGGGGGGATGTGGTGGTAGAATGCGTGACAGAGAAAGACAACGGAAGAAAGAGTCGACCGCGGAAGGGATGAGAGGTAGAAATCGATTGGCGATAGCCTAGCCAGCCGAACTCGAGCCCCGCGAGCTCTTTCCCCGTATCCGTCCCACACCACCCCGACCCCATCCCCTCCTCGTCCCTGCCCAATTATTCGCCAACGCGACATTAATTAAGCAAGATAATTCGCCCTCGAACCGGGCTGCCCAATATGGCGTCTGTCGATGCCAGCGGGGCAAAGCGCGCTCGCGGTTTTAATGATTCGAAAACGCACAAGGGTTGGTCCACGGGCACGAGAGCGCGGGAAATAAATCCGGCGACGGTCGACGACGACGGCGACGAGAAAGAGGATGGCGGCGAGCGTCGAGACGGGGCCGGGGCGAGAACAGAAAACGAGGAGCAGGAATAAACATATAATGTTACGAGCGGTGTGCCGTTGCCCACCTGCGGTGGCGTTTTTTTTTTTTCATTTTCATTTGCACTTGAAAACCGCGCAAAATGGGCGCTTTCCGCTCGCAGGACGTGGGGGACCGAGTTAAAGCGTGGAAAAAAAAGAAGAGAAATACACGCGCGGCGGCGGATGGGGTGGCGCGCGGATCGCGTTGCGCCGCGATATTCAATGAATAATGAAGAAATTTGCAAAAAAAAAGTACATATTATTAAATCGGGGAAACGCGGGAGAGCGCGAGAAGAAGAGGGAAATAGTGGTGAAACGGCGGACGCGGGGTAGCACGGGGGAAGGGTGAGGAAAGAGAGAAACGACGCCTGGGCGTCGTTAGCGGCCCGGCACCTCGTTATCATGTATCGTTTCGTAATTATTATTACACGCTGCTGCCAACCCGGTGAAGTGCACCGAGCATGAGTACATTTAGCGCGTGCTTAATACCCGTCGCCCGGCTCGATTCCTTTTGATAATTGCGATAAATATAATAATGATAATGACGATGGAACGTTTTCTTCGGTTCGCGTCGACTCGACGGCGGTTCCCGCCCCCTCCGTTTCCATCCGATGCGCTCCGTCTAGTAGTCGCGCAATTTCCTCGACCGTGGCAAGCTCATTCATCGCGGATCCTTTAGAATCGCTGTCTGTCGCGTGGAGCCCGAAATAATCGAACCAGATATCGCTTAAACGTTTAATCCTCCTGCTCGATTGATTATTTAGACTCGTCTGAACCGCCTCTCGCCAAAGGGTATCGATCGCTTCGAGTGGAGAACGGTCGCACAGTGGGGAAATCATATATTTAACACTCATTTCTGCATTTCATTCAGTTAGGACGTATATTCGTGGTCTTCCAGATACAGAATAATTAACGAAACTTATTTATTTAACTGTCTTTGTGAATACATTTTTGGAGAACATTTGCAATCATATATAATTTAACAGTTATAAAATCTTTATTTATGTTACTTCTAAACTATTTGAAAAACATATTTTAATTAATTTTAACAAATATTACAAGCCGCCTTAGCTTCGTTGCAATTGACCCTTAAGATTTACGACACGTACCAGCTTCATTCTGGCCACTTCTCCACTGACTATGTACAATTTGCCGATAATATCGTGTACACTGTACATAGGAAAAAACTCCGCTTCTTTAGCATGTAAAAATACTTCAATTCCTTTGAGTTTCAATGGCAGGAAAGGCGCTTTTGTAAAAAAAAGGCGCGTACCTTTTCTCTCTTACCAGCCAATTTTTCCTGTTTGTTAAAGATAAGGTTTCGCCCTTTCCAATGCGAGCAGTAAGAACACTGAACTCCACTGAACTCTCGTTTAAAATAATCAATGAAAATGGAAAATATTCAGTAGGTTAGGTATAATTCCGAAAATATCGGAGATATCAAATTGACATTTGGTACACTTTAAATTCTTAGGTAGGGGAGACTGGGGTAGATTGTAACACATCTATTTTACTTATTTAAATAAAAATATGAACACAAATAAAAATTTCTAAAAAATATAAATGAAAACACATATCATTATTAAACATTTGATATACATGAGTTAAACAATAATTGCTTATTCGTTTGATTCTATAAAAATCTTCTTTTTCGCTGTGGGTTACCAGATTTGTCGTTCAAAAGATTTTACTTATGTTACAATTTACCCCGTGTTACAATCTGCCCCGGTCTCCCCCACTTCAACACTTAACCCCACCAACAATTAGTTCAATTACAACAAAACTATAAATAACAATCCTAGTTCCGAAGAATTTCAGGGTTGTTCTCTTCAAAATCGCGTAGTCGCGTTAAAAATGAATGAATGTGAAAAATTATAACCCAAGTGTGCAATCAACTACCTGTAAAAAAAATATGCAGTATGGCGATATTGTTGTAAAAGGACTTAGTGCCGCGTTCCGACCCGAAGTGCGCCACTGTGTGTCGGCTGGATCGCGGACGGAGATGGGCAAGCGGACCATTCGATTCAATCGAAATCAGGAATCTTCGCTCGGAACCGCACGGCCCGAGAGACTCGGCTTCAGCGTCACACGGTGGACACGTATCGGATAGCTAATTAAGCGGCCCTTAATATGAACCTCGCTGGCCCGCACGATAATTACACGCTGCTCCCTCAGCGACCGAGCTTCCGTCGCGAAGGCCAAGGCCCGTAGAAAGATGGCCACCCGGGGTTTCAGAATTATTACCGCCGATACGATTCCTCGGTTACACGCCCGTTCGAAACTTTTAACGGACCAGCATTTCACCGCTCGATGCTTTCCCCTCTCGTCGGATTCCCGTGTATCGCTGCCGCGCATAGGATGTTTGAAAAAGGCCGCGGCGAGCTTTGTCAGCGAACCAGTAGTCGTAAAAACGAGGACCCACGACACGGCCCGCGGCTGTAAATGCATCGTATAATTCACAAAATTCCTTATCGGTTAAAGGATGGCCTACTCGGCCCCTGGGGCGTTTATGTTCACAGTCCATCACTTTGAATCGCCTCGCAACCCGGCGCACGGTGGTCCGCCTAAATTTTTCGACAATTCTGGACGATAAGCTCCGGCGGACTATCTCGCGTATTTCGGAAAGCTGTATCACAGTCGGGGACGTTTCTGTTAATCCCATAAACACCCTTTAATGCCCGAAATCTCTCCCCCGCGATGTATACGAATAGTTATCTCGGCGCATTTTCATTCCATTAAACGAAACGTCCGCGGGCATTCCCGGGATTCCAGCGAGGCTGTTTTTCGGGACGGCGGAAATGCGTTCCTCGCGTTCCACGGATGTTCCACGCAAGCTGGCAGAAGTGGAAATTCGTTTGTTCTCCTATCGTAGCAGCTTCCAACGGCACTGGGTGTCTGAACTTCTTTCCGTAGACTCTAAATGGAAAAACCGTGATTAGATTCATGGAGGTTGAGCGGAATAATTGCGCGATATCGAGAAGCGACGCGGAGCCGCGAGCCACGATCCGCGAGTCCCGTTTTTTCCACCCTCGAAAGGTCGAGCGTCTGACGAGTGATCTCTCGAACACGCTCGGCGATGACGAGCTGGCCCGCCGTGAATATTCCGCGTACCTCGTCGCGAAAACCATCCCTTTCCCTCTTTTAATTTCCAACCCCTCGGCTCGCGGCCACAGACCGGGCTACGAGGGACGGACGGGCGAAGGCACGGGGGTAATAACACGCCGAGGAGGAGCCTTTGTCTAAATAAAAAAATAACATCTCGCTTCGCGACGAGGAAGAGCCTGCTGCGATACGCGACAATGGATAGGAAGTTGTTCAGCCCCGAGCTACGGCAACTGCAACGGGGGATGAGAGAGAGAGAGAGAGAGGGAAAGAGAGAGAGAGAGAGAGAGAGAGAGGCGAGGTTCGAGCGAGGGGCTGGATTCTCTCACCAACGCGCGGCGCGTATCGTCGACTTTACGCGAGATCGTATCTGATTTATACGGCGCGTACGTAGAATCGAGGCGCTCGACGCACGGTTTCCTACGCTCAAGATAATATTGAGCACTCCTATGAGACCGTATTTACCGAGTTATTCTACGCGCGACCATGCCTCCTGCATTGTTCTTCTTCTTTACGACCGCCACCGTTCCGCCCAGATATCCCTTAAATTGGGAGCGCGATCGGCGAATCTACGCTACAAATTCCAAAGTAAACGGAAGCGAAAGCTTCGTTTCTGTCCTCGCGCCGTAGATCGCAGGCTTCAGCGTGGCGACGCACAGTGGTACATAATGACATTTTTTGTTCAAATCACCCTACAGGTCGCAATTTTGCAGAAAATTTGACGATTTTTGTTTTAAATTTTTCGTAATTTAATTCTCTATCGATCTGTCAGGCCGAAATTTTGAATTTCGTTGCTGATTTTTTTATATTTAGCGAATTATACAGCACTTTTCGAAGATCAGTATCCGTGGGCTTTTTTGGTCGCCTGTTCCGAGTTTAAAGTCAGATTTTCGAAATTGAAGGTAGGAAATCCAATGTGCCAAATATAGTTGACTTTTCGGATTCAATATAGACGAGCAAAATTTTTAATGTTTGATATTTTTAGATGGCCTGCTTCAATTAACCTTTAGAAATCCGATTTTATTATGGGCAATCTTGTTTGAGGAGCAGGATTTGTGCTTCAGGAAGCAAATCTCTGATTCTTTGTTTATGTACGTGTTTAAAAATATCAAACATTACAAATCCTGCTCTTCAATATTGAGTCAAAAAAGTCAACTATATTCGGCACATTGGATTCCCCAGCATCAATTTCGAAAATCTGACTTTAAATTCGGAACAGGCGGCCGAAAAAGCCCACGGATACTGATCTTCGAAAAGTGCTGTATAATTCGCTAAATATAAAAGAATCAGTAACGAAATTAAAAATTTCGGCCTGACAGATCGATAGAGAATTAAATTACGAAGAATTTGAAGAAAAGAAATCGTCAAGTTTTCTGAAAAATTACGACCCGTAGGGCGATTCGAACAAAGAATGTCATTACATAGGTACCACTGTGCGGCGATTGAAGATAATAAAAGCACTCTCTGCCAGACGCGGCTCGTTTAACAGCTCCGCGGGTTAAGAGTTTGCAGTGAGAAATAGCCGGGCTATTAATCTCCGTTCGCGAGATTTAGCAATTCCAGGGCCTACGTACCCAAAGTGTTAACGCGATTTCAGAGACGAGTGGATAATGGGATTGAAAAGTAGCTCCAGCCACCGTGAAAAATCCTGTCTCCCTGACTTCTAATGGGGTTGGGTCCGCGACTAACGACCGCGGGAACCGCTCGCGTCCTTTGCCGCTCCCCGTTTACCTTCTTCGCGGCCTCGCTCGACAATTAGACCTCACGCATTGTGCGTGGTCGACAATGAGCCATCCTCCTCCCGGAATCTCATTTCCTCCGCGAAGGGGCGGCCCTCGCGAACCTTCGGCTTCGCGTGTCGCCTCCGCTCGCGATGCCTCTCCGACAATTTACTCGCGGAGCTTCCGTGGATGCCGCCATTAGCGGTTAATCGGTCGCTTTGGAAATTCATCGCTGTTTGCTTCCACCCGATTCGGGCCACTTCTCCCGCCAATGGCACGACTTTAATTGCGCGGCTTGATATGTTTCAATTGTGCGGGTCGCGCGACTATTTCCCCTCCCCCTGCGGTTAATGAACGCGTCCCCCGCGAAACGATACCGTCGCCCGTTCGATTCACTCCTTTCCCCAGTTTTGTTCGCTCGTTCCTTTGACGCCCAACGAATTAATAACCGCGATTAATTTACGGGCACATACATTCGCGGCCAGCGTTTAATTGCGACATAGATCGCGAGCGCGGCCGTACTCCTGCGAATCACGGGGGGGCGCGCGCGTGTCCGCGTTCTTGGTCCGCATACTGGCCGCGCGTTTCAACCCCCACGGCTGGCTCGGCCGCATAATACGAGGCCAAATGGCAATTAGGCTTGCTGCATTGTACGTCACAACAATGCCCCATTTTTCAGTTGGTCCGCATTGACGGGAAGAACGCGGCCAGTCCCTCCTCTAAATACCACGGCGAATTTACTGGTGCCGTGCGAGGGGCGCGTGGCTTGATCCAGATTCATCGGCATATTAATGACACCTGGACCATAAATCACGGCCGATGATTTAGGAATGCGGAGGAAAGGGGAGAGGGCGAAAATAGTTGGAGGTGCATTACCCGTAGGGGTTGAGGCACGCGCCGCTGTTCTCGCTGGCGCGCAATTATTCCTCGCAGCCGCACCGATGCGCGATTTCCTCTCGTGGCATAAACAAATACCGGGGAACAGAAGCACCGTCTCGAGGTAGCTTGGAATTATATCCCCTTTAAGGGGAGGAAATCCGCGGGATCTCGACGCGAGCCTGCCACAGGGATTCTCTCGTTCTTTCCCCGTCCCTACGCCAACGGTCCCCACGCCCCCCTGGACCCCTCTTTGCTCTTACTCCCGGTCGGTCGCGCGCAGGTGGAGAACTCAATTCAAGGAGGGTTTGCTTGCATTTTCATTGTCTCGCCTCCGCGTGGACTGTACGTCGTCGTCGTCGTCGTCGTTGTCGTCGCCGGCGTCGACATCGTTGGCCCGTCAGCCAGCGAGACGGAGAAAGGGAACGAAGGAGAAAGAGTAAGTGGGAGAGCGGTGGGTGGGATGGGGTTGGGCCGGGGGTGGCGAGAGGCAGAAGGCGGAGAGGAGGTAAGCTAATCGTTGAGGCTGCAGCCCGGGGCGGCTGCATTTTTTAAAAACACTACCACGAATGCTCGTCGCGAGCGCGTAGCACGAGAAACTCTTTCTCCCCCTTTCCTTCCTTTCTTTCTTCTCTCTATCCGTCTCTCGAGCTCGGTGTATCACGCTAGCTCTGCCCCGGCGCATTGTGTCGAATGAATTGCAGGAGCGCACCGTGTGCAATGCTTCTCGCCCGGGCTACTCTCGGGTGACCCTAAAAAAGAGTAAGTAGAATCGCGCGTTGCCTCCGTAAATTGCGCTTCCGCGATGTTTCCGTGTTTTATGTACGACGCTCGTGAGACGGATTAAAAGAAAAAAGAGCACGTCAAGCGCGCTCGAAACGTGCCCCTCTTAATCCCTCCCGTGCCTCCTAAACACCGTTCGCAATTTATGTCGCGTTCCAACAAAATCACCTCGCCCAGACTCTGCATATAGCAGATTGTCTTTCGCCGTGAGAGATAAAGCTACCTTACTCTGTTCTACCCCTGCCCATGTCCTCGCAGGCGTGTATTATCCGGAGGTAGGGTAGACCGGGGCGAATCGGATCACTTTGGGTTTGACGGTAAGAAAAACACGAGTCAGACATTAAAATAAATAAGTTTTTATTATATATTCGTGACCACTACACCGTTGGCTTTAAGATTAATTATAGAAAATAAAGTCAAACTTAAAAATGTTTCTTGTGCAAACGAAAAAATAAAAGGGAGAAATATCCGATTCGCACCGAGACTTGAGGCGAATCGGATAACCCATAAGTTTCTGGAAAAACTGAAATTTCCGTAACAAAATCTTTAGAATCAACGTAAAGAAATCTAATTTAATGACAGTGAAGTCAAGTGACACTACTCAGCACACAGATCGGAAGGATATTGCCGTTTTTTGCCGCCCACAATTCTCGTGGCATCACTCTTCTGAGATAATCTTCTGAAAGTGGACGAATTAACTGTTCACCAAAGTAAATACAATGCCATCTTCTTAAGGCCATTAATTAATTTATTTTTTTCGTCATTTCTCTAAATTTAATTTATATCACAGATTCCTTTATTTTTTTTTTTGGACACCATGATCCCTGATTGCTCTTTTTTATGTATATACGTACTAACCATCTGTATACCCTAACCAAAAAAAAATTCCCGCAATATATATTGGTTATACCGCAACCAAAAACAATTCCCGCAATATATATTGGTTACGCGGTAACCAAAATAAAATTCCCACAATAGATATTGGCTACACCGTGACCAAACAAAATTCTCGTCAACGATAATGGTTATTCGTAACCAAAAAAAAATTCTGGTCATCGATAATGGTTGTTCGTGTCCGAAAGCAATTTCCGTCGTCAATAATGGTTATTCGTAACCGAAAACAATTTCCGTCGTCTATAACAGTTATTAGTGATCAAAAAATATTTCCGTCGCCAATAACGATTACTAGTAACCAAAAAATATTTCAGTCGACAATAATGATTATTCGTAACCAAAATCGATATCCGTCATCGATAATGGTTAATCATAACCAAAATCATTTAAACAAAAATATTAATTCTTATGCCATAACTTTTAAAATTTAGGTTATAACAGTTAGGGTCCCTGCTTAAAACAACTAAACGGGCTTTTGCGTTTGGTGCGGGGGAGAAGGACGAGGTACTACGAACGATCGGAATGCTCGTTTATTTCTATCGCGATGTATGGGCTAAATTCTTATTTTGATCCGATTGGCCCTGTGATCCGATTGATCCCGGTCTACCCTACGATTTCCCCGGAATTTTCTGGGCGTTTCACCCTGCGATAATTACCGCGACCCGGTGGAAAGCAAAGATTCATGGCTCAGGTAGAACGGTGATCTACACCATCATCGTTGCAGCGCACCTCAGCCCCTGAAATATATCCTTTGTGCTTGAAGAACCATGGAACCGATCTTCTAGCAGTGAATCTTCGCAGCGCGTCGCACACCGGTTTTCCCAATGGGGTTTTCGACGGCTGAAAGCGCGCCACTCGAAACGGGAGAATTTCCTTGAAGGCGGAGCGCGATACTCCCCGGTTCTTTCGGAGCGTTCCCGGTCGATTTGTCTCGCGCGACTTTAGTCTCGCACGGCACGACCCCTGTCTGTCAAATTACCGTCATCGAGGCGAACAATCGGGGCCAAGTGTACACGGCGAGGCGTTTCAGCTGCGGGGGGAGCGCCGTGATCATTCTGCGCCAAATGAACGTGACTAATAGCGCGGGGCGGATAGAGTGCGCGAGTGGTTGTGCGTGAAAGTAAAAAAGCGCGGGGCCAAACGCGAAGCGAAGAGAGTGGATGGATGAGAGTGGCAGACACGCGGGGGCCGAACGGAGGCAGAAGGAAACGGAGACGGGGCAAGAATAAGAGAAAAGAGAGCGGATAAAAAAAAAAGAAGCACGGCAGGAGGGAAAAAGCCACCCCTATCGCAAGAATCTGCCCGATGAATACGGAAGACTCTGGCCTTTCCATTAATTACGCTCCTTACTAATTAACCTCGCGCGTTTTTCCCTAATTAGTTGCGCGGCCCGAGCGGAAAAAAAGGCGGGCGCGTGTAAGTCACCCGATTGCGTTTCAAGCGTCGAGACTGTCTCGCGAAGGAAGAAGGGACACCTGTTCATCCGGAAAATGTAGGGAAACGACGAGGGCCGTCTGGAAAATATAGCGGCGCCCGATACGAATGTGTCGCGGCGCGCCGCGAGCTGCGGGTGTCTCCTCGACGAACCCGTGTGGGAGAGAGACGGATAGAGAATTAACGGGCGCCACTCGACAAAACCACCTGCAAAATCGACGAGCGCGCGAGAGAGAGCCGGGTCATTTTATTTCGTTGCTGGGGGGCCCCGACGTTCAGTGTAAATGGCGCGGGAGCAGTCGCGAGCTCCGCCAGACCGGATTTTCCACGGGGAAAAATGGACAGCCACGATGAAAACGGGAGAAATACCGAGCCCCCGGAATTGGTTATTTCACGGGACACGGCGAATGTATTTTTCATATTACGCTGACGTCGGCCAACCGCGCTCCACCACAAGCTCCCCGGGGCAACGCTTCGCCCAGCTAAACTTTCCGCCCCTGCTACTCTTTCACGTTCCGCGATGGGAAAAATTGTTTTTCTTCTTTTTCGGGTCGCGGGCGAAAATCGCGTAACGAGTGTCGTCTGGCCATTTCGGGGATACCTCCGAGCGTGCACACTACTTAGGGAGCTCTTATTTTCGACTTTTGAATTTTCTTCGCGGCAATCGCCAGAATAGTTGAATAGAAAAAATCTGTGTAAAGTTTCAGCCCGATCGGATAAGGGGAAAAGGTGCCTCTGAACATTTAAATTTTGCAAAGTTCGGTCTCAAATTTTCAGGAAACATTCATGATACATCAAACACTGAAAATACGCAAACAAAAATCGATCTTTTTGGCATACTCTGTATATGCCCCCCAATTAAATGTTTAAAAAATAGTTGTCAAAAGTAGAAATTACAATTTTTTCGTCTACATAAGCAAAAAGTGTTCGAGAAGCATTCAAACTTTCAAAATTTGTAAAAAATTGTTTTTTTTGTTTCGGTTTCCCGACTTTTTTTTAACTAATACAACATAAATGATGCTCCTCGTCTGGATCTCAACTTTTGTTCGACATGTTTTTTGACGCAATCAATAACTTGGAGTATAATTATATAAAATTGACTTTGTGAGCTGTTAAATAATTATTAAAATGTTCAAGGGCTCACGTGTACATTTCCCCCTTACCCGATCGGGCTCAAACTTCGCACAAATTCTTCTTTCATCATTTGGAACTATTCTGTGTGATTCCGCGAAGAAAATCTTAAAAAAAATTTCACCAAGAGTAAATAAGACTCACCCTAGTATACACGGTGTAAAAGATATACCTATTCTCTTCCTCCTGGGGCGCAGATTTTCCTTCGCGACACTTGGCGTCGGCCTCGGAGTAATCTCGAAGCTAGCGTTCCGAAGACAATTAATTTCGCTGGTGCGTCGGATGGATCGATGCAGTTGCAGATCCGCCGCTGATGGATGCGTCTCGATCCTTGGGAATTACGGGCGCGTACGCAGCCGGCACTGTCATTACGAGACGATTCTCGTTCCCTGCCAGTGGCCCCGCGACGATACCCTCGACTGCGAGAAAGGGAGGCGTGCCGAATGATCGATCCATTTGCGTTCAGATCGCTTGAAAATGCATCCGCTCCTTAGCGGCGGCCGCTTTTAATGCGTCGCCGCGGCCGATGCGCTGCTGCTTTGTGCGTTGCCGGGAAAACTCTTGGGACTGCCGCCGACAGAGAAATCGCATGACTGCACAATTTTTCTTATCTCGTCGTTACCTTCCTAAGCTGTTACCGGGGCTCGCATTTCCCATTGCTTCCTCCTCGTTTCTCGTATTTACCCTCGCTACCTTGCGCGATGCATCTCGCGCGATCTCGTTGCTCCCTCTCGAGCAACGCAGGGGAGGAACGAGCATGTCGGGAGCGGGGGGGGGTTTACGAGTTTCCGATGTAACTGGAATTGTTACAGGAGTCTGGCGCGCGAGTTGCCCGCGCGAGGCATCGATCGCCGGAGCGCGCGCATTGTTTGGCTCAATTTCACGCGAGAAAGCGAGCGAGAGCTAGGCGGGTAGCGGGCGCTCGACCCTCGAACTCGAGCACAGCGCAGACGGGGGACGGAAGCGATCTCTCGCCGTTTCTGATTTTCAGACGCAACAATGGCCGCTTTTGTTCGACGATCTGGCATCGCGTTGCTGCCGGGATCCGCTCCGAAAAGGGGTGTCGAGCGCGACTGATTCGTCAAGGCGGCCCGGACGCCCGAAACCGAAATCACGATTCACGGAGCGCCGGTACTATCGGTATCGTCGCTCCGTTCCTGCTCCCTCGATCCTTCGGCCCTGTCGCTGTCCCTCTCGGGCTCCCCCGTCCCTCGGGTCGCTGTTCAGTCGCCGTTATCTCGCGCAGATGCAATCGGCGCGGCGCTCGGTGCAGTTGCATTCCGGCGAGGCACCTTTCATCTTTGCAATTGCATGCCGCGGAGGGAACGCAACGGCCTGCGGAAACCCCTTCGTCTCCCAATCGGTCAACGATCGTCCGATTCCGATGGAATTTTTCCTCGCGGGGGAAGGAGGGCCATTGACGACACGAAATTACGCTGGGAATCGGGATTCGAGCTTCCCGTTATATTGAACTTCTCCCAGATGTTTGCCCCGACTTGCCGATCGATCTCGCTCGTCCACCGCACCGTCTGCAATCTCGAAAATCCTCGACCCTCCGCTTCTCACGGGCTGCGCCCGTAGATTCATCGACGGCGTTATAAATTCAGAATTTCACGACTCCTTTCCGAGCGAGCGTCGAATGTCATTGGCTAGAATATCCCCGAGAGAAAGAGAGAGAGAAAGAGCGACGCCTAGTCCCTTTGTTCCCCATGACAAACATGCTTTTACCTTGTGCAAACATGCTCGTTGCAATTTTCCACGCTCTCCAGAGCTGCGCGACCGCGTAGCGGGTCGAGTGCTCGCCGCTCGCGAAAAGGGAATACAAAATCGTTGCATCAAACGGCGGAGCTGCACGTGGCCTGCCGAGTGCCAGTCGCTGTTGCACGAAAAAAAAAACAATTTATCTTCGCGTCTCGGCGTCTCCCAGCGTCGTGGGTGTATCCTTGTATCTGCCAGATACGCGACACTATTTTCAGCAATTTTATCTGCCGCCAACGCGACTCTCGCTCGAAGCAACGATCCCGCGCGAGCTCGAATCGATGTGCTCTCTCCTATTCGCAGCATTTCCAGATCGATTCCTCGATTGCTCCTTCTCGCAACGGTGCCACCCTGACCGCTTCGGAATTGGACAAAAACAGCAATCAGTTCGAAATGCGAAATTACTTTTTCCCAAATGATCTCGCGTTTTGGTGCTCGCGGGTGCAACAGGAGCATCGCACGGTAACCACCTAGAAATGATCGGCGGTGCGCGCACCTGCCTGCAGTTTGTTTTATTGATTTACACGCGCTCAAACGTACCGGGAACGTTTGCCGGGCAAATAACACGATTTGGCGATTCACCGGAGCGTCTGAGGTTCTTCCGCGACGCTGAACTCGTTATTAGAATCATTAGCAAAATTACCGTAGAATAGGTTTAGAATTTAGCGCTTTAGAGTTTAGCGTTAGGTCTTAAGGATGTATCGGACGTTCAATACTAGACAAAAGTATATGAAACTTGAAATAATTGAATAGCTACGTCTTACGCATAGTAAATCCAGGTGTAAAAAACTCGAACGACAGTTGGAGTCTTATTTTTACTCCTAGGAAGGTATTTTTCACTTTACAAATGCTTTCTCGAGTATTATTTGATAAACTTTTGCCAGTGAAAATGCCCTGAATTCACAATTTTCTCAAGTTATAATTTATTTCTTTAAAACGGTGTGGTGAAAACAATTGAAACTTGGCAGATATTTTCATCTACCCATATACTACGTGTAAAAAAAAAATGAAAACATTGGTACTATTTCTTCAACATTTTTTCAGCTGCTTTATCTGCCAAGTTCGACTATTTCCATAAGAGTACGTGTAAAATCAGTGGAAATTAAAATCGTTATAACTCAGCAATCATTTAGTGAATTCGTTTAAAATTTTTGGAGCACATCAGGAAGATTAGAAAGAAAAATCTCACAAATTTTCATCAATTTGGTGCCATTTTGAAGATAGGTCCCATACATCCTTAAGATTACTTTTAACATTTGTTATGTCTGTTTGTTGCCGTTTCTATTTTAGCTTCACGGTTAGGCTTCCCAACAGTGTTACCACTCCAGCCTCGCCGATGCTCTTATTGACTAAGTATACTAGTTGTAGGTAAATACCTACTCAGGTTTTTTTTCCCCAGTGAATACAATGAATAACAATGTCAAACTTCTTTTCATTTATTAAGCTACTTGTAATGTATACGGAACAATTTTTTAAGTACACTTTTAATCGTGTTTTTTCAATGTTATCTGGAGTTCAAAATCGCGCCTTACCTGAACGTTGCCGAATTTTCAGTCGTGATTACAGGGAATGCCCCCTTAATAATAATAATAATAACTCGTGTCGACCAGTGTCTACGTACAAAGAGCCTTACGCAGCGTTTTCGTTGGGTCGTGCGAGAGACTAGACGGCGCAGCTCAGGCGGGCGAAAACGCAGAACGAGGAAGAAGGTAGCTGCTCGCGATCGAACGTTATCGAGTTACATCGAACCAGCTAGTTTCCCGCAGTTCAGGACGCGAAAGTTTGGTCCGCGGAAGACGCGACGCGAGGCGGCCGTTTCGTAACTTTTTAACGACCTTACGGCGCCGCGGTAACGAGAGTGATATTTTCGCGCGAAGTTGACGGCGGCGCAGACTCGTCGGAGGGAGAAAGACGGCGGTGGTGGTGGTGGTGGTGGAGTGCAATGTAAATCGTAGGAATATTTCGAGAGCAACTACACCGCTAATAAAGCTTAAGTATTATTCTTGATTCGCCTAGGTGATCCTTGACTCCGAGATGATACCTGGCAGCAGACTCCCGCGCGCTGGTTCGACGGTTCGAAAATAATTACCTACCGCGTTCCTCTCCGTCTCTCTCCGTCCGTCTCTCCCTCGTCGTTGCTCCCCCTGGAAGCCAGGTTCGTCTCTGTCGCACGGTTTTTGTATTCCTCCTGGGGTGGTTTTGAGGATTGGCACTCGTGGCACGTTCGCAATACACTCGGCCTCCCTCGTCTCTCTTTCTCTCTCCCCGTCTTCGTCCCTCGCTCTCGCTCCGTCTGCCGGTTGGTTCTCCTGGAATTAGATAATTCAAGAACAGTTCTAAGCGAGACCCGTTGTTTTTTCGAGACGGGGATCACGAGCTGGATTCTCGTAAACGCTTTATTTCCTCGGCAGACGGCCCTCCTGGATCTCGTCGACGGTGGCGAACGACGTGACCTTTCCTGCAATTCTTCTTGCGAGTAGGTATCCAACGGCATGAAGGAGGAGAGGGGTCCTGCCCCCCCGAGTAAGTCGTTAGAACGCGGATCCGCCGCGAGAGAGCGGCGCACGGGAATGTTAAAAGGCTCGCAGCGCTTGTATAAACGTAGAGTCTCGCCCCAATTCAATATTTGCTTTTTATTCCCTGAAAGGTGGCCCGGAGCGGCGCGGGCACGATTCTCACGGCGCTATCTGTCGCGCGAACAGTATCTCCCAGCGGCGATTTGTACTGGATCCTCTTGTTCGGGAAAGCAAACGGATCGGCACCGTCCTCCGTTTTTATTACCCCGGTAATCCCCGCGTCCGTCATCGACGATCGGCGATATCGTATCTCCGTCGGCGCTCGAGTGTTTCCATTCCGAAGCGGGATTTATCTCGTCATTTTACGACGTCTCATAAATGATGTAAGCGCGTTCCGAAGCCGAGCGATTGCGTTCCGCCCGTGGAAGCGTTCACGGAGTCTCGCCGGCGGCTCTCCCGAAAGTCCCAGCGCGACGAGTAGAAAACGCGGGGCATTATTCAATGGCTAGGCGATCGATGTATAATGTATAAACAGCTTTGAAAGTCGAAGCACGGCGAAATAATTGCGACGCGAGAAGTAACGAGGCGGAGGCTGGTTCGTTAGTAAGTTCGCTCCTAAAAATCCGCTCCCGGCCCTCCACAGCCATCCGCGCCCGCCCCGCTATTTTCCATTAACAGAAACACCCCCGGTCCCGCGAATCGAATCGAGCCGACTCGGCGACACGGAATTATCGAGCGAGAATCGATTCTCGCTCGTTAACGACGCACGATTCGGACGCTCGCTCGCCGGTTTCGCCGCTCAATTAAAACGAATCGCGCGCGCGCCGCTCGGTGAATCGCGGATAATTAACATTAAACGTTCTTTCCACGGCGGCGCGGCGCGGGGTCTCCCGCGTCCCGCAGTGTTCTCTCGTTTTCGTCCCGAACAATCGTCGACGTGGTTTCCTCGTTAATCGGGGCGGTCGGAAAAATGTCGTCTACAGTCTCGGCGTTCCTTTGTCCCTGCTCGCGTAACAGCGCTGCCACTCGACGGAACGTCAGCGTTCCTTATCGCGTCGCTGGCACGCGAAATGGTCCTGCGATTTGTCGCGGAAGGTCGCTGGATGCTCTACAGCGATATGCACGCGAGACGAAAGCCACCCCCTGCTCCGTGAATAATTAGGTCCCGGGGTTCCCATTATTCCCGGCGACATTCTCGATTTTCGGGCGGAAAAAATTCTTGCGGGATTAGGCGAGCAGTTTCCCGAAGCGAGGAACAGAGTCGCCGGTCCCAGAGCTAGCAGACGAGGGCGGATAGGTACAGTTCTGGAGAGCCATAAAACTTTATGGTGCGTTTGCATCGACCGACCCTCCCTTCTCTTTCCCTGCCTTACTACCATCCCCATGGCAACGACCGACCCCCGAACAGAGCCACCCTGCATCCCTCTCCTTCTCTCCTCGTGCTTCCTCCCTCTTTCTCTGGCTCCGGCTTTCTCTCCTTCTGCCGCGATGTCCCTCGATCTCTCTCACCCGCCCGACCGATCTGCGCTCTCTCTCTCTCTCTCTCTCCATCTGCCCGTCTCACCCTCGATTCCCTTTCTTCGTCTTCCAGATAGCAGCTCGCGCGAGGGCACGTCTGCCACCGTCTCTCTCCCTTCCTTCGTCCGTTTCTGTTCCTTAACGCGCTGCCACGACGCGCGCCGCACGTTCTACCCGGAGCGGTAGAACGAAAAATCGGCCGTTCCTTCGGTCGCTGAAACTCCTCGGCAGTTTCAGAATTTCAGGCGCTGCATCGTAATCCACCATCCAAGTCGGGGCCGTCGTTAGTATGTAAATGGTTAACTCTAAGATCTACGGAAGCTGCTATTTCCACTCGCTACGCAAGCATACTACAATATTTGTAATGCATCCGGCGAAACTCGCTCCCTGTTTTACAATTACCCTCCCTTCTGGACCACAGCTCACCGCTGTGGCCACCATTCCATCCTGATCCTTGCTGCATACGCTCGATACCGCGCAGACAACACGCCTGCAGCGCTTATCTGCCTTGGCCAAGGCGGTATCGTCTCGGGTGCCTCGAAACGAGAGCGCCGCGCCGCCAGCGATACGGTTTAAAAGAAAAGGTAATCGAAGCGGACCGTAACAGGAAATTTGTTTATTTCGAAAGCAATCGCTCGCCGCGATCTCCAGGGGATCGGTATGAAGTCGTCTGCACGCCGTAGGGCGCGCGCGTCGCTTTCGAGTAAGTACGTGGCTGAACATCTGCGCGCCCTCCTTAGGACAATGATCAGCTTCATCTCGCAGTGCAAATGTACAAATAGTTCGATACTTGCGACAATCGTGCGCGGGTTACACGCCCCGAGGTATTTTTTTTTGTCTGATCTTCTCCGCTCACCTTACGCACGGCTGTGTCGAGATTTTTATAATCGACGCACTGTCCAGACGGAAAGATAACACGTTTCTTTTTCGTATACAAGCTTGTTCGCACTTTTTCCCACTCACCCCAGTAGGTCACGGACTCCATTGAGAAGTGCCGCCGACTTAAAGGGTACGGACTCAAGACGACGATTCTCTCAGACGAGCCGCGCTCGAATTTGCGTCGTTTAAACGCCGACAAGGTTAATGTACCAATTTCTGCTCACTTAAGGGGTTGCCTACCGTCAGGAGGTAGAAAAAGAATCGAATCTCTTTGGGAATTTATTTCTGAAAGTACATGCATATTTTTATGCATTGGCTTTTGAATTGAGATGAAGGACACTTTGACAGGTTATTATATTATGTTTTGGTATAAGAATATTTAGTTATTGCACAATTACAACTGATTTCCCAGAAGCTGTTTTTAGAAACAGGCTTTGCGGTGACCAACATTATTCGGAACTGGGTTATCTGAAATAAAAAGACGAAGAAGATTTAGTTAGTACAATAGTTTTTCTAGTCTTTAATCGTTCCGTTTTATAAAATATTAATCTGGGACAAAATGGCAGATGTTTAAAGTGAAATGATCGATTTTCGTAGAAAAAACGCTCATTTTTCATTCATAGAATAAAAACTATGCATTGGAAAAACAAATGCTTCGACTAAAGACTAGATTTGACTGTCTAGAAGGAACCTACGAAGTTTCAGAAAGATTGGTGAAGCGGTTTTGGAGAAATCGTGGTCACCGGTCTAAAAACAGCTTCCGGAAAATCAGTTGTAATTTTGCAATAACTAAATATTTTATGCTGCACTTTGATTAGCCCCAAGCTCGTGCAATACTCGCGTAAATAATTTAGAATTATTTTGTTGCAACTATAGTACAAACGTAACGCTTATAATAATAAGGAAAATACGAAATGAGCAGAAATTGGGACATTCACCTTATCCTTTAACTGCAAAGCAGAAGCAATTGAAGGGGTACTATCCTAACTGTCTAACACTGAAAAATGATAAATTAATCACCACGTTTTTATCTAAATTCCTAAAAGATTTGCTAAGTATGTAAATACCTAATACTTTTTGCGAGATCGGTAGATGATCTGTCGTATAGTTTTCAGTGTTACATTTATAAAAAAAAATCGTTAGCATGATAGTATGACATCTGTCGTAGTTGGCTGAGAGAGCAGGAACCATCGGGGTTCCCCGCAACGCGTCTGAAAACGTGTGTAGACCGACCAACGGTGTCTCTGGCCGACACTCTTGTCGACGAATTAGCTCGCCTACCCTTTCATCTCTGAAAGTCCTCTGTCCCGCTTCATCTCTCCCAGCTCTCTTTCCGTTGGCCACCGTGCCGCGTCGGCCGGCTCTCTCTCTCTCGGCTCTTTGCTCTTCCTCCTTTTTCCTCGCTTTTTCTCGCTGTTCGCGAGGCTAACGTCCCTCGAGCGAAAGAACCAGGCCCGCCGCGTTTCTTGGCACGACGCGTAATCCACTAATAATTCAACAGGAGCTAGGCGCGTCGCGTCGCCGTGGCTGGCCACTGTTCCCTTCGCCCCAGCGGGACCACGGGACCGCTGGACCGACCTCTCGCGCTCCAACGCGCTCTTTCTTTCCACGAAAGCTTTCCAGGGAGAACCGCAGTTTGTTTGCACGTCTAGGATAAACAGCGGCCCGGTGGAAAGGTGGGATCGCGCGGGGTGGAGTGGCGCGGAAAACGGGAACGGGACCGCTCGTTTACGCTCTACCCTGGCCCGGGCGTGCTTTTCTTCCGCCCCTCCTCGACCCTCCACCTCGCCACGCCAGCGCCTCTGACGTCCGTCACCCCTTTGGCGGTATTCTTTCATGTCCTTTTTCGGTTTACAATGTACGTAAACGATCTCCAAGGGGAGTGTGCTTTGTCTTCTCGGGGGATATTAGATTTGAAACGCGACGCTTTTAGCTCCCCGGCCCGTCCGCCCGCCTCGGCGATGCCCCTTTCGCGGGGAGAATCGTTACAATTCAACGAGGAGAATTATTCCGTTTTTATCCCGTCAAAGGCCTACCACCACTCCTTCGTCCCGTCGCGTTTCCTTGTTTCGCCTGCACCTTCCTCCCCCGCTTACCCCGTCGTCCCCTCGTGTGCCCGGAAAATTTTAATTCGAGCGAACGTCGCGCGCTCGATGTTCCCGTCCAGTGGCCGCCGCGAATCGCGTGGCTTCGGAGAGTCGAGGGAAGCTTTCGTAGCCAAACCCCCGGCTGATCGAGAGTTCCCTTCTTCTCGGTATAAGGTGAATGTCTCAATTTCTACTCATTTAAGAAGTTACTCGTCATAAGGAAGGTGTAAAAAATTTGTTTGCGATCAAAATTTACAGTGTAATTGATTAATTCTTGAATAATAAATCAACCAATTCAAAAACTATTTAAGAAAGATATTTCGAGATGTTTAACTATTAGTAATTTTTAATTAACTACAATGCTCTAAATCAAAGGGTGCACAGGGAGAAGTTTTTAGCGCCTAGCTGCGAACGACCCACCTGTCCCGTTGCTAAGTTTAGAATCGGTTCTACCTAAAAAATATAAAAAATTTAAAAATAGTATACAAATCTAAATCCATAACACAATGGGGTATCTGTTTTGGTTATTAAATAAGAACTTTCACCGCAAAGACTATTTTCTGCCCAATTATCGAATATCAAAGAACGAGAACACGATCTCAAAATCATGAGTCTCTTGTTTGAAAAGGTTTTCGTTGTTCATGCTGCACTTTGTTTAGCCCCACGCTCGGGGACCACTCGCGTAAGTGTTCAAATAATTTATAATCATTTTGTTACAGCTATAGTACAAACGCAACGCTCATAATAATATGAAAAATACGAAAAGGGTAGAAATGGGGATATTTATCCTGTCGCTTCCGTGACGAGCCAGGCGCGGTCTAAAGTTACGCTAGAAAACACAGATACAATTTCTAACTAAGCCGTAGCCGCGCGGCAAACGAGCACACGCGTGCCGGGAACGTTTCGGTGATCTCCTTTGAACTTCTTTCCAGTTTAGAAGGAACACGTTGCCTCGTCTCTGTGCGATGGGAAACGTGAAAGTTTGCCCGTTCAATGGTTTCGATCGAAGGTCCTCGGCTCCCGAAGCTCGTCAATGGCGTTTTTACTTACGGTAGAAGTGGGCTCGCCGGGGCGTCTGTCGGTGATATTTTTACGTCGCGGGGCCACTCGCTTTACGCCCATATTAAAAGTGTAATAACGGGTCTGGTTTTCAAAAGAGTCGCGCGCCTTTTATGCCCGCCTCCGACCAACCCATTATTTCGATCGTCCACGGTTACGGCCAAGTGCAGTCCAATATCGGCGGCAGTCGGATCGATCGCCCTCGTGAATATTTCCCTCTTTGCTGGAGGAAAAACCGCTTCCGTCGTTTGTTTCAGCGGCTGGTTGTCGATCGCCCCGGGCCTTCGCTCCCGTCGAATCCTCGACGTCGTAAACTATTGTCCCGACACTGATACCTCTCGCTTTCCCAACGGAAACAAAGGGCTCGGAATGCCGAAGGTTAAAGGTCCCTCCCGCGAGAAAATCTGCTTTTTCACAGGAAACTGTCTAACGGAAGGATCTTTCACGCGGCTACACAATTTTTCCGGGGAAACGCAAATAGATATCGTTCTCGTCGGCATGGAAACGGGACTGTCGATATCTTACGGTAACTTTCGACCCTGACGGCGATGTCCCGTGACTTTTTTGCCGAGCGATCACTTTTGTCGGCTGCTCTTTCGACTTTTCTCTTAACTTTCCGCGCCCCTTTGATGCGAACTCCCTTTTCACCCTGGTTGCTGCGCTTTACAAGACGGAAATCGAGCGTGCAAACGGCTTCCGACCGATTCCCGTTGAACGCTCCATTAAGAAGGAACGCCGGCTTCTCGGCTCACAGGATATAAAAATCAAAGCGCGACCGTCGCCACGGCAAACCGGACGTTCATCGAGATCGATAATCCGTTAATCGAGACCCTGTTAATTTGCGTGGGCCACTTTGCGCCAGACGGTCGCGTAATTCAGCACGCGGGCCGGCCCTGCGATGTACAGGGGCAAAAGAAAAAAGAAAAATGAAGAAAGCGGATAGTAAAAAAAAGAAAAAATAGAGAACGAAAATTTTTGGTTGATTAAGATTAAACTGGTTTTATAAACCGACTTGATCAAATTCATTTCACACTCTAAACACAGAACTGGCAATACTGGGGACACACCACAATTTATCGTGGTTGTGGTCAAAAAAGAAATTCGAATATAATTTCTAATGCCTATAATAAACTAATAATCTAATATTATTAAGGATATGGCAATGAAAAAGTCACGTATTTACATATCGTACTGTTTATTTCTTTATTTTAGTTTCCTCGTTATTGTTATTATTATCCATTTTTCCGTGAAAAGTTGTTACGATTTTTTACTGTTGAGAAATTCTTTGAAGGCCTTGACGAGACAGAAGGTGTTTGTAAATAGCATAGATACCACTGCAAGGGCGATTTATTCGACAAGTAACGCGTAACTCGTCTCCTCTAATTCGATCGCGTCTGACCGCAGGCTGACTTAAACTACTGTGTGGCATCTGGGTGGTCCGTGTCGTAACGCGGTACCACTCCTGCGTAAGATTACGCGCATCTGTTGACGCGTTCTCGATCCGTTTCCGATCTAGGGTCGCGGCCTGCCAGCTGTTCGGTTTGGGGTTCGGAGATTCTGTTTCTGGTTTTCTACCGGACAACGACACGTGGGGTATACCTACGCGAATTGTGACCACGGAGGAGGATGGTTCGCGATACGAAAAGCCCGACGGATTTCAGGGTCGCCCGTGGAGTGACGGTTGCCAAAAAGGCAGAGGTGGAGTTCTCCGCGAACGGGCTGTGGCTGCAGGAGCCAGGCCGTCGCCGCCACGCACGCGCGTTTCCTACGGTGTTTACACGAAAGTTAATCTCGACTGCGTGGTTAGTGGATGCTGCGGAGGAGCGAGAAGGAAGAGCGGTGGAGGTGGGGCGGTCGGACGCTGTCGGCATACACGATGATAATAATAAACGTTGCTCTCCCTTTCTTCTGGCTCTCTCTCCCTCAACGGTTCGCCCGCTGCTGCTCTCCTTTTCTTCGTCTTTTCTTCTCCTCCTCTCACTTAGCGCGCGCGCTGCCGGCGGTGCCTTTGATCTCTCGCTTCGTTTGTGCATTTAAACACGGCTTTCCGAGTAGTGGAGTGAGCGGGCTGGAGCGGAGCTCGAGGAGGACACGGGGGAAAACCCCGTAAAACCGCGGCGGAGAGGGAGGGGACGGGGCGATGCTGGAGCCGGAAAGAGAAACTAATATATATTCGACTCTCTCTCTCTCTCATATATATATATATAAGAGAGAAAGAGAGTCGAGAGTCGAGTGGCCGGGCAAAATCTCGTGGAGACCTCAGAGACGCAAAGTGAGTTTCGCGATTACAAACGAGCCCTTCTTCTTACGCACCCCCTCCCGCGTCTTCTTCTCTTACCGTACCCCTTGTCCGGGGCTTTCTTCCACCGTGCCTCTCCTCCTCCATCCTCTGCTCCTCTCACGGTCATCCCACCGTGATTCCTCCTCCTTTCTTCCGAGCTTTGTCACTCTTTATTGTCGCATTGTGCACCGGAGGACGGGCGGCAGCCCTCGAATATCCGCCTCCTCGAGGATAACTCCTCGAGATTAATGCTTCTTAATGGACTGAATGCCGAAGGAGAAGGCGCGCGGGCATTTTAACGCGGCCCTTTAATCCGTTCGTGCGCGGCCACGGCCGAGGCTTCGCGCGCGGCGGGAAAGAGCGAAGGAACGAGCGAAGCAACGCGGCGGCCCGCCGCGGCACGGCGCACTGATCAACAGAGTGGATGAGGGTGGCCGTTATTCGGACTGCGCGTTTTCGTCCCGGTTGTTTCCATTTCCCTCACACCGCCGCGGCGTGGCACCGCTTTGTCCCTGGTGCGTTGTTCCACTCACGTTGTTCGATGCAGTAGTATTGAAGGGAGTAATTTGCGGAGTGAGCGCACGCCGCTTGCCAGCTTGCCGTAACAGCGCGCACCTTCGCCGACGCTAATTGCTAGTAATTAATATTGACGCGGATGGTAAACGACGCCGGGCGAGCGAGATACATCAAAGGCGCGCTTTTCTCTCCGTTGTTCGATTGTGATCTCTTTACTCTCGGCCTCCAAGGGCGGGCTCCGCGCTCCGTGATCCTCCATTCACGCGAATTCGTTCGAATTACAGTACCTATACTTGGTACTTCACGTAGCCGAATAATTTCGTCCCTTATCGAGTCGCAGCCTCCTGTCTTCTGCCCCGGGAAAATGAACCAACGATGGGAAACCCCGCGTATTAGGGGGAAATATTAATTCGCGGAGTGAGCAGCCCGCAAGGGAAGTTCTAGGACTCGTCGACGCCGTTTCCCCGAGAAACCGTAGAGAAAGGAGCTCGACGCGTCTCGCGCCGACACGCCACGGCTCGATTCGCCGCGATCTTCGGGGCGATAAAAAAAAAGCCGTCGACGGCAGAAGCATCGTCGCGGATAAAAGTAAAGGGATTGGACAGGCTGCGCGGACCCAGTCGGCTGTTAATAATGCCACCTCGGGGATGCGCCGCTCCGGTCGGGAGTAGTCGTCTCCATTTCACGGGTAACCAGGCATCCATGTAAAGTAAATTCCGTTCCCGCCGAGTTTTTTCGGGGTCTCGAGGCTCACCGACTCGTCGGATCGAAGGGGGGGCCCCCTGTTCGTCGGGCACCAAAGGGAACGCAGGAAAATTAAGGAGTCGGAGCGTTCCGTTAATGACGTGGTGCGCGCCTGTCCTTGAGAGATCTTTCCCACCGCGGCGCAGCGGCTCTCCCGCTCGGAGGATAATTTTGTAATGGGAAATTCGATCGATGGAGCGTGGCATTTAAATCTGTACGCCGCGACGGCAGCCGACGCCCGTAATGAAATGGAGCCGATACGATACGGCAGGCCGTTAATGCGTATAAAAATATGAAACGCGACGGGAGATACGCTTTCCCTCCACTGACGCGGTCAATTGAATGGCGCTCGGTCTTCTTTCCCTCCCTCTTCTTCCCCCTTTTCGTACGCGTTTTAATAGCGAGAGTCTGAAGGCATTACGGCCCAGTCGCTGTTTACGACGGTTCTCTTAAGGGAAGAGATGCTCCGAGAAGCAGGATCGCAAGAAAGCCGCGCGTTAACGATAAGACCGCGTCGGAAGGTTCGAAGGAGGGATAAAAGATTCAATTTCAAAGCTGTCGCTGGATATCAGAAGCGGAAGCTGGAGATTGCTGTTTCCGGCCCTAAGGTCGGGGCGATCGATCGACCGGAGGGCGAAGGGTAACGAGTTAAATTAACGAACGAAGCCTTATCGCGTTGACAGTCCCTGGTAAACTGTTCGGCAAGTTATCCTCGATATGTATCTGTCTCGGGTTTCCTCCCCGTTGCGCGGCGAGATCAACTCGTCATTGGCCCCTTCGCTAACAGGTTACCCGTCTGCGGCTTCCAGATCGCCAATCCCCCCGCGTGCCTGAGGTAATTGCCCCAGTTGTCGATCAGTTAGTAGGAGGTCGAAATATTTGTAATGAAAAAATTTATGTAAATGGACAAAAATACCTTTTTTTTCTTTTAGCAGTTAATTTTAGCATTAATATAGATAATAGCAAAGCAAAAATTAGGTTCTATATATATTTAAATCTGGAAATTATAATTAATTAGGTTCTATATATATTTAAATGTGGAAATTATAATTAATTAGGTTCTATATATATTTAAATGTGGAAATTATAATTAATTTCCACATTTAAATATATATAGAACCTAATTATAATTAATATCCACATTTAAATATATATAGAACCTAATTAAGAATAAAAATGTTGATGCCTCAGATGTCGATCACTAAATTACGGTCGGAACTAGTTGTCGATCAGTATTTGCTCTAGTAGTCGACCAAGAAAACAAGAGGCTATGACCGTTTTTTGTTTCTGCAGTGCTACTTTTTTAATCTCCTTCTTTTCTTTCTCGTCTAAATTTGTAGTGTGCCATGAAACTTAATTAATTATATCTTACCTTTCTTTCTTTAGCCACGGTAGATCCCCCCAAAAATGTATCTTCATCAGACACACAAAAATGTATAAAACTCGTTCGAACCCGTGTTTCATCAACCAGTGCTGGTAGCTCTATGATTAAGGAAGTCTCTTGTTTGCACACGGACCAGAGTCAGACTACGTACTTCCTTTCTTTTTTCATGTCTGGAATTATTATCACTTTTTGAAACTTATGATAATAATTCATATACAATTTTACATTTAAAGAACGTCATTTTTATTATAAAAATATTGTTAAAAATGCTATAAATCCATAATATTTGTGAAAATAATCGACAACTGGGACTTGATCGACAACTGGGGCAATTACCTTATATTTTCGAGGCAGCTCGCCGTTTATTCGGGGCGCGTCAGAGGCGTTATTACGGTGTCCCGGGACACGGGCGACGCATAAATCGCGCGAAATGTCTGACGAGGAAAATCCGTGGGACGGAACCAGCGGCTGGCGTAAGGTCGTGGTCGGGAATACGAAAACGAATACATACTTTGGAGGCCCGTGGAATCCTATCGGCGATAGAACCCGGTGGAAAGCCCGAGGACAGGGCCGAGCAGAATTCCAGAACGTGGAAAGAGCATCCGTAGGACAATGGGAGGGAAAGCAATTGCCGAGGTCGGGAAGGAGGACGAAGCAGAGGGCGAAGAAGGAGGAGAAGAATGAGCCAGAGGGTGGAAGTTGTTCCCTGGGAATGTCAGCTCGATTCCGTCCTCCTTCCTTTTTGCTCCGGAGGGATCAAGCGGCCGCGTCGCGTCGCGTCTCGTCGCGGGCACAGCGCGGCAGGCCTGCGAGCGAGTGTAACCTACCGGAGGTGCAGCCGCCTCGAAACCCACGGATTTAATCGAATCAAATAAAACATCGTGACCGAACCCATCCGTCCTTCTTCTCTCCCATCTCTCCACCTTCCCCTCCACTCTCCCTCGTTTTTCTCCATCACCTTCCGCCCGTTAGTGCCCATCTCTTTTTCCCCCCCTTGCGTCTTTTTGCTCGCGGCTTCTGCGCTCGGCTCGTCCTGCGGCCGCGACAGGACGTCGGCAAGACGACGTACACTTCTTTGACGAAAAAAGAACGGAGGGGGCGAGGAAGAAAAGAGTTGCCTCGGTGGCGACGAGCAACGTTCGACGATCCGTCCACCCGGTTTGCGCGGAACAAACGCTTCGCCTCCACTCGTCCTCCTCTTTTTTCTTAATTTACCCAGACTTTGTTGAAAGACGTCGGCAAATAACTTCGCCCGCGTTTTAAGGATTCATGAACCACCGAGCTGCGCCGCCACGGCCGGTCGCGAGGTTTTTTCCAGCAACTGCCGGGCGACGGATCTACTCGATTCCCTTCGCTCTCTACCGCGCTGGCTTTTTGTCCTCCGACGGGCGACCTTGCTCTCGAAAATGATCCTTCTCGACTCGCCGGAGTGGACCGATCCTGCCCTTAAGCTCCGCCGCTACTTGCTGCGCGGCTTTTGTGAAGAGCTGCTTTCTCGGATAAACGTTGATACAAATGATGGATCGGCTATTAGGGTGGTCCATTTTTATATCTAGCATAATGTACTGTGCAAAATTTCAGCCTAATCGGACAATATTTGCAGGCCGCTAGGGTTAATCGTTTTTGGGGGCATGGAAAAGAGTTTAAGTCTGTTTTCCAATTAATGACTCCACAATTAATGATGTTCTCGTTGATTTGGGGATACTGGTGGAAGCCATTTTTATACCTGACACAAAAACAACATTTTTTTACGCTATTAAGGAATAATATGTACTTAACTGTGTAAAATAATCGAAGCGACCGACCTGTAGAGGAGACCGGGGTAAAATGAGCTTTCTTAATTTGTGAGAAAACATTAATCCTAACATTATTAAATAATTAATTTTCCACTGAGTACACATTCGGGGCAAAGTGACCGGGGTAAACTGAGCTGCAAAGAAAAGATGAGTGAGTGATGTACGCAATATCCTAACCAGTCAGCTATCTGGGAAACCACGCGGCATGATGAAACAGATTCTAATCTCAAAAAAATGAAAAATCTGCCACAGTTTTCGACAACTACGGTTAAAAAAAACAGAAACTGACGTGCTACGCAAGTCATCCCAGCGCAAAGGGTTGATAATTACCTATATCCTTAATTAAAACTCGTATTTTATTTCAGCTCACTTTACCACAGATAGTATATAGCTCACTTTACCCCATATATGGGGTAAAGTGGTCGTTTTGGCATTTTCTTTTCAAGTTGAATTTTAATATACTTTCAGTTTATTTTAAGCATTGCTATTCGTTATTTACCAATAGTAACGTTCAAATTATATTATAAATCTATTTCCACACATTTTTATTGAAAGGGAAAAATTTTATTCGACTTCTAACTTTTTCCGCGTCAGTTTGCCCCGGTCTCCCCTAAATATGCTTCATATTTGTTGGTTTTTCTTGCGACACTTTTGTTCCTTTACCGAAGTGAGTCTGCGTATTTGGAGTGGTGCTCCAGCGAGCAGAGACACGCAAACGCTTCCGAATTCACCCCTGGGAAAGTATTTACCAATATCGAATAAAATTTGTACGCGCAGCGTAACGGGAATGGGAACGGGGAACGGGAACGCGACGGCGGAAACGCCGAGGCCGCTAAATTATTCGAAAGACCGTGGCCTGATCGATTCGCGGGAATTTCTGTTTCAGGGATCAGCGAGGCGAGCGTGCAACTGCAGCAACCGAAGCTACCCTCCGCTATCCGCGTGGGAGGCGAGGTCGAACTTCGATGTCACGTCGATGGCTCCGGAGACATGAAATACGAGTGGTTCAAGTTCGTTGCACAACTTGCTCCTATTTATCCGCGCGCCCTCAAATAACCCCGGCGCTGATAATTCCGCAAAATCCGCGACTCGGAGGGTGTCGCATCCCCGCGCCCGCCCCCTCGCCCTCCGTCTCCGCCTAACTTCAGCCCCCGCATAACTGACACCCGTCGTTTACACGTAACTACCCCTGAATTATCAACCGACATTTTCCTCTACCCTCGTCTCGCCTGTCGCAGCTTTTCACCTTTCGCGCTTAACCCCCCGACCCGTCGAAACCCTAGACGGCTATCGATACGCGCTAATACCTACCGCGCCAGACACGCTCCTTGCGAACGCCCGAGAGAACCTTGACGCACCGGTTGCAGGAACCGCGAGTCCGTGGCGAGGAGCGAGCGGATCGAGATCAAGAAGAAGAAGCTGCACATACACAGGGCCGTAGCCGAGGACAGCGGCATGTACGGCTGCCTGGCGAAGAACGACGCCGGATCCTCGCCGAAAATGGAAAGTTACCCCTTGGTCGTGTCTGGGAACGAGACCGCCACGATAAAGGTGGTCCCGAGGAACCTAATCGCCAAGCGCGGCGAGCTGGCCGTTCTCCACTGCGTCTTCGAGGACGCTGACTCCGTTCAGTGGTTCTTCAAGGACATCGGCCCGCTCGAAACCGAGGACGAGAGGACCGTGTTCGAGAACGGCACTTTGATGATACGCTCCGCCGAGCACAGGGACCAAGGATTCTACTCCTGCCACGGGGAGAGAGGAGACGCCACCATTACGTACACGGTTGATCTTCAGATAGCATGTGAGTAACGTACGCGCGCTACAGTTCGTAGCTTTTCATTCGCTGGATCCTTTCCTCGGCAACACTTGTGCCCGTGACGAAAGTAGAATTCTATTTCACAGACTTAATGAACCTCACCGCGGCCTCGTTCGAGCCTCTGCTGCCGAACCAAGTGGCGGTCGTCGGGGAGGACCAGGAACTCCAGGTCAGCTGCTTGGAACCCTCCGGTCTGCCGGCTCCCAAGGTCTATTGGAGAGATCCCAAGGGACACATTATAAGCGATTCCGGGCCGGTGCGCGTTCAGGATAATACGCTTATCGTCGCGAAGGCTCGAATGGGCGAGGACGACGGCAATTATACTTGCGTCGCCGAGAATATGGCCGGGGAGTCCGATATATACGCTCAAGTGCTCATTTCCAGTAAGTCTGCCGCGCTGACGTTAAGACGCTCCAGTTAAGATAAACTTAAATTGAAATCCAAGGGAGTAACGGGAACGTCGCCGTGGCGAAGCGTTTCTTTTAATCAGCGCGCCGCGGATCGTGTTAATTAAAACGTGTTTTCACTTCACTGATTGGTACGGTCTTCGTTCTCTCCGCCACGTTCCCGTACTTTCGCTTTTAATTTTTCGATTACCATTCGGGGAGGAAAGAAGGGAGCGCTCGCAGTAGCTAACAAAGCCTCTCGAAAGTAGCGCGCTAACGTCGATGTCTGATGCGCGATTTCAGCTCCGCCGACGCTGATAAGCTCCCCGGAGGGCCTGAGCGTGATGGAGGGGGACCCCGTGACCATGACGTGCTCTTACTCCGGGATGGAGCCGCCGGTGACCCACGTGCGCTGGCTGAAAGACGGCGAGCCTCTGAAAGAGAGCGGCGGTCCGACGAGACACCGAGTCACCGATCACCACGGTAACGTGACCCTGCACTTCAGGAGCGCCGACCTGTCTGACAAGGGCACGTACATGTGCGAGGTATTCACGAAGGGCTTCCCGTCGATATTTTCGGAGCGGGCCGGCCTGACGGTCGAGGAGAAGCTCAAGTTCTCCCCGCAACCGGTGGACAAGCGGCTGGAGCTTGGCTCCACGGCCAAAGTGCCGTGCAAGTCTCAGGGTGCCACTAATCCGATGGTGAAGTGGACGAAGGAGGGCGCGGGGGAGGAATTCCCCAAGCACGTGCAAGATATCAATGGGACTCTCCACTTCAATGGCGTCCTCGAGGAAGACAAAGGCCGGTACACTTGTATAGCCAGCAACGCGCAGGGATCGATCAACCACACGATTAGCATCGACGTGATCAGTAAGTGCGATCCCTCCGAGACTGGCCAATTAATTAATTTTCAGGCGACAACGCTGGGCTGGATGGCGGCTGGGTAGATACGTGTACGTAGCGATAACGCGGCATGTTGTCGTTGCAGTCGCGCCGAAATTCACCATTCAGCCGCAAAATCCGACGGAGGCGATCGAGGGCTACCCGGTGATGCTGCACTGCGCCGCCGAGGGGGACCCGAAGCCCACCATCCAATGGGACAAGGACTCGCGAATGAACAACCTGAACAACTCTCGCTTCGAGGTGCTGGCCAACGGGAGCTTGTACATAAAGGAGGTGTACCTGGGGGACGAGGGGAAGTACGGGTGCACGGCGGGCAACAGCGGAGGCTTGAAGAGGGAGGAGGTTCAGCTGAACGTTAAAAGTAACTACTTAGCACCGCGAGCTCTTACTCTTACCCTCGCCTGTTTCACAAGGACTCGGCGGTGTGACTTCTGCGATGGTTTTCCAGGCGACACCTACAGATTCGACAACGATCTGGATGCGGGGGACGACGGGTCGATGATGACGAAGACGGTCACGATCACTCTGAGCGCGGCCGCGGCTTACATGGTGCTGGTCGTCGGGCTGATGGTGTACTGCCGTTACAGGAGGCGCCGCAGGAAGCAGCAGTACCTCCAAGAGCAGGCAGAAGGTATCTATCTCCTCGAATTGCTGCGCGAGAACAGCGCTTCGGAGCTCGCGCCGTCGTGAGCGCCGTCCGCCAATAATCACGATTTCAATCGCGCAGAGAAACTGGAGAACGGCGAGGTGCAGGAGGAGCAGACCGAGCTAAAGGAGACCAGCAACTGCAAGATGAACTCGACCGGCAAGAAAAAGGAGAACCGCGATTCGCACAACAAAAGCGACGGGGCGGACACCGCTCACAGCCAGAGCAGCAACCAGTCGAAGAAGTCCAAGTCCAACTACGACAAGATCGCGGTGTCGCGCAGCAACCTCAAGGACCTGAAGCCGCTGGGCCGCGGCGAGTTCGGCGAGGTCTACGCGACCAAGTACCAGGTGGACGGCGACAAGGAGTCTCTGGTGATGGTGAAGAGCCTGATCAACACGAAGGACGAAATGGCTCTGCAGGATTTCAAGCGACACCTGGACCTCCTGCACAAGCTCAACCACGAGAACGTGGTGAAGCTGATCGGCCTGTGCCGCGAAGAGGAGCCGGACTACATGATCCTCGAGTACACCGACTGGGGCGATCTGAAGCAGTTCCTGATCGCTTCGCGGAAGGACAACAACGCCAGCCCGACGCACGAGACCGCCAAGCAGCCTCGCGCGCCCCAGCTCTCGGTCGCTCAGATCCTATCTCTGTCCAATCAGGCCGCCAAAGGATTGAAGCATCTCGCGGACAGTCGCCTCGTGCACAAGGACATTGCCGCCCGGAACTGCCTGATCGCCAGCAACCTCACCATCAAGATCTCTCTGCCGTGCATGTCCAAGGAGCCGTACCAGCAGGAATATACGAAACACCGGAACCAAGTGATCCCGCTCAGATGGCTGCCATACGAGGCGGTCTACGAGGACGAGTTCTCCACCAAGAGCGACGTCTACTCGTTCGCCTGCCTCGTCTGGGAGATGTTCCACCAGGGCGAGCTGCCCTTCAATAAAATGAACGACGAGCTGGTGCTTAGCGCCCTGAAATCCCTGACGCTCGCGTGGAAGCCCCACAAGGCAGCGCCGCCAGCTCTCCAGGAGCTTCAGGTGCAGTGCTGGGACAACGACCCGCGGGAGAGACCCACCTTCGACGAGGTGGTCTCGAAAATAGGTGAAATTGTCGTCGACAGTTGTCTCTAGATTGCTCGACAACGCCACGAGGCTCTAAATCGGACATACTGGAATAGGGGTAATGATTGCGCGAAGGATGCCAGAACTGGGCACTTGCTCGACCAGGTAGGCTGGAAACCATCCGGTGGGAGAAGGTAAGGTTTGGTGGGACATCTCGAACGCCGCCCGAACGTCTCGCGACGCTGTCGAACCGCGCGGAACCTAGCTCCGCGAGGTAGGCACTTGCCTCACCGAGTTCGCTCTCGCAATGATTACCCGTGTTGCGGTATTCTGTCGCGTCCATTAGGTCGATAAGGTTATAATTTATTTGTAACACAGAAGGATCCGCTCCAATGACTGCTAACGTCGGATTAAGTAGGGATACGTACGGTCCCGTACACGCTACAATATTATACGGCTAACGCAATATTTAGTACTCAGTATCTGTCAGTGTAAACGATCTAGGTATATCGATCACCGCACATCGAATAATCGTAAGATACGCTATGTTGTCGTTAACGGCAGAAGAGATCGCAGGCCACAGTGTGAAACGCATCGTTAAGAAAGTATCACGACCATATCAACAATTTAAAACCAACGACGATTTTTATATCTGCCTAATTCGCCTCTACACTCGTTGTATTCCGTTAAGGTCTAAGGCTTAAGGATTATTTATAGCGTACACTTGCGTCTGAAACGTACATATATATATATAAGAATCTCTATATATATATAATATATGCGTACGTGCACTGGCTGGGCCACGGGTGCGAAGCCACTCGCGTGACCGCAAGCATGCATAGTTTCCCGCAATTACGCGAACGGCTTCGAACGCTTGGGCCATCTCCTGCACGCACATAGAGGAGGAGAGAAGAAAGAGCCAGAAGAGCGACTGCTCGATATCGAGTGGACGAGGGAAAAAAAGCAAACGGCCTTGTACATACCGTGGGTGTAACTGTAAGTTCGTTCGTTAAGTACAATCGCGAGATCCGAGTTTTGGCTTGATTCATCGATAAACACTCCCGAAGGATCGCGACGCTATCGTTCTCATTGTTTCTCGTTTCTTTCCGGAGAAGAGCCGCCTCGCGAGAGGCAGGAAGGCGTCCTCGTCCCTGCTGGGCGAACACAGCGAGGATTTCACGGTCGCGTGGATGAAATTCTATATCGAGCACCACTTCACGGACTATTTTTGCATTCGACGAGGAATAGGGTTAGAGTCCGTCTCGTCGAGAGCCCGCCTTTCTCTGGGAACAGCCCCGAACTTCCGCGAGAATGTGTCGGACACCTCGACCGTCCATATCACGAAATCCGTACATACAACGAAGCCGTTTCATTTCGTTTGTCGAGAGTTCATATCGTTTCTAACGCGCACCAGCCGCACTCGAGGGCATCGCGAATTGCTCGAGCTCAGCGCGACGCCCCGCCCTATGTTCGCCAATTTATTCTTCGAAACGGACAAGTCCGATTCGTCCAGCGACGTTCGCTTTCTGTCAACCGTGCGCGCCCGCTCGCGTGCTTCCGAGCTCGAGGGGTACAAAGAACCACGAACCGCAAACGAGCTGTTCGGTAGCAGGATTAAAGGGATATAGCTGAGAATATTCAGTATATGATCGTATTAACGTACTCCGCATCCGATATACATACCACTGCGATTACTATGCTAGCTCACGTAAGGGACACACGTACGCGTACAGAGCTGACAATGCCGAAATTCTAGAGCAGAGAGGAAGGATGATCTCCCGGTCAGCTTGGAGGAGGATGAGGTAGAACAGTGCTCCAAATATTCCTCAGCTCTGCATACGTATACGTATATAAAATATACCTATAATGTACCATATACGCATCTAGATGTACGAGACACTAAGGTAAACACTGCCAATGAGTAATCTCTGTAACGTTAAAGGTTCATAATCATAGCGAATACGACCATTCCCTAATTTAATGCACCCTCGTCGCACCGAAGTTGCACGCATCGATCCTTGTCCCCGTGGGTCCACGTAGAGTCACGATTTTGCAAGAGCATCGAACGTTGTCGTTGATCGTTCGCGCTTCTAATCTTCCTTTCAAAGGAATAGCCGTTTCTTCGGGGACGAACAACTCGCTCCTTTACAGTTCCAATGGGTTTTCTCTGCTTTCTCTTCGTTCACGGTACAGACCTCTTCCGTTCCGATCGCCATCGTTGCTGGGAATCGTAGATCGCAACGGTCCGATCGACGATCAATGTTCGCCAGAGCGCTTGCAAACGTCCGGTCTGGGTTCTTCAGATGCTTCCTAAATGTTCGCAGTACATGCCGACAGATATTCTTGTAATGTAAAGTACGTTGGGAACATACCTTGCAGCAACTTCGCTCGCACCTTGCGCTCGTTCGAGCCGATCAGTCGGCGAGCGCCTAACTGTGCTCGCATCATTCGCTGACCGAGTTTTCCGGGGCTAAGACCGTCGACCCGTCGACTTGCCTCGGGAGAGCGCATAGGGACCTGGAAGTGGTGGGACACTCCGCGCGCGACCGATCGGCAAGCCGGCGGTCGGCGTGGCTGGACACCGAAAGAGAGAGAGAGAGAAGAAACGCTGCGCCGGTGATTTTCAACGAAGCGACCTATTATATTATGCCTAATGTGTCTAGTCATATACGGTGGGAAAAAAGGAAAAGTGTAAGCGAGCAGCGAACGCATGATCCATTTTTTAAACGACGTTCCATATCCCTAGGCGTTTTGTAATCGATTTCTTTTTTACAGTATTTTGTAAATATTTGTACTTTTTTATCTACATCGTACTTATGAATCTTTGAAATAGTATGTGCTACGATTAAATAAAGGTGGATAAAAATGAAGATGGTGATTCTATAATTACTACCTAATTAACCCCTTTTCAGGTCTGTGAAGATGGCACCCCTAAATGCGAATTTTTTGAAGAAAAAAATCGGTGGCATTCGTTTGCCCACGTTGGCCAACAAAAATTTTTGTTTGTCCACCCTTCAGAAAAAAGTTATGGACAAATTAAAAAATTCGTCATCGGCACACAACTATGAACTATCAACATTTTACTCTTATTTTAACCCAGACCTAAAGGTAAGATGTGATCGTCCACGATTACTCCAGGTTTGTCCACCCAAAACTTTCGTTTGTAGTTCGTGCGATGGGATTTGTGGATGGAGTGGAGGTAGATGTTGAAATGAGAAAGATGACGGTATTACCTAATCAAATTTATTTTTACTTAATATTTCGTGGTACAGTCTATGTCTATTACGATATATAAAATAACGTAGTCGTCGAATCGTAAATGGATGAAACGAAAGAACGTTCGTAACGCCGACTGAACAAGCGGCCGGAAAAGAAAATTCGAGTCAGAGGCAGTCGTACGGTGATTATTAAATACTTTTATGTATATTTATATTTATAGTATTTATATATATATTTCGTATATGTATAGGAAATCAACGTGTATACGAAGAGAAAACCGATAAACGCAGTTCGACGCGAAGAGTATGTTTAGTAATATTTATATATTTATATATAAAGTCTAATGAATTACTTAATCCGTTACTTATAGTACTTAATTCATTAATATAGTAGCAGCCTCACTCTCTAAATAGTACTAAATATAATAATGGTATAATGCGGTAATTATCGTTAATATAGATTATTAACATTATAAATAATAATCGTCAGAATCGTATAATAAACAATAGTACAAGGTGTTTTTTGTGGTTTTAGTGTTTTTTTTTTCTTTAAATGTTATCATATAGTAATAATCACAATAGCGTATTCTGAAAAATAGATCAGGGTCCCGTGGGCAGAGAGCGGAGTACCTCGTTATTTGCGTCTATTCGCAAAGCTACAACTTCTTCTCCCGCAATCCTATCCTGCGCCGGGAGACATCGCTGGGAAGCTTTTCGCCGGCGATCGAAGACCCTTCCCCGTTCAACGATCGATCCGCGCCTTCCTGTGGCGCCGATCCATCATCGGCCCAGTGGCGCAACGATCCCGCTGCGAGCCGCGCCTCGTGCTCGTAGACAGTAGTAATAGTAGTAGTAGTAGTAATAGTAACCCTAGGATTAATAGTAGTCGGTAGCATCGTTCCTATCTACCGATTCGCAGTAGTAGTACCATACGATATCGCTCGTTACTGTTGCTCGGGACCGGCGAACCGGGCCACGGCAGGCTGGCGAACGTTCCTCGAAAAAGTCGCGGAACGTCGGAGTGTCGCGGCGCGAGCGCTCAGCGGGATCGTTGCTTCGCCACGAGGAACGCGATCCTCGCGAATGTTTCGCTCTCTCGTTTGTCTCGCCACCTCAATCACGGTGGCTAAATGTGGGAGAAGGCAGTATCGAGGAAAAGTCTCGATCGCTTCGCCGTCCCAACATTTCCAACCGACATTAACTTTCGATTCGAAGAAAAGGCCGCTCGAAACTCGCGGTTGGGTTACATCAATTCCCGACATATCCCCGTTGTTCTCTCTATTCCGCGCGCGCGGCTCTCTATTCTCCCCAGCAAATCTCCCCGTCACTCTCCTCCCACTCTACTCCGTCTCTCTTGCTTTTGCTTTCTTAATCGCGTCTCTGCCACTCTGCCTAGGGAACCCACTATAACAGGGCACTATGAACAGCAGTCTGCTGGCTAAGTGACTTTCCGAATCTACAATCGCTCCTCTTCATTTTCTCCCTCTTGCTCGCTTCCCTCTCGTTCTCTCATTCTCTCTCCCCTTTCTCTCGGCACTTCTTTCGTTCTCCTTTGCTCCTTCGTACTCGCCCCGCTCGATCTTTCAGTCCGGCTCGCTTTCCCTCCATCCTCCTTATTCCAGTACCCCCTTTTTTCTTTTTTCTTTTTATTCCACCGCCCCCTCCCCAAGCCCCTCCGGAACCGCGTCGCCCCGACTTTTTCCAAGCATCTCTTCCCCCGTGAATATCCTCCACCTTCCCCCTTCTCCTTAATAGCGAACTATGTCAGGCATAACAGACGCAATACGGTAATGGAAACGAGTCTCTCCCTCACCCCTCTCTTCACCCACTCGTCCGCTCCCACCCTTACGTTCCCTCGTCGCGAGTTTTTCTGTTTCCGGGAAAGCAAGTGTCGCGAGGCAAGAACGACCACGAAGAGCACGGTTAAACGATGGTCTCGAGAGTTTCGCTGTTATCGGTTATAGTACCGTTGCCAGAGTTAACGAAGGTACGTACCCGCTGGTACAATTTGACGACGATACTATCGCTGACAATAGCAGCAACCATCGAGACGCACGAACGCCCTCTGTTTCGTCTGTTTTGCTAATTACGTCGTAGAGCATCGTTCGTGCCAATTTCGCCGGTTACTGAAATGCGGATACGTGTTTAACGGCGCTCAGTAATTTCGCATGCGATACTTTGTCCGTGTTCTGTCTGTAGCAAGCGGAAGCGCAGTGTGACTTGGAATTATCGAGAATCCGTGCCCGGGACGAAGGCAGCGATCGGTGAGCATCGATCCACCGAGCGCCACGTCCGCGAGGACGAAGGAACGCGAAAGCAAGCCGGGTCCTTTGTTTAAACATCCACCTCGGAATCCACAAAAGCACTCGTTGCCAGCATGCTTCTTCTATGTCAGCATTCACACTACGTGTCAGCCGATAGTAAATCACTACTGTACCTTTTTTCGCGTTATGATATTTTTTTTTTTACTTTACTTTTTTAATTATTTTACGTTTTCTTCGTTAATATTAGACGTGCCGTGTCTCTACCGTCAGCCTACTGCGAAAAAGACTACTTCGTCGCCCTCCTATCTCTCTCTCTCTCTTCCATTCTCGCTCTCTCTCTCGCGCGCAATAAATTTTATTTCTCATCCACTCACGTCCGTGACGCACGCACGCACACACACGCGCACGCGAAAAGCATACATACCGCGGCACACTCTCTTCTCGGCATTCGTGCATCATCGCGTTACACCACCCATTCCTTCTGCGTTTATAAAGAGTATTATATAATATCATTCTCGTGTCGTTACAATATAATTATCGGCAATAATATACCTTCGGTATTAATGCATTATCGTTATTATTAGTATTATTAATTATATTATTATTCATTATTATTCATTCCCCTGGTACTATAATCCTTTTAAAATCGGTCAGACTCCCCGCGAGCGGGCCCACGTGGAGTCGCGTGAACAAATGGAATCTCGCCGCGTCGTCGGGACGTCGCGCCGAAACTTATCGCTTCCCTCATTCTCTCGTTCCAGCTCTTCATTTCGCACACACACGCACGTACGCGCACACTCTCTTCCTCTCTCTCTCTCTCGTCGATTAATCTCGAATGGTGTTCTCACTAGTAAATTACGGCGGAGTCGCACGATCGTGCGCGATAATTTAGTCAAAGGCCCCCGCGCCCCCGTCCGCCCCCCTCCTCCCGCAAAACTCCGCGACCCCGGCCGGGGAAATCTGATTTTCGCATTTCAGAATCGATTAGCGTAATTGGCAGCGCGAACGATAACGCCGTGTCGATGCTAATTAAAATCCACGACCCTCGTACTACGATTAAGAATTATGCCTGCGGGTTGGTTTGTAATTGACAGCGAACGCTTGTGCCCGGAGAGGAAACAGCGATCTTCCAAGACTTTGGCAAAAGAACGGGAAACCGGGCGACAGATTGCTCCGAACGCCGAAGACACAGTTCGCAGCGGTGGGAGCTTACGATCTCTGTGAGAAGAAGGAACACGAGGTGGCGGCCAGGGTCGCCCGTTACGGGAGTGAATTTTCGCAAAAGCGCACGACAGTCGATCGGACTAATTAGAAATTCGACTCGCTCTCTCCCCACGTCCCTCTCCCTCTTTCATACACACGATCGCTCTGCTCTCTCGCTCTCCGGTTCTCGCTGAATCGCACGCACGATCTCGCGAATATCTGCTGGGGGGGGTGGTGGCACAACGCACGCTCCGCCCCCGAATACCGCGCGTGCACCCCCGGCCGAATTTCTCTATCAGTTACAGTAAAAAATAGCGTAAACGGCACTGTATTAGGAAGAAGCAAAATACGTGTTACGTTCTCGTTACTTTATCGTTGATAAATACTATAAGTGTCCTTCATTTTCACCTTTTAAAAATCCTCTGGTTATCGCGATCGTTCTATTACTTTAGTTATCAGTATGATTATTACTCGGTAGTTATCGGTAATTATTAATTAGCGGTACATGCGGTAATTAGTGCTCGCCCGTGTTGGAACGCGCGACGAGAGCCCGGACCGCGTGTCATTTTCTGCGGGGGTGGATTCGGGGCACCCACGCCGGACCCTCGTTCTCTCTTTCTCTCTCACACAGCCTACACACACTCAAACACACACATGCGCGCGCTCTTTTCTCTCTCTTTCTCCCTTTCTCTCTCCCTGTCTGGAAATACCAAGAGGAAACAGAAGAAGAGAAAAGAAACAAAGGATCTCTACGTATATGCAGACTATGTATAAGTGCGTATGTATTCTCGCCGTGTCACTCTTTCTCTCTCACATTCTCTCGCTCTCTTCCATTCACGCTCTCGTTCTCTGTCACGCTCTCTAACCACGCTCTCTCTCGGTCGCTTCGTTCGTCTCTCTCACTTAATTACAAAGCACGAAAGGGGCGTCCCGGTCGCTCGGCGAGCCATGCCTCCTCGGCACCTCTGTGAACAATATCCCCTCGACCATGGACTATCGACCATCTACCATCGACCCCGTCGGGTAGCGATTTCGGCGCGACTCGATCGACGGATCGCGGGGCGGCCGGGCTACCCTTCCCCGAATGGCTCAACGCTAGTAGTTTAAACTTCATAATTTTAGGTACTAATGTGTTTCTCTTTTCCTTCTCCCTTCTCCACCCTCGCCCTTCGACTCGCCACTCGTTGGCTTACAATTCGTACAACTCCGCCTATCATTGTAAAACTATGACGTCTAAAATGTTCGAATTAACGCTAGATCCTCGATATTAATAATCAGATCGGATAAATTAATAGTCGTTAATAACCGTGTATGTATCCAACTAGGCTAGACTTCGACGGAAAAATATATTTATAAAAAGTTATAATATTAATATACGTTTCAAGCGTTCTATATATATTTTTTTTTTATTTATATTTATATTTATATTTATTTATATTTATATTTATATATATACCGTTCGCTAATCCTCTACTTATGTCTAAGCTTTCATCGTCAAACTCTTGTCCCATACATGCTGCGACGTCTAAACGCGGGTCCCTCCCTCTCAAACGAGGAGGGCCCGCGTGTCTACCTAATATTTTTTTTTTCTCAATTTATAATCGTAATAACTGGTTAAACTTTTCACGCTCAAGCACACGCGCATTCTCCCCTTCCCTCCCCACCTCTTCCTACCTTCCCTGCCCACCGTTCGTTCTCTTCCTCTCCCCTCAGAAATGTACAGACAAATAAACTCGGGCTTCTCAAGCGATTGAAATGAAATAATGCATGAAATCATCGCGCCCCGTCACCCGCGACGCGTCGGCGACGGAAGCTTCTTCCCAAAATTTCCTTCCTCCTTGCCCTCCCTTACCTTCTCTCCCCTATTCCCCTTCCCTTCGCGATCCAACTACACCATCGCGGACCAAGATCCAACCTCCGAACAGAGAAACTCAACGAACAACACTGCCGAAAACAATTTCGTCCACGCAACAACACTTTTGAGAGACAATCTTCCCCTTTTTTTTTCTTCATTTTTGTATCTTGGATGGAATCCGTTCCTTACTGGCTTAAACAACACGAACGCGCGAGCTCCTTTGAACACGTTTCTTTTTTTCCTAACACGAATCATCCTTAACTCTCCCCGCCAGGGCCTTTTTTCTTCCTTTAACTCTTACTAAAAGCATTAACGCGGTTATAATATCGTAAAGATTATACAAGTCTGAATTTATTTCTTCCACTCCCATCGTGCTGCTATCTGGAAAAATACCCGTCTCAGCCTTTCATGCATTACTTGATTCCAACACGTCACGCGCAATTCGATCGTTCTCCTGCTTATCCCCATTTCCATCGCGATCGCGACTCTGGTGTCCCCTGGATCGTCCGAACCTCGCCGACCCGATCGTTTACCCTTTTCCAGCCAGGCAGCGCGAAAGAAAGCCAGAAACGTCGGACAGGACGTCCGAAGTCTCCGCTCGACTTTGGCGAGGGCGAAGTGTGATCGGCCCGTACAATTTGTGGCGTGTAAAAAACAGTGGCACCGGCTAAGTCTCGCGATGAACACGCACGATCCGATCGACGGAGCCTAAGGAAGAAAAGAACTGCGTCCTCGAGTGACGGTGAATAGAAAAATAGGAAACTTCTGAGCGCTGCCGCGCGGCGGACGCGGAGGGTAAAAGAAGGGCCGCGAGGGATGGCCGGTGATCTGTCTGCTCGATTCACCGAGGCTGTTCCTCGCCCGTTGCCTTCGAACGTGAACAGCAACGTGTGTGTCGGTTTTGTGCGACGGGCCCCACCCGTCCCTGCTTGTTTTGTGCGCCTCTAACGTTCAACCGTCATCACAACGACCAACGGGGTGCCTAGTTTACGAGTAATATCTTTGGTATCATGCCTGAGTCTTCCATTCGCGAAAAGTCATCGCTAAGAGATTTAGTAGAGCCCTAACCGGATAAAACGCGAACTCGTGTGTCGTATCAAACTTAGAAAAAACGTCCGTTCCTCTCCGATCAACGTGAAAAGCAACCCGTTAGAAATACGCTACTCACACACCCCCGGAGGTATAATTAGATACTTCGCGACGACGAGAAGCGTCGGCTCGATTAATATATGGCAGCTTCGAAACAGCGCGGATTCCCGCGCCCCTGTGTGTACGTGTGTCCAATGTGTTCGTGTATAGGTATGTATATAAATCGTGCCTCCTTCTCCTGTCAAGCTGTCGCTTCGCCAGCAGGGACACCGAGCGCCCCGCGCCTGTCCCTTCCAGACTTCTCGGGCCAAAGTTCCTTGACGCGCGCGAACGTCAAAGCCTTCTCGCAGTGGCAGCAGCTGACCGAAGTCTCTACCGTTGAAGCTTCAACGGACTTTCGCCGCGTCGAAAAAAACATCACAGGGCGCCCCTGTCCTCTGCAAGTGAAACGGGACCAACTGATCGTAAGAAACGCGATGAAAATTTCTACCGCCGACAAAGGAAACCTTGTCCGTCGATGCCGACACCTAATCGTATTTCTAAGAACGATTAACGGATAGAGAGGCCCACCCCTCGAGGAGTCTTTTCAGTCTTACCGTTTAGGGGGCGAATGTATCCGGGCGGGCCTCGGCTCGTCAATTAAAAGCGGGTCGATCGGTCGGTCGATTAACAATCGACACCATCGACGAGGAGCGTCATCGTCACGGACACGTGGCTAAAGAATATCTTTCCAACCACCACAGGGTGCAGAGTGGAGCAACTTCGCACAGTTGGCACGCGCTCCGTGAACATTCCCCGGACAATTTTCCTCGGAAACCGTAGAGCCGACCGAAAAGTGAACTTAGGCTTTCTGGTGAGATTCGTCGGAGTCGGAGCGATATTCTTTAGCAGCGTGACCTACAAGCCGGTTCTCCCGTGTGTGATCTGTGTTATCGTGTGCGTGTCGAACAAGAACAAGAACGAAACGAAAATGAAAGCGGTGCGACACCCCCGCTCGGTTGTTCACAGAATTGCACGCAAGTGTCTCTGGCCATTTAGCGGGACCGCGGGAGACAAAAAGCCGCTCGACGGATAGTTGTGCAAAAGACAAACGTGAGATCAAGATCGCGAATAAAACGGAGTGAGATCCCACTTCACCGTTTTATCGACAATTTCGTAACGACTCGTAGGACAGCGGCGTCAACTCGTCGACGGTTCAACGCGATTTCGACGGGAGGCCCTGAAAGCGCAGCGATGAATTCTTGTGAACAAAGGGCCGTGAGGTGATCGCCGCGTCTATCGTGCAAAAAGAATCGATTCGTCGAAGAGAATCGTTCGAGTCGCGCCCTCCCTCTCACCGTCCCTCAACGCTTCCACGCTCCCTCTCTTTCCTCTCATCCTTTCTTTCTCTCTCTCTCTTTCACTCCCTCTCTCTCTCTCTCTCTCTCTGTGAACGCCTAGAAAACATCTCGTCATATAGAATATATCACATACGCGTTACCTCTAAACACACTGAAATAAGAAGCACTTTAAGATAGATGTCTACGTGTACCATCGGGCCCAGATTCTAGAATCCAGATGGACTGATTCTCGTCTCTCCCCGTTTCCCTCTGCCGCTCTTAAGAACTCTTAAACCGTTGTATATGTTATTTTTCATCTCTTTGTATATATGTGTTATTTACATACAAGCCCTGTACCTCTGTCTCTCTGTGTCTCTCTCTCGCACTCGTTCCTTCTATCTCGCCCCTTCGTTTCTGCTGTCACCGTGTCCTTCCCAACTGTCCCGAAACAACTCTCGCGCACGCTCTCTCTCTCCTCCCCTGCTCGCTTTCGCTCTCTGCTTACGTATATTGTGCGGGTAGTGAAACGCGCGGTTCTCCGAAACGTACGCGCAAAAGTAGGAATCGGTCGCGGGAACTGCTCGGCGACAATCATCGTCGCTCGACTGTACACGTGGCAGTTAAGGGAGCCTGCTGATTCAACCAACCCATCGTAAAAAGGCAACATGGCGATCTCCGCGATTTCACGGGGAACGATCGCGTGTCTACGGCGGGAGTGCCGTGATTACGAAGCCCAACAGTGTCTCTTCCCACTTTCCCTCCTTTCCTTCGTTCTTCCTTCGGTGCCGGGCGACCGATCTGTCGCGTCCAGCGACCAACGCCGCGATCGTCGCGCGGAGGTCCCTTGTTTATCGAGGCACGCGGTAGTATTACGCGAACAATAAATGGCACTGTCGATCACTCGCTCGTTTAAATATTACAACATTAGAAAAATCGCAAGTCGAGTCCGACGATAGTCTCTTTTAATTGACTTCACACGAGAAGAAAACCATGCCGTAATACTACGCGCGGTTTCGGCAACCGGAACTCCGGATACGGGGCAAAACGGCGGAGATCGCGACGTTGCGCGGCGCCGTCCCGTCGATCGAGCCTGACCCCACCGAACTCGGTCAACTCTGCTCGCTCGCTCGGTCGGGACTACGCGAGAAAGACTCTGCCTCCTCACGGAGGGCACGGGCTCGAAGCGATTAGCGACATATCCGTCGATCGTCGGACACCGTGTATCCCGCGGGATGGTCGCCTGGCCGTGTCCGGAGGAAAGTGCTGGGTTAGGTTTTGGTGCTATCGGTAATCTCTAGACTCGATCGACACGCATATACGACAGATGTGCGCCGGTGACTCCGACGGTCTGGAACGCAACCGAGGATTAAGCGAAAACCGCAACTAACGCGCAACGGAACCGACGAAAATTAAAATCCAGGGAAAGTCAGCGCGCATAGGTGGAGCGCGCCGAGGTGGTTCCCTCGACGGCTCGGCGGCTTGGACACGCCTTGTTCTCACTATACACGATCAGAACGCTCGGCGGAGCCGTAGTAGAACTGCGTCTCGGCCGGTGGCGTCGCGTAACAAGAAGCGGAGTACGACGGCGGCGGCGAGGAGGCCGACGCCGACGACGACGACGACTATGACCGATAGATGAAGCTGCAGGGCGGCGTTGGTGGTGGCGGCGACCCGCCACCTCCGGTCATGGCGATCGGTACGAGGGTGGGCGAGGGTGACGAGGAGGGAGGAGACGGGGAACTGGACGATACGCTCGAGGGTGGCGAGGGCGACTCTAGCGCCCTCGGGCCCGCGAGCTCGCGGTTCGATTGTCCCCCGGACGTCACAGCGCGACTACTCCTGGCCGCTGTTGTCGCGTTGTGGCGATTACGTGCCGGCCGTCCTAGGCTCCGGTGACGGCCACCTCCCTCCTCGCTCGTTTCTCAGAGATAAACCTTCTTCACGCTCCGCGTGGTCGCGAACCCGTCGTTGCGCCGATACGCGTCGCCCTGGTGGGACCGCAGGGTGCCGAAGTTGTCCCTCGGCCCGCGGAAACCGTACCCGTCCGGGAACTGGAACAGCGTTTCCGTCGGGGTCGGCGGTGGCTTTCGCATCGTGCCCTTTGGGGAATGTAACTTCGGAGGCTGCGGTACCAGAACCGGCTCCGCGTACGTCACCTCCTCCTGGGGCAGTAACTTTGGCTCAGGCGCTTGCCTGCTGCAACAACGAAACCAAATTGTCAGCCTGTTTGTCCCTTTAGTATCTAAGAGGCATCGCCGATTCGACCCTCCCTTCTAGGCACATTCGGATCGGACCTGTTAACTTGGCGGTGGTTAATCGAAGCTAGCAGCGCAATAGTGGCCAACACACACGATCTTGGGTGGATTGACATTTCAGCCACCTCTTATACAGAAAAATTTTAATTCTAAGGTGCATGTTCCAATTTCTGCTCAATTCGTATTTTTCTTATTATTATATGCGTTACGTTTGTACTATAGTTGCAACAAAATAATTCTAAGTTATTTGAACATTTACGCGAGTTATGCAGGAGCTTGGGGCAATACGTACATTTAGAGCATTATATATTTAATTACAAATTATTAATAGTTAAACATCTTGAAAAATCATGCTTAAATAGTTTTTGAATTGGTTGATTTATTATTAAAGAACTAATCAATTACTCTGCAAATTTTGATCGCAAACAAATTTTTTACACCTTCTTTGTGACGAGTTACCTCTTAAATGATTGTCTGCAGATTGTTTGCTCATTAGCAGAAATTGGGACATTCACCTTATAGGGTAGACCGGGGGCGGTAGTAACAGGGGGGCGAATGTAACACGCTAAATATCTCAAAACATATAATAGATATTAACACCAATTTTGGATATATGACGAACAATGACATTTGGAATACACACATCCAGCTCCTAAGTGAACAAAATAACTTTGCGATACCCTAAAGTGATTTTTTCTTATTGATTTAAAATTGTAATATAAACAAAAGTTTGGGGTTTACGCCACTATTACGCTGATAGCCTCAACTGGTCCCGCCCAGGTGACGGGCGAAAGCACGAAGAACTCGTGACACGCGTCAGAGTCGTCACTCACCTGTTGACGTTTTGCCGTTGCTCGAAGTACTCGTACTCCGTATCCGGATATGGCAGATTGTCGTCCTCATCTTTCCTGCATTTCCTGCCGCACAGGTAGCCCGCCACGAAGCCGACCAACAGAGCTGCCAGCGCGCCAGCCACCACGGCCATCACCAGTGTTTCCACCGAGTACTGCGGCGGCGGAGAGTCTGCCGCTGACACCTCTGGACCTGAGTGAACCGAGAAGCACGAAACGACGTGAGCGATCGTTCACTCCAAGTCGCTAGCTCTAACCAAGTCGGTAGCGATCTCCGCAGGAACTCGCAGCTCGTCTTACCTGAACTGTCTTGCTCTTCGTCCTGCATGATATTTATGATCTCGCCCCCCTGGCCGTCCTTGTTGGGGATCATCGAGTCCAGAGGGAATTTGTTCTGATTCGCGGAGATGGCGCCGACGCTGCCTGCGTCCTTGTTCAGGCTTTTGCTCGGTGGGCAGGAGGCGTGCAAGCCGGTCGCGACGCTCTGCAAGAACCTGCTAGCGTCCGTCGCGGCTGGGCCCACCAGGGCCCTGCACTTGCCTTCCACCTTGTCCCAGGCGCAGTACGGGTCCTGCAGGGCCACGCACTCGCCGCACGACAAGATCCTATCGCTGTAGCAGCGGTGGAGCCTGAGGGCCTGCACCTGACTGTCGGCGATCACGACCAGTCTGCCGTCCTCGAGGCCGTCCCCAGCCTGCGAGGCCCTCACCACCTTTATGCCCCGCACCGGCACCGATGACGGGAACGCCTGGATCTCCTCGATCACCACCGGGCTGACCTTCAGGTGAGTGTCCGCGGAATCGGCATTCACCGCCTTGATCACCTTCCCGTTATCGGTGCCGATGAACAGCACGTCGTACGTCTTGCCGCCGGGAGTCTTCACTTGGGGATCCACGGCGATCTGAGTGAACCTGTAACTGCAGATTGGACAGGCCGCGCGTTAGAGCCTTGGCGCGGCAACCTTGCAGCATGGTAACTCGGGTGAAAGAACGACACTCACTGGAAGCTGGTGCGGATGACGATGGGCTGGCCGAAGAAGCTTGGCACCAGCTCGTCCATGAGGGAGTGCGTGTGGATGAAGTTGAGGGTGAGATCGGGCAGGCTGCGTGAGTCGTTGACGCACTGTCCAGGTCTGGGGTTGGGGACCTTGGCGCTCTGCACGGGCAGCCAGTTGGAGTTAATGGCACTCTGCTCCTTGAAATTTCCCTTGAACGCGTCGGTGATGTCCTGCAAGGAGAAGGCGCAAACGGCCGAGCCGCTGATGCTGTTCACCGGGGTGGTGAACGTGCCGTATATCAGCTGCGCGGACTTATTGCCGTACTGACCCGATATCAGCTCCGTCGTTGATTCTGCAAATAACCGCTCGCTGTAATTTCGTGGCCCTTTGTTTGCGCGCGGCGCCGCTACGCCGGCAGCCGTAGACGTTTACGAGCCGCCGGGAAAATTTATTTCCCAGCCCCTCGAGCGAGCAAATAGCCGCTTTTTAAATTCGATGACCCAGCCAGCCGGTCGATCCCCGATCTCCAGGGGAATCGATTTCAAACGAGAAGGAATCTCTGCTCGCCGAACGCGTTTCTGTCCACGAACGACGGGTCTGTGGCCCGGAGATCGATCGCCTAAGCTGACAGCGCAATCGAGGAGCGAACGGAGCGTGTACTTACGTATTTCATTGAAGTAGAAAGGAAAGTCTCCGGTGACGGAGCAATTAAGCCGGGACTTTAGGAACGAGGTCCACCTATTGCGATAACGATGGGGACCGCCTCGGTCGTATTTACAGACCCTCGCCACGCGAGAGTAGACTGTCTGCAAGAATGGCACGAGAGGGACCAGCGTGAAAAAGGTGTTGCCATTTCTCGCGGGGGGTTCGGAATAGAGCGCGTCGCGAGCTGCTCGATAAAATCGCGCGTCCCAGTCCCTCGATTCTATCCAAGCCCAGATATCATGCGTGCACGTGTATCTTGTATGCGTGTGTGTGTGTACGTAGGTTCGTCGATGCATCTTCCTCGGCATGAAATTACGCGCGAGAGAAACTCCACGTCGGTATCTTTGAGGATAAATTGGAACCGACAACCGCCTGTAAACTTTTCTGTTTCGCCGCAAACCGTCCACGAGTTAGAGCCACCTTTGACTACGCAGTTTTTGTTAATCCGTTAACCGCAGAGGGTGGCTCGGTTTGTAGTGAGAATTTAATAGCCGCGCGAGTACAGACGAGTAAATGTTGCGCGGTGTGTATTTAGCGCTCGCTGCGCGTAAAACGAGTTAACTCGCCTGTTAATCATAAAGTGCGACCTAGTTAACGGGCGAAGGGAAAAAGCGTGTCGCCGCGGACCAGATCCACGTCGGGCACAGTTGAACGGGGAACTGCTTACCTTGCCACAATTGATATATTCTACAGCGGTCTCCCGGAAGAAGAAGTAGACGAAGTCTCCTTGGGACATGGAGCTCACGAAGTTGGGCGCTGCAATTAGAATGCGCATGCATTACAAGGCTATTACTGTTATTGCGTACACCGCCGGTGGAACGGGCGAATATAAAGTTCCCTTATAAATAAACGAACGTGATAACTAGCCGGCTTGCGGGGCAACGAACGGGCCGCAATAAACCACGCAGATAAGCCGGCTATGCACGCATACAGCTAGCTGGCGGGGGAATAAAGACGCGGCCGTTCGTTAGAAATTCGCTAGTTCATGAGAACGACTGCCAGCCCCGGCGCCAGATTCCCGTCGGAAGCTGCTCGGAACTGCGAGGGACACAAATGGAAGGATAATCCGGCGTTTGTTTCCATCGGTGCGCGGCGCGGCGCCTGCATCGATTCGCCGTTAAAAAATCATTACACCCGTTTCGGTGTCGATTCAATTACCGCCGGCAGATTCCCCGCGATCGTCCAAATGAATTTCACTTTCCCAGAGCGGAGGAGGAGCGCGCGCGGGCGCGCGACGACGACTCGCACGCCGTGGAAATAAGCTGGTTAGGAGAATGCGCGAGAGAACCCTTTTATTTCCTCGGTTATTCGAACGGTGTCGCGCTGAAACGACGCGGTTGGTTCCCTCTTCCTTCGCTCTCAATTTTTCTCTACTCTTCTCGGTCGTTGCGCTCCCTGCCTCCTGCCTTGGCCTCCCTCAGCCACCGTTGCCCCGGTTGTCGCACACAAGCGCCCGATAAAGTGGGAAAACTTTATCGATTTATTAACTTGACAGGGTTTTCATAAGCTTCTTAGGATTCATAAAGTAATATTAATCTCGCGCGCCGCGTAGGTATATATCCGACCGACCCGCCGAGCTTCGACTCATAAATTTTCTGTCGTTTCCTCCCCTCCTCCGCAGCCCCGAGGATCCATCTGACGTTCCGGCCCGCTCGTCCAGCTGTCTTTCTTTCTCAGCGCATTTAACCGCGTCTCCATCGAGACAAAGCGCCGGAGGAAGTCGTGGTGGACGAGCGGAACGAGTGGGACGAGCGGGACGACTAGGGAGAAGATCGAGAGAACCAACCCTCTTCCTCCCCGTCTGCTTTTTCAGCACGGCTCTTTCTCTCCGCGGGTAGAGAAGTGCTCGACGTTAGCGCAGGGTGGAATGACATTCCTGGCGAAATTCACGGCGCTTCATCGAGTTCAACGAATGTTCTCCGATGTGTATGAAGTTAGCTACCTCTTTTTTTTTTATATACTACAAAGTCATTGTTGTACTAGTTTGTACTTGCTTTGTACCGCGTTGTACCGCTGAGTTTCCAAAAATTCAAAACCATTTTCGACAAAATGGGAAAACCAATTTTATAGCCCCCCCTTTTTGGGAAACTTCGTTTGTCTCGATTGTACTGCATTGTAACAGTGGCGCCGAGTAGTGTACCGTTCGAAAAAAATGGTTTAACTAGTTTTGTTTCGAAGAAAAATAAAAAAATGCAGTGCCCAGCACTCATATGAAATAAATCGTCCGCGCGCAACGATTTTAGTAAACCATTTAATAATAAACGATGATTGGTATCGTTCATTTCTGATTCGGCGGCACTGGTCGCAGCGTGCAACTTGTCAAATTAAAAATTTTGTAATATTAACCCAGCATATAACGGAAAGTATGGTAGTAAATTACTAATGATTTTAGCTATTTGCGGGTTGCGAGGATATTGATTTATTTCTGTACCGTTTTTATCATTTCTTGTTTGTGCTTTGCAATTTGAGCTGTTCTTGCGACATCACGAGGATGACCACTTCATCGTCAAAATCTCGTAACTCTGGTGCCATACTCTGTGCAACTAGTACAATGCAATGCAATCGAGAAAAATAAAGTTTTCCAAAGTGGAGGGGATAACATCGCACTTGGTTTTCTCAATTTTTTCGAAACCGATTTTGAATTTTAGTAAACTCTCAGCGGTACAAAGCTAGGGTAAAGGGTCCATATACCAGACAGCCCCCTATTGTCGTACACAATATTCATTTTCATGATTTATAAAATCCAGGCTATATAAATTAAAATATAATATTCTTATAATAACATTTGAAATTATAGTTTTCTAAATAAATGAAGGTTTTTGTAATTAATGTAGGTTTTTTTAAATATTGTACTGTCATCCAATCTACGCACGTCTGCAAAGTTTCAAGACAATTGGATAGTTGGAAGTGGGTTAAATTTGAGTTGCCAGATTTGAACCATACATACAAACATACAAACAAACAAACAAACAAACAAACAGGGGATCGAAGCTGAATAAAATCGTTTAAAAATTAAAGCGAATCCGAGGACTGCGTCAATATTCGTGTTGACTCGACAGTTACCGGATGTTCGTGAACGTTCGAAGGATCTAACTTATTTTGGAATCGAAGTAGGTGTTTACATTAAAGTAACAATATTTGTGAACATTTAAGAGAATTTTTAACATTAAAAACTTTATTTGGCAGATCTGAATATGAGTAAAACTATAAGAAAAGAATACAATAAAGATTCGAATAACAAAGCATTAGAGGGTATAACCTCCCATCAATTATCGGTAAATGCAGCCAGCATACAGTTTGGCATTCCAAGGAGCACGTTACACGTCAAAATTAAGAACAAATATAAGGACAAAAAACCAGGAACAGAATCTCACGAAGATGTTTTAGTAAAGTGGATAATGCATCTAGACAGTGTCCGGTAGCTCGGGCACGGTAAATAGTTCTCAAGCTTTAAGCGTGTCCGGTAATTACGACAAAATTTTCTTTTACATTTTTACTAATATCTCTTTAATAATTCATTATTTATTTAAGGGGTTATACCTAGTCAGGCGGCCGAAAAGAGGCGAATATTTGTGAATTTTTTTCGTAGAAGCGGAAGCGTATATTTTTACGAAACTTTTTGCGCTTAAAAGAGCAACATTTAAAGAACATTTGGTAATTTTTTCGTAGAAAAATATTTACATTTATAATAAAGTAACAACCGACATCCAAGAAGCCTTTTTAAAAATTTGGTTTTGCGGTGAGCACTGCCATTCGGAAGCAGAGTACCTAAAATCAAAAAACAAAAAAGATTTCGGTAGTATATTAATGTATCTTCCAATTAACGGGGAGAATTTTCCGGAAAATTAATTTAGAACAAAATGGCGGCTATTTAAAGTTGAAATTCTGATTTTTTTCGCGTGATTTTTGCACGAAAAATCAGAATTTCAACTTTAAATAGCCGCCATTTTGTTTTTAATTAATATTTCGGAAAATTCTCTCCGTCAATCGGAAGATACATTAATATACTAACGAAATCTTTTTTGTTTTTTGATTTTAGGTAATCTGCTTCCGAATAGCAGTGCTCAGGGCAAAACCAAATTTTTAAAAAGGCTTCTTGGATGTGGGTTGTTACTTTATTATAAACGTAAACATTTTTCTACGAAAAAATTACCAAATGTTCTTTAAATGTGGCTCTTTTATATGCAAAATGTTCTGTAAGAATATATGCTTCCGCTTTTACAAAAAAAATTCACAAACATTCGCCTCTTTTCGGCCGCCTGACCAGGTATAACCCCTTAAATAAAAAAGTCCTGAACTTACGAAGATGCTTAACAATCAATTCAATGCAAAAAATTCCCAGAATGTACGAAAAAAATGTTGAAATTCTTAAATAACTTTCATGCCATCACTGCATGTCCGGTATATGGGCCCTATACCCTAGTACAAACTAGTACAACAATGACTTTTTAATTTTTCAACGAAAGGGGGCTAACTTCACGCGCATAATTTTCCGAGCCGCGTTACTGGAAATCCGACGATTCGCAGCGAATACGTAGCAACGACGATCACGATAATTGTCAATGGGCAACAATTTATTTGGAACAAGGCCCGTAGTAAAAATGAAGCTCGCACCGAAACGACGTTCAACTTTGTTGCGCTTTTTCGCGGAATACCGCGCCGAAATACCAGTGGACGATTTTCGAATTCGTTCGCAACGAACGCCAGAAATTCCCGGTACGATGAGAGAGAGAGAGAGAGAGAGAGAGAGAGAGAGAGAGAGAGAGAGAGAAGTAAAGAGGAAGAGAGAGAGAGAGATGGAGAGAGAATTGAATTTCCAACGAACTGAGGGAAAATCAATATTATCCAGTGGGTGGGGAAACTTGATTAGCGCTCGTACACCGTTCAATTAAAATACTCTAGCGGACGAGTCAACCCCGTGGCCAAGGTGACGTATCAATTTTATCAACCCCCCCGGTTGATCCCACCGCCAAGGCGACCCCTCGCGGGGCCCCCTCAACTTGAAGCGTTCTTCGAAACGTCGAACCGCGAGGCTGGTAAAAATTTCGGCTCGTACGTGTCCCGGCGCGTCATCCCTCGCTATCTCAGCAATAATTCTTCCCGACCGGGGCTCGAGCCCGAATAAAATTCGACCTTTCGGCAAATTCGCAGGGGAACCGTAACTCTTTCTCCCCTCTTCGGTCCTCGACCGACGTTAGGTTTTTTGCCACCGCTCGCCCTGCCGACCGGGCAGCTCGACGTCGCGATTTACGAGGGATTGGCTCGATAAAACAGTTAATAATAACAATCCACGAGAGCTGAAGAGGGACTCGTTGAACGGGTTGCGAAAAGACAGACAGGGTGAAAGAGACAGAGAGAGAGACAGAGGGAGAAAGAGAGAACGCGGTGGGCCCTTTGATCCGGATTAAAATTTCCCATCGACGACGGCACGGAGACGTATTTCGTCGGGCGTGGGCGGTGCGGTGGGCGCTGCTTTGTCATTATAGAGATATGGAATGGCCGTGGAATAATCTGCGCGCTCGCGGAGCTCGCGGGGCTGCCTGCGAAATCCACGTACACGCACGGTTAATCTCGGAATTACACCGCGCGGATTAAAGCCGGCGCGGCGCGCAACGGTCGTTGCCGCGGCCGATCGCGACGTTTCTGAGTAATTTCTCGCCCCCGTGGCTCGGGGCCAGGATTTTCAAAGTCGAACCCAACCTCCGCGCCTATCCGACGCTCTGGAATTCCTCCTGCGTAAATAGCGAATCGAACTGCCGCCGCCGACAACTTTCGCGCGCGAGGAGGGGCGGATACTGCGTTCGCGCTTCGAAATCTTGCGCTTCACGAGGTAGGGGAGACCGGGGCAAAGTGGGACGAAAAATGTTTGAAGTCGAATAAAATTTTTCCCTTTCAATAAAACTGTGTGAAAATAGATTTATAATATAATTTGAACATTACTATTGATAAATGACGAATGTCAATACTTAAAATAAACTTAAAGTATATTAAAATTCAAGTTGAAAAGAAAATGCAAAATCGACCACTCAAGTTTAATGTTAATAATTTGTACTTTGTAACTTTGTACTTTGTGTTACTAACCTAAACTCATTTTCTTCTGAAAATGTGTTTTTAAAAGAACTTTGTTTGCATGAACAGTCTGCATATTATAAATAAAACAAATACATATATAAATTTTAATAAAATGCGTACTTATAATATCTAAATAAATTTTTCAACAAAAACATATATTTTTCTATCTAAATTTTTCTTCAAATGGGCTTCAATAATTTTTGGCAGACAGGTTTCACATAGAAATAACGATGTTTTAATAAGATGCGCATCTTTTCTTTGCAGCTCAGTTTACCCCGGTCACTTTGCCCCGAATGTGTACTCAGTGGAAAATTAATTATTCAATAATGTTAGGATTAATGTTTTCTCAAACGCGTGTACATGTATGTTTATAAGCTTGTTATAAACACGCAGAAGAAGAATGAAGTTAAAATAACACATTTAAGACTCATTTATCCAAAAAGCTAAATTGAAAAGAAAACCAATTGGAAGTCTCTAAAACTTCATTTTTAATTTATTAAATAAATTTCCATTTTTCGATACCTGAATGTGCATAATTATCATTGTGATATTACACACATTTATTACGTCACCAAAATTTGTAAATATATTCTACTGTTAAAGAATAAATTAAGGAAGCTGATTTTACCCCGAGGTTCACTTTACCCCGGTCTACCCCTACAACGTTTGCATAAATAGTCCGTAACTGTTTTGGAGGCTGGTGAATTCCCGCGTGATGGATATTTCGGTTTATCGACCACCGCGGAAGGAGAGGAGACGCGGAGAAATCCAGTATTCCAGTCTACGAGCTTTAACTCCACGGTCCTCGGTTTAATCGCGAAATATTCCCGTCTATAGACTACTTGCATTCCATTTTGAAATAATTGCTTGTTCGCGCTCCCCGTGGAGGATATAAAGTTTCCCCATCGGTATACAACGGGGATCGTTTAGTATACCCGGGCGATAAATTCCCCCGGATGTCCCCGGCTACGCCGAGCTTCTTCTGCTGCCAAAAACACTCGAGAGCTGTTTACTCTCCATATCCATCGAGCACGTCCCACCCTTATTTTAATTTTTAATCGCGCGGCAACATCGACGTTTCCGGGAACGATTCATCATCCCGCCCTCGGCCCTATCGTTCGCCACTAACCGGACAAATATTTACTCACCGTTGAGGCTCTTGGAGTCGTACTGCTCGGTCTGCAGCGGCTCCCTGTAGATGATCGGGTCCATCCCCGCGAAATCGGCGACGGTGCCGGTGTAGAGCTCCCCGTCGACGAAGACGAAGGTGCTGTTGTGTCGCGGGTCGTACGGGCACATCGCCTGGCCCCCCTTCTCCTTGAGCATCGAGTAATTACCGGGGTGCACCCCGTAGTCCCGACACATCGGCTTGAACGCGTTCGTTGCGCACACCAGCAGCGTGTTGGCGTCTGTCTTCACAAGGATGCGGATATAGTTCTGGCAGTTTTCCTCGGGCGTGCCCTTAACCAGGCACATCTTCACGTCGCTGTCGGTCGAGTACCAAGACAGACTCTGCTGCTCGGTAAGATCGGTCAGGCTCAGGTTGTGCACGAGATTTCTGCAACGAGGAGAAAGAGGTACACGTGATTGAGCGGCTCGAGTCTCCGCCGCCTTTGTGCGCGACAGCCTTTTCAGCGCTGCCTGAATAGCCAGAGTAGTTTGACAAATGGAAGATCCCGGAATCGAGTCCCGGTTCAATAATCGCGTGACCGATTCTTTCCCTCCTTGCCTCGCAAGCTTCCGCCTTTAAACTCTCGCGAGACGCCGCGCGGCAACGCGGTCGAATCGGTTATTAAAGGATTTACAGGGAAACGGAGCCGCCTAAGTAGCCGAGCGTTTCCAACTGCCGGATCCCCGGACACATCTCTCCCTCCGAGCTCTTCCCCGGTTATTTCTCCAGCGCTGGCCCACAATTTATTCTACGGAGGATACCTCTCGATTCCACATTAATCACCGCGCCACCGAGACGACTCTTCCGTGTCCTTTTACCTTTTCCGCTTATCCAACGCGAATTCACCAATTTCCCGGGGAAATGCAGTCAGTCCCATCGCGTCGGATCGACAGAGGGGAAAGAAAAAAAGTCGATCGAAAGATCGAGCAGCGGAACCACGGAGGATTCGAGCACCGGCCCCCGATCCGTTTATTACAAACGGAGGGAGGATTTATGGTGCTCGCGCGGCTCGAGATTAATATTCCTGGGTCGGATCTCGCGTTGCCTCGCGAACGCGCGACTTCGGGGACGATTTAGTGCTCCCCGAAGCTACAGCGTTCCAGCTCGCTCGCCTCCAAACAATCTCGACCGGGTCAGGACCGACCCACCGGGGAAAAAGCGAGTCTAGCCGGCTGGCAAATCGATGGGACAATTAACGTAATTCGAGCAACGACGAGCGGCGTTCGCGTTCTCCTCGTTCGTTCACGGTCGCGATCCAATTATCGCGACGCTCCTGACACCGCCGATCCTTTCGTTTCCCTCTCGCGCGAAGATAATCGATCGGCCGAGGGCGACCTGCGACAGGGCGGAATCCGGTGGCCCGGTTGTAGTGGCTTCGATTAGGAGCGGTGCTCGAGGAGGCAGCGATTTCCCCGCCCAAGGAAAATGGGAAACTCGGCTCGGACGAATTTATCACCGACCTAAATGCCACACCGAAGAAACAGGCATCCCCGCGTCGTATCTCGCGTTTTAATTACAGCGTAACTTTTCTATCCCGAGCGAAGAGAGTCCTTGTTTTTTCGCTTCTTAAAAAGGATCCACTGGCCATGAAGTCGCGCTACCAGCGGCCGGATTCGAAGGCTCGTAAAATAAAGCGCGCAAAGAAGTTTCTAAATAAAGTTCGACGATCTCATTAACAGGGAAGAACAGCGCTCGGTGGCTGCTCTCAGAATTCATCGTCGGCGAGGAGAAAAGGAGTCGTAACAGGAGGAGAGAAAGGGCGAGGGAGGTGGGGCGCCGCTGGAGCGAAAATCCGTGGAAACGAGCTTCCCCGTGGAAAATACTCCGCGCACGTACACATCGAGAGGGCCCGGCCCGGGCGTCGATATCACACGGGCCCCTCGAACGAGCGCGCCAAGAAGGAGGGAGAAGAAGCGGTCCTTTAATTAAAGCACTCGCTCCAAATGAATCCTCTATTTACCTTCCGCCGACCAGAAGATAGTTCCCGTCTCGGAGCACCAGTCGAAAGTAGTCTGTGTGCGTCTCGTTCCCCGTAAACTTGAACACATCTTCCGCACCTGGAAAAGAAAAGCAGAGAAGCGACGGTTGGTTTTTGTTCCATCGTTTGAAAAGTGGAATTATCTTATTCATCTAATTAGTCGACGGTCTATCCACGTCGACGTCGCTCCTTTCGCAACGGCTAACGGCGCAGGACCAAAGACGCTCTCTACCTATCCGTCCTTTCTCCGCCCGTCGCCGTCGCCGCGTCGACGGGAGTAGCGGGTCGGCTTAATAAGCGTAATAAGTTCCTTTTGACCGCGGACCCGAAGAACAAAGCTCCGACCGATCATTAACGGATGTGCCTCTGCGATCGGTCATTTTTTTCAGCCCCCAGGAAGCTACTTCATTATCCGCTAATTACCTATCTATTAGTTCCTACGGCCCTCTCCCATTCCTCCCAGATCGATCGACCCTTCCACACGCCCGCCACCCTCCACCTCCCTCGCGATCTTCTTGGAAACCGATCGCCGCTCCCTCCCCGGCGAACGGACCCTCAGGAATTTCGCCGTCGTATTTCTAGGAGGGTGTTAATCACCGAAACGGCAAATCTCGGAATTACGAATCGCCGATCGAATCCACGGCGTCGAGCCACGCCGCACAGTGGGGCGCGTAACATAGGATTCGCGGAAAAAATATCAGAACTTCGGTGTTTCTCAATATTTTTGAGTACTTTTTTTTATATTATTTGTTAATAGCCAACGGTTATATGGACAGCAACATAAATAAAATCGAAGCATCTTTAACAAATGAAACAGTAATAAACCGAAGAAACGAAGAGTGCACAGCGCACTCGGGTGATTATGTATTAATAACAGCCAAAGTTGCAAATAGTTGCAGCCAATTTTTTTATGGCTGTTAATAGATGGTATTTGCTTTCAATTAGTACTATCTAGAGCCCGGAGGAAGGCGGAGCTTTGTTTATAAACCTAAAAGAGTTATTGAAAACTTGAAATACTGGGTAGCTTCATTTGAAGTCGTATAGTGGGATTACAGTGAAGAATTTTCGAAAAATATTTATGTCACAAATAAGCTGAGACTATACACATTCGAAATACATGCGGTAAAAAAATAAAAATATCTAGAGGAATTCAGAAAAAAATCGACAATCTCGTACGAATATTGACACGTTTCCCGTTAAAATACAAAAGGTTAACTTCAGATCAATTTTTCTTTGCAATTAACCTGAAAGAGTTGGGCAAAATCTAATCTAATTATAAATTATCGTACACGGTTTTCGTGCACCGAATGTTTACGAACTTTCGTTGCTATTTTATTTGTTATACATCCTTTAATTTTATTAACGCTCTTGCCCATATAACCCTCGGCTATTAAGAAGTGCCTAATATAAAAGAATATAGAAAAATATTGAGAATCGCCGAAGTTATGAGATTTTTTCCCGCGATTCCTATGTAAAGTACCCTACTGTGCGCCGTCCGAGGCAGATCCAAATCGGCAGGTAGGTATCTCGCATGCTGCTAGCATAATTATCGGGGCGTTTCCGCGTTTCGGCGTCAGTCAATGTCGTTGACTGGTCCCTGGAATCCGGTTGATGCAATTTAGGTCGGAGATAAGCACGCAATAGCATCAACGGTAACAATGAGCGGATGCTACGGTGAAGAGGGCCATTATAGATGGACCGCGCCCTCCTCCCATCCCTGCCTCTCCCATTCAGTCCGTCTTTGCGAGACGTTCGGTAAAGTAATTAACGTAATTTCGATCAACTTCCAGAGAGTCCGGCCCAGTCGGCCTTCGTTCATCCATCTCCGCATTTTCCTTCGTTCGAACCGTCTCCACCGTTCCATACACTCGGACCGCCATTCGGAACATTCGTTCCGGGTAAAACGGCAGCGCTCTGCTAGGTTCCCGAGGAAATAGCGCGAGTCCCAACAAATGCGAATGGATATTTTACGATATTTCGGCGCTCGAGAAACGCCACCTTAGATACGAGCTTGACCTGCCTTTACCGTTCAACTACCAACCATTTCTCGCTTCCGAATCTCTGGATGGGTGCCATTCTGCCTTCGCCCTCTCTCTCTCTCTCCTCCCTTGCTCGTATACTTTGGCATTTTCTCGTGGCGTTGCTTCCGAGTGTCTCCTCGCGGAGGATGATTCTCTCCGCTGGATGTACCGGCACACTCGAGTGACAAACGCAACAGGCCTGGAAGCTCGCGCGACGATTATCTATCGCTTGCCACCGGGCAACGTCTGAAGTGCAATTAACACGGCACTCTGACATCGGTCAATATCGATGACTGGGGGGCCAGCGCTGCGTCCCGCGTATGCGATTCTATTCCGGTCGCAGATAGCTGGGGAATATCGACGAACGGCAGCAGCGGACCATTATCGGGGGATCATACGTCTTGCACTGGAAACGAATTAACGTCACGTTGTCCTGCGTTACATTCGCCCCCGTTCGACAGGGGAGAGGGGTCGAGAGGCAGAGGGGGAGCGATTCCAGATGGGAAATCGGGACGCGATCGCTCCGGGGTATATACGGACGAATCCGTTGGCCGCTTATTAAACGTTTTCCGTGTGGAAACGTTACAGCGGTATTTACGGTATCTGCAGCTGACTGCTTTTCAACGCGCCCGAACGCGTCCCACGGTGAAATCGATAATTATCGGAGCCCCGGCGCGGCGGCTGTTCTTTGAAGCGCTTTCGAACCGAGTATTTTTCGCGCAGCCCGGACTGACGGCCCGAAAAAGGGTCACGCCGGAAAAAATTTGTTTCCGAGGGAATATGAACGAAAGAATAATCCCCTGGATCCGATTAGGAAAAGCATCGATCCGACGGATCCAGCGATCGGCGAGTGTCGCGGGGGCGGTTGATAAGAGCAGCGGATACGCGGTCTCTTTCGTTGATTGGCTTGGAAATTAAACGGGGCAGCTTGTAACTCCCATCGGCCCCCCCCAGGCTCGCCAGGTTATCGCTTTCCAAAATTAGCTGGTCGATTGCAATCGCGCGGCGTCCAGCATCGCTGGAAAGGCAAAGATCCAGCTGCAACGTCGGCCACTCTAATTTCCAGCTTGCAAATTGGCGCGAACCAGGGCACTTTTGCGCCCCCGTTCAAACGGTATAGGTAAATGAAACTACCCTTCGCTCGGACGCCCCGCGCAGAGGGACAGCGAAAATTGCAGCGAAAATCGGAAAACTGTGGCGCGAATAAAAGGTCGACCAGGGAACGGGCAGTCGTAACTGTTTCGACGAACTGTACCGTTGCCAATGAAATCCTTATCGAGATCCTCCTTCGAACAGCGCGAGATAAGACGTGCGTTTAATCGACAAGCGGTTGTCGGACAGAGTGCACTCGCGTCACCGCCAGACATTTGCGGTCAGCGGAGATTCATCGGTCCGAGAAGCTGGGCGATATCCGTGAAAGCCGATACAAAACGCGACCCGGCGTCGCGATATCGGCTTTCCCCCCATTTACGGCGCTAGTGGCTGGAACGCGGCGTTTCGGGGTGACAGAGGAGAGTGAGAAAGACCCCGGGACTTCAGTGGCCGCGACAATGGTAATTGCACTTTTTAACGAGCGACCTTTCGGCCGCGCTTCTAAGCGTGGCACAAAGCGCTTAAGCGCGTTTCGCGGGCCGCCGCGCCGCGTCGACGCCTCTTCCTGTCCGATTTCATTTCGACGCTTCAGTGTCTAGCGTTAATTGCGGCCCGCGAACCCGTGGGCGTTCTCGTTCCGTTAATTCCTCGACACCAGCGTATCGATTCGTTATCGCTGGAACGGCCAGGTGGCGAGTATTAGCAGGGAAACGCGACGTTTCTGCAAATCCAATAACCGTCTGGACGCGAATGTCGTCGGAGGACGGTTGCCCAATATTTCATCGTATCTCGAGCGAACGCTCGATCGGAGAGCAGCGCCGGAGCGGGCGGAGCCTCGATTGTTCGTGGACCGCTAAAAAATTGATCGAAGTGGATTTATCTGGTGCAGCGGGCCCAGGGGGGGAGCGAGGCCACAAATCACGTATATAAGTTTTCCCCGAAGCGCTGCCGCGCCGTGAAAGGGAGGGCGCGTATTCGGAAATATTGAACGCGTCTAAAGTTACGGCTCGGCCCGTCAAACTTCGCCGATCGAACTTTGCGAGATCGTTGCCGCTCCCTCCTCCACTCGCATCGCCATCGAAAACGGTGACAGACGCGATGGGAGGAAAGGAGAATTCCTCGGACGGATCGTTGCCGTGCGAGCGTCGGCTCGCAGCCACGCGATTAACACGGAAAGATGGAACACCTAGGGAATAGCAATTAAATGCACGAGCCGGGGGGCAAAGAGTGGAGGTCGAGCCTCCAGTGCGCCTCCACGTCGATCATCCTGCTACCCTTTCGCGGATCCCTCGGCCGGTAATTCGTTTCCCAGAGCGACTACGTGCGTGTTAAGTACGGTAGTTTCGCTGCACACACCTTGCCGCCCAGGGATGAATTATTCCGGACGGTTCTTCTACGCGAAATTGTTTCTGCAATCCCAAAGTCTAGGTAATTTGGGTCAAGGTGTAGATGAGGCTTATTAATATAGAACGCATAGTAGCTACGCCTTGAGGGGAACAACACCTTGAATCCCGGGAAAAAGTATGTTTTTTGTTAGATATCCGTATTTCGTAGGAAAGTCGTTGATACGGGGTTTAAATGTGCATGCAGTGGACTGTATTTTAGAATTTTTGGGTGACAAAATGTACAGTTTTAAACAAGTTATAGAGGTCGCTCTACGGAGCGCACCGCGTCGAACACGATCTGATGGTTTCCCACTTCTTTCACGTCGCGTTCATCTCAGGAAAAAAGGAGAGCATTTTTTTAATCTGTAATAATATAGTTACAGTTAAGCGTACGGAAATTTAATTACAATAATTTTTGGAGAAACCGCGGAGCTTAAAGGGGAAAGTTCTAAAATTTCGAGTCAGTTTAAGGAAACAATCAATATATTTTGGGGTGAAAAAAATAGTAAAAATAATTTATTTTTAATTTTCGTACGCTTAACTGTAACTACATTAATATAGATTAAAAAAATGCTCTCCTTTTTTTTATCAAATGAACGCGACGTGAATTAATTGGGAAACCATCAGATCGTGTTCGACGCGTCGCGCTCTACGGCGACCTCTATAACTTGATTAAAACTGTATATTTTGTCACACAAAAATTCTAAAATACTGTCCACTACATGACATTTAAACCCCATATCAATGACTTTCCTACGAAGTATGGATATCTAACAAAAAATTAAAAATATTGCACTTTTTCCGGGCTTCAAGGAAACCACTAACAAAAGACAATGTTAGGGATTTTTTTGTTTGTATAAATAAATATATAGGGCTTGGATTTTTTTATATATTTTGAAAGTAATCTTTATTTTGCTAGAAAAATTTTTTTTATTCAAAATTGTACAAAATGGCGGTGAACAAAATGACTTCCCGGAGCACTGCAAAAAAACTGGCCCACACTCCCGGGAATGACTGAATCATCTGAGATGGAAATTCAAAAAAGATATATAGACAGGAATATATTATCCTTGACCTAGCACAGGATTTTCGCAAAATTCGAATTATTTTGGAAATTATAGCACTTTAATTTTTTGCGTAATACTTTGCACTGAAACGCTTGCAAAAAATCGAATAATTAAAATATTCAAAAAATCCTACGCTAGGTCATAGATAATATATTCCTGTTTATATATCTTCTTTGCACTTCCGTCTCAGATGATCCAGTCATTCCCCGGCGTGTGGGCCAGTTTTTTTGCAGCGCACCGAGAAGTCATTCTATACAATTTTGCATAAAAAAAAAATTTCTAGCAAAATAAAGATTGCTTTAAAACTATATAAAAACTCCAAGCCCTATATATTTTTATTTACACGAGCAAAAAAATCCCTGAGTAACTTGGTCTTTTGTTAGTGGCTTCAGGGTGGAGTCCCCCCGTTAAGTACACACAACTTTGTCCGAGACTCGAGACGAATCTCTGTCGTTCGTTCAATTCATCAGCTAAAGCCGCGTATTCACCTGCGCATTCGCCCCGAATGTGCATTCGGCGCGCACCGATTTTTTGCTCGTCCGGTGTTCGGCGCGTGTTCGGGGCGCGGCGCGCATTCGGGCCGATCCGCTTGTTGGCGGTCCATCAAAGCGCGCATTCGGGTCCGAACAATACCATGAAAAGGACGCCGCAAATTTCACTCAACCCCGAATGCGCGCCGAATGCGCGCCGAATGCGCGCTGAGCTCCGAACGGGCAAAAAATCGGTGCGCGCCGAATGCACATTCGGGGCGAATGCGCAGGTGAATACGCGGCTTAATACGAATGGACGAGCAGTAGTTCCGTAAGGCAGATCCCATTTGCAAAGAACTTTGTAGCGTATGTACCAAGCAAGCCGGGATAAGAAGAACAAGCGGCGAATGAATAAAGGGAGAAGCCGACGGCTATCTCGGGCTGATCGTCTGCGGAGCGAGGGTAGACGCACGCCATTGGCCATCAAGCATTCTCGTCCACGTGAAGTGGATTATCCCCGATGGCGGCTCACCGCACGAGTGGACCCATGCCACACGAGGCCCCGTTTACACACAGGGGGTTAAGGAAAAGAGGCAAGGCGGAGAGGGGGTGAATGTGGCGTTATGTCGAGTGAAAGTCATTAAAGTTTCGCACGTGCCAGGGTGACGGCACCGCCAGGAAAGACCCTAGGCCATTATTTTTTAACGGCCCCCCTACAGCTACCACCCTCCCGCGGGCCACGTTTCCACGCACGTACACAGGTGGAACCGCGGTCTTCGACCCGCGGTTAAACCATGACTAATGAACGAGCCCATCAGCCGCCCGAGCCCTTCCGTTGCTTTTATCGCGCCCGAAACTGCGCGCAAAAACGGCTCGAGTCGCGGGTCCGGGGGTGCATCTAGGCGAGATCGCTTCGATTAGCCTCGAGCAGAGAGACCCGTTTCCACGAGCTCGCTCGCGTCCCGATAGATCTTCTCGATTCTACAGCCGCCACTGTGACGTCGAGAGGGCTTCTTTATCGCCCTGTCGCGCGAGGAAGTCAGCGTTTTTGTCGCTGATAACGGGAAGGGGGGGCAAGACTCGCCCCGGAGATCTTGCGGTCGGAGCAAGAGGATTCCCTTTGACGGCCTTTCAGCGAATCTCGATCGAACTGTGCGGCGTGCCCTAGCAGTCCACTCGCACGGGACAAAGCGGGCATGGTGTTGATCGCCCGAGCGCGCGGCCTACTTCATTATCCACGTACCTCGCGACGCGCAGCTCTCTCTCTCGTAATTTAACTTTTAATTAAATTAGCAGCGTTTGGTCTTCCGCGAGCACGCGTCCCCACGCGGAGCTCAATTTTCTTTGAGGAACGCGTCGCGGAAAGCGGAGCTTCCTGAAAAATTACCCTACCGTGGAACGGCCACTGTTCTCGCGCAGTCATGCGAGCGTCCCCGTTGTCACGGCGCGGCGCGGCTCGGAAACGCAACGTTAGCCGGCTCCGCTGAATGCACTTCAATTTCGTTGGGACAACACGTGTTTCCTTGGCCCGGGAAATCACAAGAGAAGCTTCAGGGACGGAGAAAAGTGGAAGTGGACAAAAATCGGAGCGGACAGACGCAGGACGCAGAAACGAAGAAACCACTGACAGAAGAACTTCGGTACCTACTGTGAAAGTTCAATAGTTTTTTTTTTTTGAAACTACATCTTCGTACAGGACCTCGATATATTCAAGAAGCATTCAAATTCACAGCCCTTTCTCGGTGGAAATCGGCCAGTGCTCGAGGGCGAGGCGATATTTTTCTCCAAACAGTGTCTCTCTCCGTGTGAAAACAATTTAAAACGAGTGAGTCGGGAAATTTGTCGCCCCATTGGACACTCCATTGGGATAAATGTTTGTTCAAGAATTTTCATATTAAAATACGAAGGGCGCGTCGCCATACGTGTGACGCTTCCCACTGTGGAAATGGACGGGTTACCCACTAACATCCGTCGCTCGCCTATGGTATCCATATGTCATAGTGGCCCATGTGTTCTACGAATTGCTGTCCTAGTTTTTCCAGACGCTGCTACGGAAGCACAGATAGAGCTTCGTTATTAACAGATGTCTAGGTCTGATTTCCCACAAGACCAGTTGCCTTATCATATAAAAGCCATTGGTCTTTCGTCCCATCCAAGACGACGTAGCCGTCTCCGTTTTTAGAGCATCGGATGACGCATTTAAGCGAGTTTAAAATGATTCAAGAGCTTAATTTATCGCCTCCTCCCCCTCCCCCACTGTTTTGTTTCGAGAATTCGGCAGATTAGCCGATCCGGTGTAACAAAGAAAATGTTTCCAGCAGAACGAACTGAACGCACAAATGCGGAATACAGTAAGGGGAGACGGCTCGGCGTATCGACGCCGTCGAGCACGTAATTTCGCTGGTAGAGAAGGACCAAACGTTATCGGAAGGACCTAACAATCCGATTCCGCCACAATGTCGTTACGTCGTCGTCGAAGACGTTCCCCGAGCGCTCTTCCCTCGTATTTACCTTTTATTTTCCCCGCTTTCGTTCCCCGTCGGGTTTACATCGCTAACGAGGGACACCAATCGAAGCGCCTCGTTTGCGACTTGGCTGGACCGACCCCCCATTTCCCTTCCACGCTCTCTTTCTCTCCCCGGTTATTCGATGATCCCGGCATACAGACAACGAACTATCGCAGTTCCGCCGAGTGCGCTTCAAATTCGATACTTTTGCAAGGAAAATGGCGAATTATTTCGAACGAGGGGACGCCTGCCGCGAAAAGAGAGTGGCAGCGCGTTTCGCCAAACTAACTTGCCACGTTTCTGAGGTTATTCCTATCGATATCCGAAGAGGACGGCGCTCGCAGGGGCATTAAGGGGGTTTGTGAAATTCTTTGTGAATTTTTTCTACAAAAACGGTTCGACAAATTAATCTGAGATTTGGCAGGCTGTTTTACTGTATCTTGAGCTATTGTTCTGAATTTTTGTGTGACGGTGAAAAATAAAACATGGCAGATACGAAAAGAGCGTTGAAAAATAATCGGGTGGTCCTGGCGTTGACGAAAAGTACTGTAAGATTTATCCGAAACACAAAAAAGAAAAGAGATTCTTAATCTATATGGATGTGGCTATCGATGATAGTAGATTTATTAATAAATATAAAAAAATGTTAAAATGGCAGCCTTTTGAAGAAGGCGAAGCGTCCTGATTTGAGTCTGAAAGTTTCTAAAAAATTTACACGTAAATCTATTTTTTATGGGCACTCACGAAGAAACGATGTGGTCTGTTTTGCAGAAATTAATAAATTCATCTCCTGACATTTCGATATACTATTGTGCCAATTTTGGTACACTTCTCGAATATAGTTCTCCTGTTTCAGGCTAAAAACTGAAACTATAACCCTCTCTTTTCGACTCTGCCACATGCCACTGTGGTAAATGCATCAGCTTTAATTAACAATTTCTCGATAACTATGTGGTAAATCGATTTTAAACTTCGCACACGGCTTTCTTGTATTCGAAATTAGTTTTGAACGAAATTCGAGAGAACTCTTGAATTTAGTAGATCATCCAGGAACCACATTAATAACAAGCGATCGCATTTGGAGCGTCTATTCCTGGCGAATAACTCGATTTCCGGCGATCGTCGAAAATAGAAGCAGACGCGGTAAAGTTTTATGCGGAGCCGTGTCGGGAGAAATGTGGGGGCTGTCACTGTCGCCAGGGGCCACCTAAAAACGTAGCGTACCGTAAAATGGAGGAACTTCGGCTCGCGGGTTTGACCCTGGCATTTATCGCGTCGGTGCACATTTTAGGAGCGTAAGGGGCGGCGGAGACACGTCTCCTAGAAAACGAGATCATCCGCCATTGAGGGAGCCGCTCGATCAGCATCGCGATCGTTAGCGCGCCCCTCGGCGTATCTGGCTTGTCACCTCGACGCGTAATGCCCTTCGATCGCCACGGCGATCGCGCACGCGCCCTTGTCCGGCGAGCAACATCGAGCGATTTCTTCACCGTCTCCCAAAGATTTCCCAGGAATTTACTTCGTCGAATGGCAGCCCTTCTATGAAAGAGCATTCAAAGCGCGCTCGCCTACACACCGGGAACGAAAAACTGGATCCCGATTGGAGAATCGCAGCGAAGTGAACGAGGAGCCACCTACGGCAAACAGGCCGGTTGCAACGGCCGAGAGACCTGCAAGAATTTGAGGAATGCGCTAGACAGAAGTTCGATTCTTGAACACTAACGCTTCATAGGACGCGCGGCACGCGATGCTCCGAAAGGAGGTCAGCTCTCAATGGTCCCTTTCAAGCGGCAGCAGGGGGAGCACATTTGATTCCGGCATCGCAATCGTACGCGATGCATTCTTCAAACTCATATCCATAGAATCTGTCCTCCACGCCGTGGAGAATAGATTGCGTTCCCGGGAGTTTCATTTTCTACCCTTGAAACAGTCGGACCGCGTAATACATACATAGGCGGGCAACTATATGCAGACGTTATTATTGGCTTTACGGCAGGACGCTGTGTATATGGGTCAGCAGCGTGCCGCGGACTTGGAGCCACAGGGGCGGGGGCGCGGAGAGTTTGCCATCGAACGAAACAAATGCCGATCGCGTCGAGAGATGTCCGCGCTCAAGCGCATAAAGTAGAGCTCATCGGCAGCGGTGATCCGCAAAGTTACGTTCCCAACAGATGTACCGAGCGTTGGATCCGGACGAGGTAGTTCGAACGGGAACTCGGATGGAACGGAGGCCAAGTTTGCCAACTGCCAGGAAAGCGGGCAATCTTCAATTAGCGGGGAGGAAAAACAAAATACGGAACGGCGGGCGCCGGCGAGGAGCGAGCGCGCCGAGTTTGCCAGCCTGCCGGAAACCCAGCTCGACCTAGTTCCCAGATGTACCCCGGGCTCGGAGGCGAGCCAGAGACGTCCTTATCGCCGCGATAAGTCAAGGATGGAGCGGTATCCGTGTCTCGGCCGTGGCAACGGAAACGCCTACGAGAATGCACGAGCCGTGGTACCGTCGGTGTCGGGACACCGAGGCCTGACTCGCGTCCTACGCTTAGCTAAGTGGATCCTCCTCTCGCGTCGATACGTTCGCGTTACACCGGATCGCACTTTGCTCGCGTTGCCTCGCGCACGAGCTTCGGGCCGAATCCAGCCGCCCAAGGAATCGGGATTCTTGCTGCGCAATGAGAAAAGGCGCCGGAGAGGTCTCCCCGTGCACGCGTGGCGTTTGCCTATCGCAGGACTTGCCGGCGACTGTGCGAGAACTATTCTTGTTCAAGCGCTGCTACTGCGGTTTCGTTAAGAGATAGAAACGCGAAGTTGCATAATAGATCTCGAGATTCGCGCGACCGTCGCACAGAAACGCTCCCATTAAATTAATGCCTGTTTTCAGTCGTTTCGGGCGCGAGGAGGAACGGGCGGAAAACTCGGAATCGCAAACCCCGACCGCGACTCGCAATAATTGGTAGGCCACAGCCGTGAATCGTTTGCGAAACTGCATCGCGCCGCGCAGCGTGCGGGGCTAGCGCAAATGCAGGATTAATCATTCAAAACGGACATGGCCGCGCGGCCGCGAAATTCGGCCCCGACGGTTAATTAGTAGCGCCCGCGCCGATCGAAGCGACCAAGTTTCGTTTCGCGTCCCTGCGCGCGATCTTCTCGCTTCGAAATGTAATTAACAGGTAGCAGAGGAGCGCGATCGAGTTGCAATCAACGGGTCGGCGGGTCATTCTCCTTTCGCCGGTTGAAAAGATGGAATGCCAAAGGGCGTCACTTAAATCTCACAGCTCTGCTGCTAACTCGTACCGTCGCGCACCGCTCCGCGATACCTACTTCGAGTTTAGTTCGGAATTGTTAATCAGCGGGATAAACAACGGCTAACGAATTTTGTAATTAAAAACCGCCGACCGGATGGGGACCGACCGAGTGAAACTGGCAGGCTCTGAAAGGGGGCGATCGACGGCCACAGGGTGACATCGAAAACGCATTAACGCCCCCCCCACCCCCGTCGGAGATTATTAATTTTGTATCGCGCGGTAAATAAAGCGAATATATTACACCTCAGATGAATAAATCTAAATATCATTACGAGCCAACGGGCTAATTCGATCGGTGGAGTATAATAATTCATGGAAGTCGTTTCCCGGCCAGTTTTTTTATTTTAATAATTTATAACGCAGCGATCGGTGCGAGGTTTTTCGATCAGCGTTCGGCTCCAGACACTGACAAGTAAACGTTCACTTATAGCCGTTTCTCGCATACGCCTTGAGGCTATTAAATGTTATTGATAACACGAGTAAAATAAGTCCATTGCAGATATAATTTTCAGGATTTCTTAGTTACTACGAGTACTTTAAAAATATATATCCCAAATTGGGAAACTCTATTTCTCATAACTGAATGTTTAGGGCAAGGTGGAACTAAAAAATCCCGTTTTTCATATAAACACCTATGTAAAATTTAGTTATAACAATCTAGAGATATCTGGTGTTATTTTGTATAAACTATAACTATTATGCTTTACGATCACGAAGTTCTTTTGTTGATATTGTTATTTTCTGTTCAGTTATACCACAAAATGTTTGTCAATGCAAAATGGACTTCTTGGACTCTTTTCAAATCAACAAATATATATTAAACCAATTCTCTTTGGTACCTATAGATACAATATTGAAAGGAAAGCATGGCTTCTTTAACAAAAAATAAAAATATAAGTCAAAGGTTCACTTTGAACTAAAATCTAAAAAAATCGCTCAAATAAAACAAAAACACTATTTAAAGGCTTTAGCATCATTTCTTTATACTTTGGCCATATTATTATGAAAACAAATAATAAAATAATGTTTTCAGTCTGAGGGACTTTTTGCCGCAATGGTACCTCAATAATTTCTACGATATATACGTTAGCAAATAATATCATTCAGCGATAAACAATATCATGCACACGTTACTAAAGGAACATAAATCTTAACGTTCTTAGCTGATACGTTTGTAAACTGTGGTTTACTTCGTATGAAACAATAAAGCTGACGTATTTCTTTTGGTTTTCGATACATAAAATAACGAAGGCGTCGCGTAATTCACACGAACGTAGTCACCTCCGTTTCTTCTCGCCTTCTACATAGTACACTGCGAAACTCAATACCTTGTTTAGGAACAGAGATTTTTAATTCGGGACTTTCTACCCGCCAAGCTTTTAGCCCCACCCTACCCTACTTGCGAGCACCTTGCGACGTAATAACAAAACCGATCAGACTGACGATTGCGTCCTTAATTTCATCCCCCATTGGAGGAACGTCCACTTCTCCGAGTGGATCGGTTTTATTTCAATTTTCTTGGCCGTTACCGAAACGAGCGCGTTCGAACATTGAACCGAGCCCGCGTTCCGTTCCACGCTACTAGCGAGTGCTCGCATCCAGCAACGATAATGAATTTACGGCCACCGTGCAGAATGTTCCGCTTGTTATCGAAGTTTGCTGAAATGCCCGTTACGCGACGCGATTTTCGAGGAAAATAGAGAGGGGGGGAAAACGGTGGAAGAAGCGAGGGTCGTATTTTCTCGACCCCTCTCGCGCTCGCCGGTGCCCCCGGTCGGCTACCGGTTACCGCGTTAAAGGCGGGAATATATACGTTCCCGCAAAAGGAAACGGGTCGTATATATCCTTACGGTGGTTAACGCTCCGGCGGCAATAATAAATTTATGGGGACCATAGAGAAATTTCGGTCGTTACCGGACTCGAGGCGGAACGCTCCGCTCGCAGCCACGCGTCCGATATATCCGATCGGGCTGTAATCCCGGCTACTTCCGGGGGCAGAATTTTCCGCGTAAACAGATCTGCCGACAGGTGACGGCGTCGGCCGTAACCCTCGTCCAGGCGAAGGGACGACGGAACGCCGGGCCGACGGCGCGGTTATTTATGAAAGTGGACGTATCGCCGGGCCGGGCCCGGCCGGGCGCGCACCGTTAATGAAACTAATTACGCGATGCAACGCGATGCGAGCCGCTCTTACGTACGTGCAGGCCGTAGCTGCCGCAGAATCACGATCGCCCCAGCGAAATTAATTGGATTACCAGCCCCCGGTGTTTGCCCGGTCTTAATGCCGACGGACGTGCGCGGCTTGATCTAATAAATCAATCGTCGCCGGCCACTCTATGGATTTATCGTGCGATACGTTATCGTGGCTGATTACCATCGCGCCAGCCGCTGGAAACGCGAGGCCCTGTTGCCCTGTTGCCCTTCGCGCCGAGGCATTATGGAATCCACGGAAATCCACCTGAACATCGCTGTAAACTTCCTCGGCTATCGTTGTGCAGGGACGCTTGACGGTCAGGCGGACTTAATACGGGGCCCCTTTCACTGACAATACCTAATATCTTATCTAGAAGCTATTCGCGATACTTGCAATCGAGCTCTGAACCTGAATAGACGCTTGATCCTTCCCGCGCTACTCCAAACGCTCGAAATTCATGCATATTCACCCTTGTTCCTAGCAGCGGCTAGAATAATATCACTGGAATGCCTTATCGCATCGCAAAGTACTGATCCCCGTGTTACGTCTCTTCTAATGGATAACGCATCCGATGTCGGCGCTATTTATGGAGCGCCTTGTTCCCGGGGAAAAGCTAAACGCTGCTGGCAGCGGCGCGGAAGAGTTACACCGGACGTTGACGCTTCAGAGAATTGAGCAAACAACTATCGCCGAGAGGAAAGCGGTTCCCAGCGGCGATCGATCAAACGTTAATCGATGAGACGCGGGGAGACGCGAATTTTCGAATTTCCACGCGCGTACACGCGGGCAAACTCCGGCGGCGATAACGAACAAGGGCCAGGTCTGAACCGGGCTATCGAGCGTCATCCGTCATTCGAGCTATCGTCCTTCCGAGACGAGCAAATGGATCCCGCTTTAATTAATCAAGGAAGCGAAGGTCTCGTTAAAGCGACACCGCGCTGCAAGAAGTCCATTAACCTTCCGGCATATTAACACCGCCTCTTTAAATATTTCCGTTCCAAGGGCCATTCAGGGTAGGATCCTCAGGGCTGTGCAGTTGCCACCCCAAATGCGAATTTTTGCAAAAAATCGATGGTATTCGGTTGTCCATCGTTTTTCCAAGCTTCAAAAAAAGTTACAAAGAAATAAAAAAAATTTTATCAGCACCCCATGAAAGCTTTTTAAGGATTTGTCAGTGGGAAATGGCTGTCCAGGACCTAACCCAGTCCACGCTTGTCCACCCAAAGTCTTTGTCCACCCTCCAGAATTGAATTAGATAAATGATTTTGATAATTTATTTGAAAAGAAATCGAACTCAAATATGGTTTGATTCAGACGCACCGTACTATTTGGCTATTTTGATTAATAATTCGATTCTGCAGGGCGGAGAAACGAATGCCATGGATTATTTACAAAAATTCGCATCGGGGGTGCCAATTTCACAGACCTAGAATTCTCCCATGGCGACTGAAGCGGAGCAACTCGGTCGTCTCTAGTAACAAGCGTCGAGCTCGCCCCTCCATAAATAACGGAAAATTGACAGCGCTTTTTCGCGAATAAAACTTTCAACTCGCCGCCCCGCGGAAACGCTGAAGAATTATTGGAAGCCTCGCGGATTTCAGATGAAACACAGCGAGTGCACGCGTTGCGTCGAGAGTTTCGACTGTTCCAGCAATATGCACTTGCCGACGAACAACCAATGCGACTTGCGCGCGTTCGTCTACCCATTCATTCTCGCTCCGTCCCGTTTGCGCCCCCTCGGCTCTTTCCTCCCCCGGCCGCCGGAGCTCGATCTGCAAAGGATGTTTGCCCACCGAACCCTTTGTCTCTCCTCCTCTCGTTCGTATTTGATTCGCGTAAGGGAGTTTCATACGACTTTGTTTGCGCTCGCGATCTCCCCCCGAAAGAGCGGCTCCTTCGGGCACTCGGAAGCGGAGCGCGCGCGACCGTCTTCCGACAGAAAACCTCGTTGCCCCGGCCCACTTGCGCGCGGCCGCGGGCATTTGCGGCTTCCCTCGACGAGACCCAACCCTCGAGGATTTTCTTCGAGGGACCGCCCGGGAAAAAAATAGAGGAATTCGACATCGAGACTGCCGGCGCTGCGGCTTCTCCAGCGGAGCAGCCAATTCGTAGGGCTACCTTCGCGTATGGCGGCTTTATGTTTCATCGGGGTCTCGCGCGCGACGCATGGCAAGCGCAATTCCAGCGAAATGTAAAGCGAGGAGGGCTCTAGGAATTCCCTTGGTTCGCGTAGCGGGAACATATTGCGCGAATACTCCTAGTTGTATTAAATTCCAATGGCACTCGGGGCCGTTGCTTCTCGCGGCGCCGTAGGAACCGTTGCCGCGGTTCGAGATTGATACCGCGCGACGATAATTAGCCCCGCTAACGGCTTCGGGGAAAGGCTCGGCCTAAAGTGCAGTTTCCTTTTCACCTGTGCCGACCCGAATAGGCAACCGTTATCGAAAGGAAAGTGTCGCCCGGCAGGGTTGCGTGCGTGTTCGGCAGGAAGCATACCTAATCATTTGCTCGCAATTGTTCGCATCAACAAGTGGCAAGCGATGGGAGGGGCAGGGTGAAGACCGATAGCCGTAACGCTCACAAAGGGACCCCGGTGCCGATACTTTGATGATGGACGAACGCACGCAACCGCGGTGAAGGCTGTCACGATAGCCTGTTCGTCGACCGTTTTGTTAGGCAACGGGGTTCAATCGATACTACACGTCGCGCGAGTTTACCTGCATCGTTTTTTTCATCGTAATCGGCTACCTGGCCGTCCAATATTTACATGCTGCTTCGCGACCCGCGCGCCCTACGAGAAATTTCCTTGTCACGAACCGGAGAGACGCTTGGAGCACTTGGGGACTGTTTTAAAGCGTTCCCAGTGCGATAGCGCGGAGAAATATAGATCCGGATTAACACTTCGGCAAAGTCGGAACTGCGTGGAATCGATTATTAATTAGCAGGTGAGTCGACTCGTGGATTGGACGCGACCCTTGACAGAACGCTCGATAACCGTTAGGTACCACATTTCTCCAGGGCAAGGTTACTATATACATTATTTGATCGAACGTCGATTCATCTGGCCTCGGGTACCTACTAGCTGGACTCTTTTCATGCAACGGGAACGGCAGAAGCGAAACGGGGCAGCATCGACGCGTGGCTTAATTGCCTTTCGCCCCGCGAAACATCGAATTCTCGTCGAGCATCGTTCGGCCCAATTTTCGCGGTGGCAATCTTAACATCGAGATTAAATTGGACGGCGACTATGGCCGTACGACGGCCGATCCGCAGGGCACACCTGCTCGGCAAATGCACACAGCGGTCGATAGTCGATACTCTCTCGTCCGGCCGAGGAGAATTGCTGTCAGCCGTCGAGACCGAACACGGCCACGTCGCGATATTTTATCGGAAATCGCCTGCTCGAGATCGGCCGAGATGCTGAGCCGCTGCAGCGCCTTCCACCTGCCTGGGACACCTTCTCGGCCTCGAATTTCGCCCATTCTCCGCTGCCCTGTTTATCTACAGATGTCAGTGTTCCTACTAACGATCTGCGATCTACTTCGTTTCGTTCGTGACACTTGAGTGTAGCTAATTGCGTTTGTCGGGCTTCGTTGGTATGGATCGCCGAGCTGAATTTCGCGTAGAAATCGATCGATGTAGCGGACGGTAACGATCCCTGAGACTACACCGGGCATAATACGGGCTTAGTGGCGGCTCCGAGCCGTTGACACGATGATTGATTAAAAAATACAAGCGATAGTTATGCAGTGACGGATGAACGCGCGGGATCACGATAAACGGGGTTGTCGCGTCGAGTAGCAGCCTGCCCCGTGGATTTTGTTAAATACACCGCGGAAAACTGATATTTCTATCCGCTGGGAACTGCCTTGACGCGATATTTGCTCCTCCTCGATCTTTCCTTGCTTTCTATATTTTAAATCAGCGCGCCACCGCAGCAGCTATTCCCCTTTTGCTCACAGATATTAAATAAACGAGGGACGGGCAAATATTTGACGCGACAACAGCAACGCGCGTTCTGATAGTTAACCGAGCTGTTTATTCGTTTCATCCAGCTTTCCTTTTTCTTCCCGCACATCTGAAGAATCGCGATTATTGTCGGCACCTCCGACTTACCGCGCAAACTCCTCCTTGCCAGGTTTCGCGGCGGATTGGCCGCGAAACGATCAAGAGGAACTTTAATGCACTTGAGTGTCGTTTTCGTGCCGTTGCCCGTCAGTCGACTCTGACGTCTTTATGAGGGGATAAGAGGCAAACATTGAACTCTGAGAGCAACTGTTTGAGATCCACCTGCGGATGAATTGGACGTGCACGATATATAAACATCGTGGCGAGTATTATGTACCTACATCTGGACTTAACGAACGGAAAAATTGGCGGAAAGGTAGCGGGGCGAAAGAACCGAGGGAAAGACGCGAGGGAGTGTCTCGGAGGGGTCGTTAACCGAACGAGACTACCCTGTTATCCATGCAGTAGGGTAAGCAGGCCAGTAGATGGACGGTTTAGCGGATTCCGATGTTTACGTCAAGGTGTTTCTTAGAAATATCTGTTGTATTAGAAACAAATCAAAAGCTTTGCACGTAAAAATGTATACATTTAAAGAAAAAAATTATTGAAAGTAAAAAAATTAATGTATTTAAGAATAAAATTTTAAATTTGTTTTAATTTTGTTTTAATTTATCAGAAGTATGACTATTATATAATTAAATAAACGTTTCATAAAACAACAATCAATTATTTCTACAAAATAAAAAAACAATAATATAAATGAAAACTCTAGTTCTTTCAATATTAACGATTAACCAACGATTCGTCCATCTACTGGCCTGCTTACCCTACTCGGCTCGCTAGAAATGTAAATAATTACCGGTCTCCGCCTCTTTCTTCGATCTCGAATTCAGTTAATCTGCATCTGATACTTACGCGCAAAGGAATAACCTGTGGTCTGTTACTTCTCGGATCCTCGTGCCCGCGAAGTCGCTACTATTTATAATTACGCGCGAACGCGGAGGCACGACGCGTGTCGCGTTTCAAAGTTAATCGACGCTCGAGATTCCGTGGAATTAATTTGGAGCCGTTAGCGAGCGAGTTACGCGTAAACGGAGGAGCCGATAAATAATTCGATTAAGTTGGGCTCGCTCCCGGTCTCGCGCGAGCTACGGCCACCGCCGCGCCGCGGCACTTTATCCACTTTAACTCGCAACGGGAACACGCTGTTCCGCTGAATAATTCTTCGCGCCGCGGGACACTTTGCTGGGCGAGGCGTCGCGTCGCAACGCGTCCCACCGTCGCGGATTATTTGCATCCCCCGCTATTGCGCGTCTGCCGTCCCCGTTTAAATCGCGCGACGAACTTGGAGCAATCTTAATTAACTCCGGAGCAGCGGTGATCCGTTCCGTGTCAGTTCCGTGCTCGTAAAAGGTATCGGTTGCTTGTTTTGGAATGGAGCAGCGCGCACTTGTCGGTTCCGTGAAATTCGACGGTCTCTCCGTACCCGTCAGTTCCGAGCCGTGAGGGTCAGTGTTAAAAAATATCGTTTGAGTGCTTTACAATGGAGCAGCGCACACTTGTCCGTGTCAGGGCTGTCAGCAGATGTCTGTGTAGAACCCCTATCCGTTCAGTGAAACTAAAAATTTGGTTGCCAACGATATTTGGGCATTTGGGCTGACGGAGTCCTGAATTCACGGAAAGGTGAAAGGGACGACCTTTTTTACGACCGTGAAAGGTTCTCGGGTCGAAGTTTTACAGGGAAAAGAGTGGAAAAGCGACCTTCATTATTTTCTTATTCCGACCAATTGCGATTTTTTTCAAAACGACGAAACACGCCACCTATTTAGGAACCTACTGCTTCTAGCTTCTAAAAAAAATCACGTCGTTTGGATCAATTTAAAAAATGTTATTCTGTTTTGAAGGGTGTGCGAATACTTTTCGCACCTACTGACTCAAAGAACTGTACAGCAGGCTTGCAGAAACGGCTGAATTGGGACTGACCGAGCCAGAGCAGGCCTCCTACACAGTTGTCAGTGAAATCAGCGACACCGCACGGACACGGAACGGATACGGAACGGATACGTGCGCGCAGACCTTAAGGAAACGTCGCGCAGACGGACTGGCTCGTTTCGTTTCAAAGGGTCGGTAAATGACAGCGCGATCAACGCGCCTCTCGCTCGAGAGGTTAAACGTTTTCGAGATGCAGATTCGTGCCTCTCCTCGAGGAACGTGACACGCGTCGAGATTACGTTTTAACTTTTCGAGACTCTTATTTTCCCAGGCTCGCAGGGGCTCGAGCCCCCGTCACGGGTTTTCTCGCTGGCGTGTAATGCTCCCGCGAACTGAAAAGTGGAATCGAGGCTGCAGGGAGTGCATTTCCGAGCGCCGCTGCACCACGCTCCACATTTTTCGCCCCGCGATTTTTCCTCTTTGCGCCGCGGACTTTCCACTCGCCCGACGTGAATCGGTGTCAGGCCGATGAAGATCGTCGGTCGTCGAGGGGGAGGGCGCGACCGGGACGCCGGCATCGCCGGAATGATCCTTGGTGCCGCGTGAACATCAGCGCGGAGAATTGTCGCGCCGTCGGTGTCGGTGTCGAATAAACCGCGAAAAAGCGTCATTGTCTCCGAGTAATCGGCCAAGGGAAAGAGACGCGAAATTTCCCCGGAACTCGATGTCGCCGGTTCCAGCGGGCGCGCGTGTGATTGCACACCCCTGCGAGGGATGAGTTCGCGCGAAGAAGCGCTGGCGAAAAACGAGAAATAATTGCAAGCCGTCCCTCGAGATTGCTTCCGTCACGGGATCGAACGCAGTTATTGGTTTTCTTTAAAAGCTACGAGCTGCGGGCTCGTGCCACGCATAATGCTCTTATTTATCGAACACCCCTTTCAATTTCACGCGAGTCATAAAGCCAGCAATTAGATCGGGGCGGCGAGACTTATTTACAAAGTATTGACCTTCCTGAACTCGCGTGACTTTTCATTGCATAACGGCTCGGGTGTAATTTTAAAGGGTGCAACGTACGAAAGTGTGCGGAAAGCTGCTATTCCCATCCTACGAACTATTTAGGAAAGTACAAGGCGCGGGGGAGCGGGGCTATTAATGATTTCTGAAGAAATGAGCAAATTTTTTATTCGCCGGTGTCTGTGTTCCGTCCCGATTATCGCGGCTCCACCTCGCGAGGTCGTAAGTCCCGTGTTATCGATACCGGGAACGACAAATATTCTTTTGGACACTACTGTAATAGAACTGGTTATGGAATGAGTAACTGAGTCATGGAATACACTTTAAAAAAATCGTAAATATATTTTAAATCAATAACCGATTTATCCACTAAAAACTTAAAACTACGAAGGTTCGGAGGTGATTCTGAGTCAACTCCGGCCAAGTCGATTCCCAAAAAGCCTTCGAGTCGCAAGGAAGGGATGAACTCGTGGGAAAGAAAGAGGATGCACGTTGGGAACCTCCTGAGCGAGGGAGTAAAGCCAAGTCAAGGACAACTACGGTAAGGGTCGGTCCTCGAAAAGCAGAAATCGAAGGACCGGCAATCGGCCGGATGACAGTAATAAAACCCTGAACGGCGCGAACAGCTACGTGGCTACAAATATTTCACCCTAATCAGCAGAACGCCTCGGTAAGTGGCGAAACTCTTCGAGAGGCATCGGTTTGACGTAGACCAGGCAAACAGATACTGAACAGTCCGTGAGACCAGCACAGTTCAGGAAGGTTAAAAATAATTGTTTCGATCAAGCGGCCAATTTGTACGCCTTCTATTTCATAGCCTGTTTGGAATTCGACTAACACCAGGGCGAAAATTCGTTATCCCGAAGCAGTCGCGGGGCCAACAAAAACGGATATGTGACGATGCAGTTTGCACACGGAAGAGTTCACCCGGAATTCAATCGGCGCGCAAACTAACGCAATCTCCAACTGCCTCGACATTAAATGAAAAACTGAATCAACCCGCGTCGACGCGGTCCTGTATCCACGGCTTCCTTGGTATCCCCGAGAATTTCTTCCCCGATGCTTTTACAGGGGTTTGAGCAAATTGCACGCAAACTACGTTCTGCAATATTTTTCTAAAATCGCGCCCGACCAGGCGGGATCTCTCAGTTTCCGCCAGTGGGTAGCTGCGGTAAGTGCGTTTAAATGTTCGTACCTGCGGAGCAATATTGCGTTGAAAAATAGAAGGGAGCGGAGGGAATGAAAGGCTGGCAGAGCTCTATCGCGACGATTCGTGAGAAATGAGCCGCGCGACCTGGCGAATTCGATCAGGTTTTTCCGGGCGATGTGCCGGCGTCGCGCGTCGCGGAGAAATCGGCCGACGGTGCGCAACTCGTGCGGAATTAACTCGCCGCGTCCGGCCTTGGTGCGCGTCCAGGGTCCGGTATCGTTTCTTGGGGAGCGACGGTGATTGATGAGCCGAGCCCGTCTCGCTGGCGAGCACCGGCAGGACAAATAAAGCCTGCGATCTTATCCGACTCGATTATCCCCGATGACAATTTGACGTGTCGCGGGAAAAACTTGCCCGCCGATAATTGAGGAACCGGCGCCCCAGCTGACAGGAGGGAGGTCGTTACCGCTGGGATTCATAATAAATCGAGGCAACCGCGAGTTAAAAGAAGACGCGACAAGGTGGGGACAGCTGACTCGTTCGATCAAGAAAATCTGGGGAAGTCGAGGATCGCGATAATTAATTAAATCGCAGGATTCGGCTGTGGAGATATATTTAGCTTATGACGCGGCTACTCTTCGGACCGATTGCCTGTTATCGAAGTACCTGGACCGTCGGGCATTTGTTTGGCGGGGCGACGCGTCTCGAAGTAGGAAATCCCAGGGAGATTTCGTGTCCGGGATTGCCTCGGCGGATTCAGCCAGCGGGAACAAAGTACGTCCAGGCTGGAAACGAATTTGGTGGATTTCAGGAGGGGGGGGGGCCGAGTTTTCGTTTATTCCCACCGCGTATTCCGTGTATTCCGATGCAATTCCGTGAGTGCGACGGCGCTCCTTTCCCGGCGGGGAACGGCCGTTCCCCGTTCCCCGGTGCCGCGCCGTTCCGTCTCGTCGTTAATTTTCAAGACGATGCACAAGCGCGATCCACTCCGAGACAGTGTGTATGCACTTGTACGGATTCGAGGCCACTTCGTTCCGGAGCCCGAGTCAAGAATGCATTCTACTTGGAGCACCCAGCAGCTCGCACACGGACAGGAGCAACGGCGCGTACGCACGTACCGGTTGCGAACACACAAAAGCATGCCCGGACCCGCGCGTGCACGTGAGTCGCCGATCGATAAGGCTTATCAACTCCTTAATTTGCCCTCCCTCTCGTACATTAGCGTGCGCCGAGCGTGCATTAGCCTGCATTACTGTTTGACGCGATCGATGATGTTGGCAAGCCTATCGTCGCGCCAAATGCACCGTGCACGCACGCGACTATTTAGCTGCTCCCAGGGCCAGCCAGGCGACTCGCTGCTCCCGTCTCCAGCGCTCGCGACATCGCGATCATTCTTTTCAGCTTTTATTTCCACGCATTCGAGCTTTCTTCTTCCCAAGCGCAGTAGGGCTAAGCCTCTTACTGCGAGCGTGTGTCCTCGTCAAAAGGTAATGCGCCCGTCGACTCGCTCAAACGCCTTGGTTTATGACGCGTAACAAGGTTCGCTCGCGCATTCTTGTGTACTCCCGCGTGCACACTAGGGTGTGCTCTTATTTTCGACTTTTGAATTTTCTTCGGGGCACCCTCCAGAATAGTTTCAAATAATTAAACAAAAATCTGTGTGAAGTTTGAGCTCGATGGGATAACGGCAAAGGGTGCCCCTGGGCCCTTAAACATTTAAATCATTATTTAACAGCTATAACAGTCGATTTTATATAATATCCTCCAAGCTATTGATTAAATTAAAAAATATGTCAAACAAAAGTTGTAGATCCGGATAAGGAGCTTCTTTTATGTTGTATTACTTTTTCTCGTGCGACAAACGGTTTGCGAAAAAAGTCTGAAAAACTAAAAAAATAACCTTTTCTTCCTCAAATTTTGAAAGTTTAAATGATTCTGGAACACTTTTTATTTATGACGGTGAACAAGAAAATGGAATTTTTATTTTCGAGGACTAGTTTTTAAACATTTAAGGGGGAGGCATATACCGAAATATGCGGAAAAGATAAAAAAAAATTGTCTTATTTTCAGTGTTTGATATATCATGACTGTTTCCTGAAAATTTCCGTCCCAAATTTTCAGAAAAAGTCATACCACATAAAAGATGCTCCTTGTCCGGATGTACAACTTTTGATTGACACATTTTTTGATTTAATCAATAACTTGGAGGATATCATATAAAATCGACTTCTTGACCTGTTAAATAATGATTTAAATGTTTAAGGGCCCAGAGGCACCCATTCCCGTTATCCAATAGAGCTCAAACTTTACACGGATTTTATTTAATTATTTGGAACAATTCTGAAAGGTGCGCCGAAGAAATCTTAAAAAAAATTTATACCAAGAGTAAATAAAAGCCACCCTAGTGCACACCCCTGCATTGCGAGACACCGTGAAAGGGAAAATAATTCCCCAATTGACCCACTAATTTTCGTCAAGCTCCCTCTGTCTGAAACGACCTTCCCCGCCCCGCGTACTTATCAATTGTACACCAACGCTATTCGCACCGGACCTTATCGCGATTCGAGTCGTTGACCTAACGCATTGTTCCGTAATCGTATGCAGGAGGTAAGGTTAAAGACCGTTTCGCGCGTCGGGAAAGTAGATACATTCCAGCGAGGCGTAACTCGGTCAGCTTATCAGCGCCGAAGCGTTAGAATAGCGCTCGACTCTCCGCCAATTTTACTTCTCGCCATTCGATGAATTCATTCCCCGTAAACCGGCGAGATTACTTCGAGGGACACTTGCCTTGGTCGTAAAGATAAAGCTCTCGGCGACGATTAATTTACACGAAGCTGCCAGACGATCCGAGCCGACGATAGCCGCGAGCGATCCGTCAAGAAACGCGGAAGCCCGTTGACTGTGGTCGCCGCCGCAAGATTTACGACATTTAATTCAACCGTTTAATACGTCGGCTCTTTCCCTTTTTCTCCCGTGAAAGAGCGCGGCGCGGCAGCGAGAAAAATTTTGCCCGCCGCGAGGGCAAGCGGGGAGGGCGAGGATGGCTGGGACAACGGGGCGAATTAATTGGGCAGGTAACGCGGGATGACGCGTCGGGGGCCGATTCATAAAGCGGCGCCAAGTGCGTCGGATACCGTGGCGATAAATTAACGACAAGAATTATTATTGTTCTGAATAGCGCGGCGGCTCGCTAGGAAAGCCTATATCGCGCGATCGAGCTTGAAAGCCATCGCATAATTTACTAACGGCGTTAAATTAACCGGGATGCCACGATGACTGGCTGGGGACCAATAAAAACGAACGCGGCCTACGCCACGTCGGTCCTCTTTTACGCTCCGTGTCCGTTTCAACCAACTACAATTCGCTTGAATCGTTCTTTCTCTCCGCAGCGCACCGCCACGCCGACTCCCGAGAACCGACGAGTCCCCCGCGAAATTGCCCGATTAATTAAAAATTAGACGTTGTCGTCGCGTTAAACGCGGCTCCTCCAGCAACCGTCTACCAGTTCACTTCTCTCTTCCCCTTTCTCCTTTCTCTCTCCCCTGTTTCTCGTTATAAGCGATCGCCGAGACGGCGCGACCGAGAAAAAGAGGTGAATTTATAAGCCGCCGCTGTAATCTTCGTGCAAGAGAAATATGCGACGCGGCCGATCCTCTAGGGCCACGAACCGAGCCCAATTAAACCGTCTATGGATGTCAATGGTGCGTGTCCCAGAGCGCCTCGGAGCCCCCATTCCGTCGCGTCGTTATGCAATTTGCGATGCCAGCCTATCTGCGGTGTTACACGATGCACGCGTAACATCCACCGACTGAGAGCCACTACGACATCCATCTCAATCGTCCTACGATCCCAGGGCAGACACCCTTCTTCTTTGTCACGAATCGCGAGCTGGTCGAAGCTCGTGAGGGATGTTCGGTTAGGGTAAGCAGGCCAGTAGATGGACGGGACCAGTAGATGGACGAATCGTTGGTTAATCGTTAATATTGAAAGAACTAGAGTTTTAATCTATATTATTGTCTTTTATTTTGTGGAAATAATTGTTTTGTTGTTTTATATAACATTAATATATTTATTGAATTTTTTTTTTTATGCGAAAAGTATTTGTATGTACGGTCTTATGCCAGTATGCGGTAGTTACTCGATTCTTAGTAGCCATTGCTCAGCGTATTCGTGCCTTCAAGTTAATAAAAAACGTGTTTGGACGTATTGTAGAGAGGTATGTAATAGATGATTGTATTGTAATATTAACAATTTATAAATAAACGCGTAAACAAAGAAATATAATAAAGACATACTTCTGATAAATTAAAACAAATTTAAAAACCCTTTTTTGCATATAAAAGAATTAACTACATAGATCATAGAGTATCAAAATAACTATATGGATATATATTTTTACTTTGTGCCAGTACGAATATGTAAAAAGGTTACAGATCAAATCGGGACAGTCCTACACGATCCAGGACGTCTGATCACTTTAGGATAGATATAACCTCACTTTATTTGCACTCTGGGGCAATAACCTGTTGCACAGTTATCGGACAATGTAGACTGCATATGTTTTTAATTTTGATGAAATAAACTGTATTTTAACAAAAAAATGCCGTAACCTAGGTCACTACTATAGCTAATAAGCTTTTTATACGTCTAGCCAGACACCCGTCCATCTATTGGTTCTAAACTGTCCATCTACTAGCCCTATAGTCCATCTACTGGCGTTACGGGCTATGGAGTACACTTTTCATCATTTTATGCTTAAATACATTAATTTCTTTACTTTCAATATTTTTTTTCTTTAAATTTACACATTTTTACGTGCAAAGCTTTTGATTTTTTTCCAATACAACAGATATTTCTAAGAAACACCTTGACGTAAACATCGGACTCCGCTAAACCGTCCATCTACTGGCCTGCTTACCCTAACAATTGTCGCACCGCGGTAGAAATAGAAGCTGTTATTCTAGCTGTTTATTCCTCTCCCCGGAAATTGCGATCCGAATTTCGGACGCTTTGAAATAGCGCATATCGAACTGTACCTACGCGGGAAGCAAGCAGTTAGTGCGTTTTAAGTTTGAGCTCTCCAGTGCGAAGCGTGTAAACGTTTAGAAGACGCCGCAGTGGTAACAGACGGGGACCAATTAAAATTTCCAGCGGGGACTCGAGCCACTCTCGGCGGCGCGGCGGCAAAGAATCCGCTTGAGCTCGGTTCGGCCCGGTCCCCTGGCAACTGCTGCGAGCAGAACGACACGTACGGTTACGTAAGTGCTCGCGTATTCTCCGAGGGCGCGGATAGGGGACAATTAGACGGTCCACGGATGTCAATGGGGAGCCGTACAATGGGGAGACGTGACGCGCGACCTTTCCTCCCGTGCTCATTGTCGTATCTATTACCGGCAGCGGTGGTTCCCTGCTCGCGACACGGCAGAGATGCAACCGGGTCCGGAGGTGAATCGCTGCCGCGTCGGCGCGGCCCAGAATTCTGTTGCAGACGCGTTAAATCAACGTTGCTGTGCGAGGACGAGGGCGCGACCGTCCTCTCCTATCTGGGTTCGCGGGGCCGCGCCGCTTCCGCCTGCTGGATACGCGCATATATCTTCCGCTACGTGGAAACGCGCCGCATCCTCCTACGTGGCACGATATCCACCCGGTGAATCGCATTTGCCGCGCCAACTGCACGCGCAAATAATCGCGTTTCTCTCGATATTTGATTTGCCGGCTGTTTGCATGGGTTTAGCCGTTTTATTGGCCTCGTTTAAGAATCGCTGGAGGACATCCTTCCTCCCGCCGATACCATTTGCCGAGCAAATCCACACGCAGGCCCCTACTAAAATCTCCAGCCCTTTCGATCGCCGCGCGAGCAACGTCGCCAAATTTAAAAAAACAAACGCGCAACGTTTGGGTAACGAAGAAGCTGGGGAAGGCTTCTCCGCGAGCGCTGCCTTGGCAAGGCGGTTTTAGGGAACGGCGTATCTCCTAGAGCGGCCTCGATTGCATCTGCATAGGAAGGTAGTTTATCCTGCGTGTTTCGTGAAAGGGAAACAGACGGAGCCGCGGTGAATAGAGAATTTCTTCGGCGAGAATATATCGGCCGGCCGACCGGTCGGGCCGAGCATACGAGCAAGATATTTGCATTTTATTTCGCTGGCTGCGAGTACCGCTCTTATTAAATTAAGCTCGAATTACTGGCAATACTTTTTCCCATGGAATTACCTGCTTTCCCGCCCGGGGAGTGCAACGATAATCGAGGAATTTCTGTCGCGTGTTAGGTATTTCTCTGCTCCCGCCATGGCCCTCGCCCGATCTTGCCCGTCTAGCGTCTACGTACGGTGCAGGGGAAGGAGGAAGTTTATACGGCCGTTTTATGTTATCAGTCGGCACTGAAACGCCAATAAAACATAACGAAATACGAGGCGTAAAACAAATCCGAGTATCGGCCAGGTCACTGCTTCCGATCCCGCGATACTTATTCCAGAGTGGCCCTTTCTCCCTGTCTCCGTTTCTCCCGCTCGATCTCGGGCCGGGCGATATTTTCGCAGTAAAATTCCGCTGGCAAAATTCTGTCCCGCGGAAGCGCTACGCAAACGGACCGCGCGATCTTGATTTTTCGCGATTTCTCTTCCCCCTGGAAAATAGGTACGGAGCACGGCTCTCCCCGGCTTCAAGTGGGTACACGTAGTTTCGCGCGCGTCACAGGGCGACACGGGCGAGAAAATATTCTCGTTGGCAGCCGAGACATGTGCCTCGGAAGACAGCTGAACGAGAATTCAACAAACTTTGTCCGCTATCTACCTGAAGCGCGATACGCAGCGTAACGCGAGAGCAACACCTTCTCGAGTGGCGTATTGTAAAGGGACGCTTGCACCCTAGTTCCCGAGTGATTGTTTCAAGCGAACAACAACGAGTCCGCCGTGTAATTAGTTGGTCGCCAGAGCGACTTATAGTTTAAAGTAGATTTGGCTGGCGCGAGGAGTTGTTACGGTTTGCGCAATCGTTCTCAGCTGCGGCTTTAAAGCGCCGGTAATTGTTGGACTTGGCGGGCTTGCGAGCAGCTGCTCGGTTTTAAGAGGAAACTTAATAGCTTGAAAGCGGCCCAAAGACTCCGCCCGCCACCATGGATCGGTTAATTTGGTCCAATCACAGTTGAATTCAGAGACGTTGCATGGCTCCTCGAGGCGAGGCGAGGAGCGCCGTCCTGGCCTTCCGCGGAGGGTGCAATATAAGCGGCACGCGTGATTTCCGTTTCATTCACGCGGAATGTATAGGCATAGAAGGTGCAATCAGGCAAACAGGCGCGTCGACGGACGGAGGAGAACCGGTGGAGTCTCTTGGTGGAGATAGTGCGTGATCTTCTCCTCCGCTCGCCTCTAGCGCATTCGCTGGAATACGAGCAGAGGTCCTCCGCGCAACAGCTGAATTTCAATTCGGCAAAGCACGAGGGCTTCCCCGGACCCGCTACATCGGTACGCGACGCGCAATCCTGATCATCGAGCAATTAGCGGCTCCCAAGGTAACTGATCCCGACGGGTCCGCGAAATTGATTCGGCAGCTCGGGTGTCTCGGCGCGATTCATTAAAAGGGGGCACGACGAATTTCCCACCCCCAGAAGATCCCGTCGCGCCCAGAAGAATTGTGTTTCGACTTGCGCGTAGCGTAACGGGGGAAGGGTCCTTTGGACGGAGAAACGCTGTCGCCGCCTCGCAATTAATTTCTCCGGTTGCAAAAAACCCCCTGGCCGTCGCGATTCGTGAAACGCGACGCTCGTTTTCTCCCCCGCACTGCTTTTTCTACCGGATCGGTCCGCCGTGCCTCCTGTATTCGCCGTGTCGCGGGAGCTGTAAGGCCGAGCTCCGTAAATAGAAAGCGGGTGTCGCGTCGCGTCGCGATGACGTCGGTCCAAGTATTGCCGAAACGTCGGTGGCGCAAATTAAACCGCAATATCGCTTCTAAACTTCGGACGTCGCTCGGGGGCGAATGTAGCAGGGCGACAACGATGACGAGGAATTGTGTGGCACGTCCAAGGACGTATCGATGATCGATAGTAGGTTGCGGGCGCGTTTTATGAAAATTCAAGCAGCAGCGGAGGATACGTAGGGGAGACCGGGGCTAGTTGACTAATTTTTAATATTTCTATTTTTTGTAAATGGGCCTTTGGTATTTTGTTGGCTTGTTGCACGACAAATGTTTATAAATTTCGTTAGGCATACAGGCTTAATTTTGAAAATTATTTTGATTAAGTCCAGGTCGTAGTTTTTATTATATTTAGAGTAGTGAGACGAATACGTCAACAAGTCAACAAACCCCGGCTGTGGTGCAAAAATCACGCGAAAAATATCAGGATTTCAACTTTAAATAGCCGCCATTTTGTTTTAAATTAATATTACGGAAAGTTCTCTCCGCCAACCTGAGGATACATTAATATACTAACGAAACCTTTTTTGTGTTTTGATTTTAGATGATCTGGTTCCGAATGGCAGTGCTCACCGCAAAACCAAATTTTTAAAAATGCTTCTTGGATGTCGGTTGTTACTTTATTGTAAACGTAAATATTTTTCTACGAAAAAATTACCAAATGTTCTTTAACTGTTGCCCTTTTAAGCGCAAAAAGTTCTGTAAAAATATACGCTTTCGCTTCTTCAAAAAAAATTCACAAATATTCGCCTCTTTTCGGCCGCCTGGACTAGGTATAACCCCTTAAGGGTTGTACGTACAAAACCTCCACGCACCGGATAAACTAAAATACCCTAAATTATAGTCAATGTATCACGTTTCCACGAAATATTCATGACAAAAACATCAAGCGATACTTAGTGGACAAAAATTCATAAACAGTCGAAACCGAAATATTTACTTCTCGCCGACCTTTTTAGACAACACGCAAGTTTTTGTCGCGGTGACACATTAAATGGCAAGCTGGCCATCCATATGCTTCAATATCGCGAATCACAGCATAATTTATAACATAATACAGCAATTAAAGGGAATTAATCAACTAACCTCGTTAGTCAACTAGCCCGGGTCTCCCCTACTGGTCTGTGAAGTTGTTGGCACATCAAACTGCGAATGTTTGGAAAAAATCGATGGCATTCGTTTGTCCATCGTTTATCCACGTTGGATCCGAAATATCCAAATATTTTTACTTTTGTATAAATGTTTTGTTGTCCTTATTTTAGTTTAGTTTTATAATTCGCGGTTAGGCTGCCGCCATCAGTGCCACCACTGTAGCCTCGCCTTTACTCTTCTTGTATACCCTTGTAAATTATGTTCTCTTTTCCATTAGAGTAATAAAGATGATTAATAATAATACTAATAATAATACTACTAATAATAATAATACTAATAATAATAATACTACTACTACTACTAATAATAATAATAGTAATAATAATAATACGTATTCTCCATGTAGGCGGGTTGAGGTAAATGTAACAGCGCTGAGAGGAAAAACTAGCTGCTTGGCGCGCTGCAGTGGTGGGCAAGAGAGTTTCACGCGGTGTCGGGGATCCCGTCTGAAAAACCTCTCCGAAAAGCCTGGAAAGTTTCTTCCGCATCGGGGAAACTTTCCAATCGGTCGAGAGACGCGGCCGAGCTCTCGGAAGCTCGCAGAACTCGGCTCGCGGGGGACGCACGGGCGTAGGTGTCCAAGGGTTGGCGTGCAATGGCGGAAGACGCGGGTCCAAAGGACCGGAAGCGGTGGCGGGGCAGGCCGAGGGCTCGATGGAAAAATTGATATTCCGCGGATGCAGCGCGCGTCTACGCACGAACCCGCTTTTCATCTTGCCACGGAAAACGCACCCTCTGTGTGCGCGTCGCACGAACCCTCGCCTCGTTACGACTCGCCCCCTCTGTCCCTGCTCGACCCTCCTCACCCGCTGCCAGCCTGCTCCTCTCGCGACTCTCGATTGCCGTGTTTCGCGATTCGCAATTTGCTCCAGTTCACGTAGAACGAGCACGGTGCGGCACGTATCCCGCGCCCGTTCTCCGCCATCCCCTCGCCCTGTCGAATTCCGCGTGCACGCGTGATAATCAAAGGTTGGTCGACGACGTACCTGTATGCAGAGGACACCGGTGTCTGCTCGCGGAGCCGCAGAATAGAATTTAAAGGGAGGCTTTGACAGGGCGTAATTACATCGCGATCGCCGTCCAGTGGTCGAAAACCGAGAAAACCTGGCCAAAACATCAAGGTAACCCCTTCCATTTGTCCAGAAACGAGTATGCTACTTAAGGTTTCCGAGTTCACTGATTACGAATCTGAGATCAAAATTGCAACAAAAAAAAACAACATATCAGAAAAACATCAATTTGTTCTGAACTTGGTATCCGGGAGTTTTCGAGGTCGCTGATTATGACTGTCTAGTCGAAATTGCAAAAAATATTTGTAATCTTCCAAAAAAAACCTTTAATGGTAAAATAGTTTCAACACGAGGGAGACTCAGACATGTTTCGTGCCATTTCAATTGATATCTGGTGAGCCTAATTCATAAAGAAAAAATGATCGCGTGGCAAAATCCACGACCAGCATCCCCTAGCTTCTGCCGTCCAATTAGATTACAATTCATACAAGAAATTCTGAGGTTATTACTCAAGGGAAACTGTACATAGAAACACAAATATATAAACTGCATCCTTCGTCTTTTTTTGTTGCAATTTTGACTTAACAGTCGTCCTCAGCAACCTCGAAAACTCCGCAACACCAAGTTTAGACGAAATCTAATATTCTTCTGATACATCTACGCGTCTGTCGTATTGGGTCAGCGATTTTGTTTTTGCAATTATTTCGATTCCTCATCAGCGAATTATTTGCAACTTTAAGGTCCACGCTTCATACCCCCGCGGGCTCGTAAAACACTGACGCACGCGGGAAGAAAAAAGGCGACGCGCCGCGTCTTCGCTAGATTCGTCGAAAGCGCTTAACGACCGACGGCATTTCCGACCGTTAACTCCCGTTAAAATGACGCAGCCTCCGCGGGCGTTTATGTCGCTCGCGACGCGCTTTGTCGTCTAATTTGAAAGGAACGATCGCTGGCACAAGTTAGGCCGCGGTTACGACCGCATCCATTGCTCGTTCCCGCGGTACCTTCTCCGCACGACGCGTCACGTCGACGCGAGAAAAAGCCCTCCGATCGCCGTAAAACAGCTCCGTTCCCGATATTTAACGACCCGCAAAAAGCACAATTCGATGGCAATCACGCGAGGGAAGGCCGCGGTGGTTTTATTCCGCATCCCCGACGAGGATAACGATCGCGGAAGTCGCGTCAGCCGTGAATCCAGAATCCTGCCAGCGATAGGGAAGGATAGGGGAGGATAGGGATGGGAAGGGAACAGGAAAAAGACAATCAGCCGCATAAAAATGCATCGAACGAACGCGTAAGTGGCCCGATGCTGAATACTTAAGCGCGACCGATGGTTCTGGATGGCGGCGTGGCGCGGCGCGGATGCTAGCGGAGCGGGGGCCGTAATTTACGGCCAAGTTCGCCGTTATAAGGAGAAAGAGCGCGAAAGAAAAAGGGGCAAAATCGATCCTCGTAAATCGCACGGGCGACGTCAGTAACACGTGTTACAAGGCTCGCGGTATAACGCCCCGAGATTATATAACCCTCCACCTCGACCGCAGAATGCCGACGTTCGGAAAGCTAACGGCCAAATCGAACGATTCTTTTCTCACAATTACGATCCACTGTCGCGCCTGTTCATGCGAGCCGGCGCGCGCTCAGCTTTTTTATTCAGCGAGAGTTCCGAGTTGTTGACGGCGCTTGGGCCTGTCACGCCAAGCCGGTGATCGGTCGCGTGCAAAATTCAGATTACGAGCAAGAAGCGGCGGGTAATTAAGCGACACGCGGCTGTGCGATATTCTACGATAGGTAATCAAGGCCCCATCGATTACAGACACACCGACGACGGCGCTCCACTTTCGCGCGTGAAATTTTCAGCCGGCGCACAGTGCGTCGCGTAGGTACCTATATGGGCGTTCGGGACGAAATTCATCACTTCTGAAATAATCCGTTTTCGACGCGTGTATTCAGTGCTTATATACCCTAACGCGTTCTCAACGAGAATGTAAAGATGTATCGATTAGTGTATAAAACAATATACAGTTCCATTTTAAAAAAAAATTGAAGAGATCATGATTTTTCAAACAGTTTTCTATCAAATTATTGTTATCACGCGTATCGCGTTTGATAGCTATTTTGAAACTGAAGACAGTAGCCAAGATGGAAAAGTCGTGGTAGGTATCGTATAAACAATTGAGGCATTTGATGGAGAAATGGCACATAGGCTTATATGCCTTTTTTCCTTGAATCGTTTAAATCGACTCAGGTATATGTTATATGTATAATATACTAAGGACATTACTCCTCTCGCGTTTAGATTAGCTGGATGCTGTTTTGTTACGTAGCGTGATCGACGCGCAGCTGCATAGTCACTGACAAGGGAAAATCCCGAACCCGGAAATTCAAAAAATTCTGAAACTTTCTGAATATGCAGGGGATTCCCTCCTGATTACAACGCATTTTTTGTTCACTGCCCATATTCACTCAAAGGGCTGAAATTAACCCCTGAAAATTCGGCTATTTTCCGGTTTTGTGTTGTAACTCGCGAACTGTAAGAGATAGAAAAAAATTTGAAGACAGTAGTTACTTCTTTTAATTAGATCTATCATTTGGTACAAAATTATTTTATATTTCACGAGTTATAACAGAAAATCGGAAAATAACCGGATTTTCAGGGGTCAATTACACCCCCTTAGAGCGAATTTGGGCAGCCAACAAGAATTGCGTTATAATCAGGAGGAAATCCCCTGCATATTCACAAAGTCTCAGAATTTTTTTGAATTTCGACTATAACTAAAAAAAGGGGCAGACATGTGCAAAGAAACTTTTGTATAATAATGTTGGGGACTGTTCCAGAAATAGTTTCTCACATAAATCTCAAGACGTGTTTCACCATTCCCGAGAAAAGTAAGGTTAAAGTTGGGAAACATAATTTAGCAATTTAATGGATGTGCAGTTTCGAGACAATAAAACTGAATTTAAAGTAAGTAAAAAAGATCGTTTCACAATGAAAACAAAGAGTCGTATGTAGTACCTTCAGTTATAATGATCCATTGAAAATTATTTGTATTTATGCTTAATGTTAATAATTTGTAGGTGGCCTAGAGGTATAAGACAGAACTACTTAAATATATCAAGAAAGTGCGCTAAATAGATTCTGTCACTACTAACGTGTTTTCTGAGTGTTGGGGTCTGTTATTTTGTTTTCTTTCAAGTGTTCATACACAAATAAAGAGTCTGGATTGCGTCCATGTTAAAGATCATCGCAAAAAAAAAATATTTTTTTAAATTTTTGTCCATTGAGCAACGCACTGGGCGGCGGCCGTCTACTACGACACGCGTCCCTGCTCGCGCGCCTCCCCCGCCCTTAAAGATTAATCGCGCGCTTAACGAAGCAAGCAACGGAGCACATTGGGCCGCGAGCCCGGCTTGTAATTGTCGGGAACTTGCAAGTACGCCGGGGGCTCTGAATAGCGCGAGAACTGGACCGTAAATAGTTGGAGTTTCTGACCGTAACAATGATTCTGACCCTCGAGACCATCGCGAAAGGGGTTGCGGATAGGCGGGCGGAGCGGGGGGCCAGCGGTAGGCCATTTTGTCCGCGTTCGCGTGCGAAATTCCAATTAGAGGCAGCGGGCCATCGCGATCGAGGCGCGGCTAATGACGCGTCTCGCGGCGGCCTTCTTTTTTCCGCGGAAATTTCGCTCGCTACGTCGCGCAGCTACGTTCCGGGCACGTGTTACAAGCTCGATTACTCGATGCGACGCGACGCGGACGGTGCCACGGGTCCGGCACACGAACGGTCATTTATCGTCTGTTTCCAGCGGCCGTCGGGGCCGTCCTTCTCCCTCGCCGCAGCCGGAGAAAGCAGGTAGAACGAACAAACGAACGGACGGAGACAAAAAGGCTGGCCGCTGGAGCGAGGGGACCGCGCTCGCATTGCGCATGCACCCTCGAATTTCGGACCTGGCGTACATCCACTTCCGCTGCGACACCGTGGCCAGAGCGAGAGGGTCGAAGACAGAGAAACTTGGGGATCCGGAGGGAACGAAGGAGCCGAACGGGCGAGATGGAGAGAGAGAGAGAGAGAGAGAGAGAGGGCTAAAAGGGCGAACAAGAGGTAAATGGAGGATGGCTGAGAGGAGGAGGAGGAGACAGTTCGGGCAGACACTAAATAATCTAGATAACGGAAGGACGGCCCTAAATTCCTGCAGATTTGTACAGGCGTACCGACTGATTAGATTGGCTGGAAGATTGCAGCGTGCCCCGAGAGGGATGGGGCGTTATAGGAACGAAGGAAGAGACTCCGTTGAATTTTCGGTTTCTCCTTCGTTCAGCCGACTACCCACCCCCATGCGCGCGACTCGCACGGACGACGTTTTGATTAGCCTCGAGTCTGGGTACTTGGCATCGATCGGCACCGTGTACTTGGCAAGAGTCCTGGAAAAAGCGACAGGGACAGGTGAGGGCTCGTCTGCCGCATCCCCCGATACCCACGCGGCACACACCCTTCGGTCCTCTATTTTTTTTTTTTTTTTGCATCGTCTGCCCGGCTTACCCAGCCAGGCGAAATGCGTGGATCGGGAGCGTTGGGTCTCGGGGCCTTCCCTCGGAAAAGGGAGACGCTCGCGCGGGGTCGCGATCGGAATCAATCTTTTAAACGGATCCCAGAAGAGCGTGGATGTATTATGGATCGAATGACACTGGAGGGACGCAGGACCTCGCCGTTATATACGCGCGAAGCCTCGAAGATTCCCGGAATAAAGAAAACAGGAGCCAGACCCCAGAATGGCTCGGGTCTCGCCGTCGCGCAACAGAGGCACTTGACGCCGATGAATTATCCACGGTTCAGCTTCCAGTGCGAATGCGATCTCTTCGGCGATCGGCATTCGAGTGCCAGGAAAACGTGGCCATTCGCCCGACAGCCCGGAGAAGGCAATTAAATATGATTTACAAGTTACAGGGGTGTACCGCGAATTAGTTATTACCCTGGCTAATAAATCACACCGCGGGAAAGCAGGCTCGGCGCGCGCTGCCGCACCGGTAATGCCGGTTAGGCATCCGCGTTCCTTTGAGTTCCATCGAACCTTCGAAAACGCCGCGCAAAGCCGCGCCTTTTCAAGCACCCGAGCTCCGAGGAGTCCTCAGCCGAAACTCAGAACTCGGACCTGGAATTATCCTAGGATCGAAATCAGTTGCGAAAGGCCTGGATCCGCGAAGCTCGTGGCTGAGGTCTCCGCGCGCTCGTCGTCCTCTACTTTCGCGGTTGCGGCCGCGGCTGCGGCTGTGGCTAGGCTGGTAATTGCAGATTGCAGCATCTGTTGATTACGCCATCTCTCCCGTTACCGTCATAAAATAATGCGCGAGCTGGCGCACATGTACTTGTCCGCGGAAACGCGAGTGCGCGCAAATACGCGCCAGTACGCACACAGAAGAATCGGCGCAAGCGTGGCAAAGAGTTACCTGCGCGTTTCGTCTAGAAGCTGCACACCAGCACACTGCTCTCTCGGCTATTCTTCGTGCTCGTTTGTCGAAATCGATACGCGGCCTGCATACACCGAGCGCGGTACTGATTGCGGCAACGTGCAAAATCGAGGACCATCCATACGGACCGGCCCCCACGCAACTCAAACCACTTGGATCCCTCTCTAAATATTGGTTTTCGCAACAATTGCTTCCGATTGAAAAGTGCGCGACTCTAAGGGGAAAGTGGGGTAGGGAAGGAACAAGGGGAGGAACGTCTTGTATCCTCCGAGCATTTTCATATTTTCGAGTACATTCCCCCGGTGCATTCGACGAGAGGTGAATGGAAATAAACGCGCGCTGCCTCGGGCCCAAAGTAAGCATCCCTCCGACACCCACTTTGCGCGGCATCGATGAATCCAAAATGCTCCGGATTCCACCTCTCGTTAGAGTCTGCGTTGGTGTTCCGACTGCGGAGGACAAAGGGTGGAAACGGGGTAGAATCGCGGGTCCCCGGTGGCACACGCGGCAGCTACAAACTGGTCGACTGTTCCCGGAACGCTTGTACATTCCAGTATGCGCTAATGTTTGTTAATTGCTACATCTCTTTTCGCTTTCGACGGCGAAATGTTCGGGGAACGTTCGCCTCGTGGTTGACATTAGCGAAGTCGGGGCGCGACGTTGCGAACGGCAGGGTCTATGTTGTCCTTGACGCGCGCCAGGGAGCTTGTAAAAGCGATTTAAATAAATTATACACGCCCGCGCGCAGTTCCGCTCGGTCAATTTTCCGAGCGAAGCGCGACGAGCCCGGGCCCGCTCGTGTCGACGGGGAAACAAAGGGGAAACGCAAAGGCAAGTTTTGGCGTCGAGTGCAGAAACGTGTTTTACCTTCGAAATCGGATTTGAAAGCGGCGCCCGGTGAATGTAAGCGCGCCGAGTAAAAATCTCGCGATGCCTCCGGTGTTGCGCGCTTTGAACGTGCCTGGCTGTAAACGCACAGGCTACCGCCGGTAATTCTTCGGGCTGAGTCGCGATTCAACCTCGCCCGCTGGAACACCTCCCCTCCGATCGAACGAATTCATCCCCCGACGCGGTGGAGCGGGCGCGGAGAGGAGGGGCACGCGACCGAGTGTTTAATAGACAGGGGCCTTCTTCATTCGATACTATTAATTAAAAGTTTTCGCGAGAGAGCCGGTCGATCCGTGGCGCGGGAAATGCAATCAAAGGTAACGAAACACCCGGGATGTCTCGTGCCTCGTTAAGCAATTTTTTTCACCGCTTTTAATGATCCGCTTTCGCCGACAAAAGAGTTGGCCTCTCTGCTTATCCACCGGCAACCCCCTCTCGCTCTCGTTTCCTCCTCTCTCGGCTTCGCTCTCGCCTGTTCGCGTGCTTCACAGTCAGCGTGCGCCCCCGCCCCCTTCAAATTAACTAGCGCACGGTGGACTTTCAAGGGCGAATCTGATAACGAGAGACACGAACGGTTGTTCGCGAAAATCTGCCGATATTACGCTCCGAGCGATTGTCAGCTAAAGGGCGAAAGGGCGAAAGGGCGACTCCTTTGCGGTCGCTCGTCGACGTCTTTTCAGCCCCCGCGCTCCCGGCTCATTCTTCCCAGAGATCGTTCGTCCGCGACATTAAGGGGGCTTTAACGACTTACGAATCCCTGGGCGACCGATAATTTTATCAAACGAGCGTTTACGCCACGCGCCCGAAACTTTCACGTCGCACAGTGGGCATGGATAATGCTTCGGGCGCGAAGAAGGTAAAAAAAAAGATCTTCGTATATTAGGGTGGGGCTAAAAGTCCGGCGGGTAAAAAGTCCCGAATTCAAAATCTCTATTCCTAAATAAGGTATTGCGTTTCGCAGTATACTATGTAAAAGGCGAGAAGAAACGGAGGTGACTACAGAGTCGCCAGTGGCTCCTGGACGTTCGTGGGAATTAAGGTCTAAACACACTTGTCAGTTCCGTGTCAGTACCGTTCCGGCGTGCCAGTGGTAAGAAGAAGAGGGGCGTAGAGGGACTCAAAGGAAAAAAATCGAGGGAAAAAAATATTATTATGTCTCTAAGTAGCAGTGTTATACATACATGATATTAGAAGGACAAATAACAAAAAGTACCTATACGGCTGTAATTTTTTTTATTTACAAAAATAGTTTTAACTTCAATTTCATTTTATTCGCTATCTATTAATAACTGCAAGGTATAGCCTATAAAATACATTTCAGTACTCAATCAATAACACTGTTAGAGACATAATAATATTTTTTTTCCGCGCTCGAAGCATGGTTTAGCCCACTGTGCGTCGCGTCCCTTTCGCAGGACCAACAAGAAAATGGTATCGCCCCGCGGGCCATTCCCCGCAGGCTTAATATCGAAGAGGACCAGCAACTTTCCGGCTGAAAAGTCAAATTAAGAATTCGGGCCAATTGCACCGGAGCTCCCCGAGTTTACTTTTTAAATTACGCGAAACGCGAGAGCCTTTGACGGGTCTCGAAGCAACTTTCGTCCCTCCGCCGGTGTCGCGTCGCGTCGCACAGTCCGCGCGTCGCGGGATCCGCTGTATACTTGGGGCGAAGTAGATAAAAGTTGCAACGCGAAGAACGCGACGCCGCCGCGTTTCAAAGTGCAAAGCGCGCGCGGAGTAGGGGTTGCGTGGATTCCGGGCGGAAGCGAGAATCGCGGCCCTTAAAACAACGGGAAAAGTCGGTGCGCGAACGATCGTGCCGCGGGGGAGTTTTCTTGGAGGGGAGTTGCTCGTAAAGCATCGTTCCGGTTACGACTTGGCGTGGCTCGCTGAAAGCCATTTAGATAATAAAATGCAGTTGCACGGTGATAAGACACGGGTCGTTTGTTTACGCGCTCGTTCGCGGACCCTCCGACCTATGTACACGCTCGACAGTTTTATTCACACCGGGGAGAAACGGCCGGGCCTGTTTACAGCGCGGCGGAATCCTTAAATCGGGCCGCGTATCCGCGCGAGCGATCTCGAGAGCCTGCACGCGACAACCAGTCCCGGCGGGCACCGTTTAAATTTCTTCCGTCCGACGACGTTTCGGCATCCCACCGCGACAACGGCAAATTTCCCCTAATACCCGTGATCGCGTCCACGCGTTTCAATCTAAAGTGTCGCGGCGCGGTAATGGGCGCGAGGGGATTTACGTGTTTGATCGTCAACGGTTTATCTCCACTCACGTTATCACCGCGTTCACTCGCGTTTAAACCGACTTAAGTCGAGTCCCCGGTTCGGATTTAACTTCTTATAAATATAGCTGAGGAAGACGGTGACTCGTCATTTATAAAAATATCCTCCTAGCAGTTAAGACGGATTAATTCCCGTCAACGGAGTAGAATTATATATGTATAGCACTCGCTGTGGGTAAAACGATACTAGTGGGGGAGTGACCTAGTTAACAGGTCGATCAAGTCGGAATAATAAATAGGTAGGTAGAGGAAGTGCAGTATATTTGGAATACCAGTTTGTTTAAGACGAATAATATCATAGGGAAACTAATAAACTGTTATATTTCAAATTGTCAGTAATAATAAAAAAAATAAAAAGTAGCTGAAATTTTGGTCTAAATGAAAAATGACGGAAAGTATCGATTTCTTTAAGGTGCAGGTAATTTGGAATACCGGTATTCCAATTTATCTTCACTTTATACACTTAAAACAACGTGTAGATGATACAATTATTTTCTTTTGTGATGTAATCAGGCTGAAAAATCACAATATAGGAATAATCTTACAAGGGGAGGACACCATGTGGTAGACACCGATTTTTATGAGCCTTGGCACGATGGATCTATGTCGAAAATAAGTAAATAGGTGTCCGAGCGTTTCAGCCAATAGGCCTTAAAAATAGAAATTATATTTTACATGTAAATTATTAAAAATTTCATAGTGGCCGCGGGGTTTTAGTGGGTAAAAATCCCACTACCCTGGCGCTCGCGGGAGATTCCCTTCTGGAGGCGTCGGGGTGCCTTTTGAAGATGTCTCCACGTTAAAAAAAATTTATATTTTTTTTTAATAAATTATTTTTTTAACTCGGGGAAATCTTCAGAAGGCACCCCGACTCCTTCAGAGGGTTATCCCCTGGGGGCGCCAGGGTAGTGTGGGACTTTTCCCCATTAAAATCCCACGGCCACTATGAAATTCTTAAAATTTCCATGTAAATATCTCTATTATTAAAGCCCATTGGCAGAAACGCTCGGACACCTATTTACTTATTTTCGACGTAGATCCTTCGAGCCAAGGCTCATCAAAATCGGTGTCTACCACATGGTGTCCTCTCCTTCTTAGTTAATATAAATGCACAGCGCTGGCCCAAACCCACAGCGGTAGCCGTTACGCGCGAAACAAAAGCATCGCTAAGCTTTGGAATAATCCAAATTACCTCCACCTTCGGTATTCCGAGTTACCAACAGTATTCCAAATATGCTGCAGTTCCTCTACCTACGCGTTGCTGGGTATTTTCTTTGGAAATGTCGGGAAGATAGGTATCAAGAATCGCGGAGTGTAACTTCACGCTCGACCTTTTCGAGATTCGGCCGTAAATCAATTGGCGTTGGCTGCACGCAGCGTTTTCAACGGCAAAGCAACACCGACGGCGCAATCCGCTCGACGAATTCACTTTCCACCGGGTATCGCGATCAACACCGCGAGCCGCAACGCGCGTTCACATGCATGCGGCGCTATCAGGGGTCACGGATCGCGGGGAAACGCTCGCCCGAGAACTAGTTCTTGCCGAATCGATCGCTTACGTAAGCGGGCGGTGGAGAGAGGCGGGAGGGAAGTTGGAAATTAACGTGAATAGGAGATCGAGAGGAGAGCGAGGTCCCGCGGGGAACGGGCAAAGACAGGGAAGAAGGTCAAAGCACAATTAAATCTGCGAGCGCGGAACGATCGAACAGATTGGCGCGGGTAATCCCCGACGTTCCGCAGTTCTTTGGCCCAGCGAGAAATCCAACCTGTTAGTCGAATGGATTTCATCCGTGCCGACTAAACGGATGACTTCGCCAACAGTCCTTTCGATTCTTTCGCGCAGCCTTTCTCCCTTCCCCATTGTCCGGAAACAGCGTCGACCCGCTGCAACTTTCGTCGTAACTTAACCCCTGTTTCGCCGGAGCTTTCTTCTGCCGCCATTCGCCAGGACGTTGCACAACTGTCGACGGCATTACTAGGATTTCCGCGATTACGCTACTTTACTACGGCGCTCTCGACTCTCAGCGGAGGAAGCAGCATAACTCTCTGCGTCGATTCAAGCGCAATCGGTAGATAAATGTCATCGGCGCTTGCGAGCTTCGCTAAGTACACACTCGATAGGATCAGCGTGTGGTAAGCGTTCGCCTTTCGTCATTCGTCTAGACTCCGGTGGGGGGTTGCGAGGCTATCCAGTGCTTCGTCGAGTCGACGGCGAAGGAGACGTTTGAGAAACGTCGGGCATCAGGCTAATCAGTTCCGCGATAACGATAACGAGAGCTGTCCATTAGCTGGCAAGCAGTTCTATTCCCCAGCCGACAGTCGGTTAAAAGCGGTGCCGTTTTTCCGTCTGCCGAGGAAAACTAATTCCCCCAGCTGCGCGTAATATCCACAACGTCTTACGACGGGCCACGCCGATGTTTTTACGCCCGTGATGCATGTCCAGTCCGGAACCCGCGGACGGCTAATTTCCTGCAGCTCGCTCGCTCCGTAACCGAGGAGGATTCAGTTAAATTCTTCCTCCTCCTACTCCGCCCCGCGACAAACAATTAGGACGTCGAAACAGCCTCGATTCCCCGACGGACCGAGACCGATCGGGGACGGAAAAGCGCGCGTGGCCGGCGCGCGACAGCTAATCGATCCGAAATTACAGAAAAGCGAGCGACGTAGCCGGCCGGAATCCGCTGCAATCTCGACCCTTTCTCCCTTTATTGCTCGACCTCCCTCTCGTCGCTCGGTCAACTTCCGGGACGCTGCGACCCAGCCCCTCGATTCACCTGCGAATGAATTTCCCGGACGAGCCTCGATTAATCTGAACTCGAAAATTGATGCCCCTTCGCGAAGCCTATGGCCTCACTGTCCACCCCTAATTCCTTTGCTCGCGAGCAAGCATCTCCCCGCGTTCCACGAATACGGCAAGCCGAATAATCTCCGCCTAAGTATTACCGCGCTGCGGACGCGAAACGTGCCTGCGCGCGGTTGTAACGAGGCCGATTAACCAGTCGTTGCGCACGCTTCAATCACCCCGCTCAAACGACGCTCTAATAAAGTGCAATTAATTCGCAGAGCGCCGCAATGTAGCCGTGCAGCGTGGTCAGCCGCGTAGAAACAACGCCCTCGCTGTTGTCCGACGACTGGTCGATCCGTTAGTCTTGAGCGGGTAAAGGGTCCGAGCAGCGTCTGGGTTGAACATTCTACGGCTTGTTCATCCAGCAACTAAGAGGCGAAGTCGCCATCTTCACAGAGAGTATTCAGTGAAGATTCGGATTCAGTTGGGTCTCGACTTGGACGCAGATCATCACGGTTCAGTACCGCAGAGCACTCGCTCCATTTTCTGCAACCGCTTACTTGGCAACCGTTTAACGACTCTGGTCGTACTCCTCGATCGAGGAAATTATATCTGAATGACAGCGCGATCGGTCTTGCAAGTTCATTGCTCGGGCGTTCGCCGGTGGCTTCTTTGGAGGTTGACAATGATCCCGGCGAGCTCGCATCGTGCGGAGATCGTCGAACTGGCATTCCTGCCGACTGGAGACGCGCGTTAACCCCTAAACGAGACTGACCGACGATTAACCTCGCCTTGCAGGGTTAACGCGCGCGGCCATTCCGCTCGCACCAGCCGCTCGGTACTTTTATTTCCTCGCCCGGCCGATAATTATTCCCGCTTACGCGTGCCAATGCTTCGCCGCCAATTTACCGCTCCCTTCGTTAACTCTGCTCGCCAGAAATTCGGGCCCAGTGTCGCGCGATCGCTCGTGATGTTTGACAAACGCGCGGTGGGAATTGCTTATTCGAGCCAGGCGGCTAATTGAGGATTGGGCGGAGGCGCTTTCTCCTCGTCGAAAGTACAACGCGCGCTGATAACGACTGCAAGATAATGAAACGTTATGGATACTCGAGGCCGCAGACGCCGCAGCCGCAAGCTACGCTTCCACCGCGAAAGTTAATTCTGCTTTTCGGCCCGTCATTAATTACTCGCTTGGCAAATTCCGCGCCGCGAGCGAGCGCGGTGCTCTCGGAGAAAAAAGAACCTGGGAAATATTTGTGCGATTCGGAGGGAGTAGTAGTAGCTTCTCTCAACTTTCAACTATTACACAACTATCGTACAGCTGGGAAGATCAAAGGAAGTTTTATTTATAGAGAAGGATGTTTTTCAGGAGCACCGTACTAACAAGTAGGAAGGTCCGCGCGATTCGATTACTCTGTAGGTATGACATAATCGCTCCCAACCCATCGCTCCCAGGATATCGGCTCGGTTGCCTCTTTTATCCGGCCATTCACCGCGGCCAATGATTTCCTGTCGTACCGAGGAGGCCAGGACTGTTGCCGCTTAATTTAATTCGATTGTTGCTGGACGTGTGTGTCTCGAATTACCAGGACAATGGCAAGGGAAATTGCCGCGCAAACAGATCGGTCCCGCGGCGTTTCGTAGCGCTTAAAATCTCGCACCAGGAAACAGCAACAGGACGGAGTTGCCAATCGTCGAAAACGTCGCGGCGGATTCGCCCGGAACTTTCCGAGCAGCCCTGGAACGGAGTTGGAAATCGATGTTTGGCTCGGGAAAAATTGTTTACGCTCAGGATGGGGCGACGAATCGCCGACACACAAATCGCGGGGAGGAAGGAAGGCTGGCAATCCACTTTGTCGATCAGGAAACATAATTCTGGTCGCGTCGCTTCCCACCGCGCTCTCGGCTGTATCGTCGCGCGTTTCCTCGCCCGGTTTCCCGACATTCGTTTGCCTTCGCGGACATCGCGAAAAAAGGATCAAGTTTCGCGGATAGCGCGAAACTCGAAACGCGAAAACTGCTAGCCTCGGTGTGGGAGTAACGACGATACACCAGCGTGGAACGCACACGCGAGTAATGGCACTTCTTCTCTCGTTTCCGGGCCGATGGTAGATAAATATCGAACGCTCGGATTCAAGGGAAAGTTGATCAACTCGTGTAACATTTTCAACATCCACGTATTTTTTTATATATTTTTTTCTATTTATTTCAACGCACGCAAACAATGCGATCGCGGGGACGAGGGCGAGCAAGGGAATTTTCGTTGTTCACCGCTAGGCAAACAGTCGCGATCCATTCTGCCGCGAGTCGACAGGGAAAGCGCAGAGTTAGAAGTTTAAAGAATCCTCGGTGTAACAGAGGGATTTCGGCAGTGGCAGAGTGTTTCGCAACAAAGGATCCCGTGGAAGAGAAACGCCGTCGTCCCGATTCACAAATTGGATCGCGGAGAATTACGAGGGCCTCGAAAGAGGACTGGCCCAGTTTGCGCGCTCAAACGATTATGCTCCCTGCCGTGGGGTCGCCCCCCGCGAGCAAGTGCGGGGGAATGGGCCTACGTGAAAACACTGACGAGCAAAAATTCGCGGACATCGTCTCCCCGCCGATGGGGATCCATTGTCGAAGACATACACTCAACGATGGAGCATCATCAGCGGCCTTCAGACAAGATCCCCCCCCCCATTTAGTGCTCGATGTCTTCGCCACGAGTTTCGATGCTACATCGCTCGTGATTGAAGAGGGGAGCAGGCAGAGTAATGTCGACCCAATTCGTAAATTGGATCCGTAGGTCAGGAGGCTCTTGGCCAGTCGATGACGGCGTACAGACTTTCGGACGGTGGATGCGTGAACGTCTAATTAAGGAGGACCTGCCCACCCTCCTTTTTTTCTGGCAACTTCGTCATTCACTCGTTTCTAGCGTATTCAAAGGGACGGTGGAGCGTGGAAATGTTGGAACAACGCCGTAATTGGCCCGCAATTAAATTCACGTTCCGAGTCAATTAAAGGGAGTCCAACCCTTGCCGAGTGTCCCGCGTCCTGTGAAAGCACTCCAGAACACCGATGCCTTTCGGAACGGGGTAAACTTTCGCACAGTGAGAGAGGGATAGAGAAAGGGGAGGAAAGGTCACCATTGTCCTTCGGCTGTTGTCGAGAATCGAATCACGGGAGATTTTCCTGTGCTCCTTCGTGAGAGATGGCTCGTGTTTAGCCACGTTCGGGGCCACGTACACCTTAGGGCCAGTCCTAAGTACCGTGCTGCCAGCTGGCAGAAGCAAGGAAGGAAGGAAGGAAGGAAGGAAGGAAGGAAGGAAGGAGGAAGGAAGGAAGGAAGGAAGGAAGGAAGGAAGGAAGGAAGGTTCGGACCGAGGGGTGGCGAAAAGGGGTGCCGATCAATAACACACCGCGCCGCGGCGCTACTGTCGCTGCTCCGATTACTCCTATAGTTACACGTATCTTTCTGTATGCACAAGTAGAAATACATGGCTCGCGTTAGGCGAGAACCGCGCGAGAGGACGAGGCCACAGTTCAATGGAACTTCTCCGCGAAGCCTAACTAAAAGGCACACTTTCGTCAGGCGTTGCCCAACCTTCAAGATCCATCCACGTTTACGCACTCCCGCGAGGAACAAAGGTCACGTTTCAAGAGATCACTCCGCGGACAGTAAATACCGAAATGCAAAGGAATCCAGTAATGGTTCCCGAGTTAGAGACTTTTTACGCAAACACAGCTGGAGAGAGAAAGGTGTTGATTCTGGGCAGAAGCTGGGAACATTGTTGGCTGAAAAATTTACGGGAAGGTCGACTCGAGAGGAATTTTTACGATGATGTTCGAATGCGCGCCGCGGAAAATTGGCCGAGGCGATCTTTCACCGTAATTTCTTGCCGAGATGAGCGAGATGAGCGAAACGAGCGGCGGAAAGGAGTCGCGAATTCCTGACGGTCCAACCAAACCAACCCGCCAAGAGAGAAGGAAATCCACGCGCGCAAGGATTCTAAGACGGAAGTAATATTGCTCGGCGGGCGGGAAATACTCGGGGGTGGAAAAAAATCGGAACTGAACGCAGGAAGTTTGTTTGCAGAGGTCGGCGTGGCCGTCGATCGATTATTCGCTTGAAAAATAATGCGGGCCCGCGGGCAATTTTCCTCCATCTTCTCGCCGCGGCTTCTAAATCGAATTATTTTCCAGCGCCTGCTAACGCAATTAAGGTAGTTTTCGCCTGATAGGCACGCCAACAACGAGTAACCGTTAAAAAATTCAAGCAACCGATTCCTGTGTACTTGACGGCGATTGCGCTGATCACGGTGGCTATCGATTTGCGATGAAACAAGTCGAGAATCAGGTGGAAATTCGATACTCCGTAACGCTCTGTATCTGGCTACGTCCGAGGGGTGACACCTCCGTTGAAGAGACACAATCTCCCCAAAAATAGGTACCCTATTCATTGGTGACTACGCAACGCGGGTCCTAATCCGTGGCAGCCCGAGCCGGCCTCCCTAAATTGCATAATCAATATCTCCTGATTGCGGCATTCTTATTGCGCGCTGCGACTTTCTTCGTCAAAGGTGTGTCTACTGTGCCCAGTTGGGAAACACGTGGCGAACATGATCGCACTCCTTCTCGAATTGTACCCTCCGAGAGTGAAGAAGGTAGGGAAAGATCGCGATAAGAAATAAATTCTCGTGTCACAGCTTCACTTGCAATATAGCGAGGAATCTGCAGAAAAGATATAGGTACTACTTACCTAAGTAGCAATAATGTACGGACTGTGTGGGAATAGCGCATGAGTCGTGTTCTCATTCTCGTCATTGGCAAGATAAAGCTTGCTTGCTTTGCATCACGACACGAAATGGCAGGCTTAGGGATGAGCTTTTATTAGAGAGAACAAATCGAGCTTATATGGGGGTATTTTACCCTGAATCGATAACCTTGCACGCGACATGAAAGTGCTACGCGAGCTTTAGGGCCCCTGAGCCATGTGACGAAAATTTATATTGGACGTTTAGTCTATCCTGTATTTACCTTGTCCACGCTATTACATCCTACCAACCGCGTCGCCTCTCCGGACGACCAACTACAAATCCCGAGGAAATTATTTTGATTCCACATAATAAATTGCGCGACATGCTAATTATTTCAACGTGTTAATTGCGCCGTGACAGACCGCGCTTCTGTCGCGACCCGCGAACGACGAAACTCTGCTCGTCACTCGAAGGCGCACCCGCTCGGTCAAACTGTCCTTCGCGTAATTAACGACGGTAATGTTCGAAATACGTCGCGACGGACGCCGCGCTGTTTACAGTCCCATTATTTCCTGCATCACGTAACAGTAATCTGCGCGTGATGAATTTATAAATGCGAAACGCACGGGCCCCCGTTGCCGCGCGACCAGTTTCCCGCGTCGAACGCGGCAAATAAAATCACTCTACCGATTTGATATTAATCGCGCGATATGTTCAACGCCAGGCACCACGTTAATATTCAACGTTAATATTCGACGCGTTATTAATTGCGTATTCACTGGCCGAGGGCTGCCGCGTTCCGCGAATTATTCGTCGGTCGGGGCGCGTCGAATTGCCAATCGTCAAAGGGATCACGGTCGAAAGATTCGCGTTTTCGAAATTGTAGCGGGGCCGGTATCGATCACAGGGCCAGGCAGGCACGTAGGCCATCTTTTCGACGGCTGGAACTCTATACAGAATCTAGATTGCCGGTAGGTGGACGTTAAGTAAGACCGCACGGAAACCAGCCGCTCCACGCTCGGCATTACCCATGCCGGTCGAGGCGAGTCGAGAGTTAGGTCGGGCCGGGTCGGTTCGGGTCGCGTGAACGCGCTCGGCGTGTTGCAGCAGGACGTTCTAAATCGCTACAAACCGTTTACAAGAGGGTCATACGATCCGGGCTAACGACAGCAGGGTAAATGGTCAGGAGAAACGAGCCGGCAGCGACTAGGAAGCGTGCAAATGAATATACATTGCTTTCGTGACGCGCGACGTCCTCGTGCACCCCCGCCCCCCAAGCCCTCGTCTCTCGTAATATAAATTTCGACGCGCAGCCGACGAGAAGCGTCTACCGCGAAGACCGTCCGTTCCCGTGCTGGTTTCCCGGCATTATTTCACTTTGTCCTCCGGCCCGACCGCGACTTCCTAGCCTCGAATTAGAGTTAATTAAAATACGGCCGCGTTCGAGCCGCTAACGCCACCGATAAAATCTCTTCTGCTACTGTGCACTTTGACATAACTCGCCCCGCGCACCGTGCAGCGAGCGAAAGCGCCGTCGCGTGAAAGGGTACCGTCGTTTTATCACCGGTGCTACGCTAACGGCTTAAAAGGATCGGTCGTATCGCTATTCAGATATGTTCCCCCCCGTGCAAACAGCCTCGAACTTGATCCGCAGAAAACGAGGGTGGACTCGTCGATTACAGTTTCGTTGTCTCGTGGTATCGGAAAAAAACTCACTGCAACGATCAGGTGCCTGTTCTAATTTTTACGAATGCGATGCACCGGCTACCCTCGTCGCGGGAACGTCAATTACCCCCAGCAGGTATTTCAATTTTTTACCTGGGCAACTGTGCGCCAGGGCGAGATCACCGAGAGAAACTCGAGCAAGTTTTATGGACTCTCCTTGGCGGTGCCTCGAACCCGGTGCCGATCGATGTTTATACAGTATCGTCATTCTTATTGCGAGTATTATGCATTCCGCTCGCACGACGTAAATCTCTTTGAGAAGCGAGGTGGAAATTGGAGAAATCTCGATGCTCGGGCGACCAGCAAGTTTCCCAGTCCGATGGAAAACTTGGGAATCGACGTGGAACGAGGGTGGCGACGGCGATGGTGTTGGTGGCGGAGAGAGGCCGGGGGTATCGGGGAAACTTCCTCGGCACGGAATTTTCAAAACCCGCCGCCCGTCGCTCGTCGCCCGAGGGACCGCGTAAATTTTCCAACTTCGCGCGAGAATCGAATATAACCGAATAACCCGGTCACGCCGTTTGATCTCGAGAAATTCGAAGATAATTCCCTAGGCGATACGCCCGGGCCTCTGTTCTATCTCCGGGAATCTCAACGAGACCCCGATATTCCCCCCCCCCTTGGAATCTTATCGCGATTCCTATGAAAATCCCTCGTAGATATCGAGAATTTTCTCTCTGTACTTCCTCCCCTCTTCTTGGTGCTTACACACTCCTCTCGCGTTCCGCACGATCGTTCCGCCGATGCAGATTCTTGTCACGCTCCTGTCGTTAAACGAAATTCATCGCTGCTTCCGAATAATATTTTTCGTTCGCCGAACAGTGGATTCCGGCGAAGGCGGCGGCAGAAGTGCCAGCGTTGTTTCGTTTCGCGGGACGCTCGCGAAAGGGCCGATATAAAGTTCGGCGGCGAAATTCGTTCGAACGAAGTGGCTGCAGGTGCGTGAAGAGGCTCGTAAACGCAAACGTCTGCCTTTGGCGATTCGTGGATTCGGAGATAGGGTTGAGTCCGAGAGCCGAGGTGGCTGAAGTAAGTACAGTGGGACGAAACCGTAAGCGAATAAGCCGGCCGCGCGCTGTTTGATCTCGGGAAATTCGAAGATAATTCTGAACAGCGGCCGAGCAACCGTATCGCCGACGATCTCCAGGGGATCGCATTTCCTCCGTGGCTTACGACGGACTTTTCCCAGCTGCAAAGTCGTGGGCCGCGCGTCGATGACCGATTCCAGCGCGATCTTTATGGACGACTTTATATACTTTGTGGTTAGCCTCGGTAGCTCGATGCCGCTCGCTCCTCGAGAGACTTACCCGAATTCGGAGGAACGATTGGAGAATTCGGAATTTTACGCCGCCAGCGAGCACACGAATGTCTCCTCGCCTTTTTCGCTCGAGGGAGCGCTGGCCGCTGATTCGCTCGGGGAAATTCAAAGCTTTGAACGCGCCGCTGTATAACTAAAGCGGTGCACGCGTAATAATTCATGCCGATTAATAGAAAACGCACAAAAGGCAGAACGCGCTGCGTATTTTTGAGAGAAATTTTCATCGGCTTAAAAGATTCATCCACAGCAGGTACATACGTCATATTCAGTTTCTGCAATTCAATTCCACAAGCTTTCCCGAGCCCTTATCACCAGCATCCCTTTTCTTCGCCCACCCCCGCAGTTGCCGTCTGCCAGCCTGCGCTCCCCTTCGCTCCGTCTCGCGTCTATCGATCGAATTATTTATCGTCCAGCGTATATGAGTAACGAGACGCTTTTGGTTTATGAATTTCCATCGAACCGAGACGCGTAACGTTTCCTCGAGGAGGAACTTCGGCAGTCTGAGAGGACCCTTTGAGTCGTTGAAACGTAGGTTCCCTCTCAAGGAAGATTGCCACTGAATAAAGCAGAAGGGCACCGATGCGCGATGCATCAAACAGAAATATCTAAATACACGGTTCCGATGAAACGGCGACCACCGCGCGTCTGCATTCTGCACCAGCAAACAGGCGCACCGCGAGACGGTCGCTGGGCGCTGGTAAAGAATAACCCAAGCACGGATCGCAGCCGCGCGCTCTGTAATAAGTCCGAGCACAAGTTCCGCGACCAATTACGGGAAACCGACGCGAGAAGAGACGGGGAAACGGATTGAATCGCGTGCACCGTCGGGGCGTCGCGTTTGTCAACGTTTGGCAACGTACCAGCTCGTCCGAACATCTTCGTTACCGCCGGCGGTCTGCTCCTGCGCTCGCGCATTTTTTACGATAATTGGCCCGGCCCTGGCCTGCCCCGACGTTTGCCAATAAAGAAATTTATATTTTCTCCGGTACCGTCTGGCGAAATTGAAACAGTCCGCCGAGCCATTTGAATCTCCTCGAGGCTGCTCCAGAAGCGACGGTGCTTGGCTCCCTGGACTCGCCGTGCCACGCGCTCGGGAGAAATCTTCCCCGGCCAGACAGAAATCGGACACACGGTGTCGATTAACGTCGATCGCCGGACCAATCGTCGCTCGGGAACGCTATTTACGAGCGCCGAGACTACTCGACGACCCTCCTTCGGTGGCAGCCGATGCGGGCGGGAATTGTCGATTTAAATTTATTCGATAAATACTCGAGTCGAGTCGAGTCGTTACTCGATGCATTTGCATGCACGAGTTGAAGCTTCCTTCGTAACGAAACGAGGGGCCGGTAAGGAACGGGATGCGCGCGCCTCGCCGGGACGAGGCCGCATCCGATGTTGCGAATATTTCTTGGTGATCCCTCTTCATTTGCTGGAATCGCGCCGCCGCGAGAAATGTGCCAGAGAAAGACTTTACATCGCGCGGGGATTAATTAAGCGGCGTAATTTCGGAGGCGGAGAAACTCGCGTTGTTCCGAAAGAAAGAACCGCCCGTCAAGGTGATTGATCGCGAAACGCAATCGCATCGCGATGCAACGGTGGATTCGCGGACAAAGAATGCGCGCGTGATTCTCTCGGCGGGCGCACGAAGCAGCGCTGCTTTATCTTTCGGATCGATCGACCGAACGCTTCTAATTATTAAGTCAACTAACGAGCTGGTTGAATTAATTAACGTCCTCGGTCTATTTAACTTGTACAGAGGCCGCGCGGTTGTTTTTTCGTTGGCCCCGATCTTGGGCTCGCCACTAGAGAGGAAACCTCTTCCTCCCGCCCGAAGCGAGTGGGAACAAAAAGCAGCTGCAACGCGGAGAGATTAAGTATCCGCGGCCAATCGGGGGCCATCTCTGATCCGTGAATTCTCGGAGGCGTCTTGGACAAGGGAGGATGACTTGATTCTCCCCTCGTTCGCGGCACGCCTTTTTCCCTCGACGCCGAGGGTTCATATTTTTCCGGCGTGAATTTACGAACAAACTCGGAGGCAGTGTCGCGTTTAAAGGGCGGACGTCGGCGTATCAAGTTAATCCAGCAAGACAAAGGCCGAGCGCTGGCTCGAAAACCCGTAGCAGGGCGCGCGCGTTGCATTCAAATAAATGAGTAATGCCCTTTGCAGTTTGTGCGGCGGCGACGGCGGCTATGGCTTTTGTTGCAGGTGTCCGCGGTGGAGAAAATGGCGCGCCGGCAAGGATTTCAGATGTATTATAAACCGAGGTAGGAGTCGGACATCAACCGGCTCCGGTCACCAATTAATTAGCATCGCGAGCACATCCCCGTCCACTTTTCCCCTGCTTTCTTTCGCCGCGCGTGCTGTATCGTCGCAGCTTACAGTCGAACAATCAATTTTCCACGCCCCTCTTGGATTATCTCTGTCGCGATTTCATAGGGCACGGTAGCTCGCTAGGTACGCGGCAGGCCAGATTCTCTTCCAAAGAAGATCCGTCTCCGTTGATCCCTTTTCTTCGCCCAGCTCCTCTCGCTCTCCTCCCGCGCTTTGTTTATTTTCCCCGGCGAACGCTTCTCGCACACCTTCGCCATCGCTCGCAGTTAATTAAAGACTGTTTCCGAGTGCGTAACATACAATCAGTCCGGGTGCTTTATTAAAACGCGTCGGTGTTTAACGCCGCCCTCGCTCTCGCGTCTGACTTCGCCTTTGATCCGGGGAACCGCTGTGCAAAAATCGCCGAGCCGGAGCGTGGAAACATTTCCGCGTAAGGACGTACTAAAAATACTCTCTCTCCCTTGAGAGAAAAGGAAGCGTCTCTCAAGGACGATCCCCCGGTCGTTTCTTTGTCCCGAAGCGGGTTGCAGTTTTCAATTTTCCTTCTCGCTACTGTCGGTGCTTTTCTTTTCATCCACTCCGAGAGAGCTCGTCCTTTTTTTTTTTCTTTCTCCTCTCTCCGCCTCCCTTTCTCCGTGGCTGCCAGCGATACTGCGACTTCCCTCTCCCTCGAATTACATTGTAAGTCCGGAGACCTTGGAAAATCGTGTCGAAGGAAATCGGGCTGTGTCAAGAGAAATCCCGCGCTCCTCCTCCACCTTTCGAGCGTTATTTCCTTTCTCGCCGTTGCCGTTGCCGTCGCGTCGTTCGCTGCTCTTCTCTCGATTGCGCGGAATAGAGTGTCGAGTAACTGTTACCCGATGACTCGTCCGCAGCCGAGGAAACGTTACCTCCACCGAGACGGTATCTCTTTCCCCTTTACTAGAAAACGATACTCGCTGTTCGGTAGCTCGCGGTGCCGGAGAGGTGTTTTCCGTTCGTAAATTACAGCTCGGCTCCGAGCGAAAATCATTCGTCCCGCGATTTTTCCACCGGCTGTTCCGCTCGGCCCCCGGAGAAATAGGAGCTGTTCGGGGGCAGTCGATCCAGTCGCCGATAATTTGCAGCACCATTACCCGAATACAACTGCATTTGTTAGCCAAGCCGTGCAGGTGCAGCCGGAAAGATTAAAGTCGTTCCAAGTCGGAGGATCACGTTCCGGGCGGACGTAGCGCGGAGCGTGCCGGGAACGTACCTTGAAACTCAATTTAACAAACGCCCGGCGACGTTTCCGAGACAGTAACGACGTTCCCGCGAACCTCTTCGCCCAACTGCCTCCCCTTCGCCTGCCCTCTGTCCTCGCGGGCCCGCGAGATTGGAAAAAGTTTCTCCTCCCGAAAGGCAAATTACGACACGTGCGGCAATAAGAAGGGAGCCGACTCGGAGGGTTCGGAGAAGCACGCCGAACGGGCCCACGCACAGTGCTCCACGTAATGTACGAAAGTCAAGAATCTGAAGCGTTCGATCGACAAATTCTTGTATCTATAATGTTAATTAAACAACGCGGGTTTTAACGCTACTCGTAACTTTTGCTGAATATACCAATTTGTTCACACGCGCCACTGGCGGAGTGTTTATGCTTTTCACTTGATTTTTATAAGTTGTGGCGTGCACGTTTTCTCTGAAGGTGGATGGAATGGGTTCTTATTCACAGACTTCTGTTTTCTTCTTCTGGGTGAAGCGACACGTGCTTTGGAGCTCATCCCAATATTCTTCCCACTTAATATTTTGGTGGGCCTTATTATCTGTTTTGTCACTTCCCCATTCTTCAGATTATAGTATGTTAAACGTGCCCTTAATAAATCCTCAATTTTCTGGGAATACATTGCCAATATATGTATTTGTACATGTCTACCTACTTGTAGTTACACAGTAATTGGATTTTCAAAAATTTTACTCCAGAGAGAGGTTATTACATTTTGCTCATTTCCCTATTCACATCGAACACTGTGCCACCTCGCGGATATCCACCCCCGAGGAAAAACTACGCCACCGGCGGTGGAGAAAAAACATTCTCGAGAACGCAGCTGCCGAAACTCGAGCGAATTCCAAATCCTGTCGCAGCTTCGCGCGGAGAAGGACGACCGGTGAAGGAGGAGGAATTCCACGGGGTTGGCGAGAATGATGTTCGAACGGGAGCAGGGGTTGCTCGTGAAAGGAAAAGGCTTCGCGAGCTGCTCTTTGAAATAAAGAAAATGTCCCGGAGAAGCCGGTTTTCAGGGGTACCTGCCCCTATACCCGGGGGCTCCAGCGTCTTTTAAGGGACGAAATTATCTTGGCGAAAACGAGGCTACCGTGCTGTCGCTTTCTAATCTCGTCGTTTGTTCTCCGTGGACTCCCGTGAACCGTGTCCCTTTTCTCGGTCGCGATAATTAAAGTGGCGGTCGGTTGGTTTTGCGGCGGGAATCGATGAGATGCAGTCCGTCCAGGTCGCGCGAACCAACGAGATTTACAGCCGGCCGCGTCAAATGAATACGAAATTCGATTATCGCGACACGCCGCCGCCGCAGCAAAGGGCCCTGCATCATCGTTTATTTACTTGCACGCGAGCGCGATCGCGAGCGCTGCCGATCTGGTGACTGGCGAGCCGCCGACGCCAGCTCCACACCAGATAAATAATCGATCATATACAAATCATCCTTTGCCCGGGGAAAATCCCCGATTATCGACATTACCGCGGTCCGACGCTCGAATTTAACGGCTCGTTATTTACAACTGGATTATCGGGATACTCGTATCGTTTTCAGCGAGACGAGGAGCGGGGAAAAAGGGGGAAGTACGGATGTGCCGTGGCTCGCGATAATTTCGGGAACGTATACATTACGGAGTTAATTTAACGAGTGATCAGCGTTGATCGGTTTCTGCCGTAGATCCCGATAGCTGCGATTGGGTGGCTGGTGCGTCGAGCGAGCACCGAACCTACATACGTTAGAAACACATGAAAACGTGCCGCCCCGTTCCGTTCAATGGGGATTTCACCCCGCAATCCCACCCCCCTCTGCACGTAGCCGTATTCACCTCTCAATGTTCTCCCGACTCGTTTTTTCCTTTCAACTTGATTTTAGTCCGATTACCATGGAGATAGGAGCTGTGCAACGGTGCGGCGCCGGCGAAACGATGTCGTCGACCAGCGCGATGCCCCGATACAAATTGCGAAACGTTCTGGACTCCCATTTCCTTGGGCATCGCCATTTGCTTAATTCGAAGAAAAGGTTTCTTTGCCGCGAGACCGGCCGCGGCTACCAGGCAAAGGGGAGGCCAAAAAACGACGCGGAAGAATTGCCAGTGAAAAGCTCTGCATTACCGGGCATGGAAAAAGCGGTTTCTGCCGGGCAAGCGCGGCATTCGCCTGGCCAGCGTCGATCCTGTAACGGTGTACGTACCCCATTCGTTGAATTAATTTCCCCCCGGACGTAAAAACATCAATTTCCCCAGGTTACGCTAATGCTCTCGGAGCCAAATAAAGGGGCAACACTCGCGAATCTTCGCGGCAGCCCCCTCTCGATCGATTCGCGTTACATGCCTACCACTCTCCACGCACTCTCCACTCTCTCTCTCTCTCTCCGCCTTCCTCCCCCAACCCTCTCCGCGCGCTGGCGTCTATTTATTTGAACCCCGCGCCGGCGATACGGCTCTATGAAATTGCTCTCGCCGCAACGCGCACGCCAAGGCAACTTCAATTAAAAGGTAAAACGAAAACGTATTAACGCTACCGCCGTTCGATCGTGTTATTTTCGGCTGGCCCAATTTTCCTGGAAAACGAACGCTCCAGGGGATACAGCGACGGTCGGAGAGCGTAGGAACACGCGCGCGGAACGCTTCCGCCGGTTACCGAGGCCGTACAGCTCGCGGATGACGCACAAGTCATTTGCCGGCGAACTTTTGAATCCGACGGAAATACTATCCACGTGTGTAGCACGATCGACGAGAATGATGAGTTCTCGGGGCAAAAGGGGTGCGTCGCGTTGCGTAAAAAGCAGCGGCCACAGCCGGTACCCGAGGGTTTCGTTGGGAGCTGGAACACAGGGGGAGGGGGCGAGAGCGCACGGGTGCGCAGGTATTCGTTAAATTAGGTCCCGTCGGCATAGACGCGTCGATTCTGCCGGTTCTATTAATGCTTTTGGACAGGGCAAAATGGAAAAGGCAAAGCCCGGACCCGGTAAAAGCTGGCTGGCACGGTTGGCCTCCACCGACGCCGGTAAAGAATTTCTTTTGCGTCGTTTTTCCGACGACCACCGACGAGATGCAAGTGCATCTACCACCCTACCCGCCCCTCTTCACCCTCTCCCGCTTCGCGTTCGCTTCTAGCACTCCGACTGCGCGCTGTTTTTTCTGTCACGGAGAGAAGTTGATAAATGATGCAAATAAACAAAATGAGAGAGATTAAGGAACGCCCAGAGAGAGAGAGAGAGAGGGAGGGAGAGAGAGCGGGAGGGAAGGTAGCGAAGGGAGTCGTACGTTTCCTGTGGCGCGGCGAAAAACCGGTGCAAAATCGTTTGCCGTGTAATAACGGGCGCGCGCTATTGGCCGGCGGAATTATTTTCCCTCGGACGTAGGACCCACGGCGGAAAATCTATACCGCAGCGACTGCTACATAATTGCGGGAGGAGCCAGGAATATCGCTAGCCGAACGAGTCCGCTCCAGATCTGCTACTTTTCGCGGCCCCCGCGCCGCGCCAACATAATTTCGCGAAGCGGGTCGCGCGACGAGGTTAATTTCCGTTTCGCAGAGGAATTTTCGCGGAATTTTTTTCATATCCGACCGTTCTTCTCCCTCTACCCCCTGCCGGCCCGGTAGTTTCGATCGCCAAGTGACTCGGGGCGCGTCTACATCCAGCGGAGACGATGCGGTAACGATGAATGGCGTTTACGCCGATGAGCAACGGGGACGGGGAACGGAGAGCGACTTCTTGGGGCTTCGTAAATATTTAGGAAAAACGGAGCCGTTGTTCCCCGTCAATTTTCATTGCAGCCTGCGGGAAAGGCAAAAACTGAACGTGAAGTCAGTCTCGCCGGGATGGCGGGCGTGGCGGCTGGAACCACGTTCCTCGGCCGACTAATCGAATCAAGACGTCGGGGAACGTCGCGAGAGACGTAAACACCGTGAAACTTCGATTCTCGGGCGGATAGTTTGACAATTCCCACAGTTGACAAGGTCACGAAGCATGCTGATTATTTAATGCCAGCTCGGGAAGCCTCGCTAACTTGTACCATTTGTATCTCCAAGTGAGTACTTAAGGGGGTAGTGGAGTATTTCAGCTACAAAAAATCGATTTTTTTACTGATTCTGAAAGACTTATCCTTCGTGAACATTTTACATAAAATTTCATGAAGAAATTCAAATAATTGTAGAAATTGTAGCAGCGAATGTAATTGAGCCTCGCAGAGCGGTATTGGCATATGGGACTTAACATTGAAGTCGTTTTTCTCGAAACACTATTTTCAGACACGGTGTAGGGTAAACTTGGGTAAGTTCGTGGTACCGGTTATTCCGTGATAGTTTATCATTTACCTGTAACTCTAAATTGTCTGACTCAATTTAGATGGAACAAACACTAACAGACAGCGTTGTTCTTCTAGTTATTGTTGTGGTAAAATAATTACTGAAGTTAGTGCGATAGAGTGAGAGAGCATTTTGTTCCAGCAGTGCATGATTCGTGAAATTTTTCGTGCTAGTTGTGGGCATACGCTTGTTTATGTATTATATGTGCTTTAGAAGATAAATGGAAAGTTCGAACTGCAGGTAAGTGATGGTAAAACGACACTTTAACAAGTCTTACTCTTGAAATTATCATACAATAAGGCATCGGTGTTATTTTTGTTTATGAAAAGTAACTAAATTCTTATTTTTCGTGTGCCTGAAACTGGTCTTTTGATGGTCAATATCAGAAACAATTTTTCCTTACGTCTCAGACATCTAACGATCATGAAACGATTGATTATGCACAAAATAACAATAATATAAAATGATATGAAATAATATAAAATAATATAAAATAATATAAAATAATATAAAATAATGTAAAATAATGTAAAATAATGTAAAATAATGTAAAATAATGTAAAATAATGTAAAATAATGTAAAATAATATAAAAAAAGTAGCTGATGGACATATCACGGGCTAGCGAGAACTATCACGGAGTAATCAAAGCTATTACGGACTTACCCGAGTTTACCCTACATCATAACTCTTGAACCAATGAATATTTCACTTGAAATTTTTACTGGACGTGTAGCAGTCCTTTCTCTACAGAGTGGAACTCCCTGCATCACAATTTTTGTTGAAATTCATCAGCAAAGCTCCACTCTTTAGATTTTGACGTATAAAATACTCACTCCAAAGCATTTTGCTTTCAGATGATTGGCTCACATGAATCGACGTACACCACCTGCAACGGTGCGCCGTACAGGGTTGTGTTCAACGATTAATAACTTCGACAATTTTATACATTCCGGTGTTTTTGTTGTTATTGTAATTACTCGCAAACGTGCCCACAATAGATTGCGAAAAGCACAGCTGTAACATTTATTTGGTATCAAAGTAATTTAGCGTAAAAAAAAACTAACGATTTATAGTATCCAATAGTCCACTACCCCCTTAAAGCGCTGCGTACAAAAACGAACCGCGCGCAACGGTACCGCAACAGATTATTGGGGTACCGAACGCTTTCATCCGGAATTAACCGAATTCTTACGGATCCGAGGCGACGTCAATTTGTAGAACGCCGAGAAGTTCGACGACACCCTGAACTGGTGACACACTCTAGAGTCTTCTCCGACTGATCGGATGAAGACGAATCCAATCAAGACGTCAGGAGTTGAAAGCGGAGGCGTCGCACAAGCTGCGCGACGCCGCAAGCTTCGTTCGCGTAGGATTACATTCACGACCGATCGCTTCCTCCGCCAACAAGATTCCGTCGCGATTCCTTCGGCGCTCGCTACTCGATCTTTCGCTCGATGCACACGCCTTTCTCAGAACGGGTGCAGCAAGAATACATCCCTAATCCCAGTCGACAGTGATTAGGAGCAAGCGCGCGACTGCGCCACCGTTCTGTTATTAAGGGAACAATTAAAAAGCCGGATTACGGTCGCGACGAGTCGTTTCCCTAGAAAGGAAGCACAAGCTTTCGCACACCTCTTTCTTCGAGTGGTTTTTCAACTCGTCGCCCGAAAGGCGCGAAAGTAACGCCACAGCGACTACCCCCGATAAGAAATAGTATTTAAATTTGTCCCCGACCGCGGTGTAGAATGCCGCTCGCGTGAAAAATAAATACACGCGGAAATCTCGACGGTTGTCGACAAGTAGCCCGGGCGGCGAGAACGCCGCAAGTCGCAAAGAAACGGCAAAAACTGCGAAAATCCGCGGAGCTAAACCCGCCTTAGTCCCGATTTTTTGTTGGAAGATTAAGCTCCCTTCGCCCGACGGTGCTGTGCCACTTTTCCTCGCGCGATTTGAATCGCAGATAACGCAATCGCTACCCGCCGCACAGCTCCGGGCGTAAAACGAGCAGTAGTAGTGCTCGACGATTTCGCGGACAGCCGTGCCTAACCACACACCGTTCAACGCTACTTGCTCTCAATTTTCAACCGAGCGCCGAGTCTGCGCGATCGATATTGCATTAAAAATGCTGGCACCGCTCTTTCCAGGGAGACCGGCGCGGCGGCGGACACCGACACGAAGTCGCGAGCAAATTAATGCGCGTGCCTGGAAGTGGTGGTGTAAAATCTGGCGAAATCATTTCCCTCTATAAATGCTGGCGAGGGGCGACTTTTACGGCGAGCGCAGCTTCCCGCGATGCCTGCGCTTCGGGCTGGCGCGGATTTTGTAAAAATCGTCACGCAGAACCGGTGTAAATACCCGCGCGACTCGCAAACTCCGGAGTGATCCCTGGAAAATCAGCGCCGGCAGCGATCGCGGCTTTAAGGGAAGGGGGCACAGCCAGTGTATATCGCCGGGGATCCAAGAGCTTTTGCAAAGCCTCGGGGAGTTTTACCCCCGAAACCGCGCGGGGCGATGTCTAACGTGGCTCCTTTCCTCGCATATAAAATTCTTAACTCTTCTGGTTCCGCGAGGTGACTGCTGCTCAACCTGAATTGTTCGAGTAACGACGACAAGGGTGTTCCATAAACGCGCTTATATCCACGTGATTCACTTTAAAGGAGCCTCGGTACTCGATACGCTCGTCGTTTCTTTCGCAGCCAATGCTCGTATTCGACTAAGGATCGCCGTTAAACCAGCACCGTCGTTCGCGTAAAGAAGAGCAAACGGCCGTTGCGAGGAGATCGCGCGGCGAAAAATCCCATCGCGATTCCCTGGACGGCGATCGCCGACTCCAGGCCAGCGAGAACGTTTCGCCGGGGAACTAGGATCTATCATAAATTTCGTGGGGAACCTTTGGTTTCGTACACAGCTGTGAGGACGAGGGGTACCTATCGAGGGAAATTGACGCGCTTAGATAACCGTAGTTGCCTTGCCACTCGACGAGATAAGTAGCTTGGCCTCGTAAACCAATTGCCCAGGGTATGAATGAGCTATTTAACTTCGGCTGGCGAGCTGCGCGGAACAGTTTCCAGGAATTCGATTAGCGAGCGAAAGGGGTCGTCTATAAAAAAGAACAGCCGCCCAGTAATAAAGCTGGAGGAAACGTCGCGACCAACAGACACTCCTCTCGTTCGTCGCGTTCTTTTCGTCAGCGCCGAGATACGTGTTTGAGTGGCGAAGCGAAGGGGAGCGGGAAGAAACTGGGTAACCGAAAGATTCTAAAGCGCGGATTCCGGATGCGCGTCGAAAATGTAACCGGCGGCGATGCAGCCCAGGCGAGGCGAGTCGAGGCGGAGCGACTCGCGCGTAACCACGAGGCTCTTGGCTGCAGGCAGGTGAAAAGAAAAGGTTCCTCGAAAGGGACGTGGCCTATTTTTGTCCCGTGGCATTTCTCAACGGCTCTTAAGAATTTTTTTCCCGCAGCGGCAACGAGCTCATGGTAATTAAGGCCTCGAAAGAGCGCGGCGAATGCGCGGCCAGGAAACAATGTTCACCCCCCGGTTTCCGGTCGTGGCTTTTTTAACCACGAATTTCGTCGAGCCATGACGCTCTCGATCGCCGGCTTGGAAACGGTCGTGTCTAAGAGCTCCTTCTATCCTGAAATTTCAGAAGCTTCCTTCATCTCAGCGTTCCTCTTCCCTTCCCATGCTCCCGTTTGCGCACCTATCTATCGGTTAAAATGCCCCGACGTACCGCGGCCAATCGAGGCGCGATCGCGCGGCAACAGACTAACGATAAGAAAGGCGACACGACGACCAAGAGCGATCTATAAGATCTATTTTGTGTTATCATTTCATATTTTATGTTCAGAATAGTTTTATTTCCACATATTTTTTATAATGCTCGATTAGAGTTCAAAAACTGTTTTTTTTTTTATAATGTTTATTCTTATATTTTCAATACCTTAAAAAATACCGGTAAATTATCGGTAAACCGGTTTTGATTAAAGATTTTACCGAATTACCGGTAATTGAAAAAGTCGGTAATTTTGCAACCCCTACCCGAGAGAGAGACAGTGAGAACGTTAGCGGCAGTCACAGCTACCTTTTACTTATACGGTCTAGCAAAACCAGCAATTCCTTACGATTTTTATTCATATGAAAATAAGAAATTCCTTTTTTCTTTAAGTAATTGCTTTTTAAGCAATTGATTTTGCTAATAAATAATTGCTTGTAGGAATCGCTTAGTTTTTATTCATCAGGCCCAAAGCGCACTGTTTTGCGAAGGCAAGCGGCATGAAAATAAAGGATCGCGGGGTAAGCCGAGCGAGCATAGACCCGGTAGTGGAAAAACTTGGACAGAGAGTTGGTCGGCGTTCTATTCGATTTGCGCGAGTTACGGGTAAACAGGCGAGCCTCTTGGAAACTCGTTGGGGAGATGTTCGGCGTGACAGTTGTCACGGTTGTCACGCCTCTGGGAACTTGCGCGCTGTTGTACGTCTTCCGTCGGCATCTTAATTCGCGATCAACCGAGTATTACCCTCGTTAAACCGTCATCAGAGCGCGTTAGCCGACAGGTGCTGGCTTTCGTTCGGAACCGAAGAACCTACGAGGACTGCGAAACAAAGACAGCGATTAATCCAGCCAGGCTAGTTGCGTCCGTCGCCTGAAAGATCCTGCGGTCTGGCGAGGTTAATTCTTCGCGCGACAACAGCGTTCTCGGAGCATGCGTCACGCAGATATACGTGGACAAATCTGTCTCGAGCCGAGGGTACCGGGCCTGCTGGTAGATTCGCGCAGCGTATGTTCTACGTGCCTGGGGACCAGCGTCAACTATGTATCGATAGTCCTCAGACGACGGTACGTACAAGCAGGTAGAGGAGCCGCGGGCATACGTGTCTCCCGTGCCTCTCTGTGTGCAGGTACACGCGCGCGACCCGATAGAGGCGTATCGGCGAAGCTATAGCTGAAGTTTCGCCGCGGATAATATCAAGGCCGATAAAGGAACACGGGCGTGCTCTCCCACGGGAGAGCCACCCTCCCGCCGCCTGGCCGAGAACGCCGGCCGAATACAGAGCGGAATCCAACGAGCGGAGGAGCGCGTCCGTGACGACGCGGTGCGGTATCCCCTTCGTCGATTCGTCCCAGCAATTTCGAAACGAGCTCCCACGAACAGAGGAGCGGCGGCGCTCTTTTTACAGACTGCTAACTATTTTGTTAACAAGTTCCGAGTGACGAGTGGACGTCGATGAACTTGGCCGGTGCTCGAATCGAAAAATCCCGGGGAAGCAGCGTTCGAGTGGAGAAGCCATGTAGACGGCGGAAAGCCGTCGACTGAAAAGCCTCCGTGCTCCGTCAAAGGACACTTTTGTTCCCGATAACGTGATTTCGGTTTCGCGGAGGGAGCAACTTTTAAACGGCCACGGAATTAATGGCGCCACGATTAATCGCGGGGACCGCGGCTCCGACCGTAGCCAGCGACACTTCGCAATTCAGTTATAATTAATCGGCACCGGGAGCCCCGAGTGCGTAGGTCGAATCGCGCCTCGTCAACGGGAGTATTATAATTGCTAAATTGCCCTTTACGTGCCCGCCCCGCGTTTGGCTTTTTGATACCATTCATTGCTATCGCGCTTAATAACCGCGACCGGTGCATCGTTTTCGTGCGCGCTCTCTCCCGATTATTTTCCGCCACGTCCTGATACACTTCACCGCGACAGAGCAGCCGCCCGGCAAAACACGGCGCGTCGCGCCGCGCCGTTTCGCTTTACGGCCAGGCGGGGGACGAAGGATCGCACGAAATCGCGAAACCGCCCGAAAGAAAGGCACCGCCCGCGACCCGTGTCCTGGCAAACTTGGCCGACACGGTGCCGCCTCGATTTCGCCCCAGACATTTGTCTTCCCGTTGCATCGTGCGAGCCAGTCGCAGGGATCCGACGCTCGGCGTTCGAGAGCGACTGTCGAGTGGATAGCTATCGCCGTGCTCGAAAATTCCTGCACCCCAGTCGTCGAAACACGGGGTTTATCGATCCGCAGCATCGATGTAATCAAGGCTGAGGGTGGAGGGAAGGAGTAATAACCCGTTGGCGGGGGTGGAACAAGTCGCGGAACATCGACGCCACTCAAGGAAATAGTCTGAAAGTATTCCGTGCGGCCTGGGAACTCGAAAGGGCCTCGTCCCGATCGGGAGTGCGCGTAATCGAAGAATCGTGGCGTGGCTTGGCGTGGCGTGGCGGAGCAGAGCCGCGCGAGTTCGTGCCCGTCCACCATTGACACCGTTCCTTCTTTCTCGGTTAATCGTCCGCCCGCAGTCACGAGAACGTCCAACTTTTCACCGCGCCGAATGCAGATTACTTTTTCACCGGTGCACGGCAACACGCGGGGAAATTAATTACGGCAAAGTTCGGGCCGAGTTCGACGCGCAGCCCGTCCGAAGGATTGATTCTTGCCCCCGGCCGCGTATTTCCGCTTTAATCAAGCGGATTCCTCGAGCAGCTCGAGCGCTCGAAATTTACAGCGCTGTCGCTGTTGGCGGTGTTTGGTCGCGAGAAAAAAGGATTGGCTGAAACGCGACGGAGAATAGGCGGCGATCGAATCGCCAACCAGTACTTTTGATTAAATACTATTCCGAGAAACGCACAGTAGGGTAAAGGGCCCAAGTTTCGTTCCTGCGCCTAATTTCGCCACCCTGCATTTCTAGATCCCTGTGGTTGCATTTTGACTGGCATCTGCTGGTAAATGTTGCGTTAGCATACGTATAAAATTCAATTCAGTGTACTCTACTTCAAATATCTGAACATGACGTGTGGGGTAATTGCTTTTTTTCTGGCGTAGATGCCACGTGCATATAAAAGAATTTCGAAGAAGACAGAATGTAACCAGGAAAATTTATCATAGGCCCTTTTACAAAGAATTCGGAAAAGGTGATGAAATGTGGTTCCGGTGCACAGTATGTGGTCAATGGACACATGAAGAATGTTCAGGATGGGGTACGCCTGAAGAATACACTTCTGATATACAGTGGCTCACAGCCATAATCGTACACTCTTTAAAATCGCATAACTTTTTTAAAATTAATCCAAACGACTTGAGTTTTTTTTTAAGCTAGAAGGATTGGTTTGCTAAGTGACGTAATTCGTCGTTTTGAAAGAAAGCACTTGGTCGGAATAGCAAAAAAGAATAGGAAAGGTCGTTTTTTTCGACTTTTTTGTGAGCCTGTAATGAAAGTTTAAAAAAAAACCGTTTGTAGATTGAAGTAAGTTGTATACGTGTCTAAAAAATTTCATGAAAATCGGTTAACGTTGCTCTGAGCTACAAACGCTCAAAGATCGCAGAATAAGCCATTCTTGACCTTATTCTGCGATCTTTAAGCGTCTTCAAGCGATCTTCAACGCGACGAATCGCGTCACTTAGCAAACTAATCCTTCTAGCTTCTAAAAAAGAACTCAAGTCGTTTGGATTAATTTTGAAAAAGTTATGCGATTTTAAATAGTGTGCAATTATGACTGCGAGCCACTGTATGTACTAATTAATTTTAAAATAAAAAATAATACAATTTTTTATTAATTTAACAGTTTTCCTATCTCTTTCATAAAAAAAAATAATTAATCGGGTAATTCCGGCCAAATGACTATATCTGTATTATTGCTCCCAAGTTTGTTACAACGTAAATTTATGCTTTCTCGGTCATACCAATACAAACTAGACACTTCAAACTACCAATTAATATAAAAAATACAAACAATGTGTAACTCGTTCAAATTTGATAGCATTTACCGCTTACGTGGCCGGAACTACCCCGCTTTCCCCTATTAGGTACTTCTAATCTCGGCTCGTATGAGAGCAGTGTACTATTCGCAGGAATCGATCAATGCTCCCTGCCACGCAAATATTCCAATCCAGTAATCGGTCCTATACAGAAGCGGACCGATTAGACGGGAGCGGATTTGAAGCGGCTCGGGTCGAGATTCGATAACAGGCGGCGTTACGATCTTCGACCCGTTCCACTGGCCAACCGAAAACAACCAGACCCGGCGTAGATAATACAAGCATCTCCTTTGCGTTCCACCTGGCGATGCGAGTCACGCACGCGGCATATTAACAATTTATCCTCGGCCACGTATGTCGATAACAATTTACGAGGGTGGCCAGCTTGGTCAGGCTCGCGGACTCTCGCGGCCGCGCGCATCTGTGACTGGATTAACGCGACTTGAATGGAACCGAGTGCATTTCGTTATTCGCAGTTTCGATGCCGGCCGGCTCTCCCCCCGTTATCGCTGCCGCGCGCGTTTGCGAAAATTCGCGGCGAGTTAACGGCAAGTTTCCGTCGCCTGGGGGAAATTCGATTAACGCGAGCGCCCGAGTCCGAGCGCCCACGCACACGCCCCGCCGTGCGCGTTAGTAATTGACGGAAAGAGCCGTCGCGAGTCGGCTAAAAGCAAAAGGGAACTCTCTCCGCAAACAAGGGAAACGACGCGAAAGCGGAGAGAAATCTGGGCGAGCGCCGGCGCTGCGAAAATATTTGAATGAACGCGGGAAAAAAATCATTTGCAAATTTCATTGGATTAACGTGCCGCGCCGGGTGTCGGACCCTCCGGCCTCCTCCCCCCCTGGCCCGCTTTTATTTCCTTTCGAACACCCTTCCGTTGCCCGTGGCTCTGACGACGGCGCTTTATTCGATCGCAGTGGCCGTATCGGGCCGAGGGAATTTTCTCCTCCCCGCTACCCGCGGCCCTTTTAATACGCGTTCGAAAAAAGGTGTGCAAGGGAGAGCTTGAAACGGGCTTGGCTGCCGGCCCGCGTAGAAATTAATATTCATGTAATCAGGCGGGGCGCGCTACTAATTGCTTTATTCTTTTATATTAATCTCGCGGCGGTTTTATTACACGTCCGAAAGCGAATCTGGCCGCGACTACGTCAATTCTTGTCGCGGTAGTTTTGATCAGAGCGATAATTGAAAAGGTCTTTCCCCTTTCGGAAATCCGCCGCGAGAGGGAGGGGGCAGAAAGAGAGAGAGAGGGAGAGATCTGCCTTTCGCTGTCGAGCATTTTAACTGATGAATCCCCTAGCGATGTTGCCGGTGGAAATAGTTGGCCCAGATTCAGCCGTAACTACTCCATGGTAGATTATTAATTTTTCTCTCGGCGCAGAAAGGATTCCACCACCCTCTATCCGGCCGCTGTCTGCTTACCCCTTTTTGCCTACCCCGTTTCGTCCATCGGTCTGTCCCTTCCCTACATGTCTATTTGATTTCATGAAATGGAAAAAATGTAGCCGCATGTAGGAGGAATTGACAGACAGCTCGTGCTCGCTTTTCATCACAATTTTTCTCCCCCACATCGTTCTCGAATATTATTCCCGCAGGCTCCCCCCGGGCAGCGGACGCGGCAGCGTCGTGGCGTGTTAAAGGATACTACTCAGCTGCTTTTAATAAATGCAGCAAAGAAACTTCACGCGAACGATCGTCGTCTTTCGTTGGCGCGTGCTTTCCAAGACGAGGAACTACGAAGGGGCTGAACTCGGAGCTCGCCGCAGGACACCCCGGTCTGTGATATAAATTTCCTCGATTAGAAGTTACTATTACCACACGGCATGCAAAGCCATCGTAATGTTTAACCCAGTTGCGGGGATCCAACGATTAATCGCGACTAATTAAGAAGGGCCGCCACCCTCGGTCGGGTGAGTCTAACCGGTATATAACCGGGGGTTAATCAGAGCCTTGTAAACAGCCGACTAGGCGCTTATAATCGCGATTATTCACCGTTGCCCCTCTTTGTCGCCCGACGCACCGCCGAGAACCTGGGCGGAGTATCTGCAACTAAACGCTAACGAGTCCTGCTTACCGCGCAAGCTAGTGCCAATATCGGCGGACTTTCCTAAACTATGCAAAGCAGAGTTTAGGCGGGGGGAGGCTCGGTTAGCGCCAGTGTAAATTGCACTTACGACGACTGCGGAACGAGTTTCGTTTCGCGGCTGGGAGTGCGATGGCCGACCGAACTTTAATTACTTTCCCGACGACGGCCGCCGGCCGGTCGCCGTTCCGCGACGACAGAAACATACTATTCTGTTAATAAATCTCTCTTAACGTTACGTTCCGTCGATCAACCGATCGACGATGGATTCCCCCCCACGAGTTACGCAGTATTCCCGTCCGAATCTGATCCCTCGGATAGTTGAACGAATATCCGCGTAGATTTTTCTTCCGTCGATCCGCAACAGAATGCAACCCTATCCGTTCCGAAGGAAACCAATTAATTACCTATCGATACCGCGCGTCCTCCCCCAATTAATTCGGACAACCGACGTTCCAATCTAATTCGATAATACGAGTGCCCGGCGCTCGAGAGGCAAACGTAAACTCGATTAATAATTAAGCGAATCAAGCGTTAATAAATTTGCGCGTTTAATGCACGGTTCGACTGTGCCGTTGTATTTCACCCATTATCCGGTCTTTCTGTTCAGACTGTAGTTAATGTCGGCCATAGATATCGGGCTTCCGGGGATCGCGTCGCGCGAATCTCCTCTTTCCCCTTTTGCGAGAGGCTGGCCAATCACGGCCACCACCACAAAGAGCTAATTTGCTCCGGTGCTAACGACGTTATCACGAAAGCTAGACGCGACGCGCTCTGCCCCCGCTGTTCAAACAAAACCATCGCGCGCAGCGTCGTGTTTTCGTGAACATGATCGAGGATTCGATTTTACGGACTCCTTGGTGCCAGTTGGAGGAGTTTACGAATCGCGAAGCTTTACTGGAGCCTCCAGCAGCCGTTCCACCGAGTTTCCTTCAGAGCCGAGGTACCTTTGCCTCGCTTTAAAGTGAGGTGGGGATGCGAGGACAGAAATAAATTACGCGTCTTAATAAACTCAACAAAGAATACTGCTTATTTAAGAGCGCAACACGCAACTTTCTCTGGAGAAAAATCACGAGCGGACGAATAGCACGACCGCTCAAGACGCTTACTTCAAACCGAATGCCTGGTCAACGTTCGCGTTGCTTCCGAATTCGAAGGAAACGCGCAGCGTGTGCATACATCGGGAAAAACCCCGAGTCCTGAATCGGGGGAGGTTTAGTCGCCTGGCAAAGTCCGAAGGCAACGAAACCTTCGGTTCAACTTTATTACGCATGCCACAAAAGGATAGCGATGGCATCGAATCGATCAAACTATTTCCTACAGTACCTGCAGAATTGTCGTCGTTACTTCGGCCAGCGGGCCAGGAAAATCGATATCTGACGCGCGGCAATATGGAAATTCTGGGTATTAATGCCGGAAGTATGGTACATGTCAGCAGCGACGTAAATTATACGAAGCGTACAACATCGAGAAGTTTGCCAATATGTAGCTCGTGCTCGTTACAATGCGAGGATAATTACGCGGCGTCTAATAGTTTCGGGTTGCACGCTAATCGTCCCTAAAATCAACGAGTTTCGTGTTCCCGCGTTCGCTACACGCTAGCGCAGCGAAAAAAAAGCCTCCCGACACCTTCCGCTGCGAAGTATCGAAGGAAAACCCACAAGGATATAGGCACCTGCAGACGATACCTGCGCGTTAAACGCTGCGATTAACACCCCCTGCGCTTTTTCTTCCTGAAAACGCGACTCTAGGAGGGACGAAAGTTCCTCGAAGGACAGATAAAATCGGCTGGATCCCGGATGAAATACGATATCGTCGAAATCAGCATATTCCCCGGTCGATCGTCTGTTCGCGGCTCCAACGGACGATTATTGCTTTCCCTCGAAAATATTACGGCACCTTCGGCACCAGGGTGCTCATTGTCGATTCTCGTTTAAGGCCGTTTCCACGTACCTTCGGTGCTAATTTAATCGCGCTGCTCCGAACCGATTACATCTTCCAACGACCGGCGAAAGAAGGCTCCGAACAGTTTTTCCCCGAGCCGCGCCGTCGGTATCAGATATCGGAGGACAGGGGCCGTAGGGAAATTCACTCTCGGCCTGCGATACAACTGTAAACGCGCTTAAAACCGCGAAATCGTGCTTCGATCCACCGTCGAGCAGAACCGAAGGCACTAAGGGTAGTCTGGACGGTGGATTTCATTTCCTCGATTATTCGACGATGTCTTCCCCGATCCGTACAAAGCTTTACGGCTACGCTCGGCCGCGGCTGCCCCTCGGATCGTTGCCGAAAACGGGTCGAAAGAAATTTCTCGCAACAGCTCGTTCCACCGGGGAATATCGAGCAGTAGCGCGCGGCCGCTATAGGAGTCCGTTTCCATGGGAGCGGCGTCGAAACGCGGGCATAAAATTGCCTGCGAAATTAGCATATTTATCGGGCTATTATTCGCGAAAAACTATTACCGCCGTGGAAGAGCAATTGGCGCGGAGATGCTCTGCCGCCGCGAGTTCCCATAGGCGACGTTCGATCCCGCGAAATCGCTTTCGCGTTATTAATTCGATCGCCGCGCAATTTCGGCGGAAGTGACGGAGGAAGAGGCGGGTGAGCGTGGAATCCGGGTCACGAGCGATTTTCTTTGGCGCGGGTCGATAGCCAGCCGGCCAAAGGTCGCGCGGCGATAAAAATACAGGCCAGGGGAAAGATACGCAACAAGCCCGGAAAATTGCGTTCGGTTAAAGGGTCGAAGTACCTGGTCGCCGCATCAAACCCCTGCCCGTTGCCCCGCGACCGACTCGTTCCTCGCGCCCCATTCCATCACGGCCGGTTCAAAGCCCGCAGGATGGACGTTTTCTGTCCAGTTGCTGTTCGACAGTGGCCAACGAAACGAGAAACAATTCGTTACGTTCCCATCCCTCCCCGCGGCCCGTTTCCGACCACCGCCATCACCGTCCAGCCGGCGCACCCCGTCTCTCTCGGACCTTCGGGGCGCGTAGGAAAAAAAATCGCGGGTACAAATCGATGAACCGGCTCGTTTCGCCTCCCGCCGTGACGTCGTTCGTCAACAGGCCCGCCCGTCCAACGCTTTACGAAATATCTGTCATCGCGCCGCGCCGCGCCGAGACCGCGATCCACGCGTCCGCCGACGCCGCGATTTACCGTTCCGCTCTATCATATTCCCTCCAAGGACCAGCGCGCCGCGTTCTCCAGCCACAGCCAGACCGCCGTGGCTCGCGATCAAAGCGAGCGTCCAGCCGTGTGCCAAAGCGACAAAAGAGAGCGCGGAAGCGAATAAAAACTGGTGGTCGTGGATATGTATAGGCCTAGCTGGGCGGCTCTTTCAACTGGCATTTAAAAGCTGCCAGAGGGGGTCCAGGAGGTCTCGACCTCGTTTCCACGACGTTTTCGTGTCCCGTGACGCGGTTGGTTGGCTGGTTCGTTGGTTGGTTGGTCGCGGCACATGGTAGACCAGTTTGACCCAAATGGTGAGCGGCCCTTCTTCTTATCCGCGGCTGTTTCCGACACGGGAGAGAGACGTACGAGCGGGCGAGGATGTTGGCTCTAGACGAACGTAGAAAAACCACTGCCTCGGAGGAAAACGATCGCGAAAGAGAGTTGCCCGGGGCAGGAGGTGGTTGGATATAAGGTTGGAGACCCCAGGCGGAGGGAGGACGAAAAGAAGACGCGAGGGGAGAAACGGTGGAGGTGGAGAGAGGAGACGCGAGGGTAGGGAACGAGTCGGAGCTCGTTTTACCACGATGCAACTCGATCGCGCGTCTACTTCCTTCCTTTTCGAACGTGTCTACGTACCGCAACGGCGTTCGCTATTCAGACGCGGAACGCCGGATCGTCTTCCGCACCGTCAAGTGGAAACAGAAAGCTACGCGAGGAGAACAGAAGAGGAGAGGAGAGAGAGAGAGAGAGAAGAAAAGGTGAGGCGGCCAGGCTGGATGGCTATGGGCGAACAGCGGATGGGGCGGAACGCGTCGGGTTGCATAAGAGTTAACTCGCGAATGCAGTAATTGTATTGATTTGTAACCACGAGGAACGTATATGCCACGATGTAACAGCGAGTGGACCAGCGAGCGCAGACATTTCGAATCGCACTCGAGCTCGGTGAACCGTGAACACCGCGTTCACCTCTACATACGTTGCATCATCCACTCTTTGTCACATTTTCGTTATCCCTCAACCTACAATTTTCTCTGACCCCATCGAATTCATTTAGTCTTTACGACGCAACGGTCTCAAATTGCCCTCGAGCAAAAGAGTCCAGGGACGTCGTGGCGTTTGGACGAATTCCACTAATCATGGTGCTCGTTTCCGAAGCTACCGACCACGAAAAAGTCCCCTACGTCAGGGAGAAGAAGCTACTGACGAGGGGCTTTTTTCGGCGAGCGCCGGTGGACGTTACAATTTAAAATTTCCAGCGAACTACACGCGGAAACGGCGTCTTCTGCCCTGTCGGGCGTGAAACGGAGGACGCGACGGCAAAACACCGCCGCATCGAAACCTATAAAGTCGCAGGCATAAACCGCGAAGGCTGCGGAACGTTGGTGGAGCTGGTGCAGCCACCGGCAGGCCTGCTCGGTTTCCCGAACGACCCCGCTGCGTTTATCTGCGGACAGAAACGTTACAAAGCCGCGGTGGTCCTGGCACAAGGGGGTTGCCCGGTCGTTAAACGTTTTACTGCGTCCAGCGACCAGTGACGAAGATGCGTTGCCCCCGAACTACGTGGCGAACGATGCGGGCGGATATTGGTCCGACCACTTGAGATCATGAACCACGGTCGCCGCCGAAAACGATCCCCCCGCACGTGAGCTTCGGTGGAACGAATTTTCCTGGTTAATGGCCAGAACAACGAGTCGCTGGGAAAACCGCGTTCAGGACGCGTACGTGCATGCCAGGGTATTAAACCGGGGAAGATATTCCGAGATTACAAAGTCACGGACAGGTGTCCGCGTTGCGTCCATGCTACTCGCGCGATATTAATTTAGCGGATGCTGAAACGCAAGAGGGAAGAAGAGGGGAGGAAATCATGGGGCTCGTGGAAAGTGATCGATACCGCTCGATGACGGCCTAGGTATTAAATAGTTTGATTATCAAATGGGAGGAAGCGCGAGGAACGAAAGAAGAAACACAAAAGGCACCGGGGCGTGGTTCATCTCTATTTCATTTCGCGGAATCCATTTTGCAGGGCATAAGCGCATTACTTTTTTCGCCGGTTATTTCACGTTAACCCCGATTATCTGCCGGCGCATTGGATAAATCCTTCTCTCAACGCGGCCCAAGTGCGGCCCGTTTTATATGAAAATTCACTGCAAGCTACACACCTCCGTGCTCGAACGTAATTTATTAAAAAGTACCCGCCGCGATTCGGGCGTTACACCTTGGCGCAACGGACCCGCCCGCCCCGAGCCCGGTGCGATATTTCGTTTTACCACCTCCGCAGAGGCGGTGTCGAGCTCGATGCGATTTATCGCTGATCCCCTTTAACGAGCTTCCGATAAACGAAGGAAATTCGCGTCAACGATGAAAACGTTTGGTAATCTAGGATCTCCGCCCGGCCGTCTCGCTTTTCCCCCCCTTTCGCTCGGCAAAAACTTCCACGTTTCATCGAATAAACGTCCAGCCGAACTGCCGCGACCGACCAACGGATCCTTCTAACGAGGTTTACGGACTGTCGAAAAATTGCCAAACTTTCCTGCCGTGAGAATTTACGAGCAAGTAATTATCGCGGTGGCTCCAGGCCGAGCGGCTACCTCGAATCGATACCGTTTCGGCCAGGAAGAAGAGGATACCGAAAGCAGATAGAATCGACTTTAACAGCGAGATCGCATGTCGCCGGCTTATTTAGCATAGGAACGAGTCCGCCTCGCGGATTGTCGCGGCGCGATGTACCCCGCGTGGCAGGCTAGCGAAGAACGGCGAGGGACGACGAGAAAATCGGCAAGAAAAATGGTCGCTGTCTTCCTGAGCGCACGAGAGGCATGCAGTCGTGTACCAGGTGTCTCCAAATTTTGGAACGCGCAACTGTACACCGGTACGCGAACGTCTCCCTCGCGAGTCCTCGAATCGCGTTTTAGTCCAGTGAAATTGGACGGAAATCTGCCCAATCTACGGAATAATTCCCACCGAGCTAAATATTGGTATGGGCCTTTATTTGATCGTTTTAATCAATATGTCAAAAGTCCCCATCGATCCGATCCGACTGCCGCTAAAAATTTTACAGGGGGTTGAAAAAAACAACTGATTTTCGCGAATATCTCGTCCTAATTAAAAGAACTTACTTTTTCCTGAACACTTTTTTTCTATCTCTTACAGTTCGCGAGTAATAATACAAAATAAACAAATTTTCAGGGGTCAATTGCACCCTCTTCGAATTAATTTGTGCAGCAAACGAAATTGCGTTGTACTCTGGAGGACTTCCCCTACATATTTACAAAGTTTCATAATTTTTTGAATTTAAGGTTCGGGATCTTCCCTTGTCAAATGGGGGTTGAAACTTGGTAACCCGACATACATGAAAATGGTTACTCCTACGAAAAAACTCATACGACCTTTTTTGTAGAGAATTTCCTAGGCTATAAATTGTATAATAACTATTTTGTCGCAAAACTGCTAGATAACTAGATATTCGCGAAAAACATTTGTTTCTTTTTCAACCCTCTGTAAAATTATTAGCGGCGGGCGGATCGATGTGGACTTCTCACATATTGTTTAAAACAACCAAATAAAGGCCCACACCAAAATTTAGCTTGGTATGACTTATTCCGAAGACAGATCCAAATTTCACTGGACTATTACCTAATGCAAGTACGCACAGGGTGGAGCGCGTGTCCGCTTTCGCGCATCCATCGGTGGTCACGCAGAGCTCGGGCGTCGTCTTTCAAATCTGTTCGAAACCTCGCAAATCACCCTGTAGACATCCGCGAGCGAGAATACGCGGGGCGAGAACGGCGTGGGTGGTGGTGCTCGTGGACGTCGGTGAATAAGTATGACAGTGAACTTTATTATGCACGTCGAAGCCCGAGCAGGGCTGTCACGCGAGTTGGGATAGCGGCGGCAGCGACACGCGAGCCTATTTCAATGGTAATAAGCCGGCGACCAATCATTGAGTATGCTAAATATGTATATGCACGCTGGAGAGCCGCGTCTGCTCCTCTTTCCCTCCCTTGCGCCCTCCCTTTACCGCTGCCACTGCCTCTCTCTGTCGCAATAGAGACGTGCCAATCAATTAGCGACGTAGCTTGCCTCTCGATGCTCGTAGCGGAAACGCCGGGGACGATGCTCCGCAGAGGACCAATGGGATTGACGCAAACCGCGGTTGCATTCTAAACAGCCGGGCGATGTCTCCGCGGTCTCCGCGGAATTGCGCTACAGGGTACAGCATTGCTCCTCCTGAAATCTCGTTGCGAGGCGTACGTCGCGGGCATTTCGGCACGCGTCTACGTACGCAATGATTCTCCCCGAAGAAAGGGGATACAGCAGAGGTCACACCCCACTGAACTTTCGCGAAGGCTCCAGAGGGATACCAGGCTCGCAAGAATACCGTACCAAAATTAAGGGAGTCTTTGTTCGTTCGGCCAACGAAATTGCTCTCATTCTTTGAAACGTGACTCCTGACAGAGTCGAGCTTTTCTTAGATCCGTATAAATTTCTACGACGAAACTCGTGCCGTCTCCGCGTGAAATTCAATAAGAAGGCGAAGAGCTGTAAGTCGGTCGACTTCGATCGCGGTTCCGCGTAAGAACGGCTACGGCCGCGACGCGGTGGGGGGGAAGGCGCGTAAAGAGGGTCGCGCTCTATGACAATAACGGCCGTTAGTTATACTCAGGTTCCAACGTAATCGGTTCCCTGCAGCCAACTTTCCCGGCGATAGGGAGAGATCTTGATAATTAGCAGCCACCTATCTGCCACCAAGCTCCCTTCTCTTCTCGCCGCCTCCCTCCTCTCGCTTCCCTCCGTCGGTCTTTCTTCGCGTCTACCCTTATGCGGCCGACGGAATGAACCGAGACCCACATGCAAGGCAAGTTTGCAGAGCTGTTTGAAGCGGCGCTCGTGCTCGGGAGGAGAGCCCATAAAACGGAGACGCCGAGCTACGGGAGTGCCGCTAATTAGGCCAAGATTTTAAGCTGACGAATCTTTATAGGGATGAAGCGCGACGCTCCTTCGAGTCCCGCCCGTCTGTTTGCAGATAACACCCTTGTTATCTGAGGCGAGGCCGCCGCGCCGAGCAGGCGGTGGGTCATTGTTTCGGAAACCATCAACGAACACTGGGATTCGGTTAAAATTACACTTTCACAGGTAAGTGCCGCCGAGGGAGCAACCGTAATATGTAGTTAATGCATATGAAAGTGACTTGTCGGAGAAGCTTGAACCCCTTCCGTGTTCTCGAGGCGAATAAAATCAGTTCTTAAAGTTTCCTTGCCTATTTCCGAATCGCACTATCTACCTACGTCTTCTGCGGGAGAGAATATGTAATCTCGGCGAGAATGGCGGATATTTCGAGAAGTCTGAACGTTAATCTGCCGGATAATAACCGTCTCCTTAGCTAATGCACCTGAGGTGATAGATGCGATCGTGACAACAGGTAACAGCCGCGGATGATACCCGACGTTAGACGCTCGAAACAACCGGCTCGAGTTTCGAAACTTCGCTCTGATCTATGTAGCTAATTTCCAGAAGGCACCCAGTACGTCAAAGCGCACGTTCCCGTAGATCTGACACAGCTTCCAGGCTTCCCGCTCGATAACGGAGCCGCGCTCGCGATTCTAAAGAATATCCCGCGCCAGAACTATAATCACGTGTTTACGAGATTTTCGCTAACGGCCAGGATAAGCTCGGGACCCCGGTTCGCCATTTTTTATCGCGCCACTTATCCGGTCGCTCGACTCGCGTTTCCCACGAATATCGCTGCCGGCTATCATTGAGCGCGCCTCTAATTCCAGGCCGGTCTGGGAACCGGTGCCGAGCTTTCATGTGCTCGCTTTATACGGGGTTTAATTAAGCGACGGCACAGATTTCTGAAGACCAAGAACGAATTCGCGGAGAGCCACGCACGAGCGCCAGCTCGAGTGCGTCCCCCGTCCTGGAATTCCGGCGCCCGTCGCCTCGAAACCGGCCGGTACGCCGCCAAGTGTCGCGGCGAAATAATAATATCACGGTGCAACAATTAAGGGAAAAAGAAAGCGCCGCCTGAAAGGCTAGGCGACGCGGTGAAATAAAGCGAGGGCCATTTACGTCCGTAGAAAGCGCGACAACAAGAATAGAGATCAAAAAAGGAGCAGGGCAATGGAGCGAAAGGGCGAGAGAGGAATAGAATTAATTTTATTAAACGTTACCCACGAGCCATTGCAGCGGGGGAGCAACGCCAGTCCCGTTTGTTCCAGGAGGTAATAAACGCTGCTTTCATCCGCGAGATGTTGTGAAGTTATTGTCCCGCCTGCACCCACCTACCCTCTATCCACCTTTCCCTCTCCGTTACATCTTTTCCTCCGCCGTTCCTCTCGAACCTAACCCCGACACCCTTCTGCCCTTCCCCTTCTTCCCTGATCCCGTCGCGGATGCTTCTCGCCCTCGGTATACACAGGATTCGCAAAAATGATTTACGGTCGCCTCTCGGATCTCTTGGATCTCTCGGCTCTGCTATGTGCCATGTACTACCTACGGCGCTATGTGCTGTGCGCTACGTGTGCACGACAGTCGCGTGCATGTGCGCGAACGACCGCATAGTCTCGGAGCTCGAGGACGCGGCTGCCGAGGACTGCGATCTGAATGGGTTACACGGCGCGGCGTGCTTTACAACCGCGTAATACGAGAATTTATCGCGCGTATTACGTACATAGGTATAGGAAAGTTGCCGGGGGGAGTCGGTCGCGAGACCGACGTCTTCTATTATCGGCCAGAGGAGTCCGTTGTATCGGCACGCCACCGCCCACCGCCCCACCTTTTGTCAGCGTTTTCGAGTTTTCGCCCCCGGTGATCAATGTTATTCCCTTGGCTTCCTGCGACGACGCCGTATTTCCTCGCATTACGAGATACCAGCCGCTCTCGCCCCGAACAGATTTCACAAGAATGTACACGATCACCACCACCATCGCCAGCCGGGAGACCCTACCAGCTTGCTTTCCCAGCGCAACCTTTTGCCTCGATTATTTTCAATGGCGTTTCGAGACACGGATAATAGCTTCTACCCAATCCCAATCGCGCGCTCATCCAACGAGCGATAAGAAAGGTACGAGACTCCTTCCAACGATTATCACAAGCGGCGTGATTGGAATGGATTGCTCGGCCGTCGGCGAGATATCAGTCCCTGTATCTTTCAAGAACTGACACCTCTATTCCGCTGGGTCACAGAAAACGTCCTCGTCGGCGGAGAATTTGTGGTCGCTCCGAAAAGGCTTCCTTGATCAAGCGCACCGTCGCGTTCGCGGGGGAAGATAGGCTTGGCAGTGGGTCGGGCTAGACCTTCTGCTCGAAATTGCAGGTGGATCGCGGATTATGGATCGCAGCCCTACGACGGCGAAGTCCGGCCTCGGCTGTTGGAAGTGGAATGCCTCGGTAAACCAGACTCACAATCAACGAGCCGAGGCATCCGCATCCGCGGCAAAGCCAGCGCAGGAAAGCTGAATACCGAAGGCCGCTCGCCGCCGCTGTTCTTCCCTTTTCTCTTCGCCGTTCATGACCTGTCCCTATATCCGCTCCCTTTGACGCCAACATAATCTCCCCTCGGTCCCCGCTAACCGGCTTCAGCCACGGAAACGAGCTACCTTTGTTCGGCCCGCAGGGACGCCGCGAAACGATTGCGCGAGACGTTTTTGGGGTAATTGAATGAGAGAATGGGAAAACTGTGGAATGGCTGTTGCCTGAAATAAAATGGAGCCGGTTCAACGGGTAAATTGGATGATCTATTTGCGCCCACCGACTCAAACTAATTGCGAGGAAAACCCAATGTCGGCTGGCACTGTGGCTTTCAAGAGTTTTCCCAGCGCGGAATTTAGCTCGCCCGGAGAAAGCAAGCGCGAGCTGTCAAACGACGCAAGTTGGCGGCATAGAGAAGAGCAAACCAGAGAGTAATGATTCGATTTGAATGTTGACGGAGGTGTGGTGGAAGCAGCCGTCACTGCTGCTACCACTAAGCAGTCCACGATTGGAGAAACAAGAGCAAGACCGGCTCGGTATGTAATCAGCCCGCGCCAGTCGTTTCTCCTAATTATCGGTGTAAAATCAAATTGGCTGGGGGACCCGACTCCGAGTGGCCATTCGGCGGACAGGCGACGAATGGGAAAGACAAGCAAGCCGGCAAATTCGTTTCGGCGTTATCGCAGGGTTCGATCTGCGATTATTTCAAGATAATCCCGGCGGGATTACTTGCAACGAAGTAGCTCGGAAGGAATATTCAGGGGATTAGAAGGGAGAGGTCTGACGAGCACGAGTCACTCGTACGCCGCCACTTTGGAGCGTATGTAAGCGGGCATACACCGAGTCGAATCGCTTTCCGAGCTTATCGTGCTCGAGCTCCCGTCCGAAAAGTTCCGCCATAAATAGAGGGGCGATCCTCGACTCGGGGCAGGCATGTGGCCTCTTCAAAATGGGCACGCGCTCGGGCGAATGGAAGATCGCAAAAATATTTCGTGGCTTTCCGGAATGATCCGGATCCAATTCCACCTGTATCGGACCTACTTTTCGCAGAATGTTATCTTGCAGCGGTATTACCGGCTCGATCGGTCGAGTCCTCCGGTATCAAAACGATGCATGAACGCTCCACGGCGAAACTTTCACGGACGGAACTACTGCCACCCTGTATTTTTTTTTTGTTTTTTTTTCTATGCACGCAAGCGTATTGTCTGCGCTACGGGAGACCAGCCCAGAGACCGATGGGAAATAACGTTGGGACGCGGGGGAAATGGAAAACACAGTCGATTGAAAAAACCCAAGTAGTTAGCAACTGCGCTAATTGCGGTGGATCGATCGATCTAGGATTAGAAGAGACGGGAGGAATCGAATTGGAGCAAACGCAGAATTCAACTACCTTTTTTTTCCGCTGGCATGCCTGGGTCTTTGCACGACACTAAAGCGAAGTTATTAAAATATGCTGCAACCGAACCGAGGCGGGCGCTGATGAAAAAGTATCGACGAGAGTGGCCAGCTCGACGCGGAGTCCTGTTAAATCTCGATTAGCCGATGGCTGGCGGCCGGAGAAGCTGAAAGCCCGCAAAACGCATTCTTTATAACGCAATATTCCCGGCGATTTCTGCTGCGGTGGCCGCGGCAGCCGGTGTGAAATACTTGATGCAATGAAGGCGGCGCGAAAAAAAAGGAGCCCGCGCGAAGCAGAGAAAAAGACGGAGGGGCGCAACAGTGACGAAAACGCGGTGGGACAAGTTTGCCGGGGCGGAGTGCGCTGGAGGAAAGGGGATGGAAATATGGTGTTCGTCGGGAGGGTGCGATGCTTTAAAAACGAGCGAGTGTAATGCCGCGACGAGAATTATTGTACGAGCCGCGCTCTGCAGCTGCCGTGTTATTACCTTCGACGGTGGCCGACGCGCGAGACGAATGTTTGGGCGAGCAGTCGCTCGTTCGCGCGTTCACGCGGCGCAAGGAAAGAGCGGGATGCACGGATATTAACGCCGCGTACCGGCTGGCATAACGCTTAATGTCGTTCTCCTTCAGCGTCCTATCCAGCGATCGTCACCTGGCCTCAAATTTTCCCGGCACGCCGCTCTCAGCCCGTGCGACGAGCTACCGTGCTTCCGAACTCGTAGAAAGCCGTACCCAGGAAAGCTGCGCCAATACGCTTCGCCCCCGACGGAGCGAGATACCCCGAATACGACGTGGGGAACGAACGTTCAGCTAGACGGGGCCGTGTTGCTCTCGAATTTGTCGAAAATGGCAGGAGCATCGGAATTCACTTTGCAAAAGCAGACTCGAATTTCCGGCGATGATCTCGACTATCCCCCATCGGGGCCATTCCGCGCTTCGAGTTCGGGCAATCTCGAAATCGCTGAAGCGAACCGGAGCGAGGGAGTTCGCTTTGGACGGGCGAATTTCTTCGCGGCGCTTTTTCCACGAACAAGTCTTCCCCCTCGAATTCGGTCCGCCCGGAGGTTTCGCGCTGTCGAACGAGCGCTCGCGATCAGAGCCGCGCTGGGAATTCGCGCGCGTGAAAGGAATCGAGACTACGGGGCTCTGCCGACAGTGCCGACCGTTCGGCGAGCTGATTGACAGCGCGCTTAATGTCGTTTCGCTGCCACTCAAACGTCCATGATTTTCCCGGTCAATTAGCGAGCGAATAGGCGCGTGACCAAAATTTTGCCATCCGATAGATAGGGCGGGCGGTTCCAAGCTTATCCCCCTGATTAACGCTGCCAGCCCTCGTCGAAACGCCGCGAACGTAATCGAGACCTCTCCGCAAATCGCCCTTGAACCGGCCAGCCTGCGAACCGAACAAATCCCGCGGCCCTAGCGCTTCCCAAACAGACGTTCGCGCTGCTCGCTGCAACTTCGGCGGCGTATTCGTTTCGCATACCGGATTACCGTTCTTCCTGTTCTCCTTGAATTCTCTCGGCCTCCGAGCGTTTCTCGCACGATCAACTTCGTGACCGCAGCGAAATTCCGAGCGCGATAACGATCGGTTAGCTTCCAAAACAGCTATCGTCCTAATTAGCGCCTCATTGTTCGCGTCCGTGATCAAAGCGTCGGCTCGAACCAAGATCGCCCAGAGAGTGTGCGTGCACGGGCTCGTACGTGTGTGTATGTCAGGGTCGTCGTCGTCGCCGCCGACGCCGCGGAGGTAACCTTCCTCGTAATTCCAACGTGGTTTCAACCAGCTAACGAGCTTAATGCGAAATTTAAATACCTTAAAAGCGATATTAGCGGGACGCGGCGCGAGCGAGCGAGCGAGCGAGCGAGTTAACTGGTATCACGGTCGGCTGTAACGCTTAATGCAATTTTCCCGTCACTCAAACCGGCACGCGGGACAAAACATTGCCGACCAGCCTGACGATAACCGCGGAATTAATCGTGTTACCGTTAATAACCTCCATTGTTATTAATTATTATTATCGCGTTCAGTTTGAATCGGCCACGGTAGCGGCGCTGTGGCTTTCGACAAGTTATTAGCTCGGTCTACCCAAAGCTTCGCGTTTAGCGGAATGCCGGAGAGCGATTAGGACAGCAGCCGAGCTGGAAAAGTATCGAGGCTTTCGCGCGTATCGAATTAATTTCAGGTGAAGTTGGGTCGGTCCACGTTCTTACAAGCGAGTCCCGTTTAATTAATCGGCCGGTTTTACAATCGCGTCGACGCGACGTCCGCTCGATATTTACGCCCGGCTCGTATTAAAGTTCGCGCCGCTCCGCTAATCGAGGATAAATTCGGCCGGCCCGCTGCAAATGAAAATCATTTCGAATGTTTTACGAGCGCCCGACAAAACGGCGAATCCCGCGGGCAAACGCACGGAGTAAAAAGCTCGAAAAGCGGGATATTAGCAAACCGGCGTAACGTTTAACGCCGTCTTTCGTTTTACTGCCGCGCAACTTTCACAATGAACCGAAACACGAGGAGGAGAAAAGCTGCGTGGGCGAGGGAAAATCGCGACCTCTGAAACGTGCCACGGGAGAGAGAGAGAGAGAGAAAGGGTGAGCGAGGTGAGTGGGAGACCCGCGGTGTGCAATCACGACGTTAATGAGAGCTGTTAATTATGAAATCCCATAATTAAATTAAATGTACTCGCCTACGTGTCGTGCGTGGCTCTTTTGACGGTCGTAAAACCAGCGACAATTTGTACCTAGAACGAGTTACGTGTTGTCATTCGCGGTAAACGTAGCGACCGCACTCGGTCGCGGGCTCGCCGAAACGAACGGCCATTTCCCATTGTTAAATTGCACCGATCGACGTGCTATCATACGTTCCCCGTGTAATTAACGGTATATTAATCTCCCCGTCGATCTCATCGACCGTGTCGATCGATAACGGAGGGGCAGGTGGAAGGGAAGCAACCCCGCCGACCGGGAGCTCTTGATTACTCTATTTTCAGCGGCGCGATTTCGTTCGATCCTGCCCCTCCTTCCTGTTTCTCCCTTGGCGGATCCAGCTGCAGACTAATCTCAATTTCAATCCGCCGCGAGACGTACCTACCCCTGAGTCGGCGATTAAAAACCAACGACGGAAGAACCTTATTCCTCGATACACCCCACCGCTTCCCGCCGCACCGCTTTATTCGTGGCCCTTCGACCTCCGCTCCGAGGTGGCGACTCTCGAACCGCGCCGGGACAATTACACCACTGAATAGCGATCGTCGGAGCAAGGGTGTGGCGGCCTCGAGAATAATTCTAACACGGGGTGCGGTTTTCTGACATCCGAGACAAAAGTCGTAGGGGACTGCCATTGGGAAGATGAGAATTTATTATCGCGTCGAACGCACCGCGGGTACCAGAGAAGCATTCCAGCAACTCGGGCGTCCGCGTACCGGCGGAATTACGCGCGAAGCGGGTACGAACCGCTTTTAACCGCGTAAAGGGCAACGTCATCGACGAGTTAGGCTTTAGAAAGATACCGAGAATACGCGATTCCTCGAAGACAATGGCGTTCGAGATTGATTGCGCGTCGCTCGATTTAAAAGAAAATAGCTTTCTGGGCACGAGGAGTGCTATGAACTTGCGAGTCGGCCCCGACCGCGCATTATCTCGAATTCACACGGTTATCTCGCGGCAAGAATTCGTGGAACGGCGCGGCGTTTCGAAATAGTCGGTGAAAGTGTGGTCGCGGGCAGATAAACAGCACGCTGACTCAGATAATGGCCCGCGTGCCTCCCGCTGCTGCGAACGTGCCCGCAGGGTAATTATCAGGCAATCGGTGTGTGCCGAACGAACGTATCGCGAAATTAATCGGCGACCGAGTTTCCTAATAAACGGCTGCTTCTCCCCCGGCAAGATCGCGTAGGCGTCAATCAATGGTTCAGCGACCAGGCTCGAATGAGCGCGTAAAGCGTAACGCTAGGTCGATGAGGCTCGTGTTCGGCGAATCGATTAATTTTATCGAATGAACGCTCGAGTCCGCTGCCAGCGGCAATCTACCTAAATGAAAATCGATTCGTCCTCCATTACGGGGTAAGTAGCAACCCGAAGACTAGGCAAGACGGGGCGAGACGAGACACGGATGCGGGGGTGGAGAGGGCGAGACGAACGATCCAAGTCGGATACAACAATACTTATTAAGATAGCGTCGTGACCGACCGCAAGCAATCTTAGCGGACTGGCAGCGATTTCAAGGGCTGTCGTTGCGCTCCCCCGATTGCACCTGACGTTATAATCGAACCCTTTCGATTTGTATCCGACATCCCGACGTCGCCGAGCAAAGCCCTGCAGCACAAAGGAGCGCTCCAGACGACCGTACTTACACCTTGGAATCTTCGGAGCGAACCAAATTTCGGTCTCGTAATTCCAGCTAATTGTCGCGTTCGTTTCCAGCTACGGGCTTAGCTTTCTTCGACGACACGGTCTCGCAGCAACTACACGCTCTCTCCTTTCTTCAGCTCCCGATGGAATTTATTAATTCCGAGCCGACTTATCCACCCGCGCGCCCTTAATAAAGTGAAATTTAATCCGCGGAACACACGAATCTCGCCTGTACCGATCGCACGAGAATGGCCATAAATCAAAATTCGATGGAATTAAAGGGGCCCCGGTGAAAGCCTCGCTTCTCCGCCATTACGTATGCCGAGTATTCTAGATTCCGTGGCACCGTAACCGAACGAATAAACTTTGAATATATCTCGTATATACTTTTTATTGGTACACGTATATGTGTATTCAAATCGCAGAGAAGCAATATATACCCGTCCCGCACGAGCCATAGCCAGCGTACCCAAGAATAACGACGAGGGATCGGTCGACTCCGAAATAAAGACTCAAATACGCGGGGTTCTGCTTCGCAACGACGCGACATAGTGGCATTCCTGCATCCAAAATTAGATGACTTCTCTCGACGCGAAGCTTTTATTATTATTATTATTGAAAATAAACGGGCATTGCCCGATACAAAGCACAATTACAACCACGTGATAGGGTTTTCCTGACATAATAGTCTGAGACATTGTCTATGTAGGATCTAGAACTGATTATTAAGCGATTCATTGGGTCAAGTGATCCATATTTTCATTTAAATTTGCGGGGTATGAAAGGTGGCCTTTTTCTGACACATCTGGTAGGGGCATATAGATCAATGAGTCCCAGTAGTGCAGAACAATTAATTTCGCTGTTAATGATCTTGTATAGAAAGGACATGTCAGTTACAGTTCTGATCCCAGACAGGCCTATGAATGTGTAATTTATATTCTGCAAACCGCAGAAACCTATGCTGCACCCTTTCCAGTTGAGTAATATATTTAATTGAATTGCGCGACCATGTGACGGATGCGTACTCTAAACGAGGCCTGACTAAGGATATGTAGATGTACAATAACTTTATAGTACTTATATCTACAAAATCAGCGGAGAAACGTTTTATGAACCCTAAAGTCTTCAAGGCTTTGTCAGTGATCACTGTACAGTGTTTGGAAAAATCTAGCGTGGATCTGATATGAACCCCAAGGTCCTTATTAATTTCATTTACTTCAGTCAGGAGGGTATTCTCCAGTCTTTACGGATAAACAATTGGTTTCATATTACGAGAAAATCTCATGACACGACATTTGGAAAAGTTAAGATTTAGAATGTTGTTTACCTAGAAATCTATCAAGATCAGACTGTATATCAAAATAGTCCGCATGCCCCGATATTTTTTCATAGATCTTAAGGTCATCCGCATATAAAAGGAACTTGCTGTGCAAGAAAACATCATATATATCATTAACAAAGATATTAAAGAGAAATGTATTTGTATTTAAACAGCCTATATTTTGGCTGTAGGTGATTTTAGCTGTAGGTGACTAGGGAGGTTTTCCAACAGGCGTGAAAGGTTCCGGCCTTTAAGGATAGATTGAAAATAATCGAAAGAGGGCGGGATAGAATATAACTACAGGATCTGAAAAACACTGGAGGTATGCCATCGTAGCCTGCGCCTTTGCTCGTATCTAACGAATGAAGTATAATAAATATCTCACTAACATCAATGCTAAGGTTAGAAACACAGGTATTCGATCCACACTCCATCTCCGATTTATCAGTAAGATAAAAACGGTCCCCGCCCTGTCACATTTATTCGCACGCAACGGAACCCGAAACTAGTCCTCTCCATGATTGGAAATGCCACTGCATTTATCGAGGTTGTATGATATCATCCTGCGGAGCACGGTGGAGAAACAGAGTCGAAGGTTTACTCGTGGCCAAACGAAGTAGGTACGAGGGATCGTTGGTTCCGGAATTACCTGCATGTCGGGCTGGCTCTACTCTTTCGCAACTTCTACTGTTCCACGCAGAAACTAATCCTGCCGGGGAAATGAGATGTTTTCTGCAACTACTCCGTTCTCCTGCCCCCCCTTCCGCCTCTCCCCCTCTCTCTCTCTCTCCCCGCCCCATATACCCACCCCCTTCGTCGCGATTCGTAGCAATTACAACAAATTAGCCAAATTACCCGCGCAACTGGCTCGCGACCGCCACTGTTTCACGGGAAACGAACATCTCAGTGAGCGGGTAACAATTACGGATTAACTGACACGCGCGGCACGGTCGGAGGCGAAGGTGGAGCAAGCGTTCTCTAGATCGAGAACGTGCGCGTCGATTCGCCGCGCTCGAAATATGCAGCACCGAGAAACATTCTGCTCTTACTTACGTACCATGAATATTATTGATGCGTTAAGCGGCCCTTGCCGTTGTAATATTATTGCGCGATAATTGCCGCGCGAATTGGTACCTTTCGCTCGCCCGATTAACTTCGCCGTTCCGCCGATCTGAATAAGCAAGGAACGGGCGCGCGAGGCGAGCGAGAACGCGCAGCGTCGCTGAAAGGACAGGCGGAGGGAACGGAGGCGGGAGGAGCGGAGGGTCTAAGTGAAAATTATACCGTGGAAAACGGACGACCCGAATGGCAGCGAAACGAGAAAACGCGTGACTTTAAGTTAAACGACCGTTTAATGAAGATCCGCGGCAGTTTCCTCGCGTCGATCGGTTTTCGCGCTTAATTGCTCTAATTGCGTCGCGTCCTCCCTTGCGGGGCAATTCTCCGCCGAGTTGCCCCGCGTTCGGATCGAATTCCCGTCGGGTGCCTAGTAGGGGTGGGAAAAAAAACGAATAATTCCGAGAAAGCTTCCTCGAAATCCGCCCCGCTGTCGAACCCTCCGCGTCATCGTGCTTTCCGGCCTCCTGATTTCGAAGCTCTCCGGCAACGTACGGCTCCGTGGAAAATCCAAGTCACCTTAAGAACACCGAGGCTCCATCTCGAAGCACCGGCGAAATAAGAAAGGAAAAAAGGATCGATGCTGCCGTCTATCGACGAGCTGAGCTGTTATCAGGCGGCTCGCCAACCGTTTCCATTCTCACTACCGAATCCCCGTTCTGTCGGTGGATGTCGAAGCTGTAGACGCTTCGATCTTGCGGCTGCATAGATGCAGACGCTTGAGAAACACCCCGTGTGTCTTTATCGCGAGTAAATGCGACAGATCGGAATCGGTAGGTGCTCGAGAAGGTTCGCTGATATTTCTGGCAATCGCGGGGGTCTTTCGACGCCTGCCCAGGCCCAGGAATCAACAGAAGCCATTCAGAAATCTCTCGCGAATCCTCCGCGTACATTCCGGCTTCGTCTTCTTCTTGCGGCTAACAACGGAAATGCAAATAGTCGCAGCGTTACGGACGAACAAGTCCCCGAGTCTCCGCGGAGCCGGAAATGCGAGCTTCAGCCGGGTAACGAAATATGTCGGTGTTATTATTCGAAATCATTCCTCGATTCCGGACGAAGCTGAACCTTCGCCGGGCGTAATCGTATTCCCGCCTGTTCGTTCGCGGTTTCGTTTCTCGTCAGGCTGAATACGGAATATTTCTCGAGTTTCATCAGACGTCTGCCTTTGTTTCAGCTTTCTCGGGCGACGCGCCGGTAACAGCGCCGACAGGACGGTCTCCGCGCGGGGCGCGACGTTTAAAGCCGCGTATTCACCTGCGCATTCGCCCCGAATGTGCATTCGGCGCGCACCAATTTTTTGCCCGTTCGGAGCTCAGCGCGCATTCGGCGCGCATTCGGCGCGCGTTCGGGGTTGAGTGAAATTTGCGGCGTCCTTTTCATGGTATTGTTCGGACCCGAATGCGCGCTTTGATGGACCGCCAACAAGCGGATCGGCCCGAATGCGCGCCGCGCCCCGAACACGCGCCGAACACCGGACGAGCAAAAAATCGGTGCGCGCCGAATGCACATTCGGGGCGAATGCGCAGGTGAATACGCGGCTAAATTCGAGCCTGGGCGCAAACGTCCACGTGGAAAACTCCGTTGTCGGGCCCGCGACACCGGATATCATCTCAATCCGACCCGCGGATCGCCGAGTGCCTCTCGTAATTACGTTCCCGCCGATGTTATCACTTTTATCGGGGGCCACGTAAACAAGGAGCACCGGCCGCGAGGAATCCACCCGCAACCGTGCTCCGCGCCTTCTTTTTTGCAGCCGCTGGCCGAGATAAGGAGCAACGACCGAATTGACCCGCTTCTCCATTTACCGGCACGCGTTCGAACGGCAAAAAAGACCGGAGGGAAACGGGATTTCCAGGAGAGCACGACATACATCGCGCCGTGGCAAAAATCCAACGGTCTCCCGGATGCAGAGCGGGGCCAGCAAGCAGGAGGTGCGGGGGAGTCGAGGGAGCAGGGTAACCGGAGTAGCAACAGCTCCCGCTGGTCGAAGAATCGCGCGGCAATCCGGCGGCGAAATTAAACGGGGGCTGGCGTGAAAAGCGAAAGAGAGTGACCAGCCGCCGCTCGGGTGGCAGCGGTATCTTCTTAATTCGATCCAGCATCCCTAGCCGCGGCGCGAAGCGGCGGTGGCTTCGTCCTCTCGCGCGTAATTACATTCCCGATGATGTTATCAGTTTTATTGCCGGAGCTGGATGGTTAGGGGGTGGCCAGGAGGGGCTGTCATGGCAAGGAGGGACACGAGGAGAGAAGGGCCGAAGGTACCTATATCGTGGCAGACGGAGCAAGGGACAAGAACGAGGCTAGAGGGAATAGAGAGAGGGAGAGAGAGAGAGAGAGAGAAAGCGAGAGGGAGAGGAAGGGAGCGGTATGGAACGGGAGAGAGAGCACGACATCTACCGTTGCCACGAGGAAATTTGACTTTCAGATTGGGGTTGCGCGAGTCAACGGACAAAGAGAGGGAGGGTGGGCACGGCAGAGGGATGAGAGCACGAGGAACCCTAGCAGGAGTCGTTGTGTGTGCCAAGTCGGCGTTCGTGTGTCGGAGGAAGAGAATGTGCGCTAGAAAAGGGGGAGGTGATTCAGCACGATAGGGATGGGAGTACTGCACCCGGGTCGTTAGAGCTCCTAATGAGACCTCCGTCCTCTCTCCCTTCTACTTGCTTCACCTTCTCCGCCCCTGCTGCTCCTCACCATCGAGTGACTCTCTCCTTCTCGCTCGCCTCCTTTGGTCCTGCTATCCAGTAACACCCCTGTTTCGTCGAACCCCGTGCCCCTTCGCGACCGTTCAACCTCGAGGTTCCAGTTGAGCGTGTTCGGGCCGCGACCCGCGGTCCGCGGGCCCTCGAGCTTGCCAAGGCAACAGCCGCATCTTTATTCCATCGCGGGAGAAACGAAGAGCTACAGCGTAATCGCACGGTTAAGGGGGGCGGCAAGCCGTTCTCACCGCGTACCGTCAGAGCAGGCCACCCTCTTCCAGCTTTCCGACCCCGCTGCCTTCCGTGAAACGAGCCTTCCGACGATTCACCGGAGCTAACGAGCGTGAGCGCGGCCGAAACCAAGTCGCTCGAACGCTTGCTTGCTTGCTTTTAATTCCTAGCTCCGTAACGACAGTCGCGAGCCTCTCCGCGCGCTCGTATTCTACTTTATCGCCCCTTTCTTTACGATACAGAGACTCGCTGGATCGCGCGGCTCCCACGATTCGCGGGCTCGCCGAATTAACTGTCCGAGGAGCTAGGCTCCTCCCGCTATCTTATCCACGGCCCCGTTATCGCACCTGGATACCTCGCGCCAATTCCGTCGTCATACGGAGCGAGGAGTCGTCGCGTAACCGTAATCGTGTGGTCAGCCATTCCGTTTCTCGACAACGTCTCACGGAATTACCGCGACCACTCTTTCCTTCCCGAGCTTCCCTTCCAGCCGTGTAAACCGAGTTACGCGTTCCACCGGAAACGGGTTTCAGCATTAAAAGGCTAAAAGGGTCGGGTTCTCGTGCCACGAAGGGAGACCATCCCCCTTCTGTTGTACCACGACGGTGGGAGCGGCCTCCTCTCAAGGGTTGACAGAAGTGCTCGGCTACGCCGACGGAATCTTTGCCTTTAATTTGTCGACCGAAAACCGCGGTCGCGTAATTATTCGGAATCACGTCGGAGCGTCTTGCCGCCGGCTTAATTACTCCCGTTATTGGCGGTCGGGAATATTTATTATCCGACAACGGATAATCCCGGGGACGGATTAATTACTACGAATACGTGCGTTGCGGCGGGACGCATGTCCGTCACCCTCTCTCACCTGCAATTACGGATGGTGGCTGCGCGGCAGCGGCCTCGGCCTCCAATGGCAAGGCGGAGAGCAGCTGACGTATTAACTCGACGAGGAGGGGGCAATAAAAGCTATCGGGATATCTTTATTAATCGCGTTACGATGGTGGTGAACTGCGCGGTGCAAACGGGGGCTGTTACCTCCCCCCCTTTTCACCGCGAGGACCCCCGGCGCGCAGTTAACAAGACCAACGCTACGTCGAGTGGAGCCGTCACGCAACAGAGGAAATAAAACGCGGCTGCGTTCCCGCTGACGCGCTCTCTTTTATTTTTCACTCGTAATTTTCACAGGGAAAGATCCACGCGGTGCGTTCGCCAATCAGAGCAGAGGCAGGGCCGTTATCGTGCTCGCGACGGGAAAGCGAGCGGTGTCGAGTTGCCAGGATTCTGTTCTCCCTGTAATCGACGAGGGGTCAAAGCACCCTGGGCTCTGTAATCGTACGCCCACCAGCGAGGGAATAATCCTCGGAGAAAAATCCGAAACATCGGCCGCGGATTCGTTTATAAATTCTATCGTAATCCAGCATCGAGAATCGAGCGTCGGGTTCAACTGCGCGGCGACGTTCGGCACTGAACCCCTCGATTCGATATCGAAATTTCAAGATCGATTTAATCTCCGCACTGTAAATAGCCCAAGATTTTCGAATGACAATCACGGAACAAAATCCTGCCCCGTCCAACCGGCGATCTTTCTTACTGCCGACCCAATCTACCGGGCCGAATGTAATCGTGTATCGGTACAACCAATTTGTTCGCCAAATTAATTTCTAACGACGCTGACCAGCCGAGGCAAATATAGGCTCAACGGTTCCGGGGAAAACGCGACTGTAATATCTGTTTCATTTTCGATTATACGTCGAAACGAGCTGGCAGCCGCCCACGACCTCTCCGCGAAATAGTTCGTTGCGTTTCAATATTCAGCCGGAAGCCGGTGCACGTCTATGGCCCCGAAAACCGATTTCGCTGGCCGACATAAATACAATCGACCGATATCGTGAAATTGCTCAACGGCTTCGCCAGCCAATCCCCGAGCGGAGCGAAGACGTTGCTGCGCTTGCATAAGAGATTGATTCGAAGGAATTTCAACCCTTGCAAAAAAAAAAGAAAAGCAAGGTAAAGAGAACCAGTAATGGAAAGATCTCGAGTTGCCGTTAACCAAGATCAGCAGACATTTTGTCACGGAATCCCTGCCGCGGTCGAACGCTCTCGCGACCTAGCGGGAAAGAAGTGGATGTAGGTGTCGGCGGGACGCGAGAATCTCGGTTAGGGTGCGAGCACGTTCCTCGGCGGGTTGCAGCCGTATGCCAGGCATGTACCGCGGCTTTCAACCTTGTTACGGTTATGTAACAACACCTCTTCCGCACGGAAACGAGTCGACTCGAGTCTGAAAGAACGGAGAGAGCTGGACAGGGGGTGGCGGTAAAAAGCGCGGAACTTTTCAAGTATCGTCCAATCATTAAAGTTCCGGTGTGTGCGCTGCTCGGCGTGGCTAGAGAAGCGGGACAACGGGAGCGTCCGCGCCAAAGAATCCGCGGCGAAATTGTGCGAGACTCTTTGACCAGAGTTACCGTATATACTTCCTCCTCCCCTTCTTTATCCATTCATTCTACGTGAGCAGTTTAGCAACGAGGGAATAAAGCGGGAAAACTTCCAACGCGTTCCAATGCGATTCGACGCAATGAAATTTCAACCCTCCTCCCACCTTCGCCGTCCTTTGCCATCCCTCGCCGTCCCTCTCTGTCCCGCGCTTTCTAGCTTCTTCTCCGGGTCTCTCCTTTCTCACTGTCACGGACAATTGCCGTCAATTGGGAAGGGTAATCGCCCACTCGAATGTATGTCAGCCGTTTATAGAATCAACTCTGAATAGCCTCGGCCCTATTCCCTTGGATTCACCGACGACAGCAAATATCGGGTGCGGTGGGTTCGATAAACGGGCGACAGGCTTCCGCGAATTTCCAGCGAGCCTCGCGGAAAAAGGACAAGACAGAGAAAGCAACTCGCGGACAGTAGCGGACCTAGGGACTCGGGTCCATCGCTTGATCGATTTTTCCATCCTCCGTGCAGTGCCGGACAGTACCTACTGTTTATTCGAGCAAATCTCCAACTATTCCCGTATTTACCGACCTCACCGCGGCGCGTGTGTTTTTGCAGGGAGGTATCTATCGGGGCCGGGCACGCTCCGGACGCCCGACATTTTTACAATCCCGACTCCCGGAGAGCGGTCGAGGGAGAGGCCTCAACCCTGCCGGAGGATCCGCGACTAATACACTTAACCCTTTTCCTTATCCTTTTCCAGCTTTTCGCGTCAAGGCAGCTACTTAAAAAAAAAAGCTCGCCAACGAGCAAGAAACTCGCTGCCTGTAAAGAAACCCTCGAGTGTCCCGTTTTAGACGGAGGTGTTGCTCTCGCTCCCTCTCTTTCTCCAGTCGACATCCCCATTTACGTAGCCCCGGCTGGAGCGGCGTCAAAGTGGAATCGGGGTCACGAACCGCGCGAAAATTACACGGACAAAAGGCAGAGGTGCTAAGTACGAGTCGTTAAGAGCGTATCTGAAACCGCGCGTGCATTCGCGGCTGCCAGGAGCCGGTAACGCGGCGCAACCGGGCCGAGATAAATCCGTCGAGGGCGTTTAAGCCTGGCGGAATAGCGACTTGATGAAATTAGGAATGAAAACAACGGAAAAACGGGCGGGAAAGCGGCGGCGAGAAGAGTGTCCCTTTGACGCTGGCAGAAGCCATTAGCGGGACGCGTCCATACACCGTTACGCTCAACACTAACGCGTTTATCGACTTATTAAATTATCCGCCGCGCCGGTCTCGCTCGCGAACAGACGCGCCGCCGATTTTTCGCACGCGGCACCTACGATCAACTAACTTTCCAGTCCACGCAGCCTTTCCACCCTTGGCGCATCTATTGCTCTCCTTTTTCTCTATTAAGGTCCATTCGGGGAGTACGCGTGATGAAATTATACGCGACCGGAGGGGGTGGCAGAGTCGAATTCGCGTGCAAAGGAAAAGAGGAATGGCGCGAGGCTGGCAGGGTTGGCGAAAAAGCTCGGGCGGCCGCATTCCTTTTTTGGATTCAAGAAAGATTCGAATTAAAATGCTGCCGGCGGCGCGCACGTGGCGACGAATGCTAATGAGCTGGAGCGCGCTGCGGGCCTACTAAATATTAATTACGAAATTAATAATAGCGCGCGGCTGGGACGAGACGATGCTCCTGGGACGGCTTTCCTTCTCCAGGATTTACGCGGGAAACGTTAAACGCCCTTAACGCGAAACTTATTTTCTCCGCTGCGAGCTAACCGAACAGCTCCTCCCTTGCTCTAAAGAGGAAGGCGAGGCGACATGCCTGTTTAACTTTCGACTTGAATCGCCCTCGACCACCTAATGCGATCTTTAAACTAGGAAGCTGCTGTTAATTGCCGCGATTCCGGCGCCGTTATTGCTCGATTTCATTAACCCGAAATTACTGCTGCTTCGAGCCAGCCGAGCAGCTAGCTTCAGGCATTCCGTTCGTTTCCAGAGCTTTACCGCTGCCACGACGATGCGTCGCGCGCCTTCTTTTCACATTGCGGACACGATTCAATTGCATTAATTATTTATTCGACGTAACAGCAACGATCAACATCGCCGATATGCCGCCCACGTTTACGTAATACCCGCTGCCGACGAATATAAATGTTCTTCCTGCGGGAGGAAGGCAACCGCGCGTTCCGCAAGCCGTGCTGGTCGGAACGGCGGCGTCAATTAAATTTCCAAATGAAATCGAATCGGCCGGACGATTGCAAAGTTTTTCCATCTCCTTCCCGGGGCAGCGTGGCTGGTCGCCCAGTGACTTCCCACAGTCGGAAATTGACCTAGTACCGCGAATGCTATTTGCTTGCGAACACCTTTGCGGGGGAGGCTAAACGGTTCGCGTCAGTGAAACCGTAAACGTGTCTCGGTCATCGGAACAAGCCCGTCGAAGTCGTGAATTCGGCAGTTAAACGCGAGGCAAGAAGATTCGGCGATAGAGGCCCCGTCCACGGCTCTCGGTTGTAGGCTTTCGTGCATCCTTCGGTCGAATGAATGGGAAGAGAGCGAGAGGTGCGAGGAGCGAGACACACGCTCCTTACGACCCTACCGAGCCCCAGGCGTTGTTTATGTTTCCCACGTTTTTTTCGAGTCGATTGTCTCGGCGCTCGAACTTGTTTACTTGGACACCTGCACGAGCTGACCTAGTTCTGGGATTTCGCTGACCACGCGTGTTGTGCGAGTGGAAGAATAAAAATAGGGAAGTGGGTCAGCTCGTCCAGATGGCAAGGTAAACAAGTTGTCGAGACAAGGTCGTTGAAAAAAACTTGTATATGAAACGTAAGGAACCGAGCCTCGCTTGGGGTAATACTTCTTCGTCTCGTGTTAGAATATGCTTCGATCATATGGTCTCCGAAACGCTTTAATCGCGAAATCATGCTTGAGAGAGTGCAGCATAAATTTCTCAGATTTTGTTCATATAAGCTAAACAACCCTATGTCAATATTCGATCATGATTACAATATTAAACACAGTCAACCTCGAAACATTAGCTGCACGTAGAAGAATACCCGACCATTTCTTTATTTTTAATTTAATCAATAACCATATTGACTGTCCCTCTCTTCTTATGCAAATCAATTTCTACGCACCTGAACCCGCATTGAGATCTAGAGCAGGACTACAACCTCTTAAATCCAGATCTACATATGCATCGATTAATCCAATAAATCGAATTATTGCTGACTCTAGTACTCTCTATAATAGTATTGATTTCTTTAATGGATCTGCGCACACCTTTAAAAGACAGTTACGTAGGATTATCGGATAATGTCTGTTGGAATATGTACAACGATAGACTATTCCTAGAGTTAGAGTGTCAGGGACTTTAAGGACCCAGTAACTTATGAGTTTTCCTTTCTTTGGCTACAGGAGACCCAAAAGAGAGGAAAACGGTCTTCTCGACCCCTGCGCTTCTCAGTCCGAGAAAACCCTCTGAACGGTTAACTTGTATCGCGCTAAAGACTATTCTTTCTATTACTTTTAGTTTAAGTTTTATACAGTTCTTATTATCATTATTATACTGACGTTTCGACTGTGTAACTTTTATTTTCTTAAATAAATAAACATTATATTCTAACAATGTCTTATCCGGTGTACCATGTAATTTAGCATGTCTATCTTTTGTTATATTAGGCAAAGTTCTTTCTCCTTGTAAAGATTTATGTAAAGAGGGCTTCGGTCCGTTTATAAATAAAATAAAATAAAAATACGCAGCGTGTATCTCTCTCCTTCCACTTCCCATCCATCCGATCGAACACAGGAAAGCTCTGAAGAAGATAGGCCACAGTGGACGTGGAAGGTGCGATCACTCCGTCAAGTGTGCGTATCTCTATCACCGCGTAGAGGTAAAAATTGCATGGCTCTCTTCTGCGTCGATTACAGTCCAGCGTCGCCGAGCGGAAATTACTTCGTTAGCCCCGACGTTCTTGCTGGCACAGACTATCCGCGTGATAATTGCGCGAAAAATAATTAAAACTGCACAGTCTCGCTATTAGCTGGCTCGCCAGCCAACTGCCGCTTAATAGTACGGTATCGCCGAAACGTAGCGGCCGGGAGATCGATCCGGGACCAGCGGGGTAAGGTAATGCCGGGGATAATGCGAGGGAAGCAAATGACTCGAATTTAGAATACGATGTTAAGCACCCCGACGCGGCGCGGCGCGACACTCCCGTAGCCTCGATTGCGCTCGTTTCGCCCGTATTCAGGGCACGCTGCCGAGGACCAGGCGTTTATCAAATTTTCAGCGATAAGCTATCGTGATCGCCCCTTGAGTGTAACGTATCGGTGCCGATGGAAAATAGCGACGCGGTAATTTTCAGGTGGACCGGGTCAGGCGGAGGGCACCCCCGTCCGGCGGATTTCAAACGAGCGTGCCTGTTTAAAGCACGATTTCGAGAGCCGGCGGATCCCTGAATTCATCAAGGCGGAACATTTCGAAATCAATTAATCTTCGTGCGAAACGGACAGGTTTTTACCGGCGACCCCGCGATAAATCGACTGATGCGAGTACATGCGTGCAGGCGATTAAAAATAATGAAAGGTACACGGCAGCTGAGAACGCTGACCGATGAAACTTTCGCGAGAGAGGACGCGAGCTTGTAGAGCGGATCGTTTACACCCTACTGTACCACCGCTGAATTTCATCCCGCACGTCCATGTGCGCGCGCCAAACAAAGCTGGCCTCCCTTTTCCGCGCTCCAACAAAAAAGACGATAAACGTAAAAATCGTTCGTTACGGCGTTCTATCCGCCGCACTCTATAAATTCAAGTCGCGCCCCATTATCACTCTCGGTTAACGCACCCGGTGAATCGCAAGCTTTTAAAGAGTACAGAATACCCCTGGCCCGCAGCCGATACGAAAGGATCGTGAAATCTGCATCCCGTCGATTCAAGTTTATCGAGGAATCCCACGTAGACGCTGGCCGAGACGCGCTATCGATCCAATCGGTCGCGTCCTTCCCTTTGAATATTAACCATCTCCGACACCCAGAGTGCGTTCCCCGCTTCGCGAATCAGCCCTGAGTAAATGTAGCGAGTTAGCTTCGTCCTCTCGCAACCCCCTCGAATAACTCTTCCGTCCCTTCGCGTGGCCCCGGAACGGTTGACGTTTCCATCCCTGGTCCTCGACTGCAAGAAATCGATCCCCCTTTTCACCCTCGTCGCCGCAGCCTAAAACTCTGTAATTGTTGCTGCGCGAGTCCCTTTTGGACGGGGGGGCGACGCGGAGGGCCGCGGGGCGAGCATCGATCGACGATGCCGCATCGATCTCTCCAATTTAAAAAGGCCCCGGCGGAGAGTGGGAGGTGCGTGACACGGTATGTTACATCGACGGATTTCCCAATGGTCGTGGCGGGCCTATACACGGAGGAACGCAGAGCTTCGGACACCAAGGGTGACACGCACGCACACAGCCCCCGTGGCAGGCGCGCGTACATGCATATTCACACGATGGCAAAGTGCCACACCCTCCAACCTAGGATTTACACACGTACGCAACGCCACAACCACCGCCGCGCGTTGCACCACCGTGCGGTGCGGTGCGGTCTCTGGTCTGGCCGAGGGAGACGTAAACGGATCGAGCGAGAGAAAGAGAGCGGTACACGCGGCAGAGCGAACGAAGACAGCCGGACAAAGGGTGCGACAGAGACATAGGGGACGAAGAGATGGGTATATGCGGCATCGAACGGGGTCGGACAGAGGTGCCACACGTGGAAACTTTGCGGTGGAGTTAAGCTCCGCCGTTTGCTGTTTACCATTTGCCGGGAACATACGAAATTCATCCATCGTGACCGCACGCATCGACGCCGATCGATACCGCGGGCCGACTGCTGCTGCTTCTCCAAACTCCGCGCTCCTCCGTCCACGTCCCAACGAAAATTTCGGATATCCATCGGGATACGGCGCACAGTGGTCTAGTTCGCCAAAAGGCTGGCCAAAATGCAATTCTCAAAGTATAAAACAGCGTTTTGCTACTATGGCACATTTGCTATATACATTGCAATGTAACAAATACTGTTTGAAAAATTAAAATACAGTAATCAGTTATTATTATATACACCTTCAAAGTTGGCTTAATTTCTTGGTCCTTAATGTCTTGATATTTCTATCACTTTTAATGTATCACACAAAGTTTCATCGAAGGAATTCATTTGTGAAATGTTTTACCATTAAAATATGTGTTATAAACATTAAATTTGCATAGCAGCGGTCCAAAATATTTGTACATTTACCCGTGTATTTCCCTTCCCAATGTATCGTACATCTTAGTCCTCCCTTAATAAAGAACGAGGAAAAAAGTAATGTTATACGCTTTTATACGCGAAGAGAAGAAATTCTTCGTTTCAAGTACACTGCCTAGAAGGATATGCAACTGAAAAATTTTGCTATAATTTGCTATCCTATAAGATATTTACATTTAAAGTGCTTAAGAGCGTATTCTACAGTTATAGACAATTTTTTGCATTCTCCGGAATTTTTTTATGACGAAACTATGAAACTTCTTCCATTGACGTTTTTTTACACGTATTTGGTCATTTTTCAACAATACTTACAAATTTTTACAATGAGAAATAATCAAAATTGGTGGCAGTACAGAGCCTCGTACGCAAAATGAAGTCAAGATTATTATTTTTTCTACTTTTCTTTACGCTGGAAATGTTAACAAAAATTTCGACAATTGGTATTTCAACTTCAAAATACCACTTTTTCAAATTGTCAATGTTTAATGAAAACAATTTTTTTAAGCTAAAAATATGCCATTTATCGCCTATTGAACGAATAAATAATTAAACGGTCCATTGATTTTCGCAACATTAACACGTTTTACGAAAAAAATACGCAAAAGACAATATTTATGCAAGCGGTACTACATCCTCCATTATAAATTTTATACTTTCGATGACACATTTGCTATCAACGACCACGAAAACTCTAAAGTACTAGGTGTCTGTTAAATTTGATATTTTTGCAGCTCCTCGACCACCATTTGTTTTCTTTTTGCAATTTTGACTTCCGATTCTGAATCAGCTACCTCGAAAACCCTTGTATACCAATTTTTGTACAAATCGGAAGATGCCTTCATATTTTGGCCAGCTTTTTAGCGAATTGAACCACTGTGCGGCGCGGCTCCACGCCTGCGGTAGCTACGCCAACTACCGATCGGAGTTTCGAGGTGTGTCGCGTCCCGAGTATTCCCACTGTTTTTTTATTTTTATTAATACCCGGATATCGGCGCGAGTATCGAGCCAACACCTTTCCCAGAGGCTCGAGAACTCGTGGCCAAGTCGAGCGTGCTGCTTTCTTTTGTCGCTGTTTTCCACCTCTCTTCCATTCGTTTTGGTGCACCATCGGAGGCTGCCGATGGAAATCGATGGGCGGTGAGAGGGCGTCGTTGGAATTCGATTTCCCATACGAAACGAGGGATACGGAACTGGAAGCTCGGGATTTCGGTTGTATCCGTCCTTCCCGTATTTGCGTACGAGGGCAATCTCCCCGGCTGAGAAGTCGAAATTCATTGGAGGCAGGGCACGTGACCGCGAAATACTCGCCCGCGGATCGGTCCGCGTGTATTTCGAGGTCGGCGATCCCTTTCCGGAATTCGGAACTCGATCCCTCCCCCCGGAGTGCCGCGAGATATTCGCTCTTGATCAGGCGAGATTGCGCCAAAGAAAAGAGAAGAGAGAGAGAGAGGCCGAGCGAAGGATCAATGGCCGAAGGAGAACGAAATGAGATACGCGAAAGTTTGTCGAATGCAGCTGCAGCTGCACAACTTCGGATCACGATCCTGCCAGGGCAGCTGCGCGTGCTTCCTTCTACCCCCCGTCGACGACGACGTTCCAGTCTTCTCACGGGCGAACCCCTCGGCACCCTCTTCCACCGCCTTCCCACCCACCACTCTTTTTCGACTCGGTTGACCCAATTCTCTAACTTCTGCAGTTTCGAGAACGCCGGGCGTAAAAATCATCCGTGTTTGGGGCTCTTATTTCACCTCTAACAGCATCTAGCAGCATCTAAGTAGCGGCATCTAGTCGCTCCCGCTCCGCGCGTACGCGGACCATGGTCGAGGCAATCCCGACTTTTTAATCCGCTCCCGCACTTGGCCCGAAAATTCGTGCCCCAGGCAGAATCGTCGCTGGAAATATATTCGCTTTCGTTGTACGCAGTGAAAACTCTCGCGGCCCGACTAATTTCCGGGCCGTACATTTTCCGGGGAAATCAATCGTTGAATCCCCGGCAGCAGCCAATTATCGTTCCGCGACCAATTTCGACGGCTCTCGATCAAACGGATTCACGCTTCAACTTTTTGCATGCGACATTCGATCGATCGGTTCGCGTCAAAACGCCAGTCAAAATAATGTTTTTGCCTTCGCTGTCGCAACCCCCGGTCGCGAATGACTCACGGCAACGGAAAGAAATCCAAAACCACTGACACGGTATTCGGTTAATTATCATTATGGCTCGGTGCTGCGAGCATTGTGTGGCAACGGGGCGCCCCTATTCCCCACGCGATCCGTCTATTTCTTAATCGAGGTATAATTATCGTGCAGTTGTAACAGTATCGCTCGGCAATTTCGTAACTACCCGCTCCTCTAATTTAATCATTAATCGAGAGCCGCGATATGTGTTTTGTTTCCCCGCCCGAAACGTGCACCTACATCGATCGAAGCGAACGAGCGTGGAAGGAAGAAAGAGAGGGAGAGAGGCAATGGGCAGCTAATGCCCCGCGATATTCGAGCGCTAATCAACGAAACGAAGACACGATTGAACGGTAACTGAAAACGATCGCGAGTCGCAAAGGGACGCGGCGGTACAAGGAAGCGGGGCTCGCTGTCGTCGAAATTGTTTTTCGCAGCGCAATTATCAACGGGCGCGGAGCACCGTCGAAACACAACGGCCGAGCTCCGGTGGTGCCCGGTAATTAGCTCGCTCTGTAATTGAATTATTAATCGAACTGCGATACGTGCCCGGTCTGGCTGGAAGCCGAAGCTCCGCGACCACCGCCGAATAGGTATGTATGTACAATTGTGCTGGCATCGACAGAGCAAAAAACCATTGACGCGAGGATAACTCAGCCGTATAAAGCTTGGCACACTTCGTTACGCCTAGCTGATTCTCGCGTGCGTGGATATACGTACACCGTTTGAACCGTTGCCGTCCGGGGCGGTCGATATAATGAAAAGACATGTTCGCCGGCGCAATAACAATTCGTTCAAATAGAGTTAATTAAACACTAATTTACGCATAGCTGCCAGCGGGATTCTTCAAGTAATTTTTCACGGTGAAAAACCGCCACCCGCCGCCGGGCCGCGTATGGAAACGAGAGGAGCCCGGAGGAACGAGCGGGGAGAGCGATAGCGAGAGAGGGTGGCGCGACGGCAAGCGGGAAAATACAGGGAAACGGGGAGAGCACCGAACAAAAAAGGGCGAAAGAAAAGGCGACGGGGGTTACTGAGAACGCACGGCTCGCGCGTTCATTTTGAAAAGTAGGTGGAATAAGTCAGCGATGCGAACACGGTTGAAAAAGAGACGGAGGGGGAGTAGAACAGGGAAGGGTCCGTTCTATCGTCGAAAGAGGATCTTTCGTTCTTGGAATTGAAGAATCGAGCTGGTTGCAACCGCCGGGTATGAAAAATTGTTCCACGCAGCTTGTCGATTGATGCAACGACCGACGGCACAGTTCCGTTGCTCTGGATTGTCACGGATCTTCAACAATTTCATCTGCACGCTTGTTTTTTTTATTTGCAGGGAACAGTCTCTATTATGTACACAAACGGAAGCCCGATACATCAAGGGATATGGTGGCGTGCGGTGGCGAGCGTGATTTTCAAATGGGGAGAAGGAGAGAAAGGAAGAGAAACGGAAAAACGGCAAACGCAGAGGCGAACGGGATAACTGAAAACTGATCGGTGACAGGGCGGAGCGTTTAAACGAATATAAGGTGTCCGCGAAACAAGCTCTCCCGTCCGAATGGCCCGTTGGACTGTTTCGAGGGAAGCCAGACGCGTCGCATCGAGCGGAAACCGCATAATACCGGCATAATAGCAACGGCACAGAGAGATTCAATCAAGAAACGACCGCCGCGGTTTAATTCTCACGCTCCCGATCCGATCCCCCGTGCGTCGGGTCGCGGCTCGTGCGCCGAGAGCAGAAAAACCATCCGATTAAGGTGCAAATAACAATGCTCGCGCAAGTGGCGGGCGAAAAACACGATGTCTCGGGGAGCGCGCGACACGCGAGCGAGCGAATCGGTGAGCTAGGAGAGGTCGAGCTTTCCACGCACGCGACCCTTTCCATACCGTATGCAGTATGCAACCGATAACCCAGGGAGGAATATGATTCAGGTGCACCGAGCGGAGCACACGGAAGCGGCAAAATTAAAAATTAAAAATTTACACGCGAGTTTCGGCCAGCGGGAAAACAGCTGCTTGCGCAGTGGTTTCGTTCGCCGGCACGAGAACCGGATGGCAGTAATACTGTCAAACGTTAAACGCGGCAAGACGCGCGACGGAGCGGCGAGCGAAGCTTGGGAAAAGGAGGGAAAGCTCCGCGAGAGCGGGTCTGGCTCGCGGGTGTCGTAATGGAGAAAAATCGGCGACCCAGCAGGGGGCTGGGTCTCCGTAAATAACGGGGGACAACGGGGGATAAGCTGAATTTGTAGCGGCGAGAGGTAGGTAGGTACATAGGCGAGCGAGGCTGTGGGTCGGTTTCGAGCGGACAATTCTCGTGCCGCTGCACATCGCGAGCGCTGAGACGTAAAACGGTGAACCGCGAGGAAAATGGCAGCGAGCTGGCTAACAGATGGAGCAAACGTTGGTATTTGCGTGTTTCCGGCGGGAAGGCCGCATCGATCCCTCGCGACTTGCCAGCCACCGAGATCGAACAGCCAGCACCGAACTTTCGGCTGCCGGCTGTATACGTCTGTGACCGAGGAATGCTAACACCAGTCGTTTCACAGTTTTCCCACCGTTTCCACGGTACGCGGAGAGACGCGCAAGAAACTCCTTGTATCGAAATCCCATAGAATGCCGGACTCGGATAAAGTTAGTTCGGGGGTGGGGATCAGGGAGCTGGTCCAATTAACTCGCCAAGTCCTACTCGGCCTAAGTACGCCCGGCACGCTTTTATTCGACCCCGTTTAAACGTTATCTCCGGACCGGCTGAAAAATTGTCTAATTAGAGCGAAACTAACGTGGCTCCTGCTCTGACCACCGTGCCGCGCGTTTATACCACTCGCGTTAGTATCATTTTTTAAAGTGGTCGCGAGTTGGTCGCGAGCCGTTACGTGCACGGTCAGATAAGGTGGTTTATTTTAATTAATGAACGGCGAGAGTGGACGAATCCTGGGTGAGTGACGTCATCGACCTACTGCCCGCGAGGGCATCGAGCCCCCACGACCCACGAGGCAATAGCTCGCAAGTGGCAGCGTATCGGTGTACGGGCTGTGCATCGTTGCACGCTGCTTTCATTCCGACGACCCTCTTCTTAGAGGGCTTTAGCCCGGGTTAATTCCCCGGGCTCAGGAACCTCGGTTGATTCGGAATGCATGCGTCACCTACCCGGAAAGCGCGCTATTATATTCCGCCGGAATAAAAAGAGCGAATCCATGGCAGCGTCGCGGCGGTCCTATGAAAGTTTGATGGTCGGAGAATATATACGAGTGTTTCGAGGCATTAAATTCCTCGAACGGCCGAGCCACCGCGAGATTATTTTTATCCCTTCGCGGAACGTCCAGACGGAATACGGCGCGCTCGTACGAACAGAGGTTAATTAACTTTCATTATGTCATTGAAAATCGGCCACCCTCCAGCGACCCACCTCCGCGAGGCTTTCGCGGAATTGCCTCGGGGCCGTCCCGATTATCTTGCCTCGCTGCACCCCTCACTGTCCACCAATCGCGCTAAAGGACCTGTGCGCGCGTAAGAATTATTCGGCACACGAATTCCGCGCGATTCTTCTGCGAATTTCCCTCGCGCGCCGCTCTGCCAGCCTCCCTCCCCTGTAAGTCGATATTTGTAAACTCGAGTGCACCTAGAATATAAAATCTCGGGAATACGAGCGCGACTCGGAATCACTTTTACCCGCGAATTCAGGTAACGTACTTCGAAACGTAATATATGTTTATACGGCATACAGACTCCCACTTTGCGTGCGTGTGCGCATGACGTGGATAAGCAAGTGGATGGAGGCGTCGATTGTTCCTTTTTCGGGGGCACCCGCCTGCGGAATTCGCGTCACTCGGCGGTGCTCTCCTTCGACTTTAGACCCCCCCCCCCCCTGTCGATAGACGGCTTCGATTTTCCCCGAAAACTCGCGGAGGAAACGCCAAGTCGAGGGAAGCAGTTGTCTATCGCAACTGAAGGAGGGATGGTTGGTCAGTGAATTTGGAGGAAATTTCCAGACATCACGTGGGTGCCGCGTTTGGGAGAGAAGAAGCCGGGAATGTGGGCCTTCTACCGGCAGCCGTGAAATTTCAGCGCACGGTTGTCGATCAAAGATCCCGCTGAACGGTTTTGCAACAACGTCGCGCGACCGTTCAACGAGCCTCGTTGTATTTGAAAAGCGCATACAGGCGAACGGGGTCGAACGAGCTCCGGGCGTGATGCAAGCCGAGCGAAATCCAATCGACGCTGACAACGTCGAAGTCAAATATTTAAACGGAGATCCGCGTGGGTCGAGTCCCTGCCTCCCTAAAAACGCCATTAATCCCTGTTTAACTTCGATTAATTCGCGGAACGGTGTATTTCACTTTTTCGATCTGATTGGTGGCGCGAGTCGCGTGGCCGCGTGGGAACGGAGGAAGAGCTGCGTGTCTTGTGGGTGTGAAAAGAAATTTCCCGGGCAAGTATTAACGAGCGTTCGACGATCGACCCGGATTATTGCGCGGGTCGATAAAATTAGAGCGGAGAGAAGATTGGAAACAGAGAAGAACCGGCTGCGCCGCAGTTAGCGATGTAAAATTCAAATTACACCGTGTCCGGGTCGTTAATGGTGATTTAAAGACAGTGTATAAACTGTAACCGAAGGACGGGGCGCTGTTGGCCCTACTTCGTGCTAGTACTCGACCCTTACCAAATATTTACACCGACCCTAACACGGCTGACGTCGTGAACTAATACCTTAGCCTGTAATTAGCACAGGCCGCGCTTCGGAGACTGATAATTATGCACCGAGGCAATGCAACGACGTCGCTCGTGTGCGCGCGCCAGCGGAGCCCTCGAGTGTGTAGCAGTCATTAACGGTACATCGCCATCGAGTTGTTGCTAAAGTATCGCCCCGAGTCCGCTACTCTTTAAGATGGAAGGAAAAAGAGCGGCAGGGAGGAAAGATACGTCTTCCCGGCGACAGACGCGAATGCCTTTCGTTGAAAAAAGCCGCCGCGCCGCGTAAAGGGATGAAAACCCGCGGCCGCGGGAAAATGAAAGAGACGCTTCCCAAAGAAGATCACCGCCGCAATTTCAAACGATAACAAAGCCCTCTGCAACGACTCCTCGCCCGACTGGCGGCTTTTTTTTTTATATCTGTATGCACCGTCGAAGCCCACCGACGCGAATTGCTCGAGTGCGCTCGACGCGAGCGATAAATCTCCTTGAAAATATTGCCGAACGTCAATCTCTGCTTGCCAAAACTCGGTCAGAGAATAAAACTGTGAAGGGGGGGTGCCGGGGAGAAAGGGGACAGGCAACTAGACGAATATATCGCGCGTATTGAACGAGGGGGAAAAAATGGACTCACCGAGGAGATTCGCGAATTTGTTCCGATTACGAAAAACGATCGTGCCGGGACGCGTTTTCCCCGGGATTTTTATCTCCATTAGCGCGCGCGTCCGATCCGCCGTTACCGTTTTTTTCACAAACAAACGGACGGCGATCACGCGCGGCCTTAAAGAGCCGAGAAATCGAAATAACCCGGAGGGCGTGATTTCTACTAGGTGTTCCCCTGGCAAAAAAGGACAAGCAGAAGGAAAAGAAGGGAAAAAAAATGATCCTCGGCAAACAAGAGCGCGGGGAAACTAGTTCGATTCCGAATCGAAAACTCGTCCCCGAGGGGCTTCCCTGGGACAATACGAAAGTTTCCTCGGCGAGGGGGGTGGCGCGGGGCAGCCAGGAAGAGAAAATTCGGGGACGATTTGGCACCGATGCTGGCCTGGTTTCGTTCGATTTTCGATTGCCCTCGTCGCCGATGGGCAAAGCGCGCCGCGAAAGAAAGACAAAGGGAGCCCAACTTGCACTTTTTCTCGCGACGCGTCCAAACGGATCACCAACCAATAAGTCAGTAGAACGGTTACCGCTTCCACGTACAGTTCAGGATGGTCCGCAAAGTGAAACTTACGTCCCGGCTCTGCCCACAGATCCAACGATTCCCGTCGACAGAAAAGAGCTTGCGAGGAAATAAAAAATATATCAAAAAAAAAAATTTATGTTAAACGATTTTATTAAAAATGTAGTAAAAACTGAATTAAAATGCACTAAAAACTAAAAAATGATTGTTTTCTTGTACTTCAATTTTGAAGGTGTTTGATCACTTTAAATAAAATCGTGGGGCACGATATCTCAAAACTGGATATGAATCTACTTCTCTAGTTTTAGGCATGCAGAAAATAAAACTTTTTGGTTTCTTGTTCTAGGTCAAACGGTATAGCCGTGAGATTGAACACCGGAAAAACGTCGCTCTTCAAGATCTTGCGTATCACGGCTCTACCGCCGCCTTTTTGTAGGGAAAAAAATACGATTTTTTCCGGCGAGAGTTGTACAATAACAGGCTTCATATTAAATTTTCTGCTTATTTCATTATCTTCCTAAAAAAAAATCCGAAAATGACTGCAATTTTGCTCCGTCCAAGATGGCCTAACCCCTTAAATCGATCAACCACCATTTTAACATTATTATTTTATGTTTGGATTATGCTTGGTTGTTTGGACCAATTCTAAAAAAGTTATGCGATTTTAAACTGTATCCGAATATTAATGCGAGTCACTGTATGTACAAACATACAAACAAACAGAGGATCGAAGGTAAATTAAATCGTTTAGAAACGGGGAATTTCGTGCGGCGTTCATCTAGCCGAGAGAACATTAGAGTACGGCGAATCGCTGCAATGTCGCCTAGCGCTACGAACGGATAAGGTGACCAACGAAATTTGTAAAAGTTGCATCGTAAATAACATTCGAAACCCGCGCTCCGTCGATGCTGACAACTACTCCCGGTTGACCCAAATACGTTCACCGTTTGACGAACCATAAACCGGCTGGCGCGTTTATTGTCGTGCGTTTGCGATCAAATTCCGTGCGGAGCGTTGGCTTTATTTCGCGTGCACGCCGTGGCGAGTTTCGGCAGTGTTCGACGAGACCCGCGGTAGATCTGCTGGAAATTATACGCCCGATGGGATCGAGTTTTTCCCGGCAAATTCAGCGGCCAGGACTCGCGGTAAAGGAACAACGAACGTATGTACGCGCCGGGAATAATTTTGAATTTTCCAACACTCACCAAGGTATACGTCCAGGTTAACGAATAAAAGCTCTAAAAGTCAAACGCTGAAAAACACGAACGCTGTGCCCTTAGGCCAAAATGGAGGGTGTGTTTTTTTTTTTTCAAAGGGTTTCCACAGCGCCGAATAATTATGGGCTGTACATGGACGGCGGTGGTTGTAGTACGCCGCCTGTCTTCTAAACGCATTGTACGCCGTAAATCAAACTATACTCCGTCGGAGAGCCAATAACATTTTGGTCCTTTGTGCTCGGGAACCAGCAAGCCGTGATCACTGCCAGAGTCCGGCGAATTCGTCGACAATTATTTGGGGAAAAATGAGAGCAACTGGGGCAGTAATAATAATTCAGAGCGGCCCAAACGCGCAATTAAATCGTGTTCCGTGACCGAATAATCCGACGATCGTGTTCGTGCTGTTTTCCCGTGTCCGGCGAATGGAACGAACATCTTTCCTCCGACAAAGGGGCGGGACGATCCAGCGATTGATATGTTTTTTTTTCAGCGATCGTGACGAAACGTCGCGAGATATCCAAGCTTTTCTACGGCGAGCAGCAATCAGAGGGGTTGCGAGCGATCGCGAAACTCTCGATGCGTGACGCGGATCCACCAACAGTAGTAATTAAGCGGCTAACGACACTCGTCGGATTGACCTCTCGTTACCTCTCGCTGCCATCGGTTTTTATTAAAGCGACCGCATTTAAAGTGCTCTCGTCTCTCCTTCCCCTCTCAGAGACAGATGAACCCTTTCAACGGCCACTCGGCGTGGCCCAAAGGGCGAGCACGCAACAAGAAGAGGAGGAAGAAGGAAGAAGGAGCAGGGCGAAAAGAGGGAAAGAAGAAACGGACCGTCGTAGAAGCCAAGGAGTGAAAAAGAGGCTGAGAAGGGGGGAAAAGGGAGGAGAAGAAAGAAGGGACCGGAGGGGGTGGTCGTAAGTGGCGCACGTGCCCAGACAGCCCGGCGCAGATGCGACACATCCTTAAAGCGTTAAGTACACGCCACTATTTTCAGGGGGATTAAAGTCGGAAACGAAGGGGAATCGCGGGAGAAGAGAATGGAATATGTGGACGCGAGGGCGGCGAAGAGAGAGAGAGAAGCTGAGGATTTTGCGGCGGCAACCTGGCTCCTGGAGGATACCTGGCAAGCTCTTGTTGCACGCTATATTTTTATTAGCGCGTCCAGCTCGCCGGCCGAATGGACTTTTACCCAACAGCCGGAGTCGCTAATTTCCCAAATAACCGAGAGCATAACTGGAAAAGGCTGCTTCAGAATTCCAAAGCAACTTTTAAACGCGAGCCTAGCGAACGGCCGGCGGAAAAAAATCCTGGCTAGCTTCCCTAACTGCCTGGCCTTTCCTCTGCGCGAAGTATGCGCTGCCGTTTCGCGTTTGATTTCGCCTGATTACATTCACAAGCAGAGATGCGTTTCAACTTCCGCCAGCAGATTAACCCTTTCGCCAGACAAGTCGCTCGGATGCCCCTTTCAAAAACGGGCGCGGAGGAAGCGGCGGCCAGTAGACGTCTGTATCTGTCCGTAAAATCTCCACGCTCTTTGTTGGGCCGATAGAAAGAGCTATCGGCGCTCGCGTGGATTTCCCGAGCCAAAGCGATTGAGAAGGGATCGGCAAAGGTTCGGGCCAAGCGCAAACTATTCGAGCACGTTTCGCATACGTAGCGGCGATAATTCGAGCCGATGCGCGAGTACCCTTCGAAAACTATGCTCCGTTTCCAATTAAGGAGTCATTGTTCCCCGCGGAACGTTCACCGATAGCTGCGTTTGCGGCTGCGTTCCTGAGGAGCAACGTGCGTGGAGAACGATAGCGGGCTCCTCCACTTATCCCACAGTCATACAATTTGCATGATGAGACAGTAAAGCCGGATTGGGCTGACTCGCCCTGAGAACGGACCCCCTTTCTCTCCCACCCTCCTTCATTGCCCCATCCCTCTCTCTCTCTCTCGTCGTTTAGCCGTTTCGTACTCGTGCATTCGTTATCTCTCTCCGGGCGCATAGCTTTTCCATAATCTCTGCCAACTATGCTGCCTCCCGGAAGAGATAGAGACAGATATATGCGCCCGCGGAACGACGAGAAAGTCGTAAGGGGGGCGAGGTTCCACGGGAGAGCGACAAAATTCTATCGACGCTCGATGCATCGACGCCCGCCTACGAGCGCCAGTATTTGGCTCGGGGGGTGGACTGGGATGTATTGGAAATCGAGCAAGGCAAGAAGGAGGGGTGCTCGACGACACGGGGCTAAGTCGACGCGAACGACCTTTCTTCCCCCGATAATTACAGTACCGCCTTAATTATGCGGCGCTTAAAAAATCAACAACGAAAATCGGAGAGCTCTCGATCGCCTCGAGCCCGCGCGGCATCGCACTCGCGAAACTTTGTTCCAACGCTTCTTTGAAACGTAACTGAAAAATTCAACGCGACAAAACGTAGGGTAAACCAACCAGTGAATGATCGAATTGTTGAATCTGTGGACCTTTGAGATTAATACTTGAATACATTTATGTATAACAGCGAAACAACTGTTGAAATTCCTTTTAAATTGATGTTTCTTGAAATTTCAATAAAGATAATTACTTATTCTTATCGTAATCAAAAAGGAATAGTTTTCTAAGTAACGTGTTTCGTAGTTTTGAAAAAAATGGAATTGGTCGGAGTAGCAAAAAAATAATAAAGGTAGTTTTTTAAACTTTTTTTTTGTGAGGCTGTAATGAAAATTCAAAAAACCCGTTTGTGAATTAAGCGTTTATAGCTCAGAGTAACGTTAACCGATTTTGATGCAATTTTAGGCACGTATATCGACAAGGTACTTCAACCTACAAACGGGTTTTTTGAATTTTCATTACAGGCTTACAAAAGAAAGTTTAAAAAACGAACTTTATTATTTTTTTTTTACTATTCTAACCAATTGCATTTGTTTTCAAAACGACGAACACGTCACTTAACTAGGAAACTAATCCTTCTAGCTTCTAAAGAAAAACTCATGTCGTTTGGACCAAATCTAAAAAAATTATGTGATTTTAAAAAGCGTCCAAATCAATTTCTCACCTGCCAATATTTGACCAGTCGGTCATTTACTGGCAGAACGCTTCTGTTTTCAATACCAAAGAATGACCGACAGAAAGTTTAAAACAAAGAATATTTATAATTATTTTTACTGTACATAAAACTAATTTTACTAATTAATGAGATTTTCTTTTCATTGTCATTTAGTTTATAAATAAAAACAATAAATATTATTAGCACAATACATAGTTTTCGAGATTATGTATTTACTGCTTTCGTGCTAAAAATTTGGCGATTCGTGAAACACTGGCTACAGGATAAATTTTAGAAATACTTTTAATAAGAATTGTACTTATCAATGTTTGCTTAATACGCGTAACTAAAAATGTGGGATATTAAAAGTGCAACTACACTCCATTTATAAAAATACAACAATTTTTAAACTAATAATTCACATTTCTTTGCCTAACGGTCATTCACTGGTACGCGGTCAATTACTGGTTGGTTTACCCTACTCCGACCTGCCTTCACCCCCTGGTCCTCCTCTGAACGAAACGCCAGACGAAGCCCGATCTCTGAAAATGCAGGCATGCGTTCCGACCAAAAGCAACAGCACCAGCAGCAAAAAGGGGTGGAGAATGCAAGAGCCGAGGGAGTACAAATGGATGGCTGCTTAACGCGATTTCGCGTGTAAAGGTCAGCGCATGAAAGAGCCTTGCAACGGAAGGGCCGACGCGTAACCGAAATAATGTACCGAGCGATCCACGGGCCCAGCTAGAGAGGGCCGTGGAATTAAACCCCCGAAATAATCGTGGAACCCGAAAGAAACTAGCGCGAGGCTCGTGGGCACGGGGATCAGCGTGGAGAGCTACCGCGGCAGATTAAATTAAGTGGATTACTAAACGGAAAGGGAGATATGCGAAAGTACGGGACGACGACGAAATTCTATCGATTCCTCGACGCGCTGCCAGCAGATATACACGCTTCATCCAGCATGGGGGAAGGATATTGGAAATGGCAATCGAGCATCGTGGGACGCGGTACGAACTGCCACCGCCGCGTCACCACCACCACCAGCTTTGTTCCTACCACCTACCACCGTATTACTCTCGGTGGTTCTGAGCCTCCAAGTCACGCCGGAACAGACAGAGAACGACGACACCTCGAAATGCCATCGGCCGCCCGGGCTTTGTTCCGCTCCTGCGTGCTTTCCTGCTGCCTTGGCATGCAGGTAGCCGATGGCCGACCGCCATCCCTCGAGGCAACGGAACAGATGGGCGCCAGCCTGTTTCAATAATAGAAACTATCGCTGTTATTCGTCGGCACCATTTTACTTTAGCACGAGTTATGACGGGGCAGGTGAACCGACCGACCTGCGCTCCATGTTTCCACCGTTGCGCTGGCAATTCTGACTGACAAATCCTCAGCGGCCCAGAGACCGCACGGAACTTCACAGGCCCAGGAAAGGTGTTCGTCAGCGTGTGACGAGTCCGAGAGTGATTTCGCTTTTTTAATGCGCCACGCTCCGCGTGCCTCGGGGGACGCATCGGCAATCGACGCACGGAAGCGGGGGACAAATGAAACGCGCGCGTTCGATGGACGAGACATTATATTGCCAATAGGGGAAGGGGATGGAAAAAAGGAGAGAAACAACGGAATAACGAGGTTCCATTGATGCCCGATTACGCCGGCAAAGATAGGTACACCTGATAAATTGGCTACAACATGGAGCACCATGGGAATTGAGAGTGCACGACACGGTTTCCCGCTCCCCCGGCTCCAAGTCACGGTGCAGCGAACAAAGAGGAAGGGAGACACGAGGGTGGGTGGTGTCGATGACGGTGACCCCCAAAATGCCAGAGTCGTCCTCGACGTTGGCATCATCGTCGTCGCGCGTGCATAACTTCGTGCTCTCTTGGCTGTGCCAGCAGCCGGCAAGGTATTGATCGGCTGAACCCGCGAGGACCACATGGCGATTCCAACTTCGTGCGACTTCGTGCGAAACCGGCATCCCTCGCGCCTAACATGGCGCCCGTAGGCGGTCACGTGGTCGCCACCCCTGTCACCCACACGACTACCACTAACGCAGCAGGCGCACTCGACCACCACAAGGGATATATGATGCAGCCACCGATTCCTCTCTCTTCCTCCCTTCTTCTTGCCCCTTCCCTCCCGTTCCCTCCGACCAACCTCCGCCGCCTCTCTCCTTCCCTCTATCTCATCGGCCGTGTCCTCTTCAGGGACGGCTTAAATATTTGCACGGCCGGGTTCAATGATATTACAGGAAAATCCTCTGACCGTGTCGCGATAACGAGAGAAATGACCGTACATATTGTTGTTCACACCCTCCCGCGTTAGGAAGGTTACTCTTCCTCGGTTCCGACGCCGCGAAATTCTCGCTAGACCTAATTCTACGATTTTTCACGGACGTTTCAAGGCGACTTCGAGATAGACGAGCACCGGTGGTGCTCGAGACACATGGCTCGTCTCTCCTCTCCAAAATGATCCGTGCTCTAGGTACCTACATATAGGTACATATATCCGGCTGCAGCCAATCTTCCGTCTCCGCGTTCACGACTCGCTTTCCTCTGAAACCACCGCTCGTTCGCCGTTTTTTTTTTTTTTTCTCCACGAACCACTCTGCTCGTATCTCCTTACGATTTTGCGGCAACGCGCGTGCAGGGGCTGGATGCTCGATTGTACAGCTGTTTAACGTGTTCGCTAACTCTTCGAAGAAAGAACGAGCCAACTTTTAACCAATCCCCCCCCCCCCCCCCAAACTTTGGCCTGATTAACAAAAAAGTAACAGAAGCCCGTGCTCCTCGCTCGTATAACTTGATCCGTGGATCGAACGAGTACCTCCGTTGCTCCTCTGCTCGGTAACAAACTACGTCATGTAAATAAACACACACAGAAAGTACGCGTAAATACACGAGCATCCCTTGCGCCGCACCCTTCCACTCTATTCCAATCACGAACGACGCGGTCGTAGTAAGCATTACGTTAAATTGCGCTTTCGAACGGGATGAACTAATTCGATATCTGGATTCGCCCCTGCAAATCTTTCCCTCGCACCACCGCCGCGCCGCTTGCTCTCTTTTTTTTCTTCCGCCAGCCCCAGTCTGGCAGCAGCAGCCCTGCGATCCTGCACCGATGCACACGACCGGTCGATCGTATATACGTGTATCGGACATCTTAAGCCACGATATTAGGAGGAAGCGACGATAGAGGAAGAGCGGGCGAGGCGACAGAATCGGGGATGAAGAGGCAGAAATGCAGACGTAGGAATGAGAGGAGGAGAGAGTGAGAGTGAGAGAAGGGAGCCAAGGGAACAGAGGAGACAAATAAAGGGGAAGAGAGAGAGAGAGAGAGAGAGAGAGAGACAGAGACAGAGACAGAGAGAGAGAGAGAGAGAGAGAGAGAGAGAGAGAGAGAGAGAGAGAGTCGTTTCCGAGAGCAACGGTGCCCGGAGTCGAAGTACCCTCCGGACACCCTCCATTTGTCCCTAGCATTCCCTCCCTTAGCCTTCCGCTATCTCACAACTGACGCATCGTCCTGCAGAACGGAAGTGAGACAGAGGCAGAGACAGAGGCAGGGAGAGAGAAAGGACGATCGATCTTCCAGGATGCCAGTCGTACCGGCGACCGATTGAAAAGCTTCTGATTCGTGACTCGAGGCGAGAAATCCTGACTGGTTAAGGGGCGGGCGATCGGTCAACGAGGTACAAAGACCGCCGCGAGTCCCAGCGATTTTTAAATGCGGCCGCTCCGCACCGCTCGTTATCGAATATCTCACAATACCCTCCGACCACGGCCGTCGTTGAATCGATCACGTTTACCCGGTATTCTACACATTCGACCAGTGAAAATGTTCGTGCTTGGCGCCGTCTCACGCGTGTCTCGAGTAGGCGAGACTCTAGCGGCGGAGGAGCCGCCACCGCGCGCGTCACCGGAAGCGGACCGAAAAACACGAGGTCGATCGGGTGAAGAGGGATCGCCCGGAGGTACGCTTTAGGAATTATCGGACGGGGGAAAGAGGGCGGAGTGGCTTAAAAACGACGTTGCTTGCCAGGGGATAGGGAGACCGCCTTTAGTCTACAGAGAGGGTTGCACCGCGAGAGGCTATATCTGGGCGATTTCGAGGGAGCACCGGGGAAATTAATAACGCGACGTGTACGCGACCGCGTGTGCGAAAGCAATGTTACAGGAGAAGGATCGTGTACACAAGGCTCGCGACTAGATAGACAGGATACGCGTCGCGGTAACGCATCCCGCAGGACACTCGGGAGACCGATCGATCTCGCAGGACACGAGTCACCGTTCAACGGCAATGACCGCTGAAATGCAACGACAATATTCCACTGGCCATTAATGGGGCGGCTAAGTGTATTAAACGCTCTGCTACCAAGCTGTGCAAAGATCCTTTGCATAGCTCCTTTTTACCGTACGCGCGGGTGGGGTATACGCGTAATGGATTCCCAGTTGCGCGCGACGGCCACGGCGCGTTCGCGAAACAAAGCCCCGCTAAAATGCCACGGTATTAGGTACGCTTATTTATCGCCGACTGCCGACGATCGTCGCAATTATTCCCGCGGCAACTTCGAATCGGAGATCACCGCCGCCTCGCCAATTTACGACAAACGGGGGAGCCGTTTCGAACTCTGTCGGCGTTAATTAACGTAATACGCGGTCGCGATTTCCTATGAAATATCCGTGGATCCGCGAGGGAGGACTTCTGCCGCGGTGTGCGCAGGCTTCCCGGCTTAACGGAGGAGCTCCATTAATGGTTAACGCGTGGAATCGTAATCGAAAAATTACTGCGCCGATAAATAACCGGCAGTGGTTCCGCGACGCGCCGAACGAAAGTATTCCGGCTCGGCGAGCCGAGTTTTCCCCCCGAAAAAAACTCGTCCGACCTCGTAAGTTGGCCGTTCGGTATATAACCCCCGCCGAGAGAGCGCTTCCGTTCCTTAATTGACGCACGAAAGCGTACGACCGCTTTCGGAGGAAGATCGGTAGAACGAAGTTTAAAATCGTCCTGGGATCCCGTGTAATCTGTTCGAGGGGAACATTCCGAGGTGAAACGACTCGTACGCTTTCTCTCGGCTCGGAGTGGACTGGGCGAAAAGAATATTCCAAAGATCCTCTCACCCCCGGCCGCTTGCCTCCCCCCCCCCCAGCCCCTCAACTTTCGCTGAGCTTGAGGAAAAAATCTACCTGCTCCTCCATTTCGACTTGGTCGCTGCGCGAACAAATTAATCGCCACATTGGAGTTGGTCGATCGAAAGCATGATAATCGTAATTCCGCGCAAACTTTCTCAGCCGACCAGCCGGTGCGGCGGAAAGCTTTTAAAGATCTTAACGATACTCGCGAAGGGACTAAAGGAGGGCTCCGCTGAAAAGGAGAAACGCGGGGAGGGAAGACGGCCGCAATCGGTAATGGGGGAGGGAAAAGCGCGAACAGAGTAGACAGAAGCTCCAAGTTTAGAAACGCAAGTAGAAAGAGAAACGGGGCGGAGGGTGGAAGGAGGACGAGCCACTCGTATTGATCCGCCAGATACGCTCGATTAAACCGCAAATTGCAACGGATTGGCGTAAGTTACAGCCCGGCAAGACTACTAATACCAAAGTGCAGTGGTTTCGCGATGCTGCCGGAAGCTGCTGATAGCGACGGCAGCCGCGGCGCGGCGTCTGGTATTCGACTGACGTGGCGGGGCTGCGTGTGTAGGGAGCTCGTCTGCCAGAGCGTATCAACGCGAGTAAACCAGACACACGTTGGACGCAAAGGCCACAGCTATCGGATAAACTCTGCGACGCGAGATGAGGTTAACCGTCTCGGTAATTTCATCCACCGCGATTTACAGAATCGTGTAATCCCCTAAGACGGCCGCACAGCTTCCGCGAAGAATTCAATTCGAAACTCGATTAAAGGGGGACTCGAGGAAAAACTCGAAAGCAAAGGGACGTATCAACTAGCCAGTATCTGGTGCAGCATGTGCACGCGATAGCAACGGGGGCGGGGGCGGCGCTGGACGTACGTCCAACGATTACGTCACGGCAAAATCGCCAGCGAAAATCAACAATAGAGAAAAACCGATGTAATCGAGTTTGCGAGACTTGCTCCCGGAACGACGCGACGTCACGTACGATTCTCCCTCTCCTTTTTATCTTCCTGCCAACCCACCCTCGCCCCCTTTCTTGCTGCCCCCTCGGTCTTGGCCCACCGCAGTTCCATTTTCAGCCGCGTGGCTTCGCCTTCCTCCTCCGTATACATACCCTCCACTAATTCGTCGTCGCGCTAAATTAATTATGCATTGCTTTAGTTAGAAATCGACGTTCGCCCGTTCGCGGGTAGCGTGCTTTCCCTCGAATGTGATTATAAGCAGAGAAATTGTTTGGACTCACAGCGGATTCGAACGATTAACTAACTATCTATGCTTCCGATCGCGGAATAAATTCGGGCCTTTTAATAATCCAACGGTCCACCCGGAAATTATCCGCTTAATGGTATTGGAAGTCAGCCGGGAGCTGGTCTGATTTGCGGAAAATCGATTTTTTTCTCAGGCGAGCTTTTGTTCGCCGCCACGTAACTGCGGGCCGCGGGGGTGTGGGTATGTACATTGCCTGGATGATGCGATTCTCTCGATTCAATTTTCCTATCGCGGATACTTTGCCGAGAAGCAGCGACACAATGGTCCCTCGCAAGAATCAACTTCATAAACAGCCGGTGGAGAAGGGTTGTTTGCAACAACGTAAACTCTAGCTCCTCTCGGTGTTACGCACAAGGGAATAAGCGCACCGCAGGATCCGTGCTAGAGGCAACGTTCCCAGCGCAAGTTTACCAACGCTCGCAACTGTGTCGCGTCGCGTTGCATCTCGGAGATTATTTACAGCTGGAAGGCTGCGCAAGGCAATTATCCCCGCCCGATCTCCAATGCCGACAGATTATTTTTATTCCACCAGAATATTGTTCTATTTACCCGGTCGGTGGTTAAGTTTGATTGGCCGAGCGCGCCACGGTGGACGGGGCTCGACCTTCGCATTAAGGCTAGACCGTACTACTAATGGCCCTTTTCGTTCCACCCTGTCCCAGCGAGCGTCTCCCCCAAGCCACTACGGGGGCTGCTACCGTTGCTTTCGGATCCGAATTGATTGGACTGTGAATCGTACGGCCTGAATTATTCATACTTTGTCCGCCGATAAACCAATTTCTGTGCCGGCCAAATCGAGGAGGAAAAGATCGGCTCGCCACGCGACGCACGGACGACGTCCAACAACCCGGGAACAAAGGGCAGAACGAGCGGCCAACGATCCAGACGCGCCGCGCGAGTAAAAGAAAGGAAAAAAAATATATATATGCACCTATATAAAAGGGAGCACGCGCGTGAGTGTAGGTGGCAGGTCAGTTAACTTTGCCGGGGAGAGATCATCGGACGAGCTACGACGCTATTTAATTTTATCATTCGATCTAATGACGCGGAAGATGCCTCCGACAAGGAATATAGACAGGCCGCGCTGCGCGCTGCCCTGTAGCTTTATCGAGTGCACGATGACCGAAAGCGCGAGGAAAAACGAACGGGGAGGAATCTCGTTAACCTCCTCCTCGGTCCTTTTTTCTAGCGTGCCTCGTTATCGGCACTCTCGCCTTCCAGAAGCGATATTTTAATCTGTAGGTTAAGGACACGCGAATAACTAGGCACCCACGGGTCGCTTTCCCTTTGACGCGATTTAGCGCCATACTGGGGAAATGATGACGAAGCAGCTGATGCTAAAAGAGGATGCTCAGCGGACTAATCAACTTTGATTATCTCCAACGAGTCGCGTCTTCCTTTTGCTTGCCCCCGGTTGTTATATTCGCCGGTACAAACCGCCTCGGAGTTTACTTTATTCGGTGGCTCTTATCGGGAAATTCTATTAATGCATCGAGGGTCGTCGTTCGCTTTGAAGTAGGGGCTGGAGGTTATGAGAGCAAGCGATATAGCGATTGGAAGGAAGTTTCTGGAGCAGGGGTGGCGGGCGCGCCGTCTCGATATTAAAGAATTCGCCAAGTTTCGAGTCGATAATAAAATCGCCAACTAATCATCTGTCCGTCAGCTCGGCCGGAGGGAGGGGGCGCATTACCGAGGACGGGGCGAATCGTCAGAAATGACGCGAGAGGAACTCCATCCAAGTTTCGCGGCGGGAATCGTATTTACGAGGATTCTTCCTCCCGCTGATCCCCGGGACGCTCGCGATCTCGAGTCAACACCCACGATAAGAGGACACTTTTGCTTGTACTCGTCGACAACGAAGGAACCGCTCCGCCTCGCTCCCGGCGCGGAGGCAGCCGCTGCTTTTGACCTTTTGCTTTTCCCGGATCGAGCATAGCAAGGGGGGATCTTCTCGACAAAAGATTTATGAACCCCTCGGCAATGCCAGTATGCTACTTATTCTATCGTCGAGTACACACTCGAGGCTGACAAAAAATGCGAGGGTGGTATGTACACGCCAACGATCCTCAAAGAGAAATCTTAAAAAGGGCCGACCCTCGTCGTCTGGTATCGAATCAATCATTTCCAGGCTCGCGAGCTCCTACACCTTGCCAATTGTCTGGCATTAATCTACGCCGGATTCGCGTTCCTCACCTCCGCGCCCCGCCAGCCTGCGCCCGCGATAGGATCCTCCAGCGTGTGTAACGAGCCGGCGGCGACCCAGGTTCGTCAAACGGTGTTTGCACACTCGTCCGTCGACCGTAGGTGTCCCTTGGCGAGGAGGGCACTCGCGCGGGTTGCGAGCGAAGCGAAAGGTCGATTCTTTCCTGGCCGTTTGACGCGGCGTAACGTGCCAAAGCTGCGAAAGTGGAATTACGTTTCACGGTTCTGAAGCGCGCGCGGAGTCAATTGACACGATTCCCAGTAATTTTAGCCGGTGGTTAGACCGAGGTCAGGTTATACGCGCCGGGTCGCGTACACGGTATGCTGAAACTAATCATAATGTATCCTCTCTCATCGGTTGGGAGCCGCGCTGTGATTGGTCCGCTGCGGTATTCCTCGCTGCCAGATAAAGTTACCGTAATATGGATTAACTGGCCGCTACAGCCCATATCCCGATCCGACGCTCCCATTCGACTGCGATGCAGTAATGAACTCGTAACCGGCGCTATTATCAACCGCGGGCTTCGAACCGCCCCGGTGTCTTTTAATCACGCATCCGCGTAAATGCATAAACGACGTATTACGAGGCCAACGGCTGGCTCTCGTCGCAATCCTCCGCCGTCCATTCATCCTTAATTCGATGGCTGCCTTTCCCCCGCCAACCAACCCCCCCCCCGCCCCGCACCCCTCTAGTTTCTCGCTCGAAATTTCGGGCGAGCATCGCGAGCGACGCGCTCCATCGTTATTATCGACCCGTTCGCTTTTCGACCAGCAAACGGAGCGGCGCGCGTGGTTCCAGCCCAGTGATCTCCCTTTTATCGGAAACAACGCATCGAGGCGGCCGCTGCACTCGGCCGCGATCGCGATCGGCGCCACGGTTTCCATTTTAAAACGTCCTGTCCCCCGACGGAGTATCCGAGACCTTGATTTACGACGTTCCAAAGGCGCGCGGATATTTCACCCGTTTTTTCCCCCAGGGGTTGCGCCTTTTTTTTTTTTTTTAACTGGGAACCACCGCGCGACCGATCGTCGACGCCACTCGTTGGACAGACGAGCAGGAGCTCCATTCTCCCGCGGCCGTTGAAATATCGCGGCGCGTCGATGATTTTTACGTTTCGGGGCCAACGATCCGGAAGATAAAAGCGTGCACGGGAACGGTTCGCGAAACGGCGAGGCCGCGGGCTAAACCTTTAACAGCTATGGATGCTCAGCGGGTCGCGTATTCGGAATTAGAGCCGGATGCTTCCCTTTTCCCTTCCAGGATAATCCCTTTTCTCGGTTCTATGTGCTCGCGCCACTACCGCTGTGTACTTTCATTACGCTTGCATACATATACGAATTCATTACGGTACAATCTCCCGGCCATCATCTATTTTCGAACGACTGTCTGCTCCGCGGTGGAAACGAGCAGCCAAAGAGCAGCGTAAAGAGAATTTAATTGGCAGATAATTGGCTAACGGTATTAGCGTAAATCGCGGAGCGCGGCCGAGTAAAAATACGGAGCAGCCGGCCGTGGAATCGTAACAAACAGCCGTGGAAAATGTTGCATCAGCGAAGGCGAGTCACTGCCGCGGCGCTCTCTCCTCGTAACGGCAATATGCATTTCCCGGGGATTACAATTTCGGTTCTGCGGCGTGGTTTTCCCAGTTGTAGAATTAGCAGAAATTCTGGCTCAGTGAGCAAAACAGTAGCGTTGCCGCAATGCCAGTGGCGTATTAATAACACGTGCTTCGTGTAATTTCAATTCCTGCCGCGCATCCCGTTCGACCGCCCTCGGATCCGCCCCGCCATTGGAAAATACGCGGACGAAATTCATAACGACCTAATGAGCCTGCGTTCCGGCTTACTGGCGTTGTACTTTCGCTGCCGGTAGCACGCTACGAAGGTGCTATGTTAATATCGTAAGGGACGTTGCGCTGCGAGCGAACGCGGTGCAAAGGAGCGCCGTGACCCCGTAATCGCGCGATCAACTCGGCGCTTACGCAACAACAAATGAATATACCTAAGTAAGCATTTGAGGTTCGGTCTATCGAGTGACTGACCAATTTCCAGAACGAATCCTGTGAGATACGAGTAGGGGAGACCGGGGCTAGTTGACTAACGAGGTCAGTTGACTAATTCCCTTTAATTGTTGTATTATGTTATAAATTATGCCGCGATTCGCGATATCGAAGCATATGGATGAGCTTGCCATTTAATGTGTCACCGTGACAAAAACTTGCGTGTTCTATCAGTGAGAATGAAAAATCTTAAAAGGTCGGCGAGAAGTAAATATTTTTGTTTCGACTGTTTATGAATTTTTGTCCACTAAGTATTGCTGGATGTTTTTTCATGAATATTTTGTGGAAACGTGATACATTGACTATAATTTAGGGTATTTTATTTTATCCGGTGCGTAGAGAAAAATCGCACTTTTTATCCTCAAGATGCAGTCGAGGCAAAGAGTCTAACTGCTCAAATCCACTTCCTCCACCACAAATTCCTCGAAACGCATCCCTACCAGTTTTACATCCTATCCTCCCTTCAAACTCTCAGGTCTTCCAAATAGACCATAACAAACAAGTAGCATATAATTACAGTATCTAGCACCATGATACGTAATAAAAAACATAACAGTGTGAAGGAGTGAAAACAATAAAGAAAAATTTGTAGGATATATGTACGTAGGATTATTTGTCGTAGGATATATACGTACGCCTTTCGTATACTATATTGATGGAATTGACTGCGTATATATATATATATATATATATATACGCCTTTCGCAGGCGAAGGGTTAAAACTGAAAAGTAAATGTCAAGTCAACTAACCCCATCATATTTCGCAATTAACCCCACAGCCGGTGTTAGTTGACTTATTCGTCTCACTACTCTAAATGTAATTAAAACTACGACCTAGACTAAATTAAAACAATTAAAAAAATTAAGCCTGTATACCTAATGAAATTTGTAAACTTTCGGTGCGCAACAAGTGAAAAAAATACCAATGGTCTATTTATAAAAATTATAAATGTTAAAAACTAGCCAACTAGCCCCGGCCTCCCCTACGTTTACGTCCAGGTGACCAAGGGTGAGAAGATTTACTGAAAATTCTCTGGGGGCTGCTGGAAATGAGTTTGCGAGGTGCGCGGGGCCTTCCCACGCTTATCTCGCGAAGCAAAGGCGAGTCTGGGGTTTCCAAAGCCAACTGGAATCCGAGTGAACGACAGAGAGGAATCACTTCACTCTGCGCTCTACTACCTTGGAGACAACGTCGTCAAGCTTTTTATACCCGGCCGGGGCGCGCACGCTGTACGCGTGTCACTGGAGTACAGACTCCGCGGCGCGACCGGTGGAACGGTGCACTCACCTCGGAGCAATTTATTTCGCTGTTCCTCTCGCCAAAATATCGTTGCGCCGCGGAAAGAATGATGGATGTTGGGCGTCGGTGGCGTCGGTCGGGTCGCGCGACTGCGAAACACGCCGAGTGCCGTTAAGGTTGAGTGGCTCGAATGTGGGACGCTTTGTACTCTCTCGCGTCGCTCGTTGCTTCGCTCGGTTTTCTCCTCGCGTCGTCGAACCCCGGCCTTGACGACACACGCTCGCCACCGGCGGGGATCTACGCGACGCCCCCGCGTGTCCGAGATGACGATCGACTCGTTGCTTTTTAATTACGGCCAGACACTTTAATCCGTCACGCTCGAGCGAGCGTCTTTTTCCAACCCCGGGATCCGGAGGAGATAAACGAGCGATCGGACGCTCTGTCGAGCAGAACGGGACACGGATCGGGAACCGGTGAAATCGATACGGCGTCGAGTTTTTCTCCGAACCACGGTTATATCGCGGGCTTTAATCATTTAAACGGGACACGCTGGTCGATAGCTTTTATATCCTTTCTCAGTAGCCAGCGTGTATGTACAGAGTCCCGTTATGCCGCTGATTAGGGCTCGCAGTCACCGAGTTGCATATACAGCAACCCTCGCGCTAAGGGTGAAACAATACCGAGTGGGGGAAGGTCCATGACCCTGCACCCGGTGCAACTTCCGTTCCGCATCGGCGTTCGAATGGTCGACGCGCGTGTTGCGCGCAAGAAAACGGGCAACTACAGCTTTTTCCCTCCCGAGGAGTCAGGGAGAGAGCTCCATTCCCAGGAATTTTAATACTTTTCCGCGAGTGTACTCGTTACTGCCGACCAACATCGCTCGCGCTACCACAGACACTCTCTTCCTGTACGATCGATACGCAGGGAGCAAAGGAATTCGAAACAGCAAATACGAGGCGACAGGTCTTAATCCTCGGATTTTCCTGTGCTCAGAACATGCTGACCCTTCCCATTTCGTTTCGCGGAAGACGTCCTTTGTCACCGTTTCAGTCTACACTCAACTGGTCTCTGTGGTCGAGAAATCGAGACGAAGGAAACTCGATCTAATCGCGCACCTATCTATATCATACGTGGTATATCGCGCGGATATGATCGTGGCGCGTGAGAGTCCCAGGAATCGGACGGCCGATAGCCGCGCCTGGCGACTCGAAAGGAATCGCCGGCATCACAAAGCCTACTTAGTATAATCGTGAAGTTTGGATCGTGCACTCACCGAGCTGGACGTACATCTTCGGCCTGATGTTCTCCTGCCACGCTGCGAACGCCAGGGTGACAGTGGCGACGAGGCACCAGCAGGACAGCACAGGATGCATCCTCGTTTCCAAGATGGTACGCCTCATCTTCTCTCGGATGGCTTGAACGGTGCCGGGAACGTGCCAGGGTTCGTGGCCTTCTCCTCGGGGGTCACGAAACGTAGAACCTCCGTATTTAACTCACGAATACCGCACCAACCACCGGCACTCTTTACTCCTCGGCAGGCACAGCCGTCGACTTTCGTACAACGACGGAAGGAGAAAGGACGTGTTTCTATCACTCTCTTTTCCCTCCCTTTCTCTCTGCACTCACTGCAGCAGAAGGTGCGAGGGTGCCGCAGTCACGTGCAGCGCGTTCCTCCTCGTTGTCGCAGCCGTTGTCCTCCGGCTCTGTTCACGCATGTTTCCTTCGGGACGACCGGCTTCCTGGTCGCGCACATTCACGAGAATCGACCGCGGCGTGCTCGCACGCGCCTTCGCGAACCCGAAAATCGGCGAGACCGTGCGTTGACGAGGGAAAATGGACAGCGGAGAGGCTACGATCGAGGAAAGAGGAGACAGAGAGAGAGAGAGAGATACAGAGAGAGAGAAAGAGAGAGAGAGAGAGAGAGAGAGAGAGAGAGAAAGGGCAGGCAATGATACTGCGTGCACGTATGGGCGATCGTGTGTCTCTCTCTCCCTCTTGGTACACCGTGCTATCACTTAGAGGATAACGCACAACCGAATGACGCGCACCTAACAACGGTCGCCGTCACACTGACAACGCGCCGCCCCACTCAAGCCATTGCCAGTTGAACGCGCAGCCGCCACGTCGTGCCGCGCCACGCAGTCCTCTGTCCGTTTCTCTCCTCTACGCTTCGCTCCGCACCGCGTATGCGTGCTTACACGCCACCACCGCACGCACACCTACGCCTCTTACGCACGTGGGTAAGAGTAAGAGGCACCGGCCGGCCGGAGAATAGGGGGCAGTGGATGCGGAAAAAAGGAGTTGGAGAGACACGCGGAGGGGGAGAGAGAGAGAGAGAGGGAGGAGATAGGTACACAGGAGACACCGGGCAAGCGCCGAATTTCAACCCCACCACCCCCGCGACACGATCACGCCGTCGTCCTCCTCGACGTCCTCGTTGTCGTCGGTATCTCGTCGGCGGTACTGCAGCGCCGCCAATCTGCAACGAAAAGAAAAAGAAAACGGGAATAAGGGCTCGTTACTCGTTGCAACTTTGATGCTATCATTTTTCGTCCTGCTTGCTTGCGAAACGTTATCGCCGGCCGATTACAGCAACATGCATCGATTAAAGGGGAGAGGCAGACACGTGGTAAGGGTGGTTTGCCTCTTTTTTTTTGTTCACCGTGATCCTATTAGAGGCGGTAAATTTTCGGGGTACTCGCGCCGCCTTGCCTAGATTGTGTTAACGTCGGGGGAGTTTAACGAGTTACGCCGCTTCCGCGACAGAAGCAATTACGATAGAACCTCCGTCATTCGAACGGCCGCGGACGGAGAAGTTGCTTCTCCAGCGCGGATCATTCCACGTTTTAGGTGAAACAACAATTTAGTCTGTACACGCTTGAATTTCGGGGGCCAGCACGGAGGCGCAAGCGTGCCCGAACGCTGCGGATGTTTTTCCGCGGACTGTCCCGATATTATTTCTTGACCCGAATTCCAGCCAAACAGTCATTTGCAGCGCCGCGGCGCGGATTTCGGCACGCTTTATTTGCGCGATGCATGCTGAGAGAGCGTAATAAACGCGTGGCTAACGATCATCTCGTTACGTCGCCCGTGTACACCAAGTTTTGCGGATATTCGCGGAAGGATGGTAACATCAAAACGCCCGTGTTTATTTAATAAACGCTCCCATCGACGCTTCTACGCGCGGATGATTTCCATCGGTGTTTCCAGCGCGGGGGAAAAAAAGGTAATCCGGTGCAATCAAGCCGCGTTCAAATTATTTTTCCGCGGAAAGTTTGCTGGCGGAACGATAACGACGTTAGCCCGAGCATCAGCGGTTGCCCGGCGAATTTTTCGTACAGCTATCTGTATGCGTCGCATGTCGCGCGACGCTGCGTCCGCGACATTGACAGTGTTCGTTAATTCGCCGAATTAAAAGTAGCATGGCGTACATCGAACTCCTAATTCCCGCGCCTGTCACTGGTTGTACGTGCACCAAGGAGAGTGCATCCTGGGCCCGGCCACGATGCATTCGAACTCGGTCAACCCTGCTCCGTGTGTACACAGTAGGGTGGTTCTTATTTACTCTTGGTAAAATTTTTTTTCAGGATTTTCTTCGGAGCACCCTCTAGAATAGTTACAAATAATTAAAAAAAATCCGTGGAAAGTTTGAGCTCGATCGGATAACGGAAAAGGGTGCTCCTGGGCCCTTAAATATTTAAATCATTATTTAACAGCTCCCGAAGTCGATTTTATATGATATCCTCCAAGTTATTGATTAAATAAAAAGATATGTCAAACAAAAGTTGTAGATCCCGACAAGGAGCATCTTTTATGTTTTGTTACTTTTTCTCGTTAGACAAACAGTTTTCGAAAAAAGTCCGGGAAACTAAAGAAAAACAAACTTTTTTTCCCTCAAATTTTGAAAGTTTAAATGCTTCTAGAACAATTATTATTTATGAAGGCGAATAAAAAAATGGAATTTTTATTTTCGAGGACTATTTTTTAAACATTTAACGGTGAGGGGCATATACCGAAATATGCAAAAAATATAAAAAAAAATAATGGACAATCGGTCGCGACCGATGAAATATTAGTAAAAAGAAAAGGGACAGGTACGAAGCTTTTGTCGGTGATCGATCTCGTTAGGGAGAGGCACAGAATGCTCGTCATTCCCCTGAAAATACACTCGATCGCCCGAGAAACCCTTTGGCTTTGGCTTCCGCGCGGCAACGCAAAGATCGAGTGGCACGCTAGTTTAAATAAATCCTTATCGACGCAATGGCAGCAGGCCCCGAGTCTTCTTCAGAGAAATCACGTTGCCGGCACGTTCGACGACGCGTCATTGGATAACTCGCTCGCGAATCGGAAAAGGTGAAGCCCACTTTACGTGCTGCGTCGGAGAAGCTTTTATTCTCCACTTTTCTTGCTTAAAAGCTATGCACCGTATACAAGAACGATCAAAGGCAATAGAAGGAGAGACGCTCTCTGAAGGGGCACGAAAGGGTGCGCTCAAGGATCCCGTTCAAGGGACCGAGGAGTCGAAGGGCGGCGAGAGATACGCTGGCAAAATCGTCCCGCGAGACCAAAGATTCTGTCCGCGCCGACTTTTCTTCTGCTTAACGTTACGCACCTCGCATTTTCTCGCTGGATAAGCGCGGCTCGCGATACGCGTCCCTACAAAAGGCAAGAGGTGGCAGAGGAAGGATCGATATTCCAATGGCTGAAGAAATCTTACTGGGGGAAAGTATACATATAGGTGCGCGTCAGACCCAGAGGGGTGGAAACTAGAATGAAACAATCGATGACCAGTCGTATCTAATTCGGTCCTATCCAAGTTGTAGCTACGAACTTCTATATCGAGCTTCCCCACTTCCTCAAATATTCCGTCATAGATTCGTGCAGGGTTACAAGCACGCCTAATTAAATCTCCCGCAAGACACCGTGCAATTACAGCGGCAGCCGGTAATGATGCGATTTAACGTCGGTTCTTACGCGGCGAGGGTCACCCCGGAACCGTGCATTTCCATTTGCCGCGGGATTGGCAAGGGTTGAGCGTGCCCCAGCCCGGCACACGAGAATGTGGGTTAAAAAAATAAAAACCCATAAAATGGTCCCGCGAGAGTGCCTTCCTCCCGAGTCGATTTTCGGCGCGACGAGCACCGACGCGACGCGCGGAGGGAAAAAGTGCCAGCAGCCTGTCCGTGTTCCCAGAAAAAGAAGGGCCGCCGACAGCGGGAGAGGACGGAAGGGGATCGATAGCCGAACAACGAGGAAAATCCCCGATGGAAAACGCGTGGAAACGCGGATACGTTGCTCTGCCACTCGTCACGAAGGGTGAGGGAGGGCAAAAGTCGCGGCAGAGGCAGAAGCGGAGGCAGCCAGTCGAGCGATCGAAGGGCGTGGAACAAAACCCAATTAAGTCCGTCCAAGTCCAACTTCCGTCGGGCCGTTACATGAAAAACATTTTCTGGGTGAAACTGGTTAGGCCATTTAAGCTGAGTCCGCGTATACCATCGGGCTACCGTCGCTGAATACCGGCTTAAAGAGAAAGAGAGAGGGAGAGACAGAGAGAAAAAGAGAGAGAGAGAGAGAGAGAGAGAGAGAAAATGGAGGAAAAAAGTTGCGCAGGAAAAACGCTTTCTAGATGGTTAGACCATTGAAACGGAGTTCGCATACGACGGACGAATTGGGAATACCAGCGGCGGAAAAAGGAACTCCAAGGGACCGACAATCTATTGTTTCGGTCTAGCCACTTGAAACGTTTAATCGAAAATAAACCTCGACGTTCGCTCTATCTTTGCATAGGAGCATCGAAAGCTCTCCTCGCCGTAGGATATTTTAATCATCGACTATCGTTCCGGTAAGACCTGCCTGCGCAGGAATACACGCGGCATTCATGCCCCTGCTTAACATATTTTTAAAGCGAATCACGAGTGCTCGACGTCCGCTCGAAACTCTTCCAAACGCGCCTAACGAGCGAACCAATCAACTAACTCTAATTCCAGGGTATTTGGGTGTACCGGAGAGATGGTATGTAACACCCATCGACGTCGACGGCGTTTCAATGGGCCGCGGGCGCAGCCGAAATCGTTCGCCGACCGGCAGAGACCATTCGAGATTGAAAATCCTTTGGCGAAGGATAGATATGGGTACATCGGTGACCTACAAGAAATGTACTCACCGCCGCGGCGTGTGCGCGGCACGCTCGTTACCGCGACAGCTCCGCACGCCCGCCTTTGACCGCACAAACGCAAAAGTAATCTCCCCTGTCACCTGTCGCTCATCGGCGAAATACTCGATGAATCCTCGGTCGCGCGTAGGCGTTTTTATCGACGCTATCCTCGGGGGTATTCCTCTCGCAGCCTTTTTTTCTTCACCGCTGCCCCTCGTCATCGCGCGCTCCAAGGATTCGACCTTCGATTAAAAGCCATTCGAAACGTTCTAGCCCCGGACTTGGGGGGGAGGGGGTGGAAATCGATGGCACGCCAGGTTAGCAGGAATAAAAGGAAAGACGGGGAATACTAGAGCGATTCTAAGGGACGTTTTTCAAAGAGGGTCCGCCCTGCTTGGAATTGTCGACGCCCTGGCGAAACACCCCGTGTAACGTATATCTCGGGCTCGATAAGACTTTCAGCTGACGATCGCCCAGCAGTTCTGTTCAACGTCGCAGCTTCGTTTATCTTGGGGTGTCGTTTCCGTTTGGAATTTTTAAGGGGAGCTAAACTGGGCGCGCCTCAATTACCGCTTACGAGACGCAAAGTCTTTTCGAGATTTCAGGGGGTTGGCGGAGGAGACGATAGAAGAGGTTCGGCTTCTGCCCAATCCGCGCGAAACTCCGAATTTAAAAACTCAAACAACTTTGACCCAGAAAGCAACTGGCCCGTTGCTCGACGATTAATTCGAAACGACTTAATTAGTGTATCTTCGCGTCGAGCGCTTGCCGGCGCATTCGCGTGTGCTGATTAGATGAGAGGTACGTGGCAGGCAACTTTGGGAGAAAAGTTTTTTAATCCGTTACACACTCGGCCAACAAGCATCTCCGTGTTTCTCCTTTTCTTTTTTTTCACGGCCGTCGCGTTATTATTCCTTCATATCCGGAAAGGCGCGCCGCGCACTTGGAAACAATCGACTTATTCCTAAGCTTCTCGAATTTATCGACAAGCGAGATCTTCTCCTCTCCTTCAGCCGCATCGATAATTCATCGCCTTCCTCCGTCGACGCGTTTCCGCTCGTGCTCTCGACGTACAATAAACTAGATCAAGATCGATCTATCCCCATCCTTCGTTCATTCATCGAGAGCTCGAGGAAAATTCATTTCCGTGATCGTCACGCCTCGCGCCCGGTCTCACCTCGCTTCGAGAGCCGCGGCTAAGCGTACGGCAAGCCTGACTTTGCGGAATTGATAATATTTTAAAAGTTCCGCGTAACCCCGGGGAGCACGGCCGCCATTAATACAGTTTCGCCGAGCATTCTCTACTTTCGATAACGTCCTCTGCCCCGGCGCATATTTGTCCCAACGTTGCCTTTTGTTCGAATTCTAACTTTTATCGCACTTTCGCGGATAACCCTATCAGACTGTGACGAGTCGCTCCGGAGTTAATTAACCGCACGGTACACAATGGCGCACATTTCTCCGCGCTCTTCCCTGATGTAGGCACTGTGCAAGGGCACTTTACGCCCGCACACGTTCGATCTTTTCCCTGTGAACGGCTCGTTCGATAAATTAACGTCGGAACGCTACAGGGTAACAGGAAACGTAAAGCTGCGAAACCCTGTAGTTCGGGGGCAACGGAAACGTGCACAGGTATAACGCGAGCCACGGTCCGGCGAGAGTTATGTGTCATGTATGTGCCTCCGAAGATCGCCCCCCGGATAATCTGTCCGTCTAGTTACGCCTCGGAGATTAGCATGCTCGCTAATTAGTCCGGGTATTACAGATTCGGGGGACTCGAATTGATCCGGCCCGTTTTATCGGCGTCGCGCCCGTAAACACGTCAACGCGGCTAGTTTCTCTAAATTGGCCCCTGTCCTGCTTAAATTCGCCCGATTCGCACCAGTGTCCCTCGGCCAAAAAAAAAAGAAGAAAGAATGGAAAAGGGAAATAAACGAGGTAATAATGAAGCCCCGCGTCGACCGTATATCCTCGTCGCGCCTCGCGTCGCCTACTCCGCTGTTTTATCCTTACTTTAACCGCCGAATAATTAATTCCCCTTTTTCGGCTTTAACTTCTCCGCGTCTGAATTCTTTATCCTTAACGCAGCGACAACAACAAAAAAAGCAAGATGGATTACGTTAAAATTGAGAAGGGAAAGCTTTCATTTGCCGAACAACCTCTTTCTCAGGAGATTTCCAGTGGTTCTTTTAACCTCTTCGTTGACACACCTATTTTTTCGATCAACTTTGACATACCTGGGTGGCTAACACGCAGAACAATTTTTGAACGATTGATATTCTTATCTGAAGAATCCAATCGTCATTTAAAAAATCATCGGTCAATTTGAAGGTCTGTAGAATGTATTCCAATAGTTTTTTTATTGAAATTTCAACACAGTTTTTGTAAAAAAAAATCTAGATTACCATGTGTCGAGAAAACACGAAGAAAATCTTCAAACAATTTTAACTTTTACAAATTCCAATATAAGAAGCTAAAAATCTACAGAGTTATTGTTCAGATATAATATTTTAAGAGAAAAAAATAATTTGTAAGTCGGCTTTGGAAGAAAGGTATTTATTTCACACATAGAAGGTATAGAGCGTCAAAATCAGCTTATGGGTGGCTCACACCCAGAGTGTCAACGAAGGGTTAAACGTCCTCTACCGACGCACGTACCTGTGCGGCCGACGTCGATGCATAGATGAACGCGAAATTACGCTGAAACCAGCAACAGGGTTTGTTTCGAAGAAATTCTTCCATCCTGCGTTTATAGTTAAGACAGGAATTGCTGGAAATACCTGCTACGACACGTAAGTTGAACGGCGATGCGGTTCTGCAGGCCGGGAGGCGATTACGCGTTTAAAGGGGAGAAAAACGAGGGCGGTGTACGTTCTACGAGCGTCAAATATTTCTGTCGAGACACTAACGATCCTCCTTACAGGTACGCGGCAGAGAAGAAAATCGCAGCGGGCGGCCAACGACGCCCAGAAAATCCTTATCGCCGCACGAGAACAGGCAGTTCGAGCCTTAATTAGGGAATTCAAATAAAGCAATTTATCCCGCCGGCAAAATCCTATCGAGGGATCTGAGACACGGTAACGATCTAAGGCGGCCCACGCGAAATCCATAAAACAGCCCCGACCGCTGGCAAGGAGAGAAGGGAAAAGCTCTTTCTCTCGAGCGGTAGTATATGAATGGCTCGTATTCGTGCAAAAGTTGCCGCGCGTACCTCTGTATGTTCCGCGACGCACAATCACGGTGCGCGGCCGAGAGAAAGAAACGGCGAGAAAAGGGTGGCGCGAGAAGGGGAGGGGTAGAACGAGAGCATGATTTGCGAGACAGGACAATTTCCGCTCGCGGAAACGTGTAACGCACGGGCAACTTCTCCGAGAGTTTCAAGAGAGATGGAGAGATAGGCGGCCGTGGAAAGATCGACGAAAGACTAGAGGAGAGGCAAAGTGGGAAAGAGGAGAAACGAGGGTGGAAGAGGCAGCGGTTCGGAGAGTACACGCCGGGAGGGGAAGAGGCGCGCGTCTTAAAATTCTGAGAAATGGGTTAAGGAAGCTCCTCGAATCCGCGGAATATAAATCATTTCCGACGGGAGTAATTCGATTCTCGCGCGTCTTCGGATCCCTCCTCCTTCGGTGCTTTCCCTTTTTCTCCTATTGCCCCAAGGATCCCGCGGAATTACGAGCCACCCTTGCGGCCCTTGCGCCGCCTCCCCACCGCCGAGCCCGAGCAGATTTCAGTGATTTATAAAAATTTCATGAAAATCGCCGCGACCTATTTCCATTATTCGAAATTTCGCCCGGGAAGTCGTGCCGTAACGGCGATTCGGCCGGGATAATTGCGGCCGAGGGAAAGATACGCTTCACCGACACAGAGCCAGGATAAATAACGGCTCGCCGAGCGGTACTTTGTGACCCGAAAGATAACTAGGAACAGCCGGGACCTCTGAAATTACACTGCAGCCTCCTTGTGCCGCCAGACCGACCAACCTCCTCCAAGGATAAAATCGGGATCCGATGAACTTCGAAGCCTGAATATCGATTTGTCCCAGTGACTTCCAAATGTCTGCGGAGCAATGCTGCGAGCGAAAGGGGGTGGGAAAAGAAGGTGAGCGGGGGGGAAGGCAGAGAATAGAGGCGGAAGAGAGACTTGCGGAAATTTCAATTTGCCAAAGTGAAGGGACGGCGAGAGGATTCGCGTTGGCGTAGTACATGTCACGCTGAATTCTGCGGGCCCACCTTCTGGTCGGTGTGTTTGAATAAGAAAAAAAAAATCGTGGTGTAGTAAACACACGGTTGCGCAGGCATCCGTGGTGTTTGACGCGGGGCACATGCGTCTCGGCGAAGCCAGGATCGGTCGACTTCCGTTGCGCCGCCGAGTCGAAACTTCGTTACGTCGTTTCCGAGTTTCAACGGTGCTCCTGGATTTCTACTCGATTTCACTCTATCTCTGTTCCTCCGCCCGCTTTCACTCCCATCGCGCCATCCCCCCGCTACGCGCTCCCCTTTCGCGCGATCGACTTTCCATTCGAGAAGAGAAAGAATGTTTCCTCCGCGGAGCCGGCTCCCTACGAGGGGAGAAAGGGCGGCCGATACTCGCAGCCAGGGAGAATTGAATTTTACCTCGATACGCGGCAACGATGATTTGCACGTGCAAATCCGTTTACGACGATTACAATGGCCACCCCCGATAACAGATACCCGAGGACAAAAGGTAACACGTATATAAAAGCCAAACTCGTTTCAGCCACCGACCCGAGGGGGGTGGATGGTTGGATACAACGACCGAGTTAGGGCAAGCTATTTGTTTGCCCTCTCGAGAACTTTTATCGGATACGCCAGTCGCGGATATCATTAATATATCTTATGCAATCGCTCCGATCGCATTGTCTGCTTTACGAGCGGCGAAGGTAAAACGGCGAAAAACATCGTTTCCCTTTAGTTAAGTTAACGAACCAAGGATCCAGCTACAATACTTCCAGCCGGATTCACAGGGCAATATTCCAGCGGAGCTTACATAAATCTGAATCCCCGATAATTGTATGGAAAACAAGACGAACTTCAAGACACTAAGTAAATAGAATGGAAATCAGAGATCGAGCGACGGTTAATCCGCTCATCAGCTGCAATTGATCAAAAACATCGCCGGCGATCAATCGCGTCCGCTCCTTTGCGCGCCGGATCCTCTCCGGGAGGAAAAAACTCGCTCGCTCCAGTAGCCAGTCGATAAAAATAAAACCCTCTGCCAGGGCACCGAAGGGTGGCTGCGATTCACGCTTGTAAACAAGTTCACGTCGCTGCCAGCCTGGAGGAGTTAAAACGCGCGCAGCGTTAATGAATCTACGAACAGTCTGCGAATCCTCCGGCTTCGACGCCGAGCCCCCTCCCAGAAATAGAAACGGGGAAAAGCCTACTTAGTTGCAAAACACCCGCTACTTCGATCTAACAAATGGCTTCTTACTATGTAGCTGCACACGCCAATCTAGCCAGCTATACTTACACCGCGAGAGAGGTTTAAAATAGAACGCAACTTTGCGATCGGAAATAGCATCCGGCATCGATCGCGGTATCTCGTATTCACCGCGATGGCGCTGGAAGTATCGTCGAACAAGTTCCAGCGATGATCGGAGGGAGCTTCCTAATTTCAAGGAGGATGATCCCGGCAACGATCTTCTAATAAACGACCAAGTTTCCTCCGAGCGTTCGCTGCGAGCCGAAGCTCGCTGCCAGCGGCAGAGGTTCCTCGCGTTCCACCCTGCAGCCAGCAGGGAGAAAAAAGGAGGAAAGCTTTCCGTCTCGAGGCAGAGTCGAGACGAAAATAGAGAGTCGAAGGAGCAGCGTGGTCGACCGGAAGCCTGGGCCCGATTTAAACGCGCAAACGTGTAGAACGTTTGACGCGGCCTGTCCGTTACCTCGCGCAAGCCGTTCGCGCGAGACGCGACGACAAAGGGGCATTTTCTGAGCGCGCGAACTCGATGGGTTTACCGGAATCTTAGCGCGAAGATGGATCAGTCATTAGCGGGGCTCGAGTGTGTGGCTCGACGCGAAGCATTTCAAGTGAAAATCCTCTGTTAACGAGCCAGCTATCAAAGGGCATTCGTCACTGCCCGTTCCCAGCGATAACGCTTCGATAAACGCGCGTGTAAACGGTACGTCGCTTCGCGTCGAATTACGCGCGTAACCTATATATAGGGGGACGCGTATCGCGAATTCGCGGGCACAACAAGATTTATGTCCACCGATCTGTAGGAAATAAAAGGCTGGACGGGGTATTAAAGTTCGATTGGACCGATCAAGTAGGCGGGAAGGGCGCAGACGCGCGCACCAGGGGATGGTGGATGATGGTCGGTGACAAATTGGCGCGGCTGAAAATCCACTGTGCGCGCCCGGCGCCGCGGCGCAGCGCGCGGATCGTTAATATTTTGGGCAGACCCAGCTTCTCCGCGGTAACGAGGGATAAAAAATTTGGAAATTTAATCACGCGGTTCTATAGTTAAAAATCCCACCAACGGGCGTGTACATTTCCTCTGGTTTTTCCCGTGGCGATGCTTCTGTCTGGGCGCGCTGAGTGCGCGAACAAATTTTTAAACATCAACCGGGTATAGAAATCGACTACGCGCCCGGCAACATATTCCAGGCAAACATTTGGAAAAAGCGAGCACGGCGTAACGAGAATCACGACGGGCCGTTACAAATAATTATACGTTAAATTGGTAGGTAACGCGACGAAAAATAGTGACGCGCGGCAAATTCGAGAGCGTGCGTGCGAGTGGTCGACAACAAAAAGGTAGAGGGAGAGAGAGAGAGAGAGAGATCGAAGTTAAATTAAAAAGTCTTGCCCCGCGATGGTCGAGTTGTTTCAGCGATTTCCCCCGCGGCATCGAATCGCTCTTTTGTAGCTTATTTAAACAAAATTCGAGCCGCCCCCTGCACTCGTGTCAGGAGCAACGAGTCTCCGGAACACCGCGCCAGCAACGCCGCGAGCGGGCGAAATTAGTGCGAAAGTTTCTTAAACGTATGAGAAGTTAACCGAGACACTCGCCCTTACTTACTCTCCACGCACCCTGTCTCTCTCCCTCTCTCTTCACCCCCTTTCACCCTTTCTCCGTTTCCCGCGCCTCTTCTCTTCACCCTCCCGTTCTTTATGTTTCTACGGCTATTTACGAAGCTTCGAAGCACTTCGCTCGAATTAACTGGAAACACGGCTCGAGTGCCGCCGCGAGAAAAAGTTGCGCCAAGAAAATCCCGATGCGTCCGCAACACGTTAGACCGTAAAGTAGCGCGCTTTACAGGCATCGCGAGACCAAAGTGGCCCTTTCTTCTCTCGCCAAACGAATTTTTATGAAACTCCCCGAGAAGATTCCTCGCGGTAGCCGAGGAGGGCACCACTTCCCCGTTAATACGTCTGCAAGTACGAGAAAGGGAAAATGCGAGCGCTGCCTAGGAGTCTGTTAGGGCAGACCCAGCTGCCAGCCAACGAAAACAGAACTTGGACAAGTGGGTACGTATGTAGGTGCCTACGGTACGCGTGCGTGTATATACGCGCGACACAGCCTCTCCCACGGAAGGGACGTTAACGTCGTCCGCTCCAAGTCACAGCGTGGAAAAAGGCCGTAGAGCGTATTAGAGGAGGGTAAGGGAAGTGCATACGGCGCGGCGTGTGCATGGGACTGTGAGTCATCGAGCACCACATGTGCGATAGGAAGCACAGCTTACACAGATGCGACGGGGAAGGGCCAAGATATTTGTCTACGCCACGAGGCGATCGCCTATACACTTGGCTCCGCGTTGCGCACCGCGTACCGTTCGAAATGTATTAGGTCATTTCCTGGGTCTGTTTCGGGGTTAGCAGGAGTGGCGAGAGGCATGGAGAAAGTTCGATGAACGTAGGAGGATGATCGCGACATTTTTATAGCAGCTGGGGGCGAGCAGGAGGGCGATGTATGCCGGCAATAACGGCGACTGCGCGCATAGTAATTAGGGCTCGCAATTAGTATCTTTGCGCCCCTAATTTTGCATTTACGCAGCGTAAATTTCAGACACAGAGATAAGTCACGCACGAACACTCGTAAAGAAGATATACCGAGGGCGGCGCCAGTCATTAGAAGAACACGCGTGCATTCTATGCAGGCTCGCGCCGCCTCGGCACACATACAGTTGGTAAAAAAAATGTATTTGGACAGAGCATCGAGTTTGATATTTATTCATATGAACACTATTAAAAAGAATTAAGGGAATCTTAACTGTAACAAAGTGAAAGCTTAAACGTTATACTTTACTTCTGCTATACGGAAAAAGTATAAACTGAAATTATAAACGTAAAATTGAAATTTATATTTTTTCCACATAGTATGTTTAAGCTTTCATTTTGTTATAATTAGGATTCCCTTAATTCTTTTTAATAGCAGTTATACGAATAAATGTGAAAGTCGATGCTCTGTCCAAATACATTTTTTCTACTAACTGCACGCCAGACTGTAGAGCCTAGACCGATTGCTCGCGCGTATAAAACTAATATACGCTCGGTGGCGCGGATTGCCAGCGCGACGGGCCACCGGCGAAATTTCTTAAATATGAATTATTCATTGGGCGAGGAATAGAAGTCTTTTATTCGCGCGGGAAGCGTCCCTTAACCGAAGGGAAATTGATTCCACGCGTCGCGTCGTCTCCGTGGCCGAAGATGCGAGCGCGACGCGCCGCAAGTCACAAAGGGCCCCGGAGACGACAGACGGTAGGCGCGGCCCGACGAGACCGAAAGAGGGAACCACACCGCGAGCGGAGTAGCCGGAGAGCAGAGCGAAGAGGAGGAGAAAGGAAACGCAGGCCAAGAGACTGCAAAGCCGCCGGTAAGCCGATATAAGCAGAGTCAATTTCCAGCGAGTGTTCGAGCGGGAGGAAAGGATTTTGCTTGCACGACGACGAAAAGGCAATATTCCGTTCCAGACCGGGGCCAGCCGATCGAGAGGCACGATGTTGCAGGGACCGAGAGAGCAGGAAGAAAGGGTGCGAAGCAGGGTGGAGGAAGCGCGCGCGAGGAGAACTACCTTTGTTCTTCAGGACTTACCTAGATACTTTTCAATAAAGTTACTTGGCACCCGCGGCCTCCGCGCCACCGTCAAAACTTCTCCCTCCGTCGAGTCGCGTCGCGTCGCGTCGCAGAATCGACCAAGGGAACGGTGGGAGCTTCTCCAAGTACAACGACCGATCGGTTCCGCGATTCCAGCTCGCCGAGAAATGTTTCCAGTAACGTTGCCGCCCGTCCGAAAGAATCCGGCGACCCTCGTCGTATCCCGTCTAATAGTTACGCGCTATCTCGTATTCCTCGGATATCCGTGCCGACCTATAGCGCGCCTCATTATCAAAACACCGCCAGGACTTTCTACTTCCGCGGCGCAACAACGGGTCGGCTGAATGTTTAAAAATCTAATCCCATGCCGCAACTTCCGGGTAACTTGCTTTGAATTCGAAATAGCGTTTTCAATTCATCGCCGGCAGATTCTCGGAGGTTATTCATGCTCGAACCTTCGCACAGTGGTTCCAAGTCCCAAAAGGCTAGCCAAAAGTCCGAAAATGAAGTTTCTATGTAAGGAACTTTCACTATTGGGTTCGCTAGTAAATCGCTCTGGGAATTTATTTTGGGAGCTTCTATGTAACGAGCGTTATTATTTTGATTTAAAATTAATGTCGAATGTATCTCTCGCACGCGTCCCATCGAGCGTTCGGAAAGGGCGAAAAATAATATTGTATTTCGCAGTGCACCGTGAGTCGTGTAGTATATCAATTTTAATTTGGTAAAATGGATTTATCTACTGAAGGTATGTACAATTAAAATATCTAAACCAACGTTTAAAATGGTAACGTACTTAGTAACAAATTAGCAAGAAATTCTTTGAAAATTATTGAGGTCGCGAAAAGGAGAATTACATTCAAACAGAGAAACAGTTTGTTGTTCTTCCTTGTTCTGTCACGAGACCTATTAAACGTTATTATATGAACAGTTTACTATAAAACTACGTAAAAATTGGATGCGGATAACTGCGGAAAATCACAGAGAAAAACATTTTGCGAATACAACTAACAATTTCTCTGTACACTTGTCCGCCATATTGTATTCGCTGTTTTTTTTTACTTTTAAGTTCAGAATCGCAGTCAGCGAACCCAAAAACATAAAAACACCAGTTTTCATGCAAATCGAACGAAGTTATGAGTTTTGGCCCCGTTTTCGGGATTTGGGGCCACTGTGCTTCGGGCCGAAGTAAAAACTTAAAACATTTGAACTGTTTAACGTTTCCGGGTGGAGGTTGGATATTTCCATCGGAGGAGAACAAGCATTACCCACCCTGATGGCGAGATATCGGCCCAGAAACAGGACGTTCGTTAGGGAAGTGCCTGCCTATATTGCTCGCCGCGTCGCGTCGCGATATTGCGATCGTGGATTCTTTTCTTGGGAATCTCGGCGAGGCGATCCGCGAAATTTATCTGCAGAATTCCAAGCGAAACGCAGCTAGGATCGACGATCGGCCCGGTATATCATACTATCGGGCATACCTACGGCTGACATCGACCGCCCTCGTATCTCCTCGCGAGCGCGGAACGCCGTTGAATATTTAAAAATTGTAATCCGCCGGTGGAGAAGTTGGCGCGTTGCCTGGGCCCTCGGTGTTACATCTGAAAAATCGAATGCGGACATACTTGGCCGACTGGAATTCCGTGAAACGGCCGCTAACGAGGAGCGGCGGAAACGTCGCGCCGCCGCGGCGCACCCCGCGTCGACGCGGGGCATCAAAGATTGTTTCGATATTAGAATGCCGAGGATGCTCGTGGCGAACGAGCTCGCAGCGTAAAAATTGCAGCGCTTTGTGGAGCACAGAGGGCGATCGTTTCTTTTCCGCGCGCACTCCCGCTGAAACGCCGATTCGTCGATAATGGAAAAGCGCCGAGCCGCGGGCAGAGAGGCTTCGAACGATTACGCGATCTCTGCGACGCAACTTTCTCATCACCCTTCAATTTCAACGCTCGCCCATAAAGGCAGAGCGCGCCGCGAAAAATTCATCGCGCGGGGAACACGCCGCGTTGTTGAGCACGCGCGAAATCTAATTTATCACGGAACGCCGTTGTATAAAGTGTAATTTAGCCGCGAAGATCATTTCGGTATTGGAATATCGGGGAGCACAGGCGGGATCAATCACGCGTGCGAGCTAGCGCGGCTCGCGTCTTCGGCGAGGACGATGCATTGTTGAATATTTAAAAATTCTAATCTGGAACGGCTTGGCGTATCAGCGATGTTTTCACTGCCGTTCGGCAGACGAGTCACGCGCGGGGGAGAAGAGAGCGAGAGAGAGAGAGAGAGAGAGGAGGAAGCGGAGGCGTTTCAGTTTTCACCAGGCATCGGCGATGGAAATACGAGCGGCTCTCCGGCAAATGCAACCTCAGTCGGGAAAGAACGAAAGAGCAAGAGAGGGGTGGGAGGGGAGAAAAAAGCGGCAAAAGAGAGAAGAAGAGGGCACCTTGTTGCGGGAGGCGGTTGATGGGAGGCAGGATGCGCAGCCCTGCATCTGCACGATACACGGTGCACGATGCACTCGAGTAACGGGCTAACGGGAACGGGTCCGTGCGCCACCGTGAACCGCGCCCTCGTTCAATGCACACCGTACATTGCCGTAGTTACATTCCCGTGCCGGTTACATCGACTTTTCTGTCTGATTTTTCCTCGCTGCTTAACTCTTCCCCAGCCCTTTCAATATCTTTTGCGCGCGACCAGCCACGCTTTCTATTTTCGCGGGGCAATATCTATCCTTTCCTCTGTTGCGCGATTTTAATCCTTTTAGTTCCGAACGATATCGCGTAATGACGTGGCCGTTGGCTCTGACAGCGAGCTAATCCCAACTGGTCACGTATAATTAGTGAAATTAAACGTGCCCGGCATATCGGCTGGACGCGGCCCGTAGGTACGATGGAAGGGTTAATTACACGGCGTTAATTTTTCGTTCGACACGAAAACGAACGAAAACGGGATGAATGATACGCGGCCGGGCCGCGCCGCGCCGCGTAGCAAATGGTGTCGGTGCCACTGGAAAATCCAGTAATTTTTACTCGTAATTGTCTATACCTATTGAACACGCAGCCGGTGAATTGCGATCGATTCGTCGTTATTTATACTGTGGATTTTACGCGTACCGTTTACGATATTACCAGATAAAACACTCTACCGTTTACCGCTTTATATTCGAGAAAACTGCACCATCCCAGGCCCCGTGTTCCATATTTCAGAAAAGTGCATTTCAATGTTTCTCGTCCCGATAGAAATTCCCCGCGACACGATGCCCGCCCGATCATCTTGCGACGCGCATCTTCTATCCGTCTATCGCATAAACATGCATCCAACGTTCGATCCTCTCCCGTCTCAACGTCTCCTAACGAGCAGGCACGCCACTCGAAATCGCGGGATCAAAGAAACGATCGGTATTTCCAAGCTTCTCTATATTATACAGCGCGCGATCCAGTTTCCAGCATAGGATAATTGTGGGACAGTTGCCGCACCTCACGCAAAATTGGCACCGTGTCTAAATTTTGCAATGGAAATTTGTTCCAAGGATACATATTACTAGTTGAACATCCATTCTTTAGGAGAGACACCGCACGTGCGTGAGTGGTTCCGCATTTCGAATAAAAAACGTTTAATTTTCCATTTAAACTTGTTAATTTTAACTTTTTATTTAAAAAAAAATAGTAAAAGCAAAGTAAAATGAAAGATCTTTTTAATTTATACAGTTATAAAATACAATAAAATTGGGGAAATAAATAGGTACAGATATTATTTCTGCTTTTCTAAACTTAATTGTCTTTTCTTCTCCCTTCCATATTCATTACACATAAAATAATAATAAAATGTGAAAAGGGAGTAAAAAGCCCACAAATATGTTCGGAGTATCAGATTTGTCATTAAAAAATAAATAATTTGCCTTGAGATATCACGGTATCTAGTTTGAGACACTTTTTGTATTTTTAACATTAAAAGCATCGTTTAGTCAACTTAGGTACCTTCCGATACAGTGCGCATGAAAGTGCGGCATCTATCCCAAATGCTCGGAAGAGACGCCGCACTTTCGTATTTCCAAGTGCTATGTCGAAAATGACCTATTCTGGCCGAGAAATATTCCACAGATTTCGTTTAACGTATTACAAAAGTTTTATCACGAAAAACTACGAATTCTTAACTACTACTATAGCAAAAATGAACTCGACGTATAACTATTGAGGCAAAGTGAGGTAGATTTACCTCCAAAAATAGCAAAATCTTTAAAAGTAATAATGGAAACACGTTCTCGCTTATTAACCTAAATTAACAGCCTAAAGCAAATAAAATCGACAGTGTTGTATTTTATCACCGATAACCCTGAAATACCAAAGGTGCGGCGCCTCTCCCAGTGCGGCATCTCTCCCACAATTACCCTAACGCATAAAACACGAAACATCTCCCGAGGATCTTTCGAGCGGGTAGCGCGCCGCATTGAAGAATCGCGAGTCGAAAAATTGCGAGCTCCGAGAGACCAGCAGGCAAGATTGAGAACCGAAACCGAGCAACGTCACAATCGCTGCTCTCCGTTATGCGCGGGGGAGGAAAAAAGGGAGCGGTATGCATCTTACCAGTGAATGTCAGCGACTGTTGGTTCGACGAACCGAAAGCCTGCCAACTGGATAAGGTAGTGCTCGTTGTCCCGCAATACGAAAGACGAGAAACGTGCACCGTCCCGACTCGGGGGCGCCCGTGCGCACACACCCGAGACGCGAATAAATTGCGGCACAATATAACGACGAACCAGCCGAGCATACAGAGTCCATAAACATACAAATCTATTAACCGAAGGATACTTGGTCCCGGGCAAGCATCCGCAGACTGGATTTATGTGGATGCGCATTACCGCTCGATTCGGATACACTTTCCGAGCTTCCGCGTTTCGGTGGCAGAAGCGCGCGACCTCCGCGCTGTCCCCTCGCAGACGGATCGGGAGGCGTATGCGTACAGGGAGCCGCCGCTGCTATTAACCTCGCCGAACTTAAATCAACAAACTGTCAACTCGACGTTCGAAAATGTCCTGGAACATCGAGAACGCCAATCACCTGGACAAGTTGACGGTAGTTCTTTTACCGCGCGACTGGTCCAAAGTATCCGATTACGCGTGTCCCCGTAACGTACGATCCTGGCAACTGGCGTGCACAAATACTGTGCGAGTGGACGCGCTTCAAAGCGGATTTCGTGCGAAGCAGGTAGTATTTAATCCACGTGCGCGAAACTGTGATTATTCGAAATGCGTTCGCGTCCAATTACTCCGTCTTCCACACCCAGGACGAATAAGAACCAAACTACGCGCCGTTTCTTTCGCGTGAGTACACCTCGTTCGTTACCTATGCATCCACGAGCAAAAACGCACGCGGAGGAAGCTCACCGTGCATCGAACCCGGCCGTTGGAATCTTTCCGACAACAAGGTAGGTCGGTTCTCGTGTTTCCTGGCACGAAACAGTAGGAGACGAGGGGCGCTCCCGTCCACGTGTACAGGAAGAATCATACGCGCCGTCCGCAACCCTCCAAACGCGTAACCCCTGCAGGCGTCAGCTTGGTATTTAACCTAAATTGACCGAACGTAAGGATCGAAAGGGAACGCATGCGAGCAGCGTGGAAGGCTCACGTGGCAGCCTGCAGGGGTCAAGGGACACGGGGGCACGACAAGCAGAGGGTAAGTACCGTGAACTGGGGGAACATTTGCATGTTTTTGGAACATTTTGCTGTATAATATAAAAATTAACATTCTTACATTTGCTTTAAATATCCTAGCATAACATTGCATCTTTTGTGAATGTACCTACTACAAGTAGGTAAGCAGGCCAGTAGATGGACGGTTTAGCGGATTCTGATGTTTACATCAAGGTGTTTCTTAGAAATATCTGTTGTTGTGTTAGATAAAAATCAAAAGCCTTGCACGTAAAAATGTATAAATTTAAAGAAAAAAATTACTGTAAGTAAAAAAATTAATGTATTTAAGCGTAAAATGCGCTGAGCAATGGCTACTAAGAATCGAGCGACTAGCGCATACTGGCGTAAGTCCGTACATATAAATACTTTTTCGCGTAAAACAAATTTCAATAAATATATTACTGTTTTATAAAACAACAAACGTTTTTTCTACAAAATAAAAAAAAACAATAATATAGATTAAAACTAGTTCTTTCAATATTAACGATTAACCAACGATTCGTCCATCTACTGGGCCCGTCCATCTACGGGCCTGCTTACCCTACTTGTGCCCCGTGAGTCGACGAGAGAGAACGTGGAACACAGTGCTCCGTCATCTACGTGGTCAGCTACGCGTTCCACGTAGATTTCTCACGCAGAATCATCCAGATCGCGGTTGTACCATCAGTAATATGTAGTATATATGTAGCGCATCGAACTTCAACATCGTATTCCTTTCCCAGCAAACTTATTCGTACAAATCTTCTTACTTCGGATCCAAAAGTTTTTCACGCGCGCCCCCCTACTGTCATCCCTGTAGCAGCACTCCATCGAACCGATCCCACCCCAAATAAATTCCAACTTTTATCCGCATTAAAGTCCCTCGGATGGTGGCCGCTTGTGCGTCGATGTGAAACACAGGTAAGGCAGCGGTGATCCTGTGCGCCACGGTCTCATTCACTCGACAGTATGCTTACGCTCGTTACAGCTAGGGACCCAAGCTATTCCGCGCCGTGCTAGGCGCTGGCTAAGCACTTCTCTACATACCGAATACTTCGCATAACGCCAACTGATGGGGAGAGACGAAGACTCGAAAAGAGGCGTTTCCCTGACGGTTAGAGCCGGGGCGAAGTAAAAGGAGCGAGAACGGGGCCAACGATAGGACCAGTTTTTTCCACCGGAGAGCTTCATGCTCGAGGGGATAAGACTCCCCGAGCTTTGGCGCTAACGCGAAATGAATGGCGGAATGGATAACGGGCGGAGATTATATTGTGCAACGTTAAGTACGGAGATAACAGACGGGGAAAGAGTTCCGACGAGGCGAGCTTAATTTCACCGTTTCTTAAGCGTTTGCATGATTTTCACGTGAGAGAGTGGCATCGAGACGCGGATGCGGTTCGCGAAGGGAGGAGAAAGTAGGAAGCGCGATGCGGCGCCGCGAGAATCGCTAATTTCCATCGACACCCTGGAAATGACCCGCGAGGGGAAAATCGTATCGCGTCGCGATGCGAATTGCAGCGAATCCGGGAAACTGGAAGGAGGGAGGCGCGGGCGAGAGCAAAAGCGCGAACGAGATTCGATAAATACACCGCCTCGTTCACGGTGCCGCACCTCGTCGCGCAAAGGGCAAAAGATAATTACAGGGCGCGATCGGGCAAAAGAGTGCGCGGTTGGAGGAGCGGAATATATTACGTTTACGTGCCCAAGGAGAGAAAACGCATCGGGGTGAATAGGTCTCGGCGTGTGCACCCCAGTAACCAGATCTCCCTTTGCCGCGGCGCGTTTCCTGTCCCTTTAGATAATTCATTTGCCGATCGCATAATTAGCCGCGCGAAGCCCAGCGTTTCGAAATTTCCACCGGCGTCGAGGGGGAATTCGAAAGAGGAACAGATAGGGGGTAGGAAAACTGTTACCGCGTCGATCAGCCTTGGCGTGACTCGCCCCCGTTTGTCGTACAAGGCGGTAGCAATTTCTGCGCGACGTCTCCGCCCTCTAGGAAGGACGAAAAATCGAGGACCACGGAAATACACGGTCCAACAGATTTTATTGGTAAGCCTGCGTACGCGGCTATCGTTACGTAGGCGGGGGGGATAAAGCCATAACCGTAATCGACTGGTTAGAATTTTATGGTTATAGGCAGCGTATTTATGAAGTACCGGACCACGACTGGAGTTCAAACTACCACGCGTGCATGTGGGTCAACTGTACGTAATCGGTGCAGCAGAAGTTGGACGTGTAGGATACACACGGACACACGTGTATCCGAGGGTTAGGTTCAAGGGGTTACACGTTATACGGGAGTTTGGCTAATATAATGCATACAATGCATCGCTATATACCGGAGAACCCACTCTAGCCGATCGAATTATCGCTGCGAGAAAGTTTCTCGTTAAACGCGGCAAGGAGCAAGGAGATTCGTTGTTATATTGCGCCGCGGCGCGAAGCCTTTGAAGAGAGCGGGTAAGCGCGTCGAACAAAACTGAATCATTGATAGCGCATTAGCGGGATAGATAGCCGGTATCGATCGCACGCGAGGCGGCGGGTAAGGGGCGAGAAGAACAGAACAACGCGAACACGGTTTTTGGCTCGGTATCGCGTTCGGGAGCCGAGCTACCGTAATTCTATGGGTGAAATTAACGACGCGACTGAATGGATGCAGAATAATCCTGGCGGCGGCGCAACGTGTGCCGCTCGAGATAAAGACCGGATCCTTTCTCGTTGACTGGGAGTACGGTTGAGAAGCCTTCACGGTGATTAAGCCGCGTCCGAAAGTACAGCGGCGCGGCTATTCGAAGGGGCGAAGGGATAGCCGGAGCTCGGGATGGGGAAAACCGAAATATCGACGGAATCGGCGCAACCCACGCCTGCTGCGTCAATGCCCCCGACCTATTCGCCCTTTCTCAACTCTTACTTCGCTTCCTGTTTTTCTACCCTCCCTGCTTCATTCCCTGCGCCATCTCTCCCTTCCGTCTCCCTATCGCCGCTTCTTGCTCTCGCAGAGACCAGTCGGGAGGAGCGCCCGTGTCTTTTCCCTCGCGCAAGAAGAGAGAGGATTTGCCATTCACGACGATTTGCAAATTGCAGAGGACGAAACGGTGACTGCGCGTCTATATCTCTCTGTTGTCTGCTCGTCAATACGGAGGACGTTCCTGCGGGTTCGCGTCGCTGCGGCGCGACGCCGCCGACTCTCCGGGGTGTTTTGTAAATTATTCGCGAGCACAGTGACCGCCCCGTTTTCCTCCAAATATTTCCCGACAAAGATCTCGGCCGTCCCCGGCGAAAATCGCTTGGTATTCCCGCTCGAAAGTCTCCTCCAATATTCTCGAGCAGAGCTCTTCATCGATTTTTACCCGGTGCACGGGAACGAGCTGTAAATTCCCCGATATCGTGATGCACGATCTACGAGCGCGATAAATCCTGTTACCGGGACCGTGACTTTTCGTTTCTGCTCGTGTCGCGCTTTCCTAGCATGCATTTGGATCCTCCCGCTACGAATTCTTTAAAGCGCGACACCTCCGAGTCTCCATGTTTATCGGGGGGGGGGGAACCGCGCTTCTCTTCTCTCATTTGCCCCGGAACTCGGCGAATCGATGCACACGGGTTCTCAGAATAGTGCACGCTACGTTCCGCGTCGTCAGGGACAACTGCAATTACCTGCGCTCGCTCGCCCTCGTAAATATCCGCGGGACCTCGCGGCGGCGCATTCTTTTACAATTTCGAGGGAAAGCACGATTCTATGAAGCGCGTAGGTCGTGCCGATCTCCCTCTCCCTCTCTCTCTCAGCGATTCTCTCGGTATAACATTTACGAACAAGTTAAACCGCACAACAAGTAGCGGGAGCTTTTGCTCCGGGAGCCTTCCGGGTATGCATATTCTTCGGTTCCCTCGAAGATGCTTCGACGAGGTCTTCGACGCTTTGTAAATCGTCGTTTGTTTGCGTGCAGCAACCGGCACAGTCTTCCGCTCGCCGTTCCTTTCTTTATTTCTTTCTTTCATTCATTCATTCCGGTTCCCCGGCCTTTTCCGCCTGCCTCTCTTTCTCCCCATGCAAAGTTCCGCGGTCGTAACTTCGTTCCTAGGCGAAGAGGCAAATGTTATTTACGAGCAAAGCCGTCGTCTTCGCCGTCGTCGGCAGCGGAATCGCCGTTCTTGCTCGTCCCCGTCCTCTTCGTCGTCGTCGTCGTTGTAGTTGTAGCCGGCGACACGACCCTAGGATTCCGATTGAAATTCCCTCTGTCCCAATCAAACTCCTATTTTCCGCGGGGCTCTTGTCATGCGACAATAATGGAAGCCAGCAGAAACGGCGAAAGAGGGAAACGGCGGAGGGAACGGGGAGACAAACGGACGAAGAAAAGCAGGCCGTAATACCCGTGGAAAAGTATATACATTACCAACCTGACAGCTCGATTTCCGACGAATCGACAAGCACCGATGGCGAATAACGTTAAAACGCGTCTTACGGGGGAACGCTCCGATTGTTCGCCGAAAAGATTGATTCGCCGCGACGAATTGTCGTGGAACGCGCCTCGCCGAAGCGGGCCTGGCTCCGCGCGTTCGAAAAACTCACCCCCTTTGTGACCGTGATCGCCTCGCGGCGAGTTTCTCGCAGCGACGGCGCCAGCGGTGTTCCGAGGCTCGCGACGGGGACAATATTCGATCCCGATTTAGCTGATTTAATCCGGTGTTGATCGATTTAGACGAAAAGACTGGGCGGTTCACGCGCACCGACACGGTTGTCGCGCGCGGCTCGTAGGTCGGGACGGATGCTCGGCACGTAGGAACGTAGAACGTGGAAACGTAGAGACGGATCGAATGCGCATTCGGGGGCGGTTGGCGAGCGAACGTTCGCGTCGGGTTCACCGAGCCCGATCGTTCGCGAGCGGCGATTGGAAGAAAACAAGCGACGACTATTGAATCAGCGAGGACGACCCCATGGCGATACCCAGCGTATACGCGCGACGATAGACACACGAGATATCCGCATTGCGGTTACACGAGCTTTTTAACACTTTGTGCCTGTGCATACGCGAGTGTGTACGGTACGCACCACCGCAGCCAGTAAACATCAAACTTGGGTGCCGGTGACTGCCGGTGGGTGTCGTCCTGTGCAAGCACAAAAGCGAGACGGAGTGGATGAGGACGACGATTACGCCGGCAGTGGGAGATCGAGGGAGAGGGATCAGAGAGAGAGAGAGACAGAGAGAGAAACAGAGAGGGAGAGACAGAGAGAGACAGAGGTCAAAACACGATATTAGGTTTGGACCCGGTCTATGTATGCATGTATACACATATGTACCAACGCTGGAAGATCGCGGAACTAAACGCGAGCGGAACGCTCGGTACGCCCCTGGAATTGCATCCATTTTCGAGAGAGACCTCAGCCTCCTCTGATAAGCTATGTACACGCGCCTACATTGCCACGGAGTAATATATTGCCAGGCGAGGCGAGACGTCTGGATGCACGCGCGATCTCGCGAGAATCGGAGACGAGCCGATCTGCGAGCGCACAAACGCGCCACTATTTTCGCGGATCGTCTCTGAGATTTATCGCGCGCGATACAATGATCCGGCATTGTATCGCAAACTTTGCCGAGCACGGTGCCTACTTCCGACGCGCTGGCCGCGCGGAATCGCTGCGAAACGGACCCGGAAAGGAAGCCGAACTCTCGTTCGCACCGATCCGGACAGGGAGGCCACAATTTTTAAGGTTCCAGTCCGCCCAGCCATCGATGACCGTCGGTATCGATTTTATTGGGAAGCAGAAAGGGAAGTTAGAAAAAAGCGAGACGCCATGCAAATTCGCCTCTCTGTATACCGTGGGGGTTAATTTCGAGCGGGCAGGGTGTTAGGATCCTGTCACAGCGAGGTCTATGACCGCAAGATTGGCAAAGGGGCGAGCAGGGGCGGGGAACAAGGAGGCTGTTGGATTGATCGCGCGACCAAGGACGATCGGCCAGCGACAGCGACGAAAACGACGCGTATTCATCCCTGACCGCCCTTGAACGAACGGCTTCGATCGAACGCCCGACACACACCGGGCGGCGCATCCTTCGCTCGCGATACGCTTCCCGCCGCGCCGCTTCTTTTCTTTCCTATCCTCACCCCTTCGTTCGCCCTCCAGCCAGCAAAGTTTTTCTCGCGGCAAAAAGAATTTTATCCAGCAGTCGGTTAACGGCTCCAAGAGTAGTTTTACGAATCGGCCCAGCCCCAAGGCCCTCCCCCCGTCCCTGAATAGAAGCCGCTTCTTACGAACGGCCGAAATGGCTTTATTGTCGCGATAAGTTTTTTTTTATACACGCCGCTGTCCTTTTTACCGCGATATATATTAGCCGGCTTTCCATTAAGGGTCCACCGCCTTGCTGGCGAAAGCCTTGCGCGCGGAATGTGATTTCTTTACTCTTACTTTCTCGAGTCACTTCGGTGAGACACTCGTGACCAGGACTACGCGTTACAGAGGAGAGATCGGGGGGCGAGGAGAACTGGCGCGAGGGATCGCGTTAGCAGCGTGTCTCAGGATCCGCGCAATCTCGAATCGACGCAATCCCCGGTTGCCGAAAACTCTGTTTACGGCGCCGCTTAGGGGAAAAGGTGGACGGAATCGAGACGATAATCTGATAGGCGAGGAAAAAAATAGAAGCCGGCCGGTATTTTATCCCTTTAAACTGGATGGAACGTGGAAGAAACACGGAACAGCCCTGCGAGGAGGAGATCGAGAACAAACGGCTTGAGGTGGAGGCGGCCGCTCACCCCCTCCCGGCGCCCCTTTGTCCGGGAAGATCGCGTTATCGGTCGACAAAATATTGTTATCGTGCCGTAGCGATGGTGAATCACTGATGCGAGAACGCGCCGCACAAAGGGAGCCGTGCAAAAGGAAAGTCGATAACGATTGACCGGTAAACGTATCGACGAGAAGCCTGCCCCGGCTATCGCGAGGGCCAAAGTGAAACGGAACGAGACAAAAGAAACCGTGGGCGAGTGGAAGACTCCTAGAGCTCCACTGCGCCATGGGATTGCGACGCGAACGACCATTTGGAAGTTTCCACGTAATCCAACTTACCCTGCCGACGTATACCTACGATGGAAAAACCTATGCACGCCAGGCCACTCCACCACGAGACTAAACTTCCCCTCCTACCACCTCGTATCTTCCGCGTCTCGCCTTCAATTCCAGCAACTTCGTCGTCGATTACATTGTCTCGAAAAAGGAAGGGACGCGAGAAATTCCCTCCCCCCACGCACAGTGCCCTTTCCCCGCTACATATTTCCCCCCAACGAGATCGCGAACTCTCGTCGAGGGTTGCCGCGCGGAATCCACTGACCCGAAGTAACGTATACAATTATCCTGGATGGTGTAACTGGCAAGGGAGTCGGATGACACGTGTTTCCCTGAGCTACGCCGCGGAACTTCAAAACTAGATACAGTTCCCTGTTAATTCAAGGAAAGTACGCGGAGGTGAATCGTTGAATTCACTTTAAACCGTGTTCCCAGGGCCGCGCAAAGGATGCAGGATGCTTACAAGGCACTTAACGTAATCGCGTTACCATCGTTCCTCCCATCAGTGCCACTCTACGAGACGGGGTTACTTCTTCGGGGACGAGGAATCGAAAATTAACGCACGATTACCACGGCAACGGAGAGGGTGGATCGGTGTGAATTGCAGGGGGACGCGAGCGTGCGATCTCTGGTTTTGGGAATCGCGGAGGAACGCTCCGCTCGCTTCCCTGTCGTCGGTACGTGGCTCGGGCCCAGTCACCCTCGCCGGCTCGATATCGATAACAAATACGCGGAAGGGTCTTTTATCGGGGAATGTATTCAAAATTTCCAGATAAGGAAGGTCTTACGCGAGTAAACGCTCGCGGGAATCGAAAGGTCGAGTCGGTTTTTATGCCAGAGCCCGGTGAATATGGGAAAGGATGCTGGAGAGGCTGAACCCGCCGCCACGCTGGAGAAGCGAGTGCACGCGTCTTTCCATTAATCTCCATTGGCACCGGTTGAAAATGGCTTGCACCGCACCTTACGCCCAAAATCAATACACGAGCCTGCATCGCGTTCCCATTATTAAAGATGCTGGCTGTAGCGCGGATACGATTGTTACCGTAGCGGCGGGTTGATAAATATTCCGGAGGATGCCAGGAGAACAATCGCCGGGTAACGACGACGCTCGTGTCAGCTTGCGCCCCGATGAACCGCGGAGAACTACGCTTTTGTACGGGCCGAGCACGTAGCCTGCATTAGCGTTACACGGGGAACAGTTATAATAGCTGACGGAATTCCAAGAAGTCGGTAATCGACGCTACACCTGTCCGCGTGCTCGAAATTCCGCTCCCGTAAAACTTTTCGCCTTATCGAAATCGCCCCAATTCGCCAGATTGTTCGAGGGCAGACTTTGACCAGTTCCAAACAAGAAGCAAGTAGAACCGAAATAGAATCCTCGACTCCCGTTTCTTCTTTCCCCTACCTGCTTTACCCCTTATGAGCGAAAGCATGCGTATCCCAAAACTCGCCCACCTTCAACCCTTAACTGGTATACTGTTTTTTCAAACCTAACTGTTATCTCGGGGTCGTGACGGACCCCAAATAAAAAAGGACACAGCAATTTGTAAAGTCGACATTAGATCACCCTCTATGAATACCTATTTTGTTCGTAGGTAACGCATAAAATAATAGATACGTAGAAAGTTAAACTATTATAATCAAATTAATTAGAAATTCAGTTTACAAACTTAGACAACCAAATATTTTGCAGCGAACCCTGCGTGCTTGGGGTCACGACTGACCCCAGGATACCAGTTAAGGGTTAATTGCGTTACCGATGTATTTCCACCCGTTAGCGCGTTCTGCGTTATGCGCGTGGCACGCGACAACCGTTTATTTAATTTCTCGACTTTTACTACTCAATGAATATTTAACCGTTCGCCTGGATTCGAGCATTTCCCCCCCGGCGATACCTGTCGCCTTAAGGAATATTTATACCGTAAGTGGTTAGGAACCGCCGTCCCACCTAGTACAATAGGGATGGAAAAGATTCGAATAGCTCCATCCATTGTACTTCTCCTTTTCAAAATTTCAATGGTCGAGTTCATCCTGTTTGGCAGGGTTCCGTAGGTACAAACGTCTGGATTCACCGTCAGATCCTGCGAATCGATTACGAGTATCCCTTGGCACAGGGAGGACGGACACCGCGACAGGATGGTATAACACACGTCTCCTAGCAATTTACTCGTGCACGCGGAACGTGTCTATTCTCCCTTAGAGTTTACTGTTTACGACCACGTTACGCAAACAACGTCGAACGACATCGCCGGGGCAGAGTCGATTCCACGGTTAATAACCGTAGCCCCGTAGTTGGGCTCCCATTAATACACGCGGCGACCAGCAGCGGGGTATGGATTCGTCGGAAGTTGATAAGAAGCTGTACCGCGATCTCCAATGCGAATCTCCAGCTCGTGTCAACGACTCGTCGACACCTTTGGGGTTTACGTGTGCCTCTGCGTGCGCACGCGAATATTTTATGCACGCGTACGTGTCCGAAAGTTCGATGGGAAAGCGCCAAGGGCCGGGAATTTAATTGCGCCCCGTAATGAACGCGTCACGCGATTTCGCATGGGATATTAGCCAGCGCCGAGGTAGAGGCGTTCCTAGTGGAATTTCCAACGGTCAGGCTAGCAGGACGCGTCCCGCATCTAATAAACGAGAATCCACTGGCACGGCTCGTCCCTGCGTTACCCGCGTGTACTCTCCGAAATCACCGGGAACCAGCCTACTCGAAACCCGACGTGCGCGCTCGGATTACTCTCGGAAATTCCACCGCGCGTAGTAAATAGCCGTCCCGTTTGAAATAGCTGTGGCGCAAAGAATAACGCGAGGACGGACGGCAAAGGCGAGGGATGAAACGCGGCGGAATGTTGGGCAGCGAGGTCGCGAACGAGCGCACACCGTGCGGTCGCCGCGGAAAGGGTAATGAACCCCAAGCGGGTTTGTATCGGTTCGCGAAAAAACATCCGCGCCAAGGGGTATCGGGGAAAGTAAACATTAAGGCTGCTGGCTGTTACTCACCGCAATGCAGTAAGCTGGACGCCAGTATCGTGCAGTGGTTGCTGGCTTGGTCGGTGCGAGAGTCGTAAGACGGGGGTTGAACAAGGGCTGCTGTTCGTGACAGGAACCACCGCATAACCAACAGTCACGTTTCGTATCGGCACATCGGTCCGAGGAATGGTCACTTTCTGCACCGCACCACACGCGCCTCGAAACGGAAACGAACGCAGCCGATGAGCGGCTTAGTTTCAGTGAAAATGCGACGGAGCCGTCACAAACGCGGAAACGGAAATTTTGTTGGGCTCGCAGGACCGTCGAATCGATGTGTGATGTTACACTTCCCAGCTGTCTTTTTTGATTCTGCGGATGTGCCCGCCACCATCCCCATCTGACGATCGTGCCGCGAACTACGCCCCTCGAGCAATGCCCGCCAATATTCGAACGTGCCTCTGCGTGCAGTTCAGAGTTTAGCGAATTGCAGCGTGTTTAACCAATAAATTTTGCTTTCACTTTTTATTAAGAAACTGTGTTTTGTTATCAATCGTATCAGAATTCAATCGAACGATGCTCTATGGTTTATTTGGCTGCTATGAGACGTTCTTCGTTTGATCGAACGATACGTGGTCCGTGTTTAACATTCTAACGCGACATTAACAACAACGTTTGCGAGGTACAGTTAAAAATGAGTAAAACTAGCTGGAGCCTCTCTTGATAAATGATAAATTGGTGGTGCACTGTTTGTTTGGAATGTTTGAGCAGGGTTCCAACGGAAATACCAACTCGTCCAAGAGATTGTACTTTGTGATATAATTTATTTGCATATAGTCTCATTTTCCACAGCATTATATAAGAACATAATTTATTTCGCAATCTTAAGAAGTTCGTTAATCTTAGTATTAATGATTAACCATTACGACGCGATGATTCGCGGTGATTCGTTAGTGAATAACTGCATTGCAACGACTTAGCTTACTAAGCATTTCCGTTATGTATTCCCTGTCGCAAGTGCGGTAAAAATGCATTCGTCCTTGTAATCGATATATATTACAAGCTATCGGTACCATAATATTTACATAGAAAGTAAACAGAGGTAATTATAGTGTTGAATTAAGTCACGCATTTTTGCCATCGCATACGACACGCATAAATAGAGAAATCGGTTCTGCATATAATGTACGAGATTAAATAATATGATCCCCTCACGGGAAAAGTTAAGTCGCCTCCATTTTCTCAACTTACTAACGAACTTATATTGCAAGGCGTTTCACCGACAACAATAAATATACAACTTAATGAAAGATATATATTGTTTTGTTAACGGTACAATGTGTGAATGCTAGTAAATAAGAATAACAATAACAAAAGAGGAGATTAAGTAGATGTAAAGTGGACGAGTAATAGCCCCCAACACTAAAAAAATTTCGATTTAATATCAGAAAGATATACCATAATATTGGAGCGACGTTGTTCTTTTTTCAAAACACAATAGCACGTCTTCTCCCGTTATACATTTATAAATACACGATTAAAATGTTAGCCATAGAAAAACGTGGAATACGTAAACTTCAAAATAACCAGAGTCTAAGGCCACAAAATTTTTGTCGTAATAATAATATTTATTATCTAATGGGACGTATCTGTTTACAATAAAATAAGCTGTACAAACAGGATGGAATGTTGTTTCGTTAGCTTCAATTGCTAAACACCTTTTAGGATGCCTGTTGCATCCTTGGAATAGCTATTATCGTACAAAGTAGGCATTTACAGGTAACGCCAATCATGGCATTTTCCATCAATTAATTTCCATGCATTGTACATCACTTTTTGACGAAACATTCGAATGTCTTCATTAGTTTTCCTTTCATATATTGTCAAAATGTACAAATGGTCAAATTCCACAGTTTTTAAGCAATTTTATATCTATCTTCTTATCTTACTTAATACTATATACAATGTGCTAAGTATAATACGATTTTCATTACCAGTTCTCAGAAGAGCATACGAGAAGAATGCTGTTCGACGTGTAAAGTTCTCGATTCGCGACGCGAATAAACCGTGTCACAGATACCTTTCCTTCAAGAAAATAATTTATTTTCTCTTATGTTTCGCCACAACTATTCTTCTCGTATATCTTCTAATAGCATGGCTGAATATTTGAACAGCTCCGTTCCTTCTGTCGATCTGTACATTTTTATGACTATGTGTTTGATCAATGAAACGTATTTTCTAATCGTCGTTATTATAATAGAGAATCTACAATAACTTCTGAACGTGCATAATCTGCGAATGTGAAATATCTTTTATTTAGACGTTGCTTTATACATGTAGAAAAGAAAAGGCAGAATTTTATTTATAATTTAAAAATCGTGAATACTACTTTTATATTTTACAGTGCTACAAAGCATTGACAAAGGTCCAATTTACATTCTACACATATGAAAGCTCTTCCGCATCATTACGATAATATAATTAATCAAAATCAAAAAGAAGTTGTAGTAAACCTTTTCATGAGAATTCTTTTAAATATACAGCTAACAAGTGGTGGTCTTCATTTAAAATTTCAAAATGTACAGTTTGGAGTTCATAATGTCATAATTCTGAAAATTACATAGCATCATTGTATATACGATATCATTTTTTTTTGTTTTGTAAAGTAGTTTTAACATTATTGAAATTTAATATGTTTGTATAAACCATAATTAATATAACTCAATATAACGTATATCCTTTTTCGAGTCCTTTATACTTTTCAATAAAATTTGATCTCTTAAATCTTGAAACTTATATTTTTCTTCAGTGACAACGCATCTTCCGCGCTACCAGCTAATTAGGGCAAATAATTGAATAGATTATCCTATCTTTAAGTTATTTACAATTAATATTAGATTAATAATCCTTCATCGTGGCAACCAAGCGTTTTAAAGAAAACCTCTTCACAGTGTGACAATCAAAACATGGAATTACGTTTAAAAGTGAACAAGTTAATTGATCGTAATTTGTAAACTGCTTGCTAAATACAGCCTTTTAATTTGAAAAGTGCATTTATGCATAAGATTCGTTTGAATTACTGATAACAGTTAAGTAATGTTTAAAGATACTTTACATTGATCTGTCTCAATGTTGTAACTAGCAGTCAAGAGACACCTAAGTCTTCGGAGTGCAGAAAAATGTCAATCCTGTTAAATAGTTAATCATATTAGACAGTATATGTGGTTGGGTATCTATATGTATGTATATATGTACATTATATTACAGATATCATCATGAAAAGGGGTGTTTCGTGCTAATCCACTCCAGCAAAACCTTGAGAACCTTCAATAGCTTTTACCAACTTCTCCCGGAGTTGTTGATAACTTTCGTAAGGAGGAAGGTCAATACGATTAAAACTGGAAAAGGAACACTGATCGTCAGATATCACTATATCTCCCTTATAATTCTTATAATAACAGCACAGAGAACGAAACGGCATACATCGTCCCGTAGTTTCTCTTTTTTCTAGATTTATAAATTTACTGTGCAGTTGGAATCATTTACTTACCAAGTATGAGCTCTTGGATAATTGTTCGGTGTACCCCACTTTTCGATCGTAAACAATTGTGGTCCATTGCTGCCATAGAGTTCCTTAAAACCGTTCATCGGCACCCGCGATGTCCCAGTGACGAACTGTAAAAGCCTAGAGCGCATTTCATTGCTAAACGAAAGCACCACGCGCCAAAACCACTGAACGACAATATGGTTGGCGTGATAATCTCCTTTGTACAGCGTATTCTGTTTCCAGTCTTTCACGTCAATATGTTGAATACCACACATCAGTAATTCTAGCTCGTGCTCGTCAAATATCTTCACTAATGTCGGTGGTATTAGCGCGTTAAATCCTTCTAAAAATGCATTCATCTGTTCTTGAACTCTCGATACAAATCGCCACTGTATAACTAAACCGATGTATTCGTCTTTGTTCTCATCCGTCAGTGGTACGTTAGCACCATCCGGCTTAAGTTCTCTTTGGGAAGTGTGACCAAAGCTTTCTTCGTCAACGCAAAATGTCAGTTCCAACTCGCTAGGGTCGTTCTCTTTGATCCACAATAACGAATTATAATACTCGGAATCCACGCTTTCCATGTCCTTTAAATCGATAGATTTGCCCAACATCATTTTGTAAAATGGCCGAATGAAGAATGCTGTAAAACGAATAACAATCATCGTCAAGTATTCTACATTTCTAGTACATCGTTACAATATTACTTACCGTCCAACAACTTTCCGTGATAAACAGCCATGCCCGCTATACGACCAATAAATTTGAAGTAATTTAGATGCTCTTCGTTACACACGCCGGAGAAAGGATTAATTTGTAGAGTATAATTGTCCCTGCAAGTCGTATTTTAATTGTGAATACCTTTTACATTTACAGCGTGTGCAGACTGTCTACTATTACATGTGTATTGTGGACTTACGTGGCGGAATATTCAAACAGTCCATAATAAGGATTGAACATTTCTTTAGACAGGAGGAAAAACCATTCGCGAGCAAGGCCCCCGTAATCCAAGCCGATCTCCCCTTCAAACTCAACCCACAATTTCGTTTTCAATATCTCCACTCTACTAACGGAACTAATTATACGATACGAATCTTCCAAAATATTATTTCGGCCAACTTTAATCTCAAACTTATTAGGAACATTGTTCTGAAAAAAGACAACATTATCACTAAGCAGAAGGACAATTTTCCGTTCGTGATATTGATATTTTAACTCCCACATACTTACAGGCTTTCTCAGTTGGGACTTCAGATATTCATATTTACGTTTATAATCTCTCGAATATGGTACAGCCTATAAGGAACGATGTTGTCAACGTACTATATTTCAAACAAAATACATACATAATACGAAATCATAAGATATTACGCTTACCGGGCCAGCAATTTGTGGATTAGACATGCGTGGATCTTCCCACTGAGTTGTTCTTGTGTCTTTGAAGGAGAAAGAACATTGTACAATTAAACTTAGAATTCTGGGAAATTACGTAATCAAAGATAAATTCTGTGCTCGAACATACTGTGATCGATGAAAAATATTCTGCCGTCTGTATGAACTCTTTCTTCCCAACCTTCGGGAAGGGATCCAAGTTGATCTAAGTCACTTCTTGGTGTAGTCGAAGGGGCAATATGATTAGGTATCGAACTTGGACGTCCTGTTCGAGGGTCGATCCATGTTGTTGTCCTCTCATTATGGTCAATGAAAAATACTCTGCCATTTGGAGCTATTTGCATACCCCACCCGGGTGGCATTCCTCCGTCGTTTGGCGCGGGAAGCGTGGGTTTCGGACGTTCATTCTACGTACCAAAACAATAACAGAACTTAAAGTGCTAGAACAGACACATAAACAGCACATATTCCACCCTTTGCTGAAAACTGTACTTACCTGTTCAGACGAGTGTCTAGATTCAGCTGGGCTGTCCACGTTATCATCACTCTGTAAATTTAATATTAACATATTTTCACATCAAAGTATGATTCCGATCAAATTAAACGAGAACTTACGCTACAAATACACTTATGCGGTATTATCACAAGCTATTGTGCAATAAGGTAAATTATATCTTACGCAATCTTAATACTCGTTAGTATGTTAAACATTAATAATAACAAATCATTCATAATTAGCACAAAATCATTCCACATACCAACTGCGAAGAGGAATTTACAGAAATAGAATCCCGAATAAACATGCGGAGAAATTATATTTTAAAACATTAAAAACGGAGTACAACGAGAAGTTTGAAACCAATCGGGTATCTATGTTAGTAAGGGCATGTATCATACATAACTATATGGTGAAGTTTCATACTTGACAATCTCCAAAAATTATCCATGTATAAAAAACATTTTATAAACACCAAAGTGCTATGATGGTACATGTGTGGTCTTTAGAAATTTTAAGCTTTACGTAATATAAGCTGCAAGATATTAACAAAAATATTGTACAGAACTGAAAGAAAGAACATGTCTACATGTATGTGTACCTGGTCTTCATATTCGCTAAGGTAGCCATGTTGATCGACAGAACGTCCAGAGTCTGAAGAAGTGTTCTCAATACCCCCTTCCCTATGATTCTCAACCTCACTATCTCTTGCTTCCGATTCTTCGTCTTCCTCTCGGAGAACTTCACCATCCTTACACACACATGCACAAAATTGCTACATACTGCATGCTAATTATACTATTTATAAGAATTATTATGTCGCTGGATTGTTCATGTTCATCATACTTATTGTTAAATAATTCATGCACACATAGTTGTATGTATCGATTAGTCACTAGTTAGTTACTATCACACTTTTCTGTTATGGTGTGTTAATGATTTGTTATGATATGCATGTTAACATAGGACATATGTTGAAGCGATTGCCTATAATCAAGAAACATATAACGTGTTTATAAATACTCAGCTGACCTACAAAACTACTTGAAGCGATTAATGATCAGTTTTCTTCCATTTCCATAGCTATCAACGTTTTTATAATGCATTATTCCATAATGCGAAGCGCATTGCATAGCAAGCAGTAGCGAATACATTTACACAATTCACTGCCACTTTTTCGATTCATTTTTACATTACATAGAAACATATTCCCGTACATTTATATTGTTGAAAAATATATTGAAATTTGCAATATATTTGCAATATATTTATATACTTGTAACATAAAAATTGACGTAACGAATACTTAAGCCGTATGTTTTGTGCGTGTGTGTCTGTTTACAATTTACATAGATACATACATATATCCTACATGGACTATACAAGATGTATTCTCTACGGATATGGAGAGTTGGAAGCAGAGGGTGCTAACTATTTGACACTGCAACCTACGTTTTCGAATGAGTAATTGGGAAGAATAACTCGGGAAAATCTACTATATAACATAAAACACATGACCTACGTGTATACAAAATTAATATTGCATTAAGTGTGAAATAATTTGTTATGGTAAGAAACCGTATTCCAACTACTTAAGAATTGATAAATAAATAAATGAAATAGCACGCGCTACGTTTCTGTGTACGTATTAATCTGATTTCATGTGTGTGTGTTAATCTGCCGGTATCATGGTCAGAGTTTGATATCTGCAATAATTATATAAAAAATCGTCAATATTACCTGATTGATCGAACTTCTGTGCCTGTTTTCATTATCTGCGCTAATATGAAAACGTCGTTGAAACTCAGTCGCGGCAGTACTGAAATTTCGCTCAATTGTCATATTTCCGCTGGGTGAAGTACTACTGCAAAGTTCAATATATAGAATTTATGAATATTCGTATTAAGCTCTCAGTGAATGTATAAAAAAAAAAGAAACAGATTCGTGTATTTATAACTTTCTGAAACAGACACATAACGATATTTATTACATACGATCCTGCTGGATGTTCCCATTGCGTAAATCGTGCTATATGATTAACGTAATATGTTCGTCCATTTGCATCTTGCCTTTCTTCCCATCCCGGTGGTAAAGGTGTGTCAAACACTGCCTGAAATATTTCACAAGAAAATATTATTTCACATGTAAAGAAACGGAACTGGCCCGTTTAAAATTTTAGCTTAAAGCATAATATACACGTAACTGTATGCAGGGGACGGTTAGCGTTTACTGGTTGTACCATTTCCCATCCCCCTGAATCAGATGTAGCATCTCCATTGTCATTGTCCGAAGTCGACGAGTCCGAAATGTACGCATGATACACTTGCAAAGTGCCCTTCACCCTCGAACGCTGACTGGAATGATTACTAGCCATATCCTCGTAAGTTATTCATTTTGCATTTGCAAATGAAAAATACAAACGAAACATTTGAATGAACTAAATATTAGAATCGGTGAAACGCAGCCGACAAGTATGATGGAATGAAGAGTACATAGAACTTAGTGCACGTAAAATTGAAGGAAATAAATAAAAATTAACAAATAGAAATGACAGCGTAACTTTGATCGTGAATTATATAATTAATTCTTTCTACTTCTAATTTATGAGCAAATAATAAGGAAAAGGAAGCTAAAGGGATCAAACACTTTAAAACATATAAAAATACACAGCTTGAAGCATGTACTATTAGAATACTTACCTACGTGGTCGAAGTAAATAACGCCTAGCAGGGATCGTCTGACCCTCCTGCTCTTTCGGTACATTAATTAGCGTTAGTTCTACCATTCCAAGAAAATCATCCCTAGTTAATCTATTCTCGTCAAAAACTTGTAGCACCAATTTGTGATCAACAGGTTTCACCTAAAGGTCAAAAATAGCCTTCTGAGACATCTCGCGCATAGTGACAACAACCATGTGCGTCGATTGCACCACTAAGCTACTTGCCCTAAATATAAATTCTTCCTCCCAAACAGGATTCAAAGTTTTCTTTTTAGTTTTCGTAAGTGCAGAGTCCACCGTCTGATTGCCATTTATGGTATTTAAGTCAACGCGCACGTAAGGATCGCTCGCACCAAAGATGTCTTTCTTAGCCAATTGGTGCCCAGCGATCACCTTTAATCTCAGCTTGCTGGTAGCCTCATCTCTCTACGAACACCAGGAAACGAGATAAATTAATTTCTTGCCAATTTCCATCAAAGACTAAACATAGTACAGACAAATTGATTTGAACAAAGAATTTATTTAAAACCGCCGGACATAAACATAAGCGTTTCGATATACTTGAAATTTAAAAAAAAAAATAGAATTTATTTATGAGTCCTTGACTAAACAACGTTTTATTTGCCTGAGAATAATTATGGGACAATTCCCTATCCATTGTTGTGTACGGCATACAACATACTACTTTTCGAATATTTTATTAAACACATGTAAACACATACGAAACGGAAAATACAAAGAGAATGTACAAATGTACACGGAAATTATTAGAAAAAGAAATTTCTTCCGTTTGTACGTGTACGTATGATACAAGTATAAAAGCAACTCTGAATTCTGTACAATGACGTTTTTATTGGCGCAGTACTCTCGTTAATCCTACGGTGAAGCACTTTTCTGGAAGGAACACCCTTTCTGGAGTCAATCAATCAAAAATCCAACCTGTACTTGTCAAACTGTCAAAATAGTTACGTACAGATTCTCCGTCAACCCCGGGCGGCGGATTATACCCATAAACATGTTCGTCTGCCATTAACGTTATATGTGATCGATTTCTTTCGAATCGCCGACTGCTGCTTCTTACAATTTAACGAGGTTCACAGTTTCTTATGTGCCATCAAGAAACCTATTTTGTCTTAACCCCTCTCCGTCTCTGTTGCATGAACAAAACGGATATGACATACTCGCGCTTAAAGATGGCCAGCTTCCTTTTAAATATTCAAACAGCGTTAAAATCTAACCGACTCGTTTCTCTCGCCCTCGGTTCGAGAAGCTTGCCCCGATTCTCGCGAGAATGGTGTGCAGCTTATGGAACCCGTGCTCCTCGATTGTCAAAATTCTATCGATGATAAAGAAAAGAAAATATCTAGAAAGGAACACTTATAAAACGACCCTGAATACCGCTGAAACGAACGGTTTCTAATGCGCCTGCGAACATCTCCACGAATTTGCGTAAATAGAGGCCTTTCGTCATTGTGTGCAATAAGCCGAGTGGTGTTGTCGAAATTACGAATGGTTTCAATTTTCGACACGAGCAACGTGCTTGCCAATCGTTGCTATTGCATTTCAACAACTAAGGATGTTAAGACGCGTATAAAGTGACTCATGTTTCGGAGTGCATTTTTCTTAACGATTTCGTCATTATCGAAGTATTGTCTTAATATCGAAAGAATCACGCGTTGACAATGATAAGAAAAGTAAAACAATGCACATGATAATCTGGAGTTATTTTTGGTCTAGATATTTCAATTTCAGATATCACGGTGTAATAGTAAGGATATATGATTTCCAACTGAAAGCCCAAAGGTGATATTCACTATCTTAACAGGCACAAGGTGTACACAGTTAATTACATACCACAGGCTCTGGCAATGAAACTCGTCCAGGTCTTCTTGACACCCGAGATGCAGAACGATGCTGAGAATTCCAGGTATAAGAGCGAGGTCTATGAGGAGAAGATTCAACGACACCAGCATACATTGGATAGGTCAAAGTACCTGGCATCTTGTGTTCTTAATTCCTGAACAGTTTCAGCATTGACATTGAAATTGTAACATGTATTCTAGTTTCTATACATAAAATTTTACTCACAGATTATAACTTTAATCGTTCAAAATATTCCATGTACACCCACACTTGATTCTGATGCAAAATTGAAATGTGTAAAGAATTAATTCTACAATTATTAGTTACATAACTCGAATAATTAGATATAATAACAGCAATAAAAGTGGAAGAAATTCTTTAGACTATGTACTGGTACATATACTAATGTGCGTTAACAGCGACACAAACATTTAATAAGAAATTGCTGCTAACTGGTGTGAAGCGACAAGAATATGTAATATCCATATGTTTAGTCAGAGTTTGATTTTCTTTAGTAGAACATATTTGCACGTAATTCACAATCAACTAATCACTGATATATTTATTTATATTTTCAACCATCAACAGACATAATTGATAATGCACGGCCAGTCATTGCTTCAAAATCACTGAATTGCGAGTGTGAATGTTAAATATAACAATCATTCGAGATAAGGAGGAGGCTCTAAATCATTAGCGCGATAACGCGTACTTATTATTACACGAAATTAAGGGGGACATTGAAAGCCCTGATAAATGTAGATGCAGGTAATTCTTCCACGAACTATAAACGGTCGGGATAGAAAATTTCGGAAGTAATTGAAATTTCAAATTACTGAAATTTATCAGTAGAACTGAGAATTTATTACGGTATATTTATTAATCTTTCAGATCTATATCTGTAGTTTGATACCGCATTAGGAATGACGCATTTGATAATATTTTTATCTCATCCGATTTCTTAGACAATTATATCCATATTTAATTCGACATTTTCATTCTTTCAATTATATCGAAAGCCAGCGTTGAATTGTTTTTGAAAAATTTGGAATCTTTACAGGAAAAAATGTTTGAAGTTTCTGCGGAAATTTCCGTTTTCTGCGTGTGAATACGTAATACGTTAAACGCACACATTCGGAGTATTTCATAGTTGACATTACTGTAATCGTACGCAAGCGGGAATGCATTTGTAAATATGTATATAGTATTAATGTTTAACATAAAACTAAGGTAAGACTATTGGCAGTTGGCGTTACTTAACATAGTAACCACCTGGAATTTATTTTCACATCCGATATAGGTTAACAGGCAAAAAGTAAATGTTACTGTACTTTCACTGGATCTAAACTTTTAGAAATAGTAAAAATGTTGAGGAGACGGAACGTTAATATTAAAACTGTCAAAGAACTAGATGCATTTCCCAAAGTTCCTGAACCATATGTTGATAAGACTGCAGTCGGAGGAACATGTAAGTCTCCCACCGTACGATTCTGTATCTCCTTTACATTCGCGTGTAATACTTTATCCTTTTGCCTTCCAGTTTCCATATTTATAGTCGTCACTATTGCGTATCTAATAATAGCCGAAACAAGTTACTACCTTGATAGCAGATTGCAATTCAAATTTGAACCAGACACGGACATAGATGCTAAATTAAAAATAAACATCGATATAACTGTTGCAATGCCATGTAGCCGCATCGGTGCAGATGTTTTGGATTCCACAAATCAGAATATGATAGGTCATCAAGCTCTGGAAGAGGAGGACACATGGTGGGAGCTAACGCAAGAACAGAGATCTCACTTTGAAGCTTTGAAACATATGAATTCTTACTTAAGGGAAGAATATCATGCTATCCATGAACTGTTATGGAAATCTAATCAAGTCACCCTATACAGTGAAATGCCAAAGAGGTATAGAAAAGATTTTATAACACATTCAGTAAATACATAATTGTATCTACGTGTCTGTATATGCATATCTTTAGGAGCCATCCACCCAGCTATGCACCGAACGCGTGTCGCATTCATGGTAGTTTAAATGTGAACAAAGTTGCTGGAAACTTTCATATAACAGCAGGGAAGTCATTATCCATTCCCAGAGGGCATATACACATTTCAGCTTTCATGACCGATAAACATTATAACTTCACTCATAGAATAAACAAGTTTTCATTCGGAGGACCTAGTCCAGGTATCGTTCATCCGTTAGAGGGGGATGAAAAAATTGCTGATAACAGTGAGTTCGTATGACGTGTAAAATTTGAGGGTGGATTTCATAATTTTTGCATTTGTTGGTACAAAAATTGTTTTTCAGATATGATTTTATATCAGTATTTTGTGGAAGTAGTTCCCACTGACATACAAACCCTACTGACCACCTCCAAAACATACCAGTATAGCGTAAAGGATCATCAAAGACCTATAGATCATCAGAAAGGATCTCATGGAATACCAGGAATTTTCTTTAAATATGACATGAGTGCGCTAAAGATAAAAGTTACTCAGCAACGCGACACCGTGTGCCAGTTTTTAGTCAAATTGTGTGCCACAGTTGGAGGCATTTTTGTTACAAGTGGCAAGTAGTCATTTGTTTAAATAACGACATATCGAAGTCTTCGGCGAAGATACTTTTAACGTGATAAAATTTTGCAGGATTGATAAAGAATATTGTGCAGAGCTTCTGGTATATTGTGTGCTGCAAGTTTCTGCCGTCCGAGGACAGCAAAAACGATAAAAAATTTATGAATCCGATGAATGCTGAATCGAATTACAATCGGGTAGTCGGAACAATAAATTTGCTAAATGTCGCAGTACCCGAAAGTATGGATATCATGTTTAAACCACAGTAATCATAATTTCGCGATCTGATTTTCAATCGATTTCTGGGTATATTACAAAATGCTGTTAATTCATAACGTTAGTAAATGAAAATGACTACAAATAATACATTTATAACCATGTTGTACATATAGACCAATGCAATTTGTAATATTTTATATTTATAAATCATATTTGCTTACTTCCTGTTTCATTTAATATATGATTTACTTGTTTCAATATTAGTACAGACTAAGTGAATACAATTTGTCGACTATAAGCTTCATTAGGGCAAACTATATTCGCTTATTCTGTACACGCCTTTAAACGGATAAGCTTAGCATGGTTTAGCAAGTGGGAGAACCATGGACATAGGCCGGTATTCATAGTCGCTACTTATTCTTAAGCAAATGCTTAAACATTCGGCATTCTTTACTAGCTACTAGGTTAGTAGAGGATGCCGCATGCTTAAGCATTTGCTTAAGAATAAGTAGCGACTATGAATACCGGCCATAGGAATATAGGGACGGTGAAACAGTGCGACTTTAGGCGAAGGGGTGCATCTGCCTGGATTTGATTCGTTGTATTCAACGCATGCTCCGTACCGCTAATTATGAAAAAGTGTTTGTTACAGATTAGTACACACAGACGTCTAATTGTAAGTATATACTAACGAAGTGATTATTCGCGAATATAAATTGTAAAAATAATGAAAATTGAAGAGAAATATGCATCTATAATTAATAAAATATGAGGTGAATATGCACTGCATACCACACTATGAGAACGCTTCAAATATGGCTGCCATTATCCCTGTTTGTGAGGCGACAAACGTTCAGCATTACGCATCACTGCGCTTATACGAAGCTACAGCCAATAGAAAGAAGGCATATGTTACCTCGTCGCCCCTCCCGCAAGGATATCACCTCCCCGCAACTATTCCTCCGTCCCTATATTCCTATGTCATGGGGAGAACCCTTTCCTCCCGGCTCCCCTGATCATCCCCTCTAGTGAAGTATTTATTTTGGACAGAATGTATGAAAAAAAGTATAGAAACGTTAGAGAAACGTGCCCCGCCTTCCCGCCTAGTCGCAATAGAAATGTTTGATCGAAAGATGACGACGTGCAATTTGTGTTTGTTAAATCAATGCCTTAAGTAGTTGTTATTCGTAACAAAGGCTTTGGTCGATTGGAAATCTTCGCATGCGCTTAACCGAAGTGTTTAGCGGAACGAAATTCGTTTCATTGTTCAGCGAGATAGGATAGACGTGAGTTTTTTTAAGAATGGCAGATATTAAACAGGATCACAAAGGCGAGGAAACTGATAATTATGGGATGGGCAATAGCGCCGATCCAAAGAATATGCAAGAACTGACGCAATACGTGAGTTAAATAGAGTTCATTGTTGTGACACTTCCCTTTGACAACTCGATGTTTACGATCAGTCATTCATCTATTTACATATCTTTCTATTTTAGGTACAGACACTGTTGCAGAACATGCAGGACAAGTTTCAGACAATGTCGGATCAAATTCTAGGACGAAATATCCTTTTGTTTTCTATGAATTAATTGCGTCTACTTAAATAACCTCAAAGGTATTAATACGACGCGCATGAATATTTGAATTTCATTGCGTATTATTTTTTTACAGGACAAAAATACATTCGGCTTAAAGAACATTGAGTTTGTTTAGGGAGACCTCGTGTTAATCGTATTATCGTGGCACGTGCGATATAAAATGTTAAATCCTTAATAAAAAAACAATAGATGAAATGGGAAACAGAATAGATGATCTTGAAAAGAATATTGCAGATCTAATGACACAGGCTGGGGTAGAAGGAGGGGACAAATAACATTGTTTACTACAACATTAATTCTGGTATTTAAGTAAGAAGTTTTATCAACATCAGCATATATCATTGAATGAGAACAATATTTATACGATACTGAAATGCACCTTTTGGTTACAAACAAAATAAACTGACAATTTGTACAATAATGTGATTAACATAATTCCTATTTCAAAACGTTTCTTATATAGCAGGAGGGACATTGCAAAACGATGAAATAATAAATTATCTATAATTAATATTCATAGGCATTGTTAAAGACTTCTGATAGGAAGGAACTGGTGGCACTGCTCTAAATACAAATCGCTTTGAAGTTGCGTGTTCAGAGTTTGCTTGCCGTTTGATCTAGAATTGTATAGAATGATTAAAAGAAAGTGAATTATCCATAATTACATTGATTTATGCCTGGTTCTCACAGGTTTTTCTTTAATGGATTCAGACTCTGACTCTTCTGAGCTGTCTCCGTATTCTTCGATTTGTACAGATTCAGAAGAGTTTGTTTTCAAGCTAGATTTCGCAGAATCCTGTAAGGAAACACAATTATTTAATCATTACGCATTAGCCTGAAGTAATATATGTAACTTACTATGGATTCGGTCGTGCGATTAGCTAATTTCTGCGAAATCATGGGGGATGATGTAAACCGACTGGCCAAGCTGGTGAGAGAATAAGCTTGTCTGAATGAAGTTCGTCCAACAGTAGACAATCTGGCAACTGCGTCAGGTACATGTACCATTTCGCGAAATCCCTAAATTCACACATTAATTTCCTTAATTTGTATAACGATACCGTCTCCTCGCAATTATTCGAAGAATTTTTACGTGGTAAAATCGTGACAATAAAACAAGTTCAACTACTCAAGAATTTACCCCATTCATGTTTCCTCTGATCGTTTGAAAGTCCTGTGAGAAGAACGTTGCAACAATCTTGATTTTGTTATTACGGAATCGTAGAGTACGTTCGGCACGATTTGTGTGAAAAGTTACAGAGATAATTATTACGCATCTCACCTCTAAATCTTTAGCTTCATCGATTTCGGCAATATCTTGATACGCTTTCGTTAGTAATTCCAGAGTTTTCGCGTGAAAACTTAACTCGATAACGACAAAATCTAAGAGCACTGTTTTCAGATCGTGCAACTTCCGCTTTTCGAACGAATCGATTTGTTCTTCCAAGCCTTTTACGACCCTTGAGACTTCGACGGAAGCTTTCATCAGCTCAGACTCAGCTTGCGACTGTATGAACGTTTAAGAATGTGCGATAGGTTTTGCGCAAATGAAATCGGTAGAGTATCAATTGATACGAATTTAATTAATGAAATTTCGAAGGATACAATCATTTGCCTGTTTCTAGGATTTCGTTCTCTGAGTCTGTCCAGATGCCTTTTCCTTGTCAACTCTTTATCACGGGCTGAAAATGTATTTTTAACATCGTCTCGGGCGTGCTTGCAAATCATCGCATACTGAGACAGAGGAGCAATTATTTTCGCGTCGAATCTCTGCACTTCGGCATCTCTAATAATAACGAGTGAATGTTGTAAACGACAGTTTGTACGACAGATTATATTCATACTTCCATTAAACGACTAAAAGCCCGCTACGTCTACCTGTAATCGCTTATCACCGACAGGGTCGCAGAAAAATTCGTTAGGCCGGTAGCGAGCGACCGATTTACAGTTTCCGATTGTGCATAAGCTTGTATTACTTTAGCGACTTCATCCCCTTTGTCGCGTAATCTGTAAATAGCGAAATTAATTACACTAATTGAACTTATTATGCGACATTACGAAGCCAAATGAAATAATCGATAAAAGAGGTGCGCGTGTTTCACCGGTCGTTATGTACAAACCTTGCCGCTTTCCTTGTATATGTTGCAAATGCCGTGCACAATTCTGCAAAATGCTTCTCCACATTAGATATTCGATCTTGCACAAATTTCGCCTCCTGTTCCCTGGTAAACGGAAGTAGCGAAGTAATTAAAGCAACACTGAACACCGATTTGAATTTAGTGCTATTTCATATGAAACATTTGTAAACGCTTACCAGACGCTGTTTTGGGATCGTGAACGTAACATTTTGCCGCATATAGTTTCGCGATTCTTTTTTCTTGAATGTAAAACGATCGATCTTCGTTTGGAGCTAGCACGCGTTCAACGTTCCGTCCGCGTGATCCCACCACTGACAGTTTACCGGTGGCAGGTGGTGCATTGTGACCACAGGTGAGGTCGATTTTCGTCTATAGCCTGTTCAGTCTAACTATCCTTCGCGCTCCTCATTTTGTATTCCAATAAAACTAGGTATAATTCCTATCTCGCTTTGTTAGGGGCGTTGGCAAAAAGTGACTTCAAACTTTTCAACAGTAGCGTGTACACTTTAATTATGTATACACGAGACAAGATTTTACAATAGATAAAGAGAAAGCACGTAGCCTCGCAATAATATATACAAATAGCTCATAATCTTTTTATTACAGCGAACGAATGACCAGCGCCGCTTCCCACATGAGTTGCCGCGAATTCAAATGGAAACGGAAGCTGTTCCGGCAACTTCACGTCCTTTGTATGGCCAGTTCCGCAATTTCCGTGCTCGTTCCAACCCCAGCAGAAAATTCTTTCATTCTCTGTAACATTGTAAAGAGTGATGTTTCTGATCATCTATTTTCTAAATATTTATATTTTATTTATGACCACGAATACCAGTTACAGCAACGCTGTGTTCCGAGCCGACTGAGACCTGGCGAATTTTCGCAAGACTCTCGATGCGCATGATTTTCCAAGATGACGGTCCTTGAAATTCTGCGCAGCCTAATTGGCCGTACGTGTTTCGTCCCCATGAAAATACCTGCCCATCTGAAAGCAGGATGATCGGATTTGAAGGTGGCGTATTACAGTAGATCCTTGTTATGAGCCCGTTTCTACCACGTGTTTAAAGCGCGGCGACTATCCCCACCATTTCTTGGAATCCTGCAGACGAGAGTGGGGGAACCCGGGAACTACCCACTGTACCAGGAACGAGCGAGAGGCTCTGTGTTTTCTCACTCGCACCATTGGCATCACGGAATAGTGTCCACAACGCACTACGAGCCGCCAGCCCCGTTCATCGGGCTCATAACGAGGATTTACTATACCCAGTTGCTAATCATTAAATTGAATTACCACTCAATGCAACCGTATGCGTCCAGCCGCAATACGTTTTCACCGATGGATCAAATTGAATACTCGGTACTCTCACTGGAAACGACGTTTTCGAGAAGGTGTTGGTATCCAAGCCCAGTTGACCGTGTTTATTATCACCGAACGCATAAACATCTCCATTCTCCGTTATTGCGATCGTATGGCGTTGACCACAACTCACGTCACGCATGTTTGTCAGTGTTGGAACTGTTCATAAAGCGCCACGAAACGTGCTTTCAAATAGCGTTACTTCAACATTTTGTTCATGCCTGTACTTTAGGGACAGGCTTTGTTTTTTGCGAATACGTTTACCTTCTGTGAAGGCGAATGCAGGATTTAAGTATTCTTCATTCTCCGAGGGGCTTAATCCCAACTGGCCTTTGCTACCTGAGCCCGCCACTAAAATTTTACGATCCCTCGTTACTAGAGCAGTGTGTCTTAAGCCGATGGAAACCCGTTCAATTCTTCTATCAGTCGTGAACTCGAAAGGCTCGTGTGTCCACTGAAGGCTGCTCGGGTGTTTTCCCAATTGCCCGAAACAATTCGACCCCCATAGAAGCAAAGTGCCTCCTATTGTTAACGCCGCGGAACAATCCCAGCCGCAGGCTACGTCTATTATCACATTGTCTTTCAACTTGCCCCCTATTTCCCTAAATGAAACTACGTCCTCGTTTATGGGGAAACCTGCCTGTCCTCTATTGTTCCAGCCACAGGAATAAACGCGACCCTCAGCGTCCAGAATTAACGTGTGACCAGCACCGCCGACTATCTTCTTTATTCCTCGCGACTCTAATGAGCACTTGGATAAATTCACTTCGAGGGGCTGCACGCATTCTTCCGACCGGACACCTTGCCCTAATTGGCCGTGAGAGTTAGCACCCTGCGAAATAAGCACGATTGTTTTCTAAACACGGTACTCTTTGCTAGATCAAACTATTCTGGTTTATTATCTCTGTTTGAAACATTCCCGCTTAATCATGGCACTTCCGTTTAAATTCTCCTTTATCGATCGAGACCGGTAACATTCGCGAATCACGTGTTTACGCGTTGTGCAGTCACACTGTGCTACACGAATCATGACGAATTTCGATAACTGCGCCTACGTTGTCAATGGAAATAATTGCACGTGTAACATAATAGAGGAAACAATTGATTACGTTACCCATGAAAGTAAAGAATAGCTCATTGTCACTTGCGACTTGCTCTTTGTAAATCGTACGCCTCCGAATCGTAGTTGCGATTAGATCCCAATGCGAAAGCATGTCAAGAATGCTTTGAACTGTAAATGTAGGTACCCGCATACCGATTTAAAGTCTCGAAGATGGAATCATAAGGCTGGGCATTTTCTGGAACACGTCGTAGATGGCGGCAAAAAATGTTTGCGTATTCGGTCTGCATTTAAACACGTAAAAAGATCGGTTGCTCGTTGAAATGTGTAGAATATGTTAAGTCGTTGTAGCAGCTACGATAATTGAATGAAACGTTATCGGAATTTATTCGCACGACATGGAGGAATCTACGAAGTTTGATATCAAGGAGGTTAAGATCGACCTTTTGCGCGCGATAAATGAATGTTCTCAGCGCGGACTGTTGCATACCGCAAAATGGTACGTGACGTTGTTGGAATGAGATGTTAAAGAGAAGCTGGTACTTTATCCTGAGAAGTTTAAAACAAAATGTACTTTCCTCGTAGGCTAGCGGAATTGAGTTATTCATTGAAAGACGTTAAACTAAATATTCACGATGTCACCGCCGATCTGTACTTATCGGTTATAAGCGAAGAAGAGGACACATATATTTTGGCCAAGTCTTATTTCGACTCGAAGGAGTACGACAGGGCGGCTTATTTCACTGACGACTGTAAAACTCCGAAAGTTAGGTTCCTTCACTTGTATTCTCGCTACTTGTCCGGCGAGACGAAAAAGATATACGACACAACAGTGGTGCCTCCAGACCCCTTGAAAAACGACAGTTTAAAATTATTATGCTCCGATCTGAGGAGAGATCACGTGGCGGATAAGCTAGATGGTTTCGGTCTGTACCTTTTCGGGGTAACGTTGAAGAAGCTGCAACTCACCCGAGAAGCTATGGACGTGTTGGTTGAGGCAACGCATAAGCAACCGATGCATTGGGGCTCCTGGTTAGAATTAGCTTCCTTAATAACAGACAGAGAGAAGCTCGAAAGTCTCTGTCTGCCTAATCATTGGATAAAGCATATCTTTATGGCCCACATGTATTTAGAGTTACATTTAATCGACGAAGGTCTGGCTCTGTACTGTCAGTTACAGTCAATGGGTTTCGAGAAGAACGGTTACGTGCGGGCTCAAATTGCGATCGCGGTGCATTATAAGAGAGGTGAGCCAACTATTTCTGAATTCTAAGAAAAGAGCTCCACGTGTGTACTAATCTACAATGCCTTCCACTCAGATGTCGACAATGCTATAGAGACGTTTAAAAGAATAATAAAAGAGGATCCCTATTGTTTGGACAATATGGACACGTACTCTAATTTACTTTACGTAAAAGAAATGAGAGTTGAATTAGCAAATTTAGCTCACAGAGCGACGGAGATAGATAAATATAGATTAGAAACATGTTGCATAGTAGGTGAGTTGATAAAACTTTTGAGCGCAAGAATTGAAAGCTCATCATTTCTCTATCCAGCGTAATTAATGTTCTCTAGGTAATTACTACAGTTTAAGAGGGGATCATCAGAAGGCGGTGATGTATTTCCACAGGGCATTGAAAATGAACCCACAGTACCTTTCAGCTTGGACGTTGCTTGGCCACGAATTCATGGAAATGAAAAACACCAACGGCGCTATTCATAGCTACCGCCAAGCTATTGGTACGTGTTAGATGTTTAAAACTTCCTTAGAGCATCTATTTCACAGTTTTTTTTTTTTCATATAGAAGTGAATAAGCGGGATTATAGAGCATGGTATGGTTTGGGCCAAACATATGAAATTTTAAAAATGCCGTTTTATGCGATCTACTATTATAAACAGGCACAGCTCTTGCGGCCACACGACAGTAGAATGGTATTAGCTTTAGGGGAAGCCTACGAAAAGCAAGATAAAATACAGGACGCGCTGAAATGTTACTACAAGGCCTGCAGTGTCGGGGACATTGAAGGAATGGCATTGCTAAAATTAGCTACGTACGTGTTAAAGTTTCTGAAAGTTTGAAACGATGGTCGAACGTGTGCGCTAACGTGTTACGTTGCAGATTATACGAGAAATTAGGCGAGCACGATAGCGCGGCAGCGGCGTACAGCGATTTTGTGATGGACGAATCTAGGAACGCAGATAGAACCGATTTGAGTCACGCGTATAAGTATTTAACGCAGTATCATATAAAACGGGATCAGTTGGATCAAGCCAATCATTATGCTCAAAAGTGTCTGCAGTTTGATGAAACTAAAGAGGAAGCTAAAGCCCTGCTGAGAACGATCGCGCAGAAGAGAGTGAAAGTTGAAGAAACTTCGATGGTGGTAATTAAACACTTGCGATGTCTAGAGCACGAGTGATGCTAACAGATTTTACACTTTACGTCAATTACAGGTAGAAGACATGAATGAAACCGATCCTGTTATCGTACAAGGAGAAAGAGTGGACGCTACTCCAGGGAATCAATTGTCGCCGATGAATTTGTCATTTATGCCTACACCATAGGATATAACGGTGAGAAGGATATACATTAATTGTTAAAATGGTCGCTTTATATGTTGTATATATTTCTAATAAACGTTCAAAACCGACACGAAAATGGCCTTTTCGTATCAACTCTTCGTGCATTGCACATTCGTTTTATAAGAACATTATGTCTGTACATATATCTCTTTCTATAACAATATCATCACCGGTAATAGTTGTTTTGTAAAATATTCGTCAAGATTTTTGAGGAATTCCCCTTCGCTGGAAGGTGCATAAATTCTGGGTAATCATAGTACAGATGTCTCAAGGGTGATGGCGCTGGCGGTACGATTGCCGTCGATTGACCGATCGAAGGGTTGAAGCGACTGTCCCTCGAACTTGTCATTACGACGCGTTTGGAATCGTAGGTGCAGGTCGTTAACGGAGGATTCTGGGGCAATTCAGGGAAACCTGGCGGAGCACGAGTGGACATTCGATGAGTGTTTATGGCGTCGGGCGAGTTGCTGTGTCGTCGTCCCCTAATAACATCCATCTCCGGTGTCGCGTATCCGCGTTCGTCGAAACCAAGATCCGTCGAGGAGGACGACGTACTGCACGATGAAATCCGTTTTGCCGCGATATCTCTGAATCCATCATTCGAGTCCTCGTCATCCGGTATGTAGTTTAATTCACGCCGCACCTGCTTGCCCTTAAAAGAAAAGAATAAACCACACGTTAGACATATCCATCGACATGTTCGAACGCTTGTAATCGTTTATAAACGCTCGAGATGGAACAAGAGAGCAGTGGACGTACCTGGCAGAGATTGCCCCGTAACCTCCGAGCTGCATACTTGCAGCAGAATTGTCTTTCGGGCAATTTCTTTTCGACCGGGAGCATTTCGACGTCTTCGTCCGAGAAAGCGCTGTCCGTTTGCGTGGCCGTCTCTTTGAACTTGACATCCTTCCGCTTCGATTCTTTATTTTTAACCGGTGTCTTCGAAGATCGCGTTTTAGATTTGCTCGTGGTATCTTGTCGAGAACTGCGCTTCTCGTCGCGCACCTTCGTCTCGGCTCTGCGATCGCTTCGCCTCTCATCCTTAACCTCATCGTGCGTCACTTTCCTCCTTTTATGGTTAACGACAGCGTCCGACGATGTTTTCTTCCTCCTTTCCCTCTCGTCGTCTCGCGGCTCTTTCTTTGATCGGTATACACTGGTAGGCAAGTTATTGCTGCTTCTGCTGCAAAGGAAGTTGCTTTGTTTCGGCTTCTCGCGTTTGGAGGAAGAGTAGGAGGACGAGCACTCGTCCTCGGAGGAAGTGCACTGCTTCTGAAAAATCCTTGCTATTTCCTCGTCCACCGAAGAATTGCTGCCCTGCTCGTCGACATGCAACCTCGAAGGTACACTTTTGACGGCGCCAAATAGAGAATAGCTTGCCACTCGGTTACCATCCGCAGGCTTTATCGCGTAAGTTTGCTCCTCCATTGATATGTCCATAGGTTCTTCCAAGAGCGCGAATGACTTGTCGATGTTATCGCAGTCCACGGACATGTTCATCATGCTGCTCGCACTGCTCCAATGATCGGTAGAGGAGTCGGAATCCTCCGCAGCAGTAACCATCTCGCCAGTGGATTCTTCGTTGCCGCTCTTGTCCACTGTCTTCGGATCCTTTTTACGGGCTGTAGCAGAAGAAGAAGAAGAAGAAGAAGAAGAAGAAGAAGAGTTGGAACTTCTTCGTTCTTCTTTCAAACAGTCTTCCTTCGGACGGTCTTCCTTCCTACGGGTCGATGTCTTGGAGTCCCTGGCGCCTTTGCCGTCTCGTTCCTTCTCCTCCCTCCCCTCGCCCTCGGTCTTCTCCGTCTCGTCAATTGACATCTCTTTCTGCGTTTCCCTCTGCTTGTTCTCAGAACCGACGATTCTCGAATTGTTGCCAAAAATGCAGAAGCGCAGAAGATGCAGCGGGAACATGATGTACTTAATGCCGCTCCCGATAATGCCGTCGCTCATTGTTTGAAGAGCCTTTGCCGATGATACAACAGCCATGTTCTCCTTCTCCGCTCTTGTGTCTCTTCTCGGCGGTTCTCGAGGGAAAGGGCTATAGCGATTGCCTCCTATCGTGGGCTTGACCAGCTCTCGTGCACCTGATACCGTTGCGGTTTCCTGTAAAATTCACAGAAACACAACTGTTACGACTTAAATTGTATGTAGTTTGTGTTTGCTTTATAGCGTTCGAGCGATGTGGTAACGGACTGCACGCGTGACTTCACGATGACGCGTGTAACATGTAGCAATACTCGAGGAGGATCGAGGCTACCCAAGATGATGCACCGGTGTGCTCGGCCGCGGAACTAGACAACATTGACCGTCAAAGCGTGTATGCACATTGCAAATCTGTTGCGTGATGAAATTCAATCGGTGAATTTCGCTGGAACGCTACGCGAGATAATCTCGTCAGAGGCGAGCGCGTTCCGTCGCGTATTGAACGAATTTATCATTACGCAAATATTATTAAAATTCAGATAATTTAGAGCGTAATTGGCGTTAATTTATCTAGAGAGCGACGTCACCGTGTGCTAGCTGATACTGCGGTACCGTTCCATACGATAAATATTTTAATTAGCGCGATCCCCGTCGCTTCACTCGTCGAGAAATTAGTGCGCGTGCAAGTGCAATCACCCACGGTATCGCGGAACAATCACTCATCGATTACGAATCGACGTTTTTTCGCCTCGCTCGACCGTCCCTTGCTTTTCACAATTTTCTTCCGACGAAAGTAGGTAGGTACTTACGATATCAACTTCGGGGCACTGACGTCTGCTTCTTCTGCCAGAGGTTTTATTTTCTTTTGGCATGATCGCTGACACTTTGCACTTGTTATCGCCGCGCGGCTACTGACAGAAAAATGATCGATTCGAATTTCCGCTCTTGACACTTGTGCATCGTACACCTGACAAATAGCAAGTGAAGCAGAAAATTGGCCGTCCTGTTATTTGTAAGGAACACGGACACCGTATCCCGTTTCCTGATTGGTCGGCCAGTCGAGGGTGCAGGGGCGATTTAAATGTCCCATCTCGGAGGAACCAGGGGGTGATTATCCCTTCTGGCAAGTTTTGACCGTAATGTCTCGTGCTCCTTCGCTTTCAGGTCAATTCACTCCCCTCGATACCTTGTCCATGTATTATTAGACACGTTGAGTAGGTACACCGAGGCCGATCTACCTCTCAAAGCGATCGCTCGGTCTAGCTCCAATTTCTAAAATCTTTTTAACCCTTCGACTGATGTTCGAAGACAACAGTGCCTCTCGCTTTTAAACTTATTCAACGATACGCTTACTTATCTACTTATCGTCAGATTTATCGGAAAAGATCTGGAATTAAATTTCCAATTACGTATAATGATAGCTTATCATAATCGCCGTCAAACAGAAGTGTTAATGGTAAGTTTGTAGAAATTATTACACATCACGCAACTTTCATATCTGTATAGATATATGTATGTATAAGCTTTATTATTTATTTTATACTATATCCCTAGTAGCATTTATTCTTGACATTTTGAAGGTCAACTAATTCCTAATTTGGGGATACTGTGGACCAACCAGAAATGCTATTAGGGAAAGTAGTATCCACCCAACTATCTACTATTTCATAGGCAATTTATTCGTTATAAATAAATGCGGGGACGCATCGACGATTCGTTAAGGGGGTAGGTTACCCTCAACAGCCTAAACTCAGGTCCTTCTTCAAACGCATATTCAGAAGTACTAAATGAATATAGAGATAATTTTTGTTTTAATTTTTAAGCGTCATTTCGTTGACTTTAATGCGCAAGAAGAAAATTTTAAAAATATTTGTAGGAAAAAAAGTTATAAATATAAATGTGAGAGTGTGTACGCGATGCACCGTTTGATGGTGAACACGATTCCGGACAGGTGAATTACCTAAAACACAAAGTAAAGGCATTTTTATAAACTATAAGACAGTCTCCATCTTGTGTAGGAAGTAAAATTTTGCTAAACAAATTAATACAATTTTTATGTTGATGTTGCTGATTTTTCCTTGTTTGGTAGGAAAAATATTTTTTATCTTTTTTTTAAGAATTCATATTGAAAATGTGCTCCCAATACATGAACGAGAATAGTTTCCTGCAACTCCCTGTAAATTTTCATTCTAATCACTAGAGCGGTTATCGAGATTTTATATTCGCCGTTTTGGAAAACGTAGTTTCTGGGAAATCGCGTTTAAAGTTGGACATCGTTATGCGATCTCATGCGCAGGCTCGTCCATTTCTTACTGTAATTCCTTGAATTTTTGGAAATTCGTGGCCCGGTCGCGCTTAAAATACGTAGAAAAAATATAGCTAGCGGAATATGCAAACATCCTAAAAACCAATTTTCGAAATTTTTCATGGTAACCTACCCCTTTAAGAGAAAGGTGCAAATCTGCTTTACATAAAAGTGCAATTCTCCAAGAGGCCACCGTAGTACCCCGCCTCTAAATGCCTAACAATGAGTCCCTCGAGGTTTCCACAGGTTCGACGGGTACCAATAATGAGCTTGTTTCGAACAGTTCCGGTTAATTCTTCTCCTCAAGGCTTTTGTTCTTGTAACAATGGAGTTGTTCCACTCAGCGAAGGGCACGTAGTTCTTTACGACAGCGTTAATATTCTGGAGCCGATTGGTTTTCCGAAATAGACGCATTCGTTGCTTCTAATCTGCTTTAAGATGCTGGCCCTCAATTATTCGTGGAAGTTAAGATTCACCTACAAGTACACGTTAACGATCGCAATTAGAGAAAAGGCAAAGGGATCCTGAGAGATTTTTCAGATTGCATTTCAGGCTATTATTTCGTTGAAACCTGGAACGATTTTCCCCGTGTACACTTCGGTGTAGCTACGCTGGAGACGCAGAAGGTAGAACCTTAATGATCACGGAACACTGTTGTAGGATACGAGCTCACGCAAGCATGCAGGCACGCGAGAATATACGCACGCATGCACGCATGCAGAATTGACGGTCGTGCGGCCAATACACTTGGCTGTACGCACGCAACAACTCAGACACGCACGATTGATACCCTAATATAATTTTACCATCTTTATAAATTGTTTCTTACGATTTTCCAACCTTACTCTTTATCCCGAGCATTCTATTTTCTGGTATATATAGTATATACACACATATATTGCGTGCCTCAACGAATTTAATGTTTCCTGCAATAAGTCTCCCTCCATTTATCTCTCTTTAGAATAACAGTTTTAAATATTTGCCGGGCATGTTTCTCGAATCTTTATTAAGGAAGGGATTTTCTTTTCTTTTCTTTTGCTTTCCAGTTACGTTGCCCGAGGGGGAAGCGAAGAGTACAGAACGCAGAGTTGAACGTTCCGAGGAGCGTTTCTAAAGTTCGCGCGCAACTGTGCTCGCAGAGCATGGCGGCCATATTGACTATGTGCTCCCAACCCAGCAGCAAGGATGTTTGTGCGTGCCTGGTACGACTACTGTTACATCGCGATCGCGGACGTCGTCACAGTTGTCGTTGTCGTTATATTGTTGCCGTTGTTATCTCCGTTGTTGTCGTCGTCGTTAAGTCGTAATCGTTTCGCCCGCGCGTGAACCTACCGAGCACAACACCCGCGAAACGGTGCCAACGTTCATTTGACAGAGGCGATACTTTCGGTCCGCGAGATGTCAAGTCAAATATGTCTAAAGTGGAACAGTTTCTTGAACAACATCGCGACAAGTTTCGAGAGCCTCTGGGAAGAGGAAGGATTAGTGGATGTGACATTGGCGAGTGACGGCCAGTGCCTGACGGCTCACAAAGTGATCCTCTCCGCCAGCAGCCCCTTCTTCAAGAAGGTGTTCCAGGTTAGCTACTCGTATCTTTCCCCTTGACTTCGCGGCTCTCTTCGCGTTTGTCACAGCGGTCTTGGTCTTCCTTCAAATTCCTCGCCGCCTTATCTTACGAGAAGTCGTTGCGTTGTTTCGTTACAGACGAACCCGTGCCAGCATCCAGTCATAATACTTCAAGACGTACACTTCAGTGAACTAGAAGCCTTACTTATATTTATATACAAAGGAGAGGTGAATATAGAACAGAAGAATCTGCCAGCTCTGTTGAAAGCTGCGGAGACCTTGCAAATTCGAGGACTCTCCGGAGGGGATATATTTGCTAAAGAGTCTTACAAGAGGTTAGCGGAATTAGAGCAGGCTGTGGAAGAGGGTGCGACGCTTGCTAAAGAAGAGACGCCGAAAAAGAAGCAAAAACTTAATAAGCATCAGAACAATTCTATTCTCGAGAATGCCCTCGCTCCCAAAGTATCCCAGTCGGAAAGTACGGACGAGTCCACCACTAGCGAACAGGATGGCAAGGAAGGAGACCTCCCGTTGCAGAAGAACTTACAGAACCCGCTCTATCATCGTTTGGAAATGAAGGTTAGTTACATCCGTTGCGTCGATTCTAGTCAGAATGGTAGATCGGGCAAGGGGAATAAAATCTAGATTACTTCTAACAGATAGAACCACTGGAGTCATCGCTGGACGACCTCCAGAAACAATCTGCGATGGATAAAGATCCGGTGGAGCGGTTGGACACGGGTCAAGTCGATGGAAGCCAAGGTTAGTGCGCAAATATTTGCATAACGATCTATGGACGACGGAGTATGGTTTAGCATTGGTATTTTATTTGTGAAGTATATCGCCATTTTATTTACTTTCGATTTGCAATGATATTTTGTGCTTCGTATTTACGTGCATTTCGTTCAGATTTATTTTCAATGCTAAACTATCATTTCATTTTGGTGGCCGATCTTACGTCGCAATGAAAACAAGAGAATATTACAAAACTATATCAGACGCCTGTGCTTAATACAATTATATCCGAGAGCGTTGATTCTCCGCAAAAACTATCCTCGATTCATTCTGGCCGATGTTACGACATTTTACATGGAACGTATGGTTTTCCCTAAAATGTTCTACTTGATTCGAGAAAGTATCGTACGGCAAAAGATTTCACTGAAATTCGTGCGCTCGGTGTTGACGCGCAACGGATTCGTTGGTTCCGTTCGCAGAGAAGCACGTGAAGGTTTTCGGCGATGATGTATACCTACACGTATGAAATTGTTGCGTGAGAATTTTGCGCGGATTCGTATCCAGAGTCGGCGAGCATCGACTGTCCGATCCGTTCGTGTTGTTTTGTTTTCCGACGCTTGTGAAACTGTTGAGTTAGCTTTGATCGTTACTTCTGCTTTATTCGATTGGTGTGGCACGTGTTTCTTTCGTTTCTTTTCGTTGATGCGCTAAGCGGCTAAGCGAATCGCTGGAGGAGATGGAGGTGCGTAGAGAGGGTGAGACGAGGCTTTTATGGAGAAGCACGATCGAAGGGACTAGAGGTCGAGACGAAGGCAGCGTTAAATTGTCGAGCTAGAAAAGTGAGAGAAAATGAGTAGTTGGATCGTTCCGTTTGTCATAATGACGCGCGCGTTGTTTAACGCTAGAAGTGCCGGCTTCTAGTGCTCGGCTCTATAAAGAGAAGTATTATACGCGCATGCACGGCAGAGGAGACAAATGGAATGATACGCGATGGATCGTTTAACACGGCATTAACGAACCTCGCCAAACACTTGCTTTGCTGCTCGGTGCAATTCGCTGTAATCCACGGCGACTGACGCGTCAGGGGGATCCGTGTCTAAAGCAGGCTGTGCTCTGATGTGTGTGGCAGGGTCTGGGAACAGCCCTGCTGAAGACATTTCCGGTTTATCTGGGTTATCCGGCCTAACTGGATTCTCGGACGTGAAGCCACTGCTTTACGCGTATCAACAGCTACCTTACGCCGATCTTCTGCCGAGTCCGGAGATTATCTCAACCTGGGCATCCTCCCGACCGATGGATCATTTGGCCTGTGACCTTATGAAGATCCTCTTCACCCCCGAGGAGAGGATTCTCTGTAACGTAAACGGCAAGATGGGCAAACAGCAATTCGATAGTAACAAAATACATTTGATAAGAGAAGTTCTGTTGCACTTTAGTGGTATTGCACCTAACAGCGTCGAGTGGGAGGAGACGTGGAAGAATTGCGTGACGAAAATCGACACTAGCAATAGGGGCTTGAAAAGGTATCTGTTTCAGAGGCGGTCAGTTTACACTCAATGACTAGGGCGTTTCAGGTCAGGGGTAAAGCGGAAACGTTTCCACTGGCTAGAATGAAGTCTTTCTCTCGCTGATCCGTCGTTCGAAACCGATCATTTAGGATCGTCTTGGATCGCCTCGAAGTTTCCGTGTCCTTTTTTCTCTTCCAGATCTCCGTCTCTGGATCGAACCGACACCGTTCTCGCAACGGGAACGGTGCGGCGTTGGAGGTCCAGCTCTCGGTGTAGTTTCTTAATCGTTGCGTCTCTAGCCTACCGACTTTCTTGGCAATGTGGGGACTGGGGTAGGTTATTGCCCCTACTGGGTGGGGGTGATGAGCGAGCTTCAAAGAGACATTAGGGAGACGGAAAGCATTCCTGGCAGGGCTCAGTTATCTACACGCTTCACGTTTGCTTTCACCAAGCAAATGATCGAGTAACATCCAGCCGATCTACTCGAGATCGATCTTTTTACCATTGTCTTTCGTTTTGGGAACGATCGCGCGACCTGTGCTCCGGCAACTGTTCGGTCTCGGCTAGAGAAGAGCAGATTGTTCCATTAACCGTCGTCCTTTCCGTTCTCCTTCCCTTGTACTACTTCGTACCTCGAACAACGTAACATTCCTTCCTATCGTTTAACTACAATTGTTCACGCATGTACGCACCCTCGCCGTAGACGATCTACATAACACTGTCGACTTTTAAGAAAGCGCGACGTGTCACCAGACACGCGGAGTCTTTCCTACACTCCAAGGCACAGCATGTACGATCACGTGCATTACCGTACACGCATAGCTATATACGTAGGTGTACGTTTACCGATGTACCGTCGCGGATCAGAGACGGGCCAAAAATTTTATCCGAGTAGTTGATAATCTAGATGAAAGTCACATCGCCCGGCTCTGTTACGGGTGCGATTTAAACACGCGAGATCTCGTTGCACCGGCAACGACCACGACGCTACGTACCTACACTCCAAGGAAACGGAGGAATCGTAGCTCTTACGATGAGAGTAGTAGTATAAGATACGCTTGTAGAATATTTAAAAAAAAAAAAAAAGCAGAGCGAAGAGCGCCGCGACACTTTGGCACGGTTACTACTTTCCCGCCAAACGGACGAAGCCGCTCTTCACCGCGTCTCTTTGCCACCTTTCTCATTTGTTGTCGTTTGATCTCGCGAAGGTACGAAATCGCTTCGCGTTGACGATTAATTTAAATCTATACGATTGTAGAGGAAACACACACGACTGGTTGCAAATAAACCTATTTTACATTTTTAATCGTCTCGTCATTACCCGAACCCCCGTATTCCCGTCGTCGCGGGATACGCGACGAGCTGGCAACAACCTCTGGCAATTACCCGCATTCAGACACGTTGTATCCGAAAAATACGGATGGGAACGGATCAAGCCCAGGAGGAGCCGAACCTATTGCGTTCTGATTCCCCAGTCCACCCTTCCTCAAGAGAGAGAGAGAGAGAGAGAGAGAGAAAGAAAAAGAGAGAATCGAAACACGCTCCTTCACCCGAACTCCTTCCAGTACCGAACGAATCTCCCTGATAGAAGAAGGTTTGAAGTCCCGGACTGGAATTACTTGCAGGATCGTCGAAGCCGACCGTAACTGTAATCGCCGAAGCAAGAGAGGCCTCTACCCTTTCGCCCGAGTCTCAGACGCGGGCGAGCTTCCCGCAGCATTTCGGCCTCGACCGAACCCCACCTTGGAACACCTCCGAAACCGTCGAGGACGCACACTCGCCGAATCGTGCATGCCCGGAGTCGATGCCAGTCGACCAGCAGGAGTCCGCGAACATTCTCGTGGAGCGGAGCGCAAGAGTTTTGCGCTCCGTTTTCCCGAGCTGCACCGGCGCCGCTGGCAATTCGGACTTCTCAGAGGAGACCGTGAAGGGTGCCGCCGCGTATCCGCCGTTCCCCTGCCCGTTCTGCGACAGGGCGTACACGAGCTGGGGATTTCGGCGGCGGCACATCAAGGCCGTCCACACGATCTCGCCGTCCCTCAATTGCAAGTGGTGCTTGCAGGTACGTAGGCCACGATTACAGCCGCGCTCTAATGCAGGAATTGAGTGCGATCGTGTTTCAGGTTCTCCCCACGCATGCAGCTTGGAGGCGTCACGTAATATTGGCGCACAACCTGTCGGCGAGCGACGCGCACAACGGCCTCCTGATCTTGGAGGAGGCGCACATGGTTCTGCAAATCGCGCGCCCCACCAGATTGGACGCTTTAGTCAACATAATTAAGCAGAATTCCCAACAGAACAACAACCAGGACAATCCCCAGTCGGACAAAGATTGAAATGCCCCCTCGGCTTGCCCGACTTTGTTTGTTTATTTATATTTATATCGCGCGAATTCGTTCGCCACTCGACAGTTCTTTGTCGACGGACAATGCCATAAATAACGCCGTGCGCGGTAGGCGCGCCGTTCTGTTTTCCAGAGAATCCAGAACGCCCTCGCTACGACGACGATAAACGACTTCGCGATTTCGCGGAGGAGTGAATTTTGAACATTTCTTATAAGTGCCTCGCCGTCTGTTTGGCGGTAGTTGTTTTATTTTTTCAATATACTTTATATGTATGTATATTCTCGTTATACCCTTTTGTACAGATCGCTTTTATAGTCAGTATCGACGGCCAGTATCGCGCTGCATCGCGCACAGTATTTTTATTGTTGTATTTACTAATGTTTTATAAAAAAAAAAAAAGAATAAACGTCTAACGTGCAATGAAGCCACTGTATTCGTTGCTCATCGAGAATGTTACGTTGCTCACGGTACGAATGATCAACGAGGCCTGAGCGAGTCGTTTGTTTTACAGTTTAGAGAATGATATCGAGTTGCCTTTTTGAATAATTTATTTTTTAAAATACTCTTGACAATCGTGCATCAGTCGGTTGAAACTTTTATAAATGTTTACTTCGTAAATGTGTCGGGGGGGCTTCGTGCTTTGCAGTAGAACCGATCGTGCAGGGTGCACTTACTTTGATAGTCTCTCGTAACTGGTTGCGTTAAGTTGATTCCTTCGTTGCGTGCGATAAAGGGTTGTGAAAGCGTCGTTTTGAATTCGACGATCGTTAGCGTCGTATTGGTCATACGGATTTAACGTGATTTCCTTGGAAAAGAGCAGGGCGTGTGTTTTGGTATCGATCGTAACCGCACGCCTGTATGTGTGTGTGTGTGTGTGTAACCGATATAAAAAGGATGTGATCGAATTAATGCGCTCCTCTATCGGTAAGAAACATTGCTAACTGTTGGAGAATCTTGCCACGTCGAGATTCGAAATGCATCGATGAGAGTTATTGTACGTCGGACAAAACGGTTCACGGTCGCTCGAGGCACGGACGAAAATTACAAAAGAACGTTATCGACGAAACATTGCGGTGGTAGTTCGCTTCTATTTTTTTTTTTTAAAAACCGGGAAACGAAAGAAGCAATAAAAAATACACGTATGTACATATGTATGGACGAAAAGAAATTGTCTCCGGAGTCAGCAACGTTGGTGGATTGGGTGGTATCGATCGTTCAAATCATACGAGTCGTGCATTTGTTTTCCATCGGGACAGCTACAGGTATCTTTCGGGCTTCTCTTCTCCCTACTTCTTCTCTTTCTTCTTCTTACTTCTTCTTTATTTTTTTCTTCTCTCTCGCGCGATATTAGCAATTCCAACTGGTCCAGTTTTTGCGGCGTCTCTCGATACGTAAGAAGTTTTTCGTTGTTGGCTCGAACTTTACAACTCGGCCACGTAACCTTCGATAACGATTCCCGGCGCAATTTCTGCGGTGGTGACATTTTCTCTGACGTTGCTTCGCCCGCTAGTGCTGGGCCGATCCTCCCCCCAGGCTCCCTCCTTTCCATATTTCTCGGACATTCTCACCATTTCATTGGGACTCCACTCGGGGGAATCCCTGCGACTTCCACCGCTTCTGTATACGACGTTCGACTCGGTCTCGCGATGGCCACGGTGCCCCGAGTCTGGCAGTGGTGACGGAGAATAGCTATCATAAACAGGAGTGCGCTTCATCGATGCTCGCTGATGACCCGTCTTCCTCAGCATCGCCTACTCGTCAAGCATATTATAATTGCTTCATTACCAATAACTTTAGAGCATATATACATGGAGGTCTCATGGCCTATGTCTCCTGTGGATCCAGTTGTCGAACAACATCGTGCGAGAGAGAAAGCACCGTGCGAACTGGTGCGAGAGAGAGAAGTATAGCTTCCTAATCGACCGTGATGCGCATACACCGATATCGCCGGCGACCATCCGCGGTTGCTATGATTATCGTTGTTTATCACAGACGCTCGCACGATGTCTTTCTCTCTCGCACGATGTCGGCGCATGCGCATTACGGTCGATTAGGAAGCTATACATCTCTCTCTCGCATCATGTCGGCGACAGTTTCGAGCTTTCAATGAGACCTCCATGTCTAAACGCTCTAAGCCAATAACGAATTCGCACGTGCGTTTTCATTTGTCGCCTCACCTGAAAGTTAAAAGGTGGCTCGTCGCCTTCGCCGCGACCATCGTTGTCATTTCTGCGTCCCATCATCTGCATCTCTTGAATCGGATTGATACTGAAACGCAGAGAAAGAACGAGAGCAGAACAAGCTATCGACGCTGTCTGATTATATTACACGGTACAGGACTGCAATTGTACGTAGCGTGATCGAACCGATTAACGGTGCCAGCGTTTCTGTTGATCCTGTCCTCGGACTCCCAATCGTTGCTTTTACTTCGAGCGTCGGAGCTGTAGCTATCGGTGCTTCGTATCGGGGGTGGTTGCGTCTGATTGAACGGAATAGGCGGAGGCGGTGCGTGTTTTCTAGAGCGTATCGATCCGGTGTTATCGTAATCGTTCTGAAAAGACACAGGCGTTCAATATATAGGCGAATACGTTCGAAATAACGCAGGGACATAGAATAAGAGAGGAGGAAGAAGAAGGAAACAAGGTGGGATGGAGAAAAGACGAGGATGATGAACTTACTGAGCAAGGATTATGAGCGTTAGCAGATGGTACGGGACTACGGTTGCTCGATGGATGTTGGTATTCGGAGTTACCCATTCTGCTTCGGGACGTTTCTGCCGGCGGGCATCGGACCGAGATATTTGGGTCTCTGGAAAACGGAGTGTCGATCAGACTCTTTCCCTCGGTGCCCGAATGCGCCACTCGATGTGGCGAGTTCGTCGTTTGCACCTCGACGTCTGAAAAATGCAGAGCAATAAGATGAAGAGTGAGCTCTCTCCGTGGAGAACAGTCGCCACTCGGTTCGGGCAATCGAGACTTTCTCGTTTTCTCGTACTCCCGATGCCCGACGCGCGCGTCACTTTACAGTTTAGAGGAACGACTTAACGAAACGATCGATCGTAATCGTCGGTGTAATCCGTTACTAATTAGGCGATTCATTGGGCGAACGTCGTAAAATTACATTACGACTGAAAGAGACAGAGGGCCGGATGAAAACGGATCGAGTCGGACGAGCGATACAGGGTGACACGGAGTTTCTCCGCAAGCTTTTCTCGGCGATCGTTCGCGTTTCCGAAATCAGGAAAATTGTGCAATCAACGCACCCTGTACCCGCAACCGATCGGACTCGGATCGTGCAAAAAGAGAGGAGAGCGATAGTCGGCAGATATGCAGGAAAAATGTCTAAAAAAGGATCGTGTAGCCGCGCGACTAAAGGCGTATCGTATGGTCCGAGAATATCGGTATCGATGCACCTCGTCTGGATGAAACAAAATGTGATAGGCACCTCTGGTACGAGTGTTCCTGTTGGCCCAAGGCACCGTATGTCTCCGTAATGGCGCGTCCCAGGCTTCATGCTCATCGTCAGACGCCAACGACGACGCGGATCTGCGAGAACGTATTTCTCAGTTGACGCCACAAGTCTCCGAAAGAGTTCTTAAGCGACTCTTACTTCGTTAGAGACGGCACACAACGGAGAACGAAAAATGCAACACGAAGCGCGCGTTTAAAAAAAGCAAGCAACACACATCGGGACACGTAACGCGGACTGTACGAGGCTCCCTCGCCGGGTATCGAGTAAGTGTCTAAATAGTCGCGGCTCGTGGAGCGCACGCTTTGCGCTTTCAGCGAGTTCGTCGCACGCAGCCGATGGATTGCGGAACACGGTACAAAGCACGGATAGCTACGCGACGACCACATGCGAATACGATGAGACCAATGATGGATGATGTCTAAGTAGTGTTGAGGATCGATACGAATTCTACTAAAACGATCACTCTCTTTTAAGGCATTCTCTACCGATTCGGGCCCGTTCACGTCTACGTTCAACGGATAAGTAACGTCGGAGACGGAGCAGCGTTTAAAGTCAACTCACCCAACACCTTTCATTTGCCTAGAACTTTTCATGTCGAGAAAGGGTAACTCGTTATAAAAGTTGAAAGGTAGCTTGTGCACTTGGGGTGGTTTCGTCTGGCCTAAGAACGCGAGCGGTGAAACGTTTTGGTCAACCTTGTCTAGGGATACTTGTCCACTCGTCGTATCCATACTCGCTACTATCGCTTGATTGAACAGATGAACCTGCTCAGAAGAATTTTTCGTGCGTTGCGCGTTAGTGTCGCTTCGCCCCGCTAGCCGCGCGAGCGCCTGGCGGCTTTCAGAGATCACTCACTTGTTGCGAGAACTGCACGAGGTCTTGATAGCGGGCTGCACGGTAGCGTAGGAGGACTTGGAACATGCTCTTCGACCTCCATTTGCTGCTGTAAAACTTCATCATGTCCATCGTCTCCGGATCCATCTGCGTTTTCCCCAGAAGAGACGAGGTTTCCTTCCTCACTGCGTGACCCCTGTACGCTATTTTTCACGAGAAATCATGATCGTTTATCTAACTGTACAGCGAAACGTGTCGGATGTAACAACGCCGTCAAAGTATCTAGCTCCCAGAACTACTAGACTCGTCAAAAACCAAATCCTCCACCTCCCTCTAACCACCGCTCCTTTCCCTCCTACCTTTCTGTATCATTATCGCTGCCTGATCCTCCGATATGTCCACTGGCTCCGCCTTCTTTATAGACGCTTTCTTCACTGAAACAATGCCCGTTCAATTTCTCGTAACGGATGGAAAAAGTACGAGCCTCTTAAAACGAATAATGCAAAAGCGCCACGGCGAAAAGCAGGATCGGCTCGCACCCAACGGTTACGTCTCCCGACCACCAATTTACCTACCAACATCTTTCTTTACGTGCGTGACCTTCGACGCCATGCTCTTGCGAGCTAGGAAAGCCCTCATCATGCACTGAACCTTTACGATCTTTTTCACCTGCGTCTCGTACAGGCGCGACAAGTACTCCTCGTTGTAGTACTTGAGGAACACCTTGGTCTTCCCGAGCACCCAGCCTTCCATCTTCAATCTGATCAACAGCAACCGGCAGTTATCCTTGGTGATCTCGACGTTCTCGTCGAAATCGAACGCCAGGAACTGGTACCTGCGACGAAAGGAAAGTCTCGCGTGCTATCGTGATCAATGGAATCGCGAGTCGAGAGGAACGTGCAAAGAAATCACCTTCGAAGAAATTCCTGGAAAGATATTCTGCACGGGTAGCCGCGTTGCCTGGCTTTGGCAGTGTCTAGAATAGCCAACGCTCTGATTTGCTGTCTGACGACGTCTCGATAGAACCCACGTGGCGCCCCTTCCAGGTCCGACCTTATGCACCTGACGAAATGGATACCACCGCTTGCTCCACCTGACGAGAAGCTCTTAAGGATCTCCAGGCTGGTGCACTTAAACGTATTTGCGGCCGTTCTCATCTTCCGCGTTTGGGAGTACTGCCCACGAGACGCGGTGTTAAACCTCTGTTTATCAAACAAGAATATCCCAGCGATCATATCCCTTGCCACTTCGACTCTGTATCTGCGAAACTTGAGAATCTATCGCGCAGTCTCACCCTGGGTTTCGACGTTTCCTGCATGAGAGCGCCCCACTTCCCCTTGCTTGTCTTCTTCTCCGCGACTTTGGGATGTTCGACGACCATGGTCAGATTGCCAGACTTCGTCAACTTGTTCGTGAACATCTGCTTGACTGTGTCGAGGCCGGATTGTCGGAGCGTCTCGATCATCTCGGGTGGGACGAAGTCTCGGTTCTTCTCGGCGATCTCGCTGGAGTCGTACACCAATTTGCCCGTGTAATGGGCGACGGTGAATTCGTGGGAGCTCACCGGCTTCACGTAGACGTTGTCCGATCGTTGCTGTATCTTGGTCAAGATGTACTGATAGTCGAGACTGTTCTTGGTCGCGTCATCGATTATGCTGAACAATCCTTTGTCTTTGTTCATCAGCTGATCTATAGCGTCCTTGTTGTCGTAAAAGTGCAAGCGCTGCATGGGCACTTCCTCCTCTTCTTGCTCTTGCTACGGTGAATGATCGTTTAGCATCCCAGCTCGCCAAGGCTTCCGGGGAAATAGAATTCTCTCTGCTGACACTTACCATTTCCCAGGCAAATATTCTTTGGTTGTAGTAACACTGCATCTGTTCGTTCATCGTGTTGACGATCAGCTGCTCGAGCCGATTCACCGCGAAGCATTCGAATCCGTAAAGATCCATCACGTTGATGGCGTACTTGTCGCCGCTGAAAGGCATACGCGTCTTAATTAAGCGGCTCGCAAGCACAACCCGCGACTATTCCGCCGCGCCGTCTGCCTCGTTATACGCTCCCGCCTCGATACTCACAATAAAGCACGCGTAACCGTAAACTTGTGATTGATAGTGTTCACCACCCAGTCGACTAATCGCTGGTAGATGGTGTTGGCCAGCACGTCCCTAGCTTCCCTCGCGTCCTCGCAGCTGTGCTTTTTCCGCACAACGTTTCCTTTCACAATCGCGCAGTAATTGACCAACGACCAGCTAAACTTCTTCTCGTCCAGACTGAGAAGTTGGGCCACTGAAAGTCGCCAAGTCACGTTCCGTTACGTCGGTTCCCAAGTCGGCACGTATCCTCTCTCTACGTACCCCTGTTGGCCGCGTCGTTGTTATCCATGTCGGCGTCGCCGTTGTTACCCTCGACGAACCGAATCTCGCCCAGGGTTAAGATCGCTGCCAGCACCTTCCAGATCGTCTCGAAGTACTCCTCCATCTCCAGGATCCGCAGGTTCTCCTTCAGCTCGTCGAACTTCACCACGTTCCCCCGCGGATCGTTTCGGACTTTGAAGGACCGTTTCCTCTCGGTCCCCTTGTCGCTTATGCGAAGGTATCGCATCCTCCTCCCGGGCGGCAGGTTGTAGTTCTTCAATTTGCTCGTAGAGTCCAGGCCGTCGTAGAAATAGTAGAAGACGTGAAAATTCGATTGATTTCTGTTGGAAACGCATTCCCGCGTGACTACCTTGTCTAATCGATAAACGTACGGTTGGGGCTACCAGATAAAATCGCGAGGATAATTCTGAAATCTAATTTCCGCGGAAATTGCTGGCTCTACTGTGGCGAGTGATTCGCGACGCATCGGCGTAAGGCCGTGAGCAACGGGTAGATATGCGATGTTAACCTGTCGCGAGTGGATACGCGCCACTTCTCCAGCTGGTACAACCAAAATATGCCGCCGGAGGCTTTCCCTGACGATCCATACGTCGTTTGGATCTGCAGCATGCATCTGGTGGAGTTGGGGTTCAGGGGAGTAGCTGCATTGGAAAACGCCTGGACCACTTTAATGGCCCGCAGCAGCCTGGCCCCGGTGTCCTGTAAACTCTGAAATCGAACGAACGCCCTGTCAGAGAAAGCCTTCCCTAAACGCTTGCGCGGCGATTCGTTTGGCTTTAACCGTTAGCGGATGGTCGCTTACTTTCCCCAGGTACATTAGATGTCGAATGAGATGTATCACGTTGGTGGTCTTCCCCGAATTACTTTCGCCTGCTAACAGGATATGCTGGGGCTCCTCGTTGTGCAGCACGTCCTGATAAGCGCTATCGGCCACAGAGTATACGTGAGGTGCGTTATCCGACCGCGATTTGAATTGATACTTTGTGTGGTACTGCAACGCGCAAACGAGTCGAGTTTTACTCGATCCATTCTAAGACGATCGATCTTTCGCGTACGTTAGACTCGATGGACATGTACGTATGCGCGATCGACACTTACGTCAGACCCGTAAATGTCCTGCTGTTCGTTCGGGTTTAAAATCAAAAGGATGTCGCCGACGAAGCTGTGATAGTAACCTTGTCGCAGCCTTTCGTGCAGCTCGTCCAGAATCGCGTCCTCGGTCAGCGTCTCGAGCGCCGCGATATCTTCCATGAACATGGGCTCCAGAGGGTCCGTCTGATGAGTCTGTCCCGAGAAGAGAAGTACACGGTGTACCCAGTCGCAGCGCGATAGAAGATTCGCTTCGAGCCTTACCTTCAGGAAATTCTTTCGAACGATCACTTCCGCCCTCCTGTCCAGTTTACCTTTCGCGCAGGCATCCATCATTAACACTTTGATCTCCCGCGCCATCTGAAAACCACTGTTATCAGTCTCGCCTCTCGAGCTCGCAGGGATTTCGTATTACCAGGAAATCGTTTTCAGGTAATTCCGATAAAAACGGGTGCTCGGCAATTTCCGCCATGAACGGCCTGTTCTCGGGATTCTTCTCCAGGCACCTGGGGCAACGGAGGAAAAAAAAAAAAACACCGGGCGTTACGACATTAAACCATGCGCAATTTACGTGGGTCGTGTGTGTTACGTGAACGTACTCCGCGATGAAGTCGTTGAAGTTCTGTGTCCAGTTGGACGGCCTGTACAAGTTCGGGGGAGGATTGCGAACGATCTGAAAGAGAGCTCTGGTGGGATGCATATCTTGGAAGGGTGGCTTTCCGTCGGCCAGTTCGATCGCTGTGATCCCGATCGCCCAGACGTCCGCTCGATTACCGTATCCGCTGTCGGAGCCGTTCCCCTTGCTGATGGCCACCTCCGGCGCCATCCAGCACGGCGACCCTATGCACGTGTACCTCTTCCCCATCTCGCCCTTCACCATCTTCGACAGCCCGAAATCCACCAGCTTCACTTCCCCCTCTTTGGTCAGCAAGATGTTGTTGCCGCGTATGTCGCGGTGCAGCATGTTGTTCTCGTGCAGATAAACCACCGCCTGAGAAGCACGGTGGTTCGTTAGCGGTGATTTTGGTGATTCGAATGCGTCGGGCAGCTTCGGCACGACTTTCTTCCCCGCGCGTTTCCCTTAGCCGCGATTCTGCCGGGAGTAGACATCTGTGCCTCGTTCTTCGCGAGCATTTATTTCACGTGTAATTTGCCGGCATTAAACGTCAACGTGGCCTGATTTACCGCACGAGCGACCATGGACGAATCGCTACTGGGCCCATGGAACACGTACCAACGCGAACAACAAGTAGACGTCCAACGAGGAGGAGAAGAAGAAGAAGAAGAAGAAGAAGAAGAGGAAGAAGGGGTTGCGTGCAGTTTCGAGAAAGGATGGCGGAACGAGCGAACGGAGAAGGCCGAAGGGAGGATGCGGGAGAGGAAGAGGGAAGGAGAGAAGCGGTGCGTGCTCGTGGTATACTCGAAATGTCTACTCGCGCAATAATTTCACGACAAACTGCTTGTCGCGTAAATATCACCGCCGCGCCGCGGAGAGAATTCGCCGAGGGTGACGGCCGGAGGAAGACGGCACGAAAAAGCAAAGGGAAAGGTTCCGTGCCGCTTGACGGTTACGTCGATCGTGAATTGAAAGTTGATAGGTCGATAGGTGTTGCAATGCGCGGGTACAGTGGAAGATAGAAAGTATTGGCGCGAGTTGCGCAAGGTTCGAAGGAGGGAGGGCTTCTCACGGCGAAGATAATTAGCAGAACCCATCGATTTTACACGGCCCCGGTGTTTTTGTCGAGATACCGAGCAGCGTATCGAACGGAAGGGAGTCGACGCACGATTCGAAACGGAAACGCGCGTTTCTACCCTCACAATCACTGGCGATCAGGTTGCAGCGTGTTTGACGCGCAAATGACACTCCTCCATTCCGCTATCCCATTGGTCTTTCTAATCGTTTCCTCCAGTTTGTTTCCATCCCGCGTAGTCGCTTCGCGGTTTACATACACCGCCGCCCTGCCGGGACAGGGGAATGGAGGAGCATCGTTTCTCGTACGATATTACGGTAAATTATATTCCGCGCGGAAAGGGAATTACAGAACATTATCTCATTGTAACCGGGCAAATCGTTTCCCTAGTAAAATTACAGGCCTCCGGGCGGGAAACGTTCGCGATTCGCTCTGTCCTCCGTGCTGTTCCATTTGCGAGGGGAGGTTGATAGCGTCGCCGAGGGATCGCCGCGCCGGTTCTGTCCTTGACTGTAAACTCGCGGGCCTTCTCTTGGTAGCGGTGAAACGCCGGCTACGTACCTACTCGTGTATACGCGTCGGAGGAGAATGGGACGGAAGTCTTTGCGCTCTTGATCTCTGGTGAACGCGGCGCGGGAGATGGCCGCGCGAACCAGCGGCAGAGAAGGGCGAACGAACGGGGCAGCCTTTCATTTGCGAGCAGGTTAATTAGCGAGCCATCTCGCCTGTCTTATTTCGAATTTATACGCCGTAGAATGCGGCCCATTGACGCGAGCCTTCGTGTTCGCCGATTTGGCGCGCACGTAAACGCGAATACTCGTTGAATCGCAACGCCGCGCCGGACCTCTTTTCGTCTCTTTCGTCGAGGCTGCGCAACGAGCCTTTGCGGATCGCGTTACGGTTATCCGCCTTCCAGAAACATTCTCCTGCACGTTTCTCTTTGAAAAAGGCATCATCGCTTCGCGACGCCTATGCGCGAATCGCAATGACACCGAGATGGAAAGTCACGCTCCGGACACACCGCCCTGGCACGATTATGTTATAATAACGTCTTCTTTCGCTTCTATGTACCCTCGCGCAGCGTGTAAAAGCCTGGGTAGGGGAAGGCGGGGTAATTCCGGCCAGCGGGTAATTCCGGCCACTTCGATTTCTTTGAATAAAAACCGCGTAAGTTGACTCTGTATGATACTGCTACCTGTTAATGATGCGGCGAGCTAATATTCATGATTTCCATAACGATAGCAGTCTTTTGTTTCAAACAAATTCGGGAGTGTTCATTTCGCATCGTAATCTTATTACAGTGGTCGATTGTTAAGCAAGGTAAGTTAGTACATGGAATAGATATGAATGATTAATATTAATCTCATTACATAGAGGAATGTTTCTACTTTCAAAATCACATTTGGTTTTTGGTGATATGTAAATTCAATTCAGTGTATTACTTCAAATATCTGAACATGAGGTGTGGGGTAGTACCGGCCAAAGGTGAGGGGTAATTCCAGCTAGGTTTTAACATTGCTTTTGTTGTCGTAGATGCCACGTACATATAAAAGAATTTCGAAGAAGGCAGAATGGAACCAGGAAAATTTATCAAAGGCCGTGGAGGTAATTAGTAAGAATGAAATGTCCATACGTAAGGCAGCAAAGTGTTTGGGAGGTAAACTAAACCTGAGAAAACAGAAACTGAATTTTCAATCGGACAAATCAGATATTTGTGACGAAAAAGTAGAGTACGATATTTGCTCATTTTGCAAAGAATTCGGAAAAGGTGGTGAAATGCGGTTACGGTGCACAGTATGTGGTCAATGGGCACATGAAGAATGTTCAGGATGGAATACCCCTGAAGAATACACTTGAGATATATGTACTAATTAATTTTAAAATAAGAAAATAATACAATTTTTTATTAATTTGACAGTTTTCCTATCTGTTTTATAAAGAAAAATCATGACTATTTTTGTGTTATTGCTCCCAATTTTGTTAAAACGTAAACTTATGCTTTCCAGGTCATACTAATACAAACTAGACACTTCAAACTATCAATTAATACAAAAAAACTAACAAATGCATAACTTGTTCAAATTTTATAGCATTTACTGCTTACGTGGCCGGAATTACCCCGCTTTCCCCTACTCGCTCTGAATCGAGATCGAGCTACATCTACTTTTACCATAATCGATTTTCCAAAATTTAAGTAGGTACCTTGATTACTTCCTTCAGGATATAACCTATGTGTTCCTCGCGCAACTTCTTGTCCATGGCTATCAGACCGCGCACGAGGTCCATCACGGGTCCACCATCGCAGAGCTGTAAATCGTGAAATCAAGACGATTATTTCTGTACACGTATCTATCACGATGCATTACGAGTAGGTATATTATAATGTGTCGAGGGAATTGAGTCGGTAATAGTTTAATATTGTCCGCGCGGTCACGGAAGCAATTCCAGTCGATTAGTCTCGAGGGAATTTCATTTTACGTAATTGCTGGCTATCTCGTCTCGCTTTCGATCTCAGCAGCACCCGTCTCACGGTTTTGTTACATTTACGGTGGATTTTTGCCTGGGAGCCAGCCGATGTGTCCGACGCGGGTAAAATGAGGCGCGCTGCTCGCTGTACGATTTTAATCGTGCTCGTTGATTCTCGTAAATTCATCTCGGCGCGGTTTCGTGGCCGATGGATCTGGATGGAAGCGTTCGGTCGTTCGGCACGAGCTTTAAGCGGATTGGGCAAGCACGCGATGCACGCAGCCGATGCATTCTTTGGAGCCGAAGGTGCACCGAGTGCGGCACGAAAACTTGGTCTACTGCCTCGACAGTTTGTGTACGTGCCCGTAAAACTCGCCCGTGATACGATATGAAATACCATCGGGCGATAAATCTTTGCCACATTGTCGTTGCGTGCTGTTCCTCTTCTCCAGCTCGCCCCTCGCCGCGATTTCTTGCAGCCTGCCCCGCCCTCCCGTGAACGCTTATCCAGCTTTTTATTGCAATCGATTCACTCGCAAAATCTCTGTTATTTTCTTCGATCAGTGAATTCAGCTACCCACTGTAAGACATCTGTTAATGAGAAGGATTCTTCAAAGGGACGTTTACGGTACAGATTTTTAAGGTACCGAGTCTGCTATCGGATCTGGTGACAGATGAATCGTTCCCCGAACTATCCACAACGGGGAATTTTAAGAGGGGAAGAAGTGGAGGCGGTGTCGTCTTCGCTCTAGAGAAGCAGCACCTACCTTTGGAGCCTCGAACCAATTACCGACATACATGTATCACCCCTTTAGGTGCAAACCCACGATGAGACAAAAATATCGTGTCTCGCACGAGACTTTAATCTCTTGAGATAGTTATTTCATTATTTTATTATTTTTTAATTATTTCGTCATTAGTTTCACGAAACTAGACTGTCTTGAAACAAATTTCATGCTATATTTTCAAAAAAATTCCATTATTTACATTTAGTTGTTGCAGAGATTTTTCTCTCGCGATAGAAAAGTCTCGTGTAAAATCTCATCGTGGATTCGCACCTTTATGAAACCACTCTATTAGTGCTTGTCGGGGTGGCGAGGGTAGTTTTGGTTCGCTCGATTAGATTTGCAGGCTTCCCACTCGAAATTCGTAAACATTACGATCGCGTTGCTGTTATTATTTTAATTGGCTACGCCTGGAGGGTATAGTGGGTTTCGCGTGGTGTTTTCAATGAGCTAGACGAATGTGAAGAAGGTCGACTGGTGTCAGTGTTTCGGCGACCATCGAAGCTTGTACGTGTACGCGTTAAATCGAATATCGACGCTTTGCTCGAGATAAGTAATAATATTTCGTGCGCGCCGCGGAGGTCCACCCGTAAATTAGTGCCGCGACGTGCCGGGGCTCACCTGCGTACACGAACGAGTTTAATGATTGTTTAATGGCCGCGTGTGTCGTAAATTATCCGTGTATTCGACCGTCTCAAATGCTTGAAATTGCCTCTGGGTCCGGGCATGGGTACGTACACCAACTCTTCTCTGGCTGCTGCCTTTGTTTTCTCCTTTTCTCTTTCTCTTCGCCCTCCCTTCCAACCAACGTCCGCCCTCGCCCTAACCCTAACCCTTCTTGTCCCGTGTCTGTTCTCGTTCTCCGAGCTTTTCTTTCTTCCATCGGGGAAATACGATGTTAAAAGTACACGCGCCTCAACGCGATGTCGCCTCTGACACAAGCAACAGCATCGACGATAGCGACACACGTTCAAGTTGCACCTTATAGATTATTAAGTAGGTCTTACCTCCATGACGAACCATATCTGATCGTATTCAGTCTTCTTGCCGGATCGTCTGCGATAAACCCCGTAAAACTCAGGCAGATTTGGGTGGGACACAAAGTCTCGAAGGACTCTGTACTCCTCGATGATCAGCGACTGCGACTCGGCCGTGAGCTTTTGCACCTTCACCGCCACCTTTTTGTTATCTGCGAGATCGGAAGTAGCGTATTTCTACGGGTTCAGTGAGTTTCGAGGTACACTACGCTAGAAAGAAACGTACCGGCTTGCTGATCGATCGCCTCGTAAACGTCCCCGCACACCCCCGAACCTATGCAGTCTCTGAGAAGGTAGCGTTTGCCAGGATCTTGGATGCTGTCGAGTCTTTGGAGGGTTGCTCCCCGTTCCCGTTCCTCGTAATCCCCTTCCTCACCCCTGCTTCCATGGCGTCCGTCTTCCCTTCCGCCCCTCCTGCCGTATCCATAATCGTTCATTTTCGGGGGCACCTCGTCGCCACCTGAAACACAGAGAGCCGTGGAGTGCTCGTTTTCCTTTCGCCTCGGCGGACCTTTTTTTTAACGGTGCTTTTTAAACAGCGGGGCGAGAAATCGCGCGATGGTAGGATCGCATCGCGTGGAGGCTGAATCGGGGAATAAAATTTAAACGGTCGAGTTACGGCGAGTAATAAAGCACGGAGGAAACTGCTCGGCGGAGGACGGTGGATGCGGCACGACAAAAGGTTCATTAATTTGATTCTGGTTTGCAGGGTAGAGTGCTCGTCGATGCAGCGGGACACGGCGCGGCGCACGACACACGACACGAAGAGGTCGTCGGGCACCTCTTCACGCTCACGGGGAAAGCAGCAGCAGCGGGCCGGTGGTGCCTCTTTCCATCTGTTCCTTCGTCGAACGACGAGAAGGTCGAGAATGACTCTTCGAAGAGAACGCTCTACGGATTTTTTTACGAGAGGCCATGTTCGGCCGGTCGAGGGCTTCACGGCGCATCGGCACAAAGGTGAGTGCTAATTATATTCTTTCTCGAGTGCCGCGTGAACGAGTGGTAATCGCTAATTAGTAGCTTGCTTCCTGAAAGCATCGGCGAGGGAAGCCTAAAGCCGCGGAAAGTTGCCGTGGTCGGTTCGAAAATTCAAACTCATCGCCCCTCTCGCAATGAAAAATATTGGCAACATTCTTTTCTGGGCACGTCGAAACCTTTGTCGCGTGAAGCGACGCGCGTTCCTTGCACGGATGTACGCTGTTATGTACGTACCTACTCGTTCACCGTGGCACGAGGCCAGAACTTGCGGGATTTCTGTGGTTTTCAATTTCCGAGCCACCCTCAACGGCGGGACAGATTTGTCCGTTTCGCGTGGCACGATATTTCGCGAGCACCCGCGGTGCGATCGAGGGCGCAGATCGGAGCGCAGGTATTTGTTTATACTCGGGGTGCCGAGAATTGATTGGGCTGAGCAGAGCATCGCCGAGTCCACCGCTAGCTGTTCAAACCCCCGTTGGTACTTTTAAGGTTGCAGGGTAATACATATCCCATTTATCGGATCGCGAAGATTGCGTAAGAGTATTTAATGGGTTACGCGAGTCGGTGGGTAAGGGTGGCTCGCATAGTCGCTTTACGAAAGACGCGGCCGATCGATGCGGTTCTACATACTCCCGTTAACGGCCAAGGACTTCCTCTTTCTTTGATGCTCCGCGTTTATCGCGTGGGCAGTTGATAAGCTTCATTGTCACGAAAGCACCCGGCGCAAGTAGCTCCGTTATTGGATCATTAGTGGTCGCCGTGTAATCCTTTCGACTAATTCGTTAGCGGTCTCTCCGTCTTATCGATTTTCCCCTCTGTAAACAGTCCAAGGTAATACATAATCCGTGTTCAGTGCCAACTCCGTCGCAAAACACAGGTCGCCAATTCGAGGGATTATATTCCCGTCCCCCGTGGAATTGTATTTGCTCGCCGGAGCCTGTCCTCCGCCGGAGACTCCGCTTGGTCCTGGCTTGGACGCGCGGGGCTTTCTCGATTTCCCGAGCGGACAGCGGTTTCCGTAAATCGCGCATCGCGCGTCGCTCGTCGGCGGGAAGGATGGAGAGGAGGAGGGAGAAAGAGGGGGCGAGAAATGAGAGGATTCGCATCGTTAGCCAATTCATTTATTCCCGGTGGGTCGGCGCTCGTCCGGCATAATCCGTCGATTTGTCGGCGCGGCGTGTCTCGTGTAATGCTGCTTCCTGCCGCTTCTTGCCGCTTGTAATCGAAGAGGAAAAGGGAAAGGGAGAAAGGGCGATGGAGAGAGAGAAAGAGAACGGGAGAGCGAGAAGGCGTCGCGTCAGTGACTATATGTGAACGGACGGACGTAAGAAACTCGGGTTGATCCACGATGTCCACACGGTGGTTCTGCTCTGCTCGTATGCGATACGACTCTGCTCCTCTACTCCTCTGCTCCTCTGCTCCTCCGCTCGTTCAGTTTTCTCAGTCGTCCGATCGAGAGGTTCGCCCTCCTATCCCTGTCCCTCTGCCACTCTGTCCTTTTCCTCGTTGCTGGCCATCGAGAGCCGTGCAGGTTTATCGGTACGACGGGGCGTTAAATTATTGATGCCCGACTGCGCGTCGCGAGAAGACGAACGAGAAGAAAGGGAGAAGGGTTGCCGAGGTAGAGGACGGGTCCTGTGATTTCAGAAAAAGCTTTCCGTGCCACTCGGTCCATCGGTTCTTTCCCTCCCGTCTTCGAGCTCCCGCCATCGTCTCTCTTTCTTTCTTCTTCTCTGCCTCGGTCCCGGCCGATCGCCGACTTGTGCAGGCTCGCGCTCTTTAAAAGGGAAGGAGCGTGGGGGCGACGAAACGCCTGTTGTGGGAAAGTTTCGCGCACGTCGGCCACGCGGTTCCGAGGGGCCACGGCAGGACCGAAAGTCGATCGACGACCCTCGATCGCCGTCCACCCTAGGCAAACGTCTCTTTACCGTTCCTAGTTCCGGTTCTCGTTGCCACCCTCGCGGGGTCCTGGCGCGGTTTCGCAGGACTTGGTTCGCCTCCCGTTTGCCACCGTTCGCTCCTGATAAGACTAATTGTCAGCGAAACGAAACGAAATGAATGGAAGAAGAACCCAAGAGGGGTGGGTTCGCAGCGTTCGAATGCGCGCTCCTCGAAACGAGCTGTGGGAAAGTTGATATTCGTTGGCCGAGGAGGGTCCCGCATGCTACAGCGGCGGAATGTTAGCACCGCGAATCCCTGGGAAGCGGCAGCAACGGTAGTGGTGGTGGACGAAGAAGAAGGAGAAGCAGGAGGGAAAGAAAAAGAGGCACAGAAGCCGAAAACGATCGGCAGCCGACCGGTTCGGCCCGGCTGAAAAGGGTTCGACACTCCTTTCGCCGGAAAGTACGGTAAACTGGGTGACAAGTGGCTCGTTCCCTCGCGGTTTCTGTTTTATGCCGAGTGGCTCGTCGCGTTCCGCAGCGCTCGATTCCGCGGCGCGATTGCCCGGAAAAACTAGCAGACGCAAATCGTTGGCTTCTCTCGATTCGGCGATCGATTCCTCCGGTTTGCATCGCTCGCCTTCGCGGTGAAAAAAACTGGTGTACGCGTCGCGACGCGACGCGAAGCGACGATATCGAGGCTGACCGATCGATTGGCGCTCGACCGATTGCCGTGGCGGAGACGCGGTCCCGTCCGCCGAGCCACGAGGCTTCCGCTTCTTGCGCCACTCGCCGACCTTTTACAGATTCCCGATCCAGGAGATCGATCCTTTCGGCAGATAACGCGTCCCCCCCCACCCTCTCTTTAGGATTCCGTGGCGAAGGTGTCGCTGTTCTCGCTTCTCGCGATCGGCTCAGCTTCGCGAAAAATCGCTCGTTCCCTGCCGTTCCCGGTCGTACGTTATTTCCGTCAGGGGGTTAATCGATACCGGGAATCTTGCCGGTGTTCTTCTTCCTCGAAGCTCATGCAACATTTAACTTTCCGCTATATTCTTCCCGGCTGCTCTCTCGGCTCGCGCTTGCGATCCCCCGCCTCTTCTTTCGCCCGGTCTTGTCTTACCACAATGTATCTCGGTTTTTTTCTTTCATCCCCCTTCTCGTTCTCGTTGGAAATACCGATACGTCGGTCGAGCGACCGCCTCTGTCCGTCTTCGTCGTTCTTGCTCCGCCGAAGTTGGCTCGAGACGACACCTGCCTGGATTTACCTCCAATACCTGCACCGCAGCGAGACGACGCGACGCAACGCACTCTCGCCACTGGCTTCGCCTCTCCCGAGCCTCGTTCCGACCTTCTCTCTGTATTTACGGGTTTCTCTCTTTTTCCCGTCGTCCTGACAAAACATCCTGAAACACATGTTCCGGCACCTTCGAGACGCGCACCGTGGAACGTAAAGCACCTCGCGTTATACACCACCTTTTCTCTCTCCCTCTTTTACCCTCCCTCCCTCTCTCCTCCAACCATTCTCTCTCCTCCGTGCTTCTGCCGCTTCTCTCTGTTCCGGCAGCCGGACGAAACTTGTTAATTGCGGCATTATACCCGATCCGTAAGCGATAAGCACTCGGTATCTCGGTGTGGAACGTCGCGACGTCTTGGCACGTCGAGGGGGTGGGTGACGTAGCTCGCGGCTAGCGCGCAATTCCGTTCACTTGGGATTTTAATAAATTACGATTACGCGGTAGCGGCGCGAAAGCGTGGAACGGGCCAAGGGTAGTCTTCCGATTCGACTGGAATGGAATCAAGAGAGAAATTCACCACGGCTTCTTGGCGGCTTGCTCTCGATTCGAAGCGGGGGAGACTCGGCCTGTGTAAAATCCGGCGAGGTACGAAACGAAGGGGTAGGTATTCGCAGAAGGTGCAAAACACTTAGCCGTAAGGGACAAGTAACGCGGGGGGTGCTCTTAGCGTGGCTCGCGATGAAACTCACCTCTAATTAAAACGTCTGGCAGGTTGTGCAGGCCCTGCGGCGTCCACCCTCGCAATGTTCGCAATGCTCGTGTGCCGGAGTAAGAGCCGAGCTCTACGACGCTCGTGTAGGGCGGTGTAGTCACGATTGCGTCGAGGGGGTGCCGTTGGGGAGGGGTGCTTGGCTTCCATGATCCAATAACGCCGACTTAATTAACTAACTGCTAACTCGCAAGCCTGTTAGCTCATTGATTTCGTCCCCGAGATCGTCGTCCAGCCCCGGCTCTCTCTCTCTCATTCTCCTTCTCTTTCTCGCTTTGCCTTGCCGGATCTAGCTTCCCTTCTCGCAGACAATTTTCATTTTTCGTTCCTCCTCTCGACCGAGAGTCCATCGATCGACTTTCCCATTCTCCTCCATCGCCAGTGAGAGTTGAGAGTTGAGAGTGTTGCAACTTCCATTCCCTTCTCGACGAGCATGCCCAAGCGTTTCCCACTCGCTCCGTGATCGACCATGGTCCTCGTCGCGATTCGGACCAAGACCATTGTTTCGCGTCGGTCGAGCACGAGAACGTGTCGCGAATCGCGACGCGCAACGATGCGCGGGGATAATTATCACGGAGGTACAGGCAGGTATCTAGCGGTAAAAAGTGTCGCATCGTGCTCCCGCTTCTAATCTCGTTGGTCGGATCGATGCGCCTTGAAAAAGATCTCTCGAGGGTCGCGCGATAAATTAATGCGCTTTATCGCGGCTTCTTCAGGGTCGTCCTGGTCGGCGCAGTTGTCAAAGGGAGACCGCGATTAATGCGAATACGCGCGCGTCGCGCCGCGACTCGCTCTGCCTTCTTGCAAGACGGTCACTTGAATCGGTTCCACTCGCGGCGGATTGGTCGCGACTCGCGAGCGTACCGGCGACTCCAATCTCGCCGAGGATAATTAGCTGAAATTCTTTCTTATCGCCGGGATTCCCGACGGTTTCAATCGAGCTCCGATCGATCAAGGTGCGGTTTAAAATCGCCACGGCAACGCTTTGGATTATCAGGGGTCGACGTCGCCGCGTGCACCGACCCGCGTAAAATACGATTATGAAAATCCCCGTCCGATTTCGGTCCTAATCTAATCGGAATCCTAGTCATCGCGTATAGCCTCGAAAATCTACTTTGCCGTCGGTGAATTGCAGGGGCTTTCAGCAACTCGAATCGAGTCGTTAACCGCGAGATTCTTCGTACGGTTGCTCGTGAAAAAGTAAAGCACCATTTTCTCCTGCGATGCAGCTGGAAGCAACCTCTATCCTCTCGTCGTAACATCTGGGCGATTGAACGAACCGAAAGGAAAACGTCGAGAGTGAAGATCGCGATAGTAGGTACCTACGCGTTTCAATGGTTCGCGATATCGCTGCAATGGTGTTTTCGCTTGGTATGTAAGAGGGATTGGCACAGATTTTTCCAAGGTTTTAACGCGGGACAATTTATCGTTGGGTCGATGGAAAAGAAGGTCGAACGAATCTACCGCAGCCAGGAATAAAAGTATCGGAAAGGCTTCGGTCATCTGTAAATCTGTTCGAAAGAATTACGATTTCGAGCGATTTCTGAATCAAAGGCCGCAAACGCCCGTCTATCAAATTCCGATTCGATCGTTAATATTGAGCGGCGGTTGGAGAGAGACTGGAAGAGATAAAGGGAGAGAGAAATTGGCGAATTATCGGTGAAAGGAACTCTTTATTGTACGCGCATTATTGAATCGTATACAATCGCATTCATTCGCAATCTTGGACAGACGCACATTGCTTCTTCTAATAATACTGTGGCGGAGGTGTTACAGTTGGTGTGTATATTAAAATCGTCTACCAATTAAATAGAGCAACGTTATAAATAAATTATAGGCTCGCTTAATCTACGGATTAAATTATATTACTCGCGCGGTTAACCCTTAACAATTAGGTACGTCCGTTGTGTGGTTGGAGGCGCGAACTGGCCGCTCACTCTGGTTGGCCTGCGAACGTCACGATAGCGACGAGTCTCGATAATGTTCTAAGCGTGAATAAAAGTACGGTCACCGAATCGACGGGTCGACTTATTCTATTACGGATACTGTCGCGGTTTCTCCGAAAGGAAACGCTCCACGGCTACGCGACTGACCTGATCGATCACGAAAGCTGGCGCGATTCATAAAGCGTAGATCCGTTTGCCGATTAATTATTTCCAGCAGCGCGAGCGTCATCCTCTTAGGCGATTAAAACGTCCCGATCCACGACGACGGGATAACGACCGAAGTGGTAATTAGATTGTATCCGGAATACCGTTTCTATGTATCGTCATCCGATTTAATCCGTGTATCGAGCGTTATTACACGCGACTGTGTCCGTGCACGGATTTTACGCTTCGGGACCGATCGGCCGTTTATCGTCTCTCTATCAGAGATTCGATTATCGTCGCGTCTTTCGCTCCTACCCTAGCGTTCGCTTTCGCTCATCTGCTCGCGGAGAGTTTGTTCAAGTTGTTGAGTGTTCGTTCACTTGCAAACGGTGATCCATTCTTCCACGGTGCAGTTCTGACACCGCACGAAGCAACACCAGTGAAACTTGCATCTACACATCTCGACGTGCCGTTGCCTTACCACGTTGTAGCCTCGCCCGCAGCACAGGCTGCCGCATCCGTCTCCGCCGGAGCTGGTCTTGTTGCACCTACGACTCGCGGTGCCCGGGATGTCCGCGGTCGGGTCCCTCTCGCAGAAGTTGGGCGACTTTTGATAGTAGAATAGCTGCTTGGCGAGATCTCTGGGTCGCCTCTTGCGTCCACCGCCACCTCCATTCCCACCGGCGGCTCCTCCTCCGCGGTGTTTCCTCTGCCTCTGTCGGTCGGGCCTTCTTCTTCGCGAGCCCCTCACTCTGGACAGCGGGGTGACGCTGCCCAAGTTGCTCTGCGCGACTAGCACGGCGTTCCGAAAGCGATCTTTCAGCGTTTTCCCGACTATTCGGAAGTCTGGCGCCACTTTCCAGCAGGTCTTGAGCTCGCAGGAACCCGACATACCGTGGCACTTGCAGCGCACTTGCATGTTGCTCGCCACTGCCTGAAAATTCCACCGACCAACACGTACGTTCATATAGGGTTGTATGTCGCGATCGAATGACGAACGACGGAGTTAAACGTCGCGAGGAAAGGGCGCGCGGAGCACGCGGACTGGTCAAGAGTCGCGCGAACAGCGGGAGAAGAGAAAGGGGGCAATTTCTTTTAGACAAAGAGGTGTCGCGTACGAAACAGTTAATGAGTCTACGGCTGGGTGGTCCAGCCCGGGGCTTCGTCTTAATAACGTCGAGGCGAGACCGAGCGTGGAGAGGTGTACGGAGGAGAAGAACGGACTCGGCTGCTCTCCTACTCTCTCAATCCTCTCCACCCTTATTCACCGCCTCCTTTTCCTCTCGCGCTCCCTTGCTCCCTTGCTCTCGGTCTCTCTCGTCCTGCTCGCGCGCCTCCGCGCAGCCAGGATGCAAGGATCACCGTCGAAACGCGAAGAAACCAACAGGCACCAGATGGAAGCAAGAAAAATAGTCGGGTAAGAAGTATATTGTCACGGAATGAAATATTTATCGCGAGGCCAGCAAGACCTGGGAGCGAGAGGGAGCGAGAGGGAAGATTGATCAAACGGCTTACCAAGCGGCCAGCTTGATTGTTGTGCAGATTGACCGTCGACTGTATATCCCCGGCCCTCTCGCGCGTGTCTAGGAACTGTCTCGAGAACTCCATGCCATAGTCGAGATTGTGAGAGCAGCCGCCCCACTTCCATTGGGTGCCCCTGGCCTTGGCTGGCGGTTTACCCTTGTAGCTGGACGGGTCGCATCCGCAGGCGAGCAACCGTCCCATGCTGCACGCGCGGGCCACGCTGTGAGCCACCCCCGCTGCCGAAATCGCGAACGCGAATGCTGTCTCTCTGTAACCTGAAAGCAACCGAGTTTTCACACACCGATAGGATCTGTTGGGTTTTTAACTCAAACAGTTCTCTAATTCGCACATTTAATGGGTATTCTTAAATTCCTATATTAAGGGGTCATGCTCAGTCAAGGGGGCCGAAAAAAGGGTGGTCTTTGGAAATTTTTTACTCAAAAGCTATAATACATTTCTCAAAAAATCTTTTTTCCTTTTAAGGATTGCATCTAGTACCGTGCAGCACGTTTTTTTTTTATTTAAAAATATTTATCAATAACTAAGTTATTGTCCATCACTCGAAGCTTCTCTAAAAATAAGGCTTTTGCGGTGACTACTGCTGCTCGAAAGTCGATCATCTAAAATAAAAAATTCAAAAGAATTTACTTATTATATTATATTATCTAGTACTTGAGCGAAGGATTTTTCGAAATATTGATTTGGGAAAAAATGGCTGATGTTTAAAGTAAAAGTTTCAATGTTTATCATAAATCGTGCCTGATTTTCGTCAATTACAAGAAAACTAAGCATCGGATAAAAAAATCCTTCGTTCAAATACTAGATAATATAATATAATAAGTAAATTCTTTTGAATTTTTTATTTTAGATGATCGACTTTCGAGCAACAGTGGTCACCGCTGAAGCCTTTATTTTTAGAGAACCTTCGAGTGTTGGACAATAACTTAGTTATTGCTAAATATTTTTAAATAAAAAAATTACGATGCACGGTACTAGATGCAATTCTTAATAGGAAACCAGATTTTTTGTGAAATGTGTTATAGCTTTTGAGTAAAAAATTTCTAAAGACCACCCTTTTTTTCGGCCTCCTGACTGAGCATGTCCCCTTAATGGTTACAGGCGTAGTAAATATATAATCATTGTACAAGTCTTGCGAGGTTATCGTTCTACGCGTTATTCGCTCGGCCTGGTCTGAAGCGAGCGTTCCGACAAAAGACGCTCGCCCAGCGTGTCGGACGTCACGTCGCGTCGCGAACCGCGCGACTCAAAAGTCTACGACACCACAGGATCCTTATCAGATAACTTACCGCTCCGAGCGACGATACTAAATGGGTACGCGGTAAAATGGACGATTCTTTTACCCCACCTCCCGCGAAAGATCGTTGCACACAGTCGCAAACGAGAGACAATCGAGGGACAATCGAGGGAAGGGTATGATCGAGGCACGCGGACCGGTTAGCAAATTGCTGCTTGTCGACGGTGACGCCGGAGGCCTGCGGTCCAGAGTAATATACGCAACGCAGCGCGACAGCGGCGATCGCGTTCGCCGTTTCTCTCGCGAGCGACGAGAACGCGAAACAGCGGGACACCGTGGAGCCGAGCTTCCGTAGAAGGAGCCTCGGAAGCGAGGCCCGACGGATCGTTCGACGGATCGGCCGACAGACAGCCATCAGACGAAGTTCAGAGGTAGATTATTCAGCCGTCCGTCAAAACAAAGCGTGGCCATCAGCAGCGGCGGCCGGCGGGCATCCATTCACTGCATGTATAAACGATCTCCCCGTGGGGTTCCCGAACACGCAATGCCAAAGTCTGACCGCGATAATCGCCCCTTTCGGGGGCCGCGAGCGCTGCGACGCTCCTCGGGGGCGTCTACGTCCACGCTTGGACAACAGCTTCCTCGATAACGTCGATTGATTCTTAATTGCCCCGCTCATCCTTCATTTACCCCCGATTTTTCTACGTCGCTGATCGCTATCGGCGTGAAATCTGACGGGGAACGATTAGAAGCCGACGAGAGAAAACGTGGGGGTGTTTCGCCCTGGGACAGATGTTTGGTCGATCAGGGACAGAGGCGTCTCTGTCTCTGATCGTAGAATTTGGAAATCCGTCGATCGGGGAGGGAGAGGAGCTCTGGTTGGACCATTTCGATAAGTAATGCGACGTGAAACGCACTTTTTCTTCGGTACCTCCAAGGTCTCCCGTCCCCGAAGCGTCGCTGGAGTCGGATTGACGGATGGCCGATCGTCAAACCGCAATGGTGGCTGTCAACTTACAAACGATACGACACACGACTGGCCGCGGGCTCGGAATACGCGGGCCGAACTGTCCCTTTCGCCTCGACTGCTCGACAATGCCCACACATTACTCTGCTCCCCTCTCCCCCCCCGCCCCCTCCCGCCGTCCGTTTCGAAAGAGCTGCTCCAATCCACGAATACCGGGCGGTATTTGCAGTATTCATGAGAGCGAGATACCGGGGAGACGCGCTAAAGGCACATTCGAAAGGATTTGTGGTATTCGTTCTCGACACCCGATGAGGCACTGCGCTGTCGTTACGTCGTCCCCCTTCAACCGAGCATCCCTTTTGTTCCTTCCGTTTTGAATCCGTGTTCCGAGCGCGACTCGCGACAGGCCCCGCCGCGGCCGCGGAGAAGGGACCATTTCCAACGGTTCCGCTTAATTTCCCCTTTATTGATACGCGTTGAAAAAGGAGCCCGCGGAGGGAGCGAGTCGGGAACGCGATCGCCGATATCCTGGCGAGCCGCGCCGCGACTCCGTTCGAGGTTCTCTGAACGTCTCCTTTTACTTTGCGAGATGCCCCGAGCCGCGCGGCAGAGTATTCGTTGGCCTCTCGGATCGTATCCGTGAACGAGGACCGATCGACAGGAACGAGCTGCTCGGACGAGCGAGATTGGACAGCCGGTGGTCGATTACGTCGCCCTTCAGTCGATCGCACGAAACCCTGGTGACGTTAAAGAGTCGACCCTCGCCGGGCAGAGGAGCAGCATTCAGCGACGAGCAGATTTTTTGGAGATCCGTCGCCCGGATAAAAAACTTGCACGACGGGGAGCGATGGAATTCTGCTGCGAAACGGAGCGGAGCGTTGGCAGCGTCGAGAGCGTGGCGATATCGCGGGCGGGCCTCGGTTTCGGAGGATGATAACCTCCTTGGTTCGGCGGGGACCGGCTCCGCGGAGACGAAAGAGAACGAAAACAGCTCTTTATATGGGATCGCGGTGGGAGGGGTTGCTGGAAGCTTACGCTTTATACGGCTATTGGCAGCAACTGTTTTATAATGCAGATAGCTGCTGGAGGGCTGCAGCTACTGCAACTGCCGTTGCTGCTGCTGCTACTGCTCGATGGTAAGAGGAGCACCGGGGACTCGTAATAAATCCTCCACGGGGAGTTGTACGTCTCTTCTCTTGGACAGTGGAGAGACCGAGGCAGAAGGAACAGGAGGATGAGAATGAGGATGAGGATGAGGTTGAGGTTGAGGTGCGCAGAGGGCCACTCTGCCTCTTTACTCTCGGGCCCCTGACGCAGGGACGCGGTGACGGATGGCGCACAGACCTTACCCTGCTACCCTGTGTCAAGCCCAAATCACTGTTTAGATAACTCAATAGATAGTGTGCCGGGTACGCTAACGTCCACGGGAGCGTGCGCCTTGTTTTCGGTTGCATCTCCCGTTCACCGATGCGCTCTCGAATTAGATACTCCAGCTACGCAGCCTAGACCTCCATCGGCCGTCTTCCTACCCCGGCGATATCTGATAAGCACACGAGTTTACGACCGGAACCTTCCACCTTTCAAATTCTTCAACCGAGCTGAATATTCCCGATCCGCACGGACTCCTCTCGAGGAAATCCTGTTACACCGCCGCGCCGCTTATCAGTTGTTTGATTTGGAAGTGGCTCGAAGCGAATACCGTCGCATTTACGACGGTAAATCCTGTCAGCGTTGCTTGAGAACAAGCGAATGTCGGGTGTATCGTGTCTCGTAGTAGGTCGCCTTGTGTGGGCCCGTGGGACGGCCAGAAGGAGGGAAGGAGGGCCGTTTCGTGTACATTTCATAATACATTAAGTCGTTTTGCCGAGGTTTAACGAATACGTGGGAAAGGGGAGAGGCGCGGCGAGAGCCGGGCAAAGAAGGAGCGAAAGAGCAACGAGAGGGCAGGAGGACCGTGTCCGAGAGATTTAACGACGCGCGTTCTCTCGGAGATACGCAGCCAGCACGAATTTGACACGGTGGATTTCTCCAACGACCGCGCGCGGACCCTCACCTGGCCACCGATGTCGTTCTTAAAAAGCTCCGTGGAACCGTTGGTAATGGCGAAGTGCGGGCCGTTTCTCGGAAGCTGCTGCCCTCTGACTTCGGAGCCAAGCCCCGGACTACGCGACGGACGATCGCTCGTTCCCCCGGATAATCGGCGAATCGACCTCCTCCGGTTTCTCGTTGTCGAAAATCGGCCGGCGGGCACATTTCGTCGCCTGTTAAATCCAGGTGAATACCCATCGCGGGATACCGTGCCGCGATACGGTCGGGCCAGCCGTCCTCCGAAATAACTCGCCGGAGAAAAAGTCACGGAATCGACACCTCTGCTTGGCCAGTAAGCAAAAAGGTGGTACCGATCTACGGAGACAGATAACGAGGAGACAGACGTGGCGGGCACCGAGATCGTGCACGGCGGACGATCTTAAGCTTTCAGGTCAGGTGCGCCCGATGTCGCGCTCTCGCGCACTCGTCCGACACGATATATGTTTCCTCTTTCGACGCACGTACGCGCCACGACGAATTTATATGTCACACTGGAATAGGACAGTCGAGGGGGGCGATCTCTTCTTGTCTCGTCTCGTCTCGTCCGGACTCTTGCTTTCTCGCACGGATTTGGGACAGGTTCTCGCGTTCTCGGAGGACGCGCGCACAAACCGTGTTCTGATTTAAGGAAGCGCACGATCTCTCGCCTACGCTGTGTGCCGTCGACGTCCACAACGTCGTAAAAGATTTCACCTTTGCGACGCGACGGTCGAACCGAGAGATCAACGCGTGCTCCGCTTATGCGCTCGCCCGTCGTTAAACGTGTCTTTTGTCGGCCACGGGATATTTGCCTGGGCTTACCTCTCTGAAGAAGAACGCTGCTCTGCTGGGTCCTACTGCTGGGCGTCAGCGACGAGCAGTTCCACCTGTGCCACATGAACTGATGCTGACACTCGGATATAGCCATTTGCAGGCCCTTGATCGCGGCCACCGTCACGTCCGGATTTCTGTGGCATAGCTCGCGCTGCTCCTTCGTCAGACCCGGAATACCGTTGCAGACCACGGCATTCCCGCTCACCCAATCGTCCACGGAGTTGCTCAATAAGCAGGTCGCGCTGCGAATCAAACGAAATTTACCAATTAAAGTTCCCCGCTGCCACCGAGCGATTCTTCCGACGCGACGCGGCCAGATGGGGCCAGATCGGGCCTCGTCGGTCCCCGCTTTTCTCACGAAACTGCTCGCGTTCGATCGCTTTGAGTGATTCTGCTCGCAGGGAATTCAAACCGAGGACATTCCACGTACTTTCGGCACCGATCTCCTTTCGATCCCTCCCTTCGCTTTGCGCTGCTCCCCTTTACCGTACCGCGTGCGTACCACCCGTTATCGAATTCCCGATCTCGAGCGCGGCTGCTTTTGGATTCATCGCCGATTAAAGGGACAACTAACCGTGCCTTTAAGTAGCTCTGCCACGCCTTCCACGTGCCCGAAATCTCGAACGCGAAAGCATGCTGCTCCGTCTCGACTCGGCCGATGCTTGCGATCGTTAAACGTGTAGAAAGCTCTGGCATGGCTCGTTGCAACGCACCAGCGCACCACCCGTCACGGCGAATGGTAGGTAACCGCGTCGAGATACGTCCTCGAGCAGGAATCGTCGATAAATCCTGAGAGCAAGTCGGCTGCAGCCTGCACTTTAATGCTTAATGCGCGCGTGCATCGTACGCGCGTCTGCTTTCCTTTAGGCGATTTTACGAGGCCGAGGTCAAAAGGTGCGATCCCTCTCAAAGAGCCGCTCGAATATCTGCTCGCCTCTTCCTCCGCTGGTATATCCCCACGCGGTATCGGCCCTCTCCCCGTCACCCTTTTTCCAGCCCCCGTCTTCTTGCCCTTTTGCATCGTCGCGATAACGCCATTCACCTCTCGGAAGAAGAGCTCTTAAAGCGCTATCTTAAGCGACAGCTTCTGCCTAATGGCGGCGCATTACGAGGTACCGGGTGTTAATTAATTTCCAGATAAAAAAAGGCAGCGCAGCAGAGAGGAGGGGAGCGCCGAAAATTATAGCTCGTCGATCGTCGGAGGACCCTCCGGTGTAGAGTATGCGCGTACTTCGTGGCCGCGGCAACGAAATCGTTCGTCGAGGGTAGGAACGACTTGGGTGCCGCGTCGCGAGGCTCGTTTATTTTGCTCGCGACCAGCCGGAATGGTCAATTTTTTTGCGGAGAATTCCCGGGGTCGTTCGTGGTCGTTCGAGGTCTCGGAGGATGTCACGGACGGGTGGAAGATTCTCGGTGGGTCGGTCGGTCGAGTGGTTATCTGCGGGTACAAATTAGCCGACGAGCTTCTCCTAAAGTAAAAGCTGTGTATAGCACCCGCGTGAACGAGGAAAAGAGAGAAACGAGAGGCGGATAAAGGGATCTCGGGGACAAAAGGTAGAAAAAGGTGGAAGATCGTATCCGGAGGCTGCGGACCATGCGGGGAGCAGGGGGTGGCAAGGTGCGGGGAACAGGGGTCCTGGCAACTCGGTTGCTGCGTAGTGTGGGAAAGGATGGCGGAGGAGGACCAAGATTTTAGGGTCGCAGGGGTTATTGAGGGCTCCCATTACCGATACACCGTTGCATCGCTGCTATCTTTCGCGCTATTGATGATCTACCGAAAGCAGATTAATGATCTTAACTCCCTGAAACAAATTACCGAAGACATCGCGCGTACCTGCGAGCTGCGCGAGCCTGACCGGGTCGACGGATTCCTTCTTCGCCTCTCCACTCCGTTACCACTCTCTGTGCCTTATCTGCGCGTTTCTTTCTCTGCTCCACGTCGTCGCGTAATCTTCTCCTGGGGATAACTAATAGACCAGTCAGCTGCCTCGCTGCAGCCGCGAACCGAGAATCGGGGAGAAACGAGGGACGCAAAAGTTGCTTGGCTTCGATGTCCTCGATTGAGAAATCATACGTAACTCTTGACATTCATTGGGCGCTGAATTTCTACCGGGGGGAAGGTGTATCTGTTATGGGACGTCCTAGTAAGAGACGTCGGCAAGAGAAATGGCAAGAGAAGCCTATCCGTTTGTATCGGTGGACCGTGTTCCCCGAAGTCGTGGGAAATCGTCGAGCAAATCAAAGGTCGAAGACGCGACGAGCGCGTTCTGCATTTTTGCCAATGATCCAAGGGGTCGCCGAAGAATCCAATATGGCGGCGGGGTTGCACGTGTTTTATTTAGCTCGCTCGCAAGGAAACAGACGGGACGGAGAGAGACCGGGAACGGAACGGAACGGAATTTCGCGTTTAATGGAGGTATAGCCGCGTAGAGAAGGAGAGGGAACTCGTTACGACTGACCCGCGAGAATTCCTGCGGTAGATATCGAATCGCCTCGCCTCCTTTATTTTCGCGTGTGGCGCGCTTGCTTGCGCTTCTTGGTTGCGGTCTCGCGATATTTCGGGCCGATTGTCACGCGGAAGCCGTCGAAGCTCCGACAAGGAACGAGCCTGTCGCTCGTCCGAACCGTCTAGCGTCCTATTCGGTGAACTGGAAACGGCGTATCGGCGCATCGGACTTGGGTCGGGGTGCTAAGCGCCCGTGTCGCGCAAACTGGTTTATCGACCATTACATCACGGGAATTATTCGATGCGGTAATTCAATGGCGTTCCGTAAATACGCCGAAGCGCACGCTTGCCCGGTTGCTCGGTTGCCCGCTTATATTCTAGGCGAGTGCATGCGAGCAGCGTGTCGGTGCACGTACGGCCTTGTTCCCGGATGCTGTTTGTAATTATTTACGAGGAGCCGCGTGGGCACACGAAGGAGAGTACGTCTGCGTGGCTTGGCCGTGGTCGGACGCCTTGGGTATCTACGCTCGTAACGCGCTTACCTATATCTTCAAGACATAACATTGTCACAGATAGTCGGCCGCGTGTTTGCCGTTTCGTGTACCGAAAACGGGCACGAGTCGCGTTCTTGGAACTGGGGAGGTAAAGAGCGCGAAAGGGGAAGGAATTTGCCGCGATTCCCTCCTTCGGCGGTCAGCTGTTCCGGAAAGCTGGCGATTTTCGAGCGACCACTCTCTCAAAGAATGTCACTAGCGCGAAACGAAACGAAACGGAATGAAACGAGACGAAACGAAACGAGACGAACCGATCGTTGAGCGATCCTTTGGCGAAAGAAAGATTCGATTAGAGCGTGCAGAGCGGAGCGTCCGGCACGGTGCCAGGCGTGGAGCGCAGCGAGATCGGCCAGGCATAATGAAGATCACAGCGGGATCGTTCGTTGTTCGTGCCACGGAGCCGGTTCAAAGGGCCTATTTGCACTCCGTCATTGTACTTGGCCTGGAGCCGTCGATGCTTGGCCGACCACCGCCTCCGCCAACCGTCTCTATTGACAAATTCTTTCCGCAAGAGGCGCAAAGAGAGAAGCGGAGAGAAGGAGCAAAGGGAGTCGCGCTACCACGCCGCTCGTAAATTTTTCCGAAGCAAATTAGAGCCGACAGTTTGTGTCCATAACGTTTTCCCTTGCCCTCTATTCTTCTGCGACGTTGTCTTCAGCATTGCCCTCAGCTTCCGTGCTCCACGCCTCCGCCCTGTCCTTCGCATTAACTGTATATCGTGACGTGTAACGAGCAAACACAACTTATCTCCGCAGTAAACAGAGATAATGAGATCGACACGGCTTCGTATACGCTTGGTTTGGCGAGTGTTAATTGCACCCTGGAGAGAGATATCGCAGGCAGGAATGGCGCGAACGTTGCGTTTTGATCGAGGAAGTGGAAGAGTCGAAGGATAAGCAGAAATGGAGTCGCAATTTTCACGCGGTCGAGAGTCTAATTCGGTCTGTCCTCGACGTATAAACTTCCTGGGGATTCAACGAATATTGTGAGTCGGGCCGCGATACTGAATAAAGACAGGATACGAGATATCGAAGGTAAATGGTAATTTGTAGTGGAGGGCTGGTCGACGCGATGCGGCCGGTTCAATAACAAATTGAGGTGGATAAGATATAGGTAAAGGAACGGGGAGGCTTGGAAGGCAAGAGGGAGGTTGGCGAGGAGTACTTACCGGCGATTCTCGAGGAGAATAAGCAACAGGGCGATGGTGGGTCCGATTCTAGTGGCGATCCTAGACGGTGGTCCTTCGTAGACGCGTCCTGATCGAGAAGGAGGCATCCTGTCATCGCCCCGAGGACGTCTCTTATTCTTTGCGCGGTTCGCCCACTTTGAAAGAGTTGAGTGCGACCCCTCGTCCAAGGCTGCACACCCCTAGCACCCGAACGGAAGGACCCCTCGCTCGCTCGAGAGACGATGCTGCCGTCTCTCTTTCTTTCTCTCTGTTTCTGTACGGCTTTTTTCGAATCCCTCTCCTACTGTTCGTCTCCCGTCACCGGCGCGGTGCCTGTGATCAGCAGCCTGGCACGCGTCGAGGACTCCTCCTCGCCCCGGGCACCGGCGCTTCTGCTTTGACGTTCCGTACGATTCGAGAGCTTCCTGTTTCGCTGCTTCGAGGGGTCGCTTCGAAAACTACCCCGCGGGACAATATCCTCGATGACGATCGAACCTTTCGACGACGGACCACCATAGATTCTCAATTCTCATCCCGTTCCTGCCGCCTCGCCCAGCTTCCCTCTATTTCTACTCCACTATTTCTACTTTCGCCCGGTCCTTGAGTTTCCGACGCCCACGGAACCGTCACTGGTCGCTCTAGCTCGGTGCTTTCCTACGACTCGTTGCTCGTGTACGTCGAGCGGCTTTGGTTTCGGTCTAAACGTCGATGAGACTTGATCCCGTCTTTGGAGAAATGAATACTGTCGATGTGGATCCTGGTTGCACGGGAGAAACTCCTGAGTCCTCCTCGAGTAGGTACTTCACTGACACTGCAGTCGTCGCGAACGTTGCACCGATTCGCAGTTGCTATTAAACATCGTCGCGCAAACCCTTTCTCCGTGATCGATCTGTCCTGTGGACGCTCCACAACATCCCACGAAACTAGAGAACACTTCCAAATGTGGAGCAGGGGATCGGCGGGATGTTTATCCTCGGCCAGCGAGCGAGTCGCGCGCCGCGGCACCCTTGTTCGCCGCGCTCTTTCGCAGGTATCGTGACATTCTTCTGTCGTCGTCCTTGCACGTCGGCGGTGATGCCACGCTTTTCCTCCGCTTCTGCTCTGGTATCTCGCGGGCGAGGCACGCGCGAATAACGCGTCGAGGTTAAAGAAAAGAAGACCTGACCGGCTCGGACGGCTCGGTCCCGGTACTTCCGGTGTGTGCACGCGTTCACGGCGAAGTGTCAAGCTCAAATAAAAGAAAAGTCGCCCTCCGGGATCTCTTACTCCTCCCACGCACACATCCCCCTCCTTCAGCTTGTGTTACTCTTCCACCGTTGGTCTCGTTCCGTCTCTCTCACCCTCTCTTTCCCTCCCGCGCGCGAACCACCGCGGCTATCGCTTCCTTCGTACGTGCAAACAGTCGAATAGCGCGCAAACTTGCCGTGATCGCGGCGTTACGCGCTAACGCCACCGATCGCGGGCAACCTCACCGCGAAGGTGACGAACACCGCGACGGTCCGTCGCGTGGTCCGTCGAATCTCGATCGGCCGTTACGGTGCGCGATAACGATCCCGACGATCCAGACGATCGGTCGACGAGTCGGGCCGGTCCGAACGGGGTCGAAGGTTGAGCGAGGAAGGCAGCCGAGAATGAAGCGGAAACAAGCGAGACCGCGCGGAACAGAGACAGACGGATCAGCGAGGGATGAAAGGGTGAACGGGCAGAGGAGCGAAGGGTGCGAAGGGAGGAAATTGAGGAGCGAAAAAGAATGCGAGCCGCGTCAGGTGGCCGAAGGAAGTAGAGGAGGAAGGCGAAGGAAAGTCGGGGGAAAAGAGTAGCGGAGGGTGAAATAAGATCGGAGAGAGGGAGAGAGGCTGACGGATGAACCGAGACCGATCGCGAGCGCGATGGCAGAAGATTCGCGAGAAAGAGAGCACGCCAGGGCCACGCACTTCCGTTATCCCCGTGTTTCTGCGTTCGTTATCCCGACACGCTACTGCGAGCCGAAGAAGAGATGGACAGAATCTGATGATTCCACCTCCGTTCAAGCTCGACGAGGAGCTGTCAGGGAGATCGGTCTGTCTATGATGAACTCGGTGCGCAGTGCGCGGCTACGGGGGCCCTCCTCGCCCTCCCATAGGGAGAGAAAGGAGAGATAGGGAGCGGTAGGCACGAAGAAACCAACTACCCCCCCCACCATAACCACCACCATCCGGACACGACCACCACTACCATCGGCCACCACCCTGAGATTCAAACCCAGGGACGAGGACGGACGATCGCAAGTGAAACCACCAACGGAGATGCAACGACGCGAGACCGAGGGACGGTGATGAACCGAGATGGAGGAACGGAGAGAACCAGAGCGAGAGGGGGCGTGGGGGAAGAGACAGAGGGAGGGACAGAACGAGAGAAGGAGAGAAGGAGAGATGGACAAACGAAGAGACGAAGAGCTTACAGGCTGCTTCTGCATCTCCCTCTTCTTTCCTCCCACTTCTCCACTATCCTTTTCCCACGAATTCGTCTGATCTCTCTCTTTCTGTTCCTCCCTCCCTCCCTGGCGCCCTCTCACCCTTCCTCCTCTTTTCTCTCTGTCACTCTGTCTCACTCGAAGGACTGCCTGAAAACGCCTTCTTCGCGGGCCAACAGGTATTCCGTGTCGATGATCCGATTGTTTTGCACCTCGCTGTCCTCCTCTTTACATCCTAGTTTACTTCCTCCGCGAGACCGATCGTTGAAACCTTATCCTCCGGACTCGCTGTCACTCCGTTCGCGTCTGTCCTCAACGTCCGCTTCTACTTGCGGTCCACGCCTCAGCTCGCTCATTTTTTTCCTCCTTCCGACGGAAGGATGAAGAACGCGAAACAGCGAAACGAAGAAAGGACGGAAGGAAACGAGGAAGGAAGGTTGCCCTTGATCACGTGGCAGGAAAAGTAGGAGGAGCGAACTCCCCCTACCTAGCATCCCTTGGAGGATGCTCAATCGGCATAATTGAGGTTTATCTCGTTCCCTAACTCTGCTTTCCGCCTACTCAACCCCACCGCGTCTCTCCCGTTGCTCGCTGGTTTTCGTGGAATTCTGCACAGGCGCGCAGATCCCGTCGGGCCAAGCGAGGGTGTTCCGCTGCTGTTTCGGCGCCAGAATGCCTGCCTCGTCGGTTCGCGGACGGCCGAGAAGCATCGCGATCCCGCGTCGTCGATCGATAAGATTTAAAGCGAAAGAAGCAAGATTACCAGGCGCATCTCCTCCTTGCGCTGTCTCTCGTCTCCCAGTCAGCTCTCCGCAGCCAATTAGCAACGCTTTCAATATAATAGTCGACGCACGAACATCCGAGTCGGTTCCGCGATTAAAAGAGCGGATCGCTCCCCCTTGGATCCAACTTTCAGCCCCTTGCCCGCCTCGCACCCCTTAACGCCCATGCCCTCACCCCCTGTGTCCACTTCTTTGTCGTTTCTTTTCTCTGTCGCTGCTTGGGCTCGGTCGGATCAGCCGAAGCGCAGATTTCATTGAGTTGGCAATTAGTCGCAACGACCCTGCTCGCATAGCTCGACCCGTAGTTACCCCAGCGTGTGCCACGTGGTCCAAGATCAAACGACGCCCCGCTACAAAGCGAGCTCGGTCGGGGTCTGCCGAGGATCGCCGGAGATGCGACTTGCCACGATCCACGGATAGAGAGAATTGCGAGCGCGCCGGGCTCGTTTGATAGCACCGATTTACCTTCGTCTAATTAGAGTCCACGTGTCAAGGAACGAGAGTGCGTCGCTTTCTGCTCTCCGCTTTCCAGCGAGGGGATGCGAGCTAACGGCGAGCATTGCTCCCGCGAGCCTCTTGCAGCTGTCTGCTCGTCACTCAGGGCACTCGATCGGCTCGCTCCGTTCGAGTCGCTCCACGGACGAGAGGAGAAGGAAGGTAACGGTGACTCGAGTGGTCAACGAATCGGCGAAACTCGTTTGGTTCCGCGCGCCACGATTATTAGCTGCAGCTAATTAGAATCCTCGCTCGAACAAACGAGCGTGCGTTCGATCTCGAGGGTCTGGTCCCTTCTTTCCAGGGAGAAGGAAAGGGTCGAGGCGAGCGGACGGGCGAATGCCGCGTGGACGGGGAGAACGACGAGTCCCCCGGGCGACGCAAACGGATTTCGTAGCCAAGGCAATCGCGTACGTCTCGGCGAAGCGATATCGTTAAAAAGTATTTGTCCAGGCACGCGGACCGATGCGCGCTCAGCTCTTTTTCTTCCTGCACGCGAGAACCAACGACTACGTTCCATTCGTTTGGTAGTGGATGCTCATTGCCGGGCCCAGGTACCTCGCCGCGATAAGATCGTTCCTGGTTCCAGAGAGAGGAGTCCCTTCTCCCTTTACTCTCTCTCTCTCTCTCTCTCTCTCTCTCTCTCTCTCTCTCTTTCTCTATCCCTTTAGTACTCGACTTGCCCTTCGTCCTCTCTCTCTCACTCTCTCTCCTTTTCATCGTGTACCCTCTGTCATCCTATCTGGGTGCATTACTTATCGGGCTATCGAGTGTCCTGACCATGATCTTGGCACGCGAGTGCCGATACCATCGAACCACTCGATCATCCTATCGCCGTGCAATGCGCCCTGGTGCACTCCTGCTCGGAAGCCTAATTGGCTGGCGCTCAGAAAGGGGTACGAACCCTCCTTCTTCCGCTACCACGCAGAAATATATCCGCCTACGAGTATCGTTCTGTTTGATCGTACGATATATATATATATACATATACATATATAAGTACGTACGTTTACCCGAACACAGGTTCGCGTGAAATCTGTCGTCCCGTCGACGGTCGCTGGCGCGTCGCGCGCCTTCCCTCGTTCCCGGTTATGGAAATCCCGATAAACGAATTATCTCTCACCGCAAAGGGTGCTGGTTATCGCGCCTTCTCGGGCCCGCGCCCCTCCCGTTCTCGCCCGTCCAGCTCGATCGGTCGTTCCTCCTCCCGCAATTAGTCGCCCCTTTTCGCTGCGGTTTTACGAACTCTTGTCAAGAGGCGATCGGCCGAGGTGCTTTCGATCGAGAACCACGCGCGTTTCTTGTCAGAAAAACGGTCACGTTTCGAGAGCGTGATAATCGATCGATCCTCGCTCGCGCGGTGTCACGACTCGTTTTCGCGGGATCGGGGCCCAATCTCTTTCGACCAGTAATTGAGTTGTCAGCCGGTTAACAAGAAATCCCTAACGAGAGCCGCGGAAAAAGCCTCGCGTCCTATCGCTTCGTTATCCACCGGATGTACGGCCTGTAAATTTCGTTTCATCCCCTTGCTCCGCGTGTCTTGGTCACCGTCAACCACCACCGCCGCCAACACGGAGCAAGGATTTCCGACAAAAATATTGTGTATACACGAGAGGAGTCTAGCAATGCGAACGATTCGCTCACCATGGAAACGTTGGAAGCTGTGGGAGCCGCGATGCCTCCGCGGGATCCACCGAGACAGAGAACTGTCCGGAATGTTTTAATAATATGCATTCCTGCTGGCTGAACCGCTCCTCAGTTAAAGCTCCCGCGGGGGTTGCATTGTACCCTATGCGGGGCCGCTCCTACAATAACTCTGATATAATTAACCAGCTATTTTTCTCGGGTCCGGAGAGAGAATGCCTCTCTCGAACAACCAGGACACAATGATGCGATGGAATGACGGGTAACGCGATACACTTATATTAAAAAAGGAAGAGGAGGAGGGTGGAAAAGGAAAGGAACCATGGACCGAGCGGAGTCGAACGTTTGGACGTCCCACTTCCTACCGCCTCTTGAAGGGCCAACATTGTGCCCTTTGACGAACGAAACGCATCGGTGGACGAATTCGCTGGATCCTCGACAGGACCCGTCATTAAGTATTATGTCCCAAAACGGTGCGTCAAGTGAACGCAACACCCACGCTCCGAAGAAACAGGAGAAAGAGGAAGGTGCACGCACGTCGTCGTCACGCCCCCATCCTTTTCGTGGGCCCGCTGCCTTGTTCTTGCCGATTATTTCGGTGCGAGCGTATTCCTGAGACGTGCGCGATGAATAGGATCGCCCGATGTGGGGAACGTACCGGAAAGGAATCGAAGAGGTGTTCCCGAGGGAACCTCGTCAAGCATCCCCGAAAGATTTCGTTTCCTCGCGACTCCTTTGACCCACATTCCCGTGTCGCTCCGCGCAGGATGATTCTTCGTCCATCCGAATCCTCGCTTCTCGTTCCTCTCTCTCGGACCAAATCTCATCTTTCTCACGTTTCGCTTCGCGCTTCTTCCGTTTAACGATCCACCCGTTTAGCTGGCTAACTATACAGCTAGCCTCTAGCCTTTCATTACGTTTACACGTTTTTGTGTGCGTAACTACAATAGCCATCTCTCGGAGCGTTCTTTGCGCAGCGAAGACATTATTATCTCGAGCGGTTCGCGAAGCATCTCGGGGCAGAGCTGGTGCATTGAGCGCGAGTCGCGTGGTTAAACGGCTGTCGATCGAGACGTCTCCTTTCTTTGGAAACGATGCGTGCCGAACGCGGGAGGATCGTCCAGCTCCGAAAGAAAGGATCTTGTCGGCTATTTTTCACCGAGACTCGCCCTCCCTTGCCCCCTTTCATCCTCTTTCGCCCCCCCCCCCTTGCCGCTGTTGCAGGATGAGCAGCAGCGGTCGAAAAGATATCCGTTACAAAATGGTAACGCTCGATCGCACGATCGACGAGAGGAGGATACACGAAAGGCGGATGATCGGGCATCGTTTCTGTTAAAAGCCACTTGTTGAAGTGCGCTCGGGCGTGATCGATTTGCCGGCTAAAAGTAGCTCCCGGATAATCTGCTTTCGAGGATCATAGACGTCCCGGCTGTTTATTATTTACCAGCGCCGGGCCGCTTCTATCTCGCTGGAAATACGCCGGGGACTCGTTTGTTCCGTGTGCTCTCGTGCGTGCCCGGGCTCACGCATCTGTAAAATGTCCCGACACTTGAAAGAACTTTCGCCGGGGGAAGCAAGTAGAAAGTAGGAAAATACGGGAAACGTCGGATGGGTGGGTACGGGTTTTCCGTGCTTTCGCAAAACATTCCGCCGGCGTTGCTTCTTTCGCTCGGGATTGTGTCGCGAACAATGCCTCTTTCGATACGGAACTGAGTGCTGGCTGCATCGCCGAGACGCCGCGCCCCGCCGCCCCACTTCGATCGCCCGTAATTACTTAAGAGGATAAGAGGATCCCGATGAGATTTTGCCTCCGAGTTGCTCTATTGTTCGCGCGACACTCCCGCCTAAGCCCGCGGGCGCGTAACGAGCTGGATTCCTCCCCAAACGAACAAAGATTCGGACCGTTTGCCTCGATAGACATTGGCCGAGTATCGAGCGTCGACGCGAAACCCGGGTGTCGCCGGCGAGCCGTGGAGCGTGAGAAAAAGAAGCAGCAGAGAACGAGGAACGAAACGGAGGATGAAAAAATCGGCATTCCAGGGGAGGGAATGGCGCAGCTAAAAATAAGGAGCATCCACGAGGATGAGGAATGGTAGCCCGGGAGATAGAGGGAAGGTCGAAGAGACGATGGGCCACCATGCTCGCCTATTATGGCAAAGGAGCCATGGGGATTCGAAGAGTGGCCCTCGACCAACGGCAATTCGAATAAATAAAGAGGGAAAATAAGATATATGCGCGTGGGTGTGGCGGCAGGCGGGACCCAGGCTCATTGCCACCTCCGAAGCTGTCGGATCTCACACTCCCCTTAGATCCGGCTATCTTGCTATGCATATGTATGTATCGGGCTCCAGCTGGATCCTACAGATCGGCCCGTTTCTTTTCTCCACCTATCCACCGTTCCTCTTTGCCCTTCATCTTCCATTTCTTTTACCCCTGCGACCGAGGCTCGCCAAGCTCCCCATCGAGAGGCCACTTTTTCACAAATTTCAGCTAGGCATTCTTTATAACGTCTATACACTATTAAATATTCCTGTGTAGCTCGAAAGCATCTGGCGAAGGATAGCGTTAGAACCGGTGGGGCGAGCGTGTCCCCGGAGCAAGCAGAAGGAAGCCTAATAGTTGTTGTTCTACTCGCGACCTGGTCAGATTAGGATCTCGACACCCACGCCGAGATCGCTGGAGAACCGCGTTTCTCTTACTTGTCTCTTCCTTCCCTTTGTCCCTTTCTCCCCCCCCCCTCTCTCTCTGTGTTTCTTGGTATCGGGTAGTGTTGTCTGCATTTAGTTGGTATGTTAAATACGCAACGAAGGGGTGCGCGATGTTTCAAAGGGACGTCGGGTAAAACGGAAGGAAAGAGAGAGAGAGAGAGAGAGAGGGGTCGATAAAACGAGTTTATTGGCTCGTTTGTTCTCGAAGGTGGCGGTTTCTTTGTCGCGACTAGTAACGATCGTTTTACTACCGGTTTCAACGATTAGGGCTATCGTGACGTTTCGCGGATACAGGGAAAAAAGGAGGGGGAGCGCGCCGAGTGATTTACCGGTCGTAAACGATCGTAATCAAGCCGTGGAGCTGAGGTTCGTGTCGGTGTATCGAGCGCTCCGCGGTGTCCGTGAATTACAAAGAGGGGTATATATTAATTACAATATACCGCGGATACTTTATGCTGGCTAAAGTATGACGGTACGCGATGATTCGCGCTTTCGCACGGCTGTTACCAAACGCGTGCGTGAATGATCGCGGAAGAAGCCGTACAGAGTTCTGGCGCGAGATCTGCCTCCTTTTCTCTGCGCGAGCCCTTTCGGATTTGCGACCGGCCGCGAAGACAAGCGGACGAAAGTTCATCGCACAAAGAAGTGTTAATTGCGTTATTATGGTCGAGCAGCTTATGGGGACCTGGCTCATCTACCTAAACGATCGCGATCTTATCAGGCTCGCGTCGACCATTGTACGATTATTAAATACGATGATGCGGCTCTATTATCCACGCAATCGGATACCCTCGATCGCTACGATCGGATCGTGCGAGCGCCACGAGAAGATCGAGAGGACGCTCGGTATGGCGCGCGGTAGGTCCGCCATCCCGATCTACGCTGCTTTCATCGCGGACAGATCTCTGTTGCCACTTAATCCGTTATTCAAAGTATCCGCGCTGGAACACTGTAATACTCGCCCGTTCCTCTTTACCCTACGGCCTACCTGCGCACAAAGTAGGGGAGACCGGGGCTAGTTGACTAATTTTTAACATTTCTAATTTTTATAAATAGACCATTCCATCAGGAAACTCCAATAACGAGAGAGGAAATACGGTTAAAAGACTCCATTGAAAAGCTGTTGCTCGATAGTATATTTGAATTTAATGATATCGAAATATCGGAAGTAGCTTCATTAGACTTTCTAGATCAGTTTAAAGAGAGTGAAGCGGAACCTGTGGTTGTAGACGATACAGATGTTGACATTGAATATAAGCGGCGCGCAGTTGAATTTTGGAAAGGAGCAGAGAAAAGACGAATGCTTACTACGGTTCAACATAATTTTCAACTTGTTTCTTCTGAACGTCAAATCCGACGATGGGCCCATCAAATTGAAGCAGGAGGAACTAAAAAAGAAAAGTTAACAAAAGTTCCAGAGTCTGTAGTAGAAACTATGAGAAAAGCTATTGGCGCTGGTTATATTTTGCATGACAGACACATTCGGCAATGGGCTCTGATCGCATGCAAATAGCAGGGTAATAACGACAACGCTTTTAAAGCTTCTAGAACGTGGGTAAATAATTTTAAAAAAGCCCATGGCATTGTTTCACGAAAAATAAGCAAATTTGTTACAAGAAAGGCAATAGAAGACGATGAAGTTTTTAAAGTTAAAGCTGCAGATTTTGTTAAGGAAGTGAAGCCCTTGATTGCAACGTATGGATAGGAACGCATCAGGCTACCCGAAGCTCTTGAAGCCAGTCTAAAAAATTTATGTTGAACCCTTTCGACAAGGCTTATGTATAGCTTATGTCTTGGGTTCCAGACCACCGACGCAAAAATATTTACTCCCCGCCGACCTTTTTAGATTTTTCATTCTCATTGATAGTACACGCAAGTTTTTGTCACGGTGACGCATTAAACGGCAAGCTGGTTATTCATATGCTTCAATATCGCGAATCGCAGTACAATTTATAACACAATACAACAATTAAAGGGAATTAGTCAACTAACCTCGTTAGGCAACTAGCCCCAGTCTCCCCTACGCGTTGATGTTAAAGTCGAGGCAGCAGGAGCTGCCGTTCCTTATCCTCATTTTCAACGAATCGAGACCACCCGCCGATCTACGTAGACAACGAGACTCTCGCGCGTTTCTTCGTGTGCCAACGGCTCGACGTCGATCGCGATTCCTCGATCGACGTCCGAACCACCCGTAGAGTCCCAGGAGACGCGGCGTGGGATTTACCGCGATCCGCTCGTTACGTTTAGATCGATTGATGCGCGTCGCCGTGGGTTTTACTTCGAATCGACTTTGTCAGGGCAGTTTCTTCGTGAATCGTATTACACTTACCGTCTACAAGCTTCCGTGAGATCACGGATAAGATAGAACACGTATGGTGTTGCGAGTTTTTAATTTTCGAAGAGCCACTCGTGTCGCCGGATTATTTCACGGCCACGGGGTGGTTGGTGAAGGGTTTATTGGCGAATCGCGTCATTCGATCGTTCGCCCTCGACGACTAATCGATACTCAATCGCGCTCGCGCTCCTCGCGGCCCTCCGCTGCTCACGTACACGTACACGTGCGTGCAGCACGTGCGAGAAACACGTGTCACGTGCTCGTGGCGGGCAGCGCGCACACACGTGGAATACCTATACACTGTACGTACGCGCGCGGAGGACACGGTTGATCCGAGAGCCGGTTAATTTCTTTCTAGCTATCCTTCTCTTCTCGCCCTTCGTCCCCTGACGCGGGCTTTCGCGAAGCAAGTCGAGAGAGAGAGAAAGAGAGAGAGAGAGAGACGAGAGAGGCAGGAGGGACGAGAGAAATGAGCAACGTTTATTAACGTTTTGTTTGTACATCTCGATTAGAGCTAATCGATCCTCTGGCAAAATGAGCCATAATATAGAGCCGTGCCGCGCTCATAAATACTCATTTGTGCGGGTAGCTGGCGATCCTCCCTCTCTTTCACTCTCCCGCGCCGCGCCGGTCACCGTCGTTTCCACCACCGCCCAGGACGTCTTCGTTACGTTTATACGGCTGGCAGATTCAAATATACGAATTTGTGTACATAATTAATGAGCGTTATTAGCTCGTAACTATATTTATCGCTGCTGCTCGTCGGCTGTACCGGGCAGGAGGATTTAGTGCGCGATACCTTGTAAGTCGATGAAACACGGTCGACGTTAATAAGTGAAATCAGGCGCCTGGATTGCCGTTGTAAACTCGCGAGTGGTACAGCTTGACAGCGGCTGCCAAGGAAAGAGGAACGACCAGCAGGTTTCGTTTCCTCCGGTTTCCAGCGAATCGCACGGCACCACCGCGAGGATTAAACGACGTCACGGGACCTCTATCCCACCGAGCATCATCGTCTCGCGGCGAGCGGATTACTCGCGGATCGGTCCAATCTGCGATTCGTCTCGGACGCGATGCTTGACCCTTTCCCACGCTACCGCCTCCTCGAGCAAGTGCTCTTCCCGGCTTCTATTAATCGCGTTCGGCGAGCATCGAAGTTCGCTCGCGGCTACGGAAAGCTGGCTAATAAGCGCGAACTGGACGTCCTATCGCGCGGCCCGTACAATTGAATCTCCCGAAAATACGTGGAGATCTCGCGAAACAGCCGAATCATAGATTCTTTGAAAAACAAAGAGGCGAAAGCCAGGCACCTGTGACGAAGCTGTTTTCGTGCGAGCCAGCTCGAACATGGCGTGTAATGCACCCTTAAAGCTCACAATGAGATGGCCACCTACGGGTATGCAGTCGTGAAAGATGTTTCTCATTGTCTCCCGTGTTGTGGGAACCAATTTCCGTAGAAATCCGGCCGAGATAAAGGATTTCATGAATGACGCCGATCCCCACGGATCCCTATTTTTCTCGGTTCCTCTTTCAGCCCTCTAGATCCTCCCTGTATCGTCTATCCTCTCTTGCTCTCTTTCACACGCGCTGCGGCTACCTCGGACGATGTAACCATCGCATCGCATCGCATCGCGCCGCATCGAAAGGTGGAGCTTTCTCCTCACCTCATTTTTCCCTCCTTTTTTTCTGATCCGCTGAAGCAGCATTATCTTATAATCGACCGAATGATTCTCCTGTCCGTTAGAATGGCACGACCTGCTGAGCACACGTTTCACTTCGTTAATCTCTGCCACGTGAGAGTGAATTCGCTGGATTTGATGACTTGTTCGTTCTAGAGCGGAATGTCGACACCTGTATCGTCCGTTGCCGCTAAAAATTTCGCAAAGCCGAGGTCGAGGGATCGGTATCTACGAGCGTGGCGTGGCTGGTACCTACACCGCCTATATACCGAGCAATCCTTTTTTGTATTTGGCTCACCTGATCGCTCGCGACGTGTGCGGTCCGTGACGTCATAATTCGGAGCCCCTTCGAGGCGTTCCGCCCCCTTAATGCGGGCCCCGACACCTCTCAGCCCCGCGATCCTGCACGCACTTTCCTCTCCATCTTGTTCCTCGCGCTTCCCTCCCCGCTGCCTCTTCGCTGCTTCTTTCTTTTTCCGTGGCAACAACGTCCAGGGGAAAAGGGAGGAAGAGACTCGGAGGGTGAAAGAGAGAAGGCACCTTGCGTCTCCTCCCTCCCACCCTCTGGCCATTCTGCCAGTGTCTCGTACCCCCTTTTCCTTCCTTTCTTCTCGCAGTGACTGAAGATGCCTCGATGGGTATATACACCTCGAAGGCGGGCAAGGGGGATATAATGGCTCGGTCGGACTTCACACGATGCCGACCGGTACGTCGGCCCCGAGGATGATACGGACCACGTCCAGGGAGGGACAGAGACGAAACAACGCCGGACCTCCAAGGGAGGGCTCTGAATCGCGGAAGGAGCTGCTTCTCTTTCTCCTCCTTTCCCTCGCCCGTGGACGGGTCGGCGCCGTCGTCGCGCTTTTCCGAGGAATCTCGCTACTGGGGGAAATTTGCGTTTCAATCGCGTCGCGCGGGAACCGAAAATAGGCAGGAAGCAGCGAAGGAGGAGAGAAAAGGAAGAAGAGGAGGACGGGAAGCGGGAGTGGCTGGAGAAGCTTGAGAGGAAGATTAGGGTACTGGAAGGCGTCGGAGAGAAGTCGTCGGTGGGGCCTCTCGTGCAGAAGAGTCGGAGGGTGGGCACCGTTAGCCGGTTTTGTACGAGGAGCTCTCGCCGCTGTCAGCCCGCGGGGGCCTTATTTCAAGACCGTACCGAATCAGGCACGACAATCGCTCTAATATCCACACGAATGCTATGCCGGAGGCCCCCGTGGCCCAACGGGCCCCTCGCTCTTCTCTCCACCCTTCCCTCTCTTGCCTCTATCAACATCTAGACCATCTTTACCCACGAGTAAGAGATCTCTCTTGTCTTCCTCCTCTCCTTCTCTTCTTCTTCTTATTATTACCTTTACCCTTTTCCACCTGCGTTCTTCCTCTGGCTTTGTTATTTTACCGTCTCGCGCACAAGGAATGCTGCTTTTCCAACCAGTTTATCTGTTTGATATAGGTACCCGAGTGATAAGGTGGAGAAAGACTTTCTTTCCCGGCGCGGAAACATTTAATTATTTCATTCTTCGATGCCTCGCAATGCAAGCCTCCGTAGAGGACGGGTCGATTAATACATAATGCATTCTCGAGCGCAGATATATACATAGGTATTCCTCGCGATCGAATTCAGGCATCCTCGGCTCGAGCTCGAAAGCTCTTTCATCCGTTCCGATGAAAGAGGCTCGTGCACCGTGGCCCGGCTGATAAACGGATTAAGAACTTTGGATCTAATTGGCCCCCGAGCCGATTGTAAAAGAAACCCCCGACGGCCTTATTGCTATCCACGAGATTAGGATTCGTTCGTATATAGACGTGCCTATATACTATATATATATACGTACCCCTCGAAGCTTATCTCTCTTTCAACGTTGCTTTCCAACCTGTCGTGAAACCTGCCTCTATTTGCTCGCGTATCCCTTGGGTTCCCAATCGTTTTACGGTCCTCTAATCGTCACTTCCGCATACTTGGACGCCGCAGCGTTCGGTACCCAACGGCGGATCGTTATCGTTTTCCGTTATCGCCGGCCATCGTTCCGTTCCGGTCCGATCCGCCTGAAATCTCGAACCGGTCGATTTCTTCGGTGACAATTTCCAACCTCCCATTTGGCTCCGACAAAAAGATGAGAGGCAGCTGCACGCAGCATCGAGGAGCAATCCGCGGATAAGAGCGAGGATATTGAAGGGAGGAGGGCCGCACAGTGGTCCAATTCGCCAAAAAGCTGGCCCAAAATATGAAGGCATCTTCCGATTTGTACAAAAATTGGTATACAAGGGTTTTCGAGGTCGCTGATTCAGAATCTGAAGTCAAAATTGCGAAAAGAAAACAAATGGTGGCTTGCATAAATATGGTCTTTTACGTATTTTTTTTCGTAAAATGTGTTAATGTTGCGAAAATCAATGGACAGTTTAATTATTTATTCGTTCAATAGGGGATAAATGGCATATTTTTAGCTTAGAAAAATTGTTTTCATTAAACATTGACAATTAGAAAAAGTGGTATTTTGAAGTTGAAATACCAATTGTCGAAATTTTTGTTAACATTTTCAGAGTAAAGAAAAGTAGAAAAAAATAATAATCTTGACTTCATTCTAGTACGGGCTATAGCAACATGTGTATTGAAGATACACACCAAATTTGAATGAAATCGGTTAAGTTGATCTTGAGATTTTATGAGAGCAATGAGAATATCCTTTCGGTACCCCCTTTTGCGTACGAGGCTCTGTACTGTCACCAATTTTGATTATTTCTCATTGTAAAAATTTGTAAGTATTGTTGAACAATGAACAAATACATGTAAAAAACGTTAATGGAAGAAGTTTCATAGTTTCGTTATAAAAAATTCCGGAGAATGCAAAAAATTGTCTATAACTGTAGAAGACCCTCTTAAGCGCTTTAAATGTAAATATCTTATAGGGTAGCAAATTATAGCAAAATTTTTCAGTTGCATATCCTTCTAGGCAGTGTACTTGAAACGAAGAATTTCTTCTCTTTGCGTATAAAAGTGTATAACATTACTTTTTTCCTCGTTCTTTATTAAGGGAGGACTAAGATGTACGATATATTGGGAAGGGAAATGCACGGGTAAATGTACAAATATTTCGGACTGCTGCTATGCAAATTTAATGTTTATAACACATATTTTAATGGTAAAACATTTCACAAATGAATTCCTTCGATGAAACTTTGTGTGATACATTAAAAATGATAGAAATATCAAGACATTAAGAACCAAGTAATTAAGCCAACTTTGAAGGTTTATATAATAACTGCTTACTGTATTTTAATTTTTCAAACAGTATTTATTACATTGCAATGTATATAACAAATGTGCCATAGTAGCAAAACGCTGTTTTATACTTTGAAAATTGCATTTTGGCCAGCTGTTTGGCGAATTAGACCACTGTGGGCCGTCTGCGCGTGGAAGAAAGAAGCGAGCGAGGATGGTGGCGCGGTACCACGGTATAATAACAGAGCATCCCGGCCCCGACTAAGCTGATGACTTCATTGAACTGGTCTCGGTTGGCCCTCCGGCTCCAGGACCTCCCTGAAACCGCCTGAAATTATAACGCCGGCCTGCGGCCAGGTCCGCTTTTGATGCTTTTGATGCTCTTGATGCTTTTGATGCGCTCGAGACACGTTTCGTACATTTAGCGTGAATCTCGGCTGGCCTGTCCCGAAGCGATGGAACCGACACGATCCTCGCGGTTCTCTATCCCGAACACACGGACTCGGTCCGCACGTGCTTCCGCGTGGTCCGTTGCCACGCGAGACGCGGCGGCCGCTCGAACGCAATAAATCCAACAGCCATTCGAGAGGTACAACGCAAAGGATCGCGGGAAACACGAGCGTTTCATAAGGAACGGTCGTTGTTAGGCCGTGGCCTATAAACTCGCGGCTTACAAGCACGATTCGCTTCCCTCTTTCATCGATATCTCGTGGAAGGTCCCCAGCGACCTTCGCGTAGGTTCCTTCCACGAATTACAATCTCGCCCCCCCTCCCCGGTTCGTTGCACGGGCCCCGTGAGCGCGAGGCCCGCTCGCCTATCCGTCACCGCGTCCCCGTGTCCCCGTGCCGGGACGACCGCGACGTATCGTGCTCGCGAGTTTCTTTCGATGGTCGTTTACATGGTTCCCGAGCCTATAGACGATACATCGTGTCAAAACCTGCGAGAAGGTTCGTGTGCGGTATAGATGGCCGCGGATAGACGTCGTGATCGCCCTCGATCGTGTGGTACCGTCCAACGTACGCCCGGCCAACGTCGTAAGAATAAGAGGAAAGCGGAACGAGGGGAGTATGACCAGGGGACAAGTGGAGAACACGGGCCACGTCAAGTCGTTTAACCCGAGCGGGTCAGCTGGGTCGAGCGAGTCCTTCCCGTCTCCCCCGTTGTCGAATCCCGCCGCGCCGTCTCTCCATCCGAACGTATCGATCCACGTATGCCTAGCCTATGGGAAATAGAAAGTGGCCACGCGGTGTTCGCGGTGTTCGCGGTTGCCCGTGCGTGCGCTTAGCCTACGTGGAATTTACGAGCGAGCTGTCTCGTAATTACCATTGTGGAAGTCCAGAGAAACGGAGAAAGAATGAGAGAGTTCGGGACACGGGACATGGGAGGGTGAGGGGGTGGATGGAGTGGAAGGGATGCAAGGTGGCGGAGAATTAAACAGAGGATGGAGGCGAAAGGAGAAAGGAGGAAGGGTACGCAAAGTTATACGCGTGGGGGAGAGCGAGATGGAATGGTGAAGAGAAGAGGAGGGCGAGGGGGTGGAATGGGAAATGGGAAGAGAGAAACTAGTGGAGAGTATCTCGAGGCCAGCTCTATACGCGAGCTGGCCGCAAGTGCCGTGTAATTGCTGCGGCGCGGTGCGTTTACTCGGGCATCTGTTTACCCACTTGGATCGCAAAACGCCGACCTGTAAACGCCCATTCGAGATCGTTCGAATCGGTTTCCATCTCGGCAGCAGCGCGCTTATTACCCGCGCAGAGCCCGGCTGCCGATCGGTATCTGCTTCGTATTTAACGACGTTGCCCCGGTTCTTTCGAAACCGTTCGACACGGTGGCCTTCGTTAATTAGGAATGAAACGCGAATCGAATAATTATTAGTTTCGATATCTGCTGGCTGGAGGGTATGTATACACGCGCGGACAGTTCTCCTCGACCGACGGGACGGGACGCGACGCACGGTTCGATAACGCGCCGATAATCCAGAGTTACGAGCATCGAATCACCGGGTACAGTTTGTCTCTCCACGCTCCAGCGTAATTGCCAGCGTCTATCTATCCAGTCGTTCCGTTCAGATAAAGCCCGTGGAGTCTCGCGCAAACTGCCTTAGAAACCGCGCGCACCTTCTCCGTTGATTTACATCGATTCAACGTTCGAAAACTACCGAAAGGGGCCGTTCGTCCCGGCGCCGCATCGCGCCGATGCGATGGCCCATCGTGAAATTCTTCGAGGATATATCGGATCGTGGATGACAGGGAGAGGCGCAATAAATTGGCGAAACGTCAGGACGCAGAAAAACAGCCGGATCCAGCTCGTCTCGGTGTTTCTTTGTCGTGGGACCGATCCCGTGTCATCGGTCCCAAGTCCGCGGACTTTCGAGTCCACTACTCGGTCACGAGGTCCCGCTCGACCGTCTGCGACGCGGCCTTGCGAGATTCGCGACAAAAACTGCTTGCGGTTCCCTCGGATTCTCTTCCTTCCTTCTCCGCCTCCGCCACCACTTTTACTCTTTCTGCTTCTTCATCCTCTTCTTGCCCCGACCATCGCTATGATTCGGTGTTAGAGTCACTCTTGGGACTCCAGTCGGTGATTTCAGCCTCCTTTTCGAATGTCTCCGCGATTTCCAATCTCTCCGTCTAATCGCAAACTTTCAGCGCTTCCTTTATAGTCTCCGCTGTTTCGTTACGTGGCGCGTGGGATGGCTCAATCTTAAGCAGATGATGTAACGGAGCACGGTGCGCGCGAATGATGAGTGTTTATGAAAGAGACCGACTGGATGTTTGGGTTATGGTTTGATTGCGAGTCGAATGGCTTCTAAGAATGCACGTGGAAGTTTTAGGTCTGGGACGCGTATGTAGTAGGAGTGCATTTAATGTTGAGGAGTCGGCGAAGGAGGAAAGGCGTAGAACCTGGTCGTACCGAAAATTCGTTTAAGTCGTTGCGTAAATTCAGCCGTAAAGTACCACCGCCTCGGAGGCGGTTTCACCGTTAATTTAAGTTTTAAAGGTATTATCTGTTAAACGAGGAGTCCCTTGTGGTACAAATCCTGCCCTGTCATACCGGTGTTCCTACAATTGTAGCCGCGTAGACGTGGCAGGAATCGTAACGCGTGGAAAGAGAGGATCGGCCTATGGCTCTATCGAGGCGGGTTCGTCACGCGTGTACGTCAGCGCGCAGCTCCTTTTTTCCTCCGTCTTCCTCTTCTTCTCCGTCTCCCTCTCGATTCGTTCTCGTCATAATAGAAGAATCTGTTCGTGGCCGCGCGCTTTGGTCCGCCTCTATCGTTGCCGAGCGAGCGGCAGCCACCGAGGCGCGCTGCTGCCCGTCCAGGTTCGAGCGGGTCCGAGCAGGTTCTCAGGAATTCACGACTCATGCGACGACCGGGTGTCCAAGTGAAACGTATAATGGCATTTAACGAAGAGGAATCGTGGTAGCGGGGGTACGCCAGGCTTGCTCCAAATTGCTAGGACAGGCTAATGTCGAAACGACGGCCGAGGACCGACCTGGTATTGTTCCGACACCCTTCTCCGCGGCGCGGTTCAGCGCGATGGCTCGTGGGAACACGCCTGCTTTTTCTCCTCTATTATCCATTCGGGCACCCTCGCCCGATATTTCCTTCCTTTTTGGAAACAACCATTTTCCCTCCGTGAGACCGCTCGTTGCTACCACATCACCCGGGTGTGGCGGTATACTTTGCACCGTATCGCGCGAGATCGAGTTATCGTGGAGACGCACCCGCGAGCCAGGACAACGAAAAGAGAGGCGAAAAGTCGAAGACGGGCAACGACGAACGGAGACGAAGGTGGGCTAAGCGGAGCTCTCCACTCGTCTCTGAAAACTGGTCTGGTGAAGACGCGGCCTTAGGACCAGAGGAGAGTCGGAGAAGCGGCATTCCCCGGTAATTAGTCTCACCCATAAATTACTGGCTATTCCGTGTCTGTGTTGGTCACAACTCGGTAACGTCCTCTCCCCCCTTCTTCCCGTTTCCACTCTTTTTTCGCGTCTTTTCTCGTCTCTCCATTTGCATTTTTTTTCTTTAAATCCTCGTGGCATGGTCTCGCGTGGGCTACGTCGAAAGGAGCGAGCAGCGGCCGGCCAAACTGTAGTCCAATTTGACAGGGACTTGGCCGCGGTGGCTTTCCGTCATCGATATTTATATCGGGGGGAATTGATAATCGGTAGAAGAGTCTAGGTGGCAGGATGACTCTTGGTCTATGGCTTACAGCCTATGCCCTGTGCCCCGTTCCGTGCCCTATGGGAACGAAACGAAGTGATCTCTGCCGTGGATCCACGAGTCTGGTCTGATCCGAGCGGATCTCTCGGGCCGCCGAAGGGGCACAGGACCCCGCTGCTAAATGAGCTGTAATACGGACCCCCGCTGACCCCCCGTGCTCTCCCCATCCTCCTCCACCTCTTTCTCGTTCCCTTTCTTTCCTTTCTCATCGAGTTGTTCGTTCTGCCTCATTCCTCGCCTCTGCTCTCTCTTTTTCTGTCTCCGCTCCCGCCGCCGCTTAAAACTACTCGCCCCTCGGGTAGGATTCGGCGGTCATGATACGGCCACACCAGACGACTCCTCTTACCGTCACTCTTCCTGCTCCCTTTCATCGCTGTTGTTATCGCTTGTTCCCTCTGCGTTTGCTTCGCCCTACTCCGCCCGCTCTATCGACTTTATCGATGTAATCGAGGAAAGCATAGATCCACATCGAGCTACGTACACGCAGCGGCTCATCGCTCCAAAATTCTTGGCTCCGAAGCGAGAGGCGCGATGGACGCGCGATACCAATCTCCGTGATGTGTGACCGTCTTTCCTACGTGATGCTCTACGACCGCGAAACGGTTCTCAGTTCTCAGCGGTTCTACGAACTAACGGAGAACGGCCGTGACATCGAGGACGATCGCCCGCGCGTTCCTTCGGTCAACGAAGCAATTGACTCGTGCCTCGAGATACGAGCGGCGAGCGACCAGCGATCCGTCAATTAGGTCAACTCCGTGCTCGCTGCCAATCGAGATAGAAAAGCGGAGGGAACGGAGGAAGGACTGGGTAGACAAGTAGCTGGATGCTGAATCAGGAATCGGGCTTTGTGGGACGCGAGACACGCCGGAGCATCGGTGTACTTTCCGAAAAGGAGACGTATTCGAAGGATCAGGATCGGCAGAGGTCCCGGCCGAGGGAACCGCGGCTTTGTCGTGGCGGCGGAGATGAAAAGGATGTAGCGAGCCACACGCCGACAGCTTAAGCCCTCAATAGCCCTGTACGATGCGCCTCCACCGTGTACAACCGAGACACGACCGATGGCAGAGATGGGAGAGAAGGGGCCAAGATCGGAACGAGAGGAAAGGTGGACGTGGTAGCTGGCGCTGGCACGATCCCAGCAAGAGAAAGAAGGAGGATGAGGACGAGGATCTGGGGAAGGAGGTGGTGGAGGATGAGAAGAGCGGAGGAAGTGCTGGATGTTGAAAAGAGACCAGCCGAGAGGAGACTGCTACCGAGCTTTGTAGAGGCTTACAGGGTTACTGGTCCTTCGTTTCTGGTCTACAGGTTCGTCGCTCCGAGATCGGATTGCACGACGTCACGCTCCTTTTCGCCTTCCCTTGGTCTCCCTTTGGTCTCCCTATACTCGGTGAAAACGGTCACGGAGCAAAGGAGAATGTCATTGTAATCGATATCCGCCTTTCGAGGTGGCGCTACTCGAATCGAAGGGAGCTCGCCTGGAAAAGGTCCGTTTCCTCGTCGCCCGTTGGCTCGACAAGGATCAGGAGGCTGGACGTGATCGAGAAGGGTCGCCGCAGGGATTTGCCCGGCCGAGCGTATCGAGCCTCCGCATTACGGGGTTAGGTACCACTCTCGCACCACAGTAGTAGTAACCAGCTGGTCGCTCACGTAAATTCCAGTACCCCTGGCACGGCAGCGCGCGGTGATAGTTTTCGCCGGGGGATGTTGCGCGATTGAAAAGGTGGAAAGATAGCGAGGCGAACGGGACCTGGCTTCCGAGATTCGGTCCTCCCTCCGTGGATCCCTTGGCTGGTCGGCGCGACGGCAGGTTACGAAGCAGAGAGGAGCCGAGACGAGAGGCTCGTAGGAGAGTTAAAAGAGGAAAAGAGGGGCTCGGTTGCGTCTGGTTGCCGCCGAGCGGCGCTCACCTGCCTAGTCCGCAACAGTCTCGTACGGTTCGCTCCGACCGGGAGCCTCGTCGCCGATCACGGACGAACGATTCTCCTCTCTTCTCCCCTACCATCGGCCACTTTCCACCTCCGCACGATCGCGCCACGCCACGCGAGCTTTTCGACCTTCTTCCTACCCTTCTCTCACCCCTTCTTCGTTCGCCCCCTTCTTCTCCTCCCGCCGCTGTTCTTTCCTTTCGCCTCCCCTGTCCTCCTCTCGCCGCTAGATCACCATATTGCGAAGAAAAACTCGATACCCTTTCGCTCTTCTTGACCTCGGTGCCCGCCCGAGGGATGTCCATTCCTCTCCTGCTAGCGAATTCGCGATTCGAACGAACCGAGCCGGTCAGGTTCACTTTGGTGGTGCAGTGAAGGTGGTAACGTGGGGTGTCGCGGACAAACACCACAGAGGTGAGCGGGAAACGGCGCGGGCGGAACAAGTAAAAGTAGTTGAAGAAGAAGACGAAGAAGAGGAAGAAGAAGCAGAGGACCGACGTGCATGGTGGGGCAGATGTTCTCTACTCCTCGGTACATTTCTGGTGGGGGTAAGGCAACACTCAAAGTTCGCGGTGACGTAGTTGTGGCAGGAACGCGACGCGTTTTTGTCCCCGCCGGAAGAAAACAGCAGCTTCCTACATTCTAGTCGCGGCTCGACGTTGGTGTTCTTATCAGGAGAAAGAGGACGGGAAGACGCTTCGGGAAGAGAGCTTCGCAGAAGGGTTGGAGCGTGGTAGGAGGGGGATATCTAGTTTAGGAGACCGGAAGCGGAGGTGTTCTCTTCCGGTCGTCTCTCGATTTGATTCGTGACAGCTTGAACGCGCTACCAGTGGATCATGTTTGCCGAGTCAAAGCAAACGAGGAAAGTTGATTGTTTCTCTATCGGTTGCCGGGCTTCTGGAAAAACGAGATGATGACGATTCTACGTGTTCAATATTTGTATCCGGTTGAGTGTTTCAAAGAGGCTGTCTCGCTTTGATCGGCGCGCTCAAAGCTGGAGAGTAAAGAAAAGGAGGAAGAGGAAGAGGAAGAGGAGCAGGCGGAGCAGTAGGTGGAAGAAGAGCGCCGAGGAAGAAGACGAAGAAGAAGAAGAAAACGACCGTGCTTCGGTGAAGTGTCGGTAGAAGCAAAGACCAGATACGAGATAGTAGTCGAGAGTGGACGGTCGCGGAGATCGGTTGCTCGATAAAGAATTTCTCGATCGAGATCGAGGAAAACTACTGCCGGATCACTTTTAAAGGGACTCGTGTGTTGGAAAGTCGTTGCAGTTATTGGACGGTTTCGTAGGTCAGTAATCTGGAGGCGCGACGGCCGCGCCGCGTAAAAGACGGTAGCTCCGATAGCGTGCGATTGCCTCCCGCGCCTTTCGCTCGAGAACGCTTCTCTTATTCTGGCATCCAGCGGTACGAACGGCAGAGAAAGGAAGCAATCGGCAATTGTCCAAGTGACTCCGAGGGGCGGAGGGGATGGAGATGCGCCTCGTTCTCGTGGCGGTCTGCCTCCTTCTCGTCACCCCCATCGCCGGCTCTGTCTGGTACGTAGTCCTTTCTTTTCGATTCAACCTGTGCTCGCCCTATCCCTCCTAATCCGATCAATGCTCCCTTTATTATACCATAAGCAAGTGGGAGCGCGAAGAAGGAGCAAGGGAAACGCTGTTTTTCGTCATTAGCCAACGCGTGGCTGGCATGGCTAAAGACAGAGTTGGGTAGGCAAGATATCTGGCGGTATTCGTGGCGCGTACGCAGAGTGAAAGGTCGGAAAAGTCGCTGAGCACGCTACTCACTGATCTTTTTTTCCCCGCTGGAAAGGAATCCTCGGTCAGGGGAGTCCGTGGATCGCGCTTCTTACGTAATTGAAAGTTTCCTCGGTGACTCGCGGCGGGAGCGCGTCGCTGTAATCAGAAGCGTGACACTTTTGCGCGGATAATTACGTGGAAAACGGCCCGTCCTCGGGAGCGGTTAACGTCAGTACTTTCCAAACGTGACGAACTAACGAGTGCTCCAGTTGCGTGGCGCGTCATCTGGGTTATCAATTACGCGGCATGTTACGTGCACGCGGGATGATTAATGACGCTATAAATCCAGCTTTGGTAGTTACTCTCGTAAGTAAGACCTGTCCCGAGATTTACGGTTTCGTTTGGACTCGGTTACCGTTACCGAGGCAAATCTCTGCGGCTTCCTCCGGGCGAGGTCCACCGACGATCATCGGCCCGGGCAGGCTCGTCCCGCGGCAGCGAGATCGGCCGTCGAAAGTGCTCGCAGGCCCAGCGGTAAAAGATTCGTGAAACGCCGGCGAATTCGTAACCGGGCGCGTGACGGCTTCCTCGTAACTGCCTCGCGTACTCGAGAGGTATCTCAGGGAACAGTAAATTATTCGGTAGCTCGGCCGCGCGATGTGTACTCGAGTTTATTACGTAAATGTTTGTACGACGATAGACCGTTATCGCTGCTCCACCATTCGAGGTTCCAGCATCCAGAGGCGAGTTAACTCGCAAACGTTACTCCGCTTTGTTCGTGTTCTACGGAACGCGTACGATACATCGATTCGATCCGCAACAGGATACTCCGAGAAGATTCCGCACGATTGCGATACCGTGCATGTTTGTCTAGGAGAAGTTTACCGCCGCGGAGATTAGAGGTTCGCGCGCATCGCGGTCGGCCCGTCGACGCATGGACGCGCGCGCGACGCTTCGAAATTTCGAAGGCACACAGTGTCCCTGTGGTGGGCGAAAAGTGGTGGTGGTCTCTCCTAAGGTCGAGTAAATATTTGTCAACGATTTAAAGGGGATTTCTGCGCGCAGTCGACGCTGTGCCGTCGCACCTCGCTCGCTTACCTGTCCGCGACGTCCACACGGCCGAGTGTTTGATAAATATATTAGAAGGTTCGTGGTTTGTTTCGACGACAGGTATTTAACAGGTATTTAACCAGTTTCGAGGAACCTCTCCGTCCAGCATTTTCGACTTTTTCGCCAAGCTCCCGTCGCCGGTATTTCGCGTTCGGGGAGCCGCACACGGTTTATCGATCCGCGCCTTTCGTCTTCTCGATCCTTCGAATTCGAGGGCCGATTACTCGATCGGAACCGGATTCTCTTTCTCTCGATCGAGATTCCCCGGTTTTTTCGCGAGGAATACTATCCTATCTCGGTTCCCCTCGTTCCTCCAGTAGCTCTGGTCCTCTGGTCCTCTCTCGTTCCGTTTCACGGGTAGCGCAGAGAGACCCGTACGATCCACGGGGGGACAAAGACGACCGAGTCGAAGAGTAAAGAGGTAAAGAAGCGAGCGAGGATGGACAATGGTCTCGCTCGAAGCGTCACCCGTAAATCTCGTTGAGCGCGTATAATTTGTAAGTCGGCAGCAGCCCCGTTTCGCCTCCTCCACCCCAGTCTCCTCATTTCCTTCCTTCGCGCTCGCTTCTCTCTACCGTCTCTCTCGAAACACGAAAATCGAGAGCGAACGAGGAGGATCCCGTGGCAGTTTCGGGTGCATTCTTGCGCGTCCCGCTCTCGTCCGCGCTCTTATTCTTGCTGCCTCTCGCGACCGATCCAACAAACTCACCAGAATCGACAAAGTCTGCTCGCGGGCCCATTTGCATTTACCCGTGTCGCATGTACCGGTCATCCTGTTTCCAGGCCGCGCCGAGTGATCGACTTTCGCTGGATATTCAATCTGCGAATTAGCAAGCACGTAGCAGGGGGCTCAGGAATGTAGGAACCTGAACGGGGCACCGATCGATAATTTGCCAATTAACATTTCACGGTGTTTATTAAGTTCACTTTAAAGCGTGTTATCTAGCCGTGCGCTAAGGAAACTGGACTCCTCGCCACGCGATCCAGCCGTTTCGTTTTTCTCCTCGCACACACTTGATCTGGTCTAATTGCTTAGCTATACGGGCTCGATAAGCCGCATTAGTCACGATTCGAGCCAATATTTCCATGGGGCCTGCCTGTCCCTCGCTCCGTACCGTTCCAGCGGGGCAACCTGTTCGGTCGATCGCAGGTGGAGAAGGTGTCCTGGGATCGACGGTATCGTAACGACCAGTTGCCGATAATACGATAGCGTACGGTCGGGTCGCGAAGTCGGCCAATGAGCCGCGGTGGGCAGTCCACGGCTACCTTCTCGCTGGTTGGACAACCCGATACTCCCACCCGATGCACTCTGTCTCACCTGGCCTCTCTCTTTCTTTCCCGCGGCCGTATAATCATAATCATAAGAGCGCGCTGGCCATGCGACGCGAGGTCACGCGTCACGCGTCACGCTTTGATCGCCGTCCGTGTCTGTGCGCGCGCGATCCGCACGATCCACGCGATCCTGCCAAATCGCACGGCGTGGCGGCGCGCTTCTTTCGCAGCGCTGCAACCAAGTTGCAAGCGTGTCGTAAACTCGCCAGGAGTGTTTGGTCCCGATACCGGGCGTATTTCGGTCAGCCGCGGCTCGTAATGCTTATTTTCGTCGCGAACGTTCCCCGAAGTTTCGCCGAGGATTAGTACCCTCTCGCGCAGGTTTGTCTATTTGCGGTCGTAAAAGCTCGATCTTTTCGTTCGAGGCAGGGATGCGCTCACCGTCGGTACACGGTGCCAACGTAAACACGGAAGATTCGTTCCCTTTTCGCTGCAGCACCCCGTGACTCGGCCGCAAAGCTTCCATTTCAGCCTCTATGATTCCTGAGAATTGTTTTATGGCTGAAAAGATTCCTCCCCACCCCCCCCCCCCTACGAATAGTTGGACAGACAAATAAAGAGATGCGCGGTGCTTGTAACTGGGGTAACATAATCTCCGCTGCTTATCCAGGGTCAGTTTCGATCTACGTCCGCGGAGCGATAAATTTAGTGCTCAACCCTCGCGAGCCGCTAGCGCAGCACTTGATCATCCGAGTCCGCGACACCTCGATCCCCCGAGACAGAAATAAATTTGTCCGGCCCTGATTTATTGCCCGAACGAACAACATTTCCGAGATTCTGCGCGCGTCTCTGAAAGATTTGCGCAACAACACAGCGCGGCGCGGTTTTCTCGATAAGAAAATGTCCACTTTGGAGCATGCGCGTCAGACAGACGGAGGTTGCCACAGAAGTGGTGGCTGAACAAGTGCTACTATCGGTAAGTCCGCTGATCGGTTAACCTGTAATTACACCAGTTTCCGACGGTTTACAGCGACAATTCTCGTAAACGTAGAAGGGCGGATCGTAATAAGGCCGAAGAGACGTGGCCGTTTTTTTCCCCGATTGGGGGGCGTTAACGGCAATTCTAGAGCTGTTCCACTTGTATTTAGCGTCTCGCAACGTCGCGTCCCGTCCGTCGCCCTCCGCCCATCGGTATCAATTAGCATAACGCAATCGGTAACTGAAGGGTATCCTCGTGGAAGGAGAGCAGCATAAATCGAACGGTGGCGTAAAAATGTTTCCTCGGCTAAGCGCACGATTGTACGTGCCCCGCGAGAGTGGAGCGGCCGGTTGGAGCGGCACGTTAAAGAAATGCTCGATTTGTCACGATGCAAGGTACGTCGATCACGGCGCGGTCAAAATATGGCGCGCTCACAATAACGCCAGTGAGCTGGCAATGACACGCGTATCAGAATCGAGGTGGTTAAGGACGAGTTCATTGACGGGCCCAGCACGCGTCCGCTTTTACGTTTGCGCGAAATCGGTGCGGCGTGGACCGAGCCGAACCGATCCGAGGCAAACCGAGCCGCGGCGACTCAACCCTCGCGTTGTACCTTTTTTCTCAGCCCGTGCTCGTCTCCCTTGCCGGGGCGGCGGGGGGGCCGAAGAACGCTCGATTCGTTGGAATTCCCTTCGGTCGCGTTAATTGGAAGCCTTCCGATTACCGGTCGCTAATAGCGAGTACGCGCTCGAGTGACGTAACGAGCGATTAGTTTAAAGCACGACATCGCGGACCGACGACGGAGGCCGGAGGGGCGAGCCGTTGGAGGTAGTTAACGCGACTGGAACGCGTGTCCCGTACAAGCAAAAGCACGGAATCGATTTTCATGGAATGTTGGGACGGGGGCGTAGCCGCGTTTCCCGACGCTAGACGGTCCCGGGGAGAAGAATTTGAAATTGTTTCGACGCGGCAGCTATGCGTGGAATTTTAAGGCCTCCGTCCCGCCCTGCGCAGGCTTACTCTAATTTTATTGGTAGGTACTCTTCCGATTCGATCGGGTTTCATTAAGCCGCGTGCCTGGAATAATTGGCGAAGCGCGAGCTACGCTCCGGACTCGCGTGCGACCAGGGAAACGGAAATAGAGGCTGCACGATCACCGGAGCTTTCGTTCGTCTCTGGCAGCGTTCGAGGCTCGCCACGAATTCTTCGAGGTTCTTGGGAAACGATGCTCGAAACGCGATCTAGACACCGCTGCGAGCTAACCCTTGCCACCAATTTGTTCGGGCATTCTACTGGCGCGTCAAGCTGGCCTTTTTACGCGCGCCGATCATCTCTCGGTAGTAGTACCTATCCCACACAGGTATCTACTTTGTTTCTCTCGTAGCTGCCTGCTTCCTGGACGCCCTCCCAACGAGCTTTCCCTTCCGCAAAGTGGAGCGTGAGACACGAATTCATCTCGATCCATTTCGGAGCGGCTGAGTTCCGCCATAGAGCGGCTACGCGGCACATTTCTTTGCTCGCTTTGGTCCTCTTCGTGTTCCGTCCTCCCTGCCGTCGAGCAACAAGAGGATGATTTAGATTAAGTGCGCATATTTAGTCGGCACGAGCTGTTGTGACTCTCCACTTCCGTTCGCTGTATTTTTTGCTCGACTTTCACGCCTCTTTGCTCCGCGCTGGGGATTTTTTTCTCCTCTCGTCTGGGAGATTACCGCGCGGCGAGCGGGGCGGCAGGAAATTAAGCGGGGAGGATCGATATCGCGGTCGATTGGATTACCATGGGCCCGATGTCCTTGGAGGCGAGGTTCCCGACTTCCGTCGTGCTTTCTTCCTATCCTCGAGGGTCTCGTTCGGACGGTGCGAGATATTCGAAGAATTCACCGGTGGGCCCAACGACCGTTCTTCTTCTGGTCCTGGTTCTCCTCCTCCGTTCGCGTCGCCCGTTCCTTTCGTTCCGTTCGTTCCTTGTTCTTCTGTCGAGCTCCTTTCGGCGGCCAGAGGACGATCCGTTCTCTTTTTCCCGTGCACTCTATCGAGAACTCATCCTCTCCCTTTCCGGCTGCCTGGTTCGAGCGTGTACGAACCGACCAGCCGAGTGAGGCCAGCAACGTTGCTCTCTCGTCACTGTCTATCCGAGCAGACAGCGTGGAGCTGCCTTCGAGCAAAGTGAGTGCGTCTAATGAGGCAATAAATAAGTCGACCGCCCTAACCGGCCTCTCCACGCTTTTCGTTCGCGACGACGTGTCCATCCTCCGCTTCTTTTCTTGCCTCCGCGTACGGCGCACGACGTACGCGAACGCAACCCCATCTTCCCTCCGACTCCGATACCACCCACCCCATTCCATCCCAGCGTGATTCCCTCTTCGCTGCTCTCGACCGCGCTGCCCCAAATCTCTCGAGCTTCGCCACGCGAAAATAAGTTACTCGGAAACGCGCCGCTGGGCTCTTGACCATTCCAATTCCCCTGAACTGACCACGGGCCGCGGTATTAATAGCCGCGAGCGCCAAACCTACAGATACGCCATCGTTAAACGAGGCGACGTGTTTGCACTAATAACGTCGTAACGTTACCCGTGCAACGGGCGAAAGGTGTATCGACAGACCGCGATCCTCGCGTTTATTTGAGTTAGGAGAGGCTAGCTGCACGGTCGTTAAAGAACCAGCGCAAATATTCATTGGCTGTCATCCTTTGAACTGTAAAGTCCGGGCAATGTCACGCAGCGGGGATCTTCCTCTCTGCTCCTTCGTCTAACCTCGTACCTTTGCTGGATATCGCCAAATTAGGAGCCATCTTTTCAACGTTTCCAGCCGGGCACGGAGGAGTAAAATAAGCAGCTACGCATCGGAGGAATTGATCGGTTCGTTAGGGACGTTGTATCCTCTTAATGAAGTGCTCGCACAATGCGTACAATGAGATGTTGAGCTCCAGCGTTGCGTGGAGCATGGTCTCGAGCGGACCATTCGTCCGGAGAAATTGGCTATTTTTAGGTGACCGCGTAAGAGAGCCAGTTCTTCGTTTGTTAGCACGACGATAAGACGTTTGACGTCCGGGCGACGGTGAGGGTTGTGTCATAACTTTCCACTTCTCGGAAACTGCTTGGTCTATCGTGCCGTTTGTAGGAGCAAGCTGTGAGCTTTCGTACCGCATTCCAGGTGATGGGCAATTATTCCGAAATCATCGTTAACTCACGGAATATCCTTGAATGTTGTTCGAGAGGCAGCGGGCTTTTTCTAACCGTGCGCCGGGCCCCCGTGTCCCGAAGGTGACGTGCTCCGTTATGGACTATCCAGAACAGGCTTCGAGTAAGAGTAAGAATATCGACCAGTCGAATGAAGTTCTTGCGCGTTGTACTCCGCGAGCGGTCCCGATCGTCCCGATCGTCCGGATCGTCCCGCGAGACCAAACATGCGCCATATTTTGCTTGAGAACCAGAGCAACGTTTAGCCTTTTTTCTCAGGCGGGAACGCGGATCGCAACCGGCTCCCGACATCCCTCGCGTCGAGTTTCGTTCGCCGGTTCGCGAGTTTCTCGAGAATTCCTGCCCGCGTATCCGACGTTCTTGTCCTCGCTGTTACAGTCGCCGTTCGAGGCAGGAATCCTCGCCCAAATGACGATGTCACCGGTGCGCGACTCGGCTCTCCGCGCCCGTATCACCGCGGACTTCTTCCTCCTCTTTCTTCTGGCCCGCGCGGTACGAAAAGCAGCAACGACAGCGGCAGCATCGCTGACCGCAACCAGCGCGCGGTACACGGGCGCGAGCAACCGTCCTTAACGGAATTATTGCCATTAAGGTCGCTGCATTCCCGAGAGGCCGTCGTGTACGCGTCCCGGCATCCTACCGACGCAGAACTAATGATCTTAATTAACGTTTCGTAACGAAGGTCGCTCGGACTCTCTTCCCGCCTCCCGGCCCCCCTCCGTCTTCTGCTCGTCATCCTCTTCGTCGTTTCATTTCGTTTCGTTTCGTTTCGTTTCTCCCCTTTCGATTCGTACGAGCACTACGAGCCTACCTCTTCTTCTTCGTCCCCTTCTTCTCCCTCTTCTTCTTCGTCGTCGCCTTCGGTTTCCCAGACGTTTTTACGCCCAGATCTCGTCTTAGCCCTTCGTTGGTCCCTGTTCTTCTTGCTTCTCTTCTTTCTGGCCCCGTGGAAGAGAAGTCGCGATTCCCACTGGCCTCGGTCCCCCGCCGTTCCTTTTTCCCCTCGCTTCCTTCCGAACATTTCGTTCTTTCCGTTTCTGGTTAGCCCCCCCCCCCTCCTCGTGCCGGTACACACACGGCCATGTGTACTTACCTACAATCACTCGGGGACTTAATTATCGTAATGGCTTCGCAGCGTTCGAATTTCATCTTCACGGTGCCGCTGATGAGAAACGTAAACGCCCGGGGCTCACCGAGTCGCCTTTGATTCTTTGCAGGACCGTTGGAAATCAGGTGGTGATGGACCCGATGCTCATCTGCAAGAAAACCAGAAGACTAAAGGGCAAAATGGCGGATATCTGCCGCAAGGAGCCGTCGCTGTTGAAGGAGATCGCAAGGGGTGTGCAGGTCGGGACCAGAGAATGCCAGTTCCAGTTCCGCAACCGTAGGTGGAACTGCACCACCGTCAGGCGATCCCTCCGCAAGATTCTACTGCGCGGTGAGTGACTCGCGTCCGATTCGCGCAATTAACTGTCGCGAAATTAACGAACTACGGAGAAAGCTCTCGCGAATTCCTACTTTCACAAGCGCGCGGATTCCCAAGCGAAGGATCGCCAATGCACACACGCTGGTGGTAGATTACCCGATGCTTCTGGCCGGAGATTAGGCGAGCCGGATGTCGATTACACACTCCCTTTCAAGCTTCGAGCGCGATTCGATGCGATTAAACGCAGGCGACCGAACGGCACACCTCCGGAAGGAGTTCGACCCGATGCGATGCACGTTCTTCTCCTCCTCCGCCTTGACATTGGCTGGCCACTCTAGTCCCGGGCGAATCGTACCGATGGTCGATCCGGATACTTCGCGTTAACGTCCAGGACGGCCGATTATTTTCGAATTAACCTCGACGAGGCTATCACAACCGAGGGAAAGCAGCCTGGAGGGTGGTCTTCTGGCGGCGCGGTTGCGCAACGGTCGGTTCCATTAATCAGAGAAATTGTTTGTGTACACGTCGGAGCTGCCGCGGTGAACGTTGGCTATTCGAGACCCGTGCCGTGGACGGTGTACACGTTTCGCATCTTGCAACTTTTTCCTCGCTATTCGCGAGACGTTCCGTTTCGCAAGGGTTCTTTAATTACCGCGATAGATTTCAGCGCAACCAGGTAGCTGGTTGGCTGGAGGAAAAAGCATGAGCTGACGGAATCAGCTGCGACGGATATTGAAATAATGGACAGTCCCCGGACGATCCCGATTTCGGTAACGCCGCGAAGGCGAGGGTAAGCGGTTGCGTGGAAGTAAATGGAAGAAACTGAAGGTCACCCAGGAAAGATTCTCACGCAGTTGGGTTGACCAGAGGAGATCAGAGGAGACGAGAGGAGAGCGAACCTGTCCGCGTGGCTCGCTTAGTTACCCGTCCGATGTATTAATTCCGGGTGATCGAGCACGACATCTAAATCGAAGACAGCGTATCCAATAGGCCGAACTGCTCTCTAGGTTCCGCTATCAGATCGGTGCCTTTTGGTAGCCTGACAGATTGACACTGTCCGTCGGATATTAGTGGCAATATGTTCCCTTAATTAAAGGCTTCATTGCCCGGGCGATCGTCTCCGGGTACTGTTCCGTTTGGTCCCTCGCCTTCTCTCTTTCTCCACCCTTTTTTCTCGCTTTCTCTTTCCGTTCCACCGTTCGCTGCCCCGCGATCCGAAGATTACCATCGATCCTGTCGATCGTGATTCGTGGCGGACCCAATGCGATTCGTCGGCGGCCCGAACAACCTACACGCACGGCTATACGGACGCGTGGATTCCACGCTGGACGATCGATGATCGAATTATATCCGACACTGTCGGCGATGCCTGACGATCGGCCCTCGCCCGCTCAAAGATTCCACGGGACACGGTACATCGTATTATTTCACGACTCGTCTCGTTCATTCCACCGGCCGGTACGAGCGAATCACGACGGGTTAATTAACTCCCTCTCTCTCCCTCTCTACTCCGCAGCGATATTTGCTCCGCGTGATGTTCTTGTCGTGCGATGGAATTTGCAGAATCGAGCCTCGATACCGCACACGGAGTACCGTCCCCGGGGACCGTCTCCATCTGCATCTCCGTCCTCCATTGGGAGAACCACTGTCGTCGGTTAGGATGGGACGGGAGGAGCTGCCACTCGGTGGGACCGACGCGACGGGGACCTAATTTGCGTTTCACCTGGCACTTACGGGCTCAACTCACCCCATAAAAACGATACCGCGCCGCAGAGACGACAAAGTCCGATTGCATTATGCTTGATCGAGGAATCATAAACTCGCTTAAGGCAGCTGCATCGTAAACAATTAACGAGCCCCCGTTGCAGCACCCTTTTTACGCGCTGCCCGTGTAATCGCGAGCCGTACGTTGAATCCTGCAGCGTGTTCCCTCGACGCTTCACAAGCGTGGGCGGTGTTTCTGGGCAAACCTTCGCCACCGGTGTTTTTCGTGGTGACGTTTTCGGAGAGGACGCAGCTCACATCCGAAACGGTAGGTCCCCGGCTCGGAAAAAGGTTGAACGGCAGGTACATAAATCCTGACTGCCGGGTGCATTATTGGACGGCGCGGATCGATGACAGGGGCGGCGATGTGTTAACCGGTCGTTTCGGGTGACAATCCTCGACGTCGTCATTTATCTGCGACCCCTCGGCGAAGACAGCTCGCCCTGGGAAGTCCCCGGCAAGAAATATACGACTTTTCGGCCCACCCTCGGCGAGACCCGTGTACTTGCACAATAGTGCTTTTATAATCGCGGTGTCCGCGCTGCCACTTGCGCGAATCCGGAGGCAGAGTTTACGACGCCAAACAGCGGCTCGCGTGTCAGCAAACACGTGACACTTTCTTTATCACTCGTCCGACACACGGTGCCCTTAATTTCTTCTTCTACTTCTAACCGGTACAAAAAACACGCGACAAACACGTTTCCAATGTCTGCTCACAGTTCCGCTCCAGTCATACGCGCGACGACGTTTCGGAATAAATTAGGCACGGTCATTCTAAAGGAATGTACGGGGTACTTTGTCTTCTTATTTAGAGTTTCGAGCACGAACCGCGTGAGTGTATCTTTCCTTCGAAATATCCTTGCCTGGAATGTCCCAACTCGTTCACTATGACGAACGCATTCCATTCTCAAAGTCTCGGGCACGGCGTAGTGGTGTCATATCATTTCGTTTCTCGCGTCGCTGTTAAGACGCGTCGGGGGGATGAAAAAGATGGTGGCAGGGGCGTGAGACGCGCCTTGGGGAGACGTGTTGCGAGGTCGAAGGGGACGAAGATCGCGACGCGAGCGGGGTGAACTCGCGTTCTGAGGCGTCGCGCCGATCGAAGCAGGAGAGGACGGGAAAGAAATTCGTGGGAGCGACCACGAGCAGGATCGAAGTTAGGAAAAATTCCTAACGGGCGAGGATAGGGAGAAAAAGCGAAGAGGGAAGGCACGCTACCGGCGGCGCCTATCTTAATTCTCAATTGACGTTTATTTATCTGGCGACGTTTAATTTTTATGGGCGCGATCTGGCCGATAGGTTAGCCCCGCAGGTAGCTCCTGCTGTGTGGTCCGAGCCCAGAAGAGATCCGAGGCTGGACTGGTAGAACATTCGTGGATGAGCAGCACCTCTTAATTGAGGGGTGCCGCGTGTCGCGATAAGAGGAACACGGGCGTCAAAAACCCGTGGAAAGAGCTACCAGGGGAAAGGAAAGGAGGATGGAATTTATTGTGCTGCCACAGCGCGTCCGTGAGTTCGGTATCCGAGGCAAGGATACGATCCCTGAATCCTCCACGGTCGATACCGTGCCTGTCCCGGCCAAATTAAGAGAGTGGTTTTCTTCGTTCACTGGGATTCCGTGGAGTCTTGGCCGGCCACGGCGGAAATGGCTCCCTAAAAGTCCGGTCGAATCAACAAATTGCTTCTTCGTCTGTGGATCGGGAGGCGGAGTTGGAGGAACGATTTTATTCGACCCTTGAGATTTCCAAGCCTTTCGACAGACCTCTCGAATTCAATGGGGCCTTCCCAGAGACGCGCACGTGTTTCTCTTAATTAAATTAGCTACTCCAGTCGGGTCAACAAGGAAAATGGTCCCGAGAATCGCGAATATTCTATCCTCTCGTCGCTCTCGGCTCAGCTCCATATGCATACCGTGCATCCTTGCTTACCTACATCGGATCACCTCGAAAAAACATTCTTTTCTCCGACGTTGCTCGGCTCTAACGAGGATGCTCACCTTGACGCGTTAATAAACTCCAGCTCCGTCTCCGCGATTCCATTCGCCGGTCGCGCTTGGAACGTTGCGACCGTGGTAACCACCGCCCGCGTTCTATCCCAATTGGCAAGCGCGTGAACTCGATAACGGCTCGTCCGTACGATAACGATTAAGCGATCATGCCAGCGTAGTCTTTAAACCCCCGCGTCCTCGCGAGCTGTCGCAGGGCATAAAGAGGACTGTTTACGCTTACTAAACCACGCTCTCGACCAAGGTGGTCCAATGATGCGCCATTCGAACCGTCTCGAATCGCCTCGGACTGCGTTGACCGGTAACAGGAGTGGTAGGGTAAAGTAGCCGAATATGACGACCTCTCCTAATATGAGACCCCAGCATATCTCCACTACAGAACTCTTGAATGTCATAACGATGCTATTTCTTTACTAACTAACCGTGTATTAGTTGTTTTGTCCGCACAGTGGCATTGTAATCAATTGAGCGTCTTGAGCAGGCACATATTTCTGAAATACCTTACAGAAAGTTTTTGAAGTGGTTCGATTAACTTACAAATACCTCTAAAGTGGTAAGTGTATAAAGATTCTGACAAATACTGTTGTATAGTGCTTGCAATGGAGTTTAAGGCTTACTAGTTGTATATCATTAAATGATGAAGACTTAACTTCGAAGCTACTCAGTAGTTATCACGTTATTGTTTCCAAATATGAGACCCTGAAAGTTTTACTGATGAGAGTGAAGAAGAAATTGTTCTGAATGATGAAAGTGATTAAGAAAGAAAATTATGATACAGAATGCTTGTTTTGCACAGGTCTTTATTCTTCAGATGTGCTAAGTAGGTGAACAATGGGTTAAGTGTACGTATAAAGTGTTACGATGGGCGTGGTGGGCCCATGAAGACTTCAGCGGTGGGTCCACGAAGACTGCGGTAGTGAAGAAATAGATTTCACATGCCGACTGTATAAAAAAAGAAAGAAAAAATAAGTTTCAGGAAAAAACAAACTGGGTCTCGTATTAGGAACCCATTTTTTTATCTGCGTATTTGAACGACTTTCATTTTTATATTATTACAAAGAAGCCGAATCTTTGTTATAGTACTTTCCAGTAGGATGCTAAAGAATACATATTCTACTTTTAAAACGTGTATCGAATTTTAGTAAAAGTATTCTCAGTCAAGAGTTACGATGTTCTTAAGAAATTGGTCTCATATTCGGCTACTTTACCCTACGTAGTAGGAGCAGCGAGCTAAATGGAATCGCCACCAAATACGGAGCTAATTATTTGGCGGCAACAGTCGGTGCGTAAAAACTCGCTCTCCAGTGTCTCATCGGATATCCAGATCCACCATCTCCGGGATCTTCCATTAAGCTGCCATTACAGTGCGATAACTTATGAGCGCGTTGGCATCGCGAGCAGCACGAGAAGCGTAGACCACCTCGGGATTTCACTCTAGCGTCAGATCCTCCTGTTGCATCTCGACGTTACCTATCCATGCTCGCACGGACGCGTCGAATCCTCCTGCGAAGAAGACGCCTGGAGTCGTGCGCGTGGGTACATGGGACATGGTCACGACGGGACGATAATGAGCGAGCTAAGACCGATTTAGCGCCGCGGCGCTAAGTGTTTTGTCGCCTTGCGAACTCGGTGCTAACTAATGCGCTCCGTGGAGGACGTGGACGTATCTTTCTCCTCGCCTCTGTCAGCTTCGTTCTCTCGGGTATTCGTGGCACTGCCGACGCGTTTTCCGAGTGTGCCACACACGTCGATCGGTTCGCGGCCAAGTAGTCGTCTCTTGACGTTATCGCCCCTTTCAGAAACTGTTATCTAGAAGCTTCGAGAATATCGGCATCTTTATTAGAGGCTCTGCATACAGGCGAGCGCTGAGATGATCTCGGGCCCGACGCTACTGTAGCCTTGGACGAATCGCGCGGAACGCGATTGACACGGTGACGAACGGGAGCCTGCGGTGGGTCGAAGAGGAGACACTTTCACGATTTATCCGTGGCACCCCAGCGGAGAGGTGGTCGCTACCCTCGCCGCAGGAAACAACAATACACGAGCCATGAGCGCCGATTATGGGGGGAGCGTGTCTTCCAGTTGAAAAGGGAAATCCCAATTTTTCTCGCTTCCAGCGGCCGAGGAGCCGTCGCTCCGGCAGGAAGGAAATTGTCCGTGACTAAACGGGCCTCTGGTGTCCAGTGTCAGCCTGAACCGTAGCCTTTCTCGTCGTCATCGTTGACTCTTTACTCCTTCTTGACGCTTCCCCATTGTCCAGGGTTTTACGAGCTGCATACCGATCCGCGCGGCGCACAGAGCGGGGGTTGAATTTGAATCGCTCGCATCTACGCGGGTGGAGCATCGCGATACATCGCGATACCACTGTTCCCGTTCGGGTAAGTACTTTGCCAGAGGACTGTACACGGAGGAGGTTGTAGGTAGCGAGGAGACGCGCAGCCGGTATCCCCCAGAAAGGATTGACAATAGCAAACAGTTTAATGTCCCTAACGTTTATTGTATCTCGGCTACCTTGGCTTAAAGTTACATCGGGAGCAGGAGAAAGGGTGAAAGGGAGACGGAAGGCCGTGGAGAAAGAGGAGAGCGGAGCATCGGGACAGATCTGTTATTCTGTTAGACTGTGCCGGTTTGCCGGTGACATTTGAATGCTCGGTCGATTTCACGTTGGCCGAGGGAACACCGGAGGAAGAAGAGCCGGCGGAGAAGACGAGAAGCACCGTTCCCCCCTCGCTCGGTATCTTCTCCTCCTCTGGCCTCCGCTGGCCTCTGCTGGCCTCCTCGAAACGTTCGTTGCGTTTTCCCCGCGAATTCCGCGACCGGTCGAATCGTTGCTCGGTCTAGATGCGCGGCCGCGTCGTGAAGAGGCGCGGCGCGGGGAGGATAGTGGAGGATTCGCCGTAATTACCGCGGTATCTTCGAGCGCAGGTACGTTCGGCTGGCGTTGCACGGGAGCGCGGGTCGACGACGGGTGTCGACCGAGGAACGAGGGAGACGGCACGATGGAGAAATTCCTGCGAGAGAGGAGAATCCAGCGGTGATACCGAGCCGTTGAAAAATCTCGCGGAATCTCGGGAAAAGGCGAGTGGCCGTTGCCGCAATTGGTCATTGGGCGATTTTTGCTGGCATTCATGCGTCCGTTCCCGCTGTATTTATTGGAGAGGTTTCTCTCGTACGATCTCCTATACACGGGGGTTAAACGAATGCGTATCCCGTCCCTCTTTTCTCATTCGATATTCTTCTCTTTATTTACGAACGCTCCCCGCGATTTATCTCCTCCCTTGTCCCGCTAGCTCTCTCTCCTCCGCGGCTCTCCCGTGCCCCTTTAGGATCACCGGATCTAGCTGCAATTAGAGCGCGGGGCATTCGGCGCGGAGCGCGATCCGAGCCGAGAGGGTCGAGAGGAGGCAGGCGATCGTACGGATTTACGAACGCGAGTCGATCGATCTAGCGCAGTGGCCAGGCGGCCGAGACCGCGATCTATTGCGCACGAATCGGCGCATCCACCGCGATAAATCGCCGACCGGCCAAACAAATCACTCGGCGAGACCGATCGATAGTATCTGGCCGTATCGATCGAGCCAGCGAGCGACCTGGCCAGCGACATAATTCCTACAACGGCGGCACGATGCACCGCGTCGTCGCAAATTACACGCTTACATAATCCGCCGGACCGATTAATCACCCCCCGATTCCACGGCCGTGTAACCGCGCGACCGCGCGCACGTTCGCGCGCTCGCGGATTCCATAAATCAGCCGTCGCGATCCACCGTTTCGCGAATCGCCGCGATTTCACGGCGACCGCCGCTCCGACAAATCGCCCCTGGAATTGGTCCTTCCATCTCGTCGCTCCTCCCGCGTTGCGCGTCACGCGTCACGCGTCACGCTTCTCGACAACTTTCATCCTTCGTCGTAAGTTTAACCGCGTCATCCGTTTAAGGCGATCGCGTCGATTCTTTCCCTGGATCTCACCGTGACCCGCGGACGGTAGTTGCGCGCGTCCCGTTAAGCGAATTGTGCGCGATCGGTGTCGCAAAACGGTCCTTGGGTGGGGGGATAAATACGTCTTGTCAAAGCCTCGCCTCCTTATGTAATTGTCGAGTAAATAGATTGCGATTGACTGGAGACGATGACGGACGACGTCGAGCGGAGGCACTACGAGATCCTTCGTTGCGAGTTCCCTCGGGGAAAAACTGCGCGTATTCTTTTTAAGGACGAACGGTCGCTAGTGATCGGATCGATACCAAATTAATACTATCGGTACCAGCCCGGAAATTATGATACGGTATCGAATGGTATCTATAAGACGGAGGTATCAGAAATATTGATACCCGTTTGATACTTCTATGAAAGTATCGATACCTATTTGATACGTCTATGAAGGGATCGATACCCGTTCGATCCGAAAGTATTGATATCCATTTAATATACACGGCATCATGCGTTGACGGCACAAGTAAATACAAAGCATTAATACAAGTAATAACCTTTGCGCCGTTGAGCCGGTGCGGTAGCAATACAAGAAACAAGAGCTTATCAATTTGTAGCTGGACCAACAAATTTAATAAATGAATATATCGATGCAAGAAATCTAATCGTAAGTTTTTAAGTAAAAAAGAGAGATCGTTAAGCATGATACGATTAACTGGGGAATCAATACAATTTCTTCTTACCGTAATCATCTTGACATCACCTGCTTAATTAATAAAATGTAATTTGTAAAAATATGACATGTATATCGGTACATTCATCAGGTATCAAACGTGTATCGATACTTTCGTAAGGTTTCAAACGGGTAACGGTACTTTCGTGAGGTATCAACCGAGTATCGATACTTTCATGAGGTATCAAACGGGCATTGATTCGATATAAGCACTTTTGGAATTGATATCGATTCAAGTAGTATCAGTATCGAAAATTGATACCTAGTACCTAAAATTTCAATACGTATCGATACTGTTCACTGACTACTTTAGTATCGAATTGATTGAATATCATTAATAGTATCGGTATCGGTCCGATCACTAACGATCGCTATCCGCCGCATTTTTCTTATCGCGCGTCGCGCCGGAGACGGCCGGATGGAGACGAGCAAACGTGAAAATGAGAAGCGGCGCAAGAATAAGAGGAGAAGAAGAAGAAGACCACTCGCAATTAAACACGGCGTAAGTCTCGCTCCGAGGATAATGCCCCGGAATGCTGATAATTGGCTGAGCCGTCGGGGCGACCCGAGACGATGGGCGCTCCGTGCACCTGGCAGCCCAGCACTGCAAGATCATCGGCTCGCGATCCCTCGTGTCTAATTGATTCGAAGTGATTTATATTACCTGCTGCTCCTCTCCGCCTCGAACATTCTCCGACCTCCACGCCACGCTCTTTTACCTTTTCTCCGCCACGAACGCCTCGATACCGGCGCACCGCGGCCGACCCGATCGCTCGCGGGACCAACTTCAACTCGATACTTTTGTCCTCGAATTCTCTTTTCTCGTCCAAGAAGAGTTGCTAATGTTCGTGCGCCCCGCCGAAGAAGCAAGGTGCTGAAACAGTTCAAGACGATCCTCGTCTGTTTTCCACTTGTCCGAGCAGGGGACCTGGCGCGCCGGTCATTCTTGCAAAGTTGTATATACTATTTAGGGTGGCTTTTATTTACCCTTGGTAAATTTTTTTTTCAAGACTTTCTTCAGAGCGCCCTCCAGAATAGTCCCAAATAATTAAAAAAAAATCCGTGTAAAGTTTGAGCTCGATCGGATAACAGGAAAGGGTGCCCCTGGGTCTTTAAACATTTAAATTATTATTTAACAACTCGCGAAGCCGATTTTATATAATATCCTTCAAGTTATTGATTAAATAAAGAAATATGTCAAACAAAAGTTGTAGATCCGAACAAGGAGCATCTTTTATGTTCTACTACTTTTTCTCGCGCGACAAACGGTTTTCGAAAAAAGTCCGAGAAACTAAAACAAAAACTTTTTCCCTCAAATTTTGAAAGTTTAAATGCTTCTAGAACACTTTTTATTTATGAAGGCGAACAGAAAAATGGAATTTTTATTTTCGACGACTATTTTTTAATAAAAGTGTTCTAGAAGCATTTAAACTTTCAAAATTTGTGGAAATAAATTTTTTTTTCAGTTTTTCAGACTTTTTTCGTAAAGTCTTACTGTTTGTGCTAAATGTGCTAACGCAAAGGAGGTTGGGGGATTTGGTCGCGTTAGCAGATCGGCGAGGTCGCAGAGGGGAGGAAGGCGATCAAGGATCGAGGGATGGGCAGCGCGGGGAAAAGGCAAGAAACGCAACACGGGCAACGAACACAAGGAACACAAGGAACGAGCTCGAAGGCAGGAGCCAGGGCCTTTCGCTCTCGAACCTTGATATCAGATCGCTCGTATAAAACTATCGTATCGTTTAAATACGCACTGAAAGGTGAGGCGATGCATCGGAAGATACGCGGGCGGTGGCAGGCTGCTTCTCGGCCTGCGTCTTCTCGTTCCGTCCGTCTGTCCGTCCATGCGTCGATCCGCGCTGAAGATACCCGTCTGGAATCCATGGGAACCACGAAGAACCAGGCTTAACGCGTATAGCCCCTTCCCAAAGCTCGCGCCGCGACTCAACTCGACCGTCTCCTTTCTGCTCCCTTTCCATTCTCTTTCGCTACCCTCCTCGCCACGGGGTTGGGCCTCTTCCTTCCACCCATCGCATTATTTTCCCCTCAGCTTTTCCCCGCGATTTCCTTGAAGATTCCGCGGCTCGATCACGCCGCGCGCGCGTTTGATCGGCCACGCCGTGACATTAGTATTCGCGGCTGGTCCCAGTTTAAACGCTCGAAAACGATAATTGCCTGGCGGCGCGGAAACGCCTCGATCGGCTGCCCGATTCGATCGCTCGCCCGACCGCCGACAGATCCGCTCGCGATACTCCGACGACCACGACGATTCTGCGCCCCCCAGCCGAGCGGAATCGGTAATTGGAGACGCATTCCGCGTTACGATTACAAGTTAATCCGGCGACCATGGCTGCGAGATTCTATCTGTCGCGAGTCGAGCCACGCAAAGTTTGATCGCGCGAGAACCCAGCCGGTGCGCGGGTCTCGAGGAAGCCTCTCGAGACGGAACTCGAGTGGGAGAAAGAAAGAAAGAGAGAGAGAGAGAGATAGAGAGAGAGGGTGGGGGGAGCAGGAGGAGGTGGAGGACACGCGGAAATAAAAAAAAAGGAGATCGGAGAGGATTTGCAAAACCCGGATGCTCGGGCAGGTGGGAGACAATGGGTGACAGGGAGCCGTTGGACGGAGGCGGTGGTAATCTGCCGTTTTGAAAAGGGGTGGAACTCCAGCGTGCATTGTCTGCCTAATGATGGAGTGGAGACGTGACAGGTGAAACCGAATACACACGCCACCGAAACCCGACATCCTGGCACTCTTGCTCGCCAACCTCTCCCTGGCTAACATCGCTAACATCTCCGACTCCCGAGGACCTGTCGCGAGGAACGCGAGCGTCGTTGTTCCCGTAATTCACGCGCTCAAATGGTCCGTCGCTCGAGTCATCTCGAGTCGGAGAAATCCAGCGCTCTCGTCGCGTTCTCATTTCGCGACCATTAGTCGCTTCGACCTTGGCGGCTTCGCGAGCCTTGTCACTTTTACTCTTCTCTAGCCTTTGGCTCGCGGATCGTGGCTAGCCGGTTCGTTCGCGTCGATTCAGCGAGTGCTCGATCGATCTCTCCGACTGCCGCGTAATCCGATTGGCATGGTTGAAGGTGCTCGATACTTTCAGATACGAGGGAGACGGGTTTCGTGAACGCCATCACCGCGGCCGGGGTCACTTACGCGGTGACCAGGGCCTGCACCATGGGTCACCTCGTCGAATGCTCCTGCGACAAGATGACATCGAAAGGTAAGAGCTTTCCAACTGTCAACCCCTCTCTTCCGACTTGGCGAACCCTGCGAATTGCGCAGGTAATCGTATCGATAAGCTCGTGCGAACGACCGAAATGGAGAAGAGTCTGCCTACCGAGGGGGACTGGGAGTGGGGAGGGTGCGGTGACAACGTGAAATTTGGATTCAAAAAGTCGCGGGACTTCATGGACGCCCCCTATCGAAAACGCAGCGACGTCAAGACCCTGGTGAAACTTCACAACAACAACGCTGGTCGCCTGGTAGGCAATGCATTTCGTTTCATTTCTTTTCCCATTCATTTAGGTACATTTACACCTTCGAGATGCGTCCTCTCGTACCTAATAGTTAATACCTACTGGTGATTGGGAACTTTTAAACAAACTGTGGGCTAGATTACTTGGTTTGGCTTCTTCTCCTCTCAACACCCCGTTCTTCGCCTCCTCTCTCGAAAGGCACGATTTCCGAACGATTTCGCGAGCCTGTTTCTCGTTGGTGCCGCAGGCGGTGAGGGACTTCATGAGGAAGGAGTGCAAGTGCCACGGTCTGTCGGGATCGTGCACGGTTCGCACCTGCTGGCGGAAAATGCCGCCGTTCCGCGACGTGGGCAATCGGCTGAAGGAATCGTTCGACGGCGCGGCCAAAGTGATCCCGAGCAACGACGGGCACAGCTTCATCACCGAGGGGCCGACCATTAAGCCGCCCGACAGGCACGATTTGATCTACAGCGAGGACTCGCCGGACTTCTGCAAACCGAACCGGAAGACGGGCTCGCTCGGCACCCAGGGGCGTCGATGCAACTCCACCAGCCAGGGCGTCGACGGCTGCGAGCTGCTCTGCTGCGGCAGAGGCTACGACACCAGGGTCGTCAAGGAGAAAATCAACTGCGAGTGCAGGTTCCACTGGTGCTGCGAAGTCACCTGCAACACCTGCCTCGTCAAGAAGACGATAAACACTTGTCTTTAGCCGAGCCGCCGTAAGTGATTCGGTACCTATAATCTAGGGAATCATCCGTCTTCTGCTCACCACGATCCAGCGATTAGGATAGGCACATACTTGTAATATACGCGTCGCGCGATCCAAGGTAGCGCGAGTTAATCGTTAAAGGTTAAAATTAACAAAGGGCTGCGCGTAGTTGAATGGACCGCGCAGCGTGGGGACGATCGCTCGCCTGACGTCTGCCCATCGTTCCAAGCTTTCCAAGTATCTCCAGCTGTTCGTTCCAAGCGTTATCGCTTACGGTTGCCGCTTTCCCGCTTACGCTCCCGCCGGCCATTTACGATTAATCTCACCCGCTCTCCCTTTCTCCCTTTCGCTTACGTTTTCCCCGTTCCCTGTAAATAAGACTGAATCGACCAACTTTTATACATTGTGCTGCGCAAAATGCGAATAAAAACGTGTATCCTCGGGCAAATTCTCGTTCGTTACTCCCCGATACATCGGCGTGATCGCGTGAATGCTGGCCTTGCGCACGTTTCAATGCGCGCCCGACGATTCATCACCGGCCAGAGGAGAGCGGAATGCGCTCGATCCCTCCTCGGGGACTATTCGTCTTCACGATCGATCGAAGGTAAGTGAATCGTTTCGCGATTAACAGACGGACCGAGAAAAGAGCGCGGGGACCGGAAAAAGCGTTAGAACGCGACACGCGTGGTTCAAGGGACACGAGAGATCCGAGATCGTGAGAGGGTTTCACGGGAAACGGGCGAAACGCGGAGAAGTTAGGAGGTCCCGTACCTATATTAACGCGTCTTGTAGAACACAGGCTTTTAGCTGTAACACCGGCCTCGCACACGGGAGAGGTCCCACGAGCAATAAACAACCGCTGTCTACAATTCCTATAAAATAGTTTTATGGCGAGAGACTGGGAAGAAGAATTTCGCGTGACCATAAAGCCAGAAAGGGAGCTCGCGCTGTATCGCGACCCTCTCGACGCGTTTCGGTGATAGCGGAAGCCATAAAGACCACGAAGAGAAATCTTTTCCCCCCTGAAGCGTGTCCACTCGCCGGGCCACTTCCTTTATTGGATGTGAAAATTAGCGCGCTCGATTCTATCGAATACTCGGCTTCGAATGACTCGAGAATAAACGAGAGCTGGTACTTAGGTACTTGAACGTTTTAGATAGTTCTCTGTTGAAAACAGAAGTGGAACGTAGAATCCGTAGATGGAATTAAGTTTTGCTAGAAAAAGCGTGTGCAGATGGAAAGAAGCAGCGAGAGGGGTAGAGACAGGCAAGTCGAGGAGGATCGAGGATTCTTGGGCTGGAGAAAAGTCGTTCACGGGGGTTAAGTAAAAAGTTTAGGATCGCGCTTACACCCTCCAATTTAATACGTGACGCGGCAGAGAGGAGCGGCGCGGGCGAGAAGATGCCGCGCGTAAAGGTCTCTTAATAGAGAGGTCGACCTCTGGTGGATACGAAGGTGGTGAGCTACAATTAGCCCCACCAGCCTGCTGGACCGGACCGTCTGGGCTCGATTAGCTCATGGCCAGGAGATTGGTCTGCTCCGGGCCGGCTGGGTGGTCCAACCGGGGTAATTTTCGGCTGCCGTCCACGTTCCCCTTTGAGGGAAAAATGGCCCCCCGAAATTGGTCCCAGGAGTTACCGCGCACCAGAAACCCGGCCCGGACCGTAACCCGTCGGCGTCGCTCCGGGACGCGCCATCTTCGCCATCCCCCTTCTCCCCTCGGCCGAGGGAAAGGCGAGATCTTCCGGTGGTAATTCAATTTCACCCGGCAGAGCCGATCCGTACCGGTTATTACGGCCTAATGAAAACATCGCCGCCACGCAGGATGCTCGTCCATTCGGATGCGACGCTCGATTTGCCGATTTACCGATTTACAGATTTAACGATTTAACGATTTACCGATTACATACCGCAGTCGCGCCTATAGTAACTTTTCCTCTCAAAGCGTGCGCGCGCGGTACATTTAACATCCACACCTCTGTCATTTGTGCGGAGAGAAGGAAGCTGTAGTCCAAGTCGAAGCGGCGCACAGTAGGCGGGTTAGGGGTAGTTAGTGGCATTCGTGCGTAACTTTTAAACTATAAAAGATATCGCAGTGAAATTTGCACCAAAAAAATGGAAAAATCGTCCCTTTCTAATGATTTACCAGAATTCAATATATTGTAGGTTTATTTCATGTTTCTTTTTTCAAGAGTTTCAACTTAATTGTTATAAAAAAATGAAATTTGTTTATTTAATGCGCTTTAAATGATTTAAATTGCTTGTTAGGGAAACTTCGTTTCCGAGTTATAAGTAAAGGTCATATAGTACTATTAAAAATTGTGAAGAAATCTACAGTTCAGTTAAACAGATTTATTCATTTATTATTAATTTATTCAACGGACTAGGGCCCAATATATACATAAATAACGCAAAAATGTTATTAATTTCTAGAAAAAAACGGAGAGAAAATATTAAACAGGGTCGTCAGAGCATCTCTAAGAAGGAAGCAGTTTTTTCTGGTGAAAAATGCTATCATTAAAATGTGCAACTTTAATTGTTCGACTCAATTACAATTTTTATTAAATATGATTAAAGTTTTCAGTTTCAAGACTGATGGACATTTAGGAAGTACTTAATAGGTACACATTCCGCAGATTTCGATAGTAGAAAGTTGATTTTACGTCCGAATGCCCCTACTACCCTTATTCCGACCACTGTGCGTCGTCACTTTGCCTACGCAACTTACACGCGCGTTCCTCGAACCTTTCAATGGTTGACGAGGTCCGCGAAGGTTGTACGCGACAGGCCACATTTTCAATTTGCTCGTAAACTAGGAGGAAAAGCGACGCACGGGGGTTGTCCGAGGGGACGGCGCGGTGGATGGCGCGCGAGACAGCGAAACTCTCCCACGGAGAAGGATCGTTCGGCACCGTTCCTGGAACGATTAGACACGGAACAATGGGGCCCGCGGAACGCACGTGGGTCGTGACGCGCGACAAAACCGCAAAACGCGACCGTGATTAATCGTCCTGCTCGCCCTCCGAGGGAGAGTCGAGGGCCGCGCGCTGGCAACGCGTCCTGCGCTTTCTTCCACTCGGCTTCTCCTTTTTTTTTCCTGCCCCGGTGTATATACGTTTCGTTCTGTTCGAGACCTCGTTGTCGGCGGTTCCGCGAGTCCCTTCGTTGCCGTGTGACCCGCGGCAGGAGGCAATCACGAGATAAGAGCCACGCGCTCCGAGAGCGCTTTCCACCGGGACCAGCGACACGCTCGTAATCGGCGAAAGAACAGCTCGAACGAATCGAGCGCTCGAGGAGAGAGGGGACGGGGAAAAGAGGGTGGAAGCAGGTCCGTCCTGGTGTAGGTATGCGTTAGACGCGGTGCAAGTTGGGAGTTGCAAGTGTACGGGGGCAAGACACGGAGGCGCCGGAGGTGGTCGGCCGTCCGAGCCGACCACGCTGCTCCGACGCCAATATTAATTAAACGATCCCATAAGCGCCTAACAAACTGACTGTACGTTAGGCGGTTTATTGGGGTCCCCGAGCAGGACGTTAAAATGTTCCAATCTTAATTAGGTAGGTGTTTACAGGAGGATAATTCGAGTGGCCTTAAGCCGGCGCACTGTTCACTGTTTCTGCAGGACGCGGGCCACCGGCCACGAACGCATCCTCCGACCGCCTCCCCTCTTACTCTTCGCCCGAGATACTTCTCGAAAGGATATTCCCCCGATGTACCCTCTTTCTCGTCGTCGTCGTCGTCGCGACGTTGCCTCGTCCGCGCCCTTTTTCTTCGTCCAGCTCAAAGGACGAAGGACCGCGCCGCACGGTAGGTGGAGGAGGTCGTTGAAATCTTTACGGTTCTTCCAGCTTCTTGGAATTTCTTCTGCCTTCCACCACCACCACCACCACCACCCCCCTCCGCCCGTTTCGCCGGCATACTGGTCTTGCGTAATTAGCCGCGCGCGTTCTTTTTTCTCGAAAAGCGGAGACCGAGTGGGGCGGGACGAGCAATTTTCGCTCGGAATGCGCTCCGGATAAACTTTCGTCGACCCTCGGAGCAGGGACGATAATCGAAGATATGTCGTAGTCCAGTGAAATTAGGATCTGTCTTCGGAATAAATCCCACCAAGCTAAATTTTGGTGTGGGCCTTTATTTGGTCGTTTTAAACAATACGTCAAAAGTCCCCATCGATCCGACCGCCGCTAAATATTTTACAGAGGGTTGAAAAAATAACTGTTTTTCGCGAATATCTCGTTATCTAGCAGTTTTGCGACAAAAATAGTTATTATACAATTTATGGCCTAGGTAATTCTCTACAAAAAAGGTAGTATGAGTTTTTTCGTAGGAGTAATGAGAACGTCAGCATCAATGGATGTAGCACGTGTAAAGCAAATAGAAAGAACAAGTGTAGGTTTACTGCTATGCTGTCTCAAAAATTGGAAGCTGCCAAAATCAACGTGAAACACGCTCAAGACGACGCTGCCGTTCACATTACTCCTACGGAAAAAAACTCATAGTACCTTTTCAAATGTATGGGGGTTGAAACTTGGTAACCCGACATACATGAAAATGGTTACTCCTACGAAAAAACCCATACGACCTTTTTTGTAGAGAATTTCCTAGGCTATAAATTGTATAATAACTATTTTTGTCGCAAAACTGCTAGATAACGAGATATTCGCGAGAAACAGTTGTTTTTTCAACCCTCTGTGAAATTTTCAGCGGCGGTCGGATCGATGGGGACTTTTGACATATTGTTTAAAACGATCAAATAAAGGCCCACGCCAAAATTTAGCTCGGTGGGAATTATTCCGTAGATTGTGCAGACTTCCGTCTAATTTCACTGGACTATAGGAGCGGTTAGCGTTTCCTCGCGACGCGATCTTCCGCGTTCCTCCCACGAATGTGGTGATCGCTCCAATCCTGAAACGAGGCCGGGAAATCGTCTATCTACGATCTGCACGGTCTCCGCGCCGCGGGCATTCGCCGTCATCGGATCCTTATCGTGCGCGTATAATTCGATCGGGGAAGGTTTCGGCGTAGACCGGGAGGCGGGCGGGGAATTACCGTCGCAAAGAGGTCGTAATTTGCCCGTGGCTCGCCGCGAGCCCGGGCGAGCTGAACACAGTCGAACCGAGGCGTGTCGTAATTATCCGCCGCATAATATCGCTGAGTTTATTCCGCGGCTTTTTTCTCTCATTCTTCAGCAGCGTGGAATTTCGTTTTATCGGCGCGGCACTCTCGCGGGGAACGCGTCGCCGCGCCGGCAGGTAAGCACCGATTCCAAACGAGTGGAACTCGCTCGGCGCGCAGAGCGAACGCCGCGCCTCGTTTCTGATTTATCGCGAGCGCTCGCGATCCACGCGCGATCCTATCTCCTCCCGCTTTACGTTTTTTCCTATCTGCAAACCTTGTCTCGGGGAACTTTATCGAGCCTCGCGAATCGGTCGCTGTGTCAGTGAACCCTGCGCTGTTAAATTGCGCGGGTTAACCCTTGCAGAGCCGCGCGTACTCTTCGCGGGAAAACGCCCTCCCGCTCTTCGCATCGCAAACGGACCGGGAGCAGAATCAGCTAGTCGTGTACGACATCGGCGGAGATTCAGCGACTCCGGCGGAAATCGCAGACGGTTCGCAGTCGGTGGAGAAGGAGACTGGAGGAGGAGGAGGTGGAGGACGAGGAGGAGGAGGAGCGGAACGAGGCGGTTGCTCTCGGCGGAGGCAGCAGGACGATAAATATCTCTGTGCGGTCGCGTAGCGAGCACACGACATTGTGGGCAATGGTCGTAAAGCGACGTGTTGGCGAGCCCTCACGGGCCGCGGTTCCCTCCGCCCTGCACACGCTCCGCTCTGTTCCCGATGCCAGATTATACGCGCTGGACCGTGGCACCGACAACTTCATCCGCGGGGCGCCTCTGATTTATCCTTATTAATAAAACTTTAAAGTGCTGTTAACATGTGCCGGAGGGTGGCGGTGACGGCGAACGCGCCGGAGAGGCTGAGAGAGACCGAGGGAGAGGGGCGCGAAGGGTGGGACACGACCGGCCCGAAACAGACAGAGACCAGCCACGACTGGGCAAGTATTGCGCTTTCCTCGCTCTTCGCTGGCGGCCCGGACACCCAGCCAAAAATCCACCTCCGCCGTTACTTCCGCTCTCGATTCTCAGTGTTCGCGGATTCTAAAACACTTGAAACAGCAGATTGAACACTTTTTGACCGACTGTAGTAAAAGTTCGTGGAAAGTTGGAGAGTTGATTTGTTAGTGGAAGCCAGCTCGGCGGAAATGTGAAAATTTCGCAGGAGTCGGGGAAATAATCGAAGCGTGTCAGAATTTAAGACAAAGGGTGAGAGGGAAGCGGAAGATGGCGAAGGCTAAGGTATCGCGTGGTCGAAAGTTTCTCCGGCGAGTTGGAGCACGCATCGCCGCGCAGCAGGGTGCTCCGAACCGCGCCACGGCTGGGGGGGCCAGGGATGTGGGGGTCCCGAGGATTCGAGCAGCGCCTCGACGAGATATCAGGCATTATTAAAAGTACATAAACACCGCGAGGTAAAACGCGAATTATGGCCGGGGTCGGCTGTGAATTAAGACGAGGCGACGACGGAGCGATGAGAGCACGAGATAAAGAGAGCCATCGCGGACTTACGTCTCACTGCTTCTGACCCTCTAGGCCCTCCGCCTCTTCGTTCCTTTTGTTATTTGTCTACTTACGTGATAATCGCTTGTACCTATGAAGGGGACTGGGTATAAAAGTTAACCGCGTCGGGGATGGGGATGGAAAGGGGAGAAGGAAATGACGGCACTGGTAAGCGAGGAGAAATGTGCCTATACAACGTTGCGTGTATTCTAAGAGATTGGTATTAATAATTAGAGAAAGAAATCTATCATCTGGAGAATGATAGATTCTTCTCTTTCTTTTTTAAACGATTTTAGCCAGCTTCGATTCTCTGTTTGTTTGCAATGCTTGCATCTATGGTTCAAATCTGGCAACTCAAATTTAACCCACTTCCATCAATCCAATTGTCTTAACACCTTGCAGGTCCCACGATTTTATTTGAAGTGAATTTTTTAACACCATGAAAATTGTAATACAAGAAAAGAATTATTTTTTAGTTTTCAATGCATTTTAGTTTAGTTTGCAGTGGATATTAAATAAAATCGTTTAACTTAAATTTTTTTTTATAATTTATAAGATGTATTTTATGGGTTTTAGGGGAAATCACTCTTAGAATAAGCGATGTTGTGTTGCTCTGAAAACAAAGTATTCATTTTCATTATTTTAATGCTCTATTTTGCCAAGTACAGTAACGCTTACCTGAAAACAAAGAAACGACAATTAAAGTTTATTCTTCAATTTGTCAATCCCTTTTTACAAATTTATACTAATTTGATTTTCACTCTTTTACGCTCGCTCTCTTTATATCCCACGTGTTTTTCTTCACTCCCCAAACTTCTCTCCCCCGTAAGTCGGTCTCTACTTACTTGGGGGCGCGGCAGAATTCGAACTAAAGAAGTATATTTCCTTTACATATTTTTTTCCCTCTCAGCCCAACTCTTTTCTCCGTTTGGAATCGGATCGCGTGGTTCGCAGGACTTGTCGATCAGCTGGTCGAAGATGGGGACGCGGAAGAACGCGATAACGAGATTTTCGATCGAAGGGGTTCGAGGGATGCCAGGCAAGCTCTAATGAAGCCGTTTTCGTGGACCCACCGTTGTCCCGTGGGTGGGAGCGTGAATCGTTCCTTTATCGCGGACGCTCGATCTGAGATCGACGTTCAGCTCCGCTCGATCGGCTATCGATCCTCGATGGAACTTGAACGTAATTCACGATCTCCCGTCGTCTAGGGACCTCCTCGAACGTTCAGCCCCGTTCCATTGCCGATTCCCTGCCGCGCCTACGATCCCGATCCCGATCCCGATCCCGATTTCGTTTCTCCTCCCCCTTTCCCTCCTTCTCCTCTATTCGATCGGAACGGAGTCGACTGAAACGGGGGGACACTTTGGCGAGGAACGGAGTGCGTAGTCCCCTGCAATGTTTTCCGGGACCGAGACGCGTGCGAGGGCAAAGGGTTCCTCCCCGTGACTCGTTAATCGCGCAACATTTTTGTCGTTCCGAGAGTCGAGAACACCGCTCGGTTATGAAAATCCACGGAGAACGAAGCGGCGCGGCGCGGCACATGTCTCGTGCTTGTCCCCCTTGCCAAAAGGCTCATGTCGCGCGTCCACCCACGATCAGGAGGATATGGATGCGAGCAGTTAGCTGGCGGGACGCGACGGCCCGCGACGCGGTTGAATCATCGCGGCCCTCGCGATAACGCGACTCGTGTTCCCGTTCTGCTGCCTTTTACGAGATTAAATTACTCCCTCCGGTCGCCGCAACTGATTCACGATCTCTCTATTCCCCGTTGACGAATGGCTGGCGTTCAGCGGCTACTTAAACACACGCACCCGTACGTTAGTCGATGAAATTGATCGGCCACTCTGCCTGATAAGGTAAGTTCAGGTAATAAGGCCCACCTATGTTTCTATAATTTTTTTTAAAAAAACTTGTGCATATTTTTGAAAACTTTTTTTTTATAGAAATCTATGGACATTAAACTATACACTGTAATAGTTGTAACAATATATGAACACAACAAATACGGAAATTAATAGGATTTTAAAAACCTTATAAACGGGCTTTATTTCCTGCAGTGCAGGTAATAAGGACCACGTATTTAGTATGTACAATTCGGGCAAACAAAGACAGCTTCGACCTTAGGTGTGAGCCCAACGCATTCCTCCTGTATCCAGGTGAGACAGATGACACACTGTAGCATATCTGTCTTGAATGCAGTTTTGCATAATTTGCAAAACCAATTGTCTGCACAGTTGCCGTCCACGTTTTCGCTGGAGGTGGATGGCATGGGCTCTTGTTCACACAATCTTGTCTTTTTTCTTCTGGTTGAAGTGACAAGTGCTTGGGAGCTCTTCTCAATATCGTTCCTGCTTTGGAAGGGGTCTCTGGTTACTTCCTGAGCCTTAAAGCCCACTTAAAATATTGGTGGGCCTTATTATCTGTTTTGTCTCTTCCTCATTGCCGAGGTTATATGTTAAGCGTGCACTTTACAAAATCGTCAATTTTCTAGGAATATGTTGCCAACATATGTTACTTACACATACCTATAGTTGCACAGTAATTGGATAACGAGTACTCCCAATACAAAGCCAATAAACCGACGTAATTCTTATAATCGTAGCAAGTTGCCGGCGAAACATTTCTTGAATTTACAGCCGACAAATGTTATATTAATCGCGTGGGGGTGCTTCGAGCGACATTTCGTATCTAGTAAAAGCAATAGATCGCATTAACAAGATCGTGGATTGACCTACCAAGGATAAATTACAGGTGGGCCTTATTACCCGGACTTACCTTATTTCAATTGGAACTTCAGTTCATATTAGCAAAGCTAAGTTTCATATCGCAAAGCTGGATGGAATATAGGGTGTCAATAATCTAGCTAAGTACTCTGTCTAAGTAATTATTTTATTTCGCTGTCAGTGTTTGTTAGTTTCTCGTACAGTTGCAGAGAATTGGTACATCATTAGATTAGCAGCAAAGTCCATCGACCACGGGGGTTGTTTGCCGTCGGTAGTTGCGAGGGGGCTTCCGATCCATCGGGAAACGTAAATAACTGTCGGATAGGAGAGGAGGCATCGCGCAGGTGCATCTCCTTGGGTTCTCTATCTTCGGACACTAGAGAACGTTTATTACACGACGACCGGTGGAAACAGCCCCACCTCTGGACGCGTCGGTCCCATCTCATAAACGGCCCCGTTTTACGATCCCCAACGGTGGTTTTCGCTGCACTTTTTGCCGCTTGCCGGAGAGCTTACCTCCCGGTAAAGGGGACTCCCGCTCTCTCGCTCTCTCGCTCCCTCGGCGGAACACCTACCGCGATAATTACGTGACATTTTGTTTTGCGACCGCAGGGGATTTTTTCCTCGCCTCCGTTCCGACCTCGCGCGTCGCCCCGAAACGCCAGACTCCTCTTCTCCTTTCGCTCCTCGAACGTCCGGCGTGGCGCGGCGCGGCGCACGGCCTGCCCGTCTCGCCCGTTTTAATTTCGTCTATTACCTTTAAATTATCCCGGCCGCCGACCACGAGTAGCCTAATTTTTATCGTCGTCGGACGGGAAAAAAACTTTATCGCGCCGAGCTCGCGCTACTGCGATACCTCTGTCTGGTATCCTCGTGGCGGAGGAAAGCCGGGTCAGTCGGTGCAGAGGCGCGACGGGGAAAGGAGCTAGAAAGCCGACGGCACGGCTCCATCGATTAAACCTCGCATTATCCTGGTCGATTCGTAATTATTGGGAATCGAGTCAATAATGAGTCCTTGGGTGCGTGGCGCGAGCCATCGATAAAATATCAATTTCGGTAATGGACGGTGGTTCCAGGCAGAATTTCGAGTAACTGCGTCTCGGGACAGGCTGAGGTGGCGCGGGCGAGGAGGCGCGAGGAGGAGAGAGGAGAAAGCGATTTTGACGCCTCTCTTTCGCGGCGGCCTTGCGGCATAATTACGAGGCTCGCGGAACACGGCGCGGCACGGCGGTGGGTCCAGTGAGGCCCTTCTCCTTCTCCTTCTTGCACCGAGTCGCCCTCGTATCCTCGATCTTCGTCCTGAGTCGTTTCACCCTCCTCCACCCTTCGACCGAGCGTCCTCCCCTCGCGGGAAGCATCGGAGAGGAGAGGAAGCGCGATTCCTGGTTCGCGATGGATCGGGCGGAATCGGGTGGTTCTCCGGAGTGAGAACAAAGAGGCACGCGGGTACCTCCCGAGTCACCGATCCGAGCGGTGTATGCTAATTTACCAGGAATCCTTGTGCTTCTTCTTCGTCTTGTTCTTGTGGTGGTGCTGCCGCCTCTCCTTCTTGTTCGTCCACGGCCCGACAGAAGAATGAGTCGAGTCCTCGGATGACCAGGTGGTCCTCTCTTTGCGCGTACACACCCGAGTGCTCTCGACTTTTTCCCTCGCTTCGCCTTCGCTGCCGATGATCTCGACGTCGAATCAAATCCGCCGCGATCCGCTGGAGACCGTGGAATCTCGCTTTATCTCGATAATCTCCAGTCTACTTCCCAGAACCACCTCCTCCTTCCATGCCCCGCGATTTCCCTCTTCGAGTATCGTCGCGTGACATTTGCGTCCACCGCGTTCCACATTTCCGCCTTACCATACCTTTTCCCGCCGCGTTCTCCGCGCCCGCTCGAATCGCTCGCGGCGAATCGACGGTAAAAAAACGCGTATCGAGGAATCGGGATCGGGTCTCGGGCCACCGCGACCGGAGGCGGAGACCGACCTTTCGTTTTGACGCCTGAGCGGATTCTGCTCGGCTGCTCGCAAGATATTTCCAATATCGTAAAACCATTAATTACCAGGTGGACCCGGTGTCGGTGTATCTGCTCGCTCTGCCTCCGAACGAACCTTCTCCTCGATCTCTTCCTCCCCCTCCTGGCCCTCCTCCATCGCCTCGACTACTTAGGTGGCCGTCGCTGGCCAGGATGATGTATTTCGGCGTTTTTGCTCGACATTAATAATAACGTCGCTCGGTCTCGGGGCCTCCAGTCACTTCTCTGGTGAAAGGACCTCTTTCCTCCTCGGTTCATTACTGGTCCTCGATTTCCGTTACCTAGCGCCTCGATCTCCCTCGCGGCCGCTCGTCGCTTCGCCGATTAATCGCGTACCCGACTCCGGAGAGCCTTGGGCGCTCTTCCGCCGAGAGGTGATCGAACCGTTCTTTCTTTGGTGTGTGTTTGGAAAATTGGAAGAACTGCCGATACCGATGCCAGGGAGGACAGCAAGAACGCAGGGGGGGGATCTACCTGGTCATAGAGGAGACGTCGCGCCGGGGGTGGAAAAGACACCGAAACATCGCGAGAATTCCTCCTCGGTGCCGTCGAACTTGGTCTCCGCGCAGCCAGAGGATCGCAGGGAAGGGAAAGGGGGCGAGAGATAAAGCTAGATAGGATAGGAATCTGGTTGTCGATGAACGCCTCGGAACACGGTGTACGGAGAATCGCGATCTCGTGCTTTCGTTCCCACAGTCGACGGGGACGTGGATTCCAAAGGAGATTCCCTTTGCTCGTTCCGCGGAAGACAACCAAACGTGGCGGTAAGAGGCAGAAGGGGTGAAGGGGCGAGGAGGGCTCGGGGGGCAGAGGAGAAGTGCGCGCGAGCGAGCGAGCGAGCGAGCAAGCGAGAGAGCGTGGACGCGCGCGAATTCGGCTACCAGCAGCAGGAGAGGAGAGGGGGAGGACCGGCGGAGCCCCTATAACATGCCAAAACACCGATAATTCGACCGTGTGGTCTCGAACGTCAGCCGATATTCTTTCCCACGGATGGCCCTCGGAAAGGACGACGAGATCCAGGACCCGCCAAAAGGGATTCTTGCCATTCCGGCAGGGTATGCCCTGGCAAATACGTCCACGATCCACCTTCCTCCCAATCGCAAAAACGATAAATTAGTTGATTTACTCGCCCGTTTTTTATCACAAATAATTCCTGCCGAGGACGAGGCCTCACCAAAGTGGAAGATTAGCGCAACAGGAAGCACACCGGCTCTGCTTCTCCTCCGCCTCCTCCCCCTCCGCAGTGCCTTTTTCTTCGTCATCATCCTTCCCTCCGCCTTCCCGTTTCTACACCGTCACCGTAATCATTTACTTTAACCCCTTTCTGTCCCGTCCTCCTTTCACCTGCCCTTTCGAGTTCACGCAACCCGAAATCTTCGGCATTGGCTCTCGTTTTTTTTTCACAGAACAGTCATATCACATCACAACCCACGCTATACCAGTCCTTCACCGTTCTCACATTAGGGTAAAGTAGCCGAAGTAGACCTCTCCTAATATCAGAGCCCAGCTTATCTCCGCTACAGAACTCTTCAATGTCATAGCGATGCTATTTCTTTACTAACTAACCGTATATTTGTTGTTTCGTTCGCACAGTGGCGTTGTAATTAATTAAGCGCGTTCAGCGAGCACATATTTCTGAAATACGTTGCAGTATGATTTTGAAGTGATTCGATTCAATTATAAATACCTCGAAAGTGGTAAGTGTATAATGATTTTCACAAATACTGTTGTATAGCGCTTGCAATGGACTTTAAAATTTGCTATTTAGTTGTATAGCATTAAATGACGAAGACTTAACTTCGAAGCTACTTAATAGTTATCACGTTATTGTTTCCGAATATAAGACCCGTCAAACTGATGAGAGTGAGGAAGCATTTCTTTTGAATAATGAAAATTATGACACAGAATGCTTGTGTTGCACAGGTCTTTATTCTTCAGATGAGACCTGTGAACAATGGGTTGTTATAACATGTAAGTACAATTTGTAGATTACGTGATCTCTTGTGAGCTTAAGGCAGCCAGCCTGGTCACTGTAGCATGGAAAAAGTGAACGGCAGTAGGCGGAACGAAAGCAACGAAACTTGAAGGGTTAGCGGTTAGGAGAAGACGGGAGAGACGATAAAATCGGGGCAGAAAGGCGGGCGAAACGGCACGCGGCGCGTCGTGGCCGATCACACGCGCGTGGCATCCCTGATGGCCTGATGGGATCCTGTTCACGGAGTGACGCGAGTCCCTGTCTTTCGGCGGCCCTCGATTGTCAACCACGTCCACTGAATTTCGTATTCGTCGGGCATAATGAAGGTCTGTGAAGTTGCCACTTCCAAATGCGAATTTTTGGAAAAAAATCAGTGGCATTCGTTTGTCCGCCCTTCAAGGAAAAAGTTATGATCAAATTAAGAAAATTCGTCATCGGCACACTTACGAACTATGAATATTTTCCACTTTATTTTAGGTGGAATATGATTGTCTACGTTTCTCCACCCAAAGTATTCCTTTGCCCACCCTCCGGCCTCGGATTATTAATAAGTAGCTTAATCTACCAAGTGTTGCGCGGATGAAACTTGGATTATTGCAACGCGGCAATAATATCGTAATCAATCGGGGAGCAGGCGATAGCACAGACAAGATCAGTCAGCTGCGTACGGAGCCTCTTCACGTTCCGGTAGTAAATGGTTAGACTTTTCTTCCACAATTGCCGGATTAAACGTATTCCCGATCTTGACAGTCTCCTCCTTCCTTTCCCCTTAACGACCTACTCTGTCAACGGAACAGGCACAGTAGCGTACGATGTCGAAGTCGCGGTCCCGAAGCTTTCGTTTCTCCCATACAATTGGTCCCACTGCGACGGGGAGCAGCGCGCAACCATCGGCCTGGAGGGATAAAGGGTTTCGTCGGTTTTCATGACACGCACGCCCGTCTGTGCTGAGATTTCTGTCCAGCGGAGAGAAATTGGCACGCGCTGGATCCAAAGGTCGAGAGAACCGAGTCGTAGAGATGCTCGGAGAACCGCGAGCCTCGTCATCCGAGGGACAAACTACGCTTCGGTGTTTCCCCAGGATCCGTGAAACATTCCGGGGCGTGGAACGAGCCGCACGCGTGATGGTATGCGTAATAATAGTAAAACTGAATGAACCCACTCTGGTCCTCCGTCTCCGGTATACACAGTGCCCCATTAAAAACCGATCCACGAGTTCATCGGTATTAAATTATGGAGGGTCTCGGAAAAATGTGTGTAATGTCTTATAATGAATACTAAAGATTTACTGTGTATATAACAACACACAAAAGCTAACACAGAGAGCTAACCTTGCTATCCTAAGGAATACATGTATACCCATGGACATCAGGATACACCTCCCTCGGAAACAGTCAAGTTTCGTCTGAGAAACTCGTCGATATCACTAAGAATTTGTAAGTGATTCGCGTAGATTGATCGAAATAGGACACCCTGTATCTCGATGGTTCTCGAGTCCTACGGACCCGTCCTGTCTACGTTCGAGAGGAACCAGGTGACGAGGAGCGTGGGGGCAGCGGAGTAGCGGGTAAAAAGCCGAGCTCCTGAGGGAGGCGGTCGCGTTGCCGGTGCTCGAGTGACCATGATGGAGACGAGGGGGTGGTCGGTGGAGAGATCAAACGCGCCGCCGTGAGAAGTGGCCCGGCTGCTCGAGATTCTTGTCTGCCGGGACGCGCTGGGAGCTCCTCGCGCAGCAAGAATTTGTTTTAGTAACGCGGTCAACCTACCCTTCCTGGTGCCACCTAACTCCATCGAGAGCGAGAGCGCGCCCGCGAGAGTGAATCGATCGAACCCCCACGTCCGGTTTTGCGCGTTCTTAGCGCTCGGACAGCTGGAGGCTTGATCGATCGTGGAAGGAAGCGCGCGGCGGATCGCGGTCGATCGTCACGCGGCCACTTGTAATGGCCCGTTCGATCTTGCCGAGGGGAGTACCGATCGTTAGGAGGGAAGGAACGAGGACGAGAGCTGCGGGGACTGGGTGCAGTGCAGCAGAAAGGGTAGGGAAAGGGAGGCGGGGGAGCGGGAGTGTCGGAACCATTAGCGCGGATGCCTGTTCGTATGCGGTCAGAATCCTTTTATCCCGTACAGAGATTCCTGCGGGATTCCTTCGTTCGTTATCATCGCGTGCACCGCGCGGCCAAGGAGAAATGAAACAAGGTAGAAACGTAGGAGGAAGGAACGCGATGGGAACTGGCCGCGGGGGAGCGACGAGAATGGTAGAGGGTTGGCGGGCGGAGGAGGGGGTTCAGGGGCTGAGGGACAGAGGGCAAGAGAGAGAGAGAGAGAGAGAGAGAAGAGAGTCGAACCAGTCTTCTTCGGGGCACGGGCCTCCCACGATATTCGCCTGGCCAGGAGTTATGAAGTCGTCCAGCTGTGGAGAACCAGTTGGCTGTATTTCGCGGGGGGACAGGTCCCCGCGCGGCAATGGTGCGCGTCGTGCCGCGTCCAGACGTCCACGGACGTCCAACAGTCCGGTGACGTCGCGCCGCGCGTCTCACCGATCGCCTCCGGGTGATGCGGGGAAAGAAACATTGCCGGGCATTGCCACTTTAACTCAAATACGTCTTTATTTTCTCTTCTTATATGTCCATCTTTATAAATTACAAGAAACAATCGAAGACGTCTTACAGTCCGTACAAAATAACGCAATCACCGTTTTCTCGGTCGAGAAGGAGGCCGAGCATCTTACACTGGGCTAATGGTTCTCCTCTCTAAGCCTACCTACGCGATACCCGCGAATCGTGAGTGAGTAGAGGAGGGTGTGGGAGACGCGTACAAAAATAATTTAGCCGCCCCGCGGGGAGCGACGGCCATTCGTCTCGGGAGCGTCGATTATTTACAACGAAGACTCTTAACGAGATGCTAAAAAATATACATATACATATATTTATACATTTGCGTGTTTGTTTAATATAGTTATAATCTATGCGTATATACAAGTACGCGATCCGAGGGGGACCGGAATAAATAAGGGGTCTAATGTACCAAGCGCACGCGGAACGGGTGCGCGAGGCGAGTCCGAGCTTCGGTATGTATTTCGAGAGCGAGCAAAGGGGAGCCGTTTAAGTATGTATGTATGCATGTATGTATGTACAGAGAAACGACGAGCGGCGAAACCGACACCGACCCCGAGCATTCGTCGTCTTTACTTATCTAAAATATAATACGATTCTAAGCCATTACGATTATCAATCGCTAGCGACGCTTCTCACCGTCTCAGTCTTTGTATGTAGTACGCGTCCGTGGTACGTCGTAATAAACACGTACATGGTACCGATCGTGTTTTCATAATACTGGGAGAGGAGGAGCACCCCGAGCGCTCGAACGGGAGTCTCCGCCACGGGTGTCGCGACACTCGGTCAGCAGGATCGCAGAGCTTCGCGGTAGGATCACCTGGACCACCTTGTCTGGGGCAGAGTCTGGGAGGCAACGAGAGACTACGGGAACGTCCTTCGCCAGGAAGGAGAGGTAATCTCTTCGGGACAAGGGAGCAATGAGGGAGAGGTGAGAGGAGTAGGATAGAAGTGGCGTCCTAGAGGCACGTGTGTATCGTCTTTGTGATTCTACAGAGCTGACACTTGACCTCGCAACACCAGTGGAAGGTGCACGCGCATCTCTCCACGACCGTTACATCCTGCGTCCTGTGGCCTCTGCCGCAGCACATCAGGTCGCAGCCGTCCACTCCGATGCTGGTGTCGTTGCACTGCCTGCCGTGGGTGCCGAGGATACCCAGCTTGGGGTTCTTCTCGCAGAATGGTGGCGAGGGCTCCAAGTAGACCAGGTCCTTCGGCCCGGGCGGCTTGTGCTCCGGGTTGTAGGGTTTCAGCTGGAAATTGTACCGGTGTCGACGACCCAGCCCCTCCCGATGCCCGTGCACCGAGTTGCTCGCAGAATTGCTGACGATCGCGTTTCCGTTCCCTCGAACTCGGTCCGAGTTGCTCACCATCACCCTCGAGGCGCCGTCGAAACGGTCCTTCAGGTTGTCGCCGACCACGCGGAACGTGGGCAGCTTCATCCAGCAGGTCTTCACGGTGCAGGAGCCGGACATGCCGTGGCACTTGCAATCCTGCCTCATTTCCGATGACACGTGCTGCAACAAACCGACCATCGAGCTCGCCTCGTTTGTCCACCGGGGGGAGAGAGAGAGAGAGAGATATGTTGGTTAATGGCGAGGAGACTTACCGCTCTGCCTGCCTCATTATTGTGCAGGTTCATCTTCTCGCGCAGGTTCCGTCCGCGCTCGCCAGTATCGACGAACTCGCGGGAGAACTTGAAGCCGTAGCCTATGTTGTCCGAACAGCCACCCCATTCCCAGTCGTGCGTCGCGGATGGTGCTCGGGATTGGTGGGTATAGTCGCAGGAGCACGACTGGATGCTGCCCTCGCTGCAGGCTCGTGCGATGCTATGAGTCACGGCCGCGCTCGTGATGGCGTAGATGAAGGCGGTCTCTCGGCATCCTGCAACCAAACTGCACCGTCAACCTCTCACTTGTCTTCTTCTCGCCTTCCCGCCCAACAGCACAATCGAATTGAAAGGGAGCCGAAACAGTTATCCCGTCTACTTAGTAGTCTAGTTCAACCTAATTGTAAATCGAAGGAGCGCGCAGCTCCCAATCGAGCGGACAAAACTTTTACGGTGCCTGGTAACGTGGGAGGCGAGCGAGCGGTACCGTCAGGCAACGTCTCAATCCTTCGTGGACTACCTGCGAGATCTCTCGTCCGCGCAGGTGTGCAAGGAACCCACGGCAGCGTGCAACGGACGAGGACGCCCTCGAACCAGCCAAGAAGAAGCAGGCACTTGGAAGGAGAGGGAGAACACGACCTTAACCCTGAGTGGGCTGACCCGAGAGGCACCTCGACCTTATCTGCATAAGGCGCAGGTGCTCGCCGGCACCTTTGCGATGTATCGCGAGCCACCAAAGCGGAGGGACCGTTTCGCAACTTGCCACCTTTATCGTCTCGCAGATAACGCGACGTTATCTCGTCGGTGGGGAAATTCTTTACCGCGCCGATCGCTGAGGACACAATTCACTGACGCGACGCTCGTTCATCGGAACAATGAAGTCTGCGGGGTCGCAGCAAGGCCGACGAGAGCACCCAGTGCATGCCTAAAAGGCGGCCACGTCTGCCTGGAAATGAGACGCGAAGCGGCTCGGTAGCCGAGGGGAAGAGACCGGAGCGGTGGAGATAATCGAGCGCGTCAAATTTTCAGGCGAGATTCGAGATTCGTCACGAGTGTTTTCCGCGCGGGGGCTCCGTGCTCTTTACTCCGTGCGCGTTAACGCGCACCCTCTGCGAGCCAGACAGGGAGCCTTCACGGAGCAACGGCGGAAGAAAGGTGGAAGGAAAGAGCGAAAGCACCGATTTTCCCTAATCCCTGTCCAAGGTGAAGACCAGGGGCTAAAAGCGGTCGACGGAAGCGACGAGTCCTTTCCAGGCGGTGTCTAGGTAACTGCCAGGAGCGCTAGGGAACAGAGGGAGACTCGCATCTCGACGAAACGGAGGCAAAAGATTTACGCCGTTCCACCCTGTTACCCGCAGGGATCCTTGACCTGTCTCCGCGAAATTTCATCGGTTCCAGATATTATTCGTCATCATCTCGGGACTAGCATGTCCAAGGGGATTACACGGACGGTGGGAGTTCTTCCCGGGAAGAGACAGCCATGAGCAGCCGGCCAAATAGTCGATGAAATCATCCCGAATACTCGGAACGCAACTTTGAAGCGCGCCGGACCGCGTGATCCTTTTCGCCGAAGATTTTACGATCGTCAAACAGCCGGACGGCCGAGATAAGAGAGTCGGCTCTCCGAGCGAAAAATCGTTATCGAGGCGGGCGGAGAAATTCTCAGGGAGAAAAGCGCGGCTCGATAATCCCGAGAGGCGTTGTTTGTTCTCGCGAACGAGCCAGACCCGCTACCACATCTCCAACGCGTCCTCTCCGTCCTCTCGACTTTCCGCGCGCACGCGATAAACGGTTTGACGTTCGCTTTATCGGCCGGTGCAAACAGGACGAGCGAGGCGAAGGCCCGGCTCGTTGCCGTAGAGCAAATGTTTTTGAAGACAGTCCTTTTCTTTTTAAACATTAAAAAGTCATTGTTGTATTAGTTTGCACTAAGTAGTTTTGTACCGCGTTACTTAGTTTGATTCTGACTACGTAAAGAAAATGACGCGACGCTGGTAACTCTAAATAGTAATATTTTGAGAAATGGGACGAAGTGGAAAGGGATTCTTGCACGATCGTATAGAGGAAGGTGCGTTGAAAAGATTTCATGTTCTTAAGATACGGGACTCGTAGGGACTTGAAAGATATTCGTGACTCTATTCTGAATTACTTTTTAATAGATTATTTACAGTAATTACTAATAGAATATGTTTAGCGCAAAAGATTGGCCTTTAATTTAAACAAAACGATATTTGCCTGCATTACTTTATTTTCTTATTTTTCCTTATAACTTGGAAACGAAAAGTTTCCCGAAAAGTACCAAATGAACAGTTTTCATTGAGGGGTTGAAACGGTTCCGAGAATAACTGTTTCAAACTGTTATATATCGGTTCTGACTGAAACAGTTATGAAGAACCGATATTCTGAATAACTGTTATAAGGAACCAAAATTTCTGGCTATATCGATTTCGGTTACGGTCCTGCAGAACCGATATTATATCGATTCCATAACGGTTATATATCGGTTTTATAACAGTAATGTATCCTATCTGTTACGCATCGGGTATGCGTAGCACGTTCCAAAATATTTACGATCAATGTCACATTTTTTTAATGGAAACTCGATTTGTTTATAAGTCTTTTTTTTTTATTTTAATTTTTTTATCATAATTAAGTTAAAAAAATTGAAAAAAAAACAAATGGCGCTAAATAAGTAAATCCGGCCCACTGTGCGGGGTCGCGAGAATAAAGAAAAGGGGATGAACGCACGAAGCTCGCGGTAGCTGGATGTAGCTCGAGGAGGTGGACTTTGTGGGCGAGCGCTCGGCAAAGTGGAACGCGTTTCGGGCTCGTCAGCATCGAGATCGGGTGGAGCGAGATCGCGACGCAAGTTTTACCGCGGTCGTTCGCGTCCGTGCTGAAATTCCACGGGCCGATAAGATCTTTGGGAATTATTGCTAGCGCTGGAGAGAGCGCAGCCGAGGGAAACGCTGGGACGTTGGAGCGACGGTCGTGTGGCGGGCAACGTCGATCCTCGAAAAACTGCATCGACCAGCCTCGCGTCCCTTGAATGCAAAAGCTGACGGCCAGGATGCTGGTGGACGGGGGGCGCGGAGGGGCGCGAAAACGCGACCGCCATATAGGCCGTGGTCTCACGCGGCAACTTGTACAGCGTGGAAGCAAACAAGATGTAAAAATCAGAGGAGGGCCGATGGATGGGGGGCAGAGGCCCATTGGCTCGCGGCTCACGTTTTCGCAAGAAATCGTGGCGTGCCGTCGACACATGTAGCCCATCATAGGCCGCGATTTATGGCGGCGTAACGCCGTCGCAAAAACCGCAACCGGGTCTCCGTATAAGACGCGACCCGCCCGCCCCCCCAGAACCCCAACCCCCGCGCCACGTCGTCCCAGCATCCATCAAATTTATTTGTTTATCTATTTACTGGCGCGCGAGCTTCCAGGTTCAGCGAGCACACGTTAGGGAAACAGCGGTAACGGTACCCGTCGCACGAAAATCGAACAACGCTGCGACGAAGGCAGCTACTTAGTTAGTAGTGCGAGTAAACGGTTGCGCCGACTGGATCACAGAGCAGAGATGATGCGACGTTACGTTTACTTTGCTGGATCGGGGAGACAGGGGTTGATGCGGAGGATGACACGGTCGCGTTTATTCCTGGCTGGATCGACGAGGAGTCCGTGAAATCGAGGGAAAATGCTAGCCGCACGGAGGCTCCCGCGAGACTCTCAGTTTACCGAGCAATTAGGCTGCGGAACTCGGCTCGGCTTCCACGCGAGTGCCCGCGCTGCGGCCCAAAACGGTGCACGCCGCGCGGCTCAGACGAGCGCCAGAGAAAGGGAGAAACGGAGAAGGAACGAAACCAAGGGTAGACACCGATGCGGTAGGTGGCTCTTGGCGGCGAAATGATTACAGGCCGCGAACCTACTCACTGCCAGTTATAATATCGAGTACAAACGCCTCCAAAAGTATCGAGCGGTTCTCCCGCAGCTGGGACACGCGCGAGGAATTGCTCCGTCGATGGAGGGCGTCTTTTCGAAACAATACCACGGAGATTCCTGATGATACGCGCGACACGAGGATCACAGCTGTGTAGCAGCGAAGGGGATGCCACCGATCGGGGCTCTCGACCGATTCTCTTTACGTATTCAAGCCGAGAGATCGAACGTAGATACCGTAAACTGGGGGAACATTGGCAGTAAGTACGCAGTAACATTGGCATCTACTTAACATCTATTAGATAGGAAAAGGAACAAATTTTATGCATTTTTATAATTGTAGTACAATCAGAAACGGTGCAATGGTATAATAGGATACCTAAACCAAATTTAAAAATGTTAATTAAAGAAATAAAAAGTAAATAGAATTAAATATAAAAGAGAGTGCGTTGAACAGAAAAAGAAACAAATTTCAATGATATTGTAAGTTCAGGTTCAGATGTGGTGAAGTTTAGCTTTTTAGTGCTATTTATATAATATATTATATATACGATGGTATTTAATACCTATGTATTAAAAAGGGAAAAGGATTAAAATTGTATGGATTTCGATAAATGTAAAAATGTTATATTATATAGCAAAATTGTAGTACAATCACAAACGGTGCAATGTTATAATAGGATACCTAAACCGAATTTAAAAATGTTAATTAAAGAAATAAAAAATTAAATAGAATTAAATATAAAAGAAAGTGCGTTGAACATAAAAAGAAACAAATTTAAGTTCAAGTTCAGATGCGGTAAACTTTAGCTTTTTAGTGCTATTTATATAATATATTATATATACGATGGTACTTATTACCTACGCATTTTAAAGAAGGAAAGGGACTAAAATTGTACCTATTTCGATAAATGTAAAAATGTTATATTATATAGCAAAATGTTGCAAAAGCATGCCAATGTTCCCCCGGTTGACGTTAAGTACCTACCTACCCTGGACGGTTAATCGCGGCGACAAATGATTCGTCCCGATTCAACGAAGAGAGGACGCGCGCGTGTGAAAGGGAAGACGGGAGGGAAAAAAGGAGAAAAGAACAGGTCGGATGTAATCGAGCGGGCCCGCATAATCCGGAAACGACCGTTTAGGTCGCGGCGCACGACGCGACGACCAGTCCGCGCGCGATCCCCTTCTTGATCTCCAAATATGTACGACGAGTACGCGCGAGCATTACGGATCGGCGATAGCGATCTGCGTTTCCCCTGCTCGCGCGCGAATCCTGCCCCGTGCAGATCTAATCTCGGAGATCGCTTCGAAGACAAAAGATACGGCCCGAAGAGGGAACGAGGGCAGACGGACAGAGAAACTGGTCCTCCTTGTTCCAGCGAGATGCGCGGCGAGGGGTGAAAGGTCGAGGTCCTCCTGGCAGCCACGGGCAATCTCGGGGAGAGGAGCTATGACTCAATTTCGCAACGCTCCCCGCAACCTCCGTTCGGTTTCGCATTTCATTTAGGCTAATCTAGGAGGAGAGCGGCATCTGCGACTGTTGGACATTTTAAACTCGATTCGCAGAGAAAGCTGCTGGGATGAAAGGCGCCCCGGAAGGGGGTGAGCACGAAAGGGGTGCGGTCGCGTCGCGTCGCGAGCAAGGGTTGCCGGATTGCGGGTTACGGGCCGGTGAAATGAACGACATAACGCGTGCGCGCCAGAGAGCTCCATCTCTTCCTCGCCGCTATTTTGTATCCCCGTGCTTGTTTTTTCGGTTTTACTGCCGCGATAAGTGGCCATATGGGGACACTGGACGCGATGGGGCGGGAGCGAGACCGAGAGCGGCAGCGGGAGCGGGCCGAGCGAAAAAGCTCGGCTTACAATCGCCTCGACGGGATCTAAAAGAGCCGCAGGGGAGCCAGAACTGGTACGAGAAGGTCCATTATCAGGTTGCAAAACATACATCTGGTCGGTGAGGGCACGTGCCCGAGGCCTTCGGACCAAGGGCACGCCCCTTTTGATCCCCTCGTGCCTCTCGCCACTCGCCACACTCGCCACACTCGCCTCTCTCTCTCTCTCTCTCTCTCCGCGATGCAACCCTCCCGAGTCCGCTGACACCCTGTCGTCTTCGAATAATCTTCCGGCCCGAATGCGCGCCGCCGCTTCTTCTCGGCGTGAAATACGAAAGACCCGCTGGCAGGCGTTCGCCCGGCGGTATATAACTCCTCCGAGACTTCGGCTTACGTAACGAGAACCTCGGCACCGCACTCGTGACCAACATGCGCTGCGAGAAATTATCGCGTACAGCTGACTAACCGTAATCCAATTACGCGCTTTAATTATGCGGCCAAAGGGTTACTTTTCTACGGTGCTTCACGGATCGATCGGCTAACGATATTACCGCGTTGAAACTCGAGCAGGCTGAATAGCCCGCTCGGGAATCGCCTCGATTATCGATGACGTATCGCGATCGAGAGAGACAACGCGAGAGCCGTTCGTTACCTGCAAAGCGCGCACCCTGCGAGAGATAAGGCTGTCGTGCCCCTCCGCTCGCGCCTATCGACATCCACGGACTCGTCAATTGCGATTTCAACTCGCCTCCCCCTCCCCAAGCTCGTCTCCTGTAAATCTCTATCGGGGATACCGGTTGCCGCAGACGACCGCGGACAATGGGCCGTTTTTTGGAACGTGGAACGAGTCCACCTTATGGTCCGTTATTTATACACGCGCGTCGCTTTATCACGAATCTCGATCCTTCCCGGCCTGCCTCTCTCGCTCCGGCAACCTTTCCGTAATAAGTATACCTACTCGAAATGTCCTCGCACCGGTAAAAGTTTCTAGCCGCCCGGTTGCCTCGACGAATATTAATCGAAGCTTCCCAGAAGCCAGAACGATATTTAGCTAAACACTCGCGGCACGGCTCCAATTAGCGGGACCAGCCCCGATTGTATTGCTGATTCCCCCGACGGTAATTGCACCGATACCGCTGCTAAAAGGGGGCAGGGCGAAAAGCCGGTAGCAAAGAGAAAGGAAAGCTGGTGCTCACCTCTGTCGACGATCTTGCCGAACAGATTTTTCCCACGGAGGAAATTCTTGGTGGAGCAGTTCCATCGGCGATTGCGAAACTGATGCTGGCACTCGGCGATCGCCTGGTTCGCACCCCTGGCCACGGCCATCAGTACCCCTGGGTTTTCCCTGGCCAGTCTTCTCTGCTTTCTCCTCAAGGTCGCGTACACCGTGGGATCCATGTGCAGGGAGGCCGGCGACATCGGCAGAAAATTGTTCGGCTCTCCTGCCTTGGCGATCCCCCTGAGGAGAAAAGTGACGGGATCGCTCCGTTTAGTGTCCCTGGAGGGAAAAAGCCACTCCGCTTCGAGGGCACTTCTGGCCCGATCAAAGAGCCCCGCGACCCCTTTTGCGCGACTCGGAGGTGGAGGGTCGCGTTCAAGGTGGATCCGCGTAACGAAACGCTTCCGCGGAGATGACGGGGCGAGAATCATTCCCACGTTCGCGGCGGTGGAGTGATGACCCTCGCCGAGGCCGAACGCGGATGGACCGCGCAGCCCCGATCGACTTGCGTTTCTCAATCGTGCCCCAGCGATTGGCATCCATCGTGCGTGCATTCGACGCTAATTTGGTTTACGCGTAAAAACCGCATACTCTGGACACTCGGGGAGGAGGAGAGGACAGTGGAACGAGGGAAAGAGAAAAAGGAGGGAGCCGGCGAGGGGGGAGGGAAGAGATGCGCGAAGAAGGATTAGTTCGGAAGACGAAACTGGTTCAACAGTTTCGGTCAACGGTGGCCGGGTGTATACAGGGTGTCTTATTCAAATCGATCCGCGAGGGTATCTCTGGAGCTATAGGTGATATCGAGAAATGCTTCGGACAAAAATTCATTGACTTCAAGGGGTGCATAATTTCATGTTAACAGATACTTTGTAAATTGAAGCGTAGCGGAGATACGAATGTTAGCCTCACTTTTTTAAGTAGAACAGTATACATTTTAATACACGAGCCGATACAGTTTGCCATTTGCTATAAAAAAGTACTAGAGTACTTGTACCGAAAAATCCTTGCTTCAGAAGATATTTCAATTTGAATTCTTTGAAATCTAATATCCCCTAAACAAAAGATTCTCCAGCACAAGCACCCTACAGTTCCGCGGCAAATAAAAAGCTACACCGAAAACAGTATCAACATATATACAGTCTCATTTAAAAGAACAAACTTGAACTTCGTATCTCCCCTACCGTTCCATCAACGGAAGCTCCGTTTACACCAAACTACGCCCGCTTCGAAGCCATTCACCTTTCGTCCGAGGGATTTTCCGGCACCACCGACAGCTCCGAGGACAGTCCCGGGGATCGATCTGAACTCGACACCTTGTATGAACGAAGCTGCCGCGCGAGTTCGGCCTGCGAAAGAATTCGCGTCCCGATCGATCGAGCGTCGCGCAGAAAAACGCTTAAGTGCGCTCTGCTCGCGTCCCTTCGTGGGAAGAACGTGCAAAGTTCGGGGCAAGGCGCGTCTCGCGCGAGTCCACGGCGTCCCGCGGCCTTTACGATCGTTTACAAGCCGCTGATTACACGACCGTCCCGAGCCGATCGGAAAGCTTAACAGACACGTTCTGGACCGCGCGGTCCCGCGGCGAAATAGAATTACACGCCTAGCATCCGAGAGTTTGTAGCTCGCGGTCGCAGGGATCGGGATCGCTCGTCGCCGCGCATACTAAACAGATAATCACTGTCGCCGCGGCTGCGTCGACGGTCCGTCGTCAACGACTTTCCTGATGGCTAGCAGAGACAGACAGGCAGGCAGACAGACAGACGAGAACCCGGACGCGACGCCACCGCGAAAAGCCTGCCAGCTGGGGCCGAGGTTTCTCGTTGACACTCTCTCGGTGCCGTGTAAATAAACCGAATCACGAGGCACGGCTCGTAAAAGCGTTGCAGGGAGCGGAGCAGATCCCGGTCTCTGGAGCCACGCGCGGTGGTCCTCTCTCGGTCCTCCTCGGCTCGCGAATCCCCCGCGGATATCCCCCGGTAATTAGATACTCAAAGTCGCGCAGTCCCGATGACCTACTCTCGTCCCCGGCGGACGAATGCAGCGACGAGTACCGCGTAGAACGTTTATACGATGCGCTCGATAAGCGTCGCCCATAAATAAGGTACGCGCTCCAGACTCCGGACCGGTTAGGATACATCTATCGCTTATAATTTACGTCGGGCAGAAAAGCTCGGGCACGGCTCTCCCTCGTGCGTTCGCCCTCTTCCTCTAACCCGTCCACGTGTTGGCTGCCAGCGGACACGTCGCGACCACGAAAATAATCTACGGCACGCGCTGCCAGTGACAAAGGGTCTACGTATTAAATTGGCCCGGTTATCGGTGTCGCGGCACCAAGGATTCCCCTATCGCAACTTGCACCGTCTCTCTCTCTCTGTAGGATCGAGGGTAAAGAAACCGCGTAACAGATGCGCCCGCTTCTTCTGCTGCTCGGCTGGTCGTTTCTAACGCGGCCTGTCGCTCGCAGGACGACAGCGTCTCGAATCGGGTTGGGATGTCACGGGCGTCACGACTCCGATCGGAACCGTCCGCGTCTTTTTCCCTCGATCGACCGACTTTGTGGCTGGTCGGGAATCATCGGTCGCCCAGGCGATTCGCGCGATAAATCCGCTCGGGCTACCGGTTTCCAACGAGGATACGCAACGGCGTAACGTTAAGGAACCGCGGCGGTTCTACTTTCGCGTCCACGCGTTATTGGCGTTTCTATCGAGGCGGCGATCGACGTCCGACAAGGACCACCCAGAACCTCGGCCAACGCGATAAGTAATACCCTGTTACCGGCGAATATATTACCGATTCGTTCGCCGTATCTGCGATTCGGGGAGCAGCGGACGTAAATTCACCGAAAAGTCAATCCACCTTTCGCCGATGGAGCGGCGATAAATTTCTCGTCGGCTGTGAGAGAGCCGGAGCGGATTGGCCGGCGTGCGCGTCCACGCGAATTCGCCCGTTCGCATTAGATTAATTAATTTGCGGGTAATAATTATCTGCGCGCGGCCGGGCATTAAATCAAGCCGCGAATGGAAAAGTGGCCGAGCCTATCGCTTGATTTATCGCCGGCTGTTTATCGTCGCGTGGATATTTCCGCGACTATCCCTTTCGGCTGTAAACCAGCGCGCAGCCGCACGCGCGCGCTTCGCCGCGCCGCGGGAGAATTAGAGGAAGTGCAGCATATTTGGAATACTTTTGGTAATTTCGAATACCGAGGTATCTAATAAACTACTAACGCTATTTAATTTGTAACACCGTGGATTACAGGGGCTAATGACCTGCTCGCTGATGACATTCGTGGATGAACCGCGATTTTTACATTTTCCACTTAATCCGCGGAGGAGGAAAACGTGAATCTGCAAAACTTTTTTCAGCCAGTATTCAATCGTTAAAATATGTCAAAACTTCAGAGTTGAACTCTTAATCTACTCATTCGCATGTTACTTTTATGGTTCCCGTGCCAGTTTTGCGGTAATTTCGAGAATGCAAAGTGTGACATGAAATTTTAGGTTTCGATGCCATGTTGCTAATTCGAAATTCCGAAGGTGGAGGTAATTTGGAATTGGTATTCCAAAGCTTAGCGGTGCTTTTGTTTCACACGTAATGGCTACCGCCGCGTGAATGCGCTGGGCATGACACAGGAAATTATATCTGTGATCACTACAAGTAAATTTTAAGATTTTGAATTTACATAAAATTGTTCCTTCATTGTGATCTCTTAGCCCGATCACGCCACAAAATCAACTAATTTTATCATCTACGTGTTTTCTTTAAGTTTATAAAGTGAAGTTAAATTGGAATACCGGTATTCCAAATTACCTGCACCTTAACGAAATCGATACTACTTGTCATTTTTCATTGAAACCAAAGTTTCGGTTACTTTTTTTTATTATTCCTGAGACTATGAAATATGAAAGTTCATTAGTTTCCCTATGATATTATACAGTCTTATTTGTTCCATCCTCTGCCGTAATTCTGTATTCGTCTTAAACAAACTGGTATTTCAAATACACCGCACTTCCTCTATTTATTACCGCGCTAATGAAGTTAGCCATTATCTAATGTCCATCCAGCGGTTTTCTCGTGCGCCCACCCAGACATCGCTGGCGAATCGGCTCGCGATCTCTATGATTAATGGATCGATGAGAAGGAGCACGCACGAGTGTCGCGGCCAGCGTTGCTTCCATAACGCATCAACGACAGGTGTTGCGAAAGGTTAATTCGTTTCCACGACGCGACGGTCCCGAGGCAAAGAGCGCGGCTGTTGCGAAAATCTGGCGGGAATACGTTGGTGCAGCGAGTTAGAGAAATTTTCCACCTACCACCACATGGATCCTCGGCCGCGATTCTTGTTTCTGGTGATTTCGGTGAGGGAGGCGTGTATCGCCACCGCCAGGGCGCCGATGATCACCCAGTGCCTCATCTTCCTTCGGCGATCCCACTGAGCCGCTGCTAGCAGACTGTCCCGAGAACGTGGACGCGTTCCGTGTTCGCAGCAGGTCGAAACACCATGCACCAATGGTCACTCGCGCGGCTCGATTAGGAACATCACACGGTACTGTTCGTGAGCGGTGTCGCGCACATAATAATCGTGCGGCCGGTGGGCGTTCAAATCATCGCCTCGGACGGTCGCTCGGGGGAATTGCGCGAAGAGGCAGGAAGATGTCCGATGTCCTTAGCCAGAGGCCGAGTCCCGAAGCGGGGAACTGGATGGAGCGGCCGCGCCGGTCAGCTGTCAAAGCGCGAGTCGGATCGCAAGAACCGTAACGCCGACAGTCCGACAGTTGAGTGAGTGTAGTTGGTAGCGGGCTAGGTCGAGAGCCGGAAACTCACCCCCCGAAGGGCTTTTTTCGAGGGGTGGGTGTCACCCTTGCCGAGTTCTCGCCGAATCAGCGGTGGTGGGAGAGGCGCGGTGCAGCCGCCAGGATACCTGGCAACCCTCCTGGACGCTTCACGCTTTACGCTTTCCGTGGCCTCTGCCGGCCCGGATAATAATGGAGTTGTCCGGAGGCCCGAGATCGGCAGTTGCTGGCGTCCCCGACCCGGCGAGTCGCTCCGTTTCGTCTCGTCCCTGTGGTTTTCGCTCGCACGAGGGACACGTCCGAGCAGTCCGGCCGGTGCGCTATCGCGTATCAAGAGCCGAGGGAATTGCGCGGTGGTTACGGGCGGGCGCGCGCGCGCGATCGATCGACCGATCGAAGCAGCGAACGAAGGTACGAGCGTCGACCCGCGAGAGAACGCGCCAAGGGGAGCCAGCTCGTCCTTTCCTTCCTTCTCTTTTGCTCCGTTGCTCCGTTGCTCTGGTCTCGGGGGGTACGGTACCGCGATTCGAGAACCAATACCCTTCGACGGACAAGTATAGGCCTCGGCTAGCGACTGCACGCGCTCCTCCGCGGAAGAGCCGATCTCTCTTCAGAGAGAGAACGATACCTTCTCCCCTCTCCACCCCACGAGTCCTATGCGCGTCTCGCTTCTTCTCCCCCCGACGACTTCCACGATCCTTCTCTCTCACGCTCCCCCGAACTCTAACTGCATCGTCTCGCTCTCTCTCCGCCAGGCTCCGTCTCCTCTTCCCTTTTCTCGTCCACTCTTCCTCTGCTCTTCCCTTCCGTTTTCTTCGCTTCTCGCCTCCGCTCCGCTTCGCTTCCCCTCGGCAAAGAGCGTAGCGAGAGGGATCGCTGGACCCCTCCCAACGCAGATCGAATCACGCTCCGCCTCTCACCGTCCAGCCTCTGCGCGATCACTCGCTTCGCTCGCCTCTTTTCCGCCCGTCCAGACGTCCGTTTCTCCCACTTGTCCCGTTTCCGTGGATCTCCTCGACGCGCGTCGTCGCGTCGCGTGCTCCGTTTCGACTATGCTCGATTCGATCACTGAATCCCAACGTTCAGGTAGGCCACGGACGATAGCTACCCCTCTCTGAGGTCCCTTCCTAAAGCGTAAGCGTTTCGGCTAGTGAAAGGTGGCTCGCGCGACAAACATCGGCTTGAAAATCCTTATTCATCTCTGGCATAGGTGCTTGTCAGGACAAACGTCCACAAAGACTCTGCAACGTTCTCCAAGCAGAGTCTCCTCGCGACGCATGGTAGCCGGGTTTCTGCTTCTGACAGACGTCTCCTCTCCAGTCCTCTCTGCTCCTCGTAGACGAGCACGTGGCTTTCAAGGGGAAATGGCGGGCGGTCCTTATCAAGGCCACGCCTGTCGGCTTCCCCTCCACCTTGCTCGTGGTCAACGCGCAAGGAACTTTCGTCGAAGCACTCTCCCACTCTCTGGAAACCTTCCCAGAGAGTCTAGCTCTCTTTCTCCCCCCCCCTCTCTCTCTCTCTCTCTCTCTCTCCATCGTTTATTTCATCCCTGCCCGTTTCCCTCGATCGCTCGCCCTCTCCTTCTCCTCTTTTTTCATTCATCCACCGAGCGACTCCTTCCTCGTTCCTCCTTCCCCTTTGCCCGTTTTCCCGTCTCGCTCTATAACCCGCGATGCCGTCCTGCCCGCCGCTTCCGTCTCCCTCGCTCCAGCGACGAGGGACGTCACGGGGAATGCATGAATCGAAAGGTGGAGGTGCACATGCGTGCGTGTGTGGGAACGCGAGTCGGAATGCAGGAGGGAAGCTGCATAGCCATGGAACCGCGCCGCGCCAGAGCTTTTTCCTTAGCTCGCCTCTCTCCAAAGCGTCCTTTCTTCCGGCGCGAATTCCGCCGCGAGCACTCTCTCCGACCGCCACGCGGAAAACCCGCAATTAGCCCTCTGGACGCGGACCAGAGCGGGCTAGAATCACCCGATGTCATATCGTTCTACTAGCTGCCACGCATAAGATGCAAGTGGTGCGCGTCGCGCTGCCACTGGAACCAGCAAGGTGTAGGAACGCAACTCCGCGTAGACTCGAGGGGTGAAAGGTCGCAATGCTTCGGGCGAGAAAGAATAGTAGGAGGCTTGCGAGAGGAGAGCCGCGTGGTGGACGAGAAAGCGGAATTCACAGCCGATGCAAAAAGATCGGAGCAGACAGTGGCGGATTTAAGAAAAAAGGCCCAGCTGGTAAACGTTCTGAGGGGCCCATTTTTCGGGAAAATGAAGAGGTAGTTTACTAAAAGCGGGCTAAGAGTAGTAGTACTGAAAAAAATATCGTTTGGATAAGATCATAATTTTTTTAAGGATGGGGCCCTACGGGGACTTCTGGAGGGACCCGTTTTTCAGGAAAATGAAGAGGTAGTTTACTAAAAACGGTCTCAGTGCAGTGGTACAGAAAAAAATATAGTTTGGATAAATTCATAATTTTTTTTAAGGATGAGGCCCTGGGGGGCCTTCTGGGCGGGGGCCCAGGCGGCAACCGCTCATCGGCCGCCCTGTGAAATCCGCCACTGGGAGCAGAGGATATTCGGGAACGAGGTCAGGACAGTCGCGATATCCCAGCTGAGAAGAGTTACGGAGATTGATCGGCGTAAATCGTCGGTGGGACGAGCGCGATTACGTTTTTGTCGGCGCGTGCCCGTTCGCTCGAGTCCCCTGGATCGCGCTGGAAACGCGAGCAGGGAAAGGAGACGCGGCCGAGTTTGTCGCTCGCCAGCAAAATCCCAGGCAATTATACGTCGGGAATGCTCGACCCGAGCTCGCGAAACCTTCTTCTGGTCCCGTGTTCTTTCGCCTGCCGCTCGCAACTCGCCGCTCCTGACGGCTGAAAATTGATCGCTTAACGATGCAACGAAATGACGCTGATCCAGGGAAAAACCGCGCCTCTGGCTTACCTTCTATATTACCCTCGTTTGCGACGAGCGACCGGTAAAAACCACGCTCTATAAACATTCATTGTTCTCACGCCGCAGTCTACACTGCGTTCCACATTAGAGCATACTCGCTTCGCGCAGGGATACACTGTCGATTGGCAGGGAAACCGGCAGGGAAAGTGCTACGACCAATCGCGAAAGTGCTGCGGCCAATCGCGTGTGTCAGAATGGTGGGAGCTGCGCAGATCGGTCGCAGATCGGTAGGGGCGTTGGTACGCTCTTATTTGGAACGCGGTGTAGACGGCAGCTACTTCTTTCTCGCCGGAGTTCTAGTTCTATTTGGTTATGGAGAGTACTTTACCGTTTCCAGAAACTGTCTACCTAAGGAACGGCGTCATGAAAGTAACACGCCTTCTCCCCTCTTCCACAAAAATTTCCAAAACGTTTGCTTTACACAGTTACATATGTATAGTGTCTCTTTTGTTGTACCGAGTTATGCTGAACAATAACGCGAATCGTATAGGTACTGTGCGCAAGCTGAATTTGTTATTTAGACCATTCAGGTAAGTTCCTCCTATTTTGATTGTTTCGTTAAAATTCGAAGTTAAACTATAGATATTGAATTAATTAGTATTTGCTAGAGCGTTCTCGGATAATGTCTTTGTAAATTCCTGTATTTAATTTTAACAAGTCTTGTATAGTTTGTTTGTTATAAAAGTTCTATTTTCGAAAACATGGCTGGGGACAAAAGTAACACGTCACTATGAGGACGAAAGTAACACGTTACTTGGCCGAGCAAAATAGCATAGGTACGGGATAGGAATTCTTCAGATGATAATGTACTGTCTATGTCTGGTTTGTTTAGACCGTTTCAGTGAAAGCTGTCCGAGAGAAAAGTGGATCCAATGTCTAGATTTTAAGGGCTAGTTCCACGAAGACTGCATCATGGGTAATCTTCATCACGCGTGTCGTAATTGTAATTCGAAGTAAGTAAAATTGAATACCTATCATTCAACTAAATAGGGTAATTGTGGGACAGTTGCCGCACCTTACGCAAAATTGTCACCGTGTCTAAATTTTGCAATGAAAATTTGCTCCAAGGATACATATTATTAGTTGAACATCTTCTCCTACTACTAGCATTAAAAAAATCAAAATTTTAATATTTTCCACCCTTCAAAAATTGAAACTAAAAACATCCACTTTTTTGGAGAGAAAAACGTTTAATTTTCCATTTAAACTTGTTAAAATGAACTTTTTATTTAAAAAAATAGTAAAAGCAAAATAAAATGAAACATCTTTCTTCATCAAGCGCGTTCGAGCTCCTCCGAGTGAATTCAGAACGATCGGAGGAAATCGAGGGAAGAAGGAGCAGGTCTGACTCTAATTCGACTGTAATCGCCGCTGACAATCGCGTGATTGGAAGCGGTACAGTTGGCCGATAGGTTTGTTCACGGTTGCCTGACAGCGCGCTAAAACAATCAGGCTCGCGTATAAGTGACGGGCGAGCGAGTCGTTATCTCACGCGACGCCGAGAGCTGTGGTTTCGCGTGACGAACGATCGGTACGTCGAGTAACGACCTAATGACTTAATGCCAGTAACTCGCGGGATGTTGCGCGACCGCGGGACCGCGTTTCCCCTGGGCGACGAAAATAAGCGGATCCCTGCGCCGACTGCGGGCGGCAGTGTAAAAATAAGCGCAACGACGCGGCCCGTTATCTCCGCGAGAGCGGATCCGGCGCGTGGCTTTTAGCGCAGATACCCTTTCGATAGACCTGCCGGTAAATCAGCCGGTTATCAGTCGCTCGGTGGCAATTTTAGAAGCGTCCGTTCCCTTTGCCGGCGCGCGGTTCGAGTAACGGCAGTTCCCTGTCCGGGCGAGAACATCGAAATCGGAAGCGACGCGATCCGACGCTTTGGGCCCAGTGTCGGGGCGAGAAGGTGGGACGGCCGACAGAAGAAGATGGTGGAGCGGACCAGGAGAGAGAAGAGAGGCGAGACGAGAGGCGGTCGATGCGAAGCGAGGCGAGAGCGAGATAGCTCGTAAATCTAAAGGCCGTGTTCAGAAGGAAAGAGGCTGAATAGGTGTAAATGAAGTTGCGGCCTGTGGCCCGCCGCAAACTCGACCGGACCACCCCGCATATTTTGTCTCCCGTGCGTGCTCGGGCCCGAGGGCCCCGCGCCCCACTAAACGCTTGCACGCGCGGTGGCCCTCCGCCTTTGACTACCCGATAACAATGTCGCCGCTCTGACTATTCGCATTTCTCGCCCTCCTCGACGTATGCGGTCCGGCCTGGCCACGTCCCAGCAACCCCCAGCCTCCGCGCCAAGACAATCTCCAGCGTTTAAGCGGATAATCTGATTTCACGGCCGTGCGCGGGCCACTGTCGCTCATGGAATCCACTTTCATTGGCTCCCACGGCCCAGAAGATAGGGCCGTTTCCTATTCGCGCCATGTTCTTGCAAATTTCACGAAACATCCAAAGGGACAGGTGTTCTCAGAGCGATCCTCTGGCAGGATGGAAGCCCTGCAGCGGGAGCTACCGCGAGGAGCCGCTTTCCAAGGGTGGATTAGCTTAATATAGGTTAACGTTCATCCTCATTAACTAACCGAATAAACCTGCAACAAAGAGCCGCGATCCGGCGGACGCGAGGACTCGTTTGTTTCGGATGATCCTCGGCTCCGTTCCTTTTCGCTTCGAAGGCGAAAGCCCTTCATCCTATTCTCAAGATTACTCTCGCGAGAGGCTCTCGGGGGAGTATCGGTGTATACACGAATTACATGGATCCTCGGCGGAGCGGGGAGTCGAGCGAAAAAATTCGGCAGAGCCGGCCTCGGTCAGACAGGAACGTTTGGGGTTGGGGGCACAAAAATGCGAGCGTCGCCGGACACGATTCAGCGTGTGACTTGTGCTCGTTGGTCCAACGGTTTTCGGTGTGCGTGACTCTCTACGGCCTACGACCACCCGGGACACCTACGATATATGTATAGACAGGGGGAGAGAAACGGAGAGGATTTGTGGGCGGGGTGCGAACGTGTCGGAGGACATCAAAGGACCCGCGAGAGGTAATTATTGTTTCTGGATGCAGGTCCAAGCGGAACCGTGAACGGACGGTGGCGCCTGCACGATAGGCGCTGCCATTCTCACCCTCTCCCTTCCTCCCCTCGCTCCAGTTCGTCGTGGTGGGTAGGTTGCTTTGGGGGATATCAGCCAAGACCAAGGGAACGAGCAAGGACCAAGCTGCTTTCCCAGGGCGCTTCTTCCCGACCACCCTTAATTAAGAGAACGCCATTCGACTCACGAGCGATTCTCCACGGTCCCGTTCTCCATCGCATTCCGAGGCGCTTCGCGTAGCAAGGTCGCCGTCGCACAGTGGGCCGGATTCACTTATTTCACGCCATTTTGGTCTTTATTTTAGGATATCGGAATGAATTTGACACCAAAAAATAGGATGAAATTTGGTAAGTAATTTGTTACATGATCCATATATGTCTACCGCCAGAACAAAATCGAGCAACAGAATTTCAGAATTATTTTATAATAGATTTTTTTACATTTATTACTAATGGAAGATGATGTTTATCGCAAAAATGGCCTTCAATTTAAGCAAAACGATATTTGGCTGCATTCCTTTATTTCTCGACTTTTTCTTATAACTTGGAAACGAAAACTTTCCCGAACATTCGATTTAAACCACTGAAAAGGGCATTAAATAAAGTACCTAATGAATAGTCCTCAATTTTCTTTTCACAATTAAGTTAAAAAAAATTGAAAAATAAATAAATAAATGTAAAAAATATTAAATTATACATCATAAAAAAGGAATAATTTTATCCTATTTTTTGGTGTCAATTTCATTGCGATATCTTAAAATAAAGACCAAAATGGCGTCAAATAAATGAATCCGGCACAGTGCTGCGTCGCCCTGGAATTGGCCCACGTACGCGAATCCTCTCGCCTCGCGTACACCATCCCACCTCCGAGCAGACGATTCTGCTCGTTTTCGCGAGGCTTTCTTGCGCCGTCTGGCGCTGATTGCCGCCCAGGTGTCGTTACACGAAAGACGTGCAAACGCCGACACGTAAACGCCGCAAAACTGCTAAATTGCCCCGATATTACGGAACGGGTGCCTCTCCTCCGTCATTTCCCTCCGCGCGCAGTGATTTGGCAAAAAACGCCAGACGCGTCGCCGTGCCGCTCGAGTCCGTCGACTTTTGCTGACGCGCGCGAACTACTCCGATTCTGGGAAAGCGTCCCGGCATTCGCGGATGAAGTGATTCGCTACGGGACTCTAGTCAGCGGAGAAGAAAGAGCAGGGGGCGCAGGGAAGGCGCGCTGCGCCCTATCGGGCCCATTGCCTCCTTCGCCTTGTCCTTTGCGCTTCTTCTCGTCGCGTCTTCGTTGAGCGCTCGTTTCTTGCCACCTCGCGTTCGTTCCTCCGTTTCTTTTCCTCCCGTTGGCCCTCGCTCCGTCATCTTTTCATCGGGTTTAATAAATACGTTACGCCGAACGTGTGACTCTAGGAGGTGTGGGCCAGGTTTACGGGCCGCTTCCACGGCGAAAGAAAACGCGTGCCGAGCTGGCATACCTGAGACCCCGGCCTCCGCGCTGACCAAGTCCGAGCGGAGTACCTGGAGCACACCACCCATGGGGCTTGCACGCCGAATTATCCCTTCTGTTATGGGCAAACATTTATGTATTTATTGCCGGACAAAACAGCTGGCATAATAGCCTCACGGACGTGATCGATACGCGTTACTACTGCTACGGGTTCTCGCTCGAGGGACCCTACCGAGACCGAAGAAAAAAAAGGAGAGAATGCCGAGGAACAGAAGGAACAGAAGGAACCGAAGGAGGAACAGATGCCTTCCGAGTTTCGATCCCTTGCGATCGTCGATTGCGTTCGCACCCGTTTCTTTACGGTTTCGTCGTAATTTCTAGACAATGGCCTGAAAGGGAGGATATAATGCGATCACCGCGTTGGCCAATTAGCCGTATCGTAAATTTACGGCCGCTGTAAAGCATGAAAGCTTCTTAAACGATGTTGCGGATTCAATGGTTGAGGGATTAACGGAGCGAGGTCCGTCGAGGTCCCCACGATATTCGGCGACTCGATGCTTGGAATATGTAATATGTATTCGGGAGGACTCGAGGCGGCCCGAGCCCATCGCCGAGCATAATGTTTTCATTAGGTCGCGATCATTATCTGGCCCAAGCGAACAAACGAGCGAATGCCTGGGGGCGCATAGCGCGCACGTATTAAGACGAATGGCTGACCCGGCCCCGTAATTAATTACGGCCTCCCCCAGTGTTACTAATATTAATTAATCCCGTTGGTCCGGCGAGTCGGCCCGGTTCCGTTTGGGCCGCGTGACCTCGCAGAACCGACGCGTTTCGCGCTGCTCGAGCTGTTCCCTCCAATCGAATGCCGGCCCATTAACACGAAATTATTCCCGACGACATTCCGCCATCGTGCCACCTGCCCGGAGAATGCACTCGCCCCGATCGATCGCCGATCGATCTTTAGATCCTTTTCTCTATCAGCGTGCCACGCGCAAGGCCCCGAGCAGAAACTCGGTAAATGCCCGGATCGGTTCGCCTCGGATCGAGATTCGACGCGCGTGCTCGCGCAATTATCCGGGCGATGCGATATGGAACAATAACGAGTCTCCGAAACCGGTCGATAAATCTCGGGAGGGGGGGCCCCGCGTCGATCGTGCGCGTCGCTCGTGAATCGCTGCCCAGAAGAGAAGAGCAACCGGAGAAGAAAAAGGGGCAATGGCGGTAAGGGTGGGCCAAGAAAAAGAAATAGAGACGCGTGCACGCATTCTTCGCGTGACGGGACGCGTTAATATCGATCCACCGGTCGGCCGATCTGCCAAGAAATGACGTATCGCCGAACGCAGCGGGCCTGCCGATTCGCGAATCGGCCGGAAAAAAAGTTTACGAGGCGGGGCCCGCGGCGTGGCGCGGCGGTCGGCGCGAACCCATCTCGCCGCAAAGATTGCGCTTCTTGTGCGCGCTGTTCGCACGTGCCGGGGCGCGGACGCGTCGATCGTACGCCGGCGGAAACCGACACGATCGGGGTGTCACCGACAGATGAACACCTTCGTTTCCGCGCGACAGCTCGCGAGGAGGCAGCCTCCTCCAAAGGCAGCCACCGCTCCCGTTCCACGGAAACGCGGCTGCGCGGTGAAACTCACTGTAACAAGCAGCGGATCAAAGGTTTTGCTCTCCTTCGCCACTTGTCCCGCCATCCCTCCGACGTCCTCTTCGCCATCGGCCAGCCGTTGGTTTAAAGAACCGGGAGGAAACCATGAAAAACCGACGACCGTCGATCGACACGTCTCTCTCGCGTAACGATACTGATCGATGATCTGTACTTTGGGACCACCCCGTAACCTAGGGCCCCCGGTCCCGAGGCTCGATCGAATTTTTCTTCTCCTCCTCCCCCCGATCCCGTTAGTCGCCCGTTTCTCCGGGCAGGGCCCAAGGAAAAAAGTAACGAATGCTGTAGGCGCGCATTAATAAATCGGCGTGGACGCACGGGGCGTAGATCATCGTGTCGCGGGCCCACGATCCACGCGGGGATCCATGCGAGGTTCGGCTCCGTGCCGAGAGAGACAGAGCAGAAGGGGCGGATGAAGATCGAAGAACCAGCGGACGCGCGGGGGGAGAGATACCGGGGACTCTCCTCTTCTCCTCTTAATTGCTCCGATTAATTAGCCACCACGGTTTTGCTAGAGCTAATGGCCGGTCGTACGTTTCCTCGTGGCCCCGCGGACACACGGATATATACGTTTTAATAACGTTGCGTTAATCACGCGACACGCGAGGCGAATCGGCGAATCGCCACCCTAAGGCTCTTTCGTTCTCCTTGCAAGCTAACGCCAGCTCTCGTTGCGCCGCGCGCCGTCATAATCCCAAACACTCATCAGCAGTCCCTCGTCGAACCGTCCTGTCCCGATTTATTATTCACATGAATTTCCTCGGAATGAGAGGAACCGAAACGACGACTAAAAGGAAATTAAACGCGCGGGTACGTGTTTAACGATTAAAGTACTACTACTCCCCAAGGACACGATCCATTCTGAGGCCCCACGAAATCTTGGATCACGAAGATCGTGATCGCGCGCCCGAGCGAACCACCCAGGATCGATCCATTAGCGCTCCGCGGGATGCGCTCCTCTGCCGTCATCGATATCTACTATTCCCACAGTGGGCCCCGTCCGAAGGGCCCAGGACTCCCTTCGAAGCCTCCGTTCGGTAGGATGCAAGCTGATATTCCAGCGACTGGATTCGCGACCGGGGGATCGGAGGCGAGTCTAGATCGATCGTCCTGCTCGCACCGTAATCGATCGCCTTAGATCCGTTCGAATGGTTCGAATTCGAACGGATCCAGGAGCGTGACGCTCGAGCGGCTCGTCATCGCGTGTCAGCTTCCAAGAAGAGGCTGACGGGCGCCGTGAATCACTGCTTCTTTCGGTCGGCCGCGCGTCATTTCCGCAAACCGTTCGCACGGCCGACTATTTTCGCGAGAGTCACCTTGGCGAGTCATCTTCGTTAATGCAAGTAAATGATCGGCGTCCGCGGCCAGGCTCGCTCGGATTCCGCCGACGATCCTACGGCGGATTGAAGCGTCAAAGTCGAGCGGAGGCTGCGTGGGAACCGCAACGCTCTCCGCAGACTCGTTTCCAAAGGTACACGAAGGTACGAATGGGCCGACGAAAGATAAAAGAAAGTGGCGGCCGTCGCTGCGAAAACGAAACGGTCACGGATGAGGAGCCAGCGATCGACCACCCGCAAGAGCGCCGACGTTAAGGTGCGTGAAAAATCAGAAATGCCTCGGCTACGTGGAATTCGAAGAACAAATAGGTGTAACTACGGTTCTTTCCGTGGCACGGACGGGTACGTCGACCCGACGTGGTGCGACGCGACGCCTTCTCGGCCACCCAAGAGCGCGAGAAACCAACGCCTCAGCGTTTTCGTCCGGGCCTGCGCCTTGAAATTTCGTTTCACCTCTTGGTCGCGATTTAACCATACACGCGCACATTCCAGCAACACAGCTATTACGTAGCGCACGCCGAGAGGCTGAGGTGTTGCACTTATACCTACACCTACCCGCAACGAATCAACGACCGTTGCGGTAGGTAAGAGCGAACCTCCTCCCAAGCCGAGGCAACCCTCTCCCCGAGCGATAATTAGGCGACCTGTTGTAATTTTGGCGCGAGGAGGTGCCTGGAGGTCCATGCAAAATCGTTAACGATCGCAGGGCGTCGCGAGATCTATGCCCCGTTGTTCCGAGAAAATCTGGCTCGGCCAGCCTCGCTTTTAGGCGAGTCACGAGGGCGACGCGGCGAAGGAAGGATGAAATGGAAACGTCAGGGATGTGGAAAAGTGGTTGTTGAAGGAGCCGGGTCCAGGGACGAATTCCGAATTAGCTATCCCCGGTGACTTTCCATTCAGGTGTCTTTTCCAAGTGGGTACGCGTACGCGGCGCTCCACCTTCGCGGCGTGCCTACAAATATTTCTCGAATTTGTCATAGCCAGGTGAGAGAGGAGGCGAGGCTTTTACCAGTCAGCCCGGATGCACGCTAGTTAAGAGACGGTCAAAGGGGAATTCGCCCTTCTTAAACTCGAGCTTGGCGACACCCACGACTGGATGGAACCCTGCCGGCACCTACCTGAACCATCAATGGACGCATGAACTAGTTGTCTCGTTGGTGTCGCCCCGGTGACAGTTTTAACGGGACCATTCATCGGCGCACTCGAATCTAGGTAGCGCGGAGAGAGAAAGGTACCTAAACGGGGAGAGCTTCTGCTTCCGAAGACCAAGAGACCCTGATACTTAAGGATCCTCGTGGGCCACGCTACTGGAATCCCTCGGGGACGATCGATCGCTTTCCCATCGTTTGCTTTTACAAAGTATTCGACTGTAAAGTATCCAATTTCGGTAAATTAATCGATCGTCCGGGGACATAATTTATTGGCCGGGGTATCCCGAGTGTGGTCTCCGTCGGGGACCCTGGTATCGGCTCGGTTCTGCCGCGACACGGCGATAAATTAATAGCGAAACGACGCTGATGGGGGACGATAACGATCGAGGCTTCGTGGCAGCGCCATGCAAACGACCCGGTGGCAGGCATTTCGCGCAAAACGCCCAACAGACTGAGTAGACGCGAAGGAGCGCGCGCTCCCACCGAACGGGTCCCGATCCTGGCCAAACGAGCAACGATGAACGCGCGGGGCCAAGGGAGACGGGAAAATGGTTGAAAAAGAAAGGTGACGTGGGAGGAGGCGAAGGAGGAGAGTAGACGAACACGGATCCCTCCGTGAAGCAGCACGACATTCCAGGTGCGCTGTAACCAATTTGTGAGCCGGACGATAGTGACAAATACACGATATTGCCATAACGTATCGCCGAGACACGACTATCGTCCGAATTAATAGTCAACGCCGCTGACTAATAGCCTCGTTAATTAACGATCCGCGGGGCCAGATTAGCCTAATCCGGCTTAATTTAGTGATCGTGCCGTCGCTCTGCTATCCTCCTACCTGTCTACCAGCACCGGAGTAGCCCATTCCTTCCGTGCAGGTAAATCTCTGCACCTCTGTCTCTCTTTTCTTCCCTGCCTCTCCTCCTTCGCCCCGTCACGTTCATCCTCACCGAAACTACGAGACTCTAGCCTCTAGAGCCTAGAGTCTAGACCGCCGCTGTCTATGCTGGCGACGATCGTCCTCTCTTAACGCGACGCGACGTTCCGAGATTGTGAAATCGAGACGGCCAGAAATCCGTAGCCTGCGAGCCAGCGGAATCTCGTGAAAACAAAGGAGATCGCGGCGATTCCCATAGACGGAACGAACATCCAGCCACCCGTCCAACGCTACTACCAGCGCTCCGCCATCGGGCTTATCTATCGGGATACGATATACGATTGCGTAATAGGAACGTCGTTGACGAGCGATCCAGAAGACCGGGAGGAGGAAGGCAGACAGCGGCAGCCTACGGAGAAATCGAGGATCCGACGCGACGCGTCAACAGGTTGGTCCGGAAAGTGGCACCCTCGAGTCGATCGAGGGTTCGCACAACTCCCTCGAGGAGGCTCGAGCCGGGCTTATACGTCCAGCCGGAGTTGTTTAAGCGGTTGTACAAATAGAATACAAAGCACCGTGCAAACAACGGCTAAAAGGTTTGAGTTGTAACGCGCTCGAACGCTCCGACGCTCGAACGCTCTTCACGCAGGCAAACAGCTATCGGGACTGTCGCGATCCGAGCGTCTTTGCCTCTGACCCGCACTCTCGCTCCTCTCCACGATCTTCTCCCGCCATTTTGCTGCACCGCGGCTGCTATAAATCTCTGTTTGCCTATCCTCCGTCTTACCGTGGAAATCTTTCCTCAGAACAGTCCGAAAACTATCCAGCGCACGATCCCGCCTCGATCATCCCGACGCGACGCTTGGAACGCGATCGAACGGGGAGCGCGAAAAAGAGGCGAGCCGAGGCGAGACCAGAGGTCAAGGGAGAAGGATGCAAGACAGGTATCGGCAGGGATCGAGGATCGAGAATCATCTCGAGGCAGGCCCGTGGCAAAACGCGCGTTCGTGTTCCATTATCGCCTAATTGGATGAAGATGCACATCCCTTTGTCCCTGGCGAATGAGCCACGAGTTCGGAGTCTTAACCGCTTGCAGGTGATTCCCCGTCTTTAGTGGGCATTAGGCGATCCGAGGAGGTAACGACGAGTCGCGTTTAATTGTTTTGCCCGGAGATAATTGGGGAGGCAGTGCCTGCCGATTGCCCGTTAAGATGACTTAAGCATTCGCGGCGTTTAAGTGCTCCATTGTTGCACGACATCTTTGAAGTGACGGCTCGCAAGGGCGGAGGCGCCCTTTAAGTAAGAGTTAATCGCTACCAACCCCACCCCCTCTGACCCTATCCGTCGTTAAGATCTCCTCTCGTCCACTCTCTCTCTCTCTCTCCAGCTTATCCTTCATCGACTTCGTTTCTGTCCTCGCGCGTTCACCCGCTCGTGGACGTGGGATCGGCGCCGGGAGTCATCTCTGCTTTCTCACGAATTCCGCGCGCACCTCTTCGGCAACCCCTGCCTCCCGGAAATTTCGACTGCTGACAAAAAAAATAAACCGACGAAACGCGACGAATAGATAAGTCGTACGAAAATCCACCGTGACCGATCGATTCGAGATCGATCCTACAACCTGGACAAATTGGACGGGCGAAATGTTGTGACAGAGTTTCATAATCGGCCGGCCCGATTCGGACTCAACGACCTGTGAGAGCGTGAGATCGATTCGAGTGGCTCGATACGCGTCGATTCCCCTTTTCGCCCGCAGCGTATAATAGTCCCGAGCACCGCGTGGAAACGCTCATCGTCATCGATCATTCGGCCCTCCGATCCCACGATCCTCTTTCCTCTTCGCTCTTGCCTCTTGCCAGCGAGTGTATACACAGCGGAATATTTGACGTTCGCGGAACAGCTCCTCCTGTCGCTTTGTTTACGTCTTCGCGAGCAGCGTTTGACAAATAAATGTAACCGCGCGGTGGTCGCGTGGGCCTCGGTGGTGGTTTCCACGTTACGTATACCCGCGGCTATAGCTTTCACCGTTAAAAAGATTAGGCGCGACCGTCATAGTTTTTATTGCAGCCAAGGCTCTCCGTGACAGAAGATATAGTAGAGGCGAGCCCTTCTCCGCCGCGAATGTCTTCGATTTGCCTAAGCAAACGGAACGGCCATAAACGCGTGCTTGGCCCTTTCAACCCGACATTAGCATCGCTATCGAGGAACCATCGGCCTGTGTGATTGCTTAATCCTGCGTAGCGCGGTCGAGCGCTCGTCCTGGGAACGAAATCCGGGCTATCCAGTTGCTGCCTACCACTGCCGCTTCCCTCTCCCTTTATTCCTCCGCTCGCCAGTCCTCCTCTCTCTACCCACCAAAATTTATCCGCGACGTCTACGTTTCTATCCCACTGCGCCCCAGCCAGAAGCTCTTTTCCAATGCAATGCCTTTGGACGCCCAACGCTCCAACGCTCCGACGCGCTCGGCGAACCTTCGCCTCCGCTATCGCTGTCGCTTCTCGCCGTTGCACCAACACGTCCGCAGTCATTACCAGCTTTATGGATTTTAGGGACTAAGCCGAAAGATCGTTAAAGTTATTTTCAGTATCTCGAGGCGCCGATTGCTGGTGGAATTTAAAGAGGACCTCCTCCACCTTCCGGTAAATATTTACCAGCAACGTGGCCGGGAAAACCGCACGTCTGTTCTCGGTGTCGCACCGCTGGGCTCCTCGGTGCCCGGCACTCGTGAGTGCACGGCAAATACAAAGCTTCCCAGCGGAAGATCGATTTTCACGATCGATGTGAAACAACGAGATTCCCTTCGAAAGGGTAGTCCTCTAAAGAGAAATAATTCTTATTCTCGAGATTCTATCGGGACGTGCAATGTCTCGGACAATTTTAACGCTCCGATCGCTTAGAATTCCAACGGTCGATCGTTAGCAGACCGTTGACAAGTGGCGCGAAGCGTGGGACGTTTTGAAATCGCGTGGAATGTCCAACGTAAGGACTCGCTACACTTGTAACGAGAGTGCGACGCGATATACCGTTCGTCCCTCGCAGGTGCCTAAAGTAAAGCACACAACAGATACGCGCACGTATTCGGTGATATTTGCCTTTAACAAAAGAAAAGGAGGCGCGCCTGGTTTGTTCCTGCTCGCTTTCAAACAGAGAGCCTTCCACGGCCCTTACACCACCACCTCCTCCTACTCCTTCTGCTCGCTTTCTTATCTTAATTCCCAAACAAAGGAAACGTCAGAAGAAGAGGTATGATTCCTTATCTGATCCGCTTGTCACGTCCTGGCCGGTGTCTGACCACCCTCGATTCGCTTCCGTGTTATTCTTTCGACCCTGCTACCTCGTTTTACACATCCACTTGCTGCCACCAAAACTACCCTTCAGTATTCGCTGATCCATTTGGAAGCGTTCCGGAAAGCAGCTTACGCGTTCTAGTTTCCTTTTGCCGAAAGTGTCCAAAAGAATGCGGAGAAGAATAGCGACTCGCGTTTCGTCTAGGGTTGATCTGCAGTTTTTAAATTAACCAAGTGTTTCACCCCAAAATTTAGTCGCTTTGAAGTTGTAGAATAGACAATTGCACAAGCTAACACGAATAAACATCTACACGGTCTGATTTAAAAAGGATTCGAGTCAATGGATATACGTTTGACTTATCTGTGGTACCTGAAGTGAAGTTGCGCTTTTGTTAACCATGGCTAATTGAGATCACCGTAGATAAAGTAGAGAGCATCTTTGAATATCGAGCAAAAAATTGATTCTGTTTTACCGACCGACGGTGGCACAGAATTCAATCAAGAATCATTGCAAGATAATTTAGCAAGATAGACGAGGTATAGAAATCTACTTGACCATTGTTACGCGCATCCAATCACAGACGAGATATAGGATAGACCTATCACCTTATGGATGTTGGTGTCGCTACTCAAACTGTATTGCCGACTCATAATTTCAGGTCTGACTGTAGTGGCATCTACTCATGAACAGCGTCCAACTCAGCAACTACTCTGAAATGCGCTGAAATGCTGAGAGGTGTGTGCGTACTTGTATACGTGTGACTTGTTTAGAGAGAGAGAGTTTGACATAAGAGGTTAGGCTTTTGTTACGCTATGCTTTGGCTCGGTTTGTCAACAACTCACGCGGATTTCTCCCCGAAAATCCATTTCGTGGATGAAGACACTATGGCGCTCAGGACTGGTATTTCTTCAAAGCCCGTGCAAGCTATAAATTGCAAGATGACATTGTTTATTAGCACTTTGCGTACCCTTGCGAACCCGTTCACGTATCGTGCGCCGAAAAGTATTAAAAATTCACGCTGTTACTGATATTCCCACAAGTTTCTAATGCACTGTTTAATCATTCCAGTGAAGTAATAATAATTGGATTCCGTTTGCCCCTGATATTAGTTTACCGCCAACACTGAAATTTACAGTAAAATATAATTTTAAAAGTCTCGCAGAAAGTTGCACGATGCATGAGTGCCTTGTGGTGCATGGATGCAACTGCAAATCGAGTTACATTTGAAACCCGCATTGTGAAATAAAATTTTGTCTAGCCCTGAGAAATTCATCGGTTCAGTGAAGTGTGTGCATGGCGTAGTGCATATTATCTCGTGATTTCTCAATTCGCGCATCAATTTCATCGATTACTGGACCATGTGGGAGGCCTTTTAATTTAACAGGATTCCATTCAGATATACCCGTTACTTAGAAGACTTTTTCAGAAACTGAAGGATGTTTAAAAACAGAAAATGATTTTGTAATCGTGTGCAACGCGATTGTAGAGTCAGTGCCTGTGCCTGCCAAAAAGTGTTTCATAGAGTACCGTGCCTCTACGTGTTAGTGGTGTGAACGCGAATTCCCCTAAGGTGATAGGTCTATCGTTTTAGCCTATACTTCGCCGATGTTAGTAACTAAGGGGGAGAAACAAGTATCTCACTCATATTTCTCCAAATATTCCTGCAACTATTCACTTACACTAAGTTCAACTAAAACGTATTTATACATTATAAATAATACTACGTGATATGTATAAGCATTAACATTAATGTATCGAACGATTAAACATTGAGAATAAAAGAGAATTCAGTCGGCGCAGAAAATCATTTGCAAATCCAAGGCCACATGTTACTAATTGCTTGATATCTCGAGTTCTATCGATCATAGTTAATAATAATTTATACTGGGCGGTTAGTGTAAATGTTGTTAATATTATTTGTCAAAGCAATAGCCACTGGAGTGGATATTTTAGCGGAAAATCCATTTTTGCCGAAGTATTCGTTGGATTTCGCTATTGTTATTAACCGTCGACCTTGTTTTGATCGGGGGACATCGTTTCTCGAAGTCTAGGTGGGGAGCTCACGAAGCTCCATGTACTTAGTCGTCGTCGGTCTTCCTGGCCTGGAGGACCTCCGGACCTTTCGGACCTACTGGCCTAGCTGGACTTGCTGGGGACCTGGTCAGAGTTTCAACCCTGGTTCTTCCTCCAGCCCCTCGCCCTCCCCCTGGCCTGGGTTAGCTTATTCGGTTGGTGCCGAAGAAATTTCAGGGTTCATTAAGCCATTTACAATGTCATTGTTCTACCAACGTCAAAACTGATTTCCCTCCCTTTATAACTGATTTCTTCGATTGTTTTTCATCATCTATCCGATTTCATGCATTCCTTCGAGGATTTTTGTACGAGTCGTTCAATTTCGTCTGTGCCTTTACACTTCTTGAATTCTAATTCCTACCACACGTAGCGTTACAATCTGTTTCGAGGCTTCATCGGTAACGTTGCATGCGACACAAAAATGGTAACGGGGTTCTAGAACCCCCCAAACCGGTGGCAGAAAAATTCATTGGTTGATAGGTTTAAGTATCCTATACCTCGTCTGTGGAAAAATGCATTGGTTGATAGGTCTATCCTATACCTCGCATGTGCTTTGTTGATGTTAGTAAATAAGCAATTTTGTGACGTCGGTAGCGTTGGCAATGTCAGTACCCCCGATACTATAGGTACCGCCACCATATGTATGTTTCAACACTGCCCGGTTCAGAACTTGTAGGTCGAACCTGGGCACGAGCCGAAAAACAGAATGACGTATTGAATTTGTTTACGTTTGACTGGGTTTTATGGTCGACTCTTTAACGAGTAATCCAAGCCCAGGGTGAGCAGAACCGAAGTGCCCTTAGCCTGTGCCTGAGACTGAAAATGATTAAAAAAAGTCATACTCGACTGAAAGTTGTAAATCTTCTAATCTCTCGAGATTAGAACCCGGCGTCGGGAACCCGAGAGCAATCAATTTCTGGACCTGCATGAACAAGAAGCGTGTTGGCGATCCGCGAGCCCTAAGTCGGGAAAAAGAGTCTTAAACGAGGGACTACTGTATTTCTCAGACTAAGTAGTTGAATTATTCGACAACTTATTACAATATTGCATGAAAAATGACTTGTAGCTTTGGGAAAAGCCGATAAAGTATACGTAGTTAATGATTTCGTGATTATTGAGGATTTTATGTTTGTTGATTCCCTTTCACAATTCAATTCCCCCAGTCGAAATATTACGGACTACCTTTGTATGTGGGCAGTTACAGTATCATCCTCAAAAAATTTTGTTATTTCAGCAAGTTTCGAACTTGTTTTCTACTTCCCTGATATAATTTTATGTAGATAAATAATTAACATTAAATAATTAATAATATTAAATGTATAATAATATTTAATATTATATTAAATATATAATAATATTTAATATTATTAAATAATTAATAATTAGCTAAGAATTAAATCTATTTTATTGATTATTCTTATAACTATTTCAATTTTTACTTGAATTCACGCAGAAGCGTGTCTGTGATATCGGATGAAATTATTGCGAAATGATTCACTACAAATGAAATGCGTAGCGAAGAGTGAAGTTTAAGTAGGTGTTTAAGTCGACGATCTCAGTGGAAATAGCTGTAGACAATAAATATATACTTTCTTCGCCCACTTTCAGCTGGAGTAGTCTTGTATCAGAAACGCTGTTCCTTTTCTTAACGGCAAATATTCGTAGCACTTTCGTAGAAAGTATTTTCAACCCGTTCAACTTCTGGAATTCAGACATTTGAACATCGAACATCTTAGAAAGTCTGCTATTTATACAAGTTGTTTCGTTGCCGTTGTTCAAAAACGGAAAATTGATGATGAAAACGAAAATGATGATTCTGTTTCTTTATTATAGAATAGTTTTTATAAGCAGTACCTCTCTGCATGCTGATTCATAAACATTAATTATATCCGGTGAGTCAACAAACGAAGCGATTATTAATTGCTAAGTTGTGAGTAGACCTTCCATTTAATCTGCGTGGGAACGAATACCTGCTAGACCTGTTGTCATTCGCATTATACGTGAATTAATTATTTTTTTGCATTTACTTCCATTGAGTGATTTAACGTCCATGAATCAAAGGGCCTTGCACATAATTAAAAGCTTCATTTCAAACGGTTGTATAATTTCTTTGCGCGATAATGTCGTCCAAAAAGTGTTGCGGAATTTTATTTATTAGCAGTGGGAGATGAAATTATTAGAGCCACCTTCGCAACTTGACTATCTTACATTAAAAAAATTATTTTTCAAATCAATGCCTAGTTACATTGAATGGGTGTCCCAGAACGTTTGCCACCTGGGCCTTTTTCCTTAAATCCGCTACTGACTAGACATATCGTAATCGAGGTGCCACACTAGTTAACAACACATTCTATAAAAAAAAAAACGAAGATCAACGAATCCACTAGTGACATTAATTATTCTAAGAGCATAAATTAACCTAACTCTGCAATCCGTCTAATGCACCTGAGACCAAGATCCAGCTGAATTTTTCCAGCAATTGCACATCGACGTCTAAAATATGGCAGCTAGAAACATTAGATAGACACCTCGTGCACAGATGTCTGTAAATTTAACGGTTCATTAACGAACCGCATAGCATTCAAACGCCGGGATCCGGGCGTTGCTGATGAGGACACGAAAGGCGAAGGCAGAGGAGGCTCGATCTCGTAGGATCACGAAGCCCATGCCCGATCATGCCAATCGCTGGCATTCAAATGCCAGCTCTTTGTTTGCCTGCTTCCACGGGGAGGATTATACTTTGCAGATAGCCGGCGCAGAGATACAGGAGTGGTATCCCCGTCATGGGCCACAGTCGAGGTACTCGCGAAATCACGTGTGCGGTCTCACGTATCGCGGCCGCGTATGGTTCGTAATAATTAGATAGCGCGTACATCACACCGCGAATCAGCTCGTACGTACCGCGACGAACCATCGCCGACTTGAATCTGTTGGCAGCCAGCAGTCACTATCTAACACAATGATTTATACGAAGGCAGCGTGAGAAAAAGGAACAGGCTGACGGAATAGAGCCAGACGACGGAACCTCGACCCTCTGATTCACCCATCGTCGGGAGCGTAATTTATAATTTCGATTATGATGAAGGAGCGACGCCAGGCGACGCGCGAGGGTCGTTCCGTCGATTACCAGGGTGTAATTAAGAAGTAACGATTGCAACTGGTGGGAAGGAACTTATGTAAATGTACGATATTAGTGTCGCCAACAATTATGACAGTTGCTAATAACGCTATGTTACCATGGCCGCATTTAAGTGACCTGAATAGAGCTGTTGAAGAGAATGCCCATTATTCGCAGCTTGCTTGGGTCTACTGACCATCAATATTAATCAACTGTTAATGATGACGCGTGATTAATAACAATGGTTAACGTTTATGATGTTTAAGGATAGAAATTGACGACACTGGAATGTTTCAGGCTATTTTAGTACGTATTACAATCTCTGAGTTTTGTAGTAAGTTCGATGCAGATGCAAGATCCATAGCACGTGATTGAATAAAAATCTTGTGATATTGTTAAGGCCTCTTCGTACGAGACGCTTTCGTGTCCCATGATTGGAACACCTATCAGAGATCCACTTGCCAGAAACAGAGCTGTTTTAAAGATGGAGAAAATCTGTAATACGATTTAAGAAAGTTCAAAGATTTGTCTTTGCACTTTCCTCAGACGACTTTCATGAAATTGAAAAAAATAAGGAGACCTTTTAGCCAAGCCAATAATAATCACGTAGAGCGAAAGTGTCTCGCGTGAAAAGGCCCTTAGTGCTTCAAAGTGGTTCGCGTACGAATAATTGTTATTATTAATCGGAGGATAATGTTCAGTTACTTCTGAATCTCGCAAGAATCTAAACGTTCCTGTTGTAGTGAAGTGCCGGAAGGTTTCTACCTTCACTTAATAACGTGAATCACTCGTGTGGAATCGTGATCGTACCTTCATCGAGTAGGAGTTAATAAATGTAAGATCACGTTTTCTAACCGCAATTTTTGCTATTAAGTAATTTCAGCCGCATGTTTATTTTTGCGTACCTATTACATGATAGTATGAAAATATAAGTATCGCCGATTATATTATTACTATTTTCTCTGCGCAGATTACGCGGCATACATTTACTTAAAATGTAATTACTTAATTACGCTCATTTGAAGAATTTCTGGGCAAGATTTGTATTGTCTGACAGTTTTTATTTTACGTGCGGTTGTAAAATAGCATTAGAACTGTTATGATATCAATATATCTTTATAGTGCTTATGTACGATTATAAAGTAAAATTATTCATTAGTGACAAGCGTATTGAGTTATTTTAAATGATATTTCGTAAAAAGTTACTTACCTGTTGGTGGCAACCCTTAAGGGAGTCGCAAAGGGTTTTCTGGGGGGTTGCCGCAGTTATTTGTCGTTGACGATTCTTAGCACTTGTTTATTTTAATATTCATATTCTATTAATGATGTAACACTGATTTTCTATAAATGAAAAAGAGAAAAACTGGTTACCCAGATACAAGTACATAATTGTGCTGGGTTAGGCTAGTGATAATCACACTAAATAAGGTAATTAAATATATTAAATATTCTTAAATATATTAAATATATTAAATATTCTTAAATATATTAAATATATTAAGTATATTTAATATTGAATATATGTATTAAGATAATTGAATATTATTAAGTTAGAATTATATTCTGAAATACCTATTTTCAATGTGTTTTCTTTATCTAATTAAATTGACTTTACCTTATTTGGGGGAGGGGCTCGCAGGTTATCTGAATTTTATAAAAGGGGGTTGCGACTCAGAAAAGGTTAGGAAATACTTATAGAGGGTTTAAATCAAGAAATCATGAGTAGTACGATCATTCTCGATACTCATCTTGAGGTACAAATAAATAAAAATCCATTAATAATTAATAAAATATACATATATGTGTGTAACTGCTTTGCTTTTCTAGAATCTGTTTAATTTTTTATTTGTAGATATTACTATCTTCCTCTTACAGATTCTTTCAGCTATCATTTCCCCTGTTTCTCTTCATGTTCCATCAGTACTTTTAACATACATTAGCATAATTTTTCTCTTCTTAAATAATCTTTAAAAAAAAAATTGAATTTTGTAAAAGTTATATTCTTTCCCCGAGTCTTTTTAATCACGAGTGATGTTTGTACCTAGAATTCTGGAATACCTGTCCGTGTAAGTTTAAGAATTGTATTGTACAGGTCTGGGTGAGGTCTAAGGCCGCTTATTACCTACATTTATAAAACGAAACAAATTGAAAAAGGCCAATTTTCTATTGTGAATTCATTCACCATTAACTTAGTAAATTAACACGTCAAATTAACAAGTCATAAATTCACAATAGAAAATCATCCATTTACAATTTGTTTCATTTCGTAAACTGACAACCTGATGATAATAGTGCATACCTACTAACAAGTAGAGTATAACCTGTTTGGACCCATTTAATTGATTACGCGATCCCAAACTTTTCAACTATCCCTTTTAACATTCCACATTTTATACTTCTCTACAATATTCCTAGAAGTGTAAAATGTATCTTGTATCTTATAACAGATCTTAATAATGTAAATAATCTCCCTGCGGAATGAAACGGTGGCTCGAGGCGACTCGCTCGTAACTGTGGCGCGCTTTCATTCTGGGATCTAATTTTAAAAAACTGCATAATTGCGCGTGGCCCCGGCATCGGGCACAATTAACAGGAATCCAGAATCGCTGAAAAACATTCTTTACGCGCACGTTGAAAAGCCTTGTTAGAGAAAGCACCGCGCTCGCTCAGATGTTCAGTTAGCTGTACATTCTTCAGGTACGTTCGCGCGGAACTTCTTCTTTTTCACGTCCATTCTCAGTGTCGTTAGACGCGGTAGCGGCACTGAAATATGTCAAGATGTCGATGCAATCTCGGAGAGATCCCTTCCTGGTCGAGGACACAAGAAAGCCGGTCCTTAGGTGCCTCCTGCAGTCGTCGAATGGGGATGCCGGCTAATCAAGACCGACACGATTCGTCATAGAAGCATGGTTATCGTGTTGTCGGGACGCACTCGCATAAATCTTACAGACAAGTTCGTAAACCCATAAACCCGATCAGATTATTCTCGGCAGCCGTGCGCTTTCATTTAACATGCAACACATCAGCCTGATGATCGCCAGTTAAATTACTCGGGTAATCAATTAAGAGTACGCCGGAGAGGCCTGAAGTATTCACGACTTGATGCTTGGACAACGCGAGCAGGTGTAAATAATTATCGCAATTTGTCGGAAGAGACGGCGCAGTGTCGGCGAATCCGTAAAAGCATTGAATTTCAAGGGAAAAAATGAACATGATGAATCGCGATTATCTGCACCACATTCGCGATCGTTATACCATCTCTAGCACACGACTATAATTACCTGTAATCGAAGGGTTTCGTTAATAAATCCTGAGCGGCACGTCTGAGTTGCCTAAGTCCTGTAAAAACCCGCCTATTTCGCTTTGTCTTCGTGGATTTAATTTATAATAACTTTCAAAACCACGCAGGCATTTGAAATAAAATTTAGAATATGACGGAATTAAAACTGCTTGCTTTTAAGAAATCCTGTCTACCAGGAATAAAGATAAATTTCTGCCATTTGTATTCAACGAGATACAAGGAAGTTAGAATTATTACTATACAGTTATTTACAGTATTATTAAATATTATATTATTAAAGATAATTGAAGGGATTTAAATTATTATTAAAAAGCTTATCAAAAGTATTACTTTTTATTTTAAATTTTCAAGTTTTAGCTTCTGTAACCACGCGTTTTGAAAATAAATAAGGCTGTTAGGACGCATAGTTAATAAGTGCCTGTTCAAAGATTAGTGTGTGAATCCACGTAGGCCGAAGAGCACGCGGTTGGTGACACCGTGGTCCTAAACATCGGGCGATACTTGTCTCGCTGTCCGATTTCGCAACGCGTTGCTTTCGCACCGTGCCTAAGAAAAATATGTGTTGCGGCTGCTGCTCTGTCGACGGCTCTGGAATCCAGAAATCAAGAAAACGCAGCCGATAGTCGCGTGCCGAGTTCCGACGCGGTAGACTGCTCGTTTCTATAACCTGTGGGTCAAGAATCCCAATAAAAATCTCGAAGAGAGTTTCTCCTAATTATAATTGTCATCGATTAATTACATCACTCTTAGCACGAGCGCTCGATGAACGATCGAGACAATCTGAGTTCGCCCGCCTGAATCCTGTTTATTGATGTTGGAACGTTTGGTAAGATTGCGGAATTCTAATAACTAGGGACGTTCGAAAACTGGAAACACCGAAGTACAATGGAACCTCTATAATAGATGCTATGTTTTCGAACGTTTTATGATTCGCATGGGGCATGATCATCTGGAATCTCTCTTCTGCTATTCATTCATTTCTTTTGATTATAGGATTTTAGTATGAAAGTGGCAGTATAAGTGTTTACGTATAGTAATAGGGTTCAAGCAGAAGGGTGTAGTGATATTTAGGGGGTGAAGAAATAAGATAATTGAGAAAAATGGAAATTAGTGAATATTCACGATGCCTCAAAGTTTGCGGTACACCTTGAGGCTAGATGATGCCTTTTTTACGAGAAATTTGATTTCTATTTCCTATAAACTTTTGCTCTATGTTGTGTATAGGAATAGAGATTTTTTAAAAAAAGGGAGCTCTGATGTTTGCATATTTATCTTTGTGACATGAAGAGCATAGATGTTATTTGAGTAATTGAAGGTTCTACTTTTTAAAACGCAGGCCTTTGTTTCGTTCTTTGATTTACACCACGGTGTAATAGACGGGTGTTCCGACTGAGCACCTTTACCCCAGCGATTTCGTGTGCCGATTTCTGTGTAGTTCCTCTGGCCGTCGTGAGAGGCGTCGTTATAAGAAATCCATGTACGCATGCATTTATGTGATTGTAGTGGTAGAGCTTTCAATAGTATTTTGCGTAAAAAGTCAGCCTTTGCTCCTTGAGCGCCAATCTAGCGGCCGCCAGAAGAACTAGGGCGAAAAAGTCACACATTCTGAACAGGAGTCGGAACACCTGTCTATTACACCGTGATCTGCACCATAGGTCAAGTATGGGCTTGGCAAAGCGAAAATAATAATACATTGAGGTGCACAAAGTACTTTTTTTTCGTTGCATATTTATTCTTTATTGATCAAGAACGAGTGACTTTTTTTTAAAAAATCGCATCTTTACTTTAAAACGTCCTCTATTTTATCGCAAATTAATATTTCGAAAGTCCTTCGTTCAAAGACTAAATATTTAATGTATTAAATAAATTGTTTGAAGTTTTAATTTCGGACGATCCAAAGCCGAGCAGCAGTGGTCACCGCAGAACCCCCTTTTTCAGAAGACCTGCGGGAGATCGGCCACAACTTCGTTGTGGAAAAATATTTTTAAGTACAATAATTATGAGATACTCTCTAAAGTACACTGTTTCAAATACGAAAATAATTTTTGAAAAAGGTCTTGCAGTTTTTGAGAAAAAAAATTTTAAAGTCACTCTTTTCTCGGCCTCCTGACTGAGCATGAACATTTTAGTAGTTCTAGAGAATATTCAACATAATTCGCACAATTGCTAATTCATTCCGTCAATAGTTCCTAATTGAAACTGTTCGCTATCCACTTCGTACTGCTGCTTTGAGTTTTGACTGCAATATATTGTTCATTTTAATGGCAACATTTGCAAGTACAGAAAAACGTGGTTCCGTTACGAATGCTCGCTTCCACGACTGATCTATTCTCTTAATAGTGCAGTTTCTAAAGGTTCCGCGGTTACACCACAAACCGAATAACCTAGTCGCCTGCAATTTGCTCGCTGGATGATGGAGGGCCTGCCTCGGTACGCAACAAAAGTCACCGTGGAATTTTGTTTTTCATCGTTTCGCAATGGAACACAGCAAAGAATAATGATTAAAGTGCCAAAGCATAAAACGATCGATTTCAGGCCTCTTCTTAGGTCGAGGGAGCGGCGGGTGAAAAGGTTTTCTCCTAAATGCCGGCACAATCCTCTGATCGATGCTCGATACTGTGCTGGATTTGCACAATACATAATGCTGTCTGCTCCCCATTCTTCGTGTCGTTAGGACGTTATTATTCTCAACATTTAATTGGCATGTAAGATTTAAGCAATTCGAAAATTTACTTCTTATTTTGTATTCACTGGATACACAGATAACTGTTCTGCTTAATCGGTGCCTCGTGTTTCTCTTTTTGGGAAGATGTTGCAGCTTAATACTTTTGTTTGTATCTATAAGAAATTCTTGAAATCACTACAGATCAACAAAATTTATCTCTTCGATTTATTTCCTAATAAACGTTTGCATTAAAACGTACCACATTCGCGCAGATTAATTCAAGTGTAGTAGACCAAAGATACGGCTGGAAAAGAAAACGAAACGTTAAATGCTTCTGACGTGTAAAATAATACCTATATTAATAATACCCCAGCTAATACCCAACTGTCTTAATTAATGAGTACTAAATTCACATGATGACAGTTCGTGTTAAACGTAAGTCGGCATATAATACTATGTAGGTATAGTTTTATGAGTCACAGAGGTTTTAAACCTCCAATTCGATTTCCATGCTTATCACGTGTTCCCCAGTTGCCATTTTCAGAACTTGTTGCATTCTTACATGCGTACGTACCTCGACCATTTATTGTACGGATGTGTAAGTAGACATTCGAACTCGCATCGTTGCTCTGCCATTGATAATTACGTGATAATTACGTGTGATCTCTCATTATAGATGACGATTCAATGGTTTATTATCGCGTTAATCGGCGAGCAATTGAGAATACTGCCTGGAGTTGTCTGTGGATGCTCATTACACCAGTTGCCACAACTCTCATGGATGGTTCTGTTTCAAAGCCAATGATGAATCACTTGTTATTAAACAGAAGTAAATCGCTGCTCGATAAGTTAAATTAATTGTCGCGCGTTGTTGGCTAATTTTTGTATTAAGTGCATAAAATATGTATGCCTAATTACTTATATTGGACACCTATAATTGAGCTAGTCTATATATATGTATATATATAAAAGAAGAAGTCCTGACTGATTGACTCATCAACGCCCAGCTCAAACCGTTTACCCTAGAAACGCGAAATTTAGAAGGCACATTCTTTTTATAACGTAGGCACCCTCTAAGGAACGATTTTTAGAAATTCTGTCCCTAAGAGGGTGATAGGGGGTAAAATGTGCTTTCTCGGAGTCCTTAATATCTCTTAGGCCCGAAGCGAAACGTGGGGTTATTTTACTAGTCAAATATCCGCACTTTTGCAATGCTTAAATATTATTTTACTTCTGCTATTATACCTATAAGCGGCATTTCCCACGTGGCAACTTAATACATAAGTACAGCAGCGTGCAAAAGAATTTGGCCACCCTTTAAAACAGAATAACTTGTTAAAAATTGGTCCAAACGACTTGAGTTTTTTTGAGAAGCTAGAAAGATTAGTTTGCTAAGTGACGTATCAAAACGACGAATCACGTCGCTTACAAACTAATCCTTCTAGCTTCTCAAAAAAACTCAAGTCGTTTGGACCAATTTTAAACAAGTTATTCTGTTTTAAAGGGCGGCCGAACACTTTTGCGCGCCACTGTACATACGTTAAGAATAAAAAAAGAAAACAATTTTACCAGAAATAAATTATTACAGCACTAATAAAAAGTGAAATAAATATTGAATAAAGTTCACTAAAGAACGTATTGCAAGCTACACATTAATAAACATACGCTACTATAATCACAATAGCAAACATTAGTATTCCGGGGTTATTAACATCGAGCAACAAATACATTTATCAATTAAATTCAACATCCCAGAAACTCCAGCCTAGTTTCGTTTGTACGCGTATTCAACTACGTAATTCCTTCGGGTGGGCACAGGATTCGATCCCTCGTAGAGATAGGCGAAGCACCAGTGACGTTAGGGAAATGCGTTCCTGCACGTGACCACGATCATGCAGTTTAACCTGCCACGAGGCAATAAACAAAGGTCGCTCGAGGCATCTCTTGATCCAGTAACGATCAGGATAGTATGCCATCGAACGCGGCTGTATCGTGTCGGGGTTTAAGGTTCACCTCCGCGAAGGTGAAAGAAAAGAAGAGGGAGCGCCCTGGCATTTGGGACGGCGATTGTCGAGAATGCAAGGACACCAGTTGGTTGTTGGTAGCGACCTCGTGCATCCTCCTCTCATCGCCAGGATTATAATGAAATTATTTTACCAACGATCCGCGCACGTGCCCATCTTGGGAACGGAATACGGATGCGCTTTGTGCGTATCGCTTCATTCGCCGAGAGAAACTAGGAAGCAGTCGGTGTTGTGTGCATAAGATGAGACGAGTCAACTTTATTCATACGCCTCGTGATATACACGCCGTAATTTTGTCAACTGACCAAACGAAATGAGAGTTAGAAAGTAAAGTTGTCTCTTATTGTAACGTCGAAGCGATCTAAGGCCTTGCGTGAGTAAGGAGAAACTCTTATTGATCCTTTCCTCAAGCTGAACATAAAGCATTCGATAAATCCTGCTATAAACCAAGATGGGTGGATAAGTGTTTTATGTTTTCGAGACATTAAGTGATTTCACAAGCAATAATTTCTAGCCTGCTAATTGGGTAGTTTCTGCGCCAATGCATCGCTTATGCTCGTAAACTTCTCGTTCTGGTGGAGAACACAATATAGTGTAAAAGTAACTATTGAATAAATTCTATTGGAAGTTAGTGGTGTATTAATGTCGTGGGATTAACTGTGAATTTACTGAAACATTTATTGAGGTGTAAATGTTGGGCGAATGTGCTTCGAAAATGTTTGAAAATGTTAATTATACTTTCCAGAAAGAAGGGTATGATTAAAGTACGTTTTAATTAATGTAATGAATTTCTGGGATTCCGTACGACGTATCCGTAATTGCTAAATGAAGTATAAAACATACTTTGAAAAGTTTACAAACTGGGACACATACTTACAAGTTTAAAGATGCCTCCTTATATCCCAAAAGAGTTTAATGCAATATCAACAATAGTTTTTTTTAAAAAAATTCATGAATTTCGAGGACTGTTATACGAGAATCCCCCCTCAAGTTACGTGGTCTCTACATGCAAATTAAAGAATAATGATTATCGTTCCATCCTTGGAATAACGAAATTATTTGCATTTGTCACGGTATGCTTTCACTATTTATAAAATGTAAACGGGTTTCGTGTATGTAAAACGTCGTTATGTGTCTTCTAGATGTAAAACATCAATTAAAGCGGAGTACTGACAACTAAAGAGAAAAGTTGTACGCGTTACTGATGTGTCTGTAATTTTGCATTATAAATTAAGTTTTCCTACTAATGCATCATTAGTCATTTGAACGTGTCAGTATAATTAATGAGCTTCGGATATAATTAAGGAAGTTAGAGCCAGGTAGCATATTCTAAAATTTCCGGTATATCAAGTAGGAGTAATGTAATACATATATGTGATTCTGTTTGTGTATGCACGAGAAATCTTTAATCCACTTTTTGATGGAAATTGTGCTATGAAGTTAAACCGAATAACGGGAAACGAAATATAAAATCGTTAATATGGACTTATAGACATTCCTATATTGTAAGTTTAAAATTTAATACTGCTTTATTAGACACTAATTATTTCATAGAATTTAAACAAATTCTTAATGTTAGATATGTTAATATAATGTAAAGAAGAAATTATTATACAACTTCTTAACTTTTCTTTAAAATTTTCACCGAACAAATTTCTTCTTGCCACATAACTAGCTATTTTCTTTGTGATGACACGAGAAACATATTTGGAAATTTCAGTCTTTCGTAGTTTGTAATAATATCCAATAACAAAGTGTAGCACAAGGGAAGTCAGACGTAAAACACAGTTTTGTAAATGAAACTGTTTCTTAGTAGACACCCACCAATCTCCTTAGCAATAAAGTTAAACTGTGCGTCAGTAAAATCAACTGAACAAATAGAACAGGATTCGGTTACAAGAAAATTCACAAGTTCACTTGTGACAGCCGGTAACACTCACTGCGCACTGACTCAGGATTGTCCTTATTCACTCTCAGGTAACTTTTCTTTTTGGCAAAGATGCGCGAGCATGGTCTAGCATTTTCCTCTACATCTGGTAACTACTACTGGAGTGAAAGTTACTTTCACCCAGCAAGGTTTTGAAAACAATTTTTAGGGAACGTCTAGCATACAAATCCATACGATCAGCATTAGTGCTCAAACATGATACCTGCAACAGGTAAAACTTTAAACTAATCGTTACTTATCTCGAGTAGTCATCTTATAGCTCTCAAAGAAAAGAGCAGTCATAAAACATTAATTACCTACCTTCCTGATTGTTCTTATTCCATGGATATCTGCATGTGTCTTACTAATTTACATTCAAATTGAAACTACTAATGAATATGGAAATTATAAATCACAAACTAAAATTAAAAAATGCTTGTTTCACCATACATATTAGAGAAAATAAAAAAATACTTACTTTACCATAGATATTACAGAATACAGTAGTATACAAAGGTGAAAAAGAATAATTTTTATGCTCAAATTGAATAATGTTCGAATTAGTATTAACTGGGTTTATTTTTTGCTTTTCGGCCTTACAATAGGATTGTGTGTGTGTGTGTGTTTCTGGGTGGGTTAAACTCAAAATTGTAATTCCATTTTATTTTCTTCTTCAGCTTGAGCTTCCTTACTCCTCCTTTTTCCAGAAGCATACACATCCATTCAGCTCCTCTACTTCTCCCTTTAATATCCCTCTTATCGTTAACTTTTCCCTTTTCAGCTCCTTGCAATCTTCTAGTATATATCCCAGCATCTCTCTCACCTCTTTACATAATCTGCAGACTCTTTCTTTTTCTTCCTTCCAGTACTTATTTCCCCGTTCTTCGTTCTCACATCTAACCCTAACGATCATGCTTTGATCCCTGTTGCCGTAGTTTTCATTTAGATATTTTGCTTTCTGGTTATCCCTAATTTCTTTTTGTAAATTTATAAATCCTAACTGCTCTGCCCTATCACTTTGCGTTAGGTTCTCAGCAAAGTCTTTTCCTTCCCTTTTTTCTATATCAAGTTCTTGGATATCCATCAGCCTTTGCCTATGGCGTGTGTCTCATCAGAATTATATGCAGAGTTCGGCATTATTCGAATAAATTCTTATTATTAGCCGTGTTTTGAGTGTTCCGTAATCACGAGGTTGCTTTCTTTTCAAGAATTCCAACTCCAGACAATAACGCGTTCTCGGTTCGTAGTGGCTAATTACAAGATCGGGCAAAAACCTCGCCGCGCATGTAAATGACGGAACTGTACGGATCCTGAAGACCGTGTAAATGCTTTACGACACTTTCGATGACTCGGTGTAAGCCGGGTCTCGCTAGTAGAATTCACCTCGCTGCCGTGGAATACGAAGGATCGGTGCTTTAATGCAATTAGGTCGTCGCCATACACGACAGCGTGCATATTCTCTTCAGAAGAGCCAGGTCTTGGAAAGTTCGCACGGGAAGAATGCCGCCTGTGCTCCTGCTAGCGTCTGAACTATACGGAGAAGGGGGGCTACACGCAGGTGTCTTTATGAAGTGACACGATGTGCCATTAATGCACTTCTAGTCGCACTCATATGCGCTCGCTGGATGAAATGTACAATGATGGAAGATGTACATTGACCTATTCAGCATTGGATCCGTAGCCGTGATTTACCGCCTGCTCGATACAGCCTCGTGAATCTTCATGAGGGCACGTTCAGGATGCTCGCTACCCGCAGTCACGTGAATATAATCTTAAACGGGCGAATCTCGGTGTTTATACTCTGGATTGCGGTAGATTGCACGTTAGATTGGAATGTGGCCGATGAATTTGCTACGGTAGCTGCACACTGTCGCCTCATCGTTAGTATCTTCCAGCTCGTGCCCTGCGTCCAACGCTTTTCTTCTTTCCTTTTTCTGTTCGTCCTATTTCGTGAAAGTTTGGGTCACTTGCTCTTCATGCGATTTATACTTGTCGTTTCATCTCTTTCTGCTGCTTTCTTTGCTATTTGGGTACTTTAATGTTTATCTTAATGTTATCTTATTTGTCCGTCCTCTCCTCAGGACGTTTCACTTCATGGTAATGTACCAAACGGTTATTACCCGTAATAAATAAATGAAACAGAATAAAAAAATGTAAGAGTTTTAGACCACTTGGCGGTAAATAATATTTTGTTATTTCATCAACCTGAGGACACTATTTGTTATTTTGATTACGTTGTTACTTTGTATGAAGCATTTCATCGAAAAACTAATAACTTTTTTATACAAATTTGAAGAAATCAATGTTTTGAGTGATCTATTTCTGTTCTCGCAATAGCAATTACTACTTGATGATTTTGAATGATTTATTCGGTATTTTCTGCCATTCTACAAATCTGGAAATATGTTTCGAATTTTTTCGAATACTATATTGAATAAAAGTTAGTGTATGTATTGAGATGAGACACCTATTCATTTATTGTATTTATATGTGTACGTCACATAGTAAGGTGATGTAAATTTAGTTTATCATTATTTTCTTCATTATATTCCCTTAATACGTATTTGTTTTCTTTATTTTTTTTTATATATATATCTTTTTTTATTACACGCGTGCTTAATGATCTATTATCTTTAATAGCTCTTTCAGTCCCCAAGCCTAAATAATCACATGACAAAAATGAAAGCTTTTCCTACATTCCACATTGATGATGCTGCCGATGTCGATGATCCGGGAGAAATTCAAACGTATCGAAGTCACTGTATACCTACATAGGTAGGCAATCAATGTCCGAATTAAAGAAGTATTATACGGTATGGGTATGTCAATTTAAGTTGTAGGTTGCGCCAATGACTGTTGACAAGATTACGTCGATTTCATAAAAACGATTTACGTGTAACGACAAATATTTTCAGTTTTTGTACCTGTTTAGTACCATGTACATACGGGATCTGTGCTGAAGTAAGTACGTCTACTTAACTTAACACAACATATCACTTCACTTTTTATATTGTGTTACGCGTGCGGTACACCATCTTTTTATGGTTATTATGCTACTGTAACATGAAAATACGCTTACGAGTACTTTCTGTCCTTAGAAACGAGCTATATTGTATAATCCTAATAAGTGTACGTTAAATTTATGTTACATAATGTATGCGAAGAATATCACGAAAGTAGACATTTGTGAGCAGATTTTATCTAAAGCACGAGAAAGTGCAACAAATGGAAGCTGCATCGAGATATGTACCTGCCATGTTTATTAATTAAGGAATTATTATGGCTGGACTAACACGTATTTCCAATGCACCACAGATTGGAAGAGTTGTTTAAACTACAAAAACTGCCATTTTTAGTGTTTTCATATGTTCAATATAGTCTTTATTTATATATCGTACATATTTTACTTTTATATCTAACAAAGAACACGTGATTCTAACATATGCATTATGATACATTATAACAGAATTAAATGTGAATTATTTTTACTTGACCAGCAGAGTATAGTGGCAGATTAATCTAGAACACTATACTTTATTTATTAATTGGAATCCTGTTCAAATATTTGTATCACTTTTAAAAAATACTTATCATCATTACTTATCACTTTTAAAAAATACTTATCACACCTCCAACTTTAAAATGCGATATTGCATATATATGCATCTGGTAGCTGGGTGTGTTTACAGAACTCGTGGATTTGCTACAGAAGAAGAAAGTTATGCCTCACCTTGTTTGAGTACATGACATCGATGACCCTCGCGTATTGGGTGATTGCTTTCCGCGGTGGAAAGTAATCAGCGGCCAGTGAAAGCAATATGTCCACATATTTTACACTACATAAGCGCCTGAAAATCAGCTGAGAAAGTCCGCTGTTTTATAATAATAACCACAAATACGCTGCCTCCACGCGCACAACATTGCACAAACAAAGAAGAAGGAAGGTAGAAATGGAACCTCAAGGAATACAGAATTATTTTTTGCGAGATGAAAATAGGGTAAATTTTTTACTTTATCTACGGATCTACGGATTGTAAACTGAAATTAGCTTGTTTCATACATGTAATAATTAACACTTATGAAGAAAATCCGTAGATCAACGGATTTTGCAAAGAGGAATCTACAGAATCTTGAGCTTTTCTCTACGGATTTTCAAAAAATCTGAATTGGCATACCATTACATAACACTGCATACCATTTACAATGATAAAGTAGCACGAATCATTCTCCGTGAAGTTTATTATTCTAATCGAAGTCTCTCAACGAGAGGAATAAGTTTTAATGAAACAGACATTGCGCGTGTATTTTTGAATAAGGTATTCAAAATACCAATAGTCGCGTATCACGAAGAAGCGTATTCATAGCCACGAGAATTTATGTGCGGAATATAATACCTATATCACGATTCCCTGAAAGTTATTGGCATTGATGAGCATTGACATGGATTCTGCAGAATTTATCCACTGCTAGAACTTGGCTTTGCTTCCTCAAGCATTCACCAGCAGTGACATATCGCCGTTGCTGGTCGAGTAAGACGAATGACACGGAACACGAACGCCAGTGCTGTGTTCCGCATGCAATTTCGTTGCGATTAAGATGCATCGCTGGGCATCATCGTCTCTGTAATTTTCACTGCGAACGTGTTACAAAATCGTAGCAAAAAGGCATTCAGAAGAATACGATTCATTTGGAGATAGATTTGTCATGAAATGTTTCCTGATATTAAATAAGAGAGAAACGGTATTAAATAAGGCACAAATTGTATTAAGCATACATATTGCCTTTTTGCATTTCCTACACTACTGGATTCAACAGTCTTTAATTTTTCTTAACACGTTCAGGACGTCGGCGTATTTTTCAAAACGCTAAACGTCAACGCTTGTTAGAGCCAAGCGGCTCGGCTTCACCGATCTTTAGTGTGTTAAGCGGTGAGCCTGGTTTGGAGGACCAAAATTTAGACATTTTTTTTGTCTTTAATCGATTGTCATACTCTTAGAGAATATATTCCTAAGGTTCCAGAGACATTCGAAGTATTTGTAACGCACTCGCCCGGCCGGAAACTATAAACTTTAAAACGGAATTTGTAGCATTCATTTTCTCCAAACACCTTTTTTCGAGTTGACGGAAAAGGCAGCAAAAAAACTATTTAACCGATCTAGTTCTCCCGGGGGTTTTAAGTTAAATAATAACCAAACATCGTTAATAAGTAGATGCATCAGGAAAATTACAAAAATGTTAAAATGGCAACCCTTTGAAGATGATGAAGCGCCCTGACTTGAGTCTGAAAAAGGTTTTGCCCCAAAATCAGGAAAACTTCATTAAATAAAAAAGGAACGGTAACAGACACGGCCATAAATCTCCTACCACAGATAGCCACATTCATACAGATTAAGCATCTCTTTTCCTTTTTGTGTTTCAGATAACCCTTTCAGCACTTTCGTCAACGCCAGGACCACCTGATTATTTTTCAACGCCCTCAGTCAGCACTCTGTAGCTGCCATGTTTTTTTTTTCACTGTCACACAAAAATTCAGAACAATAGCTCAAGATACAAGAACACAGCTTGCCAAACTTCAAATTAATTTGTCGAACCGTTTCTATACAAAAAATCCACAGAGAATTACCTATTTTTCCGCCCAACAAGGCGCAATCCCCCTTTAATGCGTAGCAGGGTCGTCGGGAATCAGGATTTGGCTGGCGAAATTCTTCTGTCTGTATAAGGGCTGGTAGAGCTGTATAAGGGTCGAGAATTCTCCTCCGTTTCGCAAGGTAGGCCGAAGTTCGGTGACGGTGGATGGCAGCCGCTAGTCGTGGCTCCGTCGCCTTTACAATTAGGTTGCGACTCTCCCAAGCAGCGACTGTGCCCCCGAAAATACATAGGGTATAGTGCCTCGCCGGGATATAGTGACTGAACCGAGACTCGCTCAAGAGGTGTGCAATGGTTGCCATTGAGGGTGTCGAGGTTGGTACAAGCCGCCAAAGGTGTTCTGTGCTACTTGTTATTGGGCTCTACTTATTTGGCCACATGTACTTCCTTTTACAACACATCCGACATACTTTTTATACTCTATCGCTGGAGGTACAGGCGAAAGTCTGGACTACTTAGTCTACTTTGGGGTGTTTTGGTTCTGCGCTGTACTTAATGTAGATACATTTATAAATAATTGTTTTTTATCTACCTTAAGCTGATAATACAATATCGAAAAAGTTTCAGAATGACCGATTAAATACTTTCATTAAAAAAAATTCCCGAAAAATGCCTCGATCTTCAGCTAGTTACACCAAGCTCCCCGCTTAACTACATAATCTTCATTTTTTCGCAAAACTTATTTAAACAAAATTGGGTGTTTTGGTTCTGCGCTGTACTTAATGTTATAAATATATCTACACTGAGTACAGCGCAGAACCAAAACACCCCAAGGTTAGATATATTTATAAATACATCTACATTAAGTACAGCGCAGAACCAAAACACCCAATTTTGTTTAAATAAGTTTTGCGAAGAAATGAAAATTATTTAGTTAAGCGGGGAGCCTGGTGTAACTAGCTGAAAATCTAGGCATTTTTGGGGAATTTTTTTTAAAGAAAGTATTTAATCGATCTTTCTGAAACGTACAGTAACAGACTATACCATACTTCAACTTCATAAAAATCCTTAAGATCAAGTGTAAAATGTGATCGATTTAGCGTGGAATGACCCGAAGCATTTATCGCTGTAACCCCTTTTACAACGTCATCGCCATGTAGAAGAAAAGGACTTGTGCTTAGTACGACATTCAAGGTCGTATCTGCGGAACAAACCATTACAAATTGATTTTCCACTTGTTGATCTGTTATGACCCGACTGTCATATACCTACCGCTGATTTTTTCAGCCGTCATCGTGCCACTATTCACTTGGAATTCTTAAAGTATTGCGTGATACATGTGCGCGTTAAAGTTTTCTGTTTGTCGACTTTAGAATCTCACGTTTAACACAATGTTCGCCGGTTGATTGCTGACTTGCAAATAAGGAATGCCCGCCTACTAATGGAAAGCAAAAGCCATTAGCTGTGGCGAGTGTTTCCGAAAAAATCAATACTTGCTACTGGCAGCAAATGTTATTTATAACTCAACCTGAGAGTACCTAGCATTTTGTGCCGTGAGGTATCTGTAGCAGTGAACGGTCTGGCTACCCTGGCCAAACAGCAAACATTGAATTATATCCATTGACCAGATGTAACCCTGCTAAGAGTTTTAATTGTTGCGGCAGTTATAAATTGAAATATTTAGAAACGCCTGTCGATCTAACCGCTCGATTCTGCATCTTAACCCTTACATGGTGGATGCAGGGTTTATTGGACCAATTCAAAATTAATAATGTCAGTAACTACTTATTAGTATTACTGCTTGAATGAAATAAGTATTTGAAAACACAACAAGCACAAAATCGAATATAAGAGCTTATTCTGAAAATTGTATGATTTAAATTATATTGTAGATTAAAGTGGACCCCGTATGCGCCATGAACTGTCAGGCTAAGTAGTTATCGTCAAAGGGTTGAAGAATCAGTTTAATCCACGATTGATTTGAAGCGTATCAATTGTATGCTTGATCTAAATATTCAGTAATAGTTTTTCAAACAAATACGTGTTTCCTTATTTTGGGCCCCGTTTGCCTATTTAGGGGGTGACATCATCCCTCAAAGTTCATGAGAAGAGGTACACAAATTTCTATTGCTAGTTTAAAAACTATTATAACATTCTGCATATCAAGTATTTATATCAAATTTTATATTAAGTTTTATATCAAGTTTAATTCAAAAAGTAAAGTGATTCTTCAACCCTTAGACTTCAACTAAAATAAAGAATTATTTTTTTTAGTTTTTAGTGCAGTTTTTACCAAACATGAAATTGTTTAACTTAATTTTTTTTATACATTTTTATTTATATTTCTATATTTGTGTTTAGGGTTATTAATAGGAAAATGTTGCTTTCGAAGTAATAAACTTCCCTGTTCTAATTAATAGATAACCATTACAGAACTGGAAATATTAATGCAGGTATTTGGAAATTCCTGTTGAGCATGTTAAAGTTATCATATTATCTGTGATATAGACAGAATCATATTAGAGACTGCTTTCATAACGAACGTGCTGGCAAAGAATTAAGGAACTTTTGTTCAATACATAACACGCATGAATAAGCAACCGAAGCACTTTGACCTGCTTATGGTGTAGTATTCCCATTCACTTTTATAACTTCTGTTTCACCTTCTATCAAGGTAATAGTATCATACATGCGGTAGATTTTAATTGAAAACCAAGGAATTTGGCGACTTTCTAACTCTTCGTTGACACTTTCGTATGTCAAAGATCGATTAACATCTCGCAGTAACGATTTTTCTTTTCACTCTGTACGCTCTTCGAACGACATTCTACTACAAATTCATTTGCAATAGAAATACGATCGAAGGAAAATGACTCATTCTTAATTGAAAGATATCTCTCCAGTACTAAGATTAGTTGTTGACGCAAAGTTTGTAACAAACACAATTTCAGTTCGTATGAAAAATAATTTATTATTTTTAGATCCGTATACATATAAATAAATTTTGTATTCCCAGTTTGTAATGAATGCTGTACGCACAATGTGGAACTGAATTGGTCATTGAGTCGTATACCCTTCTTTGTGCGAATTAGAGTCATTGTAACCCATCTATATTTAACATAAAAAAATATGTTAGTAAATGACAGAAAAAGCCTAAATTTTACAATTAGGGTTATTCCAGAGTATGAAAATATTCCTTCTTATGCTACTATATAATTATAGAAATTACAGAATAATAATTATTAATTTCAGCATTAATTGGCTTAGCATTTATCACTTATTTTTGGTATTTATTTAGTAGAAAATGATGAAGGATTATTTTTGGAAAATAATTAAAAACATACTTAAACTTTTTGAAGATGAACATACTTAAACATTTTAAATTTAAATATGCTATACACAAAAAGATTAATAATAAAAGCTAACACACTATTATATTTGATTTATAAATTTTACACACTACTGTATTTGATTTATAAATTTTACACACTACTGTATTTGATCAATTGTATTCTAATTTATCCCTCGATATTTTACAACGAAATTGTGTTCAGCCTTTCCTGGTACAGAAGTAAAAAAAGATTTTACGCCTGGTATAATGGTGCATATGTGGTTAGTACTAAATTCGCAAGTAAGTGGCTACGCATTTAAAAGCTATGGTCTTAAACACTCACGTTACTATAACTGTTTCACATGAGGAAATACTTAACAACTCGCGGTGCAACGAAACTGGCAATTAACTAAATAGTTTCAAATTGTGGATTCAACTTTGTTTAACTAACGACGTTACGTTGGCAATGTTATGAGAAGGTATGACGAAAGTGTACTGGTGAAACTGAACTTTATTACTCTTTTCTGTGCCCTGTATCTTGCCGCAGTTTCACCGACATCTTTTATAACCCGCATTGCCCCACACTGAAAAATATACAGGGTGTTGTGAATTTAGTAATTCGACACACTGATATGTTGTAACAAATAATAGGTGCTTTAACACTTACAATTAGTCACACCTATACATTGCAATTTCATATAACCGTACTATCCATTTTGATTAGTCAATAAATTTGAAATAGTACTTGTAGTTTTCTCGCGGTGAATTCTTCAATTTCAAATTTAGAAATGCATAGTGTTTCCAATGTTAGTAGATAAAACACAATATTGAAGAATATTTTGTAACTGTTATGTTCCCGAGAGTTTGTTATATTAATCCTCAACTGGTGAGGTTGAAATTTTGTTATCTAACTGGTGAGGTGTGGTTTAACATACTCAAATTTTTATTTCCGTTTGCACAGTAAAATTTTGACTTTTTCTTCAGAACAAAGCGTTTATGTCTTTTGAGTAAGTATATTGATACAAGGGAGATGAATAAAATCTTATTTTTAAAGGCTATGAAACTATAAGTAGTTGTTTTTTATCGTCTCGTGAAAAACGTCGATAAACAAGCATTCCAAGCATCACACCAATTAAGCGTTAATGTAGAGTGATTCTCGGAGTTGAGGCGTCCTATAGCTTTAGTCTGTTAAGTGAAAAAGGAAGTTCTAGGCCAGACGGCCTACGGTTCTTTGGTCGTGTTCTTTCCATAGATAAACGAAGCAGCTGCCAAGTGAAACCATAATTCTTTTTGTTTGAAATGGAACTACACAATTCTTTTCACAGTATGGATTCCTTCCATCTAAGTTCATCAAGATAATGTCATTAAAAAGTGAATAGTTTAGAGGTACTTTGTTATGCCAGAAGATTACTATACTACATTAGGTATTTAACTCTCCGTGCATCACGTGAAGAAGGTGGGGTATCACATAGCCCACCAAATAAGTAGCTTTTATATAAATATATATTACATTTTGTTTTACATACACGTCGTGATTATAGGAAAAAGGGGAATTATTCATATTACGATTTTTTATTATGAAATTAAACACTAACATCAAATTTCACTAACAAAAATTAGAAATTTAATCATGCCACTTATGAAAAATATTTTAGATGAATTGTATTGAAAATAATTATATTTTTATAGGTATCACAGCAAATTATGCTGTTAATGGTCACTAAATAATGGTCACTTTCGTAAATATTCGCATTAGAAAGTTCAGTGCTCAGATTGGATAATGGTAAAAATTTTTTATAAAATCCAGCGACGATAGAACTGTCATTGCAACAGTTCGGCATTCCCTGGTTTATACGAGCTTGCTTTTACTCTCGTTTTCGTGACTATAAGGATCGGGCGCCTGCCAAGTAAGATCTGGGACGAAGATATTGAATGCCGATTGCATTGTTCGAGGGAATCTTCTTCCTTGCTCAACCTTATCTGTGTAACAAATTGTTTCGTACTATATTAGACAGAAGTAACTGCAAAGGCTGCACATTACTCTCGTGCTCCACAGAGTGCAAGAAAATAACATTAACAAGGTCCATGCAGGAGAATATTCAGACTAACCTTAATGACGTGGGATGCTAAATTAATTTATAGAATACCGTCATCAGGTGTCACTTTATGCAATCAGGAGTTAGATTACTGTGACAAATGATTTTCAACAGCTGTCCTTATTTATTCACTGTGGTATTGCTGAACATTTTGAAGTTAACTTGACAACTTTCATCTGAAACAAATACCATATCTGATTTCATACAAAAATAGGTCAGTATTAGTCATAATATATTGCATTATATTTCTCGCAATCTAACCCCTGATCGCACAAAGTAACCCCTGATGGCGATACAGAAATAATTTAGACGAAACCAACACTGTAACATCGCAACACTTTGTGTTAGAATTAAAATTAATATTTATACCGGTTCTCTCATTTCTGTGAGGCGCTTAATTTTTCTTTACACCACTTCTCAGGCATACAATTAAACTAAAAGTCGTAAAGTCAGTAGTATTTAAAGCAGAATAATATACATACATGTAATGTAGAATTTGTTGTTTACCATTTTAAATACACTATATTTTTTAAATACTTGTAAAATGCTAGGCAAAGGAAAATATTTTCAGCTGCCTTTCTTACGCTCTACACGCGAAGCAACGAGTGTTTTTAAAACTGGGAAAGTTTTCTACGTTGTTCCAATAAGAAATCGGCGTACAGAACTTGTGCAACAACATAATGCTAATTACTACACTTTAAGTAGTATGCAATTGACGTTTCACTTTACTTTCCTCTTTGTTATATTATTATTCGCGAAACTGTTACATTTACTAATAAAATATACTTTTTATACATGACAGTAGAAGATATAAATATTTCGTAAATAATATATAAATAGCGTGTAAAACAAAATGCATCAAGCGGAAAAATTGTTTTCTACGTACACTCGTACACTTCACCCAGTTTCGTTGCTTTCCAATATCTAAATAGATTTTCATCGGTATTTTGTAGGTATGATATAACATGTTGAATCTGCTACTACAGATTTATATATGAAACGGCAGGGAGTCACCTTAATAAATATTTTTACATAAATCTCTGAAGTGCAAAATAATCAAAGTGCACTAAACGATCATGTACTGCGCATCGGGCGACAAAACATTGAAAGAATGGGATTACCCGTTCCGGTTCTGATCACTTGCCTACTATTACTGTTTTTAATAGAGTTTCAAGGCCCTTATACTTTCTTAAATTGCTTGTACGGTATAAAACTATTAAATATGATGACACACCAGTTTTGTAACAATGTTGTTTAAAGAAATGAAACTAACATGAACGTACTATATTCGCCGCAGTAATGAGTAGTAATTTGATAAATATGTAGGTACGTACATATATGCTAATTATCCCAATGAGCCACATATTTCTCCATCAGTTAATAAATAATTGAAAGCATGCGTTAATAAATGTATATCGAATTGCTTAAAATGCTATGCTGCGAGATTTTTAATATTTAAATTTACACTACTCAAAATAGTCCGATTGAGTTCTTGCTTGAGCTCATTTTCATCAGGAGGATTTCAAAAATCCATTGCAATCCATCTTATGCAGAAAGAATCAAAGGTGTAGGAAATTGAATTCTTGTCGGCCGAGGTGGCAACATTGAACATTGTTTCTCGGCTCGTGCGTCGAACGACGCCGACGGCGAGTCGTGCTCGACGCTGACCTGGAATAAAGTAGTGGGGATGATTAATTCCATAATGAGTCCATTTCTTCCCATATTAACGGGGCACTACTGTATTTTGAACTGTTTGAGCTGTTCGTTGAAATAAAATAGGTATTTCTCTTTAGTATAAAGTCAGACTATTCAGGAAAATCACAGAAGAGCACCATGCCATGGCATCTTTGAAATTAATTTTTTTTACCTAAAGCTCTATTTCCACTTAAAAAATAAAATAATTATTTGGGTAACATCTTTTACGTCCTGCCATTACGAAGCTACTGATGCTATTAAAGATACACTTTGAACGTTCAAAACGAAGTTATTCTTTTACATATATGATTTATTTTAAAGTATTGACGATAGGCACAGGAGCACCCTGTATACATACAAGGGATCTCAGAATTTTTCAAAGTCAATTTTCTTGAATTTGACTGAAAAGCGCGTCTTGCTGTTTTGAGAAATTAATGTCCGAGAAATTAAAGACCATCGCGTACACTAAGTGTCAACATTTTCTGAAATTGCCTAACTCGAATGTCCCCTTGCTAGATTCATTCAAGTTCATTTTCAAATTTGTTTGAAATTGTGTCTTATTAAATTACCTAAGTAGTTCTAGATATATTCGCAAGAATTCAGTTTCGGAGAAGCACGTCACGCGACATAAATGGCAAATGTAAAATCACGGTTCTGCGCGAGACAGGTCCATTCAACCCATGACCATAACCGGAGTTGTTACAGTTGCGCGCAGTGGTATAATTTTTTTAAGCCCGACGTCCCAGCTACCGCTACCAGAATGACATCAAAGTTTCCGTCATTGGCCGAATAAAATTTTCACGGTACAGAAGCCACGTGCAAAAAGGCAGGCAGCACCGATGGGGTACCGTGTTCATGGTTACAGGCGGCGACTTAGATCGCTCTCTGTGTACAGCGTATCAAAATTCATTAGTGCGTTACGGTGACCGTTTCTCCCCTGCGGGAGTACGAAGCCGGGACCTGCATCACGCGGAGGATTAATAGGCGAAGTAATGATCGATCACGGTAGGTCGAGCACGCGGAATGCCAGTCTTTGAGAACGGTAGAAATCCGCCGGTGGTATATCGATCACAGATCAATCCGCCATAGACAGCAACGGCAGCACACAGAAATTACGGTTACAATCGCGCGCCGCATCGAGCCCCATAAGATTTGTCATTTTTACTGATACGCGCGCGACAAGGTGTCGAGAGAGCGGATCGTTATCGCGATACTCACCAACTGCACGCTGGTTAAAGTTAAAAAAATAAAAAAAGTCGCCGGCGCATACTCCAGATTCGCCATACGCGACCACGCCGGAGGACGCACGTAGAAATTTCGAAACAGGCCCGATTATCTTTCGGGGCCTTATTTTATCCGCTAACGAGTCAGCTGCTGTGAGTTGCCCAGGGTAATCAGTATTAATTGACTATCGCGGTTAGGTTGCTGATCGTAGGTGCAACCGTTCAACAAGGACGGTTAGGCTACTCGAAACCTGAATTATGGTCGTGCTGATTTACAAATGTAGCAATTACGTATTGATAATCGTTGGCTAAACGATGCTTGTAGATGTCTATCGGCTGCAGGAGTCTGGGCAGAAATTAGCGGGTACTTACGCTACTGTAAATTATTATTCAGTTGAACTTTTTAGTTGATAGGCTTGGGTGTATTAGAGGAGCTTGACGCGTGTTTGATATTATTTATGATAATTGGTTGTTATTGGAATTGAGTGTTGCCAATGGTAGATGTGTTTTAATTACAATGTAAAATAATGGCAACGTACTTCATATTAATTTCCACTAGTATTAAAATGTTGTTGAATTAAAAGGTTATTTAGGTAAAAAATTAAACCAAGCTTATTTATACGTTTAGAATTGGATAAGTGTAAATAAGGGGATCTACTATTTCACAAAATCTTAAATGAAAACTTTATTTGCTAGGTACTAACTTAGGTATACATATATACGTCTGTACTTAATATAAATTTAAATATTTAACCAGATACCAGTAGATTCAAATATAATGTTAATATTATTTGAAATATTAGATATACTAAATTCAATTAACAACAAAGAATTTGTGGAAAACTAATATAGCAAAAATTATTAAACTTGAGGCTACAAATTTTAAATTTATTTCTTAATAAAGGGTAAAGAAAATACATTAAAAATAGGTATTTTAGAATAGAATTCTAACTTAAAAATGTTAAAAGAAAAACAAACTAAAAAACCGTGGCGATCCCCCAGAAAACACTTCACGACCCACACGTTGGGAATCGCTGGCATAAATTTCATATTAAATGCGAACGAAAGTGGTGCTTTTAGTATTTCTTAAATTAACATTTTATTATTCTATTCAATACTATAAAAATAATATAATTCCATTTAAAAAAAGATAATCACAATTTCAGTATTAGTAGAATATTTCTGCACTTGTTTTACTTTACTGCCTTGCTCATTCGAAGGAAATAAACATTTGTTTCGAACTTTTTTCACGTTAACACAAGTACCTCAGGAAACGTGCCAACAGTCACGACGGACGTCCTGTAAAGGATCAATGATGTATCTCGCACGCTGTAAGCCGTATCTCCCCCGCAGTTCGCGATAAAGTTGCGTGGAATGCCGTTTAATCCGTTCATCAGTAATCGTTCGACATTCGTTGCTTGTTACCCGCCTACACCCCAGGCGTCTAGGCATTGCTACGTGGCACTGTATTGTTGCTACTACAAAAGGGATAATTGCGTACGATCGCGGCTCTATACATATGCACACCGTTGCTTTAATAGACACACCGAAACGCGAGATTCGCGGACCGTTGCGAGAACAGTCGATTACGGAAGATTTAAAGGTTACATCGAACAATGCGCTCGTTTTTCAAGAATGGGACGAAAACGGTTTCTTTCGCGTTCGATCGTTCGCTATAATTTTATTAAGCCCGTGTGTGCGTTGTACATATTGCGTAATTTCATCGGTATGTGGGCTGTATAAAGCTGTTTTACCAACGTTCAGGTTTAATAACATTGCGAATGGCGGTGTAATAAATGAGATGGTACGTGAGGATATTAGGGTTACAAGAATATCAGCGGCGGATGTTTGTACTGAATAATGTTAATTTCGTCATATCCATAAACCTCAGAAACAAACTGCGAGCGATGACAAGGGGAACGCATAGAAGAGGTTTCAGAGCTTTATTTAATTACTTCTGAGTGGAGACCTTCAGCGGTTGCGAAGAGGATTAATTAGACACGAGAATAATTACCTTTTAAGGGGAGATTAATTGTTAATTTATTCTATTAAGAATACTTAGGGAACTTGAGAGGTTTTGTATGATTGTAGTCTAGTAGACCCTCCAAAATACTTAATACTTATGGATTTTTTGTTATTAATTAAAGAAAATAGTGTGATAAAAATAGGCGAAAATTGTAACTTTTTATTCAAACCCGCGTTAGTTTGGGGTTTTTCATTTTTTCTTTAATATTCTTAGGTGGAGTCACTAGTATTAGGCCTAAATTTTAAAAAATAATTTCATTTCCATTGAACTCCTCCGTCGTCTATAAGCCAACATAATTTTTGTTGTGACAGTATAGAAATGGGAAGTTATAGTGTAAACATAGATAAATAAAATGTAAAAAAAATTATCAAAATATCTTGTGAAGGATTTAGAAAAAAGTCCTAAACATTGTATCATTTTCAGGCGTCAAACCTGCAAATACCCCTTAAATAGCTGCTTCGTACAGTTTTCATACTAACATGAAACGAATTTCTAGTGCAACAATATGAAACTTCATAATTCCACCACAATATGAAGTTAAAATCGTTAGTGCTTACGAAAACTAGTGCAATTACTACACCAACCTTAAAAGTGAAAGGAAGCAAAGAGAATATTATAAGGGAAAAATACATTAACACATAATGAGGTAATTGCACAATTATTTTTTAAGACACCCTTATCAACGTTTCTATCCCCTTTCGAGCTCTATTACGTTTGTACGTTTTTATTCACGAATTTGTTATTACTAAACGCTACCTATATTTTCCTAACAATATTCCACTCTCTGACGTCTTAGGCAATAATGATTGTACAATAACCATCTTATCAGAAATCATCCACAGTCGACGAGTTCTTTTACCTAGAAACATACTTTTTCTCCGTACGCATAACTTTTACCCAGACTGCCCAAGGACGAGGCAAAACAAAAATTGCTCGTTGAATACATTTCGCAAGCACGTAGAGAAACATTGCACTAAAATAGATTTAAACAAAGTCGTTAAATGATTCGTGATGGAATCGTTGGCGACTAAATACAGTTGCTCGCAAAAGTATCCGTCCACCCTATATGCAACATATTTTGCACATTAAATAGATTTCAAAGTAAGAAGTCGCAATTATTCTAATTCAAATTAATGTAAACCTTGATTAATGGGTATAGTTTGGGTGCATTCAATTGAAAATTTGCACACAATTTATTTAAACAAGTATTATTATCCGTGGAATAAGTTAATATTTTTCTAATATTTAATATTTGAATATTAATACTCGTCTAATGTTTAAAATTAGAATATTAATACTATTCTAATATTTAAAATTAGAATATTAATATTCTTCTAATATTTAATATTAGAATATTAATATTAACATTCTTCTAATATTTAATATTAGAATATTAATATTCTTCTAATATTTAATATTAGAATACTAATATTCTTCTAATATTTAATATTAAAATATTAATATTCTCCTAATATTTAATATAAAAATATTAATATCCTCCTAATATTTAATATTAAAATATTAATATTCTTCTAATATTTAATATAAGAATATTAATATTCTCCTAATATTTAATATTAAAATATTAATATTCTTTTAAGCTTTAATCTATTATGCATAGCTTCAACTAATTTTCTCTGAAATTCGGGCTCATCTTGTGCGATTCTTCTACCAAACCTTTAACCATTTCTTTGGTAGGTGATCCTCACTAAAAATATATTAACGAAAATTTATACTAACGCAAATTATAATCGGTAATTCTGAATTCAACATTGCTTAAATAAATAAAATATATGCATGTGGCGGGCGGATACTTTTGTGAGTAACTGTATGCGCATCCAGCGGTTTGTGTTACTTAACTCACGATCTCCTGCGCATCCTCCGAGTTCTTTCCCAAAGTAAACGCGGGCGAGCAATTCATACGAACCACGAAATCATTCGGATTTCTCGACAGTTGATTAATAGCAACCGTCCCGTCCGATTGCACTGGAATACATCACATCCAAGCGTTAGAATCGCGATGTCGAAAAAGAAAGTTGTAAAAATCGATTGACTAATTAAGAGAGCAATGATTTGCACCCATAATAGTGTGCATTGGAATGAAAAGAAGAGAATGTGCGAGCGACAGTTCAAGCTCCCCATTATCTGTTCACTGTCCACGATTATGAGCGCACTCAGAATGGAATTCCTGTTAAAAGCACCCGATATCTGATTGTATTATCGATCGATTGTATATACTCTGATTGGATCTAAGGAAATGTGGAAGAAAATATATCCTCCCTCGGTTACTTCTAGCAACGCACACAAGTTAAATTGTACGGTATTCCGTTCATAGACCTCGCCGTTTTTCTTTTCGCGCCATATGTTACCATGTTGCTGCACGATCGCGTCGACTTGATAGAATGATTAAAAATATATTTTATGGTCCGTAAAACAAGCTATTAGCGTTACACGCATGCCTTATCGATGCGAATGATTTACATTTCGAACAAGAATGCGTTTTACTGGGAAAACAATGTGACGTAAATTGTTTCAACGGAGAGGCGTATCATTGCTTGAAGATTTTATGATGTCGCGCGTATTTGTGCTTAAAATTTTAAAGGAACAGCATTGCCAGGTTCAATGATGGATACATTCAAAATCTTAAAAGAAATTACGATTTTCATTTTTACTTTATAATCACATTGTGTTTGCTTGTTTGTGATTTATGAATACTAGAAAAGTAATGTAAACTATCTGATCACAAATATTAACAATAAGTGAGAAGATACAAAGAGTATTGACACTGTTTGATCATGTAAAAGAGAAGCTAATTAACTTCCCTTAAAGGTTTCCTGCTTTAACGAAATTGGGATTTCAAATACACAAAATACCTATTTATTACATATTAAGGCACACATTTTATATCCATTAATGTGCAAAAGAGAAATGAAAGTAGTATATTGTTGCTTTAAAAAATATCACTCCAAGTTATCCATAAGTGTTAAAGCCAAATTTAATAAAACGGTTTTAAATAAAAACTGTACCTACTTAATGATACAATAATAATTGTCTGTTAACGCTCGAATCATTAATAAGAATTGAATTAACTAATTAAACACGCCATATAAAATTACGTACAAGTAAAGTGTGAATAGCAGCGACATTTTTAACGTCCTCGTGTAGATCTCATTATTTCAATCGCGCTTGAAATAGATTGATTGCGACCAGACGGGCACGAGACAGCGCATGTGATTAACTCAACCGTGATATCCATTATCACGGACAGTACCCACGCTTGGCGCTATTTTATACCCACCCACGACATGTCGATTCCACTTCAAGAAGCACACGGAAGCGACGGATCAAAAAAAGTAGCGTGCATAAGTAAAGAGTAATGACATGCCATTGTCGAGCAACACAGAGTCTGGTGAATAATTAATGACTTCGTTAAGGTTACATTACCATGGAATCCTTCTGTATCACTGATCGACGAATGATAAAAGACAGCATTAGAAAACAATGTAAAACAGCCCGTTGAACTTTTTCCATTCAGCATTACATTGTTAATGACACCTAACGCGATGAAATATGCATCTGGATAATGTATTCTTGAATAATGATGAAACCAAGTTCAATGTGTACATACTCATTAATATTAGTCAGTTCAATAATCCAGGTTCGTTTTGTTAGAGTCGAATAGCATTCATGAAATAGTAAAGCTATTGTAATTAAAGCAGACAAAAATGACGACTTAATGTGCGAGAACATTTCGTATAACACACTCAGTAGCGCACCCAGGGGGGTGGCAAACCGCCCTAGCACCTCAGAAGAAGGGGCTTTGTAAGAAGAAAAGAAAACTCGATTTTATTGTTTAAATAAATTTTTCTAATCACCTAATGAATTTTATTGAATTTGCATTAAAAATATTGTTATCCGTTCAACTTGGCTTGCCCAAGATTTTATTCTGAGTGTGCCACTGAACGCATTCATATCCATAAACAGTTGAGGCAACAGCAAAGGGAGTAACTACTAACAGTACCTATCTACTGCAGCTTCTCTTTTACTCTAATTATTTGTAACGAGCCGAGGCTGAGGGCAATGAGAGTGGCGGCTATGAGGCCGAGGATTGAATTTGTTTGTTTGAGTTTGTTAGTAGCGGACGAACCGGGGTCTGGTATTCCCGGGAGCCGCTATAAAGGTCGGTTTGTACAGCCACCGAGCCGGGCCGTGCCAAGCCTCTATGGTAAGCTTATGGAGGTGGGCCCGGGCTCGGTGCCGCGCTCGTTGAGACGATGGGCCGGACGGGCCGAGTCCGTGCCCTGTCGAAGTGCAATGTTGCTGGATTTTATGCTCCCAACACGTAGGGTAAATCCCGGAGACGCGGTCGACCTAATATAAAATGGCTATTAAAATTAATATAGATATTACTTCTGAACATATATGTTTGTTCTGATAAAATAAGTGATATCTATATTAAGAAGAAGAGGTCACTCTACGTCCCTTTTCTTCTTACCACTGGCACGACGGATACGGAACTGACACGGAACGGATATGTGTGCGCAGACCTTAAACCGAACTTAAGGAGGTTAGATGTCGTGGACGATCAGGGGTCTGGTATCCCCGGGAACCACTAGGAAGGTGGAAATAGTGGAGCTACCGGGGTCTGGTATCCCCGGGAGCCACTAGGAATGTTAGTTTAGCCTCGTAACTTTATAATGTGATACAGCTTGAGCGGTAAGGGAGTATCTATGTGGATTTATCTCGAAGATGAAATTCAGATGATGATTGATTCAAATAAAAGAACTCTGAATTAGAAATAACTAATTATATTCTATAAGCTCAGTCTTTTACAGTTGTTTCAGTGTTTGTTTGTTACGGTACCTAGGTCCACCCCTCGGTTTTAAGAAATTAAGTAATAATAATAGTAATAATAATAATAATAATAATAATAATAATAATAATAATAATAATAATAATAATAATAAGTATGCCTACAAATTATTGTTACTATTATTATTACTATTATTATTACTATTATTATTACTATTATTATTACTATTATTATTACTATTATTATTACTATTATTATTACTATTATTATTACTATTATTATTACTATTATTATTACTATTATTATTACTATTATTATTACTATTATTATTACTATTATTATTACTATTATTATTACTATTATTATTACTATTATTATTACTATTGTTATTACTATTATTATTATTGCTATTATTATTACGTCTATCGTATACAATCACTGGAAAACTACCAGCGTTATCATAACTGAAAAATAGGTCGTGTATCGTTAATGACAGTATTATTATACAGTAAAAGAAAGAACGTATGGAACTTTCTACAGCGCAATCTATACACGTCTCCCAAAATAGTTTGATTAATGTAAATTAATAGGTCGGAGCACGTTGCAACAGCGAAGACGCCGCTGTTTCGAGGAGATTCACATCTTAATTATGTCAGCCATTTCCTCTGCTGTGCATTTTGTATTGCGCAACAACGCCGACCGCTCTACGATTTATAATTCGCGACTGGGATAGTGTCAGGGAAGATTTAGAGCGAAGTAAACGTAATGCGATAACAAATGCCACGTTGTTCGAGCAACGTTCCGAGCAGCTTAAATTGCGCTAGTTTTCTCATCCTCGAGCCATTAAGCGTCGATGAAAACGTTTATAGCGTTCACCCCGATTAATAAGGAGAATAGTTACTTGGTTTGTTGGACATTCGTTTAAATTGTGCTTGTCACTGTAATGCGTAGCGCAGGAAATAATGGAATTAGAAGTTTGTTACATTTGCGAAAGATATATTGATAGAGAAATGGAATTTTATTATTAGTTTGACAAGGATGTCCTTATGAACTTAACACAGACATGTTACAGGATAAAATGTATTGCATAGGTAGATGATAAGTGAATTAAACAAACACTTTGATATAATTATATTATTAGAATAACGATAGTTTTTAACCTGCTAATTAATAGAAATGCACAGGCCAGAATAATAGGGGTTCATAAACGGAATGACAACAAGAGTGTGAAGTGTTCATTACGAGGAAAACAACTTTCGTTTCATTGTCGCGATGATTTTCACGTCAATTAAGATCATGGTCAAGAGCTCGGACACTCTGATGATTGCGAAACAGTGTGTCCGAGCGAGAGTGTGATTTGGAAAAAGAGATTCTAGAGCATGGGCGGGTGAGCAGCGAGGATGAAGGATTTCGTAACTTCCCTTAGCGTTGCTAATTATTAAAGATGTTTATTTGGTCCAAGATTAATGTTACGATATGACTGTATGAATATATGAATTCGTTTCGAATTGTTAACTTAAATGAAAGGAGCCTAGTGAAACTGTGGCTAAATAAGGTAGCGTTTCAAGCATAATTAATTAAAGTTTTATTAAACTTATCGTTAGTAATCTTCTTCTCGACTTCAATGTAACCTGTGGAAACATACATATCTCGTGATTCTAATTACGAACATTTTCGAGATTCATTTTTCATGTAACTCATCAAGAGAACTCATAAAACTATGTAATCAAGATATTTCTATTATACTTTAGTGGAAGATGAATCGATTTCAACCGATTCGATGAGCCGTGATCGTAAGTTGTTGCATCAGCGATTGTCACATCAACCCAGTTTTCACGGTGCAACACTCAGTTGTGTCGGGTCGAGTTCTACGTTCTCACATCAATTCTATTTCATTTTTATAATTGGAAATGCACAACACGACGATGGGAATACTGTCACATTTGAATACGTGGAATGGAGCAGAAACAGTTTAAAGGACAATTCGTTGCCGTTGGAATAAGTTACTCAAATTAAAAGGGGTGAATTATACAGGAATCTTAGAAATGGATACTTCTGTATGATTTATATTTAATTGCGCGAAAGTAAAAAACACATATGTTCCATGGGGTGTCTAATTAATTAGACGACGATCTACGCAAAATTTGTGTCAATTACGTTTCTATCAATCATTTAAAGTCCATGTTTAAAACTACATTACCTTTTAGAATAAAGACATTCCCCAAAACAAGTTAAATTTTATCAATTTATATAAAGATACAGCAATGAAATTTTTTCATCCATTAGTTGGTATTTTAAAGCCAAATGTTATGTTCAAAATAATAGTTAGCATTAATCTTTTTAAATAAGAAACTTTAGAAATATGTTTGAAGAACTTGTAATACTCGTTACACTATGATTTATTTACAATGTACAACATAGCTGTTTATTATTTCGTTTCATCCTACTTCATCATTTAATCTCAAAGCAAATATTCCTTCCACTAACAAAATTTGTTCCATTAAAATTTGTTCCATTAAACCACCAATATGCAAACCGTAGTTTTACGTTTTATTTATTAGGATATACATAACGCACTTTATACTTTATATGTTTCCAACACTTTCAAGCATACATCATTTAATATTATACCAACGCGTACGTATTATAAACGAAGCAAAATGTAATTGTAATTATGAAAAGCAGAATTTAAATCATATACTTCGGAATGCCCCTCTGTTCGATACCCAAATAATAGAATTAATTAAGAAATTAAATAAACGTAAATTGCACTTCCTTAAAAAATGCAATCTAAAAATATAAGCACACATAACCAACGTCGCTGAAAAGATCAGGTACCCTGCATTACTGACCAAAGCTAAGGCAACAATTGGTTTTTGAAAAAAGTGTAAAAATTCATCTAAAGCTTTATAACTTTCAATCGAAAGTTAAAAAAAAAATTAAATACTGGCAGAGCATTCGCTATATAATTATTATGGTGGCGCTGTCGACGCTACCGAAAATTCGGACGGCACTTGTTTGCCATAGCGGCCGAAAAAGAACCGGGTTTATCTTGTTTTTGGTTCTTCGACCTCTGCGACCTGGTCTCGAAACAACGAAATATTCACGACGCTGATGCACGATCACGAAGGTGACCCGGGAATATTGCACATTATGAGTTAGACTGGAGCACTCGTATTCATGCGTTAGGCAATATAAAACGTACAGCACTCGGGAGGATCGCCGAGACTTTCGAAACACACGAACGAATTATGTTCAACAAGCAAGGATAATAATCTCAAGCGCAATAATGTTCCATCTTGTGAACGACCGACAAGGTGCAACGGACAATGATTCAAACGACTTCGAGACTGTTCTCCGGTGTAATTGTCAAACGTGCACCACCGAGTAAAAGTATAAAAATCTGCGGGTACTTGTATCGCGGAGAAAAACAATGAGAGGTTGAATTCTCAATGGTCTCACCTTGATTTCGTGAGTAATATGTTCTGCCTTGTTAGGAAGAATTGCAACAAATTAAGGTCGAGCATCGACTCTGATTTCGCTTATTACGCTACAACTTTGCACGTAGATATTTAACTGATTGCAGGTGTAATAGTTATTAACTGCAGGGTGTTAGAAACATTACTGCGTATTTTGATGAGAATTAAATGAATTTCTAACAAATGGCATGACAACATATTTGTATACGTGTGGGTTTTTATACATATATAATAATTAGGGCTGTTCGAGTGCTCTATAGAGTGAGGCTGTATCTTTTGCAAACCGTAATGTACAGGAACGTTTGTCAATTACTTTCGGCGAATTTCTGAGCGATTTAGTGAGGACGGTTTGTATTTTATTGGCCCAGATATGTTATTTATGTTCACTGAATCTGACATGAGTGTAAAAAATCTACTCACCGTGGAATAAAACATGGTTCATTAAATTATCGTTGGATTTGAGCAACCAGGTCCTGTACTTGTACTTTACGTAGAAATATGTGTACTATAAGCATGTCATTAATATATGTGCTTAACATTTATTTATGATGTCTTGTATTGTAAAATATGAGGAACATATATATGTAAGTAGTATCTGTGCAAAAGTGAGTTTGTAAAGAAATCTGCATTCCTCTATCACCTTGAATGAAATGCGGGATACATATGCAGAAAGTGTAATATTAAACTTTGACAGATTGATTTACCAATACATCAACTGGTCAGAGAGTTCTGTGTATGAACAGAGTACCGGTAAAATTAAACCAAATTTCGTGTACCTACTTATCGTTAGTATGAATAATGAATATTTTAATGTCAATAAGATTAATTTATGTGATAAAATTTACACAATATTAAAATCAGATTTCTGCGGTATTTTACTAGAAACGCTCTTTGTGTAATTAAACAACTTCTTGATACGAGTAAGAAGCTCTAATCACTAATTTCCAAATTACAACATGTCTTTACGCGTTTCCTCCTGCTGGCAGAATCCACCAACGAAAACTATTTTTCGTCATGTTTCATTAACTGTGGAAAACAAGCGACTATAACAAAAATTACATTCTTAATAGTTACATGTTCTTAAAAAAGTTATCCAACGAATGCGAAAGTATATGCACCTACATACATTTCAACAAAAAATAATTACTATACTATTTCTGATATGTGAAATAACCCAGTGAACCTTACAATACTAAAAAGCATTTTGCCCGTCACTTCTAATAATTTTCAATAAAATTGCTTCTCAGAATTCGCGTGGCCTGCTTTGAGAACGTATCTACTTTTCTAACGTACATATGTAAACAGAATTGTACATACGACTATTGATTGGTACTGGAAAGCGGCAGTACTCAAGATCACATTCTCGTTCAAACAGATAATTTCGCATTTTGCTTCAACCCGTGTCAACGATCACGCTAACGATACGCTGGAAGTAAGTGCGGAATGCTAAATCAAACCGTGAATCGCGTAAGTTTAGCCATAATTCATGTCTACTAAATCTTAATAATCGATCACTACTGTATAGATAGTGCGATTGTTAGTACTGAGCACACAGTGATAAGTCGTGTCACACTGGTATAAATTGTTAAGAGAATAAAACTGACTCCATTGAACTGTCCGACGCTTCGTGCGCATGCCTTTTATTATTTTACATACTGCGAACAAACTCGCCAGCTCCTTATCTGCGAATCAATAGTTTGCAACGAATTGACATATGTATGTAATTATAAGTATGCATAATGTCCTTAAAGGTGCTGCTGTTACAGTCATAAATATTTCATATTGTGGATGCGTCTGATACGGGAATTTATCCTCATTAAATAGCTTTCGGTTTGACACTTTTCGGTATTTTTTTATTTTCTTTAATGTCGACGTGGCATTTAGTTTTGCACTTTCGATAACCCATTGCGATACAACGTCATCATAGTGAAATTCTGCTTCTGCGTCAGTAACGTTTGACTCTGTCGTAAGTAGTATTACGTAGGGTGAGTGTACCTAATATCGCCCATCGCTATATCTCGCAAAGTAAGCACTAAAATTTATCGGTTATGCACTGAAATAATACCTAACCATATGTAGGAAGACATACTGTAATTGCAGCGTCATGTGATCAACAATTACAGAAAGGGAAATATTTTAGTGAATCTTAACTCTGATTGAAAACCGACGAATTTTTCATGTTGTTTTTCCCAGTAAAAAAGGTATCATTTCTAAAAACGATTTTTTTTTATGAAAAATCACCCACCTCCCAATTGTATCATCAATAACGAACAGCTTTGTATTACGGTGTGCCTATATTCAATATTCATCTTTCATTCTAACAAATTAGTAATCAATCTATCGAAAAAACGATTTATCGCGATGAACAGGCAGGTAACCTATCCTTTCCAGAAGCTTTATATAAATTTTTATTGTCTCTTATTACGTTAGTTATTGCCGATTTCTATACGCACCAAATGAACAGAGTCCTGAGTACATTTTCTATATTCAAAATACGATTAATTCCATAAGGAATCATTTTTTTATAACATACAATTTTCCCCCCAAATCATACATCATTAGTTTCAGTCTTTCAAGCCCTGTTACTGTGCAAAACCTCATCAAACAGCGGGGGTTACACCTGGGGTCCTCTGCTTTGAGGTTTTGTACAATATAATAGAACAAATTTGTACCTATTCAACTCTGCCCCGTTTATTATAAGCAGGTGAAATGTTAAAGGCAAAATACGGCAGAACCACCCCGCGGACCTAAAAATTGAATCGTTATCTCTGGCTTGTTGAAGCCTCCAAATATCCACTCTTGTTATGGTACCTGATTACTCGAGGACAATCGGAGGATTATGACGGATCGTGGTCACACAGCACGTTTCTGTGACGTATCAAACAGCCGTGCAGGATCTCCTCTCCCCCCTTCCAGAAGAAGTGCTTTCCTGCGCACGTATAAAACCGGTGAAAGCGCCAGCCGGCCCTCCAGATCATCGCGTACTACGACAACAGTAGGAGCTCCGTCGACTACCGTCACGGCAGGCTTAAGCTAACAATTAACGATCTGTCACAATAAACTGGAGATTTCGTTTATGTAATTTAGAGTACTCGTTAGCCAGTCGCGCGAAGTCCTAAGTGTTTCGGTATATTCGGCATATCTGTCGGCTATTTGTGTCCAGAGCAGGGCCTAGGTCAGAAGTGGCAATGAAGATGACAGTTGTCAGAACTCTGATCGTCATATCGCTAATTGGAACACAGGTGTTGGGATATCCTCCGCAAGGGAGACTCATGCCGGGTAAGTGTTTTCAATTCTTTCCACGAGTCGTTTCAGCGAACAATGCTTTTTTTTTACTTAAAGTGACCATTTGTCCCCGGAACACGATTTGTGATGTCGGTAATTCCTGTCCCTGATTGTTTCCCTAATTCTGAATTTAAGTTAATTATTTGTCCTCGATTTTCGGTAATAGTCCCCCGTTCTGTTATTCTTCTTTAAAGTTATAAAATTATCAATATGAAACCGAAGCCCCGAGTTTGGTATTCAAATTCTACTAATTCGGGAATGGTGCAACCAAGTCTAGGAAGAGTTAGAGGTGGTCGCTATAAAATATCTCGTGGCATCGGAAACCTCAAGAAAAAAATGGTCACCTTATTTTAAGTACGATAACAGGAACACGATGTGTTTACACCCCCTTTGGCAACGAATTGGTGGACGTTCTGGCAATAGTCTCAAATTAATATATCTTTCGTAAGTTTCTTATAAAGAAATAGGTGTAGAAATTTTAAGTATTGTTTATTTGCTTCGTGATTTTTGGAATTAAAGACGTTAAGCCGTTCTGCGTAGATATTGATAATTGTCACTATTGAGCTATGTTGACGTAAAAAATTAGTTACAAGTCATTGTTTACACGAGGGCGCAAGGTATTAAATTATGCTTTGAGTTGCAAAAAACATATATAATTCATGAAGTATTGTTGAATGGCAGTGATAATTTTTACAATGCATTACTTTATTTTTGCTATAAATTTCTTCGCGAAATTATTATGAACATTAATAATAGGCATATCAATTTTTTTGTCAGTGACCTAGATAATTCGAAGATTTATCTAACGTTACTAAATAAAACTACCAAAATGAGTAATATATAGTTTGTAACCATACTGTCATTAAACTTTAATCATTCGTTTCTCTCAATGCAAAAGTTTTTATTTTTAATCTCATAAAAACAATTTACTTATAAATTCAGTGGCGTTAAAAGTCTGAAGGTATACCTATTAATTTTACGATGACACTTTTCAAAACCTTTTTAAACATTTACTTCAATTGTATTTTAATTATTCCATTTATTTATTTCAACCTGCTTCACTGTGTGGTATTTATTTTTTCGAGAACACTTAAGAGTTTAGTTAAAGAATTCGAATAAAACTCTTTTATTCTTTTCATCAAGATTTACAATTTTAAAACAATATGGAGTCTGAATGTGCCATTTTTACAAAAATTGCCAAGTTCTAAATATTCTAGAATTTGTCCATCAGTGCCTATATACTGTATCTTGTACAGACTTGTCTTTTAAAAAAAGGAAAAGGTGTTTACTAGTTTAGTAGCATAATAAAGCATCAATATATGAGTCCAAAGAAGTAACACTATTTAAAACGTTAATTTGATACACGATTTTTTATGTTTCTTTATAAGCATAATATTAACACCTGGATTGTCAATATCCTTATTATTATCAGCTGTTCTAAACTATTAAGTCGGTGCAAAAGTTCATCCACTGTAGGGTGCTTTTAGGTGTACGGAAACTTTTTTGTTTATTCCATCTACTTGTACCTTTAGCAGAAACGTGGCAGAAGGTGATAGGCAGTTAAGGAAAATACTTTGATTAAAAAAAAACATGTAATATATTTTTACTTTCAATAAAGACATTAGTTCAACAAAACAAAGGAACTTTTGCACTGACCTAATAAATAATAGGTTCACTATGTGAGTCTATTCGAACTAGCGTCATCGAACAATAGCAAAACAGTGACCGTTCTGCTCATTAGGTTTATCATAACATTTAGTAACCAACCGTGCATTGTTTCATGCGAACTAAACACGATCGAGCGCATAAAAGGCGGTAATCCCGTAAAGTTTACCGCCTATACTCGCCGCAATTAGCTCGCCAAGAGCGTTAATCTTCGCCAGTTTTCTTCTTTCTCTTTCCCTGTCATGCCTTCCCTCTTACGTTCACCTTTATCCTAGACAATTATAGCCCTACCCGTTTTTCATTCTTCGTTTCTCTTTCGCTCTCATGAAAGTAGAACACTTCCTTCTACAGATGTTAATCACGATAACCTCACCGCGAGCTGTCTCCTCGGTACGCGACAGCATTCAAAACTGTTGCAGTTCAAATTCATTTGAAGATAGGGCTGTCATCCGCCCGGGTTTCCCCGGATTTGTCCTCTTTTTTACGGCATCTCGCTACGTTCGGGGAGATTTTCTGTAGTGATCCGGGTTTTTCGATGCTGCTCGCTCAAAAATTCTTAAATACTTTATCTTTATTTCTTGATTGCGGTTTCAGTCTATAATTTACAGAAATCAGAATTTGGAATATCGTACCTAATACAAGAAATAGTTAAAACTGTCTGGGTTTCAAGTGCAAATGTCCGGGGTTGAAATGCTCCTTGTCCTAGATTAGTGATTTTACGGATGGCAGCTCTATTTGAAGATGCCACTGTCTTCATTGCCCTTATATTTTTCACGCTCAACCCTGAACCTTTGAACCGCCGCGGCAGGTACAAAAACAGCAGAATCATTCGAGTGTTCGTGCTCTATTCTGCCTTTTTGCCAGTAAAAATTATTCCATTAAATACGAAATATTTTTCCGTTGCTGCGCAATTACAATTTCTATCGAAAGTTTGTGTCAAACTTTCGTTGATTACTTGACGATTGCTGCTCAAAAGTATAAACGAAAATAATGCTACATCTTTTATGGGTAGCATTATATAAAAATAAGAATGGTCATTAGGACGTAACATTCATTTTCAAATATTTCAAGCTTCACTCGTCACTCGGATTCAATTGCCACTCGAGTAAATCATTTTCTCTCTGAAAATCGTGTCAACCGCTAAGGGGTTACGGACTTCCATCCTCAGAAAATGTTGAAACTGCGTATATTGATTGTGCGAGTCCACCTAAACACTCTATAAATGGACAAACGTATTTTATTGAGCATTCTAGACGTTCCTCGTGTCGGTTTTCCCATTGAGTCGTGCGGGTTTACGGCGACGTTTGCATCTTGGCAAAATGCTTCTAATTGGCCTGGTTACCATCAAACGAAGGTTAAACAACATTACGGGAATGTTTAGTTTATTGCTCTGTAGTAGCGGATTGCTAGCTGATTTGTTCAGTAATCTTCCTAGATTGCGCACGTGCGATTACACAGCAAGAAAAACATGAACAATCAATGGCAGTATAATGTCGCAAACAAAGGACTTTAATTGTGAATACTATCGACAATACTACTGTTCCTTTGTTAACGTTACATCAGCTTGTGTGATTGGATTTCAAAGTAAGAGAATGTGCGAGAATGCAGATACTTTAATCGATAATTGTTTACAATATATTTCGTTCATTCCATTAAATAATATTGTTTAAGATGCAAATCGTGTCTCCCACGAGACTTTAATCTCACGAGACAATTATTAATTATTTTGTCATTAGTTTCACGAAACTAGACTCTGACGAGCCAAGTTTCTTTATATATAATCAAAAATCTCATCCCTCGCGAATATTTCCATTAATTACATTTAGTTGTTGCTGAGATTTTAGTCTCACGATAGCAAAGTCTCAAGTAAAATCTCATCGTGGATTCGCACCTTTACAGTAGCTTTCACTGTACACCATTTGTTTTTCAACGCTGCTGTTGTCATTAGAAACTACTTACAACAACTTTGCGCGAAAAAAGAAACTTTCGAACGCTTCGCGAGATTACTAACCTAGCAAACTAGAATGAGATTTCACGCGACACAGGACTCATGCACAGAATTCAACTGCTACAAAACAATCGTCTGACTTATACAACTAATACATAGAAAATTCCCAGCAATTTCCTTTTTAGTATCACAATCGCCCTCTGATCAAAGAAATTCGCGAGACTCAGCGTTACTTCACAGAAAACTGTAATCGATCACGTGACAGATGCTTAGATCGCGCTCGCTCGTGCCACAAGCATACACGCGTCCTTTCGACGATCTTCCGGTTCCCCACTTGCCCCGAGCACGTTTAATTCATCGAAAGCCTTGCCTGGTGAACGATAGCGCAATTGCGTGCGACGCTTGACGCGCGCCGAGTTAATCGCGGCTATGTAGATCGAGGAACTTGTGGGCCGCACGAGAACAAGTTCCGTTGTCAGTTTCACGCCACCGGCCCACCGTGCCGGTGCGACGGTGGCGACGCGCATCGGCTCGCGGGGACTGCCGGCGGATTTTTGCCAGGAAACGTCGATACAGGAGCAAGGACGACGAGGACCGCGGACGGACGTAAGGCTCGCGATCAATGATTGGTGTCGATGGGGAAACCGGCGATGATGTGGGGCAACGGAGGATAATAATAATTCCTCTACGGGCTGGCTGTAGCCGAGATCACGTGCGGCACGTGATCCCACGTGTTTTTGCACGTGCTAACTGTAGCCGATCAGCGCGAGAAAGAGAGACGGACAGAGGGGAGAAAGAGAGTCACGCTCGTACGCCTTTCCTCGTACGGGTTAATACCATCGAAGGAAACGCGTGACCGAGTCACGTGCGCGTGTCAGACACTCGACTCGATTCACGCGACCGGTCGTCCTGTCAATTAACCACGGCGTCGTCTTCGCGACGCTTGTACAACACAGTTCGCAGCAAGGTCACTTTCAAACCCGTTTTGCATCGGGAGGGTCAGAGACACGTGTTTCTGGGTAAACGCTTTTGGAATCTGCTTGCAACATTCTTTAGTATTGACGTCGCATTTGGCAATGTGAATGCCTGTTTGGTAGCTCTGTGTATTGTTATTCTGGTGGGCTTAAGGATTGTGATGTCCAGGGTCGGATTTAAGGGGGGGCAGGCAGGGCCGGCCGCCCGGGGCGCCGAATTTGTAGGGGCGCCGTTGTATGCGTTTATTCATTTATATTCCTTCTGCTAATTGATAATCTTGCCCGGGGGTGCCAAGTATTGTACCTTTAATTCCAATGTCAAAGTACTTATAACGAAAATATAAGTATTTCGCCATGTGTAAAAAGTTTCTACACGTATCAAGTGCTGTCGCTTTTATAAATCATTTTAAAGAATATCACTAAAGTGCTGTCGTTGTAGAAGCTTGCAAACCGATATTCTAAAGTACGAACTCTGTAAAACTGCAAATGACGTTTGCTTAATTTGCTACTTTCAATACCAGTTTCTGTTCAATCATTAACAATAGTAACGACTGCGCAGTAGTAGTCACTTAAGTACTTCCAATTAACTTTACTGCGTCCCTACGCGTGTGGTACTTTAAAACTGTTGCGGATGACTGACTACATTCACGAAACGTTCCCAGATAGTATTTTACAGTGTTACATACTTCATCGTTATTGTATAAAGAGGGCCTGTAAAACTGATTAACTTGCAGTTAATTACGCACAGGGGGTTGAGCTAAACGTGACAAAATATGCATGCAACCGTGCACTGATGTAGCAAATTATTAGTGAAATCATGGTACATAATTAAATGCGCGGAAGTGAATTTACCGTACATGAGCCTTCAACGCTCTGGATATGCAAATTTGCTATTACTATCTCCCGCTTACGACAGCTACATGCCTCCAAGGTTATGAATACAGTAAGGTTATCTTTGATTATTAATTTGTGCGTCATGATCGCAATTTCTAATAATTGCAGCGAGACAGTTGCATTTAAGGTAATTGAATTACTCCGAGCGTTTTATACTTTAAATATTCCCTTGCGCGTTTTTAATAATTTAGCCTTCTGACTTTCATGATGTTTCTTAATATAACCCTTAATTTTCTATACACAGATCTGCTTTTAATTGTCTCTGGATGTACAACATGTATTGTATGATACATCCAAATATGTATAATTAGGTATGTTATTAGAATTGTTACAATTTAAATTATAGTATGCTGTAATATTTCATCCGAGTTGACTGCTATAAATTTCTGTCCTTTGACTATTAACCCTTTGAAACCGGGGAATTTTAAAATAAAAATTTTCTCCGGATTCAATTAAAATATACAAAACGAATGCATATGTTGCCTGGATTCAAAGGGTTAAAAGCAATTTATAAGTAAGAAAGCAACTCTTTACACAACAAGACACAGGGACCGAATTTGTACTAAAGATATGTGGAATTCTCTTGTGGATCTTTAACAGATGTATTATATATTTAAAAATAATATATATTTTTTATATTACATTGCACTCAGCATTTCTCTGTACAATTCCTTCGAACTTGGGTCCAACACCCGTTCTACAATATTTTTCAATACTAGTTCCACCAACTTAAGTAGTGATAATCTAATGCTTCTCACTTTTTCACTGTGATCAGCAGCATTTGAAAGGGAGATGAAATGAACGTCAAGTTACACCATCATTGTAAACGTTCATTTCGCAACATTTATTCACAGCTAGTGTACTCCACGAATGTTTACAATTTATCAAATAATTCAATATTTGATATTTATATATAAATAATAAATATAATTGTTATAATAAATATATATATATAATTATTATAATAAATATTATAATAATTTAAAATATTTGATGATATTTCACGGAAAGGCGGCAGACGCTTCTCAGCCTAGGGGCGCCAAATCTTCAAATCCGCCCCTTTCCGATTGTGAAAATACCTCGCCATTGGTAAAATGTAATCGTAGCGTACCGCAATTTATATCACGGCCAGCGCCTATACAAGCACATTAAACTTTGCATGCTCATATTCCGTGGATATTAGTCTTCCAGCATTCATAAGTTTTGCAATGCTCCGGCGGCGGTTGAGCTTGTACAGAAAGTTGAACGAGAAAGCAGCGGTATCTATGCGTTATCTACTTACTTTCCAAAGCTGATCGAATGAATATTTATGCATGCTATTTTGTTCTGGGAGACAGGGACGTAAGTCAGCCACGTATTTGGGTCGAAAGAAATACGTCTGCCACGTGAGACTGTAAATCCAGAAAGACAGCGAGGCTACCGCGTCCGCGTTTAATTACGCGTGTACTTTTTTGGGGTGGCAGTATCCAAAGAGGCCGAGCGAATTGTCGCAAGACCGTCATTCTTCCTGCACAAGTTTTCGTGGGGCACGAACGTGATCTCGTACCCAAGGGATCTGTCGAACGCGCGGCAATGCTGGGACAATCTTATTGCGCACAAAGTGTGTTGATTTAAACATCAGCTTTCTACGATACAGCAAATGTTATTAGTTTCGACGTGACTCGCTGGATTTACGGGAAAATTAATGCGTATGTTTATTGTGCCTGCACGAGAAAAAGCTTACAAAGAACCTGGCGGGTCGAAGCCATTCCAGCAATTAACATTGTTAAGCCGACATTATTATGGTTTTACGGTGATTTATCGTGACTTTGAGATGGATAAAGGTAGATTCATTTAACTCGTTTACTAATATACTTTTTACCCCTGCGCAGGTACGACGCATTCTTTCTTACCAATTATTAGATTTGTGATTAGTTTGCTAACATCGATATTGCCGCGGGGTAACCGTCTTTCTTTTCCTTTCTTTCTATTTTCAATTGTGAAACTACAAAAAGGACTGGTGCTTAATTCTGTGCCGCAAGAAATCAGTGGAATAGTGGAAATTCAATTTTGTCGTCAGAATTGCATAATTTGTAGCGGTGCCATTTTGCATTGCGGTGAAAGAGTATGGGAAATTTCCAAATCTTTTATAGTTTTCTGTAAAAGAATAAAAGAAGAAATTCTTTCTTATAGTATGAATCAATTATTAACTAATTATTAATTGGAAGAGAAAAGATAGTCTTCCAAGCGTATGCAAAGTTGATAATTTGCAGTTTCGTTAATATTTTCAATCTCTTTACAATTAGCAGATTATTCAATTTTTTGTACGCCACTTGTTCTTGTATCCATCGTATGATTAATATTTATAAATTAAGTGCCATTCAAAGTAATTTTCCCTTTTTCTAATTACTGTAGTATTTTTTCAACGAAGACATATAAAGAAACTTAAACTTGCAATTATTATCTAACATCTTATTTTGCATGTAAATAATTCTAGTTTTTAGCAAAGTTATTCCACATAGACAATTAAACATCGATCATCGAAAGATTACCGTACAATATTACGCAATTAGTGTTAAAGTGCAGTCTTCTCAATTGCCATTCATTTCATTTCCCTAACTGTGTGTGCTTACACAGACAGACATTTAATATGTGCTAAGATGAAAGACTACTGTCATTGAGAAATCATTTTTCCTAATCTGATTGTGACCGTAAAATACTACTTCAAGATTTTGGTGTTGATAACTTCAGAATTATGAGCTGATTCTGACATTAACTGTGTAACCGTAAAGTACTCTGAAAATAATATCACAAGTTACGTCGTCTTAAATAAAATTTATTATACATTAATTAAATAATTGAAACGCTTTCGTCTAACAGATTGTACCAACGCCAATGTATTTTATTTCTTAATAAAACTATTAATACAGATCATCATTTAATTAACGAGATTCTACTCCCACATAAATATCAATTTAAAAGTCTGTTCATGAAAATAGAATGAATCTTGTTACAACGAAATACTTTAACTTTCGCTTTGGTAAAAACATGCCATAAAAATAGCATAAATTCACATCAGATAACAACACAAATTTCGCAGTTGTGTGCACCTTATGCTTGATGCTACTTTTTACTTTTAGTTTCCTCTAAAATTACAATTTTGAAGGCGAAACCAGTTTATAGTCAACAAGACCGGTATTCGACAAAAGAAAAAAGTTAATTCACAATTTCGACTGTTTGCAGAAGGATACATTTAATCCGCAGTCGTATCGTACTACTGCATTTCGCAAATTCCGTAAAACCCGATTTTCTCAGAAACAAAATCATAACAAGAAATTTTATCCTCCATTTTTGACTTCCTTTTCCGCGTAGAATGGCGACTTACTTTTCCAATTATACCGCCTGTTATCAAGCAGCCCGTATACGCACAGATGCGTGTAATAATCACTTGTAGGCTTACGAATTCCGTGTTACATTGCAACACCTTACGTTGATACACAATGCACAAAATGCCGGTGTTATTTTACTCACGTGAAAATAACACAGGGTTCCATTTTGAAACAATTGTATTTGCACCATGTTATACCACACGACATTTTCCTTTGTCATTGCTTTCTATGTGTAGCAAAAGTAGAAATACAACTCGTTCCAATTGCGCGACGCACCCTGTATACAGAGTATTTAGCATCAAGTGTCAGAAACTTTAAGGGATGATTCTACATGACAAAATAAGATGAAAATCAAGAATAACGAATTTGGGTTTGAGGCTTCGTTTTCGAGATATTAATTGCTGAAGCACGCGTAAAAAGTGTCTGTCGCGAAGGAACTCATTGTCAGACTACTGCCAGGAGTGTTAGACAGGTCAGGTACGGCGAGGGCAGTAGTCTAAGTCCCTCGCGTCAGACAGTTTTTACGCGTACATATTTTCAAGAATTAATAACTTGGAAACGAAGCCTCAAACGTAATTTCATCATTCTTGATTTTCGTCTTATTTTGCCATGTAGAATCACCTCTTAAAATTTCTAACACCTGTGGCCGAACACTTTGTATATAGATATACTTTTTCTTTTAAGGGGTCATTCCGGTTAGCGCGCCGATAAATTCAGCGATTTTCAGGAATTTACTGCGACGAAAATAATTATAGTAATGGAATAAAACTTTTTTCTATTTATTAAACTATATCTCTATAGTAAATAAAAAATATAAAAGCAATCAAATTATTGCATTTCATATGCTTTTGAAAGCGGTATTGATGATATGTTTAAAAATTCATGCCTCGCTCGTGAAGGCGATTTAAACTGTTAGACTTATCTGAACCCAAAAATCCAAACAGATTCTCGATCAGTATGACTGTCGCTATCGGTCGGACCATAGTCAGTGATTTATCTTCAAAATTAGCAAAATGGCGAGCAAAATGTAAGAAAAATGTTTTTTCGGCTTTTTTCTTTTGCTATTTTCGATTTTAAAACTAAATTAAACTCAATACAAATACTTGGTTGTAATCCCTGCGAGAAGCACAAGGGTGCAGAATAAGCTCTAAAATTTATAAAGCAATCGGTTCGATAGATTTTGAGATTTTATCTTCACGATGTGGACAAATTCTCGTTTCGAGAAAAACGTGTTTTGTAAACGATTTTTTTTACGTTTACAGTCACTCACAAAAGTATCCGTGCACCCTGTATGTAACATATGCCACGGTAACACGTGCCTGGTAGGTAAACTTGGACTGCAATCCTAAACGTCGTTCATACCTAAATGGCACACCCAGGCCGCAAAAAATTCTTCTCAATTTCGGTTAAAAACGTTTGTGGTTTTTGTTCGTTGGTTTTTTACGATCGCTGAATGGCGCGACTTTAGGCAGACCTGATTTCCGTCGAGCCATAAACGCACTGACACTGCTGCTCCTATATGCAGAATTCACGTGCATAAGAGCGTGGCAGCCGGTGCACTGTCCGATGCACGTGACGCGAGGTGCATTGCGCCGGGCATGGTCACGTGCACCAGCCAGCACTCTGTCTCGCTATGGCAAGGGAACGTACAGATTTGCCGGTGCGTTCGTCACACGCGATGAAATATACATGAACCATATGAGATGCTCATACGTGCGTCGTTTTTGGTAAAATCTTGTACCACCTTTGTCTCCACCGGCTGGAAGCTGCTAGAAATAGGCTTCCAGTGGAATTCCTTGAAGGAAGTATTCTTGGAATGTAGGTACACTGTGTACAGCAAATTCAACACCATATAGGTACAGTACAGTGTTACAACTTTTAATATCGTCGCGAGTGTTACAACATAGGAAACTGATTTTACAGCAATGTAAAAGAAAATTTTACGCTTGAAATATGATGTGAATAATCACTTTTATGTAGTTATTGTATTTTGTAATCTATGACTGAAAGATCGTTCTGTTATAGATCATAAATACTTCGGTGTTTCAGGATAGATTCCACTTTCATTGAGTTATGGCTTCCGCAGAGGCGGATTTGTGTAGAGAATAAGTAGGCTGCAGCATAGGGCTACAAATTTTGGGGAGTGGCAAATTTTAGGGAGCGACAAATTTTGGGGAGTGGCAAATTTTAGGGAGCGACAAATTTTGAGGAGTGAAAAATTTTGTGAAGTTGCAAATTTTGGGAAGTTGCAAATTTTAGGGAGACGACAAATTTTGGGGAGTAGCAAATTTTGGGGAGCGGCAACTTTTGGGAAGCGACAAATTTTGGGGAGCGGAAAATTTTGTGAAGTTACAAATTTTGAGGTAGTGACAAATTTTGGGGTGCGATAAATTTTGGGAACAAACAATTTTTGGGGAGCAGCAAATTTTGGGCGAAAGAAATTGGGAAAAGTTTAACCACAAAGGCTTGAGACAACTTTAAAAATAATTTACTTCTTTTTCATACAGCAAATTAGCAATAACTCACATGTGAGTTGCCATATTAAATTAATTTTGAAATAGTCTCGACTCTTTTAAATTAAAATATTTGATGATATTTCAAATCCCCAAATCCACCCCCGGGCTTCTGAACAAGCAACTTAATTCAGCCACTAATCTTCGCACAGTACTTGCTTAACTTTTCATCGACTTATCTCTCGTGGAAAGGATACGAATGTATCGCAATGAGTTTTAAAAAGTATCCACGTCGTTCGCAGAAGTTGAGCAAAGACTCTTGCGTGTATTAATCGTATGAAATATTTTTCGAGAACGTGCGGCTATGAATGCTGCTAAGTAGTCGAAGCTGGGGCAAACGTAATATCTCGCATAAGTCAACGTCATATCCTACATCGGACGATAATGGCGGAAAGGAAATCAATATGCTAGCGGTGGCTATGCGATAACAGCGGAATATCGGCACGTTTCATTCCTCACTGTGTATATCCGTATATAATTCGTACGGATAATGTATATATTTATCTGCATGGCTCGGGGTTCTAGAACGGCTAATATTGTTGGATCGGACCATTTTCTAGGTCGGCCTTACTCTACGTCCAACAAGTAATTACTCTTATTGGCCACTTATAAACCACGGAGACAGTTGACTCCTTACTCATCGGAATGCGGTTCTATTTTGCCACCTTGAATTTAACGTTCTGTTTACAGCCTGGAGTATGATTTATATGGGACAGCTGCTGACACCCGCTTTTAATCCAGAGAGGGATAATATCCCGGTTTCTTCGCATCTAACTGCTTGCATCAAAATACGTATAAATAATGGTATTAAATTCTTTGGGATTATCAGACACTGGGTCAATGTAGGAATTACGGGGAAATGGTTGGACTAAAAATACGAGTGACTGTATGGCAAATCGTAATGAATGGCTAGCGCACAGAACGTTAAGATAGGTTTTCCTATACGCAACGTCTAGAATTTCAAAGTCAATTTTCTCGCAAATGAAGCGCGATATCAAAAAAAGTTACTCTTTCTTTTCGACTTATAACAAGTAAATGAGTCGAGAAGAAGGAATACAATTTTTTGATATTGTGCTTCGTTTTCAAGGAAACCGGCTTTGAAATTCTTGACGTTGCGTCCAGTCGCGTGTAGGAAAACCTACCTTTAGAAACGGTGACACTTTATTAAGACTTTATGGCATAGACTGTGTCATAGTGAGGCGTGGGGTTTTAAACGATTTTGGAATGGGAGAAAGGTAGAAGCGTTTTTTCGGTAAAAAGGATGGATTAGAAAAATTCGGGTAAGAAATTTAGATAACGCAAGGACTAGCAAGGTGTAACGTTTGATAATATGTGACTGGGTGAATATAGTGGTTTCGAAGGGTTTGGAAAATGTCAATGGCAGGCCCAGCTCGTCCTTGTAGGCAAAATTAGGCAGCTGCCTAGTGCGTAAAGTTGACAAGGCGCGCAAAATGGTCTTTTCATGGTTGGCATTTTTTAAATAAAATTTTAAATGAAATATTCCAAGTTGTACTCTTATGTTTTAATCAAAAAGCTCAAATATATATAACAATTATAAATAAAGGGCGCAAGGAAGGATCGAGCCGGGCCTGGTCAAGGGATATCTATTTAATAGGAAGGGTTGAATACATTATAATATAGGAATTACGTCAAAACAATTTTACTAAAATTACATGTGGTCCTATGACAAATTTTTCGCGCTGGTTTGTTTGTGTACAGAATAGTGCACAAAATTCTTCTGTGAACACATCGTAGATACAGCAGTTAGACATTATGACACGGTTGACGACGTAGAACTTGCGGCGAAGACATATATTCAGTTTACTTTATAAAAAGTTCGCAATACGTATTAGTGCAACGTCAAACTTTTTCCGAAGCAGTTAAGTTATCGATATTTTAGGAGCTACTTCATTCTACCAGAGAACATAAATGTTGTGTTGACACCAACTGATATGCGGGTGAAACCGCGGAGTTTCGTAACATTCGCACGTATCAAACGCTAAGTAGAATAGAAACACGCGATCGAAAGGACGCGGAGGGACGCCGATTGACGAGTTTCGTTTCAACGTTTCCCATTCCCGGCGACGGGAATGCGCAGACAGCCTGCCAGGATGAAAAAAAAACTACTGTCGTAAGATAGCTTTTACGACACTTCTCTTCGGGTGAAATTGAGAGATTACGTGCATCTCCTTGTTCGTCCTTGCATACTCAAGTGACCACCACGTCCGCGTACTTCCTGCATGCGTTTTCCTAGTTTGCGCCTGTAACAGCAGAGCTTAAACTTGCTTTTCCCAATTTTCCAACAAAACATGCCGATATGTTTATCTCATTTTCCTTATACTATTTCTGGAATGCGAAAGGCAGTTTTGTTTAGAAGGAGTATATACATCTTTAGATTATTCTACAAGTTTAGTGATCTTTTAAACGAAGCATGGCAAATGAAAAGAAATATTCTTCATTTAGAACTGTCTATGCTTAAGGCGTCGTTTAGATTTTAGATATGGCGAATTTTTCTGTGCGAGCACGATTGCGCTTCAAATTGGACTTAAGGTCAGAGTTGGCCTAGTAGATTAGATAAACAAAAAATTATTTAAATAACGGATTGAATAAAAGTTACTTTAACTTTAGCTTATTTGACGAATGAGTTATTTTTTTTATTCGACGAATAAAGTTGACCCGGGTTAATAATGAATAAAAGTTTAAAAAAATTATCGATTCATTTTTTAAAATTTTATTTATTAATTGAAATTTTATTTATTATTTGAAATTTTATTTATTATTTGAAATTTTATTTATTATTTGAAATTTTATTTATTATTTGAAATTTTATTTATTATTTGAAATTTTATTTATTATTTGAAATTTTATTTAAATGAAGTGCAGACAGTATCAATATCCAAAGCAGGGAAACGATACTTTTTTATCACTGACACTGACGGCACTGAACCGTCACGGAACTGATATGTGTGTATGGACCTTTATGCATCGTTGTTACTTGGGAGATTGCTCGTGGTCGTTTTCATTCCTTTACATCGAAATCAGTGTCATCCCGGAGACTTCGACCGCGTAGAGTCGTCTCTGCATCATTCCGCATTGCCTGCAACATGCGTTGAACGTGGTCAATAAGGTGAGATTCCGGGTCGAACGATCACCACTCGTGCGTGTCGAGCTTCTATATTCCAGTCATCCTTGAACGTAAAGATGCAGTCACGCTTAGCTTAGTAGGCGAACAAAGAGGGAAAGACAATGAGCAATCTCTCGGGCATTCGAAAAATTCACACCCACACTCCCCTTATCTTTGTCGCCGATTGTTTTGTTTTAACCTTTGCCTAAGTAAAATACGCTTGCGTCGGAGAAGTTGCAACACTGTTTGTCGGTGGATCTAGAAGCTTTTAATGAGTACACACATACGTCTACGTGGTGTCTCATTTTATATCATATTTCACACTTTCCCTTAATTAAACTTAACGAGCCTCGATTAAGGAAATTAAAAATCATAATCTTCGGATGTAATACTCTATTGCACATTTTTCTTAATTAAGAAATAATAATGTTAATTAAGTAGAATACAGAAGTAGAGAAAGTGAACGTATGTGGCAAGACACAGTTTTGCGTTCGTGCTTACCACTTTCAAAACTGAATATTCTTTAAATTTTAGTGTTTTTTTAATGGTATGTTTATACGATGTTTTGGAAGAAAGTGAGAGGTTAGATAAATGCAATATAAAAAGTGATCTCGGTGGTATTAGCTGCGACTCATGATTTATGTGGTGCTCTGAATAAATACGGTGTCAAATACTAAGTAATTACAAATGTCTATATGGTCTTGAGCAAATCACACTCAATCTAACGGGTAAGAGCCCTGTTACTATGCTTTTCGTGTGCTACGTGTATATGCATAAGCGACAAGTTGAATTGTATGCTGCGTGAGAACATATTTGCAAATGTGTCGCAGCGATGTTGAGTAATCTAAAGTTCTTAATCTGCACTGCTTACACGTTTTAATTTCTTCCTTCCCTTCGTACTTCAAATGACAATTTAATATAAGCTATATATTCTGAAAAGCGTTTATTATACAACATTGGTTTATATTCTATAGAAAATCTGTGATTTTCAACGTACATAAAAATGCATAGGGGAGGCTCTATCTTCAAAATAAAAAGAGCGTTGTCATTAATCATTAATTTCGTATGCCCACCCTCCAGAATCGAATTATTAATATAGATAGCCAAGAAGTACGTCGTTGGAAAGAATTCGAGAATATCGCAGACATCTGTTTACGTTTCGGCAGTGGCACTCGGGGCTGCGACCCTTTACGTTATCAGCGCTGCGTGTCGTCATCGAGCGTGCCGAAACGTAAACACATGTCTGCGATACCCTCGAATTCCTTCCAACGACGCACGAAAGTCAGTCGGTCTACAGAGTTCGGACGCAACCCTTGCTAGATCGTGCATTCATTTACGGTTTGTGAAGTGACTGTGAGATTGTATTATTTTCCGTTGTGCGGTATCATTGCGGTAATTAGTGAAAAATGACTAGAAAAACACTCTGGTGTTATTCTGCACATGCTGCAGATGTGTGAAAAGTGTGAAGTATTCGATGAGCGATGCAAATTGAAGTGTCGTTCGAATAAAGTGAGAAAGAAGTGTGTGCAACATTTCTTGGATAACATGTCACCAAACACCTTCAACCTGTACGGTAAGTACAATCGATTTTGATAATTCATTCGGAAAAAAAACGAACGGAAAGGTATTCGGTTCAACGGGTACCGCACTTCTTGGCTATCTGTATTAATAATTCGATTCTGGAGGGTGGGAATACGAAATTAATGCATGGGCAAATCTCTTCTACATCTAAACTAACGGACTGCATCGTTGAAAGAACGATTTTGATAATATTTTCCAGAAAAATCGAACTTTAACGCGATCGCTTCAACGGGTACCGCACTTCTTGGCTATCTGTATTAATAATTCGATTCTGGAGGGTGGGCATACGAAATTAATGGATGGGCAAATCTCTTCTACATCTAAACTAACGAACTGAAAATCGGAAAATAGCCAAATTTGCAGGGGTTAATTTCACCCCCTTCAAGTGAATTTGGACAGCAAACAAAAATTGCGTTTTAATCAGCAGGAAATCCCCTACATATTCACAAAGTTTCAGAATTTTTTGAATTTTCGGGTTCGAGATCTTTCCTTGTCAGAAATTTTCCTATTAATTAATTCTAAATGGTGAATACGTAATAATATGTTCATCGTTGCAATGTACGTGGAAAACTGCTCGTCGCAAAATATGCCACCTCTTGTCTTATTTAAATACTTACAGTGTAAGTATTTTTAATGAGCTCCACGAAGAATGTAATAACGAAGTCAATTCAGTGTTTTAATTAATATTCCTTCGGTTACATGATTTCGAACCTCATTTCTTGCACCAATGGAAAATATAAAGTAAATTATCGATGTTACGTATAGCGTGTGACGTTGGTTAAAATCATATTGTATTAAATATATTATATTCCATTTTGTCCACTGTGAAAAATAATTGGTTAAATAACAGAGGCACAGAAGGAAATGGAACGACGTATAGTGTGAGTTGCGTGTAACGCGTGCAATCTACTCGCATCGAACAAGAACGCGGGTTGCCCGTTATAAGGGTTAACTAAGAACTAATTATTCAATTAATAAAAACAAGAAATTAAGTTCGAACGGTACGTAACTAGGGGAATGATCAATTAAATGACTTGAAACCGGCTATAGTTTTTTTTTTACGTAACAGCGCATTCTTCCTAGCGAACGAAGGTAAACGCTCGCGATACCTTAACAGGTGGAAAATTGTCCTTTATTTCTCAATTAAGAGGGGGACAGTTTAAAGTTTATCGCGTCGCTTGGACACTTTTTACCAGCAAAGGCACTGGATATTGGGGCAGTGAGAGGGTGAAAGAGACGGTGAGAGGTGATGAATGTGCATGAAACGACATGGGTAGGTCTGGAAAAATTCTGCGTGTCGTTGACCGAAACGAGCGCATAAAGTTGACATGGTATACATAGATTCACGTGTCAAGGCATTCTCACTGCTCCTGCTTGTAATAACCTTTCGCTAGCCAAGGTGAATGTGAGCATTTTTTAATAAAGTCTGTACTATGGAGACTAGCAGAGGCCGAAAATATCGGCATAGTCATTTGAGAGCGGGATAAGTTATGATTAATGAGCATGTCGAACGAACATTATTAGCAATTTTTGCTGGGTAAATTATGCGTGACACCAGTTCTGTGTTAAGGGACGATTCTCGTGTAACAGTCGCAAAAGTAACTGATATTTAGATTTTTTTTTTAAAAGCTGTTTTTAAGAGTGGGTTAAAATCTTTTAAGGATGTAAGGAGGCATCTTTAAGTTTGCAGATATAATTTTTTTATGTCGATCATTTTTATTATTTATTAATTATTGTGGAATTAAGTCATCTGATTGCAAAAATGAAAAATGTCTTAAAGTTAGATAGTTTGCGCTGGGACATTGTTACCATCTTTGGGCATTTTTACATACAATTTTTTTTTATAGTCTTAAAATGTGATAGACTAAAGCTACAAACGTGCAAAATGTTTGACTTGTTTCTTTTTTAATTCCCGAAAAACTAAGTTTTCTTCAGCCGACGCAGGGTAATGGCCCGAAAAGGAAAGGTATCTTTGAAAAATTCTTAAAAGTAAACTACTTAATGAATCTATTTGAAACTTTCAGTACTTTTTATTGGGTATTTAAGTTTCACGAATATCCTTTTTGAAATTTATTTTTAGCAGATTTGTAAACCGTACAGTGCCAGTAAGTCAGCGCTGCAAAAAATTTCCGCTGAAATGTTTGACAGTTTTCCGACGAAACGGTTCGCCTGAAATAAAAAAACCAAAAAGTTTTAGAAACTATATGGGAATGGCTATAGCACGACAGGTTTGACTTTGAAAATTTTGAAAAATGACAAAATGGGGAACCTCTGAAAAGAATTGTGAAATTCGGTTCTAGTAAATTAACCTCTTTCGGTAAAAAAAAAGTAGAAGGAAACGACCCATCAAAAAAATCCCCTGGCGTGCCATAGCCGTCCGCATATAGTATCTAAAACATTTTGGTGTTTTGATTTTAGAAGCACCGTTCCGTCAGAAAACTGTCAACCAGATTTCTTGCAGCGCAAAGTTACAGGCCTCGTACAGCTTGCAAATCTGCTTTAAATAAATTAAAAAAAAACAATTCGTACAACTTAAATATCCAATAGAAAGTCTTGAAAGTTTCAACAAGATTCATTAAGTAGTTTGCTTTGAATAAATTTCCAAAGATCTATAACAAAACGTATTGTAGGTATATTTTATTTATTTAGTTTCTGTATAACATTACAACTTTACAGCCCTTCTATTATAATACAATAGCGCGTAAACTATTCTACTCCTTACCTCCTTGCCCTGTGGCAATAATTCCGCGGGTCCCTGTACCTGCGCCGTGTTTGGAATTCGTTACGAAACCAGCGTTATTTGCTGTCAATGAAATTTATCCAAATTGATTATCGTTGGAACAAATTAATAACCGTATAGAGGTTCGGGGCGAAGCCATTAATTCTTCGCCGGGATGCCTGAATGCGCTACTCGATTTCATAAGAAATCATTCTCGCGCATTGACGCCTCTACGTGCAAACGCAATTGTGCAGGATGCATAATAGGCGAGCACAGAAGGAACGCGAGGATAGGAATCTAAGAATCCGCTTATACGGGTCGCTCGTGATCAAAGGATAAGATCTACGGCTACGTTCTAACCGGGCACAATGACTGGGACAGCATTCTACCGCGCTCTTCGTCACGAGACGAAGCGGCGGCAGAGATACGCCGCGGTTTCATGCAAATGCGGCAACGCGCCGGTACATATAGCCACGGATACACTTGCAGGCTGCATCCACCGCCGAGAAACCAGATTCCCTTGATCTTGCGGGCCGGGAGAATTATTCTACACCCCGACACGTTGCCGCGCGAAACTGCAAAAATAAGCACGCTCCCATATATTGCCGTTATATTACTACCGGATACCATTACACCCACGATTGGTTAGCACCACCTCCCCGTTGCTTTCCAATCGTTTCTTTCGTTCCGATCCTGTTTGTCGCTGTCGATTATCAATGGTGCACTGTCGGTACCCTCGTCGTGCGTTTTGCAGGCGTGTTGGGGCTTGATTCATAATTTTTCAGTAACTGTAGCTCTTGTGTCCGTGCATGTGACGATTTGTTTCTGAACGGCGAAAATATGGTGGTTAAAAATAATTCGTTGATGGCGAATTGTTTGTAGCTAGACTCGTATGGTGGTCGTTTCGGTGATTGCATATTTGAGAGATCAAGTTATTTTTTAATTGCTGACGGGGGGTCAAGAGCTTTGGTTGCGTTCAACTTTATGCTTTCAAGTTTAAGGGGTTGTACCTAGTCAGGCGGTCGAAAAGAGGCGAATATTTGTGAATTTTTTTTGAAGAAGCGGAAGCGTATATTTTTACAGAACTTTTTGCGCTTAAAAGAGCAACATTTAAAGAACATTTGGTAATTTTTTGGTAGAAAAATATTTAAGTGCTCACCGCAAAACCAAATTTTTAAAAATGTTTCTTGGATGTCGCTTGTTATTTTATTATAAACTTAAATATTTTTCTACGAAAAAATTACCAAATGTTCATTAAATGTTGCTCTTTTAAGCGCAAAAAGTTCTGTAAAAATATACGCTTCCGCTTCTTCAAAAAAAATTCGCAAATATTCGCCTCTTTTCGACCACCTGACTAGGCATAACCCCTTAACGCGTAAGGAAAGAATGTATGTATTGACGCATTTCTAGAAGAAAAGATTATATCGTATAAGAAGTATCTGTACTTACTGGTGGATCAAGAAGGGTCGTTGTGCCAAAAGTCCCTGCAAGAAGGGCCTTAGTGCCAAAAGTAAGTTTCGAGGAAAGTGTCTGTAAACATTTCGAAGTTAGATATTTTTTATAAATAGCGAAGTTGTTGTAAAACTGTCTATAATATTTAAAAATGATATATCTCCTTTGTGGTTGCATTATTACAATCGGAATTATGTCAATTAATCAGTGAAATTAATTTTAATTATAGCTCTCTCAGGGCCTTCTTGTATATAATGGACAAAAATATGGTTTTTAACATTTTTTTTTTAAATGTTCGCATAATATTTGCAAAAATATAGTCATAAAATAATCATAGATCGCGTTGATGTATGTGTGGCTTACAAAGGGTTACCCGTACATTCCGAATATTTTTAAACTGTGCAGGTTTGTAGAGGACCTCAGTAGAAGTATGTATCCTGCAATTTTACGTTTGTACTTATTATAACGCGTCTTGTAAATTTACCATATCTGTCAACTTTATAAGATATGACAATGAAATTTAGAGGGCATATGTAGAAAAAATGAGGCACCCAACAGTAAATTTATAAAAAAATACTTTTTTTCCTTATAGCAGCGCGATCTGTAATTTTTCAGAAGTTATGCTTGTGCCATATTATTCCTCACAGAAAAATATACAACTTTCTTATTTATCATTTTTTTCTATTCTTAATCATTTTCGAGTTATTCAACTAAATAGTTTTCCACCCCCCAACTGTGAAGGGTAATTTCACCCCTTAAACACGACCTTCCGCCGTTAAAAGAAGTGTGTTTCAAATATTTTTAAGTACTCTCCGATATGCCGAATTTCATTGAACTCAGCGTGTAACACTTGGGTGATGTTCCTTACCAATTTTTATTCCTAAATTTAATGTAAATACAGATGTATATTATCTTCACATTCTCTCCAGATCATTCTCCAGTACCACTTACTAGGTCACGAAGCTTTATTACCTTACTTTTCCTACGGTATCCTTAAACTAACAAATATTAAGTTCCTTTTTATGTAATGTCACCAATAAACTTGTAACAGGTAACGATGCCTGCAAGGTAAACTCCATACTTTAAATTCGTATCGTTTATACGGAATTCACCTAAAACATTATTTGTCCTGGTCAAAGTATCGCTGATTTATCGCTGGAATAATAAATTCAACTATTCCGGCGATAACTACTGTGCATAAACGAGAGTATGCGCGCCTGGCCTACGTGTACTTCTTTCTGAGCTGCACGACACATTGAAGCGTACGTTAATTACAGGTGAGTTACGCTGTTTGACGGTTAGTTTGTTTAAGCAAACGATGATTATGACAAGTTGCAAATGCTTGTCGTGCATATATTTATTCTGCCGCTCCGATGAATTACCGCCAGCCGCGTTGGTTCGCAATTTTTCGAAGCGTTACAGTTGCGAGATATTGTTGCGCTACCAGTGATATGTGGAAGGATACAAATGAGCTATCGACGCGATGATTTAGAATGCATTATGAAGCAGTAGTAATCAACGACTCGGCAATTAAGACAGTCGACTCCAATGCGGATCGTGCCTCATTTCGAATTTCTCGTTTCTATTCAGAGGCGAGTGGGATTACATAAATTATCGGTCTGCTGCTGAACGTTTGGACTCTGCCGTGAAAAATTGTATGTCTCGCGTAACTGTTACCTCTATTCTTTCAAGCGCGATGACACAATCCATATACACGGTGGGCTACATAAAGTATTACAAGGTATTTCTACGAAGACAAATGAGAATAGCGACAGAATTCTACTCACGTATTTCAAAGTAGCAGGCTCTTGTGAAAAAACACGCGCATTGTGGCTGCTGAACCGCCCACGGAGGGGTGGGACTAACAGGGTAACGTTACCCAACCCGAAAATTCTAATTTTAATGAAACTTCCTGCGGATGTAATTTATTTCTGTGGAAATTCATTCGGGAAGGGGTGAGATCAGCCCTTAAAATGTATAATTTTATTTTTTTTATTAGTTTGATTGAGCATAAAAAACTGAACAATTCTCATATTTAAAATTTTGTTTCTATTTTCTATCGTTACAAAGTTCGGTGGAATTAATTTTTTAAGAATTAATTTTTCTATTTTACCTATTATTAGTTTGTTATAATACATATAATACAATTATAATACATATTGGGAAATTTAATATGATACAATGAATTTAATTTACATTTGATTGAATCAGTAAATTATTCAGTGACTTGATAAAATTAATATTCACCACCGAGTGCTGTGATTATCCGCTGAAATGGAGGATAATATCGAGGATCAGCCTCTTCTCGCAATCATACACGTCGAAAGCGTACCTCCTCACAATTATACACACCTATACCAGAGCGAATGGAGAATAAAGAGAAAGCATATAAAATAGACAACTATACGCAAAGTGCGAGTATTTCTGTTTAATGGTAATTTGCAATTAAACCGCTTTACCACGAAAAAGGTCCAAAAACGGATTCAATCGTTCCGAAAGACCTGTTACCACGGAAATAGATCGGTACGCAGGTACGTAGTCCATAGTTACGAGCTCTTAAAATGGAATTTATGTATTTTTCATTGCGATTACTTACTCAACTTATGGCCAGTTACAAGCCAGCGCCTTAGCTTTCGAGATTTCAGTTTCGTATGCGGTATCGAGCTTGATCGATCGTAAATTCGATCATAATCCAGGATACCGGAAAGTCATTAGGGGAAGAGAGGAAAAGAAAACTAGAAAAGGCATTGCTGGGGTTGACAGTGGAAAGTCGGAGGTTGCAGAATCGCGGTTTTACGACTCACGGTTTTAAGTCTCCGATTTCTTTGCACGTTCGATTAGATTGTCTCCCACGTGTTATCCGCGGTTTATCTGACACGTTGCCAGAAACCTGAGCAGAAAACTAAGGAAAAAAGATTAGTAAACACGGGTTAGAAAATCTTGTTTGTGAGATACAGCCAATTCCAGTTTTAACATTAATGCCTTGTTATCGAGCAACTAGTACAGTGCCACGCGGTACTCAATTCCAAAAATGTCTGTAGCCAGGGGTGTATATATGAAACGATAAGATCGACAATCACTTGACATTTGGTCCGTCGATCTGATTTTTGATGCAAGAACGATTTCGTATTCGAAGTTGTAAGTCGTGTCACGTGTAACTTACATTAAAACCGGAAAAAGTCTGCAGGTTGGAAACAAGAAATTTCCACGCCTACGTTTATCAAGATCTTTTCTTTAGTCTCTACTTGCAAAATTTTCTGACGTATGCTCAAATAGCGGCTGCGTATCGTGGGGATGTTTGAAATTAGATGATTTTGTACAAGCAAATTTTTGAGTATATAATGTAATAGATCCAGCCAATGTACAGTAGGTACTGGAAATATTAATTGCATTATTTGAATGAACACGTTACCACTTAGGTATACCTCGCTTACAAGGGAACATAAAGTCATGTATTCATAAAGTTTCAGATTTTTTTTTGAATTTTCGGGTTCGGGATCTTCCCTTGTTAGAGGTCGTCCTTAAATTACGTACAGCTTTTTTGAGGGACGAGGGGGTCGCGAATTTCTCAATTTTTCTTACAAGGGAAGAGAGGGAGCTAGGCAGCGTTTTACGTAATTTTTAATATGAGTAGCCTAAAAAACGACGTTTCATCGCTTACACGAAACAGAGTTAAATAAATTTTAATAACTGAAAAATGCAATGTGAAGTTATTATGAAAGGAAGGGTGGAGGGGTTGGAATATAAAATCTTACTAATATTAAGGAATCGTTTATAAATTATGAAATTTATGAACGGTTCCTTATTATTAGTAACTAGGTAGGAAAATATTATTGCAAAATTTATTTATTACACAAATGTGTAGTTCACTATCTTGGGAAAATTAAATTCGATACGAATCATTTTATTAGTCATATTTCTATGAAAATTGTGTATAAATACCTACATCGTAAATTTGACAGTGATGCAATAAATATTTCCAGTACTGTACATTTCACATTCACCCTGGAGAAGTATAGTTATAAATTGCATTTCATATTTAAATATACCTAACTTTCTCGTGTCTTTACAAGGTAACTATCAATTCATCTGTTCTTGCACTCTAATTTATCATAACACTTATTAATTTAACGCTAATTTGAACAAATTACCACATTATGGTATCTTAACTCTCTTTATGTAAATCTTCTAAGTGAAAAGTAAAATGAAAGGTGCGATTAATATTGACAAATGAGTACAAGACGCGCGTCTTCAGTATTTAGGTCGTTTAAACGGTATTTCATATACTAGTATCCATTACTTACCTGCAGTTAATTTTTGTTATAGGAATTAATAAACGATATCCTGTGTAAATATTCTTTTCAAGGGCATATTCAATGTAAAGTTTTCTATCTGATCCTATTTAAATGGAAATGTACAATGTGGCAGGACCTTAAATAGATAACTAATTATTGAATATTTAAACTTCATATTTCTTACATATAATACAACTTGTATGACAATATAGTTATAAAAGCAGGTATAACAAAAATTCATAACTCACATAAACGACTCAAAATGTTGAATAACGTAATTATATAGCACTTACTAAATTAGTTTACAATAGTTCCGTTTAGAATAACTTTTGATTAGAACAACCAACAGATTTCGATTTACCTCGAGACATATTACCTTTACCAAAGAAGTACCCGCATGATTCCACGAAGAGAGGTCCATGGAAACGACTACTCGCCCCTTAGAACAAACTCTACGATTGGTAACGTTAACAATGCTCGCGAGCACTATTAAATAGATACACGAGGGATGACCTTTCGCGAGGAAAAAATGTCGGACGTTTCGCCATGTTGCTCGAGCCTGAAGTCGACCTTCGGTCATGTTCTCGTAACCGACAGCAGAGGGAAGAAAGAATTCGAGCGATTGAGGGGGCAGCGCATTGACAGCGGCAGCTCCTGCTTAGTTGCTTCAGAATGCAGTTATCTCTGGTTCTCAGCTGCTTCTAATTGGTTTGGAGAAGAATAAACGACGCGGTTGGTAAAGAGTATTGCTCTCTCACGTGAGAAGATGGTAACGTTACTTGGCCATTACTCGAGTTGCGGCGTGCGATGAAATTCATGCGCTCGCGATAGCAGCCTTGTGCTACGTAGAGGAGTTCGAGTGTTTATTTCTTATTTTATTTTAAAATCACATCTACCTTGCGGCGGCTGCCTAGTGACCACAGTTTATATAGTCGTGTATATATGTATATATCGAATTAAGGATTGGTAGAGGGGGTAACTTGAAAAATATGGATTTTTTGATAATAATTTTTACGCAGTTTCGTAGATACAAAAAAACATACAACTTTTATTTAAACTTCTCGATATCCCGCGCAGTTCTCGCGATATTCCACGAAAAAGAAAATTCTGAATTTTTTCCCTAAAATCGCACTGCGGCACCAACAAAAATAGGGTTGCCTTACAACTGAACTACCCTATTTGCACGCAAATTATTTGCGTAATTTTCTGAATTTTCGAATTGCCTAACTTCCCTTGTCAGTATTTGAGGATGACTCGATTAATTGATTTATATCTATATTCGCCGAATTAGAATTAGACCTAGTGAAAATCCAAAACTGGTCATCCTCACATGGATTGACCCTAAATCCTTCCAAGGCTTCGCTCTTAACAGTCGGTTTGGCTCCTCTCTTAGATAACCTCCCTTCTGTTCGTGTTTCTTTTGCCTCCCCTTTTATCTCTCCTGCTGATACCATGAAAAATCTTGGTCTTATTCAGGGGCGGCTTTAGCATACTTGGCACCCCCGGGCAAGATTATCATGGCGCCCCTCCAAGAGCACGAACATCAATTAGCAGAATAATTATAATAATAATAATACCTTGTTGTGCCAATGTAGTTCCTTTAAGGCTTGAACAAACACACCGAGTAATTTAGTCAGTAATCTAGTAATTTACCATTGCTTTCCCAAACTACTTGACTAAATTTTAGTGTTCACACTCGAAAAATTACTAAATTACTCGCTGGGTCGACTAAATTACTCGACGTGTCTGTTTCAGCCTTTAGATAGAGTAAAAATTCACGACATAAATTCTTATCATTAAATACTTCGCGAAGATATGAGGGTAGATACAATTTCTATCTTTTCGGTGAAAATTTCCCACAAATTAGAACCTATTTGATTTGCGGGGAGGTTACAATTACAGTATCTACAGTTCCTTAGTTCCGTTTTTGAAGTTAGGTGCGAAGGTATAAGATTTCTGTGTCCAATCCGTAAACTCGTGAGCAGTAGATACTTAATTGCTCAGTCCAGGAGTGTTGTGATCTTTAACACCGTGCAGTCCTTGAATCGGGGCCCAAGATGCAACGCGCCACGTAGCCGTAGGTAGTAAGTGCACGTAGCTCTCGTGACTCGATCGGCTGGCCGTCGGAAAAACTCACCGCGATGCACGATCCTGCTCGTTCTTTTCCTGCCTCGTAACCCGTAAAACTTGTCCCTAATAAACTTCTTCGGGCTCCCACGTGATTCCTTTGAGCGTATAATGCGGGGGAAAATTTATCGGCGTGGCATGTCTATCCCGATCTCATATTCAATTCCCGTCTAATTGGTTCGAAATACTATTGTAATGATTACTTTGTATAAGGAGAGCCATCATTATGGCTTGCTAGGAATCACTAGTACTTCTGGTTTAAATGGAGTCATTCGTGGATTTGTGAAAAGCAGCGTTTAAAGTAATCATAATTAACTGTTATTCATTCCCAAATGAAATTGCATTTCAACGCTGAAAATATCTTCCGAATACAAAGCTGTAAGGTAGGGTGTTTTTAAAAATGAATCATTCATTCATAAGGCAATTTATTTATTGTAGCAGTTGAAAGTTATTGCAAGAAAATTTACTCAGTGATATCGCTATGCTAGTTTTACTTCTTAATTCATTTATACTGATTACTCACTTTCTCTCGAACTTCTATTATAATCGTGCTGTAGTGGTCGTAATATTCACACAAAATTCACGTTCAAACATTTAAGCCTGTAGCACTTTTCGTTCAAGTTACTTTTCTATAAATTAATTAAGTAACCTGCTAATTAGGAAGGTCGGTCTCCTCATTAGATAAGACGAATAATTAAGTCGTGGCGAAACTTTAATAGTCACCCTCGTATAACCAGATTAAATATAGCGTTGCATCATATGCAGCAGTTACTGCGCCCCAAATGAGTTGATTCACTTTGAATAATTTTAAATAGGCATTTTTTGAACTCACGTTCCCGGTAGAGAAACGACCCAATTCGCGAGTTAATTTAATTTTCATAGACTATACGCGATACTAACTGTTTCTTTAGATAGCTTTAGTAAGTATTTTCGCAGCTTTTTCAACAAGTAACTGAAACTTTACTATCTCTCCTACAATGAAGTATCCACTAAGATTTCTTTAGAGATGATTTTATTTTTTTTAAATACTACATATATAATTACAAAAATACCAATTATACTTTTGCTAAAGTAGTAAAACTATCCAGAAGTAATTATAGTTCTTAAAAATATCTAACTTCCTTGCAATTCCGCGGAGTTTGTTCAGCTTTCCTAGTTTCGATGTTTCATTTTCTTCACTACTCCTCTTCCATTCCTGCCGGCAGAAAGTGAACGCAAAAAAACACTTACACTTAAAGAATACTTCGCTCTGGTTCGGTTGAACTGAAATTCGACGCCTCGCTGGTTAAGCGTAGCTCAGGCAGTTTTAGTCTGACCTAACGGTGAGCGATTTGTTTAAATTATTCGCTTAATTATATGTCGAAATACCGTAATTAGAATCTTGCTGTCAAGACCTTTCGACGAATTGACAAGTCATACGTGGGATCCGTGGACAGCCACGAATAAAATTGTCACCATATTAAACCGTGTTTATTGACACGTAGGAGCCAAGTAATGATATCGTAACGCCGTAGGGTGCCAGTTCATAGGACACTAAACTCGTAATTAACGATAGCCTGATCAGTGACTGGTGGCCGCTGTTACGCTTTATACCGGTTACGCCTGTTCCGTGCACTTCTGCGAAGAGTAGAAGGCAATGGTCATAAGTAAGACAGTAGAATCCGTTCGGGAGCCTAAAGGTCTGGGAACACATGTCTGGTGGGCGGGCAAACGAATACAAGTCAATTTTTGGTAAAAATGAGATAGAACTTTTTTCTGAATCGAAGTTAAAAATAAAATTTCCTTTGCTCAACTTGTAATGAATTCAAATTTTGTAAATTTGTTTCCCGTATATGAAGTATACTTTGAATGTGCAATGGGGTGAGACATATGTTATTAACATTCATGTCTAAAATTTAACACCTGATCTTAGTCATAGACATAGCACATTAAATCTTATAAGTGTCTTCCTGAAAACCTAAGAATTAAGGCGTTGAGAGCAAAACGGACTAACCCATATTGAAAAAAAAAGTTTTTCTATTTCATATGATTAGTAGAACATATTAGAATACATTACTGCTCCTAACTCAATTTCGCAAAAAATATGGGTTAGTCCCCCTTTGTTCTCAGTGCCTCAATTCTGACTTATACTCGTTTGCCGTGTTAATTCCATGCCAGTGGTAGAATAAGGGGGCCTAGAGCAGTGATGGCGAACTTTTTTGACAAGTGGGTCAAATTTTGTTCATTATTTTTTTTAATACTAGCCCGTGGGTCACTAAGTCAGTGGCGCCACTTGGAAAGGGGGGTGGGGGTGGTAAAGAGAGTACCAATAATTTGTAAACACCAAAAATTTGTTAACAGAAAAACTTAACAATTGACCCTTTCTATTGTTTCTCACTTATAAAATCCTCTAAAAAGGTCTACGTTTCCTTTTTGTTTTACAACTTTTACTTTTGCAAGAGCAGAAAATAAAGGTCGCCATTGAAAAATCAGCATCAATCAATGGGGCGATACCACGAATTACCGCACTAGGTGACACCACGCCCAGTGGGTGATTTAAAAAGCCTTTGTGGGTCAGCGCCTGACCCGCGGGTCATAGGTCCACCACCACTGGCCCAGAGGATCTCTCGCGGAACTGACACGGAACTGATATGTGTGCCCAGACCTTAAAACAGAGTCACTGTTCCGCAGAATTCGCTCGTCACGTTTGATGTCACTGCGCTTGGTTTTTCGAGTTACCAGCATCGGGCACGCAGCTTTTTATTCTTGAAACGCGTGCCCATTATTTCGAAAGCGGCTGTGTCGATAGAACGACCCGACGTTTTTTCTATCTATGAGCATTCCTGAGAACCTCTGCGCGCTGGACCTATAATAAAGTTCGTTGAACACTCGAAGTCTGCTTTTAACGAATGCCCAACGCCCTGAATGTGCACGGCAATCTTTGCCGGGGCAAGAAGCGCTCAACGATGGAGCGGAGTCGGAGCGTACCGTCAGCGGCGTTGTTTGCGACGTCAATCTGCACCCATTGCGATAAGCTGGCCCCCGGTCGAACAATTTCACGAATCTCGTAAAACCGTCCGCGGGCCTTCAGTTTCGCCATTGTGCGTCGTCGGTCGGTCGTTTCGCGAATCCAACCACAGTTTGGCCAGCGGTTGAATTTCACTGCAACTTCTTGCCTGCGGTTCTCCAAAGCGCGCCACTTTGCGTGACTCACTACGACCGTGCAGAATTTTTAGGAACATAACACCGAAGAATGCGGTGTTTACGTCGAAATGCTTTTTGTAAGAGCTTGTACGGTTTAAGTGGTTTTCATTAAATCCTGAGCGAGCCACTGGTAACACGTATCGTACTAAATATATCATTTATATAATGCACCTATAAAAATATGAATTCCAACTTGTCATTCGACCGCCACTGTACATCCTACTTATTATTACCTAACTGTCGTCAAACAAATGATTAATTCACTAAATACCTCCGAATGAAAGTGGTGTCTCGCGAAAGAACTGTTTCTGTATAATGAGTCGAGTCTCGTGACAACTCAATTTGTTAACCAAGGGAAATACTTTCGGGACCGCTTAAGCTGGTCGACACGTGCCCGCGCGGCACGTGCAGCCCATACTTCAACTTCAGTGAAGGGTTCGACCGGCGGCGGAGCAATGATGTCCTCGCGCTGAAAATATAATCACGCGCGGCCTAATGTAATTTTCGCTTGTCAGATGCAATGATTAGGCTGCGCAGGCGGCGCGCGGCTGGCCGAGCGAGCCCGATCCGTCGGTGTAATTAGGTAACCGTGGCGCACGGGTGCGGAATAATTACGCTCGAAAATAATACCACGCACCTGATTTCCAAACGATCGTATCGGAAGCTTCATTTGCATAAATAGCAGCGCGCCTCGTATCACTTTGCGCCTTGTCGGCGAGTAACGCGGCACGATCGCCGTTTAACGCGGGATTTTAAAATGCTCGACGATACCATCGACGATCGGCATGCGATAAACCGACGCGCGTGACAGTTTATGTCCTCCGTTTGGTGTGCCCGGCGAGCTTATTGAGCTGTGGGACTTCCTACTTTGTGTAGAAGGAAGACGATTGTGTATCTCAGGTGTGGTGAAATGGATTAAGCTGTAACTCTTCGTTGACGGTTAACGTGATATTGGCATTTATGAGAGAACGAAGGTAAGATTTATGACTGACAGATCTGTGGAAATATTAAAGTTTATTTCTTTTATTCTGCATGTAAAATTAGAGAAGTTGGTTTTCTAAATAGTGAGGAAACGACGAAGAATATTTAGTTAACTATGTACGTATAATATAAAACTATGACGAGTTCATAAATATTACACGAGATATTATATCTCTGATGGGCGAGCAAACGAGTATCAGTCAGAATTCTTAGTTTTGCAGGAAGACACTTAGAACATTTAAGGGGTCATTCTACTTTGATCGGCCGAAAAATTGAGCTATTTGTAAAAATATTTTTCTGAGTAAATACAACATATAACGAAATAAATCTTTTTGGTATTTATTAAGCTACTCTTATATTATAGAAAAAAATTTAAAAAAATTGTTTGGATAATATTAGAGTAGCTTAATAAATACCAAAATGATTTATTTCTTTATATATTGCATTTACTGAGAAAAATATCTGTACAAATTGCTTAATATTCCGGTGGTTCAAAGTGGAATGACCCCTTAACCCCCATCCGTTCCTAATTTCACGAACTGAATCTGTCCTTCGGTGTCAAATTGACACAGTGGTAAAACATCCATGAAATCACAAAGTAAACAGTTACTTTTCAATATCTTTTTATTCAAATTCATGAGTTAACATTTACATCTTAGATTTTTTACAACTTTCGTACGAATACCTAACAACGAATGAGGGTTGAAATGCTGTGTAAGATCAGCAACCACTCATCTATTTTATTAAGAATTCCATTCTTCAATATTTATTGTATTTAATTGTTTTCCATTATAATGCAATGAGATACGTTTTTATATTAACAATTTTCTTCCGTCTATCCTTTCCTTTCTGTTCCTTAGCCTTTAATTGGCAGAGTCCTGCCTCATTTCATGCGTACCTTCTAAATGAATGTTGCTAGGCCGCAGCGCCTTATCAGCCAAGTATTTAATAACGTGTCGACGTTAATCATCATTCATCACAAACTGATGACGTCTTATACGTCCTTGTCGAAAGGAAAATCGATTAAAGGGTAATTTTCTCACGCAACCTGTCTTGTAATTCCTTCACGCACGTGGTCGCTAGATCTGCGCGAGTGGCTTAATGAAACCCTTGGAGCTGCGATAGAAACGGCGCACTCGCCGTACACTGAATACGCGCGTATGCATGTTTATGCCCAGAATGACCAACATCGTTTCTATTCAAAGCGCGGCGCGTATTGCGCGACACCCCTTTTGTCCGTGCTGTTTATCTACTTTGATTAACGCGCTTTTTTTCCTGCGGGTCCCCTTATGAAACGGAAAAGAAAATAAATCGTTAGTTTAAGCTTCGTTCCATTTCAATAAAATCAGCATACGGATCCCGGATTTGTCTCGCGTGTACGGCACTTTTCACTTCGCACGATCGGTTGACGCGATTACTCCTCGGGCTACGTTTAATTCGATTCTGATTTCGTTGGCCGCAATATTTTATCGTTTAGCGACATATCGACCAGGCACATTTCAATCTGGATCACCGATAATTTCTTTGGCCGCTCGGCGAACGCTCGCCGATCGGACCAGATTTTCATTCCTCCGCTCGAATTACCGTCGAAACGGGTCCAAGAAGAATAGGTGTACCTACACAGGCCTGCTGGCTGATTTGCCGCTGACTTCCGGGTACGTTATGGTCCTCGTTTAATCAACACTCCGTGATGGAATATTTGTGCCCAGATGCGGACCGCAGAGTCTACGTACCTTAGGCCCTAGGATAGGCATGACCAGGAGTGGGTTTGTGTATAAGATAACAATAAGTAGGCTGCAGCTTAGGGCGGCAAATTTTTGGGAGCGATAAATTTTGAGGGGCGACAGGTTTGGGGGGCGACAAATTTTGAGGGGCGGTAGATTTGGGGAGCTGCAAATTTTGGGATGTGACAAATTTTAAGGGGCGGTAAATTTTGGGGGGCGGCATATTTTAGAGAGTGACAAATTTTGAGGGACGGCAGATTTGGGGAGCTGCAAATTTTGGGAAGTGACAAATTTTGGGGGGCGCCAGATTTGGGGAGCGACAAATTTTGAGCGAAAGAAATTAAAAATGTTTAAATGCAGGAGCTTGAGACAACTTGAAAAACAATTCACTTTTTATTCATTGGTACCCGCAGATAAAAAGTTTCGCTGCCACTGCTCTAGGACTTTATATACATCATTACTTAATTTGTGTGAAACTAAGTCGTGACGACTTTAGGATGCAGTAGATTGAGTAGATATTAATGATAGCCATATTACGTCAACTGTATTGTGACTACATGTGCAGTGGACTTTCGGCTTGTGGAAAATTAATGTTAGCAGTTAATTGCGTATAATGTGATTCGTGTGGTAATTAAAGTAGATGCTCTCTGCATGGAAACTATAGAAAGTTATTTTTTATGCACACCGCTAACGAATTACAAACTGGTATCGCGGAGAGATGAATATCTATAGAATAGGAGCCCAGAATTATGACGTTTCGCATTGTGTAATGGGAATTGCGTGGAGGAAGAAACCTTGCGGGAGAAAAGAGAAAAAGTCGGCTAGAAGTTGCGCGATGCAGATTATGCGAGGAATTCTAATCCCATTGGAAGAATCACGGAAACCAGATGGCTTAAGGATAAGATCTGATCTCTTTGTTGGTTCAGAGTAATCCGTTACGAAGCGTCGAAGAAAGCGAAATTTATGTGTTACACGAGAATGTGCGAGGAATCCTTAATTCCTCGCGGGTAAGGGAAGTGAAATTGAAATCATAGGTACACTGTGTTACTCCACTTGTCGGTGCTCCTTCGACGTACGAGATTAAACGATTACGCGTCACGGATATTCGCCGTGGTCAGGCAATTTTGCCTAGAATTCAGACGATTACCGTAAGCCCTCTGGAATACCTACCGGTTTGAAGCGGCCGGAGTTGGGCAAGATCGTGTCTGTGCTTTCCATTTCATATCATCTCCGTGATTTAATTTCTTGACGGAAACGGTTCTCAACTACTGACGTATAAAAATAGTTCTGAAAAAAATCGAGCCTTCAAAATCCAAAGTGACACGCAAGAAATGTTGGCACTGCTCGAGAATAGTTCTCAAAAAATGCTCAAACCTCAAAATAACCAGTATCTATCGAAGGAACTAAGTTCTGAAGAGAATTGAAATGTTAAAATATTTGTGAATATATATTAATACCTAGTGTATAATTATTACATGTTGTAAATTCATTTACAGTGTTAAAAAAATCCTATATGGCGTAATTATTAAGAATTGATTCTTGTATAGAAATAAATGGAAAATGTACCACAGAATTTTCTAATGCAAAGCTTCGTTTTCTAGAGATTTAGTTTCCAATGTCCACTGAGTACGTGTGCCCTTATCTAGGCCCAGGTTTATCAGATGGTTAGGTTTAACAAAGTACCTACAAAGACAATTGTTAAGAGTCGTTTGTTTTATTAATTACGAAATTATCGAAAATGCTGCTTCTGTTACAATGTTCATAATTCGAATTATGGATTCGTAGACTCTTGTCTTCTGAATCAGTATATTCCCATGATCATATGAGTACACATATTGTCTGCTACTGTTTTTCGCCATTGTGATGATAGTTTGATAAAAATTGTTACTTCAAATAGAAACTAAGATTGTCAGACTAATGTAGATCAAATCATTTTAAGATAAATGCAGATTGAGTCAAACCGTGTGAATTTTCGAAACAGATTTTATCCAAAACACAACCACGTAGAAAAATAATTTAGTATGCATTTTCAAGCTACTTACATATGTCTGAACAAGGAATCATCAATATGCCATGTGTATCACAAATTCGGTTGATCTTCCATATTCGTGAGTGCCAAAAATTAGTATTTCAAAATATCCCTAATTATTAATCGTATTTTACAATTAGTAAAATACGCGATGCAACGGAACTTTAGCTCACTTAAACGTACAAGATCAGGAAATCATGATCGAGGGAAATTTTTTATGTAAATTGTACATGTTGGGTGAAAATGAAAGAGAGGATTGAAATTTTAAAATTTATAAGAATGTTCTTTATAAAATAAAGTGAGAACCACTGAGCGAATCCTAGATTGTACAGTATCTGCTGCGGTGGCTGTACAATGCGTGAACAATTATTGGAATATGAAAGACAACGTCCTGTGCAAACACGAATGCACCGGAGAAGGTGCGCCTGTGTTTGTTACAGAGTTTGTTACAAAGAAAAGAAGTTTCACGCCGCGCGGAATGAGTATGTGCCAATGACTCGCAAGATAATTACAACAATTATCTGGATGCAAAGAGAGTCGAACGAAACGGAGTTTCACTTTGATTTCGAACACTTGATTAAACAAATTCGACCTATTGCACGGTTACTTAATTGCCCTCGTACAGCTTGCGCTCTTCCTAGTGTTGTAATTAAATTGGACATAGAGCAGTGCTTCCCTCTTTACGCAACTTTTATTTCACTTCATTCCCTTAAGGGTACTAGGCAGTCGTTTCTGTCGAAAATGAAGCATTTCTTTTTCAATTAATTGGTATAGAAATAATTTGAGGCTGAGACTTGTTCTTTGACACAAAGAACATATTTTGAGCATATTTCTTACTAAACGAACATGTTCTTTAAAGCTTATGATGTTAACAAACTTTGTGACAAGGAATAAGTCGGAGCTTCAATTTATTTCTTTGTAATTAGGTATTTACCAAAGAAATGCTTCATTTCTGACAAAAACGGCAAGGTACCTTAGTACCCTTAAGGGGACTTTCTGGTCTAGAGCCCCCAAAATAGGTGGTCTTAAGGAATTAATTAAAGGAAAACTACTATATATAATTTAATGGAACTTGTTTCATTGCATTAAGGATGTCTTATATTATAGAAATATATTTTTTGTTTTATAATTAATCATTGCAGACGGCACTCGGGAGTCGTTAAAGTCAAGACCTAAAAAAATTTATCCAAATCGGTGGGACCTGTATCTCCAAAAGTTATTATCCGATTCGACTGAAACTTTTTTATTTTGAAGAATATACTTCTTGCTAGGGGGAAACCAGAAAAAATAAAAAATTCCTTTTTTTTATAGAAAACAACAACACTTGAAATTTGAAATCACTTTTTCCCTACAGTTTCATACTTTCAACGCCTCAGAAAATAATAAATTTTCAATTTTTTGTCATTTTTTCTGGTATCTCCCCTAGCCAGAAGTATATTTATTAAAATAAAAAAAGTTTCAGTCGAATCGGATAATAACTTTTGGAGTTACAGGTCCCACTGTTTTGAGAACTCTGTTTCGAGAAAAACGCGTTTAAAGTTTTACGTGGGCGCCGAGTGGCCGCTACTCAAATGCCTATAACTTCGGGAATTTTACGAATTTCAACAAATCCTTTTAAACGCGTATTTCTAAAAGGTTAAACATTCGAAAAATAAAATAAAAAAAATCGACTTTTAGACGGGAAGGTCTCCTTAAGTGTAAGTGTAGCAATTAGTGCAATCACTCAGATAATCATCTCATGCGATGTATTTAATACGTAATGCACTAAATTTATATAATGCAGAACTGATAAATGTTATTAGATGACAACACTAATAGAGCAGGTAATAGAGCAGCATTCGCGGCTCTATTACCTGCATATGATGACAGCGCGACGTTACCGTCATAACAGCTAATTTGTGGCGAGCATTCGATTCGCCCCTTCATTTCCATCTTTTTAATCCAGGGAAAAGAGGTGTGTTCTAAAAGGCAATTAGATACGAAATGTTCCTCCGGTCTAATTACAAACGCAGAGCACAAAAAGCCCGCTGCATCGTGGTTCTCTAAATAACGCCGGTGTTTAATAACAGGCTGTGGTACCTGTAACCCCCTTCGTAACGTCGGGGTTATTACGACATCTCGGTCACGCTAGCACAAAATTATTATCGATAGCCAACAATGGCCGGTGCAATTACTTGGTGAACAGAATGTTTCCATTTGCGATCGGAATGGTTAATCTGCAACTGCGTGTCGTGGCCCAAGCGCGCGGGCTCGGTACAAAATACGAGAAGCAGCCACGAACGAGAGATAATCGAGGAAACAGAAGAATTCGCGGTTTCAGCGCGATAATCGACGTGGTCCAGTGAGCGTAAACTGTTTCTGGAAGTCACTCTTCCGGTGTCGCGGTTGGCTAATCGCCATGCTTGAAATACGTTTTCGTGTTTACCTAGCTGTAATTCAATTTTAATCGTTACGAAATACCATTAAAACGACCAGATTTGTGAATAGCAGCGCGTGGGCGTGAATGGCCCTCGTCGCGTGACACAAGAAAAACGTTAAGTGACGTTGGATTCGAGGCAAGTGCTTGCTGGCCGCCTCTCTTTATCGATCTGTCGCTCTATCAAAATTAATTAAAAGTTAATTTCCTCGCGATCCAGAGCTGTGCTGCGGAACGCGGTTTAAAGTAATCGCTTATTACGTCGGTGATAACCAGATACTGCCTTCGGCGATGCGTGTCTGGAATATCAATGTGTATTATACGAAGCTGCTACTGTGCGAGAGTATTAAATATTTCCTTTATCAGAGTTACTAATTTTTAGACAATTTAAGTTATGCTTTTATCCCATATAGATTGCTTTCATGTTATTTTCAATCACATTGAAACGAAATTTTTAATATGTTTCTCGCAAAGGAGTGTAAGATGCGTAAGGGCAGTCAGAAATTATATGCTTGCATAAATTTAAAATTACTAGACTCGCACTAAAATCAGGGAGAATTAATGAGAGATTTAGGTTTGTCAGAATTATGTAAACAGGGAATTAATTTTGTTGTTTTAAATTTCTCTAGATAATAATTGCAAAATTAAATTCTTTGCATGTTTAAATATGTAAGAGTGTAATGCAGAAGTAATGTATAAGTAGTACATGGTTGCAATAATTGTTATGTTAGTTTTCACTATTGTCACTGAGCAACGAACAAATTTATTTCATTGCTGTTATATTTAAGAAAATTTAAACATATGCAATAACAATGAAGCATTTTGCATTCACTTTATAGAATAGTTAGTTCAAGACCACACAATATGCAGGTAGTTTTCACTACCACTATTATAAAATGCTTATTCATAATGTGTTAATGATATGCACAATTTTTTTTATTAGTCTTCATAGAATAAAAAGACCTTTCGTAGTATACATATATGACCGAAATGCTGTCTTATACTTCTCTTGAAGAGGTAGATAGAAGTGTAACATAAAAGTCTTCAATGAAATCCCAAATAAATTTGTATATTCCTAGTTCTGCTGAAGCAGAATGACTCTTACTGGAAGCTTATGTTTCCAATATTTATTTTTCAAAGAAAATATGTAGGAAAAGTTGCAGAGAGGTACATTGAGTTCTGGTTAAATTGGTTGGAGACCGTGTCTGACCATAATCAATCCATTTCTCCTTGCTCTCTTATATTGTGCTCCTGTACTGCATTTCAGTTACCAAGTAGATTAAATCTTGCAGTCCTACACCATTTTGAAAATTGTTTAGAATTTCTTAGATTAATAGGGACTTCGTAATGGCGAAGAAAATCAATAATTCCATTAAAAATTCTTCAGATATAAGGTATATCATGTTATATCTATAACCTGCTGTATTAAGAAACGTGTAAAGTTTTCTGTTTCGCCTGAAATGAAAGTAGCTTTCATAATCTGATGAATTTTAAAACAACGCTATTCCAGTCTGTTGAATACGTTCATGAAAACTCTTTTTATAGAATGAGTGAAGGATACGTATAAACGTAAAAACGGAAATTACATAGTCATTTCAAGAATCTGATATTAAATGTGTACTATCTATTAATAATTTCATTGTGAATTCTGTTTAATTTTGTTGGAGTCTGTTTGTGTGTCGATATTTCTTTTTCCAAAACTTTATTAACAATAAAACTATATATTTTTTTCTAACTGCATAAAACGTAGCTTCTTGTAGCAAACGATTTGTATCCGAGTGTGATGAAAGAAAAGCCCGTAATCAGCAATAATCTTGTTAACTCAGTAATCGAATAAATTCGTTTAATTTGTGCCGGCGAGTTTGCCGGATTTCGTCACTATGGAATAACGCTTGCAGTTGCAGCGTATTCCAGTTTCTGAAATGTTTCGTAGTGTCATTATTGATCGCCCATTCGTTGCAACTGATTTGTGATTGCACTACTCCATAGCTCGCTCGTGGTTCTGGTGAAAGCTAATTTTTTTCGCGAATAAATCGTTGCACGGCAATTTGAGCGCCAAACACTAAGAAACGAACGAGTAAAGTCGTTTTTGTGAAATTATAATCAGAATCGATGAACGGCGTTCATGCGACTCGCTTATGATACATTATGACCTACAAAACGGGCGTCCAATTAATTCAATTTGTTGAATATTACCATTACTAGGTCCGAACTAGTGCATCCGTAATTACAACAATTTTATAACAACAAATATTTGCGATCTACACATTATATCTACTTAAAGTGCCAATTACGCGAGTGGAAACAATGTTTATTGTCATTTATAATTTTAATCTTTTATTTACATATTTTACAATAACATCTCTTCCTATACAGCCTACGAAATAATTTTTTGTTATATTAAAATCTTTGCAAACAAGTTGAACTATTAAGTTTGCACGACATTAATAGAAAGGTGAAAATTTCTAAAATTTCTATTCGAAATCAAGTGCAACGTTTTCGAATTTCGAAGTAAAACAGTTGAGATGGATATTCAAATAATTAAACCTCTGAAGCATATTCGAAGAAATTTCAATTTTCCAAGCCCCATATAATGCTTGCCCTCCTTGAATGATGCCCACGTTCATACAAGCATGGTAACATAAAAAATAATAATCGGTTCGTGTCGATCTCAAGGTGCTAAGTTAACGATGTGGATGTCGATGAAGATTTCCTCTTGTCGCTTGATCTCTCAATCGCAGAACGCGTTTTCTCACCGATTGACTGACAACTGTATAATTACCAGCTTGGAAGCTCGCGTTATACGTTACGCTCGTTTGCGTGATATCGCGAGCTGCGAACGTGTAATGGACCTGCTCGTCCATCTTCGCCGATTTAACGATCTGACCGTGCTTGATTCCGAAGTCACGCTTTTCGCAAGATCATTCGACTCGTCACGTCGATAAATGTCACGACACTTAAAAAAATAGACTCGTTTCGTTACTGAGTGAGTAGCGATTCGCTGGGTTCACTCGATATCTTCCTGTTTGTCGGACACGCTTAATCCATCGTATCTGTGAATTTAAATTCGTTAATCCCTTGTCTTGCATGCAATGACGAATCACACTCGTGGATAGGATTACGTTATTGAAATCGGCGAAGAAGGAAGTAATTAGAGCAGTTATGTTAAATTTAATTGAAAATTAAAGATTATAGTCGTTTTAATATAGATTATATTTAATATTTAATTGGGGGTTTGAAAATTAAATGATTCGAATTCAATTTAATTGAACATTTAAGTAACCGTCAATTTATTAATGTAGTTTTTAGCAATCCACTGATTAGTATAATAATTAATTTATCTATCTTGTCCTTCCATTTAATTTAACATCAAAGCTTTCAGTCTTTAGAACAAGTCTTAAGACAAGGGATTAAATCGTTCGATGGGCAACTACAGATTAAATATGTATAAGTAGTGCAATCTTCATTACGTGAAAATCGCTTGAACCGATCGTTGGTTACCTATGTACCGTAGAAATAAAAAGAGCATAAGGAAATAAGCTCACACATTTAAACATAATATTCCTGCATATCTTAAACCGCTGTCAGCCACAGAATCAGTCACACGATGGTAGGAATACTATAACTAACAAAAACAAACGAACCCTTCAAAATTAGTAATTTTAAAAAGAGTATAAAACTCGACAAACCAAAAATTTTGGATAACGTAGGATGAAGAAAATTATTAAATATTCCTGTGCCATCTGGGCTGAAAAGTGCACCTATTAAATGACCGTTCCTCGTGTTAAAGTGTATTCGGTCGATTATCCAGAAAAGTCGATTACGCAAACAGCATGCTCACCAATTAGTTTGGATAATCGAGGTTCCGCTGTGGTAACAATCATTGATCACTGCGAGCTTGGAAAGCGTAAGTTATCATTCCAAAGACATAATGGGGACTAATGACCCAACCGAGCTCGGCACAATTAAGTTACGGCTGCAAACTTAAGAAACATTGATTAAAATCTTTCACGCACCTGACCAGCGCAGCGTTCGAAATGAATTGTCCCTTTTTTTTCACAGCACCACTGTTTTCACGGTTTTCATAAGCTGGAAAGAAGTATCCGATGACTTTCTCTGCGCTATCCGGTTATGAGACAAGCTTGACAGTTTCCAATGGCAGAGAATCCAATGGGAATTCGATTGGTTCATACAGTGCGATTAGTTAAGCCCAGTTCTGTTTTCAATTAACTGTTTTGAAGGAATAAAAACAGGAACGATCGTCCTGTTCGTGTTCGTTACTTTCTCCGCGTGCGCTGGCACAGAAATACGAAATAACTCGGAATCTAATCAGTTATCTCGGCGTTCGTTGCGGTTAATCGAGTCCATTTCCTCTGCATGGAATCCTTACCCCGGTTTCCAGGCTAATAAAGCGCGGCGCACCGTCCGGGTCCGAGCGGAACAGCGCGTTCCAGTCGTCCACGGAAATTAATATAACCACAAAGGGTCATTATCGCGTAACTCTTCCTTTCTAAATACTCTTCTTTTGAAATCGAAGAAGCGTTGTATCACACACGGTGCTCCCTCGCGCGTTCGCATAACGGATGAGTGCCGTCGTGTGAGGTAACAATCGGAAAATCTTAGTATTTAATTCTCCTTTGTGATCCTACGCAACGGAACATCCATACATGAAATGTCCATAATTGCGAAAGAAACGGAAGGCTGGCTACAAAATTATTACGCGCCACTCTGCTAATTGCCGATCTTCTCAGACTTGCAGAGCCTTGCGTTCCATACTGTCAGACGGTGCAAACGTGTAGCGCGTATCTCGATACTCTTGCGTTTGATAATAAATCGTCTTGAATTATACCGTAACCAGGGCTCATATTTGCCGGGTTTCCTTCTCCCATTCTTGTAGATCTGTTGCAGCAAACGCACAATTAGGGAAACCGTTCGGTTTAAGGAGAAGAAAAAGTGGTATAGTTTCTTGTTGTGTAGCTGACGCAAGTAACCCAGCTATACCCATAAATTTGAGGATCGTGGAAAAAAGAGAGGATCGTGAAAGTCTTTTGAATGAACGTCCTTGGATTATGGAGTGTACTTCCAGCTCGCTCATAAAATGTTTAACTGTCCAAGTACGGTTTAAAAGTATATAAATTTAATAGCAGTGATTTGTACAGACAGTGCTGTCAAATCGATTTTGAGTCATTAAATCTTCGATATTAAAGAATGTTTCAGACACTTATATAGGTGTATAAAGCGTTGTAATACGTTACGGAGGGGGTGGAGCGAAGCCAGGAGTATTTTACGAGAATAATCTTATAAAAATTAATTTTTAAAAATATTACTTATCACTGTCAAAGTGATTTTTATCAACACTTGGTATACCTGTATTTTAGAATTGTGCTGTGTTAAATAGATTGATACTAACTTGTTTCGTTTATTACATCGAGTAACATAATTATTATTATTTACTCAAACGAAGGATATTTGTTTCGCAGCACACGCAGTAATAGGAATGAAGATAAAAAAGTAAAAGACTCGCAGGAGAAAATGTATAAATGATTACCGAATCGTACACTTGAAGTTATAAATAAGAATCTACATATTCCCACTAATATCTGTTTATCCTTTTAATTATAATGGGTTGATTTAAGCCACACAAAAATATAAATACCTATCAGCAATTTCCTAAAAGAAATACTCGAAATTCCCTTGCTTTGTATAAATAATTGATTGATTACTTTATCATCTTATTTTCTCGTGTACATAATTAGTTCCAAAACTATTTAAAAAAAAACAATATTATTTGAAATAATAATTATCTCTAGAACATCAATTCAGAAGTGTCCAGGTCAGATTCCATACAGCCATAACTATAGTTCACGTTACATAAAAATATAACCAACTTCCACCAGTTTATATGAAGAACAGAATTCGCGTCAATGAACATTAATTTACACGCGAACTCCTCTTACTGCCTTGTTTAAACTACTATGTGATGTTGCAATTTCAATCCTCGAAAATTGTGAGGATTGCGACGCTCTAAAGGAAACACTTAAGGTGCATTAGAATCGCAACCACAGTAGGGTAAATCGCGGCAAGGTGCACAATATACGTCAGCAACGTGCAACGTTTCGCCATTAGAAAGCGTTTCTTTCACAAAACAGGAAAAGTTTTTTATGTCTCACGGATGAACGGCAATCGATCTTTCTTAAACTGTCAGTGGATTGAGCGAAACACACTGTCAACTATGAAATCCATTTTACTTTGTGTAACGACTGTATAAATCAAACATTCGAACGACTTTATCAGCGAATGCTTTTCTTCAATAACTACACGATTCCTTTAAAGATCATTGAACATACACGATCGGTATTTAGATCGAAACAGCACGATAAAACGTCTACTCTTCGATATCGTTAGGTAATTCATACATGAAAACAGTCTCCGCGCGGTACAGGTTTATCGAAGGCGTCTTCGTGTAGAATTATCAATCTGCACGAGTGCGTTCAGGGATTAATATAATATTCCCCGATAAGATTACGTCACGCCTCGTGCCATTCGTTCAAACTTGATATCGATAATTACGATGCACGGTCGTCCGGCAGCCGTTCGCGTCTAATTAATATCAATCTCAGGCAACCCGTATCAGAATCAAATTTAATTAAGCCGCATCGGCTCTTGGATAGCCTTCCATCACCCATCGGCAGGCGGGGTATATATATACGCCTGAGTCACTAGACATGCGCTGATGATCAATAAATTACGAAACGCTCGGAGCCGTTTCGTGCACGTCGGGAACTAGTTTTGCATGTGATAAGCTGCTGGAATATGCAGCCGGATCGTCAAGAAACGAGTCGAACATCCGCCGACTGTTAGCACGTTATATAGGGTGTCCCGTAACCGGTGGTACAAGCGAAGGGATGGTGATTCTACACGAGAAGATTAAGTTAAAAATGTAGATAAAAATTTTGTCATAATTCGCTTAGTTTTCTAGAAAATTGACATCGAATTTCGGGCAGGTACGCATGTACCGAAATAGTGTTTTAGGCGCTCAATTTTGTTTGAACGCTGGTGAGAAGCGTTCCCTTTATCTCAGCATGCCCCTCCGGCACCGCCACAGTGGGTTAGAAGCTCGCTTTTTGTGATCAAAATTCAAAACACAGTCATATAGTTTTTTTTCAACAAAAATATAGTTAATGTAATCAATATATCTGAAATATGATAAGCAACACGGAATGTATGCATGAATGTAAACAATAAAATAGAAATATATTATAAAATATGATAGAAATATGATGGAAATATAATAGAAATATAATAGAAATATAATAGAAATATAATAATAGAAATATAATATAAAAATAAAATATAAAAAATGTAAAAATATACTTATTTTGATCGCGTCTTCAACGCTACAATACCTCGGATGTCTATTGGTTGAAATCCGAATAAATTTGAAAGTTGCTAGTAAGTAGTTGCACCTAAAATTAGCATTCTCATAAATTCTCTAAGCTTTCATATAAAATAAGACCGACGTCTAACACTTTAAAAAAAATTTTAAAAACCTGCTGAAAGTTTCTATTGCTATAAATCCTGCACTGCTTATACATGGTTTAAAAAAATGCTTGCAGCAGGATTATTATAGGTAATCCTGTCATTCAACCTTGTATTCTGATATTCTATAATGAGTATCTTTAACGTTTCTAGTAACTTTGATTTTTGGCCACAAGAAGCGGCTTTCCAGCTCACTGTGCGCCTTAAACTGTACTTCGGTGTAGGACTGGGACTATTTGTCGAATTTTTCGGTACTCGAATATTCGAATACTTCAGTGCTCAATTATTTGGCGAATATAATTCGAATATCCAAGTATTCGAATACTATTCGAATATCCAAATATTCGAATACTGATGTATTCGAACAGTATGGTGTGAATTATAAATCAAGTTCTTTAGGTTCATTTGTCAGGGTGAAATCTTGTAAGCTAATTTTGACCCACTTCACACCATACTATTCGAATACATCAGTATTCGAGTAGTATTCGAATAATAACATTCGAATACTCAAATATTCGAATAATAACATTCGAATACTCAAATATTCGAATAATAACATTCGAATACTCAAGTATTCGAAGTTTATTCGTAACATTCGAATACTCAAGTATTCGAAGTTTATTCGTAGCATTCGAATACTTGTAAAATATTCGAATAGTCCCAGCCCTACTTCGGTGCACCTGTACTCGGTTAAAATTGAAAGTCAATTGTCTTAAAAACGAAGCACGAAGTCAGAAAGTTTTATTCTACATTCTCGACTCATTTTCTTACGTAGAATCACCACCTTTGCCACTGTGCCACCGGTTACAGGACACTCTGTATAGAGCGTTTTCCTAAGCTGAGTTGGAAAAAATGAATGGCTAGGCGACGAAGTTTTCGAGGTGAGGAGAGGAAATGGTCGAGAGAAAAAGTGGATTGCCCAATCGGGGGAAGGCAACGATGCGTTGATAAAGAGGTTCTCGCGTTTGAAATGTTTGAATAAAGCGGAACGTTTCCGCAATTAATGCACCATCGCCGAGGAGCATCCAGTTCTTCGAATACTTTCTACTAATAACGATTCCGTTCCCATCGCGTGTCTTTTACGCCTTCTGATGCCTATTTGTCGGACAGCGAACGGCCGTTGAACGCACTCTGAATTATTCTCGCTCTAGCCAGCAACCATGACCTGCCTCACCGGTATCGCGACGCGTAACTAGCGGGATGTGCAGAATGAAGTTTCCGTGGATCGCTATCTTTGGCGTCTCGCGCGAAGGTCGTGTACACGTACACAGTGATTCGTAATTAAAGAAACGAACGGCGACTCATTTTACCTCACAGTTTCCGCGGAGCCCACTTACGAAACGCGATCTTCGATATTCGCGCTGCTGCTTGTGAACGAGAAAGAGGAGAAAACGATAGAATTTTACGACTCCGTTTAGCTTTTCATTCCTGTTATACAGGCGATTCCGGTTTTATTCGCCATAAAAGATTAGAGAAGTGCAATTCTGCTTATATATATGTACTCGCTATGTAGTACGGGTGATTGTCATTATTGCAATTGAAAGCTTGGGTTGATAATTGAGGATCTTGCGGCAAAAGGGCTGCTTTTTTTATTATCTAATTATTTTTTATTGTTAATCGTCTCTATACTATTAAAATATAAGTCCAAGAAGAAATAGATATTTTTTTAATTACGACTATTTGTTTGTATATTAATTTTTCAATGTCACTGCGATATTAATTCTCAATGACAGAAAATTAAAAATCAAGAGTGACTTAGGAACTTCGGTAGTTGCTTTTTGTTTCCTTTAAGACGATTTCATCTCTTTAAAGTTATTGTTTTATGTTTACTTTTGTTTAACGCACACTGCATGTTTTATATAACATACTTGTGAACTTGAAATAATTCGAATGGCGATTTATATCAGTTGCAAGTAACAATAAGGAAATTCATATCGCTTGAACAATAATTTGGGGATCGGAGCACAACTCTATGATGCAATTAACAAACTTTCCAGTTTTATTCTGATCGTTAGAAGTGGATGGATGATCATCGTCTTTTGATGTGTTCGCCTCTTTCCGAAGCAACCTGACTTCTACACGATTATTGCATTAACGTTGCTCAGGATACACGCTGAGTTGAACTCGTGGGTGGCCCCGATACTCTAAATAATTGTTCAGCGACCAAATAAACTGTTAGAATACTCCCGATTGCACAGAAGTTTCGCAAACCATTATATACCTTATCGTTTCCTTGTGAGTAACCTTTAAACTTCTACTAGAACGGCAAATGCTGCCACTTTAAATTTATTTCTAATACAAGCATCTTGCGTTCGGAGAGAAAATGATTTTACTTATGCTCGTAATTACATTTTTTTACGCGTTGACATAAATTTCAGAAAAACGTAACATACTTTCGGTGTTTAAACGGCAAAAAAAACACAGAATGGAATTCACAATGGAAATCTCACTGAACTCAGGACACTTAATCGAAGAATAATAGGTACAGTCGAGTTTCATTTTTCTACCATAATTTTGTACGGGCATCAAGCTTTCGTTTCGTTTCCTGTAATATTAGTTTTAGAGGACCTATCCCCTTTCGGAAATTACAGATTCAATTCACAACGATTCAAAGGTATTTTCTCCCACCGAGAAGGATAAGCGGGGGGCATTATGCTGCGCAATGAACAATTCAGAATCATACTAATTCGCATTAATTTCGGGTATGCGTCTACTTCGATTCAAAGCAGTACACGGTAAAATTATCTTCGGATCAAAGGCGAGCTGCGCGCGCTATGCCAAGCGCTCTTGCGACACGAGCAGCGTCGCGCTCCGTTCCGATAAGTTCCTTTCGTGGCGCAGAAGAGCGTCGCCCGTTGCGGCCAAGTTGCATACAATTGCCGGCTGTCGTGAGCCGCGGCGCCCGATCGCTCTTCTACTCACCGTGTCCCGCGGTAACGGCCGTGGAAACGTTCCGCTCCGACATTGCTACTTGTATATGCAAATCATGGCTGACTGGCTGGCCCGACGAATCTAAACGGCGCAACGAGCCGCAGGTACGCGCGGGGTATAATAGAACCACCTGTCCGTCTCTGTGGGCCCTCGCTGTCGGGGAACGGGCTCGAGTTTTCAGCTGACAACCAGGTTGCGCTTTGGGCGTACAATTTGAAAGGAATCGGGACGATATAGCCCTTGCGGCTATAGATTAGCTGCCTGGAGAAACATTTCGTGAAACTAGTTTCAGCGATTAATCAATGCAGCTATTTCGATCGATTTGGCTTCGTTGGATGATCTGAATTTTAGTAACTCTGAACCACTAGGGTCTGCCTATTTTATATCCCCTTGAGTCCCGTCGACGTAATATTATGTTCCTACGTTGTGGAAAATTGCTAGATATTTCACCACGTAAAATGACCGGCTATAGGAATAAATGTGCATGTGTATATATTTTCAAAGGATTTTTAGTCAATTTTTCTTTCACACTCGCAATCAGAGTATATTGGATTTTTTTAAGGTGACATATAATCTTTCAAACTTTTACACAGAAGAATACTGTATAAATATATTATTGTAATACTATATAAATATATTATTGTAATACTATATAAATATAGTGTTGTAATACTATATAAATATAGTGTTGTAATACTATTTAAATATAGTGTTGTAATACTATATAAATACAGTATTGTAATACTATATAAATACAGTATTGTAATACTATATAAATACAGTATTGTAATACTATATAAATACAGTATTGTAATACTATATAAATATAGTATTGTAATACTATCTAGAGTAAAAGTGCCAGTAGTTAACCATGTATCAGTAGTTGACAACTTTTCAGAGGAACGTGAAAAATAAGGTTTTTAGAAGTGCAACTATCTCTTTTCAACAGCGCGCCGCGACTCGTAATACCCACAGTTCACCACTTCTAAGAACCTTATTTTTCACGTTTTTCTGAAAAGTTGTCAACTACTGATACATGGTCAACTACTGGTACCTTTACTCTAAATATACTATATAAATATAGTATTCTGAGAAGAATAAATCGCGGAGTATTGCTAAAAGAAAAGTTAAATTTATTCTCATTTTTAAAAATTGTTTTGCGGGGGCACTTTAGCAATCGTGATCATTTTTTCACATGCACGGAGATGCGCCATCAATCTCAATAGAACTTAAAGGGATATTATTACTATTATCTTATTCATTACACTTTTTTCTTATTGAGGATCTGTCTATGAATTATTATCTTATTCATTACAACTACACTTTCTATTTCGAAGTTTAAATTTGTACTTATTATTCTACTAATTAAGAGCTAATGTTATTCCCCAGTCAGCCACAAAATTCCAGCGAATTTTAGAGTGAACTTTTGCCATACTCTATCTTAAAACAGGAACGGTCTTCATAAGTCGTGTTCAGGGTTCAATAATTTTATTATGCGGTTTCGCAATTTTCATAAATTTTTTGTCCACTTTTCCACATAATTAATGTGCGCATATTTTTATTTGTTGCAGGTAAGGATACAAAGTTTTTTTTATTAATGGAATGATTTACAGTTGGAGTACCAGCACTGGTTATACAGGTATGATACTTATTTACTAGTGGTTTATTGGTTCGTTTATAAATATACTCCAGGCTGTAACATTTAATTAATAGCACGGGCGTAGTTACGAAAGGATCTCTCGTTAACACGATTAAAATATTACGAAAGCAGAGTTTTCAAAAATTGGTTCAACACCTTTATATTATAGAAATCTATTCACTTTATTGTACTTATTTTTCGTAATGCCTACTTTACTATTTATTGCACTTGTTGCTAAATTCTTATTACCCAAACTACTGTTAACCTCTATTGAAATCAGATAAATATATATAATTGTATCTACTCTAAATCAATTTAGTTACTGAAAAAATACGCCTTTTGACTCTTTTTGAAGAAATTCTGAATCATGCAAAAATTTTATAACGGATACAATAATCAATACTTTCTCCTTTTTTCTATATTTCTTCTTTGATAGCCACAAGAAACTCATTAGCTACTTAATTCAATGTACAATTTTTCTAAATTTTTAAATAAGAATTTAAGAGCACCTTCAGCAGTTAATAATGTCGAATCTTCGAATTACTGCGATTTTCTATTGCAATTCATATAGATTCTAATGTTATTAATAAGACGTATTATAAATTGTAGATGTGTTTATACGTTCGCGATTAACTGGTAACACACAATTTGAACTAATTGAAAATTCATTTACGCTAATAAATACAACTTATAATACTTTTCCTAGACGTAAGTTTCTCGAGAAATCACAATATTCCTCGAGAAATAAGAAATAAGCAATTATAAAATTTCTCGGGAAGGAACACTATGCGGCATTAATGGCCAAGAGCGATAACAAAGGTTTGTACCCCTATCACCGAAACTCATCAGTGGTACAGGCGAGAGCTCGGGTACTCCAAGGAGCTTCATCTCGGTGCAACACTAAATGTCAATGTGCGACAATTATCATTCATAAATTGCTATCATAAAAGACGGTATGATCTCGCGTGCACGCAGTCCCGTGAATTACACGGCTCTCTGGAGCCGCGGCATTCTCTTCTAAACCCTTAGCATCTATGAAGAGGATAGCTTCGGTTCCTTTCGAGGCACAGACTTCTGACCGTTTATCCTCGTTACACAATTCACAAGCTTGATTGACAGCGATAATGCGGCTCAATGAGCCCCGCTAAATGGTTCTTCTAGCTTTCAACTGACAATAGATCGCGGAGAAGGTGTCGATGTCGAATGTGCGGAAAGCGCGTGCGGCGGTAGTCGGCTGGTGGAATTAATACGTATTACGGATTTCGAACGCGATGCCCATCGAACGGAGCACTCGGCTGAACGAATAAGTGGACGGTTTGAAAAATGCTTGCGCAATTGCTGGCCGATTACCGGCACCAGCGAACCGCGCTGCACGCAACTACTCCAGAATTCCATTTCAATTCGTTTAAACATGATTACGTGCCCGCGACTCATCGCTCTCTCCACACGTTACACGTCGGCTTTATAATATTATTCGTGGCTGATGCAACTGGTGGTCGTTTACGCGCTTGTCCGTACGATGGTGCACACGCACCGCTGCAACGGGCGTGTTTACACGCGGCTCCACGCTTTACAAGCTCGATCCGACGGAGAGCATAAAGAGAAGTCGACGAGCTAATCAGAGTATGACGCCTGTGCGTAGCTATCAGCTGCTCGCCTCGTAAAACCCGCGAAGCTCCGGCGCTGATCTTGATTGGTGCCGTTATTCATCGGCTCGTTGTAGAAGCCTGCGATATTTCTGTGGATCTGGTTGAATTAATCACGTGGGTATTAATGGGAGTCAACTTTCGGTGGGACTGCGATCTTTCGCCCCTTTCTTTTTGCTGAAATTATGCTGCATGTCTGAATCATCATCTTCGTGTAGTTTATATGAATGATATTAATTTCCAAGGTCAACGATGAAGGACATAGACGCAAAGTGAATAAAACGTCAATGATCTTTCTTCATAATTTAGTCAATTGTGACTTATAAATGGATTTTGTTTTAAATGACTTTTGGTGTGCTAAAGATTACAGCCGGGAATCCACCGGGATGCTATGTTATGCTATGCTATGCTATGCTATGCTATGCTATGCTGTGCTATGCTGTGCTATGCTATGCTATGCTATGCTATGCTATGCTATGCTATGCTATGCTATGCTATGCTGTGCTATGTTATGCTATGCTATGCTATGCTATGCTAAGTTATGCTATGCTATGCTATGCTATGCTATGCTATGCTATGCTATGCTATGCTATGCTATGCTATGCTATGCTATGCTATGCTATGCTATGCTATGCTATGCTATGCTATGCTATGCTATGCTATGCTATGCTATGCTATGCTATGCTATGCTATGCTATGCTATGCTATGCTATGCTATGCTATGCTATGCTATGCTATGCTATGCTATGCTATGCTATGCTATGCTATGCTATGCTATGCTATGCTATGCTATGCTATGCTATGCTATGCTATGCTATGCTATGCTATGCTATGCTATGCTATGCTATGCTATGCTATGCTATGCTATGCTATGCTATGCTATGCTATGCTATGCTATGCTATGCTATGCTATGCTATGCTATGCTATGCTATGCTATGCTATGCTATGCTATGCTATGCTATGCTATGCTATGCTATGCTAAGTTATGCTATGCTATGCTATGCTATGCTATGCTATGCTATGCTATGCTATGCTATGCTATGCTATGCTATGCTATGCTATGCTATGCTATGCTATGCTATGCTATGCTATGCTATGCTATGCTATGCTATGCTATGCTATGCTATGCTATGCTATGCTATGCTACGTTATGCTATGCCATGCTACGTTTAAAAAAAAATAGTTTCAATACCTTCTTATGGAACCATTTTCACTAAAAGCTACGTTAAAACATAGAATCGCATAGCATAGCTTAGCTTAGCTTAGCTTGCCGGTGGAATCCCGGCTTAAGTGTTACGAATTTATTGACATGAAGGTAAATAATGAGCTGCTGTTTAAGGAGTATAAGTTGTGTGTTGTGATACAAAACGCAGTCTGTGTTCAAGTTAGAAAGTGCCTCTTTAAATGCATCCGAATACACTTCGACGCAATTGCAAAGTAAGTCGCGTCATTAACATCGAAATTGCCGAAAAGCGTGCTGGGACTGCAAGATATACTTAGCAGAAAAAGAACAGTTACGAATTCTTATTGTAACATCTTCCATACTTCATCACAATTATCGGTTTCAGAATATACAGAAACTAAACCATTTTCTTAGGGTTATATACCAACTGTTTGCAAAAGTATCTTAATTTAGGTTGCAAATGTAAAAAATCAGAACAATAATTCAATCGAATTTTTATCTACCAGCTTTATTGTAAGAAATTCGATTCTTATTGCTAAAATAGTATGATTTTCCATAGTTGTTACTCTTTAAAATGATTGCCTAATTATATTCTATTTACATGTATACGACACATTGCGAAGTAAAAGGATTTGCTACGATCGTTACAGGATATAGTCATTTAAACCTTCCCAACGACTGGTTAGACAGAAGGTGAAATATCGACCGTGTAATTAGATGTCGTTGGTGGACGCGCGAATATGTAAAATAGGAAATACGACGACGGAATGAAAATTAAAAAGACATATGGAACAAGGTTATTACGTTGGAATTCAGTTCAAATCTTTGCTAATCGATAATGTTTACAACCTACTTAGTGCATCGTTCAAGCTCATGAAATGCAAGATATGCAAGGGGTTGGGGAGAGTGTTAAGCGAACCAAGATGAGGGCAATCTATCATGAAAAACATGGGTAAACTCTGTAGATTTTCGTGCCATTTTATATTGCTTTATATTATATTAACATTCATAACATTGAAACACTGCCAGGATTTTAGCAATATATTCATATATGCAATATTAATTTAGTAGTTACTTAGAACCGATTCTAAATAGCTAGATGATTCAAGTCCTGGAAACTCCGTATTCTTGTTAAAATTCTATCCAGCCAGGAGCACAGAAAGCGGCATAGAAAAATGATTGTCTCTAGAAAAGCCCTAAAATGAAAGAATATTTTATCAGAAAAATAGTTAGAAAACTGTAGTTTCAACCCCTTGACGACCAATGCTGCGAAATTAAAATTTCACTGCACAGGCAGAGGCAAATAACTTGCCTCAGAAATTAATCGTGTTGTATAATACCTTAAACAATTCTCCGTTTATATAAATAGAGGAACAACAGTGTCAAAGGTTCGTACATGGTACTGATAAGATCGATGTGTGAGAAATGCAGGGTCTGTAAGAGAAACGCAGTTGGTCGTCAAGGGGTTAATCTACCGTAATATATGAAACACCGAGGTTCCCAGGAGTCAGTTCAGTTAATCTTCAGAAGCATTTAGGAATCAGTTAATTTGAAAGGAGAACTCAGAATAGTTTTCGTAGCACTCTGTTTCCAATCAGTTTAACAATCCTACCACTACCTATTATCAGACCATCACTCTCCTATTATTGTATTTTTTGTAAAATAGACACGTTAAGTTCAACTTAATCCCCAAGTTGAAGAAATTTAGCTGATATTTTCGCGTACAATATTTACACATGATCGTAAAAAAAAGATTTAGGCTCCATTCCTTAAACGTACACAACAACGATACCTCCAAGCAAGAGATTATTTTTATTTCACGTACCCAGTAATTGTACAAGGCGACATGTAAGCAAAATTTAATGAACTTTCCGGTCTATCAATGTCAGCTGTAATGTACCTACACGTTCATCAAGATTTCCTTATTCGACCGAACCACTGTCCAGCAATTTAATATAATTATGCGTAACAAGTGCGTACGGTAATAGACGCGATCAAATCATCTGGTTCAGAGTATAATCGACTATCTAACGTTTGTATCTTGCAATCTTTACCTTGACTTATACGTGCATAAGTATTAATCATTCGTATGCAATGCCGTTACTGAAATTTCGTATGTAATACCACTAGAATGGACTAGAATAATAAATCCTTCTATACCTTTCTCGGCACATAAATCCTTCGAAAACTCAATAGAAGGGAATTCTATAGCGGATAATGAAATATGAATAAATATGTTTTTCCACGGATGACATAGAATAATAGGTAGACTCAAACGCACTTTCGTTTGTACGTACCTACGTTTCACCTGCGATTCGTATTTCCCAAGGAAAAGTCGTTTCACGTCTGGGGAATAACGCATCAGTTATACCGGTTGTTCGAATTCTTTCTGATCATAGAAGGTGATCAAACGTAAACCGTGGAAGGCTTCCTAATAACATGTCTTCCTTAACGAGGCATTTGCAAAATGATTCTTAATTAAATGCCAGAAATACTTTCGAGGCGTTGCAACGGTTCCTTTCGCTTTTCCGGTTTTCCCTGTAGAGGTTCGCTGTGTTCGTAAAAGGCAAACCACCGCAGCAAACGAAGAATTTTCTAATAACAAGCCATGCTGGGTGTTCTTTGTTATCATAATATTCATACTCCTTTCTTCGAGCTTAAACAATTTGAAGTTATTATTTAATTAAGCCGTAATTATAGATACTTTTTATAAATCACACAATTACCAAAGATTTCGTAACAAATAATGCAAGTAGGTACGGAATATCAATTCACAGTTGAGTAAACGTATTTATTATTCACTTCCACTCACGTAACGTGAGGGACGGACGTTTAAATTGCAATCTAAATTTGAAAGAAATAAAGGATGAGGTATACAATAACAAATGAACATAGAGGGTAGAGAAAAAGAGATGCATAAATAAGAAAGGGCAGGTGTTTAAAAGATGCTCTTAATTACGAGTAGAAAAATCAGGGCGAACTTTGACAATTGTTTTCCATTGAAAATATTTTTTAATTGGAAAATCTGTATGTGAGTCTTGAAATACACACTTTAATAGCTGTGTGAATTTAATTCGAAAACTCAGACGATTGAATATGTAATGTCGTTTTTCTCAAAATGGTATTCGGGCAAACAGTAACCAATATTTCTCGGTATCTAGTGGACTGATTCAGTTAAAATTTGGAACTGAGGTGTTTGATAGAATTATTCAGTTTTTGTGGTAGGATTTTTTTTATAAGTTACACTTCATTTTTTAACAACTGAAAAAGGATGATTTTTTACTGCAAAATCACACATCTGTATTCAAATGCAATTTTGCAAAAAACTGATGTTTTTAAAAGCGACTTTAAGAGAATTTTTTTTTCTTGTTTCGGATAAAATCTATCGCAGATATTTTGGTTACCGCGGAAGCTGTTTTGCAAAAAAACTGCCTCACATATTCAATCTTTTTAATTTCCAAATTAAATTTATTAAGAATTTTCAATTAAAAAGTATTTTCAATGGAAAAAAGTTGACAAATTTCAACCTGATATTTCTATTCGTAGGTGTATATTTCCCCTTAAAAGAAGCATACCTTCGTCTTGTAATGGCAATCGTTAGCCATAAAATGAAATCAGAAATAGTGGAGAACTTCTCAAAAATCCCATTGCGCTTAGGAACTAATTTGCAAAGGTGACTGCTTAATTAAATACCAGAGATTCTTAGGATTTCGATGCCTCTATCCTTTTTCCACTTAATTGTGCATGGGTACTTTCGAAAGGTACAACACCTCGCGATTACCAGTCGGAGCAATTTCGAAAACGAGCCAAATGCCAGGCTAACGAGCTTAACGTGTGCAAATCGTGGGTGCGCTCGTACGACACTCATTCGACGCACGTCTCACAGTCGTTCTACGGTTTTGCAAAATCACTTGCAACCTCTACGAAATCGTTCTCCACTTAATTCTCAGTAGGTGCGCACTTCTGGCCTTTCTCCATTCGCACGAGCACGACTCACTTCTGCGTTTGCGTGAAACTTCAATTTCAATATCATTTTGGGCCATTTTTTAATAAATCAGATAATTTTTCAGAAAGTTTCATTTCCCAAATGCTATTCTGATTTCCTGATTCGAATTTTCTTCGTGAGTCATGCTATTTAAAGTTATCAACATCTATTCGAAATACACGTAAGTAGGTACATTAGTTTAGCAAGGGAACATCCCGAATCTGAAAATTCAAAAAATTCTGAAACTTTGCGAATATGTAGGTGATTTCTTCCTGATTACAACGCATTTTTTGTTTGCTGCCTAAATTCACTCTAAGGGGACGGAATTGTCTCCTGAAAATCCGGTTATTTTCCAATTTTGTGTTATAACTCGCGATCTGTAAAATAAGTTTTTTTTCACCAAATGCTAAATTTAATTAACCGAAGTAATTTTTATCTTGAAACTTTGTTTCTATCTCTTACAGTTCGCGAGATATAACACAAAATCGGAAAATAGCCGAATTTTTAGGGGTTAATTTCACCCCGAACGAGTGAATTTGAGCAGCAAACAAAAATTGCGTTGTAATCAGGAGGAAATCCCCTACGTATTCACAAAATTTCAGAATTTTTTTAATTTCCGGTTCCGGGATCTTCCCTTGTGTTGTTTCTTCAAAATACAATGTATGGCAAACGTGAGTTAACCACAGCAATAAATTGCGCGCTCTGTTGACTTTCATTCCGCGCGTGCGTACAGAGAGGGAGGAGGAAACAATTTCAGTTTCCTACCATTTCCTATCACTCATACCATTACGAATCTAATCACTTCCATAAGCTTTGTTCCACTACTTTCAAAACGCCACGTTGAAAATTTTATTCAAGCAACTGACTTTTACTGCACCCTCCACTTGAACGCCCTTTGCAAACAAAAAATATCTAACAAATAACACGTGCAAGGTTTAATAAAGTCTCGTAAACAAGGTCAACGTTAAAGGCTGCTCTATTTACCATTGGTCTCGTCAATTCGAAGAACGGTAGGGAATAAAATTATTGGGGTGCAAACACAAAGCATTCGTTCCCTTTAAGTTTACCAATCGCTCGCACGTGTAACGTCTCGGATGCAAATGGATAAGGTGAAAAACACGTTTGAAACCCGGTTGTGTCAACGCTTCTGTCGAGAGCGACGGGAAGAAAAAGGTGAAAAAGGAACTGGTAAAGGGGGTAGGAAAGAATGGCGGGCACCGAGGTTTCTACGGATGCCGGGTAAAGCGAGTTCCTCATATCTCGCACCTTTTAAGCGATCCGATCATGGTGAAGTAACGTCGCCGCTGGTGTCTCTTTCGCCGACCTCCTTGCACGGCTTATGTCAGGATCAGATGCACGTTCGCGAGCCCGACTGACCACTCGGTCGACCGACGAAAATGGCAGGTAAGACATTCTCCCGCTGGTCAACTAACGTAAATAAGGACGCGCTATTTGTAACGGCTACTTTGTCAAGTATCACTCACCTTTTCGATCGCCCCGTCGGGAGAACACTGAAACGGAGAAATCGGCGAATTATTCGGGTCACTGTTTTCCACGGCGCGTCTTCCGCCTCATCGCCAGGCTCGTTAAGTGCGTTACTGTGCCTTGCAGAGATATAATGACTAACCTGACCTAAAGCGATCTTCTTGAAGGTATCCTGCCGTAGGGTATTCTTTCAGGACATATCTACTTCTTCCACTAAGTATTTTTCGGTAGGTAGGTACTTACGAGGGAAGTTCGGTCACCCGAACATTCCAATTTTTGTTTGAAAGGATGCAGAATTGTAGAGGGCATCGATAGAAGTTTTGGGAAATTTTTCGATGGTGCCCATTTTTTGTTCCTCGGGGTGAAAACACCCCTTAAAGGTTAATGTGTGATTACCTACTTTCCTGTATATCTTGAAAACTATGGTAGAAATAAAAAAAGTATTGTAATGAAAACTTAACGGCTTTTTAGCCTTACTAATACATAAAAGTGAAACGTTGTCTGTTTGTTCGTCCTTCTTTCACGCCTAAATGGCTGAACGGATTTCAATGAAATTTTGAATATACATTACATGCGTCCTAGATTAGATTATAGGCAATTTATTTTTTGTTTGTTTGTGCTGTTTTATTTTTTAAACGCCATAAATAATTCCCGCGTGAAGCCGGGTAACGGGTCAGCTAGTACTTTATAAAACTGTGCAACGTAATTGTTAGAAGTTTGTAGTTTAAATTGAAAAACGTTCGTTACTACAAGTTTTAAACAATTCGATTACATAGTTTTATTGGGTATTAAAAGCCGTTAAATTTTCATTGTAACAATTCTTTTATATCTACTATAGTTTTCAAGATATACAGAGAAGTAGGACACATTAACCTTTAGGGGGGTACATGGGTATTAGACGGATAAAATCAACGGTTGCTTTTGCGCTAGATTGTAGAGCCAGTAATAACTTAAACCATTTGCTCTCTTAATAATTCTTTCTTAGGGATATAAGACGTATTTTCAAATAAGAATGTTCACAAAATATTAAAAATTAATTAATATACAAGACGTCAAAGTGAATGCTTGAGCAATGCGCGCCTCCATGTGGTGAACACGATTCAGATTGATCGACTCATTTAAAAGTAAAATCGCTGTATATGAGTATCTATGTGGAACTCGGTCGAAAAATTTTAATAAAAATTCACGGAGTTATACAACAAATATCAAGTTTGAAGGATTTTACTAAAGTAATTCTGTGATAAATGTTGTCTTAAATGTTGTTAAAATTATGCGATCTTAGCGAGCGAGTTCCACATTGTGCAGAAAAGTGTTTTGTAGGTTCAGTTAAAATTTCAACAACAAATATCGATCCGTTCTCGAGTTACGATGTTCACCATTTTAAGAAACATAGTTTTGGTCCGTCCGTTACTTTTTACTCTGTAACTCTCGCAATTTTTCGAATTTTCCAATGAATTCTGTTTTAAAATACTTCTAAGACTTGTGGCTACCATAACCAACCGAAAGGAAATTTTTTGACCCCGAAATACCCATGTACCCCCTTAAGGGGTTATGCCTATTTGATTGATAAAGTACATACTTGGTATTCAACTTATTTTGACGAAGATATCGCGCACTGTGCCTATGTCAAGTCCACAATCGCGCAAAAGTACTTTCCGAATACTAATACTAAATGAGGTGGAAGTGAATTCTACGCGCTAATTATTCGAGTGATGCAATAACTATTTCCAGTAGTGTATGTACCTATTTATAAAACTTAAAATACTGTATCTTATAGCGTTGGTGTAATGCTATAAACTGACCAAAACATATGTGTTTAGTTATGCACTCTTTTATATCGCTCTAATGTTTTTAAACATCCCCTTAAATCTTCCTTCTCTATCGTAACAGATTTCTTCATCGCGCAATGTCATACGAAATATGCTAAGTAGGTGTTTTCTTCTAGTCAGAATCCTTTATGAACATTAGAGTTTCTGTCGGATAAGGGTCAAGTATTATCTGTTGCATAAACGTTGCGTGACCTTAGAATATTGAACGTGCCAAAAGATGCAAAAGTTTGAATGGCTTTTGATTAATGGACGTGTTCGCAATCTGTTGAAATCCAATTAGAGTTAGGCACACAATATCAAAATTAATTTTATGATCGTCGTTGCGCTGAAGCATAATGATGAGGAGTCATCATTGAGCTGTAACGTAATTTAAATTAACTTCCTACTAGACTCAGCTTTATTGTGCTCTTCCTATATTACACGTGCGCTGTGCATGATTAATTTCGTAAAATTGGGTACCAAAATGAAGGGCTGAATGTTACCTGTCGCAAGCATCGAGTTAATGGGAAATCGACAAATCTTCCTCATTTTGATATTCAATTCAGAGAACATATTGCCCATCAAAAGTACAATATTTCCAAACGTTTTCATTCGTTACGGCTTGTCAACATTTTCCATCTTCAAATAACGGAGAAAATGCAAAGAAATGTGGGCACTGCATGTAGCTAAATAATCCCAATGTCCAATCTATTAATTTCATCAAATATTATTTTAATATACATAGCGATGCGTGAAAGTTGCAGATATCTATTTTTGTACCTCCATATTGGAAAGTAATAATTATCGTCATAAACGAAAGGAACGTTTCTCTTAACGTAATCCAAAATTTGCCTTGGTGGAGCCTTTCAAAGTTTAGTAAAAATGGTAACTATTAGAAAACCTGCATCAGAAAAATCAAATACTACATTCATTCAATTTTTCTACGAGTTTGGTGGGCGTTTGTCACCATAACAATTTCATTTGAAAGTGGTAGGTGGCTGTACATTATTGTGATATTACAGTTTGTAGGGAAACATTGATTTAACGCCAGTTGCATCTATCAGTGACGTTTCCGCAGGTGATTAATCCTTTTATAACTCATTGAGGCTTCCTGTAAATACAAGTACGGCGAGTAACAGAACCGAACGCGTCCTTTCGCCGCTGATATCCGCGTATTCGTCCGTGCAATCGTAACGTCCAACATAAATGGAAAAGAAACATTCTCCAGCTGGTTAACTTGGACGCGTGATTTGTAACGGTCAGTATGTGAAGTATCACTTTAGTGGCTCGATATGGCACCAGGAAAACTAGGAAATCTTCACCGAATCCTAACAGATATTAAAGAACATGGATATTAAAGAACATGAAAATATAACACACGAAGTCTGAATGCTGAAGTTTCCACAAACACTTGGCGTGTCTTGTAAACGTCACAAAATAATTTGTAAAACTTTAACCCGGAAATTGGTGTAAAGTGGAAACCATTTACGTAGCTACAAAGGATTGCGAAATATCCATGATCGACGGCCGTTGCAAATAGCAATTTGTCTCGAAAATTATGAAGACATAAAGAACCTAAAGATTCTATTGTAATAAGAGAAAGCGGAGCGGGAAGTTGAACGAGTCGACGAAAGCACAGTGGTAAATTTCAAATCCTTCATCGTGCTGCACTTTTCTCATGGGAAACAGAGTAGGTATACATGCTCGGGGATATTATTAAATAGTTCTAGAAGAAAAGATGCGATTAAGTGTTAATGAATAGGAATTATTCACGAAGTTAACAATTCTGAGTGGGGAAAATTTTAAAACATGGAAACTATGTGATATGACCTGTTTTTACAGGTAATATCAAGGGGAGTAGGTGCTACATATGAGAGATTCTTCCTCGCAAAATATTTTTTGTATTTGATAGTAAGAAAACATATTTTTATGAACTGGCTTATTTATTTATGAAATACGAGAAATTAGTGAAATTCATGTCTTGCTAATTTTCACTTCGAAACCGTATGATTATATATGAAATACTGCAGGATTAGAATTAATTATAGTTAGTCTATAGTACTATAGTTGCAACAAAATAATTCTAAATTATTTAAACATTTACGCGAGTGTTGCACGAGCTTGGGGCAATACATACATCGCTATTTTTCATGAGCAGAATTACGGACATTTAGAGGATTATATATTTAATTATAAATTACAAATAGTTTAACATCTTGAAATATCTTTCTTCAATAGTTTTTGAATTGGTTGATTTATTATTAAAGAATTAATCAATTACTCCGCAAATTTTGATCACAAACAAATTTTTTACACCTTCTTTATGACAAGTAACCTCTTAAATGAGCAGAAATTGGGACATTCATCTTACTGTTCCCCTTTAGAAATATATTTTAGAATTATATTTTGATTTAAGAATGAACCATAGCGTTACGTCTACGTATTATTATGCGTGTTCCAAATATAAAGACGATATTACACGCTGAAACTTATTTTGTTTAGTTATTTTTGTAAATTTATTTTCGCTTTAGGTCATTTCTATTTATTCATTAATGCTTACGGTATTGCGCTTCGGAATGCCAGCAATGACTTGCAGTAGCGCAATAACAGCAAACATACCCATAATTCCGATCGTACCCAAAATAATTACCACGCGCAGCGACAATACCTACGTATCAATATTCAAAGTCATCAGTCCACAATTAACGGGTTCGCGACCCTCAGCGATCAACGCGTCACAATTTAGTCAGCGGGATGAACGATGAATATTCATGCGTACGCATCCATTTATCCCGGTTGCAATTCGCCAACGCTCGATCGTAGATCATCGCGTATGGAAGTCGAGGGACGAAACGAGCGCCGATGATGAGTTCCTCAATTACCGGTCGCAGACGGCTTTGGATCAGCTCGGAAAGAACCGCGAACGCGAACCAACCGCTTTCTCCGCGCCTCAAGCGAAACGGAATATTTTTCCTTCCCCTCGTCGGAGAATTATTCATCTGCGACTATCCTTCGCGTTCACCGCGATAGGAGATAGTTGAGGGAAAATCGCTTCCAAAGACGCGCACTGTTCGATCCTAACCGATGATGTCAGTGCCAAGACCGACGCAGACCTGGCTAGTGATGGGACTTCAACAAGCTTCCTTGCAAATTTCTTCATCAAATCAAGCATACTTTGGAAAGCATATTTTACATATGAAATCGATTTCAAAGTGAGAATTCGCAATTCTAATTTATATTAATAAACTACTTTTGTTTTTGGGTGTACTCCATTGAAAAATTGGACAGAATTTATTTAAAAAAGTGTTATTAATCGTGGAAGTAGCAATAACCGTGCTAAAAAATATTTGCCTAAATTCAATATTTAATTTACACATTGAGTTAATATTCTTCGCTTTAATCTATTAGGTACGCGTAGATTCGACTAATTTTCTCTGAAATTTGAGCTTATCTTGCTGCATTCTTCTAGCAAAATTTCTTTGGTAGATTAATCAAGGTTTATACCATTGTAACCTTTAATGGATAATTTTGAATTTAACATTACTTAAATAAGTAAAACATGTTATACGCACGGGTTGGGCGGATACTTTTGTGAATAATTATAGTTTGACACTGTGTTAAGACTAAAATACGCTTGAGAAATAAAGCCTTGAGAATATTCAGAGTTTTAGCAATCTTAAGACTGTTTAATGATATCGTTATATACTGAAGAAGTTAGTGTCGTCTATTAGATCCGTGTAATCCTGAGTAATCCTGCATGCAAATCAACAAACATTCAAAATTTAAAAATTTCAAGATTCTAAAGAGTTCCAGGTAGGGTTGATTCGATACTACCATGGTATCGGTACTTGTACTCGTTGCTTGGATCGGAATAGACGTATCGATACGACTCGTGTATCGGTGGAAAAGTATCAATACCTTTAAATATCAGTATCGAATAAACTAGTATTTTCCGTGAAGACTTACTACCCCTGGCAACCGAAGTCAATAAGAAATGCAATAGAAAACAGTCGCTTCCTTCGTTTCTTTATGTCAGTATTTTCCATTGATTTTTCCATGATACACCCTGCCTTTCTTGCCATTCCAGGCGCATTCAGTTCTTCTTCTGCTTGTAGCACCTTATTTTTAATTTCCTAGCAGTTACTGTCTTAGTGGAACCTGCTGTGTATAAAAGCCAGCACATTCGACCGCCTGCGAGCGGAGTATTTCGACCGGAGCGATTTCAAGGAAGTTGTTAAACGATTGGCAAGAATCCTGGCGAAAATGGCGAAGGAACGTTATATCAGTCGGGAAGTACTTTGCTGGCTTCTATGCCCCTTTCTTCGAGGTTACGCGACTCTCTTTAGCGGTTTCGGTGCATCGACACTTTCAAAGTCTCGCGTTCATCGGATCTGCGCGTGAAAGCGATATGGTCGTTTTATTATGGCCGTAAATCCGCTTGCAAAGCGATATCCTGTGGGCGATGAGAATCCATCGTGCCCGTTGACCACGAAACTGGTCACCTTGACCATGAAAGACGCGCGGCCAGCTCTTTCGAGCCGTGGACCCCCTGGAATTTATTACGTCGCGCCAATATCAGCTTGTTCCTCGTCGCCTGCCTTTTTTCGTAAAAGCCATTGATCTGTAACGTATTTTTACTTTAAACAGAGAAGAAACATTGACCAGTTTACTTTGGTATGTATGCTGACATTGCTGGCTGAAGAACAATGTTTTCTTCGCTAAATGAATCTTGGATCGGTACCCAGCGTGACGCACAGGGGTTTAAAACGCGATTCCAGCTAAGCAAAATTATCTTTGTCTCACGTTAAAAGTATTTACTCATTTATTATTTTTAATGTTGTTCCTGTTTATTTATAATTATTATTCGCTTGTTTTTGGGTGTAAGTAAAAATACAGGTGTTCTTGATAAAAGTTAATATTACCTGATTGTGTCCGTATTATAGGTACTTGATAAGAAATATTATTACAAATATATAGTATAAATATGTACAAACTTATAAAATTTATTCTTAATTTTAATCCGTAGCTTCTTCATTTGGGGCGAAGGATTTGCCCATAGAGAAATAACATCCGATGTTAATGTTGACAAATTACTTTTTGATATTCCTCGGTAGTAGGTTAAAACAAAATAATTATCTTTTTAAAAAAAAAATCAATTTCTCAGTAGTCTGCAAAAACAAAGAAAGGTTTCCCTTAAATTCTATTAATGAATTTATCAAACTACCAGAAAAACTAAATAGTACAGCACTTCCTAATGCTTCGCACTACTTATATTCTAAATACCTACTTATCTGTTTATTTGTAAATTTATTATAATCTGGAAATATTATGTATTTTTACTTACACACAAAAACAAGCAAAAAGAATCCTAAATAGCTAGAAATAACATTAAAAATAACAATTGAGTAAATACTTTTAAAGTATATATATACGTACAGGAAAAAATAATGACACAAATAGTTTGCTTAGCTAGACTCCCATTTTAAACCACTGCGTGACATATCTATGAACGAATCGAAATTTTCGTTAATAGCACAGTTAAATTTACAGCCGGTGTGCTCTGCTATTGTGCAGTAGAAAACGTGTACTCTGGGCTTGAGGAAGCGCGCAATGTGTGGAGAAAGAAAAACGCGCGCACAATAAACCGGAACAAGGAAAATTCACGGTTCATAGGTAACGGATATATCTTGTAAAAGCGATTGAAGACAGAAGTCGGGAGACCCGGAAAGATGTGCTAACAAGGAGTGATTAGGATCGACTGCATTATTTACTGCCCCCTAAGAAGGAAGGCTCGTTCGCGCTACTGCCGTGTAATTGGGTACGAGACACGCATTCAAGTCGCCACGCAAATACACACCTATACAACCGTACTAAGGAAAGTGTTCGCCACGATCGGTCTCTTTCACAGGATAATCAGATCATTTTTCGTTCACTTTCACCGGATCTCTTCTGCGCCACTCTTAAGGGGTTACACTTAATCCTGTTTTTACACGATGCATACGTTCCCAAAAATTTTAAAAAAAAAAAGATATCGTGGACAAATGGAGTCTTACGTCGAACACAATTTTTTTGTGACTGCGTCTCTTAAGTATCTTATGATAAATCGCCAGTGGGTATCGATTTCATCGCATGAAGAATTCTTTCCAGAGAAATTTCCCTTTGTATTTCCTGTGGATAAAATGAAGTATCTCCCAACTCAAATTAATTTATGATCAGATGTCTTTTGTCGTTCAAAAGTATCTGAGGCATACGATACCTATGCTTTAACACATTCTACAGTGTAATCCGAAGATTGTAATCCAACTCCGATCTGATTCGCGAATTCTGATAAGTACAAGTTGAATTATCTTATCGTTGTTTGAGGAATATAGTAAATGTTTGTGCTGTATGAGAACCCTTCTGTGCATTAGCCACAATTTCGTTCCAGTTTCGACTGGAATAGGCTCTCTGGTGTGCAAATGCTTGTATAGTATATTCCGCTAGTTCATTTGTCAAATTCACGGTATCTGATGGTCTACGATCTTACAACTGTTTCGAGCGATTACGAACTTCCTACTTCGCGCAAGCATCTCACACCGCGAACGCCGTGAAAGTGCATTAAATCCTGCTCTACGCGCCGCTCCAAGCATTGTGTTCGACTCGCGATAAAAAGATAAAACAGAACCTACTTTGTGCGTTGTTTATTATTTAACGAAGTTATATAAGATAATTTAACAGGCTTATTATATTCATGAATTGCAATTCCAATTGATTAAATTGATAAATAAGTAAATAAAAAGTATCTTCGGATGAACGGTAACAATTTGTATCTATGAAAAGCGAGATTGTATATTTTTAAACTTAAAAAAAATTAATTAAATTAAATTAATATATTCATCAACTAATTTCGAATAAACTCTACTAGTTATGAACTAATTTCGAATAAAAGTTTTCGAATAAGCAAAAGTAGTTTTCCTATCAAATTCTCTTCGCATAAATCTGTTTATTTTCAATGAAATAACGATCCTCGGGTTGTGTAAATTTTTCGTGCAAATGAAGATACAGTATCTTCTTTTCGGTGTTTTATTTTAATAGCTCTCCTGTATAGATAGCCTTCATTTAAGTATCCTGTACAGTATTAGTGCGTCATCAGATCCCCGACGAAGGTCGTTGAAATACTGGCAGAAACTTGAAATATTTTCGCAAAAGAAAACACCATATATTCAAATTCCATCGCTATTAACAATGCAGGCTCCGAAGGCTCCAAAATGTCTCACCATCGTATTTATTCACCTGAGCCATAAAAGTTTATCCATTAAATGCTTCATAACTTAAAAGTTATCGTGGATAATTGGTTGTTTCATTTTAAATAATTTATCCTGCTATGACGTGAAATTCAATTTGGTTGAATTTAATTTTTTTAATTAAATTTTTACTCGTACATCATACGCGAGTACACATTATACAAAGGGTAGTGTATTTCACAATACCACCCTCCATTACTGACAACGATATAAAATGAATCTACGTAAAATAGATACACACATTTGATAAAACATAATTGAAGAGTCCTTGTAGAAAACACTGTAAGTGTCAAAATGAAAAAAAAAATATCGGAAAGTGTTTTACGTGCCAATGCTAATACTATAATATAGAATTTGATTTTTGGCACTTACTGTGTTTTCTACAAGGACCCTTGAATTATGGAATCAGACTTATGAATCGAACATAACGCATAACGTATTCTACTCGAGCCGTGACGAAGTCCTTTCAGCAAACGCGGGGGGGCACATGGCGTTGCGCAAAACTCGAAACGAAAGAAATTGTTTCGCTGCACAAAAAGGAGAGACGGCGATGCTGGCATGCACTTTTGTCATTGCTTTATTCCTCAAATAATGGCAACGCCGTCGGGCCGTAAATTGCGACCGGTTTTCTGAAAATTTGCATATATATCGCGGGGCAAGGCCCGGAATGGCCGGTGCTTCAAACTTTAACGCTCACGAAATTATCCATACAGCGCCGCATACCGAAGGCGTTGCGGAAACAGCTTTTGTTTAGCTGGCAAGGTGATTGATGTCGAGCGAGCAAATTGGCCGGCAACGTTGTTCCCGATCGATACAATATAAGGAAGCCGGCTAATATTAATAAGTTTTCGAGCCGATGGTGTACAGACCCTAACTCGCCAGCGAGCCGGGCGCTGTTGAATATTCACTTGCAGGCGAAACGATAAATAAACCATCGCATGGGAAAAAGATTTCACCCAGGAAGGACTCGGCGCGATGTTAAGAATTAAGGAGAAAGGAGATCATATCTTCTACGCTAAATTATTACGTCGACCAGCGACAGCGAGATATCTGTACACGCGTCGGGGTTCGCTCGCGACGCGCACGCTGCGGTTCGCCGCGGTGGCGAGAAATTTATTATATTTGTTTCAAGGGAGAGCCGGCAAGGTCACTGGGTATGCGTCGCTTAAGATTGTGTACTTAAGGAATCGCCGTGCACGAGGCTGAACACGAACGATACGAAATGATGGCCAGCTATTATAACCGTCACGTGATTGTAAGGATCACGCGTGACTCGTGAGCCTTGGCACGCATATTGCATACATTATCTGGTAGGTAACAATCGATAGAAACGCTCACGCACTCTTACGCACTCGTGCATTCCCCGGCGCCCACCTATCAAGTAGCCACAATAAGCCACCTACGCCGATCATTCAACTTCAACGTGTAACGTTGTCTGTCAGCTGCACCCACTTGTTGACACCGGGCAGCGTGTCATATTCCTTTCTACCGACCGCGCAGTCGTGCTTTAACGGGAAATTCTACGAACTGCTGGATACAAGAACGGCCTTAGGTCACTCAGGCATGCATCTTTTTGCATAAAACGCATAATTAGATTCCTCACTCTTTTCTACATATACTGTCAAAACTGCATTGCCGTATCTTTAAAATTCACAGAGCTATGGCCGGTTTTGTTAATCGATGCTGACCAACTGACCCTAACTCGAATCTAACAAGGGGACCTTCAGGTTTGGTAATTTCAGAAAATTTTGATACTTAGTGTACGTGAAGGTCTTCACTAAGGTATTAATTTCTTAAAGCGGTAAGGCGCGTTTTTCAGCCAAATTCGAGAGAATCGACTTTGAAAAATTCTGAGTTCAGCAGTAGGTAAAATTGCTTCAACGTTTAAATTTTGGCGTTGTAGGGAATAAATTTCAAACGTAAAAGGTGAAAGGCTGTACCAGATGGCAGACAATGATTGAGCAATGTTTGGTACAAATTGGTTCGAATGTTCGATTCAATGTGTATCTCTGCATGACTGTAGGTATCGACTTTATGTATTCTGATCGCAATCTCCTACACCATAATTTTTTAAAGCACTGAAGGGTACAATTTTCCAATCAGGCCAGTTTCTCACAGAGTTCGGCATTAACTGAATAAAAAATTATTTAAATAACGGATTGAGTAAAAGTTACTTTAACCTTTAGCGTGCAGGGAACTTTCCTGGAAACTTTTGTTTGTCTCTAAGCGCTAAAGCGTTAATTTAATTCGTTGTCCGAGGCTCGAATAATCCGTGTTAACTTTATTCGTCGAATTCCACTTATATTCTTATATAATAACTTTACTCTGCATAAGACGAATAATTTTTTTTAGCTTTTATTCGTTACTCGAAATTTTTATTTAAATAAAAATTGTGGAGCACACTGCTTACTAACAGTCTGTACTTTTCTTCCCCACAACCTCGTTGTTCTCATTAATTTGTTAAAAATTTGTTACCAGGAGATTCTTCATTCTGTTGCTCGCAATCAGCTGTTCGCTTCGTCGAACTTGATGTAAGAAATAGTACACATTACCTCGATTACCTACTTACGATTCAACGCGCAGCGACCCACTGTTCCATTTAGCCGCGAAGTTCTCGCCGTGCCTAAGTTTCTGGAAGAATGATTGATTATTCGCGCCGCGTTGTTTGCTATTACTTCATAGCCACCGCGATACTTATTCGCGCCTTTCTTTGTTGCTGCATCGCCCAGCGAGCACAATGCCAATCGGGATCGAGCGATTGACATTTACAAGTGCGCGGACCGTAATAAAGAAAATGACCGATTATCAGCCGGTCCACTTTCCAACGCGTAGGACGCGTGTGCAGCCGCGTGTATGGGTGCGCGGCCGCCCAAGGAATCAGGGCACTCGAATCCCGCGCCTAATGTCATCCGTAATCGCGGCTGACCATTGAACTTCTAAACGGGAAACCAGTATCGCCCTCCGGTAGCCCGTTGGCTTCTACGGTCGCGCAGCAAGCCGGTACAGGTTGTTACAATAAAGCCGGCAGGCATGACAAATAACTAAATCGTTTCGCTACCGTTAAACACGTGCGTTGCATTAAATGGCGAACGGGCGGTTAGACAAAGATTGGACACCCGGGGCGCGCGGCGCAATCAAAAAGAAACCCTGGGAACACTGAATACAGGAACGAGATACCGGAGACTTCTTTTATTCGCTGCTGCCTCGCAGACGGAATACCCGCGCGGTTATAAATCAATCGAGGGATTACGCGGCGACAACTCGTAAATAAAAAGATGTTGCACTGTCAGTAACTCATTTCGCGGAGGTACGAAAATGCCTGTTGCAAACCGCGGGGCGATATTCCAACGGGGGGAAGATACCGAAGAAAATTTATCACGTATCTTCGAAACAGTTGCTATTCCTTCGCGTGTTTAAAATGTAGGTACTTGTTAAATGGTACTGGCTGATAGTATCATAATGCGATGGATAATTGAAATCGGGGTAGTTAGTTGAGGATTGAAGTTACGTGAATAAAGATATAAAGTCTTAGTTATTTACAAGGGAAGATCACCAACCTTGAGATTTTTAAAAATTATGAAACTTTGGGGATATGTAGAGCAGAGTCGGGCATTAAATAAATAAACAATTATTGACTTAACAGATCGAATTAAAGTTACTTTAACTTTAGATTATTCGACGAATAAACTTAACTTTTTTATTCTTTTAACGTTTATTCGTTATTCGAAATTTTACTTAAATACAAATTTTGTTCATCTCTGATGTAGAGCAGTGTTCCGCAACCCTTTCTCACCCTAAGCCCTTCACAGAATTCTACGGTACACCACAAGCAAAAATATACAAAACCTAATTATAGGAGTGCGCACACAGGAATTGCATTTATTTAAGAAAAACTTTGTTAAAAAAAATCTGGTGCGATTTCTCCTCTTGGAGGCTTTGCGCTGCGGTACACTTAGCATCGTCTCGTGGCGCACCGGTTGCGGAGCACTGATGTAGAGGATATAAAGATATGTATTACACAATTCTTTTGCTGCCCAAATTCAGTCTAAGGGTGTGAAATTGACTCCTGATGACTCGACTATTTTCCGATTTGTGTTACAACTCAAGAATTGTATGATAGCCCCAATTAAAAGGACCAATTTTTGTCTGAAAGCTTTTCTTCTATCTCTTACTGTTCACGAGTTATAACAGAGAATCGAGAAATAGCCGGATTTTCAGGGATCAATTTAGATAAAAGATTTGCGAAATACATACAAATCCCCAAAGTTCCATAATTTTTTGAATTTCTGGGTTCGTGATCTTCCCTTGTTACTCTTCAGTAGTAAATTTCAATAAATCTAAGCCAGGAATACTTTTAAAAAGGAGTCTGATTGATAAAACCTAACGTCGGACAAACAGGTACAATGGTGTGTAATACCTGTGTTACCAGAAACCGTGAATAATCAAATCGTCCTTGCGCGTACGATCGAAGAAACGTTCTAGATCCCACAGATGCATCTATGCAGGAAGAAAATGGTACCAAGGATGCCCTGTCCTTGGCGCAAGAAACTTGTCTTTATTCATCTAGAACTCTCATCGATATTTATTGGACGAAGGTCTGCTAGCCGTGGAGCGTAACTAATTCTGAATCACTCGTAAGTGACTGAACGGCGCAGGAATTTCTCAAAGATGTTGAACTAGATCGATCGAATTATTCCTCTTATTACAGAGACCTGCGGTGTGTGTGTGTTTTTTTATAGAAACATAATATCAGTGCACCGCCAAGCTCGTTAATTGCTGGCGGAGGAAATCCACTCACGTCCTGATATTTCAACTAAAAGCTAATAGTTTAATGATATAAACGTTGAGAATTGTTCGCCCAGTCAATCGCGCAGATTGTCGATCTATTTTCGAGGTTTCCTGTCGTTACGTTCTCAGAGGGAGGCAGAGTTGGAACTACTCCTGCCGATCGACGTTGGACCAATCGCTTCAAATGACTTGTAATAGTTGTGCCCGAGAGCGATCATGTCGATACGAAGTTTAGAGCCCAGATCGTGGTGTTCCGCGGGGTCTTGGCTGGAAAAGATCCTCGGAAGATTAAGGATCTTCGTGATCGTGCCCGATACGTCCGTCATAACCTAGTGGTCCGCTACCAGGAAGTCGACCGCCTGACGGCGAAGAGAGAAAGTCATACGAACATCATGACTCTTGTAAGATTCTACTGTTCTCTCAGGAAATTATACCGATCGCGTGTACTTGCGATCGTTGCTCTGTATCGAGCCGATATTTACGAGCGTCACTCTCAGTTCGGTGATAAATTGCCTGCAGCCGAGGAGCCTGGTCTGAAATCTGTCTTCGTAGAATTTTAACGCCAACGTCGGTTCATCGATACTTGCCTACTAAGAATGGATAGAAACGTTTTCACCTTTACAGCTGATGTTCGACGTTGGTAATAGAACGATGCAGTGTGGTGTTATGTCAAATCGGCGACACTGTGTCATTGGAATAATACTATTTTAGTGTGAACATCCAGTCAGAGTTACATGGTCCCGAAGAAATTACAGTCGAAACAACGGTTTAGTAGTTGTAATAGAAAAGTCACAAATATAAAGTGTGCAAACATAACAAATTTTTTCGCCAACGTGTACCAACATATTTCATAAATCCTAGAGCCTGAGTGTATTAAGTCCACTTTTTTAAAAAAATGACATTTTACATGTTTCCAAGAGACTCAAAAATTTGATCCGGAAAACATGTGAAATGTCAATTTTTAAAAATAATGGACTTAATACACTCTGGCTCCAGGATCCAGAAATAGAATGGTCAAGATTTAATTGTTTCTGAGTTCCCCATCGGTAACTTTCGTTGCTTATGTAAAGATTAATAAAATCTAATGTACTCATTTATGATCTAGTTACCCAATACCTAATTAATGTTATAATGAAGTAGGTACGTCGACATGTGCTGTCGAGAAAGATTATTAGTAAGGTCGGTAATAAGTATGAAAGAGAATTTCGTTTGATAAGGTGTTATTTGATGCTCACGTGCCTCCATAAATTAACTGAAAAAATCAAACGGCAATTAATAGCTCGTGTGGCAAGGTATTTGCTCCTTAATTAAAGAGAAAGTGTCGCCGGATTCTTGTATTTCACAGATCACGGGTAAAAAGTCGAAGAGCCCCTGCATTTCCAAAACTTTTCAAATTTCAAAAGCGGGATTGTAAATACCTAATGAGTATTCATGAAAACTGAAATGTTTTGCATATTTGTTGCGAGTAAACGAGTGTATTAGGTTCACGTAGAAGCAGACAGTTATTGTACACATACATATACCTGATTGTGAAAGTAGCATCGAACTTTTGACGCTGAAATGTATACTCCAGCAGCTGTACTGACTTGACCACATTGCCAAGGCCAATCTCACCCAGCGACAAAAGAGAAGAAATAAAACATTCGCGATAGCCGATCCTGATACTGCATGTACAATCGAATTCATGTTACTTTCATCTCGCTATTGATCCATTTACATTCGTACCATACTGTTCTGCATTATTGAATAGAGACTAACCGCGCTATGTATAGTGAAACACTTCACGCAAGCGTTATACGTCAGTGCGTATGTGAGAAACATGTTTTTCAGCTTCATTCATATTCAAAGGAATTTTCGTTTAACACGTGTCGATAGCGCTTAATAGATTTGTGAACTGTGTCTCGTATTCCTACGTACTAAACAGATGTGTGTGCGTGTGCGTTTGTGACGAAAGTAATGCATGCTCCGAATCTTAAATATTGATATGAGCTATAAATACTTCAAATGGGCAAATAAATAATCAAGTAGAACACTGTGTAATTGGGTTAGGTTCTGCAAGCTGCCAATATGTGTGGCTGGTGAAATAGATACGTGTAGAAATGTCGTGAAAGCAGCAGGGGGCAAAGACAGTAGCATTCTTGAACGTCAGCCGTCAACAGCCCAGGGACACATTCAGCATAGTTTAAGAACGTTTGTAATAAGCATTACTAAGCCTTGGGCACCAAGTTCGATAGACAGTTTGGGTCTGTGGGCCCTGTAATTATAGTAGGAAAACACATATTTGGTGGTGGCTTGTATTGTACCCTTATAAGTGTCTCATTTCAAACACCATTCCAGTACTGCAAGTATTAACAATTAACACTATTAAGTAAAGTAGCAATACACCATTTTAATTTTTAATGCATGTTGCTATCAATTCTATTAAAAATTAAATACGATATATAATAAGTACCTAGTTTTGTGAAGCAGCTTTTTGCGTTTAGTATTAAAACGAAGCAAGAAATATAATTCCTTTTTGCCCTATAAAAATTTCCAACCTGCATCAGAGTCTCAGTTTACATCCTCACCTTCCTCGTACGAAAATCGTAAAATTTATACTGACATAACTGGTATATTTAAATTGAAATGAAATAATTTAATATTATACCTAGTATACATCAGGTAATTAAGCCATCTGTAAGGAATAATTTCTCCGATCTATTTAAAATATTCATCTTGTTAGAAATGCCATCAATTTTATGTTCTAATAAATTTTTTGCCGCATAAAAGCCAGTGGTGCTTGAAAAAACCATTATTTATAAGTCTCGGAAGTGTTAATTAATATGCCCAGTGCATCGGGTATATGGCTCGTTTTAAGCATTTCTTGCGAGACAAGTCGTTTCCGCAATTCAGTGTTCGATTTATTTACCTGCAGATCAATTCGTGCAAACCGGCAAATCTTGATCGTAGACCCTTGCAAGTCGTTCGTTCGGGATATCGATCGTGATCCGCTTTCTATGTTAGGACGCGGAAGTGGAGTGCATCCGATTGTAGATAACACGTGATGCTATCCCTGAAGCGTCGAGAGTTATGAGAGCATAAACGTTGATCTGATCCTCTCGGTTTATCAGATTCGAGAATTTGTACCCCCTGGGAAACTCAGCGGGTAATTAGAAAGTACGCATTTCTTTTCGATTATAGGGATACAGTTGCCAATTTACAGATCCTTCTGCAATTTTCTGTTACGTTGCTGTAAAATGAAATCTATCAGGGTACTATCAAGGTACTGAATACGTTCGACCATTAGGAGATCGAAAGCCGGCGATTAGCTTTTATCTAGATATTTCTTGTTCCCCGTTCAATCGATGCCGAACGTTTACATCGAGATATACAAAATATCTAAGTCGAGCTATGATAAATCGTTGCACGAGCAACTGAACTGTGCTTGTCTGTGCTAACTTCTGCAGGGCTAAATTTTTCTGCGTTGGAGCATAATCTCTGATTATGCATCGAATCTTGTTACACAAATTGTTTCGCTTCGAGTGACATGCTGGTGCCCCTTGCAAATTGGGTATACTCCTGTATATATGTATGCTCCTTGTATGAACATTCTAAACACAAACTCTTGTTTTTTTTATTAATTATTTGTTTGGGTCGTATCTACATCATGGGTTATTAATTAGCGACTATATTTTTGTTAGGTGTAAATTGGGTACTTTATCCTATTTAATCCCACTTCCTCGCTTTACATTTAAATTTCTATTATGTGTTATTCTAAAGGATTTACAATCATATTTAATTTTGTAAGTTTATATAAGTTTAAAACGAATTATTTTGGTTGCTGTTCATTCATCGCTCAATGCTACTTGAAGATTTCCTGGGATATTGAATTTGTTTCGACTTGATTGTAAAGAAGGACATCAAACAAAAATAAACCAAACTCTTTGATTTGCATTATTATGGTACTTGTGTATTTTCCACTATGTATCAATATAATCGTTTGGAACGTTTTGTACATTTGAAGATGATGAACTTGAAATTAAAATATCGATCAATCTTGCATACATTTCGGAACATCACATGGGGCCGTCCTTAAATTACGTAAGGGTAATTTTGGCGAATTCTTACCCCCTCCCTCCCCCAGTAAAAGAATTCGTAAGATTTGATATTCCAACCCTCTCCTTACGTAATATTTTTTACACTTCATTTTTTAAGTTATTAAAATTCTTTTAATGGTTTATATAATTCTTTGAACTCGGTTTCGGGAAATTTAAACTAAAACTACTTTTCCGGAACATTAATAACTATTTGGAAAATAAGTTTTATGAGGTATTTCGACGAATATCGCTAAGTAGGTATAGAAACTTATTGTAGTCATCATCAGTGTAGAAACAAGTTATTGTTGGCTATTTTTCTATATTAAAATTCGTTCGCTGTTTAAAAAAATTGTTTAGAAGCTTTCAAGATGCTTCAAATTACGAGCACTGTTATTACTTTTTTTCCTATTATAAAAAGACTATACTACACAAAAATGAAGAAGTATAATATAGTAGATAGGAATCTTAACATTAATATATAAAGCAGAAAGTGTTTGTGGGGTCAGGAAGTGTGTCCCAGCTTTCTTATAAAATCAGACCACTTCCTTTGTTACATAGTACCTGCACAAGTTCTTCGATAAATTTTCCTACTTGTGAAGTACAAAATGCACGCGCGGAAATACATTATTCAACCGAACCAGCAAGAAGTAGAATTCCATATTCCACAAATACGAAACTGATTACTTAACCGCAAAACTTACGGTTAATACACACGGAAGTTTAACCACGCAGATAGAGCACACGCGCGATAGTCCGTCTTCTCTTAATTAGACCTGATATCCGTTCGTTACAATTATCAATTTAGTCGGATAATCCCGCCGCAAACGCGTTAAGGATGAAGCTACAGTGACCTGAATTAGAAACGGCTTTGCCAATCGCCCTTGCTATTAACACAGCAAGGCTGTGCGTCAGAGGATGTCCCACTTCCCGACAATCCATTATGTATATTTTTCACTTTTCCGAGCGTCGTTAATAGCGCCGCAGAAGCGTACCGTCGACGTTCCCAGATGAAAGCGACACGGGGGAGAGACAGGGAGAAGAAGTGGAGAGTGAAAGAGGCGTAGTACGATCACCTGGATTTTTCCCTTCGGGAGAAAGTTCTTGATTGGACCCTCGGCACGCCATGATAAATTAAACGAAAGTTTAAGTCGTCACGATCCCTAGGAGACGATCGCTACCTCGTGTAGCACGCTGCCGATACATGGCCGGAGGCCGGAGGTGCTGCGGGATGGTGTAGCATACTGCACTATGGTGAGCCGGATGCTTTCACTCTCGAGAAATATTTTCGAGGGACGAGATTCTCTCTTTCTCCCTTTCCCTTTCTCTTCGTCTTTCTCTCTCCCTAGCCTCCTCGCGAAACGTCCTTTTCAATGCGATCCTCCAGCGAAGAAGGTGTGGCTGCAAACTCCCACGTTCCCTGGCAAGTGATTCCCATGATACCGAGCTGGGCCCGCTAATGTTGCGCATCGATGCGCCTTCCCGTTGCCGTGCTTCGCTTTTAAACACTGTTGTCTTCGATCTGCAGGAAATCTCTTCGACCCCGTGCGTTTCATTCCGCCGAGGCTCGCTATTTCCTACCTGCAGGTGGACCTTTCTAATCATTTGTGGCGCTATCTGTTCGATCGGTCAATTCACGGATCAATGATTCAAATGGCGCGTCTTGGATATTCGGCACGGTGCAAGGACACACGGTGGTTACTGGCTGAACTGTTGTATTCTTAGAGAAATGACACTTGAGCTTGGCTTTCTTGACGAGAACTTTTCAGTTTCAGCGAACTCTTCGTGCGCGATTGGTATTTGTATATGTAGTTTAGCCTGTTGTGGAAGGGTAGTTTTATATATTACACAATCAGTGCTGAGTAGTTAAGGGGTCATTCCGGTTAGCTCGCCGATAAATTCAGCGATTTTCAGGAATTTATTGCGACGAAAATAATTATAGTAATGGAATAAAACTTTTTTCTGTTTATTAAACTACATTTCTACAGTAAAGGAAAAATATAAAAGTAATACAATTATTGCTGTTGAAATGCTTTTGAAAGCGGTCTTGATGACATGTTTAAAAATTCATGCCTCGCTCGTGATGACGATTTCAGCTGTTAGATTTATACGTTACGTTTTTTTTTAAAGTAAAATAAATAAAGTGGCAGTAATAGGGACACTGACAGTAAATGGGACATCTGCCCTACCTATCTATTTTCAACAGCGCTCCGCGGCTCTTAAGACTCACAGTTCGCCACTTCTAAAAACCTCATTTGTCACGTTTTTCTGAAAAGTTGTCAACTACTGATATTTGGTCAACTACACTAGTACCTTTACCCTAAACCTAACGGCTTCTTCATTGCTAGAATTTTAAGGAAATGGTAGTCTCGTAGTACCTATTCAACGTGTTAAACCTGAAATCGAATAGATGCATAATCTTAAAGCATAAATTAATTACGCAGGTACTCTAAATAGTAAACGCAAGAAGCCGAGGCATACAGGAACGAATGAACGGGGAGCGCTCTAGAAGCTCGCCAATTTACGGTAACTAGATCCTTGCTGCCTGTTCGCTAAGATTAATGAAATCCCATTCAATTAAATCCGCCGTGGCGCCCACGATTCGGTAAATAAATGCAGATTATCACAACGGTTATACGCGTCTTCTTCCCATCGTCGGTGTACTTTCAATTACCCGCATCGTGTCGATGACGTTGACTTTAGATGCGGATGCAGCCGCACGAAGTTCGCGATCACGATGGCCAGGATTAACGAGGCAGTCTCGCGCCTGGTAACGTTAGTTCCTGGAACACATCGCGTTCGTCACTTGAGATGAGACCGTTCCCGACTAAATTGCGTTTCGAAATCGTTAACGGATTCAGGATACCGAGCTTCGATAAAGAGTCCGCCTCATTAACAATTATTGATGGGACACATCCAGCAAGCACGTGGTGCAGTGTCTTAGGGAAGTGCTTTACTACACCTTTCGTTATTTAGTCGTGTGTCAGAAGTACAACTTTATAATAGAACAGATAGTCTCTGTCCTCTTTTGCGACAGGGTTGTGTGAGTATTACTGACCATTGAAAATAAAAATCATTTTTTGGGGAAAAATGTTGATAAAAAAAATAGAGGAGGCCATTAATTTAAAAAAAACCTGAATGTCACGTTTTACGAGGCGGGTTTTTCGTAGTTTTATCTGTATGCTCCCAACGCGGTTGAAAAATCTCATTCTGAGAAAAACGCATTCAAAGTGCCGCTCGGTTCGGTCGCGCGCTTAACCCCGCTTCACGGAAACTACTATATCTCCGTCAATTTTACGAATTTCTTCATAAAATTTGGAGAGAGCATTCCTGAAACGCGTGTCTTTCAGAAAATATAAATAAGAAAAAGCCGATTTCTCCTATTTCTTACAGTGTTTTCCCCTCTTAACCGGGGGAACAAGTACTGTAATAAGACAATCAGTATTTGGTAAATTACCCACACTATACAAATTGAATATTTAGCATATATTTTACTGTGTTAAATGTGCAATGTCTTTATTATTCCCGATGCATATTTAGTTCATTCTTCGCAATCTGGTAGTCAAATAATTCTCCAGGCACGCGATCCTGTAATTATTTCAATTTAAGCAGTACACGTTCCAGGGAGATAGATTAGTTGTACAAGGCATTTAGGTGCACACCGAGTATCTTAATTTCCTCGTCACGAATTATTACCGTGAACAAGTGTCTTTTACACCTGAATACTCATTTGAAGTCATTAACATGCTTCTTATAATACAGTATCTAGTTTATTGCGAACGAGCATTGGTTGCACTTAGCTACCTCTTCCTACGGTACGAGCAGAGTTCTATTGGCGCCCGCAATTGTCACGGACGAATCGTTCCATGAAACGAATTCAGGTTGATTTACAAGAATGTAACCTCGTCTCCCGGATGCTGCAGTCGAAGATAACCTTCCACTTAATATGCTAAGTGCGAGTATATTAATTAACCCCGCGACAAGAGTATCCATGGTTCGCGATTTTCAGCGGCCGGCTATGCGCACCTCGCCGTTCACCGGCCGCTAAAATATTACCGAGGTATCACTCAGGAAGGTCTCTCAAACATCTCGTTACGCCGCCCGTAACGTGGGAGATAGCGGCCATGTTGCTCGGGTCTAGCGATTTTTCGAAAAGATCTGAAAGTAGGAAGCGCCTAATTCAATCGTGCAGCCTCGAATTTTTCCCTCGTTTCAGCAGCAGGCACGTAATACCCCCAAGTCCTTTCTCATTGCGACCCAGGGCGAAAAAAGGAACGAGAGAGGTATTTCGAACGATGGTAATCACTTCCTCGTCGGTGTGCCGAACAGCCATAAGAATCCGGTTTGATTTGCGATTTGATTATGTCGTTCGCGTGCATATTACAATTTCATAGTAGTTCCGACTATCTAGGTATGGAAAATGGTATTTCGTCGCTTCGATGTACCACTGGTGGACATGTAACCTTTTTGTCGCCACTGAATCCCCGTCCATGAAACCAATTCACATGTTCGACCACGTTGGAGCACGTGATTGGTACAATTTATCAAAATTTTATTACAAGTTCCATATTAAAAATGAGGAAATTTCAGTAATTTATACTTGATATTTAAGCCTTTTTAAAAATCTGATTTTGCGACGAGCACGTCCATTCAGAACCAGATTATCTAAAATCAAAAAACAAAAATGATTTCGTTAGTATATTAATGTATCCCCTGATTAACGGAGGGAATTTCCGAAATATTAATTTAAAACAAAATGGTAGCTATTTAAGTTTGAAGTCCCGATTTTTTTGCGTGACTTTTGCACGAAGTAATCAGGACTTGAATAATCACGTCAGTCTGATTAAATGCATCCACCAATATTACAAAAATATTTTTTTTCCGCACAGTGTTTGCATGCGCAGCTAATTATTCAGAACACGAATACCTGGGACTGAGTCTCCCTGTAATCCACGATTATGAAGATTTAAAACAATGACCATAGAGTAGAACGCGACTTTCCAGGTCGGCGGATTCGGCTTATTAAGCCACTGTGATTGCATGGATGAGCAACGTTTTTTCGTTGCAAATCGCGAGACGCGGAGACAATAATCAAACGTCACCTCCGGTTCTTACCATGAACAATGGCGTAAACAATGTCGAGAGCGTGGTACGAGCGGGACATGTTCCCGTCGGGATCATCCTCATTGTTGTTGACTTCAGGAAGTATCACTGAGGAACGAGGTCGCGTAAGCGGCAGATTAACATTTGATAACCGCTACTGTCGCGCCGTGGAAAAAGATTATACATGCATGTGTAGTATGTACAAAAGAAGTGACGTGTCACCCCACGTATTATTACTCAAGACCGCGATGCAGGAGCTACTTATACATATCTTTCGACATTGACTGGCTGATTGTTCCCCTGCGCGGATGTTGCTGGCAACACATCTTTTGAAAGTAGGGAGGTGTATCGAAGCTTCTCAACGATTGATATCTGTGTCATCGTGTAATACAAGGTACGATCGATATGCAACGCACGTCATCCGAACTCGCCGGAGGTGGCGGATGCTCTAAATGGTGTTGTGTACCGCGTCCACTCCTTGTCTGGCATCGGCGTATTTTTACGCCGAGGTGGCAGAATAAGTATTGCAGTGGATCACGATGACTTCCTTCGGTTATAAGTTATAAATTTTTACTGTTTACGCTTACATCCTAGATTGAGACCTAAAATTATTTACAAACTATTTATTGTGTTATCTAAACTATTCCTACTACTTAGGGTAAGTCTGAGAGAGATGGCTAATGACACTCTTTTTGCAGTTGTGAAATTTGCTTAGCAAATAATAATTTTTCTTTTATTGTTATCGAGGATTATGTAGACCAACAATTAAAGTCTTATGCTATGTTATGTACTCAACACAATTTAGGTAAATTTTCATTCTACACGAAATTTCACTATTCATCCTACCCTCTAATAGATAAAGCTAGTATTTCGATGAAATTCAAATTCTGACCACTTCCATCTTAGAGTTACTCGACACAATTTGAGTAAATTTTCATTCTACACGAAATTTCACGATGCATCCTGCCCTCCAACCTATTTCGAATAGGTTGGCTGTAGGAGACTCGCAACGAAACTGTGGCCATCTCTCCGGACTTACCCTGTCTTTACCAGAAGAAATCTTGTCTCATATTTCCCATGCAGGGGTATTTGAAATGATTAATAATTACAGCGTCGATTTCATTTGATTTCATACGAGTAAGCATCGGGAAGCAAAATTCTAGAGTTGATATATGACGAATATAATTTCATTCAAACGCCAATGGTTCTTTCAATCAAATATGAATTTTGAGAATGAAAGTGAATGAACGTAAAAGGGGGTAGTAATTCCTTTAACAGTAAACGTTTTTATCCATTTAATATAATCAAGTTTTTCATAACGGTGTCATCTAGAAATAAAAAATATAATTCTACATATCGCTGCATATGTCATTAATGAACGTATACAAACAGCAAGTTTACATATTCCATTTTAATCTGATTTTCCGATCGCAGATAAATATCAATTCGTAATCCAATCGATTTATGTCGACTTGTTATTGGCATACGTTGTCGAAATTATACGTTCTCGGCAAGTGATCCATATCCGAGATAATTCGTTTAGAAGAACTTTAATGAGCTGTAAAACCTGCATGTCATCGGCCAGTGGAGCAATCTCACGAGTCTCGTAGTTTGCATACCGCTGAATCGCCTTTAAACGTTTAAAGTTCATAGGCACGGTGCAGTTGAAATGCAGGTAGCTGTAAGGATAAATGCTATTCTTATATTAAATGCCACCGTTGTGTTATTACAAGTACAGTGTTATTGCAAAATGCAAACTACCCTTTGTTTTCGTATGCAGCTACTTATTCTGATTCTTTTGAAAAACCATTGCTTTCATCACACGAATAAGTGTAATAGTTGCCTAATTTGATAATTGCATAAAACAACGTTAACATGGGTATAATAAACTTGTTTTCACACTTTTATTTTTCTAACGTTTTGAAATGTTTAGGTAGTTGACAAAATTGTGGTCAACTACCTAAATTAAGAATTACAGAAAATAATGTGCTATCAGTTACACAGTTACATTTTAATCGTAATTTGTAATTAGATTACTTTTTGCACAACTCTGGTAGCTACCACCTTTTCATGAAATTTCCATTAAAAGTGTATGTTTATAAATAGTTTACCGTAAACCGATATAAATCAATATTTCATACAACTATTCAAAGAAATATTAACTATTTACAACTTTGCAGTAATGTTCGTACGGTATCGAGGTTCAAAATAGTGTTCAAGCAATATTAAGTACGGACATCCATCTTTTGTCGGAATCGGCAATAAGTATTGCGATAATTCACGGGAAACTCACAGAGTCGGTGTAACAAATTACTGGCCGATATCACATTACGATGCAGTGACCGCAATCGATGTGATGAAATACCACGAACAGTCCATGATTTACCAAGTTCATTTGGAAAACCATTTTTAGAATGATCTGACAATAGCCATTTTACGAATAAGGTGGTAGCTTACATAATAGAAGAAACTTGCAAATCGACGAAGGATATACCTAATAACACGCTTCAATAACATTGCTGTAGTAGAAATAATTACTTCGTCGAAAACTTCGTAAAACTGTCACTTTCACTATCTATTGACAACAGTAGAATATATCTTTTTGTTTAATTTTATAATAATTCTCCTTAAAATTATGTTTCAATATTAAACTTAATCATCACTCATAAATATCATCAGTTTGCAGATTAGTGCAGATTTCAATCAGAAGCAGAAATCCGAAGCATAAGCTTAAATATAATAATTTATACTTTACCCATAACAGATCTATAAAAATGTACTCAGTTTAATAATTTATTGATAGCTGCCTTGTACACATGTTTTTTAACATGAGAAAGTGGGAAGCTATTTTCAAGAATCTTCTATTTAATTATGATTCCTGCAAAATTACTGTTACAGCTATTATTCATTTCCTTCTACTCATTTTCTACTACAGTTTAAATGGTTGAAACAAAAGGAAATGCATGTGCATTCGAGCGCATTAATAAAATTCGACAAAAAATTCCTTAAAATTTTTTTTTATCACAGCTCAAAGTATTTTCTGTGATTACGTAAATCTTTTATCGAATCAGATACGACCGTGAAGTGCTAGAAGTAATTTGCTGTGGCTATTGTTCTGTGCGAATTCACTCACTGGTAGTCATTTATAGAGCAAAAAAGGAGCCACGAGTAGAGAATTCACGACGTGATCTCAACCGCGAGTATACTTACCTTGTCTTTGAAACTATGCTTGACAGGCGGGGCCAAGGGAACGACTGTACGAACGTTTTAACTTTGAACACGTTCCACGATGATCTCTAGAGACGTGCTACGTCGTCGCTAAACGTTTTGGCTTGTCATCGTAGTAATTGACTTTCCCTCCTTGCAATGATGGAAGAAAACTGTCACGGCTGCACGGTCGAGTAGTCTGTGTTAATTAATCCTTTCTATCTCGAGCCTTTCAAACTTACGCTGCTATGAATTCAGATTTTCTGATTTACATTTTGGTGATTGTATAAGTGCTTCTGTGATATAATGCTATTAACACATTCTGCGCTGCCGCGGAAATGTAGTTTTTCGGTAGAATTAGAAAAAATGACGAGGCAGTTGAAAACTCTGCTGCAAAAGGAGGCAGCTCCATAATTTTCCGAAATTGAGTTATGGGTGGCATTGAATGCAAAAAAAATCTGAATAAGGTGAATGTCCCAATTTCTGCTAATTTAAGGGGTAACTCGTCATAAAGAAGGTGTAAAAGATTTGTTTGTGATCAAATTTTGCAGAGTAATTAATTCTTTAATAATAAATCAACCGATTCAAAAACTATTTAAAAAAGATATTTCAAGATTGTTAACTATTAGTAATTTCTAATTAAATATATAATGCTCTAAATGTATTGCCCCAAGCTCGTGCAACACTCGCGTAAATGTTTAAATAATTTAGAATTATTTTAATGCAACTATAGTACAAACGTAACGCGTATAATAATAAGAAAAATACGAACTGATCAGAAATGGGGACATGAGCAGAAATTGGGACATTCACCTTAGATTGGCGGAGTTAACTGAAGGTGAAAATCGCGCCTGCATTTGAATAATCACGAAGACCGATATTTAATTAACACAATGTTCAAGAATGCCAAAGAAAATCGGTACATTTCAAGAAAAAATGATTAACCCTATAATTTCTAGATTGCTTAAACAAACGGCGACTAATTCTTGAATTTCTAAGCACTACATCATGTAATTTTACATATTTCAGTTGGACCATAAAAAACTTTTTCAGTTCTACTCATGTGCTTTGTAAACAAGTTAAAATCGTATCCATATTTCTGAAGCACCTTATTACAGTGGTATCAGGTTTGAGTCTTTTATTTATTAATTTACATAATTTTATATTAACCGAACAATTACATTTCCTTGAAGAACCTCCAACACCGTTTCAACACATGTTATCCTCTGGTGCCTGTTTTTCCTGTCACAAATCTCCTTGTATTCAGTGAAAGACAAGGTAGTTGGTAGTCGGAAGTATTATCATGCATTTCGAGGATAACAGGAACGAAAGCAATCTCGCTGGCGTTATTCATAATAGTGGTTAACTTTCTGAATTACACTCTGCTGCACACATGCTCCCCCTATTTAAAATAATTCTTTAGTACGCGGTCGTTTTTATAAACCTGCTGAACCCTGCAGAATTATTATGAATTTTAAGCCAATTATTATACTTAATTCGATTGCCATGAAAAAGGAGGCCGTCTGTGTCGTTCAATCATACGCAAACCTCTTGATTGACTCAGTTATAAGCGTAAATGCAAAATTACTTATCTAATAATGAGTAAATTGAATACCATAATAGTTGATGAATGGTCGTCCCCATCAGATTCAAGGCGTGTAGAGGCGCTCCTTGAAATTTTCAATCCAGCAATAACAAAGCTGCCTGCGAATGATAAATGCGACCGGTTCAACCATACACATAAATGGCCAAAGATGATTATTATTAATGCGAAGCTACGTGTTTTACAATCGTAACAACGGTAATCACAGAAAATGCTTTGACCTCTTTTGCTTTAAAATAGTTGTTTGAATTCTTGGTCCCGGGCCATTTGTGGCGGCGCTGCGCGACGTGTAATTATCGTTTTTTAGAGACGGCATTGGTTAAAATCAAATATCTGCGTAGAAAATCACAGGGCAGTGAAAGTGTGAATTACGCAGAAGAATTTAAAACCGTTTGATATTAAATTCGATAAATTTGTTCCTGGTTGTATTTATGCTGCATGAAACTTCGAAAATATATTGCAAATGTATTATTTTATAGAAAAGATAAAAGGTTGCATATTCTGGTCTATGGAGAATTCGAATAAACAATTTTCTATTAATATGTAATCATCTGTATAATTTATATAATTTCCTTCGTTTGCCACAATGCTAACACAGTTTCTTGAAAATCTTTTCCGTTTAAAGGAATATCTTACTTTCTACTTTCTTAAAATATCGATATAATCAATTGAAATTGAAGTTATTTTCCACTAGATTTACCAAAATTTAGCTCCTCCAACAAAAAATTTCAACTTAATAAAAAAAAATCGAATTTAATTTCAACTAAATTTAAAACAATTTTGCTCCTCGAACTGAAAATTGGGACGCAATCAATCAAAATCGAATTAAATTTCAACTAAATTTACTAAAATTTAGCTCCTCCAACAAAATATTTTTTAAAAAGTCGAAGTTAATTTTATCTAAATTTAGTAAAATTTTGCTCCGGGTCAGAATAATAGCTGATTTTCCCTTTCCTCTAAGGAACGTTTCGTGGACATTTACCATAATGAATGAATCATACCTACGCTTGATCCTGTCTCTAGGGGATTCACTTTCTGTTTCAGATGGAGCACCAGTTCCTGAGGACGCGGTTGAACACGAGGTAAGAGAAAACAACGAGGAAAAACAGATGAATGATCGTTCAATAATTCTAACTTTTTATCCCTGCTGGGAGAAAGTGCAGGGCTTGATTTATCTCAGGAAATGAGATGCTCGGTGATTATTTATAACGCGCCAATTTGTAAAATGCGTTTACCTCCCGTCGTTCTCTTTCAGTTCGTAGAAATTTGTTGGAAGATGTTTCAATTACTTTACAAAGCATCTATTACGCGATATTTTACGAGTTTATACAATTTCGCACAGGACATCTTCGATCTATTTTCAGAATAGAAAATATACTACAATTTACGTGGTAATACAGTCAAAAATCTGAGCCTGCCTTAGTCACTCATTAAGTATTACCTAATATCAGCATTTATAAATCTGTCACATTCCGTGAGATTTATTTTTAGATTTAGATTGTTATGCACATAAGAAATCATATAAATGCGGTATGAACAAAATGAATTTGAAATCATTCTGAATGTATAGTGCACTTCTTTCTGCGTCATTACATTAAACATGCCATCATTATGAAAACGGATAGGTAATGACATTTCTAAAAAAGTACGCTGATTAACTCTTTACATAACTATGTCTCAAAGTGGGTTTAAATTATCATCTCGTGATGGTTTCCTGTCAAATGAAGTAAAATAAAAGTGGAATTCCAGTGCCAGAACTTAGGATACTAATGTCTGTATACGTATGTACATACATTCATATACGTTAAAAGTTAAAAGCAACGTTTCAGTAGTGTTCTGTATAGTGCTCTTATTACACAGTAACTTCTGTCTTCTTAATCGAAATTTACCAATTGTTGTTAAAAATATTAGACACAAAAAACTTGGTGAATAGGTATTATTATCAGAAATTTGCACAATGTAGGAGTCTGTACAGTTGGTATATGAATATAACACTTGCTAATTAGGAAAAGACATATTTCCACGACGGATTAGACTAATCGGCAAAAAGTGTTTCAAATACCATTTGATCACGGCAAAACGACGTCGTTAACCTATCGTTACGTAGCTATATGTGGCTAAGAATGTTAAAGACGCGTGATATCGTGCTTCAAATCAGCTGTTTTTAAAATTCAAGCAAGTGCTAATATCTATCATTTTATACTGGTTTAGTTGTACATGTCATATTCTATTTTACGCAGTTACTTATTTACTCTAAATAATCATCATTAATTGTGGTATGTGATTAGAGATGAATATGTTTTTTAACAACTAAACATTACTTAGATGTACGTGAGAAAATAAGAGCTTATCAATATAGTGTGCTTTTGATTTAAATTAATTGGTCATTTTGATAGTTGAACAATTGCTACTTTAACGTGTGTGTGAAATTTCAAGAAATAATTTAAACGTCTCTAAAACATAGGTTTATTACACATTTACATGTTTTATGAGATACTTACTAGTATTACCAAGTTTCCTCGTTCCGTAAAACATGTCACACCTTTTTAGAATATTTACTGCGTATCTATTATTACGTATTTTTAAAAGACCAGTCACTCTGACTGGTTTTGGTAAAAACAGCTTCGTCTTAACTGTCGATAGTTCTAGTGTTAATAAGCATGGTCCAATAGATAACGCAATTCGTGCACTGATAAATAAATTTCAAATAACCAGGTCTGTGCATGACGATGGAAATGAAAATCTTTCCACACCTACATCATCAAAATAAACAGGAACTTCGGGAACACCCTTTATGAAACCAATCATAATAATTAAATTGCACTATAATAATAAATTTCTGTGTGTCTTCACTTAGAATAAATTTATTACCATAAGTACGAAATATATATTTTCATAAGCTCTAGAGCCCACCTCACCTTTCCCCTTTCAAATCACAGTGAACAGCCTAAAAATCCAAAAATTGTTACCCGCAATTGTAGAGGATACTGATATTAATGCAACTTTAATGATGCCCACATTGCGACGGAGGATATAACGGTAACGCAAAACGTTACTTTCATTATCGAGAAACGAATGGGGTCGCTTATTACGAACCAATCAATCATTATTGCGATGTGACAATGATTTTGATCGGAGAATAGGGCCAAAACATGGTAGGTCGATATCCCACGATCAGCCGAAGCGTCGAAACGTATTTCGCCTGAGGATTAGCACGATACTTTCGCGTCTGACGCCTGTGCACCTGTAATAAAGCCTCCACGTTTCTTTGCAGCGCGATTATTTCACCTCTGCATAGTGGATCATCTATCCTATAGCCTGCAGCTTGGTAGACTGATTGCCCTTAATACACATATAATTTATGCCGTGGAGGGGGATGAATAGGACGGTGCAGCTAATTGGATTCCCCGCATACGAATGTTGAGTTAATATAATAATCATCGGCGCGTCCTATTGCCTGTACGAACTAGCCGCAAGATTAATTTACGTTCTGTAATCGCGCGCTAATAACAGCTGATTCTCTTTCTTTTGCGGTCGGCCGGTGCCACGATCCATCTTCTTGTGTTCTGTATTGCGATCGTTGCGGAGGATGTCGGGAGATTTGTCGTGATTTTGATCTCGTTCAAGCGAACTACCCTTTCACTTGTTACTTCATCGCCTTTCCACGCAGCTTGATAAAGAGAAAGAAACAAAGGACGGGAAAAAGCTGCTATTCCTCGCAAAGTATCTATATACTCATCCCTCAATTTAGGTTTTCTTTTACGCGGTAAATAATCCCCCCGTTTACGCGGTACTTTTTATACGCCGTCTCATTTTACGGGGCCAGAAAGTATGCATGTATACTTTTCTATCTGATCCCTTAATGTCGCAGCCGCCACCTAAAGCGAAACTTGCCACTGCGGCTGCGAGCCCGTCGTTTCAGCGGAAACGTCGTCCTATCGATGATAATCAAACCGAAGTAGAAGTGCCAAATGTTTCTAGTGACGAGGATAGTGAGTTCTGAGAGAGAAATTGACTGCAAGGAAAATAAATCTGTATTCATATTGTTTTAATCTTTATATATTGTTAAAAAATATATACATAATATTATACATATTTATACTACTCAAGAATACAGATTTCTCATACTTAAAAAGGGTAAATTTATTAACAAATTTGAAACCGGTCATTTTGAGCTTTAACTCGGCGGGAGGCGCTAATTTGTAAAATTTACCACAGAGGCGCTAGTTGCGAGAATACGAAGACTGTTTCAGTTTTTGCTACAATTTTTTAAAGAACTTTAATAAAGATTTTAAGATGTTTTATAAATTTTGTTTGATTCTTAAAACACTGTACTTTACCATAAAAATTACAAAGTTAAAAAAAATATATTCTGAAACCGTGGTTTTTTACGTTTCAATTTTGGGTATTTTTCACCCGGCAGCGACAACCTGTGTTACAATATGGGGTGCGCCTCCCGCCGGGTTAACAACTTAGAATTGTTTATAAGTTAATTAGGATGCTGTGCTTTTTTCTTCCGTTTTCGTATCTCCGGCTGTCGATTAATGTCTATGTGTTCAACAGTGACTCTTGTGTCGCATGTATCCCATTTCTTCGGTTCTTCTTTTGCAATTAGATGCACGTGAGTGAGATTTGAATCCTGTTCAGTGAACTGGCGGCACTTTTTTTGGAATCTATCATCTCGGACTAAGTGTATTTTAACTCGAGCATTGGCATTTTTCCATAGTGTGTTCCACAATATTTTGATATTATTGTCTACGATCACTTTGAGGTGTCTGTAGTAAATCGACTGTGATGTCAAGTCACGTGCTATAATAGCCGAGGGATTGGTTCCGGCATTTATGCTCTCAGCTCTGCTTGTGTAGGTATAAAGTCTTATTACTCGATCCCTCGGCACGGTTGTGACGGATTCGATATATGTATTCCTTTGTAAAATTTTCTAGGAATACTTTTTGCGGCGTCCTTTCACCGGCTTGCGTAAATCTCTCACTTTCACGCTTTTGTTATTAATTGCTACCTACTGCAACGAAATGAAATCAAAGCGCGATACTCGACGTTGAATGTGCACAATCAGGAATTCAATTGAACGGCAAACATCGTGAGAAACTTCTAAACACGAGGTGATACAGTACCGAATTATTTCTTTGTTTCTCGTAAATTAGTTTTTATCAAAGGTGCTACTGTACTCACTTTAACGTTATAATATAGGGTGTCTCAAAGATCAGTGCCGTACTTTAATTGGCTGCCATTTGGCTGTCATTTGGTATTTGCAATGCTGCGTTTATCGTAGAAACTTATATTGCAAATCAGTTTTCGCTATCGTTTTGAATGTTATCTTATAAAAAAAATCAACTCCCCTTTATTTATTTTAGACGTTATTAAAAAACGAAACATGGGACTAATTTTTGGAACACTCTGTATTTTAATTTAATGTACCATACTTTGGTATGATTTGGAAATTTATGACGGCTATACTGTTACGTAACTTTCATTGTGACAAAATAGGGCTTCACAGGGAATCAGCACAAGGGTCTCGTTTCGCTAAAGAAAATAGCGCAGGTGATTACGCTAATTGAAATCACTGAAGGATTATATCCGAGCGATTTACCGCGACATATTCTGCTATTGTGATCACAGTTGGAATTGTTCAAGCAGGTTTCGCGTCCGTCTCTTATTACGCAGCGCAACAGCTCATCCATCACCATCATTTACGAGGGCAAGAAGCATTTGTTGGTTATGAATCTCTAAATAACATTCACTTATAGTCCGTTCGCGAATAGAACGCGCGCGAACATTAATCCGACGTCTCTTTGCCGGAAAATCCTTTGCACCTCATTGATTTATAACTGTTTCTACATCCGCAACCCATCTGGAACTTGGTAACTTTATTTATGTTCTCACATTTAACTGCACATCGTCGCAACACGTAACGAAATACGTCTTATCCTAGAGAGCGTATAAATCCTCGCTGGTAATCGTAAATTGTGGCGGATGGCATGGCTGTGTTGTCGCGAAAAAGAATAGTGGTCATCGAATAGAAATGTTGCATGCTTCCAATGAAAGGTTTACTGGAAGTGTCTATTTAATGCCTTTTCGTGGTGTTATTTATCATTTGTAAGAATATGAGGTCGCTGCGCTTCTTTCGTGTTGAAGATGCAGGTGCTTGGGCTGTCCTCGATTTTACTTTAGAAAAGCTTGAACTATGTAAATGGCTCCATTATTGAACGTGTAGAATTATAATCGCGTAAGCAAAAATTATTTAAGATGGGATATAAATTACTGTCAGCACCGACCTGTGTAGTTACCATATTAAATTCGGATTTTATATGGTATGAATTTTTACAGAAAAATTATACATGGGAAATGAATATAGATAACTAATATTACGCTAAGAAATATTGTTTATAGTATTGTATATGAAACTTCGAACATATCTTTCTCATCGATAGTTAAACAATTTAGCAGAATTTTAATCGAAGCAAGTGAATACGGATGGTCAAGCACTGCTATTTACTTGTTGACCAAAAATTCAGGAACGACCGGGGTATGAACAGGTGCATTACTTCCAAGCATGTGTATAAGCAGCCGTGACAAGGCTGCTGTCTTAATTCGAAGGGGCGTAGGTATCTGCATTCTGCAACTTTCGCTTAAATTGAGTTATTGCTGCCAGGTAACACAGAAATAGTTTATCTATATGTGTATTGTATAAGAAAGCCATGTCTTCATTGAAACTGAACAGTTTATATTTTGGACGATGCCTGGTTAGTAAATGAAATAGCAGTAACTGCAAAATATTAGTAACAAAAAGATAAAAAAGACTGAAAAAACTTAAAAAAGATACTTAAAAAAGATAATCACAAATCAAAACTTAGTCACTAAACAGTAAATAATAAAAAAAAATCAAGCGTCGAAATGAATTTGTTGCGAGATATCCTGCTCCACTATTTTATTTAAAGTGAAAAGCACCATCGAAATTGTAGTACAAGAAAATAAATAATTTCGTAGTTTTTAGTGCATTTTACATAAAATCGTCTTACTTAAATTATTTTTATATCTTTTTTGTATTTAAATCTAAAAAACAACTCGTTTAATATTAAAAAAAAAATCAATAAAAAACAGTGTAAACACTTCTCTCGACTTTAATTTTCTCTTTTCTACCAAATTTATCGCTCTCTGGGCAGTCGCAAAATACTAAAACTCATTTATCTTAAAACCACCTTTCGACCAGATATCTACACTCTTTCGAATTAACACGGCATAATGATACTCAAGGCGATTCCGAAAGCAGATCTCCAACAATACCCTCCTTTGCGTGCCGCAGTCGGGTATAAAACCATACATTGCTAGATACCGCGCCCAGGGTTGTATTAATATCGCAGGAACATACCGCGTATAAAATGAATTTTTCTAAAAAAAATGACGATTGCTAAAATGATTATACATTGTCAATCCCGTTATTTTTCAGACACACTGCTTATTTTCATTCACACATATCGCGCTCTCGAAAGCGCAATCCCTCAGGGACCCACTATTAGGTACACGTGTATGCAATGTCGAATTACCATACAATTGTAAACCCCAGCATACCTTACCTGCCGGTAAATATCCAATAATCGAATGTCCAATAGCTACGTATCGATCGTTACTGCTAGATAGGTTCAAAAAACAAAGTGGTAGGAACGATTACGGGAGCAAAGAATTATACGAATACAGAGTAGGCAGGTACAGTTACAGGTATAGCACGGCAGAGGTTGACCTGACATATTCGTAACAATGCTAGGCGTGTCACCGGTTGTGTTGCAACTGATTCCAGCGACTATCGTCTGCATTAACATTAACGCGTGAGCATTGCACGCGTCTGCACGTGCACGTCCCCTACGCAGATAACAGTTGCACGCGTAATATCGAACGGCGTGTAGAGATACAGGCGCAGTCTGTATAGCACGTCATATGCTCGATCCGAGCCAACTAGTTTTGCAGGCGGTCGTCGGCACGAAGATGTCTTAAATGTCAAGGCGAGGACACAGCGGAGTTGTCCTAGCGGGTAGACGGATAGACCCTCGCCTTTTATGCGATCGGTGAATGAGCTCCGCGAAAGGAACTTCAGCACACGTCATCCTGGGGTATCTTTTAACGAGCGTTTACCTCCGGAACAATGAAAGCAGAAAATTTATTCGTTTCGCAACGAACAAATAAATTACCCGACTTTGCATAACATGTATCCTTAGCTTTGCTTCTCTTTATTTCATCGAAGACTTTCGTGCTTTATTATTCGCCGTTTCAAGTTCAATGAATAAATCGTGCCCCCGTGCTTATGCCATGTAAATCAGTTGCAGGATATTTATGGCATACCTTTGAGGTATTGGTTGCTGTGAAAGTCGAATACAGTGTAATTACTGTGATTAGTGGCTGCAATGATAATGGAATGATTAGATACTTGCTACTACCCTTTATCCCCATTTGGAAAGGAAAAAATTATAATTTGTGTTAACAGGTGATATTATTATGCTATTAGAGTTTATTTTGAGATACTAGGGGCAAATTCCACTTGTGCCCAAATCGCCCGTGCTTTTCATCAAGCTAGATTTCCCTGAAGGCAACGTCAAGAATTTCAAAGCGGATTTTCTCGAAAATGAAGCGCGATATGAAAAAAAGTTACTCTTTCTTTTCGATTTATAGCAAGTAAATGAGTCGAGAAAAAGGTATAACATTTTTTTATATTGCGCTTCATTTTCGAGAAAATCCACTTTGAAATTCTTGACGACGAGACAGTCGCGTATAAGGAAATCTACCCTAATGAAACTCTCGGGCGATTTGGGCGTAAGTGGAACTCTGTTTATTTTATCTTGAGATCATTATGTTTTTTATCTCTATTTTGTTATGTGTTTAATCTTTTACGCCATAAAATATCTTTATATTTTAACATTCGGTATTAAGCAGTAGAATTTCATATATATGTTTTCCCTTATTTCGTACATTACCAAAGATTGTGCCCTTAATAAAACAAATTGCTATGATATTAACAGAGCTGCATAAACAATCTTGACGAATAAAAACTCATCAATATTAGATCCTCAATAATACAATTTTATCCAAGTGTATGCAAAATAAAAGAATGAATAGTAACTCCCTGACTCAATGTAATCCCTCTAATACTGCATCGAATGGAGTAAACCGTTTACAGAAATAGCAAAGGTTCACGCGTTAATAGTTGCACATATTTCACTAAGACGTCTCATCAAATGTCACCCCCTGCATGCGTCATTAGCAGCCGTTGCAACTTTCTCTCAAGTACAAAGGCACCTATTGTCTCAATGACAAATTTCATTTCCCGCGGAATATTAGAGAAACGTTTGCTCGTGTGTTCCAGGACTCTGTGGCGTCGGCGACCCACGTGGGCGAGGAATACGAGGACGGTGACGATTCGGACATGTATATGGAGCCAGAAGGTACCGAGGCAGATCGCGAAGACAAAGCAGACGAAGACGACGCGGCGAAAGAAGGAGAATACGAGAGTCTGAGGAAACCAGCGGAAGAAGAATCTGCTGATGAGTCAGATACTAAAAACGTAGCACCGAGCACAACCACAGTGAAGACAGTTTCCAAAGACCAGAGAGCAGAGAACACCGACGAGACTGGCCACACTGAATCGTCTAACCCTGAAAATACAAGCTTGGAAACAGACAGCCAGAATTTCTTCCCCTCCTTCGCGGAACTGTTCACGAATCACAGGCTTCCTTTCACAGAGCAACGATACAGACCCAACAGATTCCTGGGATATTTCCAACGCGACCGCAGTGGCTACCAAGCCGCAGCGGCGTCATCGAAAGATGTCCATCATCCCCTTCTAGGGTCCGGGAACTTCGGCGTAATTCGTGGCGGAACCTACTATCCCGAAGACAAAGAGAACGACGAGTACTCGATGGACGACAGTGCTTACAATCCTTACTATCAAGCAGGTAACAGGGGCCGCACGAACTATTACAGGAACCCCAAGCCGCAGCCAGTCCGCGGGGGAGATTTCTTCGCGAATTTCCGCGACTTCGCCGACATCACGGCGCCACCCAAGTCCAGCTTCTCTCACCTCTCCGTGGTTTACGCCAATAAGAACGGTAGCGCGGCTGGGCGCATCACAGAGCCGAGGAACATCATCGAGACGTTGAGGATGCTCGAAGAGGAGGGGCAGACGAACTTGGACGCAGCCACCACGACGGAGGTACCGAGGAAGAAGCAGAGCAAAGGCAAGAGGAAGCTGATGAAGCTGAAGCAATTCGAGGACGACAAAGCCAGGAGATCTCGAATGACCGTCGAGCCTTTGTTAGCGCTCAGCTGAACGTATACCGGTCGTCGAGTCGTATGGTAGTGCGGACGCCCGAACTTCGGGACTCATCCCAAACGCGGAATCTGGCCACGAGATCAGAAGGATTGTCTGAAACGTGTTGTTGCGTACCCCACCATCGGAGGAACTTGTGCCGAGCATGGAAGGGACGGCGAACGAACGTTTAGGGGCAATATTGTAGGATCGTCGGAATTTCTGGGTAAATTTAAAATGCTCGAGACTGGGGTTATATCGACTAAGGATTCTTGTGTAGATCTTACGTAGTGGTGTTCCGCTTCATACTTCTCAATCTTCGCGCAATCGTAAATGCTTCCCGGTTTGGTGTAATTCTCCATCTTCGTAGCAATTGATTCGATTACGTGGAAACGAAGTGCAGAATCGTTTGAAGTGACCGTGAAACGCAATGATGAATGATTCCTGACTTTAATGCTCAAATAATGTCTCGATTTGTCGTAAGGAAACTAGGGAACTAAATTGTGACGTCAGCTCTGTTATGTGTTCGCATCAGTTTCATCTCATCGAAGTTGCTCGAAACGATTCATTACCAAAAGCGGTATTAATTGTTGAAGTAGACTTCACTTCGTTGATAAGAATCATAACTCAATGAATTGAATAATCTTTGAAGATCAACTTAGACTAACAAAGAGGACTAGATTACTCAAAAAAAAAAAAAAAATAGGTTGGTGCAAAAGTTCGTTCACTCAGTGTTAGGTGATGTTAGGTGTACGGAAATGTCTTTTTTACTACACCTACTTGTACTTTTTAAAAGACTTCAAAAAGGAGGAGGTTATAGATTCGACTCGTATGTATTTTTTTTATATATGTTTGTCCCCGCATAACTCCTCAGCATATGGACCGATTTTGATTATCTTTTTTTTTATTCGAAACAGGGTGCATTCTACACTGCATCAACATTGACCAATATTTTGACAGTTCTGGTTAACAATAAAGACTATTGTCACCCAATTATTAGTTTACGTACGTACGCGCATATCTCTTCAGCATGTTGTGTCAATATATATAAAACTAAAAAGTTAAATATAAAAAAATTTAAATTAAAACCGACTTTAACAAAATAAAAATGCACTAAAAAGTAAAAAATAATTTTTTCCCTTATTTAATCTACGACTCTCATATTTTTCAAGTAGGCGCCTCATCATTTGCACCGTGTAAATCTGGCGCTGACTGAAAAAATTCAGAGTCGTGGATTAAATAAGGGAAACAATTATTTTCTACTTTCTAGTGCATTTTTATTTTTTTGAAGTCAGTTTAAATTTTTTTTTACCAGAAAAGTGGCAAAGGGGCATAAATCACAGACAGAGTTGGTCAATAACAACGTAAAAATTAATTTAAATAACGGATCAATTAAAGTTACTTTAACTCTAAATTATTCATCGATTAAAGTTAATTTTTTTATTCGCCGAGCGTTTCAACATGAGCTTTGAATAAATTTGTCAACTCTAACTTTAACTTTATTCGACACCTGACGAATAATATTTTTAACTCTTATTCGTCATCCGAAATGTTTATTTGAATAAAAATTCTGCCGATCTCTGAAAAATGGTTTAAAAACACGTGCAGAACCTTCTCACTTTCGGTTCAATAAATCGACCGAACTTTTGCACCTGACATATAAATAATTTCAACGTTAATCCAAGAGATTCAAAACGGGCGACCCCTCTAAGTCGAAATTCATACCGAACAGCGAAATTAACTAGGTGATCTTTACCTGCAATTATCTCGATTTCGGATGATATAGGTACGCCAAACTCGTTTATCAGCAATTCACGGGCGCACTTCAAATTGATTGAATGCACTTGCGCGTGCACTTTCGTTATGCTCGAGTAAGCCTCGATCTGGCACGAGCGACTATTCGCATAGTAGACCAGCAACGTCAATCTCCGCTCATAGGCCGCGCGCGCTTGGTGCACGCAGTCACGTGTTGCCGCGTGACCATTTCAAGCGCGCAGGATGTGAAATTCGCGGGTCGCGTTGTCACCGGTCGCGACTTTGCTCGCGCGACGGAAATTTGCAGAGCGCCGATTCGCGTATCCCATTCTTTATGTAAATAAATTATACCGCCCTGCCTCGCGTTTTCTTTAGTGTTTTAACTAAAGCGGAACCGGCCTAACAATGCCGCCTTTCATTCGACGAGCATGCTGTATTCATTCGTGGACCTCATTTCTGTGTCTAGCTAGTAGGTGTAAACGTAAGATCAATCGTAGATAAGTACATATTTTTTTTTTTTTTTAACCGCAGAATGTCTCGCTGCGTTCATCGAATTCACCAAGACTGTCCATCCCATTAACCATTATTGGCTCCAAAGCATTGTTCATTCCTTTTTACAAATTAAACTTGTGTTTTCACAGAATCCCTCATTTTTGTTCAGCTCTGAGTATTTATATGCCAATATACTTGGATGTATACCTATATATACGTATATGTCTTAATTTCTTTGCTTCCAAGCAGACGGTCCAGTGGCGGCAATAACGTTCTCTGAGGAGACTCTGATACAGTATCGATTCTCGATCAAAATAATGGTGAAGGTTCACGTTGCGTTTCGTAAGGGAAACGTTGTGAAATAAATGGACGGCCCGACTCCTTCGCTGCACACATTGGCGCATTGTTACTACAGTTGTTGTTGATTATTTTAAGTGTATTGATAGACGTAACGATTAATCGTCCTTACCGTCGTAACGATTATTCGCTTTCGAGGATTGTGTCCCGCGATGTTCGTTCTACAGCTAGGGACACGATATAGTATTGAAATAAAATATATTTTTCATAAATCACGTCAATGCGAAAACCTTCTACGATTTCCATTCACGAACGAGGAGTCTACTGGCGAGGTAAGTGAACTGTTATATGAATAAATACACGGAGAACTGACAATGTCTGAATTAATAGTGAGACATGGTCTTTCGGATAAAGGAATTTTCGGATAATGGAAGAGTCACTTTCTTCGCGGTGATTTCAAGTCATAACAATGAAGTCGGGACAACAAAAATGAAAGATAATATAAATGTAATAGGTATCATAGGTTTTACAGCATTGTATATGCTTTTATTTTTATTTATTTATTCATTTATTAGGGGTAACAACCCTTTGGCACATTGTAAGAACATGGAAAGAGTAATAAGGTAAAACTCAGTTTTTAAATTAAAATAACTAACACCGAAGGAAACAACAAAAATTAGGATACAAGTGTCAGTATTGCAAATTACTCATCGACTATATTCAAAACTGAATTTTGCTATTGCTAGGGAAATAAAATTGAATACTTGCTGATTTCCTGTTTCATTCTATCTTTTTAACTTTATAAAATATATTTTTATTTTTATATATAATACGTATTGCGATTCTCACAAGTGTCTTGTGTGATAAGGCTTCACATCTGTGGATATCCACCATAATTTGTGAAAGTTATCGCAAGTAAATCTGAGTTTTTCATTCATTGTTATTAGTAAAAATGCTGGAGTGGATCATAAAATAGATTTGGACGATATTTACACGAATTGTCAGAAAAGACGTTAGCCTATTTCATACGTATTTATTAATCTCTTCTTATTTGTTATAAAATTGATAAAGAAATTGTATCAATATGATTATTGAATATCGATATTTAAGAGAAAGAATGCGTAGTAAATCAGGAGCAGTCACTTGAACTATCAAGTCAGTTTCAACTAAATTTACTACAATTTAATCCCTTAGAGCATCATAGTAATATGCCTGATAAAAGGAATATTTTTATGAAATATATATGTAATTTTTTTACTATTACTATAAACAGAAGCAAAACCTGAATTGTTTCAAGAAACAATATTATCCACCTCGTGCTTTCAGCTCTATCTACTGAATAGGTTACCTAACGTTCTCGCGAAAAATATCTTTGACGTTTATGGCGATTATGATGAAATTATTTGGTTTGGAGAATATTGTCTAAAAAATAATAATCAGCCCCGAAGAATAATGCGCCATTGTTGATAAGTTGGGAAATTAATGAATCGAACCTGATTTAATAATCACAAATACTGTATTTCGAGTAGCCAATATTGACACAGCGATGATACGATAAAAAAATATTACAATATAATACGTTTTCGTTAGAACTATTTTCAGCTTCTTATTCGGCAAATGAAACGCATTATTATTGGTTCATACTCTTTTTCAGCATAGCGATTAGTTTCCCAATGCTATTGTGAATCTCTGCGTAAGTTGCAGGTTTATACATCCAGGCTGGTGTACTAAGTACATTAGACTTCTTGCATCGAGTGATCCCTTTTACACCTTTCATTTCCACTTTGGCTCCCATTTCTTTAACTTTTTTAATAACATCGCCATGCGGCCAGTCTTCTTTAGGCGCTAGATGGATGAAATAACGTGCCAGTAAAATCGATGAAGGTTCATTTTGGTCATAATGCTCGAGCAAATTGAAGAGTAAATTTTGAAAGCATACGATGAAACGGAGTATTCAGAATTGATTGAATTACCGAAACAAGACCCAATTCTTTTTTGCCCAGTCCATTAAGTTAATACTCTAGCTATACAGGTGAATGTAACATTTTGAGTAAACCGAAAGTTATTTATTTATGCAATAGAACGAAAGAAGTCTTGAACAACTCACACTCCTTTCCAAGTGTAACTTTAACACCTTTCAGTACTCTCGCAATAAGAACGCTTGCAATGCAAATCGATGCGATTGGTTTCTTCTCGCAATAGAAATCTTCTATAAGTTTCTGTACATCAGGGAGCACTGTGCAATCAAGGCCCTTCTCTGCAAAGTCGCTCCTTCGAGAAACACGACATAAAAGATTTAACAGCCAGAACATTACGTACTCTATAATTTTCCAACACTGTTGTCTTTTTACATTTAGTATAAATTCAATTCTCTGACTCACTGACAGGGGGAGGACACCATGTGGTAGACACCGATTTTGATGAGGCTTGCAACGATGGATCTGTGTCGAAAATAAGTAAATAGGTGTCCGAGCGTTTCAGCCAATAGGCCTTAATAATAGAGATATTTACATGGAAATTATTAAAAATTTCATAGTGGCCGTGGGGTTTTAGTGGGTAAAAATCCCACACTACCCTGGCGCCCGAGGGAGATTCCCTTCTGGAGGCGCTGGAGTGCTTTTTGAAGATGTCTCCACGTTAAAAAAAAATGTATAAATTTTTTTTTATAATTTTTTTTTTAACTTCGGGAAATCTTCAAAAGGCACCCCGACACCTTCAGAGGGGAATCCCCCGGGGGCGACAGGGTAGTGTGGGATTTTTACCCATTAAAATCCCACGGCCACTATGAAATTTTTAATAATTTCCATCTCTATTATTAAGGCCCATTGACAGAAACGCTCGGACACCTATTTACTTATTTTCGACATAGATCCATCGTGCCAAGGCTCATCAAAATCGGTGTCTACCACATGGTGTCCTCCCCTTGTCAGTACCTACCTACGCGTTCTTTAAACAAAACAAGATGCATTTCAAGTTGATTAGACAATATATAGCAGAACGTAATAGAATTTTCAATGCTGGCAGTATAAAATACTGTTTTTATCTTTAGAAGCTGGTTCACATCAGTAAAAAAACAGAATACACAAACACACGAGTTAAAATGATTCATAGGATACTTCGTCTGTTCTTTTAGCTATAGGTACATATATACTTTCTCATCTTGTTATCTTAATTTATATAATAAAAGGAAGCTGCTTTTCCTAATTTTGAAATATTACTACATTATCAGATTGGGATATTATTTCGATAGGGACCGGTGGATGAATGATATGAGGTTTTGGAGGAGGGGTGGGGAGGAGGTTTAGACCCTAAATCTAAAATTGTAGCTTCGGCTATTTATTAATTTCCGAAATATTAATAAAATTTTAATGTTAACTTTTTTTTTGAGAAATTTTTTTGGACGTTGTTGCAGGTCCTTCTACTCGGGGGCCATCCCGCCCCCCATTTTTTATATTTGAAATTTTGTAACCACAGTCTCATTTTTAGCATCGCCAAACTCATATTGCTTCACTACCATGCTTTACGCGCCCGCGAGCGGGCGCGCGCCCCTCGCGCTAGTCTAACCGCAACCAATACTAATACCCGGGACAATTTGGAAAGTGGAATGCGTTGTGTCGGTATAAGTCAACAGAAATATTGTCAAGAGGGGGGACCGTGGTAAAGTGAATAAAAAAAAAACAGTAAGGTGTACCCTTTTATGCAGAATCACCCCCGTGTCTTTTGAACGCATTAATTGCCGAAGCTAAAATTTTATATTTGGGGTCTTTCCACACCCCTCGTAATACCCACCAAGTTTCATCTGGATCGGCCACCTGTCCCTTTCGGAAGTACAGCCTCAGATTGGACTAATTTATATAAAATATAAATTTTATATTAGCAATACAAACATCGTCTTTATGGCGCCACATCCTCCAGGGATAACGAGTCCTCCATGCATGCACGCTTCACATTTGCACAACGGCTTTATAGACGATCGAGCCAACCTGGCAGCTTCAACGAACGAGTTTCTGGGAGTGTTACTAAGGTCTACTTCTCTAGTACAATGGTCGATAGTGTCAGAAATCTCTACATCTGGCGCGTAAAAAAGTGGCTTCATGTCTTTTTGACTGAGATGTATCGCCGCGGAGATTGCTTCGGAAATTTCAGTGCCATCGAGCGCGCCGCAACCGCACAAAATCTGCAATGAAAATATTCGAAGCTGCAGGTACAGAGTCACGCACGTGTCTAACTTTCGAAGAGAAACGTTAACTAGTATGGATTTTGCTCTGGCTTATATAACGAGGAATTGGTGAAACCATATTATAAATTGAATATATAAAATGTAACCATCTGAGTACTCCACAAATCTTATAGAACATTCGGTGCTAAATTGATGATTTTATACTTTGGCCCGTTAGAATTTTATTACTGAGTATTTGTAAGAAACCAGATCGGTAAATGGATACTCCTTATCGTGATAATTTTAGAACGGCCAGGTTATAACTATCCGTCTATAATTATTCGATCGTATTTTCTTACTTAATTTTACTTAATCTTCGAACATTTACCTACTGCTGGCGAAACATGACAAAGTATTAAGTTACATCATGTCCCGAGCGTACGTACACGTGCGTATCGACTTGTCCTTTTTTTTCACATAAATCAGACCGTAGGATATATTTTTCTCGTGTAGCATAAAATCGAACTCTAATTGTTGAATATTTTAAATACTGAAACGTCGATTTATCGCTTCCTGCTCCGTAACTGCCTAACATTTACGAGGCGAGCGCTCAGCGTCGAGGAATAGCTAATAAAATAGTTTTTAAAGGAAAGAGTATTTTCTACGAGAAAGTGGGCCGCAGAGCTGAGGGAAATAATCAAGTGAAAAATCAGGAGTAGAATTTTATTCGGTGGGCACTGCCTGTTGGTTTCCAAGCAATTTTAATTTTTCAGACTAGAATTTTCATGTTTAAAATCAGTTTTTACAATTACAGTGTCGAAGCATTAATTGATAATATTCTAAAATTTGTCTATACTCATTGGTCCCATCATTGAGAATTCAATTTTGTCAAACAAGTGTTAGTCCATTCAGTTGTTAATCTTCCTGTGTACGTCAATTTACAAATCCACCAAATAAAATTGTTTTAGAATGTATGAAACTCGAAATGTAGATTTTACAATTTTAAAGTACCTATACATATGTTCTAATTTGACATTAAACAATTAGTGAATTTCTTGCATTTCTATGGAAATAATTTATAAGTAATTTATGGTTACTTCAACCATAATAAAGGTTACTATTGGGTCTCTTCAAAAATATTAAACTAAAGTTTCCAAAGTAAAATCAATAAGACAATAAATAAGCTGTCTGCCTTTAACAGTGAACAGTTTTGTAAGAATGACACGAATCAGAAGTAAAGGTTAGATATGTGGGGCAATAGAAATCATAGATAATCCATTGATTTTGAATAGCAAATTTTCGTCATCGCTTGAACGAGGCACATATGCATACACTCACTGTTATGTGTACTTACAATAGCTACGGGCACTGGTTCGCAACTCCTGTCTCTTTCTTTCCTGCATTTTCTGTTAAAAAATTGTGACGCGTGAAATCCGGCCGGGAGGGCGGCTGCGAGCACCGAAGACTGATTTTGAAATAGGGGTAGCGGCCGTAAGCGTAACATAATACGAAACTGTGCGGTGAAAATTAAAATATCGTTAAAAATTTACTTCCGGATCAGGACTACATTTGACAAATAATTTTAATCGCCGAATTCTTTCATTCTGCCGATTTGCGTTTTTCACATGTTTCGTCACGTTAAGAATGCGGTTTTTGGTATTGCAGGCACCACTTCCTGCGGAACCGAACTTCGAGTTCTTCCAATTCACAGCAGAGGGCAGGATTATTCGGAATTACAGCAAGAGTCCTCGATGTAAAATTCGTACACTATCTGGAAGCTGTACTTGCTCGATCGGTAAGTTCGATGGGAATTCGGGTGATGTTGGTTCAGAACTGTACTAGATGAAGTGAACACCCCGAACGAAATGTGAGGAATAGGGCGAAAGAGTAACGTGGAGGCGAAGGGATAAGGAGAGGGATAAGAAAAATTTCGAAGAATCGCCCGTGCTTAAATAAACATCGGCAAGGTAGGCTGAACGAACTTTATGGCTCGTATAGCCTTTATTGTGTTGTAGGAGCAATTTTCGCTCAGACTATGAATACGAAACACATAATGGGGAACGGCGGAGAGATTTAGCACGCTATGAGAAAAATTTTTGTACTTAATAATAAATTCTCCCTAGCTTATTGAAATATAAAATGAGACCGAAATATTTCGGGGGAAGTGAGCATTTCCTACAGTTTACGAGGTGTACCTTAAAACTAAACGTACACCCACATTAATCCTCCATATAAAACGTAGATTAGAATATTGATTTTATACTGATTTTTATTAATATTATTTACAAAATACAGGTAATACATTAATAGACTGTTGGGCTTCTTAATGTATTTTAAGTATTTACGTTGTGTTTAATTATATATATACAGGAATGCAAACGCAAACGTAGAATTCGAAAAATGTAAGTTAGAACAATATAAAGAATAAATTTATTATTTCGTAAAACTAAACTAAACGGGTTGCCGTGGTTTAAATATTAGAAATAATTAAAGAATTCTTACTACTGTGATTTGTAGTATTCTTTAATTATTTCTAATATTTAAACTAATATATATATATATATATATATATATATATATATATATATATATGCTTTTTACAGTTGACAAAAGACATTTAAAAGTTTCTTTCACTACTCGATATTTTTAGTTTTTATTTTCAAATTAGTTCTCAAAGTAGTTTTTAGCTATTTGTAATTACCAAAAATGAGAAATAATAATAAGTACTTAGCTGCATTTTCATCTCTAATAAATTCATCGAACATGAGTGACCGAAAACAGAGATGGGCGAAAAGTTATTTGAAATCAAAATTTGGGTACAAATTTCATTTCAAATAATTGTTTGCCTATCTCCAACCGGAAATCTATCTCCGTACCTAAATAAACTGCTATAACTACTCAATCTTTATCGATTTTTATGTTCAAACGAAATTCAAATGATTTATAAACATACAGTAGGTGCCTACTGTATACATTTATTGCATTACTCGAATATTTAGCGCGTATTTATTTCCACCTCATTGAGTATCAGCATTTGGAAAGTACTGTCCCGCAATTGTTAACTGGGCCTACAGTGCCCGATATCTTAGTTAAAATAAGTTGGACACCAACGACTTTATCAATCACGTAGCTATGAAGATTTTTTTACAAGACGTAGATTTATGGGTGAAGCAATAAAAATTTCCAATACTGCAGAACATCACCCTGACGAAATGAATTTAAACAATTACGTGTGAGGCATTTGAAACTGGTTATCTAAGCACCTACGGTGAAAACTTTACTTTACAGCCCATTACTCAGCAGCCCAATAAGGTCGCATTCAAATTAGCCAGCGAGTACCAGTATCTACATACAAATCAGAATCGACGCGTGGAACTGGTCTGAAAGATCACGCAATCTCAGCCGATTTTAATTATCAGCCGAAGAAGGGCACCCCCGAGTACCATTTCGTTGGCCCACCATCTCGTTGCTCCCTTTTCTATGAGATGTACGAAGGCTTACGCATAATCTTATGTAAATCCCAGGCTACCCTTATGCCTGCACGCCCTCCCACATAGGAAGAGAGCACCTTACGCGGCTCGGTTCTCGAGTTACACGTGGAAAGGGATGCTTAGGCGACGGTTCGCCGGTGTTGCACGGGCTAGGGCGCGGGGCTTATATGAATGTTAAAATAAGTTTGAAATTGTCGCGGACAAGTTCGGTCCCGCGGGAGGCAGCCGTCGAGTAATTCCGCTGTGCCGGCGGTTTCGGCCCTTCGGCGAGTTTGCAGCCAGCCGCGAATTCGTACCAACTTCTACGGCCCTACGTGTCGACTTCCGCTTCCTCTCGGCATCTTGCTATTAATAATACGTCTTTATTGCGCCGGGTTAAGCAAGTGACGGTGGTCAGTAAATAAATAAAATAAGAAATTATCGTTTAGTGACAGATGCAGGGTGGAAGGGAGGTACAGTCACGCGGGGTTGTAAACTTTCACTGCTGCTGACGATCCTTCGGTAACCTGGGTAGTAAAATATTAATTTGGCGGGGAATGGGCGACGGATAAGAACATTGGGGGTATAGATGGGACAGAAGGGGGAAATAAGGATGTTAAGTAAATGTGAAGCAATAGAGTTTGATGCTGTGGAAAAATTCATTAACCCAGGCTCCAGGGTTTCATTTTTGGTGCGACAGAGGATCTATGTATGAGTATAGGTGCTTTGTCGACTTTGAACACTTTATTATTGCATTTAAGGCCATGAAAAGTATTTAAGAGAGGAATTTAGTATTCCAAAAGAGCAGATACTATAATTAATAATTGCTTTTTCTCAGGATTATTTTTATTTCTTCAGATGTAACGATGTAGGTAGTTTTATTTGGGTTTAGTTATGCAGAAAGCTACCAACCCTCAAAATGACAACAAATTATTTAAATACATTACAGATCCTACAATTCTGTGATCTTTATTTTGCATAAAACTTACCAATCCGTAGGACAACTCTTACATTTATACAGTTATTAAAACTACCATAGTTTCCAACCCCTAGTTCCATTTTAGGCTTAAAAACGAAAACTACAGAAAATTGAAAATAATATTAATTATACTACTCGCTATTGAATAACTCATTAAAAAGCATTGTGAAATAATAATAAGAGATAAAATATATTCAATAGAAATGAAGCTACTTTTCTGTAACAATTATAATCCTCAAACTAAATTTACTCAGTTTCAGATCATTGGGGGTTGGTATTCAATGGAATTCCATCATGTACGATATGTTGGCTATAATGTGTTCGATTGAAACGTTCATGATAGTTTGTGAAAAAGAGAAACTTCCATTAACTTTAAATAAATTTAAATGAATGATGAAATGATTCACTTCTTAATGAAATGATTTACATTAGGTAAGTTCAGTGCACTTTTCTACATAGTGAGTGAATGGTTTCTTTACGCTTACAATAATTTTGAAACTGAATAGCGATACATACAAATAAAATTCTTTCTTGTATACCTAATGGCGCACCATTAATTATACAATTTTTGTCATCTCTTGAAGTATCGTGATTTTTTTAGCGGAGATCATCTCAAGGTCATCATATTGTTCATAGTTGAATGCATTCTCCATCGATTGCAATTTAGTAATAAAACATATTACATGACTAGAACTATATTCATAGCCTTAAATTCTTGAAAGATTACCTTTCAAACCAAAGATATTCTTTTTTATACAATTTTTATCGTCTTTGAAATCAGTATACATCTCAAAGCAGCCACGACACGAGAAGCACTCAAACAAAGAAGCACTGGGTAACACTATAGGTTGTTCAATCATTTATCAATATCTATACCATTAAATAAAAATGTGCGACGTACGCACGTATGTTTGAAAACTCAAAACTCAAAAACTACTGTACCGATTTCACTGAATTATATACCAAAAAAGCCTTGTTTTAATAGGACAAAATCCACGTGCAGTGTGCTCTACGCTTACTTTTAAAATTAAATATTAATTAGTACTAATCAATACCGTATCAGGGCACAGGTATGTTACCAGTAGGTACATACATTTTCCTGGTTCGAAATTCAAGTCAACAACACATCCTCGACCCACTCTCCCAATGTATTCCATTTAACCCGTGGACACCACATTGCCATTTTGACCTTTAATTTCATTCATCCGCTCCACAGAATAAGATTTCATTCTGGATTCCGGTTACGATCTAAAACTCTTCCTATCCACCCTCAGTTTCATTCACATACACCTACTCCACAATAAGTTTGTATACTCGATTCTAATCCTGTTCCCAAATTCTCATCGCCTTCGAGAAACGCTACCAACAATAATCAACATGTACCTACAGTTTGATATTCAGGATCAGCCGAGATGATTAAAGAACAATCGATTCGGTCCGTTTAACGTTTCAGCGGCTCAGAGCCCCGGCATCCCGATAATAATCGTCACTGTCGTTTCTTACACGTCGCCGAAGTTTGGCTGATCCTTGCGACAGACGCGGAAACAAACTTATACGAAGGCAGAGGGGAAGCGCGGTTGCTCGCGGCAATATCCCCGGCGACACGAGCAGCGAACTAAAGCCGTTTTACCGAATGACAGCCTGGTGATGCTCAGCCAGGGCGGCGCGTATCGGGTCGGAGGGGGATCGTCGTCGACCTTCCCGAAAAGTTTAAATCACGAGTTCTCGCGGCAAAGGCGAGGCGGGCCTGTGCCGCGTGGGGCAACGGACGATTTCGGAGGGTCGTAGGAGAGTTAGCTGGCTGGGTGGTTGATGGGTAAATGCGATGTGATGCGAGTAACTGAGTGGCTAATTGAATGAAGTGCCTCCCAGGAGCGTCGATCCGTCGCGTGTCACACGTCAGAATTTCCGCGCCGGGAACCCCCGAAATTACGACGATTGTCGGTTCTCTGCCAATTATCAAACCGCGATATGATTGCTGCCGCGTGGAATTACGCGGCCCGGCCGTGAGCGCCGCGCGTGAATCGTTTCTCTATCGGTTGTCGCGCAAAGGGGCAGGGAGCATCGACAGTCGCGTAACAGAGAAGGCCAGAGAAACAGACCGGCCTGTCAATCATTAATAACCCGGCGACCGTATCGATAGTTCGATTCCTACCGATACCCCGAATCCGAGGGAGAGCACGAAGGGGGAAACGATCGTTTGTCAGTTCCTAAAAGTCCTGCCGATTGGCTGCTGAGCCGTGTCATGCCGCGTCCATCTGTTAGACTCGCGAGACCTTCAAGACGTGAGTCAAATTAATGTTTACGACGGCGTCTGACAAGTATGCCATACACAAGCTTTTGTTTTTGGCGATTGCATTCGTTGTATTATAGGTATCTATTAAAATTCAAATTGCAGATTCCTCTTCAGAAGGAAGTCGCGAGTCGCTAACAACACAACATAGAAATTAATGCGACTTAAAATAACTAAATAAAAAAAAATTTAAAGTTCTCTAGAACCTAATCAAAAGCTGACTTGAACACCAACGAATCACATTTGTTGCGACTACATGCTGGAAAATATGTCACATGTGATTCACTCGCATACATGGAACAGCATTATTCCAAGTGTACAGTCACGAAACAAAGCTTCATACATCGGCAGAATCAAAACAACACAGAGATCTGATAACTATGAAACACTGCGTTTCGCACCCCTGTTTAGCAATACTTTCTCTTTATTTTGACGAGCATGGAGCGCATGCAAAGCTTCTACCATGAACATGTAAACACCGTGTATGTACACTTACACAGTTGTCAAATATTTTTAGTGAAAATTCAATGAAATTCATTAGGTGATTATAAAAATTTATTTGAAGAATAAAATCCAATATTCTTTTCTCTTTACAAAACCCCATCTTTGGGGGATGCCAGAGCCCCTCGCCTCCCCCTGGGTGCGCCGCTGTGTCGAAGAACGGCCAATATATTCGCGACGAATTTTCCCCGCGGCATTTCCGCGCAGCAATACGCGTTACAGGCGAGTCGCGATTTCCCGGTTCGCTTATCGTTCGAACGCGTTTGAGAAAAACATAGCGGAACGATTGGAGGCGAGTAAGCGAGTACGGGAGTTTGCAGCAGTGCGGATTGGTAAAGCAGGCTGCTTATGCATTCTTGGCGCGAAGGCAATCGCGGGGATGGCGGATGTTGGCAGGGGCTGGTTGCCGTGCGAGAACCAGACAAGAGAACAATTACGCGCCGTCAGCCCCGTGACCGGTAGGATGCCATGAGATGAATCAAAACTAGGTGTGCCATCACCCCTGGGCCGGCTCCATCTTCGCGCAACGAGGCCACGTTCCTTGTCCCGAAGGGGAAAGATCGAATCTCGATCGGTAAGCGAAGTTGGCATGTTCGACGAATGCTCCGGAGGACCAATTTACGGGGACTTGTCGGAGGCTAAGTTTACGTACACATTTCTTGTATGTAGGTACGATCTCGATTGTCTGCCGGGCTAGCAGAGTGGCGATTAAAAAGGGGAACGCAAGAATGGGGAAAATAGGAAACACGAATTCGTGTTTCTAAGTAATACTAGAAACACGTACACACGTGATCTGCTCAAGTGTTGGAATCATTTGGATCATTCGTCGGCTTATCCAGGCTTTGATACAGAAAATAGGAGTTTATTATTTATTCCTGTGTTTTCTGTGTCCTTTATATAACAACAATTTATATGTTGTAAGTTTTTGTTAAACGCTTCCTTAGCCAGAGTTAATTTTACTTCTAACAGTCAGTGGGAGATTTAACAGGGCGGCTGATGAGCACTTGCCGTATAGGCCCCTGCACAGAAGGCCCCCGCAGGGCCTTATGATCAAAAACAAATTATGATTAGGTATAGGTATCCAAACACAATATTTGTTTGTACTACTACACTTAGCCCGTTTTTAGCAAATTACCTCTTCATTTTCCCGAAATTTGGGCCCCTGCCCAGAGGCCCCCCTAGGGCCCTATCTTCAAGAAGAATTATGTCTAACGGAACACTATATTTTTTTCTGTTCTACTACACTTAGCTCGTTTATAGTAAACTACCTCTTCATTTCCCCTCCAAAATGGGCCCCACAGAACGTTTGCCACCTGGGCCTTTTTTCTTAAATCCGCCACTGCTAACAGTGCTTGTCATTGCGGAGCAGAATCTCAAGGCCTGAACCATATTATCTGGCAATGTCCAGAATACGAGGATGAACGCTCAACTTTAATAAAACTGCTCATCATAATTATTTATATTATAATTATTTATATAATTATATATTATATACATATAATTATTTATATAATTATTTTACCTTTCATCTATATGCATAATTTGCCTCAAAATGATGCACAACCAGCGAAGATTAAACATTTGTGGTTACTAAATCATGATATATAATTATTTTACCTTATATATATAACACTGAATATATTTTAAAACCTATGCAAGTAGTAACCATTCCATTTTCAATATTTTTTTATCAATTTCCTTGCAAATCACTTCCAGTAATACATATATTACGTAATAACCAAGGCCTATACATACTTTCATACTGCCGGTACTTTCATACTACCTCAAATACATCAGCTCATTCCTCTCACAAGACAAAGACTGCGCTACTGTAAGTACTACGAATTACATTGCTTTTTAAAACAAGCAATAAATATACCTAAGTAGGTATAGCCAAGAAAATTGATATGAATTCGTAACGCTTGGGAATAGATGCATCGTGTTACTACGTCTTGCTAGACAGGAGGAACCTAATTCCTCGCTGATTTATTCGCAAGCTGAAGCCACGAACGTCGTTAAATAGTCGCATATGTTACCGCGACGTTCACCGTAACGCGTTCATGCCACAATCGCGCGCTACACATTACTCCGAGGGTTAGTGTAATTAATTCAGCGAAACGAGTTCACACAGTACTCGTCCCCCGCAAATCCTCGCGGCCCGCGGGCGTCTTCGCGGCCGCGATTTCTCTGAAAATCGTTTTCAGTTTCCCGCGTCTTATGTATCGCGCGCTTCTAACCCTAAAGCGTGCCCTTGCTCGCGGATTTCAAGAGAGCCGGGGTGTTATTAAAATCTCCGTTAAAGTTCATCTCGCTGGAATAAATGAATAAATAAGAGGTCTCGTTCGTGACTGAAAGAAGGGGTCGGTTGGCATAAAGCGGAAGCATAAAGCGGTTTGCACCGCTACCTCGGTATTAAGCCTCGCGCCCTACCAAAAGAATACCGAATTTAAATTTACTCTCGGCAATCTTGACGGGAGCGACGGTGCACGAAAGACGAACGTTCTACATTTTCTGTATTACTTTCGCTTAAAGCTCGTGTAACAGAGGAGAGTGTTGAGTAACCTTGAATTTATGATGTACAAGTATCTGGTTCCTCGTCAAAATTATTTTTAATTCGAGCTTTAATCTCATTCGTATTTTATTCAGAATCTTTCCCAATTGAATTTTCAAGCTGAAATATTCTGCGATGTATAACGTATTTTGTTGGTGGCAACTGAGGCCATAGAACTGTCGAATAACAAAGAGTTATAAAGTAGAAATGTCCACATAAGACAACGTTAAAAATTTAGTGTACTGGTTAAAAACGGGGAATGTCCACCCTCCATTCGAATAAAACAAGGAATGTCCCCAATCTTCCTACTTGCACTAGATATTTCTTATTAGTGTAAGCTTGCACTATGTCAGGAGCCCTCGGACATCACTGTGTACACATCCTTTTTTATTTTTAAATAATAGAAGTGGACATTTATTTTGTCAAGTGTTCCACTTGAAGGATATTAAAACAATGTCACATAATTACCTTCTTGCTCAGTTATTTCCTGAAGCTTAATTACAGTATCAATTGTTCATATTATAAAGAATACAGTTAAGTTGGTTGAACCTGATTTCTTTACTGATGAACTAAAATGTTAAAACTTGATTATCAGAATAATCAAGTTTTGTGACATTCCTTATTTCTCCCCTTACCCTTTACATATGTATAGGTATAGATCTGTACATAATACAGTATTATAGCACATCTATGTAACATTCAAAGTTTGCTCGCGTGTCAACGAGTATTTATGCACCTGAGAACATCATATTCGTAGAACTATAAATACCATAATAAATAAAATCACAAAGACACTAAAAAAATTAAAATGTCCATGAGAATTCGATAGAAGCTAAGTGCAAACAAAACAATAAACGGATCATTTAAACACTTTGCTTTTCGCTGTGCCCGCAAAGATCTTTTTACTATTTCATTTATCTGATATTCCTGACTAGTCCCCTGTTCCCGTCACGTGCCATCCCTTTGGTCCCGTGTCAATTGCTTCGCCGTATAATTTTTCATTATTAAAAGTATCATGGGTCCCGGTCCATTCTCCGCGATAATTCCGCTTTGAAGATTCTACATGGAAGAAAGAGTCGGTCGTTGCAAAGCGCGAACAACTAGCGAGTCTCGAGAATTCGAGACGAGTTTCGTCGTGAGGGAGTTTTATTGTATTTTTTTCATTAACAAGTCCAGGCCGGTCCCAGGGGCGCAGGAAAGTTGGCGGTGAGTTTTAGCGAGACTTTTGTTAATGTTCGGAATTAACGGAGTAAGGAGACTTTAAGTCATAAGGCCCCACGGGAGCGCGGGGTTCGACGCGAACTTTCACGATTCTTTATTTCTTTATCAACTCCGACCCCTGGTTCCACCTCCGCCTCACGGAATGCTCGCCAGCTCGACGAACCGTTTCTTCTCGCTACGCCAGCACTCTATAATTACTTTGTTCGGCACAATTCTCTTATTTTCTTTCCCCTTTTTACCTCTGCGACATCGCGGGGCGAACGGAACCGTATCATTTCCAACCGAACCTTTCATCCGCGAATTGACACAGTGAAATTACGTCACGCATCGCTCGTGTCACACTTTTTTAATTGAACTGTGTAGAATATTTCCATTGAATCCGCCTAAGACAGAAGTATATTAATCAAGCTTTATATTAATTCGAATTCTTGCTTTGATGCTAATTTAATTTTGTAAAATATGTTACATTTAGGGTGGACGGATACTTTTGTGAGGTAAGTGTATTTTAAAACAATAGTTTATCAGCTTTATAACAAAACTGCAACTATGTCTGATGATCTTGCTGGAAACTCAGATGCGTAATACGCAACAGGACAAACGTCATGCATAATGTAACATGATTGCACCGTGTACGTTTTGATGTTCCATTAGTATGACGATTGACATATGCATCGTAGCAGCGGTATTCGGCGCGAGGTGAACGTGTCCCACTGTCGACCCACACGCCGAACAGCGATGCAAAATAATTGTACACGTTCTCCTATGCAACCGATAAACCGATTGTTGGAATCGATACGACCCCTGTCGCAATACCTGATGTTCCAAAAATGGAAAATCTAATTGTGACGAACATAAGGGGGTAAAAGGAATAGACGTTGGTTGTTAATTGCTTGTGATATATGCAGGTACTGTTCTTCATTATGTGACTGTTTGAAATGAAGAGACAAATGTTCTAATTAAACAAATTTTAGGGGTAGGTATTGTTTTCAAAACTACTGTATTTTTGGGGGAACGTAATTTCACATGCATCGAGGTTCCTTTCACAAATGACACTTATAATTTATTTTAATAATATTTCAAAAACTACTCTACCAGCGGAATTCATATAGTTTTAGTACTTTTAGTATTTATTATAGAAAAGTTTTCAGCGATATCATCGAATTTATGTTTCAGTGAAAATATTAGGGGAAAGGTGGGATAGTTGATCAGCGGGGATACATGATAACATCAGTTTTTTAATTAATATATTGGCAAATTTGTGCCTGCTGTCACGCTGTCGTAATGTTTGCATTATCGCAACACTTCACGTTGCAGTTTTTTTTTTTGGGAGCATAAAATAATGTTGTTAGAAGCTTCGATTTCATTTGCAGCCAAAAAGTAAATATTTTAGAAAATTAAGGTGTTATTTACTCTTAAAGTTCACTGATCAAGTCTCCCTAACCTTTTGATCAAGCCTCCCTTTCAGTGGAGGATGCTTGTGCATAATGTCACTGCCAGAAAATGTTGAAATTCAGTCATTAAAATTAGTTTTCAGCTCTCAAATTTGTACAAGTATATTGAGAATACTCTAAGAATCACAACTTACATAATTAAATACAAACAAAGCAAAGCATTATTATTATTTTAATAAAAAAGCAAAACTGTGATCAACTATCCCACCTTTCCCCTATCATGTTATGGTTACTTCGTAGAATTAATATTGCACTCCGACATTGAACAGCCCGCAAAATTGTAGACACAGATCTTATGATAATAATTTTCATCTACGACTAATTTTATTAAATTACGTTAAACTCTAAATGTACAATTGATTTAATTTTATTTCAAAGTCTTTAGCGAACTTAAATAGTTATTAATGTACGTGGCAATTAAAATAATGAAAAGAACTAAATAGAAACTGCGGTTAATAGCGTATTTTAATTTTACAGTAAGTAATTGCGCAGAGATGAAATTTCTTAACCAACTGAGTGCACACAAATCGAATAAAAAAATCTTCGTACGTATTTCGGTAATGAGGCGAAAATTGAGACAGCTTTATTAAGTCGAGGGAAGCTGCCCTGATTAAGTTACAACTCGACCCCTCGGGCGGCTACCGAAGTCACCCTCGCTGCTAATTTTATTTATTACGCAATTTAAAAATCGATGCCACGATAGGAACCAATAAAGGAACACTCGTAAGGTTAAAGCATTTCTTAACTCTGTAATTCATATTTCGTGTCCCTTAAACTCTTTGCACACAATGCATTTATAATTAGATTTCATATTTCATGTTATCTTCGATTCTACATAAATATATATTTACATATTTCATAATGAACGTACAATTTGTATGAACATTTTCATTTAAATAATAATTTTGCTTATAACCAGTAAATAACATACCTGTCACATTGTACAATTAACTAGTATGAATAATGTATAATTTATTTCATAAAATTGAGTTATGATAATGAATATATTATTTATACTAAAAAAGGATGTTCAATCGCTTAACCAAACTTTCCCAGCATATTTATCTACTATTCGTGATGAAAAGAAATGTAATACCATTAATCAGCTTTAGCAAACATGTTTCTCAAACTTACAAGGATTTTAGCTTACATATAAAAATCTATCAATTACAAATAATAAATTTTATTATCCACTTCCTCACGATTTTGTGTTTCATTATGTAATTTTCGAAGTACTTGCATTACGCGCATACAAAACATAAGTTATTGTGCTCTAGTGCATTGACAAACGTCAATACTACTAATTTTCAATAACTGACACGCCCAAATGTAACTATATTTCTTTTCGTTTGTATTAAAAATTTGCACGTAAATGTGTTACCAAGAAACAAATAAATTTTGGCATTGTAACTTATAATTGATGTACAAGATTTTTCAAGTCGAACCACGTATTATGGTTGAGGAAAACTGGGGTCTCGTACAACGAGTTTTTGACGAGGAGGCCGATTCAACGTAACAAGTCGCTAACTACGAGGGCATAGCAACAACCCGTCGTGCGCTAACCAAGTTAATTTAACCTGATTAACCGAGGACTAAGAGCTGACTTTGTAGGAGGGGTGGATGCAGAACGGGGGAGGTAAATACCTCCGCTGTCAGTCTCTACATTTTTAATTAGTTAACGATCAATTTGCACGCGAAATGCGCTTTCAGAAGTTGAACGCATGCTCGCGAGGCTTGATAACATGGGACGCGGAGATGTAGGAGCGACGAGGGGATGAAAGTGTGTAAATAATGAAGACTAATATATTTTTCGCCGTACGCGGAAAAATCGTTCGAATTGTGAAATGATGAATGGCACTAATCCTCGTCGACTCGCAGCAATTTATTTTCATCTATTGAGGACCATCTTCTGAAAATGGTATCGAGTATTAGCAATAATAAAGACCTTCTCAGCTGTCTTAAATTTCTTACAGCTACTTCTAATGCAATTAAATTCTTGTACGTAAGAAACACTCGTATTCCCCTCAAATAATTTAGTCTACGTTTCTTCTAAAGTGTTTGGGTATGCGCACTTTTGATCCGTTCAGATTTCAGAAGAGTTATTTCTTAAAAGAATAATTTTATTTAATGTTCTGTCAAGTGTAGGAAGTCAGCTTGTGATGAAAAAGTGGTTTTTAGAATGGTCAGCTGGACGAACCTCGCTTTTGTATAGTTTCTGTGTAATGTAACCCTCCCTGAGCTACTGAACACGTGACACCTGGCGACACATCATTGCAGCGAAAAGTTAGGACGGAAGGGAAGATTGGATCCTGTATTTAGTGAGCAGTTAACAGGTAGTACGAGCCTAGATTGCAAAATTAGGCGAAAGACCAAGCGTCATCCGCTGCACGTTTTGGGAGTATAGGATCCCCTCAAGTGCTGCCGCCCTCGTATATCCCTCCAAGACCGTAGTCCAACGCAAAGGACTTTATCGGGTGCTTGCCTCGTAATTAGCCACGTTGAATCTCAAAGGCTCGAATGGAATCCCTTAAGATTTCTACCATAACGCCGAGCTACTTGCAAAAATCTATTGTGTCCCAATACTCCGGAGAACAATTTAAAAGCCCCGTAGCCTTCTCGTCGTATTCAGACGGGCCTGAAGCAAATTCTCTTAAAAGCGTACAAATTCTTCCACATTTAAAATCCACATGTTTCAAGAAAAATAACATCTACTCGAGTAAAAAGACGACCGCATAATATCAGGCTGCATTCCAGCATTAAGTCTTTGCTCACCTCACGTGATTAGCGTTAACCAGTTAACTCAGCACATTTTTTAATCAGAAGTGCTCCCTAGCTGTGTAGAGACAAATGACAAAAAACGAGTTAACTCGTCTTGGCGAATAAATAAGCATTTCCAATTGACGAGTTAACTCGTCTTCGCTGGTTAACAGATCAAGCAAGTTCCACTGTGTACTTTCAGCTTAAAATCGTAATACTGTTTGAATTTCTGTTATAAAGATACCATTCTTTCCCGTTTCAGTGTAAAATATCATTCTCTGTATCATTCCAAAGTGGGTCAAGTGTATGACAGGTTCACTGTTCAAGCAAACGAAAGAACACCGTTTCCTTTGTCCAGAGTAGTGTCAGCAATGTGGGCCAGCGGCCGGCAGTTGCAGGATGCATCGAAACGCAACTGATGCTCGCATGAGTCCGCGCGTATGTACATATGTACACGGTCTCGGGCGTACGCAAGCATTCTACGTCAGGGTAATAAAACATTTCGCGTGCGAGGGTATAATTGTCGGGGTCGGCCCGTACGCGGTTTATACGGTGCTGGTACGATGAGGGGTGGCAAGGGATGGCGAGGGGTATGTAGTCTAGGTTTAGGGGCCCCGGGAGGGTACCGCGCCCCCTTTTTCATGCTGTAGTTATTTATCGCCCTGTTCCCTACTCTCTCTCACTCTCTCGCGGCTCTGTATACCCTTGGCTTGACCAGTGGCGAAGGTGGTATAGATAGCTGGTAGCATCGGTGATAGAACGTGATACGTTTGTTCCTGGCGATGGTGGTTTTGCTTCGACCTTCGTCAAGTCGTTCATGACCCTCCAGTCAAGAATTGCTCGGCACATTTCATTCCGTTGTTTGCCCTTTCCACGCACAGTCTCCTCCCACTCCTCTGTCCTCCCGCTTGCGTGTTTTAATGCGAGATTTAACGCGGATTTATCATTCCACTGACCGTCTGATTATATCATTGCTAACGCGGAAAAGGGATACTGAGAGTTTCTTGAGGTTGTTACAGTACTTTGTAGGTACTATGTCTGATCATATCGCAGGCTTCTACTTGAATGTGATCTTCTGGAGTTACTCGTAGACTTCTATTATCCAGAAACAGATCTTTAAACAGATTCTCCCAAAGTGTAACTTGCACCCGTTTGAGCTGGGACATGTGCACAATTTTGTAATGTACTATTTCAGCGGAAACCATTCGAATGTATAACATAATTCGTCATTGGTGTGGTTATGGATATTTCGCATATGTGGGACTAGCTAATAATGTGACTGACTGTTTTTGGTCAGCGCAATGTATTCTCGTTGCATGATAACACAATCAAGGAAACTAATATTTTCAAGTGAAAAGCAGTGGAATATAATGCCGCTCTCTGGTGTTTGTTTGCACTTAGGATGTACGTCGATGGCGGCGAATATTTTTGAATTATTTTTGAGTCGACACTTTGCTTACAACATCGTTCCCAAATACCATAAAATTAGTTAAAATATTTTTAGAAAGAAACGTATAATTTTAGAATAGAACTTCAGAGTTTCACCACAGTAAACTGACCCATTTTTTATTTCCAAATCTTTTTCAGATATCTTCGATGGTACAATCGCTTTATCGTTTAGAGGACACCCGTTAAAATGCCACCATTTCGAAACATCGCACAAATATTCTGAGTCACCTAATATTTCATATTCGAAGTGCGGTCAAAGTTATCCATTTGTTTTCCGCTTTGTCTTCGCTGTACACCAGTAAGACCGGTATCAATCCGCAAGGTTCGATAGGAGGTTGGGAAGGTTTACGAATACGGGGTCTCCTCGGGACTTATTACAGGTCAAGAAAATGACGAAGAATTTTGACGCTCGTAGACAGAGCGTTCTGGACAGGAGACTGACGGGACTTGCAATCGAGGGGAAACGCGTTCAGCAGTAACATTCTGTCGGGAGGGTTCAGTATTCTAGCTACGTAAGTGACACATTGACGGGATCTGACCACCGGTTGGCAGCCCTGACCGTCTCCCTAGGGTGGCTAGTTACCGCATGATTGGCCTTCCATTACCATATAACGTGCACACTAACGTGCATGCGGTCCTCCGCCATATTCCTGTGCCACCTTCCGATGCGCTTCGGTTGCCTAGATTTCTAAACGAAAAGGAGCTTGCGACATCTCAACGAATCTCACCTAGGAAACCTATCGCTTCTGATACCACTGCAACCGTATAATCGTAATGCAAACATCTTTTTTTAATCGCATAAATCAAACAATACCACCCCACCATTGCTGTGCTCATTTAAATAAAACTGCAGGCGAAGCTGCGCAACTTCTAAGAAGATAAGGCTATCATTTGTAACACAACGCGCATTTATTTGAATAGGACAGTCCCTGGTATGAGCAGCGCCACGCTACGGCACATTTTTAACCGTAATCACCACAAGTACGAGGGGCTCGGTTAGAAAAAGTAGCAACCTATAGTTGAGCTGATGGAAGTGGGCATCAGTTCCCCCTGGACCTGGTCGTTTCTTGTAACACGCACATTTTTCGAGATTCTGGCGCGAGCCAGCAAGGTGTACGAGCGATGCCGTGTACCGAGGTTTCAAAGGTTTTTGCGGCCTTATCTGCCGACCTCCCCACGCTGTAAGGCACGGGACTCGGCGAAGAGAACAACCCTGCCACGGTTAGATGGATAGACACGATGCGAGCGTACGTAGACATGTGAGGGTGCACTCGCTTAATTACACCAGAGGCCTCGTGGGATGCTGAGAGGTTGAAGCGACCTTACCCTCCCCCCACCGTCCTTTCGGCTCTCCGCCGCCGGTTTCTCTTCGCCCCCTTTCTCCAGCCCTTATACCGTGCTCCCTCGCTCGCTCGCGCCTCTCTCCTCACGTGACGTCTGCAACCTACCCTCCAGACGTATCGCATCTCCGCGCTGAGATTTCCAAACTGGCGCGTAGGTAAGCTGGTACTGCATCTCTCTTGGGGACCCGTGGTCGGTTGCAGTCGAATGCACTGTCTGCATCGTTGAGGCGTTCTGCAAACGAACCGCAGCTCGTAATGGCGCAGGAGTAATTCCCCGTATCCGACGTCGTTGCGCGCGAAACACAGTCTACTTGTTTCGCGTACCTACCCCCTCCGACAAGCTTGCCTTGTAGGAGCACGTTATACTGATTTTTCTAGCTCCGTTTCTCATCTGCTTGCAACCTCGCGTTTCTGCGCATTTTTGTCCGAAGATTTTGTATACCACGTGAACGATTAACGCGCGAGTAGATGTATTTAGCATTAAATGGGTGCAAAAGTTCGTTCGCTCACTGTCACGTGATGTTAAGGGGTCTCCCTACCTTGACGAACGAAAAATGAGGCGAACTTTGGGAATTTTTTTAAACAAAACCATTGAATATATTTACTTCTAGCTTTGTGGATTTGTTTCTCAATCTTTAGAGAATGTGAAAAAAAATTTGTACGCAAAAATAGTGGTTATAACCGGAGTTATAGTGCTTCAAACAGAGCGCCTTACAAAAATCATATACGCATGGTTACCATAAAATCAGCCATTCTAGTTGTCTGAAATAGAAAATTTATAACTTTGTGTAATCTCTATGAGTGTGGCTATCGTTTGAACTAGATTAAATGAGAAATACTGAAAATTAAAAAAAAATGGCAGCGTCTAAAGCAGGACATCGATTTCTGCAAAAAATAATCTGGTTTTTTAAATCGCAAAAGTCTATTTTTGCAAAAACCGAGTGACAACGAGAATGTGGTATCTACTGAAGATATATACCAAGTTTAAAATGAATCGGGTGATTGGTTTTTGAGATATCATGGTAACCAATTCGAGAAACATCGTTTTGAGAAAAACGCGTTTAAAGTTTTAGGTGCCGTTTTTGTAAATTAAATTTATGTTTAAATATTGCCTAAATATGTACAAATATAGGCATAAAGTTTTCAATTAATATAATTTGAGGGTTCCTCTTAAAAAAAATCCCAAATATTCCGCTCCTTTTCAGGCCGTCAAAATAGGGAGACCCCTTAAGTGTATGAAAATGTCCTTTTTCACTGTAACTACTTGTACTTTTACAAGAAAAATGGCAAAAGGTCATAGATAAAAAAACTGGTAACATATTATTTTTACATTTAATAAAACCTTTTGTTCGATAAAGGGAACGAACTTTTGGACTGACATTATGGAGGACTTACGTTTCGATTGTTATTTCTAACGTTATCCATTTTAGTGTTCCAGCATTTGTAAAGATAGGTAACAGCACACGTAATTTTAGAGACGAAAATAAAAAATAGATTTTTGATATGTTTAATTATTGCGAAGAGTCAAAATTATGCAGACACTTCGTTATGTATAGACGTAGCGGAATGAGTAATGATAAAATAATTTTATTATGTTATTATGTAAATGATTAACTGAACTATAGGTACGTTTCAAACGACATCAATGCATATTTATCAGCAAGCATTGATACATTAAAAATGTTTGAAATAAGGGTATTCTGCAAGTAGGAATAACGATTTTTAGAATTTATAAAGCTTTAATGGAGTGCGGAAGCGTTGATTTTAGAAGATATTGCAAACAATTGGACATTTCAAGCACTGCAATTTAGAATAAAACACCTGCCCTCGTCAACGGAAGAGAGGTCACTTTTTGCAAGCGCTCGACCGCATGCCGCAATTGTTTTTCAATAAAACCCTCCACGAAGTGCGTTAAAAAGTGATTAGCCACATGACAGCAATACATTACCCTTTCAGTCATTAGAGAATATATGAAATAGTAAAACATTTAATAGTCACGGATGTGCAGACCTGGCTCGAGCCTTTTTTGCGCCCTAGACAAACTTGCCAAATTGTGCCCTTCATTTATAATACATTTATTTGACTTTCTTGATGACCTTACTTTGATTTTTTATTCGTAGTTTAAAACATTTATAGAACAACCTTGATATTTCGTTTATAACTTCATTTAAAAAAATGCCTGCAATGAAAATACCATTCTGCGCTCCTTGTCAACTTTACGCCCTAAGTAGGCGGCTGTCTAATTTTGCCGATAGGGACGAGCCGTAAATATTATCAGTTACAACCCACGAATATTTATGCAAACTGCTTTCTAAATGGTAAACACCCTTAGCTCTATACCTTACATTATAAACAAACTCTATCCTTTCTTTCCCTATCAATGCCACAACAAGTAAACGAGAGTAACGATAGAACTTCCCCGCAGCAATAATACATTGCACAAAACTACAAAACATCAGGAAGCATCGTAGATCGAGCACACTCCGAAAATCTGTCGCCCTCTATACCGAAGCTAGCGCACAGCACAGTGGTCTTCAAATACTTTCCCTTAATAAATCAACACGCTGTTTACATAGAACAGTAAATATTTGGGTTACGCGCCAACGATGTGACAATTACCACGTAATCGTTCCCCGTATCAACTCTCCGGCAATTCCGTACGTTCTGCTCTACCCTACGCCTTCGCTGTCCCGACGCCGCTCGCTTATCCATTACTTCGTTGCACTCGCTTAATCAGTTAATTAACGGGGTCCCGGCGAATGGACTTAACGACTCACTGACCGAGTCGGTCGGAACACGCTCGATTCCACGGGCATTCATCATTCTGACGCCTGTTAGTGGCGCGAAACGTTCTATGTGGTCTAATCTCGTGCCCATAAATAAGATAACAATTTTTCATCCCTGCCCCTTCCCCTACGCCCTCCTCGCCCGCCCCTTCCCCAGTAACCACTCTGCTCGCCCCTTACGGAGTCTTAACTCGAGGGGTCGCGCCCACAAGGAACGAGGTACAGGAGCGCGATCGCGGAGGTGGGCGAAGGAGGAGAGGCTGAGGCAGACAGAAAACGGAAAAGTTTGTAACCCTCGTTACCGGGTATCGAGTTCCAATTAGATGACGATCGCATTTCCAGTGGCGGGCCGGAAGACGTTTTTGCGTGTAGCCGAGACGAACGGCCGATCGCCTACTTACCTTATCCTCCCAGGGGTAAATCAAACGGATACTAATTTGCGGCGTTCAGGGAGTTTCCTTGATTCGGAGATCGTTATACGCTCGGAGCTTGCAATCATCGCGGCCGTTCTTCCGTTACTGTTGCAAATTTCAAATACATCAGCTCTCAGCTGATAGTTGAACATCAGCTCTCAGCTGATAGTTGAACTTCAGCTCTCAGCTGATAGTTGAACATCATATTAAGAAAAATATATCAGCTATCGAATCACAGCAGCAAGATTAGGACAGCAGGGCAAAGAACTGAGTAAATTATTTTAATTGAGGACCTTGCAGCAAGAGGGGTGCAGTTCCATTTATGACACCTAATATACATAAAAAATATTCTACATTGTTTAGTGCACGTTTGATGCAAATCCGATAACAAACGAGCGATTTATTGCAAATAAAAAAAAATATAAATATTAATATCTTTATTATAGAATACGTTTTCGCCAAAAATAGAAATAAAAACTCATCAACTCAATACCTACTACTTATTGTGTGAAAATATATATTTTTTCAATTACTGTTCTCTTTTAAATATTAAGTCAAAGCAATAACTTTATAAGCAGGTATTTCTAATTTACTCAAAGTTGGTACAGATGGAGCCGCACTCCACTTGCTGCAATGTCCTCAATTTCTGTTCATCACGTGTCTATGAATATCCTATAATAAATACTTGTCAAGAAACGTTGCAATGAATTCGTATAAGAGTGCAGATACGTGGTACGCGGCCTTAAATCTACTTGTCGATATGTACATATAAATTACTTTAGCACCACTAAATGCGAAGCCAGTTTCAAAAAGTTTCTTATACATAATTTATTCAGGAAATAACTACTGCCATTCGACATGGATCGTTATTCAGATAAGGTATTTACAAGGTTTGTTCATTAGTCTAATTATTACCACGCGCATCTCTAATCTCATGAAAGAGAGACCATCGTTATCAGTGAAATTGCGAGATGTATGTTTTGTACTTCTTGTCACGCATGGTACACGTCGCCGAGCGTTTCATGCAAATGAAATTGATGAATTCCCCGTGATAAGTCACTCCTCCATCCCTATCCTCCCTCACTAGCCAACATAATTTCACGTAATTACGAACCTTTCGAAAGCGATATCCATCCTAATTTATAAACAGTGCTCAGTTAGTTGTTCTATACGAATATAACGAACGAATTACCTGAATAATTTAACGTGACTTTCGCAATGCTGCTCATGCATTGGTTCGCGCACCCATGGCTGAGGACCGTTCGGTACACGAAACGAGCGTAATTCGATACGGAATATCGAAGTCAGCGTACCCTCTCAAGAGGTTTCGAAAGCCACGATATGTAGCTCGCGACTCCTCCGGAAGGAGGGTACCACAGAGGATGCCTGGAAGATCGTGGCGCAGCAGAGGGAACGGTGGTGGATGCCACGGAGGTGGAGGATGCACTCCAATGGGCCCCGCGACAAAGAGCGAGATCAGTGTGACTCTCAGCTCTCCCCTGGGCTCTGAACGACGTTCCCACATGGTTCTCACCTTACCACGCCGAATGGCATAGATGCAACTTTGAAACAAGGTTATTCAAAAGAAAACCGTACTGGTCTCCCCTTTCTCTGTGCTAGCAGCTAAGTATGTTTAAGCGATCGATTATATGATTATATTCTTCATTTTATGAATTTGGAAGTCGATCTTAATTGCTGCATAAATGATGCATGTTTACAACACTCCAATAGAGAAAGAGGATTTTAAACTTAGCTCTGAGAGAGCTAATCTCTAGGAAAGTACTGAGGTATTCTCATGTTGGAGTATAAAGAATGCGATGTGTGGGGACGTTTGGAAAGTCCAGATTAGAAGAAGCATTAAAAGATTGCAGTGGAACATTAGTCTGTGCAATTCAGAGTTATGGAAGAGTTAGAGTCTTCATACTATTATAATTACCCAAGGGGACTTAGCGAAGGGTTAGGCAGGTTCTGATTTCAGCTGCAATATAGTAGTCATCCATAAGTAATTATTTTCTTCGTGTCGAGTGACTAACAGCTAGCTGCAAGGTAGGATCCAGAAGGGCACTGCGCTGTCTTGATCGTCGATTTAACACGTCGCGGGTTATTCGAATCCTATCGGATCAAGCGTGTAACGAGATTTATTCATCCGTCTGATATGCTCCTGGAGACACTATAGGAACCTGTATTGACAGTCACTGGGGGTTCGAATAAGTGGTACTCTCCGTGGCTGACTTCGGCCGACGGGGGTGCGACTGAGGAGAGTTTACGTCGACAGTGCACGGTAAACCCCCGGAATTGTGGCTCCCCTTACGCCTCCAGAGACTCTGGCCCCGAGTATTGAAAATTACATCTTACTCTGCCGCGAACCACCCACCCACCGACAACTCTTCTGCGAATCAACTCAGACCACCCCCTCTCCTACCTGCAACCGTTGCATCGATGCGTTTGTAATCGGCCACAATCGCCTCTCCATTGCGCCCAGTCACGGCACGTTCAGCCGACGATGCCAAAATATTTTACTTCCGTCGTATGGAAAGTCAGTTCGCGTGACGTTACTCGTATGTTGTGAAAACTGCGAAGGATTCGTCGAATTATTTTGGTGCTTGAGCGAGCAAACACTTTTTTCATGGCAACAGGAGGGAATATAAAAAGAGAGGGTTTTATACCGTACTATAAATCAGCATTACTGTGATTTTAATAAAGAACAGCACCTCCCTGAATCTACTTTGCGAGCTACATTCCAATGATTTATAATATATACACTGGATCACTTGAAGCCTTAAAGAATACATATCGAAACTGTACATAAATACTAAATTGAAAAAAATATTTTCTTTGATATACGTGCATACATAATGGTCGCGCGGTTCTCGTGCATGCAACTTGAAATGTCGTGTATATGAGTAAATAAAAGCTAGCATAAAAGAGCAGGAAAGAGACTGAGGAAGCAAGTTGTAACATACACAAGAAATGTACAGCGAAGCGAGCAAAAGAGAAACGAAAAAAGAATGGGAGCTGCGCGTAAGTCGGGAAATATTAAAAAACAACTGGACGAGAATGTCGCTTTGAGAACACATCGAGTCGACGATGGTGTTAGACCGTGGCAGAGGCGAGTTTAAGGTGGGTCCCGTGGAAATATCGGAGCGAGGGAAAAGTATAAACATTTAGACAAGTTTAAACTCAGAACTTTCTTTCCGTGCCGCGACGAAGAGAGGTACGGGATGAGTTGACGTTTCCAAGACTTCAATATTTGTTAAACTCAGCCCCTACTCCTCCTTTTTACCTCTCTGACATCCCTCTGGCTTCTCCTCTATCCGCATGCCATCGGGCGACCCTCTTTTATAACGCATAAACTTCACGATATAGGACCGTATACGGGTGACATATAGATTTTATATACGATTACCTCGGCAAATGCACCGCCGTTTCTCTTCCGGTCCAATAAACCTAAGTGATTTTGCGACCGTATTTTCGTGGTTTCTTTTCGATTGTGCTATACTTTGATGCGCCAGGATAACCCTCGGAGTCAGTGTATTCTGCCGAGACATTTATAGATTTATATCGTTTGTCTTTAGTATCTTCCTTTACATAGTCGATTCCCCACCATGCAGGAATTTCGGAGAATTCATTTATTTTTCATTGAAGTATGTACAGTGACTGCCACACTTGTTGATGTCAATTTTATTCAGGGGAATTACTGATCCTGAAATGTAATGTACATGTCAGTTTTGCTCTCTTACCTGCATCTTACCTTCAGCTTTCATGTCTAATTGTGATCTGATTTCTTTAATTGTAATAGGAGAAACAGAACTGTGCATATAATTTTATAGTTAACTTCCTTTATCATTCACACGATGCAAAATAATGCAAATCAAGTAGATTAACGCGTAAAACTCATAGTATGTACCTATCTACTGTACTCCACATGAAAGAAATTTCTCCCACCGTGATTTTAAAACTAAACTTCACTCACCTTCTATGTTTTCAAACCCTTTAATCGAAATATTCATTTCTTGTCTCATTTAATGATATCGTACACAGTAGTAGTCACCACGTAAAGATAAGAACGAACTCCAGGGTTAGAAATATCCGAACCTTAATAAACATTTGGTCACAAATCTAAAGTAAATATTGCTTACAAATAATGTACTACATCGAAATGAAATGTTCAGAAATTTGCTCCCTGAGAGTAATAATTTATCGAGTCAACTAATACATACAGCGTTTAATTGGCGAGTAGTAGCAATTTGAAATCTCCCTTTGCGAAACTTTGTATGTTCCATCTAAAATGTCCTAGATATATTAGCTTTAACCTCATGTTGGCATGACTAAAAAAAATGTCAAGTTTACAGGAAAAGCAGTTTAAAATTAGCATTTAACTAATAGTCGGGTGCTGACCATATAATTTGTTTAAATTGACTCTACTGTTGCATCTATCCAGATTAAGGATCACATATAGCATAATCACCAATATCAAATCAACCCTGATCAACGCTAGAATATTTGACACCCTCTTTTGAGTAGTGCCTTTATTCGAGAAAATATAATTCTAACTTTTCAAGTTATAACCCATATTGAAATAAAACAAAACATACAATTTATTTGTAACAAAATATTGCATTATAAAACAAATTGTAGAAAATCTCATAAATTACAATATTATTGAAGACAATGAATGACATAACAAAAAATAAGTACCTACTTAAGCCACCATTTGAAAAAAAACAGCACAACCTTCTACTTTCAGCTGCAGAGAACAACTTAAAATGAATCAGTGTTGTTGAAAAAACGTGGGCAACTTGATCACGACAAATCTGCTCTCTGGTGTGAGACTAATGAAGTTAGAAATCTTTCATTTCACAAGATAAAAATATCGAAGTTACGGTGTCTATTTGTGTAAAAACATAAAATTTGACATTTTCTGAAATAACCGACTGAAATACAGAAACATGTAAACTGTTCGATACTAACGAAGATTGCCCTTGCCACGCGGGTGGCGTTTCTTGGTGGCGTGACGAAGGGAACATTGGCGACGTAACTGGAACAGCCTAGAAGTGGCTGGAATCATCCGAAGTCCAAAGCGAACGAAGAGCGAGAGGGTCGTAGAGTTGGTAATTGGCAATATGAGTGGCTGGATCCTGCAGAATGTCGGGTCAGTCGCACGCCCCTGGGAGCACCCCCTTTTCTGGGGTGGCGGTGGTCCGCCACTCTTCCCTCCCTGGCCACCCGCCTCCGCTTCCGACGACCGGGGTCGGGTGGAAGCAGGAATCAAATTGAGTTTCATACTCGCAGGGACTCTCACCCTGTGTACTGTCCATAAGCTCGTGCATTCGAGTATTGCTTCGTTTCTCCGATTTTAGCATCGACAGACTCTTCGCTTCTGATCCGAATCGACCCGGCCAAACCATCCTGAGGGTTCCTTATTTAAACGCTACTAATCCTAGCGATCCTACGACATCAGCTTCGCTCTCAGTGACAATTAAACGAAAGAGGGTAGTTTATCCTTGAACATTGCGCAATTACAGGCACCAACGTTCCTTTTATATTTATTTTTGAGTTTGAAGGTGGACCAAGGTTTGATTTCAAGTAAACTGGACATTTGCCTATATTGCACAGTCATAACTACATTTCCCTCACGTACAGGAATCTTGTTTCAGAAATGAGATCCACTCCCGCAGAAGAAAAGACAACGGTTTACCAAAGACATTGATAGTCAGCGTTATCCATTTGTACGGTTGAATCGAGATGAAGTGGTTGACGGGGGTGGAAAAGAGGTGGAGGGGTTGGTTGTGCGGCGGCGTCTGGACCGCGGATAATAGGAAGCTACCGGGGTATCTCTGCTAATCACGTTAAGTCTGGCAGACCGCTTTGTGCCCCGCGAACGAGCCACCGGCCGAAATTCCCAAGTCCGAAACTCATGACCAACGCGAACGCAATCCCGCCAGCTTCTCGCCCTTCTCATCCCCCATTCTCTTCTCTCTCCAATTACCCTCGGTGCTCACGGACCATCCGGTAGAGTGAAACTGAAATTCAACCTCTTCCACTTCGTTTTTATCGCGCGCCGCCTATAGAGCACCGGGGCGGAGGGCTTGAAAACCAATCGTCCCTGTAAACTTTCCAGTAATCTTGAAATACGGTTACCTCTGAAATACTTTTTAATGAGTAGAGCGAAGTAGTGGCTCGCCATTTAACGAGAGTGCCGGCCTACCGTTTAGCATCCGCAGGAAGGGAATATAGTATCACGAGGACTCCAGGTTACAACGTCTGATAGCAGGAGCCGTGTCATCGCTTTAAGCGGGATTTGCGACCGCTGAATCTCATTAAAATCATTGGTGCGTGCTTTTCGGATTCCCGGCTTCGCGCCGACGTCCGACGACTCCATTAAGATGACCATGTCCCCGTGATATTGCTCAGACATCAAGCCATCACCGCCACCTTCAACGAGATGCTCACTGGCTCTGTTCACGACCAGTAAGTTTCTACTGGTAAACAGCCGGGTCACGTGACACGTCTCCTCTGTGCCACGACGTATACGATAGATCAATGGTACTCCAATTTTAACGTTTGGATACGTAGAGGAGACGTATTTGGGAAATACAAAATACTTTAACTGCTGACGTTAACGATGGTTGATGATATAATTCTTATACACAGTATGCTGGAAGAAATGAGGGATGCTTTTGTGGATCGAATTTAGGTATATTGCAAAATCAGAAAAATTTGATAATGCTTATGTTTTCAATTATACACTGTTTTGCATATCTTAAGGCATCCGACGCAAATGCCTATGGAAGGACAGTTGCCCTACAGTATTGTGGATTCGGTGGTGTATTATATGATAGTATTCATATACGTAGCATTTTTAATTTTTATCTCTAACCCTTTGTAGTCTAAAATGCGCTAGATGGGAGTATTAGTTTACCTGATATAAATCTTGTGTTGTACGTTGATATAAGAGGGTCACTTTTAAAATGACAGTAGCACATTATTTGTTGATAGTGTTAATACTAATTGAAGCAAGTTGATTTTATTTTATATCTTAATGCTAAAAGCCCCATTGTTTTTAATACACAATCAACGCTCGAATCGCTAAAGAAAATCAGGCGTTGGTTAACCTTATCCTTCGCCACGTTCTCCTCAGTCTTCACTTTATTCTACTCGATTATATGGAAAGCAAATTTGAATAATGTCTTTTATCGGCCTACATCCCCTTGTTATCCGCTTGGTAGACAGGAAGGTACGTGTGCGTATTTATCGTAAATATTCCAAGTGGTTTCGCTCCCACGGGATGCCGTATCGTTGTAGAAGTCTCGACATTAAGAGCAGTGTGCTTTAGTCAAGATTTCGTTATGTATCAAAGCGGGACGATTAAAAAGTTTTCGGAACAATCGCGATAGAAGTATCATAAACATACTCCAAATTTATAAGAAGTTATATGGAATAAATTTTGATTCTGCCCCGCGGTGAATCTTTTTTTATCCTTTGGTACGTGTCAACTGTCAACTAATAAATGCTTCGAATACATTTCTCTTTATTTGGGCATTATTATGAATATAAATTAACGTGTAATAAATGTAAACCTTCGTAATTCAGCATAATAATTCACAAAATATACGTTTAGGTACTTTCCTCCATAATGCATTCCACAATCAAAATTTCAAGTAATTAAAGAAATCTCTATTTCCTCAGTATTCCTTATTTCTTTTAAACTTGCCCGCTTGACCTCCAGAAACCGGATTCTTAGATTTACAAATTTTTAATTTTATTCTTTACTTTTAAGCTCTGCAGCAAATTAGAGTATATTTTGTACTACATCAATTAACTGAAATTAAATTATTAGAATTTGACCACCCCCACTTTAGGGAATAAATTAAATTTAAATACTAATTCCTAATAATTATTAATACATTTGTCCTTTTTTCAAAGTACACGAACTTCAATATAAGAAGAATAAATATTCTATTATCCAAAAAGTCGCGTATCCGTAGACTCATGTCACCCCATTAATTCAGACAATCAACGTTCCACCGTAATTTAAAAATCGTTCACCAGCTTATCCTTAAGTAGACACCAGAGCAGGAGGATGTAAAGTACAAGGACGATCGAAAGGAGGTTGCGAATTGCGATCTTCCTTCGATCAGCCAAGTAATGCTTAGGTATCCATCTTTTTTTCCGTGAGGTCGACTAAACTCTTTCACGGTCGGGGCAGTGGGATGTAGAGTGTAATTTGTAGAAGAAGGCCCAACAAAAAGGGTTGCTACCCCTTGAGCGTGGGGATAATGCGACCCTTGAGATGCCAGACCGCAGAGTGATCTACGGTGGTCTATCCTAACCTCCGTGTACTTATATGTACGGTATAAAAGTCTACCTGGCCAGTCGAATGTCATTGTGGCGGAAACGAAAATAAAAAAAGGGGGGAGAAGAAGCACGATCCTGGATGTCAGAGGAATTAACTTACCGCGGAAAGTATGCAAATTTGGGGAAAAACCAAACCGGTACACTCCGCTTATCCGCCTGACCACCCGCTTGTTCTAGCGTCCCCACCCCCTTTTTCCCCGCCCCAAACCTCGTTACGTCCCTGGCTCGGACTGCCAGACCGAAAACTCATTAACGAATGCAAACGAGCTAACGTTGTGGACAAATTTAATAAAATCGTGCACGCGCAATTAGTTTCGCCAGGAGTAAACACATTCTAGCGGATCTCTCCTCAACCCCCGATGCCTGGAAATCCACAACTTCTCACTCCCCACCCTAAACCAGCTCTGTAGCACTCCTGCAAGCACAGCTTAGTTCCCTGTGCCTGTGCGTACGTGTGTGAAATAATGCGTGGGAATATAGTGCTCGCTTATCGCGTCGAATATTTCTTTCCATGCGTTGTTCTTCGCATTCTCGCCCTCGTAGAACAAGAATTGAAATTGAAGAGACTGGGAAAGAAAGTCATAGATAGTGGAAAATTAATTAAGCTGGGAAAGCATCTTATGTTTATTGAAATAACTATTTTCTATCATTCGTATGATATATTTTTAGAATATATCGATCTTTAAAGGTTTCTATTCACATTTCATTTGGCATTAATGAAGTTTTGGAGGCTTTGAACCAGTTATTTGTGGAGAAATCGAATTTTTTACCTAAATAACAAACTGTATTACTTTTATATCATTTATTTAAATTCGATTACCTTGGCTTTTGTTACGATCGCGTCCCTTTCCATGTCTCCCACTCGCTGTTTTGAAATCATTTGTTTATATGACAAACAGCATACAACGAGGGACAAGTGACAAATTGAACTAAAAGGTTTTTATAGTTATCAATTAAAAGATTTTCGTACTCTGTACATATAACTTCTTTAGGAAAAAATTAAATTTCGTTATAGATAAAGAGATTTGAGAATATTTGTTGCATGTTGCTTTTTTTCAATATGTTTCTGCTTTCGTAATAAATTTTTATAACAATGACGTATTGCATGTAAAAGTACTAAATTATACAATCCGTCGAAACATTCAAGATTGTGAACTACTATGAATATTGTTCCTCCAATACAAATTTCTATAACACGTGGTATGCCTCATACATTCTATGGCAAATCTCATGTTCCAAGTATTAATTCAGTCATCTCACTAAAGTTGATGTACATTGATCTTTCAACTGTGTGTACATGAAACCTTTGCAAGTAAATGTTATTGTTGCAGTATTAATAATTGCTGAGTTACTATCAACTACGTTCGCATATTTTTTATACCGTCGTCAGAGAAATCAAGAAACAGGCCACAGTTAAATTTTGTATTAAGCTGGTCAAAACTACTACAAAAATGCGTCCTATGACAGCGGATGGCTATGTCGACAAATCTGTACAATTTTATAAGTAATATTTGCGCACATATTCCTAATTTATACGATTTTGATTTGCAATTTTATTGCTCTTTAGTCTTTTAATATTCATTTCCCTTGAAAGTTTCTATTAACAATTTTTCAATTCATAGTATATAAACAATGAATGGTGGTTTATGAGGAGGAGGTGGAAGTTTACAGGAATATTAAGTTGGGGTAATGTATAAAGACGAAAATACATTTTCTGTACAATGATAGATTAAAATTCTTTTTGAAACGGGTTATCTGTTTTAAATAACTTCTTTGGTAGTAGCAATCTACGTGAAAAGAATTTCTGGATACGAATTTCTCAACAAATCAAAGTGCTACGTCCATCACATTAATTGTGCGAGCAAAGGAGATATTATAGGGGGTTAAATAAAAACAAAATTTATCCAACTGTTCGTATTTCATGTGGTATCGACTTGTGAACTTTTCAGACATACTGTATACATGTAGCAGGTAAATAGTAGTCACGCTATACATTTTGCACACTCTAGACCTCGCCAACCCCTGAAATCAGTTCTTTCAAGCTACGACAGGTCTGCCCAAAGACGGACGTTGATTTATACACGTGGAAAATCAAGTTTGCAGATTACGGTCAGCATTTGAATATTGCGTTTGAATACCTTACCGAAGCGGTCCGGTCTTTCACGACGTGATGTAAAGCAGTAACAAGTTCCACACTTTGACAACAGAGTTATCTGATGTCAACATTGATCATTGACAACATGGAACCAAACCAAAGTCTAATTTTATTAAACATAAACATAAATAAGGTATAACAGAAATTCTTGAATATGTTATAAATATTTATTTACAAATACATTTGGCACCATATTAAAAAGTAGATGTTTATTTATTTTTTTTTAGTTAAATAGAAGCTTCACGAATAAATTTAATTATAATTTAAATAGATATATATGCTCTGCATAATATTGGCAAATAAAAATAAATAGAAACTTAGATTCTCGAGTATCCAAAGAATTTTCAAATTCATTTTCTTCGAAAACAAAGCCTCCTATTAAAAAATTGTATTCTACATTTCCGACTTAATGTTGTACGTAGAATAAAATTAAGAAAGCAAAGACGAAGCGTGCCAAAGTTTGTCAAAAACAGGTGAACGGAACAGTGTTTTTGAAATTCACATTTCTAAATAATGTCTTAGTAGCTAATTAAATATTATTATATCGAATTATTTACAAAGAGCGTTTTAGTTACCAGCAGAACTGATCAAACAGTTTATATTTTAACAAATATGAGATTTTATGGGTGCGAGTGTTCGAAATGAGAAAAATCAAAATATGTACACAGACCATTTTTTTCCTCCCTCGGAATTCCTCGACGAAATGGAGAAGAAGGGAGGATGGCCAGATATTTTACCAGAGTTGAAGTAACTTTACCACGCTTCTTCTTTTCCGCCAGAATATACCTTGGTTCATCCCATGCGTTGGTGCCGCAAATTGAATCTTCCCGGACGACAGGATACTTCATTATTTAGCAGCGGCTTCCGTCGGCTATTTGCAAAATTATTGTTACGGAATTGGGACGAGGGTGGTGTTCGAGCTTGGCAAAGAAACGAGTTCACGTTCCTTTCCCGACCACCATTTAGCTTTCCTCGTAAAGAACTGGAACATATATACTTGTGGCAACATGCGATTCTTTCTCAGAACCTTATCTTCCAGAACTGTTAGGTAAGACAGGTAATAAAACGTACGGTGCCTATCCATTAAGTGTGTAGCTTTAAAAATTAAGAATAGGTAGGTACTTTTAATACATGTAACGTAATGAAAATTGAGTATCACGGATTTCACAAATACAGTTCAGTGTATTAGTCTTACATTTGAGATTCGAAAGCTTAAGGAATTAATAAAGTGTAATCCGGTTTCCCGTTAAACCGAGGTACATACAGTCGGCTCATTCGAGTGAGTGCAACACATAAACACGAAGTACACACAAACTTTCAATTTCTCAAAAGATATCGCAAACAGAATTGTTCGCCATTTCCCATACAATGTGAGATGCAGGGTAAGTGCACCTAATTTCGCTTACTCATATTCAAATCGTTCTCAATTGAAGGGTAATTAATATTTTACAAACGTACAAGCGTATTTAGACAAACGCGTCTTTTGAATTTTTTTGAAGAGTTTCTCCATTACCTATGCAACAATTTTATAAGGGATACAATAGTTTCGTCTCTTCTTTTCGATATTTCTTCTTTAACAGCCACAAGAAACTCATTACTTAATTCAGTAGGTATACCATTTTTCTAAATTGTTAAATAAGAATTTAAGAGCACCTTCACCAGTCAATAATGTCGAATCTTCTCTACTGAGATTTTCTATTGTAATTCATACAGGTTCTAATGCTACTAACAAGATTTATTATAATTTGTAGATGTGTTTATACGTTCGCGATTAACTAGTAATATACAAATTGAACTAACTAAAAATTCAATCCTGAAAATAAATGAGATTTATAATAATTTTCGTAAACTTAAGTTTCTCGAGGAAAATAGTATTTCTTGAGAAATAAGAAATAAGCATTTATAAAATTTGGGACACTAGTTGCACTAGTTCAGTTCATTACCAACACACGTCAGCGCTTTCTACAAATTACACGTGTATAAGCTATTCCGAGCGACGATTTTATGCGCAGACATCCTGCGTACAACCTCACTTGCCAGATTCCTTGAAGCCACCAGAGTGGCCACTGGGACGGGCAGCCTTTGCATAGCGGCGTCGATAAGCGTTGCATTTGATCAGCGTTATCCCTGAATGAGAAGACAACGTTCCACGGGTGTACGAGTTGGAGGAAGTCGGAGGTAAGGTGTTCGAATGTCGACCCTGTCGACCGAAGAAGAATAAAACATTGCGGCGCGCCCCCCGCGAGACATCGGCGGATGATTTGTGAGTGGAAACAATAAGCGCCCCCTGCAATATTCATCACGGTAAACCCCTCTCACGGCTGCCGGTGAAGCTGGCTTCTGGCACGTTCCAACGAAAGAAGAAGAATAGCGTGAAGGAGGATTGGGTGGGGAATGTCCGGCTAAAAGTTTGATGGGTTACCGCGTGCCCTAGGGAAAATGGTCGCAAGGCGCATTGCTAGGCACCTCGCGTGGGCCCCGTCGCAGGACCTGAAGGATTTTGGGATTCTATCAAACTGGACAATGCAATAATGCGCAACCCTCTGCTCCCCTTCCACTGGCTACGTGAAAAATAGGCGCGCTTAGTGCTCGCTATCCTCCATCGGTGCTCGAGCATAACACACAATCTACCACTTCAGCATGTAACACGAATTATTAAAAAGAATTATGTTGAATGTATTTATTGTAGAAGTGGTCCGAGGTAGCTGGACATAAGTATGTTAACATGGAAGTTGTAATTTATATTGACAGATTTATAAAAGCAGACGCAGTTTTCTTCCTGATTTAATTCTTTCCTCGACAATGGTCGCAGTACTGACCGAAACGTTGGAAATTTAATCTTAAAATTTGCACAATAGCTTTTATTTAATCAGTAGAACTCTATGAAATCAGAAGCTTCCTTATTACGCTGCAGCATCTATTCTAATTCTCCTTCCTCTGTAATGAGGACGAGCCTGCCGGAATCTAATTTAAACACCTGCCCCAGCGTATTAATTATTTCGACCAAAGAATTTCATCCCGGCCATACTTTCACATCGCCGTTTGAATATACATCTCGGGGATCCATGGTTTGAAAGTTCAAGATACTCTCTGATCGAGGGCCCAGGGGGTTTGTCATCGTCGTAACCATCTCTTCTCTCTATTCTCAGTCCTGAGGAACGAGATGCCGTTCAAACACATCTCGACCACGGGCAAACACGGATCTTAGATACTCCGGGACATTTTAAATTGGCCATTATACTATTTAACTTGAGGAACCGTTGGTGCGCACCGAGGTGGAGAGAAGGTTACAGAGCAGGAGGACCTCGGTCGCGGTCCTCGAGTACCACACATGTGATTCCTATTCAAACCAGAGCAAATAGCGTTAACCGTATTTGCTTACGTCCTCGCCGATCTAATGTCTCTGCTTGTTCGTCCAAAGACGTTAAATTTTCCATTCGAGCCCGGGCCACGGGACGTAGCTTCCTTGGCCGTCCCGTTACCCGAACTTTTATCACTATCGATCAAGTTTCATACAAGATCGAGTAATCCTACGCGAGTGGTCGAAGTAGTCTACGCTTTGCTATCGGACAAAACTTTCTGTTCTCGGCAAGATTACTGAACGCGGCCCGTGGTTAAGTACAAGTCGCCTTCCATTGACTTTGCTTCGCCGTGGGGACTTCGATGTAATCAGGAAAGAGAATTTATAATTATCTTTGCGTACCAGCTTCGACGATCTGACGCTCCTTTTACAGCAGCCCACGGTAGAAAGGCGTGCCCCGCACCGTTTTGACCGTAGCTGTTAGAAATTCCGGGGGGGATGTGTGACATAAAGACGCGAATTGCGATGGAATACTCGATGGCTGAAATAACCGACGGGAATTAGTAGCGGCTGCTAACTAGATGCATATTTTTATGAATTTTAATGAACACGTTCCCAGCGCCGTCCGAGAAAATTGGCCCGGGTCCAGTATGCACCCAGAGCAAACAGAAGACAATGAGTCAAGATTTTTAATCAAGTCTCCTGCTCCCTGCAGCGGAATTAACTCAAATTACGCCGCGCTGGGCCATACTCCCAGCATGGATTTAGAATTCATGCAGTCTTTTCAAAATCTCCATTGTCCCTAACATAAGAGAAGTACCCGATAACAAGCATGACGTAACCACACGTCATACAAAAGCTGCTTCTTGTTTCTCCTTAATTACTGCTGTCAGGAATCTTTGAATAGGAATGTTCAATTAGGTGCTTTCCTTCGACTTACTGTGAGAATAATTAAGCATGCGAATAATGGGTGATTAAGAGAGCGCGAAGCACTAGTTTTTTCTATGTGCTTGATTTTAAAATAGGGCGCTCGCGGTGTGTGTACTGCTGTGATTAAATTTCATGCACATGTGGAAGAGAAATCGTTGATCTGTACTACTTGGACGATGCCGCCACGTTCTGTATAATTGCGGTCTAATACGTTTCATGTCTACGGAATATTTAACAGGAGTCACCAGGATACGATGAGATCGTTTGGTTACATGAAGCTTTTGTTCAATGAAAACTTTACTTTTTAAATGTTAATTTATCAAAATTCTAGCAAATGTAAGTTAAGACATCCTGATTAAAGTCCATTAATTATTCTAGCATCTACTTTCAATCATTTTATACTGCGTGGATAAAAATTGTAGTATAGTAGGCACAAGAACAATTTTTATAAAACTAAGATGATATAAGAGGAGACATTACTTTTGTATAAAACAGTGCTTTTTAATAGTACTTAAAATAAATAAAAAACGAGGAATAATTTTCAAATTATATTAATTTTCGTGCTTGAAGAATTGTATGCAGAAATATTCAGCATCTATATGACCGTGAGTTGAAAAATTCTACAAATATGCATTAAGGTTATTCCTTCGAAAATCAGATTTCATATGAAAATATTTTTCAGCTACCCTACATAATTCTTACACCTTTCGATATTCGATTACGAACACTTATTCGACATCGCAAAAATATTTATCTCTATATTGGGCTGCTTGAATTGAGTATAAACAACACTAAAACTGTATTATCAATTTAGTGACAAATACCTGTCCTCAGAGTTTACGTGTATAATGTGTCTATATATTTATGCGAACTTCATAAAATCGCGACGGGAAGAGGACGAAAGAAGAACTGCCTCGTCGGTTTCCATGGGACTGAGAAATAAAAATGAGTCTGTCGCTTCCCATATTAAGTGTAGGCAGCTACCGTCCAGGACACCCATGGGGCACGAGTGAGATCGCAGCGACGTATTTAAATAAAACATTGTATCGCGCTGCAATTCACCCTCCCATTCGGATCCCTACCTCCCACCATCGTTTTCTACAAATAAACAAATTAAGCTGCAACGAATGTGCCGCACTGCAGGGGCAACTTCAGCGCTTAACAAACTGCCCTACGTCTACTCTTCGGAATGCCCGCGTTTATCCTTCGAGCACCTCTCGCCCCAACTTTTCAGACGGTTTGCATGACACAGCGGGACTGCAAACGGTGGCATTGTTTAAAAAACAACAGCAAATAAACTAGTTTACATTTATATTGAACTGTCGAGGAACATACAGTTCCTCAAAATTCTATCCGTCCACCCTAACAAATTTTACATCTTAATAAATGACTTCGAAGTAAGAATTCGCAATTTTAATTCACATTAATCAAAATACTTTTGATTCAGATGCATTCAACTGAAAACTTGTACACAGTTTATTTAACAAAGTGTTATTATCCGTGAAAGCAGCAAGGAGCGCAAAAAATATTCGCTCAAATTTAATACTTAATTTATTCAAAGGTAATTATAATAAATTAATATTCTTAATATTACTGCGAGTTTATTATAAGCTTTAATCTCTTATGCATAGATTCAACCACTTTTCTGTCAAATTCGAGCTTATCCTGTTCCATTCTGCTAGTATAATTTCTTTGAGCAATTCTTTGATAGATGCTATTCACTAAAAATATATTAATCAAGGTTTATAGTAACGAAAACTATATAATGGGTAATTTTGAATTTAATCGCATGGGGTGTATTCGGTATGGGGTAGCAGGTAATACCACTTTCAGATCCTTCTTCAAGAAATACATCAGAGTTGGGCAAAATGTAATCTAATTACAGATAACAAATTACGATTAAAATATAATGGTGTAAAATTGATTACACATTATTTTCTGCAATCGATGTTGACAAAATTGTGGCCAACTACCTAAATTAACAATTACAGAAAATAATGTGTAATCAATTACACAATTATATTTTAATCGTAATTTGTAATTAGTAATTAGTTTACACTTTGCTCAGCTTTGAAATACATGTACCACACGATACAAGCAATGAAAGCTGGGTTTACAGAATACATAAAAATTTAGAGTAGGTAAATGTGTACCCTATAAACTCAAAGATATTGAAAATTGTAATACAACATAAAAAAAAAACACTGTAGAACCATGCGTTCATAATTTATTTAGAAAATATTACACCGTTCTGTACAAAACTCGAATTTAAAAACAGGATAACTGGCATTTCCAATGGATAGGTACGTCGTATGATTAATTATTTACCAACTTAAAAATGTCCGAATATCTTTTGTCGAATGTGGCCAGCAACAGAGGGCCGCAATCGTTTAAAGATGCTCGCGGAACAAAGGGAGCGGGTAGGAGGCGTGTTATGAGAAAGCCTGTGTTCGATGGGTTGTATCGGTCAATTCCTTCTAACGGTAAACGAAAAATAGGTAGTCGGCACGAAACGCCGTTCGCTACGACAAAGAAGCCGCTCGATGCGTCTCCTTGGTCTCCAGGGAAGATCTGGGACGATTAATCAGCTGTTGGCGAGGCGGAGGAGAGCATGTCCCAGAGGGTACGGCGAAGCTCGCACAATGTTTCTTTTCTTCCGTTGCTGCGGCGGTACAACGAATCCCGTGGAAACTGCCGACTTTTGCATGAAAAACCGTGCGTGTGGCCCGCGATGACTCGACGATCCGTCCAAATATTTGACTTCCGAAAACCTCAGGACAGAGGCCGTGTTAGATTCCGGCTGGCAGAGTACGTGCCAGCGTTCCTTCAAATTCTCGAGAGAGAGCATGGAGGGGGATTATCGCCGCTTGTTCCTGAACCTTTCGTCACCAGAATCGCTCCAGTTTAACACTTTGTGCCCCCGATAAGCGATCCCCATAATACGCTGACAGTTATCTTTCTTTCACACGGATTACCCTTACATGCTTCTTTCCCTCCACTCCTTTCCGCATTAGAATTAGATTAGCGTAATATTTCTCGAGCGAGTGAAATAGCAAAGATCCCTTCGAATATTACAGGTACTATGTAAACTGCAAGGATCAATTTATTCGAAACAAATGATTAAACGTTTACACTAAGAATAAGTTCTATAACTGCTTGACGTGTCAGTTCCTCAGCCTGACTTCACAAACTTGTATCATCCCTCGAGCGTGAATTGTCAAGTGGTTGCTGTTAAAAGACATAGTATCCTCATTAAGTAGTCTGGCTATCGTCGGACGAGATAAGAAACCTTGAAAGTTGAACAGCGTGCAAAGTGCGAAGTACACTAAACAGACTTTGTGTCAGAACGCCAGGAGAGGTCGAGATTTACGCGAGTTTTACATTCCATGGCACGCCGAGGACGATCCATCATTTACTCGTGTCCGACTCACGAAAGTATCATCCCCTGCCGTCGGTAATCCCGCAGCTTCCCGTATCACCGGGCCAAGCACAGAAAGTTTTTCGAAAAAAAAAAACAAACTTTTTCCCCGCGTTCCATTTCCCCCCCTCCCGTTGCGCCGCTCCTTTTTCGAGTCCTTTTTGTTTCTGGCCAAGGTAAGAACTCGCGGGAATGTTTCTGCATGTATCACGTCGCCCAACACACGTGATAGACGCTCGTTTGGGAGCAGGGAGGCCGAAGGTGACGCACAGTGTCTGCTGACTTCCTGAGGGGGCGGGCCGCGAGAACCACGAGAAACGTGGGAGCCGCTGAATCGCCACGATGAATACTTCCCTGGATACGTGGATTACCCTACGAAATAAGATTGTACTTGAATCATTGAGCAACCCTTGGTCAATTGATATGCTTCGCAGGCTTCAAGGCGGGCGTAAAACCAGCTTATCGATCGCAGTTCCTTTCGAAATACGTCCTGACGGGAGTAATCGGGTGTCGTGTAAAGCAGATTTGTTAAGGCATCTTGTTTTAGGTATTTCAATGGAAAATATAAGGGGTTACATACGTTTAATTTTTTTAGGGGTTTTATTAAAAAATTTAAAACAAAATACTTATTACACTTCGTTTATTAGTCCGTAAAGTGGACGAAAAAATTTATTTACAATAATTATGGCTGGTCGAGCCATTTTTTATATCTTGTTTAATTAATTTTATTAGCACAATTACAGAGAAAAAATTTGCATGGGAAAAATTCATTTAACTTTAAAGTACCATAAATTGTTTATTTCATTTTAAATTAAAAATGCAAACCCCTCAATTTTCACCGGGCGGAATAGCATTTAATTCAAAGGTTGTTGTATTGCGCGAAGAAAATATTTCCATCACTCGGTACGTCACGAATCTATTGTGAGTCGTTAAAACGATCGTGGTCTTGACGAGGCTTCGCGTTTGCTGAAAGCACAGGACAAAAGTCTGCGCAGTACTCTGGATCAGACCAAGCAGGGATATACGATCGACGAAACAAGACGAATGCACAAACAGACGCACATCATTTGTTCAACGTCCCTCGCCGTTGTTTGCATCGTGCATCCTGCACCCCAAATAATCGGAGCCGGTCCTTTTCTCCTGCTCGTGCCTGCCGACAAATTGCGACCGCGTTCTCCTGGGAACCGACGAAGTTATGACCGAGGCTGACGACTTTCCGACTCGCGTAATTACCGTTCTGGGCTCGTGCCCTCATGAACTCGTCCCAAAAGTATCGGAAGCCGTACGCACCCTGGGTGGACACGTGCGATCATTTTCGACACGAAGTCGAGTCATAAAGCGATATAGAAAAATGTGAAAGAGAAAAATGTGAACATTCTATTCGCTGGTAAATGTAAAATTGTGAAGCTTTATGGGACTTAAGTGCTCGCGAGTATTTGTGAAGCAGCCAAATCAGCCAAAACTAATAAGAAATATTAAGCTTGATGCAGTGCTATTGCTTTATGCAAAGAATTGTGCTTCTTGGCGAAATATTGTTTGCACGTATTTATTTCTCACCCTCTCTTATATTTATAAAAATGGCACTTGATAATTTGAAGGTAACTTATTAGAAACAGTAAAGTGCATCTACTCCGAAGATTTGTTAATCGTCAATCTGATAAGTAAGTAATTCAATGACATCGTGTGATTTCTATTTATACGATGAAATTTCGTTTGCTATGATGTATGATATTCGAGTTATTTGTTAATATAATACTTACCGTTTGCTGATGGACTACTTGCTTCTTCCAATTTTTGTAGACAAGTTTTATGATTTATTACGAATTTCTGCATGTGTTTAAGTTGCCTACTATCCTCGTCACGAAATTTGTTTAATTTGCCTTTAAAAAGGACTAAAAGAACAAGCAGTATTTCAAGAGGACTGTGCTTTCTATTGCCTTAAACATGGACAAGCTGCTGGGGATCCCTCAAAACCATTAAACTAAAGTAATTCTACCAAGGGCTGGGAGTGATTCAAAGCATAGTATTTAATATAACGTGAAAATTCACACTCTTCGAATAAGATCAACACCGAGGAAGTGACATACACTTCCTAATAGTCATTAAAGTAACCACTACTGTTAACCAAAGATGCATACTGTTTGCAATGGTGACAATGGTGCAATGAAAGCACGATTCCTTCCCAAATGACATGAAGCAGCCCTACTATGTGCGCCCAGACAAAAAACAATTCCCTGGGTAAGTACATTCCGAAAATACTTCTATTAACACATTTAAAAAATTTATCTTAACAAAACTACCTATAACGTTCCACCCCTAACACTTTTAGCAAAGACTCTTCAGAAGCGATCAAACTACTCTTCCCCCCCGAACAGATTGACAGTTAATATACTATACAATACATTCACCCCCTTCTTGCAATTATTTCCCCAGCAGAAACTCTTTCACCCCCAGCCAACGACTACCCCGCGAATCATAGTTTTCGCCTTCGTTTAAGTTTGAGAAAATCGAACGTGCCAGGATTAATGGCGACGTACTTTTTGCAGAAGGGTAACAAAACCGCCAAGTGTGCGCTGTGCGAACGGTGCAACGGGTTTACCGCTCTTTGCGCCGATGCGTGCATACTCAGTTTGTCCCGGCGAGTGCAAAAGGGGTGGAGAGAGCAGGAATAAAGAGACAGCCAGAGTGTATACTAGGTTTTCCGATGTGTATATACATATATATCTATATATATATATGTATATATATATATATGTATATATATATATATAGGTGGAATATCGCAAGGAAAGGCGCACAGTGGTTGTGCGCACGGCCACCAGGGGCGTGTCCGGTGCCGCCTTCGCAGCCAGCAACCCCTGTGAAATCCACCAACCCCCAGGTCCCCTCTCCGCCGGGGCCACCTATGCACCTTAACTCTTAATTCGGAGGGACCTCGCTCTTAATTGTGGAGCAGTGCCCCTGCCCACTTGCACCTGCGCGATCACGACCCCGTAGCTGTAGCCACCTGGAGGGACACCGGGTTCCCCGAGCCTCGCAGCGAATGGTTGATCGTCTTTGGATTAATTTTCAGAAAGAAATTCCATCGACTCGCGGCGCCTTGTAAACAGGATTATGTTAATCGAATTCGCCTGGCGTGTTTCCACTGAAAATGATTTTCGTTGCGGGGCTCTTTGCAAGTATATAATGGCGTATGCAATAAAGGTCTGCTGTATAATGATAATATTGTAATAAATAAGAATGTGCGTAGTTGGTGGTAAGCTTGGCGTTAGATTGCACGATCAATGGTTTCATCTCGCATTAATGGGGTACCTTGCAAGATTTCCTTTAACTTGCCGCTTAAAAATGCTCAACTTCTCCACGTGGATAGACGATATTTATCTTCATACTGTTTTAATATCGCCAGCAAAAGGCTGCTCGCTGTTTACGGCGTCTTCTTATAAACGCGAAGGCCTCCCCGTCCCCGCTTCCACCCTCGCGCCACATGCTAGACAGTTCATCAGGACCAAGTTTTTCCGCGGAATTACTGCATTCCACGGAACTTTGCTTGACACTGCGTGGGCCAATAATCTACGGGGGAAAGTTTTCTTGTAACAGAACGATCGACGTTGGTTAATTTCTGCTGAAGTACCTCTGTAAAATTCCTTTACGTCACGAGGCATCGCGATGCATCCTGACACACATTAAACTTTCTTCGTAGTTCAATATGTTTTACAATGTTTATACGCACTATTGTCTATGTTTAAACAATACCCGCGAGTCTTTAGAACTGCAATGGGTAACTGTTTTCAATATTTAATTACTCGAAGCATTTACCTCGTTGGCGCTGTTAACTACATCTATCTAGAGACTGAATTAGTTTAAACCACAGTCAATTAAATATTGTAAAGTAGTTCCAAGGGGAAGGCGTTTTTTTAGGACTGTGTTTTCTTTTACGTTATTTTGAAAATTTGAGAGAATATTTTACGGTGACTTGCTAAACCTGAAAATAAATTGGGGCGGTGACAATCGCGGGTTCCAACGGTGGCAACGACACCTCGTGTACGTGATAGAAAAATATGCTTGTGCATTATTTAGGGTCGCGACGCACTGCGTCTCCGGAGACTTGAAGACGTGGCAGCACGGACGTCACAGGTTTCCATCTATCCATCTGCATATGCTTTGAAATGCCGAATGCACGAAGAAGATGGTTCTCTATGTATATCTGATCTATATTCTTCCTAGGTTGCAGAAAGGAGGGACAGGAGGATCGAGACGCAAATGGTAAAGTGCAAACCGTCATGCTATTTTCGATACACAAATCTAAGAATAAACACCCTTTAAGTTGGGTTATGTAGTTTTTTAAAAGGAGGAAAGATTTCTCTGTTTATAAGCTCGTGGTATCATAATAGTTCGTTTCTTGCATTGTCAAATAATGAAATAACACTTTTTGTAACCGATGGTTCCTAAAACTTTTATGATTTTTTGTTACTCATATTTTTAAGTGATACCTAGTTTAACTCGGTAGTACAGATTTTGTGACAAAAGTTAAGGCAACATCTACTTATATTTTTTCTTCTTCTTTTGAAAGAGTGTTACTTCAATTCAGTATAAATTCCAAAACAATGCAGTATACGTGAAGTTACTAGAAACTAGGAACGTTTTAAATGAAATATTTAGTTTAACAAATACACAATTTTTTTTTATTATTTCTCTTCCATTTTATCACACACATTAAAATTTTCTTACTCTTACTAGTAGCATAGTTTCATTCAAGTGAAATTTGGTAAAACACATAACCATGCCTTATTACTAGTTATGTAGAAATTATTTAATAAGACACGTATTGCATTAATTAGGTAATGCTGTAGCCACACGAACAAACCAGTCGGCGTTGAAATTTTATACAGTAAAAACTATTTAAGTTATCAATTAAAAATTAGAATTTAGCAGCTTCATTTAATCATGTTTTATCAAGCTTTTTATCACAGAAAAATACAAAATAGTTTTTACAATGCTGCACATACGTTGTCAAAGCTATGCTGCGTATACTATGAGCGGTATTCACAGTCGCTACTTATTCTTAAGATCATCTTAAGCATTCGGCATCCTTTACTAGTCTATTGGATTAGTAAAGGATGCTGCATGCTTAAGACAATCTTAGTCTTAAGCGACGACTGTGAATACCGCCCTATAACGTGTTCGAAAGTTGAAATTGAACTGTTGGATAGCGTTACTTCGCGAAATAACGAAACACTATAGGGGATGATATCTAGGACTAACAGGATTGCGGGACCAATCAAAGTCTACCGGAAGTGAGAAGGCTGAGCGGTTAACCCCGCGTAATGGAGGTCAGCTCCTTCGGGGCTGAAACTCGGACTTTGGGAACTGGTCTACCCTCTTCGAAGAGACCGAACCAACTTGCAATCGTTTCGGTCTGGACTGTCACTTCGCTTTCAGTTAAGAACAATCAAAACATTTAACAAGCTGAAATGAATTTACTTGTAACCAATCTCAACCCTCCTTCCGAAGTTTAACGAAATGTGTGATATCACGGATGTATTAAACATACCGATAAACAATCGTAATTTTACAAGTAAGAAAATACAGGGTGCGGCCGAAAGGGTGTTAGAAGCAGACAGAAGATGATTCCTTATGTAAAACTAAACGAAAAGTGTAGAATAAAAATATTTCATCCGACACTTAGTTTTCGAGAAAGTCGATTTTTAAATTTTCTTGTAAATATGGCACAACTGCTGATGAAGTGAACACTTGGGCTGACATAAGTCATAGCTTTGTTCCAATAAAGCTTCCTCTTCAAGAACCTCGAGTTTGAAGATTCAACAATCAGTTCCACATTCAAATCGATTTTTCTCAGATCAAATCCCATTAAAAGAAAATTATTCAGTTTAGCCTACACGAGGATTCACTCCACTCGCAGTGGTTACGCTAAATTTACTGATAAACTCTGCTCCTTTCTAGTCTAGTGCAAACTTACAATTTCGAAATTCAATTTCCTCGAAATCGAATGCTCGGATGAAAAAATGTCACCCCTCACTTTTGATTTACTTTTTCACAAGGAATCACCTGCCGCGCGTGGGTGGCACCCGTTCGGCCGCACCTCGCGCATTTATACAAGATTTTGTAATCACCGAAGCGCGCTGCCCGCCAGGGACGATAAACTTTTTCCCGGAAACCACTCAATAGCCGATAGAGTTACGAACTCATAAAGAAAGAAACAGAGCTGAACTAACGGCCACAGTGCGCCCAGTCAATTGGCAAGCCGAGATACATACCACTATAATTCTATCGACGCTTGCTCGCCTCTCTAGAATCACGAGAAGCCATCGATGCTTTACAGACGCGATAAACTACGAGCACACTTCGGGACTCATAATTTGCTGCCTCTGTCTCGAAATTCGTGTCCCGCGAACCATGCTTAATTCAAAATACCGGGGATATCGAATAAAAGGCAGAAGTCGCGAGATTTTATTCGTGGGACGTGCTAAAAGGTTTTAATGATTTACGGGAAGTGTGATCAAACGAACGGGATCTCGAGCGGGGAACCATCGAGAGCAGGCTATCCCCGCGGGACAGTGAATTTCGGAGGAAAACCGAAAGGCGCGATAGCTCGCGTTACCGCTACAGCAGCTGACTACGGCAATGCTACTGTACCGCCGTCTAACCGACCATTTCACTCCCCCGCCCTGGACACAGTCACTGCCGCCAACTCTATTTATCAAATGTACGTTTAATTTTTTCGCGGGCACAATCATACATCATCCTCGAGGCGTGATCCGGTTAGGGCTGGGAGGGTCGGGCTCGCTTCCGTAGACGTGGCGGGATTACCAACCGAGAAATTCACCGGAAAATGGAACCCCACCTTTCGCTTCTTGCGCGGGTAACTGTATTCCCGAGCTGCAGGGGGCCAGGAATTGCTACTGATAGATTGACCGAACCGACGAAAGTATACCACGGATGTGCAGCGTCGTACGTTTTTAAAGGGAACTGGAAAGGAACGGTTTGAAATACCGCTGAAGTATAAGGGGTGGTGGGCGACAAGATCGAGACGTCACGCCGACGGAGGAAACTTTGGGGGCCGCCGTTTCTACCGGAGCTGTCATCTCGCGTCATGATATCGGTGTTCCGTGGTCGAAGGCGGTTTCCTAGTGACGAAAGAATACGTGTCAAGAAAGGGCACAGTTACCGCTGGCTCGCATTGACGTGGATTGTCAGACGATAACTTTACCTGTGCGCTTGGGATAGGTGGAGGTCTCTGTTTCGCGTGTACTTCAAGGCACAGCTACGCGTGTATTAATATAGCCATATTTTAATTTGATCAGTACATTGGTACTCGTGTAATTAGAAACGTTCAGGTTGATTAAATACTCCAGCGTTATGGGCTCAAAAATACGAACTCCACAATTTTGGGTTCCCAGGTAAATATATTCCAACCTAATTTCTGCAAATAAAATTATTTAATAAATAAATTTGAAGGGATTAGACAATGTTTCAGGGAATCTTTCTAGCTGTTTTTTTTTAAATTGTGGTAATTATTTAAGAATATGAATCTGAGGGGGCACAATTGTGACCTTTTTCTTTATACATTGCTTTAATACCATTTCTCCGATTATTTATTTCCGGATGAACTCTAAAAATAGTGTTTCTCCTGAAATTACAGAAAATTAACTCTCAACTGGTGAGATGGGGTTTGACATACTCAAATTTTTCTTCTTATTTGCACAGTAGAGTTTAGTCATTTTCTTGGAAACAAAGCATTCAATTTTTTCCAATAAATATCATTACTGCTACTGATGCGAATAAAGTTTTATTTGTAAATAATACAAGAATACAATTAGTTTGAAGCATTACCATGAGACCCCCCGTCACCAGTTAAGGGTTAACGCCTTCACAAAAGTAAATCTTAAAGTGTACCCTAGAATATAAAATCCCCTTCACGGATTTCAATTAACTACACACCTGTATGTAGTTAAATAAAAACTATCGTTCTATCAAGAAACACTACTTCGTACAAAATAAAGCCTACTACATATCGATAACTAAACAATGAAATCCCTGCATTTTACTATCGAACCACAAGAAATACATTAGACACACAACCGTTCAATTTACAATTTCTGATCGCATCGATAAAAGAAGCGCGAGCGTTTCACGACACATTTATCTGCTAAATCCGTCGCGTTCAACAGAAACGAATCCTGCGCGTAATTCACTATTTCTCGGGTGCCTTCGTAACAGAATTGCGCTCATCCAGCTGGCAGGTCGCGGAGCCTTGGACGGTTGGTGCCAGGAAATCCATTGACAGTTCATACCAAGAACAGCGGCGACACGGTGTTCTCAAAGAATCTGAATTCTTCGACATAGTCGTGCCATCTTCTATACAGAAGATCGTATCAAAAGCGAAAAGGAAGGTTGCGGCTGGCAGAAGCCACGGTGGCTGCAGCTCAGCCCCGAGAAATTATGGCTCTTGTCACGGCTGTTCATTTGTAGATGGAGTTTTTGCTCCCCGAGGAGGCTGCCCCAATCACGAGCCGCGGAAATTGCACCCCCTCCCCCCCACCGTCCCCTTCCCTTACTACTTCGCCTTCCCATCCTCTCATGAAACCCGGAGAACTACCCCTTTTCTTCTCTCCTTCTTCCACCTTCCACCACCGGAACCACCCCGTCCTCTTCCCACTCCAGCCTCCTCCCACGCCTCACCCCACGTTTCCGCCAACGCCTTACGCTCCTGATACCGTTGCGGATCTATTGACGCTCCCGCGCGCTCGTCTCGAGATGATTTATCGAAAATTGGAAACCTGACGATTGTCGATCGTCACCCCTCCCGCCGCTGTAGACAACCGCGCGAGTTTCGTTCAACAGCTGAGAATGAAGATTCCTCTCTGTCTCTGTACCGGAGCAATTTTTTTTTTCTTGGTTTATTTATCAACAATTGAGTGTTTCTTGGTGCCCAGTCGTTCCCTGAGAATTAAAGCCCGGGGGTATGAATAATATGCAGAGCGACCGATTCAACTTTCAGTAGCTGAATTACATTAAAGAGGGAGTAACGATTATGATTTGTTAGGGAGATAATTGGCAAGGGGAGCTTAATTGTAAGGAACTTTGAACGTGATAGCGTAAACAGTAGGTACCTAAATATTCGAGATATATTTAATATAAAGGGTGTTGTTTCAACTAATGCAAGTGAAACTTTACCATTTTTCGTCACAAGTTCTATAAACTTTGCGGTGAATTTAATGTCAATCGTCGGTATCATTCGTATTAAACAGCAAATCAATATTTAAATGTCATACGTTTCACGCGCGACTCGCTTCATTGCATTACTCAGCGTAAAAATTTAATCTCGAATAGAGGAGGTCGAAACTTTTCCGGTGTACAGCGCTCGGAGGGGAGCAGAACGGCGCGGACTCGTTGCGGAAGCGGTAAACAGCAATCACGGTATCTGAGGCTTTTAACGCGGCGTAAGCTGAACTCAAAATGGTTTAACGAGTGCCGTATGACTTTTTATCGCGCGTGCGTTTAACATTTAAACAAAAAAAAAAAACAAAAAAAACACTCCCTCGTTCCACGCCCGGGATCGACATTCCGCACACACGCGGGGCTCTAAAATTAATGTAACTTTCCCTGCAATCCCCTCGCTTCTCGATTGTAACTAATTTCGACGAAGTTATCCCGCTGAACGAAAGAAGGAGATTCGTTCGAATCGTTCGAGATCAATTTCCCGCGCGATAATGCGATATGGTAATCCGTCCAATTTCCTCCGCGCCCTTGCTAGCCCAAGGTAAAGTAACGTCGCCGTAATTAAAGTTGAGATGTATCTTCGAGATGAGGCGAGGACGTGGAGGAGCGTCAGAAGGAACGACCGCGGAGGATCCATCACGATGCGGTAACGAAGGCATCAGCTGATGACACATTTTAATATCTTAAAACAGGCAGCTGGGAAGCCGGAGAATTTCTGTTCCTGCCTCTTGCTGCCTCTGTCACCGGGCGGCAACAAAAGACCGCGTCATGCATTATCCTTCTGGTTTTCCAGCTTTCGTCGAAGCCCGCGATGGGGAGGGAAAAGACAGCGAGGCCCTGGTAGCCCGCAGAGAGGGCTGCGCAGCCGGAGGAGGCGACAAGCGAAGTCCCCAGGTGCCAGAGAGAGCGATGATTAAGCCCGCATTTTAATCAAAGACCCGGAGTGAAAAGTCTTGTAGTATGGAGATGATAGGATTTCCTGCTTGATAAATCAAATCGGTATTTCGCCCGGTTCGCTACTAATAAATTCTTTTATCTTCGGCTCATCCTCTGCCGCGCGGCCCTCTTTACTGATTTCATATCTGATCCCATCGCCATCGATGTATTATTGTTTCCCTCGCCAGTCTGGCGAGCGTGTTGGCTTTTCCTCTGCTCCTGGCTTCACCTTCCTTGCTGATTTTTCCTTAGCAAAATAGTGCCATTTTAGAAAGGAGACGGTGAAGTATTGATAAGTATGTACACGATTATGCAATAATATCACGAACTTTACGACTGAAATTGCTTATCGTAGATGTTAGATTGGACGGGGATCGTAAACCCTCCTCTTCCGTTATTTCTACGAATTTTGACAACAGCTATACTCATAATTTGATTTTTATTTTCTTTTTTAATAGGTTTAGGGCAGACTGGGGCCAGGGCAAAGTATCAATTTCAGAGGATATTTCACAATTTAATTTTCTTACGGCCAGAGTCACTGCGAAATTACAGCGGCTCCAGACAAAACACCTACACATCAGGCAACTGTAGCGCTGTCATACACATGTATATATTATTCAAATAATTTTTTTTTTACTGTTTATAGTATCAACAAACATTAGCCAAAAGTAGTAGTCACAATTTGTATTCATCTCCTTGTAATTAATTCGCAAAAAATACTTGATTTTCGAGCGATCTGACTGCCTAGTCCCCTTAAGGACCACGGTTATTTACTTATAAGTACACTTGAAAGCTCTTGTTTATGTCGCTTGCGTCGAAAACAAAGAGGTGCTTCATTATTCTATTGAGGGGACCTGTGGCGACGTTATGACAACCACACCTGTATGTGTTTTTCATCTGATTTGACAATCCTTAACAACACGTGACCCTGTCAACATTCAATCTAATTAAAGAAACATTGAATACAAATTTCAAACTGAATTTGTTATCTGTGGTTCGACGAATAAACATTTTTTCTTCTAGCACAAAGTATCTATTCCTACGCAACATTTGGACCAACCTTCTCGAAACACCCTATACACTCGATGTTACGCAAGTTATACAGCGATAGCCCAAGCGGCGTAGCTGAATGTTGCACTATTTTCAATTTTGGCCACGCAACTGCTACCACTTTGAAACAGTGGAATAATACGGTTTTGCTATCGACCTATTCCATAAACCAAAGTTGCCCGGGGGCAAATGACCTTCTCTCTATTCCCGTTGTCCACGAAATCCCATAGCAGGCAGCGCCGGCCGGGTTCGGGCCGAAATTTTATGAACTAAATTATTATAACGGGCGAGATGCGAGCAAGCGCATGCTTTACGACTCCCAGCATTCTCGTATAGCTCCCTTTGCTCGTCCGCTGTTCCTGGCATCCTTCCCCGTTCCCCTGCATACGATAGAGCAGAAGACACGTCGCCATCATCCATACATTATGTACGGACTAATGCTGTTTTTATTCAACGGTCTCCACACCATATACACGCTCTGCCCCATCCGCGAGACGCTAAACCCCCGGGCATCGTTCTTTACGGCGATATAATTTAATTTTTCAGATTTAAGAACCGCCTATTCTCCCTCGCCTACGTCTTCGCTACAACGATCCCCCGGGCGAAGAAATTTCGTTCCAAAAGAACCGCCGAGTACGAGAGTTTATGGATTCTGGATTGTCTGTTGATCGGGATTAAAGAACCTCGAAACGAGTCCAAGTTTCCCTTCCGTCGTCATTCCTCCCCTCGTTCGTCGACAATCACAGGGCGGCGACGCTGCAGGAAAGAATGGAGGGCAAGGAAGTTTGAGGCGAGAAAATTAACAAATAAAAGTGTTGTAGTGCGCCACGATATTGAAATATGAGTAGCACATTTATATTATTATATGTACAATATTTAGTAATACAGGGTAAAGGAGCCAATTACTGGCACCTAACCAATTACTGTCACCTTAAGCTATTTTACTTAAAATAACGAATAAATAAACTATAGTATAATAAGAAAAATACGTAATGAGCAGAAATGGGGACATGAGCAGAAATTGGGACATTCACCTTACCTAATAAAAGAAAAAACGCAATAAACTTCCCACTCAACCCAATAAAATAAACAAACAAACGAATCAAAATATCACCTTCTAGCATTGTGAACGTAACCTGTTTTGTCTCGCGGCTGCTTCTGAGTCTCTGCATCGATCCCGATTTTCTGCAGATTCTGTGAGCACGATCCCAGCGTCCTTGAATCCTTGCATACCTCCACGGTACCTTTGAGAGCTTAGGCGGCGCTGCTTCCAGCGCGGGCGACACGACTGCCGCGTCAAAGGGATCAAAATTGAAAATTTGAATGACAACCGTGCACTCTCGCCCGGACGTGCGTTGGGGACGTACGCGAAAGTGAGTAGGTGAGATCCGGCGAGAGCACCTTGAGACGCGAATGAACAAAAAAGGCAGAAAGGATGGAAAGGGACGCCGCGTTCTCAAAGGGGACATACCGTGGATGATATTTTATTCGTGGCCCTCTGCCCTCCCCTCGCCCCCAACCCCCTCCCTCCCGCCCTTCTTCTCCCCGACATCTTCCAGGTCTTCTCAGTCCCGTTGATGCCGTTCTCGCCGCACCACCGTAAGTAGCGCTGGCAAACGGGACTCGAGGCCTGGTCTGATGGATTTCACGACTCCATGGGGTCCCCTCAATCTACACTCGTCCCTCACCCCTGACCTCGCTGTCGTTCCGACCTCTGTGCGTTTCCCCGCACACGTTTTCACACGTACGCGCTCACGTATGCCGGCGTAAGTGTCACGCGCTCCTGCCCTCTCTGCATCGGTTTCGACTTATACAGGCCACCAAATTCTCTTCACTCTCACTTTGTAAAATGGACACGGGTCGGCTCCGATGCATGATCTGCGATCAAGCCACTAGGTACTACGTGAACGAGTCATAAAAATTTCATTTCTAACCGCGCACCTAGAATATGTGCGGGAAGAAGCTGATACTTTCAGCTACTCACCGGCTACTAAACAGATCGCAGGTAATTTACAATATTTTATAGAAAATCGGCACACAGAATTTTTTACAAGCTTATTTCGACGGCAATTTAACGGGTTAAGGACATTTTTATTTCTTATTATTAATGTACTTATTAATTAATTTACAGTAAAAAGCATGCTGCATAAATTCGTCTTAGTTGCAATAGGCTTCTCATAGAAATGTGCCTGAAGAGGGTAACATTTATTCATTTATTTATTTTTTATTTGAACGGGGCTTGCCCTTGGCTTACAATTTGTAGAGTTATAAATAAATATTATATCAGGTAATATGTAGATACTAAATTTCGTCGGTGCAACAGCTCTCGGTTAGTCGGTGGGAGTAATTTTATACACAGCGGTTTGAAAGGACGTTAATGACTTATTAAAGAAGTCTAATACAGAACTATGTTTGTTCACTAGGTCGAATATTCTGTTTATAGAACCAGCATGCGCTACTCTTGTTGTTAAGAGCGCGGGTTCGAGTAACATGTTCAGAAGTAAAACGGGACTGTGAGATTTTCAGTGGAGAAGCACGATGCAAGTAGTATAGCCATATAATAAGTCGGCCCGAGGCGCGAACACAATCGCACGCCTCTCGATTTGCAGGGTGACAATATGATTACTAAAACATTGTCGTAACACAGTCACTAAAGCCGTGATACTACTGCCTACGTAGACGATCTCCCTCAGCCCCCGACGTTACGACTGCGATCGTGTAGAGAAGATCGGCCCGCGTTGTCAAGCGTGCCTTACGTGGGCGCCGGAAGGAGATGCGATGGGAAATTCAGAGGAGGCGTAAAACCTTCCTTGGTGACAAATCCATTGGTCGTATTCCGTGGAATTTTCAATTATCGTGTAAATAAAATATCGCTTCACGAGAACGATGGAAACGAAAAGCAGGGCGGTACGATATGACGTAAAACCACCCTTACGGCGTCTCTAACTGAATTGTACATGTCTCGGCGGTACCCTTACACGATCGCGTCTTGGAACAGAAAAAAAAACGGCCACGCACATCGTAAAATTATCGGGCAGCAATAAACATGGACGGCATCTACGAAATAACCGCGATAAACTCCGCCACAGTCGGCAACAGAATTCAATCCAAAGCTCTTTATTCCTTGGAAGAGAATGACAAAGAGGAGTCTCTTTTTTTTAATGCGTTTGTTTAGAGGCGCAGCAACAATTGTGTCATTAGCGACTAGAAAGGTACTTTACCAAGTTATTTTGCATTAGTATTCTAGTTTCAGTTTCTTTTATTATTATTATATAATATTATTGTATATTTTAATTTCTTTTATTTTTATACTGTCTGCTGTGTTATTTGGATCATCACTAACTTCTTCTAGTGTCTAACGTGAATAACGAGAACCGTATTTCCAGATATTATACCTTTTCCACTATAACCGGTCAAGCGAAAACAGGCGACGTTGAAGTTTTTAATATTCCCCGTAAACAGGCAACATCTACCTCTGGAACGAACTTTGAATTAGCAGAGACATATTCATACGAGGAGTTTGCATCGAGGGTCGTTCCTCGGAGGGCACTCCGTCATCTCACTGCTTCTCGCTCACCTCGCCTTCCCCACACTGTCCCATGGATGTCCTTAGGGAGAGGCTGCTCATTAATTAAGTCTTTTTGCAGACTGACCCGCACAAGTGGCAGCGAAAGCTTAAAAAGCTACCCCACCTCTATCACCTACACGCGACTGTCTCATCTTCACGTGTCCACCGGTACTTGAGCATATTATGCGAGTCATATTTGTTTTCTTCTTCGCCATACTCTCAACCCCCACGCTGCGTCGTCTCCATCGTAGTCTTAAGTATAATTTGTGTTTTGATGAATTTCTTATTAATCATAGGCATCGCAATGATACTTTTCACAACGATTGGAGAATGAAAATCTTATTTCATTTATTTCTTATTGACGAACTGTAAGAAATAATCGAGTTATCAATAATGAATTTTTTAGGGAAGTGCTTGGATTTATAAGAAACCTCCTATAAATCCTTTTACTAATTATAATTTTTTTTATTTATTTAATTCTTGCGGGTAAATAACCCTTTGGTACATTATAATGCAACGAAACATCGTGAGTAAAGGTTGAACGAATAAGATAACATTAAGATAAAGATTATAGTACACAAATACCAAAGAAAACAACAGATACAGATGAAATGGCACTTAATCATCTAGAATACGCAGAACAGCATTTCTAAAAGCAGATAAAGATTATATTATTCTTGGAAATATGTAGAATGTTTATGTTTTCGTCACAATAAAAGTAACGGCGGAAGCTTTAGTGGTGGTATTTTATTTTATATCAATTCATAGTGTCATCGGTATCCCACAAGAAAAATCACAAACCAAAAATCGCAAAGTTGATCAATGACCACTTAAGCAAACTAAATCTGTTATGAAAATGCGAAGTGTAAGTTTACAGATAAATATTATTTTAAATACAGCGTCTCAAGCTTACTATTGAAACAGATATTCATGGAACAAGAAAGACAGATAGGAATTATAACTCGAAGAAAGCAAGAGCACAAATTCTCATTAAATAAATTCGTTGCAATCGTTAAATGAAATAATCATTAGTGGATGAGGCAGCGTAAATGTTGTGATTTGTCGCGCTGGTGCACGGCTGCGAAACATTTGAAATGAAGAGGCCTGTACGACCGTAGCAGGACGCAGAATGGTCGCAAGTGAGTTTCCTCGGCGTGTTAGCGGCAAATTGTTAAGGGATAGGGAATACTACGTACGTGAACATGACATCTGAGCCGTGCTGGAACTGCGGGAATGTACATATTGCCTTCACTCACGTATGCAAATAAGTTCCAGACCGGTCTGAAGAACCTCGAAGATGTGAAACGCAACGAGAGCAAGTGATTCTCAATATTGTAACTGTACACAACACGTGCAACACCTTGATGCAAAACTGTTTTCTGAATTAACCATACTCCTACCAAAAAGCTTTTATTCCCAACAACATTATAGGTTTAGAGTTCAGTTTCAACTGCCAATAATCATGTTCGTGACTACTTACGTCTGATAAATGACTGATCTATATACTTAAAGTTTTTTATATTCACAAAACGTAAGAACCGCCGATTAAAAGATTCAACTCGATAACAGCGATTAATATTTTCCGCACAACTCTAAAGAAATTTATTTATTTATTTTCAAAATTGATTATTATTTTACCAAGAAAACAGAATAAATAATATTCAAATTCACTAGAAAAGGAGAAACATCGAAATCAATATCACAAACAACTTCTTTATAACCATATACGTATAAAAAGATAATAATATCGTTTCGTCTTAAAATCAAAGAACATTGTTTCCAAACTTTTTTTCCAGCCAATCCAGCCTTGTGGCAATTGACGGGGAGGAATCGAGGAGGGGAACGTTTTTGACCGCGAGATAGCCTTCACCCTCTCTCACTATCGCCGCGGCCCAAACGAAACAAACAATATGTTAGCAACCCTCGACGATATTTCGAATTTGAATTTAAATAACTTGGCAGGATCGGCTCTGGGACTCTGGGACCACGCACGGGCGTTCCTTCTCTCGTTTCTCGTATTCTCCCACTCTCTTCCACACCTTCCCTCCTTTTCCCCTCTCTGTCCCTCTCTCCCCCACATCCTCTCCCGTCCTTTCGCCTCTTTTTCTTGTTTCCTCGATCTCGCTTCTGTACGTGCCGCGATATTTGACTCTGACGCACGACTGTATAGGTGGATCCTGACTTATAAAGTCGTTAGTCCCCACAGTCCCGAGCGTCGTGGATGAGGAGGCTCAGACTGGGGAATACTTGGACACTGACCGTCTGTTAATTCTTAATTGATGTAATATTTATAATATCGCCCGGTGTCGGAGACCTAGCCAGATTTCCCCTGGTGACCAGAGTTACGGCGCTGCGGTTATATTGAAAAATATCGAGCCGTCAAAATGTTTGCACGTCCTTTGCCTCCTTCTCCTTCGTCTTTTTTTCCTACCGTATACCCTTTCTCTACGGAATTCTTTTGCCCTCTGACCGAAGCAGAGCTTGATTAAAGTTTACCCTCCGCGAGTCGGCAAATATGTCGTTTAAAGTAGTTTCCTACTTTCCGCTTCCTACCTACACGATAGCTTCTTCGAAATTTCGAGGATTTACAGAATGACTTTGAGGATCAGAAACATTTTTATAGGAGATCCTCATCTGGCGGTGTACTCGTCATTATTCGTCAATTGGAATGTTAAATTGAATATTAAATCGTGCAACTGCATTTTCTAAATATGAAGTATGGGGTAATGAAATATATTTACTGTAATATGATACTTCTAAGCAGTAGCAGGCTCAGGAATTAATCTTGGAGGGAGTCGAGTTGAAGGGGTAAAAATATTTTTAATGAAAATTTAATACAATTCATTGGGTTATTATGAAATATATTTCAAGAATAAAATTCAGTTTTTTTCTTTTTACAAAGCTCTTGGATTACTTCAGTCGCGGTTGCGTTAATCCCCTTTCTCTTTGCGGGTGCCAGGGCACCGTCTCGGTGCGCCACTGCTTCTGTGAGTACCTGCAAGGGAAAATTCCGAACTCGAAAATTCAAAGAATTCTGAAACTTTCTGAATATGTAGGAAATTTCCTACTGATTACAACGCAATTTTTGTTTACTGGCCAAATTTAGTGTGAAGGGGGTGTAATTGACCCCTGAAAATCCGGTTATTTCGTGATTTTGTGGTATAACTCGCGAACTGTTAGAGATAGAAAAAAGTTTCAAGATAAAAATTACTTCTTTTAATTAGATTTAGCATTTGGTAAAAAATCTTATTTTACAGTTCGAGAGTTATAACACAAAATTGGAAAATAACCGTAATTTCAGGGGTCAATTACACCCCCTTAGAGTGAATTAGAGCAGCAAACAAAAATTGCGTTGTACTCAGGTGGAAATTCCATACATATTCACAAAGTTTCAGAATTTTTTGAGCTTCCAGGTTCGGGATGTTCCCTTGTTAGTAATACTGGAAGAATAGTCATAAAGAAATCCAGATTGAAAGTGTCGAAATTGAAGCATCAATACTTTCCATCGATTAAAAATAAATGTACAACCTTCTTAATGGCAAGGAAAATATTCTTTATGCAAAGTATGCACGAATGATACGCAGTCTTATCAAAATTCTTAGGGAAATGCTGGAAATCAATGCAATCCGCTAAGGGACCCCGCCACTCTCCTGTTGATGCATAACAGTGGCGGCCTCGTGTATTATTCCTGCAATGAGATGGATCCGTCTTTGGTAAATGGCAAGTGGTAAGGATCAGTCGAGCAAGCTGTCGCCTCGTCGGGCACCGAGTGACAACGTTAATATTTGAGAATCCGCTTATCGCGTGCTTAATATGCAAGGGTTAATATGAAGGCGCCCCCCAGGAGTCGTAAGGTGGTGGCGCACGTATGCTGGATACGTCCGTGCCACCCTTTACCCGCGAGCAAACCCAGGGCTAACACTCGCTGCATATTTCATATTTATATTAACCTGATTAAGACGTGTCGTCCCGCGGCTTAATGCAGATATGTGGAGTTTGTTTCTGAACTGGCATTCATTTTAATGGAATTTGTAATTAAATGAGCTATGCCGCACCTCTTTCTATCTCACTCGCGTGCCCGGAACACCGCCCTCCTCGCATCGTCAACGCGCCTTCAATCTTCCATCCGTCCGATTCCTCCTCACATCGTGACGCAGTGGGACTCGCGGTCGCCGTGACGAAGTAGGTCAACGGTTCCGCCTAAAATCAGGGGAGCCGCGAGTGTAGAGGTCCGAGTTTCGGCATGAATTTTCTATTCTGTGCGAGAGCCGAGCCGATACCTCTGTATCGTCCTCTGTTACGTTGGTTAATGGAGAAACTCAGGTGGCTGGATCGACGAGGGATACTCCGGCGAACTTCTTGGGCGATGATATTTAACGAGTGTCGTTGATAATGAATTCCGTTTGGTACGTGTACAGCGAGCGATTCATGAATATTGCAGGCTAGAGTGCGCAGTATTATTCGGTTACGAGGCGTGATTAGCGTCTCCGTCAACTCACATCAAACTTTCCCGATTAATCAACCTGGCCTGCCCCTGCGGTGCCTCGCGCAGCCTCTCTCCGTCCCTCTCTGCTCCTCGGTCCCGGGTCTCCTCCTCCTCTTTCTCCTTCCGGTTCATGAGCCTTCCCTTTCGCGGTGGTGACGATGCGACCGTAATGTAAACTAATTAAACTGGAGGCCAAGCACTAATGTGTCCATTATGTCGTCCTGCCCTCGGCCGAGCTCCGCGCCGGACCCTCGTGTCCCTCCTCCTGGCCCTTCAACTCTCTATTCCTTTGCTATCTCCCACGGTTCGTTCACTCTCTGACCCTGATTTGACCACAGACCACTGGCAACGTTAAATATAACGCCCAACGTCGTCTTAACCCTCTTTACTTCGCCTGACCTACAGTGGAGGGTGTGTTACTCCGCGGAGGTGGCTTTTGAGCAGCGAATGTCTGTGCAGGTGGAGTAATGGGCATGGTAGTCATTACTCTAAGGATAGGGTGGCTTAACAGTATTATTATTATTTATTTCTTGCATTAAACCAGATGTGGCTTATACAGCAAATACAGTATAGGTACGTGTAGTTTATAAAGAATATAATATTTAAATTGCCAGCTACCAATTTGCATAATAACATCTTCACTATTTAGTATTTAATACTTATGTCTTACTTGGCAGTAGTTGAATACCTGCATTGCATTTCTTAAGGGGTTACACCACTTTGGAACATATTGGTTTAAACTCTTTTGGGATATAATGAGGCATCTTTAAACTTGCAGAAAATATTTTTTCTTATGTCGATTCTTCAAACTATTTATTAATTATTGTGCAATCTTGTCCACCTCGACGATGTAACTTCTGTTGGCGGGATGTGTAGCATCTATTACAGAAGTTTCTTAAAATTAAATAGTTTACACTAGTGTGGGGCATCCTCAAATTACGTAAGGCTTTTGGGGGAGGGGGAAGGTGTCGCGAATTTCTTACGTTTCCTTACACGGGAGGGGAGTCAGGTAGCGTCTTGCGTAATTTTTTTTAACCTAAGTTTTAACCTAAGTTTAAATTTCCCGAAATCGAGTTCAATGAATTATATAAACCTTTAAAAAAATTTATTAATAAATACTAAGAAGGATCGACATAAAAAAATATTTTTGGCAAGTTTAAAGATGCCTCCTTATATCCCAAAAGTGTTTAATGCAATATTAACAATAGATTTAAAAAAAAAAATCATACATTTACAATTACTCATAAATATACAATTACTTTTTTTACCTCCAAATTCTTGTTTTTATTGCCTTATTTATTTGAATACTTATTTGTTACCTCTGTACATAGTACACTATTAATGGAAACAGTTTTTGTTAGTGTGTCACTTGTTTGTATAAAGTTATTGCAAAAAACTAGGTATACAAAATACTTTTTCGACCCATTGTATCTCTGCAAGGCGCTATACTTTATTCATAGGACTACTATTTAACTACGAAAATGTATTGAAACTGTCTTAAAATAAAAACCGTGCTTATATAAAAACGTGAAATTCCCGGTTAATATTATCTAAATACCGACCAATTATAGGGTGACGCCTTATCAACCTAGTTATAAAGTTTCAGGGATGAAATTACTTAACTTGCTTACTCTACGAAGAAGCAAACTTTCTTTCATCCATTCAAAATGAAGGGGAACAGAGTTTGTGGCCATAGATTTTCGACTGACGTATTAAATGAAAGCTAGAGAATTTTCTCCAAAGAATTGATAAATTACTATATAACGTTGTCATAGGTAGTACTCCAAAAATGAGAAACTAATTAATTTCTTAAATATCATATACGTTAACAATAGTAATATAGCTAGACTTCTATCTAAAAAAAAACACAAATACAACTTCAATTTACATGCACCTATATCCATTTACTATCCCCACATATAAATTTAAATGTCGCAATAAAAAATTGACAGGTTTCTGAAATAAAAATCTGCAAAAAATCTTCGTCCAAAGGTAAATTCATGCACGTCTCACATAGTATATTTAAACCGAAGTTTTAACAACATTATGTTACTTTCCCCGTTTCATTCCACACAGAGATCTATAAATTTATAAACGAGTTCGGTATATTGAGTTTCTTTAGCAACCCCCAACATGGACAAAAGGCAACAAAGGCCCTCGTCAAAATAATTAAGTGCATCGTACGCAATTCTTCCTTCTCCCTGAAAAAATATCCATCAACCCTTAGCAGCGCACCCCGAAGTACTAGCAAGGGGGCGCGACTATCAATTATTAACACCTCCATCTGTTGGTACATCTTTCCAGAGCCCTTTACTCGCAGAGTGTTACACAATGAGCTACTACATCATATTACACGCTGCAGTGGTCCTCATAGGAAATGCATCCTTCGATTTTGTTCCATACAGCAAAATTATAAATTACGATTCTTCGCGGAGAACTATTTGTAAAAAGGGATCTATAAATAATTCGATAAAACTAGCTCATATTCATTGACACGGATCAGTTTGTTTGAAAAACTTGCAACTAGGTGTACTCCCCTGTTTGTAGCTTATCAAAGGAAACCTTCAACGTAAAGCGAGCTCGAAGACGCAGCCATGTTGTTTATTATCCACGATGTCCTTGATTCGTCAACTAAATTAGCCTCCGTAGAGCAATCCCTTTGCAGCATCGTGTAGGAGTGTTTTATACGACGGAGAATGCACTACGGTGTTTTAATCAAGTGGCACAGCATATTGCGCCCTGAGCTAAATGTGACTCCACGCCACCCGCCCCCTGCGGGGGTTCCTCTTACAAATTGGTACCTATCGCGCCCCCCGTAGCTCTGTCAGCGATACGTCATGACACCCTGAATGCGTTATTGGTGAATTCGACATTAGACTGTATTGTGCCACTGTACCTGCATATAAGTGTACATTACGCTATATCTGAGCATCCAACAGACGCTCGGCGCTGAGTCACTCGTTGGAAAAATTTTCGGCGACATTCGGCTGGCTCTGTATCTTAAATAAATTATTCTGGAGTGCAAATGGGATCCCCGGCAATATTGGAATGCGCGGTACAATGTATCAACTGGCTTTTGAATAAACAGGCGACTTTGCTTGATTACTTCGATCAGCTCAAATCCGAGTTTCAACGTACACGTACCTGTGAAATTGCAATTTCGTTTTCATTTGCAATTTCACGGGTGTATACGTAAATTCCAGTTTCAATCCATATAGATGTTCTCGCATAACTTCGTGTATAATATTGCGATTATTACGTTCGTGAATCGCACTTTCGCGTATATTTTAATGAATCCAATTTTTGCATGCCTTTTCGTTCGGGCATGCATTTGTTTCCACAATCAACTCGCAACATACGACAATCATTTATAATCTCTACGTAGTAATAATTTTAGAATGCACTACAATTATCTTTTCTACAGTAACGTACATATTTATTGTAATAATAGTGCGTGTATTTATTTATACAGATAAGTGAAAATAGTAAGCATCCTCAGACAAAGGATCACGTCTGACTCGCACAAGCGGATTTTCAGGAGACTCTGCAGATTTGCGGAATAGTAAAAAATATTTGTCACGTATTTTTTGTTATCGGCAATCGTCTGTGTTGAAGGAGTGAAAACAGCCCCTAAAATTGGGGTCGAAAACGGATTCTCTGGAATATATGTACTACGTAGGAACAATTTTTTTTTAAGATGAATCCAGTTCCCCGTTCAGTTTTTAGAAAATTTGAGAAAATATATTTTTGTCCCCCAACTTTAGGGGCTGTTTTCACCCCTTCAACATGGACGATTGCCGATAACACAAATACGCCGACTCTTATTCTTCAAATGACTAATTAATAAATTATAATACTAAATGAATAATAAATTATTATTTTACATTCTTACATGTATATATACGTTTGTTACTTCGACGCAGTGCCGTCTTATCGTCTCCAGGGGCCCTGAGGCGAGCTCCATATGGGGCCTCCTAAATTATTCTAAATGAAACCAAATAAAAAATACTGCGCTAACACGCGAAGTGAATAAGTATTAAAATAATTAAATAGAAGATTAAACGTGGGGTGCATTCCATGAGAAAAGGGTTCCATTTTAAAATCTAAATTTTGGTGTAGTACCTTTCCATTATTTTCTTTCCGTCACAGTTGGAGGGCCCATTTCCAATTCTTTTCTAGCTTTTGCAACCCTATTTTTGCACTTTGCAAACAAAGTGTAATTCTCGTTTGTCAAATTATGGTGTTTTATATTATGATCGTTCACATTTGAAACTCCTCACAGGTACTCCTATCAATTTAATGTAAATATAGAAATATAATATAAATGTAGAAATTGAATCAAATTAACATAATAAATAAATAATAATTAAATTAATAATACAAGGCACATCTTCATAGAAATCATCAATTTATTAAGCACATGTACTCTTAATAGATATCAAGTGAAAAATTTGGGTTGTTTATGTATAAAAAAAAAACTAATTGCAAAAAATACTGATAATTGACACCAACGACATTTCATAGTTTTATCGAGCAGGAGAAATGGAGGTCAGTGGATCTATACGCGCATAAAAGGCAGCAGTCATTACATTCTTATGCGCCAACTGTCGCTGCACAGCAGGTTCTGTTTATAGGCGTAAAACAATTTTCAGCATAGAAAATCACGCGTTATAGTTTCGTATTATAGCATAACGGCGCACCATTCACCGGGGTTCATGGGGCTAGCGTAGCATTCGTTACGGGGGTATTCATAAACCATCATAACTTTACTGGCGTGGGTTACGAGACATCCCTTCCACCTCCGTTTAGGACACACTCGCTAACCTTTCACTGCAAGGGAGTCATTAGGAATTCGCAAATTTGGCAAATACCTAACGACTGCAACAATAAACTTCCGAACCAAAATATCCACTGTAACGGCTGTAACGTTGAAACGCTTCCTCTGGTAAATCAACATATGTATGTGGCAGTGTTAAGCTAAAAAGGTCCATTTCCACCTTCTAAACTTGTGGACACTGATTTTGATCGAATACCTATTTTTATTTTTTCCCAACATTTGTGTTACATACCTTCTATAAACTATTTCAATTTTTGACATGGTGTTATTCAGGAAAGTATCTTTACTAGGAAACTAGCACTTAGACTTCCACAATAATACTGCGTCATTGTGGCTGCAGGGTTTTCAAATTCCTTAACGTGAATTTCGTTCGATTCTGCCGTCGATGAGTGTACGTAGGTGCACGAGTTGAGGCATAACTACGCCGACCACTATCCTGCCTCTTGTACACGTCCTGAACGATAGTTTGCCAGAGATACGGACTAGTCCTTCAGGGCTCGCAAACCCAACGGCTGGCCACGGCGCCCACGGGAGAAACCTCGGCAACTATCCTCGAACAGAGGAGTGGAGGAACTTCCGAATCCCGCGAACTGCAACTACGGCAGTTAGCCACGTCGCTGTTTTTGATAAGGATATTAATAAAGTTTAACGCCCACAGCCGCATGCTAGTAACACGAGCGGACCGAGAGACTTCCTACACGCTTCAACCTGGTCCACTCATTCTTTGTCTTTTACGACGAAGCAAATGTTTTGATTTGGTTTGCTCATCATACGTTCCCCAACAAGAGAATTTTTGTGACACCGAAAATTCCGATTCCTTTTTAAACTTTCTAGGTTTATAGAGCCGCAATAGCAGTATTTGACAATTTTTTTCAAGCTATATTCTCTTTCTTCAGGGTGAAAACACACCTTAAAGGTGAATGTGTATTTTCCAATTTTCCTGTATACGTTGAAAGCTATAGTAGATATAAAAAAATTGTCGTGAAGGCTTAATTGTTTTCTATGCTGTAGAAAAGTATGCAGTCGAATTGTTTAAAATTTCTAGTGGGGAACGTGTTTTTGATTGAACTTATTGGACACGTATACATACAAACTACACAGACCACACTTACAGTTACTTATCAAACGTCATTTAATGTACCTGTCATTTGTGTATATATGTAGAGCCCATGCTTTCCAAATTTAAAGAGCTGTTCCGGTTTAGAGCCCATAAAAGTAGGTGATGTTTAGGAATTAATTAAAGGAAAACTACTACATATAATTTAATGGAACTTTTTGCATTGTGCTAAGGATATCTTAAACTACAGAAATAATTTTTTTGTTTTATAATTAATCATTGCAGACGGCATTGGGGTGTCTAGACGTCAACAAATTCATCCAAAACGGTGGAACCTGTAACACCTAAATAATTCGTCTGAAATAAAAAACAATGCCAGATTATTAAAAGGAATGAAACTCGCTCGTGGACTGACTAATAAAAATGACAAAAACATAATATTTTTTAGAAAATAACAATACTTGAAGTTTGAAATCACTTTTTCCCTATATTTGTCACCCTCTCAACAGCTTTGAAAATTATAAATTTTCAATTTTTTGTATTTTTATCTGGTATTCCCCCTAGCCAGAAGTATATTCTTCAAAATAAAAAAAGTTTCAGTTGAATCGGATAATAACTTTTCGAGATACAGATTCCACCGATTTTAAGAACACTGTTTCGAGAAAAACGCGTTTAAACTTTAACGTGAGCGAGGAGTGGCCGGGTGGTACCCATGCATTAGCCGCTACTCAAATGCTTATAACTTCGGGAATTTAAAATATTATTTTAAACGCGTATTCTTAAAATGTTGAACATTCGAAAAATGAAATAAAAAAAAAACGTTGTTAGTCCGAAACCTCCCCTTAAGTAACCAAGCGTCGACAATCAAGCTCGCTCACACTTGTTGTCAGAGGCACTGATGAGCCAAACATAATTATTGATACATACTATTAGTATAATGAGTCAATATACGTATGTATGTATCAATAACTACGCCATACATTTCTGACAATAAACACATCGGGAGATTCACAAATCTCGAGCATTATTAAAATATTCAAATTCATTGTTCTCTTGTTACCTACATTTTATTCGTTTAATACAAATTTGCATGTGGCATTATTTCCTAACCAATTAATGTAATGCTCCGATACCCATGATCCTTTGGCATTTTTGACGAATTTATATGATACACTTGATGTTAGAAATTAAATCTTAATATATAAAGCAGAAAGTTTATATGTTTGTGTATTTGTCTGTAGCCTAAAATCTTTCGAACGATAAACTCTTGGATCACGAAATGTGCCTCAGCTAAAGCTGGTAACCAATATAACAAAAACTGTTGGAATATTAGCACCTGATGGAAACGGAGACATGGCAAAGCATATAATAGTATAAATTGCCTGCTGGTTTGTTGATGTCTTCATGATTAGAAAGTAATTGTATTACACAGATAACACCTGCAGTGTCAATAAACTCAAACTGATAATAATGACAACCTATTTTGATAGCTCCTTAATACCACACCACGAATCTTAGGAATTAATACGTCTGAGAATGAATTAAAGAGTCCTTGTAGAAAACACAATAAGTGCCAAAATTAAAAAAAAATCGAAAAATGTTCTACGTGCCAATGGTAACACTATAGTATAGAATTTGGTTTTCGGTACTTACAGTGTTTTCTACAAGGACTCTTCAACTGTATGTCGTTGAATTAATCTCATCACTTTTGAATAGATGGCTTTAATAAGCCACACAAAATCGAAGGTCTTCACGTATTTTACGTCGTGAAAACGTAAAAAGTCTTCAGACCATCAGTTTATCTTACAATTTCATTAGTGCGTTAATGCACAAATTATAGAGTTGTAAAACGTCTAATTTGAAGGAATATATTTTCCATAGGACACAAAGGAGCATGTCATTATTTCAATAAAATTCTCAATCTCGAGGAAGTTCCATGAAACAAATCTCAGTTCTGCGGCGACAACGAATTGTTCCGTGGTTGTGAAGAGGTGACCAGTCCTCTGACCCTCCCCCCCTTCGCCCCTTGATGCTCAGGTTGTACAGCTTTCAGCAGAGTCGGCAACAGGAGTTCCCGAAGTCGCGACGAAGGCACGAAGCCAGCTAGTGGCCCCCACAGGGGCTGTGCACTGACTTTCGCCCCTATCTACCCTAAACCACGCTCTAGAAGCTTCTCTTCGTCCTGGAACAAGTAGATCGCTGGTGGCTTGGACCCGTCTTCCGAAGGCAGCCACCCCTTCCATCACTTTGCGTCTTGCCCTGCGTTTAATTTTTTCGCATCATTCGCACTCTCTAATACAACGGCATTCCTGAAAAAAAGGCTTCCCCATTCTAAGACAACGTTACGATTGGATTTCAACAAGATTTCACGTGATGCGAGATTATATTCCTCAGAGATTTATTTCTATTTCAATGTTATGCCGAACAATGGTGTTGGATGTAGGCACACGTGCAATAAATAATGTGGAAGTCTATGTACGGATAAACAAAAAGTATATGCGTGTATATAAGTGTTGACGAAGATGATCTCGGAGGAGCTCCTTAATAATTAAACAACTGTAGTGGCCAGCTGAAAATTTGGATACTTTGCCTGCCATTTTGGTGGCATAAATTTTGGTGCATAAATTTTAAGTAAATAAAATTTACTATTTCAATGAAAAAATCCCGGCCCTCTAAAGGTTAATAACGCTTTTTTAGACATGGACAGGAATGACGTGTTAAAATTTTAGGAAGATCGGTTCAATCGGCTCTCTCTTTACATAATAGTATAGATACGTATGTCAGTTAATAACAACATACATTTGTTTATACAGTGTCTAAAAGAAGTATGCTACTAATGGGACCTGATCGATTTGCTTCTTAATCGAAGCTATTTTATAACTCTGTACGTTTACGTAGAGGCTTCATTCGACCAGCCCTATTCGTTTATAATGATAAATCCAATGTCAAGAAATCCAGACCATTCGGAAAGGTAAGTTGACTTACCAATGCGAGATTTGCATTTTGAACGAGGTAAATTCGCCTCGAGTAGAACGAAACAAAGATACCGCTGGGAATGCGGACGAAGTGTGGGAATAGCTGACTGGAGCTCGTAAAACGTCGCTGGGTACTTTAATTGGCAAAATATGCTAAAAGTCAAGATCATGATGAGATTTATTTGTTCGCCCTTCCCCCGATCATGCCAACGTGCTTGGAAATTTATCAAAACCCAAGAGAGCACTGCTGGGAACACACAACGTGATTGCAGAGCTTCGGGATACGTATACATACAAGATACGTCGATATGCGTGTAAGCACGATTTAAAAAATAAATTATTCGGAGATATAGTATCTCGTATGAATATTGATATATATTAATAAATCCAGGATAAATACGCTTGATAACCAATACTAATTTCGCCTTAAGGGGTTACATACCTTTAACAAGTCGGAAAAAGGGTTATTTTTATGATTTTTTTCATATAAAAAACTGTTATATTTAAAATTCAAGATACACTCCTTTTTGTGTATAAATTCAGCTGTATTCTCTTTAAAAATAAATTTAATATCTTAAAAAATGATGCCATAGCAGCCTCTTCGCTCAAGCCCTCTCCATATTTGCGATACCAAAAATATCTCAGAGCTTACAGGACCGATTTGAATAAAATTTTGCACGAATATTCTTAAGACTATAGTCTAGTACTTGACGAAGCCGATTTTTCGATTCGTGCCTTGTTTTTTTCATTAACAAAAGAAGATGAAAACTGAGGTCGAAAATCACATGCTTGACTTTGAGTAGCTGCCATTTTTAAAAAAATAGATTCTTTCAAAATCGACTCCGATAAGTACGACATCATAGTCTTAAGAATATTCGTGCAAAATTTTATTCAAATCGGTCGACTAATCTCCGAGATATATTTGTTACCGTAAATGCTGTAATAATGAGAAGGCCTTGGGAGAAGGGTCTGCTATAGCAACACCTCTTAAAATATCAAATTCCTTTTAAAAAAAAAATACAGCTTAATTTATACACAAAAAGGAGTAGGTCTTAAATTTTAAACATAAAGTTTCCTTATATAAAAAAAAATCATAAAAATAATCCTATTTTCCGACCTGTCGAAGGTATGCAACCCCTTACTAATAATAAAAATAAAACCACGACTTTCGTATTAATCAGATACTAATCCACATTCCTGAAAAGCAGCTTCAATAAATGTTACTATGACTCGTTAATATTCACCATCGTCGTTATTCTTCAAATAAGGGACCAGGCGGGCCGAGAAGTGGCTCGAAGGAATACCAACAGAGAGCCCGTTGTGAGGCAAAGCATTCCTATTCTTCTGCAGAACCAAAGAGATTAAAAGCCCCCATTCTGTAAAATCTTCGCCTCTTCCCGGTGCAGGAGGACCACGGCGAGGAAGTAGGAGGGTAACGGAGGCTGGCATCCAACCACTAATTCGTTCCGGTCGTAAACGCTTTGGTAGCCCGTTTAGAAGCGTGGAAACCGCGTCAGAAACCACGAACATACGTTTTGTGAAGCTGCTTGCACAGTCGTAAAGGTATTAGGAAGCATGATGTTCCATCATTGTCTGCACAAGGCGACATTACTTGGCTGTTTAGGCGGCCAGGCCGGTGTACCGTTACCAGATTTATGATGGCTCTTCTGATCCTCGCGAGACTCCTTCGAAAGGACCTCGCCTTTAGCTAGGACGTCCTGGCAGCCCACTCACAGTCCTCCGGAAATTTGTCCGCTCGTAGGGAAACGCGGGATGGGCGGGCACCGAGGGTGCGGGCGGGCTGCTCCCAGGACGTTCAACGGAGGATAATCCTCGGAATAGAGGATCATCCAATTACGGTGCAGGTGACCCGAGCGTCATTTGTATTCATTTCGCTTTCGTCTTACCTCCTTGTTGGCAATAGGTGAATCTTGTCGCGCAAACAGCTGTCCTTCTCCTTCTTCCACAGCTCTCCCATGCTATTTGCCCTTTGCCAACATCGAAGCGAGAGATTATCCGAACGAGTGTTAAACAAAGACTTAGCCGGACTTTCGAGCGGGGCTTTCCCGGGGATTACACGATCCGCGCCGGTTTAAAGCAATTAATTTAAGCCCAGTTGCTGTGACCACACAAACTCTAATCCCATCTATGAGTGAAGGGTTAGGTAGTGACGGCCATAAATCTGTCGTTTCACATCGTCTCCTATAAACTGGAATTTAAGTGCTGCATATTTCATGACAACGAAGTCAACGTTTATGAAGAATGCCACCCCTTCACGCCTCTACACACATTTATTAATTCTATGGTAAATACGAGAAAGTTATGTGGAACATGAATATCGGAGACTTTCTCGACGGTACTATCGTCAAATATTAATAGAGACACGTATTGCAAATGCTTCCATTTGTTACCATTTCAAATTAACTGCAATGCTTCGCTGCGAGTTATAGAAAATTCATCGAGGGTAATGGAGATTGTATTGGAAGCAGATGATGTTCAGCAATTTTCATTCCATTACCCCCGATTTTCGTTTTCATGCTGTGCGCCCCATTAATATTTCGATGACCGGTACGTTTGACACAATTAATAAGTGGTATGAACGAAGAAAGTGCAGGTTTCGCTGGCAAATCGTACGTAAGGGTGCCATTTAACTTTTGGAAAATATGAAACGTTCTAACGAGGAGCGACACTGGCAGACTGACTATCTTACTGAATTACTTGACAAGATGACAATGGCGCGCGCCATCGATCACTGGCGTAATAGGAAATGCACATATGACGGGGTCTTCATGGCTCGTTGCCCGTCGAAGTAAAGCCTGGGCCTGGAGGCACGTTTATAATGGAGAGAGCATTGCACTTGTCCGATCTGCTGCGGTCTAAAATCTGACGCTCCCTCCGGGTAACGACGGCCCCCTCGACGTGATGGCCTCGTTTCCCCTCGAAGTGGATGCTGTATCTCTACATTTAGCGAATTTGAACGATAGCTGTGTTCTAAAAAGACGGAGAGGGCTGGGTTACGAAGAGGGGGTGAGCTCAGTGATACCGATGACCACATCTGTTTGCAATTGAAACAAGTGGCTCGATACTCATGGTTTTGTCGGTTTATTGGTTAATGTTCCCCGACACATGAAATCTACTTCGATGGCCCTTGAAACTTAATTGATCTGTAGTAAATTTGATTGGCGAGCTGGACAGAAAATATTCTTATTTTTATAATCGCTCGAGAAAATATGTAAGTTTAGCCTCATTTGTTGGGGTATACGTGAATCTTTAAATTTATTCAGAATAATTATGTTTTTAGTAAGTGCATTCACTGAATTAATTGAGCACTGGAGATAAATACTATTTTTGGGCTTGGTGTATGAACTATGTTAATGAAATGATGTGACATAATTTTATTATGATACAGTCAGGGAAATATTTATTGCATCACTCTCAAAACGTAGTATGCATAATTATCATAGCGATATGATTGAGAAAATGATTTGTATCCACTTTTTATTGGCCAAGTTGGCGAGCTACACATTTTCGCAATAATGTTTTCTTACCTAGAACTAATAATAAGAGAGGTATAAGTGATAGCATGTTTAACCGAGTGATGCGATCAATATTTCCAGCTACGCAAGGGGTTAATATTTACCTATATCCTTAATTAAAGTTCTTATTTTGTTGCACCTCACTTTACCCCGGATAGGAGTTCACTTTACACCATGCCTTGCGTCATTTCTTTCAAGTTGATTTTTAATATACTCTAAGTTTATTTTAAGTATTGCTATTCGCCATTTATCAATAGTGATGTTTTAATTATATTATAAATCTATTTCCAAACATTTTTATTGAAAGGGAAAAATTTTATTCGACTTCAAACTTTTTCCGCCCCACTTTTCCCCGGTCTCCCCTAATACTTCCATTACTACAATCAAAATAACAGCGTTGACCTGTAAGACTATGTCACATACCTGATTTAATTCTTTCTTCTAAAACTCAACTGTTTTTTTTTGTTAACAATTCACACAAGTACTTATAAGTTTCAAACATATTATCCGATGTTACTATCAGTTAATATCATGTAACAGTAAAAAAAACCTAGTGTCTCGAAAATGAATAGAAAATGTACCAAGTTGTATTATTTTTACTAATAAAGAATCTGAGAAAAGTATGCCTAAGTGCCTACCTGATCAAGCAGTTATTACTCAACATTTTATTTTAAATCCCAAGCACAAATTGAAACTAACAATGAACGTCCCAGTAAGCCTTTCCACATTTTCATCGTTAGAGGGGAATATTGAAGAAATGGGGAAGGAAAAGTCATTGTTACAGTTCGCGAGAACAAAGGGTAGAGAGCGGGTAATATCCTGAGGACATTCGCTTTATGGATAAGTGTCGACAGTCGTTTCCATACTGGTAAGCAGAGATGATGTTTCAATAAGAGGCGGCAGTTAAGCGTCTCTAACGTGCATTTTGGTGGCCAGGCATTGTCATTCCCATATCTGAACGACGGTTATTTGCACCGGTATCGCGGGTACCTTATGTAGCGCTTCCACCTTTATGCACACGTGAAATCATCCCCATGCAGTATTACTTTTGATTACGTCTCGCCCAATAGTCTTCACACAATACGCGAACCCCAAATGTAGGTATCTGCAATTCCTTAAAAGTATTTATGCTAGATGTAGTAGAAATTCAGCTGAAACGTTGCATCTTGCAGAATTATATGTGTTTGTAACAGTAATACACAAGAGACACTGTAAATTTATAATTAACAAAGAGAACAAGATTATTTTGAAAATATTTTCCAATTATCATTTTACAATTAGTTTGAAAGTGATATAAATAAATCCAAACACAGAGACAAGCATAATGCGTGCATAAAAAAATATATTTACACCGATAAATTTGACGATACCTACCGCTGTTGAGGTTTTAGAGCTTGACAGGTGTGCGAACGTCAACTGGTGTTGTTATCGTCGACCATCTTACGTAAATGATGAAGAGCTTTACGGCGTGCGATCGGTGGAGGACGTCGATGTGGGACGGATGCCATGGTGCACATGCAGCGAAATGGAGTATTGAGCTTTTGTCTGGCATTAGGGGTGGGTATAGAGGCCGAGACGCCTCGTTGGCCACCAAAGGACGATGCCTTTCTCTCAATCTGTCATAGCGGTCGCGAAAGCGTGGTTCTCCATGCCACTCGCCCTCCTCTCCTTCGTCTCTGTTTATAGACACCAACGAAGCTCCGGGCCCGTAATCCAAACAGAGGGTGCTGTATTCACTCACCGTAACCATCCACCATGTGTTCATTTACCAACAGATAACGACTGGTTTGTAGACAAATATCTGCGGACGCAAACTGCAAATCTTACCGAACCTGTCTGACCTTGAATAAGAACGCGATATGCACTAAACTCTTCCGAGTTCTTCCATTAAGTACTAGAAACATCTAAGCCATAATTCACTTTTACTTAAATAATACTGTTCTCCTGATAATTAGAACTCAGCAGTCGAGCGTTTCATACATGCATCTCATACTACACACGGTAGCTGTTCTTCAATAACTGATTTTATATTACAGGCAATAATGAATCTTTGTTAATTGTGAAACTGCAACTTTGCTACAACATATGATATCGACCTTCATTCTCGTAATATTGTGAAACTCCAGTCAGTGGTTCCAAAGTAAATTATCGTCGTTACAATGTTATAATATACTGCTGAATATACATATTTGAAGCTGTGTGTTTTAAAAGAGTATATATTAACAAAAGACTAACTTTTCGAAGGTGGTAAGAAACCTTAAAATGTTTCTTCTCCGACTCTCGCATTTGTAGTGCACGTAATACAAGAAATATTTATGTATTTATCTCACTGTATTTATAAACAATATTATGTACCTATCTGTGTATGTATGTTTCTGTATTTCCCTTAAAATACCTATACCTACTTCCTTTGTGAGATATTTGAACTATATCGATGGGAAAATAATCCTTTATAAAATCTTCAATTATACGGTTTACTTGGATCAACGATCTCTCCTTTGTTTCGCGTTCTTTGTGCCCATAAATATCCCTCTATGAGATCGCTGAATGAAAATTTCACAAAACTAAATCCGCAATCGAACCACCCCATAAAAAACAGTTAACAGGAATAATAATGTAAAGTGAGCAAAAAATAATCCTACGCACTGATTACTCATTGCGGCGATTTTGTGCAATAGGGTAGTATTAATCGTTGCCGACTTTCCCGCTGCGGAAATCCAGTTAATCCCGGTAATTGAATGGCATGCCTTACGCGTACTCGTGGGGATGGAAACTCGTCGTATCTCGACAGAAAGCCCTCGCACAGCATCTCAGGTTACCGCAGGGCTGCCCGGACCTGGAGAGGGTGATTCACGTATCGATGCCTGCATATTCGCGGAACGTGCGCCAGTGCATTTGTGACGTCATTTTGGCGGGACATAAATTCTGAGGTAGCCGAGGCAGAAACCTTAAGCGCGCTACCGCGAAGTACCATGTGTTTCGATAAAGAGCATCTGCACACGACTGCGCAAGAAAAGAATTCCTCCTCTCCCGTTTCCATCGCGCGTCACCCCTTTCAGGCACCCTTTCCTCTGCCCCTCGAGCCCCCGCTCGACCTCGACCACAGCGCTAATTCACGGTCGGTGACATCTCGTTGCCTTCGTAACAAGTACTATTGTCCTGGACAACTCGATCGGGCGCCATTGTGCCACCCTTGAGGGCAATGCTGCGCCTCCGAAATGGTACCTGGCGGGAGAAATGTTCAGTGAGCAATTTTTAAAATTGATGGCGGCGCGCTGCGTAATTGTTTGTTTGGAAACACCGGCTCCATGCTCTCTCTCTCTCTCTCTCCCTCTCTCTCTCTGTCTGACTTGAGATCGAACAACGAGTATTCGCAGATGTCATTGATCATTGGCGATCCTTTGTGAGGCTCCTCAGAAGTTGGCGCGCTTTTGTCAGCTAAGTTCGTTTTAATGAACTGCAGCTTTCTCAGTGGGATGGGTCACAGAAATTCTACACACTCGTGTATTTGGCTAATAAAAATTAAACGGTGCCTTATTTTGCGTCTAAACAAAACTCTTTTAATTAAAAATGTAAATACACTGCTCCACGAAATTTAGATTTTGCAACGCAAGAGATAGTAATTTTATAAACATTTGATTATTCATCAGTCTCATAATGTACACAAAATATGTAAAAGTCTTTTATGTAAAAACTCATAGAACCCTCTATGGCGAACATAATTGTATCGACCGTATATGTAGCACTGCTAATTCTTATCACGACCAACTTGATTTTTACTCTGACTCAATTTCTACGTCTGTTGCGCTGAATTTTTCATGCTTTATATTCGTGCATTTCTTTTTCCCTTTTTCTTCCTTTTTCTTTTCCTCTTTGTCTTTATTTTCTAATAGGCGTCCGTTTCTCTACCTCAATTTTGTAATAAATTGTACCAAAGGCTTGTCTAACCCGTCTGTTGTAATTAAAATTAAAAAGAATTAAAACGTAAATAGCGAGTAATGCAATATTTGAATTTTAGTTAAAAGCTCCTCAATAACGGATTCAACTTAATTTTAAGCACAATCAATTCTCAACCGAGCAACATTACAATCGCACGCGTACAGTAATATTTCTCTGACGAACCTGCCACTGGATTTAAGCTGTTTGAATTCGGAAACGAAAAGATCGGTATCGCCGGGTTTTTAACTGAAAACGGATATTCCGCAATGTACATACACATTCGCGAGCAAGGTGCGAACAAATTGAGCGTTTCGCAACAAACAGGCATAATTGGTCGCGCATCGTTTGAACGGACACAAGCACACACCATCGACGGCACTCAGCATCGATTCTGCCACCGTCCCCGTGTATTCGTAACTTGTTACGAAACGCCGGCACGTTTGTGTTCCCGCACACTTTCTCGCTTTCTTTCTCTCCCTACCGTCATTTCTCTCGTGGCTGTGCCACGCTCTCCTCTTCCTGCACCACCTCTCGCTATCCTATATGCAGAGCAAATGTATCATATCACACGGGCCCCCAGGGTTGCATTACAAGCCCGATCATAGTATGTTTCCGAGCGTATTAATACGCCCGTAAAAATGCAACCTCTATTTCGCGACTCGGCCGAACTAAACCGCCCGCTAATTCCATTTGCCGCCGGCCCTGGGCACAACGTTCCTGCGCCACCCCCGTTCTACCGCTGCCTGCACGCTGCGGCTTCTTTCGCAATAATTTATTCGCGTCAGTCAGCTTCTAAATAATGAACATCGACGGGAACGTTTAAATTCACGGGAATAAAAAAGAGCGGTGCTTGAATAAAAAATACCAGTCGTGTTTCTGTACACGAAACGTTTAAAATAAAGCATTTCATCAAGTAATTGATATAGATACATATTTCAAATACAATCAACGGATTATCAGTTTTTAATACGTTCGCTTCGATACCGGACACGCGTGTCGCGCATTGTACCCTCGTTCCAGGCGTTGCATATTTCACTGAAATTTCATTGCATGCTAAAAACGTATCTTCGTCTCTTTTGCATTATTTTTTTTATCAAAATAGGTACATATTATTTTTATTATTATTCCGCGGGTGTGGAACTACACGTTAGGTCACCTACTCTGTGTAGAATAATAATTGTGTGAAATTTTGGAAATTTGTCGAGGAGTTCTGACACACTTTACTCTAGTTGGTGTTTTAATTAAAAGCAGTGAACGGTATTTAATCTGTACCAAGTATCATCATTTTGCGCAAATGTAGCAGATGTCCTAATGCTTACTTATGAACGGCAATATATCCTTTAGTATACAATGGATAAATAGTATGAAGATTAGAATGCAACAATATTGTCGCAATAGTGAAATAATGAAGTTTATTGTATCACTCTGTAGACTAGCAAATTTTGATTAACGATTAAACAACCGTGATCTGCAGTAGCGGGTTTAAAGAAGGACGCCCAGCTGGCAACCGTTCTGGGACACCCTTTATACATAACAGAATTACAAGTAAATTTACACTCGAGTGGTATGAAAGTTATGGGAAACAAAAAGAATATAGTGTTTGGCTAAAATCATAATTTTTTTTGGGGAGACGGGCTTTGCCGCGACTGCTCATCGGCCGCCCGTTCACTCCGCCACTAGTGTTCTGTTTGACAAGGGGGTTGTTTTCCAGTCTCTGGGAAATGCAGACATTTATAATAAACTCTGCGATTTGTTATAAATATTGAGTTGCTTTTACCGCTACCACGCCATAGCAAATAAGTTTGCGTCTTGATCGTGAAGATAAATATCATGCTCACCAGCGAGCGACGAACATTTGCATGGCGCGATGGTCGATCCTGCATAACTCCTATATTTACGCTAAAAAATTAATATAAAAAAATCTACAACTTCACGAAAGATGCATAAAAGTCTGGTCCAAATTTCAGATGAATCGAACCGCTAGTTTCTTAAATAAAAAATCCCAAATTTTACTATGTTTTTAGCCCAAAAAGTAGGATTCCCCCTTAAAGGTAACGCATAACCCCGGATCTTTCAAAGTCAACGAATTCAGCCGAGAAGGAAGAAGAAATCACGGACAAGAATGAATCCTTCGTAGTGTCATATGCAGCAATCAGATAGAAGGCGCGTTTACGCTTACAAGCTGGCATCATTTCCGTACCGCGCAACACCGCGTTGGAAAACGATTAACTTCCGCTTTTATTTCCACGGGTGGCAGTTGGTCGTTCCCGTGGCCACAGACGTATACACGGGGACCAACGAGTGATAATAAAACCTGAACAATCAAGCGGCACGTGTAAGACGGTGGCAACTGGGGAACGAACGCTGGAATACAGGAGGCAGCACAGGATGCCTAGATGTCCGACACAGACCGTAGGATCTCGTTGGATGGGCGTACCGGGTGAAAACGATAAAAAGCAACCTTTACGGCGTGACGGAATTACCACTATCCACCAACGAACCACCGCGCCACCATCGCTCGCCTTCGCCCCTGCCCTCGATTTCAGCCTCACTTCGCCGCGTATAATTGTACCTCGGACGAGATTGTGTCGTTACTGCTTTGTTAGCACGTGCGTAATGAGCTGTTGGATGTTCTCGCACCTTTCCTGATACAGCTTAGGTTTCTAGCGGTGCTTGCCGCGAAATCTTCAACTCGTCTCATCGTTGTCTGATTTTAATCGCTGCCCCTTATCTTGTTACGGATACTGAAAATACGTATTCCATGCGAATGGCCTTTTAAACACGGATGACGTTATACGAATGTGAACTATGCCCTCTATTATGTAGGGCACTGTGCAAACTTGTATAAAGCCTGCTTTTAACTGTAATTACAGTAATTACCATATGTCAATTTGTTGAGAAAATAATGGAGCTCTAAATACCTGTAAGGGCCATTCCACGCCAACTCGATCACTTTAGTACCTTTTGCACTACCAGTTTTGTGTTTAAATATTTTCATTATCTTTATGTTGCAAAAGTGACTTTGGGAGCAAAACAATAATTCCGCGAGGGAGGCCTATTCTTCTCGATTAAAAGAAACACGACACAAAATCTGTACGTTTAATAATTTCGGAGATAAAAATTCATTGGCGAAGGAAGATCCTTGGGGATCGGTAAAAACTGTAAACACTGAGGGCTTGTATTTTTTACAGAATTTCGAAATTAGAAAAATGATGACTTAAACCCCCCCTAATTTCACATGCACTACAATATATTTCAATATCATCAAAATGCCTACAATCGTAAAATACGAAACTTTTCTGAGAATAGTTGTACTCATAAAGAGAAATAATGAAAATAAACATCTTACGAATATATAGTACCTAGGTATACTTATGAAATGTCGTAGTTCCTAATACGACTTAAAGAATAAGTTTAACAGATTACGCTGATTTGAAGAATCAGTTGATTAGCCACGACGTAGTAAGGTGTGTCAATTTTTCCAATGTTTAATTTTTAAAACCGACTAGTGGAAAAACGGTACAATTTCAAGTTTAAAATTAACCACTACCTTTAAATTTTGTGTAATGCATTATTTACCTAGTTGGGATTTCATTTGAAATTATAGAGAAATTCAAATCAATTCCTAAAGATAATTTCAGATTCGGGATTAAAAACAGCATTACTCTGTCACTAGCAATTTTAAAAGTTTTCAAAAATTTTAAATTTACCCATAAATTTGACACACCCTAACGGCGTAGTCGAAGAAGAGAAATACCTTGCACGATATTCTCGGCACGGCGTTTTCAGCGGCGCGACTAACGTAATAGTGAATTTGCAGAGGAAACAAGGAAATAGGGTGTCCGAATTAAGCGAGGCATGGAACAAACAGTGGATATTGCACGCAATGTGTCGCGGACCGGGTCCAGAATCAGTCCTGTGCAAACACGTTAATGTGCGAAATACACACATCCCACGGTGGCTAATATTGCGGGGACGTCGTCAGACAAGACCCTGACGCATTGTCCTTCCGTAGGAAACGTTATATTGATTGCCAATGGGGGGGAGGGGATGAACCAAGATATTGCAACGCTGTCTGCTCGTGCAATTTGTATTATAAACAACGTTAAACATTTAACGAAGATAAATTGATCAATTGATAAATTCATTTTCACTCCTTTATCGTCTAAATCTTAAACTATCTAGCCAAATACCCACCACCTTTTGAAATAATATTTCAAATAGGTTCATGATTTTTAACATCATAACCGTGTGTTTGTAACAACTGAATCGATTGGAATTCAGATTAAATTTAATAACACCAGGTAGGTATATCGGTGTTTTGTATACAAAAATCGATCGAATCGCACCAACGACGACGTGTTCCCGCGATATTTGTTTACCAACGTCAATGAGCAAAAGCACCCGTTAGGCTAAGAAAGGTAAGGATATTGAAACAATCATTGGAAACATGACCAGCTACTGCACGAATTGCGCGACTCTCCACGGCTGGGTGATCGCGTTCGTTGTTTCGTTTCCGGGGGGTAGCGGGGGTGGAGAGGCGCGCAGAGGGATCCGGGGTGCGTTTACGCAATTACTCGATATTACTGCTCTGGGCATCGGTAACTCTACTAGCTCTCTACCAATAAATGCATAATCTCGTAATACCATTGATTTTCAATTCGTTATTTACCCGCCCTCGGCGGGGTTCTCAAATGGAAGAAGTGATTTTGCGCAGTTTAATCGGCTCGTCGATATGCACCACGGCTAACTGACCGTAAAGTTGCGACCGATAGTTCCAGGCAAGCATTTCCAAAAATGCCGCCGCGAGGTGAATTCGTCCCGCTCTGCCGTTAAAAGGTCAATGACCCCGCGTGCGTACCACCAGCCCCGATCTGTATAAGGCGCATCTGAAGCGAATTGGGGTGAAAATAAAAAAGAACCGTTGAGAAGGTGCGAAACCGCCGGATGAGAATCGCGGAACGTTTACCACGGCTAACTGTTTGGTAATTACAACGGAACACATTAATATCACCCTCTCTATATGAACTCTCGGTTAGGTGACCCTTCGTGATTCATCGGCCCGTGAGCCGATGCAGCGCACCGTTTCAAATAGGTAATGCATGCGATATTAACATTGGCAATTTTTCGTATTAATTAACCGGGAATATGCGGCGGCTCCCAATTAAAGCCGATAAAATGTGTATGTCGACTGACATTGCGATCCGGAAGAATCTTTCCGCGCGCCCCATTTGATAAATAAAATATTGCTCGCGCGCGACACGCACTACTACTTATCGTCAGTGTTTTTCCCGACGGTGCTATAAACGCGCGTCTAGACTAATGATGATAATGAATCGATTTGTTTGAATTTTCCACGGTGCAATCATCGTCGCGTTACGATCCACGATTCTGGCCCTGTTGCGTCTTTGCGTCACTGTAAATTTATGAACGATTCGAAAGAATAGTGTTAGCTAGATAAATTTTCCAATGTGTAATGATGCAAATGAATTTTGTTTCGAATATCCGGGTGAAATTTTTTATATAAATTCTTCTCATTTGAATATGTGGAATGTATCTTAACGACGTCTTAAAATTTTGGTATATTTTCAATGTTGGAACTGTTGATAAGATGCATTAAATATTTACAAATAGAATACGAAAGTACTTACCCCTATGACGTATTCAAATTGCGAGTACATTTATTGTGCAACGTAGAAAGTCGATTATATGATTATATGATCATTTTTAGGAGAAAAATGAACCTGCAGACATGAATATTTTACCAATTTTTTTTTACAGTTGTGTTTGGTTAATCAAAAGACAACTATCAAGCACCCAGGCCAACTGAATATTCAAATTTAAATTTTTGCCTATATAGTATCGCTCCACCCTAGTGTCTATATGCTTAGTGCGTCTGATTACCGCGATTACTCATCAAAGTAGTTAGAATACACATGGGCTCTGACTAATGCCCATAAACACCTTAATATCTCGCTAAAGCACGATTAGTAACAGTCAGTTCTAACTTCATTTCATCGGAAACGAAAAACAGTTTATTTTACTTTTTCTTATTTATTTCTTCACCGAATCGCGCCAATCTCCATTCTAAGTTCGAAACGATTCCTAGGTGGCTGGTACGCTACGTCCACTAAATCTAAATTGTACTTTGACCACGTCAGTAGCTGACTGAGCTATTAGTTACGGAGCCTTCAAAACTGAACGATAGAAATACGATGATATCCGATCCCATCTTATACCCAAGTATGCGCGCGTTTTTTTCTTAACTACCCAATGAAATTATGCAAAGACCTTCACTGTTCTATGTGACGAAACACGCCACGAACAGATGACAATTCCCAATACTTTTCTGCAGTTCTGATCGGACGATACCAATACCAAATCGATATCAGAACAAGAGTTGAACGCCTTTGTTGCCTGACGTCATCGTCCGTCCGTAAGTTTATGCAAAGGGGTGGCAGGACACACCGGGTCGGCGGGCAGTGAATACCTACATAGGAGAACAAGATGGCGTCTTCCCATGAGGATTCTCGAACGAGGCCGCAATCCAGCGGATACACGTCCCGTCGACAGCGTTGGAAACCTCCCCCTTACCCTCTCTAGCTCTACCTCTCTCTTCGCCCTTTCCCTACCCCTATTTCTCTCCTGCTCACCTCTTCGCCCTTCCACGCTTCCCGTCCGTTTACTTCGCCTTCCTCTTCTCCTTTTTTTTTTTAACTTCGTGCGTGGCTTAGCTGCGTTTGGCAGCGGCTGTCTCGAGCTCCCCGCCGACCGTATATACAAACGCACGTACGTGAAAACTTAATGAGCCGGGCGCGTGCACGCGATCACTGTCTGCGAATTAACGGCTGGGCATCCGCATCGAAGGGTATTGGCTGCCAATCCGTTTAAGTCATTAGCGAGAAATTCAAACTTCCGTTCCTGAGCGGGGCATGGAACGAACACGCGGCCGGGCTACTTATAAAAGTTCAACCAGTTCTGCATTAATGTTTGCGCGTCAATTTTCAGTTACATAATTATTTTGTTAAGACTGTATATATTGGAAATTGGTTATTAAATAAATGAGCCTTTTAGTTTTATTTAGTGGCTAGGAAAGAATGTCTTTCTGTGACGGTATACCGAACAGAAGTGAGCTCTTCTCTAACAACGGACTGTGTTATCACCGTTGCCAGATATTGAAACAAAAAGACGCTCTACAGACGTATCATTATCTTTTACTATATTCAGGTTTCCCTGAATGTTGAATCAGTTTTGCCTTTTAATAATTATAGCAATCCAACAGTATACTTCCCAGTCGAAGTTCCACAGAAATTGGTTAGCTAAGGGTCTCAGTTGTGCGACTGATGTGCAGCTGAGGATGAAGAATAAAAAGGACGACTGGTGTTTTAGAAAATGGTCCCACAGAATTAGTTACACTTTCGATAATTTTTGGTGCACGCAGGGAAGCCAGAGTCCTGTGGCCGTATGGCCCTCGTGGGTATCCTATCTTCGACTGGCGCATTCTCCACCCTCGAATCACCGTATCGCCTCTCTCCGGAACGATTCCTCGACCTGGATGCATCGTTACACTTTGGTTAACTGGCCGAATTCCCCGCGTTCATCCCCAAAACGATCGGCTAACGACTCGGGGCACGAGCGTTGCCGCCCCTCAACGAACCTCCGGTGAAATCGCCAACGTACGGGGTCAGTAGTAATTCGTAGTACTTAGTGGCGATGTCGATTGCCATCCCGGAGAACCTGTAACGGTCCGTACACATTGTCCTTTCGTAAACGAGGATTGCAGTGGGCAAGGTGGATATGTACTTGGTCGGGGTGCTCGATGACGTTTGAGTTTCAAGTGGCAGCATCTATTGTTTAACGCAGCGTGGTGCGTTTTTACTCGATTTGTGTATGCAACTTATGATGACAATTGGGCCAAACTATGCAGAAAGCTACCAATCTTCAATGATCTGAAATTCAGTAAATTTAGTTGGAAGAGTTTAACTGTTAAAGGAAAGTATCTTTATTTCTACTGGGTATATTTTATTTCTTATTATTATTTTATTTAATAGTGAGTAGTATGATTAATATTATTTTAAACTCTCTGTAGTTTTTGTGTTGCAAGCCTAAAATGGAACTATGCCTTGGTAGTTTTGATAATTGTATAATGTAAGAGTTGGTCTATGAGTTGGTGATTTTTTGCAAATTAAGGATCACAAAATTATGGGATCGCTGTTGTGTTTAACTAATTTTTTGGCACAGTGAGGGTAGGTTTCTGCATAATTGGTTCAATTTGTAGTATGTCGAAACGATAACATTACGTGATAAAATGAATATACAAGGAAACGTACTATGTGGATTGGTATTACATCAGAATTATTAATCGTAGAGCCATGAAATACTTTTATTATGTCACATTCTTAAACAGTAGTTAAGGTACGCATAGATCAATATTTCTATTGAATTCGTCGACACCATTTAAATATTTTATACTTCCTCCACATGGTTTTGGCAACATGCTTAACTGGAATTATAAAGTACACGTTTATGTATCTACTGAGATATTCTTTGTTTCATACCATGTAACAGAGTGTAATTTATATTCTACAAAAGAATTGTTGTGTTTAAAAAAAAAAAGTATTTTAGTGCATCAGTAATATCGATTCACTTTTTAGAACATCTTCTCGTTTCCTTGAACTAATCTGCATGGACGAAATACAATTTTGCAAGCACAGGAAACATTGCAAAATATCGTTGGATAAAAAATGATTAATAAATGAGATTTGGCGGAGAAGGGGAAGTGAAACAAATCTCTCGCATTATGGGTATTGAAAGAAAATGGAAAATACACAACTGTGGTTCAGCAGGCTCTCTCCACTTATACATATGTATCATAGGGATCGTAGAATGGTCAGCAAGGTATCGAGTGACCGTACCAGCTTATCACTAATTCACGGAAACGTAGATCCCTGGATATAAAAATAATTTGGTTTATGGAAACAGACGCGTCCTCGGTCCTGGTAGGAGGAATTTACTTGTGGTTGCGGCTCTATGTCCGTGGATCTATGCGGAATAAATCATGAAGTGCTTCCTCCAACTTTCTGAAAATGTATAGAAATTTTTCGTCCCGTCGCATATTTTATTCGCTGTGAATATACTGTTATGCATTGGTCAGGGTTATTTATATTATTTTAATATGATATAACTTTATCATTTATTTTGTTATACTTCCATTTATTAATATACGTGAATAATATAGTTTTCTAGCCAATATCTTAAAGTTACTTGTCTATTGCTTAAAACTCATTGACAGTTTCTAAATTAATTAATAACATTTTCTAAAGCAAATTGGAGATATGTGAAATTAATATTAATGACAAGTATCATATTCTATAGTAGGTAGGTTTTTTTAACTATTAAACCCCCCCCCCCCCCAAAAAAAAATTATAATATTTAAGCATGCATGGATGTCATCCATGTACAGGATATTTCACCTAATTTTTTCATCCGAAACATTTCTATTAGATACATTTAAAATTTCATAAAAGTGTTTCCCGCCGAAATTGCTTAGTTTAAAGGTTAACTTGTTTTTTCTTTAAATGGAATTCTATATTTTATTTATTGACACCCGCTAGTCTCTTTAAATATAAATTCAACGACCTACAAGAGTAAGTGCTTCAAGATCATTAAAGGTGGTACAAACAAAATTTTCTGTCCAATTTTCGGCGCCTCTGCGCAGTAACCTTCTGTTTAATCTTCGACCTTTTGAAACACTTCCTTTTTTATCAACATATCTTGCTTTATATCCGCCACTTGTTACGAGCTAAATTTTAAATGTAGCATAAATATTACAGATGCTAAAGTTAAGTGAAACACCCTGTATACCACGCTTATAAGTACCTACAGGTATTTAAATCCTAGCAACGATTATAGGTCTGGGTTAGCATTATTTCTTCTGCATCTCGACGTAATTTATTTCACCGATAACTGTTTTTGTACATAAGCACGTGTTTTGTCTATTATCTCCTGGAAAGAAGAATTCGGCAGTAAGGTTCGCGGCTGTTATCGTCAGCGAGGTATGTAAACCCCAAAGGGCTAGGAACAAAAACGCAACGGCTAATGACGTTGACGCGGCAACCTGTTGTCCAGCCCTTTTGAATGGGAGCATACAAGCAAGATAGCCGTGCTAATAAATGGTCCTGTCCAGAGGCGCATCTGCGTTGGAAAAACTTTGGCCGAAAAACTTGAGCACCCCTTAGGGGGCACTGCGCGCCCCCGCGTACTCCCCCTACGTAACACAGGCCGGTATTATCATTATAATCGTGCACCGATGCGCTGATCAGCCGTATTGTCATACCAAATGCTGAACTTCCAAGTAGACAAGTGCATACATACAATATGCGGTATCATACTGCTCTCGTTTTTTCTTTTTGCATGAATGCAAAAATCCTTATAAGATAAACAACGTTATGCGTCGAATTTATTTGCTTCAAACGCCACTATACGAAAATTTTCTTGCGTAAATTTTCTGTGATAGGTGCATTGGATCTTATTGAATTCCCTGTTAGGTATATTAAAGCAGTGTACTCTTAAATTAATGAGAAAGTATTGAGCATCATGGCAGAGAGGGAGATAAATGTTTTAGGCGCGCTTATGAAAGAATAAGTAAATAGATTTTTATAATTATTGCATCGCGAGTAATTAATACTAAAACGTATTACAAAATGGTCTTTTTAGATTTATTTTAGTTGTAGTATGCGTTTATTTCATGTGCCTTTTGGTCTTTGAAAGGGGGCACATTTCTCTTCACGATATTATATTATATTTCTATTTCTTCTTTCCTTGTTCTTTTTCGCGCTATTTTTTTTCTGCTTATTATATTTCCAAGCTTGGTCGTTCGTTGTCTTCTCTTCTTTTCTTTGTTTATATATTTCCCATCTTGGTCTTCCTTTTGAATTTTTAAATTTATTATATTATAGCACCACTTTCCAATTTTTTATTTTTATTTTTGTGGCATTTTAAGTAGCTGTTGGAGGATTTACCCACAAAGACGTTAGAAGTATCGAGTAGCCATTCGTACCTTCCTGTTCGCCGAAGGTTTCAAGTAGCACTAGAAATCCCGTCCACGTAGATTACAAAATAATCGACGCCGCTGAATCGTTGTCACCCGCCTTTGAACTCGGATAATTTTTACCGCTGGCTGGGCTCACAAATGCGTCTAACGATTGACAGGTTGATGGTACTCGCCGCGAATGCCGGAGACAAAAATAATCACGCTCCACTTCAGGATATGCGCGTGCAAGTGCAAACAAACTCCGTCATAGAATTCTGGACAGTTTTGGTCCACGCACATGTTCAGAATTCGTGAGCCTGGGGGCTGCCACCCCACATAAGCATCACATATGTCAGAACATCTTTGGCAGGATCCCCCTTGCCTTCGCTGGATACACCAGCGGACTATAGCTGCTATAGCTGGTACACCAACGCTAGTGGGGTTCACCTACGGCAGGGGAAATGTGGTTCACTCCGAGGACACGCCTCTGTCACGTTTCAAAGAACCGTCCCGCGTTGCACGCAAATTCGCGCCGTCACGAGCAAAGCACAAGCAAGTGCACACGCATTACCGTCCTGAGAAATGGTCCGATGACCGAGATCATTTGTAGGCAGAGAGGCGTGAGCTTTGCGGAGCTGGATTGGACTATTCTGGTTTGAACGAATATTCCGTATTAAAGGGTTAATTTCTAATACCTTTATTACATTATTTTTCTGATTTAGTTATAGTAGGTATTGTTTTCTGAGTAAAAAATATTTGCTTTTACATTCGAGATATTTGTATTTTATAGTACAAAATGGAATAATTATTTGTTAAAGGATATTTCTACCTGTAACGTTGATTTTATTATATTCAAGGGAGAGGAAGAGTTTTGTGGTAGTATGTAGGAATTCTTTTTATATGTGAGTTTATTTTAAAGCGGTGGCATTAATAATAAAGTCATTAGCGATCACTTACCTCCGCACGATAATTACATATTTGAAATTTGGTTACAAAGTATTTACCTACTTAATATAACAAGTTAAATCAATTTATCGCTTTGAAAAATTGTATGGCATTCTGGATGTTTTTATTTAGATCCATTCAAGTTCAACTTCAAATTTCTTTAATACATAGGGGAGACTGGGACAAAATCGGGTCGTTAAGGATAAAATCTCACAACTTTGACGTTATTAAGTAAAAAAGAAATTGCAATTGGGATTCATTGGAATAAACTCTTTTTTAAAAAATAGTATATATCCAATTTTTTTAATAGAAAGAAAAATACGAAAAAAATAATGATTTAAAGTATGATCCGTTTCTACGATTTTACCCCATGACCTGGGTGAAACTGGATAATAATTGCAATGGGGATCGAAAGTAAAAGAACTACAAACAATTTACGTAGTAAAGTATCTACTATTGCTAATACTTTCGTTGCAATTGGAACCAACAAGTAAGTCCAAACAAGCTTCGGCTGCTTGTCTCTGTAGCCGAATTATTTCATTGAAGAGTGACACTTTGTCGTTTAAGCTGACATATGCTAGGGTAAATTCTGCGTTCAGCAGAACAAACATGGAAACCGGAATCGAAATATTATCATAGCTCAATAATAGGCTTAGAATGTTTCTATGCTAGACAGAAGTAGGGTGAATCGCAACTGCAAGTCGCAGCAGTGACGAATCGCGCGACCCTACCGACTGGTAATTGGATTTGGTCGGTGCGGTGATGTTCATTTGACATCATTGAGACATGTAGCCGCGTTGACACCGTTTGCTATTGGATTATCCGAATATTTAAAGAACCTCCACGAATGCGACGCGTCAATGCGCATTGCGCGAACCGTTTTCTCCCTCTTTATACCTTATCCCCGAATTTGAAGGTATTCCCCAAATTATAATTGAAATCTGTACCCTCAGAAAACACGAGTTCCCTCTCAGTCCTTTACGAGCTTTATTCATAGTCGTATAGAAATTAAAGTATGCACATTAAAGTGATATATAAGTACATCGAAATTAATTGCTTGGCTCCTTTCTTCATTATGATTAATATACAGTAATGTGGGTGCAACAGATAATAGTTACTAGTGTTAATAGTTACTAGAATTTCCTAGAGTTTTTCCTCGAAAATACAGGTTGTTAAGAAGCGTTACTCTTTTTATAAAATATTAATTTGTTGGCAAGGAGGACTTAAGGGGGATTCTCCTGTAACAGCCCCCGAGATTTATGAATTTTTTTTTTAAAAACTATTGTTAATATTGCATTAAACTCTTTTGGGATATAAGGAGGCATCTTTAAACTTGCAGATTTTTTTATGTCGATCCTTCTTATTATTTATTAATTATTGTGGAATTGTGTTAACCTCTTCGACGATGTTGGTGTCAAATGTAGCACCTGTCACAGTCATCTGATTGCAAAAAGGAGAAAATTTTCTTAAAATTAAATAATATACGCTAGCACTGGACCTGAAATTTTAATTTTAGTGTTATTTATAATACTTTTTTCGTGGATATAAAAAATAATATGAAAAAATTGTCTTAGGAAAAAACTTATATTTCCTTTCAAACGTTATAACACTTTCAATTTTTCATTTTTCTTCTATAAACTGCACCAATTCGAGAGTAAACTATCTAACTTTAAGTAACTTCTATTTTTTTTTTGCAATTAGAATAATTAATAAATAATAAGAAGGATCAACCTTAAAAAAAATATTTTCTGCAAGTTTAAAGATGCTTCCTTAAGTCCTTATATTCCAAAAGAGTTTAATCCAATATGACCAATAGATTTCTCAAAAAAAAATCTTCAATATCAGTCACTTTTGGGGCTGTTAGACGAGAATCCCGCCTTAATTAAGAAGGCAGTGTATTTTATCAGTTTCTAATTTAGTTGGTTCTAATTAAATAAATATTAAAGATTATACCCTATAACAATCAAACCCCTACACATAATGAAAACCTTGCCTTTACCTGTTTTCAGAGTGAGTCGTCAATTATAAAAAATAAATGGTATCTTTTGCTAAGGTTAAAGATTATTTAGACAGAGGTATAAAAAATACAAAAAGCAGTTGTCCGTAATATTAAGTCTACTTACTTTATTATGTCAGAAATTGTTGAAAACAACACACGAGGATTAAATGTTCCATTATTTCTGTCAGCTTAGGGAAGATTTTTCGCACGGATCAAAGAACCACGTAGCAAAACTGCAGCTCCACTTCCAAATGGTCCCTCACACTTTAGATCACTCGCGTCGCTGCCATAAGATGGCAATGTTACAGGCCGTTGGGCAGCCAAGAGGGATCTCATGAATCACGACTCTGAGAGACGAGCTTTAAAAAAGAAGTAGAGAATGAAACCGGTTCGGCACGCGCACATCTCGAACGCTTCGTAATGACGCCTGCAGACCCTCATTAAACTTCATTATACTACCATCTGATGAACATATTTCTCGAAGCCTTTTCACGCCCCATATCGCGAGCTTTACAGTCGAGGCTGCCGATGCTTGTGTCAAGGTGTTAACATCGGCTTATAAATGTTTTGACGACATCCACGCTTGGAATGTGAATTATTGCGCGCTCAGCACCTTAAACCGAGGCATTCAGAGCAACCGCGGACTAACCCTAATAGGTACTTGGTGAACGGAGAAATAGGCGATCTAAAAAATAGGGTCTCAACAGCATTTTATTTTGCAGGCGTTGTTGCCAGTGCAGACATAATTTTTAGCTTCTGATAATATTCAATATGCTTCCTAATTAAGACCTAATTAATTTTCCATTTGATTTTAGAAAGTGTTGCACAGAGATGTCGCCACAAAATTTAAATGCAACAAGTGATTTTGTTATGCCATATGGTTTTAAGTTGAAAAAAAATTCTTATCTTGTGTGAATAGTACAGCCTATTGGAATACATTACTGCTACTAATTCAATTTTGCAAAAAATGTGGATTATTCCTTTTTTTAACTCAACTATCTATAGGTACACTTTGAGTCACTGCTATTCTTTCTTCTTTACGATTTGGTTCTAACAAAATAAATACTTCGTTTACACTGATTATATTATGAAACTCAAATAGAAACAAATTATATAATGGTACTGTTTCTTCCATTATCAAACGTCAATATGTTCTCGCGTGTTCCCTCGTTCCAATAAAAATTCAAATGCATGTGTTAATGCTCGAGTTTGTGGCAACAAGTAACGCGTAAAATTCGCAGTGAAAATGGTCCTGCTTGTTTGTAAATGCAAAACATTGAAAGAAGTGTTCCTAAAGAGGTCGACGGGGAAAAGGGGAGGGACGCCAAATTACCCGACACAAAACGTATTATCTTTACTTGATAGACCCCACACTCTGGGGCAGTGATTCTCAGCCATGAATCTTCTCGGGAACGAATTTAAAAGTAATAGGTTTTCGGTGAGGAGGCAGGAATATTGAGAAACACTATGAGCCCTGGCATTCTTTCCTCCCTCTTAAATTGACGATGCGCTGTCTCTGGTTCCTTCTAGCGCATAAATTTATTCAAACAAATTCTATAATTACTTTTTTTAGCCAGGGCACCGCGCAAGCCACGATTTATGTAGTGCTTCAACTGCTTCGTAAACTTCTCGATTTATTGATCCAGCGTTACTCACAATCTCGTCAACTTTGTGTTTATTGTAAGGGAGGTAAAACCTGCGAAAATTCGAGAAATATTTATAGGTACAGAATGGGTACCAAAGGTCTTGCATACCTAATTAAAACCTAGGTACAAGTGTCAACGTATAACCAATTTTTAGTATGAGATGATTGATAATTTTCTTCAGTTGCTGAGTCTTTAAATTTGTAATGGATAGAGGTATGGATTATTTTTACACCTTCGTGAGAAAAATTAAGTTCCATCAATGATGCACCCAGAGGGGGCCAAGGAGGCCTTCCACCCCCAAAGAATTTAAATAAATTTTTATAATCCCCTAATGAATTTTATTGAATTTCCATTAAAAAAATTATTATCCATTCTACTCAAATCTTGAGTTTGCCACTGACAAGGGAACATTCCGACCCCGGAAATTCAAAAAATTCTGAAACTTTGTGAATATGTAAAGAATTTCCTCCTGATTACAACGCAATTTTTGTTTGCCCCCCAAATTCACTCTAAGGGGGTGTAAATTGACCCCTGAAAATCCGGTTATTTTCCGATTTTGTGTTATAACTCGTGAACTGTAAAATAAGATTTTTTAGCAAATGCTAAATCTAATTAAAAGAAGCAATTTTTATCTTGAAACTTTCTTTCTATCTCCTACAGTTCGCGAGTTATAACACAAATACGAAAAATAGGCGAATTTTCGAGGGGTTAATTTGCACCCCTTCGAGTGAATTAGGGTAGAAAACAAAAATTGCGTTGCAATCAGGAGTAAATCCCCTGCATATTCACAAAGTTTGAGAATTTTTTGAATTTTCGAATTGGAGATTTTCCCTTGTGAGTTAAATCGTACAACAATTTTAATGAGCGATTTGAAGAAACGTACTCCCCTATTTTAAAACCTATAAGCATGCATAGAACTTCAATGGTACTGGCTTTGAATATATTAAACACGTATGCACTAATATAGGTACCTACTCACATCATAAATATAAAAAATCGCAAGGATAAATGCAACCGCAAGATTTCTATCTGAGGCACACCTACAACAGTTTACCCTACATCTTTATCGACTTCACTCAAAATTAATGCTTTCGAAAGCAGCTGGTCCTCGGCACGGGGGGTAGTAGCTGACAAAAACAATATCTTCTTTGAGCACGTATTCCTTTGAAGACAAGTGATAACCAGGTGTAGAAAATTACCGAGAACGCTAAACCTGACAAGACGGAGATCAGGTAGACCAGTTGCCAGTGAGCCTGCACGGTCTCCTGAGGACTATGGATTTCCCCGTACTTGATTACGCCCCGATAAAAACTGGGGCAGGCTAGGTGCGAGTTGGAGGCAGCTTACACATCAAAGTGAGGTGTTTCTTAGCGATACGTGACGCACCTGCCATTAAACGTCTGCACGTCAAGATAGCTTCCTCCACCAGACGTCCACTGTCTTGCCCGAAAAGGATACCGACCGCTCCGCCATCGGGGTGTATTTCAGCATACCAACTTGCAGATACTCGGACGCCAGTGGTTGCTGCACTTTTCTTTTCAGCCACGTCGATTATGCTTTCTTCCTTTAAACGTTTTGTCGCCGCGTAACACGTCACCGATGGAATTCTTTAAGTGGCACCTGTGATCGAAAGCGAGACGGTGCAAAAAATCCTACTGACTACGTAAGCCTATAGGTCCATTTCTAGAGCGGAGATCGCTCGATCTCGACGCGCAGGGACGAAATTTTCTGTCGCTGATTTTATACCAAAATATGATGTTCCTTCAGGTATTGATTATAGTAAATCTGTTAATCTATAGTTGTAAATGCTACTGGGTATCATCTTATATCCCATAAAAATGTATGAATAAATTTATAACAGGGGCTGACAATTAACAGAAAAGTAATCGTCGCAAAGTTTTATTTAGACAAGTCTAAAAATTAACATAGAATTTCATAAGAATGAGCTCAAAACTTGGTGTAAGTACACACTTTCGTACAGTAGAAGCTGGCCAAAAATAGTTTAGTGCCTCTAAACTATTATATACGTAAATCCCTGACATGCCAGGGAAATCTTCGTACGTGCCACAGGTTCGTCATGCCTGATCTATATTACCAACGAACTGTGACGAAATCGGCATCGACTTTCATTCAGAGCAACATAAAAAATTGCCAAAAATAATCCACGGAATGATTCCGCGCGCGCATGGAAATCGACTGTCTATTTTGCGGTTCAGCTCCAGAATCAGTGGTTGCCAATTAAATATTTCCCCCCAACCTCGGAAGAGCCGCAAATTTAGCTAACTTCCCAAGCGGAAAGAATTCTCGTGAATGATTTCCTTCGATAATGTTGGTTCGAAGGTGGAACGAAGCGGAGAGGAAACGCGACACCGGCCTGAAGCGACCACGGCGCGCGCCGGAATGACAGCCTCCTAGCAGCGCCGTCGCGGCGCCACCGTCTTCGGCATGCATTGTGGGCGTGTCCGGCGCGGAAGAACGACCGCGGCGATTGGCGGTCAGGAAGGCAGCGGATTGGAGGAGAATCGGGGATGGGCAAAGCGGAGTCGACAGGCTGGTCGTTGCGCCGCGTCCGCGGAGGCCACGCCCACCTCGAACCGCGAGACCCATCCCCGTTGGGACCCGCTGGCACGCCGCTCGTGCCGGCCCTGACACATTCGACAAGCGGCGCCGTAACGGGAAGCAACGCGCGGCTGGGGACCTTGAAGGACCTCTCTTCTGGTCACGAGACACCCTACCGGCACTCTCGTGCCGACGATATACGCACCACGCCACTGTCGCCCGCTGCTCAGATTACCGCTGCTCTACGCGTGCATCCACCTCGATTACCGTCATCCCAAGCGGATCGTTCGAGGATCTCTGAGGACTCGTCGCGCGGACACGCTTGGGACCTGGATCGGGGGAGCTAGCTAGGGAATCGAAGATCCCGAGATCCTCCAGGTGCCGGGGGTCACCTAGCATCGGTGCTGACGTACGTGCTAACGCGACTAAGCCAGTGACGCCCGAGTGACCGAGTTCAGTGACAATCGCGTGGCCACGCGTCCGCACGCTGAGGGGAGCACGAGACTGTCGACCGGTTGTAAACAAAGCCGAGTGGGAAACCAGTGGTCAGTGAAACCGGGGGGAAGAAGAGGTACAACGATCGATCTGTGATTTAGGATCGTCGCGAAGACGCGTGTGCGCCGAGACACGCGGTCGGCCGCCGAGTTAATGGTGTGACGGGGTAGCAGGTTGCGACCGGTTGCGAGCGTTCATGCTCAGCCGCCAGGCGTCCACGGCTTGAGGACTCGATTGATGCCCGCTCGTGGAACATCGTGGCGCTGGACAGGAGCGGTCTGACCGAGAGGCGAACTCTCTCGATCAGTTGCGAAGGGCTCGTGCACCGGCCGACGAAGGCTCTCGCGAAGGGTGGCACCGAGAAGGAGGAAGCCTGTTGCCCCAGGAGAGTCCATACGGCCTCACGACGCGTTCCGACGAGTGGAGCGGTCTCCTGCCCAGCTCCACGATCGTGGGTGCTGGGGGGTCGCCATGGCTCGGACTGGGCGCAGGGGGTGGCACGGGGGCTACCACCGGGGGCGGAAGCCCCGTCGAACTCGAGGGCCACTGGGGACGTAAGCTGTACGGGGCGAGCGTAGCTCCGCCACCGCCGCCGCCTCATCACCACCCGCGGGCACCCCTCGTTTTCGCGCCTCAGGACATGCGGCAGATACTCAAGGAGGAACCTGTGCCACGTGCTTGGCCACAGCCCGCGCTCGCCGATAACGGAACGTGAGTACCCAGTCCAATTCTCATACTTCTCTCTCTCTGTCGGAAACTTTTCGCGATCGAACTTGCGCCCCTCGCTGGGGCCAAATATGTCACCCCAAGGAAGCTTCAGTTTAAGTTCGTAAAGGCTGATGTAGATTCTGTTTGAGTGGAGTCTGGTTCTGTTTCAATGGTTCTTGCATTGTTCTGCTGTGACAGGAGCAGGGAGCTCTCTGTTCTCATTTGTAACACACGGAGTGCTAATTTGTGGGGTACCATTTCATTTGGAAATATTGTTTAGGGTGAGGCTCATGCTTGCCACTCCAAACATGAGAATTAGCACACTTACAACTAGAAGTACCTACCTCAATGTTTGTTATTGCACAGAGCACACCATTCCTCCCCGTATTCACCTGATTTTTATACTCCCCACAGGAAGAAACTGTAGTATTAAATTTTGTAACACCTAAATTTCTCAAAAATGAAAGGAGTCACGGTGTAAACATCCCAATTGACAGTCTTCGCAAAGCGAGGACACAGAGTCGTCGAAATCTCGCCCTAATCCTGTTCCATTTGTAGCATATCTACTGTCACAATGTCCCTATGATGATGAAATAAGCACCCAACGTTGTTCATAAGCTTACGATAATATATTACGATATTAAATCAGTAGGCGGTATAACTTCTATGCTTTTATAAAATCATATTAATATAAATGCACTTAATTATCGAAGAATATAAAAAACCAAGCGGAAAGTGTCAACTCCCTGCATGCCGTCGGACAGCGGCAATGTATCGCCTCTTCGCACACTTTCCCAAAGCTTGCAACAAAAATGCTTGTACCAAACCTCTATAAAAAAAACAATCGAGGAACACGTCGTGTTAAAGTACCTGCGTAAGTAGGTGCCTACTTATATATAGTGGCGCTTACATAGGTACCCAATAATGTCACGTCATCTTCAGGTTCACGTCCACTCTGTTTAATTCACGCGACGAAGTAATGACGGTACTTTCGTCGAGAACACAAAAGGGGAGGAAATTTCGGAATTTCCGGTCACGGGAGGTTTAAAAATCATTCCACATTCCCCACCCCTGCCATAGGACCCGCGAACAGCCCCAAATTATGCCGCATTATCAGCGAGCGACGATATTCACCGTATTTCGCGTCAGGAGAACAAATACCCAGTTTATCTTTAGACGCTGGAGCGTTTCAAAACGGTTCACACGTAGCTACATTTGGCGAACGATAAACCGTGTTTTATTGCAGCCTCGCTTAAGGGATTTGTACGACGTGCAAACGACGAAGGTACAGATACGCGGACTCGAGGAGGTAAACCGACCGGGCTGGGGATGCGCTAATCCAATAGCAGTTCTCTTAACTAACCCCTTCCAAGTAGCGTGACACGGGAACCGGCGACCGGAATCGAGTTAATGTAATTGAGAATTTTAGCGCCTTTTGCTCTCCTCTACTTTCCCTCGTCCCCTCTTTCACCCGATTGTTTCCCCTTCGGGCTATGACGGCCGCTCTGCATTTCAAAGGAAAACGGGAAAAATACCGCTAGCTAACCGAATAGCGGTAACGGGTCCAGGGAATTGCTTGCCAGTGTTATTACACCGATTCGCGGGGGGATATTTCCCATGCTAGGGGTTGGAAATCTTGGGAGTGCGTGTTGCGCAAAATTAGAACCAGGCGGAGGGTTCAACCACTCACTATGACGACTTAGTTTTCTTTGCTAGTAATCTCTTTTAGATAATTTCTTGGTTTCAATCTTGGAAAGATGAAGCGAAGTTTCTGCTGACTGAACTAGAAGCTAGAAGCCATATCTGTATTATTGGCAGAGAGATGAATGAGACAACTTGTGACATAACGACTTTGCCTAGATTATGCAGCTATGTTGTCTCCAATATTCATATAAAATCACATTTAATATAATTTTCTGCGTGGAAAACTGTTTCTTCTAATAGCAACTGAAGGAATTACAATAAAGATGATATAGCCGCGTATTTTAAAGCAATCACAAATATTATTTTATTCACTGGACCTGGCCTCGAATCAAAGTAGTTTGGTGTTATTATTTCATTATCTTTTTAGTTACAAGGTTTATGTATTGATAATATATTTTAGGGGTATTGCCTTTGGTTTTAGTTAAAAACTAAAGCCTTTCTTATCCGACACTTAATTGAAACAGTAAAGATCGTTCGAACAAGTGGCTTAGACAAAATGTTAAACGGTAGGATCGTTTCCGCTCAAATTTACGGTGGAAAGTTTCGTTTCCTCCGTGAAGAGAGGTTGTAACACACAGACGTGCTGTACCGCGACTCGAAAAGAGGGTGCGAGAGCGGCTGGCGAAACTGTTTTAAAACTCCCGGCAAACAGACATAAACTCTCATGCTTTTTAAAAACCCCTAAAAAAGTTACCCACCTAATGAAGCAGCAAACCATCGTGCCCGGCGAAGGGGCGAGATGTGTCGCCTGTGGAAAAACGATGACTTTCCCTGTGACTCTGGGGATGAAAGTAAAAGGAATGTACGCCGGGGAAGAAGTTCAGGAGTAATTGCTGCTTTTGCAAATCAACGAATACGTTTTACGAGTGCATGATATTATTACGGAAATTTATTTCACGTGAGAAAGTTCACGCAAGGATATCATTAATACCATTTCAAATCCTCGTTGTCACGTTGGTGACAAGGCTCGCCGTGATTCGTGGACTTCTCGGGTAAAAATAAATTGCAATGCAGAGTACAGCTTTTGTTTCACACGAGATTTGCGAATTAAGTACACGAGTTACACTGATTCGGCTAAAATGTTGATTATGGGTAGCGCACACTGTGTATAATAATGTGTTAAAAAATGTCATGTGAACAGTAAAAAATTTACCCCGCCCCTATGTTTCAAAAGGTCCTTGTAGAAAACACTCTAAGTGTCAAAAATCAAATTCTATGCTATAGTATCACCATTGGCACGTAGAACATTTCCCGAAAAAAAAAATAATTTTGGCACTTACAGTGTTTTCTACAAGAACTCTTCAATTATCGCTCAGTAAGCACTGCAACTTGCATCTGTCTCCTTCTTCGTTACAAGGAGCTAAATGCTCCAGCATGTATCCTCTCATTTCGCTTCTAAATTCGCCGAAGCAAAGATACTTGAAATTGATAACCCTCCCTTGGTAATATTATCTACACGCTTCCCCGTCAACATCAATTTTTATTCCCACTTTTTGTGTGCATTATCGCAGTCTCCTCTGACTTCAAAGCAAAATTAAAAAGCGCGCTTGCTCTTTCGCTTTTCCATACCGTGTCCACAATTTCGAATAAAACCCGCGGTATCCAAACGAATTAATAAATTCTTGTCAAAGAAGACAGCGAACTGCGGCGTTAAATTGAACAGCATCCGCGGCAACGCGGTCTGGTCGCGAATTACATTCGGATATATTACAAATTGCTCATTATCTCCGCGCGCATTATGAATCACGTTGAATGCAAGCGTAAATAGACTGCGCTTCGGCCAACTCGTAATAACTAACACCCGGCGGTATACATTAACTGCGGATTTATTGTAATTCTCCGCGATTGCTTTATTCACGAATTCGTAACTATATCCGTGGGTTTGTGTTATCCGCATATTTCGCCCGTAATGCATCGCGCGCAAATAGCGTAGGTTGCGGCCACGGTGTAAAGTATAGACTAGTCTGCGACGGTTATTTCATGATCTGTGCTCTTAAATCGCCAGCGAGCCGATATTAACCCCGGCGACCGACAAAACAACCGAGACTACGCGTTTCACCAACGAATTGCACCGCAGGATTTAATTACTGGTGAACAAAAATGCGGTCTACCTTTGCACTTTGTGGCGAATTAAGATCTTACGATAGCCTTAACCCTTTAGCGCCCCAGGTATCGTATATGATGCACTCCCTTTCTTTGCTGTTTTGCAGTTCACACTCGCAATTCGCTGTTTGCAGCAGATTAAGTGGTACTTATATGTTTAGAGTAGGTGTCGTCATTGAAGAAGGATGGATATTCATTTGTTTTATGCTTTTGAACCTCTGAGAAAAAGGAAAAAATATTTTTATATATAAATTTAAAAACTCAGACCATTTTTAACGATAAAAAGAAAAGGGGATATTCTTCCTTCAACGGGGGCTAGGCGCTGGCGCTGAAGTGTTAAGGGGAGGTTCTGGTCTAAAAGTCTATTTTTTTTTATTTCATGTTTCGAATGTTTAATATTTTAGGAATACGTGTTTAAAGGATTTGTTGACATTCGTAAAATTCCCGAAGTTATAGGCATTTGATTAGCGGCAAGTGCATGGGCAACAACCGGGCACTCGGCGCTCACGTAAAACTTTAAACACGTTTTTCTCGAAACAGTGTACTCAAAACGGTGGGACCTGTATTTCCGAAAGTTATTATCCGATTCGACTGAACCTTTTTTTATTTTGAAGAATATACTTCTGGCTAGAGGGAATACCAGATAAAAATACAAAAAATTGAAAATTTATAATTTTCAAAGCCGTTGAAAGGGTGACAAATATAGGGAAAAAGTGATTTCAAACTTCAAGTGTCGTTATTTTCAAAAACAATGTTATTTTTGTATTTTTTTCTGGTTTCCCCCCTAGCCAGAAGCATATTCTTCAAAATGAAAAAAGTTTCAGTCGAATCGGATAATAACTTTTGGAGATATAGGTCCCACCGATTTGAATGATTTTTTTGACGCCTTGACTTTAACGACACCCCAGTGCCGTCTGCAATGATTAATTATAAAACAAAAAACATATTTCTATCATTTAGGACATCCTTAATACAAAGCAAAAAATCCCATTAAATTATATATAGTAGTTTTCCTTTAATTAATTCCTAAAGATCGCCTATTTTTGGGGGCTCTAGACCGGAAGGTCCCCTGAAGGGGTTGTCAGTGAGGTCAGAAAAAGAACAATCCTTTGGCAACTTATTTCAGAAAGTACATGCACATGTTTATGCAAAGGTTTTTGTATTCAGATGAGGAACACTTTAACAGGTTATTATATTATGTTTTGGTGTAAAAGCGTTTATTTATTGCAAAATTACAACTGATTTCCCGAAATGGGTTTCTGGATCGCAATGACCACGATTTCTCAAGAACCGCTTCACCAATCTGTCTGAAACTTTCTAGGTTTCTTTTAGACATTCAAATTTAGTCTCTAATCGAAGCATTTGTTTTTCCAATGCATAGTTTTTATTTTATGGATGAATACGAAAATCGATCGTTTCACTTTAACATCCTCCATTTTGTCCCAGATTAATATTTTATAAAACGGAACGATTAAACACTAGATAAACTATTGCACTGCCTAGATCTCCTTCGTTTTTTGATTTTAGATAACCCAGTCCCAAATAATGTTAGCCACCGCGAAACGTATTCCTAAAAACAGCTTCCGGGAAATGAGTTGTAATTTTGCAATAAATAAATACTTTTACACCAAAACATAATATAATACCCCGTTAAAGTGTCCCTCATCTGAATACAAAAATCTTTGCATAAAAATATGCATGTACTTGCTGAAATAAATTCCCAAAGAATCGTCCTTTTTCTGACTTTACTGACTGCGGTAACCCCTGAAGGGGGTGCTGCAACGCAGTACAATTCTCTAATATTGTACGATGTTGAATATACGATCGTGAAGGATATTATTAAAATTAGTGAAAATAATTTGATCAGACGTGATAGACAAAATGATAGAATCTCCATTGATTGCAACATCTATTACAGTCACTTTGAGCAACCGAATTCTTAATGTCCATTACCGAGCAAAACATCCCCAAAGTGAGTTGAACGATTGAAATTTCGTTTAACTTGAAACTCCAGCATCCGGATCTCGGTCGAATAGAAATGCCTTTCCTACGATTCTTCTCCGTAAACCGACATTTTCTTAAGCACAAAACTGCCTGGCGATTTCCCTGCACACCGAGTGGGCGCAACGCAACGGTGCGAACGAAAAAGTGGTATCGCGCGAAAAGGCACCTATCGCGTCCTACATCTTCATTTGCGTATTTGGCGCGCGGCTCGTATCGGGTTATCTTTGCCGGCCGATCGAATCGCAAGCGTTGCCTCAGTCGTCGCGAAAGAAAAGTTACGGGGCCGTGATCGCCGAGCCTCGGGGCTGAAGGTAGCGCAGCGACGCGTTGTGCAACGCCGATGAGCGTTATCTCCTATCCGAATGCGGGCGCGTGGCAAATTGTATCCGCGAGTGCTCTGCCGTGCGCGCGCGACCCGAGCCCGTAATTATCACCTCGGTTTGCTTGACGCAGGCTGCGAGACAAGCCGCTACGTAAAGCTTCGTTCCCACGCGTGTAACGAGCGCCGCGGAGCACCCGGCAGGGGGCGCCGCGGGTCGTTCTGTCGCGAGAATCTTATTCCCGCTGCTGCAGCGAACTGTACCGAACAAGCTCGAGACAGTTAAGAAGGGTGGCTTTTAATTGGGCAAGCAACTTCCAGCGTAAACGGAGATTCGTTATGGGCGAGGTGAGGCGCTTAATACGCGTCGTTGAAAGCATTTGACAAATTAATTTATGAATTTGCCACTTTTGGGAATTATAAGAAGCTCCCGCAAATTTCAGTAGGCACACTTTGTCGACGCGATGCAACGAACAATTTGTGTGTCTCGAGACGACGAATTGGTGAACGGAATTTTTAATTGGGATGACATGGCTAACTCTGTTCTTAGATACCGTAAACTGGGGCATGTTTTTGGGACATTTTGCTATGAATATAATATAAAAATTAACATTTTTACTTTTGCAAGTATCCTATCGTAACAAAAATGCTTACAAAATCATTAGCACCTTACAAAAAAACTTATATCCGCGCTGATTCATAAATGTAATCTGCTGCATTTTAAGAATATAAAGCTCTGCAAGTTTATGTTAAAAAAATTACGCGCCTGGCAGCAATAATTATTGAAGAGATTTGGCTTTGAACGCGGTGTTTAATACGTGGACATACGAACAGATTGAATAAGATATGATGGACATACGCAGCAAGCGATGAAAGTATGAAGTGACGCGAAAAATAGCCGCTTAATAAAGGAATATTGGCATGAAACGCTCTTTCGCCGAGAGATTATAATTATACCGTGCTGTTAAATTGCCTCGGCTCTTGATCCGCTGTCGGCGTGTTGTACATTTCCTGGTTCCCCTGGTTTAAAACGTCTCTTTTACCAAAACCTCGCAAACACTTTGCAGGGTACCATAGTATTTCTTCTGGAAAAACTTTTGACAGCGTAAACTCTGTAAAAGTTTACTCAGCGGTGCTATGTTTTATTCTTCGACGCCAATTCTTTAGATACATTTACGAATTCGCGATTTAGTTAGATTTCGTGAAAAGTTAATACTAAATTGTAATACTTTTATGCATTTATGTACATATTATGAAAACATAGCGTTACAATTATTATAAGAAATCTCCTTTGGTCGATTCTTCGGCGAAAACTAAGGAAATGTTATTGTAAAAATTTAGTAATTCAATAATACACTTAATAGAATAAGTGGAGATGCAAAATCTAGGATTGCAATTAAATGAAGACTGCGTAACTCAATTCTATACTCAAAAATAATTTCTATTTATATTATTAAACATTATAATTAAACATATTATACATATTTACATTTACCACTTCATTTGACCATGATACCATTAAAACTTAGTCATTTGACGATAGTTTTACTGTGTATAATTGACGTTCCCCAGAAAAACGGTTCGTATAAATAAATTTAACAAGGAATCTTCAGAAAATACAAATAAAAGCCAAGAAAGAGTGTGCCTAGTAACTTTTTTACATTTAAAGTAAAATCCCCTTATATTTTTAAAATAATTTGCGAGCACGTTTTTCTCTTTAACGCAAGCTCGCCCAATTCACAGCTAACTAATTTCTTTGAACTTTCACTTTTCCCATGTCCAAGCTATTAACCGTCCCAAACAATCCATCACGCAACGAAACTTTACAATGGAAATAATTCCCCCCTCAAGTATCGTCGTGCGTCCTGTGGGCGAAATAAAACGTCACCGCGCAAATGCAGGCATTATTGTTATTTTAACGAGCATAGTCTTGAAACCGCGCGACCGCGGTGCTCCGCAATCCGCAACGGTTCCCAAAAAGGTGTGCGACAGTATTGCACCGCAGGTGATAATGTAACGGCGCGGCTGGACGTGCCTAGACGTTATATAGGAATTGGTGCATGGCAAACGGGGCAAAATAATCGGACGTCGAGAGTTATGGGGCGCGAACCGGCGGCCGGTTAATCAGCCACCGATAATTATCGACACGGGCAGTACATCACTCCCCTCTCAGCCTCTCTGCCACCCCAGTGCCCTCCTTCCCTCCAGCGGACCCTCTCCTCGTTCTGCACCGGATTCACCACCCCCTTCGACCTCGAATACCCTGGCTGGTGAACCCCTTGTAACCTCCTCCTCCTCCTCCTCCTCCACCGCCGCCACCTCTGCCTGCCGGCAGACCGACGTCCCACCGCCTGCCGTGACAAACGCACCGCCGATACCATCATTTATTTCGCAAATGTGCTGCAAAACTGCCGCTATTCATTTTCGGTCCAGTCGATTCAGTTTTCCGCTCCGAGAGTCCATCCTGATGGCATTCCGCGCGCCCCCGCGATCGTTTTATCGCTTCGCGCCGGTACCGCTACCACCACCGACGCTGCTGCCGCAGCCGCGCCAGCGGCCGCCCCGCGTCCGCACACCCTGCCACCCGATAATGCGATTTCTCCGCGGTGGTTTTTAACCGACACACCGTGCGCCTGACACGCATCAAGCTTCGCGAAGCCTACGGCGTCTGCTCACTTGCGCGAACAGGTACCCACATGTATGCTGCCAACCGAAAATTCCCAACCACTTGCCGATTTTTATTAAAATCATAGTCGTGAGGTAACTAGTATGTTCTTCCGTATTTTCAGGTAGATAGTACAAATTCAACTGTCACTGCTGATTTATAATGCCTAGAGCTTGGAAGAGTGCAAAAAGAATTGCGAGTTAAGAGAACATCCCTTGTGAATCGAAAGGGTGTCGTGCACATCCATGGCAATGCGAGACCTTGCGCGGCGATAGCAACGCAAAAAAAAATGTAGGAACTGCAATGAGAACTTGTTCTTCATCTAGTATATTACCCGGATCTCGCGCCAACAGATTTCCACCCCTTTCGATCGATATGAAACAGTTTAGAGAGGCTTTAATAATTTCAATATGTTAGGGTATTATTTTAATGATAAATTCGAAGATTTTTATGAAGTGGCATAATGCAAGTTCTATATTGATGGGAAGGTATCATAAATAATTATGGAAAGTACAAAGTTTAAAGTAAGTACAGAGGGTGGCCTAATTATAATACTCAAAACATTTTCGTCAGTTTTTGGGATCATTTTAAAATGGATTTAATATGATTAAAAGATAGTCTTAAATTGGCAGCTAAAGGTTCTGAAAGGAAACTTTCTTAGCTTTCCAAAATACTCAAGAAAATTTATTTACAATCATGAGTTCGCAACTTATAGGTGTTTAAAGTGAAAAGTACCTTTTTTGCTTTGATCGCGAATAACTCGGTTATTAAAAATGATACAGCAAAACCAAAATAACGAGATTAAAGAGAAATGTTTGCTCTATAAGAGCACCTCGGTGGATTTACCGGAAACTATTTTTTTTGGCCCGTGCATACGCTCAAAGTAGGCAAAAATTTCTGAAACTTTGTTTGTCGCGCTTCATCTTGATAAAACAATATTATAATGGATGGGAAAAAACTGAGTCCTTGATTCAAAAAGTAGAAGCTTCAAGCGTTAAAGTGCGTTTTCTAAATATTTTTTGCGACCATTTTTCGCAGAGATACAACCGTTCCATCGCTTAAACTTACAAAATCTCAAACCTTTTTGTTTGAGTATAATAATTTGGCCACCCTCTGTAATAAGCTGTTTTCAAAAATCGAATTTGTAGAGCTACCAATTATTTTTCGAATTCGAAGTTATATCTTATCAAGCAAAACAATATTTAAATTCATTTGCTTCAGGAGAAAATTCCTACGCCCCTCTATTCGCAGAATGATTCCATATTTATCGGTCTGAAGTATACGCCGTTCAGTTATATAATATTACCTTCGTGAAAAAGAATATCAATTTAATTTGCACTGACAATCATTAGTGTATGTTAGTGTAACGCTTTGTTTAATATCGCCAATCTGAAAATTTGTTATGGATGAATGTTCTTTGGATATCACTTGAATCTTTAACGGTTCCCTTATAATCGTAACAGTTTTATAGATCGCTCTCGATAACCTAGAATTGTATGATACTTCCAGTGAAAAAACACCGAGGCATTTTAATTTAGGAGAGCCGTATAATATTACGTATGTATGCTGGTAAAACCTGGAAGAGTTAAATTGATACTAGGAAACATATGTAAAGTTTATGGAGACCAAGGGGTTGGTAAATATGGTTTTGCGAGAATCGTTTGTACTATTGAAGGGGGGCAGGAACAGGGTGTAATTATAGGATGAAGGGTAAGCAGATCAAATAGACATGGGCTTTACAAGAATCGTAAAATCTACGAGAATTGATTTCTGAATTTTTTAGTAGTCACGTGACTAGGGTGTAAATAATTGTTCGAGGAAAAGGAACTCACTGTTTTGAAATATTCTCTGACTCTGATTCAAATATCCGTAATTTGTCAAATATTTCTTACTACTAACATATTCATAAAATATTGTTGAATACACTTAGCTTAAGTTAAGTAAGTTGGATATACTTACTTAAGTATCAGTCACTGTACTTATTATGGGACAGTTTATTTCTACTACCATAATGTCAGACATTTGATATCGATTAATGGGTAACTAATAGAATCATAACTGATGACATTTTGTACGCAAATATATCTGCAGTATATTTACAACAAAATCTGTTGACTAGAATCTTCAGCTTATACGATTTACTACAATATTAAATATTATGATTTGAAACCAACGTTTCAGAAATTGTTTCGCAAACACTGACTAAACGATACATATTCAACAGAATATTCATGAACCTTCAAAACTGTTTCCCTTCCTAACACAACAGTAACCTGTTCGGTATTTTTCCCTAAACATTACTGCGTTTAAGCAAATTAAAATACATCGAATTTCAAGATACAAAATATCTTGCCATTGAACTAAAATAACATAAACATTGAACACACTAGTGGAAACCCTGCCACTTAATACTGATATTCCTCTACCCCTAATTAAAAACATGCCAACCTACACTCAAGACACGAGAAATCTGGCAAGTTTTATAAAGAAACTAATATAAACGAAATTTTCCCGCCCCACTATGATTCAATATTCAAAATTGAGTAACTTTTATTTAAAATACTTTTGGATTCGTCAAGCAATTTTAGATTGATCATATAAAGATTATTTTCACTCAGTAAACATTGAAGAGGTGCCCCTCTAAACCGTGTATTAGCAGGAATAGCAAATTGACGTGTACAGTACATGCTAGTGCTGTACAAAACACTGGTTCGTATTAAAAAGAAGAATTTCGCTTTCGGGACAATTTGTTGCCAGTGGAAAATCATTGGTTACGGAATCAATCCGAGTGTAGTCGCACACAGGGGCTACGTGAAGCAGCAGACTCGAAAAGGGGACTTTCCGTGCCATTACTCAAAGATGGCATTGGAGTCCGGTGGCCTAATCTCGGCACATGAGACCTTAATGGGATTTTAAGGCGTCGAGGCCACCTGCGCGCTCCCCCACGGACAACCTCGTTTGTCTTTCCTCTTACCAGTTTGGGCATTCTTATTGCATTCAAGGCCGAGTAGGACGTACCTATTTGACCCTACGATAGAGAATCTCACTCCTGACATCCGAATTTGGTATCGAGCATCGTTTTGCGGCACCGAAGGCACGCGTGTTCCTTCGCACTCCTCGGCCGCAGCGAAATACTTGTCATTCCTACAGGTAGAGCAGGTGAAAGCAAATGTCATCGCAAACATTCGCAACTCGATAAAGGGAGGTTAAAAATTCTTGTAAAAACTAGGATGCTTTAATGGTGGAGATTTACCTAGAACGGTCAAAACAACATGTTCCTTTGAGAATTTTTTCTAGAAAAACCAATAAACTTTTATTAGTGAACATTAGTCCATTGGAAAGATTACATCTTACGGATATTTCAGTATTTTTTGTAGGTAAAAGGTATTGAAACGTTTGTGAGTTATAGACGATGCCCTAGACGTCCTTTTTTTAGGCGCTTTGCGGCGACAACCGTAGCTCGATGCAGTAACTAAACTATTAGAAAATAAAAAAAAAATCGAATTTTTGGGTAGAATAACCCCTTCAAAGGAAATGATCTTATCTTTCGTTCAGGCGCATATAGACAAATGTTGCTGAGGATCTGGGACAGCAAATATGGTCGTTTAAAACTGTTTACAAGATACAGAACATTTTGATTCCTTGATAATCATTTGATAGTATTACTTCATTGATATTACCGCCATAAAACGAAGTAATAAAAGATTCGTGTTATTCATGTGTTTCAGGGTCGGTGTAGGCAGAGCGCACTTCGAAAAACAACCGCCAAGTAATTTGAGGAAAAGTAATTTTTTCCATTTCGTGATCGCCCTGTACGATCGGCACGGTCAACCGATCGAGATTGAAAGGACCTCCTTCATGGGTTTTGTGGAGAAAGATCAGGTAAGATTCCTAATACAATACGGCACTTGGTGAAAATGCTCTATCGCGGAACAGAATTTTTCGCAACGAGCAACTTTTAAACGAGAAACCCGACGTGACTTTCAAAAGCAATAACTAAGTTTCTTAATAATGCATTGTTCTGGAACGCTCTCATCGCGGACACAGTGAACTCGGTTCACCGTTCTTAGAGCTACTTGAATCACGGAGAGCATTCTTTTGGATGTTTCAAAAATCGAACGAAGATCGTGCACGTTCGTCCACGCGGAGTAAAAAATAAGCGATGGCGCGGAGTGACAACTTTGGAATTTCAATGCTCGCAGTAGTCCCGGTTTCCCCGGGAGGATAAGTGGAAAAAGGAGAGAGAGGTGGACCTTTATGACATCAGGGAATATCGTGCGCGCGTTCGCTTATCTCGATAATTGCCGTTTCCATCGGGGGTGACGTCAAATATTAAACGGCTCCGCCTATGCGTATACATATCGATAGTCGGCGGCATACACCTCCAGCTTTTCCAGCAATTAGTCGGACAGGCGAAAATCCATTGGCCGCGTGAGAAATGGACGGATGCGATCGTAAGAGCATCGATGTGGTCACGCAAATCGACCAACCCGCGGACAATAACCGTGGTTTCCATTTCCTTTTGTTCAATGTCCCTCCGCTTCTATCGCTGATCGTATCTTGTCGTTCTTTACTGATCCTTAAATGCTCGTGGAATTGAAAGTTTATAAATTAATAATTCGCTGTTTCCTACGTGGCATGTGAATTTTATTTAATTTACTAGACATTCGTTCGATCACCCAATTGGAAAATGTATATTGACATCTCGCTGTGAAAGTCGAACGAGCTGTAAATATTGGAGTACTTGAAAATCACGTGGCGCAAATTGAATTCGTATTCAAATATATTTTCAAATCAATTTCTGTGCAAATCCGTAATGCGTGCGAGTAAAACATCGGCGGAGTTCTAAACATATGTGACATGCCTGTTTGATTGAATTGCACTTTCCGTGCACATTGACAACCTAATGTGTTTTCATGGCGTTCAAAGAAATAGCCTGAAGAATTCCTACGAATGAAGTCATTATACGTGCTCTGTTCTCTCTATCCCTGGATTTTGTTGAGTTTGCATATTAATGGACGAATTAAATAATAAAGTAAATGACTCTAGAGTTATCATTTTTTTATATAATGATTATTCTAATGAATGATATAGTTGAGATTTCTAATGATATTCATAGAAGGACTTTATTATTCAGTAGTAGGTTTATGATTATTATAAAAGTAATAACGGTAATTTGGAGGTTAATTTTATTAGGTAAATTTATTAAATTATATGCAAACTCAACAAGGGAGCAATCAGTTACAAATGCGAAAATCGACTTACAACACTGATTCTTAAAACCTCCAACGTTGTCATTCGTTTCTTTTGGTACTAAGGTCGAAGCCAGATATATTGGTCGGTGAATTCGTTTTCGCGAGCAGCGATCGAGGAGAAATCAACCGTGGATTTGTCAGTTGGAGTTGCTAGGCCCTCGCAGGGTATGCTGGGGTAGCTGGAACGCTGCTCGGCTCCGCCTGAACCTAGCCGTCTGTTATTTATTCTTAGCGTAGTAGTTCTGTGCGTTACGAAGCTATGCGTAGACCAATTCGAGATGAAGCTATCGAGAAAGAATCAATGTTCTGACCAATAAAGTTCCTGAACTTTTTCGGAGCTAACGCACACCTATTCTGATGTGTGCACTTCTACGCTGAGAGCTCGGTTTGGCCTACACGCCAGAAGCTCGGCACTATCCCCACCACTTCTGGCTCGCTCTTGTTCTGCGAAGGCGAGAGCGAGATGGAACGAGAGCGAGTCAGAAAACGTTGAGAAAAGGAGCACCGAGGCAGATAAACGGTGTGGTGGGAGAATAAGGTCGAAAATCGCTGATTTTGGGAATTTTCGCGATTCTCAACCTTATTCTGCGATCTTTAACGTTTGTAGCTCGGAGCAACGTCAACCGATTTTGATGAAATTTTAGGCACGTATACAACTTACTGCAATCTACAAACGGTTTTTTTTTAATTTTCATTACAAGCTCACAAAAAAAGTTTAAAAATCGACCTTTACTATTCTTTTCGCTATTCCAACCAAATACATTTCTTTTCAAAACGACGAAACGCGTCAGTTAGCAAACTAATCCTTCTAGCTTCTCAAAAAAACTCAAGTTGTTTGGACCAATTCTAAAAAAGTTATGCGATTTTAAAAAGTGTCCGAATATTAATGCGAGCCACTGTATCTGGCTTCGACCTTAGCCATTTATACCCTTAAGTTGCACTTACAATAACGACTTTAAAGCTCCTTTGAAACTCACAAGAAAATTACTACTCCCTTGCTGCGAAGGAAATGCAGAAATTTCATCTTCTCCCGTTGCAGATCTCCGCTGCATTTAAAGAAAGCAAAGCATAAGAATTCTCCTTAATCCTCGCGAATTAGTCTGGTACTGGTTATTATATGGTGCTCTGTTACCTGGTTTCCTAGCAAAGTGAAACCCAGCCGTTCGACTGATCGTTCAATTAAGGCGAATACCTATCAAATTAGCGGCCCATCGGCATTAATAACTTATTTAAACGCGAACGGGAACGGACGGCTTCAGAGACGTTTACGGTGGCGATGGTGGCTGCCGGTTTCCGCCCGTCAGAGGACAGATTAAAATCATCACTGGTAATGATATATCGCGTACCTGGCTCGTGCTCGGAGATCTGTCGCGACCCCATGGCGAACGTTCTCGAATGGGACGCGATTGTCAGCGCCGGTCATCGTTAGAGCTCCACTTTCTATTGGTCAATTAGTATAGCTGTTTAAGGAGAAGTTGGCTGCCGCGCGGCACCGGCGCGGCGTTCATTCTTGCGCAAGTGAAATCGCTACACTCCGGGAGAGACTCGGGGACGAACAAACAACCACGCGGATTTGTACGAATGTTCCCGTACTCCTTCCTGCCGTTCTGTCATCGGGCACAGAAGAACCAGTATCGCGGTCCGTGTTTACACATCGCGAGTCGATTGCGTGCGTGTACCAGCGGCCACCCGATACTCCAGATAGACGACAGAAATCCAGATGCATGGCATACGGACGGACCAAGGTCTACGCGGGCATAAATTATCGGAAGCGTAATCCCGATTGTAATCTCTGGAATTCTGGATAGGCCTTCCGGGTATATCGGGGATGCTCTGCCGGAAGTCCCTACCTCATCGCTCTCTCCTTTCTCTCTGCTCCTTCTTCATTGTCTCTTTCTCAATGCTTTATACGACCCTTCCCGTTACCCTTTCTCCCTCGCCTGCTCTCTCTCTCTCTCTCTCTATCTTTCTCTCGTTTTACGCGTTCCTTCTTCCCTCCTTCGCGCCTCGGGGTAACGACATACATCCCCTAATAAATCTATCTGCCATAAATCGTCGGCTAATTTGAGCAGACGACGTAGGCTGGTTTTATTCGACAGTGAGATCTAGAATTTGGCAGTGCAACGCAAGTCGAATGGTTTTCCTCAATATGTTTGGAGATTTTTAATAATAATCTGCAGCTAGTTTTTAATTTAGGTAGTTGACCATTTGGTTTTGTCAACTATCTAAATGAACGATTACAGAAAATAACGTGTGATCAATTACACAATTACAGTTTAATCGTAACTTATAATTTGTAAATAGATTACATTTTGCCCAACTCTGCCCGAAGCTCCCTTAATTAATCTCCGGATCAGCTTACAATACTAACAAATTAACCAACGAAGGAGCCACTAAAACGCCTAATTCCCGACTTAACCAACAAGTGTGCTCGCTACTCCTTCGCTTCGATTTACATCGCTTATCCTAATATCACCCGCCCCTCCCCCACTCTAAGAGCACGCCTATGTATAATTCACGCGAGCAGGACAGTTGCATTGCATAGGCTTCCTATTAATTAGGGTCATGCACCGCGGACATAGATCAGTCCCGGTGTCGAGTAGCCGTTTGTGCCTGAGTGCACCTACGGCTGTTCTCACCCTCGCTTATCCAAGTCGAGATAGAGAGGAGCATTTATATATTTTTCAGGGCAGACAATTATTTAAGTGGAGTGTAATAGCGGGCGATCGATTAGACGCCTATCATCGGCAGCGAGTCAGTGGCATAAAAGCTTCGTAAATGGAGCGTGCCAGCGCGGCGGCAAGCGTGCAGTTCCCGGAAACTGGTGCCCTACGTAAATACAGGGTCTCCGCGCTCATTCCCCGTTCTAGCCGCTTTTTATCCGTGTTTAATTAAAAAGTAGTCGTGGATCGGCCGACCCGCGTATATACCTGATTAACGTCCATCGTGCGCCTGCGAATTTAGAGATTAATGGCCGCGACGAACGCCGCCGACAGGAAAGAGCTTAATGCGTGCACGCGGGTCGAGAAAAAAGGGAGGAACGATGTCGATCCGCCGACGATGGAACGATGATTATACGGTGCACCGTAATCAGAGTTCAGCAGAAAAATGATCCTCTACTTTCCGCCGGCGTAAAGAAACGGAATGATAAGTTTACGTATATACCTATACCCGTCTCCGTCTGTCAAGCTCCTGGACTTCCTACCGGGACCCGAGGAACGAGGCTGAACTATTTCCAATGTCCTTAACATTAACGCAAATCCGTTTCAGTATTTACAATATCATATTAATTATCATCATCGCGATGCTAATTAATCGACTAACTTGCAGCCGACAAATTGGGCCGCGCAATCACATTAATTTCGCGTAAAATCGATTCCGTCGACGCGGCTGTTCCCAGGTCGAAAGATCGTGTGCAGGAGTAAAAGTTGCGGCCGGGACGCGGGGGGGTCGAGGTGGCAGGCCTTCCAGAGGCAGACGGATAGTTGAAAATGCATTACCGCGGCCGCGGCATATGGCGCGATGCACGCATGACTCGTCAACAGGGCAGAATGATAATTATGCATCGCACGCCATACGTAATGGCGCGGCTCTTACCGGCACATCAAGAAATTAATAATTAGCGTGAGGTGGAGCAGGCCGCGCGCGAGCGAGAGTTACGTCACGGTGCACTTAATTAAAATAGAACGGGGCGCGAAGACCGCGGGGGTGAGCTTTCGTTCCTTCGCGTACCGCTCGTTTCGAACGATTAAAGCGTGCACGAAATTTAGTGAGATCAATGAGACTCGATGCCGAATTTCGCTTGCGCCGACCCAGCGAAGCGACGCGTCGATGTGGACGCTACTTGCAAGGGAACATCCCGAACACGGAAATTCAAAAGATTCTAAAACTTTGTGAATATGTAGGGAATTACCTCCTGATTACAACGCAATTTTTGTTTACTGCCCAAATTCACTCTAAGGGAGTGTAAATTCACCACTGATAACCAGGTTATCTTCCGATTTTGTGTTATAACTCGTGCACTGTAAAATAATTTTTTTACCAAATGCTAGATCTAATTAAAATAAGAGACTTCTGTCTTGAAACTGTTTTTCTATCTCTTACAGTTCGCGAGTTATAACACAAAATCGGAAAATAGCCGAATTTTTAGGGGTTGATTTCACCCCCTTCGAGTGAATTTGGGCAGCAAATAAAAATTGCGTTGTAATCAGGGGGAAATCCTCTACATATTTACAATGTTTCAGAATTTTTTGAATTTTTGGGTTCGGGATCTTCCCTTGTTAGGTACATCCAGAAATGACGTTGGAGCGTGTAATATTCATGGATAATTCTCGGCTTATGTTTCGATGTTTTTCATTATACACGTTTTGTATATTTCGAAAAAAGAATTCTAGATGCATGTATGTTGTTGGTTTCCAGGAGTCAGAAGGCCAGAAGACGAATAATGGAATCCAGTACAGCCTGCATTTGCTCTATTCTAATGGTGAGTAATAAACTATATTATCTATGATTTATTAAGATTGAAAGCTCGTTCAAAATGTTATGAAATTATAATTAGCAGTGTCGTAATAAAAAATAATTTGGATTGACGATTCTTAGCACTTATTTATTACACTAAATAAGACAACTAAAGATAATTATAATAATTAAGATTATTAAATTATTTTTAACTTGTTTTCTTTAGCTTATTAAATTTAACTTACCGGGAAACACCGGGTTCAGACATAATTCAGTTTATATAAATATTAAAGGGGATTAGGGATTAGACATAATTCACTTAATATAAATAGGAAATCCTGAGCTTCGAAAATGTAAAACTTACGCAGCATGAAAGCTTCTAAACCCAAGTGATGACTCTCCGTAGTAACTCAACACTTTAAATCACATTTTCCTTGCATGAGGTCCTAATTTTTAAGAAAAATAACTATTTTTGCGACATGCTGAATAACCTTTCGATTCTATTCCCAACTAAACAAGTACAATAACACTCGAAGAAAATTCTGTTCAGTTATTACAATAATATTCGTCAATAACATATGCAGAATCCTTAGAAGACTACAAAAACCCAAGCGATGTACCTACATCGTAAATAAAATATAAAAGAAGCAATGAACAAATCACAGAAATCTATTCGACAATCTTTTAATTTTTAGTAACAGTAGATTTTAAAATGGAATATTATTTTCCCACCTACAGTCTTAATCATCAACCACTTATTCGTCCGCGTAGCTAAATGGCCCCCGTTCGCCTAAAACGGCCCGGTTTCCCAATCCGTTATCGCGGAAAAGTGTGACGCTCGAGGAACATCCCGAGTCAATCTGTAAACGCGAAGTGTTCAAGGGGAGTTGGCCGCGTAATAGCCTCGTCCGAAGCGACGATGACGGTCCATCAACATTCCGCGCAGACACCCGGTCTCGCAGGGCCGCTAAAAAGCTGAGGAACTTTCGAGGGCCGAGCGCAACAGAGACATATTTTATGTCACTGGACCCGGGCCCGGCAAAAAGGGTTTAGCTTCCGTCCTGAAGAAGCGCCCGAACGTCTGTGCGTGAACGAAAGAAGGAAAGGGGAAACGCGGCGAAAAGAAAGCAGAAGAAGCCGATGATCTAGAGGTGGTCCAAGCAACAGACCCACCAAAAACGTGCTCGCATTATGAACATATTAAAAAGCCGCAAGGCGCTATATCTGCGGGGCCCGGCTCCAATGGTCCTCCGCTCTGTGCGCATGTATGTATGTACGCCGGGAACAACATGAGCCTCCATGGTGTTTTCTTTATCTTCATTTCTTGCCGGTTCCCGTGCCTTTTTCTCTCGCGACTATCTTCCCCTCATTTCTTTTCCGTTCCCCTTTTCCCGCCCCCTTCAGCCGTCCCCCTTTCTCTTGTCTGCGGTTTATACCACAGGCCTTCTTGCCGCCGCTGTTACGAGCCGATCAATCAATGCGGGATTTTTGCGTTGGTAGAGCTGGCTGAGGGGCCGCACTGCCATCTATGGACACTAAAACGTGTCGCCAACATCACAGACAAGAAATAACTAACTGTTACGAACTATGGAATACCTATGAGTACCTCGGAGATCGTAGATCCCCCTGTTTCTAGCTACTACTTTCGTTGCACTATCCGCAACTCCTACCGACGCTGCTCGCAATCCCGTCTACGTCCAATGACGTCTTTGCCTCCGTTCGCTGTCACGTAATTTCCCTCGTATTTTCCCCAGCCTGCCCGGGAACTCTTGCCGCTGGACAGATTTGTGTATTGGAGTTTGATTCCATTCGAAATATTCTTCTGTCACCGTGGGAGTCAGTTAGGACCCCTTTGCTGATAGAATTTCGTGAAACGATGTACATACATATTTATTTCCTCGAGCTAGTACTTTTGCAAGTTAATGCCAGGTATCAAGGTGTGCAATACTTCAATAGACACAGATAATAATAATTTTATTCATAACGTGGAATTGATTTCAATCACAGTTTGCATTGTTTTATTATGGCACATGGACAAGGAGATGTTTGGATTACAATTTTGCATAGATTGCTCTATTTTGTAAATTTTATTCCATAAGCCTCGAAGTAAATAAGCTAGGTTTATATCAGCGTTTATTAAACAGTAAAGTGGCTACAGAGTATCCCCACTGTATGCACATTCGATGAATACGAACTCACAGGCAATGATAGTTCCAAAAAAAGGTAACCGATGCAGACAAATAATGGTTGTCACGGAGCCCATGCGTCTTCTACCGAAGTACCGTTTATGCCCTTTAGAGTGGATCGGTAGATCGGCGCGGCTCTGATTTATGCGATGACTCGAGGATCGGTTTTCTGGTCTCCCAAGACGCGTTCTATAAAAGTTTCATGCTCGAAATGCTCTAACATTCGGGTCTTAAGGTAGGCTCTCGCTATGCCTCGCCGCGGCGCAACTTCTTTTCGCACTCACATCTAGGCTCGCGTCGCCTCGGGTTTTGCATACCTGCAGTTATCTGAGCTTGCCTCGGTTCATGTGTTTGGTCAGGTGGTCAGAGAACCCCTTGCTTCCTCTTTTAGTGGTCACCGAAAGCGGTGGCATTGCATCCACTCACACTACGCCTGTCCTCGGCTCGCCTCGCCTCTCTTCCTCACGATATTCTCGAGGAAGAATCCGCGGCTCGGAGTCGCGCCGAGGCGAGGCGAGAGGCAGCGTGAGTGAAATAGTCAAAACACATAAGAAAACTATTGGAAGAATAAAATGAGCCGAGGCGAGGCGTAGCGAGAGCCTACCTTTATACAACCAGGACAAATTGACGTAAATTCGCATTCGTGTAGCTCTTATCATCCTCACTGATAGTTACTCTATCGAACGTCACATCGCCGCTCATTCATCCGGGCAGTCAATCTATAATCGGATAATAAGTAAGCAATGTAATCTACTGTCAAAGTGTTGGCAGTGTAGCTCCGTATGAGGCTCTACTCCTTTTTCTCATCACTCCCTCCTGCGGTTTGTCATCCTCTTCATTCTGCTTCTTCTATGCCGGTTCTTCGTCTCCTTTCTGCTCACCTCTTTGACGACTTTACGCCTCCTAAACGGAGAGAAGCGTATACCGAGCTAAACGAAGACGAGCACACGGAGGCAGCGGGTACTCCGAAGAAGAAGGACGCGGAGGACTGCTCCTGAGCGGTTGGACCGCAGAATATTGCAGCTCGTAATAAGAGCGCCGCTGATTAAGGATGCCGATCGGAGGAATGAAATGGGTGGTGTCTGCTTCTTCGATGACTTCTTACCCATATCGAAGTTGATCGCCTAGTTATGCTAATACGAACAGACCTATCTGCCTCCTCTCAGCGGGACTTGGCACGCGATCCTGCTTCTTACGCCGCTTCTTCCCGATCTTTTACCTTTATTGTCGTAGCTGGTGGCATGATCCCCAGTCGCCGCAATGTCCGTGATAAATGCACATGCGTACACGTGGGTATGTACGTCGCTGCCTCGTGCTGGTAATCGTGCTTGCTTAAGATGCATCGGTGCACTTGCATAAATGAATTTACTTGCTCCGCGGCTGATTTTATGCTGCCTTGTTTACATACCGAGCTTCAAGAATGGAGAGAATCTTCGTTATTCGATGAACCGGATACGTTTTCTAGAGTACCACGTTCCTTGCCATTATACATTACGAAAGGGCGCATAAAATGTACAACGGGCTTAAAAGTGGCGTAGTCTTCTACGCTGCGCTGCGAGCTTTTCTCGCGTAAATTCATAGAATTTTCAAACGCACAGAAATTTACGATTATGAATGAAAATTTTAAAACACTGATTAGAGTTACGTGCTCTGTCATTTGCGCTTGTAATTCAGAAATAGACAAAACGTAGAAAACGTGTAAGCAATTATTGTTAGCTGACGATAATTACATACATTAAGATATGATCAAAGTTTCGTGTAAAAAAATATAAGTACTTATTTAATTTAATAAACTACATAGAAGTAAAATATTACAAGATACTAGTGGTGATATATTAAACTCATAATTCAATATGTGAAATTAGTAAAATTTTAGGAAATATCGTCAAAATTCTACTTTGACTTGTATTACAAGATAGCTATGCAATTTCAGCTTGTGGGTAGTGAGACTTCTTTCCAGCTGTCCATAGCTATCTACTACGTTCAAAGTACAATATTTCAAGTTCAGCAGTAGAATTTCTAAAAATGAATAGGCTAATGAGAAAATTAATTTAATTACTGCCGCGTTACGTTACGAAAAATTACATATCTACATTAAAGAATGCAGTAACTACTATAATAAAGAAATATAATAATTCCTAGAAACCACTTACGCTTAACGCTTTAATCTACCGAGAAATAATTGAAATTTCCACGGCACGGTTGAGAGTTTGTTTTCAATCGAGTCGCATAATCGACGTGACCGTAATAAATCCCAACATCACCACTCTTTAACCGTATAGATACCGGGGGATAGGCGGGGTAGTATACAAGTATCTTCTGGCAAAGCCGCGACGGTTTCTCGAGGTAATTTGTGAGCTAGTTTCGGGCAGAGTATCGTAATCCACGGTAACGTTATGCGGCGTGAGCCTGGCCCGTAGTAGCCACCGCGCCTGGCAGTCTTATGTCGGGATTACTGGGCTTACCGGATACGCGAGACCGGAAGCCACGGGGGTATCTGTCCAAAATACTCCCCGGGATTACCTGGCGCACCCTCTGCAAGGTAGCGAACGGTTTCGAAAACTTCCTACGTCGGAATGTGTATGTACGTACGTGCGCGTCGAACGTACCGCCGATAACAGATAGTAACGACGCGGTAATACACACGAAGGCTGGTCACGTGACAAAATTGCTCGTTCCGGGTGGTAATAAATTACGAATGCCGAGCTATTTCGCCGATAATAACAAATTAATCTGCCGTTAATGGCGGCAATTTTGTACGATTACATTGTCGTCCTTATAAATTTCAATGAGAGCTTGCAGCCCCCATTAGCCGCGAAATAAGTCCCCTTTTTGTATCGCGCGAACCCTGTTAAGTTTGAAGTAGCCGATGCTTTTTGGAGGGACGTGCGGGGATCGTTTAAGTAAATTCGCGAGGATTAATTGTTGAACCTTTAAAGGGTAAATCCGCAGTGATTGGGAGTGTCGCGAGAATTCCGCGAGCTCTCCGAGGGTATTCGTTTAATTGAAGCGGTGGCGTTTAGCTGCGCGGTGATTAAATTCTTCGAAGCAGCGCAAACCGAGGAGTCCCAAAAAGTAGAGCCGCAAAAATAATTAACGCGCTACACGTACAAGAATTTGTCGTCCTACCATGCAGTTCGTTGCATAGCGATCTTCTCGGTGAAGTCGGTACTGGGCCGTTCAAAGTACGGGCTGGGCCCATGCAAAAACAGCGGAGATTGTGCATACGTCCCCGGGGATGCGATCGGGCCTCTTGCCTCGTCGTCCACCTTAAATGCTCCTTAATATGTAAGTTTTTCTGGGACAGTCCCTTTCTGCGGCGCCGAACTTGTCAGAATTTGGACTCGTTTCCGTATTCGTCGTATTCCATGCACATCCGTCGCAAATGCCTGCGCGCAACGCTCTTAACTTAATGGGCCTTCTTACCGGATAACTGAAAAACTAGCGGGCTAAATTGAATAAGGAGCAGTGTTGTCTTTAAATTAGCCCGAGAAAACAGTATTACGAAAATGTTTTCGCTTCCAAAGTGAAAGTTACTATTTTGTGTTCAAGGGGTCGCGCTCAGTCAGGAGGCCGAAAAAAGGGTAGTCTTTGGAAAGTTTTTACTCAAAAGCTATAACACATTTCTGAAAAAATCTTTTTTCCTTTCAAGGATTGCATCTAGTACCGTGCATCGTATTTTTTTTATTTAAAAATATTTATCAATAGCTGAGTTATTGTCTATCATTCGAAGGTTCTCTAAAAATAAAGGCTTCTGCGGTGACCACTGCTGCTCGAAAGTCGATCATCTAAAATAAAAAATTCAAAAGAATTTACTTATTATATTATATTATCTAGTATTTGAACGAAGAATTTTTTTATCCGATGCTTAGTTTTCTTGTAATTGACGAAAATCAGGCACGATTTATTATAAAATTGAATAACCTTTATTGGTTGTGCTTGTAATATTATCCATTTGCATAATTTTCAAGAATCGTATAGCTGCATATTTTATGCTTGCAGTGTGAATATCAACCTACACCAATTTTTACAAAATCTGGATTTAAGTTTTCTCATAGATGCTTGTTATTATTTCTGTTACAGGCGTCAGACAAGTGCAGGATATTTACGTGAGGCTCATTGACTCCGCTACGAAACAAGTAAGCAGCTATGTCTCTGTTTGTTTACATTTTATTCGTGGTTGCTTGAAAATACATATAATTTATATAGATACCACATTTACGAAAATAATGTTATGAACATTCGCGTTATAAGAATATGGAAAATAAGGATAATTCAACTAATTATATTTACATGCATCCATTTAAAATCCTCATATTATCACAAGTACTAGAAAGATCTAATTAAACACATATAAATAATTCAATTTCGTAGAGATTTGATTGAAATTTATTTAATTGCAGACAGCTTTCCTATCACGACAATTCTTAATAATAACAATGATTCAATTACAAAAAATCTCTACTATTGCAATATAGGGCTAATAACTGCACACTGCAGACATCATGGTCCATTGAAAATTGAAACCAGGATTGATGTAAGATAAATTCAAATAGAAGCGCCAGTATTCCGCCTCACCATTAAGGAGGGATTCTCGTGTAACAGCCCCCAAAAGTAATTGATATTTCTTTTCTTTTTTTAAACTATTGTTAATATTGTATGATACTCTTTAGGGATATAAGGAGGCATTATTAAACTTGCAGATTTTTTTTTTAGTCGATCCTTCTTATTATTTAATAATCATTGTGGAATCTCGTTGACCCCTTCGACGATGTTGGTGGTACGTGCAGCACCTATCACAGTCCTCCGATTGCAAAGAGAAGAAAATTTTCTTAAAGTTAGATAGTTTACACTGGGACTGAACATAAAATTAAAAAATTAGTTTTTATTTATAACACTATATTCATCGATATAAAGTAAACTTATTAAAGGAAAAAAGCTACTTTTTATCCAAACACTATAACGGTTTAAATTTTGTCTCCCTTAATTAGGGTGAGTCCCAGCGTAAACTATCTAACTTTAAGAAACTTCTGTTTCATTTGCAATCATATTTCTGTGGCAGCTGCTACACGTACCTCCCGCCAACAGGAGTTACATCGTCGAAGTGGTTGGCAATATCCTACAATAATTAATAAATAATTAGAAGGTTCGACATAAAAAAAAATAAATCCTGCAAGCTTAAAAATACCTCCTTATACCCCAAAAGAGTTTAATCCAATATTAGCAATAATTTACACAAGAATCCCCTCTTAAGGCTGCACGGCAACTACAAATCGAATCGTTTTTAATGTCACTTTAATCGTCGGAAACATTTAGACAGAATCAATCCGTGAATCGTCGCAGACCTTTTCTCTCGGTCGCTGTTTCCACGCGATGGGTCTCTTCCAAAGTAGATGCAGTGACGCGTTCCTACCGCTGTTATCATCTGAGCTACAAGCACTTAATTTTCCGGGGGGTTGGTTCCTACCCCTTCGGGGAAAGCAGCCACCGCCACGAGCCTGCCCAATCCTGTTATCTGCGCCACGTGGCGAACACTGCGCACGGTCGGCGAACCACGTGTTGTGAGCCTGTACACAGGACCGTAGATTCTCGCGCAGTGATAGGGGCGCAAAGAAGGATCATAACCTTCGAGCAAACGCAAATACGCGGGCCGATCAGCAGCCCCGATAAGTCCTTTATGCGTTCGAGGGTGCTCTTTCGACTGCGACGCCTTCCTACGGATCGCCTTTCGCGCTTACGACGTGTGCGCGATCTAACGGCATCGGGAACGTCCGATGAAATGCAGAGATACAAGGAATAAACAAACACACGATGGGTGGATGTTAGAATTTCTTATGAATGACCCGGTTTGTTTTGGAAGGTATTGAGCTTACACATGAATTGTTTTTTTATGTTAATAGGGGGCGGGGGAAGGGTGGAAGGGGATGGGATTTCAATGAAACTTCGTGTTAATGTAGAGAATATTGGAATATGCAAGGAGCAATTTATTTTTCTATAGAAATTCACTGCGAAGGGGTGAAATCAGTTCTTAAAGTTATCGCGTTTTTCCGGTTACTTAATATACAGTCGGTGTAAAAAGTATTCGTACAGCGACCAATTTAAAGTAAATCTTTGTATGCCCATGTAAGATTTAAAAATTCGAATAGACTTAAAATTTATACTTCTGCATTTAAATTACATCTTAATTCGTAAAACTTGATTTTCAAGTGAATTTTTCCGGTGATTTATTAATCTATTGATTAAGGAACTGTTAGAATTTTCATCGAATCACAGAATCGTGAACTGAAAAATCCCACTATTTAAATGGGATGACGAGTTTCATTGTCCTGAGATTACTCTACTCCTTTAACGTGGCCCTAAAACAAAAACTTTCCAGAGGTGGAAACGAAAACTCGCGTGAATTTTTTTTTATAATACATCAACTTGTCGCGTAAGATGTAACGAGCCCAAAAGGTATTTATATGTAAAAAAAAAAGTTTTGCAGAATCGACGCGGGTAAAGAAAATTTCAGAATTGCGGGTATGCCCTTACTTCAAGTAATTTTATGCATAGTATAGGGTGAAGTGGAGTTCGTAGTACAGGGGTGTGTGTCTATTGCGAAGGAGATATACCTACTTTCTTGAATTATTTTGTTTCGTGTCGCGACCCCCAGACCTAAGTGCCTATAGGTACCTGCACCATTTTAGGAGATTAAATCATCTTGGGGTTGGTCGGTTACCGAGGTAAGAAGAGCAGTAGGGAGAAGAAAGAGGCGGCTGAGGACGAAGAGGGTTGGGGAAACAGACCTGATGTTAGTTTTAGCTGATTAAATTACTAAGCCGCGGTGGCCTTGCGCCGGCAGAGACCGTTCCTCAATTCGCGATCCATTCCTTTTATTAATCGGTTCCGAGTTGTCGTGAAGCTGAATATCTTTAAGGAACGACCGATCTGTGCGTTAAACTACGCCTGAAAGTGTATGGGAGATCACGTAGAGGTTTCAAAATAGACGACGTCGCGGTCGGCACAAGTCTTAGGTAGCAATAAATCATAAACAGCCCGTACGAAGTATACGTTTTTATTACATTGATATATTTTAATATATTGATGAAGGGAATGCTGGGGATTAAATTCAGATTCTTGTCTAAAAGCAGAAACAATTACAATGGTCACACTTTTAGTGTAGGTACTGTTATGACATATTAAATAATGCTGTTCAGAAAATTCTAATATAAATTATTTGAATGTTGACAGTGGAAAGCTTAGAGTTACAAAATTCTTATCAATTACAAGTTTTACATATTCATCTTTTCCTTTTGCTTAAATCATAATTGTGAAAAAGGTAAAGTCTTTATATTATTACCTTTCTAATAATTTTGATAGATGTAATAATGGAAGGTATAAAATTGTAAAGACCGAATGATTCACAAATTCAAATAACTTACACTCCATAAATGAAATAAATTTAACAAGATTGCAGCATCATTAATCACAGTAGAATAATTAGGGTAAAATACGAACCTTGCCTTAACAGGGCCAATTTTAGAATAAAAATATTTCTTTGTAATGACTATACAACACAATAATAATAATATACAGGTGTGTACTTTGGAACGGTCTTCGTAAACAATTCATTGCACTTGCCACTAGTTTCATTGAAAATGCGAAGAATACAGCTCGCTTTAGGATTGGTAGAAACATCGGTAAAAGAATGAAACGGAATCTTGAAGGGAGTAAACGCCTCGATAGTTCTCGAGAACGATTGTCCACGAGGAAAAGAAAAGCGGAAGTGATAGATGCCGGGATACCCTTTTCGTCTCTATGGAGGAATCGTGCCAGTAAAGGGAGTAGAAAGTTGGATGGGGTGGTGGGATCGAAAACGAGAAAGGTGCAATTTATACATCAAAGCCTCGATTGAACGCGTCTCCTCCATTCGGTTAAAGTGAGAGGAAGACATACAGACACGAGAATCGATATATATTTACTCTGTTCATGTATGGAGCTCCGCGCAACAACTCGTACGAAGTGTTTAGCAAATCTGGGTTGACGTAGTTCCGACTGTCTGCCCCGTCCTGCAAAATTAACAAACGCCAAGTGTTCCCTGGATTAAAGCTTTGGAAACTGAAGGAAGGCATGTGTCACACAAACGCATATAGAGAAAGACTACTTGAGAAATTCTGGACACGCGATGTTCCTAGTCGATAATAGATCATAGCACAAAATATTAAACCAGACACTTTTGGAAAATAACGGCAGTAGTTATTGGTATCACTAGGATCAGAACGATTCCCTATCTAAAGTACTACCTGTGTCAAAATGATGGGGTTAATAAACGTGTGTACATACAAAGATTCGTTTTTAAGAAAAGGTTCGATTTACAATTAGTTAATCGTTGGGTTCTCTTATTTATATTTGCGTTTGAAAGGATTCAATTCAAGATTATCCAAGTTTCGAGAACTTTCTTAAATGTATTGCACAGGTTTTATGAGATGAAATATAATAAACTTCTAGAATCTTGCTTTGTAACATCTCTATTCAGACTTGATTAATTAGTAATATAAAGAGATCACGAAACGTTCAAAGCATTTCATACTTTCGAAATACTATTTTTATAATAATGCACAACAAATCAATAACACTTACTGTTCGTTATAGCGAAGTTTCATAAGTGAACTACTATATAGCTACGGCTTACGAATTCCAATTCAGAAATATGACCGAGTTCTTCGAAACTGAATCAAGTGGTCGGCTATAAATCCGCAATAATTTGCTACACCAAGCTGACTACTAAGCTCGCGACGAGGCCCTCCTACCCTTAAGCTGTTCTTCAATTTCTTCGCTCCTGGTCGAGATACTTATCTATATCTGCCTCCGCTCGGCAGAGCGGCGGAAAGTCCGGGAAGCACTCTCGACGAGAAGCCGGCGTGGGAGGGAAAAAATGCGGGATGTCGAGAACTGGCGTGCGTTCCTCGCTGAAATTTCCAGAAAAATACGAGCAGCTTTCGCAGAAAGAAACGAGTATCGTGCAGCCGCGGCTGAATGGCGCTAACAACGTGCGTTGTAAACGCTCGAGAACGAACTTCCGGCCGGGAAGAGGTAGGGAGAAGGATGGGAGGGCCAGAATGCGCTTTTTCGCAGGATTAAAAATGCTAAATGGTAATTAGTTCCGGGGATAAAAAAGCACTTACAGGGAGCGGGTATGGGGAAAGCAGCGGACCGCGTACCGCCGTTATTCTGAATGAATGAACAACAGGAAATTGTACCTAACCCTTTTAAGCTCCAACTTCTATCCACCGCTGGAGATGATCAGTCGGAACTTTCCTTTTTTTCTCCTTTTTTTTTTCGCAAAACACCACCCGCGGGAATTCAGGAAAGACTCGAGAGAAGAATTTCGTGGAACGTCATGGTGATATTACCGTCCATATATTTCGCTCCCCTAAATCGATCGTCGATATCGAGCTAATGTTCTCGTATCTTCATCGCCGTCCGAAACGTCTGCTGGAGGACAGATATATTCACGATTCGCGATCGAGGGACGGCGAAACTTTTTGGTAATCCTTAAACATTACCAAATCGAATTGGTATCAACCCCTCCTGAGCGCCGAGTAGTCGCGTATAATACTGAAATATGAGTATTTAACTATAGATTAAGGAAATAATAAGTTTGAGATAAGTTAATCCCGAGCAGATAAGAGGAGAAAGAGAGTGTGTCGCCTATCCCTACGGCGGTGGGCATTCTTTCCAGGGGTGAGAGTAACATTGTATGCATGTTATTCGGTGGCGTGTACGTCAGGCGGCGAGGGTTGCGCAGCCGGTATAGGGGGGGATTCCCAGGGGACTTTTCGAATCGATTCGGGATGGAAATCATTACGGCAGATTTGAATGACTATCTTCGAATTTATCTGCGCTCTCCTGTGCACTTCTTCTTCCTCGCTCTGCTGCCGGTTTTGAGGGCTTGTCGCGAACGACATTACGGTTTTATTACCGAGCGTAAGGTTCTTATTTTAAGCGTGATATGCATTACGTTTCTGTGGAATGAAACGTTTAATTGTAGCTGTACCAGCGGATTTTACTCGGCTGTACCAACATTAATTTGTATGCCTCAAAATTTATATACTTCGGTGTTTAGTAGCTTTTAAATTTCAATTTAGGATTTATTTAGAATTCATGCTTGAATAATTGAAACCTGCAGTTTCTCTAGTACTTTAGTTGAATCAGAAGAATCGCGGTTTGATTGCACTTCAAAATATTTTATTTGGAGAAAGTAGCTCATTGAAAGTTTATCGTTTTTATTAAATGAATCATCGATGATTTTGTTTTGATTGGAGTCAATTGATAATGGAAAAAAACAAACCGCTTAGACTTTAAGTACTCGCGTAATATACTATTGTGATGCGCTAAATTCATTCACCAAGATTCGCGGGTTATAAGACAAAAGAGACTGAAGAAATGTTTATCATAGTAAATACAACAGATGGTACATAAGTAAAGCCTCAAATCAGTATCATTATGACAAAATCTTATTAACGTCAGTGATCGTACATTACAGCACTATGCTACAGGCTTAAAAGCGACATATTAATAGTACGTAAATTAATACATTTACTTAATAAAATACATACCACTTTAATTATCCAAAGTATTTAACAATCTAGCATTTCAAAAGTGATCAAAGGGCGTTCATTATAAGCTATTTTCACCAAATATACAGAGTTTCCTTACAATGTATAGCTAAACTTTACCAACGTACTCTACTAATCATATTGATAAAAAAAATATACAAACAGCATCCAACATTTTAACGAGATATGAAGGATCTAAGTAAATACTATTTAACACTCCTGAAATAATTATAACACGACTCAGAATAATAAAAGCAGTATTGCTTCGTAAATAGTGTTGATAGTATAGCACAACAGTTACAGTAACACCGTTTGCATTACGTATTTTTGGTAAAATTTAATACAATGGTGGCTAGTTATTCAAGGCGTAAAGTGATACTTGCGGACTTCATATATGGGCGTGATAATGGGAACAGTAGAGAAGCTCAACGTTTGTATCGACAAACTATGCATTCCATTCCAACGTTATCCAGTCGAAGCTACATTCGTAGCAATTCATAGGTGTCTGATAGGGAATGGATCCTTTTCACTTGCTTATACTACTGCAGGTCAGACAACGCTGTAAATCAAGTTTTCCTTGCTGGAGGAGCCCATTTCGAACACTTCCTCCAACATGCGACTTTAAAAGGCTGCAACTTCGAAGGGAAGCATTCACGGATATATGTTTGCGTGACACTTCTTACCAATATTATCAGAAGAGTACGCTGGTGAAGTTCGGCCAAAGAGTTTAGGAGCACCCTGTGTAGGTTAATGCAGATTGCCAGAAAATTGCAAATTGACGGTGTAGGTGCGATAACGCTATTAGTCCTTCGTAAGTAATTCCCGTGGGAATTGGAGGGCAGCGGGGAGGCCCAAACGTTTCTACTGGGACTAAAGGGCAACGGAAGAAAGGCCCCCGAGGGGCTGATGCTGACTGGTCGCATCCCTAGAACGAATCGTCTGACGTTGCCTCCATGCTCCCTCTGCTTACTTGAGCCTGCTACCCCTTGAGACATCCGACGACATAACCACGTGATATTCAACGAATAAATGCGCCGGTGAAAGAGATATAACGCCAATGCGGCCTCTTCTGGGACGCGTCGGTTATGGAAGTAGCTCGTAGGCAACAAGACGCTACTCGACTAATTGCATTTTAATCTCTATTGGGACGTTGAACCGACCCTTTTCTAACCTTGAACTACTTTTCACGGAATTAAGTGGAGTACTGTCATACCGTTGGAATTTAATCAATAACAAAATTCAGCAATATACAATTACCACATGTTTATAAATTTAGTAAAGTACAACCAACCCCTAGAAATGGAATATATATATATACACATTGTTTGGATAGAAAGATGAAAATTGAAGTTGGAAAATTAAAAGTAGAAGTTACTTGTGAAATAAAAAATGCATGATAATTTATTGTTTATATTATTACAACTATTCGTGACTGTAGCCAGATGCAACATGCAGTGCCTCGCATTAATATTCGGACACTTTTTAAAATCGCATAACTTTTTTAGAATTGGTCCAAACAACTTGAGTTTTTTTGAGAAGCTAGAAGGATTAGTTTGCTAAATAACGTATTTGGTCGTTTTGAAAAAAATGTATTTGGTCGGAATAGCGAAAAGAATAGTAAAGGTCGATTTTTAAACTTTTTTTTGTGAGCTTGTAATGAAAATTACTATTCTTTTCGCTATTCCAACCAAATACATTTCTTTTCAAAACGACGAAACGCGTCAGTTAGCAAACTAATCCTTCTAGCTTCTCAAAAAAACTCAAGTTGTTTGGACCAATTCTAAAAAAGTTATGCGATTTTAAAAAGTGTCCGAATATTAATGCGAGCCACTGTAGGTATCTGTATTTGGCTAGCCCCAGAAGAAAGTAACTACAGATCAATTTCAGTACATGCGCCCGTATGCGTTATCGAGAAGATGCGTTGCTCGCTTTAATGGCAATGAAAACAAGTAAGAACTTAGCGGCTCGCGAGAATGAACGATGTGGTAAAAAGTAATTGCTTGAAATTGTTCGTAAGTGCGACAGGTACGTAAAATCAACACATGTCGTACCAGTGGTAATGGCCACTAAGCAAATAATATCGCATGCCGTATCACAAGCTCTACACGTACATGACCTACCCGATGGTCGTTACGTGTGTAAACAACAATTATTATACACCAGTGACATCTGCCTCCTGCCAAAGATTATGCAAGCAATGCCATTACCTTTAAACAACTTTATGCGTTTCTTTAGAAACAGTAACGCGTGTATTTTAACCAATTGTTACTCCAAATACGCGTACTTATGAATGAATAAGCACCTAGAAGGTAAATTAAGGTTATTAACATATTCATATTTTCACAAAAAATGTAACAGTTATTTAAAGGCTAATTTTAAAAGAAGGGTACATTTTCTAACAAAGGACGTTTACACAAATACAATCAAAACAAATATTGTGAAAATAGTACTATAATAAACTCATATTCACATATCCCAATTTCAATAAAAAATCTGCACCTTCTGAAGTATTCTTATGTCTTTAGAATTTGATATTAAAACATTTCTAATTTTAGAAATTACTAGTTGCATGTTAGTACACCAGGATAAAATTAAAATTTTCTAATTTTCGGGAAAATGTCAGTTTTAATTCGTAACCAATGGTATTGTTTGGTAAGTGAAAAATAAAATCGAGGGTTAACCAATTTCTAACGTAACGATATTAAAAGTTTTACAGAAAAAGCATAAAGAATAAGCCTGTTTAGGAAGTGTAATCCCAATCTTAGAACTAGGGCCAACGAATACGGGGCAGACACTTATGTTAATTATTCCCGATACAAATAAGATTGCATGTTGCTCAACTATTAGAAGCCGTAATGGCGAAATGGCACGTAACGTTTTATGTCTCCTTTTGCTTTCCTTTTACCAGGAGCCGTGTACTTTTCCTCTTTTACTCCTCGATCCACTTCCCTTCTTTCTTCGTGTTTATTTTTGCCCCTCTATATCCTCCTGACTGACGTTTTCACTTCGTCGGGAGGGGGGGAGCCTTCGCTGATTTACCTACCGCCACGTATACAGCCATCGCGGTTCGTTTGCGTTGTAACTCGGTTATTTTATTCGTATAAATATTTGATGCCGTTCTGGAAGTCGCACCTAACTGCCGGGGCGAAATGTATTTCATATCGTTACCGACGCCCCCCCGCTATTCCGCCACTTTTGCGCGCCGACTACCAGCGCGAAACCCGATGAATTCCCTGGGACACTGTACCTCAAAGTATTTACATTTTATCGCTTATTCGCAAACTCTGGCAATTTGGGTTGTTACACGCAGCGGGAAGACACTTGTGTACAAACATAAATCGCGAAAGCGATGCGATTACCATGCTTGACGTGTAGATCTGAAAACGTCTAACCTGCAGGTTGCCTTTTCGATTTGTTGGAGGGATAAATTAGAATTTTAGAAAATTATTTTAATAAAATTCTTTACTGCATACCTGGAATGCATATTTCTGACGAAGCACACGTTTGTTTAAGCTTATGATGTTAATAAACATTGTGTCGAAGAGAATATCTCACCTTCAAGCTGCTTTTTTGTAATTAATCGACAAAGAAATGCTTCATTTTCGACAAAGAAGACTGCCTTGCACCCTTAAAGAACAATATTCACTGTACCCAGGATCTGGTTCGTCAAGATCAAAGGAACGCTAGCTGTCCGCCTTTTATTATTCTCTGGCTAATCCGTAGCTTGTTCCCCAACTGTAAGTGCATGGGTCAGGGTAACGACGTGTTGTCATTAAATAAAAATCAATCAGAAGGTCGTGAAGGAGGCTTAACGGATTTGCTTAGGCCGCCCATGGCTTAGTACTTCTACGGGGGAGATGGTCCCTCACGACCTGCATCCGTACAGATAGTTCTTTAATGCGCAACGTATTTTCCACCGGCTTCTAAATTGACTAATGCATCGAAAAGCAAACAGAGTTTAATTTTCGTTTGGTAAAAAGAATATTATGCTCTATAATAGCAGTTAGTTTAAACATATGAATATGTGCATGATGTAACTTTACATCCAAAATTGAATTTATTTTCACGTCGTCATTGCTGCATAATAATTAATTGCGAACAATATTATGTTCTGTTTTAGGCCATCATGTACGAGGGACAAGATAAGAATCCTGAAATGTGCAGAGTTCTTCTGACTCATGAGGTGATGTGCAGGTGAGTCTTTTTCCTGGCTTTTCTGTTAACATAGAGTAAACAACTGTGTCTTAGTAGTTATAACAGTTAATTGAACAGTAAAACATTTATTTAGTTAAGGGGGGATTCTCGTCTAACAGCTCCAAAAGTAACTGATATTTCAGATTTTTTTTGAAAAAACTGTTGGTCATATTGGATTAAACTCTTTTGGGATATAAGGAGGCATCTTTAAACTCGCAGAAACTATTTTTTTATTTCGATCCTTCCAGAGTTGGGCAAAATGTACTAATCTAATTACAAATTGCAAATTACGATTAAACTGTAATTGTGTAATTGATTATACATTATTTTCTGTAATCGTTCATTCAGATAGTTGACAAAACCAAATGGTCAACTACCTAAATTAAAAGTAACACTTAAAATTAAAATTTCTGTAACTCCAATACTTCTACCAACACGTCAATTATTTGATTTATAGCAACAAACATACCTTGAGATCGTACTAGTACTCTACGTAAATACATACGCATGTGGAGAAAAATATCTGCTCTCTATGCAAGCAACCACCCTTGTGGTGGCAAACTATACACGTAACGAAACACACGGGGGTGCAGTCATTCTCCGGGGGTGGCTGACTCATTGACCCATGGGACTTCGGCCTTACTATTCTCCACCCCCTAACTTGCGAAGTCTCAAGGGCTTCGGTAGTTTTTAGATGGTCTCGAACTTCTGACCCTTCTGGACCCACCGATCGAATTAAATCCAAGAATGAATACACCCTCCGCGAATGAGCTGTGTCGAAAATTATGGATACTGATTTCTGATCCGGCTGTCTTGCATTTTTATAGCCGGTGTTGCGATAAGAAGAGCTGCGGGAACAGAAACGAGACACCGAGCGACCCTGTGATCATCGACCGGTGAGTAACGTTCTGCAGATTTTTCAGAGAATGGTATCAATACTTGACGCCAGTGGAACCCGATTCTACTCGCCTCGGCTACCTTATTTCACAAATTAAGTATTGTTTGTGACAGTAGCTCCCATTTTTATACATTTCAGACCGTCTGTCTTACTTCTATCATTCCTAAATGATATCAGTATTCATCGATTGTATTTCGATATGTTCGATTGATTGGGAGTTGTATCGACACTGCCAACCAATGGCGCACCTAAAAGAAGGAGCTTTGCGAAAAGAAAAGAAACCTAGATTTCTCTTTAAATAAATTCTTATAATCACCTATTGAATTTTATTGAATTTGCTTTAAAAATATTTGTATCCGTTCAACTCGGCTCCCTCCAGGATTAAACCCTGAGTGCGCCACTGCTACCAACTATAGTTTCCCTACGTTTATTCATACATGGCACTTGGTTCCATTTTTCCCTGCCACATCTGTTACTTAAGAATCATAGGAGATCAGCTCTGAGACTACGCTTGATTATTTCCGTCTAAACACCTACGAGTGACAAGATACACCGCCTCCTTTCTTCAACATTAGCGAACAAACAGATGTGCGCTGCGCTTTCATAGAAACGTCAACGATTATGATATCAGTTTACCACCCTTACTATCATCCTTCGCAACGATCTGCGAAATAAGGGTCCAGATAACTCCTTCTTGAATGTACCCTGCCCGGAGATAGCGTCGCGTACCGTCGCGACTAGGAACGCAGGATATTTAGGCTTGCAAAATACGTTTCCTACGAGGTGTGGTGAAGCTACAAGGTAGAAGAGCACTCGAATACTCAGGCGTACTTATACCTCCTCCAGCTTCTGTATGATACTGCTTGTCCTTGAAAATACAGACACACACACACTTCCCCTATATTTCTCTCTCTCTCTCTCGCTCGCTCTTTTCCCTCTCCCATCTCTCTCCTCTGTTTCTCCCAGCCTCTCCCTCACAACCTGACTAACATGGGAGTAGTAGGGTGAGCCTGGTATCTGAATAGACTATAGAGTGTTCTGAGATAGGAACGGCAGGAAGGAAGAGGTTTCCCGCGGGACCCAGGACGAGATAGTCTTCAGGAGGACATCTTGTGCTCAGGGGTGCTCAACCCCCGATTTTCAATACAACGCTGTCTCAGAGCTTTCATCCTCATCCAGAGGATATGTGTTACACGTAGGTGACAGGCAAAGCCTACCAGGCTTGCACGTACCTATTTTCCTGGGCCCTGTAGCCATCTCGTATCCGCACCTCCGCGACACAAGTGCAATGTTCTGCCATAGGTGTTGTTTATAGTTTTCGAGAAAATGGACTCTTTGCTCGGGGACAGATTATCTTTGTGACCTGGGAAACTGGTATCAAGATCCTATTACTTGACACTGAAAAACCTCAGCTGTGATAGGGTGCAGCTGGGAAATTAAATAGCAATGAATGGAGTATGTTTTTACTTTTTGTGCACTCAAGAAAAGTTACAGTATGCCTTGTAATACATTGAAAGTGACGGTGATTTGATGTCTAAATGGAGTTAATGACAGTGGTTTTGAATTCTTTTGTTCAAAACGAAACGGAAAGGACCGAAGATTATCGCGTTTCTTTCATTTAAACCCGATAATTCGAGTGCTTTGTTCTTTCAACGATAGTTTCGCCAAGTTTTGATTTCAACTTAATTTAACCACGAATGGTTGTGTTACTATGTTACTCGTGGCATAATAAATTTACGTGAAAGCAAGACTTGTCCGACGGAGCATTAGAAAAATTAATCTCGAAAATGCTGGTTCGACACACGGCACGCACGCACCTAAGTTACATCGTAAAACCACGATATAATGTAAATGCAGCCACGCTGCGGTCGCGTGTCACATCGAGCGCCACCCTAGACTGCGTCTCTCAGCTTGGTTTGTGGTAGATCGTGCTGGACGTAGAGTAAATGAACGATCCCTAGGATTAGAAGATTAAGTTAGCATGTGCATCGTGTTTATCATGCACGTAGACAAATAATGATTACACGGCGGCTAGATGTGAAAGCAACGCTCAAGTGTGCCAGAATTTAGAAGAAAATATTTGTGTTACCATAAACTAGTAGTAGCAGCATCGGATGCGTTTGATTATTAGAAACTTCTACAGGATCCAACTAATGCCACAAATATTATTTTATTAATTATTGTCCCATAAGTATGATATTTATTATTTATACAATTAAATACGAATATACTGCTCGACACTACTTTTTGCTGAATTGTATACATTAATTGAAAAATAAATGCCCAAGAAAAGGCACATACAATCTTCTTAAAAATCGTGTGAGAAGTAAATAAGACAGAGAAAACAATTTGAAGACACGAAATTTACATAGAACTTTAGAAAACTTATGACGAGGGATAATTTATTACGACGCATTTTTCGAATAGTCACTTGTTTACTAATTTTTAAATTTGAAACAGTATACCATTTTCTTCTAACTAATAATTGATAATTTAAAACAATGTCGTCTATATATCAGATGATACACTATTTACTTTAGATAAATCTCGTTTCTCTTTTAGCATGACCGATCGGTAAAAAATAGTGTCTAGCCACTTCTAATGTGTCCAAAAGCGCGCACCTCTATCAGACTTAATTAAACAGTGAAAGTTTTTACATTCATAGTTTCGCCCTAAAGAAATTGGGAAATGAACATCAATGAAGCTGTTTTGCAGTAGGTATTATGTGCTAAAAAGTTTAGGAAGGCAATATCATAATCAACACTGTTTAAAAACTGTTTTACTTGTTGACATAGTAAATATCTGTCATTTGAAAGAAACACTAAAAGAAATTGAATTCTACCATCAACAATTGGCGTTGACATTTAATAATAAATTTTTTAATTGGAAGCTTCCAAATATTCCACTTCGTTTTCAATTAATTCTACCTACCAATGAAGACCGAGTTACGAAGTTATTAATTCAGTATCCCATATGAAAACTTTGTTATGCCTAATTTGTGATATGTAAAGCAAAACTCACATTAAAAAGAATCTGAATTATCTAGGTTGAATAAATGAGACCGAAGTTGTAAAACGTGAATCCGCAATATATTATCTTAATGTGAGAACACATTGCGGGCAGTTTGCAGAAATATTTATAATGTTGAGGTGCATTATTTCGCACGAAACTGGTCATCTGGGACAGGAAGTTTAGCATTGGCTTTTTGTTTTTTTAGCCATTAAAATTAGCCTTCGTCCCATATAGAGGGTGATATGCGCGTGTTTGCTCGTGGACTGTACGTGCATATACATCGGTAGGCTAATAGATTTTCGGTCTCGAACAAAACCGCAATGGAGAGCGCGAGGGCCTGATCGAGAGAATGAGCGAAGGGTATCAATGCCACTTTGATTGAGGCTGCCCTGGTCGATTGTGACATGCTCGCTCAACTGTGCAGAAAGTACAACGCAGTCCCCATCAATCGTGTATATCTGACTGAAAAAAAAACAAATAAAAAACAAAAGCGGATTCTATACCTAAGCGTGGCCATTTTTTCACCCTATCACTTTCCCTTGCCGAACGTTGAAGGGAACAATCCGACAGAGGCAAAACAAAACAGAATTGTAATAAAAATCTTTACTTAGACTACTGAAGTAGCCAAGTCCTTCGTGCGAAATGACTTCCTTAATGACTTCATATAGAAAGAAAAATTGTTTTACGTTTCCATCGCGCTGTTTAGCTGCTTTGCCTGATTTTCGAATGGAAACATCTCACAACCCCAAGCAGTCATTCACATCACTAAATTTGCGACGGTCGCTAAGAGTATGAAGCCTCGTTTTTAGTAAGGCTGGGCCGTAGTCGTGGTCACTAAACCACATAGGGTGACCTGATGCCCTCATGGCTAGCCTCGGGAACTTATGCTAAACCCTTTCAATTAAGTTGGAATAGTGCTTGTATCTAGGGCTCCAAATCGCCGACGCGTATTCAATCTGCGGGCTCGCAAGTGCAACAAATAACAACTTTAATGTCCCAACATGTTTAAAGTGTTTACCAAAACGGGCGATAAAACCGAGGAAATTAGAACCTTCTCTCTACAGCTTATCAAATTCGTGATAATTTCCTATTACAATCTATAAAACTTGTAGTTACACTATAATGTTCCAAAACACGCGATTAGCCTTTGACTCATAACCGAAACTTGTAGATCGTCACGGTATCTGCACCTGGTCCTTCTTTCAATTTCCAATCGTTCCACGAGTGTCAGAAAGTTCGTCGAAGAAGTCTTACTCACCAATAAATCTACATCCGCCAGCTACCGACTCCCACGCGAATTCTTTCGCCAAATCGACCGCCACAATATCCACAAAACGCTCACCTAAAAACCCATACCGCACGAGGACCAAGTAGCTACCCACCGGGTTCCGCAAAGGAGTGAAGTGTCACGGTTACGGGGAGAACGTAGGTAGCCGTGCCTATCGAAGTAGTTCGGGCGATTGAGCGACATGTCGCATCGATCAGCAACGTGACGAGGAGAGGTACTGCGAGAATAGTCCTAGAGAAGCTGGTATTACGCCGGACTCGGAAACCAATTAACATGCATAATTAAAATGGCATTGTCGTGGCCGTACAGCGCCAGGGGCTCTTCCGTCGACTGACGAATCCCCCGGGACAAACGCCGTTCCATAATTACGAAAATCCTCTCCCTCCCCCTGGCCCCCCCTCGTCCCTCCCCCTACGTCGGTGACCGGTTCCTCGATTCACCGCGTCTCTCCTCTCTATATCACTCTTTCTCCAATTTTAATCGGCACGCCAGCAGCCATCCACCCCCCCTCTCGAAAACATAGAACCGCGGGGGAAAAAAATCGGCCATCGGGTCGTCGCGACGTAGACCAGAACTAGCAAAGCCAATAAAGGCCGAGCCAGTCATTCGTCGGCCCGATTGGTTAACTTTATTCTGCTCGGTGGGCAAGCCCTTAATTCCGGGACATCGATCATAGCCCTCGCATGCTCTCCGCTGCCGCAGCCCACCACCACCGCGCTCCTCCGCGCTCGTCCGAGCCGCGACCCTCGGCGGCGCGACGCGCCTGCACGCTGCGTACCCTCCGTCAATTTGACGGATTCCATTTCGGGTGGCGCGCGACGACGATCGTTTCGTTTTCGTGAACGTATGGCCTCCTCGAGGGGACGACGCGGGGGAATTTTTCACGGGGCAAAATGGCAGCCGGGGGCCGATTAATGCCACGACGGACGTTAGCCCGCTCGTGAAAGGGGGAGGGCGCGCGTGTATATTTTGGGATTGCTCGGGGGGGTCGATAGGTGGCGGGAAAATTTGTTGCTGCTAGCGCGGCGAAGGTAATGGATTAGTCTTGCAGAAATATTGGCTTGCCGCGGTTCGCTTCGGAGCTGCTGACACTTATATTGATACGACTCTCAACGTCTCGGGTTGTGCTAAATTGCGGCCACCAGGGTCGTCAGTGGCGGGTGCTCGAACTTGCAGTGCTTCTTTGAAACGGTTGTAGTAAATCAACCCTGACACTTGTCAATTTCCGAGCACTGTTACTGTTAATTGAAGTGATTTAGGGAATAAGTGCGTTATTGAACTTCGAAATATTCTTGTTTTTTTTTTGGTACACGTTTGAAGACCACGGGGGAGAAACGTGATAAGTTCAGTTTTGATGATTTTAATGTGACATAATTGAAAAAGAGTACAGCCTTTCGAGTCCAAGGATGAGAGTTTTTTAGAAATAGGTGTACAGGGAAATAACATGTTCGAGTGAATCAGGGGAATAAGTTGATAAGTCCACGGAAAACTTAATAATGTTTGGTTCATTTTGGTTGGTTACTGTTCTGATGTGTTAGAAGGGTTTGAGTCAATTTAAGAAGTTGAACGACAATGTAAGTTGAACCTAAGACGTGGTTATTTGAAAGAATAATTCTTAGCAGGGGAAAAAATCGACAAGTCCACGATGTTCTGTAAAAAACCAAGGGCATAATTGATCTTATGACAATCAATATGTTTTGTAATAAGAATCTGACAAGAACACATTTTTAATCCCAGAACCAAATAAAAACACAGCATTGATTGACCTATGAAAACGAAAAATGTGACTTATCATGTTTCACCCCTGTGGTCTTCATTTGGATAAATGCGATTCAAATGAAATATTTTGCACTGTATCCTAAAGTACACCGTTATTTTAACAATATTTTATTGTCGATGAATTTACTTTGTGTTCTTTACATTCGCCTGATTTAAACGACGAGAAAGTTACAAAATCTCGAATTCCCTATTTCTAATATTAAAGGACATGAAAGGTAGAGGACGACTAATTAATTATGCGAAAGACTTATAAGCAGAGCTCTGGTCGATGGCGATATTGTGGTTTTCAATGGCACGTCTATCATCCACATAAATACCGGCTCGCGATATTCCCTTCGTCGAGTCCAAACGCGTAACAATCAATCGTTACCTTAATTGATTGCGATTGGTGAAGGATGCTCGGGTGATTTGGCCGACGTCACAATGACACACGGATTGTCAATCAGTCGCGCTTGTGGCGTTAATGCATGCAAATTTGGCCGAATCGTGCCACGTTGTCTCGTACCCTTGCCGCGAATCTCCATCAGTATGGATTCGATATCAAGGGCGGTCAGAGTATTTCTGGTGCAGGCATTATTGCGGAACGCTGGAAATCCTTGTGACAGTCGAGGTGACGCGCGAATTTCGCGCGTAAACGTTTACATTCTAAAATTGTACAAATCTACACGAGTATTTGATAATTATTGTTTATTCTTCAAAAATAATGGGACGAACGCTTGCTTGTTGCAGCTGAATACTTCAGCATTCCCTCCTTTCTAAAATAAAACTACTGTTGTATTAGGTCTACGCTCAGTGCACAAATTAATTAGAAGTATATAATGAAACAAATACTTTTACTAGTCGCTGTCGATATTTTAAATATTTTATGTCCCTTTGTTCAAGACTAATAGAAAGTCAAATTAGTAAACACGTTTCCCTTTGTTTTCTAGATTTGTTTACATAGAAATATAGCGTAGCAGAAACAATGTAAATGGTTTTGGAGGAAAGAAATTGTAGAAGGGATTAGTATAAATTCATTGTATTAGGAATGAGGAACTGTACTCGAACATTTGACTACTCAATTTTTCAGATATTAATTCGAGTCCTCAAAAATCACAATATTATATTCAAATAATTGTGTATTTGCAAGAGAGTATCCTGAGAGAGAATCTTTTCCCCTTAAAGCCGGCACATACTTGTAGAATAGGTATTACAAAATATTCAAAACCACGCATTTCGTGCTTTTTAGTAATAAACGATTTAAGGGGGTGAAACACCCCTTCAAAGTTTGCCAGCCGATACAGCATTCCTCTGATCAATCGCAAACCATGCGTTGCGGTAAAAAATATTTCAGGTAGTGTTTGAACGAAGAAAGATGTTGGTTAAAGAAGAAGAATGTTAAATACCGACTCGTATCAGAAAAGAAAACTTTCAGCATTCGATTGCAGTTCTAACTCGAATGTAATATTCTTAACTGTCACAGACACAATGCAATTTTCGAGGAATATTCGTGACATTCGTGTACTTACTTATGGACTATTCGAATAGCCCCGACCCTAATTAAAAAGCATGGTTTTTATAAAGGGAATTTTTAACGTCCCGTTAAAAGCTAATCAGGTGAAAGCGCGTGCAATCGGTGGCACATGTCACAGCAGGTAGGTACTTACATACAGTGTATGCTGTGCACCGGTACTTTGGATGAAAATGATGAAAATTATCAACCCATATAGCGTACTATATGTATGTCTCGGCTGCCAGTGCCTAGATGACACACATCGATACCGGAAACTTATTAAAAGTGAACGACGTGCACGATGCATAGTGAAATGGGCTTGCCATTCATTGGTTGAATCAAACGATCCAGTGGGAAATCTCTCTCACACACTATCCTCAGCTATAGCAGCGTTCCTTGCCTTTTTTCCACTTCTACGTATTATGTCATCGGTTGCACTAATTAAAATGTAAACGCACGCTTCTATGTACATTCATTTGACGGGCCAGTTGATTACGCTGGATATGAGCAATGCTACGTGGTAATCATGAATTCATGATATGTACAAAGACTGTGCGTGCGTAGTGCTGATGATAGTAAGGAGAAATGTATTAATAATTATAAAGTAAAAGATCAACCATTTTCAAATTATAAATGAACAGTCTTTCATTCAGGACGTGGTGAATGACGGTATTTCTTTTGATTGAGACTTCTATGGACTAGAAAACGGTATGTTTTTCATTTATTGCTTGAGTACTTATTGCGATCGTCGGTTTTAATTGTTTGATATATTAAGTGGTGTTGATTATATTACACTTTTCAATTATTCCCAGGAATAATAATTCAAAGAGTTTAATTTTGAGGAAAGAGGAATTTATCTTTTGTTATTTAAACTTAAAGTATTTTATTATTGATGTTGAAAAGGATGCAGCACAAGATTCACTCACCCACATAAGTACCTTTTCATTGTAATTGGAAATTAAGTGTTACTGTCAATACATATATGTACTGCATATATTATGTTGTATATAAGTATTATTACTAGCACAGGATACATGACCAAAATGATTTACAACTTATAAACGTTTCGTTTCCCAATAAATATCTACAAACCATTTTTCGTCTATTTTGATATTATACACGTGCAAAGTTTGGGAATACTATTAGCCAATTTGTCACTTCTTCATGAAAAATGTTATCAAAATGAAATGGTAAAAATCTTTCGTTTTAAAAAATGGTATGCCCAGTATATATAAATATACTTAGTAGCTGGAAAGCCCCTTAATTAAATGAAACAAAATTAATGTCTTAAGAAAATATTATAAAAGCTAGTAGTCAAAAGATAATACTTTACCCTACTAAAATGCATTAGATCAATACGTACACCCGGCTCAATTTTGTTTGTATTAAATGTAACTGCGTCAGATACGATGCTCTCCATAAAACAGTTTTCAATTACAAAGAAATATCATTACATTTACAGGTCAGAATATTCCTGAGAAATATTCTGAACTTAATTTTGATTGCATTCAATAGAAATTTCTATTCTATTCAGAATATTTCTCAGAAACAATCTGAGCTGTTCGCCTCTACTCTGTACACATCGTACAGTCCTCGAGAGTTAAGCCAAGAAGTAGAGCACATTAGTCAGCATTTTTCAGCTTGGCTGCTTCTAGAAGTACTATTTCCTGACGCGACTATTAGGGAAATCAAAACACGCTGAGGGGTAGTGCGCGTTCCCGTACGCGAAACATATGGGACCCCATTGGTGGGGTATCACACCCTACATTCAGGATATGCCCCTAAAATAAATGGACGAGAGTACGCGTGCACGCTCCTGTACGGAAACAAGAACGGCCGATCGCTCGAGCGGGAAATCGCAGGATAAATAACGCTGTATTTGCGCGGTTAATTAGTTTTCGCTTTCGTTGATCAGAAGATGGGGGCCGACAAGTATGGGTGAACCTGTACACGGGGATCGAGAAGAGAAGTGAATCGATTACGATGTATTATACACTTACATCGAGAAGAATTTATTATCGCTGTATTATCAAATTCGGCTTGACTCGGCTCCGATTTGCAAGCGCAAAAAATGTTGGAAACGCGTAATTTATTAGAGTCGGTCTGAAGAAGCCCGCGGTGATCTGCCAGCGGACTGTTTTTCCTCGGCCGAGCTCGTCAAGGTAGAAATTAAGGATTTACGCGATTGGCTCCAAGTTCTGTCGATATTCAATGCATCGCCTTGTTCTTCGATGCGAAATTTAGAAATTCTGAGGACCTTGGTACGATCGTTAAGGGGCAAAAGGAATCGGAGATATTTCAGAGCCAAAAATGGCTTGGTTCCCTCGTAAATTCGCCCAATTAGCCGAATCACCAAAAAATTTACGGAATATGCTTCCTCGCCGTGGACAAATATGCGGGAATCCTTCTGGCGAATCCGTAGAGGAGGCAGGCGCCTAAAACACGGTCTTCACTCGCGAGATACGGCTGGAATCTATATTCGATATTATCGATATCTCGATCTATTCAGCCTGCTAATGGAAACCTTATGCTAAGGTAACCCCCGTTGATCCATTATGTATCAGCGGGATCGGTCCTGGAATTGCTTGGGCAAACCATTTGGTGCGTTTTTTGACGCGAATCGGACGGAAACAAACATTTGCACCCTACTCTCTCCAAGGGTGGCGATAACTTTCTTCGCCATTTACAATGGCACTGGTACGCTGACACTATTAATTATCAGATGAACATTGATATCGGATCATCAACGTCTGGTGAGCCTGGAAAATCCAGAATCCTCCGTACTCATTCGTACTCAAACATAAATCGTGTAACACGTAACAGAAAACTCTAAGACTAACGTAAACTGGGGCGACTTTGCCCGCGCCGGGGTGACATTGCCCACTTTTCGGAAAAACTTTATTTTATTTTATTGTGAAGTAATTAGAACATATTGTGCTTTGTAATCAATAGCAATAATTTCTCCAAGGTCAAACGAAAAAAAAACAATAGCGAATTCAATCATGCGGTAATTTTTCAGTCAGAATAAAAAGAGTGGGCAAAGTGACCTCAGTTTACGGTAAGTATTTAGTGGCCTTTATAAAAAGCTGTAGCTAAGCGACCTTCTGTTGTAATAAAATATGCAAATAATATTTTATCAGTATATGTGGTTTGTGAACAATATTACTTTATGCTTATTAACCCTTGCTGGTTATACTGGGTTCAATGGACCCGATTTTTAACTTTGCGAGCTTGATACCGGTAAGTTCCTGGCTTTGAAACGGCCTTCACTTGGCATTTTACGGAAATTTGAGGTTTCCTCTTCCGGTATAGATTGTCAGTTTTTGAATCAGAAACTTCGTTGGTGAGTGGCAGCCGTTACAAGAACGTCGGTTTTGAGCGTGGGTCCATAGCACCCATGTGTGACCAACGCGTAAATTTGATCGAAAAATGAAAAATTTGTATGCTACTCTAATTGGAGAAATTTACTTTAATAAAATGGAATGTGTATGGCTGTGACAATATATTTTCCCCCCAAGTTATATGTCTGTATAATGAGTACAATTATTTTCATTGTTAAATTACTTTCTTACAAATAAAAAAGAATAATAATCATTTAATAATAAAATGAATCATTATAATAATAATAAATAGTTATTTCTCTAAATTAAACGTGTTTTTTACTCCACAATTGACCGACCATCCCAGACCATCTTCAGATCTCAAAATAAATACCTTTTTTCAAACGCACAGTATGAAACTGTATATTTTCTAAAAGGAATATATCTTGTTAGTATCAGCCACAGTCTGTACGAAAATGAATTGAAAATTAAAAAAGGTATGACTGTTTTAGTAAAAAAGTTCATTTTTCAGGACTTTACACCTTTCGTTTTTTTTTTGTTACATGTTGTCATTTCATTTCTTACTAAAACGCGACTATTTCATATTCTACAATGTTCGAAGTGTGTATTATAATTTTTGGGACTCGACTGGACTGATACAGTTCGTACAGTAACTGTTTATAAACCGGCCGGGTCCATTGGACCCAGTGTGACCACCGCGTAACTTTACAGAACTGTGACCACGAAGGGTTAATAAGGAGCGAACAAACTAATTATCTGTAATGTCAGTAGTAGATATAAAAATAAGTTATAATTTAATACTTCTATAATAAACATTCCTTTACGAGTTCGTAAAGGAGTTCCTAGAAATCAAGAATATTTATATTCATCATAGTTTAATCATCGGAAATTCGTTTTATTCATCAAAACGGTGATAAGTTACCTTTATTACCACACATATACAAGTTTGCAGACCGTCTCTACGTGTAATATCGAGGCCAGCAGTATGCTTTGGATCGTTCGATCTCCTTTATCTGAACATTTCAAACAGATCTCAATAAAAATATAAGGAGAACGTGTAGAGACATCTGATACCGATACTCCCGCACACTTGTGCCGAGAATACCGCGTTGTTCCAGTACGAAAACTCACAACTTTCCAGAAGTCCTGACACGAGTGGACGCTGATTGGCCCCCCGCCGTCTGTGCGAAAAGTGGCGAGCAGGTCCTGGGCTATGACTGCGGAAGAGCCTAGGCAGATACCGAAACGCACCCAGGAGTGTCGTAGAGACGCAGAATCTTAGCAGTACTTGAGACTTCGGCTCGATCCCCTTACGGTTATTCTACCTGCCGAGAATTACCTTGATACGGTATCCTTATTTTCGAAGAATATCTTAACAGCTTCCCACACAGTGCTTGTTCCTTATTCCCTTCTTACATCGTCGCGGGCAAGGGGTAGAAAGAGAGGTCTCCGTCTTCCGCCACCGCCCCCTTTCCACGGTCGGTGTTCCTCTCCTCGTCCACGTTTTCGGTCTCTCTTGTTCTTGAGGAGAAGAAACCAATAGGGAGAACCGATCAGCTTAATGCATATTGATGCGCGCCGAGCTAAGTGAGTGAAAAATCGCCATCGATCTACCTTCCTCGAAGGTGGAGGTATATCCTTTTTTTCTTGCCGTTACTTGCCAGTTTCCTTCCTCCGTCGATGTCGAGGCCGAAGGCATCTCGTGATTTCCTCTCTGGTCCCTACCAAGCAAACGAAACTCTGGGTTTTCATCAATTTATCGTTGAATTGTTCCCGGAGTAGTCCTGCATTTTTTCTTCAATTCGTTTTATTGCGTCTTTCGACGTGCTCGTTGTAAATGGAAAGTCGTTTTGTAGTAAAAAATGATGGATTGGAAAGGTGATACACTAATATCTGTGTAAACACTTAAATTTGATGTAATTGAAGGAAGATATGACGAACTTGTTACGCGGTGGAATTAATTTTTTGATTTTTAGTTTGAGAAGTTGTTATTTATTAAAGTATAATGTTGGTAAAACTTTTTAATATCGCGGTTCGTTTTCGAGAAAATCACCATTTTATAAATATAAATATTAAATTTGGGTCATTATTCTCTCGTACAAAATTATTTCTATTATTTTCCTATATAAAAGTACCTGTATTAAAAATGAGTGTTGTAGCAATATACATGAACTCGTACAAGTCTGCCATTGTCCTTCTCCAGTAGTACCTACCTATATTCTGCTTAATTAGAGTCAATAAAGGCTCACGTGACAAATCACTTCTGAAACGGTTTGAGGGTCTGTACATCGTTGGCAGGTGAAATCATTCGGAAAAGCATCGAAGAGCGCACCGTTCGCGATATCGTTCGGCGTTCATGCGCATATAGACGTCGTGACGGGACCCTTGGCATTTTGTAGCGTTATATGCTGCCGTTGGCGTTGCTTCTGCCAACCTCGTTGGGGTCTCGGCCCGCAGAACAGATGCCAACCGTCACGGCTCGCCGATGGCTGGAAGGGTGCCTCTAGATCGAGACACGGTGGATGACTCTAAATGGCATTCGGTCCTCTACGCTGCCTCCCTTTCCTTCCTCTTCTCGCTCCACGAAATCGATCTCTTACACTGCTCTATCCTATCTTCTATTATTTCTACCAAGACTTCGCGACGCTACAATGCCTACTCGGAAATTGGGCAGAGCTTTTCTTCGACAAGCGCCCGGTACCGAGCGTCAGCCTTTCGTCTTGGACACGAATTCCTATTGACACGAATCGTGTGACTCGCGAGGAAACCCTCCCAACTCGAAAATTCCAGATTTCAATGGAACTTCGTGTGAATGAAGAGTATATTGGAGTATGCGTGGTGCAATATTTTTTCTGCGGATATTTACAAGGGGAGGACACCATGTGATAGACATCGATTTTGATGAACCTTCGCACGATGGATCTATGTCGCAAAAAAGTAAATAGGTGTCCGAGCGTTTTAGCCAATAGGCCTTAATAATAGAGATATTTATATTTAAATTATTACAAATTTCATAGTGGTGTTTTAGTCGGCAAAAATCCCACACTACTCTGGCGCCCCCGGGGGATTCCCCTCTAGAGGAGTCGGGATGCCTTTCGAAGATTTCCCCAAGTTAAAAAAAAAATATAAAAAAAATAATTTATAAAAAAAAAATTATAAATTTGTTTAACGTGAAGATATCTTCAAAAGGCACCCCGACGGTTCCAGAATTGAATCTCCCGCGGGCGCCAGGGAGTGTGGGATTTTTACCCACTAAAACCCCACGGCCACTATGAAATTTTTAATAATTTACATGTAAATATCTCTATTTGTAAGGCGTATTGGCTGAAACGCTCGGAAACCTATTTACTTTTTTGCGACATAGATTCATCGTGCGAAGGTTCATCAAAATCGATGTCTATCACATGGTGTCCCCCCATTGTTAGCTGATCCACCTAAATTATCTCGGAAATTGGAGTAAAAAGTTACCCTCCAAAACAGTATTTATTTAAATGATACTACCTCGGATGCAAGGATGAATCATGTGGTACCAAACTTAGGGGAGAGAACATTTCAAGGGAGCACGTTATACCTACCTAAAACTTTTAATTTCCAAATCAAAGAGGTGGAGTACCCCCAGTGCGCAAATAAAGAATCACTGCACGCGCATTAATAGGATACGATTTCGGAAGAAGGCGCGCACAAGCGCACTGAAGGACTCGATTTATCTCGATAAAGAAAACGAGCAAACAGATCACAAGGGAGCATCGGTACATACGGGGTAGTCGAATGACAACGACGACGTGTAAGGGAGTGGTGGTGCATTATTTTCGGGGGGGCTTCGAAAACGGTGGCGCTCGTCGTCCGTATGTCAAACCCTTCGCACAATGGGCAACATGAATTTCGAGTGGTTGAACGGCATGTGCGTGTGCGTGTGTGTATTTTTCTATTGCGTGTGCACAGAGAAGAGAGAACGAAAGGGAGAGAGAGAGACCGAGGGGGGAGAAGTGAGAGGCTAAAGAAAGAGAGTGGGTTCCGCTCAAAACAGGTGGTTACCAATGAGAAGAAGAGCCTGCAGGGAGCCCGCTGCGCCGCGTTGGTAGGGTGCCACTTCAAGAGTCGCGTGGCCAACTCAATTACTTTCTAGGGCCTCTAAACACCGGGCACGCACTGATGCCTCTAGTGCTTTGAACTCGTGCGTAACGCGATGAGACAACCGTGTCATCTTATTGTCCAAATCCGTTCTCGGCAATCAAGAATTTGACCGAAGTGTCCACAAGATTATTCAACGATAATCCTACGACTTAGTGTCACGCTGGCCATTATCCTCAGAGAAATGAACTATTGAATAGCAGTTTACTTAGGGTCAAGTTTCTATCGATGTGCTCTGATCAAACTATTCGGTTGAATTGCTTTCGAATAACACGTTATAGCTGAAATGATTTACGTAATTCTGCGGCTTTAAGTAAATCGCAAACCGTTTGACCTGTGATAAAGTGTTTTAAATAAAATCTTGGTGGTATGAAGGGAGACACGTGGAGTATGTTTTATCTTTTGCTCTTCAATATGAAGCTTACAATTGTTTGTTAAATAATGGCCAGAGTATTTATTTCTGAAATTTGAAGGCGTATCGGAGCGTGATTAAAAAAGGATTGAGGATTTTGCAATATGAGGGGTTCAGCTCTATCTTATAAAATTATTGCTTTGACTTATGGGGTTACATATGTTCTCGGCGCCTAATAATTGATAAACTTTGGGATTTTTTTCTCGAGAGGTGTGAAATAAATCGAAAATTTTATAATTGTATCTTGTTCTTGGGACCTTTATTCACATAAAAAAATTTATTTGACACACTTTTGTTATATTCACAATCTCGAAAGTGATGAATTATTAGGTCCCGAGAACGTATGTAACCCCTTAAGATTAGAAAGAGAAAACTAATTGAAAAATATATATTTTCATATAATAAGTAGTAGTTATTGAGTTGATAAGTTCTTATTTCTATTTTTGGCGAATTTTTCAAGTCTGGAACTGCCCAAAACAAAAATGTTGCACAAAACGGGCTCAAAATTTGCAATAAATCGCTCATTTGTTATCGGATTTGCATGAATCGTGCGTCAAACGATGCAGATTTTTTTTACGTATATTACGCGTCATAACTCAGAAACTGTCAAAAATGGAGTTTCACCCCTCTTGCTGCTAGGTCATCCATTATATTACACCGACTCAAAAGTTAGTATAAAAAAACTAATATCTTTCTAAAGTAATATCCAAAATGTGATTTTTACGTTATTTTGGTGTTGTGATAGTTTCCTCGAAAGAAAAAACCAAATTTGTTATCAATATTCCTAATAAATGCATCTGCTGAATTACCAGTGCCTTCCAATTACCTCGTTAAGAATTTTTTGGAAGGTATAGTACAATAAGCGTAATAACAATATTTATTGCCAATATATAAGAATAACTAAAGCTGCCAGGAAATCTCTGAAACGAATGATCTCACAAAATGTTTCATCTGCACTAGTGGGAGAGTAATTGACAACAGCAAGCTTAAATAAAATACATTACATACAGACTGTGGATTCAGTTTAAACTGAAAATCACTAAGTTTCCAAATCAATTGAACTGGAAGCACCATTCTAAATTAGAGCAGTCGGGTGGTTTACAGTAACCTCAGCATCGATCAGTACGTGACCTCCGCGTAGCCGCCGAAAGTGGTCAAGGGTGGACGATTACAAAGTACTTTGGTTTTGAGCACACGTTACGAACAACCACTTCCCAGCAACTACCATCCCAGACAGAACCAACATTCCCTTAATCCACTGAGTAGGTGTCAACTAATTCCTGCAAGGAGCCACTTTAGGGTCACGAGCCTCATTGATAGTTGTTCCTTCGAGGCGCTTGAGTGGGAACAATAGAAAAGCCCAGAACCACAACGGTGCAGCAACAGTTGATTGGCATCTCGGAATTTGTCGCAGTTTATTGACAGCACGCAGAGTTGACACGCACACGCGTGCCTACGGGCACGAACACAAGCTCGTTAAACCGTCGAGGAGACAGCATAAAGTAAGAGCCGAATAGCTCGCATAGCTTGGCGCCTCTTGCCTGTCCATCAGCTCCAGGGACCTCCTCAGGCACCCTCCTCTTTCTTTAGCACCCCATGGAACCCCCCTCTCCACGAAATCCTTCCCCTCCCCCGCCCCACCCCCTCCGTCCGTCCGTCTTTCATCATCGGGCGACGTATATCGTTCTTCGGCTCCGCAGAAGGGTTTCGCCGTACCGAGAACTAAAAGGCAGGTTTAGGAAAAACGGGAAGTCTTTGCGCGCCTGTCAATCAGCCGTCCACGGTTTTGCGGCCATCCGGTTAATGATGATCCACTGCTCTATCTCAACAGGATTGCGCGCCTGCCAGCTCTCCCCGTAGCCTGCTCGCCCCGAACACGTCACGATGAAAATAGTAAGCGCGCGCGATTGTCGCTCCGCTGCCCGTGGGTTCGTAGCTCTGGAATCTTCCGAGCGACCTCGAAAGCTCTTTTTTCGATCGGTATCGTTGCCCGTCGATCCGTCACGTACTAAAGCTTCGCTGGCTAACCGTCGTTTTATTCGGATCGGGATCTGTCGACAAATTTATCCCTTCAAATTCTTGGAACTTGCACGTGTCCCTGCTCCGGCGATGGCATCGACAAACGTCCGAGTTATGGGAAAGTGGAATGCGCAACTAGTCTGTCATTATTTCGCGTATGATATGGATCTTCATCGAGGCATGCGTAGAGACTATAGAGGTTGATCAAAATTCGAATTATACAGACAGAAGGAAGTTAAATTATTTCAAAAAGTTACACGTGCAAGTGTGCTTGAGGAATATCTAGCAAACGATCTTTATGTAAATAAATATATCATTAATAATTTTGTAACTGCCAATATTGTATTCTCGTTTAAAAACGTGGAAGACATATTAATGTTAAATTTCGCGGTAAATATTACGTACGTGTTTGATCTAATTAATTTGACTTGTTTAAAATATCAACATCACACCCATGTCAATATTTGCGAACTGCAATAAAAAATGCTCGGTTTTCACTCACCTCACAATTTCAATTAAAGCAACTTATATCGGTGTAAATCGAATCGAAATTGTCGCGCATACCTTGATTCAACGTAAAGTCGTGGAAACATGGTGTTTCGCTGGCGGTACCATCTTTCAGGAACATGGTAGCTGGGACAAATTTTTCGTAGGCGGCCACGTTACCGAAAGGAACGATCGATGCGTCAAGATTTATGCGATTGATTCGAACAGAGCAGAGTGACAGTACAAGGAAGCGCTCTTAGTCCTGGTGTCTTCGGTCCCTCGAGGATACACCTCCCTTCGAAGCGCCGGTGTCCGAAGGATCTCTATAAATTTGCATGTAGAATACTCGTGGAGGTTCTCACGACGCTACGTAGCTACCGAGGATGGTCTGTCGCATCTGTTGACGCACGTTTCAGCCACACGCCCGCTCCTCGAGACGTCTCTATTGCCTAATTTCGTTTTGACAATAACCAGAAGCCGGTTTTCTCGCACGAAATTGGAGACAGTCCTAACCCCGGCCTCGTTTCCTCCTTTCATCGGGGTCGCCCAGTTTCACATATCAATGCAGGAAACACCCGAAATAGTGGGACACTTTTCATTCGACAGGAAGCACTGAAAATTCATGACTTGATGGGAAAAATGGAGGATCTGCATCCTGGGATCATATCTGATTATAAACTCCAGAAATTAAATCCTGATATACCTAGATAAGTTCTGATATAATATCTACTTCAGGTTTTATGCCAACAAAGTAAAGTGTATTTCCCATAGACTGGAACCTGGGAACAGTTTGCGTCCTAAATTTATACCACTATCTTTTTACAAACCTTTAAAGTGTCTTTCATTCGTTAACAAGCAGGAACAAAACCTCAGGCAATAGTTCCCACTAAAAAAGTGGACAGTGGCAAGAAATTTATATTAGCAGTGTAACGATAGTTGAAGAAAAGCGGTGGAGAGAAAGAAGAGAGGAAAGATTCTCCGAAGGTATGAGGGCCGGAAGAGCTACGCGAAGAGTTTCGTAAACAACGGTTCATGAATACATTTGCTTCTATTCGATTTCGTTCGATCGAATAGGCTGCGCAGGCAGAACTGAACGATGAAACGCGGCGAGATCAGAATATATCTATGTATATATGTATACATTTTCATTCATCCAATTGTTACCACAAACACAAAGATTCTTGGCAAGGAAAGTACTAGCGAGATTTGCTGTCCACCCTTCGCGGAACGCGGGCTCCCTCGAACCACCGGCCATCAGCACTGCACCCCCGGGTCCATTCGTCCATTCGTTGGGCTTTCGAGACTTTGGGCGTCGGGGGTGGACAAGCCAGGCTGACCGGTTGCCATGGCGACCATATGGATTGATCCGAGCAAATATCATCTCCGAAGACGCCTGAAAGAATCGCCGGATTTCAGACTACAGCTCGTTGGATTTCTCCTCCTTCCTCGTCCCTGCTTACTTGCTCCGTTCCTTCCCAACCACCGTTCCACCGCTCCGTCATACTTCCATAGACAAAGCTGGAAGGAGACGAGGGACTCGGTTCCTAATGACCAGTAGCCATTAACTACATCTACCCTGGCGACGAATAATACTCTCAGGCAAATAGAAACTACCCGTCGATCACGGAACACAGACGCCCGCAAAGAAACTCAAATCCCGGGGCTATTGTGGCAGGAAAGTGTCAAGAGTCGCGCCAGGAATTACGGGAATAAGGATAAGCATCGGGGTGGAGGATTTCCTCGTGGAATTAGAATGATGCCCGCTATTTGGCGCGTAAAAAACGTGACAGTAACGATTAACGATGCCGAGATTACGATCGTAAAAATCTGTTCGAATCAAACCGGACAAGGTGGATACGTCTGGCGGGATGTCCCGTGATAACTTTCCGCGGACAAGTAGCGGTGTAGTAAATAATGTAGCCTTGTAGAATGTTAGAAGGTACCAGTGCACGCGAGTTAATAGCTCGCCTCTGGTAGGAGCCCTCGGTTACGGCGAACGACGAACGACAGCACAGACGACAACTAAGCACGATGAGTGATTCAGTGCGCGTCATGGCTCGATCTCACTCTCCGCTGCCTTCTAGGTTAGCGATCGGTGGTTCTCAACGCGCCGATCGTCCCGATGAATCCGGGATGACGCCTGGTAAGTCGTCCTGCGGAGGACCACCCACGGGGACGACGCTCCATATAAAGGTCCCATGATCGTCGCACCGCATTGTCGAACAGTTTCCATCGGTGCAAGCGGCGGCGTCGGCATTCCTTCCGTTTCATCTTCTTTCCAGTGGCTTCTTCTTCTTAGGCGCACCATCCCCGTATCTCCCTCCTCTTCTTTCCCCCGTTCGGCGTATTCCTTTTTCTTGGCGACTCTGTTCCTCTGCCTCGCGCTTCTTTCGACCCTCTTCCCTCCGCGGTGTTTACTTCTTGCGATACGCCGGTCCAACTTTATCCGGGATCCTTCCTCTCGTCCTTTTTCCACCTCTTTCTCTTTCGCCCGGTTTTAGCCCCCCCCCCTCCCCCTCCCCCTCCCGGCTCGGTCCCTTTCGCCTTTCACCGGGTTTCTTCTTCTTGCGGCGAGAATTATAAATTAAGCTATTAAATGTGTGTTGGGCGTTTCTTGCCGGGCCCCCGTCGAGACTTCCTACGGTGACTTCGCGAACGGTCGCTGAATCCAGATAAGGGCCGCTTTAAGGTCGCTTCCCGGGGCCCCGATGGTCACGCCGGGCTGTCTCGTGGGTCAGAGCCGCTCCCCGACCGTCCTCCAGCGCGATTCGACACCTGGATTTCCATCCAAGCCGGCTTTTTGCTCACCGGCCGTCGAACGAAGCGCGGATCGGCGCGGTGCGCGGCCTCTTCGCGCCTCCCGACAGCCGCCTGCCAGATAGCAATGCCGAGATGAAGCTTTGATCGCCCTCGTCGTTGGTGGGCACTCGTCCGCTCGTTGTAAATTCAAGTGACGCTTTAATTAATTGCCGGCTGCCCGGCGACATGCATTTCTTACGCCTGCTGCCGCTGATCCGACTACCCTCCGATGGCGTAATTAATCAACGCACTGACATGCTTTTTCGCGCAATCGGCCAAATACGATTTTCGTCTCAGTGCCCCTCGCTGAATACAGCAGACGTCGCGGAGCCGGCTCGATGGCATCGGAACGCCGGATTCGGCACGGATGCTGATCCAAAGAAACGTTATTGAGGGATCATTGCTACCAAACCGAGAAGTTTATCCCGATGCGACGAACATTCGTCACTTTTACGAGAGTCCCATGGACGAAAGCTGTACGGCATCGGGCATTTAATTGCTTCTATGAAGTCGCGAGGCCGCATTCCTCCGCGCGTTATGTTTCATTCACCTTCATTATCCGAGCCCGACGCCATGCCGAATTTTCAATGCCATAAGAATTAACAGAAATCGGACACTTTTTACTGCCGCGTGCTCGCGCAAAGCTTTTTAACTCCCCAGCGTCCAGTGTCCAGTGTATTGTAAATTATTGTCCTCAATGAAATTAATAGTTTTCGCCGAAACGTTCGTGCAAGTTCCTCGGCGTTTCCTCGGCAACTCGTAATGCGCCGAGAGACTTAAACCTCTTGGTTCGACTTCGTTCGTACGGCGGTCGGTCGGAAGGCGGTAACTTCCGGTTAAGTCAAACACAGCGTAAAGTCGCGGGAACTTCGGACTTGGCAAGTCCCAATGAGGCGTGTAATGCCATTAAAGGGAATCTTATTACGCTACGGCACCCTAACACGCCTCGTACACTAGACGCCTCCGCTTTTGCTGCAACAAGTACCCGCCTAACCTGGTAATTAAGTCCCGATTAATTCTCCGCTTACTTTGCCTGCCAAATGGCGCGGGACCGGACGGATAAGAAGAAAATTCAGGCTCCAGGGCGGCAAGAATATCACCATCGACTCATCCGCGTAAACTGAGAACCCGTCAAGGCGTTAATCATATTCTAATGGAGCTGTCTCCGCTGCGCGATACGCGTAACCAATTCGCCGAGTCCCATTGACAGGCTCATTCCGCTACAAGGTTCTCGATTTAAGGCAAACGCCTTAATCGAATTGATATTGATTCGAGGCGATCTTAACCGCGTTACATCGTCGGATATCGGAAACAGATAAACCGTTATTACAGCATGAACTCTGGTAATGCCTTGACGATTGCTATATACCGCAGTTGAAAATTAGTTTCCCTTCGCTAATGAATAGCATTGTTAATTTTAGGAAATTGAATTGTCAAACTGTAGGCGCTACGGTGAACTTCGCGAGGCTGAAGTGCATTTAGAAAACTACATTTTTCGTATTTCCGAATGGCTAACTTGAAACTTATAGAGTTTGATTAGGTTATTCTCCGTAGCGTAATCTCCATTGCTTTACGAACTTGTGAGTCGAGAACAGGGTGTATTTCCGTGATTAATATTCCGAACAACGACGCAACAAACACACCATCTACATTGCGAAATATTTGCTCGACTTACATGTAAATTCTGTACGCTACTCCAATAAGTTTTCCATGATTATGCAGCTAACAGGGGAAGGTCCTGTGGTGGAGTTCTGACTTTTCAATGAGTTTTTGCACAGTGATAGGGCTCGGCATACTGAAATTACTGATATTTGGTTTTGGGGGCAGACGGTTAATACTTTATGAGACATTCAACGTTGAAGTTTTTCCCCGAGTGTATCTTCAAATCTGTAGCTGATAATTTCAATTGAGACCTATCACTGTGCAAAAGCTCATTGGAAAGCCTGCATTGCACCTCGACACCTTCCCTTATATAATGCGCGGCACTATTTTTTACCAGTGGGTCACGTGAAAAGTTAAAAGAAATTCATGTAAAGTGAATACTGTAGCATTTGATGCATTAATGGCATTGTTATAAATTATCAGTTATTAATTAGAAGAAGATGGTGTATTGTTTCAAATTTAAGAACAAGTAAACCAGTGACTATTCAAAGCGACCAACTTTATCATCAAAAAAATGTGTCGTAATAAATTTGCCCTCGATTATAAGTTTTTCTAAAGTTGTACTCAAATTGTTTACTCTGTCTTATTTATTTCTCAGTGATTTTTAAGAAGATTGTACGTGTCTTCTCTTGTGCATTTGGTCTTCAATTATTCTATACACAATTTTATATTCGGCACAAAATAGCGTCGAGCAGTATAAGTGTACGATATTAAAAAAATTTACAAACCTTCCAACAATCACGTATTAACAATATTACTTAAAAGAAGGTGTACCATTTGAACAAGTTACAATTTGTTGCAAACACGTCTCCGTCTTTCAATCCGAGTGCTAAGAACTATTCGATAAAATTTTTAGATAGTTAAAATTCATAGATACCTACATGAAAAAAAAATTTAAGAAGTATTACACGTTCCGCTGTCTGATATTTGGAGTTTTCGTATTTTCCTCTAAGTTGAATTGCAGTAAAAGAATCGCATATTGTGTACGATACGTGACGGTTCTGCGAAATATTGTTCTGCGAGTTTCTTCGCGGATAGTGACAACCCTTTCAACCCCCAGTACACCTGTTTACCCACCTGTAACGACGATAAAGTGCTCGCGATGCTCCGAAATCCTGGCCGTAAATCAATACAAGCTACAAAATAACTTCGCAATAATTCACAGGAGCACAGGAAATCCCCACGAAAGGCCGTTGCGTTGCCAGTGAGAAATTAAAATAAATCAAACTTATCTGTTGCTCCGGCCACTTGCCGGTAGTGATCTGGTACGTGTACGTTTTTCCACACGTACGTGTGGGCGCACACGTATTAGAATATACGTACACGTGGAAGACTAAGCAGTGCGTGATAAAGCACTTTGAAGTATAGAAATATTTCCTTTAGTATCTGTCATAACTGTCCTATCGTTATTAAATAACGGCTAGCGTGTAGATCGGACGAACTGCTTTTATTTAGGCGCCGATTAAAAATGAAAAATTACACGAGTCCCTTCTGCACACACCTGCAAACACTTTTCGTTTAAAATTTTTCAGGGATCGACATAAATAACTGAGGAGAAAAGTGCAGAACTAGTGTGTACTTCTGGAATGAAAGAATCGCAATTATGCAAAGACTTATTTATATTAATATGAAATTATTCATAATTCAAGTAATTGCATATCGAAGTACACGAATTAAAATGTAATTAAATAAGACGGTATAGTAACTATGACCACCACGAAAATTTAATTACTGAAAATATTTTTATTTTCCAAATATATTTAAAAAGTTATTCTGTTATTAGTCGACGTTTTAGTTCTTATAATATTCATCATTCAGTCAATACTAAGTCTTCACAACCACTAAAAAGTACAATTATGTAATATGTTCCTTTTAAATTTTCCTTTCCATTATTAAAATTCATTTTACATTCTCCACTTTTCATTTCACTAAGAATATCTTTGTTTACAAATCTGCTCCACACAAACGTGAATGGGTCTATATTTTCAGTCCTCGTGTCACCCTTGTTTTTAAAAAAAAGAAGCTTGTATCGTATGTCCAAAACACTGCACCCTACTTGAAGTCCACTTGTCCGGCGAAAATGACTGCGTTAATGCTTCGACTAAAAGATGTACGAAAACACTTACTTCAGTTGCGGGGAGCTTAAAGGGGTTTAACGCGATTACCGATCAAGGTTAGACCGACTTCTGAAAGGTTTCGTGGCATTAAGACGCTTCTCGTGCTCGAGGCAAGACTTATCTTCGTCGGTTCGGTAAATTCAGTCACCCCCCCCCCCCCCCCCGTGAATAAATACGGTTAGTGGCCAGCCAAGGCCCTTTAGATCCCTTTGACCGGAGGGGGCAGTGCGCGGGGTGGTGGTAACTGGTAAGTGCCTAGGGCGACCATCTGTGCCCTTCTGCGCCTATACAGCCACGTGGATCGCGTTATCGTTTATGCGGCATTTGTTGCAGCTATGTGCATGTATTATCGCTAATGCGCTGGGTAAGCTAAGTAAGGGAACGCCTCCGGCGGTAAGACGTGCGCGAGCGGGCAGGGGAACTGTATGCGTCAATCTGAGCAACAATCGTGGACGTCCACCGTTGCTTTACTGGAGACACTTGCAGGTTGTTATAATTCCGGTCTGTTTCATCCAGCGATCTTACATCAAGCTGAAACGGGACGTCATTTAAGGAGGCAAACTATTTAATTGAACTGAAACTATCAGGTCATCCCGTAAGTAAATAATATTAAACAATTTGGAAATGTACCCCCTCTGTAGCCTCCAATGAGGGTACAATTCACTTAAAACATAAATAAAAAAATGATTCCACCATGATAACGCTATATCACACATAGCAAAAATAATTTTAGAAAAATTTAAATGTTACAATTCATATGGCATCCACCATATGTCGATTACCACTTATTGACGATAATAAGCACTTCAAATGTTTAATTCTGAACATTCAAAATCATTTGAAGAAGGAAAAAATTCCCTAAGAGATGGAGAAAGAACGCAGAAAGCAGTGATCAATTAATGGGTGATTAAAAATAAATGTAAGTATTACAGTATTAGGTATCTTGCACTGAAAGTTAGCATCAAGAAACGACAATATTTATGGGATGACCTGATGTGAACCTAATTTCGTCACTTAGCAAGCATACCGAATAATAACCACCCTTGTTTCAGTATTACACAATGCTGACGTCGAAATAGGATACTTTTAACAAATACCCCACTCAAGCTTCGAGGTACTCGACCAATTGCGTTCTTAAATGTACAGATTACACCAGTTTTCAGTGGCAATTCGTGGCTGCATTGACCCCTAACAAAAAGTGGCGGCTTACGATGCTATTCGCTATCTTTATCTTCACGCCATCGCGTTGTAAATTACGTGGATGCCGATCGTGACTAATTAACCATCCTTTCCAGCGATACCAATCGGCGCGCACTCGGTACGGGGGAAAACAATAGCGGCGTACGAAGAATCGCGACCGATCGCGCTGTCCGATAATCGTGAACCAGGCCGTTACGATAATTTCGCGACCCTCGTTACTACGATAATCGGTTACGCTTCCTCTCTCTTATTTTATTATCGGGAATTGCCTCTCCATGACTAATTCGTGGCGCGCAGATACACGTACAAGTACAGAGCACGGGCTAACCATGACTCGTCTGGTGCCGATAGCGGCATGCTCGCTGAACGACGTGTGCGAGAGGGGCGTATACCCCGTGTATCAAGTTACACCACTACAATTTGGTAACGCTACGATCGTCCAGCCACCCCCTGCTGGGGTCCCCCTTCTACCGCCGGGGTTTTGGATATCGCTATTAGAGCAACGCCGCTCGAGAAGATCACGACTAATTGGAAATACTTTGACACGATAAAACGGGTAAAATCGACCCGCAGATCGCTAATAATGTGAAGCAGAAATTAAATTTTTATTTTTATTCAGTGGAGAAGTTTTTATTAAGTGATATTAAGTTAATATTATGTGAAGATTCTTTATATTAGTTTGAAGCTTTTGGTAATAGTTTCTATTGGTAATTGTTGCTTCTTTGTTGGAAGAATTAGCTACAGTTTGTTAGTCTATAGTTGCAATAATGTTATACGCGTAAAGTTAATTAAAGGGGCAGTACTTAAGTGCCACACGTCGGTTTTGATGGAACTTTGTAGATTTGTGGAATAGAAAAAAATATTCGACACGTATTTTTTATCGACCATCGTTCACAGCTGGGTGGGTCAAAACAGTCTACAAAATTGAGTAAGCACTTAAGAACTCAGTGTTGCACAACATCTTAGAAAAAGTAAACTATAATAACTTTTCTTATAATGCAAAAATAACAATTCCAATTTATTTCATATTTTGTAATTGAGTGCCTATATACTTTTCACACGCGAATGTACGGGGAACTGAATTAACATTTGACCAGAAAAATAAACAGAAAAGGGCTATTTTTTAATGCATTATTTAAACAAATAGAGTTTTCTGAAATCTGTTTACGCAGCTTGATTCCTCATTAAAAAATACAGTATTTTATCATGTATGCCGTTCTTGTAGCTCTAGTAGTTTCCAAAATATACGACCAACTATGTTTCTCACCCTCAACTTTTACCCTCCCCCTCCCCCCGATGTGGAGGATGTTCAATAAAAAAAATACGTGTATATTTTCGACTGTTCTACAAATTACAAAATCTCATCGAAATCAGCGTGTGGCACTTAAGTGATGTCCCTTGTTAGTGGTCGACCTGAATGAAATTTTCAAATTCCAATAGACCACCGCAACTGAAAATAATTTAACGTTTAGCGACATCTGAGCACACGCGCAAGATGCCTATTACGAACAATGCAGGCATCGAATGACCACTCGACTCACCCTATTTCCGCGCCTCTACCCCAAATTGCCAATTTTATCGATAATACGAATCTAGTAATTCGATAGAGATATAATGCAAATTCAGTTAATTGTTCCTACGAAAGGAGGAGACGAATACGTCGGAAGGGAGTAGGAACCACCGCGCGCTTTGCCCTTTTGTTGCCCATAGGGCGGTTGGGGGTAGCGTGAACGGTGTTGGATATCTTCCTGCAAGATTGGGTTTCCTTCTGCATGTGCTGGCAATGAACGATGGACATGACTGACAACGTGGCATGCCGTACGGTTCGAACAGATGGCGTAGATCTGGTCCCTTTTTCATAGAATAATTCTGAATTCACATTTCACATTTTATAAATAAAATCTGGCTATAGGCACATTTACTTAAGATACAAAATCGTACTGTTAGAAAGAAAAACCTAAGTACGCCTATAAATTCATTTTGCTTTGTAACTTTACGTTTGATACTCACTTAAATAATTCGTTAAAAAGATTTCGATGCACAATCGTGGATACGGGCTTATAGCAGATCGAGAAGAGCAGTTTAGTATGTCATTGCAAACGCGATGCGACGTGTACGGAATGACGGGCAGTAACGGGAAGCAGCGAATAGACTGAATTCATTTTACATAACATATCCGTCACTGTCTGCTTACCCTGACCTACATATCCCATACTCGATCAATTATCGAGGCACTATTAGCGTCCTCTAAACTCTACATAAGCAAACCCTCTGTAAATTCATGCATTAATCAGACTTCAAAATTATACGCGCGGACCGTAGCTTTTCGTAATGCAGCCTCATTTGTTGGAGGGGGGAAAAAATGGACTCGTTAGCGAAGGCCGTTTAAACAAAAGGAAAAAAAAGGGTCTGGCCGGGTGAAATCTGTGCGATAAAATTCGATCGGCAACAGTGCGTGAAACCGCGCTAGTTCGTCTTCCCTGAACCAGAGCCAAACCGTACCCCCTAATTTTTGAAATGGCCATTTAAAGGGTTGCCGTGCCAATTAGCATGCTAATCGGAAAACCGGCCAAAGTTTCGATCGCCGAGGTCCCTAGACCAGAAAGTCCTGTTAAAAAACAGCGGCGAAAACAGCTCGCGCGCGGCGACGCTCGTTGGCTCGTGGCGTCCTGCGTACCCTCGTGATTGCCCCGAGCAGATAAGAAGGTAATTGCGCGCTACCACTCATTCTCGCCACACCCGAGCAAACGAACGCGCGGCTCGCGTGACGCGTGCGCTTCCACGCACCTTTCCTGTCCGCTTTTCATATCAGCCCGATAGATATGTCCATAAAAGTACGTACGAGCATAAAATTGGGATTACCAACAGAATGCCACCGGCACGGAATGAATGTGCTCCGGGACTTGTAAAGCCGATATTTTCGCGCGTCACTGCGTGGAGCCCTCAAAGTCTCAATGAGACGGTATAAGTGAAGGAAATATAGCGAAGAACTTCGTGTAAATTCCAGTGGCTCGTGAGACGTTGGCAGCAACCCTTTGGATGACAAACGGGGGTCACTCAGGACCCAGGCTGTCAAGGCGGGTTCGTGCATGTTAGTTTCGTCACGGTTCAGTGTCTTCAGTGTCAGTGTTAGGAAATATCGTTTCCCTGTGTTGAAACGAAGCACTCACGCTTGTCCGTGTCATTACTGACACTCAAACAGAGAGACTATTGACATAGGTTACAATTTTTTGTAGAACGACAACTGTAACTACTATAATATTTATAAAATAGTCTTAACATTTCAGGAAATAATAATCAATTCGATGTAGTATAATAAATTAAAATGACTATCCCTATTTAATTATTTAAACATAAGTACGCATTTCAACGGTGATAACGAATTGTACAAGGGTGCTCATTGGCTTACTTTATTTCACTAAAACAAAGTACATGAACGTGCTTACATGGAATTACCCCACTGTAAAAATATCAAATGAATATCTATTCAGTGTCTAACATTTTATTTCACTTAAAGTTACATTATTATTCTAGTAAAAGAAATTTATGCACCGTTCAGAATAAAAAAGTCACTGTATGATTTACATCTTTCCATTAATCCAATCAGTTCTATCGCAGTACGTTGGCACCGAATTAAATTCCCGAGTCGTTCTGGCGTGTATAAAATTTCAACGTTTAAATCGTAACCTCGTTCGACGATACCACAACCAGTACCTACCGAAAATCGTTTCGAGAGAACTCGGATCATTCGATTCCGTATCACGTTAGCTATGGCGCAAATCTAATAGAGTGCCTGCAGCATCAAATGTCACTGCTAGTTGTGGAGGGGACGCAGTATTGTAGTTTTTGATTGGCTAATCCACCCTAATCTAATCGAACGTTCCCCAACACTGTAGTCGTTACAACTCTCCTGCAGTGTCGTTCCAACCAATCAGTATTTAATTACGAAGTACAGTCTTACGATAACCTCGTCCCTTAACCGTCGAGAATTATAGTAAAAAAGGTACAAGAATATAAAATAGATTTTATTCCGACAAATTTCATAAACTGAGACAAAGTTCATAAATTGAGACAAAGTTCGTAAATTGAGACAAAGTTCATAAATTGAGACAAAGTTCATAAATTGAGACAAAGTTCATAAATTGAGACAAAGTTCATAAATTGAGACAATCTTTATAAATTGAGACATTACTCTATATAATTGCACGTTGAGATTCTAATGGTCTTCAACAAATCCAAATACAATTAGCAAACTTGTGTTCAATCATAAAACAATTGAACAATTTGAATGCTCTCGTCAATTTACTTATTTTCATCCATAAATCAAAACTTTACTATTCCTTTCTATGAGTACCTGTCTTCATTAATTTGCTCTAAACTCCCTAATTAGATTTATTAAAATTATACCTTCATTATGTATTCAAGCAAAAATAGTTTATTACAAACTAGAATTAGTGAATGCTTTAAATACTAACTGATTTCTAATATATTCTCTAAAATTAAAATTACAATTATATAAGATGACGTTCAAAATTCCAGGGGCTTTACTTCTATGCGCTACGATTAATCAGTCAATCGTAGTGGATAGATTCATTGATGATGCGCAGGGCGAAAAAATATCCTATTGCATGAAACCGGTTCCCTCTATTGCGTAGGCTGTTGCGAACATTCGTACGCGATTCAGGATTATCCCAAGTTTGATGGTATCGAATCGTTCTCCGTGCATTCCGCATTAAATTATTCCAGATTCCGTTCGTTTGACAAGCCGCTACGGGACGCGCGATTCTCGTCGTAGATACTGTGCTCAAAAATCGCAAGTGTTCTTCTCCGCGTAAAACTGCTGTAGACCCATCTTATGGCCTCTGTCAATGAATCTACCAGAAATGAGTAGATATATGCGGGACACGTTGCTCCGCGTAACAGCCGCGTCATTAAATCACGTACAGTCAGACAATTCGCCCCTTATTGCAGTTGTGAAACGTGTTTCTCTAAAACCTCTAGGTCTGCCTGGATTCCAAATCTTTGGTCTGTTCAGGATCGTTGACGTACATTTACTATTACCAAAGACATTCGCCCATGGATGCATTAGGATGATATAATTTCAGATATTTCTACGAAAGACAGACGGTTGATGTTGAATTTAATATTCCATAATTTTCCCTTGATGATGAAATTAACGAGGTTCCTTATTTGATTACATCACAGCGTACGAAAATTACGGCTTATTATATGCTGATGATTCTTTATCAACGTCTACTACTGTTAAATTCGACAACACGTTTCATTTAATCGAAATATATTTACAAATATCGATACCAGCAACTTTTGTGCTTATTGTAGTTTCAAAAAATGAGAATCTTTCCAAGTGGCGAACAGTATATCATTAAGAATTTCTAAATTCCGGTCGTTCAATTAAAAAAAATTCGAACATAACGCTGGTAAATTTAAAATTATTCCCCGAAACTAACTGCGTACGCGTATTTTTTGTAGAGAAATAGATCTTCGTGAAATATTCAGAGAACATCTGTTGTCTAAATCTGTAATGTCGCAATTGCAATATGAATCATGGAAAATGTCACCACGCATGTGCGTGAATCATAGTTTCAGTAATGCGCGTCATTAATTTGCAATAAAGTTTCGTCTGAAATTTCTCTGCTAGGAAATCGATCGGTGATACTGTTGGAAACATTTACAGTATCGAGCCTGATGATAATTCTAGTAGCTTGCTTATAGAGAGAGGATATGGAGTAAGTTTATCGGACTGAGATGCTGCACGGGCGCGAATATAGACATCCGACACACCCTAAGATCGAGATATCTGAGCACGATGGTGCATGCGAGGGTGCATACATTGTGTCGAGCCACCCTTCTCTTCAACGACGCCCCAGTAACACCCCTCCCCCCTCGACAGCCAATAATACTACGTACTAGCAGGCTACTACGATGGCTTATTATTTTCCTACGGCTCATCGAACCCAGTGTGCTTGCTATCAATTACAGGACATTCCAGGCGAGACCCCCTCGCTGGACTTAGCCGGATCAGCCTAACCAGAATCCCATCTGGTAAACTTTTGTGTTATGCCCATTTAGGCACCGCGCTAACCACTGGACGGAGAATGACGACGGCGAGTCTCGAGGCATGGAAATTCTGACCGACACGCGTAATTGATTCGTTAAGATATTGGAGTTATAGTTTCTTGCAGAGATACAGTGATGTAAAAGGAACAGTAGTAAAGACGGTGGGCGCCATTAAACGCCTTGCCCACAAGGTGGGAGCACAGGGACGTGTTCGGAACACTGTGCGACCACTGGCACTGTGCCTCGCAGAGATATAGGGACAAACCTGACACCCACTCAAGTGTGTAAAACGATATCCTGAGGGTACAAATCACCAAATGTGTTCTTCATCATCTTTTACAGAGCTGCATTTGTATGGTCATTGGTCACATATCTGCACACTTCAGGGCCTTAAAGTAGCAGTGTCTAAACTCTAAAAAATGTGTTGATACATCCACTCATATTCCTCCCTGCTGATTTTACAGTTCGTTATATATTTGTACCTTTACAATGCACCATACTTTAAGGCCCCAGGAAGTGTAAAGATGTAACCAAATAATTGGAGCCCCGTAATGCGCGATTAAAACGCTTTCCGGGGTTTGACCCTTAAGGTTTTCGCGTACTGTATGTTTCAGTAGGTTTCAAGTTGGTCATTGCATCTCTATAAAGCACAACGCACCCGATCTCTGCAGAAGCATTCCAGCCTCTAAGTAACTTGCGTAAAGTTGTACGAGCGATCGGAAAACGTTTCTCAGCAAATGTCTGAACAAACGATACGTCTATCGATGCTATCCTGAATCGAGGGAGAACACGCGGCGCGGTTAGCTTATTGAATAAACATGAATTTGAGGAGAAAAATCGGTGAAGCACTGCCAAAATGTCGAACGATATCGGCAGCATCGACCACTGTGACTATCGAAGCCGAGGGAAGGAACGGTCGGAACATATATGTAAATCGAAATACCATTATCCATTGCTCTTGCGGCAGTAGTAGGCTAGAAAGGTAGGCAAGCAGAGGGAGAGAAGGATCGGCGGCGGAAGGAAAGAGGGAGGAAAAAGCGGAGAGGGAGGCAGAATCCGAAATTCAAGAGAGGGGGCACAAAATGCATTTCGCCCGCTACCCCTGTCGCCTAGAGCGACTGCATGTCGCAATGTAAACGTGAACTCCTCCATGCTTGACATATGGCCGTGTTAGCTGCTCTTGCCTACGGTTTTCTGTGACCATATGACTGATAGGCATGTAAATTGAATGGGCCGCTGGACGCATCGATGGCCGTCAATTATGATCATTACCGAAGGTCATTTATTCAAGGAAAGATACACCTATAATTAGATTAAAGTACAATTCAAAGAGGCCCCTTTCTAATCCTTGCAACATATTTGCTTGTAATTTAAACAGCTAAACCAGGCTACGTTATTTTTCATCGTAACAATAGGTATTTAAAATATGTGGTCATTTTAAATAAGTGATAACAAAGTATAACCAAGGGGCCCTGGTACCCCAGAAGAAAAATGTAAAAAGGATTACTGTAACCACGACTGAAGTAATTTAAGAGCAATGTATAAACAAAAGAAAACTGAATTTTACCGTGTAAATAAATTTTTATAATCACCTAATGAATTTTATTGAATTTGCATCTTTCCCCCCCACATTAAATTCTGAGTGTGCCACTGTTTCGTCTAGTCGTGCTTATAATTAGAAAACAGATTCTAGTAGCGCTAACAGACACAGTGGTGTAGAACGGGCATTCGGCACGCTGGGTACGTTGAAATTTGGAGCAGAGTGAATGCCTGGCTGTAAATTTGTATGCCTGTTGCGTTAAAGTCCGCGAGGTATCTTGCTCGACCAGATCTATCACATTTGACAAGATCTATCAAACCCGTTGAAACTCAACGATATCATTAAGCGGAGTACTGGATCTCCTTCGACGAAAGGATCCCTCCACCGGGCGTTTCTTTCGCGGAAGGAATTCTATCGCAGGAAAAGACGTGTCATATCGCGAGGACGGTCTGTGTGTGGTCAGGCTATTGGACGGCGAGGTGAGCTCCGGCTCGCTAAGTTGTCACTCGCAGGCAGCGACTCCTTTTTGCCAGACAGAGGAAAAGGAGCGAGGAGGAAAGCAGAGAGATAGAGGGTCCTGGGTACCCCAGGGTTCCCTCCCCTGGTTCCCCCCAGGGATCTCCCGGCCCGTCAAGAACCGCGGATTTCCAGTTTTTCTTCAAGCTGCACGCAACCAGCTCTCGATCTAATAGCTTGCTTCGTCCTCCTCCTCCTGATCTTCCACTTCCATGTCCCCTGCCTCTCCCCCTCTGCGCCCACCCCCCCCCTACCCCGCCCGCCCTTCTCTTCCTCCTTCTCTTTCTTCTTGCTGCCCCTCAGCCTGATTTTCCTTTTCACTCTTCTTTCGTCTCTCTCTCTCTATTCCTCTTATCCCGCAACAAGACGTTTGTACGAGGCTGCCAGTGGCCGGGCAGAGGCAAACTCAGAGAACCCAGACCGAGGATCGACCTAATGAGGATAATTCCTGCATTGATTGCCAAGGCACAACGAATGATACAAGCAGTGCCTGTCCGACTAGCAGCCTGGCTGGTTCGCTTGCTGGTCGGTCGGCTCGCTGACTGACTGACTGCCATCGGTAAATCATTCCTAATTAAACGATAGATATTTAATTAGGGAGGCCCAGATTGAGTTAGTTATGAGGTATTTAACCACCACCCGTTATCACGGTGGGCGATTCGGATGGCATCTGGTGAAGTGATCTGGCTGCTTGCTACGGCCAGGCCGTTATTATCAAACGAGAAAGAAGGCGGTGGAAAAGAGAGAGTAGGGAAAAAAAAGGCACCGATCGCGTAAAAGCAGTGGCGATGAGATGCAAGATAGCTCGACTTGTGCCCTTAACGTTACCATAATGATATTGAAATTTTGATGATTCTATCGCGGAAATGAATAAATACAGAGTAGGTAAACGCCGCAGATTTTTAAAAAGAAAAATTAGTCAGTTGATTTACCGATTTCGTTAAAAATAAAAAATTCCCCTCAAATTTCCATTGCTTTGTACTTTCGCTTTTCCATTTTCTAAGCGCCTATGCCACGTCACGCGTATCTTTAAATTATCGGCGTCGTTATTTCTGCGACTATTTATATACGTAATTACCTATTCGTTGGAATTGTCAAAATCTCAGCGACGAAGTCCACCATCGGCAACTTGTCTGGCACATTTGACGGTTGATTTTCATCGACCACTCGCAGGCCACAAATCACGATAGCAGCCACGTGACGCCTGGCGTCAGAGCATGTTCCGCGTCGGATACATAAAACACTTAACGGGCTAATTTCTCAGCGGGTCGTATACACGGTTCCGTACAGAAGGCGGGCCCGGCAGATTGCGGAAAGCAGGATCGGCCTGACGAAGGTTCACGGTCGCGTCGAGAGGTTTTGACGGGTCGTGACAAATGCCCGTCGGTAGGATCTGTGTAAAGTGCACGCCCGAGGCGGGTCAACGGGTCAAGCAAACGCCAGGCGCCCCGCTCGTCCTCGTGATCTGGTTCTCGTTCCTCGCTGAAAAGACATTTCCTTTCGAGGGACGAGCACGACGCTTGTTTCCTTTAGCGAGCAGTAACTCTCTGCCACTCTATCTTGGAATCCTCGCCACTGTTTCCCCCTCTCTCTCTCCCTCTCCCTCCCACCCCGCCTCTCTCTCTCTCCCTCAGCGCGGTTCTGCTTCTGTCCCGGTCCACTCCCACTCCACTCTCCATTCTCCTATTTCGCTTTCTTCCTCTCTGCCTCTCGAATTACAAATTATACCGGCAATTAACGACGAGCCCGAGGCTTGTACGATCCTTCCTCGGTGAATCGCTCGACGACGTATCCGCGGTTGATACCGGTATTCTCGTCTACGTACACGTATGTACAAGGAAACTTAGTCGCGTCCTCCACGTTAGCCGCGCGCACGTTTTGAGGGAACACGATTTTTTCCGCCGCATCGTTACGTCTATGGCAGCGCGTGTCCTTAAGCGAGCGCCTTACTCCATGCCGAAGATCTAATGGCGTAACTCTACGCCGCGGACCGAGCAAGGTCCTCGGCGACGGAGTATGTCACTACCGACGGGTCTCATGGAAAATGGAAATCGACGATTATGTCTTGGAAATTACGAACCGTCCCGATCCGTTAGCTTCAGATACCGTGGATGAAATTCTACGAGCTGTTGCCTGCGAGAGCTCAGATCGTGCGTTGACAACGTGAGCGGATTCTAAAGTCCGCCGAGGAGAATCGCGGACTCGCGACAGTGGACGCGGTATACGACTGAACATTGGTATGCCGCGTAATGTAGCTACTGTCGACAAATGTCTAATCGTCCTGAAGTTCAATCGAAATGACCAGGTGAAAATTCCAATATTTCAAAGCAAAGATTCTAGGTAGCGGTGTCTCCACTCTCCCCGGCGACGGTATCGAACTTGTTCCAACATTCAATTAACTTGGCCAGTTTTATGGTGGCCATAAATACGTCGATGTTTCGCCTCGTTCGCGTTCAAAGATCACCGCTCGAGCCCTTGGATCTTCAACTTAAAGTGCCGGAGGAATTGCTGCAAGTGTGTCAGCATCAATGCTCCTGTCGTTAACAAACCGAGGGTGGCAAACTAAGGCAACCTCGTAATTATCTCTAACACAGCGGTATACAATTATACATTAATTGGAAGGAACTTTAAACAAAAGTTGCATCTCTTTTTTATATCTACAAAACTGCGTAAAAGAAATATAACGAATTCAGGATTGTTGCTGGGGGTAACTTGAAAAGTATGGATTTTCCGGTAATTATTTTTACGCGGTTTTGTAGATATACAAAAAAGATGCAAGTTTTGTTTAAACTTCTTTTCGATATGCCTCACCGTTCTCGAGATATTCCACGTAAAAGAAATTCCTGCATTTATTTCAAGGGTTGATTTCACCCCCCCAAAGCTGTACTATGGCATCAACAAAAAATAATTTTGTCTTACGCATGAAGTACTCTACTTGAACACGAAGTTGCATATTTTTCTGAATTTCCGGGTTGCCTAACTACCCTTGTAAATCTTTCTACCCTCCTCCCGTTCGCCTTCTCCTATTCCTAATCCTGTTATAATCCACCTGTTCCCGTTGCAATAGAATATTTCCTGATAGGAGCACCTAAGTCTGTTACAAAAATATTCGGGGTATCGTGTAATCACAGATTGTACTGTCCATCTTTATCTAAATAGAGCAGACTGAAAGGACGGGGAAAGGGAGGACGAATATTTTGCTTGTACTCCTTGTATCAGAGATGAGCATCTTGCGGACGATGCATAGAATTTTTGTCTTATAGCTCGTACATGGAAGAAGGACTACGCTCCTTTTCTTCTTCTTTTTCAACATACCTTTACTCTCGCCAAGCCCAACGAGAATATTAAACTCTCCATGCGCGAGACACATCCCCGTCGTACAAGAGTTTCCGCAAGTCAAACTAAGTGGCATTTTACTGGGCGTATTACATTTATTTAATATTATTTACGGCAGGTTTTACGACACCAATGATACATATACGGAGTCTATCCAATATCAAATATAACGTCGTAACGCGGGGAAGACGCGGAGGGTGGCGGAGGCAATAAATGTACGGCAAACGGCGCTCCCGATAGGCATCCTTACATACAGGTTCACCCTTCGGATATAGGTACCAATCGAAGACCCGCTAGACCTCTATGTCGCGTCTGAAAAAGGAGCAACTGAACTTTCCACTTTTCCTTTCTTCCCTCGTCATCTCATCACTCGCATTTCCATGTCCTCCGAGTTAACAATAGAACGGACGATTCGTTAAAATTTGAATATCGATGAACTGGGGCCATTTTCTTCGAAATTTACATGCTATTTCTGTCGCTTTGTAGGTACTGAATGTACTCGTTTTATATTGCAAAACGTTTGTACGCATGCGTTTCTTCGTGTTCGATTAACGAGTCGAAAGTTTTTCACCGACTTCAAAAAGGAGGAGGTTATATAGATTCGAGCTGTATGTATTTCCTTTTTTTTATGTTTGTCCCCGCATAACTCCTCAGCATATGCACCGATTTTGATAATCTTTTTTTTTATTCGATGTCCCACCCTACACTGCATCAATATTGGCACCTCATTATTATTATTTTATTTACGTACGAGCATATCTCCTCGGCATGTTGTGTCAATATATGAAACTAAAAAGACAAAAATAAAAAAATTAAAAACAATTCAAACCGACCTCAAAAAAAATTTACTAAAAACTAAAAAATAATTTTTTCCCTTATTTAATCTACGACTCTCATATTTTTAAGTCGATGCCTCGTCATTTACACTGTGTAAATCTGGCGCCGACTTAAAAATATGAGAATCGTAGATTAAATCAGGGAAACAAATATTTTTTACTATTTAGTGCACTTTTATTTTTTTGAAGTCGATTTCAATTTTTTTTTAACTACTGATAAAATCGGTAAATTAACAGTTCCGATGAGACGAATATTGTCACAAAATTTATTTCAATATAAAATGTGGATTAATGTATCTGTGTAACAAAATTCGTAATTTTTACAGAAGTGGTGTAGATTATTTTAAATCGAAAATTTATTTGAAATTCGGGTTTGATAACGGCAAATGCACTTTAACCACAGAATGTATGCGATATTTCTTCAATTTGAGATAGCACGCGGCGCAATTTAAATGCAATAGAATTTGTGCTCGCGTGGTATTGATCGATATGAATCGTTACACCGATAGCAAGAAGTCCGCAGTCTTCTAGAAAGCAAGTCCAGTGGTCGAGGATTGCGCGCGTTCAGTATCCATGTAAATCCAACTACCCGTATTGCAAGGAATTCAATTCGAGTCGCTCGTCTACTGGGACGATGGCAGCAGCGCGAAAGAAAAAGACTATAAAGGAGAAACAGAGAAAGGTTGATCTCAAATGGCTAAATAGAAAACGCAAACGACACCCCAGTTTACGGCCACTCACACTCTTCCTCCGTGCTGTTGCTTTTGCTGTTCGCTTCTACATACTTTGACACTCTCCGCGAATCCGAAAAATTCAAACCTTTGAGGTTGTAAAAGGCAATAAAGTATTTTTAGCTGCTTAATTTGTTACGAAGGAATTTAATATTCTTCATAATTATATGTGATAAAGAGCGAGACAAATGTATGCCTGAATATTTATGTTCACTGAAAGTACTTGCAATAATATTTTGCATCTTATCATTAATTTCTGATTTTTATAAAACTGCTTATATTCTTAAGGGTGAGGGAATATTCAACATAATTATTAAATTTAAATACTTATACAATTACTTGGCAATGATTACTCGAAGCAGTCTTTAGCATCATAAGGGGTCGTCCTTAAATTACGTAAAGCTTTTTAGCGGAGAGAGTGTCGTGAATTTTTACGTTTTTTACAAAGGGGAGGGGAGTGAGGTAGTGTCTTACGTAATATTTATTTACCTAATTCTCAATATGAAACCTTTAAAAAAACTTTAATAACTGAAGAAATGCAATGTAAAAAATATGGGGGATGGAGTTGGAATATAAAATTTTACGAATTCCTACACTTGGGGAGGGAGGGGGTAAGAGATCGCCACAATTACCCTTACGCAATTTAAGGACGACCCCTAAGGTCAGCGACTGACGTGCAAATAACACGTGTATACTAAACGTGTGCACCGGAAGGTATTGAATTCAAGTACAACGCCGAGCAATCGAATGTTAGGTCGAAAATTTGTCTCTGTCTGGGTAAAATCGTTCGCATCGATGGGGCGAGTAACTGCAAGGGGGGAGGAAATCGAGGGAGAGCGAGACTTAGCCTCTCGACACTTTTTGGAACGGATAACGGCCTTTGGTAGACGAAATGTATTCGCACGCGTAGCCATCTTACTGGCCCCTCACCTTGCCTTTGAATATTTTATGCAGACAATTCGCCGGTGCAGTTATTTCACGTTGGCCTCACGAAGAGGATTTCGTACTCGTGGCACGTACCGCGGAAAGGTTCTGTACAACAGTGTACTATACATCTATTGTTGGTCACAATCACTGTACGTACCGTTGTCAAAACGAGTCTACGTCCAAACAGATTTGCGGATGCTTGGTATCTGCGAAATACTTTCTGTCTACCATTAAATGTAATGAGTACGCCGCTTGGCATGGATAGTGACGTAACTCAAAAACGTTAAGTTTACGGAAAAAGCAATTTTGCATTTGAATATTAGTTGAATACCGATCATATAATTTCTGTAAAGTGACTCCACTTTTGTGTCTATCTGGATTAAGGATCACAGGTAGCACATTCACTTTGAAATTCAATAGAATATCAAGTCAACCCCATATTTTACACCCTCCTTTGAATTCTGCCGTTGTTCGAGAAAATGTAATATCTTAATTTGATATAAATATAGTTTAAAACTTTTCAAGAAGGAACCCATGCAGACGTAAAAAATAAAATATACAATGAAACGTTATCAACGAAGTAACTTGATCGCAAAGATTGGCAGAAAACGAAATGTGATTCCACTTGCAGCTGCAGGAAATAACTGAAATGAGTCAGTGTTTCTGACAATACATGGCCAACTTGATAGACAGATCTGCTCTCTGGTGTGAAACTTATAATGAAGTTAGAAATATGCTTCCTACCAATGGGGGCTATTTGGGTAAAAAATCAAAATTGACATTTCTTTAATTATGTCACTATCAAGCAATGCAAATACTTGATATGATTCCAATAATTGATCATTTCTCGTTTCTAGGTATCTGTGATAATTCGTTGTTTGGGTGCTTTACGTAAGCTTGAATTGCATTTTCACTTTATAATACGGTTCTAGCCTACTCTGTCGATTGTTATTGAATATATCAATGTTCAATTGGACAGATGATGAAAATCAGTGTCATAGATATACTAAAAATGATCCCAAGTGAAAGATCTCAGGACTGCGTACAGTTACATTTGATATAACTTTCACAGTTCCATACAAATGATAATTAATTACAATCAATGCTGAAAGAAATAATTTTTGAGATTCATTTCACGAAATTAAAATTAATCCAGAACCAAATCAATTGCTTGTCCAGTCAGTGAAATAAAAATTAATATTTGTATCTAGCCACGTTTAATCAAAAATATTGTTACAGAACATAAATGTCAGATAGAATCAGAAAATGTTAAATTAGCATAAAAAGCAAACAACCAATTCGAGTTTAGAAAACCGCCCCATTATCAGTGAATTACTTCTCATACTTTACTGACAAATGTTTGAATAAGTAACATTAGCGACTAATGTGTCTCCCAATATTCCAAGTGCGAACTAAAAAAAAAAAAAATCAATACCATTTAGAGATCTTGAACAACTTTGAAAACCCTTTCCATTTTCGCTTTCATTGAATGGCCATACAAATTAATAATTTCCTTAATCACCCAGTACTTGACCCAGCATTCCAATAAGAAGCAAAGGTATTTACCAAAATCGTCATGGCGAATTTGTTCGAGTCGCATTGTATTTAAGTAGACCGGCGCGTAGGTACCGTGTATAACGTCACGCTGTATACGTGGCGTTATCGCTTGCACCAGCGGCTATACCTACACAGGTATACAGAGGTACGGAGACGACGTACGTATCGCAGCTACGGTGGAGCCAAGTAGCATTTGCATGAATTTGTTGGTCCGATATCCAGGCAAGGATCGTGCTTTAAGCCGAAGGAGCCCGAACTTCACGCTCGGAGCACCGTGATCTTCGGGCCGACGAGACGGACTCCTTTAAGACTGCCCGAGGGGAGATGACTTTTTTCAATTTGTTAATTCAGGGTAATCCTGAGGGTAGCTAATTTCGAGCCAACCCTCTCGCTGTTCCCCAACTAGCGATACTGCCTCGGCGTCCCACCCCCCCGACCTTTCTCGCCGCGACGTAAACTCTTTCCCCGTGACTTTTAATCTCTGTTATATTCCTCTGCCCGCCTTCCCTTTGTACTTCTCCTCTGATTCGTTTCGCGCAGAATTATAGCGCGCAGCGCTCGATTCGACGATCGTCCGGGACGTCTGCAGGACGGACTAACCGGGTTCGAAGTTTCCTTGAAATCCAATTGCCGGCGATGAATTCCGAGATTACCTAAAACGCTCTCGGGGGTAATAATGTAAATTCTTCCGACGTACTTTTTTTACGAGGCTTTCTCCGCGACCGTGCTTATCCGTGATCCGAGAGCGTAATCTGGCTGATCGGGACGAGAGAAGTGTCCCTCTACATCGCTGATCGAGGACAGATCGTTAGTCGATCCGTGCGCGTTGAATTACATCTGAGGGGAATTAGCGGTTCCTGAAGGAAATGTGGATAAACCGAGGAGCGGGGCGTACCTGTTAAAGCGATGTCGCAGCCTTTGAACGTTTTTGAGGCACGAGGGTGGTCGAACATGGGCTAGTGTACACATAGGGTCGGTAGTAGGATGACGGGCGTCGGCCATGTTGTCTTGACATTCTCCCTCGAGGGTTGTCGGGGGTGGATATATTTAGCCTGCCGCCTTCAGGGACCCTCGCCACCCGAACCGCCACCCAACCCCCAAACCACTCCCGACTTATGATGCCGTTGTCCGACCAACCCCAAAGTTTGTGCCACTCCTTACACGAGGTTTACACACAAAGCTTTAGTGAATAAAGAAAACACACGTCCGTGCCTAAAGCAATTGGAACACCTGAACACGTGGCAAGATAATTATTCGCCCCGCAATAAGCTTATTTGTTGCTTCTTTTAAGAAATATCATTGACTACTGCTATCGCCTCTTTAGCAGGAATACGCGACAGTTATATATTATTAATAATTTTGTGATATCTAGGGACGAAAAGTGTTCATGCCAATTCCTCCCTTATTCCACTAACTTGGACCGATTATTGCCTCTCAAAATTATTTTGTTTACCCAATACAGTTTGTAACGCGACTATCAGCCACTCGACAGCCCTAACAATCGACGGGTAATCGCCACATCGATTACCCACTTACGATTGGAGGCACGTCCAGTCACGATCTTTATTACATGCCACGGGGCGAGAAGCAATATCAATTAAGCCGTGATAAGTGTTACATCCCGGGCCTCGGAATCAACGATTCTGGATAATGACGACGCGTCGGAACAATAACCGTGCGTCGTGCCGCGGAACCTACACTGGAGAGGGTAGCGAGAACGATACGTAGCTTGCGCGGCGTACTTCCACGAGTAACCTCCCCGCGCCCCGGCATCCCTCCAGCCCCTCCGCGTCTTTCTCTTGCCGTGGCTCTCCTTCTCAAACAGAGGAAGAAGTCATCAATATCGCGTGGCTTTTCGCTTCTACCCCAACAAGCGAGGGACAAAACTTTCGCAGCGAATGGGGCGGAGTCACGCCTAATCCCCAGAGTCAAAATGGAAGTCTCTGGAGACCCCTTCCTCCGTACCCGCTAGCGAAAGTTCTGTCTGTCGTGAACGAGGTTATGCCGGACTCGGGGGTGGCTGCGGACGATACATCCGCAGCCGCGTAACGTATTACCAAACGGGGAGGACATTTTGCGAATTTCCGTACCCCGGCACGGAACGGTCACGGGGCAGGGAGGCCGAAGGGCCACGAGGGCTACCTTATGCACCCTCCGAATCTTCCCTGGCAAAACGGAAGAGGGTGCCTCCTATTTTCTGTTTCGGCCGTGCCGCGCTTCCCTTGCGTGCCAATACCTCTGCGACCTTGTGCGCGCACGTGGAGGCTATTTCGTGATGGTTTTCGATTTTCTGACGCTACGACTCGACAAAGGAGCGCTTGAGGAAAGGAAATTCTGGCCTTCTGTTGCTCTCTGCTCTCTATACGATTTCATTAATTCCATTGTAAAAGGATCTCCTTCAAGTATTGTTTACGATTTAGATGTACCGTGGGGTTATGTAAAGGGCGTGGAAAGGCTATTCGCTTGCGGTGATTAACTGTATAATAATAAAAAGAAGAAGGTATAACATAGACGAAGAAAAAAGGAATATATAAATAGGATTTCACGTCTCTGGCTCGTGGCCCTTCAAAGTGGCCCTACCTACTTACATCTTTCCTCGTCTGCACCTCTTCCTTTGCACTCACTTTGCCCTGTTTTCTTATCTATTAGGTGTCTTTTTTCTTTCAGAGTTTTATGTTTCAAGCTTTCAAACACTCGCTTAAATTACTTTGTCATTCTCACTTATTTAAGTAGATTTGCCCGTGGCTACCGCATAGCCCGGGCAACCGAAACACTTTTCACTTATGGTGTTTATTTCCGAGTAGCCTCTCTATCTGTTTATAAGAATTATAAGTATGGGATTGGATTTCCGTTGAGAATGATGAGGAACGTAGTTCTTCTCATGTTCGTTAGGGGAAATTGAAGGCTTAACTTACACCGCAACAGCGCGATGTGAGTAAGGCGCATAATACTTCAGGATTCACTTTTATTTTCCACTTTAGTATGCGAGCTTGAAACCCTTCGTTCCGGGGCGAGGAACAAGGAATCTGCAGAAGGCGGAAAAAATAGGGGTTGTAAGTTGCGCGGATAATTTTCGGAGGCGGAGCTGGCAACCTTTTGTGCGAGGGTGGTAGGCTGAAAGAGGGTTGGTGATCGTAGACACGAAGGAGTAGGCGTCTGCAATACAGGGCATAGAATTTTATACAATCTTGGAGAAACCCTACTTTCTCTAGCCATCTTATTTTATCCGTGCTCATGTTTATGCGACGTACTCTCCTCTCGCTATATACCCGTTAATTCGCATTGCAGAGACTGAAATTGATTAAAAAACCAGCATTCTCTTTTCCACCTGCATTCTTCGAGCGTCAACGATAGTGTTAAATTGTAGAATACACCCCACCGCTCAAAAGTATTCCATCAATCATTGCACGTAGGTTTGATAACGGAGAAAATAAAGTAAAATATAACATACACCCCTCACATTAATTAAGGGATCATCTTTAGGAACGCGAAAAATTGAGGAAATTCAAATGGTCATAACTCCGGCAAAAATAGTCGAATCGATATCTTGAAAATACCCTTTGAAAGTGTGCAATCTCTACTTTCAGTCACTTTTTTTCAGATTTCAGATGTTTTACTTTTCGGCAAAGTTGTAGCAATATAAAAAACACTTTGTCAATTTTAAAAAATTTTCTTTAACTTTGTGATGTTCTACGGGGCGAATTAAATTTTTTACACCTGTTACAGTTACACCAGTCGAAAGAGACTACCCTCCTGTGTAAAATCAGAGTAGGTACAGAATTTGTTGTGCGATTATACCTGTTAATAATAATAATAATCGAATTGCAGTTCGAAAGCTACTTTTAAGATAATAAAATAGAATTAAACGATTGCTATGAGCGAAGAAATACCCAACTGATCACAGATATGTGGAACAGCATTCTCTTTTTTCTTTTAGTAAACGTACCCCATCAAATGATTGTCTAGGAAATACTTGTCTATGAATAATACACCATTTTACCTATTCTATAAAATATGGATTTTCGCGTCATCGGATATTCGTATTTCAGAATAATTTCTACTGACATCGTCGCGTGTATACTTGAATTTCAAATTAAAAAGAATAATTACTTCAACGCCCCGCTGTTTACAGACCCGCCAATCAATTACAAATTTCAGTTACTTTGGATTCAGTAATTGGGAGAATTTTCGGAACGAAATCTCTCGTTGCACCTTTTTCCCGTTTCCTTCGTTTCGAACGACCTGACTTCGTGACCCATGAGAGCTTGCGCGGGTGGAAAGAAGAGAGTTCGGTGAAAAGAGAGGAAAGAAAGACGGAGGAACAGAGGCGGATAGAAAAAGAAACGATATTAGAACTCGCAGGACGGAGAAAGAGATCGCGAATCTCACGGGACTATCGACTGCCGAGTCCCGTGGGGCAAGTCGATACTCCAGGGACACCCCGTCCTTCTCCTTCAGAGGTCCATCCTCTTTCTCCTCACCTCCTCGTCACCTCTTTCTACTAGCATTCGTGTTCTAAACAGTTGGCGCAAGCGCAAGGCACCACTTCATCTTGAGCATTACTTTCATTCTTCATATTTTGTCCTAAAATCGCCTACGTCTGCATAGTTTGCCCTGTAGAAAAGTGTATGTCTTTGGCAGAAAGCTATTTAACAATATATTCCCTTATAAATCTTTTACGTATTAAATATTTCGAAGAACTAGCCCCATATGTATTTTAATAATAACAATTCTATTATAATTAATAATCCAAATCCTTTCTTGGAGTCACGACAAGTAGTTTTCAGTTGCAATTGTACAGGTCTTAAGCAAATCTTTGGTGATGTTACTTAAAGTAAATTTTCAAGAAACGAAGCGAAATTATTCGTTAACTATTAAGTTTGGGGCGAATAAAGATCAACACTTTCTTACTCAGAATTCAACACTCTTCGATATCTTGGGATAACAAATACAGCATCCCATTTAAAACAACGAAGTTGACCTTGAAATCTCCGAAACACCTCATCCTATAAAAATAGTACAAGCACTAAATAATCTACCTCTCCAAACCATGCAACATTTGTATAATAAAAAAGTTGTCACACAGCGCATATTTTAATAATTATTCGAGGTATGCAAGTTGCATGGACCGCCTTGTATAATAATATTAACAAAACAATGCCAGTAGTAAACACATGTTGTGGCAAAATAATCGTTGAGCGATCGTCATTAAAATAATGAACGTACTAAAATAACTAAACACGAAAGAAATATGTTTATTGCACAGCATTCTTCGTATGGGTCTGAGAAATGTATCAAGAACGTCATATGTGAGTGCATACTTTGCATCAAGCGATATAAGAAATGTGCAAATTGGCAAACAATGGAATTCCAAAGGAATCTTTAATCGCCGAAAGAAAATGAAAGATGTAATGATGGGAAGACGTTCTCCTGCACAGGCACAGAGACTTACGGTTAAATATATGCGGTACGATGAGCGGTAACAGTGTGTGGTTGGGTTGTCAGCACCGGTAAGTTATTTAGCGGTTGAGGCCGTAGCAGTTGGCAGCGCTGTCTAATTGTAACGACACCTTTGGGACTGGTATCACTCCCCGTATCCACCAAACCACCCACTTTCCACCCCCGTAATCGTTGAAGCGCTCAGGTACTCTCTCACACTGTCAGCCGCTTCCTTCTTCCTCTCAGCTTCACGTCTCTCCTCGGCAACTTTTAGACGCTGTAAACCAGAAATACGACGACACTTTGTCGAAGCATCCGCATCCGGTACGTCTTAACGTTCGGGCAGCCAGCAAAGACAGCAAAGAAGGCTGCTAGGCCTTGCGGAGTTCGAATGTTATCCATGAATTACAGACGCACTTGTTACTTGGCACTTTTATTTCAATTTTAATAAGACAGCGCTCGGGAATTACCACTGCGATCGCGTTGATGTTGCAAACACCTGAAACATATCTCTGGTGTCAAATTTTACCTCAAGCTTAAACATTGCGTTTTTTCTCCTTTTTTCTGAATCGAAGTTAAAAATAAAAATTCCTTCAACGTGTATGTTATCAACTTTCACGTCCAAAAATCATCACCCGGTCTTACATTGCACTTTAAATATGCTAAGTGTCTTCCTGCTGAACTAATCATTCTGGCACCAGAGATATATCATTGGTTCGTTGGTAAAACTTACGAAGTTCACTTTTTTTCAAGAATGAGACTTTGGTGTCCAGCAATTGCCAAGTGAGCTATCTTTTAGTAGAGACTTAAATCTCATTTTTGAGAGCTAATGGACCTGGTCAGTTTTCTAGACGAACCAATGATATGTTGTACATCTTAAAGCTCGACGTTAGGGACTGTAATCTCCAAGTTAAAACCAGAACTTAAGGCGCCGAGGCTCTCGGTCCACGTCCGTCGTTTGCTTGTGGACGTGAAGTGATTCGGGCGAGAGCAGGAGCAGCAAAGAATGTTCGGTGCCAGAGACAAAAGACGAAGTATCGAGCAGGTTGTCGCCTCGTAATCGCGCATCTCGAAAACCAGGTCTCTCGTAAACTTCCGTGCGAGCATGGACGTTTGCTTTATTGCCAAGGCTTCTGATATCGCGGCAGTTGGTAGCAACATCGGTAGAAAGGCAGCCAGGCAGGCAGGCGGCATTATCTTCTCCCGGTGAGGGTGAGAGAGGGCGAATGCCCTCCCCATAAGATCACCATGGCAACCCCTGTACGGCCCGCCACGGCGTCGTGTCCTGCGTGCTTCTATGTCCTGCTAGCATGGCGACTACTAACTTCCCAAACTCCTCTGTCGACGATAACCTAGAAAGAAAGATGTCGCCTTTTCTGTCATTCAGCTTCTCCGTCCTGCTACGTCCATTTTTTCTCACATTCATTTGCTTCGGTCGCACGCCAACGTGACGGGAAGACGCACATAGCCGTTCGTTAGGTCGATTGCTTTCGATCCATCAAAACAGAGAATCTTATATCAGCGCAGGCAAATAGAATTTATAAGGTTTATTGTAACACCAGATTCTTTGGATAGGTTGGCACTTGAAATAAATATGAATACACTGTGATTCATAAGACACGCGATATTTGTTAAATTTGAAATTATCTTGAATGAGAAGTATTCAATAATTTTCAGATAAACAAATTTGAATGAATCTAAAAACATCCGGAATGTAATCCAATTTTTCAAAGTGATAAATTTACTTGACTATGATTGAGCATTGTGTAAGTCTATATATAGTCTAAATACTTTGCAACCAAATTTCTAATATTTAATTTTTCATTATGCAGTGGTTACTAATGACCCTGTTGTTAATGCGATCATTTTAAAATAAACTTATATATAAAAAAAGATAATCTTCAGAGATTTCCTCAGAATGTATAAGGAACAAGTAGGTACTGTCGTTGACTGTTTGGGGTATTGCTAAAATGTTTGCCAACGTATAAATGATGTAAATGACGGATAAATATATCCCTCATTTGAATAAATTTAAAGGATTAATATGATACAAGTCCACGCAAGATTCATAAAGTATTGTACAAGTACGTACAAAACTACCCGTGCCAATTCAAAGACCTTTTATTAACCTACTTAGTGTCAAGCAAGGAAGCTAATGTAATGTAAATTAGAAGAGATGTATGTTGTCTAATTAAATTAAGAAAGGAAACTTTCCATGGATTGCCTACGAATCACTGCGAGCATGCCTTTGGCTGATTCGCGTTGGAGGGGAAAACGTTGACCTGTTCTACTATTTCTATCCGCTTACCCGTGCGGGAAATGGGCCCCTACTGTTTTGATGCTTGAATAACGATGCTTTGCGGTATCAGGACTTAACGAAGAGTAGTTGACGAAAACATTATCAATGTTATTGTTATTTACCAACTACGGCTACTATGATATGTTATGCACATCACTAAATTGTGAATTATAATGTTTACGTGTTACGTATTTCATTTCGAAGCTGGACTTTTTCGACTAACATATAGCTTTAAGGATTTTTGACTTAGGAAAAATGCATTTACGAGTCAATTCGTCGAATACACTACTAAAGTTTGGTAAAAGATTTTAGACAAATTCTATATATTTTTCTAATGTTCTTCACCACAAGTTTGACTAATTTTCACATTTTAATGATCACTTTTCTACTCGAAGCTTTTTCAAAACAGAGTTTTTATATTTTTATAGGTATTCTGTATTTCTTTATCAAAATTCTTATATCTGATTTTGCAATGTTTCAATTGATTAACTATACCGTCCAATGCATAAGTTTTATTTCATTCTCTTCCTCTATTTATTTTAGGTAATCTCTGCACTTCTACAATACTATCCTTAGAAATTTTAATAATTTATTATTCAACCTTATTTACTTCATTTTCATTGCATTCAAAGAACTACTGCTATAGAATACTAGGCTACTAAGAAATAAGAACTTAAAAATCTTTTCTTTTAGTGTATTTAAGGTGAAAGTTATAATATAGTCTGCAACATGACACCCACATAACGTGATACAATACTCAAAAATTCGTTTCGTAGTAAAAATGAGACAATTAGACTTAAAATTCACTTCATAAAACTAAACTCGTTACTTCAAGTGTCATGTTCCCATCAACATTAAATTGTAATTATTTTGAAACGAAAGAAAACACACGACACAGCAAATAAAGCACGATCCTACTAGAAGATATAAAACCACCCTATCTGTCAGGTCACTTGTCTCGTCTCAAGTAGATTCCCTTGTAATGAGCTTCCAAAAATTTTCCTCCGAAGACATCTACGTGTAGAGAGACTGAGGGTGGGAAAGAGGGTGCGGGGGAGGGGGGGGGGGGAGGGCAGGAAGCGTAACAAGTTCCTGATGCATAGCTTGCAATAAAAACGAAACGGACGAATGTCAAGGAAGGAAGCAGGGTAAAGAGAAGTTTCCAAGCGAGGCAGAATTGCAGATTTTACCGAGTTTTAAGCTAGGCGTGCTTCTCAAAGCGGGATGCCGTTCTCACGGGAGAGCAAGGTTCGGGGTACCCTCCGTAAGCCTGTTAAGGAAGAGTCGCGAGTTCCCTCAAAGGAGCCGCGAATATTAAAATCACATTTTAGCCCCCTTCTGTTTCCACGACAAACTCCATGACCGTGCAACGAAGTTAGTTAGGATTAAGCGAGCTGCCGACACAAACTGGCAGTGCTCTGTTACAGAGTACGGTCACGCATCGCTGAATCGTTTGCCAGCAATGAATTTTAGACTGCCGCTAAAGTCGATTGGTTGTCTTTCACACTCGTAATAATGGACCAACTCTGACGCACACTGTTCCATAGGTATTCGTTACAAGCTTATCACAGTTTATGCAACCCTTTCGTTACTATGTATGCAACAATATATATTAATATCTTAGTTCGATATTGGATGCCGTTTGACTGTAAATATTAATTCGTAATCGCTAATTTGTGGAAGTAAATATGGCACATGAATCACGCGATATCAGTACTATAAATATTATCATTTTCACAAAGCTACATATGTCATGCTTGTGAAGAATTCGAAAAAGTGATAAGATATAAAACACTAAAAATATTTTATAATACACTTTATTCAGTATACTAATATGAAGACAGTTTACCCTTATTTTAGTATTTATGCAAAGGATCCTTGCGACAAGAACGCTAATTTATTCGATAAAATATTTCGCCGCGCGCCAAGTGAAACGGGGGCGCGCGTTCAGTGTAATTACAGGGAACTGAAATGAAGCGTGTCGCTCGTGTCCTCGGTTCATTACAAACTGAACAAATGTGTACGCGTGAAATTTCCCTCGGAAGCACTACGCAGCAGGATGTTTTGATACGCACGACACTCCGTGCCTTTAGTAAAGAACACATGTGTGCTGGAGCATGCGCGACTTACGGCCGTTTTTGTCGATATTTGACAGCCGGAACTTGAGAGGGTCCTAACCGTCCCCACCGAGCCCTCAGGGGGCTCCGTATCTAAATGCAAGACATTAATAAATCGCGGACACGCTCATACATCCGCGCACGAATCTACAGCGTTAAGTTAGTTTACGCCGGTGGAGGTTCTGATGCGTTTATGGAAATGACTCATACCTTGTTCGGCCAGCGCCAGCGCGCGCCTAAGGCAGCGAGACATAATTCAACATTTTCGCGCAGCCCTCTATCTGGCTGGAATATTCGGACATTTATATTTGAAACGAGAAAAATTGTAATGAATAGCGCTCATTTCAGATATCTGAATTATTACATCGCAATTAAAAAAGGCACATGTTTTCATTGAAAGAAAATCAAGGACCAGAACGATGCCCATCTTTTGTGAACATGAAAATAATCTCGAGAGTTTTGCGTTATTAATTTCTTCCCCGTTCGAAATATTTGTTTATTTTTAGTTTCTAACAAACTATTGATACTGATTGGAAAATCGGAGGGAATGTTGCATTAAAAGTTATCAAGGGTGTTTCACTGTCTACGTTAGAAGTTGCATTTGCGATTGCTCAGATATTGAGATGACTTTCATTTTTTAACGATATTATATGAAGCAGTCATTTTGTTTCACATGATTGAGAATACCTCAAGCTCTTCTCAACAGGCACGCGGTGATGTAACTTGAAGATTTTAAACCCCACTGTTGAGGTGAGCCTTGTAAAGCTTTTGCTATTCTGAGGAACTTGTTCTTGAAAGATTTTTCAGAATAATGTATATTTTAAATAATACATAAGGTGCTGAAAGAAGTATGTAAGAATTTAGATGTCAAAACTGGAAGAGTGAGTATTATTTACTTTTTTGAGTGAATACTTTACATTGGTGAAATCTTAAAAATATTCTTTTAACACCATGTATGTAACAATTCGGAACAGACTGTAACTAATCTGTGCGACTGAAGAAGAAGAAGAAGTAGAGCATAAGGCAGGAAGGGGAAACGGATCGTTCATTGTCAGACACAACCTGCATTCAATATACGTGAATTTATATTACTCTGTAACTGTAATTTGCTTTCTTATGATATACTTTCGTTTATACCTGTTGAAGTAGCAAAAATAAACCTGTTACTTTTTAATATATCTATTCTTTAAGCCAGAGTTTCGCAAACTGTTTCTGCAATGGAAAACTTCGCAAACCCGGAAATTTTCACGGAACACTTAGCTTATTTTTTAGGTCGGGTAATTCTTACTAGCAAAAATGTTTACTAGTAAAGATCTTTAAATGTGTTGCAGTGTATAAAACCTTTCCAAATTGTCGCGGAACACCTATTTAGGTTCGGCGGAACATAGTTTGGAAAACCCTGCTTTAAGCAAAAGAATTTTTCAAGAAACTGTTTACATAGCTAAATTCGTCGTTTAAAAATACACAAATTTTCACTTTAAACTTTCTGCCTATACCAAATAGTTTACGAGATATTCAAGAAACTATGCTCCGACCCCAACTGTGAGGGCAGTTTTCACCTCTCCAACATGGACAATTGCCGACGAGACAAATATGTGTCGAATAATTTCAGTTGCCATACAAGCCTGCACAGTTGCATCAAAATCGTTGTGCACGGGTTCGATTTGTTCCCTTGTTAGGGGCAAGACAATATCAATACCTACCTTTTGTTAATTTCGACCACGAACTGTGGAACAGTCCTGTAACATTCTCGGCCAGTTAGCACACATATTAGTTAATAGTAATTAGGTGATAGATGGTAAATTGTTAGTTGATGTGTCATAGGTGCAAAGCAAATCTAGTTAGAACAGCCGACCTCTCAAGCCGTCTTGTAGCTAATATGATAGACTGCCATTAGGGATATCTCGCTGTCGTGACGAGGGGGACTGTGAAACGCACAAGGAGTGGGTAGGTGGGGAAGGGCTACACAACGTGGAGCCACGACAGGGTACGTTAGTTCGGGATATGCTAGCTAGTAAGACGTATTACTTACGTATGAATTATGCAGCACTTTGGTATGGGTGCCTGCCGAATAGCCTTAGCTCCTACCGTCTTAGGACTTGGATAAACGGAACTCTCTCCGTTAACAGGAATTCCGTTAAGTTATCCACTTTACACATTCCCGGCCGACTGATTTCCTATTGTAAACACGCGGAAGTCCGTCCCAATGCGACGTGCATCGCGATACCAACTGACACGATTACCGGAGTATTTGATTTGAGTAGTATCAATATGCTTCAGCGCGGAACGCTAAGAAACAGTACACCCTTCGCAAGCGTTGCGCGCCAGTGTCGCTTGCTTTGAGATTAAAATTTCTATGTTCGATAAACCAGCAGTGTTTAAAGCGGAATACGAAGGGTAACGTTTTCGTCGATATCGTCGGGATATTTCTGAATTTTTAGCGCAGGCGAGGCGCGCCTAAAACCGCCGAGGACATTCATAAACTTCCTCCCTGTTCGCGCGTAAATTTATTCTACTTGCACTCTCGGCCCCGCTCCTATTTACACCGACATTCTGGTAAGAGTAAATTAAACAACGATATGATAAGGACCGGCTAGTGCCGCCGCTCATGCGTCGTATTATTTTCTCAACTCACCTGGAATGTTGACTTTTATGGGAAATTAAGCTACTGCGAGCTTCGCAACAGCCTGCCATTTGAACACTGCACTTTCATGAAGCGGAGGATGGTTACTATTTAAACGTTACCTAACATTTAATATTCTGAGACGTTGGAGCGCAGAAAAGTTTCAATTTTCATGAGTTACAATTGCGAAAGGAGTTAATTCTTGCGCGGTGAAAGTGGCATTCTTGTACTTACACTTGTAACTATGTTATTTGGAAGTAAGCGTAAAAATTTCATTTTTAAAGGGACAGTAATGGTTGTATAAAATTGTACAAAATAATGAAGGGCGCGGTGAATGGTAATCCTTCAAGCGAAATGTAACAGGTGTCATAATATTTCGACACAAATTAATTAAATTGGAAATGCACATTTACTGCAAAATTTATACACTTCACAATAGCGAAAGACCACTATACAACGATTTACCTGTAAACTTACCTGCTCGTTTTACTTATTAGTAAAAAAGATTCGCAGTTATTACATTATTTATTTAAAAAAGAAAATGGAAGAATTAACCAGATTGGCGTATTTTGTAATAGTCTTGTGCTGACTTTAAAAGCTTTCAAATCCCACAACGAACATTTGGCAAAATCTGAAATATATAAGTCAAAGATATGAATCATGACAATGGTAATGAAAACAGTTTTTGAAAATTTCATATCAAATATCGATTTAATTATAACAGTCCTCAGTGGTCCTTAAATTTGCTTCGATACCTATACCAGGCGATAAAAGATAAACATTATAGAATCTCACTTAGAACAGCTTAAGATGACATTAAAAATTTGAAAAAGTAACGATTTATAACAGATACACTATCAAGAAAAATTTAATTGATCCATTAATGCCAAATATAATCAAGGTGTAATCAAATTACATTGTTCACTTTGTTCTATTTATTAGACTCAATTGAATAACATAATTTCTGCTACAGACTTTATTAAACTTTTAAATAATTCTGTACTCCAATTATATCGTTTAATTTCATTCAAACGAAGTTCAGTTTCGTCTACAAGACTGAATCGCACGGCACAAAATCATAGTCACATATCATACGTCCACGCTACCACAAAGAAGTACATCGAAGGGTATTCTTGTCTAGCCTGACGTTTTATCCCCGGGAAATGATTTCCTGAATTAGTCGATGGCTTATATGCGATCCTTCTTAGCCGTTTCCTATCTATAATATTTCCTGTAGAGGAGATCCGAAGGAACGAGTCGGTGGATGCTGGATGACGGCGGTGCAAGGAGGGTGGGGGCTTCAAGAAGACCGGTGGAGGAGGCGTAATGGAGGCTAGTTAAACATTAAGCATCCCCTGATACCTTGCTAACCCCTTACTAACCCCAGTTAAGGTGTATGCAAGGTATACAGCTCTAGGTGGTTTCCTATGCCTTACGGACCTCCGTATACATTCTTACTAATTGACGTCCTGCGCGTCTGCATTATGCACTTGCGATTACTCCCGGGCGTTTTCTTACTAAAATAATATATCCGATCGAAGGTTACAGCGTCGTATCTTCACGGAAAGAAACAGTAGACTACCCAGCACAGTCTATATTGTGTTATGTACTTCTCTACTTTAGCGAGCGAGGATACTTCCTCCTTTTAAAACTCCCCCTGGTACATACACGTTTTGTGTTCTAATTTATTGTAAGATTCGACGCGGCAAGTTGCAGATAATTATTTGCCTGATTTTTTTAAATATTTCTTCGTTAGATGTGGACTTCAGTATGAAATAAAATTGCATTAACTGGACATTTATTTTTTAGTGAATTTTACATTGAGGGGGAGAAAATCGGTGTGTCGAGTGATGTAATGATATGTAATATTTATAACAGTAATAAGATCTCGGATTCTCTTGGATCTTGACAACAATGGACGTAACGAAGATATCCCCAAGGGGTACCTACTACGGAGATACATTGTTAATACGAGTGCTGAGTAGGGGTTTGTCGTTTGGGTAGGTGATTAGTACACTATTGGACACGCCTCCAATTCTACCGAACAGACAGAATTTCTTACTTACTGATAGCCCGCTGAGACTTAAATGTTCCTGCAAGAAAACCACCCTTATTTTCTCTCGAGGTAAATGCATCGCCAGCTTAACATTGGTTTCATTGCATTTTACTAAAACCGCGCATTAAGGCAATCTATTAATTGTTATACCACTTTCCACAAAGTTAACTTGATATTCTAACACATGCCTATATCGATGAAATTATTGTTCATAAAATATTTATTAGACACCAGTAACTCTTTTTACAAAATTTATTTTATTTATGCAGATAAATTCGTAATTTTTAATTTAGATAATGTATGGCAAGGTAAATGGCTCAGTGGTGGAACAGTTAAGGAAGCAGTTGAGCTAATTGCAATTTCTTTTATATTTAAACAGTATAAAATTATAACTAAATATGATTGTTCGAAAGCGTAAAAGTTCTACTTTCAGATAAAGTAACAAGAATCTACACTTGTTAAAGGAAAAGTTTTAAATTAATTGAAACATGAAATTGTTCATATGGCCCATTAATTAAATGAAATTCATAGCGTGTCCCAGTCATTAACTATCAGTTAATGAAAAGAAATCAATATGGTAATATTTTGGAGTAATGAAAACATTTTATTTATAAGAAATTTTTTGTTAAATTCTTTATTATTTAACCGAATTAATTAATTTGGGTTTCTTTAGTCGTTTATAAAATTGTAGGTTATATTAATATTATGAGGAGGTTAATATTAATTATCCTAATAATTCTTAAACAGTATTATATTTTTGTATAGTTATTATTAACGTAAATATGTAGGACGCCAAAAATACATACTTCAGAACAATAAATGTTAATAATCTCAAAATTTCACTGAGTACTGGCGTCTCTACCAGTGTTTAAACACCATTAAACACTGCAGGCTATAAGGAATATAAAGTTATTGCAAGGGCAAATGAAATGTGACAGGCCGAAATGTTGCACTAAATTTACGTCACGTTCCACTATCTTCCCCTTCGCAATGACAGAAAAAAAGGGAATGTACTTTGGGAGCCGAAAACATGATTAAAGATTTTCCGACGTAGGAGAAAATGGATTTCTGATACGCGTAATGCTACCCTATTTGGAACTATTACGCGTAAGTCTCCGAGTAAGCTCCCTATATCCATTCACCCCTGCTCGAAATATATTTACTAGATCAGAAGGTATTTACTTGAGACTTGGCACCCTCGTGCAACGTGTTGATAACGTACAAACACACGGATGAAAAATTATTCTCGCGTTTCTGGAACTATAAATAAAAAAATGTAAATACATTGATGAAATCGTTTGAATTAATAGCAAAGGCAATAATAAAGCATGTTTAAATCCTGTCGCTATAAAACTTACGACCACCTGCAAATTTATTTCTTGAATATGCAATCAAGTTGACATGTTTCTCAGCTGCATGGAATATATTCTATTGCACTTACCATTTGTAAGGTATTAAGCGCACGTTACACAGAACTTTTTTCTGCGGCTCAACAGTTAGAGGTGTACTGCAAAATGGATTTTCCGATCGAGCTTCCTGATTCGCGCGAATTTTTTGCCACGGATTGCTTTCGCGGAGGAAGTAACATCCGCTTCGGTGCAATGAGAGAAATCGCTAATTGGTAGACAGGAAATATTAACAAACCGTTGCGCAAGGGCCGACGATTTACTGCAAGGTTTGATTGAATTCATTCGCCTGTGTTTACCCCTCTCTCTCGCGCTACCTTTGCCCTAGCCCCTTCCCTCTAACGCTAACCCTCTCTCTCTCTCAGCGAACCTCCAATATTTAGCTTTTTTTTCCATTGGCGCCGTTTAGTTTTTCTGGTTCGTTCGTTCATCCATCCCGACGCTGCGAAGTTGTATTCTGTGGAACTGGAAACAGCGAACGGTGCACGTTTCCCGCTACACGCCGCTCCTGCTCCGTCCCCCTTTCTCCCATGACGTACAACCCTCCACTTTCCGCTGCGCGCCGCTTCGTTTTATTTTCATTTTATCCGAGGGAACGGAAAGGTATGCTACCATCGGAAGGCAGGTTGCGAATGATTCCGCAATCGGCCGGGCCTCTGTATATTTTATTCCGTGTCAATTCGTTAGGAGCCGAACAACGGTCAATCTAGATGGAATCAATCGATTCGCCGAATGTACTCGTCTGTGGAACACTTTAATTGCGGCGCGTTCTTATTTGCGCTCATATAGCAGCGACCACGCGAGGCCTGAACAAGACGAGATTAAGAGACGCCGTTAAGCAAATTGTTATTGTTAATCAGAAATCGTTGTTCGTGGTTTAAAATCTCCGTTGACAAAGTTTTGTTTGTAGTATCATGTGACAAGCCTCTTTCTGTAATCTTAATGCAACGAAAATTAAAAATTGTATGCACATTGCAGTTCAATAGTATTAGGACTATTAGGACACCTAGTGTGTTTGCACAGATTTAATAATTTCGCTGCTTTCATTCTCTGGTCTTAATTTAAACTGCCGAATAAACAAGAATTTGCTAGAGTTCTTCAATAAATTTGCAACGGTTTTTACAATTATTTCACACAGAGTAAGCGCTCTAATACTTATGAATGGCACTGTATATTGCTTTGTAATTTGCTTAATTAGAAATTATTTTTATATCGGTTAAGCGACGAATATGATTCATATCTTTTATTTAGAGTGCCAGTTGTTTTGCTTTTAATTGAATTTTATTGCAATTCAAGGTGTTTGAATTTACTTTTTTGTAAGGGGCCGAATATTTTCTTTTGCGCCCGGGGCCTCAATTGATTTCACATGCCGACTGTATAAAAAAAGAAAGAAAAAATAAGTTTTAGGAAAAAGCAAACTGGGTCTCATATTAGGAACCCATTTTTTTATCTGCGTATTTGAATGACTTTCGTTTTTATTTTATTATGAAGAAACCTAATTTTTGTTATAGTACTTTCCAGCAGGTTGCTAAAGAATACATATTCTACTTTTAAAACGTGTATCGATTTTTAATAAAAGTGTTCTCAGTCAAGAGTTATGATGTTTTTAAGAAATGGGTCTCATATTCGGCTACTTTACCCTGTATCTACAAAGTGTGTAATGGGCTTATATTTGATATCCATTATTAGGAATAAAGTAACAATTTTTAAAAGCCATTTTGATAATAAAGGTGGTGATCGCAAAACATACCATTCTTCATTGTTGAAGTGAACAATCTTTAACCCGATACTGAGTCTCCCTGGCGTGAAATGCACCTACCGGCTGTTTTAAGCGACAATCCAGGATAGATTTTATCGTGAAAACTGGCGCAAGCTCGCGGAAAGCATCGGCGAAGGAGAAAAATCTAATAGATGATCCAAATCGAGTTTGAGCCCCCTGTAAGAAACTAGCCCTTCCACCCTTCTTGCTCGTGCTCACGTTACTACATCGTCGACACTGTCGCCCCATCAAGCTCAGAGCGAAATCCAGTTCGCATTTGAATCAGTCTGTAACGCAATCCATTAGCCCCTAACAGCCAATACTCGACGGATAGAATGGAAGAAAACGACTCTAAAAAGGAGGAAAGAAAGAGGAATGGTGAAAGGTAGATACAAGCTACGGGGCGTCACAAATGATTAGTCTTACCTATGAGTGGATCGCATAAAAGAGGAAGGAAGAGTGCCTTTGTCTCTTTGTTACCTTTTTCAGTGATCAGATGGCGAGCATTTTCTTGCTTAAACGAACACTTAGGTATCCTGCATATTCTGTTATTCTCTTGACGGTGAATCTTCAATCAAGTTTCTATAAATAACTGTTTGCATCATAATAATATAGTAAAGTTATTCTGACAAAGGTTTTTGGAACTACATATATTGCAATCAAAATTATTAGTTCCAGTTATCGCAGAAAATAATATTAATCATTAAAAAGCTTTTTCATTTTAATAGCATTGCATCCCTGATCTTCAATTTTTGGCACTTCGAGGCCGGGTTGCGTTTAAAATACGTAGAAAAGATGAAGCTAGCCGAATATGCAAAAATCCTAAAAACCAATTTTAGAAAATTTTGGGGAAACTTTAACTGTTAATGATGTTTCCATAGTTCCATAGTCCTCCGACAGGAATAATTCTATACGGCACATGAACCCCATGCTATTATTCTAAAATTAGATGTGCTGATAAAAGGAATATTCATATAATGATCAAAAAAATAATTGTACGTCACATTATACACGGACAAGCTAAGCTAGGAACGAAGTATATACACGAATCCATGGATAAAGCCGGGAATCCACGGGGAATCTAAGCTAAGCTAAGCTAAGCCAAGCTAAGATGTGGAAACGGTTCCATAAGAATGTATCGAAGCTAATTTTTTTTAAAACGTAGCATGGCATAGCGTAGCACAGCTTAGCTTCCCGGTGGATTCCCGGCTAATCACGATTCTAAACTTCAACGAACAAAAAACGTTCGCAATTGGAGCGGCTACTTGGTCGCCCCTTTGTCGCGCAGCAGCGCTAAACCCCGCTTTCGCGTCGTTCCCGTAGTGACGTACTGTATGCAAGCATGGTCGATGGGATTCGTATCTACGAAAGACTAGATGCCGTCGTCATTCTCTGCGCCTCAGGCGCGACAGAGACATCGTGTTTAGAACGAGATCCGCAGAGGTGATAGGCCGAAGTACAATGCTTTGAATACCCATCCAGCATTCCGATAAGATCTTAACGTCCTCCGCGAGTAGACGAAATTAAATTCGCTCGACGTTCTAAGAGCGGCCGACTGCAGCCGTTAACACGAATCTAGAGTATAGTCCACCGGCACGGATAGATACGAAGAACACGTAGCAGGAGATCGATACGTTTCTTTCCCTTTCTCTTTCTGCGCCCACCCCACCTCTTCCACCCGTCTCTTCTTCCTCGTCCACCTTCTCCTCTTCGCTTCCCTCTTTGTGTCCCGCCAGCATTCCCTTTCGTACGGTCTACACGGGCAAGGGGGGCTCGGATCGCTTTTCATTTTTCCCTTTCACTTTTCAAGCCGCTGTATGGATCTCGTGCCAAACATCCGGCGCGCTTGACAGTTCCAGGCTCGCGGAGCCGGCGATAAAAATGCCGTTTAGATAGTACAGCCGTGTGTAATGCGCGATAATGCACGGGCTTGCCGATGGTTATCCGCGTACGTGTACGCGCATGTATAATGCCGCGACAAGTAGAGAATTGACGAGTCTATTAGTGCGGTACAGTTACGTCATCGCACGCGGCGTTATTTTCCTAGGGAAAATAAGATCAAATAAGGAAGAGCCTATCTGTAATAAAGTTCGCTTTAATAAATGTAAAGTACCCCCGGTTTTGATAACATTCGACAGCAGTGCGTGTTTCGGTACGCTTTAATAACCTCATTAACCCCCGTATTACGCATTATTTATATTACCACTGCCGCTACCCTATTCCCTCGGTATTTTATGGGATATAAAGAAAAGGCAGTGACGCGAAGGCCGATGAGACGTGGCACGAGATAAATCAGCGTGACGATAAGGGCGATGGATCGCGCTTATATAACGCGGCGATCTAAACGATTTTACTTCTGCCGCCGACCGTAAAATTAAATGAGCCCGCGTTTACCGCGCTCTGCGTGCGATTTAGCCAGTATTTACCTCTTAACGTGGCAAAAAACCCGACGGCGTCAAAGGAGCGCGGAAGGAAGCGTGGTATCGGTACGGTCGAGGCGGCGGGGAAATCAGACGAATTTCTTCCACAGTTTCGCTTGGACAATTCCGCGCGGGGGTGGGAAAGGAAAAAAGCCGGCGTCGCAGGCTAGAAGGTATGCGTTTGATTTTTCGATGGAGTCCCGGGATCGTATGGACGCACTCCGCAGGGGGATGACAATGGCGTCCCATGGGAGGAGAGGCCTACCAGCCATCCAGAAAACTACCCCCTCGTCCCTCAAACCTCCTCATCGCCACGATCCTCCTGATTGTTTCCTACGCGTTTCCTCCACTCTCTAGATCTATCTCAGTCTATCTATAGAGATTATTCGCGTTTCACCCTCTCCATATCTCGCCGACGAGCCCCTCCTCCACCATGGATACCACGGGCCTACAAAAATTTCCTCGAATTCAATATTCCCCGATATTTTACATAATTCATGAAAATTGAGCTGTCGACTTTTTGACAGGAGCCCGCTCCAGGGTTCTCTTCCCCTTTCTTTTTATTTAACTCCCTCTACCAGCTCGTCCGTTACTTCTGTTTTTCATCCAGCCTCCTTTCCAGGATCTTCTTCTTCTTTGACACTTCTTCCCTTTTATGATCGTGCGTCGATGAAAGTAGGCTGGAAATGATGGGCTATATGGGGGCCGTTAATCAAGAAATGTTTGATATCGATTTTAGAAACCGTGTTTCAAATAACACGAATGTGAAATACACTTCCTAATTCTGCTTTTACACGGATTTTTTACACGATTTTCATTGAACTCGGTTCTAAAGAATATTAAATTCTCTTTTGCAAGAATTGTTTTGATAAATTTACATTCTTGAAAATCCTCATTTACTTTTAATTTTAAGAAAAATATTCTTACTTACTTTCCTAGGAAATTGTTCTCAATTAAAAAAAAAATAGAATTTGTATTTAAGGCTGCTACACACTGTCAAGCAGAGTTGGGAAAAATGTAATCAAATTACGAATTACGATTAAAATATAATTTGTAATTAGATTACATTTTTCCCATCTCTGCTCTCAAGTAAATGATTTGTCTGTATTTCAAGAATTCTTTGAACGTGTGTAGCCACAATCAGCAATCAGTATACCATTCCGATTTTATCTTGTAAGTGACGCAGTGAGAAAAATTCAGTGTGGATACAATGCTTGATTTTTTCTTATGCTCTGTATCATCTTTTACATGGTTCTTTTTTATACAGACGTTTCGGGAACGTATTGTGTAAAGGCAGAATTAAGTGTACGTATTTTTAAGTACAACATATATTTGCAGTAAAATTCTGTAGTAATATTTCTTTTAGTAAAAAATTTCGATGCAAACGTTGTGCATTGTTGCTTATATTTGGTTGTGCTAATGATGAATCGAATTGAAATATTCTGTAAATAGCAAATTTCCAGATTACACCATCATCCCCTCAATTTTATGTGAGAATTTTTCACTGAACTTACAATTAGTGGGTACTGTATATCCTACATTTAAACCCTGAACCCTTTTTCTGCATCACGCTGTATAAGCAAATCTACGAAATTTGAATAATAAAATGCTTACTTTAATCGTACTTCTTAAATAAAAATTTTCAGAAAAAAGTTACATCATTATTCACTTAATATTACAATATATGCAAGTGTACATCGCGACGAATGTGCCCTCTTGTTCAATATTAACCAGAATGAAGTATACTGTATTTTTAGAAGAATGCATCTTCTGACATTTCGCTAAACTAGCATAGTAGCCATGTACCAGGCACGGTATACAATGCCGTACAGTCCTAAAGGTCGAAGAACACGTGGTCGGGGGTTTAATCTAGAGAAATGCTGAATAATAGAGGCGAGTAGAACGGGGCTTGCGATTGGCTTATACAATATTCAGACTTACTTTCCGGCCAAGTTCGCGTTCTAATTAAGTTCTCAGCGTTCAAAAGCGTTAAGCACCTTGTCAACCGTTTAACTCTGGCCCCCTCTGCTTTCAGATTCTTCCTCAAGTTCTTCCTCAAGTGCAATCAGAACTGCCTTAAGAATGCTGGTAACCCGCGCGACATGAGACGCTTCCAGGTGAGTTAGCATATATGTAGATCGTCTGCCCCTGAAACACTAGACGACCTTTTACTAGTTTGATGAGAATACATATCGCTGTTATGGCATATAAAGAAGTAAAACTTAATTATACGTCCTCTATTGTACTTCATAAAATTTTAGGTAATATACATATTTTATACCACCACGATACTTTAAATATATAATTATGCATATAAATATATAACACTGTTCCATATAAATTTCATCGAGAAACTACATTCGCGCCTGCAATTTTTTTTATTATGCTCAATCGAATATGTGCGACTCAGCATAGTATTTTATTTCACTATAGTTTAAACATTGCTTAATATTTTTTCTGTCTTTATATTAATCTATCGTATTTATACTATAGGTATATATATTTTATGTTGAAGCTCTTAGTTAGTTTTCTTCTCTCATTACTGGGAATATGTAACTCCAATCATAATACTAAATATGTCATACACACGATACAGATTTATGCATTAATCCCATACAACAAAACAACGAGCACATTACTAATATTATATTTAAACTTTTCTCGTTTTCACGTCAAGATATCGCTCAGAAATCTATGTAACTTGTGTAGGAAGCGTTACCATTGACTTGTACTTATTGTAACGATATCAATGAATCCGAATACTCTTAATTCCTTAGTTCAAAAGGGTACAACAATTTCATCAAAATAGGCGACTAGTACTGTAGGAAAATGTAGCCGTTATTCAAGTCACGGCTTATGAAATTATAGGGATGAACAGATAGAGGCGGGAACACCAAAAGTCCTCCGCAACTGCGCGCCTCCGCGTCGCTGTCTAGCGCGTCTGCGGGTGCGTAGCTTCCACTCGGAGGCGTTCTTTTTTAATTTCCAAAGGGAAAAAGAAGAAGTTGCTGGAGGAGACGAGCAATTTCTCGATGGTCTGCCATCGTCGAAAGTTGAGATCCTCATCCAAGAGACGTAATCCAAGGGGTTGGCAATTAGCTCAGCGCGGCATCAACCGACCCACCCCTGTATCCGTTCACCCTTCCACCCCATCTCCGTACTACAGTCTCTCCTACACACCGACAGCCGTATCTCGCCACCCCGCCCGTGTCCATTCCAGGGGACAAAGGATGGAATTAAAAAATAAATTACTAAAAACGTTATGTCCTGCCTTTTCGCTTTCTTCCGTTCGATGTGTACACCTTATCATGCGATTGCTACATCTTCTTCTTCCAAACCATCCGCACAGGCAAACGTAAATTGCTGGGCGCATAAAAGAACGCAACTTGCTAATTTTTTTTATCAATATTTCATTTCTGATAGTTATAATTTTGGGAAAAATTAAGAAAGAATGAAGGGAGTTTCCCTTTTGTGTTAACATATTGCATTAGTCGAGTTAGAATACAAAAGTAAGAAAGAGTGACCCAAAATGAGGCCTTTTTAGCCTCTTTTTGGCCCCACGATTTTGCAACTGAATTTTGTGCCAAATGATACCTTATGATGAGACATGAATCATAGCAAATTTTCGAGTTGAGATGACAATTAGTTTCTGATATATGGGAGGTCAAAGAAGTAAAAATTCGTTAACGCGTCAACCCATACGCTTCGATTTACGAACTTCTATGTCAGTCCGAAAATTTAAACAATTATTTCCAGGGATTTTGCTGACTGCTAACAAAGAATTTGAACTTAGATTTGCAAAATTCACGAGGAAAAAAATCAAAATCAATAAATATAAATGTATAAAGAAACTAATTGTCACCTCAACTTGAAAATTTCGCGTGATTGATGTCCCATAATAAGGTATCGTTTCGCATAAAATTCAGTTCCGAAATCGTGGTACCAAAAAGAGGCTATTTTTCGGGTCACTCTTTAAAATTTTCTACCCTTTGCTAAGTTATTCTGTACTACAAAATGGAAGATTGAATTTTTTGTCATTGCAGGGAGACAAGTGATCAATCTATTCCGAATCTTTTTCATACCTGCCAGGTGTAGCATCTCAAGAAAATATAAATTACAATATAAATGTCGCAGTAGAGTGACTGCAAGGGAAACAGAATTATACAAAAACTGTTGCGTAATTTTCGAACTTCGTCGTGCACACGTTCGTCCCGGTATGCATTCACCTCGATCTCCGAATAAAAGCAAACCAAAGTTAAGTAGTTATCGCGCTCCCGAATTTGTTTAGGAATTGCTTATTATTCGAAGTTGTGAATTAAAATTTTAGTGGCCCGCCCTTCCTCTTCCTCGAGAATCACCCTCGCGAAGGACCGTCAGGTTATACTCACGCCTATGCCGGGCAAGTTCGCACTACGTTACGTGCTAGGTAATACAGCCAACCAGCCAGGAAACTTGCGAACTTGCAAAAGGACAAAACTTCGGGCATTTACCAACCGCCGGGCCGATTTTATAAACGTTCTTTCCACTTTCTCCCGAAAATCATCGTCCTCTTGTTTGCGTCCGGAGAACTCAAGGTTCGCCACGCGGCTTGTTTCAATTTGCCAAAAGTTTCACGCACGAAAATATTTTCTGTACATCGTCGAACGAGAATGTGCCGGGAAGAGACGGAAACTAAATATTATTTTGCTTTGTTTTAATTCGCGCGTGTCCACCGCAGGATTTATCGAAGTTACGTGTATTAGGCTGTGCATAATTGGAAATTTAGAGATGCGACTAATACAGAATTCGTTAGTGTAGAATATTTAACGAAGAGCATATATTTCGCACCGTAATGCCTTTGGTTCAGTTGCACATCGTAATCGTAACAGTGGAAGGTTTAGTTTTAGTAAGATTATGCTCATGCATTTTCATGATGGAATCTGTTATACGTTTCAATAGGGGTTGTAAGAGTCACGGAATGAATGGCGAATATCCGTGACGCGGTGCAGCAAATCAGGCTACATTGCTTGTTCACGAGAGATATGATTAACAGATGCACGCACCTGTATTACACGCAAATTAAATTACACGCCGAATGAAATTATGTGACGATTAAAACACACGTATTTGTTCACGTTTCGTTGGCCAACGGCTTAAAATATATTAAGACACAGTGATAATTAAATTAGTTCGCGGTATTACACTTTCACGTCAGATTTCATCTATTCTTTTTTAAATTTTTATTAGCGTTTTGTTACAATAAGCTTCTCGACTTGGAATTTTTAAAACGAGAAGATACAAAACAGAAAGAGGTTTTAAATTCTTCAACTTTACAACCTACAAGTTTCTGTTAAAATATGAACGTAATTGTGATTTTTTTTATGGATAAGACAAAATTATTATTTCCATTTCAAGTCCAGCGTAGCCTGGGAATATAAACTGTACCTGCAGTAAAGCCTGCCGTTTACTAATGTAATTTCATAGAATCAGGAATGTTTCCTTCGCACAGTTTTACTGCATTTTCACCTGAAATCTCACATCGGCGAATTTCAATCTTCTGTAACAGGTGGTCATTTCTACGCAAGTAGGAGTAGAGGGGCCGCTACTGGCAGTCTCGGACAACATGTTCGTTCATAACAACAGCAAACACGGGCGCAGAGCGAAACGATTGGATCCCAGCGATCCTGGCGAATACAACAGTGAGTATTGCATACCATACGCATAAAGTCAGCGCTGTGCGAAAGCGTAATCGACCAGCAGGAATTACAATTTATTTAAACAAATATAGAAATCTGTTTAGGTAAGCATTTTGCGTTACGTGGGTAAATTAGTGAAACTGGTTACAGCTGCGATAACCAATATTAATTCAACTTTTGGATAATGGAATTTAAAAGATACTGAAACAGTTTTGATATAAGACTGTTGCAGCTAACTCTGTCACGTGAAATATTTCTGCTGTATTTAAAATTTCATAAAAATTAATTATTATTAAATTTATGATTTTTTGGAAAAAACTGTTGCTAATTTTGCATTAAACTCTTTTGGAATATAAGGAGGCATCTTTGAACTTGTTGAATTTTTTTTTCTATGTCGAAAGTTCTATGTAAGAAACTTCTACTTATTTTGCAATCAGATGACTATGATAGGCGCTACGCATCCCGCCTAACATAATTATTAAATAATAAGAAGGATTGACATAAAAAAAATATTTTCTGCAAGTTTAAAGATGCTTCATTATATCCCAAAAGAGTTCAATTCAATATGACCATCAGTTTTTATAAAAAAAATTCTTAAATATCAGTTAGTTTTTGGGCTGTTAAACGAGAATCCTCCCTTAATTAAGTACGAAGGTCAACTTCATTTTTGTAAATGGAGTGCTGTATTTTATTTATATGTGCCCATAAAACCAGTTCAAAGACGAATTCAAAGACCTACAATAATAAGTCCTCCGAGGTCACTAAAACTATGCAACTTTTGAAGGAAACATTGTTTATCAACTTTTAAATATAGCAGAAATATTTCAGGTGACAAAGTTATGTGAAACACCCTGTATATTATGAATGAACTGCGACACTACATTATCAACAATAGCAATAAGTATCATTATCAATAATGAGTTAGGCACGTCTCTTACAATTTCTCGAATTGTAACAAATCACACCTGTGAAAAATATAGAAAAATTTAAATAGATACTATAATAAGCAACTATCGATTTTTATATTCGAGGATTGAGATTAATAACGTCACGCTACTTACAAAAGCTGATCCGTGGAATACTGCACATACCTGTAATATAATATTATATTAAACGATTTTGAATCCCATCTTTCAATCGTGCGTGCTTCAAAACATTTACCGAACATTTTAATTTCCAAACTCACATAATAATTCTTCTTGCAAATATTTAATAAAATCCATTTCTGCCAAGCAATATAAAAATTTATAAACTAACACAGCTAATTCTGAGGATAGCGTCAAGAATCGTTCACAACCAGTGTGAACACTTTGCATAGAGAATTAATAGCTCAAAGTATTGTCCCATCACAGTGGAATCGTCGGGATCTTCTAGTGGAATGGCAAGGGGTGGCGGACGGGGCGGGAAACGCGGTGGGTCGGTTTCTTCGAGATCGGTATAACGACTTGAGGGCCGTCGTAGAGGGTGGAATCGTAAGAGGGCTAGAGATGGCGAGAGAGGGCGTGCTCGGAGGATAGGATATAAGGAGTCATAGGGCAATTCAGCAAAGTTTGGCGTCGACCGCGCATACAAACGGCTGATATCGTGCGGCCACCCCCTCGCCTACGCGCTCCTCTCTTCTCCGAGCCTTCTTCTTCTATCCTTTCTTCCTTCCTGCGCCAAGGCGAGATGTAAATCAATGGGATGCGGGAGAACGAGGGATCCGCCACGTTCTCTCTGCTTTCTTCCTTGCTCCTGTATCCTCCATCCCTTCTCCCATTCCTCTCCCAGCATTTCAAGCTTTCTTTCCACCTTACCGCGTCTTTTCATCCCTCTCCTCGCCTTTGTCTGGCTGGCTGCGACCAAGCGCCAAGATGCCAGCAGAACAAGAGCAGAGGAAGAGAAAGGACGGAAGAGGAAGGCCAGCCGGAATTGACCTTCCCCTTTCGCCCTCTTCTTTTTTCGCCAATGTTTTACTCCGTTCTCGCAGTGGTGGCTGCGTCGTGTTAGTTTGTGAATGTTAAGTTTCAGCTGTCTCGAGATATCCTCTCTGTTTTCGCAACTCCTGTGATGCCGCGCCAGAACCACCCCGCCCAAATCCTCTCGCCAGAAACACCCGGAACAACCGTAACAAACATACAAATGAGGTAAAGGGGATAAACAGAATGGAAAAGTGAAGTTGAGGGGAAAGTAAGCTAGGAGGGGAAGCGAACAAGGAGGAACGCGCTCTGTGGCTTCTGTTAGCGTTGCGAACGAATTTTCTCACGTATTTTCAAAACCAGAGCCGGAACATTCGATACAATGCTGATAAGTCGAGGCAGTACTTGGCCTAGCATTATCCCGCACCGCGTGGGGGTTTCTTTTAGATTCTTCTTCCGAGGACATTTGCTCAGAATCCTTTACCTTAACAGGTATCTCACTTTGGCTTATGTTTTAATTTTGTACGTTAAAAATGAAATTCGTTCAACTCCTTTTGACACAAAATGAAGATTTAGATGAGTAGTTTGATACAAATTCTATAATACGTTTTATTCTTGATATTAAGTATAATGCAATGATAGTATTAAAAATTAATAAGCTACTACTTTTTTTATTATTAAACCACTTTAATCGAAGAAACGATTTGTAGCTTAACTTCTACCGAGGAACAGGAATGCATACTAAACGGTGTTTCAAATCAAGACAGAGAATGGGAACGAAACTGAGAAAGAGCCATCAGTCTTCAATTTTACATCGTACACTACCGTCAAGGATCCAGTTCCTGATCACTTAAGAGTAACTACCGTGGGTTTTTAAACGTCTAAAGGGAAAACTTAACCAAATTTAAAAGATTTTTTGTTATTTCAGTAAATGTATGTTTTATCTTTAATTTGGTATTGAAAACAGTGCACACATAATAATAATTATTTTATAATTCAACTTTGAAAGTGAAAATGCAAAGGGAGCAGTTTCTAATCACCTTCACACGTTTTACTATGAGCTATCAATTTTTGCGTATAAATTTCAAAAAATTTCATAACTATTTAGTAATTCGTTAGAATAAATTTGCATCATAATAAGCTTATTATTCGGTTTATTTACCTAAACTGATCAGGAATTTGGTTCTGATTAGGAACTGGGTCGTTGACGGTATCTAATTTACCTAATAAAATGAAAATAAAATTTTACGACAAAATTCAAAAGTGTTCTTACAGGAATATTATTAAAGATTATATCCATTTATTTTAACTTACATCGGTTCAGTATAAATTACACTATTACTATCGACAATAATTTGTACGTTTGTTAAAACCGCTTGAACATTCGTATAGACCCCCTGAATCATCGGAGCAAAGAGAAAGCAGCTCGATCATAAAACGTCATATTAATGATGCGGTTCGCGGGTGAAAGTAAAAGCAACTTTTTTCCTGAGGAACTTCTGTCTAGTATTTACCAGGGTGAACGAAGTTATCACGCGATCTCACAGTGATCAGAGAGAATCGGACCGAACATGTTCGAGCACAACGGCTTCTCGACTTCGACGACGGTTTGGTGGTAAAAGAGGAGCTCGGGGATAGAGAGTAGTACCCCTTACCACTCAGTAATGGCACGGGGGATTTTATTTATTCCGGGTTGGTACGCTTGTTCCGGCCTCCTCTACTGAATCCCTCTTTTCAACCCTCCTCCTCCTCCCTCTCCGCCTCTTCCTACTTTTCTGCCCCATACCATCTCGCCCGACAATTCTCCACCAGAGTGGTTGCCAACGTGGCCGACTCTGTTTAACGACTTTCTTGTACATTGAACGTAATAAATACCTGTGTCCCATTCAAGAATCCCCATTTACACCGGAATTGCAACTCTTTAACGCCGCGCCGTGCTCGCGTATTTAATTTCCCACTTACTGTACGCTAAGGCAGAGTCCACGAGGGAATAAAACATTGCGATAGTCAGGCGAAGAATAATCCCTTCATCTCGATGCTTATATATTTAGGTACCCCTATAGATTTTCAGCCCCACTTTTGCTAAGGATCTTTCTGCATATAATTACATCTATAATCGTTAGTATTTGCACGCGGACGTGCTAAGAAGAAAATGTTATCGGCGTACAGTGTTTGGGTCCGATGTCCACTGTCGGGATCTCTTAAGCCTTTGAAATTTAATAGTGGAATCACGCGTAAGCACCCAAAGGTGGAAACTGTTTGAGTATCACTGGGAGCAATATACCATGATGTCAGCCACTCTGCCGTGGCTCCGCTCTGCCAGGGTCGGAACCGGGGGTGGCTTGGCTTCGCTGGGGTACAAAATGATATCATTGGGTTATAAATTCCAAGCAGAGACACCAGCGGCCCGATCGCCCCCCCCCTCCCTTCTCCCCCCCTTCCTTCTTGTTACAACTCTTCTCCGGCCACTCCAACCCTCAGTCTCTTCCTCTCGCCCTCTCTCTCTTTCTCCTTCTATGCGCTCCTGTCGTTCTCCTTCATAAATTCTCTGTCGTTCTCCCTCTCTCTCTTACTTTCTCCCATCCTCGTGGCTTGAGCTTGCTTGCCACGGGAAATATATCTACCACTTGGCCTCGACCGAATAAACAGAATATTCAGATAATTTTCCGTATCCCACCCCCCTAACTAACTGACTCGACTCACCTCATACGATCGGGGGAATTCGCGTAATTTCTCCGCTCTCTTACGAGTTTTTTCCCCGCCCGTACGCACGGTCCATTATTGTTTCCGTGATTTCTGAAATTAGACGCGGAACCTTAACGTGCGCGTATTTTACTTCTTGGGATTGAAGTACAAATGAGTATTGAAATCGAATTTTAAAAGTGGAAATTGATTTTGGAAACGCTTGTCAAAGGCATTTTTTAATTGCTAAAGAAAATATCGAATTTTTACGTGGTTGTGATTAAAATATATAAGTCACGTTTGAGGATCTTGCAGCAGGAAGGGTGCAACTCTATTTTTACCAACTTCGTGGAAATTAGAAGAAACTATTTGCAAAGTTATTAAGGGGTCGTTCTAATGTGACGCCTCATTTGTATTATGTAGAAACACAGAAAGACGAGCGACATCTGTGTACACTAATACGTGCACGTATATTTTGCAAGGTCTGCTTTAAAGTAAATTAAGCCATGAATAATTAGTATACTAATATAGTTTAGAATAATCCTATGGTGTAACAATGTTGGCTTTGCAAGTACAAGTCGCTGACGACACCGTGATGTTCAAGCACTAAAGCTGCCTGCAATTTTAACTAATGTGCTGGGAAAGCAGAATTTAAAATGATATTTCGCATTCGTGTCGTCTAATTCTATAATTCAACACGTTCTCTTTGGTAAATGTATACATATGTCTGCGGTGCATCTTTCGCCAGTACATTAAACTGAATATTAGATGCCTTAATCATTGTATAATTTAATGAACATCTGATAATATTGTCTTTACACAATTAGGTCTCTATACACCTGTGCCTCTCCAAACGCCGTGTATAAAAGCGATATCGCCGAACGAAGGGTGGACGTCTGGTGGATCGACAGTAATAATCATCGGCGAAAACTTCTTCGATGGACTTCAAGTAGTTTTTGGGTCGATGTTGGTGTGGAGCGAGGTGTGTAGCTCGATACTTTACGAAACCGTACTCGCGCAGAATAACTTTGCAATAACTCGGGAACATTCATTTTTTAAACTAAAGAAATCATTGATTTGTATATTGCACTTGAATCTTCATGAATACTTTTAATTGTCTGTTCGTAGTTAATCACTCCGAACGCAATCAGAGTGCAAACTCCACCAAGGCAAATACCAGGTGTTGTCGAAGTCACACTTTCCTATAAGACTAAGCAGTTTTGCAAAGGGGCGCCTGGTAGATTCGTTTATGTTTGTGAGTATAATTTCTATGGATCATATAGGGTAGATGCGCCGTTTGTAAACACTTTAAGGTACCAGTTTTGGCCACTTCTTAAAAAATATAATATTTTCGCGTGTAAACAATAAATGAAACCTTATATTTCTGGCGGTATACTAAACAAAATATTTATGATGAGAAATTCTCCACATAATAATGGGCTGCAAGCAATTTAAAAATAAGATAATTATGCACATGGCCAAAAACTGTGCAATGACCAAAAACGGTACATCTACCCTAATATATATATTTATAATGCATAACAGCTATAAGTACTGTAATTTTAAAGAACATCATTGATACAAACATAATTCGCGAAAGAACATATACATATTAAAATTATGAGCAAACCCATTAACTATTTGTTAAAAACAATTACTTTTTAGAGAGTAGCTAATATATTCTTCGGGTACATACTTGAAGTAATTTTGATCTACAAAAATTTACGCGTATACATATATATACAATTTCTATCATTCCCTATAAAATTATTAACAGTCTTTTAAGTCTTAAAATATAATTGCTATAGAATTGCTTGCTCACCAGCAGCAGCTAAAAGGAAAATCTCACGGGTATGAGGGTGAAGATACTGAAAGATCTAGAGTGCTTAGTAATGCCCAAATTTAATAAGTAATTTGTAGAATTTTCTTGGAAGAATATTGAAAAATAGTATTCCTATACTTTATTACAGAAATCCATTCGTATACGTATACTTTTGCATTGCGACTAAAGCGACGCATTGTTTTACAAATTTTTCAGCATTAAATGAACCCACAATCGACTACGGCTTCCAAAGGTTACAGAAGCTTATTCCACGACATCCTGGTGACCCAGAAAAATTACCGAAAGAAATTATCCTGAAGAGGGCGGCAGATCTTGCGGAAGCGTTATATAGTATGCCCAGAAGCGGAAACGCGGGAATCACAGGTGCGCCCAGGAGTCCAGGATCCGGCCACCCCCCTGCACCCCCTACCTCCAGTTCGGCAACGGCGTTCAACTCGTATACAGGGCAACTTGCAGTGTCGGTACAGGAAAATGGTACTGCCGCGAAATGGACAGACGGTAAATATTAATAATTGCTCCGTGCCTCACACGCCACTGCACTCATTATCATTTTATGTGGTCAATTAGAGAGATGAAATTATTGCTAGAGATACGAACCCCGCATTATTCTACTGCAAATTATCGAGTCACGCCTATTGCGAATTAACCGCACGGCAAGGGTCGCCATTGTTTTAAATTACTGTCATTCATGCGCCCACAATGCATAGACTTTTCACACGAGCATAAAGGAAGGGAGAGGTGTAATTCGTGGTGTACCTACAGGACGTAAAAATGATCCTGCGCGTGAAAAAGAAAACAAATTTCACGCTCACCTTCGATTTCGATAAAGTCGATTTTAGGGATCCGTCAGGTCAATAGGATTTGGTTACCCAGTTATTTTATATTTCCGTCTGGTGTGTTTGTATTCGTAAATATTCATGGTGGCATTTTTAACGAAAATAAAGCGTTGCAAATATTGTCCCTGCGGTCACGTGCAGAGTCTCGTTTGGCCAATTAAAGAGGAATTATTGAAAAATACTGATGTATTCTCATCCTGCAATTTTACAAATTCTGTTAATCTGGGAACGATTTTTAACTATTTCGCGGTAGATATTATCTCTAATAATATTATCCTTAACCCGGCGGGGAGCGCACCCTATATTGTAACACAGATTGTCGCTACCGGGTCAAAAATACCCGAAATTGAAACTTGTTTAACTTTCTAATTTTTATGTTAAAGTACAGTGTTTTAAGAATCAAATAAAATTTATGAAATACCTTAAAATCTTTATTAAAGTTCTTTAAAATACTGTAAGAAAAACTCAAACAGTCTTCATATTTTCGTAAGAATTTGATGTCTGAAAATTTTCGAAATCGAGTAATTGCGCCACAGTAGCCAACTGAAACAAATTTTTTGAGATTATACAAAATTAATAATATACGTATAAGTTTATTGTATTACTGGAACCAGACCACTATCAATGTTGATGGCTACTAGCCCGCAAGTGGAAACGGCGAATAATAGACAGACACGCCAGCCAAACCGTACGCAATCGTACGCGTGCCTGACGAATCTTCAAAATCGATTATTTCTGAAACGAAGCCCTCGTTGTAAAACTTTCATTCCACGTTTCGACTTATTTTTGCACACAGAATCAATCGGCATTCAATAGAACCGCGAAATACGCCTTATCTTCTATAATTCGATTTTCTACAATCAGATCATACTGCCATTTCGGTTCTGCTAACTCTGTACATATGCACTTGGTGTGGTACCAAGCAGGGATCGAATGAAACTGTTGACTTTTATAAATAAAAGTTATTTACTGAACTTCTAACTTTTAAATCATTCCATTTCTGTTTTAAGGTAATTTCGTACATTAACACTTTAACTCTGTTGTAAAAGTTCAGTTTTAACAGTAAGTTCTGAAGGATCATATATTTTTTAACAGACATTTTAAGATACAATATAAAAGTTGGAATTATTTTTTTAATTAGCATTAAGTAAGAAATTGAAAGCAGGTTAAATATAGAAGTGAAAGCAAGTTGTGGTTTTTATATAATCATTTTATTTTACTAACAATAAGACGAAAATTGAACAAAACCTATTTAGTTACTCCATGACGAGAAATCTGCTTGCCACAACTTACACTTTTTCAAAACAGAATAAACGTTCCTGCTTAACTTGAACTTTTTTTACTTCCAAGAAAATAAAAGTTGCCTATCCATGCAAAAACGTATTCAATAAAAGTTTCAGTGAATACACTTAATTTTACAACAATTTCTTAGAACAGAGATGAAAATATTTAAAAAAATTACTGGAATTTCATAATCACTCGAAAATTTTGACAATTTCATTCGATCTGTGGTGCCAAGTTGCTATAATATCTTTCTCTCTTTCAATAACCGAATTACCAAAATTTCTTAGATTTCCTATACGACTTCTACATTTCTGTACGTCTATATACCCACTTGCAAAGCATTCGAACGGTTGCCCGCCGCTGCAGATCACTTAAATGGCGGTAATGAGATGCGACTCACGTGTAAACGCGTGAAACACTCGTACCCAGTGCATTAGGCAACACGCTGCGAACAGAATGATGAAATACTGACGATTTCGTCTGACGGGCAGGTTTCTATTTCTAGACGGTAGTTCCGTGACGACAGGAGCCGGTGCTGGAGGCGGAGCCGGTGGCGGTGGTAGCGTCGGCGGAAGCGTCGCTGGTAATGTCGACGCCTATAGGCAAAGCAGCAGCGCGAGTCCACGTGGGGTTGTAACCGGTGGCGGTTATTGCGGAAGTTCGGCGAGCACCCCTCACAGTCACAGCACCAATGGAAGTTATTCGGTCGCCAACCCGTACACCGGCAGTCCAACCCTTTATACATCGCGTAAGTGCGTTTTTCATCTTACTATTAGTCAAACCTGCCCCGCCGATTCTGTTCCGCTCCTTTTAATACTGCTTCAGCAATCCGAAATGTATCGATGATTTAGTGCTCAATGAATTATAAACAGCATTTTTATTTGTAATTTAACAGCTATGTGTAACAATATACAGTTGGCTACAGTGGCGGATTTGTGACACGTTGTTGCAGATTTTCATTAAATTGTTATTTAAATCAGATATCTCAATATGTTGATTCGATTTTTCTACTTATCTCCACTTTTTGCTGGATAACGCAAAAGATAACGTTTACAGAAATAATGTGCTTTTGTATGGTTTCTAATTCTAAAATTGGTGATTATATAGGGTGATTCATTATGAGTGATGCAATTAGTTGAATTTGCAGTACAGAAGTTTTGTAAACTTGTTTTCGTTTTTAAAACAGTACCTCGCGAAATCTATTCAGTACATGTTGCAGTGTGCACTGAACTAAAAATTAGTGCAGCTAATCTTCTTATAGGCTATAACCTAGCACAGAATAACTTCAGTGTTGAAATATAGTAGTACGTACGTTAAGGATGTACAGTGATTTAATTCATAAAGCGTAGCTTTCTCGCAGCAATGTAAGCAACATTTTCAAAAATTCACACAATAATATATTTTTGCGAAGACGAAATGACTGAGTTTCACGTGTAAACCTACCCTAAATAGTTCACTAGTAACATGATATTGGTGCTACTTGTAAATTCAGACAAATGAAAAGTGATCTGTAAGATTTCTTAACAAATTTTCGTCATCGAAAGCGAAGGTTCAATTACAAAAATTTTGTCCTGCACTTTCGACTTATTTTTTCATAAAGAATCACCTCCTCCATAAGTGTACCACCAGTAATAGATCTGCCCATATTGCTGACCAATTACAAATCTAAAAGAAAATATCTGTCTGCTTTATAACTCGCTAAACAACATTCGACAAAATCTAATATCAATTAATATTGGCTAGAAGCAACCATTGATGCCCTTTAGTCACTTTATACTTTGATTTAATTCTTCGATGTTATGCGATTTCCATTTATCAAATACCATTATGGGAAAATGCGTTGGATGAAAACAACAGCCGAAACTCATTCAATTTCTTCTTGCTAATTCATGAAAGTAATGCAACAAAGTGTGTAAAATGGTAGAAGGAAATTTGCTTCGGAAATCTTTACCCGATACACTTCGGTTTACGATTTTGCTGTAAACGCATGTAAGTACAGTATGTGCGCACGAAATCCTGACACGCACGCGCTTTATAGATTTAGCATTCCGTCGAAGTGCACGCACTTATGATTTTCCCTTATGTGAAATTTTCGTTTTAGCGCACGAACAGTATGGCATTTTCTATACGTCCGGGGACGGGAGTGCGTTCGCCCCCGTAGTTCGACCACCGACCACCTCAGTCCCACCGCACTGGTCCACACAGCACCACCTCGCCACAGCCGCCCAGTAACCGCTAACCGTCCACCATCACAACCACCATCATCACCACCACAACCACCCTATGCACTGCGATTAAAGAATTATGAGAAACATGCACGAGAGACGAGATTCGAGGATGTACGTACACTCGTTCATTTACGAATCCTTGATAACCACCCTCCTCCCCTTGATTAGTATTTCGACGTCGTATCTCGATCACTTTAATTCCGAATTCTCATACGACATTTGGTAGTCAAAGTACACTAAGCAATAATTTTTTCTCGATTTTTTTTATTAATTATACTGCCCTCCTTAGTTAAAATGTCCTATTTAGCATTTCGAAACAGCTGAAAAAACTGAAGTTTTATCATTTTCTTTGTGTCACAGTGAAATGCATAGGGTTTTCTAATTTTATTTAAAAGGTAAGAGACAGGGGGAACTTCAAATATTTCAACATTTCTTGAAAAATGGAAAAGTGCCAAATAGGACATTTTAACTAAGGATGGCAGTATAGCTCTTCATAGCTTTAATACTATGGTAATACGTTCTCTAACGGCACAATTCGTGATTCTTTTACTATCGGAAAAATATTTTTTCTAGGGAAAATTAATACTTTAGTCGAAAGAATGTCATGCATGAATATAAGTTCAATATTTATTAAAAAACCAAGTTGAATTATTTTTATGATCTGTAATAGCTTTTCACATGGATTTACCGGAAACAATTTTTTTGGCCCGTGCACACGTTCAAACGAGGCAAAAAATTCTGAAACTTCTTTTCCTGCGCTTCATCTTAATAAAACGGTATCATAATGAATGAAAAAAAGTTGAGTCCTTGATTAAAAAACTAGAAACTTCAAGCGTTAAAATGCGTAGAAAATGTGTATAAAATCTCAAACTTTTTTGTTTCAGTATAATAAATTGGCCACCCACTGTATTTGTAATATTTAATGGCAATCAAAAAAATTGAAATTAAGTGAATTACTGCAAATAACATTACATAGCAATTACAACGTATCATGATTTCGTTTGGTGGAACAGAAGCGAACCTTCGTGTGTAGTTTTATTATTAACGGGAGATGAAAGTGCCCTTTTGTGAGACGAGTGTCGCAGTGTCGTTTATTGCCGCCGATTGTTAAGGGAGCCACTTAGCCGAAAAGATCGTTAGTGCCGTCAGAGTGGCCGTTTGGTTGGCACGTGTCTGAACGACGTCTCCAATACAGCCTCGTCCTTCGTCTTGTAATGTATGCCGGCCTTCGATCGCGTGCAGTTCATTGAAATCTCCGTAGAACGTACAGGGTGTCCCAGAATACATGTCACTGACAACGCAGATGGAGATTATTTCCCTTGAAAAAATAAAAGTAACACGAACACGTGGAATGAAATGTTTCAATAACGGGCGTTTATTTCGAAAATAATCGATTTTGAGAATATGCAACACATACGCGTGCTCGGCAATTAAAACGTGTGCGTCGCGATTCGAATAAAATTTCAAATTGGCATTGTTGACAAAAAATATTATTGTTTTGTTAATTATTGAGCCGTTACAAATATTGAACACGAGAGAATTTACAAATTCATTTTTATACCCAAGAAGGGTATGTTTACATACAAGAGCGTCCACAGACTTTTTCTGGGGGAGGGGGCAACTTTGGGAGATAGTCAAGTAGACAGGCGACAATTGAAATTTAAATTTGAAATTTGACAATTGAAATTTAAAAATATTCACTTTTTTAGTATAAACTTAATAAAGGTTAGTTTTTAAAAATAAGCGATTTCTTCTCAAGCCAGGGTGGGGGCAAACCCTCCTGCGGACGCCTATGCTACATGTCCTCAACTGCTTCACCAATTTTATTAAAATCGAAAAGACGAACAAAAACTTGTTCTACATTTTCCAATTATTTTTTTAACTTTTAGGATGTATTCTGGGACACATCGTACTCTGTAATCATAATATAAATATATCATAATATATATAACGAATACCAAAGTTATACAGATTCGTGTATATCAGTAGTTTTTTAAAAAAATATTGAGTCATATTTAATTTATTAATAGTTATTTATGTACCTTATACAGTGGCATGTAAAAGTATTCGGCCACCCTTTAAAACAGAATAAGTTATTTAAAATTGGTCCAAATGACTTGAGTTTTTTTAGAACTAATCCTTCCAGCTTCTAAAAAAACTCAAGTCATTTAGACCAATTTTATACAAGGTATTTTGTTTTAAATGGTGGCCGAATACTTTTGCACGCCACTGTATGAGAATTAGGGAATACAAAACGACAAGTATATTCATAATCATAACGAATATTCATTCGCGGAATATTTTAAAAGAACAGGTGCAACGAATTACCAAAGTATTGAATTAAATCTGAGTGTTTAATTCTGCTTATGTTAGTTAAATATACAATTAGCGATTAATTAATTGCGTTAACATATTTTAAAAATGAAACGTTCCTCATATCTCGTTTTTTATTTAAACTGGTGGTCGTAGAAAGTATTTGACCTCGTGAGTTTATGTAAAACAATGTCAATAACAAAACAATTATCATATTAAAATTAAACAAATTACAATATTCTGACATCTCGATAAAAACTCAAAATAAATAACAAAAAAAAACAACTTTATGATAATTTAAAAATATCCAGAAATTAATTGTGTTTCTCAACATTTCAAACTAAAATTCAATTCCTCTCTCAGAAATTCAGGAACACCGTGTAATTTCATTTCCCAATGTTTCCACGCTCTGAAAACCGAAAGCCGCCTTCAGATCTTATATTTGCAACGATTTCTGACATTCACGGTGAAATTATTTCTACCACCACCGATCGACTAATTAACAATTCTTTGATCACCAAGTCATAGCGCATTACACTAACGTATAACCGACAGTGGGTATGTTGCAGGATTAGGGGAGGTTGTCGGTTCACCGTTCAACATGAATCCATTTATGTTGCCTACCTGCAGCCAAGGGTATTCAAACGCCGGCAGTCCGTTGCTCTCGTCGAACACCAAATAGTGTTACGAGATGTAAGCACCGACGAAAATATCGAGGGGCTGTGTCTTCATGGAAGCGAAATCCGCCGGCGCCGACCGCACTAAGCGGGTTCCAACGTCGACGTAATCATCGTGTTTGTAGTTGAACATCGCTTTCTCGAATCGAAATTGATCCCCCCCACCCCCCAGTCACACCCTTTCCTTTCTTCCCCCAATATCGCGCGATGAAAAAAAAAAAGAATAAACGATCGCGCGGATCAATTCTACGGGAAACGAGCTGAGTTCGGGAGATATATCGAAACCAGTGCAAAAATTAGATAACGATTTACGATTAACGATCGAGTAAGTTAAGGAATGATACATATCGAAGAGCGCGATGTTTTCTGCATCGATCGGCACAGTCGTTTGAAGTACAGCGAACAGTTGTTAGCGATATGGAGAGTGTACATTTTTTTAAGAAACGCAATCGGTTGCGCGTTATCTTGCTACGAGGAATTTCCAAAGCGAGTTCGGTAGTGGACGCGTCATTGAAAGCCAGTTGGGTAATGTTTATTTTGGCAACGGAACGGTTACGTCGAAGCTGCCGCGCTTATAAATTTCAAGGAGCTGGCCAGGGGTGTCTCCTCGTACAAGGTAACGAATCATTGATACTCTTAGAGAACAGTCGGACGACTATAGCCTTCTCGTGTCGCTGATATCGCTATTTTTCACGTAGCTATTCGAGCACGAGAAGATGAATTTTATCGAGAAATTCGAGTACCTATTTTACCCTGCGCACCCTCCCCTCGTGCTTCGATAGAATCGTCAAATTCGATCGGAACTTCCGGCAGAATATTTTCGAAGTGTCTTCCTTCGATTCGGCGGGAAAATCCTCTAAGAGCTCCACTAATTCGAGCGCTCGGAAGCGGCGGTAGTATACGCGAGGCGGGGACGTTCACAGGGTGTCGAGGAAATTTTATATCAAACCAAGCGGGGAACTGATGAGGGTCGAGGGAAGAAAGGCACCCACTAGACAGACATATCGCTTATCAGTGAGTAACAGACACCATAGTTTTAGAGAGCATTTTCGACTTTGAAATTTTAACTTCTTACCCGTACGTTGTAAGAGACTAACCAATATCAGTTAGATAGCGTAACGTCTAATTTGTAATTTGTAAATTTTCTTGTAAATATTGTTGCGATGTACAAAATGACAGAACTATTTCTAGGAATCCGATGGAACGATATTAACGTGATTGTAGGGCGAAAAATTATTATACATAGGTGTAAATAACTGTAGAGCGCCTGTAGCTTAATTCGTATGATTGTATGATTGTACGGCGGCGATCCAATCTTTTAACGTGCTGACTATGGAGTGGCTACTTGCACATATTTGTAAGAATGTGGAATAAGTGTAATGGAAATTGTAAGAAAGTTAAATGCAACGTCAAGTAGGATTTATTTTTATTTAAAAAAGAAAATGACATTGGCCGTCAACATTTATTATATCGCTTTTAATGATTGTATTCAATGTATACTTCGACGTTCTGCGCGGGGAGCTTCGCAACTATGTATTTAGGTATAATTCAGCGCTGTCCAAGCTCGCTCCCGCGGGAGCTTGGGGTTCCCCCACTCTCGTCCGCGTTGTCAGGGATACCGCGCGACGCTTACGTGGCAACCTTCGTAGCGTCGCGCGGTCTCCATGACAACGGAAGGCACGCTGCGCGGAAGAAAGATTGGAAGGGGAAGCAGGCGCGTGAGGGGCCCCTACGCTGGACAGCGCTGGTATAATTATTTCCTTAAATTCTGACGAGAGAAAGAAAGATATCCGCGGCAAGTTACGTGTAACATTAGAAACTGGAAGGGCACGTTAAAAATTGGATTGTACCGCAAGGATTGTATAAAACGTATAGTTGATTTGAATCGTTCGATAAGCCGGCCCAAACGAAATCTCAGAACAAACGAATCTCACGAAAGTATACGAACTATGTACCAGAATTGAAAGCTCCGATTAGTCCAGATTTTGCAGCAGTCTACGAGCGTAGATCGTATCGTTTGTCGGGACGAGTGTCGTTAAAAAGTTATTATTGTAAAGAGTTCCTTTTTGCATATCGACTTGGTGAGCATTCTCTCGTAATGGAGAGTGCATTGTTTGTTCCGGAGTGACGACGCTCCGCGATCTTGTGATCTTGATTGTAATACCGATTACCACTTTCGTTCGATCACACAGTGTCATCGTTTACATGACGGGTCGTTCTTGTACGCATGCGCAGGCACGCGAGACACGCGCGCGCGCGCGTACAAACACACGTCGGTGTATATTTAAATAAATTAAACTTACATTTTTGAGAATTAAAAGCCATTGTTTTTTACTGTTTCGTGCACCCCCACCTCTAACTTGACTCGCTGTTGTTAGAATTCCACCGTTTTAAAATAGTGGTAAGTATGACAAACGTATTATGTGGCACTTTAGAGAATATATTTTAATAGCGTAACACCGTAAGTGAACAAATTTCGTTTCAAATTTTAGTATATTTGTTCGTATATGCACCCTGTGAGAACTAAATGATAAACGTAACGATGGAAAAGGAATGTTTACTTTTGTACATTACTGTTTAAAAGGTATTCAGTAATGGTAAACTGTGTTTTCACGGACCTCTCAATATATCTTAAGCCCGAGTAGATATCAACTCGGTTTTTGAATACAAAGGTTACCCACACAAATCCATCAAAATTAATTTCAGAATTTTGCCCTAATCAACCCCTAAGGGGGTGAAAAGGGGTGAAATAATATATTTTCACGGATTCCTCAAAATCTTTTAGGCCCGATTAGATATCAACTTGGTTTTTTACTTCGAAAGGTTACTCACATAAATGCCTAAAAACCAATTTCAGGATTTTGCCCTAATCAACCCCTAAGGGGGTGGTGAAAAGGGGAGAATGTGTTTTCATGAAGTCCTTAATATCTTTTAGGCCCGAAGCGAAGCGCGAGTATATTTGCTAGTGATTTTTACATTTCTTACTTTCAACGGCATAACGTTAGTAATATTATAATTATTTAACGTTTTGTACTCTATTTGAATTATATCTTATATTTTCATAGTTCTCACTAATATCACAATTAGAAATATTGAATTTCTGATAAAATGCGCACCTCCTTTCCATTGCAAGAAACGAATCCTAAATGTTTGTCCGTAAATAGCCTTTTATGAAGAAAAAGGACAAGGCCTTATTTTTACGTAGGTACCCAACAAATGGTGAAAACAGTATAGGGTCATTCCGGGAGAGACGCACCTAGCGGAGAGATGCACTACTTCCTGTTCCGGCCACACTACATAAGTGGCAGCACTGTTTCAACGCTTAAGACGCGTGTTCTTATCCACAAACATAACCTTATTAAACGAATCACATCGATCGTACGATTTAAGTTCATTAAAATTGAAAAAACTTTTCGTTGCGTTAGATTTCAGGGGAAAAATTTGTGTGACGGTGAGTAAATTGGATTCGTTGCCCGGAGTGCTCAAAATGGCTCCACGAAACATGTACTATATATCCCCCCCCCCCCTCTGTAATATGTGTAGAAGAGAAAAAAAAGAATGAAAGTAGGAAGAAGAGGGTGCCAATAAGTAGGTACATCGCCCCCGAATCTAAAGTGCATCTTTCCCTCAGGTTTGGGGTTAGATGCACTTTTACGAACTGTTTTAGAAAGCGTATTTTAATCTTAAAATAAAGTTTTTGTATATTTAATATTTGTTATTTTGTGAAAGAGATTTAAATAAAGAATCAAACTGCATTTACCTAAAATTTCAGTTGTATTTATTTAAGGCTTTACAAGCAATCGAAAAAAGTGGTGCGTCTCTCCCGAAATGATCCTAAGAAAATCGTACTTTAATATTGTGAACGCAAAATACGTCACCATTGAATAAACTACATAAAAGATTTTACGTTCGAGTGCCTTCAGTCACTGCGAGCACCTTCTGTTCGAGCACTTTTTTCTCCCGGGGAGAAACCACGTCGGGATCAACAAATAGCGAAACAGGATCTCGAGGACCACTTCGTAGCGATTAGTTCACATGGTGTCCTATTACCTCTAGCCGCCAAACGGTAGCGCGCACGCTGCGCGTTATTGTAAGGCTGTTTGTGTTATTAGATTTAGATTGGCCGGCACGTGGCACGCGGACTGGCAGGCACGTGTCCTATTGCAAACGCTACAACGTGGGCACAATACGAAATCGTTTTTCTTGCAATATTGATTCCCTCGCTGGCTCCTGCGAAAACACGCTCTTTCATCAGTGATTTGTCATCTCGCTATTCTTTTCCGCAATGTACCAGCCCATGCGGTGACTTAATTATTAATACGATCGTGAGTCACCCTTTTTTTCAGGCGAAACGTCGGATATTTAATTGTTCCTTTCATAATTAGTAATCATTGTTGTGAAACAATTTATCCGGGCTTCTTATGGCCTGCCGGGATAATTAAAAATTGTAAAGGTAACAACGAAGAGCACTTTTAATGCTTTTCAAAATTACGCATAAGCTGCAATATACGTAGAAGAATCATCAAAATATTCGAGCTCTACCAGATGGATCTTAGAGCATGGCAATCCACGTCAAACAGTGGATTGTCAAGATAGAATGTTAGCATTGTAGTCGTCAGTTGTCATTCAAAGTGCTGAATAAGTCTGAACAAACTGGAATCGTCAAAATGTAAAAGAGGAGTGGCATTAAACTGGTAGTAGGTACTGATACACAGTGTTTCAAGTTAATCAATGTCAGCGGCGGATTCAGGAGTCTCTCTTGGAGGGGGCGAAATATGTAAAAGTACATAAGTACATTTTTTTAATCTTCTTTTACAATATTTAGAATTTGCTTGTAATTTATATTTTAAATCTCTATCTGATACTATAGCCTAAATAATTAAATTTACATTAATTATTTATACAGAATAATACACAATGTCATAATAATTTTCTATTTTATTACTCTTGGGGGGGGGGGCGCCTCTATTGCCCCCCTCCGAATCCGCCCCTGATCAATGTATATAGTTAAATAAAACAAGAAAGTGTCAAATTTAGAAGGCTTCGAGTGTGGAAAAGCTATATTTTGTAGCGAAATGTACATCTCGAAGTAATGTCCAGGAATTTTAAGATAAAATAATTTTCATCTCATAGTTCCACAAAAGGAATCATCAATAAGATTCACCAGAGAAAACGACTGAAGTTTAGCCAATTACACACAAGGAAAATAAATATTATAAATAATAAATTATAAATATTATAAATAAATAGACAAGTTGGACTTTTATATAATTGAATTATTTAATTCCATGGGGGTGCCAGTTTCTTTGAAGAAAAGCTAATAAATAAATGGATACACAAAGCAGCTACCTATAGAAAATAGGTTCAATTTCATTGTGGTAAGAGTCTTTAATTTTGAAAACGAATTCTGAACGAATTGACTCCGTATACAATATTTGAGCACTGAGCCATCGATATGTTCTTCACCGATGTCCCCGACTGAAAATGTTGAAATATTTCGGTGAGCTACTACAGTGCGCACTTTGTATTTCGATATACTAATAGGCTTTTTCGCTGAGTTGTTTCAACCCCCTGGTACAAACAGCACGATTCCCACTGGCCGCCAATCCACCGCAAACCGTCAGCTTAGTTTTTTGGCACGTGCGATCCCATAAAACTCTATACGAGGCGTGTCGCGCTCAATCTAATTGGAATCTGAAAAAAGGCAAAGCGCAGAGTTTTATGGAAAACCTGAAGGCGTAGCTACTTTTTTAACCTTTCCTCGCACAGCAGCAACGATGCATTCTCTCCATTTGTAATTCCTTATTAATATTTTTCTATCATGTTTCGCTCTGGTTCTAAATTATTAATTATTTTGACATCTTGAATATAAATTTCCAATGCTAATGAGCTAGATTTTAACGCGACAATCTCCGAGTTGACGTATAAACATTGTTTATTTCTTCATAGTGCTAATTCTTTGCCGGTTATAAGACATTAATCTCAGTTTAATAACAAAGTCATTCTGACAGCGTTGGGAAATATTTACTCAGCTTCTATTCCACTAAAAATAAAAAATTACAACTGCGTGCCATGAATGTAAGGATCCCATACAGCACACTCTGTTGCAGGAAGGTTCCAGGAAAGTTGCAGGAAGATTGCGGTGCAGCATCGGAACGTTCCAGCAACATTGCTGGAATGTTGCAGGAATCTTCCTATGTCCGCCCCTGTGGAACATTGCACGGCAACGCACATGGAATCTTCCTGCAAGCTTCACGAAACGGAGTGTGCTGCATGGGTACTTAATAGGTACATACTTCAAAGCAATGTAGAATTGATTTGCAACGCATTTTTCTGTGACCGATTGCAATACACTTATTCATATTAAATGAAAAAATGTAATCTAGAATTTACAGCATACTCAATATCTTGCCCCAAAGCTACTTTTCCTCATCTTCTTTCCTTCAAATTACTACATATGAAATAAAGCTTGATTGAGAAATCTATGTTTACCATAAATCCCTTCTGTCATGTCAAATTGGAAAACAGCGCAATGACATTTCCTTTATAAAATATAATAAAGATATTTAATGTAGAAAATTGTCATAGTTGTATTTTAAGACTGTTTCGCGTTTTGTTTTGTTTTTATACATATTACCCCAAGAATTACATGGGCCCCGGAAAGTATATTGACGCGCCACTGCGTATGCTCTTTGCGCCACAGCGATATCAGGGTAGAATTTGAGTCGGGCGTCAAAGGGGATGAACTGTCGGAGGCCGGCAGGGATAGGAGCAATCTGGTGATGCACCCTTGACAGTTCACCGCGATAAGATCTGCTTTTTCGACGGTCAGGCTCCATTTGAATTCTGTTTGTCTGCCCCAGCGACGCCACCCTTCGAATCCATTGTGCTTCTATCGATGTAAAAGAATATTACCATCTGCTGATTACCGGTAATCCTCATTCAACGCTATTGAGTTTCCTTCGCCGTGCCAACACCTATGGCAGCCCGCAGTATCTGATAAATAAAAATATTTAGGAACGAAGAATAAACGTTTGGAGTACCATTTTGCTGCAGACATTTTATAAATTTATTTATAAACCGCGCTGTTACATCAGTTACTGTTTGCAACACCTGTAAGTCGCTAATGAAATTATATGAAATTCATAGGCTCTTAATGACAGCGTAATATATCACGTCATTTCATATATAAGTAATGTTTCTTATCATGCTTTAAACAAACACTCGTATCTTGTTAAGGGGATGTGTTTATATAAACTTTCCCTTATGCCTTTGAAAAAGTATTCCCTCTGCAGTCTACGACTATTTGAAGCATTCGAATCGATACTTTTCACTTAAACAAAAATCAGAAAATGATTCCATCGCGATAACGCTAGATCGCGTACGACAAAGACGTCTTTAGAAAATATTAAAACTTATAATTGGGACCTCATACCGCACCCACCATATTCCCCCGAGCTTGCATTAACCGATTATCACTTATTATCGAGCACTTCAACATTTTTAACGGGTAAACAATTTGACGACAGTGGGCACTTAAATTCAACATTGAAAGAGTTTTTTAATTCAAAACACCCCAATTTTTTAAAGAAGCAATTCACAATTTCCTGTGAGATGGGAAAAGATCATAGAAAGCAATGATCGATACGTCGATGATTAAAAACAAGTGTAGTGTTAATATTTTTCACTGAAAGGTAGCGTCATAAAACGTCATCACTTAGGTTTGGGATGACCTGCTATAATGAAGCACAAAGTTCTTTTGTCACATGTGCTTACTCATAATTTTTACAATTCATGTTGTATAACGTGTCGCATTTATATGTAAGTCAAATTCATTTACAAATAAACCTTTACGTGTAATTTTTTATTTTTCAATCGTTATTCGCAATGAAATTTGCCTAAAACAAATGTAAATTGAACCTCGATTAAATAAAAATCTTTACAATTTTTGTTTATTTTATAAAATACGAGACCATGGTATACGAAGCGATACAATTTTAACCGAAGAGAATAAAATATAAAAAGGTACTGTATACCTATATGTACAACAAAATTGTTCAATAATCAACTGCCGAAGAGACGTATTTTCTTTTCATATATATACTGTATATAAATTTTTAATGTGATTATCTCTGTAATTAATGCATATTTATTGTAGTATACTATAGAATTGTGTAATTGCTGTTCCACGATATGGACTGTGACATATTTAGCGACACAAAAAGCGATAACTCGACAAGCCAGGTTGGCCGAGCGGTCTAAGGCGCCAGACTTAAGTTCTGGTTCCCACATGGGAGCGTGGGTTCGAACCCCACACCTGGCAAAGAAGTTTTTTTTATAGAAAATAATAAGATTAGGTTTCATTTTTAATATTGATACATACATCGAATACTAATGTTATTAATTACAACTAAGTAAAAATATTTTTTTTATTATATTTAATAATTACTACTTATACAAATAGTCAAACATTGTACATGATGGGTGGAATAGTTAAACTTGTTACCGCCATAATTATAGTTCTTCAAAAAGTACTTAAGAATATTTCATTAAAAATTGTATAATTAATGATACTTTTATTATTTAGACGAAAGGGTAATAAATAAATACGTTTTAAAGGATGGAATATTTATTGCATATCGTCCGATACTATAATGTTTTAGATGAATATTTACGGATATAACTTAACTCTTTCGATGAACAAATTTTAAATATGTTTACATTTTTAACTGTTTTTAAACTTGAATGAATTATATGTTGTTTACAAGCTCCTTACAGTTCATTTTTGGTGTTTTGCAGATCGATATGGTTCATCTACGAATGGTAAAATTAGACCGAACGGAATGTTGGAAATTATAGCAGTGATCTAAAAACGTTTAGCCTGCTACCTTTAGACGAAACAACGAATTATTTCTGCAATAAAATTAATTCTGTCGATAAAATGAACTAATACAATGATTCCTTCGTTAACGGCAACCAACACATCGTAAAGAACATGAAATCACAGACGAAGTATAGGATAGACCCACAGACGAAGTATAGGATAGACCCACAGACGAGGTATAGGATAGACTTATCACCTTAGGGATGTTGGTGTCGCTACTCAAACTGTATTGCCGACCCATAATTTGAAGTCTGAATGTAGTGGCATCTGCTCATGAACAGCGTCCAACTCAGCAACTACTCTGAAATGCGTTGCAATGCTGAAAGGTGTGTGCGTACTTGTATACGTGTGACTTGTTTAGAGAGAGAGAGTTTGACACAAGAGGTTAGGCTTTTGTTACGCTATGCTTTGGCTCGGTTTGTCAACGACTCACGCGGATTTCTCTGCGAAAATACATTTCGGGGATCAAGACACTATGGCGCACAAAAATGGTATTTCTTCAAAGCCCGTCCAAGCTATAAATTGCAAGATGACATTGTTTATTAGTACTTTGCGTGTAGTAGAACCTTTTCACGTATCGTACGCCGAAAAGTATTAAAAATTCACGCTGTTACTGACATTCCCACAACTTTCTAATGCACTGTTTGGCTGTACTTCCGAAAACCGATCAAACCCGATTGGGCTGAAATTTTGAAAATAGCTTCATTTTACATAAAAATCACGTTGCGAGAAGGATTTTTGGCGACTCGAAAATTTTTTTTTACCATTTCAATGTCGTTCCCTACCTTACCGACAGAGTGGAGAATCGGATACAACAGTTATTCAATGCATTCCCTTTATCACAGACGAGGTATACAATAGACCCATCACCTTATGGGACTTCGTGTCGCCACAGACGAGGTATAGAATAGACCTATCAAGCAATGTATTTTTGTGTCGCCGGTTTAGGGGGTCCTAGGACCCCCTTGCCATTTTAGTGTCGCATGCAACGTTACCGGTGAAGTCTCAAAACAGATTGTAAGGCTACGCGTGGTAGGAACTAGAATTAAGCACGAGTAAAACTAGTTTATGTTTTGAGAGTCAATGCCCGCGATTTACAAATGTTTCTGTTAGAGTAACAATTTAAAAATCGTCTTATGAACATATTCCGTTCAACGGAAAAGAACGGAGGAAGAAAATAAAACGATATCACATTCGTCTTTTAACCTTGCTGTCCTATTCCGGTTTATTTAACGCAAAACAAATTTATTTAACGTACAAATTTATATAAACAACAACATTATTTGTGGAAGACATGCTTTCATGATGTAACGTGGAATACCTCGCAAAGGAATTGTAACTTTGTATATTTCAATAGAATGCTGAAGCAGAGAGGACTTTAAAAATTGTGAAAAACTCAACAGTTCCAGTATCTCGCTGAAATATTCCAACTTGCACTTATTCTTCCATCTTAACACTATATTCGTGTTCTGGGGTTCGGTAGGAACAATCGAACAACATTTTAAGTTACATATTTTATTCTTACATTCTACCATAGTATTGCAAGTTAAAGAAATTCTTATATACGACTAGAATATTTGACAATCGCAGCCATCGGCTCGGTTCTCACCGATTACCAGGTCTCACCGCGAGGAGGTTGCTGCTCTTGGAGACCCGTAGAGAGATAGATGGAATCAAAGTTCCATCGATCTCCCTGTACATGAAGCCTACTAAACCAAAGAGATGGATGGAAACAAAGTTCCATCGATCCCTTCGGTTTAGATATAGAATCTAGGGAACTGCCAAGCAATCACTCGATTAAAAGAAATTCAGGAAAGAAGGAAAGGCGAAGGGTAAGCATGAAACAAGTATTGGACGGCGCAGTTCCTACCACCCTGCTGTCCAAGTCGAAAGGGAAAAGCGCTCGGCGCCTCCCAGACGATTCCTGTTGCTCCGATTCGACTCGTCAGGAGCACACACTTGACCTGACTCAAGCCGTCTAACACGGAGATTGGGTAATCGAACCGGGTGACTTACGCAGGCAGTGTACCAAAAAGTGCACCCCCTACGCCCGAAACTTTTCCCTTTGGACAAGAACACCAAGGGATGAAACTGATCCACCCATACCGATTCCATGCTCAGTCACTTGCAAAAAGTTGTAGCGTTACAATCTGTTTCGAGGCTTCATCGATAACGTTGCATGCGACACAAAAATGGCATAGGGGTTCTAGGACCCCCCCCCCCCCCCCCCAAACCGGTGACAGAAAAACGCATTGGCTGATAGGTCTATCCTATATCGCGTCTGTGGTATATTTTATTACTGTTAAAAGAATACAGGAATTAACGATGGGAGTACAATACTTACAGAAAATACACTTACTATCAGTTGTCAAAACATTATGACCGACTATCGTTAATACAGTGCCCTATTCATAATAATAATTTAATGTTACCAACAAGTGATTTTTTGTTACAATGAGTTAACAGTAAGTAAGTCAATTCTTTTTCAAGGCTAAAATATTTATTGTAACATTTTCTGCAATATAAGTCACTAGCTTTACTAATCGGTTTCGCCCGGGAATTAAATTCTGATTTTACAAAAACAATTTTTTTTTTTGTGAAAATAGTCATATTCATTTGGATTAGCGAGACATAATGAGCTGAGGCACATTTCGTGACCCCCAGAGTTTACCGTTCGGAAGTGTTTAGGCGACAGACAAACACAGAAACATATAAACGTTCTGCTTTATATATTAAGATTATAAAAATAATGGTCAACACTGTTTTACTGAACTGATTCTAATCTTGATAATCTTCTAATCTTGATAAATAATTCAAGAACATTATTTATCAAGATTGAATATGTTTTCTGTACTTATTATACATTTTATTCGCCCTAATCATTTGGAATGAATTTAAAGCTTCGCGAGCATTTTTTCTACTAAAACTACAATAAAAAAAACCTTATTTCATTTAAATCTGAAACTGTCGGAAACCCTAGGAATTACATACCAGGCATTCAAACTCTTCACCTGCACACCGCTGTACAATTTATAACAACCTGTCTGTTGTGAGAGATTCAATTGGTGCTAATGACATTCTTTTACGAATAATTAAACAATCATTTAGTATGTATATATTACAAAATCCAACATAATATAACATAGTAGACACATGAATCCAACATTTAACATACATTACACGATTATCGACATCAGTGCTCCTTATTTAAACAAAACTGAACTTCTCAGTGCGAGGAATTGTAGTGCATAGAAATTTCTTCCTTCTCCCACTTTCCGTTTTGGCCGCGTAAATTTAGCGCCTCGCAGGAGTGGTATCGGTAATCAATAGCAGTTCAATTAACTCGTCATGCAGGGATAAAAAATTCCATCCAATCCATTGGTCGCTCGTTAAGGAAACAATAGTTGAGTTAATCGCGAATCGTCCCATCGGGGAACAAAAGGTTGCGATTCCCGTTGATTCGTGGCAAAGCAATAAAGTTCCCTGGCCCGTATGACACGGTAGCAGGAAATGTTGGTCAGTGAAGGCTGCGGGGGATAGGTCAGGACAGAAACGAAACGTAATTGCATTATAAACGCCTCGGTACGCCCTCGGGATAAGAGGCGCGCTTTAATCGAGGACTCTTTATCTCTGGCGCGTAAATCATGTCGGGCCGTCAAATCGGGCCGCTGTTCGCGCAACAAACGGGACGCGACTCCCTGGCAATTACGACAAATTAACCATGAAATGGCTTGTTAATAAGAACATTATTCTCGCTCGCGATATTGCATTGAACCGAGAACCCGTGCGCCAGATATTTCCGATGCTATCGATCTAAACTGCGGCTTCCCATTCAGGAATAATATGCAAACAAATGGCGTTTAGTGGTGGGACAGAGCGTACGCGAATAACTTAAGGGGGAACAACACCTTGAAGCCCGGAAAAATGTGCAATCTGTTTGAATTTTTTGTTAGATATCCATACTTCGTAGGAAAGTCATTGATACGGGATTTAAATGTGCATGTAGTGGACAGTATTTTAGAATTTTTCTGTGACTCGTAGTGTTAAACAGATATTTCTTCAGTATATTTGTTTTTGTTATTAAATTTTTTCTTAATAAACATTGAGGCTTTCCCCAAAATATCCTTGCATTTCTAAATTTCGAGATATGGGCCTGTGAGGCCCAACGAGTGCAACGGTGTAATTTTAATTTAGATGTGCACTGTAGGGCTAGTGTCTACTGGTGCAATAAAGAATTATTACAATTATTAATGCACTCTTATAGCCAGTATTTCTTCAAATCTATAATATCAGTGTATTAACCCCATTTTAAAGCGTTACAAGGAACGTGACGATTAAAAAGCAATGACTTCCATGATTTTTCGTTTACTATTTTAAAACACAAGATGAATTTAAAAATCGAACAACAGTATTCCATTAAACCTGGACAAATACAGAAAAAAATTACACCAAATACTTTTTAAATAACCTCAATTTAAAGCGTTTCACCAATCGTGACTAACTCGATTAAAAGCTATGACTTCCGAGACGTTTTAGTTTTTAATTTTAAACCGCAACATAAATTTTAAATTCGAACAGTACTCCATTAAATCCGTACAAATGTAGAAAAGAAGGACACCAAACACATATCTGTATTATTTATAATATCCCCACTTTAAAGCGTTACAAAAAACGTGACAAAATCGATAAAAAAAAACAATGAAATCGTCATTTATGATTATATAGATATAGGGTAGATGTTACCAGTTCCGCGCAAGAATCTGGCGCAGACATCAGCCTAACACGCAGACATCAACTGCACCTCGGCGTTAAGAAAAATTTCCAAGCTGCGGGTAGCTAAGAGAACCTTTTCAAAATTTTCAAAAGTCGCTGATAAAAAATCGTCGATGCACATGTTGCAGTAAAACAGATAGAAGCGAGCTGTCCTGTTAATTTCCAGAAGAGGAACGAACGGAAACGTTGAAATAATGAAGACGGTTGAGGAGGCGAGCGTTGCGTGATAAACAGCCAGTGTAAACGAATCCAGCGACGATAACCGTGCGACAGGGCGGCCAGTGGACAGCGAGCGGTCGGAATCCGCGCTAATTTGGTTTTACGTTACAGAGTGATTATACGTGCCTCCACGGCGTAACGCAATACGGATTTGGGCGGTTCTTTAATCCGAAACAAAGCGCTGGTTTCGGCGGGCACACGCGGGTGTGGGAGAGACCTCACACGTCGTTCCGCCGCGAGTTTCACTCCTTTCCTCCCGTGCCGGGAGCCGCGAAACGGAGCCTCCTAGACGGAGGCCTCTTTCGAGAAACTGGACTCCACACGGTATAATTACGTGCAGGCCTCTTGCGCGACCTCTCCCCTGCCACTTCGCCGTGAATCAGAAATCGATTACTCTTCGGGGCCAGGTTTTTCCCTGAATTGCTCTGCCTCCCTGGAATTGACGTCGTAAGAGACGCGAGAGGAACGCGCCGCGATGCAGCACCGTCCCTCCGCTTTCTTCTAAATAGCTTGCCTATGGGTAACAGGTTTCACGGCGGCGAAAGGTAGCCTTGATTGTCGCGAGGTTTTTCAGAAAACGGTTACGTTGTACGAGTACAGTATCGACTGTTGTGTACCTGCTTTCTAATTTGGCTTTCTGTTTTAAGAGATTAGGCTAATCGAGTCATTTAGGCGAAACAGTAAGGCAAGTTTTGTTGTATGCAATTCACCTTTGGATTGAAACTTTGAGCTGAAGATAACGTTTTAAGGGGAGGTTCCGGTCGAAAAGTGGATTACACTTTCGACCAGCTCGCGTGGGGGAGTCTAGAAGATTAATTAATATATTAAAACTTATGGATGTTTTTCTATTTTTTTTCTATAGTCTCTTTAGACAGCGTACTAAAGGTAGGTAAATAAATTTTTTCTACGAAAACTCGAAAAACGTTTCGATCAAAATAAAGATTGCTTTAACACTATGTAAAAGAGTCTAGGTGCTAGTTTTTATTATATTTAGAGTAGTGAGACGAATAAATCAACAAACCTCCCCTACGTCTCTTACAAATTCGATTTTTGGAAACAACTTTTCTAATGTCATGCTTTGACACTTTAAACAGAGGTAAGGCATAATAGTAGCTACAACTAGGCTTCGCCTTTTCACCACCGTATGTAACCTAGTTGGTGTAATAAAGACGGAAAATGAAAGAATGAAATAAAATGTGTAACTTTCCGATTATTAAATCCCTGATAATTGAGTCGTGATTCGATCGCTACGGATCGCCAAGGGGAGGAATGGGGGAATGTATTTACATCGACGTACTCCGTCATTGCGATTAAATACCTAATGATAAACATCGCGATGTCCACCTGATTTTACACCGATCATATGCGGAATTTTTTAAATACATATACACTTTGATTTTACTTCTTCAACACTCCGACATCTACAGTCCATGACAGATATTTCAAATCAAGTCCTTTTCTATTAGTCAAGTAATTGACAAACTGCTGAATTTGTTCCTATTAAGGGGTCTTCCCAATGTGACGGCAGAAAAAAACTTAATCTTTCGGGGATTAAAAACAGAAACAAGTATTGCGCTACTTGTATTCTATCACCTTTTAGGACCAGAAAAAAAATTGTAACTAAAAGTATGCATTTATACCAGAATAGGAGCAGTATGAATATCTAGAGGTCCTTGATAAATATCCTTTCGGATGCCAGACGATATCAGCAGCTGCATTTATCTCAGACACAATATTAAAAAAGATTTGGAATCTGTGGACGTGTTGCTATCGTCTGAATCAGCATAATGGAAATATATTGACAAACAAAGAAATGGCAACGTCTTAAAAAAATTTATCGATTTTTAGCAAAAAAAAAGATGGAACTCCTATTCCGCTATAAATGATATTTTTACTTAGGTACAATTTTTTTTATAGTCTTAAAACGTGAGAGAATAAAGGTACAAACTTACAAATAGATGCATGCAATACATTTTCCTTTTTTAATTCCCGAAAAATTAAATTTTCTTCAGCCGTCACTCTGGGAAGACCCCTTAATTATATAAACCCCAATAATCCAACTCCCCATATATACATTAAATCTCAAGTAAAAATCTACTAGAATTTAATTTCGCCGGAATTATAATCCAAAATTAATGCTGAATACTTCGAAAATATCGCATACCTACGATCAGAGCAAAAACAGGTGTCTCTACTGCGCGATGTTAATCATTAATGTATTTAATCGGATAGATCTCGAGTTATAATCTAATAAAATTTAATGGCCACTGATGTATACTTCAGAATTAATTCTGAAGTATTTTTCCGATATGTAAAGCTGAAGTATTGGTTACAACATTGATGCAAATAGGAACCAATGCAGCGCTATATCAGTTACTTGAATAACGAGCAATTACGTAATTCGTATCTATAATCATAATGCACCCTCGTAACTTAAAATTACAATTTGTATTAAGAGAATAAACATCTGAAATACTGTACCGACAGATATTCATTTTTCCATGAAATACATCGTAAGCCACAAAATTATTATACTATTATGTAATTAATAAATTTTATCGATCAATCAATCGAATGCATTATGGAAGTCTCTTTACAGGTAGCCAACAAATTATTATCTACACGACTTGCGACGACGTCAATGTATTTTAACATTGAAGAATGTAAATTCCTACGAGCTTATCTCTACAGATAATGCTCTTCTGAATTTCCCCGAAGACAGACATGGCACATGTTACGCAAATACATTATACCTGCAAAGCTCGCCGTTATAGAAACAAATCGTAATTACAATTTTAACGAGCGGTTACCATTTTCTTCCAACTTTACAAATATACGTACGCGTGTACCAGCGTCGGCATAATTCAGAGTTCTAAGTTCAAGTGGCCGGGCATTGGTTTACGCGTGCCACGAAACCGTGTGTCCGCCGGTGGGTATTGCACGCAGCACGCGCGTCTCTAATAGTACGTTCAAATACAACGGTAAATTAGCGCCGCCTTGAATTGGCCTCGACTGGAAACACAACTTTTCGTCGTAATTAATGGCGCAAACACTGTATTGTATTAGGGATTGCTTCATACTCATAAAAAATCCCACCGCAGAGCGTATCTAATGTATTCAGTTACGCGCGATACGTGCCGGCAATTATTATGAGAGTGGCTTGAGTAAAAAGTCCGGAGAAATTGAACGTATCGCTTCTTTTTAAGTGTTTTCGAATACATACACGAGGGAAGCTTGAAGTAGCTCGAGATGAAGAATTTCTGACTTAAGTTACTATCATAACTACCGACATAATATATCGCAACCCCTCTGAGTGCCCCACTACTTCAACTTGATATTGAAATAAATTAAGGGAATAGATAAACTGAAACCACGACGAACTCAACGCAAACGCAATTTCCCTGAAACTGAATATTGTAATCCAACCTTTTAATCAATTCATAAGATCCATCGCAGGACTTTGTAATTGCTTTCACCGAGAAGTTAGGAAAGTCGACGCTACGTTCTCTCAACGTAGTTAAAGCGGCTTCGCGATCGGGAGCCGTATCGAATTTGGTGAAGACGGGGTCAGCCGTTTTGGGGAAGAAGCGAGGAGTCGCGGCACAGGCCCGTTATCGACTCGTTCCTCAATGGAGCCTGAGAAACTCGCGGGTGCGGAAAACAAGATGTACCTCGCAATCGGCAAGAGCGTCACTAATGCAAGAGGATGTACACCTCGTATCGTTCGCCGTGAAATAATGCAACGCGATAAAACAAACGTGGCAGAGAGGCTTTGCACGGATGCGTATACAGGGTGAGGTGCTTAAGGCGAGCACCTCAACTCTTAAATTGCACGTTGCGTAACAAATTATTTACAATTATTAGTTACATACTTTTGGTTCTTACACGACGTGAAACACTTCTCCAAATTACCTTAATTTCTTTAAGGGGTCATGCTCAGTCAGGAGGCCGAAAAAAGGGTGGTGTTTGGAAATTTTTTACTCAAAAGCTATAACACATTTCTGAAAAAATCTTTTTTCCTTTTAAGGATTGCATCTAGTACCGTGCATCGTAATTTTTTTATTTAAAAATATTTAGCGATAACTAAGTTATTGTCCATCACTCGAAGGTTCTCTAAAAATAAGGGCTTCTGCGGTGAACACTGCTGCTCGAAAGTCGATCACCTGAAATCAAAAATTCAAAAGAATTTACTTACTATATTATATTATCTAGTACTATTATCATACTCTCGGAGCAAACGAAAGGATAAGTCCATGCATCTATGATATGTCCACGTCCATATGACTTTCAAGAGAAAGATTTAATAAGTACACATCAGTTTATTTCAAGTGGTGGGCTTACCGCAGAATTCACTTGCCAAATATCTTCTGAAGGTCAACGCGTCATATATGTAGGGTTGTTTCGATACCATCATGGTGTCGATACTTGTACTCGTTGCTTGGATATAAATATAAATATCGATACTACTAGGGTATGGAAAAGTATCGATGCTTTAAATATTGGTACCGAATACATTATTATTCTTTTTTAAAAAAAAAGTACTTCTGCATTATCCATGGTTCCTCTATTCCTGTAATCATTTCATTTTAGATTGTTAATCACTCCAAAAGTAATAAGAAACAACAGAAAGAAATTACCGGTCAATATATTTTCAACAGCTAAATGCGTTTTATATCAGGACTATTTAAGTGGCGAGAGATCGTTTTGTGTGGAAGGTCACGGTGCTTGTGGCTAAGGAACCCAGTTGCCCACTAAAAAAAAAACGCCGACCGACAATTTTCCTCCTTGGGCTTTTATTATTAAAAAAAAAACGAAGAAATTACTTGTTTCGCATACGATTGGATTGGATTCGATCCGATTCGAATACTTTTCTTTCGATATTCCATAAGTATCGCACGACAAGTATCGATACCCAAAATACTCGGTATCGAATCAAAAGTATCGATACTTTAATTGTATTTATTAGTATCAAAAGAACCCTATAGTGCATTCCACGCAGAGTTGGACATTAACTAAATAAAAAATTATTCAAATAAGGATCAAACAAAAATTACTGTAACGTTAGATTATTCGACGAATAAAGTTAATTTTTTTATTCGACGAGAATTTATTTGACGAACAAAGTTAATTTTTTTATTCGATGAGAATTTATTCGACGAATAAAGTTAATTTTTTTATACGTCGAGGGTTTCAACTTCAGCGTCGAATAAATTTTTTAACGTTCACTTTAACTGCAACTGTAACTTCAATTTTATTCGACGGTGTATTCGGCGTAAAATAATTTTCTAGCGCGCGTTACAATGCGGCACCGCCCGACGACGAAAATTTAAATCTTCATAATTTGTATCCTACCTTTTTTAACTCGGGTTAACTTTATTCGACACATTTACGAATAATTTTTTGACTTTTAATCGTTATTAGAGATCTTATTTAAATAAAATTTTTGTCCATCTCTGATTCCACTTAAGTGTAGACTCGTTCCGGGCAACGATGACTTTTAGGAGGCTGTTGATTGGTAGGAAACCGGTAGAGGAAGCGCTACGACCAATCGCGTGCGCAGGCAGTAGTAGGAACCGCATAGATCCGATACAAATCGGTAGAGCCGTAGGTCTACTCTTATATGAAATGATATATAAATATGTGTACTAATGTGTTTTTTATCAGCGATAAAAGTACAGTAATAAGAACATATGTTTTCATTTAAAAAAAATGAACATGACCCTAAACTCTCGACTGCGCTTCCATTCGCGAAAAAATTGTCGCTGCCACATTATGCCTCTTTAGAAACCATACAACTTTCGTGTTCAGTAATTCCTTATATAACGCACAGTTTAAGAGTTATTTGAGGTGATCACCTTAAGTGCCTCACCCTGTATATAGGTTGAAGATACTGTGCGGTCGCGTGGGAAGGTGGCGTCGCAGGTAGGACGATAGGATTGGTACGTATCGATAGGACGAGATTCGAGACAAGATCGTGGCGTCGATACGCCTGGATGTACCGTACGCGGGGCCCATTAATACGGTGCGATACCGTCTCATAAATACGGTGGCCGATACGAAAAATCACCAGCGACTAACGCGGAGATGCGAAACGGTAAATCAACCCCCTCTTCAGCCTCCGGTCTTTTCTGCCTGCCCGGTACAAATAAACTGCATTTGTCAGGCCTCGCAGAGAAAGAAACGCGCCACCTTTGTTGCCGCCGCGGAAAAGCAATCGTGAGACCCGGGAGCATTCGGCTCCGCCTTTGATTCACTTTCTCCATGTGTGCTCACTGGTTACTCGTCTATCGTGGATAGCGAAGCAATAAACTGTTTTCTGCTTTAAAGGGAACTACGATCACGCGTATTAACACTTTGATGGCAGCGCCTATGGGAAAAAAATTACACTCAGGGTCGATCTTTTCCAGATATCGAAATTATTCATTGATATAATTTTATAAAATGTAGGTTAGTATAGGTAGTAAGTTTATATATCTAATTCACTTACTTCTTAATTAATAACTTCGATAAGATTCTTTATGGTTTTGCACATTTTAAAATTTTCATTAGCGTGTGAATATAATAGTAGAAGAATTTTGTAATTAATATTTTTTATTCATTCAAAAAATCTATAATTTTTGTTTCAGGAACTCAGCGTTACTATTTGCTCAAATTTACTTAGCACAATATACTTGGAACAGTTTACCTAATTTTCGTATTTGATTTGGATATGTTTTCACCTACAGTAAAACCAGCAGTGGCATTCCGCATAAATTAACAGTTTTACAATACGGAATATAAGATACGACGTGCCCTTATAAGGTAAGATTTCACGTACCCGTAGTTTATGGCCTGGGATAAAGTGTGCCTCACCGAATCTGTATGGAATTTAGTGTCAAACACGTGGTCAATTTTCAAAATACACAAACAATGTCAAACTGAAGGGATATCGGGAGACTGTTGAAAAAAGTATTCAACATTTCCACATGGTTTGCACAGAAATAAATAAAAAAGCTGTAGCTACCATGTGTTAAGATTCAAATATTTTAGAGTAGATGGTCGTGAATCGTGAGCAATATTAATGGTATTGTATCGAAATCTCAGTAACAATCATTTTTGCACCAGTTGACAGTAAGAAACCAACAGGCTTAAAAAGAAATCTATTATAGAAACCAAAAAACCTATTATAACTTGAAACCAAATCGTGTGTTTATAATTGTACTGAAATTGAACTTATTCTTCCTTTTATAATCAAATTTGCAACGAAATAAGGGAAGATAAATAAACTAAATAAATCCTTTCAAAAAATACACTCGTTTATAATTTTATGAAATGAAATTTAATTTATAATGAATTCGGTATTATTTCGACATGAAACTAATATCCACGAGGGCAGCAAAATACTTTGAAATGCTTTGCCAGAATAGAACACACATCTTATTTTTCACACTTCATATTTTTGTTATAACTTTCTAATGAAACATTTTGTTTCTTTACATTAAATCATCATGCTACTTTTAGCTTTGTAACATTTCAACAGAAATTGTACGGAATCAGCACCGTCTGTAAAACGCATAAAGCACGCCAATCAAAATTTTATGAGAGAACCGTGGTCAAAGTTTTGCATTTCATATCAGAAAAAGCACACCGCAGCGGTATTAGAAACTCTAGACATTCTAGATTGTAGTCAAAGACGCCACTACTGTGTCACTCTTAACTTGTGGTTTTGATGTTACGTATCTAATGCAGTACATGGCGTCCAATAAATAATAATAAAATCGACAAGAAGTTGATTCCCTTTGGAAGAATGTAACAAAAAGGACTCTATTTAAAATTCAGCAAAATTACCCGAGACGTATTTTTTTTTTAATTTTTGCGGTTTTTTAAATTAATAGGTCGACAAGTGAGGCATCGATTCTGGCGATCATAACTTTTAACAGAGACATCAAAATGTAACTTATACCAAAAAATCACAAAAAAATCCAGGTATCGAACAATAGATATATATTTATATACACTTGAATTCCTATTTAATATATAACGGTATATATAAGTTTTGCGGGTTTTTCTAGTTTTCGTAGGTCGAACAAATTCACAAAAACTGCAATTCCCCCAAAAAAGTATAACCTGAATTTAACAAAAAAACTCTGCATAAGTAGCATACTTTATGCAACTTCAAATGCTAAACATTGGGGAGATTTTTCATTGTCGAGCTATGGTCTCAAGAAGGAGTGGCAGCTGTGGAATATTTTTTTTAGCAAGGTAAAATACCGAAGTGACAATCACCGATTTTATTGAAGTTCGTGTAAAATTGTAGTCCTCACAAAATTATTTGACAAGTATTTTTCTTTATCGGTTGACATTCACGTTGAAGGGGTGAAAACAGCCCTCAAAGTTGGGGGTAGGATTCACACTTGGTCGAATATTTTGGGAACTACTAGAACTAGAAGAACGATATTTCTACATAGCACTCCATTTATTTGAATAATACATTAAAAATAGCACAGTTTTGTTAATTTTTCTGGACAAATGTCAATTCATTTCCCTGTACATTTGTGCGTGAAAAGTATATATCTACTTACCTAAGAACAAAGTACGGATAAAATGGAATTTTCATTTTTGCATTATAAAAACAGTTATTCCACTTAAACTTCGTGTTGCATTTTGTATAAGACGGAGTTCTTCGGTGCGCATAATCAAACAGGTCTGGGTTAATAATTCGGATACTTCGAATAATTCGAAGTATAGGAATAATTCGGAGTATAGGAATAATTCGGAGTATTCGAAGGATTCAAAGTATTCGAAGGATTCAAAGTGTTCCAATTTCAGATTATACCGAATACGAATCTGAACTTGAAATATTTTGTCACACTTTGTTACACTATTCTTTTCATACTAGAACGCAAATCGCAGAAGATACCTGTGTATATAAATTGCGAAAGTGGGGGGCGAAGCTCATACAAAAATATCTTCAGCGCACACTTCTGGGGTGAACGTAAACAAACAATGGTTAATCTATATGCGAACAAGGCCGATTTGTACCTATTGAAAATATCAGAAGAATATTTTTAAGACAATACAGACAAACATATAAAAATTTCTACGAAAATTTCGTTTTCGTGCTTGTAAATCTGATAACGCGAAGCTGTGCAAGATAATCGCTTTTTTTTAAGCACAAACTACCTAGACACGGAGCCTGGAGATAGCTACAGTAATAAATAAAGCAGTTTCGCGTTTATCATTTCTTTATGATCGCCGCTGCTTTTAGACAATGCAACTTACCAGCTTTCAGCCGCGATTATCCATTTTTTTTCAGCCAGCGACGACTCTGCCGCATAACATGCATATCTTACCACTCTGAGGTTTATTACACCGCGGACCATTACCGCCGGCATTGCGTGCTCACGCCACGTGCGACGAAACAACGTCTTTATTAAGCACGTCACAGTGCAAATTTACCATACTTATGCTGATGGTTTTGCTAAATGCCTCTGGAGCAGTCACGTTGCATTAATGAAACGGACTTAATTTTCTACGACTTTTCAGTGTCAATACCGTTAATCATTTGTTTACCGTCGAAGTGTTTTATGCTTCTTTGTTTAACATTTATACATTACAGGCCGTTAGATCTTTAAAGCCGCAAGAGATATTTTCTGTTCAAATTATTTTTAGATAGTACCATTTACCAAAGAAATGCTCAAAGAAATTTAGTTTAGAAAGCTAGAAGAATGAAGGAAGATAAGCTCTAATTTCACAAAAATTAGTTGAATCTGTGCATAATAGTTAAAGCTTATAATAAAATTGCAGGAGTAGAGGGAGATTAGATGAATATTATAAATATTATAATATTATTATCATAATAGTAATATTAATATTATCTCAATATTAAATATATAGATATTAAATATTGAATTTGGGCAAATATTTGTTTACACGATCTTCACTACTTCCACGGCTAATAACACTTTTTTAAGTGAACGGTGTACAATATTTTAATTGAATACCCCCGAAAGAAAATTATATCAATCACATCATTTTACATTAATGTGAATTATAATTGCGAAATCTTACTTTGAAGTCAATTTAATATGTAAAATATGTTCATATAGGGTGGACGGTTACATTTGGGAATAACTGTACATGCTTCCTTGTAAATTTACCTGCAAGAACATTCGCATGTATTCATCCAATGTTTCAGCTGAGGAAAACAAGCAATTCCAGACATAGAAATAGTTGCCCATCGAAATTAGAAAGTCAAATCTGATGGTTTGTCTAGTCTTGGGCAGCACAGAAGAGATAACTCTTTCTTCTCAAGCGTGGTACCTACGATAAGATTATGACTTTATTATTCACATTCTTTTTAGGAATTGAACCATGTAGCAGCTCAAAGTCTTTAAACCTTTAGTGTAAGGACCGATTGAATGTAAATACGTGTTTTCGAATAGTCCGTGAATGTCATGCATATTTTACAGAAATTAATTGACTGGTTAATTAGTATTGATCATACTTCCTATTCCCTGTCATATGGAGCGTGTGGCGTGATGAGAAATTATTGATAAAGAAAAAACTACTGGGAATTTAAGTACCTCTTAATTAACAACCGGTTTTCAATTTCTAAAGTCGTTAATTATTTATAATCGTGCACAATGTAAAGTTATCGTTTTATGATGTGGAAAGGAGAAACGATGCAGCACAACAATCGATATTTCCCCGTTTTGTATCAATGGCCTGTTTCAATGTCTGTTGAAAGTCTGACAATGAGTTGGCGTCTCTTAGTCGTCGCAAACAGATTATAAAATATATAAATATAGATTCCGGGTCACAATGTAAACGCAGCACACTTGAAATCTATGATAAAGAATCAGTTAAAGGCGGATAATATACGAATAAAAATAGAAATGAGACTTATATATACATTTATATATATATATAAAAAAATACTGTGGTACGCATACGTAGTGTTTTCAAGGAAGTTAAAAAGATAATTGAATACTAAGTAGTATTGTATACATATGCTTCTATTCAAATAACTATTTTTCATAAAATCTCTACTTTTTTGCCTTAACTGAAATTCACATATTTCGTGATTGACTCCGTTTTTGTTCTCATCTTAATGCACTATTAATTTCTCTTTCTTGCTTCCTAGTTCTAGCTTTAGTTTTATTTTGTTTTGTAAGTACGTTCGGCTTCTAACAGTATTGTACTACAGCCTCACCTTTTACTTCGATCTGCTTTAATGCATTGATAAAGACGAATAATAATAACGATAATAAAAATAATAATATATACATACATATGCACTACGTATACGCAATTGTCCAAAACAACGCTCCTGAATATATTTATTGCATCACCTTCAAATTTTCAAATCCACGTACTGTGCACAATTTTCATAACTACATCACTGAGGAAATATTTGGAATTCAACATATTTTGAACAATATCTCCCCAACATTAATATCAAGTGAGGTATAAGCCACAATCCACTAAAGATTCGAATGATACAACAAATTTATCCACCGATGTATACATTACAATGCGAAATAATTTATACAGAATAGTGAAATTTACATAATTAAAGTGAATATCGTATTTCTTAATGGCAATTATATTCTCTAAATTGCTGCGCATTGCCCACCGTTAATATATGCAACGACAAAATGTAATTCACCAATCTGCAGCAAATATACCTACGTAGCGAGAAAAGGAACACCCGCTTAGGTACCGCCGTTACCATTCGGGTGGACCAAGGAGATTGATTTGAACCAGCTTCAGTTCCTCCAATGATTTGTAATTATTGCCGCTAATATGATACACTTGGCTGCAGCGGCTTCCATCCGAGACAGTCGGCTGATTACACCCAAGACAAAGGCCGAGGCGATTGTCGAAGGAAGAGATCGTTGCCCCATGGGAATAGGCCCATCATGAACCCCCCCAGCTTTACGATCTTCCACGGCGCCGTAGGTTAATCATTCGAGTCGTCCATTTTAGTCTTTGTGGACCTCGTGTCCTCCCTCGCCCTCTTTTCTCCCTACTTCCGTCTGAAGAAAGCGCGCTTCTGTTTCGTCCTGGATACTGACTCCTGCTGATAGCTATCGTCTCCGATGATTCAGGGGCGGAATCGCCGAGATCGATGGACGCGTGCGGTCTTCGCTTTTCGCTCCGCAGACGTCGCCCGAAATTCCAGGAGCCCGGGGCCAGCTGCACCCCCTCGACTTACCACCTACGGTCCCGACGTCGTTTTCTTAAATCATGTCCCCTGGAAGGAGTTATCACTGTACCCGACGTGGCTTTGTCATTCGCCGTTCGCAGCGCGGACGGGGCAACGATGTCTGAATGGTCACGTTAATGCGGGTCATTTTATCGGTTTCGTTAAATATTTGTAACAGTCTCTTGTTGGCTCGGATGATTCAACGGACTTATCGATTAAAAGGAAAGAATTCCACTATGCTGGGGAAACGGATTACTCAGAAGAAGAGAAATTTCGGTTGCATAACGTGTTTAAGTAAATGCATTTGTGGAATAACTGTGGATTCGTAATTTTAATGGTATTGTAGACGTGTATACGCACGAGGTGAATTGTGAAATCAGACTATGTCTAAAAAGCTTAGGCTTTTTCTAAAATTATATCTCAGTTTGGCTGAGGAATCAGAGCCTTGTAATGGAAACATTCGTCACCAAGGAATATTAGGTACAGTATTATACCTACATTATATATTAATATATGTAAATATATTACAGAAAGGGTATGACTCCTCAGCCTAATTGAGGTAAATACCCCTGTTTTCGACGAAGGCTGATTTTATAATTGTCCTACGACACGTACCAATATTATTGAACAATTTTTGTTTGTACTTCATTTGCAATCCTTTATAGATGTGGTATTTTAATGTGAAGAGCGTAAGAAGAAGTGTCTGATATATATAAATACCAAAATGCAGCAGTGGTAGTGTCGGTAATTACATTACACCAGTGTTTCTCAGCCGGGGGCCATTTCAAGGGAGCCACAGGCCAAAAATCAACTTTTCGGGAGCCACAGTCAGAATAAAATACCAAAATTATATGAAAACGATTAAAATTCAATAAGTAAATTTTTACGGACATATAAATTCATAAAAATATTCTATTTAAATAGAATACAAAAGTAAAAAGGAAATGTTCAATTTAGTGTCTAAATAAAGTAAACGTCAAACTATTACATACTTTGTTCTTAATAATAAATATATAGTGGCGGACGAAAGAAAGTTTATAACTTTTAAAATCGCATAACTTTTTTAAAATTAATCCAAACGACGTGAGTTTCTTTGAGAAGCTAGAATGATTAGTTTTCCATTTTGGAATTTTAAAATAAACGGTGCAATTGTTAATACTTATTTTTTCGTTTCTCTTTCCTCGAGCAACTTTCATGGGTGGGGGGCACAGAGAAATATGAAACACAAAAGGGAACCACAGGTAAAAAAAGATTGAAATAGGTTCGCTAAGATTTATAATAAATATACTCTGATCAAGATACTTCAATTCATCAAACACTACACTTTAATCATTTTATCACATAAGACTATTAAATTAATACCTATCATACAGGCTTTGCTACAATATACCAAATACGTTACAGTATTGCTTTCGTGCCACTAAAAGTACAGATAGTCCACAAATTACTTGACTTCGATAAAAAAAATTAATTATTTATTCCCCAAATATTCTGTTCTCAGTTTTCAAGATAGATCATCGATCCACGTTTCAAGGAGGATCTTTGCCCGCTCGCGGGTCACGAATCCGGGAGACAAAGCTCGTCCCACATTCGTCTTCGGCTATCGTTCTATTCATCCCGTGACTGTGAACGCGATGACAGAACAGCCAGCGCGGTTCCATCTCGCAGTCGTCTATTTCAATCTTGCGAGGAAACAACGTGACGAGGCGTAGAGTGGCGGCAGGGGGGACGTGCAAATTGATTTGCGGTTCGTCGTGTGCCGATATACGGTTCTGGCGCCACAACGGCATTCCGGCATTTCCGGAATGGCATAACTGCCTTCTCCCTGTCCGACCCGACATTAACGTGGGCCTGTTAACGAGAGAGGAGAATCGGATATAGACGCGCCGCGCTCCGCTTCGAGACTCTTTTTTTCCCTACTTCTTCGGATGATAAAACCGTGACACCGTAAAAGCGTTTGCTCGATTAAATTGCGTTAGACCTAAAAAGATAATCGGCCCGAGGGTTGCAATTTCTTTATTTCAGATTCCGTTGCTGCTAGTGAAATAGAATTAGTAGCTAATTCGGTACTTCGTCCCATGAAATTTTAAGAGGCAGGAAATAATATTATTAGTGCAGTAATTCATTTTTGTATTTCTTCTGTGTAGAAAAATGAAGTTAGTGTTTGTCAGACAGATAAGGTTATTTACATTCTGGTCTCCTTCTTTTTTATTTGAATATAATATATGAAAAAAATGATTATAAAAATTCGTGAAATGTGCGGTCACATGTGCTATGTACAAAGTTATGTAAAATGGGAATTGTTAAACGGCTGATGATATTATATTTGTTATACCTTCATCGCAAAATACTACAGTCATTTTCCATTAGAATTTGCATATAATGCACCTATATCCAAGCCTCCATTTTACGGAATCAAGCTATTATGTCGCAGCATTTTGTAAAATGTTCAATAAAGGGAAACTACTTTAATACAGCCGATCGAAGATGAGACGCGAATTACGTTCTTCCTCCCCTAATATTCATCAAAATACATTAAGCATCGCAGTGGAATTACCGTTCAGCTGTAAAAGATTTCAGCAAAAACTTGATTTGATTATTTTCCTTAAAACTAACAAGTACCACCGTATTTATCCGTTACCTATCAATCCTGTACTAATTTTTACAGTGTCCAAATAGCGGGTCACGACAGCAGTTAGGACCAGCGACCAGGAATTGTCGACTCGCCGTAAAATTCGGCGACAATCTAACTAATTCCCGAAGGGCGCGTAAAGCCGCGGGTGTCTGGGCTGCGCCGTCGAGTTCCGTTTACACCCGAAACGCGAGTGGTCTTAAGCGGGGCCGAAATAATCTGTGGGAACCTGGGAGCGCGCGGCACAATGGCAGGCTTATTAAAATTCCTGACTGTATTTTATGTTCGCGAGATGGTGGGCAACGTCGCGAGAAAGGTACGGAGCACCGTGCGGTAGTAGGAATAAAATGGTGTAAGAGAAAGAAAAGAAAAGGGACAGTCGGGGGGAGGCGGGGAGGCGGGGGAGAACAGCGAGATAGGATGAGAGAGGCTGCTGGACCGGAGCGGAGAAAAACGAGGACGGAAGGAGGAACAGAGGAACGGTTGGAAGGAGAGAAATTGAGGGAGACCGAGTATGTACCGAGGAATGAAAAGGGTTACGAGGGAGAAGGAGGGAGATACATGTCGGATTAAAGGGAAGGAGAAGGGAGAAGGCCACGCGACTCTCCAAGTCCAGACGTAATCTCGCTACATCTACACCCACGCTTACTAACCGACCACTATACCACTGGACTCCACGAGAGTATTTCGCCGTGGCCACTTCAGGTCCCATCCTTTCCTCGGCCTCATTCCTCGCCCTCTCGATTGTCTTTTTGGTGCTTTCTCTTATTTTTCTCGGCGCAGGAAATTAGTGTGCGGCTTATAGTTTCGTAGGGAATGTTAACCTTGTTTTTGAATATTTATTTAACGACGGTGACCCAGCTACGAGACTTTCGTGGGTGGGGCACTATCGAATTGTGGTGGAATATTTATCCCGCCCGATCGCCCTAAGTAGTAACATAGTTTTGACACTTTGACTTATTGAGGAAGCTTTGGTAAATAATAGGTATACGTATATGAATTTTATTTTGCATGGGATTGTCAGTAACGCTTAGTTCATTTTTCATGTTAGAAGAAAGTGGCATATCTTATCGTCGTCGTTATCTTCTACAATTCAGTATTTTTGGAAAGTGGATGAAGGGAGATATAAAGTGGTAGGTAGAGTAAGTTGTATGTGTATATTTCTTTCACCGTGACGAGTGCAGGTATAGGCAAGTGTATTTCAAGTGCAAAAAGTTCTGTAAAAATACATGCTTCCGCTTTTTCAAAAAAAAATCACAAATATTCGCCTCTTTTCGGCCTCCCGACTAGGTACAACCCCTTAAACAGTCGAGATGGCCAAACTATCAATATTTATCTGAAAGAAATGTAATGTACGGTTATAGATAGTAGGTACTAATGTTGAGTAGCGCACTCAGGATTTAATCTTGGGGGGAAGCAAGTAGAAAGAATAAAAATATTTTCAATGCAAATTCCAAAAAATTCATTAGGTGATTATAAAAATTGATTTAAAGACTAAAATTCATTTTTTCTTTTTATAAAACTCTTGAATCACTATAGTCTTTTTACATTAATCTGTTTTTTTGTATGTGCCAGGGCCCTTGGCCCTCACTCTGGGTGCGCTACTGCTAATGTTTAATATAACAATCTTTTCAAGCTAAAGAATGATACACGTCAACAGATAACACTGTTTCACTCTCTTATATTATATCATAAATCAATATTGAAATACTTAAGGCGAACGTTTGCTAACAATGCCATAGAACTAGTCCACTCACATTCCTCTAATAGAAAATAGTATTCAAATTCATTTATTTGCAATTACTTTTCTGCGATACATTGTTCCATATCGGGGCACGTTTGCCTCAACCACTCAACTTAGCAAATGCACCTTGAGCTCGCAACAAGCAATAAGTATTCTTTGCACGGTGCTAATAATCATACTGCCATTGTTATCGCCTGGCGACTTAAATAGATCAGAACTGAAATTACATCAGATCGGCAAATTGCTTGGCAATTAAATTACTCTGCAATGCTAGATAAGAGCGGGAGATATACGGGACGACTGCGTCCCACCTGGCGACAGATATCGCGCGAATCCTGGAATTCTCTTCTTTACTTATCGCGGGTGTAATCCGGTGAATGCGGCATTATTGCACATTATATTCGCGTGAAAGTTTCGTCCATGAAACGGCCTGTACCGCGTACGCGAACAGAGTGCGTTACCCCCGTGTATCGTTCCCTCTTATCGCCCGACAACCGCTTATCAAGCGCCAGTCTGCCAGACTCCCTTCGCAGGTGAATACAGGTATACATCTACGTACGGTCGCACCTATCTCCAGTAGGGCTTAGAGAGAGAGAATACTCTTTTTGTATCGTCGCTGTTATCGCGAATTCCGGAGCGTCGAGCTTCTATGCGCCACGTTAAGTCAACGGTAATTGAATTCTCGGTACATACTTGCTGATACGCTTGCACGTACTCGTACCTACGTATCATGTAAAAGCGCAGCTGTCTACCGCACAACGCTGTATTAGATCTATAAATTCCTGTTTCTATTCCGTCGCACGTGCATTAGGGAAACGTGACCTTTCTGCTTGCACGTTTTCTCGCTTTTAACTGGTGTTCGGATTTGTGTACCGAGGTGACTACGGGATAAAGTAAGGCGAGGGAAATTAAATTTGATACAAAGCATCTGTAGAGGGTAGTGTTCCTGATTTTTGTTGTTCCATATTCTTTGTTTCTCGAGAAATAAGAAATAAGCAATTATAAAATTTCTCGAGAAGGAACACTAGTAAATTTGAGATTGGGTAACAATAAAAAAAATACGTGTCTCTCAAAATGTTGTGCTTAACGACATATTTCGAAGAGTCAGCGTCAGACACCTCGACAGGGTCCCTTGTGAGAGAACTGTAATGTTGATACCAATTTTCTTGAATGAAGTACCTATAGTTGGGCATTATTTACGTTGCTCATTACGTAACACTTATTGGTAACTCTGGGATACTTAATCAACAGGCCGAAGATTATCGACATATTCATAATGCAATAATACTGCATTTTGTTAACGCAAAAACTTTTTCCATCGATTACTTGTAATTCAAAGATTGCAACTGTGAAATGTTGAAATTTCGTACAAGTGTTTATGTGCCCACTCCCGTTATTCCTGTTTAAATTTTCTTATCTAATTAAGTTACGTTCTGAGTTAATGCGTGGGAAAATTGGAAGAACATAATAATAAACAATTCTAGTATTTCATGACAAGAAGTGAAAAGATATACAATAATTTCGTAGAACATAATCTTTATACCACAGTAGACAGTACATACCTACGATGTCACAACAATAAAACCTAAATTTGAAATTAATGCTACATCCTTTAATAGTAAATTAATCGACACCTATTTCATGAAATATATACAACAAACCAATTATTTCAGATAGTAGTAATTAGTAACTTGAGAACACGCAAGCCCATAAATCCACGTGACACAAATTACTCACGTTACAACCGAGGAACAATGTCAAACACCGATATTACGTCACAGATAGAAAATAATTCATCCTGACTTTAGATCGAATAAGAGGCGAGGACCGTAGCATCGAATTCTTTTATTCGAAGGGGAGTTCTTAATTCGAGGACCTTCGAGCAACTCCTCGACAAGTTCCCCTCGGAGGAAGATCCTTGTCCAGTTGGTCTCGTGCCAGAAGCAAATTAACTTAACGCGGAAAAGAGGGGCAGTTTTCACCGGAAATCACGCGGCACAGAAACAAGAAGGGATAGGACATCGTCGAAAGAGAGATTTCCCTTTGGCGAAAGAATTCGCTGGCAAAGGTGCACCTTGGAAGACCCTGCATACACACGCGCGCAATCAGACACGCGCAGACACACACACACACACACATGAATAAAATGCTGAAGCTGGACCGAGGAGCTCCAGAGAAGAGGGGTCGAATTCAATGGGACACCATTGTTATTTATTCTCCTAGGCGTGACTGGTCCCTGGCCAGCAACCCACGTGGCTGCGATTATTTATAAAATTGGTACCGAATAGGACGGCGTGCTGTGCGTTAACGAGGACCGCATCACGTCCGTTGTGCAATCCGTAACGAAACCGGCGCTCTTCCATAAATAAGAGAGAAAAAATTAATACGGCGCCCCGCTAATGACACCGACACCGGCTGCCCATTCCTAATACGATAGCGGTTTTCACGTCGATCGCGCGATGATTTGTACTGCTGTGTTACGCTCCGCGTAATTGGATGGTTCCTTAAGGTAATGCAATTGGACGACGCGCGGGATTTAACGAGTACGTCATCAAAATAAATTTTTAGGCAGATTTATTACGTTCCCCTCTTGGCGTTTGATTTACAGGCGTCGTTAAATTTAATAATGCCACAATAAATGTTCAAATCGAATGGCATGCGAGTTGAATGCAAGCGGTTAAGGGAAGAAGATATAGTTATAATTATACATAGATCCATTTCTCGTTTCAGGTATTTTATATTTATCGAATAACGAATTACTGCCACGTAATATTGCGTAATAAAGTTCGCGAATATTGCAATTAAAGGGTAAGGGAGATAAACGGGAGAGGTCACAAAACAGTTTTATTGGAAAAATTAAGTTTTTGTATCTACTTTAGTCCAGCAATAATAAAACGAGGTTGAATGAATTTAATTTTTTATATAATTTTTGTCTTACATCATTTCTTGCTTTAACTTGACAACAGAAGCTTGTGCTTAGGCGAAGAGTGGGGACATTCCGTATTTTGTTCCAGTGCAGAATAGAGATTTCCTGTTTTAACCCGGGAGTAGCCAAATAACTTACGTTAGTAGGGGAGAGCGGGGACAAACGTAACGGCGTCATGAAAGTAACACACCTTCTCCCCTCTTCCACAAGCATTTCCAAAACGTTTGCTTTACACAGTTACATATGTATAGTGTCCCTTTTATTTTACTTAGTGACGCTGAGCAGTAACACAAATCGTATACTGTGGGCAAGCTAAAATTGTTATTTAGATCATTCAGGTAAGTTTCTTCTATTTTATTTATTTTTGTTAATATTCATAGTTAAACTATAGATATTAAAGCAATTATTTGCTAGAGCGTTCTTAAATAATGGGCCTGATGAATAAAACTAAGCAATTCATACCGCCAGAAACATAAGGTTACATTTATTGCTTACACGGAGAAATAGAATATTTTTTAAGAACTGGCCAAAACTGGTAAAATACCTTAAACTGGCCACAAATGGTGCATCTACCCTACCACGGGAGAAATTAGATGCATCTTCATTCACGTTTATCCGACACTTGACGCGTACATTATTTTTATCCTTCCAAGATCAAATGTATTTCCAAATTCTGCTACAGCCCCGTCTCATCCTCTCGCGCGTCGGTGTCCAATAAAAATGTAAACCGAATCCATTTGGGTGCGTAAAAATAAAGGACAGCGCAAGAGAGCCGTGGAACAATCTGCAAAGTACAGTGTAAACAAGCAGCGAGAGGGCAGGGAAGAGAGTGAAAAAAAGGAGAGAAAAGCGAAAGAAACGGCGGCAGGGAAAATGGGGGCGAAGGGACGGGGTAAGAAAACGGCGGAGAAGATGGGCGAAAGAATAAAGGAGAATGATATTGGAGTACACGAGCCAGTGCTTGAATTATTCATCGAAAAAATATGCACTTAAAAGGTAGGCCAGAGATAAGCAGTAGGCCTGCGCGTTGTCCGCAAAAGTGCATTAAAACCGCCAATAAACTTCGCGCTCGCGCGGAATGCTAATAAATTATCCGGTGGCAATCCCCTTCCTACGAGATATTGCTGAACGAAAACGAAACGCACTGTGCCGGCCACGGACGTGGAACGTGGCAAGATGGAAGGAACGACGACTCCCTGTGTATATAAGCACCGACTAACGAGTTTACGTCTTAATCACTTGATCGATCGATCGTAATCGATGTCTCTTCCTTTCCCATAAATCTCGGAAGGATCGTCAGCCTCTTCCACGATCATGGAGGTCTCCTGCGGCATACGCTCGCTGCTGCGTATCCTACAGCACCGTAATACGTCTACTGGAATTCTACGCATTCCGCCTTTTTAGCTGTCCACTTCACAAGTGAGTCTTTACGTATCGTCGGCTGCACAGTTGGGATACATTCAAAAGGGTGTCTTTGTATTTTCGCGAGCTTTGATATTGGAGAGTAAATGGAATTTTAGTATCGAACACAATATGCGGTGGGAAAAAATTAATTATTTTAATATATAAAGCAGAATGTGTATGTGTGTTTGTCTGTCACCTGAAAACTTTCGAACGGTAAACTCTGGGGTCACGAAAAATTAATAAAAAATTTTCTTTTATAAAATCGGAATATAAATTTCGGGCGAAGCCGAGTAGTAATGCTAATTAATTATATGTCACTATTTGTATACCTATTACTAATTAGAATAAGAAGGAACGGAATGGGTGCGTATGGTTCTAGAAAAAAGCAGGGACTTCTACCGAAACTGAAAATACCGGTATGATACCGGTATTTTTCGTTTCCATCTCCGAAACCTATATGGAAACCGAAATACGCAAATGCCGGTGTGACGTCATACCGATGTATGCAAATACCGCTTTATTTACCTATATATACCGGTATTTTTTTCGGTTTTCGGATTTTATTACAGTTTTCAAAATATTATCAGACAAGAATTTATACGCTACATGTATACTAATATATTGGTATTTTTATGAAAAGTTATGCCGGTGTTTTTACAACTCGAATTAATAAGGGTTATGAAGATATTACTTTAATCTACTATGTCATCCAAAGAAGAAACGGAAAAATACCAGTATTTATTTCGGTTTCGGTACTTTAACGATTTCGATATTCGGTACTCATCTGTTTCGGTACGGTATCGGTTTCGGTATAGCTGTGTTGACGTAATACCGGTATCAAACTCATACCGGTTTAAATTCCCCGGAAAAAGGAGAAGAAAGGAAGCCTAAGATGAAGGAAGAAGACAAAACGAAAACACAATTTTGAGTTACCTCTCCTAGAAACACTTACATAGACAAAACACGTAACCCCATTTTGAGATTAGGTGTATTTTGCCAAAAGGCAAAAATACACCTAATCACTGCTAACTACAATAATTAAAAATAATCCCAATTGAGGAGTGATTTTCCAAAAGGGCATATTTCCATGTTTGGCCTTGAAGGAAATTTTGATGGCATCGCCTTTAATAATGTTAAATTACATCCCCCAGTGGCACAAAACACTACAAAATTGGAAACGTGCCCTTTTGAAAAATCACTCCTCATTTATAATTCTCTTTGTATTGGTACGAAACATTTGAATGTCGACTATTTCGACATTTGACATTCACGGCTATTGATAGTCGTGAATTTACACGTAGGTACTTACACCGTAATATTTGCATGGTAATTTCAATTAGCTAATTTCTCGCATCTACGCGCGTGAGTATACGCACACATACGTTACTACATGGTAAAGCACGATAATGGTGAAAATGAATAGGTATACGAATACCTACTGCGCTCATTGTGCGTGAAACTTGCAAAGGGAATATGAGCTGAACGTGAGGGGACTGAATTGAATTCCATACGACTTTCTGCTATAAGTACCTTTACCGTGTGTGTCTTTGAGGGCGTTACAGCGCTCTCAAGCAAGGTTTCCGAGGAACGTGACGGAGGGAAATCGTTCGCTACTCCGTGCCGCTATTGTGTATCGCTGAAAAATGACGGAAGGGTAAATATAACGAGGGAGATGAATATTTATGATATCATTTTCAATCGACCTACCCACGAAGGGGGTTTCTATGAGTGCAACATGTCAATGCATCTTGATCTGGGGCGAAGGAGAAAAATGGGGCGAAAACATGCGCACATGCTTAGGGTGAATATTCAAAAGAATCTCTCTGCACGGAATGCTCTGGTAACAACGTCAAAGGTTTATGCTTGTTCCACGGTTGCGCCGTATAATTGGCTTACAATTAACGTACCTATGGTCTTACAACTTCAGGCCAGCTCCATCAGGCTACTTGATTAATCGTTGTTCGATGGATCCACGATTAAAATGCAATTTTCTTGGTTAGATACTTACTTCGACAACATTTAAAATGTGACTAATTTTTACCATTTTTTTTTTGTTTGAGCTCAAAGATACTTTCAGTAGGGTGAACCAACCAGTGAATGATCGAATTGTTGAATCTATGGACCTTTGAGATTAATACTAGAATATATTTATGTATAACAGCAAAACAACTGTTGAAATTGCATTTAAATTTATTTTTCTTGAAATTTCTATAAAAATAATTAAGTATTCTTATCGTAATTTAAAAAAAAAATTATAAAATGTAAAACGTGTAGAAGCCCAGTAAATGACCGCTTACATTTAATAAGAATTTTACTTATTAATGTTTGCTTAATACGCGTAACTAAAAATATGGGATATTAAAAGTGCAACTATACTCTATTTATAAACATATAATAATGTTTAAATTTATAATTGACATTTCTTTGCCTAATGGTCATTCACTAGTATGCGGTTAATTACTGGTTGGTTTAATCTAGAAAGTTATAAAGCTTTACTTAGATTTTTACATTTTTTTAATGACCAAGTGTTGGCTCTGTTTTGTGCAGTAATCAATCATCCATTTGTTAGCAATTTATTTCGAGTTTTCTGCTTCAGATTAATGTGCTAATAATGCAAGTTATTTATATGTATTAGATCGGTGAAAAAATTCGTTGGCTCATTGTTGGATGTACAGAAAAGTGCGTTTTTACAACCTATTTGTACTTTTACCAGAAAAGTGACAAAAGGTCGTAGATAGACAAAGAAAATACTTTGATTAAAGAAGCATGTATGTAATATATTTTTACTTTTAGTAATTCGCTGGTTCGATAAAGCGAACAAACTTTTGCACCGACCTAATAATATAAAATAATTATTGAATTATAATAATGTATAATGCCGCGGAATATTAAAACGAAGCAATATGACTTTTGTAACTTATAAATCGTTCCTTATGTTACTCAAGCTTAATGATTGTAGCGGGCATAATTAGAGAACCTTCCCACCGTCGTCCCTCATCTCAACCTCATGACAATGGAAATAAAATGATACTTTTCGAAGAGCGTTATGGATACTTTTTTGAAAGAGGAGAACAAAGGAAACCGACGGTCGAGATAAGAATCACAAGATTGTGTCATTATTCGTTTCAAGGGAGAATGTGTTCGAATAAGCCCTCTATCTTCGTTCGGGGTGACTGGCAAAAATATCCGAGAAATTGAGTGAGGTTAGCAGGAAATTTCATGGGACTCATTGAATTTCTTCGTCTGCTACGGGCTCTGCCCTTACCACGCCATCGTAGAATTTAATCAATGCTTTTCCAGAGCGAACTTCACTGTTTTAATAAAAACAGATCGAACGGAAGTAACCAGCTCTATTTTATCTGCTTGAAAATCAAGAGGAAAATAATAAAACGTTTGTTGCACTCCCTTACAAATATTATTATCCCTCTAATTAATGGCTAGCGATTCTTGTCACTTGAATATTTCATATCAATTATTATTCTGCTCGTTGTAATCTGTTATTTGTGCCGGTGATTATGAATGTGGTGTAAGTCATGTATTTTTTGTTTCGAGATATTTTGACTGTTGCATTTGGGCGTGGGTTAAAAAATATTTCTCCATTATTGATCAAAATGTTTCACAATACGTATGCTCTTCTAATTTCAAACTCATCTGTCATTGTAAAATTTTACGAGTAACTTGTACGAAAATATGTTTTTTAAACCTTTCAATGTCTCCCAAATTCCAAAAGTGCTCAAACATAGTTTTTCGATCTTTCGCAACTTTAAATTCATTTATCCTAACTATATACCATTACCTACATAATACATTAAAAGATTTGAAGTATTGGTAACTTACGAATCCCAATGACCTTACTCAAGTCACCCCTTAGATGACTCACAAGGGAACATCCCGAACCCGGGAATTCAAAAAATTCTGAAACTTCGTGAATATGTAGGGAATTTCCCCCTGATTACAACGCAATTTTTGTTTGCTGCCCAAATTCACTCTAAGGGGGTGAAATCGACCCCTGAAAATTCGGTTATTTTCCGATTTTCTGTTATAACTCATGAACTGTAAAAATATTTTTTTACCAAATGATAGATCTAATTAAAACAAGTAACTTTTGTCCGGAAACATTTTTCTATCTCTTACATTTAGCGAGTTATAACACAAAATCGAAAAATAGCCGAATCTTCGGGGGTTAATTTCACCCCCTTCCAGTGAATTTGGGCAGCAAACAAAAATTCCCTTGTAATCAGGAGGAAATCCGCTACATATTCACAAAGCTTCAGAATTTTTTGAACTTTCGGCTTCGGGATCTTCCCTGGTCAGATCATCACCCCGGACTTAAACACAGACTGTGAAGACAAATTATCCCACCGCATCGATCGTTTCCTTTCGCGCGACTACGCAAACAGTTAAAGTCCTCCGTTGAATTTCTTTCTTCCACGCGTCCGTGAATTTTCCTCCCTCATTGGCGCGCGATAGCCGGCGCGCACGCGCGCTAGTTGCCCGCGCATACGCAGATACGTGGTAGCCAGAGGTGTAAAACGAGCGAATGCATATATCATGCAGCCATAATGCAATATCGGCTGGGCCTCCTTGGCCCAGGGGCCCGACAACGTGGCCGTATGCCCGTGTAAGTATAAGTAATGCCTGTTATTTGCCGGGTATTAGTTTTTGCACGGGGCTAACTTATCGTCCTCGTAAACTGGCGCACAATTACCTGTCTCTACTGTGCGAGCAGCAACGGAGAGGCTTGCAACGATTCGTCGTGTCACTTCCGAGAGGCTACCTCCGTGAAATTACATTTACCCTCTACTGACAATAAAACGACGATAAGACGAATGGGCGAAGCGGCAAAAGGAATTACATCAAGACGCAAGGAGTAATATGTTATGTGGCATATGGATTTATTCCTGGTGTTTACTTTCTGACGGTAACTTCCATCGCGCACCCTATCTGATGTGATATAACAATTTTATTCGCTTCAGGGAGACACTAACGCTCTGCCGTTGCCACTCTCCTTTCATCGAGACGTTAGAAATTAACGCGATTTTACTCGCTCTGCAACATATGCTTAGTGGAATTTTAGGATTAAAAAGGAATTTGAATTTGAGACGCACAGTGATTCGTATTACAGTGTTTATTAGTCCTCTGTTCTTAAATGTGCTGATAATTTCGATAAATCAAATGAGGAGAAATAATTCAGCTGGAATGAATTTCAAAATACTCGATTCGAATGTTTCGATTGTTTAAGATCAAGGAAAATGATACCTGCCTTCTAATTTCAAATATTATCTTAACTAGTGCGATCAAATCTAGCCAGGAAAAGTTATGCAGTTGAATAATAATATATTTATAATAGTGTTTAATGTTTTTGGTTTCTAATTTGATATATTACAATATTATTGCAGTACATACATTTGTTACCATTTCGTTAAACAGGGAAATATTTTTTGAGTTGCAATAGTCATAGAAGATAATTTAATTAATTATTTAATCAATTCAACATGCCATTGTAGTGCATAATATCCTGTCGTTGTTCCTGTAACCACTGTATTGAATTTAACCAATTATTTCTAACAATAAAACTGTCTTGACAGAAATTATGTGTACACCGAAAAATTTGTAAGTGCCATTAATAACAGTTCTATTGATACTTAGTGAAAATTGTCTTGTTCTTATTTTTCCACGAGGTTTCATTTAAATATTCGAATTTTGCTACGTGCCAATAATGATATTTCGTTCCGACTAAATTACCTCTCATTAAAACAAGTTCAGTGTACTAAAATGTGTGTTACACACGGTGAACTTCCATTGATACTTTGGTACCGTTTATCTTCGTGACAGTTCGCACGCACGCGTTTCACGAATGTCGGGAATTACGCCACGCTACTCCTTATTGCTTAGATTAATGACACGCAAGTCGATGATTTACTGGTTCTCACATTATTGTATCCTGTAAACGTCCATCGTGACAAATGTTGCCCTGTTAGGTGCATTCCAACCAACTTCTATGATAATAATCAACAAATTATGCGGACGTCGCGCAAGGAGTAACGAACAATTTCTGTTATCGGGACTGAAAGTATGTGCATTATGCGAAACGATCATAAATCTGCAAGGGGTTCGGCAATAAATCGTTATCATCGTTCACGCGAATAACAGATTACATTACGAACCGTTCGATTCTAACGTTAGATGTTATTCCACGCGACACATCCACATACCTCGAGATTGTACTTTTCGAAAGATAGTCGAATTAAAATAACAAATTGGAATATCACGATAATTGTGTTACTTAGATAAAAGTTAGATAAGAGAACTGAAGCCTGTGGTGATCAAATCAGGTACGTACGCAAGCAAGGTACTACGTTTATTTCGAGGGCGATTAGCGCTTTGAGATTTGGTATTTTCTGCGATTAAGTAGATATTTTATATTAATTTAGCTGAAAAAGAAAAAACTTCATTCCTTTTTTTCGATGTCGTTAGATACACTGAACGTTATGATGAATGTGATGATTTTTCCATAATGAATAATACAAAAATGTTTTTACCTTTTGCAGGTATTTATTTTTTATTTTATACTGTTTTTCAATTTGACCGGGGACATTTTTGGGTTAATTTCTTACGATTAAAAACTTGGCGATATTAATAATAAATCATATTTATTATGTACGCGATAACAAAAAAAAATATGAAATTAAAAATAATTTCATATATTTTTTCTTTTATTAAAAATGATTTCATATATTTTTTCTTTCATTAAAAATAATTTCATATATTGTTTCTTTTATTAAAAATAATTTCATATATTTTTTCTTTTATTAAAAATAATTTCATATTTTTTTTAGTTATTGCGTACATAATAAATATGATTTATTATTAATATCGCCAAGTTTTTAATCGTATTTAAATCGTTAACCCAAAACAAAATGTAAAAAATAAGAGTCTACAAATAATTGCAGTATAATTGTATACTAAAAGCGTGGTATTACAGAACCGGACCCCCAAAAATGTAAATTAAGAGCCAAGTAAAATTCCAGTAAAAGATTTGCGAATGTAATTCGTGCGAGGTTCTTCCAATAGATGAGAAAACACTTATACCTCGAAAGTGAATTTCAACCGGTAAAATAAACCACATAAAGGGGGAACTGATAATGAGATTAAATCAGTTCGTTTACGAACCGACGGAGTTAATACGCACGTATCACTTTTCATCGAATCGAGTTGAATGCGCCCGCGGACCACCATTGTGGTAACTTCTAGCTAGTTGTAGACGTGATAGTGTTATCGAATTTAACGAATCAACGTCCACGTCGGTGTGCTTCGCTCGAAATTATCAGATCCCCCTTTCGCTCTTCCCCCGTTTCCTTCTTCACCTTAATTCTTTTTCTACCTTACTTTGTCTGCTCCTTCGTTTCACGGTGCAACCATTTAGAGATCGACGACATTTCCGGTTACGAAATAGCAGCCGTTACGAATAATGGCCCGATAAGGGCGATCGCCGAAAGAGCAGCGCTCATATACATGTATGTGTATGTACTCACCGTTGGTCCAATTAAGACGATCCGGTAGCACAAGATCCCGACGATTCCTCAAGATTTATCCATACCCGTTCGACGACCACACGCAAAATCAATAAGCGCTGGTCCTGCTGCCCCTTCGCTCAAGAAGACCTGGCTTCGCTTTAGAGAAATTAAGGTATCTTATAATATAAAAGAAATTGAATAATTTCTCATTTCGGGCAGGGTGTATGATCAGTTCGTTCGAAGAAAATAATTCTTGTATTATTGAATTTTATATAGGTAGCGTTAGAGCTTAATGATTTTAGAAAATAAAGTGCAGAAAATTAATTTAGTTAGAATATATTAATGCAAAGACAATGAAATGGTAGGAATACTTCTGTTTCAAGATTTAAGGCCCAATTCATGTTCGACCGCTATTTTATAAAATTTCACCACCTTTTGGCGAGGTTGATATAATTTTTTGGAAGCCTGAAAAGTTTGAAAATTGTGGTCTATTGAGATTATTGAGACTTCTGCAACCGGTATTCTTGGATTTTACGACATTCGGAACTTCTGGGTGTAGACCGTGTCGTTTTGGAAAAGTATGCGCATACAAAAGGAAAGTTATGGTCTGAATATAAAAGGAGCAAACCAAGAAATTTTGGAGAACCATTTGGCATTTGATTGTGGATATACGCATTGCGAGCTCGCGTTAGTGGCAATAATATTTCTTCTGAGAAAAACCCCATATCTACTAGGGCTAAGACTATTTGTCGAATTTTTCGGTATTCGAATATTCAAATACTATTCGAATATTTAAGTATTCGAATAGTATGGTGTGAATTATAAATCAAGTTCTTTAGGTTCATTTGTCGGGGTGAAATCTTGTAAGCTAATTTTGACCCACTTCACACCATACTATTCGAATACTCAAATATTCGAAGTTTAGTCATGGCATTTGAATACTTGTAAAATATTTGAATATTAAATTAATCGAATAGTCCCAGCCCTAATACCTACTAAACACGTGAACCACCACATGACAAGAAAATTAAATAGGGGTTTATAAATATTTCACACTATATATTTGTATGTAAATTTAATGATATATTGCATAGGGGAACCTGGGGTAAAGTGAAACACAAATTTATTAATAACACACAAAAATTGAGAACAGAAGAAAATATTATTTGTAAAGTTTAGTAAGTCACATAATCCAAACTAATCTACACAGAATTGTTCACATATTTTTCCAAACACATCGACACAAGTGTTAATATCATATCTAGAGCTTAGGATATTTAATCCAGCCTCTGTTCAAGTTCATACGAATTCAAAATGTAGTAGCTATAAAAATATAAAACTTACAATGTAGATACATCACAGTTGTGCTAATTGAATTACATTGTAATTAAATTACGTAATTAAATTACAGTGTAATTCAATTAAATTGCGTAATTAAATTACAGTTTAATTCAATTAGCACAACTGTGATGTATCTACATAATTCGTCATGTCCAAATCTCAAACGTCCCTTAATAATAATGGCATATTTAACGCCATAAAGAGTATATATATAATTATTTCGTTCATCTGACACACGTAATAACGTGGGAAATTTACAGCAATGAATTCGGAGAAAAGTTTCTATGTATGCGTAGGAAACGGCCGTTTCTCTCTACCTCGTGGTGAGTCGAAGAGGCTGCTCGTTCGTGTGAGAACGATCCCGAGGGTGAAAACGCAGTGAAAGTGCACCTGGCGCTTCCGTTATACGCAATGAGGAGGAATGTTATGGGGCGGGGTAAGGCGCGAAAAATCCACACGAAATTCTCTTGAATTTTTTCCAACGGGTGGTGGCGTCGTGTGACCACCCAGAAAGTCCGCACATAAATTCACCCGTGACGGAATTTGTAACGATTAAAGGAGAAGACGATGATCACAATGCTGCGGGCTGCCCATTCGATGTTTACCGAGGTCAACCTCTCATTGTTACGAAGCCAACCACGTTGGTCAAGCCATGCCCGGTTCTTCTTATTATACGAATTTAAGGGAAACTGTTTCCTCCAGCTTCCTGTACGGCACGTATTGAAGATACAATACCGAGAGCATCGAAAGCGTTTAGATTTCAGTTTAATACGTGAACTACTATCGCAGTTAGAATGACTTATCGAAATTGCTTAAATTTGCAGCGGTACATTTTCCGAAATTCTCTGTGACATTTATTGCAACATGTGAAGGACACTTTTTTCCCCCTCAATTGCGTATTTTTGGAAAAATCTGCACTATTGTTTGAGACTCATTTTACTCAGAGTGCAATTTTTAATCGTGTGTCGTGAAAGAAATTATTTTTTAGAAATTTAAGTTATCAACGAACACTAATAGCTGCGGTAATTTATTTTTATCGCTTACCTTAATCACTTTAAATACCGTAATACTTGAAAATAGTGATATTTTATTATTTACTTTCTCACATCAGTCATTGGTACATTTCTTCTTTCATTCCCTCACTCCCTTTCTCTGGCTTTCTACAATTCTCTCTTGCCCTTTTGAGTGCAAATCTTCTTTGAAATCCTGTTACGGGGCCGTACTGTCGGCTGGCCAGAAAGTTCCTTGAATAGTCGCTAAACCGTATCTAATTCAGCGACAAATGGTTGTATTGTGACTGCCCGCATTATAAAACTACATTTTAAAGGCTTGTAAATAGAAAAGGCCGCGCGATGCTTACCCACCTGTCCGAGCCTAAAGATTATTTGATTTATATTACATGTCGGATTATAAAGATGTGATTTAACCATGGCTGCGCAAACTTTGAAATTTAAATTCTTGCAAACTATAATCGTGCTTCCTGCTTAAAAGTTGTAGGTATGGTGTTTATGCTTTTACAGTTAAAGAGAAATTAGAGAGCAAGAAATTTCATTTAACGTTACATTCCCATGTAATCTTTTCAAAAAAACTTTTTCTTCCAGGATTTTTTTGAGAGGAAACTGTAACGCATAGGGTAAAAACTCTGTTTGGTATTTATTTATACAGATATTAAGATGATAAACAAAATTTTTGTTGTTGCTTTCCGATGCAGTCTTGAATAAATAGCTATAACTCTGACGGTGATAAAAACGCAGTGTAGGTACATGATATTTCAAGAAAGGCTCTTCTGAAATGAATAAATAAAATCGTTTAATAAAAATTTATATTTTTTTTCTCGAAAATCTACTCCCGACACATCGTAGGGAATAATTGTCTGCATCTCTTATTAAATTTTCATCCAAATCGTTGGAGCGGTTTTCGAGATTTTATGTTCACCATCAAACGGTGCACCGGGTACACGCATTTACGATTTTACTCACAACTTTTATATACATAGAGATATTTAGACTTTTCGTTTTTGCTGTTAAAGTTCATAGAATAACGATTAAAACTAGATCAAAACGTTCTCCCTACTGTTATTTATCACTTTACAATTTGCGTTGAAAAAACGCCTTTTTTAGGGTTATCGAGGGTAACCTACCCCCTTAAGTAGTCTCCAAGAGAAAGCAAAATTGAACACGCATACGATTGCACGACTTCTTTACGAATGTCTCTCACGAAATGGCGCAGTCCCGCAGCTGATAGCTCAGCAAGGGGGAGAGAAAAATCAGGACGAAATCTGTTTTAATGATCGCTGACTTAATACTGTCTGGACGTCGGTGCTCGATTTAACGAGGGCGGCACCGCTGCGGGCCACAAAGCAGGCGCGTGTGTGCAGGTGAAGCAACGGCCGAGAAATAGACCAGCCATTCTCGATTCGAGTTAGCCCCCGATCGAGAAACGTGCACCACTGTCGCCAGAGAGCCGCAGCCGCAACCGAGAGAAACGCGGAGGAACCTGTCCCGGACAGGCTGGTAGATAAGCAACTGCGAGATAAGATACGCTAATTGAGAGATCTTAATTGGAGGCTGCACGAACCCTCCCCGATCTTCTTCTCCCGCGGATATACCGCCGGCGTTATTGCCATTCTTTTTCTGGCCTTCGTGAATCCCCCAAATCCATAAGATGGCCATGTGAATCTGTGCTCAGGTTCGTTCCAATTGTAGAGGTATATCATTGATTGCACGGCAGATATTAGGTCGGTGCAAAAGTTCGTTCGCTCACTTTTAGGGGATGTTAGGTGTACCTAGTATATTTTTACTTTTAATAAATACTTTGATAATCCAAAGATGCGATACTTTCAATAATGCGAACGACCTTTTGCACCGACCTAATATTATGAAATTGAAGCAACGAATATAATACTTTTAATGTTCATGCTATAGTGTACAGTGATAATGATTAGGATCCTGAACATGTTTTAGCCTCTGCGCTATTTTTTATCTTCCTCTTTCTTTATTCCTTATTTTTGTATATTTTATGCAACAAAGACGCAAATTCTTTTGAATTTTTTATTTCAGATGATCACCGCAGAAGCCTTTTTTAGAGACCCTTCGAGTGATAGACCATAACTTAGTTATTGATAAATATATTTAAATAAAAAAATTACAATGCACGGTACTAGATGCAATCCTTAAAAGCAAAAAAGATTTTCTGCGAAATGTGTTGTAGCTTTTGAGTAAAAAATTTCCAAAGACCACCCTTTTTTCGACCTCCTGACTGAGCACGACCCCTTAAACGAATTTTGGAAAGGAAACACGAGTTCGCGACTTCCCTGCACAAGCATTGAATAATAACTCAAGGATACAGTGGCAAGTTTCACGCGAGCAGTCTCACGACACGGATCTTGTATTTTTCATCGCCGATACCATCTGGCCGCGTGTACGTTTCACGTGGATCTGTTCCCGAGTTAAGAGACACTAGTTCGCCCGGACGAAAGCGGATCGCAAAGCAGGTATTATCCCGTAAGATAAAGTTTCCGGTGGCGGAGCACGAAAACGGTCGCCGAAGGTAATCTTGGAATCTCGATGCGGGAACGGGGGACTACTTTCAACCCAGTGGCGCGTGAATCTATACGGGGTTAAGGGGGCACAGAGAATCGAGGTGGCTGAGGGAAAGAGAAAAGGGATAGAAGAAGGAGGGAGAAAGGGGGTGAAACTTAACGGCCTCGCTGAGTCCCAGACGCGTGATTTCTAGATCAAACACTTGAGAGCGTTAAGAAGGAAGTTGGAAGGGGTGCTTATTTGAGTCGGCCGGTCCGTGCGAGAAAGAGGTGTCAACGAGCTGCTACGAGGGATTGAAATTGGGGGACCCACTCCTTTCTTTTTTTAGGGGGGCTATTCTCTGTCTCGTTTTTTGCCCCCCTCCTCGTTCACTGTATTTCGATCTTTCCCTCCAACATCCCCGAGGAAGAGAGCCTAAGGAAGGGAGGGGTGCAGGCGCGAGGATTTTTTGACATTATTTAAGGAGCCCTTCAGAACCCACTCCCGGAGAAATCAACGGTCGGAATTGGAGTGCCGGCGGGAGTGAGCCTTGTATCTACACCTTCCGCCCTTTTTTATATATAGAAGAACGTAATACCTTCTGAACTATCGCGGTAAATAGAGAGCCCACCGGGTCCCTTCCCCGTCCAATCCGATCGCCGCGGCTTGTTTGATTTTAGCTTTCGACCTCGAGTGATTTGAGCGGATTTGCGCATCGACGGGCACGTAAGTGCGTTTAGAGTCCGGCAAATCCATTCTCAGGATGATTACGATAAGTACTTGATCGAATCTTGCACGGCTTATGCTTACAAAACTTTGTCGGTACGATTATGATATATTTATTCTTCGAGGATTTCACAGAACTGGATACCTTGATCAGCAGTGGGTACCAGTGATTGAGCTGTTACATTTGAATTAGAACTTTATTAGTAGAATTTTTAAACATAGAAGTTTTCTCTTCAGTGTCATTTATATAATGGGCACTATACATAATTTGTATTTCCTTTCTTTAACAAAGACGTTTAGAACTGAGAGGTTGCTGAAGCACCACTATTAAGTTACAAGAGAGATAAATCCTTTACGCACATTATTTTGTAATAAATTCGTTCGCTTTGCATAACTCGTCGAAATAACTCAAACGATAAAAGTTTTATCACCGCAAACTGGTTTAACAGCCATTTCTTTCTGCTATCGTTTTACTCAATCATGCATACGCAATTAAAGCGCATAATATGCGTAAGTATTAAAAATATCGATTTACGTAAAATATATCATTACACTCAGTGACTCGAATAAGGATATTACAACACTTTGCTACGGGGCCGTTCCCGGGTTTTGGCCGCTCAGGTGCAAAAACAATACAGCCGCCCTTATTAATTCAATATTCTTTAATTATGAATTTAATATGCAGTGTTTACTTTTATATCTATACATACATAATTTTAAACAGTTATCATGCAAAAGAGTTTCGATTATTATTCTTACTAATCAAAATTTGACATATAATAAACGGCCTGCCTTCGGGGCACCTTCTGCACCCCCGCCAGGAACGGACCTGCTTTGCTACATTAATCATGTAAACAGTCAAGTTAAACCTTTCTCACTCGAAATTAAAGAGCCACATATATACATGTACATCACCGCAAATAAAAGATCTGTGTACTGTAATATAATATTTCTAAAAATCATAACGAATTGCTTTTTAATTCGCATTGCGCTATTTTTTTCTTTCTCTTTCATTATTCCTTATTTTTGAATCTTGCGCAACAAAGTCGCTTAATTACCCCATATACAACTAACATATAAAAATAAATTCTGGAATACTTACTACCCTCCTGTAAGCACCTTTTCATATATTTTTCCCTACTTTAATAAATCACCGTATTTAACCGAAAAGACTTCGACTTAATCGTTAATCGTTCGCTTAATAGTTCCCCACCCCGATACTTACCTACTGCAATTCTTTAAAGCGATATATAGTTGAAGTACCGCGGTGCAATGAGGGCCGCAATGGCGAGGGGGATAATTGAAATAAATATCACAAGTATTTAGCAGTGTATGAGCGTGTATTTGACAGTGTTTTTTCTCTCTCGTACGGCGGCACACATTATTAGTATTCGCAGTACGTATGCGATTTAAGGTGGAATGTTATATTATTGCTAATTGCTGTCGGACGTGCGTCGCTCGTTGCAACGGGCTGTCTTGCAACAGAACCAGCATTCTCGGCACGCGTGAACGTAGGGAATCGCAACCCTTCTAAAACGATCTCCTTTAGTTTAAACGCAGAGGTCGTTGAGCACCGACCAATCAACGATATCTTCGACTGTTCTCGTAGGAGAGTCGAAGCTCCGGCTTACTGACCAGCGTTCAGCGCCCGTGCTGCGTGAGAACTCAATTTCTTTATTAGCCTGAAATGCCAGGCACGAGCTGAGCACGTCCGGAATACATCGACACATTGATTTAATGGGTAACGAGTGGGCCTCTATGTTACAACGCGAATTATAATGTAGAATATCATCATCATCCTCATCGTCGTCGCTCGTTATACAACAATCATCGTAATAATTATTATTATCATCGTTTCATCGCGATCGATTATCGTGGTGTGCCTAAGACTCGTCGGTATTAAATATCTTACAATACACATCATCTTCCATATATTTATTTATTTAATATATATATATATATATGCATGTATATATATATATAATATTTATACTTTACCTTTTGTTTCTTTATTCATTATGTATACTATCTATTTATAGGATAGTCAGATTCATCTCTTGTGTTCCATTCATTTCTTTTGCCGTTCTCGTTCGTCGATAGTGAGAAAGTAAAAAAAAAAAAACAAAGGAGGAGTGGTGATGGTCGGTTTAGATGCTTGATGTCAGGCCACGCGTCGACGACAAGGAAATTCATCGGATCCGTACTGCGCTATTTCCGCGTCGTTTAAAATACGATCTGCTTTTAAAAAAGTACCTGGCAAAACGCTAAACCCAACTATAGACACGTGCCGTTTCGAAGGATCGTAGAAAAAACCGTGAGCCTTTGGTAATATATATATATGTATATATAAAAACTAAAACGCAAAATGGCCTGACGTCGAGCAGCCTGATGACTTCTCGAGGAAATCACGCTCGTCGGGAATCGCCGCGCTGCTTCGTCGCAATGCTCGCCAAGGCGTTACCCCTGTCGCTTGTCAACGCGCCAGGAGGAACCAGCGGACGGACAACCCTGCGACTGCAGATCCACCGTGGCTCCCCCTCGCTACCGCAAACACGTCGCCGAGATTCTCGACGCATCGCTACGTGACGCTATGCTTACACATACAAAAACGAGTGGGTTAATTTTTAGAGACGGTGTTATAATATCATATTACAGTACAGTACGTTACACGTTTACATTAGTTTCCTGTTATTCAATCGTAAGCGTCGGATTTTAGGTTCTCCTTTCGATTTTCCACGATGGCCAGCTGCTGGCGCTATTTAACTCTGCTCCGCGCGGGACATTTTTATCGTGGCATTAGCTTTGCGCGCGCCACGCGCCGACAGACGAAGCTGCAAGAGGGACGGGAAGCTAACGTTTTGCGACTCCTATCGCGCTCAGAGGTAGTATCACAGAATTCCAGATGAACGTAACACGAAACGACGCATCGAATTTGTTGAAAAAGGTAAAAATTTAAATAGGAAAAGGGTATCAAAAGCTACACGAGAATAGATTAAAATCATCTTATGCAATCGTCTGTAATAATATCTCCGATTCGTCGAATGGAACGTGGCATCCTATACGAATAAATCTGCTGCCTACTTACTGTTTCTTCTCTCTCTCTCTCTCTCTTTCTCTCTCTCTCTCTCTCTCTTTCTTTTCTTTACTTTTAGCGACACGTACAAACTTCGTTCAAGGGTGGGAATAGAGCCCCTACGCACTGCCACTCGCACGAAAACGAAATTAACTAATCAGGTATTGAGTATTTTTCGGATTTAAGACGCGAGAGTCGCGACAACGAGGGTGGGAAATAAGTACAACATAGGGATGATGTTAGCGAAACATGAGTTTATTGAAAGGTTATATGAATCGATCGGGGGAGGACGTGTCTCACTCGCCCAGGGGATGAAATGCCGAGACGCGGAATGGTGTGGATGATGACGGGCGCAACGAAGGGTGACGTTGCGGCAAGTAATATTCGCGGGGGGGAGGGAGCCGCGAGCGACTAACGAAAACCGAAGAAATGAGCGGGGATAGAAATGAGATGAGTCGGGGATGAGTGAAATTAAAGAGAGCAGCGCACATTTCCATACACGTACGAGGAAAAGGTTTTCTTACCGGGCGGTTTGGTTTTCATAGTATCTAAACATGATTTCAATAAATAAGCTACCTAGGGAGCGATTTCTTTTTGGGAGAATAAGGGCAGGCGCTCCTTACGTGGCGAGTCCGCGAAGACGAGTGATTCAGGGGCGGCTCCTTTTCAGCCTTTTCTTCTAACGAGGACGGGGGTGGATACGGAGCGAGGGTGTGTGCGGGATAGGGGTAGTAGTTGGAGGGACCGAAGGAAGAGGAGAAGTGTGTGACTGATCGGGGAGGAAAACATAGGAAATAAAGCTACGCGAAATGAGCTCTCGCGAGGCCAGGAAACGTGCCCCTGACGACTCCCTTCGTCGAGTCGCCACAGCGTCATATATTCGTGTACCTAACCTAGTAATACAGTCTGCGATGGCGTCCTAAGGATTAAATTCAGTAACGATCATTGTAATATATTACACACATTCACACGCGTTCAGAGGCAAATACGTACGCACGCGGTAATGCACACAAATACTTAAGCTCGTACACGAACACGCAGTTTTAAGCCGATACTCTCACGACCAGCACTATCTCACTCTCATTCCTATCAGAAAATAGACTTCTGTGTGAACTGGCAACGTCCGGCGCGACGTGATCGCGATCGAAGGTTGGTCGTACCTTTCAAGTATATCTCGTATAAAATACTCAGAGATCCCGTTACCATTTAGTCGTTTCTAAACATTGTTCTGAATAAGTTTTACTAAAAATATATACGCTATCGTAATCTTGCCTTTTTTTTTCTTCTGAAAGTGTATACCGATTCTTTGTCAAAAAGGTTTTATTCTCTTGTGTGTGTGTTTGTACGTGTGTATGTCCTGTCCCGTGTAGTTGTTTGCGTAGCGTGTGCGCATTGGAAGTAACCGACAACGCGAATGCTGTTCGTTTTGTTTTACACGACACTTATACGTCTCGTATATTCTCTTTATCTCCCTCCATCTCTTCTCTCCTCTCTCCCTCTCTTCCTCCCTCTCTCTCTCTCTCTTCCTCTCTCTCTCTCTCTCTCCCCCCCTTTCTCTATACATATATATAAATAAGATCTATTAGAAAAAGGATAAAAAGTTGTTCGGTGAATGGAGCAACCGTTGATAAAATAGCTATTCGGAAACAACCGCACCGCAAGCTTCAAAATCGACGCGACGGTGAGAACTGCGTGTACGTCGCGAGCCCGCACGCAAGCACGCACGAACGCACGCACACATTATTCATACACGCAGGCAGGCAAGCAGGGCAGGCACGCATGCACGCACGCACGCTACATTAGGCGGCGTAATTAGCACAGCGAGCAAAAGTCTTACGCGACGTGGGCTCTACTGCGCGAGCACGCGGGATAGTGGCGCTGTCTCAGCGGCCGCCTTCCTCGGAAATATTCTCTTTTCGGTCACGAGTCTCCCCGCCACGCGACGCTGCAATCGTCGTGCCGTAACTTGCAACGCCATCTCGACGTCAATGACGAATCAATACGTTACGATTACCGCGGGTTTATTTTTTTTTATTACACCGAATCTACTCTACGAATTCGACGCAACGCCGCGAGAGACCCGTCCTCACGATTCGGTGGACGATCCGAAGAGAATAGTTCGGCATAGGCGGCGCGCTGTCCGCGTGTCTCCGCGCACTTATTGCGGTCTGCGACGGCGCTTGAAGCACGACAGCTGTCCGATCGCGCAACGATTTAGGTCGATCGCGCGCAACGTGTATCTCTTCCATCGCTAAACGATCGGCTGACTTCTAGCGTATCTAACGAATTTCCATTCCCTCGAAGCTCTGCGCCTGCTTTTCCTCGCGTTCGCACGAGCGCCGGGTCGGAGCAGGCAACGAGAGGGACTTTGATGAACACGTGAGAAATGAGGGGACAATGATCGATGGCGAACGTCAATCAACGCACAGAAGAATAATATTTAGCGATAGGAAGGGAAACGCAATGATATCGTACGTACTTGCCTGAAAGGATTCAGTCGGGGCAAGTGTGAAATAGAAGTTTTAACGACGCGTAACGAAAGCTCTACCTAGCAGAACTATCTTCTTGGACGCCCGCACGGCCCTTCCGCGGATGATTTTCGTTGTTTTACCTCTGGCGAGCGTCGCTCAGTTGGAAGGACGTGGAGGTGCGTGCAGAAGACAGAAGGCGGGCCAGCTTTAGTCGTTGCGATCAATCGAAGCGCGTGCTTCGAGCCGCGTTTCAGGTGGTGCCGCATAGTGGGTCCCTGACATCTCGACCGTACGTTCCACCAGCGTATTTGGCAGTCTGATCTCAGGTTCTCACGGATGTGGAGGAGGCAGTCTTGATCGGCGAGCCAGTACGCGGCTCAATACTTGCTAGCCTCGACGAAGAGACGGCTCTCGTGTCGCCTTCGGGGTGCCGAGACCTTCTCGTCCTGGCGCATCTTCCAGCGATTCGAGTGCCGATAACGATGCGTCGTGTGGATCATCTCCCTCGTACTGTCGGCCTGCAACAGGGAGTTCTTTGTGGCCCTCATCACGGGCGACGGCTTCTTCGAGCCAAAGTATGGATCCCGCGGATTTATCCCGCCCATGTCCGCGTTCACCAGGCTGTTGTGATGATTTATGTCGGCATGGGGGTTGTACTTAATGAAATTGAAACACTCCTGCCGACCGCGGGGATTCTTCATCGGCTTGCCGAACTTGTTGAAGCCTACATACCGCGAACTGTCCACCACGCTTCTGTACCTCAGATACGAGCCGTTGTAGAACTCGTAGAACTGGCACATGGGACCCTTTTGCTTCTTAGGCTGGAAATAGATTAACACATCTCCTCTTAGTTCTAGGTAACACTATGGGTGTAATGCCTTGCAGAGATATAGTGATGTTGCAAAAGCAGCGGGGGTCAGAGTCGGTGGCGCCTTTGAGTGCCTTCCCTCGGGTGAAAACCTCAGGGATGTATTCGGTATAGTTTTGGGGCGGTAATAATTGAAGAGTCCTTACAGAAACCACATAGTGCCATAAATAAAATTTTTGAGGAGAGGAAAAAATTCCCTGACTTTAAATTATTTGCGAAATTTGATTTGTTTTGATTGCCAAATATGCTTAAGTTATACAGTAACCCAAATGCATCAGAATATTATCTATTTTTGCATTAATATAGTGAAAATTCATGAAACAAAGAATTGTATTTGTAGAAACCACTGTACGTGCCACCTCTTAGTTATAGAGAAAACTGAATGTGCTATGCATTTAAATTTGCAAGCACTGTAAGTGTCAGTCCTGTTTACCTATCGCTTAATTGGCTCTTAGGTTGTTTTCTAAATTTCTACAGAAGTGGCGTTGGACTTTCCAGCGGTACCATCTTTTAGCACTGTTGGTAACTTATTTACAAAAGGAAATTGCATTAAAATGCTATACTATAGAATTACCATTGGCACGTTGAACAATTTCTGATACAATTTTTTTTAATTTCGCACTTACAGTGTTTTCTACCAGGACTCTTCAATTAAATTCCCTTGGGTAGGTGTAGAAATGTAACCAAGTACACCTCTTTAAATTACGAAAAACACATTTGGTGGTTCGCGACCCTCGGAAATATCGTTTCACAACGATTGACTGGGTCTCGAGTCAGTCACTACATTTCTGCAAGACACAATTTGGCACACGCATGCTCACGATACTTTATAAACACTATATTTCGATGTTTCCCTTGCGTAACTATTGCTTCGTTAGCTTTCATCTAAGAGTATAATGTCGGAGATGAAATGAAAATTAAATTTCCAATTGTAATCGTACACCGAAACATATTACAGAATTGCATCATCGCGTTTTAATCAGCTCGTTAGTAAATTATAGTTCTACATTAAAGGCATTTCCCAGCTAGCCACTAGACGAATATAAATGTCCGAACTGTGCAAACCGGTGCATTTCCCTACACCGTATAAAACCACTCGCCCGCTCGCCATGATGAAATATGTCTACTAATTGGTAAGCAAGTAATTACCAGGCCGACGAGTTTCCACCGCTTGTTGAAGCAAATGTATCGCTGGCTCTTTTCCGCGAAGATGTACAACTTCCTACTGAAATCCTCGGACTGCGTCGTGAGTTTTTCTGCAACATAAAAGCAAAGAAACCCTATTACGAAGCTGCACAGATAAACATGTCGCAGTGCGCGTTGTTACGAATTAGCACAATAAATTAAATTGTACCAATTCCTTTGATAAATGTACAAAGGTCACTTGGCCTGTAGCAACCCAAATTAAACGTTCGAATATTTATTTGAACCCTAGTGTGTGCCGTCCTATCGTTATAATCTTCACACCAATCCCGCAAAGATTTCTGCGAATGATGACCCTACGAAAATCCCACTGGAGATCCGTGTACATACCATTTCGAGTAGAACTTACGCAACGCGCAAACAGGTTAGCAGAAAGAAGCTGATACAGGTCAGGAAACTATTCAAAGTCATCGGCTGTCGCGGAGGAGCGCCAGGGTAGAGGAGGAAAATCGTTTTGTGGTTCAGCGTGCGAGCTGGCGTATTTCTGAGAAGAGACCTCGTCCAGGTTTATGACGCGAGCTTGTACCTACATCGATGCTCGAAGGCCCTCTTCCAGGCACTGTTCGGCACCGAGAAAGGACGGAAAAGGTTGGCTAAGCCTACCGCCGCGGCTAGTTGGTGCTAATGAAGGTGGCACAGACCGACCGGTGTGTACTTTGCCACTTAGCGGATCCTGTCGTGCCTCGACCCCGAGGTGCACGTTGCGCTGTGTTCAGTGCAACGGCATGTCTCCCTTTTTCTTTCGCACAAGCTATTACGAAATTCTACCGACCGAGAAGCAGGCGTCCTTTGTTCCGGATAACGAAAAGGGAAAGAAAGAAAAAAGGGCTTGCGTACAGGTGCACCATTGAGGTTGCCGCGCTTGACATCAGGAAGGATGAAATGTTTATGGAACCAGGGTGCCGCGAGTACCGTGCTCCCGGAGGAATTATTTTGCCACAGTGGTACCAACCGAGCGGGGGGTGATTCTTTGTGCAAAAATGAATCGGAAATGTCGAATGAGCTTTGTTGATGTCTCCCTTCGTTTTCAAGGAAATCAAATTTCGAGACGCGGCAAGTAGGCGCGCGTACGCTTGGACAAGAATTAGCAGAATACGGGGGTAAATATGGTGTAACTGTAAATGGAATTAATCCTTGTGTGAAAATAATTCGAAACTGTGGAATAACTTCGCTTTGCCATCGAGAAAATTGGTTCTAAAAATCCACCGAGTGCACGTGCACTGGACTAAGAATCGGCGATATTTTCAAATCGATTTTCTCGAAAAATGGTATTCTGCAGTTTCATTTTATTTTTGTACAAGGAGCTATTTCGACCGCAATTATGGCATATTTACTCCTGCATTGCGTTAATTAGCTAAGTGCACGCGTACTAAATGAGTTTTTAAAATCGATATTTTCGAAAACGAATGTTAATATAGAAAATTTTACCATACATTTTTTATTTATTTTTTGCGTAGGGAATTGCCGCGTATGTAATTATGTGTCGATACGTAGTTTCAACGTATACCGCGTGTTATTCGGTGTGTGCGAAAGGTTTCTCGCTCGTAAAGGAAGCCATACTGTGAACAAAATTATATAAACTTCCATTGAATAAGAATAACTACGAATGCAGAACAGTATTGTCTGGAACTGAATGTAGTCAAGCAGAACTGAGTCCAAAAACAATCTCCCTCTACTTGACAGAGAAAGGAGTGATATATCATAAACTTCAGGACTCAAAATTGAGGTACCCACTTTGACATCCGCCGTATTTTTTTTTATTTTTTGCCCTCTATTCTTCATTCAGATATTCAAATATCTCGATCAGTTTTCACACCGCAAACTGTTCCTTAACAGAGGTCTATTTATTAGTAACCGATAAAAAGGTACGTATGACGTGCTGTTGTCCAAAGTGAAATGAAATCTGTACATATAAGTATACTTTTCGCACTTACGTTTTGTGAATCCAAGAAAAAAAATTCCCCGTGCCGCCTTTAATTTCATTAATCGGCGTCAGAAAGTAACACCGAGTAATTAATTTTCGTCCGAGTTACGATAGACGGTTGACGGTAAAAGGTACGATGTCACGATCGTGAGTTTTTCTACCTTTGTTTGCGGGCCACACGAGCGTGGGTATAAGCATCGTGCGTAGAGAAAAGGAAGGAGGTAAGTCTGCAGGGTGGCCCATTTGCTGGAGCCTCGTTAAATTCAAGTGGTTCTCGTCGGATACCTTCACAACATCGAAATCAAGAATGTCCCCGAACTGCCTCGTAAAGTCTCTCCTCCTCTCTCCTGCTTCGCCTCTCTTTTCCTCCTTCGTTTCCCTTTTACATTTCTTTTTCCCTCGCCGCCTCCTACCAACCTTCAGGAACGAGAAAAAGCAACAGAGGACTTAATCCAAGACTGCTCTCCGACAAACCTACCATAGTCTATAGTCCGCGCCAATTAATTGCGACACTTTCCTTAATTAATTGCTTTCACCTCTCTGCGGATCTCTATCGCAATGGCGTCTCTCCCGGTCAACGAAGCAATTTGTCCTTTTCTCTGCTACTAAATCCATCTTATCTGTATGCGCGAGGATCGATCGCTTTACAGCTGAAATCGACTAATACACACGTAGCTATTTAGCATATGGAAAGTTATAATGTATTTGGCAATAAGTTAACGAGAAATTAAATCTGTAAGCATCACTATAAGACGGCAGTATTCGATTTAGTATCTACCTTAAGGGATTTTGAGATTTTTTTATGCGAGTATAGTGAATGGAATACAAAATTTGACCGAATTTCTAGAAATAATTTCAATTTCACAGTATAACAGTCAACTAAAAATAAATTCAAGTTCTACTATTTCTCCGATGGATTAATATTTTGTTTTAATATTCTATATGAAATTACAGAGAACGCACTTACATCAATCGATATAGTAATTCTTTCGAGCAATATAGTTTTACTTTCAAATTGTTTCGTGATAAAGTTTATCCCGATCGCTTCTTCAAACTTGACGAAGTCTTACATAAGCGTATTACTTGAAGTAAGTACCAATTTAGCCATCCGCTGCCGCAGAAATCACGCACGCGTCAGATATAGGTCCACGAGAACCGCGCAGCGAACGAATCCGAAAATATAATGGACATTATCAACGGCAAAGTTCCGTCGCCAGTATTGCAAATAAGTTCGAAACTGTCGTCAGGATTTTCCTTCTTCCGCTCCGCGACGTTCGCTTTACAGTATAAAGCACGATGTACCTGCAAAGTAGCGTCGGAAGAAAGTACGACGATAACAGCCCGCCACTAATACCACTGACTCACCCGTGCGACGATACATACACGCACGCTGTTTGTTCGTCCCAGTTACCCATTACCAAACTCCTACACTTCCGATACTTAGTTGCCGTCGAGGCAATCGCGACGAAACTTCGACGGTTCGTTTCGAAACGATGGTTATCGTTATCAAATAAGGGAAGTGAGCTCGTTCCGCTATTGCAATCGGGACAGTGACGGGTACGTACTTGCCAGACGTACGATATGCCTCGAGACAGGCGTCACCGGTGCAGTGATTTCAATGTTTTGTCTAACGGACTGGTGGACGGTCTCCTCTCGTCGAGGGTTGGCGGCAAACTTGTCCGCTTGCCTCGAAGGAAATTATGTCGGCTAACGAGAGACAGAATTGATTACCGAACCGCTTCATACTGTTCCCTCATTTTATCCTCCAAGCTTCGAAAACACTTTCGTTTGTGTTAAAAAATTATAAAGTGTTGAAAGAATGTAGGGTAAAGGACCCAATTACTGTCACCTGAATAATTGACTCTGACATTATTGCACGGTTTTTGTATTTATTGGTGAAAAGTATAAGCTTCTCTGTTTATTTATTATTATTTAATATGTTTAGTTGGAGAAAAAATGTTTGTGACTTTTAAACTCTCTATTTTTATTTATAAATTCATTGATTTAGAAAAACGTAAATTTAGAACGTGGTCGATGGAATTATTGCCAACTAACCAAATACTGGTTATCTCATTTTCTGGTTATCTCATTTTAAAGTCATGTCGCTGCGTGTACCTGAGAAACTACTGCCATGGCAGTAATACTAAAATGCTTGAAACGCTTGTACCAATCACACAAATATTAAATAAAAACACTTAATCAATCGTTGAATTTCAATTGTTATTACTTTCCATGATGCTTATATTATCTAAAACATTATTATGTTAACAGCTTAAATATTACAATTTCTTTAATGCCTTGTTTTTTCTTTCGCTAGTAAGGAAGTCATCCCTTTCACGCTTCTAATATTCGCTTAAAATTTTGGATCGCCTTATCAAAATTAATGAAGAAAAAATGAAGTGCTGTTTTTTGTGTCGTATAAATAACAATTTCAATTGTACGTTAATTTTTTTTTTACGTATGATTTCACAAGGTATAATCGTTATTTTGGGTAAAACAGCTGAGGGTGACAGTAATTGGGTCCTCCCTGAAGGTATGTATTATTATACGCGTCTGGACGCAGCGTCAAGAAATTCAAAGTCGATTTTCTCGAAAATGAAGCGCGATATCAAAAAAAGTTACTGCTTCCTTTCAACTTATAACAAGCAAATAAGTCGAGAAGAAGGAATACAATTTTTTGATATTGCGCTTCATTTTCGAGAAGATCGACTTTTAAATTTTTAACGTTGTGTCCAGTCGCGTATAGGAAAACCTACCGCAAGGGGGACCTTGATGCACGCAAAGTAATTGTAAAGAACGGCGTTGGAATCAGTCACTATGAAACAGGATGATTAAAATACCTGTAGTAATTTAAAAGTGCAAATACTATAACCTAGGGCAAAGGTGACTGTTTTCAAAGTATTCTCTAGGATGTGTTCTTATATTTACTCAAATATATATTATGCTACCTCCCTAATTTACTAATGGATCCCTGCATGTACAAGCAGTACAATTGCGTCATATATTACATGTTAAAATCTTAAGCAGAACTCCCTAAGCAAAATATGTGTGCACTAAGAATTCAAAAGTAACCGTAATCGGTCAACGTCAGATGGTCCTTTTCGTTATAACACGACGGCGTTTATTCATGATGTATGCTTATAATGGACGAGCACGCGAGGGGATGAAGAAGAAGCAACTAAATTTTTCGCTCCGAACCTCTGTCTTCCGTTCTCCAGCTTTCCCCTCCCCATTCGCCCTCGTTCCCTCTGATCGAAGCCGCCGCGAGATTAGAGGCTGCCAAATGAATTAAAAGCCAATTTTAATCAAAAGCGGGCACCGGCTTTTAGGCACGATTACCCCCGATAATAACTGGTAGGATGGGCCCGCGCGTAAGTAGGAAAGAGCGAGACAGAGGGAAAGAAGAATGGATCCCATATATTACTTCTACGTGCTCCTCGCGATACAGGAACCGATTCTTCGTTCGTTACAGGTTCGCAACTAATAGCTGCTTTCGCTGCACAACTAAATACACCAGTGTCTCCCGTTTCGCAACACCTTTCGCCATACTGACGCTGAGATATCGCAGAGAATCTCCCCAATCGAAGTTTCGCCGCTAAGGCCAAAGGACACGGAAAAAAATGGATGAATAAATGGACGAAATTGGAAAACAACCCTCAAGGATTTCGATACTTTTTACGCGGGCAACAAGTGCCTGAGAATGCAGAGAATAGCTTTCGTCTAACTGTTGGTCGCTGAGGCGAGGGGGCGCGAAGAGTTTCGAAAATCGATCCCGGAGGATTTCGATACTTTTTACAGAGGGGCGAGTGCCTGAGAACCACTGGAGCGCCACAATTTCGCGGCGTCGGCGTTATGAAAGCTATAATACGACGCGAAAGCGAGGGGACCGGCACCGACCACGTAAGCAGAGGAACAAGGGAAAAGAGGGCAAAAGAAGAAGGAAAAGGCGCGTATAACCGCGGCTCTTGTTATAAGCCTGGCACGTATAATAGCGATCCCGTTGTTAACACCTGAACGTACGATTGGTCGGTGCACAAGGAACGTCCTCCAGGAGTGTCCGCCGCGGATGCAGCAGATTACAACGGTGACGCAAATGAGAGGAACATACCGGTTGTCCCAGTGCGGATCAAAGCCCAGACGGGTGAAGCAGCTCTGATTTGCCCGACTGACACGGTAATCACAGCTCTCCACAACTAGAATAATTAAATTCCAAGCTGAACGGATACTGCCGCAGCTGGTAATCTCTTCTTCTTCGTTCCTCGACACGGTTTACTCGCTCTTCCCCTTTACCCTGGCTCCTCTTCGTCATATCAAGCGGCAAGATGTCACATCCTCCAGTATAGGTATGCATATGTATGTGTATCGTGGCTGCGCGAGATGCTGGCCAGTGGTTGAAAGAGAATGGAGCTCTTCGTGGGCAGATTAAGGTCGTTTAACCCGATAAAAATGTCACGACGATTGGTGTAATTACAACTGTTGTCCGCGGCGACGATTGGGGCTGGGTATTCTAGTCGGATAATTAGAAGCCGGTAATTACTATTTGTCTCGATCATTGATTATAGCTATTATCGAGTTACGCTTGACATGCCTCGCTGTGATTTTGAAATACTCGAGGCATTCATCTGTTCTTTAAGTGATGGCCTTTGGAGCTATTAGATCGCAAATGGATGAAAGTATACTGTGTAGAGTGGGTATGGAGAGTGTGTTCCTGCGGGTCCCTTTCCATCACTGACATTCGTACATATATCATAGGAGACAATTTTATCCATGCATTAAGAAGCTTATGTCAAGTATCTACTTAACGATGGCTTCTTAATGACACGTCATTCTGATTGAATTTAATTTGACGAATCGACAGAAAAACATACGTCGCATCGCGTTGTTACAAAATTTCTTATATTTGAGAATTCAAGGAAGTTAGCATTTTATCTGACGCCCTTACCTATGAGGAAGCTCACGATTTCGATATAATATTATGGCACTTAAGCCTAAAAAATTTATTTTATTTTATACTAGTGGATGTACCTGCTCTCGCGCGAGAAATTGTATGTTTTGGGAATCAAATTTTAGTTCGCACGTAAAGATAGGTTATAATATATCGGGAATGAAAAAGCAGCATAAGGTTTGGAGTTGGTAAAACAATTGACAACTATGGACAGTCAAAGATTTAAACACTTTACAGCACCTGTTTTTGGCTTTAGCAGCACATCTGCTCGGAAAGCGAGAGAATTAAATGGCTTAAAACCTTCCCCGAGAATTGGAGAGAAAGTTAAAAAAAATCGCTTCGAAATTGATCTATTAGTTCTTGAGTTATCAGATAAGAGACGGACAGATGATTATATTTTATATACGTAGAGAAGAGAAGAAGAGAAGAAGAGAAGAAGAGAAGAAGAGAAGAAGAGAAGGAGAGAAGAAGAGAAGAAGAGAAGAAGAGAAGAAGAGAAGAAGAGAAGAAGAGAAGAAGAGAAGAAGAGAAGAAGAGAAGAAGAGAAGAAGAGAAGAAGAGAAGAAGAGAAGAAGAGAAGAAGAGAAGAAGAGAAGAAGAGAAGAAGAGAAGAAGAGAAGAAGAGAAGAAGAGAAGAAGAGAAGAAGAGAAGAAGAGAAGAAGAGAAGAAGAGAAGAAGAGAAGAAGAGAAGAAGAGAAGAAGAGAAGAAGAGAAGAAGAGAAGAAGAGAAGAAGAGAAGAAGAGAAGAAGAGAAGAAGAGAAGAAGAGAAGAAGAGAAGAAGAGAAGAAGAGAAGAAGAGAAGAAGAGAAGAAGAGAAGAAGAGATGAAGAGAGGAATAAGAGAAGAAGAGAGGAATAATAGAAGAAGAGAGGAATAAGAGAAGAAGAGAGGAATAAGAGAAGAAGAGATTTTATATAAATATGTAGAGAAGAGATGAGATTTATAACCAATAAAACTGTACCACTGAAAGATCCTTATTCTATTTACAAAATGCAGTCGTCAAGGTTTCCAAGAATCAATCATTATTCGAGAATTTGAAAAACATCAGCAACGGGCGTAAACATGCTCCAAAACGTACGACAGGTAATAATCCCCGCTTCTTGTTAAATATCGATAGTTTAGACGCGCAGCACCAGCTCTTAAAGTAGTGCTTTAAACCCCAAGAGACTTACAACAAAAAAATTACACTCAAATATAACAAACATATTCACATTATCTACAAATTGCTCTACGATTCCACCGACATTTTAAAATTAATAACTTATCCGGTTTTGGAGCACGAAACAGGAAATCGACAATTTTAAATCGCTCCGGCTTCCACTCCCTACTCCGTTCGAACAGAAAAAGATAAGTATCACAGAAATGCAGTCCGCTCGTAAATTAGTCGTCTCAATATTCCAAGGCAGAGCCCGGCACAGCGATAGCGTCGTAAAGCAGATTCGTAAAGTCGAGGTGACTAATTAGCGGCAAGTATACAAACAAACAATTTCCCATGCGAAGCTAATTATCTCTGGAGCCCGCCGACACACAGAAAGAATTCACGAGCCCCGCTATCCCGCTCGGCCGTTAGAATTCAAAGCTTCAAGGACGCTCTCACGGTGTCTGAAACTCCTCGCGCAGAGCGAGTGGAGCGAAGTCGGTCCGTTTCGCGAATGGAGCTTGAGTAATCGTCGGTCAGGAGAGGCTCGTTGTCTGGAGTAAAACGCCGCCGAGAGAGGTAGGACGGCGACGCGATTAACAGAAGGAAAAGATGGAGGCAGAGCGGCAGCAGCGGCGGCAGGAGCAGCAGCAACGGCGACGGCAGCAGCATTCAGATACGGAGGAGGTGGAAAAGAGGAGGAAGAGGTGGACGAAGGTGATGGATCTCGGGGAGGTGCAGACGCGGCGCAGCGTGCGGCGCGAAAACTGGCTCCTCTGTTTGCACAAGCCTTCTTCCCTCCTTTCAGACCTTCCTTTTCTCCCCTTCCTCGCGAGCGAGAGCCAGAAGAGGAGCCGCCTCGATCTCGCGCCGCGGATAGGGCGGACAGCTCGTTGTTGGCACTGACTGCGGGCAGGCCTGAAAATTCCACGTTACCGCGAAATCCTGCTGGTAACGACGGTTATGACTGCGACCCCTGCAGAAAGGCTAACAACAGGCGTCCAGAAATTTCGGGCTGCCTATTCGAATCCCAAGACTGATGCATTCTCGTAGAAACGATAACTGCTAGTAAGGTTCCACGTGCTTTCATTTGAATAACTTTATCGTTTAGCGAAATTAACAAGACAGATGAATGCTGATAAGGCTGATTTTTTCATTCTGCTATGCAAATTATTGATTTACATAGTCCATGAATGTATTTTTGGCGGCCGTCACGTGCCCACTAAAAACCAGCTATGTACACCGCAACTGTTCACGCAATCGGTTATTATTTCAGCAATCCTTGCAACGTCTCTCGTAAAATTCCCGACGTTTCAATGTACAGATCGCGAGCCGCGGATTTCGTAAATATTTCGCTGCTGCATCACTCACGGACAGTACGCTGAAGTATTAAAGGTACGATACTTTCGCTCTAACTGTCATTAATATCTCGAGCTGGAATTCTAGGAGAACGACCGTGAACCTGCGACGGTGGGGCGCGCGACGACGAGACGGTCCCAATAAATAAGCAGGGGAACGAGTACACGCTCGTTCCACCAGAGCCAATGGCGAGATAAACAGCGTCTAGTCGAAAACAATCGCGACGAAACGAGGCGACGGGACGCTGTAATTCATCCAAAGTCCCCGATGGCCGTTTTCTTTTATTCCTCTCGCTCCTTTCTCCTCGTGCACGTTACTCGCCGTCTCGCGGAAATAGAGCCCGCGCGTTAGTTTGTAAAGATAAAGCTGCCGGCTTGGGAGGGACCCGCGGTGGCGCTTGGTAGCGAAAGCGAACGAGATAAGGCCCTGACCCTAGGTCAATCGATAAGAATCGCTATAAATTAAGATCTTTAGTGCCGTGGCTCGGGACGTTTATCTCCTCGGGGAGCGCGCTACTCTTTCTTTCGGAATCCTTATTAGTCTACGAAACTATCGATTGGAGAAGATAACGTCACGGTCGAGTGGCCCGCGCCGGCCGACTACCCGATTCGATTCAATTAACTGATCGACCTGTCCTGTAAAATGACCGCACACGGCGCGGCGACGAATTTATTTGGGAGCTGTTTAAATGCCAATGTCGCGTGGCTGGCCTTGTTTCGAAGCGACGGCAATAAATTGCACTCGAGCAATTTATTTAATAATACTCGGTGTTTCGAGCACCTCTACCGCGTCGTAAGTCTTGCTTAACGTTAACGTAATACCGCGTGCGTAAGATTTTAGAGCTGCTTGCAATCCTTAAGCCTAGTTTACATTAGTCAACTCGGCCTAGTGAACTGAGCCCAGTACTTGACTCACCCTCGATTGTTTTTGTAGGTATTTACACGATGCTAGTAACAGAAATTCCGAGTGCGAGTGCGGTTCAACGTCGTCGGCTTTTTACACTGCGCAAAAATTGTTTGTTAAGAGGGTATAATGTTTTATTGAATGAGGTTCCTGATCTTATTTGAAGAAGGGAAAAGCAGAAGAAAACGATTGTGGGTATGTGCCTGGATAGGATGGAGAAATCGATTAGGTGCCTCTGCACTTCTCCTCAAAGAGCTTGCAGCTGAGGACTTTCAAGAGTACAGCATGTGCTTAAGAATGCCTCCACACCAATTTACCACTCTTTTGGGTATGGTTGGTGCAAAAATACAAAAACAGGACGCACACATGAGGGATGCAATTCCGCCACAATTAAAGTTGGAAGTGACTTTGAACTTTTGGCATTCTAGCCTTGTTTACATTAGTCAAGTAACTCGGCCTAGTGAACTGAGCCCAATGCTCGGCCCAGCTACTATGCTGTCCGCTCTACCCCTCGACTCGGCTAATACTCGCCCGTTTACTCGACTTTTTTACTCGACCAACTGTTTATACTAGTCGAGTTAGATATGCTTTTTCACACTCGCCACTCTACTCCACCGTTTACTTGACTAATATTAATTATTTATGCTTTACTATTGGTACATTAATGTTCGCTAATAATATAAATACCGTTTCTAGGTTTAAGAGTTTTAACTATTGCAGAATCAAATTTTTCGTTCCTCCAAAATATTAACTTTATGTAAGTGTCAATATCGATTGGATAATTCAACTGTTTTTCTTCTAATAAATTTGTTGTTCTTTAAGACTCTTAAGAATTCTAATTGTAACTTACAATATACCATAATACCTATGCACAGTGTTTAGTGAAATCATTCATATTTTTCGGATCGAAAATGTTGACTTTCTTTGCTGTAGCAATATGATTAATTGCAGTGTTACTTACGGTAGGGTGCATTGTGATCATCGCGTCCTATGGCCTTGATTGAGCGGCCAATTACGGTAACGTTCCCGCTGCTGCAGGTTGAGTAGAGACTCACGGAGCGCACCATTGCCGGCACCGCCCCGCACATCACCACCTGTAATCACAAGCAATTTCGTATTGGACCAAATTTTCATCGATGACAGCCGTATACTTTACTGGAACTGTCCTAAGGATTTACACGTTTTCGGGTGAAAAAAGAATGCAGAGGAAAAGGATTCCAACGGACGAAAGAAAGGAAATGGAAGTTTTACCTTCGTTTAAATACCACGACAAAATTTTTAGACTACATTTGTACATTAGCTAGCGGTATCGTAATTAATTTATAACGATCCAGACTATTGCGAATCGAGATTTAATAAGTTACCCCAGCAATACTACGCGATATTAAATAATCACGAAATTCTATTTAAAAACGTAAAAACAGAAAAATGCGATATTAAATAGTTTTTGCAGTTTGCAACGCTAAGAATTGCAACAGATGTTGGCGGTTATCATTTATAATTGAGGTTTGTAGTTTAAATAAAAAATCGTTCCTCATTCGAAATCTAAAACAAAACGATTGCATAGTTTTATAGAACGTAAAAAGTCGTTAAGTTTTCATTGTAAATTTTTTTTTATATCTACTATAGTTTTCAAGATAGACAGGAAAATAGGAAATCACACATTAACCCTTACAGGGGGATGCCATGTTTTTTCACCGTCACAAAAAAATTCAGAGGAATAGTTCAAGATACAATAAAACAGCCTGCCTAACCTCGAATTAATTTGTCGAACCGTTTTTATACAAAAAATTCACTAAGAATTACCCAATTTTCGGCCCAGCAAGGCGCAATCCCCCTTAAAGGGGTGTTTTGTCGCGTGACAAATATGGGCTTCGTATTCGCATACATGGGACAAATTTCTACAACGTTTACCACCTTGCAATAATCTGATGATTTTAGCGGTAGAAGCAATCGGAACAGCTTCCCTGTATAATGTCGAAAATTCAATTACTGTGTGCTGTTTGACGAACACCGAATGATAGCATTGTTCTAAGAAGAGATTACTAATTCTCAGCATTCTCAGAAGGATGAAGAGACAAATAGGAATTCGCGAGGCATGTTTCCAGTTCGACGACCGAACGCGAAATCGTTAAAGACGTCGCAACTCTTTCACGACCGCCGGCAAGAACATTTTTACGGCCGATTCACATATCGCGGCATCGAATCGTTCGTTGAGTTGTTCGCGCGGATCCTTCTTGCGGCCCGGCGCGCGGGAGTGAAAATCCACGGTGCCGGAGAAAGACAGAGGGACGTCGTTACAGCGGGGCCCACAAAAGATGTATGCCGACGGCGAGATTTGTTAACGAGAGAACACGAGCTGTCCATTAATGGTCGTAGGATCTGACACTTCTTTCATTTCAGAAGTGGCGCCGTAATAATGTTATCACGGCAGACGGTACACTTTATATTGCCAGATCAACTAGGTCCTCCCATGCTTTGGACGGTTGGGAATCATAAAATATTCTCGGTTGCTCTTTTTTTTTTGTGCACGGTACAAAAATAATTGTTGAGCTACGTAAGCAGCCCTTAAGGGTACTAACAAAGGATCCCGAACCAGAACATTAAAAAAATTCTGAAACTTCGCGAATATGTAGCGAATTTCCCCTTAATTACAACGCATTTTGTGTTTGCTGCCCAAATTCACTCTAACGGGGTGAAATTAACCCTCGAGAATTCGGCTATTTTCCGATTTTGTGTTATTACTCGCGAAATGTAACAGATAGAAAAAAAGTTTCGAGACAAAAGTTACTTCTTTTAATTAGATCTATCATTTGGTTAAAAAATATTTCGCAGTTCCCGAATTATAACGGAAAATCGGAAAATAACCGGATTTTTTCAGGGGTCAATTACACCCCTTTAGGGTGAATTTAGACAGCAAACAAAAATTGCGTTGTAATCAGGAGGAAATTCCCTACGTATTCACTTTTTACAAACTTCAAGTGTCGTTATTTTCTAAAAAAAAAAGTTATTTTTGTATTTTTTTCTAGTTTCCCCCTAGGCAGAAGTATATTCTTGAGAATAAAAAAAGTTTCAGTCGAATCGGATAATAACTTTTGGGGATACAGGTCCCACCGATTTGGATCAATTTGTTGACGCCTTGACTTTAACGACTCCCCAGTGCCGTCTGCAATGATTAATTATAAAACAAAAAATATATTTCTATAATCTAAGACATCCTTAATACAATGCAAAAAGTCCCATTAAATTATATATAGTAGTTTTCCTTTAATTAATTCCTAAAGATCACCTATTTTTTTGGGCTCTAGACCGGAACCTCCCCTTAAGTCGCAAAAATTTGTAGATAAAGACGTAACATTTTAGAATACATGTTTACCATTGAAAATTAACATTGAAAGTACCACCGTACCTAAACAGTAATGCCATTTTCAATGATGCGTCGAATATATTTTCCCTGAAAATTAAATCGTGGGCCATTCTGATCCCAGTGCGACAGCCGAGGGTAAATCAATTTTTCTTCTAGCCGTGCGATTCCCTGTCTGTACCAATCATTTGGGTTTCGTGGCAAAAAAGCAACAGGATGCCGCGAACCGTGCAAGCACTTACATGACGCGCGTCTACAATTTCCGTGGCATTAGACGCAAACGATCGGAACTTACTTTGTGACAGTTTCTCTTAGAAACCGCGCGTGGTTGAGACCGCGGGTAAAACCGCCCGCCGCAAACCCACCGCTTTCCTAACAATAAGTCTAAACGCCGACTATACGGCTACAGTTAACGTTTTCTTTTTCTGACAACGAGGTAGCTGCACGCGACGCAATTTTTCCCCAGCCGCAATGCAGCGTTGCATATGCAACGAGAGAGTCCCGGATCTCTAATTAATTCCACGTCATTATTGCGAGAGTGACGTTTCCTCGTTGTAAAAAAAATCTCGCGGGAAGGACGGGCGGGAATGCTTCTGATCGTCTATGAAACGATCGGATGAAATATTTTTGCAGTATTATGCGCTGGCCATTCATTAAATTCTCACCTCGCCGCTGTATCGTCAAGGTAATAGTTCCACGTTTACCCGCGATTCATCCGCGAACGACTCGAACGGGGAACAACTAAATTCATCGACGCCGCGTCTGCCAGCCGCTTAATTATTTATCGGACCGGTGGACCGTTTACTGGGAATACCGGGGCCGCTGGCAACCGGTATGCACGAACTTCATTTAAATACGATTCGAATCTGCTCGCGATAGCCCCATCCCCGCGATTGGCTCCTGATCGTTTAGAATGTATCGATTGTAGATCTTAATCGGTGCTAAATCGAAATACGCGACGCTTGCGCCTCGTTCGATATTACGCCGTGCTCGATGTATATCGTGTTTAAATGGCTGTAATTTCTTACACACCTGTCTATTATGTTATTATTTAATAGTGACGTGTCACAAGACTCCGGGCAGACGTGGCGAATGTAATTTAATGTAAGAGTCAGAGGACGAATATTTCAATAGATTCTTAATAATTGTAATTATTTATTGGTGATGTTCATTTGCATGATGAGTTTTAGTGTATATTGTAAAAACAATTGGTGTTATGAAATCTGAGGTACAATGAAGTATATTTGCAAAATTAATGGGGGACTACTCTCGATGCAAGAATTTCTAGGTGCAATCGCTTTCTGGATATCTGCATTATTTTCAAGCAAATGATTATCAACAATGCTGATGGAGAAAAAATGCTTGATTTATTATTTGAATAGTAATGTATATGAATAATAATCGACGACGTTCTAGCGGCATTAACACAGCGATACATTCCTTGACGTCATCAGACAAGAATATTCGCCTGCAATTGTGCTGAAAACTTCGATATTTTATACTTGATATCTAGAATTTTGATTGATCTTGAATTTTACAATATTCAGTACGAGAAAAAGGTAATCTTCTATTTTATCGTTTTAGGACTGAAATTAGAATCAATTATTTGATAATAAGAACATAATTGTTCATAACTGATAAAGGATTTTTAAAATGTTGAATCCATGAAAGTGTCATATATCTAGTGTGGATTACATTACAAGCTATTTACTCGAAAATATTAGGTCATTTATCACAAATATATGATGAAAAATATCCTGCATTAGTACAATTTCCAGGTAAAGTAAACCACATTAATGCGAACGTTCCATCCGATCTAAAATATTATGCCCATACGTCTACCATCTCCAACCAGACGATTTCTAACTCCAACCTACTATTCGATTTGGTGTTTTAACCTCAGCCTGAGCATTTTACAATAAATCGTAGATTTTATCATAATTTTACTGCATCAGAACATCAAACATCATGCTCCATCGTGCCTCCAAGAATTTTGTCCCTACCCCTAACAATCTTCAACAAAATAGCTTGTAACGCTTAAGTTAGACGGACCACCCTGTACATACAAAGACTAAACTGCATAGTGTACACCATAAAAACTAAAAATTACTCGAAACTACATGCACGTTCATTGTACCCACGCGGCAAAATCCTAAGAACATTCGAAGAGAAATTTACGGTGCAGTTGGGAGTTGTTAGTCCCTGGAAACCAACAATTAAGTAAGTCCAGCAGAGATGGTAGATAGCCTCGTTTCGCGGGGACCGATGGAGTGTCGAATTAGATAATGCATGTGTTACTGCGGCGCCGCGTGAAAAATGCATGCATGCCGGGTCGTATAATGCCCCGTCTCGCGCAAGGGCGGGGAATTAAACATACACGACAAGGAGTCAAAGAGCTCGAAGCCGACGACGGCCAACGTCGGCCATATAAATTGTCGGCCCCGTGAACGCGTAGGAGTGGAAGCACTGATCATTAATCTATGGCAGGTAAGGTGCGCACCAGCGTAATCGACAATTTACTAACAAGCCCTAGATTGACTCTCAGCACGCGATCCTGCCGATGCTCCACCTCCCCGTGCAACGGGGGTATCTTTGATCTGACCCAGTCACCGCTCGCGCGCAAAGATCTGGCACGTATATCCGCGCTTACGTATCCATCGAGCGAGTGAACTATGCAAGTTTACGGGTCCCGCACGAACACGGCCAAAGCCCTCGTTCAAATTTTACACGGCTCGTTAAAGCCGATGTAACTGGGTCAGCAGTATTTCCGTTCAACTATGGGCACAGCGCGAAAACACTCCCGGGCAGCTCGGATTCTTTTTTTGGACGCGATCCTGGGAAAGTAGGGTGATTGTATCTCTCCTGGATGCATAGATAACCGAGGGATACATTTGGAAATCATATTTCCATTATGGATGTCGGTATCTCGGAGCATCAACGAGCATAGGAAGGCTGGTTAGGGGGTTGTACTTGAGAATCATTTGAAACGCAACTCAGATTTATATAATGCTATCCTAATTTAAATAAAAAATATAATTTTATGTGAAAAAAAAAGATGTAAATGAGGGGAATTTTGTGGCAATTCGAAGAACCAATTGAATTATAAGATATGCGGGAGTGAAGCCAAATAAAAGCTTGTAAAAAAGGCTCGAGCCGGGCCTGCGTATTGGTCTTTCCACTAAATAGTAAATAGATATATATCTGTGGTGTGTTACTCACCATCAGGAGGCACAAAATCTTCGCTAAAACGGCAAGCTGTGGTAACCTGCAACAAATGAAAAGACGCGTGTTAAGCGCTCGTCCTTACGATTCGAAATACGGTGGAATGCCGTTTGTTCTGTGCACGTTTTATGCGCAGTGGCACATACCAAGAAACGTATCTCGATTAATATATGCCGCTGTATGCGCAGGATTTCAATTTGTGACATACAACCTAATCATTTGCAATCTGCAGCATGATTTATGGTATGCAAATAAATTTCGCACGATTACGGAGTGCGGTGCCACACGACGGAGGTTACTATTAGCAGCAGTACAAAATGAAAGCGCGGGATGCGGCGGATCGCTTCTGACAGATAAGGGAAGCATATACAAGATAATTAGTGGTGGAAACAAATTACGGTGGACAGATCGTAGCGTGTAGCTAGTTCACGATACTATCTTTGCTCCGATACCTTAATAATATTCCTTTAAACGATGCTGCCTCGAAACACTGCCGCATGCAACCTGCCGTTGGCTCGCAGGCACAGAAATGCATTCTACACTTCTTAGCGCAAATCAATATGCTCAGGTAATTACATCAGACAGAGTTAATGGACAAGTGATTATAGATATATTTAAATTTATGATCTTCGCAACGACTGCTGGACAAATTGTATAATATTGCATGGAGTATTCAATTTTATTATTATCATTTACTAATTATTATATATGTTTGCTGGAGTAAATTAATTCTGTTTTCATGAAATTTTGCAACAGGTGTATTCCTAGTTGTAACAGAATTTGTGGGGAACCCACTTGCGAACTCAATGCTTGGAGTGAAAGCATGTGATGCAAATATAATCACGCCATAATTTACCAAAACGGAAATTATACTAATTTCAAAGTGGAAGAAAGTAAAACCTCTTTCCAATAGAAATTCGTTGACTCTAACGCTACCAGTGGCGCACCCGGGCCTTTGGGGCTTTGTAAAAAGAAAAGAAAACTGGATTTTATTCTTGAAATAATTTTTTATGATCACCTAATGAATTTTATTGAATTTGCATTAAATAAATTTGTATCCGTTCAACTCAGCTCCCCCTAAGATTAATCCTGAGTCCGCCACTGAACACTACACGCAAGCTGCAACTATCACAATCGCCTTATCCCATTTGCATTAAATATTAATTGTGTATAAATCTCAGAAACAGTTTAGAAACACCTTTCCCAAAAGCATAGGTATTTTGTGCGGCATTCAGTTTCGTACCAGACAACAGTTACCACGACTGATAAAGTACTTTTCACTTTCTACAATCTATAAACTTTCTCGTGGATTGCCGCTAGGAGAGCGCCAGTGTTTACAGCGAGTCATTGATTCATATCCTGGATTAAAAGGTGGAACGAGGGTTGTTATTCGCCTCTATGAGTGTCGCCAGATTTACGACGGCAGGAAGAGGAAATCAGGAATCGTAATGTTATGCGCACTGCGCTTATATAGTTTAGTCTAGCAAGGGGAGTGCGCGAGGTTTGTGTCCCCGGTATGTGTAGCAATGTGTGAACTCAAAGGTCTCCGAGAAACCCGAGTTCGAAATTCCTGTGTGTAAGAACAAGAACGATTTGAATAACAAGTCGTTGGAATAATTAAAAATTCGTAGAACTGAGTACACGTGCATGGAAATAATGGAAATGCAACTGGCCATTAGGTGCAACTGAATTATGGTCTTGTGTTCATACATGAGATATGATTGCATGCATCGAGGGTCTGGATACGCCAAAATTTCGGACTCAGTTCGCATCCACGGCACAGAATCAAAATTAACTCCTTACACTCTAAAGGCCGTCCTTAAATTACGCAAGGGTGATTTTGGCAAATTCTCACCCCTCCCTCCTCCAGTATAAGAAGTCGTAAGATTAGATATTCCAACCCCCTGCTTACGTAATATTTTTTACACTTAATTTTTTCAGCTATTAAAATTCTTTTAAAGGTTTGTATAATTCAGTGAACTCGGTTTTTAATTTAAACTAAAACCACTTTTCCGGAACATTAATGATAGAATTTGTATTTATTGAAAATTAGGTTAAAAATATTACGTAAGACGCTGTCTGACTCCTCCACCCCCGTGGAAGAAAACGTAAGAAATTCGCTACCCCTCCCCTCCAGAAAACCTTACGTAATTTAAAGATCACCGCAAATATGCATCTCAAAGGAGAGGTTTTAAGTGTTCGCCTCCGATTGCTTTGGTTTTTAGATATCTTTTAGAGAACCGAAAAATAACAAACGCATGTTTTCTTATTTTTTATTTTTAGTTCGTAAGAAGAGGCACAAAAGTTCTTATTGTTAGTTTAAAAAATATTATAACAGTATGTAGGATCAAGTTTTATAATATTCGTTAAACTAACAAGTTGTACCTCTTCCCACGAACTTTGAGGGGTGGAGCAAATAAATAAGCAGGTATTTGTTATTTAAAAACCTCTCCTTGCCAGGCACGCCAAAGCATAAATCAGCACATTACATGCTGATATCACTAAACTTTAAAAAAAAAAATATACGAATCCGTAATTCGTAGGCTTAAAGGAACGATCAATTTTAAAATTACCATACCGTATCTCTTTCTACTGCAATGTTCCGTATTTTGTACCCGCGGCGTCGAGCAAGAGATCTATGGTCGATCGACGGGCGAATTAGTTGGAGTGCAAAGGGTTAACTACCGTAGCGAACGTGTTAAACGTGTCTCGGAGGCAGCGGGCGCGTGTTCGGTTAGCCTGTGCGGCATAACAGTAGAAATCAAGAGTGACAACGGCGGATAGTACTACCGCCGCGGCTTGTAAATAATAACCCAGTTGCGTACGAGCTGGGTGCTGCGTGCGGTGAGCCGCTGCAACGAGTTGCGTAATGCGAATGCATCTCGTATTACAGAACACAGGTGAGCACCGCGCGCCACCACCACCAACGACGCCGTGAACGTTTATTATACGTTCAGTTTAATTCGCCTGGGTTATTGGCTCGTCGCTGGGCCAGCGGGGTGGACCAAATCTTCCTCTCTTTCGCATCATCCCGCCTACCTCGTTCAAATGCACCGCGATCCGCCGCAAGGAATCCCGTTGGCACGCCGGTGCTCTTAAACCGCACACTTTATTTCGCCGGCGTCAACTGAATCTTTGTAGGAGACGATAGTAAACTCTACTATCCAACTACCTGGGGACTGTTATCCTTCGATACACTGCAATTCCATTTTCTAAGGGTGGACGTTGCTTTTCGACCACCCTGAACTTTTAACTGGCCTCTCGTGGCCGTGAACGGTGAAGTTCCTGCGAGAATTTGGGTATTATATTTTCGTCAGAGGCAGTTAACGAGTAGGCACGTTGACGAAATAAGTCGAGGACTAAATTTTGCAGGAGCAAACGGATTTTCGGGAGGCCAAAGTCGACGTAAACAATTTCATGTGAACAATAATTTATAACAGAACATTTTTGAAGGTTGTAATTTTACGGTAGGTGTACCTATGTATATTTTGCTCGTATGGCGAGAGACAAAAGTTTCGATGCAATCCCCTCCCAAATGTGAATCTTGTGGAACACTGATATAAGTATAGAACGTATTTTCCTAGACTGCCCTAATTTCTCAACATAGAAGAAATCGAGTCGATATTAACCCTTCGTGGTCACGCCTTCTTAGAATCACAAATTGGACACATGGGGTTCACTGCACCCAGCGTTATTTTTGAGTTACAATTTTCGTAATTTTTAATCTTTTAACTTTTCAGTGATAATCGTACATTCGTAATACTCATACAATCGTGCTCTAATAGTCTTCTTCTAGACATGTAAATTTTAATATGTTGAAATTTATATTTGAAGAAATAGTTGTGGACAAAAGCGATTTGTTTTTTGTTAAAACGCACCTAATATTTAAATTTTATTATTAAGATCTAAAAGTTTGCAGGCATATTGGCAAATACATATCCTGGGGCGAGATACACCCCGTGTGATCACGAAGGGTTAAAACAAATTTGAAGTTGCACTTTATTATTATTTCTATAGTATCATACTACTATATATATATATCGTTTATTACTCAACACTAATTTGACTAACATAGTTGGTTGGGAGCTACCTTAACGCCGAGCTTTCAGTTTGTGCAGTTAGCAAGCTATAACTTGAAACGTTATTATTCAATGTGAAAGTCTTAAACTGCGCATAAAAAAGAACCAGGGAGATTTTTCCACGAATCAAGGCGTAGAGAAGAGCAAGCAACTTATTCGTTACAGAAACATCGTACGCTTCAATTTCCTAGCAACTGGAATTAAAGGAACGTAACGATAGTGGACTTATTCTACATCGTGCCTTAACAGATTCGACAATTTAGTTTTAATGTATATTCTATATTTTTATGTATAACGTAGGTGCAAGTTCTGGGAGATAGGCAGGCCATTGGCTTTAATCCACAGGCGTTTATGAGTATTTTATTCATTACTGTATCGGTTTACATAATTGCAATGTTAGTCATAGCAACGATTCGTTGACAGTGCTTGTCAGCCGCCTCGTTAACGACCGCGTATCAAATTGTACAGAGGAATACGCTTGACCGAATGACCGTCCTTCGGTACGAATGGTATTCGTGGCGTCGAAAGGCATGGGATACATTAAAATTTGAATTTCTCGGCAATCGGACAACGGAGAAAATGTTAGACGTGACGGAGAGGGGTAAAGGAAAGGTAACGAGGAAAATTTCTAACGGCGTGGACTATGTGACACCAGCCGCAATAAACGACATCGTGCTATCCGTGAAAAATCCAGTATTTCCAGTATTTCTAGTATTGATGAGAAGAGTTCTCCTCGAGGCCGAACGCGAAGGTGGCTCTTCGGGGGCAGCTCCGCCATTCCGAGGATTTCCATCGAGTACTTACATCCCAAGATTCGAGTCGCGAGTCGCGGAGTGAATCAGAAGCATTCTCACTGTGCTATAATTTCGGTGGCTGTTACACGAAAATCCGCCCTTAATCTGTTAACCAGCGAAGTCAGTTTTATCATTCTATTTGTATCAGAAATGGGCAAGTCGAATTAAGTCGGTTTTTGTCATTTGTCGCTACACAACTAGGGAGCCCTTTGTTCGAAAAACCTGCCGGTTAACAGGTTAAACTTGGGAAAACCTGAATAACGATGTTTTCCTTTGACACGTGGTTACATTAACGAGCGATTCCGAAATTTAGAGAACCTTGGTTTAACATTTCCGTTCCCTTCATTCTATCAACTCTGAATTTAAATTAAAATATCGATATGAACATATACGAATGACGTATCAGTGTTAAACTCCTTATTTATCAATAACTTTTAAACAGTGCGCAAGAAGCAAGTAATTATTGCTCCGCCGTATTTTATTTTTTATATAGGTATATACAACTTCGTCAAATTTCTCACTAAAAATTTTCGATTTCCACATTTTTAAATTCACATTCGCATAGAATTAATATGCAAGACTTTGAAATAGCCATGCGCTGACATTAAACCGCCATATTAGTAAACAATCTTAAGCAATCTACAAAATCTTAATGACCTCGCAAACACTTATTATTTCATGGGAAAATAAATTACCGTCAGTGTAAAAACTAGCCGCTTAGAATAATTCCTCACAACTTCGATACTGGTACATGCTACTTCAACGTGTCAGTAATTCTGCCGTAACTCACCAAAACGCCGTAAACATATCTGCGTGTCATCACCACTTGGAAGTGTCATCTCAATCCATGTGTCATATGTTGGCGGAATCGTGACACTGATCCGGCTTAGGGATTCAAAATACTTCCTTCTATCCGTGTATTCAAGAGACCTCCTCACCGATCAACTGACGTTACAATTACAAAGGGAACGTCAGAATTTAGGGTGTCATAAATGTCACCCAGCAGAGTGCGCACGTTAGACCAACAGGACTTCGGGTAACGTTCAATTCAAACACTTCCGAACTCCGAATACTCGACTGAAATGCAAGGAGCATCGGCGACAACGACACATCATTGGGCAAATCCGGCAGGGACTGATTTTTGTCATACAGGCGCGGCGGTATCAAACCCGTTCGTGCAGCTGATTCGGGACAGTAGGTATTGTCCCGTCTGTATTCGGCGATACTTAAACGAATTCTTCTATGATTACGCACGTATCGGGATTCCTGAAGAAATTCGCCGAGATTAGCCTGGATTACGTCGTATCGCTGGCAACCGCCTTGTAATGCTGACGTAACGGATAAATCGAACGTGTCCAATGTCAAAGAATATATTCTGGTGGAACTGTTCGAACCTTCGAGCTGCCACTGGTGGACTAACCAACCGTCTCTTACGATTGTTCTAACGCGTCGGTTTAACGAACGCCGGGCTAACAAGCTGTGGAACCGTCGGTGGATCCTCGGAACATTGGACGATGTCAGGGCTGGCGGTGTATGTTCACTTCCGTTCAACTGCCGCGCGGCGAGTACGGCGCGCGAGACCTTCGGCTAGACGATCGCGAGCTAGGAGCCGGAAAGGGAGCGCGAGCCGGAGATGCAGTTTGTTGTCACCGGTGCGAGATCAACACGGTGAATGCTGCCGGGGACAGAAACCGGCGTAACATCCCCGGCCACGTGGGGACTCATCCAAAGGGGATTTTAGTGGGGATATTTGTCGCCTGCCGCGTGAAAAACTGCCAACACTTGAATAGGTCCCGACACGCCGAAGAAAAACGCGGCTACCGATCCGACGCCGATGCCTCTCAGCTGGACACCGCCTGTCGGCTAGATATGCCCCGCGTGGATGCCATGGGCCGGCGATTCCTTCATCCGATCTAATAAGTAGAGTCGTTTTGGTCACCATTCTCTGCGACACGAGGCTCCACCAGTTTGTGGTAGTACACACCAGTTCATGAATCATGCCCCACTGGCCGGCACTGAATTCATTCCTAAACACGAATCCCCTCGCGTACATTGAATCTTCGATGCACGACGCGTGTCTGTGTTTGATGGTGATTTAATTAAGGATTTCTTTGTAATTTAGTGCAAAGTTAGTAGGCGCATAAACGAGGGGAGTGAGCGAGAGAGAGGGAAAGATAGTCTCAAAAACTAGGCAAATAGGTGATAGAGATATCGTAGAAGTGAGATTGGAAATATAGGTTTAGGTTATATATATCAGCAAATAATATGAATTAGATTAGGGCAGATTAGTATAGAGTTGAAAGAGAACGAATGAGAGAGATTTGGAGTGCCCAGAGAGGAGTATGAGAAAGGAGAGGAAAGTATGAGTATTGTAGGGGAATATGTAGAGTTTAATGTGAGTTACTGCGGGGGTGGATGAGACTGCGTGGGAGTGAATAAAGGTGCAATGGAGAGAATGATACAAAACTTAAATTTCTAAACCAAGTCCATTTTATGGTTGTAGAGTTTAAATTAATAAATACACGTGTATATATAGAATTATGAATCTCATCGAGATAATTGAAGGAATTGAAAAAAGGGTACTGTTTGTAATTAATCGCACCTATACCTTCTCGTGAGAAGCAACACTTTTTGCATGATCAAAAAATACGTTTGTGCGCAACACTATTTTTGTATTTATTGCTATGTGAATATCAATAACTTGCAAAGGAAAGTTAAGACCAACATCTTCATCACTGAGCAATTCAAAAGTCACAGTTGCACGATATGACGTTTCTGGGACAATGAAGTCACTGTCAATATTAAGATTTTACATTTTTACCTTGAAAGCGCGTCATTTATCAGAAATAAATGTATCTGAATAATGACAAAATATTTTGATCGATGAAAAGGTTCCTTCGCTCACTGTTAGATGATATTTGGTGTACGGAGATATCTTTTTTGCTACAGCTACCAGAAATAGGCAAATGGTCCTAGATAGTCGAGGAAAATACTTTGGTTAAAAAAAACACGTAATGTATTTTTAATTTTAATAAATACCGCTTCAATAATGCGAACGGACGTCTGCACCAACCTAATACTAACGAATAATGGAAAATTAAACGTTTTCCGATGCGGCAAACTGGTCAGCCCATCAGTCACCACCCAAGATCAGGGAAGAACGACATCTCTATTGGCGAAACCACGAAATTTACTACCTTTCTAGAAGCCCAGAGCACGAGCCTCATACAAATGGCCCCAGAAGGCATTCGACCCACGAAAAAGTCACCTGGCGTTCCATCGACAATGGCAGGCCCCGAAATGTGCCCTAAGTAACCGTAGCAAATCGCGACAAATCACGTGTGTCAATGCGCCTCAGACGACAGTGGCGAATAGCTGTGTCCAATTGCGAAGGGTCGATCCAGCGCATCGACAGCAGCACGCTCGGGATTAACGAGCAACGTGTGCGATCGAGCTCCTATAAATTCGACCACCAAAGGCCCGTGACAAATCATGCCGCACACTCAATTTGCGACAAGATAGACGTTCGTGGCAATTTGTCGGCGTGCGCGGAAAGCGTAACAGATAAATTAATCGAGAACGCTGCAGCGTTTGTTGCATTCATCCATACACGCGTTCAGCTGCGCGTGAAATTAGCTGGAGGAAAACTGGCATTATTGCTCGCAGCGTAATAGTTTTGACAAATTGTTCTTGTGGGTATTGAAAAATCATGAAAACTGTATTCTGCCTTTGACCCTTTCCGCTCCAACTTGAGGCGGCTTCATCCATATCAGTTTCATGATGGTTAAATTCAGTGTCATCAGTGAAAAAAAACGAACTGATGACGTCAGGTGTCAGTGGTAAAAAATCCGGTTCCCTGTTTTGGAATGTGGCAGTTCACACTTGTCCGTGCCAATTACTGACATAGGATAAAGAGCACTGACACTGACGGCACTGAACCGTCACGGAACTGACATGTTTGAATCCGCCTTTATCTAGGTACTAGGTTATCGTTAACAGAGTATACTCAACTCTCTATTTATGTAATCCTACAAATTACAAATTTTACCATTCTTGTAAGCTTGAGTGAAAGATCACTGTACCTGGGAGGTATGCTGAGAGTACAAACGGTCAATACAATAGAATAAAAAATCTGTATGAAAAGTGAATTTAATTAGTGATAAAATCATTGCATTAATGTTACTATATTTGTATTACATTGTTAAGGGAACCATTACCAAGTATGATTTTTAATCGCATCACTTATCTGAAAGTGGTATTGGAACGGAATTTTATAGTCCAAGAGGCTCGTCGGAAGTCATACTTTCCGAAGCGTGAAGGTAGTTCTACGTCAACAGAGAAGCACGTTATCGCGTCAACTTGTCGTGGTAGTCGTAAAACCCTAATCTCTTAGCTTAAAGGGGCCTTAAAGTCTCCGAGCTCAAATTTACCCCTTTCTTTGTATCATAAAACAGTCCATCTCACGATTGGTCGCACGTTCCATCGATCAACACTCGAATACCAGACAACCGAGGAGAAACAATTTTTCGTATTTCAAAGTGTCCTAGTGGTAGATTCACTAATTACAAAACGCGAAACGGTGAAAATCGCTCTCCAATTAAGGGGTTAGACCACCTTGGCCAGGTCAAGAAATACCACATCTTTAGGAATTTATTTAAAAAATTTGTTTATCTTTATTGATTTTCTTTATATTAAGCATTTGAAACCTTGAATGAGGCTAATTTCAGCTATACCTGAATAATTACATTTTGTTCGGTTTGTACATTAAATTCTTAAGTTACAATTTTTCACAAAATATGATTTATACTTTGAGTTTGCTCTTCACAATCGCATTTCGGATCTTTAACAATTCCCTTAGAAGCAAGTGATGGTTTCAAATTACAATGGTCCGCTCTACAACGATTAATGAGCATACCATGTCTTTAATTTTGTACAGAAAATTTTTAATCAAAACTGCTGCTTTTGTCACTTGGAAGTAAATTCCCAAAGATGCGATATTTCTTGACCTGGCCAAGGTGGTCTAACCCTTTCGTGCCTAATAAAGCTCGTAAGTAATCGTCACTCCATCTCAAACAGATATTGCCCACATTCATAGGCGTAGCAATTAGATCACCACTGTTACAAACTCTGACCGAACGGACAGCAGACACTTGTCTGTGAAAATGTGACCTACATACATGATGCATCGACGAAGAAGTCATCTCTGTTTCCTGCATAAAAAGCCTGCGCGTGCAACTGGTTTACTTTATCCTGGGATCGCATTTAGTCACTCTGTCTACTTTGCCTAAATGCTTCCCCGTTTTCCGAAATGACAGCGCTTAGAAAACTCTTCCGCGAACGCGTCCACCGACTCATCTGCTTTGCGCTCCAGCGTTCCGTGAAGCTGTCAGGAGCATCGCCGGGTTCGTCACTACATTTCATTTCGCGGATTCGTCGTTGATGCGTGACGCCAGGTTACGTCGAACCGTGTCGCCGAGCTTTTTTCCCCGCGGCGTGCAAATTATCTCGTTGATTGAGCCGACTATTTTTTCCCCAGTGCACGACCAGCGCACTCGTGGCTGGAGGCTGGTGGCAGCGGTGAAGTGGCAGATAGTAGTCGCCTGCGTCGCCCGCTTACGAGGAACGGCTAAAGAGACGAGCAACGACTGAGCGCGTCCTGGAACGTTACGTAGAGGACCGTCGCCGTGCGTCAAGTGTTCCGCGGTGGAGGAGATAACCCGCGGCGGGTGGAAAGGAGGGCGACAGATGAGGAAGAAGCAGGAGGAGCAGAAGAAGAAGAAGAATACGACCAAGAAGAGGAGCCACGCGAGAGGAGTGCGCGACGCGGTTTTTGCTCCGTTGCCGCGACGTTCCGCCGGCGTCACATTCATCCTGACACGCTCCTCGTCATTCCCTCCATCTATCTTTCGAAATAAAAACAAAAAAAAAACAAAACATAACTACTGAATACTTATGATAACACAAGGAAGCGGGCGAGGTTCGCGTCTCCCGGTATAAAATTGATCGGCTGTTGTTAGGTTCCAAATATTCGAATTTGTTAGAAGCGCAGCTCGAATTTTATCTGCTTTTTAAAATATACACTGGGGTAAATCCGGGAGATGTAGTCGGGCCGGAGAGTCGGTCGAGTCGCTATATTTCAGAGTCTACAGTCAAAATGCGGTAAAGTGCAGACCAATTACTTCTCTAGAAGCCAAACAGTTGAAGGAATAGCGTCATTTCGATTCCTTCTGTGTTTTTCTGGATTTATAGGCTATACGAGGTAAATTGAGGTTACATTTATTGTAACCTTAATTTTAGTTTATTTTCGTTTAATGTTTGGGATAATAAGATAGTAGAGATATTGAGGGATAATGCAGCCAAAGTATTTGGCCATATTAACTCTTCCTCTCAAAGCTAACGGGAAGACCATCTCTCGCTGCAGAAAGGTGAGATGGTCGAGTTATAATTTTTTTTATTATTTTTGTTTATTTTATTATTATATTTTTTTATTTAGTTTATTTATTCATTTTTATATTCATTTGCCTTGCTAATTTCCAGTAGGTAGTTCACTTTTTTTTTATATGTTCTTTACTTGTTTAGCGTGAACAAATTAAATATCAATGAATCTGTTGTATTCACTCATAAATAATGTTACTTTATTCTTTGCTGATTTTCCATGAATAATTATGTGAGTGGTCTCTGCCATCGACGAAAACCATTTCTCCCGGCACCTCGGGAGAGATGGTCAGATGTCATGACTTCAGTTTTCAACCCGATTTACAGTAGGTATTTACTAGGTATCGCAGATATTTCTCCTCAATTTGCACTCACGAGTATTGGAATTGCAATAATTCATTTGATTCTACGGATTGCGAACTCTTTGATCAGTACAGTGTCTAATGAAAGCAGCATGCACACTGGAAGGCAGACTTGTAGTGCAAAGTGTTAGCGATATTTGAAGTTCCATCCTAACAAAATGATACACGCAGACTTTGGCTGTACAAATGTTTAACACATGCGTCGGACGTCAAGCGGTGGAATCTTACTCCCCGAACAATCGGCCGTTCGAAAAGCAAGCTTTCATTGCTGACGAGGTTCTCACGTCGCTTCCTTTAATCTCCGCCGTATAGATTTTCATGCTCGGTGTCACCAGAAATAGCCCACGATGAATCACTGGAGGCACGGATCTTTTACCCCGTCGATCGAGTATCATCGAGCTGTTCCCCGCATTCCTGGCGTTTTACTTAGGTCTACTTAAAAGGGTTGGATCGCCCGAAGGCTCTAGAGCGGATATCGGGTTCGAGCGAGAGTCCTCGGCTCAGCCGGCTCGAAGCAGACTACTAAACAAGGCGCATCCTGCGGGACCATTCATTACACGACTCGTCTCGTTCGTTAAGCGAGCGTCAGCTAAGAAGGCCACAGTTAATTGAGTTTTAGGAATTCATTTCGTCGCCGATAACCCGCCGGTGGCCTATCCCCCTCCCCCGAAAAACCATCGCGTGGAACCCGCTCTTCGTCCATCGAAGCCCGACCGCCGTTACCGTCTTGTGTTATAGCTTTTCATGAAAATATATGTACAATATATGAATCGTTGATTAGATCGCGTTGACGGAGATGGTATACCGGCGCGTTGTAACAGGGTGTGTCAATTTTTTCAATGTTTTAACTTTAAAAACGACTTTTCAAAAATTTTAAAATTACTCACAAAATTGACACAGTCTAGCGTTGTAATGATTACAGCACTAGAACAGTGTAAAGCTATTAGAATAACATATGCAGCGTAGGTAATTTCTTTAGGTAATTCCATAAAACAATTTGTGTTTTATAATTATTTGCAATAAGTACACGGTTTACGAATGCGAAGGGAAGTTACACTAGAGATTTAAATCTAATATTTTATTTTTGAATGAGATTTAGTTTACTTTTTTTTTAATTAGAAATATTCTTTGCAATTTTTTTTCTCCAGATACCAGTGTTGTTTATATGTCGGAGATACAATACCGTCTAAAAGGCGAGAATAGAATTTCTGCGAGTGTTATAATCATTTTTCGTGTTATTCACCCACGGGTTGCGAAGTACAGTCAGTATTATGTCATTCAATGTAGCTAGAAAATGTGGAGCAATTTCAGGAACGACAAGTCAGTGGAATTCATTAGCGAGGCAGTGAGAACATGATTCATCTACGATCGCAACAAAGGCGTACGAAATGTGAGACTACTATCAACGGTTCCACCCATGCTGAACTGTTTCAATTAGTCGCTACTCTTTACCGACAAAATTCCGTCACACGTGTGTATAAGGATACTTTCGTGCGACGTTAATTAAAGTCCGCACTTGCAATTAATAATTGTAAATATAAATATAATTACTGGTGCTTATTTTCAAATAATAACTCACGAAAAATACAATACTGTTACATTGGTAATTTCATGCAAAATGGAATTCGAAAATAGCAAGATTTCTAGACGATAAACTTGAAATCGCCCGTTTTTAGAGGATGGCAATTAATGCGTAAGGACTTCTGCAGTGAATTAAGTACTTCTCATGTGACTTTTTTCGATATATCTTTTATTTTATTTAACTCTGAATGTTTCTAAACGCCACAAATATTCGACTTGCAAAATTCATAAGGAATTAGAACATGGAACAATTCAATATTAATTAAATCCTTCATTTCAATATTAATGCAAAAAAGTCATTTATCATTTAAAAATAGAAAAAAAGTAGTAGATACCAGTTTTAACAAGTGTTGTTGTATTTTAGAAAATATATTTATGCACACATAATCACCACTCCTGTAGGTGTTTCCCCCTCCATTCACTGCGGCCCCATCGCTTCTAACTCTGGTGCAGACTATACGAAAAGAAATTTTTCACAAACCCCACTGTTTCTTCCGAAAATCACGTAGGGTATTTCAAAAGTAATTATTAAATACCACTTTTTCTTATCTCGAGGGTGTTAGGCACGTTCCTAACGTTTTAATTTTATAACAGCAACGAAAAAGGTAATTCATTACTTTAATGCCTGAAGCAAGCATTAATATATTTTATTCCTCGATATTTTATTCCTCAACCCTCCTCACTTTTTGGTCCTCAATTTTTGTCTCGAGAAATTTCTCACTAAAAGCTTAAAAGTCGGTGGACGAACAATTCTGTCAGTTATATTCGGCTTAAAAGCTTCTCCTCGCACCTTTTTATTTACAAAAGTTTCTTCGTGTGTATTACATGATTACAAATTGCCGGAGGCAAATGCTGCCTCCATTCCCGTCTTCATTGTACTTCGCTAGTTATTACACCACGGAACGTTACGGATTTCATTGTCGGAGGAAAACAGTAATGGCGCGGCAATCATCGCAACATTGTCCACGGAACAAAATGGCAGCGGTTTGCGTTGCTCGTGGTAAAAAAGAAAGTTTTACTTTGAAAGGTATCACCGTTCGTTCCGGCTCATCCGCACGAGCATTTGTTGTTCGACCTGTAATCTCTAATGGATTCTATAGGCATTTAAATAACCATCTCGCCCACCCACCTTCACTTAAAACTCTCTCCGTCTTTTCTCCGAACCCTCGCACTATCTGGACGGCGTACGCTCTCTGACGACAAGAAGACAACTGCTCTTCTCCCGGCATTCCCATTTTTTTTACCGTTACGATCGGCCGTGCAGTGTGTGGTTACCATTATTTGCCTTCGTCCTACGTGTCTTCAGGAACCGTTCGCGCAATTGGCGCAAGAAAATCGTCGCTTCTCGAAAGGAATTTCTCTGCACGTTACGGAGAGGGGACAGCTCCCCATTTAGCGCGATCTCGTGACCGATCGTCAGTAGTGATGACGAATATGAAAAAAAAATAATTAAAACCGACTTCAAAAAAATAAAAATGCACTGAAAAGTGAAAAATATGTTTTTTCCTTATTTAATCTATGACTCAATTTTTTATGTCGGGGCCTCATCATTTGCGCTGTGTAAATCTGACGCTGACTTAAAAAAATGGAGAGTCGTAGATTAAATAAAGAAAAAACTTATTTTTCACTTTTCGCTGCATATTTATTTTTTTCGAAGTTAGTTTTAATTTTTTTTACATTTTTTATTTTCTTACTTTTTTTTAGTTATTTAAGTTGTATAACTACATTTATTTTAAAAAATATGGGCAGGTCTACAAAAGGAGCTGCTCATAAAAAGAGAACCGTTCCAATAATAATGAAACAGATTCCTTATTTTTGGTGTAACATCAAAACTGCTGAACCGATTTTGATAATTCTTTTTCCATGACCTAAGTCGATTGAAGATAGAGTAAATGCAACAAGTTTTACGGAAATCGGTCCAGTAGTTACGGAGAAAATGGCGGACAAACATAATACATACTAACATACATACATACGAACACATCGAACTGAGAATTTCTTCTTTTTTTTTAAGTCGCCTTACAATTTAATTCCGTGGTTGCTGATCACAACATACTAAAAATAATAAATTAATAGGTAAAAAACGTATAAAAATTGTATAAGAAAAAAAACGTGTGAATATCTTCAAAAATCTCGGAGACGTCATTTTAAGGGTAGCCTCCGGTCAAACCCCTTAAAAAACAGGTGATCTTTATAAACTTTTTACAAGAAGAGGTTATAACATCCCCTGAAAAATATTTTTGGCATTTTACTCACTCGTTGGTAGGAATAGTGATATATATAAAATCGATTTTCTGGACAATTTTAACCGGGGGATCCCCTTAAGGCAAGAGGTCAGGCTTTAAGAAACTGTAACGAAAAGTTCGACTTTTTCCAATCGTTCAAATGAAGTGCCCTCTTCGATAGACAACGGTAAGAAAACCGACAGCCCTTGTTTCGTGTAACCGATGCAAGACCGATCGAGTGCTATGAAACGCGCATTGATAAAGTGGAAGAAGTTGGGAAAGTCACGATTCTTTCTTGTATGTAGCGTTGACGATGAGTCAGCAGAGTTAGTCATACGAAACTGGGAGCCGACGAATCCGCACAAGAGCTGGTGCACTTTTAGGGAACTCTCCTGGCAACCCGAGCCAGCGGACCGAACCTTCGTAGACCGAATCGATCACACCGATTACGTATACTTAGCGAATCCTTCCAACAAGGAAATTGAATCGCATGATTGATGGAAGCGCCAACGCCCTGTGATTTGCCCCTCTAGAGCGTGTTTTCAAGCAAGTTTACGATGTTGATGTTTGTTCTGATGGATTCTGATCCGTTCCTTTTATCGCAGCTATAGATACGTTGGCTATTATCATTCTAATTTTTCCATTGTTTAAGCTTCTTTAGCTGTATTCAGCACTCTTACGGAGATACCTGTCTCGTTTCTTTTTTAAATCATACACACGCCTGACTACGAACAATAATTATTATGCAAAGCATTTAAGGACGGAAAACTTTGTAAACAACATCCCCCTTTCATTTCAATAACTAATTTATATTTCATTTTAACTTTCATCAATACTGTCTGCACTTTTCAGCTTTGATACTAGAAAATTTGTTAATTAGATCGTCGATATTAATTTCATGTAATACTTCATTTTCTATTGTTATCAATATACCCTATCCCTGCTTATACAGCTTCCTTAAATGCCTGATGAAAAGTTTACTATGGAAAGTTTAATTCGTGAAAAATCAGGTTTGATCCCTTGTACCATTTTCGACAAATTTTGTGTCTGTTGTGGGCGTGCCTAATAATCTTCTGCTTCAAATTGAAATCTGTTTCTCGAGTCCAAAGCTGTGAATATATTTCATAACTGCTTTGAAACGAATCGCATTTCAATTGCATTGAGAATTTTTTTTATATCCTGAAAATTTCTATAAACTGTCTTTCAGTTTATTATAATATTTCATCCCTCTTGTAGTAAGGTTATTGCCCGTTTAATAAGTAAACGCATAAAGTTTCTTTAAAAGCACTAATTCTTAAACAACGTTTCATTAAACGAAGAGAAGTTGGAGAAAGACACTGACATGACAGTATGACCCTCGCGTATCGCGACAACAAATTAGTCTGTAGCCATAAAACGTGACATAAATCTTATTCGCCGGCGAATATTATTTTCGGCTCGCTTGCACGTTGAGGCAAGTATCCATGTGTGGTAACGAGCGTTTAAGAACTGCCGATAACAGAAGCGTGGGAGTATGCGGAGATAAACCCGCAAAGTGGACGGTGGAATTTGTGTAATCGTTCTTTGGAATTTCGTGGAATCAGTCGCGTGGAGCAGACCCGAAAAAGGAATATTACGTCAATGACTTAACGTGCATCGCCGATATGCCTGATGGTGACGTTGCTCAACGTGGCCAATACAGATAATCCACTGTTTACTTACCCCAGAAAAGGGTTACGATATGAAGCCGTTATCGGGCGCTCATCAATGTTATTCTCGACAATTCCCGATCGTGAATGATTATTGTCGTTAAGAATTTCGCTGGCCATCAACCATGACCGTGTTCCAAAGCGCGAGTAGCCATGCATCTGTAACACGTTCTCGTGGCAATCCTGACAGTGTCGAACAAAGTATTTCGTCGCGATTTGAATATTTATGCAAATAAAAAAGAGAAGTCGTTGTCTTCTTTATTGTGTTTGCAGAATATTGCAAAGACTTAATATCGATGTATAAGAATTTTTATATCGCAATTTGTTTATGCAATACAACACTATTTTCAGGGAAGAAAAATGTGATATATCGTACTATTTGCCTAAAAACTTTTATATCTTAATCCTAATTCAAAAGTTCTCAGGTACAAATATACCTGTCGCTAACAATTCTACGTATTTCATGCTTCGTCTTTCCATAATCAGATAATAGCGTTTGCTATCTCTATTGGGAAAGTATACGTAGTAAAAATAATTGAATAGTTGTACAATTTCCTAATTTCCTAGCTAGCGTTCCGAGCAACCGAGAAGACTGAATTTTTATCATTTTCTTCGTGCCGCCCTTATTTAACTTCATTCAATTTAAAATATATTGTCATTATTTTTTAACAGTCTAATATAATTTTTTGTAACAGGCGTACCGGTAAGTGATTAACATAGCACTTAATTAACATATTTCAGATAGGATTATTTTAGTATTTTAGCAGGGTTTTCTAAATTTACTTAAGAAGTAAAAGACGGATGGAACTTGAAACATTTCAACGTATCTTGAAAAATAAAAATTGTAGATAGGACATTTTGACTAAGGAGCGCAAGCTTGGTTTGAAGTGTATTTATTCTTCCATTCAAATCAATTTTCTCGAATGCCGATTAATCGTAAGATCGAGGAAATACACGGGAGGAATTACACGTAGTGAGAAGATTTATAGTACGTCAGGACTATTTGTACGAGCAGAGGCACAAATGGATGGCAACGCGAGGAATCGATTTAAGAGCACCGTGAAATTAAACACAGGAGCCGCTCGCCTTTAAACGACGGCCCGGCAGTAAAAAGGCACGACGATAATCGTGAGAAAAATTTCGCAGGACATTCATCGTCCTTTTCCATTCTACTCTGCTTCAAGCGTTCCTCGACCTAATTAAAATGTTATACAAGCAACAACGTCGTACACGGTAACGGGTACACGTAACACGCGTGTGTACCACTGAAGGCGAATGCCGACGAAAGAACCTGCCCGATAACGAACGCTGCTGTTCGCTACAGTTACCATTTCAAATCAATCGTTATGCCATACGGTGGCTATTTCTATCTATGGTCACACAAGTGTTAACTACAATCGGCACGTACGTGCAATTTGATTAAATTAAACAGGGTGAAATAATGTCAGCAGTAATTTGTCAAAATCTGTATAAAAAAAAGTGAAATTGTGTCTGTTTCAATTTGTATGTATTAATGTATCGAGGAGTTGAAATGGTAAACGCTGTAAGTGCCACAGAATTTAGAAATTATATTTTTAGTGGAAAGGGATGTAAATTCCATGTTGAATGCGGTTTTAAACTCTGTAAATGCTAGAATAATATATTTTAGGTCCTAAGGGTGTCGCGAGGTAAAGCTGACAAGGGGATCTTCAGGTTTGGCAATTTCAGAAAATTTTGATACTTAAGGGGCGTGAAGGTGTGATTTTTGCCCGAAAAAATCAGGATTTCAACTTTAAATAGCCAATTGAGATTTCCGCTTTGGGTGTCAATCATTGTACAGTTTACCCTATTTAGATGAAATTCAAAGTCAATTAATGTCCGAGTGAAGACCTTCGCGTACACTAAGTGTCAAAATTTTCTGAAGATACCAAACCTGAAGCTCCCCTTGTGAAATCATAAGTACCAACGTCAATGCAGTTGAAATGAAAATACTGAAAATGTCCCCTTCTGGCACTTACATAATTTATTATTTCAAGTCCTCTATTGTAGTCGATAAGAAAATGAAAGATTCAAAAGTATGCTTTTGAAATGAATGTTTCTTCTTAAAAGACTGTTAAGATTGTTCATGGAGGCGGAGCCTTTCCCCTACTTTGATTGCTGCTCAAATGCGTAGAAAGGGTAAAGCCGTGAAAGAGAAACATTCGATTATGGATAAGAGTGTTGGTTATTGCCTAAAATTTTAACAATTTTTTTAGGGGATGATTCGTCTACGATATATGATTGCTGTTAAACTGCGTGTCTTCTTCTCGTATAGGACACGTAGGAATAAAAAAATTGCACAAACAACACGAATTTACGACAGATTTGTTTAACGACTCTATTTATAGGTACAGGTAGATAAATTCTTCTATAACAGTCGCGATTATTACATTTTTTATATCCTACACAGAATTAACGTCGTTAATTGGCAATAGACACGGCTTATCAGCAGTACGAAACGTTCATAATAGATTATCACTTACATTTATAAGACTTCGATTATGTTTGATAAGGGGAAAGTAATCTATTGCATTATGCAATCCATTGTATTCTGAATAAAGAGAAGATGCCATGACAGAGATAGAACTAATAAGGAAAATACCGTTGGCAACGGACCAGTTACCTCGTATTTCATTTAAAAATGTTAAACAGGGGTGGTCAGTTTAAAATAACAAAATATAAAATCTGAATTGGGAAGCAAAATTTTTTTTTATTTAATTTAAAAATCTTATTCCTGCAAGCGTTTGCCACCGTCTTTAACCTCCGCCTAGTTCCCCTACGTCGAACGATCTACGCGAGTCGTTTTAGATGTAATTAGCAAGCGATTTGCACTGAGTAATGATAACAGGAAAAAAGGGGGAGGGAAAAAGAGAAGGAACAGAACCCTGCTCGTAGAGTAGAACCAGTTCAGAGGCGGATGCATGTGTGCACGTCTATCGAGTAAAACGATCGGTCCTCTCTCGAAGCAGGAGGGACTTCGTCATGGCCGAGTGATATCCAATCGGGAATACAGACAGCGAGAAGGCGATATCCAATTGGCGGTATGCGCTGCTGCTAATTAACTCGATAGTTCTGATAGTTCAAAGATGATGTAACAGTGTCTAGGTGGTCCGAGGCGGTGTCGTTTTGTTACTGTAACTAGCGATAATAATTCAGACGGGTAGCATTGCCTGGCAATAGCGAAATTTGCTCAATATCTACAGCTATTATGAAACTACAATTTATCTGTAGTAGCATATAAAACCATTTATACCACTTTATCATAAACTGATACTAAAATAATAGTTGTATAAATCACAACGTTGCGTTTTGAGATTTTCAAAATGAAACGAAGTTGTTTGAATTGTTAAATATTTTGTTGTCAAGATCTGTGTAAAGTTATTTTTAAAGAATCTTGACGCCACAAATTTATGTTATTGAAATTTCAGAGAAATAAGAATTCATTCATGATAATATTTTAATATAATAATAATAAATAATTGATAATTAATCTTATTGGTTAAATGGATAGAATTATATTTATACTTTAATGTAAAAGGCATACAAAATTTTGGATTTTAAAGAATTAATGTTTAAAATAGACACATTAACATAATTTTCTGTATATAATAATGAGAGTATTATTTTTCCCAGAAACTAGTAGCCATCTATATGCTACACTGTAGATGTTACAATAAATTCGTAACACTTTATATAATCTATGACTAGGCGGCGATGTTGGTGGTCCAACTTACTTCTTAATTAGCCGCACTAGCCTCAGGACGCGTGGACCGACTAAATGAGAACTAAATCCTTCTGCTTCTTTTTCATCGATTCGCAAACACGCCCTTATTGCTCAAGGGAATCGCAACAAAGGTTTCCTCCTTTGAATAACAAGACACCACGATAATCGCTGAATAATTAATTTACAGCATGACACTTCTCCACGTGTCCATCTTCCATCAGCATTTTTTCAAATTTTGTCAGCGATTCCCATTACTTTGGATAATCCCACTGTTTCAATTTATTCTTATCTTATTAAAAAAAATGTGCTAAAACACGGAGACTCCGTGTCATCGTATCAATGTTCCATTAGCGTGTCAAAAATATGCCCGATGACTACGTTTCTTGAAAGCATTCGTCGAGGCTCAAGTACTTACTAATTGAGGCACAGCGTCATCATCAGAAGTGGGAATTCCACTTAAATAAAGAAACGTTGAAAATTAAACTTTGTCCCCGTCTTAAATACTTCTGAATGAATCTTTTTGGAAAACTTAAATAATTCCTTAGATTAACCGAAAATTTGTTGTCCTAGATAAATTGCTACGTTTAAGGAAAACCGTACTGTGTATAAGCGAATGTACCATTTGCAAGTTGCATACGAAATTAACCTGGCTATGATGCACGCTTCGGAAACGAACACAAGTAGATAACGGCCTCACTAGTCAGACACGCTAGTCAGACCTATACAGTTCCTCCGTTCGAAGGGGCCGTGTATGGCTGCACATAGTGTCAGTTTATCAGGCTTTGCACTAAGCAATGTATTTTCCTCAATGAGAAATACGAATAAACAACTAGCAACGCAATAATTAATGTAGTATAAAATATCACTTATTTTCTACATTTCGATTTAGGATTTAATGCTGCTACGAACTAACCATTACAAATCATCTGAAAACTAGCTTATTTTTAATTTACGAAAAAGCTGATACCTTATCCTTTTTCATCATTAATTATTCATAATTAAATACTATTTCTTTCTAACATTTGCCAGTCTGTGCAATATTTTTTAACAGAGACGGTAGATCGCAGAATGATCTGAGTTAAGTTTCGAAGCCACTCTCTTAACTAACACATTGTTACCAAAAAAATCTTATAAAGATATTATTAATACCCAAAATTAAAGTTTTAATTTAAACTACTTTTTGTTCAATGACAACTTCTCTCTACATAAAACTATTATGTATACTTCTACCCCTTTTAATAACAATTATTATTATCTCGTCAACTTTAATAAATTTTATTCATCCATTGATACTAATTTTACTACTACTTCTATACTCAATTACAAACTGAATACTTCAACTACCATTTTCACAAAGCTATATATAAATACTGAAAAAAAAGTAGTGACCAAATTCTCCACGCGCCTCCACAAATTAAAGTACGTGGTACGAAAATATAACAGAGGCATGCATTTAAAAAAAAATGCCACTCAGTAGTAGGTCATAACTGATAAGACCGGAGAGGCGTCGTTATAATCTCCGGCCCTGCGAGAGCTGAATATTATCATCGCGACATCCGAAGTTTTGCTGATCCGTCCCCGAATTGAACGTAACCAAAGATACCGCCCGTCAACGCCTCTTTATGGTGAGAGTTCGTTACGTAAAACTCGGAGAAAACAGGGATATTTTGGCTCGGCTGGTTCGCCACGCGCGTGTTTTTTTTTTCACGCGAATCCCCAAAGAGCTCGCAGTTAGGCGGACTTTTATTCGTGTTTCCCAGCGTGACTGTGTATCGTGTGTTCATGCCGCGCCAAGGTGGTGTTCGACGTAGATAGTTACACAAATACCAGGAGCCGTTCGGTCGAGATACTTTTGTTTTTACGACTTTACGAGCCGTATCACCGATTGCTCCGTTTGTTCAGGTTCAACGATCCGCACGCGGGTTCCAAAGGCGGTTCATCGCCATCCCTAAACTCCGCGAGCACCATCTCCCTTCAGCGTTCGACAGAATCCTACCACCGCCCCCTCTATCCCGCCCTATGATTCTCATTTCTTCTCGTTGAAAGCACCCGTGGCGCACGAGGAAACTTAAGCCATTAGGGTCCGCGATAAAGTTCGATAAAACGGTCCGTCTTCGAAGCTTTCTTACACAATCGACGAACTTATGAATCAGCCGCTTTCGAAGCAAATTACGAGATCGGACAAGATATCAGACGGAAGTTACGGAAACTGTCCGCGTTGGCGTTCTAAGCTGAAGTCGCTCATTCTCAACGCGTTTCAAAGGGTATCGCAAACTCTTTCGCTATTACGGATCACTCGTGGTACGTAGGAACAGTTGAAAATGAAATTTCCCCGTGGAAAGCTGGATGTGAGAAATAATCGGACGCTGCTTGCGCGGAGGCGGAGGAGCAGGATAAGAAGCTTGCGATTTTTTTACACTGCGCGTAGAACATTGGTCGATATTTAACCTGTTAACTCGGCACAGTTTTCGATTGATAAATGCTACCTACCTGGGTAGTGACAAATGGCAAATTACAAGTTTACACATGCTTTACATTATTTATGTATTTTACAGGTTTATTAAAATTTTAATTATTTTCTATCATGTGCGAACGCAATGTTACGTAGCTCGATTTAGCACGTATAGCTTTTCTCGAAGAACAGTGCTTCATCCCAGTTTTTCAGATTTATATAGTAAAAGAAAAACATGAACAAAGTGGTAATTTAAATAAGGGGTTAATATTATTTCTGATACAACAAGAATGATAAAATTAAAGACAGAAGTATTCACGCATATGTAAATACACAGTACACTCAATAAATATTATTAATAAACAGAGAAATTAAATTTTAATTCGCTAACCACGTTTGTTAAAAATGGCAGAAGCAACAAAAAATAGACAAAATATTAGAAGATATATGCCTGTGTAAAGTTAATAAGAAACAATTGATATTTGCATTCATTCGCAACAAATATTTTTTTTAATATCACTGACAAATTAACTCGTCCTGCCCAGTGAAGAAGCATTTCCAAAAGACGAGTTAACTCGCCTTGGCTGGTTAACAGGTTAACTTAAACCCTTCCAAGCTGATTTCCCTTATCAGGCAGATTTCATTCAAAGATCCCACCGTATCTCGGCTTGCAAAATTTGTACGTACACGGCTGAGCTTTGTTCAAGCTTTCCCGTGTCGTGTCCCAAACACACACGCGCCAGCGGCTCTGTACAAGCGTATCAGCACACACCCTTCAGTAACCGCAAACATTGTGTCATTGTCACGAGAGCACGCGTAGTATCGCGTGTAGGCAGACGCCAACCAGTCCGCGCGATGAATTATACATCGTGAATGTTTTCGGGCTCGAATTTGCATCGCCCGAACGGCTACCGCCTGCTATTCTTAGCCGCGGGACACCCTTTCTCCCTTCTCCATCCCTCCATCGCGCTCTCCTCCTCTGTGTTATTCGACGTGAAAAAGAAAAGAAAAGAAAGAAGAGCTTGATCTTGTACTCTCCTTCTCTGTTTCGACGACGAAAAAGAAACGAGTAAGATGTACGGCCTTAAGACCGTCCATCGTTTCTAGCTATACGGTATAAGCGGCCGGCGCTACGTGCGGCCCGATGCGATCTCGCTGAAACTAGAAATTAATTATCCGCGGTCGCGTGTCTACTAGCCTGAATTAACGAGCCGAATTTCCAGGGGGCCTAGCCCAAGGACGGCCGGCATCCCTCGCGCCCGCACCAACACGGTAAAATTAGAATGCTACCAAACGGTGTGACGAAACGGAGAAATATGGATACCGCTAAAGGACGAACGTTGATTCATTTATGCTACCGAGAGGGGGTTTCTGAATTTACAAGGGCTGTGATCGTTTCATTCAGAAGCCTCTGCTGCTTTAGCATCGATTTTTATTGTTAAGCCCTATGACTGCTGTGGTTGTTTGATTAAAAAACAGGGAATTTGGGATTTATAGCAGATTTTGGTGGTGACAGAAATGTCGAGTCACAAAGGGGTATAAAGTTCAAATACCCCTGTAAGATAACATTAAAGATTTAGTGTAGGTAGTGGTTAAAAATGGGAAATATCCACTCTCCACTGGAACAAAATACAGAATGCATAATAGGGCGGAGCGGAAAATTTAAAAATGAGTTTTCAGTTGGGCTGGGTGCGGGATAGTTGTCTTTTGATTAACCAAACACAACTGTAAACAAATCTTGGAAAAATATTCATGTCTGCAGGTTCCTTTTTCTCCTAAAAATGACTATATGATTATATGATTATATGATTATATGCTTATATGATTATATGATTATATGATCATTTTTAGGAGAAAAAGGAACCTGCAGACATAAATATTTTCCAATTTTTTTTCAGTCAAAAGACAACTACTTGTTTTGTGAACTGTAACTAATTCAAATTTAAATTTTTGCCTATGTAACTAATTCATATTTAAATTGTCGCCTATATAGTATCGCTCCACCCTAATCCATAAGCTTCTGTCGTCAAGGGAAAACACGAAATTATTTAAGAAGAATATTACATAAGAAAATTAAATTCATTGGATCCTGTTTCTTTAGTGATGGACTAAAATTTAATTTTAAAATTTTTAAAAGTTTTAAAATCTAATTTTCTCGATAAAGCTGTTTTGTGACATTCCCTGTTTCCTCCCTTATCCTTCATATGTGGGTGATAAGAATGTCGCGTCGCCTCGAAATGTTCTTTAACCCTGAACCGGTGACGTCCCACTTTGTGACATAGACAGTACCGTGGAGTCTCTCAGACTCCTCTGTAATAATTAGACATTGTCAAGCCTAAATTTATTTTTAAAATATACTGCAGTTACTAGTGACTCTATTATATATTTGAAAAATACTTTCGCATGTTTTGCTCAAAACCACTGAAAGTTGTCTTCGTCAGACGACATATTGCAAATCAAGATCGAACGAAGAGAAGGAAAATTCTAATGATTACTTTAAAAGATAGTTTCTTTATTCGGGGACCGAGCCATTTTCTTCTTCAAAATTACTTCTTGTTCTGCAATTCATATTACACGCAACTAAAACGTGCCACTGAGTGACCAAATGCAAGAATAAAAAGTATGGTCTAAAGTCTCTCCATTTACACCTCACTTATATTTGAGCGTAGGTATATTTACTCTCTGCGAAACGCGGTATCCCTGTAAACATTTACAAAATTGTTATTTTATCCATTCGAGATTTTCTGAAAAATCTGTTCGAACTGCCATGTTATTTCCATTACTCAGACCACGGAACTAAGTGGAAAGTTTCGTTTTTTTCGCGTCACACTACGTAGACAGACGTAATTTTCATGTTACTGTTATTTGTGCATTGTAATAAATTGAAACCAAATGCACTTTAATGCACGCGATGCCGAAGGTTCTCAGAAATGATCGACAATGGAAGCTTCAAGTCGAGCGAATAATTCTGCTGTTCGGCACAAATTTCACAATCAACGTAACCCTGTAATATTTCTGACAGATTCGATTGCACGGTAGAATCAATGTTATACCTTGTCGACGCGATGACGTCAGTAATATCTGTGGGAATGATAACGGCGTTTATGAGGTCGCATTGTGCGGGTTCTTGCACGAAATCGAGAGAGAGAGAGACTAACATATATCTGGACCCGCGCGGAACGGAAGTTTCAGGGATGGAAGTCCCCGTTCCGTCGCCGCGCTCGCTGACAGCGGGCGGAGAAGAACTGGCTTCAAGAGAGGACGCTTATCGCGAGACACGCGCGATAATAAACGTCTGCTTTACGAGCGTGGAAAGTAGATACGTCGTAGCAACTGTATCGAGTAAACGAAACGAAAGGGCGAAGGAAGAATGGGGGGGAAAAAACGGGGTGGAAAACAGTCTGCGAAAAGAGGAAAAAGAGGTGGGAACGGCGAGAGGGTTGCGGACACGACTGGCGTACGGCGAAAGATCGCCGTTTGTTTTGCACGTGCTGGCGGAAACGAAGCTCCTCCGATAAAAGGCGGAGTTACGATCGAGCTTCAAGCAGAGTTGGAAAAGAGATTGCCAACGTAATGGCAACCGCGCTCACTGGCTGTGTAACGCGATTGGGATCGATATCGCATTAATTGCATGCCTTACCGATTGTGCACTCGTGGTTTTAGTAGGAGAGTCATTGATGACGCAAACCCCTCACGCGCGTTCTTCGCCTCTACTCGAACATCTCTTACCATAATTCTGTGTGTGCTTTCGAGAAGATTGCTTCGTAAGAGCGAATGCTTTATTCGATCAATAGTTTGCTTAGTATTTAAGCAATGCCATATTAAGTTACCAAATCAGCGGCTTACGGTATAATGCAGTAGAAATGTAGGTTCTTCCTTCTTGAAAATGAAGTCTTGAAAATTATGACCCGAGGAAGAGAAATTTCTGAAATTATCTGTCCCTTGCAGTCAACTACTTCCAACGTCAAAATCTTCTACATCTCCAAAAATAGGTCAGACACTTTGGACTCCAGCTCTAGATGGCGAATTTTATACAGTATTTTTCAACATATCTGATAAAGTTTCAAAAACATCGGAATTCCATCCACGAACAGTGGCAGACTGGGATTGAAGATATTGGTTGCCAGGAGGCAAAGGGGATCCACCCACAACTATGAAGGTAGACTCTGACTACGCCTCGCCTCGGTGCAACTTCTTTTCGCACTCACGTCTAGGCTCGTGTCGCCTCGGTTTAGCCGTAGCTGAAGTTATCTGAGCTTGCCTCGGTTCATGTGTTTGGTCAGTTGCTCGGAGAACCTCTTCCTGTGCAGTCGTCAATTCAGTAGGCTCACACCGCGCCTCGCCTCTCCTCCTCAAAATATTCTGGAGGAAGAATCCGCGGCTCGGAGTTGCGCCGAGGCGAGGCGAGGTGTAGTGAGAACCTACCTTAAAGGCCTGCCTTGACTCATTTTATTCTGCCTATGCTTTTCTTATGTAGTTTGACAATTTGACTCACCCTGCGCCTCGCCTCGGCGCGACTCCGAGCCGCGGATTCTTCCCTCGAGAATATTTTGAGGAAGAGACGCGAGGCGAGCCGAGGAAGTGAGCCTACTGAATTGACGACTACGCAGGAAGAGATTCTCTGAGCAACTGACCAAACACATGGCCGAGGCAAGCTCAGATAACTTCAAGGTGAAATCTGACGGCACGTGAATCGGCGAGCCCAAATCGAGGCAAAAAAAATCCAGTGCGGAAACCCCGAGGGAACGCGAGCCTAGACGTGAGTGCGAAAAGAAGATGCGCTGAGACGAGGCGCATTGAGAGCCTACCGTAAGGCTGTCATTTAATTTTTATAACAAATAAATAGAAATTTCATGAAATGCATAAGTGGCAAAAAAGTACAATTAAAATTTTCGTGAAATAAATGCATATTTTTTAATAATTACAGTGTTTAAGAGGATCCACTTGCCCCCGGGCAAGCTGACATCCTAGCCAGTCCGCCACTGTTCATGCGACATGGCGGATTCGATTCATCTTCAGTAACACAGCAGACAAACAACAGTGGGAAAGTAACACCAGCACTATTGGGTGATATCAACAAAGAGCAAACGAACGGATGTGAAATAGTGACAAAAAAGATAAAAACAAAATATAGGTATGTACGTAAACATAGACTAGTGCCGCCCCGTTATAAATTAAAGGAAACATCAGAGAAACGAACTGCGATCACCGGAGCGAAATGTAATTGTACGTGTGTTGTCTCGAAGGGTTGAGCCCCCACCCAACCGACTAATTAGCAGCTCAGCTTAATTTAATTATAATTTATACCTCTAAGGTGGGCCAGCAGAGCGAATCTTCTGTTTTCGCCCAGGCGCTAGGGCACCAGCAATCAATTATCCATTGCTAAACGCCACATGTCCCACCAAGCAATAATTTACACCGATTTCGACCTTTCGTCGAACTTGGTTCCCGCGCGAACAGTTCATCGCTGCGAACGAGCTTTCTCGGGGAAGAACGATCGCAACGGAGGGAGGAGCGAAGTCTGCTACTCGACAGGATTGAGACGTCCTAGGTTATTCGTTTTGAGTGCAATGCGCTCCGCCCAGCTCGTCTCAGAATCTTCTTTTGCCCGCGTCTCTTGCGTTTTCGTCTCCCGCGCTTCGGCTCCTTGCTTTCTTTTGAATCCACCGACGGCACGTTTTTGCTCTCCTCGCTGTTTCCACGAAAAACGAGCGGACGGGACAGTGTACACGAGGTAGACCCGCGTGGGCGATGCACTTAGGGCGACACGTCATTGGATTTTGTGTTGGCTAATTCTAAATGTGTGGAATTTGCTACCATGTGATGTAAAACATTTCGGAATATTGGTGCCGATGACTGCGCGCCGTTAGAAAGCTGTCAGAAACGTCACGCGGTGCTGTGGTGACGTTTCTCGATTTGATTTAATTAATCGTAATTGCTGGGTTGGTGCCAGAGATGGGGAAAAATTTTATTTAAATAAAATTTCGAATGGCGGATAAAAGTTAAAGGAATTATTCGTTATTCGTTCCTTATTACCCGAATTAGCTTTATTCGACAAATGATGAATAATTTCTTAACTTTTTTTCGTTATTCGGAATTTTATTTAAATAAAAATTTTGCCCACCTCTGATATAAAAATTTCGGATCGGAGATGGCATAGAAGTGCCTTCGTTTATGGCGGGGATAGAATAACAATTGCTAACGCTGGCTTATGACTCGAGAAATATCACAGAAACTCAAAAAACTGAAATAAACAAACTAGTTAAAAGGCAACAAATATATTCATTCAAAATGGTAAACTGTAATTTCATATGCACCAACCTAATACTTGCAATTTATCAATTCGATTTACTATGCAAACGCAGAAATAAGAGGTAACACTTGTTAAAAGTTCACACGTTTCTAATTGAATTGACGAAGAAACATATCGAACCCGCTTTTTGATGAGACTCAGCAGATTTGCAGAATATTAATAAATATTTGACACGTATTTTTCGTTATATGCAAACATCCATGCTGAAAAGGGATAAAAACATCCCCCAAATTTGGGGGTTGCGAACATATTTGCTGGGATATCTCGAGAATTGTTAGGTAGAGGAGAAATTTTTTTTTGACGTGTGAATTTTTTAAAGACGAATCCAGTCGCCTGCTCAATTTTCAGAATATGTTTAGTAAGTAATATTAATTTATCATCTTCGAAATGTTGCTGTACACATCTGATTAATTTTCCTATACGCAGAGATCTTCAGCCGAAATTATGGTCGCTCTAACAGCTATCCTTATTTCGAAACAGGACACAACTGAAGCTGGAGAACATGCTTGAAATTCAACCATTTATCAATTATTCATATATTTCCATGTAGGCTTCGTTTCGAGGAGTTTTGACCCGAGTGTGGGAAGCGCTTTAATTAAAACGACGTCGATATAAAAGACTGCTTTGAGCGGCGAGTAAACTAGTTGGTTCGTTCAATAAACATTTTCCCTGGTCGTTCTAAAAGAACCCAGACACTCTTTCGTAACAAACGATTAAAATTCCACGCTGGAACTGTCGTTATTACAAAATCAATGCCGAATGGCACCCGCGTACAATATAGTTCTGCTACGTCTCGACTCCTGTTGTTTTTTATCGCCTGTACCCGCTAATTCATCCAGCAGCCGCGGCGCAACGACCCAATCAATGTTTTCCTCGAACGGCTCGGATGCCTCCCGAAAGAGAAACAAGCAGACGATTGCCCCGCGCTCTAATCGCCGGGGCAAATATCGGTGTGACCGCCACCGCAGTCGTCACTGCGGACGCCGCCGCCGAAATGTAAATTAGGTGAAAGCTTCGCCACTGCACGGAACAAGGATTTACCGAAATCCTCGTCCAGCTCACGTGGCGCCGCGTGCATCCATCACCGATTCCCGGCCCCTTTGTACGAAGGGCGGAAAGATATGTTTGTACGTATCGTGCTAAGATCTAGGATCGAGATCCTCCAGCGACTGCACGGCGGATGTGTTTCTGAGCATTCGAAGTGGAGCAATAGTTCACTCACCCGCAGGCTTCTGTTTCTCGCCAACACAACTTCTTTTCTGTTAATCTCTCAAGGGAAAATCTGACGAATTTTCTCGAGTTGTACCCACCACTTTCCATGCAATCGATTTTTGGTCAAATTGCAGTTGCATTGCGGCGGTGGATGAACGGTCTAAAGGTAGGCGTTTCTACACGCGACTGGACGCAATGTCAAGAATTTGAAAGCCGATTTTCACGAAAATGAAGCGCGATATCAAAAAATTTTATTCATTTTTTTCGACTTATTTACTTGTTGTAAGTCGAAAAGGAAGAGTGACTTTTTTTGGTATCGCGCTTCATTTTCGAGAAAATTGACTTTGAATCTCTCGACGCTGACCTAACCCAGACGCGTATGGGAAAACACACCTTTAGACTACGAGATGCCAATTTTTTTCTGGCGATGTTATGAGTATTATGAGAAATGTAAGCGTGTCGTAGACTGTTGACGATTTGTATAAGTGTTTTTATTAACACTTTACCAGCCGCTATACCATCGGTATCTACTACATTCGCTGATATAACTGTAATATCGAAAAGTCTCCATTCTGTTTACAAGATGCAGTTACGAAGGAATTCAAATAGCAATTAATAGTTCGGGATTTTGGAAAGATATAGACACGCGTTTGTTTAGTAATTTAATTGAAGGTTTCGCATCTAGTCGTAATTATCTAACACATTAAATATTATATGTTTCCGTCAAACTGATTACCATTAATTTGGAATGATTATAAAAAAAGAAATTTATATTCGACGAATCTATAGTATTATATAAAGAGAGAGACGATTTTTATGTTCACGCAAAACTCAAGACCTATTGAATCGATCTTCCTCAAATTTTAACACGTTATTCCAAATTACTCTAGGTCGAACATAAGCTATGTAGCATGTCTCAAAAACGCGTTATTAACATGGAACAAAAAGGCGCCTGGTATGTGTTCCACTGGAGGGAAAATAAATCTCCAAAATTTGGAGAGAATGTTATCTTTCCCGAAATATTCTGAAGAAATTAAATTTTTCCAAAATACTTAATTTTCTTAAAAGATAATTCTAATAAACATGAACCAATCACGCTAATATCTCGGGCGAAGCCGAGACGGGAGACGCTAGTATATAATATAACTATGACAAGTGTGATGAAGATGTTTTGTTACTTCACGAACAATCTTAAATGCCCAAAAATATATTTAAAAAAAATATAAATCGCGAAAGCTTTAGAAATAATTGTATGCTTTTTTATAGCGTTTAGAGATAAGCGCGAATAATTTGTATAACATTATTGATATTAGGAGAATGTAATATTTGCATCTTATTCAATTTAATCAACTCCAGTCGTAAATAGATACCATCCAATAATGTTCCGCAAGGAAATGAAAGCGTCAAATCATGGTTTAGTACGTCGAAAGGATTCTGGGATAGCGTGCTCATTTTTCGACGTCGCCCGGCAATAAACCGCAGTGCTGAATAGTCAGCAGCTTTCAATGGAAATTATGCGATACACATGAGTGGCTATCTGTACGAGAATGTTTACCAACTGAATGGAATATCCCGATTAGTCTGACGCTCGTAGATCATAACGATTGACTCGACATGAGAAAAGCTTGAAATGAAATACGTTTCTGCGCTTCGTTTTCATGAATTATAGTCTGATTTCCTCGGAAGCAAGAGCACATATCGGGCGAGAAGAATCGTACCGGTAGTATTCCAATACAGATAACATGCTGAATGCTTTACTAAAACTAATTAACCAAACAGCGGCTAGCCATTCTAATTGCAAAACAGTAGAGGACCAAGTTCGTTCTAAATGGACCTGTTATATTTCTCAACGGACCGAAAACGGAAATGCAACGAGGACACTACACATTGCCCTTTCGAAACGGTCAGTAAGTGACAAAGACTCCGAACTTGCGGCGATCGGGGAGTCTAGACGTTGACAAGAGGAGAAGCAAAGAGAACGGAAAAGATGTGCTTTGTGTTCCCTCTATAAATACATTTACCTTGTTTGCGGAGCACTTGTAGTTGGCGGCCTGTATTCGTGGAATGCGACTCTCCTCCCGTTTCGATCGGTTTTCTCTGAGGGACGTGCCGTAAAATTTAGTCGAGAAGAACGTCAGTCAAGGGTCCTGGGGACGAGCGTCGCTTGCGACATATCGTTCGCAGGCTTGTGGTCGAAAGTTATTAACCCAATTCGGTCTTTCGTGCAGGATAAATATAAACAATTATCGCGCATCGCGTACACTACTGGTCAAGAGTTTGGAATTACTCTGTGAATTACGGGGACCTTCCGCTCTAGAGCCCCCAAAATAAGTGATATTTAGGAATTAATTAAAGGAAAACTGTTATATATAGTTTAATGGGACTTTTTGCATTGTATTAAGGATGACTTAAGCTACAGAAATATATTTTTTGTTTTATAATTAATCATTGCAGACGGCACTGGGGAGTCGCTAAAGTCAAGGCGTCAAAAAATTGATCCAAATCAGTGGGACCTGTTGTATCTCCAAAAGTTATTATCCGATTCAACTGAAACCTTTTTTATTTTGAAGAATATACTTCAGGCTACGGGGGAAACCAGAAAAAAATAAAAAATTCCTTTTTTTTTAGAAAACAACAACACTTGAATTTTGAAATCACTTTTTCCCTACAGTTTTCACCCTTTCAACGCCTTTGAAAATTATAATTTTCAATTTTTTGTCATTTTTTCTGGTATCTCCCTAGCCAGAAGTATATTCTTCAAAATAAAAAAAGTTTCAATCGAATCGGATAATAACTTTTGGAAATACAGGTCCCACCGTTTTGAGAACACTAAAGTTTTGCGTGAGTGCCGAGTGGCCGAGTGTTACCCATGCATTTGCCGCTTCTCAAATGCCTATAAATTCGGGAATTTTACTAACTTCAACAAATCCTTTTAAACACGTGTTCCTGAAAGGTTGAACATTCGAAAAATTGAAATAAAAAAAAACAACTTTCAGATCGGAAGGTCCCCTTAAGGGAAGTACGGATTTTCATTTCGACAATGTTAACTCGAAATTAAGAGAATATTTGTCATGCGACGCTATTTTACCTTCACTTCCGTCTTCACAATTTTTTTGCAAACCCGTCTCGACGGAACCAGAATGATTATTATTGTTTACAGTCCCTCAGCGATTGTTACGTCTAGTACGCTCGTATTGATTATCTTTAAATATAAGATATCGATAATTATCTTTTTAATTATTAATACAATCTTAATCGTTGCGCAGACGTTTCGATAACAGCGTCCGATAAAGGTTACCCTGGTGTGGTAGAAAGACAAGACCGCGCCATCGATTTCTTTTGTCGAGTAATATGACCGTGAATCACTACTCCTGAATTAGAAAAGAATCCTGGTGCTCCATTAATAATTAATTATTACTGATCGCTCGCACGGGGTATGGCAAATTTTATCGGTTTACTGTGTCGGGCTGCTACGCGGTCTACTGGTATCTTTATGATCCATAACTGGTGTGCAAGTCCACGACGGCAGAGTTTAAAGAACCTGTACGCATGATTAAGTCGCTGTGCACGGGCATGAGTGGGTACAATTGTTAGTAGGTTAGGCTGCTCTGCCACGAATGAAGTGGTAAATTCCTCTGTAAACGATAATTTAATCCCGCTTGCTAATTAAATAATTCGCTAAGTACACCTCTTATTCCGTGAGTGTAGATCAAAAGTCTGGCAAAGCTTTGAAGAAATTAAAAATATATCTACAATATTGTTTACGATTTTGATTACGATAAATTCAACATTTCAAATGTTAGACGCTGGAATATTGCTCGCGATGCAGTTTAACAAATTAATCAAATCGAAAGTGTAAATGTGTTTATATTTTATAAATTGCACTGTTTTTAATCGAATCCGTTGATTTATTCACTCGTAGCTCTTCGTAATAATAAGAAACTGCTATCTGCTATCAAAGATAGGAATTTTTACGACGTCCCGAATTTAAGCGGATAAAACATGACAATATGAACGAATATTTAATGCAGTTTATACGAATTTACATTTATCCTAGAAGGAAGTGCATGCAAGAGAAACTGCGGACTCTGTTGCGTAATAAAATCATAAAACAACTGAAGGATGGGATAAATGCTTGCCTCTCAAAATCAATGTAAACTCTTCAGACTTCTCCGAAATATATTCAAGTATTCATCTCAGTCAGAGAGTATAACACACCATAGACAGGTTAAAAAGATTCATTGATAATATATTGCGAATAATAATAATATTTCACACTACAACCGCGGCAAATTAGACAATAAGAAAAATAACCAATATACCCATTCGAAGCCTTCGCAATTCCATAGTCTGTTGCACTTTTCTACACATTTTGCTACGAGTATGTGCAGAAAGTGCAACACTCATTTTCACCCTTCACATTCATTCTTATACTTCAAATACTAATACAGAATTTCTGTAGTACAGGACAGTGACACTACTTGAGTCTCGTGTTTACTTGTTCTGTTTAATGACAGAAGACGTCGAAACGATATGGCAGACGCTGCAATCAATGTAATCATAAGATACACGTTACTGTATCTAATTCTACTTCACCTGCCCTATTAGAAAACGAAAGAAGCCAAGAGAAGCAGTCAAAGCTCCTTTTTTTGCCACTCAATTATTATCTAGGAAAGTTCTCCAGTTTTTTTAATATCGATTCGCTTCGACATTACCTTGGAGGCATTAAGAGCAAAAATTGACTAACACGGGAACATCCCGAACCTGGAAATTCGAAAAAATCTGAAACTTTGCAAATACGTAGAGAATTTCCTCCTGATTACAACGCAATTTTTGTTTGCTGCCCAAATCCACTCTAAGGGGGTGTAATTGACCGCTGAAAATTCTGTTATTTACCGATTTTCTGTTATAACTCATGAAATATAAAATATTTTTTTACCAAATGCTAGACCTAATTAAAAGAAGTAACTTTTGTCTTGAAAGTTCTTTTTTATCTTTTACAGTTCGCGAGTTATAACACAAAATCGCCGAATTTTCAAGGGTTAATTTCACCCCCTTCGAGTGAATTTGGGCAGCAAACAAAAATTGCTTTGTAATCAGGAGGAAATCCCCCACATATTCACAAAGTTTCAGAATTTTTGGAATTCTCGGGTTCGAGATCATCCCTTGCAAGCCACATTGAAGAAAAATAATTCTTCCCATTTCATATGATTAATATTTAATACAGCTTATTGGAATACATTATTTTGCTATTAACTCAATTTCGCAAAAAAAAACGTGGGTGAGTCCGTTGTTGCTCTGAATGCCTCGTTTTGTCTCCACGTTGTCTGCAAGTGCTTCTCAAATTTGTTCGATTGCCGTTAGAAGAGCACGCGGCTTTTCAAGAAATTATACGAATAATTTATATTCAATGAACCACCTCCGTGCTGCAACGACATATTATACGTTCTCCTGGCGATAATACCTTTAGTCAATAGTCGTTAAGCTCGCGCGACACGCACGTAGACGCACTCAGGAGGGCATGCGAGACCGCAGCCTTCGCGCAATGCTAACAGGCCTTTGCGGAAAAAGTTGGCGCCAAAAATATTTACCATCCGACGGCCACTATGCGTGAAAGTACTCCGCGGATAGAGGCGCGGAGTGCCGTCGAAACCGCGGCTACATCGATCTCTCTCGTTCTTTTTTTTTCTCGATAAAACGACGAAAAGGGCCACGGCTGAACACTAAATTAATATTTCACGCGTGACGTTTCGCCGTTAAACTTAGATCGCTGGGAACCAAAATACGGCTCCCGTTTGCGAAGAAGAAAGCGTTTCGTCGTCGGTCTGCAATAGCCGCGAGACGTTTGTAAGAAATTGCGATACGATATTCATGTACTCTTCTGAGAGGTCAACACTTTATCGTGATATCTGCCAGTCGAGCACTTCAACTCGTAAAAGTATTGACGAAGGGACGTTGATTGGGAGATCTTTGATCTTTCTACTTGTCCCGGCCGCAGAACAATAGCAAGCGATGTAATTGCAATTGCAAAGGAAAAGAACGCACGTAGATAAAACATATGCACTTGTTGCTACTTGCAGAAAATAGGCTGTCGATTGTAGCCAGTAGATTTCCAGATAGATCTGATGCATTGTCTAGCTTCAAAGAGCATAATCTACTGCAGGCAGTCTGCTGCTACCTTTTCTGTCAATTTCATTGGACTATGATGTACAGGGTGTATAAAAACTGATGGACAGCGCTTTCAGGGGTGAATCTACACCTCTGGATCGATGAACATTTGCAAGAAAATTAATGTAAATTTTTTTTACATCAACGTGTTCTGCTGAATGAGAACACACAAAGTCCAAGAGGAAAAAAATTGTCACCACAATTTCTTACTTTTAAATCCCCATTTTTCCCTCGCGAGGGTTCCGCCGATTTCAACTCGACGTCCACAGTCTAAAAATGTGACCGCGGGAGAAAAAAGAAAGCAACGTATAGCACGCGCTTAATTTTCAAATCCAGAGGTGTAGCTTCACCCCTGAAAGCGGTGTCCATCACTTTTTATACAGCCTGTACAAGGGGTGCCGAACTTGACTTTCTTTTACTCCACTACCCACTATAATTTATTTCTGTTAGTTTCTATGGGGTAAGAGGTAACGTCCCAGCGACTATAAACGCGGGGGAAAAAAATAAACCGGCATTACGGATTAATATGAAGGAAAAAATTCTTTGGGGGCGATCAAAATCTTTTCACGAAATCATCCGCAGTCTCTGTTAACTATAAACTCGGATATCACCGTGGGTAATCGTGGAAACTTTGTATTTCCAAAAGGCTGGACCAAAGAACTCCAGACACTGTGTGCAGATTAATTTCGATCTGTGAGTTATTTCATTCCCTCCGACGCGTAGGCGCCATTATTCTCAACATCGATAATCTAATCTCGTGATAATACGTTGCCGTATGTGCACATGTGGGTGTGGATCATGTGTGAAATGAAGGAGCAGAAGGGGGACGACGGTAAATCCCACGAAAGCTGTAAATCTAAGGAAAACAGGCGTCATAAAACGTATTCAGGGTGGAACAGGAATGGACTGTAGAAAGGTGGCAGAAAATTCGGTCAGGCGGATTCTTTGCAGAATCACGCGGCTATCGATTGGCGGTTACGTAAGCGCAACACAATTCAACTTGCTGTCCATACGAATACCTAAAGCTCGATCGTGATCGCAATCGTGTCTGTTACAGACAAACGTGTTTTGTCTATTAAACGCTGGAATTCGGATCGATTATTCTTCTGGCAAACGAAAACTATAAATTTAGGGGCTGACACCAAATGTTATGAAAGCACGTGCCACGATTGTATGGCCCATATACTAATCGTTTCATATAAATGATTTTTCTATTTAGATGAGAGATGTTGAACGACAGTTGGCCTTATTTTTACCCCTAGAGAGGTATTTTTCACTTTACAAATGCTTTTTCATGGATTATTCGTTGAACTTTTGGCAGTGAATTCACAATTTTCTCAAATTATAATTTATTTCTCTAAAACGGTATAGTGAAAACAATTGAAACTCGGCAGATATTTGCATTTATCCATGTACTAAATGTACAAAAAAATTGAAAACATTGGTACTATTTGTTCAACATTTTTTTAGCGGTTTTATCTGTCAAGATCGTCTCTTTGCATAACAGTACGTGTACAATCAATGAAAATTAAAATCGTTATAACGCAGCAACCGTTTAGTGAATTTGTTTAAATTTTTTGGAGAACATCAGGAAGATTAAAAAGAACAATTTTACAAATTTTTATCAACGTGGTACCATTTTGAAGATAGGTCCGATACATCCTTAATGAAATGCAAGTATGTGCTCGCTTGTGTTGAAAAGAACGCAAAATGCAAGGATTCAGGTGAACCAAGCTACTATATTTACTTTATAGAAATAGGAGTAATTAACAGTATGTAGGGATCATTAGCAAATATAACGTCCACTTCAGTTTTAAAGTCGCTCTAAAAATTCTTCACAAATACGAACATATTAAATTAAGCTGCCTGGAAATTTTCAATTAACACTCCTTTCAGGAGAATTTGTAACAATTCAGAAACAGAATTGTTGAAACGATTTCACCAGATATTTAATGTTGCCAACCGTACCATTGGCAACAAGAGTATAGTCTTTTTTAATTTCCCCATGAGAGCGTTTTTTTATTAGTCAAATCCCACGTATAAACTACTTGTGGGTAAAATTCTCATTCATTTTATTCAATTACACTAGAGTTTACATTGAAAATGTAAGTCACCTCTCATAAAACGTACATTTTCAGTATAAACTAGTGTTATTTATTGAATTATTTTGCTTATACAATTCTTATTCAATTTATTCAATTATTCAGTTATCTTGCTTATACAATTCCCATTAATTTTATTAATTTTATCCCTTTAATATAAGAATCTTTCTGACCTATAAAATAGTGCATAGCACTAATAAATAATATTCTGAAATGCAATTTGAGTTTAATCGCCCGGCCATACATCGCATCCGTTTCTTGTAGAGCAATTGCGCTGAATATTGAACGGTGTCTATGTACCCTATATTGAGATCGAGCTTCATACGTTGCACGCAAAAGTGCACGCGTATGTAGACAGTCCATTATGTTGACACGCAAGGTTTTATCACTGTGCTTTATCGCAACCATTAAGAGGATATTAAGTTGCTCTGCCAAGGGAAGCCGCTTGACGGAAAGGGCAGAAATGGCTCGGTGGTTTCCGTTCGGTGCAACCCTTGATGCCAGTCTATTACATCAACGATATGATCCGGTACACGTGACAACAAAAGAACTGTTTCTTACAGCACGTATCTATCTTATCGTTATCGGTATTCCACTAACAATCGTATTTAATGCCGTGAGATTCTCGCGTCTCTGAAACTCGTTAACAATGACAAGCAGCCACAAACTCAATTCAAAATGCCGTAGTTTGCCTATATTGTACTTATACCGATAAAATCGTCTTACTCGTTCTCCTTTCCCATAATTTCCCACGTACTTTTGCTCGGCACATTTCATAGTCCGCAGGAGTAAATGCATCCATGCCAGTACAAAGGACAATAAACCGCGAACAGAATTGTTACCATAAATCTGTAAAAAAAATATTCAGTGTCTAAATGACCATAATATTTAATTTACCGAGGTGCAATTAAAATTTCACTTTGAATCCAAAGCATTATTTTCTAATTACATAGACTGCCGCGCTCGTAAGTACTTAGACACCTGTTGTATTTTCACAGAGCTTGGTACTTGGTACGGATCCAATACCTTTTCACAGCTTTTATTTTCCCGTTTCAATTTAAAGTACCGAATAGAATGAAATTCGTCAGAGTGCTTCAATAAATCCTCAACGTTCCTCGCGACGATTGCGCGCAGAGTAGGCGTCGCAATATTTACTAACAGCGGTGTATACTTCACAGAACTCGATATAGGTACATAGGTTTTTTTTTTATGCGGAACGCAAAACGCATTGAAATATAAATCAATACTAGCGTAGTAACAAATAGTTACCAATTCTAGTGAAACTATGGTATCGCTTGAGTGGCGAGAGTTCTAAGAAAATCAATCGACTTTGTACAGACTGAGCGTAAAAGCGGCGCACATACAGTACTTATGCCCGCGCCGCGATTATCAGGGAATCGTGAAACATTGGAGCGCGCAAGGGGATCCCTATCTGGCCGGTCGAAAAATGCTGGAGCGGCTCCGAGGACGCCCCGCTTCAGAGAATCGACTGTAAAAATTGAGCGGTAAGAGCGGACCGAAAGAGGAGCCGGGGCAGGGACGCGGGGCGCATTAACATTCCGCGCGTAATTCCGACATAAATATCGGCCCGTAAGATATGCAAAGTGTGATCAGCTGAAAATATCCAGCAATTACATTTACTTTGAATGTCGCCTGCCCGCGGGGCAGTTGATATACTGTATATCGATCCGAGCCCTTCCGTTTAAACGGATCGTTACAAACGTGTTACGAACACGTCATTTGCGAGACACTGACCGTTCCGTGGTATCGACATCGTTGTAAAAATAGATGCAACCTCGGTTTTACGTAAGAATATAAAGGAACCAGGAAATACACTCCGGCAAGAAAGCACGGCGGACGTTCCTGCCTCTGCGACCCGCGGCAGAGCTAGCTAGGTATCAAGCTCGTCATCCCAACAGGGTTAAGGTGAATGTCCCAATTTCTGCTCGTTTAAGGGGTTACCTACCGTCAGGGGGTAGAAAAGGAATCGATTCTTTGGGAATTTATTTCAGAAAGTACATGCATATTTTTATGCAATGGTTTTTCTATTCAGATGAGGGACAGTTTAACAGGTTATTATATTATGTTTTGGTATAAAAATATTTAGTTACTGCAAAATTACAACTGATTTCCCAGAAGCTGTTTCTAGACCGGTGACCACGATTTCTCCAAAACCGCTTCACCAATTTTTCTGAAACTTTGTGGGTTTCTTCTAGGTATTCAAATCTAGTCTTTAATCGAAGCATTTATTTTTCCAATGCATAGGTTTTGTTTTATGGATGAAAAATGAGTGTTTTTTCTAAGAAAATCGATCAGTAAAAATCTCCGGATTAGCGCCCCCGCGCTAATTTAGTCCCAACCAACACCCGGGACAAGTTGAAAAGTAGAATGCGTTATGTCGGAATAAGTTAACAGACATACTAAAAGTTTTTTATTAATATCTCGGAAACTAATAAATTCCCGAAGCATGAATTTCAGATTTAGGGTCCACACACCCTCCCCACCCTTCCCCTCAAACCTCATGTCGATCAGCCACTGGGGCCATTAAAAAATATAGCCGAAAGAACAGATACTTTTAAATTCTGAATTGTTTGAACCTAAAAGAATTGCACATCTGTTTTCCGGATATTCGAGAACGAAATTTATTTTTTGCTTTTCCTATCTCTGGGTTTATATTCGAATCTCCGGGTTGGAATGTGTGGCACACCGGGATTTACACGGCGATAAGGTGGCAACCCTGCATCCGAAACGCATAACAGCTCTAGCACCGGGGACGAGATAAACCGAGACAAATGATTGATCGCGTAAACAAAACATCGGTAATACGTTAATTCCGCTTCGTGGGTAACATTCTTGCACGTACACCGGTAACAACTTCGACTTTACTGTTACGTCACGTTTCTAATCACTAGAACGAAGTATCGCGGATTCTCGGTGAAGTTTATTGAACTACCGTAAACTGGGGGAACATTGGCAGGTTTTTGAAACATTTTCTTATACAGTTTAATAATTAACATGTTTACATTTGCGTTAAGTGTCCTATCATAACATTGCATCGTTTGCGATTGTACTACAAGTGTCAAAATGCATACAATTTTTGTCCTTTTCCTTTTTTAATACATGGTAAAAACGCTAGAGTACCGGGGTAACATTGGCGCATCATATAGATAGCATTAACGGGTTAAGTTTTACTAATCTGAGGTCAGTAAGATACGTTGACACTTAAATTTGTTTATTTTATTTTATTTTTTACGTCTTAACTAAAATCTACTCGTCATACTGGCACATCATATAAATAACATTAACAGGTTAAGTTTTACTAATCTGAAGTAAAACAGTGTAATCCCGGCGTGTGCCAATGTTACCCCGTGCTGCTAATGTTTCCCCCAGTTTACGGTATATACTTCTCGCTACGTTTTATTACTCTGATTTGAGTATTATAGATTACCTGATGGGAAACACAAATTGTCCGATCTGTTCATGAAATTGTTGACAAAAAATTGTGATAGAATACTGTAACCAGTGCGTGGATGCAAATGATACTATGCCTTAAATATTCTATGAATTCTCTTTTTGATTTCCGTGACCAATATGGAAATATATATTCGTGTTTTCAATTTTTTTATAAACGTTTTATCAACAAATTTGATACTAAAATAACGTATTTGCAGTGCATAAAATATTTTCTATTCGAAAGGAGTTAATAAGACAGGCGATGTTTGTCTACGTAAAAGTTTATACGTTTAAAAATATGATGTGGTTAATTATTATAGTAAGAAATTTACTGAAAAGTAATGTCTTATTTGAAAATAGAATTAGCTAACACAGAAGAAGCTATATATATACATGTGCGTTCAAAGAAACAGTAGATACTCTGTCGGTCTCATTCTACGCTCCAGAAATTAATATTGTTACATTGTTAATATTAATAATATTTTTCACAACATTATCGTATTATCAGATTTTTACCCGGATCGATCATTCTATTTCTGCAGCGTGGTGCAATCTGAATAGTAAGGGTATTAAGATTAAATTAGAGGGTACTAGGATGGAATTAAGTAGAATAACGTACGCTTTATGAAACATAGGTAGCTATTTTCAACGCATACTGTCATGAGGCTGTTATCCTTGCTGTATTAATTCCTAGAATGCCGAAGAGGACACCGTGCACGAGTGAAAGTGTTAATCAGTAATCAGTGCCAAAGGCTTGCTGTTTGACCTAGATTAAATGTATAAACAATCCAACGACAACTCGGAGCACGCCCATTGTACACAAGAGGTCTGTGCTGCGAACTCACTGCCTGCGTTCGAAGAAAAGTCTGGTAACCTAGCCAGCAGTCGGATAGAATTTCTACTTTTTCGCGTGTATAGATTACGTTAGGATGTAATAGATTTTACTGTGAATATTTGGACATGGGAGTTTCTTTAGCAGGTAACCGTTATGCTATTAACATAGCTAATTATCGTCTACCTGTTACGAATACATTTCGTTCCTGCTCCTTCCAAAACAATTTTTCGTCCTTGCACACAACTGATTTTCGTCTAACTGCTTTTTCAACGTTTTAGTAGTGGAATATTATTTCGGCGTTATTCAAACTGTCATCCAGCAAATGAATTATCTATGAATGAAAATATTATAACAACATTTATCATATCTTACATTGTCTCAACCCCGCAACAATAAATATTCTGTTTAAATATATACAGGGTAGACAACGTAACTCGATCACCTTAATTATTCCCATCACTACTGGACAAATTATTTTTTTTAAACTATAGCATATTTTTTGTCATTCTTTTTTCTAAAGTATCCAAGGTTGCTTTCAGTTATTTAAATAAAACCTGTATGGTGGAAAAATGTATTTGAGAGGGACCAAAAATCTGAATTTGTCCAGTAGTAATGGAAATAATTGAGGTGATCAAGTCACGTTGTTCAGCCTGTATAAATATTTCTGTATTACTGTATCCGCGTTCCATAAATGTTTATCCTGCAATCATTAACTAGAAAGTGGTCCCGACGGTCTGAATAATTTCAGAGATTAGTGTTCGTTGTCACGTTTGGGAGAAAATGCAGGTTCGGCAAAGTGGAAGATAAATGAAGAAGCGCCACGGAGAAAAGGAAAGGCGGCATCGGGCGCATAAATAACGAATCGAACGTCACGCGTGGCAATTCCGGTGGATGCCGCACCGGTGGGGACCGCAGTCGGTGCAACAATTTTCACCGTCGATATAACACTGTGATTATCAGTTACGGTACTGATATATCGTCGCTGGAGTTATTATTCTCTGATTGAATATGTAATTGCAACCTGGTCGGCACGAAATAACAGCCCATTAAGGCTGATCTCACGCGAGAAACTGGGCGACCCCGTATGGCATGCGGAACACATTTTTTTTTTTAATACTTTTTAGACGATAAGATTATTTGATTCCACAAATAATGCGCTGTGGCAACTCCCTTGCTTCAATGTGTGACGCGAATGGCTATGGCATCGTTAAGTATGCATAACTTCCTGGGGTTCAGTAATCTGAATTTAAAATTCAATAGGAAGCAAATTATGAAAACAATGAAAAAAATTGAAATTTTTTAAGATCTTTATCAGAATGTTCATTGGCTGGAAAGGTTAAATACTGATCAGAAAGAAGTTTTACATTTGCGTTAAAATATACATAGATATCTTCTCACAATCATAATAAAATCTTCGCAAATAGGCAGGTACATGGAAATATTAATAACATTTTTTATAAAATCTCAAATCTCTAAATTCATCTACTTTCCCTTAATTGGTACTATTAGTTTTACATACATACTTCTAATACCTCTAAGAGTAGATATTTATATACTATTCAAGCTGAAAATATTTCATTCAAAGTTTTTAATATAAACAACCTTTAAAAGGTGATTCGAAAATGTCCATTTTTTAAATACGCTTGTCGTCTAATACTATGAAACTCATAAGGGAAGATCTCGAACCCGGAAATTCGAAAAATTCTGAAACTTTGTGAGTATGTAGGGAATTTCTTCCTGATTACAACGCAATTTTTGTTTGCTCCCCAAATTCACTCTAAGGGGGTGTAATTGACCCCCGAAAATCCGGTTATTTTCCGATTTTCTGTTATAACTCGTGTCAGTCTCTTAATTTTATTGTGTCATATGTACACCACAGTGATCATACACGTACATTTCCCACTTTTCCTACTTCTATACCCACAACGATAATGCTACAAAGTACGCGAGTTAACATATCCAAGTTTCCAGAGGGTAACATTCCACGCAACAAGTTTTGACGTCGCTGGGAACTTTGTGCTTAGCTGTTATGGTATTAATACATCATCATTGGGATTATTTATTCGTTTGTGATTGAACGTGCAGTTGCGTTGAGGCTAGTTCGAAATAACAGCCCATTAGAGTTGATCGGGCGCGCGGGGAAGGTGCGAGATCTCCTCGGGCCTAATCGATCGGGCTATTAAGCCTGCCGAACAACAGGTCCCCGAACATCCCTGAAACGTAACCACGAATTTACGGGGCACGTCGGTGTGGAAGCGCGAACACAAGACCTCGACCTAGGTGGTCTTCGTAACGACATGTAGATGACGGTACGAAGTCAGTTTAAAAGTTCAGCGATGATGCGAGCTCAACAACGCCTCTAGTTAACGCTTTTTCGCTCTATTTTTCCCGCGCCGCCACTCTGCGCTGTGTGTTATCTATTAACTGGGTAATTAACTTGCGCGCCACGTTTTCCATATCAAATCTGATACAGTTGAAGACCGCAGGGAAAAAACGTATGTCCATTTTTCTTGATTTTCTGATTTTTATGCTAACCGGTGCAGGGCCGTCTGAACAGCATTGTAGGCCCCGGGGCAACGCAGTGCAGTGGGGCCCCTACCCACCCACGGGAATAAAAATGTTTTGTATTCGGGTAAAGTGAGCACATATTTCCTGTTGCAATGCGGGATAAGTAAAAAAAAGGTTAACAGATCCGTGAGGAGATCGTTTTTGTACTTTCGTGCCGAACTTTAGTAGCAAGACAAGTAGAAACCGCAATGCGGGACGTCTGGTCACTTTATATGTATTTGGGGGCCCCTACTGTCATGCGGCCCCTGGCGACTGCCCAGTGGGCCCATGCCTGAAGACGGCACTGAACCGGTGGCTAAGAGGAAGTGCTTTAATATGACATAGTGGAAAAGGGGAACAACCTTTCAAGTAAAATAATATAAACCTTTTAAAAATCGGTGTGCCAGGGAAATATAAATATTGAGCCATTGGAAAGGTTTGAATTAATGTATGAAGTTAAATGACAAGTTAAGGGCAACCTGAGAAGTGATTATATATTTTAAAGTGGGAAAATAATTATTAACAGGAGAGAAACCTGATAAGTCCACGAAATTTTGTAAACAAAACAAGGACCTAAGCAATGTTATCACAATCAATATTTTTGAAGTGTTCAAGAGGATGGTAAAAACTAAAAACACACATTTAATCACAAAAGAAATGAAAGCACAGTTTTGGTAATATGGAATTAGGAAAGAGCGTTTTGAACTTCAAAATTGCCGCCCCTATAAAAAAGGAAATTATCACTTATGGTTTCCCCTGCGGTCTTCAGTTGCTAACTGATATCCAGGGATGAGTATTGTACGTGAGTGCGTTATTTTGATGCACAATGACGCGATTGTAAAAAATATTTCATCGAAATACTTACTGGAACGGATCATTCAGTATTTTCATATTTAATAATAATATTACGAGAAATAATGGAGGACACTGGAAAGGTATTTAATACGCGGCTCCAAATATGTAGTTACAAAAGCTGTATTCTGTTTAAACGTTTGTAAATAGCTTTTTTAAAAGTTTATTAGTGGGGATATAAATATTTTTTACTTCGTACTCTGTTACTGTGTTTAAAACTTCACTTCTCTTGAAGCGAGTTTCTTAATTATACAATTATGAATTAATAAAAAATCCTTGGTATCTCTGAACATGCCCACGTATTCTAATTACTCGAAGAAACTGATTCAGAGCTCACAATTACAAGATTGCAAGCACGTTCCACTAAAAACATTGGGCATTCTAGCATTCGCCGTTTTCAATTAATAGGTATTGGTATATACACACGAATATAACGGATGATATACCGTAAATACTTGAGAGGCATTCTGTAACTGCAAGTCGAGGCCGCCCGCGTCGTGAACTCAAGATGTTTATTTGGTTTTCCCACGAAGAATGTCGTTGAGCACACTCGAAACTCAGGCAACCGTGCGCGTCAAGCATCTGAGAGTTTCCGAGACTCAATGCTTTGATCGTCATCGTCGTCATTGTCGGCGTCTTGGAACGAAGGTGCAACGAACAACATGTGGAGCCAAGTACCGTAACCAAGACAGTTCCCGATTTCTATAAGAGAGCCAGCGCATACATCGTTCGACCACACTTTTTTTATTTTATTTAACTGACCAACGTGGGACATCCATGAAAACTTATGAAATACCGAGCATGGTTCTTCGTGTATGAATGGGATCCGTACACCATTATCAGTGGCGTTCATGGAAGCAGTTCCAGTAGCATTGAAAAATTAAAAGCTTTTAAAAAGCACGCACCTTACACCAAGACGCCTTACACAGTATTAACCCGGCGGGAGGCGCACCCCATATTGTAACACAGGTTGTCGCTACCGGGTCAAAAGTTCCCAAAATTGAAACGTAAAAACCACGGTTTCAGAATATATTTTTTTTAACTTTGTAATTTTTATGTGAAAGTACAGTGTTTTAAGAATCAAAGAAAATTTATGAAATATCCGAAAACCTTTATTAAAGTTCTTTAAAAAATTGTAACAAAGACTCAAACAGGTGAAATTTACCCAGTAGCGCCTCCCGCTTAGTTAATGGCAAATGACTATAGTTGATTTGTTTAGAATTTAGAAATACACTCTCTTCTAACGATCTACACTGCAGTTACAGCACTGTTATCTTTTAAACAATTATGCAAATCAGAATGCTCCTTAACCCTTCGTTCACGCGCCTCTGTTTTCGATCAACTTTGACATACTGAGCAGCTGACACTCAGAGCAATTTTTAAACGACCGCCATTCTCGTCTAAAGAATCCAATCGCGATGAAAAAAATCATGAGTCAATTCCAAGCTCTCTGGAATGTATTCCAATAGTTTCTTGACTGAAATTTTATCACAATTTTTGTAAAAAAATTCTAGATCACCATATGTCGAGAAAAAACGAAGAAAATCTTTAAAAAATTGTAAGCTTTACAAATTTCAATATTAGAAGCTGAAAATCTACAGAGTTGTTGTTCGGGTATAATATTTTGAGGGAAAAAATAGTTTGTAAGTCGGCTTTGGAAAAAAGGTATTCATTTTTCATTTATAGAAAGTAGAGAGCGTCAAAAGCAGCTTATGGGTGGCTCACACCCAGTGTCAACGAAAGGTTAATACAGTTTTTAACTCGCTGTAGTGCATAAGTTATATATAGGACGATAAGAGTCGAGCATGTAGTAGTGGTTGTGAAATATAGAAAAGGTACGTAGGAGGGCCGTTGCTAAATTCCAGGTACTGTTGTGGTCACCTTATGATCGATAAAGGATCGTTGACAGAAACTAATCCACATAGACGCGAACTCATGCATTTTTAAGGCCTTGTAGGGGGTCGACGTCACGTAAGTCGATATCTGCAGCTCAAATGTCATGGTTTGGTCTGAGTTTCGTACCAGCTCTACTTCAACCCTGCGTTACAACAAAAATGCAAAGCATCCGTCGTTCTAACAGACTCAGAGTAGCAAAAGAAATAACTATCGATAGTATACGATCTTCTTATTACAAAATATATTTTTTTACTTATGTATGTGAGGAACAAATTTCAGATTAGAATAAGTTTCCACGTATCACTTTCCAATGGCAGATCTCACAGTCCAAAACTACCTAGGGGAGACCGGGGCAAAGTGACGCGAAAAAAGTTTGAAGTCGAATAAAATTTTTCCCTTTCAATAAAAATGTGTGGAAATAGATTTATAATATAATTTGAACATTACTATTGGTAAATGACGAATAACAATACTTAAAATAAACTTAAAGTATATTCAAATTCAACTTGAAAAGAAAATGCCAAAAGGACAACTTCACCCTATATATGGGGCAAAGTGAGCTGAAATAAAATACAAGTTTTAATTAAGGATATAGGTAATTACCCCCTTGGGTTGGGATCACATGTATAGCACGTAAGTTTCTGTTTTTTTTTTTTTTTTTTTGAGCCGTGGTTGTCAAAAACTGTGGCAGATTATTCATTTTTTTGAGATTAGGTTCTGTTCCATCACGCCGCGTAGTTTCCCAGTTAGCCGACAGGTTAGGTTACTGTTCTTTGCAGCTCAGTTTACCCCAATCACTTTGCCCCGAATGTGCACTCAGTGGAAAATTAATTATTTAATAATGTTAGGATTAACGTTTTCTCAAACGCTTGTAGACGTATGTTTATAACCTTGTTATAAACACGCAGAAAAAAATTGGAGTTAAAATAACACACTTAACACTGATTTATCCAAAAAGCAAAATTGAAAAGAAAGCCAATTGGAAGTCTCTAAAACTTCATTTTTAATTTTTTAAACGAATTTCCATTTTTCGATATCTGAATGTGCATAATTATCATTGTGGTATTACACACACTTATTACATTACCAAAATTTCTAAATACATTCTATTGTTAAAGAATAAATTAAGAATGCTCATTTTACCCCGAGGTTCACTTTGCCCCGGTCACCCCTATGTACTTCTAAATGTGTAAAATGGAACAGAGTTGTGTTGGGTTGATTTGGTACATAAGGAACACAAGCTGAAGGTCTAGAGAGGAACTGTTTAAAGATTCTGCCGGGAAGATAACTGAAGGCAGGTCAATCGTCTCTCTGCCAATGAAACGCTGCATGATTCTCGATAATACTGATAGGAGGAATGAATTCCGACATCGATCTCCCTTTAAATATTTAGCTTCCCGATCACTGACCTGGCCCAACGAGGCCGTCGTTGCGAACGCGACATTCTGATCACGTGGGGTGACTACAGCACCGCGGTGCAATAGCTACAACAGCAGCTGTTGCTGCTGCAGCAGGAGCTGTAGCTGACCAACGCATGCTCGCCTTTACCACCGAAAGAGTACGATAACGCGTCAGCCGCCTTATCGCACCCGTATCGTATTTCCAATTGAGACGACTCGCGATACCAGTGTCTGTGTCACGAAATTCTAACTCCCTTTCTTGCCTGATTTTATTCCTATACTTGTCGCCTAAAGCCAACACTTTGTAGATAGTTATGTAGATAGTTATTATAGTGCCTTTCCTAGACACTTGGGCACAAACAACTTTTCATTAGAAGTTCTTTTATTCTCGACCTTCGTTAGATTCAGAAAGTAACCTCCTCGGCAACTCGACACTGCACTTTATTATGAGTTAAGTTTCACGATCGTGCTCTAACCCCTGGATGAAAACAGCACATATTCATAGAACAAGAAGATAGCCTCTTATTGGTGAACGCAACTGACGACTTCGACAACTTGATCTATAGAAGATTGCAATTATAATAATTTAAGGAGGTCAGATTGTGTAAACATACTCTGCAAACGACAAAATAAAATGAAGAAAAAAACGAAAATGTGTTGTGGGATATTGAATTGTTTAGATTCTTAGGGAAGTGAAGACTCCTTTCGCTATTTCGGGAAAACTCTTGTTTTATTTTTTAAATGCAAATAAAATTCATTGAACCTTGTTTCTTTACTGATGGACTAAAGCAGGGTTTTCCAAACTATGTTCCGCTGAACCTGAATAGGTGTTCCGCGACAATTTGGAAAGGTTTCCATCAAAGTCATTAAGTGTTTTATTTATTTATATTTTTAGGTTTATGTTATATTATAGTTTTATATTTAAAAATAATTACTAAATAAATAATGTGTTTTAATAACATTTTTTTCATTTTTACTAGTAGGAATTACTCAACCTAAGAAATAAGCTAACAAGGGAAGATCCCGAAGCCGAAAATTAAAAAAATTCTGAAATTTTGTGATATGTAAGGGATTTCTTCCTGATTACAACGCAATTTTTGTTTGCTGCCCAAATTCACTCGAGGCGGTGAAATTAACCCTTGAAAATTCGGCGATTTTGTGTTATAACTCGCGAACTGTAAAAGATAAAAAAAAACTTTCAAGACAAAAGTTACTTCTTTTAATTAGATCTAGCATTTGGTAAACAAATATTTTATATTTCATGAGTTATAACACAAAATCGGAAAATAACCGGATTTTCAGGGGTCGATTACACCCCCTTAGAGCGAATTTGGACAGCAAACAAAAGTTGCGTTGTAACCAGGATGAAATTCTCTACGTATTCACAAAGTTTCAGATTTTTTCGAATTTCCGGAATTGGGATGTTCCCTTGTAAGTGTTCTTTTGCAGAAAAAGTTGGGGAAACCCTGGACCAAAGTATTAAAACTTAATTTTCTCGATAACGCTGTTTTGTGACGTTCCCCGTTCCTTCCCTTTACCCTTCATCTGTGATAATAATTAAATTTCGCACGACACTCCAAAATGATCCGAACGATTGCTGATTTCATAAGAACGAACGAAATGCATTCCAAAACCGATTAACCTCCTCCACGTTTAGTGCCTGTGAGCAATTTATTCGTTGTAATTCTGCTGCAAACCTTTACGAGTAACTGTATATAAAATTGACCAAAAGCAAGTGTCTAAATTCTGATTCGACGAAAAATTGATGTGCAAGCCGATAGCAAAGGTTGCATAAACGTGTAGAAGTCCCGGTCGGAGCAGAATTTACTCGCTTGCCTTACACAGATGCGCGAGAGCCAGCATAAGTTTCAATTCTTTCGGGATCTACGAATCAGCGAACACCGAGCCGAAGAGCAGGCTCCCAACTTTCCTCGCGGTAGAAATACTTTGTGAAATACGCATTTACATGCGCATTTGGAACCGTTCAACCGTAAGCTCTGCCGTGCGGCATTTTTCTTTGGCATTTTTGTCGCAACCAGGCAAGCGGTAGCAATAGCACCGGGACGGCTCGAATCCTCTACTCGGTAGCACCGTTCTTCTGCGAGTTACGTGACGGGAGTCTGGGGTTCGACGCCCGTTTCAGGGGTAGCGGGGGGGAGCAGAGGGGGCAAGCGTCGGGGGATGGAAGGACGGACAAAACAAGACGCGGAGGAGCTCGCGACAAGTCAGCGGAATAAAGTTTTCCCGGTGGCGGTAGTGGTGGCGCCCGAAAACTTAGGAAAACTGCAAGTATCCCCTGAATTCAGGCTGAGGGGGTTACAACGGTTGCTCGTCGAGAGGGGACCGAAGAGTGTGGCAGGGGGGTGGGCGAGAGGTGGACGTCAGTGGAGGCAATACTCTAAACTAAAGTCGATGGCTGCCGGTGCAGGGATGGGAATTTCGAGAAGGAGGAACGGCGGGGGCACGATCGACTCGCTAAGTTCAATTTGTAAACAGAACTCTCAATAATGGAAAATTGTTACACCCCAAAGGCTAACTCCCCACTATTTTCCGCAAATGTCGAACGGGGGAAGGTGGGATGAGAGCGATGGATACGCGAAGTTTAGTGACGATCGATGCTAGTAAGTAGATACCTGATTACAAACTGTCGTTCGACGTAAGAGCAGTTACTGAAACTGTTACGTTAGCGTAGGATTCTCCATCGAAGGGCTGTTTGTCCTGCCTGTAACCGATAAGGGGGAAAAAGTTTCTCGCGTACTCGTAACGTGGAATGTAGGACTGCTAATGCGACACTGAGGTTGCTGAATATTCCCCAAAATAGCAGGATAAACGATAGCATTAGAACTTATGCGTTCTACCTTTTCAACTATAGTTCCAACGACAATGTAGTTAGGGTTGCCACCTTTTTGGGGAGGGATATAGTATTTTCAGGGAAATTTTCGGAAATAAACAGTGTTCAGAGTTGGGCGAAATGTAATCTAATTACAAATTACAAACTACGGTTGCAATTTAATTGTGGAATTGATTACACATTATTTTCTGTAAGCGTTAATTTATGTAGTTGACCGTATTTTGCGTACTACATTTTGTTTCAACAGTATATAGTACCTACAATTTACCGAAATATAGTACAACACCATGTAATATAGTGCGGGTGGGAACCCTAACTGTAGCTTATAAGTCCATTTGATCGCGGCTGCATTTTGGCTACTTGAATGTTAAAATAAAACGCGAAAACTAACGCAAAGGGTAGAGACTTTTATGGCAGCATATGCTACTAAATTAACCGCTAATCGTAGCGGTTACTCGCCCTTCTTATTTCATCTTCGACGTGGCTGTCATCACTCTTGGCATGCCATTAAATTTTCACGACATAAAAATTAATTGCCAGCGGGGCAGTTTCTGCAGAAGACACTCGTTAGAGGGGATCCATGGGATCCCAGTGACGTCAGGCATAGCAACGAGGACATGGGGGCCGACATTCATGTCCTGCCCCCTACCCTTATAGCACGCTGGCATACATGGTGGTAGTCGATTCATCGAGTGAATCCACTTTCCGTCCCGTTCGTGTTACTTGACCGTTCATTGTGATTTACACGATCATTAACGATACCGGCCACCAGAGAAAGAAAGATTTACGCCGTTTCGGGGAGAAACAGCTGTCTCCCGAGGATTCTAGCGGCGGTGCCGGTGAAACAGGGCGCGTACGAATATTCACGGACGAAACGTTTTACGAGTGGTCTAGCTCGTTATTCCACGGACCGAAATGGAACTTCAGCTCGTCACTGATTCCTTCTTTTTCACCTAGGTTATCGGACGGGTTTTTATAGCAATAAACGGCTCATACCTGCTCCTACCAATTTTATTTCTAGTCATAAATCTGTCTTTATAGCGGTCCTTCATATACCCTTAATTGAGATATCTTTATGAGACGTCAGACCCCAGAGCAGATTCGAAACAATCGACTAGTGCGGGTGGTATTGTGTTGTTCCAAGCTCCACGCATTTTCCGCACATTTAAAAACGGACGAAATGATATTCTCCCTTAAATGATGCCTGTAATCTGCCTAGCTACTCTCAAGGAATGCCTGCTGAAGAAGCGGCAAGGGCGCAAAGACTTACGAGGCAGTATAATGTAAAGGGAGGCGTGTACTGTTAGTTAAACGATTAAATCGTTTCCTTTTCTGTGGATCTAGAAAACGTAATGGAGCGAGGAGAATATAATTTCCCTTCTCGACCGAATAATAACTGTAAATCGGGAGGATCAGAAGTCAAGAGCGCCGACGGAAGGTGTAACGTGTCACTGAGGTACTCTCACTTTTCCCACTCTTCCGGCTACTCTTTCCACCAGTATCCCTCTCTTTAGACTGTCTCGCCCGTGGAACGGGCTGATTGACTTTTTAATTGAACCACCGCGTATAGCAATTACGCGCCTCCCCTCTGCCCCTCGTCCCCGCGTTTTACACACACGGCTATGATCCGAGTGCGTCCCGTCTTCTTGCCATTATTCAAAAACATTTTGTCGCGATCAACCACTTTGCGCGCATCTTCTCCTTGTTACACAGAGTTTCCCCACCGGGGAGGATTAAAGGCATGAAATGGATTTTCCTGAGGTATGTACGTACTGTTACTCGGCTAGCAAATTATTTTAAGGCAAACAACGAATTTGGTTAAATAATTGGGTACGCCTGGGCAGAGGGAACTTTGCATTTCAATTGCTTATTAAGTACTCGCGGCATGTCGTAAATTATGACGTACTGCCAACAGGATAAATTATTAGGCCATACACCACATCTTCAAGGTGCAAGTAATAATAAAATATAGAGTGCAGTCTTGTACATAGTTGGAGTATAGTTGTGCGATGTACCATTAAAGATATTTTCCCTTAAGAGTTTGTTTTCATTTACAGTTATATTCTTTTATTACGTTCTATGAAACTGTTCTGTGAATCTTTATTATTGCCAAATGACTGTCTTACACATAAGCTTGGAAGAAACTTATTGTAATTAAATAAGTCGCGCAGGGTTTTGTTTCAATGTGTAGATGTGATTTGTATCATTATCTGAACTAAAAACCAGCCCGCCTTAATGTGCATCATAATTTAGTTATCAAATTTTTCTGAATTTCCTGCTATTTATCGCTGCGAAGTTGATTTACGAGTGCAACGGAAGCGATGCCCTCCTATGCTGTCTAGGCTAGATTTCTGATACGTTCCAACTATTCAACCATGCCAAACTTTCCACAGCTGCGATACGTGCGTATGTACTAGCGGCCACAGACTATCTTCTATTCACGTGATAATCTAAGCAAGTCGATTACTATCATCCCGACTAAAGCTGTAAGTAATACAATGCTACCTGCTGATACAGTTTTCATTTCGACGATGTAAATAGTCGACCATACTAATTTCACAATGCAGAATTGTGCTAAATATATATAATTCTCGATCAAAGTTTTAAACAAGTCTAAGAATAAAATACAAGAACGAAATTAAAACTTGGACGAATAATGAAAAAAACTTAGCAATAAAAAATAAAACACAGCGCTCTAAAAAGAGGGAAATAATAAATAATAATATTTGGATAATGCGTGTACACTATTTTTATCGATTTATAATTAATTAACAGCCGTCGTGCGTGGCCTCACGTTTAGGTAAGGACTAGGTGAGATTGTTGCTGCTAATTAATTATAAATCGATAAAAATATATCATGAAAAGTTGTAGTGGAAAGTGTAAACACATTATCCAAATATTATTATTTATTATTTCTCTCTTTTTAGAGCACTGTGTTTTATTTCTTATTGTTAAGTTTTGCTCGCATCGTCGTGTTTCTTTTTAAATTTAAATTTCATTCTTTATTTCACGTTTTTTAGAGGACTGTGTTTAATAGGCCACACAATATTATAACATTACAAGAACTAGAACGGTTTAGCAAGATTTAATTTCTTTAAAATACACTGCCTTGTAGTTCTGTTTTTTTATTGTTATTCTACTGCAGCGCCGCCTGGCAGCCAAATCCCATGAAAGATGTTTAAGAACCAGCCTTTAATCGATGCCTAACAAATGCAAAAAACCGCACGAAGATCTGTCCAGTAGTTTTGGAGAAAAATGGAAACAGACACCACCACACGCAAACATGCAACCTCTTACCCTAAACGCATATACCTTCCCCGTTCTGTCGTGGGTGAAAACTATCAAATATCAAATTAATTTCTGTCTCTCCATTTCAAATTCACCGTTGTGTATTCTCAAACATCACTACTTCACCCTGGCAATCTTAAATCGACGGGGACTTCCATCGAAGTAAAGATAGTATAAGTACGAGCACGAGGGATCGATACAAGACGGCGGGGCGAGACATAATTGGCGCGACATCGAACTCGTGCGAAAGTTTCATTCCACGGCGCGTAGGTAAAAAGAGAAAAAAAGAGGGTACCGCATAATCGATCATAAGAAGAGCTTTACGTGTTTCCCTGTCGTCTATCGGAGAACAATGAGCCCTGCCACGCGAGCGCGTGGGCAGAAAAGGCGAACGGACCCCCTCTCCCCATTATTTCGCGAGGGTGAGAACGACGCACGGGCGGCTGCGTTGCGTGCGTGCGTGCGAACCGAAACGCCTGTATTACCAGCCCTCGTGCATCCTTTATACGGGAACGCAGGCCCCAGCTTCTCCATATGCTTCTTTGCGGCGAAATCTTGGATATTTCCCAGGGAGGCGGCATTAAAAGTGCAATAGCCTGCTCTCAATGCGGCTTGGTCGTTTGGTTAACGACCGTCAGGAATGGCCGCATCTTGGCTCGTCTCTGCCGATTCGGGCTAATAATAAAGAAATAAAAAAACAGACGCGTTATGGATGCGGTAATCTGTGCACATGTCGTATGTCGATGGGCCATCCCCTGCCGCTTCTGGAGCGCGCTGCTCGGAATCCATCACAACACGAAACCCTCGACGTGTGGGTCGTTCACCGGATACCGTATTGTCAGGCTTGCACGCGGGGTTTGGCTACTCTGCTCCCCGTCTTTTGTGCCTACCGGCGATTCCGCCGAATGCATCGATCGTGCCGCGGCTATACAGCTTTCATTCGACGAGATTTATTTCCCTCGCTCGATAACGTACTTTCCTCGACATTATAAGGCGTCGTTCCTCAAACTGCATCGCGTTTCAGCCGCCTCGAAGATGCTTGCAGCAACCGACACACTTGTCACGCGTGAAATGTTATCCTTCTTTATTTTCAGCTGTCTTATTTTATTTTAGTATTATTAGTATTCACTGTGCCTATCACTCGATAGAAATGTGCGGGGGAAGTTTGTAATATTCTGCGGAGAATTAATATTAGCCCATGGAGCGAGTGGCGAGGCTGCGGTAAGAGAAAAGCTAAAACTAAAATTAAAGGAAATAGACGTGGCAATTCAATTAATTTCTTGTGCAAGTGTGTTGTGATTGTGTTTGGATTTTAATGATACTTCAGAAGAGGTTTAAGTAAAGGAGTGTGTATTCTAAGCGATATCTGGATGCTACAGTATGTTATAGTGGAAATTACTAATTTATTATAAAAGGGACACGGAAGGAAATAATTTTTAAATATTTCAATTTTAAGGATCTGACAAAGTTATTGTATTTTATGAATGAACTACTTTGGTAAGACGTATTGTTAGGGGTACAAAGTAATTTCATCAACTGTCATCCCTTATTAGGAAATATCGGGGAAGTTCTGTTGCACTCGAAATGTGAATGATTGTTTCCTACTCCGAAAAATAGGTACTTTTCGTCCTGTGAGTTCCATGCACTCCTTATGGAGTCTGTAAATAACGGGTATGATTGAGTATGCGACACAAGGCAAACTATAATTATGAAAGTTATGTAAGAGTGTAAATAACGGAAGAAAAAGTAAATGTCATACAGTGTTGAATAATGTGTAACCAGAATGTGAGAGGTAACGAGTAGATTCGGATACCAACTTGCATATAAATTGAAAAATTGATTCAACCCTAACCATCGAATAAATGAGTTACTAGACGCCTTTAAAGCATGCAAGAATGCATACATAATATACTTATAGTATTATCAACACTGCAACTAATTATTTATAATGCTGAATAAAGTACGATGCAAAGTTGCATACGTATAAAAAGTAAAAAATAATTTAACTATAGCGTACAAGTGAATGCGGCACCCAGCGAAGCTAGTAGACGTCCCGATTGCTTCTTCCGATGAAATAAGAAAACCGTTCTGCACAAGTTACACTGTTTCCCGCGAATGCAGTAGCGTCTGCGGAGCACGAATGCAATTCGTCGATTCAGCTTGTGCCCCGCAACGAACACCGGATGTAAATATACCCCGTGCTAGCGCGATGCTTTGTACACCGCTACCTGGTAGCACTGGTAGCATTCGGCCCGCTAGCACACGGCGCGGTTGGAGCGCCTCCGATGTTTGCCTCGAGGTCAAAACTCAATCTGATTCGAGAGCCCTGGCGCCCGACTGCCACGTACCGACGCGGATAAGTTAACTACCGTGAAAAAGCAATTGCTCGATCGTGTACTTCTCTTCGAATATTACGTCAAAGCTGATGCTAGTCGCGAAATCGTCAGATAATATTTATCAACATGATAATTCGTCGATATTATCCCTAGAACTGAAGGATAAGTATGTGTGCCATAATAAGTTTTGATAAGTTGAATACGTTGATTTAAGTGATACCACGGTCCTAAAATATATTTTACAGTCATTTCCACTTCCCATTTCTGTTGCATTGAATGACGTGATGTGTGGTGACATACAGTAACTACCTATGTATTTCGTGGCTCATGCAATCATAATAAACTCATGTCGTTTCATGCCATTATAATGTACCAAAGAAATCGTCGCAATTTATAAGTTATTACTCGTAACATATAAACAAATAAAAATAAATAAAATAATGTAGAGCATGCTTCCATAAAACTTTTTAAGTAAATAGAGAGCCAAAAACTATTTAATCTATATTCAGCCATGAGTAGATGCCTACTCATTAGTTTACGAGATATTTAATAAGAATTCTGTAATAAAAGCTTATAGAGAAAAATGTTATATATTTTTGTGTTTTCCTTCTAAGTGATAAGAAATCAATTTGAATCAAAATCAAAGTGAATTATGAAATTCTATTTTCTGAACTTAGGATTTCCGAACCACAAAGACTCTACACACTCGACAATCGTTTTGCTAGAAGTTTAAACACATAAGCACTTAACAACATTGCAAAAGGAACGCTCTATTATTAAATAGAAATACTCAAACTATTTTATCTAAAAAATGGCGATGGATCAATTATTTCTTGGTTGTTTATTTACTTACAAAATTTCTTTAAAGTTAATGTAAACCATTGGCTGTACTTCCGAAAGGGACCGGTGTCCGATGAAGATGAAACTTGGTGAATATAAAATATAAAATTTAAAATTATAAAAATTTAAGAATATAAAATTTTAGCTTCGGCAATTAATGCGTTCAAAAGATACAGGGGTAATTGTGCATAAAAGGGTACACATTACCGATTCTTTTTTAATCACTTTACCACGGTGCCCCCTCTTAACAATATTTCTGTCGACTTATACCGACACAACGCATTCCACTTTCCAACTTGTCCCGGGTATTAGTATTGGTTGGGGCTAGATTACTGCGGGGGCGCGTAAACCGATGTGAGTTTGGCGATGCTAAAACTGAGACTGTGGTTACAAAATTTCCAAAACAAAAATTGACACGACGTGAGGGTTCCCGGGTAGGGAATAAAAAATTTCCCCAAAAAATTAACAATAATTTTTTATTAATATTTCAGAAACTAATAAATACCCGAAGCTACAATTTTAAATTTAGGGTCCACACCCCATCCCCCCTCAAATTTCATCTCGATCGGGCACCGGTCCCTTTCGGAATAATATCCAAACCATTTTCTTAAGAACTAAGTTGTATGATTCCAAAAGAATACAGCAATTTGAAATTAACTAGAAATCAATAACTAATAATTAATAATTCTGTATTAAAGTATGGATAAATTGTATGCTTCCGTCGAAGTTAGTCATTCGATTGTATCACCGGATGCACAGATAAGCTTTCGTTAACTGAGTTCTTTGTTTTCCTTAATCTTGACACAAGGTGTTGCACGTTTTATCGTCGGCTGTATTGAAATCTACAACCTGAATATAGGCGCCCGATCGTGTCACTCTTCCAAGCGCGCGCTCCCCCATGCAGTCTGGAAACGGGTGTTTATGTGCATGAGGGGAGTATGAGTACACGATACGCGCAGTGTTAAGTTACTTTCATGCCGCGTTTGCTCCGCGACCGTATTCTTTCAAACAACCCAGGCTTACGGGAAATCTCTGCGACGTTAGGTCGTTGCCTTCTATTGCCACCAACATCTCGAAAGATTAATAATTAGCAAAAAAAAGGGCCATGCGTAGAATAATATTCACCAATTACAATAAAATTGAAAACGAATCGAGTGATAAGTTTGCCTTACAATAGGAGTGCGTGAAGATTGGATGACCGATTTGGTAATAGTGGCAGTGGAATTTAAAATTGTTTTTAAAATTTTCTTGTGAAAATGAAGCTCAAAGTTTTATCTCCTGCAAATCCTATGCTCGTCTATTCGCGAGAACAGGACTGATTTAAATGAGTAATTATAGGAATAATTAAAAATAAGTGAAAATATACGGATACACTCGGAATTTCTATATGGATTATAGTTGAGTTGCTATTAAGTGCATTGTATTCCATTTTCTCGAAGACTTTTGTGTAATGCGCCCTGTCTGTTTAATATTACACTTGAAGACTTCGCTGCAGAAAAGAGGCAGATCCATAATTTGCTGAAATTGAATTATAGATAGCACTGAATGGAAAAAAATCTGAATAGATTGGAGCAAGAAAGAGGAAATACGATAATCCAGTCCCAAGTTATAAGCACGGCTTGAAAACTGTTGTAATATCGATTTCGGTTCTCCAAACGGTTATGAAGAACCGAAGTTTCCAACTATTATCTGTTTCGGTTGCGGTTCCTATTTCCATCCTTATATCGGTTCCATAGTCGTTATTTTTTCGGTTCTATATCGGTTCCAGACTCAATTCTTCATTAATTGATATCATTAATAATTACTGTAGCTGTAAAAAGGGGCAACCCCAAATTTAAAAAAATTACCCTGCCACAAAGAAAAGATATTTTTGCTTAGTAGATTTTAAGTGGGTAAAATACTTTGAACATATACTTAACAATATTTTGTTAGCACTAGTTTTCTTAATATTCCCCAAATTAATACATTTGGAGCTGCCCCTTGCTACAGAGTCTTCAGAATTGTACACGTTGTCCCCTAATTATGTGCAAAATTTGAATTAAATCGGTGCTTAGAACCTCGCACACTCCCCTTATTAGTTTAAAAATTAACCCGGCGTTGGTAACGTGAGGAAATATAACAAGAGTAGTAAGGTTTGGTCCCACAGACCCCGCAATTAATGTAGTGGTATTATAGAAATCCACGTCTTTAATTAAATTTGTATTACCCAAAAATACTTACCTACTTAAACGTCTTTAATTTTCAACAAAAATATACTTCCTAAATAGCGTATACAATGAAGAAACTAAATAGCACTGCTACGCGTTGTTAAAAAATCTGGGGTCTGTGAGACGACCCCACCTGACCAACGCCGGGTTAAGTGTGTAGCTTGGTATCCGTTCGATCCGAATGCATAGCTTCAAGCATATTGGTTTAAAGACGAAATAGTTGGGATTCCGGAATGCCCTAGGAAGAATAGAAGCAACGGAGTTTTCTATCGGGCAGTAGGTTGATCGGATGGCCACTTCTACACGTTTAATGTCCCCAAGCAGATAACTCAGGTACAGGCGCCCGTTCGTACACCTGCTGCGGCCCAGGGAATACTAATGCTCATGAACGAGAGCCTTTACTTAGCACATTATCGATTCTAGTAATTGACCAAATTACTGATAAGGAATTGCCGCTCGATTTCTGGGAAAATCACTGCTGTACTCCCGTGCCTTGCCTAACCGGCCAGGGAGCGACAAAGTGCCTCGCTCCGAGTCGGAGGTTGAAACGACGATAAAGGTAATGGATCTTCTATTAGAACACCGAATGTGCTCGAAAGCCTTCTAACTCAGCACTTTCGGTCCTAATCGGGAATCAAGGGAGAGTACTCTCCGATATTTCCTGTTAAGTGACACCTAAGTGAATTAGGAACTTATTAAATTCAGGGGGCTCCAATTCCGAAAGAACATTTATGGAACTTCTCATGCCTTGGCTTCAGCTTTCTGGAATATTACCATGTTTCACGCGTCGAAAGCAAAGGAACGCCTAATTCTCTGCGAAGCCAAATTATTACGAGCTCCTCTCGATAATTTTCAGCCTTACTTGCTCGTTTAACCTTGGTTACACTATTTGTAATATTAACTGGAAATCTAATACTAAGAAATTAATACTAACAAAAACATTTCATCGAGATTTTACGAATCCTGAAGTTCGGGAACTTTTGGAACCTGTCTGCTCACAGTGTTAGAAGCTGTGAGAAGAAGCCCTACCATCATAGAATTCAATATCAGTCCGTGACACGAGGCGGATAGTACCTATCGTTTCTGCGACCTTGTTTTCTCTGATTGGATTGCCCTCGTACTTGTATCGATACTGACTACCGTTCGATATATCTCACAGAGAAGGGCAAGCGCCTAACATAAAACACTCTGATATTCAGCAATTTTTTTAATCATATTAGTTATACCTGAAGTTCAAGTTCAAACGAAATTACAATTACTTCTACTATGTCTAATTTAGATATGAATATTGTTGATAATAATACTTGAATGGTGTTTTCGTTTATATCATTTCGCTCGTAAAATTTACAGTTACAAATATTCTCGCCATTTTTCGATGAGATGCTACTGCAGATTTACGTAATTATAATCAGTGGGTGTACGAAAATTTACACGGTTTTATCGAATCTTGGCATCGACAGTTTCGTATAACGCGTAGGCTGGCACTATTGGAAATTTCTTTACTGGACCGGTCTTTTTGCCACCTACGCTCAATAACAATAATTACACTCGTTTTCTGGAAATAGAACTACATATGTTGCAAAACCGGAGGACTTCCAGCAAAATTTAGATACACTGTGAGAGAGTTTTTTTTTATAATAAATATAATATAATGATCGATATATATTACATGGGAACTGACTATCCACTGTTTTATATTATAAAATTCCGATTATTTGTACCGCCGAAGACATCCAAACACTTTCAATGTTACAACTCTTATGACTATTGTTTATAATCTTTAAGATACTTTTGTTCTCTATACCTATATTGGTTTCGTTTTATAAATTACTACCTAAATTATACTTTGCTGCAACGACGTTTCTTTTTACGTAAAATTAAACCGAGAGACGTTTTCTGCCGCTGTCACCTATATGAATTTTCGCGATGAATCTAAGAATTTCATTGAATTTCATATTTCTAACCGATAAAACTACTTTGAAACATTTCTATCCTATTTACAAGATGCAATTGTGAAGGTCAACCGAATTTCTATCAATCTTGAATCATTCGAAATCTCATAAAAAAATCTCATAATGGATAAAGATTATTAATGAAAGGTTTGAGAATATACAGAGTGGTAAATTATTCGTTGCACACCAGCAAAAGGGTATGTGTCGAAAATGTTGAATCTTCTTTCATTTGCAATTTCGTATTCGGAAAAGGGGACTCTGAATATTTGTTGTGCAGTTGAAAATCGGCAGTGTAAAGGGGTAAATATAGTACAACTGTGCCTAAAATGAATGTTTCTGCGAAAGCGATTCGAAATTAAAGAGTAACTTTTTTAACAGTTGGTACTGTGTTTACGAGAAAATCGATTTTAGAAATCTCTAGAGTACACGTGCACTTGGCGAAAAGAAAGCCCAATTAAAAAAAAATTATTCTTCAATTTCCATTCGTTTCTGTACAAGGAACCACTTTCGCCAATTCCTACCCAGGTGCAAGTGCACTGGACTGGTTTACAAAATAATTTTTCCCGCCATTAAAGTCCAAAATCGAAAAATATTATTCCACTCTTTCGATTTATTCTTTCACAAAGAAGCACCCCCTTTCGCGTTGTTCGCCTCACGCATTCTCACAGCGTACGTACGTCAATAATGGATCGAAGTACATGATTGATCAGTGCAACCGGATTTATGTCCGCTAAAATCTTTCTTGTGTTCGCTTGTTATTCATATTAGCACACGTGCCGTCAGGACTTAAAATGTTTACGCGTTTGTAGCGTAGGCTGAGCCCCGTCAAGTTCAACGCGTCACATTCACAGAACGCCTTGCACTATCCAGGCCAGTGTACTAAATAAATTTTGTAAGAATTCTTCGGGAACGACGTTACTTTGTATTGATCACGATAAAGCGAACGCTAGGGCAGCTTCGTTACGTTCACCCATATCCCCGGGCATTTCCTCGCGGAAGCATATATCCTCGATAACAAAAAAAAAAACATTAAAAGCAAAGAAGGGTAATTTGCGGCAAGTGTAATTTTCCGGTTTGTTATTATCGGTAAGTGCGAGGTGGAGACTGATTACGTTATCAGAACATGTGTTCGATGTGTGTAAAAATAACAATTGACCGGTCGATGCTAGAAAATATGATAAAGCCCAGCGAGACGCGAACGTCGTTTTTCACCATAGCCAAGGCTGTCGCGAAAGTTAAGGGATAATTCCATTAATTCGAAGTACCTTTCATGTCACGTAACCGGTGAATTATATCTCGACGAATCGATAATTATAAAAGGAGCCAATAGGAATGAGAGTATTTCATCCCTTAAAAGCTTATCGACTCTAATCCGTGCGACAGAAATATGATCGATTAATTCTTCCGAATAATTCGTGGGGCACATAATATTATTAATACTCGTAATATGTAATTGAATGAAAAATTCAGCTCCTCGGGTTTGACCCAGATAAATGCCACGTGATCTGATTTCACTGCTTTTTATACCGGCGCGTCACTGTCGGCGCTTCTTCGGGCAGCTGAGATCAAATTAACTATGAAGAATCAGGAAATCGATGATGCAGCCTTGCTGGACGAAAGGCAACAGTTGCGACAATAATTGTGTCTGCGATTTATCACCGCGGGGGGGGGGGCGAGGGGAGTAAAAGGATTGCGAACACTTTGTGCCAATTAATTAGTCGTTGCTCGAGTGCAGCGGAGAAGAAGAAAGGTGGGATAAGCGATGAAGGGAAGAGGCAAGGAAGAAAGTAGAATGAGAACCAGCGTGGGAGTGAGACGGTCTATGTGATCGTTGCTTAATCGAACGCGGCTCATCCAGAAAGTATTTTAATTGCGCGTTTCACTTATCTAAAATATGTCGGCGATAACGTCGACGTATCGTCTGATTTTCCAGCTGACAACCCATCGCTTTCGATAACCACCAAAGTGACGGAAATTCTACCGTTCGGCGTTCGCGTCTCATCCAGCATTCAACGATCTCCCGACGCACTGACCGTCGCTCACGCGAACGCAGACTCACGTTTGTCCTTCATAAAAAGAGCCACTAATATGCGACAGGGATTAGAAAAATTTAGTCATAAACATTATACTCGTACCATCAGTGGCATCGTGTTTAGTGGCTGGAAAGTCCGGCAATATATTTATACGATCTTGATTAAAAATAAACGATTGAACATTACAGTTAGAAACTTCCACTTAAGTTTTGCTTCACGAATGAATCGGGCGCTATGCACTCGAATTAGGTATGTACATTATCTTTTGATCAGAGATTATTAAAAAAAAAACGCAGTATATAGAAGCTATATAAAGATGCTAGGAGAAATGTAAACAAGATATTATGGAGAATTTCATGGATCACTGAATTGATACTACTAATTCCATCGTGATCCGAAAAACTTTGTAACACCGATTCCAACAACGAAAACGTCGTTAAACGTATGTAGCAAGAAGACCCAGAAATGCGAATGAGATTGCACCTTCATTGTTAGGAACACTGTGAAATTACGAGCACGCCTCGCTAATTCTTCAGTCGATATATAAATCATTAGGTCGAAGGAGGTATCAGCTTTTGTTGAAGCATCGCGAAACCATGGTTTTAGCTCTGTAGTCCGCAGGAGGTTCCAAGAAATAGGAATTGCTCATAGAGCATTAAATACAGAAACCTAGTACATATATACCAAACGCAATAAAAATTCCTGTCTTACGTAACGCGATTTCCCCGACACGTTTTTAATAAGAAACATTAATTTCGCATTAGATTATGTTCGCACTGTTTGCAGAACGTGTCACGATACCGTCCCTAGCACTTCACCCCCTGCCAGCTAGAGTACCGTTACCCAAGTACCTACAAGCGCGACCAGTGTCCCTCTCGACTTAAACGCGCTTTTCGTTTTAAGGTTCCAAGGTGAGGACTTTCCGACTCGCAGTGGCTATGAGAATGCCGGTAAGGGATGATTTGAACGGAGCACGTCCCCGTCATCTGTTTGTACATGGCGTGCTAGGACACTTACATTTGGTTCCGCGTTAGACGATGTAGGTTGACGAGATCGTGAAGGGAGCGCGTAATCCGAAGCGGACGTCATCCCAGTATTCGTGTACGAAAACCTTTGTCAACCCGGAGTCAGGATCATTCACCACCGTTCGTCGCGTGCGCACTCGCGACCACTACCACCAACAGCAACACCGCTTCCACACCACGGTTATCACCGCCGCCAACCATACAGAGGAGGCGATCGACAGTGGGTTCGTTAATCAAGGAACAACCGAACTCGCACATGTAGATCACCAGCCGCAGAATGGGAGAGCCATTCAAGTGTCCGAATATCGTGGCGGAGATGCCGACATCGTGTTCCTACCCGAACCCCTTCGAATCATTTTACACCGATCGCACGCCGAACGGCACAATCGCTGAAACGAACCCCTCGAGCCACCCGAATGGGACCGTCAGGTACACCGGAACCGTTCACTCGAACTTCTCGAATCTATCCACCGGGAGAACTCGCTGGGAATTAAGTGAAACCAAAACACTCACGTGCTTAAAGTGAGACGCATCCAGGCGCGTTGCGTCAGCAGCGTCGACGCATTGCGTCGGGCTGGCCTTCTGGAGCTACTTTCAAAATCCTTGCGTCTAACGACTCCTCTCTTCTTTATCTTATAATTTCCCTTCGAAGAGGTCACTACCCACACACTGATACTTTCCACGCCGGTCGCACTGGTCAATTCTTTATTGCACTGTTTCGCGTACACACCGCAGGAGTGTTATTTCGCTGCTGAAGGATCCGGCAACACACCCGATGCGTGTACATTCGATTAGACGGAAACTGCGAGACGCTGCTCGCGCGTCACATCTTTCTCCCAAACGCCACGGAGTGTCGGGTGATAACAGGTGCGCGGAGGGCGATGCACAATGAAATTTGGCGGGAAATGTGCCCCTTCGGCTACGTCGCGCACTGCTAGACGTAAACACTGTGCCCGCGGTGGTGTTCGATTCCGATCGGGGTTGCACGGTCACGCAATGGAGCGGGGCTCCTGTTCGGATTAGACACGTCAACGGGAATCGCGAGCGCGGTCGTTCACCCCCTAAAAACTTTCGCGGCTCCTCAACGAACTCTCCCACTCGTTTCACGCGATCAGATCCTAAACGGCGGCGGTAAGAACATCGGGGCAGCGCAGGTAGTACGAAACCACTGGGTGCACTTGGATTTCTGCCAGCATCGTTGTGACGAGAGGTGGGCCGGTGCGTCGCTGGGGGATCGGTTGGCGCCCGTCCAAAGTGGCGTGTCACGACGCTACGAGGGTGAGTTTAAAAAACCAGCAGGAACAGCCCGAGAGAATTCCCTCGGGCAGGAGGTGAGGTACCCCCTCGAGTGCTCGGCCTGATCTTTGCCCACAAACGTTCTTCCTCTTCTTCCGCCGAGTGCGACCGAAACAACGGGAGCAAGAAGGTCAATTGCTGTTGCGACCCGCTTCTCGCTCGGGATCCGTTGCCAATACTACGTCGTCGCTAGATCGTTGACAGTCAAACCGACACGTACGAGCGCCACGGCGTGTCACTGCATGAGCACAACTACGACGTAGCGGCGACGGCAGGCGGCATAACACACAACCGTAGCACGCGTAGCACGACGATATACAACCGCTGCTTGTGAGAGTCCCGGAGGCTCGAAGTCGCGCGAGTCAGTCCCACTAGTGTTCGCTCCTCGCTTACCTGGCCGCTGCCCTGCTGCCGTTGCTTGCCTAGACCGTACCCCCACGCCTTTCCTGCCACCCCTCCACTCGTTGCGTACACGAGGCTGCCCCTCCATCGCCGTTACTTTACCCCCTCCCCCTAGCACACTACACCCCTCCTCCTTTTCTTCTTTCTGCCTCCTACCCCTTTTGTATCGTTTTTTTCACTCGCTTAAAACCTTTACTGCCTCATCCTCGAGCCCCCGCCAGTGGATGCCCTCGCGACTCGCAACCCTACCGATAATCTTCCCACCCCGAAGGTGCACGGTGCCGAACAACCGACCACGGCGCACCGTACACCGTTTCCGGGCGAAGGTAGTCTCGTATAACCATCCTGAGGGTCGAAAAACCTGCAGAGGAGGGTGAGTGAGAAAAATCGAACGTTCGGCCTGACTCTCTTCAAGGTTCGATTAATCGATCATTCTGCTCCAGCATTTCTGACATGTTTATATCCGAGATTGATGAATTCGCGCCGCTTTTGGTTCGCGTATTTATTTGCATCTGCACTTTGAACAGGGGAACACTGACTGGTATTTCTTCAGCGATAAGCAGGATTTTTCTCTTTTATCGCGATCCGATTTTCTCAGATAAATCAGGTAAAAACAAATCGTTGAACGAATGGATTGTTCGCGCAGATATTCCCTCAGTGGTCTTCGATAAAGCCTGCGCGAAAATGCGCTCAGCCAGTCGCTCGCTCCTCGCAGTTGTAGACGTTCCTCAATATCGCAGCGTTAACGCAATTTTCGCAACACTTTCATAATTTATCGGATCTCGCTGTCGTAGACCACTCCTCCATTCTCGATTTCACCTCGAACACCAACGCGTGGTCACTCTTCCCTCTAGTTTCCTTACGGCAGTGTAAAGATAACTGGAGCACTCGCACGGAGCGATTCACAGGTCGAAGATGCAACGCGCGCATCCAAGCCGATATCATTTCCTCCGCGCGTTCCTTTTATTCCGTCGGTGTTTGTGTTCTTTTTTTTTTTATTATTTTATGTCGAAGATGACGACCGCGCGATATAAATTACAGTGCACACCTCGTAGGTGTACACTTTATTCTCCACGTTGACTCGGCCGTACGAAGGATGACGCGCCGATGTTACGCAATTCCAGCCGGTCGAGGTTTGTTTTCTCAAGAGTGTCAACGGTACGGTTATTTTAATATGTTTCGAGAAATGTTGAGAGTTGCACCGCTCTCGCGACGCTCGCAGTTATTTATCGTGAAAGAGCTGACGGAGGAGTGAGACCGCGAGGAGGAATCCACCGCGAGCTGGCTCATCTCGCGCGGCCGAGAATGAGGCACTGGCTGAAAAATCGTGCCGTCGCCACCGACGATCGCCGGCCCAACAACGAGATAATTAATTATCAATCGAACCGCGATTATGAGCGACGGGCGTACAGTCGTCAGAATGTCCCCCAGAACGCTGTCGGATTACGCTCGCCCCGTGCAGTCTATCACTGCGTCGCCAGTGGTGGAGAATTACATTACGCGAGCGACCGTGCGTTTCTCGTGCGCTCGCGCCGGAATATCTCGCATAAACCTGCACGCAACCCATTCCCAACGAACGAGTTCTTCGTTCTCCTAGCATTCAGGTCTCGGGGCAGATGGACTTTGCTTATTTCAGAGAAATGTGATAACTGCCGATCGAGATAGTCACGATACGCGATCTAACGTACGATTTCAGGTTGCGGGCTCGATATGAAGCCTGACTTTTCGGTCGGAAATAAAGACAATTGACGCTTTATGCTCGTAACGGTATCTAAAGTTAAAGTGATATATAACAAATATGGCGTTACATATTTTTAAGACAGGCATTTTTAATTAAAATTTAAGATCAGAATTTTTGTAGCTGATGGAAGATAATTGTATTCTCGGGAAATCGGCATTTACAGTCAAGTATCCTTAATTAGTCTCCAATGGAACCTCGAGCTGTGTCAGAAACGGCTGTCGCTATAGATTTATGGAAGGTGACCGAGCGGAGGATTCCTCGGTCAGGGATCCCCCTAGTGGTCGCGAAATAACACTTTAAATGGTCTAATTTTTCCTGCAGCCGGAAAAGGCTGTTGTGTGAGAACATTTTACGCCTCGCAGGGCCGTAGCTCACTGTGGCACGATTTTGTCGATGTTCGCGCGTCGGTCTTATGTAAAGCGTTACGTGAAATCTTTATTCCCCGTAACGAAGAAAAGGCCGGTTACGTAAGCCTGGACGGTTTATTGAGCGTATTAATTACGGGAGTAAATATAAGCTTTGTTCTGCCCGAAGTGGCTTCGGCAAACTTCTGCGAGCACTGGTGCGTCCCTGAAGCATCGGTGCGTTTGATCATTACGAGACACGATCCTTTATCTGGACTATCTAGCCCATTGGTGTCGAGCTACCTAACGACACGTTACACCGTTTCCGAGTTGCCCCGGGAGGATCAGAACAAGCAGTTTAGTTTACTGCTGAAGACGGGGAGCCTGGTCCAAAAGGGAAAACCGGTAGAGGAGGCCTTCGTTCGACGGAGAATAAGGGTGCATTGGGGTGCACACTTAATTACCGAAGGTGACAAGTACCGGTACCGTGGTACGGGTCGAATTTACGAAAGTACCTGAGACCTGCGACGGTGTAAATCATCGAACAATGGGACAAGACCCTTTGTCTTACTTATCAGCTGGAGCCAAAACGCTCGCCAGTCTGGCAATCTTCGTTTCCGTTCTCCTTTTACAAAGAAAAACCATTTCGATTGAATAGAGGCGTAGGGCCTCCACCTAGCGCTGTAACAGGCCCAACAGTTGTTTGGATCCAGAGAATCTTTTTCATGCAGCAGCTTCAAATTCAAGTTCGACTTGTTGACCAAAGCAGTCGAGGCCAAGACAACAGACAAATGGGCTAAAGAAGAAATATATAGGGTTTCGTGTTTTATATATTTTTACTGCGCAAATTAGCAAAGCAAGATGTAATTAATTTGCGTTGTAATTTGTTCACGTTCCCTTGCTATTATGCGATTTTTTTTAGGTATTAATATTTCAGTATTTTGTGTGACTGTTGACATTTCACAGTAGACGACTTCTTATGTGAGGTATTGAAAATTCATGTTGGGAAAATTAATATTTAATACATTATTGCTACTGACTCAAGTTCGCAAAAAATGTGGGTTAGTCCGTTTTTGTTCTCAATGCCTCATCTCTTCCTTTCTATTAATATTGGTTTTTATTCTGACATATAAATGAATCAAATTTTTAATTAATTAGAATTTTTCTGTAAAATTTATTGCTTGCAGCGATATACTATTTAGGAAGCTTTTAAATATTCTGAAACGTATAAACACTTTACATAATGGATATTCCTTTTATCCACTATGTTGTTGCCGTACCTAATTTTGTTGCCATCACGAATAAGAATATTATCTACACGCGCTATTACATTGGTAAGTGATATTATATTATCACGGATCGGTTGACGATGAATATTCAAATCGTGAAAGAAGACAACGATCATTTTATGGTCCCTGATTTTATCGTACCAAAAAAAGAGTCATCGGCTTTACATCGGGATTAGATAGGAAATAAAGTAAAGTGATGATGATAACCATAATAGAGACCGACTGAATGACGTTATTAACGTCCTGCTCACATTTTGTATATGCCACACTGAATAATTAATCAACGATACTTTTTTCCTTCTATTTTTGACTTCCAAATGACTAAATTCCGTTTCCGAGGTGTATGATTCATTAATGCGCTACATCATCTTAAGAAGCACATGTTGTAAATCTTATTAGGCAGAATCAGATAGAAAGTTGCCTTATCGGTTCTATATCTGAGGGAATTTACATTGATTGAAACGTCGATATACGTAGTATAGTTATATCTGAATCCAAGATGGAATTTTCAAGATGTCCCATAATTAATTTTCGTAATTACATGTATTATAATAATAAAATATGTTTATCTCCACGTTGTTAATTAACTTCATTAATAGCAATGTGGACATAATTTTCAAACTGTCGCTTTAAACGAATTCTTTCGGAACTTTGCAAGTCATTTTGTAATAGAAGCAACAAATCCTTATAGATTGCGAACGATATACACGTCAACGCGAAAAGATATTTTTGGATCGGAAGACTGATGTCTGGACCTCTATTTGCCACGATTTTAGCAGGCCACAAATCGCAGTCAGTGCACCAATTAGTCACTTTTGTCGAAGCTTACCTGCGTAAAATTTACAACACCCTTACTCCACCGGGCTCTTCCGACCTACTGTTTGAAAACATAAACCTGAAGGTTCCAATAAATTTTGGTCAATATTTTAAACGAAGCGATAGTAAATTATAACGATGCTGAATTTTATAATGAATTATTTTACACTATTGTAGAAGTCTATTTGTATAAAACAGACAAAATATAAAACACGTTTTTTAGTATAAATTAATATCATCACTTCTACAAAACAAAATATATTTATTCAAAATATTAACAGTTTTTTAATTAAAGTCATCTGCAGAAGCAATTTTTACATCTTACATTAACTTCGAAAATAATATTTCTAAAAATAACCAGCAGATCGAGGATAAAGCATACAAAATTTCACAATAAAGAGAAAAAGGTTAATATTAAGATAAGAAATAGGTACCTGTTTGTACCAATATGTTCCCATATTACTCCCATTGGGCAATTTTAAAATTATTACTATTTTTATAATAATTTTGAATAATATTTATACACAGCAGGTTCGCAAATGAAGATTTCATTCTGATTTATTGTATTACTAAAGTAAATTTATCTTGTTTCGTACGAATAAAAAATAAAATATGCAAAATGATTTTTATGAAGGGGCTTGAGGGGTTTTTTAAATTTAAAGCATCTGTCTTGAAGCATGTACCAAAATGTGGGCTATATAATTACATATTTCCCAAATCCTTTAATAATCCAGAGCGAAATTTACGATCATTAATTATAATCCATCTCTGTAATTAAATTATTCACAGGCAAGTTCTCTTTTTTCTCATGGGAAGGGTGGGGGGCAAGAGTGGAATTTATAAATGTCAATGTTCATGGCGGACTATCCCATCGGCATTATTATTGTTATACTTTACAAATTCAGAATGTAGTCGTTGAATTATATGTTATTATCCAATCTAATTAAAGCAAATAAAAATTGAAAATCCTTTTATATTTATTCCTCTCTGCTAATTTGCCATGAATATTTAGGTAACCAATAAATTATACCATCATTTGTGGAGCAGATAGGGCTTAAGATATGACAATAACAATGCAGCTGAATGTGCTTTCTCCTCTGTATCTATCCTACTTCCAACACCTGGAATAATACTAATTAAAAAAATATTCCTAACATTTATATTTTACCCTTAAGTATCTGTTCAGAAGTATGAGATAGGGTAGACCGAGGCTGGTTGTCTCAAGGGGTAGGTTGACTAATTGTTAATAACTTTGCACCGACATACGCTCTACAGCGGAAAGATTCACTGTAGAAAGAAGTCACTTCTACGGAGTCTATCCTCCAGGAAACGCACGATCGACAACCCCACCTCGAGTTCTACCTCACTGACTCTCCATGCGTCTTGTTCACCGTCCTCAGCAGTGGGTAGGCCCGAGCCCGCGATAAAAATCGTGACCATGCACCGAAAATTACACGCGACCTACCATTCGGTCGTGCGAATAATGAAGCACTACTGTGCCTACTACAGCTTAAGTGGCGCTGCAGTACGTTTCAAGCGTTGCAGTACCTACTTGGGTTTATGCGGGAGGGTTGGTTTTTTATCGTTACGCTGATTTCCTCATTTTGCATCATTTCGCTTGGTGCAAGATTAAGTCCTTCAATTTCATCTAAATACTCCAACGCGAAGAAGAACTTTTAGTGCAAAGTTGATGAGACACCATTTTTGCCATAATGGTCATGAGACATAGCGTACCATTACACGCCAGTTTGTTCCCCTAGTTTGTCTCTACTTCAATGAATTATTACAGATTTGGCTTAGAAATGTATAGGAGGCGATTAAAAAAGGAGAGGTATAAAATACTGCAGGTGAAACTGTAAAGAATAGCCTATACAATACAGAGTAAGTGCGTACGTCATACGGGGTCTCCTTCAACTCGTGTAGCTTACACGAGGCTGGCATCGAGGCCTGTGGCGCGCAGGCATAGCCCGGGCAGACCGCATTTAATCAGTTTGCGGTCGCGGCCCGCTCTCTTATATCCTTTTAATACGTTTTCTCCTCTCTTCTCTTCCTTTGCTCTCGCGCGACACCGCGACGTAACTCAACTCCCGCATATAAGACTCGCTGCGCAATACCTACGCATTGCGCGTTCCTTCCTTTCTCTAGATAGATCGGTAGGATACCGTAAATATGAATATTCCACGATGATTTTCAATATCTACCTTTTTTCTTTTAGTAAAAGATATAAAAGGTTGAGAGGGGCCATTTACTCTTCCCAGTTACTTGCATTAAAACGGCAACTGTCTCTCCAGAGGTGGGCAAAATTTTTATTTAAATAATAACTTCGAGTAACGAATAAAAGTTAAAAAAAAGTTAGTCGTCGTGTGTCGAATAGAGTTAATTTATTTAACTTTTATTCGTTATTCGAAATTTTTATTTAAATAATTCTCTTGTCCATCTCTGTGTCTTTTGTAGTAATTGTTTGGCAGAAATTATGACCAATTTTTCTTAATAGTGTTTTATGTAGAGTTTATTAATATTCTAGTTAGGTATTATTATTTTACTAATATTTTACGGATGCATTTTTTCAGTATTATTCAGTATTTTATATAGATAACACGTTGGTACTTTAAAAAACAATTTTTATCATAGAAGTATTTTAATTATTGAAAGTCAAGGACCAGTTATTTTATGGTAGCTTAGTCTTTAAATCTCTTAATTTATTTCTCCTAAACCTATGCTAGAATTTTATATACTTTGCTTCTGAAATGTTTGAAAGATCATTTTCTATATATTCTTGTTGAGATTCCAATCTGCATTCTTGAACAATTTGTATCATGAATTTGATCATGTGTATAATAAGGTGGGGTCAAATTATTTTTCGATTAAATATAAAACGATGTGCTAATCATTTGTTGTTTTAAAGAATCGGTGAAATAAGGATTGTTATTGGTAAAAAGGGAATATCGGGACATATTCTATTCTATTATTTCGCTTGTATTCGGTTTTCGTAGAATTCGGGAGTAAGAAAGTCCCGCGGCGATTTTTAAGAGGTTTTACGCCTGTTTCGGGGGCCGAGCGGCAATTTAGTGGAATTAAATAATAGTCCGTCCCATTAACGTAACGACGCGGCTGAGGATGTCCCGCAGGATCCACAAGAGGATTTTGAAAGTGGATGGAGGCAAGCCAGGTACGTTCACGTTTTATTTCATCGTAACGTGCCACGAGGTATATGTATACCTTCATTTCAGAAGTCAGGACCCTCCAAGGATATATCCTCGATCCTGTGTGGTCCCCGATGCCTCCCCGAATTATTACCAACGATTTCGGAGATTCCTACGTCAATCTTAAAATTTGTCAAGAATCTCTACCTCGCGATCTCTCGCTCCCGTCGACATACTCTGGGACGAATCATCCAAGTCATTCAGAAAATCCGGAAATTTTCTTCCCCACTGCATAGGTACATTGTCCACTGAAATTTCCCTTACCACAAACTGCCTTTTTGCAATTACAACCCGAAATAAAAGAACGTGGGAAATGATTTTTGAAAATGATAATAAAATAAATTAATAAATTAAAAATCAATGTAACACCTGAATGAAGATTTACGTGGTTTATTAATTGATACTGGGGTCAATTAATTGAATGCTTTAGAGCTTTCTGTTTCATCTGACGAATATCTTCGCTTGGAATGTATTAAGCTATTAAGAATTTTTTTGAGAAAAACTTAGAACTGAGAAAAAAGATTTAGATGTTGATATATACTGGAAAATTATTTTATAATGTAATATTGTATAAATATTACACTTGTAAGAAACGCCAATACGAAAGCAGAGTGTATTTACTAACACAGTAAATGATACTGAAACAAGAATCAGATATTTAATTCTGTATGATTTATTCTGCCAATCATCATTATGTTGTATGTAAATTCATAAATATAAATCTGTACAAATTATATTATTTATAAATCAGTACCGTTTCACCATGATTCATGTGCAAAATAAATTTGTCCATCCTACGTATATTTTTATTCACTTATAAAATTCACCAGCGTCACTGTTGCATGTGTGTCGAAAACTAAACAATTTGCATTTCATTTCTAAGTCATATGGTCTCGAATTCTCCTATTAATTTATCTTCTTTCTAATTGAACTTATTTCGCCACGTTTGGTCTTTTCTGTGTTTATCCAAACGACCAACGAAAAAGTCGTGAACTGAAAAAATTAACGTACCTACTTCCGTAACATCTTTACATCGCACTACAATTAAATATGAAATTTTCAGCCAAACAAACACTGTGCCACAATTCCAATGTTGCAAAGAATGCAACCTGTCGAGTTACCATTTCCCTCGCAACAAATTCACAGACAAATTGTTAGTGATTTTTTCCCAAACATGAAAGAGACCATACCAGTGACGATATCTTCTATCTGATCCACACAACAGCCGGAATGCCGCGAGACCCACCGCAGCTTTGTGACACCACAACTTTCCGCTGCAATAACATTCGCGCCTTTACAACAACAGCTCGTCTTCTGAGACGAGAGATCCACTCTGCAACAATAATACTGCATGTGTGGCCTTCTCAGTGGTGCTCAGGTTTTTCGCATCGTCCATCGCTGACAACGGCCTCAGATATAATCTGTGCCATCGCAACGTTCCCATAGGATTTGCTCATCTGTATCAGGGTAACATCGATACTTAGAAGTAATTTTTCTTCTTCCACACACATAAGCATATTCTGTTCGCATTTATTTGAAAGGTTTCAGAGAATTCTTGGCAACACCAAATGCTATGCATCGGTTTGACGTAGCTAACTGTGGGTCACTGGAATGTTTAATTTAAAATTATGGTAATTTGAAGCCGACGTCGGTCCAACATACAGGAATTAATTTCCTTCGGCGTACACGGTGCACCGCTATTTAGTCACGCGTGCGATCTGGAAGCTTTCGTCCTGGCTACGCCGAACGAAAGGGTACGTCTATAAAATTTTATAAAGAAGCAGTAATCCCGCGAGAATGCCAGCGAAACGTGAGTCGGTGGAAACGATGCAGGAACGTCGTCAAGGAAACGTTCTAAACTACGAAGGTAATATTTGCAAACAGGTAATAGACGCGTTAGGACGGCGCCTCGATAAGTGGCGGACTGTCCCCTTGTTGTTCAAACAGACGCAAATGTGTGAATGGATTTTCTGTTCGCAGAAAGTCCGCACAGTTCCATAAGATTTCCATTCACGACGCCTCTCTTGATGCTCCTTTAGCTCCTTCACCATCAATCACTGTACCGTGGAATGGAAAGCGCACGGGAATAACGTGAAACAGTTTAAAGTCCGCGCAGGATTGAGTTGACATCGGTCTTTAAACCCGGAGATGTTGCTTCAAAGTGTTTCTGAGAGTTTTTCAACTTCGAAGCTGTCATTTACTATCGTTCACAAGCAACACTTTTTGACATTCGAAGAAAATTTTCAATCCCTTAGAACGAAAAGATATTCCAACCTTTTCTACTTCTCTTTTATTGTTCGCGTGAAAAGGGGGAAATGAATTTGCAACGAGGTAATTTGAAAAAGTTAACGGTGCCAGGGGATGATTAGTATTTATTTAGTACTAGTACTCCACAAAATTGTAATTTTCAATGCATTTCAATTTTAATAAATAAATCATAGTAAGTGTAATTAATACGATAATTCAAATGAAGCATTTCCTTTCCTAGTTACGGTTCCTTAATTTATTATTCAGACTTAATTATCATTTCACGTGCTCGATCTGAACGACTTCATGTAAACAGAACTGGATCAGCGACAAGTCGTAGGGTAATTGCGGGAGAGATGCCGCACCTTCGGTATTTCAGGGTTATCGGTAATAAAATATAACACTGTCGATTTTATTTGCTTTAGGCTGTTAATTTAGGTTAATAAGCGAGAACGTGTTTACTTTATTACTTTGAAAGATTTTGCTATTCTGATAATCCAAACATATTTCTAGACTTTTTTTAATCTTTTTTCACATTTTATTTTTTATTTTATGTGTAATGAATGTAGAAGCAAGAAAAAAGACAATTAAATTTAGAAAAGCAGAAGTAATATCTGCACCTATTTATTTTTCCAATTTTATTGTATTTTATAACTGTATAAATTAAAAAGATGTTTCATTTTACTTTGTTTTTACTATTACTTTAAATAAAGAGTTAAAATTAACAAGTTTAAATAAAAAGTTAAACGTTTTTTTCGAAATACGGCACCACTCTCGGACGTGCGGCGTCTCTCCTGAAAAATGGATGTTTTTAGTCTCAATTTTTGAAGCGTGACAAATATTAAAATTTTGATTTTCTTTAATGCGAATAATAAGTCAAGCTGTTCACCTGATAATATGTATCCTTGGAACAAATTTTCACTGCAAAATTTAGACACGGCGACAATTTTGCGTAAAGTGCGGCTACTGGCCCACAATTACCGTGTACTCGGCAATAATTCGCACGTTATATTTTTTCCCTCTTCCTCATATTCGATTAGTAAGAATAATGGAAAGTATTAACACCACGTTGAAATATATCTAAATATGCATGCACGTTTACATGAAAGTGTACGCCTCTGTGTGAGCGGCAATCGTGCGTATAATAGAAACACTGCCGCTGATTGGAAAATAAATTCGAGACATCGGCGTGCCTCCGATAAGATTGCACTTGGTTCGCTGTCGTTACTCTCTCGTTATCGCGCCTTATTTATTGTCTGCAGATACACCTATACCGGTACCGAAAGATTAGACGAGCGCGTGCTCCGTTTTCATTGAATGTACCGCTAACATCAATTCGCGTGACCATTTTCGCGATTATAGCGAGCCCTCCATGTTCTCGCGGATTTGCCCCTTGTTCATCGTGCGCATTGTAGAAATTATATCGGCAGACTGGACGGTGTTAATCGTTAAACGTCCAAGGAATCCAACGCGAGGAAATGCAAACATTGTTCACCGGCTCATCGAGTTCCATTGCACCAGAAATACATAATTAAAACTGATGGCAGATCACTGGGAAATTGTGCGCTCGTGGGAGTTAAAAGTGGAAACGAACTTAAAGACCGATAATGAGGATGAAGCAGAGGTCTGATTGTTAATGTCAGTGAAGTTCAATGTCGAATCGTTATGGCGTAATAGTTGTGATAGGATGAACATTGTGGAACTTTACGCATTAAAGATTGAGTACACAAGTTTATCGTTTCGCTTTTTATGTACATATTTCATTGAAATTATGAGAGAAAAAAAATGTCGCTACTTAACCGGATATAAAACTTCGATAAATTTGTGAACCCATGCTTCTTAACGTAATTAAATGGAACACTTAACATAATTATAATCATATAATCATATAATCATATAATCATATAATCATATAATCATATAATCATATAATCATATAATCATATAATCATATAATCATATAATCATATAATCATATAATCATATAATCATATAATCATATAATCATATAATCATATAATCATATAATCATATAATCATATAATCATATAATCATATAATCATTTTTAGGAGAAAAAGGAACATGCAGACATGAATATTTTTCCAAATTTTTTTTACAGTTGTGTTTGATTAATCAAAAGACATCACCCAGGCCAACTGAAAATTTAAATTTAAATTTTCGCCTATGTACCCAACCAGGGAAGGAATATGTATTCATAAGGGGCATTGTCACAGCAAGAACGTTATTAAAACTGAGTCCAACTTGAATAAAATTGCAACTCATAATCGACAGAGATAGTATTAAAGGACGAGGTGAAGAGAAATTGCGGATAACGACTAGCGTCTTCAAATATTTCCGTGAAACGATGAGTGACCAGTGTTCATTATCGGAGCTAACCGAACAACAATGATTTGTACGCGGGAAATATGCGCGCTCTGTACCAAGAACGAACGTGCCCAGAGATGAACAAAAGACCCGACTGCTTTTGAAAAGCGTACGCCTGTCCACATAGAGGAGATGGCCCGGCCACGTGGTCCAGCGGGCGAAGGTTACCAAGTCCACGTGTCGAGGTGCTGTGGCCCACGTGTCGATGAGACTGGCCCACGCGAATGCGTGCGCGGTTAATCGGAAGACTTAACACGGCCCTTTACGCAAGCGCCAAGTACCCGCCGTACCGGCGCAAAGCCGTCTTATCGAGTTCCCTCGCATAAGCCGTGGCTAAGAATCATTTAATTGAGGATCAGCCAGACCTTATTGCCCATAAAACCAGGCGGCCGAGTACGCGAGCTAAATGGGACAGGCTGTTGGTTGACTTCCGTCTCCGCTCGGAAGTGCATTCCATCGCGTTATTTTAATGGAACGGCCGTGTCACCGATCACCCGGAGGATGAACGAAAACGTAAAGTTGAACGGTTAACAACTGGGCGACTGCTTAAATGTTGTAAAAACAATAACACATACAGGCTGGCTGTAGTTGGGTAATTACGATTATAATTAAAGTTAACAAAGGGTTGAGGTAAATACTGCGCCACTCAAATGTAGAAATATTATTGTATTCACCCGGTGGAAAATTACTAATTAGCAGACCTGTGGTATTTCATTTAAAGATCTCACATAAAGTAGTTTGTTCGCCAGGTGCTTCCTTGAGTGATAGTTATTTTTTATAAATATTATTACGACGCGAGGCAGAATAATAATACGGCTAATGTTTATAAAAATCAGAATTTTAGTAGCATCGTTAATTTTTAATTTTACCATTTGCAATAGTATAGGATTCGCATAAATCGAGGTCGTAACGCAACGAGTGAAATAAAAGTAATTTATGAAAAAGATTCGTGCAAAGTGCAGTAAAACCGAAAATAAAAATAAAATGGAAAACGGTGGCGATAATGATACATTTCATCAACTGTTATCCCGGTGAGAATATGTACACAGTGGGTAGTGCTCGTGTGCGATTTTTGGTGCACTCAAGATTTTTAATAAACAAGACACGCCGAGAGTGAATGAGCTAGAACTCAAGGTGGGGATGTCGTTGTGCATTTTCTGAAGGATAAAGTGCAGTTTCTTGAGAACTACTGTAGTTGTTTTAACACTGTAAAACACTTGAAACGGAACATGGAAATTTCATAGGTTTCATGAGTGTTTTAATTCGGAGAAGTTTGAAATTAGAGATCTGAAACGTCCTGTATAGTTTACAGATTATGGTAGCTTCGACAGAATAGAAATATGTACTGCGTTTTGACGAATAGTTCTAATCAAAGCTGTCACAACGTGTAAATTATCATAACGCATTATATAGGACCCTGAGAACACTGTGCATCCATTGTTCTCGGAACAATTGCCAATCGAGATGAAGGTTAGATTGGGGAGCAATCTGTGATTATCCTGATTATCAAGAATTATCTGTACTTGATAATCGCATTCCAAGTAAATGCTTACTGTTTCTCCCTCTTTTATATGAAATAATCTTTAGTTAAATAATAGTAATCTGTTTCATTGCAATTGTGTAACAGAAACTAATAATAACTCGAAGTTCGGTGCTAAACAGTGGCGAAGCATTTAATACGAAAATGTCAAGATAGCAACATATCGATAAGATCGTAGTAGTTTCATTTAATCAACTGTATGAAATTTTTTGAAAACTTTGGAAAAGAAGCGATGATAAATGATAAGGATTATGAATGAACACTGGATATGTGATTCATTTAAAACATATATACATCTCCTTTTTTAACTGCACGTTTACTATTCTTTTTAACTACTATATGTATAGTGAGTAGTGCCTGTACACGTTAATCAAAAATAATTCGGCTATTATAATGTTTTATTTACTTTACCTTACATGCGATGTTTTTGAAACAATATGTGAAATACTGCACTTGTAACATGCATATTTCATGCAATGCATTTTATTGTTGCTCTTTCAATCTTATTAGAGGAGTGTACGAGTTTTGGGTCACCGATTTGGCTCAAATGTTGCATACACACGCAAATTATACGTATACAAATTTTGTAGTCCACGCCATGTACAATAATGTATTAAATGCATAGGGTGCATTACTTACAACTTCCTGGAGAAATTCAGGTCAAAGGTTTCTTCCTTGTAGAAATTCTATGTGCACTTCTGTCAGAACCAAACCAATTTCACTAACCAATCGCAGAAATATTCAAAAATTAAAAAAAGTGTATATGAAACTCGGATATTTTGGATTATAGTTGACCAGGCTATTACCGCAACTTAGTTTGTGGTTACGTGTGGATACATACCAAGGCCCTGGGCAAAACGAAATTTTGAACCCATTTTTCTCATAAAATTTTGAGTAAAAATTCGTTTTTTTTACTAAGTCCTGTGTGTTTAATATGTTAATACATACAGTCTGCTCTGACTACATGAACCAAATCGGTGACCAGTGCCTTACATACTCCCTTCAGTAGGACTAAACGTAATTCGTTCAATTTATTGAATAAATTAAATTTTAAATTTGATTCGCCATTTTCTTTCCGTTGAACGACATACACGAACACAACATTAATTTTGCATCCTTAGGTACATACTGTGTTTTTAGGGTGCTTGCGCCTCCCCCTCCCTGGCACAAGCAGAAAATAAATAAATTAGTCGTTCGTCCAAAAAGTAAAATTAATTTATTACAAAATAAAAATAACACGACCCCGGTTATATGGACTCCTAACCACGTACATAAACTCAAAATTCAATTTCACTATTTATTGCCCCACCCCGAATGAAATCCTAGCTACGCCCCTGTGTACATATGTATATATCTTGAGCATCTGATTGACCATCGTATTGTTCTTCTATAATTAATTTTTTGAGCTTGTATCGATAATCTTGCTTATCGAATAATTGAATTATTTGTATCGTTTTGTACTTGAACGATTTAAGCGATTAGTACTTTACATGTGACCAAAAAGTTCCACATTGTTGATAAACGAGCGCAACGCTCGGATAATACATATCGGCCATGGTTAAGATTAATAGTCTTATCGTCAATATTATTTCGAATTAAGCCCGATGTTTTCCTCCGCAATAAAATATGATCTTCATGTGGAAACAACAAGGGCCAGGTAAAAAATACTTCTTCAATTCTCTGCTGTTGGTACCTGCTGGCATTTTCTCAAGTTTAGTGATAATCTTATGAACAGTGCAAGTAATCCTGCTTAAACAAATGTTATAAATAATTCCATGACTATTTTATTAGTTCGAGACCGGACTTGAAGTTTAAGAACGAGATGGGCAAAGAAAGGGAGAGAGTTGATAGGATTAAAAGGAACGAGTTTAATTCTGGGCTTGGTATTACTGGCCCAAATTCAACTCCTCTACAGAAGCCATTAAAGGATCACCCCTGCCCATACTGTTCAGCTACTGCATCGCCTCTCTATCTCTCGTCTCTTCCTGCAAACATGCAGACACGTACTCTGTGTCTTTTTAATAGAAAGATAAGCTAGCGTGGTGTAAAAGGAGGGGTTGTATCTGATGGTGACTCAGAGATGAGGAAAGTACCCGTAAATTGCTACATAGTTGAAGTAAGTAGTAGACTGTATTAAACTAGGTAAATGTAGTGAAATAGTATATCGAACCGTAGTTGCGGGGACGTTCAGTGAATCAGAAAATTTTTAGGAATGAAAATAGAAAACGTGTCCTCATGCTTCACATTTATCTCACCTAAAGCGTTTTTGTAGCTTCTATATACTAAGTTCGTCTTAAATTGAATACTTACAAGGGGTGGACACCATGTGGTAGACACCGATTTTTATGAGCCTTGGCACGATGGATCTATGTCGAAAATAGGTAAATAAGTGTGCCAATTGGCCTTAACAATAGAGATATTTACATGGAAAATATTAAAAATTTCATAATGGCCGTGGGGTTTTAATGGGTAAATATCACAGACTACCCTGGCGCCCCCGGGGGATTCTCCTCTGAAGGAGTCGGAGTGCCTTTTGAAGATTTCTCCAAGTTAAAACAAAATTTATAAAAAAAATTAATAAATTTTTTTTAACGCGGAGACTGTTTTATGAACAGTACGCTTTCTATTAATATAGAGTCAACCGTTCACTGATAGCGAAAACATTCCGTCCGACACCATTTCCGATCGAACGGGAGACACAACAGCGATAAGAACTTTCATCGTAGGTACTTTGTAATTTAAAGGAAGTTCTAATAGGAAGAGTCTTACTCACCGTACTTCCTCGATTGCATAAAACGCGATCGATGAGTGGTACCTCTTGGCAATGATGCTGGGCTCTCCGGAAAGATTTCTTTCGCAATTTCAATCGAAGAGGTCAAGCATTTTCCAATATGCTTCTTTGTATCCCTCGTATTACTAGTGATGAGGAACATACCCTGTTCCGGAGCACGGAAGAAAGTATTTCGACAGATCTACGCGGGGCTCTAGTGCATGTAGGTGACAAGCAATTTTCCCGAACGTTAATCGCGTCGCTCTGAGCATGGAATTTCGTTTTTCCAGCTTACTAACTGCGACCGGTGCGATTCAAGCGATAGTGGAATGCGTCGGGCAAATACAAGCGTAGACAAACACAAAGAGGCTACAACGAAGAGGTCGAGAGAAATGTTCTCCGCAGAGATACAGCTCGACTGGTCCCAGAATGTCCGGTTAAAAGTGTTTGCATAAGGGCCTCGTCCGACTTCTTTGCTGTTCCTTGGGTACCAGAAGTCATGACGCGGGAATATCCTTACCAATTGCCATCGATGTGGTTATTATCAAAGTGATACGTGGGAAAGACTTTGATCGCGCAACAGCCAGAAGTGTTCGAACGTTTCGCAAACATGCGATAGTGGAGAATTTCGGAAACGATATTCAATTCTTTAGGCCCAAAACCTACTGGGTGCGTATACAGCTTGCCCCGAAAAAGGTGGTCTCCTTGAGGGAGGTGGTTGGAGAGTTAAGTCAAAGATAACTTCTATGGCATTGAGACGCAAACAAATTATAAATTCAAGAGTAAGGATTAGCCACGCCAAAATTACCTAGCGTCACCTCCGCAATAAAGAAGAACCCTCTATATGTCACACATGCCATACCAAACAAAATTACTGTGGGTAGACTACATGATTCTCGGGTGCGGAAAATATTGTTCGGACAAACGAAAAACTCATAAAAAGACTCCTAAAGTATATGAAACACATAAATGTATCCCACAAGCTATAGCCTCTAGTTGTACAATTCAGTCGCTAATAACTCATACACGTAAGTGGTTAATGTGATCCTAAATAGCCAAAAAAAAAATGTCATTTTGTAACAGTAGATTTATCGTTCTATACTTCGCTAGAAGATTAAGTATACATAAATTTGTATGTATGTACAAGGTGTTTAAGGGAAAAGTGGTCTCCTCATACGAGGTGATTGGCAAGGTAAAACGAAGAAAAAAAGTTCCTATAATCATGATGTCAAGAACGTATACATAATGTGATAAATGTCTACAAAGTTCAACGGTAACAACGCCACAAGGCTATAATACATTCTCGAATTAACCGCCATGTTTTTGTACAGAATGGTTGATTCGTTGCAAAAATAACTGTTGCATTTTTTTGGAACATAATTGATGAGCTATTTTCTCTTGCAATTAATACAACATTTTAAAATATGCTCATGTACTTAGTCTGCTTGTTCCATTGCACCCCAAAAGTAAAATTCGAAAGGGGAAATGTCTAATAGCCGAGGAGACCATTTAATTTGTTTTTTTTTTTTGCTTTGATCAATCTAGCATCAGAGATTAGTAGAATTCTAAAGACTTTCATTCCTTTGTTAGTAGGCATTTATTTTATTATGTGGACGTTTTTGACACCCTGTGTATAGGACCCGTTTTACTTTATTTTAGGGGCGTACTCTAGTGCAATTTGCACAGTTTTTCAACGCCATCTTCGGGAATTTAGTTAACACAAACTATAAATTCATACTCTCTGGCGCTTTGCCTGCATATTAAGGTATGTTTGAAATAATACTTAGAATTTTTTTGAGCTTTTTTATCATATATATACATAGATATAGTCGGTGGCGCAAGCTTCTGCAACAAAATTAAAAACGAAAACGACTAATTTTTAGTAAAAATCGAACATTTTATTCACAATGCCGTCATTCTGCAAATTTTTATTTTCAGGGGGCCTCCGTGATTCCTACCATAGCGACAACCATAATAAAGAAAATAAACCTTAGTTTTTCTATTTTGGATGACTAGAACAGTTCCCACACCAACGCTCGCCGGAAAAGAATTTTTTTTAAGAAGTTTGCGTTACCTGCTATACCTATGTATATGTGCGATAAAAAAGTTAAAAAAAATTCTGAGTATTACTTCAAACATACCATAATATGCAGGAAAAACGCCAGATAGTATAGTCTTTGTTAAATAAATTCCCGAAGAAGTATCCCGAAGAATTATCCTTAAAGAAGTTGCAGTTTTTTTTATTCATTTATGGTTCAAAATTTATGGTTCAAAATTAATAAAAAAAAAACTGCAGCTCCTTCAAAAATGCATTAAAACACCGTTCAAATTTCAGATGAATCGGAACACTGGTTTCTTAAAAAAAAAATCCCAAACTTTACTATGTTTTTAGCCCAAAGAATAGGATCCACCCCCTTAATGGACAGTAGGCGAGGGCTAGTAGTGTCTGTCCATTCTGTATTCCAATTATATTTGATTCTTTGGTTCAAGGAAGAATACATGCTGTCTAAGGGGATTTTACATGACATTTCGTTTATCATAACATGAGTACTACTTACGAACTCTGTTCTGTGAAACACTGAATAAAGTCTCGCGAGTGGTTGTCGTTAAAACTAGCGGTGACGGCAAATCACATTAAGATGCATTCGGTGCACCTATGCTTCTCGCATCTACGACAGATCGTGGATTCGTATGGGCAGAAATATGTAAGCGAAGAATTGCGCGAGACGCCGAACAGTCATCGACTCATGGCAGCTTCCGGTGGGGTGGCATCGATCGGCATTCCATTCTCCCGTTTTCACGGAAAAAAAGAGCGCGTTACTATTTGCCGATCAAAGATAACCATTGCAATCGTCGTGCCAATAAGACATTAATCCCTCAGCTATTTGCTAAACTCGCTCGGCACTTGTTTCCCCCCCTCCCTCCGACATTCTTTTCTTCGGCACAGCTTTACGCTGCCATCGATAAAGATTGTGCACTCACAGATACGCGGTCTTTGCATTATGGAAAGGATTTGAATGCTCCACTGCTGAAATCTATATCAACATTCTTCTTGTACGTTATTGTTAGCGTGAATCCTATCCTATTACATTTTCAATTTGAAAAAAATATTCAAATAGACCAAATCTGCTAGATTCAAATAAAAAGAGAATGGCTCAATGATTAGTTTCCGGGATAAAAATTCATAAGTGCAGCGCGGTTTCACAAAAAAATGAGCAAAAATTGCAATCTTTGAAGGCCTGTATTTTTTAAACAAATTCGAGTCCAGCGAAATGATGACTTAAACCTGCCCTAATTTTATGCGGACTGCGTAATATTTCAATTACGCCAAAATCACCGACATCGAATGCAGAAAGCGAACGATATGATTCTATTTTATTAATCCGTAAGGCATTGAATTGCTCGCAGTGTTTTGTTTGTGGAATACTTTTTTTTATCATGAGTGTTTTTGTTGGTACTTTAAAAGTTTTAACGGTTTTGGGCTGTTATTTCCTTATTAAAGTTGGCGATATGTGCTGTGATGATTTGCTGGGATATATTACACTTTTAAGAATAATTAACAACGTACATTTGCTTAGTATCATGTGTATGCAACTGACACGGCGCTGTTGCTTAAACCTGCAATGAGTTTCCGATTTTAAAAGCTTGAGTCAGATCCAGGTAATTCCCTTAAATATTTACATTTCCACGATAAGTATTTTCCTTAAAGTTGCGATTCTTGTCCGGTATATCCCGACGAAGAAGAACTGAATCCGTTCAAGGGTGTTAATCATGTGAATCAATACAATGTTTTCTATTAAATAGTAGTTTAAACAACCACCCTTAATTTTAGTATACGCTGATTCATTGTTAGCATTCTGTGACTACAACAATTGTCAATTTCACATTAAACTGACTACTATCATTCCGCAGCATTGTAAATTATTCTGATACAATGTCACTTAGGGGTCGTCCTTAAATTACGTAAGGCTATTCGGGGGAGGGGGGGGGGGCGACGAGAATTTCTTACGTTTTAATACTAAATTTTAATAAAAAATGCAATGTAAAAAATATTACGTAAGGAAAGGGGTAGGGGTGAAATATAAAATCTTACGAATTCTTATACTGGGAGAAAGAAGGGGTAAGAAATTGCCTGTCAACATAATTGCCTGTTTCTCAAAGTTGCTCCCTCTGGAGGAAAGTCTGCGGACACCACTGCAAACAGCTGTGCTTAGGAATCCGTACAGAATCTGTCTGTCGTCGTGAAACTGTCTTGCAAGTGTACTGTAATGTTCTGGGATTAATAGTCCAGTCATGAACATAAAGATAGCTTAAAGCTTCCGTAGGACGGCCGGCGATAACGATCGTCCAGTACCGATGATCCAGCGGGCTAAGGTAGCAGGAATCGGAAAACAAGCAGGGAGGGGAGAAAAACGAAAAGGGATCGATTGATCGATCGGGCGGGCGCGTTAGTTTCCGTCGGATGTTCACTAGCAAAGGTAGCCGCATTCTCGACGCTTGGCGCCGCGTGGCCGTCGCATCGAGTCCGGTAAACACGGGCCAGAGTGAATAAGTCATAAAACCCGACACCTAAGCAGCAGCCATTCGCGTATCTACGCTCCGCTGCGAGCCACTCTCTGATCGATCTGACTTGTGAGTTACACTGAAATGCATATTCGCGTATTCGCGTCGTTACGTCTCGATAGCTTTTCGTTTTACGTTTCACGAGAATCACTCGCGCGCAGCCGCGATTCGCGGGCGACCGAAGGGGACCTTCAACCGGGCCGTGATCTCCGAAACAGTCGAAACGTCTCCAGCCAGATATTGTTGGACCATCGGAAACTTTAATCGGGATTCCATTTGAAATGGAAATTCACATTCGCAAGAAATCATTTCCCGGGAAAGTTCCGTTTATCTTGCTCGCAGATCCGGGGTGAACGATATGTCCAGGCAGCGGAGCATCTTCATAAAATAGTTCAAGAATATCATTATTCTTTGCGCGAATGAAAAATACTCCTTGGAAGATTTAGGTCGTAAACGCTAGTTTACATACGAATATCAGCGCGCACGTAGGTTGCGAAATGCGGAAAGGGGTGCCGTTCTAATGCGGCTGGCAGTATTTGGCTTTCTACACTTTGCAGAGTTTATTTAAGTTGCGAAGCAAATTCATGGGAATCTTTTATATTGGTTAGTAAAAGTCGGTTATATTTTACAAATGTCGATTTGCAGTGCTGAGAATAGTGGGAAGTGTTAAGCTAAGGTGATCATTTTCTTTTTGAGGTTTTCGGGGACAGGAGATATTATTTTTGAGGGCCACCCGTACTCTAACTAGACTCGATTACACTGTTGCCAAATTAGTAGAATTTTAATAACAAACTCGCGGTTTTGCTTCATATTGATTATTTTGTAACTTTAAAGAGGAAATACAGAATCGGGAACCGGTACCGTGTTCCGGGGATGAAAACTCACCTTATGTCAAGGGGAAAGGTACCTACATTTGACAAAACACGTGTAAAACTACCTATCTTTCGTTTCTCTTTTTTTTTCAGTAATTAATTCTAAACAAATAAAATCACATTTTCCTCATATATTCGGCTACACTTTAATCGAAGTTTTTCCCCGCCCAAGCATTGTGTGAGTTTTAATACTGATTCTTTAGGAAGATAAAGCAAGGCTTGTATCTTTTGAGTCGTTAAACGGTGAGACGAATATTAGAAGAAATAGAAAGTTGATCGGTAGAATTTTGACGGGGAAAACGATCGGTCACGGTGCTTAATTTTTAAGAAAGGAACTATCCTTTGGTAGACCACACACAAAACGAACCCACGAAATTAGCTGATATCTTGCTGCGGGGAAATATTTGGCTTTCCTTTCATCCTGTATATTATTTTAGTTAAATCCTCTCGAATAATGATCCTCGAGGAAAAAAGCAAACTCACTTCTCACCTGATACTTCTTCCGTTTTTTGTTAGGAATTCTCTGAATTCTTCTAAAGAGTCTAACTGGAAAATTAATCGTGCTACACCACTGCGGTAATAAATCGTGAATTGTAAGTAAATGTCTTGTTATTACAGTACAGACTGTATTGAAATGAAACCAAAGTAATCTCACGCGTAAACGAAAACTAGTCCACGATTGTAAGTACATTTTCATATCGCTTATCATTTCTTACAATATATTCTACTTTTCCTTTTATAGTTTTGTACTTATGTAAATGCGGTGATGTAAAAAATTTGGCGTTGTTTTAAAAATTGTAAGTCCTATAAACGCTACATTATAATTAAAATTGTGGTATCTTAATTGAACGAATATTTTCAATGCTTGATACGAATTCTAGTACGGACTATATTCTTCATAAACGTTGCTCAACTTCATTATTATTACTAGCTTAAACTACCCGGCGATGCCCGGGTTACATATCTCTTTTCGGTGAAGGGGAGGAAATTTTTTAAAACGATTTCTTAGCGAGCACCTAGGAACCTGCCTGCCAAATTTCATGATCATAGGATCCAGTGGTTCCAGAGAAATCCTGATGAGTCAGTCAGTGGTATTTGGATTTTATATTTACAGATTACTAGCTTCACTACTCGGCCTCGCCCGAAATTTAGATTCTGATTTTATATACAAAAATTGTTTATTCATGATTTTTTTTTTAAAATAGTCACATTCAGCTGGATTAGCTAGGTATAATGACCTGGGACACATTTCGTTACCTTACAATTCAACGTTCAAAGGTTTTTAGGCGACAGTCAAACGCACAAACACTTTCTGCTCTACACATTAAGTTTATACATGCTAAATGCCTCCTTGAAAATTTATCACAAAATCAAGAACGCTGGGAGCTAAGAAAAATGTCATGTTTTAATAACAGCAAGTTACTCATACCACCCTATCTTTTTCAATCGCCACGCGGCACAGTTATTTTCATTCCGAGCTGTCCAAAACATCGTAAAAATAGTTATAGAATTCATCGAATGTAGAGTACATGAGCCGTGTCAAAGGATGAACAACACATTAGTCAAAGGTAGTTTACGTGATCCTCGAGTACGCGGGGGTAACCGGCGCGCTGGTATTTGTGAGCTGTCTACCAATTTGTTTCACCGTTTGACAAATGCATTCGGGGCCAGGATGGGCAAGTAGTTCGGCAAACTCGTCTGACGGAGCGAGCCGGCGGGAGGGAAAAGCGGGGAAAAATAAAGTGATACGAGCGTGCCTCGGTGTTGGTGACGATGGTGGTGGTGGGCCCCGCATTACTGTACGCTTCTGGATACCGGGATTGACGTTGGCATTTGTGTTATCGCCGGTGTTGGTCCTGCCTTCGATGTGCCGCCCGTGTCTGTGATACACCGTGGACCCGCGATGATATTGGTATCGAAGATGACGTTGGAGGAAGAGAGGCGCTGGCGCTGGCCGGAGACGACGCGCCTCCGCGCCGATGGTTCGGTCTGGTAAGAGGGGAATGGGACACGCCGAAAGGGGCAGAAGGATGGCAGAGGGTGGCGAGCCGTCGGCACTCTGATTTGGGTTACTAAACTGTAAACAAATTCTAACTTTTTGTTCCATCGATTATCGATCGGCGCCGAGTGCAGAGACCTCTGGGTACATTGGCACGGTATGTGCGGTATACACGTCCCTTCCATGAATAATACGAGCGTGGATGGTAGCGGGTGCCTCTAGAAATGCTGCTCTTCGGTAATAGCTGGAAACGTTCGCAAAGGGATCGCGACAATTCAGCTATGATTCAGTATTTTTACGCAGCGGAATGAAGATATTATGCGCCATCAAGGAAAGTATTCGAACAACCGTAGTTAAGAAGTTTGATGAAGAAGGCGCGGGTGGTAAGCTGATGTGTTTCAAATATGGTTACGCTTGCGACAAGACGCGGGTATCAGGATTTTGAAATTTGTACACCACTAGCTCGGGGAGAGTTTGTACAGCGAACCCGCTACTGCAAGTGGGAGCTCCTCGTAATCAGTGCGAGGATCAAGCAATATCTGTTGCAATCAAAGTTTTTCAAATAAGTTACTCAGGGTTGTACAAACAAGTTGTTTAGAAAACTTACATTTTGCGATTCTATTATAAAAATCAGATTTTTATATATGACAGTCTGTTTTAAGGAAGATGTAGATAAAGTGTACTACCTTCTTTAGTTAAAACGTCCTATCTAGTGTTTCGAAAGATGCGAGAAAAGTGAAGTTTTATTGTGGAAAATCAATAAGTTAGACTGTTTCTAGATCTCAGCGGAGCACGCAGGGTTTCTAACTTCACTTAAGGGGAGGCTCTGGTCTAGAGCCCCCAAAAATAGGTGATATTTAGGAATTAATTAAAGGAAAACTACTGTATATAATTTAATGGGAATTTGTGGATTGTATTAAGGATGTCTTAAATTATAGAAATATATTTTTTGTTTTATAATTAATCATTACAGACGACACTGGGGAGTCGTTAAAGTCAAGGCGTCAAAAAATTGATCAAAATTGCTGGGACCTGTATCCCTAAACTTTATTATCCGATTCGACTGAAACTTTTTTTTTATTTTGAATAATATACTTCATCAAGCCGTGGACTTGTAAAAAAATCCACAAAATGTACACATTTTCCGAGAGTTCAAACGGATATACCCCCTTAAAAGGTAAAGGGAGTAAAATGCTAGGCAGGACATTTTAATTTAGGATAGCAGTACAGCATGATGCATGAATATATAGGTAAAAATATAGATAAAGTATAAATGTTTGGAATCTTAGTACATATCAATTTTCATAAAGTATAACGTGAAAACAACCATTCTTAACAACTGATGTAATATCTATCTTTTCCTGTTACATTGTTGCCACTTCGTAAAGCAATTGCCTACAAAATTTGGTCGTGATATAAATTTTCATTGGAAGCACCCACTCTGCACGATCGTATACATTTTGTGGAATTGAATTTCCAGTGAAATACCTCTAGATTAAAGTAGCATCGCCACTTCACTAATCGCACCTCGATGTGATTCGTTTCAAAACAAAAATATAGATTTCCACCGTACACCAAAAATCAGTGTACCTTGGTACATATAAAATCGAAGATTTTACTGGAATTCCCAAAACGGCCCCTAGACGGTCAATATTATTATCATGCCAATACATTGCACAATATTTGTGCTGGGTGTCCCAGACGGTGCAATGTTATTACCAAATAATTCAGTTGACGTTTGATTCCTGTGTAGTCAACATGTTAAGTGACACGGCAGCTAGTTGTGTCGCCACTGCACTGGCCGTGGGATTCACACAATATATTGTGCAACCTTTCAATATGTTTCGTAGACGGTCAATATTATTGTGCAGCATTGAATATGAATTGATCGCCTAAGATCCGCTTAACTCATTCGTTATGAATTCGTTTTCATAATAACACAATGGATAATTCATTCTATTATCTTTAGAAATCTATTTTACCGTTATTGATGTTAATATCTTCGTAATCATCGTGACTCCACAATTTTCCGTTCGCATTTTTACACTTATTATTATCGCTATGCACTGTATCATCTTTCCTTTTTTTTTTTACACTCGATCATCGAGTGCGAAAGTACACGTGTGCGCGGGGAAATTTCCACGTCCCGATTCCTCCGTATACGAATGTTCCATTTCGCGCGCCAACGCTTTCCCGAAATCCCTTTCTTCCCGCGGCTGAAGCTTCCTCGTGGTACCTATTGAAGAGCGGCGAGGTGTTGCCGCGCGTCATCGCCGAGGAATTTTTATCGAACGCGAGACCTACGGCGATTCATCGATGACAATCGAGGAGGAAGAAGGCCGAGACGTACCCCTCGTTCGCGATAAATATAAAAATGCAAATGCGAGTGGAAGAGTGGAGGTAGAGCGCGGAGGAAGATGTCCGCGATCGTAAACCGGTGCGACGCCGGCGGGGAATTGCAACTCGAACATAATACGACCCGAAGAGGGACGAAGAACTGCTCGCTGGGTTCGTTCCGCGGAACACTTCTGACTACCGCGTAATCAGAGTTCAAACCGGATTAAAAGTGAAAAACACGTCACACCCGGGACCCCGCGTTAAGTGACGTCTTGCGGAGGAAGGTCCCTAGGTGTCGGACCTAGCGCATACTATCGACCATTCCGTCGACCAGGCTGTGCAGTCAACTCGAGCACTTTGTCCACGATTTTCCATGGGCGAAACAATTTAGTCGAGTAGTGAACGAGCATGTTGCGGACACTATGGATCGACAGTTAAGGGGAGGTTCCGGTGTAAAAGTCGATTTTCTTTTTTATTTCACCTTTCGAATGTTCAACATCCGTAGTTTCCCGCGGGAGCAATAAAAACTAAAGTTAAAACAAAATTATAAAATTGGTGTCCGAGAAGCAGCGATTATTTGAAGAAAAAATCGGTCGTGTTTGTGCGCTACTAAAAATCCGGGACTTTTTAATTTCTATGTGAAAATCTCGAATTCGTGCGGACCATATCAGAGGTTTCGCGGGAAATGGCACATGTTTTACACGTCCTGTAATTTTTTCAAGTCGATCCGAACCTCCGTTTTTTTTGCTATCACTGCAAAGCGGCAGAAAAAAACACCCCTACGCATTAGACGACTATAGCGTCGTCATATATCTATATATATTATAAATATTATTTTTTTACAGTTTATAGTATTAATAAACAATATTACTCAAAAGTACACTACACAATTTGCATTCATCTCCTTGTAATTAATTCGCAAAAAAAAGGTCTTGAATTTCGAGCTTATTATTTTATATTATCCAAACAAGTCCCCCCCCCCCTTCTTTGTCAGTGTAATGTAGAAGAAAATATGTAAACACGTTTCTTTTTGTAACATATGTACATTGTATAGTCGTTAAACTTATCATGATTCGTTCTGACAGAAAATATTAAAAAAAATGCTACAGTTCCGTTTAAAAAGCAGCAGGTAACATTCACAACTTCCCCAAATTTTAAATAAAGAAATTCTGGTTAATGTAAGTTAAGTTATGCACACTTAAATACAGTTCAACTTTTGTCTAAAACTCTAAAAGAATTTTTCCTGAAGTTTAAGAAACTCCTGAAATTTCGCGCCGATATTTACAAGGGACACCAAGTGTAGCTTTCTATTAATTGATCGAGCATAGTCTCCAAGGCGACTAGCCATTTCACGGTGCAGACGAGCGGTTTGCGGCAATCTGCGCGTTTTAGCAGAACATAAATTTATATGAAGCAGTTCCCACGGGGCGCAAAGTTCTGCGGCTACTAAGCGGTACGTTTGCGTTCGTCTTGACGAACGCAGGTATTGCTTCACCGCGAATGAACGCGGCGGCAAACTGCCGCAACCCGCTCATCAGCACCGGGTCAAGATTCCTAATAAACCCATACCGTATTGCGCAAGCGAGTCGCAAGTGCTCGAAAACCACCGACGATCGTCGAATAAAAAATTACACTTCGTTTGAGCCACTTCGTGATATATGAATCTCGCGATAGGAGGATACGGTGGCGCGAAGCATGGTTCCTATACAGTCGTTGCATCCTTTAGCTCAGCGTGAGGCACATTGTGATGCATTCGAGGCTCCATCGCTCACTTTCGCTCTCTTTGAGGGTTAACCCGTTCTCGTGGACCAAGAAGTCTGGTTCTTTCTCCCTTTATGAATACAGCGATGTTTAAATAACCATTCAAATGAGCCTCACGATCGCGCGGCCCTGACGTTTGTTTTCTATCCGGCTTAGGTCCCAATGGCGGCTTGAGTCGAGCAAGGAGGATTAACGACTGCCTCTTTTTCCAAATGGGCCAGAGGGAAGCGAGGATGAAATGTCGCCGGCCTTTTCGCTATGGGTTCAACCCCATTGCTCGAAAATCCTCTTTCCCTTTGCAGAAGGTAATAGTCCGAAGATGTATGTACCTACGCTAGTCATCGTAAACGTTCCACTATTAGCATTGTAGGAAATAGTTTCTTTACTCATCCGGTTCATGATTAAAAGCATCGAGTGAACGGTTTATTCATTGAAACGGTTGGTTCGAATAAAGAGGCTTAAAGAATTGAATATTTTAAGATCAGGGTTCTAAAAAATGTTTAGAACAATTGCAAGATGATTCGAAGATATAGTACTCTAGCGTAACTGCCTATAAAAATGTGCAGAAAACAACGCCATCTTCGGGAATTTATTTAACAAAAACTGTAAGTTTATACTATCTGGAGTTTATACTATTTTGCCTGCATATTATGGTATGTTTGAAATAATACTCAGATTTTTTTAAACTTTTTCATTAAACTTCTTCAAAAAATTGTTTTCCGATTGACGTTCGTGTGGGAAATGTTCTAGTCATCCAAAATGGAAAAACTAAGGTTTATTTTCATTATTACGTTTGTCGTTATGGTTGAAACCACAGAAATTCCCTAACAATAAAAATTTGAAGATTGACAGCATTTTTAAAAAAATGTTCGATTTTTACTGATAAATTCAGCTGTTTTCGTTCTGTAGAATTAATTTTATACAAGATGGAAACTCGTCCGAGGTAAATGTACGTTCTGTATATTTTCATCAAATCCGGGGATAAAAATGAATTTTTATTTTGAACTTCTCCGGATTCGAAGGGTTAATAAATTCGCAACAGTTTTTTTCTTTATATACGTTCTTTCAATTTTCAATAAACAGACTGCATGATTTGAGGAATTTGATGCAAAGAAATAAAATTATGCTACAGGCATAATTTTCACGTAGGCAAGTGAATGAAATCAACGGGAAATATTTAATACTTGGAAATTTTTAGCTGCGTGTTTGGTATCACTCAGCAAATTAGGGGGAATGCTTTCCGACTTGGAGGTTTATCAGAAGATAAACGGAAATTAACTATAGTGTTTTGAGACATTCTGACACTTCCAACTGCTAATAAAATTATAAAATGATCAGGCCGCGTGTTTCAGAGCAAATTATCCGTAAAGGATTACTTTATGAATGCGCGAGGAAGGAAAGTTTGAATAGGACTCTAACCGACAACTGCCCCATTATTGCTAAATCCCCAGCAAACGGTCATTGTCGGGAGTGTCAACGGCTTTCTGGACGCATAATCGAGCCAGGATGAACTGCAACGAGCAGGAAAGAAGAGAGGCGAGATTTCGTGGAGGTAAGCTGATTAACTCGACCGCCGTTTAGCAGCCGGTGATTGAGACTAGTCCTGGATACATACATATCTACACTACCATAAAGGACCCTTTGCAGTCCGGTTTGCTCAGCTGTGAACGGACTTTTAGGCCACAACCGTTTTGCCATATTGTATTTTGATGCATCACTTCTGCATTATAGAAGTCGTGCATGGGACATCAAAGCGGTACACCGCCATGTTGACAGTGAGGGCTAATTTCAGAGACGTGTTTAGAGAAGTGCAATAGATTTTAATAACGGTTTGGGGGTCCATGGAAACCTGTAAAAATTCTTTTGATATTTTCGTATGGGTAAAGTTTCGATAAATTAATACTTGATTAATAGATAAAGCGATCTTGTACGGAATAAACCGCGAAATTAATTAAATTCTTTTTATTTTATAAGGTGTTTCATGTTGCATCAATTGCTATAGTGGATATTAGCAACGCGATGTGTCCCGACCGGTTTTTATAATTATTCCTATTATATTGATGTCCTCGAAACTACCCTTGAGTTTAGTTTTAAACAGTTAATCTGGTGAACGTACGGTGAAAAATATAGAGCAGTTAAGAATGATATTTTTTTATGGTCATACAAACAAATAAACATCATAGCGTGGAGGACTATTTTTATTAAAAGGGAATAATGCGTAGATTTATTTAGACCTATTTTTAGTGGGGTGATTATTCCCTGGTCTCCTTTGTTTATTTTCTAAAATGTGCTTTGATGCAGTATTTTTTTTTATCCATTACTCGATATAATATTGAATTTATTTAAGTAAATTGGTCATTATCGTGAGACACTCAGTCTCAACTCGTTGCTTTATTATCCTTAATCGCACTATGATAAATTTCTTGAATATCAATAATGAAATAATTTTCCGAAAATTCGTCGTTAAATTCCTATTTCATATGGTTTGAAAAATATTCGATTTTTCTGGAAATATTCGTGAAACATAGAAAACCTACTTTGTAATTAATTTTTATTTACAACTTTTCCAACTTTTAATTTAATAACCACATGCAGAATGCAGTTAATATTGCTTAAAGTTATCTGTTCTTACATTCTCAGTGTAATTACCATAAATAAGAGATTATAGAAATTAAAACAAAGGCAGTTTAATAGTCCTTATCAATTCCACTGGAAATAAAGTTATGAGAAAGAAGAATTTATGAAAAACACTTCTAATCTGAAAGATTCAATTACACAATAAGCATTGCTTGTCTATTGTGATAAAAATACAGTAAAATTATTCTCCGAAAACTCGCAAAATTGTTATATTTTTCGAGGTTTCTTAGTCACCGTCGATTGCATTATAATCACAGCCGACAAGTAGCAAAGTAGTAGTAAAGTAAATGAAAAGGGAAACAGTTACTACAAACTTGCATTACACTAATAACAATCTTACCAGAAATAAATGTAGGTATCTACGAAACAGTCCACTTCAAAGATTCATAATAATCTCACTGCACTGCTTATTATAATCCACTTTAAAGATTCTATATTTATATTTGTGTGAAAAATAACCAGTTCACTAGCACTAGCAAAATAATACAAATAGGCTAAAGGACCCAATTACTGACACCTAACTAATTACTATCACCTTAAGCTATTTTACTTAAAATAACAAATAAATAAACTATAGTATATAATCTATAATATAGATTATAGGTCGAATTACATAATTCTTTTTGTGTATGACTTTGCAACGTTTATTTATTCGTTATTTTAAGTAAAATAACTTAAGACGACAGTAACTGGGTCCTTTACCCTACGTCCCTTTTGCACCACCTTGAATTTCAAAACCCCAAAATTATATTACATCCCCGCATAATTAAATACACTGAAACCGTAACACGCGACACTTTGCAGCTTATACTAATCAGAAAGACCAAAAGGAACGAGAGGGATACAACTCCCCAATAAAACATACGTTTGTTGAGCACGTCAGACCCTCGCAAAACAATTTAAACCGTAAACACTTTGTAGCGGGCCCGGCAATTCCACGAAAATTAATTATGACCAGGCTAGCGGGGAATTATAATATCGCCCCCTCCGTTTATACCTCCGCGCATGGGCGTCGGCCAATAAACGAGATTTCAGAAATCCTCGCGTTCGATGCAATCAAGTAGGTTAGCCGAGATCTCGGAGCAGAATTCGCGCGGCATTATCGTCGGTCGGCGATCATCCCCGGGCCTGGTAAATTGAAAATAAATACGTTTGCCAGGAGGGGGGGAGATTATAATTACTCGTTAAAAATCTTTCACCGCCCCCGTTGCGCCGGGGGCCGAAAAATATTTTTGTTGAGTCGAGGGGAGTGGGGAGGGCGTCGAAAGATATTAGCGGGCCATACGCCGCCCTTTCTCTGCGTGCCTAATATACGAAGAGCTGCGAAGCGACGAATATAAAACCTGCCGCCTGCGGTCGTTTCTTCTTTCGGCCGGCACGACTAATGGCCGGCATGGTTTTGCAACCGAAACGAACAGGGACGCGGTTGTATCCCGCCAGCGTCAGTCCGCGTAAATTGCCTAATTTAGACGCGCAGGCCAGATGGGTCACCGTTTCTTAGCGGGGGCAATCAAGAGGTATGCCAAGGGGGTTACGTGGCTCATTAGGCTACCGCACGGTGGCGGTCACGCGGCTTCTGCCTTTACAAACTTCCCTTTCCTTTTCAATTAAACTGCTCCGGATTTGCGTTAGAAAGCTGCGGATCGGACGCTCCAGCCGGCCGAGCTCGGTAAACGTGTACTCGCATAAAACGGCGAGAAATCACGGTGAAATGTTACCGAACGACGTGTCAGAACGTTCGCGCGTTCAGGAATAATACGGCCTGGGAAATGGAGAACAACCGTACAATGCTCGTTCTGATCTATCGCTGCGCAAACTCTTCAAGTTCAAGACAAATTGTTTTAGATGGGCTATCTGGATTTATTTATCGCGGTGGAATCACGTTTGGGGGAACATGAGATGATAGTAGACAAGGTGTAAATGGGAAATGTTGCAGGCGAGGGTTTTAAACCGAATAGGTACTTATTGTTTTCTTTATATTAGGTTGTTGCATAAGTTCTGTCCACTGGTTTGTTTATATTTTCAGTTAACAGTAATTCAAATATCGGTGCTGATAATTATTCACGTAAACGTGTAGGGTGGGGCTAAAAAACCCGGTTTGCATATAAACCTATGTAAAATTTAGTAATAACAATCTAGAGATACCTGGAGTTATTTTGTACAAAATATAACTGTTATGCTTTATGTTCGCGAAGTTCGTTTGTTGATATTGTTATTTTCTGTTGAGTTTCTGATGAGTTCACGCACGGGGCAAAAAGTCCCTAATGTCTTTTCGTGTAATATTAAATAAGTAAAAAACTCTTTTCAAATCAACAAACATTTATTAAACCAATTATTTTTGGTACCTATAGACACAATATTGAAAGGAAACCATGACTTCATTAACAAAAAGTAAAGAAATAAGTCAAAGGTTCACTTTGAACTAAAAACTAAAAAAAAAATCGCTCGACTAAAACAAAAACACTATTTAAAGGCGTTGGCACCATTTCTTTATACTTTGGCCATTAGTAAACAAATCAGAAAACAATCTACAAAATTTTAGAAAAATTATAGCGAACTATGCTTACAAAATCATGAAACAGCCTGAAGTTAATCTGCTTGATCATCGCTACCTGTTCCAGAAACTACAAATCGATTTCCACCTTCAGCTAACTGAGAATTATTTTTTGGTTACATTCGGTGCTACCTATAACTCAATTTCAGCAAATTGTGGAGGTGCCTCCTTTTTGCAGCGAAGCCTTCAGTTGCGTTGTAAAAGTGCCCTGTAAAAGCCCCAGGAGGACGAACGGCACGCGACAAAGATGTTGCTTCCTGTCGCTGGAATAGCTGCGCGTGCAGAAAGGAGGGAACGAGATTGTAGACAGTAAATTTGCTCCAAAGAAATACTGGTTTCTGTTATTACGTCGAGGCCGCGGGTAACAGGAGCTCGCCGGTAGTGGTGCACGGTGTAAACTCGATATATTACTACGTTCCAAAGCGCGCAAGTAAATAAGTAAGCTTGCAAATGCCTTTTGCTGTACCTACTGAGCCTCGACGAGCTGAAGCAATTTGTGACACGCGAGGTTTGCGCCGTGCCTCGGGGCTCTCGCCACGCGCCACTCCGTCCCCTATACAGAGCATCTTCGTGATTCGAATCATCAAATCGTTACCACCGCTTCCAATCGCAATATGGTCCAACGATTACGTATTGTTCCGATAATAAGGCTCTGCGGACTAACATCTTCTTGTCGTTAACGTTCATCTTTTTCGAGTGACTACGTGTTTCGAAATATATGCTCCAGAACAGTTATTTTCAAACTACGGGTTCGTACAGTATTAATGGATCACCGAGATCGGCATGTTCTTTTGCAACCAACGTTTGTGTTTTTCTTTACTGATAAATAAGATGAACGGTAAGAGAGTAGATCTTGGAGATTTCGTGGCTTTAAAACAGTTTGTATTTGATTTAATTCTCCCTCTTTCGCAAGTGTCCAAATCTAACTATGAAATGGCTGAGATGAAGTGCCCTGAGTCGCTATATAAAATGTGTTTTTGATACAATTTTTAAAATAATAATAACGTATAAAAATAAGAACGTTAGTTAATCAGTGTCTCTGAAAAGCAGCGTTGAAACTCGGAGGTAACACCTTTTCAGTATAGTAGATACTGTAAGTGTCAAAATTAAAAAAAAATTGTCTGAAAATATTCTACGTGCCAATGGTAATACTATAGTAAAGAAATTGATTTTGGCACGACGTCTCTGGTCTTCTATTTTTATCAGTCATATTTTATTTACAATAATCTCATTGCACTGTGGAACCTAATATCTAGTCGTTTAGCAATTAAAAAACTGAATTGTGTAATTTCGATAATCATTTTTATTTGTCAGCTGCAGGTGTTATGTCGACATGTAATTGCACTAATAAATATTTCAAAGCAATTTGTTTGCTAGGTTTGGAGATACGTCCTAGCCATTGGGTATTGTACTTCGTAAGGGTTGCTGAACATAATCTAATCCGCGGCAGTATCAATGGAGTTTGGGACCAGGAGGGCGTTAACGCACGAGGCTTCCGTGAGTAAACAATTTCACAGGATGTCATACCGTTCCTATGAGGATCCTAATGCGACCCAAAGCTCCTGGCTACTCGGCTACCTTATAAATATGTAGGAACACCATGTGCGCGTATATCAACCGAAGCAGGGTTGGAAGTCTGACGGTTTCTTCGAAGCAAGCACGACAAACCATATATCGATCAAAGCAGCTCGTAAATACGGCTTTATTCGCATCTGTTTACTAGCTCGGTATATAAATAACTATCGCTTTTGAGCTTTTATAGTCAATATCGTTGAATCGTCAAACTTCTCATACCATAATCTTCTCACAGCATTACTCAAAACGAATCAGGCGTAGAACATTTTATATCTAAATGAATGATTCATCTTCGAGATTAGTAATAGTGTTTCTATCGAGAAAAATTTACTACTTGTGCTTCGTTTCCAAGGGACATGAGAAATTTGCATAATAATAGGTATAATAATAATAATAACGTTTCTTAAGTTTATTAAAAGCAGAGGTAGGGTAGATGCACCATTCGTGGCCACTTTAAGGTATTGTACCAGTTTTTACCATTTCTTAAGTAATATAATATTTTCGCGTGTAAACAATAAATGAAACCTTATATTTCTGGCGGTATACTAAACAAAATATTTATGACGTGTAATTCTCCACAAAATAATGATCTGCAAGCAGTTTAAAAATAAGATAATTATACACATGGCGAAAATCAGTGCAATGGCCACAAACGGTGCATCTACCCTACCAATAGTTTTCCATGTGTTATTATCCACGCGATAATGATGATGATCTAATCAAAATTAGAATTTACAAAGTGAAGAATTTCTATTAGAATTCAGTTGTATATTTTTTATTTTATTCCATATAGAAAAAAGGAAAATGAAAACAGAAGATCTATCTGTGTAGAGGCAAAGAGGATGTTAATATTTCAAATTTTTCAAAACCCTCATAGAAACATAAGTACCTACTGATAAATGTAGAATGTTGCATTCGTTAAATTTGTTTTAAAATTTAAAAGTTGGTCTATCGCGTGAAGCGTAAAATTAATTGCGTGCGCTTTTCTTGTTCCATACACGAGACGTAGAAATTATAATATACTGTGTTATCATGAAAAACGTAAAGGCGGGTTCACTCTGTGAGTGCAACCTCAATTAAGCATCAAAAAGTCCTTTGGAGGGAGAGATTAATTTATATTTTACCCTCCAACAATAGTCTTGTCGGCCATTGTGTAACCCATGCTGGAAGCTTGTAAGACTCCGACAATGTGACAATAGAAAAGGTAAATGAGAACCCCTGCGTGTGGACGAGCCGCGTGGCCGCGTGGCCGCGGAAGATAACCGAGAGCTTAATTGTTTCTGGTCTGGCAACTCTCTATGCAGTCTGCAATACGTAGCAGGCGAAGGTGCGCCTTTGTTCATCGAATCGAACGCAAAATTTGCATGCACGGCCGAACGTGAACCGCCCTCTGAACTTTGAACCATTTCAGACGCGAAAAACAATCACCACACCTTTCTCCAAATGCGATTCATTTATGCATCATGTTGATCCCCAGCTATTTTCCAACTACTGGGAATTGAAGCTCACCCCCAGCCGAGTCTGCTCCCCCGATTTAGAGTCCATTTTATCAGCCCTGTTATCACGGTACTTGGAATTCCAGGGCATTGCTTTGGCTGTATTTCAAGAACCAGAGAAAGCTTGGAAGTAGGGTAACTCGTTCTATGAAATTAAATCCCGATACAGCTAACACACGGTTTGTAATATTAGGTACCCTCTGCGAAAGATTGCAGGTTGCAGAAGCATTCACGATGTGGAAAATGATCAGAAGACAGGAGTCGTTAAGAGGAATTTTGAAAGAGAATCATTTTATGCTAGTGATAGAGGAAGTAAGAGCAAAGACGTCGCAAAGTGTTATCAGTAGTAAATAATTAAATAAGATTCTTATTAGTAAATCGTTCGCGTCTTTTATTTAATATGATTTATATTGTACTAGTGCCATTTCAGTAAATTTGTTGATTGGGGATCTTATAAATCCTTAATTAAATAATGAAACACTGTGTCAGAATAAAAATACAACACTTATGTTGCACTACACAAAAGGCCCCATCTTAACAAAAAAATTATGATTTTAACCAAACACTTTTATTCTGTTCTACTACACTGAGCCCGTGTTTAGTAAACTACCTCTTCATTTTCCCGAAAAATGGGTCCTATCCAGAAGGCTCCCCTAGGGCCCTAGCTTAAAAAATATGATTTTATCCAAATATTATATTTCTCTTCTATACTTTTCTGTACACTTAACCCGTTTTTAGTAAACTACCTTCTCATTTCCCCGAAAAAATAGGCCCCTCAGAACGTTTGCCACCTGGGCCTTTTTCCTTAAATCCGCCACTGCACCCAATAACGAAAAAAAATGATAGTATTGTTTAATAGCACAACCCAGTAGGCATAGTAGCAGTGTTATTGCCAGTAACTTCTCGTAAAACCTTAATATTGTGGAGGATCGTTGCTAATCCTCTCCTACTAATATAATAAATGCGAAAGTGTGTTTGGATGTTTGTTACATAATTACGTCGAAATTACGCAACGGATCTTTCTGAAATTTTGTATACGCGTAGTCTAGGACCAGGAATAATATATAGAATTTTGCATAATTACTCTCTAAGACCCTGCGGAAAATATGGGCTACCATGAAATCTGGATATTCCACCCCTTCTCCCTTATTTCACCCCCTTGACACTCTGTGACAATCAACCTTTTACGCGGGCAACGCCGGGTGCTTTAAGCTACTAAGTAATAATTCAGTCCCAGGTACGCACATTATCAACAATCAACGAGACGACACCATACAGCATTTTTCCTTGCTGAAGAAGCCCAGTTCGAACACTTAGGTACTCCAAAGTGTAACTTGCAAAGATTCCAACCTGGAGAGCAAGCATTTGCAGACCTATATTTGCGTAACACTGTTTTCCCAAGCTTATTAGTAAAGTAAGTCACTAAAGTTTCGCCAAACTATATATAAATGAGCACCCAGTATATGTATAATGGTTCAAGTGCTGTCTAAATGACGAGAAAAGATATTATTGCGAAGGACCTCGTGAAAGCAGAGTCTATTATGGGCGATTATCACGAGCAAAGTAGCAGTTTCGAGCCGACCGCTATGATTACCTCGCGTTAATCTGCAATATAATAAAGACGTTTGAGCACGTATTATTTGGTTCGGTGATCCGCGGTTCCGTTCCTAATTACAATATAAAATGCCGAAACAGAGCTGCGATGGAGAAATAAGAAGAGCAGCAGCAAAACTGGCCGAACGTTTTGGCGTCTATAATGGCCACCCTTATCCTTTTATGCCCGTTCCTCCGACTTTTCACGGCGCTGTCGGGGCCGACCACGCAAAAGCAACCTGCCCGTTGAATTTCAGAAAATTCACTCGGAACACCGACACTTGCTATATTTATCGATCGCCTTTACTTTTACAGCCGTCGATCTATCAATACGCGGGGTTTGTCTTTGACATTTTATTACCGCAGAAAAAAAAGCGACGGTATGAGAATGTACGCGCTTCATAAGTCCTCCATAAACATAGGTGTAGGATAATATACGATGCGACGCTTTACGATTTCTTACGCGTGTGTGTTTGTTTACGTGCGAGAGCGCGCGCAAAAAAAAAAAGGAGAGAGAGAGCGCGTGCATGTGTGTCGGCGTATGTACGTGGCGCTTATTTAGTGGCGCGTCGGCGCCTTTTTTCCCCCGAGGGCCCTAAGGTCGTGGGGTCAGTTGGGCGGGGATGGAAGTCCCCTTCTCTGCCCTTCTAGTACCCTGCCCAGATCGCGTGTCTTTAGGAGGAATGAATACGTATGGGCTCTTCCAAGTAAACCGACGCGCGCGCCGACTCACTGCGTTTATGATAAAAAATGATGAGTATGCCCACGTAAGGAACTGTTTCGCAAAGAGCCAGAGGGGTGGTGGGTCAGCGGTGACCATGAAAGTAACGGAAACGGTTGAAAAATTCGTTGAAAACACTGCAAGTGCCAAAAATCAAATTCTACACTATATTCTTACCATTGGCACGTGGAACATTTTGCAATAATTTTTTTTTTGCAATTTTGGCACACACAGTGTTTCCTACGAGGTCTCTTCAATCTAGTCTCATAGAAAACTGTGTGAGAATTAAATAATAGCACGAGTATTTGTAGCTTTGGCTCAGTTAATCAATAGGGATGAAATGAAAGCTGGAGTTTTTAATAAACGCGAAGCTGGACGTGCACAGTGATTGCAGGCAAGGATCCCTGTTATTCCAACCAAGCAAACAAATCCACGTTAAGTGTAATTTTCGCAACAGACGTCTGTATTTCAACAAGAAATATTTGTCAATGTTTAACGAAGAGGGGGATGATTGAAACGAAGACCGCCTAAATCGGTTATAAAATAGCCGGTTTTAGTAGAAGATCGATAAAACATTGAAACGAAGTACAAGCATCGAAAAGTTATTGTGCATTCGATATATTCGATAGACATTAAATTTTGAAAAGTTAAAGTTAGTTTAGCTTCGCACGTTAGACGTATTTTACTTGGCAATGGGAGGAGGTTCCTTGGTGTCTGAAGTTTATGGAAAAGATTGGAGGAAAACGTATGATAATAGACCAGCGACTGACTGGTGTCTTAAGGGAATCTGAAATAGGCATTTCCCTCCTCCGCCCGGTCATACCCGGAATGATAAAACAATGTGTAGAATGCCACAGTGCTTCGCGAGATAAGCATAAATCGGTACTTTGTTCAATAAAATCGGACGGCCAGTAGCCATGTAGATCCGACAATAACGTCGCGAATTTACAGTCGATAAAGTCCGAAGGGATGGAAGAACGTGAGGGCAGGCGACAATTCGTGAATGTTGAGGAACGGTGCGAAAAGGAGTACGCGGCTATTGCCCGTAAATAAGGAGCGAGAAAGGTAACCACGAACCGTGAACGTGAGCTTTCCCTCAAGAGGGCGCTCTCCTTTAGCTCAGTCGTAACTAATCGGGACCAGATACCTTCTTCTTTCCCGTTTGCCGTTCTTGCTTCCCTCCCTTCGGTCCATTTCCACTTCTACTTTATTCCGCAATAACGCCTGAGTTCTATGATATTTTACAACCATCCTGAATCTTGTACCGCCACTCTCCTGGATACTCCGCGATGTTGTTTACCCGATTCTCCCCTTTCCCACAACATTCTTTTCTATCTGTTTGTTTTTGGATTTTTAGTGTACTACCGTGTTCTTGGATGTTTCTTATTATCCTATTTCGCTGCTTTTTGCCTTGACTTAGGGAAAAATGTATACGCGTCATGGTAAAAGTTGGAGAGAGGTAGATCTTAGAATTTACCGGTAAACCTCAGCGTTTAACGCTACGGGGCGGTAAAGGTCCGAAATACCTTTAAAATGTTTGGACTGCAGGGTTTGGTCTGCAGAAAGAACTTCTTGAAATAGGCACGCGTCATCGTTTTTTGATTTTAGAGCAGACCGAGTTGAAGGAAAAATTGCTTTCTCAGGAAATGCAGTACGAAATTGTAATTATTTTATACGGTACTTGAATTAGATGGTGAATGACAACTATTATCACATTTTAGCTGAAAAATTAGTTTGATTACGTCACGTGTCCGCAAGGAGATGTTGTCTTTTCTCCGTGTTTTTTTCCCTTTATATTAGGAGGTATTGGAATTGCACTACATTGCAGGAACGAATTAATGGTACGAAGAAACGAAAGTTTATGCATATGTGGCATGTGCCTGTTTTCCACTGGGTCCATCATTTCTTCGGACACTTCTCGTCTTATTGTTAGGTTGACAATGTCTTCTGGAATATTTTTAATTTTTACCGCCTCGTAGCGGTAAATGCTAGGATTTACCGGTCTTTGAACTTTTATACTAATATATTTTCTCTTATTTTCGACTTTTGAATTTTCGCGGCACCCCTCAGAACAGTTCCACATGATACAAAAAAATCTGTTTAAACTTTGAGCCCGATCGGATAACGGGAAAAGATGCCCCTGGTCCTTTGAACATTTAAATAATTATTTAACGGCTCACAAAGTCGATTTTATATAATATCCTCCAAGTTATTGATTACGTAAAAAAATATGTCAAACAAAAGTTATAGATCCAGATAAGGAGCATCTGTTATATTGTATTACTTTTTCTCGTGCGACAAACGGTATTCGAAAACAGTCCGAAAAACTGATTTTTTTTTTAAATTATGTATAATAAAACAAAAAAGTTTCCATGTATAGTAAAAAAGAAATATAATAAATGTGTTCCTAGAGGATTATCGAAATTGTCGCGGCACACCAAACTGTCACGTGTGAAAAGGCTGGTTTAGATAAGACGGACAAGTGGAAACGTCCGGTATGTGATCAGACAAGCAACAAGGCACATATCACGCTGTGGACATGTCCAGCATCACAATTGAATTCAATTACATCAGTAAAGATACATTTCAATATTGAAACTAATTTTTTAACTTAAGCTTTTGGCAATTCGTTGCTTCTCTTTCAAAGTTAGAATTGAATGCTTTAAGACTTATCTACTACCACCGATAGCCACATTCGTATAGATTAAGCATCTCTTTTCTTTTTTGTGCTTCAGGTAAACCTTACAGTACTTTTCGTCAACGCCAGGTCTACCCGATTATTTTTCAACGGTCTTTTTATATCTGCCATGTTTTTTTTCACTGTCACACAAGAATTCAGAACAATAGTTCAAGATACAATAAAAGAGCCTGCCAAACCTCAAATTAATTTGTCGAACCGTTTTTGTACAAAAAATTCGCAAAGAATTACCTATATTTCGGCCCAACAAGGCGCAAACTCCCCTTACAGTAGGAATTTCCTGCTTTAAACCAAGTTCATACAGGTGGCCAAAATTTCACACAAATCAATTACTAACAATTATTATTATATATATATAAAATATATTAATATATTAATATATTAATATATATATATTAATATATATATATTAATTTGAAAAAAGACAGTGACGTTAATTAACATTGTGTTACTTAAACAAATCACCGGCGAGCATAAATCCAGAAAATGGGCTACCGATCTTCGAATGTTGCCCGTGCTAAAATTCCTCGTTTCGATACGTTTCCTGTAACGATATATTAACCCCCAGCTCTGTTTTTTCTCTTCTTTCCAGAGGGGCCGCGGCCCCTCTCGCTGGTACGTATACCGTTGCAAAGCGCAAAGGCTGTAAACATTTTGGCACCGCGATACAAGAACAATAATTTAGTGTTCCCAAGGGGTCCGTCCAGTGCGGCGGGACCTTTTTTGCGAGCACGCTCGGCAATGGCGGCACGTATGAGCGCTTGTAACGCGGCACGAACGCGCGCCGCACGACGTCGACTTGTCGATTTTTGCGAAACGCCCGCGTATCCGTCTTGCCCGTGCTGGTTCCGCAGTCGTTCGCTTGCCGATTCCCACTACGAGGGTATAAGGGGATTCACACGGGACGATAATTAGCAGTAAATCACGGGGGCCAATATACAGAGCTCGGTTTAGTACTCCGTAAAGCACGGGGGTGGCGAGATTATAATAATCGCGCGTTGGGCGGAAAGAGAAATTGCGCGGCGACGTATTTAAATCTTTAAAGGGCCGAAGGGGCTGGGGATGAGAGGGGGGGGGCTGGATACGTTGCCCCGCAAGAATATTGCGAAATTGTTAGGCTACTTCTCCTTTTATAATTCCCTCGGAACATCTGCGAATGATAATCGTATGATAATAATCCTAAGTGGAAACGAAACGCGGCGTTTGTATTGCCTTAAGTTATGGTGCAGGAATTATCGCCAAAAATATTCGATTTCACTTCACCTAAATCGGTTCCAGCACTTTTCCTAATAAATGATTTATTAGCCTCAACAGCCGAAATCGTTACTAAAAAGTGTCAATAGATAGGTGTCTTTAATAAATAACAGATCATACAAATTCTGTATAACGTGTATCAGTTTCAAGAATTACTTTATTCGAGTAACTACGTTAGAACGAACCCATAATAATTTATTATATTTACTGTATACTTTGCGAATAACTGTTTTATTCAGGTTATTTATTTAACGAATGTAAATAAGAGCAGAGATCTCATTTTTCGTTATGGCACCCTGGCAGTTCAAACGTAATAAATTTCACGACAGAAAAATTATATATTAACTGTGTCAATCGAGGCGCATTCGTTGATCACAAACGATGGCACGGAAGAGACGGAAGTTTCGAAGGGACCGCAGGCTACTAAGGTCAGACATGCACGCGGGATATCGCGTAGGCTAGCGCCACGTTATTATTTTTAAGACTGGTGGGATTGAATTTTTATAGGTCCGTTGGCATACTGTGAGCGGCTCAGTGGCACTCAAACCGGAGGATGAATTCTAATTTTTATGGTATCGTTAACGAGGCACACCGATGCTTGAACACCGTCGGTACGGTAACAAGGCCCGCAGACAACCCCATGAGTCGCGTTAGCATATGAATGCCAGGGTGGCGGAGCTACAAGCAACGAAATACAGCTAATAAAAGGATGAAGTTTTGAAAGGGGCGCCGCGGTGGATCGGTTTCGTATAATAAGCCCCTTCCACGGTGCCGAAGGGTGTTAAGGTCCACGCAAAAAAAGGGTTGAATCTACCCTTTGAACCCCGCCACCATTGTTAAGAATACAAACGACTTTGGAACTCATAATTTTCGATCGACTACCGACCGAGGAAATATTTTATGCTCTCGAAGAAATCCTCGCATTTGTATTCTCACTCCGTGACTAATCGTAAACGAAAGCGTCTTTCTGTAGGGACGAGATGATGTTGTCAAGGGGAATACCGTAAATACCTCCCGGCTCTGAGCACACTTTTTACCAGGAAACGTTGAATAACCGTACAGTAAATGTGCAACGAGTAATATCATTGAACTTAAACGGTGAAGCATGAATTGGTGTGATAAAAGTTTGCATTTAATGTTTGTAGAAATTTTATATCTTTACACAAGGTAGACCAGAATTTTAAGCTGAAATTGGATCGGGAAGTAGGACTCGTGAAAAAGAATTGGAAAGCTCTGATAAATGTGACTCCGTAAATTAATTATTTTTTAGGTATTCCACTTTTGAGTCAACGATTAATTATTATCAACTGACTTCCGGAAAGATGGTTATTATTATGCGTTAGTTTTGTTGACATTTTTCAGTAATGCACACAAATTTAGCAGGGTTTTTTGCTATTTTTCTAGGTGATCGTGAATCCAGGCTCCTCTATACTGTATTACGTAAAGAAAATCGCCTGCACGAGCGAGGCATGTATTTTTAAACATGTCATCAACCTTCAAAAGCATGTCATATGCTTTTAAAAGCATTTTAAAAGCAATAATTTTATTTTTTATTTACTGTAGAAATGTAGTTTAATAAATAAAAAGAAGTTTTATTCCATTACTGTAATTATTTTCGCCGCAACAAATTCCTGAAAACCGCTGAATTTATCGGCGCGCTAGCCGGAATAACCCCTTGAAAGAAATTTTTTATCAGAAAGTCCGAACCTCCCAAGAATGAATATTTCGTGGATCCGTCGTTAATGATCACCACTTATCCTTCCATAAGTTCCATATCTGGAAATCACACTATATAAGCTCATTACGTTTAATTGTACAGCTAGGCAGCAGTTTGTGCAAAACGCCCAATAAGACTTCGATTAATCTGCTAGCTAAAAAGACTCGTTGCAGACAGTGAGTCAGAGGATAGGCTGCTCGTTTCTCCATCCGTCGTAGGTTAAAGTTCGCGCGGGTCAGGGACGCCTTAATTGTCACATTTAGATACCGCCTATCTATAATTATTTCCCCGTCTTGTTCCTTCGAATCCAGATGCTGCTCGCAATCGCGCAGCGAATTCGTAACTCCGTAAACAGAGGCCGTATACGCTTCTGGCAAGAATCATCGCTCCGCGGGGCCGGGGCTCGTAATAAAATAAATTATGTGGCGATCACGTGTCAATGAAATCTTCTTCGATTTTTATCGTTTTACGCCGCCGTAAATTTTACGCGCGAGCAGCTGTTACGAAACACGTTGCTCCTCGCGCGCGCAGGATCCCGCCCGTGCTCGTTTCTCAGGATTCTCTGATTGATTTAAACCGTGAAAGGCTTAGCCGCGCGGGGCAGCCAGAAAAATAGGTAGAAAGGAAAGGGTGGCCCCTCATCCCCGATTCCGGAGTGGTAGATACGCGGCACGCCGGGGGGAAAAAAAGAAGAAGAAAGGGAGTCGTTGCCCGACGCTGTCGAGCCACGAAATATACTCCAGGTACCGAGTCACGTTCTAGGACAAAAGGAACAGGATGAGAACGAAACGGGGTAACTGGGGAGAGGGACAAAAAGAAGAGCAAAAATAATGGAGAGCGAGCCTCTGCAGTAATAACATCAGCGGGTCTTAATGGAGGCATCAGCCAATACTTGTGGCACAATTTCATGGGGTTTACGATGGCGTATATCAGGGGTCCCGTGGAGCGGATCAGCCCCCGGGGTACCCACGTATGTCCCACCGAGACATTCGTACTTCTGCTCTTCGTCTTGCGCTTTGACCCCTTCAATCAATCATCCTTCTCTTACATACGTCCCGTTGACTCCTCTCGATCACCTCGTTTCCAATAGACACGCCACGAAAGGTGTTTTTGATATCGTCGTAAAAATACGTTTATGGCACCCTCGCAGAGGGGTGCTAGCGTGCACTTCAATGTGCACTGAATAGTGTGAATCCTGGAATCTACCCTTGTGCTTCCCATTGACTTCTTGTTAAATGGGCCTTGGTGATTACATGCTTTCACTCTTCTCACACCTCATTCTTTCCTCAGATTCGAATAATTTGATGTGATAATAGAATGAGTATAATACACAGGGTGTTTCACTTAACTTTATCATCTAAAATATCTCTGCTATTTTAAAATTTCATAAAAATGTATTTTGCAAACCTTGCAGAGCTTTGCGGGGGCGTATGGTAACAATAGTTTTATCCTGTTGAGAGGGGTTGATGAGATGAAACCTTTTTTGTAACGCTTTTTAAAGAAACTTTAGCGACCTAAGTGGACTTGTTGTTGTAGATCGTTGAATTCGTCTGTAAGTGGGGCACTCACAATTAAAATATAGCATTCCATTTAAGGAAACGAAGTTGACATTCGTATCTCATTAACCTTTCCCTAGATAATGAAACTATTTCTCTTACTGTACGTTGGCCTCACAAAACTATGCAACTTTTGTAGAAAAGATTATTTATGAAATTTTAAATATAGCAGAGATATTTGATTTGATAAAGTTAGCTGAATTTTATGTGAAACTTGTGTTTAAAACTCAAATTTAATAGGAAAATTTTAAGCTTGATAGAGTTCTAATCTTGCGTTTAAAAAATGTTCAAAGTAACAATTAAGATGAATGTTGTAAATTCATTTATATATTACTGCATAAAAAATCGAAAGAAGTTTTGAATTCTGAATTGATCTTTGAAATTTCTTACACAAGTGCTTTCAAATACGTTTTAACCGATAGTGATTTTTATTAAAGTTTCCATAAACAAGTATAACAGATCGCGCCGAGACTTTTACCGTCTCCATCACGACGTTCAGTCAAAGTCTAGTTTTTACGAGTCAACTGGCAAATATTTCACGCTTCCGCCTGATGACCTCTTTCCTTCAGCCTTTGACTGTGCCCCCAAGACAGTGAATCGAGCGTCATTTGGAAACATCTATTCAGAGGCGCTCAACCGTACAGCTCACTCTCGCAAATTTCACTCCGAGGATGATTATGATTGATGTTGCCTTGACGTTTCAAGACCGATGAAGAATGGCATTGCACGTACATATGTATGTGCTTATGTGTATAGAGCGAATAAATAAATACATAAGTTGTTAGGGGATTTCCTAACATATTTAGCAATTTATTACCGAAACTTAAATTTTAGCTGATAATTCATTATCAATACTAGTCGATTCGATTATATTTTACGCGTTTGATTTTGTTTTTTAACCGACTTCAAAAGGGAGGAGTTTATTGATTGGACCCGTATGTATTTTTTTTATAGGGTAAATCCGGGAGACACCGTTGGAGAGTTAGTCGAATCGCTATGTTCAGACTCTACAGCTGTGTATATGCAAAAGTGTGTTAAAGTTCAGAACAATTAATTCTCTAGGAATCAACTGTTTCGACCAACTCTCCGGCCCGACTGCGTCTCCCGGATTTACCCTATATGTTTGTCCACTATGTCCTATATGAGAAGCTGGACGACTCGCCAGAATCGAGTATCAATATTACTCAGTCGATTATTGGCTGTTAGTGCATGGAGCATCGGAAGGGATGTAATGTTCACGCCAATTTACATTAAGGAAGATTAATTGCGTGGCAGTGACTCTTTCAATAGCTAAATATATCCGTAAAAAAGGAACTCGCCCGCGATACGGGCTTGACTGACAGGACGGTATATTGAAACACATTAAGTCAACACCAACCAATTAAGCAGAGCCGTCAAAGCTGATACGGGAGATACGATCGGGCTCGAGTGGGAGGGCGTGCACTTGGAGCGGGCAGGTGATGGACACCATTGTCTCAAGTCATTCTGGCTCCAGCAGCGGCCTATAATTTCTTCGAGATGCCCGATAACATTGGCGTAGCGCCGATTGAGACCGATACATATATGCCCGCGAGGACACGGGCGCTGACAGATTCACCCGAGAGTTCAGTGGGATCGAATTGGGAGAGGTCAAGATCTTCTGGACAAATGCCACAGAGTTCCTTGACGAGGAAACAGGGGACATTCACCTTCAAACACCATTATCGGGGCGCATAAGGTGGAATCAAGTTTGGGAAAGTAGGTACGGCGTTTTGTGCAGTATTCAACTCGATAATATTTTCAGATATGTAGGTATATATTAAATATTTAAATTAATATTTTAATATTTTTCAATATTCAAATTAATATTATATTATTTAATATTTAAATTAATCTTTTAATATTTTTCAATATTCAAATTAATATTATATTATTTAATGTTTAAATTAATATTTTAATATTTTTCAATATTCAAATTAATATTATATTATTTAATATTTAAATTAATATTTTAATATTTTTCAATATTCAAATTAATATTATATTATTTAATATTTAAATTAATATTTTAATATTTCTTATATTTAAAATAATATCATATTTCCGAATATTTAAATTAATAATTAAATATTTTTTAACATTAAAAGTTTTGTAATATTTTTTAATATTTAAATTAATATTTTAATATTTTTTAATATTTAAATTAATATTTTAATATTTTTTAATATTATGATACTTCTTAATATTTAATTTAATATTTTAATACTTTTATATTTGAATACGTGCAAATTATAAATTATAAACTATATTTGCTATATAATTGAGTAATATTTTTGACAATTTTATACGAACGTAGAAGATGACTGTAGGGTAGATGTATCGTTTGTGGCTATTGCACTGTTTTCGGCCATGTGCATAATTATCTTACCTTTAAATTGCTAGCAGGTCGTTATTACCTATGTGGAGAATTTCACAGTCTTTGCTGGGCGCAAGACTTCGACGGACACCAGCGCACGAGGACACCAATGGACTCTGATCGACTATGCCTGACATATTTTCGATGATCGATGCCCGGCCGATCCGACGATTCTGGGGGATATTTGAGATGTCAGGTGCTTATGGGACACCGTGTACGTCCACGGGACAGTAGAGAAGCAAGAATGAAGGAATCTTGTTCTCTTAAGGACAGTCGACGCTATCGCGCCGCCCTCTATTAATCATTGCCCGATGACGGGTACTCGTTCGGTTTCTCACGCACTCGATCCATCGGACTTACATTTCGTGGCGAGCCAGCAGCTCCCCTATCTGTTATCGAAAGCTGGAGCTACCTTAAGCATCCTTTGATTCAATGGCGCTACCGCCGTCGAATTTCTCACGGGCAGTTCGAGTGCGATTGGGCGCTGACGCTATAATTGGATGGATTATTAGATAGAAACGCTATATACCTTTAACGTCATTGCTGACGCGTTTGATTAAGGATCCCCTCAAGTGGACGATTGTTAATTACGTGTTAATGCATAATTGGATAAAATGTATCCTGTGTACATAATTTAGTAACAAACAAGTTCTGAATTACATACACAGTTCCTGTTGAAAGGTCAACAAGCGAACTGGAATTAATTATCTTACTGGAATGTACATTACGGTCCACAAATTAGATTCAATCTATCACACTTATTTTTTCATTTAACCCATAACATGAAATTATTATGACTTCACCTTTAACACCAGGGTACAAAAATCTCTGCCAGCATTATTCGAGTTTAATTACAAGTATTATGTTAGAGTTACTACTGCAAAAGAAAATATGTAAATAATTACATTAATTAATGGAATTATATACATCTCTCAAATCTAAAGAGATTACCTTATACTATAAAGCGTGCAGTTTATATGTTTGTGGGTTTGTCTGGCGCCTAAAAACTTTCGAACGATAAACTCTGGGATCGCAAAATATACCTGAGCTCATTATGCCTGGCTAATCCAGATAAATGCGACTAATTTCACAAAAAAAAACAGTAAAAACATTTTTTTATAGTATCAGAATCTAAATTCCGACCGAAGTCGAATAGTAAAGCTAGTTGTGTGTAAATGCTTCTCACGAGATCAAACAATTTAATGCAGTGATTCCCAACCTGTGGGTCGCGAAGTGTTTTCTGTGTGATCGCCACGGTTATTTTTAATTGACGATTTTTAGTACTTATTTATTCTAATATGGTTGCATTGTTATATTCATTTAATGATGCAACACTGATTCCCCATAAATGAAAGGGAGAAAATATTTACCTTACCTCATACAGGGGTTCGCAGGTTATTCGAATATTGTAAAAACTGATTGCGACTAAAAAAGGTTGGGAAACACAGCTTTAATAGTTTATACCTGCCAATTAACTAAAACAAAATTTCATAAAATTCCAAAATCCTCACTTCCAGATATATAAAAGTGGAACTATTGTATTTTGAAACGAAAACTCTGTTTTTCTGTATGGGAAGCAGATTTAAGAAGCGACCTTACGGAAAAGAACATGTCTACATTTCACTCGAAAGATCTGTTAACCCTGGATCTGTAAAAATCAATTGTTAAGGTGTCGCGTCTCGCGTTTAATGCCGCCTGCGAAACAACAATTCCGAGAGTAAACGACCCACGAACGTTTCACCTTGTTCCGCCATAAAAAGGGAAATAAAACGGGAGAAAGAAAGGAAGACGGCAAGGACTTCGCGAAGAAGAATCCCACGAAAGTACGGAGATGAAATTTAATTTATAATTTCGGAAGTGCTGCATGGAGAGCCGGCTGTCAGGACGTAGCTGTGGGGTCCAGCCTGTCACCCCTCACAACGAGCAACCCCCATGGAACACGCGACCCATGCGATAAAACCAAGTGCCACGTGTACGTACACGCGTGTATACCCCCAAGCTAACCCATGTCCTGTCGGCTGGCAGCCATGGGAGTCTTCCAAGGGATCTGAATTCAATTTCACAGCTTGTGAACGAACGTCAGCTTTGTCCGACGGACTAGACGCCGCCAACGTCTTCCTCTCTATGCTTGTTATGCCGTGGATGTTTGCGGGTCCTCTTCCGAGTGACGGGGAGGTGCATTAATTACGAGGAGAAGTATCAGAAATATAATCTTCTGTAGACGCTCTTGCGAAGTCGTTCTTTCGAACACGCGCATACAACTGTACGCGTTTGATACTCTCGGACACATATCTCCGGTGGGCGGGCAAACGAGTATAAGTCAAATTTCACCTCAAGCGCGGACAGTTTCTTTTTGGTGAATCGAAGTTAAAAGTAAAAGTTTCCTTTAACATATGTGTTATCAACTTTCACGTCCAAAATTTAACACCTGATCTTACGTAGCACTTTGAATATCCTAAGTGTCTTCCTGCAGAAATAATAAGTCTGACTTATACTCGTTTGCCCGCCCGCCACAGATATATTCCTCTGCTATTGTTTATTATTTTAAACAGAAGTATCTTAGAAACGTGAGTTTTACTTGTGCGTAATAAGTGCGACTTACTTTGCTGCTGGCTGAGGGTGTATTTAAGGGGTCGTTCCGGATAGACGGGTTGAAAGAATCGATTTTTTTTAAACATTTTTCGAAAGTATATATCCGCAAGAATGTACTGTTAAATTTTCGTGGAAAAATTCCGATTGTTTTAGCTTCTATAGAGGCATTTTGTAGGGAGCGCAGAAGCTCAGCCTCTATAGATGAAAACTTGGAACGCTTTTTTTTCGAAACGTCGTTTATCCACATCGTGAAGATAAAATCTGAAAATCTATCGAACAGATTGCTTTATCAATTTTTCTGCTTATTCTGCACACCTATGACTCTCGCGGGGACTACAACCAAGTATTTTCGTTGAGTCTGACCTACTTTTAAAATCGAAAATAGCAGAAGAAAAAAGCCGTAATTATCATAATTTACTGTGCCGAACAAGATCTCGCGATAAAGTTGTTTTTATAATAATCTAACCTGTCCCATAGGGTGGTCCTTACATGTATGGTAAAAAATCAAAGTTTTTAAAATTTTCTTCTGACCCTCTCAGAAATATTACTATTTTGGTATAAATTGATAGAAATTTTTGCAACGAGGACAAAATAGTTTTATTAACTTTTAAGTGAGAGTATAACAGTAAAATTCGGGCACACATCGCATAGACGAAACGGGTTTATAACGAGTGTGTACTGTATTGTGTTGTGGCATAAGGCTTTATATGCACATTTAAATTTCTCTGAACAGCAGCTCTCGAATCAGATGCAGACGCAAACTTTGACGTACATTCTACATATTCGGGTTGTTAAACGCATAGATAAAAGCATGGTTTCGGATTCTGATATATAAATGTGGGCCCCGTTTCATTAAAATTGACAAGTGACAATTATGGAAAGTCGCAGTTGCCAAACCTGTGATACATGCGAAATATAAAGTCCTTGAGGGACCTTTATACATCAAAATATACAAATAAAAAACACGAACATATTTTTTTTGTCAAATATAAGATTTTAAGCGAGTCAGACAATACAAATTTTAAAGTTGAAAAATAAGGACCACCCTACTGTCCCACTCATACCATCATTTTAAAAATTACTTCCACGTCATTTCCTTGTATTATCTCGCACACACTAGTATCAATACCAGTTACCCTACAACAGAACTTCGGTACCGTCGTCCGAATCATATTTCGAAATAAATCCAGCGAGCCAGCTTCCACGGGCAGAGAGGCAGGTAACCCCGCGCGGACCCGAAAGGCCGCGGAGCCTTTTCGGCAAGTGACCAGCTCATTACATTGTCTTAAGTTTCAAGTTCTACGAGAAGATCCCGGACAGGAGGTGGGACCGTAGTTGAATATGACGAGGGTGAGGGTAGGGTACGTTACCAGAAGAAGCTGATGATATAAGAAGGAAAAGAAGCGGGCGGAGGGGAGGGTATATGGGAAAAGTGGGGTGGGGGACGATCTCGGAGCGAAGGGCCCCGAGTGTCGTATTATTTCAGGTTTGCATACGTTTCGTGTTTCAGTCCATTATGTTCGCGAGAGGTTCCCTCACAATCAGCGCCGACGCGATCCAAAGGAGTACTTTGGCGCTGCCCAAAAAGGGACCAGGCGGAGCAAAGAGAAAAAAGTCAGCCTCCGAAGGTAAAGGGAAAAATAAAGCAAGGGGTGAGGGCGAAGGAAGTTTCACGGATATCTATCTGGAATCGTAATATCCTGTTATTATCGCATGCCGGGTACCAGCTGGAAATATGCTACGGCTGTTACCGATAAAGGTGTCGCCCCGATGAAAAACCGGCGAGCATCATCGCCGAGCGCGTGCAAGCCCACACCGAAACGGACCTCTCTCTCTCACTCTCTCGTTTTCCCCGAAAGGAATTAAAGGTAAACGATCGGGAGGATTGCGACGGACGCCTGTACGGGCCGCTTGTCGCCGAAGCGTGCGACCAGTTTGGCTGCCTATCGTACATTCCGATCGACAGAAAGCCCGACGGTGAAATACGCGAAACAATTTCGTGAACGTTCCCTTTTTCTTATTCGCCACGGTTACCCCTACCCGTTCCTACCATTATTTTCTTCCCCCAACGTCCCCGGCTCCCCCCGCCCTTTTCCTTCCCCGTTAACGAGCAATACTCGATTTTCCAGCGACGACGGGGCCCGGCAGACGATGAATATTCTTACGATTCCTCCTTTTTCTCCAGGCGTTTGTTCGCAAGGATAACGGGGCCAGAAGGCACTATATTACCGCAAGCAGAAGAAAGAAGTTTTACGACCGTGCTTTAAATAGTAAGGAAGGTTGTGGCGTATAAAATTCTGTCCACGGCACTGGGAAAACGTCCTCCCGTATCGCGGCGACTCTGAGCCGTGGTATACCGCTCAGCGGCACTGTGCGGTTCAACTGATTAGAAAATATCGTTTAGCGGAAAGCGTTTTGGGCGATCAGCATATGTAAACCGATCAAGGTGTACGTAGCTTTAACGGAGGAGATAACGACAGAAGGGACGAGAATGGGGTGGCACCGTTACACGCTAACACGATCACCGGACACCAAACGTATCCGAGGCTTTGCTCTCCTACAACAAGCTGCTCTACAAGCCCGTGCCTGAGGCTCAGAATGACATAGGGTTATTGCCGTACCACGGGCCACTATCTGCTCTCAGAGATCAGTTCGTAATTGTTACAAATCGTTCGATATCCTTGCGAACATTGATCCGCTGTGTGGGCTTGTTGTCAATGTGGTTAGATGCGAAGTGACGATTTATTCACGCGAGGCACTGTTGATGTATTTTTAATTTTTTTTTTCACGTTGTTGTTCCGAGTGCAATGCTGCGAAGTTTTATCAACCACTGCTCTGTATTACTGTCTCTGCTTCCGCTGCTGTGAAATGTAATAAGTATTCAAATGCGCAACTGTCGTAAGTTATTGCAACAGTGGAGGCATCTTCGGATTACACTGTTTGCATAAACATACCTATAACTGCGACGGGTTGTCGTGCATGCGGGGGAGGTACACTACGGTGTAACGGGGGATACTGCGGCGTTGAAAGAGTCGCAGAACAAACAACGCTGAGTGGATGCTCGTTGGAATATAATCGTTTTGAAAATTGATTAGAAAGCTGCGTGGACTTTGTAGATGATAATTATGACAAGACAACAGCTTCTGAAATTATTCAGATAGAAAAATTATTCTATGATGCGATCGTGTGAAACTAAATTTTCGTTTGCAGTGTAATAATCGGGTGGACAAGGAAACGCATTTTTTTCTATGTGACGTTTCAGTTGCACAATTTGAAAGTATATTTTGGAAGATTGGAGCGATATTCGAGATACTAAACTCCAGTTAAATGCATCAAAAGTTTTGGGTTTACATATAAAATTGGTCTTTAAAATTTCTTAAAAAATTTTATAAAACTTTTTGGCCAAAATCATACTTCTGTCCTTTAATTACAATTTTAGTTTGCTCGAAGATACATTCTAACACAAAGTAATTAGTTACTGATTTACTATTCAAATCATCGTTGCAAACAGTTTCCTACCTGTTTTTATTTTGACGATCTTATAAAGCATCAATTTAAAAAATTTAATCATCTCAGATTATTCTTAAATACTATTTTCCTTTCATTATTTAATACTATTTTCCTTTAATTATTTAATACTATTTTCCTTTAATTATTTAATACTATTTTCCTTTAATTATTTAATACTATTTTCCTTTAATTATTTAATACTATTTTCCTTTAATTATTTAAAGGAAAATAGTATTTAAAAATTATTTATTTCGCGAGGTGGTATTTATAATTCACCGAGGAAAGTATACAACATAAAAACATCGAATCACTGTTGTAACTTTATTTAACAATTAATTGTGTTCTTCATAATCGTGGAGGTGTAAATTTCGTTGAAATTTCTAGGAAACCGGCGGACACTGTAAAGAAGAAAAAGAGGAAGAAAAACGAAGATATACTAAGCGTGTTATAACGATTTGAATATAGGAATAACTTGGGCCACAAGGGCCAGTCGCTAAGTTGCGTAATCAGTACCGCGGGTGATTATGTCAAACTTATTAAAACGACTGGGGAAAGAGAAGCGAAGTGGGCTCTGAAGCTATTAGCGTGGCGTAGTAATAAGGAGGTGTCGCGTCGTAGTCGCAGTTATTACTTGGTAGCACGGAGGAGCTGGCGAAAGCAAAGGACGATACAACGTGCGAAAGAGTGTCGAGATGATCGAGGGAGACTGAAAATCAGCGCGTACCTAATTCCATTACGCGAGGCGGTTATAAAGATACCCTTGCTATTATAAACATTACTGGTGAGAGGCAATAGACACGCATCATGGTTACTATCGTTGATCCGCTCATCCAAAGTCCCTACTTGAGACACGGTCATAAGTGTACAATTGAACCTAATAGAACTTCATAGCGTTGCAAATAGTTCAGTTTCTACGTAGGCATTAATATAATAGCGACACATACTTTCTGGCCATTATTTACATATATGTAGTTATTAAGTGCGTAAATGTACATAGAGCGACTCGGTATTACCCACCCACCTTAGGTGAAATGTCACTTTTGAAGAGTTTTGTATTTTTAATTTTATTGTTAAACTATACGAGCTAAATATCTGTAATTATTAGGCGATAAACATAATTAATCATGCTTTCAAATAGTTTTATCTTTTCCCTGTATCTACTTACACTGGCGAGATATCGCGTTTCAAAATTAACGGAGTCACCCTACACCAAATCAAATTGGTGATAAAAATGCACATAAAAAATGTGTAAGTCTAAAGTATGAAATCTGATGTTCAAAAAAATAAATGTATTATGTTAACATTGTTTAAAAATTGATAAAGCAACATAAGTTTTTTAATAACTGACTATATTACACCCTGTGTACTATAATATACTCTTCGCTGTGGAATTATACAATATAGAGCAAAATAAATTTTAATCAATATTAACTGCATCGTAGTAGATTCATTTAAACATTTCACTAACTATGTTGCCTGATACATTTAATTATAATCTTTGAATAAAGTCTAAAATATCGATTGAACAATGTGTTGTGGGTAATGAATATTAAAAAATGTTTGTGCAATTGAATTAAAAGCAGTCCTCTCGCAATAATTAAACTGTACCACATATTATTTCACAATTATAATAAACTAGTCTCGTTTAGCAGCCATTTCTATGTAAAATATTTTAAAGCACGCGTTTTGATCGTAATCGTTATGCCACATGGAAGATTCTGCGGTTCAAGCACTGACTTTAAAAGTAATATTACATTTACAACCAAAAGTCTGTCGCATAGTGATATAATTTTTCGGAGGATACCTTAAAGACCGCCATTTCGATACGATACGTTAACCACATTCTTTAACCGCATCTTACGGGAGAAATTGCAATGGCTTGTGCCCGGGGTACCGGTTCCCGTCTTACAGATGTTATCGGGCACCACTGCACCGCACGTCACGTCTACCTTCACGATTGTAAAGCAGATGCTTCTGGTTGTACTCCTGGTCTTAGGATATCCGAAATGTTCGACGCGCTTTTTCAATTGTCCTTAAGGAAACGCAAACGGACACCTCGATTCTGTCTCATACACAAGGTGTTCACAAATTCATGGTGCACGCGTATTGTATTCACTTTTTAAATGTCAAGGTAAGCGGCAAAATTAAAATTCAGTTAAGTGGAGTTAAGTCAAGTTAAGTCGAGTTATGTTGAGTTGACTTAAGTTGAGTTAAGTTGAGTTGAATTAAATTAAGTTGAGTTAAATTAAATTAAGTTAAATTAAGTTAAATTAAGTTAAATTAAGTTAAATTAAGTTAAATTAAGTTAAATTAAGTTAAATTAAGTTAAATTAAGTTAAATTAAGTTAAATTAAGTTAAATTAAGTTAAATTAAGTTAAATTAAGTTATGTTTCCCTTGCTCTATTAACTGGGGAAGACGAATTAATTCGTCATTCGAATTTTTTTTCGTATTTTTATGTATCCATCACTATATCCTGAAAGCCAATAGACCAACGTATCTAACGTATATGACAGATATGTCATATTCATGTTAATTGCAAAGAAAACTTGATCCGAAGTTAACCTTTCGTATTCTAACGGGAAACGTGTCAATATTCGTACGAGATTGTCGAATTTTTTCTGAATTCCTCTAGATATTTTTATTTTTTTACCGCGTGTATTTCGAATGTGTATAGTCTCAGCTTATTTGTGACATAAATATTTTTCGAAAATTCTTCACTGTAATCCCACTATACGACTTCAAATGAAGCTACCCAGTATTTCAAGTTTTCATTAACTCTTTTAGGCTTATAAACAAAGCTCCGCCTTCCTCCGGGCTCTAGATAGTACTAATTGAAAGCAGATACCATCTACTAACAGCCATAAAAAAATTGGCTGCAACTATTTGCAACTTTGGCTGTTATTAATACATAATCACCCGAGTGCGCTGTGCACTCTTCGTTTCTTCGGTTTATTACTATTTCATTTGTTAAAGATGCTTCAATTTTATTTATGTTGCTGTCCATATAACCGTTGTCTATTAACAAATAATATACAAAAAAAGTACTCATAAATATTGAGAAACACCGAAGTTATCTACTTAAACGTGAACGGTACGAAAATTATTTATATCATCGTGAATAAACTGTAGCTTCGTCTCTCAATAATATGTATATGTAAATAAACATCTTCCAGTTACATTACTATTTACCAAACCGTATATAAATAAAATGCTGGATAAAACTCACTCATGTAGAAAAGCATTTGCTTGTTGTAATAGGGCGCGATTAAAATATTTTTGCTAAATATATTGATGAAATAAACAGGTAAAATTAACTTATACCAACAGGAGTTATTTGTTGGCCCTCTGTTTACTAATGTATGCCAGCATTGTGGCAGGAATTTGTGAACGCTCTGCATTTGCCTGGAGAATATCAATGTAATATTATTGTATGAATTATCGGATAATTTCTAGAATGAATCGACTGCATACCATGGTTTCATAGCATCAATTATACCATGTCAAAGCGTTCTGAAATCCTGTGCAATTACGAGGATACCGCAGAGAATAAACGGCGATGAATTCCTTTGCAATACTGCGACCAACACGAAGGCAACGTAATTCATTTAATTTGCCATTAGTTCATATTCGTGATGCTGCATTTTCATTGCATTAGTCAAAAAGAAGATTTGAATCACTAAAATTGACGTAAATGTTCACACATATTTAAACAGTACGATAATTGTGAATGCTAATTTAAGTTAGAATTCTGCGTTTTCTACTACTCTTAATATCACAATTCTTTTCTGTTTAATAGATACAAATTGTGGGAAAATATTAAAAAATCTTAAAATATTTGTAATTAGCTAGATAGCCATACTCCTGAAAATTAAAAATATGTTTCTTTATTTCCGATGATCCAGTGGTCCGAAATTTCAACCGCCAGCAATTCTGAAAACGCCAACTTCACTGCGAAATATTTAAGTAAACCAGTAAAATAAACAAACAACAAAGATGTTTTCTTGTATTTCAAGAGTGGTACAACATACCCCGCGAAATTCGAGAACGTTAAGTGTGTATTTCATTATAAAAACCATCACCGAGAAGTGTCGGATTTTTCGACCGAGAGAGTAGAGTGTCCCCTTAAGAGCCACACCTTTCAATGTACCCGATACGTCACGGAACAGAAAACGATTATTTATTTTCCCCGGCGAAAATCCACTTGCAAATCACGATTTCCCGCCCTATACCGTACATGCAAATCGAGAACATGGCGCCAAGAGAGAGATTCCAACGAAGATGTCTGTGATCACGGTCCAGCCTCCGAAGAGGTCGCCAATCTCTTCGTCGTCACAAGGAGGAAGAAGCCCGACGGAACGGGAGATCACGACGATAATGATGATGACGGCGATTACGAGATGACGAGAGAACGATGAGGGCGCGAAATATGGCAAAATGGCTCGTAAAACAAATCGACGAGGCTCGTTCGATGTTGGCCATGTTACAAAGGTGCGCGCCGGCCGTTTACGACCCTCGGTCGCGATCCTATCTCGACAGTCCGTTGACAGACAGGTTTAATATCGTTAGACCGTTTCATTTGAGATTCGTTTAAGCCCGGTTACAAACGCTGGCAGAAACGACCGATGCAAATAACACCCTCTTCGCTCTTTGGTAAACTGGATAAAGTATCTAGCCGGCGCGAGAGGAAACGCTCGTGCACTGCGATCTAATTGCTCGAGTTATACTTGGATTTCCACGTCTTCTGTGCGATCTAGATTTTCTAATTGTCGACCAAAAGCACACACGATTACTTATTAACGAGTTCAGGTTGACGATCAAAGGAAGTTAATAATATTATTAGCATTTAATAATATTATTAGCATTTAATAATATTATTAGCATTTAATAATATTATTAGCATTTAATAATTGGTGGGACTTGAAAGAAAAAGTTACGATTCTGCTCCAAGATATTTCGTACTATTTATGAAAAAAGACTCGTTCAATTCAATTTATTTATCAAAGTTATAGGTCCATCGACAATGTAATTTTACTAGAAATAAGAAAAACCTTGGTTTTTTTATTTCAGAGAAGATTTTGGGCCACCATTACAATCGCAAATTTGCAACTCTGGCGTGCGAGTCCTAACAAACGTGTTCCTATATCTCCATTTCTACCGCTCACTTTGTAACGAAAAAAATAATTTTTATTGTTTGAATGTGAACTAAAATACCCTGAAAGTTTGGAAAAGATCCGATCGACAGTTTCTTAGAAAAAATTCCCAAGAATCACCTTATTCCTAGCGTCCTAAATAGGGCTTCCCCCTTAAAGGTTGGTGACGAGCAATGATTTAATTAATTTCTTAAGTTATATAATGCATATAGTAACGAGAATTTTCCGTATACATTTCCCTTTTGTGGGAAAACTACGACTGAATATCTAGAATGGCATGAATTAAAGTCTCGTCAAGTGCAAAATTTTTATTCGGTAGTCACATAGGATTCAATTGGCGCCTGACGTGTGGGTCACTGCAACCTACACAATCAGTATAATTTAATGCATTTAAGCATGATTGATCATTCTGACTGGTCAAGTCTCATTCTGATTCACGTAAGTACTTTCCACACTTATGTGTAGAGATTTGAAAACTTTGATTCAATTTATACGACATTATCTTTCGCCTTCAAGCTTTCATACTTAAGTGAAAAATCTCCAGCAAAAATCCGAGGCATTTTAAATGCATAGATTCAAATACTTTAATCAGCTCTCTTCGTAAAATAAAACGACAACAACCCCCGTGCTACCAGTAATAACTGTAACTAACACAATTCGATTACCACTCGCTCCGCGATTCGCGAAAAAATAGAATCCAGGACAGCCATTTGTTCCTCTCCCATTACACGCATAACTTCACGATCGTTCGTCTCCTGGAAGTGTGTGTACAAGTCCTTCCTTCGTCTCTGATATTTGCAGTCCATTTTGTTCGTACACGCGTGCAGTCGTATCGCGGCGTTGAAGACACGAGTCAACCGGTGTGACGCTCGCTAATAAAAGAAAATAACGCGGAGGGGGTTGGAACCATAGACATGGTTGGAACTGCCACGAAAACTTTCGAAACGCGTGTACATGTGATGGCACGCGTAAAGGGTGGAGGAGAGGTGAGAAAGGAATGCGAGGACGTTGCTCATTAGCCATCGAGCAACTTCAATCAGATTATAGGAGCTGTCTCGGCGAGGCTGGTGGCAGCCTGTTTCTTTCTGACTGGCCTGATTGGCCAGCGTCGATACTCTTCGCGAGGCGAAGAGAGCTTTCCCAAGTATTTTACCGAGGGCCACGATCGCCGACTGATGTCCTAATCGGACGGTTTTATTATTTAGCGCCCTGCACACCGGCTCATCATTATGCAACGGTTCTTAAGTATAATAAACCCTTCGTCTGCCGCACACCGATTACTCTCGCTGAAGCTTCAAGTACTTGTTCCTGTACATTATTGACCGCTTAATGCGGTCGTTATACCTTAACTCATCAGCAACGGCCAGTAGAATATTTGCAAACTGCCTTGTAACGCGTCGCCGATAAGTGACGTAACTCGCGATCCATTCAGCTTTACTGATTAGGACTTTCCTTTCATCCGTATCATTTTTGTACTGTTCCTCTAGGTTTATGTGAACTCGGAACCTTCAGAAATATATGCATTAGGGTGGTGCTTATTTAACCCCACAGAATTTTTCTTTGGAACGGGGGTGGAGTATACAATTTTACGACTTCTTATACTGGGGGAGGGAGGGGGTAAGTAATCTCCGAAATTACCCTTATGTGATTTAAGACCTCGGAACAGTTTAGACGAGAAAACTTTTATAATTTGGAGGTCAAAAAATGCGATAAGTTCTTTCTTTAATGTGAAATCTGAAGATTTTTATAAAAGAGGGAAAACAGTTCCATATATAGATACGATACTGTTATAAATATGCTGTTTTCAAAATCGAATTTGTAGGAGACGTACTCCAGCGGATTCAATATCAACTCTAATATCAAAGCTTACAATGTTGAGCATAGCTTTAATTTAAAAAACAATATTTTTAAATTTCTTTACTAAATAGTTAAGTTTCTGGATGCTATTACAAGTAATTAATATTACTGTAACTATTATTATTAAGGGACAAGCCAAATTTCTACAATAATTAACACAGTAGCACACGTACAAGAAAAATAAGGCATTTAACAATAAAAAATTAAACATTACACCTTAGTTGAGGACAATTTTGCGCAGATTGCTGTTAAAAGTTAGTACGGGTCCACAGAAAAAATGAATGTGACCTGAATATTAATTGGAAACGCCGACGATGTGATTTATACGATCGCGAGCATGAAAATGTAATGTTTGAACAGTAAAAAGATGCTCTTCTCCCCAAGGTTCTGGATGGTGTAATAGTAATAGCGTAGAAGCTTACACTGAGAGGAAGGTAAGCTTATAAATTTCTTTTAATATCCGTGGCTAACGCGGACCTGTGCTTTATGGCGAGTTAATAGACTTTCTGTTCTTGTGACGATCATCGAACGTTACTACCGCGTGAGTTACTAGGTGCTAGATAAATTTAAGAGCGCCTTAATGTATCGACAACGTGACTCGGGACATGATCACGGGGATTATCTTGCCGTTGTTTGCCCCCCGGCTCCGCCATAAAATGTCTCTCTTTGCCGTGACTTTACGGTTTCTGTCACGGTAGCACACCATAGTAGCCGATAATCTGGACGCGTTGTTGCACCTACGCTCTTACGCACTGCTCTTACCACGTGCCAGCCACCGAACGGAAGCGGAGCGTACAGGTGCACCACTACGTACACGATTATTCTTGTAAGGATAAAACCATAGAGCAGCCTGTTTATTGACAAAACAAAATTTTGGCATAAGAAGGTTCATTTTTTAACCATTCAAGCAGGGAATCCACCTGGAAGCTAAGCTATGCTATGCGATGCTATGCCATGATACGTTTTAAAAAAATTTGCTCCAATACATTCTTATGGAACCGTTTCCACCAAAAGCTAAGCTAAAACATAGCATCGCATAGCTTAGCTCAGCTTCCCGGTGGATTCCCGGCTTCATCTGTTTACCCTAACACTTTTTTCGAATTGTAACCAGAAAACGAATATGACTTGACTCAGTTGCGGAGACCACCCTGTTTTATACTAGTGTAAAATCTTATATTATCCAATAAATATTAGTACATTCTTTCAGCGACCTATTCCGATCATCTACATATCGAACGTGTATATACGTCACCTGGCAAAAGATCTCATCACAGGTATGTAGCTCAGGTGCATATCCTGCATAAGGGGAGTTGAGGCACTTTGATGCAAGGGGCACAATGAAACATTAACAGTATCTTGATATCTATAAACAGTTAGAAGTTCAAAACACGATGTTTCATTGTGCCCCTTGCATCACAGTACCCCAACTCCCCCTGCAGATCAGGGCTGGGGAAAGTAGGTTTTCGAAATAGATAAAAAGAAATAAATAAATTTATTTCGTCGAGTGATACAGGATTTGACAAATAAACTTTTGTTTGAAATAGTAGTTACATAAAGAAATAATATTCCAAATATATTATTTTAACGGGTCAGGGATACTCTCCCTATCTTGACGAACAAAAAATGATGCGAAACTTGGGAATTTTTTAAAACAAAACCATTAAATATATATACTTCCAGCTTTGTGGCTTTATTTGTCAATCTTTAGAGAATATGAAAAAAAAATTGTACCCAAAAATAGTGGTTATATCCGGAGTTATAAGTAGTGCTTCAAATAGAGCGCACATGTCCACTGTCTTTCGTTTAAGTACTCACAAGTAGCGACATAGTCTCTTCGTAATTTCAAACATTCTTAATTGTATTCTTAATTGTTATCCGAAGCAAGACAACGAGTAATTAATTTCCCGTTTACGCGCCCGCTTTTCACCGATGCACCGTCCTGCGACCCAATCTATCCAATAGCTGAACAGATACACCCCGTGGGACACGCATCTAGACGGTGTAATTAAATCATTGCGACAGTTCCGAAGTGTCAAGCCCGCAGCGGTACCGTTACACGTACATCGCCGGCTACAGTGTACGCTGCGAGGTATAATTATATTGTTACAGTGAAATTGATCGTTCCCTAGTTAGGCAGCTTTTCGTATATCAAATTAGTGAATCGATGGCCGCGTCGGGCGCGAGGAGCGTACGCGTGTAAGCGAAACGACGATAAAGGGTACAAGCACGATGAAGACGGGGAGAATGGTCTCTTACGAAAGATAGGCCGTGAGAAGAGTGAGACGGGCAGAAGGAGCGTGAAAGGGGAGAAGGAAGAGAGATCGAGACGCGAAGCGAGAACCGATCAATCGAGGCCGAGTGACAGGCGGACGGTGGTATCGCGAGCATCGACATGACGACAAGTGCCTCGCACACCGTTCCGAGTTACCTACGGGCCTTCAGGCATATCTTCGTTTCGCTGACGTAGGTATACTCGTAACAGTGGAACGGACCCAAACATGCTGGACAAACGCAACGATCTCGTAAGTCTTTAAATTCGACAGTATAAAGAGAAATAAGCTAATGAGCAGGTTTATAAATATCCTCGTATCAATAGGTCACTACGCTCCACATATTGCACGTTCGTTATTTCAATTTCAGTTGGACGTGACGCGCTTCGGTGGTTCTTCTCATACGTTTCCTCTATAATTTGAAAGAATAGTAGATAAGACACGGATCACGTATTATCCGCAGGCGCATTCTGCCAAACAAGTATTATGCGATAGGTATTAACAACGCGTATACTGAAATTTTATTTTATTGCAGTATCATAATTTTCTACGTGATTAACTTTTTAGGACAGCATACGCTCTCTCACATTTCTTTTTAACTTAGTTTATGTTATTATTCGAACATCGCGAGGTAGTAGGACACTAGTAGTGCGACGCAAAACGTGGAAGGTGTAGCCTTTGGGTTTCAGCTGAATTAGTGTACCTGCAGGTTTCTGTGTTTTAGTATAATCAGATCGGATATAAATATTGTCAATCAGGAAAACCCTCCGTGGCCACACCTCCTTATAATCATAAATTGGTAACATAGGGTTCACTGCACCCCAGTGTCGTTTTTAAGTTACCATTTTCGTAATTTTTAATCTTTTAAGTTTTTCAGATAATTGTACATTTGTAATAGGTACTCATACAGCATGCTCTGATAGTATTTTTCTAGAAATGCAAATTTTGATATGAGGAAATTTGTAGTTGAAAAAATAGTTGTGGAAACACGCGGTATTTAATCTTGAAATTCGCCAGATTTGTAAATTTCAATATTAAGGGCTAAAACTTTACAGAAATATTGGCAAATACTCAAATTCTTTTGCCGGGGGTGCGATACACCCCATGTGATCACGAACAGTTAACCCGTTTGTTAAAAATTTCAAGTTTACCTCCGCCATTAACCCTCCGTAGTCACACCTTCTTATAATCATAAATTGGTAATATAGGGTTCACTGCACCTCAGTGTCGTTTTTAAGTTACCATTTTCGTAATTTTTAATCTTTTAAGTTTTTCAGATAATTGTACATTTGTAATAGGTACTCATACAGCATGCTCTGATAGTATTTTTCTAGAAATGCAAATTTTGATATGAGGAAGTTTGTAGTTGAAAAAATAATTGTGGAAACACGCGGTATTTATTCTTAAATTTCGCCAGATTTGTAAATTTCAATATTAAGGGCTAAAACTTTACAGAAATATTGCCAAATGAAATATTGCCACCCCATATGATCACGAAGAGTTAATCCGTTCGCTACAAATTTCAAAATCTGTCAAACTATTTCTCTGCACAATTGATATGGATACTATTATTTTTTTATCATATCTCTTTGGAATAATATTTCTCTGAACAGCTTGCTAGCTTTTTTAAAATTGATTTCCTAAATTATACAATCTATTTTTCGACTCATTAGTATGTTGCCCTCTCGTAGAATATCCAAAATAATACAAATTATGAAGACCCTCTAACATCAATTTCTTGGATAATTTTCCACAACGTAGCTTCGGCATAAATGTTAAAGAAATTATACTTCTCAAACACTTGATGCCATGGAGCCTAAAGAACCGATTCAAAGTAGTTACCTATCTACACCTATCTTCTTAAATACCACTGCCAGAAACGATGCAAAGTACAATACGGTTAATAAGAGCTGCAGAAGCTATTTACAATAATAATTGTATAAGTTACAAACTCTAAAAGTAGCTACTGAGGATTAATCTCCAGTTGAGCATTCGGCGAGAAGCTTCGATGGCAAGTCTGCTTGCCCTCTGAAGCAATAATACTCGCAGCGGCCGCAGGGGTGTGTAAGTGGAGCGTGTGCTATATAAAATCCTCTTACATATCGCGTGACCGTAGCGCTTCATAAAATCGGGAAAAGAAGTCGCGGAAAGGCAAAGAGCGGAATAGATGTTGCCGCAGCTAAATTGAGACGGCAATTTTTTGTCGGTGAGCGAGACGGCGCAAAGGACCCTGTCGTCGGGCTCATGTGCAAAAGAGGCGGGTTACAAGAAAGACTGCGAGTAGATGGATTAATGTAAAGGCGTACGACCCTAACAAGCGAATTATCTCCGAGATATATTGTGCCGCTTCACGGGTGGTTAACTCCGCGCGACCAAGTGCCCAAGAGGAACAGAGAGGCAGAGAGGGAGAAGTCCTAAGAGTACTGGTAAAGAGCGAGGAGGCAGTAGGAGGAGGAGAAAGAAAGCGAAAGAGGAAGCGGCGGATACAACGAAGACAAACGGTGGAAGAAGGAAAAAGACGAAGCGAGGTCAGCCAGCTTCCAAGTTGAAATGACTGTGGCCTGCCTTCTTCCGCCTCGTCCCATCGTAATGCCTTGTAAGCTCTACTAATCTCCTTACCGGTCTTCTCCCCTGATTTACCGAGATGTTTTCATTGTCTTTGCTGACTTTAGCAGCTAACCATAAAAAGTCGCGGCAGGCACTCCTTCCCGTTGAATCTTATCCGTATCTATGGGTTATCGATGGAATGCGTTACGTTTTCCCTGTGAGAAGCTCATCCGATTCGCCAGCACGCCTCGTCTATGCGATCGAATCTTTCACGTGCCCTCCTAACTGCGCGTACTTTTCAACGATCACGCAAATACAATAGCTACCTTCGAAATAATTTCGCAGGCAACTATACCACGTTGCAACAAATAGTCAAATACTACACGCTTCTTTCGGATCACGAAACTAACATCCGTTTGAGGGGGTGCAGGGGTATTAAACGGCTACAATGAACGGCTTCTTTGGGGTTGGATCGAAGGAAGAGTGATGACTCAAATCATTCGCACGCTTTGCAGTACTTTATCGCGGATATAACACGCATTTTAAGACCAAGAAACCTTAGAAATATTAAAATTTGAAGGAAATATAAAGCGCCAAAGTGGGCGCTGCGCATCGCGCGCGGCAAGACTGCGAACATCCCAAGTCGAGAACGAGTCAATATTTTTAGCTGCAATTCTAACCGAACCTACAAAACACTTTTCCCTGCAAGGTGGAGCTGGCTCATTAAGCTCGCAGAGCTCTGGAAATTTTTAATAAACATCCTTGGAGAATTGTATCAGGAAAAATGGACAAAGTTGGGATTTGCCGAATAGCTTCGCGGAATTTTTGTTAAAATCTCTCAACGAACGCCCGTCGATAGCAACATTAAAAGCAATCACTTAGTACCGTCGGACTGGAATCCCGATGCTTCTGAGCGAAGAATACCGATGCTTTTCCCAGCACTGAGAACTCGGAGATAAAAGTAAATTGTTCGTTACGGTAATCGATGCGAATGAGATCAGCGGACCAATTATCGTCGGAGCGTTTCACAAAGACGAGGCAAGCGGTCTCCCTGGCGTTTGCAGAAAATCTACTCGGAGGCGGTCCCCCGGGTCCCCGTAGGAGCCTGGAATCTCTCGTTCGTGAAGCACCGACTTTTTCTCGGAAGAATAATATTTTCTTATGACGGACGAAGAGAGGAAACAACTCTCTCCTCGTGTCCCAACCTACTGCGCCGATCAATGAGGGAACCGAATCCGCCTCCGCGTCACCACGATGAATTTTTCCACGGCACGCACCGACGAGCACAGGATATAATGGCGGTACATTGCACCCCGGACATAAATTCTGCGATCAAAGTGCATCGCGTCGCACCGGGGCGAGCTTTAAGGATTTTATGTGATTAACTTCTTCCATGACTTTCTCCCGCCCCACCCCCCCCCCCACCCCCTCCTCCTCCTCGCTCACTTCGGCCGTTTCATTCTTTCACCCTTTCCTTCCCGCCCCCTGGGCGCGCCATCCGCCCTTCTTATCCTTCTCTTTATCTTTTCGGTGCTACACCGCTTCTGCATCGATTGGCCGGCTCGTTCCTTCGCCCATCGGCTCCTTCCCTAAGTTGGTAACGCGATGGATTCCAGCGCTTTATCGACTTCGACTCCGGCCACGGACGACAAATCGTCCAACTTTTAAGTATTTTCGAAAAGAATCCATCCTGCGAGAATATCCAGGGCGCGGTGTGCGCGACCCTCAGCCTCTACTATTCACTGACAACGGCGGCGTAGTATCGGCGAGTTTCGGTGGAAAAAGGGGTACAAGGGTGGAGGGGTCGAAGTATAGAGAACGAGGGGGGAAGAGAGAGTCGGGGAGACAGCGGGGGTGGGGGGAGAAAAAGAGATGGAAAGCCGAGAAAGCTGGCCATAAAATACGTGTGCATGGATGCATTTACGAACTCCCAGGCCCGCGGCAAGCGGGCCGAGTTTCACTCGATGAGGGATGAGATTCCAGGAGAGGGAGGGGTGGGTGGTGCCGCGAGCACGTATACAGCCGAGTTGTTGCCAGTTGTTTTCCCGAGGGACAAATTTATAACTTTGTCTCACTCGGCAAGTTTGCGGGGAACAAACGAAAAATCGCCGCACCGCGACATCCAATATTGGATTTCCGTAGACGAATCAACGTGGAACGCGTCCCCTAACTATGTACCGTCCGCTCAATTAGCACGGGCCGAATGGATACCATCCATCACGACCTACTTTTCGACCAAGATTTCCACTAAGTTTCTCGTATCGGACATTGCGAGAAGTTTCGGTTAGAACGGCGAAGAAAGTCGCACGGGAAACCTGCGCGTCCGTGATTGTATCGAATAGTCTGAATTCCATGCTTTCTTTTATTCGCGGGCTAAAATGTGCGTGTATCCGCGAATAGCGAACAGTAATAACTGAAATAGTAGAACCTGTAGCGTGGAATAATAATTTGTGTTAACACTAACGGTCATTTTGACAGTTTTTAGTTTTTGTGCATTCATAATTTTCTTATTTTTACAACTATACGTATGTGCGTTTGTGTCTTCTCTGTAAAGTAGGTAATCTTTCATGCTGTAAAGTAAAAAAATAAAAAGATTTTTCTACTATAATGAACATGGTGCGTGGCTATGTTAATATGCTATAATACTACTTTATATTAATAAATTTAAGCAAATATATACTTACATTACTTGTACGTAAAAATTATTAAAATAAATACCAGAAATTTATATTGTATTATGTGTTTTAGTGCCGGTCAATATGACCGGTGTTGGCGGTTTTAGGTAGGTTAAACTTTTGGCGGTTCTAGTGTTTAGAGCAGTGGTGTATTTAAGAAAAAAGGCCCAGGTGACAAACGTTCTGAGGGGCCCATTTTTTTCGGGGAAATGAGAAGGTAGTTTACTAAAAAGGGGTGAGTGTACAGAAAAAAAATATAGTGCTTGGATAAAATCATATTTTTTTTAAGATAGGGCCCTAGGAGAGCCTTCTGGATAGGGCCCATTTTTCGGAAAAATAAAGCGGTAGTTTACTGAAAACAGGCTCAGTGTAATAATACAGAAAACAAATATAGTTTGGATAAAATCATAATTTTTTTTAAGGATGGGCCCAGGGGCCCAGGTGGCAACTGGTTAAGAGGTCTCCCTATTAGTTTGACGCTCTGAAAATCAGGCTTTGAAGGAATTTTTTAAAAGAAAAGTATTGAGTATTTTTATTCCAAACTTTGTACGCTTATTAGTAGACATTCGAGGAACATGCAGAAATTTTTCTAGACCAGAATGAAGGCATTATTTTCAAAATATGAGTTTTACAACACAGACAACTAACAAATTCTTTTCAGAAAATTCAAAACTTTTACTTGAAATGCTACCATTCTTGTACACTTCAATATTTTTTATTCGTTCTAGTTCGTACGATAACTACACTCGTATAGATTAAGAAAAACTTTGCGTGTTTTGTTTGAGATGACTGGGACAGCTGGAAGCATATTCACCAACAACAAACTTCTTTTTCAAACCCCTCTTACCATTACCGCTGTAATTTTAAACAAAATTATTATTATTGCAAACAAAAATTTGAGCACATTCTTTGAATGTCAATTAATAAACGTGCAAAGTTCGGAATTATAATACTGAATACTTTTCTTTTAAAAAATTTCCCCAAATTTGCCCTATTTCCAGAGCGTCAAACTAGGTAGACTCCTTAATCGCGTTAACAGAAGAAAGTATTTCACAACGTGGTGGATATACAATGGCAATGCTTTACTATCCTCTTAAAATATTCATGATCGATCATTACGTTTCGCTTACAGTTCTTACAGGCTCAGGGGATAGCACGTAGCAATTACCGGCAAAGGTACGAGCCATTGCCACGAGCCACGAGTTGTTCCAACTGTTCTAAATGATCGATTTACGTCTGCGGGGCAATGAATTAAATTAATATGCTAGTGAAAGGTCCGTATAGTCAGTATACAGCTTCGGGAGATATAATTCGAAGTGTTTCCCGATACTGGGTATATACTCAACACTGGTAACGAACTGGATGTTCTCTTCTGTCTTCGAATGTAACGTTTCAGGCGATAAATTCAAGGGTCGAAAATTAGTACGTCATCCATTCGGCGACTAGAGCCAGCGATATCCGGGATTTTCTCGAAACGTAGTCAGCCCTGTAATTTTCTCACGTTGGAACCGTGACGCGTCGTAATTTCCAGCCGGCCACGAGTGACTAGGCTTCTAGGCGTCCGGAATTCAAGTCGAAAATTGTGCTAATCCCTTTAAAGTGACCCGTGTCTCGAATGATTGGCCGCCGAGGCGTAAGTAACACAACAGGTAGGTAGAAGCAGAGGGCCACCGGGATACTAGGGTGGAAAAGAAGGAGAAACACAGAGGTTGAAAGAACAAAAGCAACGCCCAAGCTCCACAGGTGCTCTCGTGAGTGGCTTTCCGTTCGTTTGGATAACCGCGGACGAGTCGCCAAGGCGTTAGAGCAAACAGCGGCGAAGATGAACTTTCTAACGCTACGCTAACGCCGCCGGTTGGCCCCCTTCTTCCAGTTCCTTGAAGATCTCTAGCCTCTTAACCTACCTGTCCGTTTCACAGTGCAAAAGTGCCCGTTGCCTGGGAAGAACGCACTTTGCTTTGGGAAAAGGACACTTCACGGAAGCATTGTTGCTACGTAGCATTTTTCTGACAGTTGTTGTATCGCCAATAATGTATCTGGAAGCTAGACTGGCAAGGGGAGGACACCATGTGATAGACATCGATTTTGATGAGCCTTGGCACGATGGATCTATGTCGAAAATAATTAAATAGGTGTTCGAGCGTTTTAGCCAATAGACCTTAGTAATAAAGATATTTACATGTAAATTATTAAAAATTTCATAGTGGCTGTGGGGTTTTAGTCGGTAAAAATCCCACACTACCCTGGCGCCCGCGGGAGATTCCCTTCTGGAGGCGTCGGGGTGCCTTTTGAAGATATCTCCACGTTAAAAAAAATTTATTAATTTTTTTTTATAAATTTTTTTTTTAACGTGGAGATATCTTCAAAAGGCATCCCAACTCCTCCAGAGGGGAATTCCCCGGGGGCGCCAAGGTAGTGTGGAATTTTTACCCACTAAAACCCCTCGGCCACTATGAAATTTTTATTAATTTACATCTAAATATTTCTATTATTAAGGCCTATTGGCTGAAACGCTCGAACACCTATTTACTTATTTTCGACATAGATCCATCGTGCCAAGGCTCATCAAAATCGATGCCTATCACATGGGGTCCTCCCGTCATGACTGTCAACCCGACTTGCTATAGAAACAACAGACGGCGATGAGGATTTTCTAATAGACCCCCATGTGTGCACTGTCGGGTTAAGTGCAGTTGCTGCGACGTTAGAACTTAAACCCCACAGTAAAAAGGAAACAGAAATCATATTAAATACTCTTATGCGAGATGCGAAGAAATCCCCAAGCATTGGGCAAAAATGCAACAAGCAAGATTAAAGTGGAAGCGTCGTAGGTGAGCCCATTCTCAGAGTGATAGCGTAGCGAGCGCATTGGCTGGTCCCAGCCCATGGGGATCGTCGAGGGCCGTTTTATGATCAGCGATGAACGCAGATCAACAATCGGGAGGGCGATACCCGTCTCGATGAGCCGCAGTAAACTGTCTTTATTGTGAATCCGACCTGCTCGAAGAAGAAGTGCGAACGCGCCTCGTAACGGCACCTGCCCCGCTCCTACTGGATGCACTTTAAATACTGGTATCGAACAATGGCCGGACCGCGCGACGCCGGAATTTGATTTACAGCACAATTCCTGCAGCCCGGGACGTAAACAGGTATAGCGCGCCCACCCGCTTCATGTCGATATATAAATCGTGAGATGTCGCAAGTTTCGGAACGAAAATGGTAATGGCAGTTGCACAACCAGGCCTGTCAATGTGTACCCGCGAATACTACAGCCGCCCCGTTAGTTACCACGCCTTTGTGAAGCGCTTCACATGTTTTACGGGCTTAGCCGTCCAATGGGAGCGGAGGATTTCGTGCCCTGTCCGTGCACGACAAGGACTCATTAATGGGAATAAATGCAAGGAGCTAAAGGAGGTTAATAGCACGGAGCTCTGAATGCTCCCGATCGACCGTTTACCCTTGCTAGTCGGATACATAATTCCACAGCTTCAGCGTTCATTTTCCAGATAATCCAGATGTCGGTCAACGACCATTCCGGGGGTACTATTGGATTCGATGATAAATAAAGTCTGTGCTGCTTCGTTGTATTCCAATCTTTATTATTAGCTCCGTTCAACCGTTTGGTATTGAACGAGCCGATGCTGAAGGGGCATCCTTTGTCTTGCTTTCACAAAATCAAATTGTATTCGGTATCGTGTTAGGGAGCTGGGAAATAGTATAGTAGCGGTTTACAAGTAACACAGTAGGTTGTGAAATTAAAAGACTGGTCTGTGTTAGGTCTGGGTTAGGTTTGGGTCTGTAAAATGTTAGCCTAAATTCACTGACAGCCGAAGGAACAGAAACGTCACTTGCCAACAATATAACTTGGAATGTTTGCTCCGCGTCGAAGTCTATATAAATAACTGGCCAACACAATCCTTCTTCCAGTTGTTTTACGTAGACTGGCTTCGGATCCCGAGCTTTAAAGTCGGTGAACTTACTACCGTCAATGACGCGTGCTGTACGAACGCGGTACCGAGTCAGACGCAAAGGGCGAACGTCACGTTACTTTACATTCCTTGCCGAATTTTACGACGTGGCTGCACGTTGTAAAAATCAATAAGGGGACTTCGTATATAACGGGGAAGCAACGAAGCAGGGGGTTTCGCGAACAAAAAATTTTGCTTGGTCGAAGAAATGTGGCGTCTCTTTGTCTATTACCGTGAACAAACTTGGCGACACTAATATCTTGCTGTTAGCTATTAATTTTTTAGTATTAGTATCAGCATTTATTTTAAATCAATTAGACGAGAACGCGTTCGAAATATCTATGAACGAGTTAATTATATTTGATTAAATATTAATTATAATGTATGTAGACAGTTTATAATATTGCAATAATTCAATGGCTGTTATCACACACACGTGACTTCAATCGTTCGGCCGTTATGTATCAATTTATTGAAATTATCTGACGTTTTTTTAGATTCAGATTTTTCGTCGAGTGTTCATTGTGCTATTTAGGTATGTCATACTTCCTCGTAATAATGTTTTCCGCATCCTTATATGCTTTACTTTGATCTGTAAGAATTTGTCTGTTCAGAAGTGTTTCATTTCACTCACTGGCAGTGCCACACAAATTTATAATTCAAACTTAAATTCGTAAGTCAAGAGTATATTAAATTGTTCTGTGTTCTTTTCCTATAATTTTATCCAGTTTTTAGCGTAATATTTATTTTTGTGAATTTTAAATGTCTTTTAACTTCTCTTCAGTTTCTTCTTTTTTAATATATTTCACAAACAAATTGTAACATATTTTTTATAAGCTCGTATTCGATACAACTATTTAATTTTCCCCGACTTAATTACTTCGTGACTTATTTTTCCTTTATCCCTGTGCAGATTTCACTTCGCCTCGCTAGTGAGGCAGAATATAATATGGTAAAAAAGTATGCTTATTTTTGTGCATTTTGTGTATTATTAAACCTTAAGTGTTTCACTTTGCCCCGGCCTGCCCCTACATTCCTTTTTTTACACTAAGATCAAAGGATAACACTTGCTAGCGAACCTATTGACCCGCAGAATCTTTCATAAAATATTTTTAATCTTTTTCTGCATTAATATTCCTAACACTCTGCCTTCAAAATACCATATTATAAAACTTTATAGCTAAATGCGGTACAAAAACCTTTTACAATTCCTAACGTTTTAAGTTCCCATTAAACGTATCTAAAGTCAGAATATCTACAGTCGCGAAAATATGTCAGCATCTCGAGTACTGATATTTAATACCCAAACATCCCTCGATCACAGTAAAGTAGTTTCTTAAACAACAAAATAATCTGAAGTGTAAGGAAAAAAACTAGGCATGTCAATTTTTCATGATTGTGTGATTTAGAGCATATTTTGTCAGCGTGAACTGGGACTACAGAACTGTCGAATTAGAAAGGGTTAAAAAGTTCAAATACCCCCGTAAGATATCGTCAAAGATTTCGTATACTGGTTAAAAGCAGGAAATGTCCACTCTACACTGGAATAAAATACGGAATGTCCCCACACTTTGCCTAAACATAAGCTTCTGTCTTCGAGGTAAAGCCAGAAACTATTCAAGAAGAAAACTATATTAGAAAATTAAATTCATTGAACCTTGTTTCTTTACTGGTGGACTAAGGTATTAAAACTTAATTTTCCCCATAAAGCTGTTTTGCGTCATTCCCTATTTTCCCCCCTACCCTTCAACTGTTGAAACAATTTCATAACAATATTCACTATTAACAATTGCAACGATCTCGAATGTAGTCCCCGAAAACAATAGAAGGGAGAAAGAACACGATTGCATGATATCGTCCATTACGAAAACAAGAATTACTATCAAATCACTTATAAACTCAGCAGCTTTTACCAGCTGTAAACAACATCTTTGAATTGCGTCAGGTGAAGTATACTTTCAGCAACTTTGTTAAACCCAGCCCTCGCCACATTCGGGAGACCAAGGAAGACTTTTCCCCGCAACCACAGATAAATAACTAACGTACGTCATTTCGTGTGCGTGTAAAAAATACTTTTGTACCATAAAAAAGCTCAGCTTGTCGTACCGAGGCCAATACGTGCAGCAGGCACATTTTGGCGGGCACCTACGTCGGGCATTCGATGGGACACTGTACGCGGCGACTATTCCCAGAGTATTTACGAGCAATTACCAAAGTCTACACGAACACGAGCAACCGTAACTTTTGCATTGCAACATATCCCGGTGTACAGGATTCAACAGCTTTGTTCTGTAATATATCTGCGATTACGGCGAACCAGTCTTGTAACCATGTATAGAATGTGTTAAGAGACGAGTCTCGAGATCGTATCCGCGTCAAGGAGCCTGTTCCGCGCGGACACAGTCTCGTTGGTACTCGAAGTTTCAGGGTGACCAAGTCAGGGCACCTGACACCTCTGCGTCGCCCTTTTCCTCTATGTTGTTGCTGCCTTGTGGCTCCCAGCGACCCACTTTTGCTCGTCCTCGATACACGACATGATTACGAGCACGAATAGAAAGAGGAAGATAAAGAGGGGAAGAGGGACAGAGAGCGCCAGCAGCGGGCAGAGAGAGAGAGAGAAAAAAACAGGGGGGAAGAAAAAAGGAGAAGGAGGATCCAGGAAACAGAGGGAGTGCAAGCAGGTAAGCGTGGAATCGCGACTGGATCGGTGCCAATTCTACCCGGCATACACGCCGATTTGAAATTCAACGCGATGAAAGGTTTGCCTCCTCTTCTCTTCTTTCCACCCCCGCAGCCCTGCCCTGCCATCGTCTTCTAGCGCGCGCTTTCGGCCGCATCCAACTCGCTAAACTATACATAGTATAGTTCGACCCTGTAATATACGCGGACTCTGAAGTATATATCCCGATTCGCTAACCCAGAGACCGGAAGCACTGGCAGCCTTTCAAGTTTGGCAAGTTCGGGATCCTTTTAATTCAGATTGAACTTTTAATCGGGATAAGTATTTTTTTTTCTCTCTTAATTTCGTTAACCCCGTCCGTGGTAATGGAGACCCGGCAACGACGCCGCGCGTCTCGTCGCGACTGGAGGCTCGCGTCAGCGGGAATGTGACTCGGAATTAGCGCAGGGGTGCGTACAATTGTATTTCAGTTTAAAATCGCGGAAAACCTGATCCAATGAAATTGATGCGATCTACTGGAAAATCTTGCGCCATCTGGGGGGATCCAGAAGACCGAGTACGTTTGAGAGCTACGCAGAAACAGCCTATCACAATAGCTAAGGGTGGTAGTTACTGAAGTTGTTTGAAATCATGGAAAAGTTTTTTCATTATGAGAGTGGAAAAAATATATTACACGTCGGAGAAATCTGCGATAAGTTTGCGTGTTACTGTAAGTTCCTACGGCTGTTATGTAACGTATAGGGGTCAGAGAACGGAAGCAGATTAACTAGGGTCGTCGATCATGGATTCTTTTGGAAATTTGCCCCTCGCAATGTCGCGCGCTGTACGGCTCTTTGTGCTGGAAGGCAAGAAAATTCAGGGGGCAGCCGAGGGAACGTCGTTGACTCGGAAATACCGCAGGTTCCGCTTCTGACGGATCCCCGCAAAGTGTGCGTCACGGCAGTTCGAGTTGCTTTCCTCTGACGGAATCTTTTCGATCTAATAGTCGTCGCCAGCGATCGAAGCAAGCTCTAAATGGTGCGCCTGTATCTCCGTGAAAACAAGTCGCGAGAATTTGTTTCGTCAAGTGGTTGTCCCATTTTGAAAACTCATCCCCTGCACTTTCGAATCGAGGTAATACATTCGCGATGTTAACGCGGGTGTTTTCGGGACTGCAAACGGGAATGGCAACAATACCTTCTGGATTTAATCCCGTGCACTTAGAGCCGGATCGTCAACGGTATCAGCTAGTTGCGCGGAAAGATAAACAGATTACCGAGATATAGGGGGAAGATGCGAGGGAAATATAAAAGCAGTGGGAAGACTGAAGCGAGTCTATCTCTTTCAGCTTTGGCACAAATGCATCTTCTCGTAATCCTGGCCCAAGAGAAGTTCTCTCTCCTTTCTCTTATCATTAAGAGCTAGATCTGCAAGACGTTATAATTAGAAAGAAAACTGTTCCTTCTCGCGTGTAAGGAATGACAGCATCAACGCCAATTTCGACGAGTATCTGTCGAACGTCGAAATGGCAACTAATAGCTACTCACCAAAGTGTGCAAATGTTCTGTCACGTAACAATAACAGGACAAAATTACACGGTAGCAGTTTGAACTGTATGAGAATGAAATATTCAACGAAACAGGCACAGTGCTTCTCCGAGTAACGTAACGAACATGAGTGTCAAGCAACGGTGACATTCGCTACAAACTATTCAACGGTTGCCGAACAGAAGTTCGCGCAGGCACAAATCCTTGGGATCATATTAGCGGAAACTATTCTCGCCTAGGTTATTCACAGGCGAACTACGGAAAAGCGATCAACATTCGATGCGTGAAGTTGGAAAGCATTACCGTCTGAAAACAACATCGGAGACCGCCGGTGTCATCCGCATTTCGATCACAATCCCCGTTTCGTCGGTCTCGCCTCGCGATGTGTCCGGTAAGAAATCAAGACGCGGACTAAGGGAGGCAACGCTGTGACCGAGGTAACTAAAGAGCACACACCATCGGCATATTTCGTGCACTGACCTTATAACGAACATGTGTCTCCCGTGGTCCCTGGATGGACAGTCATTGGGTCTCACACGGGGTGGCTCGTAGTATTCAGAGGACGGTGGTTTAAGTATGCATTCACACACGCACGCACCGCGTCGGCACGACCTTGACGTGGCGGGTACTTGGCGACGGACACGCGTGCGAACGACACGCGTGCACGCGACGCGCCGCCGTGAGATCCTCGTGGCGCGACCGGATAGATCCGCGGAACGATCGAACGCGATCAGATCCCCCGTAAGACCACGGCCTAGCCGGTACTTTCACCCTCGCCGGCAATTATTCCCCGTCGTCCCGTCACGCTCGAACTTGCTCTTCGCTCTTCGGGAATTAGCAATCACGATGCCGAAGACGCGAGCACATCAGGAAGAATGGCAAGGAAGACAACGACGACCACGACGAGGACAAAGACGAGGACGACGACGACGACAGTGTCTCGTGGCGGTGGTCGATAGCGCGGCGCTCTACTGACGTCGCGACGCTTCGTCATGTCGTGGCCCGCGGCTCCTACACGCCCTCCCTCCGCCACCCCCCCACGACGACCCACGGACGCCCTCAACTCACTCCGGAACAACCCGGAAACTGACGAACCTCCGCCCCCACCTCTGAAAACTACCCTTATTTCGTGCCCCCACCACCGCCGCCGATACCGCCACTACCACCAACAGCACCCCACTACCGCCACCTCCACCCTCCACCTCCTCCGCCTCCGCCGCCACCCTCGCACGAAGGACGAAGGACGACTGTCCGACTCTATCACGCGGGCAACTTTTCCTCCTAGACTCTGTCTCCTTGTCTCTCGGGGCTTCCCTCCGAAAGGCGGGCTGGTATCGCCCAGTCATACCTCCCTGGCCCCCACCTCCCCCGCGGACGTCGCGACGCAAGGGTGTACGTCACTGACGAAAGCTACTTCCAATCACGGGATTTCTGGTTCACTAGATCCGTGGGCATCCATGACGTTTTTGATATCGTTGACGTAACAAGGACCGTCACGGCTAGAAGGGAACAGTTCTGCTCCGATAAGCTTCGTCCAAATATAGATTACCGAGTTCTTGTGGCCCGCCTGACCAACGTGGTATTTTCGAGAACGTGGCAAGCTTCTGTTAATTACGAATACGTAGGTTGTCGCCTTAGCGCTTTTTCATGGTTAACAGAGTCTGTAATGATTTTCATTTAAAGCAGTCGCCTTAGTTGATAGACATAATCGTGTGTCGGATTTCTGTCGGTCCGCGGATGTAACTAGTTCCGTATTAGCTGGCGGGAGAAAAAATTCGCCGAGTAAAAGCTTCTACCAACGATGTTTCTGGCTCGCAGGATGCGTGACATTTTAAATTTCATTGTGGCGTGAGCATCGCGCCGGATAAGAGACGCCAGATTTTCATTGAGTGGGGTTCTACGACGTATAAATCTCGGAGCTATAGTCCTCGACCCGTTTGCTCTCCTAGAAGACACAGAGACTCGGGGTAGTAAGCGAAAGTCGGAATAATCTGCGTTGGTATTTCGCAGCGTTCCAGCTCGCTTCCTCGTAACAGACCAATCGCCACCTCGCCTGTTTACAATTTGCCAGATTTATTCTCCCTTTCCGGCGAGATCTACCCAGTTTAGTCGCGTTTAATCCGATTTATCAGGCGAACCCATAAATGGTTTTATTTTTCGCGCGATCGGGAGCTTCCTCCTCGATACTCTCCGCTGACTCAGCGAAATAATTCATCCGTCGCTATTCTAGGGTAATATCAATTCAAATTCCGTTCGCGAAAGAGGGATGCGTGACGCAATCGACTGACTTCCTGCAACAATATCCTGGATTCCTTGGATTTATAACGCCACTGACGATTTAGATTTCGTTGCACCGGATGAGACCCGCGAGATTTTCAAGGAAAGAGCTTCGACGATATATAAATCAGCTGGGTGCAGACCTCGACCCATTTATTTCGCCGAGTTAGAAGGGTCTCAGACAATAAGAGAACATCAGAAAACTATATTCGAGCTCTTCCACTCTTCTGAGGATCACCTTTCGCAGTCCTTCCATACGTACATCAATTTAATCTAAAAAAATAATAAAAATCTTGTTAATGGCAAACGCAACAAATCTCTCCTTCTCTGTAGTACTTCAGCAGGTAGAGGGAATTACTTTCCTCGGTTGCTATATTCTGTTACAACGAATGTTCGTGATAGGAATGAGCTCTACCGATGGAGTTTCCTCTATATCGGGCCATTTCTCCTTTGTACTACGTTTCATTGCGTGCGCGCGTGAGTTACGCGGGGCACGCGACCGCGTGCGAGAAAGGAGGATAGGGAGAGAAGAGAGAGAGAGAAGAAGAAGAAGAAAAGGGGAAACAGGAGGAGAAAAGGAAAGGGACGGAGAAAATCCCGCGGGCAGTTGGCCGACCACGTGGGTGCCGCCCCCATTGCCCCCGGCATGGCCACGTGCCAAATAACTCACTTGGCACGCGTAAACAATTACTCCGAAACTCATGTTATCGCGCTACATTACGCGTATATATGTCACGTTGTCCGTCCGCAGGGCGTGCGTCTCACGTCACCTTATGAGTACTCAACCTTTCGATTCGCGCTTGCTCCGCACGGGAAAGTTTCCTTATGGGACTCACTCCCCTGAGAGGGGGAGTGCGGGTACTGTTTCACGAATTTCATCAACGAAGCGAACAAGCTTGTAACGTGGATCAGGGTTCGTGGACCCGAATTGTCCAAATATGTAAATAGAGAAATTGCAATTGCAAACACCTGTTTAGAGATAAACGAACTGAAGTAGTACAAATTAAATAGTAGGTATCTAATTTTCATGGGGTTGAATTTAGTTAAATATTGGTATTGGCAAAGATTCGTGATTCTGAATGATATAATTGACTTCGGTCAGCAAATTCAAGGTGACGCGCACCAAGTTTCGCGAAAAGTTGGAAGGGTTATTTTCGAAATTTTAGAAGATGTATTTAGGTTTCCAAATCGTTATTATCGACTAACTTAATTAAATAGTCAGATGCACTCCTAATATACGTGTAAACGTCGGATATATTTGGAATTCATAAAGGTTAACAAAAACGTATTAGGAAGAATCTATAACCTCCTCCTTTTTGAAGTCGGTTAAAAATTGGAAAAAGTTCGAGAAAAGGTTCAAAAATCCGAAAAGATCTGAAAGTTTTGTGAATATGTAGGGGATGTTCTCCTGATTGTAACGAAATTTTTGTTTGCTGCCCAAATTCACTCTAAGGGGATGAAATTAGCCCCTGAAAATTCAGTGATTTTCCGACTTTACGCGCAATCAGTGAGAGATAGAAAAAAAGTTTCAAGGCAAAAGTTACTTCTTTTAATTAGGACTATCATTTGGTAACTTACAATTCTTATAGTTCGCGAGTTGTAACACAAAATTGGAAAATAGCCGGAATTTAAGGGATCAATTTCACCCCCTTAGACTGAATTTAGGCAGCCAACAAAAATTGCGTTGTAATCAGAAGGACATTCCCTACAGTTTCAGAATTTTTTGAATTTTCAGGTTCGGAATCTTCCCTTGTAAATTACAATGTTTATTCTATTACAAACATACTGGAAGTATCACAAAATAAACATGTGTATACATCATTTTATATTATACAGTTCTATTCATCCTATTTCATTCTGCCAGTTGCAATCAACGTTACACTTAATTGTGCTTCTTTCCATATTCTGTATATATCATCCTAATATTTTAAAATACTTGTATAACATTGCACCCAATTCTAAAAATTTTATAGTTCCAAAAAGAGATGGGTTAACTATGAAACCAGCGGAAACAAAGACATATTAATACCGCAACTTTGCAAACCCACTTAGACAACAAAGGAAATAACTGAACACAAACTGGAGTATTTAGGTGCATTAAAGAAGGTCCTTTAGAAACTCTGCTATTCCATATAATGGCTTAATTTCCGATTTAAGTAAAGCACCCACTAAAAAATATTTATAAATATAAATTCTTTTCACCATAGTATGGTTGTTACTTAATTCGTAACTATGTTTAATAGAATACCTATTCATGATTTGAAATCTCCTTGATTGATATCCAGAGAATCGGCAGAAATTCTGATATGTTTTGTTTTTATTCGCTCGGTATAATACATGTGATTAATTATTTTGGCTGCAGGTCACTTCGATATCAGCGCACGCGAGTACCGTATTATGATACTCAATCAGGCCTATACGAGGAATTGGACGTTTCTCGGGCAGCTTCCACTTCGCGTTCGCGGATCAGTGGATGGAGTTCTGCATCTGCAGATCGTTTTGGGTATCGGCCAACGTCGATTCCCGATATCGAGGGCCGAGATCCGTGGTAACACGCCTATTCTACCTCCGGAGCTCGATATTTCCACTAAAAGAACGGCCTAAATCGAGTTTTCCCCCGAGAAAGCATTTCCCGATATCGCTGTTACGTTACAGTTCCACTACTTGTCTACGATATGTAGATGTGATTCAACGAATTATATTGTAAACCGTGGAATTATCATCAAATAAAATATTAAAATGTTTATCTGATTGTTCGCATATTGCTTTTCCACACATTGAAAATCGGTTGTTTTCTTACTGTCACGAGCATTAATATTTACAGATCTAAGTTTTTTTAATATTCCCAATTGAATGCAGGCATAAGATAAGAGAAGCGAATGTTCTAGATATCTATCTCTCAATCCAAGTAATTAGTAGATATAATTAGGATGAAGCAGATTGATTAACAAATTCCCATATTAAACGTTTAATTTTGCTTGATAACCTGTTGATTATAAAGTAATTGTCATTGCTAATTTGGCAAACTAAGGAAAAGTGTTATTTTGTGAACAACTACTCATCGTTATCTCTGTAGAATGCAATTCATTTTTATTTCTTAATAATATTTATAGTACAGAAGAAATCTAATAAAGCATTGCCAAATCCAGATTGCACTTCCAATTAAGATTTCAAAATAAACCGTTGAAAGCCATGGAACATACTTATTACTGATTTCACGAGTTACACCACCTTGGATTCTAAAAATAGCAGCTTTAAAATATTTTTATTGAAAAAATGATGAAAATGGAAAATATATAACTAGCAGCTATCTTTAAGATTTGGTTTTGAAAAAGAGGTGAAAAAAATGAAAAATCTATAACTAAGCATTTATTATAGAAACATTGAAATATAATAAATGCTTAGTTATAGATTTTTCATTTTCTTCACCTCTTTTTCAAAACCAAATCTTAAAAATAGCTGCTATTTTGTACTCCAATAGTTGTATAATAAATGCCTATGTAATTACAGATATTTAATTTTCTTCGTCATTTTTCAAAAATAAATCTACAAGGTAGCTACTATTTTTAGAATCCAAAGTGGTGTGACCCCTTAAGGCGAAAGAAACAAGATCGAGATTACTGTGCTTCGACGTAGGTGCCTAATAGAATTAAGATAAACATTGTTAGTACAAACATAAAATAACAGAAAAAATGGCGTGCCAAAATTAACATGAGGAGAGCTCACGGAGGACTCTATTGGGTGGAGGGTATTCTGCTCGAGGATAAGCGGTTGAGCTACCTCGGGTGTGCGCACCAGAGGCGCATTGTCACCTCCCGTTCCGCTGATCACCCAAACGAAATATATTCCGATTGCATAATAAACAGTCTTTCACTGGCGCATAAGTTATGCAAATCGACGCTGCGAATGATTTAGATGATAATAAACTGGACCACACACGGCGTCCACTCGCACCTCGTCCACGAAATTGTACGTTGGCTAAATTGTTCCTCGAGGTAAACGCGGCCAGCCGCTGTCGCATGATTTACCGAGCCACCGATACGCCGCGACGTCGATTAAAATCCGCCGGATCTTACGACTGAGATGCGACGACGAGGCATCGTGCCCGATAAATCACAAACGACCGCGCTAGTAATGGAGAAGCTTGTATAACGCAACGTCAAAGATAGAAACAGGCATCGTAAAGGAGTAAACGATGTTGCTATATAAGTAATGTGGTTGGTGTACCGGCAGTCTCAAATAAAACCACCCGCCGACAAAGATCCTGGCTTGTTAGTGCAGCGCGAGCCTCGGTTACGAGGGTCTTTCAGCGGTGGTTTATAGGATCGGGGAAAGCAGATTTGAAGAAGTTTCAGGTAAAATCATAGTAAAGAAAACTGATTTTATACGTTACTCCGGGGATCTGTCGGGGTCTGACTACTCCAGGGTGGGGACGCATAAACGAACTCGAAAGTTAGATCGAAGAATGAGAGATCTGTGGGTTTATGGGCACAGAATAGTTTTGAATGACGAAGGGTTAATAGACTATTGGGTTTTTTTTTAAACAGGTAGTGAGTTGATTTAGAAAATGTAAGATGTCCCACTTTTTAATCTTTCGCTGTAGGGGTGACCGGGGCAAAGTGAACCTCGGGGTAAAATGAGCTTTCTTAATTTATTCTTTAACAATAGAATATGTTTAGAAATTTTAGTGATGTGATAAGCGTGTGTAATACCACAATGATAATTATGCACATTCAGATATCGAAAAATGGTAAAAAAAAAAAGCTCGTATTTTATTTCAGCTCACTTTGCCCCATGTATAGGGTAAAGTTGTCGTTCTGGCATTTTCTTTTCAAGTTGGATTTGAATATACTTTAAGTTTATTTTAAGTATTGCTATTCGTCAATTTATCAATAGTAATGTTCAAATTATATTATAAATCTATTTCCACACATTTTTATTGAAAGGGAAAAATTTCTTTCGCGTCGCTTTGCCCCGGTCTCCCCTAATTTCCTCCCCAAAATTCAGCGATTCCTTCAAAATAGGATCTTTTAGCTTGCTAAACTAAATTACTATTACTTTTAATTATCCCTAAGCCAGAGTTGGATGATTCGAAACATGTCTTGAAGAAACAATTACATTCGGAGATGATCGTGGGAACACATTAAACCAACGCCACGTGTATTTGTAAATTCCGCACAAACCACAAGGACAATTATTTCCCTAGTTAATTCAGAAGGATTTGAATTTTGGTAGGTATTTGTGTTTTAATTTGTTAGACTGTCGATACCGACAAGAGTCGAAAGGGAACGTGTATTTTGTGTTATAAATACATCACCATGAAAAATTATATAAGAAAGACATACCTATTCTAAAACAATCAAATTCGTCGACAAAATTTATTGGCAAAAAAAGTGGATGATCACATTAATGCAAAAAATCAAAAATAAAAGGAGTACTATGTGCAATGATAGTACACACTTTCATTTCTTCAAAATTTATTGAAAAATGTAACAGATGGTAAGCGAATGTTCACGAAGAAATTACAAGAGACACATTTGCATAAAACTATACAAGTATATCTTACAGATAATTCATATCAAATAAGAAAATTGACCTATGATAAACTACTCCACTAACAAAATTTCTTTCAATTAAATATTTAATTTGATAAAGATCCATAGATGATAATCACTGCACAATGTTACCCTCAAATCAATACCTATATTGAATTGCAATTTTAAATCTGTCTAACACATTTTGCCTCATCCTACAAGATAAGAAATGATTGCATTTACCCCTCGAAAGCGCGAAAGCGCAGCTCGCCTTCGATCTTGACTTTCAGATCTCTCGGCTCACCAATCATACCGCAATTCGAATGACTCACAGCAAAAGATTCTTAGAATTCCGTGCCGTTCGATCACTTTTCCGCGGAATTTGTTTCCATTCGATTCACATCACGGCATTGTGATTCGCGGCTTATTTTTGGCCAGCGAGGTCTAAATCTGGTAGGACACCGGGTGCGATGGAAAAATAGGAACGGTCGCGTGGGCGGGCATTTCTTTGCTTTTCTTCGTCATCCCTTGTCCGGTTTTGGTGTTCGTTGCAAATTAACCGACACGTGCGCGGCCACGGACGCGGAGAGGCTCGCGAGCGAAACTGGCTCTCCTACCTTCTTTGAATTTTGCGTGGTTGAATACTGATTTGTTGACACGCGGCGCGTTTAGGCGCCGCGCTGGAGCGACCAAATTCCAAACGGCGCCATCGCGATATTTATTCAACGAAATTCCTGCAGCTAAGATGCTCTAAACATATTTTTTATGCTTTTTTAGTTCTCGATGCTGAGCACACACATCTATCCCTTTGCGCTTTATTATTAAAACTTCACTTCCGCCAAACGTGACGGCGCAGAGTTTACTTGATGAATATTTCTCGCCTAAGCTTTGGATCTATTATGTATGCACATATATCGCGCTGGAATTTTCTGAATGCCCGCAGTAAGCTGCGAGTGAATTCTGCAGCTTTTTACGGCGATAGCATGGAAATATTTGTTGCTCTTCGTTCCAACAGGACTCGAAATATTTATAAGATGCTTTATGTAGGGGGGTTGTTCCTTTGACTGCAACAATCTTCTTGCAATGATACGCAGGGGGTCCGTTTTAACCGGAAACTTTGGAATGTGGGAAAATATAGCATTGCGTTTGAAAAAATTCGGTTCACCTCGAAATCTCCCATTTCTTCCCCTACAGAGAAACTAGGCCCGAATTGAAGGAGGGAGGGGGGCTGCAGCGTCGGGCCCCGCTTTACGGAGGGGGAGGGGCGTTCCAAGCGATTAGCTCACTCTGTCTTCATTGGAAATGTTGTATCAAATAAATTTTCTGCGTCCCACAACTTCCAATTTTATGCTTTTATTTTAAAATTTCATTGTTTAAACCTCCTTTATGATATCTATTTAAATTTTTAGCACGTTTAACGAGTGAATCTGAATTATTAAGATCTATCGATTGTGAAGACTTGATACAAGAATTTGCAAAATTAAAGACAAGGAAAAAACATTTTAACTAAAAGTTAATTTACAATATCTTTTCTTTTACCCCCACCTCCGCCGTTCAACCACGGTGGGCCCTCGAAGGTTTGATAGCCCCGGGTCCCAAAAATGAGAGAAACTATCTACAGCACACATTGTACCCATCCATATAAAAAAACTTTTGTAAGAACAATTTTTTAATACCTTCAGTCTTAATAGCAGGTAAATACCGATTATCTTGATTGTACCTAAAGCCTGCCAGTTTTTAGGAGTTCGAAATGTTCTGCTTTCATTACTTAATGTTCGAGTACAATTTGAAGTGATTTAAAATTGAAATACTCTAAACTCATTTTGCTTGAGTTCGTGTACCTATATTATCAGCAATTTCGTACCATCTCTTATTTAGTTTGTGGCATATTGGGACAATAACAATTCAATCATCTGTACGAAAGTCCCAAAACTTTGTCAGCTGCCGTGCATTTTATAATAGACAATATTATACCACTTCTTATTATCCTTACTCTCGATTTCGTGCAATCAAAAATTACTTCACTCCTTAAAATTTGCCATTCACCCACTTCGAATATTACTGTTGAACGATCTGATTCCTTTACTTCCTAAACAAGTATTTCACTATTAAAAGTGTTATAATACTGACTGGTACAGAAAATATGTTTTAAAATACAGAAATTTCGAAAAAGCATCGAATTCGTGCCAGCTCTTATTACGCAGTGCTTACTGTCAAATTTATTTCAAAGCTGAGGACGTCTGTTTCGGACTCTCTTCCCTCGCCCAGACATATTCGGGCGGGTTGTTTCAGCACTCGACGATACGCGACCAAAAATCGCGGTGGTCCGTGGATATTTACTAGCCACATACCTTTCACCCTCATTTGCTATACGTTTGCATTAACCGCGCAGCTCTTCGAGGCGACCTTCGACCTTCCGCGCTTTCGCCGACGGGGGGACCAGGAATTTCGACCGATTTCACGAACCGTCGACGACAGACGGCGGCCCAGGGTTCTGGTAGCAGCCCGCAGACGGAACTCCTATCTTGGTACTCCCATCATCGGGTCGACAATGCAGAAGTTATCGACAATGGCGCGCGGCCAGAAATAGCAGACGGTGCATTGTGTTTAGTAGCGTATAGGATATCCGGATAGAGGACGTCCACGAGTGCCCGGAGCTTCAGGGGAAAAAAGAGAGGAACATTCGTGGTTCCGGATCCACGGCCGCGGAACGGTCTCCACACTTGCATCATTTCGCGGTTCCAGCCCAAATATTTCTGGCTTATGCAACCGCTAATTGCAATCAGAAAGTAGGGCTCTCGTTAGGCTGATTTCGGTCACGACGCTCGTCGATCTGTTTCACCAGTTTCTAGGGTACCACCGTTTTAATCCAGTTCAGTACCACTTAGCCGCTAGGAGCAAATGTAGAGAATACGTTCTGTTTGTTACCGAGTCGACATTTTCACGCAATTTTGTATTTAACTATATAATTTATTTTTTTAACGTAGTAGATATCGACGGAATTATGCGCTACATATATGCGCTACATTGCTATATATAAAATTTTTTACCGGTAATTCGCCATATTGTTACCGGTAATTCGATAAATTACGTATTTCTCGATAGTTACCGGTAAATCGCTAGAAATACATCATTTATAGAATTACCGGTAAAAATTTGGCGAATTACCGGTAAAAATTGCGTGTAAAGCAATGTAGCGTATTATCCTGTCGATATCTACTACGCTATCAGTGAAAAAAAAACTTCAAACCGATTTACCGATTTACCGATTTACCGGTTTGCAATCCCTAAGTGACTTGCATAGGAAGAAGTTATTGAGAATCATGCCGCCAACAATATAAGAAAATTTAATCAAAATCAGTGATGAAACCCTAAAGTAAATAATTACCTTTCGAAAAATCTATTTTGCAACACTTTATTGATTAAACCACTGATTCCCTGCAAAGTAATAAATAATAAACAAATTGTTTCGGAAAAACCAAATGATGTGAAATGAGAAAAGTATAAATCTTATTGTTCTGATTTTTATTTTCTTTAAGGTAGTTCCTAATCAACTGTATTAGTCAAATTAGAGTTGAGTAATAAACGATAAATATAAAGTAGAATGATACTATAGAAATAATAATAATAATTTTTAACATCATATATATATATATATATATATAAAATATATATATATATATATATATATATTTTAAAAAATTCAATGTTAATATAAATAATTGTAATACGAAAATAGAATATTAAATTGGTTAAATTGGTGACAACGTCGCATTCAGTTGGAGCGTCTATTATAACCAAAATGTCAGAAAAAATGTTCATATATGGGCATGTTATTTTTTATGGGCATTTACGAAGAAACGATGTGGTCAGTTTTGCAGAAATTAATAAATTCATTTCCTGACATTTCGATGTACTTTTGTGCCAAGTTTGCCACACTTCTTGAATATAGTTTTCCTGTTTCAGAAGAAAAACTGAAACTATAACCCTGTATTTTTCGACTCTGCCATATGCCACTGTGGTAAAATGCATCAACTTTAATTAACAATTTCTCGATAACTATATGATAAATCGATTTTAAACTTTGCACAAGTGTTTCTTATACTCCAAATTAGTTTCGAACGAAATTTGAAAGAATTCTCGAATTTAGTAGATTATCCAGGCACTACCTCAATCTGCGCACATTTCACCAGTTTTGTCATTTCCTAGAGAATAACAAAAGCCCATTAGCATTGAGATCTACGCGTGAGTTTGCATATTTGCGTCAAAATAATCGCTGAAATAACGAACGAATGATAACTCAATCAAAGCGCAATCGTCGTACACGCGTCGCCGAAGTTGCGTCAGATGGAAAACAGATCGATGAAACCCCCTCGAAGAGGAGCTCGAGGAATGATCGAGCAAGGAAAAAGCCGGCGTTTCTGTTTACTCCCCATTATTTTCGCCAAGTGTTTCAAGTCGACTCATCAGGCTGGGAATATATTCTCATAACACAACGGCGGAACAACTCGTTGCGCGTCGTCGAAGTAATCTCGCCGACGGATGTGTACACTCGCCCGTGATTTGCGACACGATTTCCGCGACCTATCGCAGCGTCAACCCCGAAAAATCGTGCACGCTCTAGCATGGGATGACAGAGTGATACGACGGGGGCCCACGCGGCCGAGGGAATTCCCTGAAACAATCTCAGCATCGATCCGTTCGAGGATTGGGAGGGAAAGAGGGCTTCGAGACTTACGTAAAGAAGACGACACGCTACCGGCGGTAGTGGCTCTCGTTCGATCCCCTTGCGCTCCTACGCCTACTCTCTTATGAATCAGTGGATGAATGAGTTGACTTTGCCCTACTTTTCCATGCGTGGGAGTCTCGTATCAGCCGGCTGGTCTGACATTTTCGCGCCGCAACCACCCCTGGCCAGGTCAGCATCGCGGCGACATCGTGGGCGTTGCTGACTCTCAACCTACCCACGTAGTAGACAAAAGTCTGGGTGCACGACCACGCAAAAATCCATTTCCACGATCGCTAGCTTTCGGCTGGGAAAACAGAATCGTACCGTCGCGATTGCCAAACCGAGGTAACCCGTCGCCGCTTTCGCGCACATCCAGTGTGCGGGATATTTGCTTTACTATAGGTACGCTTCTGGGGGGGTGTCGATTACGGTCGATCGGTGCTTTGAGTATAGTAGTATCGGTGGCAAGTTCGATCGAGGATTGGAAGAGAGGTGTAAAAATAATGCGAAATGAAGAAATACCACTTTGGCAATTTTCAATCGTGAAGATATTAATAATTAATGGAAAGGTTTCTTGGTCTGTCATTGGCGATATTACCCGGAACGATATTTAGACAAATATCGTAAATAGGATAATATTGAAATTGTAAGTGGTTTTTGTTATATTTACTTTTGCGGTAAAACTGAAGGGACTCTGCATCAGAGTTGGGCAAAATTTAATCAATTATAAATTCCGAATTACGATTGAAATGTAATTGTATAATTTAATTACAGATTACTTTCTGTAATCGTTAATTTAGTTGATCACAATTACTTACTATTGTAATTGCCATATGTAATTGTAACTGTGCAAGGCAATTACAATTGCATAATTCGTAATTGTAACTATGCAAGACAATTAGAATTACGAATTATGTAATTGTAATTGTCTTGTACAGTTACAATTACGAATTATGCAATTGTAATATATATGTAGTAATATATATAGATACCTATATAGTACTATATATATTACAACTACATTGTAATTGTAATCGTAATTGTGCAGGACAATTCTATTTGGCAATTACAATTGTAATTTTCAAAAGTAAATGTGGGGCAATTACTATTACAATTGTAATTGTCAAATGTAAGTTTGGGGCAATTACAATTATTACAATAGTAATTCTACAGAGCAATTACATCGTAATTGAAATTACATGTCACTTCTCTGCACTATTACATGCAATTGCATTTATTTTTTAATCGGAATTACACTGTAATTGCAACGAAAGTATTTGATTACATAATCAATTACATGTGTAATTGACTACGCCCAACTCTGCTCTGCATATAGACTGTGAATATGCTTCAATGACTATTAACCATTCGTATATAATTCAATTTGCTTCTGAAATTACAAAAAAATACGAAACCCACCGTTTCCCAATAAATATTTACTAAAAGCATATCGTTGTGTTGTTAAAAATCTATTGCCAACTCCGTGAAATTATTATCACAAAATCTATTCTCTGTTCTCTGTGATCTATTGTTACAAGATTCAGTATCTGAACTTCATTATCACCATATCCCTAAGCATTTCAATAAAAATAAACATTCGTCTAAGTTATGAAATAATTATATCAGATTTTTTAAAAACTGTGTCAAATTATTTCGTTCACTTTGACTCTAGTCCAGCAAAATGTGCACTGCACACTCAGCAAAAGACACTGAAACGTGCACACAAACTGTAATAATCCTTCGACATTCTCTTATTATTGATGAAATTTACGTTCACTGTAATGAAACTGCGAATAAAATGTACCAGGAATTCGGTATGCGCGAGCAGTGTGGTAGCGAGCATAAACTGAGCTGACGTCAGCGGTGTCCCTGGTACCCCGCGTAACTATTAACTCCAACCGACCATCCAGAAATGTAAAACGAAATTTCCCAAGCAAAATTACACTTACATACGGTGTCTGGCCAACCCACAGCTACTAAAACTTTGCACGAATCGAGCGCGTTCGCCTAATACAGTAATTCCCTCCTTCTTAGCGTACTACCTACCATTGTGACCAATGATCCATTAAAAACCATTACACGCGTTCAATTATTATTATCATCCTTATATTTATTCCCCTCCTCGTTTAATCCTTCCTACCCCACGTTAAAGTGTCTCACATCGAACGTAAAAATTACGACACCGCAAAGGAAGCCCCAGGCGTTTTGACGTGCCTCACCACTTATTAGCTTCAATTTTTATGTAAGTGCGCAGCGAACGATACGTGCCCGGTGGATCTTTACTGCGGACTGTGAGTAAACAAGCGATAAATCTGTCGAGGGTGATGGAACACAAAGAAATCGGAGCACCGCGATCGTTTAACGGGCGCTGCACCGGTGCGGTCTCTTGGGTACCAGCGTTTTCGCAGACACTGAGACAACGTCTTCGCCCGTGGCCACTTGCATCCTCTCCGTAAAGGAATCGACCACGTGCGACGGGGAATTACCGTTTCATTATACGAGCTGCAAAGAGAAACCGAGGAACGTGGTGTTGAGGCAGGCTCGGGCCCCGGGCATAGTAAGCATAAAATAAACTCGCAGACGCATGGGGTTCTACGTATGCCTCACGCACGTACCGGCGCGAGACGCGTGTAACTGCAAGTAATAACAGTCATCGTGTAACACGTTTTAAAATCCGCCTAATATTCGCACCTGGATCGCCAGCACCGAACGTTCTGTTTGCTTTAAGGGGGTACCACCCGTTTCAACCCTCGGAGAATGTGTAGATTTTGTGGATTTTTTTACAAGCCAACGGCTTCATGGAGATTTCCCGTTTTTTTACTATCTTTGCATAGTATTGTGAACTAATTATAAAAAAAGTTTCAGTTAAGAAACTATTGTTTTTAGGAAGTTATGCGTACATATCCGAAAGTCTCTCGATTTTAGACGGCTAAACTAGGTGGGCATAAAAACTCGCGCTACGTTTAATCAATTAATTTCCAATTTTGCATGAAGGATCGTAATAAGATTCTGCATCGTCCAACGAGGGCTTTTAATATTTCGATTCCCCGTTTAGTATTTATAATGAAAAACGGTGGCCTTTTCTCTTAGGTAAATGTAACCTTACCTTTGATCTCTCGCCATTTCTTTATTTTTCAAAATTTTCAAAATCGGCCACGTTGGACGACAGCTGCTGACATGCTTTATAAGAAGATTTTAATGTTTCTGATTTCAGACACGACATACAGCTGTTTTCAGGCCGCTTGCCAAGGGATTGACGGTCCAGGTTTAATATTAATTAACTAATAAAACGCACAGAATTATAGAATGTTAGTGGTAACGCACTATACATCACAATTCATCGTATGTTGTATTATTAACAAAAACTTTCAGGTTTCCAAATTAAAATTAGCAACTAAAAAATAAAAATTATTTTCAACATTATTATTTGTTACATACTAGTACTCCAAAAGCTTCTTAAACAACATTCGTAACGTCAATCATTTCTTTGTCATTTCTTACTTTCATGCAGCAAAAAAATGAAATATGAAGAAAGTTTATACCTACAATGCACTGAAATATATTTAATTGATTTATTATTATGACAATATATTACTAATATTGTATATAATACGTATATGCAGATATCCATTTAAATGTATTTCCATTTTTCATTTGTTTGAACGCTGGAACAGTGCTAGAAAATATTAAAGTCAGCGCGCGTCTGGCAAAACAGTGTCCATGAAAAAGAAAAAGGAGCACTTAGGTTTAAGGTTAAAGGTTAAAATCGTTCTGGAATTCTATGGTCAACAATTTCGGGCGATATTTGGGAACGCTCCGCGAGATGATCTCCTAATACTCTTCTTACTCATCGAAGGAGAAATCTCGTGTTGTGACCTTTTGCGTTTTTATTTATTATTCCGGACGCATCTAGACTCCTCGAAAATCTAGATAATAGCACGAAATTTATGATACTACGCAGATTGCGAGGAACAATGTTTGCTCAGACACAAACCCCGCTTAATGCCATGTCGAATGTATTACTATCGTTATTAGGAAATAGGGGATGATATTATCTATGTTTTTACATTATTCCTTTCGTGCAGAATCCACCAGAAATGTGATCAATGCAGTAAATTCTCCTGACAATCTTAACTTCTCCAACAAATTACACGAAGGAATTAGAAAAACAAGCTTACAATTAATTACGCTTAAAATATTAATTTTATTCCTTTGCAACACAAAGTGCCTTTCCTAATTTCTTTCACCCTTAAATAATTGTATACTTCGCTATTACTGTGCATCGTGCCAATCGACACATCTGTTAAAATTTTCACAAATTAAAACACAATCGTCCTACTGTAACATTTTACATTTTTTCAAATAATAATTTCTTAATTTTTCATACTTAAGTACAATTGCTTAATGGTGACTACGATCATTGATAACAGTAACAATAAATATTTATTTACCACACTTCAACTAATTAGTAGAACCGAGACGTATTTCATACCTGAGGAGCCCAGTACTACAAAAAGTATCAAATCGTTGCAGCAATGTGCAATGGTAATTTCCAAGTCGATCACGTCAAGGAATGCTTAACCCTTTTGTCTGTTAGACCAAGCGCTTGTCTAAGGAAAAAAAAATGGAGAATCTGGAGAAGAGGCACGCAGAAGGTGTGCGATCGATAAACAAAACTGCTGGACCATTACTAGTGATTTACGCGCCCTTTAAATTCACGTAAAACCGATGGGGAAGCATGCACGGAAAGGAAATCTGTATCGTCGATCACGGTTATCACGATATCCACGCATAATGCAGACGATAAACCAGAATCGTCATCGATCCGTCGTTTGTTTGCTGGAATATTCCTAATATTTATCCTCGGTAACGTCCTCCAAAATCGAAGATGATATTACGACGAGACGTAGGCGGTACGTGGTTGCCGAACCTTGAGGGGGATCTATTCAAGAGTCGTATATATTCGTTCCCGAACGTAATCCAAGGAACCGAAGCTTCTACATTCTTAGATATTGTGCCATTCTCTTCGATGGCCATACACAGCCGCACCCCCGCTCCCCCTATTTGCTCAACAGTCCACTACTACGCTGTCTCATTCTCGTCCCAGCGCTCGTTCATTCAAAACGCGAAATCAATGAATGTTATTTTCGGCGGAGACCGCCGTCTATGTGCCACCGACTGACGTATACTACGCGCGTTGCTTGACGTGCGCCTTTCGGAAGCTGCATTAGGTAGGCGTGTGTCTGCGCTCCCCTGTTTGCAGGCCTGCTGACGCAAAAATCTCGCGCGATTTAATTCCGAGTACGAAATTTATTTCGTCGCGTCACGAGGTGGGATTTTATCTTCGGTATGAATGAGATAGGAATTATTGATTTACAGATGGCGAGGCACGACAGATTTCACTCTCCTTCCTTATTAAGGAAGATTATTTTTTAGATGTAGGGGAGACCGGGGCTAGTTGATTAATTCCCTTTAATTGTTGTATTATGGTATAAGTTATGCTGCGATTCGCAATATTGAAGCATGTGGGTGACCAGCTTGCTATTTAATGTGTCACCGTGATAAAAGTTGCGTGTTCTATCAGTGAGAATGGGAAATCTAAAAAGGTCGGTGGGAAGTAAATATTTCTGTTTCGACTGTTTATGAATTTTTGTGTACTAAGTGTTGCTGGATGTTTTTTCGTGAATGTTTTGTGCAAACGTTATACATTGACTATAATTTAGGGTATTTTATTTTATCCGGTGCGTGGAGGTTTCAACTTAACATGTTGACAATGTTGGAGGGGGTTACTTGACTAAGCATAGGAATACCACTAAAAATTCCACTTTTTATCCTCAAGATGCACTCGGGGCAAAGAGTTTAAGCTGCTTTAATCCACTTCCCCCACTACAAAATCCCTCCAAACTCACCCCTACCAGTTTTACACCCTATCCTCCCTTCAAACTCTCAGGCCTTCCAAATTGACCATGACAAACAAGTAGACAATAATTACAGTATCTAACACCATGATATTTAATTTAAAAAAATAACAGTGTGAAGGAGTGAAAAAAATATAAAAAATTTGTTGGTCGTAGGATATATATGTACGCCTTTCGTATATATTGATGGAACTGTGACAGTTTACATATACGCCTTTCGCAGGCAAAGGGTTAAAACTGAAAAGTAAATGTCAAGTCAACTAACCCCATCATATTTGTCAACTAACCCCAAAACTACGACCTAGACTCAATTAAAACAATTTTAAAAATTAAGCCTATCATACCTAACGAAATTTGTAAACTTTTGGCGCGCAACAAGTCAACGAAATACCAATGGACTATTTATAAAAATTAGAAATGTTAAAAATTAGTCAAGTAGCCCCGGTCTCCCCTAATATTTGTGGGCACGGTAGAAATTTCTTAAATAAATAATCACACGAAATTATGTTTGCGTCTCACATATAGATACCTAAAATTTCATCGAAATCATAATAAGGTTGAAAATCGCTGATTTTGGGAATTTCGCGATATTCGCTACTTCAATCTACCAATGGTTTTTTTTTTAATTTTCTTAACAGGCTCACAAAAAATGTTTAACAAAACGACCTTTACTATTTCGACCAATTGCAGTATTTTTCAAAACGACGAAATACTTCACTTAGCAAACTAATCCTTCTAGCTTCTAAAAAAAATCATGGCACTTGGACCAATTAATTTTAAAAAAGTTATGCGATTTTGAAAGTTATTATTAGTATAGATTTAATGGAAACATCGCATGTTTTATAATTACAAGAGACACTCACCACTTAGATTATATTCGTCGGCATAGTCATTTGGTAATTATTCAATTCAGTCTGTCAAGAGGTTTTACATGGGGGAAGACAAATGTACCCGTTTCGAGCACGCAGTACAGTAATTTACTGGTGCGTGGCTTTCGACTGGATTAGGATTCACGATGGTGTGGGACAGTCGTTATTTTTAGTCCCCTAGTGACGAGTTGGAACAACCAAGACCTGTTGGTCCTGCGAACAAATCTCAGAGAAAACGTAAGGGACCTATGCGAGGCAGTACAATTCAAGTAATTATGTAACAAATTAATCGAGAAGTGTTAACAGCAGAATAACATATAAAAGGCTTAAGAAATGCAAATCTTATATAAAAGTCAGGAGCTATAATTTATTCCCTTGTTTATATTTATATAAATATTCATGATAATTTACAGTATTAATATAAACTAGTTAAATATATTTGCGTTAAAAACAATTTGGTATCTTCGATATTTCATAAAGCGAATTTTTTTATGTTGCCCTTTGTACGTAATTTAATTCAACATATTTTGAAAACAGAATAACTTTAATTATGGCAACAGATTCGTGGCATAAAAAAGTTATATTAGTGGAGACTTTCTCTAATTTGAAAGAAACCCATATTTAACTTGCGCTTAGCGATATCATAGTAGGTATTCTACTTGTTGTAAGTAGCCTGCTAAAAATTTGGCAGCTGTATTTAAACGCCGCGACAGTCTAAATATTATATTAAGTAAGCATAATAATTATTTATCTGTACAGATAGATTAATATATTTTATCTGAAGAAGAAAATTTCTCCACTTCTCCATCGTGCACCGCTGGCAACGCGTAATAAATTTCCAACGATTTATGACAGAGACGTGCATCGTGATATTTAATACGTAATTTATTAAAGCATTGAGCGGTAGAAGCAGAAAGTCAAAAAGGCAAGCGGAAGTAATCAACTTCGTGAACTGTCTGCGAGCACGTTGCGCTTCTATCAGCACCATTGTCTCAGCCACGTTGAATTCTCCGTATTGTTTCATCATCCCTCGCGGCGTGACGTAGGAGGGTGTGTACGGGCTTATTCATTCCCATCGCTTCGCGCGAAGACAGCGTTCACTGACGACGATTCTGCAAACGGCTACACCTATTCCCCCGTGCACTGTGTGCGTTACACCTTGTTACAGTTGCCCGAGATAACACATTTTCGTGCGTATTAGCAGCGACAATCTTACCGCCAATAAAACGCTTCAGGAACTCGCGGAATTTTCGACTCCTTAAAGACTGGTTTCCCTACTTTGTCGCGTGAGAATTTTTTCTTCTTTCTTTACGGGGCAATCTCTCCCGCAAATTAAACGAAATTATTGTTTGCTGCTCCAAAGGGAAACGCGGTAGAAATTAACGAGCCGTAAAATTCTTGACGTTAATAATGACATTATTGCGCCGTTTCGATTCGAGGCCGCCTCCAGCGCATTGAAAGGGGCTTAAAAGGGTAATGTCTGTATTGTGGTTCGTAGTAACTTTTAGCATTGACAAAGTACTCGACGTAAAACGAATGGCCTTACGGGTGTGCCGAATTACGGCCCTGCTTGCCTCACTTGCACCAGTGACTTTTAACTTTTAAGGTAGTCAGGTATTTCTTGCTACGTATCTCTCTTTTGGTTAAGCATCTCTCTCGCGCATGGGTTTTTCCGCTGCTGCGACCAACTTCTTTGTAGCATCTGTCGCGCGGTCTAAACGGCGCAAAGTTAAAACTCGAGGTGCAAATTTCTTGCACGAAAACAGTTATCCAGAAACACGAATATGTGCGCTGCGGTCGTTTTGAGACACAGATTTCTTCGAAACATATTTACCACCTTGCGCGTACAATTCATTGTGTTCTGAGTTAAAAATAGTTACTGTCGAATTCAATTTTTTTTGGCAGGTCGAGTGCGTAGTGCTTAGCGACAACTTTGGGTTATTAAGCACAACAATTTCATCAAAATCATATATGTAGGTAAACTGAATGTTTCAAACTTTTCTACACTGCGCGTCCAATTTTAAGCACGAACTTTGAGGCAGAAACTCGCGATATGTTAACCCCTACTATAATGGCGAAGTAAAAATTTGAAATACTCAGATATTTGTGCTTGGGTGAGGGAAACATAAGATTAATATTAGTGAATGCGAAAGTAAAGTATGATATCGAACAGAATGTAAGTTGATTTTTAATACCCGATTGTGGATTTTAGCAACATTATGATATAAGGCCTGGCACCAGAGATGGGCAAAAAATTATTTTAATTAAAAAATTGATTTCGAATAAAAGACAAAAATTTCATTCGAGACTCATCAAATAAAAATAACTAAGGGTTGTTTTTATTCGAAGCGCCTCAAATAATTTTTTTATTCGACGGGAATTCATTCGACGGCCACGCATGACTTTTTTATTCGACGGGAATTCATTTTAAGCTTCGAATGGTTTTCCCAGTTTCATTCGTACTTTTATTCGAAAGTTATTCGAAGTTCGACTTTTAAAATTAATTTGCAGGATGGAAAGCCCGTTTCGTTGAAAGTAGTACGATTTGAATTTTTCTTTGTCAATTTAATCGGGAGAGTGCAAGGAATCCATTATGCAGTTGATCAATTCGATTAGCACCACAGAATGTAAGTTTCTTAATTGAATTATATATTCTTTGTAGTTTGTATTTCTTCTTGACAGTAGGTAGGTACCTTATCCTCCCTCATTATACTTCAATCCTATGTTACTCAAACTACATCTCAACTTTCCTTTGAAAAAATAGAACTAAGGTGAATGTCCCAATTTCTGCTCATTTAAGAGGTAACTCGTCATAAAGAAGGTGAGCAGAAATTGAGACATTCACCTTAACAACGACACCTGCGACCAAGAAGTTTCCACCCTCCTCTACAAGCATCAAATATTGAAAGTTAACAAATTGTTTCTCAACTGGATCAAGTTCAAAAAACGCGACGGGATAAGTAATTCGACGACCTTTCAACCAAATCTTAACTAGGCCCCTTTCGTCTCTGTAAAGCTCAGCAAGCACGCGAACATCTTCCCGGCACAGCTGGGAGGAAAAAAGCGCAAGTAGCGAAGGGAGAAAGCCGGGGAGAAGAATACGGCGCGATAAAGTCGCGGGACGATTGTGAAACCGGTTGGCAGGACCGCGCGCGTCGCTCGCTGGTTCGCGTCCACGCAGGCGCGCGTGCGTGTGGCGCGTTGACAGAGAGCTGAGTGATGGCTCGTCAAGTTAGCCGCCGTTGACAGTCGATGACAGGCACACGCGCATGCCCCGGACCACACACAATAGGACGACCACGGTACGTTCGCGCGTGTGCGTGCCTACGATAGCGCGACCGCTTCTTTTCACGGTGCCCACCAATTCATATGGTAATCGCGGGCCCAGGACGTTATTCTACCTTTATTAAGTGCACCACGTCTGACCCATTTCGCCTGTCAGCCCGGCTCCAGGAATTTCTGAGTCACTCGATCCGCGCTGCACCACGCGACTAATGCACCACACGCTTCCTCCCATTCCGGGCCCTACGAATTTCACCCTATCTCTTCTTGGGACTGGCCTATCTAGCCACCTACTCAGGGGGCTAGACGAGAGCCCGAGAAACGTGACAGAAGATAACGAGGAATTCGTCAGCGGGCGCTTCGGTTCTCGAACAGAAACTGATTTCGTTTTATGAATGAGAGTATAGTAGGTGCTCTATGCAGGGGTTATTAAATTCAAAGGGATGTGTTTCTGGAGCTCATGAAAAGTTATTTGTGCGTTATTCGCAGCGTAAAGGGGCCGATGGCAGAATGCACTGCAAGTAGGTATTGATAAAGGCATGAATATATAGTGCGTCAAGTTTTGATGCAGCAATTTTGAGAATTTATAGGAACAGTGAAAGCAAGAAAAACAGTAGGTATGTAAATAAATCTTCGAGAGAACTTAGTTCCAAAAATATAGCGCGCCCGTAGGGGGGAGGGGAAGGGGTAGTTGTCCCTCCCTGGTTTGAGAAAAAATCGCTTATTTCTAAAAACTAATCTTTATATTAAAATAGTGAACATTCTTACATTTCAACTTTAAAATTTTAATTAAATGGACGCTACAAAATGCGTTCAAACAAGCAACCCATCGTCACCTGTCAACTTGACTGTCAAAATTGCCATGGGCATTATTTATTGTAAATATTATCCTTTAAGAAACTGTAAAAAATTGTTCACAAACTAGCAGATTACTCTCATTCGTATTGATATCCAATCCCGACTCGAAAATTAACATAGAAACTGAAAAAAAATATAATAGGCAAAGTAGTTAGGGGGCTATTCTACTGTAACTGCCCGTTTTCAAAGCCATCTTGGGGAATTTATTTAACAAAAACTATAAGTATATACTATCTGGCGTTTTGCCTGTATATTAAGGTATGTTTGAAGTAATACTTAGAAATTTTTTTAACTGTTTCATCGTACATGTACATAGATATAGTCGGTAGCGCAAACTTCTTTAAAAAAAGTTCTTTTCCGACTGGCGTTGATGTTAGAACTGTTCTGGTCATTCAAAATATGTGTCAATGAAATTGCGATAATAGAGATTTTAATGGTATGACTGAGCTTGCCAGAAAAATCCTGCGCTTAATGGAGGGGGAACATGCCACGCATGCGCGTGACGACGCTGTCATTTGACTGAACCTAGGCGTCGATTGGTTTGACGTCACGGGGTCATCGCGCGCATGCGTGGCGTGTTCCCCTTCCACTACGAGTAGGAATTCCATACCAGGCCTGTATATATAAGTAAATATCTTTACAACAGCCACGAAATCTGCCGGCCGCCAGAAGAACTAAGACGAAAAAGTCACAGATTCTGAACAGGAGTTAGAACACCTGTCTATGAGCGATATTCTCAGTCGCTACTTATTCTTAAGCATTTGCTTAAAAATAAGTACTGACTGAGAATATCGCCCCATTACACCGTGGTTAATAGTCCCCTGCTACCTTCCTCTTTTCTCTATCATAGCAACGGAACCTTGCTAATTCCCATCACCACAGTAATCAAACCTTCAACCCCAGCGATTCTCATGTAACATTGACAACACGTAGCGGTATTGTTTCTCGCGTGGCGTATAAAAAAAAAAGTCGGACCGGTCGAGTAATAACCGCCGATAGGCTACTATCGATTCAATAGCACCGCTTCAATTCCGTCCCATAAACATCGCGAGTAATCTCGGTGGGGCATTGTCAGCGTTATCAGTCGGGATGCGTCGAGCCGCGGCGGGCTCAAAGTTCCACGCGGGTGACAACGAGACGAGCGCCTTGTATCTGGCCTCTCTTCGAGCCACTAATTTCTCTCGGTCGCGGTGCGAGCTGCGGAACGTGGTTAATCGTCGAGCTCGTTTCGAGGGATCGTCGGTGAAACAGCGGGATGAATAGCCGCGGTTATTCGGATGGAAAGGGGATGGAACCGGCCGTTCGATGGGGGAGAACGGTGCCGCGAGTGGAGAGCGGCGAGGTGGAGGGCGGACTGTCATAAATTTAAACAACAATTAACATTCAGAGTCGGTCCCGGTTCCCACAGGCCGCCATAGGTATCTGTATCGTCATGAGCGGCCGTGGAGGGAACAGCGCAGCGCCACGGTGTACAAAGTCGGTTTCGGCGGCGCAGCTCCGTGAAAAAGATGCATGCTCGCGAGCCAGCGCGCGGCGAAAGGGACGGCACGATAGGGATAAAGGTAAAAGGAGGAAAGAGGACGATGCATCGTTCAGGGGTTACAGGTTAAACAGTTCTCTCAACGCCGTCCCTGATTTATTAATCATCGGCACAGCCGCAGGCTACCTATATTATTATCCTTTTTCCATCTGCCACTTCATTTTTCTCCTCGAAAATCATCGTTGCGATTCTTTAGTTCGAGCCTGACGCCATTACAGCGTTAAAAGCCCCATTACGGAAATCAGCGATGGGCAAGTGTTTATCGAACGGTTCACTTCGATTCCCTCGCGTCTGCATTATGCAGGGCTACACAGTGGGATTGATTTAAGGGGCCATTCTACTTTGATCGGCAGAAAAATTGAGCTACCTTTAAAGATTTTCTTCTCAGTAAATGCAACATGTAACGAAGTAAATCTTTTTGGTATTTATTTAGGTATTGTTATATTGTGGCAAGAAAATTTAAAAGGATTTTTTTAATTTGTTTTAGATGCTTTTTATAGCGGCAATAGGACACCTCAAAAGAGTTTCCTTGAAGTTATAATATACATTGCTGCTTAGGTCTACTTGCCATTTTGGGTATTGCTAATTTAACGTGTTTGCATAAAATCCAGGCTCGAAGCTTTCAAAGCTGAGCCTCGTTTTCTTACATTTATTATTTTGTAATAAAGGGGTTCTGTTAACTGAAAATATTCGGGGACTATATTCGCGACTACATCCTTTTGAATACGTGACGATTTAAAAAGTTTCGCAACGACCAAAGCGGACGATACTGTGATGGTGTGAAGCTAAAGAAGTGTGCGGTTGGCTAATTACCTTCGAACCCAAATCGTCGAGTTTTATTTTGAATGGCGATTGCTGCGCGTGGCCGAGCGTTGTCAAGGAGGACCGCAATCCCTCTTCAGTTAACGAGTACAGGCCTTTTATCCTTAAGCGTAGCGCGCTTAATTTGTCCAGTTCTTGACAGTACCTTTCAAAACGAAGGGCTTCACTTTGTCTCTAAAGTTCCTAATCCAATGGGCTTTTTTCACGCCATACATAGAATGTATCTTTTCATGCAGCTCATATTTTGTCACTACGTGTTTGCGTCATGTTCGTGGTTCACTATACATTTTGGTTCTTGATATGTTATATCTATATTATTATATAAAGAGAGAGCCGATTTTTATGTTCGCGCAAAACTCAAGACCTATTGAACCGATCTTCCTCAAATTTTAACACGATATTCCTGAATACTCTAGGACTGACATAGGCTATATAGCATGTCTAAAAACCGCGTATTAACATGGAACGAAGAAGCGCCTGGTATGTGTTACGCTGGGGGGAAAATAAATCTCCCAAAGAAGGGAATATTATCTTTTCCGAAATATTATGCAGAAATTAATATTTTTTCAAAATACTTAATTTCCTTAAAAGATATTAATTCTAATAAACATGAATCAGTCACGCTAATATCTCGGGCGAAGCCGAGATGGAGGACGCTAGTTCTATAATAAGCCTGTGTTTAACAACAATAATCAATCTATCAAAGAATGATTAAGTTCCCTTTTTCATATAAATAGAGAATCGAAGTGAACTAACAAAAATGAATGTATATACATGCACATAGGCAGGAAATTATTGCAGCGTAAGTTAATTTATAATAAATTTCAACGATTTCTTTTAACTAAATGGTAGATTGCATTTTCAGTAACTCTTGTCATATGTCAAGAAACCACAGACATGAAATTGTATACATTTATATGACAGTGACATTTCTTAACCAGATCTTTTATGCCTGACGCAGAAACGATGTAGACACCGTCTCAATTGCTGCCTACACGTGGATCTCGTCAAATCAGTAGCACAAGTCTATGACAAGCTCACCGGCGACGTCCTACTTGCATAGAACGAATTGCTCTTACATGTGAAGACATTTTTGCAGCAGACACTTTTGTGGCTCGCAATTAATATTTCGCAAACACACATTTTGCATCTTTTTCTATCGTTCTTAAACCAGCACCATTTTGCCAAGTGAACATGTATATCTGGAATATCTGTCAAGAGATATAGAAGCCTCCAACAAAGGTGATATAAATTCCCCTAAATGAGATTTTTAACTTCAGTAATCATAAGTTTAGAAAACTTTTGATTATTCCTCTAGCATTCAGAGCTTAATTTCAATCGCTTAATAGACACAAGAAAGTAAGAATATTCATCGTTTATTTCACTATTAAAAATTTAAGAATAGACACGACTAATTCACCAAAGATAAATTAACTGTAATTAAATAAAATGAAAGAGATATTTTGTACCGTCATTGATTTCGTCTTTTGAAAATAACAAAATCATAAAGAAGCCACAGCAACAGTGGACATTTTCTATAAACAATCGTCTGATTATTTCGATTTCTAATTCTGTTCGTTTACTCGATAGCAATTAATGACTGAAAATATATTTTTCGATACAAACGCGGCGTCAAACATTAATTAAATACTTGTCAAGATCGATCTACGAAACCTATACAAATTCCAATTCTTTTCAAAACGGTTTTTCAGCTCGACATGTCGAAGCCCTTCTTGGAAACGTTCTTTTCGTTTTAGAAAAATCTTCATTCGGTGATTGTGAAAACGAAATATTTTCAATGGCACTTACTCTTCACTCTAACAATGTGTCGTGAAATATGTGCCTAACAGGGAAGAGCGCAACCGCGATTGATAAGAATTTTATTAGTACCCGCTATTCACATTAATTATCCAGAGTGGTATCACAGTCGAGTACGTATAATAAACATCTCACTCCGTTTCCCTCTGCCTTTTTGTGCCCGCCGATACTATCGCCGGCTATGTATCACGGCTTTGTGTAATGCAACACCATCCACGTTTAACCGAGCCTACCTGGGCGATAAGATCGTGTTGTTATCGATATCTGTTTGTATCGATCAAAGGGCTCGGGGATAATAAGAACGTTCAACGATGTCGTAGGAGGCAAGAGCGGAGAATCTCGAAGACTGCGCCCAATTTCTCGCTCGCGATTCTCACCGCCGTTCCTCGGCCCGTTACCGTTAGATCCTAATTAGGCGAGATTCGTACCTGGTTCACTTTAATTAAAATCGATACAGACTAAGGCCGTTCGTCCACCGCTGCAACGCAACTGAAATTCGACTATGAAACGACTCGCATGCAGTGGGCGTCAATCAATCGCATGGCTCTGTTTCACGTCGACGCAACTTCCTTTCAATCAGTTTTATTCACGATGTCGAGTAGTTCGGATGATGTGAATGCAGTTGATAAATGAGAAATCAATAAATAATATAGTTCCCGCTGTCCGTGTTCTGTACAACTGCATTCGCAAAAGAGAAGGGAAACCATACCGTCAAGGACCCAGTTCCTGATCACTTAAAAGTAACTACCGTGGGTTTTTTAACGTGTAAAGGGAAAACTTAGCTAAATTTAAAAAATAAAATGTTATTTCAGTAAATCTATGTTTTATCTTTAATTTGGTATTAAAAGAAGGGCACACATAATAATTATTTTGTAATTTAACTTTGAAAGTGAAAAATACAAAGGGGAGCAGTTTCTGACCACTTTCACACGTTTTACTATGAGCTATCAAATGTGGTGTATTTTCAAAATAGTTCATAATTATTTAGTGATTTGTTAGAATAAATTTGTAGTAGAATAAGCTTATTATTGGTTTATTTTCCTAAACTGATCGGGAATTGGGTTCTGATCAGGAACTGGGTCCTCGACGGGATGTGGTTCACGATGACACCAATAGAATTGATGATACATTGAATGCCCTAAAATTACGGAATTATTTATCTGATTAGCGAGTAGCTCTACCATGGCAATACTTCAAGCCATGCCATTTCTGTTATATCTTTCCTAGAATATTCCACCAATTTATAATTACATGACACGAATACTTTTCAATCGTGTGTACAAGTTTTATACAAAATTCTTCTTCGGTCATTACAATAATTTTAACTAATGGTTTTAAAAAATCACACGACAGTTGCCCAGAAACTGATCTGTACAGTAAAATTGCGCTGCGATCGGTTGCAGATGTTAGGCGTAATGGTATATTAAATTTAATTAAATATATATATATGTGTAATAAATTATATATATATAAATATATATATATATATATATATATATATAATTAAATTTAATTATATAAATATAAATTTAATAATATATATATATTAAATTTAAATTTATATATATATATATATTATTAAATTTAAGCTATAAAAGTTAAGTTATATAAAATTTAAGCTTTAAAATTTTGAGTCACCTGTTACCTAATACATTTCCCTTCTATCTAGAATTCGCTCTGTAACCACCCTCTCATGTTTCAAACATGCAGTGGCATTATTTATATTAATTACATATATAAAAGTTACATTAATGTTTAACTTTTATTATTAATCAATCATCTGAATCATCTCAAACGGAATAATCCCAGAGATAGGTAGGTACTTTGTACGAAATCAAACATGCACAAAACAATCAGGAATTATCATCCATATTCTAATTATTCCTCGGCAAAGTCAAACAAGACAAACAACGCATACTTACCCAAAACAATATATTCCCGAAGCCACTGGTTCAGCAGGTGCGAACACCGTCGCCGTTCTCTTCGATTGCCCTGAAGTATGCCATCTCCACTGACATTATTCCCTAAGCAACTGCACTTTTCTCAAACACGAACTTCCACGCGCAGAGAAGCTAGATACGCGATCACTTGTCAGGACTATTTCCCGAATCGTGTCACGCTACGAAACGGGGTGAACGGAATGGGGGCACATTAGTTGGTATTAAAGCAGAGATATCGCGGCTACTTTCATCAGTGAATTATTCAACGATACCGGGGTTGAGCGCGATCGTGTGTTACGGCCAGCCGACTAGTGTTCCATATGACGCGTGGTCTCGCCAACAGCTGACCGCGCTCTTTAACAGCCCACGTTAATCGCTAATTACACACCGTCTTAATTATCGACGCATTGTTCGAGCCGCGTGTATAAATAAACCACGCAAACGTACGTTGACGCGTAGTGACTCTATCTGCGGATGCCTGAACGGCCAGCCTCCAGGCTGCCTCTGGTTACGCCTCGACATCATCGTGCAATCGTAAATTATCATCCCCGCTGGGAAACGATAGGTCTTGCTGCAGTGCTTTTATGCCATCGATGTGGGAGCGAGCCATGTACAGATTGGAAATTAATAACTTAAGAAATTATACTAATACTTGGAGGACTAATCACGAATGTTATGTAGGGGTGCTTAATTCTGCCAAGGGGTTCGTGAAGGGGGACTGAAATATAGTCTGTAAAGACAAGGATCGTCGGTTTACAGGGTGCAACTATTGCTGAGGCTTGCTGCTTTCATTGCTTCAGGTAGGTAATATTTAAACTAATTTCTCTGGGAACCAAAGCATCGCATACAAATATTTTGCTAGAACTTTTAGATTTTGTTTTTATATCTGGGATCATCCCCTTCACGATTGTACCACTTGTTACATAAAACTCTATAATTAATATATAATACAGAATATTGTAAGGAATAATGCTTTAATATGTTACTAGGTAATTTTGCTTTGATATCAGATTTTGCTTTTTCATCTTTCTCTAACTGCTTTCAAATTACTGCTATCTCTGATAACAATAGGTGAATAATATGTTTAGAATACCAGCGGCTACTGTTTGACAACAGTTCTGCTATCTGAAATAGAATCAAAGCATTTCCAAGCATTTTAATTGCTACATACATACAAGTACGTATGAACTGTAGATGTAATTTTCTTAAATATGCGTGCGCGCGTGTGTTGCAATATTTTTAATATTTTTATTAATTTACGAGATACACTTTAGGTATGAAAATATGAAAACATGTATTGCACATAATTGGAATAGTTTTGAAGGGTGAATAAGTCACATGTAGGTACTTTCATTGGAAAAAGATATTCATGATCTTGCAGAAAGAAAAAAAAAATTTACGCCATATTCACATACCGAGGACATTGAAATTGTGTGTTAAAACATTTTCTCGTATCCCTGTGTTAGTGTTAAAATTTCCAACTAGCAGAGGAAATTTAGCATATTAATGTTCAGAACAGAATGTTACGTTTCATTTAAAAATCAAGGAAAGCTTGCAAACATGTTGGGAAATATTACAGACGATTGTCTGAGCGGGTCAGAAGTTGTCACGGAAAATATTAATCAGAAGTGCTAGTCGCAAGTCAAAGGGTAAAGATAATTGGTTCGGAGAACTCGGCATATTTACCAGAATTTTTCATGTTTTAATCGAACTAATATCAAGATATATGAATATTTACAACAAAACTGAATGACACTGTGATATATAATTTATTAAACGTTATATAGTCTACTGTTTTTTATTACAGTATCCGTAATAGAGTATATAGAGAAGCTTGGTGACAATAAAATACTATGGCTCGTGCTTAGGGAATACAATCCCGGGATGCGGTATTTCGGGATCCCGCGATGTTTTTTGGATTCTAAAAATCCCGGGATTTGATATAAATCATCCCGAGCGTGTCGGGATTTTTTAAAAATGTGAATTACTTTATGAACACCTAAAAAATATAATAAATAAACGTAGTCATTTCATAATAATAAGGACAATAGTAATAATGATTTATTTAAATAATAATATTAAGTCGCATATAAGTAACTGAACTATATTTATTTTTACAACGATATTCTCACTTTCCACTATTTCGAAATCGCGCGAGTTGCAAATCGCAACTTGTCTGAACACATAAAGTCGAAACATTGTAGATATGTACTTTGGGTGCTTTGCTGTTTCTGCGTTCGCATTTCCAAAAAATCTTCATAATGGTTTACTGATATTATCTACCTTTTGAGACTTTATTATTCTTCATTATTCTACTGTTTTTATTGTTAAAGATTTTAGCTGATGTTTCGGACCAATAATAGAAAGTAAGTTTGTTACAGTGTGTTCCGTTAAGAGAATCGGTCCGTTGAGAGAATTCTTTTTTTGTGAAAAAAATCACATTCATCTGGATAATTTTTTTTTTTAAAATCAGAATCTAAATTTCGAGCGAATCCGAGTAGTAAAGCTATTAAGATATAATTCTAATAGTCGCATGGAATTGTAAAAGCATCCTTACAAGAAATACGAGGAATATAATATATATATAACTTACTTCAATCTACAAACAGGTTTTTTGAATTATCATTACAGGCTCACAAAAAAAGTTTAAAAAACGACATTTACTATTTTCTTTGCTATTCTGAATTGCATTTTTTTTTCAAAATGACGAAACAACGCCACTTAGCAAACTAATCCTTCTAGTTTCTCAAAAAAACCTCATGTCGTCTGGACCAATTGTAAAAATGCGACTTTAAAAGTTGTAAACTTTCTTTCGTCCACTGTAAGTGTAGCTTTTATGTTTGCCATACATAAAAAAAGCAATCTGAAAAGTTCATCACTACCGATTTAAAAAAAGCAAAGAACAAATAAATTATACAAAATATAAACGGAAACTTTAATCATATGACGGTAGAAAATTGCTAAAAAAATTCAATTATTTCTCATCCACTCAATCAAGCCTGTAATAAATAGTATCTTGTAAGTCCCAATTACTTATACGAGCGAGCAAAATGACTCTCTTCTACTCATATAAGTTCTTGCAAAACACTCGCGAACAACAACAACCCAAGTCATTCCTCAAAACGAAAAGATCTGACATTTCGCATCTCAAACATACGCAAGAGCGAATAAAAAATCTGCCACGCAAAATGTGCGTGGAATACCACTCTGCCGATTTCGTTTCTAAACGAACGATACCGCGCATAAATCCCCGCAGCGACAAGTAGCTTCATCCCTCCTAATCGAGCAGCAGTTGAGAAAAAGCTGGGTAACGACTGAGAGGGAGCGCAAAGAGAGAGAAAAGATTCGCGCGTTCGAGGCGAAATAAACGACAATAAAGGGGAGAGAAAAACGAGGAGAAGAGGTGTATGGGGAGAAGGGGCGAGGAATGGTGGAGGAGGAGAAGAAGAGAAGGTGAATTCGCAAAATCGGCGTGGCGAGGCTCTCGAGGTGGACGATGCGTAGGGCAATAAATATCGCGCGATTAGATCTTCGAAGCAGCCGCTGTTGGGGTTGCTTACGAACAGAGGGAGCGTCTATTAATCACTCGACGTTAATCAAGCCGACCGCTAAGTAGGCCGCGCCGCGGCACTAAAGTGCATTGCCACATGCATCGCATCGATGCGGCACGGCGTGGTGCGGCCTGCCATCCTGCCGCATATACGGTCTCGTCCACATCAAACACGGTGCGTTATCCGGAGACGCAGATAGATAATTAGATAGATAGATAGATACAGGAGGAAGGGCGAGAAAGATAGAGCAGAGTATACGTTCAGCCTGGATCCTTCTGTGGCTGACGCTCAGCTTCCTACTATTCCACTAAAAGGACCCTACCTACCGCAGAACACGTGGCCGGTTCTCTCCCCGTTTTAAAGAATTAATCGGAACTAATTGCCAATCTGCACGAGGGAACACGAACCCTTCAACCCGGCCGGGTTACGAGGTCCCGTCGGACCATTTCGACTGTACAATAAAATTTCTATTGCTTCCGAAATCTTTCTCCCACCAAGTTTTTACCTTGGCAATCTACGCTACCCGACTGGTAACATACACTGCGGCCAAGGGTTCTTAAGGAGGAACACCACTGTGACGGCTGGAATAGTAAGCCATTTTTATGAATTTTTTTCAGGAATAATATACAATCCCCATAAAAAGAAACTTAAAAAAAGTAAAGAAATTACGCCAAGCACGCGAAATCAAATAAATCACAGAAAATAGAAGATAATGATAATTACAAAATAAAAAAAAGATGTGAAATCAAAATGGGCTGCAAGTACATGGTGGTTTCCAACTGTGCTTAAGATGACACAACTACATGTACACAGCTAAAATGCTGTGTTCGTACATTGTGTTCATTACATTACTCATATCGCGGATATTTTAATTAACCCATCAAAAAGAATCGCATTTAAAAACATTGTCGTAAGTTAATAGCTTTAGAAAATTAATTAATGATACACAAAAATTGCGCCAATTATAATAATGGCTATTTATACTAAATGAAAATGTGTTACATAATATTAAGCAGATATATTTTTATACAAATAAATATTTTAATGCGAATAAATATTTTATTCAAAATACTTGGCGCTGCGATCCGAATCGGTGTTGCTAAACTGAATAAATATGTTTAAATTGCATTGATCTTTTTCTCTCTTTCTTGTGCGTGCATTCGTGAATGTGTGTATGTGTGCATATGCTATGTATGATATTAGAATTAAATATTAAATATATGTATGTAGAATAAATCTGACTGCGTTTCTAGTATGTACATGTATATTATGTATTTTAGATTGTAAGGGGGTAATTGTAAATTATTAATACTAATACATGTAGCATTTCTTCGGTAAACTAAACACTTATTCACTCTTATATCTGGTGTAAAAATTATATGTAAACTTTATTTTATGATATGCAAGATGCAATATGCATATACGTGCTGGTTAAACTCAGAGCGATATAAGAAGGTCTGGGTTAGGTCTGGGTTATCACGAACTGGTTATACCACTAATTGCAAGACACTCTTCGCGTATATTAAATTGAAATTTAGTTTTTTTTATACGCTAAGAAACCATTAAAAAATACAGCAACATTAAAATTTGGCTCTTACAGTCCCAGCTGAAACGAAGCATGCAACTCACGTGCTTATATTACACTTATGCAACGATTGCAGGAATAGAAAAGAAATGTTTACAATTGATATTTTTATCAAACATTTTTACAGAATCGTCAGTTAGAAACTTAGATCAGTTGGAAGTTAATAGAAACGAGATAGTCTTGAAATCTTATGTCACAGATTCCCAAGATATTAGAGTTCGGAATGTTCCAAAGCAAGCGCGTAAATTTGCCTTACAAACTGGATTGCGCGATTCAAACTTTTATTTATAAAAATGCGCGTACTCGATATTCGATTACCACGAAAGAGGAAATTACCTCGACTAACTGTCGTGCGATCGTCTAAAACGATCTTGCGGATACGTTCCGACACGGGCTCGAACTTTTCGCATAATTTCTAAAAAGCCACGGAGCAACAAACAAGTCCATAAAGAGCCCGCTTCCCCTTTCTTCTTCCTTTTCGCCGCTTCCCAAGCTTCTCCTTTCGGCCAGCCGTTTAGCGGAAGTTTTACATTTCATCGAGTCGCAATGCCTTCGAAATATGCGTGTCATGTGTACAACTCGGATCTACGCTCAATAGATATCGACTAGCTATTACTATCACGTATTTTGCAACAGATACTTGCAACTTTTCAATTCGCCGAATCCCTCTTCGATACGAACTTCAGCAGCTATTTTGAATCGAAAATAACTACAGCGTTGGCCACCAGTGCGTTATAGAACTTGTTTTGATGTGGTAGAATATTTTTTTTTTAATTAATCTAATATCATTGTAGATTATTTAAGTTCCTTCAGTCTGTATATCACGCTCGTTTTACTCAAGATATTAATTACCAATGAAACAATTAGAGGAAGTGGTTGAAATATGAGCTAGCACTTTTATTTCAGGATTTTTGCCACAACTGTTAAAGATTTTTTCGATGCCACCCTTGAATCTATATGTTAAACATGGTGAAACGCACACTATAAACTAATATTTTAACTAACACCCTAGCCTATATTTGCCCCACTTCCTCTACCAAAAAACCAAACACATAAGTCGCCAGAAAAAAACATGTTTACAGATGTTCGCCTGCGATGAAAATTAATTTGCAATATTTTAGCTGTTTTCGACTAGGCAGTCGAAAAATCCATTTTTTTTATTGCATCTTCCGAAAGTACTATCTTTTCTGAATAAAATGCCGCTTGGTTTACAGTAAAATTCGCTAAATTGTAGATTTGCCAGCTAAAAACGTGAAGCGGCAACCTATAGCGTCGCCTTTGCCCAGAAACTTTAAACGCGTTTTCCTCGAATATTTGTTACTCTTCATTTTTTTCCTAATTGCGAACGAATTGAGGTTCAGATCGACTTGGAAAAAAATTACGGGATGTGTAAAACGTGTGCCATTTCGGGGAAACCTCTTATAGGGTCCGTAAAAATTCGAGATTTTCATAAAAAATTAAGAAGTCACCGGATTTTTGTAGCGCACAAACAATGATGGTTTGGGTTAAAAAAAATCGGTGACTTCTTAATTTTTTATAAAAATCTCGAATTTTTACGGACCCTATAAGAGGTTTTCCCCGAAATGGCACATGTTTTACACATCCTGTAATTTTTTCCAAGTCGATCTGAACCTCAATTCGTTCGCAATTAGGAAAAAAATGAAGAGTAACAAATATTCGAGAAAAACGCGTTTAAACTTTCTGGGCAAAGGCGACGCTATAGGTTGCCGCTTCACGTTTTTAGCTGGCAAATCTACAATTTAGCGAATTTTACTATAAACCAAGCGGCATTTTATTCAGAAAAGATAGTACTTTCGAAAAATGCAATAAAAAATCAATTTTTCCACTGCCTAGTCCCCTTAACCCTTAACTGGTATCTTGGGGTCGCTCATGACCCCAGGCACGCGAAGTTCGCTGCAAAATTTTTGGTTGTCTAAGCTTGTAAACTGTTTTTCTAATTAATTTTACAATAATACTTTAACTTTCTAGGTTTCTATTATTTTACATATTACCTAAGAACAAAATATTCATAGAGGTTGCTCTAGTGTCGACTTTACAAATTTCTGTGTCCTTTTTTATTTGGGGTCTGCCACGACCCCAGTATACCAGCCACGTTTGCCAAAAACAGTATACCAGTTAAGGGTTAAGTACTACGATATTGGAAACTCTTCCCTACAGTGACATTTGCCACTATTTGTTCCGTTTGTCCTGGCTGTTCATCCTCGAATCACGCGGCACGTCGTCGCGAGCTGTCCGCTCAGTCTGCTCGCGGTCCATTTTAATAATTTCATCGACCGGAGTGTACTAAATCCGAAACAAGGCAAAGGCAGAGGGAAATGAAGGGAGCACGGCTACGCGAGGTGGCTGTCGTTGTACAAAAATAAATAAGGTCTCTCAGAAGACTGAGAAAATATGTCGATAAATCTAGTGGCTAGCTGAGGTAGGTGCTCAGCGACTGAATGCTGGAAAACAACTGCCTCCGGCGAGGGGGGGCGTGAAACGGGCCAACTGGATCCTTCCTCATGAACCTCGCCATCCAGGACGAGAAGTTGCTTTCGGATTGTCTCCGAGCATCGGGATCGCAGCGAGGAGAGCGAGGACCTTTCCACCGCGGGGAAAGTTTCCGAAATTCTTCGTATCGGCTGCGGCTAGCTTTTGCCGCCGCCTCCACCCCCGCGCTAACCCTCCCCTCGCCAACTTCACGCTTACGAACTATGATTGCCTCCAGGTCTGTGTACCCTTCCGAGTTTCTCTCCGCCGCTTGTGACAAATTATACGCCCCCCCATACGTGTGATCTACTTTCACAGTGACACACACCACCCTTCAATGATATTTACCGTCCTTCCGCGCGGGGAATCGAATCCGGCTTCAAAACTCTTTCGCGTCCCAATGACTCCCTAGCTCGCGCACTTCCCCGGAGAAGTTATTCATACAGATTGTCCTCGCAAAATCAACGGAAACTCTTTGGTCGATTGATCGCTTGCCGTTTCTCGCTGCGCGAACCAGCTCCTCCCGCTGTTTTGGTTCCTGTTATCGCTCGCGTTCGTCGTCACTGGTATTACTTCACGTTGCTAGATTACAAATTTTATAGGTCACCGGTGCCAAACGAAAAATGGCCCCACTCCGGTCTAATATCATTCTGATACTGTTGTTTCCCTATTCTGGGCACGAACGGCGCATTATTTTTATTGTGAGAGCACGTTCTCTGTGACCATTTGCTGTTAAGAGTTAAGGGGGTATTCTAGTCTAGACACTCGTTTTCGAAGGTGATATTTGGAAATTAATTCTGTAAAACCTATCGCACCTACAGGGCAGCGGTTTTGCACACATACTTAGTAGTGTTTGAACTATCGACACAATTTTTTGGAAGGCATTATATTGAAATTTGTACAAGTTACACGCCGAAGCGTAGGTCGTGTCATCAAAATACCGGCCCCATCGGGCGCACGAATTGCGGCCGTCCTAGTCATCTGAAACGAAAGTACCAAAGATTTTTCTAATCTATATGAGTGTAGTTATCGCCCGAATTAGATGTAACCAAGTCCGGACATTGTTACCGAAATCGCGGCTGTTTAAAAATTTATATTTGATTTTTTCGACTTTTCTTGAGCTAAAACAAGGTGTGGGGAGGTTGTATTAAAACTATTGATGTGATTCTAGTTCCAGCTATAGGTACAGATTCACTTTTGAATGTGTGTCAAATTTTAGCCCAATCGGTCCAGTATTTTTTGAGAAAAATGTGCGCCCGATTTAAAAAGAATTGTTTCGAGAAAAACGCGTTTAAAGTTTTTCATGCAGTACGACCTATACGACTGAAGTTGCGGTAGATAACAACTAATTTCTGTAACTTATCCCTAATCTGGTATACCAGAACCGTAGAGGAAACCTTCCTCAGCTTAAAAAAATTCACGTTGGGCAGCTCTCTTTTCTCTGCTGGCAGTCATAGCCTTTTTAGATACAAGAGTGGAGGGAACGATTACGTGCCACGCTGCGGCCTTAAGCCCCTATAGCTCTGGGAGTTTTTCGAATTTCACCTTAATATTTTAGAGACATTTTCGAAACCCTAAAATATTTGAAAATCAAACAAAAAGAAAAATAGAATTTTTTCTCGTCTAACAGCCCCAAAAGTAACTGATATTTACGATTTAAAAAAAAAACTGTTGGTCATATTGGATTAAATTCTCTTGGGATATAAGGAGGCATCTTTAAACTCGCAGAAAGTATTTTTTTCATGACGATACTTCTTATTATTTATTAATTATTGTGAAATCTTTTCCACCTCTTCGACGATGTAACTCCTGTCGGCGGGATGTGTAGCACCTATCACAGTCATCTGATTGCAAAATAAATCAAAGTTTCTTCAAGCTAGATAGTTTCCGCTGGTATTGGTCCACTTTAAAGGAAAAAAATGAAAAATTGAAAGAGTTATAGCGTTTGAAAGAAAGAGTAAGTTTTTTCCTTAGACAGATTTTTCATATTGTTCTTTATATCGACGAAAAAATATTATAAATAAATACTGAATTTAAAATTTTAGGTCCAGAACCAGCGTAAATTATTTAACTTTAAGAAAATTCTCTTCTTTTTGCAATCAGATAACTGTGACGGGTGCTACACATCCCGCCGACGGGAGTTACATCCTCGAAGAGGTGGAAAAGATTCCACAATAATTAATAAATAATAAGACGAATCTACATAAGAAAAATATTTTCTGCAAGTTTAAAGATGCCTCCTTATATCCCAATAAAGTTTAATGCAATATTAACAACAGTTTTTTAAAAAAAAAATGATAAATTTCGCGGCCTGTTACACGAGAATCCCCCCTTAAGGGGAGTCCTACTTTTTGGGCTAAAAGTATAGTAAAATTGGGGATTTTTTTTAATAAAGTAGCGATTCCATTCGTCTAAAATTTGGACCATGCGTTTATGCATCTCTGAAAAAATTGCAGGCTTTTTTCTTAATTTTTAATAATAAATACAGGAGCTTACAATATAAGGATACAAACATAAGCATGACGTGCCCTACCTTGCGCAAATGCCCAACGCTTCGTACCACTTTGCGCTCCACGCTTGCAACCGGTTAAGCACTAACAGCATTAATTCTTTTTATATTTCCAGAGCGAACAATCGACATTTATTTCTTAATATTCCATTATCTGCGACGCGTTCTAAGTATTGGCGACAAATCACAATTATTCAAAGAGACTTCCTTATTTTGACGTAAAGTAATTAATATCTGGCGTGCCTTAATGTTTGCAATTGAAGAGAGCGCGAAAGAATAATAAGATAAGGCTATTTACACGAATACAATGGTGTACCCTTTAATTGGGCCATCTCGTTTACTGCGCTTTTACCGAGAACCGTGCCATAAAACGATACAACTGAACGCGATCCACACTTATCCATTTAATATAAATACCAGCATAAATATAGACTTCGCTTTGATATCGCATCAAGGCACGTCGCGTTGTACCACTGCAGGTATAATATTTTCCTTACTTCAAGAGCTTAGGCTGAAAATGAGAAAGCACGGAATTCAGAAGAGGTAGTGCAGCGAAAACTCCACATGCTATTTCACCAGAAACCGAACCCCTAAAGAATTATCGTAGCTCTTAAGACGCGACAATAATTCTCAAAACATAATTCAAAGAGCCCCAAAGGAGTTCATCCCCCCGAAATCATTTCATCCAAATTACTGACCTCATTATTATTCCATTAAACGAAACCATTTAGTTCTGTCAAGTGCATATTACGGCTTAACGTCAGCACGAATCTATTCACATCTTACGAGACGACTTTGAATTAACCTCGGGCTGGAAAATTATACTTTTGGCCTGCGTGCACGAGGCAAGCTGCACTTTTGCAGATTTTTCATTACCTTGTGAAACACGCGGCTTTATTTGTATCTTATTATTCGATTAATAATTACGTTGCGGAATCGAATGCAAGGGAAATATAATTCATTGATCCTCTGCTTAACGTTTCACCCCGCAATGGTGCATTCCATACGCGGACGTAGTATACGTATATTTGATTTATATCCTTCCTTGTTTCAAGACGCGCATCGAGAGCCGCTAGCAAAGATCGCCGAGAGTCAGGGCGTTGCTCGCGTATGACGCGTGCAATTTCTCGTGGAATTATTCCACGCACGCCAACGGCAGTTCGTGATATATGGTCAGGCGCGCAAGAGACGTGTCCCTCCTACACGCGTGACCCATGGCCAGGGCCCGAATATTGAATCACTTTAATATCTCGGAACGAGACACGAGACGTACGACGAGTCACGGCCCGCGTCGACCATCTCCCCTGAGTAAGTTTAATTGCGTGTGCAGCACGAGCGATACCTGCCTACGTAACAAAGCCGACGTCAAACGTCCAACGCCTGCTGATGTATAGTTTGTGTAACATATACAGCGACGCACCAGGCTGAGTCGACGATTGCCCGGAATAAGACTCGAGAGAACACCGCGAGTCGTGCGTGCATCGATAGGTACCCCTCTCGCTCGCTTTGCTCTCCATTCCGCGTTTCAACTTAAGAACTCAACCACGAACTCCTTCCTCGTCATACTTTACCTAGTTGCAAGGGAAGATCCCCGACTCGTAAATTGGAAAAATTGTGAAATTTAGAATATGTGGATATATAAATAGGTATTACGCATTTTTCTTTTTTTTTTTGGCTGCGAAATTCACTGTAAGGGGGTGTAATTGACGCCTCGAGATCCGGTTACTTTCCGATTTTGTGTTGTAACAAGTATTTAAATTATTAAAATCAAATGATGAGCAGTGTCCACGGTGGCTTATTAATAGTAATGGTAAGGGGGAGAACTCTTTAAATATGATTTAAATGAGTTGAACGGTTCTTTCTCTTTAGAGTAGCACATTCTGCACATTTAACATTATATTCATACCTACCTTGTGACGGAATTGGTATAAATTAAAAGCCACTGCAGTGTAGGAAGAGTAATTTCTTCATTCAGTTATTATTGACACCTTTGGAAGAGAAATTTCATTTACGTTAAAAAGTTACGTTAAGGGGTTGTTCCGGTCTAGAGCCCATAAAAACAGTTGATCTTATGGAATTAATTAAAAGAAAACTACTTCGCATAATTTAATGGGACTTTTTGCATTGTATTACAGAGGTCTTAAACTATAGAAATATATTTTTTGTTTTATAATTAATCATTGCAGACGGCACTGGGAAATCGTTAAAGTCAAGGCACCAAAAAATTCATGCGAAATGGTCAAACCTGTAGCACCTAAACTACTGATCCGAAATAAAAAACAATGTCAGATTATTAAATGGCATGAACCTCGCTCGTGGTCTGAGCAGTAAAAGTGACAAAAAATTACATTTTTTGAGAAAATAACGACACTTGAAGTTTGAAATCACTTTTTCCCTATATTTTTCGTCCTTTCAAAGCCTTTAAAAATTACAATTTTTTATTATTTTTTAATCTTGCTGGTTTCTCCACGAGCCAGAAGTATATTCTTCAAAATAAAAAAAGTTTCAGCCGAATCGGATAATAACTTTTCGAGATATTGGTTCCACCGATTTAGAGGACACTGTTTCAAGAAAAACGCGTTTAAAGTTTTACGTGAGCACCGAGTGGCCGGGTGTTACCAGTTTGCCGCTACTAAAATGTCTGTAACTTAGGGAATTTCACGAATTTAAAAAAAAATCCTTTTACACGAATATTTTTAAAAGGTTGAACATTCGAAAAATAAAATAAAAAAAAATCGATTTTTAGACCGGAACGTCCCCTTAAGACAGGCGCTCTTTATATATTTTTATAACTACCAGAACATTGATTTGGAACGTATAAACATAGATGCGTTAAACATGTCTCTAAAGAATTTAGATCCGGACTTGATAATATCAAGTTGGCTTACACATGGGGCGCCAACTTCGCGTACACAAAATGGAATACTGCAGCTTAATATGCAATAGCCTTTTTACTGTGTATTCATTAGGTTTAAATAGGAACAGAAGAGAAAGCATATTAACGAACCACTATTTTGTCATTATATTTGTCATTTTAATCGTACACTTTGAATTTTATAAAAAAAAAGCGCGACTACCTTCACGTTTCATCTTGTCAAGTAGTCGGCGCTTAAATAGAATAAATTGTTTTTTATTCATAGCATTAATCATAGTATTCTTAATACAACATAAATTTTCAAATACACCAGTATCTTTCATTGTACTTTTAACCCACGAGCGACAACATCGACTGCACCGCATTTACGAAATATATATAAACGAAAAAAAGTGCCATTTTTTGGCACCTTTGCGGCATTATTCTGTTAATGCTACTAAATATGGTATAATGCTACCGAAAGCACGAAATCTAGCAACACGGAATGACTTGCACGGAGAAATCATAGCTATAAAGATTGCCAATTTCAATAAAGGCTTGCTAAATCTCGAGCAAAAATAAAACTGTACATATTCCACCCCAACACTTCGCCCTGAATTATGTGTACATACAAAGGCATTCAACGTTGGAAATCTTTCAATTAACAGACTCTAAGCATAGTTGAATTTCTTGCTGGCACATTAAATGTAATAGACGTTTCGCACCGAAGCCAATCAAATCCTGAAGAAACATCTGAGCACCTACATCTCTCAGTCATATTTCAAAAATATTCATTGCGTGTAAGTAGGAATTAATAAGCAGCTCGTCCCTTGACACTGCACTTGCGAGCTAGAGGAAAAGTGGTTGTGGAATTGAAAGATAGTACCAAAGATGGAAAACTGATGGAACCTGGTGGAAAGTGGTTTGGGTTAGGTCTTCAGCTTTCCACCTTCGGTGCTGTCTTTCAATTCCACAACCACTTTTTCTCTTGCTCGCAAATACAGTGTCAAAGTACAAGCTGCTTATTAACTCTTACTTACACGCAATGAATATTTTTGACGTAAGTTATGACCACAGGCTCATAGCAGGCGGCATCGAGCACAGGGAGATGTTGCGTTTATTTTATCCCGGGACATACGATGCAGTAATCCGAAATTGGACGATAAAAATAATCCTCCAGGTGGGTATTGGGAACCTCGCAAGGAAGATGACACTAGTTTGGCATTTCGCACTAGTAAGCAGGCTGTCTTGGCATCGGGTAGTACAGGCGGACTGATTAATGTCTCCGACCTGACCCAGCCGTCAGAAGATTCTGCGCTGACTTACTCCTTGAATACCGAGTCATCCCATAGATATGATAGGCCGGCTGAACGATGCGAACTTTGGGACTGTGACGGAGCAACTCCGTGCGCCCAGTTACGCCGAATCAAAAATAGTTACATTATCATTTAGCAGATCAGATCTCTCTTTATAATCAGAATGCCACTGAAATTTACTAGCACTTTCAGGATCGAGCAAATGCGATTATATTCCACTGTTTTATTCTCGATCCAAGGACAAGAAACTGAATCGGTATTGGTGCCTGAAGTTAAGGACCTCGCAGCTGCGCTCTCCATGCTTAGCCATCAGTGCAGAACTGTGATACGCGCGCATTAAACACTGATCTGCGATGAAAGTGGTAAATACCAGCTCTGTTTACGTTCGCCACTCACGAATGTAATTTTGAAAATAAAGTCGAAAAGCGGGGTACGTTGAGAGAAGTACGTAAAGTATTTCGCGGCATAAGCTTTCCTTTTCCAAGCTTCAAGTCTCACTTCATCCGTTCGATAAATCCTCGTTTGCCTTCTCCCCTCGCCCATGTCAGAAAAAAAGTTCAGTGTCGTCCTAGCCAGTAATCGTCACTGTCCATCTTGGCTTGTTGCTTTCCCTCCAGGGGTTGTGTTTCGGGTCGCGGAGAGGCTGCGAATCTCGGCGATGGCGAATTACACAGGATATTGTACGTTTAAGTAATATAATGCCTCCTAAATGGCACGTCGTCACTTGGCTTGGTTAAATCTTCCTTTCAATGGCCGCCTGTGCGGTTGGCTGGTGACTGTGAGTAAGTTCTCTTCGAAAGTGTCTACGGTGAAGTCCTGTTCCTTGTGCTGCTTCAGCGGTATCCTATTTGGCCGATTGTTCCGTCTGATTGCGTCGGAGTTCCTAATCGGCGCCACGATGACATTCCGTATGTGCTGTTTCCTCTTGTGCGACGCGAGTCGTTTAACGGACCGAGCTGGTGCGCGTGGTGGTGGAGGTGGCGGTGGCATTTTCGGTGGCGGCAACATAGGCGGTGGACCGGGTAACCGGGACCCGATTGGCGTTCGACTTGAGCTCAGTGGTGGCGGAAAACCTGGAATAAGGAATCCTGGCGGTCTAGGTGGCAGAGGAGGCATGGCTGGTCGCGGTGGTGGTCCGTATTTCAGGGGCCTTGGTCCGTACAGAGGTGGAGGGCCTGGCGGCGATGGAATCGGTGGCATACCAAGCGGAGGTGGCATTGGACGGAAACCTCGCGGGGGACCGCCGAAGCCGAAGTTTTGCGGCGAAAACGGACCATCTTTCGCGAAGCTGCGTCGCGCACGTGCGAAACCCGGCGGCCCCATTAAATATGGACCCATAGCCGCACGGTCCGCTGGATAGTTGAACGATAATCGTATTTTCCCTCTTTTCGTTATTTCGGGCCTCGATGCTAGCAGCGGGTTTGGAATCACTTTGTTTGTATCGATCTTCTCGTCAAGTGGCGTTTTCTTCAGCGCGTTTAGATATATCTCGCGCTCGATGGCGTAACCGCGAGCCTCTGAGAATGCTGAAACAGGGGCAGAAAGCACGCTCGGATAACAAGCACCCATTGCTGATGAAAGACATCTATCTTTACTTCGATCAAAGTAACCCTGATACAGGAAATACGTTCAGTTGATCTAACTTCGCCATTAATTTTCGGTGGAAGTAAATGTTATTGATTAATAGATGTGCGATTGGTAACAATGTAATTGCTATTTTTCATTGCAAGTTAAATTAGTGGTACGCTTCCGAGACTCTGAGTGTCTAGGTACTATTAACCCTTTGTTGACAGTCTGGGTGTGAGCCATCCATAAAGTGATTTTGACGCTCTGTACCTTCTATGTGCAAAATAAATACCTTTTTCCAAAGTCGACTTAGAAACTATTTTTTCTCTGAAAATAGTATATCTGAACAATAACTCTGTAGATTTTTAGCTTCTAATATTGAAATTTGTAGAAGTTACAATTTTTTAAAGATTTTACTCGTGTTTTCTCGACATATGGTAATCTAGATTTTTTTTTTTTTTGCAAAAACTGTGATAAAATGTCAATCAAAAACTATTGGAATACATTCTAGAGGCCTTGAAATTGACCCATGATTGCTTTCATAACGATTGGATTCTTCAGATGAGAATGGCAGACGTTCAAAAATTGTTCCGGGTGTGAGCCACCCAGGTATGTCAAAGTTGATCGAAAAAGGAGGTGTATCAACGAAGGGTTAAACAACCTTATTTTTTGCCTTGCGTAAAGTATACGTAGATCCGAGATACGCGTGATCTTGGCTTACAATGCCTCGAACTCGTGTCCTATCTCCTATCAGATTTTTATATGTTTCATGGTAAAACTGTGCGACATGAAGAAAATAACAGTAACAAAAATCAAAGAACTAATTCTTTTTGATACACCTATTCTTATTTATTTCAATTATTTTTTAATCTTTGCATTTTTCGGCCTATCGATACTTTTACCCGGTTGATTTAGTTTGAAACTCCGACCCAGTGCCAATTCTAGAATTACTTAATTTAATTTCATACTGCAATTATTGGTATTACTAAGTAATTCTGATTTGATCATAAACAAAGAAAGAGCACACGATACTTACAGGAGAACATCCCGCGAACAATTTCTTTTTCATTCGAGTCGACAATAATTTCAAGTCAATCTGTCCATTAGTTTCTGTCCGATCGTGTCAACCACTTTAGAAAACGTAGCTTTGAGATAAACGCATTAAAAGATTTCAGGGGTAATAACTGAAATTCCGCGAGCACTGCAATTCTGCAATTATTATTGCTCCACGATACCAGAGACAGAGAGTACACCTTCATCTTCCTTACAATTGTCACACTGTTGCATAATTTTAATTCTCCAAGCTGTTGAAGCCTCGTTTGTCGCGAATTTCAGTAATAACTTTTAGGCACGTGTTCTTAAGTCCCCAAACTGTGAGAAAATTGAAAAAAAAAGAAAAGAATACCGGGGATCCAGCAATTTTTCAAAGTGAAATTTTATTTTCCTGTTCCTATAAAATTTTGCTCTTGAAATTGAATAACTTTGGCAAAGGGTTGGGTACTAATTATAGAAAAACCACAGATTTGCCTTTCTGTATTTTGTTCAGCGAACTACGAAGCGTCGTCACCCCCTCCCCCCAAAAATTGTTTATTATAGATATTCTATAAAATTTATATTATATTTATAATAACGTAAAATATTTATAACGATTCTTAATGCTCTACAAATGTATTGTAGACCCTGAATAAAAAAAAGTGCACAGGAATATTCTCTTTGTAAGTGAAGATCAAAATAAACGATTTTCTAAATCACCTACCTTTTAAGGAGTCTTCAAGTTCCCAACCTAACTGTTGCACGAGATACCTGTAACGAGAGGAACAACATTTCAAATTTATTTGATGATTAATTTAATTCAATTAATTCAAATATAAATCACTAATTTACTATAACGTAAATAATAATAAATATTTTCGGCTTTCAATTCAGAATTAGTTCGTAACTTTCTCTTTCTAATCACATGATTCGTAATAACTTTCAATTAACCACTTCATTTGAATTCATATAAAGAAGTATACTAGCCTACAAATGAGGTACCCGGTGCGATTTATACCATGCGTGCAATGAACGCCCACAATGTCATCTGAAACAAAAAAAAAGGGACGTACAAAATACAAAAAATCCAGAATAATTAGTGAAATTATATTGCGAAGAATGTTTGGTAGGGAATGAGACGAAGAAAAAGTTTACTATTATTCAAAACGATATTTAAATTTAATATCATATTGAAAACAGTGTATTAATTAAAATGTATTCATTCTCAATTGTAAAATACTGTATTATCTAATGGGTATTGAGTAAAATTTTAAGAAATGCAGAAACAAATTTGATGATAAACTCATATTCCCATTTTGTATTATAACGCACAATAGATTAAACACCACGCACAAAAGTATAAATAAAAAACATAGATACATTACTAATGGCTACTTTAATATTTACCAACAATGTTAATCCCTTGTGTCAAACTTAGAATACCACAACTGAACCAATTGTAAACAAGCGAATTTGCTCTTCTGAGTATATCGTAGATCGATTTGGAACTAACCGCGTCGTTTTACAAAATAACGAAATGAACAATAAAAATTACGTATTCACCAAGATATAGTGCAAAGGACAAGGAAATAGCAGGTACGTTAGAGACATTTTTAAAAGTAAGTTAGAATAAGAAGACTGAAGTGTTAGATGTAACTTTAGCAGGTAAGGAACGGAATGATGTAAAGTAGGTTACCATTATTATTAAATTGTATATTAACCAGCAATAGCGTTCTATTCAATTGTAATTGCCCTAGTGTGCAATAACGATAAATCGAGGTCATCGGAATGGTAATCGCGTTATCGAAGATAAATGATACATTGTCAGGGCGAAATTCGTATGGGAGTATATTAGCATTTAAAGATATTTTGTAATATTCGGCGAGTGAGATGAGCTCAAAGGGAACCAAGCCCAAAACCTTGTAAGAGTAGCATAGGTAAGGCGAGAGGTACGATTCCACGGGTCATCAATTCAGCGCGGAGCGCAGGGTCGGCACCTCTCTTCGGGGCCCGAGCAAGGGTCTGATTATAATATTACCACAAATTACTGGCAAAAGCTGCGACGAATTCACGACGACTCGTGACTGGAGTCGAAGCCGGTCACGGCGGCACTTTCGTAAGGGCTAACCCTAATGAGAGTAGCCCGCGTAATAACGATCCCCGCGACCCTATCGCCTCTTTCCCCCGTCAATTTCTCTCTCCATATTTCCCTTTTCCGCGCGAACGCGAGATAAGTACCGAGTACTTTAGAGCCACTTCGTACCTCCTTACCTCGAGTTACACTGCGAATTAAGTGGCCATCGGAGGTCATGCGATATGCCGTTTGACCTTCGCGGGCCTCTTAAGAGGTTCGTTCGCAGAAACATGACGCCATTTATTGGCGGGAGCGGGGACTTAACGTTTCAGTCCTCCCATACAATAAGGCCGGTGTATTAATCAGCGAGTCGGGGAAAATTATGCCCGTGATGTCGTAAGAAAAAAGCATCGAGAAAACGATAATCGAAGAGAAACCTGTGAAGGTAGCTGCTTGATCGCTGCGAGTACTATAGATTTCATTATGAAATGGATACAGCTGTACTTAAAATTGAAGAGTAGTATAAGAAGTATACAAGTGAAGAGTAGTGAAGAATAATGAAGTTGGAATTTCGACCGTAAATTTTTTTTTTTCTAAATTTGAAACTTATGATTTCGGCGCTCATTGAGTACAGAGACCACATTGGAAACATTAATTTCGAATAATTTATATAAAATGCTTAAGGACGTACTCTTTATTTTGCATTGCAATGAACACAATGTGCAATTGAATATGCACAGGCTGATAAAGAATGGTAATCACGGGGAAATCAATATAATGTAGACTATTAAGGGGTTACGCCTCCTTGAAAGTTTAAAAAAAAACGAATATTTTTTCTTATTACCTGAAGTTTTAAGAATAATTTAAGTCATGGTAGACGCAAAAATTCCCCAAAATAGCCGAGTTATAGACTTTAAACGAGGCGCGGATGTCGATATTCCGCAGCAGGTAGCGACCATTCTACTTTTCTCCTTTTCGTTTTTTTTTTTCGAAACTACATTTTCAAAGGTGATATATCAAATATCTCAAAAACTATTCGTCCGATTGATTTCAAACTTGGTACGCATATTCTTAATGGTATTGTCTACAATGTAGCATATCATTTTTTTCGTGCGATAACCCATTCGTATATAATAAATGTTTTAAGTTCGTTTTGTCAGGTGAAAACGAATAATTTTCTTCTTCTTGCTCTCATTTGTGCAATATTTTTTTTGTTCTAGAATTCGTATGCTACATTGTAGGTATTTTATTAAGGAACACGAAAATCATCATGTTTTTCATTTCAGATGAGCCTGGGCGTTATAATTTGTTACATCAAATGGACAACAAATAACTCGGTCATTTTTTAATATTTTTGTACGGTATTTATACAATATATGCACTAACACATGTTCTACACATAAGAAGAAAAGAAATGATTTTCAACCTCATAGCATCAGTAAAAAAAAATCGTCTAGTTTAGTGCTGTTTCGAGCGCCTCAGGGTGGCGTAACCCCTTAAGCATCGGCATGCGTACAATGTTACTTTTATATAATTTACCACAATTAATAAACGATATTACTATGTATCACGGTCTGTAATCATTGGAGTACAAAAATGGCTATAACTCGAGAACATGCCCAAATAGGGTAGATGTTTATATGAATTTTTTTCATTGTTTGCAAATGCAGAATCAATTCGTGACGTGGTTCTCACATGTTACGGAACACCCTGCATATTACTTGTAACATTTTCTCTACGTTTCCCTATTAATACTCAATAAAAATACTGTTAATAATTAGAGTCTCCTTGTGTTTAAAGAAAACCAAAAAGAAATGCATATTTGTCACGAGTACAATTTTTAATTACTGAATGTATGTCTGCTGCATTTGCAAAATGATGCCTACAGTGTTTCGACCACCACTGTGTGCATTCGATTAGAAAGAACGCGGGCTATCCCTAAAAAACGCTAAAGCACTTGAAGGCTCCCCGTTTTGCACGTGTGGAACCAGCAAGGTAAGCTCATTCCACGTTCCTATCTATCACAGGGTCATCTCGCTTTTGCATACGAAGAAACATATATCTTGCAGAAGACAGGAATATTCTCGGAACACGTCGGCATCTAATGTGAATCTAGAGCGAGCACCCCCGCGGAGCACCGACATGCTAAGGCTAGCAAATAAGCCGATCCTCAGAAAGATTGCCGATGACCTAGGACCTTTCTGATGCTCTGTATCGACGTTCACAGGCGATTAAATATCGACCAATACATCTTTTCTTCTTTCACTACCAAACCACCAACGCGCGATTAATATCTTTTAAGTGCATGTCCGTAACATCGTTATTCAATCTGCTGTTGGACGAATACTGTGCTTCATATCTGACACTTCCCTCGACACAGTAGAGAGTTACCTCGATTGTCTGAACCAATTGGAAGCATGCTGCTCGGATAATTACCCTTTTTCATATTTCATTAACGGACGTAAATACATAACCAGTTTATGTTTAAAAAAAAAAACAATTTTCCTCTAAAATAAGATTATTGTCCCCGATTTTGTCTCCAATTCTGATTTTAAGGTAATCATTTGTCTCGATTTTCGGTAATAGTTCCTGATTCTGTGTTTCTTCTTTAAAATTACAGAATAAGCAATATGAAACCGAAGCTACGAGTTTGCTATTAAAATTCTACTAAGTTGGCAACTGTGTAACTGACAAGGGAACGTCCCGAATCCGAAAATTCGAAAAATTCTGAAACTTTGTGAATATCTAGTGGAATTCTTCCTGATTACAACGCAATTTTTCTTTGCTGCCCAAGTTCACTCGAAGGGGGTGAAATTAACCTCTAAAAATTCGGCTGTTTTCCGATTTTGAGTTTTAACTCGCGAACTGTAAAAGATAGAGAAAAAGTTTCAAGACAAAAGCTACTTCTTTTAATTAGAGTTATCATTTGGTAAAAAAAATTATTTTACAGTTCACGAGTTATAAGATAAAATCGGAAAATAACGGGATGTTTAGGGGTCAATTTCACCCCCTCCGAGTAAATTAACACCTTACCCTTCAACTGAGAACATTTTGAATTTCGATAGGCGAAATTAGGTGTGGTACCCTGTATAAAGCAGAATGCAAAGCTGAAATTCGTGTACAGTTGTACACTCCGCAAGAAGAATGTAAACACAGGTCCAATTTGCGGTAATAAGTAGACGGGAAGTGACTACAGAGAGAATCGCATTCTCCGACCCAATTCAGTTGACAAGCGTATTTGAAAAGGTAAATGCCGTTTGGCAAGCGGAGTTCGCGAGCGGAGGGCGCATGCAAATGCAGTTTCCGTCTGTACCCGGGGGATATGGTCGCGGGAAGAGAAAGAGGTGGACAGGCAGGTAGGTAGGTAGAAGGAAGCAGTCAGTATCGCATGCCACTCCCTGGTGAACGTTAAAGGTTGGTTTTCGGGCTACTAGAGTAGTCGCGAAGTACGACCCGAAGCGACGTGGTTAATGTGGCAATATGATATATAAGCGGGAGGTACGTCGGCTCAAATAGCCTCTGCTGGAGGGCTCTCCTTTCGTGTTCCTGCGACTTCTAGTAAGAGCGTAAACACCGCTGGAAATATATGTAAGAGCCGCTGAAACGGGCAACGACTTTAACGTCCAGTCGGGCGCGTACATAAACACGAAAATATCGCCTGCACATACGCGCGCGGCGCAAAGGCTTTTCGGCCGGCCGATTACTGCCGCCTTAAATCAATCGAACGATCGAAGTTCAAACGTGCATCGTATCGCTGGCTACGTGCAGCCGCTGCACGCATGAATGCGCATCAACCTGTGCACCCATATGCATATAGGTGGCTCGCGGAGAGTGCTACACGCCACGCGGGATGGACGCAGGACGATTAACAACATCTTACGTTCCGCGGCCGATAAATCACCGGCCACTGTAAATGGACCCGGCTGACTTATCTCTCACCTCGCGTACCTTCCAGAAGTGTCGCTGTCAGAGAAATTATAATAAGGGGATCTCGCGGCGCATCCGCTATCCGTACCTGTTAGGTATCACGGACGCTACCGTGCACACTACCGTCTCGTCAAGTGACCAGAAATCTTGGCGACACGACGAGCACAGGGTTAGCGATACCAACCGGCGCGGAAAATATAGAAACTCGGAAACACCCGCGCAAGAGTCACTAAAGCCGGGAATCCACCGTGAAGCTGAGATAAGCTATGTGAAGCTAAGCTGTACCAAGCTACGTTTTTAAAAAATTAGCTTCCATACATTCTTATGGGACCGTTTCCACCAGAAGCTACGTTAAAACATAGCATCGCATAGCTTAGCTTAGCTTAGCTTAGCTTCCCGATGGATTCCCGGCTTAAATCGTGGTACTTTACTTTCTAGGGCCGGTATTCATAGTCGCTACTTATTCTTAAGCAGATGCTTAAGCATTCGGCATCCTTCACTAGCTACTAGGTTGGTAGAGGAGGCCGCATGCTTAAGCATTTGCTTAAGAATAAGTAGCGACTATGAATACCGGCCTAGGTACCAAAACTGTCTTAATTTAGTAGAAATAAACGCCGATAGATGGTGCTGTTCGCGTGACAGTATGAGAAACATTGTTGCGAAAAATTACGATGCCCCTGCGCGACATCTAGAACTGTCATTCATGTACTTAGATCATAGGCTTATATGGACGGAGCAGAAGCTGGGACTATCGGCGAGGGGAACGGTAGGCTTGGAGGGGAAAAGGCAGAAGTCAGATACAGGCACGTCGGCCCGACGTCGGGTTAGCTTCGGAAGCATTCGGTATACATAACCACTGCGTTAACCGATTTGCCTGTATCGCTCCCCTTACCGCGAATCTTACACCCCCCTCAGCTTACGCTCTGTCTATATATGTCTATGACTTAGATGGCGTTTAGTGAGGGAAGAGTATACCGGGTGGCCTATAGCCTAAGTGTGCCACCTAAATTAATTGTAAACTCTATGTTATATGAAAAAATGGTTCAAACAAAAGTTGTATTGTACCAAAAAGGGCACGCAATGTAATAATTAGTTTTTTGCTATTTTGCTTTTCTTCGAGATATGAAGAATAATATATATACAGACATGTAAACGTAAATAGGGTTAAGGGGTCGTTCCTGTAATCACGTCGCAAATTCGGCAACATTCAGATTTTTTTCTCAGTGAATACAATGAATAACAATGTGAAACTTTTTTTTCATGTATTAAGCTACTTATAATGTATACGAAACCATTTTTTAAGTACACTTTTAATTGTGTTTTTTCATTGTTTTCTGGAGGTAAAGATCGTGCCTTTGAAAAGAAATACCTCCCTGGCGGGAGTGATTTCAGCTCACAGACTCATCTCAAACAAAACACCAAACTAATTCTTAATCATTATGAGTACCGCTATCGCAGGTGCCAGAATTAGCCACGTAAGTCAAAACTTAACAAAATTGCGCGCATTCAAATTGCAAGTAAAAATGGAAAATTTTGGGACTTGAATTTGTTTTTTTTGTTTCAGATGAGTCTGTGAGCTGAACTCACTCCCGCCGCGGAGGGATTTCTTTTCAAAGGCGCAATTTTTACCTCAAGATAACATTGAAAAAACACAATTAAAAGAGTACTTAAAAAATTGTTCCGCATACATTATAAGTAGCTTAATAAATGAAAAAAAGTTTGCCATTGTTATTCGTTGTATTCACTGAGAAAAAAAACCTGAATGTTGCCTAATTTTGCGGCATGATTACAGGAATGACCCCTCAAGCAGGTTAAGTATCCAATTTATAAAATTCACCTCGTGTCGCCGAAATATGATCGCTAATAACTTATGAAGTTGGTGCAACTTTAAACAAATAAATTATTGAAGGAAAACTGTTCTGTATGTATATCTTTTGATCTAGCCTCGTGTAGGTATCGGGCTGACAATGCGACCGACTGCAAGACAAGCTAAGCAAGGAACGAACGAGAAGAAAAAGTGTGGAGAAAGGGCTGATGAAGGGAAAGAAGCGAATGCGAGTATGGAGAAGGAGAAATGCTGAAGGAAAGTTTCTGCTCTACCGGTTGATAAACGGCGGCAGATAATTAACAACGCCTCGGTATACGCGGCTGTGCGTGGGCGATCCTTCGCTCCTCGAACTCTGCCCAGATTCGCTGGTTGATCACCGTCGTCATCCCTCGTTCCCCGTGCAAATCGTGCTTTTTTTCTGAACCGCGGAAGCCGAGCCGCATCTTACTGGTAAAATAACCAACGGCTATTCTGCGTTCGTTTTTATGGACTAACCTTCGCCAAAGTCGAGAAAATAACGGCAGCTATAGAGACCTTTATCCTCCCTTCAGAACTACCCCTCGAAATGGGCACTCTCATACAACACAGTACTTTGCTATTTGATACATATGACGTCACATACTCGGCGTCGTATAATTAATATTCTGCCCTCTTCAGTTAAAATGTCCTATCTAGCATTTTGAAACAACCGAGAAAACTTAAGTTTTATCATTTACTTTGTACCGCCCTTATTTTCCTTCATTCATTAAAACATGTTCTCATTATTTCGTAACAGCCTAATATAATTTTTTGTAATAGGTGTACCGCTAGGTAATATATTATTAACTTACCAATTAATTAATTGTTTCGGATAGGATGTTTTAACCATTTGGAAAGAAGTTAGGTTAAATACATTAGACTGTTTATAAATCTCTACGAAGCACGTAGAGTTTTATAACTTTACGTAAAAGGTACAAGACGTGTGGAAGTTCAAATATTTCAACATATCTTAAAAATTGAAAAAATGCTAGATAGGACAGTTTAACTAAGGGCAGTATTATAGAAAATAAACTTTGAAATGATGTAAATTTGTGAATGTTATTGGATTGGACTCGAACCAATACACGTGATAGGAAAATGTGATTTTCATCGGGCTCCTGAAGTTTCAAGTAAATACAATATGATTCACTTTGCAGTTTCTCTTTTAACAGATTAAGATTTGCGATAGAGGTATAGTTGCAAGGGTAAGTATACAGTGGCGGACGAAAAAAAAGTTTACAACATCTAAAATCGCATAACTTTTTTAGAATTGGTCCAAACAACATTAGTTCTTTTTTTTTAGAAGCTAGAAGGAAAATCGCAAAATTCATGAAATCAACGATTTTCGACCTTATTCTGCGATCTTTAAGCGTTTATAGCTTAGAGCAACGTTACCCGATTTGGATGAAATTTTAGGCATGTATCCAACTTACTTCAATTTACAAACGGTTTTTTTTTTTAAATTTCATTACAAGCTCACAAAACAAAGTTTAAAAAATGGCATTTACTTTTTTTTTTTTGCTATTCCGACTAATTGCATTTTTTCAAAGCAACGAATCAGGTCACTTAGCAAACTAATCCTTCTAGCTTCAAAAACAAACTGTTACAAATACGACATACAGTGTAGTATAACGCAAACTTACCTTCTCCACAAGCTGCCGTAAACTCCTCCATCGTTTTAAAGAATCTGAAAAAAGAGAAGAAATACGTGTACTTTCGAAAACTCAAAGAGATTTGTGGTGCGTATACGCAACATCGAGCAAAATTGAGTTTTATAAAAACTTTTCTAAATTCACATGAATCCTAGTTTTATAGGAATTTGGACTTTCCGAATTCAGCACCCAAAAATATATTAAACACGACTAAACTATCGAAAATAATGATATGTATTACCAGCACTACAACATGACCTATCAATTTTAGTTAAAAGGTAATTGTGAGTAAATTTCGAATAGTCAATTTTTACTTGAGTAATTAATATCTGCCTCCTTCTGTTAACATTTTTTCAATGGCTTTTCATTGAAATAGGTGTTTCTAGTTTTTGAAGTATTTATTGGAGCAGTATTTTTCCATTTATTCTTCCCGTTATATTTCTTCATATGTATTTGAAGAATGTTTAAGAATGTTTATTTAGTGGAAAATCTTTAGTGGATAGCTTCCTATTTCACAGCAATATTGCAAAACTTTTCTTGTTATTTTTCACAAAAATATAACGTCAACCAATGCCTTTTATTCTTAACAATGACGTTTTAATTAATACCCAAAGTGAATTAAGCACTATGTTTACAAGTCTATTCACGACAAGTATGATGCAACAATTTGTACAGCTAGTATGAATTAATATTACCGTAACGCGTAAGGGCTACATACCATCGTCCCCATAATTTTGACTGATTTCTTTACCGTAAATTGCAGTGTACCATGATAAGTAAAAATTTCGGGCCAGCCTATACGCGGTCATCCGTTAAAACTGCAACCTACGCGCGCGCGAACAGGTAAAATGGCAACAGCGCCTCAAACAGCTCTTTGCGACGTTGATTTGAAACAGACCATCCTAAAATTGTCGAAGCTCGCGCAGCACTACTGTCCAGCGGTCGCTGGCTACCCTCCGAACTCCGAGCGTGAATGGTTGTAGTGGAATGCGTGCGTGAGGCGGTGTTGCCATTTTCGTCTGTTCGCGCGCGCGTAGGTTGCAGTTTTAACGGATGACCCTGTATAATATGGCGGCGTCCTTCCCTGTACTTTCGCGTTGTTGATAATTTCGCAAAATAACTACAGATACCGATCGAATTTCCATTGAGCCGATAAAAAAACAAATAATCAGCTAAATAAATATTCAAATATGGTAACCAGGCGGGAGATGTGACAGTGTAATAACTGCGTAATAGGCATACGAGGACTCCGTAGGAAACGAAGGAATATGGTAATGAAGCTCAAGAACTTGAATACTGCGCACCCTGGGTTGCATCAAATATACCGAGAACGGGAATTCGCGTGTCAGGGAAAGCATTAAGAGGTGGAAAAATTGATCGTGGCTCGTGTCGTCAACATACGTCATACCAAGAATATTCTTCAGGCATACGGCAATATAATAAAATTTACAATTGAATTTATGACTGAGAAAACGAATTTTCAGATTCCAAATAATTCGAAAAGTACCACAATGATGCTCCTGCGATATCAACTTGGTAGACTCGCGAATGTAATTTAATATCGGTATGGTTGCGCTATCTGCAGCTCGCCATACACATTGTAAGTTTTAAGCTTGCGTCGAATGTATTCAGCCACGAACGCGACTCGATTCTAAAGAAAGCGGATTGAAGAAATATAACGTTGCAAATAAAATATCAATAATACTGCTTTGCGCGTGTTCCTTTTTGGATACGATACCCTACTCACACACTTTTACTACTACTACCAGAATCCTGTTCGACTATAGTAAAGAGTTAGTCTTATGCCAAATGCTTTCGTTTTCGTTGCACATAACTGCTTTTGAGTTGTGATTTGATTAGATTTTCTAGAAGTCCTTAAACATGCTTCTCATCGCAATAATTGTGCTAGCTACTGCTAAGGGTAACTTCAATGCTGGGCTGGGAAAAATTTGAAATAGTTTCAGACAAAATACTTGAAACAAATTTCGATTTTCTCGTGAAAATAGACTATCATGCGACAAGTTTGACGATGTATTTTCAAAAATCTCATCCCTTGCGTCTGTCTTCATTATTTACATTTAATTGTTGCTGGGAACTTTGTCTCGTGTAAAACCTCATCGTGGACTCGCACCTTTACAATTCTTTGAAGTAGGTACAGAATATTATTGGAGCGATGGAACAAAGTCACAAGCAGCAGAAATCAAAATGTATTATCGATTAAACACGATACGTGCAGAAAGCATATTCTTCTCCCTCGTTTATATTACAATTCCACGGAACAGTTTCTTTAGGAACAGAAACGTACAACACGCGAATCAGATGAGGAAGAAATTCCTAAAGCTTCGCAGATTCGCAGATAGGACAGCCCCTGCAATAATTCATTCGGCAGAATGGTGCATCGTCATCCCTGGTTCTCTCAATTGAAGGAAGACAGAGCGGGAAAATAGAGGACTTATTAACGGGCTAAGCTACCACTTTGACTGCTCGATAAATTATCGCCAAGTGTTCATTCTGCTTTCGCATTCCGTCAAGATTGCAGAAACATTTCAAGCGTGCCAAGCAAGGTGGAGGGTTGCCTTGCTTTCCTCCTGCCCGATCATGCCTGACGCTAGTATGACTGTGATTTCTCATTGTGCTCTTACATTTGCATTTCAGTTGCCGCGTAATATATAGAAATCTTGCTCCTTCAATTAACCGGTATCTTAAAGCCGCTTGCTCGTTCGAGTAATTAACAATATTGCTGCATAAATTGTACGGAACGATGTTAATGATTGAAATACTTCCGAATAAAATTACTTGTACCATTACGGGCCGATAATTGCCCGTTCAACGTTACGCAAATAGTCGTTTAATGCTACGTACTTATGCGATCATGTTGCTGGAGATGGTTCACGAATGTCTTTTGGTATAAACAGAAATCTATAGTTAGACGTAATATGTGCAGTTACTCGCAAAAGTATCCACTCGCTCGGAACTAGACGATTTTTTTTGCAGCTACTATGAGCTTGAAAATTATTTCTTTACTTTGTATGTGTAGAGCATGTATTAGTGCATATATTGTATAAATACTGTACAAAAATATTAAAAAATGGCCGAGTTATTTTTGCTATCCCGTGAAGCTCCTCCGCGTGAGCGGTGTACCAAATATCACCAAAATTATTAATCCGATTGATTTCAAACTTGGTACACATATTCTGAATTGTATTATCTACAATGTAGCATATCATTTTTTTGATGCGATAACCCATTCGTATGTAATAAATGTTTTAAGTTCGTTTTGTCAGGTGAAAAACGAATAATGTTCTTCACCTTGCTGTCATTTGTGCAATAAAGTTTTTTTTCTCAAATCCATATGCTATACTGTAGGTATTTTATTAAGGAACACTAAAATCATCATGTTTTTAATTTCAGATGAATCTGGGCGTTATAATTTGGTACATCACTCACGCGTGTAACGACGGAGGAGCTTCACCGGATAGCAAAAATAACTCGGCCATTTTTTAATATTTTTGTACAGTATTTATACAATGTATGCACTAATACATGCTCTACACATAAGAAGAAAAGAAATAATTTTCAACCTCATAGTATCCGTAAAAAAAATTGTCTAGTAGTAATGTATAAGATGCAGTGTTATATAGTATGTGTGTACGTAAAATTTGTAATTGCATATGTTATGTAATAGTAATATATGCCTTCTGTATATGTATGTCGCTAATAACCTGTAGCAGTTGATGCGACAATATCTAATAAGTAATAAAAAATAAAAACTCTAGTATTAAATTCAGAGTTACTATTATACTTTACATTGATGTAAACCTAGATTAATATATTTTTATTTAGTACAATCTACCAACGAAATGCCCAAAGAAATTTTGCTAGAAGAATGGAACAAGACAAGCCCGAATTTCGCAGAAAATTAGTTGAATCTATGAATAATAGATTAAAACTTGCAATGAAATATTAACTTATTTTAATAACGTTTGTATAAATTAAATATTGAATTTAGGCGAATATTTGTTGCACGATATTAGCTACTTCTACGGATAACAGTTTTTTAATTAAACTATGTAAAATTTTCCATTTGGATGCACCCAAAATAAAAGTATATTAATCAAGATTTATATTAATGTGAATTACAATTATTGAGAATTCTTAATATGTAAAATATGTTATTTATAGGGTGGGCGGATACTTTTGTGAGTAACTGTATGTACATGTATAAAGAAAACAGAATCTACTGAATTAACTGTTCCCTCATATAATTTCTCATTTCGTAACGTCTTCGTATAAAATTTTCGTATGAATTTTAATAGATTCGGTTGAAATGGGAACAAAAAATACCATGATAAGCGTGAAATCATTTCGATCTCTATCCCCAAATACACCTACGATCTACGATGGACTCGGTTCCACGAAACGTTGCCAGCTGTCATTGTGTGAGAATAGGGTAGCTCAATTGTGTTGCTTTAGAGGTTTAATAGGACCATTTTAGTGCCTCTGGTCCCTTTTACCTTCGGAACGGACTCCCTACAGCATCGATTAGTCTAACACGATTATAAGCACTAACTCACTCACCGACTTACCAACTGCTTTCTACCATTGTTCAATATCGATAGCTTATAAGAATAGGGATACCAATAACCTATTATAAGATCTGATATATAATGCCTATTAAAAACGAGATACTTTCCCCAATTGGTATTGGTACACTATCGTTCGTCAGATGATAAATTACCACGAGATACATCTCAGTTATTTTAAAACGCAACACATTTCCTTTTTCCTCGGGCGATACCTACTTGTAAATCGATGATCCCAATATAGAGGATCATTTCATTTCTAATTACAATTCAACTAACTTCATTAGCAATTTTGATTGTTCCAGTACCAATGATAAAAGGATGAATTTCAGTGACTATCTTAGCCAAAAGTGAACAATTTCCAAGATATTAATAAAGATTTCTCCTGTGACGAAAAGCAGCATCTACAGCTGATTGCGGTGTTGTCGCACTTTCATATTCACTCAGCTGACAATCGAGGAAAACCTAAGTTTTCGTGTCATTGGGCCTGGTGAATAGAAACTAAGCAATTCCTTATTAGCAAAATCAATTGCTTCAACAAAAAAGGAACTGCTTATTTTCATATGAATAAAAATCATAAGGACTTTGCTGGCTTTGCTAGACCGTACAAGTAAATGGTAGCTGCAGCACAAGTAAATACACGTTACTAAGCTGATGCGACATTAAATAAATAAAATAAAAATCGTGTTGATATAAGTTTATATTATCATGAAAAATATAAACGCACCGATCCTGTCATTATTAAAGTACACGATATTAAATGATTAGATAAAAGTGAGCATGGTCAAAAATGCAAATTATAATTCCCTTATCGGAGTATTACATTAGGATTAATTTACGAAATACGTCAGCACGTTGATGGAGGGCAATTTAAACGCGCAGAATACCCAGCTCACCGATGCAAATGGGTTAATTCAGTTTGTAATTTCAGTGCCTGAATTCCACGAGTTCTTGAACGCCCACGGTAGAATAGCCGAATGTGTTTCATGACTCTTTACACGCAAAAATGAGTAACGGACAGTAATATTTAACAGGTACTATAAAAGAAACTAATGCAGTATTAATACTCCTCTGTAAGATAATTGGGCTAAGTTATGCAGAAACCTACCAACCCTCGAAATAACCAAAAATGAGTTAAACGCAGTAATTTTATTATCTTTATTTTGTAAAAAAATAACCAACCCACAGAATAACTCTTACATTATACAATTATTAAAACTACTAAACCATGCTTAAAAAACAAAAACTACAGAAAATTTAAAATAATATTAATTACACTACTCACTATTGAATAAACCATTAAAGAACATTGCAAAATAGCAAGAAATAAAGTAGACTCAATGGAAATAAAGCTACTTTTCGTTAACAATTCAAATCTTCAAACTAAATTTACTCAATTTCAGATTATTGAGGGTTGGTAGCTTCTGCATTGCCTAATTATTATTCTTCCTTTAGATACAGTCCCCAATATTGTTTCCTCCAAAACCGAAGGAACAGCAACAGAAGATATTTTCGTAGTAAAATCGATATTTACTCGACGCTCGACTTTCCCTAATCGCAAATTGTTTCCCCGTTCAATAACATTCCCCGAAATAAAGCGCGATTGTGAGAAAAGAAATAATCTTTTTATTCACAGATCGTTCTATAATATTTCAAATATGCGCCGCGACGGGTCCTCCGTTACTGAAAGAAGTAGCGGTGGGATCAGGAGGAGACGTATCTGTCAGAGAAAAGAGATAGCCCCCAGCGAGAATGAAATATCGAAAAATGGCTGCCGGAGATCCGCGCGCACCGCGGCGCCAGCGGTACTTGAAAAATGACGAGCGTTAAATTAATTTGACTTCGAATTTGAATTACAGATTCGACGCGGATGTGGAGGTGTCCGTGGCGAAGGCGGATCGCGCCCGGGTCAATTGGAATTTCCCCATCGAAAGAACCAGCTATCGAGAACGAGCCTCATCAACGTCCTGGTTGTCGTCGTTATCGTCCTCCTCCTCGTCGTTTTCGTCTTCGACGAAACCCCGGGCTCAAAAGCTTCGCCATATCAAATGGACAGGCATAAATATTTATAACGCTGCTCATCTGTCAGTGCTATGGTTCTATAAACCAGTGTTACAGTAAAGAATCTGATTCTTTATCGACTTTCGTTCGAAATGTTTTCGGTCGCGCACGAAGCGTGGAAACTCAAAACTTGCATTGCCTCTTTCCTTCTCGCGCGCAAGTAATATCCCCTTAATTCTTAAGTGGCCATTTTTATACTTTTTAAATAAATTTCCTTTCGCGAGATACTTCTGCGGATGTTGAATTGTTTAAACATTTATTGGAATGGTTTATTTTGGTCGCAGTTCTTACATATCTTTCCTCGCATTTATTTCAGCGACTCCCAACCTGTGGGTCATGAGGTGTTTTCTGGAGGGTCGCCACGGTTATTTTTATTTCACGATTTTTAGCACTTATTTATTTTAATTTGGTACCATCATATTTAAACAGTACCTACCATTTTCAATGATGCCTCGAAGATATTTTACTTCAAAGGTAAAAAATTGTAGATCATTTTGACCCAGTGTGACAAACGAGAGTTAAAAAGAAGAAATGGCCCTATTACTATATCTGCTCACGCAGACCAATCGTTTTGTTCAAACATACTAAATAAATGGTAAGGTGAATGTCCCAATTTCTGCACATGTCCCCATTTTTGATCGTTTCGTATTTTTCTTATTATTATATGCGTTACGTTTGTACTATAATTACAACCAAATAATTCAAAATTATTTAAACATTTACGCAAGGGTTGCACGAGCTTGGGGCAATAATATTTAATTGCAAATTACTAATAGTTAAACATCTTGAAATATCTTTCTTAAATAGTTTTTGAATTGGTTGATTTATTATTAAAGAATTAATCAATAACTCTGCAAATTTTGATCACAAACAAATTTTCCACACCTTCTTTACGACGAGTAACCTCTTAAATGAGCAGAAATTGCACTTTTCTTTTAAATGGATTTACATTCTTTTCCTCTCAAAACGATGTTTGACATTATTCTGTACACAAAAGTGTTAAAATAAAATGTGAAAAATGAATCCTTTGCAGTGTCTACCTACTGTTACATATATTTAAAACTGTTACGTATATTCTTTACGAAAGGTATCCGATGATATTTGTAATTTCTGCTTTTCTTGGCTGCATAAAGAAAACTTTCCACAACAGGGATAAACACGAACACCAAATAAGTCAAAGGAGAGCTTCGAGCCAGCGAGGCGCAATGTTCGGCCTGTATAAATTCCGAAAGGCTTTAGAGGTGTTGCACGTCACGGAGTTCAATCAAAATAAAGAGATGCTCGTGAAACCGCGAAGAGACATTTATGGCAGCACGATAGTCCAGCAAAAGCGGAGTTCATTTGAATACAGCACGCTGTGTGGTCTCGTGCAGGCGTTCATGGTACAAACGATTACGTGCGTATCTACGTGTAATGAAAGTATCTCTAATAGCAAATCTAAGATCACGTTCAAGCGATGCCTATGACTTGAGGAGCGCATACTCGATTGTGCAACAATGTCCTATCCAAGACTTTCACCATAGAGGTGGATTAATGGAAACACTCGAACTTGATGAAGCTCAAGTTTCAGATAGTATCAGGTCTGTGAAAAATAAGACGCTATCATTTTGATTCATGCTTTAAATACACGTAAGTATGTGTAGGCGAGACAAGCTATACGCTAAACATGGTGTATGTATATTTGCATACAGAACAAGCATTCTTGAAATATCCAAATTACCATTAAGGGGGGATTGCGCCTTGTTGAGCCGAAAGGTAGGTAATTCTTTGTGAATTTTTGGTACAAAAACGGTTCGACGAATTAATTTGAGGTTTGGTAGGCTGTTTTATTGTATCCTGAACTATTGTTCTGAATTTTTGTGCCACAGTGAAAAAAAAACATGGCAGATACAGAGAGAGTGACGAAAAGTACTGCAAGGGTTATGGGTGGTAGTAGATGCATTAAGAAAAATTAAGAAATGTTAACAGGGCAGCCTTTTGAAGAAGATGAAGCGCCCTGATTTGAGTTTGAGAAGGGTTTTGCATCAAAATCGGAAAAAATTCTTTAAATAAAAAAGGAACGCTAACAGATACAGCAATAAATCTTCTACTACCACCCATAGCCACATTCGTATAGTTTAAGAATCTCTTTTTCGTTTTTTGTGTTTCGGATAACCCTTACAGTACTTTTCGTCAAAGCCAGGGCTCTTTGTATTTGCCATGTTTTTTTTTCCACTGTCACACAAAAATTCAGAACAATAGTTCAAGATACAATAAAACAGCCTGCCAAATCTCAAATTAATTGGTTTCGTTTTTGTACAAAAAATTTATAACGAATACCTATTTTTCTTCCGAACAAGGCGCAATCCTCCCTTAATCATTACATAGACGAATGTCACAGCCTATGAATTACAATAAAATGATGGATAATACGGTTTTAATATATTTGTTTCACTTAAATCTGAAATGAATTCATAAAAATGAATTTAAACGAACAACTTAAATGTTCATTAAAATTCATTGTTGTATAAGAATGTGTAATTTCCTCAATATTTGTAACAAGTGTTTAATTAAAATAAACTGAAAAACACACTTCACCCATATAGCCAAGTAAAACTGTAGTAAATTCTCTTCCCAAAGTAAACTTTTGCAAAATTAATTAGTAAATCATATACATATATTTAATTAAAACAAAGTGATTAATAGGAACGTAAGTATAAGAATATTGTACAAACGTATCGTAGCCGAATTTTTAGACTCAATACGTTATACTTTTAATAATTTCTGCTTTACAATACTAACATATGTATAGTAATATATTAAAACACATACATACATACTCTAGAGTAATATGCATGTTATAACACATTTAAATTCGAAACAAGCGGAGGAACAAGGTGGCCGGTAAAAAGTATAATAGCTGAAGGTGGGATTGTACTTGTCAGAATGTGAAGCATCAATTTATCTGACGTGAAATAATTGTCTTTGGCGATAGATTCAAAATTAAGAGTGTTAGATTTAGAATTTATCACAGGCGTGCAATAGGCAATGTGTACGTGTAATAATGAAGAGGAATATAGCGAGGAATATCTCACTGCACAGTCAGAATTTGACCCGTATGTAACCTAAATTCAATTAAACATCCCCTAAGTACAATTTCAATTGTATATAATTAGCATGCAATTTGCATTTCATTTAAATGAAACAGATCAGATTACAGTTCTTCCAAAAGTTCTTCTATCCAAGTGTAAACGTATACAAATGTTACAGTATACCTAAGTTAATAATTTTCGACTAAAAGTGGATGCTCTACACACATATATTAAATTAGCAATCAAAATCAATTTGTATAAATATACGTAATTTCGAATATGATTCTCGAAGATCCTACAGATCAGTTTCGGAAGGCACCTCGTGGCGAACACCTGTAGACCCTGGCGAACAAGATACTTGTTCGCCTGACTGCTTTACAACGTCGACCCCAAAAATTCAGCGGGACTATCTACTGCAACAAGCACAACTCCCGCCACTTAGAAGTATTGCGGCACGACCGGATTTAGCTGCGGGAGTAGCTGTAGCGCACCGCCTCTTCGATGGTACGTTAAGTTTCTGAACTTTCGTGAAAGTAACTACACTCGCCCCTCGATTTACGCGGAGTATCCGTTCCACGTGGTTTTGTTTAGGCGGTTGAGAATCGCGTAAATGGTGTCCGCCAGTGCAAACAAAAATACGTAAGATTTCTCTAGCCCGTGAATGTTGTAAAAATATTTATTTCACATATTTGCACAAAAGCAATAATAATGAAATTTAAGAAAAACAAATTTAATTGTCTTCGTTGCCGCTGTCAGAACTGTGCTCCAAAGCAGTCAACCATTTCATTTTAATTGATTCGCAGTCACTGTCCTCGCCACTAAAAGTATTTGGCACTTCAGCTTCATGTAACAAAGTCATATTTTCTGACCGCGAGAAATGAGATCGCGTGAATCGAGGTATGAGTGTGTATTGTAAAACAATACCTCTTTAAAGAATATATTAAAAATATTTTTATCACATACATATGTGCGAATGATAATTTTTTATATGTAGTGGGCTCTCTACGTACAAAATGTATTACTCTGCTATAACTGAAACTTTTAAGGTATTGGTAAAGATTAAATATAAGAGGTACGTTACCTAACAAATTTTAGTAAAAAAAAAGTTTGCAATTCCCTACATCACAGTAATTGGTAATGGAGATTGCATTTATGCAATAGCATATATTCTCCCTGTCATTTAAGAAGGAACCTGACGACTGACGAGTTTAGAGCAGTTCTGCGCAGGTTGACGCTTATTGGTGCCGGGAGAAGCCACTATTGGCTGTACCCCCACCAACGCCTCTTCGGAGCCAATAAGCTCATTCTACATGCGCGAAACGGGTTCCTTCTTAAATGACAGGGAGAATAGAGGGTCAGATTAAGTTTATATTGCATGTGTGTACTTCTCTCCATCCCCTTGAGAAATATGAAGCTATTCTAAGGCCGCTAAATTGTATATTCTCTTACGATAATACGTAGAAGTTTTACAATTCAGTTACCTTATTCCTTTATACAAGCACATTCTTGCATAAATTCAGTTGTTCGTCGGAAATTTGAAATAAGGCACCAGTTAAAACTAAATAAAGCGCTTGTTAGTTTTAACCTTGAAGATGTATCGAAACGAAATGAGAATTTTTCTTCAAATAATATCTACACATATATCAGGTTGACGATGCTTGATTATTATTCATTCTTTGTAGCGTACGACACTATATCAGATCTCGACGACACGGATACGATGGATGATACAGATATCTCTATCTTGCCTGTCGGTAAGTTCACCGACGTTTTACACAATCCCGATAACAGCGAAATTATTTTAATTAATACACGCGTGTAGATGAGTCTAGGATAAGAAGAGCAATACAACACCGACGCCCCCCTATGACCCTACCGGCTTCGTCTACCATGCGTACTTCTAGACTTTGTCATCCGTCAGTACATAACCGAACTTACGAAATTAGGCGCGCAGGACTGCAACGCCCGCCACCGGCACCCAGACATTTACCACCCCGAATGACTCGAATGACAGCTTGTGGAAAATGCTTAAGAGTAACTATTTTAATTCAGATTGATACTAGTTTACAGTGTAAGATGATTGCCTCTGTCATTTTCACCACAAATTTTTTAACAGATGTGACGGTAATAATGAAGGAAATTTCAAGTAACTACTTCAACAACTGGGAATTTACGTTTCCATTCTACGTACAAAGAATAATTAGCTGCAGTAACCGTAGAGCATTCTCGTTACAAATTATATATTCGGGAAGGTACGTATTATAAATTGCGATCGAACTGCCCGTTTTTCAATGCTATGTTCGGGAATTTATTTAACAAAAACTATAAGTTTATACTATCTGGCGTTTAGCCTGCGTATTAAGGTAGGTTTAAAGTAATACTCAGATTTTTTTTATCTAGTTCATTGCACATATACATAGATATAGTCGGTGACTAAAACTTCTTAAATAAAAATTCTTCTCCGACGGGCGATGGTGTGGGGACTGTTCTAGTCCTCTTAAATGGGAAAATTAAGATATATTTTCTGTATTATGTTTGTCGCTATGGTTGGAACCGCGGACGAGTCTCTGTATTGTATAAATTTAATTCTACAGGACGAAAACAGCTAAATTTATCAGCAAGAATCGAACATTTTTTTCAAACTGCTGTCATTCCGCAAATTTTTATTGTTAGGGGTCCTTTATGGTTCCGACCATAGCGACAAACATAACAAAGAAAATGAACCTTAGTTTTTCCATTTCGGATGACTAGAACAGTTCCCACCCCAACGCCCGTCGGAAAAGAATTTTTTTCAAGAACCCACTATATCTATGTATATGTTGCGACAAAAAGATAAAAAAAAATCTGAGTATTACTTCAAACATACCTTAATATGCAAGCAAAACGCCAGATAGTATAGCCTTATAGATTTTAATAAATAAATTCCCAAAGATGGCGTTGCAAAACGGAAAGTACCCCCTACACAAGAATACCCCCTTAAAGTTGTAAAGTGGTTTTAACACATAAAAGTTATAATTATAAAAATCTTTAAGCTTTCTTATCATCGCCAGATGCACGTCTTCAAACCATACAAGCTCCCCTTAGTAATTATTTCTTACTTTCAACTACTTCAATAATTGACATGTTCATTATAAGTGGGGCACCCTGTGCAGAACGTGAAACTAATTGTAAGATCTCGTCTCTTGAACAGCGTGCCGGGCATAGAGAAACACGTGGACGAAGCGAAGACGGATACGTGGTGGCGAATTTACGTAATGAAGCGATCTTCCGGGTGGTCCGAAAGCGTGAGACGCGCGCCTCGTCATCTTGGCAATGCTCCCAAGGTGGAGAAAACAAAGAGAGGCAAAGGGGATTTTGAACGCGACTCGTAGGAACGTCAGTGGGGTTCATGGGCCGAATTAACGGCGCCGGAAGTATGAAGTAACGTGCACGCGTCCTCAAATTATGCATACGAGGGAATGTAAAGCATCTTTTACCACCCACAACCGCTTCCCAAACGTTTCTCTTTCGTCTTCGTGCCAGCACTGTCCCAGTGCTTCGACTCTCATACCGCGAACATGACGTACGTCAAAATATTCCAGACGGATTTACCCTGACCATGAATTTTTTCGAAACAGCCTCGTTTTGAAGATTCCGTCAATGTTTCGGAAATCAATAAGCTACCGCACACTCGACATGAACCGTCTTAACAATAAAGATGCTCTTGTAAACATTCTCTTCGTGTATAATAAGAAAACAATAATACACGCTTCATTTTCAAGTGCCTCATAAAAATGTATGACAATACGTACATGCACTTTCTCCCGTTGCGAACAGTGCTGACACTACGCATGAAAATACTGAAGGTGTTCAATGGAAAAGATTGTAAAACAAGTGTAATTATCGGTTGTCAGGCTTGAGTGTAAGTAATTACTAAGAAATACCAAATTTGTATAGTGGAAGAAGAAGTCTGGGTTAGGTCTTGTAAGATCTAACAAGTTTTAGAAGAAACAAAGATACACTTATAGAGTTATACCAATTGTACACTTATACAATTTGGCATTAACGAAAATAACAATAGAAATTGCAAAGTAACTTCACTTAATTATTCGCAGAATTACCAATTTGTAATCAGGTTGAAGATTTATATGAATGCAAAGAGATCGGAATAATATCTGTCCCTGATAAAGGCAGGAATAAAAAACTTATCTTCTTGTGGATCATTTTTTCATCAAAATTTATTATTCAATCGAAATAGTTTTGTATGACGAAACGGTGCACCGAGAAATTCTTATGGTATGTTTCTTCGCATACTTGCCACATATCTGCAGAGTATTTCACTGTATTTGTGGAATATATGAGCATTGTCTCGCAATACACGACAGAGAACACGTGGAAACCTATGTTCGATGTCTCGGCGAATAAAGACGTCGCTGCTGAAGCGTCAACACCCACGTCCCTTGTCGCGCGACACGTACATTGTACTGGACTTGCCAGGAATCCTCAAGGAACACGATTCGAACGCATTTAGGGAACCTGAGTCCGCGCGTATTGTCAACATGGTAGTGGATATCGTGCAACTTGATCTCCGTTAGGTATATCCTGTTACACTGACTTGTAAAGCGTTAAATCAAGTTCGATCACGTTCTCCAACTAACTATAATTAATTGAAAGTGTAACAACTAATAAGAGCTATATTTACTTTACATTAGCCTGAATTACTGAATAGACTTTATTCAACAAAATAAATTGGTAAAGTAGGAATGGGCATTCATTGGAACCATAATTTTGGTAGGCATTCGTTCCACACACTAATGATTACTATTTGTGTATAAACTATTGATGTATCTTCAAAACTCTTCTTTATGACCTTCAGAACTTTAGGCAATTTTAATTAAATTTCTCCAATATCCATACATTCATTTATTTTTTGCTAATTCAATTGAATTTCAGGAAGATAGACAGTTCTGTGTCTATCAAGTCTATGTCTACGTTTACTCAAAAATGTTCAACAAAGGGATTGAACAATATTTGGTTTAGTGACTTAGTTCGAATTTTGGATACAGTTATTTAGTACATAACACTTATAATTATATATTAAACGCATAGGGTGCACTAATCATATGAATAGTTAAAAATCAGTAAAAATCTGTACGTGTGCCTGAGAAATAAGGGAGAAAATCGAAAACCATGGGTATCTTACCTTAAGAAATTTCTGGAGAATACCGTCAAGGACTCAGCTCCCGATCACTTAAGAGTAACTACCTAAGAGTAACTACCGCGGGTTTTTAAACGTGTAAAGGGAAAACTTAATCCAATTTAAAAGCTTTTTGTTATTTCAGTAAATCTATGTTTTATCTTTAATTTGGTATTTAAAAAAGTGCACACATAATAATAATTATTTTATAATTTAACTTTGAAAGTGATAAACGCAAAGGGAGCAGTTTCTGATCACCTTCGCACGTTTCACTATGAGCTATCAAATTTTGCGTATAAATTTCAAAATACTTCATAATTATTTAGTAATTTGTTAGAATAAATTTGTATCATAATAAGCTTATTATTTGGTTTATTTTCCTAAACTGATCAGGAACTGGGTCCTTGACGGTAAATTACTGGGTGGATGGCTGTCAAAAGTTACATACATATTCATTGGCTTTCGGGAAACACTGTAGTAGTGCACGTTATGCACTAATTGTCTACAAAAAATTAAGCAAATTGATGAGCTGAACCTCGTGCACTCCCCTTGTAAGATATTAAGTGGCGCCTAGTTTTCGCTCTCCTCCGTTCCCTCTTCCTTATTTTAACCGTGATAGAGTAAATACCCAAGCTGCACCTATCAAGGATGCAGCTAATTATACGTCGCGCAATAACCAAGATACAAAACCGCCAGATCTCGATCAAAGAGATTAAACAAAAGAATACGCTTGTCCAGGAGGCGGTTGCGATGAGGGTCGCCAGCTATTCGCATTCCTGATGGCTATTAATGGACGACGTGAATCATTTTATCCTCGAATTATGAAAAACGAGCCAGCCCTTTCGCACAGTCGATCGATGAGAGGAACAAGCCAAAGGACGCGGTTTCAAATACCGTGCTTTGACCTGCTGGAAGGATAATTGATGATAAAAAACAATCGGCATCATGTACTGACATTGAGGATGGAATACTTTTCTTAGCAACCTTTCCATGCAACCCCATTTCACTGTTTAAACTCATTTCTTTTTCAAGAAAATTCTACGGTATCGTATTCCTTACTTTCATGGCGATTCTATTATTAAAGTCAGTATGTTCTTTTTACTTCATTCGTAGTTGAAATACAGTAATGGTATCATCAAATATGCAATCGTTATAGCCACACAGAGGCCTTGGGCGAAGGGGTTGCTATCGCATCATTTACACGACGACACTTTTGTGTCTAGATCAAGTATCCTTTGTGTCTAGCTAGAGCTAGTTGCAGTGTCTTCAGTCTAGCTCTAGCTGCGACTCCCGATAGGTCGAATTTAGTGTCGCGGGCTGCTCTAGGCAGTTTCCAACCCTCCGGAAATATTTTTGAGTGCCGTATACACTTGATCTAGACACAAACACGTACCTTTAATATATCAAATTTATTTCTAGACACAATACACGATAAATTTATACACACAAAGGTGTACGTCTTGATTTTTAAATATAACATTTTTTATATGAAAAAAATAACCCTAATCTCCAGCCTGTCAAAGGTATGTAACTCCTTAAAGAGTTGTGAATATGAATCGCTTAGAGTATCGGTTGACAGATATACCAAGTGAGACTCGCTAATAATGTGGATTCCGCAAGCTGCTATAACCTCGGCTGGATTCGTTAATTCAAGCGCGACGTGCGAGGTTTTCTGGGCAGCGTAATATGATTCGTCATATAGCATGCTTTTTACGACTCAAATTAGTGGGCCAAAAATATGGGCGATTAATTTCCAATGTTTCCTTTTTTCTCGTAACCTTAACAGAAGCGTATGCAAAATACAGGTGGCGAGCTGTACCTCCTGATCAAGATGTAGTATGGCAGGCAAGGGAACGATTAGTTCGACATATCGCCCTGTGCGATGCGAATCAACTGCTGATCGATCGATGACTTCCTTAACCCTCTAGTGCATACGCCTGCCTTAAGGCGGGCACATATTTAATTCAGGAGTTGGGCCTCTTTCTTTCTAATTCTCTATTATATCATAAATTTATATTTTTTTTAAACATTTTCCATAGTTTTTTATTAAAAATGAAGTATTTATTTTATATAAAAAAATACTACATTTTTTGTACCTGCTACATGATCCCGCCTTAAGGCGGTGACCCAGACGACTGCCCTGGGGAGCCCAGACGTCCTCTAAATTGAAAACAGACATCGGTTTTGGTTTTTTCATGCCCAAATTAGACTAGTCTAATTTTTTCCAATTGAGTTAAAAAATCTATGCACTAGAGGGTTAAGATCGGAATAGAGGGGCGACAAATGTGAAATACGATGCTCGTTAAGTTAGATGGGTGATTAACATGACCAGTACACGAGGTTCGCGTTGTGATCTGCACGTGCATATGCCAGCGGTTTGAAACGCCAAGACGCCCACGCCAGATAAGTAACTGAACGATCTTTTTAATACGTGTCATGATATCCAAGCGCCATGGCGCTACCTGTTACTTCCCTGACACGTCTACGACTACAGAAACGTGCCACTATTAAGTTTACTGATTTATTCGCTTTGATAAATCTGCGGAAATTATTTTTATCCCGCATGCAATTCACTAATATTTCTTTCAATTAACGTACACGGTTTATTTTACAATTAATACCCTCATTGCCTTTAAAGGTGCAGAGAATGTGTAAGAAAGAACATATTTGCTTCAAAAGAAGAAATATGGTGATTAAAATATCTAATTACCGAAACATATTTTGTTTTTGTAACAGAACTTAATTTTTTCGTCTCTTCTACTAACTCTAATGGCATGCGTAATTGTACAAACGAAAAACATGTTTCTCATTTTTTTAAATTTTAAAATACAGTAGCATAACTACTTTATACAACTTTATTTTATTTTCTAAGCGATCGTAGTTATATTTCAATATTGTATGAACCTGAATGGCTTTTTATCATACATAAAAAGCAAGCTCTTATACAGTTTATGCAAAACTCGCTTAATTAATTCGATAAAAGGTGTAAAGTACATAGACCTATGTTTATCTTTTAAATGAAATGACCCCATTTCACCTTACCGTTAATTATTGCACAAAATAGAAATGTAAGGAATAAAAAAAATTATTTATGTGTACTTACATCTGCACCACATCCATGGGGGGAACTTGCCGTCCACGCACCACTATTTTTTTATATTTGACGCCAGACTTTGTAAATTCCTGCAACAAAATGGAAATAAATATAAATAAATGAACATTTATAATTTCATAATGAACACGATATACATTTCTATATTTAATTTAATAAAGATTTTTTATATTTGTATATATTAATCAGAGTTGGCCGTTGAGTGAATTGTTTCGAATAAATATTTAAAATAATTATCCCAAGTAGATCTATAGAAACTTAATGCAGAAGACATCAGCGTATTAAAATGTAAATATAACGAAGTCAATTAGCAAATTGCAGTGTTGCCAGAGATGCTGAGGAAAAGTGATAAAATCTTTACGGACAATTATGCACGGCCCTTTATTTCAGGCGACAGGCCCGCAGGCCCAAAATTTCAGCTTTCCACCGAGAATGCCATTATGTACCTATAATGCGCTCTAATTAGACGTGGGCGACACCACAAGATCCCTCTGTTAATTATCAATGCTAAGCGGCACCATTGATGCTCAAAGGCGTTCGAATGCTTTTAAAATATTTCCCCTCGTGGATCCGAGTTTCTTCTCGCGTGGCAAATGACCGTGCGTGGAGGGGAAAAAAGGACACGGAACGACCCCGGTACAATCTCGACTCTGGGGCCTTTTATAATTGATCGGTCTTAGGTTGTGACAGGTCTGATCCAGAGAATAGGCACGCTCTCGCTAGACACTGAAATTCAGCGATCGAATCGTCGGCAGTCCGCTATTCCAGAAATCTAATAGTATGCTCATTAGCCCTCACGGGCCCTTTACCCGCGCTACGAATTAGTCGGGCTTGTTCGACCGTTTCAAAATACTAAACAAAGTCGGAACTGGCCCAGACGTGATATTAGGCTTTCGAGGGAGGAACAGCGAGTAAATTGAAAAGAATGAAAAGGGAGGAAAAGGCAGGAGTGAGAAGGAGAGGAGGCGAGAAGGAGTGGACGCAGATACATGGACCGAGCAAAGGGGCCTTAGACAGATATGCTCTTGGATATCTGCCCGATCAAGGAATGAAGCTACACTAAAATGACAGCTCGCGAAGGGGTAACAAAGAAACGATGTAGCTTGTTTTCAATTACCAAGAGGTACGGAAATATCTACATGCCAACATATTAATTGTACATCGAAGAAGTTGCAGGAAATATCGCAAGGCAATATATTACTTTCATTTGGGATTAAGAGTTGCGCCAACCAAGCACTCAAAATTTATCGGTGATGAACTGAATTAGTACTTAAATATATGTAGGAAGACATAATCAAAAAACATTTATATAGCCAGAAATAATAAAAATACATGTGAAAATAACTTTCAAAACTCATAGATACATGATTAAGCAACATTTCTAGAGTAGGCGATATTAAGTATGTACACTTTTTTTGGAAGCCCATTTTTGCAGGTGTTATGTTTTTTAAGTCCAAATTAAAATTTTGCAGGTTTCAACGATTCTAATTTATGTTATATGAAACATGAATAATTTCTCTTTACTTTGAAACGAATTAGGTACATACAAAAATAACAGCAATAATAATAATAAAAAGGTAATTAGCAATAATTAATATTATTGTTTTGTACAACAATTTCACTTTTGCTAGACGATATTAGGCGATCACTCTACTCATTACCGAATTTCTTATTCGTTACCTACTCGTATTTTACCAAAACGTTCTTTCTGATTAATACTTATCCTTCATACACACCGTTTTTAAGCACGAAATTATAAAATAGTACGACATAACACCCGTGTGTCACGCCGCCTAATTCAGACGATTTCAGCAACTGTGCCGAAAAGAACTAAATTACTTTTGCTGATTTTTTATTTATATTTTTGAAACTATGTTGAATTTTTACAATTGTTAATTTTTTACTTAACTCAAATATAATTCTACATACGTATGATATAAACACTTCTGCAAAAACAATATATCACACTTTCTTTTAAAAGTATAAAATCACAGAATATCCTTCCCAAAATTGCGCCGGTTGTATTTGCTTACCGAGTTAAATCGAAGATCTAATAAAACATTTTCTAATTTCGGATAATAAATATAATTGTCTGTAAAGAACGTACGTATCATTCGAAAAGTATAACTTTCTCCACGAGTAAATGTTCTCCAGAAAGTACAAGACCATTTGTAATTAACGTACATTCGATAAGGATGTGAATTTCATTTTGTCCTTACCTTTTCGTCATAGTAGCGGCACGTGTTTGTCAGGTCGACGATATACTTGAGACGCGGAAACTCTTGCAGCAACGCGGACGGTGTAAATCTGTAACAAGGCACGTGGGGAAATTATAGAGTGCCCATTCAACGTTGAATTTCGATGCTTCAACCATCAACTACTAATTACGAACGCCGTCGGTGAACGGTGCCCTATTCGCGTCACAGAATGCGAGCGTGACATCTTCCTTCGGCAGTTGGGCGAGCAGAGAAATATCTCCCAACTGTCGGGGGCCATATGTACGAGATGTTTCTTGGGACCGCGATCTTGACGTCCCGGTGATATATTAGGGGAGTAAGAAGTCCGAGGTCCCAAGCGAAGGGCCAGAATTAGGCGGGGGTGTCGGCCCAAATAGTTTCACCATCCCTTTCGATATATCAAATTCTCCGAAGAGCTGTACGCGATGCTCCTCTGAGGAGATAGCGCGGGGCCGTTTCGTCTCAAGCAAGTGTTTCTCATAAATAAACAACCCTAATCGTTCGTGCCGCGAAGTTATCAAGCAAAAAGGAAGGAGAAAGAAGGAAGAAGGAAACCGAAATTTATTGGAAGACTAATCGATTTAAAAACCACTAACGAACACCTAAACGTGCCACGGAGGATTTATTCTGCGATACGACGAAGAATAGGCACCTACCACCACAGGTTTCCCTTCCACCGTGTAACTTTTATTAAAAATATTTTCTCCAAGTCGTATTTTCGGAGATATTTAGGCGATACTAGCTACTGAATCACTTCATACAGCGTGCAAATGAAATGATAGAAATTTTAGGAATTCATGGAACTCGATGAAGGAAACAAAAGAGTCTCAGTAGTTTCTTAAAATGTCAAAGTCATGCCTGATTATTTGAATACAGAATTCTACGAATATTCACAATGCTATGCAATCCTACTTTCTCACCCTACGAAAAGTATGTTCAATACTTTAAATATAGTTGATTCAAATTATTGATAGAACCGCTATATGAATGCAATTTGTATTAAATTCAAACTGCTGTGCTGTTTAAATTTAAATTTAAATAATCCAAGACAAGATATATCCAATTCAAAGCTATCTATTAGTTGTTGACATGCAAAAAAAACTACTGAGCTACAAATTAAAATACTGAACATCTTTGAACCACATATTCATTTCCAAAAGTATAATATATTTATTAAAAATATTTTTGCTTCTTTTAATGACTCTATCGACCTCCACAATTTTATTTGTCCCTATGATTTATTTGCATCCTGTTATATTCATTACATGGCAACCGTACATGGTTTCCGAAATTGTTTTGCAATCAGAAAGAAAGTGATTCTTCGTGCAAAAGTAAGTTGAAAATATAGAATGAAACCTTTTGATGCGGGGCTTTGTTTCGAGAAAATTGATTTTGAAAACTCGTCCGATACGCGCGTGCCTATCTAAAAATCAGCAGAATTGATCACTAGATACGCAGCGACTATAAATGAAATGACTCCTCGTCCAAAAATAGTTCGAAATAATGAAATACCTTTTTTCATGGGGACTTTGCTTTTAAAAAAAAATCGATACTAAAATATCGCATCTAAACGACGACAGTTAATTGAATAAAGAACCAGATTGATCTACTCACCGATTTTCTGGCTCCAAATTGTTGCAGACAGCCTGAAACAATAAAACAGACAGGTTCGTTATCTAGTGAGATGGCAGAGTAACTAAAAACGGTTAATAATTTCTGTTTATGCCACAAGCATTGCTTCGTACGTATAGGATACTTTAAAAGAGACGTTAAGAAGCTTGTTTGGCCAGCTTAATCATTCATGGAACTTCGCGCCGAATTGTTGACCCTTATCCATGACTGGATAGGATAAGATGCGACTCATCACCCACCTCCTAGTAATTAATAACGTCAGCACAAGCGAGCCAAATAAGAGGATCTCGTACGGCGTTCACGAATCGCATTTAAGTTTCGAGTGATTGATTAGCTAAAATCACATGTCGGACAGCGATACGCGAAGACAGCGATAATTACAAAAGAAACCAACACACCTCCTGCACGATGACTCTGCGATATTTTCCGGCATTGCATTGTCCAGTGGCGGATTTAAGAAAAAAAGGCCCAGGTGGCAAACGTGGAGGGGCCCATTTTTTCGGGAAAATGAAGAGGTAGTTTACTAAAAGGGGGTAAATGTACAGAAAAGTATAGAAAAAAAGTGCTTGGATAAAATCAGAATTTATTTTTGAAGACGGGGCCCTATGGGGGGCCTTCTGAGCAGGGGCCCATTTTTCGGAAAACTACAGTGGTAGTTTACTGAAAGCGAGCTCAGTGTAATAATACAGAAAAGAATATAGTTTAGATAAAATCATATTTTTTTTTAAGGATGGGGCCTTGGTGGGGCCTTTCGAGCAGGGGCCCAGGTGGCAACTGCTCATAGGCCGCCCTGTTAAATCCGCCACTGGCATTGTCCCATCATTACTGTTCTACCTTCTTGTCTGTGAGAGTGTAAATAATTGATCGTGTATTAATTGTTTATTTTTAAGGTATGCAGTTCAGTTTGTAATTACATACGAAGGAACACATACGAAAACCACATTACACTCTTGTAAGTTAGATGATTTAACCTTTAATCGGCGGAGAGCTTGATCGCACGTCGGATAAAGGGCCCATTTTTAATTTTTTATCCATAACTTCATTCATACACATTTCAGAATGCACATCAGATATTAATCTTCTTTATCTTCTTCAAGAAGTAATACGTCACATTTCACAAGAAACATTGTTCTGATTCGATTGAAAATATTAGGTGGATGCAAAAGTTCTTTCAGTTTAGTGAACCAAATTGCCTTATCATAAATAAAACTACATTACCTACTTGTTTTTTTTTAGTCAATGTATTTTCCTTCTGCCACTATTCTGGTAAAAATACAGATAGCTGTAGTAAATAGTAAAAAATACATTTCCGCACACGTAACATCACCTAACAATGAGCAAACGAACTTTTGCAACGACCTAATATAATATAGCAATATATAACAGAAAACAAATAACCACCAACCAAAATATAACCTAACGCGTCGCTCTGCTTTTCGTTAGTATTTGTAAAATTACCATAAGCGCAAGTAGACAACCTCAGCGTACTGAATACACGCCCAAAACCGTGGAAAATAAAGTAAAAGGCACTAAGAAAACGTCACTACGAAGAAACGTGAAGAAGTAAATTGAACATCGGCATTTCTTTCACATAGTTTGGATAGCACAGACTTAAGAGCGCGTAAATTGAAACTTTCGTTCGTCCGCTTGTAGGATCGCACTCGCTATGGGTGGGCTAATGGTAATTACGGGTTTAGACTCTGCGATCCGATTGACTGGGCGGAGAGATCGTATCTACGGATGAGTGCGGAATGAGTATCGGTCGCATTAATAACGGGCTCGTGTTATAGCTTTCGTATCCAAGCATAATAATTCGACGTTGACTAGGCGTGGAACCCTTTCCTATCTTAATGGTAGCACTTTCGTTGTTGCTCCACGTCTACCTTATGAACATGTAATCCCACCAAAATGATTGACAAGCGCGGCTATGTGCTACTCGTCAAGTTCAACGTATCTGACATTACGTTGCAATAATAAACAGGTAGGTACTCAAAGGTCCAAGCAATTCCGATATTTTTGAAACTTAGCAAATTTGTAAGGAACCTCAACAGAAATATCAGACAATTTTTTGGTTGGTACTTTATAGTTCTACAGGGTGAAAACACCCCTTACAGGTTAATGTGTATTTTCCTATTTTCCTGCATATCTTAACAACTATATAATAGTACCTAGATAGGTAGATATAAAAAAGGGTACAATACAAATTTAATAATTTAATAATTTAATTATAAAACTATGCAATTGAAAGGTGTAAAATTTAACCTACGAATTTTGAGGAATTTCCTGCTAAAAAAGTCGTTAGAGCCACACAACTCTTAATAAACATATTTAATTAAAAACTTGTTATCTTATTTCCATGGTTCCGGAGATATTCAAGATGCTAATTCTTATTGGCCTGGAGAAGTACTCTGTGTACGTGTACAACATTAACTTTACCAAAAATGGTCCACACACTCGGTCGTTATTATTTTGTAACAGACAGAAACAATCAAGCTGGTCTGAAGGAAACGTTTTACATAGTCGCGAGTCAAGGATGCAAGGAAATTAAGAGGAAATGGAGACAGAAGGGAAAGGAAGACAGAAAGATTCGAGGAAGAAGCGGAGGCTGCCCACCTGCGAAATTTACTAACCCCGCCCGCGACAGGGGCAGTTTATTTTTCGCACGGTATAGTCCACCTTCCTTCGGATGAAAGCAGGATCGGTCTCTCTGCTGATTCCACCATTCAATTTCACGATCCTTAGTCTAATATACGACCGCGTCTAAATCAGGATTATCGACCGACGAGCTATACCCCCCTCCATTGTGTGCCTTCATGGCGGTCCACGCGAGCTCACGCAGTTGCAGTCTTTTCGTCAGTATGCCACCCCCAACCCATTGCATTTTTTCTATTCACCTCGCCAACTTCCTTAAGCAAAATATCGTGGACGTATCGGTGCATCTCCTGCTCTACCACAATAATTGAAACTAAGTAACTGTGCTGGATATTCTTTACGAGTGAATTCATTTTTTAATTCCTTCTTAAACCCATACGGGCCTCTGAAGGTAGGTTTTCTTATACGCGACTGGGCGCAAGGTCAAGGAGTTCAAAGTCGATTTTCTCAAAAATGAAGCGCAATATCGAAAAATTTTATTCCTTTTCCTCGACTTATTTCATTGTTATAAGTCGAAAAGGAAGAGTAACTTTTTTTGATATCGTGCTTCATTTTCGGGAAAATCGACTTTGAATTTCTTGACGCTGCGTTCAGACGGGTATAGGGAAATGTGCCTTAAGTTCTAAGATCTTAACCGACTCCACGCAATGCTGATTGTGCCAGTATGTACACTGTTATGTTGCGTTGTAAAGTGAAAAGAAGAAATATGGATATTATTATGTGTTACCTCACAAATTAGTACTGAAATGTAATAATTCATCATAATAAACGCAGTACTTAAACGCAGGGCTTGAAAACTGTTGCAATATCGATTTCGGTTCTTTCAAGTGATTCTTTTGTAAGTCCCCTGTTTTTAGCCATGTGCATAATTATCTCATTTTTAAACTGCTTGCAGATAATTATTATGTGGAGAATTTCACATCATAAGGTTATATTTATTGTTTACACGAAACAATTTTATATTTTTTAAGAAGTATCCGAAACTGGTACAATACCTTAAAGTAGCCACAAATGGTGCATCTACCCTACGCGACAGAAGTCATCTTAGGAATTAACCTGTTACCCGGCAAAGCCGAGTTAACTTATCATCAGAAAATTTCTTCGCATTCTTCTGCGATAATTACAAAATGTCACTCAGACAAAATAAAAAAAAATATTATTATTATTATTGTATTGCTTTAAACCAGATGTGGCTTATACAGCAAATACAATATAGATACGTGTAGTTTATAAAGCATAAAATTTCCAAATAACCAGCTACCACATTACATAATAACATTTACACTATTTAGTATTTAATATCTGCCTTACTTGTCAGTAATTAAATTCTTACATTGCATTTCTTAAGAAAATTCAAGATAAGTTTAGGACAGCAATAAATAATGTGTTAGATAATTACAAAATAAGATAAGTTGCTTTGTGACCATTTTTAAACGTGGACTCTCAAATACACTGGCCACGTTCTTGGTAAAAAAAAACGACCCACTTTTAACAGCTTTAACACTGAATTACGATTAAATGCGAGAACAGTGATAGCATTACTTTCAAACGGAGGGTGGTAGCGAAGAAATAATTTTGATCGGGCGCGAGCGCAGCGAAGACCCGTTGGAGAAGAGCGATACTGGCGCGCGACGTAGGCGTCAACCAACGGTAGGTATCGGCGGTATTTATTGGGAATATTTATGAGGGGTGCGCTTTCATGCTTTCGCGGCGAGTGGGCCGTAATACTTGGAAGGTCCTCGCCCCGTCATCCGAAGCCGACGGCGCAATTTCGGCGGAACTGCCGTGAGAAATTTCACGGGGAGAATCGCGAGAGGCGTCTACGGATTTAACCATGAAGATATCGACGTCACAGCGCCTTATTCCTTCATGAAGCAATATATTCACGCATACAGGCGCGGATAATGCATAATTAGAATTATCGGCGTACAGAATACACCCAAGAGTTTCGCAGAGAAAGTAACGGCTGTATTTATGTACACGTACACGTACGTGCTTCAGAAAGACAAAAAGATAAAAAGGATATTCATCAGATATGTATAATCAGATGTGCAATGAGTGAAAATGAATCTCGGACAGGCCCGCGCTCGCACAGTGGAGGAGCTACGAAAAGCAGCATTCCCATCTATGACACGAGGTTCCGTGGCGTCGACCACAGCGCCACGCGGCCGTTTTGTGAGTTATCGACGCCTTCGAATTTCTGACCTCTGTTGCAACAAAATTTCTTCGACTTTTTACCCTGATAATAGTGTCAATGCGAACACGATATCAATGGGAATATAATATCATTTTATGTTTTATAATATTACCCTCGGTACATCATTTCTCGGTAGACGCGAGTAAAAGGTCACATTTACGATCCAGATTCCACAAATGTGCATGCTCGTCGATTAAACTTCATAATGCGGGGTGCTGAATGCATCTGCAGTAATAACTTTAATGGATCATGTACTGGAGAAGATAAAGCATTTACATGAATTCTGTAAATGTAAGGACGAGGTCTCTAACCTGTATATGAAACGTTTTCGGCCAAATACGAACACCGTCAAAACCTAGATATGAAACATAAACTCTAAAACAAATATCATCGACCTCATACAGAGAAATAGCGTTATGTTCTACATTTCGCTACGTTACCATATCTTCCCCGAGTCGTAAAGTTTCCCCACAGCCACCCAGCGTGGATAACGACTGGCACAGCAAGTAGATTTATACTCGCCCAAAAAACTTTGTATTCCAACAAGTACAGCATTTCAAATAAATGCTATCATTTAATTGTCAGCATTTTGCAGCAGATATTACTACACTTATCCGCGGTGTGATTATACATGTTACCCTATGGATGATAAACTATTTAACAATAAGTGAATCAAAGATAAGTGAGGTGTATCGAAAAGTTTTTGATTGAAAATCAGATGCTCGTACTATAAAATTTGGAAAAATAGTTATCCATTGAAAATTGATTTTTATAAATAATTTTAAATGATATTTTATGCCCCTAAATATTTTACGAAAGTTTCCACTAGTTTTACGAATCTTAAATACTCGAAGTGTATACTTTATTTTTATATGTGTTATAAATATATAAAACTCTGAGCCAAAGTTATTGTGTAAAATACTAGGAAAAGGAGACTAATTATATTGTTATTTTGCATAATCTTTTATGCAGCGTGAATTATTCAGAAACATAAAAAATGAGACAGCAGAAGGTGAATCGTTATTAATTGTAAGTTTAATTCGTATCAAAGATTCTGAGCAAGATTCTACAGCACGACAATACTTTTCTTACTTTCATGTAAATAGTAAAAGCACTGACACCAAACTCTTGAACATATAAAACGAAGCATTAAATTCCATGGCAGCAATAGCAAAAAAGACACCGTCAAAATTCTACTTTGTGATTGTCTACCAAATAAAAATGAAAGTTTTCTAAAGTAACACTCGAAGCTAAACAACTTCTATCTTCTTATATTAACAATATTTGTTGAAGAGTAACAAAATAACGGCGGTTTGAAAAAAGATTTGACAAAACACTCAAAAGGATGTTTTCTCGAGTGTTTCCCGAGAAAAATTATTTTTGTGGAATATCTCGAGAACTATTAGAGATAGGGAAATAGTGTCAATGGACGAATTTTGTGTCTTTGCATGCGAAATATGACTGACTCGCCAGATTTTCAAAAATCCATAAAAATGATTTTTCAACCCTAACTTTGAACGCAGTTTTCACCCCCCAAATATGAAAACTGGGAAAAATAAAAAAACACGTATTTCTTATTTCTCGGTCCTCTATAACATATCCAAGAATCAAAATGATCCGAGGCGGACACCTAAAATACTCTCCATGTTAGATGATTGTAAAAGTGGTGTATCGCTGATTCGCACTCGCTGGAAATATTAAAAGCATCTGTTCGGAGGAAAGGAATGAGTGAACGCGATACTAATAGGTAATACGACATCACATATGTGCATGTTCCACGAGACATCATTCGCGAGTAAGTGCATCGATAACCATTGTCTGACTGTTACAAGCAAGAGCATTCTGATCGGGGAACATTGCTCCGCAACGGCTAAACGACCCACGGTGCACAAAGCGGCTGAGACGATTTCTGTTAAATCTCCTTATGGACGAGAAGCAAGCCGGAGCGGGAGGGAAGCTTGGAAAGAGAACGGGGAGGGACAATTCGCGAGAAGAACATTTTGTTGTATGAGCACGACCAACGGTTATACGTACTCATATAGAATCGCAGAGGGACGCCATATAGACTGCTATATGGCTGCCGCCAGCTGATATATGCGCGACGTTATCTGTATCCACTTACTTCCACGTTTGGCAGAAGACTTGAAGCGATTTAAAATGGGTCACCTTAGCTAGAGAGACGTATACAACAAAGGAACGTGTCGGAAGTAGCACTCACTATAAAATCCTTCTACCATTTCCACCGATTACGTCGATTTCGATATCAACTGTTCGGAACGCGCGACAATCGAAGGTGGTCTATGCACCGACTTCGCCGCTCGCAATGTAGGTAAGATGGTAATAGACAATTTGACGAAAAAATAATAATTATTCGAAGAATAGTATCTCTATCGAAAGACTGTTTTCTTAATCCTCAGTTGTCGCACCTACTTTTTCGAACGTCGTTGTCACACTCAATTTGACCCTGCCAATATTCAATCAGTTGTTATTTAAAAACTATTTGTTCAATTCAGTCTAAAAAATTCTGAGATAAAGTTTGAACATTGTAGAATGTATGCCCATCGTTGAAAGTTGACATTTAAAGTGTCATCATGATTAAAAAAAAATTGAATCAATAAGAGTTCGGACAAAAAGTTTTTTGCTTAAAAAATTGCAGGGTTAATTTGATCCAGTGTGACAACCGAAGGTTAACAGTGGCAATTTTGTTTACTGGCGATTTTCACGCTTTTTAGATTTTTTACTATAATTTCAAAACATTTGCAGTTTTTCTTGAGATTTAGATTGCTTAGTATTACTTCTGACGTTTGTATTCGCGCATCTTGCATTCGCAATAAATTTTAGTAATGTTTACTCTATCAAATATAAATGTCTACTTTATTATATTTCCTAGAGGAGTAATTGGATTGAATCTGGTTTCCCTGAAGGTAAGTAGCGTGCAAAAGTATTCGGCCACCCTTTAAAATCGCATAACTTTTTTTAAATTAAACCAAACGGCTTGAGTTTTTTTGAGAAGCTAGAAGGATTAGTATGCTAAGTGCGTGATTTGTCGTTTTGAAAAAAATGCAGGTGGTCAGAATAGCAAAAAAAAAATAGAAAAGGTCGTTTTTTAAACTTTGTTTTAAGAACCTGTAACGAAAATTAAAAAAAAACGTTTGTAGATTTAAGTAAGTTATATACGTGCCTAAAATTTCATCAAAATCGATTAACGTTGCTCCGAGCTATAAATGCTTAAATATCGCAGAATAAGGTTGAAAATCGTTAATAAAAAAAATCATTTAAAAAACGACCTTTTCTATTTTTTTGCTATTCCGACCAAGTGCATTTTTTTCAAAACGACGAATCACGTCACTTAGCAAACTACTCCTTCTAGCTTCTAAAAAAAAAATTCAAGACGTTTGGATTAATTTTAAAAAAGTTATGCGATTTTAATGGGTGGCCGAATACTTTTGCACGTCACTGTAAATCCCAACAGTTTTTTGTATTTGACTATATAAATATGACGATGCATTTAGTTTCTTAGTCCCCTCATGCAAGTTTTATTTAAAAAAAAAAATCCCCTACTTTTGGCAAACTTTTGAAATCAGGTCAATATATATGCATGTATATATAATATGTTTATGTACATCTGTATATGTGGGGATACCTGATGGACCCAAGTCCCGTACGAGAAACCAGAAGCATGCAGCACTCGTCATTCGGTGAGCGCGACCCAGTAAACCCCTTTGTTACATCTCAAGCAGTATGAAGTGTGAAACCCCTTGTTTCGGCCACTGAACCTAACAGCCGGTGCCAGATAACAGAAACAAATATGCATAGAAGAAGGCTAGCTCTTCTTTTCATTCCATTCGACGTGCCCTTACGTTGAGCACGAATTCTCTTTTCTGGACCAGTAGCGTTGGGCCTCAGCTTGCCTCATTTGCATTCGTGCTCACGTCTGTACGCGCCCTTACAGTTCGCATACCTACAGTATTTCCGATTTGAATTGTGTACGCGCTAGTATTCGTTATGAAAAAGTTTAAAATAAAATTTAAAAATACTTCCATCCACTATTCGTGCAACCCGATAATTCCGACCAAAGAAAACCGCTCGAAATATCGTGACGATTCAACGATATCGCATGACCTACGGGAGGCTCGAAGACCTGCACCCTCCCTGTGTGGAAAATGATTCTCTGTCGGCGACGTAGAAGAAATGAGAAAATCCATGATTCTTCCAAGTTCTATCAGCGTGTCGGTAGCAACGATCGATTACCCGAGCAATAATGGCACCGGTAGCTGTGGGGGACCTTTTAAAGGGCTCTGTGTTGTTCTCCGCCCTTTTCTCTGTTCCTTTCAACAGATCCCGCGCGGCTGATAAGTGGACAATTAAAATGCACTAGTCTTTCGGGGAAAATCGTTAAGTATGAAAACAGCCGGCCCAGTGGAGTTCCCAAAGAATTCTCCCGGCACGGAACGACCTCCCTCAGTTTACCTAAAGCACGGTGTACCGCGGTCGTGCTGCGTCACGCAGCTTTTATTGGCTTTCCTTCGACAGGCACATTTTTATTTGATCGTAAAGAATATAGTACAAGTGTTTAGGAATTAATTATAGACCTTATACGTCCCGATACGGCGGCACAGCCTCGCCATTCTGTGTAGATAACGAATTAGTATCGGAGCCAACACGGAACTTTATAGACTGCCATCAGAGGCCGTGTGTTTCCTATCACCGAGTACCGTGAAAGCTCGCAGGACAGCGACTGAGAGCGTGTTCCTGGCTGAATATAAATAATAGGGCCACGTCGGCAGTCACTATAATTCAATTCACACCTGATAACTGTGACCATAGAATTTCCATATTACAGGCTGCAATAAAATTAAAAATATTTTCGGGGCGGTCCGCGCGCCCCGGGGGGTCCCGCCGGTCTTCTCTACTCTTCTCTCCCGGGACGAACGAGCCACGGATCGCGATCCTTCACGTTCGCTGTCTTACGAATTTGTTCCTCGAATTTGTTTCTCCGTTTTGTCTCCGGTGGTCCTACCGCGAGTACGACAAATGGCAACAGAATGGCAAAACGAAACTGTGCCGACGGTCCACCACTTTTTGGAATTCTTGACTGGAATAATGATTTCTATTGAGGAGCCAAAGGAGTGTCCCTCGCCACTCGTTTCACTCGGGCAGGGGAAAGGTGTCTAAAACGATCCCCTTAAGGCGAAATTCATATAAAAATTTATAATAATGCAGATTATTTAAATAGAAGTAAAGTAGCTTTTGTGAGTTAGTTCAGCTACCTTATTACAGGCTTGGATCAAATTTAGCTACCTGATCAATTATGTTTTTTATTCGTATTTTTGTGAAGGCATGCTAAAGGATCGTTTTGTACAACTATGTGTATAAAATGATCCCTACGAGGGATCCCTAGAAAAATGATCTATAGGATCATTTTATACTAGAGAGGGATCGTATGACCCCAAACATCCAACTCATGTTCAGTGGTCGAATATAACGTCAAATTTTTGTTGAATTCTTATTAAATTCGCGAAAATACACCTGTCACACTATCAAGGAGAGGACAACATGTGGTAGACACCGATTTTTATGAGCCTTGGCACGATGGATCTATGTCGAGAATAAGTAAATAGGTGTCCGAGCGTTTCGGCCTTAATAATAGAGATATTTACATGTAAATTATTAAAAAATTTCATAGTGGCCGTGGGGTTTTAGTGGGTAAAAATCCAACACTACCCTGGCGCCTGGGTCACTAGGGATTGCAAACCGGTAAATCGGTAAATCGGTTTGAAGTTTTTTTTCACTGATAACGTAGTAGATATCGACGGAATTATGCGCTACATTGCTATACATCCAATTTTTACCGCTAAATCGCCAAATTTTTACCGGTAATTTGATAAATTACGTATTTCTCGATATTTGCCGATATTTATCAGTGAAAAAAAGCTTCAAACCGATTTACCGATTTACCGGTTTGCAATCCCTAATAGTCCCCATTCAAAAGAGAATAATTAGTCAGCGGAAGGCAGCAAATAATATATAACAGTAATACGATTATTAGTTCCGAATAGAAAATACGGTATCCACATCAACGAAAATGGCACTGTTTATCATTAACCTTAATCTACCTCGCTATAAATTGTGCCTCGTTAAATCTGCGCATTCTTCGAGAATATAGATTCCGCTGCACAAATAAATTACTACGTCACGAGAGGGGAAAAAATCTATTATTTCCGTGTATCTGCCAGGCGTCCAGCTAGAAGTCATAAATCTTAAGCTGACCAGAGCCAACCAAAGAATCAATTTCGCCGACAACGCGATGGATTTGGTAACCTATAATCTATAACTCCTAATCCGTATCACACTCAAAGGCGTTATTTCCCGACATACCTCTCACCAATGGGCCCTGGTGCCTTTCCTCCGGCCAGTTAATTGTTTTAGCTACAGGGGTGAGAATACATTATACATTAACGAATGAGCGGCGCGGCCGGGAAGCAAGATTAACGACTCGCAGGTATTTACGGCCGTGACTTGTCGGGTACTGTTAAACAAATGTTTGGTTTCCTTCCCCGACGACCCCGCCTCGTCAGCCCCTCGCAGGGTGCGTAAGGAGCTCCTTTAGATCTGAAGGGCCGGTGTTCGCGCTCGTGGCGCCGTATCAGTCACCCCTCACCCCCTCCCGAACACACGCCCACTCCTGTCATCCCCTTTGCTGGGTTCCATCGAGTCGCGTTTGCCAAGAAATTCATCGTTGCGGTTTGAAGGATCGACGGGCACCGGCGCGCAGGATGAACGAAACTACTTCGCGACGTTACCATCCCGATGGTTTTGCGTGCGCCCTGCACGGTGTCCTAAATGCCAATTTCCTCAATACTGCGGAAAGATTTACGGTGCAGGTTGCGCCGTTGCTCTCCCCCCCCCCCCCCAGACACAGGGTGAAATCAGGAAGCGATGTCGGGCCGACGATACAAGGGAAAACAGCCAACCGACGATAAATTCGGCGATTCCTTCGCGTGTCACCGGGCATGCTGGTAACACGTCTGCGAGCGGATGAAAGATCGGGGAAGGGAAAAGTAAAGCCAGCCGAGGGATGAAGGGAAAAGTGGAACGGGGATGGAAGCAGGGGCATGCCGAAGGGAAGAAAGAAGAGGAAAAAGGGAGAAAGGCTGTAAGATCGGGGCAAAGGGGGGCAGGTAGAACAGAACGCTGGGCGTCGACTCATACGCGCGCCATTCAAAGGAAATTTATGTACCAGAAGCATAAAGCCACTGCCGCGTCTTAGACACCGCTATTGGAGACACCCAAACCACCGAATTCACGAATCCTCTTCTCTTTCCCATTCTCTGTCTTTACTTCTCTTTCAACGAACTCGTGTCCCCTATTATAGGCGGCGTAGCTACAATTCAAACGAATAACTGCATCTCACCCGCACATACTAATATCGGATGTATGGAACGCGATGCTGATGGAAGTTAGAGGAAGTGGGCGAGGGAATGTGATGTTATAGCGAGGGGAGTAAGTCGAGAGATAAAGGAAAAGTAACAATATTGCCTCTCGGCGATCGTCGTCGGACTATCAGAAATTCCTTGGGGCACGTTTGCAAGCCGTTATTCCTTGCGTCACGGGGGTCGTGTGTAGGGTGCAAAGGAATTATATGGCATGGTGATTCGAAACTATCTGTTTAAAAAATGTACCGCAAGCGTAACCTTAACCGTGAGATTCGAGGTAATTTTTTAGTGTAACGTGTTTGACTCACTGAAAGAGAAAATTGCCGAAGGAACTGTGTTCCAAAGACTGTTTTAAATTTAAACAATGAACGACAAAAATGATCCCTTTGAAATTTGTTATCATCCCAGTGAATAAACACATTGAAATAAAAAAAATTGGATCTTGAATTTACAAGTCAAGTCTTGCGACATATTTTTTTAACAGATCTCCACTGATTCAGAGGTAGAAACACAGTTTTTGTATCCCCTTTGGAATGCTACAGAGTAAAAATTGTTTAAACAAATGTTATTTGTCATATCCCAGAATGGCTTTGCGGGTGTAAAATCTTGATTCTGAAAGGATGAACATCGAATAGCCGAAACAATTGAAGAATCTGTTTTATAACCCACTATCCCACACTCAGAAGCTGAGGTACCTGATTTTTTACGGATTATTGAGAACACAGTAAAGTAATACAGATGTACAATTGTTTTATCCAAGAGTTTATCATTTTTTATTTAAATATTTTAATAGCGGAAATTCTGCGAAATGCCTTCTCAAAAATTATTTTCTTTTTCCTTGGATTATTTACAAACCCATTTGATTCTTATGTAGTGTAAAAGTAACAAAATGTTATTATTGAACTTCAAGTACAATATATAGCACCTAAAAATTAAGAGAACTATTACAAATTTCCCTACTCAAGCGGACCGAAATAAATTGGGAATTATTATTTTCTTACACAATGATTTGAGGAGAGATTTTGTGTCTCTTACAAACACTAAATAGTTTAACATTGCATCGCAGTTTTAAAACACCCAACAGTAGGTACGTACATATATACACTTCATAAATTCAATTAAAAATTTCCATGTGAAAAAGCAATGAATTAGAATGGATACAAAATTCTTACAGGCAAAATTCAAAAAAATCTTATAAAGATATCATTAATACCCAAAATTAAAGTTTTAGTTTAAACTACACATCTATCGGCTTAAAAACATTATGCATATTCCTAGCTCTTTCAATAATAACTATTGTTATTATATCAATTCTAATAAACTTTATTCATCCATTAATAATAATCTTGCTTCTAGTTTTATACTCAGTTATAAATCTAACATTCTTATTCGTTACTACAGGATTATCAATCTATTTATTTATAATTTTTATCTCTATTATTGGAGGAATAATAATTATATTTCTCTATTTTACCAGAATAATCAATAATCATCCCCCAAAAATTAAAATAAATGAACTTATAATAGTTATATATTTACTCATTGGAATTTCATCCGTCATATTAATTACATACCTTTATTATCCAGAACAAGCAGAATTCTACATAAATAACTGTTTAACATAAGCTGTAACATAAGCTGTTTAGCTGTTAAGGTGAATGTCCCAATTTCTTCTCATTTAAGAGGCAACTCGTCATAAAGAAGGTGTAAAAAATTTGTTTGCGATCAAAATTTGCAGAGTAATTGATTAATTCTTTAATAATAAATCAACCAATTCAAAAACTATTTAAGATAGATATTTCAAGATACTTAACTATTAGTAATTTGTAATTAAATATTATTACCCCAAGCTCGTGCAACACTCGCGTAAATGTTTAAATAGTTTAGAATTATTTTGTTGCAACTATAGTACAATCGTAACGCATATAATAATAAGAAAAATACGAAACGATCAAAAATGGGGACATTCACCTTATAGCATTCTAAATATGAAGCTCGAACTCATCCAAATCTTGGACAATACAATTGCAAGTTCAATATATTTAGCGCTAAAGAAAACACGATCTTGAAAATAGTAATTCGACAACATTCAAATCCTTTAAAAAAAAAAAAAAGACAAGGTAGGCACGTTCATAATATTGAATTTAAAATAAATGAGAAATATCGAATACTAGGTAATGATCGCATCTCTTGCGATAACTTCGTAGAAGAGAATCCTCGAAAGGCATAAAACGTTTGAGAAGCGGTGTCTCTGGTAACGCGTGTGCACGGTGCGCGCACCCACATGTGCCCGTAAGTAGGTAGTACCTGCGCGTAACGAAGCCTCGCAAAATAAGAGAAACGGCGAAACACGATCGGACAAAACGATAAGCTTCGCTACTGCGAGATCTCCTTTACTCCACGGGGTTCCCGGAAAGAGAGGTCCCCGAGATGGACACTCGCCATCTCATCTAGCAGAGATAGGCCGCGGCCCAGCTGCCATATCTGATGAAACGCGATGGATGGGACAGCGTGACACTAAAGTACGAGACAAAAGTGTCCCATGCGGCGTGCTCCCCTCTAGCCCACAGCGTCTACACCCTCTGCCTCGGCCACAACCTATGGCACCCACCACCTGGAATCCAGCGATGATCGCGCGGGAATCGACAAAAAGTTACCCTATCTTCTCGTCAATTTCTTATCCACTTTCACGTTTGTCAACGGTTATGTACACCGCCATTCCCCGAAACAACTGCCTGTTTTGTGCCTATACAAGCAGTTCCCACTGTAATGGCTCCGCATGAACTACCGTCCAAGCTGTCAGGAATGTGTGAAAAATGTTTCAGATGAAAGCTAAGAAAGTGCACCGTGAGCACTTCTGAAGCTCCATTTTCGTTTCACTTACAATGTTAATAAATACCAGCTTTCCTCTCAGTACGTACTAATTTTATATAAATAATTGTGCTAGGCTGTCTAATAAATTCGTGCCATTTCTGTTCCATGAAAATTTCAAACCAGACAAAATGGAATGTTGACTTTTTGTAAGTAACACTGTAAAGTCTGTAATTTCCCCTTTAATTACGTTTATGTTTTTCTTATCTGCTTTTTTATTCTCTTTGCTCTAAATTTAAAACTACGGTGTACCGAGTTGATGAACACGAACATTTCCAAGCTGCTGGGAACATATGCGCCGTTTATGGAGAAGACTCCGTTGCATGGAGAGCAGCTCGAAAATGGTTTGCACGCTTCAAGAACGGCAATTTGGATATCTCTGACGAGCCACGTTCTGGGCGACCGCCCGCCTTCAATTAAGATCGATTGGAGGCCTCAATTCTGGAGGATCCTCGTCAAACAACCCGCGAATTAGCCGATATGCTGTACTGCTACCACGTGCAATTCTCAATCGTTTAAAGGCAAAGGGAAATGTTCAAAAATACTTGTTTAATACTCGAAAAACCGCACGATCTTATTGAACAACCTGATAATAAAGCGATATTATATAGGATAAAAATGGCCAAAGAAATTTGTGCTTCTAGATATTTTACGTTCCCAAAACATTCATGCGCTTACAAGGGCACACCGCGAAACCGTACTCACCGATTGGAACGCAACTTTGTGGGTTTATAGAATGACTCAAGAAAAGAACAACGGTATATTTCATTCCTGCCCAATCGCCTTTTAAGGGGCTATGCCTACCTGTAAGGTTCGAAAACACAAGTATTTTGGGGATTATTTTTAAAAAATTAAAGACTTTTGTAAATAAACGGTTGTATATTCAAAAGTATATATTTTAAAGTTCTTGTAGTTGTTTTGCAATGCGATATTAAATAAATAATGGATTTATAAGCGATCTCCCGAACTACTGTAGCTTTGGCCTGGTTCATCAGAAATAAAAAAATCGTCCAAAAGTTAGTATATTAGATTATCTAGTCCTTGATCGTGGCTTTTTCATTTCCGTTGCGTAGTTTTTATTTTACAGATGAAAAATCAGAGCGATTCTGTGGCGAAAATTTATACTTTTGCTATGAGAAGCCGCCATTTTGTAGTAAATTAATTTTTCGGTGTAATGAAAGATTAAGGATTAGATAATCCAATATACTAAGTAAATTCCCACGAATTTTTATTTCAGATGAACCAGGTAAAAATTAGAGTGGTCACTGCAAACTACTAAAAAAAAAAACGTTGCTGGGAGAACGTTGATATTTATTTTATTTATTTATATTTTCCACCACAAAAATTACTACAAGTACTTTAACATGTACACTATCAAGTGGATAAAGGTTTGATTAAAAAAGCCTTCAAGTTTTTCCCCAAAAAATTACCGAATATACATGTATTTCCAGACCTCACAGGTAGACATAACCTCTTAAGGCTATGAAAACTAACCTCAAAGTCAAATCTGCACTCCCACTTTTTTCCCGTATAACTCTTAAGGTACAAGGGACAGAAAAAAATGTCCCAAACAAAAGTTTAATAGTGCAATAAGCGCTGCAAACTTGCGTCAACGAAATTTCGAAAAGAGCTTTAAAAAAATACCCTTTCTGTTTTCAAACTTTTGTTAAAACAAGCTTGCAGCGCTTATTGCATCATTAAACTTTTGTGCAAAGCATTTTTTTCTGTCTCTCGTACTTTAGAAGTTACACGCGAAAAAGTGGAAGTGCCTATTTGACTTTGAGGTTGGGTTTCTCGTCCTGAGTCACTCTATAAACCCACAAAGTTGCGTCCCAATCGGTGATGCCAGGTTCGCGGTGTCCCATTGTTAGTGCAACTGTACGACTTTGGGGCGTCACTGTAAATTAAGTAGAACAAGCATTGATGGAGCATTCGACACCGGCTAAGAAGGAACTCGCGACAATGCGAGGGGCGAGGTATGTAAAGCAAGTTTCATCAAGAAATGATATGTTTGCACGGTCCCCTCGGTGTCGATCGGTCAGAAGTTGGAGAGCAAAGTCGTTTCGGCGCAGTGGGTCCTGACGTGACGCACGACCCCCTTAGAGGCGCCAGCTTGCTACAAGAAGAGGGGAAGGAAGACGACGACGAAGACGAAGAAGAAGAAGAGAAAGAAGGCGTTCCGACGAAACGAAGCGCGGTGTTCGAGCCAGATACGATCTCCGAAACGGGGATCAGTAATATTTTACAAAGTCATCGAAGTTGCTCGCTAACTTCGGCATAAATTACAATCGCTGTCTCCTTCTCTCCTTCTCCCTTTCTCCATTTCTCACTCCCCCCCGCCTTCATCCTCATCCCTTTCGCGAGATCCGTTCTCCGGCTATGGGAAGATGGGAAATTGCACGGCGAGCCCTCTTCGCTTCGCACCGAGTGTTAAACAAACACTTACCCATCGCTAATAACATAGGACACCAATCTACCTCGCGGGGAACCGATAAATTTGTCCGCCGAAAGAACATGCAACAATCGAGAGCTCTTCGGAATTAACAAACACACAAACATTGACTATGCAAACGGACAAAGTGTTTCAAAATCGGGCGAATGTGTTTGTGGTAAATAACGGATGTATATACGCTAAAGTAGCCAGCAAGCGGACCCTTATGACACACCTGAACCTACGGATCGTTCCTTCGAATTAAAAAGCCTTTTACGGGACAAGTGGATGTAATTATTAACGTAATATTCATTGTGTTATCAAACTACTGTACAGCACTATACAGTATCTTATGGAACGAATACAGAGAGTAACATGGGGACAAAAATTGAATGCTTAAGTTGCGAATTCACTGCATAAAAGTGTAATTCATTTAGGTACTGCATGAACAGCTGTTGTACAATTTCAATTGAGGAGTGATTTTTCAAAAGGGCACATTTCCACATAGAACAAATTTTCAATAGCCGCAAAAAACGTGCGGTACCTGTGATTATTAAAAAAAAAAAACATTAATCATTAATCATGTTTCATTTTACTTTTTCAATTCGTTTAATTTGTAAACGATTTTATTTTAATTTTATTTGCGTAAGGAGAAATTAAAGTTTCTCTTAAATATCTACTTCTTTCGTTTTTTATTTGTTTGACACGATAACGTTGCTTTTGCTGCGTTGAATTATTGTTAATGATTTAACATTGAGAAAAAAATGCAAATACAGAGTTCGTGAAATTTGTAAAATGTGACGCCCGCAATGGTATCTAAGCTCGTGTTTTTCATTCCAAAAGGATTTCGTAAGTTCGGGGCATAAAAGTTGCGAGGAACCATAAGACGTTCACCGTGAAATCGAGTGTTTACCCGCGAGATTAACGTCGGCGACAAGGTACAATGCTGCCGTTTATTATTTCCGACAGTGAACAAACCGATTACCATCACCGAGGGCCGTTACTTAATATTTTGCCGAAAAAAAAGGGGAAATGAAAACTAAAAAGCTAGAGGGACACGAGGCCCTGGACCATGACACGAATACATTCCTCACTACGAAGTTTGCCAGGGACTTGTTCATAAATCATATCCGAAAAAATGTTTGCAGTCCTGTGCGACATCTGCTAGCAAAATATCGCGTATGGCAGCAGTGAATGATGGTTTCGATGTGCCTGACAAATTAATTCGATGCCTTCGACGCGTAATTTCGAGGACTTTAATATTATTCGATTTTTACGTGTTCGATGGGTTTCGCAGCTACGAATCAGTCGGCGAACCATAAACAATTCTTGAATTACTTCAGCCTGAATTATTAATCAGACAAATCATCGCGTGTGTTACGTGGTGTCTACATGAAAGCTCCTTCGGAACCACCATCATAAATATTGATGCGGATTTAATAATATTGCAGACATGCATATAACAGAATTACTTACAGGAAAATAAGTTATTACTTTTAAATCGGTCGGTGGCTTTGCAGTTACAATGCTTTAAAAATGATTTTCGTAATGATATTTATCACACTCGCAAAAACAAAACTTAAAAATTGTAAGATTTAAGTTAATCATCGTAGTGGGTTTAAGTTAATCATCTAAGAATTATTAAAATTACGAAACTTATGTTATTTTATTAAGCTGCTTCTTACGAAATATCATTTTTTATGAAACTGAATTCTGCTGTATAATATACGAGTAACTATATTTAGTTCTCACTCGTAAAGAAGAATATATTAATCACATTAAAGAAGAATAAGTAAAAGCCAATCTTGTTGTAAGATAATGTAAGATTTAATGCATCAGTGATAATTACACAAAAACAGCACATTGGAGTAGGATCGTAATTTTACAAAACTTCCCTACTTCCTTAAGCTTGTGTTAAAACAATTTTTATCCCTTCAAGCACTTGAATGATATTTTACGAAATAATTAGTTGTAAAATATAAAATCTGTATGAAGGGCGTTTCGCGGATTTTTATCGTCCAAAGCAAATATATACTTAATAAAATAATTTCCTTATAAGACAGAAATCGCTGAATATATTTATTTTATCGCACATGATTTCAAATCACTACTAACGTGTTAAAATTTACAAATGTGAATAAAAAAAATTGTAATATTTCTAGTGTTTCTAAATAATTTACCATTAGGTAACTAATTTATAAGCACAAGCAATCGATTGAAATATATAAGTGGTACAAGTTGTTCGTAACTCAGATATTTTTAACGCTTTCTTTCTAAAGCTCATTTATCACTTTTTGGTATTTTTTATTAAAATATCTTGATCTGTCTACGATAATATTTTCAATTCTAATTTCCTTCACATCTCTATATCCACGGATCAATGCACATAATTTATGATACATATCGATACGAACCCATGCAATTATGAATTATGAACATTACACTTATCACGATGTACGTGCATTTCATCGGCAATCGCGCGATGTCTCGACCGGATTCGTTCTTTCTTCGTTTTTCAAAGGAAGGTAGCTTTTTTACCTCCGTGAAAACAACGAAGGTGGTTAGTCCAAGTGTAACCGAGAAGTTAACACGATAGCGATCTGAATGCCGAGGATTTTCAGGGGTTGAAATACAGATATCACCCACGAAGACAGCCTATCCATTCTCAAGTGGATTCTAGCCTGAACTAAAGCCAGGAATTAATATTCTGTTTCTACGTGCAGAATTTGTCTACCCAGACTCCACATTCTCCAGGGAAAACCTCAGGTATTCGACCAACCTACATGGAATGGTAAGAATGAAGGAATACTACACTACAGATACGCCTATCTGCTCTTTGATTTCCCACGTTTAAATCATTCAGCATCACCCTGTCTTAAAGCGTATCTAATGGAAAGCATTCCGTTTAGAATCTTGCTAAAATGTGGACATATTCGACAAATGTTGCTACAAACTCGTGTGCACTTTTTGATGTAACGAATGGGATTAAAATAATATTTTAGATTAATTCGAAAACAGTAATTAAATAAAGAATAATTCCATACAAAAATCAGATGAAAATTCCAAGGATATGCCGTCCAGTTTTCTGAACTCTGATTTTTTCCAGTGTCGATGAAAATTATAAAATCCGATTATTATCTACGTCACTGGTTGCGCATTATTCCTTCTTTATTCTCGTGTGTAGTACTGCACAACGAAGTGCTCGATGAAAGCAGATACATGTAATAAGCACCTACACACGGGTTATGAAATACATACGATGGGAAAACTTTTCGTGCGATAAACATCTGCAGGAGCGATGAAAACATTTCGATATTTCTTCCTGCCGGCACTCTCCAAGTAACACATATATAGTCATGACTATCACTCCATCTCGCAGTCATTCATCTCTCGCGAATATCTCTCATCTTTTCCGACAATAAATAAAGCTGCACTTATGACATGCAGAAAGAACGAAAAACTGGTAAAAATAATGTTGTTTAATATTATTATTTTAATATTGTAATTTTTATAAAAATAATGGAATTTGTAAAGTTACGCGGATAAGTAAAGTTGGGTGAAGTTGACAAAAGATACAAAAATAAAACTCGGTTCATTCAATTATTACCGTTTAATATTTTAAGAATTTATTAAATTTCTGCGATGATAAAAGTTAAAAAAAAAAAATAGAAATAAAAAATTAAAAATATGAAATTAAAACAGTATTATTATTTCTTGGCTGTAATTAATTATTTAAAGATATGAAGGAGTTTCAGTCCAAATAATACATTAGTAAAGAAGGAACGAGGATTTGTGACTCGATTTTAGGTCAAATTCCGTACAAGAGTTAAATGAACAGTAGATACATGTACTAGCTTTACTACTCGGTTTCGTCCGAAATTTAGATTCCGATTTCATAAAGAAAAAAATTTATTTAGTTTTTTTTTAAATGGTCACATTCATCTGGATTACTCAGACATAATAAGCTGAGGCACATTTCGTGATCCCAGAATTTATCGTTCGAAAGTTTTCAGGCGACAAACACACAAACATGTAGAAGCTTTCTGCTTTATATATTAAGATATTCCACATTTTTTATTTAAACAATGATATCACGCCGACAAGAGACTCCCTGTTATGATCGAAACCGCCAGTTACTACCGTAAAACACGCAAAACCGTCGTGCCGAAAAGTAACAAACAGAACGCGAAACTAAAGCTAAAAACTACACCGACGGCGCCATTCAACAAGCTGAGAGCCGCGCACGCGATGTGATACAAGGGCCCGAAGGTTGGCGAGTTACCCCTCCCCCGACTGCGTACCAAATTACACGCGCATGAAATTCAATCCAAAATTAAAATCGACTTTAAAAGCGCATTTTTTACAATGTATATGTGACTAGCAAGTACTGTCTTAAATTCATCGCGACCGCCGCTATCCCAATGAAAAGAAAAAAAAAGAGAAGAAGAACGAAATGGTAAGGGAAGGGAGGTGGAAAGGTAGAAAGTGTACGGCGTGTCGGCGAAGACGGTATCACGTTTCGTGTGAGCCGATATTTGTTACACGTTCTTATAGAAGAAGATGAAAAAGCGGTCCGTTGCGCGTTTCGACGGCGCGGGGATGCGCGGGGACCGGGTGCTGGCACGGGCACGGCACGGTCACGGGCATGGTGTCTCGGGCACGGGTAGGGGCACGGGCATGAGCAGTTGAGGGCCCTATTAACGAGCGGCCCCCCCGCGGCCGACGCAACAGGCCCAATCAACCCGAGTCCAATTCGTGGCCCTCACTTCGACTTGTTTTATGTAATGCCCGCGACGCCGGAATCAATTAGCCGGGCACCCTCCTATTTTGCGTATGCATACGCGGTATATGCATAGCGGCGGCCAATCCACCCGAAAAAGGTCCCGAACTTATTTGCAACTGTCCGGCGTGTACCGGGGGACCGACGGTAGACGAGAAAAACCGGTTCGCTGGGAGTTAGGCGGAAATTAAATGACTCGAGACAAACGGGAATAGCGGCGCTGGCCCGCCCTCCAGCGGTGCACGGAATTGCTAGTGCCGATTTTCACATGGAAATCTATAGACTATAGACGATTAATACGAACATTCTTTCTGAGAAATCCTCCGACCCGCATACGGTGGCTCACGAAACTATTCGAACGGTTCCAGTCAATGATAGGTACTACTAGTGAATGTGGGACCTACACTGACGTTCCAAAGAATTAGGACATCTACTCTGTGTGGAGTAATTCAGGCTAACAGCGCAACAGTGGCCTCACCCACAATTTTGGATGGATTGACATTTCAACTAAACCAATTCTTATACAGCAAAGTTTTAATTCTATAGTGGACTGAGAAATAGGGCGGAGTGGAAAATTTAAATTTGAATTTTCAGTTGGCCTGGGTGCGGGATAGTTGTCTTTTGAGTAACCAAACATAATTGTAAACAAAATTGGAAAAATATTCATGTCTGCAGGTTCCTTTTTCTCCTAAAAATTATTAAATGATTATATCATTATTTAGGAGAAAAAGGAACCTGCAGACATAAATATTTTCCAACAAATTTTTACAGTTGTGTTTGGTTAATTTAAAGAGAATTACCCCGCACCCAGGCCAACTTGAAATACAAATTTAAATTTTTGCCTACATAGTATGATTATATAATCATTTTTAGGAGAAAAAGGAACCTACAGACATTAATATTTTTCTAATTTTTTTACAGTTGTGTTTGGTTAATCAAAAGACAACTATCCCGCACCCAGGCCAACTGAAAATTCAAATTTAAATTTTCCGCTGGACCCTACTGAGCAAGCTTCCAACAACGTCCACAAAATCGCAGCACAAAAACGTGTTTTTGCACTGAGCATTTTGTTGATTTACATCGCGCAATACTGGCCTATGCAGCATTGGTCATTATTTTATATACTAACAATATACACCTCAGCAATTATATTTTTAAAAAATCATACCTATGTACCTAAAAATAGAAATTAAAGTAACTACTTTAAGAGGTCAATAATTTCATTAGCCGTAATCTCAAAAGAAATGTTTTGGATTTACACCACTATTGCACTGATAGCTTCAATTGTAAAAGAACGTTGCAAATTTATTGAAGAACAAATTTTACTTTATTTAGTATTTTAAATTGAAACCAGAAAATAAAAACAACGAGAAGTATTCAATCTGTACCACATATCACATTTTGTGCACTTTGTATTTTTTCAAACAGTTCTAACATATTTGAACAACATTTAATTTGTACCTAGTAGAATTTATTAAGTGCAAATATATGAAATTAGGTATAGTTTCTCCCGGATTAAGTTCGACTTTTTAAAAAATGCGGGCCCATTTGAGGAGACGTCTACTAAAGTTTTCTCAAAAGAATTGAATCGTATCTTAATTTTGGCGACGCGCGGTGGCTAGCTGGTGGCTACTTGTTCGTTACACGACACGGACCGACACCGCCAGTCAAAACACTGTCTACCAGAATGACAGCCGTCGATGAATATATATCACCATGCAAAACCTATTCAAGAATGTTTCAATGGACTGCTGACAGACGGTTGCTTGCCACTGACTAAGTAGACAGATAGTGAAAGTGAACTTAAAGACAAGCACTAAGATGAATCATCCACTACTGAGAAACGAAACGTTTATATTTCTTATTTTAATCGTTAAGAAAGCCTTTCTCAGATTTTAGTGAGTTTTTTATTACCAAAGTGGCTCCAAACACGACATTCTTTGGGGAATTTATTAATTATTCCAAATTTAATTTATTAATTATTCCATACTTTATCTTAACTTAGAATTCCTATACAAACCCTAGTGTTTTATACAAATGTTTACTCAGTTGTGCAAGACGTACTAATTTCTTTTATGAATATACTGCTGTTGAAATACTTTCGTATCCCTCTGTACTTTGTTAGATTTTCGACAAATTTTGCCTGTATATTTTTGCTACTGAAATTACATGGTAAATACGATGTTTAGAAAACTTTAACTTATATATGTGTTGTTGAATCAACTTTCTTAATTGCAAGTATCCCACTACTTTTATGAGCCATAACAAGAACCGTTGTCTGTAAGGATCCAATTATGGAAATGTTGATATTTAACTGCACGCGAATCATCGTTATTTAAAGAACTATAAGAGCTGACCACTTCTTTTATACTGTTAATTTTATTGCAAATGCTGTTTATTTCAAATTCTCTGACAATGAACGATACGTATGTCTGTGACTCACTTTTGCTTCAGAGTGTATTATTAAGTTTCATGTTTGTTCTTATACTTAGAAAAGAAGATTACAAGAAATTGGATGGAAAATTTTGAACAATATTTTTTGACGAATCTGAAACGAAATTAAAAGGATCTGCGTCCTGAAACTTCTACTAACACTGGGTATTCACAAAGATGTTTTTGATGATTATTTACTCACAAGGGTGAACACATTGACACAGTGCCCCGTGGAAAAGCACAGATAATTTTTTTGAGATGAAATAAGCATCACCCTAATTTACAGTATTGTAATAAAATAACTGATGGGACAGTGGATATGAAAAATCACCACGGTCTCTGCGAAAAACCTCTTTGAAATTAAATTAACGTACCTACCGCCGGACATAAAAAACATATTCAGCAACGGAGCGTTTAAGAAATACCATATAGCGTTATAAAATACGAAAATATTTCATACTTCGAATTATACCCTTTCCTTATGAAATAAATTTGACTGGTACAAGTATTTCGGGTATTACACGACCATGTGTTCAATTAGCGGCGGTCATCGTTTCGTATTTTAATGATGCCTCGACGAAAAACTGGAGATATAAAAATGATTTATGTTCTGCGAAGTTTAAAACCGGTGTACCGTCAATTAGGAATACATGTACATCATCGCAATCAACATATTCAATACTGACAACAAGTCGATCGTTAAATGGATAAGCGAAAAGTATCCGATTCGGAGCTAAATGAACACATTTTTTTTTAGAAAACTTTCACGAAAAATATAATATACTAGCACCGTTACAATTCCGATTTGCTTTATTTTTACACAGCCTGCCGTAGTGTAAAGCAGTTTTAACTAGTTAATTAGCTTTGGGTTATTAGTAACTGTTACGAAAATCCGTTGACTAAACTGCAATACTGAAACTACTTACAAGGGAACATCCCGAATCCGAAAATTCAAAAAATTCCGAAACATTGTGAATATGTAGGGAATTTCCTCTTGATTACAACGCAATTTTTGTTTGCTGCCCAAATTCACTCTAAGGGGGTGTAATTGACCCCTGAAATTCCGGTTATTTTCCGACTTTGTGTTACAACTCATGAAATATAAAATAATTTTTTCCCCAAATGATAGATCTAATATTAAAAAAAGTAACTTTAATCTTAAAACTTCTTTTCTATCTCTCACAGCTCGCGAGTTATACCACAAAATCGGAAAACAACCGAATTTTCAGAGGTTAATTTCACCCCCTTCGAGTGAATTTGGGCAGCAAACAAAAATTGCGTCGTAATCAGGAAGAAATCCCCTACAAATTCCCAAAGTTTCAAAATTTTTGGAATTTTCGGGTTCGGGATCTTCCCCTGTTAGTTTAATTCGTTTGCATCGGGGAAACCTCGCCAATCCGTCGGTAATACCTTCAGAAATATCTAATGTAAACTATAAAACTATTTTAATTTTCATTACGAACGACAATCTCGAGAAGTAAAAATGAAATAGTGTAAAATTCCGGTTCCTGTTTAGCTACAGTATCTGATGACCCGGCACTGAATCGCATAGAAGAAATAACACTCAAGCCAAAAACCCATAACAATACCAAAAACAAAAAAAAAGTAGTGGAAGAGAAAAAAGAAAACAGTTAAGAGAGATGTCATTGAATTCGTATGCATATCCGTCAAATTAAATGACGTAAGTGAATACTCCTGGATCACAGCAGGATCGCGATACATCACGCAGCGGCAGCCAGCATCAGCCTTTGCTCAGCTACTAGGCTAGGCAAACAATCGACCACGGTATTCACGACAGGGGCGGATTTGGGATTTTCGGGAGGGGAGGCACAGGGGCGAATCCAAAAATTTCTTGAGGAGGGGGAGGGCGTAGGTCTGAGAAATAAACCAGGGACTTTTAATGGGGACCATAATGTTTTCCTGCTAAATGAAAGTATTTTTTTTGGTATCAATTTATCATATTTTCCCTCATATTGCTAAGTTAAAATAAGTATTTTGCAATTTAAAATAAGTATGTTTCCCTTGAGGGAGGGGCGCGCGACCCCCGCGCTACCCCTCTGAATCCGCTACTGATTCACGATCTAAAAATCACTGCCGTGTGTATCGGACGAAAGTGTGTGCACGCACGAAGCTTGTTTATGCCCATGTCGAGTCAGGCCATGCAACAATACAGCAATTTGGCTTGGCCCGATACGAGATCTCGCACAGAGGTGCCTTTCCCACCTTACCGTTAACAAAACCAGCGATGGACAAGCGGATCTCCCGCCTTTCTATCCACACAGTGGTATAGCCACTGGAATCCATTTTTAGTCAGTAAATATTTACGTAAACACCTTTGTGACCCGCATTTACTCAAACTAAACAATAACTTTCCTGCATGTCAAATAATCAACAAGTACTAAACATAATTACTCTTGTAAACATGCGGGAAACAAATAATTTTGCTGTAACGAAAATAGAGCCCAAAGCAGTCATGGATTTTATAATTGCGAAGTTAGCAGAAACGAAGAGTTATGTAATAGCAACTGTTGCGAATGCTAGTATAAGTGCAATAAATTGCGCTGCTGTGCAAAGAGTACAGATAGTGATACTCTCGTGACTCATTGTCAGAAGAGAAAGTTTCTGATGATCAAAGTTTGAAGGGCTTGATCGTGAGGTACGAAAAAATGGATTCTATACCACTGTCTCGCATCGATTTCACGGTGGCCCGTGCCGTGCCACGTATCCCGCAAAGGCGAGCGCGCATACCTAACCCGTACGAGACGGCACAGCAGACACGTATGGATACCAGCACTGTATCCACTATTTCTGGAATTCGAAGCGATCTTATCTCGGATTCGAAGTCACCGCGACCCCCGCGAAGAGGATCGTTGATTTACTACGGGGACAAGTAGAAAAAGGAGAACAGTATCCAAAGATAGAACCGTACATTCGACAGCAATGATCCACGAAACTCGCAATTTGCAAATTAAAAACATTGCTCGAGCTTGCATTTTAAACGCGTTGCAGTGCTAAAACTGTTGTGCGAACTTTCCATAGGGGGTGTACGATTTTAGCGTATAAATAGCAAACTAACGTTATTATAATGCAGAAATTTTTGAATGACCTGGCGTTACTTGAAAGTCATCATGCAAGAATTGAAGGGGCCTTGTAGAAAACACTGTAGGTGCCAAAAATCAAATTCTTTAATATTACTGTATTAAAGAATTTGATTTTTGGTTTAATTTTAATTACCACTTGCACGTGGATTTTAGGATATTTTTTTTAATTTTGGCACTTACAGTGTTCTCTGTAAGGACTCTTCAATTAAGTTGCGTGATGTACAATACAACCCGACTATTAAGGGGGTGTAGGACTATTGAAGGAATGAAATCGACGGTTTCTTGCCGGTTGGATTGCATAGATACCAAATAATCACCATACGTGAATTTTTCACAGTTTTTTATGTACGCTTTTACAAGTAATGTAAAATAAAAAAATTGTCAGAATGTTGAAAATTATTCAAGGTATTTGAAGCTAAAGATGTTCCCCCGTAACGCACAGCTGTAATTGGTGTAAATAGTCCCAGGTGAACCAATCATCCCAAAGCGAAATGCTTTGGGGTGAGTAATTTCTACACTAATAGTTATCGTGTGAAATTTTGCTGGGCGAATTTAAACAAAAATTGTAAATTACACACGAATCAATTTTTTCCCCACATTTTTATAGGAAAAAATCGTTTTTAATCAGTTATAAAATGTTTTACAAACATTCAATGTTGATGCGGAAATTCCACACGATAGAGAATGGAATTCTACAGCTTCGGTTGAAATTTTAATTGAAAATATTCATTCGTTCAAAAGTTATGATGTACACCGTGTTTGAAAATGTAGTTTCGAGATAAACGGCTTCAAAGTGTAGTCCCTACGCCAATACCGCTCTGCAAGGCCGTTACTCGACGATGCACTCAATTACGTTCAGCGCTATAATTTCCGTAATTATTCAAATTTCTTCACGAAACATTGTTGTAAATGTTCACAAAGCGTGACACTTTCAGAATTAATAATAATAATAAAAAATCGATTTTTCAAGATTTCAATAGTCCTATACCCCCTTAAGTGATGTAAAAAATTAAAGTTGCTTCTCATAGAGACCCTCTGAGAAAAAATGGTTTGTGTAATTCGTAGAAGACTGACAATGAATTTTGCCACGCAGCTTATTAATTTTCGTTCCACGCTAACTAGAATTTTATTGTGACCAAAGGACCTTCTTAGATTTTCGATACATATTTCTCACTTCAATGAAATTGAGACAGGATGATTTCAAAATAATATCCAAACAAACTATTGTGAAGCTAAACTGTGAAGCTAAAACCTTCGTTTTATACTGTGACAGTACGTACTCCAAAATTGGAGATAGAAAACCTGCTAATTCTGAATGAAATAATGAAACAATTTAGCGAAAAATTAGTTGCCTATTTCAATACTGCTGCTTGCGTCTTTATGCAGTTTTATGTCACACACACACACGTGATTACATATCAAATACTCCCATTCTAATTTTACTTCTATTATAATTACTTCTCTTTTGATGTGCCATTGCTAAGTTATACAAAAAGATATTGCGAACGTAAATCTGAATCTAACAAATTACCCTAAATGAGCATGACAAATAATAGGGGAGAAATGTTTACAAAGATTTATATCAGAATTTATGAATCGTGACGCGTTAATACATTCCTTAGATTTTGTAATTTTAATAGCGTTCTATACGAGTTAAAAATGAGAAAACAATGATGTATAAAGGATACACGAAAACCCAAAAAATCCATGAAGCACATTTCTAATATCGAACCTAAATTATTTATTTATCTATAATTAAAACTTACCTCCTTCAGTGGAACTTTGAACGGCAGAATTTTTGTACCACTAATCGCCTTGCCAAAAGGTTTGTATTCCAGCCACCTATAGTACAACATAAAAATAATGTTCGCAATGAAAAATAAGACAACACAAATGTGTATCTATATGAATACGTATGTTGTTTAAACGGAGAGGTAGACGCGACTGGTAATGGTAAAAAAAAATAATAATATACTGAATTCGTTTTTAATGATAACGACAAACAATCAAATTTGAAACGATTATAAACATTGAACAATAATTTCTTTCAAATTTGTAAGGATATTATTAAATATCCTTAACAAAATAACTTTTTTGCGAATAATTATGGAAATCTGTAACTGCATTTCTAAATATTTAATTTACACTTAACATATGTTACTACCGCATTCAAACAAATTAGCACCCTCTACTAAACACTTTGACAGTGAGAAAAGGTACATATATATTTCTCTCAACCGATAAGTCAGCCACCTAACGAACCACGTCACGAGATATGTTTCGAAACATTAGAAATGTATGATTAGTCACAAAGTGCACTGAATCTTATTTCTACACTATCTTTCAGATAAACGATTAAATAAATCGTTTCTGTGACTTTAGCTTAGTAAGGTAACATCGAAAACATTAAGGAAAACCAGCACAACATAACCTCTTCACAATGTGACCTGTGATTGAGACCCATAAATGCTCCCAACATACTTAATGGTATTACGCAAAGTGAGAAATAATTAATGCTTACCTATCAGGTATGGACTTCATCATATTAATCGCTCGTTCACGTATTTCTATGCGAAATTAAAGGCATAACATCAAAATGTAACACCAATACCACAGTACACATACGCAGTAGGGAACGCAGTCGATGTTTAGTCACGTCGCGGAACAATCGATCGATCGATCTCTCGATTTTCGCGCGCAACACCGCTGCGCGCGAATTTAATTACCCTCTTACTTCTATTACCAGTCGTTGTATTCCTCGAACTAAAGCAAAATACTTACTTTAAACTTAATTGTCCCGGTGTGCACAAAACAGATATAGGTTAATGAGAAATGTATTTTAATGTTTTTCAGCAGAATGTTCAACTGCGCACGGCAAATATATACGAATATTTTTACAAACTGCTAATGCTCGTTTCATTGTATCGAATTTCCTGACCCTTCCTTCTCTTATATGCATACATACTGTACATTTGTAAACATAAATACAGGCAAAGCGAGGAACAAAAGTTTTGGAAGAGTAAAGATTTTCTTAGCTCGTCGGACACTGGATGTCGCCATCTTTTCTTGCTTTCAGCTGCAAGATCTCATTTAACACTTTTTTCTCTAGTTCCAAGAGCGCCGGTGGTTTTTTATACTATGAAAGATAAATAAACATATCATTTATGCAGAGATAGTAAGAGCGAAGGAAATGTTTCTCGTACCGTAATAATTAATGTGTTATACTGATGGGTGAAAGATATTCTGCTCTGTTCTGGTTTTAACCCAACGCGTTCTAAATCCGGGACGCTTATCCTCTTGAAATATTTTTTATTACTCGTACGAACAGTTATCGTTCCGTCGTCTTCTGCAGTTACTGAAAATACATCCTGCGGATATGGCAAATTTCTTATGCGCCATTCGAGGGATGTCTTCGTGATCCTTCTAGTAATAAATGGCTAGAGGTGTATATAATAAATACAATTAGTTTCAAGCATGTTTATCGTGAACTATATTATCTATCTGTAAACAATTTATGTGAGTTATAAAAGACACTTCACTTACAGCGGTGGAACTCTCCTCAATTCCATAAATCTCGATATTGTTTTGTCTGGGCTGAGGGTCCCCAATTTCTACATTCCAATCTACATCTTGACCGAGCTTACCTTTTTCTTTCCACGCTCTTCTTACCAATACGTTAGTTTCTAAATGATATTCTTCCACCATTTCTCTCCCATCTTCCATTAAAAAATGGATTTTTCTTTTACCTACGCAGAAATCGTTAAAATCTTGTCATTAAGATATATATATACAGCGTGCGAAAATAACTTTGCATGGCTACTATCTTTAGAGATACGAAGAATAGTTATACAGTATCAAGGGGAGCAGAATGTGCCAAAAATAATTTTTTTATTAGTGAGGGGCATTACAGACTTCAAAGTCAATTTCAGGTTTTAAATGGCATAAATTTTTAGCGCAGTAGTGGGCAGTATCAAAGGTTCATGTGTTATATGATTGAATTTCACATTTAATAATTTTTTATAATTGTATAACCCAATTTTGAAAAGATACAAACATATTAGTCCACGCAAAATAATTATAAAGCAGAAATTTCGGGTGATAGAAATGTATTGATCAAACTTCTTGTAGGTTAAAAGTATATATTTCTCAGCATTGAATTTATGAATATTTTCCGAATAGAATGATACAAATGACACAATGAACAAAGTATCGTTAATCAAATATCAATGGTTTATTGATTATCTCACCATCTTGAATAATTGCCGTTTTCTTAGCACTTTGAATAAGGTTTAACCACTGGTCAGCCGCCATCGATAAATAAACAGTAAGTTTCTTAGCAACTACATCAGGCAGGCGTGCAATCGATGTAATTTAATGTACTTATTAAAAGGATCCTGAAAGAGTATATATTACAGTAAATTCTTTTACTCTCCGTTATGAAAATAGGATTCAGAAAACGAAATATTCTTGTTAATTTAAAAACGTATTCGAATTCAGAGACTGATCGAATTAAACACAAGATATTATTTATGTTTCATATTCTATTCCTCTTTTTTTGCAAGAAATTACGAATTTTAATTACGAATTGAATAAACTTGGAAAGAATTTTGTGGTAATGAATAACGTATGTGACCGTCATCATTCTTATCCAGTAGCGGATTTAAGAAACGAGGCCCAGGTGGCAAACGTTCTGAGGGGCCCGTTTTCGGAAAATAAAGAGGTAGTTTTCTTAAAATGGGCCAAGTATATAGTACCTAATACGAAAAAAAAATAGTGTTTGGATACCTATACCTAATCATAATTTTTTTGGAGATGGAGCCCCGGAGGGGCCTTCGGGGTAGAGCTGTAACGAATATTCGAATAATCTAAGTATTCGAATATTCGGAGTGATCAAATTTCGGATTGTACCGAATAAAAATCTGAACATGCAATATTTGTTCACACTTTATCGTAAAATTCTTTTCCTACTGAACCTCTACAATTATTTGTTTTTCAAACGATTACTTTGGAACTTTATTCTTCTTTAGTAAATTTATACATTTTTAAACGAAAACAACCATCAGTTACTAGTATTATTATTTTTATAATAATGAGTGGACAACCCCCGACGGTGACAAACAGTATAAACAGACTTTTTTGTGGGAAGCTTGAGGCGATATCCTAACCGTCTTGACTAGGTGGAGGAAAATTACAACCAGCTGGTCCCAAAAACTAGCCGGGATGATCGGACAGAGCGTCTCGTCAGGGTCACGGTTTATGACGGTATTGTCCCGCGACTCGGCGGTGGAGAACGGTACACGCGGGTACAAATGGATACCAAATGTACCACCCGCCAACAGAGCAATATACGGATTAAGTTGGAGCGAAAAAAATCGAAATCCCTGAACAAACGGCACGATGTCGATTGCCCCCTATTCGACATCTGGCAGGACAATGTTTCCCGACGAACGCTTCGAAAATAAGCATTGCCCGATTGTAAACGAATAAAATGAATTTTGTTTCGAAAAATACTTCTTTAAAAAATACGCTCGTCCCAATCGTAGCTTTCTCTCGTAAGATATCCTCAATGCCTTAGTCTTAGAATCTTAGATTCTTAGACAGATTTCGTTAAGACCTCTACGAGATGCTGTGCGCTGTATCAGTGTACCCTCTGGGATATAACTTCTTTTACACAAATGTGTTTATAATACGTGCAAAAACATAAGACATCGCGTGGTTGTTCGTCATTCATAATAATTGAAACAAAACGATTTATTGTGAACTATAACTTTTAATTTTCACAAAATAGTACGAGGATAAATAAGTATCGCAGACATACCATGTCGAAGTACACGACAGTACTTTCCCCAAAGGTTTATTCAGCTTTGTTTATACAATATAGAAATTTAATGACATGGGAGATCTTAAAATGTGATCAGATGAAATTGAAGATTCGTATAAATGTGGTTCGTTTGTACAATACACGAACGAAGTTATTATAAATTATTCTTTTTATAGTAGTCTTTAACAATATGATCTCCACTTGCTAAGTACAGTATGTAAAGACAGCCTACACCCAATAGTATAAATACAATTGTGTATGTAAATATTAATAAAGGGTTGACTATTATAAATTGTCGGCATAAACAGCTTTTTCATTTCATTTGCTTTTAACATTATAACATATATTTCATTATTACTCTGCGTATATGCATTCATATATATATACACGGATATATATATAAATACATATATTTCATTTATATATTTATTTATATCATATTTATAGAAAATTATACTAACTACATTAATATATACATAAAAAGGCAAATGTGAAATACCTGAACTTTACTCGTCTCTTAGTTTATAAAAATATGTGTATTTATTATGTTTGTTCATATTTCGATCAATACTATTATCAATATTGCCGCAGTACAACACGTCACAGTAAATGTATCCACATACTCGTATTATTCACTACATATCTTCACCATTGTATATATTACAATTTATCGTTAACGTTTTGTTTAAATGGACTGCAGTTTAACATTCTTCAGAGGAATTTATCCGTACGAAACGCGAAACAATACGTTGTATCCAATAAGTTATCTCGGACATTTGCCTTTTATCGTTTTAAATGTTTCTTTTATTTTAGTTCCATTTTAAATGCAGATTTAATGTTACATTACACATTCTTACATTTTTTGCCACCAAATTATAAACATTTCACAATTGCGTAAATATTAAAAGTAGTACCAAAAAGATGCTTATTTGACTGGCATTGCCTAATCATCATTTATCTCACTTCAATTGAATTATACATGACGTACAACAGCGCTGCCTTCGTTTTTACCGAACTATGTGACTACACATATAGCTGAACAAATTTATATTAATTTCGAAATAATTTCATTCGGCAGATTGAAATTACTCAACAACCACATGTCAACACGATCGTCGGTGCATAACGTGAAAATCAGTTACGCGCCCATCAATCAAGTCATTCGTATAATATTCATGAATGAAATTATTAATTACATTGAAATGTGTTAAACTTCCTTTTCCCTAGAAAGAGAAACGTGTTTAATTATTATATAATGTAATCATTATTCACATTATGTAATCACTCTACGTAAAAAGACATACATGCACATATATGAATTTTGAAAATTAACAAGCATAATTCATGTATGCTGAAAACTAAAAAAAAAAATTATTTTCGCCAGACGCTTCGCAATCTTATTACATTGAATTTTAATATAAAGGGAGTGATACTTTTAAACGTCCGTTACACGACGTTTAGTTTTATTTTTCTTCGAAAAAAAAAACATGCGCGATTGTATCATTAACTGAAATGATAAATAAAAACTTCTGTGTTTAAATGCAACACAAATCTTAAGAGTGTTGTCTATGTTTTCTATTTTTATAGTTTATTTAACCACCTAATATTACTGTATGTACAATCAGTGTTTCTACGTTCGGTGATTATTTTCCAGTCGTAAAGGACATAACTCAATGTGAGTTTCTGTAACAGTTCTGAAAATTTTCGTTGTTTATTCAAATATGATATAAGATATATCGAATGTTAAACAATCATCTCCTTCCAACATGAATCGACTTTATATGATTGTATTTCATAATCGTAGGTGATCTTTGTTTTTCAGCACCGTGTTCGCCTTTGTAACGCTTTAAATGAGCTCAGTGTGCAGGGAAACAGAATTTGCAACGCAGTTCCGTGACAATTTCATTCCTTATGTTCTGGGTTAGGTTTGCTCTTCGGTTCCATTGTTGTGGGACGCTGATGATGAGGATTCGTCTGATTCCTTGGCACTAATAACACATTTCCATCGGCGGACTGTTGAAGGCTATACTCATATGGATGATATTGATTGCCATCTGGGTCCCGCAAAGACTGCAAATCAAATGGTACAATTGATTTTCTTCGAAAATAATTTCATTACATTCGTCAAATTACTTATGTGCTAAACAGACGGGAAAAGTGTTTCCTACAAGACGAATGTTTTGTTTGGGAGCAAAAGTAACTGGCTGGTCAAGGTCGATAAGGGTTAAACCTCACTGTATCATTTACATGTTCTGCTCCTCCATTTCTGTCTTTTTTCGCTTAATGTTTATTTGCAAGTATCAATAAGCTCGGTTGCAAAAATCTGTCGTGGAGTGTAACATTTTATTTACATTATGTACATTAATTATTTATATACATCTTTGTCTCCGACTGTAAATGCTCTTTACAGTTAATTCCTTATAAGGTTATATATTTATGTCACCTTAATACGTTTTTTTAAGGTCACAGACAGGAAGTGCGTCTAAAACGGGGATACGTAAGGATGAAAGTGGAAATAGCATAATAATAAATAAAATAGAGTTAACATCTAAAAAAAATGTTATACTTTTAATCGATAGGAAGCACGTGGAAGAAAAAAATGAAGTCTGATACGGATACTATATAATAAAAATACTTTTCTTAAAATCATATAAGCCTTTTAATTGCATCGCTCATCGTCATTTGGTCGCATTTTGCTGCGAACACAACAGTGTTTGCAATCTACGTCTGGAGTCATGCGGACGTCTAAGATAAATTCAGTGAAATTACTAATTTTAATCAGAAATAAATATTAGCATCTATGGATTTTTAAGCAAAGTCGAAGACAGATAGTCAGTGTGAATTAATTTTAAAATTATCTCAACTCTTTTAAATTAAAATACTTGACGATATTTCGCGGAAGGGGCGGCAGACACTTGTTAGCCTAGGGGCGCCAAATCTCCAAATCCGCCTCTGGTAGCGAGGCTATGATAGAGGGAGTCGTTTGTGAAGTCATTCGTAGTCAGAAAAATGATCCAAGCCAGCCAGTTAATTTTGTGGTGACTATACACTCGAGGGAATGTTAGCACAGCAAACTATAAGCAATAATATACACTTACTTGAAACACGTGACGATAAAGCTGACTAAATTTGTCTTTCACACGCTGCCTCTCAAGAAGCATGAACTCGTGTTCACGAATTAGTCTCATCTTACGGTCCCTCATCTCTTTCACTTCGTCCGCAAGGCTAATAATTTGATCTAGTTTACGCTTACGACAATTTTGGGCGGCAACTTTATTCTTGCCTCGTCTTCTGATGTCGCGTATCAAAGATAATTGAGCTTCACTGAGATCGTATTTACTAAGACGCTCGTTAAATTCGTCCATAGGAAGATTAATAATATCGCTCACTGGAATGGGTACGCTCAACGCCCTGGCTCGCTTTTCGTCTCTAGTCAGATGCTCGTCACTTTCGCTTTTGCGCACTAAAAAGAAGAACAGCGATGAATTCAAAATAGATCTTAGAAATAAATTGGGGAATAAATATCATGGGATTAAAGTGGGATATAGATCAAATAATACATCGGTTTGAAACCGTGACGTTTACATTTCTTATCGCGAGAAATTGGGCGTTGAAGAGATCCGGAACTTTCCGCAGGTAGATGATAGGTATGGTTATGGTGAACGTGTTCTATGGCAGAACGTCCTGAAAGTAACAAAGCAGAATATTCCATTGTAGCAAATCAAGAATTACTTCCTATGTAGAACATTAAGATGACATGTTAAGGTTTACCTGACTGATGACGATTGAAATCTACGCTGCAGCTGAATTTCATTTCAGGCTGTGGCCCAGCTGCACCCTCGATTGGCCCCGAATAGGCATTCCCCGGTGCTCCGGCACCAACTGTGTGCGAATCGTAATCGTATTTCATAGGAGTGGTTGGATGTGTGGTAGCCCCCAAAGGTGAGCCTGTAACAAACAAACAGACATTAACCGTGTATTGTGTTTTATTTGTAAAAATCTCTCTGCCGTAGGTGGCTCGATGTTTAACATATTAACCTGTTCCTTGCTCTTGAAAATATCGCTTTGCAAACATTTGATGCTTCTTCTGTGCGACCGGGGGCATGGTGCGCTCCGTTTGACATCTCGGGGAGCCAGCGTTCCTTCCGGAAACGGAATAGTTGCAGTCGTACGACATGCGATATTTGCTGAAAGAAAAATATAACATGATAAGTATCACTGCACTCATTAGCAAAATAGCATATTCCGAAAAAATCCAGTAATCATTTGCAATCATTCGTTACTACAAAGACAGAAGGAAGCTTGTATTTAAGAGGGGCTCTTATCAAATGACTCGTAACCAGAGTTCCAGAGTTGGAAATTGTCAGGTATGTGCAAAGTGACCAGATATTTTCTATTCTAATGCGGGACAAGCAAGCAAAAAGAAAAGGGTTAACAGATCCGTGAGGAGATCTTTTCCGTAGTTTATTAAAGCATTTACAATATATTTAAAAATACATACTTGTGCGTATAAAGTGATACATTGAAAGGAAATTAAAAATATTTCTTTTTTCGCAGCAAAAAAAGTAGAGGAAACAATAACTTCCGGGACACTTTGCGGGGCACTTTTCAATGCGGGACAAAGGGCTGAAATGCGGGACGTTTGGTCACTTTAGGTATGTGTCATTTTTTTGTTTATTGCGGGGAAGCAAAATATAAGTTTCCTGCTTATTAGCTGACTAGATTCGTTCTAAATGGATCGCCAAATTATATTGTATTATTACGTGTGACATCCACGTTATGAAACAATTTAATCACCTAGCATAATCCATAGAATAATGAGAATCGGCTTGTGTGTGGCTGGAATTAGATCCAGTTTCCATCCATTCGCCATCCGAAAGGGATGGTACTCGTTCACTGCCCATGCTGCTGACCGCGCTATCGCTGGATGCATCCATTCTTTCGTCTGTTACACCCGGAAGTGTCGTAACGCCTGTTGCCGAAGAGGTCGTACCACCAGCTGTCTGAACTCCAGACAAGGCCGCTGCTCCCGTTGGACCGGAAGCGTTGTTGTTACCATTATCCAGCATGCGCATAGTGTATATGCCTGTAAATTTCATTTAAGTCCTTCGATATTATTATTATTGTTGTTATTATTACAGTCGAGAAATTACAAATACGAATATTTTTAACAGTGATTATTGAAGTTTTCGAGCATCGAGCGACAAATATTTTCATTAATGTTTCTTAATTTTCTAATTAATGGAGCGCCCGTGTAGAAACGCAGAACATGATTTCTATACACTGCGTTCCATCTAAAAGGGGCTACCTAAATATGTATCTTCTTCAGCTGTGATGATACAGAAATATTTCATCTGTAATTTGAATTGTATCAAAGGGAGAATGCCATATTTGTTACCATTCAAATTACAAGTGAAATATTTTTTGTAACATTATTTTATTTACAAATATTTTATCCGGGTTAGGCACATACGGATGACTAACAAGGGAACACGGCGAACCCGGACTCACCGATTGGAACGCAACTTAGGCCCCATTTGGGCCCTATCGCCCTTTAAGCGGGTGAAAACTAACCTCAAAGTCAAATTGGCACTTCCACTTTTTCCTGTATAACTTTCAAAGTACAACAGACAGAAAAAAATGTTTCAAATAAAAGTTTAATGGCGCAATAAGCGCTACAAACTTCCGTTAACAAAATTTTGAAAAGAGTTTTTTTCATCAGTTATATAATTTTTTTTAACTCTTTTCAAAATTTTGTTAGCGGAAGTTTGTAGCGCTTATTGCGCCATTAAACTTTTGTTTGAAACATTTTTTTCTGTCTATTGTAGTTTGAGAGTTATACGCGAAAAAGTGGAAGTGCCAATTTGACTTTGAGGTTAGTTTTCACCCCCTTAAATGGCGATAGGGCCCAAATGAAAGACACCGTTGTTCTTGTTTTGAATCATACTGTAATTGTCCGGGTTCGCCGTGTTCCCTTGTAATAAAGAATCCATGTGTTTGAATACAGAATATCCCAAACTTGAGTTTAGTATCATAGCATTCACAAGGAGGAAAGAGTAATTTCTGACTTTCGCCGAAAGGACTTCCCCGTAGCATAATATTTTCATTAACCGGTTTTGCATAAATACTCGTTTAGTCTTGAGTGTCAACAGCGGTGGTAGAATTTTACTCAGAAAATCCAGTGAAAGTATCTTTTCTCGTGGAGTATCGTTTCTGTTGAACAAACAATATTCCAGCGCGTAGAACAATAAGGCATTGATTCAAGTTTTCAATATGATAATTTATTATTGATCAGGTTACATACAGTAAGCGTAAGATTTTGATTAACCTTTATGCACGTACATTAGCATATTATAAAATGATTATAATTAAATGTCATCAAGCCGTTACAGTTAATTTGTTGTTTCTCGTAGGGGGCCGTCCTTAAATTACGTAAGGGTAATTTTGACGAATTCTTACACCCTCCTTCCCCCAGTATACGAATTCGTAAGATCTGATATTCCAACCCCTTCCTTACGTAATATTTTTTATACTTAATTTTTTCAGTTATTAAAATTCTTTTAATGGTTTATATAATTTAACTCGGTTTCGGGAAACTTAAACTAAAACTACTTTTCTGGAACATTAATGATAGAATTTGTATTTATTTAAAATTAGGTTAAACAATATTACGTAAGACGCTACCTGACTCCCCCCCCCCTGTAAGGAAACCTAAGAAATTCACGACCCCCCCCCCCTCAAAAAGCCTTACGTAATTTAAGGATGGCCCCTAGGCTTGTATTTTTCAATTACTTTTTACATTAACGAAACAGTATGCTGGCAAATTGGTGACGAAGATGAAGCAACCGAAATGTTTATAAAATTAAAAGGGATTGGCTAGAAAATACGGCACATATACTGCTTTTATTAGAGAATAGGATAAAAATAATTGTTATGACGTACACTGAAAGACGCATGACAGCTCAAGGTTCGTCGGTCCCATAGATCGACGTACCGTTGATTATCCATGTCTATTAATTGCGGTTGCATTTAAAATCCACCGATTAGTCAAGATAAAAACAGTGCATTGTGCCAAGTTACGTAAATACAGTAGGGAAATATTGTTGAGCGTATAAATACCATCATACCGTTACACACATACAATTCAGCCGAGGAAGTGACCAACGCCTCTACAAACTCATCGACAATTATTCAACTATTAGAAAAGCAGAAATGCCATTAGAAAAACACAAGCTGCATTAGGTCTTGCCAATTTAAGAAGGGATTGGAAACGAACATCGGATTAATTAAAATTTTTATTACTCAAGCATACATACTGACTATAGTAATTTTGTTGAAAAACATTTTATTGCGTGGCAAATATAAATGCTAAGAAACACACGGCACGAATAAGAATTAACGTAGGAACGTTACTTTTGAAGTGGAAGATGCACTGTTGCACTGATACCGCGTTTCTTAGAATCATTCAGCATATTCAGCTACCGCAAGAACCGTACGTGACTGCTCTCGGGTTCCGTTCGTTCTTATCAACTAATTTTAAGAAAGAAAATACAGCGCTTTCTTGCAGTTTCTCACTTCTCAGCATAGTGGCAACGCTGTATTTCAAGCCTCAACTTCGGCAAATCTATTTTACGATTACCGAGCTTCGCGGCACGATTTTCTCTGTAAACGCGCCGAAATGATTAATCGTGGTGATAAAGAAGTATTTGTTATTTCACTTCGGGAGATAGTGGCGATTTGAAGCAACTACTGAGCGAGCGGAGTTTTTGCACGACTATCGGTATTGCAGTGTAATACTTCACTGTCGATCACATTGTTGCAATACAGTATCGTTACAAAGTACCTGACTTCGTGATCGCGTGTCCTTTTTGTTCGGTGCTCAGTTAATACACCTAAATCTGCGCGCATAATGAATTAAAATAATGGTTAATGAAGCCGGCGGCGCGGAAATAAAAAAAAAAGGAGTGTACGTAAGCAAACGCGCACGGTGAGCCGTGGAGTTGTCGTGACTCAGCGCTTTTGATTTCAGTGATAAACCTACAGAACGTTCAGTTTCCTTTTTCGCCGTGTAGATGAATTAATAACGTACGCGATTTATATCCAAGCAACGTGCCCCTAAACGATGCCTAGCAGCGCTTAAATCGAGCACTGCCCGAGTTCGGTAGATTCGATGCTGGTTATAGAATTAATCCAGAGTACATGTAGGTCGATGGCATATCGAGCACGTGACGTAGGCTCTGCACATTCTGAATCACGCTTGTAACTACATGGACGAATTCCAAAGGCTGCGCGTATTGTTTCGTAACGAAAGTCAACAACAAATCTCGGACGCCATTTAGAGTTTTTCTGGACTTCTGGTCGAAAGTCAGGGTCAATAAACACGAGGCGATTAGAACGTGGAAATTACCCACACACGGTATTTTTAACGATTCGCTTCTATTGGCTCGAGTCGAGCGGCCGCCGGGTGAAAAAATGAATAGGTTTACGAACACGTCGCGTAAAGCATGGAAAATGCGATGATGAACTTTCGCGGACTATTTACGACGGCCGATATCAACGGGAAGCGGTGCGCGGGCGGTAAACGTTACTCAAGAAAAATACCTACTTGATATATATACAATAACTCCCATAGTCATCATTTAAGCCCCAGAAGAGCTTAATTCGACGATCGACGCTCGCAATCGACACACTTCGGCGTTAGAATTACAAAAATTAAAGGTTCCCAGCCAGGCAGTCTTTCTTTACCGATCGGTTTAGCAATCGTCCCGATTAACCGCGCACAAGCCGGCACTGTTTCTCGAGGATTTTCTGAGTATAGTAAATGCTGTAATGCGTGTAGGAGTGCATGTTCGAGAACGTCCGGCGCAAAAGTATTTTCTTGCGGTAACCAGCTCTTTAGCACCTTTACTGTTACCAGATGTTCCTTTCTCTCTTTCACAATAATCTTCCCCGGCACACTGAATCTACCTCCCAATGATGCGTGGTTAATTGTGCTGGCGCAGCCGCGAATATTCGACGCGAACTTCCATCTTCCTCGGCCGGTAAAATCCACTTAATTTTCTAGCACAGAAAGGGACAACTGTTGAACTTCAGGTCGAGCGACCTGCCACCTGCATTTATCACGCCGCTTGAAAAATGTGGGGTTAAGCTAGCTGTCCGTGCTGCCGTGGTTCGGGGCTTCGTCGAGGAGCACAGGCTTGTCGTATCACGCACGATAAGGCAATTCACCGATTACAGTCATTCATCGGTATTTAGCCAAGTGACAGATCGGCAGGCGATGGTGCCGTTGCGCGATGGAAATTCGTCGGAGTGAGCGGCGATTAATTAAATAAGTACCGACAGCCCGGATAGCCGGAACGCATTCGTTGGTAAGCTGCCGTTCCCCGCGGTTCTCGAATTGTACGCGAAAAGTCATTTGTTGTTTAACGGCCTCTCTTTTTGGAACGCACCACCACGCTGCTCTAGGCCTGGCACAGTCACCGCGACATCGCGACACGCGAAAGGATAGGCACTGGATCGCGAACGCAGCGTAAACATAACTACTGAAGTTGGTGGCGCGAAGTCGAGAGGCTGACCCGACGCGGGGCGTCACCACTCGCTTCAAGAGGCTGGTGACTAGTGTCACTTTTCACCTCGGTATTGGACGAACGTCGACGGTGTGAGAGCGTCGGCGTAACAGCTACGTCGCGTGGCGAACGATTCATCATAGAGGCGACCCGCGTACCCGGCGGACAATTTCGTCTATCGATCACGGGATTAGCGTCTCGTGTTAATCGCACTGAATAGTGAATTTCAGGCGTCTTTAGCGCGCAAAGAAACAATAACGACAGATATAATTCCTGGAATTATCTATTTTCCCGTTCTACCGTTACCTTTGACGCGAAAAGGCTGCGACGCCGAGGCCGTTTTGCCTGCAATACGAGCAACCCAAGGCCCGCTGTGTCGGGACATATTTTTCAAGCAGGGATAGCGTTAAGTTCTCGATCATTGTAAGTGAATCCCGCGGAAGGTATTATCTCCAGATTAGATACACGTCCGTAGGTACGAAAGTATTTTTAAAAATATACTTTCTACTGGTATTAAGAGGGGGGAGTGGTATAAAACTGACCTTACTTAGGACAAGTACGTTCCAATGTATTCTCAGCTTATTTTATCGTTTGCGCTGGTTCAGCATTACCACACTTTGGAATTATGCCCGATAAACGAGCACTCGCTTGTACAAAAATTGGAAACTTCCGTATGGTACGTTACGTGCTAACATAGCTCCGCCTACTGAGCAAAATAAGTAGAGTGATATGCAAAAAGCGCTTGTGAATTTTGTTAACGAAGTTGTGTCAAATATTTCGGGAAGCTCCGCTTCGGTTTGTTATTTTATCGTTTTCATTTCACTTGTAATATTGAACACGGTAAATTCTAATACAATCGTGAAATATAATTAATAGAATTAGAATACATGCAGCGTGGACATAAGATTTTGCGAATGATGGATGGAAGAATTCTTTATACGAAAAGCTTAAAATACAAGTGTGTGTTGTATATGAATGGGAGACCTATATTATTGCTAATGGTACCAATGATATAATATGCTTACATAAGAGTGGCCCACGTCTTGTGTATAGCCCAAAGTTACGGACAAATATAAAGGTATCACCAATCGCATTGCTGTTAGTGTTACTACTACTGACTAATGTTTATTACTCCTTCCATTGACCAGTGGCACAAACGTGATTATTCGAAGACAGCACTGTTAACAATGACTTATTTTATGGAGTCACGTAAGCTGCTTGGATAGTTAACATCGTCACACCCCGATGTTAATTTAACGCCCGCTGTGCATAATTACAGTGTGTTGTACTGCGTAATTCACATTACACACTCATTCGCATATTTTGTCGTCCCATAACTAGAATATAACTCTTCTATTTTCGCGTGCAATGCTCCCAACTTTGAACCACGAGAAAACTTGCAAACAAGCAAAATTAGTGAATTTGCAATAATCGGTGGAACACTAAATATAATTCCTTTTTAATGCCGGACTGTAACGACAGCGGAATACGATACAAAATATCTGTCAAATGAACGTTTTAATATTAGTGTGACTTTTTATCCAGCGTTGCAGAAGCAAACAAATTGATTTCGTTAACGCAACTTTCTATTCACTTGACAGACGGAAATATTGCATCTTCCGAATAGAACAGTTAATGTGCATTGCATCTCCGTGCGGCGTGTGTTCGTCTATAATTATCACGTAACAGAACAGTGTAAAGAAACGTAACTACATAAGTATGCAGTCACCAGTCATTCGTACTTTCACCGTCCGTCGTGGGTGTAGTTTTGCAAACTTATCTCGCGCGCATACGTAGCTCTCCATTTTGCCACGCGTATCCGGCTGTTTACGTGGACGTAAAAAGGCGCGGAAAAAAATATTTTTTCAACCGACATCGCCGGTGATTGGAGTCTACAATAATACCGGGCACACTCCGCGCGCTCTGCCACAAAATTTACTTCTACCGAGCTTCGCCTATTAAAACCAACACGCGTGGCAACCCCGCACTTGTCGCTACGACGGGCGGTTGTAGCATCGATTCGCGATCAGCTGTGTCGTCTCAAAATCGCCAAGGATGAGTAACGGTGCTCGGTTGCCATCTTGCGAGGCAAGGACGGAGCACTGTTTCGCGTCGCGTTAGAACAATAATTTTTTTTTTACGTTTTTCTAAAACTGACATACCTAACAATTTCATGGAGCACTCCTAATTCTCTTCTATATCTGAATATATCATGAAAACAGGTGTATCTTGCCACCCAACTGTATTCGAAGCAGCAAATCACTTTCCAAAACAGAATCGCGAGTGATCCTCGGCCGCAATTACGATCAAGATAAAACTGTACTCGCTCGTGAATTATCTTTCGAAATTCGCGCTTAGCGGACTAGAAGAGAAGTCTTTCGAATAACCGAGGCCGCGTGACTAAGCATCTCAAATATGGATGCGATATCTGTTCGCAAACCTCGCCAAGTGATAATAAAGCACATGCGGTCGTGCGCGTAACTATTTATAGCGATGGTTTCCGAGTTGATTTCGCGTGACGCGACAATGTTTTCGTTCGTAATGCCGTCTTTACGACAAAAGACGATTTTGCACCGTTTCTTTTAAATTCACAATTTTAACAATTCGATGCTTCGGCGAGGCGCTGTTTCCTTAAGGGGGCAGGCCTACCTAGAATTTTTCGAGAAAAAAAACGGTTTTTTGATTTTTATATTTTCTTCAATTACAACATCTTGAAAATATTCCCTGTAAGTGTCAAGTTAATCCGGTGTTCATCGGTGTAGCGCTCGAACCCAAAACTTCAAACGCGTTTCCCTCAAAATCATGTTTTCAAAGTCGGTGACACGAGTAACTAAAAAATTAATGCATCGATTTAGTCGAGGCATATTTTAGGGTTAAAAATACGGGCGCTATCGGGAGCTTTTCCTTTTTTGCCTAGATTTTTTTACACTTTAACGAGCGATTTTTTTGCCAAATATGGATGCTTCAATTTTGCACAGCCGCCATTTTGTCTGAAATAATTTGTCCAAAATCGGGCCCGATAGCGCCTAGATAATTTCATATATTATCTAAAAAAAAATCGCATTTTCAATGTTGAATGATCCTGCACTGAGCTAAGTTTGCCACCGCAAAGCGCCTAAAAAAGGACATTTATGGCATCGCCTATAACACACAAACCTTTCAATCCTTTTTCCCGCCAAAAATCCTGAAATATCCGTAAGATGTACTCTTTCTAATGGGCTAATGTGTAATAATAAAAGTTTATCAGTTTTTCTAGAAAAAATTCCCAAAGAAGCTTGTTGTTTTGACCGTTCTAGGTAGGCCTCACCCCTTAATGGCCCTTAACCGATCATCCCTACAAATTTAAACTTAAAAATACAAATTCTAATGTTACCGCGAGCTAAACGGTCTGGGGGGAACGTGGAAAGTATTTCAAACGTATGGTAATTAATTACCAGGCGAAGGTAAATTTAAATGTGTGCGAAGAAGATGCGTGGCTGCTAGATAGGGAAGCGAAAGATGGCACACCTGTGGGGCACACACACGCGACACGTTCGAGAAGCGCCTGCCTTTTGTTATGACGGGTACTGCAAACGCCGTGTTAAATACAATAGCTTAAGCTACTTAGCCGTGCGGAATGTACAACGAAAACAATATTACGAAATTGGAGCGACAACGGTACAGGACGTTTTGCGCGAGCATGGCCTCCAGCCGGCAACCACTTGCGCTGTCTACATAATATTGAATCGATAATTGACTGCTATAATGATATTTGTATCTTAAAAGAAAAAGAAACGAAGACGCAGAACGTGGGGGAGTGATAAACGAACTGAGCGTTATCACGAAGCTGTACAATAAATCGTACGATGTCACATGAACGATACACTCGTTGCAAATTCTTTGCGCCGGGCCTTCCCCCATTAAGGGGACTAACAAGGGAGGATCCCGAACCCGTAAATTCAAAAAATTCTTAAACGTTGTGAAAATGTAGGGGATTTCCTCCTGAATACAACGCAATTTTTGTTTGCTGCCCAAATTCACTCGGAGGGGGTGAAATTAACCCTTGAAAATTCGGCTATTTTCCGATTTTGTGCTCACGTTTTTAGCTGCCAAATCTACAATTTTGCGAATTTTACTATAAACCAAGCTGCATTTTATTAAAAAAAGATAGTACTTTCGGAAAATGCAATAAAAAAATCCTTAAGCAATTTAAATTCCCCAACCGGCAATTATAGATTTGAGAGTAACAGCCTGCGGCGGATTTAACAAGCCGGCCGATGAGCAGTTGCCATCTGGGTCCCTACCCTCAGGACCCCATCCTTGAAAAAAATTATGACTTTATCCAAGCTCTATATTTTTTTTCTATACTTTTCTGTACACTTACCCCCTTTTAGTAAACTAACTCCTCCTCATTTTCCCGAAAAATGGGCCCCCCAGAACGGTTGCCACCTCCTGGGCCTTTTCTCTTAAATCCGCCACTGGTAACAGCGATTTCTTTGTGACAGTACTGTCATTTTTTAATTCATTAGAACGCGGCATATATTGTAGAATGCAACGTTAACCCTTCGTTGACACACCTCTCTCTCCGATCAACTTTGACATACCTGGGTGGCTCGCACCCAGAACAATTTTTGAACAACTGCCATTCTTATCTAAAGAATCCAATCGTTATGAAAAAAATCATGGGTCAATTCCAAGGTCTCTAGAATGTACTCCAATAGTTTTTATTATTGAAGTTTTACCACATATTTAATAAAAAAAATCTAGATTACCATATGTCGAGAAAACACGAAGAAATCTTCAAAAAATTGTCACTTTTACAAATTTCAATATTAGAAGCTAAAAATCTACAGAGTTATTGTTCAGATATTATATTTTGAGAAAAAAAATAGATTTAAGTCGGCTTTGGAAGGAAGGTATTTATTTTGTATATTAGAAGGCAGAGAGCGTCGAAATCAGCTTATGGGTGGCTCACACCCAGAGTGTCAACGAAGGGTTAAAACGATTTCAATGATGAATTTGTGGAAAGTCTCGTAATTAATCCCACGAAGGATGGTGAGAAGAATTATCTTTCATAACCGTATAATGTCCCTCGTTACAATGGAATATTTTGTATATACTCTTGTCCTTGTATTAAATTACCCCTAATAAATTGAAACATACCGATTTTTACATCTATCGCATTATAATCAGGTGCAGGAAAAATAACGCAGTGCTAAAGTGAAGTAAACATTTCGCCACATTTATGTATAATCACTCATCAAATAAGCGGTATACATATGTGTAAAACTGCATCAGGCCTATCAGTTACGATGTTCAAAATCGTTACCGAAGATAAGATTTTAGCCTGTGATCACATAGTAAATACTGATTGGCAGTAAACCGATAAAAACGCTTAATCGTATTAACATGCGTAGCGGCATTGGAAATTGTCAAGTAAACAATTGTCAAAATCCTCCCTTGTACTCTGAGCGAGATTTCTTCAAATACATTCTCCACCAAACAATATTTTCACTTTTTTAGTAGAACGCAATAAAAACTGTAGATTAATAAAATACGAAAAACAATAGAGAAGTTGGTCGAAGGTGCTGGGTTTGATTTTTGAAATAATTATAAATATAGCAAGTGTTTAACTAAAAATATGAAATAGAAAGATTATAACAGGTAGCATTTACAGATTTTGCTTTTATTATTTAAAGCTTGACCACGTTAGAGCATGCTGGCGAATCAGCAATAAAAATAAATACATTAACGTCGAGGTTTTGCAAAAAATTCACGAACGTCAGTTCAGCTTTGAAATGCAAGTATGTTAACTAAACGTCAATTTATGAGAGTAATATCCTTGGTCAAGATCAGTGGGTGTAAACAACACGATCGCGGACTAGATCACATGTCACTTTCCGATCCGACGATAACGTGTTGTTATTATCACGTTTTTTTATCGATGAAAAGGCGGTTACAGGAGCATGATAATATTCTAGGAATATTTACAAGGCCAATTTCGTAATTCGCTAAAAGTGGTTCTAAAGTTACTCGTAGGACCTGAAATATTTACACTCATTGCCAGTGGCAGCTGCGTTACGTGCACTGCCGCTCAAAAGTATTTCATCACTTGTTATAGGTACGATTGATAAAAGGGGAAATAGAAGGTTTTCCATCTGTGGTCCCAGTTGGATATTTCTTGGCACATAGCAGTTGTTTCATTTTATTTTGTTACCTTAAAAGTAGTTTTCGAATTTTCTGCAATTCGATTATTATTGACACCTGTAGAGAGTACTCATTTTGAGGTACAACTGCTGATTCTGGTGGCTCAACACCTACGTTTTCTTGGCAACAAAGCACGAGCCAATGATATAGCGAATTTTAAATGTAACATTACCATCGTTCAAATATAAGTAAAGAATTTGGAAACAAAAAGTGTGCAAATAGTTGAGTCACATAGAAAGCAACAATAATAGCTTGATCTTTGCAGTGCAGGGGCAAAAGTAGCCACATTGTACCGTAGTGTTCACACCTTCTTATAATCACAAATTGGTCACACGGGGTTCACTGCACCCCAGCGTCATTTTTTAATTACCATTTTCGTATTTATGAATCTTTTAACTTTTCAGTGATAATTATATATTCGTAATACATTCGTCTTTTTCTAGAAATGTGAATTGTAGTTGAACAAATAGTAGTGGAAAAAACAATTTTTTGATTAAATATCATCAAATTTTTAAATTTTAATATTAAGGTCTCAAAATTTACAGAAATATTAGCAGAAGTGTTATACTAACAAGGGAACGCAACTTTTTGGGTTTTTAGAGTGACTCAAAACAAAAACAATGGTGTCTTTCATTTGGGCCCTATCGCCCTTTAAGCGGGTGAAAACTAACCTCAAAGTCAAATTGGCACTTCCACTTTTTCGCGTATAACTTTCAAAGTAGAACAGGCAGACAAAAATGTTTCAAATAAAAGTTTAATGGTGCAACAAGTACTACAAACTTGCGTTAACAAAATTTTGGAAACCTTGTAAGAAAAAAGAAGTAGAAATTTAATAAGGACAAGTAATAATCAACTATATTAAGTTTTATTTTATCCTCTCCTTTATCATACGTACATGTAGCAACTGACCAAATACTTTTGAGCGGTAGTGTACATCTACAAAGATATCGATGATGCTATCTTACGCTATGTTGAGATTTCTATTAATTTCTGTATCGTGTATCGTTGAATACCGAACACTTTTAACTGGAGTTATAGATATATGCGTACACTGGTATTGTCAATTATTCCGCCATTCTTATATGGCCGAGGAGTCAAAATCCTCTTATCGGTGCAGTAAATGAATACTTAAGTCGCACGATTTCGATGACAACGCTAATTCGAATAACAATAGTCACCTATTATACATTAACGATACGCGAACTTGAATAACTTACTTGTCTAGAACTCTACGGATCCCGAAGTTGTCTGTATAGCAAATCGCGAGTAGAATATTTATGATCGATACGACAGATTTAGCGATAAGAGCCCGCTATGATTGAATTCTCTTAAGGCGAATGTCTCAATTTCTGCCCATTTAAGAGGCAACTCGTCATAAAGAAGGTGTGAAAAATTTGTTTGCGATCAAAATTTGCAGAGTAATTGATTAATTCTTTAATAATAAATCAACCAATTCAAAAACTATTTAAGAAAGATTTTTCAAGATGTTTAACTATTAGTAATTTGTAATTAAATATATAACGCTCTAAATATCCGTATTTCTGCTCGTGAAAAATAGCGATGCGTATATTGCCCCAAGCTCGTGCAACACTTGCGTAAATGTTTAAATAATTTAGAATTATTCTGTTGTAACTATAGTACAAACGCAACGCATATAATAATAAGAAAAATACGAAATGATCCGAAATGGGGATATGAGCAGAAATTGGGACATTCACCTTAATGGTAAGATTAAATGTGCCGGTGATTATGAAATTGGTATAAGTCAAAAATCTAAACAAAATTGAATTTATCCCTCAGGGGTGCACAGGGAGCCGTTTTAGCGCCTAGCTGCGAGCAACCCGCCTGGCCCGTTGCTAAGGTTAGAATCGGTGGGGCGAACTGCAGTAGTGTTACGTGCATTTGGTGTGACTTGAACCCAGCTCTACGTATACACTTACGCTACGAGCCTCCGAGCACGCACGTAAACTACTGTAGTTCTCCTCACCGATTCTAACCTTAGCAACGGGACAGGCGGGTTGCTCGCAGCTAGGCGCTAAAAACGGCTCCCTGTGCACCCCTGCTGAGTGTACAGGGCCAGTAACTTTGCACTGCAAAAAATCTGGTTGACAGTTGGCTGACGAAACGGTGCTTCTAAAATCAAAACACCAAAACGTTTTAGAAACTATATGTGGATGGCTATGGCACCCCAGGAGATTTTTTTGGTGGGTGGTTTCCTCCTACTTATTCAAAATCGAACCCGTCGCGCCAAAACTATTCGCATATAGTTTCTAAAACTTTTGCACATATGTATACAAGTGATCTTTGCATACCGCCGAGTGTATACATATACTAATGTACAAATGTGTACATAATATATATTTGCTTACTTATTTAAAATAATTTTTAAACAATTTGGTTACGCAGAGTAATCTATAGTTATGAAATAAAATAAAATTTATAAGTAACACGATGTCACTGAACGTATTAAAACTTCACTTGTTTTAATTAAGAATATTATGCACTTCCTTATGCATGTATTCTACGTCTTTTTTAATCTTGTATTGTTCCTGCTTTTACAACGCAATGCCGTTTATTGTTTATGATCTCTTAGAAAGCTAAATTCTGCAACTGGTAAAAATAAATCTTACCGAATCACGTAACGGAACTGAGATTCTATTTACTACACAATTCACGAAGTTACGGATTTAACATTTCCATCGGTGCACCGAGTACGGGTATTAATATTCCAGGAAACTGTAACGAATTTCACCACAGAAATCAGTATTATATAATACGATGTCCAATAGTCAAGATATTAATTTTATTTACAATAGAATCCAGCTGGTATATCTCTCGACTTGCATTAACCAGAGGGCCGGGATTTTTTCATTGAAATTGTAAATTTTATTTACTTAAAATTTATGCATGTATACCACCAACATGTTCGGCAAAGTATCCAAATTTTTACGTGGCCACTATAGTGGTTAGACCCTCTAAAGGTTAACGAGGTGTATTTAAAAAAAAGGCAATTGCGCTATTCATCGAATACACGCTATTAAGGGGTTACCTACCGTCAGGGGGTAGAAAAAGAATCGATTCTTTGGGAATTTATTTGAGAAAGTACATGCATATTTTTATGCAATGGTTTCTATATTCAGACGAGGTACTCTTTAACAGGTTATTATATTATGTTTGGGTATAAAAATATTTAGTTATTACAACATTACAGCTGATTTCCCGGAAGCTGATTTTAGACCGGTGACCACGATTTCTTCAAAACCGCTTCACCAATCTTTCTGCAACTTTGTAGGTTTCTTCTAGACATTCCAATCTAGTCTTTAATCTAAGCATTTATTTTTCCAATGCATAGTTTTTATTTTAAGGATGAAAAATAAGTGTTTTTTCTACGAAAGTCGATCATTTCACTTTAAACACCTGCCATTTTGTCCCAGATTAATATTTCATAAAACGGAACGATTAAAGACTAGATAAACTATTGTACTAACTAAATCTTCTTGGTTTTTTCATTTGCGATAACCCAGTTCCGAATAATGTTGGTCACCGCAAAACGTGTTTCTAAAAACAGTTTCCGGGAAATCAGTTGTAATTGTGCAATAACTAAATATTTTTATACCAAAACATAATCTAATAACCTGTTAAAGTGTCCCTCATCCGAATACAAAAACCATTGCATAAAAATATGCATGTACTTTCTGAAATAAATTCCCAAAGAATCGATTCTTTTTCTACCCCCTGACGGTAGGTAACCCCTTAAAAGAGCGATATTCCCAGAAATCTCGATTTCAGAGCTGCACTGTTTAATCGTAAAAAGGCTCCTCGTATTTACAAACAATATAACTGGCGGTAATTGCTAAATTGTGATATGCTGGCTTATTACTTCTAATGCCGCAGAACAATGTGCGATAACGCAACATAAGCCACTGCTAAGAAACGCGCACTCGACCTGGCTTAATCCACAGGCTCGCTCTCCTTTCGTTCACTCGCTCGCCAGCTACCTATCAACCCACAATATATCCTTTCCTTATCTCTGTTTTTTCCACGAAAGCGGCTAATCGATAATTCCTTTGCCTCGGAGATACCTTTACTCCACTAAGGAGTCCGCCCTCGAAACGAATCACCGCCTCGCGGCGGGTGAATCAATTTCGTTCTATTATTACGATCAGCTGACGAGATGCAATGGCAAAAGAAGGGAATGAGTCACTTGCGGGCTTGTGACACACATACGCGGCTCGCAGCCGCGCTTTCGTATTCACGTGTAGCGATAATTGGGCGTACGTGTTCGTCCTAGCTTAAGTTCTCGGGGTTCGGATAGCCGAAGAGGATCGTCATGTGCTGCCGTGGCAGTCACCGCTGTACCCGGCTTCTTCTCCATTACTCATCGCTCCCGCGAATGATGCAAATCACGTCCCGGATAAACATTCGTATATATACCACGCGCTTATACGATCGCAGCATCGTTTTTCCTTGCGCATTCGCTGACGCGCTCGCGTAATTATAGGTAACTGTCTCTAAGGTTCGGTTGATGCATATCAATGTATATATATATATATATATATAATAGTTTCCATAAATTACAACAAATTTTCCCGTTTCCTTCATCACGCATGCGTCATTTGGCAAACACTTTACGGACGCAATTAAATTTTATGGCAAGAGAGACTGCTGCGCGCAAAATTTCAACGTCAAAGATCTACCTGCGCCTCGGATCGTAATTTCATCGCTGATGAAAACTTGTGCTAGTAAATTTGTTTAAATAATGACACGAATAAAAAGTAGGGTTGCCAGTAATGCCATTTTCGCCTTGAGACTACAGGTTTGGTGACATTTATACAGTCTACAGTTATGCTGGTAATTTATCCAGGAATGTGGTAAATGTTACCATTTAATCTGAAGAAGCAGGGGTTGAAACGGTTCTGAAAATAACTGTTTCAAACTGTTATGTATCGGTTCTGACTGAAACGGTAATGAAGCATCGATATTCTGAATAACTGTTATAAGGAATCGAAATTTCTGAATAGGGTTGATGTCGCAATTACCGCGCCCTTATCCTTAAAAAAGTCGTACAAAAAAATTCTCATACTTAAATAAGAATATATATTTTTTTAATTAAGTTAAACTATTAATGTGTGTGTTACAAACGAGAAGGTTGCATTTTTAAACAATTAAAGGGTAGTAAAAAAATTTCAAAAATGCACATGGAGATTTCGATAGATTAACGGTAAGGAACACGTACTTTACAGAAGTTAATAAATTGATAATTATCATGATTTGCAATTATGTAAAGTCTTTATTATATCATAGAAGGTTCAAATTTTATGAAAAAATAGCAAAATCAGCACTATTGAAAGTAAATCTGGTAATTTGGACAGGAATTTAACGCTTGTCCCTATTACCGTGCCCCTCGAAGCCCACTGGCGCCCTCTGTAACTGCAAACCTAACCTTACTTTCGTTTCTCAGAACGGGTGAACAGAAATTTTTATTTGCAATTTTGCTGTTGTAAGGAAAAGGTCATATTAACTCGGCGGGAGGCGCTACTGGGTAAAATTTACCACAGAGGCGCTAGTTGCGAAAATATCAAGACTGAGTTTCTGTTACAATTTTTTTTAAAGAACTTTAATAAAGATTTTAAGGTATTTCATAAATTTTCTTTGATTCTTAAAACACTGTACTTTAACATAAAAATTACAAAGCTAAAAAAATATATTCTGAAACCGTGGTTTTTTACGTTGAATTTTGCCGGGTTAAAATTACATAAAAACACCTCTCGTGCAGCAAAAAAATATTTTAAACAGTTCAAAGTTGAAAGACATAACCTAACCGCGGTAAAATATCAAATGGCCAATTCAACATTGTGGAAGATATATTAAAATCGCACCTACTACACAGACATGTATATTTCTTGATTTTTTTTCGTGAATTTTGAAAATCTAAGTTCAAATTCGTTATTAGCAGTCAGCAAACCCCCTGGAAATAATTGTTTAAATTATCGGAATGACATAAAAGTTTATACATCGAAGCGTATGGGCTGACGCGTTAATGAATTTTCACTTCTTTCACCTCTCATATCTTAGAAACTGTCACCTCAACTTGAAAATATGTCGTGATTGATGTCTCATCATAAGCTATCATTTGGCACAAAATTCAGTCCCAAGATCGTGGGACCCAAAAAGGGGCTACTTCTTGGGTCACTCTTTCGGGCGAAGCCGAGCAGTAAAGCTGGTATATTACTACGTGCGAAGTTGCTGACAAGCAAGTGGTATGCTGTAAACAAGCTGAAGGATCATTGTCTCACCCAAGTGCCTTAGGGGGTGTATCCCCGTAGGTTTACTACCGAGGCGTTTAAAGACATTGGAAATACCGAGAGCCATTCTTCGAACTAACGGAGCTTGTAAACAGCGAAATTTAATCACGTTCAGCAGCCGATCGTGCGTCGTCTAAATCACAACGCTGTTACGTCACTAATTGTAAGATACTGTATTGCCCTTGGGAATAATCACGCATTTTTCAGTAACGTTAACGCATTTTATCATACTTAAATAAACTGAACAATTTCACAATGTCACTGCCGATGGAGAGTCGTCTACTACTCGGCCAAGAAAATATGCCACTCATCGCACCGTATAAATATTCATCATTGTTATACCGACTCTGTTTTTGTCGTTTAATCGAGTCAACGACTGTATTGCTTATTCATAGGCGTATAAGAACGAGTTAATATTAGAGTCAGAGAAAATTTCTATCCAAATAATGAATTAGAAGATTTCGTGCCCGTGAGTAGACTTAATCGAGGAGAATTTAATTAACGCATAAAGGCGTTTAATTGAAATTTTGCATAACATCTGTGGCTGCGTTTATTGGCAGCGTCAAAGCTACGCTTTGTTCCAACATCTGTGAACACTTGAAACGGATCAATTTTCAAATTGCAGAGGCATCGAAGAGTGCACTGCATGGACGTAGCTAGGATTTCATTCAGGACGGTGAAGGGAGGGGCAATGAATAGTGAACCAATTTTTGTTATTACAATTTATATACGTAGGTAGGAAGCAATATAACCGAGGTCGTGTAATGCGGAATTACTTAACAATTTAATTTATTTTTACTTCGCAATATACTAATTTAATTTTGGAGGAACGATTAATTTATTTTTCCTGTGTCAGGGGGGGGGGAGCAAGCGTCCACCCCTCCCCCCTCCGCTACGCCCATGGTGTACTGTCGCGCGCTTTATATCGCTGCATCGCATTGATAGTGGTATAGCCCGATAAAAAGTCGATTTAATCAAATCGTATGATCAGCATTCAACTATTAGTCAAATGCAAATATTACAGTGCTTTTCCTGTAAAATTTACATTTTTTCAGTGATGCGCCAATCAGCGATATGTAGATCTGAGAACACGCCGTGGGAAAAGCACGTTACGAATTTATCAGTATCTCACAATAATGTGTACAACACAATCATATAAAGCCAAGTGGCAAATCAGTAATAGGTATTTGATAATATCACAATTTCATGATATACTATATTCGAATAAATTTCTATTCGAACATTATTGTTCAAACATTAAAAATTTATTCGAATAATGCCCAATTCTGCTTCGGGTAGGCTGGAGCCCGCGATAGGAATCATGACCAGGCACCGAAAATCCCGTGTGGTTGTGCGAATAATGAAGCGCTACTGTATTTTGGTATATTTTACACAAATATAGGAATAATAAATTTCTAAACATTTTACTACATATATATATATTGATAAATGAATTATTGCCGGATATGACGGATTATTGCCACCGATTGATTATTATTAAGGTGGTTATTAAATCCTTTGTAAATTTTCATTACTAATAAGTATACTACGTAAGGTGTATCTAGAGGAAAACAAATACTATTTTTTTAACAACTGTGTAAGATACTGTTAAATTCGTAATTTGGAGTTACTAGAGCAGGGCTGCACAGGGAGCCGATTTTAGCGCCTAGCTGCGAGCAACCCGCCTGCCCCGTTGCTAAGGTTAGAATCGGTGAGGCGAACTGCAGTAGTGTACGTGCATTTGGTGTGACTTGAACCCAGTTATATGTATATACTTACGCTACGAGCCTCCGAGCACACACGTTAACTACTGTAGTTCTCCTCACCGATTCTAACCTCAGCAACGGAACAAGCGGGTTGCTCGCAGCTAGGCGCTAAAAACGGCTCCCTGTGCACCCCTGTCCTAGAGTGTGTTCTGTATTTGCAATGTGCGGTGCAGGACACTGTTAAGGAGGTTCGTGGCCTCACTTGCGGGGCAGGCGGCGAGAGGGGTAAGCCTATGCTTATACATGGGAGCTCTGCAGTGATACCAATCTTAGATAAAAAAATTACGTAGACAAAAATGTTATTTACATGTCTATTCCTAATAAAATTATTACTACATATTTTGTTTTGGAATTCAATTAAACCAAAAGTATGTTTAATGCAGTTAGAAATATAATATTTTCGTTAAAAGTAGCGTTAAATATGCGAGCGAAATGTGGCAACGTCGCTTTGCGTCCATCTTTTTTTTCTCTTACCACTTTACACTTGTGGCGTCAAAATTCTCCCCTCCCCAAAATTTATCGCTCCCCTAAATTTGCTGCTCATCTAAATTTGCCGTTCCTCAGAATTTGCCGCTTCCCAAAATTTGCCGCTCCCCAGAATATCCCGTTCCTCAACATTTGCCGCTCCCTAAAATTTTTTGTTTGCCAAAATTTGCCGCTTCCCAAAACTGGTCGCTTCCCAAAATTTGCTGCTCCCAAAAATTTGCCGCTCCCCTAAATTCGCTGTTCCTCCAAATTTGCCGCTCCGCAGAATTTGCGGTTCCTCAAAATTTTCCGCTCCCTAAAATTTTCTGCTCGCCAAAATTTGCCGCCCCCCAAATTTTCCGCCCCTCCAAATTTGCCGCTTCCGAAAATTTATCTTCTTTTTTGTATATTATCGTATATGCTGCTTTTACATATTATGCAAAACAGATCAATTTTCTAAAAAATTTCTTTTACGATTTAACCCCTCAATACCCACCTCCGTAACATTACGTTTCTTGCGAACAATCTCAAAATCCCGCCTCCGTGATATTACGTTCGACACAATAAAGAATAAACCCTGTTGTCGAAAAAACTGTTTTGATTCCAGTTTACAAACATTTATACAGAAAAATGGAAACATAAAAAAGGTTGCCATTTTTTAAAGTCTCTCTAAAATTTAATATGTCGTTAAGGGGTTAAATATAAAATACGTTTTAAAGCGTACTGAATCAAATATTGCTCGGTTAAATATAAATTTGTTCATACCACCGTGGCATAGCGCAATATATACCTACAGTGATTTCAATCCGATGGAATAAATGGGATCTTAAACTGCCATCGCGAAAGGTACGAGACTTATTTTTTCTCATAACACTTGATACGCGAAGAACGTGATACGCGAGATTCGTTAGAACGCAGGCGGAGAAAAGATAACATAAATGACACACACCAATCGAAATGACCACCCGATACTCCAGCCGCCAGATGCAGACATAGGCACACACGTCTCAATGCCCGATATTCTGAGAAACTGAACGTTCGTAAAGCTTCGTGGAGACATGATGCTGGAAACCGATCTTTTCGCGACTGTGTACGTACTGGCATGGCGAAACCGCGTATTTTTCCCTATTCTTTTTTCCTCCGCTTTGTTCAACATTGTTACGTGCGCCGTCCTTGTACGTTCTACACATCTATGCAAAGTGACGTGCATGCATTTTTCTGACGAATTGCACGGTATGGAACAAACGAGCTGATAACGGAATGGCGACCACGGCTTCACTGCTGATGATATCGGCTCTCACGACGCACCGTTTCGTTTTATCGTTTCCAATCGTTTTACCGCGAATAACGCACTGTATTTGACTTGATTGTTTCCCAATTATGAAGCGCAGTTAGGCATCACGAGGGTACAACAGTCCTATCTGCCAGGAGACAATCGTGCAGCCGTCTTTAAATTAAACACTTGGGAAATGATGCAGTAAAGTGATTACAGTTTACACTAAACAGTCTAAATGACTTAACCTGCAGAGGGCCCGGCTGGCCACTATAGTGGCCACTGAAGAATTTGGATACTTTGCCGGTTATTTTGGTGGTACATATGCATAAATTTTAAGTAAATAAAATTTACAATTTCAATGAAAAAATTCCGGTCCTCTGAGGGTTAATACGACGAGTTGGATACTTTAACTTCATCCCTTACGAGGATCTTTGCTGCTGATCTGGGTGATCATCGATATGAAGGTAAGGGTAAAGTCTTTTACTAACAAGAATTTTACAAGAATTTTTTTAATTTGGTTTAAAACTTAAAACGCAATTATCTCAAAACAACAGTTTTTCAACTGGTGCAGGTGATTGCAAAAAAACTATTAGACCAATCAGTCTGAAATTTTTACACGTTATTCAGAACATCAGTGGCTATGGCCGGGACCACGGAAACCTTTTTGGATGAACCATTTCATACTTTTTACAAGGCAAAATGATTGAAAAAATCACTGTATTTCGACACTTAAACTTCAAGGCTCCGCCATTTTGTTAATTTTTTATCAGTAAAAATAATCCTGGTCCCGGCGATAACCACACTCATAATGATTACGACATACTTTGAATTTTTCGTTTCAAATGCGTCGTTCTCCCGGAATCACCTGCAGCAGCACTGCCTCGCTTTCTCAAGGCGCTCACAAAAGTGCGATATATATTTAAAAAAAAACAGTTAAAAATTCAAAATAGATTTTTTTGTATACTGTCAATAAGTGTATTAATAAGTAGGCAAAATATTATTTACGTTGGACATTCCGTTTACTAAAAAATAAATCCTAAAAAAATGACAATTTTTCACGACTCCACAGTGGACTGACCCCTTAAACTAGAATTTAATAATTACGGTCTTTCCTTCACAATGTATGTAGAACGTCTACAACGCGTGGACAAGGTCTGTGACTGTCCTTTTGTCTCATGCACTCCCAAAAAGCGCCTTTGGAAAAACAGGGTTGAACACTTAGGCATGCGTGCCCTAAGCAGGCCCAACCGATTCGTCGCGCTTAGCCTCTTCACTGAAGTATACAGTGTCCAATGACACTCGCCAACCAGTGAAGAGGCTGGGGCATGAAAATAAACGAATCGCGCTATCTTCCCGTAACCCAGGATCTCCCAAACTACGTTCCGCGGAACACCAGTTCCTGAATAGGTGTTCCGCGACAATTTGGAAAGGTTTTATACACTGCAACACATTTAAAGATCTTCTACTAAGTAGAGTATCTTCTACTAGTAGGGATTACCCAACCTAAAAAATAAGCTAAGTGTTCCGTTAAAATTTCCGGGTTTGCGAAGTGTTCCATTGCAGAAAAAGTTTGGGAAACCCTGGAAATAATTTGTGCACCATTTTTTGATGCGATTAGATATTAATTATGTTCCTAAAATTAAATTCATGTTTTATCAAAAATCCATTGCCTTAATATAAAACGTAAGCTAAGTTACAATTAATGAAATTTACACTGTATCTCACTATATGCACTGTATAATGGTTGCTTTATTCAGCTAAGAAATAATACGTTTGAAGTTTAAATAACTAAGGTCCCAAATAAACAACGTCTAATTCAATACTAATGCTAAAATTCAAAGTAATCAAGAATTCACTATAAAACAGAATATTCACGTAACATGAATTTTATTATTACAGAAATTGTTGAAAATGTCCATTCTGCCGAATACATATTTCTGCCGTTTGAACTAAATTTCTACGAACTGTTTTAATTTCTTCTTAATTAGTCAGTCGATACAATGAACTGAAATCTGAACCGAGAGAGTAATCTACAGCGTGAGACGTTAAGTCGAGACATAAATAGTCAATGCACCTGCACCCAGTGAATATTTAAGGTCGATTTTTTTCGAAAAAAATCGAGCCTCGCATGAAAAAATATTTATTCTGTGTTTTCGACTTAATTTTTCATGCAGGACCACCTCCTTTCCGGTTGTACCACCAGTTAATGGAACACCCTGTATAATAGGTTCATTGCATGAGATAATATAATTTTAGAAGTATTTCTTCACGCGCGACATTGCTTTCTATGGGTACGTACGTTTATGTTGGAGCTGCGATAATAGCGAAGAAAAAGAAATATTTCTTTCTCGACGGTTTTATCGTTGGTCATCCATGTAGTAAGCGTTACTCTACTCGCTGCTCCAATGTAAACAGTTCCATTATAAAACAACATAATGTATTTCGACGCTTCGCTCTTATCGCCGCTCTGATCGTTTATCGCAGCTCCAGCATGAACGTACCCAAAGTTTTAAGTTCGTTAGAATGTAGAATTGTAATGGAAGAAAGTCGCTGGGCTGATGAGAAGCTTGAAATGCTTAATCCGACCTCGGCACTGAATTGTATGAACCACGTGTTTGTGCCATACCCTAAGTGTATTACGGTCCCAGGCAAAAAAGGTAGTATCCTTTCTTTTGAATAGTTTGGAGAAACATAGTACCAAGGCCTTTCCAGGTATGTATGTATTATGGCTGAGTATCCACAATCTCCAACCAGGACCGTGCCCTTGATCTCTTCCTGCACGTATATGTTTAAAAACATAGGTGCTATAATTTGCCATGGGGGCAAAGTATTGACAGATGTATTCGAAATAAATACTCTCGCTTTTGAATACGAATAAATGTGTAAGTAACGCTGTTCTTCTATTAATTAAACACATAATAACGAAATCTTAATATTAATTCGATGATTAAATCTGGAAGGTTCTTATAAGTTTATTAAGAAATTTATAGAATTAGCAAGAATCTACTTCTACTATATACAGTACGTATACCCCCCCCCCCAAAAAAAAGTGGAAAGTGATATTCAGTTCGCATTATTTATAAAATTTATTTACTTCAATCTTGATTTATTTCTGATTATGCCATTATTTGTCACCAAACATTTATACATTCTGTTCTGTAAATGAAATTAAATATTATTTGAATTTAACATTAAATATTTAATGAAAATCTGTAAATAATGTAATTTGTATAATGTTAGCGGTAACAAATCAACGCGAGCTGTTAAAATATCAAGTAAATTTACAACTTTATGTTACTGTTATTAACAGCTTGTATTAAATTAATCACTTTCATAGTGTAATGTGATATGTTTAGCACATGCTTATTTTTAGTTTAGGTTTTTCTGAAATAGTAACTAAATCGCATTCGTAATTCCCACCGTTTTCTGTTATTTTCATGGAAAATATAGGTTTATGTACATAATACATTCTTAATATAAAGCTATATTGTTGTGGTAATACCTTTTTTTATAACTATTCGTATTATCTATTTTCAATATTGCTTATTATTTTTATTACTCGTCACAGCATTTACTATAAAATCAATTCCTCGCTGAAGTGGTAAGGAACGGAAGTTATTTTCGTTAATTTGAAAATAATTGTATGGTATTTTGAAATATAGCATCGTAAAATTGATTAATATGAAAATTATTCACAGAATTTAAATGCAAATTATACTCCAATGGCTTAAGGAACAGTACCTCCCGCTTTTCCTAGAAGGAAGCATTGAAAGTAGAAAAAATAAAAAAAAAACACTTACTAAATAAAAAATAAATATTTATGGTAAATTGCAGCGTTGTATTCCCTAAAATAGTTGAGGGTAACAACAGTGACTGTTGGTAAACCAATCCCATGACCGTATGCGCAGAAGAGAACCTGACCTTGAGCATTATTGGTCTTTTATCCGAAGCGACGTTTATAAGTTTTTATAATACGATGCTGTTGAATGTAACTGATTATTAAGTGATTCTCGAGACTATCCTATAGATACACACTTTTCAACCAAGCACTTAGGATAAGTTCTATGTTCCCCCCACAATTCTCGAAAATTAACAACATAATTATATCAGCGCTAATGATAATAATACTAATCATTTAAACAGTCTGAAAAACCCTTTTGAATTCTTGCTATAATAACAGCTCATGGCAATCGCTGAAAACGTTGTACGATGAAATAAATGACAGATAATCTTCAAAATTGTTGTAAAACATGAAAACACCTTTATATATAAACAATTAATGTACTCTTCTTGTAAGAACCCGTTCACTTATTTGTAACAAGCTTTGAATTAGTGAGTTAATTTTGCGATTAGAATAGTCTTTCATCAGCCAGTGAAATGCGTCAGAAAGGGCAGGGGCTCCTCTATTACTTAAGGCGGCCCTGCATGAATATACGGCGCGGTGGGCAGTGCGCGTGCGCCCTGCTTCAAAACTCGATAGTTGATTCGCGAGAATCGTATGCCTTTAAGTTGGCTAGTCTGCAGTTCTTTGTTCGCCTGTGGTAACGGTCGACTGTCGTCCGCGTGTCTGTACTCACGGCTAGGCGGCATCATTTATCCTTCGGCCGGCAAGGAGAAGGACGATCCGACGCATTTGTTTGTTTGACCACACCGGTCTAACTACTTTCGTTCCGAAACTTTTGTCGACAATAGAAAAGTAAGTACTATCAGCGTTCACTGCGTTTTCTGTCAATACTGATCGGCCATATTTACCGGTAAGCCGTAATGCTTTATTTAATCGATATGCACATGTCATCGTATCTACTACGCGTTAAAGAATAAGTATATACTTTGCAAGTACTCGATGTCACTTACACACGTGCATGTAACACGCTCTGAAATGACCCAGAGATTAATATTATTTATAGATATAACCGCTGATACCTTTGATAACATGAATATTTCGTGCCGATATAACCGCAGAAAGAGGCGCCCGAATAGTATGTTACGCGTTGTTTGGTCGAAAAACGAAACTGGACAAAGTGGTTTTTGCCTTGTAGCACATTTTTTGCTTACTATCAGAAACATGATCGTCACTTAACGTTCAGAAGCAGATATGCTAATCATGTTTGCATCGATTCCTCTCGGAATATTTTCGCGAACCACGTGTTAAGTTGAAATAAAAATGGCTATAATAGTGGAATATAAAAGAAGATAGATTTTACAATAACATACACGGAAATATGTCAAGCGAATTTACGATGGAAATAAGTATTACGAGATATATACAATGTGTTTTTAGAATATTTGGCAAAAATTGTCATATCTATATACTCTTTCAAATTATACTTATTACAAAAAGAATGCCATGCAACTTTCATCCGGAATTTTGTTCATAAATATGGTTATGTACCGTCAAGGACCCAGTTCCTGATCGCTTAAGAGTAACTACCGCGGATTTTTAAACGTGTAAAGGGAAAACTTAACCAAACTTAAAAGATTTTTTGCTACTTCAGTAAATCTATGTTTTATCTTTAATGTGGTATTAAAAAAAGTGCACACATATTAATAATTATTTTACAATTTAACTTTGAAAGTGAAAAATGCAAAGGGAGCAGTTTCTAATCACTTTCACACGTTTTACCATGAGCTATCAAATTTTGCGTATAAATTTCAAAACACTTCATAATTATTTAATAATTTGTTAGAACAAATTTGTATCATAAGAAGCTTATTATTTGGTTTATTTCCCTAAACTGATCAGGAATTGGGTTCTGATCAGGAACTGGGTCCTTGACGGTACCCAGTATGAAATATTTTTGAAATTTGATTGAGTCTAGTTTGCGATTAACCTTCTTGAACTCGCGTGTTGGTGTCTCACAGACCTGCAAATACAAAATTCGCTCGTTTTTCAGAAATCATTAATAGGCCCGGTCCCCCCGCGCCTTATACTTTCCTAAATAGTTCTTAGGATGACAACAGTAGCTTTCCTTCCGTACACCCGCGGAATCTAGTTTTAAGTTCAAATTATTGAAGACTGTTTCGGAAGACTACTAAAGGAAGAAATATATATTTTCCAAATTAGTTTGTGCAAGTTTTTTATTGTGTTATAACCCTGAATAAATATTAAAAAATAATTTTAGGAAAGTGTACAGAATGAATATCATATCTTCAACGCGTAAAACACGGTCTCACAGACCGACGTGAGTCATTTTGCAATGAAAAATCACGCGAGTTCAGGAAGGTTAAAGAAAGTGAGGGAATTAGAATTTGCCCTTGAAAAGGTCACGTCGAGAGGACTAGAGTATCATTTTTGTTTTGAGACGTTTAGAAACTTGTAGCCGCGTAAACGAAATTTGGATGTACTTTCAAGTGGCACGTTAATAATATCCTTAACCCTCGTGCAACGAATGCAGGGTCATTTTGATCCAACTCTGACAAAGTCGATCACATTTTGATCAAAATATAGTATAAGATACCTAAATTGCAGTAACATTATTTGTAAAAATCATACAGGAGATATACCTATTTTTTTGTATGTACGCGAATATTTTTTTTATTACGTATTTATGTGGGATTAATTCATTTTATATTCAATTTTTTCGCGAAACCCGTTTACCATAGAAATGTTGCTATGGGTCAAACTAACCCTGCATTCGTTTTACGCGACCGTATCCACCATTCGTCTTCCAAAGGTTTAACATCGAGCTGTTAAATATGCTTTTTCTGCCAATTATTGCAAAATGTAATATTAAAAAAAATACATTTGGGAGTTTAATCTTGAAAGCTATTGTTCGTGCACAGTTTTAGCATACCTTTGAAATTATTCCATTCACATCTGATTTTTCTGTAGTTGCCTTCTTTCGCGACTTAGAATTTATTACCGTTAAGGACAGTTTTAAAGACTTAACGGCTGTACTCCCGAAAACCGGTTAAACCCGATAGGGCTGAAATTTTGAAAATAGCTTCATTTTGCATAAAAATAACGTTTGCAAGAAGGAGTTTTGGCGACTCAAATTTTGTTTTACCATTTCAATGTTGTTCCCTACCTTACCGACAGAGCGGAGAATCTGATACAACAGTTATTCAACGCAATCTCCTTATTAATCTCCTAAAATCTATAAAACAGAGATCAACTTAGAAAGAGATATCAGCTTCATACTGATCGGTCGTTCAGGGGGATGTTTTATTATTGTTGAAGGCGTCTACCTAGAAGAGAGATAAGTCGCGATCGGTAAGGTAGGGAACGACATTGAAATGGTAAAACAAAATTTGAGTCGCCAAAAATCCTTCTTGCAAACGTTATTTTTATGCAAAATGAAGTTATTTTCAAAATTTCAGCCCAATCGGGTTTGACCGATTTTCGGAAGTATCGCCCGTAGATCCATGTTAATTACTTCTAAGTCATTCAGTCTTTTGGTCAGATTGTAAAGTCATAGTTCTATGTAAAATTACATTACATCTTAAGAACTGGATAATATATACTTTAACAGGTAATATCTGATTATGGTTTTGTTTGCATCTTCAATAGTGCAGAGACTTCCCAAGATAGTTGTGGTTTTTCTGATTGATTGTGAATCTATATTTGTTTTATCCTTTACGAATAGTTAACTGCAAAGTTCTGTTATGCGAACTTGTACATTTTATTTAAATAACTAAGTATCTGAATAATTAGTTTGCAGATCTATCTCCATCAAGACTTTTCTGTTTCTCCATATGAATTTTTTTATATTTCCAAGCTTTGTACTTAGAGTTCTGAAACACCATTGCGATAAATTGCAACAAAACTGTAACAGCCTAGAATAAAATAATTGTTTAATTCTATCACTTCTCAAAAATGTATCCTAACGATCTCTTTTTATAAAATTAGATACAATGGATGACGAATGGGGTCAAAGTACGTTTTCCACGAATTCAGAAACTGTGAGTATATGTATTCCTCTTTTAGCATTTATACATCCTCATTTGCTACTACAATATTTGAATAAATTCTGCTAATACGGTATATTTATATTAAATTTGTTATTTGTCTTGCTGTTAAATTAGCACAACGAAGGTGGACGTAGCTATGGAAAAGGTCGTGGATTTGTAATTCAGGACAATAATAACAGTGACGCGCCGCCATGGGCTAGCGGCAACAAAGGTTTCACTCCAGACAGCGGCAACGATGATGGAAATAATGATGATAATCCTTGGAGCTCTAATAACGATGGTAATGATTTTGGATTGTCTGGTGGAGGAGGAGGCAGAGGTGGCAGAGGAGATTTCAGAGGAAGAGGAGGTAGAGGCGGTGGTGGTTATCAGGGCAGAGGAGGAGGCGATCGAAGAGGGGGAGGAGGTGATCGAGGCAGGGGAGGTGGTGATCGAGGCAGGGGCGGCGATCGAGGCCGGGGAGGCGGCGATCGAGGCAGGGGTGGAGGATTTAGAGGCAGGAACAGGGATGGTGACGATGAAGGTGGTAGCTACGGAAGATATAATAAGTATGAAAACGACGGCGATGACAACGAGGATAATCAAAATGACAGAGGTGACAGACAGAGAGGGAAGTTTGGTGGACAAAATGATAACGATGGCAACGAGGAAGATCAGAAACCCCGGGAAATATACATTCCCCCCGAGTTGCCTACTGATGAAAATTCTCTGTTCGAAAATGGAGTTGAAATGGGCATTAATTTTAAGAAGTACGATGACATCGAGATCAAAGTAAGCGGTGAGAATCCACCTCCGCCGATAGACACTTTCGAAACAGCTGGACTTAGAAACATCATCCTGGAGAACATCAAGAAATCGGGATACACAAAACCGACGCCCGTGCAAAAGCATGCTCTACCAATTATAATGGACGGTCGCGATTTGATGGCTTGCGCGCAAACAGGATCAGGGAAAACTGCTGCGTTCGCAGTTCCCATTATAAACACATTGTTGGACAAGCCCGTTGACTTAGTGATAGGATCAACTTGCGAGCCACAAGTTATCATTGTATCACCCACCCGCGAGCTTACTATCCAAATATGGCAACAGATTGTTAAATTTTCACACAAATCCATATTAAAGACAGTAGTTGCATATGGCGGAACATCTGTCACTCATCAAGGAGGGAAACTTACTTCGGGCTGTCACATACTTGTAGCAACACCTGGAAGGCTACTGGACTTCTTGGATAGAGGAAGAATTGCATTCGGTTCTGTACGATTTCTTGTGTTGGATGAAGCGGACCGTATGCTGGACATGGGATTCCTGTCCAACATCGAGCGGATGGTAGATCACGAGACTATGGTACCTTTGGGTGAAAGGCAGACGCTAATGTTTTCGGCTACTTTCCCGGATGAAGTGCAACACTTAGCGAAGAGATTTTTAAACAATTATTTATTCTTAGCAGTTGGCATTGTGGGCGGAGCCTGCGCAGATGTCGAGCAGAATTTTTACGAAGTTGCCAGAAATAAGAAGAAGGATATGCTTAAAGAAGTTTTAGAAAGAGAAAACGACGCTGGGGTAATAAAAGGCACCTTGGTATTCGTTGAGATGAAGAGAAAAGCGGATTTTATTGCAGCCTTCCTTTCCGAAAATAATTACCCGACTACTAGCATTCACGGTGACAGATTACAAAGGCAAAGAGAAGAAGCGTTGGCTGACTTCAAAAGTGGGAAAATGGCTATTCTAGTGGCTACAGCTGTAGCCGCTAGAGGGTTGGATATAAAAAATGTGGCCCACGTTATAAACTACGATATGCCAAAGACGATCGATGAGTATGTTCATCGAATTGGAAGAACTGGCCGTGTAGGCAATCGAGGAAGAGCGACATCTTTCTTTGATCCTGATGACGACGCACCGCTAAGAAGTGATCTGATCAGAATATTGAAACAGGCAGGCCAACCCGTTCCAGATTGGCTAATGGGTGGAAATGCGAGTCGAAACTTCATGCCTGGAAGAGGGAACAAATTCGGAGGAGAAGACGTCAGAGATGTACGTAAAATTTTATACTCATATTTCGATCGATATTCTAAACACTGCAATTAAAACGAATTCTAACATTCCTTTTGTCCTCTCTGTGTGCAGTTTGAAACCGGCGGAGAACCATACAGTGAAGAAGCCTACACACCATCGGTACCACAAGAGGCAGAAGAAGCATGGTAGAAACTTTGTTCCTTGGCCTATACATTCTTTGTATTATTTCATTAGATTAGATTGAATTATTATTCAAATTCATTAGCTTTTATTGATTTCATCGAGTCGAAGTTACTACGGACAACTCGCTGTACTCGCAAATATCGGTTTACGACGATATAAAAGAAACATCGATACATAACGGTAGTAATGTTTTTCAGTTAATTTTCTTTTTGTTTGTACTTGATTGGCTAATCATGGATAGCGCATTGTAATGAAACGTAGACCGTATCGCGTTCATCTTTAGAAATAGGATAAATACGAAATAATTCAATGTTACCTTGATGCAAAGAGTCCAACTTTAAGAAATGATAAATTATAAGAATCGTTTCATATATATATATGTATATCTCTCGATACAATTTATCGTACTTCTCCACTGATCGTACAAATGTTAGTTTCTAAGAGTACATTATAACGAGCTAAAATCGTGAAGACAATATTTTATTTTATAAAATGATACTCTCTAATATTATGTTAAGTGTTTTATACGTTTCTTTTTGTAATAAAAAAGTTGAAATGAAGAGTTGTTTATTTTTTAATCTTTTTGCAAGGCTAAACATTCTTTACCGGGAGAACTGTCTGTTACAGGAACATAGTAGCTTCATAATTTAATAATTTGGCACAGAATTTTATTTTAATGATAAAGAGTTTGTACATACCGTCGTTCATGGCCATATCCATCAGGTGCAAATCTTCGTCGTTCAGAAGGGATGATAGGAACCCATCGGTAGTTTGATTGATCGAATCGGAAGTTGGGGTATGATAATACATCATGTCGGCTGGTTCAGATTTATAAGCAGCTCCACTTTCAGCACCAATCGGTTCGCTACTGTTTGTTAAATTCATCGATGTCGCCACGGCTGAGCCCAAATTCGACGCTCCACCTGCGACAGAGAGTTTTTTAGTTCCCCAAAAATTAGGGATTGAATACAAGCTTTGCTGGCAATTTTTCATTGTCTATTATAAGCGCATGTTAACGCAAATAGAGTACTAAAATAAGATAGAAAACGTGAGTCACAGGATATTTAGAAATATCTTCTCGCTTTTGACGACACTAGGGTAGATGTCCCATTTAATGTCAGTGTCCCTATCACTGCCACTTTATTTATTTCACTTAAAAAAAAAAAGTAACGTATAAAGAATAGACGTATAAAGAATACTATAATAATAAGAAGAACAGTCCTAATTTTATGATAAATTCTTTTTTACACTATTCTTTAAACGTTGCGTGTTTATTAAGTAAAATAAATGAAGTGGCAGTAATTGGGACATTTGCCCTATATAAACATAGAATGATAAAATCATCCAAGGACATCATTTTTTAAACTTTTTAAATTATTCGGTTTTCTAAACTCGAGATACGCGAATGCTAGTTTGGCGATATAAAATAACATGACATTCATATACAAAAACTCGCGATTTCATAAATTTGAATGGAAAACAATAGGCGAAGTTTTTCTTATTGATACTTATAATAGGTGATAATTATTTATGCTTGGTGGAAGGGAAAGTAGGTTCGGGATACAGTTGCACGTGTTGCAGGATATATATCACAAAATTCCTGGCGCAGTGGTGGGTAATCAGTGTGAAATCTGTGTCAACGATGGACACAAACGTACACTATCTATACTGTAAACAGAATTGTCGCCTCCAAATTATAAGAATGTAAAAGAGATGTATATAATCATATTTCTATGCGTACATCACAAATTCGAGTGCAGAAATTGTACAGGCCTGTGTATTTGTCTTTATTATTAATTACGAAAATCTTTTCCACTTGAAGCATTCTAATCTTTTTAATAAATGTATAAAAATGTTGTCTTCTCGTTGCAGTGCTTTTAGTTTCGTTTGTGTTCAAATTTTTAATATAAAAGAAAATGCTTGTGTACTCACCCACATTGTGATAGGGACTCGTAGAATTGAGATCACCCACAGGTGGGGCCAGGGTGGCATTGTGAAGCAACACATTACGTTGTGCTTCGTAATGACTGTGGCTTATACCGTGCCCTGGGTATCCAGGGTGTGCTGGATGCGCAAAGTGGTCCGGTGCACCAGGTAGCGACAAAAGGGATGCCAAATCTTGCCACCGTTGTTCCATGCTCACTGCACGCATGAATGGCATGCGACCCTAGAACACACAGAGTTTTAGTCGCGACAAAATCTTCCTTTCCTACCCTGTACAAAACGTTAAAAAAGTCACCCTAAATGACTCTGTTTTACATGAAATTAATACAAAGGCATTCCAATTTTTAAACGAAGGAGAAGAAATATTTCTTTCGGGCGAGTTTGCACTTCGTAGATTTGTAGACAGTGTATTAAAAGAATTTGGAATATTTCTTCAGGATCGAATAGGGGCGGGTTTGGAGATTTGGCGCCCCTATGCTAACAAGCGCGTGCCGCCCTTTCCGTGAAATATCACAAATATTTTAATCTAAAAGAGTCGACACAATTTTAAAATGAATTCAATATAACAAATCACATATGAGTAATTACTAATTTGCTATATGAAAAAAGTAATTTTTTTTTAAAGTTGTCTCAAGCTTCTGTGTTTAAAGATACTTTACTTTCGGCGTTAGGAAAAATATATAGACATGTTATTTTAGTACGGAAATCTATCCTATTGTTTTCGATGAGAAAATAAAAAGTTACAGGCAAAAATATTATGCTACCTTTTTCAATTTTTTTCGCCCATGTACAAATCCACCCCTGGGATCAAATCTGCGTGTCAAAATACTGAAAGAAGTTTCTATACTAAATATTTAGTGCATCACTCGTTGAATTGCCGAGCTTCAGGCGTTCCTGGCCCGAACATTTAAACATTATTAACTAAGAAGCGAAGCCTCCAATGCAATTTCGTTACTCCTGATTTTCGTCCCACTTTGCTACGTAAAATCACCTACTTCATTTTCTACTCTCTGTTGCTAAACACCCGGTGTACTCAAAATAAGAAAATTTTCAATAACCATTATATTTAAAGTGTGTTCAAGTATTCCGTTTATTTCGACATAAAATAAATCATCCGCATCTTAGCGATTATGCCAACCTTTAACCTTTACATCGTATTATCATAGATCCATTATCTATCTACCGAATGTCATGCTCGAGGAATGCCGTAGCTATCAAAGCTGTCAAATGTCGATTTGGTGGATGTTTAAATCCTAGCGGGGGAGAAACCCCGCGGATTGTGTAGGTGTTAGCCATGTAAGGACCGTCAAGATATAATATTAATGACTTTTTGGTACAGCGCGTCAAAAATATCTCTGGGCTTGACTATGAGCAAGAAGATATGCCGACCGTGATCAAACGTCACGTTGCAACTGATACTATGGAAATTAGGATGAAGAGAAATGTCAAATTATAATACAATTATGATAACGACGTTGCAACATTATAATAATAAATTGTATTGTATATTTTACTTTGGGTGCTTTTGACATCATTTTAATATCAAATTTTTCCTGAGTGTGAGAAAAATCAAATTTCAACAGCTTAAAAAACAGTAGTCCCCAAACAAACAATAAACAATTGTAGAAGTGCCTTCGAAATCCCTGAATGTGGAATTCCACACACCCCAAAATCTCAGGTGTGGAATGCTCCATACCTTCCACGCAACTCACGCCGGCTTTGATCGCAAGGGACAATTTTAATGCTTTAAATAAATTTGAAAAAAGAACAATTCGTAGGGTAAGCGCGCCAATAAATGAACACTTAAGGCTACTAAATGAACGCTATTACAGAATTACATTTGCAACGCGATTACGTAAAAATACGTGCTGCAAAAATTATTTGGATATGAAGGAAGAATTTAAAAGAAATCTCTAATTAATTAGTCTCTTATTTTAATAACTTATTTTCTCGTTTTAATAAAAAAATATCCATTCACTGGCACGTGTTCATTTACTGGTACGTCCACCCTTAGCTTAAGCATCCAATAAAAAGTACTAAAAATTTCAAAAAGATTCCTCGACTAGTTTGCTTTTAATAAATTTCCAAAGGTACCTTTAATTTCCGAGCAATTACCCTGTTCTAGCGCTGAGGATCTGAGCCCCTGCTGCTTTTAAAAAGTCACCATATCTCAGCGCGGCACTATAGGCATTGCTTCGCGACGGTGGGGTCTCTAAACAGCCACCATTTCTTGCGGAAGCTTGTCCCAATATTGAGACGCGCAAATCTTGTACAGCTTATGAAATAATAAAGGTATGCGGCTGAAAATGGTTGTGGGAGGTTCGTCGGTAGGAGAGACCAGGCGAGGGGCGAATGTACAAACGTGGTAGTGGCCAGTGGCGCTTAATGCCCGTTGGTATTCTCGCTAATGCGTTGGTCGCAAGAAGAAGATGAATAGGAAACCTGGCGCGTAGCGCGGATCCGCCACGATTGTTGCTCGAGTGCATCAATCAGTCGCCGGTGCAATCTGTCGAGCACGAACCTTTAAGGTGATTCTCGCTTGTCAGCGCATCTGTCGGCTGTAGGCCGCGAAATGTAGGACGAGACGTTTGTTCCGCGGCGATTTGTCCTGTACAGAGCGCGCGTTTCTAATGGCTCACGGCTTTACGCTCATCCTGTTTCAATGCGGCGCTCGTGATTTGGCTACGGTGAAAAAGAAGTCGCCGCATTTATATCGTTTCCACGAACGTCGCGGGACATTCGACGCGCACCGCAGCCGCGAGTTTACCGTGCTTAAAGAATTTCTCATGGTCTTCGCTCCACTCAGTTTTGGAGATCGCTGCTGGCATTTTCTGCGGGGCTGTCGTTGCGCTCGGTGGAGAGTACCGTTTCCTTTATTCGTATATTTACTCAGCCATTAAATCGCGGCTCAGCTCATCGAGCGACTGCTTTCGTTTATCAATGTGAAATGCCGGAGAGAAAATCATTAATCTTCATGGACGTTGCAGACAGAGATCGGCAGAATTTTTATTTAAATGAAATTTCGTGTAACGAAGAAAAGTGACAAAATTATTCGTCGTGTGTCGAATAAAGCTAACTCGAACGAATGACGAATAATTCTGGTAATTTTTATTCGTTATTCGAAATTGCATTTAAATAAAAATTTTGTCCATCTCTGGTTGCAGATCACTGGGTAGTTTCGTTAGTAATTTCGTTTCACATCGAGTCTCCGATATGAAATATGATATGCTCGTTTGTGGAAAATATACAATTTTACTTCATTGGTTTATGATGATTTATTTTTTAAAAATAATTCACACTTTTCTCTTGCAGTTATTAAGGTAAATAAGAACAAAATAATAATTTAACGTTAAAAAAAAATTTATCAATTCTTTTTATAAATTATTTTTTTATAAATTATTTTTTTAACTTGGGAAAATCTTTAAAAGGTACCCCGAAAAGGAATCCCCCGGGGGCGCTAGGGTAGTGTTGGATTTATATCCACTAAAACCCCACGGCCACTATGAAATATGTAATAATTTCCATGTAAATATCTCTATTATTAAGGCCCATTGGCAGAAACGCTCGGACACCTATTTACTTATTTTCGACATAGATCCATCGTGCCAAGGCTCATCAAAATCGGTGTCTACCACACGGTGTCCTCCCCTTGTAAATATCAAATACGTATTAATTCTGTTAGATACTGACTGAATGACTTTTATGTAAAGGCGGAACCATATACTTGGCATTCGACAAACTTTTTCGCTAAGTACCAATATTCGCTTATCATATATTTAAGGCGGAACCACACATTCAGCATTCGGAAGGATACTATTTGCGCGAGCTTCTCTACGGAAATATATCGCAATCTGGGGGAACATTGGCATTAAATTAGCATGTACTAAAGAAGAAAAACGACCAAAATTTTATGCATTTTCACACTTGTAGCCCAATCATAATAGATGCAATGTTATAACAGGACACTTAAAGCAAATGTAAAAATGTTAATTTTTATATTATACTAGCTGACCAATTACCCGGTTTTACCCATGAATTATTTACGATGTTTGAAAAATAAAAAAGCCTAAACTAAAAAAATAAATTGCCTATAATCTAATCTAGGGCGTATGTAATGTATATTAAAAATATCATCGAAATCCGTTCAGCCGTTTAGGCGTGAAAGAAGGAGAAACAAACGGGCAACGTTTCACTTTTATATATTAAGTAGGCATAACAAAATGTTACAAAAACCTGCCAATGTTCCCTCAGTTTACGGTACACGAATACTCTGACGAACACTTTTTCGAATACCGAATATTCGGCACTCGCCGAACGTGCGCTTCCGTCTTCACACTATGCGCTCATTCTGTAAGTGACGAGCGTTTCGACTCGTGATCGGGATCTGCGACAGTTGTATGTACATACAGAAGCTCGCGCAAATATTTGATAATCGGCGAGTAGCGAGCATTTGCCTACACCGCTAGATCTACACAGTAGTCACTCGCCGGATAACGAACATTCGTTATTCCTCCTGGAAATGATACTTTATACTTTATTCTTATCACTAACTAAAAGCTCCACATGCCCGTATGTACTGCTTTCCTCTCGTAACCTGTGTGCACCAGATCCGGCTAGAATTCTGCATTGTATATTAATGCGTTGAATATCGTGGACTATTTAGAATTTTCTGCGGAAATGAAGTTCGAACTTCTGTCTTTCCCAGACCTGCATAGAAATCTATGGATGTGTAAAAACGCGATCGATTTAAATACCTACTTGTAGGAGTGTTAAAAAATTAGTAGAAATATAATCACGTGTTTGGTATTACTGTACAACAAACATGGGCAAATTTTTTATTTAAATAAAAATATCGAGTAACGAGTGAAAGTTAGAAAAAATATTTGTCATGTGTCGAATAAAGTTAACCCGGATTTTCGATCTTCGAAAAACAAAGAAAGTTACAGTAACTTTTATTTGATCAGTTATTTAAATAATTATTTATTTAGTCAATGCCCAACTCTGCTATACAGACCGCAGTTGACCTGCCACTGTAACTCAATTAGCCCACGACGAGGTAAAACATTGAATTCGATTTTCAACAAATTTCTTTATCAGTGCGCTCTGGATGTTTAACCCTTCGGTGGGCGCGCCTGCGGCAGTCAGCCGCAAATTTTATATTTCGTATATTTACTGTGAAAGCGAGCAGCAGATGCATGTGGACTAGTTTCCTAATTACTATCTTCATCGCCATTAATATTTTATGTTCATTGAAGAATATATTATTAACCCTACGTGGTCACACGGGGTGTATTGTACCCCAAGAATAATTTTCGAGCTAAAACGTCGTGTCTTTACGACTTCCAAAGGGGATTTATCGCAAAAAAAAAAAATTAAAAATCGCTCTTTCTTCCACAACCTTGGAAAATCGCTGATTTTCAACAATAAATTTTATCATATCAAAATTAACATTTCTAGAAAAAGACTATTAGACCATGATCGTAATTATCCCTGAAAAGTTAAAAGATTCAAAAATACGAAAATGGTAACTCAAAAAATGTCGCTGGGGTGCAGTGAACCCCGTGCGACCAACTTGTGATTATAATAAGGTGTGACCACGAAGGGTTTGTAATGTACTGACCCTTTCTTATCGTTTCTCTCCGACTTTCTCTGTAAATATGATTCACACTAATTACCCCAATGCTGCGTAAATGTAAATACTGCGTCATCCCTGCTACCCATCGCTATCTTAGCCAATGCGTCACCTATCCAAAATCCTGCAATTCTGCCCTATCCCGTCATCCCCTCTCTTCCATTCAGAAACCTTTAAAACCCACCAGAGTCCCTTATCCTACAGCATTACTATTCCAAAAGCCACCAGTGTCAGTCACGGAGTCAATTTAAAACAGTTGAATCTCCAATATTCTTACTTTAAATTAAATAAAAATCTTTATAAGTATTATTCGTAAAAACGATAATAGTTTAAATTATCCTTGTGTCCACTACAGCTTAAGCAACTACTGTACGTAATTTCGATTTTCTTCTTGGAGACCTAAAATTGTCTAAATTTAAAGGTAAAACAACGAGAAAGAACTCCTGTGGTGGTGTAAAGGCGCAACACTCTTGCAAGTCTGAAGTGTTAATAAATTAATAAACATGTTATTCCTGAGCTGTGTACAAAATTGGAACCAGATCGACGACGCCAATCTCGTGGGATCTCCTTTTCAGTTCCGAGGTGCGGGGTGCGCAAGCAGATTCTGCGACGCCGCAGTTGAACCGTCCTGTAGATCCCGTAGCGCAGGATCTTACCTCGCGCACGGGAGACTCCGTCACAAGTCGCATGAATCTGCGAGAGGCTGCGAGCAACGATATCTGCGAGCGAGCAGATGTTTGAAACGAGCTGTCGAGGACTTAGCAGTTTCTTCCGAGTTCTCTCTTCGTCTTCATTACGCTTCCTCCCATCTCTCCTCTCCTGCTCCTTCTCGCTTCTTATAAATCCGCAGCTTAATGCCACCAATCTTTCAGCGAATTAGCGGGACAATCGAGGGATCATTCTTGCTCATCTAATTTCTCATTCGGCATATAGCTCCGCGCATATTATTTCCGAGATGCTTCTGATAAGTAACTTAACGAATTCTTTTCATAATCGCGTCTCTCTTTGATATATTTCAATCGGTATTTTCACAAGCGAACCCCTCCGTCGCTTAACAATTTCCTTTTAGATCATGCACACAGAGATCGTGGGAAATCTGTTTTCTCTGTCTCATTTCTCTTTGTCGGTCGGTGTTGTTTTTTGTGCACCCCTGCTAATACGAGTCAGATCGAAACCTGCGATGGTCGTCTGACACCTGCCAGCCTCGTTTAATCTAACGTCCCTTCGATCCTCGCTCGCTTGCCTACTTTCCGCCTCGCCGTATCGTACATGTTTTCGTACGTGACTGCTGGCGAGGCTCGTTTCTGTCACGAAAGTTGTGAATCAAAATATTGGAGGATACTGATTCAACGCCACGCCCGGTACTGATTATAAAAAAAATATTTCGTCCCCCACATCCGTCGCCTCCTTTCGCAGCCGAAATTGTTTACATTCGCTACAGACCCTCGGATTAAGTTCGTTATCGGTTTATAAGAGACGTATATCATTGGCTGATTAAGCTTTTGCTACGCACAGTTTATAAGTTTTAGATACTTGAGGGATCCTTGTAGAAAACACTGTAAGTGTGAAAATTAAAAAATAAAACTGTTGGAGAATGTTCTAAGATAACAGATTTCTATAAGGATTCTTTATTTCTGATTATTGGTTTCTATGTGTAGGGCGAGGGAAGGGGTTTCTGCTAGTCTTTAGGGACCTGTGGTGTACATTAAAGTAAGCAAAAGAGTTTGATAAATGTAGAGCTGAAAATCATCCATTTTCATGCTCTTAGATTTTTTAATTTACATATTTATATGGGAATTGTTGTTTATCAGACTTAATTCCATCGAATTTTTATTTGCTTTATTATGTTTTTATTAAATCATCATTTCTGGTAACATTTAAAGTCAGGGGTCGAATGAAACTGTTAACTTTTATAGATAAAAGTTATTTATTGAACCTTTAACTTTTAAATCATTTTTTTTCTGTTTTTTGTTAATTTTGTACATTAATACTTTAACGATGTTGTAAGAGTTCAGTTTTAACAGTTATTTTGTATTTAATTAATAGAAGTTCTGGAGGATCATATCTTTTTTAACAGATAATTTAGGGTAAAATGTAAAAGTGAAAGCTATTTTTTTAATTAGTATTGTTTAAGGAGATGTGAGCAGAATAAATATAGACGAGAGAGCAAGTTGTGATTTTTATATAATTAGTTTATTTTACTAACAAGAGGAACCCCTAACTAAGAGGAAAATGGATCAAAAGTTATGTACCTACTCCAAAACGGGAAATCTGCCTGCCACAACTGTAACTTTTTCATAGCAGAATATATGTTCCCGTTTAACTAGATCTTTTTTCTACTTCCAAGAAAATAAAAGTTCCCTATTTATGCAAAAATGCATGAAATATAAATTTCAGTAAAATTGGAACAGAAAACAGATTAGTAAAAAAATGATTGGTATTTCATAACTAATTCAAAATTTGAACAGTTTCATTCGATCTTTGTTTAAAGTACAGTACTTCAGATGGCCAGTTACAGTAACTGAAATAACGTACCCAATAGCAGAGTTGGGCAAACTGTTTATTTAAATAAAATTTCGAATAACGAATAAAAGTAAAAAAATGATTCGTCATGTGCCGAATAAAGCTAACTCGGGTTAACGAACGAATGACGAATAACTCTTTTAACGTTTATTCGTTATTCGAAATTTTATTTAAATAAAAAGTTTGCCCATCTCTGCCCAATAGTGTTTTCGAAAAAAAAAACAATATGTACATACAATGATTTCTGAGGGGTCGTGTTTGAGTGTGTATCGCCCCTAAAAATGAACGGTAATATATCGAACATTTATTAAGCTGTAATAAAATAAACAACGCAAATAACGCGAACGATAACCATTTTTTGCATCAAAACGGTGTGTTTGCGGCAGATAATTCCTTTTAAACATTTTATTTTACTGTCCAACGTTATAAACAATTTTGCAGCAAGTTTTTCTTACAAATGTCCACCGATCCAGACGCGATACATTCACCCCTGACACTACTGACCATTACTTTTTAAACACCCTGTACATACGTGTACCGAGTATTCTTTGTTTCTTTTGGTTTGCCCCTAAAGCTTAACAGGAAAATGCAAATACAAAAGAAGCTCGGAAATTTAGGCGTATAATCATTGAAAAGAAATTACGCAAACAATTACGAGGAACAATAAATACGTTGCATCAATAAACATATAAATTGCTCGAAAGAAAACTAATATTTACTTCCAAGAAAATGACTTCTACAGTGGATTAATAGTTGCCCCAGTTTTATTCGAAGGAAAAAACAATCGTGTCTACTATAAATCGATATAATTTCATTACTTCCTTTTTTGTATAACTTATTTATCAGAAAGAATCCAGGAGATGCCCAACAAATGTTCCTACAAACTTGCATTACTTACACATAAAAACAACGCCTTCCACGAGCAACAAAATGATGTTAATTACATTCTAATTTCTGGCACAGTGCTGCCTGAAATTATCTTTAAGTGCTTACGCTCACAAAAAAAGTTTGCTGATTGCAAAAAGTGGGAAATTCGTTTCGGACAACTTAGACAGTTCATACCATCGCGCATTATGCATTTCACAGTGCATAAGTCCAGCAGCTGCTTGGAATCTCTGACAAACGGAACGGACTGTAACGTCCCGTCGCGTTTCTTGGTTCTTGGTGAAAATTGCTCGATCGCGTATAGACATAAATGTGCGTAGAAGATACGCTAAGAACTGGACTTTTCTTGCAAGGACATCGCGCGGCATAAAAGAACCTCCGCGACATTATATCCCCAATCGTCTTAATCTCAACTGCGCCGAATTTAAAGGTAATTAAACTCCAGGAGCGACTGTCGCAAAAGCCAACGAGCCTAAACTAGCTAGGAAGGATTGTGTTGAATGGTGCACAATTGCGACAAACAGATCGAGGTGCTTATCTTGATGCGACTGCCAAAACGTATTTAGCGCAAAGCGGGACTTTTTGCGTAACCGAGAGCTGGTTTATTGAATACAATAATCCGAGCGCGGGATGTACTATCAGAAAGGGCACGAGTAATCAAAGATACGCGGAGAAACCGTGGGCATTATCTATCGTCGGCGGTGCACTCTCGTGGCTAATGGGCCAAGATATTAATTATGATTCATTCAGATAGTCATCAGATTAATGCACGCTGGCACGGGTTACCGCGACGGGCTGATGCCAAGTTTTTCAAGTATCACTACAAGTGTGCATCCTAGTGCTCCGGTCGGTCTCCGTCTTACTTTGGTCTCTCATTTCCATATCACATACCCCGTTTCTCTTATTAATTTCGCCTTACGACTTCGCAGCTCGCGATCGCGATCCAACACACTCGGCGGTGCCGCGGAGATCGCCCTCTCTCACGATCTCGGTGTCTTTCTGCTTCTTTATCTCAGCCCGTCTCTATCTCAACAACGCTTTCTTCATCTCTCTCTCTCTCTTTCCCTTGATTCGTAACTCGATGTTGCGTGTAAATATTATGGAAAGTCCAAGGATACTTGGAGGGTTCTTCTTTGCTGCTCAAGGTTCTAAGCAAATATCCACCAAGTGGCATAGCAAATAACGCGCCACCGCTCGCGGCCTAGCAAATCCTTGTACAAAGAGACGCGAGGCCGTCAATCACGGCCAAAGGTCACGTTATGGTGTTACAGTCCTCTGATCGCGGAACGTGTATCGAGTGCTTGATGAAGCCAGTGAAATATATATTTCGACGCATTAACCCTTATCTCATAGCGCCTGTGTCTTTTCAGATTATTGGAGCGTGGTTTTGATCTCGAACAAAGGCATTTTCTATTTGAATTTCCAAATTGATGGGGAGTCTGGCGTTCGCTGATCTGACGGTCGTGGTTCACCATCGCAAGAACATGTTTCATAATGAAAGTAATAGGGTGAACAAAGTGGAATATGTAGGTATTCTTAGGAACCGATTTTGATGAGCTTTGGCACGCTGGATCTGTGTCGAAAATAAGTAAATAGGTGTCCGAGCGTTTCGGCCTTAATAATAGAGATATTTACATGGAAATTATTAAAAATTTCATAGTCGCCGTGGGGTTTTAGTGGGTAAAAACCCCACACTACCCTGGCGCCCCCGGGGATTCCCCTTTTGAAGATTCCCCAAGTTAAAAATAAAATTATAAAAGAAATAATTTATAAAAAAAAAAATTTATAAAGTTTTTTTTAACTTGGAGACATCTTCAAAAGGCACCCCAACTCCTCCAGAAGGGAATCTCCCGCGGACGCTAGGGTAGTGTGGGATTTTCATCCACTAAAACCCTAAATTTTTAATAATTTCCATGTAAATATCTCTGTTATTAAACCCCATTGGCAGAAACGCTCGGGCACCTATTTACTTATTTTCCACATAGATCCATCGTGCCAAGGCTCACAAAAATCGGCGTCTACCACGTGGTGTCCTCCCCTTGTAAGCTGTAACGTGCGGAATTATAACATAGTACTAAAGCTTCTATTTCTTGTTACATCGGAGGAATACGCGAAACGCGCTTGAATCTGAGGGCAACAAATTAACGATTTTACGGTCGTGGTATTGTTACAGAACAAAGGCGACACTGGTAGCCCGCAAAGGGTAGTCCGTGACGAGTCGTAAGAACTGGTCACTTAATTACGACTTAAATCAGTAGGAGGTCTTTTCCCTGTCAAAACTGCGGCCACTTGAGGCTCTTAAGATTTTACTATCTAAAGTCGAAATGTTCCCACTGAAAAGCCACGGAAAGTACCTGTCGAATCCCCGGCGGTCGATACCTGTGCCTTGCGGAAAGGTTCGTTCTGTGGCCAAGGTGCTGTACAAAGAAGAAATTGCGAAGACTCGAAACGAGCCACAGAAAACAGTGGCTAAATATACAGTACTATTTTATGGCTCTTCTACTAAACAGAACAGAGGTAAAAAAGAGAAGCACATATATTGCTCGACTTATAATAAAAGCTCAAAAAATCGGGTAGGCTGTGTCGGGGACACAAGCCGCAGTTTTTGACGCGAATGCTCGGATATTGAAGAAGTAAGTTTGACATTAATATTCAAGGATAATTTTATCGATTATAGGCCTGCGATAGCTATAGTATGAAACACGTGGCATGCAAGATACATCTAGATTTCTGACGAATGGAAGATTAATGCTAGCTTTTTCCAAACGTGGTCGACGATGCGGTTGGTACGTAGGCTAACAAGGAAACATATCGAACCCGAAAATTCTGATTGTAATGAAACTCCGTACGATTGTAGAGCATGTCGGAGTATGCAAGAAACGATTTTTTTCTGCGGAAAAACACTCCGAGGGGGTGAAATCAGCCCCCAAATTTTCAGGGATTTTTCGTTTCTCGAGTATAACTTTGTAACGGTGCGAGGTAGAAGAAAACCGTAAATGTTCCAAAATTGTGCGGGGCTCAATCGAATTAATTGATCTATAAATGTAGATTTTAAATTGAAATTGCTTATATAGTGATTTTTAGTATAATGTGTAGAGATTTAATTTAATAATGAATGAAAGTTTGAATTAGTTATTAATTTTAATAAAGGTAATTTTAGCGCCAGCAACAGCGGTTAAACTAAATTTGTAAATTAATCTATTTAATTTTCGAATCGGTGAATTTATAATAAACATATTTAATTAAGCTGATTTAAAGTACGGTGAAATATTTTTAATTATTACATTAAGTTTTATTTAACTAATGTTTATTAAATTTTATTAGAAACTAGGATTAGATACCCTATTATAGAAATGATTTAAATTGAATTGACTAATAAATATTGATCATTAAAATTAACAAATGTGGCGGCTTTATAATTTATTTAGAGGAACTTGTGAATCAACTGATAATCCACGATAGGAGTAACTATTATAAATTGTATGTATTACTGTTTGAAGAATTTATTAATATATTATTTTTGTAATACTCTATTGAAATAATAACTCAAGTCAAAATGTAGATTATTACAGGTGTATGATGAGCTTTCCGTGGACCGCGGGGCCTTTTAAAGCGCGGGGCCAGGCTCCGGGGAACACGCTGAACGCGCCTCGGGCCCTGCCTGTTTTCAATCACCAGTGCTATGTAGAACTCGTGATGTAATAAAGACGAATTATTATTATTAGTTCGAATTCTACAGGAGGAGAGCTGGAGGATTATACTTTCTTTTTCTCACGTTGCTTGGCATTGCACGCGCCAGTGGCGCACCCCAAAGAAAAAGGAAAAAGGAGATTACTGTGACCACGACTGAAATAATTCAGAAGTTTTAAAAAAGAAAAGAAAACTCGATTTTACTCTTTAAACAAATTCCTACGATCACCTAATGAATTTTATTAAATTCGCATTGACTGTCAAATTGCCCCACTGGCGCGCGTTGCGTCCAAATTAATGCGTTACTCTTCAATATTCGCTGTCAATAGTAAGGAGGCCTAATCTGATAATAATTATATCGCCAGTAGTTTTTGAATGCTCCACCTTCAATCAATCCCGCGTTGTACGAAAGAGGTGGCAGCATATCTGCGCATACTCGTCAAAGAATTTCCGTTTAGGCGCTGTCCAACGTCCAAAACGACGTACGATTTAATGGCAGACAGATGAATCGAGAGATCGCGCCGGTATCTTTAGATATCAAAGGTGATGTGACTCGTTCAAGGCTCTACCTGATGCATCGCGGGCAAGAAAAATCGGACGATACGTAAGAATCTAACGTGGCAGGAGAGTATAATAAGCCGCGTTACGTGCGTCGTCTATATCTCGGGGTATGGTAACACGTAGCAATTACAGGTGACCGAGGTCAGTGTTAATACCGCAGTCGCGTGAGAGAAGAGTTCCAAAAATGATATGGTTCGCGAACGGCGACACCGTGTTTTCTTGCGTAATCCCCCCGTACAATACGCACGACACATCCCTCTCGTAAGCAAAGGTCCCGACAGTGGGCACACATGTATTAATTTAGCGTGCTCATTACGTATTGAGAGTCCTGCGGACGCTCAGCACTAGATATTACATGCCGGTAGACTTCGTAATCACCGCTCTAAACACTTCCACACCGGACACAAGGTCGCGAGATCGTGTGTCGTGTCCGTGCGACTATACGAACGCGAACTTCAGCGGGCTGCTCCTACGAATCTTTAAAGCAACACCCTATCAGAAGAGCATTTATAATCCGCGCAACAGCCGCGTAAAACCGTCCAACCTGTGGGAGGTATAGAGCTCGATAGAAATAATACGAACGGTCGTAACCGGACCCTATTTTCATTGCTAGACTTATTATAGTTAAGCGTACACGCGTATAGGAATTTAAACAGCAATATTGAATATCTGAAGTTAGCTGTACGTCAATGTAGTAATACGCTCATTACGCTCGCAGCGGGTATAATTTTGCCGTCAGAGATCGTTAGACTACTTATCAGCCTCTGAATGTTTAATCCTCCATAAAGTGACATTTCCTTGCCGCGTCTGTTATTTCATTATGTAATTATTTACCTTGAAGTAAGATAACGTGTGTTCTGTGCATGTACCTGAAAAAGACCTTCGTCCACGAACAGATTCCAACATTCTGAATTAGCTTGATACGGCTGCTCGATGCTCTGTGTATGACATTTAAGAACAAACTGCTGGCCGTCATTCATGTGTGTCTCTTGCAGTCGAGAAGGAAGAAACGTTCATCCGTATTTCGTTAACGAAAGACTCGGGAGGGGAGGGAGCCACTGAACAATCCTCAGGTTCCTCGGAGTACTCGAGCACGGTGCACTCTGCTGCTAACGTGTTTCCTAATAAACGCAGTCGTCCCGGGCTTCTTTCAGAGTAGCAGGCGGCTAATGGGAGCAAGTGCCACCAGGGCGATAGCCATCGTGCAAAGCGGATCCGTCAGTCCAGGGCTCTTGCATCGCGAGCAACCGCTGATAGCGCGTTAAGCATCGCAGGATCAATGTTCACGTAACATCAAGATCCCCAGGTAGCGGAGTCACAGGCGCGCAAGAATTTCCGCGCAAACGAGGGGCACGCACTGTCCTGAGAGTGTGACGCCGGGGCAAGCAGAGATCAAGATGGTGTCCCAGCGGTTGGCGTTCGGTGTTCTATCCTCCGCACCGCGCGGATAGTCTGATTAACTGAGCGGCAGGTTAACGGATCGTCCAACCCTATCCATACACGGTGTCTTACATCTTCGAAGGTACATCGACTTCGCTGACAGTTGCGGAGTTATTGCCTGTCCCTGGGAGCGATCCAGCGGGAGCACTGCACTGTTCCGTTGGGACCACAGCCGCGTTGCCTCCGACCGGCAGATAATCCGCAAGCAAACGAAGCGACTGAAGAGAGCAGAGGGCTAATTTGCCGCGAGGCTGGCGTTTACCGCGAACCGCGTGTCGTCCGCGAGTGTTAGCCGCGGCCGCGTTGCCAGGAATACAACGCGATCGTGATCGCGCCGGACAAGGATCATGGTAGGGGCCTGCGACTTCTCCCATTGGCGGGACTTTTCAGGTGTATTTCTCCACGTGCATGCCAGGCCGCTGCACGTACGCGTTACGTCACGTCTCGTCTCAGCGGCCGTCGAGGACTATCTCGGTAGGTCATTGTCACGATCGTCCTCTCGTCTAACGACTTCACTTCACGCCGCTGTGTATTGCGCGATGATTTTCGCTCCTCCGGCCGCCAGCCGAGGATGCGGACGTGATGAAAAAAAAAGGACCGTGAGTGAGTAGCTTCCTGCCCCGGCGAAATGTTTATTTTACCGGGAAGCTCGATGACGCCTCAGAGCCGGCTACTCCGTCCGATCTCGCGGATTTCGATCTAAGCGACAGACGTTGATTGCATTAAGCGATGCTATCGCGTCACACCGCGCGGCTCCTATGTGTGTCAGTAGGTTCGAAGAAATGTGGCAGATGCCGGGAAATATAGTGCAGCCTCGATTACCGAAACGGCTATTTCTCCGGAGACGCAATCCGGGCTTCCTTTCTAGCATCGTTTGCGGCGCAAGTTTTCGCGGATGATGTTTTTACCGGTAATCATAATGCCAACGACTTAGAAGTATCTTCTGCAGGAGGCAAACGGATTTATTTTCTCTCTTTTGGAATGGATTTCTTTTACGTATGCTAAGAAGGAAAGTTCGGATATCCGAATTTCCCGATTTTTTTTATTTAAATTGTGCAGGTTTGAGGAGGACCTGAATTGAAGTGTCAGGTAATTTTTCGTTTGTGGCTGTTTTCAGTTCTTCAGGGTGAAAACATCCTTTTTTGTAAGTCTTGAGAATATTAACCAACGATAAAGTCTCATAACCAACAAGTACTTCTAAATTCTAAAGGGAACTTAATCTTCTCAGTATTCTGCACTGCTATATTAATAATCCCGAGTTTACTAATGTAAATTCATAAATAATTATACATTAATTAATATTAGTAAGAATACTTCGATGAAAACAAATACCTGAATCCTTAAGATACAACTATTCCTTCTTTAACATAATGTTCTAAGCCTATCCAGTGCACATTTCAATCGATTAAACAAATATATATTTCTCAGAAACTATTGGGTTGGTGCATATGGAATTGTCGATCGTAGATAGCGTAAAAGTTCCCTTGTTCGTTGCTCACGCTGGCTTACGAGTTTAGAAACTTCACAGAAGCTCAAAAAATAAACTAGTTAAAAAGCAAAAAATATTTTCATTCGATCTTCCCTACACGAGACGGGAATTTCATATGTACCAACACTATCGGGAAATGCATTTGCACGTGTGTACATATGCAGCTATCAATACAAGGATTAGACCATTTCCTTGTACAGGCGACATACAAGTGCCATTTATTGAAAACTAGTTTTAGACACGGGCGGACTATTTGAGCATGAAGTCACCTCGGAGACCGTGTCAAATCAAAGATAGACAACGACACATCTGTATGGAAATTCGTGAAATGGTGTCATCGGATAAATGCCAAGCTTCCTTGGTGTGTATTCAAGTCATCAGTTTCTACGTAGATTTGCATAGATCTGCAGTATCTTATATTAACCAGAAAAGTGGTACAATGAAATTTGCAAAAAAAAAACGACATGCTCCAGAATGTCGATCGGTTTCACGTCTCTTTATTATCTATATGGGTTACATAAGTTATTTGAGGGTGATTGGCGTAGGTACGGTAAACCTGGCTTACTGTCTGAAATCTGTCAATAATTCAGCCACGTGCCTCAAAAATAAATTCCATATTAATATTACGAATATATGTCGTAATTGCGCGTCAACGCGATATGCATTTAAATAATATTAACATAATTATTCTTATTTCAAGCGTTCCACTTTTAAACGAAAATGAACAATTTGCTTTTATAATAGCACGATACTAAGGGAGGCACAGAAAAGTATTTCGCGAGAAATATGTTTTAACAGATAATTCAATCAATATCTCGAGGATGCTTTTCGTGACACATTGATGCAATACATCGCTGAGAAAATATGTGTTCTGTGAAATAAGCAGATCTAAAATAAGCAACTATTTGCAAGGAATGCTAATGAGGGAAGTTTATAAGCGACAGAAATGAGACTGCCGTTGCAATACAACATATTTCTATGCTTTCCTTTTCCTACTGCGATTGTGTTGCTTAAAAGATCCACAGACACAAAATCTATCGATGATGTTTCAACATTAATTGTAAGTTTGAATAAATATGTACAATTAAAAGATACATTTGGCGAAGGGGTCTGACATAATAGGTCAATTATCAATGCTATTTATCATTGCAATTATAATTTTGTAATCCAGTAATTGCAGTTAGAAATGCATTTTCAGGAAATTATAAAAATATATTATAAATGTGTAGAAGAGTATGGGGCAGCTTTACTGTAATTAAATGATGGCTCAAAGAGAACTGAAGCCTTTGGAATTGAATTTGATGTGGACTTTCCTGTTACTGTGTAACGAAGGTACAATTGGGCCAAGTTATGCATAAAGCTACCAACCCTCAATGATTTGAAATTGAGTAAGTTTAGTTTGAAATTTTAATTGTTAAAGGAAAATAGCATTATTTCTATTGGGTATATTTTATTTCTTGTTATTGTTTTACGATGCTTTTTATTTCCCATATATATATATATATATGTATGGGATTTTTATTAAAGATTCCTATATATATATTTCATGGATGACTTTTAAAGGCTACCTTATATAGATAAATTCTCAGCAAGAATTATATCCTTCAAATTTCATCAGAATAGTCTTGTTTCCACAGATAATTAACAACGTTTACCTGCGCTTATTAATAGAAAATAATAGGTCCGCCAGCAATTAGTGTGTCATATCACATTATATAATGCAAATAAGAAAATACGACGGGCCGTGATAGCTTGTTTACAAAAACATTCTTTAAATAAACTGCAATAAACAAAGCAACCATGTTTAATATACTCACAAGGGGAGGGCACCATGTGGTAGACACCGATTTTGACGAGCCTTGGCACGATGGATCTATGTCGAAAATAAGTAAATAGGTGTCCTCGCGATTCAGCCAATAAGCCTTAATAATAGAGATATTTACATGTAAATTATTAAAAATTTCATAGTGGCCGCAGGGTTTTAGTGGGTAGAAATCCCACAGTACCCTGGCGCCCGCGGGAGATTCCCTTCTGGAGACGTCGGGGTGCCTTTTGAAGATGTCTCCACGTTAGAAAAAACTTTATAAATTTTTTTTTATAAATTATTTATTTTATATTTATTTTAACTTTTGAGAAAATCTTCAAAAGGCACCCTGACTCCTTCAGAGGGGAATCCCTGGGGGTAGTGTGGGATTTTTACCCATTAAAACCCTAAATTTTTAATAATTTCCATGTAAATATCTCCGTTATTAAACCCCATTGGCAGAAACGCTCGGACACATATTTACTTATTTTCCACACAGATCCATCGTGCCAAGGCTCATCAAATTCGGCGTCTACCACATGGTGTCCTTCCCTTGTTAGCTTTGTTCCTGAACCACGAATACTTGCCCGAGGTGACCCACTGTAATCTTCTCGCGCACTAGAAAATTTAATATTCGATTGGAAGGCTACGATAACGCTAGATTCTCGCGTTGCGAGAAGGTGATGAGCTTCTGATTGTGAGCAGCGCCGGTGACCGCGATAATCTAAAGACAATCAAGGTCGCACATACCTGGAAGGAACGATGGTGCGGATGATGCGGATGATGAAACTGCGGTGTGTGAATCATGTCGCCGGTTTCAGGATCCTCGCACTTCGATGACTTCGCGACCTCGACACTGCTCGAGGGGGTAATAGCTGCTTCGCCCTTTGCACTAGCGCACGCTGCTTCCACCGTATCCTCTTCCTTCTTCTTCACTTCCGACTTCGTTTCCTATTTAAGCATACTTCGTATTACAACGCCGATGTCACATTTCCGCCGATTATAAGCGCCCGATATGAAGATTAAACGCTGTCGCGCATTTTGGCGAAGCGCGGCGATGCGAAGAGAGAAGTGCTAATTAATTATTATTAATTTCTTCGAGATTCGACTCGTCGTATATAATTACCATTCACAAGGGATGTTCGGCAACCCGCAAAATTCAAAAAAAATTTAAACATTGCAGAAATGCACTTTGCACGATGCTTATAACGTAACTATATTTTGTTTCGGCAACCAAACGGAATAGTACAGTGTATCAAACGAACTTTCTGTAGTACGAAACGTAAAATGGAATTCGGAAATGAGTATTCCTAAATGAATTTGATCCCGATGATCGAATTTTTTTCGAAGTGTAGTGGTGGCGAATTCCTACAATATGGCAATAAAACAATTCGAAAAAGGTGGTGGAGTTTTTGGAAAAAATTAATTGTTTTCGAAAATTCCTTATCACCATATTGTAGGATATCGAAAATCATACAACTTTGAACTACCGCACTATTCACGATAATATGGAAACTCAAGTTTCTTTGAGGGGGTGTTTCCACCCCTAGGACCGTTTTATTAGCGAAATATAAAATGGTCACGGCATTAGCATCGCTTCAACTACATTTCTGCAAAGCTTCAAAATTTTTTTCAATTTTCGGTTTGCCTTGGCAGAAGCATTTGTTCACTTGTAGCAGGTGCATGTAATATAAGAGAAATCAGTACATATTTTCACATTTCTGTGGTGAATTTTCTATGCTTCTGTCCTACTGCTTCATCTTATTGGGTCATCTTAAAAGTAGTTTTCAAATGCAACTCTACTGTTTCATCCTGCTTCTACCATTCTCTATTTCACCGCGGTTGTAGAGATGAGAATTTCTCTTGCAGTGTTAATATTTTCCCAAATTCCTGATGCTGTCAGATATCTGTCCCTTTTAGATAATATTCAGGTACTTAAATCCTCTGCTTTGATTAGTCTTACTTTCCTCATTGTTTAAACAATTCGATAGGCTCTGCTGTTGCCTGTCGCTTGACAGTGCATTGCGCTGCACTGATTCTACGAGTATCTTAGTTTATTTACAACAGTTCTTAACGACACATTTCCTCGGCTTAAAGTCACGACAGTACTTTTAATTGAGATCGACAGTTTTTTCATTTTACCATTTCTTGTTAGCTAATTCAATAATTTACACTTGATAGTTGCAGTCACCCTCTTTCTGAGATACGACTGTGTATTTTTGGTGGTGGGAATGTTTTCTTGGTAACAGAACAATAAAATACAACATTCGTAACACTAAAATGCTATTACACAATTTTCGAGTGAAAAGTTGGATATAAGTTATGTCATTAGGAACAGTTTAACTCCATGAAAAGTACTGATAAGATGAAGTTATTATATTCATATCGTAACAAAAAAGGATAGCAATTTGACGAAGACAAGAAATGGTCAAGTTTGTAACCTATATTTTATTCTAGTTTCTCTTTTATTGAACGTACATGTAACAAGTAATCAAATGCTTCCGAGCCGTAGTTCGTGTGTTTTATGCTACGAATGAATGTCTACTTCAATTAATTAAACTTTCTCTACGTACGCACTGAATTTTAAATCAGCTGCAACGATTCGTTGTACCAAACAAAGATTTTATGCAAGATTTTACTCGAGGAGAACAGTGATATTGATTGGTAATACAATTCAAGACACTTCCGCCTGGCAACGCAACCATTCTGCTCGATTGGAAACATTTGATCCAAAAAGAAATTCGAGCATCGGGTTTAATTTCTGAATATTGATTTCCGAATTCTATTTTACGTTTCGTACTGCAGAAAGTTATTTTGATACACTTAACAATAATTTCTTTCTATCCAAGGCACATTGGCCTTCTACAGATCTTTTGATGTAATATTTTTTTATGACGTTACTATGCTAAAGGCACTTTTCATTATTTTCCCAAGTTCTCTTCAATTTAACTAGAATTTACAGAATTTCCGACTACCCAATACGAGTTGCAGTGTATATTAATTCTAACGCAGATTTTTACAGTGCAATTTTATTTTGCATTGTTCAAGCTAAATTTCTACAATAGAAAAAGTATCCGAGACCTTTAACTTGCGTGATTTGTATATTCTATATCTTAATGCACTTCTTTATCAATTTCCAAACTGTGTCAATAAATCTGTGACGATTGTATTCTAAATGTTAGCCACCTTTTGTATCTGCATAAGATGTGATATTTGGTGCAGATCGAAACCTTTTCCCTGCTCTTAATTTAAAATACTAAATACAGTAAAATTCGTTAGAGCTCCTCGATAAATTTGCAACTTGTTTCACAATTATTCCACACGGACCAGGTGTGCCACTGCTTATAAACAGATTTGGTTGTTGCATGTCGTCATTAAATAGGTTAAAGATGCATATGGTCATTAAACAATAAAGACGACGTATATTCTTTTGGTTTTCGATACGTAAAATAACGAAGGCGTCGTGTAATTCGCACGAACGCACAGTGGTTCGAGTACACTACATGCTAGCTGGACAAAATTATTTGAAATTGTTAGAAACAAACCTGATTCGTTTCACAGTTTATTATTTCACTAAAAATATCAATGAAATGAGAATATGCTTAATTCAATAAAGGAAAAAGAACAAAACTACAGTATTTTATTTATTAACTATAATTATCAGTTATAACATTATGTTTATTCCTGTAATTTCTGAGAATTCTGTGGAATTTTAAAACAGTGTTTTAATATATGTTCCACGTCGTTCCACGCAACAAGGGTTAAATGTACGGAAAGTAGAGACTTTCTAGCTTTCTTTAATCAAATGATCGATCTGTGTAAATTTGCAAAACTATGTTTTGTAAATTGTTTTCGAATGCGACGCTCGGCAGGTGAGATAGCACAGATGATATATTTCAGACTGTATAATGTAATGTAATGTAATTAACAAGAAATTAATAGTTATAAGACACACTTGTAGTTATAGTTAATCTATAGTACGTGTAGAGTCTGAAATACTGTGCTATCTCTCCTGCCGAGCGTCGCACTCGAAAACAATTCACAAAATATAGTTTTGCAAATTTTAGCAGATCGATCATGTCATTAAAAAAAACTAGAAAGTCTCTAGTTTCTGTATATTCAACCCCTGTTGCGTGAAACTACGTGGAACATACAGTAAAACACTGTTTTAATAGCCATTTTAAGTTAGGTGAGTCAACTGTGGCTCGAATTTTTTTTAAAATTCCATAGAAAACTCAGTAATCACAGGAATAATCATAATATTATAACTGATAATTATAGTTAAAGTACAATACTGTCGTTTTGTTCTTTTTCTTTTACTGAATTAGTCAAATTTTTATTTTACTGATATTTTTAGTGAAATAATAAGCTGTGATACGAATCACGTTTGTTTCTAACAATTTGAACCCCATATAAATCCAACACCGCCAAAAAATAATTTTGTCCAGCTAGCATGTAGTACACTCGAACCACTGTGGAACGTCACCTCCGTTTCATCTCGCCTTTTACACAGCGAAACCCACTACATTGTTTAGTAATAGAGATTTTGAATTCGGGCCATTTTACTCGCCGGACTTTCAGCCCCAACATATCCTACGCGAAATAAAGTAGAACTCAAAAAATCACCCCGACGGAAATGCGGATTTATAGAGCGCAGAATATTAGCAGGTAAATGTCACACGAACCTCTGGTTGAGCCTCATCGAGGCCAACAAGTTGAAGCGCCTCCTCGAGATTGAATCCGTCGGGCAGACCGAGAGTATCGTTGTTGAGGAGGCCTTCGACGTTAGCACTTCCTAAGAGACTACTTCCGAGTAAGTCTGAAGGAAAATCATTCTCTAGCTCTAGGGTGCCGGTTAAACCCAACGAGTCATTAGTTAATCCGGCTAAGGGATGATTATCTAAATCCAACGACGCCTCTCTAAGAAGCGGGTCGTCTTCCTCTGCTGCGCTGCTTCCGCTCCGTCTCTGATTCCCGGAGCTGAGAATATATTCACCTGTAACACAGACGGGCGAATTAAATAGAGCCGCCTGCCCGAAACGAAAGCCGAGCATCGCCGGACGTTAAAAGTGACACGTTACTCCTGCCACGAGCGGTCACGAATATACGTGCAACAGCGAGTTTTCATGTGTGACTCACGGATGGAACGCGAGCGATCAAATTATCAGTTGATGGGACATAAGTTAGCGTAAACAGGCTCGCGTGCACAAGTACGAGTTCTTAAGGGCCATTTAAAGCCATTTAATTGTTCGCAAGATTGCACGGTGCGGAGCGGATCGCGTTCTTCGACTGTCAGCTCCCACAATCTGCGGTTTTCGCATTACGTGCCGCGGCAGCTATTATTCCGCCGCGGGTTGTCATTTATTTTCAACCACCGGTGTTGTGGAATTAATATAAAGAAGAGGCGGGGATATGATAGTATTATTCGGTGCAAGGTTGCATCACAGTTGGACGGTAAGTAAATTAAAGGAATATATTACTTCTTTTTTTCACCGAAGCTTGGGACGTGATTCTCTCAAGGCGAGCTACATTATTTCCTTCGATCTCGAATCAAGTGTCTTTGAGAAAATTCCACGCGAGCTGGGACGCGCTGCAGCAGAAGGGATCACGTCTCGCGAGAAGTCACTTCCATTCCGAATGTAAAATTCGTACACCGAATGTCACTGAACGGCACACGGAATCACTAATTCCTTCGTACACTTTCCCTTAACGAGCATCGTCACTCCACCGTCGACACCCCGGAACGCTCGCTGGCACATCGATCTTGATTCGAGTGTTTAGAAATTTTCGAGACGCCCAGCCCGTGGACGAGAATCTATTATGCATCGCGCTCGCTTCCATTCAATGTTCCACCGCGCGCTGAATAAATTCCGAATAAAAATCATTCCGGGATGATTCGACTAAACCGGATTCGCTGTGACTCGACTAAAACTGTCCGTCCCGTGGTACAGTACTCGAGAACTGACTGCCGCCGACGGACAGGTAAAATTTCGGAGGAGGGACAGGAAAGGAAAAAACGTAACTAATTGAGGGACAAAGGGGTGTTGTTGAAGATCCACCTGCTGGTTTGAACAACCCCCCGAATGTTCCCGCCCCACGGCCAATCGCGCGTCTCCATTTCTACCCTACTTCATCCCTTACGCACGCTCCGAGCACGACCTGGCATTGCCGGCCTCGCAGGATCGTTCGCTCGCCACGCCGTCGCTCTCCAAAACGCGCAACGCACAATTTCACGTAACTGAAACACGAGTTAGGTTCCGGTCCACGATTTTAGCTGCCGGCTTTTTCGAATTCGGCGCCCAGAGGAATTGAAAATTTAACAGGGAGGCAGCTCGGTAATTTCATGAAATCGAGTTTTTGGTCGGCATTAAATGTCAATTTTTTTTGGATTAATTGGAGCAAGGAAGAGGCACATTCGATAATATAGTATCAAGTTATAAATTCAAGCAGACGAAGCTTGAGATTATTGTATGATTTAAATAGCAAGCATATTTCACTATAATTTTTCTGAAATTGTGTGGATTTATGGTTCCTGATACGTTTCCGTGTACTACTTAGTATTATGTAATAATGGTGTGCAATGTAATTATTTTTATACAATTTGGTTCGAAAAGGGGGCAGATCGAAATTTTCAAAATTCATCAGAGCTTGCAGAAAAGATATTTTTACTTAATACTAATGCATAGTTTCTTAACATAACAACGGTGTTTGTAGATGTAATTATTTACCCGAGAAAAGTGGATTTTTATACAACTTGGTTCGAAAAGTGGGCAGATCGAAATTTTCAAAATTCATCAGAGCTTGTAGAAAATATATTTTTGCTTAATACTAATGCATAGTTTCGTAACATAACAACGGTGTTTGTAGATGTAATTATTTACCCGAGAAAAGTGGATTTTTATACAATTTGGTGGGAAAAGTGGGCAGATCGAAATTTTCAAAATTCATCAGAGCTTGCAGAAAAGATATTTTTGCTTAATACTAATGCATAGTTTCGTAACATAACAACGGTGTTTGTAGATGTAATTATTTACCGGAGATCAGTGGATTTTTATACAATTTGTTTCGAAAAGGGGGCAGCTCCAAATTTTGAAAATTCACCCTGCCATAGAGCAAATATATTTTCGCTTAGTAATAGTTCTAAATGCTGAGTTAATATGTAGATTTTAAGAGAGCAAAATACTCCGCACATATGTCTAAACGTATTTTGTTAACACTGTTCTTATTAATTTCCCAAAAGTTTAAAAGATCAACACAAAATTAATCCATTTAGAGCTGCTCCCTTCTCTTTCAAAGTTTCTTAAAATTTAAGTGAACAAGTAATTAGTAAACAGAACGACTAATTGCACGTCGAGAGCACTAGTGAAAGAAAGTGCAATTATCTCCGCGGTGAGAAATAATAATAATAAAAAAAGATCGAATACTCTCAGCGCGTATTTATTTAAAACAGCTGAGACGAACGTCGCGAATCGCCATTATTCCTATCGATAGAGGAACTTCGATATTCGCTAGCAAATATATAACATGTACAGCGAGGAGAACTAAATTTTGCCGAAGGGGGAGGAACAATGATGTCCTCCCCACCAATTAGTCTCGTTTCAACGCTGAAAAGAAGAAATAACTTAAGACGGACCCAGAAATTTTGACAGACGAAATCATCCTTTCCTTTTTTTCCCCGCAGGACGATGTTATTAGAGATAACAATCTCATAAAATAATAATTCTTGGGGGGCTGCTCGAATGCGGACAGGTCGACTGAACTGAGCGACAGACGGGTCGACAAAAGAAGAAGAGGCCTTTCGTTCCTCCGCTGGCCGTGAGTGCGGTACCTTGAGAAGGAAGATCGCACCTTTGGGATGGCTATTACATTAACTAGCGGTGGCGGCCATTGTCTGGCCCAAATGCGGGGCCGTCCTCGCGATAATGGCCGCCTATAATTTGGGAAGTCGGCGCACTCTCTCGCGCAGACCTTGCGACTCTCTTCTCACATCCGAGGATAGCGCAAGAAGTAACTTTTAATCGGATGCTCCGGGATACACGCGAGCCCCTACGTTTTAATTGCGAGAGTCGAAATGGATTTTAAAGCAGGAAGCATTAATTACCGAGCAAGTCGTAAGAAACGAAATTGACTGCGTTGCCAGATCAGCTGGAAACCGTTTGATTATTCTCGAAGAAACTGGAGTAAAGAAAATTCAGTCCAAATTGCATCTTGAACTTTATAACACTTTGTGCGTTTCAAGTACCATATTAACTATAAAATCTAGCACACAAATGTAGCAGAGAAGTTACCATGATCCCTTGTACCCACAAAGCTACAGCTTAACCTAAATAGAAATTAGTAAATTAAGCCGCAATATTTTCTATACCAAATTCCAGGAGAAGCCAATCAAAAAGTTCTGTAATAATTGCTATTGCGTAATTCGCAAGAATTCTTGTTGAATTTCTGTCAGAAATAAGGGAATAAGGATAACTCCAAAATTCCTTTCTTCACCACCGCTGTTTGGGGCTGTTCCGTATTTTCACGAGACGCCAAGCGAAACGCGACCGTTTGCAGGGGGATGAACCTCATTCCGGTTGAAAATCCGTCGCAGGGGAATTCGCACGATCACGGTACATCTAATGGCGGGGCCTCAGTCTTCACCGATTCCACGGCTTCTTTGAACTCGCGGCCGGCTTTTTCCACGGCCACGGGAACGTCGACAGATCATTTCTCACATTTCGCGCGCGCCTAACGACCATTTTCTTTTCATTCCAGCATCCCTGCCCTCCTCGCCGGATAATAATTCCTGCGTTACTCAACAAAATTTTTGGACCACTGGCCCCTCCCGGCCCGTGCGTCAGAAAGGTGCCATCGGTCGTTCCTCTAATACCATCCACTTCCTACTGGTACGCTCAGGCTACGAGACGAAAGAATCCTCCGGTGTGAATGCGCCAGCACGATTGTCCTATCCCCGGGTGATAAATATATCAAGGTAAATCTTAGTCGCAGCCCTCTGCAGAAGGGTGGCAATTGGCCGATACCGACACGCTTCTAATGCGGTTTGACGTCTCATTTTCCCCATTGCCTAGCTGGCGCGAATGCGCGTGCATCGTTCTGCGTCACCTGGTGCGACTGCAAACAGCTTCAATCTCTGGCGGTCACTGATTCCTGATTGGTCATTGCTCGTTGTCGTTGATCGATGTCCGAACGTTTGATCAAGTCTCGTTTAACAGGACGTATCGACTGGACAATTGGACGCCTGGCCCGGTAATTCAGCAGCTTTGTTCTAAGTGTGACGAGCCATCTTCTTCGGCCCTGCTTTCGTTAGATGCGCGAGTAATTATGAAAGTGGCTTAAGGAAGGAATCGTATTCTTTGGACTAAAAACATAGCAAAATTTGGGATTTTTTTTTTAAGAAACCAGCGATTCGATTCGTCTGAAATTTGGACCATGTTTTGATGCATCTTTGAGGAAGCTGCAGTTTTTTTTTTATTTACTTTTAACCATAAATATAGTAGTTACGCATGATTGACTAGCATGCTGGTCGTTGACGTGCATGATATTTATCTACCAGGTAATCTGGAGCAGAAAATGAAAAGGCGTTTTATTTTATACGTATGTAGCTTGAAATTGATGGACCAGCAAGAAACAAAAAAATTATTCAGCAGTGTGGAGAGTTTTCAAACTGAAAGGTCTGAACCTTTGATTTTTGCAAACCAATTTTGCGCCAATTTTTTTATGTAACAAAAGGAGAACTTAGCGGTATTTGGGTTCATCAAATTGAAGATATATATGTACAAAGTAAAACGCCGTTTCATTTTTCTGTTTCAGATTATCTGGAAGGTAAATATCATGCACACCAGCTGGCGACGAGTTTTGCGCGGCGTGATGCGTAACTCCTATATTTATTATTAAAAATGAATGAAAAAGAAACTGCACTTTCTCCAAGGATGCATAAAAACATGGACCAAATTTCAGATGAATCGAAATGCTAGTTGCGTAAAAAAAATCCTAAATTTTGCTATGTTGTTAGCCCATAAAATAGGATTCCCTCCTTGGGGAGCTTTATTTAGGACGCTAGGAATAAGGTGATACTTGGGAATTTTTTTCTAAGAAACTGCTGAGCGGATCTTTTCCAAATTTTCGGGGTATTTTAGTTCACATTCAAGCAATGAAAATTAATTTTTTCGTTACAAAGTGTTCGGTAGAAATGAAGATATATGAACACGTTGTTTAGGACCCGTGCGCCGGAGTTGCAAATTTGCGATTATGTTGCAGGCCCCAATTCTTCCCTGAAATAAAAAAACCAAGGATTTTCTTATTTCTCGTATAATTACATTGCCGATGGACTTAAAACTTTGATAAATAAATTGAATTGAATTTTTCCATAAATAGTTCGAAATATCTTGGGGCAGAATCGTAACATTCTCTTTGAAGTCCCACCAATTTGCCAACTTTTAACTTTCTTTTCATTTGTTAGGTTCATCGACAGCGTAATTATACTAGAAATAAGAAAATTCTTGGTTCTTTTATTTCAGGGAAGAATTGGGGCATCTAACATAATCGCAAATTTGCAACTCCGGTGCGCAAGTACTAAACAACGTGTTCATATATCTTCATTTCTACCGAACACTTTATAACGAAAAAATTAATTTTTATTGCTTGAATGTGAACTGAAATACCCTGAAAGTTTGGAACAGATGCGATCAACAGTTTCTTAGAAAAAAATTCGAAAGCATCAACTTATTCCTAGCGTCCTAAATAGGGCTCCCCCCTTAAGTATAACCTGGAGAAACTGAGTTTAATATTTTTTTATATTTTTTAGCACATACAGACTCAAACGTACACGCATCTCGAAACGAAGAGTATACCTGTGAATTGAGCCACTTTTATAATTGACGGTATGTAGGTATGTCCCGTCAAATGGGGTAACTTTGACCACTGGGGCAACTTTGACTACAAAACTAGATTTTATAACAAATTCCTCTAGCATCTATTGTGGAACAGGTGTTATGTATTGCCAGGCAAAGTGCTGTGGGTAGCTTTAATTGCCTACTTCAAGATGCATTTTGTCTGGGAAGTTACTCCATTTGACGGTACTTTAAAGTTCGTGTGAGAAAATTTAGATTTGTCAATGTGGCACTTATAATCCTGTTCAGATTTAATGTGGGTGCTATGCTTTATTTAATGGAAGCTTTAATTGTACTGTAAACTATTTAGAGGGGTACCCTGGAGTTACGTATTAATTGAAGAGTTTTCAGTAAGAAGAGACAGCTCCAAATGTATTAACTTTTGGAAAAGTAATAAATAGAGTGTTCAGAAAATAATTTTAGACTTTGCCCATTTAAAATCTACATATTAACACAGCATTTAGCACTATTAATAAGCAAACATATATTTCTCTATGACACGATGAGTTTTCGAACTTGGAGCTGCTCCCGTTTCGCACCAAATTGTATAAAAATCCACTCGTCTTGGGAAAATAATTACACCATTATTATGTAATAAAACTATGTATTAGCACGTGGAAACACAACAGAAATCATCGATCTACGCAGTTTTAGGAAAATTATAGCGAAATATGCTTTATCAAGCATGAATTCTTTCACCAAATCCAGATAGGGTGCAAGTATTAACTAGCATTCTTATAACTTGGGACTGGATTATTGGATCTGCCTCTTTCTTCCACCAATCTATTTTTTAACATTCAACGATGCCTATAACTATACTTCAGCAAACTATGGAGCTGCCTCCGTTTTGCAGCAGAACCTTCAATTGGTTCCTGAGGAATCGACGTAACTCAGAGAAGACGTAAGTCGAAATAGACTTAACGCATGTTCACATGCATTTGTATTTTCTTAGATAACGAGGCAGGTCTTCAATTAATTAATAAAAATCGTAAAGTACAGCGTACATTCGCGCATTACCACTCACCTATAAAAAAACGTATACCTGCATCTATTATATCAATTGCGAAATTATGTAAGTCGGGTGGACGTATGTCGGGGGACCAGTGTAATAAAATTATTTTAATGCGAATTTCAGTCAACTTCTTATATACCACTGTCGTTTTTCTTTGCGTTCATCTATTGCAAGTGTCAATAATCAGTAAAGAAGTACTGAAGAATTTAATATTAAAGTGTAAACCAACTTTCTTAGTATTAACGTAAATGCACCAATAAATAAACACTTAAGGGTAAAATGAATTACACTATTATAAAATTACGTTTACAGCGCGACTGATTCCACTTGCTGCAAAAATTGTTCGGATATGAAGCGATAAATGAAAATAAGTCTGTAATTAGTTGCTCATTTTATTAACTTATTTCGCTCGTTTTAATAAAAAATGTTCATTTACTGGTACATCCACCCTACGAAGTATTGAATTACAGTGCGACCACGGCCGTCGCGACGATGCAAGATGGTTCATGAGTGACTCGGGAGCCGCTACAATTTATTACAAACAGTATAATATAAACGTATATATAAATTAATTAAAACGACTGCAGTGACACTGTCTAAACATTATGGTACACAAACTGCATAAACAATAAACTCCTAATAATCTCCGTGACGACCGTTGTCGATGGTAATTACCAATAGCTGTTTATTCACCTAAACAAGTCTACCTATTGCGCAACTACCCCGCCATACCGAGCTGTTAATTCCAGAATCAACTTAATCAAATTGCCGTACCTTCAAAGAATGCAATCCGTAATACAGGTAATCCACAATGCAAACTAACTAATAATGATCACGGTACATCACAGTTTTACTTAAAAGTCACTGAACTGCCTACAGCTGAGTAGCGCGACTACTCCGTCTGCGCACTATTCACATCACTCGAAACAGCGAGAAACGATTCTGCCCGCAGCAAAGTTGTCCACCATTGTCCGGAGGAAGCTAGCCTAGCACCATGTACCATTCGGTGGCACTGTTCCCAAAGCACCTGCACGTTCGTTATCAGTGTTGCTGGGCAATGCGCTCGGTACCATGCGGCAGGAGGGACGCATCAACGCGTTATCGGCGTTACGGAATCCGGAGGAAAGGGCTCGCCGCGTTCGAAGCACCGACTCGTCACTGGGGCTCGGGGACGTCATCCGCGTAGCCACCATACGGGGGAGCACGGGGATCTAGTGGAGCTCGAGAGGAACGATTCGCCTGGCGGATTCTCTTTCATGGTAGCACGATCATTGTGGTCCCTGCGTCATACGGCCCGACCTCGAGTGGAATCATAACAGTCGGCACTGCCAAATGATTTTGATGCAGGCACAGCATGGAGTCGACTGATAGTCTATCGTGTAGCAAGGCATTGCCTAACTACGGCCAGGGCAAGTATTGTGCCAGGCGACGGGTTCTCCGTTAAAAAACGGACCAATCACGACGGGGTTGGCTGTTATTCCAATATGGCTGCCAGACAATGCGCGCTGGAGGTCTGGAGAGAAGGGAGGGAAGGCCTCTACCCATAATGCCATTCTCCGGCTCCCCACTGTGAGCAGGGAACGTATACCGAGTCTTGATCGGCCGACGTTGCCGCGCACGAGCTTAGCCAGGGTTGCATCCTACTGGGGCATAGCCCCGAGTCATCGTCCTTCGGCTAATCTACCCTTGCGAAAATCTGTACCGATGCCTTGCGAAAGCACTAGCCCAGTTTTAGGACTCGCATATAACTTTGCCTCTCCAAGAGGACCACTTATATTTGTCACTCTATAGATTCATTTTAATATTCACGTTCGAGGCTTTCAGAGCAAACACGGCACTAACCCACATTGAAAAAAATTAGTCTTTACTAGTTTATACGATTAGTAGAGACTAGTGGAAGACATTGTTGCTACTGATTCAGTTTTGCAAAAAATGGGTTAGTTCGTTTTTGCTCCCAATGCCTCGCTTAGTCATTGATAGAGTTATATAGATTACTTCCCAGCACGTTCGAATGATGAATATAAAGTTTTCATGATGCATCTAGGTTTTCATCGAGACGGGAAATAGTTTGGAGGTTGTACATTTTGAGTAATGAATTGAAGAAACTGTTCTTCTTAAGGGGAGGTTCCGGTCTAAAAATCGATTATTTTTTATTTGTTTCTTCGAATGTTTCAGCTTTTAGGAATATGTGTTTAAAAGGATTTTTTGAAATTCGTAAGATTTTCGGAGTTAGAAGCATTTAAGTAGCGGCAACTGCATGGGTAACACCCGGCCACTCGACCCTCACGTGAAACTTTAAACGCGTTTTTCTCGAAAGACTGTGCTTGAAATCGGTGGAACCTGTATCTCGAAGAGTTATTATCCGATGCGATTGAAACTTTTTTTATTTTGAAGAATATACTTCTGGCTCGTGGACAAACCAGTAAAATTTAAAAAATTCAAAATTTGTAAATTTTAAAGGCGTTGAAAGGACGAAAAATATAGGGGGAAAGTGATTTCAAACTTCAAGTGTTGTTATTTTTTAAAAAAATGTTTTTTTGTAATTTTTACTGCCAAGTCTACGAACGAGTTCCATGCCCTTTAATAAGCTGGCATTGTTTTTTTATTTCAGACCAATGGTTTAGGTGCTAGAGGTTCCACCGCTTAGGATGAATTTTTTTACGCCCCAACTTTAACGATTTCCCAGTGCCTTCTGTAAGGATTAATTATAAAACGAAAAAATTATTTCTATAGTTTAAGATATCCTTAATACAATGCAAAAGGTCCTATTAAATTATATGTAATAGTTTTTCTTTAATTAATTCCTAAAGATCACCTATTTTTATGGGCTCTGGACCGGAACAGCCCCTTAAGAATAGAAGAAGAATTCGAGATACGATAAATCATAGTTCGGTAATGATAATTGCGTATCCTTTGGTATTCCAAAACGAACATGTTCATTTTTATTACTCACTGAAGCTATTTAGAGCACTTATAAATGCTGTGTAATGTACTGGAAGCTTTTTGTAGCGTTTATGATGACTTTGATGAAGCAATACGGCAAGTAATCACATCTCTGCTGACATTCTTTCCTTTTTTTGTCGCCGAACGTAATGTCAAAATATTGAGAGGTGCATATTGACGTCTGCTATTCATTAGCGTGTCTCAGAGCTTCCATTTCTAAAGATGCGAACTCCATACAGAAGATACTCATTTGCATAAAAATTCTATTCAATTGCAGATGTACATTTTCTAATTCTAAATATTTGTACTTCCCCCTTATTCTTTATTTAGTCACAGACGATTACTTAAAATTAATAATGCCGGAGAATTTATTCAGAGAAGCTACTTTTATTATAAACAGTAAAACGGTTATAGATGAATGCAATCCAAATAATTTAAACATTATAATTTTCATATTTCCTATATTTCTCCAACGTCCACCTTCTGTTTCAGAAAATAAATACCTACTGCGTATTTCGTAAACATTAAATTGAATATATTAAACGATCATAAACGTTAACATGTTTTGTGAAGTTTCTACAACGTGGTTCGTGCTTCTACTGTGCAGAATTTTAATGCAATAGATTTTAAATAGGATGCTGTTTCTCATGGATTCTTTACAATATATTTTGTCGATGCTGACAGTGACTAGCGATTCCCAGTGCCAACCAGTAGGTTAGACTCAACAGATGATAAAGGTTGTAAACCGCTGCTGTTAAGATGCTATCTAAATCCTGTCAAATGCCTGTTCTATCGATACCTTTTATTCCTGTGTCGCCACTCTCATTCGAATTGTGTTCAAGATCCCGAGGATGTATCAGTTTAATTCTATAATTACCATCGATATAACCCGACTAAGTGTAACAAAGATGGCGTGCATCATATTTAAAAGTCTGTAAGTAAGTATAATGCATCATTCCGGCCACAAAAGTTACGTGCAGTTCTTGAAACTTCATTCTGTAGTAATACTAGCCCCGATAGAAAATATACTTATTTTATTTCAACTATTAATTACGCGTACTAACCCTTTGGTACACTGCAATGACTTGAAATGACACGAGTAGAGGACGGACAAATAAGGTGACATTAAAGCAGGGAATCCACCGGGAAGCTAAGCTAAGCTATGCCACGCGATGCTGGGTTTTAACCCTTAACTGGTATACTGTCTTTGGCAAACGTGACTGGTACACTGGGGTCGTGACAGACCCCAAATAAAAAAGGGCACAGAAATTTGTGAAGTCGACACTAGAGCAACCACTATGAATATTTTAGGTAATGTATAAAATAATAGAAGCGTAGAAAGTTAAACTATTATTATAAAATTAATTAGAAATTCAGTTTACCAACTTAGACAACCGACAAATTGTACATCGAACTTTGGGTGCTTGGGGTAACGAGCGACCGCAGGATACCAGTTAAGGGTTAACGTAGCTTTCGGTGGAAACGGTTCCATAAGAATGTATCGAAGCTAATTTTTTTAAAACGTAGCAGGGCACAGCAAAGCATCGCATAGCTTAGCTTAGCTTCCCGGTGGATTCCCGGCTTAAGATTGAAGTACACAAATAGCAAGGAAACCACCAGAAAGAGATGAAATTACAAGTTATGAGAAAATATTAAAATTCTCTGTACGAGGTCTACCCTTATTAAAAGTAAAATGAAAGAGTTGTAGAATCTGTTTAGTTTCAAGCGCTAAACATTAATAATCATGTAACTAACGTTAGATACTGTTAAGATAATATTTAATAAATATAAAATCAAAACAGCAACATGTACGTTAAATAATATCGAGAAAGTCGATGCTACATTTCCATTTCCATTACACAATTTGGAATTTACCAAAAATTTCCGTGATACCTATAATATAAAGATGTTCCCAATTATGTACACTGTCTATTGAAGAATGCTTTGCCTCGAATAAGTCGAGGAGGTGGGGGGATGACTTTGAATGGTAAGTACAGTTCCGGGGCATTGATTTATTAATCAGTAAGTGCAAATCACTGTATTCCCTGGCGAACTACAATGTGTAAGCGAAATGCGATCGTCGACAAAAGTATAACGTAACAATGCGTGCTCGATCTTCTGGAACCATCGTGGAGGAACGAAGTCTAGGACACCCTCTATATGCGATAAATAATAGTGGCTGCATGAACTTGTGCTTTTCTAACATCGCGGTTCGTCCCGCAATACCGACTGATAGATACGATCGTGGTCTTTGGCTTTTTCTTTCGATTCCCGGCGAAAGGAATAACGCGACTTTTACTCTACCGCGGTACCTGAAGATCAAGCGATCTTTCCAGTACAATACAAATCTATTTCACGAAGAATAGCAAGAGCCTCCAATTCTCTCCTTTTCGCAAAAAACGTAAGACGGCTATTTTAAGTGATATAGGTAATATTAACACGTTCCGCAGCGGTGACGAAACTTTCATTTGAAGCAAAATGGCTCTCCCAATACAGTGTCAAAATTAAAGTGGAATAAAAAAGATCTGATATTCTTTTATAATTGAATATCGCATTTAGCGTAGACTTTATTAGAATAGTTACTAGCGATAATGGTTCCAGAGCTGTTTCCTTAAATTATAGGTAGTTAAGAAGCGTTACACTTTTAAAAAATAATAATTGGTTGACAAGGAAGATTTAATTAAGAATGTATTTTAGTATCTACAAACTTGTAATGGTCGCACATCAGTTCCTTTTTTAATGAATATTATTAAGTTGAAGAATGGTAATTCAATTTATTGTAAGTTAACAGAGATTAAAGATTGGCACTAATACAGCCAAACGCATATTTAGTTTTCTCATCACATTTTATAGTGATTTTATACCAATAATACGAATTTCCACAGTGACACGGAACGTGTTAATATACTCTGATAGATTACTGTTCAGCAAATTATTTATTTACACTAATTTGACACAAACTTTGCATATGGTTAGTGCACACCCTGTACAATAACATGTTCAACGCACAGGATGCAGAAAATCGAGTTCAAAGTTTGCCTTTTACAAACCTAAACATAAATATTTACACGCAAGAACGCTCGTATCAATTAGAGAATTAATTAATAAATCAAACTTGTTTCCACTGCAATTTAATTCTGTACTGTAGTATTACCATTGGCACGTAGAACATTTTTCGATAAAAACACCTGTTATTTAATTTTGATACTTACAGTGTTTTCTACAAGGACTCTTAATTTGTTTTTACTTTAGAGCATGTAAACATGGAGGAAGCGTGCATTGGGCGAAAATGTAGACTCTCTCTTTCTAACATAAAAAAAAACACACAAATGATACAAATTTGGTTAACACCCCTCATCCGACTTCTGCAATCGTGTTATATTAAATCAGAATACCAAATTTTATTATATACCTGCTCCCTATTTCGTAACACTTCACCAACAAATTTTGTTCATTCCTGCAACAATTATTTTTTATAAATGAAGATGTTCCAAAGTAAAGAGTCTACATACAAACATGGACAGTCTAAAGAGTTTGCGACCTCCAGAGCTTTTTATCAAACTAAACAGAATGATGAAGCTACTTATTTAATTGTTAGGAATATCAATTAGCAAAAAATCGGACAGGTATTTTTCAGTCACAAGCATAACGGTTTTCAAATTTTACGTACCTCAAAAGTTTGATTAAAAAAAAAAACATTTACCGTATATTCACCCAATAATTCACAGTTTAATAATGCTCGTTACTGTTCAGTACAGGTAGTAAGCAGACAAAAACTACAGCTGACTTCCTCCCAGAGTTTTTGCTGATTAAGTTTTATAAAAAAAACTCGTACACAATATGTACAGATATGAATAAAGTGGACGAATTAAAACGTTGATGCCTAAAGAAACATTAATCATTAGATGGAGTAGAACAGAAGAAGATGTGTTCCTTTTCTCTGGGATATAAAATTGAAGGATTTGTGGGGATATATTTTGATATAGTTCAGTGGTAATGAGAGCAAACAGGCGAGTTATTTATGTATAATAGACGCTACTTATATAAAACCTGTGCTTAAAATAGAATCCTCGGAATATAGGATGCATTTTCACTTTCATGTTACGTTATCGTGGCCATTTATGCATGCATGTATGCGCATGTCAGTAACACTAATATGACAAAAGACTTGTCAGCGTACAGAAATCATTTGCAATTATTACCAGGCTATGATTACATACTTGTACGCAATATGAAAATGCAGTGATTCACGTTCAATTTCGAGAGCCTGCACTTGGACCTTTTTTAATCTGCGACCGGGGACAATCATTTTTTTACCTTCGCGCAAAGTGTATGTAATATTCCGTCCCTTTTTTGTGCACGCCGCAATTATATAACATAACATTTATGATATTTTTTTTCGCGTTTCTTCCTCTCGTATTTACGTAATATGTGTAAGCTGATGTTTACGAGCTCCGATTTGCAGACAGGTTTCCCTCTATCAGTGATGAGCAAACCTTGAACGTTGCACGATATTTCCTTTGACAATGCCTAATCAATGTCCTCGACAATTTTGAATTTAAATTCTGAATTAAACTATTAGAAAAAATGCCTGAAAATTCACTGTGCAACACACGTGTGCATGTGTAACCTCGGCCTGCTACCGCGAACACGTCAATGAATTGAAGAGTACTCAGCTGTGACGAAGATCCGTATCAACATATGGAATGTATGTAAAAACACAGGGGAGGTATACACAGTACGCGTAACTTTTAATGTTCCGTGAAAATAATGGAATCAGATAATTTCGATTAGTGTCGATAGAATTGAAACGGGGCACAGAGGGTTAAAATTTGAAAAAAATGTTGCAGATGGTTGAAAAACTGAAGAGAAAGGTTTGGCTGAAAAGTTATGGTGGATGTTAAAACCTTCAGGACGAATTAACAATTCAAGTAACAAATTTCTTAAGGGGGTCGGTTACCCTCGATAGCCCTAAAATAGGCCTTTTTCAAACGCAAATTGTAAAGAGATAAATAACAGTAGAGAGAACTTTTTTCTTTAGTTTTAATCGATATTCTATGGGCTTTAACACAAAAAAAGAAAAGTCTAAATATCTCTATGTGCATAAAAGTTGTGAGTAAAAACGTAAAGGCGTGTACCCGGTGCACCGTTTGGTGGTGAACATAAAATCTCGAAAACCGCTCCAACGATTTCGATGAAAATTTAATGAGAGATGCAGAAAATCATTCCCTTAAGAGCTGAAATGCGAAGCTCCGGTTCTAAAATTTGTACAATTTTCAATCGACTTATAATAATCAGCATCTTTGTCAAACTTTAATCTTTATTAAACTTTTTACTATTTTATATTACAATTCTTACTGTTTTTCGTTGAATATTTTTTAATTTAGTAATTTTAAGTCGCATCAACCAGTAAGTTGGGTTATCAGCGACTCTTTAGTAACAATATTCACAACTCCCGAAGAAGATTGATATTTTTAAGAAGTCTTATTGAATATTGAATCACTTGTAATTTCAACATTTATTTAGAGTTATAAGAACGTGATTAAATTAAATCAGTTACCATTGAAACCTGGTCTCTATTAGTTCCTCTTTCCAAGTCTTACATTACTTGTCAAATGACAGCATAATTTAAAACACCATCTTTGTAAAGAACACTTAATTTTATCAGTATAACTTTCAGAACATATAAGATGTAGAATATAACAAGCAACATATTTAATATTGGCTATTTTTGCATAAAATTATTATTGTACCTATAAAATATATGCTAATAATCTCTTTACTGGTTAATGACAATAACAAGCATCTAATTAAAAATGAAATCTTTAAAACGTATAAGTATCCTCATTTTCGATCACAGAAAATTAGTGTACCCGCAATGTTTAAAAAACGAGTCTGCAAAAATACTTTTAGAAATTCTTAACATTCACAACAATGTTTCTGACTAAACTTCTGTCATATTTTGTTAGCCGTATGCCACGATTTTTCGTGTCTTAATCGACTTTGTGGCGCGAAAACCATGCCGATGCAAAGGATTCTGAAAACAGGGTCAGCAACCTTGTTAACACGTGGTACGCACCAGTCATTCTAGGTATCAAGCTGCCCGTCAATGAGCATTGTTGCTACCTCATACTATGACGCCCGCTCTTCGTGTTTAACTTGCACTTTTCGTTGACCAAGCGTTCGCAAGAGCAACGGTAGTCTAGTCATGCTTAGAAGGTGAATTTTTCTCGTTTCGACATCCGAAAAGTTCATCTCCAAGATCGTGTCTGCTTCCGCATCTGTTGTCTTTTTCTCGGCTGCCGAGCCATTGTTCGGTCCTCGTCCGAGAACAACATGATATCGAGCGCTCTTTCCAAAAAGGAACTCGAGCAATGCATAATAGTATGCACCAAGCGGAACGGCTTATTATGATTCATTGTATGTCCAATAAACTATGCAGTTTGGAGACTGTCTGATAAGACAGTCCACAGAGAGAATAAGATCACACTCGAGTGTAACGAGATCTCTTTTTTATCTGCATAAGGTCCTTAGTTCACCCTACTGAGACCTTCAGTTATGTACATTTAATACAATGTCGAAGATCGAGAATCACGGATATTATTAGAACTATCTTCCTTAGCTACACTGCCGTTCGTAAGCACTTAGGTACCTGCGACTTATTAGGGCACCTACTGTATTTGCATAAAATGTGATATTTGATACAGATGGAATAGTTTGCACTGTTTTCATTTTCTAGTTTTAATTTGAAATATCAAATAGAGGAAGATTTTTGTTCCGCCAGGAATCCACCTGAAAGCTAAGCTAAGCTGTGTTATGCTATGCTATATCTGAGTGTGCTGTGAAACATTTAAAAACATGGTTCAGCTTCGTTTAGCTAATACTATTATTAACTAATACTATTAATACTATTGTTAATACTAGTATTAACTAATACTTTAGAAGTTACTTATTCTACGCATACTGGGTACGCGGTGCAACTCTTACGATATTATATGTACAGGGTGAGTCACCCCAGAATAGCTACCTGAATAACTTTTACAGCATTTCAGATACCTAGGAAGAAATGTTGCAGATAAAACTTGTTTAGTTCCGAGGGACCCATTACGTGGTAGACAGAACTTTTTTCTCAGGTGGAGGTGTTTAGCAGATTTGAAGGTCAACTTAGTTTTTTCAAATGGAACAATATATTTTTTAACATCTCCGATTGTAGCCCTTATCAAGGGCTTTTTAACCCTTCGTTGACACTGGGTGTGAGCCAGTCATAAGCTTATTTTGACCTTCTTTATATAAAATAAATACCTTTTTTTCAAAGCCGACTTACAAATAATTTTTTTCTCAAAATATTATATCTGAACAACAACTTTGGAGATTTATAGCTCCTAATATTGAAATTTGTAAAATTTACAATTGCTCGAAGATTCTCTTCGTTTCTTTCTGGATATATCCTGATCTAGAATTTTTCCACCAAAACTGTGATAAAAATTTCAATAAAAGAAATATTCGAATAAATTCTAGAGATCTTGAAAATGACCCATGATTTTTTTCATAACGATTGGATTCTTTACATGAGAATGGCAGTCGTTCAAAAATTGCTCTGAGTGTGAGCCACCTAGGTATGTCAAAGTTGATTGAAAAAAATAAATGTGTCAACGAAGAGTTAACAATCGTAGTCGTTCAAAGTCATTCAGCTTATTTAACGGAATGAAACTGAATCAATAGAAAATGTAAAGAAACTTCGCCAAGTCGTTTAAGACTGAAATAATCTGCTACCACAGGTGCTGGAAATGGCGAACAGTCAGAGAAAGACAGTGTCTCAAGCGTTCACCCACTGACTGAGTCACGAGGTGATCGTTTCAGAAGCATTCACAATGAATTTTCATATTTCACCCTTGTTTATGTACGTGACCTTGAATGCCCTTGAATGACTATGGCCATTGAGAAGCCCTTGAGAAGAGCTACAATCATTGGTGTTTCAAAATACATGGTCCCATTTAAAAAAATTAAATTGACCTTCAGACTTCTTGAAAAAAAAAACAACTATTGTCAAGCATGTCTTCCTATCTCAAAAACTGTAGAAGTTATTAAGGTGGCTTGTCTTAGGTAAGACTCACCCTGTATTTATACAGTGGCGTGCAAAAGTATTCGGCCACCCTTTAAAATCGCAAAACTTTTTTAAAATTAATCCAAACGACTTGAGTTTTTTTGAGAAGCTAGAAGGATTAGTTTGCTAAGTGATGTGATTCGTCGCTTTGAAAAAAATGCACTGGTCGGAGTAGCAAGAAAATCGCGAAATTCCCGAAATCAGCGATTTTCGACCTTATTCTGCGATATTCAAGCGTTCATAGCTCAGAGCAACGTTAACCGATTTTCATGAAATTTTAGGCACGTATATAACTTACTTAAATCTACAAACGGGTTTTTTGAATTTTCGTTAGAGGCTCATAAAAAAAAGTTTAAAAAACGACCTTTTCTATTTTTTTTTGCTATTCCGACCAAATGCATTTTTTTCAAAACGACGAATCACGTCACTTAGCAAACTAATCCATCTAGCTTCTATAAAAAATTCAAGTCGTTTGGGTTAATTTTAAAAAAGTTATGCGATTTTAAATGGGGGCCGAATACTTTTGCACGCCACTGTACCTATTTGATTTACATTTCAACATTTCTAATGTTCCATTCAGCATCCAGAAAAGAAATCTTTTAAGTTTTAATCATTTCAAGCAGTGTACGCGTAATGAATTTCCACGTGTACATAGTTAGCTTCAAACAGATTGATCCATCGCTGTGCCTAAATAATATCAATCAAACACGCGAAGCATAATTGCCTAATAGAAATTGATTGTACTGTACATTATTACTGTGTTTTTACATAAACGCCATATCTCATCACTGTGTATAAATAGGGTTTCTTTAAATTCTGAAGAATGAGTTTAGCCGTACGTGCTGCAAGTTGTCATGATACACAAATTCTCACGAGAGACGCAGTGGCACAGTGACCCATTACATGACGAAACAAATTTCGTATTGGTCGATCGGTAGCGCCGTACTGTTACTTCCTATGTAGATCAGAAAACTTTCGTTCCTTTGACGGCACCGTTCAAATCACAGGCTGCATTTCTTAAGCCGAGAAATCGAACTCTCATGAGAAAATGCATGTCAAAGAGTTTCTCTTATTAATTGAATGTGCTCTAGGCCAGTCCATTTATTCGATACTCAGAATACGGCGAATACTATTCAAACTACGCGAAGAGGTACGCTTGGATTGTACTATTTAATTGGACCCTCTCTCAAATGCACTCGCATTTTCTAAAAAAAATTCTACAGAAACGCCGGTAAATGCGGGTGATGCATATACTTATATAGAAAAACATCAGACTTGTACTCTTTCAAACGATTTCGAGAACGACTTTGAATGATCGAAAATTAATTAATAATGGAATGTACATGACATAAAATGAGCAACTTGCAGCAAGAGGAGTGTAACTCCATTTTTGACAGTTTTTGAGTTATGATGCGTAAAAAATTCTATATCGTTTGGTGCACGTTTGATGCTAATTCGATAACTAATGAGCGATTTATTGCTAATTTTGAACCTACACCATTATTCTTTCGTGCAACATTTTTGATTTGGGCAGCTTCAGATTTGAGAAATTCGCCAAAAATAGAAATTAAATCTTATCAGCTTATGTGGTATCTAGTTATAGAGCTGATAAGATTTTATAGTGCGAAATATTTTTCAGTTAGTGTTCTCTATTTAATGTTAAGCCAAAGGAATAATTTTATAAACAGTTCTACTTCACTCGAAGTTGGTAAAGACGGAGAGCTACAGCTCTGTTGCTGCAAGGTCCTCAAATGTAGGAGAAACTCGGGAGTCTCGGGACGAACGTAACACGGAACGAATGTAACAACTATTATAAAGAAAAATCCAATCGACTCGCAGCAGTACACAAGAAGTATTCCTAATACGACTATCCTATTGAAATATTACACTAAAAATAAGATTGTATTATCTCTTTCAATTATGTATCTTCGCGTTCTAGTTCTGTAAAATCCTGTCAACATTTTGTTCATGTCTATCTATCGAATAAATAAAAATATACAAATGGCGCATTTTAAAGAAAGGCTTATTTAAAAAAATGCTGTAATATATTCCAAGTTCTTCGGTCTGATTATGTTGTCCCACAATCAAAATTTACCGTCATATATGAGTGTTTTAAAAAATTTACAAAATTTAAAAGTTACAGACTCAAGAAGGCTCAAAAAGGTCTATAAACAACTTTAAATTATCGACATAAACTTAAATTTCAATGCTCCGACTAGAAACTTACGGAGACGACCCCTTTCCGATTCCAGGTTGCCGTTGCATAATTATTGGGCCGTAGCCCCACTGAATAGAGCCATGTTGAGTGCGATCGAATTCCTAGAATACTGTGACCTATTCGCATATTCATTAAACACAATGCGTGCACACTTAGGGAACCGTCTTCCGCAGCTTTATTGTAAGAACTGTCGGATTTAAGTCATTGTAATCTTTATTTTGTATTTCTATGGAGGTTCTCCCGTTTGTAAATAAATAATAATAATAATAATAAATTTATTCTTCTAGTGAATATGCTGTCTTTATATTATCCAAGATCTGGACACAGAGTGTTCAGGATTAGTTCTGAGTTAAGCCTAGAAACTTTTTAGGGAATGCGAGGGTATTTGGGAAAATACCACTTCGATTACATTCGTAATATTGAATGGAATAATTTGGAAATAAACGTGGCTTCTTACGTTTTCCCGGGATACTTTATCTACTGCATTGCGAAGAATTTTTCTTTGTAGAAGATTGGTCTCTAGTAGCGCCCAAAAGAACAAAGAAAATTGACATCGAGTTTCGGTTCCCGAGGAAGCAATAATTATTTCACAGTACCACGAAATATCTAAGTCCCCCCTCAAGAAGGATTTCTCACAAAAGTCGGGTGAAAAAAGGTGACTTGATGCAATAATGACAGGTTGAAGGTCGGCTCAAGAGAGTGTCTAGAAAGAGCTAATGGTACTTGAAGTGACAGGCCGACTTCAAGCAACTTGGTCTGATACATATCTATCCTAAATCAACAGAATTCTCAGTCAGAAGCGCACCTCAGTGCCCAGGCAGCGTAGCTCCTGTTTATTTAATGTTTAGCTTTGCATTCTTCTACACCCTCCAATTTGTATTCTAGTCGGCGGGATTGCGAACGCGAGATGTAGGTAAATGACTAAATTTCAGGAATGATTTGAGGCATTTATCGAATTTTTATGATTATCAATTGAAACGTAATAGCTATTGCAAACTAGAGTATACGAACTTATTTGAAATTCGACGGATTGCAAATTAAGTTCTACTATAATTTGAGCAAATGACATTCGACGCATCGCAATACTGCTCCAATTTATGAAATCGTTGATTTTAATCAAAATAGATACATTTTAACATTTGTTTCCTGCTGTGTTTCCAGATTGCTAGTCACTTTAAATTGAATGTACTACTAACTAGGGTTTATACAAAAACCGACTTTTGAAAAAAAAACGGTTTTCGAATTCCACTATTCCCAAAAAACCGGTTAAATCGGTTTTCGAATTTTCACAAAAAGTATATAATTAAAACGGTAAATAAATATTTGTACTTTTTTTTAATAATGTTCAGTTTTCTTAATATTTATGGAATTACAAAAATATTACAAAATAAAATATACTCTATCTATACAAAACCAAATAAATAAACAGAATTCAATTAACTAAAATCCGTACGGATTAGTACGGATTTTGAGTTCATTTAATATTTATGGATCTACAAAGATAAGTACAAAAATAGTTTATATTTATAAATTTGTAAAATTCGAAAACCGGTTTTTTAAATTTAAAATTTCTAAAACCGTTTTTTTTAATGTTAAAATTCGAAAACCGGTTTTTAAATTTAAAAATCTAGGACGCATGTAATATATATTCCAAATTTCATTGAAATCCGTTCAGCCGTTTAGGCGTGAAAGAAGGACACACAAACAGAGAACGTTTCACTTTTATATATTACTAAGGATAAGGAAGTAAGGATAAGGATAAATCGTGGTAACTAATACCCAACGAGGGATGTGACATTAAATAATTAAATGAAAAAAAATAAAATAAAAAGTACAACTGCCACTTGATGTATAAGACACCAAATGAATATTCATTTCCCACAAGGAAGCTGGTATTTTGTATCAATATTCCAATTAGATTACTAATTTCATGAAGGTTTATTAAGCCTCGCGGAAGCATATGTAACAAGCGTTCATTAATTCCAGAATGTCACAATATGCGTCACAAGGTTCTTTCTTCAATTAAGAAAAAAAGATAATAAATGTATTACCTACATGTAGGTAAATAAATATAAGGTAATTTATTTATTGATAGAAGTAACAATAAATCTGCAGCTTAAAAGTGCTTTTAAGTTTTAAAATTATAGAAACTCTAAGCCAAGAAGACGAAACCAAGGATGGTTAAAAAAAAAATAAAAAATGTATTTCATTTTATCTTGAGCAAATTTATCAGAAGATTTAATATTTTCGAAATGTACCATGTCAACAATTAGGCCTACAGCTTTACAATTTTTAAACCCAGCGAGGTAGAAGTTATTTAATAAAGTCTACTAGTATAACTGCCTGCTTAAAAGAGAACGAATACCAGCAAGACAGATGCACATAAATAAATTCAACTTGCGAACATAATAATTAATAACTGAACGCGCGATAGATTCATATCTATCCCATAGAAAATTCTTGACGGGTACCTACCTACAGTCAAATGTATTAAATGAATCCTTCGCTACGTTTGCCTGTTATACAAAAATCATGATTTGCAAAAAAGGAGCCTTACAAAATCCCGGAGGCTATCCAGACTAGGTAAGGAGACCTACCGTCCTCAGAGAAGCTTCATTGTACCAGGTCGAGAACTTTGAAAAGCTAAAAAGGAGGCGATGGAAATCCGACAGACTCAATTTCTCATCGCTACTGGCGACTGTCAACGCGCTTCAACTTTCAGTGGCGTGCCAGTGCTTCAAATATATTTTATGCTAATGTTTTAATCGTCGAAGCAGGGTCGGCGAAGGAGGAGGTCATGGTGAAGGGAATGGAGGACATGGTTGACAGAATAAGGTTCCTGATATTCGTGAATGTACGGGACTCTTTACGGGGCGCATTTATATACTTAAGCATTTAATTCTGTTTCATCTGGATAAATTGATAAGAAATTCCCTAGAGAATATTTGATAGTAATTAGGTACCAATGCTTACAATTAGTGAAACAGTAGCAAGAAGGTTAAGCGATTTAACTGTTCAATTGTGCAGTTTCAAACACAGTAGGGTAAATGACCCAATTACTGACACCTAACCAATTACCGTCACCTTAAGCTATTCTACTTAAAATACCGAATAAATAAACGTTGTAAAGTCATACACAAAAAGAATTATGTAATTCAACCTATAATCTATACCACAGACTATATACTATAGTTTATGTATTCGTTATTTTAAGTAAAATAGCTTAAGGTGACAGTAATTGGTTAGGTGTCAGTAATTGGGTCCTTTACCCCATGCATTTTACGCAAGAGACTGTACAGCATTTCCTCGGAGAGGCGTCGCAATCCTACGAAGCTACGCGTAATATCATTCCTATTGTTGCCGTATATTTTCATCCCTGAGCTTCCTGGAAGTACCCTCCTGAATTCGTCCCGAATCCGTGGCGTGCAACGAGCCACGATATGAGTAATGATGCATGCTCGTGTTACAAGGGTGGATATGGCAAGTCACGGCCCCGAGTATCCCTATAACCCCCGTATACATGCCTGGCCGGGCAGCTGCCCCCAAGCACGTCTCCCATGGGGGTTTCTCACTGAAATAACCAAACTAACATGGTGGAACACGTACGACTCCAAATATTGATTCCCCCTTGAGACTTACCGACGTCTCGAATCGCTCGGCAGAACTCTTCCGTCTCCTTCGGATTCCACGGCACAAAAGAGCAGCAGCGTCTCTAGCTCAGAAATGGTCCCGCATTCATCAGTCGACCATTTCGTTCAATGACAAACTTCCAGTAGGAAAACGGCGAGCGTACAGAGCATTCGTATAAAGGCTACCTTTCCACTGCGATCGCAAGAAGAATGCCTGCTGGTAATCTGTATATTCCACGTAAACTTCGGAGCGGTAGTCTCTCGAAGGGTCCGCTCGCTCTCAACTCCGTATCCACTTTGGGTGGAATTAGTCACGGTTGTTGCTACGCGTCGAACCAGTCGGATATTATTTTTTTTTTCCCTCTTTGCGAGCGCTCGTGACGAATCGAAGCGGAAATTAATACAACACTGGGAATAAATTGCATTCGTACGTTTTCGACACCTCCGGCTAAACTTGCGGCATAGGTGTTAGCAGGGAATATCGCGCGACACGAAACATTTTACCTAAAATTATTAATGCCGCATTGTATAATTATCCAGTGGCGCACTCGGGATTTAATCTTAAGGGGAAGCTAGTTGATGGGAGAGAAATATTGTTAATGCAAATTTATTAGATGATTATAAGAGTTTATTTAAAGCAGAGAATTCAGGTTTCTTTTCTTTTTAGAAAGAACCTTCTTTGGGGGGTGCTAGGGCCCCTTGGCACCCTTCAGGTTTTAAAAATGTGGTTAAAACAATAAGCTACAGAATTTTTATAGGTGCGAACAATAATAATAATATATAAATTTATTTAAGTCTAAGTCTTCTTTGAAGTTTACTTTTATAGACTTGAGAATAAAAATAATTGTCATTGAAAATCATATTTTCTTAGCCTACTATATATTATTTAGCCTGTAAAGTGTGCAACCTCTAAATATTAAATATCAATCCTCCTAAAATTTGTTAGATATTTTTTTCAAGCAAAGTAAAAAAAAAATGTAACATTTTAATTTTAACCCTGTAACCTGAAACACCCTAATATCTATCGATACGCGACTGACCGAGTTCTTGAGGGTGTTTAATGAACTGCACATTGGCATTTCTTTCGCCCAGGAAGGGGGTTGAAAAGTGCACGAAACGCACGCGTGCGTCGCCACGTAAATGCCCGCGCACCCGCATGGCGGATGCGGCCATGCTTCTCCTCCACGATCTTCCCCCTTACAATTTCTGTCGTCCACGCACGGGACCACGCACTATGCACCGCCCGCGCACGTGGCAGATGTTTCATTTTATACAATCACGCATGCGTTTCGCATCTCACTTCCCCACCATACCCCACTGATTCCGTTATCCCCCTCCACAGCGACGTTGGTATAGATCCGCCAATTGAGCGTCGGCTATTTCCTTCATCTATTTGCAATCAACAAAACCACTCCTCGCTCTACCCTATAAATATTGCGCGGCACTCTATTTACAAGGCTGTACATCTACACGCGTAACTTCGCCCAATCGATGTTTTTTATCGCGCCTCGAATTTCTGACGCGGAGACGTTCCCCACCCGGAAAATTCTGATTGTAATGAAACTTGGTATGAGCGTTGAATACATTGGTGTGTGCAAGCAGCGATATTTTTTTGTTGCGGAAATTCACTCCGAAGGGGTAAAATCAGCCCTTAAAGTTATCGTATTTTTTTTTTTTTAATATGACTTTATTTTTCTTTTGGCAGTGTAATAGAGTATACAAAACTGAGCAATTCTTATATTTGAAGTTTTGTTCTATCTCGCGTCGTTACAAAGTTATGTTGGAAAATAGAAAGGGGTAACTTCGGGGCTGATTTCACTCTTCGGAGTGAATTTTGGCAAGAAAAATATTGCTGCTTGCATACTCCAATATGTTCAACGTGCACACGAAGAATTATCAGTCCCAGTATAGAGACGAACAAAATTGCTGTGGAATCAGGGCCGGCGCGAGGATGGTTGGCGCCCTAATGCAAGACAATTTTTGGCGCCCCCAAATTGTTGCACCGGTTTTCTAGTTAATATGTTTTTTCTTTACGGAGTACAATATGAAAGGGATTATATTTACATTTTGTTTGTGTGGGAGTTGGATTCTTTTATTACTAAGCGTGCGATATATGTAAGTATGTTTTTTAGCGCCCCTTCAGCTGACGCTAAAAAAAGAAACCCTTCAGGTTCCGCCGGCCCTGTGTGGAAGGCATCAATATTTTGAGCAATGAATAGGGAGGCAACAAAGTTTTATCCATAATACATCGAATGAAAGTAGGGTTTCGAATTAAAATTCAGGTTATTTGAACTCTTTCAGTAACGGATGAAGCATTCTTTATGTTTTTTTTTTCAAAAAGTTTTTACAAATACCTACAACTATAGGTACTATAGGTTTCTAATACTATAGGTTTCTAATGCACCGTTTATCAGACATTTGAAAAAGAAATTAAACGGTAGAAAATATTTATTTATTTTGGAAGCTCCTCTTTGATACCTACTTAGGTATAATAATACAATAAAGCATTTTTAGAGAACCTATTGTGCACACAGATTGTATGGAAATAATAAATCGCCGCAAATAATGCTGATAAACGAATCTCTGTTTATGTTTATTAGTGGAATCGAACTTTGTACAGTAACCTGTATAATATATGCACACGTGTACATAACAGATTGCAAGCTACGTTTCAAATTCTATCGAAATAGGACAAGGCGAGCAAATGTAAAAAGTCTGTGAACCGTGATTATTAAATTTGAAGTTAATATCCTAAGTTACTGAAACCGGGAAATAGTGTGGAAAATTAAATTAAGACAAGTTCTAGCAAGTTCTAGCAAGTGACTCACGTTTCATAAAATTATTTCCATTTTCAGTTAACGAAACAATCAAATTGTCAAATTAAATTTTGAAAATTCAGTCAGGATTTTATTGAACATAATTCTGTGATAGATACTAATCGCATTTTAACGTTGGTTTCATGCAGGACCGAACTAAGACCTTTAGAGGCCCCAAGCACTTAAGGGGAGAAGTCCGTAAAAACGGCATACATTTTTATCAACTTTCAGGGATTTTTTGCAAAGATACCAATGCGCTAATTCTTTTGGAACTTTAAGGGTGCTTTATTTAACATTATAATGCGTAAAAAAAAAATTATGACAGTAAAATTATGAAAAATACAAAAGAAATAGAGCACTACCTTAAATAGTTTTTTTTTCGAGGTGCAAAACGGCGCCGGTTGTAGCGTCTCTGGTAGTTATGCGAAACAGACCAATGCAATTTTTTCCAATTTATTTGACAATTGTAAGAATATGAACTTAATATGGTGCAAAAAACTTGCATATTTTAAAAATCCCAACATTTCGAACAATTAAATGTGATTTTCGCAAAAAGTCTGCGCTTTATTGGTTGAAAAAAGTGGTTAAAATAAATAATTCGGTTAAATATTTAGGCTCATGTTCTGAGGAATATTATAAACTAAAAGTGTGCAAAATTTGAAGTTAATCGGTCAAATAGATTTTGAGTTATCCCCGGCGCCAATTTCGAAGACGCAGGTTTCGAGAAAAACGGGTTTAAAATGGGTTTTAGGTATGCTCGGCGCTCAGAGGCGCGCGACTCGCTACACTCCATTCCATATAAGAACGGACCTGCGCCCCTACCGATTTGCGACCGATCTGCGCAGGTCCCACGGATCTGACACACGCGATTGGTCGTAGCACTTTTGCGATTGGTCGTAGCACTTTCCCCGCCGGTTTCCTACCATTCAACACAGTATATCCTTGCGCGGAACGAGTCCGTTCTAAAGTGGAATGCAGTGTAGGCTATAGTATCGATACGTAGTTGAATTTCGCCCTATAACTTTGAGAATATATTTTTTAAATGTTTTAGAAGCGATTTATGGATTTTTTTAAATTCTTCGTTCAATTTATACGGTCTTCTCCCCTTACAAGATTTTAAGACCCCCTTATACAGGGTGATCTCTTCAACGCAACTCCATAAACTCTATAAACGTTCCTAACAAAAGTTAGATTTTAAAATTCAGAAAATTTCTATAGTCCCTTTCTCCTGATGCCCTAAACACGTGCTTATTTTGCTTATCCAGCACTGGTTTCACGCGCCACCCCAAATGAAGTGAGTTCACGTAGTACATATGAAATTTTCTGCAGCAGCCGCATCGATTTTTCATTGCAATAATAAAAATCGAAGGATATCAATCAAGTGCGATATGAATACAGATTTGTAATCTTTTAGTAGTACCTATTTAAAAACATTGGACAGTTAAATACATTTTGTAGAGAAGCATTATCATCGAAACCACTTACACGTGCAATATTTAACTATGGAAAAATATTCCGTGACTTTTATGCTCCGTTTTGCTTCCACATTCGATGCGCAATTATTTGGACGACTTCAATGGACTGATAATGACGAAAGAAATCATACAGAGAAAATAGACTCGCGCCGATGAATTGATACTCTTGAATTTCCTATGCTGTATTGTATTGTACCACTCTTTCGTTGGATACTCAACTTCCACCCGTCTACGTTCCGGCGTTCGATGAATTATTAAAGGCGCCGATAAGGTTGCAGGAATATTGTAAGAGGCGGAGTCGACCAAGTCGCACATCTATTACAAAATTTCAATGCGAGGTACAAGTACAATCGATAGGTATATCTAGTGAAACAGCAACAACCTTTGTAACACTATATTTTAGTCACGATGGTGTCAGAGAATTATTCTGATCTGCGGTATCTCTTCTTTTGGATAGGGTAAATGCAGGAGAGATGCCGCACAGGGAGAGACGCCGCACCTTCAGTATTTCAGGGTTATCGGTAATAGAAATTCAGTACTGTCGAGTTTATTTGCTTCAGGCTGTTAATTTAGGTTAGATTAATAAGCGAGAACGTGATTGTACAAAACCAAATAAATAAATAAAAATTCAATTAACTAAAATCGGTACAATTTTTTAGTTCATTTAATATTTATGGATCTATAAAAATACAACACAATAAAATAGACTGCATACAAAACGAAATAAAAAAAAAGCTAAAATCCGCACAAAATATAAATTTTTTACAGTACTACCAAATTATAAATCTCTGTTCCATTTAGTATTTTTCTTCAGAAAATATGAACTCATGAATACAGTTTTACGGTAATAAATAAACTGTTACATACTACAATATGCTTGTATCCGAAACGAATTTCAAGTAAAAATGTTAACCTTTCCAATTAAATAATTAATTCATTTCTGCATATGAATTCTAATATATAAAACCGTTTTTTTAAATTCAAAACCCGGTTTCGAATTTTACAAATTCACAAGTAAAAAGTGGTTTTTAAAACCCGACAAGCCCAAACGTTACCTAAATGAAAAACTTAGTAAGAAGATTAAAATAATCTGATTTTTAACAGTGCGTTTTATAATCGGATTAAAGCAAAGAGCTTTGTAATTGCGAAGATCGTGAGTAAAGGAGCAAAGAAACGTACGTATGTACAGATCGTGGCGATTGGAAGGGAGCGCGAGCGGCGCACCTAAGTGTTCCCTGCGAGACAATGCTATGATAATTTATTCCACGGATATAAACTTTTTATAAGATCCACCGTGTAATCCATCATGTTTCGTCAAATTGTTACAAGCGCCTTGCACGTCGATGGTAACACACGGCGCCTTTTTACTCTCCTTCCCTGTTCGTTCCTTTTCACGAAACCACTGGCCTCGTGCGTGAAGATCGCGATTTGCCCGAGAGCCCCTGTCCGTGTAACCGCAGGAAACGATTTGTAATAGTGTTAGGATTACGTGTTGCGAATAAATTTACATGTAATCGTAAGTCGCCCTTTCGAATGCAACTTTGTCTCGGACTACAACAATATCGTTTTACAATTCCCCTGTGGCGAAGGTATTGCGATATCTGATTATTCCTCCAAGCTTCCTAGTGCACTGAACTTTTACCGCGAATAGGCTTTTTACTGTATAATGAGTCAGACAAGGAAAGCCTTTCGTCTCTGAGGCAGCTGTTTAATGCGTCACACATTTCTTCAACGGAATGTTTTTGTTGCTTGCGTGGGATAAGAAATTATTGTGAAAAGCAAGAAATTGTTTAAGGGGTCATTTTATTAATGACGCTGCAAAAGAAAGCACAAATTCCTCGGCCGCCACTGTTCTTTAAGATTTAGTAAGAGATCGCGGAGAACAACCTCAAACGAACTTCGACCACGTATACAGCCTCTGAAAATCTGTCTTTAATGCGCAATGTAAGCTGGGGCTGTAAGAAATATTCGAGAATCTATGTAAGCATTTAAGTATTCGAATAAGTTCTGTAAGTATTCGAATATTCGAATGTCAGATAATTCGAATAAGTTCTTTCCAATATTTGAATATCAGAAAATTCGAATAATTTCTTCGAATATTCGAATTACGGAGAGTTCGAATAATTCCTTCGAATATTCGAATTATTAATTTACTGAAGATTAAAAAATTCCAGAGGTATCGTTTGCAAAACTTGAAATTGTAAAGGCCAATATATGTGGAGAAGTATTTCATGTTCAGATTCTTATTCGGTACGAACAGAAATTCGATAACTCCAAATTTTCGAATAATATTCGAATATTCGATAACTCCAAATATTCGAATAATATTCGAATATTCGAATACTTCTAATTATTGGAATAATGTTTGAGTATTCGAATACTCCTAATTATTCGAATAATGTTTGAGTATTCGAATACTCCTAATTATTCGAATATTTGGAGTTACTGAATTTCAGTTCGTACCGAATAGGAATCTGAACATAAAATACTTTTCCACATATATTGGCCTTTACAATTATTAGTTTTTCAAACGACACATTTGTATTTTTTTAATCTTCAGTAAATTTATAAATTCGAATATTCGAAGAAATTATTCGAATTTTCTAATATTCAAATATTGGAAAGAACTTATTCGAATTCTTTGATATTCAAAAATTCAAAGAAATTATTCGAATTATCGGATATTCGAATATTCGAATACTTACAGAACTTATTCGAATACTTAAATGCTTACATAGATTATTCGAATATTTATTACAGCCCCAGCTTACGTTACGCATTAAAGACAGATTTTCAGAGGCTGTATACGTGGTCGAAGTTCGCTTGAGGTTGTTCTCCGCGTTCTCTTACTAAATCTTAAAGAATAGTGGCGGCCGAGGAATTTGTGCTTTCTTTTGTCGAACGATTCATTAATCACACAATGCCGTACGTCGAGTAGACTCGATCGATCGGCGACGAGATAGCCGCGTAATGAGCTCCGGTGCTCTTGTTACGCTGACTGGTGCTTTGTAAAGTGAACTTATTATTGTGGAATCGAATTAATTTAGTATCAACCAACAGATCGATACAGCCGAACAAATTAGCAAACTGTACATTACGGTAAACCACAACGATTGCCGTCTATGTAACGTTTCTCACTTTCGGCACGAAAATGGTAAAATAATCCATCGTGACGTAACTCAAAATTTTATCCCAAGTACGGTCAACAAAGTAAGCTACGAAATTTCACAAATCGCTTCGCAGTATTGTCATTATTTTATTCTAAACTGAAACTATAAAAAACAAAAAATTACATTTTCGCATCTCATATAATTTTATTTGACCTACGTTGATGCAGACAAATATTAAGAATTCAACGAGTGAGGTGGAAACAGGTGTGATATCTACTCGAATAAAGTTGAAAATATCAACATAACACGGTAGAATTTATTTAATCCGAGAATTCTCGTTTAAATCGACTGGGAATTTTAAGTTCATTTTCGGGAATTTATTTTGAAAAAACCGAATAATGCTACACTACTGTCGTTATGTGCACATGCTTATTAGCACTTTAGCTATTTGCAGAATATTGTTTAATTGTGTATTGCCAATATTTTAAAAGTTATTATCCTTCGCGCGTTTCGTGTTTCAGAAATTCTGTCTCATCAGCGGTATTAATTGAGCCGCTCCTGTTCGTCTGAAATAAAAAATTCATAGCTCATTTTAAACGTAATGAAAGCGATTACCGTCCCTACCAGAATAAATAAGACACGAAAACATTTGACAAAACGGCCGCCTTGTAAAGAGTCATATTCAAAACTTAGCATCGACTTTGCAATTCCCGAGTGCTATAAAAGAGAAAACTATTTGCAATATTGACTTGACTGTGGCAGGGACGATAGCCATATTCGTTACGTTTAAAATAAGCTATGAATTTTTTATTTCAGGCGACCAGAAGAGGTCCAGAATTCTACAAATAGCTAAACTGTTAATAACCATGTGCACAAAAGGACAATATTTTATCATTACCTCTCTCTTAAAAATAAATTCCCAGAAACGACCTTAAATTTGCCTGTCTAGACGAAAATACCTTAATATATTCTATATGGAGAACAATTATACGGCGAGAAAGAAAAGGCTTTCCAGTTTTATCCCGCTTCCCCCCTCTCCGACTATCTGTCATTCAGTGTAATAAAATATAACGTAATGTCATGCATGTCGGTAGTTATTTATATCTTTTCGAACTATACAGAAAGCGTGCAATCTCCCGAAACGATCTTCGCCAGTAGTAGTTGCACGTACTTGCATTCGTTACGTATTACGTGCCGACAGGAGTTGTTAATTAAAAAGTCAATCAACCTGACAATAGAAACAAAACCATAACGAAGGATTTATTACGGTCTGAATGGCGTTTCATGCATGCAAAAATATTTCGCCGCGATCAATAACACCTTCTCAGAGAGTTCTGTTTGAGGCTGCGACGTCTATTTACATTATCAAATAAATTACAAATATGTATGTCGACGACTTTGAATTTTTCTGTGGAGGTTACAGGATATGTATCTTGAAGAGGGGTGGATTTGGAGGTTTACCGCCCTCGGGCTAACAAGCGTTTGCCACCCTTTCCGTAAAACATCACGAAATATTTAAAAGAGTGGAGACATTTTCAAAATTAATTCAATATGGCAGTTATAATTAATTCATACATAAGTTATTGCTAATTTGCTGCATAAGAAGAAAAGTGAATTGTTTCAGGAACGTGGTTAGGATTCAATATAACCGGAGTTACTTAACAATTGAATTTCTATTTATTTCCTAATAAATTAATTTAATTTTGCACGCACCACTAATTTATTACATTTTTCCTGTGCAAGGAGGAGGGGCAAACGCCCACCCCCGCCCACCTTCGCTCCGCCCATGAATTGTTTTTCAAAGTTGGCTGAAGCTTTTGTGCTAACCCGCTTTTGAAATTCTCAAAATTTGTAGCTCCCAAAGCTTCGCAGCCCACTTAGCCCGCATAGAAATCAGCCCCCCCGATCTCGAACGCAGCGAACGTTGCCACGCATTTCTCAGCGAGCGTCCTCTCTTTTCGAAAACACCGCAGGGACTCTTCGCGCGCAGGTATTGATTTCTACGTCGATCAAGAACCGTCTGCTATTTGATCGTCGCTAGAAAAGTGACGTCGGGGCGGGTCGTCGGGGGCAGATTTTTTACTTTTCCTGTGGAATAAAAAGAAGGAAGAGGTCCGCGTACGCGCCATTTTAAAAAGGTTTTAACGAGCGAACCTTCGTCAAGCGTCGATACGAAACACGACGTAGAGTGGATGATCGCGGCGGGCTAGACGCACACTCTGGTCGACGCGGTGCGACGCAAAGTAATTAAATGCAGGGATGAGGAGGAGGCGGGGGGGGGGGGGGGAGGGGGAGCGAACCGAGGCAAACCGAAGCGAAGCGAACAGAATGCGAAGGGCTGGTCAGGATGGTGGGGTCAGAAGGTAAGGGAGGGAAGAAAGTAGCGAGGGCGTTCCTGAAGCCACTCCCCGGCTTCTTCCCGACTCTTACCGAGCCTGGAATCTGGCTCTGAAAACTCGTGGCTCGCGTACACACCTGAATAAAGTGCGCCTCGGCAGTCAGGTAAACGTCGCGCTGCATTCCCTTTCGCTTACTATTATCTTCATATCCAAACGGCGAAGCAACTCGACGGGGTGGTCGCGAACGTCACCCGGCACTATCCCCTGGCAGAGAGGGGTAGAAAATTATTTTAAACAGAAATATACACGAATTTCTGTTTAAAATTATTTCCTGCCCATCTTTGTCGCCCGACGGCCTTTAAATGTTTCTCCGAATTTGCGACATCTGTCGGGATAAAATTATATCGACTCACTCGACGCGGCACTTTGTTCCGGACGACTATAGATTTCTTTTATGGCGGGAAACAGTCGTATAAGTATACATTAGCAATTACTACTGGTAATATTCTTTAAGACTTCTTTATATACACGGTAATATGAATCGAACCATTTGGGGTTTCAAATTTTATAGCGGCGCACGAGAAATACAATAAACACACTCTTCGTGTAGTAGCTGTGACTAAAATCGCTGGTTGATTATGGAATTTAAGTTTGAAAGTAAGAGGTTGGCTCATGGGCGTCCACGGAGGGGGGAGGGGCAAATGCCCCCCTCTGGCTACAGAAAAATCGCTTATTTTTAAAAATTAATTTTTATTGAGAACTGTGAATATTTTTAAATTATAATTTTACAATTTTTAATTAAATTGGTGCTACAACGTGAGTTCAACTTCACTGTTTCTCCCCTCCCTCCCCGGAAAGTCCCCCTCCCGGAAAAATCTGCGGACGGTCTTGGGTAGGTTTGGTAGTATTTTCATACAATATTCGTTTCTCAGCTTCCACCAAAAATAGATTCCCTGCTCTATATCCTCTTCTGATATTCTGTCATACAATAGTCACAGCAAAAGTGTTGAGAAGCAAAAAAATCTGTGTAACATCTTCACTGCCAGCTACCCAACCTGACTGTCTCCCCTCTCCCTTGCTCCCATGCCCCTACCCCTCCCCCGCCCACCCCCTCTCGACTACCAAACAGCAAACGAATGTTCGTCTAAATACGTGTACAGTGACTCGCATTAATATTCGGACACTTTTTAAAATCGCATAACTTTTTTAGAATTGGTCCAAACAACTTGAGTTTTTTTGAGAAGCTAGAAGGATTAGTTTGCTAACTGACGCGATTCGTCGTTTTGAAAAAAAATGTATTTGGTTGGAATAGCGAAAAGAATAGTAAAGGTCGATTTTTAAACTTTTTTTTGTGAGCTTGTAATGAAAATTCATCAAAATCGGTTAACGTTGCTCCGAGCTACAAACGTTTAAACATCGCAGAACAAGGTGGAGAATCACTGATTTCGGGAAATTTCATCAAAATCGGTTAACGTTGCTCCGAGCTACAAATGTTTAAAGATCGCAGAATAAGGTCGAGAATCGCTGATTTCGGGAATTTTCGCGAAATCTTACCATGAAATCTGGACATACCACCTCTTCCCCCTTATTTCACCCCCTTGACACTCAAAGGTATGTGACAAAGGTGTGAAAAGTGTGACAATCCTAAGTTTTACCCGGGCAACGCCGGATACTTTGTTACGCTCAGTCAGGAGGCCGAAAAAAGTGTGATTTTTGTTTTTTTTTCTTAGAAACTATAAAACTTTATTCAAAAAACCCTTATTTGATTGATAGGAAGTACATTTAGCTATGTCTCTGAATTTTTGCGTTAACAAAATGTTTATTAATAACAAAGTTGTAATAACCCAATAAGCTAGTCCATATAAAATGCCACTCAGCTTTGATTTTGCTGTATACCCGTAAACCGTTTCGAATAATTATCACATTGTGGATATCGTACACACTTATGTTCTTCATAGCGTTCGGAAGTTTCCTCTGATCTTGGAACAGTTTTTCTCTCCACTTCTACTAAGTACTTATCTACATCTGATTGGTGTTAAAATGCACCGAAATGGCCAGTGGGTTAGTTTATTCAGCGCGTATGGTAATTAGATTCGTGAAAGGTGCGGTCTGCTGTGATCGGTTTTTTTTTTGCTATAACGAACGTTGAAATTACTTCTTACATACAAATTGCCGCATTAATTTGACACGTTTCAAACGCAAGGAGCTGGTTTTTAACTGCCTGCTGGTAGCCAAGCGTCTAGGACATGTAGAACGTACCTATTTATCATGGTTGATCAGTTTTTTAATTAAACTCCAATACGGAAACCGAGCGTTCAATCTAGCGGATAAACGTATTATATAACTAAATTTACAAACCTCTATCATATAATTACTACACATGAGCACTCTGATAAATTCTAGGAAATTCATATTTTAACATGAATTATATTCACTTCAAATTTTTTAAGAAAACAGACTTTTTTAATTCGTAATATTTATTAAAAATTGCAGTCATGTTTGAGAAAATTAGTCTTTTGTGAAATATTCCAAATGGAGTAGCGAACACTACGATAATTAAAAAATTGTTTTGCACTCCATTTGGAATATTTCACAAAAAAAACTAATTTTCTCAAATCTGACTGCAAATTTTTAATAAATCAATATTCAAACAGAAGACAGTAAAACGAAGATGAAAGGGATAAACTAAAGTATTTTTAAGTAACCACATTTTTGCAACACACATTCAAATTTCTTGCATACATTCACAGTTGCATGTTGTAAACAGAGCAGAGATTTTTTCAGTGGTGTAGTTTCGTCGGTGATAAATGTGAAATAAAAAGTGATAATAGATCGAAATCGTGAAATCACGCATACGCTGCAGCAGCAGATAAAAGCTTAAAGCTGATTCAAGATAAGATGGATATGTTATGACAGGGCTGTTTGTAAGATGCTGTACCTGCCAGTTTAACCAAATTTAACGTATCTAGAGTGCAGAGAAGTTTGAGCACACCTACGTAAACTGAATGTTCAGATGTGGCAGGAAGCTTCATAATGTAATAATACAGAAAGTTTGAATCACATGCGTATTGTAAATTTTTATCTAGACGAGAAAAATGTTGGGTGTGCACTATTTAATCCTGACATAAGTACTCTACCAATTATATTTAATATATCAAAATATCTTATACTCTAAAGTAGAAAGTGTCTCGTATGTTTGTGTGTTTGTCTGTCGCCCAAAAACTTTCGAACGGTAAACTTGGGGATCAAAAAATGTACCTCGGCTCATTATGCCTGGCTAATCCAGATAAATGTGACTATTTTCATAAAAAAAATAAAATAAAAAGAATGTTTTTCTTTTATAAAATCAGAATCTAAATTTCGGGCGAAGCCGAGTAGTAGAGCTAGTAATAGATATACAATACGATGGGTTAAAACAAATTTTTCTTTCAGTGCTTTCGGTATTCTGGAGAAAAATAGTAGGAATATCTGCTCACCATATAAAAGATTAGCAATAGTAGGTTGAAATCCTGATTTTTTCCTGCAAAAATCACGCGAAAAATTCAGGATTTCAACTTTAAATAGCCGCCATTTTGTTTTAACTTAATATTTCGGAAAATTCTCTCCGTCAACCTGAGGATACATTAATATACTAACGAAATCTTTTTTGTTTTTTGATTTTAGATAATCTAGTTCCGAATGGCAATGCTCACCGCAAAACCAAATTTTTAAAAATGCTTCTTGGATGTCGCTTGTTATTTTATTATAAACTTAAATATTTTTCTACGAAAAAATTACCAAATGTTCTCTAAATGTTACTCTTTTAAACGCAAAAAGTTTTGTAAAATTATACGCTTCGGCTTCTTCAAAAAAAATTCACAAATATTCGCCTCTTTTCGGTCGCCTGACTAGGCATAACCCCTTAAGCGATTCACTTTCGCTGTAGGTAATACATGTAGGATCATCGAGGATGTTATACAATTTATTTATTATATAATTAAGAGAAATCATCTGCACTTACCAGTCTCAAGGTCGACGGTGTAAGGAAGACCCGCCCATGGATCATCTTCTTGCGGTTCGAACTCCTTTGTTTCCTTCTAGAAATGAAGATTCTTTTTATAAAGCATACGCCCAATCAAGTGACGAAATTTCATATTATGATCGTGCATTCAGTTCCTAGAAAGTGGAACAACAAAATCGCAATTAAATTCAATAATTGTACAGTTCAAGGCAACGTCACAATTGCCAAGATTTACCAAAAAAGCTTCCTCCGTGCGAACAGACCACACCTTGTGACTTAATTTGTGTTTCAATGTTTTTCAAGAATCTGAGCTTGCATGAGAGAACTAAATGGCTAAACTATTGATTTCCTTGAGTAAAAGGTACATAGCAGCAGTCGAAACTGTTTAGTCGAAAATACTCGCTATTTTGAACGACGCGAACTTGGAAAAAGGGAAGGAAGCTTGTGCGAGAATAAAATTTCTGGCGCGGATGAAGTCATTCCCAAATTTGGAGATCGCGCTCGGCTCTCATTCAGCGTGCTTTCTTATTGGCAATCAAAGGATCAGGGACGACGGTCGCGTAACAATGACCGAATTGAATTGGACGGTAATCGGGACCGTCAAGGTCGACGATCATAGAGACGTCATAATCAACGATCCTAACAGCAACGTGAAAAAAGGACCGAAGGGCGCACGTATGCCCGAGGCCATAGATCGGCCATGTCGGTGTTATATACGAGCTGCAGTGAAATGAGTTTAATGAAAACAGCATTGTAGTCGATCATTAATCATAGGGACTCTCCGATAGTAGCCATCCAACCACCGGCTTCTCTCTCTTCGCCCCATCCTACCTGCCGCTTTTCATCCCCTTGTACCGTTGCTTCAGTCTCTTTTTCATTCTGCGTGATGTATCGTCGTCGAGTGGTGCGTTATCCGAAGACTCGGGGTTATGAATGCAAAGTTCGATCAATCCTCTCACCCTTCGATCGAACAACTTCCATAAAATGAAATTAAGTGCGCCACGGTCGCGCACCATCGGCAATCCGCGCGCACGCTGCAGCCGTATGTTTCCTGCTTAACCCCCTGCACTCCAAGTAGCTGTGCCTCTCAGGCACGTCGAAGTTTAAGTTAATATTAAGTAGCGTTAAACATTGTGAAACTCGAAGAATTTGTGGGTGGTGGAAGCAAAGTAAAAGTGATGGTGATACCATCGCTCTGGAATCGATATATCTACTGTACTTCCTCCTATTTCAGAGTTCTGTGTTTAATAAAGGCAGCGCTGAGCAAAGGATCTCTGATTATTCCATTAATGGGCAAATAAGCTGGAACGCAAAGGATTAAGCTGTCCAGATAATCTCTTTGCCTGTGCATTGTTCTGCTGACGGTATCAGGCTCTAAACAACGGACATGGGCGTGCTAAACAAGAGTTATTCTTACGTATTGGAAATGCGCGTGTTAATTGGAATATAGTCTATAGTATACTCGCGATTTCTTTTTTGAGGTATTCGGTGGTTTGGTTGAGAAGAAAACTTATTCCCGCGACTGTGACTTATAATTATTATTAGTATGATGATTACAAGATTTATATCTGAAGGAAACTTTTGTGGAGTACCTACTTGTAACACATTCAGCCAGGAAGATGTATTGATAATAATAAAAAGGCAACAAAACATGTTCTTAATTTTATGAAAAGAGTAACACTGTTATTTTTCGCGATATTTGATTTGTTACTCGCATTTATTTGAAGAAACCTACCCTAGTAGCATTTATTGTTGGCATTTTGATGGCCAAGTAATTCCCAACTTGGGGATACTGTAGGCCAACCAGAAATGGTACTAGGGTAGAAAGTTGAAAATGTTTTATTTGTAGGATAAAGGATAGGTAAAATATCACAGATAATTATTTTACAACACATCAATTATATACCTAATTCGATACTGAACTACTACCCCTACTCAAGTACCCCCATAACGTTCAGTTTCATTCAGTATCCGTTCACGCAAGAAGCGCAACTATTAATTAACGTTTCCGGAGTACAGTCGCTTACTTCGACCACTGATCGTCACGAGGAAGCACGGTTCAAATCCGTATCGATACCGTGGGTAAACATGAACTGAATGGGCTGCATGCCGCGGCCATCGAGCGCTATTGAAATCACCAGATTGGTGCCAGTCATGATTCCGCGAATAATTCGTAACCTAGCGTCTTTTCGGTTTCCCTTGGTGTCTATCTTGGACCCTTTGATCCTGGTACTACTTTAATCCTTTACGTCCAGAAATAATGTTGATTTTCGTGAAGATTAGAAAGTCGTAGGTGAGAGATTGATGGCTTGTTGGTAAAACTGACCAAGTCCATATCTCTTAATTTTCAGTAAATGTACATCTGAAGTTTAGTTTATTACAAGAAATCAGGTAATAATTGAGAGCTATTTCAAAATACATAGGTTCCTAAGTTTCTCCTACTATGGATTTTTATTAATCTATTGTTTTAAAGAATTTAGGAACGAATTGCTTCCATTAATTCTTAAGGATTTTAGGATAGAATTATTGACCTGGTCAGTTTTATCAACAAGCCAACAATGTGTCATTTGTCAGATGGAAAATCAGTCTTTGCAGCAAGTGGGTAAATTAAAAAAAGAATTCAATTGTTATTGGGCAAAAAATGTATACATGGATGCACAATGGGTGATACGAAGATAGAGTTAGTTATCAATACCTAAACATGATCTTCAAACTCGACTTTCGAAATCGATCAACTTTTGCCACATTAGACACCAGACTCACATTTTAACCCAGAACTCCATTCATACACATCTCAAATAACCTTGTATATAAGATTTAAATCACGTTACCATCTAAAATTATCTTTTATTAAGAATTAATAGTAACCAGAAGTGACACGTGTAATTTGATTTCACATTTTCTCATTGAAATTCTGCATATTTGCCACATATAATTAAAATGACTGAGAATCGAAGTATGAGGAAAGTCATAAGCAAATTACAGGCATTTCTAAATAATGTTTCCGGCCAACAAATGATGCATTTTTGATTGCTTAGATTCAAAATGCATTACAGTGTGTCATAATCTCGTGTATTCCAGATATCCCTCAAGGTGCATCAATGTCTGGGAAATCAGCAAAGGAAACAGTCAAAGTAATAAAAAAATGTGTATAAACAGTTGCGCGTATTTTATACTTCGCGAACAATAATGTGGTAGAAGTGAAAAGAGGAATATAAATGAGCGATTGGAACAATTCCGAAACACGATGTCACGAACGGTCCACCATTTTGTCCAGAAATTTCGCTCAACAGAAATAATCGGGGAAGAGAAGGAGGCCAAACCCACTTCGGATCCCTGGGCGCGTTTTCAATTTCCAGGTCCATCAATACGTCCCTCGGAATCCCCCTGCCATGTTGCTCCAATCTCTCTGGCTCTGGCCTCCCTTCTCTTTTTATTCAGCTTCCTGTCTCCCCCCACCGCCCTCTTACAATCTAGCTCTATCACTCTCTCTCTTTCTCTCCCACCCCTCTCTTTCGCTCGGCTGCTTCCCGCGGCCAACCGGCTTTCACCCTCGCCCTAACCCTCTTCGTTCGAACTCGGTCCATCGATGGCGCTCCTTGTGCCCAGAGAGACGGTATACATCTATCATTTCGCCAAACCCTCCGCGATTGCATCCCACGAACAAGTGAACGTTATCCGTCCTGATGGTTTTATGAATACACGTTACGCAGATAGCTACCGCCGCGCAACGAGGCGAGAAGATGCAGCGGACGCTGCTTCCGAAATCATCCCTCTGTATCGCCAATTGTATTAGGCCGTCCAATAAGTAATGCGGGCTTTCATGTTGGGAATAACGTGGATCGTAGAATGAGTCGAATTCAATTCTGGGTTAATTTTTCAATGGTTACTGTTGGATTTTGTTCAGCAGTAAAGCTGAGGTTCCACCTGGAGCTAAGCTAAAGCCGGGAATCCACCTAGAAACTAAGCTATGCTATGCGATGCTATGCTATGCTATGCTATGCTATGCTATGCTATGCCATGCTACGTTTTAAAGAAATTAGCTTCAATACATTTTTATGGAACCGTTTCCACCAAAAGCTAAGTTATGCTATGCGATGCTATGCTATGCTATGACATGCTACGTTTTAAAAAAATTAGCTTCAATATATTCTTATGGAACCGTTTCCACCAAAAGCTAAGCTATGCTATGCGATGCTATGCTATGCTATGCTATGATATGCTACGTTTTAAAAAAATTAGCTTCAATATATTCTTATGGAACCGTTTCCACCAAAAGCTAAGCTAAGCTATGCTATTGGATGCTATGTTTTAACTTAGCATAGCATAGCTTTTGGTGGAAACGGTTCCATAAAAATGTATTGAAGCTAATTTTTTTAAAACTTAGCATGGCATAGCATAGCATAGCATTGCATAGCATAACACAGCATAGCATTGCATAGCATAGCATAGCATAGCATTGCATAGCATAGCATAGCATAGCATAGCATAGCATAGCATAGCATAGCATAGCATAGCATAGCTTAGGTTTTGGTGGAAACGGTTCTATAAAAATGTATTGCATAGCATAGCATAGCATCGCATCGCATAGCATAGCTTAGCTTCCCGGTGGATTCCCGGCTTAAGAATGTATTGAAGCTAATTTTTTTTAAACGAAGCATGGCATAGCATGGCATAACATAGCATATCACAGCATAGCATAGCTTAGCATAGCATAGCACAGCATAACTTAGCTTAGCGTAGCATACCACAGCATAGCTTAGCTTAGTTAAACTATGCTAAGTTTCAAAAATTAGCTTCAATACATCTTTATGGAACCGTTTCCACCAAAAGCTAAGCTAAGCTGTGCTATGTTGGTTCCACAGCCAAACATAGCATAGCATAAAATAGCATAGCATAGCATAACATAGCATGGCATAGCAAAGCAAAGCAAAGCAAAGCATAGCATACCATAGCACAGCATAGCTTAGCTTCAGGTGGATCCCCCGCTATACAATAGTATGCATACCGAACCCATTGTTTAAAACTCAGCTCTCAGAAAAGCCGCATTACTTACGGGATGACCTAATAGGTAAACAGAGCGAGTCGTATTTCCACGCGTATGGCTAAAGAGAGAAGTGGGGAAACAGGCGGTGTCGAAAAGACATTATTGGGCCCGTCGGGCTCCCTTCACTCTTCGCTACTTCAGTCCGATGTGTCGAATCTAAAGGTGCGTTCAAAATTGAATGCACACACGAATTTACGCTCCGCGAGCGATTTAGATGACAGTCGGAGTCTCAGTGTTTCATGCGTGCTCGCAATGGAAAATTAACAGGTTAATTTTTTGTAAATTTCTTAAACAATCAATTGAGTGAAGTATTAGAAGAAGTTCCATTTCAGTCACATTTATTGAATTTTCTGAGAAATTCTGCAACACTTGCACTCAGGGCGAAGGTGGCAATTTCGAGCGCTTCTTATAAAGGTAGGGAGTTGCAAAATAGTGGAGTACAAAAATAGCTGCAAGTCGGGAACAAGGTTAAATAGGGTACATGTTTATATGAACATTTTTCATTGTTTTTGTATCCCCCGCCCACATGTTAAGATACACCCTGTATAGGCTGATCCGAGGTGGTTGTTTCTTGCTGAAATGGGAAAGGCTATTCGCCGTAATGGAACCTGTCGCCCCGGCGAGCATGGATCGTTTAAATCTTACGGTGAGTCGAGAATTAAAAATTCGTGCCAGTCACCTTACGTACGCGGATAATTATTCTACGATCGAATGCGAAGCGCGTTGCAGGTGCGATAAGCTTTAAAAATGTTGGGCCAACGCGTGTGACAAATTGTAACTCCATCAATCGTAATGGATTTTCGAGGAATGTGACTTTTCATTGCTACTTTCTCACCAAAGAAAATCAAAGAAACTAAAATGCTAGATAATACTAATACTGCTTTTTGAAGAATATATTACGCATCTATCCGGAAGTGTTTCGATGGTAAGATGTCATTGATATAGTAGTAATTTATAGAAGAAATATGAAGAACTTTACTGCGACTGGATTCAATTTTCCTTACAATACCTACAGGTAATAAAGTTTAACCTTTTTCACTAACCAATTTGAAAATTTGAAGCAGTAAGATATTAATCCCAAAATAACAGGATTTCAAGGATTAAAAGACTATTAGAGCACGACTGTATGAGTGTTACGAATGTACAGTTATCGCTCAAAAGTTAAAAGATTCCAAAATACAAAAATAGCAACCAAAAAATGACGCTATGTAAACCCTGTGTGATCAATTTGTGATTACAAGAAGGTTCCACGATGGAAATTCAGATTTCACAAAAGATTCTACCAAAGTAGATTGCCATACTCAGTTATAGAAAAATAGTTATGTTATATTCTTCATAAATTCAGCTGCTTTTTGTTCTATTTTGATTTCGAGAGTGAATTTGAGAAACATCTCCACCCCTCCTCCATTCGAATGAAGATTTCATTTACGTCGAATACTACCACCCACCGGGTGGTCCACGTAGCCCGGAACGTGCCTCAAGGATGAATTACTCGCAGGCGAAGGAATTTGAAAATCGAGAACAGAGATGTCAATACGTGGTAAAAGGGATTGAAGAGTGATAGTAGAGGAGACTGGAGTTTCCTTTGTTCTCGACTGTTCGCGAAGCATACTTTGAATCGATCTGTCCACTTTCGATTGGGATCGAGGATCTTCCCCGTATTATTGATCCCTCGAAGGCGGCGATGTGCCCTGACAAAGGTGGAACCCGCTGGAACAATGCGATCTCCGAAGAGGAAGAACCCGACAGACGGAGCGAGCAGATAGCGATGCGGGGAAAGAAAGGAGGAACAGTGACTACCGAAGGTCGTGAGAAGAAGGGAGAAATGAAGAAGAGAGGTCAAAAGAGAGAGAAGAGAGGGAGAAGAGAAAGAACGTCGAGAAGTCTGATGGGCTTCCCGCCCAGAACGTCGATGCAACGTCATTGTCGGTGACCATAGTATGGATGAGCTCTCGTAGCTTCGAATCTCCTGGATACTTAAGCGCTCTTGGTGTCCATCGACCGAAACGCTACGGACGAAGGAAATCGCCGATGAAAAAGTTCCGCCGTAGAATAGAGTGTATTAAAATCAATCGTTTGAAGCGCAGGCACGATTTTAGTCCCAAGGAGAAGTTCTGCACCCTTGAGAGAAATACAAGAACCCCACTTCAACGAGTCACTATCAACTCAAGCTTGTTCCACTGAAAAACCATTTTTTTTAAGGTAGAAAGGAATGTTCTGCTAACTTGTTGAATAAGAATGATGATTGTTTGGAATATTCCAAATGTTTTATACCTATTATTCTGACAAGGGAAGATCCCGAACCCGAAAAATCAAAAAATTCTGAAAATGTAGGGGATTTCCTCCTGATCACAACGCAATTTTTGTTTGCTGCCTAAACTCACTAGAAGAGGGTGAAATTAACCCCTGATAATTTGGCTATTTTCCGATTTTTTGTTAGAACTCCCGAATTGCAAGAGATAGAAAAAAAGTTTCAAGACAAAAATTACTGCTTTTAATTAGATCTGTTATTTGGTAAAAAATTATTTTACACCTCGCGAGTTATAGCACAAAATTCGGAAAATAACCGGATTTTCAGGGGTCAATTACACCCCTTCAGAGTGAATTTGGGCAGCAAACAAAAAGTGCGTGATAATCGGGAGAAAATTCCCTACATATTCATATAGTTTCAGAATCTTTTCAATTTCCGGGCTCGGGATGTTCCCTTGTGAGATTGGAAACTTTCTCATTGAATAATTTAAGTAGCTATCTGCTGTTTCGTGGGATAATTTATTGAAAGCCGTTGTAATAATAGACACTTCATTGTTGAAAGTATTAACTTCAAAGTAGAAGAAAATTGTCGCACGATATGATCATAAGAAGAATCGGTAAGTAATTCTACACTTTCGACCACTAGTGTAGCTACCTAATTTTTGTATTTCCAAAGTGTAATAACGTTTGACAAACGATTCTTTAGAAAACCATTCCTTCAAACAATATCTCTTGTTTCATCTCTCTTCCCTGGTTTAGCCAAGACTGTAGCATCTTCGATAAAGCTTTTATTAAAATAATCTGTCTAATACTGTGTTTCGAGAAATATATTTGTTGATATTGTTTCCTTGATTTCCATTATCTTTGCTCCCAGTGTTCTTATTATCTGTCCACTCCCTTTATCTATGTAGGTGTTGCATATTATATATTCTTTCCGGTTCATCTTGATTTTTATGCACATCCATGACTCGGCAATTGATATTTTCTCTATTGATTCTATTAAATCTTCTCTATATAAAATACACATACCTCCCCTGGCCCTTCCCACTGATTTTATTCTAGTTGCTTTACTTACTATACATTTATATTCCTTTAGAAAACTTGGTAACTGTATTGTTTCTTCCGTTCTGAATGTCTCGCACAGGCATTTTATTTGACTTCCTTGTATGTGTTCCGTGAAATCTTCTCTTCCAGAATATTATCTCTATTTGTTTCTCTCCTCTTCCTGCGTTTCTATTCTTGCTTTTTTCCACCTCGAAATAAGAAGTCCTTCACCAATCCTTTGTCTTCCTTCCATACCATTAATTCATTGTCTACGTAGAGCCTTTGGTATCCTATTCTCACTCTTTTTCCCAATTTCCTTTGTCCTGACGCATATTTTCATACTTCTCTTTGTATCTCTCTCTGTATTTTTGTTAGGTTGTCATCTGCATAAATTTTTTCGCCCTTCAACATTTTTTTATTTTCTTTTATTTCCCGCTTGGATTCCCAATCTACTAGTTTAGCCCTTATCGTTTTATTGTTGTTACCTGTGTTTATTACCTGAGTATATTCAACTTTCATTTCTATGTTTAGTTTTGTTTTTATAAAGTTTTCCACTTCGTCTAGTTTTCCCTCTATATCCCAGTCGTTTAATGATAATGTTGTTCTTTTTTTCTTTTCTTCTCCCGCCTTCATCTACTCCTTCTAGCAGTTTAATTCTTCTTTCCGGGTTTTCCTTTTCCACCATCCAAATTAGATCTTTCTGCTTCGTATCTTCCTTTATTTTTGCAATTTCCTTAATTATATGTTTGCAATTTCCTTAATTATACCGATTACTTCTGTGTAATCTTTCCTTACTTCTTTTAGTTCTTCTTTTACTTTTTTCATTTCGTCGGCCATCCAATCCATTTTTTCTATCAGTTTGTTTAGGACTAGTGATAAGCCTGGATCCGTCATCTCCTCCTGGCATATGAACGTTTTGTCTTTTAAGGTTAGCCTCGTCTGTTTTCCGACTTCTGATGCTTCTTTGCTAATTATTACACTTTTCACCGGTCTTCCTCTGGTGGATTTTCCTTCGCTTGCCATTTCTATTAGTTCTACTTTAGTTCTTAAGCTTTGCTCGGGTTATTATTGTTAAATATTGCACCGCAATTGCACCCGTGCCGAGAAATATATTTGTAAATAGACAATAAGAAATAATTATTCTAAGAAGCTCGAAAATGTTTTCATCCTACAAGAATAACCCGACACGTATTGAATCGCATTGATGGTGTAAATAATTTGTTATCCATTTCGCTAAAAGTGAATAAAATTTGTGAGATTTCAGGTAAACAGAAGGAGAGCAGCGGGAAATATATTTTAAGGAATGCAATAAGACTCGAAGGGTAAACTTTTCGACTATTCCCGTGCACGAAGCATTAGGCAAAAGACAAGATCAGAACCGATAGTGGAAGGTTTAAAACACCGACCGAGATGGTATCCAAAAGCGCGTGGGATGGGTCCCTTCAGTTTAGTCTCTGCGGTGTCTGCCGAACATGGCTTCCACGATTCCTGCAGGATTATACGTTTGACTGATCTATGTTTGGGGTTTACCGCGGTGGCAGTCGCATGCAGTGGTTTGATAAGAATTAGAAGACGCCGGCATGAAAGAAGGCAACTTGGGCTTTAGCCAATATTTAAAGGAAAAAAATGCTGAGTAGAAAATTAGATGGTAGCTTTAATGTGATGTAGAATATCGCAAATGAAGATTCAGTGGTAAATTCTAGGAAGAATTTTTCTTAAAAAAAAAGAAGGATTCACTGGTTGCTTTACAAACTGAAGACTGATTATCCAGTTACATTTATGCAATGTATTATATAACAATTGAAAATACTGTGGTCAACTTTTTAAACGATAGTTCTTGAAAAGGAGAATTTCTTCATAGTTGATTAATGAGAAATTTAGTTATTCAATTTTAACAAAAAATCATTTTTTTCCACAACAATTTTTTCAACTATAAATTTCATTATATCCAAACTAACATTTCTAGAAAAATTTAGTTATTCAATTTTAATGCTTTGCATGCTAAATAGTTATTACAACGATTGTAGTTATACAGCACTTGTTCTTATCAAATCCTTCCAAAATGATTTCATTTGGAACCCCATCAGATTTTCATGTTTTACAAATCTTCAAAATTATTTGAGTGAAACAGATGGATTAAGAATGTAAATAATTTCTTTCAACGAAATCAGAAGAATTTGATGAAAAACCTATAGAAGATAGATGGGCAAATGGTAAAAGTGATATAAAACGAAGGAAAGTGTATGGTAAAAAGTTAGAATTCCCGCGGCGAAGGCGAATAACAAATCGCGATGCCTGTAAGATGACCTAATATGTGTATTTCATAGCTGCGATCCGAACGACTTTTATACGAGGCGGAACAGTCAAGAACCGGAGATTGTAAAGAGATAGCCACCCCGAGTGCCGAATTCTTTTGTAAGTCAAGAGAGTGGCGTCACCTTTGTTTGATGCCTCACCGTCGACTTCACGAACCGATATCGATCTATCGACACGGATCGCTTGCCTTTCCTGCTCATATCTACCCCGAGTATTAATACAATCAAATCACGACCTTTTTCCTTTCGTCGTTGTCTCCAATGTGCGACGGGCATTTTAATCCGAGCAACTATTTGAAGCAGTTTTACAATTCTTCCTAACGATTGGAGGACAGAGCACAAATTCCTACGAAACAGTTCGGACAGAGATGTGCGGTTAAAGCGAAGCTGGGCAGAATTTGATTCGGATGACGAACAATGGATAAGAATAACGATGAAGCTTTCATTCACCATGTTGATTGTTAAATTGTATAACAAAATGTTTCAGAAACCTGCCAATGTTCCCCCAGTTTACCCCAGTTTATTTAGTTATTAAATACTTTTGACTATTTAGTTATTAAATACTTTTGACTATTTAGTTATTAAATACTTTCGACTATTTAGTTATTAAATACTTTTGACTATTTAGTTATTAAATATTTCTACGAAAAGTTATGTTAGTCAATCTCCTTACATATGGACCTAGAAAATACAAGACTTTGACCCTGACTTTCTCACAAAATTTGTGTTTAATGGATTCTGTATTGTTAGATAAAAATTTATTCGAAACAATTCGAATAATACTTAACTCTGTTATAAAGTAGCACTTTGACATATTGATAAATAATTACCAAGAAGGTATGCAACGACAGGAAAACCTAACGTCAAGGCAGATGCCTTATCTGGAAAAATGTGTGAAAAATGAGATTTCAAGTGGTACTTAAAAGGAGAGGAAGACGCTGCATACTCTGGCATGTGAAAGCAGAAAGTAGCTGACGTTCAATAAACAATAAGCTATTAATCGCTAATTGTGGTCTGTACGCGAGAGAAAGCGCCGTTGATATCGGAATGATTTTACGATCTACATTCCCTCCGAAGATTGGTCGTTTAGAAGAAAAATTGGAATGTCGATGAGAGAAGTACATAGAGTTTCACAAACCTTCTCGTTGTTCGCATTGATTGCTTCCAGAGCTTTTAGTTTCTCAATGTCATCCTCGGTACCCTTCTCCGACGTAGACGCTTTTTTGGCAGTGGCAGTTGGTTCCACCAATGTGAATCCCAGATCCACATCTTGCTTCCAAAGTACCTCGATTAAATCCATATCCTGAAAAAAGAGGAAATCTTGTAAGAAGAGGTTTTTTTAAAGTCGCTAGAGATCTTGAATACATTATTATGCTTAAAATGGCGTTGCACTGGTAATAAAAAGAAGACAAATAAGAGAGTAATTTTCTTCAACTGAAGAGGAATATCCAGAAAATTAAAAAAAAAAATTAAACTTTGCAGAAACATAGTTTAAGTGATATAATAATGTAAACAAATTTTGTTTCGGTAATTAAACGGTCCTGGGGGTGAAAACACCCCCTCAAACTAATGGTTTATTATATCCTCAGTATATTCAATTATTTATATAAATTTATGATATTTAATATTCTACAATATGGTGATAAAGAACTTTTGAAACAAATTAATTTGTATGAATTAATCCCCACGATCCTTTCTTCAAAAATTCTTTATCCCGATATTGTAGAATATCAAGAATCACAAAATTTTGAATAAAACTTTTTTCCGATATCTCTTACGGTTTTGAAGATATTCGCGATAATATGAATCGACTTAATAGTTGAGAACATAAGATACGTAATTTTTTTCCTGTGACATAATAAATCATAGATGCTGTAACAATTCCAGTTACGTCGAATGAAGCAGAAACGTGCAAAATTTGTATTTAAATAAAATTTCAAATATCGAATAAAGGTTAAAAAAATTATTCAGCATTCGTTCGCAAACCCGAGTTAACTCTACTCGACACATGACGAATAATTTTTTGTAGACATTCATTCGTATTGCGAAATTTTATTCAAATAAAAATCTTGTCCATCTCTGCAATATTAATGTTCGGGAAACGAAGTGAGGATTTTGTAATTTTCATTCAGTTTACGATGTTTAATACCGCTAAGGCGCATTAGCTTCTTCTTTATTTGTTGTTAATTAATACAATATAGTGGTGGAAATTTCTATCCCCAGCGACGAGTGTTCGAAACCGCCAATTTCAGTAAACCCAATAACTTTCGTGGTTTATTCGATTCGTTACCTGGTTGCATGCTCATGCCACGTAAGTTAATAACGCTTGGTCTTGATCGTTGTTCAGAATCAGACTCACGATCGACGGGATTCATTTTTGTTACGGCCGGAGTGTCCCTCGTAGGGTGTACCATCGACGAGTGTGTACAAAAGTGCATGATTAATGATGGCCGAGTATCGATGCATTTTGAAATGGAGGAGATCGAAAGGAGAAGAAAGAACCTGGGAAAAGGGACCAATCACATGACGGGGCAGAATCGCCGAGGCAGCTGGCCCGTAGCTTTTAATTGAGCCAATTTCGCCGAGTTCGTATTCAACCTCGTTAACTAATCTACAGATTTTCTTCGCTAATTTAAACCCCGCTGTTATTGCAGGGCTGCATACGGCGTGCGATCGTGTAACGTAAGTGATGAATGTAATTTGTCAGATTTCACGAGCAGCCCCACTTCGTCATTCTTTGTGGAAAGAATTTCGACCCGAAAGGGATTTAATGTTAATCCGCGGTGATCTAATAATTGAAACTGAATTGAATAATGGATTGACACGCATAGTTAATTGCACAAAGTGCGGACGTTATTTGTATGAATCGGGGATATGAAAATGTAAAGGTAAAGTACGGGTTTAAAAAGATTCTTTAAAAGAAACTTAAAGGGCTTTGAAATTTTCAAAACTGTGACATCGAGGAGGATACATATAAGTTTTATTCTATCATTTACTTCTTTAAAAAGGAGGAAACAATTTCTTCGTCCAACTGTTTTCACGTGATCAAAAATATCACTGTATATCGGTAAATGAAGTTGATGTAATAAATTACGTAATAAATTTAAATGTAATGTAATGCAAGGTGGGTAAAGGATTTTCATTTTAATTTAGTTATTTTAAGTCGCACCAACCTCTAAGTTGGGCTATTAACAACTCGATCTACAGTAACAATATTCACAACTGGAGAGGATTGGTATTTTTTATGGAATCTCAGCGGCTGTTTTATCTTCTTTTGGACGGTCAGATTTTTCACGAAGCATTGCCATGATTCTTATATTACTTACTCTTTGCCTTTGCACGATTCTATAACAGTGAAATAAATAATTTGCACGACTTCACTTAGGAATTAAGTGACTGTGGCAAATTGTGTCATTTAATGTGCGACAGTAGCGACGACACATTATTTTCATTGCATTGAAAACAGGACAGTCCGCAATGACGTCGCGCGTTCAAAAGAAAGTCGAACGCCTCATTGCGATTTCCATTAAAAACGATTCGCAAAGGAAAAGCAGCGGAGAAAGAGAAGGATTAAACAGAGGAAGAGAAAGAGTATTTCTATAACGGTTGAATGAATAACTAAATAAAAAAAATAATTACATTTGTCGGATTTGTTAGAAGAAATAAGCGTGACAACTACTCGTGGGACACTTATTAACGTTACTGAATGGATTCACAGTTATTTATCATATTTGTTTGTACCTCCAAGAAATGGAGTAATTCTCTTACTTCTTGGTAGGTAATGGTGTGCTTTTGAAACATCCTATACTAGCAGAGAGTAAGCCAATTCACCGCGGGAAATTTGATTAAATTACACGTGCGCTGAGCAATAGCAACGTTTCCAAATATAGACGCGTATTTCAATAGGTGAGAGCTTTGCAGCGCGATTCTACGAGAACTGGGGGTGTGCGAGTACCCGGAATTTACGAGCTGAACTGAACTCAGTTCGAGTGCCCGAATTACTCGCTATTACTCCTAAATATTTTAATTTTTCGAGTTACTTATGAATTACCCGAATTACTCGAGTTACTCGTAAATATTCGAATTACTCGCTATTCCTCATAAATATTTTAATTTTTCGAGTTCCTCATGAATTACCTGAATTACTCGAGTTACTCGTAAATATTCGAATTACCGGAATTACTCGAGTTACTCGTAAATATTCGAATTACCGGAATTACTCGAGTTACTCGTAAATATTCGAATTACCGGAATTACTCGAGTTACTCGTAAATATTCGAATTACCCGACTTACTCGAGTTACTCATAAATATTCGAATTATCCGAATTACTTGAGTTACTCGTAAATATTCGAATTATCCGATTTACTCGAGTTACTCGTAAATATTCGAATTATCCGAATTACTCGAGTTACTCGTAAATATTCGAATTTCCCGAATTACTTGAGTTACTCGTAAATATTCGAATTTCCCGAATTACTTGAGTTACTCGTAAATATTCGAATTATCCGATTTACTCGAGTTACTCGTAAATATTCGAATTATCCGAATTACTCGAGTTACTCGTAACTATTCGAATTACTCCAGTGACTCCCAAATATTCGAATTACTGGAGTTGCTCGTAAATATTTGAATTACTCCGTATTCATCGACATCACTCAACTTATACTGTTTTTCCCGCCATTATACTGTATTTTTGACATACTTATACTATTACGATCTCTGGTAAAAAAAAATCGGGAGAAAAGTGGTATTGGCTGGTACCACTGGAACCATTGCCTTTTGTTGTTGCTCCTGAAAATTTGAACTACTGGCACTTACACCGTTTACCATTTTAACTCCTCGATTCGTCAAGGCGAGCAGGAAGCTCGCCCCAATGGGGATGCATCACGCTGGACGTTCAACAAACGCTATTCTTACCGCAATAGATCGTACGATTATTTATTTATCACGCGCATACGTAATTCCTAGGGACCAGCCGGAACAATCGGCCGCCGCGCAAATGGGGTAAAGACAGTGCCAGTTGGCGCGCAGTCATTAATCTCTGAGCATCGTTATCGGTGATCGCGAAATTTTAACGCGGCGCATCGGGACCGGAGGGGTAACCGATATGTTTCTGCATCACGCTCGATCACGGACGCGCCTTTGAAAATTACTTCACCGAGCGTGTAATTTGATGCGCCGGAGGAACGAGAAAGAAATGGAGGACACGATGAGAAGGAGAGACAGCGGCGTGGGTGTGCATACGAGGTCGGCCATGTTGGAGGGACACAGCGGGATATCCGCCGCGCCCACAGCTGGGCTACGCTCTCTTTCAACTATGCTCACTTCTATGTCGGGCCCACGTTTCACCTGGCACCGCTGCACTCGCCCCAATGATACCGACGCCTTTAACTTTTATTCGATTAGGTGCACGCCACGATGAAACGAAGGAACATCGACCGGACCAAAAAGGATGTGGACGGACACACGCCCTTAAAACCGTTTCCTCCTCTTCAACTATCGCTGATTCCATGTTATTGATATTTAAAGAACGTTGCTGCGCGCAAACGTAATCTAGAAACGAAATGTGTAATCACCACGATACGTATCGATATTATTTAATCGATAGTATCTGCGGTTATGAAATGGGTATGTCGTAAGGCAACCTTGCAATTTTTTAAATCTGCACACGACGCATTTGTTTCTTAAGGTAAATGTAACAAAACCCGCACGCTTAAAGGGGCAGACCACTGTAACGGTAGGGTGGTGCTTGTATGGGTGGTAAAAAATCAAAGTTTTTAAAATTTTCTTCTGACCCTCTCAGAAGTTTTCAAATAGTTTAAAAGAATTTCGTCTAAAGTTTGTGTTAAAATATATTAAGAATTAAAGATCGCTCAATGGCATTGAAATATTACTATTTTGGTATAAATTGATAGAAATTTTTGCAATGATTTACTATTATACTAATGTATTATTATAGTATACTTCGCTTCGGGCCTAAGAGATATTAAGGGCTCCGTGAAAACACATTTCACCCATTTTCACCACCCCCTTAGGGGTTGATCATGGCAAAATCCTGAAATTGGCTTTTAGGCATTTATGTGGGTAACCTTTCGAAATAAAAACCAAGTTGATATCTAATCGGGCCTAAGAGATATTAAGGGCTCCGTGAAAACACATTTCACCCATTTTCACCACCCCCTTAGGGGTTGATCATGGCAAAATCCTAAAGTTGGTTTTTAGGCATCTATGTGGGTAACCTTTCGAAATAAAAACCAAGTTGATATCTAATCAGGCCTAAGAGATTTTGAGGAATCTGTGAAAATACATTTCACCCCCTTAGGGGCTGGTTAGGGAAAAATTCTGAAATTGGGTTTTAGGAATTTGTGTGGGTTATCTTTATGAGTAAAAACCAAGTTGATATCTAATCGGGCCTAGGAGATATTTGGGAGTCCGAGAAAATACATTTCACCTCTTTTCACCCCCTTGGGGATGGAATTTCAAAAAATCCTTCCTTATTGGGTGCCTACGAAATTTCACGTTCCTAAGTTAAACGGTTTGAGCTGAGGCGTTGATAAGTCAGTCAGTCAGGACTTCTTCTTTTGAATACTATATACAGATAAATAAGAAATGCAGCTAATATTTTCTCAATAAATGAGCAGCATGTCTTAACAGAAACTTAAGAAATTTCTCAAAATCTGCTATGCATACGCAGTGCGTTATAAAGAAATTATTTCTAGCTATCGATCCCCAATTTTCTATAATAATGATTTTAATTAATATTGCAAAATACTTATACATTGTGATACTAATTTTTGTTTTTAATTACATTAAAAATTAAGCTTAAAAATGAATAAAAATCGCATCACTGTTCAGGTACTGGAACATTTACCTTACTTGTGGTGAAAATTAAACAAACGATTAGTTCAGGATTTATGTTTTACAAAATGTTTCAAAGCAATTAAAGAATCGCAGAACTGGGATAAAAAGGTATTGCTATAAAAGCACCGTGTTAAACGGCTTAATATTATTTCCTAATGATATACAAAGGCTTGAAAGAAATTGACAGACGTTAAAGCATCGAGAAAATCGATTGGACTCGGGAAGAAAATGTGAAAAAACGAGATCGATGTATCGGGGGATCAGCAATTACATGCAGAGAATGGATCGGGTAACTATTATCGAATATCGCTTGTCTCTCCGATCAATGGGGGTGTCTCGTGTGTAGGTTTCGAGAGCTCGAAGTGGAACAACTACGACACTAGGATCTCGGTGTCTTATCTTGATTAGTTATCTCGGGAAACATTTTCGCGCTCGATTGTTTCTTCGGCTCGGAGTAACAGGTGCAAAGATCTTGCTGGTCTCGAATCGATCTGCCTTCCTACAGAAAGGATTCTGCTTTTACAGGACACGAGCCGATGACTGTACGTTTTCTAACTTACCACGTCCAACGTCGATCATACGACACAGTGCTAATGTAATTACTCGCCATTGTCGTTGATGAGAATGAGTAAAGACAGTCTTCTTAAGTAATCAAGTATTTCTTCCCAAACGCCAGGTCATCGTGGACACGTAATGGTAGCGGGTCAACTATGTCACAAGGGATATTTTCAACGACGCGCGATCGATTATCAGATCAATTGTCCGGGTACTGAATGCGAATTAGAGAAATTCATTAAGAATTCTTTAAACAATTTATCTTGCTTATTTTAGTTTAGAAGATACTGATTAAAAAAAAACAGTAGTGTGCAGATATTTAGTATTTTTAACGTGACAAATATTTTTCGTCAAAGTTGAATAGAAATAAAGAGACAGATTTAAATAATAAAAAAAAATAAATCGTGGTAACTTTAGGGGCTGATTTCATCTCTTCAGATTGAATTTCCAAAAAAAGAAAATTTCTCCTTGCATACTCTAATATGATTTATATTCACAGGAAGTTTTATTGAAATCAGAATTTCCGGCTTGGGAACGTTTCCTTGTAAGTAGGGAATTCAGTCGAGGGATCCCGGCTGTTTTTTGGATTCTAAAACTCCCGGGATTTGATATATCAAGTTATAACTTATCCCGAGAATTTTTAAAAACGTAAATTACTTTATGAGCAACTGAAAAATATAAAAATGGAATCCAAAAAACAGCCGGGATCCTGGGATTGAATTCCCTACTTGTAAGAGACAAAACCAATAGAAACGGATGTTTAATTTTGTGGTGTTGTTTATTTGATAAAATTATTACAGAATTAATAGAAGTATTAGAAACCACAGTAAGTGCCAAAAATCAAATTCGATACTATAGTATCACCATTGGCAAGTAGAATATTTTCCGAATTTTTTTTTTAATTTTGGCACTTACAGAGTTTTCTGCAAAGAGTCTTCAATTACTGTTATTTAAATTGTTCTGGTATGTAAAAGCCACATTTTACACAACCGCGTGGCCAGAAACTCATATTATCCTACGGTTTATTTATGGTTAATAAACTCTACAATTCGAGCCCAGAGGATTCCGTTAAAAAATCGCTCGTCCGGATAGCAACATCCTCTCGCCAGTGTTTCACCCGACTTCGTCGAGAGTACTATACATTTCTTGTATTTCACACATATTTCTCCACCGTTTTTAATACTGATTTGCTCCAGTTGATTCAAATATTATTATTATTATCTTTACGAAACACTGACGTGTGTTTATTAAGCAATGGAGCTTAACTAAATAAATCTACATTTCCCACGGCATTCCTTTCAATATATAACAGCGGTTATGAATTTTTTAAATACTACTTTGAAAAAATTTGGTGTTCCTTCTTAAGTCAGATTTAAAGACACATTATTCTGAATGGAAGCAGACATAATTAGGTTGAAAATGAACTATCGGTGACACTGAAAATGAATTATTCCTAATTCTTATCACAGCAGAGACAAGCGCGGCTACTGCATAATGTAGAAGCATTTATTTATGAGGAAGATACCAGGACATGCTTAACGAAAATTCGATGATAAATGTGGTAAGATTCAAAGATCAATTATAGCGAACAGTGGCGTAGAAAAGTACCTTGCTGGTAATAAGTAATCCCTACAAATTCATGGGTAATCTCGTTATGGCATAACGCCACCTTTTCCTTTCTTTGGCCGACAGTTGTGCATCGAATCCTTTACAGAACAGCGCGCATAGCTCAGCTAGTGAACTTGTCAGGATGTACCTGACTGTGGACGATAAATAGGCCTAATGGTGGTTCTACCGTTAGGTTGACCAGGTATTATCCTCGATTTTCACGCCACCCTTTCATTTCCAGGCAAGAATGTTCCGACAGCTTAGCCCGCTCTTTTACCACAAAACCAAATGAATCTGCGGCTCCTTGCCTTCTCGTGCTTTTATTTAAGCGACAAAAAACTTGGGAGAAGGAACGCTCCAACGCCAAAATACGAAATGAAATTAACGAAACGCAAAGTGCCATTAAATGTATCTTTTAATAGCCGAGATTTTAAGATAGAAAATATGAGAAGAACGCACTCCGAAACGCTACCGTTAATTGTGTTTCGTATTCACAGCTGACGCACGTGTCTGTTTAATTAATTAATCAGTAAACGAGTGACTTCCATTGAAATTGCTATTTTGTCGGATTAGCGTGGAAGCAACTAAATGAAAAATCCTTAGGCGAGATCTTTCTGCACTGCTTGTAAAGTAATGACTCTGCAGTAAATTAAAGGAAGAGACCGTGGCGAATGATGCCCCGCAAATCTTGCTTGCTGCTCATAAATTACTTAGTATTCGCGCAGTTACAAGTGCTTTTGGACATTCTGCGGTAAACCGAGGTTGACACTGACCGCTAATGGGTCCCATGGGTCCCGCCTACTCGTTTCTTAGGCTTCTTCTGGAAAAGGGTTGGAAAGACGGTTTCCTGAAAAGCTTCGTGCCCGATATCTATCAACCGGAGCGCTGTCATTTAATAATTTTTATAACAATGTCAGAGGACCAGCATTTGCGTAACAAAGGAAAGTTGCTGCTTAAGGGGTTATGCCTAGTCAGGCGGTCGAAAAGAGGCGAATATTTGTGAATTTTTTTTGAAGAAACGGAAGCGTATATTTTTACAGAACTTTTTGCGTTTAAAAGAGCAACATTTAAAGAACATTTGGTAATTTTTTCGTGGAAAAATATTTACGTTTATAATAAAATAACATGCGACATCCAAGAAGCATTTTTTTTCGCGTGATTTTTGCAGGAAAAATTCAGGATTTCAACTTTAAATAGCCGCCATTTTGTTTTAACTTAATATTTCGGAAAATTCTCTCCGTCAACCTGAGGATACATTAATATACTAACGAAATCTTTTTTGTTTCTTGATTTTAGATAATCTGGTTCCGAATGGCAGTGCTCACCGCGAAAGCAAATTTTTAAAAATGCTTCCTGGATGTCGCTTGTTATTTTATTATAAACTTAAATATTTTTCTACGAAAAAATTACCAAATGTTCTTTAAACGTTGCTCTTTTAAACGCAAAAAGTTTTGTAAAATTATACGCTTCCGCTTCTTCAAAAAAAAATCACAAATATTCGCCTCTTTTCGGCCGCCTGACTAGGTATAACCCCTTAAACTGATTTAAAATACCACTGTACCACTTTAATACATTTTTCAAATCACTCGAAGATTCTAAAATGGCAAATGCATTAAGAACAAATATTGTTAAGCATTGCTGCGAGGCAATTCCATTTTCTATTACCGATGTTACCGATCCTCCCTTGGATGCATTTGCATGTTATAATTAAGCTCTGCACAGAGTGACAGCGCGACGTTCTACATGTGTCGACAAACGCGCGCGTTACAAATTGTCGGAGACAGTAGTATTTTTACAAGAGTATTCAAGACGTCTAATCAATCATTAAATCTTGAGAAGACGCTCCTTTGAAGACTGTCCCGTTAGCCGGTTCAAAACTTGAATTGCCGCTGGTTTGATTAAAAAATTAAGCGACTTTCTAAAGGACGAGTACGTCTCGTCGAGAGAGTAGATTCAAAAGCATAAAGCATTAATTTCCTGGTTTTAATTAATGCGTCGTGCACGCAGCCGTACAGTAATGGCGGCTGAACCACCGCACGGGGAGGGGATAAGGGAGGGGAGAGAGGGAGGCGCAGCTAAAAGGGGAATTTGATTAATGATCCTGCAGGATCTGGGACGCGAGGAGGAAGGGAGGAAGAGAGCGTATCCTGGGGGACGCCTGTCTTGCCACAGAGCACCGATCGCTATATGTATAACAGAACATACCTCCACTCTACAGAACACATTTTTCAGATATTCAGAACACACTTCACGGCAATAAATATTCGCTAAGTTTTTATACTTTAACAACGCCATGGGGAGAATTATTTTCTCGTGGAAAAATAAGGAAAAGATTGCTTCATCCTTGCGGCGTGATAATTCTACACTGTTTATTAGAGTAAATAATTTAGTTGGAAATATACAATAAGGGAGTGCAGATGGAAGCCTCAGTTGTTAGGGGAAAAGTTAATAAAACTTGCTCGCGAACCCCTTTGGGGATTTAATGAAAGGGAGTTGCGTTCCTCTGACGATCAATGCCGACCGTTCTGCTGAGAAATGGTGCCTTCTAAGCTCACCAATGAGAAATCCTCACGGCGGGAAATTTATTTAACTGCACGTGGAAGAAATATGCGTGACAACGATTTACGGCGAGGCAAACTAGCTTAATTGCAAATAAAATTGTTTTATCTCAAACAGCATTTTTAGTGTTATTTTTTTTAACAAAGTTATTTCTCAACTGAAAGGTATTCGTCAGAAAGAATTAAAGAAACAAATGCGACTGTGTTTTCATGGCCTTCTGAAAAGATTGAGTGGACTTTTCTGTCATGAGACAAAAATCTCAGCAGCAACTAAATGGAAATAATGGAAGTAGTAGGGAGAGCTGAGATTTTTGAAAATATATCTTGAAACTTGTCTCGCGAGAGTCTAATTTCATGGAACCGACAAAATAATTAAAAAATAATTTAGTTATTGTCTCGTGAGATTAAAGTCTCACGCGAGACACGATATTTATTGTCTCATCGTGGATCCGCAGCTTAGAAGTTACGCATGACTCTGCGTTACAGCCAACTATTACTTAATTACTTCCTATAATAACACAGGCCTCCAATGAAAAACCTTTTTTTTTCAGCATTTCAGCTGTGTTTGATGTACTTTTGGGTGCTGAATTCGAAGAACAGAATAAAAATTTCCTCCCACATCTCATTTTCCACTACTAAACAGTTCCCTTCAATCTATTTATTACCCCCTAAAAACCTTAAAGCAAGTTGCGAGGAAGCAATATTATTTTTGCCTGTAGAGGTCGAAATAAAATCAGCATGCACCTTTACCAAAGTCTTTACGACCCTAAATTCTGCAGCCCCGCGTAATTCCACAGGTACAATATCGTTAATCCGTTCGTGCCTCCAGTTCAGACGAGTAAGCTGCAATCAGCAGCAACTCTATGAAGCTCATTCTCGTGGAATGTTTCGCTTCATTTTCCCAAGAATTCATTTCGCGGGGAAAAAGAGGTGTCGCAGAGGTGGCCTATCAACGAACAAGTATGCCGATAGAAAGATCGATCACGCAGAAGGACTCATGAGAAACAGTTGCGCCAATATCCATGTGGGCTGGAGCCAAAGCAGCCCCTATCTCGTGTCTCATCGGCGTATCATCGATGTAATTCGTATAATGTATACGTGCAAGTCAAACTGGAGAGGGATGGGAGGGAGAAAATGAACGGGGAGGAAGAGATAGGAGAGTAGAGAATAGGAAAGGGGAGGAGAGGGAGAGAGATGCGTGTTATGTGTGGGATATATCAGAGGCAAGCAGTCAGGGGCGGTGCGTGTACAAAGGGAACGCCGACGGTGCCGTCAGGATCGTTCACCCCAACAGGGGCGTAACTCTCTCCCTCTTTTTCTCTCGCTCTCTGATTCTCGACCCCCTTCTCCCTCTGCCTCTCCCTCTGCCGCTCGCTCTCGCGCTCTCTCTTCTCAACCCCTGCGCCGCGATATCCGAGACGTGCTGCCAAGCCCACGTATTATGTATTCACCGCATTTTATTCGCCGGGGCACGCTGCTGTAGACGAAATAAGAAAGCATCGGCGATGGCTTCGATAGGAACAGAAAGAGGAAGAGAAAGAAACGCGCGGCTCGGAATTATAAATCTCCCTGTAAGAATTAACGAACAACGTTTCGCGGTGTTATCGCACACGCCGGTGAAGTACACGCGGCGCTTGTCAGGCTACTGCCTGTGCATAAAAGTATTATGCAAATGTATCCTTTACTATTGCGGAGGTTTGCTTCTCTGTGCATGTGCACCTACAGTTCTCGCGAGCAGAGCAGGTATCTTCTATAGTCACTTTCCGCCGAGTCTCTTTTACGCGGGACAATTTTCTGGCGGAGTACTATAGGCAGGGCCGAATTAAGGTTTTTAGAGGCACTTGAAAGATTTTCAGGCCTCTTATATAGGGTGAGCACTTCTACGCAGATTTCTTAGGCATTTTCGATAATTTTACTAAAAAGTGTTTCTAACAGAAGTTGGATTTTAAAATTCAGGAAATTTCTAGGGTGCCCCACTTTTTCCTGATGCCCTGGGCACGTGCTTATTTTGCTTATTGGTTCATTTGGTATATACCGCGCTGATTAATAGAAACAAAGAGGAAGCTATCTTCCTATTCGAAAAGGGTCGAATTACTCGAATATATTCGAAAAGGGTCGAATTACTCGAATATATTCGAACACATCTCCAACTTCTGAATTACTGGTCAATTTTCGAATTACTCGTCAATGTTCGAATTGCTCGAGTTACTCGTAAATATACGAATTACTCGAGTTACTCGTAAATATTCGAATTACTCGAGTTACTCCGAAATATTCGAAATACTCGAGTTACTCGTAAATATTCGAATTACTCGAGTTACTCGTAAATATTCGAATTACTCGAGTTACTCTAAAATATTCGAATTACTCGTAAATATTTCGAATTCACGGTATATCTTAATTAAATTAGGTATTATAATTAAATATAATTGTTCAGGAAATTATTATACGTGGAATAAAATTATCGTCCGAAGCTAATATTGCATCGACATAAAAGATCTGCCTTCTCTATTGCGCGATAGTATCTATCGAATATACCTACGAAACCAAAGGTTGCGAAATTTTAGGCAATTCAAAAAAAGAATGACGCAAGAATTGCCGTCTTAATTCAGAAATACTATTATCTGATTCAGTACTGTCTCTTCATCCACGTGTGATTAACCATTTCCCCGCAAAACTCTGTATTTGTAATCTTTAATTCTAGCACGTACACTTTATCTGATGCACGATATCAGTTGAAGTGGAACACTAAATATACAATACAATACACAATCATTTAAACGTGACGTGTATGTATGAGTAGTATCGAGTGAAAGTGGAGATTAGATTTATAAATAATTCTGTTGACGTATAAACAAACAATGTAAGACATCATAAACTTTACTGAGACATTAATATTATTTCGCTGTGTTTAAATAGCTACCGGAATCTAGCATAATAAAATTAGATAGTAAAATTAGGTTCCTCAAATTTTTCTTTCCCTGCTACATTTTTAATTGTACTTGTTTTACAAATATTTTTCACACGTACTTTCCTACTTACTTCTCAAATTCCCATTTCTTTACACAATTAAAAGAAAATAAATACATATTTGTTGGAAACTTTAATCATGTTCCTTTATTTCCGTTTAATACAAGGAGTGTTCATAAAGTACATCTTTTTGCCTTAATTAGCATAAACAATAATACAATTTAACGTATTCTCGACGTTCCTAAATTTTACATTACTTCAGAATAATAATTTAACACCGACATACCGTACCACAAACTAATAATTTAATCTGACGTTTCAATCCAAATATACAGTGGACACCATTCACATTTATATGCTTGCAGAGTTTACAATCGTTTTACAAAAATAATGGAAAATATCGCAAATTTCAGACGGCATTTGACAGGTGTTAAGTAAATAGCTCGTAACGTAGCAAATGCGCGCAGGATAACGAGCATTTCATTGTTCGTAGCCCAGCGTCTTAACTTTATTTCAGATTGGAAACAGATTGACTTTCTTCGCAGGTTAACCAATCGAGGGATTCTTTCCTTCCACGCCACACTCCAGAAACTAGTCAAGCAAGTCCGTTACTTTTATCAACGTTGCAGGAAGTTTCGTTCTTTCGATATTTCGCATGGGACGCCGTTTTTCCGACCCCGGTCTCGGGCGTACCTCAACGGTCGTTAATAATTAATATCTCGCAGCGTACGCAGTTCCCGCGAAAACGCACAAAAATCTCCTGTCTTTGATTAAAGCGACAAGATCCGTATATCCAGGGGGATTTTTTTGAAATACCGCACGATTGGTTCGAAGCTTGTAATTACGGACGGAAGAGAACCGGTCTTTGCGCCACTGATTTCACGATGGACGCCTTTGCCCCGTTACGGCCACCATTAGTGCAAATAAGGTCCTGGGCTGTCAGACTAGCCGAACTAATCACGATGCATACCCTTGGAGAAATACTTTCGAAAGCGTTAATTATTTTGAACCGACTTGATTCGCGCATGCACTACCGCCAGGCCAATACTAAATAGCATACTATTTACATACAAGGGCGAGTCACGTAACGTTATCAACTAGGGGTGTGCGAGTACCCGGAATTTAAGAGCTGAGGCGAACTTGGTTCAATTGCTCGAGCTGAACCGACCGTTTGAATTTTCCGAGCTGCTTGAAATCGACGAACTGTTTAAAAAAAAAGTGCGAGCATACACGACGAGCTCGAACGACTCAATTACTCGAGCCCTCGTAAGACTTCGAATTACTTGCAAATAAATTTTCAGCCCGAAAAGTGTCGAATTGTTCGAATATATTCGAACGGATCTCCAACTTTCGAATTACTGGTAAATTTTAGAATTGCTCGAGTTACGAGTAAATATTCGAATTATTCGAGTTACTCGTAACTATTTGAATTGCTCGCTATTACTCATAAATATTTGAATTATTCGAGTTACTCGTAAATATTTGAATTATTCGAGTTACTCGTAAGTATTTGAATTATTCGAGGTACTCGTAAATATTCGAATTGCTCGCTATTACTTATAAATATTTGGATCATTCGGGCTACTCGTAAATATTTTAATTGCTCGCTATTACTCATAAATATTTGAATTATTCGAGTTACTCGTAAATATTTGAATTATTCGAGGTACTCGTAAATATTTGAATTGCTCGCTATTACTCAGAAATATTTGGATCAATCGAGCTACTCGTAAATATTCGAATTGCTCGCTATTACTCATAAATATTTGAATGATTCGAGTTACTCGTAAATATTCGAATCACTCGAGTTACTTGAATATTTATCTATTTAATATCAAATACTAGTCTAACTGTAAGGAAGAAATATATAAGGCGCTAGTAACTCGAAGTAATAGATCGAGTACTCGCACACCCTTATTATCAACCCAGAAGTCTCCAGTTCCTCTGACGATACGCGAAAATGTCTGAAGAAGAAACTGTTGACGTAGAGAGAGCAAATATTATGATTAGCACATCATTTCTACAGATTTGGGTCTGCATATTTTTTTGTGTATAATATTCTACCTGTTGCAGGCATCGAAACGAATTCAATTATCTTAACAAAATGACCTTCAAATGGACTCGCTTATGAGAATTAAAGTTCGCGGAATGCAATATATCGTATTGACACTTTCGAGAAAAGGATTCAAGTTGTATGCATTGATAACGTTTTATCGTATTTACTAACACAGTAACAGTTTTATCAGTATAGTAATTGAAAGTATCAACTTTAATCCTGTACACTCTATAAGAAGCTGGAACGAGGTATTACGTCGTGCGTAGCTCGACGTTGGAATTATAAGGTTAAACGTTTATTACAATGCCTATTCAAACAATAAACTAATGGCTTAGCTTACACAAAGTAATTACAGTATTGATTATGGCTCAGAAATATTTCAGCCAATGTAAGCCAATTAATCTTACAATGCACCGATAACTAGTTGAAGCATACCATTTTAAGAAGTCTGTCTCATTCACATGTGTTAACAAAATGGATCTCTTTTATATTCGTAAAGTCTGGCGATTGCTCCACAATTTTAAAGTGCCGCCAAACGTAATTAGACACTGTGTACTCGGATATTGCCCAGATCAAGTGATTACCACCGATTGTTACGCGTACATATGATCGCTTATCAGTTTTCGCGATCGTGGAAAGCCGTGGAACATCCCAGAAACTGTAGGAACGAGCAGATGTTAGCGGTGCTTTGATTCGTCCTGAGCTGCGCTCCTATGAGAATCAAACGCGGGACTGCGGTGTATGCAGTGTGCGGTCGTCGCGAGGGAACTGCAATTCACGATGTAATCTCTAGGGAACGAGCATCGATCACACGGGGATCTTGCTCGACGTCAAAATATTTCTAGAGACATTTCGCACAGCAGGCGAACGGAATCGTTTGATCCAACCGTGGCTACCCGTTATGTTTCATATCCATTTCCCTGGAGTCGAACGTTTGAAAAACGAATTACACAAGGTAACGTAAATCTACGGGGAAACTTTTCGTTCTAGAATCTTTGCTCCAAAATTCAACGTTATATGTATTGTCGAAATAATTTATACAATTACTTTGAAAATATATGTTTTATATATAATTTAGACTATTTACAGTGCAAATGGGTGGGCAATGTGGGCATGTATTCAAGAATCTGTGAGAATACTCTTAGGTATTATTTACAAAAATATTTAACGTTAAAGTTTTGAATAGTTCTGGCGTGAAAATTGCGCGGGGAAAAAAAGGGGCATTTATATGTACTTCTAAATTTTATAATAACAAATATCTATGCATAGGGCCCCGAAAAATTTACGATGAGCTTTTCGCGGACTGCGGTGCCTTTAAAAGCGCGGGGCCGGGTTCCGGGGAACGCGATGAACCCGCCTCGCGCCAGCCCTGGTTTTGATAAAGTTTAGACGTGCCTCGGTTGCTTGAGGTAAAAGATTACTGTACATTAGTGTACATCGAAGTGGCAGAAGGTGAAGTGTTGTATACTTATAACTGTGTTTTTTCCTTCGTTTCTGTTCGATTACAGATAAGTCAAAGATACTATCGATATACAGTTCAGGCTTTACATTAAATAAAGAGGTATGTACCTTAAGGGCCGTTGCTTCCCAGACACTTGAATCGATAATTTCGAGAAGGGGGTTTGTACTCAAAAATTAATTCTACGGGAAATTAAATAAATGTTTAATGTCCATACAATTAATCTTAGCACAATAAAATTCAGCCGTATTATTCTTCGATTAGGTATCTTGAGTTCAGTGAGATTTCACTGATTTTAAAAATCGTTAAGGTGGTCAAATTTCATTTTTTGTTGTTTGGACTTGTACTCTTTTTGAAATGAACGATATCGAACAGGGAATTTGAGGAATTATTTAAGGGGGGTTCTCGTTCAACAGCCCCAAAAGTAACTGATATTTAATTTTTTTTTTATAAAAACTGTTGTTCAAATTGGTTTAAACTCTTTTGGGATATAATGAGGCGTTTTTAAACTTGCAGAAAATATTATTTTTATGTCGATCCTACTTATTATTTATTAATTATTGTTTAATCTTGTCCGCCTCTTCGATGATGTAACTCCTTTTGGCGGGATGTGTAGCACCTATCACAGTCATCTGATTGCAAAATAAATAGAAGTTTCTTGAAGCTAGATAGTTCACGCTGATATTGGTTCACTTTAAAAAAAAAAATGAAAAATTAGACAAATTTTTCATATTATTCTTGATATCGACGAAAAACTATTATAAATAGAAACTAAAATTGAAGTTTTAGGTCCAGTCCCAGCGTAAATTATTTAACGTTAGGAAAATTTTCTTCTTTTGGCAATCAGATGACTGAGACAGGTGCTACACCTGACGCCAACATCGTCGAAGAGGTTAACATGTTAAAATAGAAGAGTTTTATTAAAAAATGTATGCTTACAAAAACGTTACAAATGATTAATATTTCCTTGATCTAAGCATTCGACATGTGCCCAACTTAAAATTTGATGCACTGCACTCTATGTTCTTCAAATGACTCTTTGCAAATAATGCACTCAGGCCACTCAGTAAGTTCATCAGTTTAGTTTCTTCTGTGTTGGGTTGTCATCTGTTGTCTTATTAACCTATCCCCTAACTTCCTTTCTCTCTTGCTTTCTATTTAACTATTTTCTCTTCCTTTAATTTAATTTCAGTTGCTAGCAGATTAAAAACTTTAACTGCAGGGAAAAAAGAAGAAAATTTGGTCGGTACTGGACGACAAGCGCGTGGAAAGATGCGAAGTCCCAGTGCGTAATGTTCAAAGAAAATTGCAGAACTAAGTAGTGCTATTTATTTACTAACCGACTACAGGTGTACGTAACGCGACAAAATCATTTAATTACATGAGAAACAAGAGGTCAGCTCTGAAAAATAACTTTTTACACACTGAATATAATCGTGCACGTTCAACATCTCAGAACGTTGGTAACATTCAAGTAAAAAGTACGGCCCGGAGTGTGTAACCTACATAGAACTATAGTATTCATCCGCTTGTGTATGTAAAGTGCAGCCAATTAACAGTGCGAGCAAGAACTAGCTTTGGTACTGCACGACTCTCCCCTAATCAAGATCAGATGTCCTGTTCTGGATATTCTTCACGCTCTGGTGTCGGCCAACTTGCTAAACCTTCATAAAAATCCTTGAAACCTGGCGGGACGTAAATCTTTGGCCCGTTTAGAGCACAAAGATCTGTCGCCTTTCCGAAGGACGTAAATCTTTGGCCCGTTTAGAGCACAAAGATCTGTCGCCTTTCCGAAGGAAACGTCGAGCCAAGGCTTGAAGGAGCGGGAGATGCAAAAATGTGAATATCGTCAAAAGTGGGACTTATCCCTTTCTCGACATTGTCAATTCACTTATGCCTCGTGGCAGGTACTTTGAATAATATATATTCGCACATTTCTTATCTTTGCTTGCATTTTTCAAATGAGCACTCTCTGTGCCCAATACCTAGGTATGTTAAAATAAATAATATTATCAGAGTAAAACACAGGATGGGATATTCAGTTTAATAACTCTGGGTAGATAAATGGTCTCTGTAATTTTTCGTAACCTTATCTCACGGCATATTTGATAATTCTTGTCCTGGCAATTACAAGAATATTATGGTCCAGGTGTTGCAAAAATCACGCGAAAAAATCAGGATTTCAACTTTAAATAGCCGCCATTTTGTTTTAACTTAATATTTCGGAAAATTCTCTCCGTCAACCTGAGGATACATTAATATACATTCAAGATGGACAATTTAAAGAACAACTTAGCTAATCCGACAACTTTACAAACTCCCCTGCGTGAATCCCTTATTTTATAAAAACCAAAACACCCGCGAATCAGCGGCTAATGTCCCGACATTTGCGAAGTTGAAATGATAAACGACGTAAGTCCCAGAAGTAGAATTTTTCAGTATTTTCTTTTCGATCACAGCGACGTTGGTAAGTACTTATGATCTCGGCTCTATCTTGCGACAGCCCTGGAAGCTGAAACAAATTACTCTGGCACTTACAACGTTTATCCCCGCATTCAGCATGGAATCCACGTCCTCTTCCACTGCAAAAATAATTTTCCATTTCGCTGGCACTCGCATCGTTTATCATTCCCACTCTAATTTGTTTATACTGATCGATCCCTACATTTTGCATTCCTATCCGCATTCCAGGTCCCAAGTCCCGATCGTAACCACCCCTTGTCAGTCTGGGTGGGATGATGGCCCCTTTCTTATCGTAGAATAGATAGAAGGCGTATCCAGAAGGGCCGCAGAGGTGGTTGACAAATGAAGACGGCGTCCCTTTGAGTTCACCGGTTATAAAGGGCTGTAAACGCATCCGATACGAATCAAGCACGGGTATCGTGGCAACGGTCAGGCGAACACCTTGTCGAGTTTCGGGCTTGCAGTTGGCGATTAAAAAAATCTTAACGAGCCGGATATGGCTGACGGCGGAAAGGTTAAGGCGAGAATCGCGAGTCCACCAGAGAGTTCGATTGGCCGGCAGCTAGGAGGAATCGGATGGACGGCCGATTGACAGAAGAGACACCAGCGTACTGATAACATCTCCGCCACATAGCGCCTGCATTATTGTACACCGACAAACCGCGATTTATTATGTCGCTGTCTTTATTCCCGTCATCATAATTACTGGGTACTCACGGTTTCCTTACCGTTAATGAGTTAGAGCTTGCCTCGTACTCGCTTTTTTTTTATACACTCACGTAACAGAGGACAGAGGAAAACGCTGCGTTTTATCGCAGAAGAGGATAACATGCCTGACGTACAGCGAAAATGTTCGTCCAGGGAAGGATTCTACAAACTTTAACAAGAAACTGCGAAATTGATACTTTAGTGGACAGCGGCTCCTGCAGTTAGACCAGTGATTCCCAACCTGGGGATCGCAAAGTTTTTTTTTTAATATTATTAAGTTAGATGTATGTTCTGAAATATATATTTTTAATGCGTTTTTTTTACCTTATTAAATTTAACCTTAGCTTATATGGGGGTGGGGATCGCAGATTATTTGAAATTAAAAAGGGGGATCGCGACTCAAAGAAGGTTGGGAAACACTGACTTAGGCGAAAATATTGTTCACTCTAATTTGAAATGTTGGTACCTATGCATAAGCTCCACAATCTATTTTGTAATAAAAAAAATCGCATTTGGATAGTAAACGTTGTAATTAAATTTTATTGCAGTTTCAGTTAAACAATTATATATGTCTGTTTGAATATTGTAAATCAATCATGTTATTTTTATATTGTATGACTTATTCAAAATGATTTATTTATTTATTTATTTTATGTATTTAATTGAACAGAATGGAGTTTGAATGGAATTTGTTGAATAAAAATCTGATGTATTTTAAAGATCTGTGGGAGATCGAATGTAGTGAGGGGGTATGGTACGCTCCTGACTTTCTTCCCTGTGCTTTCTCGCGGTATCCTTCCTTCAAACTATCATTAGTCACCACGGTAACATTTCTTCAGCCCTCGAAAAGGGACGCAAAACTATTCTACCTACTTTGTTCGCGATAGAGGGTGGCAAAGGTGTTTATGGTAATCGTACAAGAATTCCTCGTGAACCGCCAAAGGTGGTCCCTTATAACCATCATTTTTCAGCCACTTCAAAAACTTTAGGCACACCTTCAGAGAAATTAATTATTGGATGACACAGCGGACGAAAATACATTTACTAATCGAGCAAATCGACCCACGAAAGCCTGGCACAAACTCAACACTGGAGTCATTTTTGTTTGAGCACTTCCTCTCCTCTTTGTATTGTTTAAAGTAAAATTTGTTGTTCCCAGACCATTAGAATTTTGCCATGATAAATAGAATTTTAGAATTGGAGAACAATCGCATGTTCTTTGCCGTTCATCAGCTAGTTGGCTGCTATTTTATTCTCTGAAAAGCTTCCTATATGGTACCACTTGTAATTCCAGGGTAGGTACAGCTATTGGTTGAAAATTTTCAATCAGCTGGGTTTGTTTTTATAAGTTTCGAGTTTTATAGACTATGCAGGGAAAGTAATATAAATGCGAGGCAAATTTTTTCCATATATACAGGGTATCCCAAAATTGGAGGACAAATAAAAGCACGCAAATTCCTTATGTAAAAGGAAATTGAAGAGGTCGTTAACCCTGTTGTAATTTCGGGCTTTGTTTCAGAGATAAAAGCAATTAAAAATTAGAAGTTCTTTAAAAATTAGTAAATCTCAAACGGCAGACCGGGCGATTGCATCTGCATTCCCACATAAGAAATAGATATGTTATAATTATTTAGAGGTACATGTATCCACGCACGTTTCACTTTTTAAGGGGACATTCTAATCAAATCGCGTAAAAATATTGGAATACCTTTAGGATTTTTTTTAAAAAAAGTACCTATAGGTACAGTAGCAGTGCACTGAGCGCCACATAGAAATCAAACTACTACACGAAAATGAAAAAAAATTGAATAACATATAAATAAAGGCCATATAGTTTGTTTACTGCATGTTGTAGAATTTTTAAAAAAAATTGCTAATGATCATCTATTGTTTGAGCGATTTAATGAGAAAGTCCCGTCAAGGGTGGTGCGTTCTTGTCTTTGCTCGTACTACTTTGTTTTCTAACTTTTCCTTCATTTAGACTTTTTCACAAAATTGTCATTATTGATAATTATTATCGCAAGAATTCAAATATGACCACTGATCATTTATTTACAGATGTATCACTTTAATTAATACTCATATCTACATATTTTCAGGTTTAAAAATGTTTCTCATTTTAAAATATCAGAATTTTTGCTAGATTCTTCTTTATAGAAACATTTTAATCACTTATTTGCATTAACATTTGCAGTATTTTTTTTCTGAAAATATGAACTCACGAAGAGTAGTTTTACTGTAAACTGTTACCTATTACAATATGCTTGTGTCCGAGGCGATTTCAAGTCAAAATGTTAAGGTTTTTAATTAAATAATTAATTCATTTGTGCATATTAATTCTAGTATATAAAACCGTTTTTTTTTTTAAATTTAAAACCGGTTTTCGAATTTTACAAATTTATAAATAGAAACAGGTTTTTAAACCCGGTATTTTAAAACCGACAAACCCTAGTACCAATCCACATGAAGTCGATAAAATTAATTAAACAAAAGGCAAATCATTAATTGCCAGTTATTTCAATGAATATTTTGATTACGTACGCGAATCTTTGCTTTGAATATTTATTTCCTTGACGGGTCTTTACATGGATTACCCACTATTTACTTTAATGTATCAATCAAAGTAAACTTCTTTTTAATTATTCATGCTGCAACTGAATCCATTCACTTAAGGTACAAAATGCACTCACAAGGGACACTAACATTCGCTATTTTCGCCTTGAAAGAGATGTAAAATAAGTAAGAGAACAAGATTAATACGCGTATGGTATCGTGAACGAACGTCGATGATGTATGCGTTCTGCTAAGGTACTGTTTTGAATCCTTCTAGAGAACGAGACTTGACACACTGACAACAACCTGATCCGAGACCACCTTTACTACGCCGAGGCGTTTTATCTTGCCTGTTATCTTAAAGCTACCACAATTTGTCAAACTGAAGCTGACTTCTTCAAGGAACGATTCTGATTATCTGTTTAGTTTTAATATAGATCCTATCGGTGTTATGCACGTATAGGACGTATCGTAGCTCTTAGTACTACTGATCAAGATTCTACTCCTCTTGCATAAATAAACGCAAACTGTGAATTAAAATCTTTTTGGTTTGAGGGGTGACTTTGGAGATAGTTAGGTTTGAATATTTATATGTGTATAGTGAAATATTTTGAAAGATGTATTCTTACTTTCCCCATTTAGCACAGATTCGAAATAGGACTAAAGAATTTTCAATCCCTAACATCTTCGAAGGACAACTTAGCATTATGTTTATTTACAAACACTGCTTCCAGAGTGTTAATAAAAAAATTAAGAAAGCGCGGCCTATTTCCACCACTAAATATCAGATCCTTGCTTTACAAACCGAATATTGTAGCGTGTTCCCTTATATATAAATTTTTCAAAAAATGCGACCTAAAAATATAGTTATATATTTAGTTTTTCGAATTTCATATAACGTACTATAGTGCACCATAAATAGATAATTGTAAAACATTATGTAAACCTCATGCACAACTTTATAACTCTTTATTGGGAATTCTATTTGAGCTTAAATAATAAAAAAGGAGTTATCAGAGTGCATGCAATCATTCATTAATAGTTGCCCCAACTATGAAAAAGCTCTACATCGTTCAGCGTCCTAAGAATACTATAAAGAAAGGAAAAACTTACTCAGGCAAAACTGACTTCTGGGCAGGGGCAGATCCAGAGGGGGGTGATAGGGGCGGTCGCCCCCCCCCCTGCCCCCAAGAGAAATAAAATAGAAAAATATTATGATATTGTGTATTATTCTGTATAAATAATTAATGTAAATTTAATTATTTAGGCTATAGTATCAGATGGAGATATTAAAATATAAATTACAAGCAAATTCTGAATATTGTAAAAGAAGATAAAAAATGTACTTATGTACTTTTACATATTTCGCCCCCTCCAAGAAAGGCTCCTGAATCCGCCTCTGGATACAGGTGCAACGACATTTGTCAAATCTTATGCATTATACAATTACAAAGGGGAGAGATCACGTAACAATTAATCATGCAAAACGACTCTCAGTTCGCTATTTAACATTCAAAATTTTTTATCTTATAAACCGTGTACCAGATGAACCGGAAATATTTACAGTTTGGGGAAGGTCACAACAAAGCTGGCAACCCCATGTCAGACTGAAATCGTTGCGCTTAAATTCTGCGCAGAAAACTGCAATACCGTGTACGCTTTCATCGCCATCTATTGGACCACTCATGATATTCGATGCTGACGCAGGCAATGTGTACGGAATCCCACCAAACGGTACGTTTATATGTGTTCTTTAACTTCGAGAAGATGAATCCTCGGGGAATGTACCAACAGTTCGTAACATGCCATTGCAGCGTCGCAACGCCACAAAGTAGTTATTTATGAAAGAAATGAAGTGACAAATTACAAAAACATTGACTCTGCAATGTTAATAATTGTGGAATTTGTTCATAAAGATGAGAATTTAACAAATTCATGCAGGAATATGAAGTTGCACATGTTTGAACTTTACAATCCATGTTGAATGATTAAATCGAAAGTTTCATAAAAAAAAGCTCACAATTTAGAGCGAACTCCACTTACGCGCAAATCGCCCGCGCCCACAACATTTTTCCGTTTTTGTAATGAAATAAATATCATAAAATATATGGTCTTGTTTTCGAGTCGTAATTTATAGTTAAAAACCTGCATTTCCCGATAATGGCGCTTTCAGAAAATTTCTCTTCCATATTTTAAGGGATTTTCACAAATTTTGGCATGTCAACCACGGGATTTGCGGGTGATTTGGGCGTAAGTGGAATTCGCCCTTAATCGCTTACATACCCACCTACAAAAAAAAACTATTTGCACGAAATGGTCCACCCTAATATGTATTAAGATAATTGAATATTATTAAGTTAGAATTCTAATCTGAACTACCGCGACTGTCAAAAGGTTGGGAAACACTGTCATAGCAAATAACTTTCGTACGAGCACTATTCTCATACCTTCAATTCACCCACGAAATATTCCACCGTTCTCAAATGAACCACACTGTATGACAGCCACCAATAAAGTGAAAATTTATAGCAACGAATAAATTGGCGGGAACTGACAGATGCAAAAAGTTTCTATTACCCTGAACTGATTGAAACTCGATTCACCTAGACTTACCCAAGTGGACTAATTAGGACGCATTTTTGATTTTGAAGTGCATTTAAAAGAAGTACAAATTGTTTGCAAGTCAAGTTGCAAAATGAAATTCACTTGAATATCATCGAATAATTTGTATTACATCCAATAAAGCCTTACAGAGATAGACATTATAAATCTGTTGATCTAGTTTAACTAGAATATCAAACAGAAACAGTGTGCCAAGAAGGAAAGCTATGATTTCATTGTATTAACTATCTACACATTAATATTAGTTTTAATTTGTCCCGTTATGAAGAGACGTATTTCGGAGACATTACGGATCTTCACAATCAAGGTATTATGTGTACATAATTCCTTCATCTCCATAAATATAACAGTACAGTAAACATTACGGCAATTAGCAAGTCACCCGTAATTATAATGCACATGCAATAACTCTGATGTAACTGGACGCCATGCTAAAAAAAAAACACCTGTTTAAATTTATTAATTTGAAATCGGAATTACAAGATACATTTCAGTTGCATCTTATACTGTGTTGTGTTCAATACGTTACGTTTAATTACAGGTCTATTTTGTTCGTTGCTTGCTACAAAAAATTTTAATAATCGCAACATATTTTTCACTTTAAACTACGCAACAATTCTATATTGTCAGAAGTGTTATTGTTAAAGTACTAACACGAATTAATAAATCAGATTTCAGTTAATTGCAATATTTAGATGTCTCATATTTTGCCATTTAATTGCCAATCTGCGCTGATATTGTCAGAATAAAAATAGCCGTCTCTGTCTTCACGCACTGAACAGCTACTGCCACTCATATTTCACGAGATTACACTGTAATTTGTATTACTGCTTCTCTTTTGTTAGAACGTTATTGCTGCTTTGTAGTTTACAGCGAAAAGATGATAATTGTGTAAATTCATTTCCCGTTTATTACAAGTAGTTTATTATTAGCAAGAATTCAGAACGAAATATAATACTTCTTTACAAATGAAAGTGACTAAATCTGATAAATAAATATTTTCTAGTTGCAGCTACTTTATTTTATAATCCAGACCAAACTATTAATGGTTACCAATAACCATACTACTTCAATAAACAAGTTATATTGTTAAAAAATTATTAACAAACAATTTCAATTAGTATAATAGCAATTCTTTACACATAAATTGGTACGCTTTTGTAAATCAGTGAATTAGTAGAAATTCGTGCATATGCATTCCATATGCCACGATTAATATTTAATCAATTCAAAATAGCGCAATATCGCGGTATATAATTCTTAGAATTAGCTGATAGGTATCAAAGAAATTGTAATAGAAGTAATTAACAGTGTATGTTTTAATTATATTACAAATTTAGATAATTTATGTGAAATAATATATAATTCTTCTTACTCTCATAAATTAAATACCTTACTGCGTAACATTTACAGATGAAAATATACAATTTGATTGCCCTATCTGTGTACACACTATCTACGATACAGTAACCATATATGTACCTACAACCTTATTTAATCGATACCAAGCCCACTGAACTATCAGTGATAAAACTACAGGGTAACTACTACTGCGCACTACCGCGTTTACCGTGTCTAATATGCGTGTGTACAGATCAAACAACAACCACAGCCACTTAATCCCAAATGTTATGTAATGTTCCTTCATAGAAGGAGTACGTAAGTTTCTATGCTCACGAGACGTGACACACGGCTTCGAATCATTCTTTGTATAGTTATTGACAGTGTCCCTAAAACAGAACGATTGCATTATTGTTTCACGATACATTGCCAATGTGATACACAGACATACATAATTATTTTTAATTTACCAAACAGTTTAGGAAATAATTGTTTTGGTATGAAATTCAATTTTGTCAAAAGAGAAACGAAAAGAGAATACATTTTATGATTACAATGGCTCACAATCGTTTCTCTATCCTCATCAGGTACAAAGAAAATGGAGCATACTCATTAAAGCGTGAGATGTAAAATAACGTTTGTTCGAGAAAATTTGGGTAACCGAGCATAGCGATAACTTTGATAATCTCTATTAATTTCTTGTTTCAGTCAGCAAGTATCATTTCAAAGGATTTCAAATTTACTTCAAAATTAAAATAAGGGTTCTTAACCCTTCGTTGACACACTTATTTTTTCGATTGACTTTGACATACCTGGGTGGCTCACACCCAGAACAATTTTTGAACGACTGCCATTCTTATCTGAAGAATCCAATCGTTATGAAAAAAATCATGGGTCAATTTTAAGGTCTGTAGAATGTATTCCAATAGTTGTTTGATTGAAATTTCATCACAGTTTTTGTAAAAAAAATCTAGATTACTATGTGTCTAGAAAACACGAAGAAAATCTTCAAAAAATTGTAACTTTTACAAATTCCAATATTAGAAGGTAAAAATCTACAGAGTTATTGTTCAGATATAGTATTTTCAGAGAAAAAATAGTTTGTAAGTCGGCTTTGAAAAGAAGGTATTTATTTTACATATAGAAGGTACAGCGTCAAAATCAGCTTATGGGTGGCTCACACCCAGAGTGTCAACGAAGGGTAAAAACGTTTTTGTACGGCTAAGAGAACTGATTTTTCCAATAATTTCGTAGCCAGTTGTGAAACATATATTCTTCAGCAAAGTTCTGAATAAAATTGTCTATGAAAACGTGTTCGACCAGGTGTTTCAGTACTTATTTATTTATTGAAAAGTAAAAACAAAAAGAAAAATCTTATGGTTGACTTTTTTTTGTGTTTAATAATGTTATTAAATAATAGAGAAATATGCATACTGGATTCAAGGTATAAAATTGTGAAGTAAAATCGTGTAAAGAATTATACATTGGAGGAATCACATTTCCGATAAGTTCAGAATACAAATAAAGAGACACCTGTCCAAACTTTGATACCAATGCGAATTATATACAAAAATATTCAACGTCAATATGTTGATAGCCTGAAACAGCATTGATTTCGAAGAATAAAGGTCAATCTAGCGAAATTCGATTTAAAATAGTGCTAATAGCTTTCAATGCTTTTTCGAATCTGGACGCAATTGTTTTGCAATTTTTAGCGTACCTATACCATTTCTTTCACAGTTCCAGCATTTATTTTTACTAGAATGGTTTTTCAGCACCTGGTTGTCACACTGGGTCAAATTGACCCTGCAATTTTTTAAATCGAAAACTTTTTGTTAGAACTCTTATTGCTTCAATTTTTTTTAAGCATGATGACACTTTAAATGCCAACTTTCAACGATGGGCATATATTCTACAATGTTCAAACTTTATCTCAGAATCTTTTAGACTTAATTTAACGAATAGTTTTTAAATGACAACTAATTGAAAATTGGCAGGGTCAAATTGACCCAGTGTGACAACGATGTTCGAAAAAGTAGGTGCGACAACCGAGGGTTAAAAATCACAAGTTATTCTTTACTTAAAACGAAATAATTATTGCTTTATTGACCCGCACAAAAATGTACAAATTTATTTGTGAGGACTAAAGTTACATTGACAAGAATTGAATTCGGAAAACTTAGTTTTTCGATGCTCTAGGTATGTAAAATAAATTTGAATTCGTTGTGCCAGGTCAAAATATCAAATGCGTATAATTAGACGACGCAAGTCATTGCTGTCAGTTTATCAAATCATTGATAGATAAATTCTGTTTACAAATAACTTACATTGCTGTAAGCATTCTTGTAAGAATACACGTCTTACATTCATCAGGAAATTTCTTCATGAAATCAGCGATACCATTACTGTGACCTTTCCCTGTTAGTTCAACGCTGTGTTATGTGATCCTCAAGGCAATCAACGCGTGGCACAGATTGCAGGATCATTCTTTAGCACGTAGTCAGAATTTAAACTGTAATGTTAGTGCCCTGCCAAAACGAAATAGTTGAAGGCACAGTGACCGAAACGTTGGAATTTGGTAAAAATTCTCAAAATTGCAAAATAGCTTCTATTTAATTATTTAACAGATCGAAGCAGTGCGCCGGAATCATATCTTCTAATCAGAACAATTCTTACGGTCGAAATGCAAATTACATTATTTAAATTATATTATTGAAGGCACAGTGGTTCGAACTCTCGAATGCGTCCATTTTTAAACGATTTTATTCAGCTTCGATACTCTGTTTGTACGTTTGTTTGTTTAATGTATGTATGCTTCAAATCTGGCAACTGAAATTTAACCCACTTCCAACTATCCAATTGTCCTGAAACTTTGCAGGCGTGCGTAGTTTGGGTGACAATACAATATTTAAAAAAAAATTAACCCGTGGGGGTGGAAAAATTACCCAGTCATCAATAAATATAACCACAAATCCAAACGACTTGAAATCAGCCACTCGCGTTCTTTACGAAAACGACAAAAAGCCGCTGCGTTCGGGACGCTAGTCGCATCGCGATTACCGAAAATACACAATTTATCGAGAAATGATCCGTCATATATGTACGAATAGTAAAATTAAATCTTTGCAGGCGTTCGTACGTCACCATTGAAATTGTAGTACAAGAAAATAATTATTGTTTAGTGACTGTAGCACTACAACGTTTAAGCAAATTGTTAAACTGTATACAGCAATAAAAGATATTTGTAAAGAAGTCTGTTCTGTGAAATGTAAATCCACAAACACTAAAAACGAGAAAATAAAAAATATATGAAAAAAATTTGTAAGTTAATCGATTTTATTAAAAATGTAGTAAAAACTAAATTAAAATGCACTAAAAAATAATTATTTTCTTGTACTTCAATTTTGATGGTGTTAATATCACTTTAAATAAAATCGTGGGGCACCATGTGCAACCAGAAGTTGAAGTATTAAAGTGATTCATATTCTGTTTTGAAATATCGTGCCCCTCGATTTTATTTAAAGTGATATTAACACCATTAAAATTGAAGTACAAGAAAATAATTATTTTCTAGTTTTTAGTGCATTTTAATTTAGTTTTTACCACATTTTTAATAAAATCGTTTAACATAAAACTTTTTTTATATATTTTTTATTTTCAAACAAGCTTAAAGTCGATATCTCGACGGCAATATTGATAATTGTAGATAAAGGTAGCGATCTGAAGGATCACGGATGAGGTATCCTACTCGAGAGAGCGTCAATGTTTAGAAAAGTTCTACAGTGAGCTGTTACCCTCCAAGTTGTGTTTAAACATTTAATGTAAATAGCGACTTCAGTCGCGGCGTATTAAATATCGGTCGCGTATTAATTGATGGAGAAGCAACAAGTCTGAAGTAGTACTCAGAGAGGAAGAAAGAGACTCAAAGGAAAGTATATTTTTAAATCTGTTATTACGGCGCCACGTGAAATCGCTCCGAAATGTGAAAAACAGCGACTAAAGATTAACTGAATGAATTCAAAATGAAACTCTTGGATCGTACTATACTCGTACATAAACTCTGGAATGTCAAGTTCAAGCTTGATATCTCGTATAAAAACTAGAAATTCCCAATAAGAAAGAAGTAAGAACAGGAAAATTATCTTTGAAATGCATGCACGAAAGTACATGGCATAATAATTGTTATAAACAATCGATGCGAAAGAATTGAAAAGTCAAAGAAATTTGAATTGCTAAAATCATTCCATTATTCTTCAATATATCCATCTGTCACAATTTCTGTTGTCAATAACCGAGTAGGTACTTGTTTAAAGCCATGGATTAACAGATACAGAGCGTTAACATTAAAACTGAACGCCGATGAGGACATTTTTCGTCGGGTAGTCCCTTCTCCTCTCATATTTTCTAGGTCAACGAACGTTTTGGTTGCTCTTGGTCACGGCCCGTAATAAGAAGAATCTGTCCGGTTATTTGATGATGGTACACTCTTTGACGCTATTTTATTATCCTACAATAATTTTTGGGCAGCTATGGAAGATTTTACACCACTGGTGACTCCGATGTATGCCACTCAATTTGAAGTTTCTAATGCCTAATTTTATATCCTATATTCTGCAGTAGGTATTAATGAGTCTACGCAAAAGTAACATTTTATAAAATACATGTGTAAAATTTGATATTCATAAATATTTGTATGTCTTTAAGTAATAATATCCAATGGAAAAAATTCTTCGAAAAACTTAATAAAATATTGCTAAGTAATAAAGCGTATTTTAAGTGAAATAAGTTTTTCTTGAATACCTAGATGTGTCTTTACTAAAATTTATTTATTTCACTGGAATTTCAAAAACTCAATTTCAATAGTTTTGCAATATTTTTGCAAAGCCCACAACTCGTCAATATTCATATTTCAGAAACGTGTTTAAACGCATTTCTTACCTAAACCGATCGTTGCAGTTTGTAGAATGAAAGTGCAAATTTAATTGAAATTTATTTCAAACGGTTAAATGTACCACAGATAATAATCGAAAAATTTAGAGCATAAATGATGGCACAAATGTACGCACACCTTTCCTTTTCATACTACTTGCTTCCTCGTCCTTTAACTTTCTACAGAAGATCTTTCGTTAGAACTCGAGGTTATAAACCACTGACACGTGTTAAAACAATTTTATACTCTGTACTTTTCAAGCAAAATAAGCTTTGAGGATGAAAAGAATTTTCGCAATTTTGTGACCGTAAAGAGTTCACCAGCCAAGAATACTTCTTAATAAAATTAAAAGTAGATACCAAAAAGTCCGTAACTTACATTTAATAAAATCGAAACAATAACAAACAAATATGTCTCCAAAACACGCTTGCATAAAAAACAGAAATTATAAATAGTACAACTGCGTTACGTAAACAAGAAACAGAGACTCTTAAACTCTTCTAAAGAAGAAAAATAAAACGCTACCGCTTATAATGTTTTAAATTCGCCGAGGTAGATAGATATTCAAAGAAATTGAAAACTTAGGAAAATGTTTTCGCCTGTAACTTCTTATTTCTTCATCAACCATAATAGCACGGATTTCCGTTCTAAAACAAAATGTCTAAACACCAGGCCTCAGACAACTTTAAAGACAATTCACTTTTTTTCATGTAGCAAATTAGCAATAACCTATATGTGAGTTGTTACACTGAATTAATTTTAAAATCGTCTCAACTCTTTCAAATTAAAATATCTGATGATATTTCAGGGAAAGGGCGGCAAACGCTTGCCAGCCTAGGGGCGCCAAATCTCGAAATCTGCCTCTAATCGGGGGTAGACTTAGGAAACGATCTGAACTAACCTAAGAGCCGCAACGGTACTTATTATTTCCAGATTTTTGAACGACTTACCATGTCAAATAATACTGGCAGTGTCACTTTCTGTGCACAATCGCAGGCTGGATTTTTTAAGCCGAGAGCACTTGGAATCACGTGGAAACTCCAAGGAAAAATCTCCTCTTAAATATTAACACTGCCGCGCGCGTACACGCCGTGGTGAATACGTCACCGTTATATCAGGTAGTATTCCGACGAAGCCGCACAGTTTTCACTCACTGGGACACTCCACAGAACCAAGCCGCGGGAGAATCGCCGAAAACACTGGCAATATCCGGACGCGAGGAACTTTACACCGAATTCGACCACGGTGATATTTACGCGCTCGTATTCACGGTACCGACGATCAAGCGGCGTCGTTGACGACGATACAATCAAGGAGAATGACTTCGATGACGACGGCCAGAACGGCGGCAACGATTACGACAGATTACTCTGTGCGTGTAGAAGAGATAACGACCAGTACGGAATAGGCAGGCATTGGAGCCGCGTTACCCACACTACCGCTAACGCCAAGAATTTCACCGCGAGCCAAAAGCATGCTGCTCTCTGTCACAACTTGACTGCCGATTATCATTTCCAGACTTTGTACGGGAGAAAGTAGTACACAGAAAAATAATTTTCGGAGTTCGAGGATATCTCATATACATATAGTTAATTCCAAAAAAAATTATCTGCTATCACTTCGCTGGGAACGCAATGCATTTCAATTAGGGCTGGACTCTTTGTCGAATTTTTCGGTATTCGAATGCCTACTTCAGTTGCGAAATTATTTGGCGAATATAATTCGAATATCCAAGTATTCGAGTATAATTCGAATATCCAAGTATTCGAGTATAATTCGAATATCCAAGTATTCGAGTATAATTCGAATATCCAAGTATTCGAATATAATTTGAATATCCAAGTATTCGAGTATAATTCGAATATCCAAGTATTCGAGTATAATTCGAATACTATTCGAATACTATTCGAATATTTAAGTATTCGAATACTGATGTATTTGAATAGTATGGTGTGAATTATATATCAAGTTCTTTAGGTTCATTTGTCAGGATGAAATCTTGTAAGCTAATTTTGACCCACTTCACACCATACTATTCGAATACATCAGTATTTGAATAGTATTCGAATAATAACATTCGAATACTCAAATATTCGAATAATAACATTCGAATACTCAAATATTCGAATAATAACATTCGAATACTCAAATATTCGAATAGTATTCGAATAATAACATTCTAATACTCAAATATTCGAATAGTATTCGAATAATAACATTCGAATACTCAAATATTCGAAGTTTATTCGTAGCATTCGATTACTTGTAAAATATTCGAATATTAAATTATTCGAATAGTCCCAGCCCTAATTTTAATGGCACTTCTGGTGTCAGTTAAACACTGTGTTAAATCTCATATGAGGCTCGCAGTTTTATTATAACATTCATTCGTGACAATTGGTGTTAATAAATGTTTCACTTTGCAATAAATTTTTGCAGAGAATATAATTATTTCTCACATATATCGTGTATATGTGTATTGTATTAGTATGCATCGCGAATTGTGAGAATCGATTTTTTTTGCGGTACTAGGAATTCGTAGCGGCGTGGAGTTTCTTCGCGGGCAGTTGGCAATTATCGCCACGAGTTAAAGAGGCGGTGGGAATAATTCAAGGAGTAGGAGAAAATTACTCGTACCTTCTGATAGACTTCCAGAACAACGTACGTTATTACGTATGTATGCGAGTAAACCAGGGAACGTCATTTTTCAACTAAAACTGATTTCAAAAATGCTCTCATCAAGGAATAGAATAATATTACATGTACCATCGTATCAGTAAATTCAATGCTGCAATTATAACATCAAAGGGAAACCCTACCAAATACTAATTATTGTACAATTACTTGTTTTTTTATATTAAACGTTTAAATTATTTGTAGATTTGGTATGAAGACTTATTACCTATACGTTTATTTCTGCTATTTTGTGAATTTCTATTCATATTTACATAAACAATGCGAGTATCGTTTTCTTGTTTGTTTTACTATTTTTCTAGAAGCTTTAGAGAATATGTATGATATGTTTGTTTTACAAACTTTGTTTGATAAACGTAATTATACAACGTTGTAATTTAAATTAATCACTATGTTGCAAATTAATCGCTATTTTCTATACCGGCTGTAGGTAAATACGTCTGTGTTTATTTAGCAGGAGAATAAGATATGCATATTTATAAAATGTTATTTGAAACTTATTTGATATGAAATATACGAGGCCAAATACAAAGAGGGATAAGCAAGTATAAATAAAAATATTGAGGATGTAAACAGATATTATTTAAGCAACATTGAATAGTAAGCAAATTCATACATTTAAATGCAAGTGAGTTGTTTCTCTGTGCGCGAGAGGATCAAGAAGAACCCAAGATCGCTAATAAGTCTGTATGTTTTTTTTAAACAGAACAGTATGTTCTTCTACAGCATCGTAGTTCATATTCAAGCAACTTCACTAGACGCGATCATTCAAGGAGAAGAAGTCTAACTCTACTATTCAAATCAGGTTCATTTCAAATATTTTCATAATGCCTGATGAATTATTAAAGCTCATTACTCATTTACATATTGTATGCTATGCATCTTTAGATACCTACAGATGCAACGTGGCGGTACTCTGACACGCGACGCTTTAATGTTTATAAAATATGATAAATAAAATTCTTTTCTGACACTTCCAAAGGACAAGGAAATTAACATAGCAACCTTGACCACCTACGGCCGCGTCCAGATCTGAACCGAACGGCGAACCGAAACGCCACTTGAGATTCCCTAATGCCGCGTTCCTACACGTGGAACGTATGTTTCTAGCGATTTTCGCCAGTTTAGACAGAGTCTCGTGGCTCGCGACAGCTAAAGATTGAAGGACAGAGAGTGTTTAGAGTGGAGCAGACCAAAGGTTTGTTGCTGTCTGTTTTTTTATAAATGTAATACATGCAGATATACACAGCGGCTGCTTGATCCGCGGACATGGTGCTCGTGCGAACGATGAAACTATTCTGAGAGTCCCGTAGACATTTCGAACCGTAGGCGTAGGTACGCTTGGGAAGGTCTGTGGACACTCTTCGTTTATCACCAACTTGTCTTGCTTCTTCAAACTACTTGACACCCCCAGTGGCAAGGAGGACAACAAGTCATGGTGGTGTGAGGGCCAGGGACGCACCACTACAGTTGTTTACCCCATGTGGGTGAGCCATTCCTTTGATGGTTAGGGACTTTACTGACAACGGCTGGGAACAGCCCGAACCATAAACATATGTAGACGGAGCAGAAGCTGGGACTATCGGCGAGGCGAACGGTAGGCTTGGAGGGGAAAAGGCAGAGGTCAGATACAGGCACGTCGGCCCGACGTCGGGTTAGCTTCGGAAGCATTCGGCACGCATATCCACTGTGTTACCCGATTTGCCTGTATCACTCCCCTTACCGCGAATCTTACACCCCCCTCAGCTTACGCTCCGTCTATATATGTCTATGGCCCGAACATCTCGGCGAGCCTGAGTTTCCTTTGGTCGAGGGTCCCGAGGTCCCCTCCTCGGTGTCATATGGCAGGCAAACCTTTCCTGTCTGCACTACTTTAAACACTCTCTGTCCTTCAATCTTTAGCTGTCGCGAGCCACGAGACTCTGTCTAAACTGGCGGATATCGCTAGATATATACACGTAGGAACGCGGCATTAGGGAGTCTCAAGTGGCGTTCGGTTCGCCGCTCGGTTCAGATCGGGACGCGGCTGTAGGCTATACTGTAGGCTACTGTACCAACTTCTCTTGATTATTTTCTATACGGCTATATCAACAAATCAGCGCTGCTGTCGGTTCCCACAGGGATACACGAAAACGTCCAAGGAGCCGTGAAACTTACATCGAAATAACTCCAGACTTGAACGAGTTCACAATTAGTCTCTCGCCACTGAGTTACAACTTGAACTTTAATTATTTCCCCAGCAATAATAATAGAAAAAAATACACAGCATCAACATATTGACGAATAAGTTAAGCATTAATTCATTGATCTCGAATAATTATGGTCACTGACTTTATCTAAATATGCACTACATTTATGTTCCACTAAGTTTACAAAAAGAGATTTCCAGGATTTGATCACATATGAAATAGTAAATATGTTCGAAATGTACGTCTCCTAAATTATGTACTTCAACTTTCTCGAAAAACACTTTTTAAACAAATAGTTTATGAGATCGTCACTTACCATGCCTTGCGTGTCTCATTTTATATGTATCGCGTTTATATATTCCAAAAGAATACCATTCACGTGCTACTTTGTATTACACACCCGTGATAATGCTACTCAGAATCAAGGTCTTTAGTCACCTCCCACAGTGAACCACTGTCAAGAGCGACAGCTGTAATTTTTACTGGAGGTACATATTTTCGTATTTAAATAATTGCGTGGATCTAGCATTTATTGTACATGTCACGAGTCTCATTTCTCTCGGCGTAAACTGGCCTGATATGCGAGCCAACAGTGCTACTCTCATAATCGTGATTTAGAATCAGCTAAGCTAAAACATGTGGATCATGAACTTTTCAAATTATTTTTACACGCGAAAACTCGCAGCATTTATCTTCACAGTTCATCTAACAAACAGAAAATATTTCAACCTTCCACTGGGTTCTGACAAAATACAAGAGTAATTTAAATTTCGTGGACATTTACGCAATATCAATTGTTAAATTATTTGTTATATAACGAGCAATGTATATGTATACAGAGTTACAATACTCAACGTCTATATGCAGATTAAAGCTGTGTTAGATGTTTATGCGTGCAACGTTTCTTCGCCGTTTTCATAATCAATTCAAGCTAATCAGTAATTATTGTTGCGCAATGTGTTGTAATTCGTTATTTCAAAATCTCCACAGAAAGGCAGTACCCAGGAGCGTCTGAACATATTCTTCAGTAAAGGTACCGACTTAAAATTTCTCGCAACATATTACATTTTTGATCCATTTACCACAAAACTGTTATCCGTGGAATATCGGAAAAGATTAATTTGTGTAAAAAAAGAACGTATGGCTTCATTTAAAAAATAGGTGCCACTGCGACTTGGTCGTAAAAAATAGATTTTTTCAATTCTTCAAACGAATTTTTCAGCGAAATTCAACTTTTCCCAATTACAACCAAAAAAAAAAAAAAAAAACGATATGGCTTGTACCAGTTGCACGACCCACCCTGTATGCCATTAAAATAGCAGTGCCAACTTGTGGTGGAAATAGATTAATTTTATCTGCTGATAACTTCGAACAGTAATATCAATTTATACCATTGACACGTTACATATACATTTTGTTGATGTAGTATATATATATATATGTACATGTGCGTGTTTACTACACGTGGATTTTCTTTGTTTACGACATAATTTACGAAGTTTAAACACAGCGTCTGACACACGATCTCTTCGAAAGAATTCCACCTTTCGCGTTGAACAAAGTACGACGGGTTATCGGTAAACTTTCTTTACCATGTGTTTTTAAAATTAGACGATGCCTCGAGAATGATTTCTGTAACTTTATACAAGTGCCTCCAATCAACGATTAGAACTGTAAGAAATAGAACGATTATTTATTTTTCAACCAGACTATTATATAGCCGATAAAAGATAAACATCGTTGCAACAATCTTAACTGAAGGATAAAACAAACAATTCGATCTACGAACGAATAACACCTGCTATTGTAGGAAATATCAAAAGCTCATTAAAGCAGGATTTTGAATTAGCGAATGTAGGTAAATAAACTTAACCGATCAAGAACTGCAGTAAAGACTATGGCTGAAGACACGAAATATTTTTTTTTTCATGAAGCATTATGAAATTTGATCCGACACAATTTACCATCGATCGATGTTAAAACGACTGTAGCGGTAAAAGGCAAGGGAGAAACCAATTGTATCAACTGATGGAATGAACTTATTTACTGTCGACAAAACAGGACTGTAAAGATCGATCAACTGTGGGGTAAAAATGCAATTATACCTGTGTTGTAATTAGAATTAAAATTTTCAACAATAATTCATACATGAAATAAAAACAATTGCAAAGTTGATGAATTGTCCCTATAGAGTTTTTGACATATAGCAGAAAGTAGTCATAGTTATAAGAAGAGTTATAGAATATAAACAGATGAAGTGTAGGACGGTTAAAGTAAACGAGGAAAAATGAAAACAAAATCGCGAAACGCGAGTTTATGACCGGGACAACTGCGTGGGTTAAATTTCTGAAGGTTATGAGAACAGTGCACCCGATGAAACGACGTTGTAAAGCACAGAATGTAGTTATTTTTGCAAAGGTGTTGTGACTGGTTTCGATCTCGCCGACCTTGACGGAGATCTTTTTGAATCACTTTCTCCAAATAATTCAAATGCTCATACACCGATTCAGCATCCTTACTTGGATTACTTTCTATTTCTTTTGATGAATGGTTTTAATAGAAGAGGTGGAATTGGTAATTACTTACATGTTGAAATTAAAATGAAAATTAAACTAAAATTTCTCTAATTTAATTATTAATTATCAGAAATTAATATTAGCGAGTGGATTAGTAGTGAAGTTTCTAAACAATAATACTTTCTACCTTCCCCTGCTATTATAGTGCATTTATGTGTAGTTGAAAATGTTTTGTTTCGAGTATAAATTTCAACGATAATCATGTCATTTACGTTAATTATGAGATTTATATTTTCTCTAGAAATTTTCCCCCCAAAACAAGCAGAGATTACGAAAAATAAATTCTAAATAAAAAAGCAGAAAAGTATTTTGAATTATGGATATTGGAAATTTAAGCAGTAAGGAACTTACCATAAGCGTGAGTGCGAGTTATCAGAAAATATTTTTTGTCCACTCTCTTTCTGAAAAATGATTCTCCCGCGATTCAATAAATGTTTATCAGGCACAGTATTAGAATATAAATAAGATTTACGCGGCGGCTATCGTGGAGATAAGTAGAAGTGCTGATACATACCTGGAACAAAAAAAAAGTAACGTTGTAAATTACTGAAGTTTGTTCACTTTTGTAAAACGATCAAATACATTTCTCTGTATAATAGTAATGATTTCTCTAATTTATATAAAACTTCTTTTTTGTACACCTTTGAAATATTTACGCTTAAATGGCAATGGCTGCATTGTCGACTAATTATCATTTCGATTTCGGAAAACACAACAATATGCTCGCACGCGTAGCACTACTTTTAGTCTATTCACTAAATATTATTCTTTGCTTATCACAGATAAAGAAAAAAAATTGCACGCAACAAATTAAATTCTGAATGCAAGTCCGAAATAAGGGAACGAAGTGTGAAAAACTAAATAATGTTGTAGACAAAACACTGAAATAGTCAACACTACATCGAACATAATTTCCTACTGTATGATACTAGGAATATTCTTCGTTCTTCTCAAAACGTGTACGTAGAGGATTCTATTAATCAACCACAGAATTCCCTTTATTATTAATTCATACACATTTCGTTTGCATAAAATTGAAACTTACGTTCTGATATTTTATTGCAAATTGTACACAGTAGCGATAACGTTACGCGATAATATTGTAAACGATACGGAGAAATTGACTGTAAAGTTGTCTCGCAATAAAATGGCGCTCAAACAAATCGAATAATCAAGTACATTGTCTGCTTAAAGTATCGTCCACTTCTTACTACCCTAATGTATAATACAAAATACAAGTTGTATTTTATAAAGCATATTCTTTGTCTGGTTAATATATTTCACGAAAAAAAAAACGGTAATGGCACTTTCTACACGTAATGCGTAATTGATTGGTCGATTAAAGTCGAGAACGTACATCGTCCGGTACGAAAACGGAGATCATTCGAAGCTGTTTCCTCTTTTTACGCGCCATCTTATGCGCCGATTCACCGGAAGCGTCTCCAACTTCTCGAATTCCGCATAGAAAGGCATATACGCACAACAGTTAACCTAAATTCGAGGATAAACGCGAACCGCGCAAGGAGACACCAAGCTGGGAACTCGAACTGCTGATCAGGTAAGAAGAATATACCTTTGTTCCTCAACCATGCCAGGTCGGTAGGGGTTATCGTTTGCATGCGTTAACCATGCTGATTTATGAAAATTTATGGATCACTATATCCGTGACGTGACCGATGAAAATTCACGCTTGATAAAATATCTTGAACGTGTTGGTTTTACTCCGGAAGAAGAAATTCAGATACACTAAATGAAATAGAAACCTCGTTACGCGCGCAACCGATTTGATCTATTAAATATTTTTAGATAACTAATGTTTGTTGCCATCGTATACATGTACCACCTATGTGCGAATTCATTTCTTTGGGACACCGATATTTTTCACGATAATTTAATTAAAAGGCAATACATTTTCCAATAATGATTTGCGCGTTACAACGGACACAAATTCTGAACGTTGATACGGACTTTTAAACGAGATAAACATTGGTAATGCTTTTCCTGTTTTCCTTCTTACCTTCCTTCTCGTTTCAGTATGATTATCGTTTGATTATCATTTTACGATAACTACAAAAGTAACAAACGATATTGCATTAACTCGGCGGGAGGCGCTACTGGGTAAAAGTTACCACAGAGGCGCTAGTTGCGAAAATATGAAGACTGTTTGAGTTTTTGTTACAATTTTTTAAAGAACTTTAATAAAGATTTTAAGATATTTCATAAATTTTGTTTGATTCTTGAAACGATGTACTTTAATATAAAAATTACAAAGTTAAAAAAAAATATTCTGAAACCGTGGTTTTTTACATTTCAATTTTGGGTATTCTTGACCCGGTAGCGACAACCTGTGTTACAATATGGGGTGCGCCTCCCGCCGGGTTAAGGTCGGTTTATACAGTCACCGAGCCGGGCCGTCCGTGGCGTGCCGAGCCTCTATGGCAGGAGTGTCGAACTTCCCCACTCCGAGAGCCGCACGAGTCGGGCCCCGGGTCAGCCGGTTCCCCCACTTATTTTTCTCCAGGCGTTGCACGAGACCCGGCAGGGAGAGAGCGCGGCTCCCGGAGGAGAAATTCGTCAGAGCGAAGTAGGTGTGGAGGGGGCAGTTCTCCTACGGCTCTACGGAGCAGGCGAAGAGGAGAAGGAGCCACTGCGGCTCGGGAGCCGCTAGTTCGACACCCCTGCTCTATGGTAAGCTTATGAAGGTCTGGGTTCGGCGGCTCCTCGTTGCCCGCTGGGCCCGGGCCCAGTGGCCGCGCTCGTTTAGACGACGGGCCGGACGGGCCGAGTCCGTGCCCTGTCGAAGTGCAACGTTGCTGGATTTTATGCTCCCAACACGTAGGGCCAATCCCTCGGGATTTAAATCGCCACTTAATAACGTTAATGTTTTTTCACAGATTTTTTCGTTTGCGAATTGCAATATGATTTTGTAATATATCTCGATATAAAAATTTATCCAAAGTATCTTTAATTCGTGTTAGCCCAACAGTGCATTAAATCCAAAAGCAACCCCATACTGTTCGTCTTCCAAATTGTATAGTCATTTAAATTAAAGTATCTAATATTAAATCGTTGGCTAACAGGTCGTCTCAAGTTGTATCATTACGGAACAAATTAAACTTTGCTCTCATCGCTCCAAAAAAATGTTTGCCCTTTGGTGAACTGTCCAGTTAACATGGTCCTTAATGAATTCTAAACTTTATGTTCTTCTCAGAAATGCACGGCTTCTTCGGTGCTTCATGTAAAAAAAGATTATGTTCTAGTAGGTAATCGGCGACTTATACGTAGTTTTAGCACTGATTTCTTTCAGTTGTAATTCATTTTTAATCTGAGCAGAACTATAAAACGGTTTGATCTTTCAACACTTTACAATTCTACGGTCCATCGTTTGACTTGTTTTCCGGCTCCATAGCTTCCTAATGCTGTTGCAACACTACCACTTTCTTGATATCGTTTTATAATTTTTCTTATCATAGGTATACCGATTCATATTAAGCGCTTTAGCAATGTCTATTTTTCATTGTCCCGTTTTAAACACTTTAATGACATGCTGCTTGCCATTCGTATAGCGATGCAAATACACTTGATGTTTCACGCGAACCTGGCTCTGCCTGAACACAAAACAAAAGACAACTAAAAATAACGTGGAGTTTCTTAACTTCTGCCTGTATTGTTGTACACAGTTTCTGCTATAAAGTGCAGAAAATCATCTTCGTAAAATATATTCGAAATTATTTGCATCACCTGTTAATGTGCAAAGTTATATTCTTTTTGTACTTTAAGTAATATTAATCTGTTTATGTAATTTTATAATGTATATTGATCGATCCATGCAAAATTGCTTTGTTCCTTAATTTTTGTCGATAAGCGTATGTACATATACAATACAATGCTATTAATTTCTCCTCCTCTTTGGGCTCGGACTCTCTTTGTACATACATTTCTATTGAAACGTTACGTAACATAATAATTAACGGTTTGAGTGACGCAAGGTTGTGAGTACTGCCTCTTGAAATCAGTCAGGCCTTCCCGAGCGATGGCTATCGTCGAGAAAGTTCTGCTCAACAAGCTCTGTGCAAATATTGCACTTTTGATGCTTTCCAGAAAATATGAACGTAAAAACACGTTGGAGCCGCGCGCAGGGTGCAAATCCTTCGGCGTGAAAACGCGTCAACGCCACTTAAAGTGTTATAAATAGCCCGAATGAGGTCGGGTGTACAATTAGACTCATTTTTATCAGGAGCAGCGCAATTGCCGCACGAACAAAAGATCGCCGAGGCGGCGAAATAAATACAAAGCGCACACCGAGTCTGGTTTGATGCCAGAGTAAACATTTGGCGACTATCGGACAGTACCTACTGTCAATTCTTTACAGAAAATATCATCGCGAAAAGTGTGCCAAAACCATGCACAGAGCGAAAACACGCCAACAAAATTGGAAGTGTTAATGAAACGTGTGGGGTATACTTCAATAGCAATGATATTCATAACTGAAAATCTCAGATAAAATTTGGATAAGAAAACAAGGAATAACATTTGATGTTAACTTCGCCGAATTAGGGAGACCGGGGATAGTTTGCACACGGTGTAACGTTGGACACTTTTACAATGGGGAAGATGACGCAAGCTCGGCGCAGAGGGCGCCACTAGCGCAGAGGGCGCCACTAGCGCAGAGGGCGCCACTAGCGCATGTACTACGATTTTCCATGAGTGCGCATGTGTGAATGATTTGCGCGCGAATTTTTCATTTATGGAATGCATGAAGTGGGTAGTTACATATTGTTTTACACGTGTACTGGTGGCGTCACGGGTGGGAAAAAGTTGCAGTTAACTTCTTCATTGCCTCGCATAGTGGCATGATTATTGCAATTGTTTGTTTAGTTTGTGCCTATTTTCCCTATTTTCACAGCAAATAAAAACCACAGAATCCGATGCGACACAAAACACTCAATTTAAAAAAAAAAACTGAATAACATTGCGGTGGTTTTATAAATCGTAACCATCCTTCGGAATATTTACATTCCTTTTGTGTCGTATATTAAGGTAATTATTAAAATATATTTCACTATACAATACATTTTCGGTAATTATTTACAAAAGGACAGTCGATGACATTGGACTACTGAAAATTAGTTTCTTACATTTTTGCACAATTACAAAAAAAACAAATGATAGAAGATCGCCACTTTTACTTTATCTGCCAGCTAAAGCGAGCCTCAGATTTACACAATATATAATTATAAGAGTTTGTTCATTTAGGGAGCCAGTTGCGTCACAGGTAATTTATACTGTGAAACTGTGATTGATACATTAACTTATGTCCAAGGAAACATATCAATGTAGATTTGGTGCATTAGTGTTCAATGTACTTTACAGACGGACAAAATTCTATTCTGCGCATAAATAATACTCCTCCTCGGGAATAAAATAATCTGTCTATTACGAATGCAATACAGCTGTGCCAATGAAATCATTTCGATAGCCAGCGAACAGACGCAATTCTTAACCTTTGTACTAGTGCGCAATGGAACATATGCACGACATTGCGTCAGGTTTAAAGGTCTGCGCACACATATCCGTTCCGTGTCAGTTCCGTATCCGTTCCGTGTCCGTGCGGTGTCCCTAATTTCACTGACAACTGTGTAGGAGGCCTGCTCTGGCTCGGTCAGTCCCAATTCAGCCGTTTCCGAAAGCCTGCTGTACAGTTCTTTGAGTCAGTAGGTGCGAAAAGTATTCATACACCCTTCAAAACAGAATAGCATTTTTAAAATTGGTCCAAACGACGCGATTTTTTTTTAGAAGCTAGAAGTATCAGGTTCCTAAGTAGGTGGCATGTTTCGTTGTTTTTCAAAAATTCATAAATAGTCGAGACAGAACTATTTGCTTCGCGCCGACCTTTTAAGATTGTTCATTCTCACTGATAGAACACGCAGGTTTTTGTCACGGTGACACATTAAATGGCAAGCTGGTCATCCATATGCTTCAATGTCGCGGATCGCAGCATAATTTATAACATAATACAGCAATTAAATGGAATTAGTCAACTAACCTCGTTAGTCAACTAGCCCTGGTCTCCCCTATACATAAGTAGGTACCTACAGTGGCGGACAAAAGAAAGTTTAAAAGGAACATTATACCAGAAAGACCATGATTTGTACAAAACGAAACTTTATTTTAAAACGCTAATGATTTTTTTTATGAATATTTACATCTTATAAAGTAATGAAAACAAAAAAAATACAGAAAGGAATAGAAAGTTAATAGTATAGTTGATAAAACGAAACAACTGAAAAAAGTCGATGGACAAAAGAAAGTTTAATCCCACATTTCTATGATAACCATCTTTATATTTGACTATTTTATTCATTTTAATATTTCGTAGGCCCTCCGTTGCTGTTTATTACAGCTTGCAGTCTTTTTGGCATACTTTCAACTAAGTTTTCTAATATATTTATTGGAAGAGTATACCACTTTTGTTGTAGAGCTTCCCAAAATGATTTTTTATTGGTACGCGCTCTTAAGGGAGTATGCTCATCTAATAGTGTCCAAAGATTCTCAATCGGGTCGAGGTTTGGCGATTGTGGTGGCCACTCGAGTTTTTTAATGTTATTTTCGGCAAAAAATTTGGATGCCACTTTTGAAGTGTGCTTGGGGTCGTTATCTTGTTGAAAGATAAACGACCCCAAGTGCATTTTTTCTGCTGACTGCGATAAATTATTGCTTAAAATATTAACATAACTAATACCAGTCATTTTTCCTTCAATTCTGACTAATTTTCCAGTTCCCGTTTTCGAAAAGCAGCCCCAAAGCATTATCGAGCCACCGCCGTATTTAATGGTTGATTGGATATTTCGCTTCTTAAGGCGGTCTGATGACTTACACCATACCCTTTTTCTTTTTTTTTGTGTTCATTAATTCAAATTTTGATTCGTCAGACTACATAATACTTTTCCAAAATGATAAGGGCTTGTTAAAGTGCTGTTTAGCAAATAACAGGCGTTTCATTTGATTTCTAGCATTAATAAAGGGTTTCTTTTTCGCTGTAAAATTGTTTAATCCGTTTTCATTCAACCTTCTCCTCACGGGTCTTTCGTGTATATGAAAAAGATTTAAATTTTCTTATTATCTCTTGGCGATGTTTTCCGTGGTCTACCAGATTTGATTAAATTATTGACTGTTCCATATTTTTATTGTTTATCACAAATTTGTTTAGCTCCCATCATCAAAATTTCATACCTTTTTGAAATGTCTTTAAATGTTAATCCATTTTTTCTATCTCTAACAATAAGGCGCCTAATATCGACGAATTTTCTATTATTTCCATTTATCTGTGTAATTAAGGATGCGCAAGATTATTAAAATCAATGCATATATAAAAGGGAAGAGAAAGATCAACAAATGTCTACTAGTTTATGATGTTATGATATATTTATGGCAATGTTAAAGCTTTTAAACTTACTTTTGTCCGCTGCATATTTCGAATGAACTCGATTGTTAACGTACTATGGGAAAACAGTCGCATAAAGAATAGACTTTTTATTGTCGTATAGAATGGGAGAATGCCCGCCGACTAGATCACTGTTACCAACGTCAGGAAAACACTCTAGTACTAATGTTACTAATATTCATGTGCACGGGTACCAACTTTAAACTTTCTATTGTCCGTCACTGTACATGTTCATTCCTACGCCCTCCGTAAACGAGTGACCAGTTTTACGTAGCGCCTATATACGCCATTTATACCGAAAAGTTTAACAACGCATGAGCACATAATTGCGACGAAGCAGAAGCGTACATCGATAAGCGGAAGAATTAAGAACGATCACTTTCGTTAACGCCTTTTACTAAAACTTAGCGGAGAGAATGTATATCGAACGAGTAATTTATTCGAATTAGTCAACACACGGCGGCAGTTTGCCTTGAGCAAACGTCCATTTCGCAAGAGAATTTAAAAACCTAGAAATTTAATGTGTTGCGTAAAAATAGTTAAAAACAAAAAAAGAAGGAATTATCATTTCCTGCTGGCTAGCGCCTCGTTACTGCATATTATAGGTCAATATTTCAGGGTCGGTTCTACTCATCAAGATAATAAGAAAAGTTGGTATACGCGTATGTCCGATAATGCTTGGTTTTGCAGTTATAAGCATTTTAATATTTCGTGAAACGCGGGTCCAACGCGCTTATTAACGTGGCATTTAACGAAGCCCGACAGTGCTTCTGCGGATTGATATATTGATTATCATTTCGCCTTTGTTTTTTTTAAAGCCGCGAAGGAAAGGATATGAATGAAAATATATACTATGCCAACTGACGAACGCGCCAGTCTGTCGGTTGCCTTTTAAGGGGTCATTCTACTTTAATCGGCCCAAAAATGAAGCTATATTTAAAGATTTTTTTCTCTATAAATACAACATGTAATGAAATAAATTTTTTAGGAATATATTAAGATACTCTTATATTATACAAAAAAAAAAAATTAAAAGATTGTTTTTAATTTGTTTTATATGTTTTTTATAGCGTCAATGTGACACCTACAAAAAAGAGGTATGCTCGTGGCTAGATGATTTCCGGCACAGGCTTATTTGAAACAAAAAGAGCGTCGCTATCGCCCGTAGCTCAATTAATAATTTTTGTTGATAACTAACAAAATTGCGACGATTTGGAAAGAAATTTGACCAAACACATCCAAAGAAGTGTTTCCTCAAGCGTTCACCGAGAAAAATTTCGGTTATTTTTCGGCAAAAATTATTAATTGAGCTATGGGCGATAGCGACACTCGTACAAATTAAGAATCCTTTCGAATTTTTGGTTACAGATAAGCCTGAGCCGGGGAATCACCATGGTTGATCTTGTTTTTTTGTCAGCTTTAACAATATGACAAAGAAAATGCATCATCCCATTTCAAAAACCGCAACGACCTTGAACCCTCGAAAAAAAAGATTACTTTATTTATAAGCCACAGAATAATTCCGCAGAATAATTCCCACATTTTTTCGTATCATCAAAAGGAATGCAGATATTTTATGTTCTAGTCTTAGATGAGGAATTCTATTGTTCAAAACTCAGCTTTCAGAAAAACCGCGTTACTTATTGGATGACCTAGTAATGAGGTGCATAATGTCTTAATTCTGGCGCAAAGTGGACATATGACATTTTACAATCTGACCACAGCATATGTAGAAAGTATGCGATAAGAGTTATAATTTGTTTTGTGATCATTTCTACGACCACTTAATCGCAGAAAGTAGTACATAATTAGAAGATGACTGATGCAAAATTAAAAGACATTTCCGAAATTCTCACCTACGTAAAAGATGTCGCAAACTATTGTTTACGCTATATTCCCAATTTATCCAAGTTATCTATTGCACAATATGCATAACAGAGCGCACGTGTATGTATAAGTAGTGATTAGAAATAGATACACAGATATGCCATAGAACACAGTAACGGATACTTCTTCAAGTATGTTTTGCTTACTTACGTGCACACTTTTTACGGCTGATTTAATTGACGACCTTACAATATCACTGCCGCTGTTTATACTACCTCACAATGCAGTATTTCGCACTTTCAGCAATATATCAGGTGTATAAAAAAATTTTCGAATGACATAAGTAAACACATTTTACCTATCTGTCAATTAGGAAAACTGACTTAAAAATAATATCAATTAAAAAAGATGAACTTAAAAAAAAATCGTCGTAGGTAGCTTGTATTTCAAGAACGCGAAACGTTTGTCGATAAATTTTTCCCACCAATTTTCTGTGAATCGCATCTGGCAATCCCACCACTTTTTCACAAAGATGTTCGGAGAACGCATTTAGGTATCCGTGTATTTCCATACAATTATTTTTGTTATCGAGGCCGTTGCACGAGAATTCAGAGGAAAATTCGGTGATGCACTGTCGCCAGATAAAAAGAGCTTGGGATCGCCGACGATATGTATGTACATACATATATCCTTACGGACGAAATGTGTATTTATAGTCTGCGATCGAAAGCGCGGATCACCCAAAGGAAAACCTAAATTATTGAACTTTGTAAGAAATCATTAAATTATTCTAAATGAATATTTTATGATATTAAAGATTGGAATGTTCAATTATTACAGTATCCTTTGAAATACCCCATATTTTTTAACCGACTTCAAAACGAGGAGGTTATATATTCGACCCGTATGTATTTTTTTTAATGTTTGTCCCCGCATAACTCCTAACAGCATAAAGACCGATTTTTATAACCTTTTTTTATTCGAAACAGGGCAACGCACCCTGGTGATCTCATCCTACACTGCATCAATATTGGCCCAATATTTTGCCAGTTCTGGTTAATAATAAAGACTATTGTCACTTAATTATTATTATTTCATGTACGTAGGCGCATATCTCCTCAGCATGCTGTGACAATATATATAAAACTAAAAATTAAAATTAAAAAAAAAAATTAAAACCGACTACAAAAAAATAAAAATGCAGTAAAAAGTAAAAAATAATTTTTCCCCTTATTTAATCTACGACTCTGATATTTTTTAAGTCGGCGCCTCATCATTTGCACTATGTCAATCTGACGCCGACTTAAAACAATTGAGAATCGTAGATTAAATAGGGAAAAAAAATTTGTTTCTTCTATTTAGTGCATTTTTATTTTTTTGAAATCGGTTTTAATTTTTTTTTAATAATATTTTAAATATGCATGTGTAGCAGTGTGCCGTGTATGGGAGAACTGCGATTTATGCACTGGTAAACATACTATGCTTGTATTATGCATAAATCTGATTCATAATAAATCTGAGAAATTATATCTTTTAGGACAATATTAGATTAAGGTGAATGTCCCAATTTCTGCTCATTTAAGAGGTAACTCGTCATAAAGAAGGTGTAAAAAATGTGTTTGCGATCAAAACTTGCAGAGTAATTGATTAATTCTTTAATAATAAATCAACCAATTCAAAAACTATTTAAGAAAGATATTTCAAGATGTTTAACTATTAGTAATTTGTAATTAAATATACAATGCTCTAAATGTCCGTATTTCTCCTCATGAAAAATAGCGATGTATGTATTGCCCCAAGCTAGTGCAACACTCGCGTAAATGTTTAAATAATTTAGAATTATTTTGTCGCAAATATAGTACAAACGTAACGCATATAATAATAAGAAAAATACGAAATAAGCAGAAATGGGGACATGAGCAGAAATTGGGACATTCACCTTATATTTGATTCTAAAAGGTAACTTTTGTTTTCGAAATTATATCTGTATAGCATATAATCTAATCTTTTAATGCGTACTTATTAAACTTTTAATTAATATTTTAATATCTATAACTTCCATTATCGTAAAATCCTATATAATAAGACGCTTAAACTTTAGAGGGCCCGGATTTTTTCTTTGAAATTGTAAATTTTATTTTCTTAAAATTTATGCACATACATATACCACCACCATGTTCGGCAAAGTATCCAAACTTTTACGCGACCACTATAGTCGCCAGCCCGGCCCTCAAAAGGTTAAGGCGGATGTTCGTTTGTTAGCAAAATCTTTCCAGAGGCTTTTTTCGTACTTTCCGATGACCTACAATGTTCAGATTCGGCACGAAGTTTCCTCGGCGCCCAAAGATACCGTGAAAAATAAAAAAAAAACTGAAAAATTCGATAATGGGTAGTACCTGTGGCCTAAAACAGCTATTTATGTACAATGTAGTAGCCGCTACTGTATTGTATGTAGGCCTGCACGCGGGTCGAGCTCGAGCTCCAGCTGAAAGACGAAGCGAGACAAAGTATCATGCTTTCTCTCTTTCGTAGCCGACGGTAACTTCGTGTCGACTCTTTCGTCCTCTCTGGCTGGCTCACGAGTTCTCCCACTCTCGACCGAAGGATTCCAAGAAGTGGTGGAAATACAAACGAGCGCTCAACGCAAAGTCGAAATGCGCCCTTTATTTGGGCTCTCATAGAGGCAAACGAAAAAGCGTTGTTGTAAGAGTGAATATACTCCACAAATTTCTTTGATTCGGGGTCTTTGTCACACATTAGTTGTTGTAATAATATCGAGAACTATTTCGTTTCTGGGAGGGGTTTCAAATGTCGGCGGGCAGTGAGCCCGGGCACGTATTTGACTTACAAGGGAACATCCCGAACCCGGAAATTAAAAAAATTCTGACACTTCGTGAATATGTAGGGAATTTCCCCCTGATTACAACGCAATTTTTGTTGGCTGCCCAAATTCACTCTAAGGGGGTGTAATTGACCCCTGAAAAATCGGCTATTTTCCGATTTTCTGTTATAACTCATGAACTGTATAATAATTTTTTTAACAAATGCTAGATCTATTTAAAAGAAGTAACTTTTGTCTCGATACTTTTTTTCTATCTCTTACATTTCGCGAGTTATAACACAAAATCGGAAAATAGCCGAATTTTCAGGGATTAATTTCACCCCCTTCGAGTGAATTTGGGCAGCAAACAAAAATCCCCTATATATTCACAAAGTTTCAGAATTTTTGGAATTCTCGGGTTCGGGATCTTCCCTTGTTGGGCCCCTCGAAATGCCCTTCAGGAGACCAATTAGACAGGTACATAGACCCTCTTGATACGCAAAGTTGTAAAATTTCGTATTTCGCAGCGAAAATTGTTTCTTGGAGAGTTTCCAACAAAAAGTGTTTTTATCTTACGCGTCTTATTATATAGGATAGTAATGCCTAGCGAAGACAGGCTAAAAAACTAGAATTATATATGTAACATAAAAAAACAAAGATAACAGAATTCATTATCCCGTATGAGATTAGGTATATGGATTAATACAAATTTTAATGAATTCTTTGCAACGCGAAATGTACGATTTTTTTTACACCTGCGTGATCTCATCTAACCGAAGAACGCCTGTACCATTTTTGGCTTAAATGTAGTTGACACCATTCCTGCGCAGATCACGTAATAGTTGTGTGTATCTCCTTGTATTAAAATGGATGTTTAACATGCTCCGATTGCGCCTGACATCAAGCTATTTATCCTAAAGCCCCTTGAGATTTATGTTTCATACAATCACGTATGCCATACAGAATAGAGAGCACAAATTCAGCTTGCGCTAAAGTATACTGTACCTACGTTCGTTACATACTTAAATAGCCGACTAACAAATAGGATCGCAATTAATTAACCCAGATAAACCGATATGGGTAACCCCGATGTCCAAGAATGTAGCTGAGAAAATGGTATAAATGATAATTCCATGGATTTAATAAAAAGTTACAGAAATATCAAGAAGTAGGTATGTTTTCGTACACTTGAAGTGGCAACTGCAGCCACCTGCGCGTTCCACTTACTTAGAATTTTGTTAATTAATATTACAGATTGATTTACAGGCTAAGTAGATTTTATAAAGAGCACACATTTCAGCTCCAAGGTCCCAGGGCAAGTGACATGTGATTCCTCACAGTCGTCTTACCAGAAGGCATCCTTGTCTTCCCTACTCTGTGGCCAGATCCTTTAAGAACAAAACCCTGGATGTTTAGCAATACATACGACTTCGACTGGTCAGCTATCGCATGGCGCCCGTCGTATAAGTCACATGAACAATGTCAAGGTTCCATTCAACCCTTGACCCAACTATAAATTCTTTGCAAGCTTAATGGCGTCAAACTAATTGCCCTCGAATCATTCTTAAACATACACTGCCACTGCCTAGTATATCTGCAGCTAATGACCAATAATTAACCGAACCAAATAAAACTATAAAACTACAACAGAAATTTATGGGAAAAATTGAATAATACCTAAATAGTATATATATAAATATTTGTTTGCATATACATAAGCACAATACAAACATTTCGAGCAATGAATTATTTGCAAACCAAGTGAACGTTTACACAACTATAGACTGCTTATAACTTACTTATAGAAGGTACTACAATGCAACCTTTCAATCTAAAATATTTACACCACTTGTGGAACTATAGGAAAAAGTATTTACTACCAAAGTAGCTTGGTTTTGATGGAAACATTGCGGTGAAAATGTGAAAGAAAATTAATAAAATGTGGAGGTCAGGTCTATGTCTTTAAGTGGAATACCCTCTTTTTTTATCAACACCTGATAGCAGCCTCTAAAGCGAGTTCAATGAGCTCCAATAAATTACAAGGTGTTCTACTTTTCGTAACCGTTTGTCGGAAAATGGTCAAAATATCCATCGTCAATTTTTGGCTTTTTCAACAACGGCTTAGCCATTCGAAGCTACCTTCCCGTCAACGTGAGTTCCATTTAAAAAAAAAAAAAACAAGAATTCCGAGAAGACATTCACGATGTTTTTACGTACAGAATAGAATGGGTAAACAACCTGAGATTTGACTGTGAATCAACCCTTACGAACTCAACAATTAAACGCATATTATCGACTTCCAATGATTTTCGAGTACTGTAAGTAACTTTAACAAGATGACGCCAAATGAAACATCAGCGACACTTGAATTGGGGAATAACGTGGATAATATCCGAATATTAGTTGCTCAGTGTATCTTGAATCGTACGTTGCTGAACTCTTCGGGAGTCGTTATCGAGCACTGATGAAAAAATGACATTTTATTGAAAACGAAAAAAGAAGAAACGATGACCTATACTAATCTTGGTAACGTTTCCACCTAAGATAAGAAATATTTTCATAATATGACGCCTCCTTCAAGTATTATACGACTTTTCTAATAAACGATATTCTCTGTTCATTTAAAAATTAAAAAGCATTTTAGGTGAAAAAATTATATACGCGTAGTATCATATATATTTAACGGAACGTTCTATCCCATTGTTTATGTAAATACCAGTTACAAAAAAAAATTTGTGCAAATTTTGATACTATGTAAATATATATACACACTATCATAGGTAAAAAAGAAAACTTTGTTATTACTATTACAAGTAACCATCGCTTTCCTATGCTTTGTAAGTATAAATAGACATCTTTCGAGCGACAAAGGAAAGTTGCAGAAAGCAAATTTGCCAGTTACAAATATATCGGGACTTTTTCAGAGAAGTGAACGTGCTAAAGAATTTAGTCCATCTGACTAAAAATAACGAAAATCTTTTACTCGCTGTAGGTCGTTACAAGGATCCATGGATACACGCGATATCGTATTTTCGACGATAAGGTCATTTACATCACGTGATGACGTTCGGGTAAAGGAGCGTAATTCCACCTCGTGTCTCTTTCGAACGAGCCGCTCTTTTTAACTTCTTCCCGCTATGTCGGTTATTTTTAATTTGGAAAAACAATCAATTCGCAGAAAAAAAGGAGTAAAAGCTTAAACAATTTTACCGCGTCCGTCGACGGTTTTAAATTTCATATAATCTTCATATATAAATTAATATCTCATTTTCTGCAGTTCTGGAGTTTTTCTATGTTATTTGAAAGAAATTGCAGTATACAGTATCAGTACCCAAATAATTCATCAATAAGAATCGAATAATTAAAATGGCAATACAGTAATGCATTCAATTTTGAACAGAGAAGTAATTATTTTGCAAAACATACCTCATGCAATATTACAAAAAAAAATATATAAATTTTGAATTGTATATAAATTATATTATCGTTAAAAAATATATACATAATGAAATCACGAGTATCGTTTAATCCTTGTTTTAAATAATATTTAACGTGAAATCATAACTCTTAGTTGACGAATAGGAATATGGATAGTTAATTACAACATATCGTTGCGTTTCTGTGAAATTCAACTTCAAGTAATCGTGTAAGCGTATGGGCTGACGCGTTAAAGAATTTTCACTTCTCTGAGCTCCCATTAGAGCGGAACGGAAAATTTAACCCTTCGTTGACACTCTGGGTGTGAGCCACCCATAAGCTGATTTTGACGCTCTGTACTTTTTGTATATAAAATAAATACCTTTTCTCCAAAGCTGACTCACAAACTATTTTTTCTCTCAAAATAGGATGTCCGAGCAACAACTCTGTAGATTTTTAGCTTCTAATATTGAAATTTGTAAAAGTTACAACTATTTAAAGATTTTCTTCGTTTTCTCTCGACATGTGGTAATGTAGAATTTTTTTACAAAAACTGTGATTAAATTTCAATAAAAAAAATTATTGGCATATATTCTAGAGACCTTCAAACTGATCCATGATTTTTTTTATGACGATTGGATTCTCCTAAAAATGATTATATGATTATATGATCATTTTTATGAGAAAAAGGAATCTGAAAACATGAATATTTTTCCAAAATTTTTTACAGTTGTGTTTGATTATTCAAAAGACAACTACCCCACACCCAGGCCAACTGAAAACTCAAATTTAAATTTTCGCCTATATAGGGTAGATGTCCCATTTACTGTCGGTCTTCCTATTACTGCCACTTTATTTATTTCACTTAAAAAAAAAAACGTAATGTATAAAGAATATACGTGTAAAGAATGCACTATAATAATAAAAAGAAAAAGAACAGTCCCAATTTTATGATAAATTCTTTTCTACACTATTCTTTATACGTTGCGTGTTTATTAAGTAAAATAAATGAAGTTGCAGTTATAGAGACGCCGGCATTAATTGGGACATTTACCCTAGTATCGCTCCGTCCTACCTCCCATATCTCAAAAACTAATTGCCATCTCGACTGAAAAATTTGTTGCGATCGATGTCTCATCATAAGGTATCATTTGGCACAGAATTCCGTACCCAAAATCGTAGGACAAAAAAAAGGCTAAAAAAGGCCTCATTTCTGGGTCGCTCTTTAGTCCCAATTTACATTAACAAAGAACTCAAGACAAAATACCTCTTGGGTAAGTTCCGCTGCGCTAGCTGGTTGATTGGGACTCTGCGAAGTATCTGGTGGATCGGGCGATGTCATATTTCTAGCCGGATCTGTTGAGTCTGATATACTAGGCCCCGCCATGGAAATATCTCTGGCTGATTCCTCGATATTCAACAGATACGCGTGGATGTCGTTTAATCCAGAATTCATTCTATTGTATCTTCCTAACGAATTTAAATCTTCGAACAAGTCCCTCTCATAGTTTAAAAGCACCGAGTCCAGGTTCTTCGGATGGACGAACATGGGACGATGAACTATCGTATGAGCATCGCCGTGCCAGCCAGATCCGTTGTTTAGATCTAGCGAACCTACGCCGATGGTTTGGATGTCCAAGCCGAGGTAGGATTCCGGATCTACCCGCAACAGAGACAGTAGCAGCGCGAGCTGCAGCAGCTCCTCGCGGTACAATTTCTTCAGACACAACATCGTGCCGGTTAATTCCAAATCAGCTCCGAATGTCGTGGAATATATTCGCGGCCCAAGGTAAATTAACGTATTGTCACAGCGGCTTGGCAGTGATATTGAATACAAAGAGCAGGCAAGACGTCGCGAAGAAACTGCTCATGATGAAATTTTGGGTTATCGCTTTGCGTGCGTGCCAGACATTCGATATCGTTCGCACAGTCGTCTGTGTCTCATCGAATTAAATGTGCATTCGATCCAGCGGACGGTTTCTCGACGACGAGAAACGACGGATTCACCGTTCGTGGTGTTATTAAGGTTAAACTTCACTTAAACAACGTTTGTTTTTGTCTCTCCCGCAGTCGGAGCAAGTTTTAAATTATGTTCGGAAGTACGGTGGCCGGAGTCGCTGCTGGGGCAACTTATTCGACAGACCGTCAAAATGAAAATAAAGATTCGGAGCTCTCTTTAAGCACGTATAGGTCAGTTACACGAATACTAAAATAACCTCAAAACACACACTGGCCACGTCAAACTTCAGTGCACGTCGCGCACATCCCACGCATGCCTCGGATTTTATTTGATAATTTCAGATGATACTCCTTTGGATTAAGAGCAACACTTCGTTCGCACTGACACGCTATGACAATTATCGTAACAATTAAGAATTCGGTCTAATAGGAGAAACTGACAGATCCACAAAGGGCACCGGGTCTCGAACTGCTTAAAATTTTCTTCCTAATAAATATTCGAGGCCCGCGACAAGCGCTAAAAACCCCTTTGGTTAAATCATCTTGCTTCGAGAATGTTACAGTTCTAACGACGATAACGTTATACTAATGCAACTGGATGCATTTCACGGAGAAACGAACTAGCACACCTTGCTGGGCAAGATCGCTCGCGATATGTGACTCAGCACTCGCTCAGGCAACGTTGTTTCTCAGGGCCGCCGCAATTGCATGCTTCTCCCTATATGTTGCTACTGTAGGCAACCAATCCGTTTAGCCTTAAACTCACCGAATTTAGATCGCTGACGCACTGAATTTATTATTATTGTTTACGTGACTTCAAGTGTTTCGGGATATCGGAAGCGCTGCGCAAATCTCGATAGTGCGCGAAAATTGCAGATTAATATAAAAAACGGCGGTAACACATCTGTCGACTACACAGTATTTGTGTATGCTAAGAGATATGTGAAATCAGAAATTTCATGTGGCATCATTTGACGTCCCTTCGTATTTTTCAATTTCACTCGTTCTTACTAATTGTAGGTAAAGCAGAAGATACATTGATATGTTAAAACTGCATTGAAACAGATTATGCACACATTTATGTAACGATAATTGTATTTCACTGCGTTTTCACTGCAAATAAGATTGCGTTTGCTATGTACCGATTTCTTTCATTCTCACATACGAGGATTCGTCGTTGTATATTTTTCTCCACGTTAAATTGTTAAAATGTACTTTAGTTTAATTTTCATTATATATTTCAATTATATCATAGATCTTGATTCGTAAAAATATTTGTTTAGTAACTGAATTATTAACAGATTTAAAATTTCCCAAAACAGATAAAAGTTATCACACCTGTGTTTACAAATATGTAGAAAAATATCAACATTTTTATGTATCTATATTTTAATCTTTTATACCTACTTTCGCTTATTTGTTTTTATTGATATGCAGTCTATCAATATTTACATTTACAATATTTATTCCCTACATAAATAGTAGGTGAATAAATAAATGCATTTGGGACGACATATGCATGTGTATACACATTAGCAAGCGATATTTACTATATCGCACGCAATCGTAGATAAATCTCGTATTTATCTATTTAAATACTGCCGTTATCAACATATTAATGAAACTAAAATAACATAAATCTATGCGTTTGCTGGTAGCAATACCATCGAATAGACAATCCTCGACAATATGCAGATTAAGTTCATAGGTGATGTGACGGTGTTCACAAAATAACATGTTTTCCGTCGATAATTCGTGCTGAACGTATGCCTGCTTCTCTGTAGGTAACACGCTGCCACGTGTTGAAGCGTAAGAAAAAAAATTTAAAAAACATTGTGTCGAAGCATAGATTTCTCTAACGAATGTTATTCTGATATATTCACATTGCTATTTGGAAGTGCGTGGTTCCAAATTATGCCAATAGAACACGCAATCAAATTCACGGTAATAGAACGTCGCCCGGGATCGTGCTGGAACATTATGCGCAGTTGCCATATTTATGTTACTAATCCAACTTATCGAGTAATCAAGCAATGCGTGAATATCGTGCACTTGCATGCATCGCACACGCGTGCGCATAAATTCGTACGAACACCAACACATACCTTGTACACAAGCTTCCTTGACTTTAAATCTGTTGCATCGTTGCCGGGTGATAATGATGTCATTCGTGGTAAATCCTCTGCTTGTAGCATGATATTTCTATTAAATTTTAAACTTTGGAACCAGCACTACGAGTTCTTCAAGAGAAATCCACTAGGTAACGGCGAAGACGGACTGGAGAATTGTCACTGGTTACTACAAGTATGGGAGTGAAGCACATTACGTCACTAAACTTCGGGAAGCACTCTCACTTTGACGAATCCTTGACGGAGGTTAGCTGTAAACTACTTCTCGATTTCTACGCCATATTTTGGTTAGAGGTGTGTGACAGGTATTTCTGTGCCGGGATATTCGTTCGCGCAATAGTGCGGTTATTACGATCGGAGCGAAAGCAACCGGTCTGTCGTTCCAATACAAGATAATTAGGATTTTACTTGCGCTACGTCACTGCGGGCGACTAGCGCGCTATTTGAACATGGCGCGGGCGATTCCGCACGCGTTGCGTTATATCGACGTTTCCGTATCCGAAATGTTAACACGCAGGCGCATTTAATTCAGCGGTTATCACCGAGATATAGATCTTAAGTACCTGGCGACTCATTAACCGACGATTTATCATATTTAACGATTAGGGAATTATTCACAGCTGCACATGAATATATAATCAGTAATTTAAGTAGTTAGCCGTAAAGTTTAGTTACCTGTTGTCAATAAATAACTTGCTTTGCAGTAGCATATTTGCGGTGAATATTCAATGTACGAGGAGGATGAAATTTTTAATAAAATACTAGAGAATTCATATTGAATTCGTTAGGGTTGCATCGTGAAACCATTTTATTGTTATTGTGCAATATTTATTACAACGATAATGAATATTAAATCATAGTAATTTATAATACAGTTTGTAACAAATTATAAGGCAATATGTATTCAGTCTTTCTAATGGATAAACAACTCAATTTTTAAGTGCACATGTCTATTCAACGGAAAAAATTTAAATCTGTCTATATAGATAGGTGATAAATTAAATTTAATTAATCAAGCGATCACTTAACGTAGTGACTATAATATATTCCTGAATCGTTCTATGCAGATTGAGAGAATTTGTGAAATATATTTAAAACATTCATTGAAATATCGAATAGAGATTTTTAATGCAAAACAAATTCAGATTTGGCGATTTATTCGTATTAGATGTGCAATCAGTGTGTTAGTATGATTAAATAGTCGAATGTATTTAGCAATGAAGTGTTATTTATTTGTTTCATTTACATTAGTCGTAATTAAAAACATATGAGGCATTAGCCGGCTTTAGACGGGCAGTTTTTCTCGCAGTTTCGGAGCTTACACTCTAGGCGTGCGCTCCAAAACTGTACGTGTAAAGTCTCCAGTTGCTCTCAATACTATTTCGGGAAATAGTTGTTCAACTGACCATCCTTCATGTATAGTGCCTCTACGAGCTATAGTGACTTAGGTGTGAGGTCACTCAGCGGGGTCTTAACCGATATCCTGCTGGGTATGGGCCGCTAACCGAGGCCCCCTACTACCCCTTGCAAGACTGTGCTTGGGGAGGATCAGGACAAAACCGGGGCCCTATAGATTAAGTGTTACAACTTCGATTTCAATAAAATAAAACAGAAATCAAAGATACTGCTTATCATTATTAAAAGACACCAATTAAGCTTTGCTACTGGCTGTAAAAACTGTCTCATTGCCAGCACATATTAAATACAAACCCATTTCAGTAAGATATATGTACTGCATTAGAACAGTAGCAATATAAATTATTTTATATTAATAATTTATTTTACCCTTTAGGGCCCCGGTTTTGTCCTGGTCTTCCCTAAACACAATGTTTAAACAAATTATTAATTTTAACTACTATTTTTAAACAAATAAGACGCGAATTTTTTGGCGAAAATGTTTGAAGTTCCCCCATTTTTAAAATATGCATTTTTTTACACCATTTGCTGTTCATATTCTTACAATTGGCACATGAATTAAAAACAAATTTATTGGTCTGTTTCACATAATTACCAGAGACGCTACCAGCGCCGTGTTGCACCCCGAATTTTTTATATAAATTCATTTAAATTCTAATTCCCACCATAATGAGCGTTTTGATCTGTTTCTGTAGTGTGCTGGTAACGTTGCGGGTGACTCAGTAATGGTAATGGGGCTCTAGAGCCGCAGAAGCTGGGCCGTGAAAATACATTAGATGCATACGTACATGTAGGCCTATTCTATACTTCGCCTGTTGTGAAAGGCCTATCCTATACCGCGCCAGTGGATTTAGTACATTATATACGGACAGGTACAGTAGAAAACTGACTTGCGGCCATTGCTGATAGCTTGTATTGATTTACAAAAATCATATTTGATTGTGAGACTTATCGCGGATAGAGTGGTAGTCTAGTATACACTGCTACATATTTCTGAAATTTAATTTACGTAACTATAAAAAGTGTTAATAAATATTCGTAAAGATTGATATCACGCCTGTCCTACGCCCAACTCTATGTTCCAAAACCATTACAATGATGGAATTAGATATCGTTTACCTGTTATCGTACATTTAGGCAAGTTGCATGTAATTTTTGTTTCAATAACATCTCCATATAAATTTATCCATTCACAGAAAATTAATCACTGTTACTTTGCCCTGATTTTTGGTCATTCATTTATTTTTCGAGGTAACTATACGTGTCAATGCCAGGAACACCAGGATATATATCTGGTTTGTTCAATCTTCGAAGTAGATTTGCTTTTCACAGATAAAAACGTTACTTGTTCGATTATTAATTAATTAACATGCGTTGAAAAAAAATTGAAAACATCTTTCCACAGTTTTGTATTAAATTTCGTTAAATTTCTTGTGTGAATTTAAAACATCTTATATAGAAAATAATCCTTAAGTGAATAAGTACTATATATTTTATGCTACACATGCATGTATATATGATAATAAATGGCAGAATATTTTGTATGACTTTTTGTAGTAGAATCATTGTCTTCGAAATTTATCTGCAAATTATTGCCAGTATGAGTCGAAAACTGCAGCTGTATTTTTAGTAAATGTTAATACACAGCTGTTAGAAGTAATTTGTACACTTACATACATTTCTAATAAATTTGGTAGAAATATTGGGTTATAAAACATCGATACAAATAAATTACGTTCACATTACTTTAAACATATAATATATTCATTTGTATGCTTGTACATATCTCATATTCTTTTATACAACAAAATATCTATGACAACAGTACAGTAGAGAACGGTATACAATATATAGTTATATATATATAATTCATTCATAAATATGAGATGCAAGACAGCCTCGTTCTCTTAAGACGTAACGGTATCGGGTCGTGATTGCATAAAATACATATAAGTATGTACTCTTCTTGATTACTCTGATGTCCAGTCTTTCGGTAGAACTTTTGCATCGTTTCATTCCGTACCTAGTGGGCTTGATATATACTCAAAATTACTTTAGACTCGAAACGAAATGCATCTTATTAGTATCTGATACCATTTGTAACACCTCAATAAAGTGTGAGCTTTCTCTAATACTGTTAGACCTTTGTATAGTAACAACAGAACAAAGTAGGTAGTGTTGGCCGATTATCGTGAGAAAGAGGAAACAATTAGAGTAGGGCCGAAGAAAGAATCGACTTATTCTCACGGGGGATATTCTAGGAGCGAGAACCTCCATAACTCAGACACTTCGAGCAAAGTATTAGAAAGGTTTCGTGGTAAACAATTGGTTTGATTACGTTTAAAAGCCACTTATCCAATACCTGTTATTCACAAATAATATATTCTTTATTCACTGCCGAAGAATAACGCTTTCGAATACCTAAGTACCTCAAATGAAGAATAACAGAGAATAATACCTTACTTTAATGATTTTTACATAAAATTTACAGTTAATATCGGGGTCGTACTCACGAATATCGATCGGCTAAGTACTTAAAGGACATTTGTTGTTTAGGATCGAGTACTCATACACGCTAAAATATTGAACGGATGTCCAAGCTTTAACATTTCGTAAGAATCCAAACCATCAGCCGAGGAAGTACGTGGGGAAAGTGTTCTCCACGCCAGGATGACTGGTGGGAGGTCTCTCACATCGATTCTTTCCTTAGACCGGCTATAACTAATAATAAATGGTTCTCGTTAAGGCTGCACTGAAATATGGACCTGCTCGTAACGGAACGTGACAATCTGTGCGATGATATTCTTCGACTGAAATTAACGAGAGAATCGCGCGTTCTTCTTAAACGAGTACTTTCGGATGTTACATGAATTGTTGTAAAATAGGCCAATCGGTTCGTGCTCCCTTCGTACTCAAAATGGGCGAACCAGACGCTTCCGCGAGCATCATGGAGCGACTTCGTTCATTAAATCTTTAACAAGAGAGGATATCTGTTAGTGAAAAAATATGCTATTTACACGTAAGGTATCTAGTTGTGCGTCGATTCATTAATTCGCCGTTGGAGTGTATCAAAATCTACTTAAAGGGACGATAAAAGATTCATGCAGCCGTTATTTACAGACCTTTTCCATTTCTAGGTGTATACATGCCGGAGTATCCTAATCTGGTAAATATCGACGAATTTTACAAAGAAATTTTATTCCTCGGGGGGCATTCAAGTAATTGTACTCTGATCGAAAACACGTGGGAAATAGCACGGGCGTCGAAAGAAATGCTACCTTTCCCGCGGGGGATTCGAGTTCCAAGCATCGTCGGCAGTTTTGTCAATGGATCGTAGACAGAGATCGATCGTGTCCTATGTGCTCTAGCGTGGTAACTAATCGTAATGTGAACGGTTCCCTTTTAAATAATCAGTGCTTCAATTTTTTTAATGGAAGTGATAAGAACACTCGAAATCCAATATTCGTGAGATTCGGCCGAGCACTGGATACGGTACAGCAGAAGATAATAGACGCATAACAAACGGTTTTCAAAGAGTGAAATCCAAACGCACGTAAGATATCAATACTGATCGAGTTTTCTAAAGGTAAACCAGAGCTGCACAAGGGGCCGTTTTCAGCGCCTGGCTGCGAGCAACCCGCCGAGAGTCGAGCTGTCCCCCTACTCTGCACTGGGGCCCCACAAGAAACCCAGCCATACATATGCTTGCGCTACGCGCCTACGGCACGCAACTAGGCCAGGGCTGAGCAACTCGCCGCCGCGGGCCCCACTGTCCCCACTACCAGTCAGCCGGTTCCCCCACCATCAGCAGATTAGCCGCCACTCCATGTCCCTTCCTACGAGTGCGGTCACATATAGGTACGGCGTATACTGTAGGAGTTAAAAGAGTATGGTGGGGGTCGCATGCGGCCCATGGGCCGCGGGTTGCCCAGCCCTGAGTCCTAGTCCAGGGCTGAGCAACTTGTTCCTCGCCGCGGGCCGCACAGTCCCCACTACCAGTCAGCCGGTTCACCCACTATCAGCAGATTAGCCGCCACTCTATGTCCCTTCCTTTTACTCCTACGAATGCGGTCATATATAGGTACGGCGTACTATTGCGAGATGAGAAGAAGACCGACTACCCACAAGCTGAAATGTCACAGGGGCAAGGGGAATCGCTCGCTCGCTCGACCCTATCCCCTCCAAGAAATCCTACTTTTAGGTTCTTAGCGGCTCTCCATATCCGTGGGCTGTCGTGATTTGTTTCGTTCGCGTTCTGCGTTACGCGGCGGACTTTGTTGCAAGGAATTGGGTGGAGCGAGCGGAGGATTCCTCTTGTCCCTGTGACATTTCAGCTTGTGGGTAGTCGGTCTTCTTCTCATCTCGCAATAGTACACCAGGGCTTTCCAGCGTAGGGGCCCCTCACGCGCCTGCTTCCCCTTCCAATCTTCCTCTGGCGCAGCGTGCCTTCCGTCGTCAAGGCGACCGCGCGACGCTACGAAGGCTGCCATGACGGGCTAGCCGGGGTAGCGTCTTCGCGGTTAGCGTCGCGCGGTATCCCTGACCTGGGAGAGCCCTGGCGTACACTGTAGGAGTTAAAAGAGTATGGTGGGGTCGTTCTCCTGCGGCCCAGCAGAGTAGGCAAGTCGGGGAACGGGCCGCGGGTTACCCAGCCCTGAGTCCTAGGCTACCGCAGTTCTCCTCACTGATTCTACCCTTAGCAACGGAATAGCTCGACGCTCGGCTGGTTGCTCGCAGCTAGGCGCTGAAAACGCCTCCTTGTGCAGCCCTGCAGGTAAACCATGTCCTTTGAGGAGGCTAGTTTCAGCGTTTTGCCAGCGTTGCAGTTATACGTGTACAGCTTCGCGGGGAGTCTCCGGAAGTACTAATATCGAGTGCTGAATGTTAATGTAAATACCAGCGAAATGTCGGAACACTTTTTCGAAAGGATACGTGGGGCCATTCTTATATTACCCATGGGTAATTTCTCCGATTTTGACCCTCCTTTCCCCAATATAAGAATTCGTAAGATTTTATAATCCAAATTCCCCCCTTCCTTACGTAATATTTTTTACATTGCATTTCTTAGGTATTAAAATTCTTTTAAAGGTTTGTGATGAAACATCGTTTTTTAGGCTACTTCTATTGAAAATTAGGTTAAAAAAATATTACGTAAAATCCTCCCCAAAAACTCCTCCACGTAATTTAAGGACGACCCCACGGCATACGTTTGAAAGCCTCCGAATTCGTAACCGTGAAAGCTTAAAAAATCTTATGTACAGAGTTTCTCAACATTTCTCGATTGGGCAGGAATATTGTTCGTGTTCCGTCTTAATTTTTTTTTTTATACTATACATACAATATCATCGTACTGAAATGTCCTTGGTACTTTTCCACTTTGTTCTTTCGTATTCATAGGATCGGGCTCGTATTTCGAATAGCTTCTGAAATTTTGATACTTTAACCTTCAAATGCTAAATTAACGTTTATTCAGGGGTGTGACAAACGAATTTCTTAATACTTTCCCTCCTACATTGTTTCGCGGTTATTGTCAATGGATAATCAGAGAAACACAGGGAGTAGTCTGAACGTGTGGTAAACGGTAAATGTAGCCGTAACGTTGAACGATAGCTGACACGAACTTAATTTTATCGGTTAGCATTTCAAGGTTGTGAATTGTGCCAAAATCGCACGAATATTTTCTTATAAAGGCCAGCAGAAGATTTGGCATTAATGTGTTTTATCTGCATCTAGATACCTTTGTAACGTATCCGATCACACAGGGCACACAACTCTCTTACGTTAATATGTACAACACCACACAAAGCATCACAAGATTACATACATAAATTTATACACATTCTCATAATAAAATATCCGATTTTCTATTATGCTACTTCACATGGAGAATGATCAGCTCCACGCGAGACGTGTCCCGCGCCTCCAGCAAACCTGCAGCAACATTAATACATGACACACACGGTACATCAATTCTTCGCAATTCGAGGCTTAGATAATCCTCGCGACATCTCCTCCCGGCTCGAGGCCAAATCTTTGATTACCGTCTCCGATGGATTAGAAAACCGCCTGACAAAGATTCGGCCAAATTATCCTGTCAAACTTCTCTAATGTTGATATGCTACTTATAATAACTGATCGATCGCACAATCGTTTCGGGTATGTTCTATGATAACTCGATTAGTTCGAATGCAGTGTAACGTCGTTTCCTGATTTTATTTACAGCAAATCGCGCTGCGTATTACAGGAGCAGCCAGCTCATCTCTGGATCTTAGATTCTCAATGATTGTTTATCAATTTTTTCTTCGTAATTTATACACTTCTCTTGTAAATTGTTCACTTCTCAGCAATTGTACAAATAGTTATCTGTATAAAATTAGTAAGTGGGTGAGATAAGTTTTGTTATTTCACGAATAATTTAGCGGATAGTAGATTAATGAAATTTCGTTGCGCGTTCTAGCGCAGACAGAAGTATTACTCTATGCAGAGGCTATGCCGTGGCTACTGCTCCTATAGAGCGCATCGCTGAATTGTGAAATGTGTAAGTAGCATTCCTTGTCGAATTTTTAGCAAGCTCATTTCACTCGGTTCAATTAATGTACTGGATGGATCAGGAATGGGGCTTGGGTATCACGTGGAGACGACTACTGCCACTCCTTGTAATAAAGTATAGTATTTTGGGAGACCTAAAGTACCAACGTCATCAGGCGTATGTCGTTAGCCCTCTCTTCGGAAAATCTTGGCTTAGCGACCGTCCTAGGAACAACGTTGTCTTTTCTTCCTATAATTTCTTTCTTTATACATGGTAGTCCAATCGGCACGCGCTGCGTGCGTAATAAATAAATACTTTCGAAAGTGCGTATAAATCGGTGTATAATGTATTACATACGAACAATTCGGTTCTGTTTCGAAACGTCAAGAGATTCTTCCCAGCGCGCGAAATCTGATAGCACTTTGCGTACGAGGCCAGTGTACCGTTCGTTTGAAGGGAGACCAGGCGATCCTTCGATCACTGAAGGATTGCCAATTCTCGCCCCGCGAAAATAATCTGTTGACGCGCATGACGGAAATGGGTCGTTTTTGATCTGCGAATTATATCTAAATAGTAAATAAATGATTCGATTACCTCGTGAACGGTAACAAAAGTCTTACTTTTCTGTAGAACACATCTTGTCAATCTTCAAGGTATCATGCATCGATGAAGACCATAAAAAATGTTAGCATCGTCACGGAATGACTGTGTGATAATTTTGCGTCATTCTTGTCCCATTTCCGGCGAACAAGGGGTTAACTCGTGTAAACGTCCAAATAGTTTATAAGCCATCGATCAACGACTTCAGCGTTCTCTTTTACCCAATGTATATTAAACTTGATTGTTTCTAGGCTCTGCTCTAATGCTCGCTGACCACTTCCGACATCCAAGTTTTTAAAAAATTCTGTGACCTAAGATATAAAATCAGAGACACTCGTTATCTTATTGCTGTCAAAGATATTGTTAATTTCTGTTACGGTGACAAAACGTTTAAGCAATTACAAGGTAGATTGTGCATTCGTATTTCGGTAGAATTATTGTCAAGTCATGTAAAGAACGAGAAATTCTAAGAGTTACTTCTCTTTTAATTATGATTAAATTAAATGCAACTTGGGTAAAGATAAGCAGGTACATTACAAGGAGCAAAGTATAGACGTTATAAATATTTTAATAGAGATATAAATAACTAAATATTATTAATAAAAAATCGCCTTATTTTAAATCGACGCTGGTTTTGAAAAAAATTATTTTTCTGAAAATGGCAGCTATTCAAAGTCCAGCATGTGATATTAGACCTATGTTTGCATCTTCTTTTGTTAATAAACAACAAAACAGGACACTAATCGAAAAATTGTCTTGACAAAAGCTAGATTATATTCTCAAGAATATTTGTGCAAAATTTTATTCAAATCGGTGCATTAATCTCTGAGATATTTTTGGTATCACAAATGCTGTAACTATGAAGAGGCATTGGGAGAGGGTGCTGCTATTTCTTAAGTTATCAATTTTTTTTTAAAGAGAATACAGCTGAATTTATACACAACAAGGTGTATATCTTGATTTTTAAATATGACGTTTTTTTATAAGGAAAAAATCATAAAAATGACACTTTTTCCGACCTGCCAAGGGTATGCAACCCCTTAAAAGTTACTTGAACTGATCTTAAGCGCCTCGCCCTGCATATTATTTCACCATTAATTGTGCCACAGTATAATTAGATTTATAATACTACGAAATTAATTAACTTGTATGCAGTTATTACTACAATAACTATCTTATCCATCGACAAAATGGGCCATTTTTACTTACTTCGTGGTAATCGTACTCCGTGAAGAAGTCAGAGATGACAACAGATATAAGTCCTCCTATTGTGATTGATCCGTTTCCGAATATCGCGTGAATTTGCGGCCAGTACGCTTTAAGGTGTCGCCAAGCAAGGAATTTGCCATCGGAATTGCTAGCAACGGAGGCTATAACAGTTTCAACGTCCTGTGACCTTACAACGTCTCGGTCCAACGAGTGCAGAAGGTAACGTTGTAGCAACCACGAGTCTGTCGTCGCTCCTAGAGCTTGCAACATTATTCTTTTTTCACTAGGTACCTGCGTCTTTTGATAATTCTGCCAACAATGATTCCATTCCTTTTCACCACCGAATTTGATTCCTGTACATAAATGTGTCTAATATTTTTGAAATGCAAGACAAATGTATGAATGAACTTAACTTGTTTTACATACATGTGTTACACTGTATCTGGGCTAAAATTACAGGAAAAATAATAATACCTGCAACATATACGACGTCTCGAATATTTGGAGCGATTCGTTTGCCTCTTAGCATCCAGTCGTCGAAGATTGTTTTTGTTGGTTTTACTACGTCCTCCAGTTTCACAGATACGGCTGACTGGAGAACAGCAATTCTGAGAAGCCTACGAAAAGAAAGTTAATTAACATCTTAACAAAGCCACCTATTGTTAAATTCGAATAAGTTGAGTTCGGGTGTATTTGAGAAACAAAGGTTTCATCTTCAAAATCGACTGTGTCTCAAGCAACGTTACATTTCGAAATTAATTATTTTTGTATTACAGTTAATGCAGTTGTTACACTTAATACAATTTGTCAATCTTACATAAGGGCTTATTCTCGTATAAAGATTTATTGCATTGACAATAATAATTGTACTCTATCTGTTGCCACGAAGAAGATGAAGCTTCTTATAAAAAAATATTCTTCATTTTCGACTTATTTTTACACAAAGAAGCATTGCTCTTGAGAATCTATCAGCAACTTGATTACACTCTGTATAATATAAATCATGAACCCAGCAAAGGGCAACAGAACTTCTCATAGACTAACAACAAAAAATCTAGTATTAACTGAATAAAAACTTTTCAAAATTACATTAAATACAGTAATTATGTTATGCTTATACAATACTTTCTATTATCTGAAGAATAATATATAAAGAATTAAAGAATATATAATAATATAATATAATATAATGTAATCTAATGTAATGTAATGTAATCTAATGTAATCTAATGTAATGTAATGTAATCTAATCTAATGTAATGTAATGTAATGTAATGTAATGTAATGTAATGTAATGTAATATAATATAATATAAACTAATAAAATACAATACAATATAATATAATTATTATATTTTTTATTAAAGAATTCCATATATTATTTGCACTCACTTTTTCAAATGGGAGCCTTCATCCGTCCAACCAACATGTTTTGTGACAGGTGTTAATAATCTTTTCAAGAAGGTAATGTATCTTTTGTATCCGGGACTTTCACTCAATCTTCCTTTCCAGGAGTGTAAATAGCCAAGTGCTGTAGCCCATGGTACATAGTCCCTCTCGTTTAAAAGATAAAGCGACAGCTCGAGAGGAATAGTGGCATTTAGCTCACCCGCTTCGCAAAGCGTAAATGCATCGTCTATAAGATTGGCACGATCAGCTGGACTGAACTTGGTATGATCGTTTAATAACGTGGCAATGATCGACGTCCACATTTCGTCCGGATAAGTTACACGATAAAATCCACTTTGATTCACGTTACATTTTATATATTGGACGTCATTGGGTATCTCGAATGTTACTAAAAATACGTAATACGTACATCATATATAGCAGAAACACAATTTAAGCATTATCAAGTAATAAATTCGTTCGTCCAAGTAAATCAATCTTTACAATCTTACATTGGAATTATTTCAGTCACTAATTTACCAATTTTACTTCACGCATTTGTAAATATTTCTAGACATAATTTCAATTTTATACTGTAAATTGTTCTTTATTACGATTCAATATGAAGATCGTTTATTTTTTCATTCTTTTAATAACCAATGGACTTTACGTTTGTCAGTTTTGAATAAACCCAGTCAGCCACGTCCGTTTTGCAGATTTTGCTCAACGCCCGAGTAAAAATGTTTCTGACAGAAAGACTACGGATTTGATACAGGAATTGTTACATTCGATGATGAAAGCAGACTGACAGCAGAAAGCCAACAGATTATGCTGCCTTAACCTGCGAGCAGATTGGCGGCAGGGTCTGCTGATACAATTTAATGGCAGGAATCGATCAGATTCTGTGCAACGCGATTTGGGGGCAGATAGGCAGCAGGATCTGCTCTGTATCTGCCGCCAATCTGCTGGCAGATCCTGGCGTCAGGATCTGACCACAGAACCATAGTTAAATGCGGACATAGTAGGCCCTGAATCTGACGCAGGATCTACTCGAATCTGTAGCCAAACTGCTGGCATACTGCGGTCAGTTTGTTTACTGGGAAGTTCTTACTAATTTTTAATCCTCGTTTGGCGGGTGCATTGTCCATCTGGACTCATTCTACGTACCAAGCTGTTAAGGTTGCTTATCACCTATTAGTATCATTTCTTAAGAAAAAAAATACGGATTTCATGCATGCAATTATGTTATAAGTCAAAATGAACCCTGCGCTCGCCGTGCAGTCGAGTGACGTAAATAAAACGAACGAAATTATTGACCGATTATAGCAATAATGTAGCCAGTATTCGGTTAATGTTGACAAATAACTCTACAAAAATTTTCGTTATAATTATCCTATATGTTACCATCAGTTAAATTCATCCACACGTTGTGAAGCTTGCGCGGTTCTTTGTCTGTGTAGTAGCTCAACGGGACGTACCACTTGTAGTCAAAGGGTGATTTTGGTTGTAACAATTCTGTATCGTTTTCTTTCTGTGAAATTAAGAATCTCTTCTGCGATGCCGTGATAGTATTCCCATCACGGGTGATCGTAATCAGTGGAAAACCCATCTGCTGGGTCCATGTATCCATAATAACCTGTCAACATATTTATTTCTATTCAATGCTACAACATATAAGTGCGAATCCCGTTTGCTAAGAAGATTGTGAAAATGTACAAGTAACTGTACTTTCTTGGGAAGAAGTTTGCCGGATACACAGACTTTGGCTAAGCGCCGTCGATTCTAACTAAAAATAAATTCGTAAGGTTACGCTCTCCAATTATTTATATAAAATATTACAATTTTTTAGAGGACACAAATGTGCTAGAACTTTTTGCTTTAAAATACGGAATGCTATATAAATCATTCAACTCCTGAAAGTACATTATTACCATTAATGTAATGTCTACTTCTTTACCTTTCCAAATATTAATTTGAGGAAAATTTTAATTACACGATAAAGGCAAAATTTATAAATACCCAATTTAGTAAAATTAGTTGGAAAATTTTATCATCGACAAGATTTTAAACGAAATATTTTTCATATGATGATACTTGAAAGAAGTTACCTCTTTCATTTGTATTTGAAATATAAAAAGGCGTAGTCAAGACAATCGCCAACTTTGATGAAACTTACGTAAAAAGTGGTTCTCGCGAAAATATTTGACATGTACTTTTTATATGGTCAACGCCCATATTAAAAAAAAGTGTCAAATATTTTTGTGAAAACTACTTTTTGTGCAAGTTTCACGAAGGGGAGGCTCCGGTATAAAAATCAATTTTTTTATTTCATTTTTCGAATATTCAACCTTTTAAGAATACGCGTTTAAAAAGATTTTTTTTAAATTCGTAAAATTCCCGAAGTTATAGGCATTTCAGTAGCGGGAAATGCATAACAACCGGCCACTCTGCGTTTTCGTAAAACTTTAAACGCGTTTTTCTCGAAACAGTGTTCTTAAAACCGTTGGAACCTATATCTCGAAAAGTTATTATCTGATTCACCTGAAACTTTCTTTATTTTGAAGAATACACTTCTGGCTCGTGGAGAAACCAGTAAAATTAAAAAAAAAAGAAAATTCGTAACTTTTAAAGGCGTTGAAAGGACGAAAAATATATTGAAAAAGTGATGTCAAACTTCAAGTGTTGTTATTTTTGCAAAAAATGTCATTTTTACTGCTATGTCCACGAGCGAGTTGTACGCTCTTTAATAATCTGGCATTGTTATTATTTTAGACCAATAGTTTAGGTGCTACAGGTTCCACCGTTTCGGATGAATTTTTTGACTCCTCGAATTTACCGACCTCCCAGTGCCGTCTGCAATGATCAATTATAAAACAAAAAATATATTTCTACAGTTTAAGACATCCTTAATATAATGCAAAAAGACCCATTAAATTATACGCAGTAGTTTTCTTTTAATTAATTCCTAAAGATAAGCTATTTTGATGGGCTCTAGACCGGAACAACCCCTTGAAGTCAGAGATTGCCACTTTGGGACCTTTCCTTGCGAATAACTGTTCCACGAAGGGCGGAGAACGTTAACAAAACTTGTTGACAGAATTTAGGAAATCATTCGATAGCGTGTTTCTAAATGCTTTCATTGTTTTTGCATAATCTACATACATGTATAATCAAACACATATTAGTTTATTCGGTCTTCCCCTAAAACGAATTCACTGAAGACAGTTGGGCGTAATATTCCCGAAATAAATGAAATTATGAGTAGAGTGTACCGGTCAATGTTTACACATACTTTTATGTCAAAGGTGTTATTCGCATGCTTCGTGAAAACTGACCAAAGGTCGTTCGTGTCCGCGTTTCCGTAAGCGTGCGAATTTAGGTAGTCGTTTAATCCCCTTTTAAGGACATCTTCGCAGAGAAAGCCTTCGAGCATGTTGAGAATGGAAGCTCCTTTGCTGTAACTGATATCATCGAATATAGCTTCTATTTCGTTGGGATCTTTCACTGGCACGCTTATAGGATGGCTGCTGGCTAAGGCATCGAGGTCGAGAGCTGGTTGTGTTTTGTCTAAAATAAACTGATCCATCATGCTCCATTCGGGAGAGATGTAATTCACTCCTTTGTATTCAAAGAAGCTGGCTGCTCCTTCGTTCAGCCACAGATCGTTCCACCATTTCATAGTGACCAGATTACCAAACCATTGATGAGCTAATTCATGCGCCACAACGACAGCGATCCACTCGTGTGCGTTCGTTGATGTCTCTTGTGGGTCATAAAGTATGGATGTTTCTCGGTATGTGATTAGGCCCCAATTCTCCATTGCCCCAGCACCAAAATCAGGAATAGCTATTAAATCTGGTGGGAATCCACGAAATTCACTTAATTAAAAGGGAACCTGTTACGTATATTAAAATATCCTTAAACACTTTGCAGTGTGCAACATTATACTACACGTGAAGGGTAAGGAGGGGAAACAGGGAATGTCACAAAACAGCTTTATCGAGACAATTAAGTTCTAATACTTTAGTCCAGTGATGAGCAACTGGCCCGCCAGCCGTAGACCTGTGGCCGCAATATTAAATACATAAATATAACTAATCCAAGAATTTTAATTTATGGGCTGAAAAAAAAAGTTTTATTGTAAATCAGTGTCAGAAATAACAAATTCAGCCCATAAATTAAAATTCTTGGATTAGTTATATTTATGTATTTAATATTGCGGCTCGCGTAGAGTAGTAGGTTTCCCCTATATATATATCAAAGTTAAAAAAAAAAGTTTTATTGTAAATCAGTGTCAGAAATAACAAATTCAGCCCATAAATTAAAATTCTTGGATTAGTTATATTTATATATTTAATATTGCGGCCCGCGTAGAGTAGTAGCTTTTCCCTCATGGCCCACTTTTGACAAAAGGTTGCTCGCCACTGCTTTAGTCCACCAGTAAAGAAACAAGGTTTAATAAATTTATCCGCATTCTTCATAACATGAAGGTTATACCCTAATTCGGTATCGGAAAAAATAAACAATAAAATAATAATTGCTTTACATTATTCTAATATTTTTTTCAGGTTTGAACAGAGCAGCATACTGAAACGAAATAAGAAATTTCCACTTCTATTATTATCAAAACAAAGAAAACCGCTCATTTTATTAATTGTGATTCGACAGCTCTGTAGTTCCAGTTGCCAGCGACAAAATATGCTATAAATCGCAAAATCACGAAAAATGGGCATTCCCTGTTTTTTTTCACCTTACGCTTCACGTGTATATACATACAGGGTGTTTATAAAAAAGGAAGATATTTCTACAGAATCGGTTCGACTCGCCTAAATAATAAAAAAAATTTATATGTCCAATAATGTTCAGTTTTGCAGTTATAAGGATTTTTATATTTTGTAAAACACGAGCCCGGAACGCCTATTAAAGTGGCATTTAACGTAGCCCAGCTGTGTTTCCGCGGATCGATATATTGATTATCGTTTCGTCTTTGTTTTTTTAAAGGCGAGAAAGAAAGGATGAATGGAAATATAGTATGTTAGGTCGATTGACAGACGCGCCTGTAAGCCGGTTGCCCTTTAATTAAATAGGCATTCCGAGTCGGTGTTTTACGGAACATGAAAATGCTTATAATTGCAAAAATAAGCATTATTGGACATACGCGTGTAACAACTTTTTTATTATCTTAGTGAGTAGTACCGATCCTGGAAAAATATCCTACATTTTTATAAACACCTTGTGCGTATCTATAGATTTAATTACCAGCGTGAAATAGTCACATAGTTGTGGTACGCGTAACTAGAACCACATCGACGAATCCGTAAATACTGATACTAAAGGAATTTTGGTTCAGCTGATGGTTTATAATTCTAGGTGGCTATATAATGCAAAATTTAAACTCTTTTTCATTACTAGTAGCTTTCAAGAATTCAAAGCCTCCTTAGCTTTTTTCAATAGGCCTATGTATTTAATTGTTACTGTATTTTTGTGAGTGCTGAGAAGAAAAATTCATCTATGTACTATATGTTAACCATTTTGGGGGCGGCAACCTATATGCTTTTTTGCTTAATATGTGACTAAAATATTAAACATAAATATTAATGAAAGGGACCACTTCTTTATTTGGCTACTTTGCCGGGGTGATCTAAACATAGAGACTTGCTAAAATTTTAAAACCAATTCCCCTATTTTGCTATGTAGCAAATTAGCAATAAAATTCACACGTGAGTTGTCATATTGAATTCATTTTAATATTGTCCTAACTCTGTGGCATAAAATATTTTGGTGACATTTCACGGAAGAGGCAAATCTCTAAATCCGCCTCTGCTGATATACTTTGCTAAGAAAATCCACCATTCAATCGGTCTCGAATTAAAAACTGGAGCTGACCATGAGCTCGTGAAATTATAAGTAATAAAACATTATGTGATCTGCTTTGAATTACGTACTTACGATGTTATTGATATGGTTCGAGTTAAGTGTATCATCCAGTTTATTACCCAGTCGAGGATCAATTAATTCATTGAAATTTGTACATACCTTGCTTGGGCAATGGGTAGTGCACTCCGAAAAAAGATTCAAAATAGTCCATGGTACGAGCAGCAGTGTGTACAGCGTATTGTGCCTGTGAAAGCATCGCTTCTGCCGCGTAAACACTTACAGAGATATTCCGTTTCGTCAGTTCGGATACCCGTTTAAAATCGCACACCACGAACGCCACCAAGTACGTCGACATTTCCACGGATTCTTGGAAGTCGTCACGCAGCTAACAATTTTGTTTGCCATGAATTAGGGTCCAAGGGTTACAGAAGTTAAAAGATTAAAAAATACGAAAATGGTAACTCAAAAATGATGCTGGGTTGCAGTGGACCCCACGTGACCACTTTGTGATTATAAGAAGGTGTGACCACGGAGGGTTAAAAATCATATCGTAATACTTTTCTATCTTAACCCTTCGTTGACACTCTGGGTGTGAGCAACCCATAAGCTGATTTTGACGCACTCTACCTTCTATATGTAAAACAATTACCTTTTTTCCAAAGCCGACTTACAAACTATTTTTTCTCTCAAAATACTATATCTGAACAACAACTCTGTAGATTTTTAGCTTCTAATATTGGAATTTGTAAAAGTTACAATTTTTTGAAGATCTTCTTCGCGTTTTCTCGACACATGGCAATCTAGATTTTTTTCACAAAAACTGTGATGAAATTACAGTAAAAAAATTATTGGAATACATTCTGCAGGCCTTAAAATTAACCCGTGATTTTTTTCATAACGATTTGATTCTTGAGATAAGAATGGCAGTCGTTCGAAAATTGTTCTGGGTGTGAGCCACCCAGGTATGTCAAAGTTGATCGAAAAAATAGGTGTGCCAACGAAGGGTTAATAATACATTTTAAGAAGACTGTAACTATATAAGTTTGAAACTTACGAGTCCAGTTCCCATGTAAAATCCCGCGTCTTCAGTATTCATTACAGGCATGTTGCATAACGCAATGTGAAATCTATCTCTGAATATCGACAGTTTGAATTTAGCTTTGAACTGCGGCTCGTCAAAACAGGGGAACGCCGAGCGTGCGTACGTTGGCTCAAAGTGAGTAGTGGCCAGATACCTAAAGTGCGGAGAAATTTCGGTTACGGTTTCATTCGAAGTGGAAGCCACACCTTAAGTTATTTTCCAAACAGAAAATTATTACAGTTTCAGAGTGACCTCTTTTCTCCTTCTGGGGTAACGTAACTGCTAAGGTAGAATCCTTCGAGTTCACTCGTGAGTTTCGAAATGAACCTCAGGTGCACCGTATAGTTGCCCCTCTTCCTAAATTTACTCTCCTCCAGCTCTAGGTATAACTGCTGATGCTTCGAGTACTCTAGCAGCTTTGCGATTTTCAATCTGTGGCCTTTACGGTCTTGCACCATCTGCAACCAAATTGCCGAGAATCAAGTTACGTACAAAGTATGTTAAGCCCCTCGCTGTGCTTCTGGCGAGTACTCACTTTTTCATTTATTGTCAAATTTTTACTATGGAAGACGATATAGTTGGTCTCTTTATCGACATAGAATTCGATCGTGACCTGTCCTAGAAATGCAAATTGAAATTCCGAAAATTATTAATGCCGCAAGCGATAAATAAAAACGTTCTTCTCTAAAGTATTACTTTCTTAGAAATCTGGTTTTCTTAATCACGTTTTATTAAACAGTTAGGATACTTGTCTCATTTCTTCCGCATTATCAAAAGTGTGTAAACAAAAATACAGCTAATTGGGATTAATTTTTTTTTTCTGTGCGCAGAGTTAGTAACTGCTGGAGCTGGTAGTGGAAGAACAATATGTTATTTACCTTTTACTTCTAAGGTGGTAAGGTTTGGATGAATGGTGATGTTGTATCTAGTAGGGTGTGCAAACGTAGGTAGTCTCACGTTGTTCCAAGGGAATATCTATAATAATTACAATCGATTGAATTATATCTGTGTCGCCAGTTTGGTGAAGTACTAGAATTAAACTTAAATAACGAAAACGTCCTTTCTATGCAACCAATAATAAACTATGGATAGTCAACAGTTAGGTTTGTGCTATGGATAGTAGTCGCGTCTTGCAATTGATTTCCCGCCAAGACGTTTCGTATTTACGTGCAGCCTTAGGCCTTACTTAGGCGAACACTTTCAGGCGTAACACGAAGACTCATACAGTGTTAAAAAAATGTGAGATACTTTTTACGAATCGATTTTGTACACCAAAGTAATCGTAAAGCTGGCATACACGCGTGACTGGGAATGAAATTTTTTTTTAATTATATGCTGTGTTGTAATCTTAAAAATACAGGCAAACACTTGTAGAAGAGCAACTGCTTTACAGCGTTATGCATCGGTTGACTTAATATCTTTGTAAGTCGCACCCTCACTCGTAGCAATAACTTTAAGAACGTTAAGCCTTTAATAATATTAAGAACTCAAGTGTAGCAAGTGGAGTGATGTAAATCGGATTACAGTTCTGTAGGTGCTCCCACTTGTATTTCAAAAGTTCCTTAGAATTAAAACAAACTAACATCGATTCTAAAACAGTGTCCACTATTTTTTCAACACCTCTATTCGATTTGCAAGTCTGCGTTTTATTTTCTCATAGATTAGAGATAAGTATACCCGATTAAATTCCTTAACATTCAAAGAAATAACAATGCATGTTTTATTCTTTCTATTATTAAACCTTGAAGTTTAAATATTAGTAGATATTCGTAAATAAAAGAGTATTGAAAGAGTATTTAAAATTGTATTATTTATGCTTTATTTGTAATTTAAAGGAAGCCTGTTTTTGTGGGCACGAAACTGGTGCGCAGTGCTTATTGTGCTATTTGAGATTTTCTAGGAGTATACAGGCTCTCAATTATCGTGCATTATACCTAGTATATGTGTCACAAAGTACATGTTTTGCTCTACTTCGACGTTATGATCATATAGCCAGGAAAGCAAACATAAGTGACCGTACCTCTCCATTAGTTGCAAGAGGTTCACTGCTTTTTTCATCGTCCTCAATTTCCAGGTTGGCTGGCTTTTCTCCAGCACAGGGGCAGTCTGCAAAAATTAAACACGACGGCACATTAACCACAACAACGATTCTTGTGAAAGGAATATTATATGCACGTAGTATTGGGCTGAGATAAAATTCTGCTAACATTCCATTGAGATCGTTAACGTGCGCGGTAAATGTTAAAGGAATTTAACAATACCATTTTGTGGTCCCGCGAAGGCAATGATGAGTGATATGGCGAAGAGGATCGCAAAAACGACGGTAGCTATGCAAAGAGCCCTTTTCTGAGAACACACAACTCCATTGTGCTCATAAATACTGCGTTTGTGCAATCCTGTGTTGCTATCTCCTGGAACAAAGGGTCCCCTGAAGAATGACCAACGCATACCAAGTATGCAAGCATTATACATTATAATTGTACGTGCTTTAAAAACATACGTAGCTATTTGCCCGTTCGCAAAATTCGTTTCATTGAAGATCAAATAAATTACCACGTGATTAATGTTCATGGAGATCGCTTGATACTCAGAGTGTAACACTGACAAAATTTCTAAACACAAAAGCTCTATGCTCACCAACACGGGAACCGTATCAAGTTTCGTGTGTTGCGCTACACACACTTGACCCAGATTTCCGACGGCTAGGTGATAGTCTAAAATGACGTTAACGCGGTTACTACCAGGCGCACAACGTACTTGTACAGTTTTTGTCAGGTAGCAAGCAATATACCGCGACGACTAATTCCAATCAACTTAAAAACTCACAAACAGCAGGTTCGATTAGGAAAGGCTTAAAGAGAAACAGATCAACGCACTTCCAAGTTACAACCACCTAATGCTAAGTCGGGTAACTACGAAAGAAACCATCGGCAGACTGCGTTTCGCTACTAACGCCTTACGTTCCCACTGCGCAATGATAATGCATGGGAAATCTGTTTACACGTGTCAACGACACTTATTCCCGTTGCCAGTGTAACAGCCCTGGCAGGCTGACACATCAACAATAACACGGGACGCGTGTATGCGCGAGGACAGATGGATTAACATGGTTTAATTCGAAAGATCAGAAAGCTTCCCTTTTATTGATCGCACGCACGTGCTTCTCGTATAGTCTATTCGCAGCCCGGAGGGTCGTAAGTGGGCCATCTGGTCGAACGATTTCAAAGAAAAACGAGAGAATCACGTGTATAAAAAATGGATGGAAAGATAAGAAGCGAGACGGGAAGGGGGAACTGCGACGGCCGCAGGAAGGGAGTATAGGGAAACAGAGGGAGGAGACGCGGAAAGAGGCGTCGGAGGAAGTGTCGCACGGGAGAAGTGCGACCGGGCCGATGCGATTGCAATGATTAGCCTGCCCCTAAGAGATGTCTCACCTGTCAGAAAGGCAACATCATCCACATCCTGCTCGCTCATCGCGAACCGATTCGGCGGCGGTCTCCGACGAACGATTTCTTTTACCTGACCGTCGTTCGTAGCATATAAGATCTTAATCAGGGGCTCTCTCTGTTCAGCCAGAATTTGGGCGGCCGTACTCGTGGCTGGCTACTTCGACCTGGTGTCTACTTTCGTTGGTGGGCAGTCGGCTTCTGTGCCAAGGTCAAGGAATCACCGAGGAAGACTGGACAGACTTTTTCCCTACGTTTTCACCGTGACTCCCGTTCGCTTTAGGCTCGGTGTTCTCCCGTCGCCTTTGCGGCTCCTTGTCCCGCTCGCCGTATGTCGTGTTCAAAATTTAATCGGTGGGTACGAGGTAGGTCGGATGCGTATGGTCACGGTGGTTCCTTGGGCAGCCACCGCGAATAGGAGCACGAGCACGAGCACCAGCACCAGCACCAGCACCAGCACAAGCACGAGCACGGGCACAAGCACGAGCACGGCCACAAGCACGAACAGGAGCCCGAGTACGAGCGCGACCAACAAGGTCCCGAGGACCCGCGACAACGTGGCGATGTACGAGCTTACGAAGTCACCGAACAGCTCGACAACGTCGGCAGGTCTATAACGCGCGACGTGCCTTGACATTTCATTGGCATTAAAGCGTGGATATAGCGACTGCAGAGTTAGGCAGAAATGGCGACTTTCCAAACCCCTTGGTGGCGAACCGCTTTACGGGGGTAGATATCCAGCTCTCGTCCCGCCGCACTTCGCTTCGCCTCGCCTTCCGAGGGGGGTTGTTGCCTTTACAGTGGCGCCATCCGTGATCCACCCTTTACAGTGATACGCGCGAGCTAACTGCCCCTCCGCTCCTGTGTTCGGGTTGATAAGAAAACTCTCTACCCCCGCTTTACACCCACGTCATTCCGAAACACCTATCGCGCTCTCGTGTGAGGCATTCGGAGCAAAGGCGGACTAACCCACACTCTTTTTTGCGAAATTCAGTTAGTAGCGGTAATGTGCTTATTGCAATAGACTGTGCTAATTGTATGAAATAGGAGGAATTCATTTTTTTTAATGTGGGTTAGTCCGCTTTTGCTCTCAATGCCGCAAATATACTTTAATATTAGATTGCTGTGTAAGTTCTGCCCGCTGGAGTATGTCTTCTACAAATTTGATTTTTGAAAACAGCTTGTAGTTACTTCGGACTATGTATGCTCTATTATTATTTATGACAGTCTTCTATCTATGTGGAAGTTGTGTTTCGCCTCTTTTATAAAAACGCTAAAATTATTATCACCCTTTTTGTGACACCAAAGTTGTTGAAGTTTTTCAAGTTTAAACTGTTTTTTTGGGGGATGGAAAAAGGTGAAAATCTGTTGGTGCCAGATCCGGGGAATATGGTGGATGAGGAATAAGTTCCTATTGCAGTTCCGGTATTTTCTTTTTGAATTGCCACCCTTTCGATTTACAAGGGAAAAATATTTTAATTTGTAGTTCGTGCTGCATTTTTTCAAGCTGTTGACAATATAAATTAGCGTTGATAGTTATATTTGGATTGAGTAACTTATAATAAAGGGCAGAATTTATGCAGCAACCTAATATGTCGCTAATGATTTTGCACTGCATGTTGTTCGAGTAAATCAATCTTACTTAATCTGTTAGGAGTATTAGGCAGTCACTTTTTGTCGAAAATGAAGCATTCCTGTTTCAATTAATCACAAAGAAATAAATTGGAGCTGAGACTCGTTCTTTGACAAAATTTTATTAACATCGTGAGCTTTAAAAAAACATGTTTGTTTCGCCAAAAAATGTGCATTATACATAGATGACGCTACAGATGGGTCATTAAAGAGGCTTCGTAAAAAAGTTAGAAACGAAACGAAATTCAGTGACCTGCTTGTAAATTCTACTTCAGAATACCTTTGGTTCTGCACTGAACTTATAAAAGAAGCAAAATTATGAAAATGACAGCTACGAAATGGCGCTTTTTCAAAAAGGTTCTGCACATTTGGTGAGCATAATTGATTAGGACCTCCGTTTTTTTAGTTATCACTGCAAAACAAAAGAAAGGTTTTTTAAAAATAATAAAATCCATCTGTAGCGTTATATATAATGCATATTTTTGACTAAACAAACATGTTCTCTAAAGCTTATGATGTTAATAGACTTGGTGCCCAGGAACAAGTCTCAGCATCCATTTATTCCTTTGTAATTGAATGAAAAAGAAATGCTTCATTTTCGACAAAAAACGACTGGCTAGTACCCTCCAGCAGGGAATATGAGTTAACTCGTCCTGTGATAATCTGCACAGGTTGCGTATGATAAGTTTGCTCATTACGAGCACTGTATCCCTTAAGGGTTACTCTAAAAATTTTCGAAAATTGTTTTTTTTTACGATTTTTGCATATTCTGCTAGCTACATCTTTTCTACGTATTTTAAGCGCAACCGGGCCCCGAAATTCCAAAACGTGAAGGAATTACAAAAATACTGAAGTGTGAAGTACTGTACTCTTTTTATATTCAAACCTAGTAGTGATAGTTGTAACGATTGGACTATAATATAATTTCCTCGAATTTTTTCTTACAATCGGTGCGGATATGTATAACTGTAAGCATCCATTAGAATCTAAGGCTTAGATGCGTTAGAGTGTTAAATCGTGGCTTACGCTTATATATAGTAAAGAAATGTTTACATTCACAAAATACACGTGTACAGCTTTGATTATAGCGTCGGTACGATTAAAACTTCCGGAGCTTCATAAGCGGAAAAGACGGCTTTAGTAAAAAATTCTAGTAGAGACTAAAGACAATTAGTTTGCAGAGCCATCGACGAAATGAAGTACATGCTACTGGAACTATATCACGAGGGGGGAGTGCATACATGATACACTTGAGAACGACTTTTTATACGGAGTGAACGGTCCAATAGCCCTCGCGTAAATATCCAACTTAAATATTCAAATTGGCAAAAAAATGATAAATTATGTTTGCAACAAATTAATATTCATTTTTAATTAATCGCGCAGTGCCATATGAAAAATCCAAGTGCAATCTACTGAAAACGATAAGACGTTTCACTGTTTCGAACTAGGGCTGGGACTATTCGAATAATTTAATATTCGAATATTTTACAAGTATTAATGCTACGAATAAACTTCGAATATTTGAGTATTCGAATACTATTCGAATATTTGAGTACTCGAATACTATTCGAATATTTAAATATTAAACTAGTATTCGAATACTTGGATATTCGAATAGTATTCAGATACTTGGATATTCGAATTATATTCAAATACTTGGATACTCGAATTATATTCACCAAATAATTGAGCAAATGAAGTATTCGAATATTCGAATACCGAAAAATTCGACAAATAGTCCCAGCCCTATTTCGGACGAACTTGAAATTAACTCCTGCCTTATTTGAATTTCAGTGATCCTAATTTGTGAGTGTTTCTTAAAATACTTTCTAGCGTCAGTAATAAATGTAAAAGAAATCTCGGAAATTTTTAAAAGAAGAAAAACCTTCCACATTTTTTAAAGCTTATGCTTTATTTTTCACTTAATCTTGATTCTTTATATGTAATAAGTAACGCGCGACAACAAATTACGAGTAATTCACGTTTTTTGTTTTAACAGTGTAAGAACAGACCTTTCACGATGCAGTTATTGATTGGGGAACTATGTTGAATAAATGAACCGCGAATCGATGGATGGTCATCATTGTCATTAAATGGATATCGTATCGATTGTTTTTTCTTCGCGTAACTCGATAGAGAAGTCCTCCATTTTCGTTACAGTGGTACACAAGACTATAGCAATAATTATACTTGGGGATCAACTGTTCAAAGTATCTGAATAGTGTGAGATCTGTTTGGAAAAAAATCGATAAATTTTCACTACGTTCACTTCTTATGAATCTTTACATCTTCCTGTATAACGGTCTCAAAACATCCTCAAAATTATTACAACGTATTAAAAGAGCAGGTCGATAACCTAACGATCACTAATTACAACTATATAAATGATTAAATTTTGTTTACTAGAGACTGTATAACAAATTATTATATATGTAGAATAAATGATTGAGTAATCAAAGCTGAGTAACTATGCTTTATTATTAATTGTATGCATAACACTAGCACACACCAGATATTATTAAATTATTTATATTTGCGTGTTATGTATGCTTGCAATAATCACGGTTAATTTTATTGTATTACATACAATTAACAATTACATAATATTTGAAGACGTACTTGGATTCTCGTCAGTGAAACCGAAAATCCAGATGGTTGTCATAAAGACTTCAGTGTACTAAGGTTCCTCGGTTGGGACGATGAAAGCTGACCCCACCAAGGAAAGAAGAGCGTTAAATCGATATAAGAATCTGCTATGAAGAATTGGAACGGACTCGTTCCGTGCGAACAAAGAATCAAATTCTGTCCTCGTATTAGAGATTATGGAATCGTCGAGAACCTCTTACAAGCCTGGATCGAGCTTTAGAAGTTTTCAGTTCGTAGGACGAACGAGTGTACTCGAACCCTTTGGACTGCTCGAAATTCAATACCCTTGACGAACAAAGTCTTTGTTGAACTCTGACAGTGGCATTTGAAGGAGAGAAGGAGGGAACATTTCCGTTTCTTGTCTCGCCTCTGACCTATGGAACGAAGCCCTGGGGTCATGAAGGATTCTTTCATGGAATAGGTGGTAGCTCAGAGTGGTTCACAACAATGTCTGTACTCAGCCATGAAGAACTTTTGCAGACATCAAAATACAATTGTTTGGTGGGCCACTCTATTGTCGAATACATGTTACTCTACAGCTGTTAAACAAACAATTGAATAAAGAAGTTTTTTTATAAAATTTATTATATAGTATGAAGGAATTTTATAATAATTCTGGATAATTTTTATTATGCTGTGTATTTGTATTCTACTTGAAATTATGAATAGTGATAGGTGTGTTTTATATTGCAAAAAATAAATTTTGGTATACCCATCAGGTGAAATAAAGAAAAATTTATAATTGTTTATAATTTTACAATAAAGAATTCAGGCGTGTAAACGATACTAACTTTTCAGCGGAAAATTTGTTGTTCGAAGACTATTTTTTTACAGGATTTACTTGAATTCGGATATCGGTGACAAAAGTATATTTATTAAGAAACTAAATACCTATGTATTGTGTATTTATGGAGTAAATAACATAGTAAGAAATTGAATCACTGGCAGAAAAAATCTAAAATTACGTTTGTGAAATTTTACAGATGAATGTAGTGCGAATAATGTTCTGAGCAATATTGTATCATTTAAAAAAAATTTGTAATGAAACATTCTTCGTGTACTTATTATTTTTTTTTTTAAATATAACGTTACTTCAGATAATATTCTTGTTCAAACATTGAATAGGTAGTAAATTTTATCACCGTTTTGAAGTTATTAGGTATTTTCAGAACTTACTACTTTCTCTGATAGACTATTTCAATTATGATTAGTAGATATCAACTTTATCGTTGTCAATCAGTTTAATCACGTTTTAATTAAAACATTCCAGCTGACGATTAGTGTTCCTAATCAACTGACGGTGATAAATTTAATCAGTCGAAGAAGTTAAACATCTTCAGATTTTAAGGTTCATTTTATAATTGTTTACTTCAGTGAAGTAAAAAATGATTTAATTACTTTCGAATTTTATTGATAACGTGTACTTGTAATATAATACATATTTTAATGTACATTATCGAGAAAAAAAATTTCCATACAAAATTCCGTTTTTGAAAAATAGTTTCGATGTCTGGAGTACATCTGCTCTTGTGTAAGGAAGAGAATTATTCATTGGATCGCGTGTTCAAACGATTACGTAAAGCGCTACAGGAACAATAATAGATGTACAATCACGTCAAAGTTGATAGGTAGCATTTCGAAGATATCTATTTTCTTTAGGATTAGTAGGTAAATAGTTGAAATTATCTAAAAACGGTTTAATCTACAAACGGTTTTTTTTTAAATTTTCATTACAAGCTCACAAAAAAAGTTTAAAAATTGACTTTTACTATTCTTTTCGCTATTCCAACCAAATACATTTTTTTCAAAACGACGAAACGCGTCAGTTAGCAAACTAATCCTTCTAGCTTCTAAAAAAAAACTCAAGTTGTTTGGACCAATTCTAAAAAAGTTATGCGATTTTAAAAAGTGTCCGAACATTAATGCGAGTCGCTGTATGCAGTCGTCCATTTATAGTGAATTTTTATCATCAGATAGATCACCTATGAAAATATATGCTTTCGTATCGATCAAGTTTGTCAGCTATTCTGGCGTATACCAATTTCAAATCTGATCCGCATCGATAGAACAGGGGCGTTTATAAATGTCTGTGCATCTGAACTTGTGACCTCTTACATTTCTAGGTGGGTTTGTTTCCGTCTCAGAAATTCATCGGACTTTCGATATAAATTATTCCAATATTAGTGAGTCTCTTACTTCTATTACTCGTGACTCGTGCGCATTGTTCAACCAAAGTGAACCGTGTAAATTCGTCGAGCACTGAAACGCTTGACATTTAAACAATGGGCACCAGATGTCGAACCCCAAAATTTCAATTGTTAATATTTTAAGTCCGATTTTTCAAAATTAAGGAACAGTGGAGTATACTGTAATTTCTCTCGGCTTAACGAATTATTGCATTTCAGCTTGACCACCAATTTAATTCAATTAAATATCCGTTATTGGCGATACGAGGAATATCCTAGAAAGAAGTTATTTGCTTCGCGGGGGGAATACTGCGAGGGAGGTACGACGATGTAGAGCCCAGGAATCAAAGTTCGAAATAGAAGTTCAATCTTGACAGGGGCACATGCCGCAGCAACCCGTAAAAGATCGAAATTGAGATCGGTATCGGCATACCGTACGTCGCACAGCGGGGTGAAAGACCCTAAAAGTTGGCATCAATTCCTAGGCGTCGCGAAAACTTTTATTAATTAAATAACTTAACCAAAAACGATTATGCCAAAGTAAATAAAACAAAAGATTCCTCTTTTAAACTTATTTAATACATTTTTGTACATATTTAATAACACAATCTGTGAAACCTTTTCAGTTTTTTTTTTTTTTTTTGATATGGCAATGCAGTGATTATGTTAATAATCATGTGAACTGGTATCACTGTCATCATATTCATTAGCACTATTATCAGACTGCAACGGTGTAGTATGATCATCACAACTTATAACTGGAGGCAATAATTAGTTTACAGCTTCTTTGGGCAGAGATTGACGATTTTTTGGGGATAATTGTCTCTTGTTGGTCATTACGGGATCTGAACTTAATCAAAAGTGATTTAAAATATCCTGATTGCAAAAGGACAGTAGTTTCATGAACTCGGAACCTTTTTCCCACGATTTTATTTAAAGTGATAAAACACCATTTTAACTCCCTCAAAATTGAAGTACAAGAAAAGAATTATTTTTTAGTTTTTAGTGCATTTTAATTTAGTTTTTACTACATTTTTAATAAAATCGTTTAACATACAAATTTCTTTTATATATTTTTTTCCCGTTTCAATTAGAAATCACTGGTAGAGAGAAAATTTGAACGATTTAAAGATACCTGTTTTATAAAGCTGCACCTTTTTTTAAATAAAAGCACATAGTATTCTTTCTTTACATAAATAGATTCTTGTCTGTATTAGAGACAGAAAATCAATCTGTTGAGAGATATTTTAAATTAATACTTTTATTGAAGAAGTTGTTTAAACGATTCATTCCATTGCAAACACTTCTTGCATCGGTTCTTCATTGTTCCCATGGCCAATTCAAGCCGATCTGTAGTTATCGTTACGCAATGTATTGTAATCCGCTCTTTTAAGTCCTCGACAGAAAGAGAGGAAGGACTGAATATCTTCTTCAATATAGGTATTAATAGAAAATATTTCACGATGAATAAATTTATCGACTATTTCACTCTTATACACTCAGAATGTCCAGATGCATTGATTTATGTAATAAAAATGTAGGACTCCATTTAACAAAAGATGTAACTGCATGTTTTATTTAGATATAAGAAAACAGATCTTTTCAAATAATTAAAGTTTCTCTTCTACCATTTTTGTTTCTAATTGCCACCAAAAAAGAGACGCTGCTTGTCCCAGCTGTATGATGCATTCTGTATACGCGTCTCATACGTGTGTGATTAAATAAAGGAAAATATTTAACTGTAGGTACAATTAGTGTTCCACCTCGAGAAGGCTTTCTCGAGAAATTTTATAATTGCTTATTTCTTATTTCTCGAGAAATACTTTAATTTCTCGAGAAACTTAGGTCTAGGAAAAATATCATAAATCTCATTTATTTTCGCGATTGTATTAGATAAATAAATTTACCAATTGTATTTAATATCTATTTTTTCATTTAAACAAGTTTTGTATAAATTAGACAGGAATAAACATTTAGTTAAAGTGTTGTTGTGTTTTTGATAAATATTATCCACATTATTCCGAAAATATAATTTTTCCAATATTTTTTTCAATTTCTCGAGAATTCGCAGGAAATATTATCTCATTTCTGATTTCTCGAGAAACAAAGAATATGGAGAAATCAGGAAATCTGAAACATTTTTCAGTATGTTTTCATAATACTGAAAATACGATTCATTTTAATGTACATCTGATTTATCTAATTTCTTAATAATTGATATGTGACATAGGGCATGTAATATTACAGATCCTATAAGAAATTAAATATTAGTACAAAGGATTATGTGTTGGACAATATCGGTCGTCACTATACAAGAGTAAGTATGAACCCAAATTTCGTTAAATAGTAGCATGGACGTATTGCGTTTAGGGGTTGAATGAAACTGTTAAAATTTTCAATTAATTATGAAATACCTGTAATTTTATGACTGTTATCTTTTCTGACTCGAGAAAACAGTTATAAACTGCAGTGTATTAACTGAAACCTTTATTCCATACATTTTTGTGTAAATAATAATCTTTTATTTTCTGGAAAGTAGAAAATGTTCTATTTAAACAGGAACATTTATTCTGCTTTGAAAAAGTTAAAGTTGTGACAGGCAGGTTTCCTGAAAATGTTGTGGGGTAGATAGATCTGAAGTTAAAAAGCTTAAACCGTTCGGTGGAAATAATTTCCACTTCTATATTTATCCTGCTCGCATCTCCTTAAATAATACTAATTAAAAAAATATTCCTACCCTTTATATCTCACTCTTAAATATCTGTTCGAACCTATACGACCCTCCAGAATTTTTATTAATAGAACATAAAATAGGGGTTAAAACTGAACTCTTACAACAGAGTTAAAGTGTTAATGTACAAAGTTAACTTAAAACAAAAAAAAAAATTATTTAAAAGTTACAAGTTCGATAAATAACTTTTATAAATAAAAGTTAACAGTTTCATTCGACAAGGGGGCAAACATTCACTTTACCTGCCAGGGGATTAGAATTAAGGGGGTAGGTAACCCTCAAAACTTTCGTAAATTCGATTTTGGGATTTTGCATATTCCGGTAGCTACATCTTTTCTACGTATTTTAAACGCAACCAAGCCCTAAAATTCGAAAAATTCAAGGAATTACAGCCAAAAATTTACGAGCCTGCACATGAGATCGGATAACGACAAAACTGCATGTCCAACTTTAAACGCGATTTCACAGAAACTACGCTTTCCGAAACGGTGAACATAAAATCTCGAAAACCGCTCCAACGTTTTCAATGAAAATTTACAGGGAGGTGCAGAATACTATTCCCCGCAATGTGTCGGGAGCACATTTTCAATATAATTCTTTTTAAAAAAAGATAAATAATATTTTTCCCACAGAAAAGGGAAAAAATCATATACATCAATATAAAAATTGTATTAATTTGTTTATCAAAATTTTGCTTCCGACACAAGATGGGGCTGTCTTTCAGATTATAAAAATGCCTTTACTTTGTGTTTTAGGTAATTCACCTGTCCGGGATCGTGTTCGCCATCAGACGGTGCCTCGCGCACACGATCTCACATTTATATTTATAACTTTTTTCCCTGTGAATATATTTAAAATTTTCTTTTTGTGCCTTAAAGTCAACGAAATGACGATGAGAAATTAAAACAAAAATTATCTCTATATTCATTTATTACTTCAGAATATGCTTTTGAAGAAGGGCCTGATTTTGGGCTGTTGAGGGTTACCTACCCCCTTAATACTACAATGCTATCACCCTGTAATTCGGCAATTAGAAGCAGCAACACTCGGACAGTACCTTGACTTCTGGTTTCTCACCTCGGAAGAGGGTCGTAGACTACACCCGTGCTACAAGTGGGTTTCTACTCACCTGAATTTATCGGCACTTCGGTGGTGTTGGCGGTTCCATTTTGCCCGGGACTCCGCGAACTCGAGGTTCTACCTAGGGGCTCCATCCGGATCGCCTCGCTGCTTTCTCGCGTCGAAGTTCCCCCTGGCATTTTGCTTTCTTCCCTCTGTCTACGTTTTTATCCAGTAAGCTCGCAGCGCGTGGCGCCTCGAGCGGAAGATATACGCTTCCTTGGCTCCCTATTCCTCGCGACGCGACGCGAATTACATTTTTCAACGTTGATGCTTCTGAAGAACGGCGCACTCCTCGGTCCTTCTATCTCATTCATATCAGCCGCTTGGCAAACCTTCGTGCGACATGTAATCTTCAATTAACGCTTCGCTAAAAGCTTCCACCAGCTTCCGTGATCCCGCTTTCAATTGATCCACGCCCAATGCGGACCTGTACTTCTGCTATTTAATTGATCCTCTGTTAGACGGATGTCACGCAGGACGAGATAATCTAAGTGAATCTGTTGGTCCCATTTACGATACGACAATGGACAAAGTGGTAGAAAAAAGTTAAGCTCAAAGCTGGTATAAAATGTCTCGTCGCCTGATTAGTATAAGATACGAGTAGTTTACGTTGGATCCTAAAGCTGAGTTCGACTCCAGGCTTAGGCAGTGCGCGTGAATATACAGGAAGCAGTAGTAAACGTTGTATTAATTATATTCGCAACTCGATTGCTTCTGCTTTCGCTTGGAACCCTTAAGTCCACTACCCTTTGGCGAGCTGTGTCTGGTTTAATGAAACTACAAGATCGTCTCGCTTGTGCTTTTAGCGAATGTAACGGGTTCTCGTTGCTATTATAAATCGAAAGCAGTCGACGCATTACGCATGTTCTACTTTTATAAATAGCTAACTGCGATTTCTTTCTGTCTCAATCATCTGTGGTGCATTATGTAGCGACACTTTCGCAGAGTCGTATGTTCTCGACGTATCACTCGATATGGTACCTGAAACAAAATACCGAGTAATGTATCTACAACTTACAGACCAGAAGCTAGAAACATATAGAGGTGAAACTAAAATTACAGCCCTGTGTTTTGCTATTTGCTCATAAATTTTAAAACTGCTGTAAATTCACATATACGAGTGTCAGGCGATGGCAATATGTGAACGTAGGAATGTATCAACGAATATTGCAAAGTGTCGGCGCCCATACATTGCTGAGAATTGCAAATTTTCACACTTGAAAATATTATTTTCAGGCTGCAAACCGTATGTAATGCAATCCCCATTTTCCTTTTTGTTTATAAATTGTATATACGCGAAAGTTTGTGCGTGAGTGTTTCAGTGGAAGGCTTTTTTGTTAATTTAAAATTAACAGTTTTGTCAGTAGGAAGCCACGCAGAAGAAATTCGATTTAAAATCGACTTGGCGAGCTGTTAAATAATGATTGAAATGTTTAAGGGCTCAGGGGTAAACTTTACACGGATTTTTTTTTTAATTATTTGAAACTATTCTGGTGGGTGCCCCGGAGAAAATGTTGAAAATTCTTTTTACCAAGAGTAAATAAGGCCACCCTAATGTACATAGTATCGAATGCTGTATAATCCTCTATTTTAAACTAGTACCATAAGAACGCCTATAACCCCCTATTGATTTTATTGGATTTATAATTACTCTTCGATATGCGCATAGTAGGTCAGTGTGGTCGCACGTTGCACATTCTCTGAATGTGTTCCACATAGTTATTTTTACATCAATGGCAAAGACGTTAATTATATGTGCCTATATTTTTGCTGACAAGAGATCTCCTACGTCCTCTTGTGTAGGCGTTCCCTGAAGCGTGCACAAAAAGCGTGGAAAATTATTCATGCAACAAACACTAGATTAGTATTTCTACAGGACCCTCGTCGCGTATGCCGGCTTTACTCGAGAATTTGTAGTTCTAATTGAAGTTATAGAAGACAAGAAAACGAGTGACATTATGTACAACTTTTTCTACGGTTGCATTACCAGTTACTCGCTTTAATTACTGCCTCTTCTGTTTACGTCCACAAATTCCTCCGCGTTTAACGATAGAATTGCTGGCAATTAGTTTCTTCGACGCTCGTCTGTCGCACAATTACGCATGTATCTATTAAATATATAGCTACTCGCTAGCATATTATTAAAGGAAATGATTCGAGAAAAATAAACTACCCCTCAGGGTGAAGTGGAATCTACGCAGGGGTAAAGGGAACATAAGTCAGGGTAGATCAAGGAATTTTTATTTAATAAGAGCTTGTAAAAATACTATGTTACAGCTTGTTTGTGAATAAGTTTAAAAGAAAAGACTAATTCCAGGGTATCCAAAATTGAAAAAAAGTTGAAACACACAAAAAGAAATAGTGCGCTGAAAACTGGATAAAATTATAGGAAATGGACATAAAACAATTTATTATTGATTTCACTCTGACCCTTTCACTTTTGCCCCCGGGTTCAGTGGAAGAGAAGTGTAGTTATGAATTTCATGTATAATTTATAGATTACAATGGTTGTTAATAAGTTGGAGTGAAACTGAATTTAACATAGGTACTTTCATGTAATCTAAATCATAAGCTAAAAGAAAGAAAGAGCTCAACGTACCTGACTGTACTAATATCAACTTCGTGCATAAAATTTAAAAATTTTGAATAAAAAGTCTAAACACTTTACTTCACCAACAGACAGTCTCACGAATGATGATGGGTTTCTTTGTGACGTACGTACTAAAGTAGTCACAACATAGCACTACTATAGTAGTATGTACAAAACTATATTCCACTTTGCCCTGGTTTCCCATACTGTTGTCTCAACAACAAATGTTGACAGAAAAATAATTCACCGTAACACACACTTTTTATATCACTAAGTAGGTACTTAATATGCCACTGCTTGTGAAATTACATTTTTTGCTATTGAAGTTAGAAGAGTTTGAAGGAAATGTAAGGGTACCAATTTTAGGGGGTATAGGGGTTTGTAAGGCGGTAAAATATGGTTGTTTTTGAGAGCGCATACAGGTTGTAAAATGCAAGATGATTTTGTTTACTTGCAATGCACTTGTAAAAGAATACTTGACAAACATTTTCATGTGTCGCACCCCCAAAAATATTAAAAACTGGCGCTGTTGATGTCACCTCTACAAATGCATACATTCCGCGAACACCTTTATAATTTACAGTCGCAGTTTTCTGGTTCCAAAGATATTTTGCAATATATATATATATTTTTTTAGTTCGCAAAGCTTACTTTTCGTAACAGATTGATTACTTTCCTCGAGAAGTATTCGGTGGAATTGAAAATTGAAAAAACTACCCGTGATCCAGGGTGAAATGTTATAAACTATGTTTAGCAAATTTGTATTTATTTGGTTGAGGCGTTTTGCAGGTAAAACGCGTTTAAAGTCCCTCGCGATTGGCAGAGCATACTTTTAAATAACTACTCACGACTGTTCATGTTCCGTGGCGTCCAATTTTCTTTTATTAGTTTCACATGATTAATACGCTGATTTAACGAAGAGATCCATCATTTATCGGAATGAATTTCTATTAGCTTAGCAATTTCGCAGGTGAAAATTCTCCGAATCGTATACCGTGGAATCGCGACTAATTGACAAGGGATGTTCAGCAGCTCGAAAACTCCAAAAATGTTGAAACTTTGCAGGAATGTAGTTCAAGTGATCCTAATAACGTAACAATTTTTGGTTTCGGCAATGAAGCTGTGCTAGGGGCGAAAACGCCCTCTCAAAGAAATTGTGAATTTTCATATTATCGCGAATATCTGAGAATCCATAAAAAATATCGAAAAATGTCAACTCACAGTTTTATAGTTTTTATATCTTACAAGACGGCGATAAAGAATTTTCCAAAAAGGGTGGTGGAATAAATTTTGTAAAATTTCATTTTTTTTCTATCTAACATCATTTAGTAATAAATAAATTTTGATGCTGGATATTTATGGGCTCCTAAATTTATGTAGGTATTCCTGTATTCATAAAGTACTTGAAAAAATCGATTCTATTGGTCATGGCACATTCAATATTTTCATGAGGTATCAAATGTCCATTGATACGTTCGTAGACTCATTAATTTATGGTAAATTAGTATCGACATTTTCATGAGGTATCAAATGTCCATTTATACTTTCGTAGATTTATTAAATTGGTAGCGATATTTTCGTAGAAGTATCAAAAAGATGTCGATACTTTCATATCAGTATTAAAGGAGTATCGATAGTTTTGGATAACTACGTCTTTGATACTACTCGACACCAAATCGAAATTAGTTAACTGGTATCGACAGTATCGATGCGGTATCAGTCCCAACACTAACAAGGGAAGATCCCGAACCCGAAAATTCAAAAAATTCTGAAACTTTGTGAATATGTGGGGGATTTCCTCCTGATTACAACGCAATTTTTGTTTGCTGCCCAAATTCACTCGAAGGGGGTGAAATTAACCCCTGAAAATTCGGCTATTTTGTGTTATAACTCGCGAAGTGTAAGCGATAGAAAAAAAGTTTCAAGACAAAAGTTACTTCTTTTAATTAGATCTATCATTTAGTGAAAAAATATTTTAAAATATTTTAAAAATCGGTAGATAACCGGATTTTCAGCGGTCAATTACACCCCTTATAGTGAATTTGGGCAGCAAACAAATATTGCGTTGTAATCAGGAGGAAATTCTCTATATATTCACAAATTTTCAGAATTTTTTGAATTTCCGGGTTCGGGATGTTCCCTTGCAAGTGTTTCCAGTCTTAATCATTATGACTCATAATTATCCTTGACACCTCGAATACAGTTTGCTTTTATTATTCTTCTTCTTGCAACACTACAAACTATGTTTATTAACAGCATTAGAATATATATGTTGTGACTTTATTTTTGCAAAAAATATTATTCGTGATTGTAAATATTTTATTTTGCCTTGTGTGTGTGACTATTCACCCTTTGCAGTCCAATTTCATTTTAAAGTTTACCAACAGCACACTCCAAATTATTTTTAACAAAATACTGATTATTACCACAGATTGCACAAAACGTAATAAAATATCCATGCTGTACATACATTAGCTGTAAGTACATACATATTTACAATTGTTTAAGATTTCTTCGAAGTATTACTAGCCTAATGTTATTCGTAAAAATTTATTTAAGCATACTCATAGTTACTTGTACACAATTTTAGTGCCCCCAGTATAGCAAAATTTGGGAACTCTAAATAGCAGCAAGGGAAAAGCGATAATCTCTAAATAAAACATACTTTCAAACTGAAATTAAATACACCCATAATTTATAATTCTCTGAATCGTTGCAATTAAAGGCTCCTTTGATTCCCTTATTCGAATTAAACATTTAGCAACAAGATATCCCGCAGAAAGTTAGAACCGAACCGAACTCTAAAGATGCGTAACAACGCAGTATTGCATCGACGTCATAGTGTACCCTTGGAGTCTAATTGCTCAAAGTGTATCTTCAAACGATCGTATTTATCGTACCAAACTTTTGCATAATGTGCACATGCTCCTGAGAGTAGTTAGTCGTGCGTAAGGTATGCGTGTGAATGTTACAGTTCGTTTAATGTAATACCCGTTTAACTAGACAATAGAATAATCATGGATACGCGACTGCTTCTAATTATTGAAGTATAATTACAAACAACCACCACGATTCAAGCCGCAAGCATCACGTCCCTTTAAGTAGCTCATCTGTATTCAAGAGTTTAGATTATTCAGTGGAAATTGTGGTAATTCAAAGAAGACTGTTACGTTCGAAATGGTCTACTTTCTGTCGTAGCGATATTTAAAACGGTTGCATTCATTCCACGGCTATGACACGTAGATGCAGCGACATAAGATATACCAGTTATGATGATGAAGTTAACTGGTCGCTCCTTGCCGTCATTTTCGGGCATGCATCTAACATAATACCGATTTTATGCACGACGTTGCATAATGCAAGGATATGTACTTGCGAACGAACAAAGGTTACGAGACAATTATCTATAATTTCCGGATGTTCTCTGCATCTAGCAGAATACACTAGAATGCTTTCGAGGCTACACTTTACTGCTGTACATAACACTGCATACTCGGCACTGAATTTCATACGTTTAGGGAGCTATTCAAGACAAATTGACAATTCTGTTCGCGTAAAAATTTTGGGGGAACTTCAATGCTGCTGGAATAAATTTTAGAATGCGAATGCTTTCATTAATACTATAGAATATTAGGTATTGTTGGTGTTGAAGGTGACATTTTTCTAACAAGGGAAAATCCCGAACCCGGAAATTCAAAAAATTCTGAAACTTTGTGAATGGGTAGGGGATTTCCTCCTGATTACAACGCAATTTTTGTTTGCTGCCCAAATTCATCTCTAAGGGGGTTGACGAGGTTGAATTTGTACGAAAAGAAATGGATTATGCTGTTTAATAATTATTACAGAATTTTAGGAAATATTATTAATATTTTTGTCCGTAACTTTTTCTAATTTTTTAAACAATTGGTAAAAGTTTTACCGATTGATAGATGTAATTAAAAGAAGTAACTTTAGTTATGAAACTTTTTTTCTATCTCTAACAGATCGCGAGTTACAATATAAAATCGGAAAACAGTCGAATTTTCATAGGTTAATTTCACCCCCTTAGAGTGAATTTGGGCAGCAAGCAAAAATTGCGTTGTGATCAGGAGAAAATCCTGTACATATTCACAAAGTTTCAGAATTTTTTGAATTACCTAGTTGGGGATCTTCCCTTTAAGTCACAATAATAATTATAATACACAAAATTGTTTATATTTGTTATTGTTTTCATTAGCTCTGTATACTACTTCCTGAATGCACAATAATTGTGTTCAATAAGCCTCGATGAACCGCAGAACCAGCTATTATTTGCACATTCCACAATTATACGAAGGATATTTTTTTCACTGAATAGTTTCATAAATCCTTATATAATCATAATAAGTAAAGCAGAAAAATTCTACATGTTTGTGTGTTTGTCTGCCGCCTAAAAACTTCCGAACGATAAACTCTGGGATCACGAAATGTGCCTCAACTCATTCTGCCTGACTGATCCAGTGGAATGTGACTATTCTCACAAAAACTAAAACAAAAATTTGTTTTTATAAATTCAGAATCTAAATTTCAGGCGAAGCCGAGTAGTAAATCTAGTATCTGCATAAATCTAAAATTTCGATGCGATTTTTTAACATTTCCCAGATTATTTACAAGCACCTCGCAAGAGAAGCGTACCGACGAAATGTTCGCTGTCTACATCCATCTCTAACCCCTGGTTTGCTACGTATGTCCTACGAGACTAAAAATGTCGCCGTGCTCTGTGAATCGATCAACGATTTCTTAACGGAGAGCAGAAGCAGCATAGAACTTTTTACATGATCCTATATCGGTTGGTTACACAGCCAACCAGCATTTGTGTGCGCGCGTGATACACGAGCAGTACGTGGTGATAGAACATTGACCCTGCCCAGTCTCGCCGCCGAGAAATCCCTCGAAACGAAAATAGTGAAATGCAGCGCGTTTCGTGTGGACGAACATAGGCACGTTAGGCGCAAAAATATTCCCCTGCGCCGCTAGAGCACCGCACCAATAACCGAAACTATCCAACTGTTGGACCGTGGTTGCTGGTAAACACAAATCGAGACCGAAGGCGCGAGGCTGCCAGGGTGTAACAGGGATAATAACACGACAGGAGCGCGACTTGTATGGTGTCGAAGGGTGGAAGTGCACATTCGAAAACTAACCTTCTCCGGGCCGCAGAGAGCACGAACACTTGCGAGGCAGGTCGGCAGGATTATCTTCGTCGATGAAGAAATCCGACGGTTCGATTCCGCACCGGGTCGATCATTCTCCCATATCCGTGCGTGGCTTCCTCATTTCTGGCTCCGAGCGGAGCAACAGCGTAAGCGCGAGGAACCGGCAGCTCACCAGCGACTACTCAGCATCGTGTCGGGAGGGTATATTTACGTGTGCGGAACGCTGGCTGAATCGGGGCGAGAAGAACACGGCGTGGTGCGTCTGTGGCGGCTCGCGGCAGTACGAGCCGCGGTCGCATCGCCAGCGATGGTTAGAGCTCCACGGATCCGGTGTACGAGACCGGGCTTCCCTCGCACGAGCAGAGCCACTGCCGTGGCCCCATGTAAGCAGTCGAATGGTGAGAATGGCACTGAGGGTAGTTTGAGAATCGAGCGTGGCTAAATTTCCGGACGCAGGGAGGCGCGGCGGTCAGGATCAGCCACAGGTTGCGCCCGCCTCGTTCACGCAGGCTGGGCATCTTGGCTGATCGCGAAGCGGGGAGAACACCCTCTCTGCCGAAGCGACAGAAAGAGAAATCGATTAACTTAACATCCACAGCTATGTACGGTATACGTACGGACGGTTTTCACGATGTCCGTGGCTAGAGCGATGCGATTTCGATCGCTTTGTGCAAACGCGTGCCCACCGGCTTTGGGAGAACACAATCGCCGATATCTGAGTAACTGTTTTAGAGGGATCGCGTATTTTTGCAGCGGGATAAAGGCGCTGCTGTGGAAAAGAAAAATTAGGGTGGGGGTCGTATGGAAAATAGAATAGCATTATTCAGAATACTCCCGCGTTAATTCGAAAGGGTAGGTGTCTGCATTCTGCAACTTTCGCTTGAATTGAGTTATTACTGCCAGCCAGCACAAAAATAGTTTACCGACGTGTGTATTCATTAAGAAGCCGTGGCTGCATTGAAACTGAAGATATGACAGATTATATTTCGGACGTACAGTGTCTGGCAAAAGTATTGCGACAGTCTTTAAAACAGAATAACTTTATAAAATTCGTGCAAGGGACTTGAGTTTTTTTGAGAGGCTGAATGGATTAGTTTAGTACTTTGGTGATGTGTTTCGTCGTTTTGAAAAATAAATGTAATTGGTTTGAATAGCGAAGAAAATAGCGAAAGTTGATTTTTCCACTTCTTATCTGGCAAGGGGAGGACACCATGTGGTAGACACCGATTTTGATGAGTTTTGGCACGATGGATCTATGTCGAAAATAAGTAAATAGGTTTCCGAGATTTTCAGCCAATAGGCCTTAATAATAGAGATATTTACATGGAAATTATTAAAAATTTTGTAGTGGCCGTGGGGTTTTAGTGGGTAAAAATCCCACACTACCCTGGCGCCCGCGGGAGATTCCCTTCTGGAGGCGTCGGGGTGCCTTTTGAAGATGTCTCCACGTTAAAAGAAATTATAATTTTTTTTTATAATTTACTTTTTTATAAATTTTTTTTATAAATTATTTTTTTAACTTGGGGAAATCTTCAAAAGGCACCCCGAAAAGGAATTCCCGGGGGCGGTTTTTTACGGGTTTGTCACAAATATTTAGGTACCTGATTTGATCCAGATTTAATATTTAACCTAATCCGATTTATGTAAAATACCGATGGCATAGTACAATATATTTTAGCGCCTCGAAATGATTTTTAACAATAGTCTATTTGTTGCTCGACGGTTTCTTTATGTACCGATACGATGGCCGACGAAACTCGGAGAGAAATACGTAATTTGTTTTTTTGGCAGCATACTTGGAAGTCACGCAACGATCTAGTCTTTTAAATGTTTCGGTTTCTTCTGTTGGAATAAGAGAGTATTTATTTCGTAGTAAGTAATTGAATAAATGAAAAGGTTCGTATTTTGTAAAGCATAGATTTGTGTCTCAGAATTTTCAAATGCCTAAACTTTACCACGGTACTTTCAATTCAAAGCAATAATTTTTTTAAATTGTTAATTCTGCTGGCAGGAATGTTTTTCTTGGTAAACATTATATATTATTTAAACCGCTTAAAATGTTAAACAGCCTTCTTACCATTGAAAATTTGCAAAGTTTATTAGAAAACGTGTAACAACATTCCAAGAAAAATATTATTTTATACTAATTTTTTATATAAATATTTCAGTTTTTTAACAGTATTTCCATTTTCTTTATGTTACACAGTATCGAAGTATTTACATAAATTCTAAGTACTGCAAAAGCCTTCATAAAGAATTTTATTGCGAACAACTTACTAAATAAGTATCAGTCGCTGGTTGTTGTATGAAATAGTGTGCAGCTGTGATCAGATAAGCTTTTAATATAATTAAAAGAAATTTATGGCAACATTATTTTAAAGTTATAATCCATACACGAAACAAACATTGATGGATAATAATGCTGATACTACCTTAAGGGTTTATAATGTTGAAACCTTCCCAGAGGGTTTATTTCAATAAGAGGATTTAGATTCTACAATAAAGCACAACAAATGTAAAGAGATTATTTTTTAGCCTTTTCGTTCTACTGCATAAACGAAATGCAATTTGGTCTTACAGTTTCAATTTCTCGTCTCTAAAAAGTGAATTAAACAGTTTTTAATCCTCTGTTTATAACCAAAGATGCAACGCTGCGGAATTATCTAAATTATCCGCTTCTCGGGCACATGCCACTGAAAATGTTCGTTATGATTACGGGATTATTCGTTGCGTAATGAGTAGGTATATTTGTGTCTTGGTCCAGAAAACTACTTACAATGTATTTATAGCGAGGATAGTCTATTCGAACTACAAAGCGATGTTTACATTATATTAGATATGGTATTTATAACGATCGCTACTAAAAACATTAATTGCGTGTACTTTGTTAATCCTAGCATTAACTTGATTAATATACTGATATTCATACTATGTAATGCAGAGTTCGTTTATATTCAACAATTCATTTATTAATGAATTCAGTGGTTTATCTTTCCACCTGATGAACTCTGATTGGATGAAGATATACATAAATATTGAAATTTCACAGAATACGACTACTTTTTAATACCTTTGACCATATACAATATAAATCGTAACTACGCAGTCGCGTATATTACTCGCAGCAATGGCATGTGGAACGATGAACTCGGCTGCACTTTTGGAGGGTAAAAGTCAAAATGTGTATTTCTTCGATCTTGTTGCAAATTGTACGTTGCTTTCTTCAACTTTATAGCGTTAAAGAAGAATTATGGTGATTTTACAATGTTCAATGATTATACAATGTTTATACAATTTTTTTTCTACAACATCCTTGGTGTATTTTTAAGTGAAATAATAGGTTCTTTGACAGATTGAGTGGCGCCGGCGACTTGCTTGCAAATTATTGTCCCAGTGGCCCTGAATGTTTGCTCGGATTGGGTTGAACATAACTTTCTCGGCGGAGGAAATCGTCCGGAAAGGCCTAACCGATTTGGAGGGGAATTTCTCAGACCGTTGCGCCCCCAGGTGTTGAATGCTTGTAATAAGAAGATACTAAAGATAAATCCAACGATACGGATGCATGTGATTTATATGTACATATGTTATCGTAAAAGTTCAAAGACCGGTGAATCTTGTAATTTACCGGTCAGTCCCAGAATTTACCGCTCCGTGGTAGTAACAGTGCGAAATATATTACAAAATATTTGAACTTCGGGCTTAGGTCTGGGTGACGTTGACCTTCTTTGGGATACTTCTCGTCTTTTGATATTTCGGGCTTCTACTGCCTCGGTAAATTCTAAATTCCCCGGTCCCCAGACTCTTACACTAACACAAATTATAACGTAATAAGATAATATACTATCATATGAAATTTATATAAGTTCTCCTGAAACATGTTCATGTGAACTGACTGCGTTCCAAACGCAGTTAAAAAAAATATAGGATCGTTGCAGTACATTGAATTTATTCCTAGAACCTCTTGCCAATTTTCGTGCACAGGTAGAATATTGGATTTTAAATAGAAATTTAAAAAGTGATATGAAATTGGATTACAATATTCGAATGTAAGAAAAGAACTGTTAAGTTTAATCCCCATGAAAAACTTAAAAAAAAAGTAAAAAAGGTATGCCAAGTACATGAAAAAGTCGAGCACGGAAAAGAGTATTATCAAATAAATTAGAAAAAAATAGAAGATAATAATAAGTACAATATAAAAAAAGGTAAAAAAAGAACTGTTACGTTTAATTTTTTACGCTTTCAGCTTTTTCTTTTTATTTTATTTTAAAATCAAGTCCGAAGAATGTACTCGTTGGTCCAATTACTATTTCCTTTATGATAAATATATGATATGTCCCAATTTTGTTTCCCTGCTGGACTGGAAAATAGGGAGTCTACTGTATTTATAGTCAAGTACACAATACTTTCGTGTTTCCCATACTTGATGGAATTATTTTTCTGAACGTTTCTTTCATCACTTAACAACTTTCTTAAAATAGACTACTTTTGTTAGACAGAATATTCTAATCACACTCTTTTAAATTTACTACAGCCCTCGAAATTTCAAACTCTTATTCAAATAAATCCAAATACTTGAAACAAAAGTGTTCGATTTAAGAAAATGAAACTTGCAGCTTAAACAGTTCAGGCAAGAGGCATAAGGATTTATTGTGGCAACGATAGCTTTTTTCGACTTTAAAAAATATGAAGATAATGGAATTTTCATATGTTGAGCCCCAATATTTTTTGGGAAGAATTGTATTAATCCAATTATTTTCTTACTTAAGCGAACATTAGAACACTAAATTTCCTAAAATATAATTTCTACTTGTTTTATTATTACACCAAAGTATTGTAATAAAATTATATTATATTCCAGAAAAATTACATTCGTTTTTAAAGTCATGGCGTATGAAAACTTACTTAAGTAACATTAATTTTCTTTGCATACTGCCTACGTGTATTGTTATTACTCATAGTGATTAGTTTCTGGAAATCTTATTACTAATCTTTATACAATCAGTGAGGCTTCATTTGTTTCAAACACATTCATTTGCAACAAATTAAGATTTTTTGTAATTTCCTGGACTTATTGTTGATCCCAGAGATATGTTATCTCTAAGCTGATATGGAGGCAGAGTAAGACACTCAACGGACTAAAAGGAGACTACAGTCTTTGTGAAAGTGTTCAATATATTACTTTATGCTGTCAAAATGCATGTAAGTAAGAACATACTATGCAACATTTTCGCTATAAATATTATCTTCTAATCTCATATAGTAAATTTAATAGATGTCCTTTTACATCGGTGAAACCGCGCTTGTTTTGTTCGACGAATGGCGTGTGACAGATGCCCAGGGAATTGGATGGTCAATGCTTGGAATTGTTCTTTTAACATCTATATATGAAGGGTTAAAAAATTACGAGTAAGCGACATTACACGACGAACAAATTATTCAGAAGAATAAATTTTTAATAATTCCTATGTTATTTCTTCACATTTTGTAGCGACCATCTTTCCATTTATACTGCGCGTTTTTGGAAAAATAAAGCGCAACAATCGAGAACGTACGTATAGTTTTTTTCCAGATACTGTAAGTCAAAAGATAAACTACAGATACATTATTGAAATGCAGAAACTTTTACCAGTTTTTGTTATTATTTTTGTTTTTTTGTCATTTCTCGTTTTCTCATAATATTCTTTTATTTGATCACATTGAGGAGAGAGAGAAAACAGTTGAGGATAACCATTTTCAAGTTCAGAATTAAAAACAGCTGTAATAATACTTGTTTTATTAAAAAAAAATAGTAATTCGTTTCCCTATTAAAAATCATTTCGTAGTATAAAACAACTAAGTAATTAAAGTCCTCAAATATTTACATATTATTTTATCTAAATAATTAAATTGTCACTGTATATTTTCGCATTGCTTTCGTATTTTCTAATTCGTATTGCTCGATATTTCTCATATTAGTTTGTAATGTTAAAAAGACAAATATTTCAATGGAAGTTTGTCACGAGTTGGCGAATCACGATTCGAAATACTCCTAATTTAAATTTCTATTAGTTTTTAATTTACTTACAAACGCATGTTAATGTGCAATACACAATTAAGAATATGAATTCTGCCTTTGCATTTTAAGTATACTTTGTTTCAGGGCGCTACTGTTTTCTAAAGTGCATATCCTTCAAACAATTGTTCACGTCATTCGGTTGATTATAGGATATTTCCTTATGTTAATTTTTATGACGTACAACGCTTGGCTTTGTATCGCGGTCGCAATCGGTGCATTTCTCGGTTATTGGCTATTTGCCTGGGAGAAGTCTAGGGGTGACGAGGACGAGTGCTGCTTCTAAATCCCTTATTCGACAGTATTGTGCAAGTATATAAAACGTATTCTATTCAAACTATGCAGAGAAAGTTGTACATTTGCTCTATAATTTTTAAACAATCTGAAAATTAAAGATAAAATCCTAAATATAGCACCTATGTTATTTAACTGTATAATACAAGCAATGTAAATTATATAAATTTTGATAAGCGCAGTTCCCTCGAATGCAGTTTCTCAACTACAATTTACTATAACAGAGAATCCTCTAATCAATTGAATCCAACCGTTATCTAATCGAACTTTCCTGTTTATTGTGGAGCGTAATCATATTTCAATCATTCTCTGGGCTGTCAGTATAAAAGAAGTGTCTAGATCACCGATAAAATACTTCGTACATTATTGAAGTTACACAGAAGTTGAAGATGGGGTCTGACAATCAACGTACAGACAGAATGGGTGAGACGAACTCAACACGTGCAGTGAAAAAGGAATTTAAGACGCTTAACGATGTGATATTTGGATGGGATAAATTCAACGCTATGACGCTGCTCATTTTAATTGTTCTCTTCTGCATTTGGTGCGTTACATTTTTTGTGCTATACGATCCACACCTAAATGCTGGTGGAGCGGATAACGGCGGAGCGCATCATTAAGCAGCATAATGTCTTTGGTGCTACAAATTTTTAAGAGTAAGTAAACACCTTCTGCCATTATTTCAAATTAAAAATCCGTTTGCATACAGTGTAATTATTAAACAGAATTCTGGCGGGAATATTCACTGAAATTAGATGAAAATATTTAATACTGAGAATTAAAAATATTTAGTAATATTCCTCAAAAGAATCTGTTTAATTAATTCGCTTATATTTTACAGCCTCGCCAGATCTGCTAAAAATTATATTTATTTATTTCACACGCTCAAATTAATGGCAATGTGTTGCGCAGAAAAGTACCTTAAGCCGAAACCAAGGAGCGATCTGCTTTGTACATCGAGGCACCCCTCGGGTCAATTTTTGTCGTCTCCCAATTAGACAGCTAAAATATTTTTCATTGCGTTTCTTTGCTTTCCTCAAATTGAAAAATATTCCTTACCGGTGAAATCAAAGCGTGTAAAGAAAGCTTAAATTAAATTGTTCTAATTAGAAGATATGATTTCGGCGCACTGGTTCGGTCTATTAAATAATTAAACAAAAGCTGTTTTGCAATTTTGAGAATTTTCACCAAATCCCAACGTTTCGGTCAACGATTATGACCATTCTCAAGGAAAGTTAGATAAAAGGAAAAAATACTGCGCATGCTTTCATACAAAAAATTTTTCTTTCAAACAAATATCGCGTTAAATTAAATTCATTGAATCTTGCTAGAAAATTGGTAATTTTCTAAAATATATCAGAAATACGAAGTTATGAATTCCAATCACATGGCACACCATCCTCTTCAATAAAATTGTACGTTATTGAGTGACTATTAAGTCAGTAATTTTTAAGCTTCTGTACCAACGTGGACACCGAATTATCATGACTAATATTTCTTATTCCAGATGTACCAAAAACAGAAGGACAAAGTTTCAACTGCAGTCTACACTTTCCGTTTTGAATTGAGAAATATATCGACTGATAAGGCGTTTATATTCCCGACAGAGCTTGAAATAAATGCGCGTTAAAATCTCTGGTCATAGAACTAATTGCTGTTGAAATTATAAGAGGCGTCTATTCTCTTTTCTGTATTCTTCGTAGTTCGTCCAGAGTTTCATATATTTCTTTTCGCTCATTCACTGGCATTCCGATGATTTAATGATAATCATACACAAAATTACATACAAGAAGCGTGCACTTAAAATTCCATTAATACGGTCAGCTATTTCCGAAAGGAAATATCATTCATCGAAGATCAGAGCAGAGAAGCCTGTCTTTGGTAAACAATCTGTCGGTGCAGGAAGTGTTTCTGAGGCTGTCAGGGATTGGGAGACGCCCTCGTTAAAATTCTTAACGAGACGACTAAGATCCTTCGTTCAAGTCGATCTCTACTCAGGCAAGATTTGTTACATTAAAGCCTGGTGTCGTTATTGTAGGGAAAGAAGTCACAAATAGTACGTGCGCCCACTTCTTGTTGACTTCTATCCCCGACATGCTGCTTTGTGATGAAGCCTCGGCGCTGCGCGCGTAGGTAGATGGCACGAACCGTGAAGGAAGAGTCATTATACTTGACATGCCGAGTCGCGCACAATTTCACATTGCGTTTTATCCACCCTTCTGTAAAAAGAATCGCGAAGTGGGGATACGGAGTACATTTTGTCACGATAACGCAACTGTCGGGACGCTGGTAGATAATGTTGCAGAGAATGGCAGAGAGAAAAATTTATTTGTAGTTTTATTCGCATCAGAGTAAAATTCCGATTCGCATATTTCCGCAACAAAATTACTTATTTGGTGAATTCTGAGACTACCTTCTGTGAATATTTGAGCACAGATCCTCCATAGAAATATATTAAGGATATTCAGCGGACTTCATACACTGTATTCGATGTATTCAATTGATTATTTTGATTACACTTGTGTTTCGTGTTTTATATGATTTGTACGCTGTTCTCTTTTAAAGTTAAAAATAGGTACTTCTAGGTAGAACTCTTTAATTTAATCTCTGTATGAATAACTTTTATTTAGAGTGTATAATCAGTTTTGGCACTTAGGTGCTGTTAGAATTTCAGGAATTGTAGCGTACAAATGAGGGGAATGTACGCAATATTTACTGAACTGCTTGGGGAATCCTATTTATGCATCTACAAACCTTTCTGTTTGATATATTTTCGAACTTTATACTCAGTGTCATTTAAGAAGGAACCTGCCGACCGACGAGTTTAGACCGTTTCTGCGCAGGTTGACGCTCATTGGTGCCGGGAGAAGCCACTATTGGCTGTACCCCCACCAACGCTTTCTCGGAGCCAATGAGCTCATTCAACATGCGCGAAACGGGTTCCTTCTTAAATGAATGGGAGTATAGACTAAGTGCACAGTTATTCGAATTTGGTTATGAGCAACACAGCAAATTCGTGATCAACATCGTGTAACGTACTATATAAACATTCTGCTACTTGCTGCTGGATCTTCAAATATTTTTATAGACTTTAAAAATACGTTTTCTAATATTATTTCGTATATTACTTAATATTTTTTTGATAAACTCACTTCAGTATATGTACCTCCATGGATTTCCTTCTGAAAATCATTTATTATGCGCTATTCGAATTTGAACAATAAAATGTCCGCAATAAATAGAGGATTTTGATTTTTCTTACAGTAGATTTTAGTTGCTTTTTACTATAAGTATTTATATTTATATAATAATTGTTCATATTTCACTGATATTCAGACTCAGCAGAAAATGTTAGATTAATCAAGACATTAGTGTAATGTCAATAAATAAATACGAGATATTCATTTAACTGGTAACTTACAAAGTAACTCATAAATTACAGAAAAATAATGAATCTATATGTGTATGTATTTTTAAACAATTTTTTAAAGTAATTACTAAATATTGACAATAAAATTGATAGACTACGATGGTCAATATTGGTCAAATGAATTTAGGAACAAAACTTTAAGGTCAATAGATTCTGAGGTTTGCAGAACTGTCACTTAATTGAATAAAAATGTAATTTCTCCATTTATGAAAGTAACGATGCAGAAACAACTAGCCTATTGTTTATCAACACCATGCAATTTAAAAAGAGCATTAAATACAGTATCAAATAAACAGTTTGAAAAGCTTTTCACCACAATTATGGTAAAAAAATTGATAAAAAAAGATTAAGTAAACGTAAAATATTTTAAATTATCCATCATTAACGGGGAATAATTATTCCTGATTTTTCGTCGCAAATTGCATTCCGATATATTTTATAGTTCAAAAGTTACACGAAAAAGGCCCCAAATTCTTCAACCCGGACCAGGAAATTTCAAATAGCTCTTTGCGGCGATAATTTGAAAGAGACCATCCTAAAATTGTCGAAGCTTGGGCATCACTGCTGTCCAGCGATCGCTGGCAACCCTCCGAACGCCGGGCCGGTGCACGGTTGTAGCGGAGTGCGTCCGTGCGGCGGTGTTGCCATTTTCGTCTGTTCGCGCGCGCGTAGGTTTCAGTTTTAACGGATGACCCTGTACGTAGGAAATCATGAATTTCACGACAACACGCGACAAGACGAATGCGAATGCACAAAGTGATCCTCGCGGTTGCACGAACAAAACAATTTACACGAAGGAAGACACCATATTTTAAAGCCTCTGTGACAGAATGATGTAAGAACGGTGCTGTTGAACATACCACGTGTAGAGGATCCCCGACTGTTAATTTACTATATCGGATAGCATTGTCCAGTTGTAGATCGTGGCCGGGCAAGGGTCGCGGGCCACACAAAGGGACATTTTCGTCGATCGATTGCTGGTAAATGCCGTATTCGAGTCTTATTGTCATCGAGATAATATCGCATGCCCATTTCAGTTCTTCTTCCGCTGGCCGAGGGCAACTTCGACGAGAGATCAACAGTTATCGCGGACCCCTTTCGTCTCAGTTCTATTCATCCGGGTTTTCCTGAGACATAGGTACACCCCTCGACTTCATCGTATTCACCTGTCTCGGACGGCCCTTGTGTTTTTCGATTCCGATAATCCATGGCGATTGCACCTCAACGACTCATAATCTTCCGGTTTTTTCCTGACTGCAACATAGCCATTTATAACGTGGGCTTATTTATAACACAAAAAAAACATGACACGCTGACTATCGCCGTTCGACGCTGTTCAGTAAATCCCAACCCTTTTATGATACAGGTTGCGTTAGTGCAACATGACCGACAGTTGTCTCGAGTAAAATTAGTTCTGAGTCACACGGAAGATTTAGCTGAATTAAGCCAGTCATTCGGAGTAACTACTAATTGCGGTCCTGTCGCCGTTTCTCCGCTGTAATTTAGAGGGGCCATTTTATACCTGAATTCCGTATTTCTATTTTTTGAAGCTACTTCTACCGTTAAGATGAGGTCGATATTTAACCATTTACTGCAATTATTTTCTGCTCGATAAGTATTATATAGATACCTATATTTTTAGTCTCTTTCACTTCACCAACAGGCAGTCTGGACTCTGGCCAGCACAAATGGGCTAAGTTACGCAGAAAGCTACCAACCCTCAATGATCTGAAATTGAGTAAATTTGGTTTGAAGATTTTAAGCGTCAAAGAAAAGTAGCTTCATTTCTATTGTGTTTTTTTTTATTTCTTGCTATTGCTTTACAATGTTTTTAATGGGTTATTTAATAGTGAGTAATATAATTAATATTATTTTAAATTTTCTGTAGTTTTTGTTTTTTAAGTCTAAAATGGAACTATGGCTTGGTAGTTTTAATAATTGTATAATGTAAGAGTTGTTCTAACTCTCTATGAGTTGTAAATTTTTACAAAATAAGATTTTATTGCAGCTAAATCATTTGAAATCAGACTGTTTGGAAAACTATAAAGAAAATAATAGTGAACAATGCAGCTCACATATTAATTTTGTCAAGAAAATTCGAGGCCACGCCCAGCTAAACGTTCGAAAAATAATGTGATCGGACCATTACCAGATATCGTCTCATCTAATTTCCGTTTCATCAGAAGTCTTCATAGTTACATAGATAACAAAAATGAAACCTATATATTTCACCAAAAAATAATAACTGAGCTTTCCTAAACTAAAAATTGAAAGTCTTAAAATGAGTATCACGAAAACGCCGTATGAATTTATATATTATTTACAACTGGTTTCTTGATAATTATTTACATGAGATACATAGTTCCTTCGTCTTTCGAAACGAGAACAGTTTATACTTAATACAAGCTTCTTTTCTCACTTGACGATCAAACAAAGCATCATAACACATATATCATAATTACTTGTTGAATAAAATTTGAATGGACATCGAATATCCTATCACTGATGGCATTGGCAAATATGAAAGATGAAAATACCTGCAACTTAGCAATATCTAATAAACCGAATAACAAATAGGTATGCGTTTCATGAAAAGGGGTAAAATCAGTATAAGTACATTAAAGTTCATCTCGGTCTGCCATGTCACCTTCAGTCTGTGCTTGCACAGCGATCAAAGTACAGCTTTCATGCCCGACGTCTGACTCGCACGAGAAAGGGAACAGTCCCCGGTGGTTACCTGATGGATCGAATAATCGCAAAGGAATCGCTCCCTACCATCCGGATAGCGTGTGGATGTACGCGTGTGCGGCTGGTCGATACTCGCGTCGTCGGCTGCTGGTAAGCTGCACATTTCCCTTCTGGCAGTTACGATACTGCCATCACGCCTTTGCCTTCACGCGCCTGTTATTCCTCTTTCTCTCGGTATATATTTCTAAACTCGCACTTTTCCACAGCTTGTTATTGTTTGCTCCCCATTATTCCCTTCGCACGCTTCGCGAAGGCTCACTCGGGCTTAATCACAGTCGTTTCCATTCGAGGTATAGCACAAGTAGCATGGTACTTCGACTGGGGTGCTCATATCCTATCTGGGTGTTTCAAAGAATAAAAGGATTTGGGTGCGGTAGAAATAAGGAGACATGGTCATTTTTGATAATGAAGCACTCGCTTTCCTTACGGTGATTGTTTTATATCTCAGGGAGCCTCAGTATGAAAAATGAAAAGACACGTGAACGTATTATTTTTTGACGATTTAGAGTCTGTTTGCACCTCCAAGTATCTAGTAAGGAACGACCGCCGGGTGTAACTCTGATTTTTTAACGAGGCTTTGAATATTGATTGGACTAGAAATAATATTGAAGCTACGAATATGCGGTTTGAGCGGCAGACGGTTAATGGTTTATGAAATATTTAATGTTTTGACCTGCTTACCACCTTTATTTGCTTTATTTACTTATTGAATTATTTATGCGTGTATTGTTATTATATTAGTATAGTATTTTTTAGTCTAGTTTTAATTATTTCTACTATAGTGCTCTTATGTAGAATGGAATATATAAGTTCTGATAAAACTATTTGTCGATTGAAATATTTTATTTTTTTATTTCTTTTACCTATATGTATGTTTAATAATTTTACAGCCTCATATTTTAAGAATTTTATTAGGTTCAGCTGGGTTAGGATTAATTCCTTATTGTTTAGTGATTTATTATCAAAGAGATATTTTGTATAATTCAGGTATATTAACTGTGTTATGTAATTCTGTGGGAGATATTGAGTTGTTATTAATATTAATTTGTTTTGGTTCTTTTCTGGGTCATGAAATTTAATATTATATTTTTTTATAAATATATATTATTATTCGTTTTAATAGCAATTTTACTACCAGATGTGTAACCAATAATATCAGTTGGGAGCGTAATGTGGCTGGTAAGATGATTGACCTAGACCCTAACCGAGATCTATGAGTAGAACTTTTTTTTTCTTTTTGGCGCAGGTGTGAATTCATATTTTCTTCAAAACATACATATAGATACCTAAATATCTGATTAATCGTATGGGCGCTTTAACTTTAATCAATTAATAGATGTAGATGTTGATGAAATACTTTGGTACCTCGTGACAGCTACTCAGGACATAATATTCACACATCTTCCATCTTTTATCATTTGTTTCCCACTTTATAATGTCTTATTTTCCCATGTAAAACGAATGGCGGATACGGTCGTTAATATCTAGGCTACCCAACGAAAAAAAAACACCGATAAGACGCAATAGACTACTTCAGATTCAAGTAGCTTGCCAGTGAAGATATACATATTGGAATCAATGGGGAAGTTCAGGTTCAGACACAGCAACAGATTGTCTGACGACTGTCTCAGCTATTGCTTTCCCTTTCAGAGCCTGGGACATTGGCAAGTTCAATGGCAGCAATAATATGAGCATTTATTCATACGTTGCATTCCACACACATCTACTAATTAATTGACACGAATATTATTTCCAAGCGCTATCATTACAAGAACTAATAGCTCACCTGACTTTCCCTTTCTATAAATTCGTATCTTGCAAGAATTCATTGAATTACTTATCTACTACTTTTCTACTTATTATTTACGACTCATCTAATACTGATCTTATTACTTATCTACTAATTATCTACTACTTATCTAATTATTTACCTACTTATTATCTACTACTTATTTTATTATTTACCTACTTATTATCTACTACTTATCTTATTATTTACCTACTTATTATACACTACTTATCTATTTATTATCTAATACTTATCTTATTACTTATCTACTTATTACCTACTACTTAGCTAATACTTATGTTATTACTCATCTACTTATTATTTGTTACTTATTTTATTATTTATCTACTTATTATCTGCTACTATATATCTACTTAAGCAACTCAAGAAGCCAATGTGAACCGATACATCGTTCTGTTATAGATATCGTATAAGAGTTTCCATGTTTTATCCTGATACAGACAGTTTCAAAGCTTTAGCACGTAATATCTAGAACAGCGTTTCTAAATTAAACTTGTACCACGGAACCCTTGCAAACTCATTAAAATTTGGCCGAAGCAAATATACAGTGCGCTAATGACGCCGCGTCGTTTCAAATTTCGCAGTCAAGTGAATGTTTCTCGTTGAATGATTTACACATTTTTTTTATTACTTAAGCTTTATTCTAAGATAACTTTTCGCGGAGCCCTAAACTTCGTACCGCAGAACCCCAGAATTCCGCGAACACCAATTGGGAAACGCTGATTTAGAAACTGACAAGGGGAGGCCAGGGTGTGGTAGACATCGATAAAAAAAAATATTAATTATATTTATAATTTTTTTTTAACGTGGGGAAATCTTCAACTGACACCTCGACGCCTCCCGAGAAATCCCCCGGGGTGCCAGGGTAATGTGGGATTCTTACCCACTAACCCCATGGCCACCATGAAATGTTTAATAATTTACATGTAAATATCTCTATTATTAAGTACTATTAGCCTAAACGCTCGGATACGTATTTACTTATTTTTGACATAGATCCATCGTGACTAGACTCGTAAAAATCGATGTCTACCACACCCTGTCCTCCACTAGTGAGCTAGAACAGCGTTCCTCATCCTTTTTACACCTGCGGACCAGCGAAAATAGGAGAAATATTTCGCGGACTGGCTAACGTTTAAGACAGAAATAAAACCCAATGTAGATACTATTTTTCTTGCTAAACCTAATGTTATAAAATTACAATTTAATTTAATGTAAATCCTTTATTTTATGTAGCGGCTACGTGATAAATGGGTGACCGGTGCTAGAAGACTCGTCCAAGGCGTTTTGTCTTCTTCATGCTTTCTCTATTATTTTAATTGATTTTCCCAATGGTTCTTGTTTCATTACGTACATTTCTTCACAGATTCTACATTTGACCAGCAGGAGCAGTACCTATGCAGGATATTTAGTAAAGAATATTTCTGCCACCAATACCAACATTTCTGGATAGTTCTAGCCTTCAACATTTTTTTCTAAATTGTTGCTATTACGCTAAATTAAAATATCAATGTAAACTTGTAAACTGTACGAGGAATTAACATTCCTGTAACAGGATTTCTTTTTATAACGCACTTTTCAGCTTTTGCATATCATTCCCTAAAATGATTTTTAATATTCTCCCCTCTGATCTAACCGCCAGCTTCAAGCCACGTAGATAATATCGAATAACTGCGTGAATAACCTGCAGCTATTACTTAAGCGACAGTGCCCTGTATGTCATTAATGTAGTCAGACAGATAACGAGGTGTATACTCCGCTAACTAGATCCGACAGCACGAACGCGATCAAGTTCGTTTTTACGGCTTACTTGCGCATTCAGAGTGGGACGGTTCGCGCTTATGATTCCGTTGTAAAATATCGTTGTAAGATATTACTTCATCATCTTCAAGTTACAGTGAGAGAAAAAAGTATCCCCATAGCTCACGCTGTCGATTTCAACCAATTAGTTTTTCTATGAATCCTTAAATGAAAAATTATGTGTACATACTCGAACCGTTTAAATTTCAGGAAATATACACGGTGAGTCACTTAAGAAAAAACACTGATTAACTTCTATAGTTGCTGAGATAGGAAGAAACGTTTGAGATAAAAGTTGTTTGGCTTCGAGGGACCCATTACGTGGTGGGCGGATTTGGTTCTCAGGTGGAGGTGCTTAAGAGATTTGAAGGTCAACTTAATTTTTTTTAAATGGAACCATGTATTTTTGAACACCTACGATTGTAGTCTTCTCAAGAGCTTTTCAATGACCATGGGTATTCAAGGTCATTCAGCTTTATTAATACTATGACTGCGTTTAATTAATATTTGTTTTTCCCATTCACAAATAATTTAATGAAATTGGAAAAATTGTGTGTTCATCAATTCGGTTAGTACTTTATATCAACTAATTTTCATTAAAAAAGATTGTATGGTTACAAACATATTTAACAAACATAAGGTCGTTACAGGTAGATTAGCATTTCCTATGATTTTTCAAAAAAATTGTGTCTGATTCTATCTAAAAAGACAAGCAAATTTTGTATGTACCATTTTTTCCCACCTCTATTAGTTTCCAAGATATTTGGCGAAATAGATTTTCCATCCCCAACTTCGAGGGCTTTTTTCACCCTGAAAACATGATTTGAGCAACTGTAAAAAAAAGTACGTGTCTAATATTTTTTCATGCTCTACACGTGTGCAGAGTTTGATCAAAATTTGAGCATGCCAATTGAGTGATATTCCTTAGGAGTCGATGAAGTTGCTTTGTTTTCAAAGCAAACAGTCAGGGACTCTCGCAAAATACTTTCGATACTTTCCACAAGCCCGCGGCCATGGGCGTGATGGAAACATTAATAAACATATTTAAAAAAATAAAAATAAAATGAAAAAAATCGTTCTCGTAAGATGACCAAAGTTAAACGCCGCGGGGCTGCGTACTGGGGAAAGATGGGTGAACCACTTGTCTCCCGGTGCGCCGCCGCTGCTGCTGGGACCCGAAGGAGAGACAAGGGCGGATCCAGAGGGGGCGATAGGGGCGATCGCCCCCCTGCCAAGAGTAATAAAAGAAAAATATTACAACACTGTTGTGTACTATTCTGTATAAATAATTAATGTGAATGTAATTATTTAGGTTATAGTATCAGATAGTGATATTAAAATATAAATTACAAGGAAATTTTAAATCTTGTAAAGGAAGATTAAAAAATGTGCTTATGTACTTTTACATATTTCGCCCCCTCCAAGAAAGGCTCCTGAATCCGCCACTGAGGAGAGAGGAGGGAAAAATGAAATGGCTAAAACGTTCGTTGGGCAAAATATAAGCAAAATGCTTGAAACGCCATCCTTTGTAAATAACACAGGAAAAACAAAATTTATTTATTTATTTAAACGGAAGCCCTTTGACAAATCAATATAGAGCAGTTTATACACTGAGAAATAAAGCACAGATTAGAAAATTACAAACATAATACGCAATAGGGTGGCAGAATAAGTCACATAGAGATAAGCACATAAAAGCCAATGTAAAACGAAATAACAGCTAGTTACATATATGATTAATAACTCTAGTTCTAAATGTATGAATTGAGCAGTCGAAGAAATCGAGCACATTAGATACGGTGCTAACGTTCATACACATACGGTTTATCGGATTGTATTTACCCATTGGAGTACGATGATGTTCTACATATAAGAGTGAACGGTGCTTAAGTTTTTTAGGAGGGATATGTAATCTAAAGAGTTGTGGAATTTCAGGGCACTTAATAACGTGATTAATAATCTTATAACTAAGAAATAAATCCGCTATGAATCTACGTCTTTCAAGTGTCTGTATTCGAAATTTACAGAGGAGAGGCACATAATACAAATACAAAAAAAAATACTTTCCACAAAATATTGGCATGAAAACGCGCCAAAGCCGTAGGTGCACAGGGTGGAAATAGCTCGGCGTGAAAGCACGCCGATGCCAGTCAGGTGATTGAACCTAAATATTACTCTGCTGGTAAAATGTCACCCTTGTATAAAGGTCTAAGTAAAGGTCGATTTGATTACTCTGTCCATGACTGTTTCATGTAATAAATTTAATCTGTGTAGGTACTTGACTCCGATTAATTTACATGAATCATGTTCCTGCGCCACGAAAAGAGAGACCGAATGTCATGTAGGAAAGTTTAATCTGACTTTTTCGCGTTCCGGTACAAGTCGATCGGGAATTCACCCCGAAGTTCGTCCGACCAACGAATTTCCGTCTACTGGTTTGTTAGTGCCTCGCTATATCCGGAGAGACCGTAGGGAGCATCGACGAATGGTAATTGCATTGCCATCAAGATGAACGAAGGGAAATCGGATGCAATCAATTATTCCTGTTTCTAAACGGATAATTTCTGGCCACTGTCGAAATTGATTGACACCTACATGTTGCATCTCGCATATCGCAGAAAGCCATACCACGCTATGAAATAAGTGCTACAATCCTTTGAATGCAATTCATATCAAATTTAAATCCTATACAGTCAAACAAGAAATTGTTTAAAAAAAATTGTATACTTTTATGTATTTAGCGTTCACCATGTGATGGACTAGACTTTCCAAAATTTCTGAAATCGCTAATTTCATGTATTAGTCATAATTTTATAAATGTTTATATGAAAGGAAGTTTATACAATCGTATTGCAGGTTTTACGGGTAAACGCTGATATATAAGTTTCAGTCAGAGATTCAAATCTTTGTTGATACAGTTGTTACGATAATGTTTTAACATCTTTTAAGTCTCACTTTTTATCATCAAATATTTCGATTTCAATTTCCATTTTATGATGAAAGATACGCATTTGCTATTTCTAAAAAAAGCAGAAAGATTAATGATTTGCTTGAGCTAGTGCAACGTTTTCACACGTTTCCTCCGAGGAGTATTGCTTCACTTTGAGCTTCCTATACTATGCGATAGTTGGCAGCACATATTTACTGATCAATCATGGCTGACTTTTGGTCTAGTGCGCGCATAAGTACACTTTGCGATACAATACATCATTACATACGTACCTTCTACATTTCCGATTTATTTTTATCTAAAGAATTGCCGTATAAGCGGATGTATCATCCGTCCTGACCCACCCTCTATATGACTCATTAGAATTTCGAGCAACACTTTAACTGAATGTAATGCGTTAGAATATAAAAACATTTGGATACCAGACCTAAGTGCATTAACCTAAATGCAAAGAATGAAAGCATAATATTATCATTCAGCTAAGTAGTACTTTTTCTTGTACCATTTGAAAAATTCTCTGAAAAATTAATTCTCACAGATTTGCACAGATTGGAGGTGCGGACAAGAAGCACAAAATAGATTTTTGTAAACGATTTTCTTCAGGTAAACTTTGAAATCAGCTTCATTTTTTTTAAACGGGACTATTTTTCTTATGGGCCAACTTCTGACCCATTGAACGTGACATTTTTTCGTTCAAGGTCAATTGAAGGTCGACATGCTTTTCAGATATGAATTTAATGTGTCATCGGTTGTAAATTCAAGATGAAAAAATGTACGGTTTCATTAAAAAAAATGTGGACTGATATCTACCTTAAATAAACAATTGCAAAGAATTTATTTCTTTCGTCTAGCTCCTTGGAATTAAACTAATTCATGTAGGTAATTCATTTTCTGAAGGAGTAATTAGTCCAGACAACAGTTTACGTGGCGATGACATATGGAACACCCTGTATATAACTCGGCCACACTAAAAACATGCTAATACATTCGTAGGAATAGTAGCCACTTGCGTGTCCCGCATATGAAATTCATTTAAATTAGTACTACTTCGGGTCAGAAGTGTTTCACGAAACATGAAAGTAAAACGTACAATACCATATAAATATTGAACGGCGTCGAGCATAGGTGTCAAACATTCATTCGATAGATTTAATCGTGTTAGATTAATTATGCATTTACTTTATAATCTATATCGCATGGCACGTCGTGTTAAGTTAAGGCCGCCACATTAGGAATTATCAGTAAGTGAAAATACGAAGGGAAAAGAAACTTGGACATGATCGTTGAAATGCTTTTAGTGCGTTAATTAAGCAATTACATTAGACGTCACACAATTGTTAATTAAGCAACCGAAAGATCATTCAACATCACTCGTTCAAGAAATTCATTGCAAATAAAAAGGAAGAACGGTTACCACTATGTACATAATTCTCAACCTCAGTGTTTAAATATGCTTAGAGCAATAAATGGTACAGCATGCAAATTAGTATGTAATTATTGGGCCACCCCTAAGTGGAAAGCAGTAAGAATAAATTAGCAGCAGGGGATGCGATAGGTCAGGTTATGTGAGATCACTTTAGTTACCAGTCAGTCAATATTAATGCCTCAGTACTTGATCGTTTAATTTCAAATCAAGAATCAAAGACCACAATTTAAATTTACTCATCGCTATATTACAAAATTCGCGCTGTGGAGCACAGAGACACTAGTCTATCTCTTCTCTACGCATGCGCAATAGACACATCATTATTGCTCCATATACATATGAATTTTTCGGCTGCACACGTACACATCCAAAATTCTTTTATGTACCTATAAAGTCTATACCTTAATTACATACAAATTTGGATCGTGGATATTAGTGAAACTCATTTCAGATATTATATTTTGCGAGTTCAAAAGGGGCATCATAGTTGACTATAATCCAAGAATATTGGATGTGATTGCTATTCTCCCAAGGATATTAGATTTCGGGACTATACCCATTAGAATATTAAGATTTGGGGACTATACCCATTAGAATATTAAAATTCGATGACTATATCCCTTGGGAATATTAAGATTTGGTGACTATACCCCCAAGAATATTAAACTTTGGTAACTATAATCCCAAGAATATTAGAATTTTATGACTATGCCTCCAATAATATCAGATTTGAACTATACCCTCCAAAAATACTGGATTTGGTGACTATATCCTTATGAATATCAAAATTTGATGACTATACCCCCAAGAATATTCAGATTTGGTGAGTATAATCCCAAAAATATTAGAACTTTGTGACTATACACCCAAAAATATTAAATTTGTTGACTGTACCCCCAAGAATACTGGATTTGGTGACTATATACCTAAGTATATTAAGATTTGGTGACTATACTCCCAAGAATATTAAGATTTGGTGTCTATAATCCCAAGACTATTAGGATATTGTGACTATACCCCAAAGAATATTACGATATGGTGACTATACCGTGACTATGTTGTTAAAAACATTTATAAACGGTATAGGAAATATGCTTTAAATTGAAAATTTAAACGTCAAATAGTGTCGATGCTGTTTTCAATTTTATGGACAAGTACAAGCAATCGCACAGTAGTAGAGACTAGAAAAATGAGTTATTTGCAAACATTGATTGCAGAATTCTATTGAGCAGATGTGCGAGTGGTTTGTTACTATTTCAAGACGGCAGAACGTCTGTTTTCCAGTTAAATCTTTGTCAGCGATAAAAAATGGATATTACATAATAACCTTAAACACTAAAAACAATAGGTGACGCAAGGTAAATACTTTTAGTTCTTTCAGAACCAGAATTTCATTCGAGGAAAGTTTTGATACGAGTTTAGTGAAATATGGTAGACGTTATTCATTTTGAACTTTTAAAACAGAGCCAGGCTATTATAACTGACACCTACAGTCGACAAATGGAGAGCTTACATGCAGCATTGCTGAAAACACGACCATTAGTACTGAATGGTAAAAAAATTCCGTTATTGCAACGTCTGCCCTCATACACCGAATTGCTGTATGTGTATACGAGAAATTAAACAGTAAAGTTGACAACTGCTTTTACACCTGCCACCCAATCTTGGCAATAACCAACCCACTTCTGTGCTCCACTGCCTACAAAATGTTTTATCTGACAAATATTTTACGAACTCGAAATTGGAATTACATCAGTTTTTTTTAGTTCAACAGCGCGAACATTTCTTGAAAAGAAAATTAAATTTTGTATTATCTGCGATATGGGTGGCATTAATTTTACACTATTTTTTCACCGTGTTTCTTTCTCGAAACAATTCAAATTGTGTCTCAAATATTTTCCCCTATCATTAAAAATAATGCAGATATTTTTTTAGTTGTATTTTGGTAGGACACCCTGTGATGTTAATTTATTATTAATAGGCATTTATTACATTTCGTTGTAAATTTTCGACATATTTCCCCAATTCTTCCTCTTTGACTCCCCATTAAGCGTCTTTATTCCACAACGATGCAAAAAAAGAATGAACAGAAAAAATAACGCAAACGCGAGGTTCAGTCGTAAAACTGTTTTGCAACATTAATGTAAAAAGCCTGAATAAAAGTCCAATTTGAAGTATAACTGACAATGAGAGTTACCCAATTTCACGCGTTCTCCATAAATCATACATGTATCTACACAATAAAAAGTGGCACACCAGAAAACCACTGGCAAAAATAATACATAATGCCCATAACAATGCATAAATCTTCATACTATACATTAGAATAAATTATTACCACAAATTTTAGACTAACCATAATTAATTACAAACCCATTTTATGCGTTTTTATCAATACCTACTATATTTTTTATTGGATTCACCTCCAATCAAAATTCCCGGTTGCATGTTCAATTACACTCAATGTGTACATATAAACTTGCAAATGTGAGAGTTGTATATGCTTTTTCTTCTAGTAAATAAAGGCATTGCGTTTCTACTGCGAATCAATTTAAAGATCGCTGTATAATCCGTTGAGACGAGTCGAGGATCGTCAATGGCGACCTTGGCCTCTGTGGTGGTTGGTTAGCACATAACGCAAGACATACATAAGAAAAGGGTAATGCCGGGCACGCGATCCGATGTGTATAAACGAACTGCAAGGAAATCGCTGCGACAAAACCCTCGCCCGTTCCGCGTTCTCGGTTTAGAGCTATACAGCGTACATATCTATACAAACCCACCAGGATTTATGCCCTTTTCAGCTCAGCCACGCGTTGCAATTTGCAGTTACAGATCGCCGGCGGGCAGTTAAACTCAACGACGACGTCTTTTTCGCCGGGGACTTTGTCGCGGGTGTGCACCGCGATGGCTGGCACGAATTCTCCGTAAGAGATCTACATCATCGACTAATCAACGTTGATATCTTATGCGAAAGTACCGTGCAATGTAGTACAAACATCGCGGTACGATACCAGACTCCTTTCCTTTAATTTTTCTTTTATGCTTTGCGCAATTGCCGTGTAACGAAAATCTTACTTTTTTGTTTAATCTGCGGTGTACGTAGTTGTATATACACTGCATTCCACATTAGAGCATACCTGTTTCACGCGGGCACGACCCTCGGGAAGCGTTGCTAGGCCCGACTCCCCACTTAACCGCCTATGTTTTTCTCCGTCACACGGCCCGCTACCCTCTCTCTGTTAAGTTTTCGTTCGGAACGTTGTTTACGGTGACAACGGTCAGGCCCCGCGTTTAGGATTACCAGTTATTCCTTGGAAACCACCGCGACCAATCGCGCGCGGTTCAAACTGTGGGTAGTAGTGGGAGCTGCGCAGATCGGTCGCAAATCGGTAAGGGCGTCGGTATGCTCTTATATGGAATGCAGTGTAATTAAAAATCGGTGTAATTTTAGGAATCTGCTATGTGTACGCTTAATTTTGTGACACTGAAATATCTTAGTTTTAAGGGGTTTTTTGTGAATTTAGGCATTGAGAACAAAAACGGACTAAGACACATTGAAAGAAAATTAATTTTTCCTATTTTATATGATTAGTACAGCTTATTGGAATACATTATTGCTACTAACTCAATTTTGGAAAAAAATGTGGGTTAGATCGTTTTTGTTCTTAATCCCTCAATTGTCCACTGAATCACGTGATTGTCGTAAATATAGTGTTCTTGTCCACAAATATTTACGTTTATATTTATTTTCCCGGCAAATGCTGCTGTCGACGTGAGTGTACGCTCAAATTTGTGAGTACGTAACTGTACGTTACTGCATAAGATTAGTTAGTTATGGACGTTAATTATATAACATTAGTCTAAACTTTGGGGCGTCTAACATTAGTCTAAACTTTGCGGAACGCAGTGAACATAGGACGTCTACACTGCATTCCATATAAGAGCATACTCGTTTCGCGTGCAATTATAGCGTAAAACAATTTTCATCTTCTTCTGATAATGATATTAATATCTTGTGCATCTTGAAAACTATAGCAGATATAAAAGAATTATTAGAAATAAAACTTAACGATTTTTATGCCCTATAAAACTGTGTAATCAAATTATTTAAAATTTGTATTTTAAACAGGGAAATATTTCTCACCACAAACTTTAAACAATTCGGTTACATAGTCTTATACAGCATAAAAAAATCATTCAATTTTCTTTATAACAATTTATTGTATATCTACTATGATTTTCAAGATATACTGGAAAATACATAGGTAGTGGAACAGTCATTAACCTTTAAGGGGTGTTTTCACCCTGAAGAACTGAAACCGAACACAAACGAAAAATTGACTAACTTCTATTGGGGTCCTCTACAAACCTGCACAGTTTCACAAAACATCGGAATATTCGGGTAACCGAACTTCCTTTCGAGATGTTTCTGCGTGCCATATAGGATGCGTCGCCGAAACGAACCTATTGTATGTACAAATGGAACCTTCCCTCGGATGCTTTCTTCCATGAAAATGAGGTAACATTGAATAGCAACGAAAAAAGAGCAAGGTTCGTGGCTTTTTCAGGCTAGCTTACGTACACAAAGTCACACGTTGAAGAAGCTTCGAATACCGAAAGTACACCGGCCTCAGCGATAGCGTCACTTCCTAATCGCACGAATGGCTTCTAACCCATTTCACGAGGAAAGAAGCCAGGTCGAGCTTCTATCGGCTGTCCATCTGGTTGGCGTGTGACCTTTTGCATCCTTATGCACTCTGCTTGCGAATAACGAATGGGACGAACCTTGTGACTGATAGAGCGCCTGCTGCTCGTTTCACCCAATATCAGATAACAAGATACAGAAACTTACGAAATGGATAGATGCCCTTTAACCTATCGATTTTCAATTTCCATTTAATCTGCTGGCATGCCTACGGCATTTCTTTTCACGCCGCGTCATCGCTCCTTAACTTTCGGATTTTGCCCACGAAGACTGCGGTAGTGAAGAAATAGATTTCACATTCTGACTTTATAAAAAAAGGAAGAAAAAATAAGTGTCAGGACAAAACAAGCTGGGTCTCATATTAGGGACCCATTTTTTTTTATTCGCCGATTCACGCGCCGTGAGATCGCTCATGGCTCGCCCACTCGCGCTCGCCAAGCCGACTCGCCGAACCTGGGCAACCCGAGCAAACTTGCCGAACCTGGGCGACCCGAGCAAACTCGCCGAACTTGGGTGACCCGAGCAAACTCGCGGATACACGTGCCGTGTGATCGGTTATGGATCGCGGACTGAAGCTCGCCAAGTCGACTTGCCGAACCTGGGCGAGCCTGGGCGAGCCGAGCAACCACGCCGATCCGCGCGCCGTTTGATCGGTCATGGATCGCCGAGTCGTGCTCGTCAAGACGAATCGCCGAACCTGGGCGAGCCGAGCAAGCTCGCCGATTCACGTGCCGTCTGATTCCACCTTTCCACGAATCTACGCTTAGCGCAATGCACTCAAAACTCCCTTTGATGTGTGGAAGAAAACCGATAATGTCGGTTCAGGCCATGTGCCTTCACCGGCATTCGCGAGTCGGGTCGCATACATCGAGTCATCACGAATGATACGTCCACACTAGCATATGCGTTCGCGCTCACCCTTCCTGACGTAGAGGCATGCGGTCCTGTCCACCGTTTCACCCGTCCACATCAGAATATTCGTGCGCGTTCAGCCTTGCTCAACGTATACTCATTCTGGTTTGGATCCGACTTAAGGGATGTGCCTTGACCTCCCGCGTCAGTGACGTTATCGTTATGACGCATGCGGGCTGAAACGTCATCGGAGGTTTATTCTGAGAGCATTGCTCTACTAATGAAAGTTGCCTTAAGATTCGCGGCTAATCCTATGATCGCGTGCTTACTATTGTATCCTGCAGTTGACCACTAGATTCTTAACTGGGCAATTTCCACAAAATAATCAGAGAAATCGTAAATTATTCCATTTAAATTATATGTTAATAAAAGAATTCTTGAGTGATGCATCAATAGTCATCTCGTTATAATAATGTTTTTAGTTTTTAAACTCGCTTGTCAAAAGATGAGATTGAGACCTATCATTCATGAATGTAGTCTGCTTTTATTCTAATATGTTCTCACCAGAAACTGACATGTATTTTTGTCAAAAGAAAATGTTAACAATATAACAATTTACCTAATGCCCAAACTGACAAATTGTAAAGAATATTTATGAGATATAAAAAAATGTTTCATAAAAACTGATACCTTTCATTATTAAAGTCGAGGTTATTAATATTGATATAAGCTGACATGCATCGGTATTACAGTAGGATTTAGTACGTCGTCGATCTTCTTGCTATTCGTATATCAATGCAGATATTTCACTTATAGTTGCGTCTTAATTATATTATCTTAATTTAGATTGCTAAATATGATGGATCCGATATGAATAGGTACAAATATTCCCGTATTAACGTCGAAGCTCAGAATAATTCGTGTAGGTATATATTAGTAGCGGATCTCCATTTATCGATCCTAATGACAGCTAAGTTGATTATACCTATTTCAGCAGTAACGGACTTTGTGATTTATTAAGGCTAAGTATAACTGTAGGTTAAATTTACCCTGCAAGACTGCTGAAATATCCAACGTGCCAGCCCACCAATTTGCCTTCTATCAAGACGAATAATCACCAACAATAGGTTTATACTATACTACGGCAATTCGCGTAATCAGTTTGCAGAACTCCTTTATAATAAGGACTGGCAGATACGGATACTAATTGAAGCACAAATTTTAATTCTCCGTTTTCGAGAAAATTGAGAAATTCAAAATATATTGAAGTTCCTGGCCTGAAACGTGCGCTGAGTTAAGGCGGATTCACATATCAATTCCACAACGGTTCAGTGCCGTCAGTATCAGCGATAAAACATACCGTTCCACTGTTTGGGAACGGAGCATTTACGCTTGTCCGTGTCAGGTACTGACTCTGACGCGCAGAGACCACTGACAGTGAACCGTCACGGAACTGACATGTGTGAGCCCGCCTTTAAAGCAAACGCTTCTTACGTACCTATGGTAAGGCCCACGCGCATCTAACCTATAGTGCCTATCCGAGATATAGTGACTTACGTGTGAAGTCCCTCAGCGGGGTCTTACCCGACACCTTGTTGGGTACTGGCCGCTAAACGTGCCCCCCCCCCCTACTACCTCTTGCAGGATTGTATTTAGAGAAGACCAGGACAAAACCGGGGCCTTAACAGAAAATAAAACAGAAATTGAAGATACAGTTTATCATTATTAAAAGACACCAATTAAACTTTGCTACTGGCTATTAAAAATTGTCTCGTATTAAATACAAATACATTTTAGTAAGGTATATGTACTGCATTAGAACAGTAGTGGAGAATTTATGAATCAATATAATAATTAATCAAAGCTTAATTGATGTATTTTAATAATGATAAACCGTATCTTCAATTTCTGTTTTATTTTTTGAGGTAGTAGGGGGCACGTTTAGCGGCCAGCAGCCAGTAGGGTGTCGGGTAAGGCCCCGTTGAGGGACTTCACACCTAAGTAACTATATCTCGGATAGGCACAATAATTTCGAATACTATTTTTCTTGAAAAGTGGACTTTTTTTTAATGCTAAACATTTTTTTTTATTTTAAACCTCAATTGCTGTAAAGTATTGGAAATCCTATGAGATCTTAAGCTTCGCTTTTCTTTCGAATAGTTGAAATTAATGTTCCACCCATAGGAAGTTTTCTTTATGAATTTCGAACGGTGTGGATCGTGGTATTCCCATCAGTCACTGCCACTGTACGGCCATGTTCCTCTTATCGAGCGCCCATGCAAAATGCGGAAGACTTTTTCTCTGAGTCATTCGCCAGTTTAGACGATGAACTTTACTGATTAGTAGAACCGATACTAGGTTTGGTAAGACTTGATTAATTGTGAGACACAATGCTCGCATTACACACACACATTTCTCTAATCCCACTCATCATATTTCAGTGCTGATAACATACATATCAAAAGATTAGTAAGGTAGTTATTAGGGCGTCAAAGATAAGGAAAAATCATTGTGTTTATGGATAACATTCCAAGACTGAACGAAACAATTACGCACTATGAGACAAATCATGGTAAACAGAAACGGCATTTTTCGACTCATGAATGCAATGTAACATATTAAGTTTCAATAAAAAAGTACGGTTCAAATAGGTCAATTTTAATAATAAAATAATGCCTCTTCACTTCGCATTGAACCTAATTTATTTTCATAAGAAGATAACGAATCTTATGTACTATAATATTTTCATGTGCCCTCTTAAATTACAGCATTTAACATGCTTGTGTCATGCCTAATGTTTAAAACTTACTATTACATTACGAATCTGACATTATTATTCTTATATTACATGGCGTTAATTTAACTAGGAAATTTGTGTATTATCTTTTAATGGCATTAAGAAAATTTGTTAATAATAAGAGCACTGGTAGTAATCCTGAAATGATTCTCGTTGTGCCGCCTGAAAAAGAAAAGATAGCATAAGTTCTTTAATTCCAGTTGATACATTATCTTCATAATTAAAAAATATTAATTTTCAAAGTAGATACAATTACTTCTTTGTCTTCATTTTTACATACAGGGCAAACTAGATAATATCAGAAGACAACAAAATGACTAAAATAATAAAAGAACATTATGTTTCTATGTAATAATTGGTTACGTATTATTGCACACTATATTAAATAATTTAAACTATTAATTTCTTTCAACTTCGAAGTCCTATTGGAAAGCTTCTTTTAAATAAATTTACAAATTCCTGAATGCTCAAGTCAATATCGATTAATTAAGTAGATAATAATAGCGTGATCAAGACATTTGCTATCAGTCTCCGACTAAAAGTGCACTGTTTTACACCACCGTACATTGAGTCTCATGTGTGTCGATGATTATGAAAGTGGTGTAAGTAAAAAAACCCCCAAAATTTAGATTTTTCTTATATTATGTTATATTGATTTATACTCCAATATTATAAAAGACGTGTTGCCAAATAGCCGTCAAGTAAGCAGTGGCATGATAGTGTCACTAATACGGCCAAACGCAACAGTCAATATACTTATCTCGAAACAAAAAACACATGACTTACACCACTTTCTTAATCAGAGGCACATACAGTGGCTCGCAGCCATAATCGTACACTCTTTAAAATCGCATAACTTTTTTAAAATTAATCCAAACGACTTGAGTTTTTTTAGAAGCTAGGAAAATTAGTTTGCTAAGTGACGTGATTCGTCGTTTTGAAAAAAAAACACTTGGTCGGAATAGCAAAAAAAAAATAGAAAACGTCGCTTTTTTCAACTTTTTTTGTAAGCCTATAATGAAAATTCAAAAAACTCGTTTGTAGATTGAAGTAAGTTGTATGCGTGCCTAAAATTTCATGAAAATCGGTTAAAGTTGCTCTGAGCTATAAACGCTTAAAGATCGCGGAATAAGGTCGAGAATCGCGGAAATTCCCAAAATCAGAATCGCGGAAATTCCCAAAAAGTTGAAAAAACGACCTTTTCTATTTTTTTTTTTGCTATTCCGACCAAGTTCATTTTTTTTCCAAACGACCAAATACGTCATTTATCAAACTAATCCTTCTAGCTTCTAAAAAAAACTCAAGTCGTTTGGAATAATTTTAAAAAAGTTATGCGATTTTAAAGCGTGTACGATTATGGCTGCGAGCCACTGTATATCGCACATCTGCCAGCAGTAATAAAATTCGTGGCAATACAGACAGCAACTGCAAAACGACATTTCTTAGGACCATCACCGTTCCGTGTCCCTTTTCCTGGGAAAAAAGGTCCGTTTCAGATGGGTTATGTCGCCTTGCAGATACGCTTTATCAGCATTTGCAATCGTAAAAGTTGCAACGCAACTTGAGGGCGGCATGCGAGCGTCGCGTCGTAATTGCAAGAACATTACAACCTTGCCGCATAGGAGCTCCACGCGCGATCCAAAAAACTACTCGTTAAAGTTTCGACCCCTTGTTTCTCTTGCATCGTCGGAAATCAAATGCAAGGAGACCTCTCGATCGGTCACGAGTCAAGGTTACTTACCATTAACCGAAGGTTGAATGTTCGAGCGTATTCTGCACACAGTATCATTTACTCGAACATAATTCCAGTCGCATGCGCATTTGCCATTCTTACAGACTACTTGGCTTTCGTTGGAATCCAGATAACATTCCCCGTGGTTCTCGCAGCTCGTACCAAGAACTAAAAGAACCAAATTCATTTTAATATTTTCACCAGCCTACACGCAAAGTTCTACGAGCGAACTTCAATGGCACGTAATGCGACGGATTTTAATTGACTGACATTTGTGTATGATATTCCCAAAGTAAGGGATCAAACTTTATGGGCATAGTGTGCTGAATATAACGATGAAGAAAGTAAGCTACATGGAGGAAAATGTATTTTTCTTTGAGGTGACATAAGAAGTTTTTATTTTATTTTCTCCAGTCGCTTTCGGCGCTGGGTGCCAGCTGACAAGGTCCTGCCAGACATGACGGTAGGACATAAATAATGTATGAAAATAAAGTTAAAATATTGCCTATCGTCTCCTAAAAAGATTCAGATATTTCACTGAAAAATTAACTAAGAAAACAAATCTTAAATTTACCCATTCTTTTTGGCCTACAAAGTGGTGCACCCCCTTTAGATCTTCTAGTAATTCAATGTTACTTAATTTTAATTTTCATCAATTAAAATATATTTCACGCACTCTATGAAAAGTTCTTCCTTCTTGAAATAATAATTTTAAAGTAAACTTTTTTGGCATATTTCGTGACAGGTTAAATTATATGTTGTGTCAGAAATGTAAGGAATACAGCAACACCGATTTGGCGATGAAAAATGTCTGATTCATAAATGCATGTCAATACTTGGGTGAATCTACACACGCAAGGAGAAACGTCATATGAACGTTAGTTTTCGAGTAATGGATAATTAAAGAAAATGTTCCAAGTGCCCGCCTCGTGCCTCAACACACGCTACTGAACGCCTTAGTACGTCTTGACCTTATCTAATATTTACAAACAATATCCATCGATATAAAGTAGACAAATCTCCGGGCAGTCAGTGCGTTATTCCCGCGAATTATTATTTTCGAGCGCGTGCGGAACTCTCAAGGTTTTTAGGTGTCTGCTTCCGATTGCTTGGGTTTTTGGATATGAATAAGAAGACCGAAAAATAAGATATACGTGTTTTTTTTTTATAGCGGCCCGTTTCCATATTTAGGGGGTGTAACCACCCCCCAAACATGCAAACAGGCCAAAATAAGAAGACACCTGTTTCTTATTTTTCGGTCATCTAAAAGATATCCAAAAACCAAAGTAATCGAAGGTGGATAAATCACTTGAAAATCTTATAACATTGAGGGGTAGTTTCACTCCCTAAACATGCAAACAAGCCAAAATAAAAAGACACGTATTTCTTATTTTTCGGTCCTCTAAAATATATCCAAACACCAAAGCAATCGGAGACGAACATCTGAAAATCTTATAACTTTGAGGGGTGGTTTCACCCCTAAATATGGAAACGGGTCGCTATAAAGGAACACGTATATCTTATTTTTCGGTCCTCTAAAATATATCTAAAAATCAAAGCAATCGGAGGCGGACACCTGGGATACTCTCCTTTCTCCTTGTGATAATCGAAAATACAAAAAGGTTTTAAATATTTCATAATATAATAGTTTATTATTCTCACCTTTACGTTTATAACACTTGCTGAACTTATTATGATGGCCTTCACTACATGCACAAGTTTTATTTGTGGTCGAATTATCAGCACTTATACAAATTGCATCTGACACGACCGCAGAACACTGAACATCTTTTTCACATGGGTCTCCAAAAGACACGACTGAAAAAGCGTTAATGCCACGTATCATTTTATTGCTACAATATTATGTGTGTACACTGTGCAACAATTGAATGCACATGGTAAAGTGTAAAACAAAATTCATTTTGTATAAACTTGTGTAGAATTTATTACATTAACACATTCAAGTTAATGTACTAAAAAGTAACTTCCTTTAAAAATTCAGATTTTGCGAAGGCAAAAAATATGTCATCTGGTATATTAGGAACATTATCTCTGTTTAAATGAAGGTTAATAGGTCATTACAAATGTAGGTGAAGTGATAGTAATAACGTAACCATCTTTTGTTTCACCAATGAAACGGTTCTAGGGGTGAAAACACCCTCTCAAAAAATATTGTGAGTTTTCATATTATAATGAATATCTGTGAAACTGTAAAAGATATCGAAAACAAGTTTTATTCTATATTATTTCCTAATAAATGTTAGAAGAACAAGTTACAATGAGATTCAAAAGTTCTTCGATTGTCGAGAAGCACAGTTCCGCAATACAACAAAAGTTGAAATTGTATGGAGAAAATATGCATCATGGTGTTTCATAATTATTTAACCATCCAGTTCAGATCTCACGTGAAAAAACGAATTGCCAAAAACATTATAAATATTTTTATTTATAACTTTTTCTAATTGTTTAAACAATTGGTAAAACTTTTACGATTTCATAGATCTAATTAAGAGACGTAACTTTTGTCTTGAAACTTTTTTTCTATCTCTTACAGATTGCGTGTTACAAAATAAAATCGAAAAGTATCCGAATCTGGAGGGGTAAATTTCACCCCCTTAGAGTGACTTCGGGCAGCAAAAAAAATTGCGTTGTAACCAGGAGGAAATTGCCTACATATCTACAAAGATTAAGAATTTTTTGAACTTTTGGATTCGCGATCTTCCCTTGTTAGACGCTTACCGCCGATCCCGAAGCGCGAGCTTGTAAGAACTGCGAAAGTGAGTTTCTTCGTCCCAATCTCTCGAAGGCTAACATTGAATTCTTGATGTTCCAAATGCTCGGAAAATATACAGAAAGTGTAAAGAAAGTTGTACCCACAATGGGAGTAGACTTCAACGTCGACGTAGTAACGTTATTTGTAGTAACAAATACTTCAAAAACTAGTATGTGGTCTTACATTTGATATTTCATACTTTAGCTATCACAGGCCTATAATCAATAATATTCTCCTTGAATATTAATATCAAACTTACTTCTTCAATATCCGAGTATTCGCGTCAAAAACTGCGGTTTGTGTCCCCGACACAACCTACCCGATTTTTCAAAACTTATCCCCACCACTCTTTTTCCGAAAATTCTTGATCATCATATTGTAGAATACAAAACGCCATAACACTTTCAATTAAACTATCGATTTGATGATATGAAATCTTACCATTTCTTTTGGGGTGTGTTCTTACCCCCAGGACCGTTTCTTTGCCGAAACAAAGTAGGGTTACATTATTAGCACCACTTGAACTATATTTCTGCAAAGTTTATACTACTATTCAGCATATACTACTATTCTAACTGGACACAGGATTTTGTTTAAACACTCGACTCGCGAAAACTGCCTTTATTTTTTATAATGCGAATCAATGTTGCTTATAGTGATACGGTAATAATTCTTACCTGGTACGCATAAACCAAATGATGCAGCAACATATTTCTCGTTGCAAATGCAACGACCTCCCTTGCATTGTGAGTTTTCGGGTGTGCACTCTGCATTGCTGGTACAATTGGAATTAATACCTTTAACAATGAAAATGTGAATTATATTTCTGACGGCCCATTATTAGAATAAAAATATCACATTCTTTAACAAAAGGGATCGTCCTTAAATTATGTAAGGCTTTTTTTGGGGGGGGGGAGGGAGAATCGCGAATTTCTTACGTTTTCTTACAAGGGGGGGGTAGGCAGGTAGCGTCTTACGTAATATTTTTTAATCTCTAATTTTCAATAAATACAAATTCTAATATTAATATTTCAGAAAAGTAGTTTTAATTTAAATTTTCCGAAACCGAGTTCAATGAATTATATAAACCTTTAAAAGAATTTGAATAAATGACAAAATTAAATGTAAAAAATATTACGTAAGAAGGGGGTTGCAATATCAAATCTTACGAATTCTTATACTGGGCGAGGGAGAGGGGTAAGAAATCGCCAAAATTGCCCTTACGTGATTTAAGGACGGCCCCCAAATTGGGAATTTAAAATCATACAACCTTGATTACATTGGCCCTCCGACTCGTAATAACTGTCTTTACAAACGCAAATGTCATTTACACAAGCTGCATTTTTCGTAGCACAATCGGCGACTGTTTCGCATGGCATTCCAAGGTCTGAAATTAAATTCAACGTTTTAAAGTATATGATGAAGAAAGATCCCCACCTCTGAATCTGAAGAGATTTGTAAAAGGGACTTGCTGCAAAATTGTTTATAACTTTGCAAATTAATGTTAATTTTTTCTATGCAAAAGGAGCCATATGTCGCAAACGTACTGTTTCCTAGAAAAAAAATTGATAAAGTTTTGGCACGGTTGAAGTGATCCATGTATTTGATGAAACCATTTTTCACGTTTTTGAGAAAATTGTGCGCTTGCGACATATGGTTCCTATTTGACTTTTTCTCCTTTCAGCGAGAAAAATATATTGATGCGAAGAGACAAAATTAACATTAATTTTCAGTGTTAGAAACAATTTTGCAGCCTTCTTTTTACCAATCTCCACCCCAATTCACCCCTGAAGCAGAGACCATCACTTTTTTAACACTCTGTACGTACTGATAACTGATATAGGTACATAGTATTAGAAACTGATGATCGTTCATCAGAAAATGTTCCTATACGGAGAACACTTTTAACTTACAGTTCGAAGGGTATTCGTAGTTTGTGAATAATGACATCAGAAGCTTTATTTAGAAAGTAGAGATATCGTCATGTAAACTATTAAAAATTGAGACGTAGCAGATCTGTACGTAGAACTAGGCCTGTATCTACGTATGAACACGACTAATGTTTATTCACTTTGCTCTATATACAGGGTGTTTTTTAAAAAGGAGTCTGGGACATACGAGGTAGATACTAATCACTAATTGTAGTATAAGTAGAAAATGCTTAATGAACGTAGGTTGAAAAATTAACCCTTTTAATTAGAAGCTATTTTCAACGATAGCAAGGCAAGTGATTTGCCATCTTTTATTCAAAGCATACACAGTGAAAACGAAATATTATTTCCACACAATCTAACTTCGATGTTTACAAAAGATGTTCTACGTATTCCCCTTCCTTCCCCACGAACAGTTCGCATCTATGAGTTGCGAATTCTTAAAAACAATGTGGTCTGACCTTATCTAGCATTTTCCACTTACTCAAGTGAAACTTGCAGTAATGCGTCTCATAAGATTACGATATTACAACAGAACTGTAATTCGCAATTATGAATTGAAGTAAATATAACTGATAATGTAGTAAAATGATTTCGTGTTTTCACTTTGTACAGATGTAATAAATAAATGGAAGCAGGCAAATCACTTTCATTACCAAAACTGGAAATCTCTTCTAATGCTGACAGAGTTTACTTCACTCCCTTAATTCAGTGAGTACTCTTTACCCTGTACGCACGAAAAAAATTAAATCAAACGTTCTGAATGGCAATATTATAATGAGTAGCTACTTCATCGAAAAAAATATACAAAATTCTAGCACAGTGATTCCCAACCTGTGGGTTGCGAAGTGTTTTCTGGGGGTCGCCATGGTTTGTTTTTTTTTTTAATATTATTAAGTTAGAATCAAATTCTGAAATAACTATTTTTAATGTGTTTTCTTTACCTTATTAAATTTACCTTACCTTATATGAGAGGGAGCAAGTTATTTGAATATTACGAAAGGAGGTCGCGACTCGAAAAAATAATTGCATTTCACTTACCTGCTGCACTTTTCACGCACACAGTGCGATTAGAATTCGGGTGACTTCCACTGGGACAGGAACATATATTGTTTATACACGAAAACGTACTATTCGCACCATCAATGTAACAATCAATGTCTTGTTGACATTCTTCCTCAAGACCTCTCTTTGTCCAACAAAACAATTCAGTTTCGTTAAATCGAGATTTCTCGTTACAGAAACATCCCATGCCGTTTCCCGCCTCTTTACAAATAGCATCTGGTCCAAAAATGCTGCAGTGTATGTCCTCGGAACATTGGAATGTATATTTCCTTCTGGCTGCGGTTAGTGTAAAAAGTCAACTTTTAGAATTATATGTCTTTCAAGGAATACGGTATTATACAAATATCTTTGTTAATGCGTCATATACCCCTCTGGCAGTTTCGGTTGTCCAAAGATATAACGTATCCCGCTTCGCAAGTCCATATACCATTTCGACATTCTGAATTTTCGATAGTATTATTCTCTGTGGCTTGGCACGCTTCTCCGAGCTCTGAAATAGTATTCACTTACGTTAGGATATGCTTTCCTATTTTCTACGAAAATTTGACAATATTGCAGGAATACAGGGACCTTATATTTATAATATTTCTAAAAACTGATACCGATGGGAATAAGTGTTATTTTGCAATTTTGCTTATGAAATTAATTAAAAAAAGTGTAGCGTGATATTTTTATATTAGTGTTAATTTCGTAAACTCTTCTTCTGCTTAGAGTTATTCGAAGGCTGTCAGCTTATCAACGACAATCGATGTTCAATTCAATTTAATATCTTTTGTTAGCAAAGTGATACTTCCTCCTTGGAGATTAAATCATTCTATTCGTTGTAGGACCAACTGAGAAGTCTGATGGCTGCATTCAGAATGCATAATGTACGTATGTCTCAATTCTACCATGGAGAAATACATGTTTGCATTTACTAAGAAAAGAGTCTAAAATTTCTAACTTTAAAAACATCTTCGTCTAAAATTTTTTTGTTTGATCAAACGAATGGGCTAAATGAAACCACGCAATTTTTATATAACCCATTTCTCTTTAACGTTTAGAGGGCCGGGCTGGCTATTATAGTAGCCACCTAAGAATTTGGATAGTTTGCCGGCTATTTTGGTGGTATATATTCATAAATTTGAAGTAAATAAAATTTACAATTACAATGAAAAAATCCCGGCCCTCTAAAGGTTAATAAAAGTAATAATATCGACTTAAATATTTCCCCTCTCTATTTGAAATTACAACTGGCTGTTGCTAGGTCGACCAGCAATTCTAATACATGTTGAACAATAAAATTTGACTTACCGGGAACACATGTTCCGTTTTCTTCCATGAAGTGTGCACGCTTACAAATACATGCTCCCGAAGGCCCGCATAATGCATTGTTTAACATTGTACAATCTTTGTCCGTTGTGCAATTAGTGGCACGGGAATTGTCTATTAAAAAATTATATTTATGTTAGTACGCATTTCTTATGTACAAGGTATTGGTACATAACAGTACAGAACACGTGTACAAACCTTTTTCAACTGCATAACTTTCAAACAAATCATTGGTACTGTATGACTCTGGCGCACGTTTATCGTTTGAGACAGCGCATTTAAAATCATCGCAAGACGCGTTGCTGTTAAATGTACAATCATTATTTATCGTACATGCGTCGCCAATTTCTATGTAACACCAATAGCAAAATCATATAACGTAATTATTAACTATCGCTAAGTATATTATAATTATTTTTGACAATATGGTAATAGTGGATATGTTATAGTGCATGATAAGAACGTGTCCTTTCTACCTTGTTCCTTAATATTCAATACGTACAATAAAAATATTTAACCCTCGGTGGTCACACCTTCTTATAATCGGGTCATTCCACGCGAAGTCGGACACTTTTCGGAGTAACATTTTCGTATTTTTTAATTTTTTAACTTTTGAGTGATAACTGTACATTCGTAATATTCATACAATCATGCTCTAATAGTACTTTTCTAGAAATGTAAGTTTTGATATGTATTTAAAAAAATAGTTGTGGATAAAAGTGATTGTCGATTTTGGTTAAACATTCTCAAATATTTCAATTTTATTATTCAGGTCTAAAAATTGACAGAAATATTGGGAAATACATATCCTGGGTTGCGGTACACTCCGTGTGACCACGAAGGGATAAATAAACTATGAAAGAACACAATTTTCAATGACAAACTGTTGTTACATTTTATACCTCGCAATGTGTTTTATGATGAAAATTAATAGTTGTAGTATTAACAAGCTTCTAATATCAATTTAAAAATACCACAGTAGACATCTCTGTCTATTTAATCTACTATTTATCAGTGTGTAGTGTGTAAACAAATTATTTATCACGGCTTTCACAGATGATTCTCCACACTTGGATTGCTGAAGATCTGTTAAAAAAATATGCCTCAAAATTGACCCTGTCCTACAAATTGCGGGTCAATTTTTTTATGATAACATGTTTAATTCACTAAAAAGATAAAAAGTGTCAAAGGAACTATGTTCCAACGAAATGTTCCAAGGAACGAAAAAAATTGTTCCTTTGGCACTTTTTATGCTCTCAGCGAGTAGAACACATTATTCAATTAAATTTCGAGGTCAAGGTCAATTTTGCGGCACATTGTTTAACAGATCTGTACTGATTGAAACGTGAAGAATCACCTGTGATAGCCGCGACAACTATTATTTTTACACCCTACACGAAACCTCTTTCGTTGTCACAATTGACTTCGTGGTATAAAAAAAAAATGTGGAATTCATAAATTCAAACTAAAAGTAAAAACCGAATCGTCCTTATTGAATACAGCAATTTATGATTGCATTTTCTAATATGAATGTATTGCGAATGCAGTATGTATTGACCATCGAATCAGACAAACTGAGAAAATCCTTACTCTTTGCTTCTGGGCGACAGGTTCTATATTCTCGTTGGTAAAACCCGGGGCTACATTTGCATATTCCGTTATTGCAAAATGCTGCCTTGTAATCGGCATATACATAACAATCATCGTCCTTATAACAACGTTTATGTAATCCTGTAAGAGCGTACATTACGAACACCTTAAAACATCATTTCAGTTGCGTTGTACAGTCCATTACGTACCTGTGTATGCATTACACCTTCCGTGCATGTAATAATATCCCTCGGCACATTCACAAATATTTTTTACGCAAGTGCCACCACTGTACAAATATCTGGAGCACTGTATCGATTCCTCACAATTTTCACCATATCCAGCAACTATACCATTACAAAAACAAATTTAACACGCTATTTCGATTTACCATTTTTTAATATCCCATATTTTCCATTAAACGTTCATTAGTAATGGAATTTGTTAGGTGAGATATATACCTCTAATGCATGACGTCATGTTTCCATTGTAAATATAACCAGCAGTACATTGACACGTGCTACTGATGCAAATACTGTTAATTACAGTACAATCTAAATTAGAATTGCATTTCCAATCAATAATTTCCTTCGTATATTCTTCCTGAACGTCAACACCATCGTTTCGTGGTTTGCTACCAACCATAGATCCTAAAACTAATTACAAAATTCAGGATTAAATAGGATATAAATTTCACTACTATCATGCGGCATGGCGTGTATAATTAATTCCATAATTAGGTGGAGTTCCGAATTTTATAGAGGAGAATGACAGAAAAATTGCGTTCATCAAGAATGCATGAGTGACGTTACAGAATAACAGCGATTAAAAATTTGTATAACAACTTACCTACGTGGAGAGAACACTGTAAACACAATAAGAGACGAAATACGGCATCCCGAACGCGCACCATGTTTCTCACATCTGTTTCTAATCGAAGCGTCCAAACTTGTGGAGCGATTCTAGAACTTTTATCAAGACAGCCGTATCTGATGGAAATCGCACACCTGCATCGCTATCGACACGGTTATCAAATTGTCCGGAAAAAAATTCGTCATAATCATTGAATTTTGCGTTCAGGAATCGTAAGACAAGGGAAACTGCTTTACGACACCTATATTTTTCAGATAAAACGATAGCGTACCACGTGCGATGTTTCCATTTCAGCGCGCTAAACAATCTTAAGTATAATAGGCTTTCTTATCTAATGTCTTTTAACTAAGTTTATAACAATGTGACAAAGTCATTTCTAGAAACAATACAGTTTATTCCAAACACTGTAAAAATTATATAGAATAAGGGAGACAAATTAGCAGCACAATATGAATTCAGAATAATAATAATAATAGTCATAATAATAGTAGTAGTAATAACAATAATAACAATAATAACAATAATAACAATAATAACAATAATAACAACAATAATAATATTAATATGAATAAGAATAAGAATACGAAGAATACACAATAATAATAATAATACTAAAGATGATGATGATAATAATAATGATGATGATGATGATGATAATAATAATGATAATGATTAAGAATAATTCTTTATTGCGTCAGTAGATATTAAGAATAATAACAAGAAGATAAAAAAAACCAATACATATAAGAAAACAAGAAATGTAACGAAAGCAAACATGAATTAGGTATATTGTACCTCTATTAATTTGCAGGATATTTCTTAAACACTTAGGTATGGACTTGTATAATTTCTTTAACTTTTTTACCTAAGTTCTATGTATTTTTCGGTCACTTGATCTCTTAAACCCTACAGATTGTGAAATGATCGTCCATCTGTGTAAACACTTCTGCCTAATCAGGCAGAATTCGTTCGAAATGTTTACTATGGTGTTCAAAGCAGGTCAACGCGCACGGTTATTTCAAAGGTCCAACATTCTTCGATGAAAAGCTGCCTAGCGGCGTTACTGTCTCCCCGGAGAAAGGGTAGTAGGAATAGTCCCACCTTAGCTGATGCCGTAGCGTTGGAGGGGGAACCGAAACATGTGTTTCAGGAGTGGTTTTCCCCTACTTGGGAAGGCCTGTACTAGAAGGTCGAATAACCGCCGAGAGCCTTTGCAGTCTGACCCGCGCGCGGGCGCCGTTGCTCGGTCATCGATTCTACAGAATCTGAATTTGTTTATTTTTTCATCGTGTCGATATGAAAGTGACACCAACGGACTCCCGATTACCTGATTAGAGGCAATACTTTTGTTTCAATTTAACTTTTCCCTCAAGTGTTCGCAATTCCCCTGCTCTCCCCTACTGACCCTTACCTATTGTTTAACTCCGACTTTCTCCGCAGACATGCATCATACTCACCATCCAAACGCTACGTAACTGTAAACACTGTCTCATCACTCACATCCCTGCTACCCGTCGTCATCCTAGCCAATGCGTTATCTAACTAAAGTCCTGCACTTCTGCTCTACCCCGTCATCCCCTCTCTTACTTCCCGAAATCCTTAAAATCCCACTACATTCCCGCATCCACTTGCATTACTATTCCGAGAGCCACCAGTCTCAGTCACGGAGTCCGGTTTAAAACAGCTGGACCTCGAATATTCTTAATTTAGTTTAATAAATATGTTATTCATAAAACGGTGGTTTGAATTATCCTTATGTCCACTACAGCCCTTTATTAATTTGTCGCTTATACTGGTCACATTGCTGCTGTAACTTAGCTTTATACTTTTCATATTACTACTTCTCTTCTATTGTCTGCATAGAACTACTATAGGCTGCATATTTCTTCAGTTATCAACGTTAGGTGCTCAGAGTTAAAACTGGAAAATTTAGAGAACGTATAACAATTAATAAGAGGAATAGGTTTCTTTGTTGACAACGAGCATGAAATAATCATGCGTGACCTATACGAGATATAAGTCGACCCGTGGACATCTTCCTCGTAGCGTGAAACTTGTGGTAGGGGGGACAAGTTTGATCTCAGAAGCGATCTTTTCCTCCTCTTTTCCTCCTAATTTGTACTTTTGCCTTTACCATATAATGGCCTTTCATCCTGAGTAGCTAGTTTGCAAGTGATTGTCCATCATGAAGGAGCAGTGGAGCATCAGTAAGGGTAAGACTTCCTTCTCTGCTTCAGACACTACATTTCACTACATCACATTGCAGTCAATTTAAATAAATTTTCTTCATTTGCGTCGCTTGCGGGGGCAGACAATTTCCCTCGACTTTTAAAATTAAAATTCAATTAACGCGACTGAGTAAAGCGCTAGCTCTTTAACTTGCATTTCAGTGAAAATACTTGTTGGAGTAATGTTTAAGGAAGCAAGAGGAATTGTAAAAATTGTTAATTCAAGTTTTGTTAAAATTCTTAACTTGAACTCGCGTAAATGACAGTTGAATTTATATATCGTGCCAAAAGAAACACAAAGTGAGTGAGAAAAGTGAATATTTTTAAACAATTGAGAAAGAAAAAATATGTTCCTCGCTCTAATGTTAAATTGTACCAGTGTACTAGTATTATGAACGCATCTTCTTTAATTTAAATATGTTCTAATACCTTTACAGATAAAAGCTTCGATAATCAATATAGAACTACATCCAAAAGAAATTGAATTTAATGTTAATGGTGTTTTATTTAAAATACTGATTGTATTTCATTAAAAGCGATAGAGAAATGTACGACACTCCTCTAACCAACACTTTCGTCCATATTTCCATTAAGTTGTTTCACTGATATACACTAACGAAATTTTGCTCCTCAATGCCTCTGTGTAGACAAGCTTGTAGCTTTGGAGGACGGGACATCTCGCAATGAGGAACACGAATGCGCGAAACCTGCAGGAAGAAGTAATGCCTGCAAACAAGCCATACAGAGTATAAAGTTAATTTTGTATTTGGTATTGTTGATGATCGTCGGATGGACTTGTTATTCAATATGGAAGCCTTATCACGCCCAATCGATAGAGGTCAAGGTTACGGACATTATTCAAGAACCGAAATCGCAAAATTTACTTTTACTCAAAGAACAACCAACGCACGAAACAAGTACCATCGCAGCAAGACCATTTTACGGATCTGAGGACACGTTGAAGAGACAAGATGAAGGCGAGACGCAGTATGATTTACAAAAATTTGTACCTGCCGACCGGGACGAGATCTTTAACAGTGAAGTTAGTATCGTTAATTCTGCAAATGTAAAATGCAATAAATCCTCCATTATCCGAGCTGATAAGGAAATGAAAGTGGACAACCGAATTTTCAAACAGTGCACCAAATTTCGGCCGTTAAAGTTTACGTATTTAATATAAAGTTGAACTTAGATCAATACTTTTCCAACTATACATATTTTCGATATAAAAGAAAAGAATCAAGCTTGCAGATTCGAAGCGTTTTAATAAATCGTTCCTATTCTTTTATGCCGGTGATTGTTGATTACACTAGTTTACAGTCGTTTTGCGCAGCAGATGCCACTATTTTTTTTCTTATGTAAAATGGCCCGCTGATTATGAAAGTAATGTCTAAAATTTATTCTATGGACACGTTTTCGAAATATCGACAGGTGAACTTTTTACCTGTCTGTCAAAAAGGTGGTCCCACTTAATTGCGAATATCTCGTGTTGCGAACGACCGATATGGTCGAACATTATATCAAATTAAAGATAATTGAATCACCAACAAATGTGCCTGACAACATTTTCATATCGGTTATGAAATTAAAACATTTATAGACCTTATTTTCAGAATCAGCGGGCCATTTCACATAAGAAAAAATTAGTGGCATCTGCTGAACATTTCTATTTTATTTTGTAAACTAGTGTTATCCAACATAATATATACTTGTGCAAAATTTGTTACAATTCCACCGCTGCGAAGCTAAGTAATTATATCGTGTCTAATATTGATTCTTAGGACTTCAACAGCGTTATTATAATTTCTAAGCATATACGCATTGTCCAGCTCATAGTGAATGATTTTTAACAGAGTTTGTTTTTATTGTTGTAAAAAGACGCGCGAAGCTCTAAATCTTATCTATTTAGTTGTGCATATTTATTTGTAGCACTTGAAAAGACCGTCCACTATTTTGATACGCTTTTCCATCCAGAAAACATTTTACAGTCACATTTTTACAAACATTTTACATCGACTATAATTTTACAGAACACCGAGTCTTCTCTTGGCTGGCCAGCTTATATTGATTACCCTACTTTGCCAGAAGCAATGAATTTCCCTTTCTTTTTTCCATCGTTTTCCAGTATGGAAGTGGATGAACGTGAGAAAGAACCAGAGAGTTCAGAACGCGCGGAGAGATTGTTCGACAACATAAGCGAAGACTCGCAGCAGTTGGAAGAACAGGAAAAAAATCTCTTGGACAATTATATGCTACTATCGTTGTTAGTGCAAAATGCAGCAAGCATTTCGCAAGGTTTGAAAGATTCTAAGGAGGTAGTTGACCCTAAATTCGAGTTCGAATTGGAGAATTCGGGTCCACTAAAAATTGTGGATACGGGTTCATTCGAATGGGAGCATTTGAATCGATTCGCATCGAAGGATTTGTCTTCGTTAGAATGGGATGATTCGGGTCGATTAGAATCACAAGAGGAAATTGGCAGCGACCTGGAAGACTCGGAAGGAAAAGCAAGTTCCACGCGAACTGACGATAACTACGAGAGTGCTACTTTGAATATTTTAAACAATACTCATAAAATTGTTCCTGAAGATAGCACTGAACCGGAGCAAGAAGAAACACTGATCAAATCTAACGAGCAAATGCACGAATCGATGGTCGCCTGGGGGGAAGAAGGTAAATACGAAGAGGAGCAATCGTTGTTAGAAAAAAGTGCTATACGAAATGCGGAAACTTTTGAAGATTACAGCGAGGACGTTGATCAGAGTTACGAGCTCACATCGGCGATATTAGAAATAGCGAATTCGGGTCCACTTGAAATTGTGTCTCCACTAGAATGGGATGATTCGGGTCGATTAGAATCGCAAAAGGAAATTGGCAGCGACCTGGAAGACTCGGAAGAAAAAGCAAGTTCCACGCGAACTGACGATAACTACGAGAGTGCTACTTTGAATATTTTAAACAATACTCATGAAATTGTTCCTGAAGAGCAAGAAGAAACATTGATCAAGTCTAACGAGCAAATGCACCAATCGATGGACCCCGGAGTTGTGGATGGGTTTGATCGAAGTGCTTCCGAAGAACGTAAACACGATGAGGAGCAAGCTACTGGAACAATTGCATCAGGCGAAACCGAAGCTGAAATAGAAGATGATGGAACTCCACAATTTCCATTTAATTTTCGTGACTCCGTCGAGAATACACACAGTTTAGGCCTGCATTCGGACACAGGCGGATCTTCATTGGAGAATCAGAGTGATGAAGCATCTGAGTCGGATAGTTATGACTGGGAAACATACAACTCGCTTTTAATACAGGCACAGAGCGCCTGCTTTGGAACAAGTTTTCCTTGGTATGTACTTGTTATTAAAACGTTGAGGGAGCATTTTGGAAATGATTTTTCGTTATTGTTGCAGGGTGCTGATAGACCATGAAGATAATAATAATAGTTATGATAGGGGCGCACAAGATAGGTGTAACGAACATACAAAGGCATTCTGCGAATATTGGAACCGAACACTAAAATTGGCTGGTTGCTCAAAGTATAGCTTAGTTATGCTAACGCCAGTGCCCATCTAGTGCCACGGCGCACAGTGGGGCTGGAGAGGAACAAAGTCTTAAGGGTGGACCCCACCCGGAAGCCACGAAAAAGTTTGGGATTTTTTTGTTCGTATAAATAAAAATATTGGGCATTGATTTTTTACACAGTGTTAAAGCAATCTTTAATTTGATAGAAAAAAATTTTTTTAATGGAAAATTATACAAAATGGCGACGAAAAAAATTTGCTTCCCGGAGCACTGCAAATAATACTGGCTCACAATCCCGGGAATGACTGGATCATCTGAGAAGGAAATACAGCAAATATATATAAACAGGAATATATTCTCTACAACCTAGCGCAGGGTTTTAGTGATATTTCAATTATTCGATTTTTTACAAGCATTTCGGTGCAATTTTTTATGTAACAAATTAAAGTCGATTCTCCAAACTGCTACAATTTCCAAAATAATTCGAATTTTGAGAAAATCCTAAGCTGGGTTGTAGAGAATATATTCCTGTTTATATATCTTTGTTGTATTTCCTTCTCAGATGATCCAGTCATTCCAGGGAGTGTGGGCCAGTATTTTTGCAGTGCTCCGGGAAGCCATTTTGTTCGCTGTCATTTTGTACAATTTTCCATAAAAAAAAATTTTTTCTATCAAAATAAAGATTGCTTTAACACTATGTAAAAAATCCAAGCCCAATATTTTTATTTACGCGAACAAAAAAATCCTAAACTTTTTAGTGGCTTCTGCGGGGGGGGGGGGTCGCGCCTTAAACTGAAATTTGTATATTTGTGTATCCATCACTGTGCCCTGGTAGCTAATGGATCAACGTATCTAATCTATATGACAGATATACCATATTTATGTTAATTGCAAAGAAAAATTGATCTGAAGTTGACCTTTCGTATTCTAACGGGAATCGTGTCAAAATTCGTACCAGATTGTCGATTTTTTTTTTACTTCCTCCAGATATTTTTATTTTTGTACCTCATGTATTTCGAATGTGCATAGTCTCAGCTTATTTGTGACATAAATACTTTGTGGAAACTCTTCGCCGTAATCCCACTATACAACTTCGAATGGAGCTACCTAGTACTTTAGGTTTTCATTAACTCTTTTAGGTTCATAAAAAAGGACCACCTTCCTCCAGGCTCTAGATAATACTATTTGAAAGCAGACACCATGTACTAATAGCCCTCCAAAAATTGGTTGCGTTTATTTGCAACTTTGGCAAGAAATTTTCAGCATGCATGCAACTTACTTAAATCTACAAACGGGATTTTTAAATTGTCATTACAGGCTCAGATAAAAAAGTTGAAATAGCGAGTTTCCTCCTATGTTCTTCGCTATTCCGACCAATTGCAGTTTCTTTTCAAAACTACGAAACAGGTCACCTGGTAAACTATTCCTTCTAGGTTCTCGAAAACTTTTAAAGGGTATTCAAATACTTTTGTCCGGCACTTGTGCCTACGCAAATTTTTAGGGTCAAAAAAGTTACCACTTTTTCAAACCACCCTACTTCTATTGCTTTTCAGTTACAGTGTAATTTATTTAACTAACAAACAGGAACCCTACATAACATTAAACAACACAACACACTTTTAGAGCCAACGAAAAGTTACCACTTTTGAACATTAATAAAAAAATTTAATATTTTGTGGGGGCACCTTTTGCTTTTAGGACAACCTAAGAAGCAAAAGTGGTAACTTCATTGTTGGACCCAAAAATCGTTACCCCTTTCAATGACATATCCAACTTTTGTTTCTCAGTTAAATAAATTCAACTTTAACTGGGTTTTATACAGCCTTTAATTCCCCAACAGAATATGCATATTAAACATACCACAGTCTCAAACGTATGCTAAAAAATAACAAAAATAGAACAAATCGAAAAAATAGTAACTTTTACAACGGATACTCCATTGCAATGCGTGCTAATTTATGCATTCAAAACTTACCCTACTCTAGAATCATAAAAAGTAAACCTTTGTATCTAATTTATGTCTCTTTTATCAGTATAAGCAACTAATAATTGTAGAAGGAAGGCTACTATCCATTAAATTATTGGTTACACAAAATAGCTGATCATTAATGGATATTCATTAATGTATTCAAGAAACTGTGTATTTTTTAACCTATAAAAAAATTAGTATTATCTACAAATCGAAATATCAGAGGGATTCGTGTTTCTTAGCATTAGAAAGTAAATAAGCTGTATATTGAAGGGACCCTAGCCTGAATGAGTTAATAAACCTTACTGAATGTTACAGGGCTATCTGGAGATTTTGTTACTAGCTATAGTACCAGCGAATGGAGTTTCCCTTCCGACAGTGATAAACATATAAATCTGAATATTTAACGCTTTGAAGAAATAACAGTAAATAAATGAAAGTTAATATACAAATGTAAAAGCATAGTTGACGACCGGGTATGCAGAGTTGTACTCTATTTGGTATGCAAAAGTCAGCCGTACATCCACGGCCACACCGCTCAAAGTGTTAATACTATAATAAAAGACTAAAAATAAAAAAAACTGTTACTGTAGCCTGATGACATTCGCGAAAGAAAGATTGTATCAGCAGGAAAGGTTACAGAAGTTGTCATTCGGTGTGAATAACTCATGGAAAAATATTCAAAATAATTTTATTCTGATTAGCTACTACATTGATTCGCATTGATTAATTTCACAAGCAAAAAGTTTTGACAAACATGACTCCTCCCACTTAGTAGTTTCTGCATTACGTCAAGTACCAAAATGTACAACTTACATGCATGACCGAGGTCAGAAAACTATTAAAACAAATGAATTGCAAATTAAATATTACATACATATCTAAAATGCAAAATACCGAGAAAGTGGAGAAAGGAGAGATGATAATACTTTACGCTTTATGTACCTACTTTGTAATTTAAATAATATTTATTATTTGTTTATGAATTGTATTGTATGCCCATATCCTGACGCAGCCACGAAGAAAAGGCTTTTACGAACTCTCATATTGGTTTGTCTTATTTAACTTCTACTTTACTGTTTTTTTTTATTACAAAAATCACTCACAAAGTTTACCACTGTTTGACGAAATCCTGTCACAGTTTAATTAATGCATCATTCACGCTGCTGCGCATGAGCCTTGAACTTATTTATGCTAATATGTAACGATTTACGCAAGAGTTAGTCTGATAACGTTTCCATACGTCGGCTAATAGGCAATTACAATTGGTTGGTCAGCGATTACGAACTGGTGAAGTAGGTCAGTCTTACCGCGTTTTCGAAAGAGATCCTTATCAAATAACGCACATAACCCTCACAACTTTTTTTATGGTATGCTATAAATTCAATACTTTTACTCGGCGAGCAAATGTAGCGTTCTACGTTAGCGTTCTCTGTAACGCTAATTGTCACATACCTAACTGGACGGTGCGCTGTTTAACACTTCATTTATTATAACGCTTTAATTTTCTAAAAGTTCTAGATTTAGTTGCGAGATTTTGCAATAATTTCCTTAACACGTAAGGAATATTTAAGTTTAAGAATATTTGCATTAGTGTGCGAAAATAATTAATTTCTGAAAATAGTGCGACCGTAGATATTTATGACTGTTGGATACTGATGGGTCCATAGTATCGTGCCAAGGGCAATTGTCAATAGAAATAAAAAAAACCTAGTCTACCCTAGCGTACCTAAGCATTACAGCTGTATATTATAAACAAGTGGAAAACGTTCGACGAAACTACTCGAAAGAACAAACGAAGCCGTAAGATGTCCATTTTGAGGTATAGTCACAGTTAACTGTGCTTTTATGATACTTATTTGGTGCACACATCGCAATACAACACTGAAAATTCTTGTTCGTTAATGACTTCTTGCTATTTTTATAAGTTCCAAAGGTTAACATATTCTGCTTTAGGTCGGTTAAAACACGATATGCGATACCCAAGTAACGTGCGTCCTGACACGAATTTCATTAATTTAAACATATTGTTGAATGGATTCCAAAATTGTAGAAATTTTATGGAAATTTCATTGCAGCCAGTTTACGTTATTATTTTCTTGATAGGGAATTATTAAATGTGTATTATACAGCAGATAACGATATAACTTAAAACTCAAAGCTATTTCAGTATTTTCTTTTAATAGTTTTGCCCTTTTTAAACAATTTGTTAACGTAAATGATAACGACAGTACTACCCATCTTGAAATTTAATGAACTGTGTATATAGCTTGTAAATTTAATACAATTGAAACTTTTTTAAATAAATTCCGCTGTCCCAATATTAGTTTAATGATGAAATATTTAACTTAACATTTATTTTGTACACTAAAATTCTGTGTTTAGGCATGTCATACCTTTATTATTTAAGAAACTTGTCTTTAAAGAACTTTAATAGAAGAATTTGTATACAGGAGGTCTTTATTTAACCTCACTATGCATCATATTAATCTCATAATTATATTCTTACATTTAATAAAAATAAAAAAAAACGAACATAATGCGTTAATAAGCTTCCCGCGATTTCAGCTTAGAGAAGATCATGAATTTAATGGAGGAACGTTGCACAACTGTGTTAATTCACATCGGATCTTTTATATACACTTATTGAAAAACTACTTGTTTGTGCGACTAATATCGGATATAACTGAATTATGAAATACCAGCAAACTACCCCCGCACTTCGCTTGGGCCTAGGAGTTGTTAAAGGGGTAGGTAACCCTCAACAGCCCAAAATCAGGACCTTTTTCAAACGCATAGTGTGAAGACTCTGAAGTAATAAATGAATATATGTAGAGTTAACTTTTGTTTTAATTTCAAATCGCCATTTCGTTGACTTCAATGCACAGAAAGAAAATTTTAAATATATTTACAGGGAACAAAGTTATAAATATAAATGTGAGAGCGTGGGCGCGACGCCCCGTCTGATGGTGAACACGATTCCGGACAGGTGAATTACCTACAACAGAAAGTAAAGGCATTTTTATAATCTGAAAGACAGCCCCATCTTGTGTCGGAAGCAAAATTTTGATAAACAAATTAATACAATTTTTTTGTCGATGTATATGATTTTATCCTTTTTTTGTGGGAAAAATATATATATTTTTTTTAAGAATTTATATTGAAAATGTGCTCCCGACACATTGCGGGGAATAGTTTTCTGTACCTCCCTGTAAATTTTCATTCAAATCGTTGCAGCGGTTTTCGAGATTTTAATTTCTGTGAAATCACGTTTAAAGTTGGACATGCAGTTTTGTCGTTATGCTATCTCATTTTCAGGCTCGTACATTTTTGGCTGTAATTCCTTTAATTTTTTCAACTTCGAGGCCCGGTTGCTGGTGGACAAAATACTTTGGATATATGTCTAAAAGTATTTTGTTAACACAGTTTTCATTAGTTTTTCAAATGTACAATACATTCCGAGTTGCCCCATCTCCCTGCGAAATTTTCTATTCAGCTGAAATTGTGTGGGTCAGTTAGTACGAAGAAACTGTTGAACATTAGATATTCTGAGGCATAGTTTTAGAGAATATTACTTTGAAATATTCATATATTCCTGAATTCTATTTATACTTGTATAAATTGTTAGTTAAATGGAACGTTTAGTTGTATCTAGCTTCGTGAATTCTTATCTCTGCTTACGTACCAAGTAATCTGTGCATATATCACATTCAAAATTCCATACCATAAATTTAAACTGTTCTACAGGATGAAAAAGTAAACATGTTTTCTTCATACCATTTTACGATATGACATATAAATAAAGTGAAAGGATTCAGGCCGTGAAAAATTAAATTTCGACGTTCATAGGAGTCGCACCACCCTGTGGATATGCTTATTCTGTAGAAAACACTTCAAGGAATATGGTAGTATTTTTTCGGATTTTTAAAATAGTGACCTCGAGCCCAAATTTGCAAAATAAAAATTTATTTATAATTTTCAATATTGCAAAATTAATTTTTCGATATGGAAAAAAATTATTCAGGAAGGCCGATCCTTCTACATTAAAATGCCGTAAGAATCAACTACATTCGACGAATAGTTTCCGAGATAAAAATTCATAAGTACAACCCATTTTCACGAAAATAGGCAAAAATCGCAAAATTCAAGGCCCTGTGTTTTTTATACAAACTCGAAATCGACAAAATGGTGATTCACCCCCCCCCCCCTTAATTTCATGAGGAATATAACATATTCAGGTTTCAACAAAATCCGTGACTCCGTGGGGAAAAAGTGATCGAGTTGGCGTGGAATGACCCATTTATAATCAGTGGTTCGTGTACTTAATTGGCTTCAAACGTTAATTACTTTTATACATTTATTTATTTATTTATTTATTACGGGTAATAACCCTTTGATATATTGCAGTGATATGAAACGTCACGAGTAGAGGGCGGACAAATAAGATAACATTAAAATAAAGATTAAAGTACGCAAATAGCAAAGAAAACAACAGAAAGAGATGAAATAACAAGTATCTATATTGCAACTTATTCCTCCAGGCTGAATTTCTGAAAGTATAGAAGGAAGTAGCAATGAAGTCAATATTACGGCAGTATCTAGAGCACATTCACTGACATATTATCTCAAAATCATAGCCCCCTAAAAAAAACAATTTATACCAAATTTCCAATGTATTTTCACATCACCATCCTCTATGCCCAAGTATGTAAATATGTACTAATAAAATGTATTCATATAAAACAAGGATGTTAATCCATTATTTGTTATAATTTTTTAATCTGACGATGGTATTCAATATCATAAATAAATAAGGAAATATTTGTGATTACCTGCAACGAGAATAGTCAATACTTGTTTGTTTCCTACTTTAATTCTTTCCTTAATTCTGCTTTATTGAGTTAGAGTTTACAGTACTTCAATACGCATACTTATTTCGTGTATTACTGTGGACGTATTCTTAAATTGCAAAATTCAATTTCAAAGTAGTTCTGTATTTGATATACATAACTATATCAAGTACCTGCATTAGGTATCCTTTATTTGTGCTCACAAAACTGTTTTTCCCTCAGTACCACATTTATCAGTTATAACACTGACAGTATAAATTCACAACCCGCTGACTTCGTGTTGTTAATTCCCGAAGACATGCAAGATTGGACCGCGATGTTTCGACTAAATAGTAGCCTGCATAAATTATAAGCAAATCAGCTGTCTTATTCAATTAAAGGTAATTGATCGCGAAGAACAGCTGTTCAATAAGTCACGCGCCCAAATAAGTGCGGTGTGAATATTTACGAACGTATGCAGATACCTAATTCCGTTTTCTTTGGAAAGTACAAGGCAGCATCGGCTGTCACGAGATCTTCGTGATATGTCGATAGCCCTCTGTAAATTGGTGTTCGAGGATAGAGCCTAGCGTGCTAGCGTGCAAGAAGACACTCTGCAAATTTCAGCCACATAACTTTCGGAACAGCATGGTAAATTTATTTCCTCATAGGTACCTGTGTCTCGAATGAGTTTCCTTTATTTTTAACCGATCTAATCTTTAGAATAAATTGCAGTTTTATTCGCAACAAACATTCCAGTTCAGTGATATTTACATTTACGTTATGCCGCCACTTGCGCGGCTTTATTTTCTTCGCATGGTACACACATTCGTATAATGTGGCGTCAACTATTTATCGTTCGCACGTATAATTAGAAATACAAATTGGGTGAAGGTCCTTAAGCACCGGAACTTCTGCTAGACGACACTGACCTAAAAGCTCTCTCCGTTTTCTATGGAAATGAACATTTCAAACACGAATGCTCGTACGTCCATCGTCAACATAGCAAACACTCCTCCTTCAAACATTTTTTTTTTTTGCGTCAACTGACCTCGATTGGTGAGTTCAGCAGCTGCAATAAAAGTTTCATAGTACTTGTACGTATTAAGTACGTACACACGCCAATTACTTTTCCTGCCTGCAACTTATAAAATGCAATTTTACACTTGTATTTAAAACTTTTCCACTTAAATCGTGCAACATATGGTACACGCTTTACTATAAATAGGTTCTACTAAAAATATGTTCCACTAAGCAGAGAGGAAGTTTAGTTAAACTTACTACTCTTTAAAAAGGAAATGATTTTCAACTTGTTTACCTTTATAAGTTCCAACCCGCTTGGATATCATAATAGTAGGTATAAGATAGAAGTTTAACTCATCATTTAGTGTAATTGTTATCTCCTCGCCTTGGTAGGAAAATATTATTCTTTAGTATATTAAGCTACGTGGAAAATAAGTCAAGAATCTAGACTTACAGAAAACATAAAAATTGTGTAGGTATTTAATTTACATTTCTTTTTTTCTAAATAAATATAGTGAATATTGAGATTATTTGGTAATAATGAGAAATAAATGAACATAAGCTTGTGTAATAATTAATTAACAATAATATAATAGTAGCGGTGTATACGGCAGTAATACACATATGTAAATAAAAATTAAACTTGCTCTGTTTTGAAAGCGTATAGTCTACATATAGTCAATATAGATATAATATTGATTTACTTACGCATAATTAGTGAATTATTGCACAAGAAAAATACAAATTTCCTGTGTGCATCACGGACCTTCGATTTGATCACAAAGTGGTTGAAAATTTCAAAAACGTAGTCGAAATGCTGATGTAGCTGTTTCTAATTAATTTTGATATACATATATGGTTTCTTCGAATAAAAACGTGAATATGTTGATATTTCTTCTGCGACTCTATTCTTTTCAGGCGACTATTTTAACACAGAGCTTGAAGCCACAAAGGAGAAGGGTGAGGACGAACAGCCAGGCACGCGCCCTCATAAACGCTACGTACAGGTCACGCTATACCCGAGCCCTAAAAGTTTATAATTCCTACAACCAGAATTTCCATAATTACCTACCTATCGCACAGATTTTTCCTGCACGCCTGCTGTTTAAAACCAGGAGATACATTATCTCCTAGTTTTGAACATAGCTAGTTGATACATTATTCAGCTTCCAATTTTTTTCATTCTTGTTTTTATTAATTACTTAATAACAAATATGCCAAAATATACTTTGGTCCTTCGTCTTTAATATATAGTAAACGAAAACTTGCGAAAATACATACAAAATAAATGAAAAAATGTTATTTGGACGAAGGCAAAATGTGTCAATTTACCCCACTGCGGGGCAAGTTGATACTGCTCTGGGGCATGTTGATACATCTGTAAAATATCCGTTTAATGAATAACTAATAAATTTGAAAAATAAAATTTTAATCTAGATGCCTTTCCAACAATATATCACTCATAACGAACAACTACGTATTCTAAAAACCAAACAGATTTTTTGGACAAACATAGAAAAACATTGGTTTTTTATTTTTTTTTGTCTGGAATATCCCACTTTAACAAGAGTTTTTTTGTTAATATATCTTAATAAACTCTCACTTTCGAATTATAACACAAAATCGGAAAATAGCCGATTTTTCAGGGGTTAATTTCACTCCCTTCGAGTGAATTTGGGCAGCAAACAAAAATTTCGCTGCAATCAGGAGGAAATCGCCTACATATTCACAAAGTTTCAGAATTTTTGGGTTCGGGATCTTCCCTTGTCAGTGCAATAAAAGAGACACTATACATATGTAGCTGTGCAAAGAAAACATTTTGGAAATGCTTGTGGAAGGGGGAGAAGGTGTGTTACTTTCATGACGCCGTTACGTTTGTCCCCGCTCTCCCCTAAAATTAAAGTAACTGGAAACCTATTACTATGTGTTTTATTGCAACTGTCCTCCTACAAGAATATTTAAGTCCACTTAAATGCGTTCTGAGAAACACAATTTCTATTGAATGAATCGCTCGTAATTAGATTAATAACCTTAGATGCTAACCTCGGTTTAAATGAAACTTGATTTTCTAATAGATAGGGAAGTTATATGACCGTTAAGGTTTCGTGACTCGTGCAAAGCGAAACACAGGTTTTCGTGCGCAAGTTCCCTCAAAACAGTGATAAACTTCCTCATTTTTTTCCACATTTATTGTACACGGTTTCCATGTAGATACATTTGGTACGATTTTACAAGGGATTTTAAACATATTTCACTACAATTACCACTACTTAATATTAAATATAATTTATGCTTTTTCAATGCCAAATATAGTACCTACTTTCCTTAAGAAATTTTTTTTTCATAGATTGAACTACAATTTTATGTATCTGTATTATTTCTCACAAATTCTACGTATATTACTTTTTTTTTATAAAGAAACCCCTGCTATCTGCACACTGCATCAATTAAATTCTTAATAATAACCTAATACCTGAAGTTGAACTGTCAAACTAATATATTGCGTCAGCAGCTTGATATAAATAGTAATTGGAGTAAAGGAAAACATTTATCACCATATTTGTGTGTAAATAGTTACATACATCACTGTTTAGAAAGTTCTAAATATGTACCTGAATGCTGTTAGTTATAATCATGACTATCGCTATTTTTAAAGAATTGCGATTATAATTACTGGATTCATCAATAACTGATTTGCAGTCAGTCACTACTTAATTATGTAATTTCCATATGCAACGAGTTCAGCGGCGCAAATAATTACTGAGGGCGAAGAAGACATATTATTCTTGGTGAATTTTCGGTCATGAAAGTACTCGTAACAAAATAAAACAGTCGCAAATAAAACAATAATGTTTCGTGTTCGACGGAAGCATTTATTTTATCCTTTGTTACATATATACATTAAGTAGGAATTTTGTAAAAATTGCAGAAAAATTCGTAGAAAAGTTATCAGTTCAGAAAAGAACTGCTATATTTTTTTACCGTTCCATTATATTATTAGACTATATTGTTACAAGCACACGCACGGTTAAAATCAGGATGATAGAGGTATCGAAATGAATTACGTTTTAAACAAATTGTACCTTACACATTATCCGTGAAAATTGAAAATATATGAATTCACAAATAAGACCTTCAGGCCGCGGATAGATAAAGAGCGGTAAAAATTCAAATATGAAACAGAATTGAAAGCAGAGCGATAAAGCGAGTAGCGGCAACGTGGCAGAAAAAAATCAAACGCGGGACCGTGTGGCTACAATAACATTCTCTGACACTGTGAAAATTTCGGGGCCTGTTATTTTCAGATGTAGATTCGAAGAGTTTTGTCGGTGTGTAACGGAAATAATGCGATTGCAAAAAAAAAACACGTACAGTGGCGTGCAAAAATATTCGGCCACCCTTAAAATCGCATGACTTTTTTAAAATTAATCCAAACGACTTGAGTTTTTTTGAGAAGCTAGAAGGATTAGTTAGCTAAGTGACGTGATTCGTCGTTTTAAAAAAAATGCACTTGGTTGGAATAGCAAAAAATCGCGAAATTTCCGAAATCAACGATTTTCGATCTTATTCTGCGATATTTAAGCGTTAATAGCTCAGAGCAACGTTACCCGATTTTGATGAAATTTTAGGCACGAATATAACTTAAATCTCCAAACAGGTTTTTTATATTTTCCTTACAGGCTCGCTAAAAAAGTTTAAAAAACAAGATTTTTCTATTTTTTTTTTACTACTTCGACCAAGTGAATTTTTTTCAAAACGACGAATCACGTCACTCGGCAAACTAATCCTTCTAGCTTCTAAAAAAACTCATGTCGTTTGGATTAATTTTAAAAAAGTTATGCGATTTTAAAGGGTGGCCTGATACTTTTGCACGCCACTGTATATAATTTATACGAACAAAATAATTGCGCGCACTACAAAGCAAGGATGAACTTGCAGTGATTTGAGTCCGGCTCAATAAAATACAAGCTCTCATAATTATAGTACCTACAGAAACATATCGAAATATCTCGAAAGATGAAATAAATTGCCCTGCACCATTTCATAATCATTAAAATATACGTTAATGCTGAGAAACTTTACTTCGTTACTTGAAAATGTACCTATCAACTTTTACAAAATTACAAAATATTGCCAGCCATTTCGTTCAATACTCTCTGTTCATTCCATTGTGTGTGTGTTACCCGATTTTCTACTTTTTAACAACACAGCATAACAATTTGTTTACGAAATTCACTAAACGTGCTTAACTACTAGATACAACTGACAGCTGCTTATTCAGTCTACGAGAGGATGGTAAGCTTCCACCAAAGTTAACCGGAACACTTTGTTCCAGCACAATATTGCTGTATTCCCTTGGCCACAAGCTGCGATCGAAGCTTAAAGGAACCAAAGCATACTCCGATTCTTCAGCGATGTAGTAGACTAACTACCTTTTGGTGTAGGGTGCTTTCTGCTTCGGTGGTGGCAGCACGTAGGGTGAGCGGTGGGGGTGCTTCAAAGGCTTAAAAGGCCTTCCAACGTCCTTGCGACACGCAGTTCTGGAACAGAACGTAATAGTACTGCGTTCAAGTAAAAAGTAGCTTAAAAGTGCGAGAATATTCTTGTTTAAACTAATCCATAGATATTCCACCGCGTTTGCTTCTAGCGACAACGCTAACGTTAATTTAGAAGTCAGTGCATCCGAAACTAGTTAGACAAGGCCCAGTGGGCCCCGAAGTAATTACAGTAAAGCATCGCCAGGATTGAAATTTTAGTGAGAAAAGTGACTTTTTTATTGTAAAGTCGAAGCTGCGGAGCTTCTTAATTTAGTGATCAGTGAATGGGCTAAGTGATAATCTGTTGGAAAGTTTCGACACGCCATACATTGTAACTGCGACAAAGAAATCCGGAAGAAATGAAAAAGGGAAGAAGTGTCCAGATATTTGCGACGTTTCTTTTACTGGTGTTCTTTGTGTCACCATCCGCTACCTGGGCTCTTACGACCTTTGGCAAAACCAACCCTCAGAATCAAAATCAAAATCCTCCACCACCGCCCACGCCAGGTTTGCAAAGATTTTTATTAATTTGTTTACACTTTTATCGCAGTACGTTACACTGGTGTGAATAGAAAATCGGACTTGATTTAATTCAGAGAAACATTTATTCACTTTCTGATCGTCCCTTGTACTGCGAGGGCTTTACGTCGCACCAGAACATTTTCCCTCCGAAAGATAGGTTTCTGATAAGCGCTGTGTGTTGAATATTAAAGACGAAAATTGCACTGACGTTCGAACTGTGATTACGAAATTACTTGCAGCATGTAAAGGGTACACGGTTAGTCACTAGTTTATTCCGAAAATAACGTTCGCAAAACAGATAAAGACTGCACATAACAGTGTAGTAATATATTCGAGTAAAAGTTGTGTAACAATTTGGTAGTAAAATATTATATTCAAGTAAATGTGAGTTTGTATATCCAGCGTTGTTTTAGAATATTCTTTGGAATTACACGCGGGAACTTGTTACGATTTCAGGTGGAAAAGCTCGTGAATGTAAATTAGAGGCTGATTGCGCTGGCATACAAAATACAACATGCATGGCAGATCCTCGGGATGGAAGGACACGTTGTCTGTGTAGTGACTCCTCTGCACCTCTTAACGGTGCATGCATGAACAAATTTAAAGGTGACTGAAATTTTTAGAAACAAATAATTTATGCGTATGCGAAACTCACGTAAGCTGCACTCGCACTTGTCTTCTAACTTTGTCACCAGAATCCAATTACATTAGCTAGCGTGAAAGTTCTAAAATGAAATGCTAGAACATTCTGTATAAAAAAATACACGCCAGTACTCCGGAGAAATAGGATTAAGAACAGGTAGCGTCTGTTAATTTTTTTTCGTAAAAATAAATAATCTTTTTATGAACAGAAATTTTCTAATCAAAGATTGATTAATTTTTATTGATGTTACATATTTTTTATAAATATACATGCCGAGGGTAGAAAACATGGACAGTTTAACATTACGAGAGTTCAAGTAAGCTCGTGTAATTTTAGTTGCACTTTAACCCTTTCTCTGCGGTATTCGACTTTAGACCACGAATTCAAAAATGTTTTTTTTTTGTACTGCGATACTCATTGTCAACAATGTTCTCCGATACATCTGGTCGACTCTTTATTTCTTGGATTCCATTCTTCAACCCCTGTGAGACAGTATTGGGAAACAGAATTTGAAAATTAAAAACTTCTTTTATTCGACTAAAATTGACACTTTTCGAGAATCGTCCGAGAATGTAACCCCACACTGCACAATTTACACGATCTGATACACCACTTTTAAGGGGACATTCTACTGTCTTCTACACACTTAACGTTTTCGAATTTCGGGGGGTATATTGCACCACTCTTGAAATACAAGAAAAAATCTTTGTTGTTTGTTTATTTTACTTGTTTACTTAAATATTTCGCAGTGAATTTGGCGTTTTCAGAATTGCTGGCGGGTGAAATTTCAGACGACTGGATCATCGGAAACAAAAAAACCAAACATATTTTTAATTTGCAGGAGTATGGCTATCTCGCTAACCACAAATTTCTTAAGATTTTTTAATATTTTCCCACATTTTATATCTATTAAACAGAAAAGAAATGCCCCTTTCGGTGCTTTCGACTTTGATCGACTCCTATTTTAATAATTCTGGTTGAAAACTGTTCTTTCGTGGAAAGCGAGATAAACATACTCCTGCGAATTTGAAATATTTTTGGTTTCTTTATTTCCGATGATCCAGTCGTCCGAAATTTCAACCGCCAGCAATTCTGAAGCCGCCAACTTCACTGTGAAATATTTATGTCAACAAATGAAATAAACAAACAACAAAGATTTTTTTCTTGTATTTCAAGAGTGGTGAAATACCCCCAGAAATTCGAAAACGTTAAGGGTGTATTTCATTATAAAAACCATCACCGAAAAGTGGCCGATTTTTCGGCAGAGAGAGTAGAATGTCCCCTTAAGTTCAAAATAAAAGAGACATTTTTTCTGCATTGACTCGTTTTTCGTTTTGTAAAATTTCATAATCTATAAAGCACTTACATTAAATACACTTGCTCCCGCTGCACGATGTAGCAGATATGATGCATGTACATTAATTTCAATAAAAACATACACACCTAACTCAAAATATTTTCATTATTTTTTTCGGATTCGCAGACAAAATCTACGTTAGAAACTAATTTTTTTTTGCACAAAAAAATGCGCAGTGTCGCAGCGAAAGGGTTAAAGAGGAACTAAAGTGAACTTTTGAAAATCGAAATTGAATTCCTTAGCGCACACATTTGCATACACTCACGTGTTCGCCTGCAATATGTGAACAAATGGCGGAGGTGCTACTAGGTCTATGGTTATCTATGCAAATTCGAAAGCTTTAAGAATACCGTTGCTGTGTACCACATACTGTAACACCGTTTTACTGCTTTCTTTAAAGCACATTCGGCATTTGATGAAACAAGCTTAGAAAACGAATGTGTTACTTAATGCACGGATTATTCAAATACTAACGTCAACAGTAAGACGCAATAAAATTGAATATTACACATTTGTAGAAAAAGTTGTGAAATATATATGAAAAGTTTGTTGACAATTGTGTAAATATAACGTTTAAGTTTGAGTTTTCATTGTAGAAGCTTCAGGTATGCAATTAACAACTGAAATGATTAAGTATCAATTTTTTATTTTATTTTCATTCATTGTAGCACTTTTCACGATATGTTTCGTTCTAAATTCTATGTTTTTTTTTCATTATATATTATCATACATCTGTCTGAAATTTTTACACGTTATTCAGCACATCAGTGGCTATAGCCGGGATTAGGATTATATTTACTGATAAAAAATTAACAAAATTCCGGACGTTTGAAGTTTAAGTGTCGAAATGCGGTGAATTTTTCAAACATTTTGCCTTGTAAAAAGTATGAGATGATTAATCAAAAAAGGTTTCCGTAGTCCCGGCCATAGCCACTGATGTGCTGAATAACGTGTACAAATTTCAGACTGATTGGTCAAATAGTTTTTTTTGCAATCACCTGCACCAGTTGAAAAAATGTCGTTATGAGATAATCGCGTTTAAAGTTTTAAAACAAATTTAAAAAAATTCTTTTAATTTTTTTGTATAATATAAGAGTAGATTAATAAATACCAAAAAGATTTATTGTATTATATGTTGTATCTATGGAGAGAAAAAATCTTTAAATATAGCTTAATTTTTCAAATCGCCACAGTGAACTGACCCCTTAAGTTTCCATGAGAAATTTATAATCTTTTTTCAGTAGTCTGAGAGAACTGAACAACAGAACTTATATAATCTTGATAAGCCTTTTTTATTTAACTCAAATTTTGGGGTCTATAATAGTAGTAATGTTTTTTATAATGACAATTTGACAAGCTTCGTGGAAACATGACTCATAATGCAGTAGAAGAGACCAGACTTTTATGAAAACGATTAAAAGTGTAATTACAGAATTATCGTAATTAATTTCCCCGTTATCAGGAACGTAGAATTTTAGATAGTTTTAAGTAACATTACACGTTCTTACAAGGGTTGAAAATTGATTGACTGCTAAAAGTCATGTCGAGAGCATATTTGCGTGAAATTGCGTGTTAGGGTGAAATTAAACGCACCCACCTTTGCGGAAATTGAGCACATTTAGCTCACACTAGGAAGTAGTATAAATTCATTTATAGATACGTGAAATTCTAGTACGGAAGACAGATTAATAACATTGGACTATTCGTTAATGTGGAAGGGGTACTTCTAGCTTCAAAAGTAGGTTTGAAATTTATATACATGGACATTTACTACTAAACTTTTATACGAGCAGTAAAAACTTTTATCGTAAATGAAAAGCTTAGGTATAGAAGGTAAATTGTTTATTTGACAAATCATATATTATCTTTACTTTTTTTACTGTGGCGGAAAATAATAGAAGATTATATAATATATCATGAATTTTAATTTAATTAAACAATTTCATTTTCATATATGATAACCTAATTAGTGTAGATTTTGGTACTTTAATATTGTAAAATTACATTTAAGGGCACCCCCCGGTCAAATCGCGCGAAAACATAGGTGACTTTAAGGTTTTTTCTAGAAAAAAGTATACAATGTATGGGCCGAAAACTTTTTGCACTTTATTCTGCTACAAATATAGAGTATAAAACAATTTTTTATTTCACTTTTGCCCACCCCTGCCTCTAGCATGCATTGCGTGCTGCATCGTTGTAAAAAAAACTGGCCAGCACTATCGGCACGATAACTTCTGACAAGATCATCCAAAATCAAAAAGCCAAAGATATTCCTTAATTACACATGTGTGGTTATCGCGCTACCCTCGTGTAATGTTGAGAAACGACTGGGCGATGATTGCCAAATGTTTAAACGATAGGGTCCTCGAAACATGGGGTTTTTCGCACAGAAATGTTTCGTAAAAAAAATTGAGTGTATGAAAATTCAAATATGAGTAGAAATGTAATTATGAGTAGAATCCCGAATGAATTTTTAGATTAGGTCAAGAATTGCATTTTTTAACGTGGCGATAGTGGGTTAACCCTTCGTTGACACACCTCCTTTTTCGATCAATTTTGCCATACCTGAGTAGCTCACACCTAGAGAAATTTTTGAACGACTGCCATTCTCATTTAAAGAATCCAATTATTATGGAAAAAATCATGGATCAATTTCAAGGTCTCTAGAATGTATTCCAATAGTTTTCTGATTGAAATTTTATCGCAGATTTTGTAAAAAAATTAGATTACCACGTGTAAAAATATTCAAGCATTACACAAATGATAAATGTATGTATTTCATTTCCAGCTCTACGTAGTCTATGTAACGATGACTCTGAATGCATGGATGGTGCGCATTGCATACAACGGAACACCACCACCATGTCCGGGAAACGATGTTATTGTCAAGAAGGATATTACGAAGAGACCCATTTGCTCTGTAGCGGTACGTTTAACTTGAATTTGAAGTAAATGAACATTTTTCGTATTTTATTACAGCGAAGTTATGTCTCGCGTAATTTCTGTTTAAGTACTAATATCTAATCGATTTTATTTTGCTAAGTTTATAGGTAACCAGCATCACAGAAGTTTATAAATACTATATATTCTTTTCCACAGGCAGTGCATCCATCTTTACATTCCATACGCCAATCCTGTTAATTATTATAAATCTTATAAAAGGAAGCGTCAGTTCCTTATATACAATATAAAATTCCGAAATATTATTAATAAAATATTATAGACTCCTACTAATCTTAACATTGTATATTTACGCTGATTCTGTGAAAATATAAATCAACCAAAAATATGATAGTGTATATATAAAAAATTATTGGCTCGGAAATCTGACTTACAGCGTTTGGCTGTAATAAAAATATGGCCTGCATAATGCTTACTCATTAAAACTAACCATATAATGTTTTCAAATTCAGAACTTACATTTGTGAAGTATAAAATTATTTATTAATAAAATAATATTCTATTATATACGTTTCAAATACATCGGTATATATGAATCTTTTAAATTATACTATAACCGAAGTGCACAATTGTATTTTTTGGTGGCTCGTTTGAGAACAAGGAACATATACCTAATATCAATAATTGTTCCTAAGTGTTATGTGCTTTAATTCTTAATCGCCTACTTAGTAATTTTATTCTCCTTATCATTTTCGATTAAATTGTTCCACAATTAAATTACTGGTATATTCTTCAATTAACAGTATATTCATAATTCAAAGACACATCCACATATTCATAGATTATAGCATTACAGTTCATAACATGTTAGTCATAACATTACGGAAATTCAAAAATTTGAAAATCGCATCCTAGGCAATTAAGGATTACAATTTATCCCCTAGTGCGGTATACTATAGTAAGACGTGTCACCTAAGTACTTAATCATAATATCGTATCATCATTTGGATATGAATAAACAATGGAGATTTTATCCCAATTCTCTTTAAACGTCTTGATAAGATTCTATACAAAATTTCATACACAATTGAATGTAATTTCAATTCACGTAAGTGCTGTTTGAAACAGCCTGTTTCCATTAAAGAAAAGTTTGAAAATTAATTTCCGTCCTACAATTATTCATATTAAATGATTGTATAGTAAGTAATTTACCGTAGTACAATGCTGGATGAAATGTAAAACGCATTGCGATTTTAAATGGGCGAATAATGTACGAACACTTATGATATATAATATGAAACGTTTCATTGTTCATTTTCTCAAACTGCAGGCAACGTTCCGCTACAATATCACAGATTGGAAGCCTGCGATGAACTACGAACAAAATTGGGTCTCGTGTTTACTTCAGGAATTTAGTCAAATTACTTTAGGCCGGACTAGATCCTCGTTTGAATTGTTAACGACGATAGCGAATACATTAAAAATGAATGAAGTGGAACAACGGCTAGGGATCTTGGCCTACTTACAGCCAGCAGCCGACAGCTAAACAAGCCAACCGCTCAGCATGTCATCCACTAGTGTGATAAATGAATGAACTACTTCTTCTGAACAATGTACGAAGACTTCTAAATTTTGTAAATCAATCACAAACAATGTACAACTAAAAGTAGCCCGAATAAGGCTTGGTTTGGTCTCATTGTGACCCAGATAGTCACCAGTGTATTAGAGATACTTTTATAAACACAAAACAAAGAATTTCATTTGCACTAGTGGGTGACAGAATTTGGTATCTACCCCGTGAGTGAAAGGTTGCTTGCTCCTCTAAGTTCATACCAATGATGGGAAGGAGGAGGGGATACCGATGGAGTAGTATCGAGGTTTAGCATAGGAATTGGTAGCGAGCAGTGGCGGATTTAACAGGGCGGTTGGATGAGCAGTTGCCGCCTAGGTATCCAAACACTACATTCTTTTCGTACTACTACACTTAGTTCGTTTTTAGCAAACTACCTCGTGATTTTCCCCCAAAAATGGGCCCCTCAGAACGTTTGCCAGCTGTGCCTTTTTTCTTAAATCCGCCACTGGTAGCGAGGCATTACTATATGTAGAAAAATATTTTTAATGCTATTTTAAATCGAAATAAGTACTTTTACACAACTACGTAGAATTATGATATTCGAATGTAGGTACGTTTATACACTCAGGTGCAGAAAAAAGTGGAGCACTCAATAAATTTTATACGAACACGTAATTGGCTCTATAGTAAGCCCGTTTTGTAAATTTTCACATTTGGAGACATTTACACAATTGTTGAGATCAGTGGCCCACCCTGAGGGGGGTGGCAAGGGGCCCAGGCACCCCCAAAGAAGGAGCTTTGTAAGAAGAAAAGAAAACTGGATTATGCTCTTTAAATAAATTTTTATAATCACCTATTGAATTTTATTGAATTTGCATTAAAAATATTTTTATCCGTCCAACTCGGCTCCCCCTCAAGATTAAATCCTGAGTGCGCCACTGGTTGAGATTACTTCAGAGCAAAAAGCACAAATATCAGTTTCCAGGGATTTAGCGTAATTAGGGTATTTCTTGATTCCCCGTCTCTACCACTTACAACATTGAATAGGCACAGAATTCGAATTCCAAGATATTTTATTTCGCTATCTTAGATTATACATGAATATTAGTACAGGGTATTTCCTCTAGCAGCTCCAATAACAAGTGTCACTCTTTGATGTGTATTCTAAATATTCGCAGTGTCTTCAAGGTACTAGTAGCTTCTGTAAGGGTTTGCAGCACCCGATTTCTTCCTTGAAAATGTCTTCCTAGTATATTCCAAACATGCTCAGTGGGTTTTAGATGTGGGCTTCACGATGTTTAGTTTGTTCGCCGTACTTCTAACTCCTTTAAAAAATAAAAGGGTAACTCCATTTGCCTTGAACTAATAAGAAACTTTCCCCAATTATGGGGATAAATGGTAGGGTATGCTCTATTAGAATTTTTTTCCCATTCGAAATAGCACTAGCTGTATATATTTGTCCAGGCCTTCTCCTCTTCTTCCCATTGTCATTTGATTCCTGGCCATTCCCTACCACCACGCGACTGTAGGGAAAATCTGGAGTAATCAGTAAATAGAACATGGACACACTGATCCTTGTCACATGTTCTCGTGTAAATTGAAGCTGAGGAGCTAACATGTTAAAACCATACATCTATCTGATCTTCTGTTTATAAAATTCTCTTCCTGCAACAATTAGAAGATGGTTCACACATTCATGTTTGCTTACCACATTTGGCGAAGGTGGTATCGAATTTCAGAGAATTTCTTCCCTAGGTAAATGTTTTCTGGAATCTTCAGGCAGCTTTTGGATGCTGTCGATTGAAACTATACATTACAGCTGTAGTTAATATGTAGCTACAAGGGACGAAAATCACTGTCTTCATATCCCAAAAGCATCCAACAGTCGCGAAATAATACAGAATCCAAATACATCCGTTATATTTTCAGAGTGTCTCACTTCTTTGCGCCAGAGTGTATTTCCACGTACTATTTTGATTTGAAAAGTGAGAAATTTTGTGCAACGGTATTATAGCATTGCACGTTTAAAAATCTTGCACAATACGCTTAAATCATAAATTTTTGCCTGCGAAAAATTACATTCTTTCAAAATTTGTACTTCACTGTTTCGTAAAGATTGTAGTATTATATTAGAATAGGCACAGTGAATTTTCGTAGGACGATCTAAGAGTTTCTCCTAGCATATGAACATATAGAAGTTTGTTGCATAATCGAATGATAATGCTAAAAGATAAGAGAAAAGCCTCTTGATTCACCACTACTGATAATGGTACATAATTATAAATTATATTAGACCGTTTGACTGAAGAAAATGTACGTCTAGACACACTGGGTTTTTTTTTTAAATATTTTATTCTTAATTAAAAATACATGCTATATGTATCGCACATTCTGGTCCACTAATTCGAGTGTACTTATTAGACATATATGCAAAGTTCTTAAATGCCAACGATGCCTTAATTATCAATGCGACTGTACGAAGCAAGATATATAATAATTAAATAGGTATAATTTGCGTCAATACGAATCCTACCAACATATGAATTTACAGCAGCGTTTATTTTAACTATAATGCATTTTATAACGTTTGTAACTTAATAACAGTGTAATAGTAAGATGAGTTATTTACCTCACTACATAAACGGGTTACCGGTACAAACAATTTATGCACGAATAAATACTTTGCCTTCCTAAGAATATCCTTTACACACTTCACTGCTGTATCCTCAACACGAATGTTATGACATTTAATCTCGCCACTTATCAGTTACAGGGTAGGTACCAATTATAAAAGAAAATACTTCATGTATTCTATTTGTCAACTTCTGTATTTATTATTTCTTCTGTAGAACCAATTGTGTTACAGTATTTCCGGTCTGTCCACCAAAATGGAATACATCCGACGGCAACAGGTGCAAGATATTAAAATCTAAAACATTATTATGCGAATTATTCAAAATGGAAATTTTAATTCTAAATGTATTATTATAAAATAACAAATAGTAGTAGTATTTTAAACAATAGGTATATATATATCAATAATTGGAAAAAATACAATAAAAAATATACTATAATGATGATATGGTACATACATCACAATTGCCAATGGGCACCGAAACGATTGAAATTTTGAAGCGATTGTATTAAAAAGCAAAATAATAATAATTTTGTTCAATTCGTTCATTTGGTACTTTCTGAATTTTTGCTTATGTCCCAAAGAGTTTTCATATAAACAAACTCCATTTCACAGCATGGGTACTCTTACAATTAGGGTTCAATATTTTTTTCAATACTTAGGCATACTTCGAATGTATTGGTCTCAAGTTTAAAAGGAAACATAATACTGCCAAGCATATCATACAACGTTAATTTATTTCATAACCCAATCTAAAGGACCATCAAATGTAATTAACTCTTCAGACAGCAACATAACTTACAATTTTGAAAATGCTTCTCCAATTCCTCTCTGGTCCAATTACACGAAGTTAAAACTAAATAACCATTAGGCAGTAGAATTTTATACACATTTTCTATGTATTTGTTTCGGTTCGTTGTAGGATCTATTGGATGTAAGCTGATAGCATCGTAAGTGCCTTTATCGTGCACTAACTTAAAATCCGTCGGTAATTCGAAATTTTCTAACTCAAGTATATCACAGACTTGCAAATCAATGTATGATAGACTATTGTCCTTCAAAACTTCATGAGCTAAATCAATCGCCTTTTGTGAATAATCAACACCAATTAGTTTTGCAAAGCCTTCCTTCGCAAGGTCCACCAACGTCATTCCATTTCCACATCCTATATCTAGGATTTTATCATCTTCTTTGTTAACGTTTAGTTGTGTAGTAATCCAACTGAAATATTATAAGACTGTTACCTAAAATATACTTGGGAACGCGTAAAATATTTCCATAGTAAATAATCGTATAACATGTTATATGGCCCATATACCACGTTCATCCAAAATATTATTTGTAGTAAGGAGAAATGAATTATTTTATAAGTTTGTATAGGTTTAAGGAGTAAATAAGGTAATGGGAAGAAATTATTTATTAATTTTGTTTATTCAAAAAGAGTTCAATCAAGCTCAGCTTCATTTTTGTAAAGTGAAACTATGGATTTTTGTAACTGACGAGAAGCAGATTTATCAGTGTACTAGTATCCCCCGTCACAGCTTCGCTCGAAATATTAGCGTGACTGATTCATAATCTGTAATCTGCAATCTGTAAACTCGAGAGCCCTCGGCCATTTATTCCCGTCGCGGTGCTGTTTTGCAAGCGAGAAGCGCACGCCCCGTCGCCGCCTAGCGGTCACGCCCCGATCCACTATTTAAAATTCAGTATTTCACCCATAACACACTTATTAATATGTATTATTAATGTTTCAACATAAATATTTTTGTAGAACACATACTTTTGTATTCATGGAAGAAACTTACCAATTTATTGGTGGTACTCTCATAAAAATCTAATAGTATAAAAATTTAGACTGTCATTAGTGTTGGCATGATCAAAGCGCAGGGCGAACTGGACAAAAATTTGTTGGCAAAAGTAACTACTTGGAAAAACCTAACCGACTCGAAACGGTATTTCGTCAAACCTAACGCCACTCAAAGTGTTAATGTTTGGAAATAACTAGATAATGCTTTACATAGATCCTTCTATTTTCAAAATTTCAATTCCGAATGATGGTAAGACCGTTAACGTTTCCAATACACGAAAGATGGCGCCACTAGCCTGACCTTCAAGTATTGTTTACGTGAGCATTGACATTTCGCGTTGTTCATATACCTACGTATTTTACAGTGTTTTCTCATCACTATCCAAATGACTTACCGTACAACTTTTAGTGAATTCTTCCTACCGAACCATATTTCGCCTATGTCTCCATGATCCTTAAAATTATCAAGTTCCTCCGCATATACTCTTTCCCAACTGTAAAAAATTACACTCGTGACGCGTAAAGTAATGCTTAACGAGTGTTTCGTATTTATATACACGGTATGTACCACTTACTAATCAAGAGTACCTAGATCCGATGGTCCCAGTTCGGCAATGCTTTGATCCGTCATGATTTTAAATTAACCTTTTCAAAAGCACTGCTTCGTACTTATTACTTATCTTATTAATCCCATTAATACATGTTCACTGACATACTGGTATCCAATTAATCACAAATGGTGTAATGTATGTTAAAACTTTCTACAAATACGTGGTGTGGATTCGCGGTATAACGGAACTTCAATGAGGAACCATAACCTTATTTCCAAACCTAACCAACAAATTGTGGGTTTACTACTCGTACCATCATCGTGACTGTGCGTAAACTATAAGTTCTCTAGCGTTATCATCAACATTTATCGTGTTCGTTACAAGTTGTAGTGTTACCTTGATAAACATGGCAAGTAGCCTCTCAAATTTACTACTATTCGGTAAGTAAAGATTATACTTAATATGTTCGAAATCTGTAAATACTATTGTGAACTCATGACGTTTGTGAAGATATATGTTGAATATTGAATGTAGCGAAATAATAAATTTGAAATTCAATTTGATGATTCCTTTCTCTTAATACACTTTAATGCAAAATACCTAGCTTTTTAATTAATATTTCTTATAGTCACATAACATTCTTTTGGCTTTGTTTTGTGTTATATGATATCTGATATCAGATATCCGAATATAGTTTTTTGTGTATTGTTACTTAGGGAAGCAATGTGGGAAATTTTCTCTTTTGCCTTGGCGTCAAATGTCGGTAGCAGTAAATTTGAAACAAATGAATAATATTAAGCCAAAGACAGGTATTTTAATGCTGAATATGGGTGGACCTACTACAACTGAACAGGTGCACGAATACTTATTCCGCATAATGACGGATCGTGATATGATTCAACTGCCGGTTCAAAGGTTCAGTTAGATAAATCAGTATCGCGTGCCACAGTGAATATTATATTAAACGGACCGCTGTTATAATGTTTATTACAGTCAGTTGGGTCCATGGATAGCTAAACGTCGCACACCTGAGGTGCAAAAGAAATATGACGAAATTGGTGGTGGGTCTCCTATTTTGAAATGGACAAACACACAGGGTGAACTACTGTGCAAACAGTTGGATAAAGTTTCACCGGAAACTGCACCTCATAAACACTATGTTGCATTTCGATACGCGAATCCTCTCACTGAAGCTACTCTCAAAGAGTTAGAGGAGTAAGGATATCAACTTGTCCCAAAAATAATAAAAATTTAGAGGCATAAATGACAGTAATAGTTGCAAGTAATGGGCTTATTTTTCATTTATAGAATATGTACACGCTTTCTTTTCAGGGACAATGTTCAGCACACAGTAATATTCTCTCAATATCCACAGTATAGTTGTGCTACGACTGGTTCAAGTTTCAATGCAATATATAAATATTATAAGAACAGGTAGCTATTTTTTAATGTCTTGTAAAATTAGTGCATTCAATTTTTAGGTATCTATATTTACAACTGGAGAAATATTCCAAATAGAAAATTACTAAGTAGTTACTGTATTATTAGTATGATGCAGTTTATGATAAGAACACTTATCGAATTTAATACTCAAATAGATATCAGTATTTTAAACAACTTTTTTTATGGAAATAGTATGTAATGAAAATATGTGATATTTGTAATTAAAATTTTTTATTTTTTAATACAGCTGTAATAGTGTGCCAGCCAGGAGGGTGAGCAAAATGCAAGATGCATGTCAGTATCGAAATATTGAGACATGCATCTTGAATCTTGCTCACCCTCCTGGCTGGTAATATTTCGATACTGAGACAGTCAAATACACGTTGAGATTTGTATCGTGATACTGATACTTGCAACATGTATTGATACAGCTCTCAACGTGTATGGGCTCTTTAAAGTGCCTACGTATCGATACCGATGGTATCGATACTTCATTTCCGATATATTATTTGTATCGATACTTCGACTATCAATATATATGGATACGAAATATCGATATAATTGGAATGTATCGCCATCACTTAAATTCGGCCTGTCTTTGCTCTTTGCCGTGGCGAGTGAGAGGGACTGGGAATGACCAGACGAGAGAGTCAAGCCATAAATTACGATCGGCACTGCTGCGGCGCCGTCTATCGAAAACAGACGGAATAGGTCTCACTGGCGCTTCACACTCGCCGCGGCAACTACGAAAGACGTAGCGAGTATAGCGACGGCTTCTTTTCGAGACAGCACTGTATCATTATATTGCACATAATTGTTTTAGTATATTGAAGAGAGTTTATTTGTTTACATTTGTGTATAATTTTTTATATCGTCTGCTAAATTATAAATTATTTTTCTTCCCTAAAGTAATCTAGTTTTTTTTCTGTATTTATTTGTATTTAATTTTTTAATACATTTCTTCATAATTCATTTATTCAAATGAATAGTTCTACTTCGTACAGAAAAATTTATCGCATGTACAAATAGTGCTGCACCATTTTTGTATAGGTAGTAAGGGTATGTGTACTGCAGCGGTTTTACTTCAGTTTTCAACAAAATTACCTGAGTGAATTAAAAGCAATAGGAACTCGGTGCAAGACTGAAATTACATGTAGTATTTGGCTTGGGTTTGTCTTGCCTAGATATATTAAGTGAAATAGTAAGGTAGCATAGGATAAACTTGTAATATTTCTCCCATAAATCGATTCCTCATCTTGTGTTTAGAAAGTCGTAATTTCCAGGCAACTACCTAATAATATGAAATGGAGTATAATAGATAGATGGGCAACGCATCCATTGTTTGTAAAGACAATTGCTGAAAGAATTAAGGAAGAATTAATTAAATTCCCTAGCAATATAAGGGACGATGTTATAGTTTTATTTTCTGCGCATTCGCTTCCATTAAAGGTTACTATATTTCAATATTTAGAATAAATTTATATTTTAACACAGTATGATTATTATTATTACAAAAGTTCGGCTACTGTGTAATTGTATGTTTAGGCAGTAAATAGAGGTGATCCCTATCCATCCGAAGTTGGGGCAACAGTTGCCTTAGTAATGCAAGAATTAAACTATTGTAATCCGTACAATTTAGTATGGCAATCGAAGGTACAGAAACTGGTTTTTATTATCATTAAGGGGATACAGGACTATTGGACACGTAAAATCGATGGTTTCTTTTGTGTCAGATTGCTTCGATACCAAGTAATCATTATACCCGTACTTTTCACAGTTTATTGTGGACGCGTTTCGGAATAATTGCCCAAAAAAAATTGTTGGAATGCTCAAATTTGTTGAAATTATTTAGCGCTGAAGATGGTTCTGTGTAGTGCGCAGCTGTGTACAATAATTGTACATACGTAGAATCAGGTGAACCAATCATCTGAAAGCAAAATGCTTTCGGGTGAGTAATTTCTACACCAAAATCTACAGCATGGAACTTTACTGGCGAATTGGAACAAAAATTGTGAAAGTTACACACGAATCAATTTTTCCCCACATTTTTACAGAAAAAAATCGTCTTTAATCGTTTATAAAAACTTTTACAAACACCCAACGTTGATGCGGAAATTCCACTTCCAGTTAAAATTTCAAGTGAAAATATTCATTCGTTCAAGAGTTATGATGTACACGGCGTTTAAAAATGTAGTTTCGAAATAAACGGCTTCAAAGTTAAGTCCCCTACGCCAGCGAAGGCCAGTTCGAGCCATTTGGGAGCCCTGCCTCCATGATGCTTACCATAGCCGCGCGGAAGGGGAGTTCGAAAGCCAATGATAACAGGGCGCGCCACGGATATGGAGAACTGTAAGAGTGTAAGTAGTAGCGTGCGGTGCAGGCTCGTACCCCTAGGCCTAGGCTGAAATAACTGGCCCTCTTAGGGCTAGGCTACACATACGACTTTAAGTCGTACGACAGTCGTGCGCAAATCCTGTGACGGTCGGCTGACTTAAAAATCTGAAGCAGTCGCAGGTGCCCGGCAACTGAACGACTGATCGTTGTTCTGTCGTCTCTGTGTGCGCGTTTCCGTATGTTATGTAGGCCCTGGCATAAACGACACGACTGGGGGCCCCCAAGAATCCCAGTCATTCAAACCTATCGTGCGGGTATGAGGCTGCACCGCACACTACTAATTTTTCCCCTATGCGTGGCGCGCCCACGCTATCATTGGTTTTCGAGCTCCCCTCCCCGCGGCTATGGTAAACATCATGGAGCCCGGGCTCCCAAATCGCTAGAACTGGCCTTCGCTGCCCTACGCCAATACCGCTCGTTGAGGACGTTACTCGGCAGTGCACTCAGTTACGTTCAGCGCTATAATTTCCGTAATTATTCGAATTTCCTCATGAAACTTTGCTGTTAATGTTCACAAAGGATGGCACTATCAGAATTAATAGTAATACAAAAATCGATTTTTCGGGAGTTGAATAGTCCTGTACCCCCGTAATATATGGGTACACCGCGCGATAACAGTTTAGGCCTACCCGCCTTTTTTTATACATATCATAAAATGTAAGGGTTGTGTAAAATGCACTATTTTTTCTTTATTTATTATGTTATTACAAATGAAGTTAAAAAAATTTGGGGGAAGTTACTGCAAGTATTCTTTATATCAAGTGCTTTATTGAATTTTTGCACACTGGATGTATTAATAATTTAAAGTAATATTTCTCCGAGTTGCCAGTTGAATATGTATCATTACTCGAAATATTTATATTTTACTTATTTATCTTTTATACTAAAAAAGATGGATGGAAAAAGATTTAACATTTGTTTTAAGTATTTTGTAAGGAAATGGGCAAAGTTATACCTTTATTGTTTTGTGGTGTATTTGATCATGATGATCGACTCCGTTGCCAGTCGCCTATTTAGCACATCACTGTTTCACGCTTGGCTGGGTCCTCGCTGAAACTGCTCAACAAGTAGAAGGAACTAGACACACGAGTGAGGCTTGGAAGTCTTGTTAGTTCTTCGTGAGCATATTATCAATGGATTGTTGAGATTCCCCCGATGAAAATGAATCGGAACACAGTGTACTTAATTCGGACTTCCTAGACTGACTTCTTAGTGTGCGAAACGTACACACGTATAATTAGAAATAGAATTACTTCACCAGTCCATTGGGTAAGATTTCCATGAGGATTGTAAGAAAACAAACTTTTACCTTCATTATGTGGGTGACTCACCTTGTGCATTGAACTTATTTCTCTAGACCAGTGTTTCTCAAAGGGAGCGCTACCGCCCCTTGGGAGCGTTTAAATTATTTAGGGGGGGGGGGCATTAGGCATTATACGGGCGGCATAGGGACGTTAAACAAAAGGGGGCAGAAATGGGGCGATGAGGATTTTAATAACACGAGGTTGCACATGATTTCTCAACAAAGCTCATTAAGTGTGTGAAACTGTAAATGCATACGCAGATTTTCTTACAACCGTAGAATATTTTTTATTTCAATTATATCAATGATTTTCGACGGACTGCAACTTTAGAATGCTCGGAATAGTCATAACTGTCGTATATAACACGCAATATTGCGTTGCTGCAATGCGATTCTAAACGTTTAATTAAAATGGAACGCCCTGTATATGGCAGGGGGCGGTTAAATTGGTAGAACTAATATGGGGTGGTGGCCTAAAAATGTTTGAGAAACACTGCTCTACAACTGGTGGTTCAGCGGACACAGACGCCCACTGATGTTCGCCACTGTAGAGTTGCAATACCTACATAGGGAATTATTGGCGGCGTAGGGAAGACGTGGCGCAGTATGGAGTAGTAGAAAGCAGGGTAGCCAGGAATGTTGCTGACGCACAAGATTGTTAGTGGAGGGGGAACACTACGCATGCGCATGATCGGGCGCCGACTTCGAATCGCTGCTGCCGGCCGACCTGTTTCACAAAATAAAATAATTCTTTATTCTGTATCGTATCGATATGGAAGTGACACCGATAGATTCCTTATGTTTTTCCAATGAAAATTATACCAAATTTCATGTAAATCAGACTATTCTTAACGATGTCTGCTTGAAACGATATAAACCAAATTTTCATGCAATTTCTTCCATTATGGCCCGAATTGCGTCTTTCTTGGTGTCAGTTTCATCGGCGAAGCATAAGGAATCGATTGGCGTTGTTTTCGCAAACATTTGATGAGAAATGCGGAAATCCTGGTCATTTCTCACCACTTAATGATATTCCAACCCCTTCGAGGGTCGAAAATAATAAAATTCGGTGAGGCACTGCGGGGGATGTCCTCGTCACGGGGTGCCAGGCGGCATCTCTTTGAGTCCAGTCGCTCTAGGATCACCCTGTGTACTATACAGGGTCATCATTTAATCTTGCAACCCGCGCTCGCGCGAACAGGTAAAATGGCAATAGCGCCTCACGGACGCATTCCACTTCAACCATTCACCGGCTCGGCGTTCGGAGGGTTGCCACCGACCGTTGGACAGCAGTGATGCCCGAGCTTCGAAAATTTTAGGATGGTCTCTTTCAAATTAACGTCGCAAAAAGCTGTGCGGAATTTTCCGGCCCAGGTAATCGATCCGCGCGCTCTGCTTTCATGATCGGTTTACCACTCGCACCCCAAATTACTGTAATGAGGTTTGAAAACAATGTCGACAGGTCTCGTAACCGTCTTAATTTAAAATATTTTAGCTACGATAGGGTTGACCGCGACGCTATACCCCTGTACGGAGAGATTTTTCGCCACCTGCGTATAAAAGCCAATAATGGCGCATCGTTTCAAAAAATGACATTATAACAGAACCCGGTATAGGCGTGGAGTTGAATAGCTAAAAGTTTAAAACATTCAGACACAAAAATTCTAGGAAAAAATTCAAACACCGCTACAAATCAAAGATACGTCCCATTAGTTACCCCTTACGTACGATCTGTGCATGCACTGCATTAAGGATAAAATTATAAAAAAGAAAACCAGAACAATAGATTCTGAGGTTTGCAGAACTAACACATAATTGAATAAAAATTTAATTTCTCAATTTATGAAAGTAATGATACAGAAATAACTAGTCTATTGTTTATCAACACCATGACGTTTAAGAAGAGCATTAAATACAGTATCAAATAAACAGTTTGCAAAAGCTTTTCACAACAATTATGGTTAAAAAATTGATAACAGAAAAATTAAGTAAACGTAAAATATGTTAAATTATCCATCCATTGAGAGGGAATAATTTTTCCTCATTTTGCGGCGCAAATTGCATTCCGATATCTTGTATAGTTCAAAAGTTTTACGAGAAAGGCCCCAAATTCTTCAATCCGGCCCGGGAAATTCTGAAAATTTTGAAACTCGGGCATCACTGCTGTCCAGCGGTCGCTCGTAGCTCTCCGAATGCCGGGACGGTGCATGAGTGTTGTGGGATGCGTCCGAGATGCGCTGTTGCCATTTTACCTGTTTGCGCGAGCGCGGGTTGCAACATTGAATGATGACCTTGGGCGCATACTATGCGAGGATTCCCCCTTTACTACTTTCTACCACGTCATACCCCGTCCCTGTTGTCCCTGCTTTTGGCATCCCTAGAAAATAGTGACGTCTGAAGCAGTGGACGAGGAGTAGTGAGCTGGATTGCCAGGCACATATATACCGTCACAGCTGTAAGTGAGTGTTCCCCCTCCACTACGCGTAGGGAAAAGCCTGGCATCCCTAGTGGTGAAAGCGTCCGTCGTATGCACGGAGTGCAAGCGATTTTCGGACATCATCCGCACTGGAACATTGAAAGAGCTGGCTCCTCCTTCTCGCGCTGCGCAAGGAAAATATACGGACCGTCTAAAGGTGGGTTCTTTCACTATGTGAGGGCGGCTGGTGTCCGAAAATCACTCACACTATACTCAAAGCCGAGTATCCATCAAACGCGCAATTCTGACAAACGTTTACGAACGTTTGCGTTTAAATATTTGCCGAGTGTCTCCCACAAAAACATGCTTGCGAGCGAAAACGTATCGTGTGCATTCGTCGTCGATCCGTGGTAAATACAGTTTGTGCAATCATGGCTTCTGCAAGAAAACCTGTTGCGAGTGTCGCATGTTTTCTAATCGCTTTAATAGCTTCTAATAACTTTTTTTTTAATTATTCAAATTTGCTGTAGCAAAGCAAAGTATACAGGGTGGACCAATAAGAATTACCATTTCGAATATCCCCGAAATCATGGAAATTAGAGAAAAATAGCTTGTAAGCGAAAAATTGTCTTACTTCCATGGTTCTGAAAATATTCAAGATGGCAATTCTTATTAGTCCACCTTGTATATACGACCGTGAAAAAGTATTACTAATATACAAATACTTGCCCTTTTTCATTTCCTAGTTTAAGTAATTGTATTTACTAATTTCATTAATTCATGTTGTATTGATCTATAACTTGTTTGTGGAATATCGTACAGATTTTTCGCATTTCATTATAATAGACTTTCACTGAAATTCTATTGCACAGCTTTTCTTTATATACATGGTGTTTCGACTTATTTTTTTTCTCTTAGTTTAAAACATTAGTTTTCCAAAAACAGATGTGAAATTACATACTTTTCCATCCATCTTTTGAATTATATAAATAGCTCAGATTTTATTTATCAAATTAGCATATCACTTATTTAGGTTGGCCCGTTACCTTGGTTGGCTCCTTTTACCGACGAGGCCCTGAAAGCTTACGTAAAACAAGGAAAAAAGCATTTTATATTAGTCCCAGTAGCCTTTGTGAACGAACATATTGAAACTCTTCACGAGATGGATATCGAGTATTGCAAAGAATTAGCGGAGGAAGTAAGAGATCATATATATATATGACGTGTATAAAAATAAAATTGTAAGCAAAAATTGTTTACCATTTCATTTACAGCTTGGCATTGAACCAATCAGAAGAGCTGCTGCACCAAATGACCACCCCATCTTCATAGATGCTTTGACAGATCTTGTTGTTTCTCATCTTAAATCAAACCGAGCAATAAGCCCTAAGTTTTTAACGCGTTGTCCTCATTGCGTAAATGAAAATTGTTTAAGAAGCAAGAACTGGTACGCACAAATATGTAAAAAATAGAACAAAGGAATGCGTCTGTAAAATACAGTTTATACGTACTATTAAGAATTTCTCGTTATTATTTTTTACATTATGCCATTTTAAAATACACAACCCTGTATAATAATATGATGAATAAATTGCTAATTTTTTTTGCCAAATATTTTGGTATCTTCATTTACTTTTACCTATGCAATTTATTTTTTAATGAATGTCACCCTTATTATACACTTGCCTATGTTTATAGTGTATTATTTTCAGAAATTTTAGGAATATGTCGTATTCATCAAAATAAGCAAAAAAAAAGTTAAAAGCACATGGATTTAAAAATCATTTCCACTCGAAATATGAGACGTCCCATTTAATCGAATGTTAGGTCTGTCTATAACAAATGTTTAACAAATTTGTTCCGGCCTGTTACTAGAGATGGCCGTGATCCGAAGCATTTGATTATCTATTGATACATATAATTTAGTTTTCTCCAATTTACAACAATTTTACTTCGAGGAAATACTAAATCTTGAATAATTAAAACAAAGCATTGTCTTCGCATTTGATGAACTCAAGGACGACTGTACACATGTATAGTGTAGGCTTCTAATGACTGACCACCTATTTCAGTTACACCTTGTGTATTTAAGTTTTGAAAATTACTTACTTTTTGCTGAGGAATTTTTACAATTTCTATTTTTAGAAATTAATCAATTTTTTAGTGCATGACTTTTTGTCTTTTTAGAAAATATAGATATCAAGTTTCGTATTAATTTTGTCTTTTTTATTGTAATAATTTCCGATTCCAGAAATTATTCTGAGAATTAAGTACATCTATAACAGTTATCAGTGAAGAAGCAATAATATGTGAAAAATAACAGAAATTATTTCAACCATCAAATTATTCTTCGTCATTGAAAATTTTGAAATTACAAATATTCGTTGTCGCGCAATCATATGCATATGCTATAAACAAACTCTACATTCATACATACAAAGAACTGCACCTCCAGCAGAATCTAAAGCTATCAATATTTGCATTTTATAGAGCCAGATCACCTGCTTCATAAATTTTTGTGTGATCCTATACTTCATCCCCACTGTTAGTTATAAGAAAAAAATGACAAAATAAAACCCAATCCCCGTCTTATCATAAGTACTATCAATACATACTGAGACTAAAAGAAATACTCCCATTTACGTATTACAAAGACTGTTACAATAAATTCAAAAAAAATTTCAAATTCATGTAAAGTTAAAACGCAGCGCGAAGTATCGGAAGATCAAAATTCTATCAGTACCGAAATCGGCCGAGTCGTTAGAGACGAGCAATAATTTATTACTGATCGAAATATCGTGTAAATTAGTTAACCGAGTGTTAGAGAGAGGCATTGAAATACGCGGTTTTATTGCATTCATAGTAGTATTCGTTCGATTTCTTTGCAGGTTACTCCCGAGGGAGTTATCGCGGCGACAGCAGAGAGCGTCTGCCGTGCTCGAGGTATCGAACGTGAGTGGTGTGGCGCTGTGTGCCGCGACGCCTATATAAATGCGCGGCGTCGGCGGGCGCGCTCAGTATGTGTCATGCCTTGCGAGTGCGAGCGTCGTCCGTGATGGCGGTTTTAGTGCGGTTGAAGATACAATGCGGCATCATCGTATTGCCGCTCGTTATTATCGTGATGGTGTGTGATGTGGATTTAGTGTGTGGAATGTTCGAGCATCAACACTGCAGTCACCAGCATCCCCGAGCACACGAGGTAAGCGATACAAAAAAAAAAGACGTCTGTCCCTGTTTCTCTTTCTTTCCCTCTCTCTCTCCTTCTCTCTCTTCCCCCCTCGGCCTCCCTCGCTCGTCCTGCCTCTCTCACTTACTCCCTTTTCACCTTTGTTGCCTGCGTTCGCTTGGTAGACGCACACCAGCCAAGCAACTCGGCTTCTGGTCGTCGATGCCACTTCCCTTCTGCCGGTTTTCTTGCCAACCGATGTTTACTACTCTTTCTTTCGACCCCTCTTTTTCTATCGTTCGGAAAGTTCCTCTTCCCCGTCTGATCGAACAAATCCTCATTCGCCGCTATTGGGAAGAAATCGCGTGATTTCAGCGAAGCGTGCGTTTCACGTGTCACGTGCTCGTGCTGTCTCTCTTGCACACCTGTGTCTCGCGTGCGTCCCACTTTACTCCGAACTAGCGGGCACACCGTTCTCTTGTATTCATCGGTCGTTTAAATGCTCCGCATTATCGTACTATTAATCATTGTATCGTCGACGTACGGTCTACATTCTTGTTACGCGATATGACTGCAGGATATTTTTATTGCAGACGGAATGAACGTTTCTTTAACTGGTTTGAAAAGATCGTCACCAGAGGCCCTCGATGACCCTTTTATCGTTACCCGCTCAATTCCCGTATTGTTTGATGTGCGACTGCGATCGGTCATAGCGGTAATTGATTTTTATCGTATTTTGTTGGCGAGTGTAAGCTGTTGGTGATTTAAACGTGATTTGATTAGCCGCACTAGTGCCTTTTGTCGTCCTGTACAGAAATGTAGAACGTGACTTCGATCGTGCCGGCTAAGATGTTCGTGAACTTGTTTTCATGCGCCGGCGAACCACGTGTTTTTGAAGCGAGCACGCGCCACTGCGTCTTTAGTTGTGCGACCTTTTACTGCTCACGCTTCGTTTCGCCTTTAACAAGGAGAGGTTCCCAGGTGTCCGCCTCCGATTACTTTGAATTTTGGATATGTTTTAGACGACCGAAAAATAAGATATACGTGTTTTTGTTTTAAAGCGGCCCGTTTTCATATTTATAGGGTGAAACCAACCCCCAAAGTTATAAGATTTTCAGGTGTTCGTCTCCGACTGCTTTGGTTTCTGCATACATTTTAGAGGACCGAAAAATAAGAAATACGTGTTTTTTTTTAAAGCGGCCCGTTTTCATATTTATGGGTTGAAATCAACCCCCGAAGTTATAAGATTTTCAGGTGTTCGTCTCCGACTGCTTTGGTTTCTGGATATGTTTTAGAGGACAGAAAAATAAGAAATACGTGTCTTTTTATTTCGACCCGTTTGCATGCTTAGGAGGGTGCAACCACCCCTCGAAGCTCAGAAGGATTACGAAATTGTGTTAAGTAAAACTTCATATAAATTCCATTTGCGTCATAATTATCCAAAAACTAATTGCTAATATTAAAATAAGTTGCTAATAACATTTTCTTAACTAAATTGTATCTATAAGCAACCTACCCCATACTGCAAGTCAACCAACCCTGATCATGGAGTTGATTGACCAGCAAGGAAGGTGTTAGAGAAACATTAAAATACCTTAATTGTTGTCGCATCGAGTGAACTTTAATAATTTAATCGGATAGCCAACTGTATGCCCTATCAAATATACTAACCGGTTTAATATTTCGTTCACATAATTAATTAAAAATCAAAATCTGCAAAACTGCCCTACCAGCCCCGGTCTCCTCTACTCAAGTTTGAGATCGAAATACGTTACGAGATATGTCCTATTTTGTGTCCGGAAATTATTTTACTATAGCGCATGTTCAAACGCTCTACCCTCTTGCGGTATAAAAATTTTCAATCGGCATGTGTTTCTGAATATTAAAATATATTATGTTCCTTATTTTTCTGTATTAGATAATAAATAAAAATGTATGAAAAAAAAATAATTTTAAGTTAAACGATTTTATTTAATTTGATCCAAAATGCACTAAAAACTAAAAGATAATTGGGAGACTTGGTGTCGACATTTAGAAATTATAATTCTGTGATAAAACGTCCACATGTTTATTGATCGTGTGCGTCTCTAGACTCTCACTCCTCACTGTTCTCAATAGCGCTTGACTAGCTATGATCTCACTACACGGCCTAGACGATTAATAGATCCGAGAGACACGCCATTCCTGTATCCAGTTTTCCTACAATTTTCTGCATAAAATACTCGCAAGTCGTACGTAGCATAGCGGGCAAAAGTTCCATGCGGAAAACCTGCTCAACGGGACATACTTCAGTCTCACGGATTTGTTATAGTCGGCCCAAATTCAACTGTCCGCTTCAGGCTATCGAAGGATTATCCCTACTGTTGTGCCGTTCAGATACTCCGTCGTTTTATACCTCGTTTTCTCGCACAAATCTTCAGGCACGCTCGCGCAAGAAGATAAGCTGGTTTGGCGTAATGCAGAGATCGTGTCCGTTCCGATACACCGAGAAGCGAATTAAATTTGATAGAGATAAAGGTAATAAACTAACAATAAGAAAGATTATACAGGATGATTTTGAAATAGATGACAACACTTTATGAGTATATTCTATTCATCTTGAGGCTGAAGAAAAATTATAACCGCGGCCTGGAGAAAAAATTCCAAAATCTGCACTTTTTCTTAACCCGGCGGGAGGCGCACCCCATATTGTAACGCAGGTTGTCGCTACCGGGTCAGAAATACCCAAAATGAAACGTAAAAAACCACGTTTTCAGAATATTTTTTTTAACTTTGTAATTTTTATGTTAAAGTACAGTGTTTTAAGAATCAAACAAAATTGATGAAATATCTTAAAATCTTTATTAAAGTTCTTTAAAAAATTGTAACAAAAACTCAAACAGTCTCCATATTTTCGCAACTAGCGCCTCTGTGGTAAATTTTACCCAGTAGCGCCTCCCGCCGAGTTAACCATGCTGGCGGAAATTACGCTTTGAGAAGGAATGCAACAATTTCTAAATAAAATCTACAGTCTTTGGCTACAGACACATGGTGAACTAATCCTCATAAACGCAAAACTGTCTTTCAGCTCTGCTGACAGTGTAAATATGATACAGGGTGGTCCACTGAACTGGGTCAAGTCACATCTCTTTTCTGATTGCAATTAGAAAAAAATATTGAATCGTTTAAGGAGGGCTAATTGCAACGTCTGTATACAATATGCAATCGCATAATTTTTTTAAACGGAAACGTACTTTTTCTTACACACATCTATTCCTTTCCTGATTTTGTTTAAGTACGAAATTTTCACTTACAATAGGGTTGCTCTTATTTGAAACTTTTTACCGGACTCTGAGTATTGAGAACAATTCAGGAGAATTTGTTTTATAGTGATTTGACAATAAATTACATATATCGCAGGTTGAACGGATTAATCTTCGATATCAAATAAGGGATGCATTGTGAGGTAGAATGTAATAGATATACGTATATATGTATGAATCGGTAGTTAGGTGAGGACGGAATCGACGGCAAAAGCTCTCTTCTGGCGAATACGAAATGCATCGCTAAAAGTTAACAATTAACATGTTAGTAATGTACAAGATCTGTGCCGTTAAAGTTTTGTGGAGATTTTCATCTTGTAAAGCATAAGCCGGTGTTTCCCTTTCTTATTTGAGTCGCGATCCCCTTTTGAAATATTCAAATAACTTGCAACGCCCCCTCCCCCCATACAAGGCAAAGTTTTTTTTTTATATGTTTATTATATTTTGCCATAAAAGCAAATTTTTCAAAACACAAGAAAAATCGGCATTTCAGAATATAATCCTAACTTAATAATATAAAAAAAAGATAAAACCCTGTCGCATACACTTTACGATCCACTTGGCGGTCGCGACCCACAGGTTGGGAATCACTGGCATAAGCAATATTAGTAGCTATACGTGTGGCGTAAGCAAGTCTTGATTGTTTCGCATTGCACTCGTGTTACTCATTTTTTTTCATATTCAACATACTTGCGATCTAAACATCAGTGCCCTTGTAAACGAGTCTTGGATTATCATACTCACTCGAATTCCCCCGCACTGTCCTAAACATTTCTCATTCGCATTCAACACACGTAAGGTTCATTCACCTGCACCGTACTCTCCTCCACTTTTCCAAAGAATCAGTGAGAAGCAAAACCAACTGGCTCTCTGTTCTATGTGTCTGAAGAAATAGAAACGTAAAATTAGCGCTTCGAAGTAATTAAATATATTACATTGTTTATCTCAACCAATATTGTTTCGATTATTAGGTAAACGACATCACAGATCTCACATTTTATTATTTCAATGACGTAATTGTTCATTTACTTTCTAGCATCGGCGTGTGTGACATTGAAAATTTAAAACATGACCACGTCATGAATATAAATTATTTAACTAAAACTATCAAGTGCTGGACAACAGAATTGGCACAGCGCGGGATTCAATACATAACCATTTGTAATTGTTGAAGAAATTTTATTTACAAATATATAGTTTTTCGTGCGTGGATCTTTATTTACAGTATCTCCTTGTATACAGCGAGTCACAAAATTATTCGCACATGCGAGAATTTGATGGAAATATGCGAAATAAGCATAACGCCGGTGCAAACGAGCGGCACGCTCGTTTTTTGCGTACATATATAATTATACTAGCTTTACTACTCGGCTTCGCCCGAAATTTAGATTATGATTTTATAAAAAAAATCATTTTATTTATTTTTGTGTGAAAATAGTCGAATTCATCTCAATTAGCTAGGCATAATGAGCTGGAACACATTTCGTGACCCCAGAGTTTACCGTTCGAAAGTTTCTAGGCGACAGACAAATACACAAACACTTTCTGCGTTATAGGTATATTAAGATGGAGAGATTCACGCGTGATGTAATTTGTTACGGCAACTTTGCGTTCTGTTTGCGTTTGAACCCTCGGTGGCCCACGCTGGGTCTATTCAGACCCACCTTTCCGAGAACTCCGTCGCATATTTCAGCTCGCGCTGACTGTCAGGCTGGCGGTTCTTAATATTAGAAAAATACAGGAAGAAAAATACACAGATCTGCTTCAACAACAGTTCAAAAGAGTGGAGGATGTTTTATTGTATGTTCCAATAACGATAACGAATATAAATTCAAATGTGAAAATAATTGCCAAATATATATATGTAAAATATATTCTTTAGCAAACAATACTTTATTATGTATACGATGTACAGAATAAATGCTCTTTATTTGTGTGTTTACTTTTAATTTACTCATAATAAACAAAATACATAATACAAAACTAGTAAAACTGTATTTTAGTATTATTTTACGCCTAGAAAAAAATATTTACTCACGCGTGGTAGAAATTTGTTTGAACAAGTAGAAATCAATATTTCCCTGAAATATTATCTATGCTATGTATATATACATAAAGTTTTGCACGGGTGTGTCAATACTTTTTTCCAGACGAGAAATAGTTTCAAAACACATTTTTTCTAGTTTTATATTACCCATTTTGTTTATACAATCCCGTTTTTATATACCGCCTACGGAAATCGCGACGCGTTCCCTTCACCCCCGCATGGCCCTCAAGCGCCTAAAATTGTAGGTAAATTTTTTCAAAAACGAAACGCGATATCAGAAAATTTGATTCTATATTTTCGTCTTATTTTCACCAGTAGTTATTTGTCAAAGAATTTTGTGCTACACTCTTTGAATAAATCTTTATCAGCCTACACGTATTTATGCAAATCGTGACCAATAATGGTTTCACATTCTGCGCAGTAAAGTTGTTCAAGAACTTCAATGGGAAAGATTATCATGAATTAGTGTTTGGCATTTCAAGACCATTTCCTAATTATTTCAAAAGACGATTATTCTTAATTTAAATTGTTAGAAAGCGTTTCACTTGCTTTAAGGATCATATCAAATAGAATTTTATTTGAGCACTCTAAAAACACAATTCGTCGGATGATATTCTGTTACAGTATCGCCACGCGAAACAAAAATAATTTTGTCGCCACTCTTACCTGTAATGTATAATTCAATCAATACGCTCATCTTACTCCAAAAACTCGTACTAAGAATAAGGAAACGTTGACGATGGACTTAAGTATGCAACGATCATGATTTATTCAATGATAATGTATTGCAAATGAAACTCGATTCCTTTACTGTTCTGATTTTTCTGATTACGATTTTCTTTTTAGCCTCATCCAATTTTTTTTTTCAATTTGTTTTTGTATGTTCGTACCGGTACGATTTAAGCTTGCACGCGGTGGCACGAAATAGGCACATAAGTCAGTTTGAATTCAAATCTACGGTGCTAAAATATAGGGCACTGTTCGTTGATGTCAAAACAAGAAATAAACTTGAAAACAGACGTAGTTTCACGTAGAAATTTGATTCGCCGATTCTCGCAAATAGTAATTGTACAAAATCCTTAAGAATCATGACAAAATTTTAGTGAAAAGTACCCGAATAACTTATCTACTTTATATTTTTTGTGCAGTGGTAACTGCGCTTGTTAAGGTGAGAAGCCGGTATAATCGGCTTATTTTTGTATCAATGTTTAAGAATTTTGTGCAAACATACCAACAGTGGCGGATTCAGAGGGAAAAATACTTATTTTAATTTGCAAAATAGTTTTTTAACTTAGCAATATGATAGAATATGATAAATTGATATAAAAAAAACACTTTTTCATTTAGCAGAAAAATATTATCGGGAAAGGTCCATGGTTTATTTCTCAGACCTACGCCGCCCCTTCTCAAGAAAATCTTGGATTCGCCCCTGCGCCACCCCCGCCGGAAAATCCCAAATCCGCCCCTGGGTACCAAAGTGCTAATCTTTTCGGAACTTTAAGGGTAATTTATTTAACATTATTACAAGTAAAACAAAATTTTATAACAGTAAAATTATAATAAATACAAAAGAAATTGGGCAGTATCTGAAGTAGGTTTTTTCGAGATGCAAAACGGCGCCGGTTGTAACGTCCCTCGTAGTTATCTGAAACAGAACAATACAATTTTTTTTCATTTATGTGCCAATTGTAAGAATATTAACCGTAAGTGGTGTAAAAAATTGCATATTTTAAAAATTACGAAACTTCAAACAATTAAGTGTGATTTTCGCCAAAAGTTTGCGCTTTATTTCTTTAAAAACAATGGTTAAAATTAATAATTTGGTTAAACCTTGCGGTTCATATTTTGAGGAATATTATAAACCGTAAGTGTGCAAAAATTGAAGTTGATTGGTCAAGTAGATTTTGAGTTATCCCCGGCACCAATTTTGAAAACGTGGTTTCGAGAAAAACGCTTTTAAAATGCGTTTTAGGTATGCTCGGCGCTCGGAGAACATGGACGATTTAAACATATAGGTAACTCAATACCAAATTCATCACTTTTCGCGATGGATGACTTCAATTTTAATTAAAGTGGAATATGATGTGGCTCACATCAAATTGGGGGAGGGGGGGGGGGGTTATATAACCACTTCCATAGTTTCGAATATCTTTAAAAAATGCGGACTATAAATGAAATATGAAACTAAGGACTATAAATGAATTTTTATGAAAAAAATTATTCTTAGTCCGAAAACTCGCTTTCGCAACGCAAAAATTATACACAAATTTTTAGCTTTTAAATATCGCTTCAAAATCGCGTTTCTAAAAATAAAAAAAAAATGACACTCCCTTCTTTGACGGTTTCTCTATTAAGGGGGGAACCTTGTGTAAAATGAAATTTTTGAACATTTTTTTTTTTTTGTTTAAATCGATAGGAAATTTCCTCAGGAATACGGTAGAAAAGTTAGAAAGTGATCAGAGATGTTCTTGTACGTTATTTTCAAAATAAAGTGAACGGTTGTATTGGGCGGAGCGGCTCAGGTAGTCGGCCTTCGTCGGGCGCTCGGCCTTTCTGTCCCTTCTAACTGTGTTAAAACCTATACTAATGTACACCAGTTGTTAGACCCACCATAGCACTGCCTTTTTCGGCGTCTATACGTGTACATTTGTGTGTATAACGGTTTTGAAAAAGATGCCCCTTCGGCGAGGGGTCCTCGCTCATTGTCAGTTCAGCAGCGTCTCTTGAGTGAAATCGGTCGTTTACAGAGCCTTATACGAATATATACGAATAAATTGAAAATGAGTCGAAAGCTGCAAGATAATAATCCAAATTATCGTCCGAATCGTCCCAGACGGCGAAAAGCTCCTAAAAAATTCGAATTTAAGAGTGCTGAGATAGAAAGTGAAAAGACGAGCGGAGGCGAAGGAACGAGCTCTTCTGCTAAGAAAATAAAAGCTACGTCGGCAGATGTAATTATTAATTTTACACATTGTTACCGAATTATAGAATTCATAAGTGTTTTTAGTGCAATATCAGATATTTCTGTGTGCAAAACGTGTAAACAAAAACAAACATATGGAGAAACAGGCAGCCGTGGATTAGGTTTTAAAATCGCCGTTACATGTGCGTGTGGAACTGTTTTAATCAATTCGGGACCATTTCTAAATAATAGTTTCGAAATTAACCGCAGAATTGTGTTTGTGATGCGTTTACTAGGCGTGGCACGTAAAGGAATAAATATATTTTGCGGCATGATGGATTTAGGCTGTGAATTGAGTGTAAGTGCTTATGACGGCATTATACAGCATATACATACCGCAGCGCAAAAAATGTATAATGACACGTGTCACAAAGCTGTTGAACAAGAAAAACAATTGAATGAAAAAAAGGAACAACCCTTGACAAGACTCAAAGTATCTGGAGACGGCTCTTGGAAAAAGCGAGGATTTTCTTCACACTACGGTGTAACGACGCTCATCGGTTATAACACGGGGAAAGTCATCGATTTATTGGTGAAAAGTAGCTACTGCCAAATATGTACGTTTTATAAAAACGATAAAAAGAATCCCGAATATTTAGAGCACAAAGAAGATGGGCATTGTGCAGTAAATCACAGTGGGTCTTCGGGTAAGATGGAAGTAGATGCTGTAGTTGAAATGTTTCTTCGCTCTGAAGAATTACACGGAGTACGCTACAGTAATTATATAGGAGACGGTGACGCTAAGACGTTCAAGGCTATACTCGATATTGAACCGTATGGTCATAATTTCAAAATTAAAAAGAACGAGTGCATTGGACATGTGGAAAAGAGGATGGGCAGTCGGTTGCGCAATGTAAAAAAGAGTGCAAAATTAGGAGGAAAAGGAAAACTGACAGACGTGTTAATAAAAAAATTAACAAAATACTACGGTCTCGCTATTAGGCGTAACAGTGATTCTGTGATTGAGATGAGAAAGGCGATAATGGCAACATTTCATCACCTATCTTCGACAAATAAAAAACCGCAGCACGACGATTGTCCCCCCGGCGCCGATTCGTGGTGTAAGTGGCGCGTCGCACAAGCCTCGGGGCAAGAATTTGATCATCCACCTCCATTACACGAAGATGTACAAAAACATATTCGCCCAATTTATGAAGACTTGTCACGGGATGATTTGTTAGAGAGATGTTTAGGTGGACATACGCAAAATGCTAACGAGAGCTTTAACGCTATCGTTTGGCGTTTAGCACCTAAACATCTCAACTGCGGTATTAAAATTGTTGAAATAGCTGCTTTTTTGGCTGCCGGCCTGTTTAACGAAGGATTTTCGTTTGTCCTTCAAACAATGCAACAACTTAGCATAGTAATTGGACAGCAGAGCAAAAGGTTTGCCGAAAATGAGGACAAACGCCGTATTCAACAGCAGGAGCGCCGCAGCCTTCCTTGGGCCAAAGAGGCTTGTGCTTCTCGAAAAGAAGAAAAAACGGCTGAGTTACAAGTTTTTGAAGAAGAGGAAGATCTATTTTATGGCCCTGGAATCGCAGATTAACAAAAAACTGCGGTAAGTCAAAATGAATTACGATTTTTCTGTTACTCAAATTTTAAACGCATTTTTCTCGAAACGCAAAATTTCGCATGCCGTGCAACGTAGCTCAAAAACTAATTACTCGATTTTTATGAAACTTGGCATATATATTCTATAAATAATTGGCCTCAGCATGACGAGCTCCGATTTCTTTATTTTTTATGTAAAATATTGTTATTAACAATTGTTCATAACCGAAAATCCGTTTCTTTCTTCAAAACTTCGCCATTTTTGCAATTTTGAAAATTTTAATAAAAGAAAAATGTCATGCTGAGCGTTTTTGCATAAAGTAACTATTCCATTTTGATTTTTTTGTTTCAGATCATTTTTGTGCATTGTACACTGCACGGCGAATTTACAGGATGCCATTTTCAAGCCGCCATTGCACCATTATTATTAACAATTAAAATTTATAAAAAATATATTTTTTTACATTATAACGTTAATAAATGGTATTTCAAATTTTAAATCAATCTGCGCATTACATTTTCCAAAAAAAAATTCTTGAAAAACAGACCATTTACATAAGGTTCCCCCCTTAAATAAGTGTCGAACGGTGCTCCCTGTTGGAGTGACATCACGTCGTACTGTTAACGACGAAGATGCGCTCCGTTTCAGTAATCGGCTTATGTGTTCGGCTGTTACCAACAACTGACCGCACTGCTCGGATGCTATATTATTATCGTTCACAAGTCGGTCAGGTCTTTTCGAGCGATCGCTTCTGCCGAGAAAGTTTTGCTTGAAGGGGGATTCACACGTATCAGTTCCGTGACGGATTAGTGCCGTTAGTGTCGATGGTCTGTTTGTCTCAGCGTTAGTAACTGACACGGGCAAGTGTGAAGTGCTCTGTTCCAAAATAGGGGGACGATATTTCTTTACCACCGATATTGGCGGCACTGAACCGTCGCGGAACTGATATGTGTGAATCCGCCCTAATTCTTCCCAAGCAAACATTCAGTGACACTCGCGCAACACTTTCGGTGCTTTCTAGAACATGTCGACATGAAAACGTACCAAAACCGTGCACAGGATGCAAATCCCTCGACAGTCAAACTCTTGTTGAAATGATGTCTATCAAATAATGTCGATAAAGCTCGTAGATTTCTTATTGTTACTGATGTCATTTATCTGCTGAAGAGCTTTACTGTCCCAGACTTGGCTAATGGCCTTTATCGTATAGTCTTAATATATAAAGCAGAAAACTTCTATATGTTTGTGTGTTTGTCTGTCGCTTAAAAACTTTCGAACGATAAACTCTGAGATCACGAAATGTGCTGCAGTTTATTATGCCTGACTAATCCAGATGAATGTGACCATTTTCATAAAAAAAAAAACTAAAAACAACATTTTTTTATAAAATCAGAATCTAAGTTTAAAGCTAGTAGATTGATAAATATCAGCTTGATGCTTCTGTGATTATTTGTAAAGTAATTGTATCATACTACAGTGTGTTTCGTTAAGAGAATCGGTCCTCCGTTCCGTTAGGGGGTAGGGGAAATGTGTCCAAAACGATCCCCTTAAGGCGTAATTCATATAAAAAATGCAAATGCACATTATTTAAATAAAAGTAAAGTAGTTTTTGTAAGTTAGTTTATCTACCTTATTATTGGCTAAGATTAAGTTTACATACTCGATCAATTAAATTTTTTATTCGCATTTTTGCGAAGGCATACTAAAGGATCATTTTGTACAACTATGTGTATAAAATGATCCTTACGAGGGATCCTTAGGAAAATAACCCCTGGGATCATTTTATATCTATTGATAATGAATAAGACGAACATTAAAAAGCATTGATTTATTTAAATAAAAACGGAATTTGAACTGAGTCACAAAATATGCGACCATAATAAATTAAAACGATTTTTTTAAAAAATCAAATCTAAAATAATTTTTAGCGCACAATCAATGAGTAGAGATACTTCAAATGAACTAACAAACATAAGAAAATGAGAGAGGCTTCACAGGCTCAAATTTCTCCGCGCACCCCCTGGGATTCCTGGGATCATTTTACCGCACAAGAGAGGGATCATATGACCCCAAACATCCAACTCACATGCAATGGTTGAATATAACGTCAAATTACTACATTCGGTAACGAAACATACATTAAATTATTGTTGAATATTGTCATTAAATCCGCGAAAAAAACAGCTTGACCCAGAAAGCGGTAGCTGATTAAACCAAAGGATTAAAAATTGTATTGAAACCATGATGTACGAATCTGTGAATTCTTTGTTCAGTGCCCTCTTAGCATCGTAAATTGTCCTCCGTACTTTAAAATCTGTCTCGATTGCTTACGTTCGGAATCCGTATAGTGTTACTTTGCTTTTAGCCGGAGCTTCACTTTGGCCAGACCTAGTTAGCCATTTTTATTACAGTGGATCGGAAGATTAGTAGATTAACGCATCGTTAGTGAAGATTGCGTATACCTTTTGCAGAGGTTCTGAAAGTTTCGGTCCTTCGGTAGACGAATGAGAATAGATGGTCGACCGTTTCGTGGCGCGAAACATTCTTTTCTCTTTTTCTTCCTGTCCCCCTCTCGTCATTCGTCTTTTCTTCCTTTTTACGCTCGCTTTTTATCCGCTCAACTTTTTCGCCTCTAGGGATTGCACGAATTGCATAGCCATGCATATTCGCAACTTTTCTACGGCTTTCTGATGGTTCGCCAACTTCAACTCTGCCTTTCGTTAATAAAGAACGGTCCATTTAGGATGTGCTATCGATCGCAAAAATAGACTGTAATTCTCCACTTTGGCGTGGGTTATAACAGGAATGTTTTTATTAAAGCACATACTTTGATAACAAAGGCTGTAGTTTAGAAATACCGATCCTCCACTCCGCTGTGTTATCTTGGTGGAGTGCCCGGAGCATTTGCTGATTAATTAATACTTTAGACTTTATGTTTAAAGCTCCCGTGCATTGAATAATCCGTCGGAAGTAATTAAATTTATAAAAAAGTGACTAAAACATCAGTGAAATATTTAATCTGCTTCTGTATCACTTTTTAATATCATCATTTACGTTACAATTTCCTACTGATATTTTTGACAAAAACCTGTAAAATTTACTCATAAAAATGGTGGTGGGGAAAATTAACTATTCTGTTCCTAAATTTCTATCTAAGGTATGATTTATTTTATGATTATTAGTATAATTATTAGTTGCCCTTATGATTAACTGGGCAACGTCATTGAATATTTTTATTAAAATCTTATAAACTTAAATATTTTTCTACGAAAAAATTACCAAATGTTCTTTAAACGTTGCTCTTTTAAACGCAAAAAGTTCTGTAAAATTATACGCTTCCGCTTCTTCAAAAAAAAATCACAAATATTCGCCTCTTTTCGGCCGGCTGACTAAGTATAACCCCTTAAAACATTGACGGACTACTTGGTCAAGTCAACTGTTTTCGCGCGCGCGTTCTGGTTTAACCCTGTGTATGTATGTAGAATGTTTCATGCACAACGGATTTAGAATAATTTAGATTGATTGGCCAATGCTAGGTTGAATATTATTTTCAATTATTATTTACGTTTTATTTTTGCCGAATGACACTGTTATAATGGTTAATCCAATCGTCGTTAGGGATTTAATCAACCTGAATACCGTAGTGCTTTCATTGAACTTCTTGTCCGCATGTTCCTGTGTTTGTCACAGTTTTCACTGAAAACGTTCCGAATTAATCACGAGGGATTGTTTGAACAGACAATGGTAGTCATGGTAAACTTGAAACGGACTGAATAGAGTCCAGAGCAGAGGATCACGAAGGTTTCGGGCAATGTCGTTGTACTAATTAGTACGGCGTTTGTAGGGCGAATACAATATTCCATCTGCACGAAGACAGGCAGCTCTACATCACCAACTATCAAATGTAATGCTGAAACAGTCTTAGATAATTCTTAATACAGTCATACACTTTCATGCATATACATATGTAGTTGATTGGTGGCGATATTACTCCAGCTTGTTTAATTTGTATCATTGCATTGTAACTAATATGTCATTTTAACATATATTACACATGTAAAACAATTTTATTGTTGATTTAGTAATATATATGTATCAGTGTATCTACTGAATCCCCTGCTTCTATGATTAAATATTTGAAGTAAATACGCGTCATTGCACATTGCCTAGCAAGCATATAAATTAGAAGTTCTTCTTCGTTGCGTTCAAAATTGTATTTAACAGGAAGTGCCATTCTTGAAACAATCGTTTCTTAATTTAAATTAACTCTTATTAATATGATATATTGAAATCTATAAGCTCATATTAAAATACAAAAGTTGGTATGAAATTTACAGAATTCTCAATCTATACTGTAAATTATTTCAATTGTAGTCCAATTGTAATAGACTGCTAGGGGTGGCAATGAAAACGTTTTTGAATAATTAACGTGTCATACTAACAGGTGTGATATTAATAGTGTTCCTGATTTCTCCATATTTTTTGTTTCTCGAGAAATAAGAAATAAGCAATTATAAAATTTCTCGAGAAATTCTCGAGAAGGAACACTAGATATTAATGTAGCCGATGTATAATAGTTGCTAAATCAGTTATTGGTATATTTTTTCTATTGAAGCAGGCTTAACTTTCTACTGAAGTTTACATTGGAATCTTTCTATCAGGTCATCTCAAACGACTGCGTATTTCGTAGGACGCAGTTGTGACGTTCTATGCGTTTGTTTTCTGCTTAAGACATTCAATCAGTGAACCCAATTTAGAGCGAGTGGTCACTAATTTTAGTCCCAATAATGTACGCTTTATGCATTCAACAAACTCGTAAATGCTACACAGGCCACTAATAAACTATATTTATTTGTTTCATTCTCAGCTTCATTTGTCAGTTTCACTCATTCATTTACTTATTAATATAAAATATTAATATACATAGAAGTACGTAACAGACTCTGCAGCCATTACATTGTTTAACTCAAAATCTATTGAATTTTTTTAACGAAGCACAGACCAGTTATTAAAACGATGGCAAGAAAAACAGGGAAATCACATTAATGATTAAACTTATTTCGTTGTATGTTTTTCTTCGTAGTAAAGTTCAAACAAAAATACGCAAAGATTTTTGAAATCTGCAAAAACAGGTTTTTTCAAAATTGAAGAATTGCAGTTCGACGGTAATTATTGCTACACCTTATGTATGTGATCGCTAATTTTGATGAAACTTGGTTATTTTGTAGTTCTTAAAAAAAGATTTGACACGTTTTTTTTTATCTGTTACCATCCATACGTAGGGGGTAGTAATAGCTCTCTTCAAAGTCGGTAACGACGTACCGACCTATTTAATCTAATATTTTAAACACTATTAGATTTAGGAAAAAAGATTAGATGCAACAATTATTCATTTTTGAACGGCTAATTTATTTACATACGCAGCTTTCGGAAGAATTGATTTATTTAAATAATATATGAAATATTGGCATATTTATTTTAATTTCTCGCGTAAACTGTTGATCCACGTATGCGTAATTTCGTGAGTAAACTATTCCAAAACATAATACATGGATATTTTTAAATTTCGAATTTCTACATTGTAATAAAAATTATTGCACTTCAAAATTACCTATGTAGATTCCTGCGAAATGAAGTATCTGATCACGTGTGACAATAAAAATTGTTATCATTTATGATATGTTTAATTATATTGTCAGCTTATTCAAATCTATTATACAGAAATCGAACTAATGGCTTATGAAATTCACACTCATCTTATTCGATTTTTGTTTGAGCATTACTTTCGTAGATGATAGGTACATACAAAAAGCATATTAATCAAGGCTCTTAATGCGAATTACGATTTGGTAATTCTAATTATTAAAGGGGGACACCACGGTAATGACCCGAAAAGTAAAGGTATCTTTGGAAATTTATTAAAAGTAAACTACTTAATGAATCTTTTTTAAACTTTCAGGACCTTTTATTGGATACTTAAGTTACACGAATATATATTTTTAAATTTATTTAAAGCAGATTTACAAGCTGTACAGAACCAGTAACTTTGCGCTGCAAAAAATTGTTTGACAGTTTTCTAACGAAGCGGTGCTTCTAAAATAAACAAACCAAAATGTTTTAGAAACTATATTCGCATGGATATGGTACGCCGAGAGATTCTTTTGAATGGTCGTTTCCTTCTATTTTTTTTCAACGAAAAAGGTTATTTTACTACAACCAAATTTCACAATTTTTTTCAGAGGTTCGACATTTTGTCATTTTTCAAAATTTTCAATATCGAACCTGTCGTGGCATAGCCATGCGCACATAGTTTCTAAAAAATTTTGGTGTTTTAATTTCCGAAGAACCGTCTCGTCGGAAAACTGTCAACCATGTTAACGGAAATTTTTTGCAGCCCTAAGTTACTGGTCCTGTACAGCTTGTAAATCTGCTTTAAATAAAATTAAAAAAATATATTCGTATAACTTAAGTATCCAATAAAAAGTCCTGAAAGTTTAAAAAAGATTCATTACGTAGTTTGCTTTTAATAAATTTCCAAAGATACCTTTACTTTACGGGTCATTACCGTGGTGGCCCCCCTTAACATTGACTAAATCTGTAATATTACTCAGCTGAAATGCCCGGTGTTACGCGGGTTAATGCAGATTCTGAAATAAAAGCCACAGTATATAAACAAAACAGTTGTTAGCGTTATTTAAGTTAGCGAGAAAGGCAACACTATTTTTTCATAGTTCGCCGTAGACGAATTAGCCTCACCCTTTTAGCATTTGAGTTGGTACGCCCTATAGAACCACGCTTTTTCGGAGGCATTGTGAAAAGATAGAATCTAAATACAGGCAACAGAACCCAAACATATACGAAAGTATCCAAATATCGGTAAAACTACCCTAATATCAAAAAACTTACCAAAATACCAAATATTAACAAGAGTATAAGAATTTGCTTAAAAAAATTCCAGAGAAAAAAAAGTACAAACATTGGCTTCGAACCAAAAATCCATTGAAAACAACCCGCCCAGATCCAATCAGAAAATTGCACACAGCTCGGCTTACAATGATAACAGCAACACAAAATTCGGCTGGTTTGATCAGTCATGACATATAGATTTTAAAATGATGGCTTTTGTTATTATTACAATTAAAAAAGCACAACATAATATAACAGAGCATAAAAGTGGACGTGGTCTATGAAACCTATAGAACATATGTGCCTTTGAACGAAATCCGTGCAGCGGTGTAAATTTGTATTACGAACAGATAGACGGAAAATAAATTTTATATACAAATATGCGTGTTGCACGTATGCAATCCACCGACGCTTTTATGATTAATGTTACGTACATTTATTATGATCTAATCCGGTGTAACTTCTTACTTTCATCTTAGCGTTAGAACGTATGCGAAGTCAGGCAAAATGGTAACGAAAAGTGCGTCTTGACTTCTTCACGAACGACACACGACAGAATTTCGAAGGTACGTCTTGTAAGTCTTCTACGACCACTGCGAATTCGAAGGGAAGTGGCTATAAAAGTAAACCAATCTGGTCGGACTTCGCATCGATCTCGTTCTTTACTACAAGTTTCTCAGTGGATAGGGCGAAAGACCCCAAGTAACCGAAGGTGTTATATGTGTATGTGGCGAGAATCGCCAGCCCCCACGAATCATCCGAATGTTAGTCGTAACATTCGTGGAAAATGAGGATACCGAATTTTGCATAATATATTTCAGGCTTTCCTGGTCCGCCGGCACTGCGTCGCGCCTTTACGCGAGAGCCACATATTTTAGAAGAAACAGTGTTTCGCTGTACAGAATAAAAGCGAGTTCGGAGCGAAGCGAAAATTCATTCGTCGCTTTACGATCGGCAGTTTCTTAGTTTTCGAAGGACGGGTCGGAGGCGTCTGCTTGGCTTACCTCTAAAGGCAGCCAAAGTGGGGGGAGTCTTTAAGAATTTAGACGTTCTTCCCTCTGAACAGTGCGCTATTCTCGTTAGTCCGCATTTTGCTCCGTCGGTAGTACATCGAGTTCTCTTGATTCTCGCGCAGCTACCGCATTCAACGGTGAAGGAGCGGGCCCCTCCTTCGCGCGCTGGTCTGAAGTGGTTTCACGAACAGCGATCAAGGGGGAATCGACCCCCTCCAGGGAGCCTTCATGGTGTAGCGCGCGAGAGATAGCGAAAATTTAAGGGGACATTAAAAAAATGATACTAGTTTTGTACTTATCGTTTTACACGTTTGTAGCTTTATTCTATCACCTTTTAAGACTGTAAAAAAAATGTTGCGAGTGAAAATTTATTGCGAAATAGGAGCATCGTCCAAGAATCGAAATTCAAGTGCCGAAAAGTGGTTGAAAGTACAACACAATATTGAAACGTCGATACCGGAATTTTTTCCAACTCTCTTAACGGAAAAGGTAACGTGTACACGGGTCTATGTTCTGTTACAAAATGCTGTGAGGACCCTTTGGTCCTATGTCACGCGATACCAACTCATTCGCAGGTCTTATCTAAGAGAAACATTGATGTTCCGTTTTACCCACCCGTTCCGTTTTACCCTACTCTCCCCTATCACCTTTTAAGACTGTAAAAAAATGTTGTAAGTGAAAATTTATTGCGAAATAGGAGAGAAGAGAACAATATCCTCTCAGATGCCAGACCTGATATCAGCAATTGTAGTTATCTCAAACACAAAATTCAAAAAGATCGGTAATCTGTAGACGTGTGGCTATCGTTTGAACCAGCATCATGAAAAAATATTGAGAAACACTAAAATGGCAACGTCTTAACACTTTTTTTACCAATTTTAGCAATAAATTTATAGTTTTGTTGACCGTAGTAATTCAATTTTACAAATATTTGCAAAATTCTACTTCCAAAGATAAAATAATGCCTACTGAGTATGCCTGCTATATTTCAAGTGGATCGAACTTGTGGTTTTTGGCAATCAGGTCTGGCATCCGGGAGGATATTCTCTTCACGATGCTCCTATTCCGCTATAAATAGATATTTTTACTTACAAATTTTTTTTTATAGTCGTAAAAGGGGATAGAATGAAGCCACAAAGGTGCAAAATGATAGATGCAATACTTGCTTCTTTTTTAATTCCCGAAAAATTAGGTTTTTCTCAGGCGTCACACTAGAGAGACCCCTTAAGGAAAGGAGCAGGCTCACTGGAGGGGTTTCCCCTCGATCGCTGTTCGCGTAACAACTTCAGACCGGCCAATGTATCTGATCCCGACCTTAGGAGGGGGCTCTGACACTGTGTGAACGCGGCTGAAGTGAGGTGTCCAAGAATCAATGGAACTCGGTATACATATGGTGACTTCGGACTCGCACGCACCGTTGTCCACCGTCGACTGGGGCAATTCGGTCATAAACCGCGACCCCAGGAAGCCGCCTTGGCCGATCAACCTGATTAGTTTTTGCGAACCAGGTGCTCGAATTTTCTCGTTCGCTTCGACCTGAGGCTTCCTTCTCCATCAGAAAATTCACAGAATAGAGGTTTTTCATCCCCAGGAAAATTCAACCAATTGCATTTCGGTTGCCTCCCTAAAAATCTAACAGATATTCTCGTCGCATGCTGCGAGCGAAATACACAATATTCCCCTCGTAATATTTAAAGCGAAAGCCTATCTGTGGTTATCATTCGGAACATATCTGTTTACATTATAATCAATTTCAACATTAATCGCAATCTATCAACTAACGCGAAATTTAATACACGAAATTCGGCACCACTGGCTCTGCTGTTTTTAAACTAATTACTCATTATTAATATGGCGAGTGACAATCGCCAGCAGACGCGCACTGCGAGGGTTACTGGGGTCTTACAACCCTGAGAGGATTAGCCGGATTTACACACATCAGTTCCGTGGCGATTCGGTGCCGTCAGTGTCAGTAACTGACACGGACAAGTGTCAACTGCTCCATTATAAAATAGAGAAACGATAGTATTTACAGACCATTGACACTGACGGCACCTAGCCTCCACGGAACTGATATATCTGAATCCGCCTTTAGACAGATAACACAGTTAGACAAAATTTGACTTTTTTTTTGGATTTGTGACATTCGATAGCCGTTTCTTATAGGTTTTCATGCGCTGAAAAAGAATCCGCCAACTGTTTGTCCTCATCACCCTCAGTTTCTGAGAAATTCTATTTTGAAAAAACTGCAAATTTTCAACTTTGAACATCTCTTGTGTCGAAACGGTAATAGTTATTCGGTTGGTTGTTCCGTGAAATTATTTTAGGAACCCTCTCGAATACAACGATATAAGTTATTAGTGCATTAACAACATTTAAGTATGTTTAAACAACGATCAAAGGCAAAAGAACACCTGAAATGCACTTAGTTTTGCAGATATCTTTGAATTTATTTTCAAAACTAAGGGTCTAGGAGAAAATCTGACTACCCCATGCGATGCAGCAGACATTTTTCCTTCGGAAAGCTTCAACAGAAGTGGTAAGTCACGTTTTGTGTTCAATATAGAAACGAAATAGTTTGGCAAAATATGCGCCGTCGACAGTGGTAGTCAACGGCGGTGCGCGATCCACTGCCGCTCAGCGTCACACAATCGCTTAACGTGCTACATCGCGCGGAGTAGTCAGTTTTTCCCCGAGAGCCTTAGTTTTGGAAATAAATTTAAAGATACCTGCAAAAATCGGTACATTTGGGGTATTCTTTTGCCTTTGATCGTTGTTTAAACATATTTAAATGTTCATAATGCACTAATAACTTATACCGTTGTATTCGGTATGGTTCCTAGAATAATTTGACGAAACAAGCAACCGAATAACTATTACTGTTTCGACACAAAAGGTGTTCAAAGTTGAAAATCGAATTTCTCAAAAACTGAGGGTGATGGCGACAAACGGTTTGCGGATTCGTTTTCAGCGCACGAAAACTTATAAGAAACGGCTATTGAATGTTACAAGTCCAGATGGCTGTCGAACTGTGTAATCCGTAAAGTCGTATCGTATATATTATTACAAAAATGCGGTTCGATCAAAAAATACCTGGACTGCAAACTGCAGACTGTAGTGGCGCAGTATTGTCATTGTGACACCATCTATTAACAATTGAGGACCTTGCAGCAAGAGCGGTACAGCTCCATTTTTATTTTTTTACAGTTTTTGAGTTCCGACGTGTAACATACGAAAAAATAATCTACATCGTTTGGGGCACGTTTGATGCAAATCCGATAACAACTGAGCGATTTATTGCAAATTTCCAACCTGCACCCGTTACTGTGCTGTGCAATATGAATTGCACTACGTCCCACAGCATTTTTAAAAGGCTCTGAAATGTGCATTGACTGGGGATGAGGATATTTCCACAGACAATGATGACGAGCAGGCTCAAGAATAATGTCAACATATTTTTTTATATATTTGATTAATAAAGCAACAATAAATCAATAAATTCTGTTGTTTACTGTGCATTGTTATGCACAAGCAACTGTGTTTTATACACTTTGGTGCAAGTTAGCTGCAGTTAGGGGCAGCTCCAGATTTGAAAAATTCGCCAAAAATAGAAATGAAAAGTAATCAGCCAATAACTATACTTCTTTTTCTGTGAATATATCTATATCGTTGGTAAATATGGAGCTGCACCCGATACCGATGACGCAGCACTTGTTCGGATAATTAACGGTTCGGTTAATCGAGGTTCGGATAATTGACGCTCTACCGTATGTATACAATTTTTCTTTCTTTTATTTTTCCAGAGATTAAAATGCATGAAACAAATGAATACTGGGTTCAGGTAGGTCCAGCTTTCTTTAATGAATAAAACTCCTCTAAAAGTCTAAACATGCACCTACTAAATAGGGTAAAGCACCCATATACCGGACGGCCCCCTATTACCGGACACAATATTCATTTTCATACTTATAAAATCCAGGCTATATAAATTAAAATATAGTCTTCTTATAATAACATTTGAAATTATAATTTTCTAAATAAATGAAGGTGTTTAATTAATGTAGGTTAAGCGTGTAAAAAATGTATAGAAATTCTCATTCTAGCAATTATCGGCATTTGACCATTTTCATTATCGAAATGGCTAAGCATCGCTTACATTTCAGAGTCGATATAATAACAATTCAAATGATACAATGTACAAAAATGATTACGAAAAGTCCTGAACTTACGGAAATGCTTAATAATCAGTTCAGTGCAAAAAATTCCCAGACTGAATGAAAACTTATGTTGAAATTCTTAAATAACTTTCATGCCATCGCTAAACGTCCGGTAAATGGGCCCTATACCCTACCTAACCGGGTGCAAGCAGCGAATTGCGAGTGCAAACTGCGAAGCAACGAAGAAAGGGAATGTATCATAAACAGTAAGTCTGGCGCTGAAGGGTTAACCAATAATTTTCTTCAGTGTGAAGAAAATTTATTCTAAAAACGAACATAATACGGCCCCAACGGTTTGCAATAAATCTTCGAAGTCATATTTCGAACCGTACCCTGTAATTCCGCAACATTGAACTTAGTGAAATGAAGAAATGCGAGGCGAGATCTATCATCATTTGCCTCGTGACAAATTATTTACATTTCGTACGGAATATATCACAGAATATACTTAAGCCAGTACGTAAATAAATTTTAAGCGGCGAAAAGTACACCAGGGGGCGTGAAAAAGCCCGGAAACTACTGCAGGGGATTGATTGCGTTTTAATCATTCAATGTACAAATAGTCAACCGATTCGGGAAGCTAGATACGAGCCAATTAAATGCAAATCTGCAGTATCGCAGGGAATTTGCGTAAATGTAAAAAGGGGAAAAATTAAAACATGAAATGCCTCATTTAGCCCGGGATTTTAACGTATCAATATTTATGAACAGATGGCCGGACAGTTACGGGTAAGCGTATATATGTACGGTGGAACGGATTTACTGGATTTGCACAGGACGAAAATAATGGTAATCCTCGCGTCCCAATGCGGCTTTCCGTTAATTCGACGGTAACGTACGATCGATTTGGATCAAAATCGAAATCAGAACCAGAGCCGGCCGTTGCTATTGCAATTCGATCGCGCCGCTTTTCGCAAATATTTGCGCGCACGCGTCCCCCGGGTGCGAGGACTTAAATTAAACTATTAATTATTTTGCTGGTGAGCACAGTTAGCTGATTTCGAAGGTGCATCACACCTACCGTCGCGCAAGCCTCGTGTCGTCAATCGGCGTAGCTCACTTTACCTTTTTAATTATTTGCAATGCATAAAAAATGGCTTGTGCAAATTAAGGGTAAATATTATTGTGTATTTAAGAATAACGCACCGTAAAGTACATGGATTTAAATGGAAATTTGAGATTCTGATAAATAAATAATTGGATTCCGTGGCATGGAAATTTGGAATTTTTTGTGTATAGTAAATACGAAATTGTTGTAAATAATTTCGTGTGAAAGATACCTAGTTTTGTTGGGATTATCTTTCCAACAGGTCGTGAACACTTTTCGTTGGCTTGTTGGTAAAACTGACTAAGTGCGTATTTCTTAATTTTCGTTATGTTTTACCCCTAAAAGATAATGCACTTGGCGTTTGCTAAAGACCAATGTCTCATTTTCGGGAAAAAGTGGACTTGGCAAGTTTTACCAACAAGCTAGCGTTTTTACTTTTGAAAGAGAAAGTAACCTAATTTGATGTATCCTTGCTCTATGTAAAGTTGATTACGTGATTATGCAGAGAAAGAGAGAACAGATACATGTTAACAGAATCATGTCACTGGCAATCAAATTACTTATTTAACTGCACTGAACTGCCTCTTGCGTTATGTGCTGTGTGCATGTTAATTGCTAGAGCAACTGTCTACAAACTAATTTCCTTGGCATGGATCCTTCTTTGTTAATAAAACTTTCAAATAACATTAATCAAAAGGCAGTAACTTCTAGGTACAGTGTCAGTATTTACAAACCTTTTGTTTCCAGGTGGCAAACGTTCTAAGGGACCCATTTTTTTCGGGAAAGTGAAGAGGTAGTTTACTAAAAGCGGACTAAGAGTAGTAATACTGAAAAAAATATAGTTTGATTAAAATCAAATTTTTTTAAGGATGGGGCCCTAGGGGGACTTCTGGAGGGACCCGTTTTCCATGAAAATGAAGTGGTAGTTTACTAAAAACGGTCTCAGTGTAGTGGTACAGAAAAAAATATAGTTTGGATAAATTCACAATTTTCTTTAAGCATAGGGCCCTGGGGGGCCTTCTGGGCAGGGGCCCATGTGGCAACAGCTCATCGGCCGCCCCGTTAAATCCGCCACTGGTTATAGGATACTAAAATTTACTGGAATCATGTACATACATTGCAATGTGATTTTAATAAAAATCCGCATATTATTCCAAAGTGATTAGTAGTATAGTTTTATAGTTTAATAACTTCCGATTTTACAAAACTATCTACTGTTAAGCGAGACGATAATTTTTCTCTCGAAGACGATTTTGGAAGGTTCTCATCAGATGTGGGAGCATAAAAACAACATTGAAGAATTTTTTGGCGGTTTCTTGGACCTTGCATGTATTCTGCGAAAGTCTTTTACAAGAGATTGCTGATTCCGATAGATTGCACCGCGGAGACGTTGCATCCGGATGTAGGAAATTTGGGAAAACTCACGTGCAGTTTAATATCCGTAGCTATCCTGGGATCCTTGGGAATTCGTAACACACATCAGTCGCTATTGAACACTAGAAGGAAACTTCAAGCTCTTAGTTAGAATCTCAAAAACTAGAGGCTATAAATGTACCTGCAAATAAAATTCAGTGCAAAAACGATGAATGGAAATAATAATGCGTCTTTCGCTTTCAAAACTGAATAAAAAAAGTATGCACAGCAGTGGTGCAACCATTCGTGACTGTTAAAACCAGCACTCCGTATATATTCAGCATATTTACAGCTGAATGCTATGCAATCCTAATAGCTCTACAACCAACATATTAATGATATTCAATAGAATAAGTGCCATCGTTTTTAGTGATTCATTAAATACAATAAAAGCGACACAAAACATGCCAGCCACTAATAGAATAATGAGAATCATTCATGAGTTGTATTATACAACGACCTACTAAACAAAGGAACGTCAGTGTCAATTATATGGATACCATCTCATCGAGGAATATCGGATAATGATAGGGTTGATAATGCTGCCAAAGAAGCACTTCCGCTACAACGTATCGAAACAACTCCAGCTGAGAACACTAGCTTTCTAAATTTTTTAAATAGCTACTTCAAACAGGAATAGATGGAAAAATGCAAAAGGGACATCTCATCGAAAAATACGTGATCTTATCGAGGGAAGTCTCTAAAACTTCATTTTTAATTTTTTAAATGAATTTCATTTTTCGAAACCTGAATGTGCATAATTATCATTGTCGTATTACATACATTTATTACGTCACCAAAATTTGTAAATATATTCTATTGTTAAAGAATAAATTAAGGAAGCTCATTTTACCCCGGGGTTCAGTTTGCCCCGGTCTCCCCTAATTTTGCCATACCTTTAAATCTCCTGATATTTAAAAGTTCGTCTTAATTAACTTTATTGAAAACTTCAATCGTGATACGAATATTAAAAAAAAAAAGAGGAAGTGCGTATAAATGGTTTCAATTCAGATGGCTACTCGCAGATTTACGATTTTTCCACTATAAACATCTCCTTGATCGATCACATTTCGTTTAGAAGCTGTCGAACGATTTCGAAGCAATAAAAAGCATGGGGGCGTGGCAGTATTTTCGTTACGAAACGCCTGAGATGAAAAGGCCTATCGCACTTTAGTGAATTCACAGACCGTAAGATAAATAAAAAGCGATAGAAGCGGCATGTACCGTGGCGCACAGTGAAAGCTGCCCTGAAACTTATTGCATTCTGCTCTGGTGCCTGACAGAATTCCAAAAGATATTTATGATAAGGTGGTATCCAAACGATTTTCGTTTCGATGAAATCCTTTGGTCGATGTATCTCCTAGGATTCGTCTTATCGAGCGGTATCACGGGGAAGCACCAATAACTACATACCAGCGAGGGAGTAGACAGGAAGATGCGTCGTACTACCTACTTGCTTTTACAACTCGATAAATTGTCCGGGAAACTTTTCAGTGGAACGTCCCGAGCTTACCGCTCCTTGTCCAAATGAAATTTGGCTTACCCTAAACTTATTTCGTTAGAGGGGAGGAAACACGACATAGAGTAATACGGGCTAGCAAGACGAAGGAACGAAGTGTTTAAAAAGGTATTGGGCAAACTTTCCCTTTCAATTTCTTGCCATTCTGTGCCTTCGTCGGTACGAGGTAATTGTAATGTTGATACTTACTGTTATACTGGGTTGACAGTTTCTGCGTTTGGCATTTGCATGGTATTTTAAAGAATTTAAATATGGTTATCTTCATTGTTTACATACGTGCAGCACAAAGTCCACTTTTTAAAATTATATAACTAGACTTAAGGGGTCTCCCTACTTTGACGGATGAAAAATGATGCGAACTCTGGGAATTTTTTAAAACAAAACCATTAAATATATTATATTAAATATATAAAAGTTCAGGTTTAAAATTAATCACTACCTTTAAATGTTGTGTAACATATTACTTAGCTAATTGGCATTTCATTTGAAATTATAGAAAAATATGAAAATTAGTAAAATTATTTTTAAAAAATTAATAATTGAGCTTATGAGCCACAACAGAAGCAAACATGATATCGCTTCTTCGGTGGACTTTGTTAAATAGCATTAAATTTACTACATAGATGACATATGGCTAGATCTGTTGCTAAAGTTACACATATTTTCATTTTGTAATAAATACTAATTTCCACATATTTTTATTTTCATTTTCATGCTTTTATGTAAGCAAGAGTCACTTTAAGCAATGTATGAATATATGTAATTTGTAGTTAAATCTTACTTAATTTTCACTTTTCTCAACTATGATTTGAAGTAGCTAAACCTCACTCAAATCAATTTCTGAAGGTACTTTCAGACTCAGGATTAAAAACAGCATTACTTTGCCACTAGTCATTTTAAAATTTTCTGAAATTTTAAATTTACCCACAAAATCGATATACCCTACCCCTTAACTCGGCGGGAGGCGCTACTGGGTAAAATATACCACAGAGCTGCTAGTTGCGAAAATATGAAGACTGTTCGAGTTTTTACTACAATTTTTTTAAGAACTTTAATAAAGATTTTAAGATTTCATAAATTTTGTTTGATTCTTAAAACACTGTACTTTAACATAAAAATTACGAAGTTAAAAAAAATATTCTGAAACCGTGAATTTTTACTTTTCACTTTTGGGTATTTTTGACCCGATAGCGACAACCTGTGTTACAATATGGGGTGCGCCTCCCGCCGGGTTAAGCTAATTCTTATCAATATAAAAATATAGTGGAGCAAAGTAGGTATGCCAATTTCAACAGAAAATGTGATCGTTCTGAAGCAGGCATTTTTCCCTGTTTTCAAAGCTCTCGAAAAAAATCTGGTAACTTGTAGCAATCTGCATACATGCCAAAACTCAGTTCAGAGACATCCTTTCTACGGTATCCGGATCACTGTGCGATGGCTGTATGTAGTAGTTGTGCTATACAATCTACATAGCTTTGACTGTCCGTAGTTGTCAATTATTTTACCAATCCAAAACCCTATGCTGACTATTTATTCGCGATATATTATAGTCTATCTTTATGTAGGAACTAAAACATTTACAACATAAAATTGCCCGCGTGGAAGAGGGTAGAGCAGCTGTTTAGTTATGCATATGTATGGAAATGGTCGTCAAGATGTTTCATAATTTTTTTCTAGTCCAGTTCACCTATTATGTGTTCGCTCGGCATTGTACATTGGAGGTATCTGAACTCGCAAAGCTACTTTTCTTTCGATGTGCTTTTACATTTATTCAATATTCACAAACGAGCCAACACCAGCCGAGAGGTTACAGTAACTACGCGACTCCATTGTGTATTTCACAATCTCGAGTTGGTAAGCGTAACGAAGCTTGTTTGCGTAAGAAATACTGTGCTCGGTATCAGAAATTCTTTGATATTGCAATATGCTTCTATACATAAAAACAAGCTTGACATCGATACGAAAGAAAACTTCTTTGCACCTGCTATATTCTGTATCCGTGAAAGGTCACCGAGTGGCTATTTAAATTGTAAATAATTTTCAAAACACCCTTGATTTTGCGGGAAAACATTTTAACGCGAAGCACCACTCTGATGTGTCCTCAAAGGACGGCAGAAACCAATCTGTGCAAAGTTCTCTTTCCGACAGAAAGTTCTTACCAAAAGAAATCTAAAAGTCTTTCAGCATTTTACGTCGCAGGTTTCCGTATCGAGATTCGAGTTCCTTGCGTAAGGGCTCACATAGGTGGTTATCGCAATTAAAAAAATACCATGGGTTGGTATAAAAAAATGACCCTTTGACAGTCTAATAAAATTTCAAATTCCGGTTTGAAAAGTGTATATTTTTTATGTCCTAAAATATTTCCGTTTATGATAAAAAGAGTAGGTAAAAAACATGTTGTACAAGTACCTTTTTTCTTATTTTCTTTTGCCTTCTTCGGACAGTGCAAGGCACGGGATAAACTGTCAGAGGGTTAAACTTTGAGCATGAGCTAATTAAACCATGATTGTGTAGAATAGGTTTATTAATATATTTAATTTAGTCCAAAAAGATTTCAGCCTTGAAATACACTCTGCAAGAATGTCAACAATGAAGTGAACGAAGGTGATAGAGGAAGCGGTGCAATTCGTCCCACGTGTAATGGAAAACTACTTTCACCTTCCTTTGTTGTATGGTAGGAAACGGTTTAGATTTGGTCCAGGAAATCTGGGAAGTTTGTTTCTCAAGTAAAATGGAGTGTGTTTATAGCGGATAATATCTCTTTCACAATTTCGAAAGTTAAGGAGCTAACAACACATGAATTTAGAAAATTGACGCGAGAGGCATATTTTTCTGACACCGTGCAGTTTTATTTTTTGATCCCCGAAGCTGTGAGCGCAAATGAAAATTTCAGGATAGGTATTATATCAGAGAGGAACGAATTATTCAGTGTATCGAGAAAAATGTAGCGAAACAATTACAACGATTAAATATTTACGACACGAAGCGAATATTTATATCCTCAATTTAGAAACAATTTGATTTCCAGATGCATATATTAAAATGGTAATTACAGTCGGCCGTAAGTGCTTGTATTACGTAAACGTTGATAACACAGTTCGACAGCCCTCTGGACTTGTAATATTCAATAGCCGTCTCTTATAGGTTTTTGTGCGCTGAAAACGAATCCGCAAATCGTTTGTCACCCTCAGTTTTTGAGAATTTCGATTTTAGAAAAAAAACTGCGAATTTTTAACTTTGAACATCCTTTGTGTCGAAACAGTAATAGTTATTCGGTTGCTTGTCCCGTCAAATTATTCTAGGAACCATACCGAATACAACGATATAAGTTATTAGTGCATTAACAACATTTAAATATGTTTAAACAATGATCGAAGGGAAAAGGACACCCGAAATGCACCCATTTTTGCAGATATATTTCTATTTATTTCCAAAACTAAGGGTCTAGCAGAAAATCTGACTACTCCACGCGATGCAGCAGACATTTTTCCTTCGGAAAGCATCAACAAAAGTGGTAAGTCACGTTTTGCTTTCAATACAGGAGGGAAATAGTTTGGCAAAACATGCGGCGCCGACAGTAGTAGTCACGTGCGTTTAGCGATTGTGTTACGCTGAGCGGATGGCGCGCCGCCGTTGACTACCACTGTCGACGGCGCACGTTTTGCCAAACTATTTCGCTACTGTATTGAAAACAAAACGCGACTTATCACTTCTGTTGATGCAATCCGAAGGCAAAATATCTGCTGCATCGCGTGCAGTAGTCAGATTTTCTCCTAGACCCTTAGTTTTGGAAATATACAGAAAGGTATATTTAGGTTTGAAAAAGGGAAAAATTTATTGATCTAACCAAAAAATACTCAAAAATTAAATCCTTTGAATAAAAACCAGACAAAAAAGGAATTCCACATAAACAAAATAAAGGGAGATCTTCTATATTATTATATCACTGTCACGGGTGCTAAAACTAAGGAAAATAATAATAGATAGGCGAAACCTCACTTTAGTTAACACATTCTTTTTGTGGCAAAAAAAGTTCCAAACCACGGTACTTTATCAGAGCGTCACAGTGGAAAGACCCCTTAAGTATCTGTGTGTATAGGTATCCGTAGCATTGAATCTTTATATCGCACATTTGAATAATTTACTCGTGCTTGTAAGTAGTATGTATTTCTATCGTTTGATTATCGTATTCAAGTTTCGTTAAACGAAATATTGAAACGATGAGGCGTTCTTTTTGTCTTGCTCAATCTCTCCCCGACCCTTCATCGTCCATTCATTGATAATTATATCCAGAAGCCTTAAGCAGTCTAACGTAAAGTACCTAATATGTACCTCACAAATTATTGGCAGATAATCGCCCATTCAACGCGTTAATTCATTATTAATTTACAAGCAAGGTTGCTACGTACCTCCATAGTACATCTCCACAGAGACTAGAAGCTATGCTAATTAGTACTCAGGCACTGAATGCGAATCGAAGACGCGGTCCTCGTATCAGTCGCCATTAGTCAGCTCACAACACGAGAACTGCCTTCGGAAATCTAGGTGGGCGATGCACTGGCAACCTCGATACTGGGACTCGGATACGTAGGTACAACTGGAGGGCACGAACAGACATGAATTCGAGATTCTGAATTCGAATCGATTGGTTGGTTCTCCGGGGCGCCCGTTCGCTCGTCTAATCAGATCCTGTTTGTAGGCGGGCCATGATCGTGCCCTCCAGGCTGGAAAATCGAGGGGTCGAAGGCACATATCCGGCGACCCGAGTGCGCTAACGGAATAAGAGGTTGCTTGTATGTACGCACCACACGGTTGCACAGGTTAGACTGCGCCTTCTTTTTCCTCCTTATTCCTGTGTAGTTTAATCGAATTTTTCCTCCCTTCCGTAGAGCGTTATATAAAAACGTAAGTCCTCTGTTCAAACTTGGTTTTAGGAAGATGTAGGTCATACAGGAATAAAGGGATAGGTACTATCATCCTGCGTGACTGATCTTATACTATATGTTCGTTGTTCTAGCAACAGGAACGGATAGAACGTATTTGCGTTATCTTTAAATAATGCAAAAGCAACTGTCAATCTAATAATTTAGAGAGAGAATTGCAATTAAATTTCCAAACTTCATTCGAAGGCAAGCTAATTAATTGGCGAGTCTTATTTAAGGGTCGGATGCCATAAGGGCACTAGCGCTCGAAAATGGGAAAAGTTATTGTCCAAACGCTAAGAAAGATTGGAAAATTAAATGTTGTTAAACTGAATTTTTAAAAATATAGCGTTGTAAAGCTCGTCACGGCACACATATTTTCTATTTACAGTTTGTTTATCCAATCATTACTATTCGAGCTAAAAATTTAAAGAACATTATACACAAAAAATTCTTCATCGTCCATAATCATTTCTTTATACATAAATTGCGATAACTTTGAGTAAATATTAATGGATCGTTATGAAACTTAAAACATAACTTCAGAAAACTCTAGCGAAGCCGTAAAATGTATGCACAAAACCCTTATGTTAACAAATGTAATTATTATTATCTTCTATTTTTTTTTTTGTGATTTATTTGATAATATTCTTTTTCCGTCCTCGACTGTTTCATGGTGAGATATTAATGAAATAAGTTTCAGATAAGGTTGCATTAGCCGGTTTACGAGTCGTGTGTCGAAACATGTACCTACTTGGCGTCGAGACGCTACCGCGTCTCTAGATGTTAATGGATTTCACCAAAAAATATATATCGAGCAAAAAGTATACTGTACTGTTTTTCAATCAATTTTATTGCGATATGAAACAATATCAGGTTTCGAATATTGTTGACTATGCACAAACATAGAGATATTCAGTGGTAGGTGCGTTAAAACTCGTATTGCATTAACTGATATTGTTCTGAACATTGCTGTTACGCGCCATCATGTTAAAATTCTGTTGTAAGTATTCGCACGTGCTCCGTACGTGCCCCGAATTTTGATACATCACCTAACAGACTATTTTGAAGGAGGTCGTCTACAGTCTACATACCAGTAGTTCGACAGCCCAGTGAATTGCTGTACAAGTAACAATAAGACGAACCATTTGCGACATTATTCTCGATATTTCGCGTTGAAGTTACAGCTACTGTCAATTTTGTTGCGACTGCAAATTTGTTTATTCCAAGTGCAGTAACAGAAAAATATACCAGCACATAGGGGCCGTCCTTAAATTACGTAAGGGTAATTTTCGCGATTTCGTACTCCCTCCCTCCCCCAGTATAAGAATTCGTAAGATTTGATATTGCAACTCCCTCCTTACGTAATATTTTTTACATTTAATTGTTTTAATTTTTAAAATTCTGTTAAAAGTTTATATAATTCATTTAACTCGGTTTCGTGAAATTTAAACTAAAACTACTTTTCTGGAACATTAATGATAGAATTTGTATTTATTGAAAATTAGGTTGAAAAATATTACGTAAGACGCTACCTGACTCCCCTCCCCCTGTGTAAGAAAACGTAAGAAATTCGTGACCCCTCCCACAAGAAAAAATTACGTAATTTAAGGACGTACCCCATACACTACGGCCTCTGAATTTCAAACAATAATTTTGTATATAAAATCCCACACTTAAAATTACGTACGTACCGAAATCGTCTATCTTCCAAAAAATATATACACTTTATTATTGTTACACCATTATCTTTTATAACTCTTTTAATACTAATGGGCGTCAGTAGATAAAATGTGAATAAAAATTCGTACATGAAGAAAGTATGAATATTAAAGTGTGAATATTTTTCTCATTAGTTTCTGAATTTCAATACGATATTTCTTTTACATTTTCTAACAAATTGCTAGTCTTCAGTGAAATACATATTTTCTGGTACTTCTTTTGCGAATAGCTATTGTTGGTTGAAATGAAAAATCCGAGGGGAATAGATATTTTTTTGCTGGCACTGTAACTGGCGATTTCGCGACATAGGGCAATTTTCCCTGTTACTCGGTTGTTATTATGTTGAAAATATTTTTTGCCCTCTTCACTTTTTATTGACATTCGCGTGGCTGTTGGTTTATTTTTCTCTCAAATTTCGGTCCATCGATTCGGACAATTACAAATATAATAGAAATAAATTGAAGGAAGCAACAATTTTTTTAAATTATCTGACATCCTGTTACGTTATTCTGGTCCACGTTCTAATTTTCATCTCTATCCCCATATTATAACGTGATCTCTGGATTTTTTACGATAATATCGGTTTCAAACTGCTGAAAACGTTAATAAGAATCGCAAAATTCGATTCGAGGATTTTTACACGAAAGTTTGGTTAAAATAAATTGTGAGGTAAAGGGTAGTTAAAAAATCGCATTTGTCAATTGGGGGCGCGATTGTATTATTTCCAAGAGTTGCGGTAAAAATATGATTTTTTAAAAAACCTTGGAATAATGATGAATATCTCATATTTATTAAGGCTCATACATAGAAAGTTCAAATGGAAAAGTGCATCCTTAACTCGGCGGGAGGCGCTACTGGGTAAAATTTACCACAGAGGCACTAGTTGCGAAAATATAAAGACTGTTTGAGTTTTTGTTACAATTTTTTAAAGAACTTTAATAAAAATTTTAAGATATTTCATCAATTTTGTTTGATTCTTAAAACACTGTACTTTAACATAAAAATTACAAAGTTAAAAAAAAAATATTCTGAAACCGTGGTTTTTTATATTTCAATTTTGGGTATTTTTGAACCGGTAGCGACAACCTGTGTTATAATATGGGGTGCGCCTCCGGCTTTAATGTAATAAAATACATTAGATCTAAATGCGTCCAAGAAATGCAGGTTTGTGACAATCCAAGAATTTGAGGATTTCTGATTTAGAAAAGTAATATGATACGAAGTGGAAGTTTGAATTATATACATCTACCGTGACGTTTTTAGACAATGGTGGGCAGAGGTGGAAACAGATCAGGCAAATTACTTTTTTAGTGGTTTCATGACAATTCCATACCCTTCGGATAATCCATTAAAAACCATTCGGAAACACATACTTAATTTTTAAAAATCGATTCTCGATTCCTTAATACCAAATGCTGTTATCGTGAGTGGAAGTAAATTCTAAATATAACTTAAAGTGTACCTGTATGTTGTAAAAAATTTAATGTTTAATATTAAAAATAATGCAAACGTGTTATTCTTCGCAATATTAAAAAACAACGTCCATGTGTAAGAAGTAACTTCTTGGATATCATAGCAAATCAAAAAATGAAAGTATTCTCTGTGTAAATATACCAAACTCTGATTGCAAACATATTATTATTAATATCGTAAATAAATGCATCCAACATCCTAATTTTTCTGGTGTGTCCAGATCATTTTCTGTTATATTCCTAGTGATATTAATAATACTTTCGCAACTGATTTGTTATATCTCGAATTGTATTTATTAGTTGCTTAGTCAATTTTGGGATCATCATCCATGAGGTGCAAATATCTCGAAGGATTCGATTCATTTGGAGTACTGTATATCGCTAGTACATTCATGAGTAAACGTTTCTGTTTTAAAAAATCTTGAAGTATGCACCTTCACTCTTATAACCGTACAGGAATCGTTGACGTGATAATTATGCCCGAACTCGAAGCAGATGTTCAAATCGCAGATGTTCGTTTCGTAATTACTTAACAGCGCAACTTGTTAAAGCAATTCGTGTGATAAGTACTAGATATTCCTTCATCTGTATGCGTAAACGGAGATGTCAGTGTCACAATAGCAAACGTGACCAAACTTTACCTGCACTGATCGCTAATGATTCGCATAAGAATATTCCCCAAGCTATAGCGACACAGTTTGTGGAGTTATATATTACGTACCGGCATAGCTTATTGTTAGTAAAGTTACGTGGAAATATCGATTTCTTAATGCACATAAGAATTCTCCCGGCATTGTCATGAATATTGCATTCATCCAACGATGCATTCGCTCCAATAATATGGAAATTTAAACTCTTACACGAACCGTGTAGCTGCCAATGTTCTGCTAACTACAAGCATTTGCCCTTTTCTTTTTATTATAATTTTCTTGCTATTTCTTACGATCAGTTGTATCCCTTCATAATTTTTATCATCTACCGAACTTAATTCATACGTCGTTAAAAATGTTGTTATTCTATAAAAGCCAATAAGATGCATGTTTTAAAGAAGCCACCGTCTATGATGAGAAACTAGAATGTAGAAACGAATTTGTGCGATAATTGGAAGTCATCAAAGTAATTGACTTGTTTAAAAAAAGTGGGAGAATTATATATGGTGTAAAGCCATCGCATCGTTTTTAATACGTATTTATGTTGTAGAATGTAGATGAATAACGTTAAAGGAATATGAATTATCTAAGTTCCCTTATAGAAATCACACAGTAGTTCAGTTTTGTAGTCCTTATTTCAGAGTCCAATTGTGGACCAGTTGTTAGCTTTAGTCAAGGTGTGGGCGAAGACTGACGCCTACCGGACGCACATTTTCCGGCAAGACACGCGCGACTAGAAAATACTTCCTAATTGATTGACCCGATGCCGGTGTCAACCAATCGGTACCTTTCAGGCCCAAAATCGCGCCACCTATTTCGCGCGTCTTCGGCGCGTTTCCACCGTCACGGGGGTCAGATTTGGTGGGAGAAATACTCCTGGCGATGCAGCGGGATTTCCCCCAGGCCCCCCGAGGCGCGTGACGTGGCCGGTCGCAGGCCGCCCGGCCTCGCATCGCGGGCCCTTCGGAACCTCGAGGTTTATGATACCCGCAATAACTATTGAGGCCGTGAATGAAAGTCTCGAAGGAAAACATGCTTTGTCCAAAATTCAATCACGAAAGGAACGGAAAGCGGCTTACTGTCAAGGACCCAGTTCCTGATCAGAAGCCAATTCCTGATCAGTTTAGGAAAATAAAGCAAATAATAAGCTTATTATGATACAAATTTATTCTAACAAATTACTAAATAATTATGAAGTATTTTGAAATTTATACGCAAAATTTGATAGCTCATAGTCAAACGTGTGAAGGTGATCAGAAACTTTAATTTTAAAAAAATTAATTTTTTTGCTGCAGTTATATTCGAGAAGCGATGACCGCGTTAGAACAGCGTTAATCTAGCATAGCCACCTGTCGCGCCTTTGTACCTAACAAAGCTATCGATACCATTCTTGCGGCATAGTTTTTTCCTAATTATTTGCTCTCAATCCACCGAATATTAATTTTTTTTGCTGCAGTCTTTTTCGAGAAACGATGACCGCGCTAGAACCACGTTTGTACCACGATTACTCATGTATATAAAAGAAATAAAATAAAATAAATTGATATAAAATCTTTCATTCTTTTTTCTGCACTTACCTGCAACCAGTATTGTACAGCCTTTAGGCTATGCTAGATTAACGCTGTTCTAGCGCGGTCATCGCTTCTCCAAAATGACTGCAGCAAAACAATTAATATTCGGTGGATTAAGGGCAAATAATTAGCAAAAATATATACCGCAACAACGGCTTCGGTATCTTTGTTATGTACTGTGATAAAACATGTGGCTACGATAACTTAATATTAAGCTAGAGCAGCCACAGTTTCTCGAAAACGGCTGGGGCAAAAAAATTAATATTCAGTGGATTGAGAGCAATAAATTAGCAAAAAAATATGCTGCAAGAACAGGATTGATAACTTTCTTAGGTACAGAGATACAATAAGTGGCTACGCCAGCTTAATATTAGAGTAGCATAACCATTGTTTCTCGAAAACGGCTGGAGCAAAATAATTAATTCTTTGGCAAATAATTAGCAAATAAATAGGAAAAAAATATCGTATTAATTTTGCGTTGGCCTTTTCAAATGGCCACGCCAGCTTAATGTACGTCATTCTCAGTCCGCATCATTGAAACAAAACGTTGTTCAAGGCATGTTGTTAGAATGTAACCTTCCATGTGTGATCGACGTAGGCTTACGGAAGAGATTCCCCAATCTCTATATGCATGTGTGTGCTGTGGATAGCGCCCAGAACTTTCGGCACTCCTTTTCATTATAGCAGTTAGTCTCAGTCTTTGTGTTGATGCACAGGCAACAGGTACGTTGCTGTCGCGTGCCTAAATCAGTTCTATATATATATTCGGGTATCCGCTTATTGCGCTCATAGTAATAACTTTATTGATCCATACACTTCTGGTCACTAATATTCTGTCACATGTAAATCCACTTTAAAATTTAAGCTCGTGCACGTGCTTATTGGATCCACGAAAATTGCGCGGAGTTTCACGGTGTTTGCCATACGCGTGAATTAAAAGGCTTACAACAAACGCCCAGGGAAGACTTGAGCGATTGAACGCGAAAACGGACGAAAACTGGTCGAAATCGGTGAGAACCAGGTCATGCCCTCAACTGGTTAGCCTGAGAGCTACATGTGACCACCTTGCCCGGGCACTGCGGGAGAGATGGCTAATGACACTTTTTTTATTTGTGAAATTTGTCTATTAAATAATAATTATTCCTTTATTTTTATTAAGGGATATGTGCGATATGTAGACAAAAGATCAAAATTTTATTCTATGCCATGCTTCTTGCTTTAGTTCAAATAGGTTGGCTATAGGAGACTCCCAACGAAACTATGGTCATCTTCTCTGGAATTACCCTACATTCAAATACAAAAAATTTCACCAAATGGGTGGTGCAATTTACTGTTTTCCGGTTTACAGTGAAGGCACACTGGCTCTGCAAGAATCTTTACTTAAAAAGTTTCCTTACATATAGGACTGTGGCTGAGCTGCAATTATTATATCTTATAAATTATTACCCGTCTGTCCCTAAGATAGAGTACTGGCGGACTCGGATTGACGTGACCTAGAAAGTGGAAACGGTTCATTAGGAAGTGAGGGCCCCGCTTGGGGAGCTCTCTTTGTACTTAAGCTGAAATTGCGCCTCACCAAATCGAAGACCAACTTTGATGGTATTTTTTAAGATGACAGGAACCGCGATGACAAATGTATATACATGTCGGTGTTTCAGACTAAATTGCTCGTTTTTTTGTAATATCGATTCGATGGACAGTGGGGTGCAGATTGATTGAATCGTGACTACTTATTGTTAGTCGAAAATACTGCCGAAGAGGTTGCTGGGTGTTCGTTGATGTACGATGAATTTTGTGGTCGGTTAACCTCGCGATCTTTATTTTTAACCGATTTCAAAAAGGAGGAGGTTATAGATTCGACCCGTAGGTATTTTTTTCTGTGTTTGTCACCGTATAACTCCTCAGCACTGTATGAAAATTGGCTCAATATTTTGATAGTTCTAGTTTATAATAAAGACTATTGTCACCTAATTATTATTATTTTATGTACGTACACACATATCTCCTAAGCATGTTGTGTCAATATATATAAAACTAAAAAGACAACAAATAAAAAATTAAAATAAAAAATTAAAACCGACTTCAAAAAAATAAAAATGCACTAAAAGGTAAAAAAATAATTTAATCCCTTATTTAATCTAAGACTATCACTTTTTTTAAATAGGCGCCTCATCATTTGCACTGTGTAAATCTGGAGGCGACTTAAAAAAAATTTTAGTCGTAGATTAAAGAAGGGAAAAAAATATTTTTAACTTTTTAGTGCACCTTTATGTTTTTAAAGTCGGTTTTAATTTTTTTTTAATTTTTCTTCCGAAAAATACAGCACGTGGTAGACGAGTCGCAAAAGCTTGCGTGTTTCCTAGGAGGAACCTAGAACTGATCGTGACGGTTTATGACATTGCCTCCGTCGAAATCCACCGTGGACCGATTTGACGTGTTCTTCGATAAACCCAAGATTTTACAGCCAGGCGTCTCAACTGTGCCCTGGACTTGCGACGCAACACTAAGGTGGACCATTTTACTCACGCGAGAATATGCGATTTTATAACCATCTTAATTTCCACTGTGAAGACAGGACGATATTATACAGGGTGATTCATAAGAACTGCCATCTGAAGTAACTCGTTGCATTTTTTGATTTTAGCAGAAACTGTTTCGTATGAATTTTAATTTTTTTATGTATTATATTTGTTAGATATCAAAGTAGCTGTGAGGATTCTAAATAGTTGAAACTCAGCTCAATGACATTTTGTTATGAGGCACTGAATTCCTCTTTTTATCGACTTTAATGCAGTAATAACAAAAATATCTGGTGCCATTTAAGAAACTTAAGATCACCTTGCTGTCTCAAAAAATATAAAACAAAAAAAAGTAAAATAAGTCTATTTGACGAGCCCCAACAAATACAATGTGTTTCACCCAAAACAATCTGTGATCAAAGAAAAAAGTAACGAGTTATTTCAAATGGCAGTTCTTATCAACTCACCCTGTATACAAACTCACGCATAATTCCCTGTGTTCCCCTGATTTTTTCTTAGTATTTTCGTCGATATTATTTGTAACTAACATCATTGAAAATAATGTTTGCTACCGTTTAGATATTTGTTATTTGTTTCGTATATTTTATTTCGTTTTTTCATTCTTGCTTAGCTGACACAAAGAAATATAACTTAATAAAATATAAAAACCACATGATTTTTAAAACCCAACAAAGAATGGCGTTAGGAAAAATAGGTTTCCTTTTAAATTGAATATCTTGCATACATTCAAACGCAACGTGAATGTGTCGACATACTGTTTTAAATGTTTTGCGTTGTTTAATGTGATTTTTGCATTCCGAGAGAAACATTTTGTACATCGTTTGTAAAATTCTTTTTACGCCACGTAAAATGTTCTCATTAGAATATTTTCTGACGGTGTCACAGAATTAGATTGTATTTTATTACTTTAAGTGTCGAGGATCGTTTTGGTTCATACCTCGTCGCATTTTGTAGTAACGTTCGGTAATGTCAGAAATTGCCTCTTACTTTTAGTAGCAAGATATCAGCTCCCTTTGTGTTTTCAATTGAATACGTTCACTTTTTCGCGTAAAGGAGATATCTATCGGCGCTCGTTTCCGTTCCCATTCAACTTCTCCTTTCTTAGGACAATCGAGATTGGAAGTGACGAAGCAGTCCCTCTGTTCCCAAAAGTCACCCACGATCGAAATTGAACAGTTAATCTTAATGATATATCTGTCGTCCTCTGTAACTTACTCCTGTCGGTCATGAAGAAGATCGTGCTATTTGGGGGATGATAGATGGTGCTCTTAAGCTGAGATGCGTATCTACGTATATAATAATATAAAGAAGCGGTATTTAACGCGTTGATTTCTCCGTTCACCAAAAATATATTTTCTCTATGGCAGAGTAAATTGTCCAGTTATGGAGCCGCCTCCTTTTTGCAGCAAAGTCTTCAATTTAGAAATCCAATAAATACGGACTGACCACTGTGTACTATCCGTTCACAGTTATATCCGATTCTGTGACAGTGCCATTGTCGCGAGGCACATGTCCACCGATTACAGTCTGTTCCAATAATCCATCATATCACAGTCAAATCCTGTAGTTATTTTGCATTGTCACTCATTTTCAGTGAGGACAGCTACGCGTTGAGTGTGATGAGGATAGAAGTCTGTGTAGGATGGGGGAAATATTGTATGTAGGTATTGCAGTATTGACATTTGCGATACCAACATAAGTGAATAAGAGAAGGGAAGAGAAGGGAAGAAAAGGGAAGAAGAGAAGAAGAGAAGAAGAGAAGAAGAGAAGAAGAGAAGAAGAGAAGAAGAGAAGAAGAGAAGAAGAGAAGAAGAGAAGAAGAGAGGAATAAGAGAAGAAGAGAGGAATAAGAGAAGAAGAGAGGAATAAGAGAAGAAGAGAGGAATAAGAGAAGAAGAGAGGAATAAGAGAAGAAGAGAGGAATAAGAGAAGAAGAGAGGAATAAGAGAAGAAGAGAGGAATAAGAGAAGAAGAGAGGAATAAGAGAAGAAGAGAGGAATAAGAGAAGAAGAGAGTAATAAGAGAAGAAGAGAGTAATAAGAGAAGAAGAGAGGAATAAGAGAAGAGAGGAATAAAAGAAGAGTAGATAAGAGAAAAGAAGAGAAGAGTTGATAAGAGAAAATAAGAGAAGAGTTGATAAGAGAAAAGAAGAGAAAAGAAGAGAAAAGAAGAGAAGAGAAGAGGTGAGGAGGGGAAAGGTGGGGAGAGGAGAGGAGAGAAGAGGAGGAAGAAGAAAGGTGGTATTAAACTTTTATAAATTCTACGAATCAATTTCATTGCAGCGGAAAGATTTTTTACCGTGGGTAACCTACATAATTTCATACGTACTTCATGACTTTTCTCCTTTCGTTTCGTTGAATAACTCTTTCGAATGAAATAATAGTCAGAATTTTGAGGACAGTATTATATTTCACCGTGAAGCAAACGGGTTTTGCTCGAAAGGGGACAGTTTTCAACCGTAATCAAACGATAACGTGACTGCCATCCGAACGATCGTGCACGTGAAAGCGTTGCTCGAGAAAGTTAACGGCCTGTATTCCGGCATGTCATCAATGCCGCGTAACTATTTGATGCACGTTCAGATGCTAATCTCTGAATCTCCGTGCACGAGTGAAAATTATTACCGAGAACGTCTGACACTATAATAAAAGAATCGAGTTCTATTCTTCCCCATTTCATTTAAATAAATCGTGCGCGTGACTGATCTTCCCTTTGATGAACAACCGAGTAAAACAATATATATACATAATATTCATGCACGTTAATTTAATACTGGAAAGTATTATACATATAAACTTATAATATTGGAAAAGCTACGTCTTCACAGCGAGATGTGGAAGAAGGAGGCAGCTGGCACACAATTAAGATTCTTGTAACATAATCGAGTAACAGGAAATCAGAATGGACTGCGAATTTTTTGCCCTATTTATTGTCTTCTTTTAAATATTAACCCTCATCCGTTCCTCATTTCACGAACTGAATCTCTCCCTCGGTGTCAAATTGACACAGTGGTAAAAGATCGACGAAATGACAAGGAAGGTAAACAGTTATTTTTCGATATTTTTGTATTCAAATTGATTCGTCTTAGATTTTTCACAATTTTCGCATAAAATAAAACGATGTGCAGAACATACTGCTTGTTTACAAAACTCACAAATAACAGAACAGTATAACTTATTAGGGAAAACTGTGTCAAATTGACACAGAGGTACGGATGAGGGTTAAATCTGACACTATAGAATGAGAAAGATGACTGCAACATTTTCCCACCCGTGACGCCATCAGCACACGTGTAAAACAATATGTAACTACCCACTTCATACATTCCACAAATGAAAAGTTCGCGCGCAAACCATTCACACATGCGCACTCCTGCAAAACCGCAGTACATGCGCTAGTGGCGCCCTCTGCGCCGAGCTTTGCTCCCTCTTCCCCATTGACTGTTTTTAGTCAAGTAAACAAATGAGTCCCCTGTAAAAATATACAAACTGTTTCTAAAATGAGGCTATCAGCGCAATAATGGTGTAAACCCAAATCTTTTTCTTTAATGAAATTATTAACTTTCTAAAGTCGTTGCTTTAATTTCTATTTTAAGCACATGGGTGTGTTTTTTGAAAAATATAATTGCTAAGCTGTATATTATTAGTATATACAATAATGTCCAATGCTGCACAGTCGAGTATTGCGTGATATAAATCAACAAAATATTTAGTGTAAAAACACCTTTTTGTGCTTCCATTTTGTGGATAATTTTGAAAGGTTGCTCAGGCTACTAAACATATACAATTTTGCTGTATAAGCGGTGGTTTAGGCAGAAATATTAATTCACCCAAAATTGTGATTTAGGCCACTATTGCGCTGATAGCCTCAAATATAGGGACTCAATTTTACTGGTGTATGCTACTCAAGATCAGTGCAGTTATATAAAAAATATTATATAAACACAGGTCCACGAATTCTTAAATTCCAACTTACAGTATTTCAACATTTGCAGGAGGAACCGTTCAAATGAAATGTCAAGCACGGAAATGCGTTTCTAATTCGACCGAACATGATAACACAATGTAAACAATCGCAGTTAGATACCGTATAACGACGAGAGCGATTGCATTAGTTTACAATTAGCTGGACGATGCGACACGTTATTCTAATACTGAAATAGCAAATATCTGTTTCCGCGCTGCACGGAATCTCCTTGATAACAAATATCCTGATCGTTAGATCGGTAGAGGAGCACCAACCGTGTGATCTCCACGCTCTCTGGACACCAATTCACTTGATTTCGTGGCTCACGGATATCTCAAACGACTTGTCTATCTAAAACCACTTGTTTAGTTAGAAAATCCCTGCAATCTTACAACGGAAAATTGTTCAACAATTTAAGATAACAAAGATTTTTTTTGGCACGCGTTTGACAATGCATGGGACGAAGTTATGAAGCATGGATCTCTGGATTGCTCAAGGAAGCCATTTTCAGCAGTTCCTGCAATATGAAAGACTCCTATAAACAGGGGCGGAATTGGCGCCCCTGGGCTAACAAGCTTTTGCCGCCCTTTCCGAGAAATATCATCAAATATTTTAATTTAAACGACTTGAGACAATTTTAACTCACACATGTGTCATTGCTAATTTGCTATATGAAAAAAGTAAATTGTTTTTAAAATTGTCTCAAGCTTCCATGTTTAATGATCCTGCGACCAAAACAGCCAAAATAAGAAAGTGGTTCTTTCTATTAAATTATGTTTAATATTTTGCTAAGCCTATATATAAATCGCCCCTGCCTATAAATCAGAAATAAAGAATTTGCAGACTTATATTTTATGCACTATTTTTTTATCAGTATATGTCTACTGAGGTACTTAGATTATGGTCCGTTGAAATTAAATACAACCCTCTAGAAGGATGTATACTAGAATGGTTCTTATTCACACTTGGTAAAATTTTTTTTCAAGATTTTTTCGCAGCACCCCCCAGAATAGTTCGAAATAATAAAAAAAAATCTGTGTAAAGTTTGAGCCGGATCGGATAACGGGAAAAGGTGTCCCTGGGCCCTTCAACATTTAAATAATTATTTAACAGCTTACACAGTCAATTTTACTAACACAAGTAATGTTAAATTCAGAATTATCCATTAAAATTCTAATTACCTTTGTATAAATTAAATATTAAATTTGGCGAATATTTTTTTGCACGATCTTTGCTACTTCCACCAATAATAACACTTTTTTCAATAAACTGCATAAATTTTTTCAATTGAGTACACCCAAAAACAAAAGTATGTTAATCAAATTTGATATTAATCTGAATTAGAATTCCGAATTCTTATTCGAAGTCGATTTAATACGTCAAATATGTTAGGGACAGGATGGTCAGATATTTTCGTGAATAACTGTACAATAGTAACTGCGCGAAGACCTTTGAATTAAACGAAGTCTCTAAATTTAAACTGGAACCTGCAAACTGGAACGTTCTCACCTGAATACTCTACGCTGCAGCTAAATGTATGTTAACATTTAGTTCGAGAAATTGCGATGACGAAATAGCAGCATCCCCAAACCGTTCCGCCTAGACGACATAAAAATAGATGCAAATGTATGCCAAACTGCTTCGAGATGGTTAAATGGACAGTTATCAGTTACATTCCAGAACACTTCAATCTGCTGAGTTACATTCAAGCGACACGGATAAGCGTTCTGTGTACGTTTGGCTTTCTGTGCGGCATGGTGAATCGAGTGTTATTGCCGTTGTGCAATGTCAGTCTCATTTCCCAGTATCTGTAATGAAATCTTTGCCTGCGCTCTGCGCTGTACGCAACGTTATACATAGTTCAAGCCTTATTGTCCTGGCCGCCGTATCTCTGTGTGCTCTGCGTGATATACGAGGGGATTTTTACGCGAGTATGTACGCGTACAAGTGGATCGTGCCCGCGAATTAATGATACTTCCGTAGATAGTTATTTCGCAACAAATTTTCAGCGCGAGTACTCATCTCCAGACTTTTCAGTAGCGTTATCGGGAAAGTGATTACGTGCTAATTTTAGGATACGTATACCACTCTCAATTTTATTTAACTCGCCAGATTGCTCTGAGGATAGCGATGGTATAAATTCCTGTTCAAACGTATGAAGCACCTAGGTATTTATACATTCGAGAATTTGAATCATGGCTAATATGGTTATCTTTCACACGCGGTCGTTTGAAGATTGGAAATGTACAAATCAAAATCTGTAACTGATATTTAACCCTTAAGGGGGTATACCCGTTTGAACCCTCGGAAAATGTATACATTTTGTGGATTTTTTTATAAGTCAACAGTTTGATGCAGATTTCCCGTTTTTTAACTATGTTTACATAGTATTATGAACTACTTATAAAAAAAGTTTCAGTTAAAAAACTATTGTTATTCGGAAGTTACGGATACATGTCCGAAAGTCTCTCGATTTTAGACGGCTAAACGGTGGCCCTAAAAACTCGCGCTACGTTCAACCAATTTACTTCAAATTTTGCATGCAGAATCATAATAAGATTCCACATCGTCCAACGAAGGCGATTTTGAAAATTTTGAAAAATAAAGAAATGGTGAGAGATCAAAGGTAAAGTTAAATTTTTCTAAGAGAAAAATCCACCTTTTTCCTTTATAAATAATAAACGGGGAATCGAAATAAAAAGAGCCTTCGTTGGACGATGCGGAATCTTATTATGATTCTGCATGCAAAATTTGAAGTAAATTGGTTGAACGTAGCGCGAGTTTTTAGGGCCACCGTTTAGCCGTCTAAAATCGAGAGACTTTCGGACATGTATCCGTAACTTCCGAAAAACAATAGTTTTTTAACTGAAACTTTTTTTATAAGTAGTTCATAATACTATGTAAACATAGTTAAAAAACGGGAAATCTGCATCAAACCGTTGACTTGTAAAAAAATCCACAAAATGTATACATTTTCCGAGGGTTCAAACGGGTATACCCCCTTAACTGGTGTCCTGGGGTCGCTCGTGACCCCAAGCACCCAAAGTTCGGTATACAATTTTCGGTTGTGTCAGTTGGTAAACTGAATTTCTAATTAATTTTATAATAGGTTAACTTTCTACGCTTCTATTATTTTCTACATTGCCTAAGAAGAAAATATTCGTAGTGGTTGCTCTAGTGTCGACTTTACAAATTTCTGTGCCCTTTTTTATTTGGGGTCTGCCACGACCCCAGTGTACAAGTCACGTTTGCCAGAAACAGTATACCAGTTAAGGGTTAATAGTTTCTATGTGAAATTTAAATAAGTGTAAACTAGATACTTGGGATGGGGATGAACAAGTTAATTTTTTGTTAGTTGTGAGCCCTTTGCAAGCCGGGTAATAGGTTTTTTCCTCGGTATTAATGCGTTCGTGTATCTTCGCCGAAGTTAGCTGCAATCTTGATAAAAGATCGCAATCTCTTATCACATAATCAGCGATTTATTAATTGCTATCTTATATTATTATTAGACATATTAATATACTCACTAAACAAATCATTTGAAAATAATTTGTGCATCAAATAAAATGTAGAAAACTATTTTCGATCATATTCAATAAAATTATTTGTTATTTACATTTTAGTTGTTATTTATCTCCTTCATTTCTTATTGACATTTTAAATAACAATCATTGAAGCCTGTTCTAATGCAAAATACGTACTTATATCATGCTTTACCATAATCAATGATTCTTGGCTAGACTCCAAGAAAGTATGTACCTATATAACAGCAAGGGAGAGAGTATTATGTGGAGAATGTAATAGAATTTCAAATCCTGCTGGGACTATTGACTATTGACTATTGAGCTGTAGGGCGGTGGCGTGCTGCACGCTGGTGTGCTCAGGATTTGGTTCGCTTGAAATTCCGTAACTTCGTTAATTATGTAGATTCCAATATAATGTTTTGAAGAAATCTTCCCGAGACTTAATACTTTAAGATGGTGTAAAAAGTCAGAAATTTGTTTCTTCTTGAAAATATCTAAAAATATTTTATCGCGGGTAAAGCTTACACTTAAACGTTTCTACTACACATGTTTAGTGGGTTTAAGAAATATTCGAATTATTCGGCATAGCACTTTACATTAATCACTTTTTTATTCTAGACTTTATACATTTAATTGTGGTATTCATTTCTCGTTCATTCATTTTATTATATTTTTAACGAAATAAGTTGCCGAATGCCTTAGGTATGCTTATTTTTAGATAGCATAATTTCTAGTGTCTATCACTTAATTTACAAATTTTTATGTGAGCACATTGTTTTAAGTTACAGTTTTATTATTCTAACACGTATTTTTTGGCGAAACTTGTCTGATTGATCTTCACAAAATTGATAAAATTATACGAGTAATCGTACGGTAATAAGTGCGAGTGTTGGAAGATATAACATTTGAGGGGTTGCTAGAGCATATGCCTCCCTTATTCACCGCTTCAGATTTTTTCTTCCAGGGATACGTAAAAGAGAAAGTAATGTTTCAAGAAACGACTACAGGATCCCCGAAATGTTATTTCGTTTAAGAAATAATTTCATTTTTAGAATTAATAAATGATTACACTTTGCTGGTCCATATTTTGAGCATCTAATAAATAAAATTACATAATATTATATCGCGTTCCACATTTATTTTCTGTCCATCATTACTTTACTAAGGCATCTCATTTTGAACTCCAAGCGATCGTAATTTACGAAGAGCTAATTGAACAAAAAAGTGCTTCAGGCAAAAGTTGTTTGGTTTCTGCAGTACCTACATTACGAAAATGATTGTAGTTATATAGGTTTCCATTGAAAATCTTGAAGTCACGCCCCATTTTAACCCTCCAAGAGGAGTGATTAAGAATCATTCTTGCCATATGTTTAAAGACCAACGGAATTCATAAAATTTGAGACCAGAATAATTAAAATTGATCTAGTAGTTACATGGGCCACCCTGTATACATGTAGATATGAATACGTACACATATATACACGTGTATGTGGACATGTAATGAAAAAGTATGTATGTATGTGTCGTACATCTACAGTGCCGCACAAAAGTACTGGGACACCCTTTACAACAGAATAAATTTTTTAAAATTGGTCCGTGAGCAGAAATGCGGACGTTTTTCGTGAGCAGAAATACGGACATTTAGAGCATTATATTTATTTACAAATTACTAGTAGTTGAACATCTTGAAATATCTTTTTGAAATAGTTTTCGAGTGGTTGATTTATTGTTAAAAAATTAATCAATTACTCTGCGAATTTTTATCACAAACAAATTTTTTACTCCTTCTTTCTGACGAGTAACTTCTTAAATGAGCAGAAATTTGGACATTCACCTTTGTTTCCTACATATTTCTGTGTCTGGATACAGATATCCTTGAATTCTACATGCAATAAATAACGAAGCGAGGAACCGTGATACTCAGAGCTTGACCATAAGTTTCGATTTCCATTGCTATGGCGACCATTCAGCTCTTCTTGACGTTGTACAGGGTCTATTTATTCTGCTGTAATAGTGTAATGCACATAGGACAGCTGGAATCTCACTGTACAGTATGTTTCAAACGTTACACCATACATTGCATACCTGCTGCCGAGACTCTCCCGTGGCTTATTGTTAGACACATCTGTTTTTATTAACAAACTGTTGAATTGTTCCCCGCGCATCATAATTAGGACGCGAAGAAGTACGCTAAAAGCATTTTTCTCATTGATGTATATCTCTATTGCGTACTTGACAATTCTCACACGTTTGCTCACCTATTTCGCAGTATTTTTCATACAAAAGGATGACATCGAAAGAACTTGATTGTAAAAGGTTTACGTAAAATGTTAATGAAGGAACCTTTGAAGTGGCGAATATTTAAGAAATCTACTTGCAGTTGAGACCAATAATAATTGCATTTGATTCGAAACACGAGCGTAGAATCTTTGCAGAATAATTGTAAGTTGTCGCTGTAGTGAAAAATCGGAAGAAAGAAGTGAGCGATTTTTTCGAAGAATTCTTATAGTAGAATATTCGGTTAAAGGTTAGTTTAATATGAAATTTCGTAACAGAAAGATCCAACGAACTTAGGTATGAAGGTATTATAATTGTTAGGTATGAAGCACGGGTACTAAATACAATGGATATCACGGTCGAGCTTTTCTACTTTCAATCGTGAAAATAATAATTCTACCTATCGGATATACGTCAATGTGAGGGGAAGTTAATTTTCATTATTCTTGAATCGTCCCCTAATAAATGGCAGTAATATCATGACGCGAGGCAAAACGGAATATCATTGTCGAATCGGTTGAATCGGATGGTATGAATAACGGAAAACATATTTAATTAATGAAGTAGCTTAAACGCGACATAAATTTCAGACAAAAATTATAATTTTCAGCGTTACGAGACCGCGATTAATATGCGGAATTTATACAAAATTTAATTTTTTAAAAATGTACATACCAGCTGTGAAACGGTCTGTCAGTTAATATAATTGGATCATTATTTGAGTTGCCTGGATTGAACCGAAATTAAATTGTAAGGTGGTAAAGAATTCTTTTACAATTTAAATAAACTCAAAAAAGCAGAATTATTGAATTTTGGTGTAGACGCAGATCTTTAGGGGGGAACAGAGAAACTTTGTATAAAATCAATTTAAAGAAACCGGATTGAAGAATCTCCAACATAAGCAAGGTCTTGAGGAGGAAAGGGTAAGAGGGTGTGGAGTTGAAGGTACGACAGAAACGGTGAAAAAGGAAAGAAGGTTGCGTTTCTTCTGGGCCTGCTAATGGGGACTCATCAGTAAGGCTGACCTAGCAGACCCTGCCTTGAACGAGAGTTTTGATGATTTTCGATTTTTATGTTATGTTTTATTGTTTTCGTGTGTTTTAAGCAGGATAGCGTTTCAAGCTTATTTTTGCTTATATTTCCCAACGGGTTAATTTCACCCCCTTCGAGTGAATTTGGGCAGCAAATAAAAATTGCGTTGTAATTAGGAGGAAATCCTCTACATATTCACAAAGTTTCAGAATTTTTTGAATTTCCGGGTTCGGGATCTTGTAAGCCGAGTTTACCCTATGTAGCACAAAGTGATCGAAATTAGGACGGTAACAGAAAAAGGAAGAGACCTGCACTCATCGTGTCAGAGGTCTGGAAACACATCAGTTTCATTATTCCACCAATACTAACAAAAATTTTGGAATTGGAGCAAATAAAAATGATCCGATCGAGCTGAGATTTGGCACACGAGTTAGTGTCAAGGTTCCACAACCTGACCGCAACTCGCCCAGTTCGAATTCACACGTTCGGTTTTTTAGTGAGTATAAACAGAGAGAACAATGAGTAACGTCAGTATACTCGTAAATACCATTACGGCGCTCAATATTATTTCCATAGAAATTGCAGTGCATTTGTGGACTATAAATGAGACAATTCGTTTCAAATTAATAAATATGAAAGTGGATCATTATAGTTAAAATATAGGATAACTTCTTTATTGTTATTGTTACAGTGAAAAATAATATTACAGACAATTAAAACATATTTAATTGAATCGACTTTTTATTCATAAACTTAGCTATCCTGATACTGTGACAAACAACCCGACTTCGGGGAAGTTGTCACAAAATAGTTCCTGCAAATAATGTCAATTAGCTGCTAATCTGGTTAACAAAATCCGCCGGACCAATTTTTTTTTATAAAGTCGGGCGTACGTAGTTTATATTAATCTAAGTTTAAATGAACTTCCCTGCAGCCATAACCCACAAAAAAAATCAAAATAAAATGAGACAACCATACCCGGTCTCCCCTAATACCCACACTCACCCTATCGTGTGTAGGATTCGTTAATTTGTTACTGCGCAATCATATATATTCAGCCGTATATTATACTTTGAAAATTCTGCACAAAGAACGTAAAAATCCACGGGGACATACAGGTGCAGTTGCTTTCCCTTGTGCAATGGCGGTTCACATTGTGCAATGTAACAATGCTGTGACATCGGGGCATGAGTTTTTTTGACGATTGCGCTTGCATCTGTGACAATAAGTACCGTTCACACAGCCACCATCCACCCATTTTCCATCACTCCTTTCAAGCGTATTCGCTGTATGTTACCTAACAGATTGATATTCATGCGAGTAAAAGGACGATTCGCTGCATTTCTTAGGGCGCAGATGAGACAAGCCGAGGTCGAACCGATGCCTCGGGCTGGAAAAATGGAAATTTTCCGCACCGTGTGGCCTGCACGAGGCAAGCTGGGGCTTGTACAAATTTCATTGTGTTGTACAGTTTGTTGAAGGAGAATGTGGGAAAGCGAAGGCGTTGGTGGTCATCACAGTGGTATTTAAATAATTGACAATTCCGTCTTTTGTCGATTGAAAAAGAAAACGGCAAATTCAGAAATTTTGTTAGAATGTCGAAAGGAGTTGTCACTGTTCTTTTAAATGCTATCACAGATAAAATATCTATAAATGATACTACTTTCCGCAAAGCTATCCCGTCTCAGGAAAGGTTGGCAGGTTCCTTCACCCAGTTCACAGTGGGAATTTGTTTAAAATATTGAGAAAAAAAAACTAATATAAATAGCTCCAGACTTGTGTCAAGCAAGCTATTAAAAGCAAACTCATCAATAGTGCAGTGGTGCATTTCTCGTGTCAGATTACTCCTACTGTGCCCGGATGGAAAGAAGTCGGTTGAAATGTCACAGGGGCAAGAGGGGTGGTTTTTTCGCTCGCATTGACTCCTCCCGCCCGTGTCCCTTTTCCTTAGTTTTTGTATTCGTCGACGTTGTCGCGCCGGCCAATAGGGATTTATTTTTAGGGCACTATTTGAACCTGATATATTCCGACCTCAGGAGTTTCTCGACCGACTTCTTTCCATCCGGGCACAGTACTTAGTGATATTACTGAGACTGTCACAGCAGTGAATGTTAGAGTGGAAAGAAAATATAGGGGCAAAATATTTTTGCATTATTCACGACTTCTAATAGTCGGCAAAAGTCGCCCTTTCGGCTTCGCTCGAGATATTAGCGTGACTGATTCATAATCTGCAGTCTGCAATCTGTAAGCTCGAGAGCCCTCGGCCACTTATTCCCGCCGCGGTGCTATTTCGCAAGCGAGAAGCGCTCGCCCGGTCGCCGCCTGGCGGTCGCGGCGCGAACTACAATAGTAGGTCGCCGCCAGGCGGGAAGTAGTAATTTAAAAATCATTATTTGAAAAAAATAAAATCGTTAGAACCTTCCTCTCGCCAAGACCAACAAAGTGATGTTACACAGTTGTGGGTACAGTGCATATTTACTGAGAAACCGCATTTCAAAGTATGCAACTTCAATTTTATATAATAGTATAGATTTAAGCTGTGAAAGTTTGACCTTGATCAATAAATTTTTCGAGGTGCCACAAGCCATTAAAAATTCATATTTACTGACTGTGTGACTTTTGAATGGCTTGCGGCACCTCTTTCACAGCTTAATTAACATTATAAAAGGCAACTTTTGCCCACTATTAGAAGTCATGAATAATACAAAAATATTTTGCCCCTATATTTCGTTCCACCCTAGTGATTGTGTCTATTATAATTTGGAATAAACCATTTTTAATACGTTCAGGTAAACTAAATAAAGCTCCTGAAAAAAAACAGATGGTTCAGTGTGCAATAAAACAACAGGACTTATGTTGTCATTTAAAACCCCTAATCTTTTCATATTTTTTAAAAAAAGAATCCTTATTAATATCGTCAGCCATTTAAAAATTATAATTTTTTCTGTATTTTAGATGATAGTACTTTCATCCCACCCTGAATATAAAATTGAACTCGCATCCCTCTGGTGGGCGGGCAAATGAGTATAAGTCAGAATTATTAGTTTTGCAGGACGACACTTAGAATACGTAAGGCCAGGTGTTAAATTGTGGACGTGAAAGTTGATAACATATTGTTAGAAGAACATTTTATTTCTCGATTCACAAAACAAGTGTTCAAGCTTGAAGTCAAATTTGACTTACACTCGTTTGCCCGCCCACCAGAGATATAACGACCCTTAAATAGAATTACAAACCTGCAGAAGTAGAAGAAAATCCATCTCGGGTAATTTCCTACGTAAACTGAATACACTTCATTTCCAATACCGCGTTTCACGGCGTATTAACATTTTCCAGCGCTGCCGTCTGTAGTGAAACGATAGTTGAACAGTGCAGCATCAAACTTTTGTTCGTGAAATGGGCCGACGAAGGAAACAAAGGAGCGAGCTCCACATTAGAGGGGAATCTTTTGTCCGAGACGAGAAGTATTACCGAGAAGTTCGTGAAGTAGCAGATTTTATGTTTGAGTGGCATTTTGAGTGGCATCGGCGTCCTCTCACGCCAAGGGATTCGCATTCTATGACTTTAGCGTACTCTCGCGTCAATATTTTCTGGAACATTTTATTGTCCGAGAATCCCCGAATGTTTGCTCTGCAAACAAACCGAGCTCGGAGATCGCTTTGTGCTTCGTCGTCTCAGCGGCCACTCACTTGAGCTGTAATCGAGCTTTCGATAAGCCATCTACTTAGTAATGGAAAGGTTCGTTGCTCCATTTTTTTATTAGACCCTCATGAAAGTATTAGCAGTAAATTGACGCGAGTTTCCTGATAGCAATAATTCTACTCTTGACTTTACTTAATCTATTTTCAATTATGCGTAATGTAAAATTAGTCCACAAAATTCAGATGCGATGTCACATTCTCCCTCATATTTATTGGAAAAATATCACCTACTTATTTGTAATACTATCGTGCAGATCTAGGAGAAAATATAGAAATTGAATTTTTCATTGATAGTGGCGTACGTTCAAGGCGCGAGGCGAGCTGGATAAAACTTTCTCGGAAGAAGCGATCGCTCGGAAAAATCTGCTCGACATGAAACAGTATTTCGGCAAAACTTGTGCCGTTGTACGTGCAACGCTTTTATTATTAACAATACGAACTCAAATTGAATTAACAAGGAAAATAATTGCACAAGTTGTATATAAATGAAACTAAAGAATTTTCTGCTTTATTTTTAAGCACGACTGCAACTATGATTCTTACTGTGTTTTTTACTCTTTTTTCACATTTTATTTTTAATTTATGTATAATGAATGTGGAAGGAAGAAGAAAAGACAATTAAATTTAGAAAAACAGAAATAATATCTGCACCTATTTATTTTTCCAATTTTATTGTATTTTATAACTGCATAAATTAAAAAGATGCTTCATTTTACTTTGCTTTTACTATTTTTTAAATAAAAAGTTAAAATTAACAAGTTTAAATGGAAAATTAAGGTTTTTCGAATTGCGGCGTCTCTCCTAAAAACTGGATATTTTTAATTTCAATTATTGAAGGGTGGCAAATATTAAAATTTGGATTTTCTTTAATGCCAGTAGTAGGGCAAGATGTTCAACTAATAACATGTATTCTTGGGACAAATTTGCATTGTAAAATTTAGGCGCGGTGAGAATTTTGCGTAAGGTGCGGCAACTGTCCCAGGATTACCCTATCGCTAGATCAGACGCGCAGAAATGAATTAATGAAAATTGGACGGCTTTATAATAGTTAGCCGGGTGGGTCTAAAGGGACCCGGTAACCGCTGCGCGAGGAATATTATAAATATATTTAGCTCATTTGATTCTAGTCGCACGACCGCAAATGCACGGTGAAGTTTCTGACTTCACGCGGTTATGTAGTAATTAACGTGAGCACCATCTAGCGACCGCGATGCCATAATAATTCAAATGTGGCCACCAATGCAGGAATGACACATATGTTTCCTGCATAAGCTTGCCATTTATTATGTTCATTACGCGCATGATGAATGTTAGTTAAATATTAATACCATGCTCTTCTGGAAACCGCTTTTTGCGAATGCAGTATGCCTTGAAAAATGACATAGTCAAATTTGTAAGTGTATTGTATAGAAGTATTGATTAGCTAAGTATGGATTTTCAGGATGACCTAAATATTACAAATTTACAAATTGCAATTAATTTGTAAAATTGAAAGTGCTTATTGCGCGAAGTACTTTATTTGCGAGAGCTTTGAATTTGTTATGGTCGTTGCACTCGATTCATTAAAATTATTCGATTTAGAGCGAGTAAAATGAACCTTTCCATCTGGCGAATAAAGCACGTAGGTCTGAAGAGCATGCTCGTAGCGTGGAAGATGAGTGTTTAATGAAGTATTCTGCTGTCATAGGACAGTGAACGAAGATTCTAATCTCTTAATATTTGAATTTCAGGATTTAGTCTCGGGTGAAGCCGAATTGAACGAATAAAAATATTTTTAATGCAAATTCAATGCAATTCTTTAGGGCCTTTAGGTGATTATAAAAATTTATTTACAGAATAAAATTCAGTTTTCTTTTTTTTTTACAAAGCCCCTTCTTTAGGGCGTGCCAGGGCTTCTTTGCCCCTCCCCCAGCCCTCTTGGGTTTATTGTGACGCAACAGTATTTAGTGATTTGTACCATCGTGCTGAGACACCCTGTGCACAAAATGAAACACCCAAAGCGACAACTAATTTCTACCATTTTCAGTGAAGGGAATAAGGGTTTGATTCTGAAGAACATAAATTGCTTCCCTTTCAGGTCACAGTTTTCTAGTTTTCACCCTCCTTTAGTATTTTAAAATGGCATGTACAGTCTTTTTTTTAGATCATAAACAAAGAGAGTACCGAACTCATTCATGTGTGCCATGTGTTGTTCGACTTGATCGAAAGTATGCGACTACAAATGCTGAAAATGCGTAAACATATACATCACATGCTCTTTTTTCGAAACAAGGTCGGACAAGCCGAGTGTTTTACAACATGCAAAAATGTTCAGCAGTGAATCACATAGGATTTTTCGTGCCGTAACGTTCGAGCTGCATGTCAAAGCTGGTAGTTTGAGAGGGAGTTGGGCATTAATTAAATAACGGATCAAATAAAGGTTACTTTAGCCTTAGATTATTTGACGAATAAAGTTAATCTCCTTATTTGGCGAAAAATTATTCGTCGAATAAAGTTAATTTCTTTGTTTGTTGACAGCGCCTAATAAATTTTCCAAATTTAACGTTAACTTCAACCCTGGTCAAGTTTATTCGACGGATGAATAAATTCTTAAATTTGTTTCCTTATAATGAGATATTCGCGAAAAACAGCTGTTTTTACCTTTAACCCTCTGTCAAATTTTTAGCGAATGTCTGGTCGATGGGGACTGTTCACATATTGTTTAAAACGACGAAATAAACCCCATGCCAAAATTTAGCTTGCTATGCATTATTCCGTAGACTGGCCATATTTGCGTCTAATTAAACTGGACAAAGGAAAGTTCACATCCTACAGCAGGGTTGACGGACTTCTCCGCCGGGAGCCGCACCGGCCCCACTCTCAGTCAGCCGATTCCCCCACTATAAACAGTATCCGCTATGTACGAGCGAGAGTTCCGTGCGGCTCGCGAGCAAGGAGAATCCTATGACGTCACAGTACCCCACTCTCATTCTACACCTATCAGCTACCTCACTTGCATCACGTGACTCGAGTTACGTCCTCCACTACCACCCGCTGTTTCCCTTTCTCTCCCGTTTTTCCCTCAAACCTGGTAGCGCTGCTCGCGAGCAGCTAAGTAGTTGCCTAACCCTGTCCTATAGGTAGTATCAATCTACCAAAGTCTATCAACTCTTACTCTTTCATTTTCCTGTTATGCATTTCTCAAAGAAAATTCCCGCCCAAGTCTATGAGATTATAGGTGTGCCAAAGAACAGGGGGCTTTGTAAGCGGAGTTAAGAGTAAGCTTAGGCACGATTGGGCCAGCACATTCCACGCGAGTATGCGCTTTAGAAACTTCCCTCTAACCCTCATTACTGATAAACGCTGTGTAGATGGGTGACCAAGAAGGACACCTAATCAACTGTAAACAGAGTGATAATGTACCTGGAAGCGACTATGCATGTAAGATAGTAGAAATTGAGACTTTGTACTTGCAAAACACATGATTCTCATTGGATAATAATTAAGATCGCTATCTGTTTTTGTCACTGCAGAACATTTTGAATAATAAGGAATGTTATAGTTATGAGGAATTTACGTGCTCCAAGTGTTTCCACTTAAGCGATCTGGATTTCTATGTCAATGGGATGGATACATGCCTTATTAAATGGGACAGATAACTGCAGATACTATTTCATAATTTAAACCCACCATTTTCAAACTTCAGCACCGTGAATGACGGAAGCTGCAGACCTTCCTCCCAGACCAGATAGCTCCTACGCGAAATCGATGAAGCAGCAATCTGTCTTAAAGCGCTTCCGCTCACACTGATTCGTTCGTTCCTAAAATACCCCTTAGAACGAGATCCTATAAAATAGTATCTCCGCGATGGAATCTCAGATTGCGAAATCGATTCGAATTTCACCTCCGACTAACGGGTGCCAGCCGTAGTTGTCATAAATATCGCGTGAATCGTCGATTCACAAAATCTTGAGATCCTCGTAAAATTCCTTCATAAGAGCGTGAAGATCGTAAGGGAGATGTATAGGAAGTGCTGACAGAACCTGTAATACCATTCATCCAGCGAATCTTAGCGCGGGGTTTTGGCCTGATCTTATGCACTTTGGTCTGATAAACTGGATTACCGTTTTCTCTAACCCCATGTCCTTTGCCTTTGTTCGGTTAACCTCTGGTTCGGTACTCCTTTCCATTTTGCGCCGCGCTGTAGCCTGCTGTAGCCCGATCTACGTGACTACGTATTATCTGCTCGTTCATTGTACCCTGTAAGCCGACAGCGACCTCTGTGCACCACTCACGGTCCCTCGCTACCTCCAACTTTGCAGCGGCCGTTGAGAGCCTCGTTTATTGAAGATTGTAGTAATATACAGGGTTGATACACCTCGGCGGAAAGCTTATCGATCAAAGGTGTTGAGCGGCTCGTATCTTTTCCCGAACACATTTTTACTGTCTGCGCTGCCTGCGGAACGGTTTGCCACATGCACGGCGTGTTTCGCTTGAACGTTTTCTGATAGAAGGTGCGATGGTCTATGCTTCTACGTCGCAGCGGCATTAACAGATAATGTTCGGCTTATTACAAGCGCGTTATTACGGCCGAACAACTCGTTGCGATTGTTATGCTAGCTAACGTTTCAGCGGGAATTGCGTTGTAATAAAACGCTTAATATGCGATAAATTTTTATTTTAGGGGCAGTTCTATGTGTTCTATGCGAACGAAAATGAATTAGTACAATAATTTGTAAATTACCTTTGTTAGACACCGCTTCGTTTCGAAGTAAATAGTGTAGTACCTACTGAGCTGAAAGTCTCATTCGGGACGATTCCCTATTTGCTAACGAAATCTGAGATTGTGTAATTTGAAAAATTGACAATTTGAAAATTTGAAATTGTGCAATTGCGATCTAAACAGGTCGCCTGCTTAAGGTACGTGATAAATTCATATCCAAGGGTGCCGGTATAAATCCTCTAGGTTTCAAGTCTCTGTCTGAGGAGTTAGTTAGGAAGCTAAAGCTCATTCTGTAGAGCGCTGTTTACAATCTGCTACATTCGAATCTATCTGAAGAGCTATCTCAAAGTCCAACTTAGTGTACATGTTTGAATCTGCTTGGATTATTGCACCAGCAGCTTCTACTGTGTTGCCATCTGGCACAGTGTAACGAAGCCTTAATGTTAGTGTCTCTGTCGCAGGGATGCGCAAAATTTTTATCTGAATTTTTAAACTCTGATTCGCATTAAAATTCTCTGTAAAGCAGAAATTGAAACTTCTATAGTAATAAATTTTCCAAACTGTTATTCCGAATAATAATTATGAAGAACCGAAGTTGCTGTGTCGATTTCACAGCGACTATCATTGGGTTCTAGATCGATTTTATACTCGGTTCTTTACAGAGTGAAATTGTTAAATGTATCTGCTTCACATTATCACGTTATGTGGTGTGTGTAATTGTTCTATATCGGTTCTACAACGGTTATCATAAAAGTTCTTTAATCGTTATACAAGGTGTTTAACAACAGGTGTCAAAAACTTTAGGGGGTGATTCTACATGGCAAAATCAGTCTAAAATAAAGAATGACGAAATTGCGATTAAGGCTTCGTTACCGAGTTATTGATTGTTGAACACACGCGTGAAAAGTGTCTGACTCGAGAGGCTTATACTACTGCCAGCGCGCGTTAGTCACTGCTACCCTTGCCGGGTCTGACCTGGCTAAAGTCGGGAATATACTTTGACACGCCACGCCACTGAAGGCTCCATGTATAAAACACTGTAACTACCAAAATGTGGTAATACTATAGTATCGAATTTGAATGCAATTTGCCTTTACAAATAAGTTACCAAAAGTGCTAAATGATAATACCTATAATACCTGCGTTATCTATTACAAATAAATAACACATTCAGAATATCAATTTAACTGTAATAATTATTCATTATTGTTGTAGTACTATTCATTGAATACTATTCAGTATTTCTTACAACGATTGAGAACATTTACAATATCGATGAACAAAATATCTGTTCCTGTTATAAGGAAATTTTTATTTCTATATTTTATAAGTTCCATTCCAACTAGAACCTTTATTTTCAAGAACTTTTACTTTATCAGTTCTCGTGGGAACTTATAATGTGAGAACATTTTTAAAAAAATTTCCGCGGTCCATGTTTCAAATAGAACCTATTGAAAAGTTCTAGAACTCTTTCGAAGAAGATACCCATGATCTTTGTATCTTCTTTGCGTCTCCACTCACAGAAGACTATTGATATCAGATTATATTCCCCTTGAAACAACGTTTATCTGATGCATTTCTCGTGTCAGTGAAGAAGGACGAGTTATTCAAGTACATAGCCTGTTTTAGATGTCTGCCTCTGCGTAGACTATGTGTTTCATTAGAGGGGCACCGTAGCCCTTAGTTCTAGGATGAGTAAGTTGGACCGCGCAGGAATTTCAACCTTGGAATGTTAACTGCGTCCATTGATGGGTAACTTGTTTTGAAGGGAGTTGCTAGATGGCCCTTATCGGAAAGATCCCTTGGTACTATAGAGTAACTAAAGTCGAAGCCACCAGTATTGGCATGTCAGGGTTACTTCTCCAACGTTTCAGTGGAAGCACGACCTTCGCGCTTTCGGTCTTCTACGTATTTCTATGCATTTCGGTGTTTGACACACGCACACGACGGGTTCCCCCATAATCGGGCGGTAGTGTTCGTGCGCTTCGCAGATGCCGAGCGGGAATTACTCGTAGCGCGGTGAAGAGATTGTGGAGGCGGAGTGGCGAGGTACCCAAGCGGTACCATGGACATTGCCCCTCATTTGCCTTCAGAGACTAATACTGATGGCTTCGACTTCAGTGACTAACAGACAGGGTCATCCAAAGAGTGTAAAGTATCATTATATACAGGGGCGGGTTTGGAGATTTCGCGCCCCTAGGCAAAGAAGCGTCTGCCATCCTTTCCGCGAAATACCATCAAATATTTTAATCTAAAAGAGTCGAGACAATGTCAAAATTAATTCAATATAGCAGCTCACATTCTTGTTAAAGTGTTATTGTGAATTGTTTTTTAAAGCTGTCGCAAGTCTCTGTATGAAATCAATAGAAACGAATAAAAAAGTAAAAGTCTTTGAAATAGTGGTAAAAAAGTAGGTAATATATGTTTGAATTTAGTATGAAACTTATAAATTGTTTTTAAATCACCCACGAGAGTTAGAAGATTTTTTTAAAGTCGAAAATCTTTTAAAAGCTTTAATAATGCACTTATTTTGTGATTTTATGTTTACGTTGCTTTTTTATTGATTTCTTAAAATATTTTATAAGAATTCTGTTTGTTTTGCGATTTAAAAAATGGAGACCTACCTGCTACCTATATATTTAATTTTGTTACTGTTTTTTTATGAATATTATATTTATTATACAACAAAAGGCTTCTGCTATGCAACAAATACCTATCAAAAATTTAATTCACGTTCAACAAAAATATTTTAAAATAATTATTTATAATTATATATAAAGCGAGGCAGGAATCATTTTTGCCCAGAGCGGCGAAAAAGCTAGATCTGGCTCTGGCTACAGCCTACGTAGTCTAAACGTCTCTGAATATTAAGGGGGAACACCACTGTGACGGCCGGAAAAGTAAGCAATTTTTAAGAACTTTTTTCAGGAATATTTTACAGTTTTCATAAAAAATTGTTATTATCTACCTTTAGTACGCTGTCTTAAGAGGCTATACAAAAAAAAATACAAAAACATCCATAAATTTTAATATATTAATTAATCTTCTAGACCCCCCGACGCGAGCTGGTCGAAGGTGTAACTATGGAACAGCAGGTCCGAAATCAAATTTCATTTTTTTTTTATAAACTATATCAGTGTAGTTTCCGTTGTACGTACGGATTCTTTGATTGGAAACAAATGTTTTGAAATACGCTCGAAAAACTGTCCACCTTATTTGCGGATTTTTAAACTTTTCTTCTAAAGCGCACCATTTTTACAAAAATAATTTGTTTCAAAAATCGGTACGTACAACGGCAACTACACTCATATAGATTATAAAAAAAAAACGAAATTTGATTTCAGACCTGCTGTTCCATAGTTACACATTCGACCAGCTCGCGTGTGGGGGTCTAGAAGATTAATTAATATACATTAAAATTTATGGATGTTTTCCTATTTATTTTTTATATATAGTCCTTAAGACAGCGTGTTAAAGCTAGGTAATAAATTTTTTCTATGAAAACTGTAAATTATCCTTAAAAAAAATTCTTAAAAATGCCTTACATATCCGACCGTCACAGTGGTATTCCCCCTTTAACTCGCGTTAGTAAGTACCTCTGCGTCATGCCGTAATTTGGTACAGAAATGTTCTCGAATACTTTATTTACGCCCTGATTAAATTATTAGCGGTCTAGGGTACAGAAGGTGACAGCAGAGTTACAAGTAGCTACACACTTCGTCGACGTTCAAGCTCGATTGGTTGTTGCCAACAGCTTTGAAACAGGAGCGACTGGTACAGATGCATGCAATGTACCGCGAACACACGAGTGCAGGTACTGAATAGGAAGGAAATGTGTATAGTACGCTAGGTAGTATGTTGCCTTGTCAAACGTATTTAGCGTTGTATATTGAATCGAAATGTACATTCAGAAATGGTTACTGATGAAACGGGGCTGTAGTAGTGTAGCTTCGCGGTCTAGCTTTTGGGGGTCTAGCGACGTCAGTGTACTTCTGTAGATGTGTGCTCCCCTACGCAGCCCGAGCCATTAACGAGCCTCGTAAACCTGACATTCGTCAAAGTATTGGTGCGGAGAGAAGGATATATCTTACAAGTTATGGCTGTATTTTGTCATATCAAGGATTGCGCGCAGCTGGCAACATAGGATACAACATAGCATAACGTAGCATAGTCGGTCAATGATCGCTTGATACGCGCGACTAAGTTTAACTCGTTTTTGTATACAAATTGTTTCATTCCTTATAATGCTCATGCAAATCTCACACAAATGCACGTATGCGCATGAATTAATAAATGACTAGACATTTAAACGATTTTAATATGAGTGCAGTATTGCTAACAAAAGCTCACAGTTTATATTACTGTAACATAATTGTTACATCGAAGAATATTACAATATTTACGTTAATCTATAATTCTTACAAGTTTACAATTTTATCGCTTTGCATTAAGATTGTCAATTAAGAAATTGGGTTAAATGTTGTTTAGAAAATAAGTAGTATTCAGAAATAGAAATAAAATGTAAAGTATTAATACAGTGTTACATAATACTGTTTGTTACTTAAGTGTTACTCTGGAACGAGTACAAATATGAAAATTTGAAAACATATTGCAGAACATAATTTACAATATATAAATGGAATTATAATTAAAAATGTTTACTTACACCAAACAATGATCTCTTTTGATAATTTGTTTTTATGTGCACATTTAATGAAATGAGAGAAGTCAAGGTGAAACTCCCCTACTCCATCGAAACAAATCTATTACTTCTATGAAATAATTAATAAAATTGGGACTGTTCTTCTTATTATTATAGTACATTCTTTATATTTCTATTTGTTATACATTCCTTTTTTTTTAAGTGAAATAAATAAAGTGGCAGTAATAGGGACACTGACAGTACATGGGACATCTACCCTATATCCCTTTAGCAATATCCTGATTTCCCGTGCAGATCCCTTTTTCCAAATTCCGAGTGTCGCCAACATGACTCCTCCTGATATCAGATTTCACAAACGCCCCTTTTCCAAATACCTTACGCTGCTCGCCTACCTTACCTACCCTACCCCTTCAGTAGCTAGGTTAAACGCCGGTCGCAAACAGAGGGATGCAGCAGTCGCAAATCTCAGACCAGCAAGGTTACAACTTCGTTCCGACATAATTTGTAGAGACTTATAAATTGTACCAGTTATCTAAATAAAAAGTTAGCGGTTTCCAAATCGGAGTTACCTCGACGACAATGGCAAGCGGCCCGATGCCGCATTGCTAATGAATATTGACTCTGTTCCTGGAGGATCTGGCCACGGAGTGGGAAAGGCTATGCTTTTTAGTGAAAGGACTGTGATGAACCCCGCGGCACTTACCCCAGAACTGTCCTTGAGCCAGTTTTACCGCAGTCTTTGCTGCGCTTAAAAGTAATTTCTGACATGTATTATAACCTTGCGTTAATCCTTTTGGCCACAAACGCGAAGTCAAGTTCCAATAGAATCTCTGTTTAAGCTACTACATGTAGCAAGTGTTTAGATGTAGATCATGCCCAGCTTTATTGCCTTGTTGCGCGGTTCTTGGACACGTTCCGTTTATGGAACAACCTAGTACAATCTATCAAAGCGTGGAATAATCAGATCTACCGGGAGTATCGGGGAAGCTACGACGCCAAAAAGAGTTTTCGACAACGAAGTTGTCGCTCTCGGTTGGCTGCTGGTCGCTCACTCAAGCTTATAGCAGTGATTCGCTCTTACATCCGTGCAAAGGCATATACGTAATTGCACGTCTTCTATGCTTTGTACTATGAGTGTAAGGCATCTCTGGCAGAGGCATTTAGTGCCCTTTGATGGATCACCCTTTAACATCGCTCCTTCGTCTGCGTGTCTGCAAACGGACAAACGAGCATTGCGAAGCAATTTGCCTTTTGAGGGATGGTATATTTATCTTGCGAAGTTTGTACGTAGACCTACTAGGGTTCCCTCTGCCAATTAGCATACAAAGAAAAAGCGGGGAACATTTCAGTGTTATTCTTATTAAGGGATCATCGCGAAAGCAGAGACACAGTGCTGAACAAAAGAATAGCACGCATGCGTTATCATTATGTTACCCAAAGGCGTGTTTGAAATTTTCTAAATTCAGTGAATTATATGTAAGCATCACACCGTTGTGATATGACATCATAATGTGTACATTCAGTAGCTGAAGCTTTGCGACTGTCTCTTGTATGAATTATGTAAAAAGAGATCATAAATTAGGAACAGCGAAATAAATTCACACATTTACGAAATTCGAACGTTTATTCAGTATTCAGTAGAGAGGAAAGTGGAAGTGTGCTAGTACCTGCTACTAATCTATTTTGCAGCCCAATATTTGTTCGCACGACACACGCGTGAAAAATATCGGAATTTTTCTTTCGAGGTTGCAAGGCCCGATTCACCTGGAGGTACGCGTGTAGCCGGACGATCTATCACCCGCCAAATTAATATTGGGTGACTGTTTCGATGTTTAAATGTAGATTCTGATCCGTACGACGATCAGAGAAGTTTTGCTCTGTTCCTGCTGATGGTGCGAACGCTGACCCGATCAAGACACCGAACCTTGCTAGTCGCGAGCTCATTGACTTCTGCTTAGTCCACCTTTTCGCTGTCAAAGGTGGACAAGACTTCGGAATTTTGGGAGGTGTGCCGAATAAAATGCCGCTTGGTTTATAGTAAAATTTGCAAAATTGTAGATTTGACAGCTAAAAAGGTCCAGCGGCAACCTACAGTGTCGCCTTTGCCCAGAAACTTTAAACGCGTTTTTCTCGAATATTTTTTTCCCTTCATTTTTTCCTGATTGCGAGCGAATTGAGGTTCAGATCGACTTGGAAAAAATTACAGGATGTGTAGAACATGTGCCATTTCGGCGCAAGCCTCTGATATGGTCTGTAAAAATTCGAGATTTTCATAAAAAAATTAAGAAACGCAAACAATGATGGTGCGCTACCAAAATCCAGTGACTTCTTAATTTTTTAATGAAAATCTCGAATTTTTACTGACCATATCAGGGGTTTGCCCCGAAATGGCACATGTTTTACACATCCTGTAATTTTTTCCAAGGCGATCTGAACCTCAATTCGTTCACAATCAGGAAAAAATTCGAGAAAAAAAATTTTAGAAAAACGCGTTTAAAGTTTCTGGGCAAGGGCGGTGTTATAGGTTGCCGCCTCACGTTTTTAGCTGCCAAATCTAAAATTTCGCGAAATTTACTATAAACCAAGCGGAATTTTATTCAGAAAAGATAATACTTTCGAAAAATGCAACAAAAAAGAAAAATCGATTTTTCGACTGCCCAGTCCCCTTAAGAGCACTCTTAAAGCTACAACTGACAATGAACACAAGATACTGTTGTTCAGAATACCAGCATAAATATCCAAACAGTTTTAAATATTACGAAGGCATTTTTTATTTGTCATGAATGGACCAATACAATTTGTTTCCACGTTACCTCTGTGTTGGAGAACTGTTAACTGTGTTATTGGGAACGTTGGGAACCACTGGCTATGCTATTACGAACACTTCAGGTTAACGAACGCCTAGTTAAGCCGTTCGTTAGCTCTTCATTGAGCAATCGATCTGAACGATTATTCATCGCGCGAGAATACTCCTATAGCCTTCCGAGTAATGTAATAATGAAACGTGGCCGTTGTAACTCGGAAATCACAATATTCTAGTCGCGGTTTGGAGCAAAAGCTAAACATTGTAGTTAGTGCGCCGTTGCGGTTGTATTTATCGCGGGGATTATCTGTATATTTGCATGATTAAGTACATAAAGTGCGAGCATCCATTTTCTAAGTGCAAAATGGAATATCTCTTCTGAAACATAAGGTATGCATACCTATTTTCTCTGATCATATTAACAAACAAAAAAAAATCTTAATAACAGTAAAAAGGTCTCGTGGACTGAAATTACTTAGCGATTATAAAAATTATACGTCACGACGCCTAGAGCGGAATTCTACCCCTCTGGATCGATACAGATCTGTTAAAAAGAAGTGGACCGCTAATTTATCCTTGGCCATAGTTTTTCAAGATCAATTTTTTTATTGCTGCGCGTTCTACTCGTCGATAGGATAAAAAGTGTCAAAGTAACCACAGATCGCAAGCCAACCGTTCTCTTAAAAAACTATGTGAATACCGTGTTATTAACGAAGCAGCAAAAAATTAAAGTTCACCTTGGGAAATTTATCATTATTCCGTGAGGAGTAATGGAAAAATTATAACATTGTTTTTTTAAGGGAACAGTTGAGTTATGACCCATGGTTACTTTGACACTTTCTGTCCTCTCGACGAGTAGAGCACGCGATAATAAAAAAATTTGACCTCGAAAAACTGGGTCAGGCACAATTTTGCGGTCCAGTTTCTTAAGGGGTTATGCCTACTCAGGCGGCCGAAAAGAGGCGAATATTTGTGAATTTTTTTTGAAGAAGCGGAAGCGTATATTTTTACAGAACTTTTTGCGCTTAAAAGAGCAACATTTAAAGAACATTTGGTAATTTTTTCGTAGAAAAATATTTAATTTTGTAATAAAATAACAAGCGACATCCGAGAAGCATTTTTAAAAATTTGGTTTTGCGGTGAGCATTGCCATTCGGAACCCGATTATCTAAAATCAAAAAACAAAAAAGATTTCCTTAGTATATTAATGTATCCTCAGGTTGACGGAGAGAATTTTCCGAAATATTAAGTTAAAACAACATGGCAGCTATTTAAAGTTGAAATCCTGAATTTTTCCTGCAAAAATCACGCGAGAAAAATCAGGATTTCAACTGTGATTTTTTTTTCAAAATAAAGATCACAAAAATATGGGATCCGCACTGTGTTTAACTAATGTTTTGACAATTTGGGGGTTGGTAGATTTCTGCATAACTTGATCCATTTGCTAGTGCTGGCTTATGACTCGAGAAACGGCACAGAAATTCAACGAACAAAATAAATAAATTAGTTAAAAAGCGAAAAACATTTTCATTCAAACTTCCCTGCGCGAAACGGCAATTTCATAGGCACCAACTAATTAATAAATAATACTTTGTGATGTATTGAGAGTAATTCAGTTTATACAGAAGAAATTCTACAGTGTACAATTGTACGTGCATAATTTTCTGCAATAAAACTACAAATTGATACAACATATTGCTAAGTTCGATATCAAGCTCTTCTATTTGTAAAGTATAGTTAAAGTTGTGCACTTGCGGGTTTTCAGTGTACCGAATGCGACCTGTATACGACCGATATTTTATGGTATCGCTGAAGTGATTCCACTAAGAAAGCGAAGCCTCTTCCAAACTTTAGATAATTACCGTGCAATCAGAATGAAACTCGCTACAGTGCAAGGAATTCATTGTCTTGTTAACTCAGTAGCTGCTGCAGCGTAATTGTTTCACGTGAGAAGTTTGCAAGAAAAGCCGGGAAAATAATGAAATTATAAGCGCATTAAAGATTGTCAATGCAGGTAGATGTTCCTTTCTTCATTGTGTCCTGTTTCTTTTCAGCAGTTCCTGCGACTGGATAAGATCACTGGGATAAGTTTCCACAATGTTGAAACTGCTAAAACATTTGCGGTTGTATGTCATCGCGATGCGCGTATTCGTTGCTCATAATTTGGAAGCTTCTTCGAAACTGTTCAATATGTTTGTATAAAATTATTTCTAAAATTTATTTCGCTTCAGTTTGAAAGGTTTCATAAATATAATTAATTTGATTACGCGCACAGTGCTTTTTTCTTGTACTCTTTCAATTTTTTTAAGTCGTGTAAACGTAAATTAATACTTGAAATTTTGAAGGGATTTAAATAATTTTAACAGCTTTTCTGTTCCCAACGCACTTTTCAGGGTGCAGTGATCAGGACGAAAACATGTATTTTTATTTAAATTTAAAAAATATATAGAAACTAACAGTTTAACCCAGAAAAAATGCCTTAATAAAAAGAAGGTTTCAAAAAACCAATATAAATTTTCACCAAATAAAATTAAAGTAACAGAAATCAGTAACTAATTCATTCGTGAGCAAGTCATCGTCAAAACCCAGTAGAAGACGAGTAGGATCACGCCTGTCACTAAAATAGGCCAGAAAAGTGCTAGATTGATCATTTACTTATGCCAACACACCCTCTAAGTACGTTTAGGTGTATGCGTGTGGACTATTACAGTTATAAGTCATAAAATTCTCAACTAATGTGAAGAGAAGTATGTACTGACTAATATCACCTCGCTTGACACTGAAACAATATAATTTCATTTGTTAGTACTTTAATAATTAGATTTTTCCAATTTGCATTGCAGGTAAGCGTAATATCCAGACCTACAGGCGAGACTAGAATCCGTATCACGATAAGAAGTTTCAGATTATTGTTGTCAAGACCTGAGTAAAAGAGGTAAACATTTATTGGTAAGCTTACATCGTTCATATAACACCACTACACCATGAAAATGATGAATGCAAAATTATTCTGTGAACACGTGATTACAATAATATATACAGGGTGAGTCAATAAGAACAGCTGTCTGAAATAATTAATTATTTCTAGATTTTATCAAATATGTTTTGTACAAATCTCAGATAGCAGTTCTTATTGACTCACCCTGTATATTCCAGAAATTGTTCACTTTTGTACATGCCGTATATAAAAGCTGAATAATACGTACAAAGGTTAATTATTCATGTACCATTCTTGAAAAAATATAGTCATGAAAATAGTCACAGATCGTGTCATGCTCAGGTTGATGTATATTTGGCTTGGACACGAGTTATGGTCAGTTGGTCAACATCGATTTACAAAAATTACCATAGCTCTGTCAATTTTCAAGATACAGCAACGAAATTTAGAGTGCATATGTAGAAAAGAATGAGGAATCCAATTATGCGATTTATGCAAAAAGCGCCTGAGTGTCCTGAGGCTGCTCTTGCATCCAACAGTGCGTACCTACTTAGAATTACGATCGTAAAATAAATTTCTTTGCCTTCGCATTTAGCTGATTTAAGGAGGTTCGATACCGGAGAGAAAAATAATGAGAAATCTTTGAAAAGTGTTTTAACCCTTTCGCTACGGCAGCACCATTCAACGTTAACGGCTCCGGTATCTTATATTTCCTTCGGTTTTTCTAAAGTGATGACAGTTGTCTTTTAACACATTATAAATTTAAACATCGAGAAGCGTTAATAAGCGCTGCTCTATCATCGAGGAATGCGCATCTTTAAATTCACTCCGTTGATGTCTGGAAAAGTGCTTTTAACTGAATGACTCGCATTATTCAGTAGTCCCGAGCTGGGGTTTACGAGTTCTCCGATATTCCTCTAAGAGTTTCAAAGACCTCGTTGTTCACTGCGACGCAAGCGTTTACGAGCTCTCGAAACAGCATAAAATCGTTTTTGTAGCCTCAATCTCACCTCTAGCCACCGATGGTTACCCGAAAAGTTTTTCGTCATTGTCGCTCAAGGAAATTTCAAGAAAATTTCAATATCAAGAAAATTTCTTCCTGTCATTAGTCAAAGTTAAAAAAAAAATGTAACGGGTTTCGTCATGCAAGTATTCAAACGAATTTGTCAGTGTGTTCGCGAAAAAAATTGTCAAAAACCACGACATTAAAAATGGCAAAGGGTTGAAAAATTAAAGGAAAATTAGTTAATGTCTGTCTTGCGTATTGGTTTCGGTTTCGACTATTTTTGGCAAGGAAAATATTTAAAAAATGTGTTTTCGGAATGTGAAAACATACGTGGTTATTTAAAAAAATCAAAGCACACAGCTAATTATCATTAAAACTGTTCGAACGAAAAATTTTCTATAATTTCGCAGAGAAATAAAAGACAATTTTATTTCTGTCGAATAAAAGTATTCTTCTAATGATCATTTATATATTATAGTAAATAAGTACTATTATATACTATAAATACTATTATAGTAAATAGAAGGGATGTAGCGAAATTGTAAAAGCTGCAGGAGTCCCAAAGTTTACAGCTTTGAGGTTTCGGAACAAGATGTTTGGCGTTTTTTTTTTGGAAAGTAAGGTTTCCAGACCTTTGTTTCAAAACCTCAAAGCTGAAAACTTTGAAGCTCTCACAGCTTTTACGGCCTCTCTATATATCCCTTCTCCGTTCTGTGTATACATACAGGGTGAGTTACATAACTTGTTCACCCTGAATAATTTCTAAAGTATGTGTTCTACAACAAAGTGTTTTATATAGAAATTTCACGGTATCGAAGGGACTATATAATGCTGAAACGTTTTTTTTTTTAAATAAGCTATTTGTTTACGAGATATCAAGGTGACTTTGAATTTTTTAAATGGGACTTGTACTTATTTGTTTCAAAATTTAAAAGAGCAGTGAGTTTTGCATAAGAAAGTAATAAGCTTTATTTATCCTAAACCTAATAATTAACAAGATATTTGCAAAAACGTTGTTCATGGTCTCAGTAACAAGGAAAGGTTCCCAGGTGTCCGTCTCCGACTGCTTTGAATTTTGGATATCTTTTAGAGGACCGAAAAATAAGATATACGTGTTTTTTATAGCGACCCGTTTTAAAATTTAGGGGGTGAAATTAACCCCCAAAGTTATAAGATTTTTAGGTTTTCATCTGCGATTATTTTGGTTTTTGGATATGTTTTAGAGAACCGAAAAATAATAAATACGTGTCTTTTTATTTTGGCCTGTTTAAATGTTTAGAGGGTGAAACCACCCATCAAAGTTCATAAGAATAGTTGGTGCCCGCCTCCGATTGCTTTGGTTTTTGGATATGTTTTAGAGGACACATATAACTTTGAGGGATGGTTTCACCCCCTAAACATGCAAACAGGCTAAAATAAAAAAAACAGGTATATCTTATTTTTCGGTCCTCTAAAACATATCCAAAATTTAAAGCAGTCAGAGGTGGACCCCTGGGAACCACCCCTCCTTGTTAGTTACAGTAGGAAAACTTACTGTTTTAAATTTCAGAAGTTCTTCGGGATAGACAAGTTTTGTGACTTGCCCTGTATATCCTCCGTTAATAAATATGTATTTGTTCAATTCAAAACGTGTCCTTAGACTTATTTTAATTTTAATATGTTTTTACTTAGCACTTAAATGATATTTAAACTGACAGAATTATTTTTTTATTTAAAGTATTAATTGCATAATATAGTTAAATATTTTTAGTTTGATGTGCGATGTAAAAGCAGAGAAATCTTACTACGATTTGTTCTAAAGTTATCTTTCATATCATATGTAAAAAGTGTAAGAAGTTTATGAAATACACAAATCTAATTTTCAATTTTTTTTTCCTTCTAATTTTAATATAATTTATAACAGCTGTGGTAAATAATATTCTACATTTAACGACGAAACTTTTACACGAATTCTGTGCAATATCCCTTCGAGAATTCCACAAATATAATACGTCTTCATCAGGAGACGTCACTGAAATACGGTGCATGTAATTAATTCGATTTTCGCGCGTACTAGTTAGACTTCTATTAGAGGCTATGTAGAATAGCGCAAAGATAATTAGGAGAGTTGAACCACGGAATACCGAATGGGTACTGTTAATGAACGGAGTTCAAAACCCACCAGTAGCAATACCACAATGATGCTTATACTAATATATATATATATATGTATCGCATATCTATATTACGTGCATTGTAATGTAAATGAGAATTTCCTGAAGGCATCTATAACCAATGTATTTTTTAAATCATTTCGACAAATTCTGGATAGATAGTTTCATTTTTTAAATCTCGCGAGAGCTAATATATATGTTTCTTTATACACAAAAAAGTAAATTCTGTTAAGGACGATGCAGTTAAGAAAGATAATATATTACGATATAAGTTTTAAAGTTTGAGTTGTGTAAGGTTACAATGAAATTACAAAGAAATTATTCGACAAAGGGACGAGAACACTTTTTTTTATTGCAGCAGGAAGAAGGTAAAGAAATATTAATTAATAGTGAATTTTGAAAGAGACGAAGTACCTACTAAAATACTGAAATTTTAAGCATCATATATGTGGTATATTCGAAACAAATTTGTTACGAAAAATATTAATTGTTGTAATAAATTGACTATGGTACGCTGACTCATCTTTTCGTGCAGCCAATATAAATCTATACCACCATAAGTTTTTCTTTGTCTTACGTGATTATTAGACTCCAAAACTCTGTGCAAATGCATAGTTTTATGGGAAAGAAGAACTAAAGAAGTGGAGCTTTAGCGGAAATACGAGTTTTCATCAGAAGGTCTTAAAAATATATTTTTATTTCGCAAATTTCTGGCATATATAGAACTTGTTTAAAAATTAGCAATCTAATTTAATTTAATTTCGTGACAATTCACGAAATTATTCGAAAAGGCGGGACCCTCCCTTCGAACTTAGCAAATATTCAAACTCATTTCTATCATTAATGTTTCAGTAAATTAATTTTAGTTTAAATTTCCCAAAACCGAGTTGAATAAATTATACAAACCTTTAAGAGAATTTTGATAACTTATTACGTAAGGAGGGGGTTGGAATATCAAATCTTACGAATTCTTATACTGGGGAGGGGGGGGGGGGGGGTAAGAAATCGCCAAAATTACCCTTACATAATTTAAGGACAGCCCCCAAGATGCAATAGTAAGAGTGCTTTTAAGAAAATTGATGGATCTGAGGAGTTAAGTGATTTCAAACATGAATTGTACATCCCCGGTGATTATGGTAAAAAAATATCTTCAAAATTCGACGGCGTATTAAAAAGAAATAAAGGTCCCGCAACAGTTTTCACAAATTCTAGAAGTGCTACCGACAATACACCCATACGAGACTCCAAAATACCATTGAAATTACACTAAATATGCTCTAGTAACATCGTTTTCAGCATTTAACCTTATTTTTTCCGACAAACGCCACCAATTCTCACTTGATAATTGTTTATGGTAATTTGAACTATTTCTCAAGCGTAATATGTATAATAGTTCCTATAATACTATAATGTGCAATGCACGTATAAATATATTGATTAAACGAAGTTGTATGAATTTCATGATCCCAACGAGCGTGCATATTTTCTGCATATATGTATGTGCTTTGCATATTTACGGCTTATCATAATTGAATAAACTTCCCGAATTCTAATGATTTTTGTACCTTCAGGATCACCTGAAATAATGTATACAGAGTGCCCCATGCAACTGACCCAACTATAGCTTTAAACCGGGAGAAGATAAATTAATTAAAATAATTAAAATAATTAAACTAATTAAACTAATTAAACTAATTAAACTAATTAAACTAATTAAACTAATTAAACTAATTAAAATAATTAAAATAATTAGAATAATTCAAATAATTCAAATAATTCAAATAATTCAAATAATTCAAATAATTCAAATAATTCAAATAACTAAAATAATTAAATAGTTTTAAATAATTAAAATAATTAAATAGTTTTAAATAATTAAAATAATTAAATGGTTTTAAATGGTTTTTGAGATTACAAGGTCACCTTTACTCCTTCAACTGGAATCATATTTTTTATCCATTAATCGATGTGTTGTCTTATTCCTTATAAAAAAAGCATGACTGTACTTGCGTCCAAAAATGATTAGTCTAAAAGATAATCTAGCTGCAGCTTTGCAGTACAGTATTTAGACCTACGCTTCCACCTTTACTTTTTTAAACGAAACCATATATTTTATGGTAAATCTACACTACGTGATGTACCATTTGGAAGCATAAATTTTATGGTTAACCTACACCACGTGATGTACCATTTGGAAGCATAAATTTTATGGTAAACCTACACCACGTGATGTATACCATTTGGAGTCATAAATTTCATGGTAAACGTACACCACGTGATGTACCATTTGGAAGCATTTAAATTTGCCCTATGAAATGTTTGGTATCTTCTACCGTTTTAAAGTTATTGCCTGGCCCAGTTGCATTGGACACCATATACACAGGGTGATCCATTACAATCTTTCGACGATTGTCTCTCAAATTATTTGTGATTCGAAAAATGTTTCAAGTAAAACTTACTCCGTTCCGAGGGGGACACCTCATGGTGAACGCATATTTCTTCCAGGTGGAGGTGTCCGTGAGATTTCAAGGTGACGTTTGTTCTCTGGGGAATACCAGAAAAAAATACAAAAAATTGAAAATATATAATTTTCAAAGCCGTTGAAAGGATGAAAAATATAGGGGAAAAGTGATTTCAAACTTCAAGTGTCGTTATTTTGTAAAAAAATGTCATTTTTGTAATTTTTTCTGCCCCCCCCCCCCCCTCCCAGCTAGAAGTATATTCTTCAAACTAAAAAAAGTTTCAGTCGATTCGAATAATAACTTTTGGAGATACAGGTCCCACCGATTTTGATTAATTTTTTTACGCCATGACTTTAACGACTCCCCAGTGCCGTCTGCAATGAGTAATTATAAAACAAAAAATATATTTCTATAGATTAAGACATCCTTAATACAATGCCAAAAATCTCATTAAATTGTATAATGTAGTTTTCCTTTAATTAATTCCTAAAGATCACCTATTTTGGGGGGTTCTGGACCGGAAGGTCCCCTGAAGGGGGTACGTTACCCTCAAAATTTTCTACAATTGGTTCTTAGGATGTTTGCATATTCCTTTAGCTACATTTTTTCTACGTATTTTAAGCGCAAGCGGGCCCCGACATTCCAAAAATTGAAGGAATTACAGTAAAAAATGTACGAGCCTGCACATGAGATCGGATAACGATGTCCAACTTTAAACGCGATTTCCCAGAAACTACGTTTTCCAAAACGGTGAACATAAAATCTCGAAAACCGCTACAACGATTTGAATGAAAATTTACAGGGAGTTGCAGGAAACTATTCCCCTCCATGTATTGGGAGCACATTTTCAATATACATTCTTAAAAAAAAGATAAATATTTTTCCTACAAAAAGAAAAGAAAAATCAGAATTATCAACATAAAAATTGTATTAACTTTTTTAATCAAAATTTTGCTTCCTGCACCTGTCCGGAATCGTTGTTCATCATCAAACGGTGCATCGCGTACACACTCTCACATTTATACTCCAAACTTTTTCCCCTGTAAATATATTTAAAATTTTCTTTTTGCGCATTAAAGTCAACGAAATGATGCTTAAAAATTACAACAGAAACTATCTGTGTATCCATTTATTACTTCAGAATATGCGTTCAGAGAAGGGCCTGATTTTGGGATGTTGAGGGTAACCTACCCCCTTAAATGGATTTAAATATTGTGACAGATCGATTTATGAGATGGCAAACAGGGGGTGAACGAACAAATTGCAATAACTTGCCTTGAACAGAAATTAATACATCATCTATTTAGCCGTTAATCAATACAGCATCGGCAACAGGGGCTGGTACAATACCCCAGGTCCGTGTACCCACTTTCCTGGTAACCGTAATTAAACGTACATGTCACTGGCAACGATAACGCTTCGCGATATGTCGGCGTCGCGCACCGGATCCGGTGGGAACGTCGTATCCGCTTCAAGATAATTGTGAGCGATCGCTCGTTACGAGCGTCGTTAACCACCGCGAAGAGCTATTGGTTCGAAGGGTGCTTGTCATTGCAGACATTAGCTGATGATGATGCTTTACCGCTTTCCTCTTGCTTTACAGCCAGACTGTATCGATTGAAATGACACCACGTGTCACCAGATCCCTCGTAGATCTTGTTACTAGAATGACGCTGAAACAAGTTTTCAATCGCGGGTGTTTTCAGTCGCTCACCGAATTAGTCGCAACATAGACCATAAAGCTGAACCTGACTCGAGAGTGGGATAAAGTAGGTACGACTGTTGGAACCTTTTTAGACGAGACACCTCTGCGGATCACGATTGGTACTTTGTTCCTACTGACTTAAGGGGCGACTATACTTTAAGCATCGCTAACAACAGGGCGATTTTTGGGACTTTTTCTGGAGAAATTATGAAGCAAATCATTTTGAACTTTTAATGGTTTTTTATTTAACTTTTGGAGATACGAAATAAAAGTTTTATGTTAAAAATATGCATTGTTACATACCGACGCATTTTGCTACAACGTCGCCGCCGAAGTTGCAATACGGTGGGGGTAATTTAGAGGTAACTATTCAACCAATCGACTTGCCCTTGCACATACAACTAGATAATTCCAAACTATTGTCGGTGAACCTCTAGTATTATACAAAAATTAATTTCTATACTTCAGTGCTGCATAAATAGATTACAAAAGTTCCTGTAAAATCGTACTTCTTTTCCTAAGCTCTACAATTTTGTCAATTTTCGACTTTCTTGGGGTTTTTGAGGTTCATCGGCAATAGTTTGGAATTATCTAGTTGTATGTGTAAGGGCAAGCCGATTGGTTGAATAGTTTTCTCTAAATTGTCCCCACCGTTTTGCAACTTCGGCGGCTACGCTGCAGCAAAATGCTTCGATATCTAACAATGCATATTTTTAACATAATTTTTTGTCTCATCTTCAAAAGTTAAATATGAAGCCATAAACAAGTTAAAAATGATTTGCTTCATAATTTCTCCAGAAAAAGTTCGCAAAAATTGGCCTGTTTTAGCGTGGCCTTATTATGTTATTGGTACAGACGCATTCGAGTACCTAGATGAATTTTAATTTACTTAATTTCGATTCTGGAAAAAGATTCCAGCGCCTTATTCGTTTACTTCAATTTGGATCGAATTATCCCAGCAAGTAAAATATTTCATATGCATTTGGAATATTTCGACTGCTCGAAATATTCGAATTGCTTGAAACGTTTGGGTCTCGGCTTGGTTAGACAAACCGGGTACTCGAACAACCCCTACTGTTGGCATATGGAGCGGTCGTGTACTGCTGCCAGCGAACGTCTTCGTCTATGGGAAACACAGGTTTCCACAAGCGCAATGGTATTGTGACATAGTAACACGCGACAGAACTCCGACTCCGGACAGTATGAGGTCCGACAGGGAAGAGCAACCTTCCGGGACATTTATATGGCGTCCTGCCGGTGGTCTCGCATAATACATAGCTTAAGCTCGTGGGTTACTTGAGTTGCGGTGAACAATGAATCTCGGGATACAAAATGGCTCTGCGTTTCCAAAGTTGAAGGACCTCCTATTCCCCTCCCCTGGATTGTTCTCAAGCTTCCACGCATTCATTCTCTCAACCTCCATCTTCTTTCCCCTTTTTCTACTATAATGCTCAAAAGCAACTAACGTGTCGACATCATTCTCAGGTAGCAACAAATAAACTACAGTTAATAAATGGAAAATAGTACTATATACATATGTAATATATTATGATATGGAAAATAATATCACTTAATTTTAACCATTGACTGACAAAGTTTCTGCACACACACACACACAAATTTGTAATTACCTATACAAATTAGTATATAGTTTTCCTGAAAACAAAACCTCGTTAAAAAATAAGTTACTCTATAATTTCGGTGTATTTTTAAACGTACCAACAGTGACACTATATATATGCGTTTAAAAATACACCGAAATTATAGAGTAACTTTTTTTTGAACGAGGTTCTGTTTTCGGGAAAACTGATTTTGAAAATCCAACCAATGGGCATGCGTTTGATTAACAATAAGAAGTGTTTTTTTTGTACAGATTTTTATTTAATATTAATAAAAAATGAAAATAATATTTTTCTTAATAATAATCTCCTATTCTTATTTCTCTCCTATAACAACATTGTATCTTTAAATGATCACTCATCGAAAATTTGTTATTAATAAACAATCAATTCAAACTAGTATCAATTGACGGGTTTTTTGAATTTTCATTACAGGCTCAAAATAAAAAGTTCACAAACAACCTTTACTATTTTTGTTGCTATTCCGACCAATTGCATTTTTTTTCAAAACGACGAAACACGTCACTTAGCAAACTAATCCTTCCAATTTCTAAAAAAAAACTCATCTTGTTTGGATCAATTCTAAAAAAGTTATGCGATTTTAAAAATTGTAAACTTTCTTTCGTCCGCCACTGTATGTTATAATCTATCGCCTAGTTAAATATTAGATAATTTAATGTCAAATTTCGAAATTTTAGGTGGTCAAAAAACTGTCATGAAGTATCTATCTGATGTAGTATAGTTGCGGTTTTTCAAAAGCATGGAAAAAATTGCATCGTCACTCAAGCTTTCGCTAAGATTAATAGACTTTCTTTCCTCTAAGACCCATCTTGTAGATATAAAGATTTCGTCTGCCCTATGAATAGCGTCGTGCAACAGAGACTGATCGAAATCGCGTGGGAACAGCATCGTCATCCTGACTGAAAAGCAATTCAGTGTATTGAGCAAAAAAAAAAATTCACAAACTCTACTTCATTGCACGCAGGGATGTATTGTTGTTTCCCTGAATTGGGTAAACTTTGGAACGTACGCTGTTATCAGTGAAACTTCCAACAATTTTAAATCTATTTGAAACATGGTCTCTAGTCGTTTCACCATTTTCCATTTCGAGACTTGTAGAGTCAATATTAATCGAAAATTCAGGCTTTTTCAAACTTTGCTGGTAGTTACATATGTCATCAAGCACTTTTTTTCTCGACATTTTTGTAATTTTTATGGCTACAAACACTGTATGAGTAATAGCGAGAGCTTCACCTATTTTCACTATCTTACAAAACAGACAAAGATTAATAGTTTATTAGAATTCATCACACTGGGTAAAAATTCTGTTCCTTCCTTATAATTTGAACAAAAATTGTTATCCTCAAGCAGGCACTTGTGCAAATTTCTTTTTTTTTTCAAGTGTTAATGTGAGTGCAAAATTGCAGTTATTTTGTCACAATTTCTATTCTAATTAAACTTAATGAAACGAGTTATAGCAGACAATGTAAGTCTATAACATGATTTTTAATGTTTGCATTATATCGTAGAGGTTTAAAATTCTAACATATTTCAGGTGTGCATGCTATTATTATTCTATGGACAGTAATTAGCCATAGAATTTATTTACTTCAAATATTTATTAAATATGGCATTGTGATATTCTGCAAAACTGAAAGTATGCAAAAAAAGGCTTAATTTCTTATTAAAAGAATATTGAAGCGTTACAAGTGATTATTAATAAAACTTAAAATAAGTAGAACTAAACGCTGCATTAACTGCTTCATAAAAATGGCAATAAAAACCAGAAACCATAGACTTATAATGCATACAATTTGATGTGCAAATAATATTTAGAAACTATTGTAAAATTAGAAGGTGTACTATTCATTTTAATTGATTGATTAAAGAACATGTTAGTAAAAAAAGATGGAATGACTGTTGCTTAATAGGTACTTGTTTTTGTGACTACAGTTCGGAACCAGATTATCTAAAATCAAAAAACAAAAAAGATTTCGTTAGTATATTAATGTATCCTCAGGTTGACGGGAAGAATTTTCCAAAATATTAATTTAAAACAAAATGGCAGCTATTTAAAGTTGAAATCCTGATTTTTTTGCGTGATTTTTGCAAGAAAAAATCAGGATTTCAACTTTAAATAGCCGCCATTTTGTTTTAAATTAATATTTCGGAAAATTCTCCCCGTCAACCTGAGGATACATTAATATACTAACGAAATCTTTTTTGTTTTTTTATTTTAGATAATCTGGTTCCGAATGGCAATGCTCACCGCAAAACCAAATTTTTAAAAATGCTTCTTGGATGTCGCTTGTTATTTTATTATAAACTTAAATATTTTTCTACGAAAAAATTACCAAATGTTCTTTAAATGTTGTTCTTTCAAGCGCAAAAAGTTTTGTAAAAATATACGCTTCCGCTTCTTCAAAAAAAATTCACAAATATTCGCCTCTTTTTGGCCGCCTGCCTAGGTGCAACCCCTTAAACAAGTATTCTTAAAAGGTTGAACATTCGAAAAACAAAATAAAAGAAATCGATTAATTGACGGCAACCTCCCCTTAAATCAAAGTAATAATTTTATTAACAGTTTTTTCTAACTTACTCGAAGTTGTTAAAGAGCTGCACCCCTCTTGCTGCAAGGTCCTCAATGATTGCTCCGGAGGATGCATGTACCGCCATCGCCTCGTGAATTTAATAGTACCTTTCATAAATCCGTATTATAAATATACACATTTTCATTGTAAATTTATAAAAAAAAGGGGCGACGTCTGCATTGGAACCCAAGCAATTGTTTCTCGCGATAAGAAATCTCACGCCAGGCAATCAAGTCTAAAAGAAATCACGAGAAAATCTGCTCAGTACTGAAAGCGTCTTATGCTCATACTGACAATGGGAAATACGATAAAAAAGCTGCTCGTCTTGTGCACTGAAAAGCGTTCTAGAAATTAAAACCGGCACTGCCCCGGGTAAGTAGGGAATTTAAGAAACCAGGGAGTAGGGTCGAGTCGAGCATCGCGGGATTTCGAAGCAAAAGCCTTAATTACGTTATCTCGGCCGGATGGATCCTCTCCTACAGTCATATCGCGAGCCGCTTGATCTTGGATTGTCGCCAAGAAACGTCACTGCCAAGAATTGTAACGTGGAAAGGAGGATGCTTCGGAAAGGAAGGCAGGCAGCGAGCAATGAGAGCACTAAACGCATCGTAGTTGGAAGATTTTAATTAAACCGACCGCCAAGGACTGTTTGTAGTTTGCAATCTCGGGCAAGTAGGGGAGGAAGAGTGGTAATGACGAAGAAAAAGACCAGATCTTTATACCGCCGAACATTGAAACCATCGTGGTATTAGTTTCTGGGTGGGCAGAGGGAAGTAGGGTAGACCGGGGCGAATCGGATCGAAATAAGAATTTAGTCCATACTTCTTACATCGCGATAAAAATTAGTATTTCGATCGTTCGTAGTGCATCGTCCCTCTACCACGCACCTACCGCAATAGCGAGTCCATTGTTTTAAGTCATTGTTTACAGCTGGCGTACGGTTTGGGGCAGTCCTTAAATTACGTAAGGGTAATTTTGGCGAATTCTCACCCCCTCCCTCCCCCAGCATAAGAATTCGTAAGATTCGATAGTCCAACCCCCTCCTTACGTAATATTTGTTACACTTAATTTTGTCAGTTATTAAAATTCGGTTAAAGGTTTATATAATTCATTGAACTCGGTTTCGGGAAATTTAAACTAAATCTACTGTTCCGGAATATTATTGATAGAATTTGTATTTATTGAAAATTAGGTTAGAAAATATTACGTAAGATGCTACCTGACTCCACCCCTCCATAGGGTTTTAATTTGCACTGATTTTACACGTGGGGTCAGGGTGCCGACAGTGGTTCAGTCTTGTTATGCAGGGCTGTAACTTTATAATGGATTCAGCAAAGAGGCTGAAATTTGGTATCAACATAGCCTAGTTATTGGATGCTTTTAAATACGTTATTATTTTGTAATGTCGAGCGATTAAAAAAAGATATAAATTGTTTTTGAAAAAATGGGAAATGATCCACTGTGGACTGCAGGTCGGTTACGGTGAAGCATCCAAAAATCTACAGTGGCTCACCACAGTAGACAGTGAATCATGATGTGAAAGACATAGAAAATAAGGCACATATGATAGCGAAATCAGTCTTTTATTTAATCATGCAGTCTCTGTAAATATTATGGTGGATATTAACACAAACGAAACGAAAATTATGCCTTTGGCATTACTTAACAATATTAATAATGAAATGTTAACTGAAACAGTGGAATTTTTTAAATTTAAGATAATATCGTGCAACTTTTGTGGTTCAAAATCAACAAATAATAACCAAAATTACCCCTATCAAGGGGTAACGACTGCTCGGTTTGGTCTACACGCCAGAAGCTTGGCACTATCCCCACTACTTCTGGCTCACTCTTGTTCTGCGAAGGTGAAAGCAAGATGGGACGAGAGCGAGTCAGAAAGAGTTCAGAAAAGGAGCACCGAGGCAGGCAAGCGGTGTGGTGGGAGAATACCCCTCACGAAACTCACCGGCCAATATATCTGAATACGACCTTAGTTCAGTGGAACATGATCCACTGTGTACCAGGGCAACATGAGCCACTGTGTACCAGGGCAACTCGAGCCACTGTGTACCGAGCTACCATTTTATAATTAACCTCAAACGCACACAAAATACTTGACTTTTTAAATATGACTGCATTATCAAAATAAACTAAAATAGATGTATTTTTATAGATGTAGTTAATTTATTAAATCTAACGTTATAAAATTACAATTTAATTTAATATAATTTTTTTCATTTAATGTAGCGGCTACATGATTCTCCGCGGGCCACCCGTTACTACTATTAGATGTTTAACCTTTTGTCCAGAACAAATTAATTTGTTGTCGATCTTTTTCTAAACAGATCTATTCTAAACGAATCTAAACAGATTCCAAAAAAATCCGTTTCTTTAAATAATCAATATCTGCCACTATGCCGCCGATGCGGTTCTAATGTCGTCTTGATGTCGATACGTGAAATGTGCGGCAAACAGTACATCTCGATGCGGAGAAAATGGACCGCCGCTGATCTGATGCTGTGCTGTTAAGTGGGCAATAACTAGGGTTTGTCGGGTTTTAAAAACCGGGTTTACAAACCGTTTTTTTTTTATAAATTTGTAAAATTCGAAAAGCGGTTTATAAATTAAAAAAAAAACAGTTTTGTATAGTAGAATTAATATGCAGAAATGAATTAATTATTTAATTAAAAACGTTAACATTTTGACTTGAAATCGCCTCGGACACTAGCGTATTGTAGTAGGTAACTGTTTACTGTAAAACTAATCTTCATGACTTCATATTTTCGAAAGAAAAATACTAAATGAAATAAAGATTTATAATTTATATTTCGTAGGTACGGATTTTAATTTTTTTTTTTGGTTTTGTATGCAGTGTATTTTATTGTGTTATATTTTTGTAGATCCATAAATGTTAAACGAAGTAAAAAATTGTACAGATTTGTACGGAGTTTAGTTATTTAAAATTTTTTTATTTACTTCGTTTTCTATACATACAGTATATTTTATTTTTTTATGGTTTTGTAATTCCGTAAATATTAAAAAAACTGAAATTTTTTAAAGTAAGTACAAATATTTATTTTCCATTTTAACAATATTTCTTTGTAAAGATTCGAAAACCGGTTTTTCCAAAAGTTGGTTTTTGTATAAACCCTACTTTTATGTGATAAATAAAGCTACCTATTTTCGGATGTGGAACCTCTAACGATAAGTGCTTTTCAAAAAGTCTTCTTCATTAGTCAAATAAAGAAACCTAAATAGTTCAAGTATTTTCGGAAACATCATCGCGAAAACGAATAGAAAATATCATCGCGGTGACACGCCAAAACCGAGCACAGTATAGAGATCCCTCGGCGTGAAACCACGCCGACGCCACCCAAAGTGTTATTTCCGGCTTATACATAAGGATATAAAACACATATACGTATCAAGCCGTGCCTAAAGCAACGCAATTCCGTGATGGAGGAAATCCTCTCTTCCTTTCCCTTAATTAGGAATATTCAGTCTTTTTTCACACGGTCGGCGAACGAGTCTGTATTGTTATCTCGTGAGCACGCGACTGTGAAAGCTTTCAGCTATAATTACGAACACCTGATTGTAATCCAGGACTCTGACGTGGAATGTCAATCTCATCCAGAGTCCTCATACTTCGTACGTCTAGTGCTTGTTAAATAGATTTTTTTTTTATTTGGTTTCATATATCCCGTTATCTTTTAAGGTTTCACAGATTAGAATAATCGAATTGATGGTATAAACACCGTACGAGTAATTAAACCCCTGTTGTCGAATTTCATTCCACCTATACACCACCGGTACATTCATACCCAACGTAATTATCACAAAAACGATCATTTGATTACAATGTACGGCGAGAAGAGCGACGGAATAATAATGAATACCCATTGTGCCGGTATTATAGGAAGAACATTGATTAATTTCTCTTACTAGCACCCGCCGTTCATGCCTGTAAAGGAGATAATTACCAGCACTTCAAAGAGCTTAAGAATAGAAAAAGAATGGTGATATAAAAGCAGACAGTATTCTCTGTTTAATGAATATGCAGAAGTAAAATTGCCAAGGCAACGATATCGATTAATATCGATGCATACAACAAATTTATTAACAATCAAATCAACTCGCGTATACTTCACTGATTATCCATTGAATATAAGTACTTTTTATTTAGTGTGGGAAAGTAATACATTATTTGCATTCTTTGGCACACTACTTCTACTTTTAAATATAGGGGAGAGGTGCTATAAAAGGGACAGGTTGCAAATTGAACTTAGCTTGTGAGACATAAATTTTATAAAAAATATTACGTTGTAACTAAAAAAGCTGCGAAAGCATTAACGATAAGTCACTCTACGAAGATAGTAAAAAATATTGACCATTTATTGTACAAAGAGTTAATTTTTTCATTGATACCATTGTTTTGTATCATTAAGATTTACAATTATAATTGTAATACTTAATAAATTTATTTTTATTAACGTGTCTCTTTCATGACTTATAATGTCCCATTTAAATCCACCTATTTAGTCGTAAAAGGGGCATTTCCCACTTTTTTGAAAATCGAAGATTTGGTTATTTTTTATTATAATTTATGAGTTTGTAATACATTTTTATTAAAGAGAAATAAACACGCTTTCTATTGATGCACTTGCGTTTTAAATACCAAATAATGACGTTGTCAGAAGGGGAGGCTAAACAAAAGTGTCCCTTTTATAGCACCTCTCCCCTACTATACATTTTAATTCCACATAATTACTAACTCTACTATTTTCTCTTTCTTGTTTTCTTATGCGTACTTGTTTCTGCTTCTTTATCTTCTTGATACTTTCACAATTTCTACTGGTGCAATAAATAATTATTATTGGACATGCTTAATTGTTAGTTAGAGTCACGTTTAAATGTAAATTATTTTCTGGAATTCAAATTGTATTGAGCGAATTCCGTACCTACCGTTTATTTTGAAATAATATTTTACAAAGGGATGTGCAATTCCTTTTACTCTGTTGATATTCAATTTTACCTCTGCGTTTAAATTGAATTATAGTTTCAAAAGTTTTGATTTTCACCGACGAAATCAGGTTATCATGGCTGTGCGTTCGTTTCAAAGAGGTGCTTCATTCTTTTAAACAGCTTATTACAAATAACAAAGAAATACGTGTTCGAATATTCCTTAATGCATAACAAATCTATGCTGGTTTGAATAAAAAAATATTTCGCAATTTCCCTTGTTAGGTATTACTACATATTCTCTCCATAATGCTAAAGTATGACCGAAAGATTATGTATACCTACATGTACGATCGTGATATCGAAGCTGGTCGAATCGGAGAATTTTGATGCAAAGTACTGGATCGAATCAAATCGGGAGATCAAGTCCCGAGAATAAATTTAGTTTCCTTTATCGGAGAAAGGATGAGTGTGACCGAGTTCAGGGAATTATTTGAACGTACCGTAAATCATACGAAAACGTAAAAGTAACTTTAAACATAAATTACTTCAAATTTACTAGCAGGGCTGAAAGATATTTTCGAAAGAAATATTAAATTGTAAACGCATTCTCTTAGGTATATTGTCAAGCTAGATATAAATTTAAATATATAAATATAAATTTATGATGGAAATTTTTTCGTGTCGACTCATATTCATTTCGTACTAATTGATTTATTTGGCGCGTTGACGAGCATCATTGTAATTAGTGGCATTTAGAAGTAAATTTCAAAATATATTTATTCTTATAGCACTCTTTTACAATGGCGTGCAAAAGAATTCGGTCGCGCTTTAAAATCGCATAACTTTTTTAAAATTAATCCTAACGACTTGAGTTTTTTTTAGAATTTTTTTAGAATCCCACATTAGGGCTGGGACTATTGGAATAATTGAATAATCGAATACCATAAAATTTTACAAATATTCCCAACCCTAACTCACATTGAAAAAGATTTAATTTTCCCAATTTTATATGATTAGTAGAGCCTATTGGAATACATTACTGCTACTAACTCAATTTCGCAAAATGTGGGCTAATCCGTTTTTGTTCTCAATGCCTCGTATAATAATAATACACTTAATTCCGTTTTTATACGATAGATACGTTCCCGCAAAATCTGTGTAGATAAAGATACCGTGCACATGAAAAATGGAGCATTGCATCCAGACCGTAATCATACGCAATCATACGAACAAATCGTCATACCTCGAACTCAATTTTTTCTGACTGCGTCACTTACGAGATAAAATCGTAATGGAAGACTGATTGCCGCTGTCACACGTTCAAATGAATCGTAAAACACAAACAAATCATATACTACACAGCACGTACCAGCCTTAAATATAAATCCTAAGAATTTTATTTTAATTCAGAGCAAATTCCTAGAAAAATAAATAAAAACATTTGTTCTTAGAATAAAAATTAAGCAAAAATTAAAAAAAAAAGAAAAATTTCTCGGCTCTTATTGGACCAAAACAAATCGTGCAAAAAGTGAATTTAATTTTTCTGTAGACCGTGTTAAATCAAAATAGTAAAAAAATCCGTGTAAAAACAGAATTAAGTGTACCTTACGTTTTCGAAAATTCTGCTTAGTTCTGTGCACAGAATCATGTTTCAAACAATTTAAACAAAGCACGAGCAACAAAGACTTATGTACATACATTTTCGATTATTCTACAATTCGATAACTACTTAATCACTTGCACTTTGCTATCACAGATTTTTGTACAGCCATTTACTTTTTATAGAAAAATCGAATGAGTGAAAAAAATCGATACTAAGCGGCACTTGTTCGGAGCAGGATAATGTAACGAAGAAGCAAATCTCCATGAAATTGTGAACAGTGCCACTTTCCTTGCCCGTCACATGAATCGGTACTCCACCCTCGCATAGTTGTACTATATATATATAACATATATACTGTACACAGACACGTGCATAATACATATCACCTCACGGCTGCTTTGCGCACCAATACATAATTCACCACGGTGTCTCTTCCTTTCCCATCCGGCCTTTGCATCCCCTTTTATTATCCCCTTCCACGGGACACTCTCGAAACTCGATTTCCCCTAGCAGAAGATTTACAAAATCCCTACCATTCTTGCTTTTCGTTTTCCTCGCCCTCCGCGTTCCTCCTCATTGGTCCGCATCCGTCAATGTCGGACCAGGGGGAAGTTGCTTGGAAGCAGGCAGCATGCAAATCCACGTACGTCCATTCTGCCACGCCTGTTTGCACGCAGAAATGCGTGCGAACTCAGCTTCTCTTATACATACTTTAATGCCTGACACCTTGCTGAACGGATTTATGGAACGATACGCGAAAAAGGAACGCTTGGATCAAAGAAAAGTCGCCTCGCCCCTAGCCACACATCCTAACCCATCTAAACCGCAGTCCAAACAATGATAACCTAATCCCTTGATAAATGTAGGATTGTCAGAGTTTCGCAAAATGAACAACCAAACACACCAGTGTAATGAGAATAACAAAATGTAAAGATGGAATATTATTTAAGGAAGTCGTAACGCCGGTAAGGAAGTTATAACGCCCAACGCGGGAATATCGAATGCAACACTGGGCATCGCTCACAGTTTTGGAAGTAGAGCTGTACGAGTACCTGAATATTCGGGTAGCTTGAAGTCCGAACCAATCCGGGACTCGGTGTCCAAGCCGAGCCAGGTACCCGAAAGAACCGAGCCTCTCGGATAGAACCAAGTACTTGAATGTTTTTCAAGCGGTCCGAAAGAACCGGGCGGATTGGATGAAACCGAGCGGCTCGGATAGAACCAAGTACTTGATGTTTTACAAGCCGCCCGAAAGAAACCGGGCGGATTGGATAGAACGAAGAGGATTGAATTTTTCCAAGCGGCCCGGAAGAAACCGGGTGGTTTGGAAAGAAACGAGCCGTCTGCTCGACCTTCATTCGGACCGTTTGTTCCTTCCCAAGTCACTCGGTTTCTCACGGCCCGCCCGCTTACTTTCCGAGCCGCCCGGTTTCTTTCGGGCCGCTTGGAAAAATTCAAGTACTTCGTTCTATCAGAGCCGCGCGGTTCTTTCGGGTACCACCCGGCTCGGCTCGGTTTTTCAAGCTGAGCCAGGCTCGGCTTGCTTTTTCCGGGTACGTGATCAGCTCTACTTGGAAGGCGAGGCCCAGTAGGATGCATAAGGCATACAATGTAACTTGGACGCACGAGGAAGACAGATGACGTCAGGGTCATCGACGAGAGTTCGAGAGGCTGGGTCGCAAGGATGAGAGGTATTCGTATTGACGACACAATTTTTAAAAAAAAATTTAAATATAAAATGGTGGCGCGACAGCTCAACAAAAGAAGCTTCTTCTGAAAAACAGGGTTCCGCGGCCGGAAAGATTTCTCCTTCAATTTTTGACCCAGAACAAAAAACAGTATTTTTTTAATTCCCTCGGGTACTTCCCGAGATAATCTTATATAGAATTAAGAAATTGTTGGTCTTCTTCTATCATCTTCATCTTTCCGGCCGCGGAACACTGTTTTTCAGAAGAAGCTTCTTTTGATGAGCTGTGGCGCCGCTATTTTATATTTAAAATTTTTTTAAAAAATTCTTATCATACTTCAAGGTATGTACAATAAAGGTCTTCAAACAGATTTTGTATTCCATTCACTATTCTCGCATAAATAAATCTCAAAATCAGGCTACTCTTCCGGGCTCTACAGTGGCATTACCCCTTACCTTATGCTGAGGCGACTTTAAATAAATTATTAAAAAAAAAAGGAACGCTTGGAATGATTGCTTCAGCGTGTGCTAAGTTCTTATTTGTTAACAGAATACATTACCCTAGCTATTGATAATTTATTCTTGCGAGAAACTGATTTGAATAAAATACATTTTTATTTTTCACAAAAATGTTGTGTTTGTTAATTTCTGGAACTAACACGAAATCTTACTTATTCTTCATAAGGAAGCAGAAAGAAATAGATCGCAAGTTTTGAAATATTAATCGAACTAATTAATCCGAATACGTGTAATACGTGAAATAGCAATCATCCGGTAATACGGTGCATTTGTAAATTTTGTGTTGAGAAATGGTCATTGTTTGCTTGTGAAATGCAAAACTAATAAAAGGGAATATATTTACTAATTTGCCGGTTTGCAAACTGTTTGTTGACTTTTAAAGGAAACCCTTTACATTGGCGGGTAAATAATTTATCATTCGAGTCGGTGGTCTGTTGCGTTTTTTTGTACCAGAATAATCTGCAATTTGCAATATTGCATAGTTAGTAGCAATGGCGCACCCAATGTTGGGGGGGGGGGGGTAAGAGCCCTGGCACCCCCTTAAAAAAATGGAACAAGGAGATTAATGTAAGCACGACTGAAGTAATTCGAGAGCTCTGTAAGAAAAGGAGAAAACTGGATTTTATTCTTTAAATAAATTTTTATAATCACCCAATGAATTTTATTGCATTTGTATGAAAAAAAATTTATTCGTCGAATTCGGCTCCCCCAAGATTAAATCCGGAGTACGCCACTGGTTAGTCGCATAGGAACGCAACCCACCGGGTCACCTTATTATGGTAATCAATACAGTAGTAATCAATCTCTATTGCTGTCTAAATTGCAATTTACCCTAATTGAAATTTCTGATGCCTCAAATTTATCTCCTCACATAGGTATAGCGTGTTTCTTCTTCAGATGGTGGAAACTTAGAAATTTCAGAGCCATAATCATTTTTTTCTCTTTTTTATTGTAGTTTGCAATGCCTCAAACGCTCGTGATCGTAGTCACAGTGGCGCGTCTAAGTGTACTTTAGGGTTGTTACGAATATTTAAATACCAGAGAATTCGAATTTGAGATTCGAATATCAGAAAATTCGAATTTGAGATTCGAATATCCGAATATCAGAAAATTCGAATTTGAGATTCGAATATCCGAATATCAGAGATTTCGAATTTGAAATTCGAATATCCGAATATCAGAGATTTCGAATTTGAGATTCGAATACCAGAAAAATCGAATTAGAGATTCGAATAGCAGAAAATTCGAATTTGAGATCCGAATATCCGAATATCAGAAAATTCGAATTTGAGATTCGAATATCCGAATATCGGAGAATTCGAATTTGAGATTCAAATACCAGAGAATTCGAATTTGAGATTCACATATCCGAATACCAGAGTATTCGAATTTGAGATTCGAACATTCGAATATTTACAGCTCTAGTTTATTTAAAAAAGTGTTGCTGAAATTTTTTTCAAGTAAAATACCTCACTGTCCTAGGTGACACGACATGTTGGACGTAATTAGCTACTAATTAGCTGGTTTTTGTCCGAACAATGCTTGTGGCTGCGAAGCATAATCCCAAGACTTAAATCATATCATCCGGAAATGTCTTGAGTTGTATGAGGACGAACATATAATTTGTTAAATCTGCTCGTCAGACGCAAATACAATCCACTACTTTCTGCTAATTATTTTCCCTATGAACCTGATATCGAAGGTCTTAAACTTATCTTTAATTTTCTTAAAAAATATAATGTAAGAATTGAACTCCTGCCAAGTCTGATATAAATATCTATTAAAATTGTTAATGCTATTATATAAATTGGTAGCTTGTAATTTGCAAATTGTATGCTATATAAATGCAATAAGTAAACCACATCTGGTTTAAAGCAATAAATGAATAAAGTAGCTCGTTTAAGTACTTTCTCCATTACACTCACGCAAATCGAAGGGTCTCTAAGAGAGGAGTACCCATGCAGCGAGCTACCAGTTTGAGCATCATACATAATTATTAGCGGATTGTGCCACCTAACTAGCAAAACTATCATGGCAACTTTGTATGAGCTCATCTAACTTTGCTTAGCCTTAAACAAGCTGTAGTTATAGAACATTGATCATTTTGATAAAACAGCTACACGCGAAAGTATTTAGAACGTTATCATTTTATTAAATATAATAAGTTATAGTTGAAGTGTTGACACGTGTTCTGCTTAAAAATGTAAATTTGGTAATATTTCTTTGGTAGGTATATAATATAACTCATTGTCAGTGAAGTGAAGAAATTCATATTTTCCTGGTATTTGGAAATGTTTATCTTAGATAGAAGACACTCAGTAGTCTATAAACAATTTTAATAAAATGATTTAATGTGTACCGATGAATTTTTTTAGATCTGATACGCTTGTAAATGAAATCATGCTAAAGCGTTCAAGTAGTTGTGAATAATTTATAGTGGGAAACGTTCATAAAATTAGAAGCGTAAAGTTATTTATGATTCAATCTCACGGCATAGATCTCCAACTACTGTATTACGCACATGATGTAATACGAAATCTCCAGCTGAACTTGTAATTTATGTGGACTGTTGTACAAGATGAATGTCATGAGGTAAAATTCATCCTTTGATCCTATCCCGTAATGTAAATGTAGACACAATGAACAAATGAACAGTCACAGCTGAATACGAGTTTATCGTATAGCCTGTCAATTTAATAAAGGTCAAAGGAGAATTAATTGAAAAATTTGTTGGAGTTGTTACCTTGTCAACATTTTACGATAGTATTTCCTGATTCAATTATATTAGGTAACAGTTTATCATTTTGATCGAACGTTTCTGATCTGTCATATATTTCCTTTTTATGCTTCACCCGTTAGTGACAGGGTAATACCTCACTGTTACTACACCGAATATAAATTCAAATCGAAAACTTGTATAAATTAATACACCCCGCGTTGAATTGCAACAACAATGTAAGTTTACATAATGTAACTTACAAGAAGGGAATTTAATCCCGGGATCCCGGCTGTTTTTTTTATTCCATTTTTATATTTTTCAGTTAGTCATAAAGCAATTTATGTTTTTAAAAATTCTCGAAATTCTCGGGATAAGTTATAACTTGATATATTAAATCCAGAGATTAAATTCCCTACTTAGATTGGAGCACAACTTTGTGGGTTTATAGGGTGACTCAAGACAAGAACAACGGTGTGTTTCATTCGGGCTCTATCGCCCTCAAAGGGGGTGAAAACTAACCTTAAAGTCAAATAACCACTTCCACTTTTTCGCGTATAACTCCCAAACTACAACAGACAGAAAAAAATGATTCAAACAAAAGTGCAATGGTGCAATAAGCACTGTAAACTTGCGTTAACAAAATTTTGGAAAGAGTTTTAAAAAAATATACCTGAACAAAAAAAAACTTTTTTCAAAATTTTGTTAACGCAAGATTGCAGTGCTCATTGCGCCATTAAACTTTTGTTTGAAAATTTTTTTTCTGTCTGTTGTAGTTTGGGAATTATACGGGAAAAAGTGGAAGTGCCTATTTGACTTTGAGGTTAGTTTTCACCCCCTTAAAGGACGATAGGGCCCGAATGAAGCACACCGTTGTTCTTGTCTTGAGTCACTCTATAAACCCACAAAGTTGCGCTCCAATCGTTGAGTGCGGGTTCGCGGTGTTCCCTTGTTAGGGGAAAGTTCCCTAGATTGGACCACTTAGGAAAGTACCTCCATAAATCGGAAACGTGTTCGTCGTTTCGAGCAGAAAAATCTGAGAACAATTGCAGCATTGTAATTGATACATAAATCTAATAAAATAGACTGAAACGCTATGTGGCTTGTTACAAAAATATATTTTCAAAATGGCATTAATGATCGAATCTAGGAAACTGGTTTGCTAATTTCGACCACAGATATGTAAAAACATTTGTTTAAAAATATACTTACACTCTATAAAGAAAAAACTAAAAAATATCTCTGAGAAGCTTTTTACAGCATACTGAGAAAAAATAAATATGCATTTGACAAAATAATCAGTCACTGACAGACTGGCAATTTATGCATTTATAATAATCGTTATTACGACCGTTAGTGCATCTGAAATGGACCTATCTCTTGCAAGAAAGGCAGTGAATCCACTCTTCTCCCGTAAGTTATGGGCGATACCTGATTCTGAAAATGCGAACAATCAACACAAAGGCACTCTTCATCCTCTGATTCACTTGGAGAATTCTGTACCACAATCTGTCCCATTTCCCATATTTTTCACGCTCTGACTATTTTATCGTTGCATAATTTGGACCGGTGCAATTTAAGAACCATTAAATGCTTCAATTTAAGAAACTAGCCCAACTTTAATGTTTATTTAAACAAAAACTAGTGCAAGTATCAGATAAATGTTATGATAACATTAGAGATATGACGTTCATAAAAAATGACACCCCTTTGGAATTCAAAATTTACCTACGAGTCAAAAGTTACAGCTTATATAAATCCCCCCCCATAAACATGACTCGTGTATGAAAGAAGTTAATTCCCTTTAATTCTCGAAAAAATTAAAAAAGTTCAGATGCAAAGATTGTGAAATCAACTTTGCTAATTCCAATTTTTGTTCGTCTTGGCGAGAGGAAGGTTCTGACGTTTTTATTTTTTTTAAATAATGATTTTTAAATAATAGTAGGTCGCGTCGCGACCGCCAGGCGGCGACCGGGCGAGCGCTTCTCGCTTGCGAAATAGCACCGCGGCGGGAATAAGTAGCCGAGGGTTCTCGAGTTTACAGACTGCAATTACAGATTGTGAATCAGTCACGCTGATATTTCCGGCGAAGCCGAGGCGAGGACGCTTGTTTTATTATAAATTAGATTGCCTCGTAAGTGTTGAATTGTTCCCAATACTTATGCCTAAGTACATTTTTTGAAACTCCACAAGTACCTATAGGTGTACATACAAATAGTGTACACCACGTTTTGGATTAATTGCTATAAGGAGTTATGCTTAACCGAGAATGGTTTCAGCAAGTTTAAATGGAATTGTCACCCGTTATTTTCAGTATTCATGGTATAGGAACTACTACGCCATTCTAAGGACGTCGTCTAACGTCCCCATGCGTCCCTATCCCTTCACGCCCTTCTGTCGGAGAAAAGGTTAATCTTCCATTTTACACAAGAGAAATGTGGCTTCAACGTTCCACGGTGCTCTCAGGCGGGTTGTCTCCTCGATGCATTTTTATCAGACCGCTCTATCGGTGCCGTTTATGCTCCAACTCGTATAAACTCGTCGTTTTTCCGGAACATTTTAGCAACGTACGTTAAAAGTCCTTTTTTAACGCGCGCAAAGTGTCCATAAAGGGAGTATTTAGTACGACCTTTTAATTTTCTACCAATTAGTGACGAATAACATGATCGAAAAATCACTTAATTTAGTAAAATTGAAAGATATTTTTGATAACTAATAATTCTGATAAACGAATTTAAGAACCTATTTTCTGTTCAATCTGCAATATGCAAGGCAATTGAAAATTTCCGCAAATTCCCAAATTTCCACGTTAATTTATGCCAGTATTATAATATTATCTGTAAAAAAAATGGCATAACAAAGTGCATGGGTCCACTGGCAAGTCATATCCAATGAAATGAATTTTTTAAACTGGTGCTGTTGGAAGATTTAAATGTTACTTTCTTGAATGGCAATATTTTTTATGGCAGCAATGCAGTGCATATTATTCTGAATACAACCGCTATAGGTTTCTGGCTTTCTGGGGCCAGGCAGCTGCAGTTGTTTGCCAAAAAAAGGAAATGAATACTATGTTCACTGTGCGTTAGAAGCAACGAATGCCTTGAATCGATTGTTTCTGAATCGCTGGCCCACAGCGAGGGAGTCCTTGTATGCACTATTAAAGCTTGTAACTTCACAGTACCAATCCATCGCGTGATTTGACGGTCATGGAATTATATTTATTACTCAAGGGTTACTCGAACAATTTTGCGCAGATCTTTCGACTAGAAACGTTCAGTATTTAGATAAAAAATTATTCAATCTTTATTCGATGAGTAAAATCTGTAGAAATTGATTTAATCTGATATTTAAGATATTAAGTATATTTAAAATTTTCAGAAAGGCCTTTCGAAATTTGCTCTATTTTCACATCAATATAGTACTTTAAAAATACCACTGAATTTGCATTCTGATCTGTTATAATAGCAATTGATTTTACCATTTCCCCGAGGAAATCGCGACCACGTTTTAAACAGCGCACTGCGATAGTTGCTGCGCTTATTGACACATGCCACCGCAGCGTTTCAAACTTGTTTTATAATAAATCAAAGCGTTCATTGAACTTCCGGGGACAGGCGTGTTTTAGAGCTAGGAACCTATTCACAGTTTGTATGTTTCCAGTTAAACGTGCTTCATGACAAATCAAAAGTCCAATCGAACATTCGGTAGCAAGCAACGCTTTCCAATTGAAAATTCACTGTCAGGTTTCTATGTGTTTGACTTACACAGACGTGTGAGAATTGCGACTTGCTTCGGGCAGGTTGTGCAGAAACTAGAGATGAACAAAAAAAACAGCGAGAATTGAGAGTTCCTCGTGCCATAGATAGGTACGCTAGGTATTTTTACTTGCAGGTATTTTTCCAGCAGAAACAGAATTTTTGACGTGACTCGTTCATGAGAGACCGTCGAAGAGGTCGATCGAAGCCAGACAGCCTGAGAGTCAACTCTTCAGACTTCATAACCACTTGAGGGAGCATCGGAGAGCACTGTATTCGCATAACGCATGAAATTATTTCCAACATGATTTATCGTTTGAGAATGAAGAACCTAAATTCGAATATGTAATCTGTCGAGTACACGCATTAACGACTATGGATGTTGCTGATTTCACTGAACTTGTAGAGTAAAACTGTTTTAGCTCTTCTTAGTTATAATTTGTGTAAGAATAACATTAATCATCAAAGATGTTGCAGTATGATTTTACGCTAGAAAGAGTGACCCAAGAATGAGGCCCTTTTTAGCCTCGTTTTGGTCCCACGATTTTGGAACGGAATTTCGTGCCAAATGCTACCTTAAGATGAGACATCAATCACACGAAATTTTCAAGTTGAGGTGACATTTTTCAAGAAGGGGCGAATATTTTAAGCAACGTTTTGTTACAAATAGGTTAAGATATATCATATTTAGTTCTCTATAAAGAGTGACCCAAAAGTGAGGCCTATTTAGCCTCTTTTTGGTCCCACGATTTTGGAACGGAATTTTGTGCCAAACTATTCGTCCCTTCTTGAAAAATGTCACCTCAACTTGAATATTTCGTGTGATTGATGTCTCATCATAAGGTATCGTTTGGCACAAAATTCCGTTCCAAAATCGTGGGACCAAAAAGAGGCTAAGGCCTCATTTTTGGGTCACTCTTTCTAGAGAACTAAATATGATATATCGTAACCTATTTGCAGCAAAACGTTGCTTAAAATATTTGCCCCTTCTTGAAAAATGTATTAACTTCATTTATTATTGAGATATAATATGTTACAATAAATACAAAATCTAGTTACGTAAAGTCTACGTAAAATTAAATTTATCAAAATTTTCAGAAAATTTAAAGTGGTAATATTCAAAAATTTAATTAACTGTTACGAAAAGAGTACCGCTAATGTAATTTAGTATTTAACAATTAAAAATAACATTTTGATGATACGATAAAACTTTGTTTCCACTATGATTTTCGCTGTCAGGTACAAAATCAACATGCAGTGTGTACAAAGCTGTTGCTTTGAATGATGCTCACTGGTCAGAGTAAATAAAACGTGGAATCGAATTCCTCCGGATAGCAGAATTTTAATCGCTTTCGTTCTTGCGGTGTTTAATTTCCATTCTGTGTTTCCCGCTTGTTCTTCTTGGGAGAGCATCAAATCCGAGCGTGCCAGCAGAAACCCCTGCGTGAAATTGAATTCGTATCAGAAACAACACGTATGCCGGTTAACACGGTTAGCCAATATCGAGAGTTGCGTTGAAATTCGTTTCAGTAACTGATGGTTCGGGGAATATAGCAATCGGTTGCAGCAGAATTTTATTCGTCGAAGAGATAAGATGAAAAGGGTAACAAGTGATTGATAATTAAGGGGTTCGTAAAGTGTTTGTAAAAGGGAAGCAGTCCCTAAATAGGAAGAGTGTGAATACAATTTGAAAAGAATGCAGAGCAAGGCATTTAATATCAGCGCATGCAATATCATTCTTATTTATAATATGAATAAATATTTCTTGTGAACTGTAGATGGCTTGTGGGAACTATGAGATATCAATGGAAGGTCTCACTCAAATTTTAATAAAAATTCTGTTCTATTTGGGATTTAGAATTCTCTTTAGGCGTAGGCAGACGTGCACTCATTTTCGAAAAATCGGGATCAACAGCGGGAAGTCCGCTTGACGAGTGAGATACTCGTAAATTCAGCACTTTTTTCCTTTATTAACCCTTCGTTGACAGTCTGGGTGTGAGCCACCCATAAGCTGATTTTAACGCTCTGTAGGTACCTTCTAGATATATGCAAAATAAATACCTTTTTTTCCAAAGCCGACTTATAATATTTTAAGAAAAAAAATAGTTTGTATCTGAACAACAACTCTGTTGATTTTTAGCTTCTAATATTAAAATTTGTAACAGCTACATTTTTTTAAAAAGATTTTCGTAGTTTTTTCTCGACATATGGTAACCTAGAATTTTTTTTACAAAAACCTTTATAAAATTTCAATAAAAAAACTAGTGGAATACATTCTAGAGACTTTGAAATTTATCCATGATTTTTTTCATAAGAATTGGATTCTTTGGATGAGAATGGAAGTCGTTCAAAAATTCCTCTGGGTGTGAGCCACCCAGGTATGTCAAAGTTGATCGAAAAAAGAGGTGTGTCGACGAAGGATTAATACTGATGCATGTATACTAATCACACTCAAGTGTGATACGGTGTATGTAGATAGAACAGATACAGCAAACAGAAATCAATATTTCTTCAGTTTCAATTTTTAATCAATAACATATAAAACATCAGCAGTTTTGTATGCATTTATATTTATATATATATATATATATATATATATATATATATATATATATATATTTGGTCACAAAGTGTTATTTCCTTTAAGAACAAGCATAGCAACGGCTCTTAACCTTTAGAGGGCCGGGGTGGCCGCTATATGTAGTGTCTCAAGGTAGACAACTATTTAATGTGCATGTATAAGTAGGTGCTTAGGTATATTTTATGTGCATGTGCATATACATCCACGGATGTATATCTTAAATGTATGTCTTTCTACGTCCACGTCGTTAGTTCTGAGTAACTCCAAACCAAAGTTTTACACATGAATGGACCTAACTACTGTTATTCATTTAGGCTTGTTTAAGTTGCCAACACTGTTTCTGTGTAATATCTCGATAATCTGACCTTAGAATCATTATTAGCGATATCAAAAACCCTTGGAAACACTGAAATTGAAATTTTGAAAATTTCAATATTTGAACCTCAAATTTTGAGGCAATATTTAAACTTAAAAACTTTGCGGAAAATACAGGCAAGTATATGCATAAATTTTACGTAAAGAAATTCACAATTTCTGTAGAAAAATACCGGCCCCCTAAATATAAAGAACGATATTAAATACCTTGCACTTATATTAAAACATTATATTTGTAATTTCTACATGCATTTTCATGAATATACAATGTATGCAAAGCAATCTATCTGGGCAATTTCGAAATTGTGAAAGAAGAGAAAAAATGTGACCAGTAAAAAGTTATTCGATATCAAATAATTAATACAAATTTCCATGTTTCCATATTGGGGGATGTGAAGAATATTTTGAAAGGATACTCAGTTCTTAAAATTAAATACTAGTCTATATGCAAATTAGATGTACTATATAATCTACCATACAAGATTTAATACCTCCTAGATAATACCCTGAATATCTTAATTGATATTTACTGTGGAGTATATGCTGCTCATAGGGTATAGGTAAATCGTCTTATGATAGGCGAGAATGCCACGATGCAAGGACCTTCCCTACTTGATGGGCTTCTTCAGCGTTGCTGTTTGATCACCCTCTTTAGTATCTTCAATATTCCCAAGCTCTTAATTATCGAGCACGAAGAAGTGGTCTTCCCTTCACGGATAGTGCTGGCTCCAAACATTAAGGACCCAAAATTTCTTTACCTAACTTCCAAAAGTATTGACTATGCTCGTACCAACAATCGCTAAATTTAAATACAGGATTTACAATAATTCACATCCTCCATACTATATTTCATTAAGGCAGTAATACAGTACGAACATCTTTAAAATTTTATACAGGTAAAAGTGTTCCAGATATCAGTTTCAAACTTCGTGCTTTCTGTCATACATATTTTATCAAGTTACATGAATTTTGTTCAAACACAAATACCAAATGGTTTTAAAAATATAACCCTGTTGCATCTGCGTTGTCGAAAGAATTTCAAAAATAAAAGGAACAAAGATATTATTAATTTGCGTGAGTTTTAGTGATCGTCTGAGCTAGGAGAATTAAATAATATGAAATCTTAGCAAAATACTGTTGGATTACTATAATTATTAAAAGGCAAGAATAACTGAATATTCATGGAAACCTGAATATAGTAAAAGATAATGATACGTGTGTAGAGCGTCTTTTTGTTTCAATATCTGTCCGTTGTTAGAGAAGAGCTCACTTCTGTTCGGTATACCGTCTTTGAAAGACATTCTTTCCTAGCTGCTAAAAATAAAATTAAAATATAAATCTAGAAGGCTGATTTATTTAATATCCAATTTCCAATAAGACCTAGCCCAGTCGAATTGCAAAAATATTTAATTCCAGTACGTAGTATCACTACTAGCTTCCGCGATAGAGAGCCGGTTGCTTTACACACTGTTACGTCCGTAACGAATGGCCATCTGCAGCCCCAGAAAAAGTTCAAGGAAAGTTCTAGACACAGCTCCCAGGTGTTGGCAATGCATTTTCGAGCACTGCAACCGAAGGCCACCCGGGCTCAGCGCGCTCGCCTGGACATGGACTAGGACGCATTATTGGAGGATGAATACGGTCCTCGAAATCCTGGCCACGCAGAGATCTTCTAGGTTGTAGGATAAATCCGGGAGACGCGGTTGGGCCGAGGAGTTGGTCGAAACAGTTTACTCCTAGAGATTTAATTGTTCCGAACCTTAGCACACTTTTGTATACACACGGATATAGAGTTTGAATACAGTCACTCGACCAACTCAAAAACGCATTGCATCTCGTTCACGAAATACACAGAAAAGTGAAATTTTAACATCTTCTCCATATAAGGATGTACTTGTTGCAAAAAGCATGGAAAAAGAAAGAAAGCAATCTACGGCAAAACAAAACATTCAAAGTCGTTTTAATCAAGTCCGTCGGGGGCGTGGCCAGTCAGGGAGGGGCAATAAATATTGCAACAAAATTTGATATTACATTTCACTTATAATTAGATAGACAAAGAAACTTGCACGCAATGCAGAATTACTTCGCAATTCTGTATTTTTGTATTTTATAATAAATTAATTTAATTTTGGACGAACGACTAATTTTTTTTCCCTGTGCCGGGGGGAGGGCAAACGCTCTCCCCTGCCCCACTTTGGCTACGCTCATGAATCCAGTGCAATAAATGCAAAGATTCAGCATACGACGACTGTGCAAATATTGATCCATCAAATTTTTAGTATTTCTGTGATGTGTGTACGAAATAAGGATACGCGATACGCCCAGATGAACGTTGAAAATTAAGCCCGGGGCTACCCGCCTATTTTTTGATTGTGTAAAAACAGAGGCTACAGGTTTCTGATTTTTTTTTTCTTAAATTATTTAAGAAATGTGTTCTTTATCTTAGTTATAACGCAGCAGGAGGTGCTTATTTTGATTTTCTGAATTGGTAATTTGATTACAATTTATTGCTTGTATATTGCTTTTGTGCTTCGTTTAAGTGTCCGTGGCTACCCACTCTTCCCCTACATTTCTAAGCATAAAATACTCCCCACCAGACAACTCTATTTGTCAAATAACATCGCTTTTAATCTTTCTTACTACCGGTCAAGTGGCATTACCCGACTTAGTAACCCGATTTACGCGTGTCGCTTCCACAACTGTAACTAACTTTCCGTTTAATTAGAAACAGGCGACGTAGCCGCAGCGATATCGCGTATAAGAAACACGCAACGCGGAGCAACAGATTGCGAGAGAATGATTGAAATGATGTTGGAAAGAGAAAGCCGCGAGAGGAGAGTACGGTGTACAATTAAACAGATGGCTGAACAAGGGAAGTAATGAGTAAGGAGGCGAGAGCAAGAAGGCGGCGAAACTTGAGTCGAAGTTAAAAAAAGAAGGAGGAAAAAGAGGTTGAGAAAAGGGGGGAATAAGAAATGCAAGGGAAAACGATGGCAAGGCAGAGAGGGAGGGGAGGAAAATGGGCCGCGAAGGGGAGTGGGAGTATAAGAAGGTAAGGGAGAGGGAGAAATTTCTTCTTTCACGGCCGAGTGACGAGTTGAATCATTTTCCCTTGAAGGTCCCTTTGCCCCAGGCAGTCTTCCGTTGCGAAAGCAATTTGCCCTGCCCAGCATTGTCACACGTATTCCTCCGCGGACCCAGTGGATCGACAAAAAAAGCCTTCGAGCTCGTTACGTCTTTCGGATCAGGTAAATTCAGGATGCGACGGGCGAGGAGAAAACAAGCCGGAATTCTCTTTCTAGTACCCAACGAAACAAAGGCTCCACTGTTGCAGCTTCCTTGCAACTGAGGCGTTAATTCACTTGGTCGCGATTCATCGAGTGTCACCTTCAGGTTCCCTTTGTTTCTTAAGACTGTTGCTAACAGTCGGCAAAACGTGCTACGAAAATGCAGAAGGAAATGGCAACATAAAATACAGCAGCTTTCCTTTTTTTTTTCACCTCGCATCTCTGTTGAATTTAACGCTTTAACTGACACCGGTTTGTTCTCACGCCTTGGGAGTTTAGGAAAAACTTTTTTCTCAATATTTTCGCTGTCTTTGATGTATTTTTCGGTGCTGAATTCGAAAAGCACAGTAAAAACTTCGTACCTGTGTAATTTCAAGTATTTCGTTAGTGTTCGATGCCTGGTAAAAAATATTTCGGTTGTTACGTATGTGGATTTTTCCCCATACGCCGCTCTCAACCACTTTTCGAGCTCGCGTCTACGAAGGGAAAACGCCCTAAAAATCCTTTTGCTTATCACATACCACTAAGGGGGGTCATGATCTCGACCATCTGGATCACGACCATGGGAACGGGAGTGACACGACGACGACCCCGAAGAATTTCCTTATATGGAAATTTCAAATGCATCCCCACTCATTTTTGGGACTATATAAACCCTTTGGTTTCTACCCTCTGCGGTTAAAAGCAGTACAGTTACGCGTAGAGTAACGTTGTGTCACGCTCGTACCGAGTCGGTTGAATTCAGTAAGATCGAGCTAAAGTCTCTGTCGGAATCACAGTTGACCCCATAGAATCCGCGAGTTCGGTTTACATTCTATTGGACACTTTGTAATAGCCGCTCGTACGCCCCGCATCGCCAGTGCGTCAACACCGAGCAAATTAGTGGTAATTTTCACACATTTATTACACTATTTAATCGCGACATTCACATTTGTACCAACTAATCTTGAATACACGAATGGTGTTCACTTCTAAATCGAGTTGATTCGTTAAAACCCATCTTTTACCCAGCGATCCTTATTAAACTTAGTAGCGCTCACCCACTGATACAACTTTACCGCTCGAGTTGTATCAAATAAAAATTAAGAGTTACGAGGCATTAATAACATTTCCCGCGACTCCCTGATCTAGCATCAGGTTAGTTAGCAACCTTTCATCCAAATAAAGGAATTTTACCAACCTAGTGGCTCCCCGATTTCGCATCGGGTTCGTCCACGTGTAACCCTCCTACGGCTCCCTGATTTCGCATCAGGTTCGTCCGTATCCTACAGCTCCCTGGTTTCGCACCAGGTTCGTCTGTAAGTCTACCAACCTCCGAACAGCTCCCTGGTTTCGCACCAGGTTCGTCTGTGAATAATCCAACCTCCTAACAGCTCCTCGACTTCGCGTCGAGTTCGTCTGTGAACATCATCCTAGTGACACCCCGATTTCGCATCGGGTTCGTTCACGACGTTTCACCCTCCTGCGGCTCCCTGATTTCAAATCAGGTTCGTCCGCGCTTGACTCCATTCCTAGAGGCTCCCTGATTTCGCATCAGGTTCGTCCTCGCCGTCAATAATCCAAGCGGCTCCCTGATTTCGCATCAGGTTCGTCCGCGCACCTTACTAACAAATTCGTTAACCATATTCCTTGGGAAATACCCTTCTCGCCGGCCTCTCGCGTTGCCGCAGCCCCGGCTCGTAACAGAACTGGTGACAGCGGTGGGATGCTACTGCATTAGAATCGCCGTAAAATTTGGTTTTTAAATACGTTAAAATCACTCGTAATTTATTATTGACAATATACTAGTTTTCGCTAGTCAAGTCACTTAAGAAAGTTTCAAAATGACAAGCACACAGGCTAACGTCTCTTCTAACGACATTATGAACCTGACAGTTTCAATTGCAAACTCAATGTCGCTTTTGACGCAACGGACATGTATACAGAACATTACTATGTCAATTCCAACCTTCGACGGTGAAAGTCCACCCTTGACGCGCTTTGCACAAAATGTGGAAGACGGGTTAACTTTGATTCCTGAGGGTACGGAAGCTGAGTATCTTGCGATAATTTTAACAAAACTGATCGGTCCGGCACGTAGGTGCACGTTAGAGCACAAATTCAACTCTGTTAAGACATTAGTCCAACATTTGAAAAAGAGATTCGCGCCGGGAAGAAGTTTGTCATACTTCCAAGTAGAAATCGCGAAATTACATATTCGTGAAGGAGAAAGTCTGCGACAATACGTCGACAGGACCAGTCATCTCGTTTATTGTGCGCGCGGAGCTATTCGGGAAAGATATCTGGATCATGCTGAAGACTTCGTCAAAGAAATGGAAAAGGACGTTAAAGAAAACTTCATCGATGGTTTACCAGATCGAATTTCCTGGAAAGTGTCGGCTCAAACTCAAGACATCAAAACACTTGAACAAGCTTACGACGCCGTGCTCCAGATAGACAGAAAATTAAGGAATCGGCGACAGTCGCCCCGTAATGATTCACCCTCCAGGTGGTCTCGTCGAGAACATTACGCTGAAGATTCTCGCCACAACGACCGTCAAGTGTCGTATCCACATTCTCCAAGTAGGTACGACGAAAACAGGGATCGGTCTACAAGAACATCTGGTTTTGAAGAGGAACGAGAAGGACGGACACGTACGACGGCCTGGACTTTGCGTCACCGGAGCCCCTCGAAATCCCCTTCTTATCGCTCCGACTCATCGTACGCAGATGATGGAGAAAAACATTATTCCATCTTAAAAAATCCCGATAAAAATCGCAAGCCGAGTTTATACTGCTGGCATTGCGGTACGACCGGACATGACGGAAAATCCTGTAGGAAACATCCGCGTAGTCCGAGATATCAACGAGACTCGCGAGATTCATCTGTCGAATCTAACAAGTCTTTAAACTTCGATCGCGCTCAACGTATAGGCGACACGATGAGCGGAAACAAAGAAGCTCGCCAAAGGACAGTCCGCTTCGAAGAGGAAACCTCGTCAAGGAAGCACCTGCCCCACGCATCAAAACCAAGGTTCCAGAACTGGAGTCGGGAACGGGAGAATTCTTAATTGATGGCGGAGCATCCGTAAATTTAGTAGTTATTACCGCCCTGGGAGAAAATGCTACGATAAACTCTCGGGAAGAAATTGAATTAACTGGAATTACAACTAATCCAATTCATACATTAGGAACAACAATTCTTCACATCCACGAAGCTCCCGCACTTTTCTATGTGGTAAAAGAGCTTGCAATAGAAGCAGACGGACTAATAGGAAGCCCATTTTTAAAACAGGAGGAGGCCGAAATTTCCTATTACCATGGGACTTTGGTATTAAAAAATAAACCTACCCGACCTCTACGTTTTTCAAATTATCAGGACATACCTCAAACTAACAAACTACCGACGTCTACCAAACATCGTATTGAACCTAGGACGTCGCAACAGATTGCTATAACAATAACAAACCCCAGGATTAGGGAAGGATATTTACCACGTATCAAGACCCTCGAACATCTGTACATAGGGGAAGCAGTTGTAAAGAACAGTGAAGGAAAGTGCTACGTTATGGCAACAAACACCAGCGATGAACCCCTAGACGTGGAGATAGAACCGCAAACATTGGAGCCGTTTGATATCTTCAGTTCATCAGATGAAGATTTTTACTCAGCTGCAGAACACCCGTTAAATTTTAAAACTAACGAAGATAAGAAACAGAAAATCTTGGAAACTCTAAACACCAAACATTTGAACAAGGAGGAACTAAATTTTGTTACAAATTTAGTTAAAGAATTTCCTGACCGATTTTATCTTCCTGGAGATAAACTAGGTAAGGCTTCCGACTTTAAACATTCAATTCATACATCTAACGATATTCCAATCAATACGAGACAATATCGCTATCCTCTCATTCATCAAAAGGAAATTCAAAAACAAATCAGCGCCTTATTATCAAATGGTATAATTACACCTTCTAAATCTCCATATAATTCACCTTTATGGATCGTACCAAAGAAAGAAGATGAAAATGGAGTAAAACGTTGGCGATTGGTGATAGATTTCCGCGGTCTCAACGAAATAACAATTTCTGATAAATATCCATTACCTCAAATCACCGAGATTTTAGATCGACTAGGAGGAGCTAAATATTTTTCAGTCTTTGATCTCGCTAGTGGATTTCATCAAATAGAGATGGATCCGAAAGATAAAGCAAAAACAGCATTCACTACTCCAAATGGACATTACGAATTCTCTCGAATGCCTTTCGGATTAAAGAATGCACCACCCACTTTTCAACGCCTCATGGATCAAGCACTCACTGGACTTCAAGGAACAGACCTCTTTGTCTACTTGGATGACATAGTGATCTATGCATCATCCTTACAGGAACATAATATTAAAGTCAAAAAGTTGCTAAATCGCCTTCGAGAACATGGATTAACCCTGCAGACCAACAAATGTCAATTCTTGCGAAAGGAAGTTGCATACCTTGGACACATTATTTCAAAGGAAGGAGTAAGACCCGATCCTAGGAAACTAAAAGCTGTTCAAGATTTTCCTACACCTACAACGCAGAAGAACATTCAACAATTCTTAGGACTTGTAGGATATTACCGAAGATTCGTACCTAATTTCACCACAAAGGCAAAACCTTTAATTAACCTATTAGGAAAAGGCATCAAATTCAAATGGACTGAAGAACAAGACCAAAGTTTTAAGCAATTACGTAACGAACTTTGTCAACAACCCATATTGCAATATCCAGATTTCAGTAAACCATTTATTGTAACAACAGATGCCTCCGATTACGCTATTGGAGCTGTACTTAGCCAAGGCGACATAGGAAGCGACCTGCCGATTGCCTACGCATCCCGCAGCCTAAATAAACCTGAGAAGAACTACTCAGCTACTGAAAAGGAATGTTTGGCCATGGTTTACGCCGTAAGATACTTCAGGCCTTATATCTATGGAACCCCATTCACCCTCGTTACAGATCACAGACCACTGTTATGGCTACACTCTGTCAAAGACCCCACTTCTAGACTAATGAAATGGAAACTCCGACTTTTGGAGTACGAGTACCAGGTTGTCCACAAATCCGGAAAGACGAATAAGAACGCAGACGCATTATCGCGCAACCCCTCTTCTGCCTGCCTACCACTTATTCCACGAGAACTCCAGGATCCTGACTTCAAAGTCCAGATACCGAAAACAGACGCTAACACCGAGACAATTGGGCACCGTATACGACAGCTACGTCGCGACAGGGAAAACCGACCTAAGTACCGGGAGACAAGTAGCAGTTCAGACGAGATAGAAGACACCGCACGTGGGAACGTTCAACATTCTCCAATTATACACAAGAACAGATCTTTTCCCAGCTTATCTCAAGAGGTAACCATGCCAGATGAACGCCAGGAAACCATAAACACTTTTTCGCCCGCAGCAAACTCCACTCAAATCGTTCCTTTAGATAAGGACCAGACCTTATTTGACGATCTGATATCCTTTGAGGAACCGGCCGAAAATACTGTAATAGAAAATGCAAGAAACATTCAACAAGATTTATTTGGTACACCACAAGTATCAACAGAAGTCATGGATGAACCTTTACAACCCTCAATAAACCAGCTACCTGCAGGAGCCACGACCGAAGTCAGTGTGGAACAACCACCTGACAGCAGGTCAACTCAATCAAGGGTTTTCGACCGCACGCTTGACCCTTACCCATTCTTCACTACCGACACCGAGAATTCAAATGACCTTGACAATCTGGAAGAGATCCCGCTAGACCAACCACATAAGATTATCATTTCTTCAAACACCTTTACCGCTGAAGAAGGACATTATGTACACTTCATTTCTGCCGATTGCAATTTAGTAAACCCAGTTGGAAAATTATTGCTGGACACCGAAATGATTAATAAACCGAATCTTTTAGCAGCTCAACCGAAAAAGGGACGGGTGATAACAACCGACAATGGATCATTTAAAACCTTTAGTATAATAGTCTCGGATAACTTCTTTGATAATATTAAAAGAGTAGACGTGCTTAACGGATTGAAAACTCTTCAACACACCCTGGATCAAAATCAGATTAAATCATTTCGAATTTCTGCCACGGGAGACCTTCACAAAATACCGTCCAATGAATTCGTCAAGATATTAGAAGAGGTTTTCATAGGAACCTGCCTACAGATTACTTTATGCAACTGTATCATCACTACACCATCCGAAGAGGACAGACAGCACATTATTTGCGAAGCTCACGACAGTTTAATTGGAGGACACAAAGGAGTAACGAAGACCTACAAACGCATCCGATCAAAATTCTATTGGCCACAAATGCGCAACGACATTCAAGACTACATCCGAAGATGTCAAAGTTGTCAAGAGCAGAAATTCGTTCGCGCGAAAACTCGTCAGCCGATGTTGATCACCGACACACCTATAGGAGCCTTCGACAAAATTTCCTTGGATACAGTGGGACCTTTACCAATTACACCCAGCGGGAACAGACATATTCTCACTATTCAAGATAATCTAACGAAATATTGCGTAGCTGTAGCAATACCTAATATTCGAGCTGCTACAATTGCAGATGCGTTCGCTAGACATTTCATCGCAATCTACGGTACACCCCACGCAATATTAACAGACAAAGGAACTAGCTTCATCGGAACACTTATGACAAATTTATCCGAAATATTTAAAATCAAACAAATCACAACCTCGGGATATAGACCACAAACCAACGGATCTTTAGAACGAAGTCACATCGTACTCACCGAATATCTCAAGCATTACATGGATAATTACGAAGACTGGGATTTACTAATACCGTTTGCAATGTTCTCTTATAACACATCCGTTCACGAAGCAACGAATTTCACCCCATACGAATTAATCTTTGGAAAACCAGCTCGAGAACCAAGTTCTTTCCCAACTGGCAAAAAATTAAAGTCGTTTGGAGACTACTTAATAGAATTAATAACACACATGACTAATATTCGTAATATAGCTTCCGATAACCTAAACAAAGCAAAAATTCGTTCGAAAAATTATTACGATGCTCACGCAAGACCAGCAACATACAGTCAACACTGGACGGCTTCACGGCCACGCTGACGCTCGACCGGCTACCCGGACAACCTCCACTAGACGTCGTTGACCACTGGCTGGAGCTGGGCTACGTGATACCCAGCGACGACTAAACTTTTACACCCCGCAACACCTAGCGATAAGTACACATTACATTACACTACACCCGACAATTCTTTCTCACACTCTTGTTTACAAAAGGATTTGTGGGGCGTTTTTCCTTCTTTTGAAAAGCATCGCGAGAATCGCGATGTTTTGTCTACGGGGGGAGATGTTACGTATGTGGATTTTTCCCCATACGCCGCTCTCAACCACTTTTCGAGCTCGCGTCTACGAAGGGAAAACGCCCTAAAAATCCTTTTGCTTATCACATACCACTAAGGGGGGTCATGATCTCGACCATCTGGATCACGACCATGGGAACGGGAGTGACACGACGACGACCCCGAAGAATTTCCTTATATGGAAATTTCAAATGCATCCCCACTCATTTTTGGGACTATATAAACCCTTTGGTTTCTACCCTCTGCGGTTAAAAGCAGTACAGTTACGCGTAGAGTAACGTTGTGTCACGCTCGTACCGAGTCGGTTGAATTCAGTAAGATCGAGCTAAAGTCTCTGTCGGAATCACAGTTGACCCCATAGAATCCGCGAGTTCGGTTTACATTCTATTGGACACTTTGTAATAGCCGCTCGTACGCCCCGCATCGCCAGTGCGTCAACACCGAGCAAATTAGTGGTAATTTTCACACATTTATTACACTATTTAATCGCGACATTCACATTTGTACCAACTAATCTTGAATACACGAATGGTGTTCACTTCTAAATCGAGTTGATTCGTTAAAACCCATCTTTTACCCAGCGATCCTTATTAAACTTAGTAGCGCTCACCCACTGATACAACTTTACCGCTCGAGTTGTATCAAATAAAAATTAAGAGTTACGAGGCATTAATAACATTTCCCGCGACTCCCTGATCTAGCATCAGGTTAGTTAGCAACCTTTCATCCAAATAAAGGAATTTTACCAACCTAGTGGCTCCCCGATTTCGCATCGGGTTCGTCCACGTGTAACCCTCCTACGGCTCCCTGATTTCGCATCAGGTTCGTCCGTATCCTACAGCTCCCTGGTTTCGCACCAGGTTCGTCTGTAAGTCTACCAACCTCCGAACAGCTCCCTGGTTTCGCACCAGGTTCGTCTGTGAATAATCCAACCTCCTAACAGCTCCTCGACTTCGCGTCGAGTTCGTCTGTGAACATCATCCTAGTGACACCCCGATTTCGCATCGGGTTCGTTCACGACGTTTCACCCTCCTGCGGCTCCCTGATTTCAAATCAGGTTCGTCCGCGCTTGACTCCATTCCTAGAGGCTCCCTGATTTCGCATCAGGTTCGTCCTCGCCGTCAATAATCCAAGCGGCTCCCTGATTTCGCATCAGGTTCGTCCGCGCACCTTACTAACAAATTCGTTAACCATATTCCTTGGGAAATACCCTTCTCGCCGGCCTCTCGCGTTGCCGCAGCCCCGGCTCGTAACACGGTGTTACAGTATAGGAGGAAGCCTGGAGACAAATGTCGGCTAGCGGTTTTCATCAAATATCACGACGGACCGCAATGTTGGTACGATAATATCGGGGGAAGTCCTCGCGAACGGAAAAAGGCAGGACATCAAAGTATTCGGAAATGAACGACTTCGTGCATGTATAATTCAAGTTCGTCGACTGGCATCGTCCTTTGCCAAGCCCTGCGGAAATAATTTCGGTAGAACGACGAGAGTGTCCTCGAAGGAAAGAAGACCAACCCAGCGATTCGCCCAGAATAAACGTCGGAATGTAATAGAACGACTTTATCAACATTTCTGAAAAGTAGGGCCGTCTAAGGTCTGTGAAGATAGCACCCCCAAATTCGATTTTTTAAAAAAACTCAACGGCATTCGTTTGTCCATCGTATGCCCACGTTTGCCCATAACAAAATTTCGTTTGCCCACCATTAAAAAAAATAATTATGGCAAAAAAAAAATTTTTCATCAGCACCCCCATGAAAACATTTTAATGATTTGACGGTGGGAAATGATTGCCCATCGTTTGCCCACGTTTGCCCATAAACAATTTTTTTTGCCTACCCTTCAAAAAAAGTTATGAACAAAATAAAAAATTTGTCTTCATCACCCAACATGAATGCATTTCAATTTTTTAAAAGAAGGATACGAATGTACCCGACCTGGCCACGTTTGCCCACTCTCAGATTTCGTATGCCCACCCTCCAGAATCGAATTAAAAAATAAAAACCTCGAAGAGAAGGGTACAGGTGAAGCGGTCGCGTTAAAGTTCGATTTTTCTGGAAAATATTATCGAAATCGTTCTTTCAACGATGCAGTTCGTTAGTTTAGATATAGAAGAGATTTGCCCATGCATTAATTTCGTATGTCCACCCTCCAGAATGGAATTATTAATAAAGATAATCAAGAAGTGCGGTACCCGTTGAGACGACCAAGTATAAGTTCGATTTTTAATTAATTAAACGATGAAATCGTTTGTTTAACAATGCATATCGTTTGTCCAGATGTAGAAGAGATTTGCCCATGCATTAATTTCGTATGCCCACCCTCCACAATCGAATTAAAAAATAAAAACCTCGAAAAGAAGGGTACAGGTGAAGCGATCGCGTTAAAGTTCGATTTTTCTGGAAAATATTATCAAAATCGTTCTTTCAACGATGCAGTCCGTTAGTTTAGATGTAGAAGAGATTTGCCCATGCATTAATTTCGTATGTCCACCCTCCAGAATCGAATTAAAAAATAAAAACCTCGAAAAGAAGGGTACAGGTGAAGCGATCGCGTTAAAGTTCGATTTTTCTGGAAAATATTATCAAAATCGTTCTTTCAACGATGCAGTCCGTTAGTTTAGATGTAGAAGAGATTTGCCCATGCATTAATTTCGTATGTCCACCCTCCAGAATCGAATTATTAATAAAGATAGCCAAGAAGTGCGGTGCCCGTTGAACCGAATACCTTTCTGTTCGTTTTTTTTCCGAATGAATTATCAAAATTGATTGTACTTACCTCAAAGGTTAAAGGTGTTTGGTGACATGTTATCCAAAAAATGTTGCACTCACTTCTTTCTCACTTTATTCGAACGACACTTCAATTTGCATCGCTCATCGAATACTTCACACTTTTCACACATCTGCAGCATGTGCAGAATAACACCAGAGTGGTTTTCTAGTCATTTTTCACTAATCACCGCAATGATATCGCACAACGGAAAATAATATAATCGCACAGTTACTTCACAAACCGTAAATGAATGCACGATCTTGCAAGAGTTGCGTCCGAACTCTGTAGACCGACTGACTTTCGTGCGTCGTTGGAAACAATTCGAGGGTATCGCAGACATCTGTTTACGTTTCGGCACGTTCGATGACGACACGCAGCGCTGATACCCTAAAGGATCGCAGCGCCGAGTGCCACTGTCGAAACGTAAACATAACGGACTGCATCGTTGTAGGAACGATTTTGATAATATTTTCCGGAAAAATCGAACTTTAACGCGATCGCTTCACCTGTACCCTTCTTTTCAAGGTTTTTAATTTTTAAATCGATTCTGGAGGGTGGATATATGAAATTAATGCATGGGCAAATCTCTTCTATATCTAAACTAACGGATTGCATCGGTGAAAGATCGATTTTGATAATATTTTCCAAAAAAATCGAACTTTAACGCGATCGCTTCAACGGGTACCGCACTTCTTGGCTATCTTTATTAATAATTCAATTCTGGAGAGTGGACATACGAAATTAATGCATGGGCAAATCTCTTCTACATCTAAACTAACGGACTGCGTCGTTGAAAGAACGATTTCATCGTTTAATTAATTAAAAATCGAACTTATACGTGGTCGTTTCAACGGGTACCGCACTTCTTGACTATCTTTATTAATAATTCGATTCTGGAGGGTGGGCATACGAAATTAATGCATGGGCAATTCTCTTCTATATCTAAACTAACGGACTGCATCGTTGAAAGAACGATTTTGATAATATTTTCCAAAAAAATCGAACTTTAACACGATCGCTTCAACGGGTACCGCACTTCTTGGCTATCTTTATTAATAATTCAATTCTGGAGAGTGGACATACGAAATTAATGCATGGGCAAATCTCTTCTATATCTAAACTAACGGACTGCATCGTTGAAAGAACGATTTCGATAATATTTTCCAGAAAAATCGAACTTTGAAATGCATTCATGGTGGGTGATGAAGATAAATTTTTTATTTTGTTCATAACTTTTTTTTGGAGGGTGGGCAAAAAAAAATTTTTATCGACAAACGTGGGCAAACGATGGACAATTATTTCCCACCGTCAAATCATTAAAATGTTTTCATGTGGGCTCTGATGAAAATTTTTTTTTCTGCCATAATTTTTTTTTGAATGGTGGGCAAACGAAATTTTTTTATGGGCAAACGTGGGCAAACAATGGGCAAACGAATACCGTTGAGTTTTTCCAAAAATTCGAATTTGGGGGTGCTATCTTCACGGACCTGGAGAATATATATCATAAAGTCCTGTATTAAAGAATTATCAACTTCCCCAAATTATTACTTATTGTTAGACACCTCACGTAACAAATTTGAATAAAGTGTACAAAGTGCAGAATTTAAAAAATTGCCCACCTAAAGTTGACGTTTATTAGACTGCTCACGACTCTATGTATATATGTACAATCCATCTTCCAAAAATATTTCAGAAGTAATAGAAAACATGCTTCGTGCACTGATATTAAAATGAGTTCTTATAATTATAAATCCTTGAATTTCCAAACTGTGAAGCAGACAAAACTTTTGGATTCTTCTAGTGCCTATCTGTACTGTAATTTGCATATTAGCGTCTTCTTGTATTTCAGCACAATATACATGAATCGTGAACTTTTTTTATTAAAATTGAACGCTAGTCACACAGATTTTATGTACCCATGTATTTTATTCTTCATTTAATCTACGAATGTGTTACTTTGAAGCTTTAACTCGTAAATAGCTTTAACACATGATTTATTACGCTCTGAAACCTTTTGTTGTAGGCGGCTTTACTAATAATTCGCAATTCCGAATTCTCTTTTCCTCACGCAACATAATCGGCTTAAAAAAGAAACTTCAGTCCGCATTATGACAAATCCTACTCCCTCTCAACATTTTGCATGCACGAAGAACAGGCATACGCGTCACTCCTGCGGGCAATAGCGACGTATGCAGATAGGTTTGCATGTTTCTATTCGCGCGTTCGCACCTATTAAGCTTATGGCTTCCAAACGCTAAGACGATGAAACGTAAAGAAGAAACGCTGGGTCGTTTACGATTTTCTCGCCGGACGGATGTACAGATGCGCCACTCTGGATGGTGGTCTTCCACTTTTACTGCAATTATACGAAAAGAAGAGAATGAGCAGAAATTAAAAAACGAGAGGCACGTAAAACCGATAAATGGAAAGAGTTCAGTTCATTGAAGTTGGGCTCCCAGGAGGGATCTCACGGAGATCACGATTAATTTCAAGAAAGAGCCGAAGACAACGACTCTGCTGAGCGGAAAGAAACTTCAACTAAAAAGCGAACAGTTTTTAAGCCGAAAGTTTCCCGATGGATGAAGTTACTCGCGTCGATCCTTCGGAGACATTCCGGCCTTATTTATAACCGCGTGGAGTGCGCTTTAACTAAAGATTTCGGGAGATAGAAAAGCAGCTGCTTGAACAATAAGCGTGGAACAAGGTACCGCAGAGTTAACACCATCGAAATCACAAAAGTGGAACGAGAATCAATTGAAATCAGTTATGTTCCACCACTGCATGATTTCTTACGAAATATTGTCTAATAACAAAGATTTCACTTTCCATCATTTTCATCCTATTTATATGAAAAGCGTGGAAATTGATTGGCGCGGTTCTCCCGATGAAAATGAATTCAAACACGAAGTGTATCGCACTATTTTTTAAAGTCCTTATATTATAATCACGATCAGACCTGGTTCTTCGTGAAGTTTTATCAAATATCAATTTCAAGGTACATTTATAGACATCGCAGCAAGAAAAGTGGACGTTGCGTAGGGCCTGAAGGGATGATAGAGGTCTGCGCACACATATCCATTGAGGGTCTCTTCTTCTTACTATTCGAAATTGGTTATTAAATAAACGAGCCTTTTATATTTTATATTTTAGTTAAATTAATTAATAAATTATGAAACATTTCATGGTGGCCGCTGCCATTTTGTTTTATATTAATATGTCGGAAATTCCCTCCGTTAATCAGAGGATACATTAATATCCTAACGAAATCTTTTTTGTTTTTTGATTTTAGATAATCTGGTTCCGAATGGCAGTGCTCACCGTAAAACTAAATTTTTGAAAAGGCTTTTTGTATGTCGGTTGTTACTTTATTATAAACGTAAATATTTTTTCTACGAAAGAATTACCAAATGTTCTTTAAATGTTGCTGGTTTAAACGCAGAAAGTTTTGTAAAAATATACGCTTCCGATTCTTCAAAAAAAATTCACAAACATTCGCATCTTTTCGGCCGCCTGACTAGGTATAACCCCTTAAGCACGGGCGCGAATGAGGGGCAAGTTGAGACTACATGAGCACGCAAGTGTCCTCCCCGGGTTGTAAAGCCGAATTCACTGTTGTGGTACGCGTCTGCTGGTGAATGATACTCGCCAAATTAATAGCGAGTGACTGTTTAAACCCTTGCACGGAAATTTGGGCGTTTTGACCAAATATCGAGTCACAAATCCACATTTCTCCTTTGTATTATTTCCACCGAAATTTCTTCATCTCTTTAAATAACTAATAACCGTCAATAATAATGAATAATAATAATAATATATTTTTATTTTTTTAATTGTAGAAATTTAATAAATTCTTAAATTATTAAACCGTATTAATTAACGAACTGGGTGGTATTTTTGTTAGCTCGTTAGTTATATATATATATGATATTTGGGGTCAATGTGACCCAAACTTTCTTATCCGTGTTACTTTACAAATTCCTGTGTAAGGGTTAAAAATGATAGAGCTAGTCGGGGCAAATTTTTATAATAGACTTCGTAATAATTAACGGAATGCAATTGATGTTTAAACTTTAAACTGTAAGCAAAGTTGGCACCGAATGATGGACCATATGAAAGTTGGAACTAACCTGTCACAAATGATACACAGCGCTTTTTCATTGAATATCGCGACGAGAATGCAACAATGCTTGAATGCTTAATTTTCGCGACGAGAATGATGTTTTTCACTAGAAGAGCGCAATGATAATGTCCGCGAAACTTTTCCGATGCTCAGAAAGTGGACGTGGAGTTAGATTTGTGGGGGAGGGGGGCGGGGGGCGGAAAACTAATTGGATGTCTTTTCCTGGAGAAGGAGAAGGGAACACTCCCTGTCAATTAAAACATCTGGTTTCAGATGTTCAGAGTGAAGAATATCTAAATTCTCAACGACTGCGCGGCTTGGTTTGTTTTTAGAAATAAAGCAATCAGATGTCTTCGAAACGTTCTTTGAAAAATACGAAATTGGACGCGGTAACTTAGCCAATGAATTCTCGCTTCACTCGGAACCCGCTTCTGTGCCGTAAGACGGAACGATGTGCCTTCTTTAATACATATAGACAATACATTCGAGGGGCTGCTTCATCCCTTAAAATTGAGAGTGGGTAATATATTGGGAATATAACTACTCTTTTGCTCTCTAAAAAGAGTCTGACAATCAGTTAATCTCGTACTATACCTACAACGTATTTTTTATCTTTACCAACTCATATATATATTTATTTAACACTTGCTGACCCGTTACTCGGTTTCACCCCAGAATTATTTGCGAAGTTTCCAAAATAAGACAGCCTAAAAAAATAAATAGCCTATAATCTAATCTAGGACGTATGCAATGTATGTTCCAAATTTCATTGAAATCCATTTACGCGTGAAAGAAGGACAAACAAACAGACAAAGTTACACTTTTATATGTTACCTAGTAGGGATAGGGATGTAGAGCCTAATCGGATTCAGACGGTTCGTGGTCTTTGCGCGTTCGACGACTTCCGACACTCAGTGTCACTAAAACAATTGAAATCAGATGTTATAGAATGAACGCGAAGATGGTTTTAGATATTCCCAGAACCAGGTGCGTATTGCGGCTAACTTCGGCCCTTCATGGTTTGCCAAAAATCGCTCCGCGAAGCTTATAACGAGTCCCTTAGATTTGTGTGCTTAACAACAGTTAACAATTTCAAGGAGAAACAAAATCGGCGCCGGACACTTCGACAGTGTCCCTTATAAGTACATATTCTGTCTCTCTACCACCGAACACCTAATCCCACTTTGTTCAATGCAACAACTACATATGTATATTCGACGTGTGATGGTAGTTGGTGCATTTCCGTGCAAACAATCAGCGCCGAAGTTCAGCACACAGTGTGACGACCACTGTGCGCCTAACGAAGGCATTTTACCGTAACAGTCACTGGTAGTTTTAACTTGTATGCTTGCCAGCTCCGTGCGCTTTATTATGGCATTATAACTTGCCAGACTGTTACGACAAGCACGCTGAATTTCCACGCGTGTTTCTCAAAGGTTTCGTTACGTGTCTGTGGATGACCTGTTCAAGGGAAATGCATAGTCAATTTTCTCTTGCTAAACAAACAAGCGACACTCCCGAACAGATAGTTCTCGATTGTGATGAAATTTGGGTATTATGTAGGTTTTGAAAAAGTATTTCTTAAAAAATAGGTGCTAAAAATAATTCTTCGTACGCGGGTCGTACAACGATTTTACTCATATTTCTCAATAAAGTGTGGAATGAGATAAATACTGCACGTCTCGATTACGAATAATATTGGTGATTATTCCAGCAAGCTTGTTTTCTTTTCAAAGAATAGGTTATGTTGTAAGATTACTTAAGTAAATGCTCAGTAAACTTGAGCACGTGTAAAATGTCTTGAATGTATTGTGTAAACTATATACGCGTATTGCAATACACGGAGGGCTTCCTCGCTGACGTGCTGCAGGCACAAGGGAACATAGAAGAGTCACCGCGTCCTGGTCACGAGATCCTACAGTTCCTCCTGCAGCGCTGCCGTCAGGTCTGGGGTTTTCACAACTTCCCCTTTCGGGAAGGTCCCAGCCGTTGTCGTCGACTTTTCAATCTGGAACCTGCAATATCCTGATGCAAAACGACATCGAAAAGTCCTTTACCGTTTTGGGATCCGAGGCTTCGTTCTCGAGTTATTAACAGTTGAATATCAGCGGTGGAACTTCCGGGCCGCGCAGTTTAAAGCCCAGTCAGCTGCACGCGCGGCAGCGTACGCTGGCACGCGCACGCAGGAGCCGCGGAAATTCCCCGTGGGAATTTCGTCATGCCCGCTTGGATCTTCATTATTTGAACATTTTGAAAGCGAAAAATATTTTCAGGCATCTTTTATTGGTCTTAGATTCGGGGAAATATTTCGTCAAAATTTACACAGTGATTCTCATTAACCAAGGTACCCGGGTACTAGGGTGTAGCGAAAAACAGTTTTTTCGTGGGAGCGCATCGTAATAGGGCGGAAAAATGCCAAAATGTTGACAAGCGAAGAATATCTAACGGTTTCGTTTCTGTTGCGTTCTGATGCGTGTAATATAACGTAAAAGCACTTCTTATTGCTTGAAACCAATATGGAGGGATGTGTTGCGCTGTGAAACGCGGAGAAAACACATCGCTGAGAACTGGAGGTACAGTGACTGTGCTCCCCAAGCGTCTCGTTCCCGTTTCACGTATCACAGTCCAACAGCCATTTTGATCTGTAATATTCAATAGCCGTTTCTTATAGACTTGTGTGCGCTGAACACGAATCCGCAAACCGTTTGTCGTCATCGCCCTCAGTTTTCGAGAAATTCGATTTTGAAAAAAAATGCAAATTCCCAAATTTGAACATCTTTTGTGTCGAAACGGTAATAGTTATTCGGTTGCTTGTTCCGTCAAATTATTCTATGAACCCTCGCGAACACAAGGATATAAGTTCTTATTGAATTATAAACATTTAAATATGTTTAATTAACGATTGAAAGGGAAAAGGAGACCCGAAATGCGCCAATTTTTGCAGATATCTTTTTATAGATTTCAAAAACTAAGGGTCCAGGAGAAAATCTGACTACTCCACGCGATGCAGCGGATATTTTTCCTCCGGAAGCAATCAACAGAAGTGGTAAAACACCTTTTGTTTACAACACATAAAGGAAACAGTTTGGCAAAACGTGCGACGCGGACAGTGCAGCGCTATTCGGCGCCTCTAGCGCCTTTCGCCAAACTCTTTCGTTTCTGCCAGATTCGCTTGAAAATCAGTTATAATGAAAATTAGAAAAAATACATCTATATTTTGCATAGCAAAAAATATTTAATTTAACGATATTTAATATTTTTAAATATTGTAAACTTTTGTCAGAAATATACAGAGTGCATCTCTCAATATTTGATGTTGAATCTCCAAATTGATATTATGGAAAGCGAATTTTCAAGAAGTGAAGCGAAAGTATTCGTTAACTATTTAGGTTTAGGGCTAATACAAGTCAATACTTTTTTACTCAGAATTCAACATCCTTTGATATTTTGCTATAGCATCTGATTTAAAATAACGAAGTTCACCTAGAAATCTCTGAAACGTCTCCACCTATAAAAAAAGTATGCAATTCTTGCATAAAAAAATTTCATAACAACGCATACTTTAGATATTATTCGTAGTGTGCAAGTTGCGTGGGCCACCCTGTATATTTCATAACACACTGTTTTGAGTATACATTAAACATATTAAGCCGGGAATCCAGCGGGAAGCTAAGCTATGCTATGCGATGCTATGCTATGCCATGATACGTTTTAAAAAAATTAGCTTCAATACATTCTTATGGAACTGTTTCTACCAAAAGCTACGTTAAAACATAGCATCGGATAGCATAGCTTAGCTTAGCTTCCCGGTGGATTCCCGGCTTTAATTAACCGTACTCTTATGAACTTAACATTTTTTTAAATTTTCATTCATTGTACTTTAATTCAAAAGAAATAAAAAATAGTACCTATCTATGAAATGTGCTAACATATTCCAGAAATAATAAAGCAATATTGTATGCCTCTCCGTGTTAATAATCTCTATTTTATATTAACTTGATTTTTTTCCTCCTGTGGCTAGCATTTATGTTACACAGTGATACTGAAAACGTTGTATTAAAAGAAAAACAGTATGAATGTTTAAAATATCACATTGCTTTTATTATCTGAATATTGCAAACTGGTACATTCGAATTTTATTACCCGAAGTAAAATACTGTGGAATATCTAGGATGAAAATAATTCTCGATCCATGAGTATGATTCCATTTTGTGTTATCAATATTAATTACTGTTTCATGTTTGTTTAAATAACATTCATTAACTGAGATCCCATCGGTGCAGTAAGCTTTTTGATTTCAATCAAATTTGTTGAAATAACACAGTCAGTCAACAGAATTTTTTAAACTTTTATCGAGTATAATATTAAAATTCCAATAAAAATGACAGGTACCCGTGAAATACAGTAGAAGAGAAATTGTTGATGCTATGCTTCCACTGTTTGAAGGGTAAGGGAGACAAACAGGAAATATCCTAAAAAGTCTTTATTGAGAAAATCAAGTTTTAATATTTTAGTCCTCCAGTAAAGAAACAAGGTTCAATGAATTCATCTGGATTCGTCATAACACGAAGCTTATATACCCTAACTAGGCATGAGAACAAAATAACTAAGAAAATAATAATTATTTTACATTATTTTAATACTTTTCAAGATTGAACAGGGCAGCAGAAACAAAATAAAAAAATCCACTTCTATTATTATCAAAACAAGGAAAGCCACTCATTTTTATAATTGTCAGATATTTTATTTCTCACTTATTTGTTATGCGTGAGACTGCGTCTCATAAAATAGCGACTGAAAGTAGAGATTCCACGCTTTCAAACCATATTTTCAAAATATCGATACGACTATTTTTGCCGGAGTTATGACCGTGTGAACTTGCCCCTATTTTTCGGGCTGCTAGAGGTGATCCTTTAATTAATGCGAGGAGTGTATATTTAACGGCAAGTTGTGTTACGCTCGTCTTGTCAACTAAATACTCCCAAGTGTAGAATTTGCTATTGCCTCGCAATAATGTGGGACTCGAGAATATATATCCCCTAGCAACTTCAGGCAGTCACCAGCTTCAACGTGACTCCTGAAACTCTCGATTTGGGATGTGGCGGCGAGAGCGTCTACAGGATTTGCGAATAATGGAAAGGGTAGGAGAAGAGAAATGCCAGGCATTGATTGCGTTCACGCCTGTATGCTGGTCCGCCTGTATTGGCAGGAACGGTCTTTGCGTGGTGTCAAAGCACTGACGGCAAACCGTATGGCGCCCAGCTTGTTACCCCATTCACAGTTTACCCTACTATCGCTTTGTAGAGGAAATCCTCTCCTAACAAAATTCAATATCCACCAAGTGCTGTGCGGACTCGCGCAGCAAAATGCTGCCAATCATTAAGTTGTCCTGCGCCGTACACGGCTTCCTAGAACAAATGGGGTTTCAATATAGTATAACGCGTTTTTGTATGATATGGCTTCGTATAACGCGATGGAAGAAACTGCGGCAGTGGTCGTACCACGGGGCAAATAAATTAAAAATTTCAATTAATCTTCATCGCACGCATCTTTGTAAAATAAGTCCCAACGATAATTTCCTAACGACGAAATGATTAAAACTTTGAGTGGTGCAGGGTTTTGGAAATTGTCCCTTCAAGGGCAATATATTCGAAAGACGTTGTCGTTGGAATTTACTTTTGGAAAAAACTCCGACAGCGAATAAATAATGAATAAATGAATAAATAAAATGAATAAATTTCTTTAATTTTAATTTTTGTTTTGTTTTCAAATAGAATGACAGATACTCTACTGTCACGATATAAAAGATACATTTTATATTTTCTGAAATAAACGCTTAATTCTTTTATGAATTTATGCACCGTTAAGGAACTAGGTTTCGCTCATTTTAGAGGGCTCCCCGTTTTAATGTTGATTTTTAACGTAATAAAATAAATATATGTTTCAACTTTGAGGAAAATTTAGAATGGTCGAAAATAAGTATAATTCACTTATTTCTAAACTGTGGCGGCATACTAAAGTAACTGGGAACTAGTATTTCATCGTCCATAATACATGGGAACTAATTTTTGATCAGGCAAGGAACTAATTTTGGATCATCTAAAATACATGCGAACTAATTTCCAACAAGAGCCTTTTGCAAGTGTGCCTTGTGTGCAAGTGTACCTACCTTGCACATTTATTATCACGAAAACTCCCAGTACCTACTGCTTTCGCATGCAACACATATATTTTTTAATTGCCAGTTTGTATTTTAGAAATTATTTCGAACAATTATTTGTCGACATCAATTTACAAGAACGATTTATTTCATGAAAAAAAAAATAGTTCCTGATCGAGAACTACTTAATAGTTACTTAACGGTACATACGTACTGTCCTCCGATGAAAAGAAATCTGCGAGAAACTTTGGGGTCCGAAAGGCCTATCCCAGGGGTGTCAAACTAGCGGCTCGCGAGCCGCAGTGGCTCCTTCTCCGCTTCGCCTGCTCCGTAGGGCCGTAGGAGAACGGCCCCCTCCACACCTACTTCACTCTGATGAATTTCTCCTCCGGGTGCCGCACTCTCTCCCTGCCGGGACTCGTGCAACGCCTGGAGAAAAATAAGTGGGGGAACCGGCTGACCGGGGCCCGACTCGTGCGGCTCTCGGAGTGGGGAAGTTCGACACTCCTGGCCTATCCCCATTAGAGGTGTGCGGGTACCCGACTTTTCGGGCTCGGGTCGGGTCGGGTAAAGTCGGGCGGGCTCGGACGGGGGCCCGGGACTTGCAGCCCGATTATTTCGGGTAATGCGGTGTTTGATAAGTTGATATACGTATTCAGCTTCTTTAAACAACCAAGTATATTAATTTTGTATAAGGTGCATAAGTTGAATTTTTACTTAAGGAGGGTTTTGAACAAATCCGTTAGAAGCATTATTTTTTCACGTGAAAATTATCGTATTCTGAAGTTTCATGTAGGTAAAGAGTTTTGTACACGCTTGTCGAGTACTCGGTTGTTTAAAAACGCTGAATACGTATATCAACTTATCAAACACCGCATTACCCGAAATAATCGAGCTACCCGACACAGTCGGACTACCCGTGGGCCCGTCTGTCCCGGGCCCCCGTCCGAGCCCGCCCGACTTTACCCGACCCGACCCGACCGCTCGGGTACCCGACACATTTGATTACCCACACATCCCTAATCCCTATAGGCCCGCGTAGGGTACACGTATTGTCGCTATTGGCCAGCGCGACAACGTCGACGAATACAAAGTAAGCAAACGGGACACGGGCGGCGGGAGCCAATGCGAGCGAAGAACCCCTCCTGCCCGTGTCATTTCGACCGACTTCTTTTCATCTGGGTATAGCAGGTACTTTCGTATAATCTATGTACACATAAACTATTCGGACACGTATAACACAGATTCATGTATAACGCGGTATGTATCCTCCGTGTTATGCGGTGGTTGACTATAATCTCTAAAGCTTCCAGGTATTTTGTTCTCGCGCTTGTTATAACTGACGTAAGAACGAGTTCAGCCATACACAGTAATTCGAAAAAATTCGTGTATGGCATCATAATTATTAAATGATTATGATGTTCGTCCTTTGGAACTATTCAAGTTACATAGTGAGTCACGGAAGTATTCGTATTACCTTCTGAATTATTAAATTCACACGATTAATATTCTTTAATATTACACATTCTGAATTCTTCATCAATAAAAATATATAGTGTACAAAATAATTAAGGTTTCGATTGATATATTGAGAAATAACAATCCAATGTAATAGAAATAGAAATTGAAATAATTTGTCGCAGACTTGAGGTCACAAAAGTATTTGTACTCGTGCAATTTATGTTAAATGTAATAAATATATTAACAGTTAATATTTTGTTGGACCACTTTTGGACTTGATTGTCTAGTTTCTAATCGACGTGACAGCGGCGAGTTAATTTCTCTGTACATTTTGGATCAGCAAAATGCTATGTCGGTAAACTCGGATTCATAATTAAATATGCTAATACCCTTGGCTTTTCGCGACGTGTAAAAGCAGAGTATCCTAGAATAGAAAATCTTGCAAAATGCATACACCGAAGCACAATCCAGTTCCGATATTACGCAGAGTGCACAGGAGCAAACCAATTAACACATGCAATCACGCGTATGATTGCATTAGACCTGAAACCATCCAATATTGTCAACGATATGGGATTTCGAGATTTAATAACTATCAGTAACAATGAGTCGCGGGGTGAGTTCCGTCTCATTCAACATTCTCGAGAATCATACCTACCCTCGTAGATGTGTAAAGATTTAAAAATTTTGTTACAAATGAAATATGCGCGGATATTGAAAACGGTAATATACTTCGTTACTTTTTTTCTTAGTTGTACATTTTTCTATCCAATACAGTATCCTACATGCTTCGTTAAGAAACAATAACGTGTTAGCATTGCTTGTATTCGGGAGGGTTCACAGAATAATTTGGTGCAACGAGCAACCGAATAAGTGTTACCGTTTCGACACAAAAAATGTTCAAACTTGAAAATTTGCAGTTTTTTTTCAAAATCGAATTTCTCAAAAACTAAGGGTGATGGCGACAAACTTTTCAGGGCGCGAAAACCTATCAGAAACAGCTATTGAATGTTACAAGTCCAGATGGCTGTCGAACTGTGATATCGGAATAGTGTAAATGAACTTAACGGTCTTTCAAATATCACCAGCACTGTAACTTGGTGTAAAAATTTTCCGACTCGCATAAAGTGTTTCTTATAATTTAAATATGGATTTGTGACAATGCTCAATGCAAGATCAACAACAGGCGCATCCATTTCTTTTGTATCAATGACACACAGTGCCCTCTCTTGCGCCAGTCTTAAAATATCAACACTGGCCGGACTCTCCCCAGTGGTCGAACTATACCGGACTTACCCTACATATATACTTGCATCAGTATTGTTCTTATGATCATCCCTATTGCCCACTAGAAAATGATTTTTTAAGAATTTAATCGTTTCTACGCTCAAATATAATGTCCCTCCAATTATACAATAATACAAGAAGTTCACTTTGACGCATACCTACTTTTTAAAAGATTCGCCTTGTTACGGGCACCTTAGAGCACGATATTGCGCAAAAATACATGTTGCACAATTTCAATGACGAGGAATGGAATTTCCTAGATGCTTTAATAAGTGCACTTAAGCCAATAAAAGATGCAACGGAGATAATGCGCGGCGGTGCTTATCCAACATTATCATAACCCGTCCGAGGCTGTGCTGATATAGCAAGTGTGCTTATATTGGAAAATGTGCAACGTGAAATAACCAACGGAATTTCAAATAATTTTTGCTATGCATTAAAAGTAAATGCAATTGGCATGCCCTAAGTTCTCCCAGGAAAGAAATCGATTCAATGTTAAGTCAAATTTGAAGTTCAACCTGAATGAATCTAAAAACATCCAGAATGTAATCCAATTTTTCAAATCGATAATTTACTTGACCTCTTATAATTGAGCATTATGTAATTTTGTAACCAAATGTTAAATATTTAATCATTATGCGGAGGTGGGTGACTTCATTGTAGATGCAACCACCTTAAAATAAAACCCTACTAAAAAAAAAGTCTCGCTTTAGAGATAAATTCAGCACTTACAAAAATTAAAAGAAGTTCATATAGATATACGCACATCTGTTTTCAATTAGTTTCCGCGAATTACATGATCTTCAATAATGATATTATCTTTAACATTTTTCTCGTTTTTATTGCTACGGCTAAATCCATTTGCATTAATAACTGGAAATGAGTATTAATGAACGTTGGTTAATTGTTTTCATTCAAGCTATAAATCACCTTTTGAATAACAGAATATGTTAAATAGAAGCTGAGAGGGCAGATTCACGAGCGTGTACTCAACTCTATCTTCTATAGTCAGAATATAAAGAGATGTTCGACTCTGTGCCAGTAGAAGACTTCTACCAGAAGTTGCAAGATTGAGAACGTGATCGAATAAATTGTTGTACCTATACAATACTTTGCATAAGTTTGTTTAATAATTTTGTATAATATATTGTGTTTACGGTTTTCTGCTCGTTTGACTCTTATAAATATTTGTAGGGGTTTTGAATCTCGTTGAAATAATTCAGTGTAATATATAGTTTCATGGGTTTAGCATCATAGAATAATTTTTTTCTATATAATTGATAGTATTGCTTTCGATAATTTTCTGAATTTCATTTTTATAGACATGTCAATATATTCCTAAATAGTTTCAATGTTTTCCAGCACGAGCAAATATTCTTCCATAAGATGCGTGTTTAATGAAAGGTACTTTGTCTCGCGATATAATAAATCTCTTTCTATGCCTTTATTCCCCATTCTCTTCTGGCAGAGTTTAAATCTCTACCGCCTAATAAAATTTCTCTTTTCATTCTACCGGTTCTTCTATTCGTTCTCTTAATATCACTCGAACTCAATATACCTTCCCCCTTGTCATTATAATGGTCCATTTGCTGGAGACAGCGTTTCTACCTGTCAGGTTCTAAAGTATTTTCGTGGCGTACTTTAATTTTCTTTCTAATATTTTCCAACAGAATCTATCCCATAAAAATTAAATTGAACGATGGCATAGACTGCTCGTAACCGGTTAGTACAATTATTTTAACTGCACGATTGAACATTAATTTTCACGATTACCTTTTTTAACGTGTATTTATATATTTTAAAAACACAAAGTAATTTTAAATTAATTTAAAGATTAAAGAGGGCAACAAAAATAACAGTAGCTTCAGTCGTTTTTCTTACGAACAACGTCTTTTCGATATGTTAGTACCACTTTTGAGAACGAATTTAAATGAAATATTTTTTCAAGTTGTTGTAAGGTTAGTATTTATTTTGTCGGCTTACCATTTTGTTTAATGCCTGTAGCCAGTGGCGGATTTAACAGGGCGGCCGATGAGCAGTTGCCTGGGCCCCTGCTTAGGTCCCACTAGGGCCCCATTCTTAAAAAAAATTATGATTTTATCCAAACTATATTTTTTTCCTGTATTATTAGACTGAGCTCGTTTTCAGTAAATTAACGCTTTAGCTTCTCGAAAAATGGGCCCCTGCTAAGAGCCCCCAGGGCCCTGTCTTCAAAAATAAATTATGATTTTATCCAAGCAATTTTTTCTATACTTTTCTCTACATTTACCCTTTTTAGTAAACTACCTCTTCATTTCCCCGAAAAAATGGGCCCCTCAACGTTTGCCACCTGGGCCTTTTTTCTTAAATCCGCCACTGCCTGTAGCGCAACGCCTTTGCATAGATGTTAAAAAGCGGACGCATCGGTCAACGGGAAAAGAACACCATGGATCTTCTATTATTTTATATAATTGACTGATATTTTTTGGTTTTTTATTCTTACATCTTTATCCACATCAACACATAGGATCTCGATGGGATTTAAATCCGGACTTCGTGCTGGCGATTTTAATACATTAACTCTCCTTCCATCTAAAACTTGGTTGATAATTTTTGCTGTCTGCTTTGGATCGTTATCGGCTTGACAAATCCAATCTAGCTACCAGTAATTTTTCTGCACCAACGTCCAAATAAAATTTCCCCCCAAAGATTAACAATAATTCTTTATTAATATTTTGGAAACTAATAAATACCCGAGGCTTCAATTTTAGATTTAGGGTCCACACCCCCTCCCCCCAAACCTCATGTCGATCGGCCACTGGTCCCCTTCGGAATAATATAAAATAAGCCGTGGCGACGCCCCAGAAAATACTTTGCGACCCACAAGTTGGAACTCACGAGACTAAATGCTGTGGCGGTAACAACAGCTTTGGGGAAAAAGGCACTCGTTAGAAATTCCCAACTCGAAGCTAAATGCAGATTCTTATTCTACATTATTCCAACTGCGGGCACACTCAGAGAGAGCCTTCCCGTAACATCGCGCGTTTCCGAGGCATTCCGCGACAGACAACTTGGACCTGAAGGGACCTCTATTTCAATTTTCACGACTAAAAGTATTTCACGTTCTATCGCAGGTTAACCTCTGTGTTATGTAAACGCTCGATGAAAGTAGACCGAATTGATCGTACGTGCCTCGTACCATATTTTACCGAAAATGTGTTGCTAAAAACGTAAAGACTGCCGTGAGAAATTCATTATTACTTGGTAAACATAGGTACATTTTATGCGGGTTGACTTATGCACAGAAATACATGCATATTATGAATTTTAACTGTGTAATTTGCAAAGTAATGCGCGATTTGACAGTGAAATTTTGCAAATTGCAATGCACTGTCGAGATGCAAAAATTCTATTTTTTAAAAAATCTTTTTTTTTTTAAAATAGAATTTTGATGAGAATCTAGCAGTTCAATATCCAAATTTGGTAAGTACCTACTTAATGGTCGCAATCTTTCTAAGCTCTGACTAATTAGGAACTCACTTCAGTCTGTAAATTAGTTACTGCTCTCTTCGCAGCTTTCAAGCGAAGATAATTTTATGTACACTTTCTGCCATTGAAGCGCTACTGCGCGTGCTAATAGCAATCTTGTTAGTAAGAAAGTTACAAGGGATGGGTACGTTTCTTTACAAACGTTGCTTTACATCTAGCCACTTCACCTACGGCATTGACTTTTAGTTTTAAACCCATTTTGCATCCTATACATTCCCTTCTTTCAATTAAATTAGTGATTCGCAGGTCTGTTTACTCGCCAAGTTATTATTCAGTGTGTGTTAATAGCACTTTTGTATTACCTATGTAGCCTCTGGCGACGATCAATATCGTGGTCACGATAATTCACTGCTGTCAGTGAGAACTTGTCTCTAGCAAGAAAAGATCCCGAACCTGAAATTCAAAAAAATTCTGAAACTTTGTGGATATGTAGGGGATTTCCTCCTGATTACAACGCATTTTTTTTTGCTGCCCAAATTCACTCTAAGGGGGTTAAATTAACCCCTGAAGTGAAAGAAATGAATTTTAGAAAATATTATTAATATTTTTGTTTATAACTTTTTCTAATTGATTGAATAATTGATTAAACCTTTACGATTTAATAGATCTAATTAAAAGAAACAACTTTTGTCTTGAGACTTTTTTCATATCTCTTACAGATTGCGTGTTACAAAATAAAATCGAAAAGCCGCCGAATCTTCAGGGGTCAATTTCACACCCTTAAAGTGAATTTGGGCAGCAAAAAAAAAAATGCGTTGTAATCAGGTGGAAATCCTATATCATTCGAAGAAATAAAAATATCTATTTCTATTCATCTATATCAAAAATCTATTTTTCTCAGCCCTGGCTTTGTGTCGTTTCTGCTTTCTTTCATAGCAATTCCCACTGACTTCCTTCGATCGTTCTCTGTGTTAAGCTAATTGTAAGATCTGATCGCTTGCCCGCATTGTCTCTTTTTCATTTCAGCTGCATACTTCTCCCACAATCGTGTGACATTTTCTCCTAACCCTCATCCGTCCCTCGTGCCAATTTGACACAGTTTTCCCGTAATAAGTTACACTGTTCTGTTATTTGCGATTCTCGTATCAAGCAGTATGTCCTGCGCATCGTTTTATTTTATGCGAAGGTTTGGAAAAATCTAAGATGTAAATGTTAACTCATCAATTTGAATAAAAAAAGGTATCGAAAAATAACTGTTTACCTTGTCATTTCATCGGTCTTTTACCACTGTGTCAATCTGACACCGAGGGCCAGATTCAGTTCGTGAAATGAGGAACGGATGAGGGTTAAATCACTACGTCTCATCTTTCCCACGAATCTACCTTTTCTACCTCGTCGAGCATCTGATACCAATAAGTATTACGTTCATCCGCCGAATTCGCAGTCATGGGTATAATTGATTTTTTTGTGGCCCTTCTCGAAGCTCGGGTTCCCGAGCCTCGTGGCACACAATTAGATAGGGCGCAAAGGAATCTAGTGTGACAGCGCCAGTCTACTTCTTCAGATTCCAGAGAGAGCAAATATTCGTCATACATAATCAATAATAGATTTATTTCTTCAAGAAGTTGGTCATTATTGCTATTATTATTATGCTGAATAACTCTTTCAAACTATTTTGGCATAGATAAATAAATTACTCTGGTCGCACTGTTATTCATGTTAGCCTACAATTTTGCAGTTTACTGTCTGCCTTCGTAAACTTTTATTTAATTAAAAACCGAAATTAAACGCAATCACAAAACATACGATGATAGTAAATTAAAACATTTTCTAAAAAATCAAATCTTAGATGATTTTTTATTCACAATTAATGAGTAGAAATACTTAAAATCAACTAGCAAACGTAAGAAAATGATATCAGCTTTACAGACTCAATTTTTTTCCCGCACCACTTTCAATTCCCGGGATCATTTTACCCTGCTAGAGAGGTATCACATGACCCCAAACACTAACTCACATTCAGTGGTTGAATATCACGCGTAATTATTTCCCGCGGTAACGAAGCATACATTAAATGATTGTTGAATTAATTGTTATTGTTATTACTATGCTGAATAACTTTTTAAGACTGTTTCGTCGTAGACACATTACTCGGGCCGCACTGTTATTCATGTTAGCCTATCATTTTACAGTTTAATGTCTGCCGTCTAAAACTTGCACCCTCACATTGTAGTGATCCTTACGGACTTACACACTTTGAAGTAGATAACTCGGCGTAACTACGGCGCGATATCGATCATACCCCGGGGCGGTTTGAAATTTACCATCGTGCACACGTGTGCCTTGGAGCACAAGGAAGAGACGGCATAAGTCAAGAACGTTATCGTGAGATAAGGCGAAATGATTGTAAAAATGAAATTACGACAGCGCTAAGTTCTGCCCTTTGGGTGCCAGGCATTCCTCCCGTACGCGACTCGTTTCTATAATGTAACGATATGACGCATGTGCTCTCGTGGTTCGCAGGGTAACGGGGTCGGGTATGAGTTATGAAGGCACTGGTACCATGGTGTCTCCAGAAGAAGCGAGGGGCGTATCCAGCGTGTTTAACATCCGGATGAGCTTCAGAGCAGGCACTTCAGTGCGACCAGGTTGAAGAGAATCTTTACGCACTGCTGAATTAATACATTGTTCAGACGTGACGTTAAGTTCGCCCTTCCAGCGGCCTTCCGGCGCTGTTAATTTCTCCTTAATTAACGACCACAATTCGGAGACCATGCTGTTTTCCCCGTGACGGAGACTCGGATAGCTATTAGTAATTACGGAACGACACGGTGGAAAACTGTTACATAATTTGTAACGTTATCAGGTGTTACTAATTTGCGAAGTTCGAGTAGAAACGTATTGGTGGTCGAGAATATCAGTTTACACTGATTTGCAGAATTATAAACTAATTATCATCGCAGTGAAATTGTAGAGATATGATAATGTTGATTTTAATGTATGAAAGCAATGAGATATATTGTATAAACAACTGCAAGCATGTTCCCTGCCGAAACTATTAAATATAGTGGCGAAAGTTTCATCTTATACTTTGAAGAAATTATATAAAAACAAATTATGTTAAACAATTTTATTAAAATGTAGTAAAGGATAAATTAAAATGCACTATAAAATAAAAAAATAATTATTTTCTTGTTCTACATTTATGGTGGTATTAATATCACTTTGAGTAAAATCGTGGGGCACATTTTTAACCAGAAGTTGAAATATCGATTGGCAAGTGGAACATCATCAACTACAGTTTATCAGTTTTATTAAAATTTAAAATATTTTACTTTATTAATGCGAATGCAAACTTTTTAACAACATACTCATTTCGACGTTTGCTTCTGTATTAAAGTGATTCATATCTTGTTATGAAATCGGGCCCCACGATTTTATTTAAAGTGAATTATTTAAAGTGCTATTAGCAATATCAGAATTGTAGTACAAGAAAATAATTAGCTTATATGCTCTAAGACAGGCCTGTCCAGGGATTTTCTCGCACGAGCAACCGCAAATTGCTCTTCGCTCTTGAAGGCACCGAGCCAGGCCCCTCGGGCCTCTCAGAGCGAAAGGTCCCCATGGTAAGTTTGTTCTCCGAAAATTATATTATGCACCTACCTACTCTAGTTTGACTTCGGAGGGATGAAACTAAATCTTTAGAAACTGCATATCTATCAAGTTTCTTCCTTCGAGGTTGTAATAATGCCCTCTACTAATCACGATCAAGCTTATCTTTCTAGAAACATTTCGAACAATTAATTGTTATTCCTTAGCAGATGACTCCTGACTTGTATTTTGTTTCCTCTGAGCAGCGATCCGAAGGAGTGATTAGGTATCAAAAATCTAATTCTCGTTGGTGTCAAAGGAGTGGCGATTTAATGTTCTCCTTTTCCGTCCGCTTCGTTTCGGTCTTTTACCATCCCCCTCGGCACCCCTTTTCATTCAGAGACGCGACCGTGTTTTCTTTCGTCGGCGCCGGCGGAAAGCGCGAAACTGGCATGAATATTTCACGAAAGCGGTATGAGGCTGGCCTCGGTGGGTGGAATTTCATCTCCTGTCGCGAATATTAAAATATCGAAAAGAGGTAAATGAAAGGGCTCGCTGAGGTGACGGCGTCGCCTGTGTTCGTTATAGAGCAGAGAAAGGAACACTGAACGATAGAGTGGTTGAGAGGATAAGGGAAAATAGAAAAAAAAGAAGATAGTGCCGCAAACATAATTTTGCACAGATAAAATTACTCTTCGTACTTCCACGGAATGCTGTTAACTTTTTATATATACTTCATTTGCACCTGAACCATTGCTATTTAGAAATACAATAGGACCTCGGTTATCCGAACCAATTAGTTACTGGATAATCGAATGTTTCTGGTAACTGAACGAGTCACAGTGTAACCTTTCACACGAAATATAGTAATTTATTTTATAGTAGGGGAAAGGTGGAATAGCTGATCAGCGGGGATACATGATCACAGCAGTTTTTTAATTAATATATTGGCAATTTGTGCCTGCTGTCACGCTACTGTGTATCTATCGTGGTAATGTTTGTAGGGGAGACCGGGGTAAAGTGAGCCCGAAAAAGTTTGAGGTCGAATAAAATTTTTCCCTTTCAATAAAAGTGCGTGGAAATAGGTTTATAATAAAATTTAAACATTATTGTTCATAAATGACGAATAGCAATACTTTAAATAAACTTAGAGTATATTAAAATTCAACTTGAAAGAAATGATGCAAGTGGTATATGGGGTAAAGTGAACTCCTATCCGGGGTAAAGTGAGATGCAACAAAATAAGAATTTTAATTAAGGGTATAGGTAAATATTAACCCCTTGCGCTGGAGTGACATGTTTAGCACGGCAACTTCTGGCTTTTTTGCACCGTGGTTGTCAAAAACTATGACAGTTTTTTCATTTTTTTGGGGTTAGTTTCTGTTCCACCACGCCGCGTGGTTTTCTGGCCAGCTGACAGGTTAGGATATTGCGCACATCAGTTGCGCATCGGTTCTTAGCAGCCATTTGCTGCTCAGTTTACCCCGGTCACTTTACCCCGAATATGTACTCAGTGGAACATTAATTATTTAATAATGTTAGCATTATTTTTATTATTATTCTCCGGACAACCACCAAGCCTGTAAAAAGTCTATTAAAAAATTTTGGCGACTTACCTTGCTAATTGAAACAATAATTCAGTGTCCTATTTAAAAAATTTTGACAACTTACCTTATTTGACACTTGGCAGGTTATGAGCCATTGACGTTACGTTTGCCTTGACAGGTGTGCTCTTTGTTTGGCTGTCACGTGACAATAATTTCTTACGCGATTGGCCGAAACCTTCATCGAATGAACGAAGTGCCTGAGAGACATTTCCTCATCCTCTTTGCATAAAATTCGGCAAATTGCAACTCTGCATGGAAATATCTCAGCTCATAAGGCACGTAGGAATAAAACGAACACTCTTTTCTTATGTAGATGAAACCCAAGCTATCCATTAAGACCATTCAAAACTTAATCGGATCAACCATTATTGAGATTCGATAATCGAAGGGTTCTTCCAAATCCTGCTCGGCGTAATATAGGCACGGACGTCTGGCGCTGCGCATGAACTGTGCGCGAGACACTACCGTGTCTCTTGATTTTTATTTATTCATTTGGTTTTGTATAGATACAGTATATTTTATTTTGCTATATTTTGTAATTTCATAAATATCAAGGAAACTGAACATTTTTAAAATATGTACAAATATTTATTTACTATTTTAATTATATATTTTTTGTGAAAATTAAAAAAAAAAACGGTTTAACCGGTTTTTTGGGAATAGTGGAATTCGAAAGCCGGTTTTTTCAAAAGTCGGTTTTTGTATATACCCTATGTCCAACTGAAATGAAAAACAAAGTTATTTTCATATTCAAAATGGTTTCTATTTTCGCCCCTACTAGAATTTAATAAATTAATATATAAACTGCTTCTAATTTTTTTCTTAGATGTAAGCTTAAAAATTTCGTAAAATATTGAACTGCTTTGTTTATCGCGTTGCCATATTTCTTTACGTTATCAGATATGAATGATTCTAGTAGGGGCGAAAATAGGAATAACAAATCATCAATGTGCAAATACGGAAAAGAGAAAAATGTTGAACATCGTTACCACGCTAGAAGAAATTACTGAAATTACCCATATAAGATAGAAGATAGTATAAAGTTTCTAAAAGAAGTTAAAGTATACAATAATCTATACTATTATCTAAAATTGAAGTTGCATACTTTGAAATGCGATTTCTCAGTAAATACGAACTATACGCACAAGTATGTTACATCACTTTGTTCGTCTTGACGAGATGAAGGTTCTAACGTTTCTATTTTTTTAAAATACTGATTTCTAAATAACAGCAGTTCGGGACGCGACCGCCAGGCGGCGACCGGGCGAGCGCTTCTCGCTTGCGAAATAGCACCGCGGCGGGAATAAGTGGCCGAGGGCTCTCCAGTTTACAGATTGCAGATTCCAGATTATGAATCAGTTGCGCTAATATTTCCGGCGAACCCGAGACGGGGGATGCTATTATTATATAATAATAATAAAGGAAACTAAAACTACAATACTAATGTAAAATTAATTAGTATAATACCTTTTTAGTCGGTGTTGACTCAATTGTTGATGCGGCTATAAATGAACGCACATAAAAAAAGTGCAAATAGATTTGATACAACAGAATTTTACGAGTTATGTATTTCGAAAAGAACACACAACTCTTTGGATGTTCGATGACAGTCACTGCTAGGGGAATGTGAGACATAGCAGCTGCTTATTTAGATAGTCCGAGCATCATCCTGATTCTATTAAGATGGCGGCCAGGTGGGCTTACGCCCCTCCAGTCAGGTTTGGGATGTTTACTCTATTTACTATGTGGAGTAGCTAACGGGGGTGATATATAGCCTACATGGTCTATTTCCAAATCTACACCACCGGCGGGGTATTATAAAGGTGTTCATTAAGGGTTGTTACTTCTTGCACCATACCACGTTTGTTGTACCTACCATTATTTTCAGCCCCTTGCATCTTGCTATCGCATTACACTTTTTATGTAACAGATGCAGGTGTTAACACGAAACAAGAACCACTCAGTGGGTTCTTTTATTCTCGTTATTATTCAATGCATTTTGCATTATATATTCTCTATATAAAAAACACTTTTTCGTAGAACACTTACTTCACAAGTTATTCGGGGTGGACAAGTTATGTGACTCACTCTGGATACAAAATTTTAAGTTATATAAGTTATATAAAACGTTCATTGGACAAACTTTCCTTATATTAATCGTCTCCAATTTGATAAAAGTTTGCAATGTAGGCACAACTTCTTATAATCACGTCGTTCCACATTATCTTGGTACTCTTAGCTTACACTCATCTGTTCTTCCAAGTCCCAAACAGCTATAAATGTTTAAAGGAGGTTCTTTACACGGATTTAACCTGAAATAATTAGAAGATACATATACATGTCATTTGAAAGCGTTAATTTTTTAGAAATTTTTTAGAAAGAGAATTATTTAAATATCTTCAACAATTTGAATAAAAATTATAACCTTTTCTGTATTTTGCACGAGGAGTACTCTTCCCCCTATGTCTTTCCTTAAAGCTAGAATAGAAATTAGTACCACTTAATTAGTGGCACACGTTGATGACCCTTCAATAGAACTACAAACCTGCAATAGTAGAAGAAAATCCATCTTGGGTAATTTTATACGTAAACTGAATACCTACAATCTTAACTAAACCTATAATCCTTCAGTGCCTATACCAAAATAGCGTGATTGCGTGTGCCGACTTTATTAGGGGCGTGGGGGGTTCATGTCTGTCAGGATTGCTCCAGACTTCGCACATTAGAATAGCCAGTAAAATAATAAAATTGCGAGCGGAACACTGCTGTTCTGATTTAATTTGATTTCAGGGGGCGTAACTCATTGCATGCGAAACGCAAGACAGGAAGATTGTTCATCGTATGATATTACAGTAGTGCCTGCTGCTGGCAGTGCTTAAGCGATAGCCACGAACTTTCGCTATTCTTAACCTTACTGATATAAGCTTGCAGTTTTCCTGTGCCTACCAGGTGTATAAGACATCAGTCAAGAATTTAATTTCGAAAAGGGGATAGATGATCCCCAATTTTACAGGAAATTAAATAGATACAATTAATGTTAGAATAATCAAACTTGGCTGTATTATTCTTCGATCAGATATCTTGTGTTCAGTGAAATTTCCTTGATTTTAAAAATTATTAGGGTAGTCTGATTTCATTTTTTGTTGTTTGGACTTGGCACTGTAGGGATGATTATATAAAACATTTTATTTGCTAGAACTGGCAAATAATTGCAAAGAGACTCAATACATATAAACTCAAACTCATTGTAGGTAGTTAGTTTCCAAAAAACAATCAGATAAGAACTTGGATAAAATAAAAGATACAATCAGTATCAAAAATCCTGTTCTGGACATTCTTCATGCTCTGTTGTAGGCTAACTTGTTAGAGCTTCCTAAAAATCCTTGAAATCTGACAGGACCTAAATCTTGGGCTCCTTTTGAGCACAAAGATTTGTCACCTTTTTTGAAGGAACCGACGAGACAACACCTGACGAAGCAGGAAATGCAAAGTGTGAATATCGCCAAAAATTGGACTTCTGTCCCTTTTCGAAATTATCGATTCAATTTGACGTGTTATGAATCCCGGAATTCCGGAGGACAAGATAAAAGTTAATTTTAGCTGCTCTTACGAAGCGACATGCGAAATGGATCCAATGTTTGGAGGAATTTTCGCTTCTACGGGGAGGACACCATGTGGTAGACACCGATTTTGATGAGCCTTGGCACGATGGATCTATGTCGAAAATAAGTAAATAGGTGTCCGAGCGTTTCTGCCAAATAAAAATTTCATAGTGGCCGTGGGGTCTTAATGGGTAAAAATCCCACACTACCCTTGCGCCTCCGGGGGATTCCCCTCTGAAGAAGTCGGGGTGCCTTTTGAAGATTTTCCCAAGTTAAAAAAAAATTAAAAAAAATAATTTATAAAAAAATTTATAAAGTTTTTTTTAACGTGGAGACATCTTCAAAAGGCACCGCGAAGCCTCTAGAAGGGAATCTCCCGCGGGCGCGAGGGTAGTGTGAGATTTTTACCCACTAAAATCCCACGGCCACTATGAAATTTTTAATAATTTACATGTAAATATCTGTATTATTAAGGCCTATTGGCTGAAACACTCGGGCACCTAATTGACTTATTTTCGACATAGATCCATCGTGCCAAGGCTCATCAAAATCAGTGTCTACCACATGGTGTCCTCCCCTTGTTAGTTGCCAACCTGACATTTGCAGGGTATAGGTCATATTTTCCTCTCTCTCTCTCTCTTTGCAGGAAAAATGTACCAAGGATGCAATGAAACGGTGGGGGCGAGATCATCATATAAACTAACTGACTGGTTAATTTTTGTAAGCAACCAATGAGAAACAAGTTATTAGAGACAGACAAGCGAAGCATCTCAAGAGTTAGTTAGGTCGTTAGAGACAAACCAACTCTTCCACCTGTTAGATGAAACAGAAGCAATCAGGTTTCGATACGTAGTCAGTTTTGAATCCGGAATTCAATTATAGTGTTATATCTCGCTTCAGTTGTTACAATTAGTGCTGGCTTTACAGCATCGCTTGCTGTAACTCCAATGGTAACCCAAGTAAACCATCAGGGACATCATTTCCTGATCCAATTTTCCTTTCAACGCAAAGCTGGTCCATCCACCTGTTTGGTACATGACTATGACCACTCCAACTTCATCAAAATTTCGTGGACACGTGCTATTGGTGGTTTTGGGTGTGTTTAGGAAAAAAGTATGGAATTATAATATAAACGTTCAGCCACTGACAAAAGAGCTCTCGTAATAGTCTAGATTCTTTAGCATTTTAATATTTAAAATAGTATACTAAAACATACACAGCAAACTAAATAACTAAATGACTAAAGAAAGATAAATTGACGTTGCACGATTCAAGTTAAGTTTGCTGTATTTATCCAATGTTAGCGAGGATATGAGAAAATTGCAATTTACTACTTCGTCTTTGCAGCAAATGCTTCTGCGTTGTAAAGCATCTTGCTGATGTACTTTTTTTGCTACATGTTGAATTAATGGGTTGAGTACCGAGAGACTTATCGCAGAGGAGAGTGAAGAAAACACGAGGATTTAAAACAAATACGCTGAACGCTTAGACTAATGACTCACATAAGAAGAACAAGTGTAATTTTTTCTGTAACACAGTGTTACGTAATACTTTTTGTAGTGATGGTTTCGCGCACAGCACAAAACCTGCGATCACGGAGTGAAACCTACATTTATCGTTAAAACGTAAGTGAGATCGGTAATGTTTCAAAGCAAAAATCTGAAGTGGATGAATATAATAATTTAAATTAAATCATATTCTATTCTTTGTTTGAATAGACTGTAAATACTATTTAAAAATATAGTACAATGAACACCTGATACAAATATAATTTTTTTTTAATAGTTTGGTGTTTATTTATGGAGGGATCAGGGTTTATTTTAAAATTAAATACATAAATTATTCTGATATGTTTCTGGTAATATAACTGCGATGTTTACCAGTTCTTATTCATTTGGTTCAACTTAATATATTACTATTAAACGAATTTATTGCACAAAGATATAAAAAGAAGGAATAAAGAAAGACAAAGAAATAAAATAGTGCAAAGACGAGGTTCATTCGTAAAACTGTTTTGCAATTTAATGCATTAATGACGAGAGATCCTAAATAACAATAACAATAAGTACTCTTTAACGTTATTTTATAACATTTTTTTATGAAAAATTGTATAAAATGACGACGAACGAAATGGCTTCCAGGAGCACTGCAAAAAAACTGGCCCACACTCCCGGGAATGACTGAATCATCTGCGAAGGAAATACAAAAAAGATATATGTATAAACAGGAATATATTATCTTTGACCTAGCATAGGATTTTTTGAATATTTCAATTATTCGTTTTTTACAAGCATTTCAGTGCAAATTTTTATGTAAAAAATTAAAGTCAATTCTTCAAACTGCTGTAATTTCCAAAATAATTCGAATTTTGAGAAAATCCTACGCTAGGCCAAGGAAAATATATTCCTGTTCATATATCTTTTTTGTATTTCCTTCTCAGATGATCCAGTCATTCCCGGGAGTGTAGGTCAGTTTTTTTGCAGTGCTTCGGGAAGCCATTTTGTTCGCCGTTACTTTGTACAATTTTTCATAAAAAAAAATGTTTCTAGCAGACCAAAGATACATACTTTAAAACTGTATGAAAAATCCAAGCCCTATATTTTTATTTATACGAACAAATAAATCCCTAATTCTGTCTTCTATTAGTAGCTTCAGGGTGGGGTCACCCCTTAACATTTAAATTAGATATCATTATGTTTAAACAGTACCAACCATTTTCAATGCTGCCAAAAATATATTTTACCTTACCTGAAATATATTTTAAAGAATATATTAAGATCTGAGTAAAGTCTGGGCTCGGAGGAGTAACAAACTACGCCGTATAACGTCAGATATTTTCCACTGAAATTCGCTAACTCGCACTGACTCTGCACTGGTGCCAAAGAATAACTTGGATTGGTTGATTCTTATAGAGCTATCTTCCTTTCTACCAGAAACAACGAATCCAAGTAATTTTCTGGCACCAGTGCAGAGTCAGTGCGAGGTACCGAGTTCGCTATTACTTGTTAAAAGCATTCTACAGCATGCGTTGGAGCACAACTCGGACATTTAGGCGCTTCTTTTAATCCTTCGTGCGCCCAGAAACCACGCTTTCTACTTCCTACGCACATCCAACATATTTGTACCGATTCCCAGCACTTCCGCGCAATTTACGAATTACCGTGCATAAACTACGATTCAAATGTGCTTGGAATTCGAATTATTCTCTGTACCAGTCTGAAGTTAGTTCCTGATAGTGACATCACAGTGACACAGCGAGCACCATAAATATTGTTATTACTGTCGCGCATTAACCAAAAACCCCCCGGGAACGTATGTCCTCCTGAATAGAGAATAAGCGAGCGGAGGGGCGGGGATCTGCAGGATTTCAGTCCGCACCCATTTCACGGGGAGCCACTTACCCCAAATGGTACGAAATGACAGGCAATTATTTAGTACAACTGGCCGAAATAGTGAAAACTGGAAACAGCCGGTCTAATTTCATGCTAGAGTAACCGCCGCGGTCGCGACCATTGAATAGAATGAAGCAGGAGAAACACGCTGGTTTCTGCTTCCGTGTAACCATCCCTACAGTCTTCTATCCGTTTCGTCGGAATTGTGCTTGTGAACTTCAATAATCCAGCAAATGGAAGAATTTCTCGCACGCTTTATCCCCACGAGATTGCTGATCACTGTGTAAATAAAAAGATCTGAATCCGTTCATGTTGTAAATGGTTTCTTCTTCAGAAATGTCTACAGAACCCGAGGCTGTGTGGCGTATTCGCGTTGGAGAAGGAACTTTTCGTAAAAATGCAAAACTCGGCGCTTTTCTAAACTTTGATGGCCATTTACAACTATTCAAAACCCCCAAATTTAATATCTCTTTGCTCTGGCATTAAGGGGGAACACCACTGTGACCGCCGGAAAAGTTAGCCATTTTTAAGATTTTTTTTCGGGCATAATTTACAGTTTTCACAGAAATATTGTATTAGCTATCTTTAGTACGATGTCTTAAGAGACTATAGAAAAAAATAAATAGAAAAACATCCATAAGTTTTAATATATTAATTAATCTTCTAGACCCCCATACGTGAGCTGGTCGAAGGTGTAACTATAGAACAGCAGGTCCGAAATCAAATATTAATATTATTTTTATATTATTTTTATATTATTTTTATTTTATTTTTATATTATTTTTATATTATTTTTATATTATTTTTATATTATTTTTATATTATATTTATATTAATATTAATATTATTTTTATATTAATATTATTAAAAATTTATATTATATTTAAACTAATATTAATATTATTTTTATATTATATTAATATTAATATTTTAATATTATTTTTTATGCAAAGTTTACGATCAAAGTGCGCACATTGAAATTTAGTACTATTACTTTTATTTGAATGCGTTAATTCACTGAAGTAGATCGTATACACTATTCTACTGAAATTCCAGATCGCAGGAACAATCGATGTATGTACGTGCATACATAGCTACAGAAGGGTCGATACCACCGTGTAAGAGTGAACGCAACATTTCATGTCTCACATAAAATAAGGCTGGCGTAGAAGTACGATTCGATGGTAGCAACGTCTTAAGCTTAAAAGATATGCAAAATTTTTGATACCTCGCTTTGCATACTAAGGCCTGTAATATACTTTGCATTATGCACAATTTTCCTCGTTTCTCCGCCCTCGTTCGCTCTCACGTACACTGTACACCAACTGCAAGTTTACACATGAATCCACAATCTGTTACAATCGAGCACTGGGCTATCGCAATTTACATCTCACGTGTTAATGAGTTAGTCGTGATTTAACATTAAGCGCCACGGGAAACCACTTTACTGCTTCGTGTACACTTTGTTTTCTAAAGCTGCACACCGACCACCTCGAAGTATTTCGCGAATTTTGAAGGCGCCTGTTTCATTCGTCTCATTGTAACGCAAATAAGATCTTACAAAACTTTCTTTACCATTGTACTCGCCATTCCTCTCAAGAATATGAATAATACATAAATTACTCTATGCGACAAGGGTTAACCGAATAAACTGACGTCTGATGGCGCATTTTCACGATAATTTCCAAATGAACCTTATGCAAAAACATGTAATATTTTAAAAAGTACTTCAAAGAATTTGCTCGTGCTTTTGCAGACTTCTACAAATAGGTTTTCACGCCGGAAACTGCCACATAAAAATCTATTTGTGACTTGTGCATTGTAAAAATGACAGTACGTTTTAACAAAAGGATTACGTGGAAAGTTTCAACTTTTCTCAGCGAAACCACATCAACAACATGTCAATGTGATTATCAGTCCCGCAAAATAAAAATGTACCTAGAGAAGTGAGACACATTAATATTACCTGAAATTAATAACTTCGATTAGTTATACCTTAAATTATTGAATTGTGACCATATACTATATAATCAGAATATATTTCTGGGTCAGAATGAAGCGCAGAATGAGGTGGTAAATTTTTGTACCAGAGTTTAAGAGTGGCCTGTACACAGAGCACAAACATATATCCGAAATGTATAATAATTTTTTTTAAGCCTTTTTGTGGGGGATATTTATTTGAAGGTAGAGAGCTTGATTCTTAGTCAAGTGTACTAACATGTACGCATTCTCGATGGATTTGCAAATTTAATTTTCTCGAAAATAAAGCCCAATGCGGAGAGAAATTATTCTATACTTTCGACTTAGTTGTGCACAAGGATTCAGACCATTCGCGGTTGCACCATACTTGCCGATAAATTCTGCTGACTTTTAGCCAGGTGCGCACATGCCCCGCCAATTTCCAAAATCGAATTTCTCGGAAACGGAGGTTCATATAAAAAATTTTGTTCTACATTTTCGATTTATTTGTTGTGCAAGGAATTTCCATATGTCTGGTTGAACCGCCCTCCACGACCAACCCTCTAAAGGTGAAATGTATACAGGGTGTTTATAAAAATGTGGGGCACTTTGTACCAATTTTTTTTTTTAGTATTTTGGTGAACAGACCCGATCCTGGAAAAATGTCCTACATTTTTATAAGTAACCTGTATATAAAGGAAAATATCCACATGTCTACGATATTATTATAATTATTATTATTATTCTTATTATTATTATTATAATTATTATTATTATTATTATTATTATTATTATTATTATTATTATTATTGTTGTTGTTATTATTATTATTACTATTATATAATATATATACTCAAATATTCGAATAGTATTCGAAGTTTGTTCGTAGCATTCGAATACTTGTAAATTATTCGAATATTAAATTATTCGAATAGTACCAGTCCTAGTTGCTACGCAGATTCTTAAGAATTCCGAATCATAGAACTGAAGTCCCATATTGGACATTTAAAAGGTTTCTTATTAGGTACTAAAAATAATCTCCATTAGCATCTGCTCACTTTCGCCAACAAATAATGAGATTTTAAATTTCCGATTCGAAGAGTTCCCCCATCATTGCATCTAATAAATTCTTTTAAAGCATTTTTAATGCGCTCTTCATTAAAAGTTACTATTTTTTAAGAAATTTCCACAGACTTGGAAATAAATGACAGCTTGTTGGAAAAATATCTGACGAATAAAGTGAGCGTGAAATAACTTCGTAGCTCGAACGATTGCAATTTTTTACAGATCCATATTGCAATATGCGGTCTTTAGTTATCAGGGAGGAAAATACGCGTTTTACGATTTGTTGAACTCGACTGCTTTGCAGACAGATTTTTATGTGCAGTTCGCTAAGTTCACAGCAATGTGTTACCGCCGTAATACTTTCTCCTGGTTTTAAGAAGAAATAGTGAATGACCCTCTCCTTGAACCACTAAACTGTGACCATAATTTTTCGCGAGTGAAGCTCAAGTTTCGGTATTGTGCGTTCGCACGGGTGGGCGAGCGGATTCTTTCAGCTGTCAACTTAAATAATGTTTTAATGTCACGCTTTAAGTAGTATTTGTATTTAAAAAACGAGAAAGAAAATGAACTTCGCGTTATTGCGAAGGTTCACAGGTCATCGATAAATTACTTCTGTTCATAGAAGCGCATATGAAAAGAAAAAAGGAGAAAATTGACGAAGGTCCCTTATTCCCAGATTGATCGCCGTCTTTTGATACGGTGAGAAGCTTTCTTTAAATTTTCAACGTTGCACGATGTGTCAAGTCATTTTCTGGGGCGTGAATGGCCTGGGAAACCTGTCTATCCTAGATTGCGACCTCTCAGAAAGTCTCCACCCTTCCCAAGATGTTTCTTACACTCGAGGGGAAAATTACAGCGCAACGAAGACAGAAAAATTGTTACCTTAGGCATGTCTTTTCATGGATGAAACTGTATACACCATTCTTATATATGAAATAAATTTTTAAATGAAAACGTCCGCAATGTCTTAAATATTAAATAATCTAGAAAATTATACTGAATTTTTATTATTTTGAAATATTAAGAATTTTAATTAAACGAAGACAGCAGTTTAATCAGTATCGTTATACCGAGAAATAAAAGAGAAAAGAAAAACGACGAAAATTCAGTAGTAAATCCTTCTGTTAATTCAAAAAATTGTTTTGCTGTATCTACTTTATAAGGGCATTATAATTGCAATTTAGTTTATTAATATAACGTGCACTGTAAAGAGCTATATTAATAGTAATATTTGAAATGTTGCAATGAATAATGTATTTTGTAGTGGTATATTTATATTATATTGTTTAAAATATTTCTGTTTTAATATAGGCTCAAACAATACTAACATTTGTCTATCACTTTACTTTAGACTTTAGGATTTTTAGGGTTCCATATATTTTGTAAAGCTTCGGAGCTTCTAATTTCCTTCGTTTATGGCAAAGCAAACAATTTCTTGGAGCGCGAACGATCCCCAAGACACGTTGCTGCGAAATTGCGATCTCTTACGGAATTTCCATCCTAGAGAGAATCTTTCGTACCCGCGACGAAAAAATCTCAACGAAGCGAAGGTCGGAAAAAGTTTCATCTTGGGCGTCGTTGCTCGTCGCGACACAGTTGAACCGTGCGACTGGATAAAGGAGAAAGTACCCAGTATTCGTTCACAGCGAATGAATGCGACTGAAGTATCTTCAGCATTCCTAGCGCTATCGCCAGCGCTCACCTTACCTTCTTGGCTGCAAGGCCATTTTACTTGATCTCCAAACAAATTTAATTAAACCGAAGGTGAGCAGGAAAGTGCTTCTCCCATGGAAATTGAAATTAGACTCACGGTTCGCCGCTGCTACTCTTATTGTCCGTTACGTAGTCGTTACATTCCTCTGCGTGCTCTTACACCGTGCCTGCTTCCGTAATTTATTATTTTTTATTTAATTATCAACGCATTTAAAGTAACTATTCATAGCTGTATGACTCTATATTTGGAGTCAATCTATATATATAAACTAGGAAATATACCCGCGCTTCGTTTCGGGCCTAAGAGATATGAAGGAGTCCATGGAAACACATTTCACCCCTTCTCACCACCCCCTTAGGGGTTGATTAGGGCAAAATCCTGAAATTGGTTTTTTGGCATTTATGTGGGTGACTTTTCGAAGTAAAGAACCAAGTTGATATCTAATCGGGCCTAAAAGATTTCGAGGAATCCGTGTGTGACGTCCCGGCCCCACCACACGGGTCACGCCGGTTAGTCTCCGCCGGCGCCGCTAGATGTCTACTCTTCTCGCAAGTCCTATCGTCCACTCTCGTCCGTATATATACAAGTTCCAAGTTATTTCCTCTTAGTCCCCGTGTGTCTAGGGCAGGGGCCGTCAGCTATAGCCCTACTGAGGTTTGAAGTCTGGCTGACGGTCCCAAGACGAAGAAAAACACGCGCACATCATCCTCTTCTCCTTTTCCTCCTCAATCTTTAATGTCAATCCACCTGTCCCGCACAGTACTCCAAAAAGCGTGACCGGTCCGAGGGATTACGGTTACGCCGAAGACGACGGGGAAAAATAAATACCCCTCTTTACGTTCCCCGGTATCAATCACCAATCACCATTTCGGTTTCGGACGTAACACATACATACATGTTCCGACAAGAAATTAAAAATTATACTGAGACGAAAGTAACTTTATTGGTAAACTATTGTTGAATAATCAAGAACACACATATTTCATGAGAAATTATATCAAAATTATATACAATATTTAACTGTTCGATGCACTTTTCTCAAACTTTTACACCCCACGAAAAATATAACCGTTTCTCTTTCAATAATGGATGCTCGACTAATTCTCAATTGTCAGTATCATTGTCTATTGTATCTAGGCATCTAAGGTCGAAGCCAGATATATTGGCCGGTGAATTCGTTTTCGCGAGCAGCGATCGAGGCGAAATGAACCACCACCACCTGACTGACGACCGTGGATTTGTCAGATGGAGTTGCGTGGCCCTCACAGGGTATGGTGGGGTAGCGGGAACGCTGCTCGGCTCCGCCTGAACCTAGCCGCTTGGCTGTTATTTATTCTTAGCGTAATAGTTGTGTGCGTTACGAAGCTATGCGTAGACCAATACCAGATGAAGCTATCGAGAAAGAATCAATGCTCTGACCAATAAAGCTGCTGAATTTTTTCGGAGCTAACGCACACCTATTCTGATGTGTGTATTTCTACGCTGACAGCTCGGTTTGGCCTACACGCCAAAAGCTTGGCGGTATCCCCACCACTTCTGGCTCACTCTTGTTCTGCGAAGGTGAGAGCGAGATGGAACGAGAGCGAGTCAGAAAACGTTGAGAAAAGGAGCACCGAGGCAGGCAAACGGTGTGGTGGGAGAGTACCCCTCACAAAACTCACCGGCCAATATATCTGACTTCGACCTGAAGAATTCGTTATTTCTTTATCGAAATTTTATGAAGATCCATATTACATGTTATTCCATATTACCTGCCTTTACCCTAAAGTGACCAGGCGTCCCGCATTTGAGCCAGGGACTGTAACCCGCCCGGAGCGGGTTACTAGTAACATAAGACAGTCTGGTTTAGACAGCCACTTAACATACCGTGGTCATCCGGCCGAAAAAATGAGCAATCTTTATGAATTTTTTACTCAATCAATAACAAATATAATCGTGCAAAACTTTTTACATAATATTCATCTACTTGTGCCCTACTCAATTTTTCGGTCAGATGACCAGAGTATCTCCTTAAGTGGCTGTCTGGACTAGACTGTCTTATGTTACTAGTAACCAGCTCCGAGCGGATTACAATCCCTGATTTGAGCATTGAAAAGTGTTCCGCAAAGTGTCCCGGATTGGACATGTAACCTTTTACATTTTCGCAGTGGCATAAAGTTTCTGTTTCCTCTACTTTTTTTGTTGTGAAAAAAGAAATACTTTTAATTTCGTTTCAATGTATCACTTTATAATCACAAGTATGGATTTTTAAATATATTGTAAATGCTCTAATAAACTACGGAAAACATCTCCTCACGGATCTGTTAACCCTTTTATTTTTGCTTGCTTGCTTGTTCCGCATTGGAACAGAAAATACCTGGTCACTTTACTTTACCCTATCTATTACTATTGAAAATTTCCTAAGTTTAGTAAGCATGGCGTACAATACTTAGCCAATAGGTCCTACCCGAACCAGTCCTGCGATATTAATCCATCATAAGGCAATGGCACAACGCGCAATGGATTAGTCCTAACCGAGGTGTAATCCAGTCCCCATTCTCTGCTATGTGCTGCAACTGGGTACAAAGCCTCGTTTTGTGCGTATACAATCCGAATTATAAAGCTGAACTACATTCCGGTATGTGTGTATGCAGAGATCTGGAGCCGCAGAGCCATCTTACTACGGAAATCCCTTGATAACGAACAATTCCAGCCCGTGTATTACACCAGTCAGAAAATTTAATGCGAAAAGTAATGTTATTACAGTTTGGCAATATTAAAGCTCACGCTTGAAACTCTCGGCATTATTGAAATAGTCGAAACATTTGTACAACGTGTTACGTCCCACGGTGGTTGTACGTGATCCTATCAACTTTTCCTTCCACTAAACTGTTTAGTCAAACCGAGCACTGTCCATAATTTCTCACCGGCAAAACAATTTCGCCGAGTAATAATCGAGTGCACTCCACATACTACCCAACAGTCGATCGATAGCTTACGTTTCAGGAAGATGTTGAACTGGAAGCCTCTCATTAGTGCACAAATATACGTAGAAAATAAGGAATAAAAAGGAAAATGGCGCTTACTGTGTTTATTTTTTATACTGTCAAATGTTGTTCAAGGAAAAGTTTGGTTTGTCACACTCCAAGTATTTCAAGTATCGGCACAAATGAATTCATAGAAGCACGAGAAGATAAGGACTCTAGCAAGGGAACCAAATGACGTGTTGCGCATCAATTTTTCTGCAACTTCGTAGGTGGATAGAGGGCTGACAAATATTTGACACCTGTTAAAGAACCGTTGACAGTTTCCTACGTACAGAATTTCGGATAATAGTGTTTTCCGAGGTTTTCAATACACTGAGCATTGTGGTGCGCTTCCCAGTGCTCATGTTTTATCTGAACAAGCACGCCAATAAAATGTGGGAGAACAGGAAACAATCTTGAAATGATACAGCGCAGATGTACTGCACTCTGTCAGCACACGAAGAATTTCTCCACGTCTCCCTGCTTCACGAACACGTGTATGGCGAAAATTGATGGAAGACGGCTTGCACCCGTTTCACCTACAGCATCTGCAAAATCTCCAGCTAGTACACACTCGTCGTTAATTGCTTCCATTAATACTACTCACTGATGAAGCTATTTTCACCCACAACTAAAGCAGCCAGATCTCCGATGCCATTGCGGGGCATGTGAAGGTTTCGAAGGGGTTAGACCACCTAGACCAGGTCAAGAAGTACCACATACTTAGGATTTATTAAGAGACAGAAACACCTTTTTCGATTAAAATTATTCTATAAAGATGGAGACATCTTTGAATAATATATACAATATTTTTAAGTTTTCTTTAAAAACAACAAGTGTTTTTATAACTTAGAACTAAATTACCAAAGATGCGGTATTTCTTGACCTGGTCAAGGTGGTCTAACCCCTGAAGGGGGTATTCTCGACTAGAGGGACGAGATCCTGTATTCTCATTAGGGACCACCCACAAAAAAGAAGATAAACATTATCCACACGTATTTACTAATTAACAACTAACAGTATCCAATTTTAATACACTATCCTGAAGAGTGGTACATATTACTGTTACGACTAGTTTGATTATATAGCTCGTGCTTAGGCTTATTTTCTCCAGGAAGACTTCAACAATCCATTGGCACTATTCGCAATGAAAAATGATGAAGATTTAAACTTTCTTCGTGATCGGGCGATACCTACTACATTGTAACGCGAGCGCGCCCGGTCTTAACGCCTCAATGCCGCGGCCCTCAGCGGCTCGAACGCTCGCCAGAAAATTATTCGTGGCGTAATTAAACAAAGTAATATTTTCTATAAAAGAAACGTCATGTAACACATCCCCAGTTTTATTATGTCGATAAGAGAGCGAAGGTCTTCCTGTTTCGCATTTCGAATTCTTTAGAGTGCTGAAGGAAGTCAGGATCGTTTCCTGTAACGTTGCCGTCACTGCGAAGAAGAATGATTTTACGATTGGTCCAACGCAATCGCTCCTTTTCCTTTTTCCCCCTTTATAAGAACAAAGTGCCGAGTTCGACAGTTTCCGGCCACCCGCTTTTCTAATCTGGAAGAAATCCGAAGTGAGTTGACCCCTTTGTCGGTTATAGGAGAAAGGAAACTAAAAAGAAAAAGACCCAGGAAACAAATAAAGTGAAGATGTACAAGATGGTACAGGTCCCTGTAAAACTAACACATGTCAGCTGGCAGAGAACATCCTGTACAATTTCTAATTTTAATTAAAACTTTAATCACTTTAGAATTATGTGAAACAGTAAGTAAATTAAACATTGTACGTCCAAGTGAGGAGTATACAAATTCTTGCGACAAATACATACCTGTATAATTTTTCTTTACCTCATTTTCGATAACCTTTAGATAGAGCTATATAGGAACCGTAACTTATACTTATATAGTCTGATATTTAGGTTCCTTATAACGGTTATTCCGAATAAAGGTTCTTCATAACTCTTTCAGTCAGAACCTTTATATAACAGTTTGAAACAGTTATTTTCGAAACCTGTTCAAGCCCTGATTTGGATACTTTGCCGGCCATTATGGTGGTATATATGCAGAAATTTTAATTAAATAAAATTTACAATTTCAATGAAACAATCCCAGTCCTCTAAAGGTTAAGGTATAAAAAAAAACACCGTGAAACGTTGAAAAAAAAAATGAAATATGAATCATGAAATAGTTCTTGAAAGCTGTTGCTACTCCTTCTAATGACTGTCTTTATTAAGTACTGACAGCGAATCACAATTAATTCCGAAAACGGCAACTGGCAAATGATTAATTCAACGTACCCGTATTTAGTAAATTCACTTATCCGTTTAAAGCAAGCGAAACAAAATCTCATTTGAAATGTCAAATAACATTAAGTTAAACCGCCAGGAAGGTGTTGTCGGTGTCAAATACATTTCCTCTGGAGAGGTGAACGTCAAGTTACGCCGGCTGCGAGCAACGAGTATGTATTGGTCGAATTCAACGTACAATCCGAACTGGTCCTTAATTGCAACTCGGAGAGAACTCGCATTCGAAACTTACCCTCTAGACAGCGAAATAGCTTTATACGAATCGACCATGCTACAGTAATATTATTATTGAGACGAGAATAAACGTAACCCACATGCGTAGTACATATGTATGACGTATAGTGTTAAACAACGCCAAAGTGTAAATAACACTGTCCAACAAAATTTAACTTTTTTTCTGATTTATAACATTCAGTAGCCGTTTCTTACAGATTGTTGTGCGCTGAATACGAATCCGCAAATCGTTTGCCACCATCACCCTTAATTTTCGAGAAATTCGATTTTGAAAAAAAATGCAAATTTTCAACTTTAAACATTTCTTGTGGTCAAACAGTAATAGTTATTCGGTTGCTTTAATAACTTATATCGTTGTACTCGCGAGGGTTCATAGAATAATTAGACGGAACAAGCAACCGAATAACTATCACTGTTTGAACTCAAGAGATGTTCAAAGTTGAAAATTTGCATTTTTTTTCTTTAAAATCGAAATTTTCGAAGAGGAAAACCACCAAACTCTTCAGAACTTGTATTGTTATTTATAGTTTTGTTGTTTGCTTAATTCAACTAATTTTTGGTGGGATTAAGTGTTGAGGTATATATTCGAAGTGTGCCAAACTTGATTTCAATATCTCTGATATTTTTGGAATTATACTTTACTGAATTTCCCAATTTTCATTGTTTATTTTGAACGGGAGTTCAGTGGAGTTCAGTGTTCTTACTGGTCGCATTGGAAAGGGTAAACCTTATCTTTATCGCGCAAAAAAAATTGGCTGCGACTAGCTGCTACTGGGGTAGCTAGAGGGCGAGAAGGGGTCCATGACCCGTAGCGAAGGGTGGGAGGGTGCCTTTTTTTAATAAAAATTATTTTAATACTTTCAAACAGTGATCTTTCATTTGCAACAAACCCGATCTTCCTGGATTTCAGTTTCAGATAGAAAAAAATTCATAAAGACTGCTTAATTGTCAGAAAATGTTTTGTGCCGCGTTTGACGACAAACGGTTTGCGGATTCGTTTTCAGCGGAGAAAAATCTATAACAAATGGCTATTGAATGTTACGGATCAAAATGGCTGTTGGACAGCGTGATTTAATGGATTTTCACTTGGATAAAAATGAAATAATTCAATGGGGTTTCGTTCATTTTTTAAGAGGACTTTGAAAGCTATGCAGACCAACGAATCCTTACTATCTTTATGTTTTCAGAGTTGCAAAGCACCTGTTGAAAATATATAATTATATAGATTCTTTGTGTAGCCAAGTGTATCTAAATAGGTACTTAAATGTATTTTGAAGCAGGGGACGTTAAAGCGCTGGTAATTGTCTTTCAGTCATTTCGAAACTCACATAACGGTTGTATTAATTTATTCTTACTGCAGGAGCGATTCTCGTATATCAAGTGTACCCAGATGGCGAAATCAAATTTGTCGAGCGAGCTGCTTCGTGAGCTGAGGAGCTGCACACGGATTAACCTTGTTCTACCTTTCAACGAGATTCACGACTCAGCCTTGCTATCTTACGTCTAGTAGAATTTCAAGTATTGGCGGAGCTCGTGATCATTTCCCGGCGAGTGGTTTACAGTGGTTTGATTTCAGTCAGGGCAGCCAGCCTCGAATTCCTCTACGCGTTAGCTCATACCCCTTTAAAATATGTATCCACATAAATTAAAACTGTGCACCATTCCACCTTCTAATTACCTTTCTATTTATATACGTTCCATATTTATGCATTCCAAATACAGAGGGTGATGCATACAGATTTATTAAGAAATGCGCTCTCTTTTATTCATTATCGCGTAGCAAATTGCATTTGCAAAATTCAGAGATGGGGGCTCTTTAAAATTACACGTTGTAATGAAATAGTACTGAAGGAAGCATTAAGGGGACTAAGTAACAATCTTGTTCCTTTCTGTAATTGAAAGTAAAATTGCACCTTTAGAACGGCGAAATAAAATAAAATAAAATTACAGCACTTTCGTTCGTGTGCATTTTTCGAATACTGGTAACAAGAGATATAAAATAAAAACGCAACTGTATAGATTTCTTATAAACACGAAAAATGAATTTGCACCGCATTGACAAATAACAATCCCCACAAAATTACCTTTTTACAAAAAGGTACAAAAAAGAGCGCCAAGTATATAATTCCATCGAAGAGAATCCCGTTTAAAAGCATTGTCGTAAATTAATATTATAGTAATGTTCTATATTTAACTTTACAAAAATATTGATGTACAACAATTGCGCCAATTATCACAATGGCTATTTATACAAAGGAAAAATCTGAATGGTACAATGAAAAAATGTATTAAATGATATTAAGCAGATATATTTTTATACAAATAAATATTTTAAGAAATGCTAATTGTCTTTGTATTAATAATCTTATTTACAATAACTCCCTTACAATCTAAAATGCATAATATACATATACATACTAGAAACGCAGCCAGATTTATTCTACATATATTTAATATTTAATTCTAATATCATACGTAGCACATGCACACCCACACATACACACATTCACGAACGCACGCGCAAGAAAGAGAGAAAAAGATTAATGCAATTTAAACATATTTATTCAGTTTAGCAACACCAAATCGAACCGCAGCGCCAAGTGTTTTGAATACAATATTTATTCGTATTAAAATATTTATTTGTATAAAAATATATCTGCTTAATATTATTTAATACATTTTTTCATTCTCGCCATTCGCAATGGTGCGTTAGTGAATGTAGATCCATTTAAGAATATGTTATAACATTTTAAATGCTCGAAATTTGTTCTGCCCTCTGCTAGCACAATATGCACGTCTTTTAACCCGGCGGGAGGCGCACCCCATATTGTAACCAGGGCTCGAAAACTGTTATAATATCGATTTCGGTTCTCCAAACGGTTATGAAGAACCTTTATTCTGAATAACAGTTATGAAGAACCGAATTTTCTAACTATTATCTGTTTCAGTTACGATTCCTATTTCCTTCCTCATATCGGTTCTATAACCGTTGTTTTTTCGGTTCTATATCGGTTCCGAAGCGGTACTAGAATCAATTCTTCTATCGACTTTTCTCTAATTGATATCATTAATTATTGTAGCTGCAGATTACTGTATATGTGCATATTCTGTACAAAATCCTTATAGAAAAAGAAGAAACAGTTATACGTATATATAATAAAGCGTTGAAATAAATCAGCTACATATTTTTTACACTCACACACACTATATCATTCAGAATAGGAAGTTAAAATTTTCCTCTGTTTCTATACGGATTTTGTGAAGAAGATGAACATCAATTAGGTAAAAGTCGATATAAGAATTGATTCTGGAACCGTTTCAGAACCGATATAGAACCGAAAAAATAACGGTTATGAAACTGATACGAAGAGGGAAATAGGAACCGTAACCGAAACAAATAATAGTTGGAAATTTCGGTTCTTCATAACAGTTATTTGGAATAAAAGTTATCCATAACCGTTTTAATCAGAACCTTTATATAACACTTTTAAACAGTTATTTTCGGAACCGTTTCAAGCCCTGATCGTAACACAGGTTGTCGCTACCGGGTCAAAAATGCCCAAAATTGAAACGTAAAAAAACACGGTTTCAGAATATTTTTTTTTAGCTTTGTAATTTTTATGTTAAAGTACAGTGTTTTGAGAATCAAACAAAATTTATGGATTATCTTAAAATCTTTATTAAGGTTCTTTAAAAAATTGTAACAAACACTCAAACAGACTTCATATTTTCGCAACTAGCGCCTCTGTGGTATTACCCAGCAGCGCCTCCTGCCGAGTTAATGCCAAGAGGCGATAATCCAATCAGAAAGAATTCCTAAAAAAGGAGAATCTGACTATCTGGCTATATAGATATGTACTATAGGTGAAAAATAGAGGCAAAATTCTGTTTCTAAAGAGTGTGTATATTGTTACAAGATATATCACTGATAAAGCTAGATACGATCCATTTTGACTCACGGAATACTGTAACCATCAACAAAGAACAATCGGGAATGGAAGCTCCGGTCGATACTGCCGTAACTTTTGTATTGCTTCCCTTTCTCCGGGATGTGTCATTTAACTTTACCTTCCTAACTGCAGTTGTTGTTGTTGAGCGTTACAAGAAACATTCATCCGTTCTGAAGAAGGGAAATCTTTTAGTGTTGCATTAAAGTTACAATTCAGCAATTTATTATAACACAATTTTTATTAAAAGAATAATTTATAAAAAATATTTATAATTTTTTATTTAACTTGGGGAAATTTTCAAAAGGCACCCCGACGCCTCCAGAAGGGAATCTCCCGCGGATGTCAGGGTAGTGTGGGGATTTTACACACTAAAACCCCACGGCCACTATGAAATTTTTAATAATTTCCATATAGGAGGACACCTATTTACTTATTTTCGACATAAATCCATCGTGCCAAGGCTCATGAAAATCGGTGTCTACCACATGGTGTCCTCCCCTTGTTAGTATTTTTCCCGCTTATTGTTAGTGTAACTGTTTTCATAGAAAAAGTGATTAGGTATGTTCCTTGTGATGTTTGATTCTATTGTCACTTATGTTCATAGAAAAATCTGTTGATTCATAGTTTATTTGATGCATTCACGTACCTATTGCATTCGTCTTTTTTTTTGAGAAAGGTAAGTAGGTACTTATTTACTTATGCTTTAACAGAAACGAACGGTGTTAATGGTATAATATTATGGACTTGACTGACTTGACTCCACGAAATAAATGAGCGTGATGTGCTGTGTGACATTGTAGGTGTGCGCAGTCGGTAATGATTCCAATTAAATGACAATTTGGCGGTAAGTAATTAAAATCAATGATCCGTGGCTGGAATGCCCGATGACTCGTGACTATTTCGCCGCAAGTGTCGTGTCCCGTTATTCCAGATGCATGGGATGCACGTATCAATTAGCGGAATAATCTCGTAGTTTAGATCGATTAGGGCTACCTGCCGGCGAATCTGACCCTCCTGTCGTGCTTTCTGGTGATAAACTTGAACGGAATGGGAGTCTCCGAGGGATAGGATATCAGGCTCGATTCTCCCTCTCTATCCTCCTTGTTCCATTTATGAAAGTTACAAGCATTGCCATTTATTCCCATAGAGAAACGCCTCCGCATGATAAGGGAAGCTGGGAAAATGAAATTAAGAAGTAATTAGTTGCAAATTCATTCGCAGAAAATTATACGGGAAATTAATCGAGAAATGAATCCTTGGCCTTTAATCGCTCGCTAAGTAAATTCTCTAAATTTCCTGTAGTACATATTAATGTTTGTTATTCTATGCTAACTCTACTCTGTTTTTTCTCCACTAAATATAACACTCTACTAAATTTAACTTAAGGAAATACCATTTCTTTATACATATAAAAAACCATTATATTTAAAATTCAAGACTTACACCTTTTGTGTATGAATTAAGCGGTATTGTCTTGAAAAATAAATTTGATATTTTAAGAATTATTGGCATAGCAGCCTCTTCTCCCAAGGCTTCTTCATATTTGTTGTACCAAAAATATCTCAGAAATTACTGCGCCGATTTGATTAAAATTTCGCACGAATATTCTTAAGACTATAATCTAGTACTTGCCGGCGCCGATTTTGAAAAATTCTATTTTTTGAGAAATGTCAGCTACTCAAAGTCAAGCATGTGACTTTCCACCTAAGTTCTCATCTTCCTTTGTTAATAAAAAAAACATGACACACATCGAATAATCGGCTTCGACAGATACTAGATCATAGTTTTAAGAATATTCGTGCAAAATTTTATTCAAATCGGTCCAGTAATCCCTGAAATATTTTTGCTACTGCAAATATTAAGAGGCCTTGGGAGAAAGAGATTAGTAGCGTCATTTCTTAAAATATCAAATCTCTTTTTGAAGAGAATACAGCTTAATTTATACACAAAAATATGTATATCTTAGGTTTTAAATATAACATTCATTTACATGAAAAAAAAATCATAAAAATAACCCTATTTTCCGACCTGCCGAAGATATGTAACCCCTTAATGAGATGCACGCTCTTCTGTCAGTACTCACCATACAGATCTAACATTGTTCTCTGACTGTCTTAGCAACGTGCCGTGCGCTGTGGAGACAAAGCAACGTTCTTCCCTTCCTTCTAAGCAAAGCGCGGTGAAGATGCATTTGGTAGGAAAAAGCGGCACCACCATAAATCAGGATCGAGGTATTCTATTTTTCGGTAGAAGCTGGTTTCCATCAGCCGAGAGTGAGAAAGAGAGATAGAGCTCGAGAGAGGGGATGGCAGCAATTAGACTCCAAGTTAGTTGGTCGGACTGGAGCAGTTAGACTCTAAACTTAGTCAGTATAGTTCGTCGGAGCAATCAGGTTCCCAGTCATTACTTACTTTCACGAAGCACTTACACTTCAAGCAGTCTGAAGGGCAATCAGACTCTTATCTTCCTAAGCGTTATAACCACAATTATGATATCACTTCGCAATTTCTAGTAAAATCTGTTAATCTTTATTCCGCGTCGCCACACTTATACCATAATATTTACTTTTTCGCTACTTCCTTATCTACTTTCAGAAATTCAGTTCTGCGCATGCAGGATGATTAAGCTGCAATACTGATAAATACTTGTTATTTCTTCTCTTTCTGTTGTTTTCTTTGCTATTTGTGTATTTTAATCTTAATCGCAATGTTGTCTTATTTGTCCGCTCTCCAGTCATGTCGTTTCATTTCATTCTAATGTCTCAAAGGATTGTTACCCGTAATAAATAAATAAATAAATAAATTAGTAAGTAGCCTGCACCGCAATCACGTCACTCTTGATATCCGCCTTACAGTATTTCCTCGTTAACGGCTCGCTAGTCGGGACCGGCGTTGAGCCCTTATCGTGAACAGAGCCCTTATCGTGAACAGAGCCCTTATCGTGAACAGAGCCCTTATCGTGAACAGAGTCCTTATCGTGAACAGAGGCCTTATCGTGAACAGAGCCTTTATCGTGAACACAGTCCTAATTGCAACGGCGCGCATGATCACTTGGATGGCTAAAACACCTTTCCTCCAGTCCTCGCCACTGCAGCCCTCTTTTATCTTTTTACGCGCCACACGTATGCTCATATTGTAGTTCGTCATATTCTCTCCCACATGCCCTCATATATTTTTACACGTACCATAGTTGTTTGAAGACAAGCCGAAGGAAATGTAGAATAATATTAAACGTATATTAATAACATTACTTCAAATTGCTTTCATTATCAAGTGTCTGTCAATCGATCCATCAGTATTCATTTGTGTTTTATTTAAACGATTAATTGCCGAGGCAGAGTCTAAAACCTCCTTCAAGCTATTTCTGTTTTTGTAATAGATTTTTATTGCCGTAAATAAAAGTCTCCAATCTTCGGTTTCGCGTGCTCGCAAGTCCGAGAAGAAAGAACAGAACGTGCAGCCGCGCGCAGGTCGACGTTTCTTAGAAATATTCTCGGCACGTTAGTATTGCCAGCGTATATGCCTTAATTTTACACCCACGGGTCTACGTGAGTCCGCCTCGACGTTGAGTCTTACTACTTGCACGAGTGAAGCCTCTACCTCCTGACGGTCAACGATAATAACAGTGAATGAATGTTGAACCCGGACATTGCTCGATATATCACTGGTAACAACACGCCATTATCATTTTGAGAGCGCCTATTACATGTGGCGTTCAATGGTCTTGAGACGTAATTTAAAAGAGTGAAGCATGACATTAAGGCGAAACGCGATACTGTGTACAGTTGTCGACATGCTGAGCATAAAGACATGTCTGCGTGAAACTTAAGAACCAAACCGCCCGCAATTATATTATATATTATATTAAATACAGCAGGGTAGTTACATTTTCATTCCAGAACAGAGATATAATGGTAATTAAAAGAATGAGAAATTATTTGAAATAAGTTAAGTAGCTAAAACTCTGAATAAACTAAACTATCGAATTCTGAAAAAAACAAAGTAACTCGTGATGTGAGCAATATCAAGTTTGTACAATATTTTATTACCTAATTGTTACAATTTATTAATATTCGCCCTCAATCTGTCCACAGAAGTTTAAATTAGTGCACTAGAGAATCTCTTTCTAATAAGTACGCAGAGCGAATAATTTATTAATAACAGTGTAGTTGCCGGTAATTTTATTGCAACACTCAACGTACAAATATGACATAACTACATTTATATCGTAAGCACGTGTTTGACTGGTTATTTAACACATTTCATGTGTTCTACGTTCAATCTATGAGAAAAAAATTTTTTAAATACCAAACAATATTTTTCTGGCGTTATATTTTCACATTTTTCTCGTCTTTATTGCCTCGGTAATTGATATTAAATTTCTCGTTCGTTTCAGTCGCTTTGACCGTTGTGTGTAATTAACTTACACATTCCTCGTACATATTTCTAATATGCAGTCATGCGTATAGGCAACCTTTTATTGCGCAGTCACTCTTATGGAAACATGGAACTTAAATTACAACAAAAGGATAATTAATTTTGCCATAATTGGACATGACATTTAATGCCATACTTGTTGCCGCCAGTACGATCAGAAACACAGGTATTCATTAAGAGGGTAGTGGACTATTTCAGCTTAAAGGAATCGATATTTTTTATTTTACTGCTTCTGAAAGTCTTATCCTTTACGAATATTTTAAACAAATGTTCATGAAAAAAATTAAATAATTGTCGAAATTATATCAGCGAACGTAACACAGTGTACCGCCGAGTAACCGCGCGATAATGGCAACACCTCGAACTTTGAAGCCGGTTTTCTCGAAACACCATTTTCAGAAACGGTGTACATCATAACTCTTGAACGAATGAATATTTTTACTTAAAATTTTAAATGGAGCTGTAGAATTCCATTCTCTATCGTGTAGAAATTTCGCATCAATGTTGGATTTTCTCTATCGTGCAAAATTCCTGCGAAAAAAATCATGATTTCAACTTTAAACAACCGCCATTTTGTTTTAAATTAATATTTCGGAAATTTCCTCCGTTAATCGAGAGATACATTAATATACTAACGAAACCTTTTTTGTTTTTTAATTTTAGATAATCCGGTTCCGAATAGCAGCAAAACCAAATTTTTAAAAATGCTTCTTGGATGTCGCTTGTTATTTTATTATAAACGTAAATATTTTTCTACGAAAAAATTACCAAATGTTCTTCAAATGTTGCTCTTTTAAGTGCAAAAAGTTCTATCAGAATATATTCTTCCGCTTCTTCTAAAAAAATTCACAAACATTCGCCTCTTTTCGGCCGTCTGACTAGGTGTAACCCCTTAAAGGGATATAATAAACGGATAACATATAGGTTTTCTGAAAGGTACAGTTTAATGTTACAAACACAATGCATCTAGTACAAATTACCTGCAACAGATGTTATGTATCAACCAGTAAAATCAATATTATTTTCACCAGCGAGCAATTTCCTGAACGATTTTTATTGTAACTGGAAACATGAAATGTGAATGTTACAATACCTTTTCATGTAGGAAAAAAAATTGTATACCTTTTATGACGTTTCATCGATGAACATATCCGTAAAAAAATATGTGTTTATTCGTCCAATCGATATTCAAACATTGTTCATCGAATATTCGTAAAATCCCCTTTATATCTTTACTTATCGTTCTAATATCTAATATATCAGACAACATTATCATTTTGATTGTTGGATATGTTATAGAGGACCGAAAAATAAGAAACACGTGTTTTTTTATTTTTCCCCGTTTTCATATTTGGGGGGTGAAAACTGCGTTCAAAGTTAGGGTTGAAAAATCATTTTTGTGGATTTTTGAAAATCTGGTGAGTCAGTCATATTTCGCATTCAAAGACACAAAATTCGTCCATTGACACTATTCCCCTATCTCTAATAGTTCTCGAGATATTCCACAAAAATGATTTTTCACCCCTAACTTTGAACGCAGTTTTCTCCCCTCAAATATGAAAACGGGGAAAAATAAAAAAACACGTGTTTCTTATTTTTCGGTCCTCTATAACATATCCAAAAATCAAAATGATCGGAGGCGGACACCTAAAATACTCTCCTTGTAAGTAGTGACTCCTCGGTTCACGACGTTTCACCCTCCTACGGCTCCCTGATTATGAAAGTCAGGTTCTTCCGCGTTTGACTCCATTCCTAGAGGCTCCCTGATTTCGCCTCAGGTTCGTCCTCGCTTACAATAATCCTAGCGGCTCTCTGCTTTCGCATCAGATTCGTCCGCGCTCCTAACTAATAAACTCATAAAACATATTCCTTGGTAAATACAGCTCTCACCGGCTTCTCGCGTTGCCGCTGCCCCGGCTCGTACCTGTACTCATAAAGTACTTGAAACATTCGATTCCATTTGTTCATCGTATTGTTTTTTACATTGAAGAGGATTTTTCTACAATGTATATGAAGTGGCGGGAAGAGATACAGAGCCACTTTATCTCTCATAAAAAATGAACTCCTCATACAATAGGTACATATGTTAATTTGGACTTCTAGCGCAATCAAAGCATTGACGTATTTGTTAAAGACAATGAATTAATTAATAATGCCAAAATTTGAATGTGGTTTTATTTTGTACCACTTTCCTCTGAAAAGTATTATATTTTTTCACAATGCACTATATTTTGTTAATTAATGATGCCAAAATTTTAATGTAGTTTTATTTTGTACCACTTTCCTCTGAAAAGTACTATATTTTTTTCACAATGCACTATATTTTGTTAATTAATAATGCCAACATTTTAATGTAGTTTTATTTTGTACCACTTTCCTCTGAAAAGTACTATATTTTTTCACAATGCACTATATTTTGTTAATTAATAATGCCAAAATTTTAATGCAGTTTTATTTTGTACCACTTTCCTCTGAAAAGTACTATATTTTTTCACAATGCACGATATTTTGTTATCACGTTTGGCCGTAAATGACCTACTACCTACTACCTATATTTTCTCGAAAAGAAGTTGACAACCCTAAGTATACCTACTGTTTGACATTGTGCAGAATGTAGTAGCTACAATTCTTTCTCGCTTGTCTCTGCTGTCCAGTCCGAAAACGTTTCGCTATGTATGTAAGTAGCTCCTTGTTTCACGTGTCGTTCGTCTCTTCGCATACAAATCTCTTTCTCTTTTCAGGCATGAAACAGCCGCAAAATTGCAATGCGGTCGTTCGGTTGAAAGAGTAACGTTCGATCGCTGCGCGATGAATAATTCCCCCAGAGTGTAGTATCCTCTTTTCCCATGCGATGTCTGAATACGTTTTAGGTAATGCAGTGTTCTGGCGATGGAGACACGGTTTGTAGGTTGTACTCAACATGAAGGGTCCAACGTGGAATTTTACATTAAGAAGCTAGATTCCAAGAAGAGAGATTTTTTTTCCAATTGGTTTAGAAGTAAAAAATAACCCTGTTTCACAAGACAATTAAATTTAACGCTATGAGTAACAAATACTATTAAGGGGTCATGATCAGTCAGGAGGCCGAAAAGGGTGGTCTTTGGAAATTTTTTACTCAAAAGCTATAACACATTTCTCAAAAAATCTTTTTTCCTTTTAAGGATTGCATATAGTACCGTGCATCGTAATTTTTTTATTTAAAAATATTTATCAATAACTAAGTTACGATGCATGCTACGAGATGCAGTCCTTAAAAGGGAAAAAGATTTTTTGAGAAATGTGTTACAGCTTTCGAGTAAAAAATTTCCAAAGACCACCCTTTTTCGGCCTCCTGACTGAGCATGACCCTCCCCAACAACTTCGGGTTCTCGCACACCTCTACTGAATAGCTGTTTAATTATATCCATCCATTTGAATTTTTATTGTTCTTTAATTTACAATCGTATTAAATCGTGTGAAATATGTAGTAACTTGAGTCAACAGATAACAAACATTACGCATAAAATTTCTATCCTTTTCCTTCTTCAATACATGTTAAGTAAAATTGCCAATCAACATTACACTGTACTGCCAATGTTCCCCTAGTTTACAGTAAGTGGTTTCCGCACCCCCTAGCGAACAGTCAAAAGATATGCAGTTCCCTTTACGCCCCCAATGACAATATGATGCTCCTCCACATCGGCCAGACCTGTCTGTGACCGATTATGCTGTATTTAACGATTTAGATAATTTTTTAACAGGGCAAAAGCTTAATGCCGAAAAAGGAGTAAGAATGCTTTCGAGAAATTCACACTATCCAAAGGCACAGATTTTCTTAAAAAAGGAATAAATCCACTTACATCTCGATAGACAAAATGTATGAATTATTGTAGATCATATTGCGATTAATAAACTGTTGATAAAAATATAGCCGCTAAATGTTTCATATATGTAGAATTTGGACATCTCATTTGCACCAACCTAATACATTGATAAGCATAGTTGATACAAGAACGTAAAATACCTGGGTTTAAAAAGGAGATTTCATTTTTATGACTCATAAACGAATACTATGTTTCCAGATAAAAAGTTTGTAAATGGAGGTAATGAAGCTCAGAGTTATAGATGATATCGGTCCCGGCATATAAAGTATTGTAAAAGTGGAATGTAGAAGGATATAACCGTCAAGGACTTATTTATTCTGCAAGTTTGAAAATCACATCAACATGTAACGATCTCGACACCGCAGGTGCGATTCTCTTGATTTACGATTTTAGTGAAACGGCTGGGTTAGGTAGCCACCTATAAACTCACTGCTTTTATTTCCCTCCTTCGTGTCAACACGCCCACGCGGTAACGTTGATATGCAGGTCCTGATAAGACGTTATGCAGCCACACGTTCCTATAGAGTTATTATCTTTATCGCGTCATTGATCATAGTCTTAACTTGAACGATAATACATCACGAATAAGGGCAAACGATATCAAATCATTACCTCCACAAGGTTTATATTGTTCGAAAAAGTCGCTACTCGCTAATGCCCTTCGAGAGGAAGTCGTCGTGTGCTAATTAAGGGAGCTCAATTCAAAGAGGACAGAATACGAAGACAACTTTTATAAATTTATAAAAGCATCTTTCTAAGATCAAGATATAAAATAAAAATATGTTTATTATTTTTAAAAATTGGCAAAAATTGGCAACATTGAGGGCCTATATTTGTGGACTATAATAATTACGAAACTGGAAACATGATGGCTTATTCGGTGAATGCCTGTTAGAAACGACTTTGAAAAAGGTTGGAAGACGCTCGCTCCAGGACAGTTCTGGGGTAAGTGCCGTGGGGTTCATCACAGTCCTTTCACCAAAAGGCATAGCCTTTCCCACTCCGTGGCCAGATCTTTCAGGAACAGAGTCCCTATTCATTGGGGATACGGCGTCGGGCCGCTTGCCATTGTCGTCGAGGTAACTCCGATTTATTAACTACTGGTTCTTTATTATTATAACTGGTACAATTTAGAAGTTTTACAGTGTCGATTCGGAACGGCGTTGTGGGTTGACTAGTCTTAGGTTTACGAATGCCCTGTCCCTTCGTTTCCTTTATTAACATTTTAAGATAAAAGAATTTGTGGATTCTTGACTTTTGTACATTATATCGAACACTGTGCGTCGCCTTCATAAAATCGGTGCGCGCCTGCTGCGCATTCGGGACGAATGAACAGGTATGCAATACGCGGCTTAAGCCTCATGCACTCTCTAAGTCTCTGCCATAAAATCCTCGAAGGCAGAACAGCGTGGGGCCATCCGCCCTCAACCTCACCCTTAAATTCGGTAACGCTTACATGCCGAATATTCGGTATTCGAAAACGTTCGGGATTAGGCGAATGCCATGTAACGAATGTTCATCATTCGGCGAGCAAATGTTCCCTATTCGTTGATTATTATTTTATTCTTCCCCCGCCTTTATTTTGCCAATTTTAATACATAGGAGTGAAAAGGCGAGGCCCAGCGAAATCTGCTATTAGGTCTAACCTCTGCATAAGTGTAAGTGTCAGAACATAATATTTGAATACAAAAGATGAAGAAAAAACCTGAGACTTCAAATTTAAAATTTTGAACTTAGAAGTTGAAACTTAGAACTTGAAAGTTGGAACATGGAACTTGAAAGTTGGAATATGGAACTTGAAATTTGGAACATGGAACTTGGAACATGAAACTTGAAGCTTGAAGCTTGAAACTTGAAGCTTGAAGCTTGAAACTTGAATCTCAGAACTTGAATCTTAGAACTTGAATCTTAGAACTTGAATCTTAGAACTTGAAACTTAGAACTTGAAACTTAGAACTTGAAACTTAGGACTTGAAACTTAGAACTTGAAACTTAGAACTTGAAACTTAGAACTTGAAACTTAGAACTTAGAACTTAGAACTTAGAACTTAGAACTTAGAACTTGAAACTTAGAACTTAGAACTTAGAACTTAGAACTTGAAACTTAGAACTTGAAACTTAGAACTTGAAACTTAGAACTTAGAACTTAGAACTTGAAACTTAGAACTTAGAACTTGAAACTAACACTAATGTTATCAAATGTTTTCACGACCTTCTATTTGATGTTTGCATTTCCCGATCACGAGTCGAAACGATCGTCATTTACCGAATAAACGCATGGTGTGAAAATATACGCGAATACCCAGAGCCCGATCTAGCTCTTTCGCCGCTCTGGGCAAAAGTCATTTATGCCGGCTTTTATAATTAATTATGAGTATTTTTTTTAAATATAATTTTTAACAGTGAGTGAATTTTTTGGTTGGTAGGTACTTGTTGAATATCAAAAGCCTTTTGTTTTATCAAAAATTTAATATTCATAAATTACCAATTAACCAATTTGCCGCCGTCGAATTTGCCGCTCTGGGCAGTTGCCCTGCTTGCGCCCCCCTAAATCGGGCTCTGCGAATACTTTGGCGAATAGTTTCTCAAATATCAAATATTCGGCATTAGCTGATCAAATTAAGTAATCTAATTGATTTCAGAAAAATATTTATCAATATTATAAGGACTTTAACAAACTCTTAACGAACTTCCTTTCATTTCGCCAAAGTTTGAAGCAGGTCAGGATGTAACCAATTAAAATAACATTTCTCATTATGAAACTAGGATTGTAATAATATGAAATGGTATTATGCCTTTACTGTGCTACCTCTGTTTACATTAGAGAAAGTAAACAGGGTTTCGTCGGGTACGCATACGATTGCGTGCGATTGCACTATTACGCACTGCTTCTACTTATACACTAGCGTTCGGCAATATTGACAATTTGACATTATTGCCGATGGTCTGGTTAAACTTCACATAATACAATAAATGCTACAGATTGTCAATTTTGTATTATCCTAAAATTCGTATTTGGGTTAAAAAATTAATAAATAAAAATTAATATCACAACTTTTGATTTCTACTTGGGATATATTTTAAAGATATTATTAAATATACAGGTCGTCGTTGGGCTTGTTGGTAAAACTGACCAAGACCATACTTCTTAATTTTCGGTAAACGCAAATTTGAAGTTCAATCTATTACAATAATTCAGGTCTTATATTAATAGTTGAAAAGTATTAAAAATACGTAAGTTTTTTCCCATATGGATTATTATTAATCGATTGTTGTTAAAAACTTAGAAAGTAATTGCTCGCATTAATGTTTGACGATTCTAGGATGGAATGATGGAGTTGGTCAGTTCTACCAATAAGGTATTAACGATAAAATCAAAATCGATTTTGTTCAAAGTAAAGGTATGTGCCAAAACATTTTATTCCAACATTTTCGATTCGCCAGCCACGCTGAATATTCCGTGCATTTCATGCGTATACACATTACGCACCACTTTGCTGATTTTATTAAAAGAAAGAAACGTGAATAATCTCATTATCTACGAAAAATCACTATATTATTTGCCTATTCGAACGTAACATATCTTAAGAAATGTTTCATATCTCTGAAAAGATTAAAGACACTTCAAACCCTAGCATTAAGTAACGTGCTATGTAGGGACTTAACATTTTTATCTCTTTGCTACAGTATACTAATCTTTGACTGGTCCTCCGATAGGAAATATCCTTCGGTTATCTTACAATTCTCAACGTGAATGGTCCCTCCTTTTCTCGATTTTCTTCTCGAACTGAACTCGGAAAGGTACTTTGGTAACTTAGCGGTGTCAGAATCATCAGGTTAGATAACACCGTCAGCTTGAATGCCAAGTGCAATCCTACTCGTTTAAAAGGCGTGCTGTCTGAAGATCAGCAGAGTTTCAAACGTGACGATGATAGATTATGCCTCTTTAAAATTCCAACCGTGTCTCCATCGATACCCTTATTCCTCGTTTTCCTCTGCTGTTCAACGATCTGTCATGAGACTTTCACAGAGAAGACTGGAATTATTTATTCATTATTCCAATATTATCCTAATAGCCAGCGCAACAATAGAATATTTTCGTTACATTTGCCGTTGGATAAATAGGTAAAAATGGCACAGTCTCAATGAAATGAATTTAAAAACTGTGTTGCCATTAGTCAAGTAGGTGCAAGCGAAATTGACAATTTTTCAGGGTTGATTCTTTCGAAAATAAAGATTTGCAACAATGAAAATTTATCCCACATCTTCGATTTACTTTTCATGAACAATTACCCTGTATACTATATCATAAATACGTGAAGACCTACACAATTTTTAAAATTTATAAATAATATGCGAGTTTGTCATTTTGTCAACTTATCATTGATATAAAAATTTTTTTAAAAAAATTAAAACCCACTTCAAAATAATAGAAATGCACTAAAAAGTAAGAAATAATTTTTCCCCTTATTTAACCTACGACTCTCATATTTTTTAAGTCGGCGCCAGATTTACAGAGTGCAAATAATGAGACGCCGACTTAAAAAATATGAGAGTCGTAGATTAAATAAGGGAAAAAATTATTTTTATTATTTTGAAGTCGGTTTTAATTTTTTTTTTAAAATTGTTTTCATGAAGAACCACACCCTGCTCCTAATTACTTGCAATTAGTATTACATTTTACCCCATATATTATTAGACTACAATTATTTGGCTTTAGAAATGTATAACCATTTTATTTTCTTTAATTGAATAGTCTAACCAGACTAATAAATTGCAAAGCGTTATAACCTCAACGTTTGAGGTTGTGATATGGAGGTATATAATAATTTCGAATAAACTTAATTTTGCCCGTACATATTTAGCAGTTAGAGCAGTTGCACTTGGGTTTGACATATGTTAAACCCCAGAGTAATCGGTGACAAATAGTAGAAAATGAAATGGTTGATTCCGCATGGCAAACTAAAACGACAATAAAGTGTAACGAAATTGCGGTGGATGCTTTGTTTTTTAGTTATTAATGTTTAAAAACTCGAGTCAGAAACGTCTGAAGCTGCGTGCATTCGCCGTCGAGAAACATTGATTTTTGCTACAAATCGTAGTAACAGGCAATGCTAGAACAAGTACACTGCTTAAATTTTTTTTTATTAAATTCAATTACATATATTTCATCATCTAACCACTTGTGTCATCTTCATGTTTATACAGTCCAATTTAATTAAAAACAGTACTTTTACATAATACCTATGCGTTAATGATTAGAATGTTTATTCTAGTTCAATACAGATACGTCCTACAGATCACTTTTTAACTTTACTCTTTAATGCAGTAATAATGAAGGAACTGACCGATTTTGCTCCGTTATCAACGCATTCGTGTTTGCTCCTTTTTCCCCAGTCATTCGTCAAATTCGTTCGTTTCGCTGATTCATTTGTACATGTCACATCAAGTACCAACACTATATTGATTGTCTTTTATGTCGGGCTGTGCTGGCGCATTCATCCATCATTGCACCACAATTCAAAATTCATTATTCTTCGTATAGGTAGAGATCTTCATCGATATAGTATCTTTGTTACATCAGTAGGCACATACATATACTTGTTTCTTTACATCCTAGGGAACACGCGTACCTTCCGAACACATCAAAGTTTAGACTAGTGTTATATAATTAACGTCCATAACTGAATAATCTTATGCGGTAACGCACAGTTACGTACTCACAAAATTGAGCGTACACTTACGTCTAAAGCAGCATTTGCTGGGAAAATAAATATACCTAAACGTAAATATTTGTGGACAAGAATACTATATTTACGACAATCGCGTGGTTCAGTGGACAATTGTGGAATTAAGAACAAAAACGGACTAACCCACATTTTTTTCCGAAATTGAGTTAGTAGCAATAATGTATTCCAATAAGCTGTACTAATCATATAAAATAGTAAAAATTAATTTTCTTTCAATGTGGGTTAGTTCGTTTTTGTTCTCAATGCCTAAATTCATAAAAAAAGAACCTTAAAACTAAGATATTTCAGTGACACAAAATTAAGCGTACACATAGCAGATTCCTGAAATTACGCAGAGTTTTAATTACACTGCATTCCATATAAGAGTGTACCAACGCTCCTACCGATTTGCGACCGATCTGCGCAGCTCCCACGGATCTGACACACGCGATTGGTCGTAGCACTTCCCCTGCCGGTTTACCACCAATCAACAGTGTATGCCTGCGCGAAACGAGGCTGCTCTAATGTGGAACGCAGCCTAAGCTACTACAGTCTTAAGGGGTTATACCTAGTCAGGCGGCCGAAAAGAGGCGAATATTTGTGATTTTTTTTTGAAGAAGCGGAAACGTATAATTTTACAAAACTTTTTGCGTTTAAAAGAGCATCATTTAAAGTGTACATAGGACGTCTACACTGCATTCCATATAAGAGCATACCGACGCCCCTACCGATTTGCGACCGATCAGCGCAGCTCCCACTATTACAAACGGTTTGAACCGCACGCGATTGGTCGTGGTGGTTTTCGAAGGAATAACTGGTACATCCCAAACGCGGGACCTGACCGATGTCACCGTAAACAACGTTCCAAACGAAAATTTAACAGAGAAAGTAGAGGGCCGTGCGACGAAGAAAAACATAGGCGGTTAAGTGGGGAGTCGGGCGTAGCAACGCCTCCTGAGGGTCGTGCGTGCGCGAAACAGGTATGCTCTAATGTGGAATGCAGTGTAGAAGATTACAGGCGCTTCCTGATAACCTCGTCCCACGAAATACAGTCTCTTTCCCGTCAATGCGAAATTGTCGGGACTGAATGTTCGCAATAATCCAAAAAAGGTAACATGGTTGACGCTTCATTATTTTACGTAGATTCCCCATCTCCGCCCTGGTTAGTTCTTGTCAAAACGAGTCCGCCAAGACCGCTGCAGTAGACGTTGGAATAGATTTCGAATCCAAAGAGAACGTCCCCGGGAGTACTACTGTCTATTGCTTGATCCCGCACGACCGTATCGTCAAATACAGTCCTTTAACGAACGTAGTTCGCGAACTCACATAACATAAAATCTGCCCGTCATGGCGAATAGTCCTATAGTTCGCGAAGGAACAGTAAACCAACGGTTATCGTAGCTTCGCGAGGTTCCGAAATGGAAACTGACGATTTCATTGCAATGGAGATTATCGTTCTCACGGATGAGACGGTTCTTGCGCTGTGGAGCTTTGAACCAACTCAGTCTGCTTAAGAAATGTCCAATGATCTGGTTTACGGGAAAACTGTAGGTAAGTACATAACTCATACTCTGAAGGCTGCGTCTCGTTGTACTTAAGTTCCAGTGCTGCCTACCTGTATTTTCAACGCGAGCTTGATGTTCGTAAAAGAAAGCGAAAAAAGGTAGCTAGTAGACCTAGCAAATCAAAGTGCTATCGACATCAGCAATTTTAAATGCAACGAAGGAGACATCCCCAGTTTCGATACAGGAACAAATACCAATGCTTATTTCATAGTTGGTACACTCGAGAACGTGTATTAAATACACAATTATTTAAAACCGGATGGGTCCTTGTGGAGAAGAGCGAGCTTTTCCAGTCCCGACATTTACTTATACATTACCACTTTCAAGGGGAGGACACCATGAGGTAGACACCGATTTTGATGAGCCTTGGTAAAACAAGTAAATAGGTGTCCGAGCGTTTCTGCCAATGGGCCTTAATGATAGAGATATTTACATGGAAATTATTAAAAAATTTATAGTGGTCGTAGGGTGTTAGTGGGTAAAAATCCCACACTACCATGGCGTCCGCGGGAGATTCCCTTTTCGACGCGTTGGAGTGCCTTTTGAAGATGTCTCCACGTTAAAAAAACTTTATAAATTTTTTTTTTTATAATTTTTTTTTTAATTTGGGCAAATCTTCAAATCCTCGCTCGCTTTCAGTGCATCTCGCTCGCTCTCGTTCCATCTCGCCTTCGCCGAACAAGCGTGAGACAGAAGTGGTGGGGATAGCGAAAAGTCCGTATCGTGTACACCAAACCGAGCCCGTAACGAGGAAATACTGTACAAGCAAGGAAATCACTTACGTTACCAAAACCGAAAATGGCTCTTAATTTCGATAGAGTTATTTTACTACTCATGCTAATTAAATGTGCTTTACTCAATGAGTAGATACTATCAAGCTTGTAAGTTCTGACCTTTTATTAAAAAATACCTTGTATATACAGTACATATAAATGTATTTTGATGGAATTATATGCCTCATTTTTATGTCGATTGTCTGTTGTAGGCAAAACTTCCATTATTCCAGGACAATAAATATCAGTAATGTAGAAAATAATTAAAGTGAAAAATAAAAAGGGAGGTTTTTATTTAGGTAAAAGCCAGGGTTCGTATGTAATTATAAATTCGTAAGTACATGTTACATGCAAGTAAAATGTCCTTGATAATTTTATGGGGCACAGTTCTACAGAAACTTTCGACACAGAATTAATTTCAGTCCTGTAATTGGCTTCCTGAGAGGTAAACCAAGCCTCTCGGATATTTGCCGAATTTCGTATCCGGAAGTTTGACTGACCGTTCAACCAGTTAGTCGCCACACATGTTCCGACTCTCAGTGGCAAGTGTATTCGAAAACAGTTGGTGGTTACACCTAGGTTGGTCCTTATGCCACTGACACGCCGCAAACATTTACCATGTCCGTATTTGACTGACTTTCCAAAGTCACTAACGATTAACTTGAACTGCTGCAGGTCAAATTATGTACAACTTCTCAAACGCAACATCGCGAATATAACTTACGTATATTTTTAACTTAACAAAAAACTCGGCGTACACACCTTATCAATACCTATTTACTAACAACTTAATCTTGCAATGTAAGATCAATGGTCGTAATATTACAAAATATGGGCATATATGTTATAAACAAAATTGTTGTTATGCTGTAGAATTTAAGACCAAGGTAATTTAGAAATAAATACATTAATATATTTTCATTTAATATGTAACGATAGTAGACATTAAAAGCCTTATTTGTAATAGGTGAATTAATCATATTTGAAAATAGCGTACAGAGGTCGTCAATCACTAAAAATTCTACACATGAATCGGACCATTATAAAGAAATAGGTAATAAATTTATTACACTGTTCTGAAAGCAAGATTGTTATCGTTTAATTAACATTTCATGTTTTTATTATAACTTTGGAATAACGAATTTATGTTCCCATATTTATGTAATATTTTTCTGCTTTCTAATTGTAAAACATACTGGCACAGTTGGACTGGAAAATCCGGGGACGCTGTGTATAATACTTTGCAAACGTATACGTACCTACGCAACGGTAAATCTGTGATCCACGCAAGTGGGTATAATAGAAAGCAATACCACCGAGGTAGTATATGTATACAGGATAGTATTTACGAACCACCAAATATGTTCTCCGCCATTCATTACAGAGTCGCACTTATTTGCTCACCTCTCCACACATCGCAGAGCCTTAAAGCACTAAAGATTGGCCCAGACTTCAACTAACCCCGAGCCGAGACTCGCTTGAAATCTAATACTGTCGCGTTCCTGCAGCGAAGAATTAAAGGATAGATAGCGTTTAGAGTAGTACACACTTAAGAGTTCACTTTAATATGACCAGAGAAGTAACCTCGGGATACTTGACTCTACAAAATGCAGGTTTGTTGGGATGCTCAGGCTAATTGGAGCCGATGTCAGCCTTTACCCGGCGCATCAAAGGAATGGTACACCTACAGAGCAGGGACAAATGTGGTAGTGCGCCTGTATGTCTAAACACCACCTTTGCGCGACAACCCTCCTTGCCATTGAAGCTCTGAAGTAGTTAAAAGGAACTAGCCAACTAGCTTGATGTTCAATTCATTCTCCGAACACTCCAAATGTGTTTAGAAAGTTAAACTTGTTAGAACATTCGAAACCGAATTGGAATATTCAAGCAACAGAAATTGAAGTTTTTGTGGTTACCTACTAGGTAGACATATTCTTATAACGTGAAATTATACAGAAATAGAAGGTTGGTCTGTATTTCACATCTCTGAAAACTGAGCTAATACGTATGTCTATTGAGCACGAAGTTGGTCCCGTTCAAATATAAATGTAATTGAAGGGGTTGTGCCGGTCTAGAGCCCATAAAATAGGTGATCTTTAGAAATTAATTAAAGGCAAACTACTACATATAATTTAATGGAACTTTTTGCACTGTATTAAGGACGTCTTAAACTATAGAAATATATTTTTTATTTATAATTAATCATTGATCAAAAATCCATGTCATGCTTTATAACTTTCCATTGAAAGTTTCTTAAATGATAGTACGCCAAGCTCTTGAATACATCTTATCAACGCAATAATATTCACCTATTTATTATAGTTAATTTCATTTCTACACGTTAACAATCTCGAACACTTATGCGTGTCCGTTTAATAATAACGTAACGTTAATATTATATCGTCCGATATATTTGCAGATATATTTCCAGGACATCTGGCGTCATTATTTTGCATTATTTCCAAGTTCCATTGCTGTCGATGGAGTGCTCTTAGAAAACAGATACTCTTTGAAGGATAGCTACGAGAGAATTTCAACCGCTTTATAAGAGTGTTGTCCGTGAAGGTGAAATCAGTCGGCGCGTGGGCTCGGCGAGCCGGGCCAGCTCGCCCAGGCTCGCGAATCGGCGATCCATGAGCGTTCTCAGGGCGCGTAGGCTCGGCCAGTCTCGTGCCAAGCTCACCGATCCACGTGCCGCCTGATTTCACCTTAAGATTTGTGACAACGTGCCAATGCTGTCCGATTATGACTGGAAACGTTGATACGTTATAAAAACCTCTGTGTGCACGAAGGCCAGCGTGCAGCGTAAACACAGATTTGTCTTAGCACAATCTCCTGCATAATCTGCGAGAATTTCGTCCGCGCTTGCAGTTTCGCATATTTGCATAAACACGAGGAAGCCGTGCTTTGTGTGCGCAGAGTGATGAAGGACAAACGACGCATATCAGAACTGTGTCTAGCCGCTGGCTTCGCCCGATCTACGCTGCATCTTGTAAAGCGGAATCACAGTACCTAGATATAGCATGCGAGCTATTCGAGAACTATAGGAACAAACTCAACTAGGCAATAGAGATTACTGCAAAAAATAATTTTTCATTAACACAGTTTCGCAAACTATTCGTTCTTGGAATATTTAATTATTAATTCTTCTGAATTCTTTTGAATTTCTGTGACACTATCGACTCGCTATTTTGACACCAAAGTTTGAATCACTACACCTACATAAAATGGGTATTCGTCTTCCCTACATTTACATAATTACAGGGAGCCATTTGGTTTCACTTACATGAGGCGATTGAAGAAAAAGTGGGGAAATAAAATTTCTGCAAGTAACAAAAAGGATGCAAAGTTTGGATTCCTCATCGTCTTGAGTCTAGACTGTAGAGTCTACTCCACGGTCACTGTTATTTAACAATGTAATTAATCACTTTGGTCTGACAGAGGCAAATAAAATTGACGGTATCCGATACGGTGCTTCCGAAGTATCGAATTTTAAGTAGGTATCGACTATCCTCTACATTGAGGTGTTAAAAGCGAGTTCTTATAAGAAGCCGAGTCCATCCATTGGAAACTCCGCATAGGAGGGTGAGGAGCTCTGCAACGATGGTGTGCATTCGGGTTTTTATTAAAACTAAAAGGGTGAGTCCTTCCTTCGGCGAGAAGTTGCCTTCAAAAGGAACATCCAAAGCCTTGTCTCGAGTGTTTTCGACGCACGTTCATCTCGGCGCGCGCGCGCGCGCGCGAAATTAGGTTTTAAACTTGGCCTCGCATACAGCTTTACCGTCGTTCAGGTGTTTTTCTCTTTCGCGATAGCCCCGGGGACAGTGGAATTTAAATTTTTAAAGGAAACATCGCGGTACAGTGCTTTCGTGGCTGGGAAAGTTAGTCGTACTAAAATAATTACGTCTGTTAGTAAGTGTGCGGGTTAGGGTAGTTCTGGACTCGCGGGTAGGGACATGAATTATGTATGATGAAACTGTGATAAATTCTGAAGATTGTCACCTAACTTAGTTCCATTATTGGACCTGTTTAATACCACATTGGCGTGCGTACTTTTTAATGCCCACTTGTTGAAATTGTTTATTAATCTTTTAATTTCTCAGCACTCCATTTTCCTCTAACGTGATTGCTGAAGAAGCACATTCACTATTTACATAAGAAAATTAAATTTTAAATTTTTATGTATTAATCACTCAGGCTTGATGCCCGCGCGCGTTTTGTAAACATTCTACCAAGTACATATACATGGTGGCCCGCGCAATTTGTACACCGCGAATATCTTATAAAGTAGGCGTTGTATGAAACTTTTTTTTTATACAAGAGTTATATTAACAGCAATATTAACAATAGTTTTTTCCAAAAAAAATCATAAATTTCGGATGCTGTTACACAAGAATACAGGCAAACAAATGGCATTGTATAAAAAAATTGTATTGTTTATTTTCTCCTCACTTTTTCATGTAAAATCATTTTTGTTCTGGTTGTACCACCTTTTATGGAACACTTTGTGTGCATACATCGTTCAGATTACATATTGAGTTAATAAAATATTGAGTTTTTGTATTTCTCAAATATACTCTCTTTCGTTTCAGCTATTATTTACTGGGGCCAATTAAAACAAAATCCGTATAAATATAACCACAGCATGAAAACTTAATTCGATTCAAAAGATTAAACAAAAATACCTGAGTGACGTCTTCCTTAAATAGCAGTTAATGTTTCAAACACTTAACGTAGTGGTGAACTGAACACGATATTTATTGTTAGACGTTTCTTAAATTATTAGGTGTCTACGAAAACAGTCCGAAATGCATGAAGTATTTGTTAGTCTTCTGTCCACCTGGAAAGTTTCACTTAAAATCATTGCGCAGCACTTCGTATGGCACCCCCGTGAAAGATACATAAATCCCAAGCGGCAGAGCGCGCACCAGAAGATACACGCGCTCCCCGACGGGGCGTGTAGCATGCACGCAGATGGACATTACATTCATTATATCGTTAACAGTGAGTATCTTAATGCACGTTTGAGGATTTCAAAGCAGGCTTTCACTCGCTTTAACATCGTTTCACGTGATAAAAATTCTTTCGCTTTTATGACGTTAAACACAGTTGTTATGAAATCGCATAAAACGACCTTACATCTATGGCATACATTTTTTTTGTTAACTCTACGTACTTTCCAGGGGTTTAAAACAGTTATGATATCGGTTTCGATTGTTGAAACAGTTATAATTATCCTACCATTTTTGGCTTATCATGGTCGCGTTACCCCATAAGCAATTTTTAAATTATTCTTCATTTGTCTCCATTTTAATTTCATCTGTTGAGTTACCGCTTGCTGAATGTTTAAAGCAGATGAATAATTTCATTTTGTTTCTTATGTTTTACAATTTTTCCCAACTCTTTCTTTAAAATAACGAGGAACCATAAAAACAATAAAATTTTGGTTGATTTTTGAAATTGTGCTCCGCAATAAGATATGATATGATTCAGTTAAGTGTAAAATAATAAAGTTAGGTTACAATGTTAATTATGTAACATGGTATGGTGTATTATACGCCTTTACACTCTATAGAATGTTATATCGATTAACAATAAATTATCGATTATTGTCCATCAAGAGACACGGTAGTGTGTCGCGCCAAGTACATGCGTAGCGCGGGACACAGAGTGCAATATAGGAAAATGCAATTATGTAATATCCGTGGCATGAAAAGGGCTTCTGGGAATCAATTCGTTGTTAATGCAATCGTGTTCTATAAAGGCTTATGTATAATGTTATGTCAAAAATGGGTGAATTTAATAATTGAGATATAGTACCTAATAGAAATTATTATAACGACCTTAAGTCGATACACAACTCGATACTTTTAACCACTAGTAACATAAGTATAATAACGAAGTAAACTTGGTGGATTTATATACACAGTAAACTGCAAATAACTTATATAGCCACCTATTAATTTTAAGTAACAAATACACCAACATAAGTAATTTGAGTCAGGAAAACATATTACAGGCAAAATTCATCATAGCAGCACGTAACAAGTTTGACTGACCTATTTGCATTAAGAATATGGACGTAGAATTTTATTTAATCGAAGTTCATGCCAATTATATTAATTAAATTTGATTTCTGAAACTAAAGATATTGTGTGATAATGAATATTTTTGTAGGGTGAGTTGCCCTAATATGAAATACTTTTTATTTTCTACGTATTTTAGTACAAACTAATCAATATAATTGGTATGAACTTCGAATAAATAAAATTTTACGTGCATATTTTTAATGCAAATAGATCAGTGCGGCTGTGTTAACAGCAGGTAGAAGTACCAGTTCGTTGATATACAAATAAAGGAATACGTTATCGGCGTACAGAATGCAAAAACGTCATTTCTGTTGCTATAAAAAAAAACTACAATAGTGATTAGGCTACTATAGACTATAGACTGAAAAAATAAGTATTCGTTGCAAAAACAATTGTTTGTTGTGCATGTTAATAAGCTCGTTGTACTGCTCTAACAATCCCGACCTGGTCAAGTATGTAACTCCACCGAATATTCACCCCCTCTTTGTCCTTCTATACATATATGTATAGGTCTCCGTTGGGACATGAAATATCACAGCGGTCCAATCTCTGCGAAGTATCAAGATAAAATGTTGAAACATTTCTCTAAACCTATACACAGTGCGATGGTTCCGATTGCCATGTAGATATCGCTTCATGTTATCGCACAAATACCATTATTGCTTCTGATAAAATTATTATCTAAATGTATCGCGCTACCAGTTCAGTGGCTTATATTTTCAGGTTGCATTGAAATTTGAATATCTGGTATACAAATGTCTTTTTCCCAAAATGTGGATTGTTTAACCTGCATGTTATGTTGCAGGTGAATGCATACGTTGAAATGCACGAGCATTCGAACGCGGAACGAGCTGGAGTTCCATTTTATGTATCATTTCGTTAAAATGTACATTATAGTCTCGGAAATTTCATTACGCTGATTATCTACCTCGTGCAATTACGTTGTCATTCAAATAAACCAGATAATTAAATTACCCAAAAATATACGAATAAAGGGAACATAAGTACAAGCGAAACCATTAGTTGATGGATATTTCTACTGCAATATAATACTGCCTTTGAATAATATGGGAAATGAATTTTACGTATTTTGTAGGAAGTAAATCGCATAATTGGTCCATTCTGATTATTCTTGGTATTACCTAACAAGGGGAGGACTCTCCCCGAGGATCTGTGTCGAAAATAAGTAAACAGGTGTCCGAGCGTTTCAGCCAATAGGCCTTAATAATAGAGATATTTACATGTAAATTATTAAAAATTTCATAGTGGCCGTGGGGTTTTAATGGGTAAAAATCCCTTACTACCCTTATCTGTAATTGAAGAAAATGTACTTTTTGTAAATTACCTACTGTTTTTCCTTGTTCTCTTGATTCTCATTTTTAAGTAGAAGTGTAAGATTGAATGGTTGGAACCAGCATAGGTTGAAACGAATGGATAAACTAAAATTAATAACTTGCCTTTATTTGCGCTTGCTTCTAGAAACTCATGTAAATACAATATATGAATGTAATTGCGTATTACTTACATAACACGTTCCTCCATTTACTTAGTATTTACTTAACAAGACAGTATTTACTTAACTTGATTGATAAACAGTCCCTTGATACTTGAAGTACTGGTGCCACTCTCGAGTTTCGATCTAGGCAACCCTCAGAGGGATTGAGAACGTTTACTTTACACGTCACGCAGACGTCGCACGATGCATGATGCAGGTACTTTGCTAGTCGATTTTCACAAACGTCATTTATATCCTACTAGGATAAAGTAGCCGGGCTTCTCATATGTATTTATAGCGGTAGCATTAATATTTTAAAATTAACTGGTGCCTTCATTAATTATTACGCAGTGCCTACTTAAGGGGTCATTCTGGTAATCACGCCGCAAAATTCGGCAACATTCAGGGTTTTTTTTCTCAGTGAATACAATGAATAACAATGTCGAACTTTTTTTCATTTATTAAGCTACTTGTAATGTATACGGAACAATTTTTTAAATACACTTTTAATTGTGTTTTTTCAATGCTATCTGGAGTTCAAAATCGCGCCTTTGAAAAGACAGCGGGAATGATTTCAGCTCACAGACTTATCTGAAACAAAAAAAAACCAAGCTGATTCTTAATCATTATGAGTACCGCTATCGCAGGTGCCAGGATTAGCCACGTAAGTCAAAATTTAACAAAATTGCGCGCATTCAAACTTCAAGTAAAAATGGAAGATTTCGAGACTTGATAAAAATTTATTTTTTATTGTTCTTTCTCTGATGTAATCTTGAATACATAGCTGCATCTCTGACGGTGATAAAAGCACGGTATATATGATATTTCAAGGCAGGCTTATTTGAAATAAAAAATCGAAAGTTTTTCTCAAAATATACGACTATGGTTATCGTATTACTAATCGCAACTGCAGAATAATGAAAATTCTACGACTGGAACATGTTTTAGTAAAAGTGTCCTGAAACCGGTAATTTTTTATGCCGAATAAAATCAAACTGAGTGGGCCAAAAGTTATGAAACTTTTTAATACAATAGCGAGTTCATTTACGAAACAAATCTTGAAAGAATTTTTTAAATCCGTCAATTAGTTCTGTCGTTTTTATGTTTTTATCACCGCCAGAGTTATAGGTATTATTTTATTTAAAATTACATTGAGAAAAAAACAATACAATTTTTTTGTCATCTTAAAATATGTATTAAACTATGTATTACAGTTTTCTTTAAAAAAATCCTAAACTTTTGAAGGAATTACAGGAGAATGTACCCTGAAGAGAGCTGCCTGCAACTTGAACGTGTAATTCGGAGCAAAGCAGCTGATTCACCATTGGACTTCGTGTTGCGACGTTATATGCGACTCTACCTGAGAGGGAAAACATGTTACGCTTTCAGTCTTTAGATCATGTGGGATTGTATGATTAGCTTTTCCTTCTAGACTGAACCAGATTTCATCTAGTAGAAGTATCGAAATTATTTAGACGGAAAAAGGATTACAATGAAATTCGATGTTTTAATGCGGGAGTAGTTTTTAAAAATAATTACCATAGGGGAATAGAAGAATCCATAAAAAATTCAGACGACGCAGATAATTATACTGTTACGTTCGAAACCGAGATGGTGATTGATTGATTCCGGAACGTAAAGAGGGATATATCTTTGCCCCGTCGCAACCGTAATCCCTCGGGCCGGTCACGCTTTTTGGAGTACCGTGCGGAGCAGGTGGATTGACATTGAAGATCGAGGAGGAAAAGATGTGCGTGTTTCGTCTTGGCACCGTCAGCCAGACTGATCAGTAGAGGGCTATAGCTGACGGCCCCTGCCCTAGACACATGGGGACTAGGAGGGGTTCATGGGTTTTTCTTGCTGCCTTCCTTCTGGTTAGGCACTACTTTTTTTCCCCTAGATTAAGAACTCACACGACTATGTAATACTGAATATCACATTCGTCTTTTAACCTTGCTGTGCTATTCCGGTTTATTTAACGCAAAACAAATTTATTTAACATACAAATTTATATAAACAACAACATTATTTGTGGAAGACATGCTTTCATGATGTAACGTGGAATACCTCGCAAAGGAATTGTAACTTTGTATATTTCAATAAAATGCTGAAGCAGAGAGGACTTTAAAAATTGTGAAAAACTCAACAGTTCCAGTATCTCGCTGAAATATTCCAACTTGCACTTATTCTTCCATCTTAACACTATATTCGTATTCTGGGGTTCGGTAGGAACAATCGAACAACATTTTAAGTTACATATTTTATTCTTACATTCTACCATAGTATTGCAAGTTAAAGAAATTCTTGTATACGACTAGAATATTTGACAATCGCAGCCATCGGCTCGGTTCTCACCGATTACCAGGTCTCACCGCGAGGAGGTTGCTGCGCTTGGAGACCCGTAGAGAGATAGATGGAATCAAAGTTCCATCGATCTCCCTGTACATGAAGCCTACTAAACCAAAGAGATGGATGGAAACAAAGTTCCACCGATCCCTTCGGTTTAGATATAGAATCTAGGAAACTGCCAAGCAATCACTCGATTAAAAGAAATTCAGGAAAGAAGGAAAGGCGAAGGGTAAGCATGAAACAAGTATTGGACGGCGCAGTTCCTACCACCCTGCTGTCCAAGTCGAAAGGGAAAAGCGCTCGGCGCCTCCCAGACGATTCCTGTTGCTCCGATTCGACTCGTCAGGAGCACACACTTGACCTGACTCAAGCCGTCTAACACGGAGATTGGGTAATCGAACCGGGTGACTTACGCAGGCAGTGTACCAAAAGGTGCACCCCCTACGCCCGAAACTTTTCCCTTTGGACAAGAACACCAAGGGATGAAACTGATCCACCCATACCGATTCCATGCTCAGTCACTTGCTTCCGCAAACGGAAGCAGCGGTAACCTCCTCATCGCAGATGAGGAGCCAATAAACGAACAACAAAGTTAATGATTTAGTGACTGCTTGGCAATTTTACATGGGACCTTAAATACTTCATACTATAATAAATTAGCCTAGCCTACCTTAGATGTCTTCTTTCACTGTCACTTTGCACGATCACTTTTCACTATCACTTTTCACTAGTTTCTTTTTAAATATATCGCGTTATTAACTCCATTCCCCGAGTAACGGTGAACCTGAAAAGCTGAAACAATCAACTACTATATGTTTGTGACGGTGTGGTCGGCCTGGAAAGAAATTAAGGAAAAGCTTATTGAGTTGGAGACGATCGAGATAATTTCGACCAACAGCAGAGCACGCACGAGCATGCAAAACCACCGCAGAGATAAGTACTTGAAGGAAAGAGCAGAGAATGTAGACCCATCGATGAGATGCATGACAGAGTGACAGAAGTCACAAAAAACCATTGAAGACATAGACGAGATGAAATGAATCAGGGAAAACCATCGAAGACATCGACGAGATGAAATGAATCAGAGAAAACCATCGAAGACATCGACGAGATGAAATAAATCAGGGAAAACCATCGAAGACATGAAATGAATCAGGGAAAACCATCGAAGACATCGACGAGATGAAATGAATCAGAGAAAACCATCGAAGAAATTCACGAAAATGAAATAAATCATTTAAACCCATCGAAGAAATGCATCAAATAAAATAAATCATGCAAACCCATCGAAGAAATACACAAAATATAACGACTCGCGCAAAATTCTCGAAAGTATGCATGGAAATAGGACAGATGATGGAAAACGATTTGACATTCGCAAAACAATAAAATTTTAAATGACTTACCGAACCCCAAAATTTCATCAGCACCAAGCGAATAAACGAACCCAGGCCAGAGGGGCGAGAGGGTGGCGGAAGAACCAGGGTTGAAATCCTGACCAGGTCCCCAGCAAGTTCAGCAGCTCCGGGGGGAGAGGGAGGAAGAACCAGGTCCCCAGGAAGTCCAGTGGATCCAGATGGCTCGGCAGCTCCAGGGTTCCCGGAGGTCCTTCAAGACCGGAGGACCGACGACGACTGAGTACGTGAAGATCTGTGAGCTCCTTATGTAGACTTCGAGGAATGATGTCCCCCGATCAAAACAAGGTCGACGGTTAGTTACAATTGCGAAATCCAGCGAATTCTTCGGCAAAAATGGATTTTCGGCTAAAATATCCATTCCAGTGGCTATTGCTGTGACAAATAATGTTAACAACATTTACACTAACCGCCCAGTAGAAATTATTATTAACTATAATCGATAGAACTCGAGATAGCAAGCAATTTGTAACATTTGGCCTTGGATTTGCAAATGATTTTCTGCGCCGACTGAATTCTCTTTTATTCTCAATGTTTAATCGTTCGATACATTATTGTTAATGCTTATACATATCACGTAGTATTATTTATAATGTATAAATACGTTTTAGTTGAACTTAGTGTAAGTGAATAGTTGCAGGAATATTTGGAGAAATATGAGTGAGATACTTGTTTCTCCCCCTTAGTTACTAACATCGGCGAAGTATAGGCTAAAACGATAGACCTATCACCTTAGGGGAATTCGCGTTCACATCACTAACACGTAGAGGCACGGTACTCTATGAAACACTTTTTGATTACAAAATCATTTTCTGTTTTTAAACATCCTTCAGTTTCTGAAAAAGTCTTCTAAGTAACGGGTATATCTGAATGGAATCCTGTTAAATTAAAAGGCCTCCCACATGGTCCAGTAATCGCGAATTGAGAAATCACGAGATAATATGCACTATGCCATGCACACACTTGACTGAACCGATGAATTTCTCAGGGCTAGACAAACTTTTAAGACACTCATGCATCATGCAACTTTCTGCGAGACTTTTAAAATTAGATTTGACTGTAAATTTGTTATTTTAACATAAAATTTCAATTGCGTCTAAATATTCGATGTGCATTTTCATTTCGACAGCTACTTTCTGGCCGACAGTCAGAAATACGATACGGCCCAATTTACTTTATACAATTATGGAAAATATGACGGCACGTCTAGCGAGGGAAAAAATATTTTACCATTACACTCGAAGGAAAATTAGAAAGGAGTAGGATGTAGATTCGCCTTCGACGACAGGATTATTTGACACCGTGGTAACATGTGGGAGTTTTGCGGCGCGCCGCGAGTACGAAATAGTGCTCGGCCGAAAGGGGAACGCAGGAGAGAAGAAGAGACGTAGGAAGGAATACGTTTTTATCCCCCTTTGTTACGACCATAGTCTCCCTAGAAAACGGCGGGTAAACCGAATCTCTAACTTCTATCTCTTTCGTACGGCGTTGCAATACAGCGTGGCACGCGAAATCCTGCTTTAATTACTTTTCCGGAAACAAAAAGCTGGGATATACTTTAGCTCGGGAAGATTGAATTTTAACGTGCCGGCAAGAAACTTGGTTGAATCCAATTCAAATACCAGTCGGAAACTTCTCCGACAAACACTCGCGGTGTACACAAACTTAATGATAATAAAGTTGTCCGTTTATTACCGTACATATAATTGGCACATTCGATATAGCGCTAAATGCAAGTGAACTTTTTCAGCGAACAGTTTAATTTGCTTAACTGCGTGGATGCAAATTATCAGCCAAAAGCAGTGAATCACTCGGAGATTTTCATTAAAATTGCACCTTACGAGAAATGTTATGTAAATTCCAAGTCTTCTGCGATTTACAAGTCTGCTCCTGATTCCAATAAATTTTAATATTTTTTTCAGTTGAAAAAGCTACTGGTGTTTGTTTAACAAGTGAATCCCTGCTTCCCTTCATTCAGGGCAAAAAAGTACTAATGAACGAACAAACTGTTGGATTCCACAAAATGGGGAAAACTAATTAATGAGAATTCGCATAACACATCGCTGCTTGGCATCGTTAGTGGCGTAATTAAAAAAATATAAATTTTACAGGAGAAACAGTTGAAAATTTGCATTTAACTAATAGTTGAATATTGGTCGTATAATTTGTTTAAATTGACTATACTTTTGCATCTATCCAGAGTAAGGATCACAGATAGCATGTTCACCAAGAAATTCAACAGAATATTAACCGAACACTAATCAACCCTATATTTTACACCCCCGTTTGAGTTGTGCCGTTGATCGACACAATATAATTTTAAGATTTTAACGTTTCAAGTTGCAACCCATGTTGAAAGGAAATAAAACACAATAGGAAATATAATAAAAACTTAATAGAATATAGAAAAAAAATAATACAAAATCTCATACATTACAATATTATTGATATACAGTGAAGTCAAGAAAACAGTATAACCTTCCACTTGCAGCTGAAAATAAGTCAGTGTTGTTGGAAAAAATGTCCAACTTGATAAGAACACTCGCATAAAAATCTAACAGAAAATTTAGAAACGTAAATTTTTCATTACCGTCGGCGTATATGTACTTACTTCAACGCGAAGGGCGAGCTGGACAAAGCTTTCTCGGTAGAAGCGATTGCTCGGAAAAGCTTGCCAATTTTCGAAGGTCATTTCTTATAATCTTACTCCACTCAAAGCGTTCACATCACTCACTCAAATTTCGCACGAGCGATTGTAACTTCACCGAATGTTGATAAACTAAGTTGTAAAATTTCAAATTGATATCGTTAGAAGTTTTTGCATTACGAAAATTCAAACCAACCCATACTTTTCGGGCGTTTACATTACCCCCTACAAGGATTGAAAGATTTTGTAAAATATAGAAAGACGTAGGTAATTATTTTTGCTGTCACTATAAAGATAACGAATGTTTATTAAAATGATAGATCTCATAAGTATCTGTTGTGTAGCGATTTTACGTTTCATTTATTCCGGATACCTGAAATGCGAAATATTAAATTCGTGATCTGTTTCGAGATTATTTGAGATTTATTATTCATTGCATCACATCATATCCAATTTATTTATAATAATTATAATATGGTGCGGGTCATATATAATATACGGCTTAAACATTGATTTATAAAATCAGTTTAAATTATAGTAAAAGCACACTAACCATTTATTTTCCGAGCCGGTACGCGAGCTGTTAAATTCACTATATTTTGTTTCGTGTAGAATGGAGATTTAAAATTAAAGTTGCCAATATGAACGTTTCTTGCAGTAAGGAATGTAATTGATTCGTTGTAAAAGTAGTTAAAAGAAGGCAACTGCAAAGCTTCGAGTATAAAATCGTCAGTAAGTAGTCTAAATCTAAAGAATTTATAATTCAACTAATTTAAAACTAATTATGTTCCGATTAAGGTGTTAATTTATTTATTTCGCTAAATAAATACAATTTCCATTAACTTCTAAACATTTACAGATGCAATAACAGTAAACCGCCTGAATGACTCGGCTTTCCAAGCAGTTGGTATGTTACAACAGCATAAGTTTTTCGGATTCACGTATTCAATTCGTATTTCGAATTGCACGTCTGAATAATTGAAGTGATTTTGTTTTTTCATGCAACATTACGAACAAAAATTCGCCAGAATAAGATCCCTTCCCCATAATAACACAAAATCGGAAAGTAACCGAATTTTCGAGGGGTTAATTTCACCCCTTCGAGTGAATTTGGGCAGCAAACAAAAATTGCGTTGTAATCAGGGGGAAATCCCCTGCATATTCACAAAGTTTCAGAATTTTTTTAATTTTCGGGTTCAGGATCTTCCCTTGTAAGCGTCAGGAATAAGCCGCTTCGGCGCGGGTTCTGGCCCCCGCTTATACGTGTCGCTTAGTCGCCACGGCGGTCCTTCGAATAACGAATAACGACTAAAAATTTATTCGTTATTCTCGAATAACTTCGCTTTATTCGAAATTTTTATTCGAGTTCGTTCGAATAAAAATGTAGTTGAATAAAAAATTACTCGGCTAATGCCCAACTCTGACGTATAAGTCCTAGCGTATTTAAAATTATAAAATGGCTTTTTGTTTGATCGAATTAAGGAGAAAATTCACAATTAGATTTTTATTAGTTATTTGAAAAACGTGCAACAGTATTATATCAGAACATGTATTATGTGGATATACATGTAATAGAAAAGATTCCTTTGCAAAGCTTGTTACTTTGCGAGCGCACCGATACGGAAAGAGCGCTACTTGCCGAATCGTGGTTGGGAGATAGCTATTTGGGAGGTGACAGAAATCTAATTGGTTCCATTTCGTCCTCTCTGTAAATTCCCCAGTGGAGGAAGGAACCTCTCATTCTAAATAGACGGGGTAAACATCCCCTAATTTGGTTCCCAAAAATTAATCAGGTTGATCGGATAGAACATCTCGTCAGTGTCGTGGTTTACAATCAAATTCTCCCGCGAGTTGGTGGTGGACAACAGTACCGAAAGAGCAATATAGGGGTTAAGTAAAACAGCAAGCTATAAATTACAAGCTTTGTTCGTTTTTAGAAATACAGCAAGTAGATATCTTCGAAATGTCCTTCGAAAATAACAAATTACCGGTCGCAAAATAACGAATGAATTGTCACTTTGCTCCGAATACGCTTTCGTTGCGAAAAACGGAACAGTATTGAACATTTAGTTTGGGTTTAAAGTTTCAGTAATTTCATACTTTCAGGATTAATAAATACTATTAACATTATAAGCATTTGTATTATATTCACATAACAAAAATAAATTAATAAATAAATGAAATTGGATACGTTAAGGGGAGGTTCCGGTCTAAAAGTCGATTTTTTTTTATTTCATTCTTCGAATGTTCAACCTTTTAGGAATACGCGTTTAAAAGGATTTATTGAAATACGTAAAATTCCCGAAGTTACAGCCATTTGAGTAGCGGCAAATGCATGGGTAATACCCGGCCACTCGGCACTCACGTAAAACTTTAAACGCGTTTTTCTCGAAACAGTGTTCTCAAAATGGTGGGACCTGCATTTCCAAAAGTTATTATCCGATTCGACTGAAACTTTTTTTACTTTGAAGAATATACTTCTGGCTAGGAGGAACTCTAGAAAAGAATACAAAAAATTGAAAATGTATAATTTTCAAAGGCGTTGAAATGGTGAAAAATATAGGGAAAACTGATTTCAAACTTCAAATGTCGTTATTTTCCAAAAAAAAATGTTATTTTTGTAATTGGTTCTAGTTTCCCCCTAGCCAGAAGTATATTCTTCAAAATAAGAAATATTTCAGTCGAATCGGATTATAACTTTTAGGGATACAGGTCCCACCGATTTGGATGAATTTTTTGACGCCTTGACTTTAACGACTCCCCAGTGCCGTCTGTAATGATCAATTATAAAACAAAAAATATATTTCTATAACTTAAGACACCCTTAATACAATGCAAAAAGTCACATTAAATTATATATAGTAGTTTTCCTTTAATTAATTCCTAAAGATCGCCTATTTTGTTGGGCTCTAGACCGAAACCTCCCCTTAAGCTAATTATGTAACATCGTATGCGAATTATCGAGTAGCTTACAAATAAAATATGTTATGAGTACAACTGTCATTCTACATTATTGCCTGCACGTAATATATTCGACGTTTAACGATTATTAACATAAAAGAACTGTTTTAAAAAATGCTCCAATTTGTAAGTTCCACGCATGAATATATATAAGTTTTACGTTGCCAGTGTTTGGACAGGAAGGTAAGATTCTTTAGCGCTTGGAAAACGGCTTAATCCGAACCTGGTTTGGACGTCTATCTGGCATACAGTTTAATAATGGAGCAACTTCCCCATCCGTCTCCCGAGCAGCGTGCTACTGACAGCCGAAGGTATGGGGTCTTTGAGACAAATGAAACAAAAACAAGTGACAATAAAAATAATAAAATAAAGGTAGAAGCTGGTGCAGTCGGATAACCGTGCCTGCAATAAATCTGTCAACGTAGTAAAATATGCATCCGGGGAAAGGGTGCGTCCCGCGCAATCAGAGCGCGAGCCTGGAACAAATGTACCCCACCAACCGAGTGTCGGTCGTTATCGGAAAATAGTTTTGCGGCTTTGAATCGTAACGTTCTTCGTCAAGGACTTTCCAACCCCGCTATCTTCCGTGAAGGACTTCTCAAATGATAGCCGCGCGGATTTACCGTTTACATCTATCTTCGGGTCTCAACAGCGCAGAATCAAACTTTAATACAGCGGCATTTAACATGGAGACATTTCTTTACGATGCTACAGAATTCGAACCAACTGTCCCCATACTCGAGACATCTACTGCAAGGACTGCTTTCGGACGAAAAGATAACACGTCTGTGTGATCTGTAATTTTTCGGGAATACACATGCACCCATCAGATTACGACATATCAATGAGAAAATGAATATGCAAATTATTAATGTGTGAATTCTTATCAAAACAAATAGGGAACGCTAAAGTAATTTACGTTGCAATCTGTAATGACAACAAATTAATCAGTCATACCCACTACAAGTCTTAAACCGATTTTATTGACAACTAAATTCAGAGGAAAAACATTTAGGTATCTTACATTTTCCGAGTTCCTTATATATGTACGTGTACAAGAAATTTGTATTTAAATGTGCTCTCATTCAATGATTTATTAAAGAATGAATGAATTAATATTAATTAATTTAAATTGATTATACGAGTTATTTTGTTACAGGTTATGTATCTACGAAATAATTGGTATACCTACTTGTACAATGTTTCAGTGGAAAATAAGGTCTGATAAACGAAGTTATTGCTTGCATATTCCATTGTTATTAACGGGAAAGGTTAATCCAGGTCATGCGAGCACGGTTATTGGTATCGTTTATTATACATTTTCGTATCTTCGGTAATCATTGAATGTAGGTATGCTTCCATGCTGTAATGGAACCATATTTTCCTATCACTGTGCTTAATTTAAAATCGTATGAAGGAAATATGCATTGGTTTGGGCAGAACATTTTGCACACAAAAATGTGTATATTGTGAATTCTGTATTTAAAAACAAAACAGATTACTTTATCGTAAAAAAAATATTGGCAGTGTAATAAATTCAAAGTGAACGTTGCAATAAGTGTGAAATCTATTTACAAATAGCACATTTTATTGATGGAGACACCGGTTCTCGTTAGATCACCGAAGTTAAGCATCACGGGGCGGAGTACTGAGGAAAGATGGGTGACACCACCTTTTCTCCCGGTGCGCCGCTGCTACTGGGACCCCGAATGAGCGAGAGGAGGAAAAGGGATAAAGAAAGGACTGACTAAAATAAGTTCGTTGGGCAATATAAAGCTATAGGCTTTGAAACGCCATCCTGTTTAACAGGAAAACTAAAATACAATACAATATTGATGTATTGTATTTGTATTTGTGTTTTTATTTTTTTATTTTTTAGATGATAATGATTGTCTATGTCCGGTTTCTTTGGACCCTTTCAGTGAAAACTGTTCGAGAGAGAATGATCCCAAATGTCTAGATTTTAAGGGTTAGGCCCACGAAGACTGCAGCCTGGACGATCTTCACTACATATGTCATAATTTTAATTCGGATTAGGTGAAATTTAATACCTATCATTCAACTAAATACACAAAAGTGTCCAAAGCTGGTTATGCTTTCTACCTTTCGTTACTTAAAATATGTGTATTTAAATATTTTTTTCTATCGCTTTTTTATAATAAAAAATCCTATTTTGCGTTGGAAGAAGTGTTTTACTTAATTCTCCTGAAAATAATTAGTCTTACTTTCGCCCCCACCGTATGTTACTTTTGTCCTACCCCTGCAGGACAAAAGTAACAATGACAATCACTTCGTAAAACTGCCATAACTCTTTGACCACTTATCACTTACCTAAGGCTGAATCTGGGCTCAAATGGTGGACCAAGAAACACACTATCTTCAGGCATAATTGTCGTTTTTATATCTATAAAGGGTAATCGTAGGTTAGGCCAAATGTAAAAAATGTTACTTTTGTCCCCGCTCTCCCCTAAGCATTGATTTAATCAAATCGGTCCACGCGGAAGCGTACCCTGCGAACGAGATTGAGAAACTTTTAAAGAATGCCTTGTTAGCCGCTGGAGTTCTGCACCGGGGCAAGTGTTTGGATTTCCAAAGGAGAATGTTAAGTTTGTAAGCTGATTACTGACTTGCCAGCGTGCAATTTGTGTACGTCATTGGCATTGCCTCGTCGAGTCGAAAGGCCGAGTAGACGAGTTGTTTTATATGACTCCACAAATAAAAATCAAGCGACGTACAATTTTGTTAGAGGGGTAACAAATATTTACTTTCTTATAACTCCTTAATGAATCGTTTTCGAGCATGGGTTCATATCAATATTCCTCAACTATTTGACCTCCTGAATACGCTGCACCAGTTCGACACCAACATTTTGCATCACCCTGTATATAATAATAATAATAATAATAATAATAAATCGTATTTATTCTTTTATAATATATGATACAGACGCAGTAGAATTAAAAACGCAAATACAGAATGGGCGAGGCTCAGCGTGGCTGCTATTATGCCTGACCCGATATGTATGTAACTCGAGGGGTTTTTGCCGAATTTCTCCTACACCTATCTACTAGTGTGTGCAAAATTTTCAAATAAATCCGAGGCACCTCTGTTACCGAGGCACACAATAGGGATTTATTTCAGATTATAATTCTGCAAATGCTTCGATACAGAATTTTCAACATTTTACGGCGTTTTCTTTTTCTTTCTTAAACAGTGCACCTCCTAGCTCAAATTTGGATTGTCTAAAACAAAAAAAAAGTTATATGTTAAGTATAATGTTATTCCTAAGCATTAAAATATTTTAATATTTTGAAAATTCGCAGAATAACAGCGTGTTGAAAGAAAGGATATCGATTTTCGCAACAGTTCGTCCGTAACTCCCGTAAAAAAAGGAATTTTCAAAAACTGGTCCGTTAATGCTTAGAGAATGTAGGAACAAAGGTGTCTGCAAAATTTGGTCACAACTGCATCAATACAGATTGAGAAATCATGTAGGTACACCGTTTTGAAAAGTATCATTCGGCGCGCAGACATTCGGGTTGTTTGTTCGGCTTTATATCTCCAAAATTAAGCTAAAGATTTTAAACTAATATTTAAGCGGAACAAAAACATTAGATTTTTCGACCGTTCTACAGTAGTCAAACCCCTAACCCAGACTTTTACCCTTTCATTAAAGTTTTCCTCTTTATAGTAAGATTGCATTCGATATCTTAGTATTCATTAGATTATTATATTAATTTGAAATCTTAAAGTGAGTTGCACTTTCTTTCCGCTAAGTTACGGTAGCGGTAAAGCATGATTATGTAATACATAGTCGAGGACGACATGGCGGAGCCTCGACGGAGATAAGCAATATCTACTTCTTCTTCCCTCGCGAAATGCAATTCAAAGACATCTCCCTCGATGGGGGAGGCAGCATTAGGTGGCTGGAGGATGGGGCGTCTGATGAGACCAACGAGAGACGGGTCGGAAAACCGACTTCCTCGTACTAAGAGCCGAGCTAGACAAATTAATCGGATGGCACGAGGAAAACTGCAAAAGACTCAATTCCGTTAAGTACTTTGTGGTTCGTTAGTGCGCCATTTTCTATCCTGCCGATTTCACGCCCATTTATTTATTTGCTATGTACAAAAGATAGGTTGCATGTACATTGTTCAGTCGAACCTCGATAACTCGAAAACCTCTGTAAGTCGACAATTTTCTTCATTCCCTTTCGCTCCGCTGTAAAGCAGAGACCAGAAATAACAGTTATTTTTTAAATTTAACCCGGCGGGAAGCGCACCCCATATTGTAACACAGGTTGTCGCTACCGGGTGAAAAATACCCAAAATTGAAACATAAAAACCACGGTTTCAGAATATATTTTGTTCAACTTTGTAATTTTTATGTTAAAGTACAGTGTTTTAAGAATCAAAGAAAATTTATGAAATATCTTAAAATCTTTATTAAAGTTCTTTAAAAAATTGTAACAAAACTCAAACAGTCTTGATATTTTCGCAACTAGCGCCTCTGTGGTATATTTTACCCAGTACCGCCTCCCGCCGAGATAAAAAAAAATCATTGAGGAAAAGTTAATTTTTATTCAAATGGAAGTCAGTCTTCATTAAATACTGCATAGATTTTCCGAAAAATGAAGTGATTAAAGAATATTAAGCTTTATCCGTTTTGGTTACGGATAACCATTATCGATGACCAGATTTTTTTTTGGTTACAGTATAACCAATATCCATTGCAGATTTTTTTTTGCTTACGGTATAACGAATACGAACTGCGGAATTTTTTTTCGATTACAGTATAACTATTGAACTATAGAATATCTGGAATGCGAACTATGGGTATTAATAGCCACGCCGCAATTGCTGGGGTACTCGTATTTCTGTTCATTTATGGATGAAAGGAACTCTAAAAAATTTTCTCTAAAAATTTTATTTCTCTGAAATTTTTATAAGTTTGAAAGATTCGTGGCCACTACTAAACGGTAAATGGTGGGGGAAAAACTTTGGGACCCTTACTACGGATTCTGCGCCCCTAATTTACCCGAAGAAGCCGAGTGACATCGTGAAAAAGCTAGTTTATAAGTCACGCAGACCCAGTGTGGGGTCCACGTCAGTATTTTCGGAAAAGTGGAGTTAACAATTGCTACAGAACATTATTGTTTGTGCAGTGATTTGTTGTTCCGACAGTATTTCTACGCTGTGTAAAATAAAACACATACTTTTCAATCGATAGAAAAAGTGTTTAAAATGCGATCGGCCGATGTGTAGAGAATATGTGGCGAAAATATGTTCCGACTACTCTTAATGTAAATAAATGATTAATACTGTTTTTGTGAAATAAATTATTATTCCAACCGTTTCATTGTATAATTTCACAGAGAACATTCGTTGGGAAGAAGTAAAAAATCACTCGACTTCACATCTCGAAATAATTATATTTTTTGGAACCAATCATAATGACATATATATATTTCCATAAATCGATGCAGAAAATCTTTATATATAGAGGAAAGAAAATTCTGGGTCGCATAGACCCAGTGTGGTGGAGGCGTTAGGAGAATATAGTGTGGTGTTTGAGGGTTAATACTATCATTTGGCAACTTACAGTTCTTACAATTCGCGAGTTACAACACAAAATCGGAAAATACCCGGATTTCCGAGTGTCATTTCCACCCCCTTAGTCTGAATTTAAGCAGCAAAAAAAAAGTGCGTAATACATCTCCATATATCCTTTACATAACCCCAAAGTTTCATAATGTTTTGAATTTCCGGGTTGGGGATTTTCCCTTGTCAATTCAGCTGGGTAAAAACTAGCTGCTACCTAGAATATGTATGCTTTCGTCTATCTCCATCATACAACGCACCAGCAGCAGTGCTAACTCAAAAACTCATAACGTAGCACCGCTTTCTGACAGCGTTGCTTGCATCAAGTCATACCAGGGCCGGCGGAACCCATTAAGCAAGGTATGCGCCGCATAAGGGTGCCAGCCGAAGAGGGCGCTAAAAACTATATCGCACACTTAATAATAAAGGAATTCAACTCCCACATAAACAAAACGTAAATGTAATTATTTTTTTATTGTACCTCGTAAAGACGAAACATATTAAATAGAAAACAGGTGCAAAAATTTGGGGGCGCCAAAAATTTTCTTGCACGAGGGCGCCAACCATCCTCGCGCCGGCCCTGAGTGATACACATAACTTCATTCTCCCCTTGCAAGCATCGCTGCCTGAAGAATGTACAGTCTTTTAATTCAATTTCTTTTAATGCCCACATTATTCTTCATGACTGACTGCCTTTGTTCAGAAATCAGGAATCATATATCTCGTGTCAATAAGACTGGCATTAATTTCCCCGTTCTGTATTTTGTCATGTGCAAAGTGAAACCTTTTGTTTACTTGGCTCGTTCTGTTACACGAACGAACACCTTTTGGCCGCTCGATGGTTGTTTTTTACAGCTATTGGATGGCTGTTTTATTTATAGCTATTCGATACTGCAAAATACCGTAATGGACTTGTGGACAAGCTTTGGAACAGAAGGGAATGGTACCTAAAAGAAAAAATGTTTCAGATAAAAGTTGTTCTTTTTGTAACACAGTTTACCGAAGTTATAGGTTTCCATTTGAAATTTTAAAGCTAACCTCGGTCTTACCCCCTAGGGGGCGCGCATGGGGGTCAACCTTAATATAGGTTTAGTGGCCCCATGGATCTATAAAATTCGAGATAAGAATGATTAACATTGATCGTACAGTTTTCGAGATATTATGCTATTACATGGGCTACCCTGTACGTGCACTATATATCTCAACCTTTAGTGTCATATTTCATGGCCAATCGCTTTCCCAACGTTATAGGGATGTTAAAAGTACTTATCAGTATTTAGGTAAGAATTTCAGGCACGTCTATCGGCAAGTTTACCAAACAAAATTGCGTTACCTTTTTTGTGGCCTATTTCTTGTATAATTTTGTAACTCTTCAATCTGAGCGCAGCGATTTGATAGCAATTTGTATTTGAGCTGCGGTACATATAAAGCATTTCTTATTATTTTTTATCTTCAACTTTAATTTTAATTGTACCGACGTCCTCATAACGCAATTTTGAGTTTTCTTCTGCTTGATAGTTAAAAATAAAAAATTCTTTATTTTTTATCATATCTATATGAAAGTGACGGCAATGTATTCCTGGCATTCTCCCGATTAAAAGACACCAAATACCATGTAAATCAGACAATTTTAAACGAAGCAGAAAATTTACAAAACAATTTTATTATATATGTAATTTCGTTAATTAAAGTCCGAATGGTGTCGGGTTTGGTATCATTTTCATCGGGAAGTCACGAGGAATCGGTTGGTGTCACTTTCGTCAAGATCCGATGAGAAATGCCGAATTTGACATTTCTCATTTGTTAATGGCGGATGCCACATTGTACTATTCCCGGTTCCCTATTCTCGAGAGCCAAGCGCTCGGTTGCGAATGTTCCCACGTCCTATGCAAAGCGGTGTACACATGCTGAAACATGTTGCGACGGACGTACGTATTGATTCTCAGCTTTCGCATTACCGATTCCTGGCAGTTTGTGATCTGATGCTAACGCTGAAACACCTTTTTAAAAATGTCTGATTATATTCTAATACCAGTGTTATTACCAGTTAAATAATAGGAGGTATAGTAGTTATAAAAAATAAAAAATTGAAGACCAAAAAGAAATGAGCAAAGAGGTGGTTAATTGAGAGAAACAAATTTCGTAATTCGCACCGAATGATTATAAAAATTATTTACGTAGGATGATTATAGGCCGGTACTCATAGTCGCTACTTAAGCATTTGCTTAAGAATAAGTAGCGACTATGAATACCGGCCATACTCTCCGGCATTTATTGGATAAAATCCGCCCACGGATTGAAAAATAAAATATGAGGGATGCACTTGGGATGTAAAATTCTCTTTGGCCATTCGATTTGTCCTATTTAAAACCTATCCCTTTCATAGCACCTCTCCCCTATTTTCCTTAATTATCTTCACAAACTGCATCTCACACTGTGAATGTTTTTAACCATATAATCTTTATTATCCGCTAGAATTGTTCCTTTTCATTTTTCAACAAGTTCCTTGTACGGGGTATTCCGTAAATTTTTGTCTGAATATTCTGTTTTTTTTTTTATTCCGTAAACATTGATTTTTTTCCACAAATATTAATAAATCGTTCCCAAAATTCTTAATGAGCTTTCATTTTTAACCATGACTGGTATCGATGCCACGGTCTACACTCTACACGTTGAAACGTGCATCAGAATCGGGCCTTGCTCATCAGCCAAGTCGGTACACTGATTCCTGCATTGATGCAAGCCGCTTTTGATGTCTATACGCGGAAACCAATCTACGCACATATGTATGCACATAGTAACATGTGTAATGAAACCTGAGAGTCGATGCGGGCGTAGCAACATGTTTCAGCATGTGTAGAACACTTAAGGTGGATTCTCACTATCCGTCTGGCCGGCAGGAGGCTACCGTCCGTCGAAACATTGTCCAATGGGTTTTATATGGAGACGGTAGGCGGTTGTCGGACGGCACAATGTTGTGATTCAGACTAGCTCAAGGAGATAGTTCTGATGATGTTTTGATGATCAGGAACACACAATCTGGAAATATCATTTTTTTAATAGATTGTCGAACATTGATCCGATGATTATATCCAAAAAAAAAATGAAATTGGGACACATAAGTTCAACTTTACTGCATTCAAAATGGCGTAAAAAGAATTACAAAAAATGTATTACATAAACTAGTTTAAATTTTAATTTTAAATAGAATATAGTCATAAAATAACAGAACTGGAATAGTTCAACATCTCCCTCTACCAATTTTCTCCAGCTTTACCTAGAAAAAAGGCAATAGCTGGACTCGGTTTCTGAATGCACCCTGTACAAGAGCGAGTCTAAATCACAACAAAATTGAATAAAAATTCTACTAACACGACTTCAATCATTCGGGATATGTCTCCCTCAATTTCACCTTGTGCCTCGCATTTTGTTTTTATAACATTAAAGCATTCTGTATGTACCTATCTAATGGAAGATATCTGATTGATGACATAACGAGGTTCAATCTCAGCCGCGCTTATTGCAACGAATTTCATCTCTGGAGCGTCGAAACGTGCGTGATATGTAAATCGCTTTAATATATACCGTACCTGGAGACCATTGTTTGGGCTGGTTAGCGACTGCTAACCAAATTGGAGAGAGGTTGGGGGTATGGCGAACGTGTCTGAGCATCGATTGCCACGCTTTGCAGCGTACTACTCGTCCCGTGGCACTCGATAATCTGTGACTATGCGTGCCTGACTACTGTCACGGCCACGTGTCCGGCGCCGCGCGCCACATCAGCGATATGCGCGTGTGTTTAACTTTAAAGAAATGAAAATAAAATAAAACGTATATTATAATTCAAACTAATAATCTTACCAACATCTGAGCTCTTGTAGCTTTTTTAACTTGTAAACTAGCAACTTTATTTATACAATTTATATTATATTTTTCTTCGATACAATTTTAACGTCTGCCTTTGATCACAGGGACATCTACTTATAATGGTGATTCCCCTTTCCTCGTTTTACCTCCTTCTCGCAAAATCAGCTCAAAATCACTTTGACTCGGCGGCTTCTTTGCGCCATGGCAACGGCGGGCGATGGTGGGGACGGCTTTTGCCTCTTAAGAGGCGAGTTGGACAGCGCTGGTTCACTTGCCACGTCTAAAACGTTTCGTTGGACACATTTTGACCTAATTTTTTTTTCGTTTCACACATCCCCCCCTCCTCCTTTTCAACCGAATTTATTTTACGTTTGGCACATTTTCTCCCTTCTTGACCAAATTTCATTTCGGAGTTTTGGATTTATGGAGGAATAACCTTCAGATCACTTTCGAAATGGACCGAAATTTATTCGTTATGGAATTATTGGGAACGAGTAGTGGCAATGACAACACAGAAACCTAGTGTTAAGTTATCCAAAGGTTTTTTAATTAATTAATATGTATGTACTTTCCAGAAGTGAATAAATTGATAATTATCGTTAATTATGTGATAAAAGCTTCTAATTTTATGAAAAAATAGCAAAATGAGCACTTTTGAAACGATTTCTTTTTTTTTTAAATGAAGCCTCTAAAGGGGACAGGGTTGTAACGCTTGTCCGTATAATGTGCCCCTCAGTGCTCCCTCTGTACCTGCTAAACCTAACCTTATTTTCCTTTCTCAGAAAGAAACGGAACGCTAGAGATTTTAGAAAACGCTGTTAAAAAAAGGCACCGTATTTCAGACAAAAACATGTCTCACTTTTATTTCAATTAAAAAAATGATGACAAATTAACATTTTTAACCAGAAAAAAGCCTTAATAAAGAGAAAGGTATAAAAACTCGCGTTCCAATAAAAATCCCCGCGAGATCGCACAACAAGAGCAGCAACAGAACAGCGCAGAGTCAGTGCGGGGTGCCGAATTCGCTATTAATCATTGTCCTTATTGGAAGTCAAGTCGCGTTCGTTCGTTTGCATAGGAATTCTGAAATACGACGACGACGGAGCTTTTTATCGCGCTCAGGCTGGTCCGTGAACTGACTGTTACATCATTCATGGTATAAACAGCGTTAGCGAACCACGAACTGAACGGGCAAAGATCCGTAATATCGAAGAGACCCCGATGCATCCCAAACTTGCAGAAGCATCGAGGACTTCCCAGGTTGTTACGACTTTGGAAAAGAGGATTGGCCGCAGAAGTTGAAATGATCCACAAACGGTATCCGTAGCTGCGGCGAGACACGCTGCATTACTTTCACAATAGCTGACAGTGCAGCTCCTCTTATATGAATTTCAAATTTCCGCTGTCAGTGTCGGATCTTGTGTATGCTCGATTATATTTCCTTGAAATTCTTGAGAATCTCGTTTAGTGTTGATATCAGTGTTTCATTAATTGGACCCCCGAAGTAGTGGCAGCCTCGAGGTTCATTTATTGCCTAAAATATAATAATGGAACAAATGCTCAGCAAACGTATGATATTTTTCTGCGAATTATAATTAATATACAGGGTGGACAACGTAACTTGATCATCTTAATTATTTCCGTTACTACTGGACCAATTTAAATTATTTTTCTTTTAAATACCTTGGTTTAGAGGAACCTAATGGCTGACTGTAGTGTAATTTTTACAGGTCATTTTTTTCAAATTGTTTAAGGTCACCATTAGTTTTTTAAATGGAAACCTATATTCTTTTTACTCCTATCTTTTAGCGGACAGAAAGACAAATTTGGCAAGTGTCGGATCATAATTTTTTGTCATTAGAATAAAAGGAATGGTGGGAATATGTAGTAGGGTAGGGGTAAGGTAATTCGGGGTAATATGCAACTTCTCAATAATTTTTTAAATAATGCACAGATACCGTTACCATTTGCACTAAATCCGTTCAATTTAGTGTAACTGCTAAGACCACAATAGAAGTGGCGACCTTTGTGGCAGGAGACCGAGCTGTCCAATTTGCGATGCAACCGCGACGACGGTGAGGAAATATTCGGTTAAAAAACTTGACGTGTCGGATAAGAATAATGTGTCGGACGAGCGTAATGTGTCTGACAGCCGTCATGCTGGGATATTTACAATATTTGCATCTAAATTTCTAACAGTCTGGCTTCTGAAGGAACTTGCATAGTGTCCTCTAAAAAAATTCCCGCTTATCGTAACCAACCGAGGATTCTCCTAATTTGTAAATGTCGATTCGTGAGAGAACAAGCTACGCTATCCACCCTGCACATTGTAACAATACCATATTAATTTAGTTTTGACTTTATTTATAGAATTCTGACACTATGGTACAGGTTTTATTAGATTATGATAGAAATCATAACAGATATTTTTTCTCGTACTTTATTAATTATTATATTAGACAATAACAAGATGGCGGGTTGCAGTCTGTTAGATTAAACTTTGTGGACCTGAGTCATGGATAATAACGATATACAAAAATTGTATGATCTAAACTTAATTGGGTGGAGGATTCGCCGTATCTGAGGTTTTCAATGATTTACTAGATATTTTATTTCCATATAGCTATTATTTGACAGGGTTTAATAGTCGTATTCTGCAATTGTGCCACTTGTCTTATTCTATTTTCAAACAAACTTATTACGTATAGTTGCATATTTTAAGAGGGTATCCATTGTCGTCAGAGGTGTTATGTGTAATATAGACAATTTCTTAAATGTGTTTGGTATTAATTATTAACCCTTCGTTGACACTCTGGGCATGAGCCACCCATTAGCTAATTTTGACGCTCTGTACCTTTTCCAATAGGTACGTAGATTCTACGTCGAATATCGTGGATATTCGTGGAATATCTCTATTTTTTTCAATTACCGAAATGGCTTACCAGCCTACCTTCTATATACAAAATAAATACCTTTTTCCCAAAGCCGACTCACAAACTATTTTTTTCTCAAAATATTATATCTGAACAAGAACTCTGTAGATTTTTAGCTTCTAATATTGAAATTTGTAAATGTTACAATTTTTTGAAGATTTTCTTCGTTTTCTCTCGACATATGGTAATCTACATTTTTTTTTTTACAAAAACTGTAATAAAATTTCAGTTATAAAACTATCGGAATATATTCTAGAGACCTTGAAATTGACCCATGATTTATTTCACAAGGATTGGATTCTTTAGATGAGAATGGCAGTCGTTCAAAAATTGCTCTGGGTGTGAGCCACCCAGTATGTCAAAGTTAACCGAAAATAGAGGTGTGTCAACGAAGGGTTAAACAAGATTGTCCACTCTCTAGATAGTCTATGTATACCTCTTGCGATACTATAGCTGCTGAACGTTATAAAAACAAATACCTTGGGAGTAGTAGTATAATCTGCGGCACGTCGAGGATGCCAATTTGGCATAGAAGCCTAGTTATGTAGCTTGTACCTCCCTTGTATAGGATCGAAGCTAAGAGGATCATGGTTATATACAGTCAATAAATTATAAGACTGGATAAGATTGAAATGTCACGTCTAATATTAACGATATTATAAATACAGTATTATAAAGGAGGTACTTATTCATTAGAATCTCTAATGCATATTAGTGCATTTTAATTAGTCTGAATGTTTCAATTTTGCGAAGAATGATGGCCGCATACATAATATACAGTACTGCTCAAATGACACTAGACTTAAACACTATATTTTCTTCTGAACTACTACCCGTTTTTAGTAAACTACCTTTTCATTTTCCCGAAAAAATGGGCCCCTTGTTCTGAAACTTTTGCCACCTGGGCCTTTTACTTAAATCCGCCACTGCGCAACTGGCAGCCCTACGGGCGCCCGCACAATGCCCGCGGGCACAGAGCTGCGGGCAAATACCGATGTCATGAGCAGTAGACGAGAAGTGGGGAACTGTTCGTGTAAAGGAAGCGCAGTGCCGCGTAGCTAACACATTGAAAAGGGGTGCATTGTGCTCGCGGGCATCATAGAAATAATAAGCCCGGGCTAAAGCATAGAAATAATCGAATCGAGGTATCTTAACCTATGTTTACACTCACGCATTACAGGGAGGACTATGATAAAGGAAGCAGCTGCTCAGAGAATCATAATCTTGCTTCTGTGTTGAACAAATCTATTGTTCATACCTAACGTGTTCATACATGAACACAATATGTATCAATGTCAATGAAAACATAGACAACGAAGTAGCATCGAGTGCAGTTACCTCTTTCGATCTATTAACTTTACACAGTTGCCAATAAATCTGAAGTATAAGTATTTGAAGTTGAAAAAGTTAGCTGCAGGAAATAAAGCCTCGTTTAGATTGTACGCATGTTCGAGATTCTATCAAAATAGATTTAGGACGCGCTTAAAGTTAATGGTATTACAGGCATAAGCGCTCGATCCCTGTTTCCTCCGTCCTTTAAAATTCCCATTTCCTTTGTTCCTTTATTACTCTCAGCTTTGCAAAGTAAAGCACCAATACTTATCTTGATGCTTCCTTTTTAATAGCCCCGCTCCTCGCTATATCGCGGTGAAACTGGCAGCTTTATTATAATAAAATAGCTTTCAGAGCAATTACGGCATTTAATATTGGCATATGTAGTACATAGGGTGACACTCAACTGATACAACTTGAAAGAGAGAGATTCTACGTGAAAAAATAAGTCCAAAATGTAGAATGGTATTTTTTTATATGGGATTTCGATTTTGAATATCCGTCTTGCGGTAGCAGCACAGTTGTCGTTTTCGGAAAATTAATGGAAATTCAGAGAGGCCATCCTTCCACCAGTTCGAGTAAAAATCCTGAAAATCTGACATTGATACCGGGAATTAAGGGCGGAACCTTGTGTAAAACGCATAAAAAGGGACAAAAGTTTGGGACTTTTTGCAAACAGCCAGTGGAACGAATCTGTTTCAAATCTTTAGGGATCTGCTTCAGCACATGTCGACAAATAAACGAAATTCGTTATCTTAAAATATGGCCGCTGGTTATGGAGAAATTAGCAGATTCCGTAATTGTCTCGTCATCGGAGTTGCAAATCGGTGAAGGTTCTAGCGTCCGTTGTACTCAACTACAACGAGAAAACCAGGCAGCTTCTTGTTCTGTATGAAATTACGCTGTCGATGAAGCTGTGGGAGAAGAAAAAAATGGAAAATGGAAAAAATAATGAACTTTTAAATGACGGTACCTACATTTTCGTGAACATTTTCTCGTTCTGTCTATGGTAAAAAATTTTCCTTTTTTTTAGGTTCATCGACGACAGAATGCAATAAACTATATGTATGCCCAAGCGCAACTTGATTGGTTGAATACTTTTTGAGCTATCGTGTACAGTGTGATTTGTAAATGTGAAAAAATTGTTCCCAAGACAAATGCGTTCAAATTTTTTCTCCTGCCGCGCGCGCGTATAGCTTGTACGCAAAAATAGCCTGTATAGGCCTTCAGAGTTGGAATTTCGGCTGGACGCTTTATGAACATCTTTTCCACATGGCAATAATGCTATCAATGATGCCCCCCCCCCCCAAAAAATTGATTTTTTGGACCGATTACACAAGATTCCCCCTTAAAGTCAAGTCTTAATCTGACAGTTTATTATAACCATTGTAACTTACACAAATTTATAATTAAAAAAATAAAATTCGTTTTGACTTTGCCACAAATTAAATACAGTGCACGAATGCGTGAACGCGTAGTGCAATGTGTTAAAAGTAACTTGAACGAGGTCGTGTTTGCAGGCATGTTGAGTAGAATATTCAACTGAACATGAAAGCTGTTCCTCATTCTACATATTTCTTCCCCCTCCTTTTCTTCCTTCCCTACTGTCTTTATCCAGCCAGCGATACCAATGTAATTTACACGAGATGAGATTCATTTACGGGTCACAGTACACAAATTTGTTCGTTTTCACTATGCAACGCAGCCCTCGCCATTTATGCTCACGTATAAACGTGGTGTACGTGTTTACGAATGGGTGCGCGTATACATGCGCGTATGAAGCTGTGTGATGTGTGTACACAGAACTCTGCAGAAATGTAAGAATCTCTTTGGGTGTCCCAGTTTGTCTTTCAGCCTTTTCCATTTCTTTCAATGCGCGGTAAATTACTTAATTAAGACAACTGATACTTCAGCGCACAAGACTAAACGAAAATTGCCTTGCGTTCGTATGCACGTGTGTGGAGACAGCTAGCACACACAATTCAATTATGTTGGCATACTGAGAAGTATTGTGCAAATCATTGTATTGACTATTGACATGATGGTGCCGGCCTGGAACGTGAGGAAAGCTCCTGACTACAGTGGCTAGGTATAGTAGAGAAGTTTCGCCATTGCCCTGTGCTTATGTACTCCTTCGCTCCATCTGCTGCGTCAATCTACAATCGTTGTAGAATATAGATGCTTGTTTTTCATGTTATCAAGCAGTTTATATACAGGAACAATATTGAACAAATTGCTGATAATATCTAACTTTTGCACCCTCGTCGATATTTTTTTTTCGCACCGCTTGTGCGTGACCCAAATACGTATGTAGGTACATGGGGTGCCCCGTAATGGATGGTACAAGCGGAGGGGTGGTGATTCTATATGAAGAGATAACTTAGCTTTACTACTCGGCTTCGCTCAAAATTTAGATTCTGATTTTATGATATCATTTTTTTTAGTTTTTTTTTTGTGAAAATGATCACATTCGTCTAAACTCGCTTAGTTTTTTAACCGATTTAAAAAAGAAAGAGGTTCTTAGTTCCAGGTGTTTGTATTTACGCGCGCGCGTGTGTTTGTGTATGTATGTGTGTGTGTAATACGTATTATGTTTGACCGCGAATTTCCCCGTAACTACTGAACCGATTTTTGTGAAACTTATTGCATTTAGTTTGGCTTCGATCAACTTAGGTCGTGGAAAAAGAATTATCAAAATCGGTCCAGTACTTTTGAAATTACGCCAAAAAATAAGAAATCTGTTTCATTAGAATACATTGTATGCGCGGACAGGCAAAGGACGGAGTCGGGAGTATCAGGCGTCCGAAAAACAGAGCAGACAAAATATCAACGCGTCGTCTGTCTTGTACCGTTTCTTGCTCGCTTTCAGTCCCTCTGATTCGCTCTCGCCATCGGCAAGAAAAGAACAAAAACGATCGCTCGGAATCGTGTCACCTCTACGTTGTAATACTATATTATATTTATTATTTTATAATATATATATATTTTATATATATTATTTAAATAAATGTAGTTAATACCTAATAACTTAAATAAAGGTACTTAAATAATTAAACAGTACAAAAAATATGTTTAAAAAAATTAAAAGCGACTTTAAAAAAAATAAAAATGCGCTAAAGAGTAAAAAATAATTTTGTTCCTTATTTAATCTACGACTCTCAATTTGTTTAAGTCGGCGCCATATTTACACAGTGCAAATGATGAGGCGCCGACATACAAAATTTGAGAGTCCGTAGTTCCTATTAAATAAGGAACAAAATTATTTTTTACTTTTCAGCGCATTGTTATTTTTTTGAAGTCGGATTTAATTTTTTTTTTTAATTTTTTAGAAAATTAACTTTGAACTTTGACCAGGTGCGCAGTCATCGAAGTACAATGTTAAGCAACTTTATATATTGTGTCGCAGTAACATAGTCTATGTATATTAAAAACGATCAATAGACTTTTCTTTGATTTGTTTATTTCACGGTTATAATATTTGATGTAATCGTTAATTAGTATGCGTGTGCATAATAATAATATAGTTGTGAAGTAATTCATTTCTTCTGCAATTCCTTATTTCGGTAATATTTTCATTAAAAAATCGTAGTCTTGACAATCTCTTCCATAATAATTTTATAATTATACGAAAATATCTCTTCCTGTCTTCCCACCTTAGCTCTCTATTATTCAGCATCCCTCGCAATTTAATTTCTGCAGGCATCTACGCATTGTACAATGCAATGAAAGATTTTCTTTTTCTACCCGTGAAGAATTTAGAGGGAGCTCCTACCCGTTGGAATTATATCTTCCGGTAGAAGTGCCGTGAATTGCTGCCAAAAGAATGGCCGGAGGTGTTGGTAAAAAATAAGTTAATTGTGACAAATGAGTTAATGGGTTAACAGCTAAACTGGTTAATATCATTTTTCTATCTGTTCTAAGAAAGGAAAAAGCAGTTTATATCCATTATGTTATGCAAAAATCCGAAAGCTCGATATTTGCATATACATATACAGCGGATAGGACGTTCTCTCCTATGTGAATAATATAATCTGTAATAAAGTTTACCTTGAATATAAAATCAAATTGTAAATTTATGTTTTTTATAATTTACGCAGCCAAAGTTTCTTCTGTACATTGGGGACTGAAAATGCGTGGGGTGTGATTCCACCCCTGTACACGGTTAGGGTTAAATTATTAGTACGCGAAGTGAGGGTTAATATTTTCCTATGAATTCAAATACATTCCTAAAAGAACGCACAGATACAAACTCAAAAGCAAAACAATATGCACGATGAACAGTTCTCCACAAACTTGCTTCTCTTGATCTTGGCAACTCTATTGGTGCCTAAGACTCTCGCAATGAGAGAAGTTATGACTCTGCGGGACCACCTTGCACGGAAATGCTTTTACCTGATACTCACTTGGCACTAGCAACAGTATAGGAATGATCCTCGTGCATGTGAATGGATATGGGAACATACGTACATGGGCACGCATACGTATTTCTGGATGTGTAGCTGTGTAAACGTTACTGGGTCGATCTTCGTGTGCGGGGACGTGGTCGAAGGTTTGTTTTACAGACATGTGTACAATGCCGGGAGCCGTGAAACAGGCTTTGATCGCCTTGGTTGAATCGTGTGGTCAACAAGCGGACTTAAACGTTAATGCACTAACATGTATATTCTAGGACATCAACCGAAGGCTGATACGCATTATCTATCAAAATTCTATGTATCTGTGCATGATTCACGACAAATATTCTGTTTGATTAGAAGCACTAATGTCAGTGGCGCACTCAGGGTTTAATTAATCTTGAGGGGAGCCCAGTTGGACGGATAGAAATATTTTTAATGCAAATTCAATAAAATTCATTAGATGATTATGAAACTTTATTTGAAGAATATAATCCAGTTCTCTTTTCTTTTCACGAAGCTCTTGAATTACTTCAGTCATGGTTACAGTTTATCTTTTGTTATAAGTTCAGACTGTTATACATATATTGAATTCAATTTAAAGTCTTAATTAATAGATGTTATATTATTCATAAAAACTAATTGCAAGTACCTACTTCCTCGTTGAAGGAATTGAAGGAAGCATTGGTAGACAGCTTTTTTATTATACAGCTGACTTATCCAACTGGATAATGTACCTATGCATTAATTTGTGTTTTCTCAATTGCATAAATATTTCTAATATTTCATAATAATTAGATAATTGATTACTATGTATGTAGGCAATACTACAGTGCTCCGCAACCTTTTCTCACCCTCGGCACACCTAAGCCCTTCCCAGAATTTCTCGGAACACCACAAGCGAAAATATACAAAACATATAGGAGTTACGAGTGTATATACAAAAATTACATTTGTTTATTTACTGTTTTCTATTTGATAAATTTAACATCGCAACTGACGAACTAAAATTTCATTACTTATAACTAATATTAAGTCTTGACTGTAACTATTGTAATAACTGTGCTTGTTTCAATGAACACAGTAGTTTTATTCTCGGTTCGATATTTGACAGAACAATTCGAAGTTCTTGGTGAGGACTCTTCGAGGACCACCGCTTATCATTTTTTATTAAAAATAGAATTGGAAAACTTGTGTTTATCCTCCTATTGGAGGCATTGCGTCGTGGCATACTTAACATCGTCTCGTAGCACACCGGTGTGGTACAGCGCGCACACTAAGAGGAAAATGTGTGGTATTCAGAAATCTGCGGGTTTTCGGTGTTGTGCGTAGAGGTATGAAAGGGCAGCACAGAGAAGGGGAAGCAGATTCCACAATAGTTGGTTACCACGGAAATTGCGCACCTGTCCGGCTTCCATGATCCCTCTATTATCGGTTTTCTCTTTCCCGTTAGCGGACACGCAAAATACCGGAGGGTAGGTATCTCATGCTAGATTCACGTGGGGAAAAAAGGAACAAACGAATGGAGTTGCGAATGCCAATATGTATTCGTTACTTCAAATTGTCTTGTCCGTATATACCTACTCACGTGTATACGTAGAAATTGCGTTCCAAAACTTATGAACGTATAAAATATTCTATTTCTGTTTCCCTACATTTGCATTTAATAGATATATCGTATATTATCCATCGAATTATATGCAGCATATATTTTATAATATATAAATGTAGTATGTACCTGTCATAATTTCATTTAAAATTCGAATAGAATACAACCATAAAATTGAGGACCTTGCAGCAAGAGGGGATGCAGCTCCATCTTTACCAACTTCGAGTAAATTGGAAAAAACTGTTTATAAAATTATTGCCTTGACTTAACATTAAATTAAGAGAACACTAACTGAAAAGTATATACATATTTTCAGACAGTAAGTAGTAGTTATTGTGTTGATAATTTTTTATTTCTATTTTTGCGAAAATATATTCTATAATAAAAATATTAATATTTATTTTTTTATTTATTTGCAATAAATCGCTGAGTTTTCATCGGATTTGCATCAAATGTGCGCCATGTGATGTAGAATTTTTTTACATATACCTATTACACATCATAACTCAAAAACTGTCAGAAATGACGCTCTCAATTATAATAATATTAATCATAACATCTTTACTATTATTGCGAATACCTACACGACCTGGTTTAAGCTACGTAGCTTTTTCCGGTCAATCCTATTTCGTAAGTCAGTTATCTGTAGTTATCTTGAACAAGTCAGTGTCTCAAAAGGAAACGTTCGCAACGCGAAAATTCTGATTTTAATGAAACTTCGCGTGAATGTAGAGTATCTTAAAGCACGCAAGCAGCAAATTATTTTTCTGCGGAAATACACTCTGAAGGGGTGAAATCAGCCCTTAAAGTTATCGCATTTCCTTTATATACTTTTATCTTCTATTCGTTACATAGCGAAGCGGTTAAATGTGTGTGGTTCCTATGCGCAAAATCTGTGATTCCCAACCGGTGGGTCTCGATGTGAATTCTGAGTTTTTTTTTTAAATATTATTAAGTTAGAATTATATTCTGAAATACCTATTTTTAATATGTTTTCTTTGCCTTATTAAATCTACCTTACCTTTTACAGAGGGGGGGGGGGCAGGTTATTTGAATATTATGAAAGGGAACCGCGACACAAAAAAGGTTGGGAAACACTGCGCTAGATGGTCTGTGTGATATATATGCTTCGTATAAAATAGTTAAGAATAGGGGCTGCCGAGACATTGCTCCTGGTACTGTCACAATTTCGGTTTCTTTTGTTTTTCGGCTGATGTGTTCGTACCGCTTCCAACGCTCCCGAGCTTGCACGTGCGTCGCGTGACTGTTGACAGTATTGATATGAAATTGTGAGCTTTCACAGCGTTGTCGCCCTACATACCGAGCCGAGATCATACCATTTTTTAAGGCTTGGCCTGTGAAAAGAGTGATTTCATATTTCTTGAAGAATGTAATATATGTATCCGCGGGCAGGAATTCTTGTTGCAGATATCCGAGAAGGTAATATATTTACTGGGATAATTGATTGTAAAGAATTTAATGTAACACCGCCATGCATTTCGCGCATCAATTTTATTTGATAATATAGTAAACTTTTATAACACGACATTGAAACTTGGATTTAGAAAATTCTTAAACAATTTAGTAGTTTCACCTAATTACATCATACGCAGTACGTGATGCTATAAACTACTTTACAGTTTCATTTTTTAAAGCATCGAAGATAAAATTCATTTGGAATCGCTGCAGAATCCATATGTACGATAAACATATATAAATAGAACCGATATATTAAAAAATTTCAGATTTTTATAAGTTACTTAGAATAACGGGTTTTCACAATAGTTTAGCAATGAAACCTTTTCATACCAGTTTGAAACAGTTCTTTTTAGAGGTTTAATCCCTGTTCTGAAGCATCCAGACATATTATGAGAAAGAGACATTTTACAATTTAAATCTCCAGACCCAGATAGCAGACAGCCATTTTGCAAACGTCTTAAGAACTTCAAGCTAACAACGTTCAGAACGTCTTAGGTAGGAACGTTCACCAGGGCCGGCGTGAATTGTGTGGAATGTGTGGAGTATTCCACACTTGAGATTTCGCTGTGCTTGGAATTCCTACCCTTGTGTGTGGCATTCAGGAATTTGGAAGGCATTTTACCACTTTTTATTTTTTGCTTGCATACTACTGTTCTTTAGGCTGTTGAAATTTGATCTTTTAATTCGTACTCTTTACTCTCCCCCCAACTGTACACTGGGGAAATATTTGCTCCACCGACCCTGACGTTCACTAAAACTGCGAAGACGTCCAGGAGACATCGTAAACACATTTGAGCCTAGTTATGCAGAATGCTACCAACTGTCAGAGTAACTGAAAAGTAATTAAACGCAGTATGGATCCCAATAATTTTGTGATATTTATTTTGCAAAAAATTACTAACCCATAGAACAACTCCCACATTATACAATTATTAAAACTACCAAGCCATAGTTCCACTTTAGGCTTAAAAAACAAAAGCCGCAGAAAATTGAGAGTAATATTAATTATACTACTCGCTATTAAATAAGCAATTAAAGAACATTGTAAAGTAATAACAAGAAATGAAACCATACCCAATAAAAGTAAAGCTACATTACCGTAACAATTAAAATATTTAAACTTTGTCGGTTTCAGATCATTGGTGTTTGGTAGCTTTCTGCATAACTAGGCCCATTTCATGTTACAAATCAGTTTGTCTTTAAGGCGTCTTAATTAGCTAACACTTCGGTGCACAGCGGCTCTTTAGATCTCACCAAGACGATCTCCACTATCTTGTTTAGATCACTTGTTGACATTTAATGGACATGATTAAGTCTTCAATAGATCTCCATTAAGCTCAAAGTGCTCAACCTGTATTTACCTACCCCTAAATTGAAATAATATCAATTTTGATAATAGAATCTTTAATGTGTAAATGTGCTCTTGAAATTTCTTGATCCAAGCTTGTACCAGGTTCGTCTGCTTTCTATTTTGGGCAATGTTTATATTTTCTGCAGCGCCTTAGAAAAGAATATCGATCCCACATTTATGTTCAACCCCACAGTAACGCAGGAGCTGCGGAATATGCAGGGTAGGGGATGGGGTGGGGTCGTATCGCCGGAATTTGAACTCGCAGCCTTAAGGTTAATTGATTCCCACTAGCTCTAGCGGGACGCGACGCTCAAGAGACGGTCACGTTCATCGTCGAGGATATATCGACGGGAAAAGACAGCTAAGTCGTGCATACATAGGAAGGAATTCCTGCGGTGTAGGAACACGCTGACGCCAATCATAGTGTTAATGGGGCACATTGAATACTTCAAATGAATTTTTGATAAGTCCTATGGTATGTAATACCATTCAATATCTCCACCTGTTGCTGAAGTGTTTAGTACAGTATTCTTTTTTATATATGAGTTTATTTTGAAGTGGTCGTATTAATAACACAGTCATTAGCGACCACTTACCTCCGCGCAATGATTACATATTTGAAATTTGGTTACAAAGTTTTTACACTATACATTGAATTACATAATGCTTAATTATAAGGATTTGAAAAATTGGATTGCATTCTGGATGCTTTTAGATTCATTCAAGTTCAACTTCCTTTAATATTCAGTCGATTTCTTTCATGTGAGAACTTACAAGGGGAGGCACCGTGGTAGACGCCGATTTTGACGAGCCTTGGCACGATGGATCTATATCGAAAATCAGTAAATAGGTGTCCGAGCGTTTCTGCCAATGGGCGTTAATAATAGAGATATTTACATGGAAATTATATATATATATATGTATAAAATAATCACATAAAATAATCATAATTCGGTGACAATAGTATTTATTAACCAGAACTGGCAAAATATTGGGCAAATATTGATGCAGTACGGGATGGGATCACCGTCACCCTCTTTCGAATAAAAAACAGACCATTAAAATCGGTCCATATTCTGAGAAATTATGCGGGGACAAACATACAAAAAAAATACGTATGGGTCGAATCTATAACATCCTCCTTTTTGAAGTCGGTTAAAAAGTTAAAAGACTTTCCCATTTTATTTGTTACCATATTCTTATTTAACTCATATTAATTGTAGGACATCACGTGCAAATATAAATCTCTTGATTTATAAATAGAATTTAATTTCTTTAATTCTTCAAAAATGGGTTTAAAAACGTCTTCCCCCTTTGCTTTACAGGTTATTCATGGCGTTCATATAGAACCAGCACATGAAGTAAGGAAGCGTAGTATCAGCCAGCCGGTTCGGATTCTGCTGTCATACGATGAAAGTGTCTACAGGTGAGCTCCTATTTTATTTAACTTAATTAAAATTTCCCGATTCTAAGTATAAAATTAAAGTTGTGGCAACCGGTAATTATATTATTTTATTTGAAACGGTGCATACGCTGAAAATTCAGCATTGAAATATACTTGAGGAAATATCAGTTGAATAGAATTTATTCGTTATAAACAAGTAAGAATTCAAAGTCTTCTTGCGAGGCATTGTGGCAGACGAATGATGGAATTTTCTGTCATATATAGCTGCTATTCTAAACATAAATTAATATTGCAGTGTTTGTTCAGATAGTACTTATGTTCTCTCAAAATATTGGATTATACCTACTCGTCAATTTAACCCTCCGTGCACCAGGTGTTTAAATATCAAAATTAGGCATAACTGAACTAGGAAACTGCGGGTGTTGGGTCTCTGTGTAGCTGGAGCTGCGACGTCGCTGCTTCGTGCAGTGGCACGATTAAATTTCTAATTTTCTAATTTCTTTAACGAAAATTGATGTTAGTTTTTAATTTTATAATAAAATACCGCAATATGAATAATCTTCCCTCTTCTTTTCTTATAATCCCGACATGTATGTAAAACAAAATTTAAGATACATATATTTATATAAAAGCTACTTATTTGGTGGGGTATATCATATCCCACCTTGTACGGGGTGTGACATTTCTTCACGTGATGCACGGAGGGTTAAACAGTCGAATGCGTGTCTGTATGAATTTTTTATGTGCTTGTAGATTTGATACACAGAAGGGGATTTTTGAGGAGGCGTTAAATTTTGGACTTAAGAAATTGAAAAACCTTTAAACTCAGAGGCTTGAGGCAACTTTAAAAACAATTCACTCTTTCTTTCATGTAGCAAATTGGCAATAACTCATACGTGAGTTGCCATATTAAATTAATTTTAAAATTGTCTGGACTCTTTTAAATTAAAATTTTTGTTAATATTTCACGGAAACGGCAGCAGACGTTTGTTAGCCTAGGGGCGCGAATTCTCCAAATCCGCCCCCCACTGATACATGCTTGAAGAATAATTCATTTGAACATTCTATAAATAACGGACCACTCTGTACAGGGTTTTATTCGTAATTCAAATCAGTTCTGAATTCTTCGTATCAACCGTGCAATACTGTAAGGCAAGGCTGGCGAACTTCTTATGCCAGTAAGGGTATCGCCGTTACTGTTGCAACTAGTACTGTTGCCAACATTTCTTCACGCCGTTTTTGTGTGAAACGCTCCGCGATTACTCTTCTAATCTGACATCGTGGGCATTAGTTATAATGTTAACTTGCTTCTTGCTAGAGACAAATGAACGTACGGTTTCAGTGTTGCGTGAGTATGGTAAGAAATGTACAGTGCTCCGTTATTCGCACGACCGTTCGGAAACGCTCGCGTGCGATTTTCGGTGCACGGTCACGATTTTATCGCGGGATCGAGCCTATGTAAGACACGCCGGGAGTGAGTGAGATAGAACTTGAGGTAGGGATGTTGATCGTGCGTTTTCTGAAGGATAGGTACTCCGTGCAGTTTATTAAGCATTAGTGTAATTAAAGGGGGATTCTCGTGTAACAGCCCCCGAAATTTATGATTTTTTTTTTAAAAAACTATTGTTAATATTGCATTAAACTGTTTTGGGATGTTAGGAGGCATCTTTAAACTAGCAAAAAATATTTTTTTTATGTCGATCATTCGTATTAATTATTAATTATTGTGGATTCGTTTTAATCTCTTTGACGATGGTGGCGTCAGGTGTTGCATCTGTCACAGTCATCTGACTGCAAAAAGAAGAAAATTTTCTTAAAGTTAAATAATGTACGCTGGGACAGGGGCTAAAATTTTAACTTTAGTTTTTATTTATAATACTTTTTTCGTCGGTATAAAGAATAGTATGAAAAATTTGTCTAAGGAAGAAACTTACTTTTTCTTTCAAACGCTATAACTCTTTCAATGTTTCAGTTTTTTCCTTTAAAATAGACCAATCCGAGCGTAAGCAATCTAACTTTAAGAAACTTCTATTTTTTTACAATCAGATGACTGTGATAAGTGCTACACATCCCGCCAACGCGAGTTACACCGTCGAAGAGGTGGTCAAGATTCCACAATAATTAATAAATAATCGATAGGATGGACATAAAAAAAATACTTTCTGCAAGTTTAAAGATGCCTCCTTATATCCCAAAAGAGTTTAATCCAATATGATCAACAGTTTTTAAAAAAAAAATTATAAAATATCAGTTACTTTTCGGGCTGTTGGGCGAGAATCCCCCCTTAAGGAGGTTCGATACTGGAACAAAAATGATGAGAAATTTTTTAAAACTGTTTTAATCTAATGTTCAAAGTGTAGTCCGCATTGTGTCAAAATTTCAAGTCGATTGACCGCACGGTTTTTGAAAAAATTGAAATCAAAGTTACGCTCTTATACACAGGCTGTTACAGGAGAAGCGATACAATTTCTATAAAATGTTACACAGAGTCCTTAAAAATGACGAAAAAGTTCTAAAAAATGTTGCAATGAAAAGCTTAAATATTGCTGTGAAATTCTAAAAAAGAAAATCGGACATGAACCATACCGATTTATTAGATAATTGAATAAATAGACAGCAATGTGCTCGTATTTTTTTAACTGCCTGAAGGAACTGTTTGAAACGTGGCAACGCTGTACGCCGGGTAGTCATCTGTACAACGGATACTTGTACAAAGGATACAGTTAAAATTGGTAAAAACACTACCAAGCTGTAAATATGTATTTAGTAATTTGATGCGAACCGGCACGAACGCGCAAAAGGACGCTACAAGTGTCAGATGGAAAGAGAAAAAAAAGATGGACGCAAAGCGACGTTGCCGCATTTCACTCACATATTTTACGCTACTTTCAATGGAAATATTATATTTCTAGCTGCATTAAACATACTTTTTGGTTAATTGAATTTCGAAACAAAATATGTAGTAATAATTTTATTAGGAACAGTTATGTAAATAACATTTTTGTCTATATAATTTTTTTTATCTAAGATTGGTATCACTGCAGAGGGCCCATGTATAAGCATAGGCTTATCCCTCTCGCTGTCTGTCCCGCAAGTGAGTTATCGAACCTCCTTAAGTCAGCACTCAGTAATTTTGAAGGTAAAATATAGAGTACTTTGTTCTACACATTAGCGGTTGAAAACCACACTGTATTCAAATGCTACATACACCTAGGTATATGTCGCGCGGTTTTCAAATTCGATTTTCTCTAAAATAAAGTATGAGACAAAAATTATTTTTTTTTGCACTTACGACTTATTTTCACTCAAGAAATCGTACATTTCCTAATCTTATTTCTAATTTGTTTTCATTCTTTATTTTAAAACATGCAGTTATTTACATACGTAAATATTGTTGGTATTTCAAGGAGCAACAATTCATTTTATTCATAATCTTCAAAGTATTGAGCAAAAACTGCACAAAAAATATAGGTATATTTTTCGTGCTCAAAATTTTTATGAAAATGTACAACTCAGTGTGTATTTATCAACAAACAAAGACTGATTATTAGTAGAATTTAAGATTTTTCTTTTGTGCGTATTTAAGATGTATTGAAAAATAGAAGAAGACCAAATTTTGGCATCTTCTGTGTAATTTACAAGTTCAATCTGTTCTATTGTAATCGAACATGGGAAGATTAAAAATTTGTATCAAATTGAACATTGCTATATCGTTTATCGCTGAGCTTACTTGACAGCCGCCATCGCACGATAACAAAAAGCTTAATCACCTTTACAATTTTAAGCCCATTGAAAATTGTGAAAAGCAATTCGCTATGTCACATTCTGTATAGAAAAATGTACAACCTATTATTTTTATGCCCAGCTTGACGTTTGAAATAGATCGAAGAATTCAGGGGCATAATATAATATACACTCACGAGCACAGACAAAAATTTCGCAGCCAACGTATGTAGGTCCGTAAATCAATCCTGATAGACATACAAGCAATTTATTTTATTTATGGAAATCAATCACACACATGCTGTGATATGTCATGACGCAGAGGTTGCCCAGCAATATTTTCTTGTCTTGTCGATATTCTTGATGTTCAGACCACGACCCTCTGGATCTCCTTTTATGGTGATACACGGAAAACTTTAGTTTCTATGTCCCAAATTTATGATATGAAAGATTTGAAACGGCGAATATAAAGTGCCTGGAAAAGAACGCGACACGATTCAAAAATATTTTTGAAAATGTACTTTATTCGTTCACTATTACAAGGCTATTGAAATCCAAGATACACACGAACATTTTCTTTATAAAACTAAGATTTTCATTTAAGGTTGATTTGCGGTTCAGTAGGCTGTTCTTAGGTTTATGACAAAACTTTATTAGGTACCATGCAGCACTAATCATAGTGATAACAAAAATAATATAAATAATGAATCATAATTTCTTTTACAGTTTATAGCATCCAGTTTGATCGCCTGATTATTATACGTAAATAATGCTATTAACGTTAACAACGTTGTTAAAAGCGTGTTATTTAATAACACTGTAGGTATGTGTTATATATATATATAAAATATATATTAAATAACACGCATTGTTTTCTATATATATATATAAAAATAACAAAAATAACAAATACCTACATAACTGTCTTATTTCGCAAAACTTTGTTAATAAAAAGAAGGTTAATTGTTAATAGAAAGCAAAATTATTTTTTCAACACAAAAGGTATTAATATCAGAGACTATAATCTGAAAAAATAATTTTGAAACACCAGCACGAGTGGGAAGTCACGTTCTGTTTTCAATACCGTAGCGAAATAGTTTGGCAAAATGTGCGGCGCCGACAGTGGTAGTCGCGCGCGTCGTCGCTGAGCGGCAGTGGGTACGCCCGCCGCTGGTGGCTTCTGTATTGAAAACAAAACGTGTCTTACCACTTCTGTTGATGGCTTTCGAGGGAAAAATGTCTGCTGCATCGCGTGGAGTAGTCAGATTTTCTCATAGACCTTTAGTTTTTGAAATATATAAAAAAATATCTGCAAAAATTGGTGCATTTCGGGTGTCCTTTTCCCTTTGATCATAGCAAGGTGCATAGTTAATGTTTATTATTGAAGTGATTCGCCGCGATGCCATTTAAGCAGGAATTAAACGAAATTCGTTTCGACGGAACGGCGGAGCAAAGAAGTAAATGGATTAACGGCTTTATGTCGAAAGTCGTTGACGGAAATTCTTGGGTGAAGTTGTAGGCATGGTACGTCACAAGCAGAACGTGTATCGCGTAAGACACGCATTAAGGCGGCTGGCATTGCGACAAGGTAACTTTTAACTTCCGAACCAGAAGTTCAGCAGTTGTTAAATGCTTCCGTGACACACGGAGCCAAACTTTCCAAGTATGTACTAGTTTACAAGTTTCTATGGTACATTCGCCGTGGTTCTTCTTCTCCCCTTGGACATGTATTCACCCTTAAGCAACCTCTTATACTTGAACGGTCTCCTATCCGGCATTACATTGGCCAACCCTACGGGATACGACACAATTGTTGTTACACATGGATCGTTGTTCTAATCAAATACCTCCTTTGCATATACTCTTTGTACAATGTAAGTTTATTATAAAATTATGATAAACAAAATGGGACACAGGAATTATAAGTCACGATTTGTTTATTATTTACTGGCTAATGTGTAGTAGGGTGTGTAAATTTTGAGGGTAAATTTAAAATTTTTTAAAATTTTAAAACGACTAGTGACAAAGTAATGCTGTTTTTAATTCTGAATCTGAAACTATCTTCGGAAATTGATTTGAGTGAGGTTTAGATATTTCAAATCACAGTTGAAAAAAGTGAAAATTAAGTAAGATTTAACTACAAACTTGCTTACATAAAAACTGGAAAATGAAAATAAAAATATGTGGAAATTAGTGTTTATTACATTCACATGAAAATGTATGGAAATGTGTATTTATTACAAAATGAAAAAATATGTAACTTTAGCAACAGATCTAGCCATATGTCATCTACGTAGTAAATTTAATGCTATTTAACAGAACCCACCAAAGAAGCGATATCTTATTTGCTTCTGTTGCGGTTCATAAGCTCAATTATTAATTTTTTTAAAAATAATTTTAATAACTTTCGTATTTTTTTATAATTTCAAATGAAATTCCAATTAGCTAAATAATGTGTTACACCAAATTTAAAGGCAGTGGTTAATTTTAAACCTGAAATTGTAGCGTTTTTCCACTAGTCGTTTTTAAAATTAAAACGTTGAAAAAAATGACACCCCCTAATATTTAGTATAATAAAATAACAGTCTTTCACAGGATAGAATCAATTTTTACTGTTTACCAGCAAGTACGCTTTGAACTTCAATGTTAGTTAAGTTATAGACTGTTAAGGTGTAGTTTGGTCTTTCTGTTTAAACAGTGAAACAAATTTGTTGAGTGTCTGCGGATAAGTACAGTGCTCAGCACGACAAACTTTTGACTAAATACTATCTTCATCTGTCCTTTGACTTCGTCTTTGCTCAAGGAGCTGTTGATACTCTCTAAAGGAGGATGAAACCTCCCGCGAACGAAACGTTTAAACGTTTTATTTTAGGATTTTTTTCTGAATAAGTATATGTTCAATCAAAACAATCTTTTGGTATGTTGTTAGGGGTTGTTCAGTATTTTTTCGGACATAAAATAATTGTTCCCTATAAAGATATAATACACGTACTGCGTGAAAACGTTCCTCGTTGCTGGAACAAATGTCAGGATAACAAGTTAATCTGTAATCAATATCTTGCTGTTTAGAATCAACATCATTCGCTGAAAATTTTCTAAATGACAGTCGTAGAAAAGGTGGAAAATCGAAAATTGTACAAAACATTTGGAGGTTTTTGTTCATAAAAGAAAAAATATTTCATGTTTTTAGTTGATTCTAGTACCAGCACTGAACATAACCCTATTGAATAATAAAATGTCAAGATATTGATTACAGATCAACACGTTATCCTGTATTATATCTTTATAAAGAACATTTATTTTATGTGTAAAAAAATATTGAACAATACACTGTGGACACCCCATACCAACATACCAATAGACTGTTTTGATTGAACTTATACTTTTCCACAAAAAAAATTCCTAAGGAAACACTATTATTCGCACAGGCTTCAGAAATTAACACAACCCTCTTAAGGGGTTAGCTACCGTCAAGAGGTAGAAAGGTTTGTTGAATAAAGTTTTATAGCTTCTCGGAAAAAAAAATTCCCAAAAATCACACCTTTTTTCAGCCTCCTGACTGAGCGTAACCCCTTAAAACGATGGTAATTTTATTTCCTAAAGCTTTACAATTGAAACTTCTGTAATATATCCAAGCGGGCTAGACGAAACAGTTTCGTGAAACCAGATATTTCTAGACCGTTTCCTAGAGCCCTCTGAACCATTACATTCATTCAGTCGCCATGTCGCCGAACGCCACGTTCTACTAATTGTAAGCCTTACTTACCTTAACTACATTCTACCTTGCACTAGAATACCCTTTATTCAGTTCAGAACCCAAAATTATTGCAGCCCTGCAGTTTTCCAAACTCTAAAATATTCCAAACCACAAACTTAAATATTACAGAGCTCTACAACCTCCTTTATTGCAAAAAATCCTTAAAATTGACACGTTAGCAATTCAGTGTAGTAAAAATTCAAGTCAATTATATATAAGGTGATGAATAATCACCGGTGGTTAGCTTCACGTGGCCTCCTTCCACTACACAAAAATAAATTCGTTTTATTTAGTCATTACACTCGTTCTGGGTTAGGTCATATAAAATATGGATTTACCTGCGCTCTGTCCTTTGTTAGCTAGACTGAAACCCCAAATTCATAGATATCAGAAAAGAGTAACACATCCTTCGAATGACTTTGTACTACAGGTCGGCGAAATTGTATAAACAACTGCTATTCTACTAGGGATAAAAAAAGTGTAATACATATGCAATTTAACCCTTTTCCAAAATTTGGGTCATTTTTACTTGAAATCGAATCACAAATCCTCATCCCTCCTTTACTAATGTATTATTTGCACTGAAACTCCTTCATATCTTCAAATAACTAATCACCGTCAATACTAAATAATAATAATTATTTTATTACATTTTTTTGTAACTTTTTATTTTTATTTATTTTTTATTCTGGAAGTTTAATAAGTTCTTCAAATGTTAAACCGGAATAATTAAATAAACCGAGTTTTATTTTTGTATGCTCGTTTCTTGTAAATATATATTGGATTAATTTGACCCAAATTTACCTATCCGTGTAATTTTACAAATTCAATATGAGGGTTAAAAAAGATAGAGGTAAACTTGAAATCTCCGATAATCCTACCAACAAAAAAATTACTACTGGCATGATATTGCCCCCTCGGCACCGTACATTGTGAATAAAGTTTTTTCATATTTCAAAAAATAATGGAGTTATTCCAGGTAGTAAAAGTTATTGTCCCACCCTGTATAAGGATGTAATGATGTTACTGGTTATCAAAATTAAAATTGCACTTGCAGCTAAAGTTTCGTACAGCTCGTTACACAGCATCTTGACTCATGCACGATTTAATCAGAACGCTAGGGAGTAAGATCCTTAACCAACTCCTTCAAGCACCAAATAGAATCTCGCCATAAGTGGGTACCGTCGTTCCGAAGAACTCTTTATTTCAATGAGCAAAAAGCATTGTCTTAGACCGCTCTTTGAAACAGCAAAGTAGAGATATACATGCATAGATGAACTGCGGCATAAACTCACCGCCGAGATTACTGTGTTTGGATTCGCGACCTGCTCTCTACTCCAACGGGTTGAGAGAGAAGCGAGTTGGTGTCCGGTTGACGAATAACGCGATCAGCTGAATATTATTACGTTCCCATTTTGTGAATGTGAGGTGGTTTCAATTTTCGCAGCGGTTCGATATACATGATAATAACATAATAATTATTGTTATATTAAAATACAGCGGTTTTAGTTCTGCGTGAAATTCAAATCGGTTTACAAAATTAAATAAATTTTAATCAAATGAAAATGTTTCGTTCTCAATTGTTTCTTTTTTCATTTTTTCTATTCTTCAGTTTTCCTTTCTCTGGGACCCCTATACAGCCCGAGGCCGGGCTGCACCCTCCCTGTGGCCGACCCTGGCCACGACATTCTGTCTTTTTTACTGACGCTTCGGGTACTTACGTGTCCCGATTGCGGTGCCCTGTTCCCATTACGGAGCCTTTATACTTGAAGAAGTCGTACGAAAAAACTCGCATAAATAAATAGAGAAAGATTTTTTTTAAGTAAGTTAAACTATTGTGTGACAAACGAGAAGCTTGCATTTTTCAACAATTAAAGCATAGTAAAAAATATTTCAAAAATGAATATGTAGATTTCGATGGATTTACCCAAATCCTTACCAGAAACGGTAAGGAACACGTATTTTACAAACGTGAATAAATTGATAATTATATCAAGGTTCCAATTTTATTAAAAAATAGCAAAATGAGTACTTTTGAAACGTTTTCGTATTTTTTAAAGTGAAGCCAGTAATAGGGACAGGAATTTAACGCTTGTCCCTATTACCGTGCCCCTCAGTGCCCACTACTGGCTCCCTCTGTAACTGCTAAACCTAACCTTACTTTCGGTTCTCTGAACGGGTGAGCAGAAATTTATATTTGCATATTTTGCTTTTGCAATGAAAAAGTAATATTAAAATTACATACAAATACCTCTCGTAGAGAAAAAAATGTTTTGAACAGTTCAAATTTCGAAGACATAACCTAACCGCGGGAACGTTATTAAAAAAAGGGCACCGTAATACGGACAACGCACTTTTCAGGGCACGGTAACTGAGACAAAAACGTGTATATTTATTTCAATTAAAAAAATATGAAAAATTAACATTTTTAAACCGAAAAATGCCTTAATAAAGAGAAAGATTCAAAAAACAAATATAAATTTTCACCAAGCAAAATTAAAGTAAGAAAAGTCAGTAATTAATTCCTTCGTGGGCAAGTCGACGTCAAAACACCGTAATTTGGACAAGTACCCTAAGGATGGGATCCGAAGCACTTCGAAGCCCTTCGAATCTATATATATATGACGAAAACTTCGGCGCACTTCGAACATGATTCGAAACTTAAAACTCTTGAGTCTTGATAGGTCTTGAAAGTCTTGGAAGTCTTGGAAGTGTTGAAAATGAACATCTAGTTGCCAAAATCTAGCCAGGTTAATCAGTCAGATGATCCAAGACTTTGAAGTAAGAGTTTCAAGACTTCCAAGACGATCAAGACTTTCAAGACTTCCAAGATTTTCAAGATTTTCAAGACTTTCAAGTCATTCAAGACCTATCAAGACTCAAGACTTATCAAGACTTTCAAGAGTTTTAAGCTTCGAATTTTTCGCCTGATATTCAAGACAGATTCGAAGCGCTTCGACGTGCTTCGGATCCCATCACTAATGACGCTGTCTTGAGATCGGTTCTCGTCCCGAAGCTTTCGAACGCCGCGCTTCGGGGGTCCTAAACCCAAAATGAATCGCATAAATTTGCCTTTACAAGGAATTACAGTGCTAGCTAGAATTAACAATCTGCTTTCGTCGAATAATTGTAAATATTCTGATTTGACCAGAGACAGTGTTACAATAAATATTGCTGAAATTATTTAACAGGGGGTAAATACATTCCATCTGTTTCGATATACTACAAAATTTCTCTGTCCGTTGACATTTTATTAAAACTATAGGTACTTCCGGCGATTTATGTGAATATGTTTTCAGTTAATTTCGAAATTGTACCCCCTTTCCCCCGAATCACATACATCAAAGCCAAATTTTTGTTCCGGTTGCTCCAAAACTGTCGCCGGTGGTTAATCGTGTTTCCTCGTTACCGATAATTAATCCCGTGCCCCTCAGGGGCAGATAATAAAACGAAGAGTACCGAATTAATCGGTAGAGCCAGATCGATCGACATCTCCTGTGTTTGCTCGTCCGACGATCTCTCCCCGGAGATGGGTGAGGGCAACCAATGGAATAGAAAGCGTTAAAATGTCCGTCCTCTATGGCCGAAAACTTGGGCACGCGCCAGATAACCGCCCGCTGTTTGTATGTATAGATCGCGACGCGAGTGACGGGACCTTATTCAATTTGAAATGCACCCGTGAGCGTCGACGGTATTTGAAAAAAGTTCACTTCATTGGGATGGATCTATGCCAAACGATTGCATCTGTTCTGGGCGACTTTGAATTACTGCACAAGTATTAAATTGAAATACCAAATGTGTACAATGGTGTATTGCGAGTCAGAAATATATGGAGGGCTGAGGATCATAGTGGTGTAAGTGTAAATTTTGATAATTTGAGTTAATAACAGTTTTTAAGTCTTAAAAGCTCCATCTGTTTTCTGGCATAGTGTATTAGGTTGTAACTTCATACTTGACTAACAATAAGAAATAAGACGTAAATAAAATATTATATTTCATATTATATCTATTTAATTTTTGTATTTTTCATATTTTTCATATTTTTCATATTTTTCATATTTTTCATATTTTCATATTTTTCATATTTTTCATATTTTTCATATTTTTCATATTTTTCATATTTTTCATATTTTTCATATTTTTCATATTTTTTTATATTTTTCATATTTTTCATGTGAAATCATCTTTGCTAATTCCAATTGTACCTTTAATTCACGAAAAACATTAAAAACATTCTCACGCAAAGATTGTGAAATCAACTTTGCTAATTTCAATTGTATTCTCGTTCTCCGTTCGAACACTGATTCCTCAGTCACTTTTTATACTTGACATTCCTTTATTGGCCACAAATCGATTCAGTGCTCAGATATTCAGCTTCGGTTTTAAGGAATTAGCGGGCGAGGCCTGTAGTTGACACAAAAACTTTTATAAGAGGAACATCTTCTGTTAAAAATGTCGTATGAAAATCGTTTTACGATGGAAAATAATAAAAACTTGGTAGTGACTAATTTAAACGAATCAAAGTCGGTAATAGATTAATAGCACATTCGCCAACCTGCACTAGTGATATGAAACAGTTTGTTTTAAGTCGACTTCATAGTTTTTTCTTATACAACGCCCGCTAATTCCTTAAAACCGAAGCTGAAAATCTGAGCACTGAATTGATTTGTGGCCAATAAAGGAATGTCAAGTATAAAAAGTGACAGAGGAATCAGTGTTCGAACGGAGAACGAGAATACAATTGAAATTAGCAAAGTTGATTTCACAATCTTTGCGTGAGAATGTTTTTAATGTTTTTCATGAATTAAAGGGTTAAAGGTACGATTGGAAAAAGCAAAGATGATTTCACAATCTTTGCGTGAGAACTTTTTTCGCGAATTAAAGGGGATTAGCTTCTTCCATACATGAGTCATGTTTATGGGTCATATTTTCATTAATTAGTAGTTTACTTTGCTGCTTACACGTGCTGTTTACTTTGCACGTAGTCTGAGAACTAATAAATTTTTATAATACTATGGATGGAAAGTACGTCTATCGAGATCCAGGCTTTCTCGAGCTTCCCGTTCTTCGCGGGACTATTATTTTTGTTTATTATCTAACCGTACGTTGATATTGCGCAAACGAGGGGGTGAGTTGTGTGCATTTAGAGCGCACCCCTAAAAGCGGTCTACCAATTTATTATTTTCCACTTTGGAAGTAATGCCTACGATGGAGGAGTGCTTAACTCCTGCTGGAGATGCAAGGAGAGGGTGGCGTGCACCCTCGCCATTCACGAACTTTCACGTTCACGTCGGTCGGGGCGATGTAGAGACTTGGGTGTAAATTGCGTGTAATGAAATTTCCCGCAGAAATAGGGAAAAGGGGAGAGGTGACGCAATATTCGCTCTTTTTTTCAACAACAAGCGAACATGAAAGCGTACATTTTTTCGCCTTTTGTGCTTGGCGAGAGTATCCGATGTGGTTTTTATCCCAACTTTATCTGCAAAACTGTATCTATTCGCCAGTATTCGACCAATTAACTTGAATAGAACAGATTGCGAAATCTATTACAACTGCGTTTCGTTGAAATACAATTCAGAAGGAAATAGTTTAACAGTTTCTCAAAATGCAACTGGTTTGACACCGAAATGTCGTATTCTGTGGACTGGTGCGTTTCTTTTTAGTATGCAAATAGTTGCTCAAGTTCTGATGGCACTCGCACCCATGTTTCCTTTTATGGTCGGGAGGGGTAGACACAGAGCCGTCTTAACTGCATTGTAGGCCCTGGGGCAAAGCAATGCAGTGGGGCCCCTGCCAACTCACGGGAATAAAAATGTTTTTAACTTGGGGCCCCTGGCGACTGCCCAGTGTGCCCATGCCTAAAGACGGTACTGGGTAGACAATTAGAGTTACCAAGCTCTTTACCGCCGAATTGGAGGTTGTATAATTTTTATTTTATAGCAAAGTAAAGATTGCTAATGAATTGGCGAGATCTCTCTGATAAAAATGAGTTCAAATACGGCACAAGTCGAACTGGTTTTAGAATAATTGAGAACCCTGCAACAAGAGGGGTGCAGCTCCATCTTTACTAACGTGTTGTTTTTCGTAAGAAAAATGAAACGTGCTACTTTTTGTAACGCACGTCGATATGTACATATTATTTTTTTGGTTACTGCTAATAATAATATAATGCGAAGCAATAATATTCAGATATTGCCATTTGAAAGTAATGATATCGTATTTGGTGTGAAACTCCTCATACATATGCACCCCTCTTTCAAGTCTGCTTGCTCAAAAACCTGCAGCTTCACATGGAATTTTACAGAAATGGCATTTATCTGTACCTATGCATTTTCCATGATGTCCAATATCAGAATTTACATCCCGCGTGCATCCACAGTGAAAAAAGCCCCAGCGCTGTTGCGTACAAAACACAATTGCTGTTAGAATGTCACCCAATCGATTCGCAGTTAGAGACACCTGGATACCGACCATTTCATTTCAACAGCGTACCATTCTGGCTATATTACATTACATTTGTTTCAATAACCTTGCTATAATGCGCTTAAGATCCCAGCGCCGTTATTTCGGCTTGTATTAATTATTTTCATAGTTGCAACACGTGATTAGCAAAAAAGCGTTCCAACGTCTATAAATCTAGAGGTAGAGAGCGTGACGTCAATTTCCGAGGGCCCTGGATAAATTTGAAAATTCTTTTAAACGAGATAAGTACTCTATTTCCTATAACGTCGCGCTTAATATTTATGTAAACAGTTTCTCGCAGTGTTTTGTTTTATTAGTATCGTTACTAGAATCATTGTCAGAAACATAACAAAAATTACTGAGGGATACGTAACTTACAGTGACTCGCATTAATATTCGGACACTTTTTAAAATCGCATAACTTTTTTAGAATTGGTCCAAACAAATTGAGTTTTTTTTTTGAGAAGCTAGAAGGATTAGTTTGCTAAATGACGTATTTGATCGTTTTGAAAAAAATGTATTTGGTTGGAATAGCGAAAGTAATAGTAAAGGTCGATTTTTAAACTTTTTTTTGTGAGCTTACGAACATTCTTAAATTATTCGTCTATAAAGTACTGTTACGAATTTTTGAAAAATTATAACAAAAATCAACTTTTTAGTGAAAAAGCGAAACCCTTGGTGTTAGTGATTATTCGACTGCCGTGGGGTAATCACGAACAGAGTGCTAAATATCGCGGAAGTCGCACAGAAAGCGCAACTTCAGTGGTCAACCCATAAAAATATTGCTACAACCTATACCTAATGTTCAACTTTCACCTATTTTTCAATTTCCTCTTCTTATGCGTTAGAAAAGAATTGCAATTGGTCGGAATATCGAAAAAAATAGTAAAGGTCGTTTCTTTAAACTTTTTTTTCTTAGCCTGTAATGAAAATTCAAAACTCCTTTTTGTAGATTTAAGTAAGTTTTATACATGCAGAAAATTTCATGAAAATCGGTTCACGGTGCTAATCTCGAAGGTTCGAGATTACTCCATCCGATTTGTTCGTCACTACCCCACGACATCAAAAAATAAAAAAGAATTTATTTCAGAGGTTAGAATCATGATTCAAGCAACGCCTTGGTCACAAAGTGTTGGTAAAAAAGCGCTTTATTTCAGCTTAAAAAAAAACAATGTATCATTAATTTAACAGTAATTACATGCAATTGGAAATTGACAAAATATTACTTGAAACATGATGAAAATAATAAATTGTGTTTATCTTGAATAGCATGAGCGTTCTGTATTTATTACTTTCTGCCCGGCGTTGGATACGACCTAAACTATTAGCTAGTGCAGAGGGAACATCGTTCTTATTTATTAAAACGCCGTAACCATCGCATTCGCGATTACCCCGCGTTCGTGTTCACCCCACTCTCCTTACATGAGCAACTACTGTAATGACAGTAATACCAAAATCCTTGAAACGCTTGTACCAATCACTGTCACCCAATTAATAAATAAACAGACTTAATGAATCGTTGAATTCCGATCGTAATTACTTTCTATGAAGCTTATATTATCTAAAACATTATATTTTGTTTCGTTAATAGCTTAAATATTAAAATTACAGCATTTCCTTTAACGTCTTGTTTTCTCTTTTGCCAGTAAGGAAGTCATCGTTTTCACTCTCCTAATATCCGCTTAAAATGTTTGATCGTTTCATCCAAATTAATGAAGCAAAAATGAAGTGTTTTTTTTTTGTATCGTATAAATTACAGTTTCAATTGTATGCCAAATTTTTTTTATGTATCACTTCACAAGTTTTATTCGTTATTTTAAGTAAAACAGTTTAGGGTGGCAGTAATTGGGTAGGTGGCAGTAATGGGGTCCTTTGCCCTAAATGCCATTTCGGTCGTCTCACTGACCGTGACCGTAACCGAAATTATATTGGTCTCGGCTCCCTACTCGCTACTTTCTTGCAAAGTATTAGGTTTCATTGCTAAGTGCACTCAGAAAAATAGAAATTCCTCTGCAAAAATGGGTGCTGTTGCACTTTTAATATGCACCGATGCATAAAAGTGCATAAAATTAATTCAAGAACATGCTGCAGTCTTACGATATTTTTCATCCCTAACCGTTTTAAAGATACAGGTAGTCCCAGTTGCGTGGCACACCCTGTAGAGAATATAAAGATTGAATATCCAAAACTGAAGACAATATGTACCTACTGATACTATGTGTTTAAATTTTTACGTAAATGCTCAAGTTTTGTGTGAATTTAAATGCACGGGGATATTTTACTTTCAGTAAAAATATCTTAAACGTGGAAACGTGTACAAGGCTGACAGTTATACGGTGTTCACAGGAAGATATCAAGCTTTCACATGATACCCACACCAAACGACAGCTGAGCGGAGCCAATAGGATGCTACCGCTTTTACCGTCATCAGCCGTTTATAAAATATTACCATTCCTGCCGTTTTTCAAAGGCGATAGGTCTTGGCGATGCTGACACACGCGCACGAGTTTCACTCGTTTCGGCGTCAAAGGATCGCCCTAATTGGCTGTTTACATTTGCGCGTGTAAATTGTACATTGCGCACCATTCCTCTCGCCCATCACAACCCTTTTCACTCTCTCACTTCTGCCTCTCTACCCTTCGTTTCGGTCAATGTTTGCCCCGGCGCGCTGGTATGCTGCTACCGTACACCACGGGTCCTAATGCCTCCGAGCGGCATCCGCGTAAATTCACTGGCAGTGCCCCGCGATCGTAAATTAACCATAATATTCATATACGTGCTTATCGGCACTGTTAATTACATCGCACATGTTTCCTGCTGTTCAGAATTCGCAATGTACGACATTCGTGGCTTGTTGCGCTGCTGGAGGATTTTATGAGATTTTCTGTGTGACTACAGAATTGCATTGCAGTATTGCACGCACGGTAACAATATGATGAAAATCGTGGCGAATAAAATATCCTATTTTCCTATAGCTAAATTGTAATATGTGATAAATTTACCATTGTAATAACAGTAAATTACGGATTGGTCTGTAAAGCTTGAAACATACATCATGCGGGGAAATTCGTGGTGTAAGGGAGGACCGAGTGATTGCTCGTGTAAAAATAAAGCAAAACTTTAGAATAAATTTTTCCACGCGAAGCTCCGTTTTCCAGAACAATGACTTTGAAATTTTGCTGAATACAGCTGTGCCCGGTTAAGGAGGTTCGATACCTCAGTTGCGAGGCAGGCGGCGAGAGGGGTAAGCCTATATATGGTAAGCTTATACATGGGAGCTCTGCAGTGATACCAATCTTAGATAAAAAGAAATGATGTAGACAGAAATGTTATTTACATGTCTATTCCTAATAGAATTATTACTACACTGTTTGCTTTGGGATTCAATTGAACAAAAAGTACCTATAATTGTATATTTCCATTAAAGGTAGCGTAAAATATGGGAGTGAAATGCGGCAACGTCGCTTCGCGGCCATCTTTTTTTCTCTTCTCATCTCACACTTGAGGCGTTCTTTTGCGCGTTCGTACCGGTTCGCAATGAATTAATAAATACATATTTACAGCTTGGTAGTGTTTTTACCAATTTTTACTGTATCATTTGTACAAGTATACATTGTATAGATGACTACCCGGCGCGCAGCGTTGCCACGTTTCAAACAGTTCCTTCAGGCAGTTCCAAAAATACGAGCACATTGCTGTCTATTTATTCAATTATCTAATAAATCTTTTGTAGAAATTTAATTTTGTAGAAAGTTAAATCTTTTTTAACATTTCATAGGAATACTTAAGCTTTTCATTGCTACATTTTTTAGGACATTCTCACTATTTTTAAGGACTCTGTGTAACATTTTATAGAAATTTTATCGCTTCTCCCATAACAGCCTGTGTATAAGAGCGCAACTTTGATTTAGATTAAAACACTTTTCAAAGATTTCTCATTATTTTTTCTCCGATATCGACCCTCCTTAAATTGCTAATTTTTCCCCGATTAGATTAATACAAAATCGTTCCTACTAACATGTTTTGCTTACTAAGGACTTTGGACGTCGGAACCTTCGCAACTGAGCGCTCGGTGCTCAGAAATAGGAGGCCAGGAAGATGAGGATCGCATTAGCTATTAAGAAGTGAAAAATGTCAAGTTCCACCATTCTCAGCGGATCTTCACGAAAACGACACCAATCGATTCCTTATGTCTTCCCCTTTAAAATGATACCAAGCTCGATATATTTACATATAAAATTAATTTTCAGAAAATAATGGCAGCTTCGTCAAAAATAGTCATGGGTAATTGAAATTTTTGTGGCGAAATGCGCCTGAGGCTTCGTTTATATTAGTCAAGTTGTATTGCAAGGCAGGTAAAGTTGAGAGAACCTCTACTTCCCTTGAAACTTGAAAGAAACTTGAAAGAATATTTCCAGTCAAGTATGTAAATAACAGGTTCACATTCTAGAGTAGTTTCAAGTATTTGAATTCAACCAGCGGCGGTGGTCGTGATGGGAAACACCGGTTCTCGATATGCGCGTATCACACTAGCTGCTGCGGCCGTCGCTCGCGCAGTTTTTGGTCTCACTCTTTATAGTTCTAATCATCGCTGGCTGCAATCCAACTGTCTTTTTATGTTCTTCTGTATTGCCTTTTCTACTTACTTCTTCTCGTTTCACTGCCTCCAATACCTTTCCTTTACTTATATTTTCTAGATTCGCCAGTACTTCATCTATATCTTCTTAACAGAGTTTTTTTTTATACGCAATTCTCCTTAGAAACAGCATTTAGACCCATTTCTTTGTTTCTTAGCTTCGAAAGAACTTCTTTCAGCTGTTCATCTGTCCATGTCGCTCTGCCAGGAGCATTTACTTTTCTTATATACCCTCGGCCTGTCCTGAAAAGAATTAGATAGATGCATCTGAGCACAAAAAAAAAACAGTAGGCAAAAAAAAATGTTAAAAAACATTATACCGACAAAAAAAACTACTGCCACTATTTAAACCAATAATAATAGTTAAAGCTACGCGGTAACGAGGTGATCACATAGTTACTCAGCGTTCATATAAATATTTCGAAAACCAAGGCAATGAAAATTTGTTTTCAGTTTTAATATACTTAATCAACACATTCCATGTGTTTTGTTTAATGAAATTATGTTCATAGACAAGAATGCCAGTGTTAACAATTCAATCAATGCTGCCAATTGTTCAGTCCGGCCGGAGCAGGAAATGACCCTATAGGGAAAAAATATAGTTTCACAACGATTTTGTGAGACTGTTTTTTACAGTTTTCTAGGGACCTCCAATTAAACACGTTCGCGACACATCGCTACGACGATACCCGAGCATGGCAGAAATTTGATTTCGGCGATAACCTGACGCCACAGTCGTTAGGCCCGCGAGCCCGAACCGTCAAAACAAAAACACGTTTACGCGACGCGGAGACAAAGGTTACCCGAAATAGTAGTTTCAATATAAACTGTGCAGCGACAGCGAGCGAAAGCAATGAAAATTTCAGAAAGTAAAACCACGTTAAATCGGGAATTATGATCCATGTCGTAGTGTAAATACTCCATGGTCTTAATAATTGTATTTGATACTATACTATACTTTTAGATAATTATTTGTCACAATTCCAACCCCCAATGAGTAATAGATACCTTGAAAAATCCAGAATAATAGTACTGAACACATGTGCTTTAATGAACAATTGAGGAATAATCTTTCAATTTTTGCACTAATTTATTTCCATTTTCTGTAGCCTCTGAATAAGTCGGAAAATAAGAATTGTTATTTAACATTCCGAAATAAAACTACTTTTAACCGTTTATACATAATTTTTAAAGGTACTTCTCAATAAGCTCCTATTTCCGAATGCGGAGTTCCTTTCGGTGCGGTCGAACGATTCGTACAGCAGAGATTGCTAGAAATTGCGCTACTTTTCCAACTACTCGTAACTCTTTTACCCCTTGAAATCGCCTTCTACACCGCTAATGAAGGAAACTTTCATATTGTTTTTTTTTTTTAAACATAGCCGCTGTTAAACTTTCTAACAAACTTCAATGATCGCTTCATTTCATAGGCGGGCTTTTAAATATTATGAGCCTTTTCGTTACAGCGACGCGACGTTGAATGAGAACAGTAACTTGTACAGTGTATAGACACAGGGATAAACTGAACTACCGTTTCTAAAAAATATATTTATTAAACTAAATTAAGAGTTACACAGTGGTCGACTGTTTTGATCTGAACTCTGTGACAGAGACTGGTGGCTTTCGAAATAGTAATAGATGTGACTGAGGAAATGTAGATGGATAGCAGGGATGACACAGTGTTCACAATTACATAGCGTTCACGTAGGTAATATGATGCATGTTTGCGGAGAAAGTCGGGGCTGATATATAAGGGTAAGTACGTTACAACAGAGTAATGATAAATGTGTGAAGCGAAAATGGAGTAGGACTAGCATTGTAATGTTGTGATCAATCATAAACGATGCATATGTTTTGTATATTTAAATATATGTACTTATATTCTTGAGCAGCGTTGCCAGGAGAATCCCCTTATGTGAGGATACTATTACCTCGCATTACTTCCACTGCTACTCAACACCTACCTCATTTGTAACTTGGGTTTCGTCCCCCACTATCATCCGACTCTTTCCCTTTTTTCCCTCGATCTGGTCACGCTGTTCTTGATCAACATTCTATTACTAACGCCTGCGCCTAAGTAGTTACTTATTGTTAGTTTAACATATACCTACAGAGTGTTTCACTACAGGTGGTAAACCGTTTTGGTGGCGATTCTACAGGCCAAAATGAGACGAAAATATAGAATAATATCGTGCTTCGTTTTCAAGAAAATTAACTTTGGCGCCTGAAGGGCACGCGGAGGCAAGGGGAATGTCCTACGGAAAACGCGACGCGTTCCCTTTAGCTCTGCCTAAAACTGTACACATACATATAAGTACTTCAGTGTACTTGGCTGAAATTCAGTTAGTTTTCTCGAAAACGAAGCACGATATCAAAAAATGTTATTGTGTGGTTTCGACTTATTTTTTCATGTAGAACCACCCCTTAAATTTTCTTCCACATATAGCCATTGGCACTTATTTTTCATTTTCTCTGAATTGTCTACAGTATCGCAGAAACACTAATTAGTAAAATGCCTGAGAATCTCGATTCCTCCGGTATAGTTGTTACCGTGGATTATTTAAAAGCCTAATGCATTGTAAGTGTCTCTCCACTGATTGAAAGCCTTATTGCTTGTATAACTTGTAATTCCGCACCTGATTGATCCGACTGTCCTATTTGACACTTGAATTCTAATTGAATTAGACTGAACGGGCGACATAGAACCTGAACATTTTTGCGTATATAACAAGCGGAGGTTTAAAGGCCCCCATACGTGCATGCTCGCTGGCGCATAGGTTATGAGGGCCTTAAGCAATTGAGTTGCTGATGTTGACCAAACTGTTTCTGGTGAACCGAGAGGGAAAATAAACAGACGCGCAACCGAGTGTTTATGCAAATGTGCCCGATATACAAAATTTAATGCTTTGTACATTAAAGTTTCGCCATACTAAGGACGCGGCTTGATTACCTAAAGTTTTTACATCAGCGCTACTACGACAAGTCCCCGCGATTGGTCAGGATGATTCTTCAGAGGTTCTTTTGCACTTTTAACATTCTCTGCAGGGTCGACGTGCTTTTACGCCGAGGGAGTTCCATACTGCGCACTGGATTGGTGTGTTCTCGCGTCAATATTTTCTTGAAAGCATCAAATCTATTGTCTGAGAGTTCTTGAATGTTTACTTGGGAAACAAACGAAGCTTGCTTTGTACTTCGCTACGTCAGCAATTCTTCGCTAGCGCGGAAGATAAGCCTCCGATAAGTTATTCAGTAATGCAAACTGTAACTTCTATATTCTCTAATAGATCTTCGTAAAAGTATTATCAGTGGATTGGTAAAACTTAACTGATGAGAATAAATCTGAATTCGACCTCAGTTGGGTTATTTTTAATTATACCTGAGGTACAACTGGTTTTTGAATGATCAACCCCCTGTTAGCACTTTTTGTCACTAAACTATTGTATCTATGCGATAAGAGCTTTCTATCAGCCGGTAGGGAGCCGGTAAAGGACGTCTTCGTAGGGTAGGCTTCTAAAGATCTGATCATAATGTTGGGAGATTTTTAAAAATGCGAATTTGAAGTAGGGTTGCCAACCGTGCTATAATATATAATATTGTATTATGTTTTTGTCTAGTGCACTATATTATCTACTGTTAGAAAAAGATATAGCAAGCAAAAATACTATATTTCCGATTCACTGCAAATTCTACAATTTTTACTTATTTTTGTATTCTATGGTAACATTACAATTTTAATTTGCGAATTTGAACTTTAACAGATGATTTTTTCTATAATTAATATGAAGTGGCGGGAAGAGAGAAACAGAGCCAGTTTATCTCTTATAAAAATGAGCTCTTAATATATGTAAATTTAGACTTTCACTGCAAAACCTTTGACATATTTGTTAAAGACAATAAATTAATTATCAATGCGCTTGTTTTAATGTAGTTTTATTTTTTCCCACTTTCCTCTGAAAAGTACTATAGTTTGTATCACATTTGGCCGTAAACTACTGTAATTTCCCGAAAAAGGTTTGGGAACCCTACCTTGAAGTGACATTTGAGGAACAAGAATTTGTTCATAACTTTTATATTGAAAAAAAAACAATCTTTCCGTTAAAGAAATAACTGTCGTACAATTACTGTTACATTTTCGCGAAAGCGGCCAAAATTTGCAAACTTCGAGTGTCCACGTTTTGTAACCAAATGCGAAACCATTAAAATTATGACTTAACCTCCGCCCTTTCTCCCGCCTTAATTTCATATGGACTGCACCATATTTTAATTTAAACAAAATCCCTGACCTCGATCGTAAAAAGTGATAAAAGTTCTTCGAGCTAAGCTGCTACTCATGCGTCTGTCTTTTTAGGGCGGCGGTTCGCGGCCCTACTTATCTACGCGACGCGAGCCGCTGAATCGCCGTACTTCAGTCATTTCTGCCCCGAAATTCGAAACACTAATAACTGTGAAACGAAGCTTCCACTGCAATTTCGTGACTCTTGATTTTCGTCTTATTTTGTCGATTACCTAGTTTTAGAACTTCGTATTTGAAATAACAAATTATTCGTAATTGTAGTGTTTATGTAAATTCGCCGTTTTAAATATGATTCGTTGTTTTTCTATAAAGGACCAATTTCTTTAAAAAATGAAATTGAGATTAAATAAAAATTGGATTGATTTATTCGGAGTTATATTCAAATAAAATGTTTATATTTTGCACTCTTCCACAATCAAATTGTTCGAACGTTACAGTAAAAGCTATTTGCAGCAACGCTTAGTGTTACAGTCACGCATTGCTAAAACTGACCCCGTTCATTATAGCAATTGTAATAATTAATCCGGCTCATTTCCAGCTGTTTTTGATTAATTCCTCGCTCTCGTACGCAGTCATTTATTGCATCTGGCGCGCGCGACCGTGCTTCGAAACGTACCGACTAAAAACAAAGTAAATCAAGTTGTGTCACATCGAAGTATTGTGCTGGAATTCAATTTCAACCGAAATTGATCAAAATGAATAAATAGAAACAAAAGTATTGATACATTTTAATTATTTCTAACATTAATCTATTGCACGGCATAAACTTTCGTACCCTATTTTACGAGAAAGTAACAATATAAGACATTTCTATTGTTTGCACTTTCTATTTCGCTGTATAATAAATGTAGCTGTGTAAGCAACGAAATTATTAATACCAAAAAAAGATTCTTGCAATGTTAGTAGAATAGAATACATAGAACTTTACTATTTTCAGTCTCACAGGCATGAAAAAGGACTTGGTTTACATAAACTCTTATCTCTCGAGCTCACACTCTCTCATTCTCACATACTCTCGCACTTGCCATTATCCGCCCCTTTTTCTTTTTGCTTTTCTTCTGTACGGCCATTAACCATTGTGCTACTTCCTCACTTTTTCCAATGCTATTATTTCGTTAAATCGACTAAATCCTGTTTTGCCCACAGTGATAAATAATTAAATGCATGTATGTACATATTTACATATCTATACTTATTATATAATCGCTGCGTCACTGATTCATCGCCGTCCAGCCCAAAGCGCTGACCCTAGAAACATGAAATTTGGAGGGTTCATTCCTTTTTGCGACGTAGGTGCTGGATAAGAAGGGTTTTTTGAAATTCTAACTCGAAAGTGGTAAAAAGGGGTGAAGTATGTTTTCTACAACTCTTTAAAATTTCTTAGGCCGAATTAGATATCAACTTCGTTTTTACTTCGAAAGGTTACCCACATAAAAGCCTAAAAACCAATTACAGGATTTTGCCCTAATCAACCCCTAAGGGGGTGGTGAAAAGGGGGTGAAATGTGTTTTCATGAAGTCCTCAATATTTCTTAGACCCGAAGCGACGCGCGGGGGTACTTTGCTGGTCTATCTATACTATTATAATAAAGCTACAGCGTTTGTTTATATCTACACAAAAATCTCAGAAAGTACTGAACCAATCATTACGAAATTTTAACTACAGCATCCTTGAACAACAAGAACAGACATAGGCTATGTTTAATCACGTAAAATATAATGAATCTGTGTAATTACATATGTACATAAAGAAATCATGACTCCGCCGGCTGCGATGGATACTACGCGACGCGACCGCCAGGCGGCGATTGGGCCGAGCGTTTCTCGCCGGTGGAATACAGCACGCATGCCTATAAGAGTCGAGCAGATCGTGTATGGTCACTCTCTGTATTTGAGAGTCGATTTTTATGTTCCACAAAACTCAAAACATATTTGAAAACCGATGTTCCTCGAATTATATAACACGTTATTCCTGGATACTCCATGACCGACATTATAGGGATGGATATCTATTGTAATTATGTCTAAAAAACGCGTTATTAACATGTGTAATTTATATGCAAAAATTTCATGTGCTGCTGTTGTTGGTTGTGCAGCCACGTGCGTGACCCCTGTATACGACAGTCCTATTTCGCGCATGCATTCACATATTCGGTCCGCGCGATATATCGCCCGTAGCAGAACCGCGATGTCTCACCACTAGGTGGCGAAGCTTCTCGCGCGTTTTCTCGCGAGAGAAAAATGAATTACCGCGGATATATATGTATGTCAGAATGATTGTCGGGGTAAAATTACTTTTTTAGATTTATCCGTACCTTCTTTGGATGTTACTATGTCCCACGTGTGATCAAATTTGTCAACATCATCCGCCTGAGCTCGACATATGTAACAGTAATGTCAGAAAATCATCTTACCAAGAATGTTATTTTTTCCGAAATATTATATTATGAGGAAATTAAGCTTTTTTCAAAATACTTAATTTCGTTAAATCAGTCACGCTAATAACTCGGGCGAAGCCGGCACGGGGCATGCTAGTAAGATATAAATGCTTTCCGTTTTTTTTTAGTTATTATGGTATATAATTACTTAATAATTTAACAAACACAATTATTCATTGCTCTTTGAAATGGTAGCAACACTTTCACGTTCTTACAGCACATTTTATGTGCTTCGTAGACTTCTTCTACACAATAGCATGGTAGTTGAGAATCTCCTTGCCTTTTCATCTAATGGTGAGATTGTACAGAGGTCGTACATGGGATATAGAATCCCACAGTGTGCATGCTGGTGCACCTAATTCTCATGCTATTCAACTTGACTTTTCCAACGTAGTTACTTTCACTGCATGGAAACAGAGGCGTCCTAGAAAGCGCAGTGGGATGTCACACATGTTACGAAAGCGAGAGTAATGTTTACGTGTAACATTGAGCCTACACCAAAATATTTACTGTATTTTTATTCTTTACTACAAAGCTGCTTTTTTGGCGCATTTTACAACGGAATTTGCATTACTGATTACTCTCTGATTTCCTATGACAGACAGATTTCAGCACAGCTCACGTGCAAATATGTATTGTATTAAGGGGTAACACCACTGTAACGGTACAAGAACGTAGTGTACCTTTAACAATTGTCTGTGGGTAAACAAAGAAATAAGCCGATAATATGTTTAAACGCCTTTATTATACACATCTTCAGTAAAGTAAATGTCTCAATTAGCGACCCAGGATAGGTACAGAGGACATGGTCTACGAATTGATCTTAGAAAAAAATACAGTTTTATTTACAATATTAATAAACGGGGTAGGAACCTTCAAAATTTTAACCATGTCCGTTTTTCAGTATAGAAAACAAAATGTTAGGGTGCCCCTGCAATATTTTAAAAGTTGGATTTTAAGTACCACCCTATTATGTACCCATTCATATTTTGAAAAACCAGAATTTTCGGTTTCCATTAGTGTATTCCCTTAATTTGCCCACATGTGTATTTCAAATCCAGGCGCAAAATAGCTTTTAACTTATAAACCCCTTTTGATGGAATACTTGAAATTTTCGTGTATGTAATTCGAAAAATAACTTCCGTATCTGACGGTGAATCGTTAAATGGGAGTGGTTAGTTTCTCTACAAAGCCGTGTATTTTTTAATCAATCAAGTATAGTGCCCGCTACCCTTTCTAAACCAAAAAGTTTTACAAATTAGCTGCATTTAGCCGTTATAGGTACATATGTACTCGTTCAGTGTAAACTCAGGGCTGCGTTTCCATTCTGGAAATTGGATAGATAGGTAGTTGCATTTCATCAAATTACCTACATGTACTGTAACGAAAATCGAACGTGGTACGTACCGTGGTAACAACCGTGTAGTAGTTAATTCAAATGCACGTCGCTTTGAAGATATGTAATCATTCAACAAATTATTAAATATGATAAACAAGCTGGGATTTTCTACAATCTACGTATTGCAGAATACAGAAGGTCAGTCAGGTTTATTATCACATGGTACAAGATAAAATGTTTTTCCCCATTGTTTTTCTATTTACTTATTGTCTAATAATCGTTACAGGAATTAATCAGAAACCAATATTTTAAACCGGGATTAGCATGGAGAAATTTCTAACGTAATAATTTTTATTCTTTTATTGGATAAATTAATTTTTCCTTTAGTTTCGCACTAATGATATTAGTGTTTGGACCATGTATTTTACAGTTTAGGTGATTAAATTTGAGTATTTCATTCTTAACAATTTTTTTATATCGACTGATCGAAGAGTTCGTTCAATGCAATTTGCAATTGCCAATTTGAGTATTTCGTTATTAGCCATTTTTTAATATCGAGTGAGCGAAAAATGCGTTCAACACAATTTGCAATAGCAAATTTGAGTATTTCATTATTAACCGTTTTTTAATATCGAGTGAGCGAAAAGTTCGTTCAACACAACTTGCAATAGCAACGTTCGTTTTTTCTCCCATTATGCTCAATTAAATTAAAAGCGTGGCATCCTTTTTTACATGAACTACCGTAAATTCTCGGCTATAATGGATTTCCGGATGAACGAAGCGGCAACGGAGGAGAGAGGCAAATGTGCACGTAGATAGATTATTTCTCGGTGATGGCGAAACAGAAAATGAAAAATCGAGGATTTTTTGGTGAATAAATATTACGGTGGTTGAAGTCTTTGTAACTCAACATGATCACTCGGACAGATGTCAGAAGGTAAAACTGGAAAGTCAAACTGGAACTATCGGGATTTTGTTGGTAGGAAATTGCATTTATATTTTTTTCTGATTTATGAATTTTTTATTTGCATTTCTCATGTTACACATAGGTACGTATATTTTGCAGTTTGTAAGAAATTTCTAATGAATGTAATAAGTAGACATTTATTATATGATATACATTTATGTATTTACAAAGCTATTCAATATATATATATGTATATTTATTCATTAGAAATTTCTTGCAAACTGCAAAATATACGTACCTATGTGTAATATGAGAAATGCAAATAAAAAATTCGTAAATCAGAAAAAAACAAATGCAATTTCCTACCAACAAAATCCCAACTGTAGCAGGAAAAAAGGGTGGCGGATTGAATTACTTGCCCAGGATACGAATCCAAATAGGGGAGAGTGGAAGAATATGGGAGAGACCCATCCCTCCTAAGACTCAATCCCACCGACTCTCCTATACTAATTTCTTTTCTACGCATGTGTCTATACTTGTTACTTTATCATGAATCTCAACCTATAGAGCTGGTTTGAATTTTACTAATCAAAATATGTAGGGTGACTGTACCTAAGCAACCGAAATAAACTTTATTTGTCCAATATGTACATCCGAACGTAAAATAAAATATTTTAAAAATGCTATTTCTATATTTTTGTAATAAAAATAAAATCAAAAACTGATAAAAACACATTTATAGAGCAAGAAATAATAAAAGCACATGTGAAAATGACTTTAAAAACTCATATATACATGAATTAATCAGTATTTCTTGAGTAGGCGATATTAGGTACGGTCACCCTATGTGCTTTAAAAAGAATAATTAGCGAGACTTTGTGCTTTCCAATTTCATAAAACACTTAATGTCCAGATGTGTAAATAATTACCTGATTTAACAATCTATTTAAACAGTCGCCATGAATTTTCTAATTGATAGGCCGCTGAAATCATACGCAATCAGTGTGCAGCATAACACGATTGTCAATATTTATTAACAACGTATCGATGTTTGTCCTACTCGGCACACGTGTTGGCACCATCAATTTTGAGAAACATGAAATATATTTTCAGACGAACTCCCAAAATTATTCTTAAGTTGCACATCCGTAGAATATTATTGATATAATTGATATGAAAAATATTTAATTCATATAAGAAAATCTGCGTATGCGTTTACAGGTACGCATACTTAATTAACTTCGTTGGGTAATCATGTGTAACCTCGAGTTATTAAAATCTTAATCGGCCCCTTTTCTACCCCCTTATGTCATACTCCCCCACGCCGCCCCTTTAATGCCTAATGCTCTCCTAGATAATTTAAACGCTGCATTGAACTCTAAAGTCTAGACACCATGTCTGTACCCCTCCGTTAATATTTACCTACAGCGTGTCACAGGATCTGAAGTTATTTATTAGCAATTGTCAGTGTCACATAAAAATGCAACAGGACCTGGTTTCAAATAGCGATTTAGCATTCCGATCAAGTCCCAATGCATCTCATCTCAAGTCCGATAGTGAGTCCCGTAAATATGTAACTGTAGTCGACCTATTTAACCGACACGTACACCTCGGCTAATTACTGCTTCTGGTCGCAGTTCATGTGTCACTTATATAAAGTAAGGCATCTAAATAAAACAGGTCACCTGCATTATTCGTCAACGTTTGGTGGCAGAGACAATTGCTGCAAATAAATGTTGCCTTCTTTCAGACGAGTCCATGTGATATAAATATCGTTGTTTTTTTATATATGGAGGTGTAAAGGAAATATAAAAATTAACTTCATTTTTTTAAATGAAATGATGTTTGTTTAGCTACATTCTAATGTATAGAGACTTCGAAGATGCGTACAACGACTTATGATTGAAGATCGTGCAAGTTGTTGAAAATCAATTACGAAGAAAAGTACCGTAAACTGGGGGAACATTGGCATACGCCGGGGTTACATTGGTAGCTAAACGCATGAACATATAAATTCACATTCGAGATCGAGATTTTAGGTATTCAATTGCTTCAACGTTTGCGGTTAGATATTGTCCAATAATCGACTGCCAAACAGGTAACTTTGTTATGTTATATATTGTATTGTTAATAACTTATCTTATTGACTTCAGATTAGTAAAACTTAACCTGTTAATGCTATTTATATTATGTGCGAATGTTAAGATTAGATTTTAGTCAAGATGTAAAGAATAAAATAAAATAAACGAATTTAAGTGTCAGTATATCTTACTGACTTCAGATTAGTAAAACTTAACCTGTTAATGTTATTTATATTATGTGCGAATGTTAAGATTAGATTTTAGTTAAGATGTAAAAAATAAAATAAACGAATTTATTTTAATGTTAAAATACATCTGTAAAAAATTAACTACTTCTTACGTGTTGTTTACCTTTGGGTCCATATTACCACCCTAATTTCTGGAACCATGTTTCTGACAGAATTTTGTAGAAATGGCACAGCTTCAAAATAGTTGTATTTTCACGGTAACCAGGTAACCACGCTAATTTTTTCATGCAAAAATCACGCGAAAATAAATCAGGATTTCAACTGTAAATACCCGCCATTTTGTTTTAAATTAATATTTCGGAAATTCCCTCCGCCAATCAGAGGGTACATTAATATATTAACGAAATCTTTTTTGTATTTTGATTTTAAATAATCTGGTTCCGAATGGCAGTGCTCACCGCAAAAGCAAATTTTTAAAAAGGCTTCTTGGATGTCGGTTGTTACTTTATTATAAACGTAAATATTTTTCTACGAAAAAATTACCAAATGTTCTTTAAACGTTGCTCTTTTAAGTGTAAAAAGTTCTGTAAGAATATATGCTTCCACTTTTTCAAAAAAAAATCGCAAACATTCGCCTCTTTTCGACCGCCTGACTAGGTATAACCCCTTAATCTTGTCCAACAGGGTAGTAAAAAAAACGAATAAAAATCTGATCTTATTATTTTTGTTATGGTTTCGAACGGTGACAGAGTTCATGATGCGAACGTGGCTCCTTTACCATTTTCAAGATCAAGAAACTCGTCGGTAGAAGTGCTATGACAGAAACGTCTGTTGATTTATTGTATACGAGAGAGAACTCTAAATTCCAAGTAAGACGTGAAAATCTTGAAATCTCACGCTCACGAGCAATTGATGCAAACATAGGTGAATGGAATATTGGAAAATTCGATAAACTGCCCCAAATTGTCGCCTCAAACAAACTGATTGGTTTCCTCCTTCAAACCTTCGTGAGGCTATTTTAGACACCTTTGGGCATTAATGACGGTCACGCGTAAGACTTTTATCAGCCAAATGTAATATATTTCAGAAAGAAAGAATAAACATTCTCTTAAAAATCGATGTCAAGCTGAAAATGAATAAATGAGAGCAAGTACTTTCGCAAAAAAAAAAATTAAAAACCACCTACGGCATACTGATACCAGGAGAAAAGTCAATAGTTTAACAAATTCTCAATTTTGTTCACTGTTTTTAATACCTACTATTTCTCAATGTACTTGTAGATCGTTGAATTCGTCTTTAAAGTGGCTATCGGGTACCTACCGACAAATAAAATATAGCATTCCATTTAAAAAAAGCAAAGTTGACCCTCATATTTGAAGAGACTTTGTACATTGTATTGTTTATAATAAATTATGTATACCGGCAAAGATATATTGGAATTTTGTTCGAACATTTTGTTATCGATGTTTGACAAACTTCTGCGTTCAGGCTCGCGTTTATTTGATTTGTTATGTCGTTTATTCAAATAGACGAAAATGTTCCTGTCCTAAATAAATCAATAATAGTATGTACATCGTAATATCAGATGATAAATGGCATGTTTCATTTTCTCCCCAACGATTTACACAAGCATGCCATGCAGCCTTCCAACGCCAACCTAATAGACGATGTATCGTCCAACCTGTCACAATTATGGAATGGAATTATTAATCGTCTGCCTGTTTCCTCACATCGCAGGACTATGAACGCCTTGATACCATGTGCAACGTTACATGGAATGTAGAGCACATACCACTACAATGTGAGGTTTAGTCATGTAAGACGTTTGAATTTTGAAGGAATATAAAATTATACACCTACACATGCACATATGGTTTTCTGGTGCTTTGAATACGATTTAAACTTTGGGGATATGTAGAGGATATATAGGTGTGTATTACGCAATTTTTTTTGCTGCCCATGTTCACTCTAAGGGGGTGAAATTGACCCCTGAATATCCGGCTATATTCCGATTTTGTGTTATAACTCGTGAACTGTAAGAATTATAAATTACTAAATGATAGTCCTCATTAAAAGAAGTAACTTTTGCCTGAAAGCTTGTTTTCCGTTTCTTACAGTTCGCGCCCTAAAAATCCGGCAATTTTCCGATTTCGTGTTACAACTTGCCAACTGTAAAAACTGTAAGTTACCAAATGATAATCCTAATTAAAAGAAGTAGGTAACTTTTGTCTGAAAACTTTCTTTCTATCCCTTACAGTTCTTGAGTTATAACATAAAATCGGGAAATAGCTGGGTTTTCAGGGGTGAATTTTATCCCCTTAGAGTGAATTAGGGAAGCAAACAAAAAATATATAGTATATACCTATATATCCTCGATATATCCCAACAGTTTTACAATTTTTTGAATTTCCATGTTGAGGATCTTCCCTTTAGTTACGTCGACTATTTTGCATCAACCTCGTGAAATATCAGTGGATAAGATTACGTACGGTTTACCATAATCTATTTCATAAACTATGAAGTTGGAATTTCGACCGTAAAATTTTTTTAAAAAATTTAAAACATGATTTCGGCGCACAGTTTCGGTCAATTAAAAGAATAAAAGCTAATTTGCAAATATAAGAAGTATCATCTTCCGACACCAGCGGCCGTAGCCGTGATGGAAAACACCGGTTCTCGTTAGATCACCGAAGTTAAGCATCACGGGGCGGTGTACTGGGGAAAGATGGGAGACCACCTTTCTCCCCGTGCGCTGCTGCTGCTGGGACCCGAAGGAGAGGAGGGATAAAAAAAAAGAATGGAACGATATATTAAAAAAAACACCCACTACACAGACATTTATATTTCTTGATTTTATTTTTTCTTCTTCGTGAATTTTGAAAATCCAAGTTCAAATTCGTTGTTAGCAGTCAGCAAAACCCCTGGAAATAATTGTTTAAATTATCGGACTGACATAGAAGTCCGTACATCAAAGCGTATGGGCTGGTGCATTAATGAATTTTCTTCACTTCTTTGACCTCCCATATCTCAGAAACTAATTGTCACCTCAACTTGAAAATTTATTGCGAATGATATCTCATCATAAGGATCATTTGGCACGAAGTCAGTTTCAAAATCGTGGGACCAAAAAGCGGCTAAAACGGGTCTGATTTTTGGGTCACTCTTTGGAGGCATAAAAATGTTTTTAATCAATGAAAAATCAAGATCATTTCCATTTTTATAATGGAACTGTATATTTTTTACACGCCAATCGATGCATCTTTATGTTCCCGTTAAAAAAGTGTTAGGGCACATAGGTCGAAAACTGATTAATTCAGAAGTTACGAGTTTTGTCCCGAACGCCCATATACCCGATGGGAGTTCCAGCGTACGGTCATTCTGTTTTCACGGTAATATTTTCCGGAGAGCATCGAAAACATTGTTCTAAAGTCCCCGCATATTTACTTTGAAAACAAACCAAACGTACGGTTCACTTTATACTTCGCCGTATGAGGGATCCTTCGCTCGCGCGACAGTCGAGCCCCCGATCAGTCATCGAGTAATGAAAATTATAATTCCACGTATACTGTGGTAGATCTTCGTGACCAATGGTGATCAAGATTCTCCTGATGAAGAAGAGTCTAAACTCGACCCCGCTCGCGCTATTTTTCACCGCATTTAAAATGGTGGCGGTTATAGATTCGACCCATGGGGTAATTGTGGGAGAGATGCCGCACTGGGAGAGACAAAATTCATTAGGTGATTTTAAAAATTTATTTACACAATAAAATCTAGTTTTCTTTTCTTCTTACAAAGTCCCTTCTTTGAGGGTTGCCGTGGGCCCCCGCTCCCCCTCCCCCTCACTCTGGATGCGCCACTGACCTCGCATATTCATTGGCAGTACCTACTCTCATGAAGGTTCAGTAGACAATGTGGAAGTTTATATTTTAATTGGTACGTACTCGTGTGTTAAAAACGCGAGGAGAGCTGGACAAAATCTCCGGTAAATGCGATCGCTCGAAAAGGCCTGACTGACTCGAAGGGACATTTGTCAAAACCTAGCACCACTGAATGTTCTAACGCGGACAGGACTATATCTATTTAGTCCGTTATTGACGTTTGGCTAGAGAATGTATGCCGTTGATGGTGTAGCGGAAGTAGATTAAACGCCCATAATAGACAAGCATCGATCAACGTCCCTTGATTCTTTCGGATAGATACTATTGACGAGTAAACAGACAACATGTCGTACGATTATCGCACATGTGATTGAAATTGATGTGCATGATATTTGCGTGCAAATATACCTAAATTCAGTTGTTGGAACTGTACCTACTGTTGGGTGCAAGAAGGTAGGGACTTCTACCGAAAGTGAAAATACCGGTATGGTACCAGTACCGAAATAGGTTAATACCGAAATTGTTAAAGTACCGAAACCGAAATAAACACCGGTTATATTTTAATATTTAATATTTTTATATAATATTTTTCGATTCCACCTTCAAAACCTTTATAAAAATCGAAATACGCAAATACCAGTATGACATCATACCGATATATGCAAATACCGGTATATTTACTTATATTTACCGGTGATTTTTTCGGCTTTCGGATTTTATTACCGTTTTCAAAATATTATTAGACAAGTATCTATACGGTAAACATGTACTACTATTTTCATGAAAAGATATTACGTTATGTCGGTGTTTTTACAGCTCGACTTAATAAGGGTTAAGAAGATATTACTTTAATCTACCGTGTCACCGAAAGAAAAACCGGAAAAATACCGGTATTTATTTCGGTTTCGTTACTTTAACGATTTCGGTATCCACCTATTTCGGTTCTATAACGGTTTCGGTACTCATCTGTTTCGGTATAGCTTTGTTCACGTAATACCGAAATCAAAATCATACCGGTTTGAAGTCCCTGCAAGAAGGGCCTTAGTGCGAAAAGTCAGTTTCGAGAAAAGTATCTGTAAACATTACGAAGTTAAATATTCTTTATACACAGTGAAGTTGTAAAACTGTCCATAATATTTAAAAATTAGATATATCCCCTTCGTAGTTACCTTATAACAATCGAAATTCTGTAATAAATTAATCAGTTAAATTAATTTTAATTATAACTCTTTCAGGCCTTTCTTGCATGAAATGGAGAAATATAGAGTACAATTTTGTTTTTTAACATTATATTTTATCATGTATTTAATATTTTAATAATATTTGGAAATAAATATAGGCATAAAAATAGTCATAGATCCTGTTCAGATTGATATAGGTATGTTTGGCTTAATACGAGTCGATTAGTCAACATCGATTCACAAAATTGATCATAGCTCCTGCAATTTTAAAGATATGGCAATGAAATTTAGAGGGGGTATGTAGAAAAGAATGAGGAATCTATTTATGCGTTTTATGCAAAAAAAGGAGCTCTTCTTGCATCCAACTGTATAATTTATTTCTACTTGTAAGAATCACAGAACTTTGGAACGAACGGTCACCATGCACACCATGCACTTCAAACCGAGTCAGCGAAATTGTAGTTACAGATATCTGCGGCAGAATCAAATATACCTCTGCTATGTATGTACATATAGAAACATCGTTCTTGAATATTCATACGAGTACGTTCTTCTCGGCAACTTACTTCCACATTTGAATAAGTCAGCGAATTGCATATCATTAAAATATTCCACTTATAACGACTCAAGGCTGTCTGATATTATTCGACGTTCCATTCGTAAAACGGAACGCACATCGATTCCGCTGTAACGGAGTCGCATTTGCTCTGAGCTATTCACGCTTTGACTGCGCCGCGCTTCGAGTGAAAATCGTCCGCCGTGTGCGGAACGACATTCGTTTGTCGGTCGCTGCGACGTTGCATCAGAACTATGTAGAGCAGTACGCTCTATTGTTGTTTAATTACTGGCATGCTATGGCTTATTTGATACCTTAAAACTTTCGCCAATAATACTTTTCCGAAATACGCTTGTTTGAAACATAATGAAAATTGTATGTGGCCACAGTGATTGCCCCACCCTGCAGATGGAGACTACGGACCGCCGCATTAATATGTATATCCGACGTCCGCATTTAGCGAACAGTTCTCCATGACGAATTGTACAACGCCGACGTTCGCAAGTCAGAAGATACTTTTTCATGACGTAGACATAGGACGTGTATACGCAATGCTCGTGGCGCGGATTTTTTTACTTAAAAAACGAAAGCAGAAATAATTATGAGCATACGTGCTGGACAAACTTAAAGGATCAATATAATTTTCCGAATTTTTTTAACATTTTCAAATGTCTGTATCTCCGGAAAAGTAGTCGTGAAAAATATTTAAAAAAGCATTTTCGCGTTTGAAGTTTCTAGTTTTTGAATCAAGGACTCAATTTTTGTCATCCATTATGATATTGGTTCATTCAAATGAAGCGCAAAACTAATTGTAAGTTTTAACAATTTCTCTATAATTTCAACGTATGTACGGGCCAAAAAAATGTTTTTCAAGTAAATCTAATGGAGGGCTCTTTGTAGAGAATAGGGCTGGGATTCGTCGAATATTTCGGTATTCGAATATTCGAATACTTCAGTTGTTCAATTATTTGGCGAATATAATTCGAATATCCAAGTGTCGAAATAGTAATCGAATATTTAAGTATTCGAATACTGGTGTGTTCCCTGGGTAAGAGGGACCCTTTCCAAGATACAGACCGGCCGACCATAAAGGGGTTAGACTACTGTGACGGCCCGAAAAAGCAGGTAATCTTCTGATACAAATTGTAGAGAAACTAATAATCCGATTAAATTGCGGTTTAGCGCTTAATTTTAGCATATTGTAAATCATTAAAAACAATTATAAAATTTAAGAATATATATATATAAAAGGACCTATATATAGATATATGCTACGAGGTAACATTCCTTTTTTTACAGTGGGTAAACGGTGGAACTCCTAACACAATTTCGGATTGTCTGAAACAAAAAAAAAACAAATTTATCTATTAAGTACATTGTAATGTCTAAGCATTAACGGGCCCGTTGTTTTAAATATTTTGAACATTCGCTCAATAACAACTTGTTGAAGAAAAGAATGCTGCCTTTCGCGAAGAAATTCTTGCCGAAGAATTTTATAATAACCAAGTTGTATTATGTCTATATAGGTAAATAATCGGTTTACCTATGGCCTTTGCAATCTGTATGTAATAATTAAGAATAATAATAAACGAAGTAAGAAGTGTTCCTTAAAACAGATATTTCTATGTTTTGTTGCTGTTGGGATGAAATACTATTATATTATTGAAATGATACATCTACGTTTCGACAAGGAGGTTATTGCAAAATTACGACGTAAAAGAATCGTATTGATTTTTTATTATGTTAAATCGGCGTTACAAATATTAAAGTGTTTGTTAGATCAGAATAATAAATTTAGGTAGAAATTGGTAAATAGGTAGGCTAACGATAACACCATCCCCTTATTGTTTGAAGATATTATTGTAAATATATAATGAATAGCGGAAAATGTTATGACATTTATTTTGCAATTTTGTAATTGAGTTGCTTTAACGATAGTATTGTCCACGCAATTAATTAGTAGTGAGTACTAAAGACCCAATTAGCATAGAACTTATGCTAATGGCGATATAACATAATAGAACACCAGTTCCGTGCGTAAAAGCGAACACATCTCCCGAATTGAAGGAATTAGCGTATACTGATGCGTTGCGAATTAAAGTCATACAAAGTGAGTGCACAATTATCCATGTAGCCTCACATTAGCCGTTTTAGGGCAATCCCTATTTAATAGCATTGGCAATTTGGCCTGCTATTTTCGCAAATTATTGTGTAATTACAACACGAGTTTTACTACAACGAGTTTGCCGTGGTATTTTGTTAATTTCTACAGGAATTCACAAGGTATAACGAACGATAAATTATTTCTATATATTTTTCGCTATACAAAATAGCGAACTAATACTGCAATAAGAAGTAAATAATTATAGAATAACAATTTGTAATTTATTGGATTAGGCCAAGTTATTTAACTAGAATATATGTAAATTTTCTTAAGCTAACTTAAATGCTTCGTTTACATTAACAGAGCAGGGAAAACCTTCCTATATTGGACCACTGAAGAAAGTACGTCCATAAATCGGAAACGTGTTCATAGTTTCGAGCAGACAAATTCGAGAAATTGATACAGAAATCTAATAAAACAGTCGCGCAGATTTCTGGAACCTTGCTCGTTTTTTATACAAAATTTTCTTAAACAAACAGAAGAAAATGGAAAGTAAAATTTTGTAGGTGTGTTATAAGACTGAAATTTTTATGTACAAAGTATATACATAATTTAATTTATAAGAGAATATTGACTAGCTTAATGACGCGAGGTCAACTATTAAAATGCAAATTGGGGATAGTTACAAGTGGAAAATTTGATTGGAAATACGCTTGCCCTGACAACGAATGTTTGTACCAGAAACTAAATTAGAGTTATTGTTTTCTGGAGAGTTTGCAAACTCGAGCGGATACACGCTCCTTCACGAATTGCTCCGCTAACGAGTTTCTGTAGGTTCTACACGGAAACATTTTTTCCTGATAATTAATTAAATCGCGGACTCTACCGATGATATATAACAAGCGCAGTTGGCTCCTTAAATTCCCACGTGGAATTAATATTCATGAAAAACTGTGTGGTATGTTATTGCAAGCTTGATTCTGTGAAATCGGTATGTTTTTACATAAAAAAAACCATGTCAACTATTTTAAGCTACCGGAACCGTTCACCCACTCAAATAAAATACCAAGTTTGACACAAATTGTTTTGAAGGAACTGTAACGGGAGAAAAATATTTAGAATTTCTGTAAACTTATTTGAATGATATTTTACACGAAATGCCACTTAGTGAAAGGCAACATTTGTGGTTCCAACAAGATGGTACTCCTCCACATTATTCTGCAGCGGTGAGAAGATGGCTGGACCCAACATTCTCCAACAAATGGAACTAGAACCCGATAAGGTCGCCAGCCCATTCGGCCAGTGATTTCTTTTTATGGGGTTACATAAAATTCATCTACCGAATCCCTATGGAAAACAGGGAGGATTCAAAAGAATGCGTTAAAAAGCGTGCTGTAATATACCCATAGAGGTGTTAACAAAGGTGGAGAACGAATTTTGAATGTATGTTCAAAGTTGTATTTTAAGTGACAGAGAACACGTGGAAGGAAATCCGAGATAAAAGACTATTAAAAGTGAAAATTGACTTATCTTTTCGTACTTCTTCCGTACGAACTCTAAGTAAATTTGACGACGTTTTGCAGCATTAACAGTGTGCTTTTCGACACCGCAGATATAGCATTTGTGACGGAATTTTATTATTCAGCCTATGGGCCTGCCGCGCCTGGCGTAGACCAGGCCACTGATCCATTGGCGATTTCGTACTGGGAATTAGGAAAGCGGCCCATGCGGCAAACCCAGGCCCAACACGGTCCTGAAATAAAGTTCATAAGGCACATTTGCTGTGCCAACCTGCCAGGGTATCGCTTACATCCCTTGGTTTCTCCTCAGATCCCTACCCAAGGTCCCTCGGGCCAGATGGGACTTCACTACAGTAATCACCCGTTATGAGTCCGTTTTTCCGCACGTTAAGAGTCCGGCGACTATCCCCACCACTTCTTGGAAGCCTGCGGACGACAGTGAGAGAACCGGACAATGAGCGAGAGGAAACGAAAGGGTCGACGCAGCCACTGGCCGCGCGGAACCATGTCCGCAACCCACTATGAGTCCGCCGCCAGCCCCGTTCGACGGACTCATAACGAGTGATTACTGTATCGGTTGCTTTTGTTCAAAACCGCAAAATCTTGAGCTTTGAGGCGATTTTTTGAGGTGCGTTAGCGTCGTTTTTATTGTGGGCCATCGTGGCTATTAGGGTCTGGAGCCTGTCAATCGCCTGGAGCCTTAATTATTGTATGGCTATTGCCAGATGTGGCAGGAGGCCACCAAGGTTCAAAGTCTCCATTTTTGCTTCAATTAAAAATACAAAGAGCTGGAACTTTCCCTGCAACGGGTCAGGGAAATTCCACACGGTGACGCACATCAAGGGTTGTCCGCGAAGGTGCCCCTTCCCCAAAGACAATCACCCAACTTCAGGAGCCTTGGCGACTCCTCCACGTCCAATTAGGCATCACCGATTTTGCCAGAATTCGAAAACCTCCGCCTCCTCCGGATTTCCTCAGCGAGCTCGACGAGCCCAAGCGATCATTCTCGTCCAGTCACTTATTCCACTAACAGTTTACAATAAAGTGACAAGTTCTTATCGTCCCACGTGCATTTTACTTCTCAACTCGTTCTCGAGGCATTAATTTGTCAAGAGAGCAGCGGTACACCCTGTCAAAGGAGTTACACCCTTACCATCAACGTTGTGTCGTCATTAAAGTGATCCCATCTGATTTCGAAGTTAAAAATTGGTATCAATCGATTCGCCTTGACGAGATAAGCTAGTAAATAACACTTGTGCCTAGCATAATTGATAGTCAAAGCAGTGTCCTTAAGCGAACAATAGATTTTTTTTTATTAAACTAACTGGTATTGAAGGAAAAGAAATTTGATAGTAACAGGAATACTTCCTCACTATGCTGCACTAATTGGTAAATAATTTGCATGAAAGAAAGTGCGCAATATCTATAAAAAAAAACTTAATAGTGCTGTATATTTAAGACTCACATCGAGGTCATATAGACATTTATTTAAACCAATTATGTAAATAATCTTTCGTTTAACTAACAGCGAATATTATGTTACATTTTAACAGTACAATACAAATGTATCATAAACAGACAAAGACTTCCATAGATTAATGGTGTTTCATGATAAACAAAATGGCATTTGCGTTCAAACACAAAGGCAATTTGTGGTATGCCAATGAATCAGGAATCCAAGTCCAATGAATCAGGGATCTGGTAGTGATTTACAGCTGTATGAGGATAGAGGCAATGCGGACGATGCGAGTCTCGTGGGACTGAGGGGAGACCGTAAACCTTGCACTATACAAGAACTTTATGGACGTTATGCACAGATCTATCACGATCAGCGGATTCCCGAAGACATTTATGTAGGAACGATCAGTGTTAAGACGCTGTCATACTTCTCTCTGCACGATATTGACTTACATTTACATAGTATATAAGAAATGAAATGAAAATGGCAGGAAACTAAAAGTGACCTGTTCGATCCACTTTTGTTGTGTATCGTCTACAAATTCTGTGCACACGCAGTTTTACTTATACATATATGTATAGTTATATTTATATATACTCGTTTAATGTTTAAAAGTAACGTAAAAGTGTTGCGGGGGATCTCCAATTAAGAACGATCGTTATTTGTAACCCTTCGTGGTCACACGGGATGTATCGCACCCCAAGAGCAATTTCCGAGTTCAAATGTCGCGCCTTTACCACTCCCAAACGGGGTTCATCGCAAAAAAAAGATGAAAACTTGGAAAATTGCTCTTTTTCAACAACAAATTTCATCATATAAAAATTTACATTTCTAGAAAAAGACTAAAACAGCATAATTTCGAAAAGATTAAAAAATAGGAAAACGGTACCCCCTGTGACCAATTTGTGATTATACGAAGGGTTAAGAACGTAAAACTGATTGGGGACAAATTATATTCTGAACAAAACAACTGTTTACAAATATTAGTAACAGAATCTTAGATACCAAAAAATATATGCAATAAAAGATAGCTGAATATAAAACATTAATAACCCACTTCATTCGTTCCATAAATTACAAATTCGCGCGCCAACTAATCATACAGACAGACAACATACCAACACAAAACCCTACAGTGTACAGGGTCAGCCTTTTACCTTGCAACCCGCGCTCGCGCGAACTTGCGAAATGGCAACAGCGCCTCACGGACGCAGTCCACTGCAACCATGCACCGGCCCAGCGGAGAGCTGCCAGCGACCGCAGTGATGCCCGAGCTTTCGAAAATTTTAGGATGGTCCCTTTCAAATTAACGTCGCAAGGGCTATGGGGAATTTCCGGCCCAGGTAATCGAGCCGTGCGCTACGCTTTTATGATCGGTTTACCACTCGCACCCCAGATTACTGTAACAAGGTTTGAAAATAATGTCGACTGATCTCGTACCCGTCTCAATTTAAAAAATTTTAGCTACGACAATGGGAGGTTGATAGCGAGGAAGATAGGAAATAAACAGAGCCAGAATATTTTAACATACATTTACAATAAACGGGACACTGAGTAGGGGCTTCGACCGTTGTAGAAGATAAAAAGAAAACTAACAGGAAGGAGGGATTTAACAAATGGAAAATAGAAGGAATGTCTGAAATGTGCAGGATGCTGTCGTCCATCAAAGAGGCATCCACCCTTCCGCATCGTTGCATTCGGGTGCAGGTGTGGCTCCAGACACTTTAATTTTAGAGAGTGCACCACATGCGTCCTGGTCGAACGGCCACGTCTCATTGTCAGAATCACCAACCGGAATCAAATACGAATAAAATTAAAGCCTCGCCATATACACTAAAGAGAAGACAGTTCTTTGAAGTTGACGAGAAATCCCAGGGAGTCTCGTGGTATGTGGGATCCACTTGACAGATAGATTCTGCACTTGAAAACAATGAAAAAAAATTCATATAAACATATGTTCTATTTGACTTCGCATGATGTTTGATATCCTTTTGCTATTATAACTCCTAAAAGATGGTTGGGCATACTGGTCATTATTTCTTGCTAAATTAGATTTCGGACCTGCTGTTCCATAATTACAGATTCGACCAGCTCGCGCGGGGGGGGGGGGGGTCTAAAAGATTAATTAATATATTAAAATTTATGGATGTTTTTCTATTTATTTTTTCTTGTATAGTTTCTTAAGACAGCGTACTAAAGGTAGGTAATACATATTTTCTATGAAAACTGTAAATTATTCCTGAAAAAAATTCGTAAAAATGGCTAACTTTTCCGACTGTCACAGTGGTGTTCCCCCTTAAACGCACGCATCTAACGCTGATAGGAAATCAACATCTTTTCAGCTCGTGGTTCAAACCTAAAGGATTCTAGCGATTGCGGCTTCAACCGTGGATTGTGGACTCTCGGAGCTAAAGACTCGAAGCTATTTCTGCAACACACACGAAGTCGCATTATTGTTACTACGAAGTTAGTTGAAAAGTTAATACTGGCCTCGCTGTGGAAAAGTAACGAGCTGCTCGGTTGGTGTCACAGAACATTGAAGTGGATTTAATGAACGTAAAAGTTACGAGGGAATCGCACGCTTCATAAGATCCAGGCTCGGTTCGTTATTCCTTTCGCTGTTAGAAAGCAAGAGTTAGTGATCCCATAATCCAAAGCTCAGCTCCGGAAACTTTAATCCTGCGATTAGAGCCCCGTCTTTTGATTTCCTATAGCACCGAGCTCCGCCTCGCTTTCTACGACAATTCAGATTTTAATCCGATTCATCGAATCTCGCAATCGAGGCAGAACTTTTGCTGTAACTTGTAATTGGGGAATAAGTTACGGTGATAAAATTATGCGTGTACTCTAAGCGGATGAATTTCCAGTGGGTCAGTTTCGCGCGGATATGAAAGCGTTTAAGCTTCTAGTAAATTGTCAACATCATCTACAAACGGAGCCACGTGATTATTATATATTATATAAATATTATACCGAAGTTGGTGCCTTTTGAAAAAAATGAATTTGAAAATACACCACTCGCAACAGACATTTTTTCAAAGGAAAACATTCAGCAAAATCAAGCTTAACTGAGTTTACGGTTCTTAATTGTTCACTTGTAGAACATTATTACACTATAGAATTAAAAAGTAATCACGTATAATTATACACATGTATTATTTAAAAAAAACGGATTAAAATAGAAAAACGTCACCTCATGATTCCATTTTTAATAATTTGTTGAAAGGGAAAGTGAACATTAAGACTCCAAATTTATTGAACAAATTTTAAATAACCATTTTTGAGTTTGAAGTGTATTTCGTTATCAATCGTGATTTCGTCGTGTAGATCACTTTGAATTAGTATAACAATTCACTGTCACGTTTGAAAGTAAGGAAGAAGCTATCATCTGGTTGTAGGATTCTCGATCACGAAAGGTTATAGTCACACAAAAGGGCGTATTGTTCCCAGCACGACCAGAGGCGTTTCACATTATCGCGGTTGATAGTATTCCGCGACTGCAGCAGGCTCTCGCTCCGTGTCTACCCAGATAGACTTTAAAGTGAATTCATGAGATTGTCCTCAGATGCCGAAATGAATTTATCGAAAGTTTGAAGCAATGTACAGTAAATTCTGTTTGAATAAATATATAACATCAAATTTACCCAAATTTTACATCGTATCATGAGTTAAATTCTTGATCATGCAATGAACCAATACATTTACTACATGTTTGATCAATATTGCTACATCGTTAGAATCATGTTAATTCACTGAATATGACTAAAACATATGTTGTAAACGTAATGTAAAGTGATGATGGCAATTTGCAATCATTGTGTGCTGCATTGATTGCTGCAAATGTGATTCAAATATGATCCCTATTTTTCAATGCACAACTGTAGGTAAATTTTGCACAAATATAAGGTAAATAGATGGCGGTCTGACGCGGGAACGTTCGCAATCCGCTTTCGAGAATGATCGGATAATTTTTCATTTTCTGTAAATATTAGCAGCACGTCATGACTGAAATATGATTCAAATATGACCTGAACAGAATATCCTCATCGAGTGTATAAAGATTGCTACGATATTTTCTGTTCTAATTGCATCGTTACATGTCTTAAATTTAACGCCAAGGTGAGCACTCACAAAGCGCATAACATTGTTGCATTACGTGATTTGATATTCGATAAACTTTATGTAAATTCGCTGTAAATTGTCTGGCTGGGTATACTTACATACACGAATTCTATTTTAATGTTTGCGAAAAGACTTCAAATACACGCAATGAATTTATTTATTTATAAAGTGATTTTGTAATGTCTCTCTTCTTTGTGGCATACTAAATAATAATAGAATAACTGTTGTACACAGTAGTAATATAATGGAGATAACAGTCATTGCATTGTGAGTGACAAATGTGTAGGGTACATAGGTGAGAAAATTGCATTGCCAGAGTTGGAAACCTATTCTCAATTTAAAAAGGCCAGTGTCTAGGGATTGCAAATTTACCGATTTAATTTAATTACCGGTAATTCGGTAACATTTCCAATCGAAACTGGTTTATCGGTAATTTACCGGTATTGAAAATATAGGAGTAAACATTACAAAAAACTTTTTGTTTTTAACTCTAATCGAGCATTATAAAGAATATATGGAAATAAAACTATTCTGAACATAAAATATAAAATGATATAACAGAAAATAGATATGTTTGTATAACTAATAGCAATACTTATTAATGTGGATCTTCGCCACGAAAACAATGAAAAGAATCTTAACTTAATTTCCGCTGTTAGATTCCAGGCAAGTTTAGTTTATCATTCCTTAGAAGTCATACTTCTCATTTAACACCGATGCCTCAAATATATTTCGGTAAACAATAACTTTGTTGCTTTAGCCATATGTTTTTCAGAATCACATGCTTTGTGTGTTTAGTATTTGCAAAGTTGCTTGTAAAAAAATACGTAAACATTTCCTAACGCGGTGCAAACCGTTTTGATGGAAATTTTTACAATTCATTAGCTTTATTTTATTATAAATTTCGCAATTTTACCATTGTAATCTTCTTAATTCAATTATATGTTACCGATTTTTTATTTCTTCTTTCCATATATCGCAGTAGTTATAATTAAACTCGCCAGGGCCATCTGCTGTAAGTAGTAGATACCTATGACGCGTTCTCGGGGGATTTTCAATGCATTTGCTCTTTTATAAATGCGAAATGGCCTTGTTTCTGTTGTGTCATTAATTGGAGTTTTCGTTTAAGTTCTGTTCGTTTTAAATTATTACACATCTGGAGCTGGCAGTGAACACTTTTAATATTTACATTAACACCAGTTATCCGAATAATTTTCTGTGCTCTGGAGCACGAATTTCAGGCAGAGAGTAAAACAGCTCGTTTGTCACGAACAGATAACGTTGGTGACTTTTCACTGCTCTTCTTACCATTATTCCACACATTTTCAACAAATTAAATAACATTACATTACGGGACTTCTTTTCACTGTTATAAAGATTTTTTATATAAACACAATCTGCTCCTTGAATGAAAGAATTGAAAGAATGGTTCCAACCTTATTTTTATATTCAGGACCTAAAGAAATTATTTGTCGTGGCTTTCAGGGGTGAGTCCACACCTCTGGATCGATGGACACTTCTTAAAAATCAGTGCGCAAAATTGTTTATAACATTGAAAATTAATATTACATTTTTACATCAACGTATTCTGCACGTTGAGGGGAGATAAAGTTTAAAAGAAATCGTATGTAAGTATGTCATAAATGAACCGCTTGGAAAATATTGGGTTCTGTTACCCGATTCGGTGGGTTAGTCGACGATACGGCCTACCGAACCGGGTACGGGTTATGGTTCCCTGCTTTCTACGCGTTTTTTCCAACAATTAATAACTCGAAACCAAAGCCTCAAACGCAATTAGTTTACATTTTTCTGACCTTTGTGACATATACTTTCGATCTATAAAAAAAAAATCTGCGCCATTCCATCATCAATTGAATAGTGTTCCTTGTCAGAGAGTCAGAAAATATATAAAAGTTGTGGTTAAGGTTCTGTCTAGAAATACTTGTGGCATCAAAGAGGGCAATATATTCGGCTGTATAAACGGAGGCATCCTTTACAATCGTCCTTATTGTTTCTATGTTAAGAGCAGGACAAATGCAGGCCGAGCCGACGTACGAGTCAGTAGTTTTACTGCCGTCTGTGTACATGGCATAAGCGTCATGTAGTGAAAGATAGTCCAGTATCATTTTGTTCGGATCATTCGACTTTTTCAGCTCAAAACCAAAGTCTCCCAGAGAGACTTTAAAGTGAATTCATGAGATTGTCCTGAGATGCCGAAATGAATTTATCGAAAATTTGACCCCCTTAAGTGGCTGTCTGGCCTAGACTGTCTTATGTTACTAGTAACCGGCTCCGAGCGGGTGACAATCCCTGCTCATGAGAGACTAAATAGTTTCATGAACCTAATGACAAAATAATTAAAAAAATAATAAAATAATGAAATAATTGGCTCACGAGATTAAAGTCTCGTGTGAGACACGATCGTCTTGTCTCATCGTGGATTTGCATCTTTAGGTAGCGTTATTGCAGTGATTCCCAACCTGCATATACGCGAATTTTTTTCTAGGGGTTTGCCGCGGTTATTTTTAGTTGGCAATTCTTAGCACTTATTTATTTCAATATGGTTACATTGCCATATTCTGTTACCTAATGATGTAACACTGATTTATCATTAATGAACAAAGAAAGAGCTGGTTACCTAGATGCAAACACATCCATCACATTAAATCAGATTATTAAATATATTAAATATCTTTAAGTAGATATATTTGATACAGGTATGTATTAAGATAATTGAATATTATAAAGTTAGAATTACATTCTGAAATATCCATTTTGAATGTGTTTTCTTTACCTTATTAAATATACCTTACCTTATATGGGGGGAGTGGGGGTTGGCAGGTTATTTGAATATTATAAAAGGGGGTCGCGACTCAAAAAAGATTGGGAAACACTGGGTTAATGGGTTAAGCGATTGTTGACTTTGACTTCCATCCGAAGTATTGTAATGTCAGTGGAAGAAATGCTTCTAAAATTGATCCGTGAAATATCGCATTTCCCTTCTTCCGTATAGACACGCCCGGAGGTCTCAAATTACATTGCTCCTTGTGAATCCTGCCGCTTTGATACACGACTCATCTCTCACGTTTGTACATTGAAAAGGAAGAACTCGCAAGAGAGAAGGTAAAGCGGCTTTGATATTTTTATGCGATATCAGAACGCTTTTCGTCTCGGTATCAACTTTAAACTTGCAACATAAAATCTTGAATAGTTCAAGCAATCTCGACCTTCTATTTTCCTTGCGCATAAAAAATTTCCTTTTTTATGAAACTGTTTTTTATACGCCGTTTTAGTGTGTTGTAAAGCCAATCGAGGTATTATGGGAACGTTCTTGTCTGTTTATGCATATAATTTTTTTTTAATTCACAGTGAACTGAAAATCAATCAAGCATCAAGAAAATAAATTCTATACGCTGTCCAACTATTCAGGTCGAAAAGATCCACTCAGTTTATATTAATATTTTGGTCTACGATGCGACACACAGAACACTTAAAGAAGGACCTATTTAGACCTTTCCAGTCGTTCATCCGAGATCAGTTTCGTTTGAATACGAATGCGAGCACAATGTCTACGATTAGGAAAGAGTTAAGCCGGGAATCCACCGGCAAGCTAAGCTATGCTATGCTATGTTATGCTATGCTATGTTTTAAAAAAATTAGCTTCAATACATTCTTATGGAATCGTTTTCACCAAAAGCTACATTAAAACATAAACATCGCGTAGCATAGATGAGCTTAGCTTAGCTTAGCTTCTCGGTGGATTCCCGGCTTTAAGGGTCGAAAAAATATCAGCAACAACCAATCTAGGGGGGGGGGGGTGCAACTGCCCAGATTCGCAAATTTGGGGGCGGCAAGATTGGTAAAAACAGTAAATTAATATTAATAAAAACCAATAAAAAAGGAAAACCTTTTGAAAAAGCGGTAAAAATTTAGGTGATACCTACATGTTTGAATTTAGTATCAAACTTATTAATTGTTTTTAAATCACCCATATAATTACTAAATTTTTTATAAATCACAAGGTCTTTATTCGACAAGTAGGTGCCTATAAATTTTTAACTGGCTGTCAAAAAATATTTTACAATAATTATTATTAATTAAACATAAAGGGCGGCAAATATCATTTTTACCCAGAGCGGCGCAACAGCTAGATCGGGTCCTGATCAGCGATTGTTACTTTATCAAAAGAAGGCCACTCTGTTAGAGAAATTTCCGAGAAAGTAGGAGTTTTGAAGTCCTCTGTGGGTTACCCGATACAAAAATTTGCAGTTACCAGTAGGTAGTTGGGGGTAAAAAAAACTGTCGATTCGACCAAATATATAACCGTTGCAGAAAACTTGATTTCCATTATTACTGGACAAATTCAAATTTTTTATTTTAACTACTGTGATTTAGAGTATAGTATATATTATGTAAGCCTTTTGTTTTTCGAAGTTTTCAAGGTTACCATCAGGTTTTCAAATGAGGCTTTATATTTTTTTCGTCAGGAGCAAAGATATAGTGGAAAAATAAATTTCACAGGAACCCTGCAACGCCATACACAACTGTGCGAACAAATTGGTCTGACCTTTCGCGTGACGTTTATAAACGGTGAAATGTTTCATATCCACTACCGACAGTTCTAGAATATGTATGATAGCTCTAGGAAACCAAATATTTCCTCACCGTTGAATCGGTCACGGCGGTATCGCAAAAATTGGCTAGCTCGGTTTTCTGACCTCAACCTGATAGATTTTTTTATGGGGCACGTTGAAAGAAATAGTTTAGAAAATTATTCCAACAACATCCGGAAACATGCGACAAAGATTTATAGCTGGATGATGTTAATGTATTCGAAGCAACTAATTAACAAGCAGAGGGTTTTAGGTGTCTGCCTCCGATTGCTTTGGTTTTTGAATATGTTTTAGAGGACCAAAAAATACCCTTTTTTTATATTGGCTCGTTTTCATATTTAAGGGGTTAAATCACCCTTCAAAGTTCATAAGAAGAGGTAAAAAAGTTCCAGTTGTTGGTTCAAAGAATATTATAACATTGTGTTGAATGAAACTTGGTATCAATTTCATTTGCGTCGTAACTTGCTGTATGTGTGATGTTCTTTGTCGTCTGTCACTTTTGTACCTCGTGTTATGAACTTTGAGGGGTGGCTTCACCCCCTAAGCATGCAAACGGGCCAATATAAAAGTTCGCAGCGGGTAAAAGTTCGCACCATGCGAATTTCATTGTTTGAGTTGTGGCAGTGGCCAATGGTGATTGACAGTCAAGGACACAGTCGGAGGCGGACACTTAGAAACTTCTCCTTGTAAGCATTCACTTACCTTAATCTATACTATTATATAAATTTGAAGTTGCATACTTTGAAATGCGGTTTCTCAATAAATATGAACTGTACGCAGAAGTGTGTTACATCCCTTTGTTCGTCTTGACGAGATGAAGGTTCTAACGTTTTTATTTTTTAAAAATACTGATTTTTAAATAATAGTAGTTCGCGAGGCGACCGCCAGGCGGCGACCGGGCGAGCGCTTCTCGCTTGCGAAATAGCACCGCGGAGGGAATAAGTGGCGGAGGGTTCTCGAGCTTGCAGATTGCAGATTACGTTCTGCGGGTAACACCACTATACTTCACTTAGGCTGGTAACTGAGCTCCCGCTCAGAGGGACGGCCCAGAGAAAAGGAGGTGGAGCAAACCTCTCCCCCTACTGCAGCAGACTTAAAAAAAAAAGATTGCAGATTACAGATTATGAATCACTCATGCTAATATTTTGGGCGAAGCCTAGGCGGGTGGATGCTAGTATATGTATAAAGCAGAAAGTGTTTGTGTGTTTTTCTGTCACCTAAAAACTTTCAAACGGTAAACTCTCTGGGGTCACGGAATGTGTACCAAGCACATTATGCCTAGCTAATCTAGATGAGACTGTGACTATTTAAAAAAATAAAAAAATAAATGAAAAATTATTATTTTTTTTTTATAAAATCAGAATCTAAATTTCAGGCGAATATCCAGAAGTAGATAAAGTCCATAAATATTTTTCCTCTAAAATAAATGTACCTACCATATCTTTAGTCCTAACGATAAAAAAAACTATACTGCGGTGTTTGCTGAATTCGTCTTCCTGCCCGCTAAAAGAAATTATAGGGTTCCACTTAAAAAAGTGAAGGTAACCTTGAAAACTTATAAAAAATGTACTACAGAGGGCTTGTAGGCCCCTCTAAATCAAGGTATTTGAGAGAAATAATTTTAGTTCGTCCAATAATAACGAAAAAAATTAAAGCGTTCAAGTGACGTGGTCCACCCCGTATATAAATATAGAAATATATTTAGCGATGTGTAGGTGCGGTGATATTTACCCTTGCTGCCATATACACAGATGCCAATTATGTACCTGCAGAATAATACATACCCAAAGATCGGTTATTGTAATTAGATTTAGCACGAGCGTAGTTACGCTTCGTCGCCACTGATCCCCGTTACCTCGTCCAATAATTGGCACCCTTCCACGAGCACCGACACTGGTTTGTCGATTTATTGAAGCGCGTCGGCCTGCTGCTCTAGGGATTCGATCACAGTATGAGAAAAGTTACTTCGGATGTTATAAATTTATTCGAACCAAATATACGCGCTAGAAATGTGAACGAAAAAACCTCACTGTAAATAGCTGTCGCTAATAACCAAGTAGTTGATGCGACGTTAAGCTAATATTTAAAAAAAAGCACGTGCGACTCCTAAATCACCGTGTGTACCACCTGTCGACTGTTTCATCTAACAAACCAGCAGATAATCATATTTCGTAATCGTAAAATATTATTAGATTAATAAGAAGTGCCGCAGTATTCCGCTTTGGTTAAATGAGACAAAGTAAAGCTAGTGAAAATTAATGCTAATAAGACTTTTTTTAAAGGGTGGTAAAGTTTAAGATTCTAGATTGAATATGGATTAAATTGAGCGTTACGCTGCAGAGTGTACTATTGGATAGATCCAGCTACGGAATACGAAACGAGATAAAGTGTCGTGAAATCGACGAATGTAGAAGTGCAAGCCAAGTCATGCACGGCTCATATCTTTTCGTAACTTCGCTCCCGAGACAGGCAGAACCTGGTACCGCTCCGAAGATCCAATGGATCCCCTTGCTACGGGTAAATCTGTTTAGTGCGTGGTACGAATTTAAATGGATCGTTCGATAGCCGTTATACGATCGTTCGCTCGGAAAAACACTTTGAATAGCATTTTGCTCGCCCGCTTTCCTACTTGCTAATCTCACAGAATATATTCATACTTTACTGCCTAAGTGTACTTAATTGCTTTCTTTACTTATGTTTGGGAACGGTCTTCGGGTGTTTCTCATGGTTAAGAGAGAGTCCTAACTGTAGGGCAGAGTCGTGCAGTACCCGCCAGCATACAGTAGGGCTGAGCAACTTGTTCGCCGCCGCGGGCCGCACAGTCCCCGCTACCAGTCAGCCGGTTCCCCCACCATCAGCAGATTAGCCGCCACTCCATGTCCCTTCCTTTTACTCCTACGAGTGCAGTCATATATAGGTACGGCGTACACTGTAGAAGTTAAAAGAGTATGGTGGGGGTCGTTCTCCTGCGGCCCAGCAGAGTATGCAAGTCGGGGAACGGGCCGCAAGTTGCCCAGCCCTGGCATACAGTACCGACTAAAGCTAGTTCTCCCTTCTTCGACTAGATATTAGCACTTTATTGAATTAACAAATGAAAATCACAATTCTGTATAGTCTATTTCGGCGCCATATTGTTTACTCCACTGCTTTCGATGTTCTAAGGCATTAAACGTTTACGTTAATATTCAGTGGGTTAAAAGTTATTTTTTTAAAACTGATATTTTGTTTCTCAGATAAGTAAAGGATTTTGCTCTATTATGTATACTCTCTCTGGTCTATTAAGTTTAATAAAACGCCCTAGTTTTTCAATATTTTTTTTGTACATAATATACCGTGATCTAAAATGTTTCCACGTGTTTGTCGTACAGTAGGTACCGACCACGGTGTAATAGACAGGTGTTCCAACTCGGCACCTTTACCACAGCGATTCTTTGTGCCGATTTCTGTGTGGTTCCTCTGGCCGTCGCGAGACGCGTCATGATAAGAAAGCCATGCACGCATGCATATATGTGATTGTAGTAGTATAGCTTAGTCGTATTATGCGCAAAATGGCAGCCTTTTCTCCTTGAGCGCCAATCTAGCGGTCGCCAGCAGAACTAGGGCGAAAAAGTTACACATTCTGACTCCGGTTCAGATTGGCGCTAGATTGGCGCTCAAGGAGAAAATGCTGACTTGTGAAGAGTATTAATTATTTTACTCGCGATGTTTATACAAATAAAATTTGAAAAAAATCTTCTATTGTAACAATTAAATCTACTAATTTAATAGTTAGTCGGTAATGGACGACAATTTTTCATTTCCTAGAAATTACTTCTTTACTTTTGCGAATTATCAATTTTTATTATTAAATCTCACAAAAATAATTTCCCTCCTCTAATTAAGTTCTGATTTTTATCGACTCCAGCCGAAGATATAATAAAAAAACTTAGAGCGGTCGGTACTGCACGACTCTTCCCTACATATGTATAATCAGAGCTGTGACATCTGCAGACTCGGCATAGGTCCCCGAAAATGGGCCCATCCTCTCACAATTGGGGCATTGTCGCGCACTCCTACCAGAGAAGGCGCGTTTTAGGATGCACTGCAGGGGAGGCTGAGACACTTCCCAAAAATTAAAATCTTATTGTTAGACCAGAAGCCACCTAACTCTGCCACCTAATTTCTCTAACCTTCACTAGAGACAGTGAAGGTTACAGAAATAGTAAAACTTGGTCGAAGTTCCGGACACGTTAAGAAACAATCACTTGTCTCTTCATTAGTTAATTCAGAGTAAATATAGGTACTGTTATTTAATAACTTAATACCCAATGCTGATTTCAAGCAGGGGTCTGGGTTAGGTCTGGGTCAACGATCAGGATCTACCACGGTCACGCTTGACGACCGACCGACGGGCACCGAAAGAGATACGTACTGAAATTACGCGCGCGGAAGGAACACAGCCTACTCTGTGCCACCGCTTGAGAGACGTGCTTTGTCCCTGTTTCAAAGTTAGGCTAGGGCCGGCACGATCTCCGTGACAAGCGGGAACCCCACTGCGTAGGGCCGAGGCGACTCTCCATACGGCCAAAATTAGTCAGCCGGGGCCACAGAAAAAGTCGAGTCGCCGTCCGAGAGTGGGGTAAAACTCCCCGGTTGGGTAATGGAGGCTCCCCTTCGGGGGTGTAGCTAGTCCGATAGGACATGCCCCTCCCTTTGTGGCCTCTGACGTCACCACGCCACCCCAACAGCACGGTAAACTAAACTAAACTAAACTAAACTAGGTCTGGGTTACCTAATGTTCATTTCTGGGTAACCCTAAAATACTGTCGAGGCATAAATATAAATATAACTTTATTTTTCTTTTGATAGTGCGATAGAACAGAAAACACTGAACAATTCTTATATTCAAAGTTTTGTTCTGTCTAGCACCGTTATAAAGGTATATTAAAAAAAAACAAACGAAAAACCCGATAGCTTTAAAGGCTAATTTCACCCGATCAGAGTAAATTTCTGCAGTAACAAATTGCTCCTTGCATACTCCAATGGGCTCTACATTCAGTCGATGTTCCATTAAAATCAGAATTTTCGGGTTCGGAATGTCTCCTTGTGAGACGTAGGTTTCTAAGGAATTTTGGAGTAGAAGACTGCTTTGAACAGTGGCATACACAAGAGGCGACAAGAGCAAGGATGAAATTTCGGGTGTCCCTCTCCGTGACGGGACAAGCATTCATACGTGCAGCCGTGAATTTACGACGTTGTAGAAAAGCAATATCTGTCGCTTTGGGAGGGAATGGGAGGCGTGCCGAGCATCCAAATGGGCTGACAATCACATAGCAGTCTCTTCGATTATTCGTTTGTCTACTAGCGTACATGAAAAAGAATCTCGATTAAAGATAATGTTAGATACCGCCAGTATCTGTCATCAACTAGTTGCAAACCTATTACAGTCAACGCGTACGTGACTGTCCTTAGCAAATAAATTATACAGTCACGGACATCAAGGGCTTAGCTGACCTGCGCCTCTCCAAGGCAAAACCCTGTCTCCTTTAAGGGGTTAGGCCACCTTGGACGGAGCAAAATTGCAGTCATTTTCGGCATTTTTTTTTAGGTTGATAATGAAATAAACAGAAAATTTAATATGAAGCCTGTTATTGTACAACTCTCGCCGGAAAAATCGTATTTTTTTTCCTACAAAATGGCGGCGGTAGAGCCGTGACACGCAAGATCTTAAGGAGCGCCGTTTCAACGGTGCTGACTCTCACGGCTATACCGTTTGACCTAGAACAAAAAACCAAAAAGTTTTATTTTCTACATTCTATTGCCTACAGTAGGCAGTCGAGCCTCCGACGAGTCATCTATGTATTTAGTAATGCAAATTTTAATTTCTACATTCCCTGCCACTAAATCTTCGTGAAAGTGCTAATGGATTCACCCAGTGAAAATGAGGCTAAACTCGAGTTTATTCCGGCTATTTTTAAGCTTGCATGATGTATAATTATTAGCCTACGGCTTCTTACTATTACTGTAGCAGATATTACTTCAAATATTTCCAAACAAATCTTCCGAATGTATTACTGCTTTTAATGATACACTGCGAGCCACTTGAGATTCGCGGTAGTTATTTATTTATATTCTGCTCCAAAACTATCGCGATTAGTTCCTTGCTATTTATGTAAACATTATTGACAATGTAAGATTCTACTTGTACATGTACAGATGTACGCATCCCTGTAAGCTTAGTCACGAGTTATGGCGTAGGTTGGTACGAGAAACTAGGATGGTTGTTAGTGGTTAATTATACGGTGGGATTAGCTTAGCCGACGCCACCACCGCCGCAAACCAACCTCTATAATTTTCTGGAGAGTTCAAATTCAAGCGTAAAGCGAACTGCTGCGCCTAGGTTCAAGGAAGAACGGTGTATGAAAATGGTCAGTTGAATTTTCCGCAGCGTAGCCTATTCTGATTACGCGTATGCTATATTCTTGTATAGGTAAGCAGTTTATAATAAATATAGGTATTGTATTCAGTGGAATACTTTCGGCGAAATTGCAATTGTTCCACTGACGTTGAACGACGCATTAGCTCAAGTAACTTTAAGCATATCCCACAGACTTAATGGCTTATGATTTTGTTGTTGTCTAAAAATTGCAGAAGTCATTCGCCAATTCTTGAAGCGAGAGAATATATATATTGCTTTCTATCGAGGGTGCTTTTTCATCAATAGTCTTGCATGTATTTATAGATTCTTCGTTAGTGAATAACTAAACATTATTGACAAATTAACAAATTTTATTCGAGCAATATTTTTTAACGCTTCAATGCACTTCCAATGTCAAATAAATTTTTTTCTTGCGTATTAAAAATCAGTTATATTCTGACATAGGGCTGTAACGAATATTCGAATAATTAGGAGTCTTCGAATATTCGAATATTCGTTATAGTAATGGAGGTGAAAATAAAAATATTATAGTTCTTCAAAATCGTTTATGGGGTTGTACTTTCCTAGAAAAAACTCTGCTTATACTATTTATCACCCGCTTATGACGGGGCACGGGTGAGCCTAGAGGAGGAAGTTGGGGTTGTCCACTCATTATTATTAGAATAATAATATTAATAACTGATGGTTGTTTTCGCTTCAAAATGTATAAATTTACCAAAGATTAATAAAATTCCAAATTTATCGTTTGAAAAACACATAATTGTAAACCTCAATATGAGAATAATTTCACGGTAAAGTGTGAACAAATATTTCATGTTCAGATTCTTATTCGGTGCAATCCGAAAATCGATCACTCCGAATATTCGAATACTCAGGGAGTCATAGATTCGGCGTTCACCTTCGATGGGGAACTTTAATTCTTTCAAACGATACTGTTCCGATTTCCTCAATACATCACCGCAACACAACTGTAATTTGACCAAAAAACGATTGCAGTCGTGGGTACAACTCGAGGAAATTCGTGAAATTTTTCCTTAAGAAATTAACTAAAAGGAGGGTGTCTTGGCCAGATAAAAAACCCTGCGAGTGATTGACGCCATTGCATGCAATCGTCTTTAGATCAAACTGCATTTCAAGTTCCATTTCCTACAGACGGATAATAAATTAAGGCGGTGGTTGCCTTTTCTTCGTGAATAAACGTTAACCAATTATCGCCATCGACATTATAACACAGCGTTAAAAGCTTTCAGCTTTATAAAACGTTTCTCGTGACATAACGCGACTTGCCTAGACTACCGTCAAGTGGGGTAATTTTCACCACAAAACTAGATTTTAAAACAAATTGAAACACCTTGAAGTAGGCAATTAAAGTTACCCAAGGCACTTTGTCTGAAAATAACACCTGTTCTAGAATAGATGCTAGATGAATTTGTTTTAAAATCTAGTTTTGTGGTCAAACTAACTAACAAACTAATCAAAGTTAGACCATTTGATATTATTGCGTTAAGAAGATCCTGGCACGTCCTAAGTATTGTATTTAAGCGTTGCATAGGGCTCCTGTCCGTCTTGTGATTAATAATAATAATAATAATTATTGCAACAGCAAGAAATTATAATGCCTCCTTCCAACATCTTATTAAAGCACATTCTTAGCCTGAAGTGCATGGTGGAAGAATTGCTTGATCCTAAAACGAGTGATTGCTGTATTGGTTTCGGCTGGCATGAACCCTCCGCGGTCTCCACCATGTTCATCAAGTCCGACCACTCATATACAGGCAAGGAGAGCTAGAGTATGTATGCATTTGGAATCCAATTCTGTTTCACCTGATTCGGTCCTCGTTCGAGCCGTTTGAGGGGGAGAATGAATGAGATATGTGCATGCACCAAGAGGGAGAGAAATGAAACAGTAGTTTGCCATCTTCGTCATACCTGCTGCTAACGACCGGCGATCAAGAATGAGAAGATCAGCCTGTGGATGAATTTACCAACGAAAATTTTAATTTTAATAAAAGTGTTAGCGACGGATAAGCAAAGTTTTGGCGATGGAGATGGGTGTAACTCTATGTTAAAGATTCTGTCGGTATCTTGGATCGACTTTAAGATAGATGATCTTGCTGGAATCGTTATGTACTACGGATGAAATTGTTTTATGTAGCTTCGAACGTAAGGTTAAATTCAACTGTCGTGTTAATTCGAAAGAGCGTATTTGCAACTTTCTCTTAAATTTACTTGCTGCCGTGAGCTAGCACAGAAATAGTTTATCTACGTGTATATTAACCCTTAACTGGTATACTGTTTTCGGCAAACGTGACTGGTATACCGGGGTCGTGGCAGACCCCAAATAAAAAAGGACACAGAAATTTGTAAAGTTGACCCTGAATCAACCTCTATGAATATTTTGTTCTTAGGTAATGTGTAAAATAATAGAAACGTAGAAAGTTTAACTATTATTATAAAATTAATTAGAAAAACAGTTTACAAGCTTAGGCAACCAAAAATTTTGCAGCGAACTTTGCGTGCCTGGGGTCATGAGCGACCCCAAGATACCAGTTAAGGGTTAAATAAAAAATCCATATCTGCATTGGAACTGAAGATGTAACAGTTTATATTTCGGTGTGTGAGAAACGATGCCTGATTTTGGGCGTATTTACCAAAGTCTCCTTTGAAGTTTATGAATTAATATTTAACGGGTTTGTCACAAATATTTAAGTACCTTTTTATCCAGATTTAATATTTAATCTAATCCGATGTATATAAAATACCGATGGCATAACAGAAAATATTAGAATTCACATTTATCTCAAAACCACCTTTTGGCCAGATACGCCCTTTCGAATTAATCTGGCAGTGAAGACATCGATGGAACTTCGTTTTCATCTATCTCTCTACGAGCCTCTAAACGCAGCAACCTCCTCGTGGCGAGGCCTGATAATTGATGAAAACCGGGCCGATGTGATGGCTGGGATTGTCGAATATTCTAGTTACAGTGGCTCGCATTAATATTCGGACACTTTTTAAAATCGCAAAACTTTTTTAGAATTGGTCCAAATACTAAAAAAGTTATGCGATTTTAAAAAGTGTCCGAATATTAATGCGAGCCACTGTAAATATATAAGAATTTCTTTGCAATACTTTGATAGAATGAAAGAATAAATATAACTTGAAGTGTTTGAATAAATCATCCTCCCTTTCCTTCTGTATGAAATAAAGATATGTGAAATTATTAAGTGTTGTTCCATTGTTAAGTATACTGTTAAAATAGAAGGATAAGTGGAACTTGGAGTATTTCAGCGAGGTGATGGAGCTGATGGGATTTTGAAATTTTTAAATGTCCTTTCTACTTCACCACCTTACTGAAATATACCAAGTTCCAATTCCTCGTTGAGGTATCGAAGTTACATCTATCGAAGGGGACCGGGATCCCACAAACCCGGGGCCGAATAATGCCTTGAATGTTCGGTGTATTGTATAGCACAGGCGAGGTATAGGAAATTGGACATCCCGTGTTTTCTTAAACAAATTCGAAACTAGAAAAACGACTGTTTACACCTCTCTTCTAATTTCAGGTAGAACAATTTGATTAAAACCCTTGGCAGGCTAGTAACTCCTTGACTTGAGCGCAAAACACGACCGAACTACCGTAAAAGGTTTCCCTACCGAAACGCTGCCGATGGTTTCAGCCCCACCATAGATAAGTCATGTGCATTTCTACACACGCAGTTTCCCTTTGCCTGCAATAATACTTCGTGGAATAGTTATTCAACCGAACGTCGTTCATGAATAGAGGACCCTACGATCGGTCCCGAATTTCTAAATCGGTGAGGTATTCAAAGTTGGGTCGCGAATGTCTACGTATAAGATGTTAAGTCTATTCTATACCTTGTCTGTGCTATAAACTTCTGTTGCTGTGACGTACGACGTGGAAAACAGTTTTCTGTCGCCGATGTATCATTGTGCGCTTCCTTAAGGTGAAATCAGATGGCTCGTGGTTCCGCGAGCCGGCTCGCCTCGTCTAGCTCGTCAAGTCGGCTTGGCGAACCTGGACGAGCCGAGCCATGACCGATCAGACGGCGCGCGGATCTCCGATTATTTTGTAAATAAATTTATTTTAATATATAAAAATATATAGATAAAATTATTTTGAACTAATGAGTTTGAATTAACCATGTTACATATGTAGTTATTTGTGATTGTGGTATTTATATAATTTTTTGTTTCCTCTGTTGCAGGTTGGATGATGAAAAATTGGACCTTATCAATGTAAGTAGTTTAATCTCATGACACTGATGTAAAGCGAGTTGAAAGAAAAACTAATAAAATGTTACTGCATAAATGTCGGGGCCTGTATAATAGGGTGGAACGAAAAAAATCAAAATTGTGTGATTGTTTTCTAATAGTAAAAAAAAAGTTGCTTTTAATTGATTCAGATTAAGCCCGCAGAAGCTAGGATCTGTCAAAAAAATATGCGGTGCCGCAAGAACCTTGAAGTACCTATTAGGTAACTTTTTGCTTTTTAAGGGGGTCATGCTCAGTCAGGAGGCCGAAAAAAGGGTGGTCTTTGGAAATTTTTTACTCAAAAGCTATCACACATTTCTCAAAAAATCTTTTTTCCTTTTAAGGATTGCATCTAGTACCGTGCATCGTAATTTTTTTATTTAAAACTATTTATCAATAACTAAGTTATTGTCCATCACTCGAAGGTTCTCTAAAAAAAGGCTTCTGCGGTGACCACTGCTACTAGTAACAGTTTCGCGATCGGTAAACCGTCAGGGAGTTATTGTTAAAAAAATATTGCAAAAAAAAAGCTCTTTCGAGCGGGGAGCACATTACAGCAAAAAGAACGCTGAATATCCTATTTCCGCGTTAAAAGATTGAAGTGATAAGAAGATTCAATGTTTGCCTGTTATTTGAGAGAAGGCGACTATTCAATTTATATTATAAAAATTATTACTCACCCTGGAATTTCTTAATTAATTTTAAGCCCTTAAAATTTGTGGAAGTAGCAAGGTGTGCACGTAATTACAGCAGCTTTCCTCCCTTTCCGCGTGTACACGTATGGCGTGCAGGAACTGGAAATGGAGCGTGGTAAATGGACGCGTTCTACGTCCTATCAAACGTTGCCGGCGTCATAGCAGTCTAATGCACCGCGTCGCAGGCATAGCTGTATGCGCCAAATAACCGGAAATTACCAGGCGCATTTCAATCAGAGCACCCAGCAAGCTTCAAACTCGTGGGGTCATCGTTTACCCCGCATAATAGTCAGTCGTATGATAATCTCGCAAATCGAGCCAGGGAGCAGAGCCTGAAAACCGATTGCTCCGTTCTCTGACGAACTTATCGCCGTGAACGGCGGCGATCGATCGCCAAGCACTGCGAAGAGGCATATTTGAAGGGTCGGATGCAATAAGGGGGCTAGCGCTTGAAAATGGGAACAATTATTGTCCGAACGCTAAGAAAGATTGGGAAATTAAATGTTGCTAAATTGAATTTTAAAAAATATAGCGCTGTAAAGCTCGTCACGACACACATTTTTAAACGATTTTATTCAGCTTCGATCCTCTGTTTTGTATGTTTGTTTGTAGGTTTGTATGGTTCAAGTCTGGCAAATCATTAACCTACTTCCAACTATCCAGTTGTCTTGAAACTTTGCAGGTGTGTGTAGTTTGGATGACAATACAATATTTTTAAAAAAAATTAACCTGGAGCGGGTGAAAAAATTACCCAGTCATCAATAAATGTAACCCATATCCACAAATCCAAATGAATTGAAATGAGCCACTCGCGTTCTTTACGAAAACGTGAAAAAGCCGCTGCGTTCTGGTCGCTAGTTGAAAAAAAAAATTTCTTGCATATTTCACGATCCTTTTCATTCTCACAAAATTTAGTTAAAATTATAATTTCCAAGTTGGAAACGTGCCCTTGTTTGCCCTCAGTGGAAGGGACCGCGTAAATTCCATGAATAAAATGCTCGTTACCGGCATCGTAAATCGTATAGTACCTATAAAAGAATGTGGAGCATAAGCTGACAGGCAAAGTAGAAGTATTCGCGAATTCGGCTGGATTTCGTGCTTCACCACGTTGATTTATTCAGAAAATTTTCACCACGATATGCTCCTATCTCGACTCTGGCCCGTAGGTCGAATAATTGCCGTCCTTGAGAGTAAATGAATCTAATTGCATTTGAAATTTAAATAGGGCTTCGCATTTGCATTTAATACCAACATCTAACTAGCCACGCGAAGCTCGATAAAGTAAGATTAATTCTTTTTTCTTAGCTGCTTTGTTTTGTATTTTCGCTTTTTCCATCTCTGGATACGGTTTCGGGAAGATCTTTGAATTTAACGATAGTAACATTCGATGTTATTCTGCTATTGATAAATGGTAACAACTTTGCGAATAAGAGATGTAAATAACTTATGTCATGAATGATGTTAAACTGACAATGTTTAGATAAATATATCTCCATAAAAAACTTCAGAAAAGTAAAAAAATTACGCCAAGTACACGAAAGCAAATAAATCACAAAATATAGAAGATAATAATAATTATAAAATAAAAAAGATGTGAAATCAAAATGAGCTGCACGTACATAAAGATAATGATAAATACGAATAAATATTTTAATACGAATACTTTTTTTTTAAGTAGTTCATAATACTATGTAAAGATAGTAAAAAAACAGGAAATCTTCATCAAGCCGTTGACTTGTAAAAAAATCCACAAAATGTACACATTTTCCGAGAGTTCAAACGGGTATACCCCCTTAGGAAAGAATCTTTCCACTGTAATGCCATAGGAAATTGCCGCGCTTCGGAACTGTTTTCTGTCACAAAAAGAATAGTTTTGCTTTGTTGAGGTTATTTCTACTTGTTAATGCGTGTTTTGGAACTGCAGAGAAACTTAATGTCATATTTTTAATGCTCGCTTTCGCCAAAATAGGTGCTTGTAAAATGCGCTGTATAAAAACAAAGCCCCAATTACGCCATCGGTTTTGGAGGAACCACGTACCTGGTGGGGATCAGGGAGGTTTGTAATCAGTATCACTGTCGCTATGGCTGAATCAGAATTACACATTTTCGACGTTTTTTCTCATCTCTTGTTGTCTTGCAAAATGATTAAAAACTTTAGCCAATGTCGACATTTCAACTTCGAACGTCGGCCGTTTTGTTAATTCTTCACGAACCGAATTAAATCTATATAGTTCTGCTAATTTTTTTTTGTTTCAGAAACTTGATTTCTCCAAAATCGACGTGTCTTCTTTTTTTTACCGCTTATATTACACCCACTTATTTGGACGAAAGCAAGCACTAAAAAATATGGAAACTAATAAATAGGTATAATATTAATAAATAAAAAAAAACTTCAATTCAGTAAGCACATTCTTCTTGTGACAAAAGAGTTCCAGACAACGGTAATTATTTTGGGGCGTTACACTGGAAAGACGTCTTAATATCATTTTTGAAAGTAAGTTTAAGGTGGGATTTCCTATCCGCAACAGACACGTGCCACTGCACGCGGCTGTTTCATAGGAGTCAAGCCACAAACGCACGCAATCGTGTCGCTCAGAACATCACACTAGACGAATCGCGTGCATTTGTGGCTTTACTGCTACTAAAACAGTTGAGTTGCAGTCGCTTGCAACAGCCCCACGCGTCTGTCATAGATAGAAAATTCTACTTTTACATTCCCGACAGCGTCTTCATTTTCTTTCGAAATATTTTAGCAGCGCAGACTGAACTGTTTCCTCTTTTTTTTAAAAATCTTTATAGGGGTAACTTTAAATCTTTATAATGGTAATGAAGATGGGGTAGTCTCTCTTTGAGGCTCCACAGCACCGTATTAAAGCTGAATTTTGGTTCGCATTAAACACACCCTGGTATCATTATGCAATTCGCAGTAACTCGCATACCGCACTATTTGAACTTGCATTAATTGCGACCTAGCTGTACAGCCAAATCCGGAATACATTAAAGGTTGATGCACCAGCTTTGCCTGTACTTAAAAGAGACTGCAAAACTCGAATGCCTTATAAGGTTAGAGAAAAGCCAACGATTATGGACTCACAAGGGATGATCCCGAAACCCGCAAATTCCAAAAATTCTGAATCTTTGTGAATACGTAGGGGATTTCCTCCTGATTACAACGGAATTTTTGTTTGGTGCCCAAATTCACTTTAAGGGGGTAGAATTGACCCCTGAAAATCTGGCTATTTTCTGATTTTGTGTTATAACTCGTGAACTGTAAAATAATTTTTTTACCAAATGATAGATCTAATTAAAAGAAGTAACTTTTGTCTTGAAACTTTTTTTCTATCTGTTGCAGTTCGCAAGTTATAACACAAAATCGAAAAATAGCCGAATTTTTAGGGGTTAATTTCAACCCCCTCGAGTGAATTTGGGTAGCAAACAAAAATTGCGTTGTAATCAGGAGGAAATCCCCTACATATTCACGAAGTTTCAGAATTTTTTGAATTTATGGATTCGGGATCTTCCCTTGTCAGTGGTGTGAACCAGGCTTAGGAAATTAGTACCTATATAGAACATAAGAATTAGTAAAGAACCCTATTCAAAATCTTTATAAAATTAACCGAAAAAAATTAGCTTCCTTAATACTAAACATAGCTAATTTCATCGTGTAACAATATCGCGGGAGGACAGAACAAGCGAATCCAGCGAATATCGCGATGTTCGGGTTTACTACGCGTTCGCAATTCCCCCACTCTCCCTTATAGCTCCCGGAATGGAAATTTATTTACAGATTTCATTCCCGCAAAGCTTGCAATATCTGACGCCTATATTTTTTATACAAATTCTAAAGCAGCAACATGATGACTTAACACCTTCTTTAATTTCACGTCAATTACATCATAGGGTAAAGGACCCAATTACTGACACCTAACCAATTACTGTCACCTTAAGCTATTTTACTTAAAATAACGAATAAATAAACTACAGTATATAATCTATACTATAAATTATAGGTTGAATTACATAATTCTTTTTGCGTATGACTCTACTGAGCTTAAAGAATTTTAGATTCATGTTTATCAACATAAATAATTTTATCACAGTAAACGAAAAAATAAATTGCAGAAGAAATAGTTACACTCAAAGTTTCGTAACCTGAGGCAGTAAAGACCAGACTTAGCCTGAACTGTGTACAAAGTATAAAGTTATAAGGGATTACCAAGCTGACACGGAGCGTCAGTTTCGTATTTTTGTAATGTACGCAGTAGTGTAAAAGGAATTCACTTGCAGAATGGAGAACAGTCTTTACGGACACGATATCTTGTGGTTCTAATGCTCCCATGTCAACGATGTTGAGCAAGTTACTCTCGTACTGTGTACGGAATATACAAGCAGTAAGAGAAAGTTCCAACAGCCACCAGAAAACCCCACACAGTGGACGACTCGTGGGACGCTGATAAGGCCACAAGAGTTACGCAATATTGTGATAAAGGAGAACACCAACCCTCCCATGTAGTGATAAACGGGGAGGACTCGCCTGTCAGGATGTTCAGGGACGCGTGCGGTACCTTAAGAGAGAGAAACAGAACAGTAGGTACAAGAGAGAACGGAGAGAGCGGGACGAAACAAACAAGGATAAAAGGTCAGCATAATGGACAGCACACATTGAGATTCATGCTGGCGCATAAGAAAAATTGAACTTGCCGCATCGTTCTGCTGTTAAAAAGAAATTAATTTATTCGGATTTACAACACGATTGCCTGGATTTTTAGTACCTATTTCGTACTACGAGAATTGGCAAATTACTTCGATAATAATTGCAGGAGAAATGTTGTGAGTTAATCACGAGAAGCGTGCTTTCCCCCTTAAACTGGGGAACTGGAACTCTAATCGGGTTTTCATAATAAAGAATCTAATAGAGAATATAGAATCTAATAGAGAATATAGATATTACCATTTCCATTAATGGATGACATATTTTTGCGGACCGATTGCCTCGCGAGCAAAGGGTCGGTAAGTTGGCTAACAATAAGTACAAAGTGAACTCCAAGCTCTTGTTTTTAAAGAAAACATTTGGAAACTCTCGAATGAAACGTTGGGTGCTCTCCAGAAAATATCGACGTGAAAACACGTCGACGCAACCCCAAGTATTGACACAAATACTAAGAATGCTAATAAAGTGTATTCATACGTTTATCAATACGAGTAGTATAGCTTAGTGTATAATTATACGAAGTCTGAAGTTTGTTTCTTGTTTCATTTCAGAACACTATTCTACCTGAAGCTGTACACTTTTGGGAACGAGCGTTGATGGTTCGTGAAACGAAGGGCACCATTAGATTAAGCAGGTATTAAAGCTTATATTGTATGTCTCGAACAGTCTAAACATATTTGTTTATTATTACGACACTAACAAATATTAGGTAACAAGAAAAAATCTATTATATTATTTGTGCTTCGTGATAAACATTTTTTAATTGTTTTGAATCGTAGATTTCTTAACATACAGGGTGTAAGAATCAATTCAATCCATATATTATTATATACATTTTAATATTATTTAAATTTACGTTGAGTTTTAACCAGCGTTCGCTAATAGTTTCTAATACATCGGGAGGTAGTAGGGGTTCCAAAAAATATAAAAATTCAGTAATCCTTTTAGAGAAAGTTATACGTAAATGGAAAACTTATCAAATTGTTTCCTATTAAAAGGTAAACTTATTAATTAGATCTTTCATACATTTTGATTAAAACATAATGACTAAATGAATTATATCACTGCCTATGGGAGACGCGTGTTTTTGTCGAGGCAATGTCTTGTAAACACATATTATTAGAAATAAATTAAAAGTAGCAGTCGTTGAGGTTCTCCTATTTTTAATATTATATTCTCTTACCAAATAGCGGTCATTTTGAAGAGTAAGCATCAAATATCTGTACAAAAAATCATTCCTCTTTGTAGCTATTAGAAAATTCAGATAGAAATTTAAAAAAAAATGTAATTTCAACAACCTCGTAACGTTTCTAAGAATAGTCAATGCAAAATGCAAATGAAGCTATCGATTAGTTCTCGACTTCGTCCAAGAAGTTACCAAAATCCCACAATAATTAATAAGAAGGATCTACATAAAAAAAATTCTGCAAGTTTACATATGCCTCCTTATATCCCAAAACAGTTTAATCCAATATTAACAATAGTGTTTAAAAAAAAAAAATCATAAATATCAGTTACTTTTGGAGCTGTTACACGAGAATCCCCCGTTAAGTACTAAACTTATTTCTCAGTTGTTGCATTTAAACATCTAAAGGGCGCCATACACTTTGAGATATGTATCGATACATGAGTCGATACAGATCGCAAGGCGGTTAGTTTTTTATTTTCGAAAAACGCTTCAACAACATCTGCTTTCTCCAGAAAAGTTTTTGTCTACGAAAAAAAAAACGAACCTTGGCAGCACGATGCAAGAGATAACAACATATCTGAAACATGTAGATCAGGGGTGTCGAACTAGCGACTCGCGAGCCGCAGTGGCTCCCTCCCCTCTTCGCCTGCTCCGTAGAGCCGTAGGAGAACGGCCCCTTCCACACCTACTTCACTCTGATGAATTTCTCCTCCGGGCGCCCCACTCCCTCCCTGCCGGGTCTCGTGCAGCGCCTGGAAAAAAATAAGTGGGGGAACCGGCTGACCGGGGGCCCGACTCGTGCGGCTCTCGGAGTGGGGAGGCTCGACACTCCTGATGTAGATATTCGTATCAGTTGCACGCTCGATGTATCGACGTTTCAGTGATGACGCTACCAGCAGATACCGATACACCGATACCGAAACAGATACCGAAATACACGTTGAGATTTGTACGCGATACTGATACGGGCAATAGGGGGCCTTTAGTAACAAAAACACCTTTACAGGGTGACGAGTTCCGCTGCCTGCGATTATTCTTCCTTCGTGCGCGAACGTCACGAACACGCGCGCGGGTTCTCCTCTTCGATCCTCTTGGGGTTGTGAAGCCCAAGGTACCTTCGTAGTGTGCGTTCGCTCGCAATTGTCACTTGCCAAATTAATCTTTGATTGACTGATTTTAGTGGTGGTAGGTACTATAATAAGCTTCGCACTATTGTCGGCGAAACGCGGTGCATGACTGGTTGAACTGAACTTAGGTAATATCGTGCGAATATGGTCCGAGCGATAACCGTGATGAAAATGTTTTGACTCGTTGGAGTTTGTAGGGAAATGTTCCAATCTTGATGATTGCGACGAGAATCGTTTCATTTGACGAACGCGACGCGAATGTCACTTCTTTAACTACCACGGCGAGAATGAACGCCCAACTTTTTCGAAGTTCGTAAAACTGACATGAAGTTAATGAATGAATTTTCCTGGAGAAGGGCGGAACTCCCCTCTGCGAATTCGCCGGTGGAGGAGGAAACCACTCCTTCTAGATGAAGAGGACGAGCAGAATTTGAACACCTGGTACCCAAAAATTAATCACGTTAATCGGCCAGGGGCATGTACGGATTAATGAAAGTATATTGTTCAGAGTGACAATGGCTGAATTCTTAAAGACTACACCTCTTGCCTGCCTCTTGAAATAAAGGATGGCCTTGAAGCGTTTTTTCGGAAATTAAAAGAATATTCATTTCGCTCTGAACCCACTTTTCTTTCGTCAGACGAAACACATCATGGGTCGCCTCCTGCGCTTGAACGTTCGTCAGCTGAACGACCTGTGGGCCCTGTTATGAAGTTACGCAAAGATCCTCAGGTTCACTTAACGCACTTTATTATAAGGAGTAGAAATTTAAGAATAAAATACACTTAAAGCCCGCCCTGAAATTACGTAAGGGTAATTTTGGCGATTCCTTACCCCCTCCCTCCCACAATATAAGAATTCGTAAGATTTTATATTCCACCCCCCCCCCTCCGCCGCCCTCTAACAGAATATTTTTTACATTGCATTTTTTCAGTTATTAAAATTTTTTTAAAGCCTCATATAATTCATTTTTCTCGATTTCGTATGTGCGATAAACATCGTGTTTTAAGCTACTCATATTGAAAATTAGGTTAGGAATATATTACGTAAGACGCTACCTGACGCGCTCTTCCTCCTTTGTAAGAAAACGTAAGAAATTTGCGATCCCCCCTCAAAAAGTCTTACGTAATTTAAGGACGACTTAAGTGATACTTAGGTATCTTAGGTACATATACACGCTTGCAATGAGGACTTCTTCCTTCGATGTAATGTTTACGAATGCAAAGCGAGCTGACGAGGGGAGCACCAGACATGGCTCGCACTGATTTCAACAAATCTTGGTGGGATGATACGTTCACATATATCTATAACAAAGCGTGATTGTAATTTCGACCGTAGACATGCAGCTAATTATGTGAAACTTAGATGTAAAGTAGTCCGGTATATTTGAGTAGTAGAGTGGTTCATTCAACAGCAGCTTCGACGTAGCGAAAGGTGTTGGAGAGTTTAAATTTTAAACTCTCCCAAATTTTAAACGCACCCCTCTACGACAAAGCTGCTGTTGAATGAACCACTCTACTACTCGCACACACTGGGCTACGCGATTCGTAGGAACTTTCTCAGCACAAACACAGTTTGGACCCGGTATTCAGATCTGGATCCGGGTTTAGGGAGTGATTCTAAAGGCCAAACGTAGCCGAAAATATAGAATACAATTTTTAACATGAACTGAATTTACGACGCGGACTTGACTCCTTAATTATTTGTGACCTTGTAATTTGTATATATCGCTTTGGTGTTAACTTTAGTCTGCGCATTTTTAGCCAGGGAAACCTGTAAGTTTCTAATTAAGAGTTCAAGGACTTGAGGTTACTTTTTGGCTCTTAATAACGGTTGAGGTGTCGTAAACTCATGAGTACCTACGCCAAACTTGGTGCGAATTTGAACTCGTGGGTTAGCTGCCACGTTTCCCAATTTACGGACACGTGCAAGCTCTCGACATAGGGTACGTATGTAAGTACATGCCATCTGCACCAGGATTCTACTATGTGCGTAGAAAATTCAGCAAACTTCCCAGGAATCGTTTATCGATAACTCACCAAGGACGCTTTTAAGGCAGAATTTAGTATCTTCATTTTAATGTAGATTAATCTGCTGCAGCAGAATTCTACTTCGATATAAACCATTAACTCTGGCCTCCGTGGTGGCTACTGAGTTCTGTTTAGCACTAAACCTAAACTGTTGAGTCTTCCCAAAGTATATATGTTTAGAAATAATGCTTTGGTCTTTATGACAGCCTCGGAGATGGCACTTGTTGTTTAAACTTTCACTAACTGACACAAGTGAGGAAAATCCTGGACTCTGATGAACATGTAGCTCCTACTCGCAATTTCGTAACTTATCAGCGGCACAGTAGTCGTCAGTAGTCACATAACTCGCGAACTGTAAGAAATGGAAAACAAGTTTTCAGGCAAAAGTTACTTCTTTTAATGAGGACTATCATTTAGTAATTTTTAATTCTTACAGTTCACGAGTTATAACACAAAATCGGAATATAGCCGGGTATTCAGGGGTCAATTTCACCCCCTTAGAGTGAATTGCATCGGCAAAAAATAATGGAGTAACATTAATACAAAGTTTAATGTCCCCCAAATTAATATACAAAAATTTACGGAGGTACTTTTTTAAAAGTCTCCTTGAAGTTGATAAACATTTAACATAAAAAATCGTACAAATTGTTAATATTGTAAAAAACCGACTTGGCAGTTTTAAAGGTATGACAGTATTAAACACAACTTATGAAAATCAAATGAAAAGCATAAACATTCTGCCTATGGAACGTGTTTGAAAATATGCATCGAGATTTGGAATAAATTTCTAGTGCCATTTTTGACAACAAATTGGTAAACTCAGCAATAGTTATGGGTGGCATTAAAACCTACGTTCCTTTATTAACATTTTAAGATACAAGAATTGACTAGTTCAACACGACTAGTTCCGTTTATTTTATGTTGTTCCTACGAATATATTTTATTTGCAAGTTATGGAGAAAAATCAATTCCAGTCTCCGAATATACGTACAAGATGTGACCAAAAAGAAAAACATTTGTGAATCAATTAAAATTAGTTAAAAATAATCTCGTGTTAAATTACAAATGACACGTATTGGAGACACATAGGAGTGGTATCACTTCTTCTACTTTTCGATTCTCCTTTAATTCTATTTCTGGCAATGTAACACGCGAAGAATTGAGATTTAGCTTCACTTGTGTATTCCCTTGGCTCTTACCAAATCCACGAGGCTAGCAAGTCACAGGTAACGAAATCCAAGCGGTAAATCAATTTTGCACGAGCCTTCTGGGATTCTCAATGACTTTAACGTTCCGTCGGAGCTTCAACTGTACCCGAAAAGACGGGGATTCGAGTGAGGCAGGTGGATGGGTAGGTTGACATCTATGGTTCGGCAGAGAATCCGCTGCATTATTCAACAAGCGCATACGGAACATAGAGCTGATAGTGAGGAGAAATGTTTGTTATTTTTACATACTGAGCTTGGTGTCTTTCCATGAGAATTTGTCCTACAAATATTTGACTCTGTGGATAGAGAATGTATAAACAACATTCCCAGAAAGAAATTCTAAATTCCAAATTAATAAAAGTTCCAAAAGGATTTTATCGCTCGTTACGTACGGGGTATTTGGCAGTTAAACCGACTAACTTCGTCAGCATATCCAGGCTCTCGCTCATTTTTAAGGCCCCATACACCAGCGAGCATGCTCGCCGAGCGTTTCAAATTGTGAGGGTATTTTTTATGAACAAAAAAACCATTAGCTAGCAAAAAATATTAATTGAAAGAATTATTTACAGTTATACAATTGTCGTGCGGAGTAGCAGTTGTTCTATTTATTTGAAACAAGAAACCAAAAAGATTTTGTTTTTAGAAAATTGCGCAGTTAATGAGCCGCCATCTTTGAATTAATACTTGTTTGCTAAGTAATGGTGTTTTGTTTGTTTATAAGTATAAAAAATACCCTCACAATTTGAAATGGATCTGGGTTAGAATCTGGGTGAAGATGTATCTAAACTCTACCTCATTTGGGCTATCATTAACCCTTCGTGACCACACCGAGGGTATCGTACCCCAGAATATGTATTTGCCAATATTTCTGTAAATTTGTACACCATAATAATAAAATTTATAAATTTAGTGAATTTTAACAAAAAAAAAAACTGTCGGTTTTATCCTCAACTAGTTTTTCAAATACAACTTTTAACATATCAAAATTTACATTTCTAGGAACAGACTATTAGAGCACGATTCTATGATTATTGCGAATGTACAATTATCCCTCAAAAGTTAGAAAACTCAAACATACGAAAATAGTAAATAAGAAATGACGCTGGGGTATCATTGGTTTACGGAATTCGGAAGGGATTCAGATTATAATATAATTAAAAATTAAAATTAGCCCGAATGAGGTCGTATTTGGGCTCATTTTCGTCGTAAATACTTCGCCTATCCATTAGTAGAACTCTCATGAAGATTTAATAAACAATACAGAGGTAAAAATTCTCATTAACATCAACATGAGCTCGACAAAACTTTCCCGGTGAAAGCAATCGCTTGGAAAAGCCCAACCGACTTAAGGGGGCATTTTTCAAATCATGCGCCACTTAAAATATTAGAATGTGTATCTAAATATCTCTATCAATTAAAAGTAAAAAGAAAATAACGAATATTAAGAATTGCATAACTGAGTCACCTAAAACTACTTTAGCTACGAAATATTTGCAAAATAAAATATTTGGGGCAGTTCGCGAACAAATGACTGTTTCGCTACCAGACGCAAAGTAGCTTTCCATTCATTGCCATCTATCAAGATAAAAGGTATGTTGACAGAGCTACTTAATTCCTGAATGAAACGAAATAAAAAAATAGTGACATTCTGACCTATTCGTTGGTTTAGGTACTCTGAAATGCACTTTAGCTCGGCGGGTGAGTTCCTGCAGAAACTTTTAATCTGATTGTCGGCCTCCCACCTTACTACCTCTCTCGTTCAATTCATCCTTCTCTTTCGTCTGTACAAGGTGTCCCGTTTTAATGCATCTATACATACCACTCGAAATATCGTTGAAATTATTATTAGTAATATTAAAAATAGTTGTAGGGAAAAATTGAAGTGTTTTTTTGGGGAGGGGGGGGGGGGGTGAAATTACACAGTAGACGTAACTATTTTGCAGGAATTAACTATTTTGCAGGTTGATACGGTTTCGACATTTGAAGTTCACGGCTTTTTTCTTTTTTTAGTGAATGCATGTATTATTTTGTCCTTACTTAGATCTACTTACTTAGATCAGTGCGATAAATATTTAACTGAAAACAAGTAATTTATCCGTAAGGAGTTTATTTTAGTTTCATTTAAGGGAGGGTATTCAGTATTCGCGCGATGATCAAGTACTACCAGTAATTTTGGCAGATAAAAATTTGAAAATCTGTATCTACTTTCATCACCGATGCGCAGAAATGCCAAAAGTGTACCACGCTTATGTTATTTCAAATATATTTTATTTACGTTGTCCACGAGCGCCAGAGTTATTGTCAGCCCACCCACAACAGATTTTACTCTCGCGTTACTATTGAATGGACAAATGCACTACTCTGCTCTACCTTCGCAAACACGCCAGACTCGGTTGACGGTCGAACCCGAAATCCTCATTAAATATTCGTAGTATGATGTCTTATATTATATTCGATGTGAAGAGACATGATTCATTAATTTAGTAGGAACGCCAGTTTCACGAGGTTTCTTTCCCAAAAAGTGGTCTAAATCATTGGAGATCTCGCAGCCGCTTCTCCATAACTTCTACTTTTATACGACCGGCCGTCATCTGCACTCTCTTTCATTATTGGCTTCATGTTCCTTTACCTTTCCTCTCTCTTCCTTTGTCCAGCTTTTCTTCGTTCCTGAGAATCTGCTAGCTCCGTAAGTGTCACCCAAGAGGATATATCTTTTTGTTGAATTTACGGTTTCGATAACGCTTCAACGACGGATCACAAAATTATTTTACTAGAGCAAAGGACAGGATGATATCCTTAAATGTTTAACCAGGTTCCAGGAAATTTATCATTCGTATAGAAAGCGGGGTGAGAAAGTAGGGTGCGGTTGAAAGTCCCGTTTTTCGTTTAACCTATGTAAAATTTAGTAATAACAATCTAGAGATATACGGTGTTGTTTTGTATAAACTACAACCATTAAGCTTTACTTTTACAAAGTTGTTGGTTGATACTGTTATTCTTTGTTGAGTTATATCACAAATTGTGTGTCAATTCAAAATGGACTTTTTACCCCTTGCCCAGGTAAAATATAAAAAACTCTTTTCAACTCAACAAATATTTATTAAATCAATTTTTTTTGGTATACAATATTGAGAGGAAATACTACTACATCATTTTTTAAACAAAGGAATGAAAATACAGGACACAGATTCAGCTTGAACAAAAAATTGCACAATAATCTTGGCTCGACATGAAGATATAACTCTCTCTAAAGCACTTTGGGCCTTATTTCTTAAACTCAAATTATGTTAATATAAAAAAACAGTAAAAAAATAGATAATTTATGACTTTGTCTAAATTGTCTAAAATTGTCCAAAGAGTGAGGAGCTAGAGAGATTTAACTTATCCAATTACCCAGTTATTCACAGAAGTGTTAATTTAATATTTACAAAATTGTTGAACCTTTGTTTGGAACAAAGTGTGCTGTTGTATTCCGTAATTATAATATTTCCAATTATTTTATATAATAATATAAAAATACAATTTACGGAAACTTAGACGAAACACAGCTTAATAGATTTTAGAGCCAGACTGTGATGTCGAGACTGTTTGGAACAAGAGTGATTTGAAAGAGATATTGCGTGTTATATATAGGTGGTTTCGGTGGTTGAGAAAGTGGGGGTTGAAAGGGATGAGGCGTAGAGATCAAGGTACAAGGATGAGTAATAAGGGACGGATGAAATCACAGGAAAAGGAATTTAGGATATTTGCTATTGCTATCTGTTTCTACATATACATACTTCTGTAAACTAGAGAAAAATAAATTTAAGTGGCGTTGTTATACAACAGTGCAATTCAAATTAGAAAAGGTAAACTGCCTTCATGTAAAACAGTTAATAAATTCACACTTTATAGCTTCGTTTTTTTTTTTATTAATTTTACTTGGATATAAACACGTTAATGTACCAAAGTGCATGTTTCACAGTTGAAGAAATTTTCGTGTGTGTTTCATTAATACGAAATACTCGAGAATTGTCCTGTTATGTCATAAATATTAGATGAGATAACAGGAATTCACTGCGGCATGTGCATTCCACGACCGAACTATTATATACCAAAAGATATACATAGATCTTGTCGACGCAGAACGGCATTCCTGACATTCACAAAGTACATTATATTACTACCTTCAGCAGCGTTTCTCGTTTATCAGAACATTTTTTTTTTTTAAATAGTGGGAGAATCCTATTCAAATCAATTTTAATATTTTCACTCGGATATTTCCCATGACAATTATAATATACTTACTAATCGTAAGTTCTGTACTTTGTGATGGTCTCCTTTGAAAAGAGTTGGAAGTTGAAAGTAAGTTGAAAAATGAATATTGCAATTATTGCAAAATCAAAATATTTGGCAGCGGAAATAAATTTGATTACTATACAATATTAATTATAAAAAAACTATTGTATTGGAGATTGTATATATGTATTGGTTGTGGGAACACAATGTTCCATAAATATTGCCTCGCCTAATTTCTTTTACACTAGTAAGTTTATACTTTTCTAAAGTAACTTTTATTGTTACATATTTTGAAATTTTATTTTTTCACACTGCATTTTGTGATATTTCAATCATTACCAAACTCTAAAACTGTGTTGCGATATATATATATACAGATTTAAATATCACAAAATGCAGTGTCAAAAAATAAAATTTCAAAATATGTAACAATAAAAGTTACTTTAGAAAAGTATATATATATTATATATATAATTTTAAACTTGAAAAATAAATATAATATATATATATATATTAGGGTGGTCCTTATTTTTCAAGTTTAAAGTTTATATTGTCTGACTCTCCTAAAATCTTCTATTTGACAAAAAAAAAATATCTTCGTGTTTTTTATTTGTATATTTAACACTAGATACTAATGTACTTGTATATATAACACTAGATACTAATTTCTTATGTTGCAGGAAATGCGACAGTAGTCAACTGTTCGTTAAAAATCATCATACACACTGTATAGACACCTGTCGTTCCACTACAATGTGCGGCGAAGTAGTCGTTCCGGAAGATCATCTTGACGTAAGAAATTAGTTATTGATTATTTAATAAACATATATTAGGAACAATTACTCCCGAATACTAGATGCTAACACTTTATCTGGCGTCGATGTGTTTCCAATTCAAGGGACGCGCATCTTGCGCACAGTTTTCGGTTACGTTTTCTCGTTGATATTTTATTAAAAGCATCGAAAGTACTGTCTAAGGGTCCCCGAATGTTTACTATGAAAATAAACCGAGCTTGGAGTTCGCTTTGTACTTCGCCGCCACAGAGATGCCCCGCTCGCGTGCAATTGAGCGTGATAAAGCCAGCGCGCGCGGAAGTTATCCGCTATCGGACGATAAAATTTTTATATTTTTCATGTGCATGCATAAAAGTATTACCAACAGATTGGCGAGAGTCCCCAGATGAAAATGAATCTAAACTCGACCTCCCTCGGGCTATTTTTAATTATAAATAATGTATAATTTGTCTACAGAATTCTGAAACGATTCGAATGATGTATAATTAAATATAGACGACCGAGGATGGTGGTATTTGGTTTCATTTTCATCAGAAAAATCTCGCATATCCACTGGTAGTACTCCCGCGAAGGGGTTTTAATAAACAATATAGAAGTTCAAATTTTCATTAGTGGTAGATGTTTAAAAAGCGGAGCGAACTGCACATAAATCTCCTGTTAGAAGCCATCGCCTAGAAAGAAATGGTCAACTTGAAGGGGCATTTTTGAAAACCCTACGCCACTGAAAATGTTAATATTTTCCATTACTAAATGTATATGAAACGGAATTTTTCGAAGTCCAAAATAACTCTTATAAGATCAAAACAATCATTTGCAATTGTAATATATGAAGGATAAGGGGAAAAAACGAGGAATGTCCATTTTTCGTGATTTTGCGATTTATAGCATATTTTGTTGATATCAATTGAGACCACAGAACTGTCGAATCACAAAGGGTTATAATGTTCAAATGCCCCCGTAAGATAACGTTAATGTTAAAAACAGATAATGTTCAATTTCCACTGAAACAAAACACTTAATTTTCTTGATAAAGCTGTTTTGTGACATTCTGTTTTTTTTCTCCTTACCCTTCATATATGATAACATAACATGCATTTATCTAATACTCAGGTTTGCCGAACGTGTAATGCAACAGGACACAATTGTGGAATAGCAGAAGGCAGTAAGGCAGGTCGGGGAATAGACGGTGCCGATTTTGTTATCTATGTATCCGCAATGCAAACTGAGAGGTGTCATAAAGGACTGACTGTAGCCTACGCTGCGCACTGCCAACAAGAAGCAGCATTAGATCGGTAAGTTACTGTATACATAGTGCTTTCTAAAATGGATTGAAAAAACAATACTTTATATTGGGTGCAGTGTGTATTATTTTATGAAGGAGAAGATGAAAGAAAAATGGTACAAACTGATCAATTTTATAACGCCACAACAAAGGGAAAGTGCTGGAGAATGCATATACAGGCTGTCCCAAAACTGCGGGACAATCCGGAACGTGCAACATCCTGATGCAAAAAGACAACAGCTGATTAACGCCCACACGCACAGTAGAGTCGACGTCGCTGGTTCGAATCGTGGAAATAGACCAGCGCGGTCGGCTCTACTGTGTGTGCGTGGGTCTGTATCTACGCGCGCCCCGTGCGTGTGCGTGCGAGCGGCCACTGCTGCGCGCTCAGCTGTTTCGGCTTTAAACTGCGCGGCTCGGAAATTGCATCGCTAATATTCAACTGTTAATATCTCGAGAACGAAGCCTCGGATCGCAAAATGGCAAAGGACTTTTCGATGTCTTTTTGCATCAGGATATCGCATGTTCCGGGATGTCTCCGAATTTTGGGACACCCTGTATAATGTTATCTACTTATTACTTATTAGTAATATTGCTTTCAAAAAAAAGATCATAACAAGATTGAAATGAATTCTTATTTACGAAAAATCATTCGTTGTTGAGTGGTTAAGAGGTGATTCCAATTATGAACAACTAAAAATAGTCTGAATGAGATAGTATTTGCATTACCCGTTCCGAACACCAGATTAACTGCTTCGGGCTGTTTGGAGCTGGGCGCAGGTACCTAATGGGTCGTTCGTTCGACGTAAAAAAAAACAATGGTGACGGCTGACTCCCGTGTATAATAGCGAGAGTGAACCTTTAAAAAGCCGTATCAAGAATAGCGCCAGAGTCGTTATAATTTTTGCCGTAGTTGCCCTTCCCACGTGTATATAACATTTGTTTGAATTTCATGGAATCTTAAAAATAATTCAATGTTTTTTAGACCGATAGCTGGCCACGCCAACTTATGCCCAGGAAATATCAGCACCAAACCACAAGAACTAGAAACTGTCCTAAGTACTGTCAAGCATGAGATACTGCACGCTTTAGGATTTTCTATAAGTCTGTATGCTTTCTACCGAGACGAAAATGGTGAGCCGAGAACTCCTAGAAGAAGCGATACAGGAAAACCAGCGTTAAACGAAAAGTAAGTACATCTTCTTATTACCATTAAATATTGTTTTATAAGCAATATTATTTACAGAATATTACTATTCTCGACGTTCAATATTGTATGTTATTTTTATCAGTCTTTTGAAAGTTTTCTTATGAGAAGTCTAAAGGGAATAATGAAGTGTAGTCTCTCGAAAAGTACTCGAAGATAAAAAAACTTTCAAAGATATAAATTTGAAACTTCACATATTAATTTATGCATATTTTGACAAGTAACATAACTGGACCTGCTGTTCCATAGTTACACATTCGACCAGCGTGCGTGAGGGGTCTAGGAGCTTAATTAATATATTAAAATTTATGCATGTTTTTCTATTAGTTTTTTTTATAGTTTCTTAAGACATTGTACTAAAGGTAGGTAATAAAAATTTGATATGAAAACTGTAAATTATTCAAGAAATAAATTCTTAAAAATGGCTTACATTTCCGGCCGCCACAGTGGTGGCCCTTAATATTTACCCGAAATACATGTGGTATGAATATTTGTGTTCGTTCTTGTAAAATGATATGCACAGCAGAACACGCCACGATCATAATTTGTTTCATTTACCCAGTCGGTGGTTTCTGAATTTTGATTTACGCACGAAGGAATTTTAATGCAAAGGAATTTTATTTCACTAACACTTCACTCAGATTTTAAATTTAACCTCGGTATAGCAGCAATAAGTTAGGTATAGGAAACTTACTCGAAGACAGTTCTCGAGTTTGCGGTCGAAATTCCACTGACTATTGGAAGTTGTGTCCTGCTTTAGAGGGAAAGACGTAGCAGTGTCAGTGGCACACGTTTGGACCCAAGGTTCCTTCTTTAAACCCACCACCTTTCAGGAGAAACTATTATACGGTTACAAAACTGTTGTCAAAAACGGGGGCCATTAAAGTTATACTGTCACCATCTATGATTTTTTAGAAATTTTACTCACGTCCCTCATAAGCTGAACAAGCAACTTTTGTATCAAACTTTTTTCTATCTTCAGTAGTTCCCAGCACTTCAACAAAGTAGATTTTTCATCCCCGATTTTGAGGGCTGTTTTCACCCCGTAAACTTGAATTGGGGCAGTCAGAAAAACAAATATGTGACATCTTTTCGAACGTCCTGGTTTTGTGCAAAGTTTGATTAAAATCCAAACTGTGTGCTGTTGATAGTTGTGTTTCCAAGCATTGTATCGAACAACTGTATGCAATATCTCATAGTATGATTTATTTCCAATGTTACTATGTATGTTGTACTGATAAATAATTTGAAATACATAAATCATAATGAAGGAAATCTGCCCAGCTACTTTTCAGAAGCACGGTGTCAAATATTTTATAAATCATCAAATTATATTAATTTTACGTTGAAGGCGTAACAGTAACAGAATGCTAGGTAGAAAAAGTAGTCGTAACATTCGATGTTCGTTACGTACAGGTTACAAACTCATCAGTGGAGCGAAAACACGATCAAAACCGTCGTCAGACCGCACTGGCAAGTGCACGGCGGCTATATGGAGAGATCGATGCAAATGATAGTAACTCCCAGGGTTCGTGCTGAAGTTCAAGCCCACTTCAATTGTCCAGAACTCGAGGGTGCAGAATTGGAAGACCAAGGGGAGGATGGTACAGCATTAACACACTGGGAAAAGCGAGTGTTTGAAGTAAGTATTTAAGTCACAGTATATAAATAAAAAAAAAGCTTATTCGGAATAATTTTACCTGTTCGCGCGAGCGCGAGTTGCAGGATAAAACACTGACCCTGTATATTACTTATTATGTTTATTGCATTCAGTACGTTTATTGTTTATGTAGAACGAAGCTATGACAGGAACGCATACTCAAAATCCGGTTTATTCAAGGATAACGCTTGCTCTTATGGAAGATACCGGATGGTACAGTGCAAATTATTCGATGGCTCAAGAATTAGGATGGGGCAAAAATCTTGGTTGCAATTTTGCGATGAAATCTTGCAAAGAATGGATATCTTCTAAGTCATCTCGTTTGTCGTAAGTACTTCCCTTCCTTATACAGTTATCTGATGCCTTTAGAACATTACAGCAAATTTTTCCAAAAATGACACTTTGAACGGCGATGGCAAGATTTTAGATGGTGTGATTTCTGTCCTGTGCAAGCTTTGGCGTGTTTTTACGTCGATATCTTCTGGGAAACATGAATAATTTTAAATTACATATTCTCTCTTAGATCTTCATGAAAATATTATGTATCAATGGATTTATGTATAATTAAGGCGAATTTCGACTTTACACTTTGGATGTGCATCGCGGATTCATCCACACATCCATTCTATTTATCAACAGTAGGCACAGGCTCTACACTGGTCACTTTGGATGAGATGCAGATGAAAACAATCTTTGCACTTTTCACTGTGGATGAATCATCCGGGATGCACATCCAAAGTGAAAAGCCTAAATTCGCCTTTATTTTGGGCTGTTGAATCATCCCCTAAAAGGTTTACCACCTGTAATGAAACACCCTGTATATGAATCTGTAAAATTATGTATTTATAATTAGACATGCTTCGGTATACATCATTATCTACACATTTCATAATTAATTATTCATAATATATGCCCAAATAATTATACATAAATTAATTATATTACGTACAATGAAAGAGATGTCTAATGAAGTTGTATTTGGATTACTTTTCATCGAAAAAGCATCGCCCATCTATTAGTTGTGCTGTAATGAAGATCTGACAGAGAATACAGAAGTTGAATTTTTCATTAGTGTCGGCATGTGTTGAGAGCACTAGTAGAAGCAATTTCTGGGAAAGGCCTGACTTGAAGTGGCATTTTTCACCACCTTGCGCCACTCAAAGTGTTTATTATAAGTATTTTACAATGATTGCAAAGGTAAATATTATTTTCCAGGGGTAAATCCATTCATCCTTTCTGCAACAAAGTGAAACAAGATCCCTTACAAACGGAATGTACTGATGACCGCAGCTCTGGTGCATTATGCAACTTAATTAAACATCCCCAGCCATTGCCTAAGAAATATCAGGTACGAATTTCTCTAACATATCTAAGGTGTAAATCCTTTCTTCTAACAAGAGACATTAGCCAAGTATGCAGTGCTAATTGCAGTGAAAATTATTATTCCACGAATGAGGAGCTCTGCCTGCATAAATTTTAAATATTTCGCAAATGAAGTATACATACAGGAAAAATACAAATTATCAAATAAAGAGAGAAACATTTATTGAAAAACGTCAGTGTGTTTTTACGCCGAGGGAGTTCTATCCTGCGCAGAGCTTTGACGAGTCCCGAATGTAATATGACATGTCAATATTTTCTGGAATACATGGATAAAATTATCCGAGAGTTCCCAAATGTTTACTTAGATAGCAAACCAAGCTGAGAATTCTTTTTGTATTTTGTATATGCATACTTCGTCTCCTCAGCCATCCTTCGCCACCGCGAGAGCCGAACCCTCGACGAGTAATGTAAATTGTAATTTCTATATTGTGGCTTTACAAAATGCGAAAAGCTTGTCGGGCGTCAGCTGCAAAAAAAAGATTAACTCCGATAAGACTGTTGCTAAAGACTTTTTTCTTGCGCTCTTCTCACTTACACACCCTTCCTCTATAACCTTTCGAGATAGATCATTCTATACCTTCTTTCGCACGCACACTGGTTTTGTTTCCAAACACATTCTCTCTCCCTCCCACCCCTCTCTCACTCTCATGCTATCCTTCCATGAGCATTCCTTATCGTACCTCCTCCTCCTCACGTACTTACCTACTTAGTCACACATCCTTTCAGCTACCAATTATGGTATCTACTCTCGTACAACAATATTCTGTATTTAATCTTTATAACAGTATTACTAATCGATTGATGAGATTCTCCTGATAATAAGAGCCTAAACTCGACTTCATTCGAGCTATATTCTAAGCATACGTGACATATACCTTATCCACGGAATTCAGAAGCAATTTGAATTACATATGTGGAATTACAAATGGCCCAGCTAAGGACGTTTTAGACTCATCGGGAAAACCTCGCCTATTTATCGGTGGTGACCTTTAGGAAATAATAAATCCATTGACATAGTGTGATATCTGTTACTATTCGTAACTCTGTACTATATATTTTATAGAAATGCCACTGAATAATACAGATAAATAATTAGAGAGTTCACAATTTCTTTCGGCTTGTGTGGGAACTTATAGCGAACAGGTGGAGTTGTTTTTTTATATAGGCTGGTACGCGAGTAGAGCACACGAAGAACAGAATGTCAGCCTTTCGAAAGATAGAGTAAGATAAAGTATCATACTTAGTTGGTTCGTACACTTTGTCACTCGCTTCCAGTCCCTTTGACATTTTTCATTTCATCTTGCTCTTACGTTTGTAAGCCAGGAATGAAACAGAAGTAGGATTAATAGCGACGAGCTTATAACGTAGCCAAACCGAACTCATGGCAAAAGATAATTAGTTGCGTATAATTATGAATAAGTTGGTGTATATGAGCAACTCAGGCTATATGTAGTGTTATTTTATATCGTTACTAGCGCCCCCGTGTCGGCTTCGCCCGAAATATTAGCGTGACTGCTTCATGTGTATTAGAATTAATATATTTTAAGGAAATTAAGTATTTTGAAGAAAAGGGTAATTTCCTCATGATATTTCGGAAAAGATTATCTTCTACATTCTCTCCTTTGGCAGATTTATAATATACCAGGCGCTTCTTCGTTCCATGTCAATAACGCGCTTTAGAAACATGCTACATAGCTTATGTCGGTCCTAGAGCATCCAGGTATAACGCGTTAAAATTTCAGGAAGATCGGTTCAATAGGTCTTGAGTTTTGCGCGAACATAAAAATCGGCTCTCTCTTTATATAATAGTATAGATCTATATCTTCTATTTATTGTATTTACTTATATAATCGTTGTGTCACTGATTCATCACCGTCCAGCCTAAAGTATATTCCTTTTGCGATGTAGGTGCTCGATAAGAAGGGATTTTTGTAAATTCCAACCCTAAAGGGGTAAAAAGGGATGAAATATGTTTTCTCGGACTCCTTATTATTTCTTAGGCCCGATTAGATATCAACTTTTTTTAACTTAGAAAGGTTCCCACACAAATGCCTAAAAACCAGGTTCAGCATTTTGTCCTAATCAACCTCTAAGGGGGTGGTGAAAAAGGGTGAGATGTATTTTCATGGAGTCCTTAATATCTCTGAGGCCCCAAGCGAATTGCGGGGGTATTTTGCTAGTCCATAATATGTTTTTAACATATAACTTCAAAAATAACAAATAACTTCAATTTTTCCTTTGGAGACTGTTTCTCCTTACAAATTTTGCAATTACTTTAAACGAGACATTTAATGAATTCGTTCTCTTTGTTTTTAGAACTTCGACACAATACCTCACGTTCCAGCCGGAGAAGAAGAATACTATGGTGGTTCGGTATCTCTGGCCGATTATTGTCCCTACATACAAGAATTTACATGGAGAGCACGGAATATAGTAGTCAGAGGCTCCCATTGTCTTTACGAAGAAAATAATCCTGGTAAGTCATAGCGTTACTAATTATAACCATTTTTGTTTTATACAATCTTAATGGTGTTATAGTAATATCGATACAACAGAAAATATTGATGTGGAAAGAACAAAATATCGTTTACAATGAATCCATCTCTCAATATAGTATAGCCTTCAATGGTTTGAAGAAACTTACTCATGGGAGAAACTAGAAGAAAATATACAAATTATTCGCTTTGCCTTGTAGCGGAAAGTTTTTTAACACAGTAATTGTAGAAACTGATCCAAGCTATTAAATTTTTCCGAATACAATTGAAAAATATCTGTGAAGGGAAATGTTATAAAATCTTGTGATACCTATTATCATAGCATCATTTTTTTTTCAAAATGTGTACCACAACACTTGTAAACATATTACACTTTTTTAAATGACATCATAACTTCTTTTACACAAATTGAACGACCATTTTACACACACTATTGACTTTGAAATTCTGCAAATTATTTTTATATGTAATTTCGTTAATTATAACCCGAATTATGTCAGGGTTGGTATCATTTCCATCGAAAAAACACAAGGAATCAAGTAGTCCCACTTTATATAGTACCTAACATTTTGAAAATGATTACAAGGATAAATTAACTACATTAAGGCAGTTAACAGTTTTGATGTCAGTATCAACAAACATATGAACAGTTAAATTTCATTCATAATAAAGATAAAATAATGTATTAATAAACTAAGAGTTTTATTGGTGATTGTACTCTTTGTTTAGATCCAGACAAAAATTTTGCTCTAGAAAAATATGGTCCACATTCGAGGTGTTTCGATCATACAAATCAAATGTGGGAAGAAAGAACCTGTAAACAAGTTCGCCAATGGCAACATTGGGGTTCTGGATGCTACCAATATAAATGCGAAGCTGGAAGATTGCATATTATGGTTAGTTTGCTAATAAAATCAAGATTACGTATTTTGTACTTACTATTGTAATAAGCATAATTCACCCAATAGCAAGCAGGGCTTGACAACTGTTATAATATCGGTTCTCCAAACGGTTATGAAGAACCTCTATTCTTAATACGGAACCTCTATTAGTTACGGTTCCTATTTCCTTCCTCATATTGGCTCCATAATCGTTATTTTTTCGGTTCTATGTATATCAATTCCGAAACGGTTCTAGAATCAATTCTTGTATCGATTTTTTCCTAATTGATATCATTAATTATAGAAAAAGGATAAACATTTATACATATCACTGATTTCTAATAAATCGTTGAAATAAATAAAACAGCTACATATTTTTTACATTCACACACACTATATTATTCAGAATAGGAAGTTAAAAGTTTCTACTGTATCTATAAAGATTTCTATACGGATACAATAATGAATGATATCAATTAGGGAAAAGTCGATACAAGAATTGATTCTGAAACCGTTTCGGAACCAATATAGAACCAAAAAAATAACGATTTTTGAACCGATATGAGGAGGGAAACAGGAACCGTAACCGAAACAGATAATAGTTGGAAATTTCGGTTCTTCATAACAGTTATTTGAAATAAAGGTTCTCCATAACCGTTTTAATCAGAACCTTTATATAACATTTTAAAACAGTTATTTTCGGAACCGTTTCAAGCCCTGCTAGCAACTTATTAAAGCATACAATATCATATTTATTTGGTTCCACAGGTTGCAAACTACACCTATACTTGCTACCACGCTGGTCAAGAAATTGCGATTAGAATATTGCAAAATAGTTGGCTCCATAAGGGTGCTTTAATTTGTCCTCCATGTCGAGACATCTGTCAGGTGAGACTTGATATTATGTATACAAATATTTATTAACACTCATGATTTTATAATCTCTCCTTCCATTATTTTCTTAAAATTTCTTGTTTTCCTAGAATATCATTTCATATATTTGTACAACATTTTAAAAGCTTATGTCAATGACACATATATGTATTTATAAATATTTTTTGCAACCATTTTTCGCGAAGATACAGTCATTTCAAAATGACCAATATTTTCGGGAAATTATAGTGCTCCTTTAATTTTGACCAGCATTGTACTTTGCCAATCTTCCAATCGGCCAATTGGGTGGAAAAAAACCCAAGAAGCCAGAAATAATGATTTTAAAAACTGTAGAGAAAAGAATAGCCCAAAATATTCCCCCTACAATACAAACGAAGATGTTTTAAACTTTTTATCGATTTCTTTAAATCCACTTACGCACCCGCCGGCGGGATATTTACCACGTATCATCAATCACTATATTTAAATTAACATTTTGATTTTATCTAAAACTCATTATTTGAGTATGTATGATACAGTATGTACAACTTAACTTTTTTAAATGATATTATTCAGACTGATAATATTTACAACAACAAAATCATCTTACAATTAGTTCGAAAGCATAAATTTTGCATTAAGAAATTATACATTTACGGCGACTTATTTCATTCTTTTCAGGCCGAACTGAAAGAAAAACATGAGCACTGCAAACCAGGAGACGAACACCCGCCTGCGACGTACTATCATAGAGATAATCTCTATTGTTCATCAGCAGGAAGATTTACGAGTTTATCAACGTTTATTGTTCTAATATATTTTTCTGCTCTTAGATGATGTGTCATCAAACTTAGGTAATATTTTTGTCAGCGTCCAAGTTAAATCGAATTATAATGATATATCATTGAAATATCGTTGAAAACCATTTCCCAATTTCAACACGAAGATTTTATGAGACAGAAGTATCATTGGAACCAAATAATAGTTTCGTAAAGCGAGTGTCGACGGAAGCGACAATTTTATTTTGATACTTTATTGGGAAAAAACACTTTTCAATGATTTATATACATAGTGTAAGTATTATTGCAACCATAGGATAATACTTCTGAGATTCTATGTGCGTAAAAATTGATGCATGTTGCATTTCACATTTCATATAATGACTGTAATGGATATGACAAGGCATTCTTGAAGTGCCAATATTAAAACATACTGTTTGTATACGCTTATTTAATTACGCAGCCCGTTTGGTTGTTATCTTTCCATGCAGGCGATGTGACATTTCATATCAAATGTACATTATAGTGTATCATCTCTACTTTCACTTTATGCCATCTTAATGAAATCTATCTGTTATAAAGAATTAAACACGAATGGTTCTTTTGTTGAAGTATCAAAATGAGTAAGTGCCAACATTATCTGCCGAACACGCGTCTAGATTTGACATTATTTTATTTATGACACGCATACATGCACAATATCCCAACAACCCTTACGCACCGCTTATAATCAATTCCCTCCTAACAAAAATAACCTTTTACGTATTCTTTCAATAATGCTGTAAGTATTTTACGAATATTTCATTGTGTTGACGAGCAAAGTTCAAAGTACCTATTCAATTATTTTATTTTTTGTACAAAAAAGTAAGTCCTTATCCTACGTAAATACATTGATTTTAGCGAAAATCAATTATTCCACTGAATGTTTCGGTGTTCATTATTTGCCACTTCTTGTCGCCATGAAAGGACATTCTAGATAATAATATAAATATTTAAATTTTAACTCTCTGGCGACAGACAGCTTGGGGAACAACCACGCGGTAGATGCAGGGTTCATTTTAATCCACGATTAATTTCATTTATTACATTCCAGAACAGATTTTGATCTCACGTTTGTAAATTCTTTTTGCCATTGAAGTAGTGATACGACAAAGTAATATTTAATAGAAAGATAACGTATACTTATTTCACAAATATATCACGTTTTATTTGACTTTAACACTTTGACTGGCGACGGCACGTTTTCACCCTCTGGGATTTGCAGCCTGTACACGGTTTTGGTGTGAATTCACGTCAATAATTTTTTAAAAACGCCAAAAGTATTGCCTCGGAATCCCATATTGTTTGTTTGGAAAAAAAAACCGAGGACGGGGGTCGCTTTCTTTGTACTTCGCCGCCTCAGAAATCTCTCATTAGCGTGCCGTCGAGTGCGATAAAACCTGCGCGTAGATAAGACATCCATTAACGGAAGTTAAAATTATTATATTTTTCTATAAATACGTAGGTACAAATTACAAATGAATTGGCGAGATTCTGCTGATGAAAATGAGACTAAACTCGACATCGTTTGGATTACACATTTTCAATTATACGTGGTATAATTAAAAAAATAGCCCGAATAAGGTCGTGTTCGGACTAATTTTCATCGAAAAGGCTCGCCTGTCCGTTTGTAGTACTCTTATAAAAATGTAATGGACAATACAGAAGTTTAAACTTTCATTAGTGGGGGCACGTGTTCAAAGTACGTAGGGAACTACATAAAACTTTCTCGGTAGAAGCGACTGCTCGCAAAGGACTGTCAAAGTGTTAATGCAATATTATTAGAAAGCAGTATATTCCTATTTTTTATTTCTTTATTATATGAGTTATTACAAATATGGTTACGGCATCTGCCGCCTATAAGTACAGGGTATTCTTCGGCGACAGGTGGTAGAAAACGAAACGGTTAAGTCTACGTGACAGAATAAAATGAACATCAAGAATAGCGAAATTGCGGCGCAGACTTCGTATTTTAGCTATTAATGTTTGAAAATTGTCCAATGAACAAAGACACATCGATAGCAACTTATGCCGAAGACGTAGTGATAAGTGCGCCGTTATTTTTTCACGGCGTCTGTACGACGTCGAACTGACCTGCGCAACTCCTGCCGCTGATCTGCGCATTGCCGTTCTTCAGGCGCTCCTAACATAATTTTTGAAACATTAATAACTAAAAAACGAAGCCTGTACTGCAATTTCTTTACTCTTGATTTTCGTCTTGTTTTGTCGTGTAGAATCACCGATTTCATTTTCTACTATCTGTTGCCGAACGCCCTCTATATTTTAGTCATTCCGTCACAATTTTTATATTCCCATAATTGTGTAAACTTTCCGAAATTGGTTCAAATGGTGACGTTCCTGCCGGGCGAGGGTTCGTAATTGTGCAGTGCAAGGACATTAATATAATTATTAGTCTGTGTAATGTTAAAAATTGTATAAGTCAATAAGACAATATCATGTTTTTTTTATTTTTGCAAAATCTACAAACAGGTCTTAAATGAATTAAATTATGTGCAACAATTTCTATCAGATTTTCAGCTTTACACATAATTCATATGACACGACTTGAAAAAGATTTTTTAAACTACTGGGAAAGAACAGAACATCAGTTCAATGATTTTAAACTTGTAATTAAGAAATTTGTAGAAAATAATTGATTTTTCAAAAAATATATAAGGGGGTGCACTATCTTGTAGGCCGAAAGGAATAGATGAATTTAAAATTTGTTTTTACAGGTAATTTGTCAATGAACTATCGGGATATTTTTATGAGATGTTAGGCAAAATTTTAACTTTATTTTCATACGTTCTTTATTACTTAAAGTTTTAAAATAGCAGAGTTATGCAAGATTAGCTATGTTCATGTCTGACAGGACCTTGTCAGCAAAAAATTCTTATACTAACTTAAATAAAAATAGATGTTCTTCAATGTAGTGTACGGTTTTTATCATATTTCAACTTGTTAAATTTTTGTAAACCTTCAAAGCCAATCTGTTTCAATGAACAGAAAAAAAATTCTTTACAAAGCCGCCATTTCCTTATTTTTTATTCATTATTCGAGTCATTAGGAACATCACGACATGAATTGCTTTGTCCCCGCTCAAAGCCGCTTCCAAACTAAATTTCAGTGTTCCCGTTGCATAGTATAACGGAAAACCCTTCATTTTTGGAACACAAAGAAGTTTCAGGTCTACTCGATCAGGGGAAAAGCTTTTTACACAAAATTTAAGTTGCATGTGCTTCGTAGACGTGCGTGCCTGTCAGAGAGTTAAAGTTTTAAACTTCGTACACTTGATAACTGAAATAAATAGTTATTAATTTTAGTAGAAATTTGTAGAATAACTTCGAGAAAAAAAATTAAGAAATTGGTAAACGTAGGCAAAAGTTTTATGTTGAAATTTTAGTATTATTAGGATGTAAGAGAATACGATATCATATCCAAGAACATACCTAATAGTATTTTAAAAAAAAGGCAACTAAAGAAAGACCACCTCATATTAAATCACTTATGAAAAGTTGTACCTTTGACAAAAGTGGCAATGGACGTAAATAAAACTTGCATGCAATTGAGAGTAAGATGTACATAATGTATTCATTGATGAGAGTTTCTAAAACGGTTTTATGCATATTATGTTTGTGAAATGAAGTATGTATTTCTTTATGTAAATAAGAAATGAAACGTTGCCCAAGTCCTATTCTTTACACAGAGTGTTTTAAAAAGGTTGGTCAAAAGATTAGATATGAATTCTATGTATCAAAATAGGGTAAAAAATAAACATTTCCCTGGAAATAATTACATTTTAAGTTGTGATTGATCACCAGCATAAAACACGAAATTCTTAACATGTCTTCTACAAATAAAAAACCAGGGTAGTCAAAGCATAACCCATGCACAGTTTTGTTCCTTATAAGTACGAAACTCGGGGGACAAGGTGGTCTCTTAACGAAACTGTATGCTATTCAGCTCGCATTTCCGTTTGCTGTCTTCTTTCAGTAATTCTCATTGCCAGACTCTCATACTCGCCGCGACGACTACAAAAAATGGAGCGAAGATAGAGAGTTCTCTTAACGAAACGGAGGACCCGTCCTTATAAAGGGACAACATGGGTTGATGTTGGAAAGTTAGACAGATAATAAAGACTTTTATGCAAGACATTTCGACCAGACTTTGTGAAATAATTTTTTATTATGATTCGAAAAGGAAACGTCTTGAAACTGACCTTAATGTATAAAGCAGAAAGTTTAAATGTTTATGTGTTTGTCTGTCGCCTAAAAACTTTCGAACGGTATACTCTGTGGTCATGAAATGTACCTCAGCTCTTTATGCCTGGCTAATCAAGATTAATGTGACTATTTTCACAAAAAGAAAACTAAAAACAAAATATTTTTTTTATAAAATCACAATCTGAATTTCGGCCAAAGCCGAGTAGTAAAGCTATGTTTATATAAAGCTTCTTCTTGCTTTGATACGAAGAATTCATAACCCAACATTTTGGGCACCGTTTTGAAACGCCCTAATCTGTGTACGAACTACAGGAATTTTTAATATTCCATTGTAAAAATATTTCGCGAGGGTCACAGTTACGCCATACATAACGTGTAAATAATAAACAATTAGTATTAAATACAGAAGATGTAAACAGATAAAGTATTTGTAAATATGTAATGGAACATAGTTAAATTGAGCAAGTCAGGGATCGCTTAGGAAGAGTCATACAGAAAGTTCGAACGCAAAAGTATTCTGAAATATGCTGCCCAGGTGTACATAGATATTATGTTGCTACTATTCTTCTCAATTGCCCCTGGCGAAGACTCGGAAGTGGTTAGGCGGGCTTTACAGGGGCATGTCTGAGCCGAACACACGAGAAATAGGAGATTGCTAACTCTGATTTAGATACAAATTAATGTGCACCTCTAATTGTAAGTTGGACAATGCGGATAGAAGTCATACGAAGTGAAGAAGAGTCTGACAATCCAATTGAGGGCTGCTTGACTCTTCCTGCTTCCCCACTTCTCTCTTTGGACATGCCAGCATGCTGGTCTCTCGCTTGCTCAGTTTCCCTATAGTACTTGACGAAACAAACGAAAAGCCCGTACAGTTTAAAAAGATTGTACAAAGTGTACTTATCTGCCGAATATTATTTAATTCAACATTTTTCATCAGTGATAATTTTGTAACGTGTGTAAAAGCATTCGATTCCTGCGTTTTTCCACAATGTATTATGTATAGTGGCTAGAATTTTTTTTACACGTTACAATGATATACGAATATTAAAATTTAATGTATTTGAGAATCTTCAACGTAATAGTTGTAATAACGGAAACGTATAATCTATAATTTTTTATAGAAATTATTAACGGCAAACAAGTCCGAAAACAATGGTACAATACGATATTAATTCTTTCATATCAACGTTTATGTAAAGATTCACTGCATATTTACAAAATCTGCATTTGTAGAGCATTTACTAGAAATAATGGTAAACTAGTCTTGTGTTACTGCAAAATATGATTTTAAGAAGAAATATAAAATATTTGATATTATGGTATACATATGTATTAATATTTAATTGGTGGAAACAGTTGTACGAAAACTTTGTATCTATCGCAAGAATTTGAAAAATGCTTTTTCAAATCATGAATTTCGTCGAACGATCGGAAGGGAGGTCGTCCTTCGTGTCAAAATAAATCTGAAACGTGGAATAATGTTTATATACATATAGGGTGGACTGCCTAACTTGTACACCTGAATAGCCCCCAAATTATATGTTGAGGAAGAAATTGTTATATACAAAAGTTGCATGGTTTTGAGGGAGACAATACATAACGTGCATGGGTGTCCGGAGGGGGGTGCAAAAGGAGCAGTTGCCCCCCCCCCTGGCTTTTGAGAAAAAATCGCTTATTTTTCCAAACTGATCTTTATTAAGTTTATACTACAAAAGTGAATACTTTTAAATTTCGGTTTTAAATTTTTAATTAAATTGGCATTATAAAATGGGTTTAAAAAGCAAGAGGGGTATATTTACCATCATCTCAAAGTTGCCCTCCCCCCGGAAGAAAGTCTCCGGACGATTGTGTTTCGGACATTTGAAGATTAACTTCGTTGTTTTTAAATAAAATATTGTAATTTTTTATGTGAAAATTCGAAACAATGTCGAATTCTGCATACAAATACATTAAAATTGATTGGTCCTAGACCTAACAGTTAACAAGATATATTGATCAAGCAAGGACCACTATATTCTTGAAGTCTGGGGATATTAAATCTCCAATTTAATGTTACGCGAAGTGAATTTTCAATAACCCTACGTAAGTACGTGCCGAATTTTTAAAATCAATAAGGTCAAAAACGAATACCTCCTAACAAAATAAACTCAGCCTACATTTTCGATTTTTCTGACCCAAAGAATCACATCCCTTCTCGGCCACACTACAAATTCTGTCCACCCTGTATAAAATATTGTTAATGACAAAATTTATTTAATTGCTCATTTTACATTGGCGTGAGTCAACAAGTCGAAATTTTGTTACAATGATGATACACCTTTGCTACGACACTTTAATATCGATATGAAAGAATTAAATTTTAAAGTATCATATTTGAAGAACATTAGAATATCTAAAAACCTGTTGCTTAGTGTAGCAACACTTATTAATTTGTGGAGTTATTTCTCCGGCGTAATAAACGTTGGATAACCTATGTAGGTCCTAGATAATACGAATGAAGACTAGAGGGATGAAATGTTTTAAGAGCACTACGTGGCCCAATTAAGTAGTTGTAGACGGAATGAGAAATGTGCAAATGTTTGCTGCACGTAAGAGTGTCTAAAAGCCTATAAATATATATACTACACTAAAACGTAAGATTTTTACCCGATTAACAAGTTAAAAGTAGGTTGTTATATTTATCACATGCTTTAATGATAAGTACACCATCTTGTTTTCAGATCGCAAAAACCGTTCAATCTTTTGTACGAAATGTTTCTGTTTGAATTTCTTTGTATTATATGGATCAATTAGAAGGATCATTATGCCCTCGTTCTGGCTTCAGATGCGCGGTTGCCGGCATGCGACACCTCCTTCTTGTTAATGTCATCTCGTAATACTGCCACTACCTCTCCTCGTCTAGTCCTCGACCAACGGACTCCACCTTCTATTGTTTCCGTGCTCGTTGCCTCTATTCTTAAATGACCAAACGAACTTACCTGTAAGTGAAGTTCGATCATAATCAGCGACGCGCGAGGCGTCGCTATTCCCTTGTTTTTTCGTATCGCTACTTTGTTTGTTTTATTGTTTTCCTGCGTTTTTAAGCGGGATGGCGTTGCAAGCGTATACAGTATTTCCTCGTTACGGGCTCGGTTCGGTGTACACGATACGGACTTTTCGCTATCCCCACCACTTCTGTCCCACTCTTGTCCGGCGAAGACGAGAACGAGATGAAAGGAGAGCAAGCGAGAGGCACTGAAAGCGAGCGAGGACGGTACGAGACAGACTACGCGTTGATGTTTTGTCTCGCTCCGTCTTTCGGACGCCTGACACTCTGTCCTTCGCGTGCGCGATGGTCGCAAGCGCTTACCGTGAGCCGGGCCTGCGTGAAGATTTTGCGAAGCGGTTTTCGTGCTCACGGTAAGCGCTTGCGACTATCGCGCACGCAGTGTTCCATCTCGCTCCCCCCTTCAGCCAGAAAGAAGCGAGAAACGAACACTTGAAATTAGGGCTCTCTTCACGATAAGTGCTCAACGCCGGTCCCGACCAGCGAGCCGCTAACGAGGAAACACTGTATTGCCCAACGAACTATAGCCCCATTTTTTCCCTCCTCGCCCCTTAGAAGCGTTGAAATGTGTGGCCACATCGGTATGGAGTCGGAAGGACTACATGTTGATCGTGAGGAAGAGGCGCACAATACAATAACTTGTTTGTTCGCTCCTTCTCTATCATCCTCATTGCCTCCTTCCTGGTGTCTACGTCTTCGTCTCGAGTCAGTCGCAATTCAGCTACCGGCAACCTATTACGGACAAATAAAGTGAAATACTCGTAAGAATTCTCGAAAGACTCTATTTAATCTCCTCCTATCTTGATTCTTTCTCAAAAAAGACAAAATATTCGTTGAGAAATTAAAGTAGGATGAATTATCTTTCGCAATTCGATAAGGAAACCAGTAAACTAGAAAATGTGTATTAAGTAAAGGTACGTACATTATCTTACATCAAGATTCATTGTAGTAGGTCATACAAATCAAAGGGCGTATCGTTTTGTATTGAAAAATGTAGAAAATGTATCTTTATGATAGAAATAAGAAACAATTTTGTTTAGAAAGTCAACTTGTAATCTGTACCGTCTCTTTCCCTGAGGTAATCTTCATTTCCAGATTTAATATACATACTACTTAGTATTTAACATATTATTTGTGAATAATAACATGTTCAATGATTTCTGTTTATCTTTGTGTAAATGTGCCATGATTATATGATTATATTTCTGGTATCCCCCCTAGCCAGAAGTATATCCTTCGAAATAAAAAAAGTTTCAGTCCAATCGGATAATAACTTTTGGAGATACAGGTCCCACCATTTTGAGAACACTGTTTCGAGAAACACGCGTTTAAATTTTTACGTGAGTACTGAGTGGTGGAGTGTTACCCATGCATTTGCCGCTACTCAAATGCCTATAACTTCGGGAATTTTACGAATTTCAACAAATGCTTTTAAACACGCATTCCTAAAAGGTTGAACTTTCAAAAAATGAAATAAAAAAATCGACTTTTAGACCGGAACCTCCCCTTAAGGAAAAGTATTTGTTTTACTTTTTTTCTCGATAAACTATACACCAAAAGAAAAACTGTGCTCGCAGTGAGGAGTTGTTCCATCGATACCATGTTCACGAATGCGTAGCGGGCTACGCACAGACGTATGTGAAGAAAAACAGATGACAATTTCGAACCCTCCGCAAGCGTTGTTCGTGCGCGCTCAGCTCTATTCAACGTATACTAATTCAAGTCTGGAGCCGGCTTTAGGTTTATAATTTATTATTTACGAGTAATGTACTACAATATAAATAATATATCATAATATGGAAAAACAAAGCATCTACTTCTTATTTTTATAACAACGACGATACGTTACGTGGATACGTAACAAATGGGTACCCACCTTTAACCATACATCGAACCACTTCTGAATTCTGCAAGTCAAACATAATGAGAAATAGTCCTAACGCTGTCGTGTTTGGACTTATTTTCATCGGAAGAATCTCGTCCATCTAAGAATTTAATAAAAAAATATAAAAATCTAAATGTTCACTCGATAGATTCTAATACTTTGATCACTCACGTAAGTATGTACTCGCAATCAAAGCTAAGAATCCTAAAATATATGTGCGCTGTTAGAAAACCAGTAAAACAATATTTAAATGTAAAGAACGACAAAAATAATCATAGTACGAAGATATTAGAAGATAATAGATAATTATTAACCATCATTGCGAAAGAAAAACATACATAATATTTAAAAAGTTAACATTTTCGCGCTACGTGTTATTATTTCTTAAACGCACTGATGCGAACAGATTCCTTTTGTCTATGAAATTTCTAATTTTGTGTACTGTGACGTTATTCGTGGATTATTAAAATTTTATTAGTCAAGCATTATTTTTATTCCCATGGGATAAAGCATTTTGGAAAAAATGTTAATATTCACCTTCAGTACGCAATGTTAAAATAAAAAATACATAGCGATGGTGTGTGCAAAATATTTTCTGTGTGCATTGTTTATTTCATATAAATAGTAATGCTGTTGAAGACAGTCTCTGTAAACCATATGCATTAAAGTTAAATAGTTCAAATGTAAAATACGTGTCACTGAAAACTATTTATTTATCTCTTATGCTTCGATACATATGCATTTTCGTAAATAGGAGTGCCAGTACTGTAATAATATTACAAGCCCGCAATATTTAAAATAGTATAAAACAATTGCAGTATCAGTTATATCAGAAACAAGAAATGAATAACAACTCCATTGTTTGAAATTTATTATTTGCTCTTATATTTTCAATTAAAATTAAATTAGTTTCCTTTGTTGAACACAATCAATGCTATTTAATATAAGTACACAATAATATATTCCATGTAATACAGAGAACATCGACCGACCTGCGATCGTTTTAGCCGAATCATTACAAATTGTCTTAAGAATATAGTAAGAACAACAGCAGCTGTTTATTTATTTATTACGAACGAAACGTATAGTTAGTATGTATGCAATTTGTAAACATATATGTACATTTATGTTTATTGCGCGTATTCATTAGGCAATCCTACAAAGTCGTACTAATAAAGTTCTTTTATGTAATAGTTACAAATTACAAATAATTTATTATGACGCAATTAAAAATTCCTAGATTGTATTATTATATATTCTACACTTCTGTGCTCAGGAAATGGATACTTGTACTAATGCAATTTAGTGATGCCCCGAGATTATACCTCCTCGCGACTTACGTTATTTCGTACTTACGTCGTCGTTTCTACCGTCAATGCGATAGGCATTTATTCAAACAGTAACAATCGTGTTCAGAATACCACATTCGTATTTTCTAATTCTTCATCGAATTCTCGTGTACGAGTCGTTTCACGTTAAATCGCACAAGACCTGCCACATAATTACCGATTTTTTCCAAATTCAGATCGCTTATGGCTACTATCGAGAAAACAGTTTGTGTCAAGTCAGCCCCCTAGTTCGAACTAAGTGCTTTTTCAGAATATTCAAATTTTCAATGACTCTCCATCAAGTTTATAAAGGGTCTAGCAGGGTAAGCATGGGCAAACGGCCCTCATGCCGATTCTTGGAGTTGTTATTTTTTAAACAATGCTCCTTGCCTGAAACACCATAATGTAAAGTTTTAGATCGCTACCCCCCTGTTTAAGGATAATGCGTCAAGTCTCGTGCATATAGTGAGGAGAGGGCGCTATGTATTTACTCAGAATTATAACAAATGTTTTCAAAATACCTGATTGCAAGAGGAACAACAATTAAAGCAATAATATTTAAGGAAATTTTTCTTAAAACTGTAATTACTAAATTTTAGGAACGAAAATCGTTCCACGACCAGCCAATTCGTGGAGTGTAAACTGTAATAATACTACTTTCAGTACAAGTATGTATTCCGTGCGCACTTTGTTACAAATTTCGTGTAGAAATTTTCATAATGTACAAATGATGTGAAACTTATGTTCGCGATATAAGTATGTATATTGATTTATCTTTGTATTCGCGTCGTCATAAATATACAAAAAATTCCTTTGAGTAAGGCAATCGTTTCGGTATAGTGACTACTACAAACTACAAATCATTACTGTCGCTATTATGAATTATTACTGATCTAGTCGACGCTTAGTACTTCATTATTCATTCTTACACTAATGTTTCGACTACGCAAACTTGATACGCTTTGTCTTATGCGATACAGAAATGACTTGTGCCCTGTTTGATAAGGAGCCATTAATGCTCAAGGTTTGAGGCAACGTCAACTATGTCAGTTCGTCTGTACGGAGGAGCTTTCACGTCGCTAATGTATCCTCAAGAGGCAGTGTTTCAATTTTACCGTCTCTCAGTGGTAATTAATTTTAATCATATTAATGTACTGTAATACCATCATGGAAGAACAATGTAAGCTTAATTTTATATAAAATCCTAGTTTTATCTTTTTCCTAATAAAATATTCATACATTATAATTTTAACGATTGTATTCTATTCACCCTTTCATGTATACGGGCAGGGCTACTTACACACCATTGTCCCTCTTTATATGCCGTACATTTTTTATGGGGAATACACACATACACATGCACACAATAGAGTACAGTGTTGTCCCGTTACAGGTATGGTTTTGTTAAGTCCCCCGAGCTTCGTATTTATAACGAGAAACAACTGTATTAGCTAACGTTCACGTGTGCATACATGCGCTGAGGCAGCACTGCTACACGCCAATGGAAAACTTCCGTCAGGAAGAATCAATTAATACCGTTTTCATTGTGAAAGTCAGATAGGAAACCTTCCAAAATCGACTTTAAGTACAATTTGTGATTTTTAGCTGCAGGTCAAAGAAACTGCTAGCAACACTATGTCCAGGTGGAAAGACTTTAGAATCACACTCAGGTGGTACGTTGACAATATCCTTGAATGTTAGCAGTATAGTAATGACTGACGAAAACCACGTTTGGCCGCTTACCCAGTGAAACTGGAGTGTCCAAATTGACACTTTGACTGACGCAGGTATTTTGAAAATTGCTTCTTTAACGCGGTGAAAACGATTCCGAGCAGTCGCTTCTAAGTACCTATTCTCCAACTCGCCCCGCGCTTTGAACACGTGCCAACGCTAATGAAAATTTAAACATTTATATTGTCTATTACACACGAAAGTACTACAAATGGATAGACGAGGTTTTCCCGATGAAAATGAGTCCAAACACGACGTTATTCCGGCTGTATTTAATTACACAGAATTCGAATCACTTCTGAATTCACTTCTGATATTCCAGCTGGGGCCTAACGAGCGCGACATATAATAGTTTCCATGATTTATTGCCTTATTCATTGCCTTAAACGTTAAATTCTGGTAGTGCTTGCGAAAATCAAGACCAGCCGAAATTATTACCCCTAACTTGGTAACTTCAGCTATTTCAATTAGCGGGGCATTACATAGGGTATATGTGGAAGTTATGCCATCGACGGACCTATGAGCCCTCACGAAAACACACTTGGCCATGTTCAGTCCCATCCCGTTGGCGTTACACCACCGCTCAAATCGACTCAGGTCGTCCTGCAACTTTTCCACGTCCTGCCCGTTCCCGATAGTACGGAACACTTCTAAATCGTCTGCGTACATTAAAAATCTGCTGTTCTGGAGTGCCTCCTTAAGGTCATTGATGAAAAGAATAAGCAAAGGACCTAGGATGCGACCCCTGGTGTACTACAGAGTCTACTGCGACAGGAGTGGATATTTGGTTCTCCATCCTGACAACCTGTACACGATCTCTCAGTTAACTCCCAGTTTAGGTAAAAGGATCCCATGTGGAATCAGCAACTGTATCAACCCGCAGACCTTTGTCAAGGGCGGCCGAGACAGAGCAGTAGTACACCGCCAAATTGGTTGTGGTTGATCGCTGCAAATCCATGTTATTCGTCGCAGATGACGTTGGTGAGACGAAGTGTTAACTTATCAGTGACAATTTCCTCAAACAACTTTGGTAAGGTTGATAACTTGCAAACAGGCCTATAGTTTCTAAGAACCGCGTGGTCGCCTGTCTTAAATACTGGGATAACAAGACTGATCTTCCAGAGTGCAGGAAATCTGCCGCTGCCTAGCGACGAGTTGAAGATATGCCAGAGGGGCCTCGCGAGAATGAAGCTACACCTTTTCAGAACTTCGCTTGCGTCAGTCACGCGCACATAACCACCACTCCTGTAGGTGTTTCCGCCTCCATCATTGGAGCTGACTCCCTCCGAACTCTGCTAAAAAGATATCGTTAACGTGCTTCCTAAGTGTAGTCCGGAAGTCCTTCCACCTTGAGTTTGTTACTACAGTGCTGTCTCAACAAAGCCCGCGTCTCCTGTCTCGAAAAGAAGCCCTCCCTGACCCCGCTACTTCTTTGTGGTAGCCGCAGCGACTGAGAGGTGCCAGGGAGACCTATACTTTTTCCATAGACAAAGCCGCGACAATGCCGACCACGAAGTATGGCCAGTCGCTGTCGCGTGCCCTCTCACTCGCCACGGTAGAGAGCAAAGACTAGCCGTCTCGAAAAGAGCTCGCGCCCAGGCCCGATGGAGGGTTCTTCCCGAGACAAAACTATATTTTCCCCGTCGCCAATCATGGAATTACGTCTGTTTTAAAAGTGTTTCCACATGATTTCGCAGTAACCATTTTTTGTTTTTAACAACATTACAACAGCATTACAAATTTTCTGTGTATAGATTTAACATTGTCTCTTTATATCTATGGTGGTGTCGAAGAATGTAATATAGATATATGTATACAAAGATTCTATCATATTTATATTCGACATTACTACCGCGTGGGAATTTTTATGTTGAGCCGGCGGTCAAATTTACAAACCAAAAATATTTGTATTACTTTTATGCAGCAAAGACCTTTTCTAAAATACAACGAAATTTATTCGGAGAGATCCATCCTTCAGGATTAAAACAAGAGAAGACCAAAATCTTTATCTGTAATAGTTTTGGAGACAAAAATTCATTTGTCAAGCTGGTTTTCGAAAACATCTACAAAAACTGTCAACTTTGAGGGCTTATACTTCTTAAACAATTTCTAAACTAGGAAAATGGTGACTTACCCCTCTTAACTTCATATGAACTACAATATATTAGCATCAAAATTTCTGACATTCGAGGAACAAAAGTGATGGTGTTGGCACGAAATGGCCTGTACCTAATGTGTCGCACTTGGCTGAGTCTAACTAACAATAAACTCTAACCGTCCGACAAGGAGAATAAACGAGACACACCGAAAGTGAGCATAATAGCGCACCTGTGGGAGACCTTTGGCCGACTGCCCTGTCTGGCAGCCAAGACCGATAACATACGCGTGGCCATGAGCCATCCACTACTGAAAATCAAAATTTTCATAATTTTCGTTTGACCTACATGAGAGGGGTATCAATAAATTAGTGAGATTTAGTCGTTAAGAGGATGTCCAAGGACGACGTAGCTCGGACTCCTCAGTGCCACTTCAGTAGCCCTACATACAACATATAATTTTATTAAAAACAGACTTTTTCATGAGAAAAATCTCACCAATCCATCGGTAGTGTTCTCGTGAAGATATATGGAAAGTATTCAATAAAACATGAACATTTTAACTTTCCGTAGTAGATGTCTGATCTAGCAAGTCAGTTCTACTTATCTCGGTTGTCGACACGCTGACTTCCCGTCGGCAATGCATCGCTCACGCTGAGTAAGCCAAATAGTGGTGAGAATGGTCCTCTCGCATTGATCAGCGGAACAACAGCGCGCATTAATGCAGGGAAGACTGTGAACAGAGTCGTTAGTTGTGCAGAAGTTACACCAATCATTCCTTGAAACTGTCTTGAGCAAATATCCCTCCAGGCTATCTGCACTCGGAGCTGAGCAATCTTATTGCCCAGGTTTATAAAAGAATTAAATTATTGTAGTTCTTATTCCCTTTCAATGAAAAGATTCTTAATTCATTAGCAGGACCTGTGTAATAAAGATGAGTGCAAATACGGCATCAATTTGATGATTTTCATCTGAGTACCTACTGAACAAAACTTTTCAAATGTTTTCCGCAGCCAATCGTTCGACGGTATTTCGTAATTATTTTGACTAACGGCGCAAAACTCACCGAGTCACGCGTCATGAGATCGCACCTTAACATCGCCGCGCTCGGCTCTGATCCGCCGTTCAGAATCGCAGAGTTCTCCGATCACGGTTTGTGCAGCTCTGGTGTATAGAGTTCACTATTCTGGTTGGGTACATAGTTGTTTAGTATTTTTTATACTGTTAAGGGCTGCACATTATTTCTATACGACTGTTGGGTATACTCAGCTGTAGCTGAAACGCATAAAGGGAATTCGAAATGACTTCTGTATCGGTAGCTAAGTACATATAAGAGAAAAAGGTTTGTCAATAACTGTCTTTTAAAAGGACAGTGTTAAATCTATAGACAGATTTTGGAATAAAGAGGGGTTTGAAAATCTGCTAAGTGCACATGTACTTTAGCCTACTCACTCATCTTTCCCACGTGAGGAGTAGTTTTAAAATAAAGACGATTAATAACGAACAAAATAACTATTTTTTAATAGTTTTATTTGTTCAACTAAAAAATTGTGTAACAGCAGAAGTATTACCTGACAGTGCAACAGGACTTATTGAATATTTATTCTTTTAAATGGCTGGATCAATTTTAGTGTTGTATTGCGAACAACTATAATTGTAATATTGTTTATAAAATCAAATATTAAGATTTGCTTAACACTATCTTGATTCAGTGCACATACACTCGGCAGATGATCAAAATGGTTTTTCTCGAAAACGACGTATTTTATGAAAAATATTCTACAGCTTTAAGTTATTTTTTTCTTGTAAAATCATCCTTGTCGGAGTTATATTAGGTATTTTGGGGCGCTCTCTAGTTTTATCATTATTATGATCAGTGACCATTTCGCCTTTACGAATAGCATTTCTTAAGTTTTATAGGTTACTTTCGATGTTTTACATGAGATCTTAGATGAATTTTTTTCGTCTATCTTGTAGTGGGCTTTGAGGCGAATTCAATGAGAATAAAAAATACCTTTTCCTTCAAAGATACAGCGAAATATTTTAAATGTAAAAGACTTTTGGAATACTCATGGTACTCTTGTAGGCAGTGGCGGATTTAAAAGGGCGGCTGATAAGCAGTTGCCAACTGGTCCCCCGCACAGAAGGCCCCCCAGGGCCCCATCCTTAAAAAAAATTATGATTATATCCAAAGTATATTTTTTTTTTGTATTATTACACTGAGCCCGTTTTTAGTAAACTGCCGCTTTATTTTCCCGAAAAATGGGTCGCTGGTCTGAAGGCCTCCTAGGGCCCTGTCTTCCAAAAAAATTATGATTTTATCCAAGCACTATATTTTTTTCTATACTTTTCTGTAAACATGCCCCCTTTTAGTAAACTACCTTCCCATTTTGCTGAAAAAATGGGCCCATCAGAACACTTGCGACCTGGACCTGTTATCTTAAATCCGCCACTGTTTGTAGGTGACAAATAAGTGAATCCATAGTTCTATTCGATGATACAAATATTCGGCATAAATGTTCAGTATGCACCTACGATTATTTTGAATTTAACAAGATCTAATTTTTTACTCAACGTCGAATCATTGATTAATGTAGCTATTGCAGCACACCTCGAAAATCGAAAAGGTTCCATTTTTTCCCTCACTAATGCAATTTATAATCGTAAGCAAATAAGGAAGCTAGTCAAGATATTCCAAAGGTTTTTAATAATTTCTTCCGAATACAAATCTGACATTATTTACTTTTAGTACTGCTAAGAAATGTGTTTAGAAACATTATACAAAAGATTAAACACTAATTGTCAATTGTAAAGTGTCGGTGACTAATACTAATTATATAATAATCTGGAAAGTTTGTAAAAGTGTAGCATAAGAAACACCATGTGGCAGCTCATCCTACTAAGCTCGTAAATTTTTCCTGTCGACTATTTTTTCGCTGTATCTTTACAGGCGATAGAAAAAGGACACTTTAAAAAAATCATTGATTACGCACCAATGTCCAGTAAAAAATAGATAAAATAATTAGAATATTCAAATGAAAACTAAAGATGACCTTGAAATTTTAAATCCATTTTCTAACAATATGTTCAGAGTGGACAAATTACATAGACCACTCTGCACATTGTACATAATTTCCTCTTATATTAAATGAGGGTTTGCGTTTTTAGTATAACATTTTACTTTTGATAACATTAATATCGTGTAATTGGAAAATAAAGTCTTTCTCGTACTTACAATTATAACAATATAACTTGATTTTGAATGGAGTAACATAAGTAATGCGGCAACGAAACTTTAATATGTACTCTAATTAAGTGATCACTTACTTCTTCTGTATCTTTACGAATAATTCATTCTTGCACAGATATTATAGTGATACTTTCTAATTTTTTTAGAAAACCGTTCAGGATGCGGGAGGCCTGAGTCGCACCCACTGCGGAGCTCTTTTATTTCCGCAGCGAATGCTTTAATAATTATATATGAATTCATGAATTATATATATATATATTTCAAGTATATATATATATAGAAAGAAAGAAGTAGTATATGATTATATACTACTTAATAGTTATATACACAAGAAAGTGTATATAATTATATAAATAATCATTTTTAATCAATATTGTTTATTATAATATATATATATAATAAACAATATCGATTAAAAATGATTATTTAAATAATTATATACACTTTCTACTATTCTTATGGCAAACCCAAAACCTTCATAAAGAATTCCAAGAAAAATACAGAAACATAATGCTAGTTGAAACAATGTAATTACAACTTTTATTATTTACAGAGAATATTATCCAAAAATATTAATTTTCAAAGCTGTTGAAATTCTCAAGACATACACCATACCATATTAATCGAAACATGGAATGTGATAAGTTTAACTTAAAATTTAGAATAACAGCAATGTAAAAAATAGTTTGTTTGTAATAACACTATTTATATAGCTCCTTAAACAGTAATTTTTAGTTGCAGTTTGTGCGATTACCATAGCGGTATGCTTGTAGCAAATAATAAATATGCACGTTTTAATAATGTAATATTAAAGTAATGCAATATTTACGTGCTGGGAACAATAACACCATATTCAACAGATACGTATAAAGGACTCTCTATCTTTACCTTACTTTTGAATGATGCAAAACTGTCGAAACTAAAGTAACTTGACAACACTATTACAATGTTTATAGTTCTCCTGCGTGCACTAGTGTCCAAAACAGCTGCTTTGACTTCGATTCGTATCATGAAAAATGTATAACATTACTTTACAACATGACGTTTTATCATGTGTGATTAAATATCGTTAACCTATTATACATATAAAATCTTAAATCCTTAATTTACAGAAAGTAGTAAACATCATCGATAAACTCGATTTCACATCGTCAAAGTTCTCTGATTCACGTAGCACGTTGACCTTCAGCAGCACAGGTCCACTTGAAATTCTGTCAAGTATATTCAAGGTCTCGAATCAAATCGGGCATACTTCTGAAGCGTGCATTTTCCGAGTGAAATCGATAATCACGTAGAATTTGTGCTATTTCTCCATTTGCCATTGTTTCGACGCGCAAACCGAATCCGCCTATCGAAGAAGATGAATTATTTCGAAAAAACTGACGTTGAGATGACCGATGTATTTGCTGAAGGTTGTAAAACGTTGGTTGCCATTCTGCCGCCACGCTATACTAACTAGCATGTGTTGGAATTACCAGGTCCTCTGTTTGCGTGGCGACATGCTTAACTGAAAATAGAAAATTAGAATTAAGCATCATTTTTTTCATGAAATCTTGCCTCAATAATTTGACGAATACATAATTGTCTTGAAAGAAGACGACGTTCAGGACCGAAGACCTTCGAAAAAGAAGTCTTTTCGGCTTGCGTTTATTATCTTACCGCTTAGGCTATGATTATACTAAAGCGGTGGGGAGCAAGGATAGCGGCGAAGTGAGGAGCAGGGTAAAATCAAACAAATATATTCCAATGCGAGTGTTTATAGTGAAGCGGCGAGGAAACCGCGAGGAAGGCAGTATGTAAATATTCGTTACATGTTCATCACTCGGGACCGGGAACGAACATGCAGGGTGTCCCAAAATTGCGAGAGAATCCGAAATATGCAATATCCTCATGCAAAAAGAGATCGAAAAGTCCTTTACCGTTTTGGGATCCGAGGTTTCGTTCTCGAGATTTTAACAGTTGAATATTAGCGGTCGAAATTCCGGGCCGCGCAGTTTAAAGCCGAGTCAGCTGAGCGCGCGGCAGCGCACGCTCGCATGCACACGCAGGAGGCACGCTTAGATATAGACACACACAATAGAACCGACCACGCTAACTCATTTTCACGGTTTGAACCAGCGTGGTCGATTCTACTGCTAGGGGTTAGTGGGGTCAATGTTCCGCGTCAGCTGTTTCGGCTTTAAACCGCGCGGCCTGAAAGTTCCTGCACTAATATTCAACTGTTACTATCTCGAGAACTAAGCCTCAGATCCCAAAACGGTAAAGGACTTTTGGATGTCTTCTTGCATCAGGATATTGCATGTTCCGGATTATCCTTCATTTGAAGCTCTGGCTCTCAGAACGAGCGGCATGCGTCATTTTGCAGCTGCGTCATTATAAAGTTCTTCGAGTGTGATATTTAGTTCACTACTAACTCCTCGAGGTTAAGGTAACTTACAAGGCTTGGTTGCCCGCTGTCAGGTGGTATATACCAAATCACCAAACGCTTAATAGTATTGTCTCGTTACGGGCTCGGTTTGGTGTGCACGATACGGACTTTTCGCTATCCCCACCACTTCTGTCTCACTCTTGTCCGGCGAAGGTCTCGCTCCCCCCTTCGACCAGAAAGAAGAGAGAAACGAACACTCGGAATTAGGACTCCGTTCACGATACGGGCTCAACGCCGGTCCCGACCAGCGAGCCGATAACGAGACAATACTGTAATTACAAAACGAAAGCTCAACCGCAATTTCGTTATTCTTAATTTTCGTCTTATTTTAACGTCTAGAATCACCCCTTAAATTTTCTCCCACATTTAGCCGAACACCCTGTATGTCCGTTATTTATGGTTGTACGAAAAAACTCCTCAGGACAAAGTTATATGGATGTAATTACCCAATATTAAACTGCTGGGATACAGTATATATGTAAATAAAGTTTTATATGAAAGTATTATTTATGTGTCGTACCTCACGTCGATGCAATATCACCATGTAGTACATGTTCAACTTCCCAAGGGAGTGGTGGCGGTGTATTAGCTAAAGATGAAGAGGAACACCGTGTCACTGAACACCGATCAATAGAGCAGCGCTCTAATCCTATAACAAGAAGTGCACATAACATGTAATGTATTACAACAATGGAATTAATCTTCCAGCGATCGCGCGCGGAATGTCGTAACTGCATAACCTCAATATTTTGTGAATGTGTGAGGAATTCCGCACTCTTGACCTATCGCCGCTCAGTAACAAAGGAGTCCGTAGACTTCTTTCCAGTAGGGGGCAACTTTGGAGTGACGACGAAGAAAAATATAGTAATGAAAAAACGAGTAGCCCGCTTGCTTTTTTGTATGAACTTAAGAAAGATCAGTTTTAAAAAATAAGTGATTTTTTCTCAAATGCCAGGGGGGGGGGCACCAGCCCCTTTTGCACCCGCCTCCGGCCACCCATGCTCAGTACGATTCTATCTAAGCATGCCTTTAACTAATTGTAAGCCGAAGTTACATCTCTGGAGACACATTGTTCGGTTTTCATCATCACATGCAAGCTAAAAGTGCGATTCCACTGCGCGTGGCTCGACGAGGCTTGTATGTAGCAGGCCCGTCCAACTTTTGCTCTTACCTTCGAAGAGCAACAGCAGGTGGTTGCGAGCGAAGGCAAGAGCGACGGTTGTGACCCACCACGGGGACCTTTCGCTCTTGAGGGACGCAAGGGGCCTGGCTCGGTGCCTTCAAGAGCGAAGAGCAACTCGCGGTTGCTCGTGCGAACAAACCCCTGAACAGGCCTGTTTGTAAGCCAGTTAAATCTGCTTAACAAACCCGAGTCGGCAAGCTATTGGCGGTTCAATGACACGGCAAATTCACTGAGTCACGCACCGTGGAATCGCGCTATAAGAGTTCGCGCATGATCGTTTTCGTTCTTTTCTTCCCATAGCGGGAATGTTCCGTCCTTAGACAAAGTTCTGTGACTGGCGCCTGGAGAGAAATGGTTATATTTCCTGGCGTCAGTCTTCCTAGTTCGACCACAAGTTTTTTTAGTCGAGGCGCCAGTATGTTAAAATACTAGTTTAAAACGTCATCAGTAATATTATGTGTAACAAAATTATTATCTTAAGGTTGGCGTTTAAGAAGTAATATGAAAAAAATATCAAGAAATGCTGTTGGAAATAGTTAATAGAAAATAGCTAATTTAATTTAAGCAAAACTAAGCTAATTGTAAAAGCATAACTACTTACGGGAAATATCGTAGGAAAGTTGTAAAAAGCAGATAAGAGAGGAAGATCCAAAGAACGACAAATTGGAAATCGTTGATTTTAAATAATTATAAGTTGGAAAGAAATGCATGAAATCCAACAATTCGAACGCTATTTTGTAGATGAAAGTTGACACTTTCGTTGTGCGTAAAAAATCAACGGAAGAAAGATTAATTAAGAATCATAAGAAGCGATAAATTAACAATGCAGATATTCACAAAAATGTGTGTAAAATTATACTCTAACTTACATACGTGTAAAAAAACCTAATGTTTTGAACGCGAAGAAGAAATTTTATGCTTTTTTATGCTCTTCTTCAGATGTTCGTCAGTAAAATAATTACAGAAAAAGAATTTGTTGTTAAAAGTTGCAAACATATCTCGAAAATCTTTAACGACAGAAAAGGATAGTCATTACTCATTTTGAGAACCGATAAATCGTGGGATTAATTAATGGAAGACGAAATCAAGGGTTATAAATATTTCGATAAAATTCTTCAGAACATCGTAGTACATTTCTATTTACTGATTTTAAAAGCGCTTGTGCTTTACTTTACGCTGCATTTAAGCCAGTCTCTAAAAAAGTTGAAATACCTCGTGACTTATTTAGTTTTCATCTAACTCTAATACTTTTATACGCAGAATAACCTAAAGAATCCATTTATGCAAGGAAAATTATACAGTTTCATTTAAAAAAGAACTGCAGTTGCACTTTGCAACCGCATCGATGAAGAAGAATGCATAAAATTAATGCCGAAATGTTCGGACATATAACACCATTTAATTTCGCCATCCGAAATATTTTCTATCTCTAACACCCTATATATACTATACATGAAGAAGAAACTGAGAACTAGCGAGTGCGGAATCGATTGAATTGTCCTCTTGCGGCGTGACTGGAGATATCGTCACAATTTCATGTGCATTCAGTCTGCGCATGGCCTGTAGTCGATCGGCGTCTAGAAATGGGCACCGCCCCGACATGCAATTGTCGTTAGGGCTGGGACTATTTGACGAATTTTTCGGTATTCGAATATTCGAAAACTTCAGTTGCCCAATTATTTGGCGAATATAATTCGAATATCCAAGTATTCGAATACTATTCGAATATCCAAGTATTCGAATACTCTTCAAATATCCAAGTATTTGAATACATCAGTATTCGATTATTTAAGTATTCGAATACTATTCGAATATTTAAGTATTCGAATACTGATGTATTCGAATAGTATGGTGTGAATTATAAATCAAGTTCTTTAGTTTCATTTGTCAAGATGAAATCTTGTAACCTAATTTTGACCCACTTCACACCATACTATTCGAATACATCAGTATTCGAATAGTATTCGAATAATAACATTCGAATACTCAAATATTCGAAGTTTATTCGTAGCATTCGAATACTCAAATATTCGAAGTTTATTCGTAGCATTCGAATACTCAAATATTCGAAGTTTATTCGTAGCATTCGAATACTTAAATATTCGAAGTTTATTCGTAGCATTCGAATACTCAAATATTCGAAGTTTATTCGTAGCATTCGAATAGTTGTAAAATATTCGAATATTAAATTATTCGAATAGTCCCAGCCCTATTTGTCGGAGGTGGAACGATATTTTTTAACTGATTGTAAACCCGATTCATTCGTTCGTGGCTGCCCGATGTTGACATTCTTTTCGTGAACATTTCTATAATGTCACGTAAACATGGTTTAGCCTAAATCATGGCAACCACGTGAAGTGAATCACTGGGTGAGCGGCCACAATCGAATGAGCCGATTGTCTCACTGCATATTCTTCAAAATTTAAAGCCATTTGATACTTCACATATATGGTGCTTGAATACAATATGAAAGATTTTAAAACTGTTTCATGGAAACTTACTCTTTGTGAGAATTCATTTTTTTTTTATTACTTTTTACGTAAATCGTAAATTTAAGCAAGGTGCGTAATACTCTGGTACATACAATGATAATGATGAAATACTGTTATCAGTAATTTCGACACGCGTTTACTGGCGATGATAACTGCACTACAGTATCTCCTACCACTAACTTATTAATACGAAAACTAAAGTAGTCGCGGATGAACGATTAAGAATTATTCTATGTGGTTTAGAAAATGACTGTTCAAGACTAATTCTACGAGAGTTTAAAGACGACTTCACAGAGTCTCAGAAATAGAGACAACATAGATTCTGCGTGGGTGGAGCTCAATCTCTTTAACCAAATTCGGTTATTTTATTGGTGCAGTGCGGCGTAACCTCTACACAGGCTAATGCCGCGCGCCGCGCGCCGTTGGATCGCACCTTAAGGGGGCATTCTCATGTAACTCGACGAAAAAGAGGCGATATTTTACCCTTCGAGTGAATTTGGGCAGCAAACAAAAGTTGCGTTGCAATCAGGAGGAAATCCCCTACATATTAACAAAGGTTTATAATTTTTTTAATTTTCGATAATGTATATCTTTAATTATATCGATAATATCGATTCAATTGTGTATTCAATTTTTTTTTATTTACCTGATAAATCAACTTCACCCATACTACAGATATCAAGACCACCCGTGCTGGTTGCACAACAATGCTGTTTCGGTCCCAATGGTTTTGGTCTGCACAGTACCTGTATAAACAGAACAAAATATAAATCATTCATACGATCAATAGGAAATCTGTGAAAATTGAGATTTCTCACACTATTCAATCACTAAAGCATGCCAACTGTAAGCAAGATTGCAGCTTTTTCCGATACGTTCTTAAAATACAAATAAACAAATTTTGTAAATTCTTCAACTTCTTTCAATTCAAATAGTTTTGGAAAATTTGAAATGCAGTCCCATTTCCTAAAACTTGAAACCTCACAGTTTTCTATGCATATTATCATAAATTGTTACCGTTCATCAAAGACTGGCTTGAAATGGCTTCATAGCAGCAGTTTATCTATTATGTACAGAGGTCGCTTCACACATTCACGGCGTCCGTTTATACGGTGAAAGGAACGAAGATCATGTGAGATCTTTCGCACTTGCCGTCACCGCATAGACGGCAGAATTCTATATGATCTTCGTATTTTTTTACCGTGAAAACGGTGCCGTATAAACAGATGTGTGAGACGGGGCTAAAGGTATGCGTACACCAATACGATATGAAGTTATCGAGGAAGAAACAATGTTCTGACCAATATAACTTCTGAGTGTTTTCGGACCAAACCCACACCTATTCTAACGTACGTATTTCTTCGCTAAGAGCTCGGTTTGGCCTACACGTTAGGAGCTTGGCGCTATCCTCCCCCACTTCTGGCTCCCTCGGCTCTCTCTTGTTCTTGCGAAGGCGAGGGCGAGATGGAACGAGAGCGAGGCAGAAAACTACGTCTCTCTGAGCCACGCGTGGGAATGCTAAGCTTGGACTCGCGTGGCTCGACTTGGACTTCCCGTTCGTTGCCGGTAAATGTCGCACGAGTCAAAGAAAAGCTAATCTGGCTTGGCTGAAACGGCGAGCCTAACCGCGCCGTGGGAACGCCCATGGTTCGCTAACCCACACTCGCCACTCGCCGCGCCGTTGAATCGCACCTTTATACGATGCGGTCGTATCGATTAGCTTCGTGGACAATAGATTACAGCGAGCATACGTATTCAGTGACTAATTGGAAATGATGCCAGCTTTAGCAGGCAGGATTTCAGCTTTGTTATAATTGTTATTACTAATTGCATTAATGAGTTAAACGCATTATAATCCATTCTCCAATCATTTTCAAACTCAAAAAGCTCTCGTATGTATTTATTATAGAGCACATCATGCAATTCGCCAATTCAGGCAATGATTCCCCGGCGTTAGTTGGAAATAATCATTTTCGTAATTCATTCCATACGTTTTGCATGAATATCACTTCTCTATTTCTTCTACACTCGATTCTGTGACCCTTCGTGAATCTTCAGAATCAGCCACAGTCAAGCGAGCCTGGTCTCCCGTTCTTTGTCGGATCGTCGACTTGTGCTCGCCAAGCAGGCTCGCCGAGCCTGGCTGACAATGTCACGCGCCGTTGGAGGTCACATTTATGTTGGTAGGTTGTCAAAACAGACTTCCTTAGGTGTCGGGACAAGCGATTTCGCGAAGCTAGTTCCAAGAACTGATGGGGATAGGGACGGTCACCTAACGATGCAGAAATCCGGTCATCTAACGAGGCAGAAATCCGATCAGCTAACGAGGCACCTCTGTACGTTGCCCACTATATTTAATATTCAACAAAATTACGATTTTGCACATTACAACTTAATTTCCCAGTATTACATTCGGATATACGTAACCCTCCTATGCCTAAAAATTGGATGTACATTGTTAATCATTATAGGTTGTCTAGCTGTTTGCTAAATAGCGTGCACTCCCTCAACTTTCCACTTCTGGCGACGTCGAACTATGTGTACTGACTGTAAGTCCCGTTAATTAATTTAGTCCCGTTAATAATTGTTTTGTAACTGTCAAACCTTTGTTCATTAGATCAACAATATTATTATTCGTAAGGATATACGTTATCTAGATTAACATTTGCTCCAATTTCTACCTAACCAATCGGTACAAAATATCTATGTACATATGTGCTTTACTTTGTATTCGATTGTGACACACCGTAAAACACCCGTAAATACAGTGGGGGAATTTGAACCGCTCGTCTTTCCAGACTCAACGCGCAAGGGAGTTGCGCGTGAAATTATTCTGTTCATAGTCTGTCAAGAGTTCGGGTTGAACCAGCTCTGACGAGCCGGCTAATGTCGTTATAATCTGGTAACGTGTATTTTCAGAAACACCTACCTATCTACCTAAAGTTGACACTTTGATCCTCAAACTCTGCTAGATTATGTCGAAATACATTATCCACAGTGCCACGAGTCATTTTTCGATAAGTTACGAAGAATATTTTTTACCCGTACAAAACGGTAAATTTCTTATATTAGTGAAAAATTTGAACTTTTTCTTCTGTCCCGTCTGAAAGATGACGATTGCATTTTCCTCAAGTCCACTTTGTCGCGCAATAAAGGCAAGTTTAAAGTTAGTTTAAAAATATGCTTGATCTTCGTAGTTCAATTAATCCGTTATGGAGACATCCTGTTATTGCTATTCTCTTGTCTACTTGGAGAACCTGATTTTAGCGATATCTATTCTGTAATTGCAATAAATTTTAAATGAATGTTACACTTTTTTCACAGAAAAGTTAAAAGGTGTGTAGTATCACATAACATCCATGCCGTACTAGAAAGATACGTCGGTTTTTACTGTTTTTTTTATCTTTTTGTTTGGTGCCATCGAAAAACATAGGTACATCGTTGGTTGTAAATATCAAGGACACGTACTTTTATATCCTTCCTGAGAAAAGGGACTTGGCAACTCGACAATAATCGGTGAACTATTTCTTGGACAGTTGTTTTATGGGTACCCACCCAAGGGAAATCGATTCGGACTTTTTACGATTAGACCGCTCATGTATCTTCTCTAGGGTTATTCTCAGCGAAGGGTTCCAATGCGACTGCTCGACCATTTTTAAAATATTTAACCTATTTTTTCACCCTTCTATTACTATTTTCACCCTTTCATTACTATTTCATCTTCATCATTTTTTGTTAGCTTGTCACATTAGTACCTACTTGTGTTGTGAGGAATATCATTTTTTGCGGCGTCAAGGGTTTATCGAAATTAAAATAAGTCAGTCTTTGTTATTGGCAAGATCATAGACAAAAATTATGTTGTTTTTTTTAAAAAGAACTATCTACAATTCTTAAATATACTAACGTGCTTATTCGCATATTTGTGTATGGCGTATCTCAGTTTCAAATTTTGGCTACACAATACACCCCGCACATTCTGCCCTTCTTAATTAAAATATCCTATCTAGCATTCGAAACATCCGAGAAAACTGATGCTTCATCATTTTCATTGTGCCGTGCTTGTTTCTTTCATTCAATTTAAAAAATATATTCATTATTTCGTGATCTACTATAATTTTTTCTAATAGGTGTACCTGCAGATAATGTATGTTTAACATAGAATTTAATTAAATGTTCAGATAGGATATTTTAACCATCTGAAAAGCAGTTAGGATAACTAAATTAGACTGTTCCTAGATCTCTACAAAGCACGTAGGGTTTTCTGACATTACATAAGAGGTAAATGGCGTGGAACTTCAAATATTTCAACATATCTCGAAAAATGAAAAATTGCTAGATAGGACATTGTAACAAATGAGAGCAGTATTACTTATAAGAGGATAATTTCAGAATCGTATTTAGTTCTGCAATAAAGATGTTGAACTTTAAAGTCAGCGAAAATCACAGAAATTGAAATGTTCAAGATTTAATAGAACAAAAGAATAAGTCTCAAACTTGAAACTGTGAGAGTCGATCAAATATATATTCACCCATTCCCGAAAAAAGATTATGTTCTTGACGTTTCCTCCTTTTCATAAAATCTTCACTTAAATTTCTAGTTTTTCGATTAAGGTTCAATACATAGGGTTATATTAAAAGTGTATTCGCTAAGAATTGTAGATTGTTCTTTCCCAAAAAGGATGTTTTTGATGAGTTTTTATCTCATGTTACCATGGATAATAAAGGCTGCGTTATTTTAATTTCCGCAAACCCTTGAAATCATAAGAAATCATGTGTGCCATGATGACACTGCAATAGCCAACAAAAAACAATAGCCACTTTGAAACGTCGACATACGTATGTGTATAAGGGTAAACGCGCACAAGAAACGAAATTTTTCAAATAGTTATGCGACCGTGGTGACTTCGCTGTGAACGACCCTTCAAGAACCACTGAATACAAGCGGTGTCGTAACTGTCCGATCGATACGCGCAAAGAGAAGGTGCGCTGTGACATCTTGCTGTTCTGACTTGATCGTTTTAAGGTGATGTTCAAAACCCGTATAAACGATTAACCGAATTCGTTCCAGTTTGAGCCGGAGACATGTTTGTAGACTGGACAGTGGCAAGCTGATGCACTTGTTCAATCGCTACGTACCTACGTTTAGCATTTCCTCCCACTCGAAATGGACATGTATACCGTCTTTCTGTTTCTTCACAACGCTACATCGATCACGTAAGAGTACATCGATTTCCATACTCACCAACTCCTTTAGAAATCAATCTGAATATTTTAGATTCCAAAAACGATTTTTCGGACCAAAAGTAAATGTTTTTAGAAAAGCCAAACCTTCCAGATTAAAATTAAAAGAGGAACGATCTTTGTGCAACGGATAGTTCCGGGGATAAAAATTAATTTGTAGAAACTATTTTCGCGAAAATAAGCAACTATTGCAACATTTGCACGAGAATTTGATTTTTTTTTTACACAGACTTGAAATCAGCAAAATGATGACTTAAACACCCCCTAATTTCATGTGGACTACATCAGGTTTCGATAAACAGCTTATTTTCGAAAAAGCTACTGCAGCTAAGATAATTATTCTCTTATTCTTTCAGGAAAAATCCATAGAAAATCCACTACAGTAAGGATATGCATATCTTCCATACATTTAGTTTAACCCTGATTCTGTAGCTGATCAAATATTAAAATTCCAGATCCAATGTTGTTATTTCCAGAAAATAAAACCCATTCGGTTGCATAACCTTCACCCGCGAATCGTAGATTTTATTGGGGGATGTGGGGCGAAACGGTACGGGTGGACAAAACGGCACATTAATCTTTCTCTTAAATAAGGGCTGTGAGGTGCGAATGAGTTGCTGTCGCGTGACATGATATACGTATACGGTGCACGCAACAGTTTGTGATCGAACGTGGACCCGTGCACAGGTTACTTTTTTATTCAAAAATTTTAATTCGAAAATTTTCCGCTGTGGAAGTTTCGATACTGTGTTGGTATTTTGACCATTTTTCTTAACTTGTATTTATAAACTTTATAACGCGGATAAATACAGCATTGAACTGTATGGTACTTATACTGCATTTTGACATTTTACCCGGTTCTTTATATCACGCTGAAGTGTAACTATTAAATGTTTAGAAAATAATAGAAATGTCTCTTAGAAGCTAGGAGAGTATCCCAGGTGTCCGCCTCCGATTGCTTTGAATTTTGGATATGTTTTAGAGGACCGAATAGTAAAATATACCTATACATCTTCAGTAGATATCCCATTCTCGTTGTTACTAAAACTAAGTCGGTTTTTGCAGAATTGGACTTTTGCGACTTAAAAAAACAGCGAACTTTTTGCAGAAATCGATGTCTGTTTTAGACGCTGCCATTTTTGTTTACTTTTCAGTATTTCTCATTTAATCTAGTTCAGACGATAGTCACACTCATACAGATTACACAAATTTTTAAATTTTCTAATTCAGACAACTACAACGGCTGATTTTATGCTAACCATGCTCATATTGTATGCTTGTGCGGTGCGATACAGGCGCTAGGAGGGGGTACGCTTGGTCGTAGAATGGGGGTACGCTTGGTCATAGAGTGGGGGTAACGGCCCTAAAGAGGCGACCATGATAGACCAGCCGCTATAGCCTGGCTAGCCCGTGATGGGAGCCTTCGTAGCGTAGCGCGGTCTCCTTGACAAGGGAAGGCACGCTGTGCGAGAGAAAGATTGGAAGGGGAAGCAGGCGCCTGAGGGGCACCTACGCTGGACAGCGCTACTCTAAATTTTTTGGCGCTCGGCTTTGGTTTACGAGATATTCGCAAGAAACTTGGCATAATTGTACATTGAAATCTGCCTATATGGACGTTACGAACACAACCATCTTCTCGTCGCCGTCGACTGTTTCACAGCCGACGATATTAGTATTGGTTGGGGCTAGATTAGGCCGGGGAGGCGCGCGCCCGCATGCGGGCGCGCAAAGCACGGTGGGGAACCGATGTGAGTATGTGTTAAATTCGGTACTTCTAGTATTAACTAAAGTTTTTTGCGAATATCTCGTAAACTAAAGCCGAGCGCCAAAAAGTTGAGAGGGAAATGTTGCTCAGAATGATGACCTTGACAACATATGTCATTGAAATCGGAGAATCCTCCCCTAAAGTAAACATTTATCACTCATTTTATTATGTAAGTCCAGAATAAAACATCTTGCTACATATTTATACTGACTTATTTTCATATTTTTTTCGTGTGGAATCCATATACAATATGTTGACATATTTCCTATAGAATCTATTCAGAGAATCTGTGCGTATACTATTATACAGGAAACACAGTATAATATTCCCTTCGCAACATCATACATTGTATTATTTTACTTCAACATGTGGCTTTATTGCTCTCAGAATTTTTAACATTTCAAATGCATCTCAAATATAAATTCTTAGAATGTAAGTACGTAGACCTGTTGTAACATACTTGCATGAAGAAATTAAGCTTACTTACCTTAGTATAGAGAAGCTCTCTTGAAATACGGCGGAAGTGATTGTTGAAAAGCCAGTACAGGAATGGATTCCAGAAGCTGTTAGAGAGTGCAAGCCAGGTTGCAAGGAAATCCAGAAATGGCGGCGGCTTACTCCCTGTACACGCTGCAACAACTTCCTGAATCGTCCACGGCGTGACCATTACAATGAATCCCAAACTCATTGCAGCCATTGTTCGCGAGGCAGAAGTTGACAGTCGTCTTTCATGAGCTACCAGCTGGAACACGTTTGCAATGTACCCATTTAAAATTATACCATTTTGTCCATTATTTTGTCGTTTTTACATCGAGGTCCTAAAAGACTTATTATAGACCAATTAATATGTATCTAAATAGTCGAACATTTTGCGTGGCAATTTTTTTCAGCGGGGAGGGTTGGGGGGGGGATTTGTGAAACCATCAAGTTGACAGGCGACTATTGGTCGTCTGTTTGAACCTATTTTGTACCGCCAATTGAATTAAAAATTAAAATTTTAAATTTAAAAATATTCACGTTTTTAGTACTTATAAATTTAAAAAAGATTACTTTTTAAAAATAAGGGATTTTTTCTCAAACCAGGGGACAACTGCCCCCCCCCCCCCCCCGCGGGCGCCCATGTGTGACATCCGCGTGATTTCACCGGAATCCGCGGAATTTCCACCAGATGCATGACTCTCCCGTGCTTTCACAGAGATATTTTTTGGGAAGCACCAGCAGCGCTTCAATATTTGCTTTGAAAATAATCCGAGCTCGGAGTCCGCTTTGTAGTCCTTTCCGCTTCTTCGCAAGATTCTCTTGATGAATATGAATCTAAACTCGATCTTACTAAGGCTACTTTCTAAGACTACTGGCGCTCGCCGCAGCGACTACAAAGGAAGTAGCGAGGATAGAAATGTTCTTTTAACGGAATGGAGGAACCGTCTCCATAACGGAATATTGCTGTATATAGGGAGCGCCTAAGAAAGACAGACTCTTTTACTGTGTGAGTGTGGTTGGTCCGAGGGAATTAGATTCACTTCCCGTACATACATAGGTACATATTGTTCCGTTTTATGGGACAAAAGCGAGTTCAGTTGAGAATGAAAATTCATTCGTTATTCTATGATTGGTAATTTCTTACAATGGGGAAGATGACGCAAGCTCGGCGCAGAGGGCGCCACTAGCGCATGTACTGCGGTTTTGCATGAGTGCGCATGTGTGAATGATTTGCGCGCGAATTTTTCATTTGTGGAATGTACGAAGTGGATGGTTACATGTTGTTTTACAAGTGTGCTCGTGGCGTCACAGGTGGGAAAAAGTTCTTGTCATCTTCCTCAATAGTTTTGATGAACGCTTCGAAATCATTTGCGTGTTTTATTTCTGAAAACAACCAAATCATCGGGCATACTTTAAGAATTGAGACATTCTTCGTTTTGAACAATACGCTTATTTTTCGTTAATCCGTATATTGGGCACACGTTTGAAGCGCGTGTAGTAAAAGTTTCACACACACACCCACACACAGTAGATCCGCTGCGCGCGCTCTGGTTCAAACCGTGAAATGAATCATCCATCTCTGTATTTACGCGCGCCTGTTGCGTGTCCATGCGAGCGCGTACACGCTGCCTTAAAACTGCGGGTCTCGGAACTTGGACCAATAATATTGAACTGTTAATATCTCGTGAACGAAATCTCGGATCCCAAACAGTAAAGGACTTTTCTATGCTTTTTATATGGGGATACTAGCATCCCCACCTCGGCATCGCCGGAGATATTAGTGTGACTGATTCATGATCAGTCAACTGCAATCTGTAAACTCGAGAGCCCTCGGCCACTTATTCCCGCCGCGGTGCTATTTCGCAAGCGAGAAGCGCACGCTCGGTCGCCACCTGGCGGTCGCGTCGCGATCTACTATTCTTTAAAAATCATTATTTAATTATTTTAAAAAAAAATAAACACGTTAGAACCTTCCTCTCACCAAGACGAACAAAGTGATGTAACACACTTCTGCGTACAGTTCATATTTACTGAGAAACCGCATTTCAAAGTATGCAACTTCAATTTTATATAATAGTATAGATTGCATGTTGCGGGGGATCCCGCAATTTTGGCACACCCTGTATATGTAAATAACATATCGTTCCAATCTGGAATAGTACTGGAATACTGCGTCTGTTATATACGTTCCCTAAATGATTCTTTCATCAATCTACTACAATAATTGTTTACTAAAGGGCTTTAAAAACTCCCTTCCGTGCGTATAATTTCTGCAAGTATGTATCACACGTACAACCTGTAGCAGGCTTAAAGTCATATGTGTCGCCAGTTTTTATAAGTTTTGAATAATATCACATACAGGTAAAAAACGGACGCATTACGTTAATGGGCAGAATTCAGAAGAAGAGAAATGGACGGAAAAAAAAGTGAGAGAAAATGGTTCTTTCTGCAGAAGAGCGCCATGAATAGAATGTATGGACTCGATTGCATTCTTCATTGTGCTCGTTCCAGCTCGTTATCTCACAATATACGGGAGGAAGATGAGGTGAATGGCAGAGATAATAGAAAGAAAAATTGAACGGGGCGATCACGTTCGTTGCCTATTCAGTGACCGTAAAATATTTATGTGAAAGATGAATTATTACATCTAATACTTTATTCTTAGACGTGGCATCTCAAATTCGTTATGCGGTTAGATCTAACATCTTGCTACAATACTTACAATTCTGAATTAATAATAGTATTGTTTTATAACTGCAGTTATTCGAATATATCCGTTTTTCGGAAAACAAACTATAATTATCTACTATTCTATGAACAAATGCTTATGTATCAATAAATTTACTGTCAGAATCACTCACTCTAAGAGCTCTTTCGGAGCTCATCAATTGGTTTATATTAAAATTCGCTAATTAAGCGAGGTATATATAAGTAAAGTACTTAAAAACGCAAAAGAGCATTAGACCAGTCTTTCACGAAATTTGTCTACTCTTCGTTTTCCCTGATTGCGAACGAACGGATAATCAAATCGACTTGAAAAAATTATAGGATGTGTAGAACAAGTGCCCAAAAAAATTATGACAGTTATGAGATTTGCACAAAAAAATTAAACAGTCACGGTATTTTAGTAGGCTACAAACAAGAACGATTTTTCTTTTAAAAAATCGCCATTTTTCTGCCACCAATTTAATAATTTTGTTTTAATTTTTAGTTTTATTGATTCCACCGGAAACTACCGATTTAACAATCAAGCATCACACCTGGGAAATTGAAATACGTGACTTTTTAAAGCCGATAGCATTCAGGCAAAACCACAGAAAAACGTTAAAATCTTTACCATTCTGCCATTTTTAAAGCACATATATATTTCATATCAATTTTTTATTTCAATCTGTACGATAGTATTAAACGTTGGATAAAAGAATACATCTGGACTTGCTTTTGCTTTTTTACAAATAAATGAAAAAGAAAATTTTTCACGAAAAACGACAGCTTAATTCCTTTAAGTTTGATTCCCACTAGCGCTAACGGGACGCGATGCTCAAGTGACAATCACGCTCACCGAGAATCGATTGGATTGTTTTAAACAAGAGCATTCATATCAGAGGAGACGCTCCGATTACGCGCCACTCAATTTATTGAGCACGGACATTCTATCGAGACAATCTTCCAGCGTGGTCGGGCGCGAGCGTCGCATAATTAATTTTTCTTAATTATGGATGGAAAATTAATTAAACTTGTGCATGATAAACCAGAACTTTATGACATGAGGCCGTCTAATTAAGTTACGGACGATAACACTCGCAAAATAAAAACATGGAATGAAATTGCAAGTAAATATACTTTACAGTTAAACATGATTTAAAAAATAAAAATATGGAACTTAGGTACCTGTTTTATTTAATAAAATTTGGCTTTCAAAGTACGAGGAATGTACACACCCTTTTTCATTCTGAAGTGGGGTGGGTTCCCTGGCAGTTAAACATGATTTAAAAAATAAAAATATGGAACTTAGGTACCTGTTTTATTTAATAAAAATATGGAACTTAGGTACCTGTTTTATTTAATAAAATAAATTTAATTTTATTTAATTTAATAAAATGAAACAGGTACCTAAGTTCCATATTTTTATTTGATATCAGAATTTGCGGATTGGGAATATTTCGTTGTCAATAATAAAAAGTAAGAATCGACTCCTATTACGCGGAACAATTTAAGAAAAAGTAAATACTGTAATTGACAAAAGTAGATTTATTGTTAGGTACGTACCAATTATCTACTCGATTGGAAAAACAGTTCATATCCAAAAATAATTGTCAGCATTGCATCTCATATTCACGCGAATCCCCTTTTTTTGTCGACTACAACTTCGTTTTATATCCGTCATCCCATTGCATAAAGTGTAACATGCCAACACCGCAACCCAATAGCGATTCAGCGAGGTCGCCCGCAATACGATTCAATGTCGACACTTCAACTGGTAACCCAATGACGAGTCAGCAGAATCGGTAACAGATGGTTTCTAGCTTGGCCCAGTTACGTGTCCGAATCGAAGACTATGAAAACCAAGTAGGTAAAAGTTACGACTGGTAGCCCGCACCTGTAGACTACAGTTCCGTTCAATAACTCACCCAAGAGACAGTGACAGACAGTACCGATCAACATTTCAGTTAGTGCGAGTTTATTCTCCTGTTGCGTTTAATTCATCAAGTTGGATAAAGTGAACCTTAGTCTACGTATGCTCGGCGGATTAGGTATTCCGAAATATATCCTAATCACAACACTAAAGTGGAGTTGGACGACAAGTATAAAAAAGTGCCATTGTATCATTTTTTCCTTTCAGGTCGTGCGAGTGACGTACCCCACATGTGCACTCAGTGCTCGCAAACCAGGAATGATTATCGCAGTCCATAGAATGTATTACCCAACAATGAAGCTTCAAATTTTATACTTTTCATTCAATTTCGCGGGGGTATTGCCAATGGATTAAAGATGTTTACCTAACTAAAATGAATTGAACACACCCTAATTCAGACTATTTTTAATAGTGTGAAAACAGAAACCTCTACAGACACCAGCCTCTTACGTCACACGTTTCCAACCGCTCCTTTCCCCCTTTCTCTGACTACTAAGAGGATATTTCTAGTTCGACACCTCTGGGTTATGCCAGATTGCATGAATTGGATGGCCGAATGTTATTAATGCAGAATTTCGAATCGAATTTTAAAACCGGTCATTTTACGGGGCGTGATACGTTTAGTGTTAATGACACCATAATCGGCAATCTGTATATACCGCGGTCTAATAGCCTCTAATCAAACGTAGAGGTACTACATGTATATTCTCTTTTATCCCTCCTTCCGCAACCATGTGCACAGCAAGCTTACTCCATTTTCCGTGCAAAATCTTTTACATCGGCACAGTCGCGATCTTAAGAACACCTTTAGAAGACATTCCCGCACCCATTGACCTACATCGAAGCTACCACACATGAAAGAGAGGAAGCAGACTGATGAAAAAGATGAAAGTGACAGTCTTCCTTAAAGTGCCCACGGACATTACAATTTGTCGCACAATAAGTTGGAGAAAGCAGTTCTAGCGACTTTATCGTACGAGGGTTTTGTCACACACTTAGCGCCCTGTCGTCCGCAAAAGATTACCCACCGTACAGATGGTTGATTATACCTGAATACAAGAAGGAACAATGGTGTATTTCCATGGCAGCAGTACTGTCGAATAAAGTAGCGTCTATTTTTGCAACGATTTCATTAGCAACTGGTGGCTCCGAAGAAACAGCAAAAAAGTCACAGAGAAAATGGTGCAAAAAGGAAATTAATAGGTGAACTGTCTAACTGTAAGAACTGTTTAAGAATTGATAATATATTCAACTCATTGATGGATTTAGTAATAAGGATTTAGCTAAAGCTGATATTATCACCAGTTAGAAGTCCTACCATTAGAAGTGCGACCATTCGATACAATCATGTAAGTCTGCTCCACACATGCTACGATTGTTCCTCAGACAGTCGTGTCGAACATACTAGTCCGAGAGTCAGCGACACATTTTTTTGGCCAATTCGTTTCAAGTTGATTTATCCTGCCAGCGCACCAGCGGAACAACTCCTTACAAGTCGGACCAAAATCCTTACAAGTTCAAATTTGCGTACTAATATTAGACACCATATGACAATGAAGAAGGATCTTCTGCCACCTTAGTTGCGGAACGGCATGTTACTGTCATTCGTATAAACATGTTAAAAAAATGAAATCGATTGACTGAAATGTTTAAAGCTGAAAATTTTGTTTAACTTTTTCAGATCAGAATAAATGTTCCTGTTTAACTAGAACTTCTTTCTACTTTCAAGACAATTATAGTTTCTTGTGTACACAAAAATGAATGGAATGAAAGTTTTAGTTAACACACTGCATTTTATAACAGTTTTCTGGAAACAGAAAAGGCAATATTCATAAAATTACGGTTATTTCATAGTTAAATGAAAATTTTAACAGTTTCATTCGACCCGTTGTTGCCAAGCGTTAATGAGAACGTCAAATGCATTTTTATCGAAGCCAGCTTTTCAAAAGCGGTGTGCACGATTACTCAGAAACTGTTCAACCGATTTACTTTAAAATTTGCACGGCTACATGGTACATTAGCTTGCAGACTTTGGCGTACCAGATTATTTATTCAACTCGTAGTATTTTTTTTATTGTATAAAATAGGGAGTGTTTGATATTCGAAAATAAAATTTACCTTTTCATTCAGAGAACTAGCATTTCATTAAAAATCAACATTTTTTTTAAAATGGCCACGTCAGAGACAGCGTTTAGTAATATATTTTAAGAAATTAATTTGTTTTTTGATATCCCGTAAAACCTGTTTACTCAGGAGTGCATTATAGCCATATTACTATAGCCAAAGGTCAGATTAAATTTTTAGAAAAAAAATACAAACACAATAACGTTTATACTTTCTTTAAAAAAAGTTCCAAAATACTGCCAGTTCTTAAGCCTCTCTAGGTGGATATCCCCCCTTAAATTGATTGGTGTTCCCAATGAAGCCAAACTTACCCTCTCCATGTGGCCTCCGCTAACGACCTCCGGCGTGTTAACACAGACTACCCTTTTCAAGCGCAGCTTGTTAACATGGAAAGCTGAACCGTAGCAGTACATCAGCACCATCGTTGTAGGAAAATAAAAACAGCAACATGCGAGAATCCTGGAAGTCAGAAAAACTCAATAAGACGTATTTTCAAATACAATATAGCAAAGCAGTACACGAAATCAGAGGAAAACATAAAAATATACAAATTTCAATTAGTAGGTATTTTACGCTTGGCTACACAACGCCTTTTAAATTTCACCGCTAAACACTCGCCGATTCGTAAATCGATTTTTCAAAAAATCAGATTCTTTATTTTTCATCGTATCGATATGAAAGTGACATCAATGGATTCCTGGCGTTATCCCGATTAAAAGACACCAAATACCACGTTAATCGGACTATTTTTTAAAGAAGTTTAATCAGTATTATTTTCATCGGGGGACAACAAGGAATCGATTGGTATCACTTTCGTGAAAATCCAATGAGAAATGCGGAACTTGACATTTTTCACTTCTTTATGCCTACTTAGTGCTACATTGTATTCCCGGTCCTCTAGGTATTCTCGAACGCCGATAAAAATAATTTCCGGAATCTAGATTTATAAACTTAACCGGGCACAAATGTAGTGTAATTCTTGAGCCCCTAAATCGCAGCTTTTTAAGGATCTCAGATGCTACATCAATGAAATTAACAATTTATTCTCTATTAGTATCTATTACTTAAATTTCCAGCATAAAAACCAGACATGGTCTTGTCAGCTCATTGCGACATTAATTTTAAAAATTCCAACTGAAAAAGGAGTTTATTTCGTAGCTAGAATTACAAGTAATATGGTCATATTTTTTGAAATTTTTAGACTCCTGACCTTCGAGGAGAAATTTGCAAAATGAAAATTTGTTTGTACCTAGTGTATTTCTACCTAGAAGAACTTTTGAGAAACACATTTTTTTATCTTAAATTTCTCAGAAGCTAAATAAATCTGACCCCAACCAACTCCGACCAGTCGATGCGTAGATACAAAAACCCAGGACGAGTGTATTTTTCTGGAATTTTCCGAGTTTTCCCTTGCATTGACTGCCGCCGTTGGTTGGGGTAGAGAAGAGTGTGTCAATGCCGGGTCTATATTTTTTAATCTATAATTTCTGAATGGGACGTTTACGGTAGCCGTGGCCACCCACGTTGATCTCCTCTACTTATAAGCTTTTCAACGGAGTACTATACTCCCCAGTGGAAAACATTATTTCGGACTTTTACCAACGTTGGCTGGTAAATCTTAAGTCTTACCGCTAAATCTTAAGATTTACCGATATTCAGGCTTTCACAGTAACATATACATACAAACTTTTTCAATTAGTAAATTTCTTAATAGTTGGTTTGTAATTAATATAACACCTTTGCGATGCTACATATAATAAAACTACCTATCATTTTTTTTCAGGCAAGAGTAAATGACGTTCATAATTAATGTATAAAATACCTAAGGGAAGCCCTGGCGAAGAATGGGTCGCAAGCGAGAAGACCGGAACCATTGAAGTAATAACCACCTCTTGGAAGTACGAGAGCACCAAAAATCGCCATGCTTGCTATCCATGTAGTTGACATCACAGCTACGCAACCCTGCCGCATGTAATACTGCATCACATACACAGAAAATGGTCATTTTCTTTTTCTGTTTCTAAAAGCTTTAGTATATGTGTACATGCATGCGTCTACGCATGTGAGGTTCAATGAATCTCAATTGGCAACGCTCTCGGAGTGGGGAAGTTCGACACTCTAAACTTTAGAGTGTAGGAGTCAAATAGGTATGGAGGGGGTCGTTTTCCTGCGGCTCAGCAGAGCAGGTAAGTCGGGGAAGGTACCGCATGCGGCCCGCGGGTTGCCTAACCCTGGCCTAGAGAGTTGTTCGCAGGAAGTACAGTAATGTTTCGATTCTTGTTCCGAGCTCGGGAGAGTGGATCAGTGCAATGTAGGTATACCAAAACGATAACGATCTCGATCATATCTTCCCGCACTGTGTATTTTTGGTGTATTCTAGCCATTTAAAATCGCCCAATGCCGCATTATTATTTAAAATACAACAAACAACCCGTTTTAATGATTTATCGAAAGAGATAATGAAAGACAATAATAGCTATTAATATTAATATAACGAAACAATTATGTTGTGATTAGTGTTACTTTCATTAACTACATTCCATTAATATGTTGAAAATATTTTTATAAGAATACAACCAAAAATATAAGAATTTAATTTTTCATGAATAAATAACTTATTTATCGTAGCACATGCTTGGATTTCTAAATATCAGCCGGTCGTTAGGATACAAATAGCCTACGTCTTGCTATGTTTCACGGGTGCCCGGGGTCGTGGTAGGTCTTGTGGTTTGGGGGCGGGTGGGTAGCAATTCACAACAATCAGAGATTTTATCACTTCTATGGAATCATTGCTGTACTTCCATGAAGTAGTAAGGATGTATATATCGCACCCGAGTATGGAGTCTGTCTAATACATAAGTAATGAGATCCTACTGTATTCAATTAATTATCACATTGAATATAATCTAAATTACTAGATATTAACTATAAGATAGCATTAGGTTGTTAACTAAGTTCTGTAGATCGCTTGTAGGTGCAGGTACGATATACTGAGTTTATATTTCACGAAAATTTTGTTTGTCTCTCAAAAGCTGGCCATTCCACTGCATCAAAATATGCGGACAAGTCCAATCTTGTAGACAAAAATATTTGTTTATTTTGATTTAAAACGACATCAAAGTAGCGCTAAAAGGATCGAAAGCCGCACGCCGCTGAAAGCACCGCCAAAACGATATCGAAGTTAGGGCGGAAAATTCTTCCTCACTTCTCCAAATACCGGCGCCACACCTTCGGACTATTACCTGTTTTGTTCTATGCAAATTGAAAAATCTCAATGAAGAAAGAAATTTGATTGGTATCTACTTAACCCAGACCTAACCCAGACCTCCCTCCGAGGACCCTGGATTTTTTCGCCGTGGAATCCAACTCTTGCCGGAGAAATGGGGAACTGACGGCCATTATTTCAATTGAGAAAAAAATTGTCAAGGTATTACTTTAATAAATATTTGAAGGTGAAAAATCCGCAGAACTTAATTAACGACCTAAGAGCATATAAAATACAGTATATTTGCATAACATACCTTTTTAGATGTGTGTTTATGATAATGATGAGGATGCAGCATACAAACATAACGATCAATTGCCATGCAGACAAGAATAACGGCACTTTGTTGCGTCAAAGCCCCTCGAAGAAGTGCCTGGAACAATAAAATTATCCAAAGAATAAAGGGCATTTTTCCTGCATTAACACATAGACTAGCGATTTTCGGAAAAGTGGAGTTAAGGGGACCTTCCGGTCTAGAGCCCCAAAAAATAGGTGATCTTTAGGAATTAATTAAAGGAAAACTACTATATATAATTTAATGGGACTTTTTGCATTGTATTAAGGATGTCTCAAGTTACAAAAATGTGTTTTTTATTTTATAATTAATCATTTGAGACGGCACTGGGGAGTCGTTAAAGTCAAGGCGTAAAAAAATTGATCCAAATCGGTGGGACCTGTATCTCCAAAAGTTATTATCCGATTCGACTGAACCTTTTTTTATTTTGAAGAATATAATTCTGGCTAGGGGAGAAACCAGAAAAAAATACAAACATAACATGTTTTTAAACTTTCAGAACACGGACGTCTTTTTTTAAAAATATCTTGAGCAACAAAAGATTTTTGACCCAACCATCGATAGATTCCATTTTCTTATTGTCTGACGAATTGATTAAAAAAAAATGTTTAAATCCAGTGTGGTGGAAGCGTTAGAAAAATAATAGTGTGGTGTTTGAGGGTTAAGATAGACGTAACACATTCCTGTAATGAAAAATTTAAAAATTTTAATTTCCATTAATGACTGACTCATCCGCACACAGGATTTGTCGGAAAGTGAACTCCGAGCTTGATTTGTTTCATAGTAAACATTCTGGAAACCTGGGACAATACTTTCGACGCTTTTCATAAGTTTTTGGTGTGAAATCATGCCAAAATCGTGATCAGAATGCAAATACCAAGGCGAGAAGTCAAGTGGACACCAGTCGAAGTGTTTAAATATATTTTGGAAATGCCTTGAAAGGTAATGATATATTACATCTTTACCTGAATTTGACAGACGACTTCACCGTAAGGCCAACACCCGTAGACAGCTGGTAGAAAGCCGAATGGAGTCACCAAGAAACCAATAGCGAGATCGTTACTCGCTAGACTCGTCAGCAAATACCTTGGCTGCAATAAAGTTGAAGAGAACCTGTTGATCGTTTAGATTACATTGTTGGATTGTTATTCGTTGTGCAAACGAATTCTAAACTAATTTTATTCATCGTTTATCGATGATTACAATTGTAATTGCTCTGCAATAGCATTTGGCAATAAGCCTGGTTTACATTAGCCAAGCAACTAGGCCCAGTATTCGACTCGCCCTCGATTTTTGTGTAGGTATTTACACGATGCTAAGTAGGTAGTTTAGTGTGACGGTAGCACAAATGGCGAGTGCGAGTGCGGTTCAACGTCGTCGGCTTCTTACGCTGTGTAAAAATTCTTTGTTAGGAGTGTGTAACGTTTTATTGAATGAGGTTCCTGATCTTATTGAAGAAGAGCAAAGCAGAAGAAAACAGTTATGGGTACGTGACTGCATAGGAAGGAGAAACCGATTAGGTGCCTCTGCACTTCTTCTCAAAGAGCTTGCAGCTGAGGATGTTAAGGAATACAGAATGTGCTTAAGGGGGTAAACTACTGTGGCGCCCGAAAAGGTACGTAATATTCTGACGCAAATTATAAAGAAACTAATCAGCCGATTAAATTGCGGTTTAGCACTTGAATTTGGCATGTTGTAAAGCCTTAAAAACCATTATAAAAATTAAGAAACTATATATATATATATGTCACGAGGTAGCTCCGAACTGATGGTCTTTCTTAAACGCTGTACCTCCTAACTCAACTTTGGATTGTTTAAAGCAAAAAAACAAAATTTGTCTATTAAGTGTAATGTTATTCCTAAGCATTAACGGACCCGTTTTTCAATATTTTGAAAATTCGCTGAATAACAGCGTGTTGAAAAAAAGGATGCCGATTTTCGTAACGATTCGCCTGTAACTCCCGTAAAAAGAAGAATTTTCAAAAAATGGACAGTTAATGCATAGAGAATATAGGAACACAGGTGGCTGCGAAATTTGGTCACAATTGCATCAATGCAGATGGAGAAATCATGTACACCGGTTTGAAAAGTATCGTTCAGCGCGCGGACATCCCAGTGCGCGTTCGGCTCTGTATCTCCAAAACTAAGCTATATTTATATTTCAAACCTTTCGCATGTCATTCTAAAGGTTTTAAACTAATATTTAAGCGGAAAAGAATATTACGATTTTTCGACCGTTTTACAGTAGTCCAACCCCTTAAGAATGACTCCACACCAATTTATCACTCTTTTGGGTAATGTTGGTGCTAAAACACAGAAACGACGGTGGTGGAGACGGGCGAGTGGGCGAGCTACTATGCTGCCCGCTCTAGCACTCGACTCGGGTAATACTCGCCCGTTTACACGATTTTTTACTCGACCAACTGTTTACACAGTGGAGCTGGATATGCTTTTTCACGCTCGGCTCTGTACTGTACCGGTTACTTGACTAATGTAAACTTGGCTTTAAGCCTTGTAATTGAGGCTAGTAGCAATTAAGGATCGCAGAAAGTAGTTTGTAATTGATATAGCAATTACACTGTAATTGTAATTACATTCAATAGCAATTTCTTTTTAATTGCAATTGCACTGTGATTAAAACTAAAGTAATTGATACATAATTAATTACACTCTTAACTTTTAATTGATTACGCCTAACTCTGATTCCCACTCATTTATCGCTTTTATTCCTTTGTCTTTTCGTGGCCTGAACCAGGTATCCATGTTTTAACAAAGTTTTAATCGCACTTCAGCTGTCGGACACCGTGTACGCTAATGAAGCTATCTCTAATCAAAGTTTGCTCTCGCTCTATTCGCCCCCACATCCAACATTGAATTAAATCCTGCACAATCACACACACGTGCACAGAGGGGGAGAGTCATGACACGCGCCACCACGCGTATCATACACATTCCCCAAAATTTCAACGTGCTGTCCGAGAAACTTTCTCGCTCGCAATCGATACCCAAGCCTAAACACGCACTATGACAGTCAACCGAATCCAAAATCCATCTTCTCCAGTCATTCTGTTTTTCAAATACAGTTTATTTAAGTAATGTTAAAGCCAGAATTATTAATTATAATTTAAACTAGTATAAATTTAGGGTTAATGTGCTTTCAATTATTATAAGTTTTTTTTAAGAAATTGTGTACAGTTTACTTAAATCTGCATTATTAATTTATGGACATGCCAGAAGAAGTCACACTGAAATATCCGACCACCACAGAATGGCAAAAGAAAATCCTTGTGTTTTTCATTTGTTTTCGCTCTTCTGTTGTTTGTGTGACTTATATTTGGTGTACTAATTCAGTTGTAAGAAACCTGACTATTAGTGGAGACGTATTAAACAGAAAAATGACAATAACAGGGGAGATTTCGGTACCAGAAAGAAAACTAATCACTTCTCTATTTAAAGATGGAAAATCTCAACGAGATATGGCAAATACTGTTAAAATATCACGCAGTAAGAGATATAATAACAAATACTATAAAATTAGTAATGGTGTAATTAATAAGCCTCGTGCTGGCCATCCTAAGATTCTAAACCAACGAGAGGAGCGAAAAATAATTAAGAATGTTGTGGAAAATCCGCGAATTAGTGCATTAATAGATATCCGTAAACAGGTTGAAGTCGTTGGTGAAAAAACTGTAAATACAGAAACCGTGAGAAGAACAATTGGAGAAGCTGATTATCACAGTGGAGTTGCCAGAAGGGAACAATGAAATCAAACAAAAGCGAAGAGAATTTGCTGAAAAATATCTAGACGTTTCTGACGAATTCTGGAATCGTGTTATATTCAGTGACGAATGTAAATTTTAAATTTTAAATTCTTTTAGCAAAAAAAAAAGGAATGGATAAGAATTTACAACCGACTGCCAAATAGTGTGGGGAGGCATGGCAGCCTCTGGTTTAGTTCATTTGCATTCTATCGAAGGTACAAGGTACAATGGATCGTTTTATAACATCGATATATTGAAAAAAAAATTAAGAACAAATACAGAAAAATTGGGACTGAAAGATAACGTTTGCTTCTGACAACATAATGATCCCAAGCATTGTGGTCGGGTTACAGAAGAATGGATCCTTTATAATTAACCCCAACGTTTAAACATACCACCCCCATCAACTCGCGTAAACCCCATCGAGCATTTATCGGCCGAATTAAAACATTTTGTACACAAACACAGACCACCCACCAAACAAATGCTCAAAAATATTTTGGCGGCAGAATAGAACAGAGTAAGCCAAATTTTATAAAAAAAACTAGTTCAGTCCTTGCATAATATGTACCAAGAGATAATATGTTTGCGATGAAATCCAACACTAGCTAATTTATTGTAAATAAGTTAATATTAAATAAATACCACTTTTGGGCGGATAGAACCTCTGGCAAAAAGTTTCCGATCATACGCACTAATTAAAAGTTTACAAAAATACACATTCATGTGTATTTACGTTCATGCTTTATAACTGCAAAATATTATTATACATATATAGCTAAAAGTGACGGGAAACTAAGAGGGGTTTAGTATAAAGAAAATAACAACAAAATAATACAAGCTTCTATTTATTATCAAGGAGAAGTAAGAGAAATAACAAAATGTTACATGGAAACAATTTTCCGATTAGTAGAAATCCTGGAAAAACTTTTCGATCCGATTTGCTAATTTAAATTTATGAGGAAATTATTTTAGATTATATAATTAATATTTTGTTATATTCCCACGTGTTCAAACGACTGTTTTGAGGAAATGATGTATTCTTTATCAGAATGTTAATTCTCAAACATATACCTAGGTATTCGTATTCTAGAAAAATTTTTAATTCCAAGCATAGAAAACGCGAGTTCCTCGCGCTAAACAGTCCATTCACTCAGAGGGATGTTCCACATCACATGTAGTTTTCTCGTATCCATAGTAATAAATACAGGTCTTATTGTTAGAGAAATCTGACCGTTAAGATATACAATTCTGAATTTCGCGGACGCAAACCCCTCTGCATATTTTAAGAGGTCATTCTGGTAATCACGCCGCAAAATACGGCAACATTCAGGCTTTTTTTCTCAGTGAATACAATGAATAACAATGTCAAACTTTTTTTCATTTATTAAGCTACTTGTAATGTATACGGAATATTTTTTTAAATACACTTTTAATTGTATTTTTTCGATGTTATCTGGGATTAAAATTCGCGCCTTTGAAAAGACGGGGGGTGTAATTTAAGCTCGCAGACTCACCTGAAACAAAAAAACCAAGCTGATTCTTAATCATTATGAGTACCGCTATCGCAGGTGTCAGGATTAGACACGTGAGTAAAAATTTAACAAAATTGCGCGCATTCAAGCTTCAAGTAAAAATGGAAAATTTCGAAACTTGAAGTTTGAATGCGCGCAATTTTGTTAAATTTTGACTTACGTGGCTAATTCTAGCAGCTGCGATAGCGATACTCATAATGATTAAGAATCAGTGTGGTTTTTTTTGTTTCAGATAAGTCTGTGAGCTGAAATCACTCCCGCCAGGAAGGTATTTCTTTTCAAAGGCGTGATTTTGAACTCCAGATAACATTGAAAAAACACAATCTATATTATTATATAAAGAGAGAGCCGATTTTTATGTTCGCGCAAAACTCAAGACCTATTGAATCGACCTTCCTCAAATTTTAACACGTTATTCCTGCATACTCTAGGGTGGACATAGGCTATGTAGCATGTCTCAGAAACGCGTTATTAACATGTAATTTATGTGTAAACATTTCATGTGTACAGCTGTTTTGAGACCACGCAACCCGTGTATACGACAGCTACTTCGCGCGCGCATGCGCATATTCGGCCCGCGCGATACCTCGCCCGCAGCAATACCGTGATGTCACCACCAGATGGCAAAGCTTTTCGCGCGCTTTCTCGCTAGAGAAGTGGATTACCGCGGACATATATGTTAGAATGATCATATGGTTATTGGCTACAAATTGCTGTTGCAGATTTTTATGTACCCGATGTGGATGTTGCTATGCCCCGGATGCGATCAAATTTGTAAAGATATATCCACTCCTGCTCGACGTATGCAATACTAGCTTTTGCTACTCAGCTTCACCCAAAATTTAGATTCTGATTTTATAAAAAAATTTGTTTTTTATTTATTTATCTTTGTTGTGAAAATAGCCACGTTTTCATCTGGATTAGGTAGATATAATGAGCTGGGAGAAATTTCGTGACCACTGTGTTTACCGTTCGAATGTTTTTATGCGATAGACAAAAACACACAAACACTTTCTGCTTTATATATTAAGATACACTGGTAAATCCTGGACTTATAAGAGTGAATGTTACCGGAAGGTTTGCATTGAATTATGATCCAGGAATTAACTAGGTATGTTAACTTAGCAGAAGTTCAAATAGGAGCAATGGAGATAGTATTTGCCATCATTACTCCGGCAGGTGATGCGCAACAACAATTCATCCTAATGTCAGAAAATCATTATACCAAGAATGTTATCGTCTCCGAAATATTACGAAGAAATCAAGCTGTTTTTTTCAAAATACTTAATTTCCTTAAAAGATATTAATTCTTATAAACATGAATTAGTATGAAAGAAGAAATGAGGGACGCTAGTTAAAAATATGAGGGAGAGAAATGAGGGACGCTAGTTAAAAATATATTTAAAAAATTGTTCCGTATACATTACAAGTAGCTTAATAAATGAAAAAAAAGTTTGATATTGTTATTCATTGTATTCGCTGAGAAAAAAAAAGCCTGAATGTTGCCGAATTTTGCGGCGTGATTACCAGAATGACCCCTTAACACCTGCTACCGTAGAGTACTATATTTACCGTAATTATTTCTCTTAAACTCTGTATGTAAACAAGCATGTGTCGTTCGTTTTTGATTCTACCTTCCTAGAACATTCTACCACGTTGGTCGCGGAGGCGCAGCATCATGCCCGCCGAGAGCTCCGTGGCCAAGCACTCTTGAAGTTGCTCGTTTGGGCACCAATTGTGCGGGCCTGCTATACATACAGACTCTTTAGAAATAATCGTCGGTTAAAATGACGCCTAAACTACTGCTTACAGTGGTATTGTTTTTACCGTAAAATCTAACGAAATGAAACTGATATTATTATTTTCTTTCGTTTAATGTTATTTCAAGGTGAACTTGCTTTTTTTAAAAAGAATATTGGTAGATAAAAAAGACAAATTAAAAGATGTCCTATAATCTAATCTTAAGGCAGTACAGCACTTGGAAATTGCATATCGTATTCTGGTAAAAATATCAATTTATGCGATGATTGACTGGAGCAGCTACTTTTCTTTTCTAGTTAAACCATCCCTTAGTTTCCTTCCTATTGCTCACCGAAGTGACTTTGTATATTTTAACTACCGCTGATGCACGACGGGAAAAGCTGTTTTTAGCCGGCGCTCCATTCTAGGGAATATAAAAAATACAATTAAACCTTATTGTTATAAATAGATAGCATCATTTTCTGAGCGAGACTATATCTCTCGATTTCGTACTGCTGCGGCGCAATTTAGAATGTTCGATCTACTTAGTATCAGGATGCTCCAAATGATGAAAAATTAAACGACACAGCGCAGAATAGCATAATAGCAACTGAACATTTATTATCATGTCGCATACATATTGTTGTTCACTTCTATTCGCTACATCGGGCGGTCAATAGCATAATAATTTTATGCGCATCCAGTCTGCGCACCGGCTGAAGTTAAAACACGGCTAGAAAAGGGGTACCTCCCTTCAGTGAATTTCTGGTAATTGAAGTAACATTTTTTAACCGACTGTGTAACATAAATTCGGTTCACCCCACGAACGTGATTTCCTTGGTATATTTTAAATTTCATAATTATCTCGCTATGCATTTTGCCCTTAGACCTCTTTATTAGTATACAGATCATACGAATGTCCCTTAAAAGGTAAACTGAAAACCACTTTGGATAGTTAGGAAATGGAAGGTTTACTTGCCTAAGTATAAGTAATCGTTTTGGTCAAGCATTGTGAGAAATATAATTTTTCACCAGAATATTACATACAATTCTCTACCCCGAGTTATCTCAAGATCACATTATGAGATATCTCTGAATTAATCCTTATTTTTTTTATCAAAATAAATAATGGTATAGGGTCTATTTAACCCTCCGGTGGGCGCAGGCGTGAACTATGTACACGCGGACTTATTTATGGCGAAAGAAAATATTTGCCAGGGGGTTGTTCCTTTCCGGGACCTCAACTTATTCCTTTAATTTAGATTTTCCATTATCCTGTGCAATATTCGCATTCAAATTTAGCTTGGAAACATCTTTTAGCGAGTAGGAGAGACCGGGGCTAGTTGATACAGGGGGCAAGTTGATTCAGACTCCATTTGAGCGAGATATGTGAAGATTGTTGTTCAATTCTTTCCTACGATCCAGCGTACGAGTGTGTACACTGACGTTAACAATCGTTTTTTCAACTGTTTTCGTTTATATAGAGAAAAAGTAAATAGTTTTAATACGTCCAAATTATGATACCAAATTTGATACGTCCAAATAACCATGTTTTCATTCATTTTGTATGTACTTTCTCAATCTCTTTAGAACATGGCAAGAATACATAAACCAATACAATTTCTATAAAAAAAATTCCTATGGTCCACTAACCTGTGCGTGAATATATTTGCTGTATCGTCTACTGTTGATGACGCATATTACTAGCAGATTGGCCCCAAGAATACCAAGACTGAGTACAAGGATCAAACTGGCACGTATCAATTGTCCTGGTCCTGGTCCAGTCCAATTGTTTTCGGGCGTGTCTCTCTGCCAACAACTGCTGTTGCTCAACGCAGGGGCAAACATGATTGTCTGCTTGTGCTCCATTCTTTGTTTTAACAATGTCTCCAATTTCGCGAACTATTTTCGATCTTCTAGCCCAGACGAGACGTTCCAGTCTCGTGCGAGGTAGAGTTGATATACGCGTCCTTTGGCGAAATCTCATTACAGCCGTACTATCAGCCCTGTTGGGCCTGCGTTCCAACAACTTAAAATAGCCGTAAGGATCGTTTTCATCGTTGCAAGACGTCACGGTTCTTCTGTCCTCACTCTCCTTAGCCGCGTTATGAAACGCTGCGCTATATTGATCAGACGTAAGAACTGTTTATTCGAATACAATCGGAATGCCAGTTGCGGCTAGGAAATTTAATCTTCACCTGGTACATGGTGCCAAGGCACAACTGATTATCTTATAACCAAAATATCTGCAACATAAACGAATAAAACCAATGTAGTAAACTATCCACCATACTACGCGTAATTTTACAGTTCGACTGAATTATACAATTAAATGTGAACAGAGCACCTTACGCAATACTTTCTGAAATTATATTTTACATACTAGTTAGTGAGGGTATGGTATTATTTTACCTAAATTATTATAACGATATACATAAAGAGCATAATAAAAATCACGGGTCGCAGTATTCTAACAATATAGGTACCTATAGTTTCTCGACTCGTGATTCGAGACAGGTGTCGCACTATATTACGAGAAAATAGTACATTTTCTGGTTAAATGAAGAAGAACGTCTTCTCAATTTTAATGATCAAAGCCATTTTTTATAATTTTTTTTTATAAAAAGCCTTTTTTACAATTTTTTTTGTAAAAAGCCATTTTTTATAATTTTTTTTGTAAAAAGCCATTTTTTATAAAAAAAAATTGTAAAAAGCCATTTTTTATAAAAAAAATTGTAAAAAGCCATTTTTTATAAATTTTTTTTGTAAAAAGCCATTTTTTTTAAAACTGGTTGGCCCTTAGTCCAGCCCAAACCGGTGACCCTATAAAAATTAAATTCGGAGAGTATATTCCTTTTACGACGTAGCTGCTGGATAAGAAGGGATTTTTTGAAATTCCATCCCCAAAGGGGTGAAAAGGGGTAAAGTGTGTTTTCACGGACTCCTTAATATCTCTTAGGCCCGATTAGATGCCTAAAATAACTTGGTTTTTACTTACAAAGGTCACCCGCACAAATGCCTAAAATCTAATTTCAGGATTTTGCCGTAATCAACCCCGAAGGGGATAGTAAGAAGTGGTGAAGTGTGTTTTAATGGAGTCCTTAATATCTCTTAGGCCCGAAGCGAAACGCAGGGGGTATCTTGCTAGTGGCTAATATTCCGGGATTTTATTCTGCACATCGGCCCGAACATTGTCTGCCCGGTTCCATTACAAAAATCGCTCGTCCCGATTGTGACCTCCCATCCTGAGACGCTCCAAACGAATTAGTCGGTAGATTACAATAAAACTGTTCGTGACGTCGCTAGCGACTGATCACACCAACTGTGACAATGACATGTCAATCAACAAGTTTATCTTGTCGTTGCGTGGTGATCTTGAAATAAACTGTTCAGGAATCCGTGACATAATATATGTTTGTAATGACGTACCCTGCCTGGAAAACAAGACGTTTAACGCGAGAGACCGCGAGGATCGTCGCCTGGTGCATCCGGAATATGATATAGATGCGGCGATGATGTTTGTACATATGTACGCGTATGATAGCGACAGCGAACGGAACGTCACGAGTACTTTCGACAGTATCGCGAAGGATTTGAGTGGCACCGTGACGACTAAAATGTCCGTACTGAAACGCGTGCTGCGAAAATTCAACGATGCCTGCTAGAATCTGCGATTCGACGACAAGTATCACCGATCCAGACTCGATACACAATTGCAACGGATGAAAACTGAGGTTGTTATTGCATAAATATCCACGGTGGAAAATAACATAACAAATATGTTAGTAGAAAGAAGCCGGCACTGAAGCGTCACGGAACGGACATGTTTAAAGCCGCCCTTAACTTGCCAGTGTCAGTTTCACTTTTGGAGACAGTAGTTGTAGATTGAAGGACACTTTTGTGCAGATATAGTATTGTTGCGAGCACCGGGTATAGGACCGTGCATAGCCTGCTGGTGCTCGTAGCTGAAGATAGAAGAAGGTCGGGCCCCCTTCAAGAAGACGATCGGGAGGCCGACCAGAAGACGGTCTTGTACCGAACACCGTGGTGTTCGGACGTACGGGTTGGGCTTGTAATATTGTAATCTATTGCTGTTGCCCTGTACACCGGAAAGAGTGACCCAAGAAATAGCCTCTTTTTGGGTCCCACGATTTTGGAACTGAATTTTGTGCCAAATGATAGCTTATTGATGAGACACCAATCACGACAAATTTTCAAGTTGAGGTGACAATAATTTAGTTTCTGAGATATGAGAGGTGAAAGAAGTGAAAATTCATTAACGCGTCAGCCCATACGCTTCGATGTATAAACTTTTATGTCATTCCGATAATTTAAACAATTATTTCCAGGGGTTTTGCTGACTGCTAATAACGAATTTGAACTTAGATTTTCAAAATTCACGAAAAAAAAATCAAATGGCCAATTCAACATTGTGGACGATATATTAAAAACGCACCTACCACGCAGACATTTATATTTCTTGATTTTTTTTCGTGAATTTTGAAAATCTAAGTTCAAATTCGTTATGAGCAGTCAGCAAAAAATTGGAGCGGGATTCGATTGGGAAGGGTTCGACCGAGACGAATGAGAGAGCAGCGCGAGTGTGCCGAAAGAGAAGCGATATAACGATGAGGTCTTTTGTAAAATAAAATGATATCCACCACAGAAGCATTTGCTGTAAAACACGGGAAGGGATACTGACTTACAAGGAACTACTGTCAAATTGATTTTACTATTTTCTGAGATTCATATCACTTAAACTACGTAGAGACGAACCCTATTGGTTTTCTCTTCCATAGGTTCTAGTTCCCGGGAAAAGCAGGAAAATTATTCTTCAAGTATCTGATATTAACCCGATGATTAATTATAGTGTTAGACACGTCCTACAATGAGATTGTGGTCAAGTTGGTTAAGACACATAGCTGGCAATGGGAGGGTCATGAGTTTCGAATTCTGTTCATACGTTCTTCTTCTCTCCACATTGCTTCCTGCTACAGATGCAATCTTAAAGTTATTCGCTGACTATACAATTTTATTTTATTAATGGCAAAAATGGATCGAACGTTCATGAATAAGATAAGCACAGTGATGTTCAAGGTAAACGCGAAGTTATGAGTGAAACAAATAGCGAGCATCAGGCTCACATAGGATGACATTGTAGACTCGTTTTCACAGCCTTCACATTTTTCCACTGCCAACAATAACATGTTTTCCATTATCACAGATTCTTTGTTTCTCGCAATTTCTATGCTTAAATATCGATCCCTTTAATAAGGTTACTCATTCGATACTAAGGATCTGTAAATACAGTGCACACGGCTGTATTTAGTACTTATTGCACATTTATAGTTGATTATACAATTATTGATATTCACATTAATATACACAATAATATTCTGCACTCATTTTTACGCTTTCAAAGGGATTCAAAGAGAAAAGGTGCTTTTGAAATGTGAATGCGAGAAAAGCAAGTAAATTGCATAAGTACGCTCAATAGTTTAATCGGTTAATTAGAAAATAGATCGGACTTTTAGACCGGAACCTTCCCTTAAGGGTGAGATCGAAAGCGGATGGCCCCATGCTGTCTTGCCTTCAAGGATTTTGTGGCAGGGACTTAAGGTCTGCGCACACATATCCGTTCCGCGTCAGTTCCGTATCCGTCGTGCCAGTGGTAAGAAGAAAAGACCCTCTACTTTTCTTCTTACCACTGACACGACGGATACAGAACTGATATGGAACTGATATGTGTGCGCAGACCTTTAGCCTCCGCTCGGTATCGATATGTAGAGGGTACGCGAGACTGAACAGACCTGGCGACGGGTGATGGCTGATGACCACGTTGGGTCTCCTAGGGTCTGTTCCAATTCACGCATTGAGCGCATGAAATTGGTGGCATAGTACGACTCCCTAGAATTTCTCTCACTTGCCACCAATACGATGCCACTTGCGGTGCAGGAGGCGTACAGGAACTGATGCAACTCCGAGATCCTGCAGTTCCTGCGCGCCTCATGCACCGCAAGTGGCATCGTATTGGTGGCAAGTGAGGATGCCACCAATTTCATGCGCTCAATGCGTGAATTGTAACAGACCCCTAGCTATTGGGTGTCGAAGCATTGGTTATTTAGAGTGAGATAGAGAATATGGGAACGGCAGGTGGCCCGACACCGTATTATTAAAGAATAGAGACTCTGTTCCTGAAGGATCTGGCCACGGAGTGGGGAAGCCTTTGCCTTTTGGTAAGAGGACTTTGATGAACCACACGGCACTTACCCCAGAACTGTCTTAGAGCGAGCATCCTACAACCTCGCCTAAAGTCGTTTCTAACATATATTATTCTTCCTGAGCGAAAGGGACACAGATAACATAAAATAATAAATGAAATAAATCGAAGTTCTCACTTTTTAAACACCGTGCATTTTCTTTTGATCTTTTTTATTTATTAAGAACAATTTTGTGTTCATCGTTTCAATTCATCTACACTATTAACAAAGAATGTTACCTTAAAATTGAATGTGACACGTCAATTTTGAAGAAACTTAGCATAGAAATAGGACATATAAAAACACTGGACATGTGTTTGTGTGTCGCGGCGCGTACTTATGTTAAGGGCGTGGAACCCCACCTGTGGGGCAAGATGGGGTGAAACGACTATTTCTGATTTTTTTTTATTTATTCCATTGAAACCTGTAAAACTTAGGTTGATTCGCAGTTAAACTGAAAGACTTATTACCAAACAATGGTTCGGATATAAAATTGATTAGTTGATTATGAAAATCTGTGTTTCATTCATCATCAATCCTTAACTACCCCGTCTTGCCCCACCTTCCCCTACTATTCCAGCAGCGAAATTATTAATGCGGAATACCCACTGAAATGGATGGAAGCTAAGGGCGTGACAGTAAGATGAGAATTAACTTCGCAATAAGTTTTCTATACCAGAAACAACAATAAGAATGCAACAATACCACTGATCTCCAACGAGCTGTGAAGATTTAGTCAGTACCACGCCGGATGCATTTAGGGGATGGAAAATTAAGTTTTCCTGAACGGAGTATTCTGCGCGTTTTCTCCTCGCAAACTTGTGGCTGCTGCTTTTATCCCATTTACACGTAGGACTTATGATGGGATAATGGCTTGAAAGATATCCGCGTTCGAAGAAGGTACGATTACACTAAAACCTTCGCGGGTTGTACTTAAGAACAACTGATGAGGGTCGTTAGGGGTAATGATAGAAAACAGCATAGCAATATACTGGGTGATCGGCTTCATGTGCGAGAAAATTTAAGGGGTGATTCTAAACGTCGAGATAAGACGAAAAGCAAGAATAAAGAATTTGCGGTTGAGGCCTCGTTTTGTAATTATAAACGTTTAAAGATTTGGTATCTTCCGCATGAAAGCGGGCAACCAGGCCCAGCACCGGTTCACGTGGGAGAAAGCATTCCAGGGGTAGAGCGGTAGTAGTTAAATCCATCGCCGCACGGGATCGTCGTGTTACGACACATGATTCTGCGACACTTGATCCGAAATTGAAGGGTATCTCTGAATTGCACTAGACTGCCTACCCGATGAAATCCATTGTTTCCATTGCATCGACTGTAGTCCATTGATTTATCGATACAAACGCGCCAAGCAAAAACCCCAAAACACAAACTCATGCCTAGCAAAAAGAATCAGATTTCCTCCACTAAAGCGTGTAAATAAATTAAAAATGTTACTCGCACTGAACACGCAAAAAATATCAAATTTATTCGCACTAAAATTGGCCACAAGGAGATCAGATTTACACGCACCCATTGTCAGGTAATTAAAAGTAATAACTCTTAATAATTAACTTAACCCTTCCAGAATTTGCCTTGCCCTTCAGGATCTTTTGACATAGATTTTCAAGGTCAAAACTTGTCTGCGTTTTTTTTTAATATTTTTCCCAATACTACTACAATAATAATATAGAACCGAATGCTTTAGTCGACAGAACAGAATAGATCGAGACGCTTGCTCAATACGGTAGAATAAATACTTAATATTTGATAACATTGATTGAGACAGAACTAGGTTGGAGCACTGCTCGATATAATAGAATTAGATTATGTGTACCTATATATTAGAGTTTGGTCCTTCAGAATACAGAATGTTTAGTGAACCACGGTGACAAGGAGGCGGTTAAGACTATCTCCTATCGGTGCAAAGCGGCCGGTTAAAGGTCTGGGCACACTTACCAGTTCCATGTCAGTGCACGTTGCCCAGGAGCTGGTTAATGGTCTGGGCACACTTATCAGTTCCGTGACAACACAATACCGGCGTGCCAGTGGTAAGAAGAAGATGGGCGTAGAGGATCTCTTCTTCTCACCTCTGGCACGCCGGCACTGTGTCGTCACGGAACTGATAAGTGTGTTTAGACCAGCGAAGACCAGTTGGAGTCATTTGGGAGCCCGGGCTCCATGATGTTTGCCAGTGCTGCGAGGATGGGGAGCTCGAAAGCCAATGATAACGTGGGCGCGCAACGGATAGGGCAAACTATAAGAGTGTAAGCAGTAGCTTGCGGTGATGGCTCGTACCCACAGGCTGAAATAACTGGCCCACTTAGGAGCCCCAGTGGCAGCGATCACTGAGGCCCCCGAGAATCCCAGTCATGCAAGCCTATCGTACGGGTATGAGACTGCACCGTACACTAATACAGTTTTCCCTATCCGTTGCGCGCCCACATTATCACTGGCTTTCGAGCTCCCCTTCCTCGCAGCATTGATAAATATCATGGACTCGGGAAACATCATCACCCGAGCTCCCAAATGACTCCAACTGGCCTTCGCTGGTTTAGACCTTCAAGCTACCTAGGATGGAAGATTCACATGGCCCAGAAACTGGTTAAAGCTGCCTAGGATGGAAGATTCACGTGGCCCAGAAACTGGTTAAAGCTGCCTAGGATGGAAGATTCACGTGGCCCAGAAACTGGTTAAAGCTGCCTAGGATGGAAGCCAAGGAGCTGGTTAAAGCTACCTTGGGTGGGTTCCAAGGAGCTGGTTAAGGTTCTGGGCACACAGTGCCGTGACAATTCCGTGTCCGTACCGTGTCCACTGTCCACTGATGTCACTGACGACTATTCAGAGGTGTCCGCACTCTACAGTAGGACTGCTCTGGCATATTACAATTATTAAAACTAATCAGAATTATATCACGTTTGGTGCCATTTTCATAAAAAGATACCAGCATTGGTGATACTTCTATGAAGATCTAATTCAAAATATAGAAATTGACATCTTCAGTACTGAATGGTCTATTGCTGTCTTTGTCTTTATGACTCTAGGGTCTAGGACCCGCAAAGCGCGTGGTTCGAGAGCTTCGATCCGAGAACCCTTCACGATCATAAAATAGGTCCCCGTCAAACAGACCGTCAGTGCAAAGCCAAAATATCGTTGCCAACCAATTTTTAGTTTTGCCGTACGGATACGGGTTCCATGCTGACCTTGCTGACGCAGACAAGTGTGGAGTGTTCCATTATAAACCAAGCAAACGATATTTTTTTCCACTGACATTGACGGCAGGGAACTAACGTGTACGGAGAGACAGACGTAATTCCACTGTACAGGTACGGAACTGACAAGTGTGAACTGCTCCATCCCAAAACAAGCAAAAGATATCTTTTATGACGACACTGGCGGCACATAACTGGCACTGATCTGATATGTGTGCCCAGACCTTGGGACGTCGGGGATCTGGAGATTTTCTCCGCTAGCCGGTTAGACAGCCGGCTTTACACGGCTGCTCCAGATCGTCGGGCTTAACGCGTCGCTCCGGCGTGCTGTGTTGAAACGCGCGCTTCGAGTGCGCTCCTGGAGCGTGATGTGAAAAGCGCAACAATCCAAGCGCGCTCGCCAGATCCGCAGGTTTGGAGCGTCCGCTCCAAATTTTCGCGTCGGGCGTGACAAATCCGTCGAGTGGACAGTTCAATAAAACACGCCACTCCCTGTGGTTTCATTATTTTTTTTTAGTTAAAAAAGCTCCACAATTTGATTCATCTTTTTTTGCACAAAATCTTTATTTGCATTGTGACAAATTTTTGCTAAATTCAATAAGTTCGTGATACAAAAGATTTTTGAAATTTTTGTTTTTGAAATCATCTGATTTTATTTTTGCTAAGCAGGAGAAACTTCTATAAATTTTAATGAATTCTTCTAAATTGCCTATGGATCAAATTTTGACTACAATGCCAGCGTGCCTATGCAAGATCAGGTGTGTGACATGTCGATCTGTTACGTCCCAACGTGTAGAAATAAGTGAACGTTCAGATCTGCAACCCAGATTCGCGCGCTGCGAACAGACCTGTATCACATCGGAGACTTTACACACACAGTTTTGGAGCGCAGACCTAGAGTGTACGTTCCAAAACTATGAGAAAAACTGTCCCTGTAAAGTCGGACTACAGAGCTTCCGGCTCCTAGTGGGGTTTTAGTGGGTTAGAGTGCCACGCTACCCTGATGCTTCGTCAGAGACGCTGGGGTGTCTTTTGAAGATTTCCCCACGTAAAAAAGAAACGATTACTCTTCACGTACCGAACTCCATACACTGAATTCATTTGGCTAGCGCGGCTACGTTTATGTCGGGCCGTAATTTCAATTCCTGGAATCGAGTAATACGCGCGCTAATCAGAAAGTTCGCCATTGCCCGTACAAATCACAACATCGGTATTAAGCGCGTAATAATATTAGCGCATGCGCCTCACTATCCGCACGCGAGTCGTACGATCTACTAATCTTTGCGCACGCGCACATAAGTCGCCCCACGCTCGTGCTCATCGGCAGATGGCGCAACGTTCGCATTGGCACGCGCAGGCGGCGTACAAAACGCGCGGTGTACAACGGTCGTGTGCACGCAAGCCCCACTGTAGTCGTATGGTGTACAATTAATCGTATTTTCAGAGCGTTGGAGCGGAGCTCGGAGCTGAAGCGCGGAGCAGTGAAGCAATGGGGTTTTGCCTAGAGTAAGAGCGGAGCCGGAGCACGGAAAGATTTTACTGCTCCAAGTTTATTTTTATTATTTGAATTTTCTTTCATTTTATAAGAGCAGATGAATGGAATTTTTTAATTTATTTACCAATTCTCAATTTTTCATCATTGAATAATTATATCGTAGGGCCGCGCAGCCTGGTGTTAAGGCATGGTACTTTCTTTGCCCGAAAATTAAGCATTCTTTATGATTTTTTTTCTACATGAAAATTAAAAGCTAGAAAGATGTGGTTTGTTGCAGATGAAAGAACACTGTTTGAAAGTATTAAAAGAATTTTTATTTAAAAAAAAAAAAACAGCTGGAACGGAGCAGGAACGGAGCAGGAGTGGAGCAAATAAAAAATTGGTCTGCTCCAATCCCTTGCATATTTTATAATAAGGGAGAAAAAAAACGATAGTACCTACTCGGCACGGGTTTGTTACATATGCAAAGATATGTATATCAAAGTAAATTACAGTGGCACTTTCTTCGACTTTTGCGAGATTCTGTTTACACCGTATTACTTACTCCTTACGTGACACCAAGAAACTTTTATACTCAACATTTACTTCTGGCTATGTTAGTTTTCCATTTATATACATATGTAGTTAACTAACTTTCCTACACCGAAATTTGAAAGTTAGCTTCACCTTAAAATATAAATATAGACTGCTAAAAACAATACGTTTCAAATATTTACATACTTTACTTTTATGTCAGGTTTCATAAAAATCGGAGTGTCACATTTGGTGATGTTCCTCGTTAGTAATCGTTAAAAACTGACTCCACCAATGAATAATCACGTTCTTTTTACAGGAAGGTATGGAATGTACCGCTTATTTTTTAAACAGGGACGTCTGTACTTACACAAAATCTGTGTGGTACAGATATTACGCTTGTACGCACATAAGTAGGTACATACATACCTATATCTCAAAAATATTTTTGACTCCCAACCAGAGCGCAAATAAAATTAACAATTTTCTGGAACCCGTACAACTTTTAACCTTATTAATTCCACTAGATACTATGATGTATTGATGCTTGTATATATCACATACTATTTATCCTGTACGTGTTGAGATTCAAACGGTTACAATTAGTGGATGGTAGATGCGAAAATCTTTCAGTCGCATTTATGAAACACATTCGTCTAGCACCTATGGGCATGACGCCGAAAGTGTTAAGCACATGTAAACTACTAAATCTGTGTGGACAGCAAGTTGCACTCAACTAAATCACTCTACTTGACCGAGTTTCTGGGTGCATGTACCTACCCAACAGTAGGATCAATAATTTCAATAATTTTTCTGTCTAGGGAAATAAAGGAGTTAAATACTTAAGAATCCCTGTAATTTTCCTGAACAACTTCCTTTAAGTTTTTGTATGCATTACTTCAAACACGAGTTTTCAGCATCTACAAATAACGAGAAACGCGTTAGGGAAAGCTGCAGGCGCTGACAATAAATACAACTAGTTTTAATGCTGCCATACTTTTACGCGCACAAAATATCTCAGACTCATCTTATTAAAGATGTAAAACAATTCCGGCTCAACTGTTTTCTTAATGAAGGTCTTTCGGTCTTACCGACGTGCCTCTTGCGCCGACCTACGCTAAGGGTCCGCAGCGTGAGTACTTTTCTACCTGTATCGTCAATTTCGATCACTTCAGGATCAACTACTAAGGCGCACCGTAACATAATTACCTAAAATATTACAAAATTTTACCACCGGTTTATTAGATGCACGCAACGAATTCATATCTCGCAAAATACAAGTAAATTTTTTATGTAATCACTGTTTTTACAATGCGAAAATCAAAATTCCAATTTATCCGGATTTTGTGTTTAGGTATATAGTTTTCACATACAAATTTACAGGGAACTGGATTAGCATTTGACCAGAGAATTTATCAAATAAGTTTTATTGTTACGAATGTTATTTAAACAAATCCATTTTTCCAGACTCTGATTACGTAACTCGATTCCTTATAAAGAAATACACAACTTTGCCACTCAACAGTTTTTCTACCTCTAATAGTTTCCAGGGATTCAATCAAATAGGTTCTGTATTCACAACTTTGAGGACTGTTTCACCCCTTTAGATGGATGATGGCAGCTAACAAGAGTATTCTTCGAATACGTATTTATCAAACATTTTTGTAAGAACTACTTTCTACCAAAACCACATTAAAATCAGTGATTGTCACGTTGAGGTGTTCCCTTGTATGATTAAGGGGTCATGCTCAGTCAGGAGGCCGAAAAAAGGGTGGTCTTTGGAAATTTTTTACTCAAAAGCTGTAACACATTTCTCGAAAAATCTTTTTTCCTTTTAAGGGTTGCATCTAGTACCGTGCATCGTAATTTTTTTATTTAAAAATATTTATCAATAACTAAGTTATTGTCCATCACTCGAAGGTTCTCTAAAAAGGCTTCTGCGGTAACCACTGCTGCTCGAAAGTCGATCATCTAAAATAAAAAATTCAAAAGAATTGACTTATTATATTATATTATCTAGTATTTGAACGAAGGATTTTTTTATCCCATGCTTAGCTTTCTTTTAATTGACGAAAATCAGGCACGATTAATGATAAAAATTGAAACTTTTACTTTAAACATCAGCCATTTTTTCCAAATCAATATTTCGAAAATCCTTCGTTCAAATACTAGATAATATAATACAATAAGTAAATTCTTTAGAATTTTTTATTTTAGATGATGGACTTTCGAGCAGCAGTTGTCACCGCAGAAGTCTTTTTTTTAGAGAACCTTCGAGTGACGGACCATAACTTAGTTATTGATAAATATTTTTAAATAAAAAAATTACGATGCACGGTACTAGATGCAATCCTTAAAAGGAAAAAAGATTTTTTGAGAAATGTGTTACAGCTTTTGAGTAAAAAATTTCCAAAGACCACCCTTTTTTCGGCCTCCTGACTGAGCATGAACCCTTAAGTGCACATGCACTCGATTTTCAAAGTCGTTTCTCTTGAAAACAAAGTCTTACATAAATAATATGCATTTTAAAAATTTCAGCTTATTTTTGCACGAGGTAAATACCTTACTATCCCCGCCTATATCATTAATTTTACTACATTGTTTGTAGTATTAATATGTCTTTAATATATACCTACATATTAATTATTTAATATACCCAAATGTAAGGAAACAATCGAAAGAGGTAATTGGCTAGCATGACTACAAAAGCCTTGCTATAGAATAAGCGTATCTATTTGTATTTATCTTCTGTTACGAATAATATACATCGTAAAACAAACTAACAATAAGTATTGACACCACAAATTGCAAAATCGGAGCTGCATCAGACAATAGTTATGTCGTTTGTATTATACGTTAGAAGATATTTACTTTTAAAATAAAGCACGGTTGTTTCTCATTCGGAGTTGAAGAATAATTAATTATCTATCATAGGTACTGTTTCGTTTTAAAATTTGTTTCGCTTGAGTATTTCAAAACATTTTTTTGCTGATAAGCTGCGTAGTAAGTGTCAGTTTATCTTAAACTGCTATGGATATTATACTATAGATTCATTCTCTTACATAATTTTTTTAAAACGTTCGAAACGACGCCGACGAGTAAAGAAGTGAAAGAAGATAGTAGAACTTTCCGTAAACTTGGCAGAAAAATGGACAGTTTACACAAACCTGAACTTGATCTCCTAATATTTAGGTGTGCATATATAATTTGATTACATTTCGTTCAGACTTACATAACTACCTTTTACTTAAAGCTGTTATCAAATTACATACAAAGGGATATAAAGGAAAATCGATCATAATAAGATAATGCATAATGCTTGCAAGACCCAACATCAATTTTTTTTTCTTTAATTTTATTTGTATACACTCAGTTTTAACGTGTAAACTGTTGTATAAAATGTAAAGTAAACTTCAAGCTAAAATCTATTTAAAGTCAAATTAACTAAAAATACTATGTTTTCTTATCGTTTCGAAAATTGTGCTACATACTTTTATTTAATGAGTAACAATGAGCTGCAGAAATATAAAAATGGAATAAACAGTAATTAAATATACACACTTTATAACGGAAAGGAATTATTATCAATACATAATAATTTTTTCTGTAAAGAATAGCCATGTGTGAAATGGTTTTTTAAATCATTGTTTCACGTACTATACACATCGATATTAAAAGTAGTAATGCCGTAATTTAAAATATAATATTTAAGCTGTAACACTACGTAGATTAATAAGTAATAAAATTAACTTAGACGAAGTAATGCAAAAAATGTAACTGAGAGAAATGTCTTATTATGCATTAAAATGTAAACAATACTGATTGTATTATACAGGATATTTTTATTGTTTCCCTTCTTATTCAAAATTATTAAAGACGGCAGTAAAGAGTTTTACTTCTTAAAATTTGTTAAGGAGGGAAGGGTTTTCTCAAATTGTACCAAAAACGATTTTTGGCTAGCAGATTACACTAGCACTGTCACTAACCTTAATTTACACTAAAGCTTTAATTAGTCCTGACGGGGGTGAAATTTAAAGTTAATTAAACTAATTTTTAAACGATAGAAATATCGTTGCTTAAAATAATACGATTCATTCCCCATAAGTACCGAAGAGTATCGTGTAATTTATCAAATACATACCTGTTTTTATAAAAATAAGTTCGTACAAATTATTCGTGAACTTCGCAGATTCAGCAGGTAATATTCAGCACTTGCAAGAAAAGCAGTTTCTTAGCCGATGTTAATGATTCTTTAAGTCACGATAAGAACCACTAGAAAATGGATTCAAGACGAACCGATGAAGTCGCGTCATTTCTTCACTAAATGCTTCTTTATTCACATTTGGTGTCGTTCATTTCTCTTGTATTTTCTATCAGTCTTTGCACTCCTCGCGGGAACTGTTGTGCTACCTCTAATGACTAATGTTAGTCCATGCCGTTGCAGAAAGTAAGAGTAATTGTAACCGTAAAATCAATTCCACTTAATAAGTAGACGTAGGCACTCATAAAGCTTCTAAGTTGTTTAATTCTCCGGAGAAACAATCATTCCACTGCACGAAACGATAAACTTGTTAATGGCGACAGGGCAATACTTTGTATATCGAAGAAGTCGCTGAACCAACTATAAGGACGAAACGATAAAGACAAGAAAACACGGAACATCGTCAAACCAACGCGGGGGCTGACGACGCACTGACTACCCGTCTGGCTGCACCCGGCAGTCGAACACTCGGGAGAGAACACTCATCCTCCCGACCCATTCTCCCCTACCGCACCGACATGCTTCCTGAGCCAAAACCCCATCCTCCCACGCAATCCTCTCGAGTTCTGTGTGTCCTTGTCTTCGGCCTCGGCCTTTGCCGATCGAAACCGCATGATCCACCAGATAAAACATTGAGAATCGCATAACGTACTTACCTACGATATTTCCATGCACATTATGGGAGGATTATTACTGGCCAAGCTACAAGATTCTAAATTTGAGCTTCTATCGGACAAAATGTGTCGAATGCACATGTCAACGAAATTATACGTTACGTTTCCAACTTAATACTTAATCGAATACGCTGTAGAACATGTTTAGGTATGAAAGGGTTTAGTTTGTGGTAACGGGGAAATGGATATTAATTAAATGTCATAAATAATTCTGAGCAAAGTATCTGTACAATAATGTATCGTCTACAATAGTTAATCTTCTAGTGCATAGACTTTTAATTCAGTTGTAAAAATTAGACTAAGTAGTCTAATTTGAGGATGAAAAGACCGAATCCGATGTCTGTTTCCAATTTGTGAGGAAATAATAATAATAATAATTTTTGCAGGGTGCGTAGTTCAAAAATGCACTTCAAACTAGATTTCTGTCAAATCGAAACGTCAGATTGGCGTGCTTCTTAGATCAATATTTGCGCTGTGGCACTACTTTTAAGGCTAGCAAATGAGAATTCCGAAGCCGTGGATTAAACAGGTACCCGGCTTAAGGCAGGCGTATGCACTAGAGCAGGCTTGCCCTTTAGGGTGCAAACACCTCCTCAAGTTCTGGAATCCGGGCTCAAGTTCAGCCGAGGGCTGAACTGTTACCTTGTTAACCGTTGCGTGGGTTCGCGAGAACTGCAAGAGTGTGTGTGCGCCCATACGCGTGAGGCCCCGTTACATAGACTCGTGGTGCGAGCCAGAGATGGGCATTATTTAAATAACAAATTATTTAAATGACGTATCAAAAACAAAAGAAACTTTAGTCTTATTCGTCATGAATAAGAATAACCCGAGTCAGCTTTTTAATCGAAGCGCCATGATTGAAATAATTCAATCATGGGGATTCAATCGTCGGCCATGATTGAATTAGTTCAATCATGGGAATTCAATCATGACTAACTGAACAATGTTTTCGTATTCATGATTACTTTAGTCGATTGACGCTCGACTAACGTTGGTGAGCCTCGAGAGTCTCGAGAGCCTTTGATCGAAGCCGCGCGATGCCCGAGCCGAGCGACTATGTATCGTTCACCCGTCTAAACTGGTGCCTGGAGATGCTCGGCGATGTGTCATCGATTATACGGAAAGTGAATTTCTTTATTTTTCATCGTATGAATATGAAAGTGACACCAATGGATTTATTGCATTCTCCCGATTAAATGGACAGAAAATAATTTAAATCGGACTACTTTTAACGAAACGGGGCTTTAAGTTGGCTAAGTTGAATTCTCTGCTCATGAAGTCGAGAAGTGAAGTGTTTGTAGTTACGTCGACGTTGAAGTCTCCGCTGACTACGATCGGGACTTTAGTGTTGTAGTGGAATGCGTCTGTGAGGCGCTGTTGCCATTTTACCTGTTCGCGCGAGCGCGGGTTGCAAGATAAAATGCTGACCCCGTAGTCATTAGCCCCCTATCATAATCTACGGGATCTACCAGTTGTTAAGACAAGATTAATATGAAATGTATTTATGCAAAACATTTTTATACTGCCAAGTGGGTTATTTTACATATGTTTTTGTATCTCCAAATGTAACAGAAATATTTAAATTTTCGGATTCGTATGACCTTGTATGTATTATGAAAATGCAACTATTTTACGGCGTGATTTGTGTTATGAAAAAGAAGACAGTCAGTTTAATACATTTATTTCATTAATTTCTTTATAATATGCCATTCTTTATGAATAAAAGACTGATTTTTTTAAGTACAAAATCAAGTTTTACACAGCATGTTCTTATCGGCGCCTACAGTTACAACATTTACAATTCTGCTGACGGGCATGATTACTCCATTGCCGACGTAACTCAGAAAAATTGTTTATCCACTCGCAATTGGGCTTAGGTGGTGTGTTACTATTCCATGCCATTTCTTCAGCACATTGACAAGCTTGTAAACCAGTGTCACTAAATCGTGAATTACTGCACTTAACAGGAACACAGCATCCATAATCATTCCGACAAGAACAATACTGATCAGCATTGAATGCCAAAATGCCCCTCCTTTCAGTACCCGGGCAACTTGCTGCATAAAAAATTGAAATACAACAAACTTTTGTATCATACTTGCTACATAAAAATAACGGGGATATGTTTCACGTTATTTACAAAGCAATTAATATAATATCCTGCGTAGTGCATAATAAAAACACTCAGACAAAATAGTTGCATTAAAAATTTCTTTCAAACTGTAAAGGTTCTAAAAGATAGTGACGGATATGAATATTTTTCATTGATAAACTAACCATAGCAATCACCACAAGGAAATGGTTCAGGTCTGTCAATCTTTTTGCAACAAGACATATTCGTTGGTCAAGCTGGGCAAAAACTTAAATTTTCCACAATAACTGCTTTGTGCTATGTACACCGTACTACTGATAATTAAGTATCTAATGCTGTGTGTAAAAATTTGGAATACATCTTTATAATTTATACTAGTGTAACATGTTTAATTTGGGGAGAAGATATGAAAATGTGACAGAAATGACGATATTCATCTGTTTAATCAAACGTTTTTCTTACACTGTTTATTATTGTATAAAGTAATATTTTAAACTAACAGTGTGTTCAAGATTTCATATTGTATTTACAATGGTAAACTAAATATATTTTTAGTGAACTAGTAAACTAAATTTTAGTAAATTAAATATAATTTTAGTTTAGACAAGTATTAAATTTATATTGACACCAGGTCGGCGAACACAGTTGCATTTTCTATAAGGATTTTTTATAACTTTTTCGTCCAGACATGCGCGACCAAACGTGCGTTTAAATGCGTACGTTTGGACGCGATATCATAATCATCCAAATTATTGAATAGAAGACGGATCCATATTTCGATGAAACGCATAAAAAAATTATAAATTTGGCTTATATACAAACAAATTTCTAGGATTATGACATTGTACAAACATAAGTAATTATTATATTTTGCCGATATAAATTGCCGTGCTAAGGGTTATTTAAAAGTCATATTATTATACTTCATTAAAGACGTCTCAATATCCGTTACAGTATGCAAGTTATTCGGCGGTTGTGGGAAAAAATTTAGAAGGTGACTCTAGACGCCAAAATAAGACGATCATCAAGAATAACGAAAGTGCGGTGGTGGCTTCGTTTTGTGATTATATGCGTTTAAAAATTCGGTATATCCCGCCTGAAGGCGGGCAACAGCGCTGCACGTGGGAGAAGGTATTCCAGGGATAGAGCAGTGGTGTTCAAAGCCACTGTCGCACGGCGTCATTCATCTCAGAGAAACTGCGACAAAATTTACGACATATGATTCTGCGATACAAGGGCATCCGCAGATTCTTTCCCCAGGGGGGGTGGGCACTTTAAGAAACAATGACGTTAAAGAAAAAATATAGTAACGAAAACACAAAATTAAACTCTTCCTTATTGCATTTGTAGCGCCAATTTAATTACCGTTCGCGAGTAGCAACACGAAATCGCACAAGTTTCAGGCGTCAATTGCACCCCATTGGAGTGAGTTTGAGGCAGCAAAAAAAATTGCGTTGTAATCAGGATGACATCCCCTACATATTTACAAAGTTTCATAATTTTTGGAATTTCCGAGTGTGGATCTTCCCTTGTCAAAAGTATGAGGGTTGAAGCTTCGTAAGCCGTCATACATGAAAATGGTTACCCCTACGAAAAAAATCATAAAAACTTTTTTGTACAGAATTTCCTAAGCTACAAATTTCATAACAACTAATTTTGTCGTAAAACTGTTAGCTACCGAGATATTCGCGAAAAACAGCTTTATTTTTATCTTCAACCCTCTGTAAAAATTTTAGCGGACGTCAGATCGATGAGAACTTTTGACATATTATTTAAAACGAGGAAATAAAGGCCCATGCCAAAATTTCGCTTGCTGCGAATTATTCCGTAGATTGTTTATTATACAGAAGAATGTTTGATGCTATTTTTATGTATTTTAAGGGAAAATATCACCCTCCATTGAGCGTATCTGGATTTTTGACCCGCTTTTTGTAAACCTCTTTTTCTTTAACCTACAATGGTCTATAAAGCAATTTTACACTATATACATTTGGAATAGTTTTATAGAAAGACTCGTCTCCGATTTTCTATCGACTAGATTGCAAAGTTCTCGAACAGAATAGCTACTGTAATGCAGTTGCAGCTGCAGCTGAAGGTTCCACTTGTGGAAGTGATCTTGTAAGTTCATAATTTATAAAAGAATCATCAGCATAAATAATTTTTACGAATTTTATATTACAATACCTAAAGATTAATATTGTTTTGGCGTAGTCTGAAGATCGTGGCAACATAAATATCTTATTAGTTTTACAGATACGTGTTGGAAGGAACAGAAATTAAGGATGAACAAAATTATGTTTCGAAAATGAAATAAGTTTATGTGATACTTATTCATTAAAAAGTTCTTCAAATAAAATAATAATAGAAGTATATCCCTACCATGTTAGACCACTGTTTTTTTTTATTAAAAATTGAATATAAATCAACAAGCAACTACATTTCATATACTGCGATAAATACTTAATGCATTTTATTTCTTTAATGTACAGTGTTGCTAATAACTATGAACATAATACTGAAGTGTTTTACAGGACAAAAAGTAAGAACAGTAAGGCACATTGGTTGGAGGCGCATCCTATAAGTACTTAGTCGCTACAAATGTAACTTCTTAAATATTATAATAACCTTAAATAATATATCCATAAATTAAATTGTTAATCACTTGAAATACTACTTATTCAATTTGAGGAAATGATTAAATTACATTCTGAATAGTCATTTATTAATACTTTAAGTAGTTATTTACATACAAGATTGTGAATTTATGTATATATATCACAAAATTAAACGCGTACGTGTTCTTGAGAGACAATAATATCAAGTCACTCAACAGTTTCTGATTCTATTCCTATTTCCTCGTAAAGCTCAGCTTTATTACCAGGATAGTTTTCCAAGATGCAATCCATGATATCGATACATAAACGTTTCCGCTTTACGTGTTCACGTGAATAGTTACTGAGTGCTTTCTCTGTTTTCCTTTTGCACTCAGTTAAATCTTCTGTACCGCTTGCTTCCATTAGCCCGTCCAATTTATGTGTTAACACCTTAATATTCTCTTGAACCTCAGCTTTCTGTTTTTTCGCCTCTTCGATTGTGATACTAGACTTTATAGACACCAACAAAGCTTCCTGCACTTTAATTTCATTTTCCAATTCTTGATACTTGCTTTCAACTTCATTGGCATGTGCTTGTAATTCCTTATCTATCCTCATCAGCTCCTCTACGCTGTGGCTTGAATCCTGAACTACGCAATAAACCTTTTGCTTTCCATAAACCTGAAGCGAAAGTCTATCAGTTGTGTCGCTCGATATTTAGATTTAATAGCAGTCGCTGTACCTTTTCAAATAGTTTTCCTCCAGCCACCAGCTTGTCTATAACTTTCTGTACAGCTGTTTTACCATATTCATGGTGCAAGTTGGACACAATGTCGTTGATGCTATAAGGCCTATTCTGTACTTTCATGTATTGAAGTACAGTATCTGCCATTATTGTTGCTCCTGTATCCCTCTCTTTTTGTACCAAAACTTCAAAGCAACAATTAATGTATTAATAATTTTTCATCCTTAGATCTTGGATGCCAAGTCCATTTTAACCCATAGTATAATTTCATTTTGTATTAGATTTTAATTTCATCAAATTTGCTAATCCTTTTTTTCTTATGGCATGAAATCTAACGAGTAATAGTTGAAAGGAAAACAAAATATGTTCACAAAATGCGGACAAGTAATATTTAATCTGATTTCAAAGAATAATATACACATCATTTTTTTTATTTCTATCTTGTATAAACATTACAGATACGTTTTCAGACATCTCTAAGTGTTTTATTCATATTTGTTATCATGAATAATACAAATATAAGATTGTCTATGTTTTCAAAACATATATATTCTTCGTATAAAGAAATCACACGAATTACATTAACAGGATTTGCAACATGCTTGTGAAATATAGCATTTTGAAATGTTTAAAATATACATGTAATGAAAACATAATTAGTTTGACATATGAGTTGACATACATTTTGATTGAGCAATAAGTAATAGTCAGTAGATTATTCGGAATAACAATTATAACAGATTATTTGAAACATTACAATGTATTATAATCTCATATATTTTTATAGATACAATTTTTAACCACATAAGTTACGGAATATGAAACTGTTACCTACCAACTTTTGGTTTTGATTGTTAATTAATTGTATGTAATTACTTATTAACCTGTCGTCACAGAAATCACTGGATAGGTTACAAGACTACACAATCTGTCACTGCTGTCACACGAGAAACATACCTAGCATTACGGACGCGGACAGAGTAAAGCGAGCCGAGCCGATTCGGACTCGGCTCGAAGAACCGAATCGAGCCGAGCCGAGTAACCTACTCGTAAAAACCGAGCGGCCCGAATGTATTTCGTGGCGATCGAAATTTCCGTCACTTCGCTTATTTTCTAAACTGTTTACACGGCATAGATATCATGGGCAATGGCGGATTTAAGAAAAAAGGCCCAGTTGGCAAACGTTCTGAGGGGCCCATTTTTGGGGGGAAAATGAAGAGGTGGTTTACTAAAAACGGGCCAAGTGTAGTAGTGCGTAAAAAAATGTAGTGTTTGGATACCTATACCTAACCATCATTTTTTTTTTTGGAAATGGGGTCCTGCGGAGGCCTTCTGTGCAGGGGCCTAGATGTGGTAGGCGGCAACTGCTCATCAGTCACTGATTATGGGCGTCCGGAGGAGGGTGGAAAATCAGCAATTGCCCCCCCTGGGTTTTGAGAAATAATCGATTATTTTTCAAAACTGATCTTCATTAAGTTTATACCAAAAAAGTGATATACTTCCGAACGGCCCCAGTGGCCGATCGACACGAGGTTTGAGGGGACGGGTGGGAAGGGGGTGTATACCTTAAATCTAAAATTGTATATAATAAAAATATTAATAAAAAAATATTGTTAATTTTTTTTACAAATTATTTTTTTGAACTGCATATACGTAGCCCTAACGGGGATTCACCCTACCCCCAATTTGTTCTACGGACAGCTGGACGCGTTCCCCTTACCTCCGCGTGCCTCTCAGGCGCCTAAATGGTACGCGCATTTTGCTGAAATTCAAAGCCAATTTTCTCGAAAACGAAGTGCGATATTAAAAAATTGTATTCTATACTTTCGTCTTATTTTGGCCTGTAGAATCACCCCCTAGAGCAGGCTTGGGAATTAAGTGCTGCCTCTGCGGCGGCCTAGCTGCTTGGAGCGCGTCAGGCCCGTACCACGTGAACCGCGCGTGGCGCATTAGGGTGACATTGTATCAAAAGTTTTTCTCACAATTTTGGAGCGTACACTCCAGGCGTGCGCTCCAAAACTGTACGTGTAAAGTAAAGAATGAGAAAAATGTATGTTTTTCTACATACCACTTGCATACGTGTATTTATGATCTACTATTATTAGTTCATACATTAAAGTTCAATAAACCAATAACATGATAATTATTGCTGTAAATAGCAACAATTATACTGCTGCGACAGGTATACTTGTTTCTAGATATTGCATAGTTGTAATGCACTATACATATATACAGATATGTGACACTGAATTATAATTATACCTCTGTAACAGTTTCAAATTATCCTACTATCCTACTAATATAATAAATGCGAAAGTGTGTTTGAATGTTTGGATGTTTGTTATTCAATCACGTCGCAACTACACAACGAATCTTCCTGAAATTTGGTATACATGTAGTCTAGGACCGGGAATAATATATAGGATACTTTTTATCCCGATTTTTTTAACCGATCTGGACCAAATTTTGCGTAATTACTCTCTAAACCCTGTGGAACAGATAGGCTACCATAACATCTGGACATCCCTCCCCTTCCCCCTTCTTTCACCCCCTTCATACTCTGTGGCAATCAAAGTTTCAGCCGGGCAACACCGGATACTTTAAGCTAGTTCTTAATAAGGCTTGCCATTTTCGGGTAGGTACTTGAGCAGCTCTATCTGTCGCGCGGCGATTGAGAGGGAGTAAGAATGAGGGAGAGGGTACCGTAATTTACTTGTCGCTGTCGCATGATCTCTAATAGTTTAATTCTGGTCCGTCCTACAACCTGATAGGTTTTACTATACTAAATGTATTCGGTCAAACATGCAGGTAAGCGCGTGCGACAGGAAGCGCGTATGATTTTCGGGGCTTCCTCCTTCTAGCTGCGATCGCGAAAGCGTAGGGGTAAGCTCACCATTGCGATTAAAAATGAATAAGCGAAATCGAGATAAAACTCCAGCAATAACTTATGTTGAGTTGTTTAAAACATATTGAAAAAGATTCTCTGTTTAATTTCTTTATGTATATATTTTTCATATTATTCTATTATATTTTTCATACTGCCCAAAATATATTTCTTATATATAGCTTACAAAAGCACGCCCGACAACTGAACTGCATCAAGGTTTTTCCTTATTTGTTCCACGATAGCGTATTATTCTAGTAATAGGTATTAAAAGTAGAATTTATCACTAAGAACACTTTAAAAGTTATTTCGGTAGTCATGATAAAAAGCGTTTAAAGATAAAGCTGACAAAACGTAACTATTAGTCTACACAAAGATACTATGACACTAAATAACTTTAACCTTTGGTACTTTTTTTATTAAGGTCGATTCACATCTGTAACATTTAGACAGTAAATATTTGATTCGTTAACATACCGAGTTAACGAAGCTGCTTCCGTTAGCATATATTTGATACCGCTTAATTTTTTAGTTATAGGCTCTTTTGTATTACACAAAGTTAGGAACGAAAACATGTATGGAAAAGCTACTAGCTCACATTATTCGTAGCACTTTCAGTTTTGCTAATTAAAAACTTAAAGATTTCGAAATATTAAAAGAACTGAACGAAGTTTTTTTTAAAGATTAAACATTTATCCTTGATATTTTTAAATTCTGCATTCTTCTTGCGATACAATATTGTCTAGATTTTGTATGACCATAATTTTTAATGGGCTAATGTTAAAGAATTCAAAAATGGCAGTGCACTATGTCTAGGTTGGAGACTTGAGATGTTAGTAACGTTGGGACCTCGACGAGAATCTACTTTGGGTACACTTACGTATATTAAGAATATGTAGCCAAAATTGAAAATCGTTAGCTCAGATACTGCTTGAGAAATGTGTACCTAAAGCTGTGTATATTACATCGTCTTTTTATACCTCTCTAGGTAGAAATTCCCAGGAAGAAACCGTCAAATAATCAGCGTGATTTCTAACTTCGAAATATTTTCTAGACACCCACGTGTAAGTTACAAATTTTGTATTTCCATCATTCCAACTTTTAGTGTAAATATAGCCAGAAAATGTGTAAATTCCTATGCGCTCACGTACAAACAAGCTCCCTGAAAAACTTAAGCGTAGTAACCCCCGCAATGTAAGTCAGATTACAATTCTGTAAGCGCTTCTGGTTGTAGTTCAGCAGTTTCTTATTACCAAAAAACAATATGCTGTCGAACATACGTGTATATTAACACTTTTCATTATTCTGACATGTAATTCCCATTTTTTGAACATCCTGTAAGTATGTACGCAGATCGCAAAACACATTAGAAATATGTCGAAAGAGTCGGTGTCCACGTACATCATGCATCGACCTGGCATTTTACGTCTTTAACTCATTCGGTGTGTAAAACCCAAAAAATAGAACAAATAAAATAATTTAATTGAATAAAGAATATTACGTATTCGACGTCACGCGTTTCACACTCGGGAGGATCACGCTGACGATGACAATTGAGTGTATTCTTTGCCGTTCTGTTGCAAGTGTAAACGAACCCTTATGCGTTCAAAATCCGTTAAAGAACAAAGATAACATTAAATTACTGGCACGCAGCAATACACACGTATGCGAGTATGAATAAAACCTACGTGTATGAAAAAGATATTGCTAATGTGTCAGTAGTAAATGCTCCGCTTACGACGTCACCGGCAAAGTGATATACAACCAGTATATATAATGGTCAATCATACGCATCGTGCAAAAGTTAAAGAAATTTTTTCCAATTTCCGGGAGCAATTTTATTGCTACACGATTATATTATAGTTAAAGTTATTGCTCCCAAGAACAAATACCTGGGTGACCGTCGGTGAAAACTAATCCAAGTTATTTACATGTGAGTTCGTCTTAAATTTGACAAAGTAACAAACAAATATTTATCTTCTTTATTACCTATGTACAGCGCGTTTCTATGCAAAAGCTGTTTGCAATAATATAGAGAATATTGATTTTAGGTAATAATGATTGTAGAATGTTGTCATAACTTATATTTAGTTTTATTGTTAGGTGGGTATAGCATGATTGTAGTTCTCCATCGATACAAGAATTAGTCACCTGTCGGGTGGATTTAAATTTTACACAAAAAAGCGCATCATTGAAATACTTTGGCCGCTACGAATCTTTATTATCATTAACATTGTGACTGGCGTCAGCGCGTCCTTACGCTCTGGGATTTCCATCTTGGGCACGGTTTTGACATGATTTCACGCCAATAATTTATAATAAAAAAAACTTGGAAAGTATTGTCTGTAAGGCATATGGGACTTCGACTGTTTCTCGACTTGTTCTCAAGCGGTCATTTAGCTGTCGTTGAAAACACGATTGGCACTGGGGGATGTCATAAACCAGGCCTGATAGAGTAAGAATAGTAAGGCGATAGGGAAATGTGAGGGAGAATGTCCCGTATCCCCGGAGGGGAAGGGTTAGGAAATAAATCTATCCATCGACTAGAAAATAGCATTTGCGGAGGTTTTAGTTGATTTGGGTATACCAAGTAACTATACTTTACTTCCCTCGTTCGAGTTCGTACTATTAGATCTAGTCTTGTTCATAATTTGCTTTACACTAAAGTACGTTGGAAGCAGGAAACTGAACCCTAACCTGTACCCGGTTCGGTACGCCGTAGCGTCGACTAACCCGCCTAACCGGGTAACAGTATTACGGTGAAAAACATAGTTAAAAACATAGAAATGTACATTAACATTCGCGGGCACTAGGGTTGTGCGGGAACGGGGGAAGGGTTGTACGATATTGACGCATGGATCAACTTTGTATGGCGACCTTTTATGTTTTTCTGCATTGATGTTTTTATAATCGACTTTATGGCCGCCAAGTTTGGCAAAATACCCTTACCTATGTGCGACGATTTCTCACTGCCGCATGCCCTCGCTCATTCTCAGTCTCTCGCACTCGCCGCGGCGACTACAAACGAAGTAAGTAGTGGGGATAGAAATGTTCTCTCAACGGAACAGAGGACCCCTCCTTATCGCGGGACTCCTTACGGGCTTACATTATGGTTTAATTTAATTCTGTCACAGACTGCAAGCTATGTTAAAAAAAGAAAAACATGGATAGAGAACGCATAGAATGAACGTGAATCGTATTTCAAATTTCGCATTGCTAAAGAAATGAAGCCATAGTGTTTATTGAGTTCAAAATGCCATATATGCAAATAAATGTAAAATAAATCATGATTATATTTATAACGAACGGATCTTCTAGATTCATTTCAGATTACTTCGAAAATTTTAAAGGGGTTCCTACTTTCCTTTCGGAGAGCAATTTGCAGCGATGTCCGGTTTAAACTTTGACAATGTAAAACTGTGCGAAGACACGATAACCGATGTTGACATAATAAAGAGTATGATCGACACGGAGAACAACCAAGAACCCTTCTGCATCCTAGACGTCGCTAACGTGGCACAGAAGCATCAGGATTGGATTAAAAAAATGCCAAAAGTTTTGCCACATTATGGTACAATTGAAGTAAAATATATTTGACTCTAATCCTTGTTCTATGATTCGGTAATTCATTGTATGTTATTATAATTACAGCTGTCAAGTGTAATCCAGATCCAACTGTCATTAAGGTCTTGGCTGCTATGAATGCTAACTTCGATTGTGCTTCCAAAGTATGTCTTTGCTTCTGTCGTCTTTAAGTAAGAGTAATGAGTTTCTATAATTTTATGACATTTATTCTTTCATATATTTGAAAAAGAGTGAAATAAGGGAGGTGATGAAATATGGAGTAAACGCGGAAAGAATTATTTTTGCGAATCCAGCGAAACTCCCTTCCCATATAAAGTATGCTAAAAAAATGAAGGTCGAGATGATGACCGCCGACAGTGAGAGTGAACTTGTAAAAATTAGTGAACTTTTCCCAGAAGCGAAGTGAGTAACGGATTGGCAATCATTCCCCATTGACGAACTGCGTTTCGAGTAATCTTTCATCTCCCTAACGATTAACAGAGTAGTGCTTCGCATCCGATGCGATGCCAAAGTGTCGCAAGTACCTCTTGGATCAAAATTTGGCTGTGATCCGAATGAAGAAGCCGTTCGGTTGATTCATCTTACGAAAAGTCTTGGTTTGACTTTGCATGGGTTCAGCTTTCACGTAGGCAGTCCGTGCGGCGAAGTAAACGCTTACAGTAGAGGTATTTCAATGTGCAAACGATTGATTAACATAGCTAGAACAATTGGCTGCAACGATGTTCAGTTAATCGACATTGGGGGTGGATTTCCTGGTGACACCGACTGCGAAATTGGCAAAGTGAGACTGATTACCCTGTACCTACATATCTTTATCATTTTGTTCGTTATTAAATTTGCAATTTCGTTTTTCATTGTTAGTTTGCCAGTGTCATTAACGATGCCATTCAGGATATGGACCCTGGCATAAAAATTATTAGCGAGCCAGGTCAGTATTATGTGGCATCGGCGTTTACTTTGGCATCGTACTTGCATACGAAGAAAGTTGTTCCTGTGGGAGAGAAAATGATACGAATGTACTACATGAGCTGTGGCGTGTACAATTCTTTTATAGATGAGTTATTGAACTTCAAGTCGAGAATTCCAATTCCCTTGTGCGAGGTATCAGTATTATTGTATATTCCAAGCAGGGGCATCCGGAGACTTTTTCCGGGGGGGGGGAGGGTTACTTTGGGATGATGGTAAAGAAAAATATACCCCTCTTCCTTTTTTTAACACATTTTATAGTGCCAATTTAATTAAAATTTTAAAACCAATATTTAAAAATATTCCCTATTTCAGTATAAACTTAATAAACGTCAGGTTTGAGAAATAAGCTATTTTTTCGCAAAAGCCGGGGGAGCAACTGCGCCTTTTGCATAACACCTCCCCCCCCCCCCGCCCACCCACCAGACGTCCATAATTCTAATATGTTATCATTCAACTACAATATTTATTTGTGCTTCAGCCAACGAGCGACGAGAAATTTCTTTCTTTTGTTTGGGGCCCAACATTGGACTCCTCGGACTGCGTATTGAAAAATGTGTTGCTACCAGAACTTCAGGTTGCCGATTGGCTAATATGGAAAGACATGGGGGCGTATAGTGTGTCTTTCACTTTTCCATTTAATGGTTACAAAGCACCCACAGTGTATCCATTTGTGAGGAAAAGTCAATGGTGCGTACTGTTTTGTGTATAATCATTTACACGACATAGATATAAAACGAATTTATTGTAACATATGTTTAAGTCTTAATTGTTTTTCAGGAATAATATTATTGCACACATGAATTTAGAACAGAAACCGTAGGTATCGCAGTAATTTGTTGCAATACTACCATGCTACCATATTCATCTCTTACCATTCGACGATTTAAAACTTAAAATATTGGCCTAAAGCTTTATACAATGTAAAGTTAGTTACAGTAAAGACATATGTTACATTATCGAGTCTTTCAGATTTGATCTCAAGAGATTACGTGACTTCGAAGAAACTCGCAATTCGTTTCGGGGTCTATTAATTGGTGTCCTCTTCCTGTTTTCGAACTCTGCCCAAGATCTTTCCCACGTATGCCACCCGCATCGCGCATCCTTAATATTACTTTCTCAATAATACGCAAACATCGGCTTTCAAATTTCGCTCCTGATTTACCTATCGATTATATACATTTCTGTGACTACGTTCGCGTGGTCACGCAACACGATACATATAACCGTTTTTCAAAAGGTAAGTACGCGCGTAAACAACGATTATCATAGTAACCGCGGATCGTCGCCGGCGATATCGGTGCATGCGCATTAGAGTCTATTGGGACCTACCTCTATACTTCTCTCGCTCGCACATGCTTTCTCTCGCACCATGTTGGCGACAGTTTTAAGCTCGCAATGAGACCTCCATGTATATATGCTCTAAGGGCGGTATTCTCAGTCGCTACATATTCTTAAGCAAATGCTTAAGCATGCGACATCCTCTACTAACCTAGTAGCTAGTAAAAGATGCCGAATGCTTAAGCATTTGCTTAAGAATAAGTAGCGACTGAGAATACCGCTGTAAGGATCACTCGTCGGTTTTGTCGACTGAACGCAGCCATTGGTTACGATACGATATTCGAGTCGATCCCTGTCTTGAGAATCGATTTAAAAAAATCGAAAATTGTGACACGAAAGATCGATTTTAAATCGGCATCCCTATTCTCGGGTCTTTCCCGATAACTATATATATAGCACGTGCTGAATATAAGGTTAGCTTTTTTTGTCTTATATGGATACTACGAAATGTGATAATTTTATGTAAATATCTCTATTATTAAGGCCTAATCGAATAAACGCTCAGACACTTGACGACTTGGTTTCGATACAGATTCATCATGTCAAGGCTCCTCAAAATCGGTGTCTACCATACTGTGTCTTGTAAGTTAACCTCAATTGATTTAAAAGTAAATAGTAAAGAAAAATCAGGGTAAAGTGTGAGGAATAGATTTTTTCGATTTTGGAGAATATGCAAAATTTTCATATATTATTAAATTGTTTAAAGAAATATAAATATTATAAATCAAGTGATTGAATTAAAATTTGCATTTTAAAAAATATGAAACTAACTTATAAATCTTAACATGATAACAGGCTATTAATAGCATTGAATCGTTGAGTTATACTGACAGATGATTTGTAGATATTATTGCAATCTCTTAACATATTACATCTAATACCCTGAACTCATACTGTGAGTCATAAAAAATAAGTTCCTTTTTTTGTACTATCATGTAAGAAGAAGACAATGATAATGAAAACCATGAGTAATTTTTGTGCTAGGCAAAGAGTCTCCGAAGGCACTGCGAGATGTCATAACGACTCCAAGGAGTCTTTCAATGAGTTCAGCTAAGGAAAATCCTGAAGCTGGTTCTAACTCTAGCAAACGGAGACGTTCTGTTACAGACACAGATGATGTAGTATCAAAGAGGCTGTGCGCAGATTCAGAATTGCCTAGTGGTTTACAAGACAAATTTAGGCAGAATGTGCCTGGCGAATTGTTCAATCCTTGTCAAACCAATCAATACAGGAATAATCTCCCTCATGCTTTGATTAGACTTATGTACCAATTAGACTTGTCGGTGCTTTGCTCACTTAGAAAGTTGAAATATGAACATAAGTATCCTTCATTGTCATTAGCATTTGAAGGTTCTGCAATTGATAAATTTAATAATATTGTTTTTCGCTGTAAAGAGAAGTCCATTTATGTACAAATTGAAAATGTAGACAAGTATTATACAGATAATGATATCAGTTATGCTAAATTATTTAGTAAAGAAAGACGAAATATTTTTTTTATTAATGATTACTTCAATAGTTTTGTTAAACATGTAATATCTCAGTCAGGTAATTTATTACATTATATAGAATATCTTATTATCTATACTAATTCAGGCTTGGATCTTACAGAAGAAGAGAAATTAAAAGAAGAACGATTCAGAAATTTTTTTCCTTTTAAATTTCATAGAATAAATGCAGGAAAATGTGATATTTTACAAAACTTTTTATTTGTAGGTGATAGTGTACAAGGGCGCGGTTTTTATCAATTTTTTCAGGATGAAATAACGATAGGAGAATTGTTAAAGAGGTTAGAATTTTCGCCTGCTATGCAGAAAGTAATAAAAGGAAGAAAACTTCCTCCAGAATTTGAAAAGGAAATAAAAGGAGCATTTTTAGATAAATTAGTATTTGCAGTTAATCAGCCTAGTAGGGAGGAAATGAACAGCATTGTTACAAGGGAAATAGAAAATAATAGTGAAGTTCAAGTTGATTATATAGCATTACAAGAAAAAGTATTACGTAACTTAACACCTCCAGAAAAGCATAAAAGATTTGGTGGTTATATATTGCGAATTACATATCAATTCAATTTATTAATGTCCTTCTTGCATTCTATGTTCTTGCACAAAAACATGTTTTCGGTAAATTTTGAAGAAAAAGGCGGTGGTATATCTAATGACATTATTATCAATTACAGAGGTAGAATCACTTACGTAAAGGCACATACTACAAATAGTAGTATTGGTTATAGTCACTTATTTCCTTTCAACCCACAGGGGAAGAAAGATACATTATCTATTAATAAGCACTTCACTCTTTTTATTGAAGGACTAAAAAATAATATAAGATATTTTATTATCTACACTGATGCAGGCATAAATTTTACAGAAGAAAAAGTATTAAAAAAAGGGCATTCTAATGAATTTTATCTTTTAAAATTTAATAGCATCGATATTCGAAAAAAAAAGTACAAAATTCTAAGAAATTGTTCGTGTATAAATGAGAATAACCTTTATCAATTCGCACGGGAAGAAACAATAAGAGAGAAACTTTTGAGTCTATTAAAGCTTCCCCCTTCTTTGCAAAAGGAAAAAGAAGAGGGGAGACTTTCTGGTGCGAATGAGAAAGAAGTAAAAGAGAAGTTTTTAGATAAGCTAATACTTGCAGTCAACCAACCTAGTATGGAAAGTTTGAATAATGTTATTAGAAATGAGATAGATAAGTCTAATGTTCCATATAATTATGCAGAATTACATGAAGTAGCGTTACGTTGGTCAGAATCTCGTAAATTTGGCGACATTACAAAAGGAATAATGGAAAAGCTTTTGGAAGATATAAAAAACAATAAATTTAGTTATCAAAAAATTAAAAATGAAAACATTAATGAAAAAATGAAATTTGCTAAAAGTGTGGTTGGTAGAGAAGGAACGCAAGCATTTAATCAGTTCTTAGATTTTTTAATTGAAGATGGAAGACTAGAAATTCTTCAAAGAAAAGGAATAAACCTAGGTAATATGTCCAGTATTTTAAATAAATCAGGAGCTAATGCTGCAAAAGCGTTTAAAGACTTATACGATCTTTGGTTCGATGAAGACGGAAAGAAAACGCGATATTTAAAAACTCTGGATGAAGAAGCAATAAATCTACCTAATATGTCCAGTATTTTGCATGGAGTAGGAGCTAAAGCTGCAAAAGTGTTTAAAGACTTGTATGATCTTTGGTTCGATGAAGAAGGAAAGAAAACGCGATATTTAAAAACTCTAGAAGAAGAAGGAATAAATCTACCTCATATGTCCAGTATTTTAGGTGGAGCAGGAGCTACAGCAGCAAAAGCTTTTAAAGACTTGTATGATCTTTGGTTCGATGAAGAAGGAAAGAAAACGCGATATTTAAAAACTCTTGAAGAAGAAAGAATAAATCTACCTAATATGTCCAGTATTTTATCTGGAGCAGGAGCTAATTCTGTAAAAGCTTTTAAAGATTTATATGATCTTTGGTTCGATGAAGAAGGAAATAAAACACAATATTTAAAAACTCTAGAAGAAGAAGGAATAAATCTACCTCATATGTCCAGTATTTTAAGTAGAGCTGGAGCTAATGCTCCTAAAGCTTTTAAAGACTTATACGATCTTTGGTTCGATGAAGACGGAAAGAAAACGCGATATTTAAAAACTCTGGATGAAGAAGCAATAAATCTACCTAATATGTCCAGTATTTTGCATGGAGTAGGAGCTAAAGCTGCAAAAGCGTTTAAAGACTTGTATGATCTTTGGTTCGATGAAGAAGGAAAGAAAACGCGATATTTAAAAACTCTAGAAGAAGAAGGAATAAATCTACCTCATATGTCCAGTATTTTGCATGGAGTAGGAGCTAAAGCTGCAAAAGCGTTTAAAGACTTGTATGATCTTTGGTTCGATGAAGAAGGAAAGAAAACGCGATATTTAAAAACTCTGGAAGAAGAAGGAATAAATCTACCTAATATGTCCAGTATTTTGCATGGAGTAGGAGCTAAAGCTGCAAAAGCGTTTAAAGACTTGTATGATCTTTGGTTCGATGAAGAAGGAAAGAAAACGCGATATTTAAAAACTCTAGAAGAAGAAGGAATAAATCTACCTCATATGTCCAGTATTTTAGGTGGAGCAGGAGCTACAGCTGCAAAAGCTTTTAAAGACTTGTATGATCTTTGGTTCGATGAAGAAGGAAAGAAAACGCGATATTTAAAAACTCTAGAAGAAGAAGGAATAAATCTACCTAATATGTCCAGTATTTTATCTGGAGCAGGAGCTAATTCTGTAAAAGCTTTTAAAGATTTATATGATCTTTGGTTCGATGAAGAAGGAAATAAAACACAATATTTAAAAACTCTAGATGAAGAAGGAGTTAACCTAGCAAATATGTCCAGTATTTTAAATGGAACAGGAATTAAAGCTGCAAAAGCTTTTAAAGGCTTATATGATCTTTGGTTTGATGAAGAAGGAAACAAAACACATTATTTAAAAACTCTAGAAGAAAAGGAAATAGACCTCAGTAATATGTCTAGTATTTTGCATGGAGCTGGAGCTAAAGCTCCTAAAGCTTTTAAAGAACTATGTAATACTTTTCTTGATGAGCAAGGAAATAAAAAACTGTATTTAGAGCATTTTATTAAGAATAAATATCGTGAAAAAAGTTTTAGGCTGTGGAACTTATCCAGTATTTTAAGTAAAGCAGGAGTTAAAGCTAAAGATGCTTTTGAAAAATTGCATAATATCTGTTTTAATGACGAAGGAAAAAGAACAGAACTTTTAGATGATTTCTACAAGGCAGGTTTTAGGCCAAGTAACTTATCCTCTATATTATGTGGAACAGGAGTTCGTGCTTCTTCTATTTTAAAAAGATTACATAGTGTTTGTTTTAATGAGAAAAGAGAAAAAACAAAACTTTTAGATGATTTTTGCAAGGCAGGTTTTAGGATGGGTAATATATGCCGTATGTTGAGTGGAGCAGCGGATAGTCTAGAAAAATTTCATAATTTTTGTTTTATCGGAGAAACAAAACGGTATTTAAATCGTTTCTTAAATGAGAAAGAAGGTTTTACGTTGAGTAATTTATCTAAAATATTGCATGGAGCAGGGACTAATATTTATTCTGCTTTAAAAGATTTTCATGATGTGTGTTTTGATGAAAAGGAGAAGAAAACACAGCTTTTAGATAATTTCCATAAGGCAGGTTTTAGGCAGGCTGATTTATCCAATATATTATCCATGGCTGGAAGTAATGCCACTTCTATTTTAAGCAATTTTCATAATTTGTGTTTTAATGAAAAAAAATATTTAGATCACTTCTTAGCTGAGGAAGAACTCTTTACACCGAAAGGTTTATCTAAGATATTGCATGGAGTAGGAATCAATATTTGTTCTATTTTTGAAAAATTGCATGAAATTTGTTTTGATAAGGCAGGGACCAAAACGAAGTATTTAAACACTCTTATGAAAACTAATCCGCCAGACAGGATACTGGATATATTATATGTAAAAGCTAGAAAAGCTCCTTATGTTGTTTTAGATGATACATCACTTCAACAACAAAATATTAGTGGAATAGAGGAAAACAAAAAAAGAAAATATAGATGATCTTACACAGTAGACCAACTCATTCCAAAGCGATCTCTTCTCACGCTCGTTGGTTCTGGTTGCTGGAAATGGTTAAATTATTTAAGCATTTAATATAATATGTACTAGAGTTCCAACTTGTTCCCCCTCTACTACTCTCGACTACAGGCCTACCCAGACAGGAGCCAAACACCTCCTTAAGTTTTGGGACCCGGATAACAACCGAGCGCGGAATTGTTATGTTATGATTTTCATCGGAAAAACATAAGGAATTCATCGGTGTCACTTCCATATCGATACGATTAAAAATAAAGAATTATTGTATTTCTGGAACAGGTATAAATCCTCGGCCGACCGCAGCAAATTGAAGTCGGCGCCCCGCAGCCCAGGGTGAAAATGTGAAATATTCATTTCAGCGTATTAAGAAATTCTTTATTCTTTATCGTATCGATATGGAAGTGACACCAGTGGCTTCCTGGCGTTCTCTCGATTAAAATCATACCAAATTTCATGCAAATCGGACTATTTTCAACGAAGTTAGCTTGAAATTATGCAAATCAATTTTTCATGTAATTTCCTTCATTGTGCTCCGAATTGCGTCGTTCTTGGTGTTAGTTTCATCGACGAAACATAAGGAATCGATTGGCACCGTTTTCGCAAAGATCTGATGAGAAATGCGGAAATCCTGGACGTTTCTCACTTTTTAATGATATTGAAACCCCTTCGAAGGTCGAAAGCCATAAAATTCAGTGAGACACTGCGGGGGTTGTTTTCGCCACGGGGTACGAGGCGGCATCTCTTTGACGGGAGTCGCTGGAGAATCCTCCTGTATTGTTATATATCAGATAATCCAGTACTTTAACATTGTTTATGATAAATACTACTTGAAAAATGTATAGTTTAATTTTTCTACAACAAGCCATGTAAATCTCTCACTACTTTTATATCGTATTTTTGAGAGCTAAAGCTTCCTTTTATACTGAAATAACAATTCCCTTTAAAAAAAATATTACAATATTCTGAGTGAAGAATATCAAAAGGAAGTAGTATTTAAACACTTTGAAGCATTTGACCAATTAAGAAATGAAAGTTTCTTTATGGGCGAATTTATCTGGAACTTCGCCGATTTCCGAACGTCACAAAAGTAAGTGAACAATTTCACACAAATTTAAAATTAGAGAATAAATAATAATCAAGTTACTAATTATATCAAATTTGTATATTTGTAGCTTATACTAGAGTGGATGGTAACAAGGAAGGATTATTTACAAGAGAACGACAACCGAAAATGGCAACTTACCATGTCAGGAAGAGATATTGTGCCCGTTAGAAGGAATTAGATGGAACAGAGATACCAACAGACCTCAAAGACTATATTTCTCCTCATTACTCACCACATTCAGAACTTTAATTATTTTTTTTGATACTTTTCAACTTTCCTTAATGAATTCTTATAGGAAATTACACATAAACGCTGCATAAAACACATTTTATTTGTCTCCTTTTATTTTTGCATACAATTTTTATTTTTGTAAAAATATTGTCATTTCAATCATTAAAATATTGCAACTATTTGAAAGTCCATACATGAGATTATTTTCAACATAGCGTTATTTATCATTGTAATGTTTCTTAATGATTGCAAAAACTGTACACAGTTAACATTAAACGTTTCATAAAAAAAAGAAACCAAATACATGTACTTATTTTCCATTAGGGTAATTTTAAACTTAAGCAGACCCAATGCATAACAGTTTTTGTACAAAAGTTAGTCCTAAATGAACGTGTACAGATTTTATGTTAACACGGTTGCTCATCGACTGGTGGTTCTACAAGTTTCAAACACGCATCTGCCATTTCGACAAATATTGGCTCAGTCATGGCAAGAGCAATGGCCTTCGTAGGATTTGCATCTGTCAGAATCGCGCGCATAATATCACGTAGATGTACATTTTTTAAACAATTTTTTAACTCTTCACTGTCACATAGTTGTTGCAATTTTTCAATGGCAACTGTATCCTCTGTAGGAAAGTCATAATTTGTGGCATGAGGTTCGGCATTGACAGTGGCCTCACTCTCCTGAGAATTGGGTGGTTGACAGTTACTTGTTTTGTGTACATTACAGCAAGCTGCAGAGCAACTAAGACACATGAAATAAAAATATTTGTAAATAATTGCACGTGTATCGCATTAAACTGCAGAATACAATCATATTTCTAAAAAATATACCTTTCGTGTAATTACAAAAATATACCTTTCGTGTAAGTACTTTTCTGTAATTACAGAAAAGGTAACAAATCGCTGATAGAACACGTAGTATAAATGTCTTTAATTATTGTCTGGCAGACACAGGGTCCCATTGTAAATATCAAACTACAGTTATGCCCGGTTAAGTTGATAATTGCAGGTTTCCAAAATCATCTTTTATTTGGGGTGGTAGATGAATTTCACATCTCCGATTTCACGTCCCACTAAGTTGTATGGCTTTTGCCGTTCGAGAATAGGAGCCCTAAAAAGTCAGACATGAGTCAATATGAAGGGAAAATGTCGAGTTGCGCATTTCTTATCGAATCTTTACGAAAGTAACAGCAATCGATTCCTTGAGTTTTCCCGATGAAGATGATACTACATCCGACATAATTCGGGTTATACTTAACGGAATTACGTATAAAATTAATTTGCAGAATTTAAAGCAAATTTCATTAAAAATAGCCCGATCTACATGGTACTTAGTATCTTTTAATCGGGGGAATGCCAGGATTCCAGTGGTGTCACTTTCATATCGGTACGACGAAAAATAAATAATTTAAATTTTATTATGTAAATGTCTGACTAGCACTAGGCACACGTAGCCGTCGAAATTTAAAAGGCGCCGCGCAGCGACGCACGAAATACGCACTACTGCATATTGAAATTCCTATACTTTTCATTGGATGTAATGGTACCAATCGATTCCTTAGATTTTCCTGATAAAAATGATGGAAAATACATCCTCAATCGTACCATTTTTAACGACATTGGCTTTAAATTGTGTAAATTAATTTTATATGTAATTTCGTTAAGTACACCTGCTACTTCTTCGCTCGCATTGGCTCCCGCCGCCCGTGTCCCGTTTGCTTACTTTGTATTCGTCGACGTTGTCGCGCCGGCCATTGGAGATATACTATTCGGACCCTAGAGTTTCTCGACCGACTTCTTTCCATCCGAGCATAATAGTCCGAATTATGTCGAGTTTGGTATTATTTTCATCGGGAAAACACAAGGAATCGATTGGTGTCACTTTCGTGAAGATCCAATGCGAAATGCGGAACTTGACATTTTTCACATCTTAATGGCTAGCGTTGCATTGTCTTCGTGGTCCCCTATTCTCGAGCGCTGAGCATTCGGTTGTGAAAGTTCCCGCGTGCCAAGTAAGCAAGTAGTGAGGATAAGTGTTGTGTACAATGATCATCTTAACCAGGCACAGCTGTATATGTGTTATTTATTAAATAGTTTACTTGAAGAAAGATTTAAGACTTAACTAATTCTAGAAAATAAGAATTTTAGATCATAATAAAATTAAAATTTAATATAAGTCTATCTGGAGATGCATATATATATATATAAATCAATCTATGACTACAAATGGATGTTGCATCTATTGCTGAGTCTAACTACCTACCATCTAAGGGTGAAGATGTAAACACTCCAAGTGATACCAAGGCAACTTTAATACTATTCTATGAATACTAGGAAATTTTGTAAGCTCACATACCTACAGCAAAGGTTTATAAAGTTTATCTATATGTCTGTAGCTGTTAATGGTCTTAAATGACATGAAATAGTTAAAAGTATTTACTTTCAAAGCAAATATTCACAATGTGAGTCAATAGTTTCTTTATTTGTAAAGTATTATTTTGGTGTGAAAAGATGCCAATGGCAGACAATGGATGAAATCATTTTTTCATGCAAGCATTGCAATACTTCATGATAATACTGTGAATAAATTAAGAAACTATCCAATATTTTTTAGGTCTTTTGATAGAATTTAAAAGAATATGTGACTAGAATTAGATATATTTGCAATTACAATGTAGTCCTATTGTTGTTGGTACACTCATACATTAAATAAAGTACACTGAACTTTGTATATGAACATTTATTAAAATGTAAACCAGCGATATCTAAGCTATGTATTCAACAAATTAACAAGGAATTTGTTACACGTGACCAGCATATTTAAAAATCATCATGCGTCAAAATTTGTCGGCATTCTGTAACATAACCTCTTCAATTTACTTACTATGACTGTTTACACACAGGACATTTGTAAAAGCACTCTGTCTTATTACATACGCAACAAATTCTTTCCATGCTAATCAGATCTTGCTGTATCCTAATTATGTTTAATGGTAATTTGTGAACAATTGTGAATTTTATAGTGTTTAAGTTCATTCATGTTTATCGCATGACCCACGAAATCAAATCCATGGTATTGACACTATTGAGTATTGATACCGAATGCATTATTTTGTTAGCGTGGACAGTACCCTCTTGTGGTCCATAGTAGAAAACAATTACTATACGCGGGAAATTTAAAACGTGGGTACGTTATAATATATAATACTGTTTTATTCATTATACATTTTAAAATATAATATTAAAATGAACATTTACATAACCACCTCACTTCTGCCTCTCGAGACACACTGAGGAAAACCGTGGACCTGTAGAACGAAGCACTAGACTGATGCGGAAGTTGAAGCAAAAGACGGAAGAGGTACCGTCTGTTTCTTGTGAGTTAGTGATCTTCCAGGGAGTGATCGGTATAACCAAAGAGGAGATATAATAAGAGGCGTCACTCCGGGCGGAACCTTTGAAGTCCTTACTTGACCTTGGCATTTAAATTGGTTGTCTATTCGAGCGGGATATTCAAATCGACTAAATGTATCTTACCGCAATTTGCTGATTATTGCCGAATGGGCATTTAAATTGGTTGTCTAGTGATTTCCCTAGTTTATGTCTGTCCTTGTCGAGTGACGCCTCTTATTATATCTCCTCTTTGGTATAACCGCAGCCATTTGTGGCAAAATCGGAAATAACATAACCTAAGCATTCACTAAATCGTCTGCTTTCCAAGCTGCTTGTTTATTTATCTCTTTTTATCCGTTTCTTTGTCTCTTTCTTTTTTACAGTTTCTTTCTCCGTCTACTTCCGCTTTTGCCATAAATGGCGACAACCAATCAGCGACGATACAAGTTGTTCCGATCATCTATTGTGAGCTCGTTTCATTGTCAGCTATCTTGGTAGAGGCCACTGGTGCTGTCATCTACGTCAGGCTTGGGAATTAAGTGAACACGGCGGCCGACTTTCAGAGGCAACGCCTTCTTTCTTCCGTCACGCGTTTTGGCCCCCGCGGCGGCCTAGGTGCTGGGAGCACCTGAGGCCCGTACCACATGAAAATCGGCCGCCGCGTTCACTTAATTCAAAAGCCTAGCCTAGCAGTATAGATACACAATACACATGTATAGCGAAGAAAATAACTTTTTGATACCCTAAAGTAACTTTTTCTTACTGGTTTAAAATTGTAATATAAATATCTACTCCCTTTGCAAATACGTGTTTTTTTTTTTTTTTTTTAATATTTAATCTGGCCAGTTTTAAAGTAATACTGATCGTTACTTATCACGTCTAAATCTCTCGTTAATAAAAATTTATAATTTAATTCTAACATCGACGATTGTAACATCGGCAGTCGGGGTCGGTTGTACCATATAGTATTTCGTTTTTCGTTCTTATATGAGCAGATTTTGGCCTGGGAGAGGTCTCATTCGAAAGAAGAAGATTCAATGCGGAGCGCTCTGCTCACCGTTTGAGTCGCAAAACTCTTTTAGTGACCTAAAAATGCTTGGATTCTGCGGGTATATTTTGTCGACTTTTGCTTTACTTTGGACACTGATATTATTACATATCAACACAATCTCGTTGAACCATGAGCAGAGCGCTCCGCATTGAACCTTCCTCTTTCGAATGAGACCTCGCCCAGCCCCAAATCTGCTCATATAAGGACGAAAAACGAAAAATCCCGAACCCATGTTTCGGGCCAGATTGTGTCGGTATACAGCGCGCTGCATTACCCGTGTCTACCCCCTTAAGAATAAGTAGCTACTATGAATACCGGCCTAGGAATGCACCAGCCGAAACGTTTTCTATTTCTGCCACAATGCCAACACCGCATAATTGGTTATAAATTTTACTTTTTTCATTTATTATTACAATTAAAATCAATAAATATTTTAATTTCGTAAAGTTAAATTTGTGCTACTATCGACTCTGTGCAGTGTTACAACCAACCCGGGGTCAGCGACGGTTGTAACACTTTCTCCGCTTCTCATTTTTTATTAATACCTGCACATTACTTGAAATACAGTGAACCTGTTATGTCTTAATAATGTTAGATAAGCAAGTAACATTTTTGTATAAAAACTTTTGTTGTAACTGCAATAGTTCTTGCTTAATGGTATTCCAAAGCCAAAGTGTTACTTCAGCCCCCGGTCTACCCTAAAAGGAAAATGGACACAGAACGATGTGAATGCGGCTTTGAAGATGCTACTATAAAACAAAATTAAACTAAACTAAAGTAAACTTAAACTAGGTTCTGATGAACAAGTCACTGAGTGCATCATTAATAAAGAATCATTCAACGAAGATTTGGTGCAGTGCACAAAATGCAAGGGTTGGGCTCACGAGCGCTGTACAGACCAAGAAAATATCGAACATTTTACCTGTGATATTTGTAGACGTGTCCAAATAAATGTCATTAATTACTTAGACCTTAAAATCTACACACATATATATATATATATATATATATATATATATATATATATATATCTATATATATCCTTCCATACTTATTTCCAAGCAACATTTTGTTTCTTCTATATTTTTTATTACATAATAAACGAAATTCTTAATTATTTTCGGTGTTTTAACTTTCAAATAGCCCAATGCAACATTACCATGTGTCTCATATGTGTAACGTTGCATTTTATACATAAAATATATTGGTATTTCTCGTTAGTTTTGTATCTTCGCGTTTGCTTCCAAACTTCCAGCCAGGGGTGTATTAGGTACCCAGACAGCACACGATATGTTAGAGATGTCCATTTTACGTCTGTTTTACGTCTGAATATCTGAACGTTCTGATTTGTGACAGAGATATCTTTAAGATATCTTATGGACGTGTTAAAGATATCTTAATTGCGCGTTAAAGAGATCTTTAAGATGTCTTGATTCGTGACATAAAACGACGCGACATAAATCTCCCAGATAGCACACGTCGTCTCAAAGCCGTCTTTAAGACGTCTGCAGACGTCTTGAAAGTCTGAAAGACGTCTAAAAGACGGCTTATAGACGTCGTGTGCTATCTGGGAACATATCTTGAACGTCTGGTTTCAGATGTCCTTAAGATGTCTTTAAGATGTCTGTGCGCTGTCTGGATTAGCATGACACTATGTTTGATTGCTCGAAACCGATGATATATGTACACCGTGTGCAATGAAATCTCGGACACCAGTCGCACTCGCACAGTGAAAGAGGCAACCTAAGTGAATCGCGTGTATTCGCCTGTGGGCATTCCCCTAACTTCATTGGCTCTTTCACTGTGTCAGTGCGATTGGTGTCCGAGGTATCAGTGGACACGGTGTACAGATAACGACATCATTCGCATCCATCTGTTCAAAGCTTTCATATAAAAACGCTCCAACAGAAATAATCAACAGTACCCATAGTATAACAGTTGCCGAATACTCTTCAGATAGATAGCTAAGTGTTTTACCGGGAAGATGGTGTACGTGAACGTTGCAGTGTACCTGTCAGCGTTGGTTCTGGCAACTGGACTGTCGGTAGGGCTTAACGTTACCACCTTTAAAGGAAGCGATATCCTTGATTCAGTGCCACTTATTGACGGGTAAGTGCTGTCGTTTATAGCGTGCTAAATTAATGACAAAAAGAGAAGGTGCGTACTCTGAGTGCAAGGTAGATAAATGAAAGATTATTAAGACAATATTTTAAATCAACTTGCTGTCACCTAAGTTACAGGCAGTCGGAAAGTAATTAAGGACTGTAGTGGATTATAATAGAGTAGATAGACGAATGAAGGAGATTGCAGGAAATGACTGTATGGGAAAGTAGAAGTGTAGGCATATGGCAAGAGGCGCGGCTTTCTCTACCTTCCCAACCAGTTGTTACATATCTGTATGCGCTTTTTCATATTGAATTTCTCAATATCTGCTGTGATGCATACTGCCTACGGCAGCAGCAAATTACCTACGTCGCATTAAAGTTTCTCCTTTCTGCAATCAAATGATTGCTGAAACTTACAATTCGCATGATTGCTTGCATAACAACAGAATTCTTCCTCATGCATTACATAGTAAAAAAGACGATTCTTTAAGACATCTTTAAGACGAAACAAAATTCGTGAAGAAACGCAGTCAAGGGATGATATCGAGTGAGTACTTAACAACAAATGGTAGTGGGGTAAGGAGAGCATGGACTTTCAAGTTGTCTATATTTCTGCTTGGTGGCACAAATACTTGATTTGATTAAAGTAGAAACTTCTATGAGAAGTAGATAATTTTTGCTGTTGTAGAAGTTATGAATCACGGCAGATGTTTTTTAAAACCACGTCAAATGACGCGTGGGAAAATATCTACTTTATAGCTGAGATGGTAGGGAGAGCTCTCGTTTTACCATTTTATCCGCGCTATATGTTGTATTTTACTAGATTTACTACTCGGCTTCGCCCGAAATTTGGATTCTGATTTTATAGAAAAATTAGTAATTTTCTATTACAGTTTATAATATTGTTATATTGTCTAATTTAGTTTATAGTATTTTGTATGGATAGTGCTTGTGTACTATACTTTATACAAGGTGCTTCACAACATGTGGGACCTATTTCAGCGACGGACGGTGGGGCACAGAAGCAATGAAGGAAGTTCATATAAATATGTGCCCTATTTGATCTTCTTTCGGAGATATAGTCATTTAGTTATTTACGCAATGTGCAGGTACATACTTACCTTTATAGGAAGTGGAAGGTTTATGGTTTGTTTGTATGTTTTTATTGTTGTCCTGTGTTTTAAGCAGGATGGCGTTGATAGTTGATGCGGGTTAGACGGTTTAGCGCCCCCCCCCTCAATTTTTAGGGGATTTAAGATAAAAAATGTGTAAATCCCCCAAAAGTCAGCGGCCCCGGCGTGTGTGTGTGTGTGTGTGTGTGTTAAACCATTTAATCGCCACCAACTACCAATCACAATTTTTTGCAAATATCTCGAAACCTAAAGCTGTACGACGGCAACACGCACAGGAAAAAGTTATTCAGCATCATGCCCCCGACGTTTGTAAATAATTACCAAAATATATTTTGTATTGTTCAGCAGAACGTCAAACGTAACACATCTTTGACCCTTTTTTGTTCCAGACACAACGATTTACCGTACAACTTATACTTAATATTGAATAACAAGTTATCGGATTTCGATTTCAAGAAAAATCTCAGCGATGACAGCATCTGGGGGAGAGAAGCTTGCCGCTCATGTTTCACGGACCTTCCCCGATTGAAGAAGGGAAAAGTGGGCGGACAAGTGAGTCAGATATACACTTGCACGCTTGATAGCCTGATAATTCCTGGGAATCCCGCCTTATCTTTTGCGTTGCGAAACAATTAATTAACTCGTGTAGTAGAGTCTCTCGCTGCTTCAAGCTCCGTGTCTTACGTAAACTCAGTTTGTTTTCTTTCTTATGTATCATGCCCCGGGATAATACTAAAGTTCCTTCAAACTAGATATCGAAATTGTACTTATTTAACATCGATAGATATATCACTGTGTTACAAAATTGATTTTAAATCGTTTATAAGATAATCGAAATCTATAATGAATACGATATGCAATATGTATCATACTATTATTGTATTATATATTACACTTAATATTTTTGAAATATTATTAAGGCTACCAAGATTATACGTAGGTACTGGGAAATTCTGAAAATATCCAGATACATACGTAACACATTCAGATATCATCTATTTTACTGTGCGGACGAGTTGCACGATCAACAAAATGGATATGCTGAAATAATTAATATATGATATATATGTATATTACTGGAGTAGTTTATAGTTTAAGAATATGAAAAGAAACGTATATATTTTCCAAGGCAATGTGAAAAGAATTTCACGATAAAGTGTGAAAAAATCTTTCATGTTCAAATTCCTATTTAGTCTTGATTATTCGAATATTTGAATCTCAAATTCGAGTTCTCTGGTATTCAAATATTCGTTACAGCTCTAGTCGGAGTCACTGACATCAAAATACCTACAGTTTTATAGGTTTTTATGTCAGGATCGGGTACTCGTTTGAAGGAAGAATAAAGCGTACGCAGCAGTTTCGGCCACTGTGGCTTATTATTCATATTTGAATGGGCGTATCATGACCCAATGTGCTAAAATTATTCTGTATACATTAAGGGGTTACGCAACCTTGACCGGGCCGAAACGAGTGGCACAGTCACGAACTTTGTACAAGCAATTTATGCAATCAGTAGCAATTAGTGTTCCTCTCGATACTTTTTCTTTCTCGAGAAATCAAAAATCACATCAAATTCTTGAGAATTCTTGAGAAATTGAAAAAAATATTAGTAAATAAATATTTTTGGAATAATGTTGTTAATAATTATCAAAAACACAAGAAAAATTTTAACTAATTCATCATTCTTGTCTAAGTTACACAAAATTTGTATAAATGAAGAAACAGATATTAAATATAATTGATTTTATTTATTTAATACAAAATTTGTGCGAAGCGAAATATTATTTTTTTGTTTTAAAATGGTTTTTTAATCTACTTCTTTTCTTTTCTGTGGTAAAATCTGTAGCTGTAGAAAAATTTATTTCGTTTTGAGTGGATGTTATGGTAAATTTATGGTAAATTTGGTGTCCTTCCAGTGGACGTAACCCATACTACACCTCCTACATCACACAAATAATTATAATAATAGTTTTACATTTTAGTTCTGGGTCGCGTACGTTTCATGCGCGTCTCAGTACAAAGACGCGGTACAGTTGACGATGCGGCAAATCGATGTCATCAAAAGACTGATCGCCAGATACCCGAACGACTTGCAGTTCGTCACCGAAGCAGGGCACATCGAGGCAGCCTGGCGCAATGGAAAAATCGGCTCCATGATAGGCGTCGAAGGGGGTCATTCCATCGACTCCAGTCTGGCGGTTCTTAGGCTTTATTACGAGCTCGGTGTACGGTACCTTACGTTGACTCACGCGTGCAATACACCATGGTATGCTACATTATTACTAAGCTTTACATATCAGTGGCGGATGTAACGGGCGGCCGATGAGCAGCCAAACACATTATGATTTTATCCAAAGACTATACTTTTTTTATTCCCATAATTTTCATACCACACGCGCGTCTTGTTTGTAACTCTGTTACGTGTTCTTGGTGTCCCAGAACGTTTGTCAGCTGGGCCTATTCCTTAAATCTGCCACTGATACACATAGTAATATATAATAATAATTAGCAGATTTAATCACACCTCTTTGTGTCCGAGTTATTTATTTGTATAGTATTAATTGTCTAATTATTTTATGTGTCGCTGAAAAGATAAGTATTATTAGGAATAAATGTTTCATTATCAGTAAAATCGAACCGTCAAGTCATACGAAATGCTGGCAGTAGCAAATGTTTTCGAAATTTCATGACACCTCCGAATTATATTGTGGGACCTTCTCTGCACTGGGGCCCCACAAGGAACCCAGCTATATATACTTACGCTACGCGCTTACGAGCCCGCACTTACACTACTTCAGTTCTCCTCACTGATTTCTACCCTTAGTAACGGCGTAAGGCAGGCCTTCCCAAGTAGGGGAAAACCACTCCTGAAACACATGTTTTGGTTCTCCCTCCAACGCTACGCCTTCAGCTCAGGTGGGACGATTCCTACTACCCTTTCTCCGAGGAGACAGTAACGCCGATAGGAAGCATGTTGGGACGCTTTAGGGTGAAAGTAGCAAATGTGTCAAGTTTTTATAGGAAATTTCATAATGACTTAAAGATAGTAGGGAAAATTATATTTTAAACTGGCATTTCGAAATGGCAAGAAAATAGAAAATAGAAGAAAAAAAACATACGAAATTAATAAATGTATTTCTTTATCTTTATAGGGCTGACGCGTCGCCAGTGAATGATGGTTCTGTTCACAATCTGACAGACTTTGGAGTGGTACGTTAAAATTTTTACGTTTTCAATGCGGAATAACAATGAAGGGAAATTCGTATGTCCTGCATTTTAACACAGACTATTGTCCACGAAATGAATCGCTTGGGAATGTTGGTCGATTTATCACATGTGTCGCATAATGTTATGAGAGAAGTACTCGCAGTAACGAAGGCTCCGGTTATATTTTCTCATTCATCAGCGTTCAGTGTATGCCGGAACTATCGTAACGTTCCTGACGACGTACTGCATTCAGTTGTGAGTTCCTATTGTATTTGTGCAGACGTTTCGTAAGAATACACGGTATCTGTAGAACTTTGAATGCTCTTTCAGAAAAAGAACAACGGAGTGGTGATGGTGAACTTTTACCCGCATTTCATAAATTGCAACTCCTCGAGAAATGCGACGATCCAAGATGTTATTGGTATAATCAAAATAATTAGTACTCTACTCTTTGAATTCATTTGTATCACATGCACAATTTGTTTTAATTTAAGAGGAACGTTTTACACGAATTAGATCTGGCTCTAGACAAACTTTACTTGGCAAGCTTATTACAATTTAGTACAGCAGGGTTGACTAACTGGAGGCTCGCGAGCCAGCAGGGGCACCCCCGCCTTGCTGCCACGCTGAACGGCCCCCGTCTATACCGACCAAACTCTGACGATCGCAGTCGATTCCTCTTTCTTTCCTTCTCTTCTTGGCTGCGATCGTCAGAGTCTGGGAGGTATGGAGTGGGCCGTTCAGCGTGGCAGCAAGGCGGGGGTGCCCCCGGTGGCTCGCGAGCCACCTGTTAGTCAAACCCTGAACTACAGTATTAAATTCACTTTTAGCTAGATCATTGTTCGAGTTTGTCTGAAAGATAACATTTTTTCTTTCACCTTGTATTATATTTTTAGTCTTAAAAGTGACTTGAAAAGAAAACTCGACTCGACTAAGTGGCTGAAATTAACTTAAAAAGTTTAATTATGGTTTTATCGCGATCGGCGATTTCCATCTGTGCAGATCATATAAATCACATTCGTAATCTTATCGGAACGGATCATGTCGGTATCGGCGCTGATTATGATGGTGTACAATCGTAAGCAATACATCAAAATACATCAAAATACATCAAAATTAGCGAAACTTTCTAAGATATTTATTGAAATATTTTAGGGCGCCTGAAGGCTTAGAGGATGTTTCCAAATATCCAGAGATATTCAACAGTCTTTACAGTAGCAAAACGGAACCACGATGGACCAAAGAGGATCTTGGGAAGCTAGCTGGCAAGAATTTAATCCGTGTGTTTGAAGCTGTAGAAGCGGTAAGCAGAAGAAAATTACATTAGAGAATTTCTCAACGGTGATTACAGAAATCGGAAAATATGAACGAATGTCGTTTTACGTATGACAAGGTGCGAGATTCGTTAGCGGCGGAGTCTCCGCGAGAAGATATCATAAGCGGAATGGACTTATACAATGCAGAATTAGATAGCAACGTAAAACCAGGCTCATGCAACACTGCGATAGAGTATGTTTTTTTTTGTTCAGACAAATTTTTGTAATATGCTTCCATTTATTTAATTCCTTATTCATTCATTACAAATACTTTTTCATACAGGTGGAACGGACTTAATGTTACGAGGAGTAATAATACACAATAATAATATGGCATTTATTGAAGACAGATAACTTTGCGGCACATTCATCGAGCAAAGTGTTTACCATTTTATATATTACTTATGTCAATGTGTTGCAATTATTGTTATTAAACGTGTGGAATATTTGATAATTCTCACATACTGACAGCTTTTTCAATTGTTTCCACATGTACTATATATTTACAAAATCAAATATGAAAGACTGGACAATGTAATGCACGTCAGTGCTGTAAATAACTTTACATTGTGTAAATAGCTTTAGCTAAAGCCAATGTTTTAAATCGTTGAATGGCAGGAGATTAATATGGTATCACGGTAGTATTACAACAAATTAATGCAATATCTACGGTTTCTGTTCTAAATTCTTTGTAACTTCCTACTCTTCTGGAACATCCATTCTTCCTCCTTCCCACCCGTTTGCTCCTCTTCTTCTTTCTCTCTCTCTTTCTTTTCCACATTCCTTTATGTCATTTCCGCTACTCATACTTCTCTCTCTTGTCGGTCTCTCCGTGTTCATTTTCTTACCCCTGCCTTTTCCCATCCCTTCTTCCTTTTCCTCTCCTCCCCCTGCTGTGCTTCCACTCTTTCTCTCTCCCGTCCCCCACGTCCTTGCTCCTCTCGTAGGCTATCTTTTACTCCTGCCTTATCTATGCTCCACCTTGCTTCTTTTCTCTACTACCCGATGTCGCCACCTTCTTCTTCTCCGTCCTCCCTTCTCCCTCCCCCCGCCTTTATCCTAATCTTCGCTTCTTCCTTCCTCATTCCTTTCCTTTCCCTCCTTACCTGTCCCTCTTCCTTCACTTATCTCTCGCACATCCAGCTCCTTCCTATTCTCGCCTTCTTTCCTCTTTTCTTTCGCTCTGCTCACTCTTGTTCCTTCTGTTGGTTCCCCGGAGACCGGAAGCTTCTGTTCTAAATTCATGCGTGTAAGAATAGTTTTCCTGAAAATCGATTAATACTTAAATATATGTTACAATAAATTCGCTTTATATCTGTCATGTAAGTAATTCACAAAACAATAAGCACCATTGACTTTTCCTCGCAAATGGATGCACTGTGGGTGCATTGAAACCATTAAATGAAAAAGCGGAAGATACACTGTATGCCCCCATATCCCTCCATATTAGCCAATCGCCAACATTAAATTCTGGTAGCAATGCATTTTCCAATACACAGTCCATGGGGTCCAATGTTGGGCCCAAAAGAGAAGAAATAAATTTCTCGCCGCTCGTTGGCTGAAGTACAGATAAATATTCCACGTAGAAAACATTATTACTCTTAGATAACCATCTGTCTGCAGTCTGATATTAGATTGGTGGCAGGGTTCGGCATGAGAGCGCAGAGTCTGACGTCAGAACCGAAGTTGTCTATGTCCGCATTTGGCTGCGTTCTGAGGTGCAGAGCCTGATGTCAGATCGGCAGCAGATCCGCAGCAGATTCTGCCGTCTGCTTCACACAGTCAACAGCGCCATCTGAGGGCCAGAATTACTAAGGTCCCTACACGTGATTTTTTTTCACAACAAAAAAAGTAGAGAAAACAGTAACTTTATGCCGATGCGAAAATGTAAAAGGTTACATGTCCAATCCGAGACAAAGAGCTCAAATGCGGGACTGTCCCGCACAATGCGAGACGTCTGGTCACTTTAGGTTATGCGCGAAGTACGAATGTTTATCGTCTTGATTCGTAGATAATGATTTAACAAATGTTTTCTTATAAATTTTAATATTCGCAGGAGCATGCATGATAGCCTAGGGTGTGTACTGTGTGGAGCTGAAGCTGAAGTAAGTACCGCATGTATCCTGTTTATTCATACGTTACGTTTAATTTTATACTAATATTGTATTTGTTTTCAGCGCTAACACAATACAGAATATGGTGATTCTACACAAAAAAGAAGTCGAAAATATAGAAAATTTTCTGAAATCGCACCCTATTAGGTTACCACTGGTTATGGAACTTACTGTACATGGATTTGTAAATTCAAATATTGAAAATTCCTCTTCGGATTTATATGTACTACTTCTATTATTATATTGATTTGTAACAATTACCAATCCTGTATAATATTAAATAATAAATACTTTTGGAAATAAGAAGAATTAATTATTTAATAAACTGCAGAATCTGTTTGCTGGTTATGTAAGAGTAGGGATACACCTACAGCAATAATGGTACATTTGTGTTAGTGCATAGGGTCGTCCATTTGACATCACGAATAGGCAATTGTTTAGTAATTCTGGCCCTCAGATGGCGCTGCTGGCTGTGTCAAGCAGACGACAGAATCTACTGTGGATCTGCTGCCATTCTGACACCAGGCACTAACTCTCTGCACCTCAGAACGTAGCCAAATGTGAACACAGACGACTACGGTTCTGATGTCAGCTTCTGCTCTCCAGATGTGGCTATCAGGGACTTAAAATACTCTAGTTGAATGATGATATCTTGGAATATACAATAATACCGATACCTCGTGCAGGGGAATTGGAATTCTCGACTTCAAGTTCAACCACTCAAGTATAAAAGAAGTGTACACCCCGCAGTTCATGTAGTACATTCGTACCATTTTCTCTCCCACGGGAACAACTTTCTTCGTATGCACGTACGATGCCAAAGTAAATGCCGATGCCACGTAATACTGACCTGGCTCGCTAATAAAATGTATGGTAGGGTCTATATCCTGAATGGCATCGTTAATGACACTGGCAAACTAACAATGAAAAACGAAATTGCAAATTTAATAACGAACAAAATGATAAAGATATGCAGGTACAGGATAACCCGCCTCACTTTGTCAATTTCGCAGTCGCTGTCACCAGGAAATCCACCCCCAATGTCGATTAACTGAACATCGTTGCAGCCAATTGTTCTAGCTATGTTAATCAATCGTTCGCACATTGAAATACCTCGACTGTATGCGCTTAATTCGCCGCACACACTGCCTACGTGAAAACTAAACCCATGCAAAGTCAAGCCCAGACTTTTCGTGAGATGTATCAACTGAACGGCATCTTCTTTCGGATCACAGCCAAATTTTATTCCAAGACATATTTGCGACACCTTGGCATCGCATCGGATTCGAATCACTACTCTGTTAATCATTAGAAAGGTGAAAGATTATTCGAAACGCAGTTCGTCAATGGGGGATGATTGTCAATCCGTTGCTCTACTTACTTCGCTTCTGGGAAAAGTTCACTAATTTTTACAAGTTCACTCTCGCTGTCGGCGGTCATCATCTCGACGTTCATTTTTTTAGCATACTTTATATGGGAAGGCAGTTTCGCTGGATGGGCAAAGATAATTCTTTCCCCGGGTACTCCATATTTCATCACCTCTCTTATTTCATTCTGTTTCGAATGTGTGAAGGAATAAAATGTCATAAAATTATAGAAACTCATTACTGTTACTTAAAGACGACAGAAGCAAAGACATACTTTGGAAGCACAATCGAAGTTAGCATTCATAGCAGCCAAGGCCTTAATAACAGTTGGATCTGGATTACACTTGACAGCTGTATTTATAATATGCAATGAATTACCGAATCATAAGACAATAATCAAAGTCAGTAAATATTAAATCAATGGTACCATAATATGGCACAACTTTTGGCATTTTTTCAATCCAATCCTGATGCTTCTGTATCACGTTAGCGACGTCTAGGATGCAGAAGGGTTCTTGGTCGTTCTCCACGTCGATTATAGTCTTTATTATGTCAAGATCGTTTGACGTGTCCTCGTACAGTTTTACATTGTCAAAGTTCAAGCAGGACATCTTTGCAAATTGTTCTCCGAAAGAAAAATGGAATCTCTTTAAGAATTTCGAAGAAATCTGAAATGAATCTAGAAGACCCGCTCGTTATAAATATATACCGTTCTGCTTTGATCAGCAAAATGACGATCAAAATGAAGCTATTTTTAAAGATTTTTTCTCACTAAATACAGCATACACTGAGATAAATCTTTTTGGTATTTATTACGCTACGCTTGCATTATACAAATTAATTTAAAAAGATTTTATTTTGTAAGCACTGTAGCTCCAAAAATTTGAATTTGAGGAGATTCGGCTCGAGAGCTCTTTCCCGCTAGACATTCTATACGCTTGACTGAAGTATTCATTGTTGTAATCTGTGCTGCTACAGGCAACGTTACCAAAACATAATATTTTATTAATAATATAGAATATATCGGTCTACAACGTTTCACACCTAGGTTTCTATCAAAATACTAGCAGATAAAGTATAAAGTCCGATTTAAAAAAAAAATAAAGTATGACAACTTTCTACGAACATTATTAGCTAAAATCAGAATTTCAGATGTTATTGCAATTAGCTTTGCACAGAAACACGCTGTACACACGTAATAAAGAAGATAAATATTTGTTACTATTTAACACGAACTCACACGTAAATAACTTGGAATACTTTTCACCGACGGTCACCCAGGTATTTGTTTTTGAGAACAATAACTTTAATACGAACGGCCTTGTAAGTGTTATATAATCGTACAGCAGTGAAATTGCTTCCGGAAATTTTTATTAACTGCTGAACAATTCACATAGTTGACCATTATATATACTGGTTGTATCACTTTCCCGGTGACGTCCTAAACGGAGCATTTACTACTGTCATATTATTATCTGTTTGATAGATATGCATTAGGGTCCGTTTCCACTTGCATTAAAAAGGCAAAAAAAAAATTCAATGTCACCACTAGCGTGATCTTCCCGAGTGAGAAACGCGTAACATCGAATACATAATATTCCTTTATTCAATTAAATTATTTTAATTCTAACAATACAAGTATCGATCGTTTTACAGTTGTTCTATTTTTGGTTTTAACACACCGAATGATTTAAAGACATAAGATGCCAGGTCGATGCATGATGTATGTGGACACCGACTTCTTCTGGATAATTCTAATGTGTTCTGTGATCTGTGATCTAATGTGTTCTGTGAATTACGCGTCAGAATAATGAAAACTGTTAATATACACGTGTTTTCGACAGCATTTTGTTTTTTGGTAATAAGAAATTGTTAAACTACAAGCAGAAGTAGGTTGCAGTTTTAACGGATGATCCTGTACTTACGTGCACCAAAAGTTGAAATGATAAAAATACAACATTTACGACACGTGGGTCTCTTCAAAATATTTCAATGTTAGAAATTACGCCAACTGTTGAATTTATACCTATAGACAGGTATAAAAAAGTTGATAGTGCACTGCAATTTCTGAATTCATTAACTTTAGACCTTTAAAAATTATTATCATACAAAATCTACACAATATTATATCGCAAGAAGAATATAGAATTTAAAAATATCAAGGGTAAATGTTTAATCTTTACAAAAATTCATTCAGTGCTTTTAATATTTCGAAATCTCAAAGTCTTTTTAGCAAAAGTGAGAGTGCTGCGTATGATGTGTGGTGGTATCTTTTCCATGTGTGCTTTTGTTACTTATTTTAAGTAAAACAAAAGACCCCATAACTAAAAAATTAAGCAGTACCAAATATATGCTAACGGAATCTTTTTCGTTAACTCGGTATGTTAAATGCATTGTGAACAAACGATCATTTTTTTGCAGGCTGTGCAGGCGAATGTGACTTTATCGCATTGCGGTGTGAATCGACCATAATAGAAAAAAATACCAAGAGTAAAAGTTTTATCACTTTTACCAATTAACTTTTCTTTATCATTCCTACCGAAGTGGCCTTTTAAATATTCTTAGAATTCTGTCTCCCCAAGCGAGAATGAGTGAGTGGTCATGCGACAGTGACAAGTAGATTACCGTGCTGACTCACACTCAGTCTCTCTCTCACTTGCCGCGTGGCTTATAGAGCAGTTCAATAAAGCAAGCCTACAGCCGAGCTACCCCGAAAAAACATAGCACAGAAACGTAGCTTTTGATGTCAAAGGATGTATTGAAGCTGTTTTTTTTAACATAGCATAGCATAGCTTAGCTTAGCTTCCAGGTGGATTCCCGGCTTAACTCGACTCGAAAAACTAAGCCGAGCCGGGTACCCGAAACAACCGAGCGCACAGTGGCGAGTTTGCCCCGAAACCTGGCCAAAACTCCAAATACAAAGATTTTACTTTGCCAAATGTAATGAGTACAATTAGTTTATGACAGGGCTCTCCAGCGTAGGGGCCCCTCACGCGCGTGCTTTCCCTTTCAATCTTTATTTCGCGCAGCGTGCCTTCCGCTGTGAAGGGGACCGCGCGACGCTACAGGCAGTCATGACGAGCTAGCCGGGTAAAGGTCGAGTTTCCTAGCCGCGGTCGGCGGCCAGACTCCAGCCGCGCAGCTTTCAGAATCCCACTTGGGCTCGAGCTGGCTTGAAAGGGTCTATGGCCGAGGATACATACCTGTTTCAGAAATAACATAATTCTTTATTCTTTGTTCTATCGATATGGAAGTGACACCAATGGATCCCTTATGTTTTTCCGATAAAAACCATACCAAATATCATGCAAATCGGACTACTTTCAACGAAGTTAGCTTGAAATTATGCGAATCAATTTTTCATGTAATTTCCTTCATTATGCTCCGAATTGCGTCGTTCTTGGTGTTAGTTTCATTGGCGAAACATAAGGAATCGATTGGCACCGTTTCCGCAGAGATCTGACGAGAAATGCGGAAACGGGACATTTCGCACTTCTTAATATGTACTCCAACCCCTTCAAGGGGTGAAATCCATCAATTAGGAGAGGCACCACGGGGGGTTGACTTCGTCACGGTTGACCAGGCGGCATCTCTTTGATCAGGCGCACCGAGAGAATCACCCTCCTATAACATCCAACTAAATAATTTCCATACGCAAATTATTAAAACATTAAATACTTAGTTTATTTCCATAGTTTATTAATTTCTTTATTTAACTGTACTAATACTTACTACGCGCCTACTTCTGCACGTTTATCTGCTTTTGTTCATATTTTTATAAATGTTAAGGGGAATAAATTTTTTATATACAAGATCTATTCTACAGACATATAAGAATATTTATTAATTATCTTTTTCTGTTAAAATTTATTACTGACATGGATATACAAAGTTTTACTTTAAATTGGTCGCTGTACGAATAATTTTTACACTGTATATAAGTATCCAGGCCTCCAACGAGTTAGGTAAACGACAAACAACGGTGGTCGTTTCGTCGAACTCTGTTCCAGCGTGCTAGGGACATAAGTAAGCCTGTTCAGTTTTTATTTAGCAATTAAGAAGTATTATCCGCCAAGTCCACCATCAATACGCCTCGTGGAGAAAGGCACAGGAAGGAAAGCTGCCTGCGCGTGGTCCCGCCTGCTTCGTCTTCCAGACAAATTAAAGACGGATCCCTTATCGCGTGTTCCCGCCTGCTACGTCCTCCCTACAAATTTGAGAGAGAGTACTTATCTCTCGAGTATAAAGACGCGTTGGAGTATCACAACAAAAGCACGCGCTGACAGATTGGATGCGAGAGAAGGTAAGCCATAGGCAGGGGATTATATTATAAGCAAAGAAGATAAGATAGAGTGGAAGCATCCCATAAGAGCTCGTGTTAAAAAGTAATATACGAGATTCAGCGCTCTCTGGTGTGTCAGCGCGTGCTTCTGTTTTGATATTCCACCGCTATTTTATACTCGAGATAAGTGCTCTCTCTCAAATTTGTAGGGAAGACGTAAGGTAAAGGACCCAATTACAGACACCTAACCAATTACTGTCACCTTAAGCTATTTTACTTAAAATAACGAATAAACTATAATATATAATCTATAGTATAGATTAGGTTGAATTACATAATTCCATTTGTGTATGACTTTACAACGTTTATTTATTCGTTATTTTAAGTAAAATAGCTTAAGGTGACAGTAATTGGTTAGGTGTCAGTAATTGGGTCCTTTACCCTATTCCAGTTTCATCAAAGTCCCAGGCATCGCCAAGTATGATGAATTTGGCATGAAATGACTCTCTGGACATTTCTATAATTACGTGTTAAACGTGTGTGGTATCAGGTCATGACCATATTGTCCCGCGAGCCAGCGCCGCGGCGGTTAACAACTGTACCTATGTACGGGTCCGAAGCCATTGTACGTACTACCCACCGTAGCTGAAAGGTCTCCGCACACATATCCGTTCCGTGTCAGTTCCGTATCCGTCGTGCCAGTGGTAAGAAGAAGAGACCCTCTACGCCCCTCTTCTTCTTACCACTGGCACGACGGATACGGAATTGACACGGAACGGAGATGTGTGCGCAGACCTGAATGTGGACGTAGGCTGCACCGCAGCTACCGGCAGATCCTGCGCTCTCCTGGCAGACCCTGCTGCAGGCAGATGGTTATCAGGGTTTGGAATACTGTGTTCGATGTAATGTACAAGTACAAAAGTCAAGAATTATTCCAAATCTCGGTGCATTTTTTCAAACACTTGTGATTGGCGGAATTAAAGAAAATAATTTTATTAACTACATGTTTTCTTAAGCTCATAAAAAGAAGGTAAATTGGAATACCGGTACAGTGAATCCTTGTTATGAGCCCGTTACTACCACGTGTTTAAAGCCCGTCGACTATCCCCACCATTTCTTGGAATCCTTCGATAAAGTGTGAGGGAACCCGGGAACGAGCGAGAGGCTCTTTCATTTCCTCTCGCTCGCTCTTGTGTTTTCTCACTCGCGCCATTGGCCGCGCGGAATAGTGTCTACTACGCGATACGAGCTCGTCGGGCTCATAACGAAGATTTACTGTATTCCAAATTACCTGCACCTTAACGAAATCGCAACTTCCTGTCATTTTTCATTTAGACCAAAGTTTCAACTACTTTTTATTTTTTATTAATACTGAAAGTTTGAAATATAAAAGTTTATTAGTTTCCCTATGATATTATGTAGTTTTATTTGTTCCCATCCTCTGCCGAAATTTTTTATTCGTCTTACAAACTGATATTCCAAATATACTGCACTTCCTCTAGTATTACAATAAATTAATACGATATTTGCGGTTCTGTTCTGTTGTGTTCTAAATTCATCCGTTCAATAATAGTTTTCCTGAAAATCGATTAATACTTAAATATATGTTAAAATAAATTCGTTTTACATCTGCCACGTAAATAATTCACAAAACAATACGCACCATTGAGTTTTCCTCACAAATGGATACACTGTGGGTGCCATGTAACCATTATATGGAAAAGTGAAACTTATACTGTATGCCCCCATATCCTTAAATATTAGCCAATCGCCAACATTAAATTCGGGTAGCAGCGCATTCTTCAATACACAGTCCGTGGAGTCCAATGTTGGGCCCCAAAGAATAGAAAGAAATTTCTCGTTGCTTGTAGGCTGAAGTACAGATAAATATTCCATGTAGAAAACATTATTACTTAAAACCCTCTAGTCGAATGATGATATCTTGGAACATAAAATAATACCGATACCTCGTGCAGGGGAATTGGAAGTCTCGTCTTCAAGTTCAATAACTCATCTATAAAAGAATTGTACACGCCGCAGTTCATGTAGTACATTCGAATCATTTTCTCTCCCATGGGAACAAATTTCTTTGTATGCACGTACGATGCCAAAGTAAATGCCGATGCCACGTAATACTGACCTGGCTCGCTAATAATTTGTATGGTAGGGTCTATATCCTGAATGGCATTGTTAATGACACTGGCAAACTAACAATGAAAAACGAAATTGCAAATCTGGTAACGAATAAAATGATAAGGATATGTAGGTACAGGATAACCCGTCTCACTTTGTCAATTTCGCAGTCGCTGTCGCCAGGAAATCCACCCCCAATGTCGATTAACTGAACATCGTTGCAGCCAATTGTTCTAGCTATGTTAATCAATCGTTTGCACATTGAAATACCTCTACTGTAAGCGTTTACTTCGCCGCACGGACTGCCTACGTGAAAGCTGAACCCATGCAAAGTCAAACCAAGACTTTTCGTAAGATGTATCAAGTGAACGGCATCTTCTGTAGGATTGCAGCCAAATTTTGATCCTAGACACAGTGGCGTCACCTTGGCATCGCATCGGATTCGAATCACTACTCTGTTAATCATTAGAAGGGTGAAAGATTATTCGAAACGCAGTTCGTCAATGGGGGATGATTGTCAATCCGTTGCTCTACTTACTTCGCTTCTGGGAAAAGTTCACTAATTTTTACAAGTTCACTCTCGCTGTCGGCGGTCATCATCTCGACGTTCATTTTTTTAGCATACTTTATATGGGAAGGCAGTTTCGCTGGATGCGCAAAGATAATCCTTTCCGCGCTTACTCCATATTTCATCACCTCTCTTATTTCATTCTATTTCGAATGTATGAAAGAATAAAAGACATACATTTAAAGAAAGTCACCACTCTTACTTAGCCACGACAGAAGTAGAGACATACTTTGGAAGCACAATCGAAACCAGCATTCGTAGCTGCTAAGACCTTAATGACTGTTGGATCTGAATTACACTTGATAGCTGTAATTATAATAATATGCAATGAATTATCTAGACATAAGACCAGAATCGAAGCTAATAAATATTATATCAATGGTACCATAATATGGCACGACTTTTGGCATTTTTTCAATCCAATCCTGATGCTTCTGTATCACGTTAGCGACGTCTAGGATGCAGAAGGGTTCTTGGTTGTTCTCCATGTCGATTATAGTCTTTATTATGTCATCATCGTTTGCCGTATCCTCGCACAGTATTACATTGTCAAAGTTTAAAGGGGACATCGCTGCAAATTGCTCTCCGAAAGGAAAGTAGGAACCGCTTTAAAAAATTCGAAGTAATCTGAAATGAATCTAGAAGATCCGTTCGTTATAAATACAATCATGATTTATTTTACATTTAATTGTATATGTGGCATTTTGAACTTAATAGACACTATGCCCGAATTTCTTTAGCAATGCGAAATTTGGAATACGATTCACGTTAATTCTATGCGTTCTCTATCCATATTTTTCTTTTGTTAACATAGCGTGCAGTCGGCGACAGAATTAAATTAAACCATAATGTAATCCGAATCGAAGTCGGCAACTACAAAATATTTTGTACTAACGGCTTCCATTGTTTTACAAATCAACAGAGGTGTATAGTGTTGTCCCGCGATAAGAACGGGTTCTCTGTTCCGTTGAGAGAACATTTCTATCCCCACTACTTACTGCCTTTGTAGTCGCCGCGGCGAGTGCGAGAGACTGAGAATGAGCGAGAGCATGCGGCAGTGGGAAATCATCGCGCATAGGTAGGGGTATTTTGCCAAACTTGGCGGCCATAAAGTCGATTATAAAAACATCAATGCAGAAAAACATAAAAGGTCGCTATATAAAGTTGATCCATGCGTCAATATCGTACAACACTTCCCCCGTTCCCGCACAACCCTAGTGCCCGTGAATGTTAATGTACATTTCGTTTTCGGCGCGCCTTTAGCACACGTATATTTGAACATCATTATTCTTTTTTTTGGTGCATCGTTAGAACTGCAAGCCATGGATTCTGATGAACCAGGTAAGTGTGTGTGCTTTTCATGGCTTTTTGTTGCGATAGCTCTCATATTAACGAATAAATAGGGTTTTGAATAAATGTGTAGCAAGCGCGATACCGCTAGGCCATAAGGCCAGAGGCGAGAGTCGCGCGACGCCAAGGCACGAAGGCGGCCAGTATTCCAGTGCGATCGCGAAGCGCCGAGCGAACGGCGTCGGCGGTAATTGCCGACAAGCGCCGAGCGGCAATATGACAAAATAGATCAGCGCTAGGCGAGCGAGTTGGAACACGTCCTTCCGTCCAACGTACTTTAGTTTAAAGGAAATTATGAACAAGACTAGATCTAATAGTACGAACTCGAACGAGGGAAGTAAAGTATAGTTACTTGGTATACCCAAATCAATTAAAACCTCCGCAAATGCTATTTTCTAGTCGATAGATAGATTTATTTCCATAAATCTATCCCCCTCCGGGGATACGGGACATTCTCCCTCACATTTCCCTATCGCCTTACTATCCTTACTCTATCAGTCCTGGTTTATGACATCCCCCAGTGCCAATCGTGTTTTCAACGACAGCTAAATGACCGCTTGAGAACAAGTCGAGAAACAGTCGAAATCCCATATGCCTTACAGACAATACTTTCCAAGTTTTTTTTTTATAAAGTATTGGCGTGAAATCATGTCAAAACCGTGCCCAAGATGGAAATCCCAGAGCGTAAGGACGCGTCGACGCCAGTTACAGTGTTAATGGTAACAAAGATTCGTAGCGGCCAAAGTGTTTGAATGATGCGCTTTTTTGTGTAAAATTTAAATCCACGCGACAGGTGACTAATTCTTGTATCGATGGAGAACTACAATCATGCTATACCCACTTAACAATAAAACTAGATATAAGTTATGACAACATTCTACAATCATTATTACCTAAAATCAATATTCTCTATGTTATTGCAAACAGCTTTTGCATAGAAACGCGCTGTACATATGTAATAAAGAAAATAAATTTTTGTTTATTACTTTGTCAAATTTAAGACGAACTCACATGTAAATAACTTGGAATAGTTTTCACCGACGGTCACCCAGGTATTTGTTCTTGGGAGCAATAACTTTAACTATAATATAATCGGGTAGCAATAAAATTGCTCCCGGAATTTGGAAAAAATTTCTTTAACTTTTGCACGATGCGTATGATTGACCATTATATATACTGGTTGTATATCACTTTGCCGGTGACGTCGTAAGCGGAGCATTTACTACTGACACATTAGCAATATCTTTTTCATACACGTAGGTTTTATTCATACTCGCATACGTGTGTATTGCTGCGTGCCAGTAATTTAAAGTTATCTTTGTTCTTTAACGGATTTTAAACGCATAAGGGTTCGTTTACACTTGCAACAGAACGGCAAAGAATACATTCAATTTTCATCGTCAGCGTGATCCTCCCGAGTGTGAAACACGTGACGTCGAATATGTAATATTCCTTTATTCAATTAAATTATTTTATTTGTTCTATTTTTTGGGTTTTACACACCGAATGAGTTAAAGACGTAAAATGCCAGGTCGATGCATGATGTATGTGGACACCGACTCTTTCGACATATTTCTAATGTGTTTTGCGATTTGCGTACATACTTACAGGGCGTTCAAAAGATGGAAATTACACGTCAGAATAATGAAAAATGTTTATATACACGCGTGTTCGGTAGCATTTTGTTTTTTGGCAATAAGCAATTGTTGAACTACAAACAGAAGTGCTTACAGAATTGTAATCTGACTTACATTGCGGGGCTTACTAGGCCTGAGTGCTTTGGGGCGCCTGTTTGTACGTGAGCGCATAGGCATTTACACAGTTTCTGGCTGTATTTACACCAAAAGTTGGAATGATAAAAATACAAAATTTGTAACTTACACGTGGGTGTCTAGAAAATATTTCGAAGTTAGAAATTATGCTGATTGTTTCACGGTTTCTTCCTGGGAATTTCTACCTAGAGAGGTATAAAAAAGACGATGTAATATACACAGCTTTAGGTACACATTTTTCAGACAGTATCTGAACTAACGATTTTCAATTTTGGCTACATATTCTTAATATACGTAAGTGTACCCAAAGTAGATTCTCGTCGAGGTCTCAGTGTTACTAACATTCCAAGCCTCCACCTTGACATAGTGCACTGCCATTTCTGAATTCATTAACTTTAGCCCTTTAAAAATGATGGTCATACAAAATCTACACAATATTGTATCCTAAGAAGAATGTAGAGTTTAAAAATATCAAGGATAAATGTTTAATCTTTAAAAAAAACTTCATTCAGTGCTTTTAATATTCCGAAATCTTAAAGTCTTTTTAGCAAAACTGAGAGTGCTGCGTATGATGTGTGGTGGTAGCTTTCCCATACGTGTTTCTGTTACTTATTTTGTGAAATACATAAGAGCCTATAACTAAAAAATTAAGCTGTACCAATTATATACTACGGGAATTTTTTTCTATAACTTGGTGTATTGAAGGAATTGGGACCAAACGATCATTTTTTTTACAGGCTATGCAGGCGAATGTGATTTTATCGCATTGCGGTGTGAATCGACCATAATACAAAAAAATACCAAGAGTGAAAGTTTTATCACTTTTACCGATTAACGTTTCTTTATTAATGTTACAGATGGGAACCGACCTTAAACAAAGTACCAAACGTTAAAGTCATTTACTGTTATAGTATATTCGCATAGACTAATGTCTTTGTCATTTTTACGTTTAAATGCTTTTTGTTGTAATTACCGAAATGGCTTTTTAAGTGGTCTTAGAATCATTTAAAGTGTTATGTCCCAATGTGAAGAAGTCACGCAACAGCGAAGAGTAATTTATGGTGCCTTCTCACTCATTCGCAGTTTTTCTGACTTGTCGTACGGCACATAGAGCTGTTCAAGCACCCGAAAAATAGTGAGCCTATTCATATAACTCGGCTCAAAAAGACGAACCAAGCCGGGTATTTGAAACAGCTGAGCGCCGAATCGATTTGTGGCCAATAAAGGAATGTCAAGTATAAAAAGTGACAGAGGAATCAGTGTTCGAACGGAGAACGAGAATACAATTGGAATTAGCAAAGATGATCTCACAATCTTTGCATGAGAACTTTTTTCGTGAATTAAAGGGAATTAGCTTCTTTCATACATGAGTCATGTTTATTGGGGGGGATTTCATCACTTTTTTCATAATTTGTGAATTTTTGTTGTGTTGATCTTATCAAGCTAATGTACCGCCGGTCACTCTCTAGGATATTTCACCACAAAGAAAACATATATGCGAGGAAAGAAATTTATTACATAGTACATTATAAATACATTAACAATATTAAGTTAATAAACTTTTTCGCCTTAACGGCTTTCCTCCTGACTGCCACGGCCCCGACCACAACCACGATACTGTGCGTGGATATTAACGTATGCGAATTTTACATGTTCGTTTACGTTAAACTCAGATATGTTTCTTTTTTTTTTATAAGTTTATTAAATATTTTCTAATTAATCCTACCTTTAATCCTGATTAAATATGTAAATTATATTATACGTGTGGTAATACGTATTCAGTGGATTGGTGGATTTTGTGTTAAATTCGAGTTTTCAGATATGAAGCAAACATACAAGAAGCAAACAGAGGATCGAAGCTGAATACAATCGTGTAAACGTATGATTTCTTTTCAATTTTGCCGTTGCAAAAAAAGAATATACACATTTTTGGCGTTTTTGGGCCATTTCGTTTGATTAATTTTGTCGTTGTCTGTTCTGGGGATGAGGACCGTTATGAAATACGGCACTTAGTAATTTATATTTTTTATTACATATTGATATTGGTTGTGGAGCAGCGGTAATTTTACAATTAATTTCTTTAATAATGTTGCCATTTTCATCATAAGAGAACAACAACAATTGCGTTATAATAATTATTGGCGGAGTAGTAATTTCAATTTTAGTAAATATTTGCTCAGAACATTGTTTGCACAGCTTTTGCGAACCCGATTTCCAACCAATCGGTAAAGCAATATTAATATAATCTTGTAAAGGTGTACCTTTCTTTGACTTTAAACACAATTCTTTAACTGTCAAGGGGAGAATATAATGGCTGGTAGTGGTTGTTTCTTTATGAGAACATTTTCTGCAGTGTACAGATGTTGTCATTTCAAATTTAACTATTTTTTGGAGCCCTTGTAAATTATTGCATAATGCTAAAAAAAAAAATTAAATGCGTCTTGTTGAATCTTTTGCAAAAAAATTGCCTCCTATGAACCTCCCGCCGCTATCGCGCGAGATCTTCTTTACCATCGTGACATTTCAAAAATGTTAACAACTAGCAGGTTATGGTTGAATGACAGCCAAGTGACATTTATAAATTATGCTTTCGAGGCGACACCTACTGGCGTCAAGTGGAGGAGGAAAACGTGACGTCATAACTCGTAATGCTAAAAGTATCATTTTTATAACTATTAATTCAAAATAAATCTTATATCTTTTAGACATATAGCTCGATACATTAAGTAAAACGACATATGGGTTCGAAAAAAAAATTATTCGCTTAATCATGTAAAAACACCGGCGCTATGTCATAAAATAAGATAATAAGGCTAAAATAGCTCCGACGACCTGTCAATTTCGCTATCTTTCGTGTATAGAGACATGGTCGCTCAGTGTGCCTATGGGTAGAGGGGAAGGGGGAATTAGCTTCCAGACGCGACCGCGTCTGTTGATAACTCTATTCGTAATCGTATCTAAGCGACCAGGATTATCATACCAAGCCTTGTGTGACGTCCCGGCCTCACCACATGGGTCACGCCGGTTAGTCTCCGCCGGCGCCGCTTGAGATCTACTCTTCTCGCAAGTCCTATTGTACACTCTCGTTCGTATGTATACAAGTTCTAAGTTTATTTCCTCTTAGTCCCCGTGAGTCTAGGGTAGGGACCATCAGCTATAGCCCTACTGAGATGAGGGTCTGGCTGACGGTCCCAAGACGAGAAACACCGACGCGCGCCCGCACACATCCTCCTTCTTTTCCTTCTCGATCTTTAATGCCAATCCACCTACCCCCGCACAGTACTCCAAAAAAGCGTGACCGACCCGAGGGAGATTACGGTTGCGACGGAGCAAGATCCCCTCTTTACGTTCCGGAATCAATAACCAATCACCATCTCGGTTTCGGACGTAACAGTTGTAACGATTAAAGCAGCTGATGACATCAAGATATATTCATCGGCTTTGTCTTCTTAAAAATACGTTGTTAACCACAGCAAAGGGCGGGAGTAACCACAAGACTGTAGTATGTGCGTGTAGACTCGTATCACGCAACATTATTGCAGTTTTCCTGCACCCTATGCTGTGGTTAGCAACGTCACAGTTCCGCGCTCGGTTGTTGCCCGGGTCCTAGAACTTAAGGAGGCCTTCGGCTCCCGACTGGGCAGGCCTGTAGTAGGGTCCACTGTACTATTACAGTCAGGGCCAGTTGGAGCATTTAGGAGCACGAGCATCGATGGTGTTTTCCAGAGTCGTGCGGACGGGAGCTCGAAGCCAATAATACCGTGAGCGTACAACAGCCAGGGAAAACTGTAGGAGTGTGCGGTCCTACTCATAGGCTGAAATAACTGGCCACCTTGGGAGTCCCAGTGGCACCGAACACTGGGGCCCCCAAGAATCCCATTCATTCAAGCCTAACCTACGGTATGAGCCTGCACGCACAACTACCACAGTTTTCCTTATCCGTTGTATGCTCACGGTAGGTATTATTGGCTTTCGAGGTCTCCTTCTGCGCGGCTCTGGTACACATCACGAAGGCCGTGCTCCCAAATGCTCCAATTAACCCTGACTGGAGTAGAAGAAGGGGAACAAGCTGGTACTCAAACACATATTATCAAATGCTAAAAATAATATAACCATTTCCAGCAACCACAATCAACGACCGTGAGAAGAGTTCGTTTTGGAATGAGTTGAATGTGCAAGATCATCTATATTTTTTTATTTTGCTTTTCTCTATACCACTAATATTCTGTTCAAGTGATGTATCATTTAAAAAAGGAGAACGAGCTTTTCTAACGTCTTCACATAACATATCAAGTACCATGTCGGGCGTATTATTTTTTATAAGATTCTTTAAATACTTTGTTTTGTTCCCTGCCTTATCAAAACAAATTTCATGCAACTTTTCAAAAATAGGACAAATATTGACTCCTACTCCATGCAATATCTTAGATAAACTTTTCGGCGTAAAAAGATCTTCCTCGGCTAAAAAGTGATCTAAATAATTTTTTTCATCAAAACACAAATTATGTAAATTAATTAAAATAGACGTGGCATTATTTCCTGCCTTGGATAATATATTGGATAAATCTCCGACCTTGAAACCAACCCCATGGAAATTACCTAAAAGCTGCGTTTTGTTTCCTTTTCCATCAAAACAAACGTCATGAAAATCTTTTAAAGCAGAATAAATATTAGCCCCTGCTCCATGCAATATTTTAGATAAATTACTTAGCGTAAAACCTTCGTTCTCGTTTAAGAAACGATTTAAATACCGTTTTGTTTCTCCGATAAAACAAAAATTATGAAATTTTTCTAGACTATCCGCTGCTCCACTCAACATACGGCATATATTACCCATCCTAAAACCTGCCTTGCAAAAATCATCTAAAAGTTTTGTTTTTTCTCTTTTCTCATTAAAACAAACACTATGTAATCTTTTTAACACAGAAGAAGCACGAAATCCTGTTCCACATAATATAGAAGATAAGTTACTTGGTCTAAAACCTGCTTTGTAAAAATCATCTAAAAGTTCTGTTCTTTCTCCTTCGTCATTAAAACAGACATTATGCAATTTTTCAAAAGCATCTTTAGCTTTATCTCCTGCTTTACTTAAAATACTGGATAAGTTCCCCAGATTAAAACATTTTTCCCGATCTTTTTTCTTAATAAAATGCTCTAAATTGGGTTTTTTATTTCCTTGCTCATCAAGAAAACTATTCCATAGTTCTGTAAAAGCTTTAGGAGCTTTAGCTCCAGCTCCATGCAAAATACTACACGTACAACTTAGGTCTATTTCCTCTTCTTCTAGAGTTTTTAAATATTCTGATTTATTTCCTCCTTCATCAAACCAAAGATCATATAAGTTTTTAAAGGTATTTGCAGGATTAGTTCCTGCTCCACACAAAATACTGGACATATTCAGTAGATTTACTCCTTCTTTTTCTAGATTTTCTAAATATTGTGTTTGATTTCCTTCCTCATCGAACCAAAGTTCATACAAGTTTTTAAAAGACTTTGCAGCTTTAGCTCCTGTTCCATTTAAAATACTAGACATCTTAGCTAGGTTTACACATTCTCCTTCTAGAATTTTTAAGTATTGTGTTTCATTTCCATTTTCATCAAACCAAAGGGCATATAATTCTTTAAAAGCGTTTGCAGCTTTAGCTCCTGCTCCACGTAAAATACTCGACATATTTGACATATTTATTCCTTTTTCTTCTAGAATTTTTAAATATCGTGTTTTATTTCCTTCTTCATCGAACCACAGATCATATAAGTCTTTAAAAGCTTTTGTAGCTTTAGCGCCTGCTCCACCTAAAATACTCGACATATTTGATATATTTATTCCTTTTCCTTTTAGAGTTTTTAAATATCGTGTTTTATTTCCTTCTTCATCGAACCACAGATCATATAAGTCTTTAAAAGCTTTTGCAGCTTTAGCTCCTGCTCCACCTAAAATACTCGACATATTTGGTATATTTATCCCTTCATCATCTAGAGTTTTTAAATATCGTGTTTTATTTCCTTCTTCATCGAACCACAGATCATATAAGTCTTTAAAACCTTTTGCAGCTTTAGCTCCAGTTCCATTTAAAATACTGGACACATTAGGTAAATTTATTCCTTTGTCCTCTAAAGTTTTTAAATATCGTGTTTTATTTCCTACTTCATCGAACCACAGATCATATAAGTCTTTAAAAGCTTTTGCAGCTTTAGTTCCTGCTCCACCTAAAATACTCGACATATTTAGTACATTTATCCCCTCATCATCTAGAGTTTTTAAATATCGTGTTTTATTTCCTTCTTCATCGAACCACAGATCATATAAGTCTTTAAAACCTTTTGCAGCTTTAGCTCCAGATCCACATAAAATACTGGACATATTAGCTAGGTTTATTCCTTTATCTTCTAGAGTTTTTAAATATTGCGTTTTATGTCCTTCATCATCAAACCAAAGGTCATATAAGTCTTTAAAACCTTTAGCAGCTTTAGCTCCAATTCCATTTAAAATACCGGATACAGTAGGTAGATTTATTCCTTTGTCATCTAGAGTTTTTAAATATCGTGTTTTATTTCCTTCTTCATCGAACCACAGGTCATATAAGTCTTTAAAACCTTTTGCAGCTTTAGCTCCAGTTCCATTTAAAATACTGGACACATTAGGTAGATTTATTCCTTTGTCATCTAGAGTTTTTAAATATCGCGTTTTATTTCCTTCTTCATCGAACCACAGATCATATAAGTCTTTAAAAGCTTTTGCAGCGTTAGATCCAGCTCCACCTAATATACTGGACACATTAGGTAGATTTATTCCATTATCTTCTAGACTTTTTAAATATTGTGTTTTATTTCCTTTCACATCAAACCAAAGATAATATAAATCTTTAAAAGCTTTTGCAGCTTTAACACCTGCTCCACGTAAAATATTCGACATATTAGGTAGGTTCCTTTCTTTATCTTCTAGAGCTTTTAAATATAGTGTTTTATTGCCTTTCACATCAAACCAAAGATCATATAAGTCTTTAAAACCTTTTGCAGCTTTAGCTCCTATTCCATGCAAAATACTGGAGATATTACGTAGATTTATTCCTTCTTCTAATAGAGCTTTTAAATATCGAGTTGTATTTCCTTCTTCATCGATCCAAAGATCACATAAGTCTTTAAAAGCTTTTGCAGAATTAGCTCCTGCTCCACATAAAATACTGAACATATCAGGTAAATTTATTCCTATCCCTTCCAGAATTTTTAAATGTCGTGTTTTATTTCCTTCTTCATCGAACCAAAGATCATATAAATCTTTAAAAGCTTTTACAGAATTAGCTCCTGCTCCACATAAAATACTTGAAATGTTAGATAGATTTATTCCCTTTTCTTCCAGAGTTTTCAAATATTGTGTTTTATTTCCTTTCATATCAAACCAAAGATCATATAAGTCTTTAAAAGCTTTTGCAGCATTAGCTCCTACTCCGTGCAAAATACTGGACATATTAGGTAGATTTATTCCTTCCTCTTCTAGAGTTTTTAAATATCGCGTTTTATTTCCCGCTTCATCAAACCAAAGATCATATAAGCCTATAAAAGCTTTTGGAGCTTTAGCTCTTGATCCACTTAGAATAGTGGACATATTAACTAGGTTTATTCCTTTTTCTTCTAGAGTTTTTAAATATCGTGTTTTATTTCCTTCTTCGTCAAACCAAAGATCGTATAAGTCTTTAAACGCTTTTGCAGAATTAGCTCCTGCTTTATTTAAAATACTGCACATATTAGACAAATTTATTCCTTCTTCTTCTAGAGTTTTTAAATATTGTGTTTTATTTCCTTCTTCATTAAACCAAAGATCATATAAGCCTTTAAAAGCTTTAGGAGCATTAGTTCCTGCTCTACCTAAAATACTCGACATATTAGATAAGTTTATTCCTTTTTCTTCTAGAGTTTTTAAATACCGTGTTTTATTTCCTTTTTCATCAAACCAAAGATCATACAAGCCTTTAAAAGCTTTAGGAGCATCAGCTCCAGCTCCATTTAAAAGACTGGTCATATTAGGTAGATATATTTCTTCCCCTAAAGTTTTTAAATATTGTGTTTTATTTCCATTCACATCAAACCAAAGATCATATAAATCTTTAAAAGCTTTTGCAGCTTTAGCCCTTGCTCCACGTAGAATGCTCGACATATTAGCGAGGTTTATTCCTTTCTCATCAAGAGTTTTTAAATATTGTGTTTTATTTCCTTTCAGATCGAACCAAAGATCATATATGTCTTTAAAAGCTTTTGCAGAATTACCTCCTGCTCTATTTAAAATGCAGGACATATTAGACAAATTTATTCCTTCTTTTTCTAGAGTTTTTAAATATTGTGTTTTATTTCCTTCTTCATCGAACCAAAGATCGTATAAGTCTTTAAAAGCTTTAGGAGCATTAGTTCCTGCTCTACCTAAAATACTGGACATATTGGCTGGGTTTATTCCGTTTCTTTTCAGAATTTCTAGTCTTCCTTCTTTAATTAAAAAATCCAAGAATTGATCAAACGCAGGTGTTCCTTCTCTACCAATTACACTTTTAGCAAATTTTATTTCTTCATTAATGTTGTTATTTTCAATTTTTTGGTAACTAGATCTATTGTTTTTTATATCTTTACAAAGCTTTTCCATTATATTTTTTGTAATAGGGCCAAATTCGCGAGATTCTGACCAACGTAACGCTATTTCATGTAATTTTTCGTAATTATATGGAACATTAGAGTCATCTATCTCATTTCTAATAGCACTATTCAAATTTTCCCTATTATGTTGGTTGACTGCAAGTATTAGCTTATCTAAAAACTTATTTTTTATTTCTTTCTCATTCTCACCGGAAAGTCTCCCTTCTTCTTTTTCTATTTGCAAAGACGGGGGAAGCTTTAATAGACTCAAAAGTTTCTCTCTTACTGTTTCTTCCTGTGCGAATTGATAAAGGTTATTCTCATTTATACACGAACAATTTCTTAGAATTTTGTACTTTTTCTTTCTAATATCGATGGCAGTAAATTTTAAAGGATAAAAATCTTTTGAATGCCCTTTTTTTAATACCTTCTCTTCTGTAAGATCTATGCCTGCATCAGTGTAGATAATAAAATATCTTATATCATTTTTTAGTCCTTCAATAAAAAGAGTGAAGTGCTTATTAATAGATAACTTATCTCTCTTCCCCTGTCGGTTGAAAGGAAATAACTGACTATAACCAATACTACTATTTGTAGTATGAGCCTTTACATAAGTGATTCTACCTCTGTAATTGATAATAATATCATTAGATATACCATCGCCTTTTCCTTCAAAATTTACCGAAAACATGTTTTTATGCAAGAACATGGAATGCAAGAAGGACATTAATAAATTGAATTGATATGTCATCCCCAATATATAACCGCCAAATTTTGTATGCTTTTCTGGAGCCATTAAGTCACGAAATACTTTTTCTTGTAATGCTATGTAATCAACTTGAACTTCACTATTATTTTCTATTTCCCTCGTAACAATGCTGCGCATTTTCTCTCTGCTAGGCTGATTAATTGCAAATACTAATCTATCTAAAAATGCTCCTTTCATTTCGTTTTCAAATTCGTGAGAAAGTTTTCTTCCTTTCATTACTTTCTGGATAGCAGGCGAAAATTCTAATCGCTTTAACAATTCTTCTCTCGTTGTTTTATCCTGCAAAAATTGATAAAAACCACACCCTTGTCTATTATCACCTGTGAACAGAAAGTTTCGTAAAATGTCACAATTTTCGATATTTATTCTATAAAACTTAAAAGGATAAAAATTTCTGAATCGTTCTTGTTTTAATTTCTCTTCTTCTGTAAGATCCAAGCCTGAATTAGTATAGATAATAAGATATTCTATATAATGTAATAAATTACCTGACTGAGATATTACATGTTTAACAAAACTATTGAAGTAATCATTAATAAAAAAACGATTTCGTCTTTCTTTAGCAAATAATTTAGCATAACTAATAACATTATCTACATAATAGTTGTCTACATTTTCAATTTGTACATGAATGGACTTCTCTTTACAGCGAAGAACAATATTATTAAATTTATCAATTTCAGAACATTCAAATGCTAATGACAATGAAGGATACTTATGTTCATATTTCAACTTTCTAAGTGAGCAAAGCACCGACAAGTTTAATTGGTACATAAGTCTAATCAAAGCATGAGGGAGATTATTCCTGTATTGATTGGTTTGACAAGGATTGAGCAATTCACCAGGCACATCCTGCCTAAATTTGTCTTGTAAACCACTAGGCAATTCTGAATCTGCGCACAGCCTCTTTGATACTACATCATCTGTGTCTGTAACAGAACGTCTCCGTTTGCTACAGCTAGGACGAGCTTCAAGATTTTCCTTAGCTGAACTCCTTGAAAGACTACGTTGTTCCGATGGAGTGGTTATGGCATCTCGCAGTGCCTGATCTACAAATCATCAGTCAGTATAACTCGACGATTCAATGCTATTAATAGCCTGTTATCATGTTAAGATTTATAAGTTTCTTTCATATTTTTTAAAATGCAAATTTTAATTCAATCACTTGATTTATAATATTTATATTTTCTTAAACAGACATCTAAAGCTTGTTACCAAGATAAAAAAGGTATGAAAAACGCAGTAAATCCTCTAAATGAGAAGATTTTGCTGAGAAAAATGTCAATAATTGAAACAGTATTTGGTTACCCGAAGAACTATTTTCAGATTGATCATAAGTACTCTGCATTGAACTATTAACTCCCTACTTCATATTTTTTCTATCCTTATTTCATATTCTCTAACATCGAAAATATCTATTTCCCACCCTTTCTTTATTGACTAATCCATGCTTGGCGTCATAAGTTTACCCTGATTTTCTTTACTATCTCCTCAAATAAATAAATGTTAACTCACAAGACACAGTGTGGTACACGTCGATTTTGACGAGCTTTGACATGATGGATCTATATTGGAAATAAGTCGACACGTGCTGAGTGTACAATGGAAACATCCGGACACCGGACTCAGTCGGAGTCAGTGATGGCAGTGACTGGTTCCAAGTGCAGATAGAACAAAATCGTAGAGGAAAATTTTGCACTGTTTAATAAACACTATCATCCTGCGCAGTTACTTTTTTCGTAGGTGCGGCGGTACACTTGAAAACTGCATTTGAACTCATTTTTTAAATGGAACCATACAATTTTGTTTACATGAATTTATTCCTTGCGTTATTATGCGTATAAAAAGTATAAGGTAAGATAGTCGAAAACTCAATAGCTTACGAGATATTTAATTTTATTACGAAATATGATGTATTTTTTTATGATGTACAGGTGTATATGAGGCCGAAAGTAATTTAATAGAAACGATGCAAAGTATTGTTATTGTAAGGTAACTGTTCCTAATTTTACTTTATTTTTACACTGATTGTTTATTAGGGTCTGTAATTTATTGAATAAAATGAACGTTTACTAAAGACCGCGATGGATTTGACCTGTTAGCAATTAATTAAATATAACGAAGGTGGGAGGAGGTTTGTGTTTTAAGATACAACTGCAAAATTATGCAAATTAATTCATTTCCTGCGGTAGTTCGATTCGCTGAAAGAAAGGTTATGTTCTCGAACACGCAAAAGGTTGGTACATTTATTTATTTACGATCTGAGGGCGTGGGCATCTTTTGGGGGCTTTATAGATTATTATGCAATTAATTTGCAAAATAAAATTGTTTATTTATTGCTCGAAGAAGTTTTTTGAAAATTTAACAGTAGGGTAAAACAGAACACCCAATCCGAGAAAATGGCGCTGCGCGCCATCTATCGGATCGTGACCAAAAGTGGCGCCCCCAATTGAAAAAAAATCTAATTTCTTCCCATGTAATAAAAAGCAACTTTGCCAGGCTGTATCTTTGTTCCAAGTGCAGATAGAACAAAATCGTAGAGGAAAATTTTGCACTGTTTAATAAACTCTATCATCCTACGCAGTTACTTTTTTCGTAAGTGCGGCGGTACACTTGAAAACTGCATTTGAACTCATTTTTTAAATGGAACCATACAATTTTGTTTACACGAATTTAATCCTTGCGTTATTCTGCGTATAAAAAGTATAAGGTAAGATAGTCGAAAACTCAATAGCTTACGAGATGTTTAATTTTATTACGAAATATGCCAAAAGTGGCGCCCCCAAACGATGAAACTTCGTACTAATATTTTTTCCTATATAAAATATTTATACATTTGGTCTACTTAATTTTAAAATTGCCATAATGGAAAATAAGTACATGTGTCTGATTTCTTCTTTTTATGAAACGTTTAATGAAAACTGTACGCAGTCTTTGCCACGGTTAAGGAACATTACAATGATAAATAACGCTATGTTGAAAATAATCTCATGTATGGATTTTCAAATCGCTGCAATATTTTAATGATTGACAATACTTTTATAAAAATAAAAATTGTATGCAAAAAATGAAAGGAGACAAATAAAATGTGTTTTGTGCAGCGTTCATGTGTAATTTCTTTTAAGAATTCATTAGGGAAAGTTGCATAGTATCAAAAAAGAATATTAAAGTTCTGAATGTAGTGAGTAATGAGGAGAAATATAGTCTTCGAGGTCTGTTGGTATCTCTGTTCCATCTAATTCCTTCTGAAGGGCACAATATCTCTTCCTGACATGGTAAGCTGCCATTTTCGGTTGCCTTTCTCTTGTAAATATTCCTTTCTTGTTACCACCCACTCTAATATAAGCTATAAACATACATATTTGATATAATTAGTAACTTGATTATTATTTATTCTTTTATTTTAAATTTGTCTGAAATTATTCACTTACTTTGAGCCGTTCGGAAATCAGCGAAGTTCCAGATAAATTCACCAATGAAGAAACCTTCACTTCTTAATTGGTCAAATGCTTCAAAGTGTTTAGATAATACTGCCTTTTGATATTCTTCACTCCACACGTATTCAGGCAGCTATAATGTTGTAATATTTATTTTAAAGGGAATTGATATTTCAGTATAAAAGAAAACAGCTTTAGTCATGGACTACCAAAAATAAGATATAAAAATAGTTGAAGATTTGCATTGCTTGTTGGAGAAAAATTAAATTATACATTTTAGAAGTCGTGTTTATCATAAACAATACCTGATAGCAACCTGCCGGCAGTCTGCCAGCAGATTGGCAGCAGGGTCTGCCAGGAGAGTGCAGAGTCTGCTAGCAGATCCGGTGTGATCTGTGTCCGCATTAAGGTGTTAGGCCACCTTGGACGGAGCAAAATTGCAGTCATTTTCGACATTTGTTTATAAAGATAATGAAACAAACGGAAAATTCAATATGAAACCTGTTATTTTACAAATCTCGCCGTAAAAAATCATATGTTTTTTGCCTACAAAATGGCAGCGGTAGATCGGTGATATGCAAGATCTTGAGGAGCGATATTTTCTATGGTGTCCAATCTCACAGCTATACCATTTGACCTAGAACAAAAAACCAAAAAGTTTTATTTTCTAAATGCCTAAAACTAGAGAAGTACATACGAAAATCCATAAACAATCATTTGTCTCGAAATGGTGAACATGCGGCGAAAAAGTGCATTTTTTTATAAAAATGTCAGTTGCAAAAAATATGTTCAAGGTATCGCAAAACCTATATGTACTTCTCTAGTTTTAGGCATGTAGAAAATAAAACTTTTTGATTTTTCTTTCTAAATCAAACAGTATAGCCGTGAGATTGGACACCGTGGAAAACGTCGCTACTCAAGATCTTGCGTATCACGGCTCTATCGCCCCAATTTTGTAGGAAAAAGATAAACGATTTTTTCCTGCGAGAATTGTACAATAACAGGCATCACATTGAATTTTCAGTTTATTTCATTATTTTCCAAAAAAATGCCCAAAATGACTGCAATTTTGCTCCTTCCAAGGTGGCCTAACCCCTTAAGCTACGGTTCTGCCGGCATACCCTGACAAGCAGTACCGTAACCAAAATTATATCGGGTCGACTCCCTGGAAAAAGGTAGTCAATGGGTCGCGCACACCCAGTGTGGTAGTAGCGTTAGGATACTATAATGTAGTATTTGAGGGTTAAAAATGTAATATTCTCTTTAAAAAGTACATCCAGGCATGTTACGTGTTGGAACCCCAACATTTTTTTTATATTGAGTTTTATATTAAGGGAGGAGCCTTGTGTAACTAGTTAAATATCGAGGCATTTCCGTTCGCGCGAACGAAACGCAAATGTGGCGCCGGCCTTAAATGTTTCATTGGAATATTTTCATGAGCTAAAAACTAATATTTATATTTCGTAGAATAATTCAAATTGCATCGTAAAATATTTGAAAAAAATTATACTTCATTTATCTCAAATATTATAATTATTAAGTAAACAGTTTACCTCGTGTAATCCAGGCATAGTATCAGCTCCATACTCGGACATAAGAACCGGCTTATTATATTTTCTATGCCATGCTTCAGCCTCTCCTATAACTCTATTCGTAATCGTATCTAAGCGACCAGGATTATGGTACCAAGCGTTGTAACGATTAAAGCTGATCACATCAAGATATTCACCGGCTTTGTCTTCCTGAAAACAAATTATCCATTGATCATTAAGTAATAGTTTGTATTCATTTCCAGGAGGAGGATCTACATACATCTCATGGCAAAAAATGTTTTTGTAGTATTTTGATAATGAAACGAAATGAGGGACAATCCGGGATATGCAATATCCTGATGCAAGAAGACATCGAAAAGTCTTTGCCGTTTTGAGATTCGAAGCTTCGTTCTCGAGATATTAACAGTTGAATATTAGCGGTGCAACTTCCGGAGGCGAGGTTCAAAGCCGAAACAGCTGACCCACACACAGTTGAACAGCTAGCAGCACTAACCCCTTTTCACGCGCACGTAACTGACTCTGCTTAAAACCTCGCGGCCCGAAATTATCCGCCCGCGCCCTAAAAAGGGATAGTTGGGTATGCCTGCTCTAGATCAGAGGCGCACAAAGAGCCGCTCGGAGCCGAATACCTCTTTGCGATTCTGGGTGCCGGGCCGGAGCAGAGCGTGGAGCTGTTTCGTTGCTAAACATAGCATGGGTAGGGGGAGCTGGCGGAAGTACGAGCCTCCACGCACATACAGTTTTCCAGTTACCTCCACCCTTTACTGTGGTTAGCAACATAACAGCTCCACGCTCGATTCTGGCCCGGCACCCAGAATGGCAAAGAGGTCCATACGGCTCCATGTGCGTCTCTGCTCTATAGCAGGACTGCCCTTTAGGGTGCAAATACCTCCTCAAGTTCTGGGACCCGGACAACAGTCAAGCGCAGGGCTGTTTGGTTGCTAACTACAGCATGGACTGCGGGAGAACTGCAAGACTGTGCGTGCGTCCACACTGGCTCGTACCATGAGTCCATATAGCTGGATCTCACACGTATGGACGCACACACACTCTTGCAGTTCTTCCAAAGCCCACGCAACGCTTAGCAGGGTAACAGTTCAGCCCTCGGCTGTTGCCCGGGTCCTAGAACTTGAGGAAGTATTTGGACACTAACGGCTTAAGGGGTTCTTCAGCTCCCAACTGCGCAGGTCTGTCGCATGGTGTAGCCAGAAGAAGACTGAGTCTGTTAAGAAAAGGAGCGCCCAGCCAGGCAAGGGACATGGTGGGAGCTTCGTGAACTCTACCATAGCGGAGTCTAAGAGCCCTTGCGCACTGTCGACTAGCCGCGGCGACTTGGTCGGCAAGAGACCAGAAACCTTTTGTTGTTCGCCACGATCAAGTGCGTACGAACTCATATATTTCCGTGGACCTCGTGGTCATCGACGACCTGATTACCGGCAACTTGCCGACGGTGCGTAACAGGACTAAAATCGTAGTCAGGGCACCATGAGAAACATCACGGTGCGCCCGTTTCAAGTAGGTGCAGCGCCTGGTCGATGGGATTAGTTCAGATGACGCAAATTCAAATAGTGAAGATTATACTGTAACTTATAGTACGGAATACGACAAATGTTATAGATTATGTAGTTTTGTGGATGATTTTTAATCCATAGGGATATGAAAATCTATAAAAATACCTGAACTGCCCGAGCCATGGCAATAGTGACCGGTCTGGTAGGATCAAGCGCTTTTGTATGATGAGCGATTTGTTTAAAGTATTCTCCAGCTTCTGGGAGCTGCGTTCTTGGTTCGTTTGCGATAGACCACATAATCACGGAAGGACGATTCTTGTCTCGTCTTATGAGTTCCGACAACGAGTCTTTGTGACGCAAGAGGAGAACTGGTGAAAAGTTCTCTGTGTCCACGGATGGACACTCATCGATAATGAGAAAGCCCAGTCTTTCAAAAACAGATAAAAAAATAACATGTTAAATTACATCGGGAAGAAAAATATGAAACAAAGGGAAATTCGATAAAAACGTTTTAACGTTTTGTTATTATGTTCAAAAAATCCAAATTGACAAGCTGCCGAGAAACAACAAGATGGCATCAAAAATGGTACTGCTCTTTTTTATATTAAGGTGCTTCGTAAATAAAAAATAAAGAAAGTACCGAAATAATTTTGATTAAAACATCAGAAGTTCTTTGCGCTCAAATTGAATAGGCTGCAAATTAATCGTTTCATTTGTGGTTTAGTTAATTACTAAATTATCGATCTCTAAGAACTAAATAAATTACCGGTCAGCCAAGTCGAGTACTTCATCGCTGTAAGGGTAGTGACTAGTCCTGTATGCATTGGCACCGACCCACTGTAGTAATTCATGGTCTCTAGCCACAGTGACCAAATCTAGACCTCGTCCTCGAATGATCGAATCCTCGTGCCTGCCAAATCCTCGCATATATAGGCGTTTGTCATTAAGGAGCAAACTGGTGTTAGTCCAAGTCAATGTCCTAATGCCAACTGGTAGCCTGTAGATGTCGACTTTGGTATCGTTCACTATGGATAATGTGACCTTGGGATTGAAATGTTATGATTAAGTCCGTAAAATTTGTGCGCGACGAGCGTCGAGCTTTTAACGAAATGTGCGCAGCCGTTTCGCACTACATATCGCCTTTAACCATTCCTACTTTTACGGGCTTGCTATACTTCTTCTATCCACTAATCTTTTTTTACACCCGACAATCCTACACTGCTCGCGCGGGATTGCTATTTGTATTATTTTATTGGGGTAGTCAGTCGTGTTGTAAAAGCTGGGTCATGCACTGGTTCAGATAAAATCAAATCTATGATTAGCCTATCTACTGTACTAGGTACAAGATATATTAACTCTTTACGCTTTAAATTTTCCACACGATGATTGACGATATTTTTCCCAATACTACAGTTACGAAATAGGGGACTTTCGAATAGGATATAATGCCATAGTACTTTAAAGACCACGTAGCAGAGTAATTTGAAAACCATAAAAATTACAAATTCTCGCATTTCTCAAATCAAAACATAACAGTAATCTAAAGTTGATTATATCTGGGAGACGTACTTGGAGCATCAAGAGTAACGAAGGAAATGTAGTACCTCTAAAGTGTACAAATATCCAGGTTTATGACTCATGCCCCTAGGCCACCAGAGGTTAGCGAATGGTACTTTCAGTGTGCCAGAGAATCCGTAAACCGGCTCCTTTGCAGCTATACTATCATCAGCGTCGAGAAGGGTCACTCTGCAGATAGGAATTTCGTATTCGTGTAAACCAGCCGGTTGGATGATGTACTTGACGATACCTACATCATCGACAAAGCCTGTCCTTACTGTGATATCTTCGATATACACGCGCGGTCTTGTGTGCAGTAAAACAGGCCTGTAAGTTAAAATTTTTATGTTAGCAGTTCCGTTGGAGGTCAAGATAGAGAGGGGCAAACTGATTAGGAATAATAGGAATGGTAAATGTATAGGTATGTTCAATGCAAAACGAAATCTCCTTTACTAATACATTTATTCGCTCCAACACTATAATTATAGCGCAATATAATTTCATTATTTGGTTTCTGCTAGATACCGCATGAGTTCGGAATGGGTGGGGCTTTACTTGGGAGGCACGAATTGATGATACCCTGATAACCAGATCGGGCGGCAGGATCTGCCGGCAGCTGCGGCGCAGCCTACGTCCGCATCCAGCTACGGTTCTGCCGGCAGGGTCTGCTTGTCAGGGTCTGCCGGCAGATCGACGGCAGATCGACGGCAGGTCCTGCCGGCAGATCGACGGCAGATCGACGGCAGGTCCTGCTGTTCGCCTGACACATCCAACAGCGCCATCTGAAGGCCACAATTGCCAAAGAATTTCCTACGCGTGACGTCACATGGACTTATTTCAAAAAGTATTTATTCTTTCTTTAATAATATACAGGATCAGTGATTACAATTGTTACAAAATAATATAAGCGCATATAAATCCAAAGAGGTACTTTCAACATTTACATTTACAAATCCACGTCCCGTAACCACTGGTACCTAGTAGGGGCGATATCAGGAAATTTCATTCAGTATTTTCGACTTCTTTTTTGTGTAGAATCATCATGTTCCGCGTTGTGTTAGCGCTGAAAACAAATACAATATTAGCATAAAATTAAACGTAACGCATGAATAAACAGAATACATGCGATACTTACTTCAGCTCCATCTCCACACAGTACACAGTCTAGGCGATCATACATGCTCCTGCGAACATTAAAATTTATAAGAAAATATGTCTTAAATTATTATCTACTAAACAAGACGCTGAACATTCGCACTTCGCGCATAACCCTACTTTTCTGTCTTCTAGATAATGCGAATCTCGATGTCCGCGACGTAGATAATTAGAAATTATTCAATTCCATAATTACGTTTGCCTTCTGGATACGACGAGATGCTTTGTCTGGATGTTGATGGATGAAATTACTTGGAATATTCTTCGATTTTGCCGGCACTGACTGCCACCGCCAGTGACTGCCACCTCAGACCTCGAAAACTGGAAGTGGCACCCGTTGCCCGTTGTGCTTGAAGACGTACGCTCAAAGAATATTCTAAGTAATCTCATCCATCAATATTCAAACAAATCATCTCGGCGTATCCAGAAGGCAAACGTAATTATGGAATTGAATAATTTCTAATTATCTACGTCGCGGACATCGAGATTCGCATTATCTAGAAGACAGAAAAGTAGGGTTATGCGCGAAGTGCGAATGTTCAGAGTCTTGTTTAGTAGATAATAATTTAAGACATATTTTCTTATAAATTTTAATGTTCGCAGGAGCATGTATGATCGCCTAGACTGTGTACTGTGTGGAGATGGAGCTGAAGTAAGTATCGCATGTATTCTGTTTATTCATGCGTTACGTTTAATTTTATGCTAATATTGTATTTGTTTTCAGCGCTAACACAACGCGGAACATGATGATTCTACACAAAAAAGAAGTCGAGAATACTGAATGAAATTTCCTGATATCGCCCCTACTAGGTACCAGTGGTTACGGGACGTGGATTTGTAAATGTAAATGTTGAAAGTCCCTCTTTGGATTTATATGCGCTTATATTATTTTGTAACAATTGTAATCACTGATCCTGTATATTATTAAAGAAAGAATAAATACTTTTTGAAATAAGTCCATGTGACGTCACGCGTAGGAAATTCTTTGGCAATTGTGGCCTTCAGATGGCGCTGTTGGATGTGTCAGGCGAGCAGCAGGACCTGCCGTCGATCTGCCGTCGATCTGCCGTCGATCTGCCGGCAGGACCTGCCGTCGATCTGCCGTCGATCTGCCGGCAGACCCTGACAAGCAGACCTTGCCGGCAGAACCGTAGCTGAATGCGGACGTAGGCTGCATCGCAGCTGCCGGCAGATCCTGCACTCTCCTGGCAGACCCTGCTGTCAATCTGCCGGCAGACTGCAGGCAGATGGCTATCAGGGTAGATATTTGCTTAGTTTGTTTTCATAGGGTTAGGTATCCACTCAACTCAGGAGACTTGATAATAGTTGTCATTTTTCATCTAATTCAAGTACCGGTTCAAATTATTACAATTTTGTACCGCATTTGCAAGGAAAACAATTTTTTCTTCACCTTGCTTTCCTCTAAAATCATAAAACGGTGGCATGTGCCTGTTTTCCACTGGGTCCTTCAATTGTAAAAATGGCAACGAAGTCTTCTTGATTCGATAATACTTTGCTATTACATGGATGTTTGTATGAAGGAAATATAGTCAAATGAAGTTACACGATACCGCGTAATTTGAAGAAGGTAGTGAAATGGGAGTAATTTAGGTGTTAAGCTACAGTGACTCTGTATGTATCTCCAAATCTACTCTGTGAGGAAAATGTGACCTTATGACTGAAGAAGGAAGTTCACAAGATTTAATCATCGACTTGATTCAAATTTTACACATAAATAACGCACAGTATGTATAATAATGTGTTGGATGTATAGGGCACCGTACTCATCATTTTTGGGGCACAGTGAGTACATCGAACCTTGTGCACTCTCTTTGTCAGTGCTACAACAGGATTGGTCAACCAACTTGTCAATTGTATCTGATATTTTTTAATGACAATTAAAAGTGAATGAGTTGGGTCGCGTATCCTCTTTTTGTAATAAGTAGATTGTTCTGCACCAGTACTCTGCTTTTGTCCGTCACCAAACTGCCATAGTGATAATTTATTCGTTAACGCGAAACTTGCGCCGGTCCAGCGAACATCATGAATTTTTCAGGCGGCGGACTGGCCAGTTAATTGTTCTGTATTGTAATTTGCCCCCGTTGGATAAATAATACAAAATATTTTTTACTGTATCATGTATGAGCTAACATTGATTTCCTACTTCTCATTATGAAATATAATGAAACTGTCTCTGAGTTTCTTCCATTATGATTTAATGAATACGTTTCGATTACACGCACAGTACTTTTACATTAACAAACAAGTTGCGGTAAATTTTCAAATACAAAAATGTTATTCATTTTTCTTGGAATATAAGACTTCTTTATGTTTTGGATTTTTACCGATATTTTATTACAAATAAAATTTAGAGTTCAGAAGTTTATTTATATTTAAGAATTGATTCTAACGAGTAGAGTACAGAAATGAAGCAAAATTAATTTTTCTTATTCAAAACGGCATAAATTTGTATTTAAACGTCCCATCAAAGTTTTTCACCTAAAATAGTCTTCCTCTGTATAACGAGGCTCAAATTATTTGTTACGTTGAAAAATATTGTAAGTTGAATCAAATTCAACACCTTTTAATAGTAGGCTTGGTCCACAATTTATCGTCCCAGAATTGGAGTCCAAGAAGATATCGAAAAGTCTTTTACCGTTTTGGGATCCGAAGCTTCGTTCTCGAGATATTAACAGTTGAATATTAGCGGCGCAACTTACGGGCCGCGAGGTTTAAAGTCGAAACAGCTGACGTGGGGTAGCTGCCCTTTAGCACGCACACGCGTAGATACAGACCCACACACAGTAGAACGGCTAGAAATGGGTTAGCCTCTCTCACAGTTTGAACCAGCACGGTCCGCTCTACTGTTGTGTGAATCTGTATCTACGCGCGCCTCCTGGGCGTGCGCGCGAGTGTACGTTACCGTACGATCAGCTGACTCGGCTTTAAACTGCGCGGTCTGGAAGTTGCACCGCTAATATCCGACTGTTAATATCTCGAGAACGGAACCTCGCATCGCAAAACGGTAAAGAACTTTCCGATGTCTTCTTGGATCAGGATATTGCATGTTTCGGGAAGTCCCTGAATTTTGGGAATTCTCTGTACAACTCTCCGTGACATGGCTAAATATATATAGCCGTCCGTGACGATACCTTCCCCCTACTGTAGGGAGTTCTCCCTGGTAACACTGCTCCACGACCAACTGTACTTCCCTCCTGGCTTGTACCACATTACTCGAAACATACTAACCAGGCTTGGCTCTTTGGCAGCCGCTTTCCGCCGAGAATTCATTTCATCGAAAACCAAGCGCTTGGATTGCAAACAAAAAATCCAGGTTTCAAATCCCGGTGCGGAGGTTTACAATTTTTTTAAAAATTATTCTCCAATTTCACTTTCTGACTACTCAGTAGAATAAAAACTCGAAAGGTATTAATTTACAAAGCATTTTCAATTTGGGGCAGTGGATTCGTAACAATTATCTTTTCGAAATTCACATATGCAATTCATCAATATTCATTTTTAAGGTCCGAAGTAATTTCGAAGTTAATTAAACACAAAAGTAATAATACTGAATAATCACCTGATACGTCTGTTGTATATCGAATAAACAGTGGACTAAGATTGTACAAGTCTGATCAGAGAATAATTAAACTAACTACAAAAGTAATATAGATATGTACTTGCCTGTGTATGCCGGCGTAATTGAAGAAATCAAATGTATAAGTTTGCGTGTGCCTGGTCCCGTTATCGACGACAGTGTCGACTACTTTCCCCTGCGGTACACTTGTCTGAAGCAACGTATTATCTACTGCCACCGTTATGCGATTTTTACCCCCGTAGAACAAATTGGAAGATACTTCCGCTTCAAATGGTAGATGACCCATTTCGTGGTTGGTTACTAGTCCACCATTTACCCACTGAAATGTACAAACAACACAGGAGTTTTACAACGATCATACTCTTTTCGCCCCTCCGTGGACAGAATTGTAAAGTCCAGAACAGCGTTCTCAAACCTTCTTAGTCACAAAACATTTTACATTTTTATCAGTATTTTTACATGTCAGTATTTACAGTAGTGCCCGGTTAGCTGACTCAGAGTGGGACCTAATCGCATCAACTATCGAGGCAGGTCGGTGTTCCAGGAATTGTCGGTCTTATCTCTCTCAGGGTCACATCTGAGTGCGTCGTGAACGAGAGTGAAATTGGGAGCGAATGAGATGGAGTTACATATTGCACGTCTAACTCAAAATTATTCAAATATAACTTCAGTAATTTTATTAAAGCAATCATAATTATGAAATGAAAAATATAAAACAGTGATGCTTCATATTTCGCGTGTGGCCTCGTTCGCAGAAGGTTATACCAAAGTACTTACCACCTGCGCAAGGTAGTTGACCGACCCAAACCTGATGAAGACTCGTTGTTCCCGCCACGGAGAAGGCACAAAGAATGCTCGCTGATACCAGACAGCCCCCACGTGATCCCTAATTTCTCTCGAGGTAGTGATGTCATTGTAGGACGAAGGAACTGGCATTTGCATGACTGTTCCTACCTGAGCAAAGTAACGCCACTATATGAAGTATTGTAATGGATGACGTGTAAATTATGTGAAATTAATATTTCTTGAATGTGATGTGCCGCGTGAATATATGCACAAGAATTGCGGGTAAATAATAGTTGGTATTTAAACTGTATCGAATTTTGTGTGGATCTCGAGAACATTTGGGATCTTCTAAACTGGTGAACATGGATATGAAAAGTTTCTCAGTGGAAAGCATTATGTTTTAGTTAAATAGTAAGTTTTTTCTGTATTTTTGTACGAAAATTTCGCATTGAAGATTTTACTTTCAAATTTGAACATTATGTATCTAACCAAGAATACCTTCGCAGGGTAAATTAACAACTTTCGTTTTTTTTAAACATATTAGTTTTAGAATTAGAATGCTTTGAACCACAGGACTGGTGAATATTTTGACTATTTCATCTTTGTACATTTTGAACATTGTACCTTGATACTGTTAGTACATATACTGAAATTATTGTTGAATCATTAATACTAAACAAATTTCTTTAGTTAGCGAAGTAATATTTTTTGTTATATACGTATGTATAGGTAGGCGTAATTTGTTGTGTGGATTCTTTATAGTTAGCCGTGTGAACCGATGCAGTTGAAGTAAAAGTATTTTGCTTTAAATTGAATGCAAAATTTTTATTGTCGATTTTTGTCAGCACGTAAAACCGTTTAATGCATGAAACTAATAAATAAAACGTGGTGTATAAGCTTGTTTAACTTTTACCTTTGACAAATCGTCAGCAAACCATGCTTCTTTGTAGCCCTTGAGTGTATCCCCCGATGGAGAAACGACGAAGTCCCACATACCATCGAGAATTTTTACCTAACAAAGGACAATTTATAGCTTATATAATTGTTTATATTTTTATGTAAAGAAAATAGTTTTTCCTATCTTATTTTGCGGATTGTGAAAACAAGCATAGCTTTTGAACAGTTCTATATGTACTCTTTTTTAATGAAAATAAATAATATATTTCTTCCAAATGTAGCTAATTTTTTAGGAATAAGTTATTTATAAAATGTTTCTTATAAAGGTGTTGGAAATTTTACAAAATTAGTATCGCTCAAAGCCATTAAAATTAATACTCCATTGATTTTTAAAGAAGCTTTTTTATACGAGGAGTTTCAGCAATCCTTAAAATGAAAAAAGATTTTTTGAGAAATGTGTTATAGCTTTTGAGTAAAAAATTTCCAAAGACCATACTTTTTTCAGCCTCCTGACTGAGCATGACCCCTTAAGAGTGTATAATCATTTGTGAACGAAGGGCCTGACGAAGACGAATAGAATACAATTTTTAACTTCAAGATTAGATGGGGTCAACTCAAAAAAGCCTTGCTATTTGTGATCACTAATAGGAATGGAACAATTACCTCTCGTGACTCACTCTCTCGTGGATAAAGCATGCCTGGAAGAGGTGAAGGGGTGTCTTCTTCTTCGGGCAAGGGTGAATATTCTATTGGTATTTCGGGATATTCCTTTTCCGGTCCCGACTCTCCAGCCATCACGGCTCCGGTTATTAGCAAAACTAGGCACCACATCTCTCTGCGAATTTCCTAAGATAAAAGAAATTGAATTAATGCTACTTTTTCAATAACTATTTTGTTTGGTTACTTTTAAACCAAATTCCTATTCTTCTGCCGCATACAATCTGTCATACATATAATAACGTACCCCGACATGTTTGGGCGATTAGTGTTGCTCGCGCATAACCCCGAAGAGACTCGATCTTTGAGTGTCGAGTCAACGGAGGTCGCAAATCTCCGTTACGATTCTTATCGACCCCGGAATTACGCGCATACTCTATACGCGTTACTGTGATAGGGCATATCCAAAGCGAAGAGTTTAAATTCGCCTCTAACGAGTAGCGGAGAAGATTGCGAGGCGCCAGCGCCGATGACGCGAGTGAGAGAAACGGAATAGAGCGAAAGGGGACTTTGGCAGTGGCGGTATATGTGTGTGCGATGACGCCGTGCTACACATTTAGAGCCACTGCTGTAGCCCACTATGCGTAGGGAAAAGCCTGGTAACTCTGGGAGGACAGAAGGAGAGAAAAGGAAGGTTGCGTTTGGTTCTGGGCCAGCTAGTGGACTCATCGATAAGGCTTACTCTTAGAACATATACTACTGTTCTTGAAATATTAACAGTTGAATATTAGTGGTGCAACTTGCGGGCCGCGCAGTTTAAAGCCAGAACACCTGAGCGCAGAGCAGTGATCATTTTTAAGGTTTGAACCAGCGCGGTCGGCTCTACTGCGAGTGTGAACCTGTAACTGCACGGGCCTCCTGCGTGTGCGTGCGAGCGGTCACTGCTCCGCGCTCAGGTGTTCCGGCTTTAAACTGCGCGGCCCGGAAGTTGCACCGCTAATATTCAACTGTTAATATCTCGAGAACGAAGCCTCGGATCCCAAAACGGTAAAGGACTTTTGGATGTCTTTTCGCATCAGGATATTGCATGTTCTGGATTGTCCGGCAATTTTGGGACACCCTGTATGGTGGGACATTATTTTGATACGGTGGTATCTGAACGTTGATGCAGATCCACTGAAGAAATCTGTGGTCTGAATATACATAGATTTTACACGACGACAATACGATTGCAATCTAAGCAATTAAACGATGCTATTTCTCTCAAAATTCTTGATGGTGCATACAAAGAAGTGTTACGCAGAAAAGATGGACAGTCGATATAACTGCTAAGCAGTGATCAGGTTAAATAAAAAAGAAAGATCCGATATGCTTCTAAGTTTCAGATAGAACAGTTAAGTTGAACCACGGTTATAGAATGACATAGCGCGGTACAGTTTAAACCGCAAACCGAAGGAATGTGAGCTGAACTTTTTCAATAAGCGATTCATGGGTTGTACATGTTGTAGACATATTCCAAATGACTGACGCATTTTCTAAAAAGGGACAAACCAGACTGTTAATACATTTAAAATCAGAAGAAAAAGAACACGAACCCAAGTATATATCCTCAAAGTGGTGTCGACAATAATTGTGTAATGGCTAGAGAAATTGAGTGTGGATGAAAACGTGCCCCATTAGTCGGTTTTGCTGATAAATAAATTTGTACTGTGTGACTTTCATTAGTTTCCCATCAGACCTCATGGTCGGACTGTGTGTCTCGCCCGGGCATCAATATGTATGCAGAGGCTTGTTGACGTGATGCAGAGGTGTATTTCATGTGTACCCCGTAGGGTCTCGTGCACAGCAATATCGGCTTCCTGGCACGGTGCCCTCCTACGAGAGCAGACTTCCCTTCCCAAAGCGTCAAATCGTTTCCTCGTGTCGCACATGTGCCGCGTCGACGCTGCCCTTAATTCCTCGAATAGACACCACGAGAATTTAACAATTGGTACGCTGTCTATAGCGATGGGAATGATATTCTCGCAAGCGACATCCAATAGTTTTGCGGAAACTGTAATGATTCCCTTCGAAAGTAAATTAATGATCAAGTAATATACAGAGTGTACATATATTACAGGTACTACAGTTCAACTTTGAGAATTCATACAACTCTTCGGAAGAAACAAAGAATATACAGGGTGGGACTGAACGGGCGATACAACCGGGCACATGGTAATTCTTTGGGCATAAATAAATTGAAAATGTAGCGTAAATCTTTTTTGTATCAGATTTCGTTTTCGAGAAAATCGATTTTATAAATTCGTGAGGTATGCGCCCACCTGAGCAACAATCAGCAGAAATTCCATATTAACTTTCTTCGTATGGAGCTTCTTCATCTCGAGGAAATTAATTCGACGGAGCTGAATTTTTAGCCAAGTGTATGCACTTTTTTCAAACTCGATTTTCTCCAAAACGAAGCCCGATTCGAACAAAAATTATTCTATAATTCCGACTTATTTCTGCATAAGGATTTATTTCCCTGGCGGTGTTTCCCTCTTCCTAACATCGTACTATATTTTTTTCTAACAGTATGTAGTACACTAGAGAAACATATAGTACAATATTTTATATTATAGTACAGTTGGCAACCCTAGGTACGCCAGCACGGAACTGACATGGAACTGATAAGGGTGCCCAGACCTTAAGGCCCGGTGCACACGAGCGGCATGCGTCATTTTGCAGTCGCATCAATACAACCATACTGCTGCAAAATATACATATATTTTATATTTCTCCCCACATATATATACTGCTGGCACACAACGTTACATTGACGCGGCTGCAAAATGATGCATGCCGCTAGTGTGCACCGGGGCTAACAGTTCATTACTTCCCTGGTACCGTTTGTACCACTTTTGACGAGGGTTTAATTCAAGTCACATAATAATTATTTATCATTCTGTATATAGAAGCCATTGTCCAAATATATCATACTGTAAAGTATAGTCAATGTATACGTTATTCGGCTGGGCCCCATAAAATTTTGTTCATTTGACGGTTCTGGCAAAAACAAATATAGTTGATATGTACGTATTTACAGCAAACTCGCGCTATGAACTCGCGCTCGTGGCTGGCGGTGAACGCTTAACGAATAGCGTCGACGATTCCGAGCCGCTGATGGCGCGAGAGAGAGAGACAGAGCGTAGGCACGTGAAGGACGAAACGAGACAAAGTATCGTACTTTCTCTCTTTCGTAGCAGACGGTAACGTCGCGTCGACTCATTCATCACCTCGCGCTCCCTCTACGGTTCTCTCACTCTCGACCGAATGATTCCAAGAAGTGGTGGGCCTAGCGGCGAGTGCTTACACCAGCGCTGTCCAGCGTAGGGGCCCCTCACGCGCCTGCTTCCCCTTCCAATCCATTCCAATCTTTAGCTGCGACGGCGTGATGAAATCACACGTCGTATGAGAAGGGGATGTCCGAGCTCGCTCGATGACAGAGACGCTGTCGATGACGTCTGTCATGGTCGCCTCTTTCGCGTCGCGCGTATTCCTGACAACGCGGGCGAGAGTGGGAGAACCCTGAGCTTACGCGTACGCGCGTTGGACAGCGCTGGCTTACGCAGAGTTGAGATGAACCTATAGCGAGAGTTTACTGTATTTTGTGTAAGATATGTAAATTGCACTGTTTCGCGTTACCAAACATCTCTAGATATGACAGCGTCAACAGGGTTTCTTTTTCATTAACTCATAGGAAGAAGGAGCCAGCGTGGCGACGATCATATACACTTCCCCGTTATATCAACGACACACCATTTAGCGTTTATTAGCGATTTTCGTGGTTCCAATAAAGTTACTAATTATATTGCAAACATTCCTCCCATTTGTATTTAAAAAAGAAAACATAATTATATTTTTAGAGTAATAATTTCAATTACTAGTTATTTCTAATATTATTTTAAAGGAAATAAATTTGCTATTACTCAACAACAATTGCTTTGTAATGAAACATTCCTCCCATTTGTAATTAAGAAAGGAAAGATAATTATAATTTTAGAGTAATAATTTCAATTACTAGTTATTTCTAATTTTATTTTAAAGATCTCAATACGACACAGAGAAATTTCGTTAACCTTCATCGACTAGTTAAAAAGTTTTGTTAGCAAATATTAGTTCTTTAAGTTTCATCAATTAAACATTGTCACGCGTCCGTTACCTTATGAATAATGATGATTACGAAGGTGAAACACTGTTCCAAAATCGCAAATGAGAGTGGTAGCCCCCTGGACTACAGTAAAACGTCAATTATCCAAACCTCGGTTAACCGAACCCTCGATTATCCGAACCAGTGCTGCATCATCGTTATCCTCACCACTTCTTCGAGCTAGTTTAGCGGTACCAATTGATCGATTGATTTTTGCGTAATATACATTACAGTTCAAATTACAGCAGCAGTACTCTGGTATTTAATAAGTAATTTTATGTGTAATTCATACAGTTATAAACTGGGTAAGTACATGCATGCTTCATTCTCCGAACTCTTTGATTATCCGAACAATTCGGATTTCCGAACCACCTCCGTTCCAAGCAGTTCGGATAATTGACGCTCTACTGTATCCGTCTTGAAAAGAGCCCGCGGCCTATTCCGATGTGCGGCTTCTTTTCGAGACAGCACTGTACCTTTGACAACAACCGGCCACTTGGCACCCACGTAAAATTTTAAACGCGTTTTTCTCGAAACAGTGTTCTCAAATCGGTGGGACCTGTATCTCCAAAAGTTATTATCCGATTCGACTGAAACTTTTTTTATTTTGAAGAATATACTTCTGGCTAGGGGAGATACCAGAAAAAAATAAAAAAATGAAAATTTATAATTTTCAAAGGCGTTGAAAGACGAAAAATATAGGGAAAAAGTGATTTCAAACTTCAAGTATCGTTAGTTTGTAAAAAATGTAATTTTTGTAATTTTTCTGGTTTCACCTCTAGCCAGAAGAATATTCTTCAAAATAAAAGAAGTTTCAGTCGAATCGGATAATAACTTTTGGAGATATAGGTCCCACCGTTTTGAGAACACTGTTTCGAGAAAAACGCGTTTAAAGTTTTACGTGGGCGCCAAGTGGCCGGTTGTTGCCCATGCATTTGCCGCTACTCAAATGCCTATAACTTCGGGAATTTTACGAATTTAAAAAAAAATCCTTTTCAACACGTATTCATAGAAGTTTGAACATTCGAAAAATGAAATAAAAAAAACTATTTTTATACCGGAACCTCCCCTTAAATACACGTATGTATAATGCGAAGGTACGCATATTATATGGGTGACTGAACTGGCAAGAAACAAAAGAAATAGGTACTCATGTAGGTAAGACCGGTGCACATTATATGAGGATTCGAACATGGTCTATCGCAGTGTCTCTCAAAGTGGGCGCTAGCGCCCCCTGGGTGCGTTTAGATTATCTAGGGAGGCGTTAGGCATTAAAGGGGTGGCACGAGGGCTAACGCCCCGTTAAACATAAGGCGGCGGAAAATGGGGCGATTAGGATTTTAATAATATGAGTTTACACATGATTAGGGTGGATGCACCAGTAAATGAACACGTACCAGTGAACGGACATTTTATATTAAAACGAGTAAACTAAGTTATTAAAGCAACTAATTAATTAGAAACTTCTAATTTCTTACTTCACACCCAAACAATATTTGCAGCACGTGGAATCAATCGCGGTGCAAACATAATTTCATAAAAGCGTTCATTCATTAGCCTTAAGTTGGTGCCATTTATTGGTGCGTTTACCCTGCCCTACAAACTTGACTGTAAACGCAAACGCAGACTTTCCGATATCAATAAAATATTAGTGATATCAATAATATTCGACAGACTGCAACTTCAGAATGCTTGGAACAGCCGTAACCGTCGTGACGCAGAATGTTGTGTCGCGGCGATACGATCCCAAACAGCGTGGAAAGATTAAAATGGTTCACCCTACGCATGCCAGGGGGCGGTTGGAATAATTCGATAGAATTCTGGGGAGCGGTGGTCTGTAAAAGTTTGAGAAACACTGTTCTATCAGGTTTCAATAAGACTTACAAATACACTCGGTCTCATCGCTAATCCCGAGGTCAACGCGACTCTTCCTCGTCAAAGAGGTAACGTTCTCACGAGCATTGATTCGTCCGCCCCACAAAACCTAGCTCCTGACGATTTCTAATGATTCGCCACTCACCTCTGCAGTTTTCAAACCCGAAATTTCGTTGAACGAGTCTCTGACATCACGAGCAAACTGTCCCGGTTGAATCACGCCACCCGTAGCTCGAAGAGCGCCCAGAAAGGGAATTTCGCGGCGATTTTCTCTGTTCCCGGTCGCGGTTAACGTAGCATCGTGGCACCGCGTCGTTGGAACTTGGCACGTTCTCCCCTGTCGAGATCTTACACGGCACTAGAGCAGAGGATCGGCTATACCTATCCCATCGGACTGCACCGAGCCTCGCCGGCCGGCCAGCTCGCTTTTATATACCGGGTGTCCTCCGTCTCGCTGGTGGCGCTCGAAATCATTCGGCCAAGCAACAATTCGATCGTATTCGCTGTGCGCTAAGTACTCATAGGTGGGGGAGAGGTTATCGCGGACCACGTTTTTCCGCGTTGCTACCGTAGTGAGGCACTGTTCGAACGACCCTTAGCTTGCGATATGTTTTTTTGAAATTTTAATTGCATTTAAAGTGTAGTTTGTATGGGAAGAGACCATCGTTTGTTGGTTAACATTATACCCATAAAGTGACTTCTATGTAAGAAGTCAAATTTCTAATGTATTTTATCTGGGCAGATCTATACTTATTCGACATAATGGATACGCTCTTATACGAATTATAAGCTCTTATTTATTAATTTATAAGCTTACATAATCTTACTGTTTAAAATATTTATATTGTCATTCAAAAATGTTCGTCTACCTAAGATTAATTAATGAGGGCTGAATTTTAATGAGTGGTTTAATATCAACGAAATTTCTAATATAGTTTTTTCTAACAGAAATTAAACTAACAAGGGAAGATGCCGAATTCAGTAATTGAAAACATTGGATGAAACTTTGAGAATGTATAAAATATGTTTTTCTTGTATAAGTCGGCGCGAGGCGCTACTGGGTAAAATTTACCATAGAGGCGCTAGTTGCGAAAATATCAAGACTGTTTGAGTTTCTGTTGCAATTTTTTAAAGAACTTTAATAAAGATTTTAAGATATTTCGTAAATTTTGTTTGATTCTTAAAACACTGTACTTTAACATAATAATTACAAAGTTAAAAAAAAGTATTCTGAAACCGTGGTTTTTTACGTTTTAATTTTGGGTATTTTTGACCAGGTAGCGACAACCTGTGTTACAATATGGGGTGCGCCTCTTGCCGGGATAAATATGCTCTACAGGCTACAGGGGTGAAATCAACCCCCCGAAATGCACCTATTTTTCGTGTTTATTTCATTTTTCGTATAAGGTAGCAGGCGTAAAATAATTTATGAGGAAAAATTCCTTTAATTAAACAAACTTATCGTTTTGCTTAGAAGGGAACACCGCAAACAGGTACTTATCGATTTGAATGAAATTTTGTGGGTTTATAGAGTGATTCAAGACAAGAATAACGATATGCTTTATTCGTGTCCAATCGCCATTTAAGGGTGTGAAAACTACCCTCAAAGTCAAATAGACGCTCTCACTTTTTCGAGTAAACTCTTGATTGTATGAGAATTCACAGTGTGCACATACACGAAGCATACACGTTATAGATAAGACCTAATCGAACAATCTTGATACATTATTTTTTATTGGGATATTCTTATGTTATCATTTTTTTATCGTCATGGATTATGGTTTGCATCAACAAAAACAAATCTGAATCCTTAACTTGTGTATACCAGAGTTGGGCAAAATGTAATCTAATTACAAATTACAAAGTACGATTAAACTGTAATTGTGTAATTGATTACACATTATTTTCTGTAATTGTTAATTTAGGTAGTTGACCATTTGGTTTTGTCAACTATCTAAATGAACGATTACAGAAAATAATGTGTAATCAATTACACAATTACAGTTTAATCATAATTTATAATTTGTAATTAGATTACATTTTGCCCAACTCTGGTATATACATATGTGCTGTAGCGCACAACCGTGCGCACCACGTACTTTTCTTCGTGTAATTGCATAAGTCAGTGATGAATTGTAAACACAATATATGTTGTTGAATTCAGAATAAAACACGCAATATTCTTAGTTGTTACAGAAATGTAAAAATTGTTAAAAATAACGTAAGGTAAATTTAAAAAAAAAGTATTTTAAATTTTGTTGATACAAGTTTGTAGTGCCTATTGTACCATTAAACTATTATTCAAAACATTTTTCTCTGTCTCCCAATCCAAACGTTTCGAAAGAAAAAATACATGACTTCACACCACTTTCATAATCACGGGCACAAATGTATATTACGGCGATCGTTTGGGTATAATCAGCCTTCATCCTTTTTCCACGTGGCAAACTCGCGGTCAAAATCACCGTGCTTGAGCATGGTTTAATAATATAGAGGCTCATAACAGCAGATATCAACAAATACAACATTTTCAACCATAACTACAGTCAACTATTTAAATTCCGTTAAAGCACGAGAACTGTTTCAATATCAAAGATAATATTTTTAAAACTCTGATACATTCTGCAAATCAATCATTTCCCAGAACGGAATCTACACCGATTATTTAGATAAATAATATTTTTGCAGATTTACAATTCTTTGCTTCTCTACTCCCCGAATTATTTAGGTATTAAAATTATGCCACTATAGAACGACGATGAATTTTGTTTACTTATATTACACGTCATAACTCAAAAACTGTCAAAAATGGAGCTGCACCCTTCTCGCTGCAAGGTCCTCAAATTTTATGTGTCACTCAGACGTAAGCTAAACGTAAAACGAATTGAGTTTGTCGTATAAAATTAACTTTAATTAACATAATTCTTTAATTACATTTGAATTGGTTGTGGAAGTTCTAAAAAAAAATTTGTTCGTGTTAAATACTGTCGTTGCGAAATTTACGGAATAAATGTACAAGCTAGGTGCAGAATAGTATGATGAACAGCATTGGGCAGAGTTATTCTAGTCAGTTTTTAAAAGTTAATTATTCATTATTCACGCGACAACAGTTTGCAGGACGGTTGCGGCGGAATTAAGCCTGAGATATGCCTAGCCACAGGTAGTTCAACTTGTTTAATTAGTATTCCGTGTAAATAGAGATTATGCTAGTTCGTTGACACTGCGTAGAGATTCGTACTTACTGAACTATGTTTCCGGGCGTCTTGCTCGGCGCTCAATTTTCCAACGCTGCGTGCAAGATTACTTTATCGCGATGACACTTTGGATTCATTGCTATATACATATATATATACTCGAACGTTCCATCTCTTTGCTTAATATTTTCCCTTATCAATTGTACAATTCAGTTGTCGCAAGATAAAAGATTCTGTTATATATGTTTCTATTTCCAACAGTATGCACTTCTCCGCCGATATCTACAATATTTGTTATGAAAGCGCTGTGAACTTCCTAGTCTTTATGAAACATTGCCCGTGACATACATGAGTCGTTTATTTTGAAAGTGGCGTAAGTCCATTTATGTTCGAATCGAGATATCGAAGGGTTTGCGTTGGATTAAATTTAAAAATATGAGGGTCTGTAAAGATATTCAAGAGCTTCAAAACATATAAAATTCTAGATTTCTTCTATTTCAGAATTACATCAGTGTTTAGTATATAAACTGTAAGACATATTATATTGTATAAAGAAGCATGTGCATTTACAGTACTCCATTTCAATTCCCAAAACGTGAAATAAACAATACATACCAGAGTTGGGGGTAATCAGTTAAAATTATAATTAATTATGTAATAAATTCCTTGAATTGTAATTACAGGGTAATTTCAATGCAAATGCAATATCAACACCTGCGATAGTATGATGATTGGTAAGTTTGACTTCTTTTTATCAAATCAAATTTTTCTATTACAACATCAATTTACTAACAATAAGTCAAACTTTTAAACACTTTGAGTGGCATTGACTGCGCAACGCGAGCTGCGCAACCAGCAGAAGCGACTGTTTGGAGAAACCTGACCGACTTGGAGCAGTACTTACATATTTCGTCAATCTCGTGCTACTTAAAGTGTTAATGCTTTAATTATTTGCTTTGAGCACGGTGCTGGACAACAGATAGGAAAAAATGGAATGGGTGTATTCTACGTGAGAAAATAAGACGAAAGTCAAGAGTAACGAAATTGTGGCGGAGGCTTCGTTTTTGAGTTATTAATGTTTAAAAAATTGGGTCAGAGACGCTCGAAGCACAGCAGTTCGGCGATCAGTGGCCTAAGTATGTACGGTGCCGCACCGACGCGTTGGTGAGTAGATTACTACTGACTCTAAAGGTAGGTATCCACTTGTTGCGCCTTCCCGTATCGTGTCATCGTAAAGCGGCCTGCACCCGGCGAAACATGTTGTAACGCGCGCATCGAGTCTCAGCTTTCATGACACATGTTATGTACTGTATGTTTGGAATTTGGATTGGTTTCCGCGTTTCAGCATTAAAAGCGGCTTACATCGATGTAGGAATCAGTGTACCGTCCTGGCTGGTGAGTAAGGCCCAATTCTGATGCAGGTTTTTGAACGTGTAGAGCAGCGAAGTCCAAGTGGGCGGTCCGAGGACGCTAGCATCAATAGCGCCTTCGACGTGCCGCGTGGAAGGGGGTGCTCGAAGCCAACGAAGCGGCGGGCATGCGGCCGATAGGAAAAACTCTATAGTCTGATTTTCGAGAGTTGAGACCATAGACATATATAGACGGAGCAGAGCTGGGACTATTGGCGAGGGTAACGGTAGGCTTGGAGGGGGAAAGGCAGAGGTCAGATACAGGCAAGTCGGTTTAGCTTCGGAAGCATTCGGCATGCATATCCACTGCGTTACCCGATTTGCCTGTATCGCTCCCCTTACCGCGAATCTTACACCCCCCTCAGACGGAGCGTGGCTAAAGGTCTGCGCACACATATCCGTTCCGTCTCCGTTCCGTCTCCGTTCCGTCTCCGTTCCGTCTCCGTTCCGTCTCCGTTCCGTCTCCGTTCCATCTCCGTATGGTGTCCGTTCCGTCTCCCTGCGGTGTCCCTAATTTCACTGACAACTGTGTAGGGGGCCTGCTCTGGCCCGGTAAGTCCCAAATCAGCCATTTTTGCAAGCCTGCTGTACAATTCTTTCAGTCAGTAGCGTGACCATGGGTATAAAGGGGAGGTTCCGGTGTTCGTTTCGGGATGGGTCACTTTCGTAGGTACCTCCGCGTTGGTGTGCCCGGTTCCTTGGTAACGTTTCTCAAGCATTGCGACTTGCAAAACGATATCAAGCTAAAGCCTACGATCTAGGTTAAGGGCCCAGATCGAGCCAAACTTACATTCAGTGAGTTTGGTTCGGTCTAGATATCTAATCAGAATTTTATTCTCTTTCAGGTAGGTATTTCTTCGATGGTTTTACATGACTTTTTCCCTGTCATGCATCTTATCGATGTTTCCATTCTCTCGTCTACTTTATGTATCTCTGCGATGGGTTTTCATGATTTATTCTATTTTATGCATTTCTTCGATGGTTTTGCATGATTTATTTCATTTCGTTGATTTCTTCAATGGTTTTGAACTCTGTACGTCCTTGGCGAGGTATTCCACACTACATCATGAAAGCATGTCTTCCACAAATAGTCCTGTTGTTTATATAAATTTGTATGTTAAATAAATTTGTTTTGCGTTAAATAAACCTGAATAAGACAGCAAGGTTAAAAGGCGCATGTGTAATTTTACACTTCTTTAATTCTAATTTCTACCACGCGTAGCGTTACAATCTGTTGCGAGGCTTCATCGGTAACGTTGCATGCGACACAAAAATGGTAAGGGGGTTGTAGGACCCCCCAAACCGGTGACAGAAAAATGCATTGGTTGATAGGTCTATCCTATACCTCGTCTGTGGTGTCACTACAGATTCAGACCTCAAATTATGGGTCGGTAATACAGTTAGGATGGCGACACGAACATCCATAAGGTGATAGGTCTATCCTACACCTCGTCTATGCTACCATGCTTTACGTGCCTGCACTAATCTAGCCCCAACCAACACTAATATCCGGAAAAAGTTGGAAAGTGGAATGCGTTGTGTCGGAATAGGTCTGGTTCATTCGGAAGTACAGCCTAACTCTGGTTTGCATTGGGTCGGAATGCCAAAATAAGATATAAAACATTCCCTAGGCGGTAGGAATTACAATGACCAAAGTTACAGGCTTGGATTAGATTTTTAGGACAGTTGAACCAGAACGAATTGAATATTCCCGATACCTTATAAAAACAATTGACAACAGCAGGTTCAGTGGATTTAGAGCCGCCTTCAACGTCTCGGTAACATAGGAAGTGATACTTAAGTAAAAAAAAAATGTTGAAGTCGCCAAAAATCATTCTCGCAAACATTATTTCTATGGAAAATGAAACTGTTTTCAAAATTTCAGCCAATTCGGAGAATGGGGGTTTTCGGAAGTAGGGCCCAGACCAGGTATACATATAAAAGAAGTCCTGACTGACTGGCTGACTCATCAACGTCCAGCTCAAACCATTTAACCTAGGGACGTAAAATTTGGAAGGTACATTGTTTTCATGACGTAGGGACCCATTAAGGAAGGATTTTTGGATATTCCAACCCCCAGGAGGTGAAAATGGGTAAAATGTATTTTCTCGGATTTCTTAATATCTTTTAGGCCCGATTAGATATCAACTTGGTTTTTACATACAAAGGTTACCCACGCAAATCCCTAAAAATCAATTTCAGGATTTTGCACTAATCAACTCCTAAGGGGGTGAAGGGGGGAGAAATGTGCTTTCACGGATTTCTTAATATCTCTGGGGCCCGATTAGATATGTACTTGGTTTCTACTTACAAAGGTCACTCACACAAATGCCTAAAAACCAATTTCAGGATTTTACCCTAACCAACCCCTAAGGGGGTGGTGAAAAGGGGTGAAATGTGTTTTCATGGGGTCCCTAATATCTCGTAGACCCGAAACGAAGCGCGGGGGTATTTTGCTAGTATAATATATACCTTATATTTGCAGATTATTGAATGTTGAGTAAATAGTACCTACCTACCTATCGCGAGTTGGATACTTGTGAAAGCATGATTGCATATGATGTATAACAAAGTGGCGCTATTAATCATCTAAATGTTATAATAATCATCATTATTATACATATGTTATATGCAGTTTATATTCGATTAGGTAAAAAATCATATCGAAATTATATCCCACGTTCCATTCATTTCAATTAAAATATGGAATTTATACATATTCCTATCAGTCAGTGAATTACTTTGTTTACCATATCTGCCAAACAAAGGTGGGCAATGAAATATTTAAAATAGAATTAACAAATCTTGTAAATATTAGGAATAAATACCTCAAGTAACAGTTTAATTAAAATAGGAATACATTTTCATTGTACATTAACAATTATGAATGTATGGGAAATAGTTTGCGGAAATATTTTTAGTTTTCATCTGTATTCAAAACGAATTCTGAAATAGATCTTTCAAATACAAATTTCTCAATAGGAATTATAGATAAACGATTCTAATTACTTTAATTATGTTAAAAATAAAATATAGTAGAATATTGTTCTTATTAATTCGTTTTTATGTTTATCTTGTGGCTGAACTATATTTTCAATAATCATGGCAATTTCAACTACTTTGAGAAGTGTCTTAAACAGAATTTCTGATAACTATTCCAATTAATAATTTTACATTTGAAATAAACACTTCAATGAATTTGTGAATGCCACTTTCAAAGTGAAATAAGTTTTCAAATACTATTTCGTCCGAACAAAACTACATAATTACAGTTTTCATTAGTGTTCAGACAAATTTTGCCCCACCACGGTAGACAAACACTGAGATTCCAAATATTAAATTCAATTATTATTGCGTCTGAAGTAGTCACAGAGGACTGCCAAACTTTCTGGTTTACCGGGCTCGAGTTAATAGCAGCTTCTGCCTAATTTACGACGGCAGAGGGATCGTGTTAATTGGCAAAAAGGCGATTGACCCTCAGCAGACAGAGACACAGAGGTCACCATCCTTCGAAACAATCAGTGACTTCCGGCGTGCCGCGTCTGCCTCTGAATCACTTTGATACCCTTGTATCAATGTTTTTTATCCTTCTCTTTATTTGGTTCATTCACCATTTTTTACGTAAGTATGACGCACATTCGCGGTCTATTCGTATTACCAGAATTCAGTTCCACCAGAATCCAGCATCTAATCGCATACCTTGTTTGTAACGTATGTTGCCGCAGATTATTCACTTGGTATAGTAGAAGTTCCCACGTTGAAAGAATTTGTTACATATACAGTGACTCGCATTAATATTCGGACACTTTTTAAAATCGCATAACTTTTTTGGAATTGGTCCAAACAACTTGAGTTTTTTTGAGAAGCTAGAAGGATTAGTTTGCTAACTGACGCGTTTTGTCGTTTTGAAAAAAAATGTATTTGGTTGGAATAGCGAAAAGAATAGTAAAGGTCGATTTTTAAACTTTTTTTTGTGAGTTTGTAATGAAAATTCAAAAAACCCCCGCAGAAGCCTTTTTTTAGAGAACCTTCGAGTGATGGACAATAACTTAGTTATCGATAAATATTTTTAAATAAAAAAAATACGATGCACGGTACTAGATGCAACCCTTAAAAGGAAAAAAGATTTTTGGAGAAATGTGTTATAGCTTTGGAGTAAAAGATTTCCAAAGACCACCCTTTTTCGGCCTCCTGACGGAGCATGACCCCTTAAACAAACCAATATAAGAATAAGAAATACATTCTTTTAACATTAAGTAAAACGGGCCTTGAAATATTAAAAATTATTATTTTACTAACCAGAAGTCCAATTCCCCCCACAAACTTTAAACAGATATTAGATGGAAAATGCAGGGGAGGCTAAGAGCGACGACAAAGATGCTCACTGTTATTTTGTCAAATCACCATTTTTCCTAAATTTATAAATGAAGTGCAATTGATAGTCTTTTTTATTTAAAAATATTGTTTCCGAAGGTAAAGCCTCATATTAAAACAAATTAAACTACATTTTCTATCTAGCCTTTCATTACAGAATAGAAGCACCCCCTTTCAATTATACAACCACTTCTGTAAAAGTCTAGACGCCTATAACTTGAAGAAAGTAAAAAATTAACACATTAAGAAATTAAAAGTAAAAAGTTCCTCATTCGTGGAATGCCAGTTTTCAACCCCCAACAAGTTTTTCCACTTAAAATCGATTTTGAGCAGAAGTAAAAAAAAATCTCTCAGATTTTTCATCACCAAATTGTTAACGTCTACTTTTACTTCTTGTAAAATGACGTAGGTCGTGATTGTTGCATTCAAAACCGTCGATTTGTAATAATTTCTTAATATTTTAATCTCCTTGCCTCTAAATATTCTATTTTCCTTAAACTCACAATTTTGTAGTTACCTACGTTGCTATTTTTCTGTTCTAAATTCGTGCATTTCACTTTACAAGACTAATTTCATCTAGTGTACTTGCAATATTTTGTAATTTATGCAACCGCTATTCCACGACGAACGCGCCGCTTGTACTCAATATCATGGTAATTTTTTGCAGCTCTTGGCACCAGACGATACTTCGGCGAGGATCGTTCATCATACGTCCTCGAGGAACGACCAAGTTCTTCAAAGGCCGTTCACGTGCACGTCGACGAACCGTGATTTTTCGCTATATCGCCTGTATAGCCGTCTTTCAATAGAAATGCCAGCGCATTAAAGCCAGTTTAATACAAATTACGTCCTAAAATTCAATCCTATATCTTATCTAAGTATTAACGATGAAAATAACATCGAATTAATATTGTGGTACCCATACCAGATGACAAAATGTATATATTTTATAATTTATATTACATAAATTGTTGTAATCAAATTTATAGTTTTAGAATGAATTCTTTCTATTTGACCTCGTTCAATTAGATCAATTACGGAGTTAAATGAGAGGCGTGTTGAACTAAATCGATATGCAAATAAGAATCAAATTAATTTTCTAATGAGATTCCAAATTTAATTTTACCCTTTTAGCCATGATCACGTGTTTTCGTGATGCAGAAGTCGACTGAATCGTTAAAATGAAATATGATTAATATATGCATAAGTCAACGAAATAAGCATCAATATAGGTGTGTAAAATTATTTATTGTACCTACAGTATACATAATTAAGTATACATTTCATTCCTTGTAAACACTTTAGTTCAGCCAATCCGATCAATCAGTGCATACATTCACTAGTGAATCTATACATTCGCTAAATTCTTAAACTATATTTATGTATATATATATATATATATATATATATATATAAACAATTCTTAAACTATTTATATTTATATATATATATATATATATATAGTTTAAGAATTGTTTTTTCCGAATTAGTATAATATTATTGTTCTGAGTGAAAGAACCGTTGTCCTTAATATTTATAACACAAATGACAGTATGCGGACTATGTAATGGGGCTAGAGAGACGCTGGGTCACATGTTACAAGACTGTAACGAGTTTAAAAGAGAAAATGCGACGATCAGAGGAATACTACAGGGAGATGCAGAAGGAGCGGGGTAGATGCGTATGGTTCTGGAAAAAAGGAGAAGAAAAGAAGACCAAGATGAAGGAAGAAGTCAAAACGAAAGCACAACATGCAGGTAACAGTCCCAGAAACACTTACACACTTAACACACGTAACCCCATTTTTAGGCCGAAAGGCAAAAAATAAACCTATATACTACTACATTCATATACTTGCGTTGTTTGGTGGAAAAAAAAATCTCGGAAACACCCTTACTTTGCAAACCATTACAGTGGTTTCCCCCCCTAAATCCGCCGCAAAGTATAACAATAGTTACGTTACTTAAGGAGAGAAACGATGAGGGAAAAAACGACTGTTCCAGGAAGGACCGCGTGAAAGACGACGATTGTTGGATCAATATCAGAAAGAGTAACGTGGGCCAACGACCAGCCGTTTCCCGCAAGATAAAAGTGCGTTAGGCTAAGAGATACGCGAAGACGAGTGGGTGTTCTGCCGGAAATATAATACAACGCCGGAACCGCGGCCAGCTCAGCCGCTAACGCGCCGCTGCTGAAGAGATGATGGATACCCTTCGCAAAATAATTACTTGCTCGGGGAAATATTGCTTTTTTATCGCGCTGACACTGCGATATCTTGGTGAAGTGTCCTGCAGCAATAACAGTGGACACTATTCCGAGCGGATACCCAGGATCTGGTTAATCCAAGCTGGTTGCTTGATCATTTCTAACAACTTCATCTCTTGTGTACGTTAACTCTTATATGCAAGGGCGGATCCAGAGGGGGGCGATAGGGGCGATCGCCCCCTCCCCAAGGAGTAATAAAATAGAAAAATATTATAACATTGTGTATTATTCTGAATAAATAATTAACGTGATTTTAATTATTTAGGCTACAGTATCAGATAGAGATATTAAAATATAAGTTACAAGCAAATTTTGAATCTTGTAAAAGAGGGTTAAAAAACGTACTTATGTACTTTTGCATATTTCGCCCCCTCCAAGAAAGGCTCCTGAATCCGCCTCTGCTTATATGTGGCCATTTCGATCACTGCTTTATCTTCACTCTTGTGGTTCTTAAAGGGGTTGGAGAAATTAAAATATATCAGAGTCATAGCAACACGAGGCAAAAATCGAATTTTTAGAAATTAGTAATTTACAACTGTAGAGTCCTTGTAGAAAACACTGCAAGTGCCAAAATAAAAAAAAAATATCGGAAACTGTTCTACGTCCTAATGGTACTAATAATAATAATAATAATAATAATAATAATAATAAATGGCTTTATTGCACCATTACAATTAAAATTACAGTGGCGAGTAGGCGAGGTTCAGCATTAACTGCTGCTCTATAACCTAACCTAACCTAACTAAACAGTACCGTACTATAGTAGAGAGTACATAGTATAGTATAGACTCTGATTTTTGGCACTTACACTGTTTTGTACATTACAAGGACTCTTCAATTATTGTTGGATACTCTTTTCAACTAAATGTAACTTTAAGACTAATTTTCGATTGTTCCAAAAATTGTAACTTCGAGTGAACATTTTATAGGAAGGGGCCCACAATTCCATGTGTGACACTTAATTCTCTCTCTCTCTCTCTCTCTCTCTCTCTCTCTCTCTCTCTCTCTCTCTCTCTTTAAGGTCTCAAATGCTCCCATTTTCATGATTTTCGCTGAGTTTGAAACTATTTTGATTGACAGTTTCCATAATACTGTACATCTTATGAAGCAGAAACATTGAGTTTGGGATTCAATTGGAAACGAGGGTATGGTATGCACAGATGTGTACCCCTAAAACGGCACTACTGTAAACCTCGATAAATCGAACTAATCAGTGGAAATAACGTTCGAATAAGATTACAGTTTAATACGGAGAATGGTTAATTTATTATGCAATATTACTTTTGCAAACCAGAAATTAGATATTCAACAGTTTCCTTTGTCTTAAACTCTAGTTTCTCCATTCTTTTGAGCGTTTAAGTCGTGCATTGTTTTTAAAACGAGTATTTTACTATTTTCACGGTATTTCTGCCTCTCTATGATTCGCAGAGTAAGTGCGCCTAATATCAGCGTTCGTAATATCTCATAAAGTAGGTACGTGCTGACATGCGTTGGTAATGAACTGAATTAGTAGCCGACATACTATGGTTGTAACGTCTAGCGTGCGAGAAGCATTTTAGTGAATCTTGATATTGTAAAAATTGATTGAACCGTGATAATTTTACAGCACATCGGGAGAAGGTAAGTTTATATGTTTGCAGGAAGTTGTAATGCACGGGTGTATTGGTGAATGTTACGTGGTATGACTCCTGTACTTGACAGTATTATTGGTACTATTTCTACTTTGTCTTGATGCCACATGTCTTTAATTTCCTCGGCTAGGTTGATGTATTTCTCAATTTTCTCTCCTGTTTTTTTTTTTTTGAATGTTTATTGTGTTGGGTATGCATATTTCGATTAATTGTGTTATTTTATTTTGTTTGTGGATAATTGTGATGTCTGGTTTATTGTGTGGTATGGTTTTGTCCGTTGTGATGCTTCTATTCCAATATAGTTTGTGCTTGTCGTTCTCTAATACACTCTGTGGTATGTATTTATATGTGGGTGTATGATGTTGTACAAGTTTGTATTGTTATTATTATTATAATTATTATTATTATTCTAATTATTATTATTATAATTATAATTATTATTATTATTATTATTATTATTATTATTATTATTATTATTATTATCATTATTATTATTATTATTATTCAGCACTTTTATGCAGAACGAGCATTATATCTTATTGGTGTCGCTAATATTTCGACAACTAGTTTCCTTGAGTGTAAAGGATATAAAAGGACGACAAGAACGTACGACGCCGCATCATTAAATTTATTCTTAGGCAGGCAGGAACCTTATGAATTTTCCACGAATACTCATCTTGCATTCAGACGAGCGAAACGCAGTGAACTCGGACCAACGACGGCTTAGAAATGACCGACGTGAATAATCTAATATTCGGACCCCTTCTTCAGGTTCGAGTATCCTAGGTCGTTTACGGAATGCATAAGCATTCGTGTCATATCCGATTAACAAGATAATAATCGCTTCTGTTTATAAATAAGCTGAGGATTTATATCTACAAAATAACATTTTTTTTTTGTTTATTTATTACGATGAAACTAGGATCGGATTTTGTAATGTTGCTCCTAAGAGGTATTAGAATTGAATTTGTACGAAGTAGTAACGGGAAGAAAATTGTATATTTAGCAAATAAAGAAACCTGGAGAAATAAATTGAGAGACGCAGTGAAAAAAATTATACATGTGAACAGTATTAAAACAATCACAGTTTCACGTGGAAAAATGTTTCTGTCTATTTTGCATAGAGGGAGAGAATTCCCGAGAATAGATCAGTGATACCGAAATCGTGAATAAAGGCAGATTAAATTCAATATAAAATTTTAGGTATTATATGATTGTTACTAAATAGTAGGCGTTTAAATGTTTCGTTTTTGCAAGTAAAGTAAAGTGTAGGGGGATGATTTTTGTACGAAGAAAAATAAATGAAAGGGTTCGTATATTGTGAGCTTATTTTCGTTGTTCTTTAGTGACTATATATTTATTAGGGAGTCGAGACCGATATAATTTCGGTTATGGTTACGGCCATGGTTAATGACAAGACCGAAATGGTATTTACGGTCGTCTCAACCGTAATTGACGAGCAACAGTCGGTCAAGAGTTTTCCTTCAACTGAAATTCGAGAGAGAATTTCTCTCAGAATTACAGTCAACCGAAATTCTTGAGAGGTAGTAATACGGTCAACTGAAATTCCTGAGAGACACAAGTAGAAGTACGGCCAACCAGAATTCACCAATTCATGAGAAATGGGAAGAAATTAGGGGCGTGCGAGTACCCGAAATTACGGGACACGATTTGCGATTCAGGAGCCGATTTTCTTGCTTAAAAATTCTTACATCTGATCACACTTTAAGTTGTGATTTTGGAAAATTCTTACATCTGATCACACTTTAAGTTGTGATTTTGGAAAATTCTTACATCTGATCACACTTTAAGTTGTGATTTTGGAAAATTCTTACATCTGATCACACTTTAAGTTGTGATTTTGGAAAATTCTTACATCTGATCACACTTTAAGTTGTGATTTTGGAAAATTCTTACATCTGATCACACTTTAAGTTGTGATTTTGGAAAATTCTTACATCTGATTTCAAATTTCCCCATTCATTTACACAGTGTATGCAAATTTTAACGGACCACAAGCCTTGACCTTATTTTCAAGCGAATTATATGAGAAGAAACATATACTCGATACTTGTTTTTAATTATGCGAAGGTTCTCGGTTATTAATGTAACAAATCACCGTTACCATTTCCGTCAATGTTACGAGAAAGTCAGATAGCCGAATACCTGTTCGCCGACGCACGATGTTCGTTCGCGTTGCTTGTGGGACGTCTGGCAATCAATCTTTAATGGTGGAACCAAGTTCAATACATACTTATAAATATTAATCAATTCGATATCATCCGACCGTCCGAATCCAGTAATGCTTATAAAAGCAAATGTCTAGTTTCATGTACTTGCGAAGTGTTTGGCATTATTGAGATGGTTGTGTATTAGGTCTGCGACTGAATACGAATTTACTATCACCGCATTTCCTTACTCGCTTTTCGGTTGCATCGTAATTGGAAGTTTTAACAATAAAGAGGTTTTTGACTCGCACTGATTAACTTCGCAACCCTCTAATTGTACCCTTAAATGTTGAGTTGTGTTAAATACCTTATTTTGTAATTAGAAATATCAATATGCAAAACGCAATTGTGACTCAGGTCGTCCATAAATTGTATATAGTGGCGGTCAAAAGAAAAATTAAAATGTAATAGAAACACTGAAATTTAGCAAAGAAGAAATTACATCCCAAAAATTGTGCTACATGGACTGAGGGGTGCCCTACAGTCCTATTTAGATTAAACCAGTGACACCAACACGAAACATGAACTCAGATAGCATACAGACATCTTGGGAACGTTTTAAAGGCTTGTATCTAAAATCTAAGGCATTCAGGACATCTTTAAGCGACATCCAGACGCTGATACATGATGCAGGTTTCATGAGTCTTGCATCTTGCTCACGCGCCTAGCTGACGAGCAAGATGCCAGTTCCGCTTCTGATGCTGAAACACGGAAACCGATCTACAGACGTAGACAACATGTATCATGAAACCTGTATCATGATGCATGTATCAACGTTTCAGGCAACGGGATAGAATAAACATAGGCACTCTCGAAACTAGGGCTGCAACGAAAATTCGAATCCTAATTATTCGAATATCCGAATATTCGAATCTTAATTATTCGAATACCCGAATATTCGAATCCTAATTATTCGAATACCCGAATATTCGAATTCTAATTATTCGAATACCCGAATATTCGAATCCTAATTATTCGAATATCCGAATATTCGAATCCTAATTATTCGAATATCCGAATATTCGAATACTAATTATTCGAATATCCGAATATTCGAATCCTAATTATTCGAATCCTAATTATTCTAGCTCAAACCAATTGTTGGTTATTATTTTACGCAATTTTATCTCGCTAGAATGAAGTGTACTCGTAACCTAAGTTTAACTAAAGTTTTTTGCGAATATCTAGGAAACCAAGGCTGAGTGGCGATAAAATGTATACGGAAAAGCTGTTAATTAAAGTAAACAATTACCAAATAAAATTATTTTACAGTTCCGACATAATTTTTCTTGTAAAATCAGGTGTACCACCAAGTTATCAGATACAATAGTTAAATAATACATTTACTTTTGCAAGGTGTCCGAGTATTTTTCTAATATAAACACTATATGTATATCTTGTTGTTTAAAAGCTATTACATAAGACACTATTAAATTAAAATGTAAAGAATTTCTACGTCTTTGCAAACGAGAATAAATAGTTTGTCTTTCTACAACAGAAGTAAATAATGTTCTAGAACGTTTATATTATATTTATAACGAATAATTGTGCCATGTTCAAACATTAATGTGCATAAATTTAGGCGAAGTTGAATCTATTTAAATTGAAAGCGGTGTCTAATCAGGGATCGGAGCAGTGTGTGAGTGGCAATTAAGTAGCGTTCCGATAGTATAATTAGTCTAATTGTAAGGAAAAGACTTGACGCCAACTTTGGGTAACTTGAACTTTAAGCCTCCAAGGTCTTATGATCAAAGTAGTCACCCGGGAAGTGGTTGATCCCAGTTCGAATTGCAGTCCACGCAAAGGCAATCCAGCTCTATTTCTCGTGGAAAATAATAAATAACAAATTGCAAGCTAGGTCATAGTTCCGAAAAAATCGTTTTATTGGAGCCAATCCTTCTTCGTAATCGCTGCTTACATGGTCATTCAAGACGCACACTGTTGTATATTTAAAATTTACTTCATCATCCAAGCTTTTCAGAGAGAACCCGCAGAAAACAATAATGGTATTGCTATAACAAATTCAGACATCATTCATAATCACACCAAAGTTCATTACTCTAATTGATTGATTTATTTAAAATAATAAATCAGTATTTTCTTTCTGATTTCAATTTTGGAGTAACAAATAAGCTTTTTTATTAGGCTATTTAACCCTCGGTTGTCACACTGGGTCAAATAGACCCTGCAATTTTTTAATCAAAAAATTTTTTGTCGGAACTCTTATTACTTCAATTTTTTATGCATGATAACACTTTAAATGTGAACTTTCAACGATGGGCATATATTCTACAATGTTCAAACATTATCTCAGAATTTTTTAGACTTAATTTAACAAATAGTTTTTAAATGACAACTGATTGAAAATTGCCAGGGTCAAATTGACCCAGTGTGACAACGACTTTGGAAAAAGTAGGTGTGACAACCTAGGGTTAAAATGATTGTCTAATTAAAAATTCATTTAAATAGTGCTCACTTATGACTGCAGGTAAGGGCGCCTAATTCCGCAGAAACGAAATAGTACAATATGTACTGGCACTACACGCCTCGCTGTAGTGTCCCGTAGAAGAAAGAGGGAAAGAGAGAGAGAAGATTGCGGCGAATAGTGGGGGTATGTGGTGGGTCCTCGAAGGAAAGTAGCGTCAGTCGCGCGGCACGCGGCGCACCGTACGTGTGGGGTTCCTTTCGTGTCGTCTTTTCCACGGTGCACACGGGACGCTGTTTTCCGGTTTCAGCTGCGACCGTTTAACGTTGCCCTGTAAACACGGCTCGCTCTGCTTCGCGGTCGCTAGTGAAAATTCCTCCAAACGGAAGGTTGCGGGTCGTCCGGTAAGAACCGAATACCTTTACTACAGTATCCAGAGAGTATTTGCTCCGAGTTGTATACCGTTGGAAACGCGATTGAATTCGGGATACTGTAAGGTGATTTCTCATGAACGAGTCAGTGACGTTGGTTTGTGTTCGTTTATGGGAAGGATTCTCGGCAGAATGGATTACTTTCTTGTGAGAATGCTACGATGTGTTTCACGTGCGTCCCCCCTGAAACCATAGAAGAGGCTTCGGTTTCCTTGCCGAGATAAGTCACCTCGTTCGAATTACGAAAGGTTTCTTACTTAATGGGATGGAACGTGTTGGACGCTGGCGTGTTTCCCGCGCCCCCGTTTCCGTTGTAATTGTTCGACGTTCGGTGCGAGGAGTTTGTATCCTTTGTGACGCACGTGCTTCCATTTCAGTGTGACAGAGGGCCCAGCTGGGCTGTCCAGTAAAAAACTATCCGACTGCTCCGTCTAGGGATCGCTTATTTCTTCTCGCGTCTGCGAGGTTATTTTATATCAGGGAATTTTACAAGGAATCGAACTTTTGTTTTTCGCTTATTTAAATACTGCATTATATTTTCGAGCACGCCTGAAACCACATTTTTGCTCTCGTGCTGTTTATAAAATGTAGCAGATTTATAAATGATATATTTTCATTCAATGTAACGATATTTCGTTTGTATTGTTACTTGCTTGAATGTAATGAATACTGCTGAATTTTGTGAACTAACAATGAAGGATGTTTATAGGCACGTGATTACGTAGGTACAGGAAAAAATGTTTTATTAAAAAGCATCCATTTATTAAGTTTGAAGATTCAGAAAACTAAAATATGTAATTATGAACCAATTGGTTTCCTGCACTTCTCGTCTGCTAAATGCCAGGTTAATCCAGTCCCATTGTATTATTTCATTGCATTGCGTTTCTGATCAAATGAAAGATTACAAGGAGCAAACTATATACACAGCAGAAACGGTATCCAGCGATTCGTTATCATTACTGTTAAACATATCAACGTGATAGGGTTAAAATCAAAAGCAGGATCGTAATAAGATATAATATATCCTTAAAAGATTCAATAATAAAAATTTACTTCAAATTAAATAAAAAAACCGAAAGAAAATTTCTAACAATTACGAATTATATTTTTTTTTTGAGCGTTTATATTTCTAAAGTAAACATAAATGAACGAATTTTGGTGAGAACTTATGTATGTACATACATGTTTATACAAACATTGTGCTTTTGTTATTATTGCAAAGAAGTTTAAATTTTCATGTTCCGTTGTGATCACAGCATAAAAGCAAAACTAAGGAACGTATGTATTCAGTATGAGTAACTGTATGTCATCTAAATTTTATTCTTCAAATAATTAAAATTTAACTGGTTTCTTTAGTTAGTTTATCTTGATCCATATTTGAGTAACAATTAAAAATTAATTTTACAAATCAATTAAAATGATCATATACTCCTATGTATATGTACATATTATATACCTTAGTTTATTTATTAATTTAATATTTTTTAATTAAGAATTTCATACGCAGTGTTTACTTTTATATCTATATATACATAATTTTAAACAGTTATCGTGCAAAGGAGTTTCGATTATTATTCTTATTAGTCAAAACTTTACATATAATAAACGGCTTGAGGCCGCCTTTAAGTTTGGCCGCCCAGGTGCGGGGGCACCTTCTGCACCCCCGCCAGGAACGGTCCTGGGTACAAAATGTTCCCTAATTACCACATTATTGTAAATCACATCTGCATTTACAAATACGACGATTTGATATAAGCGTGATACGTTTCATGTAGATTCGATGGCATTTGAATGCGATTGGAGATGAATCGAGTTGAAGGGATACAAATATTTTTATTGCAAATTCGATAAAATTCATTAGGTGATTATAAAAATTTATTTAATGAATAAAATCCAGCTCCCTTTTATTTTTACAAAGCTCCTTCTTTGGGCGGTGCCAGGGTCCCTTGGCGCCCCGCAGGGTGCGCCAATGCGAGGGGCGATGGTTAATGTTGATTCTTGTAGAAAAAATAAAAATGTTACGGAATACATATATATACATGTAGAATACAGGGAATCAGGAATCCATAGTTATTTATCCAACATGTGTTGGAAAAGTTATAATATAAACAACACGTGTGAATACGCGAATGTAATTAAGGGTGTATTTAACATAATTATCATGCTTCGTCTTCATTGGTTTAGAAAATAATCCGCCCGTAAAATAATTGTTCAAGAAGTTCGTAGGCTTTATGGAGGGTTGGTCTCGAGTAAAATAGAAGAACCATAAAATTGTTGTTTAAAGAGAGCACGAAAAGTCCTGAAACGAGGCCATTAACGTTATAGAATCTGCATGATCGGCTAGGGACTAGAACTAACACTATTCATTCCTTACTTCTTTTTTGCTTAATGCTTCATTCATTGGTTCTTTGCAATTTGCAAAAAAATGTAAATACGCTTATTACGACGTATTATAATGTGTGCAGATGTGTGTTTTATCATTACTTTACTTTCTACCCTTGTCGTTTCTCTCTCGGTGCTAAATTGACCGTAAACGCGCGCCCGCCCACCTTGTAACTAACCACGAAGGCATACAGCATGTTTCAAAATTATAGCTAAAAACTTAACGGGTGGGTAGCAGTCGTTTTGCTTGTCCCGAGATATGATTCTTCACGGTTATTTCAATGGAACGACGATAGGTATTTATTTAACTTATGGATGTACATACAATGACACGAGATTTACAGTTCAATTATAAAAAGAAGCGCGGAAATAAAAATTTATATTCGAAAAGTGAACACCTCGAGAAGGATCAGTTTTTCGGTGTAGAAAGAAACGTTTACAGAGTTGGTTCTAAGAATTCCCGGAATATTATTCGCTATGGCGAAAAAGAAGGAAGCGTTCTCTTGTCGGAGGTTAATTTTAGCTTTCTAGAGGTAAAGAAAAATCGAGCGCGTCTGTGGAAGAGCCTCCTACGAATTCCGCCGCTGTCAACCTCCCTGGGGTCAAAATTAAGTGAAAATGTCTGTTGTCTTACCGAACGCTTCGTTGAAATAGTTGTTATGTGTAAAATTGACAAGTGCTTTAAATTAACGTGATTAGTCTTTAATTCGTAAACTGCACACTCGTTAGGCTAACTACAAACTGTACATTGGAGTTGGTTATTTTTAAGAATATGTAAGAAAATTGGGAAATACTGTAGTCTGGGTTTTCAAATTTTTTTTATAAATGATTGCTGAGAATCACTGTGGGCAGAACAAACATTTGTGAAGCATACTGTACACTAGGGCGGAACGATACTATATAGGCGAAAATTTAAATTTGAATTTTCAGTATAAAAATATTCTTGTCTGCAGGTTCCTTTTTCTCCTAAAAATGATTATATAATCATACTGTATAGGCGAAAATTTAAATTTGAATTTTCAGTTGGCCTGAAAAAAATTTTGGAAAAATATTCATGTCTGCAGGTTCCTTTTTCTTCTAATCATATAATTCATATAATCATACTATATAGGCGAAAATTTAAATTTGAATTTTCAGTTGGCCTGAAAAAATGTTTGGAAAAATATTCATGTCTGCAGGTTCCTTTTTCTCCTAAAAATGATTATATGATTATAGACATGAATATATTTCCAATTTTTTTTTACAAATATAATCATATAATCATTTTTAAGAGAAAAAGAAACCTGCTGCGGACATGAATATTTTTCCAAAATTTTTTTACAAAATTTGTTTTTAAAAATGATTATATAATCATATAATCATTTTTAGGAGAAAAAGGAACCTGCAGACATGAATATTTTTCCAAAATTTTTTTCCAGTTCTGTTTGGTTAATCAAAAGACAACTATCCTGCACCCAGGCCAATTGAAAATTCAAATTTAAATTTTCCGCTCCGCCCAACTGTATCCTCGATCCAGATCCATTTTTAGTTTAAAATTCTCGTTTGCTTTTCTCAATATTTTAACATAACAAGATCCTTCAATATTTTATCTGTGTTCATCAACATCTACAATTTTACCAAAGCAAATAGGTATTGAAATATATTCGTTCATCATTTTCACCTCTGTTGCGCTAACAGCGAAACGAGATGCCTTCCAAATGTTCTTAATCCTATTTCCCTTACAGCGGTTGTTTAAAAAATATGTTTGAGCACTGCGCACAGTTCAGAAGCACTGATTGCCCTACAAAACGACGTTCTAATGTATTCCCTCCATTTTTCATACCGCAACCGAATTTATTTCCCGTATTTATTTCACTCTGATAACACTTCTACTAAAGCTTATTTTCCTTCAAATAAAGTAGGTCAGCTCCGTGTGAAACTAACGTGATAACAATGCCTTCTTATAGTGGGACGATTGAGAAGGAGAAAAATAAGAAAAAAAAACACCCACTATAAGCAAAATATTGTAGGATTATCACGGAGCACTTAATTTAATAAATATAACAACATAGTTGTATATTTGAATATTCATAGTCGGATATTGGTAGTGCAGAATATGAATTGAATTTTTTCAAATGCGACAATCCTTTTTAAGTTTCGCTTTTGTTCGAATTTTTATATAACTTACACCTTTTTTTGGTACATTTTATAAGCTTATATAATTTGAAATTTTAATATAAAAATAACAATATATTAACATGCTTTTATTGTAAATAGTTTTTTTATAGTTGCATTTTCAGCTGTAAAAAGGATCACCTTTTAGCGAAAAATGACGTATCTTTTATTAACAAAATTTGAAATACACATACCTAATGTAGATTCGTATTCGAGCAATAAATGTTCGAAGACTACAACACTCGAACACTTATAGAATATTCAGATATTAAACTATAGATCCCAATCTTAATCAAAAGCATGTGTAATTCATTGGCTCGAGTTTTTCCGTTGTAATTTCCTGCGTTTGCAGTCGTTGCATCTTATCGAGTTCCAAGCAGCAACGCGTTCGCGAATCAAAGAATCTTTTCATCGAGGACGACAATAATTTCTCGAGGAACGACTTCACGCGAAGGAGAAGCTTCTTCGCTTTCGTTCGCAGCAGTATAAATAATCCAGTCTAGGTATTTCGGTTATCAGACGCAATTAATGAGACGGTATTGTAATCGCCGCTTGAGTTTCTTTACTTGCGTTCTCCTTGAACCCTTGACGCTTGAGATTCAACACCACTATCGATATAACCTTGTAAGCATTGTTCGACTACTCCAATGAATTGCAATGATAACCATTGAATTTATTTCTCTGTTGAGTAAGTTATTAACGCAGAATACACGGGCAAGGTTTATTAAAAATTTTCAAAAGAAATTATGAAAAACTATACGCAAAATTAATTTTTCAAATTCTATTAGTTAAGAATGAATATTTTGTAATCGAATTTCTATATGAGTTCTTGAATCGGATGAATTTTATTTCATTTTATTTTGTGACAAATTTGGGATTGGGCTGAAAGGATTTACAAAAAATTATTATAAGACTATTCGAATATTTTGCGCAGCTTTAATATTCGAAAATTCGGGTTTTATTGGTGAATTGTAATTTGATTTGATAATTTGTACAATTCGTAATATTTGAATTTTGAATACATTCGAATAGAAATGTTAATATGAATAGAAACAAGTACCGTAAACTGGGGTGACTTTGCCCGCGTCGGGGTGACATTGCCCACTTTTCGGAAAAACTTTATTTTATTTTATTGTGAAGTAATTAGAACGTATGGTGCTTTGTAATCGATAGCAATAATTTCTGCAAGGTCAAACGAAAAAAAACAATAGCGAATTTAATCATATGGTAATTTTTCAGTAAGAATAAAACAAGAAAAATTAAAAAAATTAAGTTGATATCGATAGTTGAATACTCGACTCAGTTTAATAAAACGAGTTCTGGATTCGAATTTGGAATAGGTACTCGAACAGTCCTATTTGGAGTACAGAGTGGTGGAAAAGTCGATTCCCATTTTAAAAGTGGATAACTTTATGTGGGATTAACATTTCTCAAACTCTTCTCTTATAGATTAAACTGTGAGAAAGAAAGTGTCGAACATACTATATCGCTATCTGTGTAATAAACTAATAAAAATTCTAGTAATTTAATCTGAAAAATAATAAGACGGCCTCCAAAATTCTCAACTCTGAGAGATCTTGATTTTTCTTTAGAATTATCCGTACCAACAGGATTGGACGAATAAAGTATAAACATTCGAACACAAAAAATAAATATTTAACAAGGAATGTGCTTTAAAAAGTCGATTTTCAAATACCCAGGAGACACAAGATTTCCCAGAGATAATTTTCAACAAATACCTTAATGACAACTTAATTTATTACAGTTTGCTATCTTATGTTCAAAATTTATCTGATTTTAACCTGAACAATAGACATTTGCGCCACATAATAGAATTAGTGGGTAAAATAAAATAAAAAAAAACAGATTTAGATCCAACAAAAGCCTTCGCTTAATCTTGTACACCGAACGCACTTTGCCAGTGTTCTGACCGCGCGGCCTCCATTTTTATCTGCTGTGTTTACCCGCGTCAAGCAACATGTCAATGCCCCGATGCATTGATGATGCGAAGTCTCCGGTTTGTGCACCGGTGCCTTTTCTTTTTTCAGAGACCTCACGAAAAGCTTCCACGGAGCCGTCGAAACCGGAGCAAACCGACAAAAGGCGTGCGTGTTTCGAGGGTCGCTCAAGGTTCGTTGGGCCAGTACAGAAGAGAGGGGGCGAACAAAGGGAGACAAGGTGCAAGCACTAATGTGATCGTCGAAGGGACCGGAAGCCCGAGCGTGTCCGAGATTCCACGAGTGTCCTTGCATCATCTGGGAATTACAGGAACGGCCACCATGACGCACCGTGGATTCGTACGGCAGGCACCTCACTCCGAGTCGGGAAGGCGAGGGGCTTTTTCCCTGACTGTGTCCTACCGATCGCCGATTTGAAAAGTAAGTTGCTGGCGACACCTGTGTGCTCGGGTTAACCGATATCCACTTAACTTGCAACCATACCTGGAACACTATTTGCGTTTACACCCTTTTCTTATAATTTATAATTTAACCACCCTGTGTTAATAGCAAGGAATAGGGGATCTTGTACCAAGGATTCTTTACTTTTTAAAAATAGAAAGTGTAATAACATTCGGTGTAGTTGTGGTTTTTTTAAACATTTAAAGGGCGAGGATAATTTTGTGGAAAGTCGAAGGAATGTTTGACAAATGTTTTGTTGTCTTTGATAGTTCTGAACGTTTCGAAAACTATCGTGCTCACCAAAATTGCAAAATAGTAAGGTGTAGGTATCTATGGTTTTTGTGTAATGTAATTGTAAAATTAGATTTCGTTTTGCTGTATTATTTCAAATTGCCACCGAAAAATATCGTTCATACGTAGCTACTGCAGGTTTAAATGAACGCTTATGGCTCGCGAGGTCGCAATTAAAATTCCAAGCTACGTGGTTAATCTTCCTTGCTACGAAAGGACGATGACATTCTCTAAAGACTGAATGTATCAGAAACAACTACTAGATTGTCTACGGGGTTTTAGCGGAAATTGCAGATTTCTTTTAATGAATTCTATTAACCCTGCAAACTCGAATCTATATTTCGGAAATGTGAATACCTATGATGTCTATAATTTAGAATAATTTGCTAAACACATTGGAAATGTTAGTTAGGTACCTAATGGGAAAACAAGGAACTGATTGTGCTCAAGAATAGAATAGAATTGTGATGATATTACATTAGCGAGAAACTACTTAAGAAAGTAGTTTTATCATATAATATTAATATCAAAATCATACAACTTTTACGCGACGATTTTATGCAATGCGAAAAATTAAATTAAATTAATGCTACGTAAAATATTAAATACCTTATGCTTCACTATACCTCCCTTATAACAGGTGTTAAATGTTGTAGCGGTTAATGCACCTAACAGGGATCAGTTACGATTATTTAATTCTGTTAATTATAACGAGCATTATTCACTATTTGTTGGTTTTCGTTTTTGGTATTAGAATTGCAGGCAAAGTATGAAAAGTATCCTTCATTTTAGAGCAATTGTTGTTTTCATTGAATATAATATGCAATAATTGTGATCTTTAATTTCTATATATATTTATATATATATATATATATATATATATATATATATATATATATATATATAAAAATAATAACTATTATAGAAGATACTATTAAAATTTCAAGTGAATCGAATAAAAATTGTTCAAGTTATGCTGCTAGCCATTAGAAAAAAAGTGATTCCGAGGAGCCTCTCGGAACAACACATACATAACTCGGCCATTTTTTAATATTTCTGTGCAACATATTCACTAACAATACACGCCCTAAACATAAGAAGCAAAGAAATAATTATCATCTAATTCGGTGCTGTTCCGAGCGTCTCAGGGTGGCGCAAAAGTTTCAATGCGTGCAATTTTCTTTATGATAATTCTTCAATATTCAGTTTATCGCATTGGGTGTTTAAGCAGTGTAAATTACACAGAATCACATTCTGTAATACGTATATTCCAGAGACAGTGGCGTGCCATGTGAGAGAGGAAAGAATCCCGAGTTATCGGCGGGCAGAACGGGGTCAACCAGCGTTGGCACGTTCATTGAGATAACGATTCTTATTCCTTTGGCCGAGTTTGATCGCCTTCCGGCATCCGGTCTGTTCTAGTACTAGCTTCCGTTTTTCTTTAACGATTCGCCGCAATACTTTCTCAGCCAGCTTCGCCTGCATTTCATTCGTCACGGGTTGCCTGTCTTAGGCTTAGATGCTCCCGCTTCTCTCGTTGCATATTGTACTTCAGATCATTGGTCGAGGGCGTTCCACTTTACCAGCCCGCTGATTACAAACGCTTCGCAGCATTTCCAGGATAACCGAGGTTGCTGAGTCTTTGAACTACGATCTCTGATTTCCGTTTTATCCGAGCCATTGGCTGAACTGCACGATACGAAATTATCTTCTGTAGGAAATGTTATTTCACCCTTTAAGCATGAAATTATAGGTAATTCTGCTGAGCAGGTGTTTCCACATCGATTTCGATGACCTTGAAATATTTCTCGAGTATTTCTGATAGGCGATACATGGCTTCTACCACGACAAGGTTTGGCCACCACTGCTCTAAGGTTTGCGTAATTACTCAAGGCATGTGTGTGTCATACATGTAGTAAAATATATTCTGGTTTCCTACCACATGCTTCTTCCGTGATAAATCATCTTTGAACCGCAACAGCACGGGAAATTCTAGATGCTTTGAATGACTAAGTCTATTAACCAAATGAGTGCTTCTTAGAAATCTTTACGATCTTGGAAGCCTCGGTCATCAGCTTGAAATTTTGCAAAGTTCCTCAGATTTCTTCTGAGCAGAAGAAGTTTTAATATTTTAAAATTCCCGCAGGTAGTAATATGCAAATCAATAGGAATAGTGTTAACTTTAATGTGTGAGTATTTTCGGATTCTTGACTTCTCACATTTAGGTACATTTTTTCATTTTTTCCCCTTAGTATTATCTACACGAAAATTGCTCGATTTTATTATATCCTGAAGTACAATATTCCACTTTGCAGACGAATATTACTTCCAATTTTTACTAACACAGTTACTGCGCACTGCAAGGCAGTGAGTGTTCAACTGCGAAGGAAATACATATTGCATTAACCTTAAGGGGATAAATTCGTAATCAAGTACCTATTCAGTATAAACAAGCTATTGAAGAAAATGATACACAATCTAGCAGGTATCTTTAATGAGCACATTCAACGGATAATGCGATATTAGCTAAAATATCAACAAAATTTCTTCGTTTTTCATAATAGCAGAGTTATTGTTGGCACCTAGGCCTCCTTTGGTTTTGTTCCGTTTGTTCTTACTTTATTATTAAAGCGTAACAGGATATTAGAAACTGTTTCTAGATTTGTTACTTCCAACAGATGCCAATTCTTAAGAAATCAAAGCGGCAAGTAGTACCTACTGTCTGCAAATTCCTTAAATGCAATTTCGACGTACTTTACCATTATAACCACAAATATAGTTCGCAACCCGAAAGCGGTACATTCCAGTCTGCCAGTTCACACTTCTCTAAAATCCCTTCACTCTTTAAGCGAGCGTAGATGTTAGTAAGACGATGTAACCTTAGTAAGCACGTTTGTAACACGATCACCTTTTGTTGATGAAATAATGCACATCGCGACAATATGTCGCTGCAACGACGCGGGAATATTTAAGGCAGTTTAAAAAATAATAGCGCGTCCCGGTTTCACCCGGGTACCCGGTTTACTCCGAGTTTCCCCTACGTTATACCCCAGCATGTGTACGCTGTACAGCAACTGTGGGTATTCAGTGGTGTTTGGCTGTGCACGGTTTCAGCCACATTTCATGCGAATAATTTATGGAAAGCGTCGAAAGTATTGTTCGAGAGCCCTGACTGTTTAGGTGCGCACCCTTCCATGTCAACTCGATCACTTTTATACCTTGATGTCGGGGATTTTGATGATATTGAAATATATTGTGATTCACGTAACACCCCCTTAAACAAAGAACTGTGCCTAACCCAGACCTAACCCGGCTGTTTAGGTGCGGGCCATTGCATGTCAACTCGGTCACTTTTATACCTTGATGTCAGGGATTTTGATGATATTGAAATATATTGTAATCCACGTAACACCCCCTTAAACAAAGAACTGTGCCTAACCCAGACCTAACCCGACTGTTTAGGTGCGCACCCTTCCATGTCAACTCGATCACTTTTATACCTTGATGTCAGGGATTTTGATGATATTGAAATATATTTTAATCCACGTAACACCCCCTGAAACAAAGAACTGTGCCTAACCCAGATCTAACCCGACTGTTTAGGTGCGGGCCATTGCATGTCAACTCGATCACTTTTATATCTTGATGTCGGGGATTTTGATGATATTGAAATATATTTTACTTCACGTAACACCCCCTTAAACAAAGAACGGTGCCTAACCCAGACCTGACCCGACTGTTTAGGTGCTGGTCATTGCATGTCAACTCGATCACTTTTATACCTTGATGTCAAGGATTTTGATGATATTGAAATATATTTTAATCCACGTAACACCCCCTTAAACAAAGAACGGTGCCTAACCCAGACCTGACCCGACTGTTTAGGTGCGGGATATTGCATGTCAACTCGGTCACTTTTATACCTTGATGTCAGGGATTTTGATGATATTGAAATATATTGTAATCCACGTAACACCCCCTCAAAAAACAGTGCCCCAAAAATGAATTGATTTCAGCCCAGACAAAAGTCACTTTCTGAATTAATCATCTGTAAGTGGGTCAATCTTCACCTTAAAATTCATTAAGACAAACTAACTTGTTTTATACACAGCAAATGCTACATACACCTACATATTCACTCTTTGAACGCGTGTGTTTATTAAATCTTCATGAGCCAACAGCAATCGTTTCATGCAACACGGTGGTATTTTCAAATACCGAGTCCACACGTCTGCTTTAATTAACAAGTTAATAACACATAGATGGTTCACTGTATAATCTATATTCCACTTAATTATTTCTACTTCATGTCCGATTTCTGCTTCATCTCCACAGTTCCATAGAATTACACTTTTCCATATTGGGGGTTGTTTCACCCCCTCAAACCTAGCCGCTAATTGTGAGAGAAAAACTGGTATCTACTAGAAAAAAATCCCCTGTTAGCCCTGTGATTAGCTGTAAGTTTGCCCACTGTAAGCAGTGAAAATTGCCTCAGGTCGGCGGATGGACGTGGCAGCCGCCGGGAAGTCCGAACACGGAGGAAAGCACGAACTGGGAAACCGTCGTCATCGTCATCGGCGCCGGCGACGAAGGAGCGCCGAATTGACGGAAGTTGGCAGGTTCGCGCGAAGGAAACGAGAGCGAAAGAAGAGTAGTGGGACGCGTTACACCAACTAGCAGGGAGAAGGGAGATCATCCAAGTGGGAAGGGAAAAAAAGTGTGCATCGGGTGGCACTGACCAAGCCGTCTGCCTCCTAGAAAGGCCGTCTCGTGCACGTTCGTATCTTCGATTCTATCACTGCCATTGGTGCTGCCGTTTAGATCGTCGCGTCTTCTTGTTCCCCCCCTCTGTGCTGGATAGAGTCACTTCCGCGGTCAAGTTAGCCGTTCCTCGTGAAGTGACACCTCGTGCCGCGGGTCTCGTGAACGACAGAAAGGGAAAGTGTTCTTCTGTCAAACGCGTCCACGTTCCTTTCGACGATTCTGCGACTGTTAACACGTGCGTGAGGTTCCATGTACAGTGGGCTCCGGTGATTCGATCAGCTGCTGGGTGCATCATTGAATCGCGCTCCCTCGTGGATCGTTCGTTCGTGGGGCTGTTGCTCGTGTACGGTGGTGCTGTTCACACCTGGTGCAAGTGAAAAGATCGGTGAGTTTTAGTTCCGTTGGGACGAAGATAATCGCGGTTGCAAGATGGTGCTACTTCGTATGGTGCTGATGGTGGTGATCTGTGCGTTGGCTGGAGGAGCGCCGCGGTCCTCTGTCATCTACGTGGACGACAAAGTGGTGAGTCAATGAATTCTGGGAGTTTTTCTTGGCCCTCGAGGGTGGCTAATCATCGTTGGGATAATTAATCACTTAAATTTTGTACACCTTCTTTATGACGAGTAACCTCTTAAATGAGCAGAAATTGCGACATTCACCCTTAATGCATTAAACCTATACTAACCAACAAAGCTTAATTTTTTCGTATTTCCGTTACTTAATTCTAAATAAAATCACGGGGTCACTTTGTATATATAAATGTCCATATTTGTTTATTTGAAATTTCTTTACTTCCGTCCATTTTTGGTAATTACGAACGGTGTGTATGGGGCTATTGCGAAGGATGACATTTACCCTTTTCGCTTAACATTTCGGAGATTTTGTGTCCAATACCCTGGAATTATATTAGGAAGAATATAGGTACACTAGCATCCGCCATCTCGGCTTCGCTGTAATCTGTAATCTGTAAACTCGAGAGCCCTCGGCCACTTATTCCCGCCGCGGTGCTATTTCGCAAGCGAGAAGCGCTCGCCCGGTCGCCGCCGCCTGGCGGTCGCGTCCCGAACTACTATTATTTAAAAATCAGTATTTAAAAAAAATAAAAACGTTAGAACCTTCCTCTCGCCATCGAACTCGTCTCAACAAACACTATCATATCCCCTACAGCACACTTCGTTGCAGGAACGTCTCAGTGACGTTGCTCGAAATGTTCCCGAAACGTTTCAAGGAAATTGTTATGTCCGTCTTGTGTAACATTGCAGGAGTTATTTCTGGAACATTGTTTCGGAATTTTACAGCAATTGTCACGTAACGTTTCTCACATTTTACAGCAATTGTCACGCAACGTTTCTGAGATTTTATAGCAATAGTCACGCAACGTTTCGGACATTTTATAGCAAAGGTCACGCAACGTTTCGGAGATCTTACAGGAATTTTTCGTGAGAAAAACACAAACGTAGCCATATTGCAATATTGCATGGCAATGTGTGCGCAATATTCCCGAAACGTTGCACAAACGTAGCCATTGCAATATTCCACGGCAATGTTTCCACAATGTTGCAGTAATATTGCAATGCAACCTGCAACCAAACGGCAACATTGCCATGTACAGCAACGGTTATGCAACGTTCCTGCAACGAAGTGTGCTATAGGGGATGATGAATAAAAAAATATAGCGTTCCATTTAAAAAAATTAGTTTCGCCTTGAAATCGTCAACACTGCTCCACCTACAAATAACTATTACATTATATCCTCCATCATACCAAATAACTAAATTCGAATCCACCTTCGCCTATATTTCAGCTCATTATTATAATTCCCTTCCACCTGATATTGGAGGGCTAAATTCGTTTCCTGGTTTTTAATGTAAAGCTCGACGATATATACTTTTGCACTATGCGTCAGAATAATGTTTAGATTCCCTCTGCTCCTATTTTTCTTCTCTAGTTTTAGTTTAATGTTAGTTATTTAGTTACGGTTAGGCTTCTAACAGTATTCTACTGCAGCTTCGCCCTTTACTTCGATAGTCTTAATCTACTGTTTTTCTCTATGTTTCAAGTAATAAATACGAATAATAATAACTATTGTAAGAAGATTTTTCGTACATTCAGTTCCATTTGAGATTTCATCGTGGCCAGTTAAGACAGACACCCTGCATGTATGTCCTAGGTATGCAAATGTATAGATTGTTTATTCTTCAAAAAAGGCCTTCAGGATTCGACCGAAACGTTGTCATTGACGTAACTACAAATGCATTTTGCAGCCTCACGCTCAAAAAGCTTCATTTTAGTTGTTCGCACTGAGTAAACGAGAGATACACTTCATTATCGATAAAATTATATACATTGATGTTGCGCCCCAAGTATTAAAAGCAATTTGCAAATTAAATTCGTACAGCAAGAATATTTAGGTCGCGGTACTTCATAACGCCCTGTAATATACTAACTAATCCTGATTAAGCGGAACGATCATGTGGATGGAGATAGTAGCTCGATCGGCACGGGCACGCCATAATTTAAAGCCGGGTCACTGAAGGCGCTAATTAATTATTTCACGAATAATAGCCCGCCTCTTACGGTTTATGTGGGACACCCAGCAAACTCCACCATGATTCTGAAGTCCTCTTTTGATTTAGTACACCGCTGAGAAAGACATTTCTGGTGGAAATTAATTTTGGTTACCTTCGAGACTCTATTTTGTTGGTGGCAATTTTTCCTAATTAGAAGGAAGATTATAACACAATGGAACCTTGGTTATCCGCACACCGTTTCACCGACCATTCGATATTCAAATAGCGTTGTTTGTGAACAATTACACTGCCAAAATCAAGTTCGATCGATTTAATAATCTGATCTCATGAAGCTTATAATCAGTTAACGTTGCTCCGAGTTAAAAATGTTTAAAGATCGCAGAATAAGGTTGAGAATCGCGAAAATTCCCGAAATCAGCGATTCTCGACCTTATTCTGCGATTTTTAAACTTTGTAGCTAAAGTCGGATCAGCCGCTTTGAGGGTTAAGGCATTCGGAGGGTCGGTTAAATGGTAGCACATTATAAAATTTTCAGTGACAGTTTCATCGCTGTAAAATGCGGAAAAGAGTGGCCTAACGAAAATACTCGCTTTAAAGTGAATATGTGACCTGGTAGTCCAAAAGGATTGGATGATTAACTCTTTCGCCCGAAATAACGAGCTAGATTCATAGTTGTCTAAAGTAAGCCAAACTGCGCAAGTTGGACCCGTAGTACCTACGGTGTGACATGATTTAGTATATACAATTAGTTTAATTTGATTTAACACCAAGGGGGCTCGTTTCATCGTGTACGTCCTTTTAAGGGGTCGTGCTCAGTCAGGAGGCCGAAAAAGGGTGGTCTTTGGAAATTTTTTACTCAAAAGCTATAACACATTTCTCTAAAAATCTTTTTTCCTTTTAAGGATTACATCTAGTACCGTGCATCGTAATTTTTTTATTTAAAAATATTTATCAATAACTAAGTTATGGTCCGTCACTCGAAGGTTCTCTCAAAAAAGGCTTCTGCGGTGACCACTGCTGCTCGAAAGTCGATCATCTGAAATAAAAAATTCGAAAGAATTTACTTATTATATTATATTATCTAGTATTTGAACGAAGGATTTTTCGAAATATTGATTTGGGGAAAAATGGCTGATGTTTAAAGTAAAAGTTTAAATTTTTATCATAAATCGTGCCTGATTTTCGTCAATTAAAAGAAAACTAAGCATGGGATAAAAAAATCCTTTGTTCAAATACTAGATAATATAGTACAACGTTCATTAACGTAATATAAACTATTGAAACGTGTTTCTTTGATTCTCCATATAAAATGTCTATCAATTAATTCGTTTAATCGAAATTCTACTGTAGCATTGTAGTGCAGCATAATGCAGTCAAGGCTTAATCTTTTGCCTGATACGATTTATTTTTGCATCCAGTGCGAGGGGAACAAACTAGTCTCCAAGTTAAAATTACATGTTGAATGGTAACAGGGACCGTTTTTCTTACATGTGTGTGATTTTTAGCAACCCCTGCGTCACGTTCAATTACGCCCGATCACAGCTGTCGCTCGATTATTTTTAACCTTCTATTCGTTGAAACTCTGAATGAACTGTATTGCTGTTATTTTCCTAATAAAATTTTAAACACAGTTTTCTTATTTTCTGTCTAAGAGGTGCTGCAGTATTAATTTTTCCGTGCAAAAATCCCGCGAAAAAATCAAGATTTCAACTTTAAATAGTCGCCATTTTGTTTTAACTTAATATTTCGGAAAATTCTCTCCGTCAACCCGAGGATACATTAATATGCTAACGAAATCTTTTTTGTTTTTTGATTTTAGATAATCTGGTTCCGAATGACAGTGCTCACCGCGAAAGCAAATTTTTAAAAATGCTTCTTGGATGTCGGTTTTTATTTTATTATAAACGTAAATATTTTTCTACGAAAAAATTACCAAATGTTCTTTAAATGTCGCTCTTTTAAACGCGAAAAGTTTTGTAAAATTATACGCTTCTGCTTCTTCAAAAAAAATCACAAATATTCGCCTCTTTTCGACCACCTGACTAGGCATCAACCCTTAAACATTTAAATATTCATAATGCACCAATAACTTATATCTTTGTAATTGGGAGGGTTTATAGAATAATTTGACGCACCAAGCAATCGAATAACTATTACGTTTCGACACAAACGATGTTGAAAGTTGAATATTTGCAGTTTTCTTCAAAATCGAATTTCTCAAAAACTGAGGGTCGTGGCGACGAACGGTTTGCGGATTTGTTTTCAGCGCAAAAAAAATTTATAAGGAACGGCTATTAAATGTTACAGACCAAAATGGTTGTTAGACAGTGAAATTAGCCATTCTTAAACAAAAGCTCGTTACATTTCGTTCTTTCATATCATTCTTTAGCCTCTTGGATAAAATGAGTGTTCCTACTAACCGTGCAGCGATTTCTGAACAAAGCCATATCGGATTTCACCTTTTTCAGTCACGTTTTGCATTTCTTTGTGCATCATTGGCTACGTGACATTGTCCCTTTACCATTCGTCGGAACAGGAAAATGACGCACTGTCGTTCGATGATTCAAACGCGAGATTTTCACCGTCAGAAAGTTTTATTACCATCCCATCCTCCACAAGACGTTTACCGAAAGGAAATAATTCGATCATTGCAGCTTATGCTATAATCACTCCGGAAGAAATAAGAAGTTTCCGGACTTCGAGCAAATCCTCTGACGCATCAGCCGTCCTTAATAATCTATTATTTAATGTTGAATGACTTTGTACTATAGCTCGTTGGAATCCTCTGAACACCCGCTATTCTACTAGGGATAAAAAACTTGAGTATGCTATTTAAAAAAATAGAGGTTACCTTGAAATGTCTGACAACCCTTTGCCCACGAAAAAATTAATACTACATTTTTTGTTTCAACTTAATTAGAAGATTTCGAACCTATTTGCGAGATTTTCTTGATCAAAATGAAAACAAACACGACATAGATCTGAGAATTCTGAGATTCAGTCACAATATATACCTAAATAACTGTTTTACAATATCAATAATTTTCTATACTAATCAGTAGTTCATTTTCTTAAAAATAAATAAATAAATAAATAGATAGAAAAAATCTTGTCCGGAAATGATCTAGTAAAGTTAAATTAATCGTCTTGTCACTAAATATATGAGTATTAAACGTTTGACGGAAGGACTTGTTATAACATTTGAGATTTAAAAATAATATGAACACTTATAATATCAAGTGTATAAACCGACGCGCTTCCCCCAGTCATACCATCCTCCAAAAAAAACTAATTCTATACATAGGAACCTTCATTATTAATAAAAATAACCCCACAGTATATATTTCTTTAACATTCGTTCACTAAGGCCGGTATTCATAGTCGCTACTTATTCTTAAGCAAATGTTTAAGCATGCGGCATCCTCTACTAACCTAGTAGCTAGTAAAGGATGTCGAATGCTTAAGCATTTGCTTAAGAATAAGTAGCGACTATGAATACCGGCCTAAGGGGTTGCTCAGTCCTAGCTAGGTTGCTACGATCAATGTGTCGGGGGTAGGGAATTCAATCCCGGGATCCCGACTGTTTTTTGGATTCTAAAACTCCCGGGATTTGACATATCAAGTTATAACTTATCCCGAGAATTTCGAGAATTTTTGGAAACCTAAACTACTTTATGAACAACTGAAAAATATAAAAATGGAATCCAAAAAGCAGCCGGGATCCCGGGATTACGATCCCGAGATCCAATTCCCTAGTTGGGGGGCATTTGGGCAATCCCTAAAGATGCGTTTCGCATCTCCTCTACACCTCTACCTACTAAAAAAGCAAGATTACTCTGATGCATTTTATTCTATCGCCTAAAGCAGGCAAGTTATTCGCGTGGCCTGCTTCAGATGCCGTACTCTGTATAGAGTTTTCAGCAACAGGTGTCAGAAACTGTATGGGGTGATTCTACATGAAAAACTAATTTGAAAGTATAGAATAAAATCTCTTAATATCGCGCTTCGTTTTCGAGAAATTTGATTGAATTTAGACGAATACGCGCGCACTGAAGTACAGCTTTCAGGTTGCCATATTACTTGCACTTGCTGCATCTTCGCATATCCATAAGCAGCTCCTCAATTCCAAGTAGGCTCTCGTAAATCCTTGTAACGTATGAGAGCCTGCGGAGAACATAGCTTTACGGTATTGTGTCTTCTTCGTTGATTCTATTGTACAATAATGTGATGCAAATTACTATAGCATGGATACCATCTCGCCAAGGAATATCGGACAATGAAACTGCTGATCAGGCAGCTAAAGTAGCCCTAGACACTCCACCGTCTGGAACCATACCAATATACCGTACCATGATTTCAAATAGACGATAACAATTCGCATCCAACAGAAATGGAACTACAAGTGGAGCTTTGAGAAACCAAGAAATGTGAACAATATTTCGGACGATTTATTCAAAAGCTTTGTGGGGAAAATTTCTCATAAGTATTTTTTGAGAAATTTTTTTTTTTGTTTGGTTTTATATACAATGATTCATTGTAGATTTTTGTTGGATTGATTTTTTATTGGATATAATTTAAGATTGAATTTATATTCCTATTATTTGGTTATATTGGTTTTTTTATGATGGGTGTAATTTTAAATTCTATTGAAGAGAGTGAGATTTTTTGTATTGGTTTAAATTTATTTTGACTATAATTTTGTTCTTAGCTTTTAGTTCAATGAGGTTTTTGATGTTTTACTTTTTTTTTTTAAATTAGACGAATTGTAGTTTATGTTATTATTTTAAAGTGATAGGAGAAATGAAATCATTCTAAACAGGATACTGGTAGGACACACGAGAATGACGCATGAGTCCTCTTAAAGGAAAAGTCCTCCACCTCACTACACACGTGCAAATGTCCCTTAACTATCAAACATATGAGGCAGTGAGAGCAACAACGGACTAACCCACATTTTTTGGAAATTGAGTTAGTAGTAATAATGTATTCCAATAGGCTCTACTAATCATATAAAATAGGAAAAAAAAAATTTTCAATGTGGGGTTAGTCCGTAGAGGTAAGCTCACTGAATGAATCCTCCAAGAACACGAAGGATGTTGGAAAAAATTCTTAGGATAATTGGGCCTAGTTGTGCAGAAAGCTACCAACTCTCAAAATAACAAAAAATTTGTTATTTATTTTGCAAAAAATTACCAACCCATATTCGAGAATGAATCATAATATTAGTAGGTGATATTAATTATATCGATAATGTGTGCCCAATTTAAACCAGCCTGCCGCGCGCGCCGATTTAATGGGTGCTGCATGTTCCAGTTTACGCTTCTCTCGCTCGCGCGTGCACGCAACATTATTTCAAGCGCGCGTCACGAACAGAACCGATTTGCACATGTGTGGCGCGATGACTAAGAACCACGGTCGATTCCGCGTGCGAGAGTCGCGTGTATATCGACAACGTTCCCTGAGACGTGGCGCCTGCGTCGTCACAACCCTCTTTCACGTGAAACGATTCTCTCCTTTCCCCCGGAAATCGTTCTCGCAATGGTTTCTACAAACGGCCCAAGTAACATTCAAGCAGTTGAAGGTCACTACGTCTGGAAGCCTGTAGTTGCCTCTTGAGAAAGTGACAGTGAGTCCCCCAAGCATAGATCGCAGTTTTTTAACAACAATAAACTTATGCTACATGCGTTACGATGCGTGGGTAATAGTTTGAAACAACGTCGCGTTAGAGTTACCCCTATTTTTGTCAAAAAAGTATACTGTGCATTTTTAGATAATTATTATTATTTTATGTGTAACTGATGGTAGAAATGCATGGGCATCAATTCATTTCCAATCCAAGTGGGAAGCTAATATTGCTAATCCCTAGTTACCAGATCATTTGCAAAGGCTCATGTTACTTTGAACTTTACCACGAAAAGAAACACTCAAAGGAATGTATTTAATATTTTCCACGCTGGCAAGATTTCAGCTGTTCAAAGCATCAGTGCCAGCGCAGCGGTTGCATTGCCCACTTACGAGGGATGAATATCTGACAGAGAGTGCGTGAACGGCTCTCAGTATTTACTGTACACATAAGAACTACAAATCAAGAATAACAGTATCTACTATTTCTGGCATGTATGATATTTTTCGAAGCACAGTTCAAGATGTAGTCGTATTTGACAGTGAGGAAACATAAATCCTGTTCCGTTTCTTTTCTTATTAGCTTAGCAAACTTTACACGGTCGCCGTACATTTTTAAGCTTTTTCCGGAGCCAATGATTCGCGCTACTTTGTGATTTTTCATGTCCCCCGAAAAGTTTGCCCGAGTTATCTTTTTGCGTACGAGGTGTGGGAGGGGAGGAAAAAGGTGAATTCTATTCGATGGACTCATCTTCAGTATTCTTAACTTCTTCTACACAATTACTCAGACCCTTTTACAGAGTGTAATCGGAGAAGATGATGTCTGAAGGTTATGGGGAAAGCAATAGAACGTCCTGTGATAATTAGCGTTATCACGTTGTAAGATGAAGCCTTTTCTGGTGCTTTACTTTTTTTTATCGTTGTGAGATCTCGAAAGGAGACTCTCGCATCACCACCCCCGGGAGGGTGACATGTGGTGTGGGTTTTTTACCCACTATTACACCACGGTGACCACCATCGTGCGATAGGAGCGCACTGGGAACTCCGGAGAACCCATCTGATTCCCAGCTTGACGCGTTTGATTTACAGAGCAATACTACTCGCGGCACACTTTAAGGGGGGAGGCCCACCTAGAAATTTCCGAAAAATCGATTGTCATATTTTTCTTGAAATACATCATCTTGAAAATATTCCCTGAAAGTGTCAAGTTAATCCGACCAAAATTGACAAAGTTATACGCGTGCAAGTAGGTAGGTGTTCCTCGGTGTAGCCCTCAGACCCAAAACTTTAAACAAGTTTTCCTCAAAATCATGTTTTCAAAGTCGGTGACACACATAACTCACACAGGAATTAATGAACCGATTTACTCGAGGCTTTGCAGGCTTATTTTGGGGTTAAAAATCTAAGCGCTATCAGGAGCTTCCCCTTTTTTTGCCTATTTTTTTACACTCGAAAAACGAGCGCTTCTTTGACAAATATCGATGCTTCAACTTTGCACAGCCGTCATTTTGTCTGAAAATAATTTTTCCAAAATCGGGCCCGATAGTGGCTACACTGCGTTCCACATTAGAGCATACTCGTTTCGCGCAGGGATACACTGTTGCCAGTGCTACGACCAATCGCGTGTGTCAGATCCGTGGGAGCTGCGCAGACCGGACGCAAATCGGTGGCGGCGTTGGTACACTTTTATATGGAACGCAGTGTAGATAATTTCATATATTTTCTAAAAAAATTCGAGTTTTCGGACGATCCTGCACTGACAATGAGCTACGGTTGTCACAGCAAAGCGCCTAAACAAGGACGTCTCTGGCATCGCCTATAACGCACAAACCTTTCAATACTTTTTACCAGAAAAAATACTGAAATATCCGTAAGATGTACTCTTTCCAATAGACTAATGTTTAATAATAAAAGTTTATCGGTTTTTCTAGAAACAATTCCCAAAGAAGCATGTTGTTTTGACTACTCTAGGTAGGCCTCCACCCTTAAGTAACAATATTCTGTGATAATCTGTTTAGATAGAAGTCATCCCTGATGGATGCTTCCCCTCCTACCCCAGAATACATATACATAACACGATCTTGTTTGTATGCCACTTTTATTTTACAATAAGTACAAGAATGTTCTCAGATGTTTGTTGTTTATCTCTTCCGAGAACCATTACTGTGCAACATCCACTTCTTACAGACACACGAACACACACTATCAAGTTGCATTCAGAAGGTAATCAATGTTCTACCACTAAGACAAATCAGTGGCGATGGTTACACATCATTAGTCACCTCTCATGAACTTAGTTTTTAAGAAAATGCTTTGATTACTTGGTTTTCTTTAGCCGTAGCTTCGAAAAATTTGATGGATGCTCAAAGCGTTGCTAATCGTCTACAGTAATTTCCATCACGCCAATTTGAAACGTGATACTAACAGTTTCTTACGGTCATTATATTCGTTCGGTACATTTTAATAATAATGTCAGTATATATAGTAAGAGTAACGTTTATGTCTTTCATATACAGCTTGCAAGGTATATAGGTACTTTTTTATGTGCATCTTTTTCACGTTCATTATTCGGGATTATCGACAGTTTTATCGACTACTCGTCGTACTTAGGTACGGTTCAGTGACTGAATATCTACAATCAACAAAGCGCTGTCCAGTGCTGTGTTGCCAGATCGTGGACGGGTTCCCTCGAGAATTTCCCCCACCTCGCGCACACTACGCCGCAGCTGCGTATCCGTGAGTTGGACTCCGAAGCGCCGAGCTCACGGAGACGCTGCTCCGGCGTAGTATGCGCGAGGTGGGGGGAATTCGCGAGGGAACCCCTTCCCCGATCTGGCATCACAGGTCCAGTGTAGGTGCCCCTTGCGCACTTGCTTCCCCTTCCAACCGTTCCTTCCCCACACAGTGGCTGCGTTCAGCAGACTCAACCGTTGAGCAACCGTTGAGAGATTTTACTCTGCACGCTACCGCTCACTTGCCAACTTCTCATCACGTTTAGTGAGCGGTTTTGTAGCGGAAATAAACTACTGTAGAGCGTCAATTATCCAAACTACTTGGAACCGAAGTGGGGTGGAAAATCGAATTGTTCGAATGATCGAACATGCATGCAGGGAATTGGAGCAGACCAATTTCTTAATTGCTACGCTCCAACTACTTTTTTTAAATAAAAATTCATTTAATACTGTGAAACAGTGATCTTCAATTTGCAACAAACCCCATCTTTCTAGCTTTTTATTTTCATATAGAAAAAAAAATCATAAAGAATGCTTAATTCGCTGGTAAAGAAAGTACTATGCCTTCTTAATGAAAAATTGAGAATTGGTATTGATTAAGAACATTTAATTCATCTGCTCTTATAAAATGAAAGAAAATTCAAATAATAAAAAACAAATTTGGAGCAGTGGAGCAGTAAAAATTTTCCGAACTCTGGGCAAAACCCCATTGCTTCACTGCTCCGCTGCAATGCTCTGCATGCCTGTATTTACCCAGTTTATAACTATAGGAATTACACCTAAAACTACTTATTAAATGCAACAGCGCTACTGCTGTAATTTTAAATCTAATGTATATTACACAAAATATATGTGTACAGTACATAGTACATTATTATTATACCACTGCACTGGTTCCAAGAAGTGCTGGAGATAGCGATGATGGAACACTGGTTCGGATCGGAATTGACGCTCTACTGTACGCTACTTTTCCTCAACCAGTTGGGACCTAATGCTCCCCACTATTACCAAAACAAATGTCGTTCAGCACTTTCAGCAGAACAGGGCTGATCACTGTTGACTTCCCAACGGTTGAGTCTGCTGAACGCAGCCAATATTGTCATGGTCGCCTCTTTAGCGTCGCGCGGTATCCCTGGCAACGCGGACGGGAGTGGGAGAACCCACAGGGTACGCGTACAGGCGTATAGTGTACTCTGGCTTGGACGGCGCTGATCTCTACACCGTACGGGCGCACGAATATGAAAACGTACGTTGAACTGGCACGAATAAGAATAAACACGATTGCAGTGCGTCACAAAGTGATTCAGCGAAATATACAAAGACCTTTGAAATAACTTGATATTTAAGAGCACATCATTTCGTTAAATTTTTTAATTCTTTGAAACCACACTGATATTGGCTAAGATTTTGTAATAATTGTCCTTTATTTATAGTATTTGTGCTCATATCGCGAATAATTGTCCCAGCCATTCCTCGTTTCATGATCGGTCAGCTGATCGGTTAGAAACGTGGAAGTAGAGCGCCACGAACGACTTGCCCGTCATACGTCCGGCAGAATACCCGTGGTATGAATCCTTTGCCAGTGGGGGAGGGGAAGTGAGTCGCGCGAAGTGTTTACGTTTACGCTCTTTCCTCTGCCCTCACTCTTTCGCTGTACGCTTGCGCTTACTACTAATTAATATGGAATTTTCTTATCGAAAGTAGACAGTCATATTCAAAACCACTTTTTCTCGAAAACTAAGTGAGCAACGGATTAATTTTTTTTTGTTTTGTTTATATTTTTATCATTCTGTTTGTAGATACCACGATTTACTACACACTCTGTATAAAAAATAATTTCTCATTTTTTATTTCGTTCTTCTATTCACTATTGGTATATCTATATTCTACACATAGGGGTATACGTATTTCTGTATTACATTCCTACACACATTTAGTCCAGGCAAGTTTCTCATAAAGAAAAAATGTTTTCGAAATAGATGAAAATATAAATATTCGAAGGTAAAGTTGGACTTAATTGTACCTTATAATGTTAGTATGTCTATGAATATTGTATCGTGAATGGCGCGTTATGGGATAGGTTAATAATAATTATCCCTCGAAAGCTATTCGCATTAATCACGTTAAGAATCTCCCTAAGGTGCAGTGTGTAGCGATATAATATCCTAAAAGGTATATCCTTTGTTTGATAAGGGAAGTGGCGTTATCTCTCCTCGGGAAACTGTGACCTTTTCATTTATATTCCATTTATGGACTATTCGAGAATTAATCATGGTTAAAACACAGGGAAGGGTAAACCAAGCACATATATCGGATTATACCTTCATTTCCAGTGATAATCTTTTCCAATTACAAGTCTTCTGCAATCAACTAATATTGAAACTCCATTATTCGAATCTTCGCTAGTCGACTGTTTTAATATATCAGCAGCATTTACGGAACATTCTTCCTCTTATGAGAAACACTTTCTTATAACTCGCAGAACTAACATTAAATGTAAAAAACTAATGTCGAAGAATCTATGATTACTGGTCATTAAAAACGTCTGCTGGGAAACTTTCAAGCATTTTGCTGATAACATTTATCACGTTAGAGAAAGAGTTTACTTAACATGTAGGGGAGAGTAGGGTAAAATGGAACGCTTAACTTTGGAGGGTGATAACATAAAATCGGAAGGAAAAAAGACACGAGACTTCAACAGGTGTCTTAAGTGGACCTTAGACTATAAGAAAATCAAAGCCTTTGTTAAGAAAAATATTTTGGCAACAACTGAAAATGAGATTTACCGGAGGTATTGAAATCTTCGCCTCGCTCAATTTTTCGAAATGTCAAAAATTGTGGATGTTACAGCTCTTTGAAATATAGTGTTTACTATTTTTCCAAAAATTGTAACTGTTGAACTAATAAACTGATAAAAATGACCTTTTGGGTGCTTACAGTGCAGATATAAGAGTACCTAATAAAAATTATTTCACTTAATAAAAACGAACACATTGTATGCGTTCATACTTTCATTCAAAACTGCCATTTATCAGAACTGGGGAAAATAGATTTTTTAAATATCTTTATTTCTTCGAGTGATAAAAGGATTTGACAAATAAACTTTTTTTTGAAACAGTAGTTACAGAAAGAAATAGTATTTCAAATAATGACTGATATATATTTGAAATACTATTTTCTTATATTTCAATGAAATACTCATTTCACAATAGTATTTGCATGAATTAATATTAAAATATATATATTTTAAAAATGTATAAATTAATATTAAAATATATATTTTTTAAAAATGCATGAATTAATATTAAAATATATATATTTTAAAAATGCATGAATTATTATTAAAATATATATATTTTAATATATATATTAATATTATAATATATATATTTTAATATTAATTCATGCTAATACTATTTTGAAATGAGTATTTCATTGAAATATAAGAAAATAGTATTTCACAAAATGACTGACTGACAACACAAAACTGTGTGTAAACATACATGCTTGCGTTCAGAATTACTTGCAGCGTGATCTGTTTGGTTTAGAAATTTGTAGCTCCTATTTTCGACCCCTATTTTCAATATTCGAATTCGACTATAAATAGTAAATAGTATATGCTCATGATTTAAGTATTTACTGAAACAGTATTTTCAAACAGTATCTAGTCGCTTTAAGCACTAAATGAAATATTATTTGCAAACAGTATTTGCTTATGTAAATATTTCAGTTTTTAGTATTTTGTCTGAAACTATTTCAAAATTGTCCCCAGCCCTGACATTCATTCACGTTTGTTGCACGTCGTTATTGCAGCACTGTGAGCACTGTGACTAACGTCTGATAGTGACTCGTGTAAAATAGTCTTCATAGACTGCAGTGGCTAACGACACTGCGAGAGGGAGGGAGGGAGAGAGAGGGAGGATTTTATTAGGCGGGGTCTTCGGCCTTACTTCGAAATCATTAAGCAAGCATTTATATGCAATCGAGGTCGTTAACTGCAGGAAGCGCCGGCGCGTATAACAGAATGCTCTGGCTGTGTGTCGGCGACGTGACACACGCACTTGTGCCCTTGGTAGTACTGGGCTGATAGTTGGTACACCCGCGTGGCTAACGCGTTGGTACAACGCGCGTGCAACACGTATTGTTAATGCGCATCAGTCGTTTTTGCGAAACTTGTACGTGTGTGTCGACTACTTAGTAGAAAAACCACCCTCGCCAAGAGTTTTGGGTTTTTATTAGCTGCGGTGGGTCAAATCTAGGGGTTGAATTTACCCTCCAAAGTTTCAAGCATTGGATGCTGTTTTGAAAGCTATTGGAGTCACAAGAAAGTTTTTAGATAAATGTTTGATCATTTAATATTCAGACCATGTCATAAAGTGTTTGTTTATCGAAGATTTATGCAGATAACGATGAGATGAATCGGTTTATGTATTTCGTATATGGAAAAATTAGCTTTTGAAAAAAATGGTGGTTGCAGGAAGATAGAGCTCTTTGACCCGTGCAACATTTCTTTCTATACGTTATCTTTATCTCCGCTTGGAATAGAGTCTGACCCACTTTCTAGACTTAACCCGTGCAAATACTTGATAGAAGAATAGTATGTGAATACTGCAACACTCAGACACTTAGAAAATACACTGTCCAATAAAATTGAATTTTTTTTCTGTTCTGTAACATTCAATAGCCGTTTCTTATAGGTTTTCGTCAGCTGAAAACGAATCCGCAAACCGTTTGTCGCCATCACCCTCAGTTTTTGAGAAATTCGATTTTCAAGAAACTGCAAACTTTCAAGTTTGAATATTTTTTCTGTCGAAACGGTAATAGTTACTCGGTTGGTTGTTTGTGTCAAATTATTCTATGAACCCTCGCGAACACAACGATATAAGTTATTATTGAATTATAAGCATTTAAATATGTTTAAACAACGATCAAAGAGAAAGGAACGCCCTAAATGCACCCATTTTTCAGATATCTTTGAATTTATTTCCAAAACTAAGGGTCTAGGAGAAAATCTGACTACTCCACGCGATGCAGCAGAAAATTTTCTTTCGGAAACCACTAACAGAAGTGGTAAGTCACGTTTTGTTTTCAATACAAAAGCGAAAGAGTTTGGCAAAACGTGCGGCGCGGAAAATTTTATGGTGATTATGTTTTTACTTTATTTTATTTACACCTACTATATACACCTGCTGAAGGAACGATGACGTCTTTATTATAAAATCCATGTTTGGCGACAACTGATGGACAACAAACGGACAAGTGCAAAACGTTAATATGTACGTGAATCTCGCAGTTTCTTTGTGCGTGGTCATGGTCAATGATGGCCGTCGCAATTAATGACGTCAATGACCGTCTAGCGTTGTGGAAAAAGAGGATAAGTTGTAGTCATTAAGGCTAGCCTGGAAAGACAGAAGATGTGGACAATTTGCGCGCGCAAATTACTTTCGAGCACCGAAAACAAAAGCAAAAAGTGTAAATGCGGATCAGGCAAATTGTCTTATATTAGCTTGATGAGTTTTGTCTGACCGCATGACTTCGAAGTATGACTTTCGTGAGATAACAAGTGAAGTGTTCGTTGTAGAAACTGGAAAATAAAGAAAAGGAAAAAATGCGAGGACTATTTTACTTTTTTCGCTTCGGTCATTAATAGTATTCCTTCAAATAGAAATTAATTGAAACAGAGTGGGAACTTCTGGATCACACACCATATTCATCCGAGCAAGGGACCTCAGAATCAGATTGCTATTTAGTTACTCATTCGAGCCCTTACAGAACTGTCTAGATGAAATGGGATTTCATTAATGAGGACGGTGCTCCGAGAGCATTCCAAGAATATTTCACTAAGAAATCGAAGAACTTGTATGCAAGGAAGCATTGTGAAATTACCAGGAAACTGGAGCACGGTCATACAAAGTATTGTAAAGTAATCACCGGTGTACCTATCTATAATTAATATAAACATAAACGCATCATCAAACGATAGAACTTTTTGGCAAATTAATAGATCTGTATGGTGCGTAATTTTAAGTCAACAGAAAAAAAACAACACTATTCTATTACTTTTTCTCGTGCGACAAACGGTTTTCGAAAAAAGTCCGAAAAACTATAAAAAAAAATTCCTCTAATTTTGAAAGTTTAAATGCTTCTAGAACACTTTTTATTTACGAAGGCGAACAACAAACAAGGAATTTCTATTTTCGAGGACTATTTTTTAAACATTTAAGGGGAGGGGGCATATACCGAAATATACGAAAAAGATAAAAAAATCTTATGTTCAGTGTTTGATATGTCATGAATGTTTCCTGAAAATTTGGTACCGAAATTCGCAAAAATATCGAAGATAAAATAAAGTGGCAGTAATAGGGACACTGGTAGTAATTGCGACATCTACCCCACACTTTTGTCATATTATTTTTCGCCTTACAGCATAGGTACAGTCAAATCTCATGCGGAAAGCCTTCAGACACCTTGTATATGTGACAATGCCGATTCCACTTCGGGATACCGTTCCCACGATAGTCGTGACAATTTTTAACTACAAATTCTGTCTATCGATTCAATCAACAGCATGTCACATGTATTTCACGTTTCGTTCCAGCGTATATACTTAGGGAGAGTTTCCTCCCGTTGGCACAGTCTATCGATGGGTGGGGTTCGTTTGACGTCCACCACATGTGTTACTAATTACGCCAAGCCAGCCGTTTCGCACGGATCGAATGTATAGAGATTCAAGGCTATTCTTCGACTCCCCTGTTCGTCATCGAGTCACGCACGACCGTATCTCGATCTCACGCACGATTCACCGGTTATCGAAAGGAGAGAAACGCGGCAGGAATCCCGTGAAGTTTGCTGGAATCCGGGCGAGGAACGTAGACTCGCAGCGTAATATAGGGTGGCCCCCGGTAATCGTGGCGCAAACTAGACGGGGAGGGGGTGATTGTTCGTGGTAAAATAATTCGAAAGCGCAGAACGAAGTTTTAATTTTGAACATCGGTCGAGCGCGCATGCGCTTCGATGATAATTGCAGAACGTAACAGTGAATATGTTAAATTTGCGGTGAAAATACAGCCCTGCTCAAGGATAAGTCGAAAATGAGGGTAACTTTTTCCTAACAGGGGTTTGGTTTTAAGAAAATTAGTTTCGAAAATGAAATCGGTATTTAACAGTAGAACTGCCGGCAAGGACTGTATACGGTATTTCCTCGTTACAGGCTCGGTTTGGTGTACACCAGGGGTGCAGGACCCCCAATTCCGGGCGCGAGCGCACACTCGAGCTCGAGCCGATCATTAGATGCGCATTCCGTTCATTAGAGATGGAATTATTAGTTGTGCATTACCTTTTCCCATAAATAATACATGCCCCAGCCTAACCAATGCGAACGCCAATTTAGATTTGCGAAACAATATTGCTAATACGTCGCAAAGTGAAAAATCGAAAGAATACGCTTTCTGAAACTTCCCCCATAATGTAGATTGATCCCTTTCCGCGACCTGGTAGTGGAAGTGTTGGTGTACGCGCGAAAGTGTGGTACAGACTGTATAAATTGCATTTGCAAGAGGAAATTATATCAGGCTCCCCAGGGTCGACTGTAATTGCGAGTAAACTTTGTTTCATTATAAACAACTCGATTGCTACTTCACCGTAATTACTCCATGCCGCAATCACCTCCGTTTCCGGTTCCATGAACAAATACATCGTGGAAACGATAGGCTTCGGGTATCAAGAAAAGAACGCTTTACGTAGCTACTGACTTTCGTGTACAGGGCGACCCGTAACCAGATGCAGATCCGAGAAATTGATGTTTCTCTGTGTGTGTGTTAATCGATTGTTGTTCCATTTTTTTTTTTAAATGGCTTTGTATACTTGTTACATATTATTAATGTTAGAGGAGTTTGAAAGCCACGCTTTTAAAAAAAGCATACCCCTATCTTCTAACTAATTATTACACATAAAACTGCATGTAAATAGCAACATATAAAAGGAACCTTAATAATTAAATATTAGAGCTGTTTTTTTTGTCGACTGCAACTCGCGGACATTTTTGAAACAGTGACTGAAGTATGTAAGCCTTATTGTAAACAAACGATATACAATAATATAGATGTTCGCTTCAGGAAAATGTAGAAGGCTATATATTATTGAAGATATGTTACATGTATACACAAACACAAAAGTTGCATTCGTATAATCTGAATTATATAAATTATATAGACGATAGATTGGTAGAGACTGATAATCCATATAAATACTGTGTGCTAATAGTGCCGATACAAAAAGAGTTAGTTTGTAACAAGATTCGTTAAATTGAAACACAATCAAATGCAAGCGACACGACAATTATATAGTAGGCATTAGAAGTCATTTTTCTCATAAACGAAACCTCGTGTGAAAATTATTTCACTCTACATTTTTTATTTATTTCTTCTGATGAAAAGTGTAATTGCGCTTAAAATATTTTTAATAACAATAGCGATATAAAATATTTGTACTTATTATGATATAATATTGATAGTTTGTATCAGAGGGATCGAAACCTGAACATGAATGAAAATTAATGACAGTTAACAATATTCTATTCGATTGTATAACGTTTTCATTGTGCATCACAAGAGGAAAACATAATTCAATCAAAAGTACAAGGTGTTTTAGAAGTATATACTCCATGTCATTTAAGAAGGAACCTGCCGACCGACGAATTTAGACCGGTTCTGCGCAGGTTGACGCTCATTGGTGCCGGGAGAAGCCACTATTGGCTGTACCCCCACCAACGCTTGTTCGGAGCCAATCAGCTCATTCTACATGCGCGAAACGGGTTCCTTCTTAAATATATGTCAGAAACTTAGCTGAAAAAAAGCCATAAAACAAACGAAGACGTTTGAACATGGTAGAAGGTTGAACACAGCTTCTACAATCTTCAGTTTCTGTTCTTAGTAGAAAAAACTTCTCTTAAAACTTTATGATGCAATCGAGTTGCCAACCCTATGTTACAATTTCATATACATACGTAACGTAAATATCCACCATGTTTGGATTTGAACAAGATAAACCGTAAACCATTTTAATTACCACAGGGGCTAAGGGAAAAGTAAGAAAAATACCTGCAAAAGGAATAATAAAAAAATATGGACTCATAATGACTTCCGAAAAACGCTGACTGTTTGAAGTAATTCTCTGTATTTTTGTTATCTTGCACAAATTCAGTGCGACAATAAATGTCAAAGAAATGGAGACAAAGAGCGACTGGATACAATTAGATTAAAGAATACTACCCCCAAAGGTTAATTGGGTTTGGGCCCCTAGGTTACCACACTTCAAATCCATACATTTTTAACTGTATGTAATTTTAAAAGAAAAAGGTTTAAAAAAATATTTCAACCCCTAAACGGTTTAATAACACCAAGGAATAGATACCTGCTTGCCTAATATTCTTTAATGTTCTACAAATTTGTCCAGCTTTGAGTTCGCGATAATTTTTGTTTTTCAAAAATTTCTCGTTAATTTAAATGAAAATAGGCTTTTGTCGTGCCAGAAGATTGATATTTTACGCTCGTATCAGAAAAAGATCAAGCTTTTTGCTGCTCTTGTAACGTTGTAGTTCCATTTCTTTTGTCTTAGAAGAAAAAAAGTTCCAGCCGTGAATTTAGCGTTTGGAAACGCTATGCCCCATTGTGGTATATGATGAAAACGAATATCTATGGAAATCAACGGGCAGAATTGCGTTGCAAACGCTGCTCGCTCGATGGCATGGGAACTCGACGGGGTCGAAACTTTTCAATAGCTAGAATTTTTCATTCGACTTGATAAGCTGCGCTCTGACGCTGTATGAAAATTCACAGGCCCCTGTGACTGATAGTTTCGCCACTGCTTTTCTTCCATTTCTACCCTTCGAACGAGTTTCGAAACCGTTCCGGTGACTGCCACTGAACCGTTTCCGATAGCTTTCGCTCTGTACAAAATTTCTGACGCAGGTTGATACCAAAAATTCAAAATACAAAAAGTATGTGAAAGTCACTATAAAAAGAAGCCTTGAAAATAAATAGTAAAAATCGTGCCCCCCCTTAGCATCAGCGAAATTGGTGTCCCCTTTGATGCATATCTTATCCCCCCACCCCCCATAAACATGACTCATGTATGAAAGAAGCTACTTCCCTCTAATTCTCGAAAAAATTAAAAAAGTTCAGAAGCAAAGATTGTGAAATCAACTTTGCCAATTCCAATTGCATACAAATCAATTCAGTGCTCAGATTTACAGCTTCGGTTTTAAGTAATTAGCGGGCCGTATGAAGATCATTTTACGATCGAAGATAATAAAAACTTGGTAGAGACTAATTTAAACGAATCAAAGTCAGTAGTGGATTAAAGAGAGATGCGGATTTTTTTTCTTATACAACGGCCCGCTAATTACTTAAAACCGAAGCTGAAAATCTGAGCACTGAATTGATTTGTATACAATTGGAATTAGCAAAGTTGATTTCACGATCTGTGCAACTGAACTTTTTTAATTCTTAGATAACAAATATTAATTTATTTATGTTTTTCATTTGTGAAATGGAGCACCGACTGTTGTGCTACCCTATATAGTACACAGTACTAAATTCCATCTCGCAAAGAATTTCTTTACGCGGTTGTGAAGAAGAAGTGTAATATTAATTATTTATGCTCCTACATGCGATATTTTTTTTTGCAATATTTCTGTAGAAATTTCAGTAGAATGTCGCTGGTCTTAGAGATTAAAGAATAATAAATTCGAAGGATATCTTTTTAACCATCGATTTTCTTTAGATAATTTTTATTGTTTATAAGGCGTAATGCAATGGTAACATAAATGTCATAGACCTATTTTTATTCCTTACCGTGTCATAATAAATGTCTTTAACCAGAACGTTTTTCCCTTCTGGCGTATTAATTCCAGTTATAACCATAATTTATAGAACTTTGAGTAGATTCATGGGAGGATTAAGATTGCAACCCAACCCTCCGCAACGCAGCTGTTCGATCCATGCGGGTAGCTTAAAGTCTAATAAAACATTATCTCGTTCTTTCCTTAATTATTTGAATTTTTATAGAATTCTCGTATAGTCACATTCAAAACATATTCTGTTACCAAATTATAATTATAATCCTAATATAATTAATACAACATTCTTCGTTTTTAAATTAAAATCAATCAACTATAGAGACAGCAAAATCGTTTGAAAGTTAACTACATTGCCTTCCCAATATCAGTCCACAAAATCCAGAAGAGTCTTATAGTGAATTAAAATTAATTATTAATCATCAGTTTAAATGAAATTTTGTCAACTCTACATATAATTTGTGTTGCAATGCAAATAGAAAATTGAACAGCGCTGTCAAGAGACGAAAAAAGGAGAATTAATTTAGGGATATTTAAAACTCTGTTTTCCATAACAATAGAAACATAGTGGAGTTGGAGATGGATGTGGTGCAGTAGATTGGCAGACACGTATGGGTTTTGTGGTGTGGGACACAGTATGCACCGCTCTGTAGGAAAGTGGTGATTCTAATTTTCCGTCTACGTACAGTGGGGGACGAAAGAAAGTTTACATCAGCGCTGTCCAGCGTAGGGGCCCCTCACGCGCCTACTTCCCCCTCCAACCTTCCTTTCGAGCAGCGTAACTTGCCGCCAAGGAAACCGCGCGACGCTGAAAAGGAGCCCGCGACGTTTCCGTAGACAAGGAAGCTCAGACGACACGCGCGACGCCGACCTTCAATGTTACTTTGAATCGGCCGCGTCTGTGCGCCATGGCAACAGCGGACGATGGTGGGGGACGGCTTGTGCCTCTTAAGAGGCAAGTTGGGCGGCGCTGGTTTACATCCTTTAAAACCGCATAAGTTTTTTAGAATTGGTCCAAACGACTTGAGTTTTTTCGAGAAGCTAGAAGGATTAATTTGCTAAGTGGCGTGTTTTGTCGTTTTGAGAAAAATTGCAATTGGTCGAAATAGCAAAAAAAATAGTAAAGGTCGTTTTCTCAGATCGCAAAATAAGGTCTAGAATCTGCTTTCGGGAATTTCGCGATTTTCGACCTTAATCTGCGATATTTAAGCATTTATAGCTCAGAGCAACCGATTTTGACGAAATTTTGAACATGCATACAACTTACTTAAATCTACAAACGAAATTTTTGAATTTTCATTACAGGCTCAGAGAAAAAGTTGAAAAACGACCTTTACTATTTTTTTTTGTTATTCCGACCAATTGCATTTTTTTTTAAACGACGAAACACGTCACTTAGCAAATTAATCCTTCTAGCTTCTAAAAAAAAACTCTAGTCGTTTGGACCAAGATGTAAACTTTCTTTCTTACGGCACTGTATATGATCGTGCAATTTTTGGAAATCCACGATTAAGCTCAGGTGTACTAACAATAAGTGATCAATAATCTCACTTCATGGTTTCGCTAATAATTGAATAATTTCTGGAATTCGAAGGTTTTCATGACTACCACATGCGTGCCCTCTGCAATAACCCAAGTGTCTGAAATCCTCTTCCAATGCTTCCACGTGTAAACGCGCTTTTACATTCAATCAATCCCATTTCCCTGAAACTGCGTTAGAAATTATCGCGACCTGTGAATAGTTTTAGCCTACTCTGCTCCCGCTGGACGTTATGTACATTACGTCTGTTCCACGGCGACTAGACGCCTCCCCTTCCCTCGATGATTAACGAACAGCCAGTGTATATACGTTTTTTGGGCAGGGGATGACGTCATCTTCCTGTCGCCCTCCATGGCGCCAGCAATACATTCATCCTAGACACGTTGCAGCGAGAGGTTAGGGGCACTCCGTATTTACGGGATCCCAGTGCAAATAGAATAAGGGCTGTTCCTGAAATGAGCTTTCCAGCTGATAGTGCGTCGTAAATTTATTCCCACAGTCTTGTCACAAATCAAGTTGTAGACGATGCTACTTAAAATAGGAAAAATAACAGAAGAAAGATATGTAGCAGAGTTATTGAATAAAATGCATGAGAGTTTGGAGTATTTACTTGTGTTAGAGTAAACTCATTTCTGAAAGCTTTAAGGAGGTTCGATACCTCACTTGCGGGGCAGGCGGCGAGAGGGGGAAGCCTGTGCTTATACATGGGAGCTCTGCAGTGATACCAATCTTAGATAAAAAAAACTTATGTAGACAAAAATGTTATTTACATGTCTATTCCTAATAAATTACTACATATTTTGTTTTGGAATTCAATTAAACAAAAAGTATGTTTAATGGAGTTAGAAATATAAAATTTTCATTAAAAGTAGCGTAAAATATGCGAGCGAAATGCGGCAACGTCGCATCTAGTATTTATATACTAGATTTATATACTATATTTAATATACTAGATTTAATACGCAGAAATGAATTAATTATTTAATTAAAAACCTTAACATTTTGACTTGAAATCGCCTCGGGCACAAGCATATTGCAGTAGGTAACAGTTTATTGTAAAACTAATCTTCATGAGTTCATATTTTCAGAAAAAAAATACCAAATGGAATAAAAATTTATAATTTGGTACCACCTTTTAAAAGATTTATATTTCGTACGGATTTTAGTTATTTTAGTTTATCTTCATTTGGTTTTGTATGCAGTCTATTTTATTGTGTTATATTTTTGCAATTCCATGATATTAAAGAAACTGAAAATTTTAAAAATAAGTACAAATATTTATTATGTATTGTAGTTATATATATATATTTTTGTGAAAATTCGAAAACCGGTTCAACCGTTTTTTTGGGAATAGTGGAATTCGAAAACTGTTTTTTTTAAAAGTTGGTTGTTATATAAACCCTGTTGCTTCCATTACTCTATCTTTGCGTACCCTATAACTCAGCCTTCCAACTGTTCCTCATTTTCATTTGCGCGTTCATGTCCTTTTTTCTCCAAATACACGTGCGTGGGCGGACACAGGCTACGCACACATAACACACCCATCGCGTATACATTATTTCGCTGTCCCTCCTCGGTGCTTCATGTTTGGCGTAACAAATATTTACACAGCGGCCGAAACCGAGCCGCGAAGTTGTCACAGCCGCCGTTTGGACTCGAGTGCAAACTCGTTTAAGCCGCCCTTCGTGGGGATGATAATTTATGTCTAGAGAGAGAGTGGACCGAAAATTCTTACGAACAAATAAAACAATGATACTTACTAAATTACAACTGTAATTGTACCTATAGCATTGTTAGGATCTGAAGAAGACACTCTCGCACCCCGGCGTCCGGTAGGGTGGGTGGGGGGGGGGAGGAGGGATGCAAAATGGGTACTTGCTCCCCTGGCTTTAGAGAAAAAAATCGCTTACTTTTAAAAACTGATCTTTATTAAGTTTATACTAAAAAAGTGAATATTTTTACACTTCAAGAGGACTAAGTAGTCCACTCGCGCCACATATTTCATTATCCGATTCATCGATGTCATCGCTAGGGTTGTTTTTTCGGTACTATATTTTTACCGTCACCCTAAAGTTGTCCCCCCCGGAAAAATGTCTAGGACGCCCTTGGACTCGGAGACTATATCCTAATAATACATTACAATCAGAGGGGAAATATCAGTAGGTATGTACTATTAATGAGTAAGGTGCTGATCACTTGAATAGCTTCAACTATTTCTTTAAATAAATGTACGGAATGTAAAAGGAAAAGGCTTCTGATTTTTTACTTATACTATTTTTATTATATCCTGATCTGGAAATTAATAAACGTTCATATTAGGCAAAGTTATAATCGAAATTCAGTAATATCCGTTGATAGCGAATGCCACGTGAATAGCCTCACTTTACAAAACGGGTGAAAATGTACTTACAAATTGATTTTCTTTTATTCATTAGTATTTGTTATGTTTGCTTTTATAATTTCAAAAATCCGGCGGGGATGGGAATCATATAATGAATGTAGGTAAGATGGATTATTATACATATATTATATATGTATAGGTAAGATGGATTATTATACATATATTATATATATATATTATATATATGTATAATAATCCATCTTACCTACATTCATTATATGATTCCCATCCCCGCCGGATTTTTGAAATTATAAAAGCAAACATACCAAATACTAATAAATAAAAGAAAATCAAGTTGTAAGTACATTTTCACCCATTTTATAAAGTGAGGCTATTCATGTGGCATTCGCTATATATATATATATATATACATGGGATATTCACCCAATGTAATTTAATAGCGGTAATAAGATCGGGACGACCCTTATATTGCTCTCCACAACCGTAAATTTTCCCGGGAAGCCATCCCCACACATTTTTTCTAATATTTATGTCGGGTGATATCGCTGGCCACGGCAGAACTTCAAAAATTTTATCATGAAACCACTGTTTCACCACACGTGCTGCGTGTATAGCGGCATCATCCTCCTGCATCCTCCTGGAACATCCACCTGTTTTGCCGGATACCATGTTCAATCTTTGGCAACACATTCTCAGCAATAACCAAATCAATTCAATACCAAATCAATTACTCCAAAATAGGATACCGCACCCCACATCACGTCGGAACCAGCGGATGAGTGACGCCGAGAAAGCATTTGTTCTTCTTCTCGCAGGTCGTGATAATATTTTTAATATTAATATTCTGAGCTTGAATGACCGAAAGCAATAGCTGCAAGAATGCTTGACTAGAAGAATCGGAAAGCTTCAAGAAACTTAGCACGTCCCTGACAATGTAGGAACACTTGAAAACAGTCCCAGCAGCTCTTTCCCGCACGATCCACGAACGAGTCATTGTGGTAGAGGTTGCTTAAGAAATAAAGTCAAACAACATTCTTCTCCCGTTGCGTTTCCCATAAAGAAATCCTTGCAACGACTGAACAGTAAATCTTCCCTTCACGCAATCCCACGGAGTTAATTCCTTAATCGTCTTGCAATCGCAGTTTCGTAATACAACGTTAAGACCGACGAAGAGACAAAGCGTATCTATTGGTTCGCACTGTCATTTCTACGGAGACTCTCGCATAATGAGCGCCATGTTGGTTTCATCTATGACCGAGTACTGTACCATTTAGGTTCTGCGATGACTATGCTACCTTATGTTAGCCTCGGTGGATATGAGAATTCTCTAGCCTAAAAAGGATCATGCTGAGATGCTCCATGCGAAAGGTTTATCACCATTTATGTGTCGCAATTATTCGAGCGGCATTGATGTTTGTTACCTATGTGGCCATGTTTAACTTCAGTTTCAGCTCGCTTTCCGTGCCAGCTTGTCCGATGGCAAGTGGGCCCCCTTAAACACTGTAATTACTAAAAAAGAAAATAATTATACTGTCATATATTATTAAGAAATATGAACATAAAATACTCAAAGATATTATCTTAACTATTACTATTTTCATCAGCACTTGATATAGGAAATATTGATATAGTTTTGTTGTTTGAAGTTTTAATTTTAAATAGTCTGATTGCAAATGAGAAACTAAAATATTACCTTGGATCATTATTTTTCATCTTAATCTCAAATTTAATTTATCCAGCTCTGCTTGAAATAACTTATAATCACAGCCCAGAGTTTTCGTCAATAAATTTGATAGAAAGCATGTTAGGTGTTCAGTTTTTCAATGAATTATGCCTATTTACCGCCTGCATATGACATATCTGATAACAAAAGGATTGACGCAGAAATACTTTTAATTTCATTTCTGCACTGCAGCCTACCAGCTAACAATGGATGCCCTCAATTTCTTCGTTTAATAAATGAAATGTACGAGCAGTTTTAATCTTCTTATTCGTCTTACACCACATCTCGTCAACGAGACGCAGTAAGATTATAAATCGATCAATCTGTCGTGGTCGGTGCTCCGAAACTCGTAAAAACGCTCCGAAGAAGCTCGAGTCGCGTTTCGAGTGCCAGAAAAGTCCATGTTCGTGAAAAGAGGCTGTCCAAGGAACAAGGCCTCCCCTTGTACCAGAAATGCTTCATATTTTTCAGTGACGTTCGTAAAACTCTTGTCCCACGGCTAATAAACGTTCTTGACGGCCACATAAGCCCTTAACTGCCCTAGGAAGACTGTTCACTTGAAAAACAATCGAGTCGTTTGTATTTTTAAAAATAGGTGCTGAGTGAGGCACTTTAATTTGTAATTTGAATTTATCGCAAGGGAAACAAACCACCTGTATTAATAAAAGACTAGCTTATTGTTAATCCTGATAAAGTAAAGCAACCACCATATAAGTGTCGTTTAGTTACACATTACACAATTGTAATGTGTACAAGATAAAATAAAAAGAAAAAAATTTAGTATATAGATTTTTCGTACAAGTCTTTCTTTCGGAGAAATTCAATTTTTAAAACTCATCTGGGTTACACGTGTCTATCTCGAAATTGGCAGAACGCAGTGGTAAATATAATACCAAAATAAATCAGAATTGTAGAATGACTCTTTTTTGAGTTGGTCTTCGGAGAAAATCGAGTTGGAAAATATATCGAACACGCATGCGGTTAACTAATTGTAAGAATTGGTCCATCTTCAAGACTGACGTTTCTTAAACTTACTTTTAAAAATTACAAGCATCTCAGAACAAGTGATTTAAAGAACTAAGATGAATTTTCTCGTTGTCAAAATGCATAAACACTGTAATGGGAAACTTCTTACTTTGTTCCGAAAACTCATGGACATGCAGGTGTACAGTGACAGAAAAAGGTCCACACACCTCGACTTCTTAATTCTAATGAACTGTGACTCAGAAAAAAGTCCAACTTTAAGGAAGCATGTATTTTATTAAGGATTAACAACTCAAAAAAAAACTTGTCTAAAAAAACGCGTTATTAACATGTAATTTTGTATGCAAAAATTTCATGTGTACAACAACAGCTGTTTTGCAGACCACGTGACCCGTGGATGCGAGAGTCTACTTTGCGCGCGCATTCACATATTCGGTCCGCGCGATATATCGCCCGTAGCAGCACCGCGATGTCTCACCACCAGGTGGCGAAGCTTCTCGGGCGCTTTCTCGCGAGAGAACTGGATTACCGCGGATATATAAGTCAGAATGATTGTCGGGGTAAAATTACTTCTTTGGATTTATCCGTACCTTTTTTGGATGTTACTATGTCCCATGTGTGATCAAATTTGTGAACATAATCCGCCCGAGCTGGACATATGTAACAGCAATGTTAAAAAATCATCTTACCAAGAATGTTATTTTTTCAGAACTATTATGAGGAGTTTAAGCTTTTTATTCAAAATACTTAATCTCGTTTAAAGGATATTAATTTTAATAAACATGAATCAGTCACGCTAATAACTCTAACGAGCCAAAATTTTTTATTAAGAACTATTTGACATCTGTCCCATTTGCATTTTGATAACAACGTCCATTGTAAATATTTATGATTCATATTATTTTGCTGAGGATTACTTGTCAAAGTTTTAACATTAATTTTTTCGTTTTTCCCCTTTTATAAACTATATTTGTTTAATCTGAATTTGTTTATGTGGATAGATGTGTATGTGCGAATCTTAGCTACGTAAATTTCTGAAAAGAATTTTAGAGTCAAATGAATGGGGTAAAAGTAGCACAGGGCGAAGTTTAACGAGAGTTGCTCAAATTTTATTTCGAATAACGAATAAATCTATAGCGTCATTCGAGCGAAATTTATTGGAATAAACTTTTATTCGTCATTCTTAAATAATTTAATTTTATTCTTAACTTTTATTCGAATATTATTCGCAGCAGAATTTATTCGAATAACGCCGAACTCCGAGTTTAGGATGTCGCGAAGTTCAAGCTACCAGGAATCGATACATCCAAGAATCATAGCAGAAAGCAACGGTTTTTTGTGATTATTGATCACAGTGCTAATTGCAAATAATTAGCTCAGCGTAACTTGCATCAATTCGCAGTACGGAACGAAAGCACACCAAACAGTTTCACCACGAAGACAATGACGAGACACTTGACTCGGAGCAGTCGGTGACTCGATCGAGCCCAACGATTAGTCACTGGGTTCCGAGTTAACAATGAATTAAAAGGTCCAGGTCTTATTGACGATAGTAATCGTCTCAGTAGGAATGCATTTGACCCAGGAAGACACGACACTTAATTCTGTTGTCTGACGGCGTCTGAAAATGGGGAGTCTGATGATTCCCAAGCCTAGTGTCTAAAGGCGGAACCGCGCATTCGCCGAATGCCGAATAATGAATGTTCGTCATGCGACAAGCAACTATTTACGTACGCGGAATGTTCGCTATTCGCCGATTACCAAATGTTTGCCCGAGCTTTTATCCGAATGTTCGCAGTTCCCGATCGCAAGTCGAAACGCTTGTCATTTGCCGAATAAGCGCATAGTGTGGAGATATGTGCGAATACTTTGGCGAATAGTTTATCAAATGTTGAGTATTCGGTATTATTGTAAAGTAATATTGTTAGATAATAAATAAAGTAATTAGTCCTGTGTTTTAGTTCACAGGACATTTAATAGATGACTTTCAAGTAGTCCCTGTTTCAAATAAGATTCAACTGTATTAAAATAAGGCCAGAGTTGAAATGGATGAGTCGCGCCGACTGAAAGACAGTACTTTGTGGCGGTTGAAGTTGGTTTATTGTGGCTACATACATATTAATGATCTGCTAGGACGACAAGGGTTGTCGGTGGCGTAGAAGGACTTAACTGTCCGTTTCGTGGGTGCAACGTGACTGTCCTCTTCGTAGTTTGTGGTGTCGTGGCGTATTTGTTGTATCGGTTTTAGAATGTGATTGATTGGTTAGCCTTAGAACTTTCTCGAAAATATTCTTAAAAAGGTATCGTGATGAACGCGCTGTCGGCGGGGTTGCCGTCTAAGGGTAGGAACTTACGACGATCCCTTCATAGAAGTTTAAGGTAAAACGAACAGCGTGTTTGGGGGTCGTCCTTAAATTACGTAAGGCTCTTTGAGGGGGAGGGAGTCGCGAATTTCTTACGTTTTCTTACAAGCAGGGGAGAGAGTCAGGTAGCGACTTACGTAATATTTTTTCAACCTAATTTTCAATATGAGTAGCCTAAAAGACGACGTTGCATCGTATACGTTAGATAATTTTGTATGAAACCATGAAAAAAAAGGAATAAAAAAAGTTCTGTAATGAAGGAAGGGAAGGGGGTGGAATATAAATTCTTTGGAATTCTTATACCGAGGGAGGGAGGAGGTAAAAAATCACCAAAATTACCCTTACGTAATTTAAGGATGCTCCTTGCGAGGAGATACAGATTTTGCAGAAAATAGGTTCTCAACTATTTTCTGGTTTTGCAATGCAACAGTTTGGCATAAAAGCAACAACATGTAACAACAAGAGTTTTATTTGGTTTTGAATTGAGTGAAGCCTGCTTGTTCTGACGATTCTAACAAGGAGAGTATCCCACGTGTCCGCCTCCAATTGTTTTTTTATAGCGGCCCGTTTTCATATTTACGGGGTGAAACCACCCCTCAAAGTTATATGATTTTTAGGTGTTCGTCTCCGGTTGCTTTGGTTTTTGGATATGTTTTAGAGGACAGAAAAATAAGAAACAGATGTCCTTTTATGTTGGCCTGTTTGTTTGCATGTTTGGGGAGTGAAACCACCCCTCAATTTTACAAGATTTTCAGCTGTTCGTCTTCGATTGCTTTGACCAAAAACCAAAGCAGTCGGAAGCGGGCACCACCTATTCTCATGAAACTTGAGGGGTAGTTTCACCCCCTGAACATGCAAACAGGCCAAAATAAAAGGACACCTGTTTCTTAATTTTCTGTCCTCTAAAACATATCCAAAAATCAAAGCAATCGGAGGCGGACACCTTGGATATTCTCCTTGTAAGTGTTTGACTAATTCCGAAAACCTGATTGCTTCTATGGAGTCTAATTGTAAGTGCTCCTGCTTGTAACTATTCGTGTGATTTGGTGCTAACTAACCTTCGACCTACTGCAAAAACTGTACGAAGCCTGAGCGCTTCCTGGTCGGTTTCTGATTGGCTACTTAATTCAACTGATTTGCCAATCAATGGATCACATCGTGACGTCCCTTCCACTTTGTTCTTAGCGCGTTCTCTCTCGAACAGTAGCGCAACAACACTTGTCATGCGTGGACAACACTGTAGCAACAACGCGGAATTGCTCCAGACTTCCAGTTCTGTGTCCGGAACGTTACAAATTACTAAATTGCCTTTTTGCAATTACAAAATCACAGGGGGTTCACTGCACCCCACCGTAATTATTAAGCTACCATTTTCGTATTTCTGAATCTTTTAATTTTTGAGTGATAAGTGTACATTCGCAATACTCGTACAAACATACTTTAATAGTATTTTTCTGGAAATGTAAATTTTGATATATTCTAGTTGAAAAATAGTTGTGGGGGAAACTTTTCGTTAAACTTTTCGCGAAATTTTTAAATTTTATTGTTAAGGTCTAAGAATTTACAAAAATACCAGCAAAGTATGATTACCCCCGTGTGATTACGAAGGGGTAGAGCAAAACAAAATGTCCGGCTATAGGGGAATAATGAAGGTTGAGTCAAGTGACACTCATGCTACGCTCACGCTTGTATGTCATGCACGTCAGTGCGCTCAACTGTTTGACGAAGAGACGGCGTTCAGTTCACAGTTCTTTGTGTTCTCGTTTTATATTTAAAAGTATAGCCATGTTTAAAAACTTTTCCACGTGGACGTAGAAATGGTAGCGCTATTGTTAGATGAAGATGAAGAAAAAATAATAAAACCAACAGGTTGATATTTTATTAGTGTAGAAAGTTATTACTTTTGCTGAAAGCATCAAAGCAGGTAGTGAAAATTCATAATTTACTAAGTCGAGTAGGAAACTCATCTAATGTAACTTTCAAAGTACCAGGAATGAAGCTTTTTTTAATTTGAAGTGGAGCCTGTTTCATGGCAGTGAAACATGTATTAAAAAATAAAAACATTGAACTCACCTGTTTTATATAATGTTATTGCAATTTCATCCCATACTTCTATCTTATGAATGTTATCACTATAATTAGAACACCCTATAAACAAGTTCAATTAACTTTTCATCCATAATTGCAGAGCCCTTGCAAAAAACTCTGTAAATGCCAAAAATCAAATTCTATACTATAGTATTATCATTGGCATAATTTTCCAATAATTTTTTTTTTAATTTTGTCACTTACAGTGTTTTCTGCAAGGACTCTTCGCGTCCCCCGAACCCTAATAGGAATCATCCCTAAGTGTCCGGTAGTAGGGGACTGCATAGGTAATTACTTTCTGCAAAATACAAGAAAAGATGCAAAAATATTAATATCCTATGCTATCAATTTCGGAGACTACTCACCAATGAGAAACGTACACTTAACAGACTAATGTCTAAACCCAAAATGGGCACACTCTGAAGCTTCTTTTCCTACGCGATGCAGTTCGACTGACGTACGAAAACAATCTATCCTTTGTTCTTTATTTGTTTGTAACTCTAACAAAACACGGAGTCAGATTATAGCAGTCACTTATTATTCCCAGCTTTCTCACTCACTTCACGGGCACAGAAATCGATTTGAGGCTTTAAACAACAAATTAGAACGTTTTCCTGGTACTAGGGCCGTCCGGTGCCACGGGGCCTTTCCCTTAATGAGCAGAGCAGTAGGAACCACTATAGGCAGTTGATGCGACATTAAACTCTCGTTAAAAGATAAGTAAAATAGTTGCTGGCTCGTATAGCTGAAACTTCAGAGTCCAGACAGGCTTTCCTTGTCCTCCGTAGGCCCGTCGCTGTATCAAGATATCGCATTCGTGAAAGAGCAGTAGGGTGATCCGGTGCACGCCGCTGCTGGAATAAGTTTCGGCTAAATATAGGTCGTTTTAAAATTAGATTCCTCCGACGGGGTTGACGACTAGCACGGTCTACGGGTTCTGGATGTATGAAGAGGAAGAGACCGTTGGGCTGGCTCCCTTCGGAAGCTTCAATGAATCCTGCCTCCGTTTACCCTTCGCACTGGTCGAATTTTTCGCAGTGACTGTTCCGCTGATCGGACGTATCCCTGCTGACCAATGAACACGTTCCATGGAACATTAGAACGATACGCGAGAATATTATTGCGTCAAACGATCCCTTTTTCTATAGTTTGTTCCTTTTTCACTGTCCATGAAGATTGCGGAGGAACTTGAACGGCGCATTAAGAGGGTGGGTTGTACGAAACCATGTCTAGACATGCTTCTCTGAAGAGATGAGGAAGTTTTGTTTCAATGATTCACTGGCACAACTGTTCCGATCAGCTTCATAAAGAGTCAGAGTTTTTTTTAATGAATTCTACGAATATCGCATTTAAGGGGGAGGCCTACCTAGAATTTTTTCTAGAAAAACCGATAGACTTTTATTATTAAACGCGGATCATATTTTAAATAATTTTTTTTGTATTTTTTCTTCTATTAAAAAAATGGATATATACTATTATTTTAAAAAGAGTTTATTCTAATGAATCCCAACTGCAATTTCTTTTTTACTTAATAATGTCAAAGTTATGAGATTTTATTCTTCACGTCCCGGTTTTGGCCTGGTCTCCCCTATTATTGTTTTCAGGTGGGATGAACTATTTCGAACAGTAAAGTTGTTGACGTTAGCCGCGCACGAGTTAAGGTATGTCAATAAAATTATATTCCTACTAGGAAGAATTGTAGTGACATAGAAATTTTAATAACTGTGACTCTGAACAATTTCGTTTCAATTAAAACATTTACTCCCTGTTTGAAATATCTACTTTGCATAGTTCTTGTACCGTCAAAACTGAAAGTGGTGTTTGTTGTGATCACGATCAGCAGATCACTCGGTACCTAGTTCCTGTGTGCTCTTTTATAAATATATCGGAAACTTATATGCGGAGCAGTTTGGTTACATGACACACTGACTAAACAAATGTCTTCGAAAAGAGCAACTTGGATGTTGTTGACGTCACCCAGCGACCACTTGCTTTACTGTTTCGAGCTAATTCAAGAGTCTGATGCATCCAAAAGGATACTGTTTCCTGGGAATCACATGTTAAAATAAGCAGGTTAAAAATCGCTCTCGCGTTTCCCAGTAAATACGGTCAATGTTAAAACCAATTATCTTGCGCAGACTATTTTATAATTATGTTTAGTTTGATTAACCCTCGGTTGCCACACCTATTTTGTCCAACGTATTTTTCACACTGGCACTGGGTCAATTCGACCCAAAACAATTTTCCATTAGCTGCTGTTTAAAAACTATCTGTTAAATTAGGACGAAAAAATTCTAATATAAAGTTTGAGCATTGTAGAATATGTATATATAGGTTCATCGTTGAAAATTAATATTTAAAGTATCATCGTGTTTATCATTTTCGATCATGACACAGAAATATTTTACCTCAAAATTAAATTGTGGATCATTTTGACCTAGTGTGACAACTGAGTGTTAGTAGCAACAATCATAGGTTGTATACTCACCAGTTGTATCACATTAGCAAATTTTAAGTGGATCTCATTAAGGGGGGAGGCCTACCTAGAAATTTTCGAAAAATCGATTTTTCGATTTTTATATTTTCCTGACGTATCTTGAAAATATTCTCTGAAAATGTCAAGTTAATCCGACCAAAACTGACAAAGTTATACGTGTGTAAGTAGGTAGGTGTTCCACGGTGTAGCGTTCAGACTCCAAACTTTAAACGCGTTTTCCTGAAAATCATGATGTCAAAGTCGGTGACACACATAACTTAAAAATTAATGAACCGATTTACTCGAGGCTTTGTAGGCTTATTTTATGGTTAAAAATCTAAGCGCATTCGGAAAGTTTTCCTTTTTTTGCCCTGTTTTCACGGTAAAAAATGTGAAGATCATACAGAAGCTTTCCGTCTATGCGGCGACGGCAAGTGTGGAAGATCTCATATGATCTTCGTTCCTTCTACCGCAGCGCTGTCCAACGTAGGGGCCCCTCACGGGCCTGCTTCCCCCTTCCAATCTTTCTTTCCCGTAGCGTGCCGTCCGTTGTCAAGGAGACCGCGCGACGCTACGAATGCTGCCATGACGGGCCAGCCGGGCCAGCGTCTTCGCGGTTAGCGTCGCGCGGTATCTCTGACCAGGGATTGTAACCGCCGCCTAACCCTAACCCGAATCCGGTTAACCGAGGGAAGGTTACTGTAACCCGTAGTAACCCCGAAGGAACGGCTACCAAAGAGTAGAGAGAGTACAGAGAGCCGGTTAACCCGCTCGGTGCGGGTTACAAGTTACAAGTGACATACGACATTCTACGTCCAAAATCCGACTATGGTCGCTCCGCGCTCGTCCACCGCTGCGATGCAACTGCAATTTTAACAAGAACCGGGTTGCATGCAATGACGTCAATCACTTGCAGGGTTTTGTTTCTCGGTATAATTTTTAATCTCTTCAAGACAAATGTGACGAATTTTCTTGAGTTATACTCACGCTATTACATGCAAGTTGTTTCTTAGTCGTAACAATTCTGTAGAAGTTCGAAAGGTAATTTATTTATTTATAATAATAATATTTTGTAACACAACTATTATATACGAAATTCAAAGAATATTGTCTATTTTTCAAATTTAGAAACATGTCAACCTCCAGAGGAAATTTGCAAAATAAAAATTTGTTAATAATTTGACGTTACATAAATAATTTTACAATTTCAAAAAAATATTATTCAAATAAGCAAAACCTTCTACATTAAAATAAAAAAAGAATGAACCGAATGCGATATACAGTTCCTGAGATAAAAATTCATAAGTACAGCTCGATTTCACGAAAATAGGGAAAAAACTACGCCCTCTACCGTATTACTGTAACCCGCTCTGAGAGCGGGTTAACCGGGTAACTCAGTGCCTGGATGCCTCGGGTTACCCGGTTATGCGGGTTAGCCTACGGTACTGAGAACCGAACCGACTTAGGGTTACGGTTACAATCCCTGTCCCTGACAACGCGGACGGGAGTGGGGGAAACCCAAGCTCCCGCCGGAGCGACCTTGGACAGCGCTGTTTTACCGTATAAACGGTGCCGTGCCGCGAATGTGTGAGACGGGGCTAAAGGTACAACGGCTGAGAGATGTTTCCGAGTGACAAATGCGCAGATGACGAACGAAGGCGAATGTTGACGGCAAAGTATAATGCATATTTCAAAAACAGGATGACTCGGAAAGATAGGCTTCGCATGCGATTGACTATCACAATATCGTATTAAGCTGTTGCAGTGTTTCGTGTCCCACCATAGCTGCTACATATCTTTCAAATTCATGTTGAAATCCACGAAGGATTTTTGTTGACATTCCTAATGATCAGGTGACTACGGAAGCGTCTGGGTTAGCGTCTTCTAGGTGAGATCTAAATTCCCCTTTTAGTTCGCAGACTCTACACCCCAGAACGTTACATAGCTTACGCGTCGGTCGTAAATGTCCGCTTCCTCGGACAACGTGGTTGACTACGTGCGTCGAGTTGAAAAGCACTGCGCCTTAGGCAATTAATCTTCGCGTCTTCAGACAACGGGTGCTGGCGGAAAGTTTACATACATCGATTGCAGTGGTGAAAGATACGACACACGCTAGGGAACGGTATGCTCGTCACGTAATCGCGTACCAGCTCGTACGGATTGTTGCCCGAAGGGACCTCCTCCGCCTCGTTTGTGATCATTTGCTATGGTCGTCAACATCTCCTGCAATCGCGAGTCGTAACTCCGGAACTGTAAGCGACAGCGTTAGAACATCCACGATGTTTGCGTGGAACTGGGTGAAACTCAGTCTGGGACAAATCGGGTGAAGGAAATGAACAGATGGCTGAGGTTCTGGATCATTTTCCTGACGGGCCACCGCTTTCACGAAATAGTTTGTGGCTCCTCAAGGTACAGCCGGAAATTCCCTCCCAGTCACGTCAATCATTACGGAATCTCAAGTTTCTGCTGACATGTAATTTACATACCACGGCTACGCATTTAGTTTTCATATATTTAAATCAATAAATATGCGGGTAAAGTGGGGGAAGTGACATTGAAAAGAAAAGTGGAGGAGGAAATGACGTATCGACAGGTTCAGGCTCGGAAATATTTTCAATTGTCATATTTGATTCCTTGAGGGAAATAATGCAATACGAGTTGCTTACATCAGAAAAGGACCAACTGCAGATATTTCGGAATGTCTCAGACAGCTTTATGATGGGAAATCAGTTAAAAGGAACAATTTACCAACCTTTAAACGCATTCATCGATTCATAAAGTGGAACTACTAGGTTTCTATTTTTCCCAGAGACTTATTTGCTGGTTTTTAATCTTATAATTAGTAGAAGACGCTACTAAGCTTCAAGAGGAACAAGCTGCTATCGTTGAAGCAATAATAAGAAAAAGATATAGGCAGAGAACTGCGTGCTGGCGGTGCCTTTTGAAGGCAGGTGTGCCGGAGCACTGCCTAGTGGCGGTGCCCCCGGTGGCCCGCCGGAGCCCCGGGAATAGACCTACATCCGCCCGCGGGCACACGATGAGGAGAACCGAAGACGGCAAAAACACTCGAGCGTTGCCGATGTACAGAATCGTTTCACACACAGAAGTGGATCTATTGTCCTGATTGTGAGTTCCACGAGGTAATCGTTTCTAAAGATAATATCTAGTATGCTTAACGTGTAGAGGAAGCGTTGGAAAGCCGCTGTCATGGTGATTTATTATATTTTAACATATCTCTTATTATTCCCTCAGTTATCTTCCACCTGCTGATAGCAAAACACCCTCCTACTGTTTCTCCACACCTCCTTTCTTCAAGCACGAATATGGAAGTGTTGTATAACGTGACTCACAGCTCAATCATGTGAGCTGGAAGGATTCCATACATTTGATTTTGTTACAACGTAGTGGCATAATAATCGATGGCCAAATTTTCTTGTTTGGCCAGATTCCCAAATGTTATATTGTTCCGTAAATTCACCTGCATCTGATAAAACAAACACGCGTTATAGGGTAGACCGGGGCTGGTTGTCCCAAGGGGTAGGTTGACTAATTGTTAATAACTTTGCACCGACATATGCTCTACTGCGGAACGATTTACTGTAGAATAAGTCACTTCTACTATGCCATGCAGTTATGTCCAACCCAGCGATCGCAAGTTTTTTAACAGTTATTAGCGTTTGTCGAAAAATTGACTATGTAAGTCAGGCTTGGGAATTCAGTGATTTTCTCGGCCGAGTTTCAGAAGCAACGCCCTCTTTCTCCCACCGCGCGTCTTGGCCCCCGCCACTGCCTTAAAGCTGGAGCCAACTCAGGCGCGTACCACGTGACCCGCGCATGGCACGTTGACAACACAAAAATGTATCGACAATCGTGCTCTCTGGGACGATGTGGAAATCTATTGGTACAATGTCGCCCTAATGCGCCACGCGCTGTTCACGTGGTACGGGCCTGAGACGCTGCAAGCCGCTTGGCCGCCGCGGGGACCAAGACGCGCGGTGGGAGAAAGAGGGCGTGACTTGTGAAATTCGGCCGAAAAGATCACTTAATTCCCGAGCCTGATGTAAGTAAATATTTTTTCTTAAAGATTTTATGTTTTCACGCTCTATATAGATAGTATAGAATAAATGTTAAGGGACTATTTTAAAGTTTGTTTATTAGACGATCTATTGACATAGTATTTTTGTTTATATATAAATAATTGAAGGTTATGTAGAGCATTGAAGTCTAAATGATCGGTTGGGGCTGGTTGACTAATAACGTTAATAAGGTTTAAATTGTTATTTTGTTATTCGGAAAGCGATTTTTATTTTTTGTTTAAATTTTACCATGCTATACATACATTGTAATTTATGTTTAAGTTGAAAAAATTTGCAAATGGTTCAAAGATGCGCGTATTCGATATGCATTGTGGCGCTTTTCGATTCATAATTCACTGTCATTTTCGTACCCCAAAGCAAAGTGGAATCGTAGTTTCTCAGGAAGTTGCTAATTAATGGGAAGGAAGAATCTTTGGTATTGGGCTGAAGTTTTTAAGACACTTCATTTGTAATCAGTTCACTGAATTTTCCGCGCGAAAACTTTCAGATTTGGTTAGCACGTTCATCAACTTTCCAACGGAGAACTGTAGCATTCTCTAAGTAGTTGTTGACGAACTCGCGGCGCTTGAGCTTCAACTGGAATTCCACTTGATTTCCTCCTTATTTAAACTTCCCGTAGGATTTTATTGTTCTATTGGAAGTAATGTTTGCATAACTTTTGGAAGCTAATTATTTCAGTGTAAAAGAAAGGTTTCAATTTTTTCTAAAAAATACACTTTCCAGTACATTTACTATGTTACGACTTTCCTCACTTATAATGAGAATGACGGGCAATTTGTACGCTAAATAAAATTTTCTTCAATAAAATTAATTTAATAAATTTTTCAAAATTATATTAAACTAACTAATCCAAAAATTAAATTTATTGTAATTCATTATTTTGAGAAATATATTTAAGGGCCTTAGAATATATTATTTGGTGATTCTAGTCCTACTAACTTAAAAATATTAATACAAATTTACATTGTGGCGGCTCATCCGCCGAAAACGTATCACCGCAGATTTCAGCCGCGGCACAGTGGTTCGAAACGCGAAAATACACACCAGATGATCGAAATCCGATTTCAGGATTTTCGTTTACAAATTATTGCATATGTTAGAAAAATTAAGCCTCCAAATGGGACTAACATTGTTTCGTCATATTCTTGAATGATATTTGTGTATTAAACATTCAAAGTATAGCTATCTTCTGTGAATAACAACGAGCTTCTCCGTTTCTGTAAGATTTCTTTTACAATTTGAAGAATTTTCAAACAGCTTAAGGTGACATCTTCTCCGAATTTCAATATAAACATCTATAACCATCCATTATCAATAACTTTTTACTCTGTGCTTAATTGCTTAAAAATTTTATGATTGCACAGATTTATAAAAAAAAATGCTTCTGAGTGTGCGTATTTTAAACAATACCATATGAATCTGTAGCACGTACTCATGAATCATTTCAGTAACCATTTCTCAATGTTTTGGACAAGAAATTCTATTAAATCATCGAAAACGTATTACGCTTTTTTTATAAATACTTACAATATTATTACATATTAAAATTGTTGTCTTTTACTTTGAATCTGATTCGTAAATAATTAAATTCAATTAAAAAAAATTGTTTACCTTCATTTATAAATTTTTTTTTTTTATTGATAATTTTAATTCAAAATCTCCATAATTGGGACAGGCTTCGTGATTGGTACATCTACCCAAACAAAGTACCCAGTACAAATAAATACTTATCACCAGTAGTTTCGTTATTCACTCTACCAACCAGGCAACCCCATGTATAAGTTTTAAAAAGTAGTGCAAAACATTATTTACCATTTATTTACTCACACTTGATTTTTCAACGAAAATCTTTGATTAAAGCAGTAATTCTATACAATGCATTATACGACTTAAGTGAGAGTATAATGCCAAGTGCTTTAATCGACCATTTTAATTAAGGAACATTAAGAAACTCACCGAGCGATATGCGATCCAAGGGAGTAGCCACCCCTCACGAGTGGCTATTGAAGCAGAAAGTTAATGTGTTTATTCATGGAGGGTCGCAAGTGGATGAAAATTGGCTGACTCATTCTAGGAATTACTTTTCGTGGCAGACGGAATGATTTTCGATTGTCTGGACACAGCGTCTGATAGCGTGCACGCAACTTTGCATGTCACTACTTCTGTTTACTTTTATTTTAATCTTATTCGCGGTTGCTATGCGAATTCTGTTTGTGAACAAACATTCTTAAATATTTTTTCCATACGGGTCGCTTCACTTTAACTCACAAGGGATGATCCCGAACCCGAAAATTCAAAAAAATTCTGAAACTTTGTGAACATGTAGGGGATTTCTTCCTGATTACAACGCAATTTTTGTTTGCTGTCCAAATTCACTCGAAGGTGGTGAAATTAACCCCTGAAAATTCGGCTATTTTCCGATTTTGTGTTATAAGAACTGTAAGAGATAGAAAGAAAGTTTTAAGACAAAAGTTACTTCTTTTAATTAGATCTAGCATTTGGTAAAAAAATTATTTTATATTTCATGAGTTATAGCACAAAATCGGAAAATAACCGGATTTTCAGGGGTCAATTACACCCCCTTTGAGTGAGGTTGGGCAGCAAACAAAAATTCACAAATACATATTCACAAAGTTTCAGAATTTTTTGAATTTTCGGGTTCGGGATGTTCCCTTGTCAGGCAAGCAAAATGTGACATCTAGGAAAAGAGCATTTGTTTATTTACCTGACGCTGGTGGACATTAAGTATTTTTATTATAATTTGAAGCAGTTAATATTCCACTTTTAACACACTTTTGTTACATTGGGTGCTCCAACTTTTCACGAGTTAACGATTAGCCATTTGACTCTATACCGATACTTCTGATATACCCGGTAGAATTATCTGCTCCGGAAAAGTGGATGTTACATTATCTGGAAATTCGTTTATTCGAACAGTTATGCCACCCTATTAGTTCAGATAAAAAAGGGTCCACCGTAATCTGCAAAGGTCGAGGGAAGAGTAGACAGAAGAATTCAGGAATAGGAGATACGGTTCAGGATAAAGGAGATTGTGAGGTTGGGACTCCTCGCAGGAGGAAATCGAGAGACGAGGGTGCGCCAACTACAACCACAACCACAGCTAGGACCACACCCTGTCGTTCAACACGCATAAATACGCTCGCCAGCCAGTAGGCAAGCATAATTTTTCTATACAGGGTGTTGAACAAGGTGGGGCAAACTTCAGCAACATGCACTAGCCTAAAAGTAGTTTTTTTTCCGATTTATAAAACGCGAGTGTGGTAATACGCATACATACATACAGGCTGGGCCATTTAACTCTTAATAGCTTAATATATCGCGAAAACTGCTCGATCACTTTTAATTGCCCTTATCTGATTTTTTATAGAACTCTGGGATCTCTAAACCTGTTTTAAGGGATCAAAACGGGGGTTGACTTTAAAATTTCAAATGGAAACCTATACCTAGAAAACCTATCATCGCCGTAGTCTGTGTATTAAAACGAGCAACTTTTGTCCGAAACATTTTTTTTTAAATTGAGGAGGAAAGGTATAGTAGATGTAAACTGAAGGTGGGACTGCAAAGGAGAAAAGGAAAGAAGAGTGCGCGTTTCGTCCTGGGCCTGGTAGTGGACTCATGAGTAAGGCAAATCTATATAACAGACCCTGCCTTAGACGCGAGTAACGAAAATATTCGGACACTTTTTAAAATCGCATAACTTTTTTAGAATTGGTCCAAACGACTTGAGTTTTTTTGAGAAGCTAGAAGGATTAGTTTGCTAACTGACGCGTTTCGTCGTTTTGAAAAAGAATGTATTTGGTTGGAATAGCGAAAAGAATAGTAAAGGTCGATTTTTAAACTTTTTTTTGTGAGCTTTTAATGAAAATTAAAAAAAAACGTTTGTAGATTGCAGTAAGTTGTATACAACTGTATACGTTTAGGCACGTATACAACTTACTGCAATCTACAAACGGTTTTTTTTTTAATTTTCATTACAAGCTCACAAAAAAAAGTTTAAAAATCGACCTGTACTATTCTTTTCGCTATTCCAACCAAATACATTTTTTTTCAAAACGACGAAACGCGTCAGTTAGCAAACTAATCCTTCTAGCTTCTCAAAAAAACTCAAGTTGTTCGGACGAATTCAATTTTAATTAGTGCGTTCGTATCACGAGATACGGGGGATACCCCGCCTTGCCCTACCACCCCTACCTCGGCTCATTATGCCTGGCTAATCCAGAAAAATGCGAATATTTTCACAAAAAAAAATTAAGAAAATTTTTTTCTTTTGTAAAATCAGAATCTAAATTTCGGGCGAAGCCGAGTAGTAAAGCTACAACTTGTATAATATCGGATGTTCTTTACAATCTCACGAATTGTTTAACCCTTTAACGCCAGTCGTATCATATGTGATATATTTCCAGTATGAGGGAATTTTTACTTTAAAAGTGGAACAAATTCGCTGTTTGCACCAGATTAGTGGTTTTATTCATTACAGAAAAATTAATCTACCTGAACCCTGTAGTCACTCGTTTTATGCATTTTAACCCCTGAAGAAAAGAATAAAGAAGTACAAAAAATATAAAAACCCAGACCATTTTTAAGGACAAAAAAAGATGGAATATTTTTCTCGTTTATAAATAAAATAAACAAGTAACAGGATCAAAACCTGGAAATCAGTGGCCTATTTCAGGTGGCAGTTCTTTTTATGACGTTTCCCTCCTATTTCACAAACCGTCGGCAAACGTCCACCACAACCCCGACGATACGTATAAATTTCAGCCGCATCGTTTGTCGCGTTGAATACAAAATTTAAACAAATAAACGACTGTGCCCGGAAATAAATGTCTCGAAAATGGTCCCCAGTCACGGATATTTGCCACAAACATTTTTCATCCCTCTGCGCCGTCATAAATTCGTGCGGTATAAATTTCCGCTGGTCGGTTTCCATTCCCTTCGGACGCCGATGGAAAGGCTGCCACTATTTTTCCCTTCTTATTGTTTCTGCGCGAAGTGTTACGCGATAAATTAACGCGTTCCATCCTAACCAGCGGCGTGGACGCCAATCGATACTTATCCTTCATCGCAGCAGCGGAAATTTCTCATTTCATTCCGGATACGTAGCTGTCGGGCATTACCGAGCCCGGTGCACTGGTGAGTAGAAATGAATAGCCGACGATAAATCCTGTATCGCGGTTCCGTTACGATGTGCATATGTATGCACGTAGTATTCGCATGCCGCACATGAATTTCGGTGCGAGGTCACTCAATTTCGTACCCCGTCTTAGAGAATATTCGCATTTCAACAGTTCGTTTATTCGGAACTATAACAAAAAATAATTTCGGTCATCAAAATACATTCCATCATGATCTATGGTCTTTTTAGTCCAGTAAAATTAGACGGATACGTGGCCAGTCTAAGGAATAATTTGCGGCAAGCTACATTTTGGCACGGGCCTTTATTTCGTCGTTTTAAATAATATGGCAAAGGTCCCCATCGATTCGACCGCCGCTATAAATTTTAGGGGGTTGAAAAAGAAACTACAGTTTTTCGCGAATATCTCGTTATTTAACAGTTTTACGACAAAAATAGTTATTAGGAAATTTATAGCTTAGGAAATTCTCTACAAAAAAGGTTTTATGAGTTTGTTTGTAGGAGGAAGCGTTTTCGTGTATGACGGGTTACCAAGTTTCAACCCTCATGCTTTTGACAAGGGAAGATCTCGAACCAGGAATTTCTAAAAATTATGAAACTCTGTGAATATGTAGGGGATGTCCTCCTGAGTATAACGCAATTGTTTTTGCTGCCCAAATTCACTCCGAGAGGGTGCAAGCAATCCACATTTTGACATTGCCGCCTCTGGACACTCTAATTTTTGCCTAAACTTTAACAATTTCTAGCATTTGAAAAATGCTTTTTTCTTCTCACGAAGCATAACGCGTTGGTGTAAAAAAGTTTAACATTAATTTGCAATGTTATAAATAATTTTACACTAATTCTTTTGCAAATTTCCACCGATCCGGATACAAAGTTTCCTGTTTCACCCCTGAAAGCAGTGACCATTATTTTTTAAACACCCCGTACATATAAAAAGACCCACTTCCTTCGTAATATTTTATTTTGCAAAGTGGACGAGCCGTTCCGACAAATTACACAGGGCTGCGATGAAAAAGCAACCTGATCTCAATTCAATATTTCAGCTGAATTCGGAAAACACAATAGAAACTCCACGGCCCGTTTAATTTTGCCCTACAAGTTTCATTCGATCGTATGTTACAGCACCGAAACGTCAAAACAAGTGGCGAAAGAGTTGTACTTACGTCGTGGAGTTATTTTTTTTAAAAACAACCCTTATTTTAAAAACAAGTTTTCGTGACCTTCGATTTTGCCGACTTGTGTTGTCAGCCAAGAGGTTTCACGAATGTCGTCTCCGTCATCGACGATTGGAATGGTAATGCGAAATCGAGGCCGGCATTTATTCACTTCGTGTTCCCGAAGAACGTTGGACCCTCTAGCCAACCGGAAGCTCTCCGGAAATCCGAAACAATCGGCAGCGCGTGATTGGAATCTTTTGCTACGAAACTTCCATGAAAATAGTTGTTTCGTTTCGAGGCGGCGCACGCTATTAGCAGCTGTACAAGTTCGACGGTGTTTGTTTTTAAACGGTTCGAGAAGTTTGAAAATATTATCCGGGAAGACAGTGGCGCACCCAGAAGGGGGCACGGGCCCTGGCACCCCCCAAAGAAAAGGGAAAAAGGAGATTAATGTAGCCACGCATTGAACCGGCGGATGCTCTTAAATCATTATTGTATGAGTATTACGAATTTAAAATTATCACTGAAAAGTTAAAAGATTCAAAAATACGAAAATGGTAACTCAAAAATGACGCTGGGGTGTAGTGAATACCATGTGACCAACTTGTGATTATAAGAAGGCGTGACAACGAAGGGTTAATTACACAGTACAACATATTTTGACTTTTTTTGGACTTGTAACATTCAATAGCCGTTTCTTATAGGCCTTCGTGCCCTAAAAACGAAGCCGCAACCCGTTTGTCGCCATCGCCCGCAGTTTTTGAGAAAATCAATTTTGGAAAAAAACTGCAAATTTTCAACTTTGAGCATCTTTTGTGTCGAAACAGTAATAGTTATTTGGTTGCTTGTCGCGTCAAATTATTCTATGGACCCTTCCGAATACAACGATATAAGTTATTATTGCATTATGAACATTTAAATATGTTTAAACAACGATCAAAGGGAAAAGGACACCCGAAATGCACCAATTTTTGCAGATATCTTTCAATTTATTTCCAAAACTAAGGGTCTGGGAGAAAATCTGACTGCTCCACGCGACGCGGCAGACAATTTTCCTTGGGAAAGCATCAACAGAAGTGGTAAGTCACATGTTGTTTTCAATACAGAAGCGAAATAGTTTGGCAAAACGTGCGGCGCCAACAGTGGTAGTCACGCGCGTTAAGCGGTTGTGTTACACTGAGCGGCAGTGGATCGCGCGCCGCCGTTGACTACCACTGTCGACGCCGCACGTTTTGCCAAACTATTTCGCTTCTGTATTGAAAACAAAATGTGTCTTACCACTTCTGTTGATGCCTTCCCAAGGAAAATTGTCTGCCGCGTCGCGTGGCGTAGTCAGATTTTCTCCTAGACCCTTACTTTTGGAAATAAATTGAAAGATATCTTCAAAAATCAGTGCATTTCGGGTGTCCTTTCCCTTTGATCGTTTTTTAAACATATTCAAATATTCATAATGCAATAATAACTTATATCGTTATATTCGGGAGGGTTCATAGAATAATTTGACGCAACGTACAATCAAATAACTATTACCGTTTCGACACAAAAAATGCTCAAAGTTGAAAATTTGCAATTTTTTTCAAAATCGATTTTCTCAAAAGCTGAGGGTGATGGCGACAAACGGTTTGCGGATTCGTTTTCAGGGGACGAAAACCTATAAGAAACGGCTATTCAATGTTACAAGTCCAGAAGGCTGTTGCACTGTGTTATTATACTTGTAGTTTGAAAGCATTCTCTATAAATCTTCAGTGTTCTGGCACATTGTTAGCAACTACATATATGCACTAACAGATACTCAAACATTTCGATTAAGCACGCAACCGTCGTGAAACGCCCAAGCATGATTGCACGTGTCAGGGTTAACTGAAGCAACAAAAAAAAAATTAATTAATTATTAAAAGATAAAATATTAAATTAACGGCTGTTATAAAGTTCTTCAGCTCCATCTTCGTGACATTCTATAACGAAATATCGTTTGTCCATGTTTGGATCATAATCTGCGTCACGAGTGTATCTGGTCATTATGAGAAGGGATTAAATGCGTCTGAACCTGGCCGGTTCAGTGGTCTACAGATTGCTGATTAGTTGTCTGTTTCAGTCACGTTTCGCGTCCCGAAACGTGTCACTCGGTTTACCTCGCTGATGGCGACCAGAGATTCGACTCGTGGTTTTCGTGTGAGTCCAGATACCACCAAGGGGCTGTCAATGACAGAATATGTAGAAATCGATGTGTAGAATTCGAGATTTTCATAAAAAAATTAAGGAGTCACCGAATTTTGGTAGCGCACCATCATTGTTTGCGTTTCTTAATTTTTTTATGAAGATCTCGAATTTTTACAGACCATATCAGAGGTTTGCGCCGAAATGGCACATGTTCTACACATCCTGTAATTTTTTCCAAGTCGATCTGAACCTCAATTCGCTGGCAATCAGGGAAAAACGAAGAGCAAAAAATATTCGAAAAAAACGCATTTAAAGTTTCTGGGCAAAGGCGACGCTATAGGTTGCCGCTTCACGTTTTTAGCTGCCAAATCTACAATTTCGCGAATTTTACTATAAACCAAGCGGCACTGTATTCAGAAAAGATAGTACTTTCGGAAAATGCAATAAAAAATCGATTTTTCGACTGCCTAGTCCCCTTAAACGAGAGCGCACGATACAGGCACTCTTTCATTTGATCCCAAGTAGAAGAAATAATTATTAATATAATATTGATGGAGAACATTGTTAAGAACACTTGATTCAGGGAGATGATGTAAATTATTTATCGAATTACCGTGCTGATTTTTCATTGCGGTCATGGCTGTCGATATCCGCCGTCGATTCCGCCGAGCGATTTCCTGTTACGCAAGACGTTTGGGGTTCTGTCGAATGGCCAGCGGAAAACGAAACGTGTACAGAATCGCAAAGGAGAAAACGAAGAAAAAGAAGATTCGATTCGAACCTTTTCACGCAATCTCTCTCCTTCTCCCGCAGCTCGGATCTAAACTCATTTCCGAGTAGACTTCCAACGCAATCGGAATAAATTGATTTCGTGGATGTCGCAGCTCTTTCGTTTCACCAATTTATATTTTATCAGCCAGAAGATATTGGGGTGAAAATCTTCCCCGTTTTCGTTGATCTGTGCTTAATCATTTGTCTCCAAACTTTCCACGTCGCTTTCCTATAATAAGACACTTTATCCAACATGGCGATTTTAAATGTGTTGGTTATTCATAAATTGTTGGAACGAAGATTGCAAAGGGAAGGGATTGTGAGCAAAGGGATGTGCATCGCAATAATTCATTTTTTGACATTTCACAACTGTTACGCGCCGAGCTTGACTTACCTAGATTATAGTTCTTGAAAAAATATTTGACACCTATTTTTTTTATCGGGAATGATCCATATTTAAGGGGTAAGATCAGCCATCAAAGTTGGGGGTGGAGAACACGTTTGCTTCGATATCTCGGGTAGTATTCATTATAGAGAAAAATCTTTTAGACGAAAATGATGCCTTTTTTTAGAACAAATTCAGCCACGTAATCAGATTCGTGAGACGATGTACGCAAAACTTGACAAGAAAATAAATAAAACACTGTCCTCTAATAAGAGTGGAATAATATATAATAATATTTAGATAATTAACCATTTATTAATTAAAAGCCGTCGTGCGCGACCTACCTCCCCACGCTCGACGGCTGTTAATTAATAAATGGTTAATTATCCAAATATTATTATTTACTATTTCACTCCTGTTCGAGGACAGTGTTTTATTTTTTATTGTTAAGTTTTGCTTACATCGTCGTGGGTATTTTTTTAATTTTTAATGAAAACACTGTACTACTTTTCCAAAAATTAATACATTTGGAGCCTTCCCCTTCTTGCTGCCAAAGTCTTCAAATGTATTGTACGCTATTCGTGTCACGAATACAATGGCGAGGTACGCATTTGGCAGCTGACATTCAAGGATATCGTTAACCTTGTCGTTAACATTGTCTTGCACAAAGGACCCAAGGAATTGATGCCTACACCTCGTGCACGTAGCCGTATTCGAGCAGTGTAAGTGTCCACCGTACGGCTCCAGTTTCGGCAGTTAATTACCATTTAACCCCGATATACATATATCCAGTATGGTCTGGCCAAGTTCGCGTCTCGAGGTTGCAACTAACGGCCGTTAACGGGAAGAGAAGGGCGGTTAGTAGGTTAAAGCAAATGGCCAGAGGTGAAAGGCCAGCAGGAGTGTCCTCGCGAGAGATTCCCGAGAGATCTGGACCAAACACAATGGGCCGCTGCATTGTCTTCCGGTTAGCTGTCGCCTGCTCTTCAGTTAAGCCGAGTTCCGACCAGTCTAATTATCTTCCGCAGTTAGACGTGGCCATGGGATTCGCAATTTCATTATTCACTGTACCTATAACTGGACTTGCCTTTGGGGTGAGAGTATTCTCCAAGAGCAAGTGAATTGTTTGGGAAGAGACTCCTGGGTAACGCCTTTCTGCGTTAGGATGATTAAGGGGGGAACCCTATTTAGGACGCTAGGAATAACGTGATACTTGGGAATTTTTTTCTAAGAAACTTTTAAGCGAACCTTCTCGAAACTTTCAGGGTATTTTAGTTCACATTCAAACAATACAAATTAATTTTTTCGTTACAAAGTGTTCGGTAGAAGTGGAGATATATGAACAGGTTCGAAGGGACTCGCGCGCCGGAGTTGCAAATTTGCGATTATGTTGGACGCCCCAATTCTTCCCTGAAATAAAAAAAGCAAGGTTTTTCTTCTTTCTCGTGTAATTACATTGTCGATGAACCTAAAAGTTTGATAAATAAATTGAATTAGACAACTCTTTTTCCATAAATAGTACGAAATAGCTTGAGGCAGAATCTTAATTTTTTCTTTGAAGTCCCAACAATTTGCCAACTTCTAACTTTTATCCGTTTGTTAGGTTCATCGACAATGTAGTTACACGAGAAATAAGAGAATCCTTGGTTTTTTATTTCAGGGAAGAATTGGGGCCACCATTACAATCGCAAATTTGCAACTCCAGCGCGCGAGTCCTAACGAACGTGTTCATATATCTCCATTTCTACCGAACACTTTGTAACGAAAGAATTAATTTTTATTGTTGGAATGTGAACTAAAGTACCCTGAAAATTTGAAAAAGATCCGCTTAACAGTTTCTTAGAAAAAAATGCATCGCCGTATTCCTAGCGTCCTAAATAGGGATCCCTCTTGAGGGGACCTCCCGGTCTAGAGCCCCCCAAAATAGGTGATCTTTAGGAATTAATTAAAGGAAAACTACTATATATAATTTAATGGGACTTTTTGCATTGCGTTAAGAATGTCTTACATTACACAAATATATTTTTTGTTTTATAACTAATCATTGCAGACGGCACTGGGGAGTCGTTAAAGTCAAGGCGTCAAAAAATTCATCCAAAGCGGTGGGACCTGTATCTCCAAAAGTTATTATCCGATTCGATTGAAACTTCTTTTATTTTTAAGAATACACTTCTGGCTAGGGAGGAAACCAGAAAAAAAAATAAAAATGACATTTTTTTAGAATATGACGACATTGGGCCTGATGAATAAAAACTAAGCAATTCCTACAAGCAATTCCTTATTAGGCAAATCAATTGCTTAAAAGGCAATTGCTTAAACAAAAAAGGAATTTCTTATTTTCATATGAATAAAAATCGTAAGGAATTGCTGGCTTAGCTGGACCGTATAAGTAAAAGGTAGCTGTGACTGCCGGTAACGTTCTCACTCTCTCTCGGGCTACCCCTGCTCGCTCGCGTTCAGGGCTCCTGACTCGCGCCCGCCTTTGCAGATATAATTTTCGAAAATTTTCGAACACCATGTTTGTAGAATATTATTTTCTTCATTTTACCCTCCTAATCACCCCCTTTAAGGACACCAGCGAATAACCGGGCACCCTGTATGATACCTTGATCTTCCTATCTCGAAATGAAAACTCAAGAAAATCTAATTACAAAATAGCGAAGGCCTTTTTTGTCCCACCCCATATAATTGACCTTGCTCCATAGTTATATGAGATCATTCAAATAAAAAGGAACCGGATATTTCAAACAGAGTCTAGGTAAACAGGCTGAAGGTACAATTACCCCGAAAGGAACATTTTGAAACCCCAATTTTAAATAGGACATGAAAAGGTGGACATCTTCTGAAATGCTTGAAATAACGATAAAGCTATCGAGAGCTGCTTCGTTTTTCTTTTCTTGTCTCATTTCGCCGTAAAGAGGAGCAATAGGAAAGTCGGCAAGGACACAAGCGAACCGGAAATCGGGTCAACGAGTTCAAGTGCCCAGCCGATCAGAGAGACGCCCGTTAAAAGACTTTAATTCAACAAGCTACAGTTTGCTGATACAGCAACGGGGGGCGTGTTTAATTGTGGTTCAAGTCAAATATCTTTTTCTACTAGGTACCCCTTTGTTTCTTATTTCGTAGTACAGTAGGTACCTATTCAATTCTGCGATTCTTCGCGACACGATTACTGTTAGCTTGAAATAACAGTTGTTTTTTTTTTAGTAATGAGGAAGTTAATTTTCAGTCTTCAAGCAAAATTGAAAATAGATATAAATTTTATTTATAACCCTGCCTACTCTCCAAGTTAAGGGTAAACAGTTTGATAAATAGGGTAGAGGACCCAATTACTGACACCTAACCAATTACTGCCACCTTAAGCTATTTTATATACCTGTTGTACTATTGCGAGATGAGAAGAAGACCGACCACCCACCAGCTGAATTGTCACAGGAGCAAGGGGAATCGCCCGCTCGCTCCACCCTAACCCCTCCAAGAAGTCCTACTTTTCGGTTCTTAGCGGCTGTCCATATCCGCGTTCTGCGTTACGCGGCGGACTTTGTTGCCAGGAATTGGGTGGAGCGAGCGGGCGATTCCCCTTGCCCCTGTGACAATTTTAGCTTGTGGGTAGCCGGGCTTCTTCTCATCTCGCAATAGTACTTATTGTTTTAAAATCGAGCGTGTTACTGAACCACCTTCCATCCACGTAACAATTAACGCTAAAAACACCTGGTCTCGCCTACTGTCACTCCAGGGATTTAGGTACACACGTAAATGCAGAATGCTTCACGTTGCATCTAATAGCTTTCAGGACTGCTCTAGACTTCTCAGGGATTTTGCTGATAGTACCTCCCCAAAGAAACTAAGCAGTTCCTAGCACAATGATCTTCTGTGTTACAAGGCAGCTCGTCTAGACACCTCCAACGTTCGACGATCACTGTTATTATTAAATCAGTGCTTATTGTACATATCTGCCAGTAATAATTTTTACTTATGAAACAATAAGTCCAACGAAATAATATCGACCATCTTCGCATCTAGGAGAAGAAAGCGGTGCTTTACCTTCGCTGGAGAGGATTCGCGCGTTGGCAGCAGAAAATTGCAAGGTCGTCGCCTTTCCTCTGGCAAGCAGCTGAATGTCCTGAATCGAGGCAAAGCGAAAAACTCGCGAAAAGAATCTCGGTCACGGATGCCGAGTACGATAGCGCGATTGTACTCGAAGTAATTGGCCGCGCAGCAGAATAGCTGAATGCTGCAGCACGTCCACAAAAGAAATTGTCACTCTTGACTTTAAACGGATTTGTAACTCCGAAGAGTATGCAGCTCAGGGGGGAACGGCTCCCTTTTATTGCCTCCGCCTTTTCCCTCCGAATTGTTCCTCTTTTTCGTGTTGCAATGGAGGACACCGACCATAAACGTAGGAAGATCTCCATTAGGTGGTCACCTGCGAAAGAAGAGGGACGAAGATGAATGGGTTGATTGTTCTTAGGACAGCCTGACGCAATTCTACCGGTTCCTTCTACCTTCTTGCATTTTATTCACGTTGCATCGATGGTCATCGATAACATATTCTATTTTAAGATTGATCTTCCAACGCGGAGGCGTTAATCTGGGTTACCATACTTCGCGGAAATTAACACTGAGGGTAGATCGTATAATTTGTGCAAGAAATGAATGGAATATATGCCAGTTTCAGAAACAAATGTTTACTGGTTTAGCAAGGAGAGATCAAAACTGTGGGGTAAGCTGATTCCAGTTAAATATTTTACCTGCAGTGAATCTGACGTGAAAACGAGCAGACTTGTCGCTTGCTTTCGTTTTACGGTAAAGCTTTAGTAAATTGAAGGTGCTCCGTGATTATTATACATGAAATGGTGCAATCTTGACTACAAGGCCCCGGGACTTAAAGTAGGGGAAACACCTTACATCGTAAATTTTAATAACCTATGATTAAAATTGAGCATTTACTTTAATAACAAATAGTATAGACAACCTATCACTTGCAACGATATACCTGTGAGAATTGGGATTTTCAACCCTTGTAAACATCAGAACCATCCAATGTGGCATGCGACTTTTTAAAGGCTAGCCCACAATTTAATAGCATTGCCTTATTATATGTATAATATATTAGGAAAATACCTCCGCGATCCGCTTTAGGCTTAAGAGATATTAAGGACTCCATTAACACATTTCACCCCTTTTCACCACCCCATTAGGGGTTGATTAGGGTAAAATCCTGAAATTGATTTTTAGGCATTTGTGTGGGTAACCTTTCGAAGTAAAAACCAAGTTGATATCTAATCGAGCCTAAGAGATTTTGAGGAACCCGTGAAAGCACATTTCACCCCTTTTCAGCCCCTTAGGTGTTGGTTAGAGAAAAATCCTGAAACTGGTTTCTAGGCATTTGTGTGGGTAATCTTTGTGAGTAAGAACCAAGTAGATATCTAATCGGGCCTAAGAGATTTTGAGAAACCCGTGAAAGCACATTTCACCCCTTTTCACCCCCTTAGGTGTTGGTTAGGGAAAAATCCTGAAACTGGTTTCTAGTCATTTGTGTGGGTAATCTTTGTGAGTAAGAACCAAGTTGATATCTAACCGGGCCTAAGAGATAAAAGGGAGTCCGAGAAAATACATTTTACCCCATCTCACCCCCTTAGAAATAGAATTTCCAAAAATCCACTTACCTTACAAATTTCACGTTCCTAGGTTAAACGGTTCGAGCTGTGTGTTGATGAGTCAGTGTTCTTCTTTTATGTATATACATGTATACACTTAGATTAATAGAGAATGATATGAAAAATACTGTATCATAAATTAATCTTTTAAATATTTTGATAACTGCATAATTTCAATATAATTGGTTTTCTTTCCAATCGTATACTGTATGTTATGCATATGAAAATATTGCTGTGAGAAGAGGCCTTTACCCTACTGCTTTAGCACAAAAGAGGTTCAGTAGTCCTGGTTTAAGTGGAGATTACTAAAACTAATTCTGCTATATAATTATCCGTAGTGATCTGCATATCGTCAGAAACTGCCTGGCAATTAATAAAGAAAGGCAGAGAGCAACAAAACGCAAAGGATGACTGTAACATGTTTCAGTGAGCACTCCACTCCGCCGAGAGTCAAAGTCTGGCACAGAAAACACAGAAATGGGCAGTTCCTTTGATCTGCTGGGACCATTCGTGTTACCTGTTAACGAAACGTCATCTTGCCACGAAACACCCGAATTTCGGACAGAAAGGATAATGATCACGACGGAAGAAGAGCTGACGGAATGTCCCCTAGGGAATTGTTTCTCGCTTCGATGTTCTCAGTGGAAAGTTTCCCTTTTTTCGACTCTTCTTTGACAAGTCACCCAAGTAGGAAAGCTTTGTTACGATCTAGCCAGTTTGAAGCGTCTAAGCGATTATAATCATGACCCGACATTACTGTTCCTCAAGCAACGAGCAGACTTTGAAGGAACTTGAGATCTTTCGCTGGATCATGATCAACCGCGGATTCTTTGACACCGCTGCAATAATACTAATTGTCGCCGCAGAGGAATGATACCGCATAGGTACACCGTCTCCTTTGTTCAACAGCAATCTTCATCTTTCGTGCTGTCCTTTGGACTTCAGGGGTTGTGCCACCTTTGCAACGTGGAAACACCGACAAAAATCCATGCAGTAATAGTGTAAACCCTTGGAAATAATACAGAAAAGGTCCCACTGAAGAAATGGCATAACAACATACTTTTAAATTTTTGTATGCTGCCTGTAACTCCTAATGCCTCACTAATACCTCGCTAGACACGCTTCCAGGTTTCTCTAGTTCTCCACTCTTCGGGTTGCCATTTTTGCAATTGGGAGCTGTTACCACGGTCGACACGCGAAGATTCCCGTGGGAATCATAATCTATGTGAACTATTATAATTAAAGATTGACAATGAAACTGCGTAGAATTATATTGCTATATACAAACGTCCACCTGGGTCTTATTAAATAAGGCCATAGCATGGCTAATCATGTACTAATTGTAAGAATTAGAGTAGCAAGCAAAATGCGTACTGGCCGAGTAAAAAGTAATTCCATACATGGGTAGATCAATATTCCAAGAACGGCCAAGATGTAAGCAAATTCTCCAGAGGCTTCCGGTGAATAGATACCGAGGAATGGGAACGCCCCACCACTCGATTTGTCATGTGACAGCTCTAGAGTAGGGAAATTCTATTCTTTGGGCTAAAAACATAGCAAAATTTGGGATTTTTTTTTTAAGAAACCAGCGTTTCGATTCATCTGGTACTTGGACCATGTTTTGATGCATCTTTGAAGAAGCTGTAGTTTTTTTTTTATTAATTTTCGACCATAAATATATTAGTTATGCATGATCGACCATCACGCCGCGCAAAATCCATCATTCGTTGGTATTCAAAATTTGGACGAAATTAAACGAGTTCGTTGAATTGCACAGGGCCTACAGAGTTTTCAATTAAAAATTATGTTATGTGAGAGTTCCAATTTTTATTCTATATTTTTACATAAATGTTCGTCTGAAAATATTCCTCCTTTCTATTGGCGTAATTGACTGCATCTAAATGTAAATCAGGCGCAAAGCTTTATTAAACATTTACGCGTTGTCCTGCATCGCGCGTTTTCAATTGGAATACTTTCATCTCTGTGGAAGTAATAAACACATATTGCAGTTACTTGTAGGTCCATTTTCAGGAAGAATTGCAGCACAATTTCCCGCGACTTATGCCTGTCAGTTTCTGTTCGCGACGTCTCTAAGGGGTCGCATTTTTCTCTCATAACCGTGTCACGAGAAGAATGTTCCGTTCGTTTCGAGGAAACGGCAACGTGCACGAGGAATCTGGCAGACATTTCAGCCCTATTTGATCTGAAGAGTAGAACCGTTGGCGTTGTTCAGAACATGCAGCACGCATGAATCAATAAAATGCAAAGAACCAAGCAACGTTTCCCTTTTTACTTTCTTTTTCATATATTTTATTTCTCAAGACACTGAACTCTAATTTTGAGCTGTGCTTTATGGCACTTCTTTTTTCGAAATGTCCTGTTATCTTTAGCACACTTTTTATCGAATTCTGAAATTTTTCGTACGGTTGGGGTCTTAAGAATTTTAATAGATTTTTATGCCTTGTTCCGTCATCTTCGCGAGGGAAAGTACTTTCGGTTAATTGACGAAATAGCTGATCCAAATTTTGTTTTGCAACATTGTTGTAATGTTCAGGTTTCTTTTGAGTTTTCCACTTTTCACACTGTCCTCTTTCGAAAAAATGTTACAAAGTGCATTGATGCAATTAATAAGCATCATTGAATAACGATACATACTTAACAACTGCTTCTATTTAATTGCAACTTCTATTAATATTATAATAAGTTAATATCCACCTTTCCACGTTTGAAATATTGTCGTTTAAAATTTTCAACGTTAATAATATTATTGATTGTTAACGGTCACATCACAACACAACGCAAAAAGATACTACAGTTTTCAAGATATACTGGAAAATAGGAAAACACTGATTAATCTTTGAGGGTGTTTTCACCCCGAAGAACCGAAAACGTGCACAAACGAAAAATTGCTTGGTACTTCTATCGAGGTACTCTACGAACCTGCACAATTTAAAAATAATCGGAATATTCGGGTGACCGAACTTCCCTTGTAAGAAGGAAGACATCGATGCTGCGAGCTCCCCTTGTAACATCTTTTGCGAATTGTTCTCGGTGCGCGCAGAACCATTGCAAATCGCTTAGACGCTCGCCGCGTGCTTCCCGACGAATATTCCAGACGATCCGCATCCCACATATAGAAAATATTCTAGCCAGTGGCGCACTCAGGATTTAATCTTGGGGCAGCCGAGTTGAACGGATAACAATATTTTTAATGTAAATCCAATAAAAATCAGTAGGTCGTTAAAAAAAAATATTTAAACAATAAAATACAGTTCTCTTTTCTTTTTACAAAGCTCCTTCTGTGGGGGTGCCAGGGCCCCTTGGCCCCCCTTCTGGGTGCGCCACTGATAGGACTTTCTGGCCGGAAGAAAAAGGTCCCAGAGACGTTACAGAGATCGTCGTTCAGACAGTCGGAACGGACCTATTCGTACGACAGATCGCAACACTTGTGGGCCCTGTGCGGGTGCATTCATCCCATATGGCACCGTACTGCCAAGAGCGTAAACAGTGTCATCTGTCACAGCTGGCGCAATTGACCCACAAACGAATAGAATTAAAATAAACTTTTGTTCATGTTAATTATAACGACAATAAACTGCCGGCGTTCCTATCAACAGTTTCAGTAGCATCAAGTTTAGGGAAATCCCCGTTCAAATCAGTCTGGTCTTTCAGGCGATCGCTTCTATCGGGAATGTTTCGTGTAGCTTGCCCTGTGCTATGAACACATGTCGACAGCGCATATCCATGGGACTTTAAGCCGGGTTCACACATGTCCGTTTTGTGTCTGTAACTGACACGGAAAAGTGTGAATTCTGTGTGAGACTGCTCCATTCCAAAACAGGGTAACGATATTTCTTACCATTGGCACTGACAGCACTGAACCCTCGCGGAACTGATACGTGTGAATCCAGCTTTATTTTCTTTTGTCGGCACGGCCAGGCCCGGCCACAGGCGGGGTGCAGCGGGTGCACCCAGACCCTGGGCTGTACAGAGGCCCCCCAAAAAGGAAACATGGAGAAGAGAGAAAATAAAAGAATAAAAGATGAGAAAGAAATTTTTTTATTTGATTAAAATTAATTTAATTGTATAAATCGATTTGAATTTCACGCTGTAAACGCAGAAGTGACAATAGTATGGACACACCAGAATGTGGTGGTAACTAGTGTTCCTGATATCTCCATATTTTTTGTTTCTCGAGAAATCAGAAATGAGATCATATTTCTTGAGAATTCTCGAGATATTTGAATGTTAAGGTACGATCCCACGGCGCGAAACTCGCCCAACCACGCGCCGTGGCATCGCATATTCAGGCCGGCGCCACACTTACGTGCTGTCCAACATTTTTCGCTAACAATGTTATTGATGTTTTGATAACAATGTTTTGAAAAATGTAATAAGTTGTTTATTAAATCTTCATGCGAATACTGCCAATGGATATTTTTCCAATGAAAATATGTCCAAATGCAAACTTATTCGGGCTATTTTTAATTATATGTACAATACATAATTCGAATCGCTTTTGAATTCCGTAAATCAATAAAATATTGCCTAACCCAGATCTTTTGACATCCAGTTTTAAAACTAGCGTTGTTAAAAATCGCACGACTTTCGTGCACAAAATTATTTTACAATTGCTTTAGTATAAGTTTTATTTTTGGTGTATTCGCTTCCAATAAACAATTTAAACATTGCGGCGACAAATGAATAGAAATAATTTTTTAATTTGTAGGTACATATTCGAGCGTACCGCTGATATGTTTTCTCGTTTTTTCTCTGTTACAGCAAAATTATCTTATGAAATTTGGATACCTACCGCAGTCGGATTTAGAAACCGGAAACCTTAGGACGGACGATCAGCTCAGGAGCGCCATTAAAAATTTACAGGTGAGTGAAGGATTTCGAAGATAGTTTTGTACCTTGACAGGTCGGCATCGGCACACGTAACGAATACGGAGAGCGTTTTCTGCGCCCATTATAAATTTGCACGCGACAAATTCCACAGTCGGCAGATGTGTCAAAGGAACCCTGTGTTCCTTTTTGCACTCCGACTTTTTCCAGTTTCGGTGTTATTATTATTATTGTTATTTTTAAATCAACAGGTAGTACAATGGTATCCATACCTGGCTCGACATTTGTTTTTGCCAATCGGCCTCGCTAAAAGTTAACAGAAATTCATGTAAAGTGAATAGTGTATCATCTGGTACATATATGGTATTGTTATAAATTATCCGTTATCAATTAGAAGAAGATGGCGTATTGTAAATTTAAGAATCAGTAAACAAGTGACAACAGTTAACACGACAGACTTTATCGTAAAAAAAAATGTATCGCAATAAATTAACCCTCGTTAGAAGTTTTCTAAAGTTGTATCTAAATTTCCTATATTCAAATTGTCTTCTCTGTTTTATTCACTTCCTACACGATTTTTAAGAAATATGTTTAAAAAGGGGTTCCCTTCCTCAGCAAAAACACTAGGTTGATTCGTCTAAAAATAGGGATTTTATTAGTTTTTACATAAGTAATTATTGCGTCCTTCCCACGTGCTACACTAACCTAAAAATAGGGAATCAACAATTAGATGTTCGTGCTTCCGTACATTATCTTAATACAGATTCCTACAGAAGATCTGCACTTGTAGATTTTATATCTCAAGATCCCCAATTAGTAATCCACTCACGAACCGGTAGTGCAGTCATTTATATAATTATGAGTCCAACTGTTTCTCCGTATAACTATATGGGTATCCCATGCAACTTGTCAAGTCCCGACCTCTGTCGAGCATCTCCGGCCCACCGAAACATACACAAAGCTTACATATATATATCATGTTCTGGCTCTTATAAATGATATATATCGTTACTTAAAATTTTTTTTCTTTGTGACGGAGTTATTTATTTGTATAGTAGTAACTTCCTTATTTGTATAGTAGTAAATTATTAGCATTAAATATTTTATTATCAGTAAAATCAAATCGTCAAGTCATACGAAATGCCGGCAGTAGCAAATGTTTTAGAAATTTCATGACCCCACCGAATCATATTACGGGACCTGCTCTGCACTGGGGCCCCACAAAGAACCTAGCCATGTATACTTACGCTACGCGCCTACGAGCCCGCACCTACACTACTGTAGTTCTCCTCACTGATTTTACCCTTAGCAACGGCACAGCTCAGCACACAGCTGGTTGCTCGCCGCTAGGCGCTGAAAAAGGCTCCCTGAGCAGCCCTGTCCTAGCTCTAGTAGTTCCCAAAACACTCGACCAAACATGTTTCTCACATGAATCTTTTAGCAGATTTCTTGAACAGATCTCTACTTTCAGGTGCGAAGATTCACTCGTGAAAGTAGTAGCTGTTAATTTTTATTCGCTTTATATGCCATTTTCTTGCACAGTCTTACTTCGTCCGTTTCAAAAAGGGAGAGCACTGATTTCATTGTCACATGTGATTTGGTTGCCATCAGAAATTTGGCGATATCTCTGTGACTGGTGAAATCGACGAAGCTACGATGAAGCTGATGAGGCTGCCGCGATGCGGGCTTCCGGACAAAGCGGATCCCCGGTACACACGGATAAGGCATAAACGTTACACGATTCACGGGCAACAGTGGCCACATCGGAATCTCACCTGGAGGTAAGCGATTTGTTATCATTTCTTGCAACATCTACAATTGCAATTATTAAATTGAACTTTAAACATCTTAAAGACACTTTCAGCAACTAATCAACGAACAGACAAGCTGGTACTTACAAATCTGATTATTATAAAAAATCTGTCATTGGCCTAGAGTGGGCTAGCAAAATTCTTCTGCAGGTATAAATGTAGCTCACACTATTCAGATGGGTACAAGACCTGTCGATGTTGTTTTTAGGCCTCATTGAACTAATATGGGCTCCGAGTTGTACGATCAGCCAACCGTTAGGCCCGTTTCACGCATACAAGTCAATACAAGTGATAACTTTAGCGCCGATTAGAGCGACTTCACGGCGGTCATTCTCCGTGTATTTAGACGGCGACGGTGAGTGTGAAAGACTTTATACGATCTTCGCCTTTTTACCGTGGAAACGCTGCCGCATAAGCGGACAACGTGTATGGTGAAACGAACCTAATAGGAAGGCTCAATTACCTGAAGCGGAGCGCACCGCGGATCTTTAACAGCTCATTGCAACATTAATTTTGAGGGGTTAGACCACCTTGACCAGGGCATGAAATACCGCATCTTTGGGAATTTCTTTCTAAGTGACAAAAAGCTCCTTTTCGATAAAAAATTTTCAATGAAGATAGAGACGATCCTCGGTGGTTCGAACGCGCGCCAGATAATTATTCCACCCCAAATGAAGTTAAAGTTGAAAACTTTATTCGACGCTGAAGTTGAAAGTTCTCGTCGAATAAAGAAATTTACTTTATTCGCCGAATAATCAAAAGTCAAAGTAACTTTTATTCGATCCGTTAAATAATTTTTTATTTAGATAATGCCCAATTCTGATCAACATACACGGATACGTTAATACACGTGTATTTAAATAGACGTGAAATAGTGCACGGGTACCTGTGTACTGAAAGATACACGGATTGAAGTATGGATAGGGTAGATGTCCCAATTACGGTGGTTTGACGCCGACTTGCTCACGAAGGAATTAATTACTGACTTCTATTACTTTAATTTTGCTTGGTGAAACTTTATATTGGTGTTTTGAATTTTTCTCTTTAATAAGGCATTTTTATCGAATTGAAAATGTTAATGTTTCATATTTTTTTAATTGAAATAAAAATCTATGTTTTTGTCCCAATTACCGTGGCCTGAAAAATGCGTTGTTCCTATTCCCGTGCCCTTTTTTGAATAGCGTTTCCGCAGATAGGTTATGTCTTTCAACTTTCAACTGTTCAAAACATTTTTTTTGCCCTACGAGAGGTGTTTTTATGTAATTTTAATATGACCTTTTCATTGCAAACGCAAAATATGCAAATATAAATTTCTGTTCACCCGTTCTGAGAAACGAAAGTAAGGTTAGGTTTAGCAGTTACAGAGGGAGCCAGTGGGCACCGAGGGGCACGGTAATAGGGACAAGCATTAAATTCCTGTCCCAATTACCGGATTCACTTTAAAAATACAAAAACGTTTCAAAAGTGCTCATTTTGCTAAAATTTGGACCTTTTATGATATAATGAACACTTTACATAAGTGCAAATCATGATAATTATCAATTTATTAATTTCTGTAAAGTACGTGTGCCTTACAGTATCCGATAAGGATTTAGGTAAATGCATCGAAATCTTCATAAGCATTTATAATTTTTTTTTACTATGCTTTAATTGTTTAAAAATGCAACCTTCTCCTGCAACACATACATTAATAATTTAACTTAATTAAAAATATTTCTTTCCTTATTTATTTATGCGAGTTCTTTTGTACGGCTTCTTTAAGCATAAAGGCGCGGTAATAGGGACAGGTGCACGGTAATCGAGACATCTACCCTATATGTAATACACGTGTACACGTGTGCACGTGTCTCTTTAATACACGTACCATACCGTAGGTCTCTAATATTTATGAGTACGTATTGTGCTGCCACTGCTTGTGCCCGCGTCCCTTCCCTCTGTAATCAATGCTACTTGCCGAAAAGAGATATAACGACCCTGAAACGTGACCACGTAAGCAAGACGCGCGTCCATCGCCGAAAACAGAAAGCTCACGCGTCAGCAGACGCGACTCCAGGATAATGACACTCGTGAACGTGTTGCAATTGCCTGTTCAAGAAACAGGACGTCTAGCCTTCTAATTGCCAGTCGCTGCGTGTAGGTCGAGACACCGCGAAGTGGATAAAATTTTGTGCGAACGCAGCGTTACCTAGGCGGAAATGCCAACGACATTGTTGGTCGACGGCCAACGGCGAATCCGCGCCCGTGGATTCATTTGCTTGGCAGTTCGGACGTTCCCCATTTTTTTCGTGTCCTATGGGATAGGGTGCAACTGTAGCTACTGATGAGCTTCACGACCCTTTGAATCGCTTGAAATATACCCCACCGCTCGTAAATATTATCCATCCTCGTGATTTCTGTTTCCAATTTATTTTTCTTTAAATTCGCACCTAAAATCCCAGCGGTGCTAGTACGGAAAGTTTGAAAGTAATAGCAAACACTAATGTTCCAATATCATACAAGATTCATTAATTAATAGATCTTTAGTAGAAACAGTTAAAAATGTCTACAGTTACTAATTATTTATTTAGATGCATTTTTAGCAGTTCCTTTTGTTTACGGAAAACTTTCTTCGAGACTTTTGCTTACTATACTGAAGAAAAGATGGCTTGTATAGTGCCTATACGAGCTATAGTAACTTAGGTGTGGAGTCACTCAGCGGGGTCTTAACGGACACCCTGCTGGGTACGGGCCGCCAAACGTGCCCCCTACTACCTCTTGCAGGACTGTGTTTAGGGAAGATCAGGACAAACCCGGGGCCCTAAAGAGTATAACCTCTAAAATTACTTCAAGACACGCAGTGATTTTAATTTCAAATAAGTTATTAATATAAAATAATTTATATTACTACTGTTCTAATGCAGTACATATACCTTACTAAAATGGATTTGTATTTAATATGTGCTGACAATGAGGCAACTTTTAATAGCCAGTGGCAAAGCTTAATTGATGTCACAACAACTCTTACGTCTATGGCGGTATTTTACTATCTATTAATCTAAAAATGTGTATTTGGGTAGTAAAAAAATAATGTATACATATTCATAACATAACCTTTTTTGGTCATTTTTGCAAGAAATTTTTTTTTAGCCATAAAGCTCGACGTTCGGGACATTTAAGAAAAACTCTCAAAATATAACCCTTTTCTCAGGTGTTATTACAAAAGGGTGTTGTACATCCAACCATTTTGTATGAATCAATCGCAATTAGAATTGCTTGATATACCTATGTACATACCTATTTATGTGAAGTAAACAGAAGTAAAATACCGCCATAAACGTAAGAGTTGTTAAGAGTGGTGAAGAGTGTAATGGTGTATATCTCTTTCCCTCTCGTGGGATTTCGATCAAACATGGCGGACAGTGGCTCGTGTCCAGACACTTATTATAGTGTCTCTATCAAATACAACTCATGGAGGCAAATAAAAATGTCTTCATGAACATAGGTTGGTAAGTTAGTCGTGTTCAAGATGCTCAGCTGTTTACTTTGCGAGGTCCATTCTTTCCACAATTATAAGTGTTGCTTACATATCGAAAACCCTCTAGTGGCGAATGTGAGAGATATTACAATAAAAGTTGTTTATGTAAATCTTATTATCAGAGCTGTTTTATTACAAAGGAAACATACTTTCTTTAGTTTACTATTCCAATAGAATATTTCGTCATCAATTGCCCGCTTAAATGGAAGCAAAGTCTCAATATTTCATTTGTCATAATAATTATTCTTATTTCGTTTTACCAACGAGAAGTAAAAGTGCAACACGAAAACTAGAATTCTAATTCAAAGTGAAATAATTATCAAGAGGTGCATGAAAGAATATAATATTGTATTATGTACAATTAGTTTGTCTAACAAACACCATTTAATATTATTACTCGTTCATTGTCTATATAGTTCATTAAAAGTAATCACATTAATTGGCGAATTATTAACTACAACACAAACTATTTCGTATCATATTGAATATCTGTTTTTCTACATTTTTAACTGTTCCGCCGAAACTGTATATCGGCGGGAAGAATTGAAGCAGCCAGTACTGTAGTTCTCTAGCATTAATTACCTATTGTCGGTATTTCAGCGATACCGATCACGTATTGCAGCGTTCTGTGGCGTCCTCTGGAAGCTATATGTATTTCATTCGACCACCTAAAAAACATTGTACCGTGAGAAATTTTAGTTACTACTCGAATTCCTATGATCGACTCTACTAGAGTTAGTAATCCAGACTCAAAAACGTAACTAAAATACAGTTAAGCGTCAGCAAAACGTTCGAACCTGTAGTGTCTGCAGCGAATAAAATAGTTCACGTTTCCATCACAGTAATCATGGCCGGAGATAAACAATATGGGGTTCATTAGTATTTAGGGGGCTCTAATTAGCGAGCGTGGAGGATGAGCCATCGTTCGCCTTAATTGCGCGCCTTAACGACCAGGTTTAGCCACACGGGGTGTCGCACGAAAATTTCCCGGTAATTTCGTCTGGACGTCGAGCTGGGATGATGGTCCTCGGGAATTTAAGGCTCTCTTGGCGGCGAGAGAAGGAGAAGAGAGTTAATCAAGCTCTGTCAACAAAATGTCGGAGTGAAATTAGTCTCGTTAGTCGAATCTGCAAACATCGTTTCGATCAATATAAAAGAAACGAATGGGATACGCGCCACGTGGGACAATGATATTTCCACCATGCCTGTATACATAATGTTTGTTCGCGTTTCCTGAATTGTACAGGGTGTTTCAAAAGAAGGATTATAATTTTTCCAAACTCTATTGGATTATTAATTAAAAATGCTTAGTACATAGGATGTATGTTAAGAAATATGTTTATTAACACCTTTTTGTTTAATTAACTGTGCACTATGGATTTGAGTTCTAAACTCAATACCATTTTTTTTTTCAACTTCCTGAACATTGTGTAATGTAATCATCTCAGTTAATTAACTATTTTGTGTGGTACACGTGTTTCTAGTCAGATTTAAGCTTCTACACCACCCAAACTATGCATCAACAAAACACTGTATTGTAGTATAAAAATTACATTTATGTATATTCTATTTAAAAAATTTGTCAAAAATTATATTTTTGTTCATTGTATGCCCCTGAATCTTACGTAGGGTAGACCGGGCGCGATAGTAACAGGGGTGCGATTGTAACACGTTAAATATCTCAAAACATATGATAGATATTAACACAAATTTTGGGTATATGATGAAGAATGACATTTGTAATACACACATCCATGTCCTAGTTGTTATTATTATAAGCGTCACGTTTGTACTATAGTCGCAACAAAATAATTCTAAATTATTTGAACATTTACGCGAGTGTTGCACGAGCTTGGGGCTAATCAAAGTGCAGCATAAGCAACGAAAAACTTTTAAAACGAGAGACTCATGATTTTTCGAGCGCGTTTTAGCTGGTGTGGTAAGGAACAGAGTCACTATTGGTATTCGATAATTGGACAGAAAATAGTTTTTACTATAAAAGTTAAACTCTGGATGTAGATTTTTTACTATTTTTTATTATTTTAAGTAGAAAACAGATGGTTAGGTTTAGGATCAAGTGAATCACCGTCGTGTCCGCATTTCTACTCACCAAAATTTCAGCAACATAACCTCACATTTCAATATATGCCGTAACTTATATTTCTATTCGAAGGCATTTTATTTTCTGTTCGAAGGCATTTTATTTTCTATTCGAAGGCATTTTATTTCACAATTCGCAAAACATCGGCAAACAATTTTTTCCCCGAAACGAAGCCGCCAACTGTATCCGAAGTTGCGTTAACAAAAGCATTCTGCGACCAGAAAATATCCAAATGAACAGATCCATTATACTGATACATTTAAAATATCCCCGGTTAAATTTCACAGGCGTATTAAATTAATATCCCCTCACGCTTTCGCGAACATGAAAATCAGCAATATTTTGCTGAAGCGAAATGAAGAATCAGCGCGGGGGAGGAAGCCGAGAAACCGGGGCAACGAGGTTGTCTCCATAAAAACGGCTTTTCGCTAATTTTGAAAGATAGCAGGAAACGGGAAAAGAGATTCGAGCGTCGTTCAGGCCTAGAAGTGAGAAGCTGGCTCGTTTCAGCAGACGCGAAAGAACGTTGCAGCACCCCCTCACCTCTTCGTTCCTCCCTGCGACCCTGCGCGACAGCCAAAGCGCGATCTTGAATATTAACCCGGCGTAATAATCTCTGGTAGTAATTGAGGTCAGTGTCTACTAATTTTCCCGGCTGATTCTTCAGATTCGTGACGCTTCTTGCGAGATCTCTCAGGCGAAAAATTGACGTCACGGAATGACCCGAGATACAGTACACTGGAAACGAGCAGTGAAATTGTATGTGTTTAAAATTAATCCATGGAACAAGCCGTGTAATTAGATAACAATAAAGTATTCAAATTGGAGTACTCAACTAAAGCCACTTTTAAAATTTCCTAAATATTAATTTTGGTTTTCAAGATTTCAAGGCCATCTTCAACTTTTTAAATGGAGATCAAATTAAGGTAGGGGGAGTTAAATTAAAAAATAATATAAAATCACCCAGGGGATAAAATATTATTTCAATAATGCTGAAAAAATCGCCAATGTTTAGTAAAATAGAAAGAAATAATTAAATAGAGGGTTGTGTTTATGATACGAAAATAACAAAAGTATAAAACTACTTAGGAGGATATTTAATTGAAATATGTTTAAATTTTCCCGTCGGTCGATGCTGTTCGCGTACGCTAATGGCTTAATTTGATAATTCTGTCGATTGCCATGGCATGGCGGCGCTGCGATCAAAGAAACGAGATTTCCTGATTGCATTTCTTCGTTATGACGGCGATTGTCGATTACCTTTTAAGTTAATGGATGCATTAAATGTTAACACGATTATCAGTAATAATTACTGCGTGTATTATATATCTTGACAGCGCGACATTAATCACTTCAAAATTGCTTTGTTATTTTTTTTAGCAATTAAATATAATAGCAATTCTGTTCGTCGAATGTCTGTTTTAACAATTTCATCTCGCTTTCTTTTGTATCGGAATTAAAAACAATCGCAAGATTATAAATATCTCTATTATTAAGGCTTATTGGCTGAAACGCTCGGATACTTATTTACTTATTTTCGACATAGATCCATCGTGCCAAGGCTTATCAAAATGATGTCTACCACATGGTGTCCTCCCCTTGTGAGACTCATTCATAACTGTGCGCTATTGCTAATATCGAATTTTAAAATTCATAAAGTGACATTTTGACCTGGTTTTTTGAAATTCCTTATCACTGTGCGTTACTCTAATAGTGACAGGTTAACACATTCCTCGACTAAAGAGATCCCCTTACGCTGCTAATAACTTTACTCCCTCTACGGACTATTTTCACAAACATTCGCTAAAATGTTCAACTGATATTTCTTGCCACATAACTTCGACGACCTTTGAGCGGGCCTCCTTCCGCCGTACCTCGCGTTGGAAAAATAATCCATAGGCCCGAGAAAGGTGAACTCTCATGGGGGGAAGAAGAAAATCGATAGGATATCATATTATGCATCTCACATCTCGTCTTCACTTCCGGCATACGACGCTGCAGGACAGCACACGATATCGATCCCGGTTTTCTCTGGTATCCCGATGCTGCTTAATCCTTTGTAGCTAGGTGCTTCATTTTATGGGATGAGCGTCATCGAGGAACACTCAATTGTGGTTGAATTGCGCTAATAATTGAGAAATGGTTTCGTTGTTCGTTAATAGATTAAGGGGTCATGCTCAGTCAGGAGGCCGAAAAAGGGTGGTCTTTGGAAATTTTTTACTCAAAAGCTATAACACATTTCTCAAAAAATCTTTTTTCCTTTTAAGGATTGCATCTAGTACCGTGCATCGTAATTTTTTTATTTAAAAATATTTAGCAATAACTAAGTTATTGTCCATCACTCGAAGGTTCTCTAAAAAAAAGGCTTCTGCGGTGACCACTGCTGCTCGAAAGTAGATGACCTAAAATAAAAAATTCAAAAGAATTTACTTACTGTATTATATTATCTAGTATTTGAACGAAGGATTTTTTTTATCCCATGCTTAGTTTTCTTTTAGTTGACGAAAATCAGGCACGATTTATGATAAAAATTCATTAACCCCTGCCAACAGCATAAAACTGTTGCTTCTGTTCGCCAGGGCAGCCTCCACAAAGCTATGCAACTTTTGTAGGAAACATTTTTATAAAATTTTAGATACAACCGAAATATGCCAGGTGATAAAATTAGGGGAACACCCTGTATATGTACATATTCATACAAGTTTACAGAATAGAGATCGTGCTGGGTGTTCTGCACTACCCCGCACATTCGGTATACTTCTACGTCGCAAAAAAAAAAAAATGAAACGTGACAGGAAGAAATTTCACAGATCTCGTAATTTCCAAACCCTCGACCGGCTGTGTATCCTCGCGCCGCATAACGCAAACAAACCGGAAGACAATGGGCCACCATGACAGCCAACCAACCGACGGCTCCTTTGTTCGGAATCATGGAGATCACTGGTGGCACAATGGCGGCCAATCATGTGTCTCGATCGAGAGACGCGATCCCGTGCCCCGGACACGAGACCATTTTGAACCAGGTCCTCGGGGGTGTCCTACCCCCCCAAACACTTCCCTCGAACCCTTAGACTCGTGTTTCCTGTCGCTTAATTGCCAAAAACAATGGGATTATTGTGCTAGCTCGGGAATAAAAGGAACCAAGAGATCGAGAGACAGAGAGAGAGAGAGAGAGAGAGAGAGAGAGAGAGAGAGAGAGAGAGAGAGAGAAATGATGAAGAGAAGGGTTGGAGAGGGGAATTGGGGCCGTGCCAATTTTTATCCCCGTTTCGCGCCCCACGACCAGTGGAATTGTATCAATGACGGGTCCGTTGAGCCTTGCGTAATACCATGATCACGTTTTGATCACTATTAGGCTGGGTAACCGGGTAACCGGTGTATATACCCCCATGGGACCGAGTAACACCCGCTGCAATTGCATTCTGCATTGCCCCTTTTACTCGGTGTTAACCCTTTCACTGCGAGAATTTGCAATGATTTAACAATTAGCACGTTACATCTTCAGTGTCAACCTACCGGTTCCATCTAAAGTGGATGCAATACACTTAAATACAGCATTTTAAGTATAGTATAATTAAAGGACAGAGAGGGCGTATATAAAGGGCATCTCACACAGACACTGTTTAATTCATTAATGTTCTTAATCTCTTTTAGCAATGAATATAAAATTGTTCGATTTATGTGTTCTTCCAGAAACGTTTTTTTTTATTCTTTGGCGATAGAGCGCCGCGTTTTATTTCATCCTCCACCTTGCTCGCAGTTCCGATAATTATTTCGCGATTAAATAAACAGCATAGGTCGCAAATCCCCCATATTTTTCCAGAGATTTCTAGGGATGGGAAACGTACGATCGAACTTTCAAGGCTGATCGAAATTCTGCGGTACACTTAATGCCTGGCACCGCTATCGCTTTACCGACCGAGGAAACGATTTCCGTGAAAGCATCCCTCGTTCCGGCAGGGAAAGGGGGAAGGGATGGAAAATGATTTCCGCTGGTAGTACTTGGCATGGAAAGTCAGACTTTCGTGGGAATATAAGACGCACTAGCTCTGCCCCCAAGATAAACACGTTCAAAGATGGATGCGAGTTGCTGTGGTGGCGAAGAGCGGCGTGTTGCCGCGAGAGTCTCAGGTCGTTCAAAGAATTTCAGGCTTCTGGGTGTCTGGCACGAGTTGTTTAAAAGGGTGCACATACCTGGACACTTTGGAAAAATCGAGTTTTAGAGTTTTGCATAATTAAGTGGATATTTTAGTGTACGACCCGCTTTTTTTTTTTAAACAATCTTTGGTATTTTTTTATGAAGCATCTACACAACCTTTTCCGTCACAATTTGGTTCATATATTTATCCATGTTTCAGTAATGTTTACAAATTTTATTAGAGAGAAATAATTAAAATTTGTGGCAGTGCAAGCGTTTGAACGCATTCTTCAAAAAAAAGTCTTCTCATGGTGTCTGATAATTCCGGCAATTTTGCTCATCTCAAATAAGAAAAAAAAAACAAAATGATTCTTAATTAGGACGAGTTTGGCTATAACCGGTAGCGGAATGAAAGAAAAAACCGACGATCAAAAAAATGGCAGTGCTTTGAAGTTTATCTGTCGATATTTTCGTGCTTTTCGTATCTTTCGCGGACTAAAAATGTGAGGGAAAACATGGCTTTGAATTAACTTCGCTACCGGCTGTAGCCAAACTCGTCCTTATAAAGAATCATTTTGATTTTCTTATTTCAGATGAGCAGAATAGCCGGAATCACGGACACCATGGGAAGACTTTTGTTACCAATTTCGTTCAAAAGCTTGCACGGCCAAAATTTTTAATAATCATTAATTTCTCTCTAAAAAAAATTGTAAACATTACTGAAACATGGATAAATATATGAACCAAATTGTGGCGAAGAATGTTGCGTAGATGCTTCATAAAAAAATACCAAAGATTGTGTAAGAAAAAGCACGTCTAGAATCTTGCACTAGAATAGCCCCTTAAGGTATGCAATCTTAACACCTTATCGACGGGACGGGGAATAGCGTTGATTACTTACAGCTAATTGTAAGACGGTCGGTTTCTGCAGACGGTATTTATTTGACGCTACTTGGTGGCATTCATAATAGAAAACGGTATTTAATTTGACGTCATATAGCGTCATCTGTCGATAACTTGTTAAGAATGTATACTGTCAAGAATGTATGCTGTCAAGAATGTATACTGTCAAGAATGTATGCTGTCAAGAATGTATACTGTCAAGAATGTATACTGTCATGAATGTATACTGTCAAGAATGTATACTGTCAAGAATGTATACTGTCAAGAATGTATACTGTCAAGAATGTATACTGTCGAGAATGTATACTGTCAAGAATGTATACTGTCAAGAATGTATACTGTCAAGAATGTATACTGTCAAGAATGTATACTGTCAAGAATGTATACTGTCAAGAATGTACACTGTCAAGAATGTATACTGTCAAGAATGTATACTGTCAAGAATGTACACTGTCAATAATGTATACTGTCAAGAAGGTATACTGTCAAGAATGTATACTGTCAGGAATGTATACTGCCAAGAATGTACACTGTCAATAATGTATACTGTCAAGAATGTATACTGTCAAGAATGTATACTGTCAAGAATGTATACTGTCATAAGTACTATTTGTAATACATATTACTTACGCTTAATATTGAATGCACAGTAATATAAGCCAGAGACCAAGAATAACAATTATTTTTAAAAAAATTTCAAAGAAAATCATTGAGAAAAAGTGAATTTTTATTCAAATAGAAGTCAGTCGTCAATAAATTTTACAGAATTTTTCAAATTAAAATTAAGAATTATCTGTTTTGGTTGTGAATAATTATTACAAATGACTGAATTGTATTTTGATTACGTTATAACCAATATCGATTGCTGCAATTCTGTTTGGGAAGTCTGGACAGTAACCAATTTTTTTTACATTTATAATGGTTTGGTCATAACCAAAAATCATTTAAAGAAAGATATTAATTCATACGTCTTAACTTTTAAAATTTTGGTTATACGAGTCATGGTCTCTGATATAAGCACATAATATGTAGTAGGGGAGACGGGACCAAAGTGACGCGAAAAAAGTTTGAAGTCGAATAAAATTTTTCCCTTTCAATAAAAATGTGTGGAAATAGATTTATAATATAATTTGAACATTACTATTGATAAATGACAAATAGCGATACTTAAAACACTCTAAATATCCAGACCATGCAGCCACGTATTCTCAGTTATGATCCCCAATTCAGTATAACTCATTCAGCCAGTAAATTTCTTTACCCCAAGTTGCAACCACGCAACCTTCGAAATACCGTTAAATGATTATCCTTCTATTAACGCATCAAATGCAAAGCCATCGTTAACACGCACTTAAAAGATAAGAACGACGGTTGATAGTTTGCGATTCCTATTTGTTGGCGACGGAGAGGTGATCACTTGCGGCATAATTACGCGACATTACGCAATCTGTAATCAGCTGCTTTAAATGCATGCCGTGTCTTGGCTGTAGTCTTTGCAGCTTTAATTATTCATTACCGCCGGTAACGAGCCCCGCGGAGCAGTTGTCCGTCTAACATCCATTTAATTTCGTTTAACCCGGCAAGTTCGTGTAAACAAAGCCCTTTGCGCCCACAATCGATTGATCTGCACCTTCGTTATCGTTCGTTCGCCCGCTTTCCGTCTTTCTCCTCGCTCGTGCAGACGTTGCTTGGAAATTCTCAAACTGGTCAAAGGATGCAGTCGACGTTCAAGTAGGTGTAAGCGCCTGTTGACTTCTCTGTCCTTTTTGGCGGGCTTCGTCATTCAATTGCGTGCGCGGAGGGAACAGCTTGGATACAGCTATGAACATAAACCACGAAATATTATGAAAATAATACACGAAAACTTGATTTAATATCACAGTTCGATAACCATCTAGATTTGTAATATTCAATAACTGTTTCTTATAGGTTATCGTGCGCTGAAAACGAATCCGCAAACCGTTCGTCGCCATCACCCTCAATTTTTGAGAAATTCGATTTTTAAAAAAAAATGCGAATTTTAAATTTTGAACAGCTTTTGTGTCGAAACAGTAATAGTTATTAGGTTGCTTGTTCTGTCAAATTATTCTATGAACCCTCCCGAATACAACAATATAAGTTATTATTGCATTATGAATATTTGAATATGTTTAAACAACGATCAAAAGGAAAGGACACCCGAAATGCACTCATTTTTGAAGATATCTTTGAATTTATTTGCAAAACTAAGGGTCTAGGAGAAGATCTGACTACTCCACGCGATGCAGCAGACATTTTTGTTAAAAGAATATTAGATTTAGATCTATTATTTTTTTAACAATACATTGCAAATCAATAAGTTTTAGATTTAGATCTATTATTCTTTTAACAATACATTACAAATCAATAATTATTAGATTTAGATCTATTATTCTTTTAACAATACATTACAAATCAATAATTATTAGATTTAGATCTATTATTCTTTTAACAATACATTACAAATGAATAAGTATTAGATTTAGATCTATTATTCTTTTAACAATACATTACAAATCAATAATTATTAGATTTAGATCTATTATTCTTTTAACAATACATTACAAATCAATAACAATTAGAAAACTGAAGTGCGAGGTAGTGAATTTCTCTGTTTGAAATTTCTAAAAATTGTCTTCTTCAGAGAAGGATTTTGAAGAGTACCAAGTGTAAGCACAAACAGCAATGCAGCCCGTGGGTGTGAACCCCGCTTTACTGGACCAGTTTATTGCCGCATGTTGCGATGAGAAGTAGTAAAAATAAGTGCGCTCATTTAAATAAGCCGGCCAAAAATTCTGTTGCCTAAAAAGGGAAATAAACGGGAATGCTAAACCAAGGGTTCGGACCAGAAGCTCCTCGCGTTCTCGTCAGATAAATACACGCGAATTTATATCATTTGACTTAAGCCAAGGATGCCGTTAGGGCACGATGAATTCCGCTCCTCCTTCCCTCAGTCGTTCCTTCTAACTCACACGAGGATTTCAGGGTATCGCACTTTTACTTTACCCAATGATTTATTAACTTCGCCGTATGACCTCTGGCATGAGAGACTGAAGACGTTCTTCCTTCGTTACGCATTGGACGCCACTGACATTGTTCACCCGCAAGACCTTCCTACGACAAACGAAGGCAATTAAAATGAAAGTAATGCGTTCCCTATAAAGATACGACGTCGTCTTATCTACGCTTTGTCGCGTAAAGGGAATTAAAAGCAGTTCGTAACAACAGATGCCACTGTTTCGATTCCTCGGGACTATCAATTTGAAGCTTCTTCTTGTGTGGCAAGGATGAAATCACAAGAAGGATCGTAACTTTATCTTTTGCTCCCCATAAGTACCTACATCTGAAAGTTCGAGGCCGTGCTGTATGTTAATTTAATTTCATAGCAATAACTCCGTAAATTAATTCGGGAGCTTATTAATGTTAGAATCGCTAAGTGGTATCACATTGAAGACGTAATAAATACCGAACTTCAGACATCAGTGTGCAACCATTTAGCTATTAATTCAGAAGTCTCTGTCAGCAAACGTGGTAGAATTTTCAGCTGAGAAAAAGTGTGCACAAAAGCTACCGAAAATCCTTGGAAGAAGTTGCAGCGAATCAAGCATCACCTTAATTAATCTTACTTCGTTCCAGCTACTCTTTCCCTGGCTGGTCTCTTTGCTCTATTAGGAGGGCCGACCTACATTACAACCCCCGCTGCAATTGCGACAGGAGCCTCGTTGCGCGAGGCCAAAGGGCCTCTTTCAAAACCTTCAACCTACACCTGGCCTCGAGTGTTCTCGAACTAGAAACCCGTGAGCATAATGCGCCACGGTGTATCGTTGTACATACCTGCTAGCTGTAACGCATGTACTCGCTGCATCTGCCTTTTCCTCGTAATTACATTGCAGTTAGATACACACACTTATCGGTCACCGAAAGCCGGCTGAATCGCGTTTGTCGTAAGGCATTTTCATAGGCAACTTATGACACTGTCGACTCGTGGAGACTTTGCATCGAGTCCATGGATTTGCCGGGTGATGCCTAAAGGAGCAAGGGCAACCGTATCAGTTTACAGAGGAATTTGGGACCAAAGTGTATACCACGATTTCTCTGCGCCTTTGGAAAACTCTGGTCGTGAGGCATCAAGTGGCAACGGAGTGGGAATAGTGTATAAAAATATCAACAATGGAGGATTAGTGAAGAAAATACGCGAACAAGTGGATACCCACCTTAAGGGGTCTGTCCACTGTGCAGCCGTGAAAAATTTATTTTTTAGTTTTTGTCTACTTATTGATATACTTATTGACAGTGTAAAAAGAATCTATTTTTAATTTTTAACAGTTTTTTTTTAATATATATCGCACTTTTGTGAGCGCTTTGAGAAAGCGATGAAGTGATGGTGCAGGTGATTCCGGGAGAACGACGCATTTGAAACAGAAAATTCAAAGTGTGTTGTAATCATTATGAGTGTGGTTATCGTCGGAACCAGGATCATTTTTACTGATAAAAAATTAACAAAATGGCGGAGGTTTGAAATTCAAGTGTCGAAGTACGGTGAATTTTTCAATCATTTCTCCTTGTAAAAAGTATGAAATGGTTAATTAAAAGAGTTTTCCGTGGTTCAGGCCAGAGCCACTGATGTGCTGCATAACGTGAAAATTTTCAAACTGATTGGATTTTTCGACCGTATTCTAGCTGGTGTGGTAAGGAACAGGTTCCTTACGTAATATTTTTCACATAGCATTTTTTCAACTATTACAATTTTTTGTACAGGTTTCATATTGAAAATTAAGTTAAGAAAATGTTACGTAAGACGCTACCTCACTCCTTTTCCTCCCCTTGTACGAAAACGTAAGAAATTCGCGACCCCTCCCTCCCCCCCAGGCTTGCGTAATTTAAGGACTACTTCTAAACAATGTAGACAAAAAATATTCTAACGTATGTCCTGCATGAAATCATGTAACTTTTGCTTCATACACTTTTTCGTGCCTATAGCTAATAAAAAAATTACGCCAAGTAGGGGAAAGCGGGGTAATTCCGGCCACATAAGCAGTAAATGCTATAAAATTTGAACAAGTTACACATTTGTTATTATTTTTTTTATATTAATATTTTATATTATATTTTATATATATATATATTTTATATATATATAATATATATATATATATATATGATTACATAAAATATATATGATATATATGTATGATTATATAAAAGATTATGGATCACAAAAAATTAGAAGAAAATGATAATAATATGAATCACTAAACTATAGCTAATAGTTTACGAACAATTTCAAGTCGTCAAGTTAGGTGAATCACCCTGTACCTATTTCAAAAAAATAATAATCCTGAACGACTTAATATTTCGGGGATTAGGATATCGATTAATATTATTACATATACTATTGTGTTTCACTCGAGACAATTTCCTGCGCAACTTCCTCAAAATGAAATTCCTTGGTGAAAAGATTGCAGCTCCGCCGAAAAGAGAATGTCTAAAAAGACTGCTCGAGAAGGGCTTGCACTTCTTGCATCATCGAAAAATGCTGTTCGGATTCCTGCGAAAAGGCCGCGGCTCCGCAGTAAGGTTTTCCATCCCACATTTTTCCGGTTGGCGAAAACTCCATTGCGGAGTCTTCTCTTAGCGAATACCAGGAGGAACGATTTCGCTAAATCTCACGATCAAGGCCGTATCGATCCGAGGCGAATGGATTGTCAAAGGGAAAGTCTCGCTTCCATCTGATTTCCATCTCGAAATTCGAGGGATCCGAAGAACGAAAAGTCGCGTTTCTCGTTCCCAGGGGAAAGAAATAAATATAATTCAATTGTTGAGCGTGCTCGTACCTCGATACTTTTTTTTTCCATGGGATTTTCGTGATAATTCAGATCAATAACAACGTTGGGTTAACTAATGCTTATGTAATCACTGTCTTACGAATACTTAATTTAACGAAAATTCGCTAGTCTCAACCTTTTGAGACTAGCAGTAAGAACAATAGAATACAAACACACAGGATCTCCCGTTTAACGCAAACTCTTTGAAATTTCTATTTTAATACTGATGCCAAAAAGTTGAGAAAAAAGCAAAGTGCTTATTTAAAAAAAAAAAACATATACTATGATTGACACAAGATTTTTCAAAAGCATACTTTTTAAAATTTTAAAGAATATTCTTATTTCTTTAATGAGAATGTGTGATTTCATATTTGGCGCTGTAACTAACGTCAAGACGAATTCAACGAGGTACATACATGAAAATGAGCCAAGAATAAATGAATATTACACGAGAAATAAATTGTTAATAGTTATTTTCAGTTTTAAAGAATCCCAGAATCTCAGCTTCTCAAGGAATCTTTCTGTTTTCCAGGAGAGCTGTCCAAAAGATTAGAGGCGTAATTAAATATTCTATATTACCCCATTTGCGCGTAATTATTTCGCGTCGTGTCGCTGATCAATTTTATGGCAGTTATGGCACCTGTAATTACTACATTGATGCACTCTTAAAAGGCAATTTCAGTCGGCAATCGAGCAGGGTTAAAAGGCAATTTTAGTCGGTGAAGTTAATTCGATTATTCTTTAAATTTCAAGCAGCGAGGATTTTATCGGGGATAATTATTACGAAATGCCAGAGGCTAAACTAAGTCCCACGTTATAATGTCGTGGCAAAGACGTACTTTTCCCTCGAAGTTTGCGGTGGCTGTAGAATCATCAACCTACTCAGAATTATCTCCTACTTTTTATTCTCGCCCAATTATTGAACTAGAATATTGGAACTTGGGCTGCATTTTACAACTATTGCACAAGAAGTAAAAGCAGATCTTTATAATTTAAAAGGAAGGTTTAGCAACAACGTTTCGCGGCCTCCCTTGCGCGCCTTCTGTAATAAAGTCGATGTTCACTTGAATTAATTTAAATCGTCACTGAAATTCATGGAATTAACTGTTACTTTTTAAATGGACATCTACTTCGCCCCTTTATTAGCAAATAATTGGCACAGCTTCAGTTGTAAATCGTTTCCGTTTATGCAAACGGATCAATTGGGATTTTGTTCGTTCACGTTTCGAATCTCGTGCGTGATGTCATAATTAATTCACTGAGAGGAGGGACTCCCTTTGCAATTGCGTTTATTTGCTGTCGTCGAATGATTGAAATTTATCGTTCGCTTAAATGTCATCAGCGTGATACTGTTTCAGAGAGCAGAGAGCGAAATTGTTCTGCAAAGAAAAAGTAGACAGAAAGTGATAATTTTAAGTTTTATTGAATTGATTTATTCGAAGGGAGCGTTTAAAAACGTCAACTTTAATGTTCGATTAACTTTAAGTAACAGCTATTTTTTAATAATCGTCAGCCTTGCGTGATTAGGGACTGCAGTTATATCGTTATTCAATTGTGCATATGGAAAAACACTCCCGGGATTTGATTTGAGAATTTCGAGAATTTTTAAAAACGTAAATTACTTTATGAACAACTGGAAAATGTAAAAATGGAATCCAAAAAGCAGCCGGGATCCCGGGATTGAATTCCCTAATTGTGCACCATTACATACTATACTTTATCATAGTATGTAATTAAATTAGGTTTCATAGGATTGTTTTATTTAATTACATTCGTTGATGTTTCTTTTGAAATAGCAACAAAAAAATTGACAAATGGACTTAAGCCACTTTCAAAATAAACGGCTCGTATATAGCACCAATTCGTTATCGTAATTAGTTTTTATTTAATAAATTTTATAAGCTCGCAATTTCTTTTTAGGGTTGTTGTTTAGAATACATCTCCGACATATATTTCTATAATTTGAATACAAAGATTACCAAATGAAGAATACATAATACACTTGTATTTTTAGTATAACAGTTATGATAAAACTTCGAGTTATTGTAACTATAATAATTGTAGAATGTAGATAAATCTATTTGCGTAGTTCGACCCTTTGACATCAAACATTTTCAGGAAGTATGTACTATATAATATGATGACAATATTATTATAGTCATTATTAGTATTGTTTATATTTTTTTATCTATATTTCATTTCCATACTAAATGGTATCAGTAGATAAAATTAAAATATATCTAAAATTAATAAATAATAGACATAATAGGAGGGTTTCCCTCTAATTCTACGGTTCTATTTATATTTTTTTTTATTGACAGGGGTAAAGCATAAAAACTTTTCTCCACAAGTTTCTACATTCCCCTGTAGTACCTGCATACTTCTTTCACACTCTGCAACAAAGGTAAATGAATGTGTAGAACTTTTTTAATTTCAAATAGGCCCGAGTGTATGAATACTTTTGTTTTATTTAGAACTATATTTGTATGTGTAAATATTTAAAATACGCCCTCTGTTCATATACCTGTCACTTAGAATGACCTTCCCAGAAATTTGTCAACGTTTTGTGCAATTTCAGTTGCATAATACAGCTGTTAAACATTGCAGGCAAGCTGCAGCAGCCGTAGAGGAATGAAAACTAGGAGTAATGAGTTAAAGTACGTTTGTCTGGTTGTCACAAACCTCAGACCTACAAAACATCATGACAAATTGAACAAAAAGTTAGCCAGTGTCTGCGTATACTAGACACGGGTTCCTGTTGACACAGCAAGCTGTAGTGATGCACCACGAAAGCGGATGCCAGGACAAGCGGCACTTCCTGACGATAAATAATGGGTCTAAAGCAATATGATAAACTAAAATCTCAGCTAAAAATCTTCAATTTGTTGCTTCTATACTGTATTCTTGTGTTTAAACTTCCTCAGAATATTTTCGAAATCTCTATTAAGGGGTTAAAGCTAGTCAGGCGGCCGAAAGGAGGCGAATATTTGTGAATTTTTTTTGAAAAAACGAAAGCATATATTCTTACAGAACTTTTTGCACTTCAAAGAGCAACGTTTAAAGAACATTTGGTAATTTTTTCGTAGAAAAATATTTAAGTTTATAATAAAATAACAAGCGACATCCAAGAAGCATTTTTAAAAATTTGCTTTCGAGGTGAGCACTGCCATTCGTAACCAGATTATCTAAAATCAAAAAACAAAAAAGATTTCGTTAGTATATTAATGTATCCTCAAGTTGGCGGAGAGAATTTTCCGAAATATTAAGTTAAAACAACATGGCAGCTATTTAAAGTTGAAATCCTGATTTTTTCCTGCAAAAATTACGCGAATTCAGAAAAAAACCGCCCATTTTTCACACAATCTCGAGCGAATACACCCCCTTTTTATTCAGCTTCGTGACTTATTTATTTTAATTCTATAATTAATTTTACGGTACCGTGGTACGAACAGACTTCGTAGTAAAATAGATAGTAACGGTGGCATTTCATTTATCATAACAGGAATGATAGGAAACACATATGGTCCAGGCACTCGTCGAAAGTGCACACCCCCTCATCCTTTTCCGTGACGATTATATACCATTCGTCGAAACGACTTCCCTTCTGTCTTCTTTTACGTTACTTCTATATTTCCTACTTTATTTACCTTTCAGCGCCAAGTGCATATTCGCACCTTTATCTATTACAGGTGGATCGTAGTAGTCGAGAAAAATATAATTTTCCCTATTTTTCAGCGTCTCTATATGTAAAGAGGATTCTGTAAAGTACGATTGTACACATAGAACATTTTCTGAAACATATTGAAAATTAAATGGACAAGGTTTAAGAAACCTAAAGTAACAATTATATAGCACTCAATGGCACTAAATACTTCAGATATTACGTTTTTCAAATACCCCAGTAATTTTTATTGCAAACTTTTACAATGCAAAGCTGGTACTTTTCTTCGTCTCTTTCGTGTAATTCACTTACAATTTATTATACACCTTATGTGTGTTATTTTAAAATTAATAAATAAAATTTATGAAAATCGGTTAACGTTGCTCTGAGCTATAAACGCTTAAAGATCGCAGAATAAGGTCGAGAATCGCGGAAATTTCCAAAATCAGAGCAACGTTAACCGATTTTCATGAATTTTTAGACACGTATACAATTTACTCCAATTTACAAACGAGTTTTTTGAATTTTCGTTACAGGCTCATAAAAAAAAGTTTAAAAAACGACCTTTTCTATTTTTTTGCTATTCCGACCAAGTGCATTTTTTTTTCAAAACGAGGAATCACGTCACTTAGCAATCTAATTCTTCTAGCTTCTAAAAAAACTCAAGTCGTTTGGATTAATTTTAAAAAAGTTATGCGATTTTAAAGAGTGTACGATTATGGCTGCGAGCCACTGTATGAGTTTATCGCAAAAACATTAGTGACTTAGAAAATTCAATTTCTCTCGTACTCGCCGCAAATGGTCCGAAAGCAGAAAGTATAAATTCTGGTATATTTTTGTAAAAGCCGTACTATTTTCTCGCATTACTATTACGGCAGTTGTGGGCGACTGAGGCAAGTTCGAATCTGACGATAGCGTCAATGTATTCTTATGTGTGTGCGTAAAACAATGCTGGGGCGTTTTGTCAGATGGGGCGTATTGTATAGTTTTACCCTACGTCATTTTTCTCTTTATTTTTATTAAAGTTAATGTCAAATCGATCACTAAATATATATATATATATATATATAGATATTCCACGATATCTTGTTCAATTTGATAAAACAATATCTATTGTATCTCTGTGATATTCCAAGTGAACCAACAAAATACGAATAATTTAATTAAAGTAAGAAGCAAAAAGTGTGGCGAAAAGAGGAAACGAAATGCTACAATTTTCCAAAAATTTTAAAATTCAACATTTTTGGAAACTAAGCTTTGTAACAAAAACATTGCATTCTACATTTTTAATCTGGGTTTAAACAACGAACCACTCCCTGCCAGATTACACTACCCATTACGCCCCAGCTTCTATATCCATAACCTTTTTAATTACTGTGGTTCGCAAAGGCAGAAACCGCACTAATAACGCGTGGACATGTCCACGGTTCATGGCCTCGGTTTACAGTCAAATGGACTCGCCTCCGTCGACAGGAACACGCCCCCGTGAGTTTTCTAAAAATCCGTAGAACAGAACCAGTGAATATCGCAGGTGGAACGCGAGTCAGAAACCTGGTAGTTTTTAATGGCCGCGTGTCGTGGATCGCATATGGTCGACGCCCGTTTCGTTCCCTTTTGATAAGGAGCAATTATTGGCGATAGCCGGAGAGACGCCCCTTGCGGGACGCCCGCCCGAATATACCGGGTGTCTCGAGTGGCAGACACGTGGCATCGTACGAGAAACAATAGGCCCACTCATTCGCCCCTATCGCTGGCCTAACCCTTTGTGCCAAAAAACAGGCTAAATGCACCCGTTGTGCCCGATATTTACAAAGCTCGGGGACGTCGACTTTTTTCTTCTTGCGCACGACCCTCTTGTGGAGATTATATCGCGTGAAACTTAATTTGTTGCGTGAATACGTGCCACATTTCGGCTAGGGCTGGGACTACTCGAATAATAATTTAATATTCGAATATTTTGCTGGTATATTTGTGTATTCGAAAGTTATTATTCGAATACTATTCGAATACATCAGTATTCGAGAATGGGGCATCTATTGAATATTTGTACAAAGTTTGAAGTAAATCGGGTGATTGGTTTTTGAGATATCATGCTGACCAATTGGAAAAACATCGTTTTGAGAAAAAAGCGTTAAAAGTTTTAGATACCGTTTTTTTAAATTAATTTTTTTTAAAATGTTGTCTAAATATGTACAAATATTGGCATTAAGTTTTTAATTAATATGATTTGAGGGTCTCTCTTAAAATAATCCTCCCCTTCAGGCCGTCACAGTAGGGAGACCCCTTTAAAAAAAATGATGTTTTATGTGTGTATTATATTCTTATAAATATTCTCATTTTTAAGAAACAATATTTCTTTCTGTACTTATAATAACTATGCAGATTCTCAGTACAGTATCTTGGTTCCACTTTCTATTTAAAATTGTATCAAATGGATAATGAAAAACTTACAGTGGTGAGATCAGGAACCCATATAAGAGAGAGCCCGAAATAAGAGACCTCGGAGGGTCAGCTTTGGCGATACCGGTAAAGGTCGAGTTTCCTAGCCGCGATGGGCGGCGGCGGTCCCACTAGCGCAACGGAGACACAGATAAGCATACTCCTCCATTGCACTGTTTAGTGGGACCGCCGCTAGCCGTTGCCGCCGATCGCGGCTAGGAAACTCGACCTTAAGCTGGGTTTACATTAGTCGATGTCTACATTATTCCAGTCTAAATCCAGTCGCTGGATCAAGCGAGTGGTTCGACTGGAAATTGGTCGATGCCTACATTATTATCGATGTCTCCAGTCTTATGAGCCGTCTAGACGATTCCAGTAACGCTGGAATGTTGTGTTCTCGATGGAGGGGGTAAACACAGGATCGAAAAGTAGACTTTCGATCCAGTCGAAACCTTCTGGAATCACAGCACTGGAATGAACACACTGTTTACATTATTCCAGTATCCAATTTAGTGCTGGACTGGATCACTGGGCTGGACTAATGTAAACCCAGCTTTAAGGCGGCTGGCCAGTAGCGCAGAACAGGGCTGAGCAACTCGTTCGCCGCCGCGGGCCGCACAGTCCCCACTACCAGTCAGCCGGTTCCCCCACTATCAGCAGATTAGCCGCCACTCCATGTCCCTTCCTTTTACTCCTACGAGTGCGGTCATATATAGGTACGGCGTACACTGTAGGACAGGAGTGTCGAACTTCCCCACTCCGAGAGCCGCACGAGTCGGGCCCCGGCATAGACATATATAGACGGAGCAGAAGCTGGGACTATAGGCAAGGGGAACGGTAGGCTTGGAGGGGAAAAGGCAGAAGGCAGATACAGGCACGTCGGCCCGACGTCGGGTTAGCTTCGGAAGCATTCGGTATACATAACCACTGCTTTACCCGATTTGCCTGTATCGCTCCCCTTACTGCGAATCTTACACCCCCCTCAGCTTACGCTCTGTCTAGATATGTCTATGGGCCCCGGGTCAGCCGGTTCCCCCACTTATTTTTCTCCAGACGTTGCACGCGACACGGCAGGGAGAGAGCGCGGCTCCCCGAGGAGAAATTCGTCAGAGCGAAGTAGGTGTGGAGGGGGCAGTTCTCCTACGGCTCTACGGAGCAGGCGAAGAGGAGAAGGAGCCACTGCGGCTCGGGAGCCGCTAGTTCGACACCCCTGCTGTAGGAGTTAAAGGAGTATGGTGGGGGTCGTTCCCCTGCGGCCCAGCAGAGTAGGCAAGTCGGGGAACGGGCCGCATGCGGCCCATGGGCCGCGGGTTGCCCAACCCTGGCGCAGAGGATCCGAAGATCGTGGGTTCGAGTCCCATCGCCCGAGGCCTCTCCTTTTCCGTGGCTCCTGAACATAACGGAATAATTACGATACCTAATTCCTACAGTAACTATCGTGTTCTCACATAATGGTTTGTGGTACATGAAGAATAAGAATTATCACAACAGGGATACATATCGCTCATTTGCTACAACAACGACATAACTCAAAATTCACGATTGTAGGGGAAACAGATTTGAAAGTTTCGTTAGACAACAACCGCTTTTCCTATACTAATAACTCAAAAGTAGCAAATTTTGAGTTTTGCCTTTGTTGCAGCAAATGAGCAATATGTCTCGCCAAAAATGGGGAGAAATTAGCGATTCAACGGATCTCGAAACAGAGTATTGTAATTCTCGATTCTCCTCTCTCAAAGACAACGTAGGTGCCTATCATTTTCCCCTTCCAATCTCTCGTTTGTTAGTAAGATTCTTAATGATGGATTGTCCACGAGATCAGTAACAGCCAGCGAAATCTACATCCATTTCGAACGAACTGTGTCGTAGAAATGCGAATTGCTCGTTAGAATACGCAGCCAGTGTGTAACCATCCAATTCGGACGTATGTATGATGTATACCTATGTATACGGACGACAAGCTAATCATTCGAATGCGCATCCAGTGCAATTAACGATAACAACTGGTGCACTCAGGATTTAATCTTGGGGGTGCCGAGTTGAGCGGATAAAAATATTTTTAATGCAAATTCAATAAAGTTCATTAGGTGATTATAAAACCCTATTTAAAGAGTAAAATTCAGTTTTCTTTTCTTCAAATAACCCCCCTTCTTTGGGGAGGTACCAGGACCCCTTGCCCATCTGGATGCGCCACTGACCGTAGCCCTAGACTTACTGTTTCTTGGACAAACCTTTATTAGAAATCTTACTAACAAATGAGAGTATTTTAAGCTCTTCGAATTATCGTTTTGGACCAGGATGTTTTTTATCTCCATTATTTAATGTCGCATCAACCACTAGTGTGGGCTATTAGCGACCTAGGGTCTAGTCTACAGTTGGTTGTACAGCTTGGTATGTTTTAGGTAATCTAATAGTCTTTGCGTTGATCCTTTGTCGCTTAAGTTGTCCTTTAGGGTGGGTTCCAAGTTGAAGTTTTGTCTATCGGGGTAGTATTTCCTGCAGCGTAGGATGATGTGGTCCACTGACAGTTGCACGTTGCATGGATCACAGGATGGGGGTTCTTCTCTGTTTAGAAGATGCAGGTGCATGAGTTTTGTGTGTCCAATTGTGATTCTTGAATTTAAGAAACAGGATGTTAATTGCCATGATAAGCTGTAAAGAGAAGTTGCTTCCAAGATAAAGGGGTGTATCATTAGTTGCTGAATTATGAAGGCCTGAACGAGTTGCTGCATGCAAGGAAAACACATTTCCTTTCATTGGCCATGGACTGTTAATGATTTATGACCGATTCAGATCTCCGTAAATGGGCCACCCCATGAATAGTATATTAGGTGCCGATCCCATGCATGTCGTCGTGAAATTATGCTGACAACATTCTTTTTACGTCGATGAAGAGCGAAGGAAAGCGGAATTCCAAGGAGGATAATTTCCATTGCTGCATTACTGTTGCTTTAAAGCTGTTCTGTGGTATTTGAAAGGATGCAAATAATACGATGGATAAACGTGATTAAATAAATAACGAAAGTAAATATTTTACCCTTCGCCGTCCTTTTAAAGTTAAAATTTGATCAAATGTATATTATATATTAGGGTGTGTCAATTTTTTCAATGTTTTAATTTTAAAATTAACCACTACCTTTAAATTATTATTTACCTAGTAGGAATTTCATTTGAAATTATAGAAAAATACGAAAATTACTAAAATTATTAAAAATAATAATAATAAATTGAGCTTATGAACCGCAACAGAAGCAAACAAGACATCACTTCTTTGGTGGACTTTGTTAAATAGCATTGAATTTACTACATAGATGACATATGGCTAAAGTTTGCTAAAGTTGCTAAAGTTACATATATAAGTTGCTAAATTTACATATATTTCCATTTTGTGATACGAATTTCCACACATTTTTATTTTCATGCTTTTATGTAAGCAAGACTCACTTTAAGCAGTATATGAATATATAATTTGTACTTAAATCTTACTTAATTTTCACTTTTTTCAACTGTGATTTGATGTAGCTAAACCTCGCTCAAATCAATTTCTGAAGATAGTTTCAGATTCAGGATCAAAAACAGAATTACTTTGTCACGAGTCATTTTAAAATTTTCAAACATTTTAAATTTATCCACAAAATTGACACACCCCATGATATATTTAATATTATGCAGGTAAATATTAATTACATTTTAAATATTAAATAAATTATTAAATATAAATATAGCGGAGGAATACAGACAGGATTTTCGGGACAAGTTATAACTTGATATATCAAATCCCGGGATCGTAATCCCGGCTGTTCTTTGGATTCCATTTTTATATTTTTCAGTTGTTCATAAAGTAATTTAAATTTCTAAAAATTCTCGAAATTCTCGGGACAAGTTATAACTTGATATATCAAATCCCGAGAGTTTTAGAATCCAAAAAACAGCCGGGATCCCGGGATTGAATTCCCTAGTTGTAGTGAACGCAAAATAAGAAATTATAAAAAAGCACTTTCCAAGCTCGCACTTCTGAATATTTTTTATTTTTAATCAGAAGTGCCAATGATTAATGCAGTGCCAGCACCAGTGCAGTTTACCGTACCCATCGTTATCCTTAATTGCTTCTTTCGAAGAAAAGTCGTCTGAACTCCCCGCCTCTTTGATCATAAAAAATTTAATTCAAAGAAAGCTAAGTGATAAAGCCAAGTCCGACAAACAGTGAACGTGCGGGGAAGCTTTTTTTTCAAAATTCTTACGGCGATACCACTGCAAATGCCGGTGCGCAAGTGCGAAGCTGCGCCCCACCACCCGACCACGGAGCACATAGAGCCACCGTGGGGACAGACATTCGGGCTTTGCCTCAGTATTTCGCCGCGTCTTGTCTCGTGTACTATATGCTGCGATTCGACTCGCAATTTCTCTTCGTTTACGTTGCTGAATATTAGTTATCTTTCTCCTCGTTGCGAACGGAGTCTGCAGGGGAGACCTATGGATCGACGCAAGGATTTCCAACAGAATATGGCAAGTTTTTACACGTTTATAGTTTCTCTTTTCTGCGGGGATGTTGAATCGTTGCTTTCAAACGCAACACGAAGAAACCCGAGTCCCCCCGACAGGCTGTCAATGCCAGGATGTGACTATACTTCCGTCTGCGGCAATTGAAAATAATCGCGCGCGATAAAAAAAGGCATAATCCTTTTTTTTTTAAGGGTTCAATTGTAATTGTAATATTAAGCATTTATTAATATTCATTTAGCTTAAAATATTTGTTTTCAGTCTGTTGCAATGTAACGATATGCAGAAATTTTAATCTAATTGATACGTGACAGCTGTGAAGTAGTTGTCGTTGATATATATCTTCTATACTACTGTAACCTGGTTTTTATTTTGCGAACAGTAGATGAATATTTTTATAAACGTTGGTGTGCATTTAATTTTGCTGTCTGTTTGAGACGTCTGTATATTATTTATTTACTATTTTCTTTAGACAGTAGAATGTCTACACTTAATTTACTTCTTGTTATGTAATTATAAAGCGCGTTGTATTTTAACGTATAAATTCAGTGAGTGACACTTAAAAGCGTGGAGTGCGTTGCTAGAAAGATTTTCTTTGTGGAATGTTTTAATTAGCCATTTAAGATAGAAGTAATTTGGGGATGAAGAATAATAAAATTAGTGGTAAAAAATACTTCATTGTGTAATGAAGAAGTTAAATATGTTTGAGAATTTTGAATAAGAATCGTCGGTTAATAAAAGTCGTTCGTGTGAAACAAAATATGTTAAAGATCATAGGACACAATATACATTGGGTTTTAATATTTAGTGGGAAGATTGCGATATTTTTCATTTACTTGTAATCGTCTTGGGATGGAGCTAAGTAAACTTTTACTAAATTCTAATGATGCGTTGTTTCATCTTCACTTCATTTGTAACATGAACTTTCGTTTTTCTTATTTTAATCTTAATTTTTGCTTCTATTATCACGTAGAACGTGAATTATCCAAAATAGGACGAGGCAGAAATTTTTGATAACCAAATTTTTTAGTAATCGAAGAGAATAGAACTACGAAATCCATAATAACGAATACTTTGGTAAGAATTCTGCCCCCCTTAGTTAAACTGTACTATCTAGCATTTTTTCATTTTTTGAGATATGTTGAAATACTTGAAGTTCCACACGCCTTTTACCTTTTAATTAAGCTTAGAAAACTCTACGTGCTTCGTAAAGATTTATAAATAGTATAATGTATTTAACCTAACTTTTTTCCAAATGGTTATAATATCCTATCTAAAACAATTAATCAGTTGGTACGGTAATAATACATCACCTACCGGTACACCTATTACAAAAAATTATATTAGGCTGTTACGAAATAATGACAACATGTTTTAATTTGAACGAAGGAAAATAAGGTACAAAGTAAATGATAAAACTTCAGTCTTCTCGGTTGTTTCAAAATGTTAGATAGGACATTTTAACTAAAGACGGCAGAATTGGTGTGGGTTTCACTAAAATAGAAACATTTTAAATTTTACCGTAATTTAATAGTAATTCAGGCTCACTATGCACCAAGTATGGCGAGAATCAACAAATTTCGGAATTCTGCAAAACCTTGCAATCCTATTTCTTAACTTATAAAAAATCTGAGCTTATAATATTCTTTAATCACGTTTTTTTTATGCAGTTACCTTTCTAAAACTTAAGTGAAATACTGAACCCCAAAATCTCCATAAATTACAAAAGTTTACGAAAATGTTACATCCCATATTTTCCCCAGGTTCTCTTATGAAGTTTCTTTCATAAAAATGTTCTCCTTTGAAATTATAAAATTATGAAATGTCTGAGGCTTGCAAGGGCTCCGAAAGTTCAAGAAAACTGAAAATTTTATACTCGAAAGCTGCCGGAGGAGTTGGTGACGTATTTGTAAGATTACAGGAACAGTTGCCAAGCTTAAAATATTTTCGGTTTTTTTTTAACAGAGAATTCAGTGCACAGTGGGAAACTAAATGTAGTAGAGCGTTAATTATATAAAGTAATAGAAAGGCTTAACTATTTACAGAAGAGAAAATTTCAGAGAAGAGAGTCTATATTGTTCTATATTGTAAACAGTTAAAATTTATCGATTCCTTAACACCATGTGGAATATACTTTTCTCTTTTTAACACTGATCACTGTCAGTCGCATAGTTTCGATGCTGATACTGAAATCAAAGATTATTATAGTTATAATGTTCTAGACCATTGAATTCGCCTATACATTAGCTAGGAGACTATGATAAAAAATACTAAAAATTATTATATATATATATATATATATATATATATATATATATATATATATATATATATATATATAAATTAATATCTCCTTCTTCTCAGATTTTTTTCTAATACTATAAATTAAGGAGTAAGAGGGGGGTGGTAAAATATAGAACTTACTTACTTGGCATATGAACACCTGCATTATCAGTTTCAGATTAAATTATATTAGACTAATTTTTTTTTTATATTATAATAGAAAGTCAATTTGTTATTATTAAAACCTATAATTCTAACAGTTACAGAGTAAATGAAATTTACTCAAGAAATTTACTCCACAAGCAAATACGCGGAAATAAATTGATAAGACAATATTAAGAGATAATTAATAATTTTCAACAAGGACTTTTCTAAGGACACTTCTATCTGTAGAAATGAGGGAAGAGATATGTTACAGGAATATGCACTGTTCGACTAATAAAGCGTTGGAATAGTAGTGCTTTAGATACTATTGTTTGGATAACAGAGGTTCTACTATATGTTCAAGAGCTTGTGCGTTCTTCTACTTTAACACGATTCACTTCGTATCTTTAAAAGGGGTTTTGCGAGTAATGGAGAGAACACGATCTTCTGACCTTCTTCCCCCTTTCGAAATCATATGCGCAACTTAACTTCGCAAGCTTAATTTTTCGAAAAAAGTTCGATGGAAATTGAGGAAAGAATATTCTCTGTTATTCCACCCTGGTTGCCTTCATAGTCACGCAGTGTTATTGGCAATGTAATTGAGTTGGATTTTACATAAAATGGAGAAAGAATTTCTGCTCTCAGGTTGTCCTAGAAATATAATTTTTCTCTTAATTTTTCTGCTTTTACTTTTCTTTTCTAGTTTTATTTTTATTTGAGTCAGTCAGTTACGGTTAGGCGTCTAACAGTATATACCGCAGCCTGGCCTTTTACTTCGCTATTCTTTGTATTACTGTTCTTTGTATGTCCCAAGTAATAAAGACGAATAATAATAATAAAACTGTGAAACTGTTCGCAAAGATTGCAAAACTACAGCTTTTCCATTCGAAATTGTCAACGACTACATAAACATTTCATTTGCCTCTGATTTAGTAGAATTGTTTCACGGGTGCTTTCCTTTCCACCCCCCTCCCTTTAGTGCCTGTTTTGTTAAGTGATCAGCACAAAGAGTACGCCCGTTAACAACTGATGTTTCAGAATCCCAACCTGCGAATGCCGACAAAACGTTGTAGAAACATGCACCGCGCGTTAAACGATTGCATGCGAAATTCAATGTGAGAGGGTAAAAGCAATTTTTATTGTTCGCGGTGGAAGAAATAAAATGTTTTTCGATAAAACTATAGCAACCATTTCAGTATATTTATCAGAACATGAAGAAAATTCAATTGGATTTAAAAGACCTAGAAGTATGTACAATTTTAAACTGTGAATTTTCTAAAATAAATTTCCTGCCACTGTGTGAAAAATACTGAAAAATTTGCAAATATGTGTAGTCAAGTTTCTACAATGAAGAGTAAACTGTTTTTGGTCAAAAGTGAATGTCATATTACGACTCAAGTGTAATATTATTATACGTCATAAATAATGAATGTTTCCTGATCAAATCCGCCAGATTTGATCAAATTATTAAACTAAATTTCAATAATATATACATAAATATGATAGCGCTACAGTCGTCTGATACGTGGACGTTTTTTCTGGAGCCGTTGTAATTTTGCAGTGATTGTAAATGGAATTGATACTTTGCTCTGACCCCCATTCTGCCCTGCAGCTATTGAAAAAGAAAAAAAAATAAAAATTATAAAAATCGCGGCTGTAAAACGGCAAATTTTAAAGAAACGTGATTTTTCGCCAGGGAAAAGAGCCATTTTATTATTTTTTGTTTTTTGGCAAAACAGAAATTTTCTCAGTTTACGCGTAAGTTCAGGTTGTAACTAGACATGTTTCACATATGCTGAATTTTGTTCAAATCAACTCGTCCCTACGTTCTTTCACAATCACTGCAAAACGAAGGGGAAATATGATTCCGAGAAAAACGCGTTTAAAGTTTCGAAAGAGGAATCTAGTCTACCTGCGTGCGCACAGAAACGGTTTATGGCGCGCTCGACCTTTTCGGCTGTAAAATCCTTCATTTTGCGAATTTTGACATAAACCAAAAGGCATTTTACTGGGGAAGGGTAGTACTTTCGAAAAATGCAACAACAAAAAAATCGAGTTTCTGACTGCCTAGTCCCCTTAGGAAATACTTTCTACCAAGGTCGCAATCAAATTCGGCGATTGTCACTTTGACATGTTCCCTTGTAAGATAGCTACATTATCTGTCTGTGATGAGGGCCATATAAAGAATTATGCACTATAAGCTGTTGTCTAACACACCATAGCGCAAATAGCCAATGAACTTCACCGCGAACAATTAGAAATTATAATAATCCGCAATCTGGTACCCAACGATAAGCACCTAACAGTTTCCCCATTATTTTTCTATCTATCTTTTCCTACGTAGGGAAGAGTAGGGAAATTATGAACAAAAGTATTGACTCTGATTAGATTTACTTTATAGATAAATTAACTTTGGTTAATTATCTACAAAGACAATGCAAAGAATTATAGATACATTAATAAAGAAATCATTTTCTGAAAGAAAAACAAGCTCTTTCAGTCCGCAATTACCCGTAGCTACTGGGGTAAATGCGAACGGTTGCTTAAGATCTCTTGATCTTTACTAAATACTGGTTTTCTTTCACGCTGTGGGTCTGACACAGTCTTTCTTCTTGTTTGATCGAATTTTGTTGCTCCTGGGATTCAGTATTTATTTGCTGCCTGTCGGATTAAAAGTCTTTTATCTTTAACCTCTTTCACGGGTATCTCAAGATCTTTCAACGAATATCTATACTATTATATAAAATTGAAGTTGCATACTTTGAAATGTGGTTTCTCAGTAAATATGAACTATACGCACAAGTGTGTTACATTACTTTGTTCGTCTTGGCGAGAGGAAGGTTCTAACGTTTTCATTTTTTTTAAATACTGATTTTTAAATAATAGTAGTTCGGGACGCGACCGCCAGGCGGCGGCGACCGGGCGAGCGCTTCTCGCTTGCGAAATAGCGCCGCGGCGGGAATAAGTGGCCGAGGGCTCTCGAGTTTACAGATTACAGCGAAGCCGAGACAGCGGATGCTAGTGTACCTATATTCTTCCTAATATAATTCCGGGGTATTGGACACAAAATCTCCGAAATGTTAAGCGAAAAGAGTAAATGCCATCCTTCGTAATAGCCCCATACATTCTGTTCGTAATTACCAAAAATGGACGGAAGTTAAGAAATTTCAAATAAACAAATATGGACATGTATATATACAAAGTGACCCCGTGACTGTATTTAGAATTAAGTAACGGATTTACGAAAAAATTATGCTTTGTTGTTTGGTATAGGTTTAATGCATTAAGGTGAATGTCCCAATTTCTGCTCATTTAAGAGATTACTCGTCGTAAAGAAGGTGTAAAAAATTTGTTTATGATAAAAATATTTGCAGAGTAATTGATTAATTCTTTAATAATAAATCAACCAATTCAAAAACTATTTAAGAAAAACATATTTCAAGATTGTTAACTATTAGTAATTTCTAATGAAATATATAATGCTCTAAATGTCCGTACTTCTGCTGATGAAAAATAGCGATGTACGTATTGCCCCAAGCTCGTGCAACACTCGCGTAAATGTTTAAACAGTTTAGAATTATTTTGTTGCAACTATAGTACAAACGTAACGCATGTAATAATAAAAAAAATACGAAATGATCAGAAATGGGGACATGAGCAGAAATCGGGACATGCAGACTCAAAATACTCGAGCGTATAATTATAAGAAAAGCTACGAAAACATTTCACGACCATTATCTTCGCGGTTGCAAAGACGGTTGCCTTCTGTCGCGACACTTTCCTTAATACTAAGCATAGCTAATTACATCACGTAATAATATCGCGGGAGGACGAGGCAAACGAATTCAGCGAATATCGCGATGTTCGGGTTTACCCCGCGTTCGCAATCCCCCTACTCTCCCTTACTACTTGGCGAACAAGAAAGCGAATACATTCAAGTGGAAGGAACTTCTGAAGAACGAAACGCAAGAAATACAAAGGAACGCCTAAAAAAGTTCCGCGAGTGTTTAAGGCACGATCGTGTCCTGATTTTTTTCAATGCCCACCGATTCGTTTTGGCTGGATTTTACGTAAACCACTATCCGCAGTTTTATCTGTTTCCCCGGAAGACCTTTTTTTCTGGCTTCCCTCCAGGGCCGAATAAAACTGTTCTATCAAGCGTGTTGCTGGTCCTTTTCGCTTTTATGCTCTCCAACTGACACGTACGTACGCGCAATATCCCCGTGTATAAACTTTCCATCGTTTTTCCGTCATTCCTCCTCGCACAGTTTCGTGTCTTAATTTTCTCAGGAACAGACGGCGGGAGTAGTGTCGTTGCGATTGCTTGTCGCCTAGTATATGAGCCTAATTGTACGTCGAAAAACAATATTCTTTTGACGTGTAAAGTTGTTTTACGGGCCAAACGCACGGCAGCATGCGCCGCACGGGTTCTGGCAATAAAGCTCGAACTTTTAATGTTCGCAGGAAGATTTATCTGCTATAAGTTCGAATACATGCTTTCAAAAATTGTAGTTTAAATAAATTCTCATAGTAGTGGAAGCTTTGTAGTTACATGCAATGTTAAATATTACTGCTTCGCATTGGTACGCAGTGGCATAACTCAAACAATGTACATTTTTACTGGAAAAACAGTTTGAAATTTGCATTAGACTAATAGTTGAATACTGATCACATAATTCGCTTAAATTGACTCTACTTTTAAAGAGTTACGAAGAACCTTTGTTCTGAATAACCGTTATAAGGAACCTAAATATCAGACTATATCAGTTTAAGTTACGGTTCCTATATAGCTCTGTAACTTCTATTTTCTAGGTTCTATATAAGTTCCAAAGCGGTTATGTTCTTTAGGTAACTACTATTTCAAAGAAAAGTTCATTTGTCAAATCCTGTATCACTGGAAGTGATAAAAATATTTATTTGCATTTATCTATTTAAAAAATTAATTGTTCCCAGTCTTGTATTTTATACCCTCTTCAGAGTTGTGCTATTGTTTGAGAAAATGTAATTCTAACATTTCAAGTCGTAACCCATGTTGAAATAAAATAAAATATTCAATTTGCAACAACATATTGTATTGTAAACAAATAATATATTTTTTGCAACCAATGAATGCATACCACATCAAAGTAACACTTATACCACTATTTGAAGAAACATTATAACCTTCCACTTGCAGCTGCACGGAACAACTGAAAATGAATCAGCGTTGTTGAAAAAACATGGCCAATTTCATAACAGCATATCTGCTCACTCGTGTGAAACTAATGATGTTAGAAATCTGCCGTTTTACATAATAAAAATACTGTACATATACAGTATATTTGTGCAAAAAGGATCAAAAGTAACTTTGCCTGAGTTATGCCACTATGAATGACGAGCAGCGGTATGTAGTCCCCTTCCCCCGGCATCACTTATTACCTCGTGACCAGCTGCTTGTCAAAAATTTTCACACCGTTTCTAAAGCAATTTTATTTTAATATTGCATGAAAATTTTCCCGAAAAATCAATGTTTTTCTCTAAAAAATAAATTGCTAATCAAATTTATCTTTCATCAACTTTTTTCATTTATAAATAAATATTTTGTTTATAAACATGAATAAATTAGTACAAATAAATAAAGAGATTTTTGTAAATAATTTAATTATAAATGTATTTCATCTATCCTATAAAGATATTTCGCCGTGGAATACAAAGTATTACAGGTCAGGTTATAAACGTGATGAAAAATAATTAAACTAATCTCTAAAATTCTCTCATAAATTTTAATCGACTGTATTCCTATCTCTCACGAATGCTCGTTGACTGCATTTCTATGTATCTCTAAAAAAAATTCGGTTGACAGCATTTCTTTCTCTCAAGAATTTCGGCTAACCGTAATTCTTAGAGAAACTCTCTCGCTAATTTCGGTTGAGAGGAAACCCTTGACAAATTTTCGCCCACCAATTTGGGTTAAGAGGAACCTCTTGAGCGATTTTCGTTCACCAATTCCAGTTGAGACGACCGTAAATGCCATTTCGGACGTCACACTGACCGTAACCGAAACCGTGACCACAATTAGGTATATCAGTCTCGACTCCCTGGTATAATACGACATATAATGTAATAATGTGAACCTGCGGTGTGCTATCAGCTGCAATGCACTCGTAAGTGGGTCTTATCTCACATTTGCCATCATTTTGGCTTATCAGTTACTAATTTCTTACTTTTGTCATCAACATCGCAAGGACAGGCAATGAAACCATTGCGCAAAGGAACTCCTTGTGCGTTGTCATTGGGGAATTCAATCCCGGGATCCCGGCTGTTTTTTGGATTCTATTTTTATATTTTTCAGTTGTTCATAAAGTAATTTAAGTTTTTAAAAATTCTCGAAATTCTCGGGACAAGTTATAACTTGATATATCAAATCCCGGGAGTTTTAAAATCCAGAGAACAATCGGGATCCTGGGATTGAATTCCCTAGTTGTCATAGAGGTGATATTCCTCTACAACGGATACACTCCACAGTAACATTACGATATATCGATTGCTATTGATGAGCAGGAAACTACTCTAAATGCACCGGATTCCTAAATGGAATGCAGGAGTTTTTCCAGCTACAAATATATAAATTAAGAAGCATACATAAAAGAAGCGTAGAAATTTCGTTTTGCAAAAGAATGGAGAAATGTAACGTTCGCATCATAACCCCAGGCGGTCTTGAGATCTAACAAAAATATGAGGAATAACATAGTTCACTTGCAAAGTTTTTTCTTGCTTTTTATCATTTTCTGGCAAAACGCTTTCGTGAAAGAATGAAATGCTAACGGATAGGACATTCGTCATAAGTTTAGTTGACACGTGGAGAATTTCTGTCAGATATATTTATCACTTACAGTACGTTGGCTTGGGAAACATCCTATTCTTCTGAATCCATCCCCATTCTTTCCCTTCCATTTTTACCATGCTTCTTGCATGACGCGTTTATTCTCGTTTAGAACTTGCTTCCATGTTTTGGTGGGCGAGGAACTGTTTCATTTGTCGCCACTTTCGATCCCAATCTCTCAGGTATCATTATGGCAATAGAACGTTCGCGGTTTACGGTTCAACGGTGGAATAATTATTACGGATTCGGGACAAGATGGGCTCGTGTTTCTGAGCCTTCCCACACTAAATCGCTTATCGTTACAATAATATGAACATTTAGATGCGCGTCACAACGTAGGCATGTGTTAAGGGTTGTTTTCAAAGTACTAAATGTAAATCTGCGGCGATTTAACCAGCGGCCATGGCCGTGATGGAAACGCCGGTTCCCGTAAGATCACCGAAGTTAAACATCACGGGGCGGCGTACTAGGGAAAGATGGGTGACCACCAACCTGTCTCCCGCGGTGGATCGCTGCTGCTGGAACCTGAGGAGAGAGGAGGGAAAAAGGAAAAATTGACTATCGTTCGTTGGGCAATATAAGCGAAATGCTTGAAACGTCATCCTGTGTTAGAAACACACAGGAAAACAAAAATACAAAATACAAATAAATCCGGGGCGCATAAAGTATTAAAATTACACGCGAATTTTATCACAAAGAAACACACAGGAAAACAAAAATACAAAATACTAATAAATCTGGGGCGCATAATGAATTAAAATTACACAGGAATTTTATCACAAACCCTACTGATTCGGGGACTATTGCTCACGATAACAGCTATAATACCGAAATACACAACATAGTTGGATGTAGAATAAGAATTAGAACTGTTGCGTAAAAGAGAGTTGAGGTCTTTTCTTGTAGTTACTAAGTTCTACTGGAATTAGTGTTGATTCGGCAGGGATGCTATTCATGGGGCTGATTCAGTATGCGCCCGTTGCTATTCTGGCTTCTTAGTCCAGTGAAATTAGACGAAAAAAAAGCCCAGTCCACGGAATAAATTCCAGCAAGCTAAATTTTGGTATGGGCTTTTTTGGTCATTTTAAACAATATGTCAGAAGTCCCCATTGATCCGACCGCGACTAAAATTTTTACAGAGGATTAAAAAAAATAAAAACGTGAAAATGTTTCGTGAATATATCGTTATCTAGCAGTTTTACGACAAAAATAGTTATTATGAAATTTATAGTACAGGAAATTCTCTACAAAAAAGGTGCTATCAGTTTTTTTCGTAGGAGTAGCCATTTTCATGTATGTCGGGTCACCAAGTTTCAACCCTCATATTTTTCACAAGGGAATATCTCGGACCCGGAAATTCAAATAATTATGAAACTCTGTAAATATGTAGGGGATGTTCTCCCGAGTACAACGCAATTTTGTTTGCTGCCCAAATTCACTCCAAGAGGGTGCAATTGACCCCTGATTTTTTTTTATTTTGAATTATTACTCGCGCACTGTAGGAGATAGAAAAAAGGTGTTCAGGAAAAAGTTACTTCTTTTAATTAGGACTATCATTTGGTAAATTATAGTTCTTACGCTTCTTACGGTTCGCGAGTTATAACACAAATTTTTTTAGTTACTTGGTCCAGTTCAGTTGTCATAAAATTCTAGTTACATATTCCATAATTAATTGAAAATTTTAAGAGTTCAATTCGCCCTCTGGTCAAGTATGGTCTGGCCAAAGCTGAAGGTACCTCCAATGAATCGCCGAGCACGCGCACATATTGCAATCTGTCGTCCGTGAAGCAAATCGTACGGCAGATTTTATGGAAGCACTGTGCGACCGTCCGATACGATCGTATCGCACAAGTTGTGTCGATAGCCCCATATACGGTATGTACGATTGTCATCCAGACACTCGTATTCGACGTAGTCATACGACAGGTCGTACGAAAAATCGTAACGTTCGTGGGGTCTGTTAAAAGCAATGGGCAATAACCTCATGATTTAAATTCGCGATGACGGGTTCCTTTGTCGTATAAACTATGTGCCAAGAGATTCGTGTTCGCTGGTACCACCCTCCGAGATAGCAGCTATCTAGATTAAATAATTTTCCGTTGCTTTACGACCACTATCCCGCTAGGGCGATAACAGTATATTCTTCGTTACAGTGTGCTAATTGGTGGAAGCCGTGCAGGTTTAAAGCGTTTTCAGTGTCCTTATATTTTTAAAAAAACTTATACGTGATTGTACCATAAATTCTTCAGAACAACAGCTCGTATTATTTAAAGTGATATTAAAAACATCAAAATTGTAGTACAAGAGAAGAATTATTTTTTAGTTTTTATTGCATTTTAATTTAGTTTTTATTGCATTTTAATTTAGTTTTTATTGCATTTTAATTTAGTTAGTAGATGCATTTAGAAAAATAAAAAAATGATAAAATGGCAGCCTTTTGAAGAAAATGAAGCGCCCTAATTTGAGTCTGAGTTTTGCCTCAAAATCGGGAAAACATCTTTAAATAAAAAAGGAACGGTAACAGTTACTGCAATAAATCTACTACCACCCATAGTCACATTCATATAGTTAAGAAATCTCTTTTCCTTTTTGTGTTTCGCAAAACCCTTACTGTACTTTTCGTCAACACCAGGTCCAGCTGATTATTTTTCAACACTCTCTCTGTACCTGCCATGTTCTTTTTTTCACTGTCACACAAAAATTCAGAAAAATAGTTCAAGATACAATAGAATAGCCTGCCAAACCTCAAATTAATTTGTCGAACCGTTTTTGTACAAAAAATTCATAAAGAATTACCTATATTTCAGCCCAACAAGGCGCAACCCCCCCTTAAGGCCTAGTCGGCGAACTATTTTTTTTATAAAATGGAACCATATTGGGGGGTGAGAAAAAAATCGCAGATTGAAAATAAGGGCCACCATAATGCACATGCATCGATGCACTTGCGAAAAAAATATGGCCCTAAAAATTTAATCCTCTTTGAACCATTCACTTTCTCCCTCTAAAATTTGATGCAATCACAGAACTACATAGTATATAGTAAAATATGAGTACAATATATTAAGAACCTTCAACATTAATTTTCAATGTTACAAAGAATTTTTATATATTAATGTAATGTAATTTATAACAACCTGGTCACGAATAAACACAACATAGGTGTGACCTTAAAAAAAAATATAAAAAAATACTAATCATACGTAGTATTTGCCGTGAACAATAGCAGTTAATTCTCCTTTAATCATTTCTAAACCCGAAGAGTACGTTTTCACTTTTCAGGCGAAAGCTGACCCAGTTATCAAGTAAAGTCAGTGTGCGTATTTTTGAAAAATTTCATAGCCGCGCGATTGCGAATATTTATTCCGATTCCTCGAATGACGCGTCCATATCGGCCATATTGGTGTCCATAAGTGCACTCCGTGTACCGGTCTTTGAGGGGGCGCGATGGAAAGTGTCGAGTGGCACTTCCGCGCACAGAAATCGTATTTTTCCAGTGCTCGGTTCAGCTGGAAGCTGGGAAACAGTTGCCGTTATGAAGCGTTGTTTCATGGGGAAAAAACGTAACGCATTGTCGTGGTGGAAAAAGACCACTACCCCGACGAAGAAATCTAAGCGAAACATCCGCGTTACGATGGAGGAGGAAAATGGTATCCTCGAGTTTCCTTTCTCATCTGCCTCCGCAGTGAGAAGTTGAATTTGCGTTTATTGAACATATTTTGATCTTCATTCCGTATAGTCATTATACGCATAGTGCTAATAAAATTAATAAAGACTAATGTAGGGCTAATAATCAATTTATTATTTCTTTTTTCAGGTAAGTGAAAAAGCTTGAATGACCTCGATGAAATCTTCTTTGGAGCGATCGAAGATTTTAAAATACTTTGGTGAGTGGATTGAGATAAAATTAAATCTTTAACTCGTTCAGTTCTACATGGAAATTCAGATTTTTGATAGGACTATGAAAAGTGATGAGAAACGTAGATTGCGATATTCAATTATAAAAGATGTATAATACTAGTGTTATATTCTTCATAATTCCATCTCTTTTTTGTTCTATTTTGATTTCGACACTGAACGTTTCACTTCCCATAAATGTTTTCTGACGTGGGGTTAGTTGACAAATATGATGGGGTTAGTTGACTTGACATTTACTTTTCAGTGTTAACCCTTTGCCCGCGAAAGGCTTATATATACGCAGCCAATTCCATCAATACAGTATACGAAAGGCGTACATATATATCCTACGACCAATAAATTTTTTTTATTTTTTTTCACTCCTTCACACTGTTATTTTTTTTTTTATTACGTATCATGGTGTTAGATACTGTAATTATTTTGTACTTGTTTGTTCGGATCTATTTGGAAAGCCTGGGAGTTTGAAGGGAGGATTAAAACTGGTAGGGGTGAGTTCGGAGGGATTTATGGTGGGGGAAGTGGATTTGACCAGCTAAACTCTAAAGCCTCGACTGCATCTTGAGGATAAACTGTGCAATTTTTAGTGGTATTCATATGCTTAGTCAAGTAACCCCGTCCTACACTGTCAACATGTTAAGGGTCGTACGTACAAAACCTCCACGCACCGGATAAAATGAAATACCCTAAATTATAATCAATGTATCACGTTTCCACAAAATATTCATGAAAAAACATCAAGCAATACTTAGTGGACAAAAATTCAGAAATAGTCGAAACAGAAGTATTTACTTCCCGGCGACCTTTTTAGATTTTCCATTCTCACTGATAGAACATGTAAGCTTTTGTCACGGGGACACATTAAATGGCAAGCTGGTCATTCGTATGCTCCAGTGTCGCGAATCGCGGCATAATTTACGAGCCTACGAGCACGCACGCACACTACTACAGTTCTCCTCACCGATTCTAACCTTAGGGACAGGCTGGTTGCTCGCAGCTAGGCGCTAAAAACGGCTCCCTGTGCAGTGCACACAGTGTCCACTCCTAACCCATACAATCAGGAATCGTAAACAATTTCAGTACTGGTTGAAGCAGTGGTTAATGATTTATTATGACCAAAGGTCTTGCCTTCTTTTAAATTTGACATAGTAGGTGTTTCGTCGAGCAACCTTCCAGCTAATAAATCAAATTTTACATGCGCAGTAGTAAGAAATTGTCACGGAACAAGTTGATAAAACCATTCGGTTCTTTCATACGCACTGGAAATGGAAGATCGCAGAATCGGTGACCTGGCTGCATTCTCTGGGTTCCGAATCCGCTGTTCAAAAGGAAACGTGTCTATGTGAAAAAGATGCGCAGCTACTTATACGATGGATGCCACCCCATTTTGCCGTGGTTGCGGGGTTACATACATACGGCAATATGATTGCGAAACGTGGACATAATGAGCCATTCAGGTGCAATCGATTGGCATCGGCTGACCCAAATGCCGGGAATTCCTAATGCGTCGCTGGGTGCATCAGTGCAATTGCGTTCTTTTCCAAAAACTGGCCTTCCTTTCTGGTTATCCCATTTCTCGGAGGGACTTCTTTTCCTGATGAGAACGAACCTAGCGCGTTGAGTTTAAATACTACTGCTATTCAAATAGGCTTGCTGAACGAATTTCTGTCGATTTCACTGTTTGTTAAGCTGGGTTTACACCTGACGAGTGAAAATCTTCCCCGCCGGATTACTCAGCCGAGTACTGGAATATGCGTTCACACTGGGCGGGTGCTCGGCCCAGTGGGCTCACTCGGCCGAGCACTCGTCAGGTGTAAACTAAGCATTAGAAATAAGGCTTTAATCTTGTAGGTACTTCGAGTTATAACTTATAAGCAGCATGACACAGAGTGATCTGGTACTCGTGTCGAACCTCAACATTGCTTTCCATGTTCAAACTAATAAAGGTAACACAGTGAAGACTAATTCGTAAATACATAAGATTGTAGGAGCAACCGGCATTTAGGCAACGGCCTATGGTGCGCGTTGAGGCCCATAGGTGGCGTCCATTTGTGAGGAGTTCGGAAGACAGGGACCGCGGAGAGTCGGCGTAGCCGTGGTGGCAAACGCGACTGATGATCAGCACGCGGCCGGAACGGCTCGGGTTCGATCTCCGACGCCGTGGCTTTCTTTTCCCGACTCCTACAGTTTCAGAAGTGGGATCCTGACCCCTTAGGCGTGCCTCTCGGATTATGACCGAGGGCAGCGCATATGTCAGGTATAGCCGAACTGAACTGTAGTAGGCAACGGCCTATGGTGTGCGATGAGGCCCATAGGTGGCGTCCATTTATGAGGAGTTCGGAAAACAGGGACCGCGGAGAGTCGGCGTAGCCGTGGTGGCAAACGCGACTGATCAGCACGCGGACGGCTCGGGTTCGATCCCCGACGCCCCGTGGCTCTCTTTTTCCGACTCCTACAAGATTGACTTGCGAGGATTGGGAAGCTGGGGGACTTCCCAGTCCTTAAACTTACAAGGGAACAACACCGCGAACCCGGAATCCACCGATTGGAACGCAACTTTGTCGGTTTTTAGAGTGATTCAAAACAAGAACAACGGTGTCTTTCATTTGGGCCCTATCGCCTTTTAAGGGGGTGAAAACTAACCTCAAAGTCAAATTGACACTTCCATTTTTTCGCGTATAACTCTTAAAGTACAACAGACAGACAAACATGTTTCAAAGAAAAGTTTAATGGCACAATAAGCGCTACAAAGTTCCATTAACAAAATTTTGAAAAGAGTTAAAAAAATATATAACTGACGAAAAAAACTCTTTCCAAAATTTAACCATGCAGACCCGATTGGCAGAATCAGAAATTCAGCCAAGGTACCTGATGCAGAACTGCCCTTTCTTTTGAGGGTCATTGTCATCTTTTCGATCAAAGTCACCTGCACCTTTTATCAACTAATGCATTTTAGCGCATGCTTGCTTTGTTCCGAATGTATTTCATAAACATATTAGTGTGTAGAGTAAAACCAGAAATTTAACGATAAAAATAATTATGCATTGGCGAAAGCTTCCATCAGGTACACAGACGTGGGCACAGCAATATTAACCTTTTATTCAATAAATGCTTTGAATGCCAATATTCCTTGTGGTGTAGAAGATAATCCCACGTCAGAACTTTTACGATAAATATCGCCCGAGTTCTTATAATAACCATTTGTTTTGAAAACCATGACGTGTTTCATTACTTATTGGTAGCACCTGCTTGAACAGTGAATTAAGAACTCTGGAACAATAAAAAGAAAGTTCGGAAGTTATAGGCTACCCGAAATTTGCTGCTCCCCAAAATTTGTTACTCCCCAATATTTGACGCGCCCCAAAATTTATCGCTACCCAAAATGTGTCACTCCCCAAAATTTGATACTCCCCAAAATTTGTCGCTCCCTAAAATTTGCTGTCCTAGGCTCTAGCCTACTTTGCCTATACCCAAATTCGCCTCTGCATTTATACGAAACAAATGGTATCCACAAGGCGAACTTCTACAATGGACGTAGAAGCTGAAAGGAAACTATATTAAATACATTCAAAACGCCAAAACTAACATGTTAAAAGAGCTCTATGTTGATATTACAAAAAAAAAAATGAAAACAATATTGATGCAAATGATTCGCCTTCGTGGGGGATTAATATCTATTATTGAACTTTGTAAATGAACAAATTTCTACAAATTAATTTAACATTAAACACGGATTTTGAGTTCGAATCGCTGTTGACCAATGAACAGCGAGCAAAATGAAAATGAGAAGTTCTGAAAAGTCGTCGCAGTCTGACACATATTTCACAATTTGGAATCCTCAACTTTTATTTAAACATTTCTCGAATGTGGGTAACCGAAAGCAAAACCGTGACGCGAGGAGGTTTGCAATTTGCACAGAAGCACGAAAGCCAACTTCCGGAAGGAATTCCATTAAAACTTGTCAGGTATCACTGAGGAGGGAAAATCTCGAACAGCACTCGATAATCCTGCAAGGAGCCAGGAGACAGGAATCGTAGGAATGTACAAGGCTGTCGTGCAATCTCGAAATTTACACGAACTAATTTGCGGGAAGTGTCACTAGCGAAATTCTAGTAAATCTTCCGGATAGAAATATACTACGTTCTGCTTTTTTTGACTTGGGTAAAAAATGAAACGATGTGTAAAACTTTATAAAAATTGACAAACGAACGTAGGTTTTATTGCATAAACTGTAGCCTAATGTAATGACCTGCATGCTAACCTACTTACATTATGTATGTATGCCAAGTTTCAAATTCTGCGCCATTCTACACAAGTTCGTTTAGTTTATTTACATATCAATTACGTTCAGTTTAACAATCGCTACAATTATATAAACAGTGTGATGAAAGCTAGAAGGGTGCATAGACAAAATGTTTATTACTAGACATTACCTACTTGAAATAGTGCAAGAATATCACGTACAGTGGCAGACAAAAAATTACCATTTTTCGATTTGTTTTATTTTTATTTTTTTTTTAGCATCCACTTAAAACTGTGGTATGTGTTTCATATGCATATTCTGGTGGATACTTGAAAGCTGCATAAAACCCAGTTAAAGATGAATTTTACACACTTAATTTTAACGTAAACGATAAGTACTACAGAGTTGCCCGAAACTGCAGACCTCTATTGTGTTCTGATTAAATTCTTGCAACCGGTGAAGGTTCTTCCTTTCAAATTCCATTCACTTGTTGCATATTGGGTGTTTTGCTATCCAGTATATACCACCGAGTGTCGCAAAACGTGAAGTGACTTTGCAAGAATTCCTGCTACGCTGCATTATTGGTTAAACAAGCAACAATTACACTGGTAAATTGGCTGGCGATTTTGATTGGCTGAGCATTTCGATCTCGCGGTTAATTGATTACACATCTCGCAATTTGCATTGCCAAGTTGTTCAGTAGTGATGGAAGCATTAAGTATTCAAAATGTTACTCACTGTTGGCGAGATGTGTAGCACCTATCACAGTCCTCTGATTGCAAAAAAAAAATAGAAGTTTCTTAAAGTCAGATAGTTTACGCTGTGATTGGTCCACTATAAAGAAGAAAAATACAAAATTGAAAGAATTACAGCGTTTGAAAGAAGAAGTAAGTTTTTTCCTTAAACAAATGATTCATATTATTCTTTATATCGACGAAAAAGAATTATAAATAAAAAGTAAAATAAAAATTTTAGGTCCAGTCCCAGCGTAAATTATTTAACTTTAAAAATCACTCTGATGAGCACTCCCGGATTTTTTTTAAACAAAAGACTGCTATCGTCATGGAATCCATGAATATTAGCTCGCCGCATCATTAACAGATGGCAGTACCATACAGAGTCAAGTTACGCGGTTTTTACTTAAAGAAATAGAAGTGGCCGGAATTACCCCGCTTTTCCCTAGTAGGTAATCCAATCGTTACTTTCTTAAAGTTGACATTCGCTTTTCCGAGTGCTGAGTTCGCTGTTCCTATTCAGAAATTGAAAAAAAAATGCCTCTCGGTTCGTTGCAATCTCTTCTGTGAAAGAATCATTTCAAGAAAATGTAGTGTTTTGGGTATTACGAAGAAAAGAAAGAAGAAGAGATCTCTAATTTAGAGAGATGTACGTGGGTCGCGCAAATTATCCTGGTGCTACGAATTATTCATAGAAATTTACACACTGCATGTGTAAAGTATGTCATGCTGAAAAAGAAGTATAAATCCTGTAATAATTTCAGTTTACAAAATCACGTCATGTTTGCTCCATAGCTTCTTAGCACCCGTGCTCCCTGTTTGGTTCTCCGTAAGTCGTGTCTGCAACGTCCATATGAATAGGTACATAAGGTCGATGAGGAATAATTGAAAGTCGTACTTTATTAAAATTAAGCCTTGGAGTACGATGAGCGTATGCATGCGAGTATGTTAAGAAATGGAGTGGCAGTATACCAAAGCCTGTCCGTTGCGGTGCAAATACCTCCTGAAGTTCTGGGACCCGGGCAACAGCCGGGCGCGCAACTGTTCCAATGCTACCCGTTGCGAGAGTTGTGAGAGAACTGCATGAGTGTGCGTCCATGTACGAGCCTGCATGGACGGCCGCGCACTCATGCAGTTCTCCCGCAGCCCATGTTGTGGTTAGCAACGTAACAGTCCCGCGCTCGGCTGTTGCCTGGGTCCCAGAACTTCAGGAGGTATTTGCACCGTAAGGGGGCAGGCCTGCACTAGTGGGACCGCCGCCAGCCGCATATTGGAACCGCAGCCTCTAGGCCCCCCTGCGTTAGTTCCCCGGACTGACGCGGCAGACCAGCGATTTCGTATTCGGCAACACTAATCCAATATTTTTAAATAAGAACTGTGACTGCATTGAGCCACATTGACCCTTATTTAGCCAGCTCTCGGTCTATTTTGACAAACGCAGGTATTGCTTTACCGCGAATGAACGCAGCGGCAAACTTCCGCAAACCGCTCGTCTGCGCCGGGCCTTACATATATATAACAGCCGAATCTGCATCGGATAGGACTATAAAAGGATCACCCAATAACAGAAAATTAAACATTTACTATAACAAGAAGAATCACCGCCTGCTCCAACAAGTACACAAACTACTGATTGATTTTCACCTTGTCTAAAGTCCTTTACTTCTAGAATTTAATCTGTCACTTGGAAATTTTGTTGGACGATATATTAAAGCCGACATTTCATCAATTACTTTGTCCAATCGATCTTGGTTCATTTTTTCATCGATAGGTTGCCATCATGGTGCTATTAATCTTTCCGTGGCGGAACAAGGGTGGTGAAAACGAAATATTATATTCAACCCACTCGTTCTTATGAAACTGTGTACCATTTATTATTTTAAATAAATAAGTTTATTATTTTAAATAAATAAGTTTATTATTTTGAATAAATAAGTTTATTATTTCAAATAAATAAGTTTATTATTTCAAATAAATAAGTTTATTATTTCAAATAAATAAGTTTATTATTTCAAATAAATAAGTTTATTATTTCAAATAAATAAGTTTATTATTTCAAATAAATAAGTTTATTATTTCAAATAAATAAGTTTATTATTTCAAATAAATAAGTTTATTATTTCAAATAAATAAGTTTATTATTTCAAATAAATAAGTTTATTATTTCAAATAAATGCGTTTATTATTTTAAATAATAAATAGCAAGAACCAATGGAAATTACTGCGTCATCTCTGTATAATTAGATATGACCATACTTTGAATTAACGAACAGTAATTATTGCTTCGAATAACGAATGACGCATATTAATAACGAATTAATTAACGAAATCATTTACGAGTTCAATGTAGGTATTTTTAATTTTATTTTCATAACTCAATTAGGGGCTGATTTACACTTTTTCTATTTTTATAAATCCAGCAGGGATTTGAGGAATTACTAGAGAAGACAAATTGTGTGCATGCAAAGTAAGGAAACCGATAATAACGTTTTAGTTGCGGAATTATTCATGCAACGCTACTGTTGCACAATACCTACCTGTGCCAACAATTTCGTACGTGTTCCTAACCGCTTTGTAGGCTCCAGCTCCTGAAGGCAACTGCTTCAGAATTATGTATTTATGTAAATGCGACAGGAACTGTTCTTCCTGATTGGAAATAGGGACCAACTTCCTCTTTCCTCTCACGTTCCGACTGTTTCGTCTCGCTTTTCGAAATATTTCTGATAATTTACCCCTCGTTTTCTACTTTGAACTATCAGGAAACAGGTAACGCTTCTGTGGAGTAACATCTGAAAATTAAATTCTCTTAATCACTAGTTTTCCTCTTGAAAATGGAACTCCCTTCCTCTCTTTTATTTCTTGAGAAATAATGTTCGTTATAAGAACACGAAAGAAAACTGAGTAATTTTTATAGCCATTGCTGTACTAAAAATTTAGTTCCCCTTCTGTTTTTCTAAAATACAAACCAATGTTTAAAGAGGGATGATGCGATGGGAGTAGAGAAAGTTTGGAAAATGGAGTAAGTTATTGAAACGGTTGAAGGTACGAGCAGAAACACAAGCAGAAAGAGTACATATTCTGTATTTCAAAAACATTCTCCGCTTACAGAACATACACTCGCCCCTTTCGTTTCGGAAATCGATATTTGATACAAGAAAATGTTAAGGAAACAATGTTTTCACGTCAACAGTATATCTACAGAAATAAATTAATTTTCTTTTTGTTCCCTTGCTTGAAGGATGAAATTGAGGCGTACTCTTAAAATGATCATAATATCCGCGGAAAAAATATTTAGTGAATATTTATTTGTTCACATTTGATTATTGAAACGTATTGTTCCTCTCGCGAACTTAAAATTACGAATATTTATTATGCATTTCCGTTACATTAATTTAGAGAATAACTTTTAAACTGAAACGCGGGGTGTATCGCACCCCAGGCAATTTTCGAGCCCAAATATCGCGCCTTCACGAATTCAAATTGAATTTAGACCTGAATATTAAAGTTTAAAAATTCCGTGAATCTTAACAGAAATAATCGCTTGTTTTACAACTATTTTTCCAACCACAAATTTCATCATATAAAAATTTACATTTCTAGAAAAACACTGTTGCAGCATGTTTGTATGAATATTCCAAATGTACATTGTAAAATTCTCACTCAAAAGTTAAAAGATTCAAAAATACGAAAATGGTGCCTGAAAAATGACACTGGGGTGCAGTGAACCCCACGTGACCAATTCGTGATTGTAAGCAGGTGCGACCAAAGAGGGTTAATAATTTCATGAAGCCTGCACAGATTTTAATTCACACACTTAGAAATTCTACTAGGTACAAATAGCACGTTCCGCGGAAGGTTATCAAGAAATACTAAAATACACAGAGTTTCCAGATACCAATTAGACGCCATTCAAGTACGCATACATTTTTACGCTCACCGTGAATTTCCTGAAAGCCACTGGTCTCTTTCAGCCATTTCAACTCACAAAGGACGTATTACCAACGGATAAAATCCCGTCGTGCTTTTCACGCGCTCTTTTCCAAGGCCAGCGGGGGTGGGATGGGGAGAAATAATTACGATTGCACAACGCCGGTGTGTAAAGTAGAGATTAACAAACAGCCGAGCTTTCGGTCCCCTCGCTTCATCTTTGACGCTCGATATCGGATATCGCTCATGGATCCAAATAAGATTGGTTTCCTTTTCTTCCGTCACTCGTAGTGGTACCTCAAGATTGACATTCGTTTCACGCGTATTTGGTATCAATTTATCGTTTGTTTGTCGTTCCTTTAAGGGTGTATTCCACTGTGAACGGTCGAAAAATCAAGCTATTTTTAAAGATTTTTTTCTCAGTAAATACAACATATAATGAAATAATTATTTTTGATATTTATTAAGCTATTCTTGTATTATATAAAAAAAAATTAAAAAGAATATTTTTAATTTGTTTTACTTGTTTTTTACGATGCGTCAATATGACACCTAAACGAAAACGGTATGTTCGTGGTGCAGGTGATTTCCCGGCGCAGGTTTATCTGAAACAAAAAAATCGAAAAGATTCTTAATCTGTACGAGTGTCGCTATCGCTCGTAGATCAATTAACAATTTTTGTTGAGAAATAACCGAGATTTTTCTCGGGGAACACCCGAGGAAACACCATTTTGGGGAACTTTTTCTTTCAAAACGGCGCCATTTTGTTATTTCTTGACAACAATTGTTAATTGAGCTACGGGCGATAGCGACACTCGTACAGATTAAGAATCTTTTCGAATTTTTTGTTTCAGATAAGCCTAAGTCAGGAAATCACCTGCACCATGAACGTACCGTTTTTGTTTAACTACCATATTGACACTTTGTAAAAAACAAGTAAAACAAATTAAAAATATTCTTTTTATTTTTTTTTTGTATAATATAAGAGTAGCTTAATAAAAACCAAAAAGATTTATTTCATTATATGTTATATTTACTCAGAAAAAAATCTTTAAAAATAGCTTGATTTTTCGACCACTCACAGTGGAATGACCCTTTAATAAGATTGAGGTATACACAATGATGCATCTGTAAAGTGCAATTGCACTTTTTCTTTAATAGACTCATATATTTTTCACTCAAGTCGGTTGTTTTATAATTGAAACGTTCTTGTAGAAAACACTGTCAGTGGCAAAATTAAACCAAAAAATTTGATCGAAAAGTGTTCCACGCGCAAATGGTAATACTACAGTATAAAAATTGATTTTTGGCACTTAGGGTAAAGGTACCAGTAGTTGATCATGCATCAGTAGTTGACAACTTTTCAGAAAAACGTAAAAATACCCTTTCTCTCTCTCTCTTCTGAACTTGCGCTACAAGCCCTACCACTGCTGGATATATGTATCTCCATATACTAACCTAACCCCCTGCGTCGCGCAAGCACTGCTTCATTTAGTCCTCTCGCGTCGTCGAACATATGTCACAAACCTTACCTTGACTTTTTACCCTCATTCCTACTAAAAAAAGAAACTTGAAAACCCGGCAGGTTCACTAATTAGCACAGTTCCAAGTCCAGACCAGTACGAAATGTCAACGAAATAAAATCTCCTCCACAATTTATCCACGGTGATAATTTTTGTCCCAGGCTTTCCCGCTATATACGGTGTTCTGTAACAAGTAGTACGACCACGAAGATGGAAATTTTACACATAGAAATGACTCTCTGACCTTGACTCTCTCACTCTTCTGACCTTGTTTGTAATCCAGTCGTTTGTCTTCCGAAAAGAAGCGACAACATAACTAAATATTATAGGGATTTAAGAAAACTTCATACGTGGACATTAGGGTGGCGCTTCTTTATACGTCTCGAATTTTTTGTTTTCGTATTTCTTTGCTCTCACCCCCTAGAATGGTTCCCCTTCACAAGAAAATAATCCCTGAGAAAGTTTATTGCAATCGGACATCAGGAAACAGTGCCGACCAGCCCTTAAAGTCTGGAATTCATCAATGGTTTGAATTTGAAGAATTTCTCAAAAATGGTAACCCCCTATCGAAATTTTGTTGAAATAATATTAACCCTTCGTGGTGACACGGGGTGTATTGTACCCCAAGAATAATATTCGAGTTAAAATGTCGTGTCTTTACGACTCCCAAAGGGGATTTATCACAAGAAAGAAATTTAAAAAATTAAAAAATCGATTTTTTCCACCACCGTGGAAAATCGCTGATTTTCAACTACAAATTTTATCATATCAAAATTTACATTTCTAGAAAAAGACTATTAGACTATGATTGTATAAGTATTGCGAACGTACAATTATCACTAAAAAGTTAAAAAATTAAAAAATACGAAAATGACGCTGGGGTACAGTGAACCCCGTGTGACAAACTTGTGATTGTAAGAAGGTGTGACCACGAAGGGTTAAAAGAGCATTCAATTTTCTACAATTATTACTGTATATATATACGATTGCAATAAACTTTTCCAGGGATTACTATTTTATGAAATGGAACTAGGGGGTGAGAGCAAAAGAAATTGGATGTTGAAAAATAAGCGCACCCTAGTGGACATACATGCAAGATTGCGATTAACAATGCCTGAAACCTATTTGCACCTATTATCAAAACAGTTTAGCAGCTGATAAAAAGTTAGCTTTCAATTCTCATATCGGCGTTAATACACTGAAAACTTGAACGTGGAAATAACCTTCCCTAACAAAAGTTTACAAACCTGCTCTTCTTCTACGAATTCCCGTACAAAATTCACTCCGCTTCTTTTTCCAGCCAGTTCAAACTTGGCCAGGGTTATTCCGTTAAGTGGAATTTTCACGCTTGACGAGCGCCACTTCGGAGCCCGTTAATTGTTTTATTAAGGCCATTATGTACTATTTAGTCTCGCAGTTTCCGCGCACCGTTTCCAGCCTATAAACTGTCGCCAGTTAACGGGGCAACTGAAGTATGAAGCTTTTCTTTTCGAGTTTAAAAAAAATGTGAATAGCCTATTAAGTACTGATTTTTTATTGACAAATTATTTTTCACTATTTAAGGGTTCGGTATTTTAAGGAAAGGATTTTTGTAGATTCCATCTAGTCCTCTAAAATTTTATGTTGTGTCACACGGTGTACAGCGTGGCAACAGATGAGCGATAATTATATAATTTGTTTATACAGGCTGTGGTTACTAATTAAGGTCACATCGGACGCTGCGTCAAACGAAAAACCAGTCCATTGTTATTTCGTATTTTTGTTATAACTTTTTAATAAAGCATTTACGAGCCTATGTTTGTATGACAGTTTTTTCTTATTTTTACTCATAGAATATGCTGGCACCCGTTTGCGGGGGAAACTGGAGCACGGTGTACACATACCCTACCGGCCAAAAGTTTGAAATCATTTGTCGAGTTTGATTACAATCATATCATGCGAGAAATATGTACTACTCTCCTAATTCGAACTTAACACTTTGAACGATGATCGCAGTGTTCCTGATTCTAATAAATTTTAATATCTTATCACCTGAAACAGATGATTAAATTAGTGGTCCCAAAAATTGGCCAGGGGTCGCACCTGAGTGGCGGTTTAAGGGCTATGCACACAGTGGTGAAAAATGGAACAGTTCAGACTTACCGTGTTAGATAGCTAGATTAGTCTAAATTTTCTTTGATTCTTAAAACACTGTACTTTAACATAAAAATTACAAAGTTAAAAAAAAATATTCCGAAACCGTGGTTTTTACGTTTCAATTTTGGGTATTTTTTGTAACCTGCCTTACAATATGGGGTGGTCCTCCGGCCGGGTTAAGATAGCCGTTGCCCTCACACGTTGCATCTGCTTGTTAGAAACGATTTACCAGAGGTCATTCCTGTCTTTCCCCACTTCGTGGCTAGATCATTGGGGAACACATGTACATTACTAAGAGCAAAGCAAAGCCATCATCTCATATTTACAATATCTATCCATAATCAGTTCCCACTTTCGGCCACCAGCCAGCGCCCAATGTCTGGGCATAAAGCTGTGTGTCCTAAGCCGAGATCCCTATTCAGTCTTTTGAAAGGCTAGCGGTTTGCGCAGACGCTAAATAACGCTGAACCAATCGCCTCGAAATTATCCTTAACCATGCATTACAGGTAACGTGCCAAACATGCTCCGTTGCCTCCCAACAAATCCGCGGGACCGTTCCATTTCTCTGTGCCTGTAAAGAATCTTAAAATAATTGAAGCCGGCGAGGGGAAGTGTTTCGCGTGTCCTCCAGCACCGTGAGAGCGAAGCGGCGCACACGTGTCAGATGACAAGGAGTATCTTCTTGCGGGTAGACGACCTAATTAGTTGAAAGCCTACGTTAGCCGCGGAGCTGCGAAGGGTCGTCTGCCGGCGAGGGCTTTCAACTTAATTTAGTCGTTCGTTATTGCACGCCTTTGGCGGACTACTGCCGCGGCCAGTAGTCTGCTCTAGCATCGCCTTGCCTCGCCCCGCCACATCTATTTCCCAGCCAGGTGAACACGCTTCGGCGCGATGCCTCTCGCGTCATCCGCGTGCTCGTGTGGTCATCAATTTAGACGCCTCTCGTGTGTCACTAAGCGCCGTGCTTTCAGTCTTGCACATCCATTAGAGTCGCGCTTTGCCCGTTTTCTGATTCTGTTAGGCTCCAGCCGCGTCCCCGACGCCAGGCGAACCTGAGTAGATTGGAGGCGTTAATTGTGCAGCTGTAACACCGTGCGTGAATTCGCTTGCTCCCTTTTATAGGTCTTACGGTATATGCCTCAAGTTGGTTTCGGTGGAATAGTAGGTTGATGAAGCCAAATGGCGTGGCTGTCTGTGACTTTGAGAATCAGAATCTTATATAATATTGTAACTCGTGAATTGTGTTAGACCTGAGGATGTTCTGCCCCGTTCATTAAATGAGAATGGCCAGGTGGTCCAGAACCCTGCGGAAAATATGGGCTACCACGAAATCTGGGCATCCCACCCCTTCCCCTTTATTTCATCCCCTTGACACTCTGTGACAATCAAAGTTTCACCCGGGCAACGTCGGGTGCTTTAAGCTAGTAGGTATGGAATACAGCCAAAGAGTTACTACCTTTACTTAAAATATAATAATTAATCGAAGTAAGGGTTATTCAAAGAGAAGCTGCATTTATTCGAATTTGAATTAATTCGATGGTATATTTTTTATCTGCAGACATTTTTCTCATTTTTACTAATTTTACCTTCTATTTGTAATCCAGGCTTCTTTGTTTAATATTTTGTCATTTTTCTAACTCTAGTTTTTGTAGCTTCTTTCAGGGGTCATGCTCAGTCAGGAGGCGGAAAAAAGGGTGGTCTTTAGAAATTTTTTACTCAAAAGCTATAACACATTTCTCAAAAAATCTTTTTTCCTTTTAAGCATTGCATCTAGTACCGTGCATCGTAATTTTTTTATTTAAAAATATTTAGCAATAACTGAGTTATTGTCTATCACTCGAAGGCTCTCTAAATAAAAAGGCTTCTGCGGTGAGCACTGCTGCTCGAAAGTCGATCATCTAAAGTAAAAAATTCAAAAGAATTTACTTATTATATTATATTATCTAGTACTTGAACGAAGGTTTTTTCGAAATATTGATTTGGGAAAAAATGGCTGATGTTTAAAGTAAAACTTTCAATTTTTATCATAAATCTTGCCTGATTTTCGTCAATTAAAAGGAAACTAAGCATCGGATAAAAAAATCCTTCGTTCAAATACGAGATAATATAATACAATAAGTAAATTCTTTTGAATTTTTTATTTTAGATGATCGACTTTCGAGTAGCAGTGGTCACCGCAGAAGCCTTTTTTTTTAGAGAACCTTCGAGTGATGGACAATAACTTAGTTATTACTAAATATTTTTAAATAAAAAAATTACGATGCACGGTACAAGATGCAATGCTTAAAAGGAAAAAAGATTTTTTGAGAACTGTCTTATAGCTTTTGAGTAAAAAATTTCCAAAGACCACCCTTTTTTCGGCCTCCTGACTGAGCATGACCCCTTAAGTACTGAAGTAGGTGTTCTAATTGCGTCTGGTTTGCACTAGGTTCTCTAGCTCCTCCAGGTTTTTCTATTTTCTCTAGCTTTGTACAGCTTCTCTAGCTTCCTCTAGTATCTTGAACCTTTTCCAGCTTCTCGAGCTTATCAGTCTTATTCGCTTCGGCGGACTAATCTCTTCCTCACCCCACAGCACAGAAGAATGCAGTTTCGTATTATTACAGCAAAAAGTTTATACAATTATCTCATAACTTTCACGTTCCAAGACTCTTTGACGAGATGCGAATGAGATGCACGAATCTACAAAATGAAGCACATATTATTCCCCGTGAAGCACGATAACGCTGATTCCGCAAAGGGTTATTTAGCTTTGTCATGATCGTCTGTAAATCATTTGCCACAAACAGAATAGCCATTCTTTCCTGGCAGTAGCGTGTGAAAAAATTGTTGCCCACAGTGTTATTTTAAATCCTTACGAATGCCTCATTAGAGTAAAAAAGAAAGGATTATACGTCGTTGGGGAGCAGATTCGACTGTTGGCACGTTCGAAGGCCAGCCATTCCAGAATAATGCTTCGAATAATGGCGGTCCACCGGTGTCTGTGGAATATTGAAAAAAAAGAACAGCGCGATACGCCGTTGCCTCGTAATTCTTGGTCTCTCTTTTGATCGTTAGTCGCGTCTAGATATTTTCCAAGCACTTGAAAGGTCGTCCGTGTGTGTTCTAAGACCGGCTGGGGTCCCTTTAACGATTATTACGTTAATTACGGCCGCTGCCGTGGCGGTCATTAAACTCTTCTGTGCCGATGCAAGCTGTTTCCGCGTGACTAACGAATTCTTTACCGTTCTGCTGTCTGGGACTTTGTCTCGTCTCTTTTCCTTTCAATTACCGATGAATGTTCATTACGATCGACAGACGACTGGTGCGTGACGAAAAGTAGATTTTTTTAAATGGTGAAGTATTTATTCGTGAAACAAAAAAAAAGGAACATGGGAACTGTTGGGAAGGAACACTCGTCAGAGCTCAGAAACTAATAGGCCTCTTTAAAGGGAATCCTAGCGCATCTGGAACTGGAACCAGATGTTCTGGACTGTGGAAACTAAAGAGATCGAAACAGCACTTAATTTTTTCTTTATTAATTTTGATGAGACGGTCAAAAATTTTAAACGGATATTAGAACTGTACCTACCTAAACACGATAAATTTCTTACTAGCGAAGGAGAGAACAAAGGAAATGCTAGAATTGTAATATTATAATCAATATATAATGTTTTAGATAGTATAGGAATCGTAGGAAATAATAACGATCGGAATTCAACGGTTGGTTAAGTTTTTTTTTATTTAATATTCGGGTGACTGTGATTGGTTCAAGCATTTTGGTATTACTGTCATGGCAGCTGTTGCTCATGAACACGAAATTCCATCGACCACGTTCTACGGATGACAGTAATAGCTCCCGACATCTTTTTTTTTAATCAATGAAGTTATAAACAAACATAGAGGTTTGAGAGTCGCAAACATTTTTTCTTCAACTAAACAATAATAAATAAATAGAAAAACACACTTTTGTGCAATGAATACGAAAGCTATAAAATAATGTCAGAGTCAATTGTCAAGAATACAGTAATAGGGTCCTTCACCCTATTAGTCTTCCTATTAATCCGGATAATGAAGATCCCTTCGCTCTTTCATGGGAACCTTGTTTATTGTGCATCTCTTAGCAACGAATACTAGAAATTGAACCTGGAAACGAAAACTTCAGTCTTGAATTATAAGGTGTCAAGTGCGGAAAAACTTGAATACTGTCAAGGCTTGTCGACCTCCTTTCCCCGCAGTTATCAAGATTTCTCTGCAGTGGAGAAAGCAGCGATAGTTAATCACCGTTGGTCACCGAGGCATGACAGCCGTTTCAAATTGCACGTGTAATTCAAATTACGCGTCGCCCCTTTGGAGTCTCCCCAGGATTGCCAGTTGAGGGCGGTTAAAAGCTTGATTTAAAGAAGCGCGCAGAAAGCTCGGGATCATTAATTAAAGTTCGTCCGTGTGCGACAGGACCGAAAACAGGCTTGTCGCGGTGAAACGAGCCAGGCTGGCTTCGCGATCCCTACGCTGACATTTCTAAGGGTTCTAGACAGGAGTCTCCTTTCCTTGCTCCCCCTTCGCTCCCCTTCGCGGGTGTTGCATTTCGTGATCAACGAGGAGCACTTTCGCTTCCCGAAGGGAGACACCGGGAGAGTGCCCTTTCAGTCGGGCCCTCGGCGTAGAGGGCGTTGAAATCGTGCTGGAGGAGAGAACACCCTAGCGCCCTAGCCGATGAAAGTCGACACCTCGAGTCTTGAGGTGAGACGGACTTGCGGGGCTTTTGTGACGATCGCGAGCGGAAACCCCGTCGGTTTCGTAGATCCGTATTCGTGTTTATTAGCCCTGCGATAGTGTCGTTAGGATTTTACGTCGGTGGATATACCATTAGCGGTAGGTATCTCTGCGGATACAAACAATCAAACCGTGCTCTTCGTCACTTGTTAAAGGCGTGTTAAGGATTTCAGAAGGTGACTGGGTTTGGTGATGCGGTCGCTCTTTGTGAGCTAAATAAATTAACACAGTTAACATCGAGCATCATAAACAGGAGAAAACCCTAAAGTTCAATTAGGACTTGGAACCCTTGGGAGTCTTTCCTGGCACTCCATAGACAAGACGCTCACGCGAGGCTCCTGATAACTCGGAACCTTGAGGTGGGTTCCAAATTTACAATTACGCGCCTTGGTCTCCTACCGCATTTTTTTTCATTGGGGAAGGTGGGCGGGACATTGACAAGTTCAGGAAACCGCCGCAACGTGTCACCCAAACACCCATTGGTTTACTAATTCTCCCTCCTTGACCCGGGAGTCTTATCAAACTCCGCCGAGGAGCTCCTGGTAGGAAAAATAGAATTTTGCTTAACGGGTTATACCTAGTCAGGCGGCCGAAAAGAGACGAATATTTGTGATTTTTTTTTGAAGAAGCGGAAGCGTATAATTTTACAAAACTTTTTGCGTTTAAAAGAGCAACATTTAAGGAACATTTGGTAATTTTTTCGTACAAAAATATTTAAGTTTATAATAATATAACAAGCGACATCCAAGAAGCATTTTTAAAAATTTGCTTTTTCGGAGCAGCTTTGGCGGAGCAGAAAATTTAAATTTGAATTTTCAGTTGGCCTGGGTGCGGGATAGTTGTCTTTTGATTAACCAAACACAGCTTTAAAAAAATTTGGAAAAATATTCATGCCTGCAGGTTCCTTTTTCTCTTAAAAATGATCATATAATCATATAATCATTTTTAGGGAAAAAATATGACACTTTTGGTTCAAAATCACTGGTAAATTTTCGTACGAGATTTCGATAAAGTTCCGCATGGTGGAATTTCATTTGAAATCTCTTGACAGCTGAAATACAGCTGGAAGGGTTTGAGGTCTTATACTTTGATTGAAATGACGAAGGTATAGAGAACCATCCCCATGGTGCTGAGAGTTAATTGGGAAAAGTGTCAGGCCGGATGAAACGTTTGCATTTTTTAACGAGGCAATCCACGCGTTCCTCCTTGGGGATCGTTTTCAAGGATATCATTCAACTGTACCAAGTGATTTCGTTTATAATTAAGAGCTTTTCAGTAGAGTTCTGAGTAACTGGGTCATAGCATAGTAGCAAATAGAAATTGAATACTTTGCGCTTTCTGCTTACTTTAATGTTCTGAACGTTCGATTTCTGGCTTGACTGCTTACAGTCTCTTCATGTACCGAATGCTACATATTCGGAACTTTCAGTATTCAACTTTAGTCTTTTACATAAAATAATTTGAATTTCGACCGCATAAATCGTTCCAATTAAAAGAGTGCTGTTGCGGCGCACTGGTTCGGTCCTTCGAATATTTAAACAAAAACTAATTGCAACTTTGAAATATTTTTTTTTAACAGTTTCCAATGTTTCGGTCAATAATTCTGACTATTTTCAAGGAAAGTTAAAATTTATTTTTTTAAAAAGTGGAAATAAAAATTCATATTAAATGAACTTTTGAAGTTAAAAGATTGTGGAAATGTCGCGTTCGTAGTTGGATATGCGACTCTCGAGTTTGCTAACTGGTGACTGAGGTAAACAGTGTTAAATCAGGCGAGAACATCCAAACAGTATGCCAAAGGGCACCCAAACGACGACGAAGCGATAACCGTTGACAATTTAAAATCTTTTTGAAAACGCGAAACTCTACTAATTCACGCCAACAATGCCTAATATCTTTATTATTATTTATTTGGTGATAGATACATCCCTCATAGGTGTGAAAAACCAAACAGTTACATAAATTAAGAAGTTATTATATGTAATAATAGGGTAGATTTATTTAATATATCATTTTATTAAAATGTTTGAAACGAAATAGTTCAATTTTAGAAATGTATTTTAGTATAATTTAATTTTATAAACCCCTTAAACTGCCAAGTAATATTTCTACTAGATTTTTAAATAATTTTAGAAATGTATTTAAGAATAATTGAATTCTATAACTTTGAAGGTTGTGTAGATTTATTTAACGTATCATTTTATTAAAATGTTTGAAACGAAATAGTGCAATTTTAGAAATGTATTTTAGTATAATTTAATTTTATAAACCCCTTAAACTGCCAAGTAATATTTCTACTAGATTTTTAAATAATTTTAGAAATGTATTCAAGAATAATTGAATTCTATAACTTTGAAGCTTGTGTAGATTTGTTTAACGTATCATTTTATTAAAATGTTTGAAACGAAATAGTTCAATTTTAGAAATGTATTTTAGTATAATTTAATTTTCTAAATTTCAGCAACTAGACTTAACTTGCAAAGATCAGTATGCAGAATGGGACAAATGTTTACCTCTTCAAATGCCTAGATTCGTCCATAAAAGATGTAATCACCACTTCTCCTTACATTCTTTAATTATGCCAGGATTTCTCACGCGGAATACAACGCAGGTTGCAAACACGCCCAGAAAGTCTATCTGAAAACCCTCAAAGCGAATGCCACTGCAGCGACGACGTTAGAGGCGAAATTATTCCGCCATTAAATATTCCTTTGTAACTTTGAAGGAGAAACGACTCGGCTGACCCTTGTAATCCGTTTTAACCGTGCCTTCGAAAGAAGCATTTCCAACGAGACGTCCTTCCGCAGCTTCTATTAAACTCAGCCTTGTTATCTTCAGGCAAAGCGTGGACAAATACGCGTTGACCTTTTTCTTCCGTGGCTCTTGCCCTGCTTTTAGTGGTCCGTGTTTCCCTCAGTTATCGAGCTACGACCTCGTTCGTCTGCTTTCTACCCATATTATTTCGTTTCGAACTTGTAACATTGATTCCTTTCGTGCTTTCTCATGCTTCCTATTTATTCCAGATACCTCCTGTCTGTTTGATCTAACACTCGATTCACCAATGTAAATCCAAATTAATTACTCTCTAATGAAACCATATACCAGCATGCAATTGAAGAGTTCTTAGAACGAGCATTTGACTTTCGATTGTCTAGAGTCCAGAGCACGCCGCATCATAGAAAATGCATTTGGCATAATGTTTTGGGTATTTGGAGTTTTAAAAAAAAAACATATTCTTCTAGAACTGAGATCTTCTTCTAGAAAATAGGTGGGAAAAAATTGACGATTGATTCTCGACTTTAACCCTTCGTGGTCACATCTTCTTAAAATCACAAATTTGTCACACGGGGTTCACTGTACCCCAGCGTCATTTTTTGAGTTACCATTTTCGTATTTTTGAATCTTTTAACTTTTCAGTGATAACTGCGCATTCGTAATACTTAGACAGTAATATCTAATAGTCTTTTTCTAGAAATGTAAATTTTGATATGATAAAATTTGTAGTTGAAAATCAGCAATTTTTCATGGTTGTGGGAAAAAATCGATTTTTTAATTTTTTTTAAATTTTTTTTGCGGTAAATCCCCTTTGGAAGACGTAGAGGCGCGACATTTCAACTCGAAAATTGCTATTGGGGTGCGATACACCCCGTGTGATTATTTTCCTTTCATAACGTATTTTATAAAAAAAACAATCATTTTGACTGATAAAAGTAGGTATACATTAATTATTGACGGTAGTTCTAGTGTTAACAAACTCCCGATCGTATACCTGAATGCAAGATTTGTCTGGGATATTAATAAAAATGTTACTCCATGGAGCTCTTCATGGTGCTAATAGAAATGCCTTTGGAATAGCCAGGTTGATAGAATCCTGACAATTATTGTAACTTAAGCTTTTCTCAATTAACTTCCTCGATTGTATATTCCCCCGTAAAGAATCTTAGCTAATCAATTCCTCTTAGCTGGCAATCCCAGAAATCTCATCTCCTGTTTCTGTAATCCACCTCCTCGGAGCGTCATTGTCTCCGCAGCTTCATTTCATTCCGTCGTCTTCTGGCAGCCTTCGATTACTTTCTTCTTCCGGGATTTGTAGCTCTATAATCCCCTTACTTCCAGCCATCGTGCGCCCCTTCGTCGCTCTCCCGACGAAATGGACGACAATATGAAACCTGCAGGGGCATTTTAGACCAAAGAGTATGTCACAATTGCTATTATTCGTCTTTGGAAAGCTATCACCAGGGGAACTCGAATAGTTTCCACGTTTGTCCCGAAGATGCGGTAGGAACACCTTTCGCTTGTTTTTTTAATTGCTGTCTGCGTGTTCAGGGCAGGGCTTGAAACCGTTATTATAAAGATTTCGGTTCTTGAAAGAGTTATGAAGAACCTTTATTCTGAATAACCGTTCTAAGGACTCCAAATATCAGACTATATCAGTTTAAGTTACGGTTCCTATATAGTTCTGTAACTTTTATTTCTAGGTTCTATATAAGTTCCAAACCGGTTATAGAGCCGATTTATATAGTTCCATAAGTTTTATTTTGAGGTTCTATATAAGTTCAAAAGCGGTTATAGAACCGATTCTTGTAACGATTGTACAGAATTTTACAGTAAATGAAAACACTACATGGGACCAGGTGGCCCTTTGGAAATGCCCCTGGATTCGTAGGATAGCCTCTCTCCTCTCTCAAGAAAATTGGCGGTCCATCGGATGAATAAGCTGGCGAAACGCGCTGGCATTCAGACGTCCGCACGAAGTCTTCTTATTGTACCGCTGTTAGCACTTGAATGGCCATTTTGCGGACACTCTGGTGGATGGCCAGATTTTAGATGCATTTCGACGCATCGTTTCCTCGCAGTCTTGCCAGCAATGGCTACCGTTTTTGTACTACAGCTATTCGCCCCTCTAACGAGGGGAGGACGCGGTCGGCATGAGCGATTTTTTAACGAAACCGGGCAGTAGATATTGGGGCCGATGTGTATGAACAAATTCCAGAATATTAGCTATGAATGGCTAGTCAATTTTATAAAAAAATTGCTTTGAACATCAAAATCATGAAGTCGTTGGATCGACTTCGTTCTTCTTTTAAATAGTAGATCTTGATAAATGGAGTGCAAAAGTCTTACGCCTTATTGCCATAAATTCAATCATTTAACCAGAAAATACAGTTTTTGTCGTAGTATAGTCACTTAAGTACGCATGAGCCAAGGAACTAGGGTTCGAATCTTGTAAGGGGTGGTTTTTATTTTTTTCTTTTCTTTACATTTTCGTTATTGCGCGTATTGTGACTAATCAAAATTCCATAATTTTCAGGTGAATATCTCGATAAAAGAATATTTAAATACTCGTTACATATATGTATAATGATGTATAATTATTATTCACATTATAATATCTGCGATATACGGTAAACCAATAAACAATGAGGGATACCGTTACAAATGTATTTACAATATTAACCAGTTTACAATTTACAACCAATACATTTACATTTATTTAAATGAAAATTTCTGAAAAGAGGGGCGAATAATGTTTAATTTTCATAAAAAAAATCCATTGTTTGATCATTGTTTCCTACAGGTACATAAACCTTCAGAAACTGTATAATTCATTCAATTCAACGTCCCACCTTTGATTGTGACTGCTCATGATTGAAAAATTTGAAATTCCGTGACAAAAGAAGAAAACGTCTATGCAGCTAGCTTTAGGATCGAAGCTAGAAAGTGAAGCAAGTCGGGAAGTTGTACAGCCAGTGCAACTCGGGCGAAATAGGGAACAATTACGCGGGAACGATGTGGAAATCTGGAAGGTTTTCAACACAAGTCATGCAATAACTTGCGTTCTTTGGCGAGTAGTTAGCAAACAAAGGGTTAATAAATCGGCCATCGTATTTCACCGTACACAGGCTCGCTATCTCTGCCCCAGAATAACGAGGCAATGTGTCCGCGGACAAGGTGTTTTATGGTTGGTATTCATTCTTCGAATGCACAGAATTCGTCGCATAATCATATTCGCTTCTTTAATTTCGGGGTCTTTATGCAAGTTTCATGAAAGTAGCCACATCGTCATGGTAGATCACGCAGTAAGTAGGTGATGTGGGAATCTTTCATAGTGTACCTACAATTGGAATCTGTTAGGCTCTTAACTCTACGATCACTTCAGGTCATTGTATGTTTGACATTCTGAAGTAATTTGGAACCACTCTTGAGCTTAAATTTTATCAAATTCGAATTACTTAGGTGAGCTTCCAGTCACTATCAGAACAATAAGTCTGAACAAATTAAAAAATTCAGAGTTCCGTGAGTTATAATTGGTGATCGTAAATGAAGGTTAAGAGAAAACAGGGAATGTCCATTTTTCGTGATTTTGCGATTTATAGCATACTAGCGTCGCCATCTCGGCTTCGCCCGAGATATTAGCGTGACTAATTCATGTTTATTAGAATTAATATCTTTTAAGGAAATTAAGTATTTTGAAAAAAGCTTGATTTCTTCGTAATATTTCGGAGAAGATTCTTAGTATAATGATTTTCTGACATTAGGATGAATTGTTGTTGCGCAAATATCGCTCTATTTCAACTTCTCCTAAGTTAAAACATACCCCTAGTTAATTTCCTGTAAAATTCGCTCTTTTATAAGTCCAGGATTTACCTTATTTTATTACTTACCTCTAATCCACATAAACGTGGCGCTATTTTCACAAAAAAGATAAATAAATAAAAAACAATTTTGTTTTATACAACCAGAATCCAAAAATGTTGGGTGACGCTGAGTAGCAAGTAAAGCTAGTATTGCATACGTCGAGCAGGAGTGGATGAATCTTGACAAATTTGATCGCACCCGAGGCAGAGTAACATCCACTTCTAACCAGACGACCATTCTAACATATATGTCCGCGGTAATCCACTTCCCTAGCGAGAAAGCGCGCGAAAAGCTTTGCCATCTGGTGGTGACATCACGGTACTGCTGCGGGCGAGGTATCGCGCGGGCCGAATACGCGCATGCGCGTGCGAAGTAGACTGTCGTACACGGGTCACGTGGTCTGCAAAACAGCCGTACGCATGAAACGTTGACACATAAATTACATATTAATAACGCGTTTCTGAGACACGTTGCATAGCCTATGTCCATCCTAGAGTATGCAGGAATAACGTGTTAAAATTTGAGGAAGATCGGTTCAATAGGTCTTGAGTTTTGCGCGAACATAAAAATCGGCTCTCTCTTTACATAGTAGTATAGATTTTGTTAGTAGCAACTCGGACTACAGAACTGTCGAAATACAAAGGGTTATGAAGTTCAAATGTCCCCGTAAGGTAACGTTAAAGATTTGGTATACTGTTTACAAACAGAAAATGTCCACTCTGCGCTGGAACAAAAACGGAAAGTCCCCACTGCCTAAGCATAAGCTTCTGTCGTCGAGGTAAAGCAAGATATTATTTGAAAAGAAAATTATATAAGAAAATTAAATTCGTTGAACCTCTTGCTCCTTCACTGATGGACTAGAGTATTAAAACTTAATTTTCTCGGTAAAGCTGTTTTATTACATTCCTTGTTTTTTACCCTTACAGGGTGGTTCCTTATTAGTAGTACAAATAGTACAAAGGTGAACTGTCTTGAAAAAAAAATAAGTCTGAAGGCAAGATTAAATTTTCTGCAACTAGCTCTAAGTACCCTAAATCGTTTTCGAAAATTCCAAAGATCTTGGAACATGAAATGTCAACTGTTTTTATTTTCGAATAGCGTCAATACCGAACTGCCATCAACTTATTTGGGAAAGGTTTCTGTGTGTTGTAATACTAGTAATAACAGATAGGTTCATTTGTTGAAATTATTGCGTTATGACAGTGAATTTTGTATAACTTTGCTACACTAATTTTCAACCCCGTGCGCATGGCTGTTTTTCCTAAAAAACAAACGCTTCCTTGCAAAATATCATCCCCTGTTCAGAACACGCAAAATTCGAAACCAAGCTCAACTCAAACATAACTTTACAGATTTTTTTTATCAATAATTTATGTGCTGAATTCACCGTTGATGTTGTTAAAACGTAACAAAAAATTAAGATTGTAGAAGGTGACTTGTAAATTGAGAATTGTTAAAGAGCAATCCCAGAAAGTTGCATTGATTATTAATAAATCACGATAAGAAAAGGAGAGGGAAAAAATTACTAAATGAAAGTCTCTGGCTTTGAATATTCTGCGTCTTACGTTGTTAGTATGGGAACATACTTTAACGAAATTCCTCCTTATTCTCAGTTGATCCATGCTCGTGGCACAACATCCTAGGTTGTGTGGAAGCTTACAAGTTCTTAGAAGCAGATTCGCATGTTAACACACGAGCTACTGTAGGATCGACACTGTAAGGATCTTGTGAAGGAAGGTCTAGACTAATTTGAACAGAACTTTTAACTCCTTAACCACAGAACATCCTGGAAGGACCTTAATTACACAGGGTGTTCTGCGATGTAACCAACGAACTTCTCCAGCATGTTTGCCAGATCATTCCGAACTTACAAGATCATACGAGTCTATTTCTGTACAATGTCGATATACATATAAGTTGCTTCGGCTTGACGTCAAGTGCCCTAGCCACTGAGTAAAACACCTGGACTATCTGGGGTGCTTAGGTTGTTTCTACCTATCAATGATTCTATTTCTGTTAATCGCACTGGTTCGAGCTGAAGTCAATACCGTGGCCGTTGTAGCAAAATTCTAAACGGCGTCAATCTCGAAATACTGGGCTTACAGGAGTGAAACTCAGTTTCTGTTTTTCCAACAATCACCAGAAATCAGCATCTCCAAAAACTAGATATTATATAAACTCTTTAAGGTTCCTCTTTAAAAATTTAAACGACCATATAGAACGCAGAACAAGATCTTTTCCTTTACTCAAACCCATGCTCTCAGCGACAAGTGTAGCGCATGCCGATCCTACTAGGTATGAGTACCATCAAATGTACGAAGCTATAGGTACACTATACATTCTTACATATGGAAACTAAAAATATTCACAAGATACAGTGGCCGTTATCAAGATCTTGAAAAAGAAGAGGAAGGACAAAGTGTATCCAGTAATATGTACCTACTCGCAAAAGCGGAAATATCGTTAATACGAATGGGAGAAGTGAAGATCTCAAAGCCAAGGCCAAAGTGATAACTCTGGTCACGCCAAAGTCTGCGACTCGCTGAAATCGTCACTGCAGTACCCAACGACTCCCTAAATCCATTAGCTGTCCCAAATCGATCCTACCACCTAAAGAAAGATCAACTGCGATCAGAGTGGAACAGTATCCTTGGAACAATACGAGTCAAAGAACACGGAATAACGGACAGCGTATAGAGCACGACGAGGATATCGGAGAAAGCATTGAAAGAAAATAGCGGTCACGTGGACTCACTCAACCTGGGTGTGATGCTTGCTTGTACACCAGGCCCCAGTGGTCATCACAACCTTTTTGAGTGAGCGAACGCGACCGTTTTATCGACCGTATCGCCCGTGAAAGGACCACCTCAAGAGGCAAAATTGACGTCCAGGTCGTTCTGGAATCGTTCGGGATGCATTCAGACCAAAGAGTAGGAAAGTATCGCGATTTCGTAAGCCAAGACATTTATTTCCACCACTTCTCTTTGTGGCCTAACGTTACAAAGGAGGATTCCGATTGTATCCTTTGTGTCGTGAGCCATGCAACCAGGCCATTGCAGGATTCTGGCGTTCAGTTTACATCGATGGGACATACAGAACATTATTAAAATGGGGTAAAGACAGCTTTCTCGTGAATGTTACTCTGTGGTTACGTCAGTGGCGGATTCAGGAGCCTTTCTTGGGGGGGGGGGGCGAAATATGTAAAAGTACTTAAGTATATTTTTAAACCTTCTTTTACAAGATTTAAAATTTGCTTGTAATTTATATTTTAATATCTCTATCTGATACTATAATCTGAATAATTAATATCATATTAATTATTTATATCGAATAGTACACAGTGTTATAATATTTTTCTATTTTATTACTCTTTGAGGGGGTGGCGATCGCCCCTATCGCCCCCCTCTGGATCCGCCCCTGGGTTACGTATTTATTCGAATAAACATTATACATTATTATTATCTAGCATTTATCCTCGAAAGTTGGAAGTACCTAAATTAGAAAATTCAAAAAATTCTGAAATTTTGTGAATACGTAGGGGATTTCCTCCAGATTGCAACGCAATTTTTGTTTGCTGCCCAAATTCACTCGAAAGCGGTGAAATTAACCCCTGAAAATTCGGCTGTTTTTCGATTTTGTACCTATTATAACTCGCGGAATGTAAGAGATAGAAAAAAAGTTTCAAGACAAAAGTTACTTCTTTCAATTAGATCTATCATTTGGTAAAAAAATTATTTTACTAAACTACTATATATAATTTAATGGGATTTTTGCATTGTATTAAGGATGTCTTAAATTATAGAAATATATTTTTTGTTTTATAATTAATTATTGCAGACGGCACTGGGGAGTCGTTAAAGTCAAGACGTCACAAAATTCATCTAAATTGATGGGACCTGTATCTCCAAAAGTTATTATCCGATTCGACTGCAACTGTTTTTATTTTGAAGAATATACTTCTGGCTAGGGGGGAAACCAGAGCAAATTACAAAAATGGCAATTTTTAAAAAATAACGACACTTGAAGTTTGAAATCACTTTTATGTACACAGTATGCAAGATATATGAATGTATGTAATTACGTAGGAATATTGCAAGATAGTCGAGGCGAGGGTGCTCGTTAACCACGAAGAGGCAAGAAGACTAGTTCATTCGCGTAGTTCCTACAGTCGCACTCCGCTAACACCTTTTCGCAAGACCGCCAGTTGCAGCATCAGGAAAATGAGGAGCAGAGAAAAGGACGGGGTGGCAGGATGAGGAGAAAGCAACGTTGGACCCAAAAGTCGAGTGTCGAGACAAAGAAGAAACTCGAACGGGATCCGCTCACTGCTTCTTCTTCTTGCAGTCAAAAGTTTCCTTTCAATAGGGTCGTGACCCAATGTGTCCAACTGACTGGGAGACACTTCAGCCTTGGTCGCGCAGCAATTTAAGCCGCTGTTTTTCCCCCCAGTGAGCACCACTGCCACCGATTGGATATCGTTGAAGCCAATTTGACCACATGGAGGGACGTTATCCGTGCTCGTAATAGACTTTAATGAGATTATATTGGCTGGGGATGCTCGTGTAGCCGATACGCGTGACGATATCTCTTGGCCGTCTGTTTTCGAGCAACGGGTAATTAATCAGCGATTCGTCTGGATCGATTTTCAAACTGATAGCCAATCAAAATGGCTTGCTAATTGGCTAATATAATCGGTACTATCGAAGTTAATTCACTTCACCCGTTTTCTTTGCGCCAGTCAATAATTGATGGCTGAGTGTTTGCTACGTCGACCTCCACAAAAGAATCCTGCAGATTCCTGTTTATTGCATGCATAGCTATTAAAAAGGTTGAGCATTGTTGAATTTTATAACCTGAGAGAAAAAGTAGGAGATGATTTAATTGGCAATGCTAATAGAAGATAGAAGAAAAGTGTTGCAGACAACTATGGTACAAGAATAAAGAAAATTAAATTAATAGAATTTCTGGATTGGGCATTCAAACCCTAAATCTTCATATTAGAATATATATATATATGTTATTATTCCAATATATTCTAATATATTCTAATATATATTATTCTAATATATTCTAATGTATATTATTCTAATATATTATTCATATATATTCTAATATATTCTAATATATTCTAATATATTCTAATATATTCTAATATATTCTAATATATTCTAATATATATTATTCTAATATATTCTAATGTATATTATTCTAATATATTAGAATATATTAGAATATATTATATATATATATTCTAATATGAAGATTTAGGGTTTGAATGCCCAATCCAGAAATTCTGTTAATTTAATTTTCTTTGTTCTTGTACCATAGTTGTCTGCAACACTTTTCTTCTATCTTCTATCCTCTAAGATAAAACTTTTACTACATCCATGAGAAATAAGTGCATCTACCAATAATATTCGTCATAATACAGAATCTCGATTTGTTTTCCGGAAGTATTTTTTTTTTAAACTTCAACTTATACACAAACGTATAACTAAAAATACATATATCTAATATTAAAATCACTCGTCTATATTTTCGGTTTCCAATTGTTCATTCATTTGTGTTTTATTTCATTTTGGCGTTGTTGATTATTAGTTTTGTTTAATAGATTGCCCAATTTTTCGCTTATGTTTTTGTGTAAATTATATTGGTTATTCAGCGCAACAGCTTTTCATTATTTAATAAATAAATGAGTTAACATAAATGTTGGAAACACGACGACAAGCAAAGTAGCAAAATACCATACTTCGTAGTTAAAATATGGAAATGAGGAATTTCTTAATTAATTTATTAAGAATTAACACTAACGTTGAATTTAGAAATTCCAAATACCTAGATCCAAAAATACACTCTTATTTTACATAGACCAGATGTAAAGAATAGAAACTTAATTAAAATGAAAATATGAAACCCTGAGAAACATATTGCAGGTTCTTCTTAGGACAGAATCTTAGATTAAGACAAAAGTCTAATTTTGCTGCCATAAATCTGAGATATTAAAAGTATTATAAGTAGCACAACGAAACATAACACCAAAAAAAAAAAAATAATAAATCCCTATACTTCTGCCAAAAATATTGAGCTGTGCCTCTTATAAAGTATCAGCACTCGCAGTTACCTCCGAGAACTTACACAGCCCTCGTATCTTCTATTTAGTAGCAGCCGTTCCATAAAACTTAGGATAGGGCCACAGCTGACACATGGCAGAGACTAAAACTCTTGTCAAACCCTCCGGTTTCCTTGCTTTCGACTTAAAATCAATGGAGGACATTCATATTGCTGTATAATGTGCCAAGGGTCCAAAGAGGGAGGCGCGGGGTTGCAATCACGTGTTGGAGTAAATTGTCAATTGCAGTAGCCGACTAGCGATCAAACGTCAGAAGACGAGGGTCCGAGACCGATCGATCGCGCCAATTTGCCGGTGACGATGACTTACGATGTTGATCAAAGCTTGTTTCAACGAGCAATCGGTATCGGACTCAATTACGATGGATCTTGTTCCTTCGAGACGATTAGTCTCGATGACCTGAACATTTTACGAGGGTATAGCATCGAAATTTCCCGAACAATCATCCGTATCGGTTCGCGTAGAATACTTTCATCGGTGCTACTATCGGAGCAAAGTTTAGTCTACTCTTCACTTTTATACACTCAATTTTCGACGTTTTTTTCAACTACTTTCCGACACGTTACAATCCAATGTAGCGATAATGAGATTTTATTGAATCTTTTTAAACGCCGGTATAAGAAATAATTTTGTACTTACTACAAGAATAGTGGGGGGAACTCGATAATTAAAAAATCTAAAACTGCAGAAATGTAGCTCCAGACGCTAATAACGTAACTATTTATTGATTCGGCAATAAAACTTTCCTAAGGGTAAAAACACCCCCCCCAAAAAAAGTTTTCAAATTATCGTGAATATCTACGACACTGTAAAAGATATAAGAAAAGAAGTTACATTCAAAGTTCTATGATTTTGTATGTCCTATAAAGCAGCGATAAAAACATTGCGAAAACATTTTTTTTTTTCAAACTTTATCACCTCCACTCTTTTTCGAAAATTCTTTATCGTCGATATTGTAGGATATCGATAGTATAGCAATTTTGAATTGAACCTTTTTTCGGTATCTTTTACGGTTTTGCAGATATTCGTGATATTATGAAAACTCACAATTTCTTTAAGGGAGTGTTTTCACCGTTAGGACCGTTTTATATCCGAAACAAAAAATAGTTACATTATTAGCATCACTTGATCTGCATTCTTCCAAAGTTTCAGATCTTTTTTAATTTTCGAATTGCTGAACTTCCCTTTTTAGAATTGATAAGGGAGGGGGCAGGGAATGTTATAAAACAGCTTTATCAAGAAAAATAAATTTTAATAATTTAGTCCATCAGTAAAGGAACAAGGTTCAATGAATTTAATTTTCTTATATAATTTTCTTCATTAACAATTTATTGTTTTCCTTGATCACAGAAGCTTATGCTTAGGCAAAGTGTGCGTGTACAATTAATCGTAACGTAAGGTGAATGTCCCAATTTCTGCTCATTTTTCGAATGTTCAACCTTTTAGGAATGCGTGTTTAAAAGGATTTGTTGAAATTCGTAAAATTCCCGAAGTTATAGGCATTTGAGTAGCAGCAAATGCATGGGTAACGGTGGGACCTGTATCTCCAAAAGTTATTATCCGATTCCACTGAAACTTTTTTTATTTTGAAGAATATACTTCTGGCTAGGGGGATACCAGAAAAAATTACAAAAATTAAAAAATTATAATTTTCAAAGCCGTTGAAAGGGTGACAAATATAGGGAAAAGTGATTTCAAACTTCAACTGTCGTTATTTTCTAAAAAAATGTTATTTTTGTAATTTTCTCTGGTTTACCCCCTAGCCAGAAGTATATTCTTCAGAATAAAAAATGTTTCAGTCGAATCGGATAATAACTTTTGGGGATACAGGTCCCATCGATTTTGATCAATTTTTTGATACCTTGACTTTAACGACTCCCCAGTGCCGTCTGCAATGATTAATTATAAAACAAAAAATATATTTCTATAATTTAAGAAATCCTTAATACAGTGCAACAAGTCCCATTAAATTATATATAGTAGTTTTCCTTGAATTAATTCCTAAAGATCACCTATTTTGGGGGGGCTCTAGACCGGAGCTCTAGACTCGTCATAAAGAAGGTGTAAAAAATTTGTTTGTGATCAAAATATTTGCAGAGTTATTGATTAATTCTTTAATAATAAATCAACCAATTCAAAAACTATTTAAGAAAGATATTTCAAGATGTTTAACTATTAGTAATTTCTAATTAAATATATAATGCTCTAAATGTCCGTATTTCTGCTGATGAAAAATAGCTATGTATGTATTGCCCCAAGCTCGTGCAACACTCGCGTAAATGTTTAAATAACTTAAAATACGAAATGAGCAGAAATGGGGACACGAGCAGAAATTGGGACATTCACCTTAAACGCTTGGCTATGAATCAAAATACAAGCAAAGCACGATCTATGATATATGCACCCGTAGAGCCGAATAGAGACAAGCAATGAAACTAACATTGAACATGATGTCATTCCGATTCGATCTTCCCTGCCATAAATAACGTCGCACCAATTTATGAAGCCGCTGAAAGTCGCTTCACTGTGCCGCGTTGCGCAATGCAATTGACATTTATTCCGATCGCTTGATCCCTCGGATTCTAAGCCGCTCCGCTGATCGATGAAGCTTCAAGAATCAGAATGTTAAGTGCTTTCTTGCCTTTGGTAACTGATTGCCCCTGAGAACCTTGGTGCCTTCGTTACACGAACATTAAACATTTCTTAGAAAATATCAGAAGACGCAGATAAGAATCCATTCTTTTAGTTTCGCAGGAAAAGTAGGAATTTCTCGAAAATGGTAAGCCCTATCGAAATTTTGTTCAAATAATATTAAAAGAGCATTCGATTCTCTACAATTATTGTATATATAATCTTCTCGTGCTTCCAACCATTTTTTAGATAACAGAAATTTTTTAAATTCAAGCAATTGAATTCTAAACTTTAAAACCTGGTCGCCAGGTCGTAATTTTTTGATGAAATGGAACAATTCTAGGGGGTGAGAGGACAAGATATTGGGCGTTGAAAAATAAGGGCCACCCTACTAATACATATACCAAATTTCAGGAAATTTGATTGAACGGTTTTTGAGTTATTACTGACAGCAAGTGCAAAAGTGTAGTTTCGAGGAAAACACGTTTAAAGTTCGTCAGGCGTTTCTACCTTGTCGTGCAGGCTTTCGGTTTATGGACCATATCTTTGTTATTGCAACGAATTTTGCAATAGTACCTTCGCATTATTTGTAAAGGTCCAAACTACCATTTCATGGAACAAGATTCCTTCGATTGTTTGAAAACGTTAAGGTAGTGTAACCCCTTAAGGGGACATTCTACTCTCTCGGTCGAAAAATCCGCCACTTTTCGACGATGGTTTTTATAATGAAATACTTATCATTTTCGAATTTCGGGGGTATATTTTACCACTCTTGAAATACAAGAAAAAATCTTTGTTGTTTGTTTATTTCACTTGTGCACTTAAATATTTCGCAGTGAAGTTGGCGTTTTCAGAATTGCTGGCGGTTGAAATTTCAATATTTTTAATTTGCAGGAGTATGGCTATCTCGTTAAACACAAATATCTTAATATTTTTGAAATATTTTCCCACATTTTATATCTATTAAATAGAAAAGAAATGCCCTTTTCGGTGCTTTCAACTTTGATCGACTCCCATTTTAATAATTTTCGTTCAAAATTCTTCTTTCGTGGTAAGCGAGTTAACCATTCTCCTGCGAATTAGAAATACGTTCGGTTTTTTTATTTCCGATGATCCAGTCGCCCGAAATTTCAACCGCCAGCAATTCTGAAGCCGCCAACTTCACTGCGAAATATTTATGTAAACAAATGAAATAAACAGAAAATAAAGATTTTTTTCTTGTATTTCAAGAGTGGTGGAATATGTCCCCAAGTGTATATTTCATTATAAAAACCATCACCGAAAAGTGGCCGATTTTTCGACCGAGAGAGTAGAATGTCCCCTTAAGAACTGAAAACTTCCGCTTATTATCGGACGTCGAAGGGTATTCAACAATTTTTATTTATGACAACGCGAGCTTCAAGCAACATTCCAGTTTCAATATTTTTCAAAAATTGAAACATGTTTAATGAACAGGTATTTGCTTCCTTCAAATAGAAAACTACTTTCCGAAATATGTCAGTCGGATGACTTCTGAACTTTAAAGGGGAAGCTCTATTTAGGACGCTAGGAGTAAGGTGATTCTTGGGAATTTTTTTCTAAGAAACTACTGAACGGATCTTTCCCAAACTTTGAGGGTATTTTAGTTCACATTCAAACAATAGAAATTAATTTTTTCGTTACAAAGTGTTCGGTAGAAATGGAGATATAGCAACACGTTCGTTAGGACTCACGCGCCGGAGTTGCAAATTGGCGATTGTCATGGTGGACCCAATTCTTCCCTGAAATTAAAAAAACTAAGGATTTTCGTATTTCTAGTATAATTACATTGGCGAACCTATTTATTCTATGGGTGTACAATATAGTAGTCAAGTTTTAATAGAAAATACCGTAAACCTAACTGTGGTTTTTCTATATCCGAAAGAAAAGATACTGCCTTTATAGACCATTCCACGACTTATAATTACGCAATAAATGCTGCTTTCAATTATGTAGCCGTGTATCGAGTTGACTGTGCTATTCGATTGCCTGATTTGTGTTCTGATACGTTATCAGATCGCCTCCGCCTCGCTGGAATTAGATTCCGTATACACCTCTGTATCGGCGTGATTACAGGAGAAATTGGACGCAATAGAGGATAATGACTGCGTGGTTAAATGCCGCGCAGGGAAAATGCTCCCCCGTCAGCCGGCTGTAATTTAAATTAATTACGGATGGTGACGGATCCGTAATATCGTCCTTTTAATGACACGATGTTAATTAACTTCCACGAACGAGAATTTTGTTTACGCTCTTTGCCATTATTTTTCTTTGTGGCGTTGTCTGGAAATTATTATCTACTCAGAAGAATATCGTTGTTCCATTTGAAAAGCGAACATAAAGCATGTTAGGGTGAATAATGAGATTGAAAATGAACTCGGCTATGCGCTACGGATCATTATTTAAATCTTTATTCGAGTTAGAATGCGAAATCAGGAAAGTAGGGACCCTTATTTGAAACAAAAATATTAGGTTATTTCAAAAGTCTGCGTATTTTTCTTTGAACTTTGTTACGAAGAAAAACATACAGCGAAATAAGTTTAATCATTAATGTGATTAAACACTTAATATGTTTCGAGTTAAAAAATATACTGGCTGTATTTTCCATTAATAAGGGAATGAATCAGTGAAACTGACAAATGGAGCAGCAAATGAAAAATGAATATAATTCGTTAATTTTCTGAGTAGCCTGTGTAGCTTTTTGAGGATTTGTTGAATTCATAAAGTATACATTATCATTGGGACTAAAATTAACGACCACTCGCTCTAAATTCGCTTGACTGATTGAATGTTGATACTAAACTGACGCTCAAATAAAAAAAAATATAAAAAAAAATTTTAAGTTAAACGATTTTATTTAAAATGCACTAAAAAATAATTCTTTTCTTGCACCACAATTTCGATGGTGTTTTTTCATTTTAAGTAAAATCGTGGAGCAGGATGTTTCATAACAGAATATGAATCAATTTACTACAGCATCAAGCGTCGAAATGAATTTGTTTAATTTAAAAAGAAGACAGACCTTGGAGGTAGTTTAAAGCCGAGAATCCACCGGGAGGCTAAGCTATGCTATGCGATGCTATACTATGCCATGCTCCGTTTTAAAAAAATTAGCTTCAATACATTCTTATGGAACCGTTTCCACCAAAAGCTACGTTAAGGTGTTATACCTAGTTAGGCGGCCGAGAAAAGGCGAATATTTGTGAATTTTTTTTGAAGAAGCGGAAGCGTATATTTTTACAAAACTTTTTGCGCTTCAAAGAGCAACATTTAAGGAATATTTGGTAATTTTTTCATAGAAAAATATTTAAGTTTATAATAAAATAACAAGCGACATCCAAAAAGCATTTTTAAAAATTTGGTTTTTGCGGTGAGCACTGCCATTCGGAACCAGAGTATCTAAAATCAAAAAACAAAAGAGATTTCGTTAGTATATTAATGTATTTTCCGATTAGCGGAGAGAATTTTCCGAAATATTAATTTAAATCAAAATGGCGGCTATTTATAATCAAAAGTCACGCGAAAAAAATCAGGATTTCAACTTTAAATAGCCGCCATTTTGTTTTAAATTAATATTTCGGAAAATTCTCTCCGTCAATTGGAAAATACATTAATATACTACCGAAATCTTTTTTGTTTTTTTATTTTAGATAATCTGGTTCCGAATGGCAGTGCTCACAGCAAAACCAAATTTTTAAAAATGCTTCTTGGATGTCGCTTGTTATTTTATTATAAACGTAAATATTTTTCTACGAAAAAATTACCAAATGTTCTTTAAATATTCCTCTTTTAAACGCAACAAGTTTTGTAAAAATATACGCTTCCGCTTCTTCAAAAAAAATTCACAAACATTCGCCTCTTTTTGGCCGCCTGACTAGGTATAACCCCTAACATAGCATCGCACAGCATAGCTTAGCTTAGCTTCCCTGTGGATTCCCGGCTTAAACCTTTAACCAGAAAACAAACGGATAGAACGTCACAACTGCGTCCTACGAAAATATGAGCAAAGACTTTTGAAATTACCACAAGAATATCCTTTTATTACACTCACTCCCTAGAGAATCTACATATTGTTTGACTTACAAATACGTATTTATTAACCCTTTTAGTGCCGGAGGCCAATATATCGGCTCTTGCTGCACTGGCGAGAAGTGCCAGAGTCGATATATCGGCCCGCGCCTTATAGCGCTTTACTATTCGCTTTTACTTTCTTTATGATCTTTTATACCTTTGTTATTTATATAATTTTCAATGAATATAGAAAAACTAGTATCACTATTTTGTTCTCTATTTCGTCCTTAATATACTGTTTTTTGAATCATGTAAATATTGTTTCTTGTTTGGTTTTCATGAGCATTTTCCCAAACCCTAGTAAAACCGTGAAATTCGGTCGGTTATTCTCGCATGGGCACCTCTTTTTCGCCTGGCACTAAAAGGGTTAAAGTCTTCTCCGCCCGCGTCAAGAAAACTGAAGCGCAACTTTGGTCACTGAGAGGCGAAGAGTTATTAAACAATTTCCTTGAAAACTAGCAGAATTTCCAACCCTCCGTTCGAGTTAACGAAAATTAATGGTATTTCCGAAATTTCGCGCGCTTTAGTCACACGAAATTCGCGCTTACCGTAGCGACAATAAAACCAGCAGAAGTAACGGTATTACGAAACGTCGACGCAAGGTGCATAGAATTCTGCCCCGTTACAAAAGCTGTCTAATGCCGTAGAAATTCGCTGAATTTACAATATTATCCCGGCGAAAATTTCGAATATTCATCGCGTCCGTGTTTTCCTTGCGCACATCCGTAACGGCCGTTGGAAATGTTACGAAAGAGTCTGCGCGTGTCCCGCGAGGACAATTTCCACTCGACAGAATTTCTCCCTTAACCTATATTCTAAGCGCGGCGTTGCTGCAGCGCCAAAACCACCGTGAGAAATCGTCCCCGCGCTAAAAACAAAAGGAATCATCGAGGATTACTACAATGGAAAGTTGCGTCAGCTGTTTGGTCACTCCCCGTTGCATTCTGCTGTTCTCTCGGTCAACTTTTTTTTTCCAGTTTACCGTGCATGGAACACGAACAATGGGGAAGCTGAGTGACACTTCTTGCCACCCGTGGCGCCACCTGCACACGTGCCACTTGTCATGGGTGTCTTATATAAATAAATAGGACGGTATTCTCAGTCGCTACTTATTGTTAAGCACATGCTTAAGCATTTGGCATTCTTTACTAGCTACTAGGTTAGTAGAGGATGCCGCATGCTTAAGCATTTGCTTAAGAATAAGTTACAACTGAGAATACCGCCCGTAGAATGTAAGAATATGATAAAAAAAATTTTGACTGTCCAAATAGTTGAGAATATTTATCATTGTTAATCTCGGGATATTTGAGTTAGAATTTATATCTTTATATGCAGCTACATACGTGTGGAATGACCAAGAAGTTAGGTTAGGGCATATCATCATCAATACTGTAGGGCGGAGCGATACTATATAGGCGAAAATTTAACTTCGAATTTTAAGTTGGTCTGGGTGTGGGATAGTTGTCTTTTGATTAACCAAACGCAACTGTAAAATTTTTTTTGGAAAATTATTCGTGTCTGCAGGTTCCTTTTTCTCCTAAAAATAATTATATGATTATATGATTATGTGATTATATGATTATGTGATTATATGATTATATGATTATATGATTATATGATTATATGATTATATGATTATATGATTATATGATTATATGATTATATGATTATATGATTATATGATTATATGATTATATGATTATATGATTATATGATTATATGATTATATGATTATATGATTATATGATTATATGATTATATGATTATATGATTATATGATTATATGATTATATGATTATATGATTATATGATTATATGATTATATGATTATATGATTATATGATTATATGATTATATGATTATATGATTATATGATTATATGATTATATGATTATATGATTATATGATTATATGATTATATGATTATATGATTATATGATTATATGATTATATGATTATATGATTATATGATTATATGATTATATGATTATATGATTATATGATTATATGATTATATGATTATATGATTATATGATTATATGATTATATGATTATATGATTATATGATTATATGATTATATGATTATATGATTATATGATTATATGATTATATAGTCATTTTTACGAGAAAAAAGGAACCTGCAGACATGAATATTTTTCCAAATTTTTTTTACAGTTGTGTTTGGTTAAGCAAACAACAACTATCCCGCACCCAGGCCAACTGAAAATTCAAATTCAAATTTTCCGCTCCGCCCTAATCAATAGTAAGGAAGAAGGTGATTTCTAATCTGAAATTGAAACAAATCATGTAAGGTTACCATAAAGAATATTTGAAATTGTTACATCATAATGCACATTTCCGTAAATATCTTTTAGTTGGACAACAATTAAATGTCCATAATTTTCACCTTCTGTTGCCATTTTAATTTTAAAATCAACAGTCAGCAGACAACGAATAAATTTAAATAAACACAACTTCTAATATTATAGCAACATTTTAGTTTCGTACATGCGCCGGTGGCGCCCTCTGCGCTGAGTTTTTGCGTCAGCTTCGCCATTGCCCTGTTACTCGTGTTCTGAAAGGAAATTCTATAGGTAGGACGAAACCCTCGTTATAGACTCCTTGACAAGACATAATTTCGAAGAAGTGCAGAGGTTAGCGCGAAGGTGCAGTGGTCGAATGATTAGGATGCGCGACTAGAACTTGTAATAATTGAGGCTGGTGCTTTTAAAGGAATTGGAACTGCATGAACTGAGGGAATGGAATGAGTTTCGAGGATATTTGAAGCGGGAGAGGGTGTAATGGGATAGGGAAAGGTTTTGAAACTTTCGGTAGAAGATATGGAGGTTGAAACGCCCGAGGGTTCGTACTTCGTAGGGACTAGACGAGAACGTTCGCCAAAACGGATGGATGACGTGTTTGCGAATACGTAAAACGGCGGAATTGTATAAAATATTTAAATACGGGGACGGGGTTAAAAACAGCAGGCTTTTCCTCTTCGGTAATTACGCTAAAACTGCCTTCTCCGACTTATAGCACGACAAATTGTAACGTCTGAGGACCATTTCTTGGCCACACACTTGAATGTCCTTTTCTTCTTGATGTTTGATTTTTGAAGTGTCTATAAAATTGAAGTTGCAAACCGGTCACGCAAGCCGAGAACAGCGCCTGCCACCGTGATATCGAATCAGATCAGAATTAGACGAATTCGTCGAACGAGCACAAGAGTGGCCCAATAAAGTAACAGACAGCCTCGCGGCGTCTTGCAGGGCGCCTCAGGAAATTCGAGCGGCGCCGTAATTTCCCCCTTTCGTCGCTGAAGCCCCCAGACTCTCGTCTCGGTAATTAGGATTCGTCGATTACCCGACGATCGTGACTCTCCGCAAATTTAGTATGCTTACATAAAATGATGGACAGAAGTCTAGATACAGCACGCGATTCAGTATACCCACATTTGTAACTATTGAACTATGAGGGTGAGGCATCTAAAACAGGCCATTTGATAGAAAGAGTTGCAGAGTGATATACATACCAACCATCAGGGAAGAAACGAATGTGTTCGATTTGCTCGTTAATGCACACTATTCTTCTTATTGTTAGTTTGACTTTGAAAGACCTTAAATAACCCTCAACAATTTAAAAAAAAAAACGAAGTTGATAATCAGGAGTATTCGAATAATTTCGAAATCGAATAATTTCTTCGAATAATCAGGAGTATTCGAATTTTCGAATATTCGAATAATTAGGAGAATTCGAATATTCGAATAATTAGGAGCCTTCGAATACTCGAACAATTAGGAGTATTCGAATATTCGAATAATTAGGAGTATTCGAATATTCGAAGAAACTATTCGAATTCTTTGATATTCGAATATTCGAAGAAAATATTCGAATTCTCTGATATTCGTTCCCATCACCGCAAAAGTGGATTTTCTCTAAAACACACGCTTTCCAAACCATTTCCTAAATCACACAAACACTATGTCGTTCCAATTGCATCATCCTACTCATCCACGTTATCGAGCACAATTATCCCACTTTCATTCCGACCAATTACCTAACAATTGCAAAGAACCCTTTAAAATCTCCATATTCGTCCAATCAGAGTCAGTGCCGGTTCATCTTCATCCTCAGTAGCAGTAGATCTCATTGTTAGTTTCATTCCAACCTAGCTCCATTTTTTACTATTGCAGTTCCAATTCTTGCCACTCTGCCAATTAACTCTTTTGTTATCAACAATGAAATCGTTGTACGTTATAATTTTTAGCTTCAACAAACATTGAAGGTATCGTCAGCTGCGGATTCAGTTCTAGAGAATTAGTTTCATCAAGTACCGAAATATCTTCCACGCATCAGTGATGTTCGACACGTTTTTATGTATTTCTTTAACTTACATAACAATGAAGTCATTATCATGAAAACATAAAATGTTTAAATAGATAATACAATGCAGTGAGTCACATAACTTCTTCACCCCGAATAACTTCTAAAGTATGAAATTGAAAAGAGTAGTGAATTTTCTATAAGAAAGTATTAAACCTTAGTTGTACTAAACCTAATAATACTAACAGGTGTATGGAAGTCAACGGGCATCACTTTGAACACCTATTGTAATTAAGGTAGATAAGTAGCGAGACCATGAATAACGTTTTTGCAAATGTCTGGCTAATTATTAGGTTTAGGGCAAATAAAGCGGAACACTTTCTTTTTGAAATTTTGATAGAAATAGATATGCATTCCATTTAAAAAATTCAGGGTCGCCTTGATATCTCGTAAACAAATAGGTTATTTAAAAAATCTTTTTGGCATCATATGTTCCCTTCGATACTGTGCAATTTCTATATAAAAAACTTTTTTATAGAACACATACTTTAGAGGATATTCGGGGTGGACAAGTTATGTGACTCACCCTGTATAATATTGTTTTATTTTTGTGCAAAATAATCACATAGCCAACATCTAAATCTTCAGAGACTGAATCTGTGTTGCGTAAGAGTTATTATAAATAAGACCTGCTGGTGGCGGTAAGCTGTCCAGTGTCCTAGGTGCGAAGACTTGTTCAGGACTCGGTTGTGGACGGAATTTGTAACCATCCGTGACAGTTGCACAGGAGGAGAGAAAAACCGAGCCATGCTTGTCATTTGAGGGTTTCCACGCGTCGAAGAAGCTGCGTCTTTCCGTTCCTCTAGCGTCGTCCCATCTGTCTCACTACGTCTCCAGTTGCACGTTCTTTATTCAAGAGTCTCGATGGCGTGTTCTCCCTTTGATATGTTTTGTTTGGGTGCCCTTGCCCTTGCCTGGGCGCACCCTCCGGCACCGTCTCCACGAGAACTCTCTCGAGAAGTGCCTACACCGTCCTCTCAACGACAGGGATACATTCACCAGCCGATGCAGCCAGCCTGCGTGCATACAGATGGAACGTCTTGCATTTCCACGAGCGCATTCGAGAGTGCACCGCCTGTAGGGGTGAGGGAGAACGAGAGGCTCTCTAGCGGCCAAAAAGCAGACGGAAGCCCGACGGTGGGTGCAGGGGTGTGGTGTTATTGTGAAGCCATGACACAGCAGGTTTCTGATAAACGAGAAAGCTTCTGAACATTCTCTTGCTTCTTCGTTGTCGAATTTCAGCTTTGTTGCGTGTTGCGAGGCATATTTAAGGGGTTATGCCCACCTGCGAGGTTTGAGAAGACAAATATTTTCGGGATTTTTTTTTTTTTAAATTTGGAGACTTTTTTAAATAAACGGTTATATATTCGAAAGTATATATTTTAAAGTTCTTGTAGTTTTTTTTGCAATGCGATATCTAAATAAATAATGGAATTATAAATAATCTCCCGGCAGCGTTTTTTATTACTGTGACCACTGTAGCTTTGACCTGGTTCATCAGAAATAAAAAATTCGACCAAATTTAGTTAGTATATTACATTATCTTGTCCTTAATCGCGACTTTTTCATTTCCGTTGCGTAGTTTTTATTTTACAGATGAAAAATGATGAAACATGAGCGCGAATCTGTGGGGAAAATCGATACTTTTGCTATGAGAAGCCGACATTTTGTAGCAAATTAATATTTTGAGATAATGAACGTTTAAGGACAAGATAATCCAATATACTAACTATATTCCCGCGATTTTTTTATTTCAGATAAACCAGGTCAGAATTAGAGTGGTCACCGCAAATTACTGAAAAAAAATCGCTGCCGGGAAATCGCTGATTTTTTTATTTATTTATTTATATTTTCCATCGCAAAAATTACCACAAGTAATTTAACATGTACACTTTCGAATACGTAAAGGTTTATTTTAAAAAAATCGTCAAGTTTTTTTAAAAAAAATCCCGAATATACTTGTGTTTTCGGACCTTGCGGGTGGGCATAACCTCTTAACTTCTAAACACGGCTGCACAAACGAAAATGGAGAACTTCTTTGCGATTCTGGGCGCCGCAGCGCGGGCAGACAGAACCGAGCGTGGAGCTGTTTATATTCGTTGCTAACCATGGCATAGGTCGGGGGAAATTGCAGTAGTGTGTGTACGTGCAAGATCGTATCTGTACTGGGGCTGCAACGAATGTTTCAATAATCTAATCTAAGTATTCGAGTACTGGAATATCTGAATATCAGAGAATTCGAATAATTTCTTCGAATATTCGAATATACGACTAATTAGGAGTATTCGAATATTTAATTATTTGAATATCAGAGAATTCGAATAATTTGTTCGAGTAACCGAATATTTGAATATCAGAGAATTCGAATAATTTCTTCGATTATTCTAATATTTGAATATCAGAGAATTCGAATATTTAAATATGGGAGAATTCGAATATTTGAATATCAGAGAATTCGAATATTTGAATATCAGAGAATTCGAATTATTTTTTCGAATTTTCGAATATTTGTATATCAGAGAAATCGAATAATTTCTTCGAATATTCGAATATTTGAATATCAGAGAATTCTAATATTTAAATATCAGAAAATTCAAATATTTGAATATCAGAGAATTCGAATATTTGAATATTCGAATATTCCTAATTATTCGATGAAATTATTTGAATTATTCGAATACTCCTAATTATTCGATGAAATTATTTGAATTATTTGAATATTCGAATATTCGAATACTCCTAATTATTCGATAAAATTATTTGAATTATTCGAATATTCGAATATTTACAGCTCGTAACTGTATATACCCATGCGAAACATTACCGGGAAAGTGAAATTTGTTCGTTCAGGTAGTACCATTTTATTAATTTTCAATCGCCTTTCATGAGTTTATGTTCAGTATTCCAAACATAAACTGCAATAGAGCGACAGTACACGCCCCGAGGGCATGCTCGTATGATCATGTCGCGTATCCAATACATATATCGCTTTACTATTTTTAAAAATCTAGCATATGTATAGCTGAATAATGGATTAAGCCATGTGTCAAACTTGAAGAGTATGAGGCTTACACTTTCTTAAAAAAAAATCCCAAACTCGACCAATTTATCAAATTGCCAGAATAGAATGATCCTTTAATTAACAAATCAAGCCATATTTTATAACACTTCGGAATTGTTCGAAAGCTTCTCCTTAAAAGACTAGAACGAGTATAGAAATCATAGATCTTACGACTGCGTTTGTATTTCGAAACTCGAGGCCGTTCCAGGATCACATGAAATGAGCTTACGAAAGAATCGTATCAACGGAGACGATAGAAAAATCAAGAAATCAGAGGTGTGAAATTGGATTTACCCGGCGACCAAAAGACGAATCTCCCGACGACATCATCGTCGGATTTTCCCCAACACTGCTTGCTCAAGAGCTTATAGGCTGTTACACGCGTTTACATAGGTGGCAAGCTACACAGAGATCGGACAGGGCCGCGTACCTTTCCTGTGCACACCGTATTTGCTTTCCAGATGATCTCTTTACCTTCGGATACCTTCATTATTCCATCGAAGATCGAGGCTAATGTTCCTCGGTTGGTGGATCGACTAGAACCAACGGATATCGAGCATGCCTTCCTGAAATATGTAGGAACTGAGTGTCTTGCGACGTCACAAACATCTTCAGCATGTTCGCCAGATCGTTCTGACAAGAAATATCGCCCAACTGTTGCTCGCCGATTTTTATGAAACTCGGCATCGGGTAGAGTTCGTAAGAATATTAACGCAGACAATACAGAAATTATACTGCGCGGAAGTTTCCAGACGTGGCAAAACGAATCCAAAAGGTGGGTGTATTTAATCTAGGCGGAGGATTCTAGATTTCTGGTTGCATTTTGTAACCTGTATTTAATCTAGGTGGAGGTTCTAGATTTCTGGTTGTATTTTGGATTCGTTGTCACGGTCCTCACTTACAGTTAGTGCAACAAATTCTTTGATCCTTTGGCTATCGAACGGTGTAATTGGATTTTGTATGTAGACCATCGATTCGGAGCTGCAATGCGGAACTGTATCCCCCGATTTTGTTATCACCGGGTTTTCTGGAATGCTAGCAAATTATCCCCGGTATGGAAGCAAATTTAAAGACGTATTCACGTCACAAGTCAACATGATGACAGTGCCTATTTGCGAGCGCACACATTCTGCCATCGTAATTGTATCTGCCATACAGGGTACGATGCCTATCAATATGAAAGAGAGGGTGATGCCTCAATCTCTACTATATCATACACCAGAGGTGCACAGGGAGCCGTTTTAGCGCCTAGCTGCGAGCAACCCACCTGTCCCGTTGCTAAGGTTAGAATCGGTGAGGCGAACTGCACGAGTGTACGTGCATTTGGTACGACTTGAACCCAGCTATATACACTACTGCAGTTCTCCTCACCGATTCTAACCTTAGCAACGGCACAGGCGGGTTGCTCCGCAGCTAGGCGCTAAAACCTGCTCCCTGTGCACCCCTGGCATACACTATATCATGTGTTCAGACCCTTAACTTGGTTTATGTTCATACCTTTGACCCAGATCCCACATCTGTATGCAATTATCTACCTAATTGCGTTGTACACGCCACCAAAACCCCAGAAGGTGTCTCGCAGCTGAACGCTGCTGCTAATGATACCGAAGACTCTAAGTACATACACCGAGTCGTCAAATTTCCAGGGTTTCCCACTCTAAATCTAATCCCTACCAACCAGCAGACTCCACCTACCAGCAATTTATTTTTCTTCGCCCCAAAAGCTTCAGCAGTCAAAAATAGTTCGTAGAAGGTCGACACCCGCTCATACTTCACGAACTTTGGTAATACTCAGTACAGTAGCAGTGACAAGAGAGATCTTTCACGGTAAACTAGCAAGAAGAGCTCAGCGATTACGCGGTGTGAGGATATCCACGCTCCTGCAGTCACACACACGCGCGCGCGTGCGCACACACCAAATTCGTGTAACGAAAATCTATATTGAAGAGCTATTAAATATCGTGGATAAATGGAAATAGATCCGTATATCAGCTTCTTAGTTTAGAATGACTTGGTGGATATGCTGCAAAAGTTTGTGAGCTAGCTTCCCAGGAAGCAGCTTGCATAAGGTGTTCTGCGGTTCATTGCTGGAAGATAAGTGTCGTTGAATGAAAGTGAAGTGTCTTTTACCTGAATCTCGTTTTTTACGACACGTGTAAAATGCCGGAAATACCTTCTGCCAAAGTTAACAGTGAAGACTTTTACGTGGGCGCGTAAAACTTATCCTTTTATCTGGGACAGTGAGAATGGAAGGAGCACGTGAACGCGTTTGCTAGGTGAAGTTCAGTAAAGAATCATATTGAAATTAAATTGTGATATCTGAATATTTTGTACAACCCAATTCAATTGTTTAACATTAAAACTACCAAACCAGTCAAAATGACAGGTTTTAAATTTGGTAACAAATTTACCATTTTTAAATATGGAAAAAGTGTATTTCTAAGTAGTGTAAATATGTATAATATTATGTATATATTTCTTAACGATATAAAAATTAGAAAAATATGAATAAAGGTTTACTTTCCTTGCACAACGTATTTTATAAAGAACCAGTCAGTTTTACTGGTCTTGTAAAAATAGATATACATACATTAATTGTCGGTAGTTCTGTTTAGTCTCTGCAACGAACTTGGAAATGATAATCTTTCCATAAATTTATTTTACCAGCATGTTGATTATTTGACGTTATAACGTATGGGTTGCTTGGTGTGTTTTTCATTGATTGAATCTTATTCTTGGAGTGTGCTTTTAATTGGATTCTTTATAATGATGTATTGGCATTTTTAAATATAAGTGTCTTAATCTGTTTTTTCTCTGATTGCAGGTAAGTTACCAATTCTTGTTGAAGAGGTGTAATCAACGACTAGAGTGGAACATCTTCCCTGAACTTTGCTTCGTCTTGATCACTACGACTCACGGTAACGTTAGTTTTTAGACTTGATCGTCGATTACAAATTTAATATCGCCAGGTTGGATTGCGATACCTACAGTGGAATCAAGATTAAGAGCTGGGGTTAAGCGAAACATGCGCCTTTGGTGAAATTTTTTTCAAACTTTACTTCGCGGCTCCCAGAATACTTCCAAAAAATAAAAATAAAATCTGTGTAAAATTTGAGCCCGATCGAATAACGGGAAAGGTGCCCGTGGGCCCTTGAACATTTAAATAATTATTTAACAGCTCACAAAGTCGATTTTATATAATATCCTCCAAGTTATTGAATACATTAAAATACACGTCAAACAAAAGTTGTAGACCCAGATGAGGAGCATCTTTTATGGTCTATTACTTTTTCTCGTGCGACAAACGGTTTTCGAAAAAAGTCCGAAAAAATGGAAAGAAAAAACTTGTTGTTTCCAAATTTTGAAAGTCTTTGACATCGAAAAGGTGGACAAGAGCAGAATTCAATCGACTATCGGCTAACAAGGTTCGTCTGCTTGGATCGAGTCAACGTTCGGACTACACGCGCGAACAGAGCAATTATTCCTCACAACTTGATCATCGTGCGGATCAAAATCTATACATCTAAACAACCACCTAATATTAGTTTGGTGGGTGACAAGAACGTCCGGTTACACGCGTTCAGCAAAGTGAATCGGGCCTTACAACCCCGAAAGGAAACGCTAAATTTCCACGCGCGTTTGAGTAGCGTTTCAGCAGACCTCGGATTAGACGAAAGTCAATTTGTCCCGAATCAAAGTTATCCCGGTTATCATGACTATTGTACTTTAACGAGATTAGAGATATTCCTGCTTATGCTTTATTCTCTCGTGGATAGTTGAATACTAGATGTGATTAGTCGATTTGAAAGTGCAGCCATTTTCAAAGCCCCTTTTCCAGCCGCGTGGCCTAACTCTGCTAACTGGAACCGTCGGAAACTTTTAATATCTCCCTCTAATGACACTTTTACCATCGCTTAATCCGATTTTGCGTTTTTACGCGGAACTCGGGTCACATTCACACGGTCTCGAAAGTTTAAGTGCGCTAATTGAACTGGATTCCATCGGACACGGTGTCGAGCCGACGCGGTTTTAACCCTTTCATCCAGTAAAACCGATTAAAAGTGTACCTTTTGTCGAGATTGTTGCGAAAAATGTGCCAGGTGTGTAATGGCCACCTCGAATCCATTCGCTACGCCTTTTTCGATGAAAAGTAGTGGTTAAAGTAGTCCCCTAACTTTTGTCAATGATAACCCTTTTAAGGGGTTACATCCCCTTGGCAGGTCAGAAAATAAGGTGGCTTTTATGATTTTTTTTTTCGTACAAAGGAACGTCATAGTTAGAAATCAAGGTCTACACCTTGTTGTGTATAGATTAAGCTGTATTTTCTCCAAAAAGAAGTTTGATATCTTAAGAAATGGTGCAATAGCAGCCCCTTCTCCCACTGCGTGTCCATAGTTACATTTGCGGTGCCTATCAAAAATATCTCAGAGATTAGTGGACCGATCTGAATAAAATTTTGCACGAATATTCTTAAGACTATGATCTAATACTTGCCGAAAGAATTTTTCGGTTAGTATCGGTTAATTTCGGTTAGAAAATTCGAGTACATGTACTAAATTATAGTCTTCAGATATAGGTTAAGTAAATTTTTTCTAAAAAAATGTGGCGATTCGACGAATATTTTTGGTTTAATTCATGTCGGTTTGAATATGAAAAACATTCACTCTCGGAATATTATCGGACGAATTATTAATTACCTCGAAAGCAAAAGAAGCAAAAAAATTTGTCAGCGTATCTGCCTCGCGGAAATTAATTATTAATGAATTATTTGTCAAAGGCTGTACTCGAGGAATTTGTTTCAAATCCACTGTCTGGTTAAAATAGTACAGTTTTGTAGGATTTATCGGCCGTGCGTGCGTTATTCAGTTTAATCGACAATTTAATCCGTATTTCACGTGGATTAACACGCGTACGCCTATTTTAACGGTTCCATAATTGCTCACAAAGTTCCCGGCCATTAATTTCGCACGTTCGTTGTTTTCTTCGGCGGAAACTTCATCGAACGAACTAGCTTCGCGCGTCGTTGAATTAATTTCGCTCGTGGAATTTAATAGTCGAAGTTTTCCAACAACCGTCACTCTGTCGAGAAAACTGATTTTCATAATCCCTTCATACTTTGCGCGCTCATGTCACCCGATTTCAATGCCGATAAATGAAAATAGACACTTAAAGTATCGCCCGACCGCAATTAAAAAAAAAAAAATAGCTAGGAAGAATTCTTAAGGAGGGAACCTTCTGTAAAACGCATAAAAAAGGGACAAGTTTGGGAATATTTTTCAAAGAATCAGTCGATCGAATCTGTTTCAAATTTTTTGTGATATGTTTGCGCACATGTTAACAAATAAAAAAAAATTATTATGTTCCAAAATGAACGGTGGTTATGGAGTAATTAGCAGATTCCGCCGTGGTCTCAGTGCGGGAGCTGCAAATCGGTGTAGGTTCTGGCGTCCGTTGCGCTCGACTACAATGAAATGAACTGTCGATGTGTAGCTATGGGAGAAGAAAAAAGTGCACAATTGAGAAAATAAGAAGAAAATAACAAGAAATGTTTTTTGCGAGATTCGGAACATTTTCTCGCGAAACACGTCATTGCACAAACAGAGCATTGCGTGTTTCGAGTAGTTCGTCGTGCGCGTCGGCATTGGCGCTATTTTGGTTACACACACAGTTCCGCAAACCCTGCGGGATCCCCCAGCTCCTACATATTTAACATATGCGGGACCCAAAAATTGCGCGGGATTGCGGGATTGCAACCTCTAATTAAAATTATATACCCCTATTAAACGTTACATTTAGGGTTGTCAACATTTGCCCAGCACTCACTTGGAGGATTAACAAAAATTAACAAAAAGATTCCTTTTTCTAACTTTATTCATCAGTTGGATGATTTATTGAAGCAGAAGCTATATCATACATTTTCCCCTAGTTAAAAATCTGCCCAAACAATGAAAAAATTATTGATAGTAAAATAAATATTTGTTTAAAAAATAATTGTATCCGTTTTGACCAAAATTTTATACCCAAATCGAAATGTATACACTGCCAATTACTAGGCACATGTTTACAAATGAAGGGTGAAATTATTAAGATGAGAATTAAAGGAACTGAAATGGAGTAAAATTGGAAACTCCGAACATCGTTCGGTCTTGCCGACAATGGAAACAGCTGTCGCGACAATTTATCCGTTCAAGTAACGTGTTTGTTCTCTCGACTTTTCTCCATCGAGCTTTTCTTCCATTCGGGAAAACTTGTTTATTTCCACCCGCTAGGACTGCTAGGAGCATGTGCCGGCACTTCGACTTCCCATAACTTTGGGGAACGCGCGACACCGTTTCCATCTTGGAAACTAGCTACACTTTTCCCGAAAAGAAGTGTATAAGTATACACCAAATCAGAAAGATCACAACAACGAGATGATAATAATAATAACAATAATAATAAAACGCCTTTATTACACCAAGAAAAAAAATTAATTTCTAAAAAACGAGAAAGATCGCTTTTTTAAATGGAGTTATAGAAAACACTTCTAGGCATGCAGATTAATTTAAATGTTCTCTGTTTTATTAGGAAATTGTTTATAAATAACAAATACAATAGTGGAGCATGGTAATATAGTCACATGCATTATGCGATTCTGTTACGCTTGTAATGCACACAAGGATACTTTTATTTAACTACCGGTTTTATGAATAATATTTATAAAGATATTTATTCAACTAAATTAAGAATATTGGAGATTCAACTGTTTTGAACTCGACTCCGTGACTGAGACTGGTGGCTTCTGGAATGGTAATGCTCCTGGATCAGGGGATGCGATGGGGTTTTAAAGGTTTCGGAATGTAAGAAAGGGGATGACGGGATAGGGCAGAAATGCAGGTTTTTGGGTAGGTGACGCATTAGCTAAGATGACGATGGGTAGCAGGGATGACTCAGTATTTCATTTCGCATTTACATTTACGCAGCATTTGGGTAGTTTTTCTGATTCACGTTTTGCAGAGATAGTCAGAGGAAAACGATAAGTAAAGGGTCAGTACATTACACGCTGACCATATCAAAGTTAATTTAAATAATGGTTAACACTGCTTTAAGGGGTTATACCTAGTCAGGCGGCCGAAAAGAGGCGAATGTTTGTGATTTTTTTTGAAAAAGCGGAAGCATATATTCTTACAGAACTTTTCCGTAAAAAAATATTTACGTTTATAATAAAGTAACAACCGACATCCAAGAAGGATTTTTAAAAATTTGGTTTTGCGGTGAGCACTGCCAGTCGGAACCAGATTATCTGAAATCAAAAAACAAAAAAGATTTCGTTAGTATATTAATATGTCCTCAGGTTGACGCAGAGAATTTTCCGAAATATTAATTTAAAACAAAGTGGCGGTTATTTAAAGTTGAAATCCTGATTTTTTCGGGCAAAAATCAGGCGAAAAAAATTAAGATTTCAAAAATGCAAATTTTCAACTTTGGACCAACTTGAATTTTAGTCTATGAACCCTCGCGAACACAATGATTTAAGTTATTATTGAATTATAAGCATTTAAATATGTTTAAACAACGATCAAAGGGAAAAGGACACCCGAAATGCACCAATTTTTGCAGATATCTTGCTATATATTTTATAAACTAAGGGTCTAGTAGAAAATTTAACTACTCCACGCGATGCAGCAGAAAATTTTCTTTCGGAAGCCACCAACAGAAGTGGTAAGTCACGTTTTGTTTTCAATACAGAAGCGAAATAGTTTGGCAAAACGTGCGGCGTCGACAGTGGTTGTCACGCGCGTTAAGCGATTGTGTGACGCGGAGCGGCAGTGTATCGCGCGCCGCCGTTGACTACCACTGTCGACGCCGCACGTTTTGCCAAACTATTTCGCTTCTCTATTGAAAACAAAATGTGTCTTACCACTTCTGTTGATGCTTTCCGAAGGAAAATTGTCTGCCGCGTCGCGTGGAGTAGTCAGATTTTCTCCTAGACCCTTAGTTTTGGAAATAAATTTAAAAACATTTACAAAAGTGGGTGCATTTCGGGTGTTCCTTTCCCTTTAATCGTTGGTTAACCATATTTAAATGTTCATAATGCACCAATAACTTATATCGCTGTATTCAGGAGGGTTTATAGAATAATTTGACGCAACAAGCAACCGAATAACTATTACTGTGTCGACACAAAAAATGTTCAAAGTTGAAAATTTGCAGTTTTTTTTTCAAAATCGAATTTCTCATAAACTGAGGGTGATGGCGACAAACGGTTTGCGGATTCGTTTTCAGCGCACAAAAATCTATAAGAAACGGCTATTGAATCTTACAGACCAAAATCGCTGTTGGATAGTGTTATTGGACTAGAGGCTGATCGTTCGCAACGCGATTGATCGATTTTGGTTGTTACGAGGGTTAAAAATCGCAATAATATTGTGAAGTATATTTCATAGTAAATAATTTGTTGCCTACATTCAAGAAGGAAGCGTTAAATTTCAATTAGACTTTAATAAGAATGCAGTGGAAATTATTTTCTGATCCAAGTTTATGGAAAAGAATCTTAGAACCTATTGCAGAGTCGTTGAGGGTACGTAGAGCCTAGGTGAAGAACCCCAGGTTCATAACGACACGTCACTCGCTCCGGTTCATCAATTTGCCTATCGATCGCTTTATCTGCTTGTAAAACCATTCCACTTGTCCGCCTGATTGACTGTCCATCACTCTCTATCAACTTTTCAGTCGATTCGTCGACAGAGCTGTTAATTATCTTCGCTTACGGCCGAGTTTCTTTAAACTGATGAATCTAGAAATGATTTCCTGATAATCGAAGTGTTTCACTGAAATCTTTGTTGCTTTTGACAGCACAACGAAATGTCTGAGGAAGAAATTTAAATTATTTATTTTAAATGAGCAAATATCACTGACAAAGACAAATCTTTTTTTTTAATACGACTGTCGTGACACACAATGGTCATCAGTAATGATTTTTAAAATGATATTGTTTAATATAATATTTTAATATTTTTAATCATTACTGATGACCATTGTGTGTCGCGACAGTCGTATTCTAAAAAAAGATTTGTCTTTGTCAGTGATATTTGCTCATTTAAAATAAATAATTTAAATTTCTTCCTCAGACATTTCGTTGCGCTGTCAAAAGCAACAGAGATTTCAAGAAAACAAGGTTATGACGACAACTCTACAATTACAACTCCAGCTTCAGAGACGCTTTTACCTTGCGATGCATATCACGCCTTTCTTCTTATTGAATTTAAAATTGAAAAACTTAATTTGTTGCGGAACTTCTAAGCCTGTACTCGCAACCAAAGTCACCTTCAACACAACCAATTATTATTCAACAGTCTGTGGCGCATCTTCAATTTATCTTACCGCTCTGGTATATTTCCTACAACATGAAAGACGAGAGCCCATATATATCTCTACTTAAAATTGACGACGAAACGTTAATCCCCAACTATAGGCCAATCTCTATATCAAATATAATTCCTAAAATATTTGACGCTATAATCTTTAATAAATTCGCCCCACTGTCGAAGAATATTATTTATTTATTTATTTAACGGAAGCCCTTTGAAAAACGCACGACAAAATATATATATATATATATATATGTGCTATCTCTGAGATACTCTAGGCTATCCACTGTCATTAATCTCATCCTTTGTCATCATTACATATTGCAAAAACTAAATAAGAAAAATCAGATTGGTGCAGCTTATACAGACTTACATAAAGCATTAGACATAGTCAATCATTCCATTTTGTGAATTATAAACTTCTTTCAGTAGGAATCAGTGGAACTATAACATAGTCACCTGGTTAATCAGCTATCTCACAGGCAGCCAGTGCCAAAGGAACCACAGGTCGCAACCCAGCCGTTCTCTTAAAAACGCTGTTAAAGTTTCGATAATTCTCACATTCCCCTTATTTATATTGTTCTATTTTATTTTACAATCGAGTATAGAATAAATAACGTGCTATTGATGGAGCAGCAAAAAATGACAGTTTACCTAAGGAAATGTATCATCATACAGTGAGGAGTAATCCAAAAACCTCCACGAAGTGTCCAGAGGTGTAAAGTCCCGCTATTTTATACACCCTGTACCTATATCACGTTTATATCGATCTGAGCCCAATCTACATTTTATTGTTGATCGAAACAACGGTTTCTGTATTTCAAAGTAACAACGTCGATATATCACATCATTATGCCATCGATTGGGAAAAGAGATAGCAAGTCACAACAGAAATTACCGAAACGTCACATCGACGGTGTTCGTCTTCCGGTCAGTTAAATTCATGGCAAAGCGGCAACATCGATTCGATTTTCATCGCGGCCATCACGCGGCCATTTCAACGCGAACGAGCCCGTATTCTGTATACCGAGTTCGTCATTTTGCTGCGATCAAATCGCCTGGATAGGGTAGTTCCCACGTAGCGGCCTTCATTCGGGTTTGTCGGCAGACCTGCTGGGAAATTCTGCTCGTGGTAGGGCGGATTTATGGCCTGTACGTGCTCCTGAATTTGGTTTTCAGTAGAATTATATAGACAAAGGGGGTGGGGAACAGGTTAACGGAGCTAAAGGCGAATTGGGCTCCTCTTGAAAATAAAAATAGCGTAGTAAATGAAGTTTTTACCGACTGACCCGCTGATCTTGTGCTGTTGAAGTCCAGGCGGGAAATTTGCAAAACGATTACACTTTAACAATATAATATACTGAGAAGAAGAGTTTCCCAAGTGTCCGCCTCCGATTGCTTCGATTTTTGGATATGTTTTAGAGGACCAAAAAGTAAGATATACGTGTTTTTGAGGGGTGGTTTCACCCCCTAAACATGCAAACAGGCAAAAATATAAAGACACCTGTTTCTTATTTTTCTGTCTTCTAAAACATATCCAAAAACCAAAGCAATCGGAGACGAACACCTGAAAACCTTTGAGGGGTGGTTTCATCCCCTGAGCATGCAAAGAGGCCAAAATAAAAAGACACCTGTTCTTATTTTTCGGTCCTCTAAAACATATCCACAAGCCAAAGCAATCGGAAACGAACACCTAAAACCTTTGAGGGGTGGTTTCATCCCCTAAACATGCAAAGAGGCCAAAATAAAAAGACACCTGTTCTTATTTTTCGGTCCTCTAAAACATATCCAAAAACCAGAATAATCGGAGGCGAACACCTGAAAAACTTTGAGGGGTGGTTTCATCCCCTAAACATGCAAACAGGCCAAAATAAAAAGACACCTTTTCTTATTTTTCGGTCCTCTAAAACATATCCAAAAGCCAATGCAATCGGAAACGAACACCTGAAAATCTTATAACTTTGAGGGGTGGATTCACCCCCTAAATATGAAAACGCCCAGTCTGGAGCGGAAGACCTCCTTAGGTTCTGGGACCCGGATCAGAACCTAAGGAGATCTTCTGCTCTCGACTGTTCTCCACGATAGAACCTCAACACTATAGGTAAATGTAGCGAAATGCGTTGCTCGTTAATTAATTCGCAACTTTGCTGTCCTACCTAGACCTCTCAGCTCGCCGAAGCTAGAGCAATAAAGTTTCAACGAAACTGGACCAGGTATAAAGAGAGAATGCGTGCACGTGGCATGAACGTGTCCGAGTTTTCCGATATCGCCGGAGCAAGTCCGAAAGATTAATTCGTGAGGTCAGGAAAACGACCCCGATAGGACCATCGATCGACTGGAAAGGAGGAAGGGAGCCTCCTCTGGACTTTTCGAGGATTTATTTACCAGCGACAATGAAAACGCGGAATGGGCTATCTCGGAAACGAAATGGTTGGCCGTTTTTATCTTTAGCCAGTTGAATATGGTGCTTGCGAGAGGAAGCACAATGCTACTTATTTGGGAAGGCATTGTTCTCCATATGGTCCTTCTTAACAAAAGTGATTTCATAAAGAATCTGAGATGGATGTGTCGCATATATTGAGATAACTCATTATTTGGTCGACTGGAACTCTGTGGGACTTGGAGAACGGAAAGAAATAGTAAATGCAGGTAGTGTTAGGGTGAAATGACGCAGATTGGGTTTATTTACAGTAGCGGACAAAAAAGTTACCACTTTTTCGATTTTTCTATTTGTTTTTTATTTTTTAACATACATTTGAGACTGTGGTATGTTTAATATGCATATTCTGTTGGAGAATTTAAAGCTGTATAAAACCCAGTTAAAGTTGAATTTATTTAACTGACAAACAAAAGTGTTATATTATATTGAACGGGGTAACACATTTTTGGGACCGACAAAGAAGTTACCACGGTTAGTAGCTTTTTAGGTTGTCCCAAAAGCGAGAGGTGCCCCCACAAAATATTAGATTTTTTTATTAATGTTCAAAAGTGGTAACTTCTTGTTGGCTTTAAAAAATGTGTTGGCTTGTTTAATGTTATGTAGGGTTTTTGTTTGTTAGTTAAATAAATTCATCTGTAACTCGGTTTTATACAGCTTTTAATTCTCTTTCAAGATATGTGTAATAGGCACACCCTGCAGTTTTAAGTTGATATTAAAAAGAAATAGACGTAGGGTGGTCTGAAAAAGTGGTAACTTTTTTGTCCGCTACTGTATGTATGTGTTTGTTTATTACAAGCGCAGTTAGTCCGAGTGGTTACAGCAGAATATTATAATAACATTGTAGTCAGGGTAGTTTAGACATGTGTTAAGGGAAGCGATGATTTTAAAATTAATTTTAAAATAAATATTTGCTCTACCATACAATGTATGGCTAAATGGAATAACTAAATGGATTCCTGATAACATTGTAGTCAGAATAGTTTAGACATGTGTTAAGAGAAATGATGATTTTAAAATTAATTTTAAAATAAATATTTGCTCTACCATACAATGTATGGCTAGATGGAATAACTAAATGGATTCCTGATAGACACATGGTCAGAGACTGTATACGATATTTCCTCCCTTACCCTTAATTCATTAACTTATACTACCGCTTGTTTGAAACACTTAATTAATTTATTATTTTGTATGCATTAAGTGTAATGATGATTTTATACATGCTGTCTATATCACCTTATAAAAAGCTTACAGTATACACTTCTGCAGTGGCAGATTGAAGGGGCAGCCGATGAGCAGTTGCCGCTTGGGCCTCTGCTAACACGGACCCCAGGGCCCCATCTTCAAATAAAAAAAGGAATTATGATTTTATCCAAACACTATATTTTTTTCTGTACTACTACACCTAGCCCGATTTTAATAAACTGTCTTTTCATTTTCCCGAAAAAATGGGCCCCTCAGAAGGTTGCCACCTGGGCCTTTTTCCTCAAATCCGCCACTGTGTTTCTGTGTCCACTGATGCTAGAATTCAATCGAATATTTGCCGTCAAGAGATTGGAAAAAGTAATACGAAACTCTGGCAACTGATTTAAACAAATAGCCTACAAGTTTGATGCCCATTTCGATTCCCCCTGGCAAGTACACATTCAGTGCATTGAAAATACTGTCCATCCATAACATTGCTGCATAATAGACTCCAGAGGAATGCACCAGCACGAACCAATGTGCTAATTATTCTGCGTGTTTCTCACTGGCGAATCGTGACCAGCATACACTCACGCATCCAGTTACGAGGCGCAAATGAGATTTCTTGCTGTTAATATAGGAAACATTAAAGAAGTGTTTCCTAAACAAGTACAAAGTGTACCGATAACAGTTGGCACTTTGAATATAGCCGACACTAAGGACATACGAAAATTTGCGGAAGACAGTAGCACGATACGAAACAGACTATCATACCACCGTCAGAATCGTTTTGTAGGTGAAGTCATTTTCGAAATGTGAAAGTCACCCCTGTGTTTTAAATTCAACGCTATATTTTTAACTTTATGTTTTTATGTCGGGTGATTCACAGTCGGTTGCAAAGAGAATTACCTCACAGAAAGTGTGCGCAAATGTGTGCGAAAGTGTTTTTTTATAGCGGCCCGTTTTCAAATTTAGGGGGTGATACCTACCCCCAAAGTTATAAGATTTCCAGGTGTTCATCTCCGATTGCTTTGGGTTTTGGATATGTTTTAGAGGACCGAGAAATAATAAATACGTGTCTTTTTATTTTGGCCTGTTTGCATGTTTAGGGGGTAAAACCACCCCCCAAAGTTCATAAGAACAGTTGGTGCCCGCCTCCGATTGCTTTGGTTTTTGGATATGTTTTAGAGGACCGAAAAATAAGAAGTACGTGTCTTTTTATTTCGACCCTTTTCATATTTAGGGGGTGAAAGCATCCCTCAAAGCTATAAGATTTTCAGGCATTCGTCTCCGATTACTTTGGTTCTTGGATATGTTTTAGAGGACAGAAAAATAAGATATACGTGTTTTTTATAGCGGCCTATTTGTATGTTTAGGGGGTGAAACCACCCATATGACTTTGAGGGGTGGTTCACCCCTAAATATGAAAATGAGCCGTTATAAAAAAAACACGTGTATCTTATTCTTCGGTCCTCTAAAATATATCCAAAAACCAAAGCAATCGGAGGCGGACACCTGGGAACCTCTTCTTGCAAGAGCCAAACCTACTACTGCGGTCGAGACACCGCAATTTTTTTAAAAAATCATCTAAAAAGACACCTACGCTGATACTGAAACTGAAGCAGAAGTGCCAAATATTTTCAGTGATGAGGATAGTACCTAACCTCGAACCAATTAAAAAGAAAAGGTTGCTTGCTTTGGAGTACAGTACTGACAGCGACAACCGACAACGAATAAAATTTAAATTTGTTTCCTGAACTTCCGTTACCTATTATTGTTTTTGAAACAAACATTTTTACAAAATACATATGCTTTGTTCTCACGAGAGTTTTTTCTACCGGCAGACTATATTTATGCGATTCTCAACCGCGTAAAAAAGAACCACGTGGAACGAATATTTCGCGTGTAAATCGAGGGACGAATGTATTATTCTCTTCCCGTGAAATAAATAAATAAACAATCATCGCCCGCGCAATTGTCGCCAGTGTGGAAAAACTACCGTTTGTCGACGGTAGATGGGATCGGCGACTGCAGGGCGACAGCTGCTCGGCTATGGAGTCGGAAAAACACTCGAGCGAAGAGGTTTCAATGTTTTCAATAGAAAATGAATTGCGAGTACCGCCCAACCACCCACTGGCGACAATCGACCATTTTTTCCCGCCGATTCCGATCACAGGAAAACACGCGATGGAAAGCGGCCTTAAAATTACTTATACAGGGTGTCTCAAAAGCCCCTATCTATTTGTACGAGACATCTTTCGAACAAATACCCTGGGACAAGATTAATCGTATATTTTTAGACAATACACATACATATCGTTTGCTTCTTGATATAACTGGTCAAGTCCATATTTCTTAATTTTCGGTAAATGCGATTTTAAAGTGCAATCTATTACAATAAATCCGGCACTAATGGGAAACTATTGCAAAATACATAAGTCCGTCCCTATGTGGATTTTTATTAATCTATTGTTGTAAAGAACTTAGAAATTAATTGCTTCGGTTTATCAAATTGTTTACAATTTTTATTTTAAACAGGAAAACGTTCGCCGCCACAAATTTTAAACAATTCGATTACATACTTTTATACAGCATAAAAAACCATTCGTTTTTTTGTAACAATATTTTATATCTCCTATAGTTTTCAGGATATACTGGGAAATAGGAAAACACTCATTAAGCTTTAGGGGGTGTCATTACCCTGAAGAACCGAAAATGGGCACGAACGAAAAATTGCCTGATACTTCTATCGCGGTCCTCTGCAAACCTGTGCAGTTTAAAAAAAGTCGGAATGTTGAGGCAACCGAACTTCCCTCTAAGCAAAGGAAGCTAATGAGATTAGATCTGGAGATGGTACTCTCAGTTATATGTATCGTCCTGTCGAGGATAGCATCCGGAAGAAGTTGGGATTTGAGTAATTGTTGATCACAAAGATTCGGGACGCAATCACAATATTATAATAACTGCTTGTACATATTCGGAATATGTAAACCCACGAAATGGATAGTAACTTTTGTGATATCCTGTATACATATTGAGAAATATGACTTGTAACTTTCCTTTTGATCATCAATAAAATAACAACTCGATTTTCTCGCATTTGCGAAAGAGAAGAGGAAGCAGACTAACATAGCATGAGCGAAACGAGTTAGCAAATTCTGAAGAAGATTAGAGTTGAAGAAGCAAAAGTAAAGGAGACGGAAGACTGGAGATCGTAGGTCGTAGCAAATACACACAAGAGAGACGTGACGTAGCCAAAACGCTACATCTTACTAGATAGCTTTAAGCGACCCAAATAGGTTACCACCGAATTACGCTTGCTAAAAGGTGGACGAATTTTATGCGCGCGTTGCGTGATCCGCGCACAATGGATCATCTCTATGCATGATAAACGGTCTTTGTCAAGCGCAGGCTTTGTCGAAAACAGGATCCTCGGGTGCTCTCTATTCCGTCCCGCGGCTGTCACGGACCGGTTCATTCGATCTCCGGGATTTTCCCACTGTTGGAGCTCATTGACACCAAAGGGACAGAGTGTTGAATGCCACTCGACGACATGGCGGCTCTCTATAATCTGTCGATCACACGAGTTCGAGGACAGCAAAGCTTCGAGAGCTTTTGGACCGCAGCTCGAGTGATTGGATCCGCGATCAACGGAATGCGAATGGCAAGGCGAGAGGCAGATGAAGGATTTTCATCCGACAAAGTACCATTCGCGGTATCGTAAAAGCGTCTGGATGAAATAAGAAGGAACACTTTACGGACTCTTTTGATCGAATGTTGCAACTCTATGTTTGAAGCGTGTGGAATAGGCTTGGGTTGACTTAACCCTCGAACGACTTGACGCCAGACACTAGGCAAGTGATCGCGCGATCCATGCAGGGGAGAGTTGCCTATATCGTACCACTTGATATATTTTTGGTTATATTTGGCACTAGTTTGAACGCAAGTTAATATTGGATATTGTAGCTGGATGTTTAAGAGACGTACTATTAGATGTTTAACCTTTTGTCAAGAACAAATTAATTTTTATACATTTTTTTATCACACCGAAGTGATAGCATATAACGTCACGCGTCGAGTGGGTCTTTCTAGGTGACTACGGCAGTGCTATCGCCGTGCCTGGCCTAGCTAACGCGCACCGGCAGTGGTCTAAAGCTGGGTCTACACTACATAATAAAATTTGGCTGTTATATATATTGGCGGCGCTTCTTTGCTGTCCAGGCAATGAATTGTGGCTTTCCTGAACAGGCTTTTTATTAGAGATGACAAGTGGATCGATAATCGTTTCCATAGAAGACAGTAAATAGTTATTGAAGAAACTGCCACACTCACAGTAAAGCACATTTTTTTCATTTGAGGCTTCGAATTCAAGAAATTCGATTTCGAACACTAAAAATCAGCAAAATCAGTAAATACTGAATAACTATATATAAATAAATTCTCAAATAAAAATGTAGTTTGCAATTTTTTAATGACTTTTTCCGAGCGGGGCTTGCTTTCGAGAAAATCGATTTTGAAAATCCGTTGAGTGCACGTGCGCTGAATTAAGAACTGGTTCCACCTTTAAGTCGATTTTTTTCAAAAACAGACCGACGTTAAATAAATTGTTCTACAATTTCACCTCTTTTTTGGACAAGGATCTATTTCACCTGCAATTATACCATACTTACTCCTGTTGTCTGGGAATTTTCAGCCGGGTATACATGCGATTTTAGTATTTACTAGTTTTCAAAGTCGATTTTCGTATCCGTTTTTTATTGTATTACAAAATATCATCCTGAAGACGATGATCTTAAACTTATGCTTGTTAATCTATAATACATATGTATACAGTAGGTTGGCCCTTATTTTAAACCTGCGATTTCTTTTGCTCTCACCCCCTAATACGGTTCCATTTCATAAAAAAATAATCCCTGAAAAAGATTATTGCAATCGGACAACAGGAAAGGGTGCCGACCAGGGCTGAAAGTTTAGATTTCATCAATGGTTTGTATTTGAAGAATTTTTCAAAAATGGTAAGTCCTATCGAAATTTTGTACAAATAATACTAAAAGAGCATTAAATTTTCTACAATTACTGTATATAAAATTTCTTCGTGCTTCCAACCATTTTTTAGATAATAGCGTTTGAATATAGAGAGATCTGCACTCTGCGCGTACCGCCTGTACAACGTAACGTATTGTCTATACGCGCGCAGCGCAGACTTTTGTATATTTAAACGCTCTTATCTAAAAAATGGTTGGAAGCACGAGAAAATTATAAATACAGTAATTGTAGAAAATTTAATGCTCTTTTAGTATCATTTGAACAAAATTTCGATAGAACTTACCATTTTTGGAAAAATTCTTTAAATACAAACCATTGATGAAACCTAAACTTTAATCTGCGTTTAGAATAATTCCACCGGATCACAGAACCATCATTGCAGAAAGTCATCGTCGCGTTTATAGTAGGGTAATGTGCACCACAAATGATTAGTTCAATTAACGAGAGGTGTGAACGCTCGTGGGAGATGCAGGTGCACTAATTAGCATGCCGCTGATGCGTGTAATCTAGTATTCTCACGTGATCGATGGCACGGCAGCGCACAGCGGCGAAATTGAAAATCCAAACGATAAGTACGCCGCGGGGAAATGTAATTATTGTAAGTTATCAACCTTAATTGCTTCTGCTGACTATATAGCAAACACCTGGAACGTGATTTTCATGAATGAACTTTCACGAACAGCTTCGCATTACGGAGACAAAAGTCGCAGAATCCATCTACATTTTAACCGGAAAAATTAATATAGAAATTGCACTTTGGTTATTCTGTGTTTAATTAATTCGACGGCACAACGTCAGTAACAATTAAACTCCGTAGCTGGTGGAAAAGTGTGGTGGACAAAACTTTGAATATTCCTGTTTCGTGAAATGAATTTATAATTCTTTTAATTCGATTTCTTCGAATAGTATCCTATTCCTCGTGTGGCGTTCTGCTTTTTGGCAAAAATTTGTCAGACATAGGTGCACGATTGGAAAAGGGCCGTCATATTAAAACACTGTTTTTGTAGCATTTTTTTGTATCGTCAAGAGTGGCGGATGCTTTTTATTCGTTGTTTTAACACAGAGTGAGAAAGAGTTGTATTTAATCTTGAATTAATGCGGCAAGATTGGCAGAAATTCATACGAATATTCGCAGAGAGAATGGCAGAGCAGGAGGCATTGTAAATCTCTCCACGAACAGATGGGAATAACGTGGGCTTGACGTGTATGGAGAAACGATTTCTCTTCGTCTCTTTCTTTCATGGCTGCTCGTAAACTTCATGGTCTAAATTCGCGGACGATGATTCCGTAGATCGCGACCGCAATAGTTCTGAAGTCTGGGGCCTTCGATGAAATGGAAAGGAGTAGGAAAAAATTCGGCTGACACATTGTATCTGCTCGTCCTGATTCACGAAATAGATACAGTGGATCGCATTAATATTCGGACACTTTTTAAAATCGCATAACTTTTTGAGAATTGGTCCAAACAACTTGAGTTTTTTTGAGAAGCTAGAAGGATTAGTTTGCTAACTGACGCGTTTCGTCGTTTTGAAAAAAAATGTATTTGGTTGGAATAGCGAAAATAATTCAACCGCCAAGTAGTCTACGTGCAAATGCTTTACCAAAAATCAGTCAGTAAAATAGTGCATGAAGTATGAAGCTTCGTAGAATCAGGTACATTAATTACTCGATTGACGCTTGAAATAATTCGCCGTAATCGGTTAAATTTTGTTATAATTTTTTTGTTACTTACGAAGTAATTTGGAAGACAGCATTTGGCCTCTTATTGATACGGGAATTAATTATTCAGTCTATATCGACAATTTTGAAAATATAAAAAGCAACTTGTAAATAGAAAGAAAGAACATATAAAGTTTCTTAATTATTATGGAGGGTTGAATTCATCCCTAACTTGTTAGCACTAATAACGAAACACCCGATATATTTTCTCTATTTCATACAGGATAATTTTTGTGCCTTTAAATTTTTTTTTTCGTTTTTTTTTAATGGTAACGACTTTTTGTAACCTCTATAATCAGTGCGAAAGCCGCAGGAAGAGGGGTAGAAACTGCGAAACGGAGGGTAGAAAATTAATGTCGCAGCATGACGCATTGTTTCATTTTCTACTTTATTTGCCTCGTTCTAGTTCGCGCGAACTCGTGCACACTCCACCATTTTGTTGCCCGACACCATTTCAATTACACTTTTCGATTTGGCATTATCCCCTTATTCGTGTTTTGCCCCCGACGTACGCGAAATGCAGTTTCAATTCGCGAAAATATACTCATGCTTTTGTTTTAAAGACATTAACAATTGTAAAATTTAAATAATTTGAAATTCCCGTGTATATTCCTATGTGTATTCTTACATACACACTACATTACCATTTTTCTTTCATTTTATACTGAGTATGGTATTAACTTATCATTTATACTGTACAGTTCGAAAATAAAAAGTGAAATTACAATACAAAGTGTAAAGTCTTTTCAATTTCTTTCGAGTGCACATATTTCGTAATTTATACGTATATAATCTAGGAACATTCTATATATTTATTTACAAACTACTATACATATACGGATAATTATTAAATACAAGGTGATTAAATAAAAAAAAATATTCACAAATGTATTATTTAGTAACAATAATGGGAGAATTTTTTTTACTGAAATTGATATAAATTTCTGATGCATAAAATATATTAGACACGTATCTTTTTGTTTCTGCTTATAAATACAGTTCAAGGGAGGGAAACATCCATTCAAAGTTCGCCGAACGCAACGGTTATCCTACAAAACTATTTGTTCCATGAACAAATTTTCGAAGCAAAGATTACTTAGAATAGAAAAAACATTTTTAACAATTTTTTAAAAATTTCATTACCATTTCCCTGCTTTATCCAAACGAAGAAAAAGTGGATTGAATCGGAGGTTGTAACACTTTTAATTGGCAGAAGATAATAAAACACCGTGTAAACATGAAATCATAAGTGTTTTAAGAAAAAGTTATAACAAAAATAAAAATAATAAAAACTTGCTTTTCGCACAATATATATAGCTTGGTAATAACGATATTTGTCTAATCTGTTATGCGAGCCGTGTTCAGTACTTGAGGACTTTGAAAATGACCAATATAATTTCTACTAAATAGTATCAATTAGTAAGTTTCACAGCTTCGCATCATAACCTCGCCCATTGTTTCGATATCAGTCATGTATTGGCAGGAACGGTCAATTTTAAAATGCAATAATAATAATAATAGTAAGTAGAATACGTCAGTTTCACGGTTTCAACCAACGCGGTCAGTCTACTGTGTGTGTGGGTCTGTATCTACGCGTGCCTCCTGCGTGTGCGTGCGAGCGGTCACTGCTCCGCGCTCAGCTGTTTCGGCTTTAAACTGCGCGCCCCGGAACTTGGACCGCTAATATTCAACTGTTAATATCTAGAGAACGAAGCCTCCGATCCCAAAACAGTAAAGGACTTTTCGATGTCTTTTTGTATCAGGATATTGAATGCTTGGGGAAGTCTCTGAATTTTGGGACACCCTGTATATAAGCTTGCCTCTCTTAACCACACATTAGTTCTTCCAGTAATTTTAACGCCGCAGCTCTGTCGAGCGCTTCTTGTCAAACGGTGACCGAGATTACCGCGCACAATCCGGATAGATTGTATCCGCATATTCTAACAAATATAGTAACCGGGACGAAGTTACTGGACGTAATAGAAATCTTTTAACGTTCGTCTAGCGGCTTATATCCTCAGGGATATCGCTTTGCACACCACTTGCGTATTCCGTAAGTGTCCCGCTATATTTATTCCAGCAACAACATATTGCGTACCTACATAGACACGGAAAAGGCGGTCTGCGCAGTTGTTTCTCCGTGTTTCGCCGGGCTATAGGAGCTGCAGAGCTGCACAAGACTGCGTATCCGCATCGCCCGCGGCCCTCCGCGTCAGCTTTTTAGTCTTTCAAGCTGATCCTGGTACACGGAAAGGGTGACAACAAGACCTTTCGAAATTCACCGAGTTGTGATGCACGAGCGTTCGGACGGGTGAAGAAATTGGGAGGAATGAAGTCTTTTCAGCTCTTTCAATTCTGTCTGTGCTTCCTATTCATCGCAACCTTTCCGGTGATTTCTTCTAATTAGGCTCCCACGCAATACGGTTTTGTACTCCGCTATTTCATTGTTGATATTCGGAAATATGTACCAAATATGACTCTGAGCGATGGACGACGCTTTTACAGAATCTACAATTGAATTAGGGTCCGGCGATGGAGACTATTAATCGTCCACGTTCATGTGCATATATTATTTAGCTTGCTTCTGTTATCAGCTATTTTTTACTGATTCTGTTCAATACTGAATAATCCTATAATGAAATAAGTTGGAACTTGTATATATACGAACGAGAGTGGACGATAGGACTTGCGAGAAGAGTAGACATCTAGCGGCGGCGGGGGAGACTAACCGGCGTGACCCATGTGGTGGGGCCGGGACGTCACAGACACAAAGCAAAATAGGATTTACTCCGTTCCGAGGGGGACATTTTATGAGGAACGCAAATCTTGTCTAGGTGGAGGTGATCTTTGTTTTCTTAAATGGAATTATGTATCTTTTTCAGCCAGACGCTTGACCCGCTTCGCGACGAGTTCATTGACCCAGGCCTTGCTGGTAAAATTGACCAACTAATCAATATGGTCTTCGTCCGTTTCACCAACAACCCAATATTATGAGTCATTCAAGGTCATTCAAGGTCGTTTACGATCGTTCGATATCTAGCTTCGCTGAACGTCCAGAAAATGGTTCCTTATCTTCTGTATTCGAAAGGACGGCCTTGGGCATAAATATGTACATTGGTTTATTTTTTTCCCTGAATGATCGTTCTACCTTCTCAAAAGCTGCCCTGGTAATTTGTAGGCAGGCATCCGCGATCCGGGCTTTCATATTATCAGAGGTGGTGGGTTCTTCTCGGTAAACCTCGCCTTTTACAAAGCCCCATAAGAAGAAATCTGGAGACTTCGAATCCGGGAACTTCGGTGGGAAGGGTAGGTATGTTGCTTCCTTTTCCTAAGCTTCCTACGTCTTCCTATGCCCAAGGCTGTCCTTTTGAATACAAAAGATAAGGAATATCTTCTGGACTTTCAGCGAAGGTAGACCGCGCACGATCGTAAGAGACCTTAAAGGGGCATAGTACTTTCTTCTTTATGAATTTTTTCTATATGATAATGAAAAGCTAGAAAGATTGGGTTTGTTGCAAATGAAAGATGACTGTTTGAAAGTCTTAAAAGAATTTTTATTAAAAAAAAACACCCTTCCTTCCCTCGCTATCTCTAGTCGCTCAAAGTTAGTCCCTCGCGGAGTGAGTAGAATTGCGGTGCCATAAGATCTGCCTTCTGTGCTCATCAGAAGCATACAAGAAATCAAGACATTAAAATTGATTACATTTTGTGGTCGTTGACCGAGCCGATTCTTAAATTTCGCATTTAAAACAAAATGGTAGACTGCCAAAAATTTAATTTTAAAAGTAAGTGTAGCGCCCTCTGCGACTGCGATCGTTAGAGTCTGGGAGGTATGGGGACGGCCGTTCAGCGTGGCAGCAAGGCGGAGGTGCCCCCGGTGGCTCGCGAGCCACCAGTTAGTCAACCCTGCGTTAAAACGTAAAAATTTGTTATTATCTCAAATTATCAAAATTTCGACTTACGCCACTATGATTCTGAGCTCCCCCATTAATGTTACCTAAGTTGTCTAATAAACTGGTCGTGTTATTGTTCCACACGAAGCATGGGTACAGAGCCTCTCCCTTCCAAGCTATTTGAAAATACGCAAAAAACCTTTTTACACATTCCTGTTTCGTTAGTTGAACCAACGAGACAGTGGGTCGGCGCAATGTTTACCATGGGGATAGATGGATAGCTCGATCCATCTATAAGACAAACAGCTCATGTAGTTTGCACGACGTGTAATCCTTTTAGAGGATGCTCCGAGCATGGCCCGTTTGCGCCCTCTCAAAATGTTCACGTTTAAAAGCTGAATGACGTTAATTATCCGGGGTGGGGCAGTTTAAAGCGTCACTTTTATATGCACGCCTGAAACGGTGCTGCGAGAGTCATAGGATATCCGATTTCGGTCGCTTAAAGGACCTGTCGTTGGACGCCGCGCGCAGGCAATTACTTTATTTTCTGTGCTTCAATTATATTTTTTTACTTCCTCGTTAATGGTGACGTTGTAAAGCGGCCGCCTAGCTTCGTATCGCCAGAGCGTCGCCATAGGACGATAAAGGTCTGGGCACACATATCTTCCCTGAGACCTTCTCTGCACACATACCTGTCACTTCTGTGTCAGTTAGGTGCGGTAAGTGTCAGTGATAAAAAATATCGTTTACTTGCTTCACAATGGAGCAGTTCACCCTTGTTGGTAAAAATGTGCTGGCCAAAAATTGGGTGGCAACGATACTTTGGCTATTGCACTGATGGCTTGTTAACATCGCTTGAAGGGGACCTTCTTTCATGACCGTGGAAACAGCAATAAGCCATTCAGTAACGAAAATGCAAATTTCTCTATAGGCGGTATTCTCAGTCGCTACTTATTCTTAAGCAAATGCTTAAGCATTCGGCATCCTTTACTAGCTACTAGGTTAGTAGAGGATGCCGCATGCTTAAGCATTTGCTCAAGAATAAGTAGCGACTGAGAATACCGCCCTATTTAGTATTAGTTCTTCATAAAAGTATCACCAATGGATTACTGGCGTTTTTTTTTTAAGAAATGACACCAAAACGTGATATAATTCTGATTATTTTTCGTGGTTGTAATGGGCCAGAGTGCGGATACCTCTGAATAGTCGTTAGTGACAGCAGTGGAAGCGGTACGGACATGGAACTGATATGTGTGCACTAGGGTGGCCCCTATTTTCAACAAGCGATTCCTTTTGCTCTCACCCCCTAATATGGTTCCATTTCATAAAAAAATAGTCCCCGACAAAGATTATTGCAATCGGACAACAGGAAAGGGTGCCGCCCAGGCTTTAATGTTTAGAATTCATCAATGGATTGGATGTAAAGAATTTCTCAAAAATGGTAAGCCGTATCGAAATTTTGTTCAAATAACACTGAAAGAGTATTCAATTTTCTACAATTACTGTATATACAATTTCTTCGTGCATCCAACCATTTTTTAGATAATAGCGTTTGAATGCATATACAAAGGTCCACACTACGCGCGTATAGACAATACCTCACGCTGTACAGGTGGTACGCGCAAAGTGCGGACCTCCCTATATTCAAACGCTATTATCGGAAAAATGGTTGGAAGCACGAAAAAATTGTATATACAATAATTGTAAAAAATTGAATACTCTATGGATTGTTACTTTATTACAAACCTAAATATTTTTCTACGAAAAAATGACCAAATGTTCTTTAAATGTTGCTCTTTTAATTGCGAAATATTCCGTAAGAATATATGCTTCCGCATTTCCAGAAAAAATTCACAAAAATTCGCCCCTTTTCGGCCACCTGACTAGGTACAACCCATATGTACTTGGTATGCGTATTACGTACACAACAATATCTATAACTGCGTGTATTTTCCATACACAAATTCGAATTAACTAGCATAAATATAATGATTATCACAGTTATTTACCGCATGGTACTACCATTTCTTTGTTTCTGAATTCCGTATACATTTGTTGTTTGTTTGTTTGTTTTTATTGTTTTCCTGGTTTTAAGCAGGATGGCGTTTCAAGCTTATTTTTGCTTATATCGCCCAACGAACTATAAGTCCCATTTTTTTATCCCTCCTCTCTCCTTCGGGTCCCAGCAGCAGCAACGCACCGGGAGAAAGGTGGTCACCCATCTTTCCCCAGTACACCGCCCCGTGATGCTTAACTTCGGTGATCTAACCGGTGTTTTCCATCACGGCTACGGCCACTGGTTCCGTATACATTTTTATGAACAAAATGTAAACGAACCCTTATTTTCCTATCACCTCACCAGACTACTGTTATTTCCGCGGCAAGAGTCGAAACTCCCAAGTAATGAAAAGAATAATTCGCTGAATTTACTGGAAGTGTAATTCCAACAGAATATCGATTCCCCCCTCCCCCTCCCCCCGAACCCATCGTAAAACACATCCCTCCCCCGCTTCCTTATTTTCCTCGGGAACATAATTCCAGCAATTCCAAGGAATTTCCGCTTTCCAACGCGCAATAACATTTCCCTTATTATTTTCCTTTCCACTCGGAAATAATTTACCTAATTTCCTAAGGCCTCCCACCCCCTCGTCCACCGATCGAATCGTCTTCCTTTTAGCGTCCCTCGCCGGAAATATTTCCTTCCGGTTTTGCCTCTCTCGTGGTTATCAGGTCGAATCGTCTGAAGGGAGCGAAAGCATCGAATCGCTCTCCGCCATCGAAAAATCGATTCTCAGCGGCATTCCTAATGATGTCTTTTCCTTTCTGTCGCAGCCTGAGAACCGAGCAACCGAGCGGCCTCGACACGGGCGGTGTTCGCTTCGAGCTGAGCAAAGCCCTCAATCTTTGGGCGAGGAACTCGAGACTCATCTTCCAGGAGGTTAACAGCGACCGAGCGGACATTTTGGTATACTTTCATCGGTGAGTTTTCCCGCTGGATTCGTTCTGTTAAGGACATCGATAGGGGCTTAATTCGAGATTAAAGATTTCTATGCTTTTCTTAATTTAAACTAATCCCTTTTTTTTAATTTGTGGTTTTAAGTGGCATTAACAACTAAGGCCACGAGCGACTTTACAGCTTAAAAATTGTTGCATGTACGGTGCATATACCGCAATACAAGGTTTATACACAGAATCTAATTTTTATGCATAAGGAAATTCCAAAATTCGAATTGATACTCGGAAGACTTGAGGGGTTAAACCACCTTGGCCAGGTCAAGAAATATTGCATCTTTGGGAATTTATTTCTAAGTGACATAAACACTTTTATTGATAAAAATTTTTCGATGAAGATAGAGACATCTTTGAATAATATATACAATTTTTTTCAAATACCAAAACATTCCGAAAACTTTAAATTGTTTTTTTTTAAACCACGTTTCAGTGCAGCCTTCCATACACTTTCTCAATGAATTTCATTTCACATGCAAATATGCCTTGCTTCCTTTTACATGGTAATTTTCGATTGTTTATACTCTATTTTTAGCTAGAAAATAGATTAAAAGCAGAGACCAGAAATAACAATTGCTTTTCAATTTTTTTTTCGTAAAAAATAATTGAGGGAACGTTAATTTTTATTCAAATGGAAGTCAGTCGTCAGTAAAATTTGCAGAAATTTTTTTAAAAATGGAGTGACAAAAATAGAATAAAATTTATCTGTTTTGTACTTGTGAGTACTTACGTAACACTCATTGGCAGCTAGGGACGAGTTTGGCGTTGCGTAATTGTTCACGGTCACTAAGTGATTCGCGCATACACCGAATATGGTATAGGTTTCCATTTAATCGTATTCTCATTTTCAGCTGCGTCGTTGCGGTAAATTTGCCGCTAACGAGGTGTTCCATAAATCGCGCTATTGCTTTCGTCTCTTTGTCTGCTCTCGTTATTCTCCTTCTCTTTGTATTTCAACATTCGCGCATTATTTACCGCCGGTTTTTATGAAACTCTGGACGAAATAACTGTGTGAGCTTCAAGAACTCCACTTAATCCTAAACGTGGAAGTTCGAAAATTGGACGAGTAAATTCTGAAATTTAAATAACCCACAGAATCGCACATTCGGAAATGGCAATAGTTTTCTTTCTAAAACCTTTTAAAATTCTAATACGAAAATAAATTCGCAAGGAATACCACCCAATTCATAATTTCTGATTCTAATGAAACTCCGAACATAGATAGCGTATTAGAAAATATTAGACAGGTCTAAACAAAAACTTTGCCAAATACTAAGCGAGCCCACTGTAACCTGTCAAGTTACTGTTTTAGCAATATTTCTTGTGATTCATATTTTTAGTAGCTGTAAAATAGTCATTATAAACAATAACAAGTAATGCCGATGAACACATATTTTTACAAAATTTTCTATCTACTTTAGAATAATGAAAAATATAAATACATGAATGCTAAGATACGGTTTCATACCGTCATGTATGGAATTTCATAAATCTTGATTTTATAAATTTTAACAAAAAAATCGCTTTTATCCACAACTATTTTTTCAAATACAAATTTCATCGTATCAAAATTGACATTTCTAGCAAAAAACACTATTAAAGCATGGTTGTATGAGTATTACGACTGTACAATTATCACTGAAAAGTTAAAACATTCAAAAATACGAAAACAGTAAAATGACGCTGTAATCTAATGAACTCCATGTGACCAATTTGTGATTATAAGGTGTGATCACTTTCCTTGTCAATCAGACATGTTTCACTGAGCTCGAGGTGTTGAAGGATGAAGATGAAGACGATCACGCAGAAAGGTGGTGGGGATGGTTGGTTCAAAAACTTTGATTTCATTCAAAGTTAACTGACAATGAGCACCACTGTAGTTTGAGTAGATACATCTTCTGACTAATTGTGAGTGTTACTGTACATTCTGTACAGACCAGCTTCGAGTAAAAAGATCCTAGAAGTTAGTTAGTTACTTTGCGGACTCCTGCTATGTTTAAAACACGCTGCATGTCAGCAAGCAAGAAAAACAAATTGTTAAGTGTAACGAGTGATTTCCAATCATGAGGGGAATATCTACCAAACGGAATTTCATAATTTGGAGCTTATCGACAAAGGAAATGGTAGTCAATAACTCACGTTTGGTTGGAAGGACTTCAGCCACATTCAAGAGATACGTCAATGATATTTTTCAAGGTCAGGCACCAAAAATAATAGTAGGTACCCATATCTTCAAAGTATGTCTACCCAGAGTCTGGTACAGTTATCTCTGCGTGAAACTCGGAGTTACAAATTTTAAATGCATTGTCTAGATATCCCCACTTGGTGTCTACGATCAGGATAATATCTTGATGAAAGCACCCTACCGGTATAAACTCGTCCTTCGTCAATTTTCGCTTTCATACGTAGTTTTCGGATTCCTGGATATTACCTGGAATGTATCAGCAAAAAGCGATGCTGTCCGAGAATATGTACTTAGTATGTCGAGGGCAATAAGCTAATTACGACACCTCTGTGGCTCGCCAAACGTCTAATTCCAGCCACGACAGGCCAAACAAAAATCGTTCATTTTTCTAGCTATTATGATATCATCAGACCGAAAGGCTCGAGTGGATATGATGAAAAAAATGGATTGCGGGAATGACAATCTCGCTATTAGGCATTCGAGTACCGCAGCGTCAGTGGCGCATCAGCTGTCTTGCAGCTAATCGATGGCCACTCGCGAGAGGAATTTAATTACGGCGCACAGTATGGCTCGTCTACTTCCGATCCGGAGAAAGGGCGAATTAAACGGGCTGCGAAGCCAAGGGGATAAATTGCGCATGGTGCGGCTAAAATACCGTGAGAACTTTGTAGCTGTCGCAACGTCTGAATAAACAGCAGGTAGCGGGGACTGGGGCTGCTGACGCCGGAGCATGCACGCTCAGAGAGTTTCTTGCTTCCAAATGGAGCACCACTACTTTCGAACATTTGCAACGAAAGTTCATTTACACAGGTGTCCCCGTTTGACGGATGCTCCCCTACCTTGGCTCTCGGAAGTGTGCGGAGCGTGACCTACGTACTGATGGCTCTTCAGTTCTCTCGTAGGTGTTGACTGTTTCATCCAGTTTGCACGGCCGATGGCAGGTTTTATGAGAAAACAGTCACCGAACCCTGGCTGCTTCTGTGTTAAGGAACTTTGGATTATAATTAGCAGGTGTTCGCCAAAAGTAACAGATAGCCTTCTAAGGGCTATGACGTTGGAATGATCGCTGCAGCGATGAAATATTGCCAGAGTTGGGGATTAACTAAATGAAAAATTATTTAAATAACGGATCAAATGAAAGTTACTGGGACTTTATTCTCCCTGTCATTTAAGGAGGAACCTGCCGACCGACGAGTTTAGGTCGGTTCTGCGCAGGTTGACGCTCATTGGTGCCGGGAGAAGCCACTATTGGCTGTACCCCCACCAACGCTTTTTCGGAGCCAATGAGCTCACTCTACATGCGCGAAACGGGTTCCTTCTTAAATGACAGGGAGAATAGATTCTTTCATGAATAATGTTAATTGACGAGAATTTATGCGACGAATAAAGTTAATTTTTTTATTCGCCGGGCGTTTCAACTTCAGCGTCGGATAAATTTTTAATCTTTAACTTTAACTTCATTCAAAGTTGAGTAATTTTCTGGCACGCATTCGAGCCGCCGAGAACCGTCAATGGGCGATACTAAATACATTGCAACGCGCGTGCCAAGCATCAATCTCTGGTGCTCGGCGACTTGAACGCGTGACAGAAAATTATCCGACCGCGAATAAAGTTGAAGTTGAAGATGAAGATGAAAATGAAGATGGAGATGAAAATGATGATGAAGATAAAGAGATGGAGAGATGGAGAGATGGAGAGATGGATGGATGAAGAGATGAAGAGATGAAGAGATGAAGAGATGAAGAGATGAAGAGATGAAGAGATGAAGAAATGAAGAGATGGAGAAATGGAGAGATGGAGAGATGGAGAGATGGAGAGATGGAGAGATGGAGAGATGGAGAGATGGAGAGATGAAGATGAAGGTGGAGTTGGAGTTGAAAAACTTATTTGACGCTGAATTTGAAATGCTCGTCGAATAAAAAAATTAACTCTATTCGACACATAACGAATATTTTTTAAAACTTTTATTCGGTATTTGAATTTTTATTTAAGTAAAAATTTTGCCCATCTCTGAATATTCCACAACAGATGCCATCTACTAGATCCCAAAGATTACCTAAATAATTTATAGAGCAATAGATTTTCTGTAACATTCAACATAATTACCAGATAACCAGAAGCTAATAGTAGCTATAGTCCACTGTAACCGTAACTATTGATCCTACACTGCGTTCCATATAAAAGTGTACCAACGCCCCTACCTATTTGCGACCGATCTGCGCAGCTCCCACGGATCTGACACACGCGATTGGTCGTAGCACTTTCCCTGCCGGTTTACTACCAATCAACAGTGTATCCCTGCGCGAAACGAGTATACTCTAATGTGGAACGCAGTGTATTTGCTCGTATATCAATAAACCTGTATTAATGACATATGTAACTGTTCGCGTGGATTACTCCTAAGGTCAAGGTAATATTCGCATTATTTATCTCAACATTTCTGAATTTTATTGCTCCCATCCACAATAGCAATCAGATGTATTATAAATTCAGAAATATCCGAAAGCGAATTAGGAATTAATTGTAATAGTTCTGGGCAAGCAGCGTACCAGATGGAGAACTCTAGACCTGGAGGCTAGGTATGTAGGAATGGTAATAGTGGCCGGCATGCGTTACATTCTCGCACGGAAGACGGAGGTCGGCGGAGGACGAAGTTCGGCGAAGACGGCCGAATCGAGACAGTGCTCGGCGGCTGTGATGCCAGATCGGGGACGGGTTCCCTCGAGAATTTCCCCCACCTCGCGCACACTACGCCGGAGTGGCGCGTCCGTGAGCTCGGCGCTTCGGAGTCCAACTCACGGACACGCAGCTCCGGCGTAGTGTGCGCGAGGTGGGGGAAATTCTCGAGGGAACCCGTCCCCGATCTGGCATCACAGCTCGGCGGTCGTGCCGATGGTCGAGAGGGGGCAGTCGTGGAAAGCGTGCTAAGAGCACAGTTACGTTGCTGTTGTCTTCTGTATTTCTTTGTTCTTTTATACTAATATTTTCATCATTACATTTTATTTATTCCCATTGCACTGGTGTGTTTGGTTGTTCATTTTGTGAAACCCCGACGGTCCTACAGGTATTTTACATTGTTGCCAAAGTGCCGTCTACCGAATATAGGACGGATACCACTGCGCCCCCTCGTAAGGAAGAGCGCGCTAAGAACCAAATAGGAAGGAGGTCGCGGCACTCTCTGACACACAAAAATAAACAAAAATGTAAAATTCTTGCGGATCTCTCAGTAGACGAAGAATTCTGTTTGTGTTCAATCAGTTCATCATTCTTCACTGTGCATACCACCCATAATTTAATAGACTGAATAAAATCTGGTAAAGTCGTAATAAAAATGGTGTACTAATGGTGCGCTGTTAATTAAAAAGTCCAGCAACTTGCGGACACGCTGTAAGCAACGATTAGCAAAAGCAGTCCCACCAAACTTTGTTTCATAATTTTTCATTTTCGAAGTCACAAAAACACGGAGTGGCAGTTAAACTTTTAATTGGGTCACTCACTCCTCTTCTCTCTTGTTCCAGCGGTTATCACGGCGATGGATATCCTTTTGATGGCAGGGGCCAGATCCTGGCGCACGCTTTCTTTCCAGGTAAAGATCGCGGTGGGGACGTTCATTTCGACGAGGAAGAAATATGGATGCTGCAGGACGATAAAAACGAAGAAGGTAAGGAGGAATTCGATAAACCACATTTACCGTTTCAATCTTCCCTTCCATCGGGAGGAAAGAAAATAATGGCGAAGTGCTCGACCACTGTGTAGTAATAGTCGATCAACATACGATATATTTGTGTTCGTTCAGTCGTTCAGCGATACACAATAATTGGGTGGATCTATATAGTGGATGTTTTATTCTACAAGATGTTGAAAAAAGTTTCAATGCCTGGTGGGCATTAAGCCCACATTTCCTTGACTCATACATTTATTATTAAAAATTAATAAATAAATAACCACAACTTCTTCAATGATGCATAAAACAATGGTCCAAATTTTACATTATTCGAATGGCTAGTTTCTTAAAAAAAATCGAAAATTTCACTATGTTCTTAGCCCAAAGAATGGGATTCCCCCCTTAAGTAGGCGCATTTTAATCGCTAAAAAAATAGAGAACGCATGGATTTGATTTTTGTTTTTTGTAAGAGTAATAAATGTTGATTAACAAATATACTTGTTTTAATTTTTCAATACCTTTTGATTTACCATAAATATAAAACATAAGTTGGGGTCAATGCTGACCCCATGCGCCCACTTGTGTGATTTTGCCAGTGCGCCTACTTAAGGGTTGAAGATTGAATCCCACTATCGCTCTAGAAACGCTACATAGTTACTAGCGACGTGCCGCGAGCCTCGAGAAATGAAAAATGATTACGTTGTTTTAAACGGATATAGCGTGGGCGGAGAATCTTCTCTGATGTGAATGCTTGCGTTTAAAACAGCGTGGCCATTCTTTTTTGTCGAGCGTGAGCGTCGCTTGAGTGTAGTGTCCCTTGAGCGCTGTTAAGAATTAACCTTTACATGATCAAAATGCTTGTGTAAGCACGATGAATGGCAGGCATGTTTAACCGTCTATGGGCCACTCGACGTGATGCACGGTCGGAAAAACAGCCTCGAGCGACCAATTGGACTGGGGCTATCTACACCTATGAGACGTTTAGGGCTTTCACAGCTCGGGTTGCTTGAAGCTTCAGGGTGTAAACCGTGTCCTATTAAAATGTTGTTCCAATGCTTATTCAGCAGAGGAACTAATTTCAGTAGGTCATACGGAAGAGAATATGAAAGAAATACATCTATTTTCAAAATAAAGAATAAATTACAATATTGATAAACAGGGATACAATAATCGTGTCTTCTCGTGGTCTTGGTATTAATTGAGCCAAGTTACGCAGAAACCTACCAACCCCCTAAATAACAAAAAGTTAGTTAAACACAGATCTTTATTTTGCAAAAATTACCAACCCATAGAACAACTCTTACATTATAAAATTATTAAAACTACCAAGCCATAGTTCCATTTTAGGCTTGAGAAACCAAAACTAGAGGAAATTTAAAATAATATTAATTATACTACTCACTATTATGAGAGTGGACGATAGGGCTTGCGAGAATCTCTCCCGGCCCCACCACATGGGTCACGCCGGTTAGTCTCCGCCGGCGCCGCTAGAGGTCTACTATTCTCGCAAGTCCTATCGTCCACTCTCGTTCGTATATATACAAGTTCCAAGTTATTTCCTGTTAGTCCCCGTGTGTCTAGGGCAGGGACCGTCAGCTATAGCCCTACACTGATGAGAGTCGGGCTGACGGTCTCAAGATGAAAAACACCCCCGCACCTCATCTTCTTTTCCTCCTCGATCTTTAATGCCAATCCACCTGCCCCGCACAGTACTCCAAAAAGCGTTGACCGGCCCGAGGGATATTACGGTTACGCCGGAGGCGACGGGGCAAGATCATCCCTCTTTACGTTCCGGAATCAATCAAACCGGAATCAATCACCATCTCGGTTTCGGACGTAATCATATAAAATTTATTATTCCCCCTAGGGGTTATAATCTCCCAATACATAAACAACTACTTACATCTATCTCTTAACCTATTCCCTATCCTCCTCCTTAATGCTAATCTCTTAACCTTAACGCCAACTCTATCGCTCGCTCGCTCCACTCGCTCGTCCGCGATCCCGTCTCCGCTCCCGCTCCTGGACCCCCGCTTCAACTCCGCCGCCCTTTCGCTCTCATCTCCTCATTCACCCCTCCTCTCTTCCCTCTTCTCACACACATCCCTCTCTCCGTTCCTCTATCCTCCTACTACTCACTATTAAATATCCAATTAAAAAACAATGTAAAACAGTAACAAGGAATAAAATATACACAACAGAAATAAAGCTACTTTTCTTTAAGAATTAAAATCTTAGATTATTGAACCCTAAATTTTAGATTATTGAGGGTTGGTAGCTTTCTGCACAACTTGGCCCAATTATGTGTTCACATTTCTTCATTACGTTACAGACTGGCGGGATAAACCGAGAGCCTCTTCACAGTGGTGCAAACCGTGCAATAATCAGACCCATAACTTAGCCACTGTGGTCCAAAATGTCCACCGAGAACAGTATACTTAATTTCAGCAATTAAATTTCAAAGTAGGGATGTGAGTTCGTTGAAATATTCAGACAAAAACAGTACGCAGTCTAGGCTATTTGCCTCTGCCGAGGCAGTTTGAAATCCTGATTCCAAATTAGTTCTCGTAGAGAAAACAGGAGAAAGCGTAGCGGGAATGAAGTTTCTAGACTTGCGGGTGGAAGAAAGGACCTCTGAACCGTGGAATTTTCACCAGGGCGAACGAGTCCTTACGGTTCCCTGGCGATTCGCCAATTCGGTCACCCCGTGACCGAGAAGAAATAAGGGAACGACGACAAAGCGTTCCTTCCTTCCACCATATTGCCGTATCGTTACTCTCGATCGATAGCAGCCGTTTTGCATCAGCCAGGAATGAGTGTGTGACTCTAGGTGTAGCTTTACCTCGAGAATTCAAATATTTTCTTTCGCTGCTGGAGAAGAACGAACCAAATATCTGGGGGATTTTCGAAGCTATGAAGGAACAAGGGTTTATCAGAAATATATGTAAACATACAGTGTGTCCCACTTGAAACATTAGTGGTTTCTCCACTATACAGAAGTATTCTTCAAAATAAAAAAGTTATTATCCCTTGTCAAAAATATGAGGGTTGAAACTTGGTAACCCGTCACACATGAAAATGGTTACTCCTAGAAAAAAACTCATACCACCTTTTCAGTAGAGAATTTCCTAAGCTATAATTTTCATAATAACTATTTTTGTCATAAAACTGCTAGATAACGAGATATTCGCGAAAATCAGTTTTTATTTTTTTTAACCCTCTGTAAAAATTTTACAGACTTTTGACATATTCTTTAAAACAACCAGACGAAGGCCCATACCAAAATTTAGCTTGCGGGGATTTATTTCGTAGATTGGGCAGTTTTCCGTCTAATGTCACTGGACTATTAGCATTATAGCTATATATTATTAGAACTTATTTTATGACAACGGTGTAAATATCTCTTTAAACAACAGAGTTATACTAATTCTTATGACTACGAAAAAAATTATCATCCTTTCCAGAAATTGAAATGTTGGGTTTCGTCAAAATTATAGAACTGTGATGTAAAATTCACAGACACGCTCGAATACAATCATTATAACAAAGGAACACTGACACATTGCGCATTCGACGGATAGTTGAAAAGTATTTACCTGGTCCGTCTCTCCCAGCGGTCCATCTCTACCAGAATTACCCCATTAGTCATAATAATGCACCCCAAGTGGTCTGGGCCTCTAGAATTCAACATTGCGAGTGGCATCGGCGTATTTTCACACACTGAGATTTGTACCTACCCCTTGCACGGTGTCGACGTGTTTAAACGTCGATATGTTGTCAAAAGCATCGACAGTATTGTCCGAAAGTCACGGAATAATCTAACTACGCTCAAAGTTCCCTTTGTACTTCGCCACCTCGGCGATCGTTCGCTCACGCGGCAACCGGGCCTCTGATGAGGGGTTGACACTGAAAATTTTAATTTCGATATTCGCCATTATATCTTCGCGAAAGTACTCCCAATGGACTAACGAGATTCTACTGGTAAAAACGAATCTAAACTCGACCTCACACGGACTGTTTTTAATTATACATGTGCCTAAAGTGGTGCTCGGCTCGGGGCTCGAGTAGCGAGGGTCGAGTAGCTTGAGGCTTGAACGTTTCGGGGAGTACGAAGGTTTCGAATATTTTAGGAAATGTTTATCTACTGGAACGTAAATAATGGTCCTTCATAATTTGAATAATTAAAATGTAAACTGTAAATGAAAATATTCCGCAACTATTGAAAACGAGTACTAAATTCAGATCTCCCATTTTTCATCTTTTTTCATGTACACTTACTGGCAAAAGTAAGAAACAAATAATCGTTTGGGACGTTTTTTTTAATGCATTTTCCGAAAGTACTATCTTTTCCGAATAAAATGCCGCTTGGTTTATATTGAAATTCGCAAAATTATTGATTTTACAGCTAAAAAGGTCAAGCGGTAATTTATAACGTCGTTTTTGCCCAGAATCCTTTTCTCTCTTGGTTTTCAGCTAGTCGCGAATAAAAAGAGCTTCAGATCGACTTGAAAAAATGACAGGATGTGTAAAACATGTGCCATTTTACGCCAAACCTTTGACATGGTGAATTGCCTAAAACACAAAGTAAAGTAATTTTTATAATCTGTAAGACAGTCTCCATCTTGTGCAGGAAGCAAAATTTTGATAAACAAATTAATACAATTTTTATGTTGATATTTCTGATTTTAACCTTTTTCTGCAGGAAAAATATTTTTATCTTTTTTTTTTTAAAGAATTTATATTGAAAATGTGCTCCCAATGGAGGGAAATAGTTTCCTGCAGCTGCCTGCAAATTTTCATTCAAATCGTTGGAGCGGTTTTCGAGATTTTATGTTCACCATGTTGGAAATCGTAGTTTCTGGGAAATCGCGTTTAAAGTTGGACATCGTTATCCGATCTCACGTACAGGCTCGTATATTTTTTACTGTAATTCCTTCAATTTTTGGAGTTTGGCGGCCCGGTTGCGTTTAAAATACGTAGAAAAGATGTAGCTAGCGAATAACGCAAACACCCTAAAAACTAATTTTGGAAAATTTTGAGGGTAACCTACCCCCTTAAGGAGTCGTGTGAGAATGAAAAGTGATTCCGTGTTGGAATCACCATTCAGCATATCACCATCCCCATCGGTTCATCATTCCACCTTTAAAGTATTAAACAGAAATCCGTTGCCTTTGTCTAAATGGTGTATCTAATACGAACGTGGCACGCGCTAGAAGACACAAAGCTGAGAACGTTGAAATCGATTGCACTTGGTGAGCATCGTAATCGTAGCGTTTCGTCTAATACCATTAGCAATAACGATTTCACGTGGCTCCGCGAAACGGAACTTTAGAATTTCTTGCATCATTGACCTCGGAAACGACTTCGTGCGGTTGAGAGAGTCCATCCACTCGAGTCACGATTGTCAAGCATGGTGGCAGCGTACAGAGAGCAAGACATCGGACAGGATAATCACAGTCACGAACCGTTTCCTGTGTCGGGCAATGATTACTTAGAGGACAGAAATATAAGACACAGGTGTCTTTTTATTTTGGCCTGTTTGCATATTTAGGGGATGAAACCACCCCTCAAAGGTTTTCAGGTGTTCACCTCCGATTGTTCTGGTTTTTGGATATGTTTTAGAGGACAGAAAAATAAGAACAGGTGTCTTTTTATTTTGGCCTGTTTGCATGTTTAGGGGGTGAAACCACCCCTCAAAGGTTTTCAGGTGTTCGCCTCCGATTGTTCTGGTTTTTGGATATGTTTTAGAGGACAGCAAAATAAGAACAGGTGTCTTTTTATTTTGGCCTGTTTGCATGTTTAGGGGGTGAAACCACCCCTCAAAGGTTTTCAGGTGTTCGCCTCCGATTGTTCTGGTTTTTGGATATGTTTTAGAGGACAGAAAAATAAGAACAGGTGTCTTTTTATTTTGGCCTGTTTGCATATTTAGGGGATGAAACCACCCCTCAAAGGTTTTCAGGTGTTCACCTCCGATTGTTCTGGTTTTTGGATATGTTTTAGAGGACAGAAAAATAAGAACAGGAATCCTTTTATTTTGGCCTGTTTCCATGTTTATAGGGTGAAACCACCCTTCAAAGGTTTTCAGGTGTTCACCTCCGATTGTTCTGGTTTTTGGATATGTTTTAGAGGACAGAAAAATAAGAACAGGTATCTTTTTATTTTGGCCTGTTTGCATGTTTATAGGGTGAAACCACCCTTCAAAGGTTTTCTGGTGTTCGCCTCCGATTGTTCTGGTTTTTGGATATGTTTTAGAGGATCGAAAAATAAGAACAGGTGTCTTTTTATTTTGGTCTCTTTGCATGGTTAGGGGATTCTGTACCTGTAACAATCATGTTTGCTATTATAATGCATACTTTGGGGTGATAAAATCGTCTCGTAATTTTAATTTCGAGTGGGCCGTGAGTATGATTGCAAAATCCGTAGGTAATTATAAGAATACTACCTCAAATCATCTCTACTTTGAACCTTGTTCATAAATTAGGGGCAGTCACATTGAAAAATAAGAACTAGAAGAAGGGTAGCTATCTATGTGCAATATTATGCGGCACCGACGTCGGTTATGAATTATTAATGTTGCCGCTGACACATCCCGTTCGGAGCCCCAGAACGTTTACAAATGGCTATGAGAGAAACCGCGATTTGCAAATCTATTGGGAAATTAGCATTCTCCGAGATTGGCCCTGCCAGATTCATCCTGAATTCTAACACATCATGTGTTACATTTCGTATACGAACGGTCTACCAAAGAACGAAACCATTTTGGAATCAATAGCGAATTCACAATGATATTGAACGAACACCACTATTTCGTTCAACCCTCCGTGGTCGCACCTTGTAATCAGAAATTGGTCACACGGGGTCACTGCACCCCAGCGTCATTTTTGAGTTAGCATTTTCGTATTCCTGAATCTTTTAACTTTTGAATGATAATTGCTCTAATAGTGTTTTTCTAAAAATGTAAATTTTGATACGTTGAAATTTGTATTTGAAGAAATCGTTGTGGATGGAAAACGTTAGAACCTTCCTCTCGCCAAGACGAACAAAGTACTGAGAAATCGCATTTCAAAGTATGCAATTTCAATCTTATATAATAGTATAGATATAGATTATCTGATCCACTATTACGATATCTAAATTACTCGGGGTATTTATGATTAGAACTATGAATTTTAGATGACCGGCTATTAAAAGGATTAATGTAGGAGAGGGTTGCCAATATCGTGCCACTTAATATATTTTGCGTTATATTTCGTATTTGGTACTAATTTGAATGCAAGGTAATATTGGAGATTGTAGCGTGATGGTTTAGGCACCTACTATTAGATATTTAATCTTTTGTCCAGAACAAATTAATTTGTTATTAATCTTTTTGTTTAGGCAACCGGTCTCCTAAATCGTATTTCTCGGTTCCCAAAATCGTACCTCTTCTAAAAATAGTAAATCGTCATTTGAAAATAATAGTAAAAATCTGGGTGAAAAAATGGAATCGTTTATATAATTAAAAAAATTGTACATAACCTATATGTATAAGATTGTATGAATTCTCAAATCGTACTGGCACGATTGTAGTGGTACGATTTACGAAACATGATCAATGTATTTATCAATATCGATTTAAACTTTATAATAAATGTAATATGTAGCTACATAAAACGAATCTAAAATATTCTACAATAGTCCCACTTTTAGAAAAATACAAAAATACAGGATAAAACCGCATTATTTGATTATTATCCGCTAAAATAAACTGGTAAAAAAGTTACATCATAAATCTTTAAAATGTTTATAACACGCACAAAATAGGGTGTAAGTTCGAAAGGATTTGTTTCTGTTCCTCTTTCACATTTACTTGATATTCTTACCATTACATGTCGTTTATATTAACTAATTATTGAGAAATTGATGCGGTACGATGTAGATGACCAGTATTGGCAGCTCTTCCCTACAAACACATACAAAAGTTTCTCTATCGTCTCAGACACTTCAACGCGTGTAAGCATAACCGAAAACCTTCCTTCCAAAATTCTATGACGCTGATCCTTGAAAAATTGTCCCACCCCTGGTGCACACCTGCACAGGTATTACCAGGCGCAATACTGAATCGAGCAAGTGGCTTTGAGCTGCCAATTGATCTTGTCTCGACTCTGGGTCGCGACAAAAGCTGCTCAGCTTCTTCTAGAACAGTAAGGACTTAGAAGTTGGCGAAGATCTCGTAGGGCTACCGAGACCCGCCGATCTGAAGTGGACTTCGAAGGCGACCGTAATCCGTTCCACTTATTTTCTTACTCATCCTCGAGCGAGCTTTTGATTAAGAGCACTTTACTCGCCGGTATATTGCAGTCAGGTGCTGTTAACGTTGAGATCCCAAAGTATCGCGGCGGCGAAAGTTCGAATAGCGGGGAAACTTCCTCCGGAAGATCGTGTTGGGCGATGCCACGGTAGGCCTACATGAACGCCGTCTTTGTGGTTGATCAGCAATGACGCACCAGCAAATAAGCTCAGTCCAGACGATTATCGATTCCATTAGTAATTTATGTTCGACTGGTTTAAACACAAGATTCGAGGGCGGTAAATTATAATACTATTGGGTCGGAGGAAGAAAGAACTTGTGCAATGTGGAAACAATTCAGGAACGAGAGTCTCCACTCCCTGCGCTAACTCTATTTTTTTTAGACACACTGAGGGAAGTGTTAGAACAGGGGTGGCGAACATATGACACGTACGTTGTTCAACAGAACTAAACTACTAAATTAAAACGTTTCGCTAAACTGGTGTGAATAACAACCCCAATTCCACTAAATCACTCCACCCGACTGAGCTTCTTCATTGATGTGAACAAATCACTTCATTAAACCCTCCAACTCAATTACATTATTCGATGCGTCTAAACCGAACTATAAATCACAAATTAATATGCATGTACGAAACCACCGCGACTACATTGTTGAGTATAGTTTTAATCCGTGTTTAAAAGAAAGTGTGAACTTTAAGAAACTGTGAATCAAGAGGTTCCAGAAGGGAATGGCAATTGTATTATGCCACTAGGTAGGCACTACAGACGATTTTGATAAAGATGCACTGAAGGGAAACGCTAAATATTTTTAAAATAATTAGTTTCCGAGCCTGTGTTTATTCAAACTTCTTTATTTCTTCCTGAAAGTACTATTACCAGTTAAATCATTGCTTTTAAATCTGAACCACCCCCTACAAGCGTAAAAGAAAAATACAGGTCTCAAATGAATCTACGACTATAGGAATCTTGTTTTCACTTTTCAATTAAATAGGACATATTAGCAAAGATTCAGCTTCTCCTTTGAAATCAGTTATACAAAGTGGTAAAATATGCTTCGTTTTCTGTTGATAATTATTCCGTTAATAAAGACATCTAATAATAATAATTTACTTTGTAAATAATCATATTTATAATTTAAAAATTTTGAAATACAAGCCAGGATACATAAAATTGAATTACTACTGACAAAACTTGAAAAAATAAAGTAACAGTTACACCAAACGAATTTCTGTTCGTGTCTTCTAGTGTTCAAGAAGCAGGCCATTTGCTTACAAAATTATTATTTTATGTTCTCATTCACACACAAGCACACAACGATTAAAATTTAATTTGAAGAAGCTTTATACTTGAACACTTTGTAAATAAATTTGAATTACGTAGAGAAAGAGTAGAGACAATTAGACATAATTTTTCAACTAATGTTTTGTCAAAAATGTAGTCATCAGGCACTGAAGTAGAATAAGCGGCCAATTTGATTTTTGGACACAATCGTACATGCGTAACCGGATTAGAATTAAATTTACTCATTGACTTATAATCTTTAGTACCACAAAATTTGGAGACTAACTTCATGCAGATATTTAATTTGCAAAAACGAAATAAATTATACTTATCTATTTTCGCGAATAATCGAATGAAATTTGCAAAGCGAATGAGATCGTCAAGTTTGCTTTAAGATATTTTTGGTTGGAGAATAAAAACGAGTAGCTTAATTGGGACCGTTTTTCATCACTTCGTTGCCGAAGACTCCTATAACTAAGTAGATCTAAACTATCTCTGATCCTGTTTGGTTCAAGAAACTTTGCAACTAGTTTAATCTATGGAGAGCCTTGAGACGAAGGAAACTTTCTCGTTACGAAGTATCGACATCGTATCGACGTTGTTTCAACATTTTACCAGCGGATTGCGCGCTAATAGGGGCAGGAAATCTCATCTAAGTTTAAACTAACATCGCTTTTGTTATGCTGAGGAATCGACCGATAATGGATTTCAACTTTGTTGTAAAGTAAATTAAAGTTATAAACCTGCTCTTTGAACTAATGTCTTCATTTTCGAAAGATGAGCGCCCGCCCTTGTAAACTCAAAAAAGTTAGCGCACACCCGTGTGTGAAAATCTACTTGCATATTTGTAACGAAGCACCAATATTCTCCATTTCAGCGAGACATTCGCGTTTCTTCAGGGTGAAAATACCCCCTAAAGGTTAATCAGTGTTATATTTGTTCAGAATATCTTCAAAACTATAGTAGATGTAAAAAAATTATTACAATAACAACTCAACAGCTTCTTACGACCTACAAAATTGTGTAAACAAATTGTTTAAAATTCGTAATTTAAACAGTAAAATCTTCCACACCACAAATTTTAAACAATTCGAATACACAGTTTTATAGGTCATAAGAAGCCGTTAAGTTGTTATTCTAATAATTCTTTTATATTTACTATATTTTTCAAGATGTACTGGACAAATAAGAAAACACTGCTTAACCTTTAAAGGGTATTTTCACCCTGAAAAATCGAGGAAGGGCACAAAATTGCTTCATACATCTATTGGGGTCCTCTGCAAACCTGCACAATTTAAAAAAAATCGGAATGTTCGGGCAATCAAACTTCCCTTGTGAGCGGTCGTCTTTCAACGATAGTCCGGGCAGCTTTAATTTTATGATTTCGACCCAAATTCCACACGAATCGTCCTTGATGCGAGGCAAACTGGAACGAGGGCACAACTTGACGAAACACAAATATATACGTACGTACGCAGTAAGTAGATCTGCGCGAAATTAATTTGAAATAAATATTTATTTGCGACGTAAACGATATAAGTGATTACGAATTCGGTAGTTCATTACTTTATCAATTTAATTCACTGAAACGATATGATTATCCGATGTAATTTATTTAGAAAATGAATGTATATTTTATAATTAAGTTTTTCTTTTTTTCATAGCACAGAAAGTATTTCGTAACTAAATGCAGTGCCTCGTTCTTATTGTGTTACATAAAAAACAGTTACATTTAAATGTATAATTGCAGTCGCATTGAAGGCTATAAGGTCGAAAGAAATTTAATTTTCATTGCGAAAAATGTTATTAAACAGTGAATGAAAGAATGAATTAAGCGAATGCAATTTACCCTCTACTGAAACACGTTCACTTGTTAAACGATAATTACACGAAATCAATTATACGTAATTCATGTCACAAGGAACTTTTATGCACGAATCATTTAGTGAAAAAAACGAAATAAGCAAATAACCAAATTCGTGGCCGGTTATTTTAATTTAAGTTTCTGGCAAGAAACTATTAACCCAATTTATCCAAAAGCAATATCCTCAAATTTCGTTAATATCCTAATAAACATAAATGTTGTACGTATTTGATAGATTAACAAATATAAACAATTGTGATCGACATTATGGTACTACTTTCACTCATTCTTTCTTTTTCCTCGTAAATCTTGGTAATTACAATTCTAGCCACGAACTATCTAATTTAAGTTATTTCCCATCCATAAAAAATAACATTTCTTCACGTTTTTCGTTAAATATACGTAATTATAAATCAGATTTTGATTAAATGTCCATAATGTTTGTGTAGATAATGGTAAAATGTGATTTTTGCATAACTACGATTGGAGAACTTCCAAAGCCAAGACCGTCAAGGCAGTCGTCGCAGTTCCGGAGGTAATTGCCCGGAAAAAGCAACGCGCGGCCACGAAAACCGCCCCGATACGGTTTCCTCCAGAGAATTACCGCTGGTCGAGAAACAATTCGGTCTCGCAATCAAACCTTTTTCCTTAGGGAATTGTTTTCTGAAACAGCTGTGTGTTTTCGGCGGAATTATGATCACCATTTGTACGTTCTATGCCGCTGCTTCTGACCAGGGCTTGAAACCGTTTTTATAAAGATTTCGGGTCTTGGAAGAGTTATAAAGAACCTTTATTATGAATAAGCGTTATAAAGAACCTAAATATCAGAATATATCAGTTTAAATTACAAAACGTGACATTTTTTCAGAAAATAACGACACTTGAAGTTTGAAATCACATTCTCCCTTATATTTTTCGTCCTTTCGACGCCTTTGAAAATTAAAAATTCGCAATTTTTTTAAGTGAACCTCCCCTTAATGCGTTCTTAACGGGTCTCCCTCGTTTAACGCTCCAAAAATAAGGCCCATTTTTTAGGAATTTTTTAAAAGAAAAGTATTCAGTAGTATAATTCCAAACTCAGTACGTTTATTAATTGACATTCGAAGAATGTGTTCAAATTTTTTTTATACAATAATAATAATTTTGTTCAAAGTCGTAGTAGCAATATTAAGCCGGGTTTGAAGGAAAAAAATTGTTGCCGGTGACTCGATTTTTGCAAATATATGTATACTTGAGTCTCGGTCAATCGAAAACCATGCTCATACAGATTAAAAATAATTTTGCAATTTTTATTTCAGAAAACTACGACATCCAGACTCATGGTCGCCAGCAACACACTTTTTTCAATCCCGTTTTCCTACTACCACTATAACTTTGAACAAAATTATTATTATTGCTTAAAAAAAATTGAAGACATTCTTCGAACGTCAGTTAATAAACGTACAAAGTTTGGAATTATAATACCCAATACTTCTCTTTTAAAAAATTCCCCAAAATGTGCCGTATTTTCAGAGCGTCAAACTACTTGTACATGATATAGTAGACATCGATTTTGATGAGCCTTAGCACGATGGATCTATGTTCGATGCATTATTAAACATTTCATCGTGGCCGTGGGGTTTCAGTGGGAAAAACCCCACAAATCCGGAGGGGGGGGGGAAATACCCTCTAGGGGCGTCGGAGTCCCTTTGAAGATTTCTCCACGTTAATAAATATATAAATAAAGAAATAAAATGTTAATTCTATTTATAATTTTTTTTTAACGTGCGTAAATCTTCAACAGACACCCGACGCCTCCAGGAGGGCATCCCTCGGGGGCGCCAAGGTAGTGTTGGATTTTTACCCACTAAAACCCCACGGCCAACCCAGACCTCTCCTTGTTAGTGAGACCCCCGAAGGCGTTGGCTGTTTGCCTAATTTGGATTGGTAGGATTTGTAGAAATATGCAGGAATCATGTACTAATTGACGATATGCGGAATGTTTCTCGTAAAAGATGTCAGTCGATTGCCAAGGGATGCAGAAGAAGAGTCTGGACACATTAGTCACCGCATGATGGTTAAGTCCTCGTGTGCTGACTAAACACATTTGCCGCGGCAAATGACAGCATTGATATCCACAGAGCTTTTGCTTTAATCACAAGTGGAGAATAGCCCAGTTGTAGCGATAATGAGTAATTACGAATGGGGATGGAAGAGTGTCTGATGAAAGATTGGCTGTAGTTTATTAACGTATTCAAGAATCTCGGGAAGCCCTGAATGGCCCTTTACTAAATGACACCATGGCATTCAAAGTGTCAAAAAGAGGGCCTCACGTTTGGAATTTACAATTTTGTCACCTTTCATCATTTCATAATTTACACAAAAGCCGAAACCGAGAATCGTCTATTGAACTATAAACAGATGACCAAAGCATCAACTCAAGTGTCCTCTCAGAGGGAGCCTCAAAGTCATCCGCCCTTTTCCCTTTTGAAACGGAGATCCTCGGTCTAGCCCGTCGTATTTTATGAGACCCCTTTCGTTCTTTAAAAAGAACCCCAAAGAAAAGCTGGATCGCGCGAATGAAGACAAGTTGGGGGTCAGGATGAATGGTGGGATAAGACGGCGAGTCTCGAACGTTCTTTTTGGTTTTCAGGGACTAGCCTTTTCGCGGTGGCCGCGCATGAATTTGGCCACTCTCTCGGTTTGGCGCACAGCTCGGTCCCTGGGGCGCTCATGTATCCGTGGTACCAAGGATTGAGCTCTAATTACGAGCTACCGGAGGACGACAGACACGGGATTCAACAGATGTACGGTGAGTGGGCCTGCGTATACGATAGTCACGTCTGAAATTAGTAGTTACATCCGCGTTAGCGAGACAACAGAATCCACTTTCGCCAGTTCTGAGCAACTGGAGTTCCACACTCGGCGGACCTCTCCGGCGTTTTAAATATCTACTGATCAGGCGGCTAATCATTGCTTCCTATCTGATCTAACGAAATCTGCTTTCTGTTTCTCTTTGCGCTTTTCTTGTTTGCTGCTTTGTTCTCACTCGAGGAAAACGCCTTATTCGTCGGGCAAACAATGGGCTGCAGTCGAGTACCCGATACACCCGGAAACAACCCGCCCGATGGAAAACTCTCTAACCCACGTGGTCGAACAGAAAAAAAAAGAACACTAGTAATTGTTCCTAACAAGGGAACCTCGATAACCCCGATATTTTGTTTTTTTTTACACTGCAGGTTTGTTAGAAACTTTAATAGAAGTATCAGATAATTTTTACTTTTTGCTACTTTTTGATTTAGAGGATGAAATCATCCCTTAAATGTTAGTGAATTTTTCTATTTTCCTGTATATCTTTAAAACTATGATAGATATGAAAAAATTGTTAGAATGAAATTTAATGTTTTTATGCTCTACAAACCTGTGTAATCAAATTGTTTAAAATTTTCAGCGAGGAAGGTTTGTTTATTTAAACTACATAATTTAAACAATTTGAATGCATAGTTATATCCAGTATAAAAATCGTTAAATTTTCATTCTAACCATTTTTGAAGAGTGCACATGCTGAATTAATAAAAAAAAATCAAACCTGCAAGACGAACTTTCGGTTATTCTAGCGAAACACGAAAAACAGAAGTGCGTAGACAGAAAAATCTGACAGGGCAGGGGTGGCAGTAACAGCGGATAATTGAAATGTGAAAAATACATAGCCGCCACCGTATTTCGTGATAAATCGGAAAAAACAATCCCGCGGGATAATCGCAGCAGCTAGAGGCGCGGGAAGACATCCCCCGGTGGTAACGAGCGGGTGAAATGAAGCGTGAATAAAATATAAAGAAGGACTACCCTTCTCTTTGCTTCCAGCAGGATATGTTGGCCGTACGTTCGAGTGATTTAGTGTCCTGGAAAGCTTTGCATATCCCAGAGGATCCAGTTTCCGCTTCTATTCTTGTCATCCCTTTCTTCTCGCATCCGCATCCTTTTCGTCCTTTACACCCTTTAACCGTCCCTCGCTTGCACAAAGGCTTCTACTTGTTTCAATTCTCCAGTTTGCTCAACTCAATTTTATTCATCCCCTGCGATTTTTTTCCTTCGTCTTTACTCGACCTTTTCCCTTCCCCCTTTCTTTTGCATCTGTATCCCGGCTCCCTAATCTTCCTGCACATCGTTCGTACCCTCTTCCTTCGGCCATGTAGAGTGCAGCATGTAGATATTAGGTACTTACATATATCCAACATTGGTGGTGCAACCAATAAGAGGAGTTATTTTTTAGGGGGAATTAAATAAAAAATGGGGAATAGTGTTTACAAGTCAACTTTAGTTTTTGAGATGAACGAGTTTGAAAATTCGTTAAAGCAACTTTCAGGGTGCAGTGCCTACAGCTTCTTACACGTGTTGGGTGCTTTGATTTGAAGTTGGGATAAATATAAAAATACTATGAATCTATTTAGGATATGTTTGTGCATGAAGCTAAAGTATTGTTGAATTCTTGTTGTGATTTATCGATGTAAAAATTGTCGATAATGGTACTTACAAGGGGAGGACGACACCATGAGGTAGACACCGATTTTGATGAGCCTTGGCACGCTGGATCTATGTCGAAAATAAGTAAATAGGTGTCCGAGCGTTTCTGTCAATGGGCCTAATAATGGAGATATTTATATGAAAATTATTAAAATTTTCATAGTGGCCGTGGGGTTTTAATGGGTAAAAATCCCACACTACCCTGGCGCACCCGGGGGATTCCCCTCTGAAGGAGTCGGGGTGCCTTTTGAAGATTTCCCCAAGTTATGGTTTCAAACAAATCAAATTAATATTATCAAATCCCATGAAAAATCTCACCCGATCAAAATCCCATGGAAAATATCTGGGGCATTATCGGTGGGCACGTTTATGCTGAAAATCAATAGTTTCAAAACTTTTCAGAATTAAAAAAAATACGATAAAATTACAGCGTGCAATGAAATCCTTGAAGAAACATTTCGAAAACTCATTGAAAGCATGTTGGATCGTATTTTGGAACTTATAACGAACAAGGCGGTCCTACTGGTTAGTAAGCTCTCTTTGTTACATCTTGATTATTACTATTATTACAATTTACTTTCGCTGATATGAATCACGTTTCTTATTACATTCCTTACAAGAATGTAATAAGAAACGTGGTTCATATCAGCGAAAATAAATTAGAATAATAGTTATAATCAAGACATTCCTGTAATAAGAAACGTGATTCATATCAGCAAAAGTAAATAATAATAATAGTAATAATCAAGATACAACAAAGAGAGCTTAACAACCAGTAGGACGAGCTTGTTCGTTATAAGTTCATTTATAAGTTTGAAGGAATTCGTATTTTCACGAGATTACAATGAGATTTTGTTGAAATTCATTGTTTATCATGCTCTTGCAGCTTGTATGATTAATATTTATGCATTCTTACTCTAAAGTTCGAATGCTTTGAACATGTATCTAAGTGGTGCTAAAGTTGTGCACTGTAGGGGAGACAGGGGCAGATTGTAACAAAGAAAGTTTTCACAGTTTTTTCTCAAAAGTGTGAACGAAAACAGCTGAGAGCACATTACGTTTTTCTTCACTCTAAATTGACGTCTTTAACACACATTGGGTGGTTCACACCCATACCCTGTTACCTACGACCCCAGGACAACAATTGCCGCTTGCCACGTTAGAGTAATAATCCTAAAGTGTAGTAAACTTTCCAATCTAACACTAGATGCTGCCACTAACCGGATATTCTACGTTTTGGAAAAGGTACAGTGCGTCAAAATCAGCTTATGGGTCGCTCACACCCAAAGTGTCAACGAAGGGTTAAACACATTGCCGTTGAGGGACAGTAGTTACCATAATTAACATACAGGGTGTCTGACATAAAACAGGCTACCTACATAATAATTTGAATTGTATCAAAGGACGAATACGCTGCAAAAAATATTTTTGTTCCAAGGTCAATTTTCTCGGTCGAGTTTTCAAGATCGTCCATGCATTTTTGCATATAAGTGCATATTCGTTTCTCTTGCATATTTGATTAAATACAGTTTTTGTATGCTTCAAAATTAGTTGTCTAATCTCGCTTGAGTGCAATACATTTTCCAAATTTGTGAATCCTTCACTTTGTCTTTCCTCCTTTCTCATACCTGATTTTAGATTCGCCAGGGGAGAAACAAGATACAAATCTCCGAATTATTCTCGTATATTTCTCTTTTATCCGGCTGAATCGTGTTTACTCGTATTGCGAAGCGATGTTTAACAAACGTCCCTCTCAAGATCCTTTACTCTCTGCCTTAATTACCTCGTTTTTTCGGTTACCTTTTACCCTCCGAGGGAGCTGCAGTCCTTTCGCCGGAAGTCTACCCCCCCTCCCTTCGCTGTTTAATCGAAACTTCTACTCGAGTTTTACCGCTGCAACGCTCGCGCGTTTCTTTTATCGTTTCTTCGCGTTTCTTTCCCGTCGACACGTTTTCCCTCGGCTTTCCTTTCATCCTACGCAAAAGCTCGAGCTTTTGTGCTGCAAGAACTTTAAGGGTTGCTCTACCAACGGTAAATAAGTCGAAACGCGAAGATCTCCACTGCGGGCTGCACGGAATTTCGTACGAGAAACCGAAAGATCTGAATGTCGAGGCAAAGACAAATTTCAACAAAAATATAACGTACATACAAGGAAACATCGCAAGCAATCTTTATCAACTAACTTATATATTGCTGAATCTTTATAATAAATAATTTAAATGACGTCTTCGCCAGGCATTGTAATAATATAATAGTTTGAAGGTAGGCAACTCTTAGGGTCTTGAATTATCGAAAACGATGAAGAATTTAATTTTCAAATTAAGGGGTTATACCTAGTCAGGCGGCCGAAAAGAGGCGAATGTTTGTGATTTTTTTTAAAAAAAGCGGAAGCATATATTCTTACAATACTTTTTTCATTTCAAAGAGCAACATTTAAAGAACATTTGGTAATTTTTTCGTAGAAAAATATTTAAGTTTATAATAAAATAAAAAGCGACATCCAAGAAGCCTTTTTAAAAATTTGGTTTTGCTGTGAGCACTGCCATTCGGAACCAGATTATCTAAAATCAAAAAACAAAAAACATTTCGTTAGTATATTAATGTATCCTCAGGTTGACGGTGGTAATTTTCCGAAATAGTAATTTAAAACAAAATGGCGGCTATTTAAAGTTGAAATCCTGATTTGTTTCACGAAAAAATCAGGATTTCAACTTCGGGGAAGTATCAGTAACAAAGCAAGAACCCTGTTTCCTGAGAATGAGAACACGAAGAACCGTGTGCATTTCCCCCTTTGGATAGGCAGCCACTTTGAAGTGCGCTCATTATGCACTCGCCAGCTGGAGCTTCCTCTACTTAATCCTTCCTTACTCTCGGAATAAGATGACTCTCCTTCGAGGCCATCGGCATAGTGGATCCTATTGATCCTACCTGAACGAGCCTAAAGCCTCTGCCAAACCACCCGCTCCTCTGATTTCTCACGTTTCTTCCCGACGCGTTCGGATATGTATGGCTTTCCCCGGAAACTGTACCGCTTCCTACACGTGGGGTAATGGTGGGGAATTATGAGATTTACGGCTCGTGCCAAAGTATAACATCATTGTAGAGGATTCGCGCGTATTCGGCCAAGGAATCTGTTACGAATACCGAACGAGGCACTTGAAGCAGGCCACCCGAGTTTAACTTCTTTAATTTTAGAGTCAGGAAGAAATGTTTTTGTCGGTTTTTTGAAAACCGCTTTTTAGGATAAATTTGTAAAATTCGAAAACCGGTTTTAGATGCTAGAATTAATATGTGAAAAGTAATTAATTATTTAATTAAAAACGTTAACATTTTGACTTGAAATCGCCTCGGGCACATGCATATTGTTGTAAAAGTGTACTCTAAAACTAATCTTCGTGAGTTCATATTTGCTGAAGAAAAATACTAAATGAATTATTTTAGTTTTTTTTTTTGTACGGAGTATATTTTATTTTATTATATTTTTGTAGTTCCATAAATATTATAAAAAAACTCAACAATTTTAAAATATGCGTAAATATTTTTACTGTTTTAATTTTTTTTTTATAAAAATTCGAAAACTATACTTTTCGATTCACTTTGGTATGACGAGCTTGCATGTTTCGGCTTGTCTCGCTATTTTATGACATGTAATCTATGGAATTCTGTTATAATTCCAGGATCACTAATGGATCATAAAGCTGCAAATGATTTTATAATGTAACTTTCGAATAACTTGCTTCAAACAATTTATAAAATTCCCTGCCAGTCTTTCGGTTTCACTCTGCCGACGTGGCGGTGGCGTTAAAGAGTCATTACCATCAGAAAGAGTGGCCGCTTAATTGAAGTCACTTTGTAGCTCGCCCTTGAGTTAGGGTCGAAGCTCGACAAGGGGATGGAAACTGAAAAGTAGAATGTTCGAAGTGAAGAGACCTGTATAGGCGACAATTCGTAAATGTACGTCGATACTTGAGGGGGTGGATCTACGCACTAAAATAAGTAAAAAATATTATACCGAGTGTTAAAAATGAGTTTAAGACTTGCTTCGAAATTAGAAAGCGATAAACTACTTGTTGGTTGAATATTGGCAACTCTACTATGAGATGGCGCTGCGAGCGCCGCCACTCGCCAAGCGGGATTCCCCTCTTGGCATATACTACTTATATACTACAAATAATTTAGAATTATTTTGATGTAACTATAGTACAAACGTGACGCTTATAATAATAAGAAAAATACGAAATGAGCAGAAATGGGGACATGAGCAGAAATTGGGACATCCACCTTATATATTGGTTACTCTTCCTGTTCCGGCCTCATGGTCAGCATGCATGAAATGATACGCACGTGTATTTTGTTCTTTTCTATAATATATTCTTATTAGGTACTATTTTTCTTAGATAATCTGATAAGTGTGTGTGTTTTATTTTCCCCCACAGACTCCTCCCTGTAGGCAAAATTAGTTAACTGCCTATTTAGGGCGTAAAGTTGACAAAGGGCGCAAAATAGTCTTTTCATTGTTGGCATATTTTCAGAACAAGGTCATGAAAAAGCTCGAATAAATATTAAAGTATTATAAATAATAAAATTAAAGTATTATAAATAATAAAATTAAAGTATTATAAATAATAAAATTAAAGTATTATAAATAATAAAATTAAAGTATTATAAATAAAGGGCTAATTCCGAACATAAATTATCTACATTATACTAACGCGTTTTTATACTCAAATAGAAAAAAGGATATACAGAAAAATATAATATAAGCAGTGAAGCCGATATGTTCTTATAAATACATAAAACATATATTTTCTAAAAGATAGACAGTTAGGCCATTTTCCGAAATACATAATTCTTATTTAAAATTTTATGTAAAAAATTATTGTGCATTGAAATCGAAAGGCCAAAGAATACGAATATTTTTTGTTATTATTTTAAACATTGTCTTCAATTTTAACGTTAATGGATAAACCGCTTTTACCTTCAGATACACATAGAAAGATTAAGTTTCTCTGAAAACTGATCACTAATTGCGCGAGCAAGAAAAGTCAATGGCCACGTAATGCATAATACATGGCGTGCAAAGTATACATCAGTGTTCCATCCGCGTTATTGCATTATTCAGGAACAGCGTGTGTTCCAGAATCGAATGATAATTAATATTCGCTAGGGACTCAACAATTAGCGGAATCTGCAGCTAGCTGTGTAAGGTAGACGCGTCGGATTCAAGGAACCGATATAAACAGACAGAGCACCATCAACTCGACGATGCTTGCCGCTTCTCGAATTTAATCCTATCCAATCCCTCAGCGGTCGATGCAGTAATAATCTTGCCTCTCGATAATTACCCTTATCTTCATCCTCAAATTTCGAGAGGTACTTTTCCTTCGCACTGATGCTTGCGATACTAGTCTAACAGGGAAACGTGCGGAATTCTTTTTTTAATTAAGCTTCGTGTGAACGTAGAGCATATTAGAGTAGGCAAGCAGCAATTTCTTTTCTGCGAAAATTTACTCTTTAGTGATGCAAACAGCCCTTAAAGTTATCGCGTATTTTTATTTTTTTAATGTAGGTAACTTTATAATGCTGTGAGATGGAACAAAACTTTAAATATAAGAGTTTGTCACTCTTTATGCTGTGTCGCACTACCAAAAGAAAAGAAATAAGTAAATAAGTAAATAGGTGTCCGAGCGTTTCTGTCAATGGGCCTTAATAATATTTACATGGAAATTATTAAAAATTTCATAATGGTCGTGGGATTTTAATGGTTAAAAATCCCACACTACCCTGGCGTCCGCGGGAGATTCCCGTCTGGAGGCTTTGAGGTGCCTTTTGAAGATTTTCCCAAGTTAAAAAAAAAATTTATAAAAATAAAATTTTATAAATTTTTTTTTAACTTGGGAAAAAAAAAATTTTATAATTTTTTTTTTAACTTGGGAAAATAAAATTTTATAAATTTTTTTTTTAACTTGGGAAAATCTTCAAAAGGCACCCCGACTTCTTCAGAAGGGAATCCCCGGGGGCGTAGTATGGGATTTTTACCCATTAAAACCCCACGGCCACTATAATTTTTTTAATAATTTCCATGTAAATATCTCTATTATTAAAGCCCATTGGCAGAAACGCTCGGACACCTATTTACTTATTTTCGACATAGATTCATCGTACCAAGACTCATCAAATTCGGTGTCTACCTCATGGTGTCCTCCCCTTGTAAGTAGTGAACAATTGCACAAAGTTTCATAAAAATCGGTGCGTCCCTTGTCAGTTTCATTAGCACCAAATCCATCATATAAGTTCTCGACCCTTTTTCTAACGCCGCAGGACGTACAAAAGACCTATAGCTGTCGCGAAAACAAATGCGGATGCGAATGCTTAAAAGTATTGTGTTTATCTGGTTACGAAAATTTCTTCAATCGCGTTTCATTTTAATATTACTAAATTCGTTTAAGGTCAAGTATCGATCCGACAAATATTTGCACTCGTAGAAAATTCAAAGGGCCATTGATTCGCAATTGGCTTTAGTCGTACCCTTAATTGCATCCAGGGCAACTCAATTTATTTTTGCGGAGATAAGATTAATCTGGTTCTGCATGCCTCGTGTCCTGCACCGGGAGCACAAATAAGTTCCCTTTTGAAAAGGAGATTCTGTGAAAGGCGACATGATAAATTGATTTCATCGTTGAGCATAGAATAAATCCCTCCACCCCCTCCCCCTCCCTCTGGTTTTGTCGTATTGGAAACGGATTTAGCATAGAACCATTCGCCGAGGGGGATAATAGACCCTCGGATTTCTAAATAAGTTTCCCTTATCGCCCCTCTCATTTCAGTTACAGCATATTATACGAGTCGATTCATCGATTCGCGTCCGTTCATTCCGAGAGCCTCCTACCTCCGAGTTGAACTCGTTCCAACTCCCAACTCGCCGCTTCTGCCCTTTTCGTTTCCCCTCTGACAGCAGTAGAAATGAATAAATGCAGCAACACGTACGGTACTTGTACAAATTACTTTTGATTTCATAATTAAAAAGTGGCGGTAGGTATTTAAGGGGGCCGAAAAAAGGGTGGTCTTTGGAAATTTTTTACTCAAAAGCTAGAAAACATTTCTCAAAAAATCTTTTTTCCTTTTAAGGATTGCCTCTAGTACTGTGCATCGTAATTTTTTTATTTAATAATATTTATCAATAACTAAGTTATTGTCCATCACTCGAAGGCTCTCTAAATAAAAAGGCTTCTGCGGTGGCCACTGCTGCTCGAAAGTCGATCATCTAAAATAGAAAATTCAAAAGAATCTACTTATTATATTTTATTATCTAGTATTTGAACGAAGGATTTTTCGAAATATTGATTTGGAAAAAAATGGCTGATGACGCTCTGTAAATAAAATTATTATGCACTCCAGTGTGTTACGTGTCTAATTCCTCGAATACTGCAAGAACCTGTGCCTTTTGCCCCTCAACACTTTTCTTATACACAGAATAAGCTTTTATTTTACAAGCCTCGATAAAAAAAATAGAATGCATACTTCACGGATATTTAAAGTGGTTTTCCTCGATAACAGAAGCTCGTGAAAAAAATTGTATTCTACATTTCTTATTTGTTTTTGCATGAAAAATAAGTCTACTCTCAGTTGTAGCACTATTACTGGGTGCATCCTGTGTAGTCTCTAACACGTGATAGGGAAAATCAGAGTAACGTTTACAAGTCCATTAATAATACAGTAGACAGTTCACAGCTTTCAAGGGCTTAAAGAAATTTTCTATAGTTTTAATTGATCCTTCAAATTACAAACAATACCGCCCACGTAACTAGTAATTAAGGATCACCGAGGAACACGTGATTGTGTTGTAGGTGCTCCTGAGGAGAGGCTCTGGGGTAACTTGCCAGGCGGTCCGTCGCCTCCGGAACGTCCTACAACGGCCAGAACAACGACGACAAGCGTTGGGACAACTTACAGACCATGGAGAACACGACCGACTAGACCGAATCACTATCCAAATGACGACCGACCTCGACGCCCTGATCGTTACCCCCAAAAGCCGGATTACAGGACGGAAAGGCCGGATGATCGATCTCAGAGACCTCACAAACCCCACAGACATCATACCACATCCACTACCACTACTACGACTACTACTACCACCACCACGACTACCACTACCACCACCACGACCATGAGAACCACGAGTACATCGAGGCCGAGGCATCGGTGGACCCCAACACCCAGGAACGACGTGCCGGATAAATGTGACACCAGCTACGACGCCATCAGCATCATTCGCAGGGAGATTTTCGTGTTCACAGGACGAGTGAGTGTTAGATAAACTGCGATTAACACTTTGAGCGGCGCTAGGTTTTGGAAGATGTCCCTTCGAGTCGATCAGGGTTTTACCAGCGGGAAATATGTACAAAGCGATCTTCCAGCTTGTATTGTTTTCAAACAGAGACGGGCAACGATTTTGTTTAAATCAAAATTTAGAATAACGAATAAAAGCTAAAAAAGTTATTCGCCATGTGTCTAATCATGTTAGGCCCGGTGCGGACGAGCGGTTTGCCGCAGTCTGCCGCGCGCGTTTTAGCAGAACATAAATTCATATGAAGCAGTTCACACGGGACGCAAAGTTTTGCGGCTACTAGGCGGTATGTTTGCGTTCGTTTTGACGGACGCACGTATTGCTTCACCGCGAATGAACGCAGCGGCAAACTGCCGCGAACTGCTCGTTTGCACCGGGGGATTCCCGGGGATTGAGGCCTGGCGCGCGCGCTATCAATGGAGTATCGCCCAGAGTTGGGCATTATTCGAATAATCTAAGAATCGCGAATAAAATGAAGTTATTCGAGAATAATGAGTAAATTTTTATTCGAATAAATGTCGCGGCGCGTACCATGCGGAAGACTTACTCGCTGCTTCGAATAAAATTTTATTCCGAATAAAAAATTATTCGTTATTCTCGAATAACTTCGTTTTATTCGCAATTCTTAGTCAAATTTATTCGAATAAAACATTATTCGTTATTCTCGAATGACATCATTTTATTCGCAATTCTCATTCGGGATCATTCGAATAAAAATGTATTCGAATAATGCCCAACTTTGGTACTGCCCAAATGCGATGTCGAATAAAGTTGAAGTTAAAGTTGAAGTTGAAAAATTTATTCGACGCTGAAGTTGAAACGCTGTACGAATTAAAAAATTCAACTTTATTCGTCAAATACAAAAATTAATTTCATTCATCAAATAACACTGTCCAACAGCCATTTTGGTCTGTAAGATTCAATAGCCGATTCTTATAGATATTTGTGCGCTGAAAACGAATCCGCAAACCGTTTGTCTTATTAATAAAATATAAAGCAATTAATTCGGCAATGAGTACGCAATTCTTTCTTTTTCAAAATTATTGCAATTCGAATAAAAACATTTTCACATTCGAAAGTGGTAGACACACGTTATTATTTTATTTCCTCTTGTACGCCAAGGAAATGAAATAATAAAATTATATAAAACGTAGCACTCTTCGTATCGTTGTATATAATAATTTTGTTTTCGTTTCTGATAATCTTGTTAGTATCTGTGGAGGATCGGCGAGCAAGGATTATACGAAGGATATCCGGCAGAAATCACACGCCTGTTCAATCTGCCAGAGGACATCGTCCACGTGGACGCTGTTTACGAAAGGCCTGATAAGAAGATAGTCTTTTTTATCGGCAAAAAGTATTATGTTTTCAACGCTAACAATCTCGAGCCCAATTATCCGAAGCCACTGACCACATTAGGGCTCCCCGAATCGCTGGAGAAAATCGACGGCGCAATGATTTGGGGACACAATGGGAAAACTTACTTCTTCAGTGGGTCCATGTATTGGAGGTACGTCGAAGAATTTTTGTCTCAGATTATTTATGTGAAATTAAACTGTCTTCTTAGTTCGCAGAACCCAACATGTAAAGTTAAATACCATGACACAATTGGGGACCTTGCAGCAAGAGAGGTGCTGCTCTATTTTTTACAGTTTTTGAGTTATAACGTGTGATGTACGTAAAAAAAATTCTACAGCGTTTGATGCAAGTCGGATAAATATTAATATTTTTGTTATAGAATATTTTTTCGCCAAAACTAGAAATAAAAACTTATCAACTCAGTAACTACTACTTATTGCGTGAACACAATATATTTTTCAATTAGTGTTCTCCTTTTAATGTTAAATCAAAGTAATAATTTTATAAACAATTTTTTCTAATTTACTCGAAGTTGGGAAATATGGCGCTGCACCGGCCTTGCTGCAAGGCCATCAATTAGTTTTATACTTGAGAGCGAAATTGAAAGAGAAAAGGAATTTCAAAAAGTATTGTCCATTGTACGCGGTGTACAAAATTTAAAAAGAGTAATGATTACAACTTTTCTTATAAGTTTCATTAACAAACCTGTCACAAAATTCATCATATTCTTATTCGTGTTTTTTATTGAAAAAACAAATAATTGTAAAGGCCAATGTGAAAAAGAATAGCCCAATAAAGTGTGAAACAATATTTCGCGTTTAGACTCGTGTTCGGTACAATCCGAAATTCGAACACTGAATTCTTCGAATCCTCCGAATTATTCGAATACCCCGTACTATTCGAATCATTCAAATATTTACATCCCCAATTCGGGACCGAATACTATGGTGCGCCTACTTGCGGTCTACTCTCCCCAAAATTATCCAGGCACGTTTGGAAATATTTAAAACATTCACTTGCCGAGACCTACTGTCGCAAATAAACTGAACTTGCTGGCATTACTCTCAGCAATAAATGTCGCAATTCGTTGCTACTTACAAGGAGAGTATTTTAGGTGTCCGCCTCCGATCATTTTGATTTTTGGATATGTTATAGAGGACCGAAAAATAAGAAATACGTGTTTTTTTATTTTTCCCCGTTTTCATATTTGGGGGGTGAAAACTGCGTTCAAAGTTAGGGGTGAAAAATCATTTTTGTGGGATATCTCGAGAATTATTAGAGATAGGGAAATAGTGTCAATGGACGAATTTTGTGTCTTTGAATACAAAATACGACTGACTCACCAGATTTTCAAAAATCCACAAAAATGACTTTTCACCCCTAACTTCGAACGCAGCTTTCACCCCCCAAATATGAAAACGGGGAAAAATAAAAAAACACGTATTTCTTATTTTTCGGTCCTCTATAACATATCCAAAAATCAAAACGATCGGAGGCGGACACCTAAAATACTCTCCTTGTTAGTGTCCACAAGGCATTACAAGCTCCCCGATATGTATTTGGAGACATACTACACATTTATTACATCCATAATTTGATGAATAATGAAAATCATAGACAAATTTACCCTAATCATTAAAGTTTCTTCATTTGTAAATGTATTGTTGTAAACGGTATTGCTATAACATGCTGTTATTAATTATTAACTTTATTCGTGCAGGTTTGACGAATCCGCGAACTACGTAGAACTTGATTATCCAAGAGACATCAGCATGTTCGCCGGTGTCGGGAACGATATCGATGCAGTTTTCCAATGGAAAAATGGTAAGTACTTGAATATTATACAGGGTGGTTCCCTACTAGCACCTTAACTATCACTAGGGGTGTGCGAATACCCGGAATTTACGAATTAAGCTGAACTGGGTTCGACTGTTCGAGCCGAGTCGAGTGTTTGAATTTTCTAAGCTGCTTGAAATCGACGAACTGTTTGAAAGAAATGCGAGCTACTTGAATAAATCAAACGGCTTGAGCACGGTGTAAACCGTGGGCTTCGAGTTACTTGGAGATAAATTTTCAGCTGAAAAGTTTTCAAATTACTCGAATATATTCAAACAGATCTCCAACTTTCAAGTTGCTCGTAAATATTCCAGTTACGCGAATATGTTAGCGTCACCGTATTTAGGGGCGGAGTCGAGGGCGGATGGCTCCACGCTGCCCTGCCTTCAAAGATTTTACGGCATGTAGAAGAAATATGTTATCTTCGTGAAAACATGAAAATAAAGCAGAGACATTAAATTAGAGTCTTATATATTTCTTCCTTACACGTAGAATAGTATTTGATAGTAAATATAGTATATATTTAATATAGTATTTGATAGTATTCGTGTAACTCGAGTAATTCGAATATTCACGAGTAACTCGAAAGTTGGCGATTTGTTCGGCAATATTCGAGCAATTCGACCATTTTCGAGCTGAAAATTTATCTCCAAGTAACTCGAACTAACAAGGGCTCGAATATTCGAGCCGTTTTAGTTTTTCAAGTAGCTTGCATTTTTTTTCAAACAGTTCGACAAACTCCGAATTCGAGTACTCGCACACCCCTATCACTGAGAGTATAAGAGGTAGAAAACATTTCTTAAGCGAAAATCGTACACGCACAAAAAATGAAGCGTCACATAGAATAATTCTTTCCTAGGCAAAACCTACTTCTTCAAAGGAAAAGGCTTTTGGGAATTCGACGATCTGAGGATGAAGGTCGCACACGAAAAGCAAAAACTGTCGGCGCCCGTCTGGATGGGTTGTCCTCGAGAATTGGAGACTAACGACGTCGAGAATTATCCAAGAAAATCGAAGATCATGCTGACCAGCCGCGCACTCACACCGAAAACTTCTCTCGGGTTACTTTTTATAGTATATTTTAGTACATATTTGTAAACTGTGATATTTATGTAAAGCCGCGTGCAAAAGTGAGGCACGTGACACGTTTACATGTCTCCAGTCTGCACACGACTAAATTTTAACGCACTTCCCTTATACTGATTATGTATAATTAAAGTAATTTTAATAAAGTAATTTTTAAATAATTTTAATAATAAACTACGACTTATGCCGATTCTTAAGTTTTTTTCTTGTCCATTCTGAAGTACTTTCCCCCCTGGGATACAAAAGACTTAATACATAAATTGCAATTTAACAATATTGCTTAAATGTAGTACTTCCTTCATTTATTTTTGGCACTGAATAATTATTATATTTAAAAAAGACCTCAGAGAGAGAAAATAAGCCTTCGCGTATTCTTTAACTCATATATTTAACAAAAACCATGTACACTTTTGTCCAGTGGATCAACTTTAAAGGATATGTTAACAGAACTCCTTTACAATTTTTATATTCCGCTTTGTCGAGTGAACTTCATTCTACCTTACTTTTCTTGCCGCAGATATTACAAGAAACACATTTACTTGAGCAACGAAATATTGCGACCACAGTGCATTTAGAAAAGCGTAGTTGCACAAGTTAAAACTTGTTGTTGGACTTGAACTTGACTGTGAGCGCAAATTATTTGAATTGCACTGTACAGTACTGTCTCCAAAAGTGAAATTGGCTCGACACTGGTCTCAGCTTTCGAATCGGGTAGTCTATTCGGCTTGCCTTTATTCTCCGCCGCGACGCGTAAAGACACGTATAGACTGGGCAACAATCCCCGGATACATGTATCCAGCGCAGCTCTCTATAGGTTCTGAGACCCGGAGAACAACCGAGCGCTGAATTGTTATGATGCTAACCACAGCAAAAGGTCGGAACCCAGGTTCCAGAACTTAAGGAGGTTTACGGCTCCCGACCAGAGTTGCCAAGCAATCCAAGTATGCAAGGTAGTTTCTACTACGGGGGAACACATACAGCAATAACGGTATATTCGTGTTGGTGACGCGTTGACGTACCACAATTCATCGCGTGGCGTGCACAAATCGTATTAGTGTATATAAGTCTATGTGAGATCATGCGTAGGGAATTGCCTGGCAACTCTGCTCCCGACTGAGCGACTCTGGCTGAACGAATAACGTCGATGATTCCAATGGGTGCGTTCAGCGAACTCAACCGTTGAATAACCGCTCACTGATTTTTCGCTGAATGCTACCGCTCAGTTGCTCACTTCTCAACACGTTTAGTGATCGGTCGCCATTTTTGTTTAGCTTAATTGTAGTTGAAGAAACTCCGCTACGTTTACGGAACGTGTTAAGTTGCTACAAATATCCCTACCCTCCCATGTGTCGTTCAGCGGAACGATGGGCTGCTCAGAACTGATCACCGTTGAGTTCTCAATGGTTGAGCTGAACGGTTGAGTCCGCGGAACGCACCCAATGGCGGGAGCGAGAGGGGACGAAAGTCGACGTGACGTTATCGTCTGCTACGAAAGAGAGAAAGTATGACACTTTGTCTCGCTTCGTTTTTCATGTGCCTACGCTCTCTCTTCGAACTCGACCCGCGTGCGAGTCTACTCCAATACATAGTGCTCATTCAATATCGGCTCACATCGCATCAGGCTTTCTCTCATTCGTAGCAGACGGTCACGTCGCGTCGAGTCTTTCGTCCTCTGCCGCTTGTTCCCGGGTTCTCTCACTCTCGATCGAATGATTCCAAGAACTGGCGGGGGTACCAACGAGCGCTTAACGCAGCGGCCAAAGCGAGCCCCGAACGAGAGGTTACTGTGGTGCAGCTGGCGAATTATCACGATATGTATCACTTATGGAGACAGTGCTGTAGTACACATTGGTCTCAGCCCTCTATCTTCCCAATTCTCTTCTTTCCATAAAATATTCTGCATTTAGTATGTACGATAATAAAGCTTCGTTGAACATTTTGTTACTTCCTCCTGATGCTAGAAACGTAGATCTGCTGGCGAATATGGGTCCCAAGGATTAATTAATCTCAATGTTGTTTGAACGATAGTATCCACCTCTGCCATTCCACCCATTCCAATATCACCGCACATAAGAGTTTTAGAAATGCAAGTAACTTCCTTGTATCCCCATGACTTAAGCAGAGATATCTAGACAACATAAGAATATACAAAACAGATTAAATATTATGTCGATAAAAAAATAAATTTGAATTATGGGATAGAACCACGAGAGTACTGATATAAACTAAATCTAATGCACACTAGGCGTCAAAACCGGCTTCCCTTCGGAAATTTGGCAACGTTGCATGTCACTGGAACCACTGCGCTATGCCTAGTGACATGCAACGTTGCCAAATTTCCGAAGGGAAGCCGATTTTGACGCCTAGTGTACTGGTTCTTTTGTAGACATATAGCGAATTCGGTAACTCGCACTGACTCTGCACTGGTGCCAAAAAATGACTTGGATTGGTTGATTCTTATACAGCTATCTTCCTTTCTACCAGAAGCAACCAATCCAAGTTATTTTCTAGCACCAGTGCAGAGTCAGTGCAAGGTACCGAATTCGCTATCAATAACTACTTAGATATCAAAGCAAAATTGCTATCACGATTGTTAATGAACATCGGTAATTATTTAGTAGTTTTCCATCCTCGGGTATTAGTATGGGTTGGGCTAGATTAGTGCGGGGGACGCGTAAAGCATGATAGCGAACTGATGTGAGTTTAGAGATTTGAACCAGAAACTTGCGGATGCCCGTCAACACCCTGACTCATATCGGTTCGCTATCATGCTTTACGCGCCCGCGAGCGGGCACGCGCCCGCCGCCCTAGTCCACTCCCAACCAACTATAGTTTGATTTTCGAGAGTTGAGACCTGAGGCGGGTCCCTCGGGCGGAGCGGGGTTAAGGAGGAACCAATGGTACGCTACGGATTGCGTGCGGCGTAGCGTACCATTGGTTCCTCCTTAACCACGCCCCGTTCGAGGGACCCACCTCAGGTCTCAACTCTCGAAAATCAGACTATAATACCCGGGACAAGTTGGAAAGTGGAAATGCGTTGCGTCGGAATAAGTCAAAAGAAGTTTTTCGCAAATATCTCGGAAACGAAGGTCAACTTCGTCATTTGTTTTGTCCCATGCTGGCGCATACACTGCCGCGGACGCGTACTGTAGGTAGGTATACGGCAGAATACATTGTGTATAGGGAATTCAATCCCGGGATCCCAGCTGTTTCTTGGATTCCATTTTTATATTTTTCAGTTGTTCATAAAGTAATTTACGTTTTTAAAAATTCCCGAAATTCTCGGGATAAGTTATAACTTGATTTATCAAATCCTGGGAGTTTTAGAATCCAAAAAACAGCCGGGATCCCAGGATCCCGGGATTGAATTCCCTAGTTGTCTAGTAGCAGCAGTTTTTCGCGAAAATCTCGGAAACGAAGGTCGAGCGGCCGTAACATGTATAGGAAAAAGTTGTTCAGAATCGTGTCCCCGACAACATATCCAAAAATCATTGAAATCGGCGAGGATGGAAAACTTCTAAATAATTACCTAAACATCGACATTGAAAAAAAATGAAAGAATCTTACATTAGATATCATGAATATATTAAATCACACAAAACGGAAAAATGAAAAATATTGTTTTTGATGATAGTCCATACCTGCGGAACAGTAACAGGATGCTCCCACATTTTTGTGTTCATTGCAGGGCAAAAGACCAAAGGTTTCGAAGGTTCCCAGGCACGTGCGACACAGGTTAAAATATTATCGCATATACCATTAGCTATCTTGCCAAGCGTGTTAGCATCTAACGGAGCAATTAAGAATAAATCTGCCCATTTCACTAAATCGATATGTAACACAGGGTCGCCTCTATCTTCCCAGGCTGCCCATTCTACTGTGTCCGATAAAACCTGGATTCCTAGTGGCAACACTGCCTCCTTCAAGAAATGCTTTGCTTTCTCAGTAACTACTACTCTTACTTCCAAATTGCTGTGACATAACTTCTCTACTAACATTGGCAATTTAATCGTGGCTACGCTACCAGTACATCCAATCAGAACTTTCTTTCTAGAAATACACGCCATTCTAACGGATTCTTATTTGTCTTTATTTCTTTCTTAATAATTCGTTGTCTGCTATCTGTCGCAATATAAAATGTACCTCTAAGCTATGGGTAATATCAACGAGAAATATAAAGTAGGCTCGAGCCAGCCGAATATTGCAACACACGACTACGTTTTAGGCCACCTGACTCAAGATGCCTCGATCAGTTCGATCAACAGGGAACTACAATGGGACTCTAAGTTTAACGATGATTTATCTTCTTACGAAATGTTTATGACAAACGCGGTATTGTCTTTGTGGAACAGGCTATCTTAAATGCTGGGTTAAATTGTTTCAATGGCTTCACTGCACTTTAATTTGATCGTGTTTCGAATGAAATTCACTGTTGAAGCCATCGATCCATCGTTTGCCGATGTATTTACATAAACGCGCACGTATCTATAATGCGTATATATTATTATCTGTGAATTTGTATATATCCTCTGAAATCCGTAGATTCCTCTCGACGAGACGAAAGAGAAATGCCACAGCGTAACAGTTCGTAAATTCTGGTCGGCTGATAAGAGCGATCTACAAGGTCGCGAGAATCGATTAGCAATAAATCGCGTGCTGTTATGTCTCCTTGACTTGGTCAGCGTAACCGAGATTAGACCATTCCTCTCGCGCCATCAGCTGGTTATCCATTCGACAGGCAAGGTAATCCTTGGCGAGGGTTCTGCACATTGTGTTTTCGTTCTGATTCTTGTACAAACAGCGCATATACTCGATCATGAGCATTTTGCACGAACCCTCATGGTCGAGGGGGAAGCTGCCCTTTTCCGGCGGCACAGGCTTGAATGACTTCTGCGAAAACGTGTACGAGGTCATCACTACCCTCGGTGGTGATCATGCAGAAGAATCAACGCACTAATGTGGAAAACGAAACGCACGAATGTCCTCCTTTACGGGAAATTCTCGCGGACCGTACGAAGAACCGTGACCGCCATTATGACACAAATACGATCAGCACCGTCATACGATTGTATTTTTAACTTTCCTCTGCGCAGCTACATATGCGTAGTGGGTTTCCAGCAGATTTAAATCAGTAAACGGAATATTTCTGTTTTCAATGAAAATTTAATACGTTTTACATTTAAGAGTAATGATTTTGAAAAAATGGAGTGTGTAATAAAAATCTGTAGAAAATAGTCAGTTAATTATATACCCGTTCTTCGGAAAAATAATTTACTTTGGCGATAATTATGGATATGGATTGAGTTCAGCTACTGAAACGGGCTTTACGCTGCCTGCTGGTGACCTACTCCTTCAGGTTCTGATTTTCGCCATCAGGTAGCATATCGAGGCTTAGCCAATCTAGGGCGGTATTCATAGTCGCTACTTATTCTTAAGCAAATGCTTAAGCATGCGGCATCCTCTACTAACATAGTAGCTAGTAATGGATGCCGAATGCTCAAGCACTTGCTTAAGAATAAGTAGCGACTGAGAATACCGCCCTAAGGAGGTAAGTATGCGCATCCGCCATATTGGGTCCTCTGGAGAGAGAAGATTATTGAGTATCCGCCTTTTTGAGTATTGCCAAATTCGCTGTATAAACCAAATATAAACTTGAATCTAATAAAATACTCTAATAATGTATCGTACCACCATGCATCAATATCAACAACGCCTATTTTGTTTATAAAGCGAATTTGACAATACTCAAAAAGACGGGTACTCAATAATCTTCTCTCTCCAGAGGACCCAATATGGCGGATGCGCATACTCACCTCTTTAGTGCTCTAGCGTGAACTGACCCCAGCGCCAAGCCAAACCCCAGTGGCGCCAACGCGAACCCAACCGCGGCCAACTAGCGTCGCCAGAAAATACTTAGGTTGTCGACGCTGGTTGGCTGCCGCCTCGCTTGACTTGGTAGTTGACTTAGCTTGACGCTGGCGTCGTTTCGTTTTCCATCTTGGCGTTGATTGGTTGACGTCCCGCTAAAATAACTACCCGATAAGTTATTTCCACCCCACGTTGGCCGGGGCCCTGCTGCTGGAGTGGGGTTGACAGGTTTTTCTTGTCTTCTGTCTAACAGTGTGAGCCAGTGTGGGCAGTGTAATTATTGTATAATAAGAAAGCAGAAACGAGCTATCTTGATAAATTCAAAAAGCAAATAGATTTGTAAATATTAGATATAGAAAAATGGAAGAAAATAATCCAACAGAGCAGGCAGATGAAGAAGATACTAAGGAAATAACGTGGCAAGATTTGGTAAGCCCAAAACGTTCATGTCTAAAAATATAACCTAAATAAAATAATCACCTCATGTACCTTTTTCCAACACTTGTTAAGTAATATTGATATAACAATTAATTGGATACACATTTTAATAATGTGATTGTGTGATGTGTCCTTCGATGATTATAAATGTAAATACATTTTTAAAAAAGGAACATTGGTGGTTAGGTTATAGTAGGTTAGGTTATAATGCATTGTAAATAAAAATAACGATACAAAACATATTAATAAATTTCGTGATAGTTCTAAACAGTATTTCAAATGTTACGGCTGAATATCTAGCACTTACATTTTTGTATTAAACACGTAAAATGCGAAGTATTTTACGAAAGACGATAAATAGGGTATGTTATACAGAGGCGGATTTAAGAAAAAAGACCCTCGTGACAAACGTTCTCAGTTCCCATTTTTGGGGAAAAATGAAGAGGTAGTTTATTAAAAACGGGCTGTCTACACAAAAAAAAATGATTTTAATCAAACTATATTTTTTTTATGTATTACTACTAATACATGAAAAAAAAATATAGTGTTTGGTTAAAATCATTTTTTTTTTAAATGGGTCCTAGGGGGCCTTCTGGACAGGGGCTCATTTTTCGGGAAAATGAAGAGGTAGTTTACTAAAAACAGGCCAAGTGTAGTAGTATGAAAAAAAATGTAGTGTTTGGATACTAATCATAATTTTTTTTGGTCATGGGGCCCTGTGGGGGCCTTCTGTGCAGGGGCCTAAGCGGAACTGCTCATCAGCCGCCCTGTTAAATCCGCCACTGATGTTATATGTATAATAATAACGCATTATTTACCACAATTAATTATTTCTAGGGAATCGTAGATACTTTATGTAAGGCATGCGAGGATTTGAAGTGGAAGTCACCAACAAAAATTCAATCCGAAGCCATTCCATTAACATTACAGGGTAAATTCAGCAATGTGTGTACATTGCAAATACAAATTAGAAGAATACATTGATACATTTTTCTTTTTAAAAAAAACCTTATTTTGTAGGTAAAGATATAATAGGGTTGGCAGAAACTGGTTCTGGTAAAACTGCCGCCTTTGCCCTTCCCATACTACAGGCATTATTAGAGAGCCCTCAAAGATATTTCGCCTTAATTTTAACACCTACCAGAGAATTGGCATTTCAGATATCAGAACAGTTTGAAGCTTTAGGTAATAATTGTTGTAACGCTGTATAGTTTCGATGTTCTAAGATGCACCGTGATCTCTTAGTTATTATTTGTAATTTTCCTATACTTTAGGGTCAAGTATCGGCGTAAAATGTGCTGTAATAGTAGGTGGAATGGACATGATGTCCCAAGCGCTACTGTTGGCAAAAAAGCCACACGTTTTAATTGCCACACCAGGAAGATTGGTTGACCACTTGGAAAATACTAAGGGCTTTAATCTGCGCTCTTTAAAATTTTTGGTAATTGGTATTCCATTGTATTCTGGCTCTTGCTGGTAACTGCGAACAATTCTGTATTTTTAATACGGTTTTTGGTAGGTCATGGACGAAGCGGATCGTATTCTGAACATGGACTTCGAGGTAGAAGTGGATAAGATTTTAAGAGTGATTCCACGGGAAAGGAGAACGTTATTGTTCTCTGCAACAATGACCAAGAAAGTGCAGAAACTGCAACGGGCATCTTTGCAGAATCCGGTTAAGGTGGAAGTCTCTACAAAATATCAGACAGTTGAAAAATTGCAGCAATACTACATATTCATTCCGGTGAAATTCAAGGTAAAAATATCTTAACTAATTATCTAGTTTTTACTTCTCTCGTTACAAATAATTCTCATTGCAGGATGTGTACCTGGTACATATTTTAAACGAACTAGCCGGCAACAGTTTTATGATTTTTTGTGGAACTTGTAACAACACAGTAAGGACTGCTCTTCTCTTACGAAACTTAGGCTTTACTGCGGTCCCGCTGCACGGACAAATGTCGCAAAATAAAAGGATAGCTGCTCTCACTAAATTCAAAGCGAGGAACCGATCTATACTTATTTCTACAGACGTTGCCAGCAGGTGAAGAGTGAAATATAGTCCGAGGAAAATTAAAAAAAGTAATTTCCTCTGATAGTTATTAATTGATATTTTTATCTAATTTTAACAGGGGTCTTGATATTCCTCACGTGGATATCGTAATAAATTTCGACATACCTACGCACAGCAAGGATTACATACACAGAGTTGGGCGTACCGCGCGTGCTGGTCGTTCTGGTCGGTCCATCACATTCGTAACACAGTACGACGTGGAACTGTATCAGAGGATAGAGCAATTAATATCGAAGCAATTGCCGTTGTACCCCACGGAGGAGGAGGAAGTAATGGTTCTCGAAGAAAGAGTAGCTGAGGCGCAACGTATCGTAAAAATGGTACATCCGATTTTTCGTTACTTAAACCGAGCGTGTTAGCGTAAGAAAAATCAGAAACACATCGTTGTATCGCTTCAGGAAATCAAGGACATCGAGGAGAGTAAGAAGCTGGGCAAACGGAGGAAGCGTCAAGGTGACAATGACGACGACGACGACACGGAGCAGTTTGTCGGAGTGAGGAAAAGAATAAAAGGGAAACATATGGGGAAATCGAAGGGAAGAAAGAGTTAAATGATTTCGACTTGTTAGATGCGCTTCTTGTTTCTTAATAAATAACATGAACACGAGTTGATATTTGTTTTTATTATCATTGTCGTTTGTTTTATTTATAAATCATACCACCACTTCCCTCATGAGCGAGGTGATCAAAAAATTAGTTTGTATTAAGATCCTTAATTCACTGTTAATTTACAAAATCACATTTTACTCACTTTTACGACTTTCGAATGTCTAACAGAATAACAGGAACGGATCCCTTCGATGGACTAACTGCTGAATTTATCACTACGCAACTACTCGAACTGATTAAATCTAGCACTTTCAAAGAACAACCAACTGTTTATCTCCTAAGTTCGTAAAGTAAGAAAAGTTTCTTAGTATTAAAACAAATCACTGTTCTGTTATAATGGTTTCCCTTCCAGTCTTTTGCACAGAACAAACATCTTTCCTCCCAGATAAAAACAACGTAAGATATGTAATGGAAATTACAATCGGTTAACTGTTATGATTTATCGCTTGCAACAATATTTGTTAAAAGTAGTTAATGAAGCACTAGAAAGCAGAACTCATCAACGTACACAACCAATAGTAGCTTCTTGCTCGTGTGCCTCTACCTGGATTACAAAGCGAAACCTCGGGTTTATTAGAAAATACAAGACAAAGATCAGAAGCAATGTAATACATCGAAATAGCAGCGAAACCTTGTAACAAATGCGAAAGTGTAGTACAGAGTGTATTGTTGTAAAATCTTTTGAACTTTCTCGTTAAAACTCTATAGAAAATGATGGATCAGCATTGTACAGGTCCTCGTAATACAAAATATCCGGGAACAATACTGTTCCATTTTATTAACATTACGATTATAATGCAACTTCTAAAGACTATGATGTTATTCATCCATATAAAGTGGCAACAAATCCTTATCTCGCCTTCTCTTTCTGCACAACATCGAACAATTACGTCTGCTTCCAAATGTCGGGGATTTGTAAAATGAATCTTGATAAGATGTGCACTGGTGAATAATGTAGTGCTGCGTAAAGTGAAAAATCCTTGGTTTATTGTAATTCTGTAAGTCTTACTGACCTAATTTTCCATTAATGTATTATTAACAAGCGTGACACCTTTGATACACGTTAACGTATTAAACACTATTGAAGGGTCATCAACTGCGGATGGTCTACCAAACATATCGCGAGATTTCTGCAGGATATGTCGGTAATAACTAAATTTCAAATGCACCGCGAGCTTGCAAGCCAACATTTACTGCAACACCATCTGCTTTCGGAGAGATTACATCTCGTCGGATATGGCTTCTAAAGTAAAGTAAATTGATAAAAGACCATGGGCTATATATCATTATGCAAACAGAGCGATCAGAACTTCATTCGTAACAAGAGTATCTGCTCAGAATACGTCTGTATTCTTTTGTTCGGTAAATGGATCTCCATCCTAGCGCTAAACTTGATCATACGAGAAATCTCAACTTGTTCTCTTTAATTACTAAGGGATGCAATATACGGCTAATCTCGTTGTTGAAGGCTTTTGTAATGCAAGCGATCACTTCAGTCTCCGAAGCGAAAACTGTTTTGTCTGAAATTATTTATTCGGAACGCCGATACTGCCTGGTGGCGTTCCAACAGGAAACATTGGAGATCAAAAAGGTAAGGAAATATACATGTATGTACATATATCAAACTACCGAAAAATGTTTCGCCTTTCGCTCTTCCCGCCCTCGGTAGTACCGGCAATTCATAATAAATAAGTTCGTACAATATAGCTCTATCTCTCTCACTCGCTCCCTTTCTCTCTCTCCCTCTCGTTCTTTCAGTAATTCATAAATACATATGCACAGTGATTATCACGAATCGCCGTTAGACGAACACAATGTGTTACGCGCAGGGATTGCCGAGAAAAAGAAACACGAAATCAACAGACTCCTGAGAGAGCAATATACATGCGCAGCAGCAACGGCAGCTTACTAATCGTAAGTATGCTACCATTAAGTAACGAACGCGCTCTCGACCTTTAAATCCGTCGAAATAACGCCTAACAAGTGACCCGGTCTTGAGGGCTGAGAATTCTAATGGATGGAATGTTCCGAATGCAAGGTAGTGTCAAAGATGCGCCAGATGTGACAAAAATTGAAACAACTTAGGTTTCATTTAAATGAGAAATAAAATATATTCCATAATATTATTATTCACTATTTCTACACATTCTGTACAGTAATTCAATTTAAGGGTTTTTATACCTCAATATACTTTATACAAAAAGGCTACTTATAATCTAACATTAAGACATACCATAGCATGAGCGCCCTCCACCTTACCGCCAAACGGCAGATGGGTCGCACGCATGTTTGTACTGGTATTACAGAGTCAGTCGCCAGCGAGTATAACTTCTTCCTCTTTTATCACACACCGCACACTAAACTGTCGAAAGTGTGTCTCTGGTGCCTTTCGTATTGTTACTCTTCTTTTCTTTTCACTTTTTTTTTTCTTTTATATATATATATAGTTACAATTTACTGTGTCCCCCGATTAACTCCATCCTCATTTTCTTTCCAATAAAGTTGCATTTTGTTCTTTTTGTTTCTTTCGATTGCGTGATTCGAGTGTTTCGGTTTCGTTTTTTTTTTGTTCTCAAAAAGGAATATACACAGAAGATATTACCGTCGCAACATCGAAATATAATGAAGTACCTTCATTGCCTGCTGTATGCACGAGCTCTTCTTTCTTTTTTTCGTTTCGTATTTACGTTTCTTTCTGAGATACTCTTTACCAATAAATAAAATTATATTTTGCGAAAATATAGAATTGTAAAAAATAAAATCTGTCTTTTCGATTTCTTTTTTTCTTTTTTGGATAATACCGGTACAGAAATAGTGCATTTTTCGGAGACTCCACGAGCAACAGGACTGTTAATTCAGATCTCTGTCCTCTAAGTACTTGTACTCAAAAGTAAAGCCTTCCTTCTTCCTTTGCCCCCATTTCTCGTAATCAAAATAAATGTAGGTTCCCTGAAATGATATCACACGATAAGCTCTAGTTTCCCCACTAAATCTCTATCGTTCCTTCCCCAATCTGATATTAATACTTTTACATCGCTAACCTGCTCGTATTCCTCGTTGATCACTTTCGGCTCCTCGTGTCTTTGAAACCACATCATGTACTTGGTATGAAACCTCCAACTTTGTTTCTTTAGAGCTTTCGCAGCCAGGTACTGGCCTTTGGAACCCTCCATATAATAAAATATGAAGAATAACGTTTCCGTAGAAAGACGTTGAAAGAACTCGACAGTGTCGGAATGGGGAAGTTGGACCTGAGGAGCAAAGTAAACATGAAGAAAAATAGACAACGCGGCAAGAATTACTGTGATATTTCTAAAATACAATTGGCTTGTGAAGGTCAAATGATGCAACGTTACCTGCTGGTAGTAGGGAGGCGTTGGGCACAGATTTCTCGGTAAATACGATCGCAGCCGTTCAGAATCAGACGGATGGGGCATATGGTAGTAGGCCGCCTCCATCATCTGGAACTGCAGCTGGTGTTCTTTTTGAAGAGGTACTGGTCCGAGCGGCGCGACGCCAAGCAAAGGAGGGATATGCGCTTCCGAGGTAGCGTTGTTGTTGTTATTGTTCGCTTTAGCGCTATCAAAAATGTTTCTATTCGACTCGGACGGCGGTATTTCCAGACCTGCTCGGACAATTACTTGTTGGGCTATAGATTTCAAAGAGGACATGTCGTCAGGAAGCTTAGGGATGAGACCATTGGCAGTGGATGGCGCTGGCGAGCAGGAATTTGCAGGCAGAGGCGAAGACCTACTGCTAACTGACGATTGCGGTGACGAAGACGGCGGGATTGGCGTCGTCATTTCGGTTTCACTGTTGTGATTCTGGTTTTGTTGATTGTGCAACACGTGTGTCGCCTGTATAGGTGCCGGGTTATTGTGCTGCTGTGAGATCGTTTGCGGCACGTTCGAGGTAACACTGGACGTGGATGAGGATGACAACAAACCATTTTCACTGCTGTGAGCTTGAAATTCAACAGGCAAACCGTCAAACATACTAGAATAATTATCAGAAATCGATCAGTGGATCGTTTAAAAAGTACTTACAAGATGTTTTACTAGAGGTAGAATGGATGGCTTGCGAATTACTATGCGAAGCAGCTACTGTAGCAAAGTTGCCTGCATTAGTCGTAGCAATGTGATTACTCGTAGAACTAGGCGAGCTATGGCTAGGTGTCATGGGAATGGTCTTGCTTGGAGTGCTGCTCGATAATAAATTCGATTTTATGGTGGCAATGCTTCCCGTGGTTGGAATGCTCGCCTGTGAATTTAATAGTGGCCTGACTGCTGTAGGTTTCACAGGCTGAAATCAAAGTATTTCATGAAAATCTGCTTATTATGAATTATTAAAACCTGATATTCTGAATCGTTAAAGTACTATTGCCAGATGAGAAGAAGAACGACTACCCGCGAGCTGAAATATCACAGGGGCATGGGGAATCGCCCGCTCGCTTCACCCTATCCCCTCCAAGAAGTCCTACCTTTTAGGTTCTTAGCGGCTGTCCATATCCGCGGGCTGTCGTCATTTGTTTCGTTCGCGTTCTGCGTTAAGCCGCGTATTCACCTGTGCATTCGCCCCGAATGTGCATTCGGCGCGCACCGATTGTTTGCTCGTCCGGTGTGCGGCGCGCGTTCGGGCCGAACCGCTTAAGCCTCGAATGCACAGGTGAATACGCGGCTTTACTGGCGGTCCATCAAAGCGTGCATTTGGATCCGAACAATACCATGAAATGGACGCCGCAAATTTCACTCAACCCCGAACGCGCGCCGAGCTCCGAACGAGCAAAAAATCGGTGCGCGCCGAATGCATATTCGGGGCGAATGCACAGGTGAATACGCGGTAGACTTTGTTGCAAGAAATTGGGTGGAGCGAGTGGGCGATTTCCCTTGCCCGTGTGACATTTCAGCTTGTGGGTAGTCGTTCTTTTTCTCATTTGACAATAGTATCATACAGTGTCCTTTCGCTATGGGCTCGCTTTGGTCCCTGCGCTAAGCGCTCGTCACTATGCCCACGATTTTTCGAGCATTCGAACGAGCGGCTCGGAACTTTGGAATCGGCGCCGCCTCCGAACCGCGAGCCCATCGCGAGAGGATACTGCCAGTGGCGGATTTAACAGTGTGGCTGATGAGCAGTTGCCGCCTAGGCCCCTGTACAGAAGGCCCCGCAGGGCCCCATGACCAACAACAATTATGATTACGTATAAGTATCCAAACGCTACATTTTTTTCATACTACTACACTTAACCCGTTTTTATTAAACTACCTCTTCAGTTTCCCGAAAAATGGGCCTTTGTACAGAAGGACCCTAGGGCCCTATCCAAATACTATATATTTTTCTGTACTATTACACTTAACCCGCTTTTAGTAAACTACCTCTTCATTTCCTTCAAAAATTGGGCCCCTCAGAATGTTTGCCACCTGGGCCTGTTTTCTTAAATCCGCCACTGGATACTGCGCTACCAAATCTCAACTAGTAGGTGTACACACCTTTGTTTTTTTGTCATTATCTGTAGAACTATCACTCGAATGATTGTGCATGGTGGAACTCAATGGGGGCGACGGTATAGGCGAAGTACCAGAGTTAGTCGAAGTCGGTGTTCCTCCAGTCTCGTTGCTGTTGTTGCTGTCCGTCGTTGCCGACGAAGGAATGCCAACCCCAGACAACTCTACTTCATCGAGACCAATAATATCATCATAAATATATTCGTTCTCCTCGAAATCCGGTTCTTGCGAGGATTCGATATAATACTCTACGTCATCTTTTATCCTCTTAATCTGCGGAACGAGCAAAGGACAGAAATTAATTGATTGCAAGGCGTTGAAGTCTCGACATAAAACGGAATCTGATTTAATGATTATTCTTTTGTCTGTACACTCACAGTGTTAACTTCAACGGACATATTGTCTAACATGCGTAACAATGTTTCCAATTTACGGATATGGTAACGGTGTTTATCGAGCTTCCCCTTTAACTCATCCATCCTATCCTGCTTATCTTTATCTAACCTTTTTTTCTTCCCTGCGAGTAATGATTCTATCTCGGATTCAAACGTATCCAGCTATACCAAAACCAATCAGCATATTATACTCGACGTATAAAGGACTTTCTTCAGTCTGATTAAAAACAATCCCCTATTCCATACCTGAAGGTTCAAAGCGTCTATGGAATTTGCAAGCCAATTGCTAACTTCTTCCCTTTCTTTCTGCGCCGGATCCAGCTTCTGAGCTGCTCCTAAGCCCTCCTTCGAATAAGCTTTCGTTTTCGTTTCTCTCTCCACAACTTTAAACCTTTCCATTTGCTAAAGGAACACACACATTCTATATAGTATCGCGCAGTAACATTCCCAACGTCGACTTTCATTCTCGATAAGCTATACTTACAGTCTCAATTAACTTCCTATACTCGAGAAGCGTGCTCTTATCCTTAATCTCGCCTGACGCGAGCCAAGTTTTGATCTGATCACGTAGCCTCTGGAGTTTTTTGATTTCCTTCTTAAGGTCCGCTTCATATTTCTCCTTCTGATTGCTGTTCGTAGCATTGTGAACCTTTTGCCAAATGTCCTCGAACGTCTCTACACCTTCCGTTACTTTTTTAAGGCACCGATCTATTTCACCTAAAATTGAAAAAACACAGGTATACAGTGAATCGGCGCAACTACAAGAAACATTTACATTCGAATTTAATCTCATATGTTATTAGCGAGCAATTCTATCGACGAATATGCACATCTATCTCGAAAGTCTAAAAGTTCAACACAGATACACGAGAGTGAATCAAGGATGATTCTTTGAGTAACAAGTTTATCTTCGCTTGAACGAGAAGCGAGTAAACTTGTTACGATGCACGTAATATATATATTTCGCAGAACTAGAATATCAAATGAAATATATTATCAGGCCATTTTAAATATCTCTCTGTATCGCACAACTTAAACGCTACGACTAATCTAGCTGAAAGAGTACTGGGTGCAATAAAACATTGTAAGTAACAGTGAGAAGTCTTTATTTTTTTTTTTTCGTTATAAACTTCTTTAAAAAGTGCTAATATAGAAACGCAAGACCGGTGGTAATCTACAGATTCTTATAAATACATTGCCCTATATCTAAGCAACTTATGGTAAAAGCTTACGCAGACGAAAGCCTTATATATGCCGTGCCTCGCACCACTATATGTGTGTATCGTACAAGCTAAATGAGGAGCCGCTTTGGAGGGTTATGCTGACATAAGGAAGCAGCATTAGGCTACAGTGAACACGATCCGTGTGAAAAGGAAGAAAATTCTCCGAATGAAACATGTGAAAAGTTGAGCAGAACATACCAATCCATCGTACCCTGACAACCTGTACCAACTGTCAGGCACAGAAGCCTGCATGCAAATAGGTAACGCGGGTTATAAATAGGCGGCTACTAGTCGGAAAATACGAGCGTTTAAACCGGTAGAGAACTGCAGAACTCAAGACAAGATCGAAGGGATTGTTGTAGTGGTGGAGGGCCATAACAAAATTTTACTAAAATGTAAACATGCTGGAAACATTTTCTCCTCACCTTGCAACTTTCTCGTCGCAGCCATGGCTATGTAAACATGTGATAGAATAATTCATGCATAGTCTAGACGTAGTGGAAAATGTACGGAACAATTTTACGGAACAAATAGTCGCTGAACTATTATTCCCTGTATAATACGGGAGGCTCGGCCACAAGATGGCTTCCGTTTTCAAATGACAACGTCCGACCGTCCGTGAACGAGTTGCGTTGATGCTTGGCTCTGGTTTAACCGTCAAATCTTGTAACCCCGGTGGTGTGCAATATACGATACGCTCGGTCGTAAATCAACAGCACGTAGAAATACACAAAAAATGATAGCATCAACAAATGATATATATGAAATACTGAATAAATGAGATGATGTATTATGCATTGGCGCATTCACACATTCTACCTAACGCACATACTTAATGCATCCGTGTTCGTAAACCAATCGAAATACGATTGGACCTTTCGCCGCGTTCTCAACGGTCGCTACGCGGATGTTCTTTTATAAGACTGAAGCCGTATTTAACCTTTCATTGAAAACAACGAACTCGTAAATAGTTAGGTTCAGGTTTAGGGGCGGTATTCTCAGTCGCTACTTATTCTTAAGTAAATGCTTAAGCATGCAGCATCCTCTACTAACCTAGTAGCTAGTAAAGGTGGTTTGAGGGAATTTCTATGTGGTCCGTGGAGTCCTGATGAGCTCTGCTCGCAAAACATGTGAAGTTAATTGAATGAAACGACTTGTAACGAATAACTTTGAATTCAATAAAGCTTATTGAATTGAACTAAATTAAATTATAGAATATTATCTGGAACTATTAAGAAACGAAACAAAGATATTTTAGGATTGATAAAAGCTGGATTTTTATTGCACCACGTGTGTGGTCTAACAACGTCGGTGATGAATTGCGAGGCGAAGAAACAGGCTTCTTCGTACGTTCGTTCCTCTTTTTTATCAATACATTGTTTTTTCGAGCGATAAGGAAGGAGGCGAAAACAAATTTCTAACGTAGTAAAGTTTATCCTTAAAGGCTGATTCAGACACGTCGAGTAATTTAGTCGAGCAGCGAGTAATTTAGTAATTTTTCATCTGTGAACACTAAAATGTAGTCAAGTAGTTTAGAAAAACAATGGTAAATTACTAAATTACTCGCTACTCGACTAAGGGCGCATTCCATTTAGACCCAAATCGCCCGTGATTTTCATTAAGGTAGGTTTTCCTGTACGTGACTGGACGCAACTTGAAGAATTTCAAAGCCGATTTTCTCGAAAATGACGCGCAATATCAAAAAATTTTATTCCTTTTTTTCGACTTATTCATTTGTTACAAGTCGAAAAGAAAGAGTAACTTTTTTTGAGATCGCGCTTCATTTTCGAGAAAATCGACTTTGAAACTCTCCACGTTGCGCCCAGTCGCGTATAGGAAAACCTACCTTAATGAAAATCACGGGCGATTTGGGCGTAAGTGGAATTCGCCCTGCGTCGTATTATCATTGCATTGGGGAAGATGCCGCAAAGTTGGCGCAGAAGGCGCCACTACCGCATGTACTGCGGTTTTGCATGAGTGCGCATGTGTGAATGGTTTGGGCGCGAATTTTTCATTTGCGGATTGTATGAAGTTGGTATTTACATATTAATGTTTTATAACACACCTTTGACAAGTGGCACGTGTGCTTGTGGCGTCACGGGTGGGAAAAAGTTGCAGTCACCTTCCCCATTCTAATTATATTTTAATTTAGGAAAACAAATCGTTTTTTTGCGAAACCGCTTTGCGCCGTATTAAAGTAAAGTTATATTGTCGTTACTAGAAATTTTCAAATTAGATTTGGGAGAAATTTATTTAAAGAAAAAAGATAAACATCCAATTAAATTATATATATAGGTTAACTGCGAAACGATAAATAAATTTTACCTATATGCCAGTGATACAAATTTCGAAGTAGTGGCAGTAACACATTACAAATATTAATGAGTCGGCGGAAATAAACATAATAACTGAAAAGGCATTAAATTATTTTCCTAGAAATAAAGTCACAAATAATTTTGTTTAATAAATGTAAGATATTTCAAAGAGCTAACTCCTAACATACAATGTTTATAATAATGCTAAAAAATAGCACTGAACTATTTAAAATCGACAACTATGTCGAGTACTTTACGAATTTGTTGGGTTTAGAAAAATGAACAAAACGAGTATTAACAGACTTCTCTTTATGTTGCACATTAAATACAATAAAAAAATACACAAGTAAAATTTAAACGAATTATTAATACATTTCAATAAGTTTTATCACAGCACGTATACTTAATTTACATTACAGGACGTAATGGAGGTCTTTTGCAATTTCGCGTAACATCAAAATCACGTGTTATCGGTATTTAATAAAACTGCGTCTAGAAATCGTATTCAAAGCGCATGTTCACTCAATCAAAGGTAAGGTAAGAGCAGCTATGCCGCAGAAACAAGATCCCCATTACTCAAAAGATTTCAGTGAAAGAGTAATTGAGTATGACACCGGACTACTTTGTCAGTGACCTGACAGATATTGGAACGATGTTGATACTTTTGCAAGATCCATGAGGAGGAGAGCAAAGAGCACCGTCAGCCGATGTTCGCCCAAGTTCGACGCTCTGGATGGCTGGGTCACGTTGGGGCACGGAGTGGGGGTATCACTAGTACACACTACGTTGGGCGTACATGAGTACGTCCACGAGAGATGCCGTCGCTTCGCGTTTCGAGTTTTCGCAAAACAGCCGTGGACCAGGCAACAGCGCGCTCGCGCTCAAGTCGGATCGCATTTACCGAGGAAGATACGAAGCCCCGTGCCGATTACCAAATAACCGAAACACCACGAATCCTCCTCTCGACGGCTTCGGTCTAACCTCTCCTACGGCGGGCTATGGTGGAACATGACGAAAGGTGGCATCACTGGGGATGTGTTGGAAGCACGGACGGAGCCGTGCTCATTGATATGACGCCATTTTACTAACCTTTTCGGCGCGGATCGCGACGAATCGCTTAAGGTGCTCCACTTCTAAACGTTTCCACGGCGTCTCGATCGTGTCGTTCACCGCTTACGATTCACGCACGCTCCTTCGTAATTCCAAACATTTTGCCCGAGCCGGAGTTTACCGGAAGGTACGCAACCTCGTCGCACTGGGATCATCCTTGTGTGCAGCAAAAGCTTACAGCAACACTCTCTTAGTAAACCTCGTTAATCCCGGCGTCCCGATTCCGCGTACACTCTCGTTAGTCCTCTCACGACCTTCGTTTCGTCGCAGCAACCTGATTTTCATGGCAACTTCAGGGCTGAACCGTAGCGAACCGATGGTCACAGCGAAGGGCTTCTTACGCGTCGTACCATGTGCTCAGTTTTTTAATACCTTCGTCAGAGGTATTATACTAAATGCTCCTTACCTGATCGAGCGTAGTTCAAACCCAATGTCCGCTCTGTTGTTGGCACGATGTATATAATGTATTACATGGTTGCCATTTCCAAACACAATGTTAATTTCCATGAAACTGCAACACGATAGCTCGAGTCTTGTGCACAGAAGAATTTGCTATCTAGGCACATTGGTATTACTGTAGCGAAATTCTTAAAAAATGTATATCAAGTGTAACAGGTGGCTTTGCGCGTTTACCGATTAGAATGGCAATTATAATAGGTTTCTACGTGGTAACGCAATGCTTGCAAATTCATCTCAGTCGACACGAACGTGTTGACAAATATGTTACAACAATTTACTGTTGCTATAATTTTGTGAAAAGTTTATTTTATGCTTCTAACACTCGACAGTAGCTACAGTGATTTTTAAGTTGTTAAATTGCTTGCTGAGATTGTTAGTGTCGTTATATTAATATTTTATATGTTATTTGTTATAGGTAATACCGCTATAGCCAAGGAGTGCTATTATGGAAGATGAGGACGGTGAAAGTAAAGTTGTGGATATGTGGAGCATTTTGGGAGAACAGCAATTTAAAGACGCATCTCTTGGGAATCCATTGAAGCCTTCGATAGACGCCGCTTACACCGATGTAATAGAGGAAGAAAAGCAATTGTTGCGGTATAATTCAATCGGGATTAAAGACTCGCCGAGCAAAAATAACAGTACAGGAACGAAAAGTGTATTTAAAGGTTTCAAAAAGCGTATTTTGGCACAGGCTCAAGAGACGCAGACGAATACTTTAAAAAGCATAACGCCAGAGCAACAATTGGCTCATTCTAATGCGTCGTCGAAGATTAGCAAGGAGAAAAGGGCGGAGATCAAGCGGGGGAAAATAACGGAATATGCGCAATACCTGGGTCTCCAGCCTTCGTCGAAGAGCAAGTGTTCGAAGTGCGACTCGTCGCCAAGCTTCTGTTCTATGCTGAAGCAGAATCTGTGCACTTGCAACTCCACGATGACACCGATGCCGAGCACATCGGAATCACCGACGGTGCCGCATTCCCCCAACTTCAAGATCACGAGGAAGGTTTACTTGTGCGCGGCGTGCGGCACCTACTTCGAGAATTGGAATTTATTTTTACATATGAGGGACATACACAAGCGTCACATATGTTTATTTTGCCTGGGAATGTTCGGCCAAGCGGAAAGGCTGCTGTATCATCTGATGAAGAAGCATAGTGTTCCAGAAATGGCATTTACGTCTGTTGAAGATTTTTATGGTGCTTTCAAAGGATCTTGTTATTTAGTTTGTTGTACCTGCGAGAAGGTTTTTTCCGAGACGGATAATTTTTATAATCACTTTTGTTCGCCAGCCACCAAGCAGGACGTTACCGCGTCTATATGCACCTTGTGTAGGCAGACTGGTTCGCACGCTAGTACGTGCAGTTTGAGTAACGAGACGAGTAGAGAGGTCAGTTCCGCTTTAGTAGCTACTACGCAGACAAGCGCGACGCATATACTCGACAGAGCAGTGATCGTTGGGAACAAAATGGTTTCGAGGAAGCCGGTAAAGAATAACAGGTCCAGGCACATAGAAGACTGCGTTCCGAATCAGCAGAGAGCGAACACGCACGCGAAGAAGGCAAATAACAAAACTGTGTCTCTGTTAACCGAAAGTCAGCCACCTGCGGACGCGATGAATGTGGACGAAGCTCCTAAAAGCGAAGTTCATGCAGAAGTTAAAGACACAGTTTCGGAGACAATAATGGAAGTCTCAAAGTATATCGAAGATTCTTCCGAAGAGAAAGAAGAGACCAGCGAAAGGGAAATCTATCGGAATGATTCTGAAGATAAATCGTTACCTGATGCAATCAGCCATGATAAGCCATATGATAGTATAACAGAAGTTATTATGGAGGTATCGCGTTGTACAAATAATATAGAAGATTCGGATGATACCAGTAAGAAGGAAGACACAGGTTCGATTAATACTTTAGACGCGTCTGATAAACCGGAATCGGATTCTGATGAAGCAGGCAGGCTTGATACGGAGGTTTTAAATTCATCGGATGAAAGTAATATTAGGACGAATGAACTTAATTCGGTGGATCATATAGCAGAAGAAGATGCAACTAACGACAAAACAGAGGAATCTATGTCGGAAACGAAAGATGCTTCTAGTTCTCACGCGTCTGACAGCTCTATTCAAAGTCCTATCAATCGGTCGTTATTCAGTCCGCAACACGAATCACATTTGTCAGACCAACAGAGTAAAGAAGAGATCGACGAAAACGAAGATAAAGAGAACCTCGATGTACCTAATGAATCTCAGTCTTTGGTGTCGTTCAACGCCACCGCTTCTTCCGACAGGAGTTTAGTTATAAAAATTTGTACCAACCGGAACTCCCAGTTCTCTGTTGCAACTAGTAATGACAATGCAGAGGATCACGATGTTTCGAAAGAGTCCGAGGAAAATAACAATGCGGAGAGTTTGTTGGTGGAAGAAAAAGACTCTAATGTTTTTGAGAGGGAAAGGGACAATAATAACAGTTTTCAAATGAACGATGGTGACAGCGATTCTGATAGCTTCAAATTAGCAGTGGTGGACAGTAACGAGGCTGACGAGGCCGAGGAAATCGAAGAAACTGCTGAAACTAAAGTGGCTTCGGAAGTTAGATCTGAGTCGACCATGGATGTCGAGGAAAATGAGAAACCAGTCGAAGAAGACGCTGAAGAAATAGCCACTGATATAGATGCAAAAGAAAAGCAGCAAATTAACGAGGAGGAAATTGATGCTGTAAATCATAATGAGACGAACAGTGATGCGCAACTTCAAACACAGCAAAGCGACGGAATTATGCTGGCTGGAGAGGATGTTCCTTGTAACGACCTTAACGTTGATGGTACATTGGACAGTATAGAGACAGAAGATCTGTTGAAACGTTGCATAGAAATAGCCAGTCCTTTCTGTGTCTACTGTAACCACGCACGCCATATAGCGGTGAATGGTAAACAATTAGGATTACACATGCTCGCGGAACACAAATTTCAACCGCAGCACCCTGCCATAATTATCCATGCAGAACAGTTTATCATCAGAGTGAAAAAGTCTCTTAACGAACTGGACACACATTATTTTAACCTTGACTCTTATAGCAGCGCAAATGGTACCTACAACGTTCCAGGCATACGGACGTACGAGTGCTTTCATTGTAGATTTCACTCTGCCGTGCACAAGGAACTTTATCTGCATAATCGAAAGATGCATCAAAAGACAATCTTAATCTGTATAATGTGTAAATCCACTTTCTATAGTTACAGCGAATTACTTTGCCATTTATGCCCTGGCACGTACTCTCCAAACATTAACGTTAAATACAGATGCTGTCTTTGTCCCATGGCAAGCCTTCCATCTGCATTCAGATTAATGGTACACTTGCGCAAGAGGCACCATGCGTGTGACGTTTGCCTGGAGTCCACTGGGAATCAGCAGCGTCTTTCAAACCACGTTTGGAAGCACAAGCTCCATCATCTATGCTACAGATGCGGCATTGCGTACAGAAACAAGCCGGACATCACGAAACATTTGTTTTGGAAGCATGGAACGGAAAGCGTGCTCTGCAAGAAATGCTTGCAGAAAAAGTGGCCGCACATCTATCACTTTTGCATACCACCCACTGCTTTCGTTTGCGAGGAATGTGGATCCAGTTTCTCCCGAGCTGTTGCCCTTAAAGTGCACAAGAGGTTACACTCCGGGGATCAACCGTACGCTTGCAGCGACTGCTCCGAGCGCTTCATATCCCGGAAATTGTTAGCCAAGCACAAGGACACTCACAGAGAGCCGTGCCCCATCAGTTCAAACCTGACGGATGCGGTAAATCAACAACTGGTGGTTGACGAAGAAAAGTCTGACAAAGAAAAGGTAGATGTAATCGACAGCGTCACTGCGACCTCCGATTTGGCGAAGGAGCCCAAGGAAACGGTGAAGAAAGTGTTAGACGTTTACGACTTGCCACCTCTAAATCTATCCTCTGAAAGTGACACGGATTCCGAGGAGGAGAAAACGGAGATGAAGGAACCTGAGGTAACTGAGAAGCCTAAGTTAACGGAAGAGAGTGTAGCGTCTCCCGCGGATCAGCCGAAGCCTGCTACTTCTCCACACCCAGCCCCGGACAGCATAGTGGAGGTCGAGCAGAACGAGGAAGAGAAAGAGCAGGGTGCACAAATCATGGACGGCATCTGGGACAACTTCAAAACATACACCGCGAGCTTAGAGATGAAAGATTCGGTCAGCAATTTCACAACCAAAGATCAAGAGCCAGAGACAGAGACTGATGTAGCATTCCTGAGGAGCATTGTATTGGCCGACCACGATTACTGCGTTGTATGGTCGGACAAGGAGAAAACCGAGGAGTCTGGGTCTAAAATGGACGACAAAGAAGAGGTGAACGCTGGCGGGGACCAAGATTCCACGAGCAAGGCACAAAAGAGTCCCTCTGGCAGCAACGGAGTGCAAAGCGTCAGCGAAAACGATCCGAACAAAAAGAAAGTGAAGAGTCCGAAGAAGAAGAAGCGGAGCGGAAGTACTTCGTCGAGCGACTCGTCTAGTGACAGTGACTCTAGCAGTTGTTCTTGTGGGACGAACTGCAGTTGCAGTAGTTCTTCGTCTGGTAGTTCTTCCAGCTCCAGCAGTAGTTCAGATTCGGACAGCTCCACCTCGGAGGGCTCTCCGAAGAAGCAGTCTAGTCATAAGGAACGGAAGAAAGATAAGGAAAGTGCGCAACAGGCGGAAGTCGGATCCGTAGATATTCAGAGCAAGGGGGTCTCAGCAGAGATTGAGAACGGAGAAGCGGGCGTTCCACTTGAGCCAGTTTGCCCGCCGCTGCTTCTGCTGAGAGAGTCAGACCTGGAAACCGAGGAGACGGAGACCGACGAAGACTTCTACGACGAGCATCCGCAACAGCTCGCGAACAAACTGCTCGCGGAGAAGCGGAATCAACTACTCCTTCTAGCAGCAGTCGCCCCAGCGTCCGCAGAGTCTGCGGTCCCGTTGAACAATGGTTTAACAGACACAGACACCGCGATTCCCTCCCATGACCCGATGCCCGGAACTACGGAGGATCAGCCACAGCAGAAGAAGAAAGTAAAAACGAAGAAACGGAAAAAGGGTGACAGGACGAAGCAGTGCAACGCGACAGGAGCCGTGGAGTCCATTAAACTAAACATTCCTAAAGCGTTTTACGAAAAGAGCTTGGGTTTCTCGGCTTCGTCGCCGGCGTTGATGCAGCCACATATAGCGTCGGCGCCGAGTATCTCTTCTAACGATATGCATGCCGTGAATACGAGGGTTGAGCCTCAGACCATGCAAATAATGAGCCAGAGCATCGGCGGTAGCGGCTCAGAGACGGAGAATAAACGGTCATCGAAGCGGAAACGTGTACCAAAACGATTTTATGGGGACTCCAGCGACGAGGAAGTGGAGAAGCAGCCGACGATAAAGTGGAGGAAAGTAGACACGCCTTTCGTGCCAGTGCCGAGCGTCAAGCCGTTGCCACCGAGACTCTCTTTCGGCGGTAAAACCATACCGTACAGGCCGACGGAAAGCCAGGCCGAGAGTCTGAGAATCGCCACGGCCTCGGCGACAGAATCAGAGGAACCTGCCGAAAGTAGCAGCGATTCCAGTGACTCTGAAGTAGAGAGTAGCCAGCAGATTCAGACCCACCTACCGGAAAGCAACGCGCAGATGCCTGAGCGACCAGTTAATTTGTATTGCTACTGTCAGTGTCCATACGACGAAGTCTCAGAAATGATAGCCTGTGACGGAGAGGACTGTCGCATCGAATGGTTTCATTTTGAGTGCGTGGGCATCATGGTGCCTCCAAAGGGCAAGTGGTACTGTCCGGACTGTAGAAAGAAGCACGATATCGTGCAGAATAGCGAGGACTACTACGACTGATAGCAGCAGATAGTGTCTGCGTGTTGAAATTTGCTTTCTAGACGTACTTGAGAATGGCCATTTGGGTTTCTTCCTCTTGCAAGTTTTCCAATGACTCGGTGAAGCATGTTCGAGTTACTTCGAGTGTTGTTCAAATCAGGAAGTGTTCGTGGAACTTGAAATTCTTTAACAGCTTGATAAATCCTAGGGACTTCTGGAGGTAAATGAAGGTTTTTCAAGTTCCGTTACATTGGAATATCTTGAGAGCCTTGAAATTCTAAGCGTACGTTAAAATACATGGATCGTAATATGAAATACTATAAAATGATAAAATGAGAATGATTGCAAAATCATATAAGAATTTAGGAGAAAGTAAATTCAAAGTTAAGCAATTAAGTACTAGGACTATAAGTTTAAAAACAATCTTATTTAATATTTTTTAAAATGATGTGCTTCAAACGTCACATAATTTTGTATTCACTGGTAAAGTCAGAAGTAACTACTTTATCACATTTCTTTTAACGTTCTCTGCATTTGCAAAATCTCTGCCTTTCAGCATAAATCGAACTTTGATGAATAAGAACAAATGTTTGTACAATGTTGCAGAGTGAGCCTTGCATTGTGCTGAAATAAATACTAACTTCCAGTTTTCTTCGAAATAGATCTTTCTGCATTTTAAATTACTTTTTTCCTACATACTTTTAAAATGCACATAATGATCTCAGTCCTGGAACTTAATTATTGCCACTCTCTGTACATACTATGTGCAATAACGAAATTACACTTCAGAGAGTATTGCGCAACTTACTTTTCTTTTTATTTGACGTAGTTTCAGAAAAGACTGTAAAGAAAGTGAATTGAAGTTGACAAATAGCTCGAAATTCTTGTAGGTAATTTTCAAAGATAGGGATATTTATTTACAATTAGTTTTAGAGTGCTATGAGGCCCCACAATTTCGATTTATACATCTGGCTATAACTTGATACCAGAAATCAAAGAATTTGAATTATTTTTGCGAAAGTCATTCATCACGTTGCTCTATATATATATTCCAAATTGAACAAATTTATCTTCACGAAAGTTAGTCGTAACTTCTATAGATTTATTTGCAATTATTTGTAACTTTCAGTGGTGAAACATCGTTCTGTTTAAAAATTTTAACTTTTTTATATTCGTCGATACTATCAAGTCTTCCAAACATTTTTAGATCCTCAACCAGTTTTGTAAAGTAATTACAACTATCGCTAGTTACACTGTTACCTATTGTTAAAACTGAATGCTTTAAAATACTCTGAACGACACTATTGAAAATTCGATGTTCTTGAAGATTCCAAATGCCTAACATGATTAATGACTATTACCATAATAAAATCTAAACATTTTGAGGCGTAGCAATTAAAGCTTCATCTTAGGACCTACTATAACTTTTCGCTTACACAATTTCACTACAGACTTCGATAGTTTAAATCTCTCAAGAAATTCCAATTCTTCATGAAACATTCGATTCGTTCAAATTCCTGAAAACAACCACTTGCCAAAAAAAAAAAAAAACGTTGACGCATTTTCACAATTATTGAACGACATTCGACGTAATTGTGTGCAGGAACATGCCAGAAAATCTGGCCGAAAGAGAAAGAAGATCGATTGGTCACGGGTTACTCTCAGCGTTTTCCTTCTTTTCTTCTTAGTGAACAAACGAATATTGTTCCACGTTGATATTTTTCTTAAGCTGATACAATAACGAAAAAGAAAAAATATTTGTATATAACTTGTACATACGCCCTAGAGTTTATAACAATGAAGTAAGGTTTTTTGTGTACATTTGTTTGTACTTCTTTTGAAACGACAAAAACGCGCCGTGTATAAATTCGATCGTAGTCGAGCCGATAGGCGGTTGGTAGCATTCTAGAGCGAAATCCTAGACTACGTTGTAGAGCGAGAATTCTTCGGTTCTAGCACGAGAGGGGAGGGCTGTGTTGTTTTTTATCAACTCGAAATAATCGCGATATTGTGGCTGATACGACTGTCGGCACTGCTGGCGGTGTCTGTGTTCCGTTGGATTATCGCATCCCTTAAAAAAAAAAAACAGTTTTAATTATTTTGCAAGCTTTAAACTACCCGTGTTATCATTTAGACCACGGCCTTATTTTCCTTTTTATTACTCTAATCGCTAAAAAATTTTATAACTATGCACATTGAGGTTTCTGTTCCTTCCCCTACCTCCCCCCCCATTCTTCACCCACCATTATGTTTCTTTTATCCTTACGTTACGGAAAGCGAAACTTCCTGTTATGACTTTTTCCATTGGTTTCTACATGCTTTGTTTTTAGAGTAATCGAAAAGTTAACGAGCGGATCTTTTATCATTTTCTAGTCCAGTAGTTATTCGTTCTTCGCAACAGCTCTTTTGCCGACGAAAGATTCCTAAATAATTGTACGCAGCTGTACGACTTTATCGAAATCTGTTGCCAGGCCTATAACGAGCGTTCCGACTTTTCTCTTCTTGTTCAGCGAAATTCGATAAAACCGTTAGCGTGATATTCTGTGGATATAAATTCGACACACCCGGTACGATTTCTAATAAATGAATACTTTAATCCTTCGAGAACAGCAAAGAAAATGATGTTCGGTAGCAAGATCTGTAGTTCTGAATTGTATTCGACTTCTTTAATATCAACTGCAATGAAATCCCACAGCAGAAAAAAAAAAGGAACGAACATCAGTCGGTACCGAAGGCAGGGAAAAACAGTTTGTACCGTCGCTCCTGGACTAACATTATATTCGACGTCCGCATTCTCTGGCCCATGTAATTGTTAAATGAATTTCGTGGAATTGAGTCTGTCGCTGGAACATCGTTCCCTTCTAACGCATAAAACAGGAAAGATTGCTAAACACGTTAGTGTTCATACATGTTTAATAGAACTTGCAGTACATTGTAAAGATAATAATATTAATAATAATAGTAATCGACATTCAGGTGCCAGTGATGCAACTAAAATGGCACGGATTAATTATTCGTCGTCAGCCCTCGTTTCCTCTGACAATTCAATACCCATGATGTCCGCGATGAAATCTTTGTAAGATATCCTCTGTATCATAAAATAATAATACATTACTTTCGGCGAGCCTAAACGATTACTCTTCTTTCTTGCTGTTAACACCTATTTATTTTAACTTCTTCGCGCTGAGGTGATGCACATTTTCCAGCAATGTTTCATTCAACATTTAACTATGTGCTTTCTACCGATGTTTGTAATTTTTTATTATTTATTCGGCTCGTGAGACTTTCAGCTGGTTGAAAATGACATTTATAGCATTCTTGCATTGTACAGCGAAGTTAAATATTTCAATAACAGTCTGAACAGATCGGAAAATAAATTTGGATATGTACAGATAACAGAGAATTTCTCATTTTTGTGACACGATGTCTTTCCTTTCAATAAGTAAAAAGCAATTAAAATCTCTGCAACCCTTCCATAAGAATTTAGTAATACGAGATAAAAAAAAATACATTAATCTGTTCTACAAATAACGGTGGGTTCCTTTTAGTATTTCTAATTTAAAGTTCGAAAACTAATGAATTGACTACCATTCTGTAAAGTTAAATTTATTAAAGGGTACCTCTGGTAAAAATGTAAAATCGGTGGGCACAGGTCGTTTCTTATAATCGTGATGATGCTTTTCATCTAAATTGTCAGTAGACCCAGTAAGAAACTTGAGGTACATGTGTGCTTCTTGACGCGTTAATGGTTCACCTGAAAGACGTCATGGAATTGGAATAATCAATACTCCAAAAATTTTATTGGAATATCTAATACTAGGAAAAGGAATGTAAACCAACCAAAAACTTCATCACTTTTCTCCGATAACTCTTCAGGACCATCGCCAAATATTATGCTCATAAACTTTTCTCGAGTCAAAACTGGATTTGCATCAGCCATAAACGGATCGCATATCGAATTCGTGAAAACCTGAAAAGCTTCTCGCAACTGACGCAAAGAGATTCCAAAGGGTGGACGATGGTTTATATATAGCTTCACAAAGTCCTCGAATGTAATTTCTTCCACCAATTGACCAGTTTCCGCATAATCTCTGTAAGAGATCTCGCCCATAAAAGTCTCTATCTGGAATATTAAACAGGTATATTACAACAGAATAATACATTGCTTTGCGAGTGAATCAATGTTCCAGGGAAATTTTTTTATAAAAAAAAAGTAAAATTCTTACCTCTTCATTACTGGGATAATATCCTATAGCGCGCATGAGATTTGGTATCTGGTTGATAGCTACTTTCTCGGATACCATCCTAGTAGCAGTTGTGTTCTCTCCTTGATGCAAAATTTGAGCATAATAAAAGAGATCTTCCATTTCTTTGATGAGCCAACCTTTCCTCCCACCCTGGATGAGGCAATAATATGACGAGAGGCCTTCACCTCCAATGTGTGCCAATACATCCACAGATCTAAGAAAACGTAATATCAGAAATGATCATAAAATGAGGATATAGAAGGAACTGTTTAATTTATGTTTCAAAAATTTCGGAAATGTGAAGAAAATGAAAAGAATCTAACAATTAGAGCGAATACGTACAGTTGTAAAATAAATTGAAATTTCAGGATCTCTGTAAATATTATAGACACATTGTAGGAAAATGTGCAATTGAATGTAACTATAAAATATAAATGTAAATAATCAATATTTCTTACATGTTAGGCAATTTTTGTAAAAGAGCAATATGATACATGCAACTTATAAAAATTCACCTGCAATTTATTTTCCACATCAAAACACAGAGATCGTTATAACCGGAGGTGAATAGAATGTTTCCATCGTGATTAATGCAAACGTTAGTAATCTATTAAAAACGGGTTTATAAAAATTCAGGCTCCCTTTGTACGTGTAAATTTCCCAATACCTTGCGTGGATGACCTATCATTCCCAAACTTTTGTACGGGTTGCCATCGAAAGGCAGTATTTGAAGGCCAATTTCCTTATCAGTTGCAAACACTATGTGCTTATCATTGTTATGTCCTCTGCTAGATAATAGCTATAGGATTAGTAATATTTGTTCGACTTATTATTGTTGAAAATATCATTTATAAAATTCAATTTAATACGGTTGATTACCTTAAAATGTTGAACGGGTGCGCCAAAAAGTGGTCCTAGGAATGTTCCTCGTATCATTTTCGATGTGTCGTTTAACAATCTATATTTATACTAAAGAAAAGATAATGGTGTTAACGAAGTATTTTGTTTTAAACTTGTCTGTCTCTGACATCAAAGAATAACTTGTATTATTGTTCAAATAATTGCGAATGCTAATGAATACTTTAGGATTTATCGGCTGTATAATGCATATTATATAGAAAATACGTAATAAATAAATGACACTTGATAGCATGGAGTCCAGGAGATGCTATTTTGGATTCTTTATGCTATAAAACTTAAAAAATTTTCAAATACTTACTTCCGAATTAGAAACCATTAGAAATCTTTCGATGCCATATTCGGGATACCAGGAGAAGCAAAGAGGAGTCGCAGTGCACTCAATTTGATAAATTTTAAGTATCACTAGACCAGGATAAGGATAAGGCCCACTGTAAAGTACAAACCAATTACCATAGAATTAGTACTAAGAAAATTTCTTTCGATTATAAATGTTCTCGTACCTAGTGTTGAGATCGTATTCAATTAGCTTCTTATCTTCCCCCAAAGAGAATAATCGAGGAACATCGCTAGGTGAAATAACAGGTTCAAAAAGTATATCTCTTATCGTTGCATAATGTGAACGATATTTTCCAATGAAGTTCCATACTGTCATCACCGAGTCATGGTTTCTCTTAAATGCTGCTATCACGAATGTATTATCCTAGAAAGGTCAATGACTCATTATATTTGTCAAAGAAATAAAAATTGACAACGTTATTTTATAATATATCAATTGCCACATTTTCTTCTTGTTGGGACAGTTTCTTTCACAATGAGAGGTTCCCAGGTGTCCGCCTCCAGTTGCTTTGAATTTTGGATATGTTTCAGAGGACCGAAAAATAAGATATACGTGTTTTTTTATAGCGGCCCGTTTTCATATTTAGGGGGTGAAACCAACCCCCAAAGTTATAAGATTTTCAGGTTTTCATCTCCGATTGCTTTGGTTTTTTTATATGATTTAGAGGATCGAAAAATAAGAAATACGTGTCTTTTTATTTTGGCCCGTTTGCATGTTTAGGGGGTAAAACCACCCCCCAAAGTTCATAAGAATAGTTGGTGCCCAACTCCGATTGCTTTAGTTTTTGGATATGTTTTAGAGGACCCATATAACTTTCAGGGGTGGTTTCACCCCCTAAATGTGAAAACGGGCTGCTATAAAAAAAAACACGTATATATTATTTTTGGGTCCTCTAAATCATATAAAAATTTCAAAGCAATCGGTGGCGGACACCTGGGAACCTCTCTTTGTCAGAATGCTCATTGAAATACTACAGACTGTTGTCAAACGATTTTTAGATTTTAGTTTTCTATATTATATAAAAATTTCAGACTGAAGTATTTCCTAGCTGTTGTAACAAATTGTTCTAATATTTACTGAGTAGGCCATGTACTCGGCGCACTCTGCGACAATTATTTTGAGTATGGACTCTGTAGAATGCTTGTAAGGAATTTCATCGAGGCATTCCAGAGTGATGGGATGCAATATCCATAGGACTCCACTTTCGAGGCCACACATGAGCATATCATCTACACGTAAAGCTTCTTACTTAAACAATTCACACTTTCACATACAGGGTGATCCAGTAATTATTGCTACTCTGATATCTTTGATGCTATAAGTCACGGAAAAATAAGGTGAGAGAGGAAAAAGGAATTACATATAGCAGTAAGGATTTTCTAACTGGCATTCAAAATAAGAAAATCGCTTGGACTTTTTTTATACGCAGGAATAATATGAGGAAATATAAGAGGCTTTTCTTCATCACTTTGTTTATATCGACACCTTTTTTTCAATTAAATATATATTTCGTATTTCTGTTGGAAGTAAAGAAATTGGAGCCGCGGGGCTAAATAAATTTTTTTCTAATTATCATAGAGGAATAGCATCATATTACGCTGAAAATAACTGTTGAACCACCCTGTGCATAGAGATTAATAAAATACTTGCTCTTTGGTGAAAATTTTAGCGCAGTAATCGCGGTCAATTTTTCGTGTCTACTTGGGCATGTGATGTAAATTATATTACCACATTTTGCCTGTTTATCAAGTAGTTCGTTAAAATCTGGGAGACGAGGAGTTTTTCTGCATACAACGAGCTTGTATGTCTCATAGTCGTACAAGCACAACGTACCCTGAGCATTTCCAGTGACTATGTAATTACTTATAAATAAAAGCTAGCATTAGAATATTGGGAAGAATTATAATTTCATAGAACATAGGACATGAATAGAGGTAAACACGAAAATAAAATTATTAATAAACTTTGTACTTTGTTACAATTTACTGTTACACACATCTATAAATACCTTTGAGGATGTGCATCCAAACTGGTGATTGGTGCGCCCACACTTTGCGAGATGAAATGACACTTTTGCGTGGCAATTTCTATTAACGCCACTATTCCAGTCGCAGTACCTTTACAGAAATATTACAAATTATTCTAATATTGTAATTTGATTTCTAATATTCAACCCGCCGTGGGCACACTGATTTTTGCACCGCCTATGGGCACATTCAGTCGTTTATGTCCATAGCTGTTTTTCTACAGCTTTTGCCTATCAAAAAATCTAAAAAAATTATGGGATACTTGTTCAAATGTCTACTTTAATATATGCTCGTTCTTTGAGTCGTACGTTTAAAGGATTAATTAGGAAAAATAAAAATTCGGAAGGAAGTTCCAGAAAAGAGGCAATTCGCCGGGACCTAAACGACCCAGTGTGCCCACAGCGGGTTAATGCAGGCAGTAATCTTCAAATTTGAATGATCCTATAGTTCTCCCTAATATTGAAGGAAACGCATAATTATTTAGGGTGCAAAGGGTACACCCTGCTTGAGTAAAAGAAAGAAACTAACATACTTAAACCTATTTAATAAAATGGCAAAAAGAGGTTTAAGGGGGTAGACACGGGTACTGCAGCGCGCTGTATACCGACACAATCTGGCCCGAAACATGGGTTCGGAATTTTTCGTTTTTCGTCCTTATATGAGCAGATTTGGGGCTGGGCGAGGTCTCATTCGAAAGAGGAAGGTTCAATGCGGAGCGCTCTGCTCATGGTTCAACGAGATTGTGTTGATATGTAATAATATCAGTGTCTAAAGTAAAGCAAAAGTCGACAAAATATACCCGCAGAATCCAAGCATTTTTAGGTCACTAAAAGCGTTTTGTGACTAAAACGGTGAGCAGAGCGCTCCGCATTGAATCTTCTTCTTTCGAATGAGACCTCTCCTAGGCCAAAATCTGCTCATATAAGAACGAAAAACGAAAAATCGTGACTACATTCCCAAATCAGAGTTCCGCCATATTGGCGATAATACATAGCAAGTCACGTGACAAATTTAGTTGAGGTAGTAGATACGAGATGGCGCCTACTCGGGAGGACTGCCAACGTGGATTCATAGCAAAACTGGAGCGATAGCTGGATATACGAGCCACAATAAAAGCATGATGCAGTCAATGTATGCATTTTCGGACGATTGTAGGTTAGGTTATATTCATTTTAGGCATACATTGACATAGGAACTGCTGGGAATTGTATACATTTACTAAATTAACGCTTTTATCGTTACATATACATCACTTGAAATCGCTGTCGTATTTATGTCATAGTAATTCAGGCAGTTAGAACAACGGACTAAACTACATTAAAAAAAAATTTCCTATTGTACATCGATGGCTTACAATTAGTGCACACATATTGTATGTCCACTTTTAGCGTTTTTGAGAAAAACAGGTTCAATACAGGTTCATACTTTTTGCATTATTGTAATATAGGTATCACTGAAAGTATGTAATTAGTAGTATAAGTTAGAATCTGCAAAATTATAATAATAACTCGACAATAATGCTTGGAAGTTGGACATGCTATTGTAACCAAGTACAGAGGAGGACATACTATACTGAATGATATATAAAAATGAATGAAAGGAATAATACTGGAAATAATCTCACTTCAATATTATATTTATTTTTAAAGTAACAGGAATAAAAAAGTAATTCGCGGTAGATATAGGAAGACTTTAAAATTTTTTAATTTATTGTTACATTTTTCCAAGACTATTTTCATCCAGTAACGTCTCCGGAGAGCAAATCAAAGAGCGAGAAGTGGCGCAGATGTTTCGAGACAGTGACTGTTTAACAAAGAGACACAGAATTTTTGAACGCCTCTTGAAAGGCCTGCGCGTCTTATTTGCAACTTTAAGGCGATGCCGTTGAAGCTGAAATTTAGTATACCTCTTTCCACTTCATGTTCTCCTGATACCTGAGCCAAAATCTGGCAAAAATTTTCAGAATGCACAAAATTGGGCTTCGTAACAGGATAACATGATGTCGAAAGAGGTGGCACTAAGTAACGTCTTCGGAGAGAGAATCGAGGATGCCTTCGAAGCTGAAATTCAGAATACCTCTTTTCGCTTCATGTTCTCCTGATACCTGGGCCAAAATCTGGCGAAAATTTTCAGATATCTCTAAAATCAAGCTTCGTAACAGGATAACATGATGTCGAAAGAGGTGGCACTAAGTAACGTCTTCGGAGAGAGAATCGAGGATGCCTTCGAAGCTGAAATTCAGAATACCTCTTTTCGCTTCATGTTCTCCTGATACCTGGGCCAAAATCTGGCGAAAATTTTCAGATATCTCTAAAATCAAGCTTCGTAACAGGATAACATGATGTCGAAAGAGGTGGCACTAAGTAACGTCTTCGGAGAGAGAATCGAGTATGCCTTCGAAGCTGAAATTCAGAATACCTCTTTTCGCTTCATGTTCTCCTGATACCTGAGCCAAAATCTGGCAAAAATTTTCAGAATGCACAAAATTGGGCTTCGTAACAGGATAACATGATGTCGAAAGAGGTGGCACAAAGTAACGTCTCCGGAGAGCAAATCAAAGAGCGAGAAGTGGCGTAGATGTTTCGAGACAGTGATTGTTTAACGAAGAGACGCAGAATTTTCGAACGTCTCGTGAAAGGCCTGCGCCTCTTATTTGCAACTTTAAGGCAAATGATTAGGTTTTTTCAGTTTCTTTAATTCCTATGATGTTTTGCTGTACGTATAAACATTGAAGATCGCATAAAACACTTATTTCATGAAGCTATTCGACGTATAAGTTACTCTGACCCCGAAAAAACGACGAAAAAATCGGTTTTTAATTTTTTTAACTGCGGCGCACCGAATTAAAAAATCTGAAAAAAATTCAGGACAATAGTAACAATCATACGTACTTACAGTAAAAATATAATTATAGTGCCAAGCCTGCTTCGATACACAATCTGCATTTTTCAGCATTTTTGGGCGTGTTTTATTTTTCACAGCTTGGTTTTTCAATTTAAAAATCTGGAAAAAATTCAGGACAATAGTAACAATCATACGTACTTACAGTAAAAATATAATTATAGTGCCAAGCCTGCTTCGATACAGAATCGGCATTTTTCAGCATTTTTGGGCGTTTTTTATTTTTCACAGCTTGGTTTTTCAATTTAAAAATCTGAAAAAAATTCAGGACAATAGTAACAATCATACGTACTTACAGTAAAAATATAATTATAGTGCCAAGCCTGCTTCGATACACAATCTGCATTTTTCAGCATTTTTGGGCGTGTTTTATTTTTCACAGCTTGGTTTTTCAATTTAAAAATCTGAAAAAAATTCAGGACAATAGTAACAATCATACGTACTTACAGTATAAATATAATTATAGTGCCAAGGCTGCTTCGATACACAATCGGCATTTTTCAGCATTTTTGGGCGTTTTTTATTTTTCACAGCTTGGTTTTTCAATTTAAAAATCTGAAACGATTCTCTAATATGTGCCCTGATAACGGAAATGCCTCTGATTTTTTTCAAAATTTTTCATCCCCTAGTATAGGAGAAATTCGGCAAAAACCTGATTTCCTATTTTTGCCCTTTACTACCCTCCGGGTGGAGATACGAAGTTGAAAATTGCCACAAATGTTTCTTTTTTAATAAGCTTTCGAATGATTCATCGTGAGTCGAATTCGGTTCAAGGGCACATTTGACCATCTTAACCGGCTATACCCTTTAGTATACCTCTTTCCACTTCATGTTCTCCTGATATATTGGCCAAAATCTGGCGAAAATTTTCAGAATGCACAAAATTGGACTTTGTAACAGGAGAACATGCCGTCGAAAGAGATGGCACAAAGTAACATCTCCGGAAAGCAAATCAAAGAGCGAAAAGTGGCGCAGATGTTTCGAGACAGTGACTGTTCTGAAATTTAGAGTAACTCTTTCCACTTCATGTTCTCCTGATATATTGGCCAAAATCTGAGGAAAATTTTCAGAATGCACAAAATTGGGCTTCGTAACAGGATAACATGATGTCGAAAGAGATTGCACAAAGTAACGTCTCCGAAGAGCAAATCAAAGAGCGAGAAGTGGCGCAGATGTTTCGAGACAGTGACTGTTTAACGAAGAGACGCAGAATTTTCGAACGCCTCTTGAAAGGCCTGCGCCTCTTATTTGCAACTTTAAAGCGATGCCTTTGAAGCTGAAATAGCCACTAAACATTTGTTGTCATATAGCATATATTTAGGTTATATTTTCTCTCATTTCGAGGAGCCGACCACATAATAATCACGCGCATCCAGTCTGCGCATTTTCACTAGTCCAATTCAACATTCAATACAATTTTGTATATATAATGTTTGTTGCTAACTGCTTTCTGCAGAGGACGTGTAATAAGTGTATTTCATGTTCTGTTTCGGTGCTTTGCTAGTAAAAAAATGACTAACCTAACAAATTTCATTTTCTGGGGACATTCCCTTATCTATTTTCCCTTTTCACTTAGAATTCCTTACTGCTAACGTAGAATATTGTAGCATAAGCACATTTCAAGTAATTAAAATGTACAATGAATTTTTTAAGTTTACAGTACCAGCCGACTTTCCGTTTAAATTTTTATAAGTATAACGGAACAGCTGAGAATTTCTTTCCTTATTCAGAATAGAATTCAGAAATAGCAAACAGCTCTCTCTCGCGTTCACCGGGTAATCGTCGATCTATCGGTATTACTATTTCTGTGCAGAAAAAAATGCTGTAATACCGACCTGCCGAATCGGCCAGGTCACGTGACGTGTCTACCCCCTTACGGGGGTTTTGCGACTACCACCGATAGCCACATTCATATAGATTAAGAAACTCTTTTCTTTTTTTGGTTTCGGATAAACCTTACAGTACTTTTCGTCAACGCCAGGACTACCGGATTATTTTTCAACGATCTTTTTGTATCTGCCATGTTTTTTTTTCATTGTTACACAAAAATTCAGAACAATAGTTCCAGATACAATAAAACAGCCTGCCAAACCTCAAATTAATTTGTCGAACCGTTTTTGCAGAAAAAATTCACAAAGAATTACCTATTTTTCGGCCCAACAAAGCGCAAATCCCCTTTAATACAATGATTCAGATAGACATACTGGTAAAGAAGTTGTCTGCGTGAAATGGAGCATTCTCGAGTGTAGCGTCTACGGGAAGTGGTTTTATAATTGTTTCGTAATTCTTATGACGATGGGTGATCATGTGTTCTATATTTACAGACAATGAGGAAGAAACTTTCTGCTCGTCTGACAAAGTTCTGGTCCGCATTTTCTGTAAATACTGTAGTTTTTCATCACAAATATTGTCTTGCATATTGCTTCCTGAATATTCTTCGAATTCTCCTTCGTACTCTAACTCATTCTCATCACTTTCTTCTGTAACAGACAATGCATATATGACCCCTCTTTGACATTTAAATAACATATAATATTTATTTATATTTTCTGTGTTTTTGAATATTTTCAGTAAAATAACATTTATAATATTTGAGAAGGAATAACTGACCATGAAATGCAATGACAGTAGTTGCAGGGGCCAATAATGTGGAACGCAGATCGAAGCTAATTGATCGGATAGAATCCAAGCCACTAGTTTCACACCAGTAAAGAATTTTTAAGTTCAGATCGTAGAAGTTAATCCGACCTTCCGTAGTCCCCGTCACTATCATTCTGAAATCACAATTGACACATGTATTACTTAAGTTAACTTTCGAAACGAAATAAACTAAAAAACATTTAATTTTAAAGTTCTTAATATTCATTGAAAGAAGCAGAGTTTGACCCTTCTTGTAATTTAATCTTCAGTAAATTGAAATAGAAAATACCCATCGTGATGTAGCATTGCAGTGATGCTGCTTTTTTGCAATCGTATGGTCTTGCTGTGAATCCTTTCTGCCTTGCCGACGTTGCCATTTCCCTTTTCAGAAATTACATTCCAAATCAAAATGTATCCTGTACGTAAGAATTGAATAATTAAATGTATGCAGCGGAGTTAATTCAATTAATTATGCCTTGCTTCCAATTTTTCGTCTATCTCTAATACACTGCGTTCCACATTAGAGCATACTCGTTTTGCGTGGGATACACTGTTGATTGGTAGTAAACCGGCAGGGAAAGTGCTACGACCAATGGCGAAAATGCTACGACCAATCGCGTGTGTCAGATCCGTGGGAGTTGCGATACGTTTTACTGCGTATCATAAAGCCGAAACAGCTGACGCGGAGCAGTGACCCCTGGCACGCAGCAGAGGAGGCACGTGTAGATACAAACCAGGGTTACCGTTACAGTCCACACACAGAGTAAAGCCGACCGCGCTTGTTCAAACCGTGAAAATGGGTTAGCGGCGCTAACCCAGACGTAACTGATTTTTACGGTTGAATCAACGCGGCTTATCTACTCTATGCGAACCTATATCTACGCGCTACCGTGCGCTTAGCTGACTCGGCTTTAAAGCAGTTTAAACTGCGCGGCCCGGAAGTTCCGCCGGTAATATTCAACTGTTAATATCTCGAGAACGAAGCCTCGAATCCCGAAACGGTAAAGGACTTTTCGATGTCTTTTTGCACCAGGATATTGCATGTTCCAGATTGGCCCTCAGTGTGTTTCTCGTTCTTTGATATTATCATAAATGTATAAATGACTGAAGGCTGTGGCAAGGTTAAATATTGGAATATTGGTTTAACAGTACCGTTTATTGTTGCTGTTAATGCCCGATTCATTTTCGGCACGTAACAAGAGCAATTGAATACGCCGTATCTTCTTGTATCACCAACAATTTTAGGATAATGGTACTGCAACGTGCCGCCCTCCTAATTAAACAACAATCGTAATTTACTCTTTTTCATCGAAATAATGGGACGCTATATGTATGCACAATGTCCTGCAAGGAGTGGTACAACCAAGAAGGAGGTTACATGCAAAAGCAAGTTAAAATATAGAATAATTTTTTTATGGAAGCCCTCGTTTTCAAGAAAATCGGTTATAAATATGGAACCGATTTCTATGTTTGCGAATTTTTAATTAGGCGTACGCTTATCTTACAACTTTTTAAAGTTGGTTTCTTTGAAAAAGAAAACTTCTATAAGCAGATTCTTTTTACATTTCGTCGTATTCATAACGAGATAAAATAGTAGTGATTTCCGTATTTTATATTCTTCTGAAATTCTTATTTCAGCGTTCAATACGAACCCAAGTGAGAAATATGATATTGTGATCGGCGATCAAAGCAAATTCTTCCGGAATATCTTCATTAAAAGTTATTTCCTTTACTCTATCCGAGACAAGTTTCGTCAGCTCCAAATTAGCTACAAAAAAATATATTTCCAAAATTGTTATTAATATTGAAAGATGTATATCTATGAGTGAAAAGGTTTTACAGAAGACAGAGCTAATACAAGATGACACATGTTATCCATAAACAGATATTCATAATATGTATTTCGAAAAAACTACATCGATTGAAGGCAACTACTTTTGTTATTTTATTGCTGAACATTCTAATGAAATTATGAAAATTTTTTGTGTCATTGAATTCATCCCCTCACTTCCCATCTCTCGGTGGAAAAAAAAATATACGATGCTTAATACAGGGTGTTGAACAGATAATAGAAAATGAAAAAGGTGATTCTACGTGACAAAATAAGACGAAAATCAAAAGATTCGAAATTGCGGTGGACGTTTCATTTTTTTACTTATAAATGTTTAAAAAAAATGGGTCAGGAACGCTTGAGCAACGACGAATCAACAGGGCGCATTGCGTAGGTCAGAAGGCGGGCGTACAGTCGCTGTCAAGAGACAAATACGAATACACAGCAGCTTACGTCGTACATACAGTAATGGCTAAAAGTTTGGGACCACCGCACAAGAATGTTGTGGTCCTAAACTTTTGGCTGATAATGCAGATATGTACATAAATGTGTCGCTGTGTTTTTTACTGCGACTGTACGAGGCCCTACCCAGCAGGGTTGCCAGGAAAATCCCTATGCGCAGTAGAAAGGGGACACATATACACCAACACAAATATACCGTTATTTCTGTAGATCAGGGCTCTTCAAGGTCGCTCACGCGTGAGCTTGGGGTTCTCCCACTCTCATCCGCATTGTCAGGGATATCGCGCGATGCTAACCGCGAAGACGCTAGCCGGGCTAGCCCGTCATGGCAGACGGGGATTGGAAGGGGAAGCAGGCGCGTGAGGGGCCCCTACGCTGGAGAGCCGTGCTGTAGATGTTCCCCTTCTACTACGCTAGAGACTTTCCTGGCAACTCTGCTACTTACGCAACGCGCGCCGCTGATCGTCGAATTGCCATTCTTCAGGCGTTCCTGACCGGAATTTTGAGATATTTATAACTAAAAAACGAAACCGAATTTAAAATTCACTTAACGCCTCTCGAAATACTTCAATCATAGAATAACCAAAATTCTTTAATCTCCCAAAAGCAGTTTTTTTCAATTCAATATAAGTTTCAAAATAATAAGTGAACTAAATACATGACTCGATCAACTCGATTATTTCTAGTGGACCAATTCAAAGTTCCTTTTTAAAGGATAAAGCATATTTCTTATAAATTATTTTCCGGCTCGAAGTTTCCAAAATCACCTTTAGTTTCTTTGAATGGAATCTTGTGATTTTATTCATTAAGATTTCAGTCAGTAGCAAGACGAGTTCAGCAAAGACAACAGATCTTTGAGAAATGCTTGAATTGGTTCACTTACGCTTGAAATAATTGATTATCTTGATATCATCGGAACAGTAAAATTTAGTTCAATTAATTAACCATCAGGTTTATCCTTCCCGTACGTCCATAACCAAAAATGGACCTTCTGATGTCTTTCGTTGCCAACAGTCACTATGTATTTAGCATTTGGGCTAATTCTTGCAGCTGCAATTTCGTTCCCGTCGTGTGAATTGAATAATGTGCAAATCGGTACGCTGAAGAAAAGATTTTAATAATAATTATAAAAGACACCCCTGCAATATCTTGTATTCTGTATAACATAATTTCGGCAAAAGATAATTCTATTGTTCTCACAGATTCTTTTATTCAATTAAATTGATTTTTCTTTGTGTATTGTTATTAGTTCTATTTACCCAGTTTCGGTGTCCCAGACTACAACCACGGGATCCTTTTCGAAGTCTGCCGACAACAACCATTTTCCATCTTTTGAGATCGACAGAGTTCTAACTGCATTTTGCTGCAAGAGCAAAAAATGATGATTGACTTTAATCGCGTTTTTCTCGAAACAGTGTTCTTAAAACCGGTGGAACCTGTATCTCGAAAAGTTATTATCCGATTCGATTGAAACTTTTTTTATTTCGAAAAATATACTTCTGGCTCGTGGATAAACCAGTAAAATTAAAAAAAAAATGAAAAATTGTAATTTTAAAGGCGTTGAAAGGGCGAAGAATATAGGGAAAAAGTGATTTCAAACTTCAAGTGTCGTTATTTTCTCACAAAATGTTATTTTTTGTAATTTTTACTGCTTAGTCCACGAGCGAGTTTCATGCCCTTTAATAATCTGGTATTATTTTTTATTTCAGACCAATGGTTTAGGTGCTACAGGTTCCACCGGTTTGGGTGAATTTTTTGACGCCTTGACTTTAACGACTCCCCAGTGCCGTCTGCAATGATTAATTATAAAACAAAAAATGCATTTCTATAGTTTAAGATATCCTTAATACAATGCAAAAAGTCCCATTAAATTATATGTAGTACTTTTCCTTGAATTAATTCCTAAAGATCACATATTTGAATGGGCTCTATATACACCGGGACAGCCTCTTAACCAATAAGCAAAATAAGCATCATAAAAATTTTCTGAATTTTAATATCTAACTTTTGTCGGGAATACTTTTTAGGCAAATTATCGGAAATGCCTAAGAAATTGTACATTGTGTTGAAGCGATCACCCTGTATAAGGGGGCTTCAAAATCTTTTAAGTCTCAGGGCCTATAAAGCTCTTAACTCGGCCCTAATTACAGTGTTGCAAAAGAAGATACATACGTGACCTTGAAGAGTTGTCACTCCCTTTGACTTATAATTGTAGATTATTACAACATGCGAACAGGCGTAAGTGATGATCGTCCGGTTTTCTGTTGTCAGATTTATCAGGGGCACTTCCGCATTCATTCCGAACGACCACATTAATTCCTACACGTGTTTAAATAAAAGGAACTGCTGGACTTCATTCGTAATAGTAGTATAGCTCTACAGCGATAGTCACAATATTATTTAGAATCAATGGAAGCCTCAGGCCCCTACGAATTTCTCTGTTTAGGACAAAACATTTTAAAACTACAGCTGTGCCCGTTTAAGTTGATAGATTTAGTAAAATTATCCTTGATTCCAAAACTAGAAACTTCAAGCGTTAAAATGATATTTTCTGCGACCATTTTTCGCGGAGACACAGCCGTTTGAAAATTACAAAAATTTTCGGGAAATTATAGCGATCCTTTAATTTTGTCCAGCAGTGTATAAATCTATTTTCCCTCCAATAACGATGCGTAACAGTGAAAAATAGCTTTGACGGATGACCTTCATTAAAGTATCGCTCAAAGTTACGTTCGTACATTGGTGAGACGTCCTCGCATTTAATGTTACTGATGTCATACGTATGACTTATACTTAAAGTGGTACTCAAAGTATTAATATGAATTAAGCCTGTATAATGTATCCGTGATAATATTGGTAGAATCTTTAATATACACTATAAATTAAGCCGTTGAAAAAATTCAGAGTCAATGCAATATATCACTTACAAATGGACAAAGACTAGATTTATTGTCCTCTCTTTTAGATGTCCCCGCATCATCAGATTCCTCTGAGGAATCCGTTGAATTACTCGAAGTCAAGCACGTCGAATTATTTGATGACATTTTGATTAAATAGGTAACGCATACGTTTAAAGGAAAGCTTAATGTTTACGACCTGAAATTAGCAAAACGCTATTCAACAGTTTCTTTCCCCTATGAAGCTTCTTATTCGATATTTTGGCAATGAATGTCCAGTTGCAACATTTCCTTTACGTGTTAAATTTTCGCCTGATAAAGGAAGGGACCTTCTGAAATGAATCGAGAACAATTCTAATTAATCATCGACACATATATAGCGCGTTTGTATTCAATAGTTACATAAATTTATTCTCTGCCCCACCCTTTCTCATCTCTTCTTCCCTCTCTCTTCGTTAATTTCTATGTTGTCAGAGGTCAGGCGCCATTATCGACCCGTTTTATCAATTTGCCGAAGCGTTCTTTGTTGTATTAAGCAGCCACAGCACTGTGGACGTTCCTAGCTAGTAAGAGCAGCTACTTGCGAGGAGATTGAAAGTTCATTCAATTTAAAAGGAAACGAACTGCTTCGGTGTCTCGTGAACTCTTGTGGGACAAAGTTAGAAGAATAAAATCGCGGCTAATTGAAGTGATTTTACAGCTCAGTGAAGCCATTGCATTGATGGAGGTGTCATGTATTCTCTTATTCTGTATATTTTTTCTTCCGGGAAAATACGAGTCGGCGCCGGTCCGTTCGAAAGTTAACAATTCCTCGGTATCGTTGTCTGCGGTAGGTAAAAATGAATTAATAAGTCTAAAATAAGACGGCAGCCTTAAGTTCAACTCTACGTTAAAGTTAGTTAATTTGAAAGAGTAGCATTTTTCGAAGTATTTCAGTATGAAACTTTTTGTTTCCCGTTAAGTTAGAAAAATGCAACTTCAAAGGAATATATATTGAGATAATCTTCTCCGAATTACAAACTCATCGAAATGCGTATTTATTTTTTTCTTAGCACTTAAAAATAGTGCGGCTATAGAAAATGTGAACGAACACGTAGACTAGAACTAAAACTTCCGTACATGTCCACAAAGATATTAATAAAACTGTACAAGTATTTGCATTATGTTGTAGATGGATTTCATGAAAAAGTACGGGTACCTAGAAACCGGCACCGCCGATTCGGATGCGCTGCACGAGGAAATCGCTATAACAAGTGCCATAAAAGCTTTGCAGAAATTTGGCAATATTCCAATCACGGGGCAGCTGGATAACATGACGCTCGAGGTGCATTTACAGCACATTTAGTGAATTTTTATTTTGCGTTTAGTGCATTTACATGGCTCTTTCGTGAAAGACTAAAGACTGCAGCGAGATTTCCTCTTAATGCCTTCTAATCTTCTCTGTCCTTGCGGGGTGAGTTCCATTATCCTTCTGCTTTTCATCAGTCTTCCCTTCGTCACCCTTTATTCTTTCTAACCAACATTAAAACAAATTCTGGCACACACACACACACACATAAATTTCTTTTGCGTGCATCCAAACGTTCCTTTCAGCCTTTCTAATATTTTCCCTGCGAAGTTACGTCTTTCTGTCTTCTTCGACCAGTTAATGTTTGCACACCCGCTTTTCATACTTTTCCCGCATCTCCAAACGTGTTTAAAGGACTTTTCGCCCATTTATCCTGGCCAAATAGTGAGATTCAAAGTACACTTCGTTGTTGTATGACTGTAATATTGGTTATAGTTAATGGCAGCTCCGAGATGCGGTGTTACCGACATCTTAAGAAAGAAAGAAGACCAACAACGCGAGAAACGTTACCTAATAGGATCAGAAGGCTGAGAGAGAAAAAAGAGAAACCTCGAGCATGACAATAGCGTACCTTATTAACAGCCGAATTTTGGTACCCTTATGCGCAGTTTATCCATCACAATTTTACGCTTTAACGTAACGTATCGTCTAATAAATATTTATAAACACGTGTAAACCTCTTTACTGCTCTTTATTTCCATTCGAATGTATACAAGGGAATAGTATGTTGTTACGCGGCAAAGTTATGTTTCTAAAAGTTGCTGCAAGTAAAACAGATTGGACGAGAAAATTAGGAATCAGATTCGCGTGGATATGTGCTCCGACAGAAGCAGCTATCTCCGTATGACGTTACACGTCATAAATTCCTTTACCAATCTAAGTACTAGGATATCGTGACCAAAATACTGTAACGTTGTAAGAAAATTCTTCTATTCGCGCTTATTAAAAAAAGAAATGTTTCCACTTTAAAGCCCCTCCTCTTGGTAAATTAGCGTCGAGGCGAATGATGATTGCGCGCAAGAACGAACGCATACTGCCGATCGTACTTAAAAGTACATATTTACAAATACCAGCGATGCAACGAGTCCAGAATTCGTGCACTTTAACTGCAACAGCTCTGTGGCTTGGGGTCGAGCCCAGAACGTTTAGTTACGGTCACGCGCGTGAATTCCTGTGCGACGGTCGGATGAATGCCAACCGTCTCTTTCAGTTTTGGGAATGTTACGTTGCATCTGGAAACGAAATAAGAATTAGTAATACGAAACGTAATCAAAATTGTAAGAAGAAACATGGATGAACGCGTACTTCATAGCAACAGCGTAGCCTTGGATCACTTCGCCAGCATTCGGTCCAATGAAATGAATGCCAAGCACTCTTTGGTCACCATCTCTAAGAGTGATAACTTTTAGGTAACAATGAGAAATATCCTTCTGGGGTATGAAGAATTCTGTTGGTTTGTAATATGCATGGTAAACTTCGACTTTTTCGTCCCCGTGAATGGCGATTGCTGACTCTTCGCTAAGACCGACGCAGCCATACTCCAGAGGACTGAACACGGTAGTCGCTATATTTATGTAATCCATTTGTTCCGTTGAGTTTCCGAACAACCTTTTTGCCAACAATCGGCCCGCGTGTATAGCAACAGGTGTAAGCTCCGGTTTTTTCTAAAATGTACAAAAAATTATCGTAAATAGCCACTACTATCGTTAATCGAAGGGTCGGGTGCAATGAGGGGACTAGCGCTCGAAAATGGGGAAAATGATTGTCCAAACGCTAAGAAAGATTGGAAAATTAAATGTTGTTAAACTGAATTTTAAAAAATATAGTGTTGTGAAGCTCGTCACGACATACTTTTTTTCTATTTACAGTTTGTTTATCCAATCATTACTATTCGCGCTAAAAATTATAAACAACAAATTTTTCATCGTTCATAGTCATTATTTCTTTAAACATAAATTGCGATAACTTGAGTAAATATTAACGGATCGTTATGAGACTTAAAACATAACTTCAGAAAACTCTAGCGAAGCCGTCAAATGTATGCGCAAAACCCTTATGTTAACAAATGTAATAATATTTAAGTGAAAAGTAATTTTGGACATAATCCATGTCTTTCAACGTTCGCTGTTAAAAAGTATCGAGGCAATTTTGAGGTACATATAACTTGCAGGGACCAAGTTTTTCCTTAATATACAAGGAAGATTTTCACCAATTTCCACACTGATTAATAAATAATTGTAAAAGATATGACGATATATATAAATCTCTCGTGCCACCAACAGTCAGCGGCCGCGTATAATGCGCTACTAAGCAGTCTTACAAGGGAATCTTCAGGTTTGGCAGTATCCAAATTTTCTGAAATTGCCAAACCTGAAGGTCCCCTTGTTAGCGCTCGCGTTGACTGTTGGTGCCGCGCAGGATTTATATATAGCGTCATATCTTTTATGGAAAACTTTCATGGATCAAGGAATATGTAAACTGGGCAAAATTTCCACTGGGAAAAGTATAGACAGATGAATTTAAATTTGAAGTGTTTGGATCTCAAAGACATATTTTCATTTGTAGAAAATCTCGTTGAGAAATTTACTTCCCTGATATATTATATCTACAATAACACATACTGTATCATAAAAAACAATAAATTGTAGTACGAAATTAAACATGTATCTGAAATAAATGAATGAAGGAAGAAAGCATAGTCTATTTGCAAGAATTAAAATTTACATAGATTGACAAATGCAAAACATACGTGGAGGACATCACCGACGGCGTATATATTTGGAACGTTCGTTTGTTCGTCAATCGCGTCGATCTTCCCAGTGTCTGGAACGAGTTTCAGGCCAACATTCTCAGGTTTCAACTCCTGAGTGAGCGGTTTACGACCAATAGCGAAGAGAACAGTATCGAAAACATCTTGATGAACTTTTCCGTCCTAAAACAATATCAAGTTTGGCGTTTTAGTCAGATGCAAAATTATTCTTTACTGAAAAGCAGCCTCGCGCATACTTTATCAACCCAAGAGACAAGCAGCCGACCGTCGGTTTGTTTCTCAATCTTGGATGGCTTAGCTTGGTAAATGAAGTGCACACCGCGGTTCGTCATTTCCTCGGCAACGGTATTTGCCATTTGCTGATCGAACCCTCTCAAGACTATCGAACGCACCATTATTGTTGCATCGTAACCTAAGCCGTTTAAGAAACCAGCACACTCCAAACCAATATCTAATCATTTATTAAGGAAAACGATGGATGTACATGTAAGAGAAGAATAAGTAACATTAGGATCTGTCGTGGAAAAGGATACACCCTGCGCCAATAACGAGGGTTTTCCCCGGTGCTTTCTTCAAGGTAAAAATGTCATCGCTGGTTACGCCATACTCTAAAGCACCAGGGATGTCGGGATAGTTTGGTCTACCGCCTACGGCAATTAATATATTTTCTGCTGTAAACTCTTTTTCTTCCCCGTTCTTCATTTTTCCGCATATCGTGTGCTGGTCTTTAAAGTATCCATTCGCATTGATATACTCAATTTGTCTAGAGTAACAAAAACGAACACCCTTACAAAAGAATGAAAAGTTACATCTTACCCGTAGAATTACAGCGATACTAACTTTGTTCTAAGTTCCACACGTGTGACCCAATTCACAGATTTTATATGATTCTGTACAGCGGTTTTCAATTCCTCCCAATCGTTTTTAACAGTTTTTGGGTCCGGCAATTGCCAACCATAGAAAGTTGCCTCCTAAAGAAAGAATGAAGTCATTAAGTTTCTGTAGTTCTTCGACGTTCGCAATGTCTCTTTTAACAAATAACATACGTGGATGGCTTCACCAAGCAGTGCGGCTTGATGGAATAGTTTCTTCGGTATACAACCGACATTTATACAGGTGCCGCCTAAGCCCCAAACAGTGCCTCTTGGAGATGGCGTGACGAAATCAAGAACTGCAACTTTTGCACCTAGATTCACTGCTTCTTTGGCTGCTGCTAAGCCGCCAGATCCACCGCCAATGACGAGGAGATCATACATGAATTTCTGATCCGCTGTGAAGAAGAGAACAATTATTAAAAACGTAAGAAACCGAATCCTTTCGCGTTTGCAATTTCTGGCCACGGAATTAAAACAGCGTTAAAGAATAATTATGTTAATAATGGTTATGAGGAACCAAAATTAGTGAACACAGCAATTCCGATTGCTATATTAGCTCTCAATTATTGTGAACATTAAATAAAAAATCAAAAGTAACCACATCTATAGTAGCCAATATATGTTATATATACATATATGTAAAAGAAAGGGCTACAACTGAACGCAGAGAAATCAAAGGTGTTGGTTTTCCATAAAGGAAGAGGAAAGAAAAAGAGAGAAGGCAGGGCTACACAGGGTGCTATTTTCAGCGCCTAGCTGCGAGCAACCCACCTAAGGGTAGAATCAGTGAGGAGAACTGTTTACATAGAGAACGCGAGTAGCTGATTTCAAGTCGTTTGGATTTGCACCTACGCTACTGCAGTTCTCCTCACTGATTCTACCCTTAGCAATGGGACAGCTCGACACACAGTGGGTTGCTCGCCGCTAGGCGCTGAAGACAGCAGCCTGTGCAACCCTGACTTAGGGTGTAATTTTTAGAAAAATGGGGGCAGAGACAGACATATAGGGCAAGTCATAAAGAAAGCAAGAATAGCAACTGCGCAGATATAAGGATTTGGATGAAGAATGTTAAAGAACAATTTTGAGAGATGAATGAGAATATTCAGAAGCATAGTGAAAGAAGTATCTTGCTGTATGCATCAGAAATTTGGGGATGGAGGGAAGCAGGAAAAGTGGAGGAAATACAGGAGAAGTACGTAAGGTGGACTTACTTTTAGACTTCAATACACCAGTATATCTAATTTTGGAGGAAGCAAAAACGGACAAAGCAAGCATAGAAGTGGGGAAAAGAGCAATAAAATATGAGGAGAAAACGAAAAGGCTGAACAAGAGTAAAATAGTAGAAGAATGCTGGCCTACCCTAGTGAGAAAACTGTGCAACCCCTAATTATTATTAAATTTGTCTAAAATTTGGCATACAAATCACTTGGACGAATAAAACCAAGGAGACGAGCGAAGTTACATGAAAAAAGCACTTTTGGAAAATCGAAGCACCCTATCGCGCAGTCTCTTTGACAACAGAAGGCATACTGCGCGAAAGATTGGTAGGGGAAGCAGGCGCACGAGGGGCTATGCTGGAGAGTGCTGGGTTACGTGTTACAAGACTGTAAGGGGTTGAAAAGAGAAAATTCAATGATAAGCAGGATACTAAAGGGAGAAGAAGGAGCGGAGTGGATGCGCATGGTTCTGGAGAAAAGGAGAAGGAAAGAAGGCCAAGATGAAGGAAGAACTCAAAACGAAAGCACGATTTTGAGTTAACAGTCCCAGAAACACACACGTAACGCATGTAACCTCATATTGAGGCCGAAAGGCAAAAATTAAACCTATTTACTAGTATACATATATATATATATATATAAGAATTACTTCTAAATAGAAGTAACAGTAAAATTACTTAAACCGTTTTTGTTGTTCCTCTGTTTGAAAACAGTCTTCGTTACAGCTGCGAAAACTAATACATTTAATAATTTTAATCCCTATCTGGGGAATTCAATCCCGAGATCGTAATCCCGGGATCCCGGCTGTTTTTTGGATTCTAAAACTCCCGGGATTTGATATATCAAGTTATAACTTATCCCGAGAATTTCGGGAATTTTTAAAAACGTAAATTACTTTATGAACAACTGAAAAATATAAAAATGGAATCCAACAAACAGCCGGGATCCCGGGATTGAATTCCCTATCCCTATCTCTCTGTAACAGTTGTGATTGGATAAGATACAATAACATTTACAGCTAACCAACAACACGCGGTTCATATTGACTTAACTCGTGGCAGGGGTGGATTTTGAGATTTGGCGGCCATAAGCTGACAAGCGTCTGCCGCCGTTTTCGTGAAATATCATCAAATATTTTAATTGAAAAGAGCTGAGACAATTTCAGAATTAATTCGATACGTCTACTCACATGAGAGTTTTTGCTAATTCGCTACACGGAAAAAAGTGAATTGTTTTTAAAGTTCTAATTTATTTCGATCTAAATTTGCCGCCCCCGAGAAGAAAGCTGCTCCTCAAAATTTGTGGCTCTCCGAAATTACCACCATCCAAAAATTTCCCACCCTAGACTGCAGCCTGGGAAACCTTTTTTTTTTTCATTGAAAATTTATACGGATCGAAAATTTCATAGTCCCTTTTACGAACTTTTTATTGAATAGATTTCTAAACTCAAAATTGTTATCTTTGCATGTTGTTTGATACGTGATTTCGATCCGTATAAATTTTCGGTGAAAAAAAAAGGTTTCCCAGAGGAAAAGTTTACCCAAGTTCTACTTTATTTCTATTTAAATTTGCCGCCCTATATAGACTGCAGCCTGCTTAGCCTATTCACAAATCCGCCCCTGCTCCTTGGGATCTCACTAATTTATGACTAATTATCACTAATTTACGTAACAATGTTGAACTCATACAAACGCGATCGAACTATAAATAAAAACGTATAACATTCCATTTGAAAAAAAATTAAAGTGATCTTAAAATCTCTGCAATTTCATATAAAAATTCTATTATTATAAAAGAAATATTTAAACAACATAACGTACCCCCTGTACCAAACAAGTCTCATAATAACAATTTCTTCGTATCTTTAACGGCCTACGAGATATTCCAGCGTTTCCAATTTAAAAAAAAGAAACACTGTATACAAGCAGACTGATATTCCACTATATACATAAATCATCTAGCTACGTGAAATGAACTCGAACGACCTTAACCTAGCCGGTGTAATGATAGTCTGTCAAATACGCTAAACAGTTCTCGCGTAACGTCGTAAACGAGAGCAGAGTTAAGCCGCGTCCGCACACATAAATATGATGAAATCCCGAGACTCACTACACATGCAGGCCATCGCAGTTCTACCATAGGGAACCGTGCACCTAGTCCATGGGAACTCGAGCAATTTGGCGTGAGCAGAACGAAATGACACAAGCCTGGCGAGCAGCGTTAACGTCGCCATGATTATTGCCAGGCGATCACGGCCACGTGACGTCACCCCAGTGACACTCGAGTTTCTCGACACACACACTTTTGAAAAAGATTACTCGAGTATCCGTAACGTGGTTAAAGAATCGTGCCGAGAACAGTCCCCCGGGGGCCGAAAACGCGTGGCAAAAAATGAGGTCGATCCTGATCACCGGTTGCAATCGCGGCCTCGGTCTAGGCCTGCTGAAACACTTGATGAAAGTTCCGCAACCGCCGCAGCATATCTTCGCGACTTGTCGGGACGTGAATAAAGCAAGGGTAAGATCGGCCCCCGAAGTAAACGAGGAAGGGACGTTACGCAATAACCGGATATGTTTCGCAAGCTCTACTTACAAATCGGTGCCATCTTCGGTTTCTATTGTCGCTAACAAAATCCACGCTTCGAAGGAATGTAACGAATAATACTTTATTTCACTTCTCGAACGAGAGAAAGGAGAAACGTTGCGCGATGCACTACACTCGAACGGTTACCCACGACTGGAAGACAAGAACGAACTGACGCCTACTTGGTTTGTTCACTGCCATCTGTTACACGGTTGCTACAAACGCACGAGTTTTAAGTCTGACTTATAGTGACTCATGCGATTCGCGATTCCCCGATTACGCAAGAAAACGATGGCGTGCAAGTCACGGTAGATTTCGTTATAGAATGAGCTTTGACAACCGGTTTTCGCGGGATGATATCGATGTACAACTACATAAATTTAAAATAACCAAAAGATCGATGCTCATAGAAATTCTCGCGAATGGCATATGGTACTTTTTTTCGCGCTTGCCAAGTATGTACATATTTCGAAAGGTCGCTTTTCGAAATATTTTCTATTTCTGCGGTTCGAAATTGCAGGCGGTCTTTAAGATTAATTGATTACTTGTTTCAATTTAATCGTAAATTGCAAAGGCTCGGAGACGTTTCGCTTTTGCGGAGTAATTTGCAATTATTGCGATCAAGATAATCCTTGTTACGATCGATTTTTTTTATCATAACGGAATCGTATATTCTCTTTCAGGAATTAACTGCGCTGGCTCAGGAGTCAAAAAATGTACACATTATCGAAATAGGTAAGTACAGCAGCGTATCATTGGAAAATGATTATCTTATTTATCGTTGAGGGATAATTTAAAACACTTCAGTGTCGATATAGATGAGGATACCTTATAACGATCATATTAAATATTACAGACGAGGTATGGATTTCTATACCTCGTTTGCGATAATACAAAACAGAATTGCGAACTGTGAGAACTGTAAGTTACCAAATGATAGTCCTAATTAAAAGACGTAACATCTGTCTGAAAACTTTTTTCTATCTCTACAGTTCGCGAGTTATAACACAAAATCTGAAAATACCCGAATTTCAAGGGATCAATTTCATCCCCTTAAAAATTTTAATTTCCGGGTTGGCACCTTTTTCACAGGAAAATAACCTAAATTTGCTTTTGTGGAATGTAAAAAAGAGTACGTTCGAAGAAACTAAAAGTACATTTTAATCTTATTAGTTTTTATTTCTTCCAAACATATTTTTTGTTGCGTTTAGCATTACACAGCAACTTTTTATGATTTTTAAATAACTCAATGGCGTTACACTCAATATTGATATTAAAATATATACAATTTTCGTACTTTATTAAATTAAGAGGGGCCTTGTGTCTCTCATCCGGCCACTTCGCATTCATGGCAAAGAAAACTTTCTCAGTAAATGCCGTAGTGGCAGGAACAGACAGAAGATAAGGAATTGCTTCGGGGTGATCATGGTTTGTGTACGTTTGGGAATTACGTACAATAATATTGCGTTACGTTTCACGTAATATCATTAATCGTGAAATAAAGTATTTTCGCATACTTTATTGTTATTCAAAAGTACACAGTACATTTACGTATAATAACGTAAAATACTTTTGAATCAGAATGTGAACGGCGCTCTTATTTTCCGTTAGTTTCGGCGTCAGGATTTGGCAGGTTATGATTTATTTTTACCCTCGTCACGCTATTATTTTACTATCTATCTGGTTGATTAAAAACTCCGTGCTCTTTTATTATACAACTTTTTAACTTTTATACTATAAAAGTAGGTAACGGAATGGCAATAAGAAAACATTTTTAATTATCGGGAGAGTAATCACTTTTAAATTCTCAAATTAAGAACCACTGATTTGGAAAATCAGTTGTCCCTTTGACCCAGAAGCCGAATGATTTTGAATCTACTGGATTGTTTTCGTTCCTTTATCTTTGGTCTCGAAGTTCTTCCATTCAGCTAATTCTGAAGCGACTGGAATGCTTTGAAGCGAATCGGGGTAAAATCTGGAGTATGGCCGATGCGGCGAAACTTCCCCCACCGAAGCTGGCAATGAGTAACCTTCGTTTCGATAATCCGGGCAGTATACAAGTGGAGCATTCTAGTTTCTTTAGAATTGGCTCAATGGGAAAAACATCAAATCCAAAGATGAAGGAAAGAAAACAGAGATTGAGATTTTGAAGATTACTTTCCTGATTATTAGGAAACGTTTTCTTATCATTAATCTTTTACTTAATTTCCTAGTATAAATTTTAAAAAGATGCATAATAAAAGTAATTATTTTTTCTCAAAAATTGATTTTTGCACCATTGTATTTAATATAAAAAACCATGCAAAAGTACATATTTTTAAATTTCTATCTGCGCAACAACGTGTACGAAATTTATTTTTTTTGGAAAAAAACAGCAAAATTTGGGAATGTTTTTTTTAAGAAACTACCGATTCAATTCGTCTTAAATTTGGACCATGTTTTTATGTATCTTTGAAGAAGTTGCAGTTTTTTTATTCATTTTTAATAATAAATATAGGAGTTCACGCCGCGCAAAGTTCGTCGTCCGTTGGTGTGCATGATATTTATCTTCCAGATAATCAGAAAAATGACACAGCGTTTCACTTTATACATATGTAGCTTCAATTTGCTGAACCAGAATGCCGATAAGTTTTTTTTGTTACATAAGAAAATTGGCGAATTTTGTGTAGAAAAAATTAAGGTTGGAGATTTAAACCAGAAACTTGCGGATGCGTTCCATCTTATTATACACGGTGGATACCTATTACTCTATTGATAGTCAACACTCTAGGGGAGTGATTCTACAGGCCAAAGTAAGACAAAAATATAGAATACATTTCTTTAATATCGCGCTGCGTTTTCGAGAAAATTGGCTTTGAATTTCAGCTAAATTTCAATAAGTTTTGGCCGCCCAGGTGCAAAAACAATATTGCCGCCCTTATTAATTTAATATTTTTTAATTAAGAATTTGATATGCAGTGTTTACTTTTATATCTATATATACATCATTTTAAACAGTTATCGTGCAAAAGAGTTTCGGTTACTATTGTTATTAGTCAAACCTTTACATGTAATAAACGGCCTGCGGCCGCCCTTAAGTTTAGCCGCCCAGTTGCGGGGGCACCTTCTGCACCCCCGCCAGGAACGGTCCTGTACTCAAGACTCGGATACTCAAGACTCGGACACTCAAGACTCGGACACTCAAGACTCGGACACTCAAGACTCGGACACTCAAGACTCGAATACTCAAGACTCGAATACTCAAGACTCGGATACTCAAGACTCGGATACTAAAGACTCGGATACTAAAGACTCGGATACACAAGACTCGGATACACAAGACTCCGATACTCAAGACTCCGATACTCAAGACTCGGATACTAAAGACTCCGATACTCAAGAGTCGGATACTAAAGACTCGGATACTAAAGACTCGGATACTAAAAACTCGGATACTAAAGACTCGGATACTAATGACTCGGATACTAATGACTCGGATACTAATGACTCGGATACTAATGACTCGGATACTAATGACTCGGATACTAAAGACTCCGATACTCAAGAGTTGGATACTAAAGACTCGGATACTAAAGACTCCGATACTAAAGACTCGGATACTAAAGACTCGGATACTAAAGACTCGGATACTAATGACTCGGATACTAATGACTCGGATACTAATGACTCGGATACTAATGACTCGGATACTAAAGACTCCGATACTCAAGACTCCGATACTAAAGACTCGGATACTAAAGACTCCGATACTCAAGAGTCGGATACTAAAGACTCGGATACTAAAGACTCGGATACTAAAGACTCGGATACTAATGACTCGGATACTAATGACTCGGATACTAATGACTCGGATACTAATGACTCGGATACTAATGACTCGGATACTAATGACTCGGATACTAATGACTCGGATACTAATGACTCGGATACTAATGACTCGGATATTAAAGACTTCGATACTCAAGACTCGGGTACCCAAGACTCGGATATACGTAAATCCGAGAAACAGTAAGAACCCTAATCATAACAAAGTTGATGACTCGCCACTGACCTGCTGAATCATTTTGCTTCTCTGCGAGTTCCTCCAATGGCTTCATGTTATCTTCAGTTTCTTGATCGCTCGAGTCTGAATACACAGTTTGTGGCTTTTCTCGGCAGCTCAAGCACCACGATATTTTCTTCTTCTTCGAGCTACGAGATTTCATATCGCGTCAGAAGGAAGAAGGTAGGTTGTTCGGCAAATTGATTGACAGACACTCGCGCCACAACTCAAACAGGCAGGAATTCGATCAGTCGTGTTTCCCGATATGGAAACGTTGAAATTTCATTAGAGCTGCTGAACCGTACTGATCGATACGCGCCTCTGCTATCTGATAATAAGTATTCCAGTATTTTTTCCACCTTAATCGGTGGAATGTCGAGTATTCTAAATCTTGCGCAAGAGGAAAGCTTCTAATCCTGGAGAACAATCGAGGAAAAACTCAGATATAAACTCTGCGCCGTGGGAAATATTAAGCGATTGAGAACTGAAGATTTCGCGAAATGAAGAACAGTAAGAAATCGAGAAATATTGTTTCTGTGGGATGAAGAAAGCAACAAAAATTAAGAATGTCGATTTACTGTATAGTATACTGAGGAAAATTAAGAAACAATTTTTTTAACTCGCTGCAATAAATATGCCACAAAGGTAAGATATTCTAGGAAAAATTAATAAAGTAAAACGTTCAACGTTTTCGTAAAAAAAAATAAATTTTAATGAACAAAAAAAAACAAATGTAACACCAACGTATTTAGGTACTTCTATATTTATCCTGCAACCCAGAAAATTGAGAGGCATCTATTTATTGGCAAATAAGATTGCAAAAAGGCAACAAGAATAAGAAACAATCTACTCCTCTACGTTTCATGTAATTGTCTAAGTTTTATTACAGTACATAATCTTTGGTAATAAGACGACTTAATTAAGTATGCAATGCGGTGTGAAAAGAGTATTATACGATAAATAAAGTAGCTAACGAAAAATTAATCTAAGTTAATTTAATTAAAAAATAGGGCAACTTACAAATGGCCGGAATATCACTAGATCCAAACGAAGGGAGGAGAGTGTAGTTACTACCAAATTAACGATGGTACACTCGCTGCAAATCGCAGTAACTCGAAACGCCCATCTTTCGAAAACTTTCCGGAAAATGTAGTACCTAAATATGGTCCACGTAGTCACTCTATGAAAAATACCACTAGGCACATTGATTAGAACAGTTGCTATGGTGCAAAAGCAGAACAACATTTGCTGCATTAATACACGACAGTCAAAGAATCAGAGATCACTGGCAAAGCTGTTTATTCGCACCATACAGGGTGTCCAGGAAATTGCGGCGCAAACGAGCAGCAAGTGATTCCTCACATGTAAAAAAATATACAATTAATTTTATCGATTAGCCGCGATAGTTTCTGAAAAAATAATCTTGGACAAAACTACTTTGCGACTATTTAGCTATGCGCAAGACCTTGCTTCTTGTTTATTTATTTGTCAACATTTATTTGCAGTCATATGAAAACAATTATTTACACCGAAGAGATAAGGTTTAAGTAATTTGAACAAATTATTTTCACACTCGTGGAACTCAAGAACAAAAGCATGCTGAAATTTATGACAATTTAGTAGGAAGCACGCAACTTCGTTTACAATATCTAAGCAAAACTAGTTTTTAGAAAAAAGATTCTTGGAATTCGGAATTTTATTGCGAACCGTGCAATAGTATATGTACATCTGTAGTGGCATCGTTTTTACCATTGGAAATCTAAGTTGAAAAATTTATATCTAAGTTGAAAAAATGTTTACTTTAATTTCTCTCATATGGTTATTAGATATAGGAACTATTCTGTATTATAACTGAATTTGCAATCGACTTCTTTTCAAAGGTTTTTATTTAATTAATTGCATCTAATTTACGTTTAATGGCAGTCGCATTTTGAGTAGTTTTTCTAATTCATTTCGTCTTTTTATTTGCAGATCTGGTGCACATAGATAAGTACAAGGAAATTGTGCAAACTGTAAGTGAGAAAGTGGGCGAGGCTGGATTGAACGTTTTGTTTAACAATGCTGGGATCAGTCCGAAATTTGCGAGACTAGGTTTCCTGAAACCAGACCAACTTACGAGTACATATTTCGTGAATGTTGTTGTGCCGATTGTTTTAACAAAAGTAAGTCTATTTCATAAAAATTCGAGGAACATAATCGCTATTTAATAATCACTCAGCAAAGAGTAACAAATAATGTTAAGAAAGTACATTTATAATCTGTAACGGATATAACAGTATTTATATTTGAATAATTTTTATATTCTGTTCGAAGTTTCCTTTCTCAATGATAGAACATTCCACTTGCTTTCTTTTATCTTTTTAAAATACCATTTTAAACTTAAATATAAAACACAAAAATTATTCGAAGTAAAGAAACCTCGGAAATGTTAGTGATAGCAAAAATGTTATTAGGTAAACTTAAAATGAGTTGGGAATACATTTTTTGGCCAAATATAACAGACTGCAAGATATTTAATTTTTACAAGTTTGATTGAACATCTTCTAGAAATTTTATAATCACTTAAAAATTGTTGTGAAATTTTATAATCACTTAAAAATTGTTGTGAAATTTTAAAATCACTTTATAACATTTATTTGTATATTTCAATACACTCTGGCTCAAGCTTTGAATCCCTACAGTTTATAAAAAGAAACGTTAATAATTTTGTAAATTTGAAGGCATTTTTGCCACTGTTGAAAGCAGCATCTAAAAATTTTGATGAGAAATCGAAGATGAGCATCAACAGGTCAGCAGTCATCAACATGAGCTCTTTACTTGGAAGTATCACTGAGAACAGTCAGGGTGGACAGTATGCTTACAGATGTAGCAAGGTAATACGCGGTCAAATATATTAGCACATTTTATCAGGGGCGGATTTGAAGATTGACGCCACTAGGCCCTTTCGCGAAATATCATCAAATGTTTTCATCTAAAAGAGTCGAGACAATTTCAAAATTAATTCAATGTATGGCAACTAACATACGCGGCATTGCTAGCTAATTCACTAATTAAAAAAAAATATGAATTGCTTTTAAAGCTGTCTCAAACCTCTGTGTTTAAACCTTTTCCAAATTCCTTCGTTCGAAATTTGTTGCTTATACCCAAATCCGCCCCTGCATTTCATTCATTAGAGATAATTTTCTTCCGCCCTCCCCCTCTCTATTTAATTAAAAATAAAATAAAACAAGTGAAAGTACAGGAAAATTATATACAATGAATACAATTTTTTCAAAACTGTAATCCGATATACAGTGGCGTGCATAAGTATTCGGCCACCCTTTAAAATCGCATAACTTTTTTAAAATCAATCCAAACGACTTGAGTTTTTTTTAGAAGCTAGAAGGATTAGTTTGCTAAGTAACGTGAATTTTCATTACAGGCTCATAAAAAAAAGTTTAAAAAACGACTTTTACTATTTTTTTTTTTGCTATTCCAAGAGCATTTTTTTCAAAACGACGAATCACGTCACTTAGCAAACTAAGCCTTCTAGCTTCTCAAAAAAACTCAAATCGTTTGGATTAATATTGAAAAAGTTATGCGATTTTAAAGGGTGGCCGAATACTTTTGCACGCCACTGTAAAAATCTTTCATACTATTTATTGTATGAATAACAAATGTATTACCTTGTTTTAAGAAAACCATAAATATCGACGTATTTTCTGTGTTATGTTTCCCATTTATCATTTGAAGAACCTTTCATTTTTACATTTAAATCGTATGTATTCCCAAATCCAAAGTTTGATTCCACTTGTGTTTATTGTTTATTTACCAAATATCTTACTAAGATAATTTGATCTTTACCTATAAGTCTACTAAAAACCTATAATTTCTAAGCAAGATAAGAGCTAAGCAATTATGCAATCTACATTATGGTTGATAAAGCATATTTAATTTCTAGGCAGCACTCAATGCAGCAACTAAGTCCATGAGCATCGATTTGAAGGAAGACGGGATCCTAGTCGCTTGTTTACATCCTGGCTGGGTGCGGACAGATATGGGAGGGAGCAATGCACCCATGGACGTTGATACCAGTGTCAGTAACATTCTGCGTACACTAGGTTCGTTAACTGAAGAGCACACAGGCTGCTTTATTCAACACGACGGGAGCAGTTTACCTTGGTGAATGGTTGTTGTGTTCCGATTAATCACTACAATTTGGCATAACTTTCCGTGCTATGATCAACAGATTTTTATTTCGCACTTTTCGTGAAGTGTATTCGTACAAATAAATTTCTTTTAAGGAAGCTATACGACTTAAAATAATATTAATATTATCGAGAAAAAAAACCATGTACATTGATAACAGACTTTTACATCCTTAACCCTTAAAACTCCAATGTTGCACAGACTCCATGTAATACTTCGTTCCAGATCATTGCGGAGCGGAAAGGGTTAATGATTAAAGGTTGTCGAGTGAAATTAAATTTACGCACAATTCCGATTAATTATAGAAAAAGCAAAGGCATTAAAACAAGCAAACTTTTTTCATATTCACATATTCCTTTGTATATATTCTGTAACAAACAGAGAGTATTAAAATAATCAATAAGAATTCATATATACAGCCGTCATACAGAAATTATAATATTTAGATGATATTCTTTTATATTAATGTTGATGCAGGTATTTAGAGATCATAAACGTTAAGTAGAATTATTCTGGAACAAATCAGAACGATTTATTAATAATTTCGTCGAACGCCCTTTTCCTCTGTAGAAAACCTTTACAGGCATGAATTCAAGTGTTCGCAATTGTATTAATTTATTTATACGTGTCAAAGCTTATTTTGTACATGTCACGGTGCTATCACATAATCCAAAGGAATGCAAATTTGTTCTAGAATATTAAATTGGCAAATGATATTTGATATATGTACAATGAGCCTCAATTATTAAGCAACTATCGAATACATGACCATGTTTGGAGGTATAAATACCTCGTAGATAAATGTAATATGCATTATGTATAAGTATTTTTAAGAATAGTATTTTACAGCAAAACTAAGTGTATCGTTATACAGAGTGTTCGGCTACGTGTGGGAGGAAATTTAAGGGGTATTTCTACACGAAGAAATGAGTTGAAAATGGAGATTAAAATTTTTTCACATCGCTCTTCGTTTTCGAGAAAAATCGCTCTGAATTTTAGCCGAGTACGCGAAGGTAAGGAGAATACACCGCGCTTTACGTAGGCGCCTACAACTCTACTTCGGTGCATGCGTGAACTAAAATTCAAAGTGAATTTTCTCAAAAAGAAAGCGCGATATGAAAAAATTTTATTATATATTTTCTTCGCATTTCTTTTGTGGCGGATGACGAAAGTCCCATTTAGAGGAGGAACGGGCCATGGCCAAAGCCGTAAAATATTAAAACAGTTGCTTTGCAGCTGGGGACGTTTTCCTTCGGCGTTCGGCCAGGGAACCTTCTCAGCCTCTCTATTTCGGGACTTTCCCTTGTGAAGAAACGCTGCGATTGAAGGGACGGTACAGTTAGCGACGAGACACAGGCCAGCACGCTTCGGGGCTGTCTGTTTTGTACCGCGGTGTATTCAGCGAAAATATATTCACTTGTTCGACAAAGTATAAGACCGTTATTTCATTTCACCTAATCGTCTCATTTTTCATGTAGAATCACTCCTTAAGGGGTCATTCTGGTAATCACGCCGTAAAATTCGACAACATTCAGGTTTTTTTCTCAGTGAATACAATGAGTAACAATGTCAAACTTTTTTTTCATTTATTAAGCTACTTATAATGTATATGAAACAGTTGTTTAAATACACTTTTAATTGTGTTTCTTTCAATGTTATCTGGAGTTCAATAATCGCTCTTTTGAAAAGATGGCGGGAGTGATTTCTGCTCACAGACTCATCTCAAAACAAGAAAAACAAACTGATTCTTAATCATTATGAGTACCGCTATCGCAGGGGCCAGAATTAGCCACGTAAGTCAAAATTTAAGTACGAATGGAAAATTTCGAAACGAAGTTTGAATGTGCGCAATTTTGTTAAATTTTGACTTACGTGGCTAATTCTGGCACCTGCAATAGCGGTACTCATAATGATTAAGAATCAGCTTGGTTCTTTTGTTTCAGATTAGTCTGTGAGCTTAAATTACTCCCGCCAGGAAGGTTTTTCTTTTCAAGGGCGCGATTTTGAACTCCAGAAAACATTGAAAAAACATAATTAAAAGTGTACTTAAAAAATTGTTCCGTATACATTACAAGTAGCTTAATAAATGAAAAAAAGTTTGACATTGCTATTCATTGTATTCGCTGAGAAAAAAAGCCTGAACGTTGCCGAATTTTTAATTTTCTCCCACGTGCAGTCGAACATGCTGTATATCATACATTTTTAAGATTACAGTGCTTCAATATTTTGTTATGATTTTTGTAAGATATATCTGTGAAGCGAATGAAAATGTTATATGCTTATCTGAAGAATGAAATAATACTGTGATGAACGAAGATCCTTTAGAACGTACAATCCGTTTTCCAATGACTTTTTATTTTCTCCAGAGTAGGCGCGTAAACGGACTGAACATTCAACACTAATTTTTCATATGCTATCATTGATTCTAGCTTCCGAACCGAACCATTTTGGAAATTTATAATAAATTCATGTATAAAAAAATAAATTCCACTACGCATAATTTGAATTATTTCGTACAACTATTCTTCTCTTCGATACATTAAGTTTCTGTTAAATATATAGGCTAAAGTGGGAAATGAAGAAATTTCTTTTAATCTATCCATTCGTAACTATGATTTCGGAATTTCGTCATGCGCGAGTCGGTAAAAGATATAAATGATTTTCTAAATATCCCATGTTCGAAATAACAGTCACAGAACAAATATTAATCAGTCTTTAACCTTTTAGGCGTTGATTCGCTATTTTGCGAATTCGAGTCTTCCGAAAATCCCAGATGCGCAGAGAAATCGGTTAATCCCTGAGAATCGCTGACTGTCGAGAAACCTGGTACGTCAAAGAATTCATGTTACGTACAATTCACCAATCGATAGCAATTAATTCTATATAATAATTAACATTCTACTCACACGTATTAGAATCTTCCGTAAGTCCGAAGTTGGAATTCGAAGAATCTAGGCCAGACTTTCTAGGCAAACCATTTTCCTTGTCCACAGCTGTTTTCCCTTTCTTCTTCTAAACAACAAGACATTCATTTTTAATTTTTGTTTTTACGTACTGTGCGTCGACGAGATGTTGTCACGAGAAACTCGAGCCTCCGATTGGTATGTGCCCCTTCTCTAACACAGTTGTAGAGGCAGGGCACGCGTATTGTCGCTATTGGCCGATGCGATGTCAACAAATACAAAAAAAGCGAACGGGACCAGGGCTGTGGAGTCGGAGTCGGAGTTCAGAAGGAATATCTGATTACCGGAGTCAGAGTCGAAAAAATATATGCCGACTCCAACACCGACTTCATATTAGTAAATTTTATAAAAATCCGAGTCTGTTGAGCTGTGCGTGTTTATACACACTCGCGATATATTTTTGTTTAACAGTCGTACGACGAATGCAGGGTCATTTTGGCGCAACTTTGACAAAGTCAGGCTTCGACTCAGTTCTCAGATTAAAATCGCCAACGGAGTTTTCGAACACTCGTTGTCGCTCTGAAGCAACACTGCCAGCACTTTGTTTCGTTATTGTTTTGCTATGGTGAGCGGGGTACCTACTATGAAAGAACACATTTCTGCATACATATATACAAACATATTATATATTAAATATTAGTAATTTAGTTATATACATATAGCTACTTTGAAAGATATATATATATATATCGACTTTTAAAATCTTACATGATTTGAGTTCAAATCAGCGTGAGCCAGATTGGTTTCTATCTATATTTATTTAATAAATTTTTGTACGAAAGGACTTAATTTATAAACTATTTTCTTTAATTATATTAAGATTTTAAATAAATTACTTCTTTGGCAGAATAGTACGTTAAATTTAGAATTTAAAATATGTAAATAAATTATTGGTAATAATTTATTAATTCATTATTTATTTATTGTTAAAAATTTTTACTCAATTATTTTAATTTTAATAAGGATAATTGGAATGGCTTTTTTAACTTATATATATATATAACAAGGAAATTAAAAAAGCCATTCCAATTACCATTATTAAAATTAAAATAATTGAGTAAAAAAATTAATAATATTTAATGTATAGTATGTTTGTATATATGAATGCAGAAATGTGTTCTTTCTTATATATATATATATATATATATATATATATATATACACACATGTACTGAGTATATTAACAATCTATTATAAATGCTGGAGTCAGGGTTGGCAGTTTTGACTGCCAACTCCGCAGCCCTGAACATAACACAGATAGTGCGAGCGAAGAAACTCCCTGAGCAATTCTGAGGACCTTGATCTCGTCGACACACAGTACACCATGCAATTGCTACTCACCTGATCGAGCGTTGATATAGGCACCCACTTGTAAATTTTCATAGTGGTTTCCCCTATCGTAACCCATTTCTTTTCCCTACAAAAGTGTCCGCATGAAAGACACATTCCTCGAATAAATACCGAAGCAACAGATAGAGAAGCTACCTTCTTTACTGTTATTAAAAAAGCGCACATAGAGAACAGCTATTACTCAATCAACACGCATCGAAACATTTCAGAGCTACAGAGGTTTGTTTAAACAGCCGATAAATGTGTAATGCAAAATCTCTATTAATCCCGCGAGCGACAGAAACGTTAATTCATTTTCCCGATACATATCCATACGGTTCTACTAATTTCTTTCTTTTCCCTTGACTCTTTCTCAGCAAGACATTTCGACGTTTCCTCGTGCATCTATAAAATGTGTTAAGAGATTTACCAATGGCGAACTTTGTCAACAACTTGCATTACACGCTTAATATCATCCTTGGCACGACTACGAGTCTCTGCACGCACTGACCGCGACATCATGTTATGCGATTATAATTCACTAACAATTGAACACAACACGAAATACCGGGACATTCGTCGTCGGTGGAGAGGTTAGGAAACTGACAGTAGGTATGTAAGAATTCCTATGGAGTTGTGTTGTAATCAGCGTGGGGTGGAAATAACTTATCGGGTAGTTATTTCAGCGGTGGGGGAACGCCACGCATGCGCGCGATAGCGTCACGCCGAGGTGGGAAACAAAACGGCGCCACCGTCGAGCCAAGCCAAGCTAGGCAAGCTAGTCCAACCAGCGTCGCCGGGGAAGCTGTTGTCGACGCTGGTTGGCTTCGGCCTCACTTGGCTTGGCTAGCTTGGTTTGGCGGTAAATCACGTCGGGACGTCAACCAATCAACGCCAAGATGGGAAACGAAATGACCCCTGTATCTCCCACTCTGGGCGGTATTCTCAGTCGCTACTTATATCCTCTACTAACCTAGTAGCTAGTAAAGGATGCCGAATGCTTAAGCACTTGCTTAAGAATAAGTAGCGACTGAGAAAACCGGCCTCTGTGTTAGTAATCCTCCCCAGATAGCACACGTCGTCTATAACCCGTCTTTAAGACGTCTTCGTTCGTCTTGAAAGTCTGAAAGCCGTCTTAAAGACGGCTTATAGACGACGTGTGCTATCTGGGTCCAGGGAGGATCCCCTAGAGGATCACTAAGCGGTGTTGCGATCCTCGCCCTAGCGGTGTTTAGCGTAAGCTCCTAAACCGCGAAGTTTGAACTGGACAAGTTTCATTTATTAGAAAAGAGTTAAAGGTGAACGTTTCAACATTAGATATTTAGATATTTGTCTTCGCCTCCTTCTTAAATGCTCGAAAACAATATATGTATCGATAAAAAAGAGGAACATACGAAGAAGCCTCTTTCTTATCTTGACAATTCGTCATTGATCTTGTTAAAATCTAGATGTGTCATAATAAAACCAGTTTTGATCTCCATAAAATATCCTCGTTCTGTTCCTAAAGAGTAGTGAATTATTGAACAATTTAATTTAGTTTCAGTTTGTTAAGTTTGAATCGAACGAGCAGAACATTCCCACGAAGCACAAGTTCCCCAAACGGCCGCGCGCGCAACAGCTGCCTCTGTTCCCCCTCGTCATAGTCCAGTGAAATTAGGATCTGTCGTCGGAATAAATACCAGCAAGCTAAATTTTGGTATGTGCATTTATTTGGTCGTTTTAAACAATATGTCAAAATTCCCCATCAATCCAACCGCTGCTAAAAATTTTACAGAAGGTTGAAAAAAACAACTGTTTTTCGCGAATATCTCGTTATCTAGCAGTTTTGCGACAAAATAGTTATGATACAATTTATAGCCAAGGAAATTCTCTATAAAAAAGGTTCTATGAGTTTTTTTCGTAGGAGTAATGAGAACGTCAGCATCAATGGATATAGCCCGTGTAGAGCGAATAGAAAGAACAAGAGTAGGTTTATTGCTATGCTGTTTCAAAAATTGGAAGCTGCCAACATCAACGTGAAACACGCTTAAGACGATGCTGACGTTCTCATTACTCCTACGAAAAACACTCATAGGACCTTTTCTGTAGAGAATTTCCTATTCTATAAATTGTGTAATAACTATTTTTGTCGCTAAACTGCTAGATTACGAGATATTCTCGAAAAACAGTTTTCTTTTCAACCCTCTGTAAAAGTTTTAGCGGCGGTCGGATCGATGGGAACTTTTGACAGATTGCTTAAAACGACCAAATAAATGCCCATACCAAAATTTAGCTTGCTGGTATTTATTCCGAAGGCAGCACCTAATTTCACTAGACTATAAATGGATTCTCCCCTCGCGTCGCAAACCCTTTGTCCGCTACCGTTAAAACTTTCGAGCGTCGAAAGCCGTTAGATGGGGACGTTCAAACATGAATACCTTCGTCCAATAGGAATGCGAAAGGAACGTGTTTAATAGCGCGCTTAACGGTGATTGGAGCGGCGCTGCGGTCTGTTTACTGTATAAAAGCAGGGGACTTAAGGAGTGACGGTACGACGAGAATACTTAGTCAGTGCTTATATTTGGACGTGCTTACATAGTGTTCCATCATGCCTCCAAAATCTGTTGGAAATGCGTTGAATAAGTCCGGGAAAGCTCAGAAGAATATTATCATGAGTAAATCGGACGGGAAGAAGAGGAGGAAGAAGAGGACGGAGAGTTACGGGATCTACATCTACAAGGTTTTGAAACAAGTTCATCCAGACACAAGCGTCTCGACCAAAGCCATGAGCATCATGAACAGTTTCGCTAACGACATTTTCGAACGGATTGCCACCGAAGCGTCTCGTCTGTCACACTACAACAAACGAAGCACTATTACTTCAAGGGAGGTGCAGACTGCCGTCAGACTTTTATTGCCAGGCGAGCTCGCTAAGCACGCAGTCAGTGAAGGAACGAAAGCCGTCACTAAGTTCACGAGCTCGAAGTGAATGAAGAAGAAGAAAGACAAGGTCTTTTTCCGGACCACAATGCAAACGGCCCTTTTCAGGGCCATGAATTACTTTTTTCGTTGGAATTCCAATCTGCGTTCAGTGGTTTAATACTTACTATCCCTCAATAAACATAATCTATTTACAAACTGAAATGAAAGTACGTAAAGTATTTTCTGTCTATAACTCCGTAATGGGCCCAGTTCTAGCTACGATCCTGGCGCGAAACATTCGAGAGTAAGAGAATGTGAGAGCGAGTGAGGAGGAACGAACAACAGCGATAAGCTGACGCTGTGAACTCCAGAATTTACGGCGTAGAGACTAGGCTTGTAGACAGAAATATACTGTGTACATATGTAAGTATTAATAAGGTTTCTCAAACTATGGGAGGAGTAGCGCTGCCCACTGGTACGCGAATGCTTTTCGAATACTTTTTGTGTGCAATAAGTCAGTTACGTCCATAGCATGTTTTAACATTGTTAAAGTGTAGCATACGTAGACTGGACTGCAGTATTCATCTAATTTTAATGGCTGGTACGTGACGGTTCGTGTAGATATTTGGGAGATACGCGAGAAATAAATTTCAGAACCCTTGCTATAGCATGTATTTTATAAAGTATAGTAAGTCAAATTGAAAAGTACCAAAACTTTACAAGTCAAACAATTACCAGTTGCAGCGAGTTCAAGAAACCTACATTACGTTTTCTGAATTTCACAATTCTGAAAGTGTATTGTATCTACAAATTTACGGCAATAAAGGATTCAACTTTTCGAGCAGCATTGGAATTAGAAAAGGACATTAGTATTCAGACCCCTAGCATTTAATTTTGAAATACTTCAAGCTCCATTACACCCTGCTTGAGTAACCAAAATGTCATCACACGTTAAAATGATTTGGTGACCCTGAAAAAGGCCGATTTGATTCTTCACAGACTCCTTTGTTCAACTTTAACCGCCAAAACCGTACAGTGTTCTGCCTTGACGTTTCAACGCATATACCACGTCCACAGATGTCACGGTCTTCCTCTTTGCGTGTTCAGTGTACGTGACAGCATCTCGAATCACGTTTTCGAGAAACACTTTTAAAACACCCACGTGTCTCTTCGTAAATCAAGCCACTGATTCTCTTCACACCACCTCTTCTTGCCAATCTACGGATGGCTGGCTTGGTAATTCCTTGAATATTATCGCGCAGTACTTTCCTGTACCTCTTTGCGCCTCCCTTTCCCAATCCCTTTCCTCCTTTTCCACGACCAGTCATTGCGAACAGATACCTTTGGACTCTGCGAAATCAAAATCAATTTTTTTGAAAATTTTTTTGGGTACCTCGATTGCATGCCTTAGGTTTATCCCCCCTCTTGCTACTACGCTTCCCGCCTACGCACTGAATCGTTGTGCGCAGCTGCAACCGTTCCTCCCCCTCCACTGGCCAACGCACGAATCAGAAGTCAGCAGTTGGCGCTTCCAGAACATAAAAGCGCAATTTTTCGGAACGCGAGGCACAAACTCTTTTTGGCTGTCGTTAGGTACGTATCAACCTCAAACGTTCTCGAAGCGACATGGCTCGTACCAAGCAGACCGCTAGGAAATCGACTGGTGGCAAGGCACCTCGCAAGCAATTGGCTACAAAAGCTGCACGTAAAAGTGCACCGGCAACTGGAGGAGTGAAGAAGCCCCATCGCTACAGGCCCGGGACCGTTGCCCTGCGTGAGATCCGTAGATACCAGAAGAGCACCGAACTCCTGATCCGGAAATTGCCGTTCCAGCGACTCGTTCGTGAGATTGCCCAAGACTTCAAAACTGATCTCCGCTTCCAGAGCTCTGCAATCATGGCCCTTCAAGAAGCCAGCGAGGCATACCTCGTCGGTCTTTTTGAAGACACCAACCTTTGCGCCATCCACGCTAAGAGGGTAACTATCATGCCCAAGGACATCCAGCTAGCCCGCAGAATCCGTGGAGAGAGAGCTTAAGGTTTACACTATAAGAAGAAACAAAACGGCCCTTTTAAGAGCCAAAAAATCATCCTATCGAAGATACAACTCTTAAATATTAAACTTAACATACCATATTACCTTTCATCAAATCCCATCCACGCTGATAATTAATAAAAACCTGTATGAATGATATGCTATAGAAACTAGGGAAGTTTTTTAAGTATTAGGATCAAAACACGTTAGGACTTGTTCAAGTAACGGCATGGTTGAAATAGCATACGCTTGATTCATGCATTTAGCATCGCATATGTCAAAGTCGATGCAATTTACACGAAAGTGTTCTAATAGGGATTATATTAATGTGCATCTAATAATGATTTTCTCGAAATCATTAGAATTATGAATATCGTGAGCGTTATATGTTGGTTTATACATATTGTTATTAGGTTCCTGATCCAGGGGCGGTATTATCAGTCGTTGCTTAAGCATGCGCTTAACAAAGTTCGCCTTATTCGAATAAGACGAGCTTAAGACTTCATGTACTTTCAGTCCGAACTTAAAATTTGCTTAGTAAAGAAGATGGTCTGGGTTAAGCAATAGAATACAATCGCATATATGTATCGTAGACGTAACCGTTATTGAATACATCAGACGTTTTTATTGAGTGAAGTACAGCGATACTTAAACTAATTTTTATGTTAACAGTAGTAATTCCTACTAATCTCACGAATCATTAAAGCGGTTTCATTTTTTGTCCGTCCTGATGAGTGAAATAATCGAGTAACATTAATTATTGATGTCTAAAGGACATTTATAAAATACGTATTTTCCTTGATCGCGTCTCAATACTTATTCCTACATACTTACTAGCACCGTTAATGCTATATCAGGAAAAAGAACCTTTGCTACTATATATCTATCGAATCGAAACGTGGAACCTTTGAGGTTATACAGTATCAGTGAATACGCTGTACTTGAATTAACTGGTCCCCATTGCAATATTTAAAGAAACTGTATTGTAAGTTAATATCTGCAATTATATTCTCGCGAGTTTGCCCTGTAAGTAACCATGCTTTTCATTTATTGATCGTTAATAACAGAAGACAAATGTGACGGAAAGAGTTAAGTTGGAATTGCACGTTTGTTCATTGTATCGATAGTAAGGTAAGTTCGGGTAATAAGGCCCACCTAAGGTTCTATAATTTTTTAAAAAAAAACGTACATATTTTTGAAAACTTTTTTTTTATAGAAATCTATGGACATTAAACTGTACACTGTAATATTTGTAGCAATATATGAACACAACAACAACGGAAATTAATAGGATTTTCAAAACCTTGTAAACGGGCCTTATTTCCTGTAGTGCATAATAAGGCCCACTTATTTAATATGTACAATTCGGGGAAACAAAAACGTATTCCTCGTGTATCCAAGTGAGGCATATTACACACTGTCGCATATCTGTCTTGAATGCAGTTCTGCATAATTTGCAAAACCAATTGTCTGCACAGTTCCCATCCACGTTTTCTCTGGAGGTGGATGGCATGAGCTCTTGTTCACACAATCTTGTCTTTTTCCTTCCGGTTGAAGTGACACGTGCTTGGAAGCTCTTCTTAATATCGTTCCTGCTTTGGAAGGGGTCTCTGGTTACTTCCTGAGCCTTAAAGCCCACTTAATATTTTGGTGGGCCTTATTATCTGTTCTGTTTTGTCTCTTCCTCATTGCCAAGGTTATATGTTAAGCATGTACTTTACAAAATCATTATTTTTCTGGGAATATGTTGCCAACATATGTATTTGTACATACCTATAGTTGTACAGTAATTGGATAATGAGTACTCCCAATACAAAGCCAAGGAACCGTCGTAATTCTTATAATTGTAGCAACACAAGTTGCCGGCAAAACATTTCTTGAATTTACAGCCGACAAATGTTATATTAATCACGTGTAGTAAAAGCAATAGATGGCCTTAACAAGATTGTGGATTGACCTACCAAGGATAAATTACAGGTGGGCCTTATTACCTGCTGGGCCTTATTACTCGAACTTACCTTATTAAAGAACGTTGTAATCTTTGTCTGTTTAAGCTGAAGTTTAAAATACAGTTTCACATAGCACATCTTAGCGACAGAGGGGTTTATGTTAAAAAGATTTTGTATTTTCGCATAAAGAAATCATTCTCATCATATCGGTAAAGAGTAACGTTATTTCGAATTTCGAATCTTTTTCAGATCGGTTTTAAAGTTAATTTAATTTCGGAGCTTTCATTGAGTGAAGCCATGTCACGCAGCAATAGCGATTATATTGTCTGGATGGAAAAATGGAAAATATCCAATATTTGGGATCATTTTAAAATTAATTTAATACGATTAAAAGAAAATCTGATTAAATTGGCAACTAAAGGTCCCGAAAGCAAACATTCTTAGCTTTCCAACACACTCATGAAAATTTATCTACCATCATGAGTTCGCAAGTTATACCTAGGTGTTCAAATTGAAAAGTACCATTTTTGCTTTGATCGCGAATAACTCGGTCAATAAGAATCGTACAACAAAACAAGAACCAACGAAATTAAAGAGAAATGTTTGCTCTATTAGAGCTCTCCATTAGATTTATCTGAGAATAATTTTTTTGGCCCGTGCATACGTTCAAACTAGGGAAAAATTTCTGTAACTTCGTTTTCTGCGCTTCACCTTGATAAAACAGTGTTAATATTTGAGGAAGATCGGTTCAATAGATCTTGCGTTTTGCGGCTCGGGCCGTAACCGAACGTCGATTCAAAATTAGGTTAGGTTAGGTTAGGTTTATTTTTCCTTTTGATACAGTTACAAACACACTATACCAAAACGGCATTTCAAGACATATCTTATATAGCCCAACGAACTATAGTCCCTTATTTGCTTAAGAATAAGTAGCGACAATGAATACCGGCCCTAATATCGAGCCGCCAGATCACGTAGGAAAAGTAGCCCAAAAGCGCCAAAATTCAAATATCTTGAATGAGAAGGATGTTTACATATTTTCTTAATATTGTTCTGGAACTGTTTTCTTTATTTCTATTAGGTACAACAAATAAACTCTACTTGAACAAGAAGAAGTTTAAATAAAACTGATGTGAAAATTAAAATTAACATTTTAACACAACAATGCTAAACTGTTTTATAAAATAAAAAAACTCAGGAGATACGAGAAGCATTGTCCAAATTCACCAAAAATTTATAATTCTTCTTCTGTACCATTTTCTTTTTTATAAGTATTATAAATAACATCGGACTTAAAATTAGAGATCATATTTTTGGTAATATTAAAGTTTTGACAGTAATAAGAGTTGTTAGTTGTGGGAATTCTCCTTTGAATATCTGACCTAGTCCAACAAAATTTCTTCGACTTTCACACTGATGTTAATGTTAATGCGTAAATGGTACCAATGCGAATATAGTATTACGAGAAATATTCGTAAACCACAAATAAATAGCACTGCCGAATGCCTTTTTTCAACATGCATTCAAATATCAAATAAGTATAAATTCATTTGAAATATTTTTAATACATTTATTATTTAGCTTACATGATTAAGTAACGCATAGAGATTTCTGGTTTTGAAAATCGAATGCACGTACAAACGAGAAATGAGTGTATTAAGAGCAGTAAAATGATCATTCGCACATCGCAGGTTTATAGAGCTGGAAATCGTGTACACCACTCGATTGCTAGATAATAGATTTAATATAACCAGGTGGTCTCTGAATTGGAAGGATCCATTATTGACGTTAAATCGACGGGACGTCCATCAGTATCTGCGTTAACTTCGCAGCGAAAGTAGGATTTGTTTTCATCTGCTGGAATAGCCACTCCATGGGTATTCTAAAATCGACAGATTTTATATAATACGAAATTGAATGTTTACAGGATTTTTAATTACGATTACATTGCCCCTTGGGGTGTAGAGATGTCGTTATTAAATTTTAAATAATAGATCTATACTCCATGTCATGTAAGAAGGAACCTGCCGACCGACGAGTTTAGACCGGTTCTGCGCAGGTTGACGCTCATTGGTGCCGGGAGACGCCACTATTGGCTGTACCCCCACCAACGCTTTCTCGGAGCCAATGAGCTCATTCTACATGCGCGAAACGGGTTCTTTCTTAACTGATAGGGAGTGTAGAAGACTAAACAGGCGAAGTCTGTCACACGAGAATAGGAGAAGCATATAATTTGAACGGTAACAATTTATTACGTCAGAACACTAATGAGAAGCACTTCCACCATTTTTTATTATTTGAAATAATAGATTTTATAATAATCGACGTTGTACTGCAGGTAATACGAAGATATGTATATACGTACCCCTGTGGAAAATATCGCAAAAGCGTGGATAAAATTTGTTCGTGTTCATTCATCATCGGAGCATCAACGACACTTTGCCTTTTTCCATACAAGTACGCCGTCCCTGTGCTCGGATGTGGACTAAATTCCGAGTAATGATGATTTTCAGATATCGCTACAGCAATTCCGGCAGCGAAAACCAGAACGATGATTATGCTCGCCCGCATGATTTTCTATAATGTGTAAATACGGTATTAACATACATTACATTAATCAAAGTATCGTTTTTCTTCATCTATAGGATTTTTGCAGAAGAGACAAATGGATTCGATAGAAACGCAATGAAAGAACGTGGACAGTGATAATATGAGCCGGGCATATCTAGTTTTTAACAAATTATGTTGCTTATTTTGTATCTTAACAATTATGTGAATATCCATATTTGCTTCCTTCTGACTTTATTAAGATTATTTTATGGTATTTCAAAATTATAGAGCCCAAACAGTAATTACGCATAATGAAGTGTAATACAATGTAACGTTTCTAAAAAGATAGAAGCTTTTTACAGTATTTTAGCAAAATTTAAAAAAATGTAAACTTTATAATATCGATATAATTTTGCCTTAATTTTATCAATTATCATATATTTTATGCTATTACGAACACGATGAACTTCTTATAAGATCATAGTAGCCTGCAAAGTTGCATTTAAATCCACAATTTATATATACGATGGAAACAAATAACGAATTATAAATGTCACGTGATAATTACTTACGTTAAGTCGGATCGACTACAAGACGTACTCTAACCTAACAAATACTCACTTCAGAAAAATCGATATTTCTATCTTTTTTACGCTAAAACATTTAATATTATCCCGAGTATTTATCTTTATCCTTACTAATATAGAAAAGTGAAACGTTGTCTATTTGTTTGTCCTGCATTCACGTCTAAAAGGCTGAACGGATTTCAGTAAAATTTTGAATATACTAAAATAATAAATAATAATAATAATAATTCCCGGGTGAAAGCGGGTAACGGAGCTCAGCTAGTATTATATATATATATATATCTTCTGAGCAAAATGAGAGTGAAACAAATTGGATGTAAAAAAGGAATTGCACAGTGGACGATGCATTTGCAAAATTTGAAAACGTAACGTATACTTCTGACGTACATTTTCGTGCCAGATATATTATTTAATATTATAATAAGAATTTAAACAAATTCTACAGAACTATGAAGGAAATGTAGCGTTGTAACTGGGTGCGTGGACGAGGAAGACTGAGCTGGCATTTTATCCCAGTCCCTTATGTATCAAGCCGGTAAAAGCAGCGCCGTTTTGGCCGCCTTCGTCGATGAGTGTTAGCCGCCCTTGTAGCGGCCAACCACACTCTATCTTATTAATTTAAGTTAGCGCATGTAGTGTAAAGTATCTCTTCGAATAACGACATAAAAACATATTTTTGTTCTTCTTAGACGAACCAACAATATCGCTACAATACGCCATTAAATGTTTAAAATATCGCTTTCCAATAGGTTGCATGTGCGAGGAGCGGCCGCCGGCGCCTTGCATGGTCTTGTGGCGGCCGTTCTTGCCGACGACAACGCTTACGGCAATTACCTTGCTTTAGTAACGCAGAATGTAACGAAATTAGAAGCACACTGTATTATAATGACGTAGGTGCGGGACTGTTCGTTTTCGGTTTGAAAATATCGTTTCGATATAATTTGAAACGACGACGTTGTAAGAAACATTATAAGAGGGACGTATCGCCGCTGCGGTTGCGCCGTGTAGCGCGTTTAGCCGCCAATGCGTATGAAATCTCTCCCGCTGCAGATACACTGATGACGAGACCCCATACTTTCCTGATTGCATTTTTATGTACGAGTCTGGTAGGATTGCAGCAGATCGCAGAATATATATAGTATAAATTAATTAAATTTAACTTCCAATGAAATTTTTTTAAAGAATATATATATATATATATTGATTGTAAAGGTTTGTTTAATATTGTTGAAATAAAGTAGGCAGATTTGTTTAAATTATTTATTTATTTATTTATTTATTTTACTGTATTTCAGACCATGGGTCTATTAGACGGAGGTACTTTGGTCTTATCACTTACGATTTGTTTAGGATTTATTACGAATTGTTAGGACGGCCCCTAAAACAGAACCGAAGAATTTTTAATAAAGTTCTTATTTCCTAGAAATTAATTATCCCGAGTCCTTAAATTTTTAAGGTCTAGGTTAGGTCTGGGTTAGTTAAAAATTAAATTTTTAAGGACTCGAGATAATTCATTTCTAGGAAACAAGAACTTTATTAAAAATTCTTCGGTTCTGTTTTAGGGGCCGTCCTTAAATTACGTAAGGGTAATTTTGGTGATGTTTTACCCCCTCCCTACCCAGTATAAGAATTCGTAAGATTTGATACATTTCTAAGAATTTAGAAATCTTGTCATTACTCCACCTGTATATTCTTAAGTAGTCATTGTTTTATGATTATAACCTAACTTTTCAAAAACAATAGGCTGTCAGCTTACTTCAAGTGACTTCGAATTCACACTTGTACGAATGGTCACACTATTCGAGAAAGAAACTTGGAAGGGTATTTCAAGTCAAGTGAATAACAATTTCACATTGTTAAAGTAGATTCAAGTTACTTCACACATAGCACAGACGTCTTAAAGACGTCAATTGTACGTCCGTTTTAGGTCTAGACAGCTTTAGGACGCCTTTCGGGCGTCTTTAGACGTCTGTCTGCTATCTGGGTTGAATTCAAGCGACTTGAAGTTAACCTGATTATTTTGAACGAGGCTTTAAGCTCGGAACTATGCTCCCTCCATCCTTCAGGCCTGTAACAAAGAGGTTAAGACAGAATGGAACCATCCTATAAGAGCCCGTGTTAAAAAGTAATGTACGAGCTTCAGCGCCCTCTGGTGCTTCAGGCCCTCGAAATTTCAATAAAAGCGGCAATATTTAAAATTTTTAAAGTTAGAAATGAATGAAATAAAATATTAATTAAAGGAGAAATAATGAAAAGAACTGTAAACTTGATATTATGTTAAAATTTATTAATGGTGAATTACATTAAGAATATTACAGACATATTACATACATACATTACATTACATATACATATATAAACAAAACATAATAAATAAAGTTAAACTAATTTTTTAAATTATACATAAAGTATAAGTATAAGGAAGTAATTGAAGGTGAAAAGAGATTTCGTTATTGACACTAATTTCATAAACTTCATTATTTAATAACATTGAAAGTTAGGTTATTGCTTGAAATCATTATGCGTACATCATTAAATTTGCAGGTTCTGAGAGAAAGTGGTGATTTTTGTCTTTGGCTTGTGATCTATGGCATCCTTTAACGAACCATTTTTTACACTTTCTTCACCTTTAAATCAACGAATATCCCAAGCCTACTACAAACAGCTACAAATGGCTTCCAATGGCTACAAACAGGGGTCTTTGGCAGTTTGGCTTGGCTTGGCTTCTTTACTTCCCACTCTGCTGCCCGCAAACTGAATATTATTGAGTCTGAACAGACAGGTGTCGCTTGCAGCGCATATTTTTGCTTCTACTCTATTTTATCCTCTTTGGTCTGTAATTACACTATGGTTCAAACTATAACATATACAGACGATTGCAGACGACACAGACATGTGATTTAATGTGATTCAAACAATGAATTGAATACCTGATGATGAAAATTAAAAAATATTTCAAAGCAAGTATTAAATTTCATTTTGTAGTTTTTGAATACTTGTACGTGTTATGTGAGCGTTGGGACATTATCATAATTGTTTCTCACGATGAATATTACGCAATGGGGGATATTCCAAAGACTTTATAACCTCTTGTAGCGGTTAAACATTTATGCTATTATTGTATAAAAATGATACCCGACAAAATTTAATTTTCTAAATAATCTAAGTATATCGGTCGTTTGTGATTGTTAGTTTAAATTGTCATAATTATTTGTATAATTAAAGGGAACGTGAACGGGGTAACCCCATTATACAAAAAAAATACGAAATAAGATGCCTGAACCAAACAAAACAACTGAAACAGGGCCTGAACCAGAAAATGAATTCCGCAAAGATACATGGATGGTACAGTCTTACATTATAGTGGCATGAAATATTTAGACTTCTATAATGATTTATTGAATATATTATTTTTGTAATAAAGTGATAGCATTATTACTTTACAAAGTAATCATGGTTTAATACTTTGTATATTTCAGGTAAGACCATGCGAGATATACAAGGAAGAATACGATGACTGTAGGAGCATAAGGGCACGCTTCCATCAGTATTTTGTCTTTGGAAAAACAATTGATTGCACACAGTGGAAAGAGGACTACGAAAACTGTTACCTCTGGGATAAATATAAATCTGACAAAGCATATGTAAAATATCACTACAAAAATATAATCCACAAAGGTTTGCTTATATTAATATCTCAAGCGTTTTAAAAAGTATTTTATCGTACACAGGAAAAATTAATAAGCAGTGAGAAGAAACATAGAATGGAAAGGTTAGAAGGCCATTATAGAAACAATGTTTGGACGAGAAGGGATAAGCCTCCAGAGGATTGGAACGCACCGTTACCCGAGGAGATAGCTAAAAAATATGAGAATACATATTTGAAGTACATGAGCGACGACATGAAAGCAGAAAGAGAAGGGAAAAAAAAAAGTTATTGTACCATAATGTAAAGAACATACATATAGCTTTTTAAAATATTGCGGCATGAGAAACGAAGGTACAAATTAACATAAATCCATTAAAATACGTGTTAAGGAATTAACTCTTGCATTAAATTTTATTAAGATATTTAAATTTCGGTGAAGCCTCTGAAAATTTACTGAATTTATCAACGCGCGTTACGAAAAGTAGCACGTTTCATTTTTCGTACGAAAAACAGCAGGTTGTAAAGAAGCACATTTCGTACTTCGCGGCTCAAACATTCTTGTTTTCGCAGCGAAAACCGAAGCGTGATAGTTTTCGTAACAATGAAGACAAACGTGCTGTTTTTCGTAACGAAATTGAAACGTGCTACTTTTCGCAACGCACGTCGTTATAATTGATTGCAAAGCACAATGTGAAAAACATAAGTTTAGGAAACAGTCAAGTGTATATACATTAATAAAACATGTGAAAACTGGAAACAGATTTATGTCATTTGGCATGTGAGTTTCTCATAGGTAAAACTGTATAGTAATCTGTACATATAGTATAGAATGTACATAAAACTCATAATTCTATTAATATATTATACAAAATCTTTTCCTGACTTTTTCATTCAACATATATATTTTTATTTATAAAGGCAAACATCCATATGATTGTTAATGATAAATTACGACACGAATAACGAAGAGATACACAGGAAGACAACTTTTTGCAATTGCATTACATTATTCATACTCGATTTGACAAATTTTCATACTTAATTAAACAGAACCAAAAATTTATACCGGCCGATAAATCTACTTTGGGTGGTAGCATACAAGTGTTTCCAAGGGAGACATAAAAAATCAGCTATACAATGTACATCAATCTCAAAACCGTACCTAAACGTGTGTCATTTGCGCACGGTGAAATAAACGAAATACTTTATACTTTACACGACATTATGAATTTAAAAATTTGCGCGTGAAATTGTTTCAAAAGTAACAATACTTGTGATGTTTTCATCGAAATCAAAACGTTTTCATCGCACCATGATACGCGAACGAATAAAGGGGCCTATTTACGTTGCGATTTGTGTCTAGTATCAAACAACACATACACGTTCAGGCGGAATCACGAAACATCGAGTTCGGCCTTGAGTTCTCCGATACACTAAATATTTAATAAAACATAATGCCCACAATTTTCAATCGTGTGCAATTAATAACATTAGAAATGAAACATAACGACATTATCAGCGAGAACAGCAATAAATACAACCACAACTCTACATCTGCGCGTAATTCTGAATTTCATGCGTTACTCCGATTGCACTCGTGTCTCGTGGAATTTCCTGGTAACATTCTCAAACGCTAAACTTATTTCTCAGTTGTTGCATCTAAAGCATCGAAAAGTGTCTGCTTACGAAAAAAAGTAGACTTCGGTAGCGCGATACAAGGGCAACATGTACACTGAAACATGTCGATATTTATATCTGTTGCACGCTCGAGGTATCGACATCTGCGGCGATTGATACAGGCGACGATACCAGCTGATACTGATGCATCGATACCGAGGCAGTCAAATACACATTGGAATTTCTATTGCGACACTGATATTTGCAACATGTATACCGATACAGATCTCAGCGTGTGCGAGGCCCTTAATGGCGATAAAAATCGTAAGGAAGTATACTAGTGCGCCAGCACAGGTTACCTCGAAGATAACAATCGGCAGAATCGCCTAACAAAGAGAAGAGGCGGAGTAGTGCACGCGCGGGGAACGCAGTATTCCGTGCCGGGCATGCGCACTGCGCCGCACGGGTGAATTCCGTTACGCATTTTTTCCTCCGTTACGAGAGAGTCGATCCGCAAGTGGCCAGTCTGGCAAAAGGAAACGCAAAAAGCGAGTCGAAGAAGCGGGAGAGATAGTGTTTTAAACGTCGCGGCAAATCCTCCCCACCGCTCTCCGAGAGAGGGAGAGAGAGAGAGAAAGAAAGCGAGACACGCAGCGGAGAAACGCGTCGTTCGATCCGGCGGCCCGTAGTGCGACGGGCGTAAGCAATGTTGAATGAGTGACGTAACCTAAATACAAATATCGCCTATCGTCGATTAGGCTGATCGCTGAGTACAGGCTCGGTTGGAAGAACGACAGTTCTGTGCATCGCTCGAGACGCACACGACGCACACTCTCGTTCATTTACATACAGACTTTTTCTCCTACTTCCGCTCTCCTATTTCCGTGTGCGGTAATCCAACTCCCCGGCAGACACAGCCGCCGCAGTATCGTGTTAACGTCTCCTCGTGAACGGTTAGAGTCGCTGTTTTTTTTTTGTTGTGGCGTAGGGTTGCGTGCTCTTTGTGCGAACAGAAGTGCTCGTTCGCCTGCTACTTTTCGCGTGGATAGAAAAGAATGGCGGAAGATTGCACCGATGCCGATTATCTCGGAGCGTACAGCCGCTTCTTCGCCGAATTCGTCGCCAGGGTAAACCCGTACGATCAGCTGCCCGTATCGGTCAACTCGTATAACGTGACCGACGCCGAGATCGTCGGTGAGATCATCAATGTGACGCTACAGTATCTCAACCAAACGTAAGTCACTGTAGTTTTTAAACAACCCATACAGCGCGCTGCGTGGGGACAGGCATCGGCTGTGTTTATTCGTTTGATGGCTTTTATGGCGGCCGGCTCCGAATGTAAACAGACGCGGTACAGGTATTGCCATCTGACAATTTCTCGCGACTTTTCACCCGCGTCACGTGCTTATGTCGATAGAATCTGGTGGCTTTTGGTGGAATAACAGACAAGTATTTAAAAGGTTTATCGTCACTTTATTTTTCTTCGTGCACGTGCAATTATTGTGTATCCGCACGTTCGTCGCGTCGGGCAACACGTGACGGGATAATAAAAGTAGGTGGGGCTGTAACGCTTTAAATGACAGTGGGAACGTTTACAATCGATCCGCCAGCTTTTTTTTTCCTACGGCGATCGCGGGCATTTTTCGGGGGGGTGCTTTTGTTCTCGCGCGACACATTTGCCATCTTTAAATTATTTTGACGTATCAGTGACGCGAATAAGAAATAGAAGAATCGCTTTTCCCCATTGCGAGTGTGACTCGAGGTTTACGAAAGACGCGTAAAATAGCGTTTCGCTACTTGGCCGCTCTTTTCGTGGGTCATTGTCTGAAAATAGAGAATGCGACATGAGTGTTCTAGTATTTTGCCAGATTTTTGGGAACTTATGGAATAGAAGAATATAGAAGAGAGATATCTACGTTATATAAATACGTGAAACTCGAAGGGCCAAATATTTGTTACCAATGTTAAGTACTCATGATTCTAGTAATTAAACAAAATTAATTCAAAGGCATTTGTGACTTCAAATGTATTTATAAATAATATAAATGTGCAAAATTGCAATGCCTAAGTATCCTCTACGAATGTTAAGCTTTAAGTTACGATTCTAATGAAAAAATTCTTTTAGGTAGGTTTATTTAAAATTAATTTTAAGACACCGTAAACATATACTCCCCACGCATGATAAACAAATTATAATGCAATTTAAACAATGAATCATAGTTTATATCGGCGATGACTACAGATGGAGCCCTTAAGGGGTTTTATCTAGCGATAGTATTATTAACTAGCGAAGGTGGTTAATAATAAGCTCCGGAACTTAATTTGCACATCTCCGAATTAAATTTATCTTATTAATGCTTTAACACCTATAGGCGCTCGATTTTGTTTCCACAACAAAATCAGCTGTTTTTATGTAAAAGAATTCCTGTCGAAAATGTGCGGGCCGATGAAAATAAACAAATTCTAGGATATTAGGTGCTAACGCTTCGTCATTCTGATAGAGGATAATATTAATCGTATACCCGTAATTACTGGAAACTGACAACGATCTCGCAATTGCTGCGGTAGCCATAGGTCAAGTCTGCTGAATCACAACCGGGGAAACTTGGGTTGGAGGCTTGAGTAAGGAGGGTGGTTTTCCTTTATATATTTTCCTTCTTTTTTGATTTTGTGTGACTTTATATATTATATCAAAATTATACTTGTATAATTGTACAAATTGTATTTTTTATTTTTGGATTCAATATTTCAAAATGGAGGTAAATCGATATTGCGTGACTTTTTCGCAACGCGGGAGTTACTAATAAAAAATTCTCACTTAACATTTGATCGTTAGTTCTACACAGTTGTATCCAACCTTGTTTTCCATACATTTTAAAAATAAAAATAAATTGTTTTTTTTTCATTTAAAATACTTATAATTACTTCTACCAAATTAGCAATAAGAATAAATTAGAAGTATCTTTCCAATGTCGTTGAAAATAATGAAATGGAACGTACCAACAGCACACCATCCTCTGTGGTTTCATACTTCCGCACGACTTTGTTGTTATCTGGACCTACTGAAACTGTCACCAGACTATCACCTTCCATTGTAGTCACGTTCTAAACAGAAACATGCAAACATTTGTGTGAGTATAAATGATAAAAACGTGAAAGTCGACGCACTATTTTTTTTTTAATGTAAAAATGCTAAAAAAATATTTGAAACGAATTGGGTATATTTTAACCCTTGGTAAACTTGCCGAAGAACTGTGTCCTCGCCGATTTCGATGACCTTCACATATGTTGTCAAGGTCGTCATTCTGATCAACATTTCCCTTTAAACTTTTTGGCGGTCGGCCTTAGTTTCGGAGATATTAATAAAAAACTTTCGGCATAATATATTGAAATCTGTTTCACAGCGGACGGAATTAGTACTGGTTAGGGCTAGATGGAGCGGGGGGGGGGGGGCGTAAAGCATGGTAGCGAACCGATGTATGTGTTAACCCTCGTCAGACGGTATAGGTACAATTTGCGTTTTTAAATTGCGATAACTTTTTTATCTCTAATTTTTTGGTCTAGATTATATAGACCGAATTTCAGAAAAATATCTCAACCCCCTTCCGAGATAAGGGGTCGAGTTGAGGGTTGCATCGATAACAGCGGCATAGGCACAATGGCGCCCCTATATATTTTTAATGAAGATAATGCAATAAAAAAACAATGCGACTTTTTTTTTAATGATAACGTTATTTTATTATAAAAAAGTGAAAAAAATACATAATTTACATTATAAAAGAAAATTTGGGAAATTTTTTTTATTGATTTTCATTGAGTCTAAATGTTATCAATTTATCGTACAAATTATACCGACAGTGAGAATATTCATATAAAATATGTGAGGGTGTAATTGTGCCTCTGCCGTCTGTTAACGTTGTAAAAATTGTGCCGTCTGACGAGGGTTAAACTCGGTAATTCTAATGTTAAGTTACGTTTTTTGCGAATATCTCGTTAACCAAAGCCGACCACCAAAAAGTTTAAAGGGAAATGTTCAGAATGACGACTTTGACAACATATGTGAAGGTCGTCGAAATCGGCGAGGGCCCAGTTCATCGTCACGTTTCCCTAACCCTTCTGAATCTGTAAAGACCGTTGATAATTCGTGCCACTCGAAACCAATACACGGCGATTACTCGCGTTAGAAACTGACGCGTTTCCGATCTACATTTGTGTTTGTTTGGAACGATTATTGGTAACTAAGTAGACACAACTTATCATAGTCAGGTAATAGACATGGTACAGAATAGATATAACATTTTGTGGACTTCCGCGGCCCAACATTGACTGCTTTACCGATCTAGAAATGCGCGACTGATTGTAGTGTCCTCTGTTCATGAACGACGGCCAGTTGACGAACTCTTCCCCGAAGTAGGGGAGGCAATTGGGAAATATTGTGAGAGCGCCATCTACTTAAGTAAGCTCTGTAATCGGGTCAATCGCGTTACAGGACCGGTGTCACACAAGTATTGAAATATCGCAATAATGTTTTTGTCATTAAATAGTCTGTTAAATTTTACAGAATCGATCATCAAACAGTCGAAATTCCCAATACTACCAATAACAGGTGACAACTAACCCGATTAGACTGCTTTAATTTTCGCCACCAGATGGTGTAACGGAAATAAGGAAATGCCAATGTGCGCCTGTGCGCTCGCGTGTGTGTAAATGCATGTACGATGCTTCGCGACGCTGGCTCTGTTTTGTTAATAAAAATTTTTTAAAAAATTAAAACCGACTTCAAAAAAAAAAAATTATTTTTGACTTTATAGTTTTATATATATATTGACACAACATACTGATGAGATATGTGCGTTCGAACATAAAAATAATAATAATTAGGCGACAATAGACTTTATTATTAACCAGAACTGGCAAAATATTGACCCAATATTGATGCAGTGTAGGATGGGTCCACCGGGGCATCGCCCTCTTTCGAATAAAAAAATGATTATCAAAATCGGTCCATGTGCTGAGGAGTTATACGTGGACAAACATAAAAAAAAATACATACGAGTCGAATCTATAACCTCCTCCTTTTTGAAGTCGGTTAAAAAGTCCAACTTTAGCTTAGAATGTCCGCCATTTTGTCTGGAATTACTGTTTCGAAAAGTCTCGAAAAGTTCATTCAAAAACTAGACAATTTAATATCTTAAATAAAGCTTTTTGAATTTTTAATTCCTGATGATCCAGAATCGAGCAGCAGTGGTCACCGCAAAACCCCTCTTTTTACAAGACCTCCGGGAGATCAGCCACAACTTCGTTATTGATAAAAAAATTTAACTAACAAAATTATGAGATACTCTCTAAAATACTCTATTTCAAACACAAAAATAGGTTTTGAAAAAGGTCTCACAGTTTTTGAGAAAAAATCTCTTCAAAATCACTCTTCTTCGGCCTCCTGACCAGACTTAGGAGCGATGGGGCCTAAGTGATGGAGGGGGAAACACCTACAGGAGCGGTGGTAATGTGTGCGCGAACTGACGCCAGCGCCAAGCCAGTTAAGTGGCCTCAACGCGAAGCCAGCCACGACCAACCAGTGTCGCCGGGAAATAGATTGTCGACGCTGATTGGCCGTGGCTGGCTTCGCGTTGGGGCCACTTGACTGGCTTGGCGCTGGCGTCAGTTCGCGCACACATTATCACCGCTCCAGTAGGTGTTTCCCCCTCCATCACTTAGGCCCCACCGCTCCTAACTCTGCTCCTAACTGAGCATGACCTCATGAACGGAGGACCCGTCCTCATAACCGGATAACACTCTAACTGCCGTAACAACCAATATTGCGTCGCGGCGATGTGATCCTAAATGTTTGGAGATAATTGCGTGAAAAGCCTAATAAAATGCAGAAAAAGTTACTTTTAACGTAACCCCAGCCGGCATGTACTCCTCGTATTCTTCACCTAGGGTGAACGTCAGTTCTACCGTTCGTATCATTGAAATGGTACGAATAGTCCATTTATCACCGTCGTTTGAAATTTGCAGTTGCGGATGGGACATGCTCATCATTTTCCGTGGAATGTATGGTACACCTGTGACACAGGCTGTGAGTGCATATCTACAATCATTAGAAACTAAACTTTTTTAATTTCGATTTGCCGTGTGGCAATTTCCAATGCGATACCGCTCGGGACAAAATTTTACTTACCCATGTAAAACCGAGAATATATCGTTCAAATGCAATTTAACAACTAGGTCTTCAAATTAATAATACATTGAGACTGTCGATGGTTTGATTTTTTATTTAACAAAAGGAATATTTAATAAGCACAAAATCGCAATATACCATATGCGATGTGAACGTAAATAGTTATAAAAATATATAAATATCATCTTAGTTAAAATACAAAATTTTGAAGAACACAGTGTCCATTGAAATCAAGTTTTAGTTTCGTTCGTTTCACGATCGCGTTTCGTCCATAATTATGCCCGGAAGATAATATTACAGATCATACTTATTTTTGCTGCCATCGTAAGGTACGCCGCAATCATTTTTAGTTGCACTTTTAAACATACCCACAGCCTTGAAATACTCGTCGAGATTGTCATTTCGTTCATGTTGATAATTGCCAACGAGCGACGTCATTCCGGGGACCGTTTGATGTTGCAAAATTGGTAATAAGATAGTAGCGCTCGGTTCTCCAGGAGCTTCTGCTTTCAACGGCTGCAACAAAGCCTGTTCTTCAATCCTACTTCCATGCAAAAGTTGAAGAGACTCGGATTCTAATATACTCGCAACGTGCGTGTCGCTGTTGCGTGTACTTCCGATCTCGGTTAAATATTTATCGAAACCGCAGTCTCCTTGTTCCCGAGGCGAAGACTGTTTCCGAATTACTTCTCCACTCCATAACTTTCTCATATCTAAATAGCGTAATATCAATTTTTTGGTGTTGAAATGTTGTTTACTGTCCGCTAGATTTGCCTTTTTTTGCACAAATTGTTAGTAAATGTTTAAATGGATGATCAGAAGAAAATATAAAATTGATAAGTAGATTGCGAAAGTTTATGCAAATGCATATTTTTATAGGAAAGGACTGAACAAGTGGGACTATGACGAAAATGTGCTTCGCCATTATACAGTACAGAGAACCAAACTGTTCATGTTCTTGATAAATGTTCACCAAAGAAGGAATGTGAAGATTATAAACTCGAAAGCGTTTGCAAAATTTAATTTTTTTTTTAAACGGTCCATGGGAGGGAAAGCCAATAGGGTTAATGCATTAATCTCTACGTAGTCTCTACTTTAAGTAATACGAGTCTCATCAAAAAGTGAGATATCGCCTTGACAACGTCTGCTTGCGAGTAAAAGTTTCATGTGAAAAATTATTAAAATATAATATTATTTATTATTCTTTGTTTAAGGTACTTATTTTGTAACATACGTATTAACATTCTTTGTTATTTTAAATAATAACCATGTAAATGACATAGCTTTGTGTTAATGAGCTCTGTAAAATATCTAAGTTATGAATTATTTCATATTTAATTTAATATTTGTTTTTTTAAAACATTATGCATTTCTAAGTATTATAATAATAAATTATTCCTCATTTACCTTTACTAGATAACGAATGAAAAACACATTATTTTCAAATAACAAATAAATTATTCTTGGGTTAAATTAAGTGCCATTAACCCGTAAGTAGGTGCATGGGGTTGAGGCCACTTTGATCGCTAAGAAAATACAGAACGCATAGGTTTCATTTTTGTGGTGTTTGTAAAAGTAATAAATGTTGATTAACATATATACTTGTTTTTACTTTTCAATACCTTTTGAGTTATGATAAATATGAAAAAGAAGTTGGTGTCACTGCTGACCCCATGCGCCCACTTGTGTGATTTCCCCAATGCGCCTACTTAAGGGTTAATATTCCCTTACTAACATATCTTTTTTATATTACACGTTAAACATGTTCCAAAGTCTAACAAAGAGTCTTCGTACAACATAATGTTTTAAATGTTTTATTGCTAATATTTCTTAGTATTATATAGCTTCATTAATAAAAGACAAAGCTTCTTTTCTAAACAATTATCAGAAATGGGAATTGATAAAAAAAGATCCTCCTAAACGTTAATACAGGTCTATAATGTTAGAGGGGTTTCTATGCAATTTGGAATTATACAAATTAAATTTGTTACGCTTACGGTTGAAAGAATTTCGAAACGAAAAATCCATGATTACGACTATGACGATATAATTTTTACTATATGAAACAGTATTCGAATCTTTCCAATCCAAAGTTACGTACATCTCTCACTGTCAGGTATCTTGTGTAGGTTACGTTCTATGTTCAGAATAGTTTCTAACTAATGAAGTTTGTTATTTTAGTGGACCACAGTTTCCTACAACATTTAATGTTATTTTAAAATTTTTTAGGCAATGTCCATGCAGCTTACAAGCACACTTGGCTCATCAAGTAATACAGGAAATCAAATCCATGTGCAAGAAGCAGCCAGAAGATTGTGGATTTAAGTCTCAAGAGAAAAGTACGTTTCCTCCCAATAAATTTCTTTATTTTGCTACATACAAACAGAACAAGTCTTCAATGACACGCATTATCTTGCAGCATACACTTCGCTAAAATTGATGCAAGCCATTACTGGAAAAGTGAATGAAATATGTACTCGCTACCTGGACAATAGTAGGCTGGCATTACTGCCACCACCTCCGTCAACACCACTGCCACAAGTCGCAGCAGGTGGGAACAAGAATTGCAGAAGAAAAATGGAGGACCGCTACGTGGTCTTACATGACTTACATGCTACGTTTGGTATTACCGTAAGTATTACCATGAAATTTTTATTGTAGTATACGTAGATATACAGCGATTGTTATATTAAACAAGTATTTCTAATTTCCAGGATGATTCTATAGCAAATTATTATGCAGTATTCGATGGACACGCAGGACAAGACGCAGCTGTATATTGCGCTACGCACCTTCATCAGTATTTAGCGGAAAGCATATTTTATCCTACTAACCCAGAGCGTGCCTTACGTGATGCTTTTGTTACTACCGACGCACAGTTCATAGAGAAATCAAAGACTCAAGTGAGTAACAGAAATCGACGTAAAGCGACACGTTTCTCTTAGATGAATATGATCAACATTTAAAATGCTACCAATATCTTTTCTCTTCTTTTAGAAAGTATGCGGCGGAACTACTGCAGTGTGCACCTTATTGTTGAATAAAAAATTATACGTTTCCTGGGTAGGAGATTCCTCAGCTATGCTAATAAAACGTGACAGTATTGTTCAATTAGTAAATCCTCATCGTCTTCATCGCGAAGTAAGCATACGTACAGAGTTATTTACTTAATACATTGCAAATGCGCTAGAACACAGACTGGGGAATCTTTGAAATATTCTTTAAGTTTTCCTCCGCATAACATGATCGTATAGTACTATATGCTCGTAATCCGAAGAATGTATTCTTATTCGTGTGGTATCGACACCCGGAGACGGTGCTTCAGGGTCAACATTAATCATCTGTCTGTCGTGACAATTTTTGAATTGGAGGCCTCGATCTGGATCTACAATTGGCTGATAGTTTGAAGTGTCGTTCAGATATGTTTTGCTCGCTCTCCAATCATAGTAAGCAAGATCAGATGGATGGGGCCATAATTTTTTTTGCCCTGTAAAATATGCCCACCAATCTTCCCTTTCAAGTCTTTCGCTGAAATCAATGTAACCAGACACCTCGAACTGCAGTTTTTTAAGATTTCTGATGAATATAATAGTAGATATGGTCTTTAGTCTGTTCGCACGCTCTCGGAGCGTAAGTTCTTCCATCACGTTGTTAGCTGGCTTTACAAATTCCGATGTTAACTCGTATGGTTTATAGATTGGAAAGAGTAAAGCTTTTAAAGCTGCCAAACGCTTATAGAATGCATTTTTACTGAGAGTTTCACCTGTACAGCGATACCCAAGCGCAGCTAATTCATGCGCGACATTAAGATTTCCTAAATATCCGAGATCAACAAATGTTACTAGCGAATCTAAATAATCTTCGTAACTTTTGAATTTTAATAATCTTTTATCACTATCTATCTGTGTTCCTATGACCGTCATCTTGAAATGCAATTTTCTTGATTGATAATTTTCACGATAATTTGTCAAATTCCCGTTTGAATGACACGTTTGACAGGGAACTTTGGGTTAGACGATGCTGGTGTAAGAAACAAATGATATTTGTTAGACATAGCGTGTTTGCAAGGTTTATAATAAAGCGTACGTGACATATTGATTTCTTCTCCTAGGATGAAATACAAAGGATACGAAAGATGGGAGGAGTGGTGATGCGAAGTATGGGAATTATGAGAGTTAATGGAGTATTAAGTGTTTCAAGAGCAATAGGTAAGTTAGTATTTTGTTTGCTAGTAGATATTTTCTTATTCATGCAAATACTATATAATATATATGATCTCCCATGTTCTGTTTTATTTTCGTTTGTATATGAGACATAAATATCAACTATAGTAAAATTTATTAATAACATATTAATAGCTACTTGATTCCCTGTGAATAGTCACAGACTTAGTATGGTTGCTCTGCTATTGATTGGTATCTTAAAAACAGAACTTAATAGACCTTTGATATCTAAATCGTTAATAACATTCTCATAAGTTTTCTTTAAAATTGATAGAAATTGCATGCCATGATGTGTAAAATGCACTGTAATGAAGACTTAAACGTAAATAGTTCTCCAAATGGGTTTAAATGAATCTTTTATCCGTCAAGTAAGGGTTCACTGATACCCAAAATAAATAACGAGGAAATACAAGAAAATTAAGCACAGCTTTGTCATCTTTACAAGTCGTATGTTTATTATTTTTTGCGACTTATAAACTGTGATACTAAAAAAAGGATGGTTTCTCTGTTTGAAAATACGCTATTTGCTCTGGTAAAAAGAGGCTAATGTGCAAAATGACTTTTAAAAATAAAACTGTTTAAAGTTATGTACTCCATAGTGAGGTTGTTTGTTTCGTTTTTAGCTTTTTCTCTTGCATTTCCATACTGTTATTTCCAGCTGGATGGTATTACGTATTTCAATTAAAGTTTATCAGATTATGTATGCTCGTGTACTTAGTTCACAGCATTTTTGAGTAATGAAGTTTGTACAATCAATTACATGTGTTCCTTCTACCAGGGGCGTATCTAGGGTGGGGCAAGTTGGGCTGGTGCCCTGGGCGCTACTGTCGGGAGTCGCAAAAAAGCCGAAAAAAATATTGTTTCTTGAATAAATTTATTTGGATGGTTAATGTTAGTAGTTTACGCTTGTTATTCGTGTGCTTCGCATGCCTCTTTAGAGAAGCTTGGAAAAAAACTTGCTGCACTTTTTGGCAAGGCCGGCAGAACTCATAATGCAAGTAATGCGTCGCATAAGGGCGCCAGCCGAAGGGGGCGGTAAAAAACTATATCGCACATTTAATAATAAAGGAATCCAACTCCCACATAAACAAAATGTAAATGTAATTTTTTTTATTGTACCTCGTGAAGACAAAACATATTAAATAGAAAACAGGTGCAAAAATTTGGGGGCGCCAAAAATATTCTTGCATAAGGGCGCCAACCATCCTCGCGCCGGCCCTGCTTTTCGGCTTCATTTGCCTCCAACTTTCGTCTCTTTCGCTCTTCAGCTCTGCTTTTTTTTAAAAGGATTATCTAAATTCTAAATAATATATTTCTGAATGTTTTTTTTTTGGGGGGGGGGGCGCAAATTCTATATACCCTTGCCCTAGGCACTGTTTACACTAGATACGCCACTGCCTTCTACCTCTTCAAAAGAAATTATTGATTTGATCATTTTTTAAAAATGTTTTGCAATTTTTATTAATACTCGATTGTCTACTTTCATTATCAATACACGAATGTAATTGTGAATTGTGCAGTCAGTAATTATTGTAGTAAATTGGGGTTTGCCTGTAAAAAAATCACGGAAAATTCAAAATCGATTTCTTCGCGCCTTAACCTCTCTTTACCAGAGCACGTCACATACTCGTGTTTATTTAAACACTTATATCTCCCTCTTAGAAAACAGATAAGTTTTATGGCAAATATACAAGGTATTAATGTCACAATTCTGTTGCTACGTGTTATAACTGAAAGTAATTAAAATTCTATATAATTGTATTAGAAGCCAGTTTATCAACGATGGAGTACTTAAACGTCCTCTTATCGAATAAAATGCGTTATCATCGTGACTATAAATTCGTAAACAAAGATTTAGAGATAAAAGCGTCGAGTAAATAATTACGTTTCTGTGATTTATTTATTTGTGTTCACTGTTACAGATCTCTGTTAAAAGTCTAGGTTAACTCGCCGCGGCGATTTAAAAGAATACGTTTGTGTATCCGGGAATTGTCATAATGACATTTCAACAAATGTCGAACAGGGAACAAGGAAACTGCGCATATTTAAGGCGTGGTCGTATCTTGAGGACTTTTATCGATTGTCATTTATGTATCTATTCTTCGTACTCACGTTCGTCGTTGACACATATATAACACACAAGGTGAACGATACCTCTGCACGATCAATTCTATCTTCATTCAACTTGACACTTCATAGAGTTCTGTCGATGTGGCACTACTTTCACTGTGCGCCTGCATAGGAGCCTAGTATTCACTAGATGGCGATGCATGTACTCTTTTGCAATTGGTCAAGTGCATCTAGTACTATGGGCAAATTCCACCTACGCCCAAATCGCTCGCAACGCCCGTAGATAACATTCCAAGATTTATGAAAATCTCTTGAAATATGGAAGAGAAATCTGTGAAAGAGCCATTTTACTGGAAAATGCAGGTTTTTAACTATTTGTATTTTTTGTTTTTCCTGTGTGTTCCTAACACGCAGGATGACGTTTCAAGCATTTCGCTTATATTGCCCAACGAACGATAGTCCATTTTTTCCTTTTTCCCTCCTCTCTCCTTCGGGTCCCAGCAGCAGCGACGCACCGGGAGACAAAGTGGTCGGGCGGTCACCCATCTTTCCCCAGTACGCCGCCCCGTGATGTTTAACTTCGGTGATCTTACGGGAACCGGCGTTTCCATCACGGCCATGGCCGCTGGTAGGGTTTTAACTATGAACTACGACTTGAGAACAGGAACATATAATTTATGATATTCATTTTATTATCAAAACGGAAAAATTCTACGTTCGTGGGCGATTTGGGCGTAAGTGGAATTCGTCCTATGTATGTACATGTGCTTCCAGCCAGGGCCAGCGGAACCCATTATGCAAGTTATGCGCCGCACAAGGGCATAATTTGATCGCACCCAAGGCACAGTTCCATCCACACGGGGTACACATAAAACTGCAACAGCAATTTTTAACCATACGATCATTCTAACATATATGTCCACGGTAATCCACTTCTCTAGCGAGAAAGCGCGCGAAAAGCTTTGCCATCTGGTGGTGACATCACGGTACTGCTGCGGGCGAAGTATCGCGCGGGCCGAATATGCGCATGCGCGCGTGATGTAGACTGTCGCATACCCAGGTCACGTGGTCTTAAAACAGCCGTACACATGAAATGTTTACACATTAATTACATCTTAATAACGCGTTTCTGAGACATACTACATAGCATATGTCCATCCTAGAGTATGCACGAATAACGTGTCAAAATTTGAGGAAGATCGGTTCAATAGGTCTTGAGTTTTGCGCGAACATAAACATCGGCTCTCTCTTTATATATTAGCATAGATTAGAAATGACTAATAGCTAACAATCTTGAAATATATTTCTTAAATAGTTTTTGAATTGGCTGATTTATTATTAAAGAATTAATCAATTACTCTGCAAATTTTGATCACAAACAAAGTGTTTTACACCTTCTTTATGGCGAGTTATCTCTGAAATGAGCAGAAATTGGGACATTCACCTTAAATATATAAACAAATATTTCGCGCTGCCAAAAGTTGCGTGCTCGCGATGAATCCGAGCAGGGAGGAGCGGCGGCATGCTGCTTAGCAGCCGGCCAACTATGGCTTAAGTATCGCCGAGGAAAAAGGAAAGAAAAGAATCTGGACGCGTGTCAGGTATCCTGTTGGTTCCGTTCGACCGCTGACACAATCGTACGTGCAGCCATGCTCCGAGCAATGCACGCTTTACTGGCTGGCTGCTACAATCGCATGCCCGGAATAATTAACAGCTCATTACACCGCTTTTGCATCGCGAGAGGACTGCTGTCTTCGCGATTGTCCGTTCTACGCGGCAGTTTCTCTTCGCCTTCGCGAAATTTCGATAGTTGTGATCGGTGGCGCGGTTGCTAATGGTGCGCCTTATTAGGGCACTGCTGAAAGCAGCAACGATGCATCATCATAATTGGACGAAGGTAGCCGGCGTAGTTAAAAATAACAGTTACCACGCGTAGCAATAAACGCTGTTTTTATTATCAAATTATGCATCATCCGCATTTTGATTCTTGATATGGACCCTGTTGAAAAAATTATACGAATAATGAAACCAATCTGCATACACAGATGTGGTATATGAAGAACACAAGTTTTGTATAAATTAGACAGGAATAATCATTTAGTTAAAGTTTCCTTGTGTTTCTGATAAATATTATCAACATTATTCCAAAAATATAATTTTTGCAATATTTTTGTTCAATTCTCAAGAAATATGATCTCATTTCTGATTTCTCGAGGAACAAAAAATATGGAGAAATCAGGAACACTAGTGTTGTTGGACTCGTCAGTAGGTGCGAATAAAAAAGGGTGATTCGCCCTAAAAATAAGTAGCAATGATAACCTGATGTTATAGAATAAAACATTAATTATTATTCACAGAATCCTGTATGGATTTCATAATCAAGATGCAACTGCTTACCCAGCCAAAATTAGTGGAACACCAAACAGAATTTGGTAGCTGAAATTGATGGAGTTATCAACGTTTCTTATACTTGATTAATGGGATTGTTGATGTTTGGTTGTCCTGTGGTAGTTTACAAAAAGGCAATTTTGTACCGAATGCTTCTATCTGTAACATTTTTTACTTTGGAGTTTCTTACATAATGGAGAATTGATCAACTGTATTATATTATTATTGTTAACGACTTTCAATTAAAGGATGAGTGCAATCAGAAATATTTGACAAATTAAAAACAAAACATGTTCTAATAATCATTCTGCATTGCAAATAATAGTAACCTACATTTTTAATTTAGTAGTAAGTAGTAACTGAATTAAAAACACGAATGCAAACGTTCTGTTCCCAAAGATACATTAATTACAGGAATATTTATATATTTTAATAATTCTCTTTGGCTTTATAACCAGTAAATAAGGATATTTTTCCAGTTCTCATCGTTTTTATCAGTCAGCTATTAAGGAATGTACTATTTAGATTACTGTTATTCGGAATTTAAGATAATAGTATCGCATTAAATGTATGCTAACGTATGTAAGTAGATACAGTACTGCTCGGTTAAGGTAGCGAATCTGTCAACGCTTCATTGAGTTTTATGGTAGAACTATTCCACGTGGAAACCGACAGCGATAACTTGGACGCTCGGGATAAGTCACGCATAACTGAAATTTTCAAGATTCCTATTTTACATCGCATCTTTACGAAAGTGACACCAATGGGTCCCTCAGATCCTCTTGATTAGAACGAGTCCAAAGACGACGTTATTCCGATTCTTTTCAACGATGTGGCAGTGGAATAATTTCCACATTGTGCAAATTAATTTTACATTCCTCATAATTAGATACAGTTCGAATAACGTCGTATGTGAACTCATTTTGATAAGGAAAATCTCAGGAATCTATTGGTGCCACTTTCATGAAGATGCAACGATAAATAGATAACTTGAAAGTTTCAGTAGTGCGCGACTCATTACGAGCGCTGAGCTTATGGTTCTTGATTCTTGCACTGCAATAGCTCGGATATGATGGATCTCTGGCCTGCGTAAATTAATACCGGCAATAAGTGATCCTTATTTTTAAATTCTTAAGGGAACGGTTAAAATTTTTCAGAAAATCGATTTGTTTTTGTAGGGGCTAAAAGTTCCGGGGGTAAGTTGTTCCGACGGCTCTATCTTCAAAATAAAAAGAGCGTTGTACCTTAAATTATTTTTTCCGCGTGAGTGTATCACGCCACTCTGTCGCCCACTTTAACCCTCGTCAGACGGCACAGGTACAATTGTAACTTTTGCGTTTTTAAATTTCGATAATATTTTTTCGAGAAGCCGGGAAGGGCTGAAGTTTCATGACATCTCTAAATGTTTGGTCTAGATTATATAGATCAAATTACAGAAAAATATCTCAACCCCCTTGCGAGATAAGGGGTCGAGTTGAGGGTTGCATCGATAACAGCGGCATAGGCACAATGGCGCCCCTATATATTTTTTATGAAGATAGGGCAAGAAAAAAAGGATGCGATTTTTTTTTAATGATAATGTTATTTTATTATAAAAAAAGTGAAAAAATAGATAATTTACGTTATAAAAGAAAATTTGGGAATTTTTTATATTGATTTTTATTGAGTCTAAATGTTATCAATTTATGGTATAAATTATACCGATAGTGAGAATATTCATATAAAATATGTTACGGTGCAATTATGCTTCTGCCGTCTGTTAATGTTGTAAAATTTTGCCGTCTGACGAGGGTTAATAGCGCCCGCGACAGCGAATCGTGTGGTTGTAAGCAAGAACCTATTAGTCGCGTACCGGATAAGTAAAAATTTGTCTGTAATTATTTTTTTGGTCTATTTCAATTATGTAACGTCGATATTATAGATTGATTCGTTCTTATGGATCAAATGACATTTAAGAACGTGGTGTTATAGCGTTTATCGTTTGAATATATGTATAAGCAGAATAGTCTTTCAAATTGCTACATGTGTCGGTAGGGGTAGTTGTTACCGTGACTTGGGGGCACGTTGTTATCGTAAAAACTTGCCCCGCCGCAAATGTATAAATTGAGGGCTCGGATGCAATAAGGGGACTAGCGCTCGAAAATGGGAAAAATTATTGTCCAAACGTTAAGAAATATTGGAAAATTAAATGTTGTTAAACTGTATTTTAAAAAATATAGTGCTGTAAAGCTCGCCACGACACACCATTTTTCTATTTACAGCTTGTTTATCCAATCATTACACACTGGACAGGTTGGAAAATGGGGTCATTTTGATGATTTTTTTTTCATATAAAGAAACGTCATATTTAAAAATCAAGATATACAACTTGTCGTGTATAAATTAAACTGTATTCTCTTCAAAAGGATATTTGATACCTTAAGAAATGGTGCCATAGCGCAGCCTCTTCTTTCAAGGCCTCTTCACAGTTGCAGCATTTGTTGTAGCGAAAATATCTCAAAGATTAGTGGACCGATTTGAATGAAATTTTTCACGAATATTCTTAAGACCACAATCTAGTACATGTCGAGACGATTTTTCAATTACTGCCTTGCTTTGTTTTTTATTAACCAAAGAAGATGAAAACTTAGATCGAAAATCATATGTTTGAAAATAATTTTTTTTTAGTTTTAAGTTTTATAATATTCATGCAAAATTGTATTCAAATCACAGCTCCTCTTTTCATGTTACAATTGAAAAAGCTAAACCCTTGTTGGATCTGAAAATTAGAGATGCCACAAATCAGTGTACGAAAGTAACACAACAATTCCATAATTAATAATTCAATAATCTGAATTTACACGAGCAATGTATTTGTATTGGAAAAAATAGTTGTGAATAGAAAGCTATTTCTTTCTCTTTTTTTGTTAAAATTTGCCAAATTTTTAAGCTTTATTATTGAGGTCTAAAAATTTACAGAAATATTGGCAAATACATATCCTGGAGTGCGGTACACCCCGTGTGGCCGCGAAGGGTTAGTATGTTTCGAGGGCAAGGTTTTCGATTGAAATTGAGACAGACAGAAAATTTCATTCCCCATGGCGCGCAATTTTATGGAATCCGAGGGAACTGTTACAGTTATCCATTACACAGAAGAGATGCTTTTTACATCTGGAAACCACGCGATGTGGCGAAGCGTGGGGAGTATCAGTATTCAACTGGCCCGTAATTAACTTTAATTATCTATTTAATGAATGGCGCGACTAATTTGAATAATGGCACCGCCGTAACATAGACGCTTCCGGTTACTATAAATTTATGCGGTCATTTCTACCGCTTTGCCACAACTATGAATGAAACCGTACACGGTTAATGACTAAATAAAACCTGGCAGTTCGCGAACGAAAGGAGAACAACAACGACTAATCTTCGCCATCATTCGCGAAAAGAAAAAAAAAAGGTTATATTATAATCTAAGAATAAATTGTCTGTTACACAGTGTTGTACAGGATGCTCCATTTAATGCGACCACTCTAAACATTTTTGGTGATTTCGATGATGCGAAAAGTTTTAGCCCTTCCTCGTCACACCTCCTTTTTCGATCGACTTTGACATACCTGGGTGGCTCGGACCCAGAGCAATTTTTGACCGACTGCCATTCTCCTCTAACAAATCCAATTTTTGTGAAAAAATCATGGGTCAATTTCGAAGTCTCTAGAATGTATTCCAGTAGATTCTTTATTTAATTTTTATGCCCGTTTTTTGTAAAAAAAATCTAGATTACTACATGTCCAGAAAAAACGAAGAAAATTTTTAAAAAATTGTAACTTTTACAAATTTTAATATTAGAAGCTAAAAATCTACAGAGTTGTTGTTCAGATATTATATTTTGAGAAAAAAATAGATTGTAAGTTGGCTTTGGAAGGAAGGTATTTATTTTGTATATTAGAAGGCAGAGAGCGTCAATATCAGCTCGTGGGTGGCTCACACCCAGAGTGTCAACTAAGACGACGCATTAATGGGTCTAGTGCTGCATAATGACCTCTATGTGATCTTGGGTATAGCAATGTTTAAAAATTATTTATATGAATTGCTGTTTAAGGGGGTGTTCTAGTCTAGACACTCGTTTTTGAAGATGATATTTGGAAATTAATTCTGGAAAACCTATCACACCTACAGGGCAGGGGTTTTGCACACATATTTAGTAGTGTTTGAACTATCAACACAAATTTTTGGAATGCATTATATTGAAATTTGTACAAGTTACACGCCGAAGCGCAGGTCATGTCATCAAAAACCGGCCCCATCGGGCGCAGAAATACATTCGTAGAAATTCTACTGTGATACACTGTCTCGTATTGTTGATTACACCTCTTAATTTCGCCAGGACCACTGAAAGTACCAAGTAAATGCTAATTTGTTCTCTCAATTATTTCGAATTTTCTTTTTCATTAAATTTGATGTCGAACATAATAACGTATGTAACACTCTGCAGAGACGAGCATTGGCTTAACATTATAATACATAGGTACCTTTATGCATGGTTTAACAGTGGTGTTATATCCACATTTCTTCATTCATATAAAAACTTGTTACACTAGGAATTGCTTGCTGGTTTTTTCACTTTGAAATGTGGGAAAAATGAAACGATAAGAATTTTTCTGGGTGAAATAGAAAGATCATGATACTAAGGGTTAAAGCTCATAGAATAACGATTAAAACTAGAAAAAAAACGTTCTCTCTACTGTTATTCATCACTTTACAATTTGCGTTTGAAAAAGGGACTTTTTTAGGGCTATCGAGGGTAACCTACCCCCTTAAGCATCCGCCCTATTTGATTTTCGTTAGGAGTTATAGCAAGTACTGTATTGTAGTTCTTCTTTCGACAGGCGAAGTTAAAGTGTTCCACCAGAGAATTAAATAAAGTAATTAGATAAAGCATTACCTAAATAAACGTATCGGCAGAGTGGTAAGATCAGTAACAAGATGTACTTACATAGGCATGCATTGAGCTGTAAAGAGGCCATTTTGAGCATCTATTTTGGAGATAATCAATTATACAGGTTGATTGAATACAAGATTCGTTATAGTTTGTAAACACGGTGAAGTAGGGCATGTGGTTACATGACGTTTGTTTATTATTCTCAAGTGCTAAATCTATCCCTGAAGTGGGTTCTACATATTACGGAACGCCCTGTACAACGCATTTCATTTTTTGCGAGCAATAACCACTTTTGTGTATTTAAGCAATTTTGCCATCATTAGATTATTTCGTCGAATTTGAATCCTTTAATTACTATTTGTTGTGTTTAATCGTTAATTTATGGTAGGTACCCTTATCACTTACGTTTGTAATTCATCAATTTCCGAGGACTGTAATTGAAGGGTCAGATGAAAATGGGAGAAATTATTGCAAAAACGCTAAGAATGAGTGGAAAATTAAATGTTGTTAAACTGAATTTTAAAAAATATAGTGTTGTAAAGCTCGCCACGACACACATTTTTTCTATTTACAGTTTGTTTATCCAAACAATAGTATTCGAGTTAAAAATTATAAACAAAAAAATTTTCATGGTCCAAGATCATTATTTCTTTAAACATAAATCGCGATAACTTGAGTAAATATTAACGGATCGTTATGAGATTTAAAACATAACCTCAGAAAACTCTAGCGAGGCCGCAAAATGTATGCACAAACCCCTTATGTTAACAAATGTAATAATATTTAATTAAAAAGTAATACTAGACATAACTCATGTTTCTCAACGTTCGCCGTTAAAAAGTATCGAGGCAATTTCGAGGTACATATAACTTGCAGCGACAAAGTTTTTCTTTAATATGCAAGGAAGATTTTCAACAATTTTCACACTGATTAATAAATAATTGTAGAAGATATGACGATATATATAAATATGTTAAGAATATAGCGCTGACAGGAAATGAAAATAAAAATATTTTTATTACTTTTATGTTGTAAAAACGACTTTCGGAATAAAACAAAAAATCCACGAGGAGGGTCTATTCTTCGCGATTAAGATGAAAGAAAAACGAGATCCGGATGTTTAATAGTTTCAAAAATACGAATTCATTTGTGAAGGCAGTTTGCGAGAAAAAGGCGGCAAAAACTGTCAACTTTGGGGGCCTCTATTTTGTAAACAATTACGATATTGAAAAAATTATGACTTAAACCCCCTCTAATTTTATGTGAACTATACCTTTAATATATCATATTAAAATTTAAAGTGATAAAAAAAATTTTAAGATCAGGAATTGCATCAAAAGCTTGTTTATCTTCACCCATTTCTAACCAGACGATTATAAGGAAATGTTTATTTCGCACATACTTCGGTTTCTTGACAGATGTTCTGGCACAGATGCCCTTAACTTAGTGCAATCTTTTTGTTTCAGGTGACGTTCGATATAAACCGTTTGTATCAGGCGACCCTGAAATTAAACAGTTTCCTCTGGACGGCACAGAGGATTTCCTTGTCATTGCCACCGATGGATTAACAGATTACGTTGGACCTACGCAGATTTTGTCTGTTCTCTACCATGAAATGCATCGCAACCCGAGTGAGTAAAATTTTTCTTACATAACTGTTGCACGTCTGCTATTTTCAGTTAAAAGATCGCCAAGAGTTTTCGCACGTGACAGTATTTGATCTTTCTTCGTTTAGTACTTCAGTATAATTAAGAAAAAATGTACATAAATGGACCAATCACGCGGACATTGTACTCTGCAGTGTATTATTTATTATTTTGGCAAATGGGTATACGGAATATTAAATGATTAGTTTGTAACATATTTAAATGTTGTTGAGATACATCGAGAATAACAAAATAACAAAATACGAAGTGACGAAATGACGAAATGACGAAATGACGAAGTGACGAAGTGACGAAGTGACGAAATGACGAAGTGACGAAGTGACGAAGTGACGAAGTGACGAAGTGACGAAGTGACGAAGTGACGAAGTGACGAAGTGACGAAGTGACGAAGTGACGAAGTGACGAAGTGACGAAGTGACGAAGTGACGAAGTGACGGAGTGACGGAGTGACGAAGTGACGAAATGACGAAGTGACGAATTAACGAAATAAATTTACTATAAAGCAGAAAAAAGTTTGTATGATATAATACAATTATCTATAAGTGTTGAATATCCGGGGAAGATCATACAATCTGGAGGATATTAGGAGTAACAAAAAATTTTAGTATTCAAAAGTGATGGGAATAGATTAAATGGGAATCGCGACCATTCCGGTGTATCTAATTTTATTATTCCCACTCGAGAGAAAATGAAGAGAAAACGATGCTTCTATGAGTCGTCGTTCGAGCAGCGTGCTTAGTTGTGTTCCATTAATTTGGTTGATCTATCGCTGGAACGCGGAGAAGATTTACGCGTCATGAATGGAGCCATCGAAGCGAATAATTACAGAGCCGTGATGGAACAGATCCATACGAAATTATCTTGGCCCGTTCAGTCGTTATTAGTCTAATTAGATATGTCTTGCGAACGATGCCAAAGAATCTGGCCGGGTTGAAAATTCATTTATTGCTCCAACACATCTGTTTTTAATACTTTTGTCTTGTTTGATGTATTCATAAAGTATTTGTTCATCCAAACACTTTCTAACACTTGGAACGAGGCAGATTTACCGACGATTTCTACGACACATTTTCCTAAATCGTGTTGCCATTACGCTTACTACAACTTGCTACTGATTTTCTAGAGATTTGTTTAGCGGAAATTGCTTCAATTCCACCGTAAAAAACGTTGCCTACAGTGTGTTATTTTAACTTAGGTAATAAAACAAAAGATCTGGGTTAGGAGTACAGAGGGTTTCCCTGTTATAAAAAGTTCCTTTGGTGGGTTAATTTTAATATCTTCAAAGTAAGCTGTCAGATTAGAATCCAATCTCGTTATAATTTATTTTAATTTTTTTTTGTTTATTTCCCATCTAGACTCTTTACTTTCTTGAAGAAGGCATGCTAAAGAAATTCATGTACAATAGTTTGATAGTTGGGATGGATCGAAATAGACTCTGCACCCCCCAAGCGAGTGTTAACGATAGAAACTACAATAAACTACTTACAATTAGTTCGTATTTATCGTAGGCCATGTACAATAAAATTTCAATTATCGCACCAGTATACACACTTGTTTGTTTAGTTGACCTACTATTTTATAGGTTGTAGTTTTTATTAACGATCGAATGCAAATTCATGATCAGGGTTCAAAAAGTGCTTAGCTGTTGTTTATACATTTATAATGTAATCAGAAAATCAATTTGATTTTTATTTCCATATTGATTGAGTGAAACAGGCTAGGAACATAAATTCTCATTTAGTTCAAGAATTAATACATTTCAATGGATTCAAGCACACAACATTAGTTCTTAATTTATGAATTTGATTCTCTGATTTGCTTTAAGAAACGCTTTATTGATTCGAGGTAAACGATTTCGTTCACCATCGGATACAACTTCGTAATCGATGATGCTTTTTGAATACAAACAAATTTCAATCAGTACAAATAATAGACATGTCTTGATTGTATGTAGAAAAATTATTTATTCAGCACTAACTTCCTATATCGTTTAATCACATTCTGTACGTAACTCTTTTTTCGATTTAAGAGAAATTAGAATTCTTTAATATTCGAATACTTAGATTATTCGAAACTCAAATTAGAATTCTCTGGTATTCGAATACTTAGAATATTCAAACTTTTTGGTATTCCAATGCTTAGAATATTCAAACTTTCTGGTATTCGAATACTTAGAATATTCGAATCCCAAATTCGAATTCTCTGGTATTCGAATACTTAGAATATTCGGATCTCGAATTAGAATTCTCTGGTACTCGAATACTTAGAATATTCGAATCCCAAATTCGAATTCTCTGATATTTGAATCCCAAATTCGAATTCTCTGATATTCGAATCCCAAATTCGAATTCCCTGATATTCGAATACTTAGAATATTCGAATCCCGAATTAGAATTCTCTGGTATTCGAATACTTAGAATATTCGAATCCCAAATTCGAATTCTCTGATATTCGAATCCCAAATTCGAATTCTCTGATATTCGAATCCCAAATTCGAATTCTCTGATATTCGAATCCCAAATTCGAATTCTCTGATATTCGAATCCCAAATTCGAATTCTCTGATATTCGAATCCCAAATTTGAATTCTCTGATATTCAAATCCCAAATTCGAATTCTCTGATATCCGAATACTTAGAATATTCGAATCTCGAATTAGAATTCTCTAGTATTCGAATACTTACAATATTCAAACTTTCTGGTATTCGAATACTTAGAATATCATTAATAACCCTAATCCACATCTCCGAAAAAGTGCAGATACAGAAACTCTGTTTCACTGAAATTATGCACACATAAATATATACACATAGTTCAATTTGTGTCTAAAACAATTCTTTGCAAAGTTCAAGGAAAGTCCCGAAATATCGTAGCGACACTTGCGTGGGACACCCTGCACGTCGTTAATAAATAGTCCAGTGAATAAGCGTGAATCTATTAATCACAAACTACAGGAAGATTCGAGAGAGTGATTGAAAACGTAGTCGTCCGAAGTTGGGTTGTTAAATTCTCTGTTCCCGTAGTCGAATGTCATCTCGGCCTCCATTCACGATGACACTAGCCTCGCTTATCCTTCACTTATCATCTCCGCCGCCGCCGAGAGATTCTAATGCTGAAGTTTCTCGTGGCGGCTCGAATGTTGAGCAAAAGATGACGAACGTCTGATGGTTCTAGAAAGTAAGGGGAATGCCGTCTCGCAAGGAGTTTCGCGGTGGAAAATGCGAATCTCGTAACGATTCGTACTCCTTAGAAGCGGCTGCCAACAAACTGTGTCCAGTTGTTCTTCGTGGCGCTGTCATGCTCTGCTTCTTGCCGCTTCAGGGACGAAGAACGGAACGGATTGCCCAGTGCCCGTTTCACGAACGTCCGTTCATCCCAAAGAAAATCTTTCCCCGTTGTTGCTGCTTGAAATTCCTCGATGGAAAGTTCGTTGACCGTTCTTGCCGAGCTGTCCAGTCATTTTGCGAATATTCTGGCTCTCGCTGAAATTCGTACTCGATATGCATTTCGTGATCTAGGACCATCATCCGGCGATACACTGCTAGAGGAATGGATTACTCTCGACTTGACGCCTTCATTTCAGTAATTAATGAACCGTCGGGCAGGAAAGAAGAAAATACAGCCGAGGAATCGTTCGTTTAATTGAACAACAATGTGAAATAGAATTGGATGCTGATTCGGATGGGGGAGCAGCCCATTCCTCGAGCTCGCCCGATTCCCTGATCAAGCTGCAATTGGGCCAGTTGCTCTCAGCAAATTGCTGGCATTCTCATCGTTGGTATTCTGTTTCAGAGGGGTCAGCCTCTGGATACAATGGCGAGTCCTAAGCCTAATTGCAGGAGCGTGTTACGGGCACGTGGCACACGTACACGTCGGTCGCGTTTGTGGCTTCCTTCGTCAGATATTCAGGATTGTTCCAGCTAGGGATGGAATTGAGTGAATCGCGAGTAGGGTTGCCACATTTCAGAAAGCAGGACGTGAAGTAGGACGACAGTTACGAGTCGCACAGTATACATTTTGGTTTATTTAAATTAATTTTAGAAGAAATCTTGACTGACTGACTGACTGACTGACTCATCAACGCCCAGCTCAAACCGTTTAACTTACGAACGTGAATTTTGGAAGGTACATTGTTTTCATGACGTAGGCGCCTGTAACTAAAGAAGGGTTTTTGGAAATTCCATCCCAAAAGGGTTGGGAAGGGGTAAAATGTATTTTTTCGGATTCCTTAATATCGTTTAGGTCCGATTAGATATCATCTTGGTTCTTACTCACAAAGATTGCTCATGTAAGTGCCTAAAAATCAATTTCAGGATTTTGCACTAATCAACCCCTAACGGGTTGAAAAGGTGTAAAATGTATTTTTTTTATTTCTTAATAGGTATCTCTTAGACCCGATTAGATATCAACTTGGTTCTTACTCACAAAGATTGCTCATATAAGTGCCTAAAAATCAATTTCAGGATTTTGCCCTAATCAATCCCTAAGGGGGTGAAAAGGGGTAAAATGTATTTTCTCGGATTCCTTAATATCTCTTAGACCCGATTAGATATCAACTTGGTTCTTACTCACAAAGATTGCCCACACAAATGCCTAAAAATAAATTTCAGGATTTTGCACTAATCAATCCGTAAGGGGAAAAGGGGTAAAATGTGTTTTCACGGACTTCTCAATATCTCTTAGGCCCCATTAGACATCAACTTGGCTCTTGCATATGGAGGTTTCCCACACATATCCTTAAAAATCAGTTTCAGGATTTTGCACTAATTAACCCCTAAGGGGGTAAAAAGGAAAGCTGTGTTTTCATGGAGTCCTTAATATCTCTTAGGCCCAAAGCGAAGCGCGGGGGTATTTTGCTAGTATATTATATTTATTAATGTTATTTACATAGGTTAGGCATTTTTCTATTTACACCAACTACTTTGTACCAATCATGAGTGCCAGTGTGACAAACTCCATTTTTATGATACGTGAAAATGATCTCGTTGCCCTTCACGTCATACTTTCAAATATTAGGGAACATTTTCGTACTACTCCACTCATTAGTACAATTTCCTTCCCTCCAAAATATGTTCATCTTTCTTTTCCTTCAGGACGTCCAACCAGCAACTTCTACACTTTATAAACACTATTCAAGATATACTGACAAGCTGATATATTGATACCATTTTTCTTTTTCTTTAATCTTTGTCTTGCTCAAATGTTTTAACGTTGTAAACGAGAAAGTCAAACAAATTTTCAAAGTACATGTAACCTCCTAGATGCTTGCGTTCACAGAAGTTAAAATTTTTTAGTTAAAATGGAGTAACAGTCCTTGCACTTACGAATGTTAATTCTTTTCCTAATGAAAGGAATTATAGAAAAATTAAGAGGTAGCAAAATTCAAATTTCAAGAAAATCTCTCCTTTTTCTCATTTCTCTGAAAATTTCAAGTAAATAGATAAGATGTTAATTTATCATTCTTTAAAAATATAATTTTCAGAAAATCACAGCTATAGATTTAGTAAAAGATACTTTTAAAGTAAAACATATATATATGTATGTATATTGTATTTTACTATAATGTAGTGGTAGGTAACTGTGTGCAGATAACAACAAAATTGGATATCATATTGACCTGTCTAGCAAGGGGGTTGTTTAAATTATCATAATTTCATTAATTATGCAGATTTCAACGTATATTTTGAGATCGTGATCTGAAGACTTGGTACGTTGAGCCTAAGACACAAATCATCATCAATTTTACGATTGCTACTTGTTCACTGTTGTGTAGAAATCGCGTGATCGGCATAAAAGTTTTCATTTGTTTTCCAGTTTTCACTGATGAACGTTATGAGATTTGTTTGCTACGGTAATTTCTCTCCAATCTGTGAAAATTAGCTTTAATCTGAAGTCGTTATTCTCCTTGTCAGTTTCATGAACGTTTATAACCGCATTACTTCTCATTTCAATGATGTACGTCTTAATGTCCATATATTTATATTACTGTATTACAGTTTCAGTTTCAAACATTGCCACCTTAATATTAATTCACATTAGATTTCACCCACAAGTTATATAGTCTCCATAATATCAACAGAATTAGCTCCAAAGTTAGCTACTGTAACACAATTTGACGTGCGTTCTGGACCAAAATCATATTTCTCGTCAATCGTTTCTCAAATTTCCCAACTATTCATTGATTCCCGAAAATCTTAACGGCTATGTCTTGCGAATGAAACTGGTCTATTTAGTGTAAGTAAATATTTCGAAGTACATATTCACGAAATAAATAAGCTTCTAGTCTTCTAAAGGCTGTTTTTTTTTAAGGATATGCATTATTTATTGGGAGAGTAATTAATACTTTCGTAATCGGCAATTCGCGCCGCGTGTTTAATTAAAATCTAAATTTAGAAGCTGCAGTATTCAGTTATTACAGTAAAGATAAAAAATTAGAATACGTTTTCAAATATAATTTCGACCACTTGTTGGTCTATGCTTCACGAGCTCAAACCTTACACAGATTTTTTTTAATTATTTAGAACTATTCTGGAGGGTGCCCCGAAGAAAATTGTAAAGTCGAAAATAAGAGCCACTCTAGTACCTACGTATCGAACTCGATCCCATCGCTAGCTGCACTCTGGACAAGTGCAATTACCCACGCTCGAGTTGACGGGATCGCGGATGAGAATTTTGATCAGCCATGAAACACTTGTTCCTGGCTATTTCGCGATTTCTAAGATCCATTAGGCGGATAAGAATCGTGCGCCATGTGCATGTTAATCAATCGACTAATGAAAGCAGTATTTGGCGCGTGCAGGAAAGTTTGTGTCGTTGAAACGGCCTCGATCGATCATCCCCTTGTCCGTGACAGATACCCTGTCAGTTGTGGATTGAAGACTTTGCCACAAGAAAGAGGCAGATTTAATAAATAATCCAGTCGCAAATTATAAGGGTGCCAGTTCACCCTATCTGGATTTAGTGAAAGAAGGGATGTCACTAGAATTTTTTTTAAATTGTGTAGATTGATTTATCTGATGTCTCCAATACTGTATATACCAGTGCATAGTTTTTTACAATATAATAATGGTGTTTGATGCAATTATTTACCCGGGGTAAATGGATTTTTTTTACAATTTAGTGCAAAAATGGGGCAGCTTCAAATTTTGAAAATTTACCTTGGCATGGAGAAAAGATATTTTTGCTAAATAATCCTGCTAAATGCGGTGTTCATATGCAGATTTTAAGTGAGTAAAATACTTTGGACATATGTCTACAAATATTTTGTTAACACTGCTCTTATTAATTTTCCAAAAGTTAATAGATTTGGAGGTTTTGTCCTTGCTGCAAAGTCTTCAATTCCTCGCAATCGCTGAAGGAAATTTTCATTCGTGTTAATTCGTATTCAGAACAATCACTTTGCACTGCAATGTTTGTATTTGCATACAGGGTGTCTTGAAGGATTGAGAACAAATTGATACAGTGTATTCGGGAACTCAAATAGGGTGGACTGTTTTCTCAATGATTGGCACCCTAAGCTGGAAATCCCAATTGGAATATGTATATTTTTTTATATGGTCTTAATTTTCATTTTCAGTTGTATTTGTATTTTGTTTTTCCTGTGTTTTTTTACACAGGATGGCAAATCAAGCATTTTGTTTATATTGTCCAATGAACATTAATTTTAGTCATTCCATTATTATTCCCTTCCTCTTCTCCTTCGGGTCCCAGTAGCCGCAGAAAAGGTGGTTTTGGTGTTGGTGGTCCTCGGTGGTCGGTCACCCATCTTTCTCCAGTACACCGCCCCGTGATGCTTAACTTCGGTGATCTAACGAGAACCGGCGTATTCATCTCGGCTACGGCCGCTGGTTAATTTTCAGTTATTATCAATGATTGTAGATTTCGCTTTAAATTAAAACATCTTGAGTACATATTAAGTCTTTTATTTTAAAAATATTCAAAGAAAAACAAAAATAGGCATAAAAGTACAATCATTGACACCCTAAAATTTGAGGTTATATAGAAACACATATGTAGTTAAAAACGAAGTTTAAAGTGTTTAAACAGACTATTTCATTCACTGTTAAATATTACAACACTTAGTAGATCTGTATTTCAATCCATTACTTAGTTATAAAGCGACAAAATATACTTACCCACCCCTTATCGAAATTTTATGAAAACGCCTAAAACTCAGCCATTTATCCCAGTTTGCGGTAAAAACCGCGTTAGGAAGAAGCGCCTGGTTTGTGTTGCGGTGGGGGGAAAATAAATCTCCCAAAGAAGAGAATGTTATCCTTTCCACAAATATTATGAATAAATTAATTCTTTTTTTCAAAATGCTTATTTAATTCCCTTAAAAGATATTAATTCTAATAAACATGAATCAGTCACGCTAATATTGCGGGCGAAGCCGAGATGGGGGACGCTAGTTCATTACTGTAATTAGTACGGCACACTGGCAAAATTTGGCTGAATAATTTAGGAGCACCCTGTGCATAGACTGAGCCAATCATTATTTTTCCCTTCGTTGAAAAGCGACGCTCGTGGAATCGATGGGAGCCAGGAGGGCCGCATTGCAGCATCCACGAAGCACGGTGTATGATCGAGGAACGAAATAAAATTGAGAGGCAGCTTGGCCAACCGTGAGGGAAAAAGATGGAAATGTCTGAAGCAGCATGGCCGTCAAGTGCATCCTAGCAGGAAGCTCTCTCTTTCTGGTGGGATAGGGACCTCGGATGTGCAGAGAGAAATTGTCACGTTCCCGTGCCTCCCTTTTTACAAGCACGAGATTGGCGAGAACCAGAGGGTTTTATAGAATGACGATAAAATTAGTTTCTGTCTCGTGCAGCTAATGAACATTCTTGTTAAACTAATAAATGCCACATGAAATTGGCCTGATAAAAGATTCGATAGAACAACTTGCTTTCTGTTAAAAACAGGAACGGATTGTCTAATAAATTTTCAATTCTAGACTGACATGATTAATTATTTTAATACGAAATTGGCGATGGGGCGTGTCTCTTTTTATTTGAGACCTGATGGTATGTTTTAATATTTATTAAGACGAATTAAACATCGAAGACAATTGTTAGAGTGGCGACTCTGTGAAATTATTGTATTTGCTAGAAATTGCAAAAAGTCCAATTGTGTCAACTGTAGTTTCGTTCACTTGCAATTAGAGACACTCTGTGTTTCGTAATACTTTTATTTGAAAAAATTGACATTTAGAGGAATTCCTACTTTCAGTGTATTGTTGAAAAGAATTTGTTTAAGGGGTTATGCCTAGTCAGGCGGTCGAAAAGAGGCGAATATTTGTGAATTTTTTTTGAAGAAGCGGAAGCGTATATTTTTACAGAACTTTTTGCGCTTAAAAGAGCAACATTTAAAGAATATTTGGTAATTTTTTCGTAGAAAAATATTGTCTTGAAACTTGTTTTCTATCTCTTACATTTCACGAGTTATAACAGAAAATCGGAAAATAACCGGATTTTCAGGGGTCAATTACACCCCCTTAGAGTGAATTTGGGCAGCAAACAAAAGTTGCGTTGTAATCAGGAGGAAATCCCCTACATATTCACAAAGTTTCAGAATTTTTTGAATTTCCGGGTTCGGGATGCTCCCTTGCCAGATAAGTGTTGCAGTTGAAGAGAGGTATTAAAAAATATCCAGCCCAATACCGACATTCTACCTATAATTTATGCTAAAACCCCAGCGAACACTTACAATAACTAGGTACCAGACAAATTTTATCCCCATCTTTAATCGTCTCGCAAAAAAAAAAAAAAATTTGGACCATTTTAGGTGTGGCACCCTGTATTTTCTTTATCGAGTTTCCACCTGTCCTAATAATTTTGTGTCTCACTTGGCCTCAACTACAGATAGCTTAGCATCTGTTGAGTCGAAGGGGCGTCCGTAATTAAAAAAAGCTTTCGAACATTTCTTCTCGCGAAGCTTTTGAATGCGAGGCGGGCCTGTTGCAACGTGTCGGTGCTCCAGGCTGCGCCATGGCTCGGCGCCTGCCTCTTCCTTCATCCTCGGGCAAAAGAGCCGATGCCCACGGATCCTCCAACCATTCGCTCGTTCGTCACTCGTTTGCGAAGTTGTCTGTCAGAGGCCACGCCGGCACACCTCGCCTTTCCGTCGGTCACGTTCCTTCCGGTGTCTCGCGCTCGGCACTTTCCAACATCCTGCCGCCGATTTTACGCCGCACGCAGAATCCGCGAGCGAAATTCGTGGTTGATAAGAGGATCGGTAGAGGTCGACGGGTCGCGAAGGCAAACAGTGGGGCAGGCTTTTCTAAATCTCGCAAGTTCCTTTTTTAATCGACATAGGGCAGAGCTCATTTCTAGAATTTGCGACCGCATTCGCTGGAGTTAATCGAAGCAGGTTATTCGGCAGTCGAATTTGGTGGTTCACAGTGATCTGTAGTGTGCATCGACGTCGGGGGAAGGAAGAGGATATCGTTCGCGGTGATCGTTTCCTACGAATTCTCCGCTGCCTTGGTAAGTCTCAGATCCGAAGGTTTTAGAAAGCAGAAGTGACGTTCTTGCGAAGGTGCATTAACTCCAAACTGAACGAATTTATTTTCCAATGTAAAAGGAATTTGCTAGATGAGAAGTGACAAAGAAAATCCTAATGGTGATGTAATATAAAATTTTGGGGACATTTTTTTTATTTATTTTTATTCGCAAAGTATCGCTTTGTTTATATGAGAAACTAAGGTAGTGTAGTGTCGGGGTTCTGCGCTTGATTTTATCTATTTTTCCCAGTTATAATTACATCCTAAAGGTATCTGTAACAGAAGTGAATTTACAGTTAGACTTTAGTTTTTCCTTCGGGCCATTTTACACGGTCTGTGTAACAATAGATCAGAATTAACAATTATGGATATCTCATTGGCGTCGAAACTCTGCGCACGAATTTGTTGTTTGTAACGTTTCACAGGGTGTCCGAATTCTCACGGAAAAGGAACTAACGGGACAGGATAGATTTAAAATTTGGCTACAATTTGTCGTGTAAGGTGAATGTCCCAATTTTTGCTCGTGTCCCCATTTCTGCTCATTTCGTATTTTTCTTATTATTATATGCGTTACGTTTGTACTATAGTTGCAACAAAATAATTCTAAACTAATCAGCAGAAATACGGACATTTAGAGTATTATATATTTAATAAAAAAGTTCTAGTAGTTAAACATCTTGAAATATCTTTGTTAAATAGTTTTTGAATTAGTTGATTTATTATTAAAGAATTAATCAGTTAGTCTGCAAATTTTGATCACAAACAAATTTTTCACACCTTTATGACGAGTTACCTCTTAAATCAGCAGAAATTGAGACATTCACCTTACTTATGTTCATGCAGAGCAATAAGAAGAGTTCTATTTAATTAGTTTGATCGCGCGTGAAAGTGTCAGATGTGATTAAAACAAAATTATCGATGAAAATACAAATTTTGCGGAGTAAAATTGAAATTAAAAAATATTCGCCCTACTTTTTAAAGAAACTAATCACGAGAAAAAATCCTCTTTTAATTTCCCCTTTCGAATTGAGCAACTCTTATTCCTGCCCCGTTTCCAAAAATGTGGAAGGAACAGAAATATTGAGATGCTCACTTTTTCGGCTGTTGCTCTGCATATTTTTAAACGATTTCATACCAGCTTTTTTTCTATAAAAAAAATAAGCTTTTCGAAGGCGATCGCGTGAGTTATTGAGCACAGTAGGAAGGCCGTGTCGGGGGACTTCCTTGTGACGTCACTTCCTCTTGTGAATAAATGCGCGTAGTTTTGGTCGAGATGTCGGTCTTTCGTCCGCTTTAATCACCGTAATTACTTAAGCGTGCGCCTCCCTTCCGAGTGCAGTGATCGGAGACAGTGTTCAGAGGTGGTTCTCAATGCGCCTCTCTGCGCATTATTTCTCTTAATTCGCCAGTTTATTTAACACAGCATTGACAACATTTTCTTTATCCATATCGTAATATATATAAAGCAGAAAGTTTATGTTAGTGTCTTTATCTGCCACCCAAAAAGATTCGAACGGTAAACTCTGGGGTGACGAAATACGCCTGCGCTCATTTTGCCTGGCTAATTCAGATGAATGTGAGTTTTTTCACAAAAATTAATTTAAAAAAAAAATCAGAATCTAAATTCCGAGCGAAGCCGAGAAGTAAAGCTATATTTTATATTCGTAGAGCATACTTCTACTTGCAAGGAGAGTACAAGAGATTTAGGTCTGTCAAATTTTAAATCAAACCGATTGAATTCACACGCGCATTATACAAAACCTCTGTGCAGTGTTGCCACCGTAGATTTTTCTAAGTCCGTATGGAAGAACTGAAAATTCTGGAGAATTCTGTAGATGCTCTCGTGGAAAATCTGTAGATCTGCGGATGTTTTTGTGAATGTAAATCACAAGGCAAAATACTGTTCGTTACAGTTCTTAGAGATGTATAAAATTATGTCAAGATAGGTGTATATATACAGGGTGTAAACATTATAATGAGGAGGCAACAGGCTGTTGACTAAGTAGGTATTAGGTATATTTTATTGATTAAATCCTTGTAATGAGGTATTAAAATTATTGATTTATTTATAAATTTTTAAAAACTGTTTTAATAAATATATGTAATATGAATGTATATAACTTATTCATCACTTATTTCGTCATCTGTATCTGATTTGTTTTTAAAATGTCGTTTAAAATCCATCTGCAGAGTGCTGAACTTTCTTGTTCTATTTTAATAATGGCTGTGCATACACTAGGTGTCAAAACGGCTTCCCTTCGGAAATTTGGCAACGTTGCATGCCACTAGGCATAACTCACAAGGGAAGATCCCGAATCCGGAAATTCAAAAAATTCTGAAACTTTGTGAATATGTTGGGAATTTCCTCCTGATTACAACCCAATTTTTGTTTGCTTGCCAAATTCGCTCTAAGGGGTATATTTATTTACAACATTTATTTACTTTCTCAAATTTATATTTTTACTAACATCCCCCGCCTCGGCCTCGCCCGAAATATTAGCGTGACTGATTCATAATCTGTAATCTGCAATCTGTAAACTCGAAAGCCCTCGGCCACTTATTCCCTACCGTTGCTCTACCGCAAGCGAGAAGCGCTCGCCCGGTCGCCGCCACCTGGCGGTGGCGTCCCGAACTACTCTTATTTAAAAATCAGTATTTAAAAAATATAAAAACGTTACACCCTTCCTCTCGCCAAAACGAACAAAGTGATGTAACACATTTGTGCGTACAGTTCAAATTTACTGAGAAACCGCATTTCAAACTATGCAACTTTAATTTTAACTTCGTATTTCCACCATAACATTTTCATGGAAATTATTTATTACTAAAATATTCCATTTAATGATTGCGTTACAGATTATTCGTACAGTTTAATATTTTAAAATGAAATTCGTTGATGCAGTTCCATTTTCTCATTCGTAAGGTATGACACTACGTTTAGATATTTATTGTAAGGAATGTAATAACACCACACCCACGTCGACGACAATCCTTGCTTTTCACCGAGCATCGATGATGCGCTCATTCGGTCGTTGATAGTTTTGGCGAAATGCGACGATAAATATTCTCGACCCTGCTTCCTGCGAAGGAAGCTGATTTTCTAATTAATATCGGCGATAGTTTGCGGACAATGTTTCTCGGTATTTCGTATTCCAGCGTCGAACGAAGGGCATGCAATTATGCGCTTGTGTATGCGTGACTGGAATATAATTGTCGTACAGGATCCTCGCTTCTTATCCATCGACGATTCTTGTTTTTTTATATCGTAAGAATATAAAAAAATATATAAAAAAATTTGTATGTTAAACGATTTTATTAAAAATGTAGTAAAAACTAAATTAAAAGCACTAAAAATTAAAAAATAAGTCTTTTCTTGTACTACAATTACGATGATGATATGTCACTTTAAATACACTCGTGGGGCATGATATTTCATAACAGGATACGAATCAATTTAATACAGAATCCAGAGTCGACATGAGCGACGAAAAGCGATGAAATATCCTGTCGCACGATTTTATTTAAAGTGACATATCACCATCGTATTTGTAGTACAAGAAAAGATTTATTTTTTATTGCATTTTCGATGAAATTAAATAAAATCGTTTAACTTAAATTTCTTTTATATATATTTTTTTATTTGCCGACTAATTTGTAAAAATCTCTTTTATCTCGGTTTTAATGCTACTGGACTTACACTGACTGGCTTCTAAACCCTCCGCATATCAGTTACTTTGCGAGTTCGTTCCGCAGCAACTGTGAAAATTCGGGGTTGGTGGTGTCAATGGACAATTTTCAGGCGTGACGCAACTCATTATTTCACGAGTTCGCTGTATATGCCTGCCAAGTTTTGGAAAGGAAGAGAAACGCGAGGACGATGATCATCGTCGTGTGAAATATATTTTCTCACCGAGAGAATGTTGGCCGCCCATTGAAAGGAGCCCGGAAATCTCTTTCTCCGCGAAACTCCGGCACGGTCGCCTGTGAAAATATACTTCTCGGTCGTGAACCGTGTAATTATCGTTCTTAGACGAAGCGTTAGTGGATCCCTTTTTGTTTCACGGCTGTTGATCAATTCGCCTCGCCTCTGAATTTATGAAAGTTCGATGATATTGGTTGAAATTGTCATACCCTTTGAAAAAAAAACAGATTACATGCGATTTATAGAATGTATACAATTTTAAACAAGAATACACAATAATTTCAGTTGGACATTTTTCAGTAGTTTATTACAACGCATCTTGCCCCCTCTGTGGTAGTCGAAATGTCTTATATTGAGATTTTATAATAGTGGGTGGAAATTCAGGAGATACTCTTCAGTAATAATATTATATTTTAGAAGAAACACATATAAAACAAAAATTGATATGGAATGCACATACTAGTGGGAAACAGTATTTATACGTAAACATTATTTATAAAACAAATGTAATCGAACAGTAGGATTAGGGGAAATCCCACCTCTTACGTTGTTAATTAATTAGTTCCGATCACATTTTATTTCCTTTATAAACCTACCTTTAGTAACCTACCCCTTTAACACGCTTTGAAGATATGCTTTTCAATCATAACAAAAAAAATGTGCAACAAATTTGAGCACGAGCATAATACTATTTTAAATTCTTTTTTGTCAAATACCTTTAAGATGTTAAACACACAGTAGCATGTACAATAGGGCCAAGCGGAAAATTAAAATTTGAATTTTCAGTTGGTCTGGGTGCGGGATAGTTGTCTCTTGATTAACCAAACACAACTGTAAAAAATTTTTGGAAAAATATTCATATCTGCAGGTGTCTTTTTCCCCTAAAAATGATTTGTTTCCTAAAAATTATTATATGATTATAAGATTGTTTAGGTGAAAAAGAAACCTGCAGGCATGAATATAATTTTTCCAAAATTTTTTTACAGTTGTGTTTGCTTAATCAAAACACAACTATCCCGCACCCAGGCCAACTGAAAATTCAAACTGAAATTTTCGGCTATATAGTATCGCTCCGCCCTAATGTACAATTAGGTACACTACGCTTGTATGAGTGCTTTGTCAATTTTTCTACGACAGAAAGCGATGCGAATGTGAAAGAATAAAATGTCGAAATCTGTGCATCTAATTTACATTTAGCAGATATTGATTTAAACTCGTAACCACTTGGGTGATGCTCGAAGGATTTTATAACTATATTATATCGCAACGAAGGCAGACGTCTCAGTGTACAGTTAAATAATGTTTAGAAACATATGAATAAATCTTGAAAAATAACATTTGTTAACAGGTTTTTCCTTTCATTTAAAAAAAAAAACTTTGCTAACCCTCGAGCCATTCAATTTGCCCTCTTTTCTCTGGTAAAAGAGGTCTGTTCCTCGTTAAGTCGCTATGGTTGTTGGAAATGGCCAAGTGTCGCGAAAACAAAGATTCGTAGAGAAACGGAAACGCCGGTGCGTAACGAGAGACACGAAAAGTAGCAAACGCTCGTCCACTTTAACCAGACGCACAGGTTTCTTCCGCTTCTTTGTCTCGCCCCTTAGTTTTTAATACGCCATGCTCCTCTTCTCTGCTCTTTCCCCTGCGTTCATCCACCGTCCCTCCCCTTCCATAAATATGCAGATGACTTTTAATTAGACGCGCTGGGAATTCACCGCACGCTCGTCCACTTGCAGCTGCACTTTAGACGCCCGATGTCACTCGGAGCTGTGTTTCTTCTTGTTTTCATGACGCGGGCATTAAAGCATCCTCGCGGGTACTCGCGGTGCATGCGCGGCGAAATATACCAGCTGTTCCTGGGGAGTCCGTGTATTTAATAACCCATACTGTATTCAGAATACTGTACGCGCTGTGACCATTTAGGATACAGTCACTTTAGGGCTTCGTGGCAGAGGTGGGCGAAATTTTTATTTAAGGGGACCTTCCAGTCTAGAGCCCAAAAAATAGGCGATCTTTAGGAATTAATTAAAGGAAAACTACTGTATATAATTTAATGGGACTTTTTGCATTGTATTAAGGATGTCTTAAATTTTAGAAATATATTTTTTATTTTATAATTAATCATGACAGACAGCACTGGGGATTCGTTAAAGTCAAGGCGACAAAAAATTGATCCAAATCGGTGGGACCTGTTATATAACCAAAAGTTATTATCCGATTCGACTGAAACTTTTTTTATTTTGAAGAATATACTTCTGGCTAGAGGGGAAAATTTTTTGGACGTTGGCGTATGCCCCCTTACCCGGGCACCCTCCCGTCCCCCAATTTTTTCATTTCGAAATTTTGCAGCCTCAGTCTCATTTATAGCATCGCCAAACTCAACGAAATTTAATCAAATTTAGCTCCTCCAACCGAATATCTTAGCGAATTAATTAAAATCACGGGCATTTTCGCCTGGATGGTAATAGTCCAATACTTTGACACCACAAGATACACCTCTCCCGCGACACTAATACCCCTAAACCAAGCCTTTCTACAGGGTGTCCCACTAAGGAGTGGACAGCGCGATATCTCTTAAAGTATTATCGATAAAAATATAAAAAAAATAGGGAATTGCATGGTTCGAGGGGGCCCATTTATTAGCGCGAACGAATTTTGTTTTCGATTATTATTTTAAAAGATACGATGGTCAAGTTCGGTTTTTCAAATGGAACTATTTTTTTTGAAGACCTGAGTTGATAGTGCGTTCCAAGACAAATTCAATAAGCTTTAATGCATACACTTTATTTCCACTGGTTTTTAAGATATTGCGCTTGCAAAATTACTGATTTTCACTGGAAGAAAACCCTCTGGAATAGGAAGGACCGGGGTCGGTCTTACTGGCGCTACGGGTGGCATTGCCTGTTGAAACTGATACCTACCTGCCAAAGGTCTACGACAGGGTTCGCAGGCCCAAAAGCTGGACAATTCTTTTCCGTCAGAAATGCTACTTAGGTAGGTACATCTGCCGTATCGAGAAGCGCATCGTTACTTTTATTTCGCACTTGCTTCTACGCTCGGATGGCCGGTTCTTTTGGAAGGGATGCAAGTTGGATTGGTTAGGTTAGGAGGAGTGAAAGTTGCTAGACTAAATTTCAACCATAGGGAGCAGATTGTGTCAAAAGAAAAGAATTGTCCAGCCTTTGGGCCTGCCATTTCTGGCGTAGACCTTTGGCAGGTAAGTATCCATTTCAACAGGCAGTGCCACCCGTGGCGCCAGTAAGACCGCCCCCGGTTTTTGCCATTCCAGAGGGGTTTCTTGCAGTGAAAATCAGTAAATTTGCAAGCGCAATATCTTAAAAACCAGTGGAAATAAAGTGTATACATTAAAGCTTATTGAATTTGTCTTGGAACGCACTATCAACTCAGGTCTTCAAAAAAAATAGTTCCATTTGAAAAACCGAACTTGACCATCGTATCTTTTATAATAATAATCGAAAACAAAATTCGTTCGCGCTAATAAATGGGCCCCCTCGAACCATGCAATTCCCTATTTTTTTTATATTTTTATCGACAATACTTTAAGAGATATCGCGCTGTCCACTCCTTAGTGGGACACCCTGTAGATTCCAATTTCTCTGAAGACAGTTATTTAGGTCTGCTAATGCCATTAAAACGATCGAAAAAAACAGAATCGAATAAACGGTAGCGCACGCTCCACGACACAATTCGAACTGTCTCGCGTTTCTTCAAGGAACAATTGTTGCACGTTGCACGCCGTCACGCGATGCTTCTAACCACAATCATTTTAAGCATTGCCAAACTCAGATCGGTTCTCCACCGCGCTTTACGCACCCCCCGCGCTAATCTATACCAGAACTCATTTAAGAAGGAACCCGTTCCGCGCATGTAGGATGAGCTCATTGGCTCCGAAAAAGCGTTGGTGGGGGTACAGCCAATAGTGGCTTCTCTCGGCGCCAATGAGCGTCAACCTGCGCAGAACCGGTTTAAACTCGTCGGTCGGCAGGTTCCTTCTTAAATGACACGGAGTAGAGTTTAGTTTAGTTTATATGTATGTCGGGGTGGCGTGATGCGCAGAGGCCACAAAGGGAGAGACATGTCCTAACGGACTTGCATTACCAAAAGGCACCTCCTTAACCCGACGGGGCAGTTCCCTCGCTTTCTGACGTCGCGTTGGCTTTTTGTAGACCCGGACTACTTGTTTGCCGCCTGCCGACGCCGCACTAATCTAGCCCCAACCAATACTAATACCCGGGACAAGTTGGAAAGTGGAATGCGTTGGGTCGCTATAAGTCAACAGAAATATTGTTAAGAGGGGGGACCGTGGTAACCCTAGTAGCATTTCTGGTTGGCCCACAGTATCCCCAAGTTGGGAATTAGTTGGCCATCAAAATGCCAACAATAGATGCTACTAGGGAAGCTAAAATTTTATATTTGGGGTCTTTCCACACCCCTCGTAATACCCACCGAGTTTCATCTCGATCAGACACCGGTGCATTTTGGAAATACAGCGAAATATTTGAATTGTTAAAAAGATCAGAAGTATCATCCAGCCTTTTGCTTCTACAGAACGTTACGGAAAACGATTGCATGGTCCTCGATAGTTGCTTGCTGTGCGAGGGCCGCGTATCCTGTTGTTGCGCCGCGCTAGTTTCCGGGTAACGGAAGCAGAGGAAACGTACAACGATGTGTAAAGGATTTTGAATGTGTACAACAAAGTGGCTGATTTGTCTATGATGTCTAAACGGAGACCCTTGAGAGATCCTTGGTTGCGGATATCCGCCGGATATCCGCGATTCCTGTAGCCTGTTATTTGCGCTGGTCGAAGAAGCCGAAGTCGCTCGTTCGAATTGCTTGTTACGTCCCTTACATTGTTTCACCTTTTGACTGCGGCGCACTCTCGGAGGGAACCATCAATTGGCATTTTCTTATTTCCGCTACGCCATCTGGTGGCGAAAATTAAAGCAGTCTAATCGGGTTAGTTGTCACCTGTTATTGGTAGTATTGGGAATTTCGACTGTTTTGATGATCGATTTTGTAAAATATAACAGACTATTTAATGACAAAAACGTTATTGCACTGTTTCAATACTTGTGTGACACCGGTCCTGTAACGCGATTGACCCGATTACAGAGCTTACTTTAGTAGATGGCGCTCTCACAATATTTCCCAATACAGACGGCGCGATATTCGCATATCAGTCGCTGCGACTGGTTGTCCGCTGACTACCTACTGACCAAAACGGTACTCGGAGATTTGATACCATTCTTAGGGGTTAAAAAAAATAAATAATTGCGAATAAGTTAAAAATATTCAGTTTTTCTTTCGTATATATTGACAGACGTGTGAGAGCGTATATGTACGCCTTCCGTAGTCAAAGGGTTAACGGTGTTATTAAGTTCTCTGCTAACGGAACTACCTGGATGACAGGGCTTTAGTACTTTGTTGCGTTCATTTCAACGCTTTCGAGGCATTCTTTGTAGGGTTTTTACCAAAACCGTTTTGTGAAAAAGCGGTTTTCGAATTCCACTATTCCCCAAAGAACCGGTTAAACCGGTTTTCGAATTCCACTATTCCCCAAACACCGGTTAAACCGGTTTTCGAATTCCACTGTTCGCCAAAAACCGGTTAAACCGGTTTTCTAATTCCACTATTCCCCCAAAAAAACGGTTAAACCGGTTTTCGAATTCCACTATTCCCCCAAAAACCGGTTAAACCGGTTTTCAAATTTTCACAAAAAAATTGAAATAGTAAATAAATATTTGTACATATTTTAAAAAATCTCAGTTTCCTTAATATTATGGAATTACAAAAGTATAACAAAATAAAATATACTTTATCAATTCAAAACGAAATAAAAAATTAAAATAACCAGAATCCGCTCAATTTACACGGAAAGCTTCAAAGAACCCAGTGGGTTAGAAGAAAAAAATGCAATGTAAAAAAATATTACGTAAGGAAGGTGGGGGTGGGAGTGGGGGTGGAATATAAAATCTTACAAATTCCCATACTCGAGGATCGTGGGGGTAAGAAATCGCCAAAATTACCCTTACGTAATTTAAGGACGGCCCCTTATTGTACTCGGCGAGAGGAGTAAAAAAAATGCTTTATGGACATAAGTAGGTTCTAAAATCGCTCCCTCCTGTATAAAATTTACTTTAGTGTTTACGAGTATTCGGTAACGTAAGTGGGTCTTTTCGCAACGTATTGAATGTAAACGGAAGGAATCAGTGTGAAAGTGCATTAGCACTTTGAGTGACGCAATATTTTGAGAAATACCCCTTCAAATCGGCCTTCCCAAGCGATCGCTTCTGTCGACAAACTTATGCTTAACTCGGCCCGAGCAAACATTCGGAGACACTCGGGCAATATTTTCGATGCTTTTCAGAACATATTGACATAACATACGCCAAAAACGTGCACAGGATGCAAATCCCTCGGCGTGGAAACACGCCGACGCAACGTCCCTCGTAGGATTATTAGTAGATTGTATGACAACAAAAGGTTATCACTGATATCAACAAAAATTACTTAGTAGACAGAAACCTAGCTCGAGTTGTCTGTACTTATCCATAACACAGTGACAATTGGTATCATTTCGTTGTCAATATTGGCTCATTATTCAAATATAAAAAATTTAAAAAAAAAATAAAACCAACTTCAAAAAAATAAAAATGCGCTAAAAAGTAAAAAATAATTTTGTTCCTTATTTAATCTACGACTCTCAAAATTTTTAAGTCCACGCCATATTTACACAATGCAAATGATGAGGCGCCGACATAAAAAATTGAGAGTCGTAGGTTAAATAAGGAACAAAATTATTTTTTACTTTTTAGCGCATTTTTATTTTTTTGAAGTCGGTTTAATTTTTTTTTAAATTTATAAAAAAAAATATTTTGTACTTTTTAGTTATTTAAGTTATATGCCTACATTTGTTTAAATAATATAATATATAATATAAATATAACATGATATACAATATATATTATAATATAATAAATATAATATAATATTACAAACAACGTAGAGGGGACACGATTCCGAGCGATCGTTTTCGCTCATTTCTTGCCCATGGCGAGAGCGAGATGGAACGAGAGCGAATCAGAGAGACTGAAAGCGACCGAGAAACGGTACGAGAAAGACGACGCGTTGATATTTTGTCTCGCTCTGTTTTTCGAACGCCGGATACTCCGTCCTTTACCAGCCTGTGCATACAATGTATTTAAATGAACAGATTTCTAATTTTTGGTATATCTTCAAAACTACTGGACCGATTTTGATAATTCTTTCTCCATGACCTAAGTTGATCGAAGCCAAACAAAATGCAATAAGTTTCACCGAAATCGGTTCAGTAGTTACGGAGAAATTCGCGGACAAACATAATACGTGTAACATACAAACACCTCGAACTGAGAACCTCTTTCTTTTCGAAGTCGGTTAAAAATGGTAGCCATGCATTTTATGAATGATCTTGTCAATGGAAATACTTCTTCAGCACGTCGCCTTTATGTAGAAACATATCCAATTCGTTTTTTTAAATTTTCATTACAAGCTCACAAAAAAAGTTTAAAAATTGACCTTCACTGTTCTTTCCGCTATTCCGTCCAAATACATTTTTTTTCAAAACGACCAAATACGTCATTTAGCAAACTAATCCTTCTAGCTTCTCAAAAAAATTCAAGTCGTTTGGACCAATTCTAAAAAAGTTATGCGATTTTAAAAAGTGTCGGAATATTAATGCGAGTCACTGTATATAGTAGTAGCTTCGAACTTTTAGCTCAAGTATCATCTGGGAAACATCTCAAGCTACGTCTATAAAATCTACTTTTCCTTTCAACCATCTAGTTACAAATACCTACAAAAACTGTGGAACGTTAACCACTAATTCTAATCTTGAAACATTCTGAAAGCACTCATCTGCATGTGACGTAATTTCTTTTCACGCACAAGTGCTATTGACCCTAAAGCCTTTGTTGCCATATGGTAATGCTAGATGAAGAATATCTTATAATTAGGGGCACGCACCGCAGGCCCAGACAGCCTCCAGCTTATGCGGCATACACCTAAACCTAGGCGTCCAAGAAGTGGCAGAAAAATAAAAACAGTCGGTGGATAAATAGTGGGGCGAGGTCGTCGGTGGGGGGCATTCACCTTAGCGATCCTCTTAAAAAGGTCAGGTGGAATCCCCGAGGAAAAACAGGGCCCCGATTGCATAACTGCATCAAGACGGAGGACGATATTTCCTCCTCGACTGTGGCGACACACGACGAGAGGAGGGCAAGCATGGAGCCGCATGGCAACAGCGGAACCGTGTTAAAATATCGCAATAAGGCATTAAACAAAGGAATCCGGGAGGAGCTGAAGCGAGACCGCGGTTACTGAAGCGAAACGGCCGGTGTTGGTGTGTTTCTTCGGCTTGGAATGACTCGCTCCCCGGAGTCTTCCATTCACAATACTCCGCTCCTCTTCGCCCGCCCCACCTTCCTGCCTCCCGGAGTCCTTTCCGCCGTTGATTTTAGGAGGCATCCAGATCTAGCGTCTTAATCGAGACACGGCAGATCTGTTTTCTTAATCACAACGTCTTACGTGCCGCGCGTAACGAATGCGCGTAGGCCGTGAGAGCTCGAGGTTTCCCCTAGTTTTGGTCGTTTAAATTTCAAATAGCTTCTTCTTCCGTTCAGCAGAACGAGCAACACGTATTTTGACCATTTTGGCTCGCACTATTGGAATTTTAAACCTGGAGCGAAAATACCAAGGCTATTGTTATCTAGGCTTCAGATAGACTCCAAATCAAAGCTTTGATAGATTTGATATTCTCTGGTTAAACGTCCGAGATTTTGTCAATAGATTTTCACAACGGGAGAGAACAGGTCATGTTGAAGGAAAGCTTCAGGAGTGGTATACACTACAGGGTGTCTTAAATGTATTTGTACATTTTGGGGAAAAAGAAATCTGAGAATTGTAAGTGGTACCTACGATATTTTTATTGGTTAAGTTGTGCTACAAATCATTGGGAAATTGTGCTTGGAAAATCGCATCATTGAGATGTCCTCTGTCAGGTCGCTGACATTCCCCAAATCGTAACTGTAAATTGTAAATTATAGACAACGTGGCGTAAGAGATGTGATGAAATGTTATTAATTTCTTCCTCGATATTAGACTCCAGCTAGTGTCCCTTCTCGAGAAATTTTATAATTGCTAATTTCTGATTTCTCGGGAAACAAAAAATATGGAGAAATCAGGAACACTAACTCCGGCTATAGTGGTGCTGGTTACAGAATTTTCATGCACCTTACCCTTAAGTGTACCCCGTACCATACTCTTCACAGTTTGATTGCGTCTCGATGAATTTGACCGACCCGAACGTTTAGGCACGAGTGTCGATTCGATTTCCTTAAATGTCTTAATCCGGTGCCTAATCAAAGAATTGCACGGCGCCGAATCCAACACCGTTAAATTGCAGTGGTCTCGGTGCATACGTCTGTACGTCGAGCTGTAACGAGATAATTACAGAGTCTTTGTAGAAAATACTATAAGTGCCAAAATTAAAAAGAATTTTTTTAAAATGTTTCTACCTGCCAATGGTAATACTATAGCATAGAATTTTAATGCAGTTTTCCTTTGTAAATAAGTTACCAATACAGTATTTCCTCGTTAACGGCTCGCTGGTCGGGACCGGCGTTGAGCCCTTATCGTGAACAGAGCCCTAATTTCGAGTGTTCTGCGGTTTTTAAGTGTTTATAGCTCAGACCATTTATACCCCATTCTGCCCTGAACCTATTAAAAAATAAAAAAAAATCAAAATTATAAGTATAGCGGTTGCAAAACGACAAATTTTAAAGAAATGTGATTTTTCGCCAGGGAGAAGAGCGACTTTATTTTATTTTTTTTTGTCAAAATAGGAGTTTTCACAGACTTATGCTTAGGTCCAGGTCGTAACTAGACGTGTTTCACATATGTGAATTTTTTTTCAAATCGATTTGTACCTCCGTTTTTTCGCAATCACTGCCAAACGAAGAGGAAATATGATTCCGAGAAAAACGCGTTTAACCTTCAGAGGGCCGGGATTTTTTTCATTGAAACTGTAAATTTTATCACTTAAAATTTATGCATATATACCACCAAATGGCCGGCAAAGTATGCAAATTCTTAGGTGGCCAATATAGTGGCCAGCCCGGCCCTCTGAAGGTTAAAGTTTCGAAAGAGGAATTAGTCTACCTGCGTGCGCGCAGAAACGTTTTATGACGCGCTCGACCTTTTTGGCTGCAAAATCTTTCATTCTACGAATTTTAACATGAACCAAACGGCATTTTACTCGGGAAGGGTGGTACTTTCGAAAAGTGCAACAAAAAAAATCGAGTTTCTGACTGCCTAGTCCCCTTAAGCATATTTAGCAATCAAAACAAATCAAATTTCGTGATTAATTTAAAGCCTGGTAGTTTTGTTCCCTCTTCTGAAAAATTTGTTTTTGGGGACTTACACTGCCTTCTACAAGGACTCCTCAATTGTTGTTTTGATAGTAAGTGGGCACGCAGAGAGCACGTTGCTTTCCTGCGAAGCACCACATGGCTGCTAAAATTCCGAGAACCGTGTTCGCAAACGCAGATAGCGGATCCCTCCCTTCGCCTTTCCTTTAGCTGCTATTCGCAGAGAAATTGTACGATGACTTTTCAGACACTCTGTACTTACTCCGTAACGTCGCTTTCTCTCTTCGATTTCCCTACCTCCCTGCTTATTCGTCTCATGACTTGTGTGTTTTTTTTCCCGCGGTTTTCGCACCTCCTATCGAATTGACTTGTCACGATTTATTTACAATGTCGCTTTTTGACCACAGAGTATTTAGCACAGGGGCTCTGGAATTTAGTGGTGCACAGTAGCTACTCCTGAGAGTGCTGTAAATTAAAAAATCAGTCTTTAGAAATCAGTTTTCTAATTTATTGCAATTTCTTATTAAAAATATGCAAATAAATCCATTACTGTTAAAATTTACTAAAATCAATACAGTCAATACAATGAATACAAACATTTAGTAGAACCAGTTACGCTATCTCTGTTTGCCATTAAGAATTGTTGCAGTACCAAAAACTGGGGAAAGAAGTCAAATGGGGCACATGTTTACTTGGACTTTCTTCATCGTTTTTTTTTTTTTTGTACTTCGTCCACCATTGAAGTGAGTCCCATCAATTGAGTGGCAGTGTCTTAATTCGTTGTCTAAAAAGTTTCTAGAACCGCGAAAGTGATTTTGAGTTTGTGGAATGATTTACGCTCAGACAATTTTATATATTTTTTTTAATCGAAATTGAAATTCATAATTAAGCGTGTATGAATGTGTTTGCTTAATAATATAATATGTTAAAAAAGGGGGGTTCAAGATTTAAAAGGTGCATAGTATTCGCTAAACTGACTAAAAAAAATAGTTTATAAATATAGATCGAAAAATTAAACTTATCAGAAATAGGTAGATGTGACTTGTTTTCGATAATCAGTGGCGCACTCGGGATTTAATCTTCGGGGGAGCCGAATTGAACGGATGAAAATATTTTTAATGCAAATTCAATAAAATTTACATTACAATTTCACTATAATATGTCGTGCAACATATATGCAAAATAGAAAGTGAGGCATCCAAAGTTGAAACCTGAAATATTTCTTGGAAACTGCTAATTGTAGCTAAAAATGTTTCACGCAGAAGTATCTATAGGACATTCATCATTTTATTATTTTATTTAGGTATTATATGTAAAATTATTGAAACATATAAGAAATATGCACGAAATATGCAAGAAATGTGCAAATAATATACAAAGAATATGCAATATGCACAAAATATGCATTATGCGAAACATATGCTATATGCATAATATGCAAAATAAAAAGTATAATTTTGAATTTCTGTAATTTCAAAGCAAATTTCTGTCTAGGTCCCATTACTATATTTTTTGCTTATAAAGATATGTATTTGCATGATAATTAGTGATTATAAAAATTTATTTCTTTGGGGGGTGCGAGGGTCTCCCGGCCTCCCCTCTGGGTGCGCCATTGTCGATAACGCTAAATAGCAATTTATTTGATTCTTCAGCAATAAGAGGTGTGTTATAATATTACAAAATTATTTAATTTTCATTCATATTAGTAATTACATCTAACAAGGGTAGATCCCAAACCCGAAGATTAAAAAAATTCTGAAACTTCGTGAATATATAGGGGATTTCCTCCTGATTACAACGCAATTTTTTTTTTGCTGCCCAAATTCACTCTAAGCGGGTGGAATTAACCCCTGGAAATTCGGCTATTTTATTTTGTAACTAGCATTCTGTAAGAGATAGGAAAAAAGTTTCAAGACAAAAGTTACTTCTTTTAATTAGATCTATCATTTGGTGAAAAAATTATTTTACAGTTCACGAGTTATAACACAAAAATCGGAAAATAACCGAATTTTCGGGGGTTAATTTCACCCCCCTCGAGTAAATTTGGACAGCAAATAAAAATTGTGTTGTAATCAGAAAGAAATCCCCTACATATTCACAAAGTTTCAGAATTTTTTGAATTTCCAAGTGCGGGATCTTCCCTTGTTAGATGTAATTACTAATATGAATAAAAATTAAATAATTTTGTAATATTATAACACACCTCTTATTGCTGAAGACTCAAATAAATTACTATTTAGCGTTATCGGCAATGGCGCACCCAGAGGGGAGGCCGGGAGACCCTCGCACCCTCCAAAAAAATAAATTTTTATTTCCCTTAGTTAATTTTACTTGGGAATTTTCTGAATTTCAACATTGCTCCTGAAAGTGGCTCGAACTCTCCTACTTCTCCTGTAAAGAGTCACTGGGAGATGTTGAGTATGTAAACGCGGGTGTTATTTCCTCCCTATTGTACCCTTCGGGTGCTTTGAGGATTCTCGCCCGAACGTAATCATCATCAATAACCGCGGACGAGAGGATTTCGCAGTGACGACATTGGGGAGTGAAATCCAGAAGGAGTCGTCCCCCGCAGCCTCTCAGAATTCGAAAGATCACTGGGCTTCGCATCAGCGATGAGAACCACTTGCCTGGTACTCGTCTGGCAACGTGCAGACTGGAGTAACCTAACCGCAAACCCGGTGAATCACCCGAAGGACGCTCTCTCTCCCTGTCTCCTCACAGCCGTCTCGCACCTTTTTATTTTTCTGTTCATCCATCGTCCGCGATATTCAGGATGGGATCGGCAGAATCCTCCAGCCGCGCAATAACCCCGAGCAATCCGACTTCTCTTCCTCGCCGGCGTGGAAACGGAAAAAGTCTAGACTAATCCTGATCGAGGAGCCTCTAAAGAAAGTGGCGGAGGAGTAGCCGCGGCCTTTGGAATTTCGATTCCGAAAAAGGTTCCAAGCAATTCAATGCCACCGAAGATCCGAGCGCCACTTCGAATCTCGATCCGGAGAAGATATTTTAGAAAGTCCTGAAGGTCGTGATAATGTTGAAAGCCTTGGAAGCATCGGACGCTTTGATTTTTTAAGATAAACACAGCATCTCGTATCATTGCTAGATCGTTTTAAGAGCAGTGCTCGAATGTAGCAGGACTGTTGAAAAGTGTCGGGCATAATTCAGGCTTGAAACTTGTTTCCCGTGAGTGACGAAATAAAGTTTTACTCAAATAACATAGTTGGATTGATTAAGAGCAACTATAAGCACCTAGAGAATTGCTGTTTTTTTTGGAACTGGCTTTTGTTGAATAAAGAATGGTCCTCCTGGGTTGAGGCTTTTTCTGCTTGCTAGTGCGTGCTTTGGGAATGCGAAGGGATTTATGTCGTGTTTTTTTAATGCTTGCTTTCGCCAAAATAGGTGGGTGTAGTGTGCGCTGTGAAGAAGAAGAGACCTCGATTGCGTGATTGGTTTTGGAGGGACCATGTACATATCTGGGGCGGGGAAATCAGGGAGGTGTGTAATCGGTGTGACTGTCGCTGTGGCTGGAACTGGATTCGCACATTTTCGGTGTTTTTTCCTTACCTTTTGCGTTGCAAAATTATTAAAAAGTTTAGCTAATTTCGAGGTTTCAACTTTGAACGTCCACCATTTTGTTAATTCTTCAGCAATACAATTAAATCTACTTAGTTAGGGACATAGCGGCAGGCATAGTGATTAGGAAGCTTTTTGGGTTTGTTGTTTTAGATACATGGTTCCTCCAAAATCGATCGCACAATTGAGGCGTCTCTTTTTACAGCGCATATTACACCCACCTATTTTGGGTAAAGCAACAGAGTTGGGCAAAATGTAATTGGAAAGGCCCCTAAAGGGGTGTTATATTTAAATATTTACTTGTTATGTAAATGATATTTGTGGTATGTGTTTGTAATAAGGTACAAATTATATAACACATTTAATTCACAACTAGCAAAATACCTCGCGCTTCGCTTCGGGCCTAAGAGATATTAAGGAATCCGAGAAAATACAGTTTACCCCTTTTCACCCCCTTAGGGGTAGATTAGTGCAAAATCCTGAAATTGATTTTTAGGCATTTGTATGAGCATTCTTCGTAAGAACCAAGTTGATATCTAATCGGGCCTAAGAGATATTAAGGAATTCGAGAAAATACAGTTTACCCCTTTTCAACCCCTTAGGGGTAGATTAGTGCAGAATCCTGAAATTGATTTTTAGGCATTTGTATGGGCAATCTTTGTGAGTAAGAACCAAGTTGATATCTAATCGCGCCTAAGAGATATTAAGGAATTCGAGAAAATACATTTTACCCCTTTTCACCCCCTTAGGGGTAGATTAGTGCAGAATCCTGAAATTGATTTTTAGGCATTTGTATGAGCAATCTTTGTGAGTAAGAACCAAGTTGATATCTAATCGGGCCTAAGGGATTTTCTCAAATCCCTATGCTACATCGCAGGTATTTTATTAAGGAACACGAAAATCATCGGGTTTTTGATTTCAGACGAACATGTTCGTTATAATTTGTTAGGTTAGTCACGCGTGTAACGGCGGACGAGCTTCGCGGGAGAACAAATAACTCGGTCATTTTTTAATATTTTTGTACAGTATTTATACAATATATGCACTAATACATGCTCTACCCATAAGAAGAAAATAAATAATTTTCAAACTCATAGTATCAGTAAAAAAAATTCGTGTAGTTTAGTGCTTTTTCGAGCGCCTCAGGGTGGCGTAACCCCTTAAGGGGAGGTTCTGGTCTAAATGTCGATTTTTTTTTATTCATTTTTCGAATGTTCAATCTTTTAGGAATAGGTGTTTAAAAGGATTTGTTCAAATTCGTAAAATTCCCCAAGTTATAGGCATTTGAGTCGCGGCAAATGCATGGGCAACAACGCGTTTTTCTCGAAACAGGGTTCTTAAAATCGGTGGAACCTGTATCTCGAAAAGTTATTATCCGATTCGACTGAAACTTTTTTTATTTTGAAGATTCTTCTTTTCGCTAGGGGGGGTACCAGAAAAAAATACAAAAAATTGAAAATTTATAATTTTCAAAGCCGTTGAAAGGGTGAAAAATATAGGGGGAAAGTGATTTCAAACTTCAAGTGTCGTTATTTTCTAAAAAAAATGTTATTTGTATTTTTTTAGTCCCCCCCTAGCCCAAAGAATATTCTTCAAAATAAAAAAAGTTTCAGTCGAATCGGATAATAACTTTTGGTTATATAACAGTTCCCACCGATTTGGATGAATTTTTTGGCGCCTTGACTTTAACGACTCCCCAAGGCTGTCTGCAATGATTAATTATAAAACAAAAAATATATTTCTATAATATAAGACATCCTTAATACAATGCAACAAGTCCCATTAAATTATATATAGTAGTTTTCCTTTAATTAATTCCTAAAGATCACCTATTTTTTGGGCTCTAGACCAGAACCTCCCCTTAAGTGGCCAACCATTGTACTATTTACCCTAGATAGATAATCGACCATCAGAACACTCAGAAATCTCAAGAAACTTCCAAAGCTTCTCGAGATTTCGCGATTCCGGTATTATTGAGTCGAAACAATTCGAAGCTTCCATTCTAAACTGGAAGTGATACGATCATTTTTTAATCCACTGCTATCGATGATTTTGCGTCGATTAATTAACCCCGCTTAGAAACTCCAAATTATCTCCTTAGGAATGATGTTTCTCCAAGACTGATTTTTCTGAGTGTTTCACAGTGTAAACTTGAAACTCTTCCTCGTATTTCCGATTTCACCGTAATTCTACGCTCGCGAGGCACTTCACTTCCCAAAAAGCTGATGTCTCTTTGAACGATACTCGTAAGCTTTTGTGAAAACTGCCTTCCACGCTTGTTTTCTTCCCCTCAGTTCCACCCAGTCTTGTGTTTATCAAGCTGTTAGTTTTCTCGTCTACTTGAACTTTTATCCGGCTGTACGTTGTCATCAATTTAATTTCTTCGCCTGGCATGTCTCCTAATTCCAGCGATATTCGTGCGAAGTGAGCAAACGAGCAAAGTGGCAGGGTAATTAGAATAAGTACCTATCAGGATGGCGTGGGTAAAAGTAGGAGATATTGCGACACATAAAACATTCAGATTCAAAAATACCCACATCTGTTCTTCCTCTGCGTTATCAGCACTTAAACTGTCTATCTTTAATCAGAATTTAGGTATTTTTAAATGCTCGGTTGATCGTCGCACAGTCAATTCGGATAAACATTAAACTAGAACGGCGCACAGTGGGCAAAAGTGAGGTGGTTTGTTTTAAAATCAATGAACTTTTGATAGAAATGAGATAGAGCGATGATTTTTTTTTTAAATTATAGCTGAAAGATTGCAGAATGTGGGAAAATTAATGAAATTATGGTAGGAACGTTTTTTACCTTTGAAAATCTGTGTTAAACTTGAAATTTTACAATAAAATTATGTTTTATCCATTACCATGTTCGGTTAGAATTTTTTTTTTGACATGTGGCACATCATTTCCCATAGATTTTGTCGCGCTGATTTCAAATCCGTTCGCAAAATTTGTCTACTCCCTCAGGATTTTGAAAAAAAAATTGATTTTTGTGAAATAAACTAATGAATCATAATTTTTTCGTTGAAATGACTTGATAACCCACTGGTTTGAAGGTATATTGTATTTCCATTTATTATTACACAATCAAAATAATTTTTTTAATATTTATTTTAAAATATTGAATGCTTTACATCTCGTAATCACTTGACGTATCGCTGTCACTATCGCTGTCATTTGCACACGAATTAAGCTAATTATTTAATCTTTTTACCTTACTTCTCATCAACGAATTTTTTAATTTCTGCCGATTCATTATTTTGTTCGTACAACTTTAATCGATTGCTTATTAACATAATTGAAATAGGGTCCGTAAAAGTTCGAGATTTTCGTAAAAAAATTAAAAAATCACCGGATTTTGGTAGCGCACCACCGTTGTTCTTGTTTTGAGTCACTCTGAAAGCCCACAAAGTTGCGCTGCAATCGACGAGTCCGGGTTCCCTTGTAAATAAAAATGATCTAACCCCTCGCGAACTTTTTAACAGATTTCGTCAAATAACTGTGAGATCAAATAACCAGTGTTGCCAAGTGTCAAATATAAAACTTCATTTCCTCAACGATGAAAAATTGAAAGTTAGTATTTAAAAAAATTGTATTCATCCCCTTTTATAAAAAATTTCAAATAAAACGAAAAATGTAGCAAAGTGACCCAGTAAAAATTCCCCGGCTCCGTTCCTGCTCCGGGCGAGACCCTATTGCTCCGCGCTCCAGCTCCGAGCTCCGCTCCAACGCTCTGGTCGCAAACGAATCACCTCAGAGTGTTTGCAAGGTGGAAAGGAAACGACAACGCGGCTTGTTGATCTAATTAGAAACGGAGAGGATGTTGCGAGACCGCTTTCGTTCCCGGGGCGCGATTTTCTAGCAAATTCTTAACGGTATCAGTGAAAAAAGAAGACCGCGAAGCGTTTCGTCCGCAGACACCTTCTAATGATACAATGACTGCGGCACACCAACAAATTTCAAAGAACAATAGTCGTGCTGCATTGATCGATTTCGGTCGCAAGTTGCAATGCCTTCTGCCAGTCGCGTCACCCTGACTGGTCAACAGTAGAGCCGCGTAGCAGAGTCCAGGTGTTTTGCATAAAAGCTTGACTGTTAATTCGCCACTGGAGAAAGGTGAAGGAAAAATTGGACGGGCAGCTTGTGGCATGCCGCGGTAATTATGAATTTACTCTAGAATTTGCGCAAAGTGGAATGAGTAACGAGCGCAGAGCAATTAATGCGACCCGGGGGGAATAAAAATGCTGCGAAAAAATTCCGCAGCAGCAAGTCGTGGTTCGACTGATTTTGTCCCACTTTATTCTCACGCGATTTCTTCGTCGTCGAAAGATTTCACGACAAACCATGCAGTGCACGTCGCTCCTCCTTAGCAGGGTACAGTCCTCTCTCTTCTTTACCAATTCCTACGAAGAAACGCACCCAGGAAATATTGCAACATTATAGACGCTTACGGAGCTTCTGATAAGACAGCGAACTCAGTCTGAATTTCCATGACCATCCAAACGCATACTTTGCCTGCGCGGTTTCTTCATCATCGGTTATTTCATCAGCATCGACGATGAGAAATCTGTGGGGTGACTTGTGTCTGATAAGCCAGCCGCGATTGTTGGAAACTGCTCCTCGGGGATAATCACGTGATGTTATTTTTTTTGTAGAATATCTGAGGGGAACAGGTTTAAAATTTACCTTAAGGGGTTATGCCTAGTCAGGCGGTCGAAAAGAGGCGAATGTTTGTGAATTTTTTTTGAAGAAAAGAAAGTGTATATTTTTACAGAACTTTTTGCAATTAAAAGGGCAACATTTAAGGAACATTTGGTAATTTTTTCGTGGAAAAATATTTACGTTTATAATAAAATAACATGCGACATCCGAGAAGCATTTTTAAACATTTGGTTTTGCGGTGAGCACTGACATTCGGAACCAGATTATTTAAAATCAAAGAACAAAAAAGATTTCGGTAGTATATTAATGTATCCTCAGGTTGACGGAGAGAATTTTCCGAAATATTAAGTAAAACAACATGGCGACTATTTAAAGTTGAAATCATGATTTTTTCCTGCAAAAATTACGCGAAAAAATTTTCTTACACACGAAACTGAGGTTTTTGCTTCAAAGCGTAGCTATTTTGTTATTTTTCAACTAATCGATGATAATATTTTGTATTTCTTATGTATTATCTATCTATTTTCTATATATTTCTTATATATTTCTATATATTTCTTTATATCTTTAATTAAGAATTTAATGTGCAGTGTTTACTGCATATTAATTTATTTATTTTTTTGTGTTTGGTATTAAGTTATTTATTCAAATATTTATTTAAAGTTAATAGAAAATATTATTTCTATTCTATATTTTCAAAATATATGTCTTATTTATATATATATATATATATTTTATTTATAAGACTAGAATAAGAATTTTATTTATATATATATAAATAAGACATATATTTTGAAAATATAGAATAGAAATAATATTTTCTATTAACTTTAAATAAATATTTGAATAAATAACTTAATACCAAACACAAAAAATAAATAAATTAATACACAAGAAAGAAACTTCTTTCAACACATATATATTAATTCATCATGTCGTATACGTGGTATAACTCCACGAATTCAAATAATAAAAAAAATATGAAATATTCAAACTAAAATAAATCTTAACCTAAACAAACTAAATCCTATAAATATTAACGAAATCAAAAATCTTAGAAAAAATAATTCTTAGATACTCAGCTATATATATATATATATATATATATATATATATATATATATATATATATATATATATAATTTATTTATTTTTTGTAAATTGTTATTTTTTGTGTTATTTATTTATCTATATATATATATAAAAGTAAACACTGCATATTAAATTCTTAATTAAAGAATATTGAATCAATAAGGGCGGCAAAATATTGTTTTTGCACCTGAGCGGCCAAAACCCAGGAACGGCCCTGCATGTACCTACCCTAATTTCTGTTAAAAGCTGAAACACGATTTCCGTTCGGACTGATGAAATCGTCGCTCGCGCGCGATCTGTCCTTTCCGTCCGTCCCGAATGCTCGCCCGAGCTGGCGCTCGAAGAACGAATCGAGATATCCACTACGGCGGAAAGCAGCGTTTCCACGCGGCTTTTTGCGCTTATGACGCCGGCCGGGGGTTCCAATTTTAGCGCGCGGGCGCGCGAACGCGTACGCGTACGCTCGCGTCTGACTCATGACGACATTCCTGGCATCACTTGCCGGATGAATTTCATTTTTGCCCGGCAAAAACGAACGAGACACGGTTCCTGGAGATGTGCACCGGCCACGATGCCACCGGTTATATTTTCGTGCGAACAAAGGAAGCCTGGCGGTGGCTCCAGCTCGGCTCGCCGAGCCGAATATGCAGCGAGGGGAAAGTTTTATTTGCCGGCGCAACAATTTATTTCTTCCACCGACACCAATGAATTTAACCCTTAAGGGTGTATACCCGTTTGAACCCTCGGAAAGTGTATACATTTTGTGGATTTTTTTACAAGTCAACGGTTTGATGCAGATTTCCCGTTTTTTAACTATGTTTACATAGTATTATGAACTACTTATAAAAAAAGTTTCAGTTAAAAAACTATTGTTTTTCGGAAGTTACGGATACATGTCCGAAAGTCTCTCGATTTTAGACGGCTAAACGGTGGCGCTAAAAACTCGCGCTACGTTCAACCAATTTACTTCAAATTTTGCATGCAGAATCATAATAAGATTCCGCATCGTCCAACGAAGGCTTTTTTTATTTCGATTCCCCGTTTATTATTTATAAAGGAAAAAGGTGGATTTTTCTCTTAGAAAAATTTAACTTTACCTTTGATCTCTCACCATTTCTTTATTTTTCAAAATTTTCAAAATCGCCTTCGTTGGACGATGTGGAATCTTATTATGATTCTGCATGCAAAATTTGAAGTGAATTGGTTGAACGTAGCGCGAGTTTTTAGGGCCACCGTTTAGCCGTCTAAAATCGAGAGACTTTCGGACATGTATCCGTAACTTCCGAAAAACAATAGTTTTTTAACTGAAACTTTTTTTATAAGTAGTTCATAATACTATGTAAACATAGTTAAAAAACGGGAAATCTGCATCAAACCGTTGACTTGTAAAAAAATCCACAAAATGTATACATTTTCCGAGGGTTCAAACGGGTATACCCCCTTAACTGGTATCCTGGGGTCAGTCGTGACCCCAAGCACGCAAGGTTCGCTGCAAAATATTTGGTTGTCCAAGTTTGTAAACTGAATTTCTAATTAATTCCATCACAATAGTTTAACTTTCTACGTATCTATTATTTTATACATTACCTACGAACAAAATAGGCATTCATAGAGGTTGATCTAATGTCGACTTTACAAATTTCTGTGTCCTTTTTCATTTGGAATCTGCCACGACCCCAGGATAACAGTTACGTTTGAAAAAACAGTATACCAGTTAAGGGTTAAGCCCAGTTACAAATAGGATTTCGACCACAGGCCTAAAATGTTTAAACTTCGGGATTGCACACAATTCTGGGGTACAAATGTGAAACTTTGGCATTCAGGATTGCAGAAATTGGGGGAGTTCAAGTACGAGCTCTGACAGTTTGGAAGTTCAGTTAATACAAAGCTACAGGGTGTTAAAAAAGTGATTTATATTTAATCGGATAAAACAAGCTGATAGAAAAATTAATCCAATATTTACGTGTGAACCGTGGAATCCAGTTGCTATGAAGAAAATTGAGCCATAAATTCTATCGTTGAAACAGAAAGGTGCTTCCATATATTCATAAATTTGTAATGTAGTGAATCCCTAAGCATTAATTTTCAATGACACATACAATTCTGCAGCAAGTGTCTTTCTACAAATCTCCACGGATACAGGGGTGTAGATTCACCCCTGAAAAAACAGTGACCACCACTTTTTTAACTCCCTGTACAAACTTTGAAGACTGATATGCGAACAAGTAAGATAGTTTTCGTAGACACATATTTTAAAATTAATACTTATTAAGATGTAAGCAATAATGAAGATAAAATTCGTCGTATTCAGCCTGCTTTTAATTGAGGCATTTGGTGGAAAAAGGGCACATACGTCAAAATGCCAATTCAAGAAAATCGATTTCGTTTTCGACGTCCTTTCGCTAGCTACTTCCTTGTACGTTTTGGCGCCGAGAATACGATCGCTCGCGTGATCTCCCATGACCATTTCAGCGTTTGAACGATTTCAACAGCTGACAGGCATTTCTCATCGAGGAAGCGGCGGCTCGCCGGCCTCTTACACTCGTTTTCCGAGCTTTCCGTTGGCAAGTGAACTCACGCGCAGGCACATTCCAGGTATCGTAAAGTCGCTTCTTCGAAAATTCACCTACCCGACTCGACTTCAGCTTGGAACGTTTAGAAACGAGCGAAATGGAAGCATAACCTGTGCTCTGTCTCGCCCTTTCTGTGGCAACAGAACTAAGGTACAGTGGCTCGCATTAATATTCCGACACTTTTTAAAATCGCATAACTTTTTTAGAATTGGTCCAAAGAACTTGAGTTTTTTTGAGAAGCTAGAAGGATTAGTTTGCTAACTGACGTATTTGGTCGTTTTGAAAAAAATGTATTTGATTGGAATAGCGATAAGAATTGTAAAGGTCGATTTTTAAACTTTTTTTGTGAGCTTGTAATGAAAATTAAAACAAAAACCGTTTGTAGATTAATATGAAGCAGTTCTGTTTCAATTAATTAGGAAGAAACAAATTGAAACTCAGACTTGTCCTTTGGCATGAAGTTTACTAACATCGTAAGCTTTAAAAAAATTGTTTGTGTAGTCAAAAATATGCATTATATATTACGCCACAGACGGATCATTAAAAAGGCTTATTAAAAAAAGTTTCTTTTGTTTTGCAGTGATAACTCAGAAACGGAGGTTCCAATCGATTCAAAACAAATTCGAGGATCTTCACAAAATGTGTGGCTTCGGACCAGATCTAAATTAAAGTTAATGAAAACTCTTATTCTTTATAAAAATAAATTAAAACCCCATTGATGAGGTTTTACCATCCTCCAAACCCCAAAAGGTGAGGTCTTAGTTTCTTTTCATAAAGAATAAGAGTTTTCATTAACTTTAATTTAGGTCTGGCCCGAAACTACACGTTTTGCGAAGATGCTCGAGTTTGTTTTGAATCGATTGGAACCTCCGTTTTTGAATTATCACTGCAAAACAAAATAAACTTTTTTTAAAAAGCCTATTTAATGATCCATCTGTGGCGTCATATATAATTCATACTTTTTACTAAACAAAAATGTTTTTTAAAGCTTACGATGTTAATAAACTTCATGCCAAAGGACAAGTCTGAGTTTCAATTTGTTTCTTTGTAATTAATTGAAACAGAAATGCTTCATTTTAGACAGCAATTTTGAAAATCTAACTTTAAATTCAGAGCAGGCGGCCAAAAAAGCCCACAGATACTGATCTTCGAAAAGTGCTGTATAACTCGCTAAATATAAAAAAATCAGCATCGAAATTCAAAATTTCGGCCGGACAGATCGATAGAGAATTTAATTGCGAAGAATTTAAAAAAAAATCGTCAAGTTTTCTGCAAAATTACGACCTGCAGGGTGATTTGAACAAAAAATGTCATTATGTACCACTGTGGGCCGGCTGACCCATTACACAAGTTAACGCATAAGGGCGCCAGCCAAAGAGGACGCTCTAAAAACTATATCGCCACTTAATAATAAAGAAGTCCAACTCCCACATAAACAAAATGTAAATTTAATTTAAACAGAAAACAGGTGCAAAAATTTCAGTTGCACAAATTGGAGGCGCCAAAAATTATTTTGCATAATTCACCCAATGAATTTTATTGAATTTGCGTTGAGAATATCCTAATTAAATATTTCTATTAAATCCTGAGCGCGCCTCTGATTGTCGGTACCCGTAATTTCCTTCGCTTCGTAAAAAGAAATTTTCCACTTATGTTCAGGAATGATAAAACAAGGAGGATAAAAAATCCACTAAGAAGCTGCGTCGCACGTGCTAAAAATAAGAAAAGGCCCAGTGCACGATACTGTTGTATAAAATGCGATGTTAGGTCGTGCACAGTACCACAATTTTAAATTATCCATGCCAAACTTACTTTTTAAATTAAATTCTTTAATTCCTGATTTTTCTGTCAGAGCGAAATGTCCCAGTGCCGATCGAATTTCCAATATTGTGTTTTCTTTACTATGGCAGAAACACTCTTCTTTTTTTTCTGTTCTTAATAATATCCATCCTCCTCCTTTTCAATTGTAGCGCTACCGTTTTCCTCTTGGCTTTTATCACGCACCTTGCAACGTGTTTAGAAACGCCTGCTACCGATAGGTACGTGCAGCGAACTAACGATATGCAGGGACATTCGAGCAAGAAGATATTATCTGCGTTGGCAGGCAGCAGGGTAATATCGTTTACATGGCATTCATACTACACACGCGATTTAAAGTTAAACTGTATTACAAGGATAATCGATCTTATCGGTGCATTATGAAAATATCACTGTTTAGTTTTGACAGGCTGCTGTGTGTGGATAATTCAAGGCTCACGTTGATTACTGGAAACGTAGCGGTGATAGTTTTTTATCACAAGGTTGATGCAAAATTGACCAGTAGTAGTGGTGGTTCCATTTCTTTCTCTTTTCACCGTGATTTCCCTGTTGTTTTTTCCTTGGTGTATGTTTTTGTAGAATAGTCTGAAATGATCTCTCGCCATAATTTATTAGGATTTGTTAGTATTACGATGTTGAAATTCGTTGTTCGAAATTAGCTGTTTCTTTATTAACACTATTTATGAGGAACAACAGTGGGCAATAAGGTGAATGTCCCAATTTCTGCTCATTTAAGGGGACTAGATCCCCCAAAAATAGGTGATCTTTAGGAATTAATTAAAGGAAAACTACTATATATAATTTAATGGGACTTTTTGCATTGTATTAAGGATGCCTTAGGTTATAGAAATATATTTTTTGTTTTATAATTAATCATTGCAGACGGCACTGGGGAGTCGTTAAAGTCGAGGCGTCAAAAAATTCATCCAAATCGGTGGGCGCTGTATCTCCAAAAGTTATTATCCGATTCGACTGAAACTTTTCTTATTCTGAAGAATATAGTTCTGGCTAGGGGGTAAACCAGAGAAAATTACAAAAATAACATTTTTTCAGAAAATAACGACACTTGAAGTTTGAAATCATTTTTCCCCTCTAGTTTTCACCCTTTCAACGCCTTTGAAAATTACAATTTTTCATTTTTTTTAAATTCTACTGGTTCATCCACGAGCGAGAAGTATATTTTTCGAAATAAAAAAAGTTTCAGTCGAATCGGGTAATAACTTTTCGAGATACAGCTTCCACCGATTTTAAGAACACTGTTTCGAGAAAAACGCATTTGAAGTTTTACGTAATAAATAAAACACATAATAAAATTGATACTTGGTATTGCCGCTTTTTGCTTGAATTACTGCTTCCAAACGTCGTGGAATACTGTTTATTAAATTTCCAATATAATCTTTACTAATATTTTTAACTGCTGACTGTAAATTCTTGAAAAAGTCAATTTCATTATTTCGCTTATCCAATGGAACTTATGCGTAGAGTAAACTCCATAAGTTCACTATAGGATTCAAGCTGGTGTTCTGTGTCGACCATTCAAGCAATTTAATATTGGAATCCTCAAAAAATTTCTCACTTTCCGCGACAGTGTATTTAGAGTCATCGTCCTGTTGGGAACCAAATCCTTCGTCGAGACCCATTTTTAATACTGCCCCTTCTGAATTTTCATTTACTATATCAAAACACTTATGTTTGTCATAATCAATAATAAATATTCATTTATATATTAATGTTTGAAGCATACAGTCACTTAGCGTAAATAACTTAAAAATGCAAACATTGACAACCATATTAACAATGTTACTTGTAAATAAGCCAGTGCACGAGGAAATACGATAGATACCTACTCTCCTAATAATAATTAAGGAGAGTTACGTAATCGCCGATATCAATCTGTCAGATTTAATTGAAGTTGCTCCCTTGCCAACTATCGTTACCCATACAAATTAGGCAGGATACTAGCACGAAGAGGTGGAAAGCGTTCCATTTAAAGGCCGGGAAATCTGTGCGGCGAAACGCTCCCTAATAAATTGAGTCTGATGCACAGGCTAGCCTACCGCAACGTCGAATGCCAGGAAAATAACTTGGATCCCGTCCAAACATCGTTACTAATTTTCTCGCCGTTGAGTCTGTCCTCGACCTGTACGGTACGGAGTCTTTCTAAAGACCAAGTTCAATACCTGCCCAGGAATGTCAAGCAATCCAAGACTGGTGCTCGATATATCCCTATTCAGAAATTTCGTAACAGCAGACCGGAGTATAAATCCTAATTACACTGAGAAACAGTGTTATAAAAAATTGAAGTGGATTATATTATCGTAAAATTTGGTCTGGTTTTTAGCGATATGTATTCTTAAAAATGGAAGAGAGAATACTCCATATATTGAACCTAAATGGAGCACGAGGGGTGCAGCTCCATCTTTACCAACTCCAAGTTAATTAGAAAAAAATTGTTTATAAAATTATTGCTTTGACTTAAGGGGTAATGCCACTGTAGAAGCTGGAAAGGCAGCTTGATTTTGAGAATTTTTTATGCGAGTATAGTGAGTGGAACACAGAATCTGTGCGAAGGAGTTTATTGTACATATCTTGAAGTATGATGAAAATTATTTTTTAATTTTTTTAATACGAAATGGCGGCGCCACAGGGCAACAAATGAAGCTTCTTCTGAAAAGCAGTGTTCCGCGGCTGGAAAGGTTTCTCCTTCAATCTTTTAAATACAACAAAAAAACGAAAGCAGAGTTGTGCAGAATTACAATTGAATTACTCCATGAATTATAATTACAAAGTAATTAAATTACATCGTATTCAATTACATTGTAATTCGTATTTAAATATCAAAAAGAGATTGAACCTCTTTTTAATATTGGACGTATGTGTATTCAATATTTTGTGCTACTAGGGAAGAGGTGGGAAAGAAATATGTAGGTAAAGGTTGCGAACAGAAAAGAATTATTATGAGTGCTGAATATAGTATTATTCATAAGTTTACTTTATAACACATAAAGAGAAATAATCTCCTTTGTTACATTTTTTCCACTTTTTTTCTCACTTCTTCAGAGTTTTGAGCTGTCATTTAATTACATTGTATTTCAATTACATTGTAATTCAATTACACACACAATTACAGTAATTAGAAATTGAATTAATTGAAAAGTTTCAATTATGTAATTGAGTTACAACGTAATTGAATTACTATGTAATTGAGTTACAACGTAATTGAATTACTATGTAATTGAGTTACAACGTAATTGAATTACTATGTAATTGAAATACAATATAATTGAATTACTATGTAATTGAAATACAATATAATTAAATTACGTAATTAAATTACAGTGTAATTGAATTAGCACAACTGTGCCCAAAAGTAAACATTCACCAAATATCGCATCAACCGTGCACCAAACGATGTAGAATTTTTTCTTTTCCACATATTACACGTCATAACTCAAAGACTGTAAAAAATAGACCTGCACCTCTCTGGCTAGAGGTCCTCAATTGCGTTTCATTACTTGTGGCCAGGAATGAAACAGCATTTTCTGTAAATCTCTCTAAAAAGATTTCCAGTCACGCCCCAAGTTTGTGACATTTTCTCCCCCCTGATTAGTTCTGCATCGGCGAGAATTGCCCTGCTTACGTGGATAAATAAAATGCAGCGCGAAACAAGCTCGTGCGACGAGAACGCCTCTTCGTCGGAAGGATGCAGACTAATCTCGTCTGACAGTGGCATCGCGAAGGCGTTGCCGCTGGTGTTAACCGTTTGATAGGAAAATTGCACCGGTGTCACGTGCTGAATGTGTAAAACTAGTAGAATTACGTACGTGTGCCCGAGTGACTCACACCCGTTAGCATACCACGTTATTACGTGTTACATCATTCACGGGAATAACCAGCGGGAGGAATGAACGTTTCTCTTCTTTCCGTCGTTTCTTCTTTTATTTTTTCATCTGCATGTGCATGCAGCGGAACGTCAATTATTTCGAGGGATCAGATTTTCGAGTAATTAAACGATTCCACTCGAGCATCGGCAATAATAAATTATTACGATTTGTAAATCAGAATCTCCATTGAAATTTAATGATTCCCTTCACCTTACTGCTGTATATAGTTACCTACTCAATCTTTCTGGGTTATCTGGCCGCATATTCCTTTTGCAGCGAGTATTTTCACAAAGTGTGACTGCTGTTGCGCTTCTTACCGTTTTAAGAGCCGTGTCTGAAGACGCGAACGCTTGCAAGTCTGTGGAAACGTTATTTCTAGAGATCTGACTGTTTTCATGTCTGTCGTGAGTTTACTTAATTATTTCCATTAATTAGTATCGTCTGATTTGTACAGTGCAATTATTTCTACGCAACAGAAACACGAAAAAACTTGACAATGGTTTTTTGCTACTTTGAATTTGCTGTGTACGTGTATTTTTTTTAAAGAAACTTATTTATTATTTGCACGGACGGATTTGGGTGTGGGTTAAGTAGGCTGCAGGCTAGGGTGGCAAATTTTGGGGGACGACAAATTTGGGGCGGAAGAAATTGCAAATTGTTTAAGCACAATGGCTTGCGACGACTTAGTTAAGGGGGTATACCCGTTTGAACCCTCGGAAAATGTATACATTTTGTGGATTTTTTTACAAGTCAACGGTTTGATGCAGATTTCCCGTTTTTTAACTATGTTTACATAGTATTATGAACTACTTATAAAAAAAGTTTCAGTTAAAAAACTATTGTTTTTCGGAAGTTACGGATACATGTCCGAAAGTCTCTCGATTTTAGACGGCTAAACGGTGGCCCTAAAAACTCGCGCTACGTTCAACCAATTTACTTCAAATTTTGCATGCAGAATCATAATAAGATTCCACATCGTCCAACGAAGGCGATTTTGAAAATTTTGAAAAATAAAGGAATGGTGAGAGATCAAAGGTAAAGTTAAATTTTTCTAAGAGAAAAATCCACCTTTTTCCTTTATAAATAATAAACGGGGAATCGAAATAAAAAAAGCCTTCGTTGGACGATGCGGAATCTTATTATGATTCTGCATGCAAAATTTGAAGTAAATTGGTTGAACGTAGCGCGAGATTTTAGGGCCACCGTTTAGCCGTCTAAAATCGAGAGACTTTCGGACATGTATCCGTAACTTCCGAAAAACAATAGTTTTTTAACTGAAACTTTTTTTATAAGTAGTTCATAATACTATGTAAACATAGTTAAAAAACGGGAAATCTGCATCAAACCGTTGACTTGTAAAAAAATCCACAAAATGTATACATTTTCCGAGGGTTCAAACGGGTATACCCCCTTAATGTGGCAATCTCGATGTCTGTTCGCTATCACGTCCGACTCTCGAATCCCAGCTTGACAGGCGATCGATCGGATCGCCTTCTTCTCGCTCGTCTTCTTGTTTCTGTCGCGAGCACCCGTAGGCCCTGGATTCCATCCATAGGATGTTCTCCAACAATATATTAAACTCTTTATATATTCGCCTAGTATGAAGTAGAGACCACGGTATGGTACGTGTAGCAAAAAGACACGTGTATTACATATATCCGTACCTCGATCCGTATAGCTTTTAATACACGGGTACCCGTGCACTATTTCACGTGTATTTAAATACACGTGTATCAACGTATTTGTTTATTTTGATCAGAATTGGGCATTAACTACGGGGGAATGGGCAATGGCGGTCACTTAAGCAATAAGTGTAATAAAACCGAGTGATGTTTCTCAATTTTAAGGATTATCGTTGCGTCTAAAAAGAAGCTCGCTTATTACCAGTAGTGCCTTAATTTTTTGTATCAAAATAGGTAATCGATTAAATAAATCTTGTTAATTTTATAATTGTGTTATTAGTTACAATCTAAAAATTTGTAAAACCATACTTTCCGCATATTATTCTAGTAAATATATTTAAATACATTAATTCTTTTATGAATTTCGCAATCCCTCAGAGTTCTGGGATATCTATAGATATTAAGAATCAGACGAATCAAAATACGGATACGTTAATATATTATAAATACACGTGTATCTAAATTCACGTGTATTTAAATACACGTGAAATAGGGATCCCTAGTATGAAGTGATCAGACGCCCCGCATTGTGCGGGACAGTCCCACATTTCAGCCCTTTGTCCCGCATTGAAAAGTGTCCCGGATTGGACATGTAACCTTTTACATCTTCGCAGTGGCATAAAGTTAGTTTCCTCTACTTTTTTTGTCGTGAAAAAAGAAATATCTTTAATTTCGTTTCAATGTATCACTTCATCGTCACAAGTATGCATCTTTAAATATATTGTAAATGCTTTAATAAACTACGGAAAAGATCTGACGGATCTGTTAACCCTTTCTTTGCTTGCTTGCTGGTCCCACGTTTGAACAGAAAATATCTGGTCACTTTAGCCTAGTAGCTCTACACAGGATCTATATTTCGCTTTGGAATTCTTTTTTTCCCTAGCTTCCCTCTTCTGCCTCTCAAACTATCTCATTGTTAGCCACTCTGTTACTTTGGCCTTCCTCCGTGACATTCAATCTTCAACCATTGATTCAATAGAATTCAATCGTTTTAGCTTTTCGCAGTCCTTTATCCAATGCTCTAGTTTCCCCCTGCAGCCTTCGCATAATACACAGCTCCCATAAGACGAATTTAATAGCGAAAAGTTATCGTTGGAAAAGAAAAGACCTTGAGAATGACAATTTCGTGAAATTTAGTTTGCGTGCTTCTGTGCCATTATCGTTAGACGGTATCCTGTTAATGAGGCAGTATGGGGTCATGGCGGTTTGATGAATGAAAAGTTCGTCCATGGCAGAGGGGGATATCGCACCTCGTTGTCTGCTAATTTTACCGATTAATTAGACGGGACGCCGCTGGAGCTCTTAAATTGAATTGTTTGTCGCGACTTTATTGGCGTTACGTGTATGTCGAGCACGGCCTTAGTTAATTAGTTGTCTGGAGCAGTTACCCTATCGTTCTATAATTATTCTTCTCCTGTACTCCGTTTATATATATATGTATACCTCCCTGAACTCCCACTCTTTCGTTTAATCTTGACTTTTTAATTCAATTACTTAGGGGCAGTAAACTTGTAAATGGGCTTTTCACGCGAGATCGGACACTTCTTGGAGTAACATTTCGGATGTGGCTGAAATTTGAATATGTTGTAGTCTTTAGGGATATATAAACGTACCTCGAAGGATATTTGATAATTTTGAAAAATGTCGATTTTACAGCTGTTTGAAGGTAAGTGCTAACTTTTTTTCAATAAATTATAACTATGGAAGTAGTAAACGGATGGAGATGAGGTTTGCGGCGATTTGTAGAGAAGACATTGAAGTTTTAAGAAAAAATTATTTCAGTTTCGGAAACAATTTTTTTTAAACATTTTTGTGCAATTGTTTTAAGCAAATGCAGATTTTTAACAACGGGCGCGATTTTAAAAATCTGAAAAAACAGAATATAGTTTTATCCTTCCCCTTCGTGGTCTGATGGTCAAAATATGGGCATTTTAAAATTGGCCTTGTAAGAATTGCCGAAAGTTGACGCAAGGTTAGGAATGAAGTAAATATATTGAACTATCTATCTAGTAGATAGGGTTTCCTTCTTGCATTCCTAACCTTCTGTGGCCTTGAAGGTCATAGTGTATCATATGGTTGAATTTGTCTTGACAGTCGCTTTCATATTGGGTAATCAAATATATAGCATTCCATTTAAAAAACTAAAAGTCACCCTCGTTTCAAGGAAAATATTGCGAACACCAAAAATTGAGATATCGTATTATGTTGGATATGAAAAACAGTAGAAGTTTTCCTCCTTCAGTTTTTTTCAAATACTTACCATTTTCGAGAATCCTGTATAAGAATATCAGGTATAGCCGCTGCGAGTACCGCGGTGCTGGGCGACGCAGCGTCACCTTTCGTCAATTTTTACAAGGCCAATTTTAAAATGCCCATATTTTTGACAATTAGACCATGAAGGGGAAGGATAGAACTATATTCTGTTTTTTTATCAGATTTTTAAAATCGCCCCCGTTGTAAAAAACTGCATTTGTTTAAAATAATTGCACAAAAATGGTTAAAAAAAATTGTTTCTGAAACTGAAATAATTTTTTCTTAAAACATCAATGTCTTTTCTACAAATCGCCGTAAACCTCATCTCCATCCGTTTACTACTTCCATAGTTATAATTTATTGAAAAAAAGTTAGCACTTACCTTCAAACAGCTGTAAAATCAAAGTAGTAGAACAAAATAAAAAGGAAAATATTAATATTACTATGTGGCTTTTAATGTATAAGAATTCTCAATTTTCGAGTTCCCAAAAACTGTTCTACTGTCAAATCTTATGCAACAAATCCTGTCTTGGAAGTCTAAGTGTTACTAGTTTTCTATTTCAAAAATCATTTGCGACTATGTTTACCCACAGTATAGACATTAACCATTAAAAACTCTGTGACAGGTTTTCGTCTTTTTTTATAGTGTTTTATAGTGTATTTTTAATTTCTAATTTCTCTGAGACGCAGCCTTCGGTCTGGCCGATATACATTTACATTGTATAAATATGGAGTAGCAGGATCAGCCAATAACCCACCTCATACATATAAACAACTCTTTGGTCATGAAACTTGTTTAACTTCTATTACTAGACGTGGATGACAAGGAAATTGATACAGGTTAAAATACAACTTTAAACAGGTAGCGAAAGTATCGCGATTTGGTGGTGCATTTTAGAAACAGCAATCATTGCGATAAAATATGTCAACAGAGAAGATATATGTATTCCGAATAGACTATTTGTGGTTAGTTATTTTCTAGGCCATCTATTAGTCAATCAGTCACGAATTATGTAGATGTTAACTGTACTTGAACCGGTAGCGACTTCCGTCTAAATTGGTCGTAAAAACTAAATCGAAACGTTTTCTTCATTCATAGATTGCTCCACGTGATGTTCTACACAATGCTCTAAAAGTTTTGTATACCTTCGATTAGCTTGTTACATATTCGGTTTAGTTAACTTCTTTTAGCAACAAAAATGAAAGGTTGAATGTGTAGAGGGTGATCTGTGAAACGGTTGTCACGATATTTCAGTTGGTTAAACAAACAAATGTTGCAGACAAAAGTTCATTGGTATCAACTGAAGAATTTGTTAAGATGAACGAAATTTTGACAGTATCTTTATTGAAAAAAGCTCAAGGAAACATATTGTTTAGACCGTTCTAGGTAGGTCTCTCTCATTAAGGTAATTAGATATTATTAAGTTAGAAAAATATTCTGAAGCACCTATTTTTAATGTGTCTTCTTTAGCTTATTAAATTTGGGTGGGGGTTTGCAGGTTATTTGAATATTATAAAAGGGGGTTGCAACTAGGGTTTATACAAAAACCTGTTTTCGAATTGCACTATTCCCAACAAAAAAAACGGGTAAACCGGTTTTCGAATTTTTACAAAAATATATAATTAAAATGGTAAATAAATAGTAGTAAATAGGTTTATTTTTCGCCTTTCGGCCTCATAATGGGGTTACATGTGTTTCGTGTGTGTTTCTGGGACTGTTAACTTAAGATTGAGGTTTCGTTTTGACTTCTTCCTTCATCTTGTTCTTCTTTTCTTCTCCTATTTTCCAGAACCATACGCATCCACTCCGCTGCTTCTCCTTCTCCCTTTAATATCCCTCTGGTCGTTGAGTTTTCTTTTTTCAACTCCTTATAGTCTTAAAATGGTAAATAAGTGTTTGTACTTACTTTTAAAAAGGTTCAGTTTCCTTAGTATTTATGGAATTACAAAAATATAACAAAATAAAATAGACTGCATACAAAACCAAATAACTAAAATCTGCAAAAAATATGAATCTTTACAATGGTACCAAATTATAAATCTTTATTCCATTTAGTATTTTTCGCCAGAAAATATGAACCCATGAATCTTCAAAACCCATCAAAACCCATCATAGTTTTACAGTAAACTATTACCAACTACAATATGCTTGTGTCCGAGGCGATTTCAAATAAAAATGTTAACGTTTTTAATTAAATAATTAATTCATTTCTGCACATTAATTCTAGTATGTAAAACCGGTTTTTAAAATTTTAAAACCGGTTTTTAAAATTTTAAAACCGGTTTTTTACATTTTAAAACCGGTTTCTTAAATTTTAAAACCGGTTTCTTAAATTTTAAAACCGGTTTTTTATATTTTAAAACCGGTTTCTTACATTTTAAACCGGTTTTTTAAATTTTAAAACCGGTTTTTTACATTTTAAAACCGGTTTTTACATTTAAAAACCGGTTTTCGAATTGTACAAATTTATAGATATAAACCGGTTTACAAACCCGGTTTTTAAAACCCGACAAACCCTAGTCGCAGCTCAAAAAAGGTTAGGAACCACTGGGATAACCAATATTCTACTGTAGTTTTAACAGTTCTAAACGAAATCTCAGTGAAAGGATGCTCTGTGAAGATATGCTCTATTTGGACACCAGCGATTTTACTGTGTGCTCCTTGAATCTGTTAATTGCATATTAAATTTCTTCCACTGCTGCCCTCTTATTTCTCGTATTATGGTGCTGTATAATGCCAGAGCAGTGCTGCACAGATCGCAGCATTACTCGCGGATGCACTTCTCTAGGGGCTTTATGGCAGTCTTAACGATGATAATAATAGAATTTCTCGGGTGTATCCACTCTGAACACCATTCCCCCGGCTGCTTCCTCGAAGACGTGACCTTTCGTTTGCTCTTCGGACCAGGATAACAATGCCAGCTGCACTTGTTGCAGATGCCGATCATTCGAATTGCACAACCCCTTTTGATCTTTGCTCGCCTCGGTCGATGCACGGAACTAATCTTGTTCCCCAGGTGAAAGGCCTCTCGTCTCGGCGGGGCCAGATATATTGCCGTAAAAATGACAATTTTCTGGGAACCGACTGCGTCTGCCACACCTACGCGCCGCACTCGGCGATTCCTTCCTCCTTCGAGGTTCTCAGCGCAGACTCCGGGAGTATCGTGGCGCAACAGGTTCCCGGCCGTAGCTTCGTCGCAGCACGCCACGGTGCCGTATCAGTTGTGGCAACGCAAGGAAGGGACGTAATGCTCCTTTATTTGTGGTTGGGCTTCGTAATAAAAAAATCCAACGTGACTGAAAAATGCCTCCAACGTACAGAGTGATCCACAATCAGTGGCACAACTAGGGGGAAATAATTGAACGCGTCGAAAATTTAGAAGAATGCTTTTTATATGCGAACCTCTCTTTTTGAAAAAAATCGAGTCCCAAAATGCGCGTGACTAAGCTTCGACAGAAAATGCAGGATTTATTTTTCAGAACTTGTACGTTAGTCGTCAGACTGATTTATTTAGAAAATGCTCATACATTTTAAATAATAAAACGTCATATAATAGTGATAATAATAATTCTTTATTGCACAGTAGATTTTACAATAGAAAACATATAAAGAAGTGAGAAAAAGAAAAAGAAAAAGAAGTGAGAAAAAGAAAAAGAAAAAGAAAAGGAAAAAGAAAAGGAAAAGGAAAAGGAAAAAGAAAAGGAAAAGGAAAAGGAAAAGGAAAAGGAAAAGGAAAAGGAAAAGGAAAAGGAAAAGGAAAAGAAAAAGAAAAAGAAAAAGAAAAAGAAAAAGAAAAAGAAAAAGAAAAAGAAAAAGAAAAAGAAAAAGAAAAAGAAAAAGAAGTGAGAAAAAGAAAAAGAAGTGAGAAAAAGAAAAAGAAGTGAGAAAAAGAAAAAGAAGTGAGAAAAAGAAAAAGAAGTGAGAAAAAGAAAAAGAAGTGAGAAAAAGAAAAAGAAGTGAGAAAAAGAAAAAGAAGTGAGAAAAAGAAAAAGAAGTGAGAAAAAGAAAAAGAAGTGAGAAAAAGAAAAAGAAAAAGAAAAAGAAAAAGAAAAAGAAAAAGAAAAAGAAAGAGAAAAAGAATAGTTAGATTTGAATAGCACTAATAATACTAGAGGAGTGCAAAAGGCGAGGTACATCTGTCAGCTGTTATTAACCTTACCATATCTTCACCTTAAATTATTTTTAGTGGATTATACGTTCTAGAATATTTCCTCAACTACCTGAGATATAAAGAAATGTTTGTAATCACTGTTACTTGTTTTTAAAAGCAGTATTCGAAGCTGTTCAACACTGTAAATAATTTCTGTGCAACCACATTAATAGAATGCACAAAGTCACTAAGTGTTCTGTCATCTCTAAGGACTTAGAAAGAATAATAAAATTCCAGATTGGAATTCTTTCCATAAAAAATTTAACCAAGTAACAAGTAGCTGAGTGCCCATTATTGTAACTATTTTTAAAACAAAATATATTCGTCGCTACACGACGTTTTTCTACAGCCATTTAATTACAGTCACACGCTCATTACGTGTTTAATTATATCCCGTGACAGAGAATTTATACGTTAATTATTCGTCGAAAGTTCGTGTCGTAGTTGAACGCAGCACATCGGGGGAGAAGGCTTTGGCATTAATTAGGCGCATGATCGCAACGTTGTAACGAAACACCGTGGGTGTGTCTCGTGCTTTGCTGACTTTGTCAACGCCCAATGTACAGGGTGGTTCTAATATAGCGGTCGGAAGTGTACGTGTCAACGTTGATACAGATGTCATTAAGTAGCTAGCTCGCAGGGTATCTTGTAAAGTGGAGCACTTGTGCTTTCACATTTTCATAGTGTCATAGAAAAAATTGCAGATGCAGATATCCGTTTAAATTTCGACTGTTGGTAGTGGCAGTGATAAGTCCGTTTTTAGTTTAAAGTTACTATGTAACCCAGACCCTTGGAATCTTTAAATTAAATTAAATTAGCGTGGATGGGAATCCTAAGTATATAAAGAAAATTGAACTAACAACAAATGCCATGCTCTGTTATTATTTATTTAATTTTAATACAGAAGATTTGTTGAGGAACAATTTTTAATAATTATTAGGAATGCTATCAGTAATCCAAATTTTATTCTGACAATATCGAAGAAGTGTATTGTACTATTATTGATTTCCATTTTGTGAACCGTAAGCAGAAATACAAATTTTTATGAAGAAAAGCTGGCTTGCTCTTCAACTAATAATAATCACAAAATCGTATGCGATGCCTACATCGCTAAAAGGGAGGAAACTAAATTATCTTTCAGAAAATTGAATTGGTTCTACGTTAGAGGCAAATGCCTCGTGTTTGTTGAGACCTTTTTGTTGCTCTCGAGCTTAAGTACACATCAGACATCAATTGGGAATCAGCCCGCATTTAGGGCTGACAAGATAATGATCTGATCCATGCTTTCCGAGATCCTGATACGTTCTATCGTTCGATCTTTAATGGGTTTCGCTTCAGTGGCAACAAGCGACGATGACTCACTGTGTAATTTGAAGAGATACGACTCCAGACGCCGGCTAACGATCGCTCGGGAACGTCGGGGTCTCCTAGTTCTGTTAAATTGCCCGACTAGATTCGATTCAGCCGCTCGGCTACTGAAAACAAGTACATATACTTTCACCGAGAAGTCTAGAAACCCAATGCAATCGAACAAAATCCGAAACTAAGGCATTTAAACTACACAATTTTTTAATGTATAATAGTGCAAAAAAATATATTTAAAAAAGTTAACGATTTTATTTAGCGTGATCATTAAAAATTTAAAAATAATTCTTTTCTTGTACTACAATACCGATGGTGATATGTGGCGTTAAATAAAATCGTGGGGCAGAATAATTTAATAATCCAGTCAGTCATAGAGTGTTAACGTATGAAAAATTGATTAAAAAAATTATTTTACACTGCTACCTAAAAACTCTGTGATTAGCCTATTTACAATTGATTTGAAAGGTAAAAAAACATTATTAATTGAATTAATTAATTGTGGTACAAAAAAAGAATTGGTTGTTAATTTTTAGTGCTTTATTGATCAATTTAAATGAAATCGTTTAACTTAATTTTTTTTTATTTTTACTTTTTAGTGTTTGTATTTTGCAAGCAATTCATTTTCTTATGAATTTTGCTAATTTTATTTTAATGAAAGATTTATTATTTTGGAGGTTTCTGGCTTGTTAACACGCAATATGGCTCAAAGGATTTTTTTCTTAAGGGGGAAAAACACCACTGTGACCGCCGAAAAAGTAAGCCATTTTTAAGATTTTTTTATAAAAACAGAATCTAAATTTCGGGTAAAGCTGAGTAGCAAAAAGCTAGTATTGCATACGTCGAGCAGGAGTGGATTGATCTTGACAAAAAATTTGATCGCACCCGGGGCATAATAACATCCACACGGGGTACAATAAATCTGCAACAGCAATTTCTAACCATTCGATCATTCTAACATATATTTCCACGGTAATCCACTTTTCTAGCGAGAAAGCGCGTGAAAAGCTTTGCCATCTGGTGGTGACATCACGGTACTGCTGCGAGCGAGGTATCGCGCGGGTCGAATATGCGCATGCGCGCATGATGTAGACTGTCGTATACCCAGGTCACGTGGTCTTAAAACAGCCGTACACATGAAATGTTTACACATAAATTACATGTTAATAACGCGTTTCTGAGCCATGCTACATAGCCTATGTCCATCCTAGAGTCTGAAGGAATAACGTGTTAAAATTTGAGGAAGATCGGTTCAATAGATCCTGAGTTTTGCGCGAACATAAAAATCGGCTCTCTCTTTATATAATAGTATAGATATATCCTTGAAATTTATAAAAATTGCTCCTGTCGATTCTCATATTAAAAATTTGGAATATCTTCTTTGCCACTGACTACATTACCACAGTTTGGAGCAGTGTGTACATACTACACTTTCTATACAGAGTGTGCAAGGATAGATGGTTAAACTTTAGGAGTATATTCTGATCATCCTTGGGGTGAAGGAAAGTCGTATAAGCTTATGTTCGCAAATGCTTACTGTCCGAGATATAAATATTTTTGTATGCGATGACGTTTGGCAAGACTGGCAGAAGAGAACATTTTCTTAATTTAAATCCCCTGGAATTTTATTTATAGGTATATAGGTCCGCTACACCTGTCTGCGCGCGGAATTTAGATTCTGATCTTTTTTTTTGTGAAAATAGTTAGTAGTATCATTGCTTTATGCAACGATATTTGGGTACCTAATTCGCGATTATTTGGACATCTTCGCTAGTTTCGGAACTGTGGTGCGAACTGCGCATTACTGTAGTAGGAAATGATTTCCAACAATTTTTTAACGAAGTTTTCTTACAGTACTCTACTGTAAACATAGACGGTTTATGTCTCGCAGGGAAGAGCTTTTGGATTCATGTTTACTCCTTTCATCCTTGAAGTAAATAAAATACACTGCTAAAGTTTGACACCTGTTCTTTACACTCTGTACAATTCGAAAGACATAACAGCTCGATGAGAAGATTCCTATTAGATCGACAGAACTGCAACTCATCTGCGTCATATTTTCTAGCCAGCCGCGTTTCTATTCAGTTTAACGGCCGTAATATTGCTTGTCACCTCTCTGTCTCTCTCTCTTGCCGCGTGTCGGCAACGGATTCGAAAATGTACTGCCATTCATGGCCGAATGAGTAAGCTCGTTCGAGTTTAAACGCCTTTCTCCATGCTCTCCAATTTCCTGGCCGCCGCAGTATTCAAAGATCATTTTACGCGTAAGATTTACAAAGTGAAGATATAATGGTGGACTCGATGGAAGTTTCTTCGATATAGACAAGACAGTTAAGCAATTAGAACCGTGCAGAGGAGCATTGGGTCCGAGGAATTATTCAAACGCGTCAAGGTCAATGCCATTTCACTAAAATGCGCAATGACCGTTAAGGTACCTTTTTATTTTTATATAAGAAGCTACGTTCAGTGGGGACTTTATTCGAATAAAATACGCAGTGCCCTATGGAACACCCTGCACTTCCCCAACCTTAAGCCTTAAGGCGGAACCACACATTTCGCGTTGGGCAAATGCCGAATGTGTGGATCCGCCTTTAGGGTGGGTCCAGATCTGACAAGGCAACACCGCGAACCCGTACTCACCGATTGGAACGCAACTTTGTGGGGGTTTTAGAGTGATTCAAAACAACAACAATGGTGTCTTTCATTTGGGCCCTATTGCCCTTTAAGGAGGTGAAAACTAACCTCAAAGTCAAATTGGCACTTCCACTTTTTCGCGTATAACTCTCAAAGTACAACAGACGGAAAAAAATGTTTCAAACAAAAGTTTAGTGGTGCAATAAGCGCTACAAACTTGCGTTAACAAAATTTTGAAAATAATTTTTTCGTGAGTTATATATTTTTTTTGTTAACTCTTTTCAAAATTTTGTTAACGCAAGTGGATTCGAAATGGAACCTCAGCTTAGTTTCCGAAAAAAGAAAAATTTATATGAACTTGCGCTCGTTGATTGGGATTCCCAGGGTTCGGAGGGGATCGGCTGCACTGATGGAGGGGGAAACACCTACAGGAGCGTTGGTAATGTGTGCGTGGCTGACGCAGGCGCAGTTCATTCACACATTACCACCGCTCCTGTAGCTGTTTCCCCCTCCATCAGTGCAGCCGAATCCCTCCGAACTCTGCGGATTCCCCCTAAAGAGTTTCATCTGTGCAACTGCGCGCCGCGCAAAACATTTCGAGCACTTGAAAGGGTCGATTTTATGAAGCCGCGCGCACAAAATAGGCCAACCGTCTGCCAGGAGCGCACGTCGAGAACAGTGGACAGACTGACTAGCCTTCTTCTACACATGTTGCTTTGTGTTTACCCGCACCGGCTGAGTTCAGCAGCCGGAACAAAGGTTTCACACTTCGCTGTCGCCGAACTCTGTTTCACTGTGCTAGGGACACAAGTTAACCTGTTCACGTTTTCCCTAAGTATGTCAGATGTGAGGAAGATGAGACTAATATAGTAATTAAAAAGTATTACCCACTGAACAAATTATACATTACAATTATTTAATAGGGAGTTCGATGTTCCCAATGAAAGAATTATAGTGAATCTATACAGTAGGCGATGCGTGAAGGAAGGCGCATCGTGGCCATAACAAGCTTTCGTCAAGCGTGTTTATTTACGTTGAGGCTTTCACGCTTCTTACTGTGGTCAACAGCGTCGAATTTGTCGCTCGATGCACCGTGCTCTTTATCTCCATTTTTTTTTTCAACTCACCCATTGTATTTGCCATAAACAATTGTGCTTTTGTAATTCCTTGGGACCTGTAAAATTACCACTTACTAATATTTTAGGTGTGAATATTTTAGGAGAATCATAACTTTGGCGTTTTCTACCACCCTCCTTTAACATGGAAAATTGTACGAGAATGCTTTCTTTCTCTTCTCTGCCTATTTGTTTCTGCGATACTGCTTACAAGGGAAGACCCGGAAATTCAAAAAATTATGAAACTCTTTTATATATTTTTATTTGCTGCCCAAATTCACTCTAGGGGGGTAAAACTGACCCCTGAAAATCTGGCTATTTTCCGATTTTCTGTTATAACTCGCGAACTTTAAATTATCAAATGATAATCCTAATTAAATGAAATAACTTTTGTGTGAAAGCTTTGTTTCTGTCTTCTACAGTTCGCGAGTTATAACACAAAAAAGAATGAAAAATTAGAACCGACTTCAAAACAATAAAAACGCACTGAAAAATGAAAAATAAGTTTTTTCCTTATTTCATCTATGATTCTCAATTTTTTATGTCGGCGCCTCATCATTTGCACTGTGTAAATCTGGCGCCAACTTAAAAAAATTGAGTCGTAGATTAAATAAGGAAACTTATTTTTCACTTTTCAATGCATTTTTATAATTTTGAAGTCGATTTTAATTTTCTAAAATATTTTTATTTTTTACTTTTTAGTTATTTAAGTTATACAACTACATTTATTTAAAAAAATACGGGTAGGCCTACAAAAAGAGCTGCTCGGAAAAAGATCCGTTTGCTAAAAACGGAAGAGTCCAAAATTAAGCGACTTGATAATAATAATGAAACAGATTTCTTATTTTTGGTGTAACTTCAAAACTACTTAACCGATTTTTATTAATCTTTCCCCATGACCTAAGTCAGTTGAAGCTAAACTAAATGCAATAAGTTTCACAAAAATCGGTTAAAAATCGGAAAACAGCCGGATTTTCATTTGTCACTTTCACCCCCTTAGAGTGAATTTGGGTAGCAAACAAAAAATTTGTAATACATACTTATATACCCTCTACACATCCCCAAGGTTTAATAATTTTTTATATTATGCGGAACAACAATCTTCCCTTGTTAGTCCAGTTACGAGACACCTTACAAGTTATTCGATAATATGCGCTGATTTTTAGGTGTAGTAGCATACCGATCATGAGATCTCTCTTATAGTCGTCGGAGTAGTAAAAGAAAATTTGTTCCCGCGAACTTCGAGTCTCGAGGCGTTTGGAGGAAGCAAAGAGAGTCCGGCGATGGTGTGTTTTCGCGTATCAACGTCAGGTTCTTAGTGATTCATTCGCGGGGAATGCGATGTGGCAACTGGCAATGCACCATAGGGCGACGCGAGAGACAGACGGTGGAGGACGGCGCGAGGATATAACGGGGAGGGGGCGAGAAGAAGCGATCGACGCGTGGTGTCTGCACGCTCCGTCGGTTCCCTTCGAGCGTTTCCAGTGTTTCCACCTCGGCCGACAGAAGTCGTCCGGATATTACGTCACGTTTGACCCGGTCTGCCCGTTGCTCCAGCTCGATGGCCCGTCAAAACTTTTCGCGGCTGTTGCTCGGGGAAGCTGCAAGTCGATGGCTCCAGTTGGATAACCGCGCCAGCTGATTTTGCAAGCAGATTTATGAATTTTCATTTATTCATTGATTCAATGGTAAACTCAATTTCATACAGCCTGACCGCAGAAGCAGTCATCTGATTCACTTTGGTTAGGTACATGTTTGAAAATAAATTAAGGAAGTGGATTGCTACTGTGAAATCGTTCTGTAGGTACTTTGGACAATTTCTATGCCAATAGTGATCTTTCACATCTAGTAAATGTGAAACGTCAAGCAGAGTTGGACGTTATTCGACTAAATTGTTCTTCGACTAACCTTCGAATAAAAATTTTTAATACAGTGAAGTTATTCGAGAATAACGAATAAATTTTTAGTCGACTAAATTTTTATTCGAATAAATTTTTAGTCGTTATTCGCTCCTCGTTATTCGTTATTCGAAGGACCGCTGTGGCGACTAAGCGTCACGAATAAGCCGCTGCGGCTCGAGTAGGTACACTCGAAAAGTGTTCCCCTTCCCTCATGATACCCCTCTCGGCCCGGCCGGAGGACGAGGGCCGAGGGGCTTGAGCCGCTCCGGCTCGGGTTCTGACCCCCGCTTATTCGTGACGATTAGTCGCCACGGCGGTCCTTCGAATAACGAATAACGACTAAAAATTTAGTCGAATACAGATTTAGTCGAATACAAATTTAGTCGAATAGAAATTTAGTCGAATACAAATTTAGTCGAATACAAATTTATTCGAATAGAAATTTAGTCGAATAGAAATTTAGTCGAATACAAATTTAGTCGAATAAAAATGTAGTTATATTGCCCAACGAACGATAGTCATTTTTCCTTTTTCCCTCCTCTCTCCTCAGGTCCCAGCAGCAGCGACGCACCGGGAGACAGGTGATGGTCACCCATCTTTCCCCAGTACGCCGCCCGTGATGATTAACTTCGGTGATCTTACGGGAACCGGTGTTTCCATCACGGCCATGGCCGCTGGTTTAGCTGGCACTTGATTAACAGATTTTATGATACCGCCACAATGTATTTTCATTATAGAGATTTAATTAATTAAATGTGTAAAACATATCTGGTATCAGAATTGATGTACCGTATGCATCTAGTATTATATAACATAAAAAAAAGATGTATAAGTGTTACGTTGTTAGTTATACGTTGATATTTGGCAAGAAGTTGTACCATGACGACCACAAGGATCTTATAAGTGGTTCTACTAACAGATTGCCAATAATAATCTGAGCCAGTAATTATACACGTGTCAGTCAACCTGTAAATAAAAAAAGCACCTTGTTTACATCGTTGAGTGTGCTTTCCAACGCAGAATAAAGTGGGTGTGATCAAAATATGCATGTAGTTGTATTTAAAAAGAATAGAGGCGACAGTGAAATCTTTAAAAGTAATCATCTTAGAAAAAAAGTCAATTCCAATGTTACATAATATTTTTTCCTTTTAATTAAATTTAATTAAATTTCCTTTTAATGCTTATTATCTCGTTCATACTAGGTGCTTGTTGTGAAAGCTATTTATTACATACACATGGCATTCGTTGTAATGCCTATTTCTTTGATGAGTAATGAATGCTTTGGAACCTCTGATCATTTTCGTGGTCAGATTGTTTTAGTAGAAAGATTGTTATTTGCATTAGTAAATTACACGAAACATTAAAAGTAATTCTTCAACTACCATTTATGATTCATTGCGTTTATGGCGATTCGCAAAAACTATGTGAAATTTCAACTCGTCCTTGGGCACCTCTTATTTCATGCCCTTGATCTTTTTAATTAACAGAATTTAACGTATGGCTCTCGCTCGACTGATCAACAGAATTATTGAGAATATTTAGCTTTTCTAAACCTATTTTGCTTACTAAATTATTAAATCTGTAACTTCCATGGTGTGAGATATTAAAAAATATCCTAAGATGCGCTTGACGATGTAATAAACACAACTCTCAGAGCATTTCTAAGTGTTTTTACAATTACTTAAATATTCATCGAGCATATATTATATGTTAAAGGATTAAATCAGCCCATGGTACTAAAAAGTTCCGAAAATTTAGTTATTTAAGGATTTCATCCTATTTGTTCAATGAGAAAAATTAATTATGATTATTATCATGAAATTAATTTGATATGAAAAAAAAGTTGTCGTCACTGTGTAATGTCCCTTTTGAAATCTCTCAGCTTTTATCTGAAGCTTCCTTTTACATGGCTAAAAATTTTGCAGATAATCGCGTAGGTTGATTAAAAAGAAACATCTCGATAATTGATGCATTAATTTATCTGAATACTTTTTAAGAACGAACAAAATTTATTAAATCAAATATGATACAAAAATTATGGGAATATTGCTAATTGTATAATAACATCGTATTTCGACGATTTATTATTTTTTCCTACTATAGTCTAAATATACTAAAGAGTTAAAACTAAAGCAAAGAAACTCGGTATACGTTATACAGGGCGCGCCATGTGTTAAGAAGCTAAGAACTAATTGACAAAACAGAAGCACGATGACTTTACACCAGTGATGACAAATCAGAAACTGCTCGCGTGTTTACAGTATAAGAGTCAGGGTATACTTATATCAGGATATGTCATCAAACATGTGCTGTCCAAAAAACTTACAAAATTCGAGTAATTCATTTCTCCCCCAAATTCAATACTTGAAAAGTGAAGTTTGATAAACAATATTAAATGAAAGAATAAATATAAATTTATAGTTAGAAACACATCAGCTTTGATTTTTGTTGGATCATTCTTAAAGAAGAAATCATTCATTATTTTTAACTTTTGGTCTCTTTATTCTTTGGAGGGATAAAAATGATTCACTGTTGAAAATAAACTCTGGCATAAATATGTTAAGAAGGAAATTGTTAAAAGAAAAAAAAAATATATTTCGTACACTTTGCCATAGTTTGAACATTTCGGTGTCTGTATTAAAATTAAGAATGGAACATGCCTGAGGCTGAGTGCAAAAATTTGCTATGTGCCAGAATTGGCACGCGTTCCATTGTTTTGCCATCACTGCTCTAGATGTTTCGGCGATAGTGTATATTAAGCGTCTTACATCTTGTCCAAACTATTTTTAAGCCAATGCCATATAATTCTGGGATTGAGGAAATTAAACAGTTGGATTCTATTTATTCAGCGATATGCCTTAATGCCTCCTTCATTACTTTGGGGGGAATGGCCAGTTCTCAACATATGGAATTAGTGACTCACTGTTAGTTCAACTGTGCAGAGGTTTGTCTCCTAAATCTTCGTACGAGGGACGAAGTAGGACAGGCACCACCTGTAAATAAAATGGTGTCACTTATCAGAGGGATTTTACGATTTGGAAATTCCAGAGTTAAAAACATAAAACGTCCAAATTGCCTGATTTTTTAACCGACTTCAAAAAGGAGGAGGAGGTTATAGATTCGACCCGTTTGTATTTTTTTTTTATGTTTGTCTCCGCATAACTCTTCAGCATATTAATTTCACCCCCTTAGAGCGAATTTGGGTGGGAAACAAAAATTGCGTTCTAATCAAGAGGAAATCCCCTACATATTCGCAGTCTCAGATTTTTTTTAATTTCCGAGTTCAGGATCTTTCCTTGTAAGATGTTAAACACTGACAAAGATGTACGAAGTAATTTTATATACAAATTTTGTTAATCATTAATAGATATTAATTTTAGAAGTTGTCGATGGTATTAGCCTCTACACTCCCTGGTCTGTTACAGAACTCATTCGGACCTTGACTGTTTCTCTTGGGACAGAACGATTTTTCTTATTTCGTTTTAATACCTTCAGGAACGGTAGCTATAGCGTAATCGATTAGTTGCATTAAACCAGCTCTGGGTTAATTACAAGAAGGACTAGATCGTAGGCTGATACTTAAACAGTAATGATTGTGTTACTATCGAACGGACATATGTGTGCACATGAATAGGGTTTATACACAAACCGACTTTTGAAAAAATTGCTTTTCAAATTCCAGTATTCCAAAAAATCGATTTTCGAATTTTAAAAAAATATAACTAAAACAGTAAAAAAAATATATATACTTATCTTACAATTTTTTAGTTCATTAAATATTTGGGGAATTACAAAAATATAATAAAATAAAATATACTCCATACAAAACCAAATAAAAACAAACTAAAATAACTAATATATTTTATTTAGTATTTTTAATACAGTAAAATTTTACTACAATATGCTTGTGCCCGAGGCGATTTCAGGTAAAAATGTTACCGTTTTTAATTAAATAATTAATTAATTTTTACATATTAATTCTACTGTCTACAACCGGGTTTTTAAATTGAAAACCCGGTTTCCGAATTTCACAGATGTATTAACAAAACCAAACCCGATTTTTAAAATCCGACAAACCCTATACAAGAAAATGATGACCATCTCAGGAACTTACTGTAGCTTTATGAAATTTGGAATGCCAAGCTAGAACGGCTTTATCTCATAAATGATACATTTCAAGCACCATGTTTAGGCCTTTTCTCATTCCATCTTTCCAATCGCCTGTCTTCGGAAGAGCATAGTGTTCAAGGATACCCCGTCTATAGTAATCGAAAATGTTATTGCGACCAGAGAATTTCCAATGCCCATAATTCGTACGACAGCAGAGGGCACTTCACCTCGGCGAAGAAAACTGCTGTCGTGGATGCTTCGCCATTCCACGCTCTATTAATCTGTCCGTAAGAGCATCCAAAATGGCGATCGCGAAATTTCACAGAGCTCATCGTCCCAGATGACGTGTCTCGCGCGCGTACACGGTTCTCCTCCATGCATATGTAAATAGACGCGGAATAAACGGAACGTTATAATAACAATGAGCAATGGTGAAGGTGCCCGGGCGAGGGGGGGGGGGGGGTGGGGGAGGGGAGGAGGGGAGGAGAAATGGCGGGGTCCAGTAAATGTGTGCATTGAAAGAAGAAGGGAGGGTACTGTAGCGCCTGGGCCGTGGGGCACACACAAGGGAACGGGGCATTGTTTCCCCTAACGCGTCGAGAATGTCGAACGCTGATCCATAGTGCTGACCGTAGTAGATTTTTAGTCACTTCGGTCAAATATTTGCGCTTATCAGTATGCTAGCTTTAATACTCGATTTCGCCCGAAATTTAGTTTCTGATTTTATAATTTTTTTTTTTTTTTTTTTTTTTTTAATAGTCACGTTTATCTGGATTAGTCAAGCATAATGAGCTGAGGCACATTTTGTGATCCCAGAGTTTATCGGTTGAAAGTTTTTAGGCGACAAACACACGAACTTATTAGAAGCTTTCTGCTTTATTTATTAAGATTACTGATTAATTCCAAAAACAAAAAACAAAACTTGATGTATTATTAGGTAAAATTATGAAGCGTGTTTCAAAACAATAAATGTAAATTTAATATTTGTATTCCAAATATGAATTATTCCCCTGAATAATTTTTGAGTCTCAAAAATTTTAAGTCCCAAGGGGCCTTGAAGGTTCTGCATTAATATTTTGTTCAGTACTCGATTTACAAGAAGTTGGTATTGAAAAACATTTGTAACACATAATGTGGAGTCCTGCTATCAGGGCCGGCTTTTAGGGGGGCAGGGCGACCGCCCGGGGCGCTAAATCTGTAGGGGCGCCGCTGTATGAGTTTATTCATTTATATCCGTTCTGCTAATTGATTTTCGTTGCCTTGTAGGGGCGCCATGAAAATCTTGCCCGGGGTGCCAAGTACGCTAAAGCCGCCCCTGCTTGCTGTTCTAATTCTAACTCCATATACTTATTTGTATTGGTAATGAAATAAAAATGTAACAAGATTTTTCAAGACTGCCAGTGCTTTCAAAACTCGTTAAGAGTTTTCAACGTTTTTGAGATTCGAATGATATTCAAAATGACTCGAAATTTTCTTCGTATGATCGAAGTGGCTCAAAGCGGTTAAAAGCTTCTCACTACTAATTAAGAAGAAGCAGCGAGTGGACGAAAGTTTTTTGAAGTACATAACGCGCTTATTAATATGCACGAAGCTGGTTGATGACTTGGTATAAGCACATACGTGACTTCTGCGGTTCCGGTCATCTTCTGCCCCAGAAATCGAGTTTTGCGCCTTCGAGAAAGGGACATCGTGACTTCTATAGGCCCCCCCGTTCACCTACTTTAGCCCTTCTTTTTCCGATAATAATCGTTGCTCTGAATAATCCGCGGTTGCTTACCAAGAACATTTATTACATGTGAGTGTTTTTATAATAAGGAGCGAAAGAAACTTATCGCGTGCAATGTTCTTCAAGTTCTCGGGTATTAGGCAGGTAGAAGCTTAATATTTGATCAGAAAGTTAGATTGCAGTATTTAATTGTAGGAAAGTATCATGGTTCTTCCTTTTCCCCTGAATTTACTTACAGATTTTGTAAAGAAATTGGAATAATGTTAATGGTTTGAAATAATGTTAAGAAATAATATTAAGACATAATAATTCTTGGAAATAATATTTCTTTGGAAAATATTAAGAAATAATATTTCTTTGGAAAATATTAAGAAATAATATTTCTTGAAAGTAATATTAAGAAATAATATTCCTTGAAAGTAATATTAAGAAATAATATTCCTTGAAAGTAATATTAAAAAATAAAATTTCTTGAAAGTAATATCAAGTAATAATAGTCCTTGAAAGTAATATTAAGAAATAATAATCCTTGAAAGTAATATTAAGAAATAATATTTCTTTGAGATAATATCAACCCTTCGTTGGGCACTGTGGGTGTGAGGCACCCATAAGCTGATTTTGACGCTCTGTATCTTCTATATGCAAAATAAATACCTTTTCTCCAAAGCCGACTTATAAACTATTTTTTTTCTCAAAATATTATTATATTATTATATCTGAATAACTCTGTAGATTTTTAGCTTTTAATATTGAAATTTGTAAAAGTTACAATTTTTTGAAGATTTTCTTTGATTTTTCTCGACATATGGTAATGTAGAATTTTTCCACAAAAATTGTGGTAAAATTTCAATAAAAAAAACTATTGGAATACATTCTAGAGATCTTGAAAATGACCTATGATTTTTTTCATAACGATTGGATTCCTTAGGTGAGAATGGCAGCCGTTCAAAAATTGACCTGAGTGTGAGCCACCGAGGTATTTCACAAAAGAGGTGTGTTAATGAAGGGTTAAGAAATAATATTTCTTTGGAAAATATTAATAAATAATATTTTTTTATATAATATTAAGAAATAATATTTTTTTAATATAATATTAAGAAATAATATTTTTTTGATATACTCCCTTTTGCAATTGTATTATTAATTAAAAATGTTTGTTTGCCTGTTTTTTTTTTTATTATAAACAAGTACATACTATTTTATACTCATTTTATATATTCGATTTCGGTTCCATCAATATAGAAAGCGCTCATTCCGATCGACAACCTCCTCTTGCTAGGAACCTAGTACGTATAATACAAGATACACCCCCAAAAGCAGAAAATATTTACTTATTAAGTGCCTCAGCCCAAGTTTTCATGTCGATACGCGTCGCGTTCTTGAAGTTACGGCGACTTTTATAAGCTTGTACTATGGACGCGCATGCGCAGAAGTTCGCCGGCAACACGCGCAGTCGGACATTGGCGTGTTAACACTTTCCCTGCTTCATAAAATGATAAAATACAGTCAGAAATGTGCCTGTATTCCCCCAACTATAATCTGGATTACGCTTGCTCTCTACAGAGATTCAAGAAACACACCTTCTACGATTATTTTCTCACATACCTTTCAGTAAGGCTCACCCTATAGCGTGCACACTAACCTGAAAAAGGAATAACGCAGGATCTGCCCTCTCAAGTTACCTCGGTAATCAGTGGCGCGAGTGGTATATAGGCGCAGACTTAAAGAAAAGCAAACAGAAATCCATAGTCTCTGCACTCCTGCTTTCTTACCACCGAAATACTCGCCACGCTTGTTCCAACTTTCGTCTCTAAACCTCCTCGTAGATCCAAGCGATTTCACGGATCCTGGTACGCCACGTACCAGATCGCTATCTTTTCGTTCGCGCAGGGCAGACCAGACGGCGAGCGGAGCACGCGGCGGCCAGTGGGGCGAACGGGGACCCCGAGCGATGACCGAGCCGAGGGGTGGGGGTTGCGAAAGGACCAATCAAGCCGAGAGCTCGAGGAGGGTGGCGTGAGTCATCGGCAACGGTCTGGTGGCGACATCCGGTGGCCGGCAATCCGCCAGTCGGTCGCGAAACGCCACGCCCGCCGTTTCGAATCTGCGAGAAACTCCTTTATCTCTCTCTCTGCGTGGTCCCTCTCTGTGTGTGTGTTGTGTGTTCCGATAGCCACAGGGCCCTCGTACGATCGTTTCGCGAACGCGAGGGAAACCGGGCCGGGAGAGCCTGCGCACGCAAACGGACGAACACGAGAACGATTTCTCCAGCTGACCGGGAGTAGCCGGCTTTCCTCGTCGAGTGGTGTTTCTCTCTGTGACGGCCGCCTGCCTGGACCACGTTTCCCCGGTGCCGGTACACGACAGTGAGTTGATTCTGTTGTCGTTTCTTCGTCGCTCAGCTGAAATCCCGCCGGTGTGAGTGGCCCGAGAATATTTCATGGTGTAATTTCGGAATGGAATGCACAGTGGGTGGAAGAAATCTAGTGAGGTACTTGGGGGGCATACTTAAGTGATGTGTAAAACCGTAAGACTTTGCACCTCGAGGATGCAAGCCGGTAATTTCGAACCTCGTTACGGGCTTTAAACGCCTGTTTACCTTGGTGTGTCCAGGTCCTTTGTGTTGTATGGTGTCGAGATACAGCACGACCGGCGTCCCTGAGCCCTTGACTTTCGATACTGTGGTGCAGAGTTGGGCAATATATAAATAAGAAATTATTTAAGTAACGAATCGAATTAAAGATACTGCTTTATCCTTAGTTCTCACTCGAGGTTCGATTAATCCTAGTTAGTCGATATTTTCTTTATTCGTCGAACGTTTCAGCTGTAGGTACCTGTATTTTTAATCGAACGTGTATTCAAACTTGAATAATTTTGTAGCGCCCGCGTTATAATTTTAATTTCAAAATTTCGGTCTCCATAATTTTCCTCCTATCTTCTTGGAAATAGTTGCAACGGATTGGTGAAATTTTCCCGGCGAAAATAAGCCTGAACGCGGTATGCATCGCAAACAGTTTTAACAGTAATCAATATCAGAAATCATCCGTTGCTCGTCTAATACAGGAAACTCGAAATATCATTTCACATGACGATTAATTTTGTATCTTTTGACTCTTATTTAAATCAAGATTTTGCCCATCTCTGCTCTAGTGCACTACCGTCTCCCCTTCATACTGCTTTTACTGCCTCGCTATATTTTTTCCACCCGTTATATGTATGTATCGTGTATAGAGGACTTTCTTTCACTCACATTACGCGAATTTATTGACTATGAGGAATTTTTATTGCTTGGGGGAGAGGTTCGAATTCTTTGTTTGGGGAAGATTTTACTGGAAAAGGTAGTAAAGCGAGACATTCTACGATTCACTCTTGCAAATTGAATTGGCAATTTTGTGTAATGTTTAGTGTATTGTTCAGGGACGAATAAAGTTTATTTTCTTTGAGAAAAAATAAGTAAATGGATATGTTTCGATAATTGCTATCACGTCGCTCTTTGATATTATAGGAATTCGTTAGCTTAAAGGAAAATTGCTGACTTAATATTTTTCAAATTACCGACTCGGTTCGGCCGAAGTTCGGAATTAGTTATCGATTGATGTTAACTCTCTGAGATTTTCTCCGGAAGTGATTATCCAGTAACGGCAGTTTCGCACCGGCGCTGGCGTACGGAAAAAGTACTTCGAACCAGAAATTAATATTCGTCGAACTTCGGGTGCATGTAGATGGCGTCTGAACAAATTGTGTATGATTTTTGTTTCTTTTATTTTGACAAGCGGCAATGTAGCTATGCTTTATTTTTTATGTTTTATTCGAGGTAGGAAAATAAGTATTTTCTTCGGGTAGATTTATGAATAATAATTATTTTTTAGAATAGCTTTCGATAATCAGGCTTACGAACATGTGTAGACAAAAGAAAGTGATTTCTGTTAAAACTATACATTTAATTCTAGGGCTACGAAACTCAAGAATTTCTGATATTTTATGAATTGATGTAAATTTATTTATTCAAAATAGAAGAAAATATGCAAATCATTCTGTTTTACACCGTAATTTTATTTTTATTTTCGATAGAATTTAGCCAATTAGTGAATTTACTTTTGCAAATTAGTCATAGTGAGTGACAAGTAAAATGTCCTTGCACTGATTTATTTGGAATTGGGTGGATGCACCATCTGTGGCCATTTTAATGTATTATACCAGTTTTGGCCACTTCTTAAAAAAATATAATATTTTTGCGTGTAAGCAATAAATGTAACCTTATATTTCTGACGGTATACTAAACAAAATATTTATGATGTGAAATTTTCCACATAATAATGATCTGCAAGCTATTTAAAAATTAGATAATTAAGCACATGGCCAAAAACAGTGCAATGGCCTACTTTTTTAATATATATATATTGAATCGTTTTTACTATTAATTCGAGCATAGGTACAATTTTTATTTTTAATTTCTTTCACAGTTACGACTCCATTAATATCCGCTTTCACCAAACAAGCACGCGACGAAATTGTTACGATGTCGAGAAAAATAGTCTGTATAAAGTTTCGTATTAAATTTCACGATTTTACGGTATTGTGATCGCGACCTGGTAATAACAAATTCTGTCTGCAATAAAACGTTATCAAATAGAGATTTTGCCAAATGAATGAGTTTGATAAAGTGATTAATTTGATTAAAAATGTAGGTTTTACCTGAATATTTTGGAAATGAAAAATTAGATTGCGTTGTCTGATTACCGTTATTGGTAGATGCTTTAAATTTTGTTAAATTAAAACATTTTCTGATTTGTGGATCTGCTATTAGAAATAATTTTTTTTTATATTTTTGTTTGAATTCTTAATTGTTTTAGAAAATTCATGTTCATTAAACTTTTTTAATTTTAGACAAATTGACATCGCCATTAATATAAGTTGATTAAAGTGGGTTTCGGCAATTAGGTTAAATAATATCTCTTGCATCACTTATTCGAAATTGTCTTCGGTTGGTTACACAATATGTATGTAGATAACTTTTACTGTCAGAACCATTAATCGGAGGAGTTTGCATTTTTTTGTTATAGAACTGAAAGATCAACTGAACTGTAAAAGTAAATTTTATTTTTGGGGGGATTAAATGACGTCAGATGTTTGCATTTTCTAACAAAATACTTTTAATAATTTTTTCAATTTGTATATTGCAGAATTTTATTTCACAGATAATGCGATAACAGGTTTTCTCTTATCACTAATTTCTCAATATTATTAATATTTAATACATATAATAGATCAACAATGTTAGGTGTATTATTTAATTTTATTAGTCAGTTAATAAATCACATTAATTTCAAGTTTGGTTGTCGCTGCCGTTGTCATAGTCTTTTCAAAAAGTGTTTCAAAGGAGTAATTGTGCTTATTAAGAACAAATTAAATTAACACTAACTGACAATGTTAGTACACGTGTTATTTGTTAAAAAATTGAGACATTTTTATATTTAGTAATTTAAAATCGGCTTAATTTTACAAACAAACGTGATGGACTTAATGGTCGTATTTTTAAAATAAAATGCACGAATTTCTGTTTTCGTAGCATGTACACTCTGCAAATAAGCTGTAAGGACTGTACTGTTGGTCATTCAAATTTAACCAGACGATTTGTACTTGATACGCAGCATATGAATGCGAATGATTTTCATGGTTCGTTGAATGTCTTGGAATAGCATTTCTTTAGATAACGAAATTTAGGGGCGATAAAGCATCAGACGTTACGTAAAAAGCAGTTATATGGATATAAAAAGCAATCATAAAAGCTTAAATTTTTTTATTAGAACGGCACTAAAGGTCAAGGTTTTTAAATTTGAGGCAAAAAATTAAACATTCGTGATAAGTGAATATTGATATCGAGGAATCAGATAATGGAACTTTAACGGAAGAGAAAATTTAAACAAGATGTTTGGGAAAGTATACATATATCGAAATGAGTCGAGCATTATTTATAGCTTATTTGGTAAAAATAGTAGTGATGAGCTCAAACATATTGCAAGTATTTTGATTTAGTGAGAGATGCCTTAGTTCAATTCTTTCTGTGATTCTAAGAAATATCAACTGTATCAAACAAAAGATAGCAAAAAATGTGCAGTATTTTATTTCTATGATCATTATATAAAATTTCTGATTACTGTTTAAATCATATTATTATTATTATTATTATTTATTACAAACAGGAAAATCCCATAGTTTACAAAAATATACAACCATTCAAGCTTTCATAGTCAACTCAAATATATTAAGTTAAACTAAATCAAAACTAAAACTAAATGTTCAACCTAAATTCACAATTATCAATCCATTTGATAGCCAAGACTCATTTCCTCAGAATCGAATAGTAGGTACTGAAATAAATAACAATTAAACGAGTGGAAGTATTCCTTTCCCTTGATTAAAAAATCAAATCTTTATTCGCCCTTAGGGCAGTGAAGTATTTCAATCATATACTTTTTAAAGTAGGTACATACCTACAGAAATACTTATGGCTAGGTTTGAATACAGCAACTCTGCTGCATTTCACCAATTACGCTTACATTAAATAATTATAATGAATAAATATATCTTACCGAAATTAGCGTAATAAAGACATTAAGTAGGTATCACAGTACTGAAGCATGATCCAATATATTTGATAGTCACAGAGTACTGTTTAGAAACAAAAACAACATTTAGGTATTCAGCACAATCGAACTGTTAGAGCCTCTTCGTAGCTGGTGTAAGAAAACATGAAAATATTCGAAGCACCAATCCCTAGGCGCAAAAGTGTCTCTCTTTTACAGAATATATTTTTTAAATTCTTGTAGGTATGATCCAGGGCCGGCGGCAGCCATTATGCAAGTTATGCGCCGCATAAGGGCGCCAGCCGAAGGGGGCGTTAAAAAAATATGTCACACGCTTAATAATAAAGGAATCCAACTCCCTCATAAACAAAATGTAAACGTAATTATTCCTTTTTGCACTCCGTAAAGGCGAAACGTATTAAATAGGAAACAGGTGCAAAAATTTGGGGCGCCAAAAAATTTCTTGCATAAGGGCGCCAACTATCCTCGCGCCGTCCCTGGTATGATCTCTTTTTCGTTCTCACGCGTTCACTCATAAACGCATTATACATACATATATTTTAATACATTCGATAAGGTTCGAATGCTGCTCACCAGGGGTTCAGTGTGAATGCATTGTAAGTTTCGAACAGAGTTGAATGATACTAACAAGGGAAGATCCCGAACCCGAAAATCAAAAAAATTCTGAAACTTTGTGAATATGTAGGGGATTTCCTCCTGATTACAACGCAATTTTTGTTTGCTGCCCAAATTCAATTTAAGGGGCTGAAATTGACCCCTTAAATTCCGGCTATTTTCCAATTTTGTCTGATTACTCGTGAACTGTAAAATATTTTTTTACCAAATGATAGCTCTAATTAAAAGAAGTAGCTTTTGTCTTGAAACTTTTTTTCCATCTCTTACAGTTCGCGAGTTACAAAATAAAATCGGAAAATAGCCGAATTTTCAGGAGTTAATTTCAACCCCTTAGAGTGAATTTGGGCAGCAAACAAAAATTGCGTTGTAATCAGGAGGAAATCCCCTACATATTCACAAAGTTTCAGATTTTTTTAATTTTCGGGTACGGGATGTTCCCTTGTGAGATGAAAATACATCGGCGAAAAGTTGAGTCGCAGTATCTACTAACCTCGAGCCTGACCCTTGGTGTTTACGTTTCGCCCGATCGACGTACCACGAGTCTCGCTCGTGCTTTCCATCTTTGGCCCAATCGACGTGCCACGAGTCTCACTCGATGTTGTAGGCCAAGGGGTTAAAAATGTGGAATGAATCACACTATGTTAATGAATTTCCAACGCATTTCTTACTGATCAGATGTAAGACAATCGAACTTAATTAACTTTGTCGGCAAAACATTTGGATCAACAGAAATAACTCAAAGTTTTACTGCCCCTAAAAATCGGAAGATACACACCTATTTTTATGAAAAAATTGTATCCCGAAAACGTAGTACCTGCTCCTACAATTAGCGGCAAACATGTACTTGCAATTCCGACTACATAAACAAGTAAACGCTTATTTTCCACTGCTGGAAATATCGTCAGCAATAACCGAACGCAATTGTTACCTAAGAACGCAGAATAGTTATGCTTTTTACATATAAATTTAAAAGAATAAAACATTCCCCTTGCATATTTTTGTTACCATAAAATATGCAGGAAACATTAATTTCTGCGTTTTTAGTTGTTTGCATATACCTTTCCTATTTTAAATCTGAACCTAGCCCGAAAAACATAATATCATATATATTCCCTTCACATAAACTATTAATTGTAAGTGCAAAGTATATTTTATTAACATTTTAAATTACTGTTGAAGTAAAAATAGTCTTTCTGCCAAGTTTTTAATATGATAGGTATTTATTTAAGTACATAGACATATTCAGTATTTACAGACTCTTCGGTAACAATTAAAAAATACATATATGCAAATGAATAATAAGATACAAAGAATGTTTTAACAGGAGACAGGAAGGTGATATATAAGCCTTTCCGTCTCCATTAATAGCTAGCTCTTGAGCCGATCGCGTCCGATTTTTAGCGAGGCGACCCGAAGCCGGATTCCGAAACTTTCGGGATCCCGAGCAAGACGAGAGTATGTATCGGCATCCCTCCCGAACCCGCCCGAATTTTTCCGACCCGTCCCGAGCCCGTAATCTTCGGTACACGCACGTCCCTAATGGGGACCCACTGCAGGAGTGGACGAGCACGAGTGTTTCCACGATTGCACAGTTCGGTAGAGTGAAGAGTTCGCGTCTCGTATCACTAAACGTCCCCGCGAAATTCACCAATTAGCTGGCCGGTATAGCGCGTAAGCGGAAGTAGAATCGAGCCTCTAAAGGTGGCCGTGAATTTTCCTCGGTCGGTAACTCTAGGCGGCGCACTCGGTAGACCGCAGAGCGACGATAGACGCCGTGCTTAATTGCGTTTCGTGCGGGGAAGCAAAGGCAGGAACGAAAGCAGAGCGAACGCGGTAAGCCGCAGGCCCTGCAACGTAACGTAACACCCGTGCACCGGGACAAAAGCCGAGAAAAAAAACCGCCCGACCGCCGTTCGAAAAACCTAGCCTGGACTTTCTGTTTGAAAAGTGTCGGATCTCTGAAGCGGAGAGCGCCTCGAAGGAAGAAGAAAAAGAAACGGATACCGTGAATAACACACTTCTTGCATGGTTTCCTTTTGTAGCGGAGAATGTGATCGACTAGACTAGAGCGTCTGTTGTACGAGCAACGTCCAATTGAATATTCGATTATCCGCACAGTGTTATCGTGTAAAACAAACTAGCTTAGGAACTGGCTAGAAGTGTACTGTCTCAGCAATATACGTAAAACTTAAGGTGATAATTTAATTGAAAAATTTAAAGTGGAACAAGTAATGATAGGAATAAGAATTGAAGAGGCTTTGTAGAAAAAACTGTGAGTGCCAAAAATCGAATTCAATGCTATAGTATTACCATCGGCTGGTGGAACATTTTCCGATAACATTTTTTTTTTAATTTTGGCACTTACAGTGTTTTCTACAAGGACTCTTCAATTAGTGGTAACGAAGTACTAAAGTACTTTATATATTTTGGGATCCTGAAACTGGGTATCGATGGTTAGATATATTCCTTTGGACGTTGGAGACGATACGACAACCAAAGTCATTACAATATTTTATTGCTCAAGCTTACCAACTTGCTTAAAAAATATTTTCAAGATTGTTCACTGAGGTTTTCGAATTGTTTTAAGTAATATGTAAGTTGCATACCCAAGCATCCATTCATATACCAACTTGGATGAAAGGCATGTGTTACTTTTGAAATGTTATTTCTTGTGATGCATAAAAACAAAAATTTGACTATTTTCAAAGAAATTAATTACGAAATAGATTGTGGAAATTATTTCTTTCTCTAATTCACGGTGGGTATATTCGTGTCTCTTTTTCTGTACCATTAAATCTTTTTGGGGAAATTGGGGACATAAATTACTGAAATATCTGAACTTCAGAATGCATTATAACTGTAGATGCTGCAAATATAGCAACGTTCATCAGCTATTCCTTGATAATAAAAAAAGTTCAAATATGGTTCCATGAGATTTGTTTAGATAGAACTGAAATTTGCTTGTTTTCTATTAAGGATGAACTTCAGTGACACTCTTAGCCAAAAGTTAATCCATTTCCAAGATATTAATAAGGCTTTTCCCTGTGACGAAAACCAGTCAGAAATGGCAATGGTGTATTTTTATCGCAAATTCAGTTGAATTCGCTCTTATTTTTTTTAATTTTATTTTGCTAATTTATTGAATACTTGGTGACTTAAAAAACGAATATGGAACAAAACGCAGTAATGTGTTTCAAATATTCCCGCCTCTAGAGGTGATTGCGGCGTTGCCGCACTTTCACAATCACTCAGCTGACAATCGAAGAAGAACCAGTTTTCCGTGTCATTTTCTTTCGTTTAAACAAAAACCATCGAATCAATTGTCCGGAATTTTTGTGACAATTTTCTTCAGTGTTTGATCTTTCTGTACACAAGATTTTAAAAACTTTGGCCCATTATTTCACTCTTAATTTTGAAGTTATATTCTCAACATTGCGTTTCCCCATAAGAATACATGTTAAATTGAAAGTTAAATAATTTGAAAGCTACCGAATCAATTTTTCTAAAATTTTGCAGAGGGTTTTACTATTGCACAAAGATTGACGCCTCCAATTTTCAAACATTTTCGCTTATTTTGAATGTTACTGAAGTTAAGGGGACATTCTCATCAAATCGCTAAAAAATTATGTGATCTTTAGGATTTTTTTTAAAATAAAAAGTACACAACTTGCAGTAAAAAAAACTTTTATAGCCTTTCTTTATTCGTTATTCAAAGATTTTAAATTTCTTGATCATAGTTTGGTCCATAATTTATTACCGTTTAAAGTTTTGCTTGCACATATATTGCGTCTGTTCGAAGGCGGTCGATTCGCTTCTATCGTTATAGAATCTATACCGTTGCGAATTTCGTGTTATAAATTTTACTGAATATTCTTCAAATACTGTACTGCAGATGTATGCAAAAAAAGTCCCCTTAAATTCTCCATTCCACTGTACCTAATGCTTAACCCTTAACTGGTATACTGTTTTTTTCAAACGTAACTGTTATCCTGGGGTCGTGGCAGACCCCAAATAAAAAAGGACACAGAAATTTGTAAAGTCGACCCTGAATCAACCTCTATGAATATTTTGTCCTTAGGTAATGTGTAAAATAATAGAAACCTAGAAAGTTAAACTGTTATTATAAAATTAATTAGAAAAACAGTTTACGAGCTTAGACAACCAAAAATTTTGCAGCGAACTTTGCGTGCCTGGGGTCACGAGCGACCCCAAGATACCAGTTAAGGGTTAAGTAGCATTTCAAGTCTAGTCTTCTCAAAATCATAATTCTCAGTCCCTCCTCGAAATCACACAACAGGGCCATTGTTTCCCGTTGCTCATCCCCTCCGATTTCGATTTCTTTCCCTAACAGTACTCCACTGTATCGATATCACTTCTCCCTCGCTTCGACTGCCGTCGAACGTTCAGCTGCGACGAAATCGAGCCTGTATAAACTGCTGTCGGTCTTTCCATCTTCGTTGCTTTTTTGTTTTCTACGATATTGCCTGTGCATTCATTCGAAAAGCCAATGCTCTCGAGCTGCGGGCTCTAAGTGGTCCAGGAATGCGTGAAACCAAACGGTCATTTTTAGCGCCCGACTTTATTGCCGGAATTACCATGAGAGTGCAATGGACAGCGTGGTATCGCGTTGCACCGTGTAACAGGAAAGAAAGCGGATCTCCGCATTTTTATGAAAATTTATGCACATAGCGGCGGATGCGTGGGGCGCGGCGACCACAGCTTTACATAGATGCGCGCGATTCAGTTCGAAGACTTAACCGTTTTTATTATCGGTAATGCAAAAATAGGCCCAAATATAGACAGCAATTTTTAGTGAAATTAATTTTGAAATTAATTTTAGTGAAATTAATTTTGGCACGTGGCGTAACCGCCCCCTATCCAAGCGCAACATTAAGGGTAAATGAGCCATATACCGGACGGCCCCCTATTACCGGACACAATATTCATTTCCATGATTTATAAAATCCAGGCTGTGTAAATTAAAATATAATATTCTTGTAATAACATTTGAAATTTTAGTTTCCTAAATAAATTAAGATTTTTATAATTAGTGTGGGTTAAACATGTAAAAAATGTAGCGATTATCGGCATTTGACCATTTTCATTGTCAAAATGGCTAACAAGGGAACATTCCGAACCCGGAAATTCAAAAAATTCTGAAACTTTGGGAATATGTAGGGAATTTCGTCTTGATTACAATGCAATTTTTGTTTGCTGCCCAAATTCAGTCTAAGGGGGTGTAATTGGCCCTCGAATATCCGATTATTATCAGATTTTGTGTTATAACTTGTGAACTGTGAAATAATTTTTTTACCAAATGCTGGATCTAATTAAAGGAAGTAACTTTTGTCTTGAAATTTTTCTTCTATCTCTTACAGTTCGCGAGTTATAGCAAAAAATCGGAAAATAGCCGAATTTTCAGGGGTTAATTTCATCCCCTTCGAGTGAATTTGGGCATAAAGTTTCAGAATTTTTTTGAATTTTTGGGTTCGAGATGTTCCCTTGCAAGTGGGGAACACAAGACCAGAAGGGAGTAGGAATATATTGTTACCTACAATTCCACGAGTTCAGCAATGAATTGCCATTTCTTAAAGGGAACATTTGGAACCCGCAGATGCCGATTTTGACGAGACTCCGCAGATTTGCGGAATAGTGAAACATATTTGACACGTATTTTTTGTTATCGTTTCAATTGTTTTCACTACACCGTTTTAAAGCAATAAATTATAATTTGGGAAAACTGTGAATTCAGGGTATTTTTTTCCATTATTACCACCCAATTCGGACGTATGTATGATGTATACCTATGTATACGGACGACAAGCTAATCATTCGAATGCGCATCCAGTGTAATTAACGATAACCAGTGGCGCACTCAGGATTTAATCTTGGGGGGTGCCGAGTTGAAGGGATAAAAATATTAATGCAAATTCAATAAAGTCCATTAGGTGATTATGAAACCTTATTTAAAGAGTAAAATTCAGTTTTCTTTTCTAAAAAATAACCCCCCTTCTTTGGGGGTACCAGGACCACCCCTTGTCCCTCTGGGTGCGCCACTGACCGTAGCCCTAGGCTTACTGTTTCTTGGACAATCCTTTATTAGAAATCTTACTAACAAATGAGAGTATTTTAAGCTCTTCGAATTATCGTTTTGTAGCAGGATGTTTTTTTTTCATTATTTAATGTCGCATCAACCACTAGTGTGGGCTATTAGCGACCTAGGGTCTAGTATACAGTTGATTGTACAGCTTGGTATGTTTTAGGTAATCTAATAATCTTTGCGTTGATCCTTTGTCGCTTAAGTTGTTCTTCGGGGACGTATATTAAGCTGGCCTAGCCATTTGAAAAGCCCAACACAAAATTAATATGATATTTTTTACCTATTTATTTGCTAATTATTTGCCAAAGAATTAATTTTTTTGCTCCAGCCGTTTTCGAGAAACAATGGCTACGCTACCGTAATATTAAGCTGGCGTAGCCACTTATTGCATCACTGTACCTAAGAAAGATATCAATCCCAATCTTGCAGCATATTTTTTTGCTAATTTATTGCTCTTAATTCACTGAATATTAATTTTTTTTCCTCAGCCATTTTCGAAAAACTGTGGCTATGCTACCGTAATATTAAGCTAACATAGCCACATGTGTATCATAGTACATAACAAAGATATCGACGCTGTCTTTGCAGCATATTTTTTGCTAAATATTTGCTCTTAATCCACTGAATATTAATTTTTTGCTGCAGTAATTTTCGAGAAGCGACGACCGCGCTAGAACAGCGTTAATTAAGTGCCGAATTTTATATATTAGAAATAAGTTTTGAGGTTTTGACCACGAATATGGATACAGTTCTTCAATTGACATTTGTATTAAATTTGTAAAATTCGAAAATTTCATTTCTGTAGTTTTGGCCATAAAATCGCAACCCCACTGTGCATTGAATGGCATACGCATTGTGGCTGTAAATGAAAGTAGATCTGATAGGCTTTGGCAGCCGTAAATGTTGTTATCACTCGCATCAAATCGTTTAAACACAAATAAGCGGATAAGCATCAGGCGGACGAAATAAATCTCTGTATGATGATTAATTGGATTATAACGCAAATCTGGGGAACATTACCGTCAAAGAAGATAATGGGAAGTAATAGTGTTATTAATTAAACTCTTCTAGTCAGTGGCTTTGTTAACGAACTCATTAATAGTTTGTTGTTAACAGTTCGTTAAATGGACTTTCGAATTTCGTATACGTCACATTAATTTTGTAGTGCGAATTCAGGGTACCCTGTTGCGTGACTGATCCAGATTCTGCCTCTGAGACTAAATTCTCTGATAAAAACGAGTCTCGAAACCATGGGATTAGACATTGGTGTTTCACTTAGTGACTTATGACTGAACTTATATGATATTTTTTAACATACAATACAGAATATTTTTTATACAAACAATTAAGCAGAATATTGCAAAGTACAGTAGTTAAAAATACAACCAAGTTCAGAAAAACTTGTTATTAAAAATTTGCAGCATTTAAATTATAAAAAAAGCTCTTGACAATTTTAGTAATAATTTGATCCCTCCAACAGAAGCCCAAGAAATAAAATTAATTATTTTAGCTAAAAACCTGAAAATATCTGTCAGACTTTTGTTCAATATTCACGGCAAATGAAATCGAAAGATTCGTCGTCTGCTAATTTTTTTATAATCCACCCTGCGCCGACCTTGCGCAGGTATGTTTAATTTTAAACCACCGAATGAATCACGTATCCTAGATGGACGTATGAACGGTACGGTGGCCATGACTCAGATGTGACGCATGGACAGTGAATGCGTTAAATATGTTTCGGATTTGCTCACCCCATTTTACGCATCAATGAACTATTTATAACCGATTAAAGAGATAATGTTCATTATTCGAACCTTGGGAGAAGCAGGATTTCCACGATTAGAGCTGACACAGGTGTATGCGAACCCTGCTAGTGAGATTAGTAGAAACGTGCTACCTAAATTATTGCTGGAATAAATAGGGAAGCAAAACGTTCGTTGTTCGAATTGGTGGATAAGTGAAACCTCTGGCATCTAAGGAGAGGGGAGAGAGAAGGAGAGAGAGAGAGAGAGAAGGAGAGAGAGAGAGAGAGAGAGAAGGAGAGAGAGAGAGAGAAGGAGAGAGAGAGAGAGAAGGAGAGAGAGAGAGAGAAGGAGAGAGAGAAGGAGAGAGAGAGAAGGAGAGAGAGAGAGAGAGAGAGAGAGAGAGAGAGAGAGAGAGAGAGAGAGAGAGAGAGAGAGAGAGAGAGAGAGAGAGAACTTTCCTGGCATTAAAACACGATTCTCGTTCAGCTTTGCTAAGCTCTGCCTAAGGCACGAATATTTTAAACCGCAGCGATATTGGTACGAAACGAACATACTCGATCGTAAGTAGTGAGATTCTTATGGTAAAATAGCGAAGGAGGCTCGCGATGCCGACGGTCAGGGCCGATGAGCATTGGTTCAACGATCGTTCCGCGAGCAGACCTTGATTTATGCACGCACCACCTACATAATTCATATCGCTTCTATACAGTAACAATTCGAAAGCAGAAAAGCTCCGGGACAGGAAGCTTTGCCTGCGATCGAGAGCGGTACTGGCCCGATTTCTTTACGTCGTTAACAAATAAATCGATTTAAATAAGTCGAAGTTATTAGGATCGTTCCCTGGACACTGTGTTAGTAATCCCGTTCAACTGTTGCAACAAATTCTGAAGCAGGTTGCGATTGATACGATAATAAGGAGAATGGTAATTTGAATGGGTAATAAATAGTAACTGCTGAATTAATCATCGCGTTGATTTACCTGTATCAAATATAGCGAGAATAATAAAGATAGACTCTTTAAAACGCTTGATTCTGCTGCGCTTGGAGAATAGTTAAACACGGGTTACGTAATAGTATTAAGAATATTTAACAGAAATTTTACAGTAGAATTTTTATGTATTAAACTTCGTTTTCGAAAACTTTGGGCAATAGGATATGTCCGTAAGTTTATGTTTAAGGGTAGGGAAGTAATATATATAGTAGGTATACATTAGGAGTGGGCGGATCGTCCCGAGGCTCGGGTTCTCGGCCTTCGGGACGGGTCGGGAAAATTCGGGCGGGATTGGGCGGGGTCCCGATACTTTCGTATTGCTCGAGATCCCGAAGTTTTCGGGATCCCGAGACTCGATTCGGGCTACAAGCATGACCGCCATGAGCGGGCAATTTGATTTCAGGTCGGCCCGGCAAAACTCGGACGCGATCGGCTGGAAAGTAGGGTTGGGAGTATTCGAATAATTTAATATTCGAATATTTTACAAGTATTCGAATGCTACGAATAAACTTTGCATATTTCAGTATTCGAATGCTACGAATAAACTTCGAATATTTGAGTATTCGAATGCTACGAATAAACTTCGAATATTTGAGTATTCGAATGCTACGAATAAACTTCGAATATTTTCGAACACATCAGTATTCGAATTCTTAAATATTCGAATGGTATTCGAATACTTGGATATTCGAATAGTATTCGAATACTTGGATATTCGAATAGTATTCGAATACTTGGATTTTCGAATAGTATTTGAACACTTGAATATTCGAATTATATTCGCGAAATAATTGAGCAACTGAAGTATTCGAATACCGAAAAATTCGACAAATAGTTAGTCCCAGCCCTACTCGAAAGCCAGCTATTAAGAGGAGACCGAGTCGAAAAGAATTATGTATCATTTATATCAACACCAGTGATAAGTTTTTATCTTATTATTCATTTATATATATATATCGATGTTTAAACATATTTAAATGTTCATAATGCAATAATAACTTATAGCGTTGTATTCGGGAGGATTCATAGAATAATTTTTTCGCAACAACCAACCGAATAACTATTACCGTTTCGACAGAAAAAATGTTAAAATTTGAAAATTTGCAGTTTTTTCAAAATCAAATTTTTCAAAAACTGAGGGTGATGGGGGTTTCAGGGCACGAAAACCTATAAGAAACGGCTATTGATTGTTACAAGTCCGAAACACAAATCAAATTTGTCGAACTGTGTTATTTGCCATTCTTTTTTAACAAAAAAATTATTTTATTTACCTTAACCTGACGATACAATATCCTGAAAGTTTCAGGCGATCGATTAAATACTTTCCTAAAAAAAAAATTCCCGGAAATGTCTGGATTCTCAGTTACACAAGGCTCTCCCCTTAACCAATTCTGAAGGGAGGAGGATTATAGGTTGCGAGCCTTTCCAAATTATATTGATCGAGACAAGTTGGACAAGATTCGTGAAAATCCCTAACCCTCTACGATCTCCCCCTGTGCGCCGCGTATCGTGACTAATCCCAAATTGCATGTGCCCTTCGTGTGGAACGAATTAACACCCTTATATCGTGTCGAATATAAACGGATAACAGACTCGTTTAATCTATTGTGAATAGTATTAGTATGCATTTTTGACATGATTTTATAGAATCAACTGAAAGTATTATAAACTTAATTGCAATTTTTTATGAAGATCATAGTCCCTGTTCAAATAACTTCAGACAATATTGAAATTTTATCACAGTTTTTGTGAAAAAAAATCTAGATTACCATATATCGAGAAAAGACGAAGGATATCTTCAAAAAATTATAACTCATACAAATTTCAATATTACAACCTACAAATCTACAGAGTTGTTGTGTAGATATAATATTTTGAGGAAAAAAATATTTTGTAAGTCGGTTTTGGAGAATACGTATTTATTTTGCATATAGAAGGTAGGCTATTTTGGTAATTGAAAAAAAAAACAGATTTTTCATATAAACGTCTTATTTTTGTGCAAGAAATGATAGAAAATTTTTATACATTGTATTTTTCTCAGAAATTATGAAACTTATAGATTTTCCTCTTCCTCATTGTTTTTTTTCATTTGATTGTTTTCGTAAAGTCCACTTAGAACCTGTAGCTTATAAACGACTAAGTAGTTTGTGAACCTTTTTTGTTACTAACCGACCATCATCGCGCCTGTACTGATGGTGATGATTTAAACAGTCCTCGTAGAAAACACTGTCTGTGCCAAAATTAAAAAAAAAGTTATCAGAAAATTTTCTATGCGCCAATGGTAATGCTATAGTATAAACTTTGATTTTTAGCATTTACCTAGTGTTTTCTGCAAGGACTCTTCAATTATTCCCTGCATTACCAATGAACCCTGAATTACAAACTGAAAACCTACAATTTAAACTGAATTCCGTTTATACAGGCTTGGAGCAAAAGATTCACCAAGCATGTATAAGCAGAATGTGCATCTTGCATGCACATTATTCTCATGAATATTTAAATATTATTTTAAATACGTCTCTAAATTATGTTATGAGAATCCTGAAGTGTTCAGCTATTTCTGTTCCTTTTTCCAAGTTCTATAACCGAACTAACAATAAGTTTAGACCGACGTTTTTGAGACACCTTATATACTCCTGGGTATCGCGTAATAGCTGGGAATTGGTGAATATGTCGCGGCAATAAATACGTTCGAACCGATCTTTGTAACTAAGGAAACTATCGATCCGGTCGAATGTCCATCTGGTTCGGTGGGATGCGTGCTAGAGCCGACTGTCAACCCCGTTTCGTTGGGGCGGGCCAATCGATAACAGTTTAGTGCAACCCACGAATTCCCATCGACGATACAGACGCAGAACGGACAATGAAAGCCGGAAGTACGAATTCGCCAAATCGGTAGACTAAACCGATGGCATATGTTACACTCAACTGATTCTTGGACCACGTAGGACTAGCTTTACTACTCGGCTTCACCTGAAATTTAGATTCTGGTTTTATTGCGATTAAAAATTTTTTATTTTATTTAGTAAGTTTTTTTTGTGAAAATAGTCATATTCGTCTGGATTAGCTAGGCATAATGAGCTGGAACGCATTTCGTGACTCTAGAATTTACCGTTCGAAAGGTTTTAGGCGACAGACAAACACACCAACACTTTCTGCTTTATATATTAAGGGGTGGTTCCGGTCTAAATGTCGATTTTTTTTTTTTCGAATGTTCAATCTTTTAGGAATACGTGTTTAAAAGGATTTGTTGAAATTCGTAAAATTCCCGAAGTTATAGGCATTTGAGTTGCGGCAAATGCATGGGCAACAACGCGTTTTTCTCGAGACAGTGTTCTTAAAATCGGTGGAACCTGTATCTCGAAAAGATATTATCCGATTCGACTGAAACTTTTTTTATTTCGAAAAATATACTTCTGGCTCGTGGATAAACCAGTAAAATTTAAAAAAAAAGAAGAATTGTAATTTTCAAAGGCGTTGAAAGGACGAAAACTATAGGGGAAAAGTGATTTCAAACTTCAAGTATCGTTATTTTCTTAAAAATGTCATTTTTGCATTTTTTTTCTGGTTTACCCCCTAGCCAGAAGTATATTCTTCAAAATAAAAAAAGTTTCAGTCGAATCGGATAATAACTTTTGGAGATATAGGTCCCACCGATTTGGATGAATTTTTTGACGCCTTGACTTTAACGACTCCCCAGTGCCGTCTGCAATGATTAATTACAAAACAAAAAATATATTTCTATAACTTAAGACATCCTTAATACAATGCAAAAAGTCCCATTAAATTATATATAGTAGTTTTCCTTTAATTAATTCCTAAATATCACCTATTTTTTGGGCTCTAGACCAGAACCTCCCCTTAAGATATGAGAAAATAGAAATTCCATTTTTTTGCTCTCCTTCATAAATAAAAAGTGTTCTAGAAGCATTTAAACTTTCAAAATTTCAGGAAAAAGTTTTTTTTTTTTAGTTTTTCGAACGTTTTTCGAAAACCCTTTGTCGCACGAGAAAAAGTAATACAACATAAACGATGCTCCTTGTCCGGATGTACAACTTTTGTTTGACATATTTTTTTAGTTATTCAATAACTTGGAGGATATTATACAAAATCGACTTCGCGAGCTGCTAAACAATGATTTAAATGTTTAAGGGCTCAGGGGCACCCTTTCCCGTTATCCAATCGAACTCAAAGTTTACACGGATATTTTTTTTTAATTATTTGGAACTATTCTGAAGGGTGCCCCGAAGAGAATCTTGAAAAAAAATTGTACTAAGTAAATAAGAGCCACCCTACTGTAAGTGTACACAGTTAAAGATTAAAATTAAGACGTTCACCTTGCTATGTAAATAATAAACGACAAAGTGCACGAACTTATCTATTGGATACTGAAATTTATTTTTCTATTAGGAAAAACACAAAAGTTATAAATAAAATAACAGAAGAAAAAAATAGATTTCTATGAATATATTAAACAAAACTCAATGGCCAATTCCGCGAATATATTTGTAAACATATTTTCTAAATAGGTACTGAGTATATAATTTTTTTTTTGTAGAATTTGTTGACATGATTCTTCTGTTCTTACTGTTACTTGGACTTCACAGACGTATTTTACGAAGCTTCGAAGCTAAAAGTAATGCAGAATAAAAGGAGCTACGCGGGCGTTAACATAGCCGTTTATTGTCTAACCGCTGTTGCAATATCGTGGTGTGTGTAATCCAATATTTCCGTGTAATATAAACCGCTCCTCGCCTGTAAAGTACGTTGCACGATGAAGTGACGATTTCTCACCGTGATGTTGGCACGTCCTCTCCATTGCAGAAAGTCTCCAACTCCTGCCTCGTTTGGCTTGAAAATTTAGAAGTTCGCAAAGAGTATTGAATCTTTCGAGTAGGGGAGATCTCGTGCCCAGAAAATCCATTTAGACCCATCTGCTGGCGTCAGTTATTGCTTATTAGTTGAAATGGATATCACTTGTTTATAGAGAACACGAATTTTTTATATTAACAGGATCAGAATCGAACATAAATTCTGAAACTTTGTGAATTAGTAGGGGATTTCCTCCTGATTACAACGCAATTTTTGTTTGCTGCCGAAATTCACTCTAAGGGGGTGAAATTGACCCCTGAATATCAGATTATTTTCAGATTTTGTGTTATAACTTGTGAACTGTAAAATAATTTTTTTACCAAATGCTAGATCTAATTAAAAGAAGTAACTTTTGTCTTGAAAGTTTTCTTCTATCTCTTACAGTTCGCGAGTTATAACAGAAAAATCGGAAAATAGCCGATTTTTCAGGGGTTAATTTCACCCCGTTCGAGTGAATTTGGGCAGCAAACAAAAATGCGCTGTAATCAGGAGAAAATTCCCCTTTTATTTACAAAGTTTCAGAATTTTTTGAGTTTTCGAGTTCGGGATCTTCCCTTGTGGGTGTCACCCCCTCCACCAGCCTGCAGTTGAATATTTTTTAAAGAGGTCTACAATCATCACTTGCATTATTATTTTCAAAAATTTTTCTGTGCATTTTTTTTTTGTAAACAGATCAATTTTTTGTACTCACATGAGTGGTCATTTTTACTAAATCAGATAAGCTTACTTAAAGGATATATATTTTTTTTATAAATTATATATTCTGTACTATTTCTGAAGAATAATGCAAAACCAAAAACAGGACAGTATAAAATAGCATATTATTCCTAAAATACATTCTATACATCGCCAGGTTCTATCATTTTTTAAACATTCTAGGTCGGGAATTATTGAAAATTGTTAGTTGGAATGCATCCCAGCCTAAAAGAATACTTAAAATATTAGGTCTTAAAACCATTAAACATATAGACAAAACAAATAAAAAAAATAAGATTTTTCAACCGATCAATAGTCTTATCCCCAGATATATAATCCATCCTATACAAAAGAACTATTAAAGAAATAATCAAAACCACTCCTAAAAATATTATACTAACATAATCAACATAAATAGTTATACTAAAATTCATAAATCCAACCTCATAAATAGTTCAGTCAAATACACATAAAAATAAATAAATTCATGTATATGAATTTATTTTTTATTAATTTCAGCTTTAACATTAATATTATGAAAATATTACTTACTGCTGTGATTAATAATACTTTCCTTTTGCAACAAATTGTCATGAATTTTCATGACAAAAATATCACAATTCTCTCCCTGCCGTGAGGACAATTGAAAAGAAGAAGCAACACCTTCCTTTCGTGATTCATCTGCAAAGCGGGGCGTACCGTTTTGATAAACGATTGTTTCGCAGAAAGCCTGTCGATAATTTCACGTTCCCATTGTTCGTCGATGCTTCATCCACAATTGATGCATCCCGAGGCGCGCCGTATTCATTCGCAAATCGCAGGAATATCGCATTCGCGAATTGATTCTGATCACACGTTTCAACTTGCTTGATGACGGTGCTCGACGTTCCTGAGGATGAGACGTTTAGTGCAACTGAACGTCGGATAACTCGCGATTATTACTTCAGTCACGACTTCAGCTCGATCGCCAAAAGTGGCAGCTCGTTTTCACGAATCAAATTGGATTACACCCAATTTGCAGCCGTTTCTGGCGTTCTCGATCAAGCAAATAATTCACGACTTTCATTGGGATGTACCGTTCTCCGATTGTTTTAGTCAGGAAAGTTTCCGCGAAGTAGGGGAGCCGGGGCAAAGTGGGACGAAAAATGTTTGAAGTCGAATAAAATTTTTCCCTTTCAATAGAAATGTGTGAAAATAGATTTATAATATAATTTGAACATTACTATTGATAAATGACGAATATCGATACTTAAAATTAACGCAAAGTATATTAAAATTCAACTTGAAAAGAAAATGCAAAATCGACCACTTTACTGGGGTAAAGTGAGCAGAAATAAAATTTAATTAGAACTTTATTAGAACTTTTAAACTATTTAAACTATTTTTTTTTAAATATATTTCATTAATACAAGCTTAATGTTAATAATTTGTACTTTCTGTTACTAACTTAAACTCATTTTTTTCTTATATATTGAAAATAATTATTTGCGAGGACGCTGGAACCACCACTCCGCGTCGTTTCCTAGGTACCTGACAGGTTATTGCGCACATCACTCGCGCATCTTTTCTTTGCAGCTCAGTTTACCCCGGCCACTTTGCCCCGAATGTGTACTCAGTGGAAAATTAATTATTTAATAATGTTAGGATTAATGTTTTCTCAAACGCGTGTACATGTATGTTTATAAGCTTGTTATAAACACGCAGAAAAAAAATGGAGTTAAAATAACACATTTAAGACTCATTTATCTAAAAAGCTAAATTGAAAAAAAAAATTGGAAGTCTCTAAAACTTCATTTTTAATTTTTTAAATGAATTTCCATTTTTCGATACCTGAATGTGCATAATTATCATTGTCGTATTACATACATTTATTACGTCACCAAAATTTGTAAATATATTCTATTGTTAAAGAATAAATTAAGGAAGCTCATTTTACCCCGGAGTTCACTTTGCCCCGGTCTCCCCTACGTGAATATTTTACACCCCGTTTAAGATTGATCCGTTCACCTGGTTAGGTATAATACCGCTTCCTATTTTAATATTTCATGATTTTAATTTTGATCCAAAGGGAGCTAAAATTGGTTTGATCGACTATTTCTTCCGTTCTCAAATAGAAAATAACCGTACCTATCTGTAGTACACTGTATTCGCCGTGCAAAATTTTTGTTTATCCAGAAAATGTTCTCAAAAGCAACGGAAAATATAATTGGACGATATAGTTTGTTGGATTTGTTGGGCCATTTGAATTATGTTCGTACCGACACGCGCGTGCAAAAACTCGATTTTTCTTTCAGGGTTGTAAGGCCCGATTCACCTTGCGGGACGCGCGTAGCCGGACGATCCTATCACCCGTCAAACTAGTATTGGGTGGCTATTTACTTCGGGCCTTCCCAAGTAGGGGTAAACCACTCCTGAAACACATATTTCGGTTCTCCCTCCAACGCTACCCCTTCAGCTAAGGTGGGACGATTTCTACTACCTTTTCTCTGAGGAGACAGTAACGCCGCTAGGAAGCATGTGGGGGCGCGTTAGGGTGAAACTGCCAAGTGTGTCAAGTTTTTATAGGAAATTTCATAATGACTTAAAAATAGTAGGAAAAATTAAAATTTAATTTAGTCTAAAAGTTCCTATAAAATTATTAGTAGAAGTAAACTTCGACTCGTAGAGGTCTGAGTTCTGAATTCGAGTTGTAGAGGCGAAATACATAATTTAACATGCAAAATATAGTTCGAGTTAAGGAAGTTTTATTTCGAGTTGTAGAGGTGTTTACACCGGAGCGAAAGGGAATGATGAAAATTTTCCACTTATAAAGGTTTCCGAGTTCTCGAGGTTCGACTGTATAATATCGGTACCGTACCGTAACCGAAATCGACGTAGTTAGAAATTTCAGTCGCTTATAACAGTTATTCATATCGGTTCTTCATAAATGTTCCATTCAGAGCCGATATATAACAATTCGGAACAGTTACTTCTGGAACCGTTTCAACCCCCGACTACAATCCCTAAATTCCGAGTAGTTATGCCGTCTTACTAATTCGGATAGCAGAGATTTCACTGTGTATGTACATATTTCCGAAGGCGCGTGGGGAAGAGAAATGGACGAGTCTGGCTAGGAATAATCTAGAAAGGAGAGGGTTGGATGACACGACGGTGGAAAAGCAGACCAAAGGAGAATTAAGGTAGATTCACACACCATTCGTCTAGCCGGCGGCAGGGTACCGACCGTCGAAACATTCTTCAATGGCTTTTACATGGTGACGTTAAACGGTCGTCGGACGGGGCAACGTGAATGTCCCCACGCGAAACCCATTGAAGAATGTTCCGACGGATGGTAATCTGCCGCCGGCTAGGCGGGCAGTGTGAATCCACCTTTAATATGGGAAAAGGGCGGTGGATGGATGCTTTCCGTCGCGCTGGAGTCAGGCGTGCAAACGAAATACCGAAATAGGGGAGCTTGAGACGAGCTGGCAGAGGGAAAATAGGAGAAATAGGATGGGGCGCAGAAGAGGGTGGGAAGGGAAACCTACGCAGACGTGGATCGTGGGTCGTTGCACTTGCTCTCAGAGACGCATAGGTACACACCGCTGTTCCGTAACTGCTCGGATGCTTGCAAGCAACATTTACTATCGCAGCTAGTCGACACGAAACGAGCTTGCTTGTTAGAATTTTATTGCGACGAATCTTACATTTTTGGGAAAATAATTTTCGGCACTTGGTTTCTTCTTTAATTTATTTTCATCTGCGGATTAATCTGCTATGCTGGTGCGATCGAAAGTGCGGCGTGGGCTGGTGAAAGGCATTGTGTAAAAATAAATTGGAGATGCAGAACAAAGTTTTTGTAAATTAGCTGTCGTGTTTAATTAAGAGCAGTGAGCTGAAAATTACTCTGATGCAACTTGTTACGGGCCATATTTTGTTTGCTTGTTTTTACAAATATTACCAATAGTAAGAAGAATTCATATTTTAGATTTTTTAGAGCAGAATCGCGTATGTAATAACGATTTTTATGAATTTTATGCAATGACAATTTCTGTACATATTTAATGTGTTTTAATGGGTGCAAAGTGTTGTCACTTCAAGTATCCCAAATTTGGATTTATAGTACTCTGGTACTAATGCCACTTGCAAACATAACGACAGAGGCATAGTTTATAATGAAATTTGTTGGATATTTGAAATAGTTTTTAGATATTATTTTTTATAAAGAATCACTGCTATGGCGGCTGCGCCATAAATAATGGAATACTCTATATTATTTAGTGTTCTCTTTTTTAATATCAGTGGAACAGAGAGAGACAAAAATTTTATTTAAATAAAAATTTCGGATAACGAATAAAAGTTAAAAAAATTATTCGTCATGTGTCGAATAAAGTTAAACCGGGTTAACTTTATCCCCATAAAAAAAACTTCAAAAAGGTACAAAATTACGCCAAGTACATGAAAAAGTCGAGGACGAAAAACAGTATTATTAAACAAATCATAAAAAAAATAGAAGAAAGTAGGGTAAAGGTACCAGTAGAGTCGAATAAATACCATTTATTCGTCGAATAAATTCTCTTCAGAAAAAAAAGAAAAGCAAAAATTTTGCCGTCGATATTGGTTATCCGTAACAAAAAAAAATCGAGTTATTAATAATAATTACTGGTAACCACAAAAAAATTTGGTCATTTATATTGGTTACTGGTAACCAAAATTAAATTTCGGTCATCGATAATGGTTACTGGAAGCCAAAACAGTTTTAATCATTCATACTGGTTAGTCGTAACCAAAATCATTTAATGAAAGATATTAACTCTTACACCATAACTTTTAAAATTTATCATATAACAATTATGATGTCTGCATACAACCCAATGAACCAGGAGAAAGTGGATGAAAAGGCCAAGTATTAAGATTAGCAAATCATTGTTATCAGTTTCATACTGTCCAAGATTCGAAGGTCATCTTTCAGAACTGATTGCACGTTTCTTCGCAAACTACTCTACTTGATATTTATACAAATTCAACACAGTAACAGTTCCAGTTTTCAGTGGAAAATCTGTGATATCAGAACATCACCTCATAGTATCTATACTCCCAGTCATTTAAGAAGGAACCCGTTTCGCGCATGTAGAATGAGCTCATTGGCTCTAAAAAAGCGTTGGTGGGGGTACAGCCAATAGTGGCTTCTCCCGGCACCAATGAGCGTCAACCTGCGCAGAACCGGTTTAAACTCGTCGGTCGGCAGGTTCCTTCTTAAATGACACAGACTATACTGCCCTCCCCAGTTAAACTGTCCTATCTAGCATTTTTACATTTTTCAAGATATGTTGAAATATTTGAAGTTCCACGCGTCTTTTACCTTTTACGTAAAGTTAGAAAACTCTACGTGCTTCGTAAAAGTTTATAAACAGTATAATGTATTTAACCTAACTTATTTCCAAATGGTTATAATATCCTATCTAAAACAATTAATCAATTGGTACGGTAATAATACATCACCTACCGGTACACCTATTACAAAAAATTATATTAGGCTGTTACGAGATAATAACAACATGTTTTAATTTAAATGAAGGAAAATAAGGACGGTACAAAGTAAATGATAAAACTTCAGTTTTCTCGGTTGTTTCAAAATGTTAGATAGGACAATTTAACTAAAGAGGGCAGTATATGTCAAATTTTGATTTTAGTTAAACAATCATACGCACACAAACTATGTACATAGACCCGTTTCAAGGAACCTTAGTGATCTTCTTAATATTTTAAAAAATTCTTCTTAAAAAATTGTCTTCTCAGACAGTGTGTTGTATCGCCGATGGCAAGAAGAACTTTTTGAATGGTAAGGTTCTTTGACGTTCCACTCTTGTGTTGTAAGACGATCTTCTCCAGACTTCTTTTAATCTTCCGTGTAAAATCCACTCGCCAATTAAAAATGTAAAATTCGAAGGCAATATAATTACTTCCTCCCGGCCTCTCTATTACGTAAAGTTATACTATTTATATTGAAACAGCGCTATGAGAACTATATAGCAGCAGTCGCTGTTGGTTTCAGTGTTTCTTGTTGCATTACGTTTCCACTGTTGCGCGCGTAATATTATATCGGGCGGCAGACCGGCAATGTAATAATTACAATTACGTAATTTTGCGTTGAGGCGCTTCGGGGCACATGAATCACTGTTATCGTTGCTGATTCATGCGCCACAAATAGCTATTGTACATTGCAAATCGTAGGACGGAGAATATAAAGGAACGTGACCGACCTTTAACTGGTATTAGGCCGATAAGCAAAATGGTGCGAAATCTCCGGTGGCACCAGATTAAGAAATATAAATGGGAATGAATGGTAAAATCTGTGAGCAGTTGTAGACATTAGTAAAAATAGAGAGAATAAGTATTATATTCTATAATTATATGCTATTAATAATTTTTTAATTTTTATCTTCCTCGTAACATAAAAATAATAATTATATTCTATCAGTTTACGAGGAAGATAAAAATTAATAAATTTCATGAATATACACTGTAACAGACGTTGTAAGAAGAAAAGAATACTGAATTTTATTCTTTAAATAAATTTGTATAATCACCTAATGAATCTTATTGAATTTGCATTAAAAATATTATTATCCGTTCAACTCGGCTCCCCCAAGATGAAATCCTGTGGACGCCACTAGGCGAGTGAATATATTAAACATATATGTAAACTATATTTCCTAATAACTTTTTTTGTTTGGTTAATCAAAGGATAACTATCCCGCACCCAGACCAACTGAAAATTCAAATTTAAATTTTTCGCTCCGCCCTAGTCACCATCCCTCTACCTTCGTTGCCATGAATATTGACTCTATAATATGTCTTCGTAAATATTTCTGTAAATTGTTAGACCTTAATAATAAAATTGAAAAATTTGGTGAATTTTAAACATAAACATCGCTTTTATCCACAACTATTTTTTCAAACACAAATTTCAACCCATCAAAATTTACATTTCTAGAAAAAGACTATTAGAGCATGATTTCTGTAAATTGTTAGACCTTAATAATTTTAAACAAAGCTCAACTATTTTTTCAAACACAAATTTCAACCCATCAAAATTTACATTTCTAGAAAAAGACTATTAGAGATGATTGTAATGTGCATGGAAGTTAAAAGCTTGTAAATGACGCTGGGGTGCAGTGAAGATTTCGATTAAAAAATTTAATTAAAATAGGAAATAAATATTTGTACTTATTTTAAAATTTTCAGTTTCTTTAATATTTATGGAATTATAAAAATATAACAAAATAAAGTATACTGCATTTGTACAAAATCAAAAAAATAAAAATTAAATTACCTAAAATCCGTACAATTTTTGAGTTTATTTAATATTTATGGATCTACAAAAATGTAACACAATAAAATAGATTGCGCACAAAACCAAATGAAAACGAAAACTAAAATCCGCACAAAATATAAATTTTTTGCAGTGGTACCAAATTATAAATTTGTATTCCATTTAGTATTTCTCTTCAGAAAATATGAACTCGTGAATACACTTTTACAATACCTAATGAGTACACTATTACATACTACAATCTGCTTGTGTTCGAGGCAAGTTTCAAGTGAAAATGAAATCAATTCCGAAACAATATTCCAATAGCACGAAAAACACTTACACCTGAAAAAATGTAGCTTAAAATAAGGTAAACACGTTTTATATTTACATACAAGCACTTAAGGGTGGTTCTACTTTGCAGGTGTAGAAAAATGTGTATTTTCGGGGATTTAAAAGGAAGAAATAGTAAATTCATTGTAGCATACACAATAATGCGTGAGAAAAAGCTACAGAGAAATATAGTTGCCATCACATTGCTTTTCAAAGTGCGCCCGGCGATAGGCAATCACCATTCCCTTGCTTTCTCCATCACACCTTGTATCTTCCTGCATCGTTTAACCTCTTAAGTGCTTGTGGCGGATATAATCGTCGTGTACTTGTGCATCACGGAGCACTTAAGCTGGATATATTCACGTCGAATAAATAGTCGCGGAGCTGTATACACGACTTCTTTTTTTAATTGTCATGTTCATACACTCGCCTAGAAACACACTGTGCTGAATATAACGAACCGCTTAAGAGGCTAACTTCTCTCACTTCGAGTATGCTTACCCGGCACGCCGAAGTTTCAATCGATGTTACATATTGATTTCATTAAGGGGTCAGTCCACTGTGACGGTTCGAAAAATTAAGCTCTTTTTAAAGATTTTTTCTACGTAGATAGGCACAACATATAATGCAATAAATCTTTTTGGTATTTTTTAATCTACTCTTATATTATACAAAAAAAATTAAAACAATTTTTTTTAATTTGTTCTAAAACTTTAAACGCGATTATCTCAAAACGACAATTTTTCAAATGGTGCAGGTAATTGCAAAAAAACTTTTTGACCAATCAGTCTGAAATTTGCACACGTTATTCAGCACATCAGTGGCTATGGCCGGGACTAGGATTATATTTACTGATAAAAAATTAACGAAATGGCGGACGTTTGAACTTTAAGTGTCGAAATACGGTGATTTTTTTCTAACATTTTGCCTTGTAAAAAATATGAAATGGTTAATAAAAAAATGTACTGAATAACGTGTACAAATTTCAGACTGATTTGGTCAAATAGTTGTTTCGCAATCACTTGCAGCAGTTGAAAAAATGTCGTTTTGAGATAATTGCGTTTAAAGTTTTAAAACAAATTAAAAAAATTATTTTTAATATTTTTGTATAATATAAGAGCAGATTAATAAATACCAAAAAGATTTATTGCATTATATGTTGTACCTATCTACTGAGAAAAAAATCTTTAAAAACAGCTTAATTTTTCAAACCGTCACAGACCCCTCAAGGGTGAATCCTAATTTTTGGGCTAAAAACATAGCCAAATTTAGCAAAACCACCGATTCGATTCATCTGAAATTTGAACCATATTTTTATGCATTTTTCAAGAAGCTGCAGTTTTTTTTTTATTAATTTTCAATAATAAGTAGTTGTGCATGATCATTTGTGCTGAAACAGAAAATTGAAAGGGCGTTATTTTACTTTATACACAGGCAGCTTCAGTGTGATGAACCAAAATACAAAAAAAAATTATTGAGGAGTGTCGTGAGTTTTCAAATCAAACCTTAATTTTTGCAATGTGCCTCTTAATTAAAATTGGACGATTTTATTATGTAACGAAAAATTATACAACTTCTCGGTATTCTGGCACAAGCATGAAAGAATCTATAATTCGTAGAGTTGAGTGAACTGCTGGTTTTGCAATCATTCAACTATAGTGTTTCCCACTTCAAAACCCTGTATTCGGTAAGCGCAGCATGGTACAGAAATATATCTGATCGATCCATGCGCAAATAGATTAGAGCAGAAAGGGTTAAAAGACATTTCACGTTAAATCTATCTTATCGTTCCATCACCCCGATCCAAGATCGTTTCGTCGATTATTGAATCGGTTATTTCAGAAACGACATATGTGACACTTTCCAGTTTGTGCGAAAACCGATAAAAACTGTTTCATCCCAATAATTCCTGCTCTAAAAATCAGTTGAGAAATATATATTTTATAAAAAATTAAAAAAAAAAAATAAACCGTCTTCAAAAAAATAAAATTGCACTAAAAAGTTAAAAATAATTTTTTCCCCTATTTAATCTACGACTCTCATATTTTTTAAGCCGGCGTCAGATTTACACAGTGCAAATGATGAGGCACCGATCTAAAAAATATGAGAGTCGTATATTAAATACGGGAAAAAATTATTTTTAACTTTTTAATACAATTTTATTATTTTGAGGACGGTTTTAATTTTTTAAAATTTTTTTATTTTTAACTTTTTAGTTTTATATATATTTACACAATATGCTGAGGAGATATGCGCGTACGTACATAAAATGTGAGAAATGTGTTATAGCTTTGGAGTAAAAAAATTCCAAAGACCACCCTTTTTCGGCCTCCGAACCGAAATTTCCAACTATTATCTGTTTCGGTTACGGTTCCTATTTCCTTCCTCATATCGGTTGCATAATCGTTATTTTTTCGGTTCTATATCGGTTCCGAAACGGTTCTAAAATCAATTCTTGTATTATAAAAAAAGGAGAAACATTTATACATATCATTGATTTCTAATAAAGCGTTGAAATAAACAAATCAACCACATATTTTTTACATTCACACACACACTATATTATCAAAAATAGTAAATCAACAGTTCCTCCTGTTTCCACAAGAATTCCAATAAGGATACAATAATAAATATCAATTAGAGAAAAGTCGACACAAGAATTGATTCTGAAACCGTTTCGGAACCAAAAAAATAACAGTCATGGAACCGATATGAGGAGGGAAATAGGAACAGTAACCGAAACAGAAAATAGTTGGAAATTTCGATTCTTCATAACAGTTTTAATCAGAACCTTATATAACACTTTTAAACAGTTATTTTCTCAACCGTTTCAAGCTCTGTCTGTGTCATTTCTACCCAAACGATTCATCCTGCTAACCAGAATAACGATATATTTCCAACTGAAAGCCCCAAAAAAATGCCACAGGTGTCCTTTCCGAAATAGCCGATTTAATTGAGAAAACATACATTCTACAGCAGAGGTGTCCTTTCGTGTTCCAGACGGACTAAAGCGCGCGCATCAGATCCTGCTGCAGTGGGCGAAGCACGCGGGCTCCAAGGACAACATCACCTTGGTCGTGGTCCTGTTGACCCCAGCCGGCGAGATCGCAGCCAGGCCGCCAAACTCTCATCCGCTCCATAGCTCGCAAGTGAATGATATACTCGAGAAGATGAACTCGAAGGAGAAACCGTTGTTCCTGGAAATCGACGATGCGCACAACGCGATCAACTCGAACATACTGAAGCAGGCGATCATCTCCCAGGACCCGCGGGACCACGAAGACGACGGGATCCTGGCGGCCAGCAACGGGAAACACGAGAACGGCGACGCCGACTACGATTACGCGGACCTGGGCCCGGAGACTGACGTCGACGCCATCGACGACGTCGCCACAACTCCCGTGAAGAATCTCAGCTACGAGTTCTACAAGGACGACGACGACGACCACCCGGACAAGGACTCGAACCTGCTGGCCGACGTCGACGAAACGACGATCAACGATAACCACCAGCCTGATGCTGAGGACAGTTTGCGCGGGGCTGATGAGAATAAGCTTCTCGACGAAATTATGGCGGCCAACGTAGTGGTCCAGGAGCAAGTCTCCGTGCAGACTCTCGACGACATCCGCGAGGGTGTTCGGGAGCAGATCGAGGAGAACGTGAACGAGGAAGAAGCCGAGATGAAGGACGACGATCGCGTGGGGTCTCCAGCCAACAGTAAGTCTGAATCACAAATTGAGCCGCGCTCCTACGGGCGAATCGTTTCCGATTGGATCCTCAAGTGCGCGTTCTTGGTCGGCAAGCTCATTCTCTTCAGGTTCGTCTCTGTGTACGATTCCTCGGGATTCTGAGGGGAACCGACGAGTCCTCTGTTCTGTAGCGAGGAAATCAGATTGATGTTCATTTTGCTGGTAGGTGGTTAGTTGGCTGAGGTAGAGGGAGTCTGGGGAATTTAGCGAGTACACTTCTGCTGATAAATATTTAGCCACTTGGACAATCAGGATTTAGCACTGTTGGGAGGCAACGCGAAGTATGGGTGGTTATGAGAGCTATAGCGTAAAGAGGTTTTTATTTATTTAGAAACAACTGTGAGGAATCAAGTTCCTTGTGTAGCAAGTCAACATTAGTGTCTCTATATTTAATTGTTATTGTTTACACTTTGATTCTTTCATTTGTTCCTTTTCCTTGGCGTTGCTTTTTGATGTTCTTCTGGAAGCAGAATACACAGTAGGGCGGAGCGGAAAATTTAAATTTGAATTTACAGTTGGCCTGGGTGCGGGATAGTTGTCTTTTGATTAACCAAACACAACTGTAAAAAAAATTTGGAAAATATTCATGTGTGCAGGTTCCTTTTTCTCATAAAAATGATTATATTGTCATACTCTATATGCGAAAATTAAAATTTGAATTTACAGTTTTCCTGGGTGCGGGATAGTTGTCTTTTGATTAACCAAACACAACTGTACAAAATTTTTGGAAAAATATTCGTGTCTGCAGGTTCCTTTTTTTCCTAAAAATGATTATATGATTATATTTGTAAACAAAATTTGGAAAAATATTCATGTTTATAATCATATAATCATTTTTAGGAGAAAAAGGAACCTGCAGACATGAATTTTTTTCCAAAATTTTTTTACAATTTTTTTTTTAAATGATTGTATAATCATATAATCATTTTTAGGAGAAAAAGGAACCTGCAGACATGAATATTTTCCAAATTTTTTTACAGTTGTGTTTGGATAATCAAAAGATAACTATCCTGCACCCAGGCCAACTGAAAATTCCAATTTAAATTTTCACCTATATAGTGTCGCTCCGCCCTAATCCACAGATCATCGGAACATGTTAAGGGGTTATACCTAGTCAGGCGGCCGAAAAGAGGCGAATATTTGTGAATTTTTTTTGAACAAGCGGAAGCATATATTCTTACAGAACTTATTGCACTTAAAAGAGCAACATTTAAAGAACATTTGGTAATTTTTTCGTAGGGAAATATTTAAGTTTATAATAAAATAACAACCCACATCCAAGAAGCCTTTTTAAAAATTTGGTTTTGCGGTGAGCACTGCCATTCGGAACCAGATTATCTAAAATAAAAAAAACAAAAAAGATTTCGTTAGTATATTAATGTACCCTCGGGTTGACGGAGAGAATTTTCCGAAATATTAATTTAAAACAAAATGGCGGCTATTTAAAGTTGAAATCCTGATCTTTTCGTGCAAAAATCACGCGAAGAAAAAATCATGATTTCAACTGCCTTGGCACAGTGGATCTATGTCGAAAATAAGTAAATAGGTGTCCGAGCGTTTTTGCCAATGGGCCTTAATAATAAAGATATTTAAATGGAAATTATTAAAATTTTTATAGTCGCCGTGGGGTTTTAATGAGTAAAAATCCCACACTACCCTGGCGCCCCCGGGGGATTCCCCTCTGAAGGAGTCGTGGTGCCTTTTGAAGATTTCTCCAAGTTAAAAAAATAATTTATAAAGTTTACTACTAAACTAGTAAAACGTTAAAAAAATAGTTATAAAGTTTACTACTAAACTAGTAAAACGTTAAAAAAATAATTTATAAAGTTTACTACTAAACTAGTAAAACGTTAAAAAAATAATTTATAAAGTTTACTACTAAACTAGTAAAACGTTAAAAAAATAATTTATAAAGTTTACTACTAAACTAGTAAAACTTTATAAATTATTTTTTTAACTACTAAACTAGTAAAACTTTATAAATTATTTTTTTAACTACTAAACTAGTAAAACTTTATAAATTATTTTCTAACCTGGAGAAATCTTCAAAAGGCACCACGACTCCTTCAGAGGGGAATCCCTAAACTAGTAAAACTTTATAAATTATTTTTTTAACTTGGAGAAATCTTCAAAAGGCACCCCGACGCCTTCAGAAGGGAATCTCCCGCGGGCGCCAGGGTAGTGTGGGATTTTTACCCCCTGAAACCCTAAATTCATAATAATTCACATGTAAATATCTCTATTATTGGCTGAAACGCTCGGACACCTATTTACTTATTTCCAACATAAATCCATCGTGCCAAGGCTCATAAAAATCGGCGTCTACCACATGCTGTCCTCCCCTTGTAAGTGTACGTGCTGCGTAGTCGTTGACAGGTAGAGAGTGCGATAGTAATGATAGCCTTTTAAGATTGAGCCACACTTATGCGATTTGATAAATGTGATTGATCTACACATTTCAAGGGCATTCAATTAGCCATTTCTAGTACCGAAAAGAAAGGATACAGAGACTTAAACGTTAACACATTATTTCTCTAATGTCCATAGTTGTCACGAGGGAGGTTCAAAGTTCGAAAGCCAGATTAGCTTTAGCTGCCCTCCTTTGAAACTAATCTTACTTTTCCTTTACTTATCACATGTACGTACATCTACAACGTGTTCTGTTTGTCTTCATCGCCTGAATATTGCTTCCGGAGAAAATTGCATAAAAAACGAAGCTATTCGGGGTTGTTACTTCAGATTTGTTATTTCTGGGGGTATGTTAATGCTGAGAGAAGCATTAAGCACTTGAAAGAAACTTTAGAAGCCATTAACGGAATACACGCATGTTTTCCTAGAAGAGCCTGTAGAGCGTGACTCTTTTGAATTTTCACATTCTTCGGCTGTCCCCCACACATGCGGAGTACCGGAAATAGCTTCTACCCTTCGGTGGTGGCGACCGTCTCGACGCATTTAGCCACCGCGAAAGCTCTTAACCCTGCGCTCGAAATTCTGTACGCAGAAATACTCGTCCAGCAACGAATTCCGTGCAGGAATAATTTCATACAGTGTCGCGAGTTCCCTGGAGAGAAAAATTCCAAAACCATTGGGAAACTGCTCGCAGGTAGCTTAAGGGGTGGGTTATGCCTAGTCAGCTTCCGAAAAAGAACGCGATTTTCAAGAATTTTTTGTGGAATTTCTGCTGTATATTTTATTACAGCTATTCGCTTATTTTAGAAGTACATATATGCAGCAACTCCCAGTAATTTTGTTATAGAAAAACATTAAAAAAATGAACGAATACCCATATCTCCAAAACTATTTGTCCGATTGAGTTGAAACTTGGCACGCATATTCTTAATGGTATTATCTACGATGTAGCATATCAGTTTTTTCCATCCTACGCCCCATTCATATATAATTAATGGTTTAAATTCGTTTTTTCATGTGAAAAACGTATAATTTTTTTCACTTTGCTCTCATTTGTGCAATAATTTTTTTCTTTCTCAAATCCCTATGCTACATCGTAGGTATTTTATTAAGGACCACGAAAATCATCGGGTTTTTTATTTCAGACGAACATGTTCGTTATAATTTGTTAGGTTAGTCACGCGTGTAACGGCGGACGAGCTTCGCGGGAGAACAAATAACTCGGTCATTTTTTAATATTTTTGTACAGTATTTATACAATATATGCACTAATACATGCTCTACCCATAAGAAGAAAATAAATCATTTTCAACCTCATAGTATTGGTAAAAAAAATTCGTGTAGTTTAGTGCTTTTTCGAGCGCCTCAGGGTGGCGTAACCCCTTAAGGGAATATGCTCATCTAATAGTGTCCAAAGATTCTCAATCGGGTCGAGGTCTGGCGATTGTGGTGGCCGCTCGAGTTTTTTTATGTTATTTTCGGCGAAAAATTTGGATGCCACTTTTGAAGTGTGCTTTGGGGTCGTTATCTTGTTGAAAGATAAATGACCCCAAGTGCATTCTTTCTGCTGACTGCGATAAATTATTGCTTAAAATATTAACATAACTAATACCAGTCTTTTTTCCTTCAATTCTGACTAATTTTCCAGTTCCCGTTTTCGAAAAACAGCCCCAAAGCATTATCGAGCCACCGTCGTATTTAATGGTTGATTGGATATTTCGCTTCTTAAGGCGGTCTGATGACTTACACCATACCCTTCTTCTTTTTTTTTGTGTTCATTAAGGGGAGGTTCCGGTCTAGAGCCCCCAAAAATAGGTGATATTTAGGAATTAATTAAAGGAAAACTACTATATATAATTTAATGGGACTTGTTGCATTGTATCAAGGATGTCTTAGATTATAGAAATATATTTTTTGTTTTATAATTAATCATTGCAGACAGCCTTGGGGAGTCGTTAAAGTCAAGGCGTCAAAAAATTCATCCACATCGGTGGGACCTCTATCTCCAAAAGTTATTATCCGATTCGACTGAAACCTTGTTTATTTTGAAGATTATTCTTTTGGCTAGGGGGGAACTAAAAAAATTACAAAAATTACATTTTTTTTAGAAAATAACGCCACTTCAAGTTTGAACTCACTTTTCCCTGTATTTTTCGTCCTTTCATCGTCTTTGAAAATTATAAATTTTCAACTTTTTGTAATTTTTTTTAGTTCCCCCCTAGCCAGAACTATATTCTTCAAAATAAAAAAAGTTTCAGTCGAATCGGCTAATAACTTTTGGAAATACAGGTCCCACCGTTTTGAGAACACTTGAACATTCGAAAACTGAAATAAAAAAAAAATCTACTTCTAGACCGTCCCCTTAAAATGAGTGTTGCACCAGCGCAACCCTGGTAGTTATTCCCAATAAGTCAAATTAATAATTCTATAAACAGTTTTCCCTAATTTACTCGATGTTGGTGAGGATGAAGCTCTTGGAAATTGGATATTAAATAAATCAGCCTTCTAGATTAATATTCTAATTTTATTTCTAGCAGCTAGGAAAGAAAGTCTTTCAAAGACAGTATACCTCACAGAAGTGAGCTCTTCTCTAACAACGGTCTGTTTTATCACCGTTGCCAGATATTGAAACAAAAAGACACTCTGCACACGTATCATTATCTTTTACTATATTCAGGTTCCCCTGAATATTCAATCATTTTTGCCTTTTAATAATTATAGTAATCCAACAGAAGCTGCACCCTCTTGCTGCAAGGTTCTCCATTGTCAAGCCGGGAATCCACCAGGAACCTAAGCTAAGCTATGCTATACCATGCTACATTTAAAAAGAACTATCTTCAATACATCCTTATGGAACCGTTTCCACCAAAAGCTAAGCTAAAACATAGCAATCTCATAGCACAGCTTAGCTTAGCTTACCTTAGCTTAGCTTCCCAGTGGACTCCCGGCTTAACTCTCGACCCCGGTCCAACCTACTGCATGCGCGTGAAGGTCGCATTAGAATTTGCTAATTTGTGAACATCCTGTATATTAAGCGGGGAGAGCTACCCCTTAACCCTTAGACACTATGTAGATGAGTTAGTCAGGTTTCGCGCGAATTCGTTCGCATTTATCGATTAGGCTGTTCGGTGAGTCAGTCCTAACAGAAGGCTGGTGACCCAACAGCTGTGCGCGTTCTGTAGAACTCCGCCAAGTGCCGCGCAATTCAAACATTTCCTCCCCCGCGTGGTTTCCTCAGTGTCAAGTTTTGGTCAGCCTGCCGGCGAATTTGTCGATGCATACCCGCGCCCCGCTCATAAATATGGATGCCAAACGTGGGACGTTGGAGCTCTTGCAGCATTTCTTTATATCGCCCAGGAACCCGGCCCACTTTCCGCTGCACACTTCGGCTTTCACCACCTCGTGCCAGTCACTGAACTTCCTGCACTGATTGTCATCCGCCTCGCAAATCTGACAGCAAATCTTCCTAGTTCGTGCTCTTCCTTCCCCTTTCCATTCTTACGGCAACTTCGCGTCGACCTTTTGCAGTGGATTCATCCGAGGGCTCTCTGCCACGTTTTAATCCTCAACTCTTCAGGGTCTCTGAGTAATAGACTGTATCAGGGAAATCCCCCCCCGAATTACGCCTACCCTATGAATGACTCATCGAGATTGGATCGTGGTCAGTGACGGATTTCAAACCGTCCCGAGACCTCTTCTGTCAAGAAAGGAACCTCTAGAAATCTTGAAACGTTTGTGGTGATTAAAGATGGAAGGTTCGCAATCTTGCGAAGTACCGAGGATTTTGAATGCTCTGAGTTCGAGAAAGTTTTTGGCCGCGTGAATGATCTAGTTATTGGAAAGCGATAGTTATTTTATTGGCTTTTAAGATGTTAAGCACTTAGCAAAATGGCGTTTTTACTGGTAGGGGAGAGTGGGGCATAACCGGGTGCCTAATGTATTTTTCCTGTCAGTATAAAGTCTGACGGCAAAATCAACTTTGGACACAGCTAGAAATCTTAATTCGACCTTACAGGATCAGAAAATCAGAGTTCTTATTTGAGAAAACTATTTGGCTCGCAGGAAAACAAGTTTTCTTGGAAGTATGCAAGTACCTGGTTTTACACTATAGGTGAGGGTAATATCGGGTAGGGGAGATCGGGGCTAGTTGATACGTTTTTCAGTTTTCAATGTTTTTCATTTTTAAATAATGAAGTCGGAATTTCGACCGTAATTTTTTTTTTTTAAATTAAAACATGATTTCGGCGCACAGTTTCGGTCAATTAAAAGAATAAAAGCTAATTTGCAAATATAAGAAGTATCATCTTCCGGAGATATGATTTCGGCGCACAGTTTCGGTCAATTAAAAGAATAAAAGCTAATTTGCAAATATAATCTTCCGAAGATGATACTTCTTATATTTGCAAATTAGCTTTTATTCTTTTAATTGACCGAAACTGTGTGCCGAAATCATATGTTTTAATTTTTTCATTTCTGTTTGAATTAATTACGTGATAACAAATATGCCAAAATATACTTTGGTGCTTCCTCTTTAATATGTGCTAAATGAAAAGTTGAGAAAATACATAGAAAATGAATGAAAAAAATGTTAAAATGTATCAATTCACCCCACTGCGGGGCTAGTTGATACGTTATTCCGTTTACAATTTTTTTAATTTTGTATTTGAATTAATTACGTAATAACAAATATGCCAAAATATACTTTGGCCCTTCCTCTTTAATATGTTCTAAATGAAAAGTTGAGAAAATACATACAAAATGAATGAAAAAATGTTAGAATGTATGAATTTACCCCACTGCGGGGCTAGTTGATACGTTATTCCGTTTTCAATTTTTTTCATTTTGTATTTGAATTAATTACTTAATAACAAATATGCTAAAATATACTTTGGTCCTTTCTCTTTAATATGTTCTAAATGAAAAGTTGAGGAAATACATACAAAATGAATGAAAAAATGTTAAAATGTATCAATTTCCCCCACTGCGGGGCTAGTTGATACGTCATTCCGTTTTCAATTTTTTTCATTTTGAATTTGAATTAATTACGAAATAACAAATATGCCAAAATATACTTTCGTCCTTCCTCTTTAATATATAGTAAGCGGAAGCTTGAGAAAATACATATAAAATGAATGACAAAAATGTTATTTGGACGATCAATTTGGATGTATCAAAACTATTTACTTTTTCTCTATATAAACGAAAACAGTTAAAAAATGATTATTAACGTCAATGTAAGTACAGACATGTACGCTGGTTCGTAGGAAAGAAGTGAACAACAATCTTCACATATCTCGCTCAAATGGAGCTACATATATACGGTGTCGAGATAATTCGTCTGTATCAACTAGCCCCGGTCTCCCCTACCTATTAAACAACGCATAAAATATGATATAATTATAAAACCATTATTACTATTATTTTAGAAATCATAAAGAAAGATATTTTACAAATATTAATTTGTACATAAATTTATTTCAATTTATCTAGTGCACAAAAATCACAAATAAAGATCTCGTCGCTCTCCTCAATATTTCTGCAAATCTCATGAGCCCATCCGCGATCTATACATATAATCAAGATTATTATTGGATTTTATAAAGATTAAAAATCAGCTTCTATAAGACATTTACGCCATACATAGAAAGTATGGGTACCCGATTTTGCCCCATACTCAAATACCCGATTTTGCCCCAAATGAGGAGATTTACTAAACATTAAATATTTACACTTCAGCATGCGATAAACAGCCGGGTAAAACGTAAAAATACTGTGTAAAGACTGCCAAATACAATGCAGCACTTACCGCAATAGATTCTTTAAATCCAAGTGGTCTAAAAAAAAGCAATTCACCAACGCAACACTGGAACTTTTCAACTTCAAATTTTCAAACTTCTCCGGACGAAAAACTACGACGGTCTTTGCGCTGCGATTGATCTCATACCGTCGTGAGGTCCACCCGAATGTAACACCATACGTTGGGGTGCGTATAGCGCAGCTCTTATCTTAGAAAAACAATAATACGCGGTCTGACCCGCGTACCCGGTTTAGCCCCACTTTCCCCTACTTCTTGATACCGATTATTATCTTCCTGAAATGATAGAAAATCATTCAGTCATTTATATGAAAATCAGTTAACTACGTCAGTTTCACATTGCATCATTTAGCAAATGGCTATCATTTAAATCGCAGAAATGAACGACAAATACTTTGGACGCCTTGTGTGTTCAGAATTATTGGCAATTACTATGGATAAAATCAGTTGTACGAAATAAACGCGAGCAGATTTTTCAGTATGATAAAGATAAGTAAGTTATAATTAATAAATAATAAAGTGGTTCAACACAACCTATTCTTGACTTATTTGACTGTTTGCAAATAAATGTATGGACGTCCCAATACTAGCTACTCGTGGTTCTTTAATGTTATCATTCTATTAGAGAGCAATTACTTTGGGAATACAGTGAATCAATTGAATTAACGATGGGAGATACAATTGTTAAGATTCCTTGTTAAATTGAATTTTAATTGCTTTAGTTAAGGTTAACAGGTAGAGACAGCACATTAAAGCAAAACATTTGAGAAACATTTTCAACCTGACCATTAACATTAACACCATTAAATCCATTGGTAATACTTTCACGAACATTTATCAAAAATATGAACAGCTTAAGGTGCGTCTCCACCAGCGTTCGCAAACTGTTCACGAACAGACGATTTCTAGGAAATTCAATTCCCATACTGTTCGTCAACAGTTCGCGAACGCTGGTGGAGACGCACCTTTATCTGTCCCCGCCGGCTTTATTGCTCTCCGAAATAAATCCGAAGGCTCCCGCTCGCAGCGAGGAAACAAAACAATGTGGGGAGGGGGGAGTAAAAACTTTTCCAATTTCGTTAAACCGGGGAACACTAGTTGGAATCCAGAGTTTATACAACACCGGCTTTTGAAGAAACCGGTTTTCGAATTCCACTATTCCCAAAAAACCGGTTCGACCGGTTTCGAATTCCACTATTCCCAAAAAACCGGTTCGACCGGTTTCGAATTCCACTATTCCCAAAAAACCGGTTCGACCGGTTTTCGAATTTTCATTTTTCATAAAAAAAGTATAATTAAAATAGTAAATCAATAGTTGTACTTATTTTAAAAATGTTCAGTTCATTTAATATTTATGTATCTACAAAAATATAACACAACAATATATATTTTCGATATTTTTGCGAATTTCGGTCCCAAATTTTCAGTAAACATTCATGACATATCAAACACAGAAAATAAGAAATTTTTTTTACCTTTTTCGCATATTTCGGTATATGCCCCCCCCCCCCTGAAATGTTAAAAAAGTAGTCCTCAAAAATAAAAATTCCATTTTTTTTGTTCGTCTTCATAAATAAAAAGTGTTAGAAGCATTTAAACTTTCAAAATTTGAGAAAAAAAGTTTGTTTTTTTAGTTTTTCGGACTTTTTTCGAAAACCGTTTGACGCACGAGAAAAAGTAATAGAACATAAAAGATGCTCCTTGCCCGGATATGCAACTTTCGTTTGAGATATTTTTTTATTTAATCAATAACTTGGAGGATATACAAAATCGACTTCGCGAGCTGTTAAATAATGATTTAAATGTTTAAGGGTCCAGGGGCACCCTTTCCCGTTATCCGATCGAGCTCAAACTTTACACGGATTTTTTTTTAATTATTTGGAACTATTCTGGAGGGGGTACCTCGAAGAAAATTCAAAAGTCGAAAATAAGATTCATCCCAGTGCAACAGCTTTTCAATAATTACAAGTTTCACTGTTACGTAATAATTCTCGGGTGTATGAATAATTTTGTCAGTATTAAATAGAAATAAAACGATAAACACTTAAATAACAACATGGAGACATAAATATATAAATCAATGTTGTCTGGTTAATTATTCGAAGATTTTAGTGGTCTGTTTAGTTACGAAATTATCTGACAGTACGGTTTTCTACGTATTTTTTAAGTGGTTTATCTTCCATAAAAAAAGTAATTTTTCAAAAAAATATTTTATACCCAATAATTTCAGTTGTTTATACAGGCCAAGGCACGTAACGCGTGACGACTGAATATTTAAAAAATATTCACGATATAAAAAAATGTTGTTAGGCAGTGTTAAACTGTTTTAGGGGACTTACCATTTGATTTTAATTTGCTTTTATGTAAAGGAAGGTGTCAAAGATGCTTATTGATGATTTTTTTTTTAAATGGAACCATCCACGTCGACGAATATATTATTATAGTGCATAAAACGAGGAATTTAATAATAATAATTAATATTTTAAGTAGTGTAATTCAAATCATTAAAATAATTCTACAATCCCAGAAGGTATGATACAAGAAATTATTGTTGCATGTATCTAAATTTCATCGTTATATCATTGTAAACCTCCAAATCACATTGACATAAATGGTGACCATTTTGTACACCTATCATAATACCGTTAAGCGCTACATACATAAAGCAGATTAATTGAAATGTATATCACCAGTTAAACTCGTCTTGCTGTGCACTACAATAATCTAGCAGTGAAAATATTTGGTTTCATTTAAAAAAACATGTACGCCCTTGATATATCCTTCCTATACATAAAAGTAAACTATGCCAAAAAGTAAGTCCCCTAAAACATGTTAACTTTGCCAAATAACATTTTCTGCTATTACCAATACTTTTGAAAATATTCAGTTGATACGCTTTACGGTGCCTGACTTTCTATAACTTACTTAACTTCAGTATAGATAAAAAAAGCATACACATGCTAGATTATTCTACATGCAGTATATAAAACGAGGCCTTTTATAGACATCGGCATAATCACATCAATTGTAATCCTTCGGAATACCTTTCGGACTGCCGCCGATAACACCTCTGCCGGCGTGCACGCGAAATCCCCGTCAAATTTACCGCCAGCTGACAAAAGCAATCCCGAACGGTCGCCGGGCGAGTAGGATTCGCCGGCAGGGCCACGGCGCGCGGCTATTGGCTGCCGGCGCAGCGGGCGTTGGCCAATCGCGCCGCGTACCGCGTGGGCCGTTTGGAAGGGGGTTCCGGCAGTTAGACTCGAGCACCGAACGGTCGCGAATGTGCGTCTTCCCTGATCTTGGTCGAAGTGTTTTCGTGGTGCGTCAAACGCGATTAGGCTTGTGCATTGTGTGCTCCCTGAGCGATCCGTCGCAGCCCGCAATCGAGCGGTTCGTCGGCGTTAGGTCTTGGTAAAAAAGCACCGTTCGCGAGGGAGAGAAACGTCGACACGGTGCCAGCGAAAGAGCGTTCTGCAAGGTACGTTAATCACGTCCACCATGAACGGTCTGCGGCGAATTTAAATTTGGAACGGATGCCGGCCGGCGTCGTGCGCCCGCTGATTTCGTGTCATTCCGTGGATTCCTCGGCGACGGTTCACGGCGTTGCTCGTGGAACGAGTGCTCGCACGTTCCCCTCTGCCGCTTACGACGTTCAGTTCGCTAGATTGTCTTCTGCGACGTTTTCTTGTTCGCCTCGCGAGAGGGCCGACGTGATCTTACTTTGCGGGCTTGGCCGGGATTTCTTGGAAACGAATTCGAACGCGATTTCGCGTTGACGCCTAGCCAAGATGCGCGCACCAGGTGCGAGGGATTCTTTTCGCTCCCGCATCTCTTGGGGGAGATATAATCATTCTGGAAGTTCCGCAGATGCGTTCTCTTTTGTCGCTGCGTAATTAGGAACCTGTCCCAGCGTGTATGTACGCGCTTCTGGTCGGTCCCCGACGGCCGGGCATTCCGCGCAATGACGCGTGCGCTTCTAAAATGGTTCGTAGAAAAAGTTTCGTGGCCTAGTGACGACATATCGTGTGTGCACTTGAGCCGAGTGCGCATGAAGCTGCAGGTATTTGCGTGTCGCGCGGCCCGCCACGGACCAAACGGTGCAACGTTTACGAAATCCTGCGCGATTCTGATGTTTTGTTTTGCAGCCCGATTGGTCGCGAGGATTTTCTGGATCCCGTTTGGATAATCTTAGAGCATGAAACAATGGGATGCTAGAGCGTAACAATAAAGAAATAGTGAGGAATGTACGCGTACATAATTCGTGGTTTACAAAAAGCGGTTGTATAGTCGATTTGGGAATTGCACGTAGGTATCGATTTATTACGACACCCAAACGCATATCGTCGGGGCTTCTCGTTTCTTTTGATTGCGAATATCACGCACGTGAAATGCGTTAACTGCGTGTTTGGGATAGCAGAGCGTAAAACATCGTAACGATAAATAAATAATAATAACGATTAAACGTGGAATATACGATTCGACGTTTACGAACCAGTGGTTATAGATTGGAATTTGTAAGCTTCACGAATTAATGATTTTTTTTTGGGGGGGGGGGGGTAACACCTCGTTGTTGAATGTTTCTTTTGAAATTTTTTAACTTTATCATACTTAGCATTAATTATACTTGTATATACATTTCGTTATCAACCAGTGCCGCAGTTTTAAGATATACAGCTTTCGCTGCCTTTTTTCTGCACTACGTTCTCTTTTACTTTAAAGCAGGAGTTATAAAAAATAAGAATTTTATATGCACTATTTCATTAAGGGAACCTTCCGGTCTAAAGGTCGATTTTTTTTTATTTCATTTTTCGAATGTTTTCAACCTTTTAGGAATACGCGTTTAAGGGGACCGTCCTGTTAAAACACTTGAAAAATAGGTGATCTTTAGATTTTTTTTTCTTCAAAAACGTATAGCACTTGCAGTAAAAAACTTTATGGTCTTTCTTTATTCGTTCGTCAAGGATGTATTAGAAACTTTTTTTTTCATTTTCCTATAGTGGGTCGAATTTTACGTGACGCTCAGGGCACTGCTGCAATAAAAGAGGCGTAAACGGTAGACAGTAGAAAGGCTCCCCCAAACCAACGCGAATTTCGCCGCGCGGAGCGGATCAGATAACACTGCCCATAAGCCACCACGTATAAAAAACTGCTGCCTTATCTGATCCGCGGCGCGGAGCGGATATTCGCGTCGATTTGGGGGAGCCTGAATGCGACGTAGGATTGTCTGACATCGAAAAGCCAAACATATTCTTATAGATTGTATCATTCACTATCGCATCAGCCTTTAAGAATGCAAATAAAGCAAAATGGCGATGTTTGCTACACGTTTGAACACAAACAAGCCAGAGAGGAGGGGGTAATTCTGCGCCTAAAAATGTTAATAACGAAGAACTATGACCTCTAAAATTGATGATCAAAGGGTGATGCGATAGTGAATTCAATTACGAAGAAAATGCCACCAAGGTTTTTGGAATCGGTTAAAATAATTTATTTTGTTAGACTGTCTACCGAGCGGAAAAATCATGATGCGAGAAAAACGCGTTTCAAGTTTTACGTGAGTGCCAAGTGGCCGGGTTTTACCCATGAATTTGCCGCTACTCAAATGCCTATAACTTCGGGAATTTTACGAATTTCAAAAAATCATTTTAAACACGTATTGTTATAGGGTTGAATATTCGAAAAATGAAATAAAAAAATCGATTTTTAGAGCGGACGGTCCCCTTAAAAGGATTTGTTGAAATTCGTAAAATTCTCGAAGTTCAGTAGCGGCAAATGCATGGCAACAACCGGCCACTCGGTGCCCACGTAAAACTTTAAACGCGTTTTTCTCGAAACATTGTTCTCAAAACGGTGGGACCTGTATTTCCGAAAGTTATTATCCGATTCGACTGAAACTTTTTTTATTTTGAAGAATATAGTTCTGACTAGGGGGGAACTAAAAAAAGTGACAAAAAGTTGAAAATTTATAATTTTCAAAGGCGATGAAAGGACGAAAAATACAGGGAAAAGTGATTTCAAACTTGAAGTGTCGTTATTTTCTAAAAAAAATGTCATTTTTGTAATTTTGTTTAGTTCCCCCCTAGAAAAAAGAATAATCTTCAAAATAAAAAAGGTTTCAGTCGAATCGGATAATAACTTTTGGAGATACAGGTCTGCAATCCGGTCACACAAGTATTGAAACAGTGCAATAATGTTTTTGTTATTTAATAGTCTGTTAAATTTTATAAAATCGATCATATCAAACAGTCGAAATTCCCAATACTGCCAATAACAGCTGACAACTAACCCGATTAGACTGCTTCAATTTTCGCCACCAGATGGCGCAGCGGAAGTAAGAAAATGCCAGCAGGACCAACGTTCGTAGCGACTTCTTACTGCGTGCTGAATTCACCTTTGAAATTATGAACCAGTTTGTGTTCATGAAATACGACTGGTGTTTTGGATCCTCTCAGTATCACATCCGTATTCGATTTATCTGGAATATTATTTACATATGGAAACGATATTAATGTCGCAGAATATTACAGCGGGTTTGTAACGGGTGCGCCAGTCTGTCGAAGATTGTTTTTATCATTTCACCCGTATTAGTCTTCGAACGATTAGCGTGGTTGCATTTGTGAGGATCTGAATACGGGTTTCCGGTAGCTGTTATCAGTTCTCTGTAATATCATCTACGGGCGCTTATTCTTTAGCTTCTTTTTTTATTGGCTTGAATCAATAATACAATGCGATTCACTGTGAAGAATACTTTCAAGGTATAAATAGGAAAATAGGAAAACGCACCTCAAACTTTAAGGGGCGTTTTCACCCTGAAGAACCAAAAAGTAGCAGAAAAGAAAAATTGTCTGATACTTCTATCGAGGTGCTCTGTAAAGCTACAAATTTTAACCCGGCGGGAGGCGCACCCCATATTGTAACACAGGTTGTCGCTGCCGGGTAAAAAATACCCAACATTGAAACGTAAAAATCACGGTTTCAGAATATTTTTTTTTACAGTGTTTTAAGAATCGAAGAAAATTTATGAAATATCTTAAAATCTTGGTTAAAGTTCTTTCAAAAATTGTAACAAAAACTCAAGCAGTCTTCGTATTTTCGCAACTAGCGCCTCTGTGGTAAATTTTACCCAGTAGCGCCTCCCACCGAGTTAAAAAAATCGGATTTTTTCAGATTTTCGAAGTTCCTTTGTCAGTTTCTTTCACTCATTCGCAGTCTCTCTTATTCTATACGACAAGGGAAGGAATAAAGGCAAACTAAAAAGACGGCGATTGTTCGGGACCGAAATTGTATTTCGATAAACAATTAAATAAAGTTATAAGTGAAATATGTTTTTCGCGATAATCGAGGGAACCCAGCTTCATATGTAATGCACTGAAACAAGTTATTATCGAATATTTCTCTACATTTCGAAATGCCCCTGTTAACATTGAATACATTTCTTAATTAACGAAAAGAAATTGTCGCAACCCGCAGGTAACTGGAAAGTCAGGTTGCGTTAAGTGAAACTTGGGGTCGACGTGCGTGGTATGAGGTGGCAAAATTGTAATTACTTCTGTTTACCTCGTTAATAAAATTACTGCATTTACTACACAAGAGAGGACAAGTTTATATACAATTTCGACAATTTGTAGTACGAAAACAAAGTAAAAAAAATTACAGCTCCTCAGCGTGAATTAATTTGCACTTCTTGCAAATGTTTTATTTAATTTCGTATAAACAACGGAATTTGAAACATTCTCAAAAACTTCGAAAAAGTCAGGGATACATATACTTTTAAAATAATCAGTAAATGCATGGAAAAAAGGAGTGAATGCACCGCGCATCCTCGGTGCATTCACTCGGTATTCAAACACTGTCTATACGGAAAACTAAACTCCTGCATATTTTAATTATTTATATTTTAACAACGAAACCTTGAATTGCAAAATCGTAGCAGATTTTGCATTTTCTGTTGGCAAAAAGAATTTGCGGGCTTCTCATTATTTCTCAAAGTAGTGTGCGTGTGTATGCGGTACCGTACACAACAGTGTATAAACTTTTGTTAAAAGTATGCTCCATAAAAAACAGAATTCTATGTTGAAAATGAAGACAATGCCGAAATCTGCTTTTAAAAAAAGCTAAGGTTGGTTTGGGGGAGCCTTAAGGCTGCCCATAAGCCGTCACGTACAAAAAACTGCTGCCTTATCTGATCCGCGACGCCGAGCGGATATTCGTGTTGGTTTAGGGGAGCCTTTATAAACGTTTATAGCTCAGAGCAAGGTTAACCGATTTTCATGAATTTTTAGGCACGTATATAACTTACTTCAATCTACAAACGGTTTTTTTTTTTTAATTTTCATTACGGGCTCACAGAAAAAGTTGAAAAACAACCTTTACTATTTTTTTTTGCTACTCCGGCCAATTGCATTTCTTTCAAAACGATGAAACATGTCACGTAGCAAAATAATCCTACTAGCTTCTGAAAAAAACTCAAGTCGTTTGGATTAATTTTAAAATAGTTATGCCATTTTAAAGAGTGTACGTTTATGGCTGTGATCCACTGTATGTATATCAACCGTAAAGGAAAGAATACATACACTGCCAAAGCCATTGGTTATTACTTTCCACGTACACGTCATTAGCGTTTCTGCACATCCCAAACCGGTCGACTGCATTGAGAAACACATTTATTAGCATTTTAGGAGGTATTTTTGAAAGTGCCTGCATAATGTGCTTTCGAAAGTCTTGTTAATCCTGCATTCTTCTGTGGTATACATACCTCTAATTTAATGAAGTATCAGGTAAATAAATCTAGTGGGATTAGGTCTGGAATTCGTGTCGCCTAGGGTCAATGTGCTCCATACCCCTAATCCACCAATTTGGAAGATGATTGTTTGTCGCACCCTGCATAATATTGGAAGATCACAATATGGAGAATATCATCTTGAAAAAGTAGGATTCAAGGAATCATAGAAAATTAAAATGTAATTATTACAACTCGGTGCAAATACTTATTTGGAACTAGGGTTGCCAACCGTATTATGTGTATAGTGCTGTACTATATTTTGATTTAATGTACTATATACTGCCAGAACAAGATATAGTATGTAAAAATACTATATTTCCGATACATCGATAGAATTTTATAATTTTTCCTTATTTTTTTATTCTATGGCAACGTCGAAACTTTAATTTGCGGATTTAAATCTTAACGGGTAGGTTTTTTCTTATTATTATATTCATTAATATGAAATGGCGGGAAGCTTTCTCTCATAAAGAATGAGCCCCCTCATATATCTATGTTAATTTGGCCTTTCAGTGCAATCAAACCTTTGACATATTTGTTAAAGACAATAAATTGATTAATAATGCAAAGTGCACAAAAATATATATTTAAATAAAAAATTAAACCCGACTTCAGAAAAATAAAAATGCTCTAAAAAGTAAAAATAATGTAATCCCTTATTTAATCTGCGACTCTCATATTTTTTAAATTGGCGCCAGATTTATACAGTGCGAATGATGAGACGCCGACTTAAAAAATATGAGAGTCGCAGATTAAATAAGGGATGAAATTATTGTTTATTTTTTAGTGAATTTTTATTTTCTTGGAGTCGGTTTTAATTTAATTTTTTTTGTCTTTTCACTTTTACATATATTTTGATACAACATGCTTAGGAGATATGCGTGTACTTACGTACATAACATAATAATAATTAGGTGACAATAGTCTTTATTATTAACCAGTACTGGCAAAGTATTAGGCACCACCCTCTTTCGAATAAAAAAAAGATCATCAAAATCGGTCCATATGCTGAGAAGTTATGCGGTAACAAACTTAAAAAAAAAAAATACAGGTTGAATTTATAAAACCTCCTCCTTTTTGAAGTCGGTTAGAAAATAAGATGTCGTTGTTTTAACGTAGTATTATTTTTCTCATCACTGTCCTCTGTAAAGTACTATATTATTTTACAAAGTACTATATTTTTTTCACTTTTGGACTTACAGTACTATATTTTCCCGAAAAAAAGTTGGCAACCCTATTTGAAACAGAAATATGCGTGAAAGCAGGTCAGTAAGTGATTTGTCTGAAAATCACCGAATTTCGTGAAATGGGTAGTGACTTGGAACACTTTCTATTTCGAGCGGTCATGATACACACACGGATCATCTTCTATACCACGAAATAGACATTGCGGATTGTATCGGGCTCCGCAGCAAAAATTAGAACGCAATGCTCAGTGTAATTAACAAGTTCGCGTGCTGTGCGGTGCGTCCCAGTGGGTGCTTTTTTTTATTATTTAATTATGTAATTAATCCTCGACACCCCAGGCGCCCCGTGAATCGCGTGTTACTGACCGTATTTAATGTTTCGAGAACTCGACGATACATTACTGGCCAGTTTTCTGTGTCACGACATTAACGACGAGGTATTTCGCGTCATCTACTTGTCGGTAATTGGATGTGCATATACAGGATGTCTAAAAGGTTTCTGTAACATCATTTGCCAGCATGGCCTGTGACTAAAAGTAAGACGAAAGTATTATCTTAATATATAAGGCAGAAAGCTTCTGTATGTTTGCGTGTCTGTCGCCTAAAAACTGTCGAACGATAAACTCTGGGATCCCGAAATGTGCCTCAGCTCATTATGCCTGACTAATTCAGATGAATGTGAATATTTCCAAAAAAAAAAAACTAAAAAAAATAAAATACTTTTTTTCTTCTAAAATCAGAATAGTAAAGCTAGTATAAATTTGTAAAGCTAGAATAAACATAAGTCCATGAAAACTTTACCCACAAGTTATAAAAAAAATATGAAAGAAACCAAATTATTGAAGTTGATTCAACTTAAAATAATTAAATTTAACCCTCGTCAGACGGCACAATTTTACAAAGTTAACAGACAGCAGAGGCACAATTACACCCTCACATATTTTATTTGAATATTCTCACTGTTGGTATAATTTGTACGATAAATTGATAACATTTTTTTAGAAAAAATTTCCCAAATTTTCTTTTATAATGTAAATTATCTATTTTTTTTAGTTTTTTTTTAATAAAATAACATTATCATTAAAAAAAAATCGCATTCATTTTTTCTTGCATTATCTTCATACAAAATATATGGGGGCGCCATTGTGCCTATGCCGCTGTTATGGATGCAACCCTCGACTCGACCTCCTATCTCGGAAGGGGGTTGAGATATTTTTCTGAAATTTGGTCTATATAATCTGGACCAAAAATTTAAAGATGTCACGAAACTTCAGCCCTCCACGGTTTCTCGAAAAAAAAGTTATCGCAATTTAAAGACGCAAAAGTTACAATTGTACCTATGCCGTCTAACGAGGGTTAACACTATTCCTACCACGACCGGTCACATGACCGTTTTTAAAATTTCAATTAGAATTTCATATATACAACGTAATGGAATCGCCTTTAACCCTTCGTGGTCACACCTTCTTATAATCACAAGTTGCTCACACAGGGTTCATTGTACCCCAGCGTCATTTTTTAAATTACCATTTCCGTATTTTTCAATTTTTTAACTTTTCAGTGATAATTGTACGCTCGTAATACTTATGCAATCATAGTCTAATAGTTTTTTTCTACAAATGTAAATTTCGATATGATAAAATTTGTAGTTGAAAATAAGCGATTTTCCACAGTTGTGGGAAAAAAGCGATTTTAAAATTTTTTTTTTCTTGCGATAAGTCCCCTTTGGAAGTCGTAAAGACACGACATTTTAGCTCGAAAATCATTCTTGGGGAACAATATACCCCGCGTGACCACGAAGGGTTGAACTTCCCGCCTTTTCCTCAAATATACGTATAATACATTTTTCAATATTCACTTATTTTTTTATTGTTTATTTTCGGGGAAAAATTTGTAGTCTGTCTTACCTTCCACGACCGGTCATTTGACGGTAGGAATAGGTAAACGTGAAGTGTCGGTAGAAATAGTGTTAAAGAATAAAAAGTGAAGCCAACTCTGCAGCTATTCTTGCATTTCAACGTGTCTCCCCAACACGAATCTGACGTCACATAGAATTTGTTATGGGTCGAATTCCGTTGCGATTTCTCCCCACGTCAACAAATGCAATATTAATTCTCTCAACTAATTCATTTCATTGAAATTAATTATCTCTCCTTGTATAATCTCTTTCACACTTTCCTACACAAAATTTGAAGGTGCGCAATCTCCAGTGACCCAGGTACTAAAAAAACTGGTCCCCCGTCCAAGAAATTTGTTTACTTTTCGTGCATTATGTGCTACAAAGTCATCTGATCGCGTGCCCAGCCATTTTTGATATTCATTTTTTTAAATTATGCGACCGTACTGATCTATTGTAAAATAGTGAATACAATTTGAATGAGCAAACAACAAACACTGGAAACCTATTCTTACTTTGTATCAGACGCACACAAGCTCGTTATAATTTCCTTTACATTCCATATTCCTGTTGTAACTGTTTAACCCATTAGCTGCCGCGATCCCCATCTGTAAATTTGGGAATTTTACGCACACCACTCGGCGCCGAAAATATATTTGGTACGCCTGAAAGTGTGTATTCTGTGCTTCGTTTCTTTACAAGCGAACAAATTTGAAATGCGTCTGTAAGTTGAACGGAACGGAATTGGAACTGCCTCGGGTTACATGTGGGCTGTATGGAAAAATGGCACAAATAACAGCTATTTTTGTATGTATAAGATAAAGCTTATAATAAAATAACTAATTTCTTATTAATTTTCTTTTGCGCAACCTGCCACAATCCCCATTTGGCACTTTGTAAAAATATTTTCAAAACAAAGCAAGTTGAATATAATTATACTGTTACACAACTTTTTGTGCATATATATATATATAACTTATCCGGCCAAAAATTAAAAAAAAAAATTTGGCAGTTAATGGGTTAATAAGGCATTGATAGGTCCAACATTTATGTAACATTTTCATATTATTTTTAGCGATGCAACGCGCTGGCAAAGGTCGGTGCACAAACCTCTCAGACACCCTGTATACGCGCGCGCGTGCGTGTGTGGTGTGGCATTGGTGGTAGGTAGGTTGGATTGGCTTACCTCGAAACTTAAGCAAATTATGCTGGCCTACGTATAATGCGTTTACGTCTTCGTGGTCGCGATCTTCGCCGCGCTAATAATAAGCACCTAGTGGGATTAAAAGTATCGCAGGTTGTATCGAAACCCGATACCGCGCGAGAACATTGAAAAATAATATCGTTGCTTCTAAATAGAGCCGACACTCGACCAAACATATTGTACCAGTTATTTAGAAACATTTTATTACAGGGTCACTAGCATCTGAACAAATTATAATTTTCACTTTATCTCTTTGTAATATTCTCCATATTGGAGAAGTTGTTTTTCGTTGTGTCTATTCAAATAAAATTTGACTAGTGTCTAATTTCTAAATAATTATAAACTTGCTGGCTAATGACTGAAACGTGTACGAATAGCAACGAATGAAATTATATTAGAATAATAATTTGCATGCACTTTTGCTGGATACTACTGAACTATGGTATGGGTTAGCTCGCTGTTTGCAGTTAGAGATAATGGTAACTGTATTACCCGTATACCCGGATATTAATCGTTTCATTGGTTATTAACCGAATATCCGGTTTTCAAGACCTCTGCAGTTCGTATACGTACCGCGAATATTTGTAGGAGGTATGTGGTATTGTCTTCTTCGTTTTCCATGACAAGTTCAATTGTTAAAATCAATTGTTAACGGTCAAGATCAAGCGTCGCTAATGTTCCTAATTTCTCGATATTTTTTGTTGCTTGAGAAGTCAGGAATCAGATGATGTTTTTTGAGAATTTGCCGAGAAAAAATATTGCAAAATTTATATTTCTGGAGTTATGCTGGTAATATTTATCAAAAGCACAAGAAAAATTTAACTAGATGATTATTCCTGTCTGATTTATGCAAAACTTGTGTAAATTAAAACACAGATATTTAAATATAATTGATAAATTTATTTATTTAATATAACGTTTGTGCAAAGCGAGACATTGCTTTTTTGTTTTAAAGTAGTTGTTTAAAAAGCACAATGCGTCTAATGTAGCGTCAGCCAATCTGTTTCTCTTTTTTGTAACAAAATCTGTAGAAAAATTTATTTCGTTTTAAAAGTTAGGTATTGCGAATTGGGTGTCCTTTTTCCAGTGGACTAAAAAATATGAGATTTCTTTGTTGAAGTCTGGAATTTATCTTCTTGGTTAACACTAAATTCTTGGAGGCCCTCTGCGATTACTAACTCTAATTGTCTTTAATGGTAATTCTTCATTTTGAGGATCCGTAAGTTTTTCAGTATTTTTAGAAGAATCATGGTTACTCTTATAATTTCCGAAAAGTCAAGCTACTTATTAATTTGTTTTGCCGTTTCATACATATCTGTCTTGAATGTTAAATGAAAAATGCGTTTTTTTTTAAATTTTTTTGAAGAGATTCTTGATTATGCAAAAATTTTATAAGGATTCTTTTTTTATATATCTCTATATTTCTTCTTTAGTAGCCACAAGAAAATCATTATTTAATTCAGAATACAATTTTTCTAAAATTTTAATTAAAATTTTATAAGGCCACCTTGAGCAGTTAATAATGTCGAAACTTCTCTACTCGGATTTTCTATTATAATTCATATAGACTCTAATATTATTAATAAGATTTTTAAAAAATTATGGATGTGTTTATACGTTCAGGATTAACTAGAAATACACAATTTGAACTAACTAAAAATTCATTTCCGAAATTAAATGAGATTTATAATAATTTTCCTAGATTTTCATAGAAATTACAATATTTCTCGAGAAATTTTCAAGAAGGAACACTAAGCGTTGCTCCTCATTTGTTCTTTAAAAACGGTAAGTAAATAAACGCGTTGAGCTGTATGGTTAAGCGTGAATGCTAAACGTATTTTGTATATTAGGTAGCAATTTTATTATCAAATTTATTAAGACTTTCATTGAGTGTAGAGTTCGAAAGTTCTTCATTAAATACACGAAAAGATATTTCAATGAAATATAAAGTAGTATGTGTGTCGCTAAATTTATTATTAGAAATTTATTAGGCTATTAAATAACTTACGAATATTAATGTGACAAGAAATACACTTTTAGAGATTTACGACCTTACAGTAGCAAGATTATTTTAAGTCATTATTCGAAAAATTGAGTTATTTTTACTGATTTTTCTCCTCTGAATTTATTAAGCTACTCTGAGGCTATACAAAAAATATAAAAAAAATTTTTAATTTGTTTTAAATATTTTTTATACCGCCATCTAAAACTAAAAATTCGAAAAGGTTCTTAATCTGCATGCGCGTCACAATCGCCCGTAGAACAATTAACAATTATTATCTAAAAATAACAAAATGAATTTATTTACAATATAAAATAACACTGGATTTATTTACGTGTAATTTTTAATAGGAAAGTACAAACACTTGTACGTACAGTTGGCCGTAATGGGGCCATCTACTTACACATTCTGTTCGCAATTATTCTGGCTGGCATGTTTGATCGCAAATATTTTGACAGGTTCATCCAGTGAACTTTACACCGGCATTAATATACATACTTTCCTCACAGGTCACACAAGCATTATATCGATTCAGATTTGCGAGTACATATTGAACTCGATGCCGTTACTAATAACCAGGTCTTCACGTGGCTGGCAGTCGGTGCACGTGTTTGTATTCTTGCAAGTTGTTTATTGCGATTGAAATTTCAGAAGGACGGGTAACTGGTGCGCGATGACTTTCATGCGCTCTTCTTATTGACTGGGTTGACCCGATCCTATCTAGAATGAGTTTTGCCTATTCTATTCCATTCAGTCAGTTTTTTTTTAATTTATTTTAATAAACGGCAATAATCCTTTGATATACAAAACAGTAAAAAGTGTTACATGATGCGTGGAGGGATTCTAATCTGTTACTATAAATTTGCGTTAAATTAGGGTAAAGGACCCAATTACTGACACCTAACCAATTACTGTCACCTTAAGCTATTTTACTTAAAATAACAAATAAATAAACGTTGTAAAGTCACACACAAAAGAATTATATAATTCAACCTATAATCTGTACTATAGATTATATGCTATAATTTATTTATTCGTTATTTTAAGTAAAATAGCTTAAGGTGTTTTACGTAAAATAACGAATAAATCTTGTAAAATGATGCATAAAAAAATTTTAGCATGCAACTGAAACTGTTATTTATACGATACAAAAAACAGTAGGGTAAAGGACCCAATTACTGTCACCTTAAGCTAGTTTACTTAAAATAACAAATAAATAAACGTTGTAAAGTCATACACAAAAGAATTATGTAATTCAACCTATAATCTATACTATAGATTATATACTATAGTTTATTTATTCGTTATTTTAAGTAAAATAGCTTAAGGTGACAGTAGTTGCTTAGGTGTCAGTAATTGGGTCCTTTACCCTACATACGGGTGAGGTGAAGATATTGCAGGTAGATGTAAATAATGCAGGTTTAAACAGAGGAGAAAAGATGTCTTTTCTCAGATTCATTTAAGTAAATCTTGTCAAGGATAATTGGAATAATAATTTGACCCTTCGGTAGTTTGTACAGACAGATTAACCCTTAACTGGTATACTGTTTTTGACAAACGTGACTGGTATACTGGGGTCGTGGCAGACCCCAAGTAAAAAAGGACACAGAAATTTGTAAAGTCGACACTAGAGCAACCACTATGAATATTTTCATCTTAGGTAATGTATAAAATAATAGAAGAATGCTATTAATAATGTGGAAAACTGCTTTTAATAATGTGGAAAATTATTAGATCTGTAGAAATGTTTTGTTTTTGTTTTTTTTTTTTAAAGTTCCCCTGACTTAGATATATATATACTGTATATTCATCAAAAACCTATGTCCTTTTACTTGTTGATTCTTTATATTAGACATTTCTTAAGATTTTGTTACAAACGTCAGACGTTTATTTTTGTACGTTTCCATAACTATTAATCTGGAGCTATAAATTAAGGCCAGTGGAAAATAATGCCCCTCTTAAACAAAACTGTATAGCGAAGAAATATCGCTCTAGATTATCTTGAATCCTTATCGAAGATTCTACAAGATCTATCGCTAAGAACGATTACAATTGAGCGGAGTGCAAAATCAATTGTTAAAAGGCAAAATCATGTTATAGGATAATTAAAAAAAAAGTAGGAATTACAAATTCGGCAATTACATTTGTTGTACATAAGTCCTCCTAGATTCTCGAGCAAGTCTATCAACACGCATATATTTTTTATCATTTTAGTGTTTTTGCAGAGTAATTAATTGTTATTTCGCGATTCATAAGGAGAGTTTAGCTTCTTTTTAAATGCACGTAAATTGTATCAGTGATACATCACAGGCAGACCTTCGATGTTACACACAAGCACACTTTTCAAGGGTAAGATCTATTTTTAGCAAATGATACTCTCTCGCGCGGTTCCTCGCCGATAAAGTAAGAGTATATTTCATATCAGTGGACGATTGTTAAATTCAACATGGCGCTCAACTTCCTGCAGTAATCTATCATTGATGCTTGTTGAAAAACTGTGTGAGTGGAATTTAAAACATTGCAATAAACTTCAATTCAGCAGCGAACGAATCGACAATAATTGACTATCGAAGTGAAGTAAATAATTATTTACCAGCATTATGGTATTATGGTCAGTATATACGACAAACTTTTATAAATGGAAGCTAAAAATAAATTTTGCGCTATGAAAAAGTAAGGTGACTCGGTTCTGCAATAACAATATTATTACTTTATATTTTTACAACGCATTGTATTAAAAGATGATACTTTTAGAAATTGCATTGCACGTGGATGCACCTAAAAATGTAACAATTTGTTTATATTTATTAATGAAAATGGGAAAGAAATAGCTGTTAATATTACAATAACAATCGCCAATTTATTATTTAATATTTGAGTAACTAGTATCGTAGATTATCTTTGATAATATCGGAAATTTATACTTGCCTTTATATTCAAAGATATTACGAAAAGAAATCTGCTGAAATTTTCTTTTCATCAACGTGCAGCTAAAATTTGGATACTTTGCCTTTCGTTGAAATATATTGAGGGATGTATTAGATTGTATTTCTAGGACAAACTAATTAACATTATAATGATCGCAATTTCATCGTTTTCTAATCTGTCATTTATTCATCAACATATCATAATTGTTGATGGGTTTTGGCATGGCAACATAGTAGTGGAGTGTGAAGAAATAATTAGAAAATTAAGCAAGAAATAGCATAAAGGAGAAAGTAGGGTATAAAATATAATAACGGAACTGTTAGATCCAAATCTTCCCGCCAAATACGTCACGTCACAATAATGTGTATACTCGACTAACCCTCGTCAGACGGCACAATTTGACAACGTTAACGGACGGCAGAGGCACAATTGCACTCTCACATATTTTATTTGAATATTCTCACTGTCGGTATAATTTGTACGATGAATTGATAACGTTTAGACTCAATGAAAGTCAATAAAAAAAAATCCCAAATTTTCTTTTAAATATCTCGGAAACAAAGGTCAGCTTCGTAATTTGTTTTGTCCCATGCTGGCGCATACGCTGCCACGAACGCGAACAGTCGATAGGTATCCCCATAAAAAACTTTTAAAAAAGTAAAAAAATTACGCCAAGTACATGAAATCAAATAAATCACAGAAAACAGAAGACAATAATAATTACAAAATAAAAAAAATATGTGAAATCAAAATGAGCTGCAAGTACATAAAGGTACTTTCCCACTGCGCTTAAGATGACACAACTACATATACACAGCTAAAATGCTGTGTTCATAGCTTCCATTACTCATATCGCGGACATTTTAATGAACCCATCTAAAAGAATCAAAATTAATGATATACAAAAATTGCGCCAATTATAACAATAGCTATTCCTACAAAGAAAAAAAGGTATTAAATAATATTAAGCAGATATATTTTTATGCAAATAAATATTTTAATACGAATAAATATATTATTCAAAATACTTGGCGCTGCGAAACCGAAGAAATGCTAATTGTCTTAGTATTAATAATTTATCGGTAGGTATACGGGAGAATACATTGTAGTACTAGCAGCAGCTTTTCGCGAATATCTTGGAAACTAAGGTCGGGCGGCGGTAAAACATGTATAGGAAAAAGTTGTTCAGAACCATGTCCCCGACAACGTATCCAAAAATCATTTAAATGGGTGAGGAAACACCTGTCGTATATAATGCCAGCGGCAGTGGCCGCGATGGAAACAGCGGTTCTCGTTCGATCACTGAAGTTAAGCATCGTGGGGCGCGTATCGCGGAAAGATGGGTGACCGTTTTTCTCGTGGTGCGTTGCTTGCTGCTGGCAACCTTACGGGTAGGTTTCCCCGGTTGCGAACGTTTATAATTCGTGAGCTTATGGTCTGCCCAATAGCAAAAATTCCTTACGGTGATATCCCATCGAGTTAAGACGTGGTCTTTCAGACCTCACTCTGCTTTCTTCCGTCCACCCTGTGGCCTGCACGGTGGTCTCCTAGAAAGAGATTAAAAATGCTCACTCCATCTTGCTTGGTTTCAATGCTGCTATAGAGGAAACTCTGAGGCGCAGCGCGTCAGTTGGACCTTGTATAAATCGGCACTATTATTTATCTGTCCTACATAATTACCTTGTATCCTTTTCTGTATATATAGTCCGCGTTGTACTAACGAATACTTTTGTTTTTGGTATTTTGGATGGCCCGCGTGTTTCGTAAGACGCTTGTGCGTTCTGGCATTGGTGCTAAGCGGTTAGTGGCGCGCTGGTGTCTGACGTGCACGCGTCGTGACTCCGTTGGTCGTTGGAAGGATGTGTTTGTTGCTTGCGACGCAGTGCATAATGGTTGTATCTCGGCACGTGTTATTAGACTTGCTTTCTTTCATTTTATGTGTTTGTACGCACGTGCAGTAGTTTTCGTTTTGTTTAGTTTTCCATTTCATTTTTTGAATAGTAGTTTATACGAATATAGTTAAATATATATGTATATACTAGAATTAAGAATTAAGTAATGGCTTAATTCTAGTTCGCGCGAAAACAGGACATGTACTTAATATATCTGTCAAGTGTCAAGGAATTTAGTCGATTGGTTTTTGAAATATGATATTCGTCAAATCGAAAAAAGCTATTTTGAGAAAAACGCATTCAAAGTTTCAGGCACTGTTTTAGAGTGCATAACAAGTAACAAATCATACTTACAATTAATAAGCTACTCCAGGGTCATAAAGAACGCCTTCCTCTTCCTCGTAAAACTCATGCAAAGCACTATGTACGTATTTGCCTTTTTCCGAGCAGTCTGAACTTCCTTCGTAGCTTTGTAGTGTCTTCTCTCAGCAACTGTAATTACTTTGCGTCCCAAGTGTCGGCATAACTTTTAGCTCCTGGGCCCATTCCTGTTTCAAATGTTTCCAAAATTAAGTAATAGCCTTCCCTATATATTCCTGTTGCTAAATAACCAGCTGTGTCAACAGTATTTGCTCCAGAATATCCATTGAAACTTCCATTATCATTCTGGGTATTTCCGCCCAAACATCGCTCCAGTAATTCATTTGCAGATAAACCAGTATAAATCGGTTTTATAAGGTGTTGGTCGAACAAGATCACTGAATAGTGGATCGTGCATATGTACATACTTAGGTATAATCTTTCAGCGTTCTATCGGCTTCGACGCAACGCCAAGAAACACCAGCTGTTGGCTCCGGCAGGACAACAGTCGTGTTTCAGACTCTTTATCTGTAGAACATTTGTGACGGTAAGTCGCTTAACTCCTCGCATTTCTCACTTCATCAAGCGAATCTGTATCTCGTGTAATCGCTAATCTGTAATAAGCAGTCAGATCATTACCAGCTTATCGGTTAATTTCCCAGGTCCCTTTCCTCCTATAACTTTCTGTCTTTTCTTTTCCCTTCTCAATCTAGATCCCATTTCTTTCTCTACGTGCGAAACGCATTTTGTTTTTTTAATTTCCACGTCGTATGGATTGAAATCTATAATACCTTTAACCTCTAGAGGGCCGGGCTGGCCACTATAGTGGCCACCTAAGAATTTGGATACTTTGCCGGCCATTTTGTTGGTATATATGCATAAATTTTGAGTAAATAAAATTTTCAATTTCAATGAAAAAATCTCGGCCCTCTAAAGGTTAAATGTTTTCCAGCGCTGTCAAATTTTCAAATTCAGCTGTAATGCTTTGTAAACTGTAAGAAAATGCGCACAAAAAAGATTTTTGCAACCCGTTAAACTAGGGAGACCCCTTAGTCAGATAGAGGAAATTACAGGCTTTACAATGGTAGGAACATGAACTTAACATCCTATTTTTTCTGGCTTTAAATGTTCGTGGAACAAGAACAGCACGAGCTTATTGGACAACGTAGTAAATAGGTAATTAGTTTTCTGAAAGTGATCGTAGAAAAAGTCGACTTTTCAGAAAAATACGAGAGTCGATTTTTTGGGACGATCTTTTTTAGTGTAATCTCCCCCTTTAAAGTAAATTGACTTTTAGGCCACGCTGTATTTGCATAAGGAATGAATTATGCAAACCTTGGTCCACTTTGCTTTTGAGTAGGTCAAGTTTCATACGCGATGGATGTTTACAATGAACAGACGTTTGTTCGTTGAACGCACCCTGTACTAAATAAAACGGTATGATCACCGCGGCGTGCTTAACGCATTAAGCAAATGACAATGAATGGAGATGCAGCGATTTTTGTAATTACAGTTGAAGGTAAAACGATTTCAGTAACTGTACATACATTAAGTTATTGCACCGTTATATCAGTGGTATCAGAAATGAAGATACGCGTTGTTGTATATCTTTAGCATGTGCATTCCTGGGAATTGATTAGCAGAAACGATTCTTTTTATCCGCGGTATCAAAAGATTTATCACAGCACGAAGAAATGTAACATGTAATAGAGAAACGGATAATTATGGAAGCATGACATTAGCGCCAGCTATTAAATGCACGCGAGTGAAATTTTCTTCTCTTTTTCGATCATTCTTAGGATTCAATGTGTATACGAATTCTTTAACTTCGTTGCACCAGAACGTCTTCGTTACTCAATCTTTATTATCAAAGAATTCCTTTCTAAGTGTATTTCCTTATTTATATTACCTTGCCCTATTTCCATCCTTAGGATTTTTTTTTTAAATATTTCAAATAGTTGAAAAGTAGAAATGAAATTGTTTCTGCAACCATGGAATATAGAAACTAAACAAGGACATTTTTATTCGCTCTTAAAATAAAATTATTTTATTCCTTATCTGATCATCACTTACATATATTGAGAGTAAACAAGCTTGACGTACTTAAGGGGACACCTCGCCGATTTGGCAGGTCGGTAAAACAGCAGTTTTTTTTCTGCACAGAAATGATAATACCGACAGATACGCGGCTGCCTTGTGAACGCGAGAGGGAACTGCTTGCTACTTCCATACGGTGATGCCAGATCGGGGACGGGTTCCCTCGAGAATTTCCCCCACCTCGCGCACACTACGCCGGAGCTGCGTGTCCGTGAGTTGGACTCCGAAGCGCCGAGCTCACGGACACGCTGCTCCGGCGTAGTATGCGCGAGGTGGGGGGAATTCTCGAGGGAACCCGTCCCCGATCTGGCATCACAGCTTCCTAATTCTATTCTGAATATGGAAAGAAAGTCTCAACTGTTGCTTGTAAAAATGTGCTTATGCTACAATATTCTACGTTAGCAGTAAGGAATTATAAATGAAAAGAAAAAATAGATGAGGGGATGTCCCCAGAAAATGAAGTTTGTTAGGTTAGGTTAGGCATTTTTTTTATTAGCGAAACACTGAAGTGGAATCTGAAAGTTATATACTTATTATAACGAGGAAATACTGTAACTCTTTTTAATATCTACCTACTACGGAAGTATATATGAAAAATTTTAAATACATGGCCAAGTCCATCATTGCATCCTAAAATCCTTAATGATTAATGGCAGCAATTACCTTCTTAGTTTTTCGCAACAATAGTTCAATAAAAATTCGTATGGGGGAAAATATAATGGGGAAAATAAATATAATATGCATTTTGTAATAGCTTTTAATTATTACCTGATTTATTGCAGTAGATCGAACTCTAAATTTGTATTTAGCGAAAATTAAGAAATATGGAGTTGGTCAGTTTTACCAACAAGCCAACGTCTTAGTTAAACCGTTTGGCTGGAGGCGTCGTGTTCAGTTGAGTGGCGCTGAAATTGCGGCAGAATAAAATTTCAAATGCACGTTCTTTCTGCGTAGACATTATAAGCAATTTCCATTCGATTTTATTGGGAATTTAAGCATATACGCATAACTGAATTTTCCGTTCTAAAAGTTAACACTGAAATTACCTAGTAACTATTAACGTACCTAGTAGCGTTTAATTATTCAAGGCGAATGGTCCCGCTCGTCCGTAGTCAGACGGGTTAACCAGAATTCGGATAATTACGACTCGGCTGTATTTTCGTAACCGTATTTTTTGCCCACCAAATCCCATACTGCGAACCGAATCGCGCTTCTGTCAGGTGCAGTGGAGAGAGAAACTCCTCGAGCCTTGAATAGCAAGGCAAAGAGGACTGAGAGGAGTGTCTGCTGTGTGTTCGTTTTTGTTTTTTATTTTCTCTTCTCCTCGCCGCTGTCGCCGGGTTAAAATTAGCTCCCCATTGCTCCTTATATATATATATATATATACACACACGCCGAACCGATACGTGTTACATCGTGCCATCGGAATAAAAAGAGAAAGGACAGGCGAAAACGAAAAGAAGGCACGCGTAGGGACACGAACGGGGATCCTTTTTCGGGACGAAATCTCTTCCAGCTTGCTCCTTTTTTCGCCGGGTATTTGCGTTTCGTGTTTCATTTCCATGAATCGTGTAGCTCTCGTTTCAATCCGTATAAATTCTGTACACTGACTGTTGTTCACTTCAATTTAGGTTGCCCAACCATTTTATTAATACCTTTTTTCTTAATCGAGAGTTTTCGTAGGAATATGGCAAAACTTTTCGTAGCTCATTTTGCACAGATTAAAAATTGTGAAATAGAGTAATCACATCGCGGAATTTTATAGCGCGTTGCACGCTTTACTTGCACGTAAGATAAAGTATTCTGAGCTGAAGACTTATTATTGACACACAATGGACAGTATATAATACTGTTTGCGGTACCAAACCGCGGCTAGATGTAATATACCTACATACTCGTCATAATGTGGTACAATTATAATAACAAGGCGTTTACAAAAGTCATTTGAGAAGAACGTGTGAGAGACGAACCACGAGAGATGAAGGCAACATAATACTCAAACCACGATTGCGATTTCTCTGTACAGGATGCAGCTAGGGTTGCCAACTGTATTATAATATATAGCATTGTGCTATATTTTTGTCTGGTGTACTATATACTGTTAGAAAAAGATGGAGTACGTGAAAATACTATATTTCCGTTACACCGATAAAATTCTACAAGTTTACTTACTTTTCCATTCTATAGCTACCTCAAAACTTTAATTTGCGAATTTTAAGTTCAGCAGGGAGGATATTTTCTATAATCAATATGAAGTGACGGGAAGAGAGAAACAGAGCCAGTCTGTCTCTCATAAAAATTGAGCTCCTTATTTTATCTTAATTTGGACTTTCAGTGCAATCACACCTTTGACATATTTGTTAAAGACAATGAATTAATTAATAATGCAAAATGCACATAAAGTATACGTTTAAAAAATAAGATGTTTTAATTTAGTTTGATGCTGTACCACTTTCCTCTGAATAGTACTAAAAAGGTTGGCAACCCTAGGTGGAGCCAGTGTTGCCACCTCCTCCGGTTTTCACCCGGAGACTTCGGGTTTTAAAGCAAATCTCCGGGCTCCGGTTTACTGGAAAAATCTCCGGGTTTGAAAAAAAAATGAGACAATAAGAAATTGTGGTATTATGCAATGGTTTCAATTTTATATTGAATAAAAGTTATTAATTTAAAAAACAGATACTTTTAAATTCTGAAATGTTTGAGTTTAAAAGAATTGCACATTTGTTTTTCGGATATTCGCGAACCACACTTTTTTTTTGCTTTTTCCATCTCCGGGTTTATAATCGAATTTCCGGAAAAAAATATTCAAGAAAAACGCGTTTAAAGTTTCTGGGCAAAGGTGACGCTGTAGGTTGCCGCTCGACCTTTTTAGCTACCAAATCAACAATTTTACGAATTTTACTATAAACCACGCGGCATTTTGTTGAGAAAAGATAGTACTTTCGGAAAATGCGATAAAAAAATCGATTTATCGACTGCCTAGTCCCCTTAAGGCACAGGATCAGCTGTTAAATTGTTTCATATATTTCTGTCCACCCTATATAAATAGTAGAACTGCGATTCAATATTTCTCGACGATTGAAGCCTGTGATGCTTTCTTTGCCAGTTAAATAGCATAGCAGTACTGTAAACTAGTAATCTCGACGAACAAAATCTTGAAAAGGCCATCGGGTTTTAACACTTGCTTCCTCGAGGGGAAACTTCGTGGGAACAGATAATGTTGAAAGTCCCGCACAGAGATCGTTTGAATGAATTCGCGTTGGTGGTAAAGGAAGGTTAGAATTAGGAACGGGTTAAGACAACGTTCTCTCCGCGTGGGTTGCCCTTTTTTTTGGCATCCCTTTAGCCTGTTTCTCTACGCGCTGCAAAGTTCTAGAACCTTCTGTTGCACGACGACGTCATAGCCGCTGCATCTCCGTAATTTCCAAGTTCCGACTTATTAATTAATGTAACTTACATATTATTATTGATCAGTTATAAGCATGGGATATTTAAGTACAGTATTATTATTCTTATTCTTATTCTTATTATTAATATAAATATATAAATATTATTAATAGTTATATTAATAATAATTATTAACAGTTATATTAATAATAATTATTAACAGTTATATTAATAATAATTATTAACAGTTATATTAAAAATAATTATTAATAGTTATATTAAAAATAATTATTAGTAGTTATATTAATAATAATTATTAACAGTTGTATTAATAATAATTGTTAACAGTTATATTAATAATAATTATTAACAGTTATATTAAAAATAATTGTTAACAGTTATATTAATAATAATTGTTAACAGTTATATTAATAATAATTATTAACAGTTGTATTAATAATAATTGTTAACAGTTATATTAATAATAATTATTAACAGTTATATTAAAAATAATTGTTAACAGTTATATTAATAATAATTGTTAACAGTTATATTAATAATAATTATTAACAGTTATATTAATAATAATTATTAACAGTTATATTAATAATAATTATTAACAGTTATATTAAAAATAATTATTAACAGTTATATTAATAATAATTATTAACAGTTATATTAAAAATAATTATTAACAGTTATATTAATAATAATTATTAACAGTTATATTAATAATAACAATTATTATTTCGGTAAAATTGTTTTAGTGAAGTAACAATTCGATCGACAAATAATTCACGTTACATTGATCAGTTTTTACTATTTCAGCAGTTTTCGATGTAGGTGTAAATGAATAGATGCTACATGTAATGTTATTTTAAGCTTACTATAAGTAGAAAGGATTATCAGGTTTTGGAAGTTCTAGGAGATAAGTGATCGCCGTTAATAAATAAAACGTATTATACCCGTCGCTGGTGTAATGAATGCTGTAAACGTAAGTCTCTCCAAGGTGTAGAGAGTAATCCTTACTTAATATTAACGGTCTAATAGATACGTAGCGCATTGTAGCTTAGAATACTTTCTGAAATAAAGGATTAAGAGAATGTTTGCAAATAAAAGGAATTACTGTGTACCAGAGTGTCCGTTCTTTAATATGGAACCTGTGTATGGAGAACTGCGTTTCTTTCTGAATATCCTTAACTCCTTTCATGCATTCTGATTGCCATCAAATTCTCTTAGACACGATTCAAGCAATCGTCATTCGAACCATTAATTATCCCGCTTCATTGAAACACAGTTGATTCGCTGCTGATTCGTTAGCCTCGATTCCTTTGTTCCTCGTGATTTATCGTTCATTTCGTAGTTGTAGCATAAGGAAAATTTCACTACCTCCTTATCCGTGGAGGAACTTGAAGTTCATTTTCTGGGGCGAATAAATCTCTTATTTAGAAATGTTTAGAATAGATATAAAAAATATAGAATGTTTCGCTAACTCCCCCGTTACATGCAATCTTCTAAAAGGGAACATCCCGAACACGCAAATTCAAAAAATTCTGAAACTTTGTGAGTATGTAGGGAATTTTCTCCTGATTGCAACGCAATTTTTGTTTGCCGCCCAAAATTGACCCCTGAAAATTGGTTATTTTCCGATTTTGTGTTGTAACTCCTGAAGTGTAATATAATTCTTTTTTTACCGAATGATAGATCTCGTTAAAAGAAGTAACTTTTGCGTTGAAACTTTTTTCCTATCTCTTACAGTTAACGAGTTATAACACAGAATCGGAAAATAGGCGAATATTCAGGGGCTAATTTCACCCCCTTGAGTGAATTTCGGCGGTAAATAAAAATTGCGTTATAAACAAGAGGGAATCCTCTACATATTCACAGTTTCAAAATATTTTGAATTTTCGAGTTCGGGGTCTTCCCTTGTAAGAAGTTATCCACTTGGATCCACAATTTTTCTAGCCCCCCCCCCAGCTAGAACTATATTCTTCAAAATAAAAGAAGTTTCAGTCGAATCGGATAATAATTTTGGAGATACAGCGCCCACCGTTTTGAGAACACTGTTTCGAGAAAAACGCGTTTAAAGTTTTACGTGAGTCCCATGCATTTCCCCCTACTCAAATGCTTATAACTTCGGGAATTTTACTAATTTCAACAAATCCTTTTAAACACGTTTTTCTAAAAGGTCGAACATTCGAAAAATGAAATGAAAAAAATCGACATTTAGACCGAAACCTCCCCTTAACGATCCATCTGTAGCGTCGCATACAGCGCACATTTTCGCCTGAACAAACATATTTTTTTAAAGCTTATGATGTTAATAAACATCAAGGCACCATTCTCACAAGGAGAGTATTTTAGGTGTCCGCCTCCGATCATTTTGATTTTTGGATATGTTATAAAGAACCGAAAAATAAGAAATACGTGTTTTTTTATTTTCCCCCGTTTTCAAATTTGGGGGGTGAAAGCTGCGTTCAAAGTTAGGGGTGAAAAATCATTTTTGTGGAATATCTCGAGAACTATTAGAGATAGGGGAACAGTGTCAATGGACGAATTTTGTGTCTTTGAATACAAAATACGACTGACTCACCAGATTTTCAAAAATCCACAAAAATGACTTTTCACCCCTAACTTCGAACGCAGCTTTCACCCCCCAAATATGAAAACAGGGAAAAATAAAAAAACACGTATTTCTTAATTTTCGGTCCTCCGTAACATATCCAAAAATCAAAACGATCGGAGGCGGACACCTAAAATACTCCCTTGTCAGCATCAGTTTCGCCTGTCGTTCCTCCAGCGGAACCTAATCGCCTCTGCGTCACTTCTACATTCACTTCCCCACTGTCCTCCCACAGATATCCATCGCCCTGTCTTAACGCCACTACCCCTTTCCCACAGATCGCGCTTTCTTCCTTTAAAGCAGCCACTCGGGCAAATCGAACACACATGAAACGCGGAGCACGGGGTTTACCACCCTTTAGTGGCCCGGAGGGGTTTAAATATTTCGCGGACGGTTGACCCGGTGCGCCAGCGAAGCCGTCCCATCGAGGGCGCATGACCACCCTGACCAGCTCAAGGACCCACACCCTTCACTCACCGAAATCCTCCCAGGTCCCCTGCACGCCGTCATCCGGAATCAGCGCGTTGAAATCGACGAGGCATCGCTGGTTGCTCGTCTTTAAACTCGAAAGACTCATCTTTGCACCCTGGCCTGCATCAGGGTGAGCCACGTTGCGCACCGAAGCCAGGACCACCAATCGCAGGAGCCGCGCGGCGTTCCTGCCGGAGATGAGGTGCGACTGTTGCGCTACGCCGTGGTGGTGGTGGTGGTGGAAGAGGAGGAGGAGGAGGGACAGGTGGGTGGTGGCGTGGTCGACAGCAGGGCGGGGTGCTCCGGGGGCTCTAGACTAGATCGATAATGCATCTCTTGGCGGGCGTAGTGCCTCTTAGTCAGCGGCGATTGCTCCTGCGGCCAGGTATCCTGCTCGTTTCCTCCTGGAACCCGTGAGTACCGGCATCCACCGCGGCCACTACCGGAACCGTCCGCCAGGAACAAGTTTCTCGGGCCCCTGCTGTATTAGCTGTTTTTCTTTTCTCTCATGCTTGCTTCGGTTGCCCCCTATGCGGAGGTGAAGGTGTCAGGATCGAATGCTGAAGTTAGAATCGATCGCTGTTACGGTCTCTTCCCCCTTGGAATCTACCAGCAGGTTTTCGTTAAGATCAGTGCCTCGAACTCGCCTTTTTTTGCTGATTGCGTTGGTTGACTTTCCTTGATGCCCAACGACTGTCACTCGTCCTCTGTGGCCGGGAGTAGGGTAGTTGCTTCGTGCTTGGTGAGAAATAGCTTCTTTTGATTTTTTGTATCGTCTTGAGGCTCGCAGCGTTGTGTCTCTTGCGGAATGGTTCTCGGAAAGTGAATTTAGTGGAACTACCCCTGCGAGGAAGCTAGGAGTTCTCTTTGAAAAATTGAATGGCGCGGATGAAGTGTCATCTGTCGGAGTGTGCTGACAGATTATTATCCTTGCGGGAGTGGAAGAGTTTTCGGCAGTCCGGACTGAAACGAATGCGGTCAGCCGTCAATTTCAAATACCCACCCCCGAGAATGAAATAGCGCAGTAATGCGGCGAAATCCGAGGGAGCAGAATGAAGGAAATAGCTGTCGAGTTGAAAGATTCTTCCCGACGAAAAAATTGTTCTCATAAAAATTCAGAAGCTTTCGCAGTCGAAAGTGGAAGGAATGCGGAAAGTTCGTCGGTTTTTAAGGATACTGGATGAAGTATTATGCTCCAAACTATTTCTGTATTACAGAGATGTGATAAGGTGAACGTCCCAATTTTGTGGTCATTTAAGAGGTTACTCGTCTCAAAAAGAAGGTGTAGAAAATTTGTTTTTATTATTCTTTAATAATTAATCAACCGGTCGGAAAGTATTTAAGAAAGATGTTTCAAGGTGTTTAACTATTAGTAATTTGTAATTAAATACAATGCTCTAAATGTCTAGCTTAAATAATGATAAAGAAAAAATAGAATGCCTGCGAATAGAAATAGAGGTTACAGCATTTATTGCATTGTGATTCACTTGACCCTAAACCTAATCACCTGGTTTCTACTTAAAAAAAATTAAAAATAGTACAAAAATCTACGTCCAGAGCGCAATACGGTATCTGTTTTTTTTTGTTAAATAAGAACTTTTACTGCGAAAACTATTTTCTGCTCAATTATCGAATACCAATAGTGACCCTGTTAAAAGTTTTTCGTTGCTTATGCTGCACTTTGATTAGCCCCAAAACTCGCGGAAATGTTCAAATAATTTAGAATTATTTTGTTGCAACTACAGTACAAACGTGACGCTTATAATAAGAAAAATACTAAATGAGCAAAAATGGGGACATCAGCAGAAATTGGGGCATTCACCTTAATGTATAATTCTTCAGTTTCTTATCGTCTAAATTCCAGTCGTATGATTTTCTTATTGAGTTCAGGTTTGCCGTTAAGGAATCTAATTGGAATTTATTCAAATTTTATGGCAGTAGATTTATTACTGAATTTTTTATAAGATTTTTAATGGGCCTCGTATGAACAAAACGTACATTAACTATGTCGTAAATTATACCTGGGAATAATAATAATGACACTACAGTTTAAGCAGAAAAATAAAATTCAGGATAAAAGCTATTATTTCTGCACGTATCGAAGCAGATAAATTTTATTCTAATTATCCTTCCAGAATTATAAAATACGAATCTAGAGTAAACACTCTTTAATACCTTTAAGATTCAAGAAAAAGATTTCACATTGAATTCAGAATTCAGAACAAAAGCCCCCAACAACCATTTAAATCGCACTATTAATTAGATTACAATTTTCTGTTATAAATTCGTACAAATGATCAGAATGTTTATTTTATAAACTAATAAGCTATTAGATTATTTATCACAAATTAATAAAAAGACTGTCTATTAACCGTATCAGCGATCTTACTTGACTTCTTTTCGATGAAATATAAACTGAAGTAGAGCCAAGTTTTCCACTTGTTTTGCTCCATTAAGCATATTCTCTCACACGTTTACAATTTCTTTAACCCTTAACTGGTATCCTGGGGTCGCTCGTGAGCCCAAGCACCCAAAGTTCGATGTACAATTTTCGGTTGTCTAAGTTGGTAAACTGAATTTCTAATTAATTTTATAATAATAGTTTAACTTTCTACGCTTCTATTATTTTCTACATTACCTAAGAAGAAAATATTCATAGTGGTTGCTCTCGACTTTACAAATTTCTGTGTCCTTTTTTATTTGGGGTCTGCCACGACCCCAGTATACCAGTTAAGGGTTAATTTATAAACGCGGTGAATGTACCGGCAATATTGCGAGTATCTACTCAAGGTTTTCAGTTTACACTTAAGAACAGGATGTTTTTCGTTTCGCCTGGTTTCATCGTTTATTTTACTCTTCTGATTGTGGACCGATTTAACTGAGATTAATTTGTCCCTGTTTGTTCATTGCAGAACCTCTTCAGCGTGCACTGACTCCTGAAGCGGATAATGTAGCGGACAGCGAGGATTCGGAGGACGAGTGGAATTACTTTCGCGTTGATCCGAACAAGGGTAAGGACGCCGCAACGCCTGCCGACGAGCTGCGGGAGCGAAAGAACGAGGGAGAAGTTGAAAGCCCGGAAGACGCGTGGAACAACTTCGGTGTTGATACGAGCAAGGAGAAAAACTCGGCGGCGCCTGGCAACGAGCTGCAGGAGCCGAAGAACGAAGCGAAATTCGATACACCGGAAGACGCCTGGAACTGCTTTGGCGTTGACACGAATAAGCAGGAGGATTCAACAACGCCTGTCGGAGAGGAGCTCCAGGAGATAAAGAACGCGGAGGAAGTTGAAACTCACAGAGACGAGTTGGCCTGCCTTCTTCAAACTTCAAAGCTTCTTGTCGAGGATACCGACGCGAAAACACAATCCCAGGACGTAGAGGAGAAGGATATTAAATGCGAAAGTCCGAAGGAAGAATTTCCTGAGCTTATTGACACAGAGGTGCGTTTTCTAACACCAAGTTGCTTCTTTCTTCTGACAGATCCTTTGCCTAGTAGTACTCCACAAATTGCTGTAACATTAAGAAGGACATCAGGTCCGAATTAGATCCGGGCTAAAGAATTACATTTGTACAACTGAAATAAATTACAGTGGTGATCGAAAGAAAGTGCAAGAGATGAATGATAACACTGTTAAACAGCTATTTTGGTTTGTAACATTTAGTAGCCGTTTTGTTATAGATTTTTGTGCGCTGAAAACAAAGCCGCAAACCGTTTGTCGCCATCGCCCTCAGTTTCTGAGAAATTCGATTTTCAAGAAAACTGCAAATATTCAAATTTTAACATTTTTTGTGTCGAAACGGTGATAGTTATTCGGTTGCTTGGTGCGTCAAATTAATCTATAAATCCTCCCGAATACAAGGATATAAGTTGTTGGTGTATTATGAACGTTTAAATATGTTTAAAGAACGATCAAAGGGGAAGGAATACCTGAATGCACCCACTTTTGCAGATATTTTTCAATTTATTTCCAAAACTAAGGGTCTAGGAGAAAATCTGAGTACTCCACGCGATGCAGCAGACATTTTTCCTTTGGGAAGCGTCAACAGCAGTGGTAAGTCACGTTTTGTTTTCAATACAGAAGCGAAATAGTTTGGCAAAACGTGCGGCGCCGACAGTGGTAGTCAACGGCGGCGCGCGTGACAACCACTGTCCGCGCCGCACGTTTTGCCAAACTCTTTCTTTTCTGTAGTGAAAACAAATGGTGGTTTACCACTTTTGTTGATGGTTTCCGATGGAAAAATGTCTGCTGCATCGCGTGGAGCAGTCAGATTTTCTCCTAGACCCTTAGTTTTTAAAATATATAGAAAGATATATGCAAAAATTGGTGCATTTCGGGTGTTCTTTTTCCTTTGATCGCTGTATTCGGGAGGGTTTATAGAATAATTTGACGCAACAATAGTTTGAACGCAAAAGATGTTCAAAGTTGAAAATTTGTATTTTTTTTTTTTAAATCGACTTTCTCAAAAACTGAGGGTGATGACGATAAACGGTTTGCGGATTCGTTTTCAGCGCACAGAAATCTGTAAGAAACGGCTATTGAATGTTACAGAACAGAAAAAAAGTTCAATTTTGTTGGACAGTGTAATAAAGGTACTACCACTGAAGAGAAAATACGTACATTTCATAATGTAAAGGAATTGCTTAGAATACACTAGGGATGGCCCAGTATTGAAGCTATTTTCGTCTTATATAATACAAGGAAAATCCTTTTTAAACTTCTTTTCACCAACATTGCAGCCTTGTCGAGAAAAGAAACTTAAATTTGAATTCCAGAAAGAAGTAATTGCACCTAACAATGAAGTGCTTACCCCAGACCTAACTTTAAGGTACCACGTATAATGAGACTTTACAAAAATACAGCCTCTCTCTTGCTTTACATAGAAATATAACACTTATTATGAGATATACAAAGCAAGTAATGTTCATTTGCGAATGCAGAAACTGCATACATAAATTAATGAATTAATTTTGTTAGATTATTTATCACACATTGATACTTCTCTGTTGTAGCAATTAATTTTCCAGTGATAATTGCTTGAGTGTTCCTTCGAAAATTTATCAGAATACAAAATTCAAGTGCCAGGTAAAATAATCGATTTGATCAGTCGTTAGATAACTTCAAATAAACTGAAGTACAATTATTTGAAAAGAACCTTCGTATCAGGAGGTAGTTTGAATAACCATCTTGCATTAATTTTCTGCGATTGAGGTTGTGGTAACTTTCCAACTAATAATCAAGACTTTTCATTTCCATACAGGGTGGTCCCGTAAAAACAAGCCATCTCAATATCATCCTCTGTTAAGTGACTGTTACAAAAGAGTATATTGACAAGCACTAGACGGTTTCAAGCGGTAAATAGGGTGTGACATAATGTGTTCTGTTCAAGGGTAATTTTTTTCAAAGGTACCAATGTCACTAGTATTGGTTTTTATGCCCATATTTTTATAGTTTACGAAAAAACGAATTCGTCCATGTATGATATTTTGGCCCTTGGAGGAGGACCTATACAATGGAGGGAGGAGAGACGCACGTATCCACTCTTCCTGCTCTCTCTCTTCCAGATCGACATTCTACATGAATAAATTCTTTTCCTTAATTATAAGAATATGATAATAGAAACAAATGGTTTTATAAAAGAAATTACTAGTGACCTTGATTCTCTTTGCTCCTGGAAACCACCCAGCTTGCTTCAGTATACTATTTGTTGTAACAATAGCCTAACGGAGAATATTAAGGTCACCCTTTTCTAATGGGTCAACCTTTACACCCGTACGAAGGAATTTAAAAATATAGATTTAAACATGTTTTTATGAATCTCTGCTTGTTCACACCGCTACCTTTCGAATTAATTTGCGCCCTCCCCGGAATATCTTAAACCCTATCGTATTACTAACAGAAACACCTTTTTCACATACAGATTAGCGCAGAGGACAGAGCATTGGTACCAGAACAAAAGAAGAAGACTATCGAAGAGGAGGAAGAGGAGCAAAAAGACATGAGTTTTCAACTGAACCCAAACGCGGCAGAGTTCGTCCCGGTCTCGCCTCAGTTTATGAATAATAGAATGAACCTCGCCGAGGATTTCCCCATCTCTGGCTCGCCCTTAAAACAAGTCTCCGAGATGGACGACATCCAAGTGCCCAGCCAGAGCGAATTCGACGAGGAAGTATGTCGACGACCAAGAGAAGTCGAAGCCGAGGATAAAGAGTACCAAAATGGCGACCATTCGCAGCGTACAGACGAGACTGACTTCATGGCCGATCGGCAGAAAGTTATCGCCTTCCCTGCGAACCTGGACGATTCCGAAATATCGTCAACGAAAGCTGAGTTCGGCGATGAATCAGCAGCGAGCTTCCTAACAGCCTCCGAATTCCACAGAACAGGTATCTCGGCGATAGACGAATCGTTTTCCAGTTCAGAGCGCGACTACGATATCGCCAAGGATCCTATGGCCATGTCCTTCACGCCCAGTGATTTCGAAGCAGCGTTCGACAAGGGCGTCGACTTAAACGCCGTTCACAGTCTCAGCAACACCGACTTGGACGACAAGAACGGGAGTATAGAGGAAGAGGAGGAGGGTCTGAACGCACCGTTTCCGGAGCCGCATCCTGAACTAACCACTCTGGCTTCTCCTGAAACTGAACAACCGACATACACGCCCGCCTTCCCAGGAGAGCCCGCCGAGCTGGTGGACCTGTCCGCGCAACAAGTGGACAGCGAAACCACTTTCATCGGGCACGCGGACGAGCCAAAAGCCGCCGTCGACCTGCTGAGCGTGCAATCGGAATCCTTACAGCTTGAGCAGGAAGTCACGAGGTCAGACCATTCTCCTTTGACGGACAACTATTCGGCAGAATGCGAGTCGGAGAAGGAGGCCCTCTCTGTGGACAACGAACGACCCTTGTCGCCCTCTAGCATCGACATCGACGAGACGAAGCCTATAGATGAAACCAGTGAGGACGCGGCCGTTCCGGAAACTACCTTGCAGAAGGAAGCGCCTGCAAAGGAGGCAGATACGCCGTCGTCGCTGTCGCCTGTCCCTGATACAATGGAGAAGGAAGTGGCGGTAAATGACGAAGATGACGTTGTGGCTTCAGTGAAGGACAAAGAGTCGGAGGTTTCTTCTACCTCGATTCTGTCCTCGTTGCACGCTGATGCTCCGGAATTCATGCCTGGGCATTACAGTTTCCACTCGGTCGCTGATGAGACTGGCGACGCTTGCGAGGCACCTACTGCTGAACTGGATGATGTTTGTCAGTCATCTACCACTCAAGCGGATGAGGTTCGTCAATCCCTCATCATGAAAACTGACGAAGTTTGTCAGTTATCTGATACTGAAACAGGCGATGTTTGTCAGTTACCTACCATTGAAATGGGCGAGGTTTGTCACTCGCCTCTTCTGGAAGCTGGCGACGCGAAGGCGCCGGTTGCCCATAATTTGGATAAGGACATCGAGTCAACTGAAGAAAAGCTCATTGACATGGTATCCGCAGAACCAGCACAGGAGAACTTGCTGAACTTTGGTGAACTGACAGAAGAGGAAGTTTGCACGAAAAGTCAGTTCGAAATTCCAACACCTCCTTCTAGTCCGCGCATACCTGATGAAGTTGCGGACAGTGTCGATGACATCATTTGTCCTATTCAATCCACAGCTGAGGAGAAAGCCGAGGAGATTGCTGAGTTGAAAGAAGCACCAGTGGAGACAGAAGTCTCCATAGCGAAGGCACAGGGAGTGGAGGAAACGGTGCAGAAGTCTGCTTTGAATTTGTCTGAATCCATGCAGGAGTTCACGGGGTTGGAGAGCCAGTTGCAACCGAAATTGGAGGAAACGTCAGTGGAAACACCGGTATCCAAAATTATTCCAGAGCTTCAGGAGGAAATTCTGAAGACAGAAGAACTAAAGGAGGCTGTAGAGTCGGAGAAGCTCGTCGAACCGCTAATCGATATGAAATATAACATTCGGGAGGAAGAGGTTAAGAACGTTCCTTCAGAAGTCAGTGAAGTTCCTTCAGAACTCGAAGCAGCTCTTATAGAAACGGAAGAAGCTCCTTGTAAAGTTGATAAAGTTTCTGCAGAACTTGAAGCAGCTCTTTTAGAAACAGAAGAAGCTCCCTGTAAAATCGATGAAGTTCCTTCAGAACTTGAAGCAGCTCTTTTAGAAATGGAAGAAGCTCCCTGTAAAGTCGACGAAGTTCCTTCAGAACTCGAAACAGCTGTTTTAAAAATGGACGAAGCCCCTCGTAAAGTCGATGAAGTTCCTTCAGAACTCGAAACGGCTCTTTTAAAAATGGAAGAAGCTCCTCGTAAAGTCGATGAAGTTCCTGCAGAAATCGAAGCGGCTGTTTCAAAAATGGAAGAAGCTCCTTGTAAGGTCGATGAAGTTCCTTCAGAACTAGAAGCAGCTCTTTCGAAAATTGAAGAAGCTCCTTTAACAGTCGAAGAAGCTCCTTTAACGGTCGAAGAAGCTCCTTTAACAGTCGAAAAAGCTCCTTTAACAGCCGAAGAAGCTCCTTTAATAGCCGAAGAAGCTCCTTTAACAGTCGAAGAAGCTCCCGTAAAAATCGAAGAAGCTCCCCTAAAAATCGAAGAAGCTCCCCTAAAATTCGAAGAAGCTCCCCTAAAATTCGAAGAAGATCCGCTAAAGGTCGAAGAAGCTCCGCTGAAAGTCGAAGAAGCTCTTTCGGAAGCCGAGGAAGCTCTTTCAGAAGTCAAAGAACCCACAACAGAAATAGCAACCGAGGCTACAGAGAGCAAAGTCGCAGAGATTGCTGTAGTGACAGCCGCAGCTGCAGCAGGTGCAGTCGCAGTCGCAGCCGCGGCGCAGAGCAAAACGAAAACTAAAGTCGCTACGAAACCAACGAAAACCGCGACCGCAAAGACTGCGCAGAAGTCAACACCGACGTCTCCCTCGAAAGCCGTAACTTCCACAACGAAAACGTCGACCACGACAGCAAAGAAGTCGACTACGACTACGACAGCTCGCCCGAAGGATTTGGACGCGCCGAAGAAGGCCGCAGTATCGAGCACAACGGCCAGCAAGCCGCCGTCAGCAAAACCCGCTGCAAAAGCGACCGCTATAAGCTCTTCCACGACAAAATCCACGACCAAGACTTCCACTAGCGCCGCTTCGAAGCCGAAACCAGTTACTACGACCGCTGCTAAACCAGCCGCCAGTGATAAGAAACCCACGACAAACGGCGAGGTGAAATCCTTGAGCAAACCAGCCACGGCTAAACCTCCCACCAGTAAGGTTTCAACGACGACGAAGACCTCGCTAGTCAAGACCGCTGCTTCTTCCACTCGAGTCTCCGCAGGAACGACGACGACAACGACAAAAGCAAGACCAGCGTCGGTCACGACGGCTAGCAAACCCAGCCCGGCCGCAAAGACAGGCACCACCGCGAGCACAACGCCTGCGGCCAGACCGAAGACAGCTCCCGTCGCTGGAAACGCAACGAAACCTCGCAGCTTGTTAACTGCGAAGTCACCCATCATCGACAAGCAGGTGAAAGAGACGGCCAACAAGCAGATCTCCATGGCAAGGACCAGCTCCGCGTCCAAGACGACGAGTCGCTTGTCCGCTTCAAAGACCTCCACTACGAGCACGGTGAAACGCCTCTCTTCCACCACCAAGAGCACCACGGCAGCCTCGCCCGCCAAAAAGCTCACCGCCACGACCAAGGTGTCCAGCAGAACCTCGGCAAGCGGAAAAACGACGACGGCCGTCGAAAAGAGGAAGGTCCTGCAGAACGGAGTATCCGAGAACGTGGAGTTGAACGCGATAATCGACGACGTGCCGAAGAAAGACCTCTCGCCTGTGGTCACCCCGAACGATAATCAGCTGATCATGAGCTCCGATTGAATCCAGGGCGAATAGAATGACCGGGTTCTATCCCTTAGTTTTATGTTGATCCGTACCGTACGTCGTGCACCAATTTCAAAACGTTGCCCTTTCTTTGCGAGGAACGAGCCTCTGGAGACATCCGCTAAAAGTAGTTTACTTAGGGAACATGTAACGTGAACACACACGGGAGGAGTTTTTACCTATTAACTAGCGTAAAGTATAAAAGATAATATATTATATATATTAATGTGTATATGTACCGATGAAATAATGACTCTGTTTATCTGTATCTGGTGAGGAGAGAAAGAGCGAGAGTGTGAAAGAGATAGCGAGAGAGAGAGAGAGAGAAAGAGGAGGGATGGGAGAGATAGAGACCATGCCCTGAAAAAGGAACACGGAAACAAATATATGTTATGATTTGGCTTTCTGGATTGTTTCGATCGTGCTGGGATAGAACACATGTCTCCGCTGAGAGGAGGAGAGATTATGAGAGGAGAAATTGCGGACAGGAGCTATCGGTTGATTGTAAATACATCGAACGCGTTTCCAAGCGGTCTCTGAGATTACCGGGGGAAGGATGTCCACGTGGTGCTGTAATCGGCCTGTAAAACGACACACACACACAGAGACAGAAACGAAAAAACACGAACAGGCCCAAACGTAGTCGCCGAGAATGAAAATTCGAGATCCGATGGGAGCGTGACGCGTCTCGCTTGACCGTACGAAATCGGTTTCTTAACATATTCTTAACGTAAAACACGAAGTTGGACGGTCTTTTTATACTTCTTAATTTTATATGTGCATTATACTTGATAATGGATTAATCGTCGTACTTTTTATGGAGAAGAACTTACTATGTACACCCACACAGAGGACACACAACATGCGCTGACATACACGCGCGCGCGCGCGCTCGATCACGTACACATACACACGAGCACAACATTGATACACGAACGAACTACAAGTACCATATATTTATTTTTTCTTTTATTTGTTTGTTCCTATTCCGAAGTTGAGTATACATGCGAGAGAATATTATACACTCGTCATTCATTAACACCATTTCTTATGTATTCTCTATCCATTTATGTGTACAGCACTTTTATGAGTCAATGTGATACATATTATATTAAAATAAAAATTCGAACAAATACGAAACGAGAGAGACGATTTGTGCACACACGCGAAAATCGTTCGATCGGAGAACCAATGTCTTCAAGAGATGGAGAGAGGGAGAGTAAACGAGATTAACAGCAAGGGATCGTTCATCATTCAGTGATCGATGTTTCGAAGGAAGAAATTTTGTATCCTGTAGAAGGAATTGTTTTTAACCCCCTCGTAGGACCATTTCGTTGTGAATTTTAAGGATGCGACTGATTATACACTCTGCGAAACAGGTATTCGGTCTTTACTGCCACTAATCGATACGAATAAAGATGCAAAGAATGTTTTAAACGATTTGTAACAGAACCACAGAGTGTTTTTAACTGCCAAAGAATTTCACCGCGCAAGAATATCCAATTTTCCGATTTCACTCCCAATTTTAATGTCATTTGTTGCGACACACAACTCCAATCCTTTTCTTTTGTCAATAAGTATGCATAAAAATGTTTTTAAAAGAATTCGTACAAACATTTATTGTTAAACTATTATTAATATTATTGATTTATTATTGTGTCACATTATATACAAAAAAATGTTCATTCGCAAATGTTGTCTACTAAGTAGACAACCGTGGATGATTGACAACGCAGAATTGCTATTTTACGTCCTGATGAAGTAAAAACGTATTTTCCTTTTCTTGAATTTTCTCTTAATATTTTCGAATATTATGTTTTTAAAAAATGTAATTAAATAGCTTACATTGAAAAGTTCAAAATTTGTTAAACAGGAAAAATTCTCATGCATTTATCGTGTTAGCGTTTATTTTTTAAAATGGGAAAACATAAGAAGTAAACGTTATTTTATGTGCCAAGTGTGTCATTTATCACGAACCCTTAAAATACCTTCATTATTTTTAAAGTTACAAAACCAGCTTGAAACAAAAAATTATACGATTAAAAGATGCAAGTGTGATGTCCAGAAACATGGCCTTATATTAAAAGCAAAATTTCTTTATACCATCATGTTTACACCCTCATTCTTTACGATTTTTTTCCTTAGATGCTTTTTCAGGTTTTTAGAGGCAAGGATATTTAAAGTTTTATGCTAAATAGAGCACTCGGTACAGTTTTAATTTACCAATTCAAGCAATCTAAATTCTGCTGTTGATAATTCCCAAGATATAATTACCTAAATATCAGGCTGCGATCCAAATCCTTTTCCAAGTAAGTTGTAACTTATTTAACACAGGATGGTCACTTGTACTTGAGCTCCACTAATGCGAAAATTAACATCTTTTTTACTAGGAAAAGCACACAGAAGTCGACGTTTCGCCCGAAGGTCTGCTGTTGGAGCTCACCCATAATACTTGCCTTACGTTAAACGCAATTTGAGGACAAAGTACGTAGTAATCCTAACAATAATCGAAATGAGTGCTCCCACCATGCTCTTTACTCCGCCCATCACATCCAAAATACAGAACATGCAAAATGAGGCCTGAGTTATTAAACTTTGAAGTTCTTTTCTTGTTTGCTTGTTCGTAAATTTCTAAAAAAAAAAAAGAGAAATTTGCAGGACGCAATCGTTCAAAAAGTATGTTATAAGTACATATTTTACAGACCAATAGTGGAGGTTTATAGGAAGAATTAGGTAAGACTAAGGGATCAGAGACGAGGAGAAGCCCATGGAAGATCTTGGCTGGTCAGCCACCTGACAGTAATGTCCCGATACTATATCTGCTAAATTTTAATTAATTAATGAATCTTTTTTTCCTTGGAGGTCGCTAGGCGGTGCCTTGGCATCACTTTCAGGAGCGTTAAGTCCCTATATTGTCCAATGAATGCTAATCGTCTATTACAGCTAAATTCTATAAGTACGAAAGCGTACTTATAGAATTACTGAATATAAAGTAGGTACCTACTATGCCCGCTGCCACTCGATGGTATTTATTGGAAATGAGATATAACAACCCTTTCTGCTCTTCACTTTTTCTAGCGATTGAAAAAGTAATCTTTCGGCTAGCTGATGGTATGAGTGATAAATGTTAACTAATTTAATGATTCCAAATGGAATGACACGAGCAGAAAGGTTTAATTTCAAGAGCAACTGAATCGTAACCTCGAATATAGGTTATACTTTGATAATTATTTAGTTACTAAAAAGTAGAATTGTAATCATTCGAATTTACTGACGAAGTTTATACAGCGGGCCCAAAATTATGACACAAGACAAACCTGCAAGTTCCTCGTGGGAATAGAAATCGAAAAGCCCTTTACCATTTTGCAATCTGTGGTTTCGTTTTTGAGAAATAAGTAGTTAAAGTTAACAGAACCATTCCGTGTTAAGAAATGAGCCGTGACGTTTGGAACCGTTAAAATACTGGCAGTGGCGGATTTAACAAGGCGGCTGATGAGCAGTTGCCATCTAGGCCCCTGCATAGAAAGTCCCCGCAGGGCCCCATGACCAGAAAAAAATTATGATTAGGTGTAGGCATCCAAACGCTACATTTTTTTCGTACTACTACACTTAGCCCGTTTTTAGTAAACTAACTCTTCATTTTCCCCCCAAAATGGGCCCTTCAGAACGTTTGCCACCTGGGCCTCTTTTCTTAAATCCGCCACTGAATGCTGGGTTCCAGAAATAAGAACTCGAACTTGACGGGGCCACCGTCGTGGGCCCAGATTTCCAAAAGCTGTTTAACGTTTGTTTTATTTCTTTACTTTTCTGGTTGCTGAGGTCAGAGTGACCAGGTTCTTCGGAATAGTCGTAAAGGAAAACTCGGAGAGGAAGTTAGGAGCTGCAATGGGTGCGTGGTGGGAGGGAAAAGAGTTTTAGATCTGATGACGTCGATGCTAACAACTATTGTAATGGTGACGATACCAATAAGAATAATAATAATAGCAGTGATAGTAATAATAATAATAGTAACGACACGGATAGTAATAGTAATAATATATACAATGTATGAGAAGAGGCAGTGGATTCGTAATAATCCGATTTATTGTTAAGGGGCGTACTATTTAAATTCCAGGGGCCTACAAAGTTTCGTCTTGTCCCATAATTTTGGAACACATATACAGAATAACTTGAAGAATTAGTACGATTCAGTACAAATTTTAGAATTAATGATAATTAAGTAAATACGTTGTGTCATTCACTGTACCTAACTTTTATGTATTTTGAGTTCCCACAAGATTCGACTTCGCTGTCACCAGGAAAGCAAAGAAAGGTTGGATCGAGGAAGAAAAAAATCGAAGTAAAATCGTAAAAAGCTTTTATTTTTAGTTAATATAAAAAGGCGATGTTATTTATCTAATTATTCCTGTACTTTAGAGCCTTTTGTATGTACGTACTGCCTTGGCATCGCTGACATTGGAGGACAGGTGCTGAAAAAGAAGGTTACAAGTAATTAAAGGATAACCTCCAAAACGTTATGTAACAGATACGCAATTCACGATTAAACAATAATGTTCTTTTTTAATTTTTTAAAATTGTTTTTTGCAGAAATGCTGAAACTCTTAAATACCTGACTATTCAATATGTAAGGTGACTTAGTTAATATTGTTTTCAATCACTCTATTTAATAATATTATTTACAAGCGGCCGTAGCCGTGATGGAAAACACCGGTTCTCGTTAGATCACCGAAGTTAAGCATCACGGGGCGGCGTACTGGGGAAAGATGGGAGACCACCTTTCTCCCGGTGCGCTGCTGCTGCTGGGACCCGAAGGAGAGAGGAGGGAACAAAAAAATGGGACTAATAGTGTTCGTTGGGCATTATAAGCAAAAATAAGCTTGAAATGCCATTCTGCTTAAAGCATAGGAAAACAGTAAAAACAAACAAACAACAATAATATTATTTACACCGGTTCTCGTTAAGGGCGGTTCGAATGGGCGGCTGGCAACTGCGCCACTAGTGCAAGGGAGAAGTACGTATCTGTGTCTCCCTTACACTAGTAGTGCAGTCGCCAGCCGCCCATTGGAACGGCAGCCTTTTAGATTACCGAAGTTAAGCGTCACGGGGCGGTGTACTGGGGAAAGATGGGTGACCGACCGGGGACGACCACACCACCTTTCTCCCGGTGCGCTGCTGCTGCTGGGACTCGAAGGAGAGAGGAGAGAAAAAATGGAAATGACTTTTTAATGTTCGTTGGACAATATAAGCAAAATGCTTGAAACGTCATCCTGTGTAAATAACACAGGAAAAACAAAAATACAAATACAATAATATTATTTATTAACATTATACGAGTTTCAGTTGAGCATCTTATAATTTTCATTATTTCTTCCTTGGTTGATGAAAACGTGGGGTAATTGTAAAATAGTTTGGAAAATATTTCATTTGTGTTACCGTTTGTAACAATTCTATCGTTTCATGTCAATTTTCTAAACGATGCTCGTTAATGTTTTAATCGTAAACGGCGAAAAGTGGGTAGGAAAAAAATTCGCTTACCACATGCATGCCGGCATCTGTAAATTCGTAGACGCGAATGATCTTGATAGCATCCTTCACCGTCGTTTCCGTTCTGAAATTATCCCCTTCCTGTACCGTCAAGCTCTGCAAAACGATCAAAGGAAAATTTCATTTAGCGATATCCTGAATATTTCCATCGATATGACAGGTGACGGATGTTATTCGCGCGAGTGGAGTTTAATCACTGGATGAACCGGGTCTATAGACTGAATTTTAATTACATAACCTCAGCAACCGTCACATATTACATAACCTTAGCATTTTAAACAACTCTCTACATATTAAGATTCTGTAAAATTACTTAGAAATACAACATGTAATAATATTTAATGATAATAGTCGAGTTCTAAAGCCGAATCACTAAAATTAGGTACATAATACACTAAATTTGATTATATCTCAATCAAAATGCAACAATTTATACATCTATTAGGTTTTTTAAAAAAAACTGAAATATCAATTATCTATGACTACTCCGGGTAGACGGGATAGATTTGCCTAATATTTATTATTCGTAACCAGACCTTTAGCTAGGAACTTAAACTAACAAGGGATGCTCAGTAACACGAAAATTAAAAAAAATTAGGAAATTTGTAGAATTGTAGTCAAGCGATGCTAACCGTAACTATTTTTTGCTTCGAAAATAAGACGTGAGAACACCTCCTCAAACAAATGGTGAGTTTTCATATTCGAAGAAGATTAATTCAAAATTTTATGATTTTTAATATCCTACAATATGGTGATACAGAATTTTCCACAAAAAGTGTGGTATGGTACATTTTTAAAAAATGAATTTCTTTCAAAAATTCTTTATCGCCATATGCTAGGGTGTCAAAAACCATAAAACTTTTAATTAAACTTTTCCTCGATATCTTTTACAGTTTCGCAGATATTCACGATAATATGAAAACTTACAATTTCTTTGATGGGGTGTTTTTACCTCAATGGGCGTTTCATTACCGGAACGAAATGTGGTTCCGTTAAGCCTCACTTAAACTACATTTCTGCGAAGTTTCATTTTTTTTTTAATTTTGTCAAATATCCCTTATAAGTTACTAACTGAAACTTTCGCTCGAATGGTTACTGAAAAAGTACAATTCTCTTTCTGCTTAGAAAGTGTTTCCTGCACATTAAAATTTGAAACGAGAACGTGCATTTCGAAGCAACATTTCACGCAGGGAACTTCACACTTTAAAACCTTACTTCTCGCAAGCAACAAAATAAAAAAAAACAGCCTAGTTATACATGGTAGCAAAATAAAATACTTCTTTCAAAATATTAAATTAATAATATAAAAACTCGAGACATCTGAAAAATTTCTTCTTCGAAAAGAATCGTCGTTCTTTCCTCAGAATATAAAACTAACAGGAACTACTGTATTCCACAAAATTCGTGTACGTGAGCGTACCACCAACGAGGCAAAAAACTTTTGGGCCAGTATCTATGTTGTTCTACATATTTCACACAATCGTAGAAATAGACTTGTTCTTTTGAGGCCCATAATGCTGTTGCCCCTAGGGCCTCCAAACGAATAAATGCGGCCCTGCTTCTTGTTGTCCCTCAAAATCTAGATAGCGAATATTATCAAACTCCCTCTTATCAGGCTTAATATTGTACAAAGTTCATCGCCTCATATATCGACATCATGTACCATCTAAATTATAATACATCGCAAGCAAAGTGATGTCAATTGCCGCTTAGGGTATAGTGGCAGTCAGTCTCCTCGAGTTCGATGCCCTGATCGTAGTTAACCGATAAGACTCCCTACTATTAGCATACTCCATAAAAAAAGCTCACTTGAGAACTCAAAACTATATATCGACACCTGTCCCAAATGTTACTGATCAAAGAGTCCTCGTAGAAAACCCTGCAAGTCCCAGAAATAAAATTCTATGCTACAGTACTATATTAATATTTTCCGCTAAATTTTTTTTTTAATTTTGGCTGTTATAGGGTTGTCTACAAGGACCCTTGGATTGTGCTAACTTCGTTAGAAGCACCTTAAGTATCTCCAAGCGCAGAGGGATATTTAGAATCTCTGGTTCACGGTTTAGCGACTGACCTGGAATTTGCGGTCGAAGGAGGGTAGTTTCTCCTCGTAGGGCTCGCTCAGTTTGAAGGTTGTCGAGCTAGTCCTGTCTTCGGCGGTGACAACGATGGTCCATTGGTCGCCGTCTTTTGAGATCTCGACGGTGGGCTTCGAGCCTGCGAACGGGGTTGCCATCTCCGCCAAGCCCATGCCCTTCACGAATTCCTCGAAGTTCTCGTTCGACAGGTATTGATACTTCCCTACGATCTGCACCATCTTGAAGCCGGCGTTTCGGGGTACACGCGAAAAATTCGACACGGTATAGATGTTGCTGACAGCGCAAATATGCCGGTACCAGGGGCAATCCGCCGCTTTTATAAGATCACTGGGGGGGTACTCAGCGAGGAGTGGTGTGTACGTGTGTCAGCTCACACCGCCCCGCACAATGTAATACACGATCGGCAAAGCAAAGTGTCCAATGGGATTATCATCAGCGGTGATGTCGCGTAGCTATTGTTGCTTACAAGCTCGGGCATTATTCGAATGACTTCAAATAAATAATTTATCTTAGATAGTCTTTTCATATTTTCAATAATTACTGACGTACAATTGAAATAAGCATACTAATAAGGGCACTAAAAAATAAAAAATAATTATTTTCTTGTACTTCAATTTTGACGGTGTTAATATCACTTTAAATAAAATCGTGGGGCACGATATTTCAAAACAGCATATGAATCACTTTAATCCTTCAACTTCTGGTTGCTCATGGAGCCCCACGATTTTATTTAAAGTGATATTAACACCGTCAAAATTGAAGTACAAGAAAAGAAGTATTTTTTAGTTTTTAGGGTATTTTAATTTGGTTTTTACTACATTTTTAATAAAATCGTTTAACATAATTTATTTTATATATTTTTTTATTTTCTAGTATCTAGTGTTTGTGGATTTACATTTCACAGCTCAGACCTCTTTACAAATATCTTTTATTGCTGCATATGGTTTAACAGTTTGCTTAAACGTTGTAGTGTCACTGAAAAATAATTTTCTTGTACTACAATTTCGAGGGTGATGTACTACGAATGCCTGCAAAGTTTTAGTTTTAATATTCGCACATACGCACAGTGGGGAAAATTTGCGATTTTATCGTCAAAACCATAAAAATGATTTTTTTGAATTTGACAAAATTAATGCAAATGTGAATTGAAGAACTATATTCATTTTCGTGGTTAAAACCTGAAAACTTATTTTTAATACATAAAATTCAGCACTTTTACGTTCTGAAACACGAGGGAATAAATTATCCAAAAAACAGCACTTACAAAAATTACGAACGATAAAGATTTTTTTATTATTTACATTTATACACTTAAGCCTATGAAATTACATGCCCTTAAAACTAGTACTCCCAATCGCTTTTTTCTTTGTCAGAGCATGCCTCTGCTGCAGTGCAGCAGGGCATAGAAGAAGGGTTATCGCTTCTGGTGACAAGCTTTTTAATTTTTTATCGGGAAGTTTTCTTAAATTACTAATTAGTGGATTTGACGATAATAGAAGCCAATTGAAAACATCCTCCGTAGTTTTTTCCCTCGAGCATTTTCGAGAAAAAATTTTGTCGGTACTTTTTAATATCCTTATTCCGTGCTTCTTGAGCTTCCCCCGAAAGCTGTCCAAGTTGAAGGACAGAATTTTCGATTATGTGAGGACCATGAATTAAAATTTTGTGTACAGTAGTAGGCTACTTTAAAAATTGTATAAATTGCGTATTAAAGACAGAAACATAATTATTTTGAGGACAAAAAGATATCTTACGCACCATGAGGAATTGAATCCATGCCTTCAAATTATTTTCGGAGCTTCGGATAATACAATACAAATGTTTGAAGTAACTCGAAAATCTAGATTAATTCTTTGCGATCGTTCTAACCTCACACGAACATAAATATTTGAGAGTCTACACGAGCTTTGTATTAAAACATTTAACAGTAAAATTGGAGGCATTTGATGCTAATATTAGTTCTTCAATTGACATTTGCATTTACTTTGTCGAATTCAAAAATTTATTTTTGTGGTTTTGGTCATAAAATCGCAAAATTTCCCCACTGTGATACGTGACGGATCATTTCTTGATAAATTGTGTATTTAGCGTCCCGAACGCAGCGGCTTTTTGTCGTTTTCGTAAAGAACGCGAGTGGCTCATTTCAAGTCGCCTGGATTTGTGGTTATAGGTTATGTTTATTGATGACTGGGTAATTTTTTCACCCGCTCGGGGTTAATTTTTTTTTTTAATATTGTATTGTCATCCAAACTACGCACGCCTGCAAAGTTTCAAGACAATTGGATAGTTGGAAGTGGGTTAAATTTGCGTTGCCAGATTTGAAGCAGGGCCGGCGCGAGGATGGTTGGTGCCCTTATGCAAGAAAATTTTTAGCGCCCCCCAATTTTTGCACCTGTTTTCTATAAATATGTTTTGCCTTTACGAGGTACAATACAAAAAAATTACATTTACATTTTGTTTATATGGGAGTTGAATTCCTTTATTATAAAATCGTTTAAAAAGTGTCCACCTGCCGACATCATTTCAATACTCCCGCTGCTCGTAATAAAAAATGTAACGGCATTATTAATCTACAATATCTACGGCTGTCGCCCGAACTATAATAAACGAAAAATATAAAATAACTACTTAGCAAACGGGCGACATATTAAGCAAGGCATATCGATTCTTTCCTAGAATTTTTCAAGTTTAACGCTTAAAAAAATGACTTCGTTTCAATTATGAAATATTCAATTATCAATTATGATATTAATCTGCCCTGGACTACGAAAAGGCGGTTAACGTTCGAAAACAACTTTTTCAGAGAAGAGCTGTTAAAGTAAACATGTCCTACTGCACTCGAGCAATCGGCAGGCAATCAGCTGCCTTCTCTCGGTTCTTTCGCACTCGCGAAGATAACTGGCATTTGAAGGTCAGTGGTCGATGTTTTTAGAGCGCATAGAACGGAGACTGAAACAAATGTTTGTTCACTGTGGCCAGTACGGTTGAACGTTTCCGTAGGGAACCGCCCTTAAATTAGGTAAGGGTAATTTTGGCAATTCCTTACCCCCTCCCTCTCCCAGTATAAGAATTCGTAAAGTTTTATATTCCAACCCCACCCCCATTCCTTACGTAATATTTTTTACATTGTATTTTTCATCTATTAGTGGGCAAGGACCTCTAGATTAATGTAACTACGACTGAAGTAATTCAACAGCTTTGTAAAAAGAAAAAAAAATGAATTTTATTCTTTAAATAAATTTTATAATCACCTAATGAATTTTATTAAATTTACATTAAAAATAATTTTTATTCATTACGTTAACATGTTGATAATTTTGTGCTTCCTTCTTATTCCCTACGGACTATTCATACCGTGATACCTAACCTATAAGTAAATATGTATATTCAATTGATCAACGTCGCACAGGATATACTGTAATTATCATTGAACGTTATAAATCTATATAATTACATTGAATTAAATATTAAATCTATATTACTTGAAACTATAAATACCCAATAACTTGATACAGTTTAGCGCTGCGTACACGTGCTGCCACCGCGATGTAACTGGATCATAGGGAAGCCCCGACACGATGCAACGAAATTCGTTCGAGAATAACTTTATAAAATAATGGCGCAATAATAATACTGGGACCTAACAGACCTCTTGTCTTCCCTAGGGTGGTAAAACGTTTATAGTCATCTTAGTGTTTTCTATGAATTTTAATGGAATCCTATCAGAAAATCCAGAAAAATTCTTGTTTTCGAATGTCCACACTGTATTGTCCTCTTGAAAGAAATTTCATCAATGAATTGGCTCTTTATTTCCACAGCTGAAGAGTAGTGTGCAATTATTGATTCGTCAACCGAGACGCGACAGACTTTCATTCACAAGTCTATCAGAAACTCTCACAGAAAATCGCATTTGCCACCGAGTCGCAACGCGATGTGCCGATCGAGAGAGTTCGTCGATCCGCTAATTCAACTAACTACTTTAACTGGACAATTAACGTTGCACATTAGCAAATTGAAACAACCAGTTGTGATTGACGGCCGAGGGACCGTAGATAGAGAAAGCGAAAGAGAAAGATGAAGAAAATGAATTCACTGTGCTTTATTTCTCACGTTCCTTTTCCCACTTGAATCCTGAAAAAAATCGGCCAGAATTAATCATACTAAGTATCTCATCGACAGTTTCCCCTAAACCTCATATCGGTGGATAATCAAGAGTTAAATCGATCCTATCGCTATACATAAGCTCGAATTTCACCAACTGCACATCAGATAATGGGGTCCGAGCAAACAAGATTACTTATTCGGCTAACAATCGCTGGGAAACGATCAGGGGCGGATCTGAAGATTTGACGCCCATAGGCTAACAAGCGCCTGCCGCCCTTTCCGTGAAATATCATCAAATATTTCGATTTAAAAGTGTCAAGACAATTTCAAAATTAATTCAGTATGGCAACTTACATCTGAGTCATTGCTAATTCGCCACAAGAAAAAAAGGGAATTGGTTTTAAAGTTGTCTGAAGCCTCTGTGTTTAAACCTTTTCCAATTACTCTCGCTCAAAATTTGTTGCTCTCCAACATTTGCTGCTTCTCAAAAATTGCCCCTCCCCAAATTTGTTGCTTCCAAATTCGCCGCTCTCCAAAATTTGCCGCTCCCCAAAATTTGATGCTCCTCAAAATTTTTCGCCCCCCAAAATTTGCCACTCCCCAAAATTTGATGCTCCCCAAAATTTATCGCCCCTCCCCCCAAAAAATTGGTCGCTTTCCCAAAATTTGTCACTCCCCAAAATTTATCGCCCCTCAAAATTTGAGGCTCCTCAAAATTTTTCGCTCCCCAAAATTTGTCGCCCCCCCCCCCAAAAAAAATTTGCCGCTTCTCGGAAATTGCTAATTCCCAACATTTGCCACTCCCCAAAATATGTCGCCCCCAAAATTTGCTGCTCCTCAAAATTTGTCGCATCCCAAAATTTGTCGCTTCCCAAAATTTGCCGCTCTAGGCCGCAGGGTACTTGGCCTATACCCAAATCCGCCCCTGGAAACGATGCTGAATCGACGTATACGTATGTACAGTGGCGAACATACATATATGTACTTACGAACGTACGTATGTACGTGTGTATGTATGTGGGTACATAAGTATGTATCAGTTTTTACTGGCTATAATATCATATAGGAAAGAAATGAATTAATTTTCATGATTTTTAACGTGTGTTTATATGTGTACTTTAAAAACTGTCAATGAATTATATAAAGTAATTGAACATGCACGGTGTTCTATTCCCGTCGCCCGATGTGTTCGTTCGATTAAATCTGTACAAAGACGTTGTGCTTCAGTCGATAAACAAAATGGCAAGGTGACAAAATATTAACCTTACAATAACTGGAACAGATGTTAATATCTGTTCTCAAAAGTAGTAGGTATACCTACTAATAATACATTGCAATGACGTTGTTCATAAGTTTGTGTCCGTAACAATAGGGACTAAAGCTATCAATTATTTGTGTTACCCTTTTTAACCTCGAAGGTAACTTAAAATTACTTTGTGTTTTCAAAGTGTATAAATACACGTTAAGAAAGGCCATGGTGAAAATTAATTTATTTCCTTCCTATGTGACATTATAGTAGTAAAAACTGATATATTCGTATGCTTGCGAGTATGTACACGTCTGCCACTCTATATTTTAATCCGACTGGCTCGTTCCCCATCGTGCCCGCTGTCTGCGCTTTTAATGAAGCGGAGACGCCACGCAAGTGTTGGTACGTGCGTGAAGTCGAGTCTGCGCGCGCACTTAATCCTGGAACGTTGAATGCGTCACATTCGAGACGAGATACGCCAGCTACAGTTAATGTCGCCGTATTGCGTGACGCTGAAAATACATTTACGTACGAATATTTAAGGTTAAATTATTTTAAGGAGAAATGCCGTAACCTGTTTACATTTGATGCATATCACTAATCAAGTAGGAACTTCAGCTACGATAAATACATTTAACATACTTGAGAGTTGGAAACGGAAGACACTGCCAATAAGAATCGTTCATTTAAGGCAGTACATACATGTATATTCGTAAATAGCAAAACATAATATGCAGAGTGCTTCAATTATTTTGTTCATCTAAATAATTTCGCTACTTTTAGTGATACGGAAGAATTTGTCAGAAATAACACGACTGTTGTAAAGAGATAAATATTAAAGAGAAAATTTCTTCCAAGGCCTCTTTTGAGTTTTTAAGGTCAAGAACATCGTACGTTTTTAACGTTGGTAACACATTTTTATTATCATATCTTTGTAAGTGAACAGTAACACGAATTCAACCATGTATCATACATTGACCTTCAAGTGACCTTGTAAATGAAAAATTAGTGATGTTGAAGGAAAATTAAGAATTTGAATATTCTTGCATTTCCGTGCAAAATGTTTAATTTTGAAAAATACTTGGAATTTAATTAATTTAGGTACATTGTAAATAAATGGTTCACACATTGGTTCTAGAAACACGTCCTATTGTGATACACTCTCGTATTGTTGATTACAACTTTTACGAGGATTGGTTTCGCCAGGACCATTGAAAATACCAGGTAAATGCTAATTTTCCCTCAGTTATGTCAGTTTTCCTTTTTGAATGAATTTGATGTCGAACATAATAATGTATGTAACGCTATTGTAACATTCTGCAAAACCGAGCATTGGTTTAACATTATAATACATAGGTGCCTTCATACATTGTGTAAGACTGCTGTTATATCCATATTTTTTCGTTTGTATAAAAAGTTGTTACATTATAAATTTTTTAAAAGTAAAAAAAAATAAAATAAATTTTTTAAAAGTAAAAAATAAAATAAATTTTTTAAAAGTAAAAAAATAAAATAAATTTTTGAAAAGTAAAAAAAAATAAAATAAATTTTTTAAAAGTAAAAAAATAAAATAAATTTTTTAAAAGTAAAAAAATAAAATAAATTTTTTAAAAGTAAAAAAAAATAAAATTTTTAAAAGTAAAAAAATAAAATAAATTTTTTAAAAGTAAAATAAGAAAATCATAATACTAAGGGTTAAACGCGATAAATTACCGGTAACCTTTCCCAAAACAATTTTTGCCCGAGGAGAGTCATTCTCCGGGCACGATAGGATTGGAAAGAAATCGAGTGATATGAGTTCTTGCCACACGATCAGACGATGAATTCGAACAAGTACTGCTAACAACTGGTTGGATTAAAGGCAACCAGACAGGAAAAACGTACAGCATTAGCCAATAGGAAGGGTGTCAATGCCCGACCCTCGTGTCTCTTTCACTGCCAGACAAAAATTACGCTTCGCTGGGATGCATTGCCTCGTGAAATATTACAATTCAAGATTATCATTCATTCTGAATTCTCGTGACGGTAATTTTTTTTCCTCGAAAAAAAAACCATCTCGCCCAAAGCTTTGCGGAGGCGGATTTAGGAGCCTTTCTTGGAGGGGGCGAAATATGTAAAAGTACACTTTTTAACCTTCTTTTACAGGATTTAAAATCTGCTTGTAATTTATATTTCAACATCTCTATCTGATACTATAGCCTAAATAATTAAATTCACATTAATTATTTATACAGGACAATACACAATGTCACAATATTTTTCTATTTTATTACTCTTGGAGGAGGGGGGGGGGCGATATATAGTCGAAATATATTGCCTTGGTATTTAATTTATGAATAAAGAAGTACTGCTGCGTCATACATTTTTTTTATATTTTTGACAACTACATTTCAATATTTTATTCCCTTTGTGAATCCATATCTTTTATTTCACACGTTTAAAATCGTTATACTCTGAGAACGAATCCATAGGCTTCTTTAGACTGTCAGACGGATCCATGACATAAGAAATATTATCCCGAAGTCATTCCGCCCAGATACGAGTAGATACAAACATTTATTTTATCAAGTTTGATATCGCGATCTTTAAGGCCACGTTTGCAGGTGTTTTCATCCGATTGTCCGGATAAAAACGGTATCAGCTGGTTCCTCTTTACGAGGGCTTATCGATGACCTGTTGCAATTACAGTCGGTCTAATTGCGATCGATTTAACGATCGTAAAATCACTGGATGGACTTCAACACTGTCTGACTGTAAAATTTCTAAATTATTAATTGATTCTTTGGATTATTTACAAGCGCATCTTACCCAACAGAATCGAGTTCTTTGCAATTAGAGACTTTGCCCAGTCCTGAATATCAAATGAGATGGAATCTATAGACTCGAATCAAATGAAGCGTCAAGTTGATCCGCCCATTTTTATATCACAACAATAGTTTTGGCGATTGAAAGAAAACATGGGAAACCCCGGTAAAGTAAGCATCGAGAATATAAAGGGACTTTTGAACGTTACTGCCAAGGATTTGGTTTTCTTCTTCGGGGGATGATTGGCACTCGAGACTTAGGGCTGAGGGTTTCGTAGGCACACAAGTGCGGCCTCGAATTGACAGTTAATTGCCGGTGATGGGCATACATCAGAGGCCTAGACGATCGGAGGTCGCATGATCTTCCGTTTCATATGGGATGAATGAGCTTATTCCCATTAAGAACACGCCGGTCGACGTACACACGCGCATGCACGTACCAGCTTTCGCAGTGCTCCACGGCCAATTGAACTTGTTGGTAAGTGCTTTCTTCTGTTCATCGGCGCGAATCACACGATCGATCATCAACCGCATCCTGAGGCGGGTTCGTGGTACAGGAGGCCTTCCAAATCTGCTTTACAAAGCCAATGCCCGCGCAACGGGCGTTCTTACACTCGAGTTTTCGACCCTTCGCTCATGTAAGGCGAATGTCCCAATTTCTGCTCGTTCAAGAGGTTACTCGTCGGAAAGAAGGTGTAAAAAATTTGTTTGCGATGAAAATTTGCAGAGTAATTGATTAATTATTTAATAATAAATCAACCAGTCGAAAACTATTTAAGAAAGATATTTCAAGATGTTTAACTACTTGTAATCGAAAAATAGCGATGTACGTATTTCTACTCACCATTTGTACCAATTTCTGCTCACATAATATGTTGCCTTTTCAGGGTAAAATAAGTTACAGCTTTTATGGAGATGTTTTATAACACAAGACTAAAGCATAAAATAATGATAAACAAAAAATAAAATGCCTTCGAATAGAAATAGAGGTTACAGCATATATTGAATTGTGAGGTTATGTTGCTAAAATTTTGGTGAGTAGAAATGCGGACGCGACGGTGATTCACTTGACCCTAAACCTAATCACCTCTTTTCTACTTAAAATAATCAAAAATAGTAAAAAAACTACATCCAGAGCACAATACGGTATCTGTTTTTGTTATTAAGTAAGAACTTTTACTGCAAAAATTATTTTCTACCCAATTATCGAATACCAATAGTGACCAATTTTTGACAGTGCGTGAAATTTTTGGTAGCTATTTGTTGAATAGCAAAAAAGACTTTTGTTTTATACAAACTTAAATAGCTAGGAGGTAGGTACCTACCTACTTTTTAAATCTAAAAAAAACACAACTCATATAAAATATTTTGAAAAATGAATAAGTGAACAACGTAAACAGTTTTATTGATTTTAATTTTCTCCTCCCACCAATTTTGTTGCCACCAAATTTCCCGTTCGAGGCAGTTGCCCTGCTTGCGCCCGCCTAGATCGGGCCCTGAGGTTACTTCAAAATTTTTAAACAATTAAGTCGCGCCTGTTTCGAGCCAGTCATGGGCAATTTTTAGATACAGTAGAACGCTTATTGCCTTAAAATCGTTTAACCGAATGTTCAACTATTATCCGAACAGCATTTAATAAAATAAAAAAATTATATTAGTGACTGTCTTGAAAGCTACTCTATAGTAGTTATTAACATTGCAAAAAAATACATAGTGAAGCACGTAAATATATAGAATAAAGTTACTGTAGTATTAACGAAGAGGAAGATTATACTTTTAAAAATAATACTTCTGTACAGGGTGCCGAAAAATTCTGAAACGAGCCGATATGTACAAATTCCAGGTGCAAATGAAGGTGAAAAACTCCTTTACCTAATTTTTTGAAAATTGGGGCTTCGTTTTAGAGATACAATAAGCAATTGAAATTTATGGGTCCGACTTCCGTGGCGCGCAGTTCAAATCCCAGACAGAGGCGCACGCGACACAAGGAGCATGCGTTGATGCATACTTCACATATTTCTGCACTAGTTTCAATAATTTTTCTCACATTGAAACCACACAGTCCTTATATTTTTACTATTGTTTTAAACACATTTATTGTGCAATGACACCAGAGTTACCTTGAATTGTACAAGGATGAAGAGAAATATCCATACCACATGTATTCCTTATAAATATTATAATACATTGATGTGTTAGCAACAGCGTATTTTAAATTTTAAATTACATAACAAAACATTTTCTTCACTGTAATTGAATGCCAGGTTACTTTGTTGTGATTGGGTAATAAATGTGTTTAAAACAATTTAGGTATAAGGATGTTAAGCTGTCTGAGATTTAAACAGCGCGCTCCGGAAGGGAATCCCCCTAAACTGCAAGCGAAGACTCCGATTGCAAAACGGTAAAGGGAAACGGAATTTGTACGATTCAACTTGCCCCATAAAATTTTCTGAAACCTTTGCAGATTCAAAAATTTTATCGCAAACAGGCAAGGGATTTATTGTGTTTCTAATTTTTTAATTATGAGTGTAATATTACCCAATAAATAACGATTATCCGAATAAATCGATTGAGGATTAAGGCCTTAATCACCTTATCACCTTTATAGGTGATACTTTAATTATTTCTCTTAACGAAAGAGCTTACTAAACTGCAATTACTAAAGTATGGTATACTAAATCTCTATTAAATATCCTAAAAGTTTCATTCATGTAAATACATATGGCACGATTCCTGAATTCGGTAAATCATCGATCAAATTATCGATCAAAAAATATCAACATAGTCCAATGTTTAACTGCACATTAGCAGAGAGCGTTATCTGTTCGTGATTGATAAGATAGCAACAATTCTTCTTCGACCACAGATCATTACGATAAAAACTGATTTCTTAATTGTGCAAGACTGGAAATTTTTGACTTATTTGAATGAAATTGGAAGCATCAATTTAAACATTGTGTCCTTAACCCAATATTGGTATTATAAAGACTTATTAATTTTTTGTTACTATGGCGTCTGCAAGACCTGCCTTTAAAAAAGAATTCACAAAAATTAAAGTAGGCAGAATAATTTTATATGTTTGACTTTATATGTAATATTTTATTTTTTATCTTTCAATCATAATCATTATGTATTGTACTTTCATTAGAGAAATCTTTCAAGTGATGCACAGTCTACAGTAACTTGTGTTTATTTCCAACACAATTTTCTTTTCTTTGACATTTTTATTAGGAAGAATGAATTTCTTTTATTTTATCCACTTTATTATTATTACCCATACAGCACAATTCATTGCAGCATCCTTGCGATGTTGCATCGTTGCAATCTTGCACCGTAACATAGCTGTAACGTTCCGGCAATGTTCCGGTGCTGTAGGGGTAATTGTTACTTATTTAAGGGGGTAGACACGGGTACTGCAGCGCGCTGTATACCGACACAATCTGGCCCGAAACATGGGTTCGGAATTTTTCGTTTTTCGTCCTTATATGAGCAGATTTGGGGCTGGGCGAGGTCTCATGCTCTGCTCATGGTTCAACGTGATTGTGTTGATATGTAATAATATCAGTGTCCAAAGTAAAGCAAAAGTCGACAAAATATACCCGCAGAATCCAAGCATTTTTAGGTCACTAAAAGCGTTTTGTGACTAAAACGGTGAGCAGAGCGCTCCGCATTGAATCTTCTTCTTTCGAATGAGACCTCTCCTAGGCCAAAATCTGCTCATATAAGAACGAAAAACGAAAACTCGTGACTACATTCCCAAATCAGAGTTCCGCCATATTGGCGATAATACATAGCAAGTCACGTGACAAATTTAGTTGAGGTAGTAGATACGAGATGGCGCCTACTCGGGAGGACTGCCAACGTGGATTCATAGCAAAACTGAAGCGATAGCTGAATATACGAGCCACAAAGAAGCATGATGGAGTCAATGTATGCATTTTCAGACGATTGTAGGTTAGGTTATATTCATTTTAGGCATACATTGACATAGGAACTGCTGGGAATTGTATACATTTACTAAATTAACGCTTTTATCGTTACATATACATCACTTGAAATCGCTGTCGTATTTATGTCATAGTAATTCAGGCAGTTAGAACAACAACGGACTAACCTACCTTAAAAATAAATTTCCTATTGTACATCGATGGCTTACAATTAGTGCACACATATTGTATGTCCACTTTTAGCGTTTTTGAGAAAAACAGGTTCAAACATTCAATGGTACTTTATAATTACATAAATACTTTTTGCATTATTGTAATATAGGTATCACTGAAAGTATGTAATTAGTAGTATAAGTTAGAATCTGCAAAATTATAATAATAACTCGACAATATTGCTTGGAAGTTGGACATGCTATTGTAACCAAGTACAGAGGAGGACATACTATACTGAATGATATTATATAAAAATGAATGAAAGGAATAATACTGGAAATAATCTCACTTCAATATTATATTTATTTTTAAAGTAACAGGAATAAAAAAGTAATTCGCGGTAGATGTAGGAACACTTTAAATTTTTTTTATTTATTGTTACATTTTTCCAAGACTATTTTCATCCAGTAACGTCTCCGGAGAGCAAATCAAAGAGCGAGAAGTGGCGCAGATGTTTCGAGACAGTGACTGTTTAACGAAGAGACACAGAATTTTGGAGCGAATTATTCCCTTTACTAATATATTTTCATACGTGACAAAATGTTGTAACGTTTCTCCCATTTTCAATAATAGACAAGTCAAGTTACTAAAAATATTTTTCTTCTTACAGGTTTTAACTTCGGAATATTTCGACGGAATGATGGAAACCTTGATAGTAATCACAAGAAAATAGTGACTTTATATACCTTATACTTTATTGTAACACTGTAAAGGCCTTTTATGCAAATAAAATGAAAGAAACTTGAAACAAACTGTATTATTATTCAGAAATACCTTTTACATATTCCTATCCAAATTTCAAATATCTATGGTATTTCCTTAAGAATACCATAGATTTCCTTTGTTAATAAGTCGATATTGAAGAAAATTTTGAAAATTCAGAAATTACAAGCTTCGAGTCTTTCAAAAGCATCACATTAACCGAGAACTGTTTAAAGGCCCATGAAAGGCGTAGCTCTTGTTTGCTACTTTAAGGCGATGCCTTCGCAGCTGAAATTCAGAATACCTCTTTTCGCTTCATGTTCTCCTGATACCTGGGCCAAAATCTGGCAAAAATTTTCAGAATGCACAAAATTGGGCTTTGTAACAGGAGAACATGCCGTCGAAAGAGATGGCACAAAGTAATGTCTCCGGAGAGAGAATCGAGGATGCCTTCGCAGCTGAAATTCAGAATACCTCTTTTCGCTTCATGTTCTCCTGATACCTGGGCCAAAATCTAGCAAAAATTTTCAGAATGCACAAAATTGGGCTTTGTAACAGGAGAACATGCCGTCGAAAGAGGTGGCACAAAGTAATGTCTCCGGAGAGAGAATCGAGGATGCCTTCGCAGCTGAAATTCAGAATACCTCTTTTCGCTTCATGTTCTCCTGATACCTGGGCCAAAATCTGGCAAAAATTTTCAGAATGCACAAAATTGGGCTTTGTAACAGGAGAACATGCCGTCGAAAGAGATGGCACAAAGTAATATCTCCGGAGAGAGAATCGAGGATGCCTTCGCAGCTGAAATTCAGAATACCTCTCTTCGCTTCATGTTCTCCTGATACCTGGGCCAAAATCTGGCAAAAATTTTCAGAATGCACAAAATTGGGCTTCGTAACAGGATAACATGATGTCGAAAGAGGTGGCACTAAGTAACGTCTTCGGAGAGAGAATCGAGGATGCCTTCGAAGATGAAATTCAAAATACCTCTTTTCGCTTCATGTTCTCCTGATAGCTGAGCCAAAATCTGGCAAAATTTTCAGAATGCACAAAATTGGGCTTCGTAACAGGATAACATGATGTCGAAAGAGGTGGCACTAAGTAACGTCTTCGGAGAGAGAATCGAGGATGCCTTCGAAGCTGAAATTCAGAATACCTCTTTCCGCTTCATGTTCTCCTGATACCTGGGCCAAAATCTAGCAAAAATTTTCAGAATGCACAAAATTGGGCTTTGTAACAGGAGAACATGCCGTCGAAAGAGGTGGCACAAAGTAATGTCTCCGGAGAGAGAATCGAGGATGCCTTCGCAGCTGAAATTCAGAATACCTCTTTTCGCTTCATGTTCTCCTGATACCTGGGCCAAAATCTGGCAAAATTTTCAGAAAGCACAAAATTGGGCTTCGTAACAGGATAACATGATGTCGAAAGAGGTGGCACTAAGTAACGTCTTCGGAGAGAGAATCGAGGATGCCTTCGAAGCTGAAATTCAGAATACCTCTTTTCGCTTCATGTTCTCCTGATACCTGGGCCAAAATCTGGCAAAAATTTTCAGAAAGCACAAAATTGGGCTTCGTAACAGGATAACATGATGTCGAAAGAGGTGGCACTAAGTAACGTCTTCGGAGAGAGAATCGAGGATGCCTTCGAAGCTGAAATTCAGAATACCTCTTTTCGCTTCATGTTCTCCTGATACCTGAGCCAAAATCTGAGGAAAATTTTCAGAATGCACAAAATTGGGCTTCGTAACAGGATAACATGATGTCGAAAGAGGTGGCACTAAGTAACGTCTTCGGAGAGGGAATCGAGGATGCCTTCGAAGCTGAAATTCAAAATACCTCTTTTCGCTTCATGTTCTCCTGATAGCTGAGCCAAAATCTGGCAAAAATTTTCAGAATGCACAAAATTAGGCTTCGTAACAGGATAACATGATGTCGAAAGAGGTGGCACTAAGTAGCGTCTTCGGAGAGAGAATCGAGGATGCCTTCGAAGCTGAAATTCAGAATACCTCTTTTCGCTTCATGTTCTCCTGATACCTGAGCCAAAATCTGGCAAAAATTTTCAGAATGCACAAAATTGGGCTTCGTAACAGGATAACATGATGTCGAAAGAGGTGGCACTAAGTAACGTCTTCGGAGAGAGAATCGAGGATGCCTTCGAAGCTGAAATTCAGAATACCTCTTTTCGCTTCATGTTCTCCTGATACCTGAGCCAAAATCTGGCAAAAATTTTCAGAATGCACAAAATTGGGCTTCGTAACAGGATAACATGATGTCGAAAGAGGTGGCACAAAGTAACGTCTCCGGAGAGCAAATCAAAGAGCGAGAAGTGGCGTAGATGTTTCGAGACAGTGACTGTTTAACGAAGAGACGCAGAATTTTCGAACGTCTCGTGAAAGGCCTGCGCCTCTTATTTGCAACTTTAAGGCAAATGATTAGGTTTTTTCAGTTTCTTTAATTCCTATGATGTTTTGCTGTACGTATAAACATTGAAGATCGCATAAAACACTTATTTCATGAAGCTATTCGACGTATAAGTTACTCTGACCCGGAAAAAACGACGAAAAAATCGGTTTTTAATTTTTTTAACTGCGGCGCACCGAATTAAAAAATCTGAAAAAAATTCAGGACAATAGTAACAATCATACGTACTTACAGTAAAAATATAATTATAGTGCCAAACCTGCTTCGATACACAATCTGCATTTTTCAGCATTTTTGGGCGTGTTTTATTTTTCACAGCTTGGTTTTTCAATTTAAAAATCTGAAAAAAATTCAGGACAATAGTAACAATCATACGTACTTACAGTAAAAATATAATTATAGTGCCAAGCCTGCTTCGATACACAATCTGCATTTTTCAGCATTTTTGGGCGTGTTTTATTTTTCACAGCTTGGTTTTTCAATTTAAAAATCTGAAAAAAATTCAGGACAATAGTAACAATCATACGTACTTACAGTAAAAATATAATTATAGTGCCAAACCTGCTTCGATACACAATCGTCATTTTTCAGCATTTTTTGGCGTTTTTTATTTTTGACAGCTTGGTTTTTCAATTTAAAAATCTGAAAAAAATTCAGGACAATAGTAACAATCATACGTACTTACAGTAAAAATATAATTATAGTGCCAAGCCTACTTCGATACACAATCGGCATTTTTCAGCATTTTTGGGCGTTTTTTATTTTTCACAGCTTGGTTTTTCAATTTAAAAATCTGAAAAAAATTCAGGACAATAGTAACAATCATACGTACTTGCAGTAAAAATATAATTATAGTGCCAAGCCTGCTTCGATACACAATCTGCATTTTTCAGCATTTTTGGGCGTGTCTTATTTTTCACAGCTTGGTTTTTCAATTTAAAAATCTGAAAAAAATTCAGGACAATAGTAACAATCATACGTACTTACAGTAAAAATATAATTATAGTGCCAAGCCTGCTTCGATACACAATCGGCATTTTTCAGCATTTTTGGGCGTTTTTTATTTTTCACAGCTTGGTTTTTCAATTTAAAAATCTGAAACGATTCTCTAATATGTGCCCTGATAACGGAAATGCCTCTGATTTTTTTCAAAATTTTTCATCCCCTAGTATAGGAGAAATTCGGCAAAAACCTGATTTCCTATTTTTGCCCTTTACTACCCTCCGGGTGGAGATACGAAGTTGAAAATTGCCACAAATGTTTCTTTTTTAATAAGCTTTCGAATGATTCATCGTGAGTCGAATTCGGTTCAAGGGCACATTTGACCATCTTAACCGGCTATACCCTTTAGTATACCTCTTTCCACTTCATGTTCTCCTGATATATTGGCCAAAATCGGGCGAAAATTTTCAGGATGCACAAAATTGAGCTTTGTAACAGGAGAACATGCCGTCGAAAGAGATTGCACAAAGTAACGTCTCCGGAAAGCAAATCAAAGAGCGAGAAGTGGCGCAGATGTTTCGAGACAGTGACTGTTTAACGAAGAGACGCAGAATTTTCGAACGCCTCTTGAAAGGCCTGCGCCTCTTATTTGCAACTTTAAAGCGATGCCTTTGAAGCTGAAATAGCCACTAAACATTTGTTGTCATATAGCATATATTTAGGTTATATTTTCTCTCATTTCGAGGAGCCGACCACATAATAATCACGCGCATCCAGTCTGCGCATTTTCACTAGTCCAATTCAACATTCAATACAATTTTGTATATATAATGTTTGTTGCTAACTGCTTTCTGCAGAGGACGTGTAATAAGTGTATTTCATGTTCTGTTTCGGTGCTTTGCTAGTAAAAAAATGACTAACCTAACAAATTTCATTTTCTGGGGACATTCCCTCATCTATTTTCCCTTTTCACTTAGAATTCCTTACTGCTAACGTAGAATATTGTAGCATAAGCACATTTCAAGTAATTAAAATGTACAATGAATTTTTTAAGTTTACAGTACCAGCCGACTTTCCGTTTAAATTTTTATAAATATAACGGAACAGCTGAGAATTTCTTTCCTTATTCAGAATAGAATACAGAAATAGCAAACAGCTCCCTCTCGCGTTCACCGGGTAATCGTCGATCTATCGGTATTACCATTTCTGTGCAGAAAAAAATGCTATAATACCGACCTGCCGAATCGGCCAGGTCACGTGATGTGTCTACCCCCTTAATAATAGAGATATTTACATGTAAACTATTAAAAATTTCATAGTGGCCGTGGGGTTTTACTGGGTAAAAATGCCACAACTGCCCTGGCGCCCGCGGGGAATTCCCTCCTGGAGGCGTCGGGGTGTCTTTTTATATCTACAAAATTTATAATTTTTTTTATAAATTTTTCTTTAACTTGGGGAAATCTTCAAAAGGCACCCCGACTCCTCCAGAGGGGAATCCCCCTGGGGCGTCAAGGTAGTGTGGGATTTTTACCCACTAAAACCCCATGGCCATTATGAAAGTTTTAATAATTTACAGGTAAATATCTCTATTATTAAGGCCTATTGGCTGAAACGCTCGGACACCTACTTATTTACTTATTTACGACATAGATCCATTGTGCCAAGGCTTATCAAAATGGCTTCCCTTGTAAGTCCCATAAAATGTTCGGTCTATTCTACATATACTTGTCTGCGATAGTATGTACAAATATACACATACATGTATAATATATATTAAAAACAGAATTTATATAATTGTGGATAAAATGTGAAATGAAAAAAATTAACACCTAATTCGCATAATTCTATGGAATAGTTCCATAATTAGCAGATACTCGATTTAAGAATGAACGGATGAGAATACCAAAGAAGTTCTACTAATTCTCGTTAACATAGATTATTATAGTAATGTAAATCGACGGATTGGAAAAAGTTTGCATGAAAAACGAAGAAAACGACGTTGGTATGACAATAATAACAGCTTTATTTGCTCTGATTCACAAAAGTTCGAAATTACTTTGGTATTTAACGGACTATTGGGTTCATTTTCGTTTCTAAACATATATAATACACGGAGTGTAATTATAAGCAACACGTTTCGCACTAAAGACAACGGAAACAGGTGAAAATAGCGATTTCCCAAATTTTCTACAGTACATAATTCATACACTGTAATCGAAACATTACGTGTGCGTGTAACGGAAGAAAATACTTCGCCTCGTTACATTGTGTGACATCCTTCATACTGTTCTTCTTATCTCCGAATGGAAACGTCTCACACCACACGAAATTCATTACAATTCTCCCTCGAACACTTTAAGTTACAAAGCCTTTCTTAAAATTAATAATTGTGTGCCAGCACCGTGTTTAAAATACTTAGGACCAAATGGTTCAAGACTAGGCGAACAAGACTTGTGCAAAACTTTGTGCTAATTGGCAGCGAAACGTTGAACACTAAACAATACAACGAATGAACACATAAAAATGGCAAAAAAAAGTTGTAATTGCACAAATCTTCACCCATCCCTAACTCTTGTATCTCGTTCAAAAATTTTAGTCGTTTCTCATACAAAAACATCCTCTAGATATGTTCATTTGATTAAATTAATAATAAATAGCTTCGATGAAGTGCGACGACATAGCTTAAATACGAAAATGTTCTTTCTATATACACGATCGATGCAGGCATCTCCTCAGGATGCGCTAAATTCACCTAAGCTGATCAGAACACTATTATTCTTTAAGTACAAGGCATTCCTGTGCAAAACATTTCACCGCCTACAGTTTGCATAGGCAAAACAGTAAAGGAATAAACGTTCCAATAGCTACAAAGACCGGTAACATTACCGAAGAGTCGTCAATCGAGTAGGGATCTGGAGTTCTGGGTCCACTTGTGTGCCGACTACGAACCGTAGACTCCTCCTCGTCTTCCTGTATATTGTGATACTCCTCTGGCTCCTGAGGAATTGGGCCTAACTGCGGTATATCTGAAAATCGTCGAGATTAATAACAAAATATAATCTAATTTCCAAACCGATATTCCAGAATTTTAAATACTACCTTCTATGTTTCCTTTCACAACGGCGATAGCATTTATCTTCGGATTATCTCTGTAACCCTACAAGTGATTCATTGAAATTAACGAAATATTAATGAAAGCGAAGAGCATGGAATGAAGACTGTACTACCGTATGACCCAACCACCGGAATGAACCGAAATTTTGAGGGGTTGAGCGGGAGGGGGAAGGAACCTCTAATATAAAATTTTAGCTGCGGGTATTTGTTAGTTTGGCTGTCAGCCGACGATACAATGTACGATATTGGTCTTAAAATGTATGTACAGGGATGTGGTAACAAAAGTTGGACGCGAACGGTCTTCACCAAGCCAAGTGCGATCGTTGTTGAGAAACTCAGATATTATTGCTGTTGACAACGCATTCCACTTTCCAACTTCTTCCAGGTATTAGTATTAGTTGGGGCTAGATCAGTGCGGAGGGTGCGCGCCCGCTCGCGGGCGCGTAAAGCATAGTACCGAACCGATGTGAGTTTGGGAATACTAAAAATGAGACTGCAGTTACAAGCATTGCGCGATGAGGTCAATATCGTACATTGTATCGTCGGCTGTGAACAGTCGACGGCGACGAGAAGATGGTTGTGTTAGTAACGTCTGTATAGGTAGATTTCAATGTATTATGCCGAAAGTTTTTTATTAATATCTCAGAAACTAACAAATACCCGCAGCTAAAATTTTATACTAGAGGTTCTCCCCCCCTCTCGCCCAACCCCTCATAATTTCAGTTCATTCCGGTGGTTGGGTTGTACCGTAGTATATCCGAAATAAATAACAAAAATAGGCTCAGTACTTTTATAAATTCCACTCGAATTTTTCCAGCTAAGATGTCAGACTCTTCGTCATTGTATATTAATTTTCCTCCTTGAACTTTGAATGGAATATATTCGTCGTGCGCTATACCTCGTCCAACCCTCTCAAAGATATCTAAGTCAGTAACAACAGTATGGTCTCCGTTTAAAACTACATCAAACACCTGAAAAGTGTTTTAAAACAAAATAATTAATCAACAGTATTGTGTATCGTAGATATGATTTACAATCCTAAGAATGAGAATGGTGCAAGCCAGGCATGTTAGAAAACTATAATATAATAAATGCGACAGTGTGTTTGGATGTTTGTTACTCAATCACGTCACAACTACGCAACGAATCTTTCTGAAATTTTGTACATACATAGTCTAAGACCAGGAATAACACATAGGATACTTTTTATCCCGACTTTTTTAACCGATCTGGACTAAAATTTACATAATTACTCTCTAGAACCCTGCGGAAAATATGGACTACCATGAAATCTACCAGTAAATCCCACCCCTTCCCCCTTATTTCACCCCCTTGACACTCTGTGACAATCCTTATAAGCTTTACCCGGGCAACGCTGGGTGCTTTAAGCTAGTATTAAATAAAATTGAATTCTTATAGCGAATTCGGTACCTCGCACTGACTCTGCACTGGTGCCAGAAAATGATTTCGATTTGTTGCTTCTGATAGAAACGAAGAGAGCTCTATAAGAATCAACCAATCAAAGTCATTTTCTGGCACCAGTGCAGAGTCAGTGCGAGGTACCGAATTCGCTATTAGAGTCCAAAGCAGCCTTCCATCGTTCCCATTTTTAAGGACTCATCTTCCAATCATTTCAAGTTGAGCTAAGTGCTATCGGAAACATTTTAAGTTTCAATATCAAAATCGTGAACATGATTTTAAAACCTCTGCAATATCGTTTCCAAATGACAAACATTTCCAAAAACCATTACAGCGAATAACAGTTGTAAAGAACCAAAAATTACTGAACACATCAGTGTGTGGCTACAATTTTAACGTGTCTAATCCTCGTGCATAAAAAAGTTTCTGGCAACGATGCCTTTCTCAAAATTTAATTTGAGTAACGTTATAATATTATCTTTGCTCTTTATAATAATTATCTTTGCTCCTTATAACTAGTTGAGAAGAACTCTTTTTAAGACAACTTTTAACAGCCATTTCTACAACAGTTCGCATCCTTAGGTGGAAGCGTGATGAAATGTTACCTTCATATTCGGGGAATTAAAATAAACTTCGCAAAACTTTAATATCATAACATAATCTCCGTCTTCGCTGATCGGCACGTCGTACCCGAAGGTACTGTGGTGATAACGCTCTGTTTGATACAATATTTGATCGATGGCGTTTACCCGTCCGATAATTAATTGCTTGCCGTAGTCAGAGGCTGTTCCGACCTTACCCAACAAAGGGTCTTTAAGGTAGCGAATCCCATAACTATCGGTGTGCGCCTCCCCGCCAGTATTTATCGCGTATATCACCTCCAGACTTTGGAAGCTTTGTACCCGGAGAGCGAACAACAATGTTAATATTGTTAGCGAATGTATTTCCCATCTTGACATCATCTTTCTCATTACAGAATAAAGTGGATGTTCAACTCTCCCGACGCGACGATATAATCATAACTTGCTGCTCCTGAATTCGTCTTTCCCGGCGAGTGAGGTTACACTTGAAATGTGGAGGAACATTTAAGGCCAGCGGCGCGTCGATGCTACGTGCGAGAATATCCGCATGTTACTCGATTCCGTGGGATTCTAGTGTCGTTCAATCGAAGTCAAGACATTACACGTTGCTTCTATTTTGTCAACAAATATCGGCACCCTCGAGCCACGACTCACGCGCTTCTAAACATATGTGACAACAGCCACGTTAGGATTACGTGGGTCATCGGATTGCCAGGTTAGGTGACCACTGGACATGTGAAACTGCTTTTATAACGCAAGATAAGCACTTGCCGCGTTTCAATCGGGAACAAGATTAGCTTCTTTGCAAGTGTGATTTTTATTACATTTTTAACAATTTTGTGAGATACTCGTGTATAGTTTCAATATTTCTCAAACTATATGTTACTGACAGGGTTGCCAGATCTTCGGCATTCAGCCGGAGTCTCAGGTTTCGAACCGTTGTCCCCGGCCTCTGGCAGGCACAATAAAAATCTCCGGCAGAATAGAGAATTAATATTCGCTAATGCGAATTCGGCAGGCACGCACTGGCACTGCACTGGTGTAACATGCCATAAAAAAATAAAAAACTATTCAAATCTGTAAGAAATTCTAATAATTGTTCATATAATACTTTTATTATTATTACTCCTTTATAAGAAGTCATTATTATAATGAAGTTTAGATGCCTGTTTTCTTATTGGCCCTTTTTCTCTCTCACTCCCCCCCCCCCCCACCCCGACTGCAATCCTCAATGATCCTCAACGAAATTGAAATCTCCGGCAAAAGATCAAGCCTGATCTGGCAACCCTGGTTACTGAGTTAAGTTAGAATTTTTTGTGGGCATTCTATTTTCAAATCGTTTTACTAATTTAACTTAATGCTTTTACTAAATATGTACACATAAAAAATAAATGTCAGTTTGTATAAAAAGTTTGTTTTGTCTCGTTTATTAGCGTGTAAGTCAAAAATCTTTTTTACATTTGTAAAAAGTGCATCTGATGTACATATTACACTTGGAATTTTTCTTCCAAATGCGAGTTTTATTATATATTAACGTTATCGAAGCTTCAGAGCCGCCCTTAGCACCGGACAGGCGGGGCCCTTGCTCCGGGCCCCGCGCTTAGGGACTTGATTTGTAAAAATTAAATGAATCAAGTTGTATTGTCGAGGCAGCAAATTTTCGTAGAATAGAGTTTCAGTAAGCTCGAGTGACGCATAAAGTACAGAGGCGAGTAAGGTTATCTGTTTTCAATAATATTGACTTTGGCCCCGGGCCCCGCAAACTATAAGGGCGGCTCTGTGAAGGTCTTTATAATCTCAAGAAACAATTGTAAAATGACTATACTCATCAAAAAAAGGAACAGGACGGTGGTAATAAACGTGAATCTGAAAACCATCCGTTTATAAGTTAATTATAACCTCTCTATTTTGCCCTCTCTAATAATAGCGATAGTTATTTGAACATTTTATTATTTATTAGTATTCCTTTCTTTGATCTTTCTGTTCATATTATTGTATTAATATTGCATTTTTGTATGAGAAACGAATAAGAGGGGAAAGGAAAATATTATGCATTCTGGTTCTGTCGGTGAAAAAAAAACATTTTTATTTTACAACTCGAAATAATTACAAGTATTTACACACTACCGATATGACTGCAATGTTATATATAATGCAGATTTAATTATAGAAGCAATTGTTAAAGTAAAATTAATTCACAATCAATAAGCTTCATTATTTTGAATAATTCTATTATACACGTACGTTGTGTGATAGACGGATTCACGAAACATGTTTCGCAGTATGTACGCACGAGCATGCATGAAAGTGCGCCTTAACGGCGTTCAGAAGACCGTTAATGCGAACGTTGCACACGTTGCACACCTGCCGGCAGCAGACGGTTTCCCTTGCAGAATAAGTCTTTTGATGACCATCGTATGTATAAACGGTGATCCTTTGAAAACGCTATATAATAATGCACATAAGATTTTATATCTGTATAGGTATGATTCAACGCGTGTTCCCACAGGGCACACGTGTACCTGAGCGTAGCAGTGTCTGTCTGTGATCAGTGCTGACGCTGTGTAATAACAGACTATATAGTAGGGCGGAGCGGAAAATTTAAATTTAAATTTTCAGTTGGCCTGGGTGCGGGATAGTTGTCTTTTGATTTTGATTAACCAAACCGAGGGGCCCCACATAAACCAACTTTCCACTTTTTTTTAATCACACCAAATTTGATTTCATATTGTAAGCGGATCGTAATTTTAATTTTAAGTAAAGTTCTATAATTTTTGTTGTTTAAATGTCAAATTATTAGTTTATTATACGTATAGTACCATTAATTATAACCATACTTTTTCGTATGTTCAACTATTAGTTCAAAACTTTGTGATTGTAATTGTATTATTAATTATAACATTATGAGTACATAATCTGTTTATGTGTTTAAAAATATGGTTAACGTGATTTTATTTTTCCTGTCTTTCCCTGTTTTGTAAGGGGCCCAATATTTTCTTTTGTGCCCGGGGCCTCAACCGACCTTAATCCGCCTCTGGTCTTTCGGAAAGACTCTCTCCCGATAAAGGTCGGTTTATACAGCCACCGAGCCGGGCCGTCCGTGCCGTGCCGAGCCTCTATGCTAAGCTTATGGACAGCGAGATGCCGCCGAACTCGGTGGAAACTCGGCGGCTCCTCGTTGCCCGTTGGGCCAGTGCGTCGTCTCAACGAGCGGCCACCAATGCGGGTAAAAAGTATGTCAATAATTCGAGGAAGACTGTATGCGATATGTACTCGCAAATTCTGCAAATTCGTCATTACAATAAATCTTAATATATAAAGCAGAAAGCGTCTATATCAGCGCTGCCCAGCGTAGGGGCCCCTCACGGGCCTGCTTCCCCCTTCCAATCTTTCTTTCCCGTAGCGTGCCTTCCGTTGTCAAGGAGACCGCGCGACGCTACGAAGGCTCCCATAACGGGCTAGCCAGGCTAGCGGATGGTCTGTCATGGTCGTCTCTTTAAGGTCTGCGCACACATATCCGTTCCGTGTTAGTTCCGTATCCGTCGTCCCGGTGGTAAGAAGAAGAGGGGGGTAGAGACCCCTAAGTTAAAGAGTTTCAAATATAATTAATGGTACACACCATTGGAAGTTCATTTTCACAATTTTAATAATAATATACACCTTCTTTATTTAATATTAAAATCACACATACGATACACATTTATATGTTCTGTCCTATTTGTATTTTCTATTTGTTTTTTATATCCATGAATAACATGGTTTGACATAATTTCATATTCTTAAATTATTATTTATTGTCAAATCAAGGCTAAACACACGTAACTTTAGTTTATATCTTTTTTGTTTTAAAATTTAGTTGGAATAAAAATGTTAATAATTTCTAAAAGTTCAATCTAATGTTAAAAGAAAATTGTATTAGTGAACGTTACAAATGTACCTTATGACGTTCAAACAGTCCAATGTAATTATCATCGTGCATGTTTTCTCGGTAGTCGATTAGCCTATTTATGTAATTATTGCATAACGCGTAACAACTAACAAAAACGCGAATATATTTTCTTGCAAGAATGTGTGGTATATTCCAGAGTCGAGTAAATTTTATTTGAAATGAAAATATGCAAAAAAATTATAAATTACATTTTACCATTTTATTTGGAATTAAAAGTATGTACATCGGTTTATTTCAATTTTATTGTGGAAACTTTCAAGTAATACGTCCATTTATTACATTGCATTTCAACTAACAATAAGTACTGTAATTATCGTTGTTTAAAATTTTGCATTTTTCGATTATGTTGTGTAATCATAAAAGTAAAATGTTTCGACGTCCAAATGAATAAAAACTAAAAACAAAAATTTCCTTCCAGATGTTATATTCGAAACGATCTGCTTTAAAAATAAAGGCCTCAATTTTGTAAATTTTTCTACAAGTCACTATCAAGTTTATACACAAATTACACAAAACTAATTGTATAAGAATACCATTTTTCACAATCTTATACAACAATTTATTGAATCAAACTTCAGCACTGCGCACCCGCTTTTTGCGCATCTTCAGAGTGAATTTTCCTGTACGCGAAGCCTCGTACGAAAAAAATTGTTTTCTACGTTGTTAATTGGTTTTAGGATAAGAAAGGTAGGATAGTTCGCGAGTTATAACTCAAAATCGGAAAATAGCCGAATTTTTAGAGGTTAATTTCACCTCCTTCGAGTGAATTTGGGCAGCAAACAAAAATTGCGTTGCAATCAGGAGGAAATCCCCTACGTATTCACAAAGTTTCAGAATTTTCGGTTTCGCGACCTTCCCTCGTGAGTGGGCAGTGAGTCAGCCGTGGGTGCGAGAAAAACCGACCGTCGGCGTCAGGGCCGGCTTTAAGGGGGGGCAGGTAGGGCGACCGCCCGGGGCGCTAAATCTGTAGGGGCGCCGCTGTATGCGTTTGTTCATTTATATCCGTTCTGCTAATTGATTTTCGTGCCCTTGGTGGGGCGCCATGATAATCTTGCCCGGGGTGCCAAGTATGCTAAAGCCGCCCCTGGTCGGCGTTCTTTTAATTTGGTTCGAAAAACATACGATCGCACACGCATGAGTATCGCGCTACCTGTTACTTTGTGTGATACTCGTCCGTGTGCGATCGCACGTTTTTCCAAACGAATTATTAAAAGAACGCCGACGGCCATATTGCGCGATTTGTACTTCATCATTTTTGCACGCAGAATGTCGAGAAGAATCAACTGATGTACAAAAAAAAGTATCTACATATTACAGATGCACTGTTGCACTTGCAGAAAGGACTTGGTCATACGGAAATAGATCTCTTTAATCATTCAACTTTTTTCACGGTGCCGTATTTTTTTTCTAATTGCAGCCAAAAAAATATATGACTTATCCTAGTTGCGTAATTCACACTGCACACGAACTTTCATAAAGACTAATGTATAAAATCAAAACTATATGGTGGACGATTTCAGCGCAAGCGATTGTACAACTTCACCACTTGACTTACGGTATGCATTGGGAAACTGCAAAGACCGACGGCAATAAATAATAAAATAGCACCAGCAATTATTTACAGACAAACACATGCGACGCTACCACCTTATTGAACGGATGTGGCAAAACTGTACTTACTGTGCCAGAAAGCGGTAAACGTTTCTACGATGCTCGCAAACTTTACCGCAATGCTTATCGATTGCATACACTGTACTTTACCGCATTGGCTGCGTTTTCCTTGGACAGAAATTTCCGTATACGGAAGATATAACGTCGGTTATAACTTCAAGGTACTTGCGAGTAAAAAGCTATGTGCAAATGTTGCTAATATATATATATATATAATATTCCCAAAGCACTTACTATGTGCCCTGTAACTTTCCACTTTTGCTATAACTATAATAGGATATATATATAGTAAGTGCTTTGGGAATATTTTATTTAGAAATTGCTGGTGTTGTTTCACAATTTTATCCTAGACATTTTTAGTTGGACAGCTCCAATAAACTTCTTTGTATATGCACAACTTTACAAGTAGATTCTTTGGAAAGGAGACTAGAGGCTTGTAATTTTTATGCATTTTCCTGATATGTGTACTTATGCTGAAAATACACTTACATGATGTTCCGAGAGTTGTATTTTCTATGGAAATATTTTTTCTTGATGTATAGAATACTGAACTTGATTTCCTTTGCGTTACATTACAGCCAAAGTTTGTTGAATTTTACGTTTCTGAAATAATAAAAGTCTATTTTAATTTAAACTTTACTTTAAAAAACTACAAACAATTTCAGTTCTCGTCTTAAATAGTTTTCGAGATACGAATGCACCTACTAGGAAAAAATTGTTTTTTAAAAATTTAAACTCCAACATAAACATTTTTAAACTCGATAATTTTAGTCGTTTAATAATTATTATATCCGCAAAATTTATATGTTGCCGTGTGCCGAAGGGAATGCAAAATTTGAAGAAATAAAACTTCGCATTTTTGCACAACTATCACGAACAGATGCCTTTACTAATTTTAATGTTATATTCTGGCTAATAAAAACTCGATAATTGCATTTATCTTAACACAATTTCATAGAATATAAACGGTGATAAATAAATACGTATTAAGCTAATAAGCGCGTTGCACATTCTGCGATTAGACGTATAAAGTATCTGCTGATAAAAGAATCGACTAATGTCGTGGAAAGATTTTTAAACATAAATTTCCTGATAAAAGAAAGTCATTTCATGGAATAATTATATTATTGTTCAATTAATATAACTGAATAAACCGATTATATTTAATGTATAGTAAAACATTCAAAATGAATTATATTAATGTAACATAATTCAAAATTATATAGGTATAAAAGAATATAATACTGTTGTTAATATATGCATTGCTAATAAAGTACACCATTTTTGGAATCGCCTTACAAAAATCTACTCTAATATTATGACCAAATCTATGAGATATTTATTTATGTACACATCTGCCGAGTTGAACGGATAGAAATATTTTGAATGCAAATTCAATAAAAGCGAGTCAGAGGGACTGAAAGCGAGCGAGATTTGGTACGAGACAGATAACGCGTTTATACTCTGTCTCGCTCCGTCTATTGGGCGCCTGATACTCCGTCCTTTGCGTGCGTCGATCTCCTAACGAAATGTCCCTTCTTCCTTTTTCTTTGGGGGCGCCAGGGCCCCTTCCCCCCTCCCCTCCCTCTGGGTGCGCCACTCCGTCTGCGTCTCATCCGTCCAGAAACTATTCCTAATTGTAATTAAACTTATGATATTGTAGATTTATTTGAAGACCATGCGGTTTACATGTGCACATACTTCGTGCGTCACAAAATGCGAGTCACAATGATGTATGAAGCATAATTTGCGCGCGCACGTGTACATATGCGTGTTTCACGGAATTTGTACGCATGGACACGTGAATCGAGGTATTTTTGTTACATGGAAACCTTAAAATCCTCAAATGCGCATTTAGCCGTTCGTCATGAAATTTTCTAGGTTTCGATATGGGACAAAGAAGCGTTGTCAACATATGCACACGCAGCAAATGTTTATATCATCGAGCCATGTGCCTATCTAACCTCTATCTCGCAGTACGCTCATTATCCTTCAACGATGTAATCAAGTCCACAGATTGAAATCTATCACAGCAAAACTATAAACGAATAAACGTAAACTCAACCAACTAAATTAACCTTGGTTACTAGGACGTTAAACTTCCGCGGTAAATGTGGAAAATTGCAATAATAACTTATATAAAACTCGAACTCCGCCAAAATCTCGAACACCGTACATTTATTTTTACTGGAAATTTTAAACTGATGTTCGAATGGATTTCATATACTTGAACTATACATACATTTTTATTCCAAAACTAAATTACGCCTGGTTCGCTAGCAAATACGATATTTAAACGAGAATTCTCACACTCTTAACAACATTATCGATGACAAGGAACTCGATTATCATTTCCGTGATGATACAGCATCGCGTGATTCATTGACATCACCTGTCGCTATCATTCCATCCACAATGTACCTATCATTGAATTAACCGTATTGCTTGAAACGACACGAAACCTCGCAAAATACTTCGTCTCGCCTCGCACGTGTTAAAAATGGCATGATGAAAAAAACCGAGGAGAACAGGCAAACCACAAAGGTTGTGTCTGTCAAAGAAATACAGAAGTCCTTGAGAAACACACGGTCGATCAATACTATGAGACTGTAAATTGTGTGTAAATGTAAATAGTGGCTGTGTGTGAGTATGCCATGCACTGTACCTTCTAGAATTAGTTACTAGACGCTTCTCCAACTTTCCTGTCGATCCACTTCCGCCTCGTCGTCTGCCGCTCCAGCAGGAAATAGGCCCGTAAATGATTTCGCGCGCGAAACGACCCCTTCTTGATTAATCGCAGAAATAGAAGGGGATTTTTAATCGAGCAAGAAGAAATGAAATTTGAAATATCTGCTGGAAACATAAAGCACGTTCTTGTCGATCGATATTCTCTGTAAAATTTCACTGTTGACGCGCGTAGTCCGCCGCGCCCGCCAATGGTTGCCTAGCGCCGATGGAAACTCTCCTCTGATTGGTTAGCGCGAGGCACTTGGGCGGGAAGAACATTCCAGAAGCGTCCTTTAGGAAAGTAATATATACGGGCGCGCGAGTGCGGTCTCGTCACTCACGCTGCGAATCGTCGAGCGACGAACTTCTTCACTGTCCTTTTTAATCAGCATAGAAAAGCGAACGAAAAAAAGGTGTGTTCTCGTAGTTAATTTCGATAGTTTAACGGATTTGATTGTTCAGAGTCTTCTCCATAGAAATTTAGTTATTTCTGATAAATATTCAAATGTTTTTTCTCTGTGTTTTTACAAAACAGCAAAGATGGCCAAAGCACCCGCAGTTGGTATTGATTTGGGCACCACCTATTCCTGTGTTGGCGTATTCCAGCATGGAAAGGTGGAAATCATCGCCAATGATCAAGGAAACCGTACCACACCTAGCTACGTTGCGTTCACGGACACCGAACGATTAATTGGAGATGCCGCCAAAAACCAAGTCGCCATGAACCCCAACAACACCATCTTCGGTAAGCATACTCATGAAATGGACTCATCACATCGAGGAAATCCGTTGCAGCTTCCATTTTAGTCAGTGCGCTAGTTTTGTGGGAATTCCTGTAGGACTTTCGAACATCACGATGTTCCTTGCGTTTCTTGAAATCCATTCTTATAGGTAGTTTAAGGATTATCGTTATCCACACAATGGAATTTCCCTCTTGAAGTGGCAATACTTTTTATGACTCAATATTCATTCTTCGAAATGATGATGATGAAACGAAATTCATATTACAGTGAAATCATACACTTACGTTGATAATTCGTTTTAATCGATTAATGCATTTATTGGAATTTAACGAATTAATTGCGAATTGTTTGTAGGAAACTAAATGAATTACGATCGACCGTTGGTCCTTCCAAACTTTTTTCTTAACATTCTTCGAAATATTTTAACCGAATATCGTGGTTTTTCATATAGAACATTTATCAAGAAAGGTACTAGCGTTCTGACCGAAAGTTATTTTAAAACAAAATTATGAGAATTTTGCGAGTAGGTGTCGAAAAATTCATACATTGCAAAAGACTGCAAGGTCAATTACTTATACTATATACATAGATATGACACGCACGCGCGGTGATGCGGTTAGGGTCATGGCTCCTAGAGGCCTCTTCTTTAGAAGTGGAGGTCATGATACGATGAATGGGTGTTTTTTTCATTTTGGAATCTGGTTTAAAACTGGAGGAACTGACTAATGTCAACTCAAGGATAATAACTTTTCTGGAAGTTGTTTTATGAAAGAAACTGCTTAATGTTCTTGAACAGAAGAAAGCTTGAGAATTTGCCACTTAAAAACAATAGTATAAATTCATTTAACCGCTTGTTCCAATTTGTACTGAACTTCGTGTTCTAATAATCGTTACAATTTTTAATAACTCGTACGTGCTTACTCACAGTGTTGCCAACTAAGATTTTTGAAAATCCGTAGAGAAAATTTCAACATTCACGTAGATACCCCTTTGAAAAATCCGTTGTTCTACGGATTTTCTTCATAAGTGTTAATTATTACATGTATGAAAGAAGCTAGCTAATTCCCCTGCTCATGGAATCCGTCCTTTCCCAAATCCTTTTTAGAAATCTTGTATTTCGACCCTCCAACCTCAAAAAAATTATTGTCACAACAAAAATTCACAAATTACGAAAAAAGTTCACGTGCAAAAGTTGTGAAATCGACTTTTACTCATTCCACTTCAGTACAAGAGCTTTTCCCAAAAATAATATTTCTCCAAAAGTCGTTGTCGCCAAAGACTTTCGTCCTGACGTAAATTCATGAAAAGGAATTAAAAATGTTCACATGCAAAGATTCTGAAATCAACTTTGATAATTGTGATCAAAAGCTCTTGTAGTGAAGTGAAATTTAGCAACCCGCAGTAAATCGGCGGTTTGGATCGGGAAATCAATGGCAACAGATGTCGCTATTAGTCGTTACAAAAAAGTGATTCTTTTGCTGATTATAGGTTACTAACTCATGAAAAAGGTAAAAAAATCCGTAGGGTTGGTAACACTACTTACCCTTATGAAGAGAACAAACTAAAATTGTCAATAGAATACTATTAGATTGCATTTAGAGAACAGTCAACAAGCTTATGCATGATATGTGGTACCTGGGCATTATTTACAAGTACTTGAATAAAACTAGTTAGAATTTTTGGAACAAACACTTTGCCATAACTCGGGACCATGGGAAAATTGAACATGTATTTATACGACCTTATGTTTTGTTTTCAAATGCTGAATCATCTTTGAAGCAAATCATACATATTATATTACACCCTGTATAATTTGTGTAATACTCACTTTGCTAGATGTTCCTGAAAATCAGAAACCTTGAATAATAAAGCTTCTTTGACTTGACATAAAGTAACATAAAATTAGAATTAGAATAGTCATCTTTTGCAAACTTCAGAAGTTCAATATTTCTGGCTGTAACCTGGGACGTTTCTATTGGGCATTTTACTATTTGAAAACTTTAAAGTCTAACAGATTTGTTGAATAACTTCGAATCATAACATGTAGAGTCATTCTTCAACAAAGGTGGTTAACAATTAATGATTAATATTTCAAGAGCTGTTAATACTCTGCTCTGATGAATGAATCAGGCACTCATACGGGGTGGGACTTTTGGTTTAGTATGCAATATTCGGATTATTGCCACTAACAAAGAATTCCTACTAATGTCTACCCTTTTTGTGGAATACATTTTTTTAAAATTGGGTTTCTCATACCAGCTTGCTAAGCTCTTCGCACATTTTCCGCGGGTTGTATTGGCATGTATAAGATTAGTAATTAACACTAGAACAACCAACGATTGACGTATACTTCTACCGGAGGGGTCAAATGACTTGTTTCTTAAATTGACAAGCAGGGGCGGCTTTAGCATACTTGGCACCCCGGGATTATCATGGCGCCCCTCCAAGGGCACGAAAATCAATTAGCAGAACGGATATAAATGAATAAACGCATACAGCGGCGCCCCTACAGATTTAGCGCCCCGGTCAGTCGCCCTGCCTGCCCCCCCCCCCTCAAAGCCGGCCCTGTTAACAAGTCATTTAAGAAAGGACTTTGCAGTTTATTTTGTTGTTATATATTTTCCTATTTTATGAGCGAAAATTGAATATAATCTGTATAATAATAATAATAATAATATAATGATAGTAATTTTGAAAATAATTACGCATAAAATTCAAAGACATTTTTTACAAGTTACAAGTTTTTTACAAGTTTTTAAATATTCTTCGCTTTATTATTAGTACAATATGCTATTTGACACCTTTTAATGGCACTTTTTGTACGACGTATATGTATGAAAATATACTTAGTTTTCTAAAAATGTACTTGAACTATACATATAAATTTTAAAGAAAAAACAAACGAAGAACAAAACTATTTTACAGAATTATTTACATATTTTAGAAAAAGTCATACAAAATTTTAGAAAACAGAATTGTACTGGAAATGAGTAATGATTAGAAGAAATGCCAAACGAGTCATTTTGACCCCCTTTGGTAGATCTAGTGTTAATCCAATTTACGCTAATTAGTGTTATCTGCAGCAAAAGTGCTAAGCTTGCGACACTATTAGAGTTTTGATTTGAAAATGTTGTTGCGTGCTAAGTATTTTATAGTTACGTTGGAATAACAATGTCGATTTATTTCCAGATGCCAAGCGCCTTATTGGACGTCGATTCGAAGACACCACAGTCCAAGCCGATATGATACACTGGCCGTTTACGGTAGTAAACAATGGCGGCAAGCCCAAAATCGAAGTACAGTACAAAGGAGAAGCGAAGACTTTCTTCCCTGAAGAAGTGAGTTCAATGGTCCTGGTGAAGATGAAGGAAACTGCTGAGGCATACCTCGGAAAGACTGTCACCAACGCCGTGATCACTGTACCTGCTTACTTCAACGACTCGCAGCGTCAGGCAACCAAGGACGCTGGTACCATCTCGGGCTTGAACGTTTTACGTATCATCAACGAGCCCACCGCTGCCGCCATTGCCTACGGCTTGGACAAGAAAACCACCGGCGAGCGTAACGTCCTAATCTTCGACCTTGGTGGTGGCACCTTCGATGTCTCAATTCTGACCATCGAAGATGGTATTTTCGAGGTCAAGGCCACCGCGGGAGATACTCACCTTGGCGGTGAAGACTTCGACAACCGTATGGTGAATCACTTCGTTCAGGAATTCAAGCGTAAATACAAGAAAGATCTGACCCAAAACAAGCGTTCCCTTCGTCGTCTGAGAACCTCTTGCGAGCGTGCCAAGCGTACCCTGTCGTCGTCTACTCAGGCTAGCATCGAGATCGATTCGCTCTACGAGGGAATCGACTTCTACACTTCGATCACCAGGGCTCGCTTCGAAGAGCTCTGCGCTGATCTCTTCAGAGGAACCCTCGAGCCGGTGGAGAAATCTTTGCGCGATGCCAAGATGGATAAGGCCCAGATTCATGACATCGTACTGGTTGGTGGATCCACGCGTATCCCCAAGATTCAGAAGTTGCTGCAAGACTTCTTCAACGGCAAGGAGCTGAACAAGTCCATCAACCCCGACGAGGCTGTGGCTTACGGAGCTGCTGTACAAGCTGCCATCCTGCACGGTGACAAATCCGAGGAAGTGCAAGACCTGTTGCTCCTCGACGTCACGCCTTTGTCTCTTGGTATTGAAACCGCTGGCGGTGTCATGACCGCTCTCATTAAGAGGAACACAACCATCCCAACGAAACAGACGCAAACATTCACCACGTACGCCGACAACCAGCCCGGTGTGTTGATCCAAGTCTACGAAGGAGAGCGCGCCATGACGAGGGACAACAATCTATTAGGTAAATTCGAGCTGAGCGGGATCCCGCCAGCACCTCGAGGCGTTCCTCAAATCGAAGTCACGTTCGACATCGACGCCAATGGTATCCTGAACGTCTCCGCGGTGGACAAATCTACGGGCAAGGAGAACAAGATCACCATCACCAACGACAAAGGCCGTCTTAGCAAGGAGGACATCGAGAGGATGGTTAACGAAGCCGAGCAGTATCGAAGCGAAGATGAGAAGCAGAAGGAAACCATCGCTGCTAAGAATGGTCTCGAGTCTTATTGCTTCAACATGAAGAGTACGGCGGAAGACGAGAAGCTGAAAGACAAGATTAGCGCCAGCGACAAGCAGGTAGTGGTGGATAAATGCAACGACATCATCAAGTGGCTCGACGCCAATCAGCTGGCTGATAAGGAGGAGTACGAACATAAGCAGAAAGAGTTGGAGGCTATATGTAATCCTATTGTCACGAAGCTGTATCAGGGAACTGGAGGTATGCCTGGTGGCTTCCCAGGAGCAGGTGGTGCCGCTCCAGGTGCAACTCCTAGCGGCGGCGCATCCAGTGGACCTACCATCGAGGAAGTCGACTAAATCCTGTGTTCTCGCTTGCCATCTTGTATAGAGAAAACGACTGAATCCGAAGAAGCATCCGAACATGGAATTATTACAGCTGCGGTCTTTCATTCTTTCAGTATGATTTAGCTTATGTTTTAGTTACTGCCCCTGTATGCGTCGTTCAGCAACCAATACATCGATTTATTTATTTTATTTTCCTTTAAAGCCTGGGATATAGTAATTTATTCGTGAATCCTTCTCACGAAATAGAACGCGTACAAAATATAACTTTATTTTAATTATACTGCGTACTATTGTATTATTTTCATGATAGGGATAAAAGATCCGGTTGTGGATTTTCTGTGTTCGAATAAAAACAATCTCCAAACATATAATTGTTTGATTTATTCTCCCATTTCATTCTCTTGCGAACTTCATATTTTGCATTAATAGAAATTTTATAAAATTTGTCAGTGAAAGCTTACGAAATTCTGCATTATTCTTATTCTAAAGGGAAATCGTTAGTTACATTTCTTTATACCTCTATATATTTGTGATCAGGTCTCCAATTTCGAAACAACATTACACGGTTATTTCTTTTTAATTTGTAACCAGCACATTTTTCGATCAAAAGTGTTCTCTAGTTGAGTAGTGATAAATGACAAATGAATTACGAGTTAGTCTTGCCTGTAGCAGGTCTGAATGTGCCTTAATGTTATTTCTGATATAAATAGAATGACAAACCTAAAGACAGAAGGTTTCGCCGATAAATAAGTTACTCCAAAAATATTCATAAACAGATGAATTTTAATTTACTGACCATATGCGTTGGAAATGATAAAAGTATAAAAAACGAAAATATTAGAAGGTATACTGCCTCTATAGTGGTAATAACAAACATGATAGTTGTATTCTTTCGCAATGCAGGCAATTTTTTAATATTAGTGACGAGTTAAACCATCTTCTTTGGTTAACAAGTTCGAAATGCAATAATCTCTTTTTACAACGTAATTTTGATAATACACTTTGTGTATTTGAGACAATGAAATAATCAATCAGTAAATCAACATAAATTTCAATTTAAAAAAAGATAATAAGCTGATCTGCTTTTAATAAGGCGATCTCTATATTAGTTTCAATAATTAGCTCCTTTTATCTGCAGACAAATTGAAAATACTGATTAAAGAGCTCGTAGATATCAGACATTTAATCCTGTACTTTCTCATTTATTATGATTATAATTCAAATACACACTTTTTTATCTTTATACACTCTTTGTCATGTTTGTTGTTTTTATCATTTATGTCTTCGCGATAACTCCACACAGTTTCAAGATCAATTTTCTCGAAATCGAAGGCTCGCAGGAGTGTCCCCTATATTTTCCGTTTTTTCAAAAGAAATCACTTCGTATAGGAGTTATACCATACTATATGTAGTTGGAACATGCTGTCTAATAAAATAGCGTTGTAAGTACTTATAATTGACTGTAATTGGCAGGAAGGCACTAGATGTATCGTCTCAAATCTGGAAAGCCTTTTCGCGCATTAGTTACCTACGGGGAAGCATCATCCAGCTTATCTCGTGTAACCCCAGCTAATACAGTATTTATTTTCTATATTTCTATGTACAAGGGTGTTTTGAAGAATTTTGTTCAATTGGTATTCAACACTAGCTGACCCGTTACTCCGTTTCACTCGGGAATTATTTATGTTTCCAAAATAAAAAAGGTTAAAAAAATAAATAGCCTATAATCTAATCTAGGACGTATGTAATGTATATTCAAAATTTCATTGAAATAAGTTCAGTCGTTTAGGCGTGAAAGAAGGACAAACGAACAGACAACGTTTCACGTTTATATATTAGTAAGGATTAACCCCTTTTCAAATCTCTACACCTGACCTATTGCTCTTGCAATGCCATGATCTAGGACTGGTAAAAGGTCTCGTTCTGCTTTGCAAAATACTCCGTTACAACTGCCAAGTGTTCAAATCACCCTCGTACCATAAATTAGGAAATACCAATATATTGTACAAATAAGATTGATTTTTACGAATAAGTGCAACAAGTTTAGCTACATCAAAACTTTGTGAAATTAGCAGTGGTTTCAAATGTCTAGGAGTCAACAAATTGACGACTGATCAAATGTTTCGCCAACACTTTCTGAGTTCCTGCAACGTAAACACGCCAATACTAATCGCACAGTAATAAAAATATAAAAATTCACGTACGGAAATAAACAAATTTTGGTATATTTACACAAATGCAGGTGATCTTGCTTTGTGGATAGGGAATACAATCCGGGGGTTGTAATGCCGGCTGTTTTTTGGATTCCAAAAATCCCGGGATTTCATATAACTAATCCCAAGAATTTCGGGATTTTTTTAAAAACGTGAATTACTTTACGAACAACTGAAAAATATAAAACTGGAATCCAAAAATACAGCCAGGATCACGATCCCGAGATTGTATTCCCTATTTGTGGGTAACGTTTAAAATGCAGCAAATATTCGTTACTGCATTATATAGAAGTATCTTACTAAAGGCTGCCGTTCCAATGGGCGGCTGGCGACTGCGACACTAGTGTAAGGGAGAAGTATCTGTTTCTCCCTTGCACTAGTGGCGCAGTCGCCAGCCGCCCATTTGAACGGCAGCCTTAACAGGCAATCAATTGGAAACAATTTCCAGGAAATGAAATTTTATTGGCAAGCAGAATAGGCTGCTACAGAAAACAATTATTTTGATAATCGACAATACAATGACGGAAATCTGACAAGGCGTGCAATGGGACACTATATACAGTAAATTCTCGGTGTAAGATCGCCACTTCGGACTGTGCAGCATGTTACGACGTGCACAGTGCAAGGTGCAAGCGATTAGCACCGTGTTCCGGCTCGAGCTGATGTTTATTACGTTCTGTCAATAGTGGCAGTCGGCAGTCGAAGAAAACCTCACCTTGTGAGTAAGCCCCGTTTCATACATGCACGGAATCCGTTTATACGGCACCGTTTTCACGCTAAAAATTGCGAAGATCATATAGAAGTCTTCCGTCTATGCGGCGACGGCAAGTGTGAAAGATCTCATATGATCTTCGTTCTTTTTACCGTACAAGGCCCGGTGCATACGAGCGGTTTGCGACAGTTTGCCGTCGGGCAATCTGCCGCGCGCGTTTTAGCAGAACATAAATTTATATGAAGCAGTTCACACGGGACGCAAAGTTTTGCGGCTACTAGGCGGCATGTCTGCGTTCGTGTTGACCAGCGCTGTCCAAGGTCGCTCACGCGTGAGCTTGGGATTCTCCCACTCTCGTCCGCGTTGTCAGAAATACCGTGCGACGCTAACCGCGAAGACGGTAGCCAGGCTAGCCCGTCATGGCAGCCTTCGTAGCGTCGCGCGGTCTTCTTGACAACGGAAGGCACGCTGCGGGAAAGATAGATTGGAAGGAGAAGCAGGCGCGTGAGTAGCCCCTACGCCGGACAGCGCTGGTTTTGACGAACGCACGTATTTCTACACCGCGAATGAACGCAGCGGCAAACTGCCGCAAACCGCTCGTCTACACCGGGCCTAAACGGACGCCGTGAATGTGTGAAATGGGGCAAAGAAGGAAGAGCGAATGAGAAAGAATTTCGTCGTCTTTTATGTTTCTCTGGTTCCGAGGGGGATCTTCTCAGTCGGGAGGATAGAGATAATCATGCAACGAACAAATTGGCGATCTTACAACGAGAATTTACTGCTATTATAAGACTTCACAAATTTTCTAACGTGTGTCGCAAGTAATCTAGAATATAGTAAGTGACGAAACAACTGAATCATGAAAGTTGAAAATAAGAACGTAGAGTGCAAACATTAAAAGGACAACAAATTAAGATGAATGCGCCATAGTATTTGCGAACAGTACAGTCGATTTCCCTTTTTTCTTCTTCTTCTTTCCTCCACCATCCATCGTTGATCCTAAAAATAATAGTGGTAATAATAAAAATAAAATCACAAATATACCGCTAATGTTTATACAAATGTATATTTTTCATAGAAAATAGAAGAAATAACACTGCCAAATTCATTTCCGCCAATTTAAATTCGGGCGAGCTAGTCAAATCGATTAATATCTATCAATTACGTATAAAACTTGGCTCTACAGAGTTGTCCCGCTATGGGGACGAGGCAAGAAGACACGCGACGGCGACAAGCCATAAATTTCGTTCGATATGTCGGCGGCATCGTAGTACTTAATTAACAGGAGACAGCAAAGACGAAAGGCGGCCCGAATAGCATACCGTTTCGTTAAGGGGGTGGCTTGTTCACCGAGCGTCTTCTTAAGGGGACAAATCTGTACTAATAATTTTGATTCATTTCGAGTTCTGCCGCACCTAGGATACACTACATTTGCACAAACAACCAGCGTCTAGTTATAAATTTATAAAGCGTACTTGACAACTTTGTTTGTTCCAAAGCGGCTTGCAAGGCATCACCAAGGAAGCTCTGACTGTACGATGGCACCGAGGCGTAATCCTCTTCCTCGGTGTCTTTGGATGACGATTGAGCCATGCTCGAGTAAGACTTCCCGTGAGTAGAGCTCACAGACGGCCAAGCGACCTGCGGTTTACGTGTGCCGGTATTTCGTAACATCTGCGCGAACGATGGTCCCTGTTCGTGAGTTGTGTTGTCAGCTTGTCTGCTTGCAACAATTTCATCAAACGTGCTCAAAGATGGACTGCTTGCCACGCTTGAGGTCGCAGACTCTTGTGGTGATGGAACGCTATCCCTGCAAACAAGGGTAACGCTTTAACTCTGCAGTTCACATATCTATGCGTGGGAACGTCGACTTAGCGAAAAAATATTCTGTCTCCTACTTTAGCACTCGGAAACATGCAATCTTGCTCTAAAACTGTCAATAAGGGGAATTCTTTGAATGATTATATAGTACAAATAATTATCTTGGGCAATATTTGTTAGAAACTTTAGAAGAAGACTAAATGGCACAATGAATCGAAGTTTATAGGATAAATCTTATAAAACTCTAATAGAATACATAAGAGTATCTAATAAAAATTTATTTCACGGGACACAAACAAATTTTTTACCAAAAATTTTTGAGGCAAAATAAATGGTCAACAATTTGTTTTTGTCCCGTGAAATAATTTTTATTCGATACTCTTATGTCTTCATTGTAAGCACCCAAAAGCTCATTTTGATCAGTTTGTTAGTTCAACAGTTATAATTTTTTGAAAAAAAGTTAACACTATATTTCATGGAGCTGTAAGATCCACAATTTTTGACATTTTGAAAAATCCGTCAAGATACGTTCATATATCCCTAAAGACTACAACATATCCAAGTTTCACCTAAATCTGAAATGTTACTCCGAAAAGTGTCCGACTTCGCATGGAATGACCCTTACGGAACACTGTATTATTCAGTGACACTACAAACAAGTATCTAATTATCTAATATAAGACAATATACATACTCTGAAAACAACAAGTCTGGCTGCCATTGGGGGAAATGTCGTTGTGAATCTATGTGCACCACAGGCGTTGGATACTTTCCCATTCGTTTGTTTTCTTCTTCGGTGATCTTTTTCTCCCTTTTTCTTTCCTCGCGTTCTTGCTGTTGCCTGCGTTTGTGCCTCAGCGCAATTTGATCTGCACGGAATAATTTCGATGCTGATTTAAGTTTCAGTGCAGATCGACTGACATTTTATTTAATAGACAAAGAAAATCACCGTGAAACGAAGACAGAACCTCTTCCGATACAATCGGTGGTTTCAACTCGATTTCGGCTACTTCGAACTGAGAAGTAAGTGGCAAGTGGCACAGATACCTCACTCTACGTCTTAGATCTTCTGTAAGACTCCCACCCTCTTTTTCCAAAAGCTTCCCTGTTATTACGTGAGGCGAGTTCTCAAGCCTTCCGTACTGCATTTCCAGCATCTTTACGTTCATCGCGTGAAGGTATAAATGTTGCCCATCGTTAGCTGAAATAAATTTATTTTGTAATATAAATTCATTGAGAGAAACGAAACATAAATATTATCAAGTAGATACCTTGATAAAAGTAAAAGAATTTCTGCATGCCCAAAGTTGATTGAATACCACTAGAATTCCCTACGTTCTTGGATGATTCTTCGTCCATATTTTCTACATCCTTTTTGCTCGAAATATTATTAGTTTCCTCACAGTCGTGGAATTCCTGTTGAACTGGCTCCGATTTTTCAGTGTCATTCTCCTGCTCCAGTGTAGCAGTAGCCTCGTCCATAGACACTTCTGCTTTTGGTTTCGATTTTACCTATACATAGAAATCTCAATAATGCCTTAAAGAATTAGAGAAACGTTACTTTACTAAAGCGAATTAGTGTTACCTCTTGCATCAATGCTTCCTCCCGTTTGGCAAGTTCGTCTAGTGCTTGTTCGATGAAACAATTTTCTGGTGAATCAGGATTATCCAATAGCTCGAAGTTTAACTGGGCACGTTCCCTTTCGATGATGTTCATGACCTGAAAAATTTCGTAGAAGAGCATTGAAGTTTTCATAGTTACGTGTATGTCATCTTTATAGAGTCTAAGCTCCTTACGTCATTCGTATTCGCGATAAGGAGTTTCGAATACACCTGTCTGCTAATTGTTTCCGAAGCTGGGAAGAAATTTGTTGGGCTTTGTGTTATTGACCCAAAAGGCACTGCAAGCAACGATCCCTTTTCACGGCGCATCAAACGTAACGTGACGATATCTCCCAAATTTAACGTGTCCTGCGTAATTTCGGTGACACTGAGAGCGAAAGATAAGAAGGGATTTTTTTAATCTTCGAGATTATAAAATGGTAAAGTTCCGTTCATTTTCGTGTCCCGCTGACGCATTACCTTTTCAAATCAGATTTCTGAACAGCCTCGTCACAAATAGGACATTTACGCCAGGTTTTGTCTGACAGCGATAAATAATGAAGAATGCAGGGCCAACAATAAACATGACCGCAGTGTGTCATTTTTCCAGCAACCGGTGAACACAAACAGATTGGGCAAGATAAGTTTTCAGGACTATGAATTATCTGAAATTGTCAAATATTGATTAATTCCGGGAGCCTTCTAACAATTGTACTTGTGACTTACAATTTGTTCAACCAATTTCCAATCAACTAGAGCATCGGGATCATTCAGATATAATGAATAATTGCCATTGGTAGTTACAACAAACTGACAGCTGAAAGAAGAATCACGTTCAATACATACACATAAAACTTGAATGTGTAGCTGCCCAGAGAAAAATTGAAGGAGCTGGGGAAAACAGACATTTGTAGACTGCCTTTTAGACCGCAGATAGACGTTTTGCACGCGGCGTGTTACAGATCGCGCATTATAATTTTACCTCCGAGTAGTAATGGGCTCATGACCGATAGACTCGCTTCGAATCTCATTAGTCATGGTCTCCAAGCAAATCGAATCGAGAAAGTCTGACGCGGCGTTAAACGCCTATGTATCTAAGGCCTTACTGTCAATCATCCAATAGCGTTTACCAGCTACGTTACCAATTGTTGGAAACTCCTCAAAACAAATGATTCTTTACTTATATGCTCTGTCAGTGCAGAGAGTGTTCATTGAATATTCGTTTATGTTAGGGAGAATATCAGAGCTAGAAGTTCGCGAAGAAAGTTTAACGGATCAATGTCCAGTCAAGGTTTGTTCGATTCCACACCGACTCCCCTACTTTCCTGTTACCTAACTCCATAAATTCTGTTCTGGGTGGCTACACCTAGATATATTAAATCATCTGTTTCAATTTCAAACCTGGCTTGTAAAAACTGTTCCTTGTTGTACTTGTGTCTCTGCACTGGTGGAAACCATCTATTACTGTGGCGGGAATAACCCTTTGTCGATTTCCCGTGGTTCCATGCTCCTGAACCACTTTGCATATCGCGCGGTTCATAGTGAAAATTCAGCAGATGATTCAAATTCTGCTTTTTACTTCCTTGGACCACGACTGAGCCAGGCTCAGCTGACTCTGCTTGCACTACCTACGAACACATTAGGAAGCTCAATTAACATCCAAATTGAGGAATAAATGTTATATTAAATTTTTCCATGCAGAATAATTCAAAGGTGAACATGCAAAATCATTATTTTTTTAAAGATATCGATATTTTACAAACACCGAGGTCTGCTGAATATACACTTGTTAAACAGGGGCGTGTTTGAAGATTGGCACCCCTAGGCTAACAAGCGTCTACCGCCCTTTCCGTGAAATATCATCAAATATTTTAATTTAAGGGGTCATATATGTTTCTCGGCGCTAAAACGTGGTCAATGTTTGCAAGTGATTCAAGAATAAACTGTTAATCCGATTGGTTTAATTCTTTTTTTAAGTGCCATTTTTCGAAAAAAAAATTTGCAGCAATGGTAACACAAAAAGTAGCACTGAAGAAAATGGTCGTGATTTTCGCTATAAAAGTTGTACATTTCTTCTTGTTATTCAAAAATGCTTCAATATAATTAAAAAAAGCTCCCGTTAACCGATAACGAATCTTACGTAGAATATGTGTATAAATGATGAAGTTAATCGGATGAACGGTGAGGTAATTATCATGCCCACCGTCTTGGAAAATGATGTTGCGAGAAAAAGAATATCTGATACCTGTTCTCTCATACCTGTTTTATAATCTATACCTATAAAACATAAAAAGAATTAAACCAATCGGATTAATAGTTTATCCCTGAATCACTCGCAAACATTGACTACGTTTTAGCGCCGAGAAACGTATATGACCCCTTAAAAGAGTTGAGACAATTTTAAAATTAATTCGATATGACAACTCACATGAGTTATTGCTGATTTGCTACATGAAGAGAAGTGAATTGTTTTTAAAGTTGCCTCAAGCCCCTATGTTTAAAGATCACCTATCACCTTCGGCGTTAGGGAAAATACACAGACATTTTATTTTAGAATGATGAAATAATAAAAAGTTAGAGGAAAAAACATTTTGCTATCTTTTTCAATTTTTTTCGACCTGAAATTTCCCACCCTAGGCTGCAGGCTATTTAAAGGTAGGTTTACACCTGACAAGTGACTCGGCCGAGTCATGGGTCTGCTACTCAGCCGAGTGAAAATCTTCCCCGCCGGATTAATCGGCCGAGTACTAGAATATGCATTCAGACTGGGCGAGTGCTCAGTGGGCTCACTCGGCCGAACACTCGTCAGGTGTAAACTCAGCATTAAGCCGGGAATCCACCGGGAAGCTAAGCTATACTATGCGATGCTATGCTATGCCATGCTACGTTTTATAAAAATTAGCTTCAATACATTCTTATGGAACCGTTTCCACCAAAAGCTACGTTAAAACAGCATCGCATAGCATAGCTTAGCTTAGCTTCCCGGTGGATTCCCGGCTTTAGGCTATATGCAAATCCATCCCTGTTGTCAAGAATACAAGTTGAATATGTACATTAATTACATTTGCCAAATACATATGAGTGCACAGCATTGAAAGAGTTAAACATGATAGAACAATTAAATATAAGGTACGAACCTTGGTATCCTCCTTTGAACTGCCATAATATTGTCCTTTAGGTTTTGGTCTCTTATCAAAACTTTTTGCTTTCTGTACATTGCACTTCCGTGGTTGTTCGTACTTTGAGAAGCTACTAGTGCCAGTTGGTTCTCGTCGACGCGAGGTCCTTGGGACGTGCTTGTTATTAGTAATATCTGTAGAAATAGTACTGGAATTTAGTTTTGTATACTTCTGCCTTACACAAGAATTTGGAAATTCCCAGGAGAACCGATAAAATAAAAGTTCTAGTTGGAATGGGACTTATAAAATATAAAAATAAAAAAATTTCTATTGGGATCTGAGACGCACCTTGAGAACACTTTTTAAAGAAGTTCCTAAAGGTAACAATTTTCTCAATAAAAATTCCACAGGAACAAATAATTTCTTAAACGAAACATTTAAGTTCTAACAGTATTTTTTTAAAACGAGGATTCGAGAATTTTTTCGTTCCCTGATTAAAACTATGAAAAGTAATATTGCTAGAGACATGGCACTTACAATAAAGATAAAAGTAAGCCCAACAACGATTCTAATACATGAACGCCAGATTCCGATGTAAGGATTCCCATGGTTAATGATATTTGTATAACAAATGTGCCTGTTCATTGTCACTTTAGGTTTATTAGAGAAATTTGGGTAAGACCGATCGTTCTTTACGTAAGTTAACCCTCGGAAGACGAATGGTGGATATGGTCGCGTAAGACGAATGCAGGGTCAGTATGACTCATAGCAACATTTCTATGGTAAACGGGTTTCACGATAAAAAAGTGAATAGAGTAAACCAACCAGTGTATGACCGAATTGTTGAATCTATGGACATACTTTTAATAAGAATTGTACTTATTAATGTTTGCTTAATACGCGTAACTAAAAATATAGGATATTAAAAGTGCAACTACACTCCATTTATAAATATATAATAATGTTTAAATTTATAATTTCTTTGCCTAATGGTCATTCACTGGTATTGGAGCTGAAGGGGGAAAGAGACGAAAGTTGGAGGGAAATGAAGCCGAAAAGTGCAGCAAGTTTTTTTCGAAACTTCCCTAAAGAGGCATGCAAAGCAAACAAATAACAAGTGTAAACTACTACCCTTAACCATCCAAATAAATTTATTCAAGAAACACTATTTCTTTCGGCTTCTTTGCCCCCCCCCCCTCCCCGCAATTGGCACCCAGAGGCATGAGCCCTACTTGCCCCACCCTAGATACGCCTCTAAATGAATTAATCCCACATAAATAAGTAATAAGAAAATACATCAAAAAATATTCACGTACATTTGATACATAAAAACGGTGTATCTCTTGCATGATTTTTACAAATAATGTTACTGCAATTTAGGCATCTTATACTATATTTTGCCACTGTCATCACAAATGTAAGGTGATCGACTTTGTCAGAGTTGGATTAAAATGACCCTGCATTCGTTGTACGCAGGGGTTTAAAACAGTTATGAAGAACCGATATTTTGGATAACTGTAACAAGGAATCGAATTTTCTGACTATATCGATTTCGGTTACAGTTCTAGAACCGATATTATATCGGTTATAACGGTTCTAGAACCGTTTGGTTCTAGAACCAGTAATCTGTAAGCGTAATATCTACTTATTTCAATTCCTGTAAAATCGATGCGAGAATCGATTCCAGAACCGTTTTAGAACCGTTACAACCGATATAATATCGGTTCTGTAGAACCATAACCAAAATCGATATAGTCAGAAATTTCGGTTCCTTATAACAGTTATGAAGAAGCGATATTCTGAACCAATATATAACTGTTTCTAACTTTCAGTCAGAACCGATATATAACTGTTTGAAACAGTTATTTTCGGAACCGTTTCAATCCCTGCTATATTTTGCCATTGCCATCAGAAATGTAGCATCGACTTTGTCAGAGTTGGATCAAAAATGACCCTGCATTCGTTGTACGAGGGTTAATATAGATTTGTCTCCACTGTTACAATCGAAGTCTCTTTAATAGCTTTGTTTTCGCTTATTCATGTGCAGAGAAGAGGACCAAGCATACCAGTTGCTCGTTTGCTCACGAAACCTGAAACATATTGCTTGCTATATTCACAGCAAATGTTTCTTCGCGAATGTTGTAACAAAGTACCTGCCACTGATACATATAAATAATGCTGTTTAAAATAAAATATTCTACATATTATTATCGCTCATTTCGTGACCTTGAGACCCTGTTGAAGGACACGAAGGATTCTTATATAATTCACGGACCCGCGAACGGAGAAAAAATCTTGAAAAAAGAAATACAAATTAGCGAAAACGAGGAGGGAAAATAGAATCTCAAGAATACCTTGGATCGTAACGGACAAAATCGCTGTTCCTGAACGAGATACACACATAAGACGTCAGCAAATAAAGATGACGTCGTCATCGGAGCGATCGACGTTCGATCAACAACGCACCTTGAGTCTTCTTTGAATCAGCAGGAACCCCCTTCGTAGAGGACTGCGGGAATTTGGTGTTCCTTTCCATTTCCGGCACGAATCTGGTCGCGCTTATTTCCAGCGTGGTTGAGGCTGCGGTCTCCTCCGTATGGAGAAACGGCGTATTTCTGCAGGCCCTTCATCTTCCTCAATAAGCCATGTTTTGTCAGCGTCAAAGATGGAGAAAAGACCTTCGAGATGCCGATGATCGACGCCCGATGTGACGGTGTTACGCTTGCCTACGCACACGTGTGTTCAGCAGAGCAAGAGCTCTGCCTCGGTTTCTCGTCGTAAACGACGATTACCTCGATTCCCTGGCTCTGCGGCCAAAAGTGGTCGCGATCTCGTCGCTATGATGGCGACGAAACTAATGACTTGCGCAACCGGAAGTGCAACGTTCAACACACATCGACTAACCTGACGGTTCGCAGACACTCGGTTAAATAAGCGAGCATCCTTGGAACGGCTTTCGAGTGCATACCCTTTGCTTATATATACATAAGCCCAAAATAATGAAGTGATATACAAGCATAGAATCCATTTTGCTTTTATGACCGTGTCTTATTTGGATCGTCACTCAGTCCCCTGACTTCCGGCATTTGAAAGCTTATCGCGTGTAGCGATTCTTTGAATCGTTTTAAGGGGTTACGTCCACTCTAGAGGTTCGGAAACAACGTACAAGTTCAGAATTTTTGGGGGGAAAAGTATAAGTGAAAATCATACACAATGTTTGTCTACTAAAAGGTACATTTTTTAACAATACTATTCTAAATTTTCACGAGATATTATTATTAACTAAAGGAGATATCGGCTTGGATATGAGTCGCGTTTTTTTGAAGTATTAGCTAGTGGATATTCCCTAGGACAATGGGTGCGTTCCGATTCACGCATTGGCATTTTCTTATTTCTGCTACGCGCTCTGGTGGCGAAAATTAAAGCAGTCTAATCGGGTTAGCTGTCACATGTAATTGACAGTATTGGGAATTTCGACTGTCTGATGATCGATTTTGTAAAATATAACAGACTATTTAATGACAAAAACGTTATTGCACTGTTTCAATACTTGTGTGACACCAGTCCTGTAACGCGATTGACCCGATTACAGAACTTACTTTAGTAGATGGCGTTCTCACAGTATTTCCCAATACTGCGCATGAAGTACAGAGCCAACCGTTCCGTTTTAGGGCGGTATTTACAAACGTTTCTTAAGCAAATGCTTAAGACCATCTTCTAGAAGACGATCCTATTTCACTTAAGACATCAGGAATTCATAGACGTTGCTTAAGATGATCTTAAGCATTTGCTTAGAATAATATATGCTTAGGCCGGTATTCATAGTCGCTACTTATTCTTAAGCAAATGCTTAAGCATTCGGCATCCTTTACTAGCTACTAGGTTAGTAGAGGACGCCGCATAATCAAAGATTGTAGAAACAAATACGCATGCGCGCGCGCGCAGTGACTGCTTCGCCTCTGAAAATCTCCGTTTGCTGCACGCTCGCTGCAGCGGAAGTGGCATCTTAAAATGTAGTACAAGATCACAGATGAATATACATTTGTTAAAGTACTGAAACATTAACTTCAACACTGTGCATGCCCTTCATTTCTATCCATCCAAGCCTGTGCGTCCCCTTCAATTCTATCCAAGCCTGGGCATCCCCTTCATTTCTATAATATAAGCTTTACATAAAAACTCTAAATTGCTGGTATACAAATATATTTTCGTACCTGGTCAACAGTCGATCACGAAACATCGAACAAAAGGGTCATAAACCCCCCCCCGTCGGTAGACACTCATGAACTCGGCCCGGCTAAGGTGATCCACAAAACCTTTCCCCTTCTATAACTCCACTGAAAATGTAAGGGGGGTTCCCTATCTTCAAGATCCAACCAATTACAAATGACAATTCGTAACCGCCTACTCAGTTGTTCGAGCTTTCCTCACGAGTGCAAGAGTTTCGAAAAGTCAGCCAACATCTTCCGTCAACGCAGAACGGTTAACGCGAATCCGTCAACGCATTACGGTTAGCATAAGACAGTTGAAATCGCAATTCCGACCAACGGGTCATCTGCAAAACATTCTTCAGTATTCACTTGTCCATTCCGTTTATTTGGTGAGGTCGAGTCTCTTCGAAGTTACGCGCGAACACTTGTATATTAGTCCAGTGGAAGTAGGATCTGTCTTCGGAATAAATAAATCCCAAAATTTGAGAGAGGGTTGAAAAAAATAATAGTTTTTCGCGAATATCTCGTTATCTGGCAGTTTTCCGATAAAAAGAGTTATTATGAATCTTATAGCTTAGGAAATTCTCTACAAAAAAAGTGTTATGAGTTTTTGTCGTAGGAGTAACTATTTTCATGTATGTCGGGTTACTAAGTTTCAACCCCAATACTTTTGACAAGGAAAGATCTCGAACCTGGAAATTCAGAAAATTATGAAATTCTGTAAATATGTAGGGGATGTCCCCCTGAGTATAACGCAATTTTGTTTGCTGCCCGAAATTTCCGTCTAATATCACTGGACTATGTATATATAGAAAGTAGTTTGTAGGTGTTTATAGTGGGTGGGAATAGTTCTGTAAACTATTAAATTACATCATATTTAGCTTCAATGTTTAGCTAAAGCAAAGCTTAAAGAATAACTTCAATTTGTGTATTTTTATTTTTTCAGGGTCGTAAAGATGGAGTCTGTCTGAACGGAACTTGTACAGCAGCTTAGCTACCCTAGACCACCACTGTCCCTCCACCAGATCGAAAAAGACTGGCCCAAACTTACTCCTTTATCCGACACGTCATATTCTGCAACGAACATGTCGAAGTACAACATCCAAGAATTCGACCTAGAAACGGGGAAGCAGGTCTGGCTGACCGGCTACAGCAACGCCGCTTTCGAAGATCCACTTAACAGCTACGACAATAATCCTGATAAGACTAGCCACCTGGACAACGGGCTGTCCAGCATCGACATTTGCAGCAAGGACGACGAAGCTGTAAACAACGATGGTGAGTTTCAGGTTTCACTAATTCAGTGATTCATTATGAATGAAATTCATTATAATATTGATGAATTTAAAAGAAATTAAATAACTCTGTTTCACAAAAAGGACAAATTTCCCCGAAGCCTCGTGGATCCACAAATCAAATTAGAATCCTAGTAACTCACTAGCAATTCTTATTATATCATCTCATAAAAGTTGTATTAAAAAAGAAGTAAAGAAGTATACATATACAATCGTCCGTGAAATTTGTTTCAGTTGCACACAGTCCAGAAAAGAATATCCTGTGCACGCTCGGAAGGAAATATCTGTACCAGAGGATCAAAAAGACTTGCTGGAAAAAGTTACTGTACAAAAGGGTGCCCATTGTAGCGTGGTCGCAAACGTATCGCAAGGACTACATAGCAAGTGATCTGGTTGCTGGTATTACCGTAGGCCTAACTGTTATACCACAAGCAATAGCTTACGCGAATGTTGCAGGACTTCCTTTACAGGTAAGGACATTAACATTCGTTCACCTTTGCAAATCCTCCGTGGACCAGTTTCGTAGTTCAGGAATAAAATGTTGCTAGGCTGTTACTTCGTTTAAGGGATCTCTCTAGTTTGACGCTATGAAATTAAGGCAAATTTGGGGGAATTTTTTAAAAGAAAAGTATTGAGTATTATAATTCCAAACTTTGTACGTTTATTAATTGACATTGGAACGTGTGGTTTTGAAATTCAGAAGATCTAGATCCCCACGATTCTACATAAATATAATTCAAAGTTTAGTAATTTGTTAGCAATAATTTCTCGATTTAAGTGGTAATTAGTTTCGTTCTTTTGTTCAAATTTTCATCACCAAGAAGAATAAATTTTCATAATTCTGTCTAAGGCAACAGACACTTCTTGTGTCGTTCCAGCAGTATCATTTCAATGATTAAAATTCACATTTGATGTTAAGCTTGATAACTGCTAAGAAAGTAGAGTAATACTAAAAAAAAACCTTAACAATTGAAAACATTTTTTTTTGCAGTACGGCTTGTATTCTTCTTTCATGGCTTGCTTCGTCTACACCATACTAGGATCTTGCAAAGATGTGCCAGTTGGACCAACAGCGATTATCGGGATATTAACTAGAGAAACATTACAAAAATCCGACTTGGGTCCCGAATTTGCGGTCCTTTTAACCTTCGTATCTGGCTGCGTGTGTTTGCTGATGGGAATATTACGATTAGGTAATTACATCATTGAAGATTCTTAAATTAGAGTTCGTCCAGTTTCTCTGTGTCAGCTTGCAAACGATATTGAACTTTTAATATAAATATTATTATGTTGTTTAAAATAGATAAGGTGCTCCAAAGTAAATAACATCTCAAAAGAAGAAGATTTCCTTTGTAAGGAAATAGTAATTTACAACTAGTTACATTATTTTTTCAAAAAACTACGCAAAATTTACTTTAATTAAGTACATTTCCTTGCATCTCTTTGATTCAGTATCCTTGTCAATTTACTAATCAATAAGAGGAAAAAAAAATCGAAATCGATAAGGTAATGATCGAAGGCTCCTTATAAATAAATCTTGTTCCACATTTTCGACTAATTCTATCGAAAAGAATCACCACCACTTGTACTGCACCATTTATTTTTGGACATCGTATATTACAGTGTTATATAACTCTGTGTGATTCATACAGGAAGAATACCTTTGTAGAATCTAATAATTTATTTAATATTAGCACACAAGTTTTCTAACGTGCCTTCATGTAATACACGAAAGTGTTGAAAGTACTAATGTAAGTGCATTTAATAAATTCTCCCATATCTTCTTTTATCAGGGTTTCTGTTAGACTTCATATCGGGGCCGGTTTCGGTCGGCTTCACATCGGCAGCAGCGATTATCATCGCGACCAGCCAGATAAAGGACATTCTAGGCATTCCTATCACCGGTAGCAAATTCGTCGAAGTTTGGCGAACTTGAGCTAAATGACTGCCTTAAAGGTAACTGAAATATCATTCTTTCGATATAATATATTGAAAGTCTAGTATTAACCCTTTCAGTGTTAAAGTTTCACTGTTACACGCATGTTGTAGGTGGAAATTCTACGATCATGTTTGTTTACTACTTCCACGGTACTCAGAGGGTTAATAGCTGATTAATAGCATCTTAATCTACTTTTTATTAGTATTGAAATCTTAGAAATTACATATTAGTTGATACAGTATAAGCAGAGTTGAGGATTAACTAAATAAAAAATTATTTAAATAACAGATTGAGTAAAAGTTACTTTAACTTTCGATTATTCGACGAATAAACTTAATTTTTTTATGAAATTTCAACTTCAGCGTCGAATAAATTTTTCAACTTCAACTTTTACTTTATTCGACATCGTATACTTCTTGGGCGCGCATTCGAACCACCGCGGACCGGGTGTTAAGGCCTGGCGCGCGCGTTACAATTAGTAGTATCGCTCAATGATGGTTCTCGGCGGCTCGGACGCACGCCAAAAAATTATTCGACGACGAATAAAGTTAAAGTCAAAGTTGAAAATTTTACTTTATCCGTCGAATAAAAATAATAACTTTATTCGACACATGACGAATAATTCCTTTAATTTTTATTCATCATTCGGAATTTTTATTTAAATACAAATTTTGCCTACCTCTGAGTACAAGCATATAAAATAAAACAAATTCTATTTATTTTGCAGAATTTTCAAATGGCCCGGCGGCTATTACGAATAGGTGCTGACAATACTAAAGGCACCCACACACTATCAAGAATGCTCATCGAGCGAGCACTTGAAAATTCCGTCCCGCAACTACTTTTCTTTATATTGTAAGCATCAGTATTATATCAACAAGAAGACAGGGGATAACATAGACGATACTATTATAAGAGTAAGTAATGTTTTTCATAGTTGTTTCGAGATAATAATTAACTATAACGTAACGGATATTTATGTGACGCTGGTGCTTCATTCATAAACGAGAATAAAATAAGAAGCCGTCGCATAGTAAACTAGCTATTATGAAGTGTCTTATGAAAGTTTCAAGAATGAACTGTGCTGCACCAATGTCGCGCCGAAGGAGTTAATTGAAATATGACTAGAGTAATAAAAGGTGTACATACGAATGAATACGTCGACACAAGCCCATATTTTTATGCGGTAATGATATCTTACATATTCTTTTTATACATATACAATTATGTACATATCTATGTAGTAATCACTTTTTAATAACATTCGTATGTGTTTTATAAATATATACCTTATTTGAAAAAGTGTTAATAAGTGTTGAGAAAATATTGTGACCGTTTAGCTTAGATGATATGTTGTACAAAAATCGAAATTTCAGTAAAATTGTATCGATATGCGCCTCATTTTGTTAGAAGTACAGTATCCCCTGAGGGACTTTTGACATATTATTTAAAACGACAAAATAAAGGCCCATACCAATATTTAACTTGCTGGGATTTATTCCGAAGACAGATCCTAATTCCAGTGGACTAATATACAAGTTTCCGCGCGTAACTTCCAAGAGACTCGACCTCACCAAATAAACGGAATGGACAAGTAAATACTGAAGAATGTTTTGCGGATGACCTGTATTATGCTAACCGTAATGCGTTGACGGATTCGCGTTGATCGTTCTGCGTTGACTTAAGATGCTAACTGACTTTTCGAAAGTCTTGCACTCGTGAGGAAAGCTACGAATTGTCATTTGTAACTGGTTGGATTTTGAAGATAGGGAACCACCCTTACATTTTCAGGGGAGTTATAAAAGGGGAAAGGTTTTGTGGATCACCTTAGCCGAGTTTCTGAATGTCTACCGACGGTGGGGGTTTATGACCCTTTTGTTTGATGTTTTGTGATCGACTGTCGACCAGGTACAAAAATATGCAAGGACCGAGTCCCGTCAGGGGAAGACAATGTATAGAAGAAAACTTATTCCTAAGGGACTTGAGAATAATACTATAAACTACTTAAAGCTACCACCCTAATTCTAGCTACGCCATTATCGCTAAGCTGACATATACTTTATTATTTTATTGTGAGGGATGCGGAACACAAGACTTTTGTAAAAATTCCCATTTTCCCGAGTAACAGTGTGAAGATGGCGCGTTGTATAAAATTTCACTGGCACGCCAGGATTTCGCAACGTGTTTTACGAAAACTGATACAAACGTTTCGCTTTCAATTACACAGCTTATTGTACATGTAACGCATTTTTTTGTCCACGCAAGCGGCACACATCGCTATAAAGCAGGGATTGTAACCCGCGCTGTACCCTAACCCGAAGCTGGTTAACCAAGGAAGGTTACTGTAATCCATACTTACCGCGAGAGAACGGTTTCTAAATTCTAGAAAGAGCCGGTTAATCAGCTCGTAGTAGGTTACTATTAACATAAGACAGTCTAGTCTAGGCAGACACTTAAGGGAGTACATACTCTGGTCATCCGGCCGAAAAATTGAGCAATCTTTATGAATTTTGTACTCAATAAACCATAGTTGTAACCATATTTCCAATAAGGCTGTACTCGGAAGGATAAAGAAATGAACTATGGTTAATTTTGATTTTATTTATTTAAAAAGCCAGTGGCTTTATAGATATTTCGCACTTTGTTCCTTGTTAAATTCTATTTTTACGTTTTTTTTAAAAGAAATGTTACTTCTATTATTCCAACCGATCTATATGCTGTTTTTTAACTCTGCCAAAATGGTATGTTACACAAAATTATCAATAGTATGGAATAAGTATAAGATTTTATCAATAAACACAGTGGCTTTATGGTAATTTCGGGCAGTGTATGTACAAGAAATATCTAACTTCGTCATGTTTACAGGCACTTTCCTCGGAACTGACTTTTGACACTTCTGGCCTTCTTGGATCCAACAGTACAATAGCAGAAAGACTTCGCAAGCCCATCAAACCACTACAATCCTAATGGCATCTGTTTCACCGCATTATACTCCTACCTGCGAAGAATCGTTTCGCTCGGAGCCGAAAGAGCGATGCGCGCGCCTTTTCGTCGGCCGCAGAAGCCCGCGCACAGCGATTGGCCCCGTCCTCGCGTCACGTGCCTCGGCGCGGCGTCACATGACCGCAGCGTGTATATACCTACCCCCGCAGGGCAGAGTTCCTCACTCACTCTTTCGAACCTTTGCGGCGCGGTTCCCCTTTTTGAATTCGCATGTTCTCCGATGGGACATTGTCGTCACCGATGTGCGCTCCGCTTGCGAGCTCTGTCTGCAGAGGGGCATACCGTTCGTTCTTGCGACGGCAACTCTCGCGGGCCGCCCTGTCGTAACGATCCGAAAAAGCGCGCGTAAGGAAGACCGACCGTAGATCCGCGCGATATCCACGTGATTCGGTATCCAGAGATCTCGTGACGCCTGTAAGAACTAAGGAAGACGACGGGAAGGAAATACGCGCGACCCCCGCTGTACCTTTCGGGCGACAACAAGTTCGTTTAAGCTGCTGCTCGCCTCGGGGGTTGATCGTCGCGTCCGGAGGGATAGCAGCATTCCGCAGCCGGGCTAGTGACGCGGGAATGGGTCTGACGGACACGAGTTTCGAGGTACTTTTGACCCTGTGGCGGGTTCTCGTCGACGGAGTCGCGTGGACCGAAGGGGCCCGCGGTCAGTGCCGCGGCATCTCGCAAAGTCGCAGCGTCGGCAGTCTCGTTCGTTAATCGTTCTGGCCGTGTCTCCTCGGTAAGTAGAGCGCACGATAAGAATATACTCTCGAGGATGAGACGAATTAACCGTATGCTTCAGCGTTGCGAGGGAAGTTATCTGGTTCTGTACAAGTAGAGCTTCCTTCACTGTACGTTTCTGCAGGGTACCACTTAAGCAGCCGTTTTTGTCGAAAATGAAGCATTGCTTTTGCAATTTAATTACCAAGGAATACGTTGAACCTGACATAGGAACATCCCGAACTCGGAAATTCGAAAAATTCGGAAGCTCTCTGAATATGTAGGGGATTTCCTCCTGATTGCAACGCAATTTTTGTTTGCTGCACAAATTCACTCGAAGGGGGTCAAATTAACCCCTGTAAATTTGGCTATTTTCAGATTTTGTGTTATAACTCGCGAACTGTATGAGATGGATAAAAAGTTTCAAGACAAAAGTTACTTCTTTTAAGTAGATCTAGCATTTGGTAAAACAAATTTTTGTTTGCTACCTAAATTCACTCTAAGGGGGTGCAATTGACCCCTGAATTTCCGATTTTGTGTTATAACTCGTGAACTGTAAAATATTTTTTTTTACCAAATGCTAGATCTAATTAAAGGAAGTAAATTTTGTCTTGAAACTTTTTTTCTATCTCTTACAGTTCGCGAGTTATAACACGAAATCTGGAAATAGCCGAATTTTCAGGGGTTAATTTCACCCCCTTCGAGTGAATTTGGGCAGCAAACAAAAATTGCGTTGTAATCGGGAGGAAATCTCCTACATATTCACAAAGTGTCGGAATTTTTTTAATTATCCGGGTTCGGGATCATCCCTTGTGAGACTTGTCCTTTGACGCAATGTTTATTAACATAATAAGGTTTAAAATAACATGTGTTTTTCGCCAAAAATATGCATTATAGATGACACTACACATGGATCATTAAACAGTCTTTTTAAAAAAGTTTATTTTCTTTTGCAGCGACTTTAACGAAATGAAACGAAATTTAGTGACTTGCTTCTAAATTCTACTTCAGAATACCTCTGGTTCAGCATTGAAAATAAGCATAATTATGAAAATGACAGCTACGAAATGGTGATTTTTTAAATAAGGGAGCGTTTCTGTAGATATGATGAGGTTTTAGCTTCTTTTCATTCAGAATAACAGGTTTTATTAACTTATTAGTTATCACTGCAAAACAAAAAAAGTTTTTTTTAAAGTGCTTCTTTAATGATCCATCTGTAGCGTATAATGCATATTTTTCACCAAACAAACGTGATTTTTTTAAAGCTTATGATGTTAATAAACATTGTGTTAAAGAAGAAGTCTCAGCTGCAAATTATTTCTTTGTAATTAAATGAAAACGAAATGCTTCACTTTCGACAAAACGACTGCCTAGTACCCTTCGGTAGTGGTTTAATGTGGCATCAAATGCTGATAATATTTGCCAGTGACGTGACATGCCCAGGTCACTCTTCGCGATCTAATTTTTAAGGTAACGTCACCGAGAAGGGGAAATTTTAAACTCGAAAATTGAAAAATTTATGAAACTTTGGAATTACATCGAGGCGATCTTAATAAGTAATCTGCTATCTTTTTCGTTTTCCGAAGTGACTCTAAAAATCAGTCCTGGGAGATCGAACTGTTTTTTATTCCATTCCTTGTAATCGATACGAGGTGGAAAATGATTCATAGAGAATATTTACGTCGTTCAAGCAGGCTTATCGTTTCATTCAAGATTTATTGATGGATGATTGAAAGTTCAGAAGAAAGAGACAGAAAGGAAATTGTGAACTTGAATTCCGAAGATTCGAGGATTTGTGATAAATTTAATTGGCGCAACTGCTTATGCAGATTTGATGTCGCAGATGTGCGAGTCGCGTCCACAAGTACTCTTAGCTTTCACGGTCGTTTGCGGTTTTCAGTGATTATCCTTAGTCTCGTGGCTCATCGCCTATTTCCCTTTCGATACACTTATCGCATGTATTAAATTGATTCTCGTCACAAGCGTGGTGTTTGCGGAAAATCGAAAGGTTTTGTTAGGCACGATTCTTCCAAGAGAGGAGATTTTTTCTTGGAAAAAATGTGGCGAATGAGGCAAAATTGTTGAAACAGTTGTTAACGTCTCTGAAAGAAATTAGCAACAGATTATTGTAATTTAAGCAACAGTGCCTTTGTAATTTAAATAAGTATCGTTTCTTCTATGGTTCCCATTATCATATTCATTGTGCGAATTTACTGCAACCTTTCTGGCAAGTCTTCAACAATTCGTTAATAATTTCTTAACAGTTTAACGAATTTATTATTTCCTTTACAATAAATCTTCAAAGTATTAAAACTATGCATTTGCTTGATTGGCAATATTTGACTGTTCAACTTGAGCTCTGCAGACAACAAAATGTGCCTCCTCATTTTGTTTATTCGGTGAATATGAGAATGCGTGAGACACTTCGCGAGTACTTCTTGTAAGCTTTTTTAAGTTTGGATACCAAATGCACCTAGGTACTTCTTCCTTGGAGATTGCAATGGGAAAATTAATAATTGTGCAATTTATACGACAAAGTACACTAATTGGTATTTAAACATAACATATATAGTTCTGCTTAACTGAGGCAATGAGAAATCTGGACTGATTGGAAAACGCCACGCTATACTTGCAAATTTGAATGTCTTTTATCATTAGAAGCCTGGGAAATGCTGGATGTTTTAGCTACAGATTCATGAGTTGCAAAATTATTAGGACAGAAAAATTGCTTGAAAATTGATACTTTTATTTGCACAATTTTTCGCAAAAAAAACTATCTCGATTAACATAAGCAGGTTACTCTCGCGACAAACACTTTGCACATTCGCTACTACGCAATTGAAGAATCCTTGTAGAAAACACTGCAAGTGCAAAAATTAAAAAAAAAATGTATCGGAATATGTTTTAAGTGGCAATGGTAATAATATAGTATTGAATTTGATTTTTTGGCACTTACAGTGTTTTCTAAAAGGACTTTTCAATTAAAGAAGAAATAGGTTCGTAACTAAGTTAATGAGAAGAAAAGTATTTGTAAAGGTAGAGAAATAAGAAGTGAAGTAAAATAAAAGGCATCAGTGAAGAAGAAATAGGTTTGTAACGAATTTAATCAGAAGAAAAATTTTTGTAAAGCTAGAGAAATAAGAAGTGAAGTAAAATAAAAGGCATCAGTGAAGAAGAAATAGGTTTTTAACGAAGTTAATCAGAAGAAAAGTATTTGTAAAGGTAGAGAAATAAGAAGTGAAGTAAAATAAAAGGCATCAGTGAAGAAGAAATAGGTTCATAACGAAATTAATCCGAAGAAAAGTATTTGTAAAGGTTGAGAAATAAGAAGTGAAGTAAAATAAAAGGCATCAGTGAAGAAGAAATAGGTTCGTAACGAAGTTAATCAGAAGAAAAAATTTGTAAAGCTAGAGAAATAAGAAGTAAAGTAAAATAAAAGGCATCACTGAAGAAGAAATAGGTTTGTAACGAATTTAATCAGAAGAAAAATATTTGTAAAGCTACAGAATTAAGAAGTGAAGTAAAATAAAAGGCATCAGTGAAGAAGAAATAGGTTTTTAACGAAGTTAATCAGAAGAAAAGTATTTGTAAAGGTAGAGAAATAAGAAGTGAAGTAAAATAAAAGGCATCAGTGAAGAAGAAATAGGTTCATAACGAAATTAATCCGAAGAAAAGTATTTGTAAAGGTTGAGAAATAAGAAGTGAAGTAAAATAAAAGGCATCAGTGAAGAAGAAATAGGTTCGTAACGAAGTTAATCAGAAGAAAAAATTTGTAAAGCTAGAGAAATAAGAAGTAAAGTAAAATAAAAGGCATCACTGAAGAAGAAATAGGTTTGTAACGAATTTAATCAGAAGAAAAATATTTGTAAAGCTACAGAATTAAGAAGTGAAGTAAAATAAAAGGCATCAGTGAAGATGAAATAGGTTTGTAACGAGTTTAATCAGAAGAAAAAATTTGTAAAGCTACAGAATTAAGAAGTGAAGTAAAATAAAAGGCATCAGTGAAGAAGAAAGGCGAACTTTAAAGTTGACATGCAGTAAGAAGAATAGGAGCGTGATCGAAGTAATTCGTCTTGTATGTTTTATAATATCTGTCGAAGCTCCAACAACTTCTTCAACGACAAATTAATTAACACAGCAATTTTGTGTGTTACTTAAAATACCTAGCCCCGCACCTGCATCCCTCCTGTCTCTCACTTGATCGCATTCGCGTGGCACCATTTATATCCTACAACCTTCGATTCGTTCACCTTACAATTAGTCCCAACAAGGCGTTTCTCTGGATTTCTCAGTGGCCTCTCAGACCGGGTGCGTGCCTCAGAATTATCAGAATTGCCTCTCGGGCAAGCCGTTGTTTCGTAACTCGCTCGTTCGCACGTCTGCGAGATTGAATCTAATTGCGCGTCGGTGCAGTGCTTTTTATCAGGTTATCCCATGATTAGTATCGTTTCTCGTTCTACAAAATATATGTCGGAAATGTGATTACACTGATGCAACAGTTCTTGTGCCATTTGCCCCACTCAAAGTGGTATGAATTACTGCACTTCGAGTGGCTCGCATTAACATTTGGACACCACGGTGCTTCTTACAGTATTGCTTTATAAACGAATTAATCGTTTTCTACTGACAAGGGGAGGACACCATGTGGTAGACACAGATTTTGACGAGCCTTGGCACGATGGGTCTATGTCGAAAATAAGTAAATAGGTGTCCGAGCGTTTCTGTTTTAAGGGGTAACACCACTGTGACGGCCGGAGAAGTAAGCCATTTTTAAGAATTTTTTTCAGGAATAATTTACAGTTTTCATAAAAAATTGTTATTGCCTACCTTTAGTACGCTGTCTTAAGAGACTATACAAAAAAAATTCATTGGTTATACCTAACCAAAAAAAATTCCGCATTATATATTTTTTTCGCCGTAACCAAAATAAAATTTCCGCAATAGATATTGGTTATACCCTAACGAAAAAAAATTCTCGTCAACGATAATGGTTATTCGTAACCAAAAAAAAATTCTGGTCATCGATAATGGTTATTCGTAACCAGAAAAAAATCTGGTCATCGATAATGGTTATTCGTAACCGAAAACAATTTCCGTCGTCTATAACAGTTATTAATGACCAAAAAATATTTCCCTTGTCAATAATGGTTATTAGTGACCAAAAAATAATTCCGTTGACAATACTGGTTATCAGTAACCAAAACAAATAAATCTGAATACATTTTAATCCCTTTATCTTTCGGAAAATTGATGCAGTATTTAATGAACACTGCCTCGCATTTAAATAAAAATTAACTTTTTCTCAATGATTTTTTTCAAAAAAATTAAAAAAAAAGTATCTATTACTTCTGGTCTCTGCAAGGTATCCTTAAAATCCTAGAAACAAACCAGGATTTACAAAAGAAATTCCATCCCGTCGTTCGACGCACCCCTTTGAACGGAGCGCACTATTCCCATACCCCTTTGCCTCACGCGAAGAATTAAAGAGTTATTCGAGACGCTAAGCTACAGCGGCTCACGCGGGACAGGTGGAAAAACGAGATCGTCATATTTCGTCAAACAGCGTCAGCGACGGCGGTCCAAAAAAAAACCTAACTTGAGCCCGAGCTGACCGATGACTTGGTGGCGGCATTTTTCATCGCACCTGTGCAGAGAGTATTCCATCGCGGTTCGGGCGATAACTGCCGAATATCAATTAATCGGGTCGATCCATAGACAAGCGTGGATCAGTGCGTGTGACAGAAAACCCCTCGTCAAGAGCCCCCTCGAGGCCGATGCCGCAGCCGCCTTTGAAATATACGCTGTTTGTCCGTAACCCGTCACAGAGGCACAATGAGCCTCGCTCGGGGGCTTAAGCGTTGTCGCCTGAAGGGCTATCGATAACTTGTCGTCGCCAAATTACACACGCGATCGCGATCGCGACTGCGGCCGCGCCCGTGCGCGCCTCGACCACCCCCTTTTCTCTCTTCCTCCGCCCTCCCCAACTGCCATTCCTCGCGCCACCCTCTCCTCTCCCTCCCCTCCCCCGTCATCCCCCACACCCCGTATAATTATATATAATAACTGCATTGGCGGGGGATTAGCGATTTTTTTAGACGCGCCCCGTTAAAGGGAAATCCGTCGCTGAACGAGGACCCTATTACGCTTGTCACTCGATCGAGATACCCCTGTCCGCTCGATGAATCTCGATCCTGTTGCCGCGTTTCATAACGGAGATTCCTGGAGTGCGTTCCCTGACCGCGATTAAAATTGTCCGGCAGCGATGATTAGTCGTGCAATCGCGCGAGCCGGTGGCCGAGCTTCCATGCCTGAAGTTAGGGGTGAGCCCAGCCCATAGCGAGAGTTTACTGTATAACTGATATAGGTATAACCGTCGCGGAACTGATATAACATCGGTTCTGTAGAACTGGAATCGAAACCGATGTAGGCCAGAACAGTTCTCATAAATGTTTCGGGAACCGAAACTGATACTATAACTGTTTTCAACCCCTAAAAAGAAGCGGTAACATTTTTTGATATCGCGCTTCGTTTTCGGGGAAATCGACTTTGAATTCCTTGACGCTGCGCTTAGACACGTATAGGAAAACATATTTTTAAAATTATGAAATATTATCGTTTTACTATTATTAAAATACAAGCGGTTCGCGAGTTTCTCGCCCAGATTCTAACACTACAACAACGAATCAGTGATGTTCCATTATGTTGTAACAATGGCTATGGAGTTACGCTCTTAGCAGATGCCTTTGACAAAGTTTTGCTAAGAAGTCGGGGATTAATTGATCAATCGCTTGCAGGAAAGAAAGACATGTCGTCGAGGGTGGTGAAGAATCCGGCGAAGCTGGAGGCCGTGGCCGATGGTAGGGAGACTTGGTCCGGCAAAGTCGACTTCCTTTTATCGGTCATCGGATTTGCTGTGGACCTCGCCAATGTGTGGAGATTCCCTTACCTTTGCTACAAAAACGGTGGTGGTAAGTGAATAAAATATTTCCCATCGAAGCTTATTAATCTCTGGTGGGCGGGCAAACGAGTATAAGTCAAGCTTAAACAGTTTTTTATTATTTTTTTTTTTGTAAATCGAAATTAAAAATAAAAGTTTCTTTTAACTATATATTAGCAATTTTCACGTCCAAAATTTAACACCTGATCTTACATAGTATTTTGAATATCCTAAGTGTCTTCCTGCAAAACTAATAATTCTGACTTATACTCGTTTGCCAGCCCATCAGAGAAATAGTTTTTCATAAAACTAGTTAATTATCAAATATTTTTAAAGAACGAATATGTGTAAATTTTTACCACTTTAAGGCTCTTGGCATAATTATAGCTGGGAAATATGTAAATTTAGCAAGATTTGCACTTTCATAGACAGCTATAATAGCGTTAAAAAATTATAGAAAATCGTTCCGAGGCTCTTGAAGTCCAATACTCAAATGCGTGTCATACCTATCATCTTTACCTAGTTGTCCATTTCTTTCACGAGTTCAAAGTGCAACCAATTCCAAAATACAAAGTAGGTACAACTGGACTAGATATGGTTATTTCTTAAAAAGATAAATTGTTTTAGGACAAAACTTCTTCCTATAACTAACGAAATTATATAAGATGTAACATCTGCTTTCTTTAAATCGTAAAATTTTTGTTGAAGCCAAGTTTTACTAAGTCCTAATATTTACAGCGTAATTATTCGACTGCGTTCCGTAGCATAGGCAATTTTCTATTGCTCACGCAATTTGTGCATAAATTTATAGACTCCCACTAGTTCAGTATTCGAATTCGTCTTGCCCTTCAGGATTCTTTGACATAGATTTTCAAAGTCAAAACTTGTTTATCATACTTCTTCAATATTTTTGCCTTATTCTACAACATCTTAGCTTAAACCTCGAAAAAGACTCGCCCCTCTGTCTTATTTCTATCAAAAGTTCTACGATTTGGCACAAGACAGTACAGTTTGTCCCACTGTGCGGCGTGCAGAACATTTTCTTTAATCTAGAACTCTAGAACTAAGGTATGTATATTGGTGATATGTTCATATGACTATGTTAGTGCGCAGATTTACCCTCTGAAGTATTGACATGTATTTATGAATCACCCTGTATAAATAATTGGAAAGTTACATTGGAATATGTTATTATGTTTTTTATACATATACTGGGTTGGTGCTTGAAAAAATTGCTTATAACGCTTATGATGTTCTTTTATAGATACATGTACATGCCTATATAGCATCGTCTTTTTTTTGGCAGCGTTATATTCACAATATTGTTGCGCCGGGGTGTTTCCTCGTTGGCCACCCCGACTCAAAGGAGTAGAAAATAATTACACGGGCGTACACACTGTACAACTACAGGGTCATCGTTTTATCCTGCAACCCGCGCTCGCGCGAACAGGTAAAATGGCAACAGCGCCTCGCGGACGCATTCCACTGCAACCATGCACCGTCCCGGCGTTCGGAGAGCTGCTAGCCACCGCTGGACAGCAGTGATGCCCGAGCTTCGAGAATTTTGGGATGGTCTCTTTCAAATTAACGTCGCAAAAAGCTATTCAGAATTTCCCGGCCCGGGTTGAACATTTTTGGGCCTTTTTCGTATAACTTTTGAACTATAAATAATTTAAAATACTTTACATTTACTTAATTTTTTTTCTATCAATTTTTTAACCATAAGTGTTGTAAAAAGCTTTTGCACACTGTTTATTTGATATTGTATTTAATGCTGTGTTTAAAATTCGTGGTGTTGGTAAACAATAGGCTAGTTGTTTCTGTATCGTTACTTTCAGAAATTGAGAAATTAAATTGTTATTCAATTATGTGTTAGTTCTGCAGATCTCAGAATCTATTGTTCTGATTTTCTTTTTTATGATTTTATCCTTAATGCAGTGCATACCTAGATCAGACGTAAGGGGTAGCTAATGGGACGTGTCTTTGACTGTAGCGGTGTTTGAATTTTTTTTCTAGAATTTTTGTGTCTGCATGTTTTAGCTATTCAACGCCACGCCTATAGCGGCTTCCGTTAGTTTCATTTTTTGGAACGATGCGCCATTATTGTGGCTTTTACACGCAGGTAGCGAAAAATCTCTCCGTACAAGGGTATAGCGCCGCGGTCAACCCTGTCGTAGCTAAAAAAATTTAAATTGAGACGAGTACGAAATCAGTCGACCTTATTTTCAAACCTCATTACAGTAATCTGGGGTGCGAGTGGTAAACCGATCATAAAAGTGGAGCGCGCGGCTTGATTACCTGGGCCGGGAAATTCTCAGGCATCACCAGAGTTAGGAGCGACGGAGGGGGAAACACCTACAGGAGCGGTGGTAATGTGTGCGCGAACTGACGCCAGCGCCAAGCCAGTCAAGTGGCCCTAACGCGAAGCCAGCCACGACCAACCAGCGTCGACAACCTATTTCCCGGCAACGCTGGTTGGCAGTGGCTGGCTTCGCGTTGGGGCCACTTGACTAGCTTGGCGCTGGCGTCAGTTGGCGCACACATTACCACCGCTCCTGTAGGTGCTTCCCCCTCCATCAGTGGAGCCGAATCCCTCCGAACTCTGGGCATCACTGCTGTCCAGCGGTCGCTGACAGCTCTCCGCTGGGCCGGTGCATGGTTGTAGTGGAATGCGTTCGTGAGGCGCTGTTGCCATTTTACAAGTTCGCGCGAGCGCGGGTTGCAGGATAAAACGCTGACCCTGTATATTTCGGATGACTTAGGTGTGAAGTCCCTCAGCGAGGTCTTACCCGACATCCTGCTGGGTACTGGTCGCTAAACGTGCCCCCCTACTACCTTTTGCAGGACTGTATTTAGAGAAGACCAGGACAAAACCGGGGCTCTAACAGAAATAAAACAGAAATTGAAGATACGGTTTATCATTATTAAAATACATCAATTAAGCTTTGATTAATTACTATATTGATTCATAAATTCTCCACTACTGTTCTAATGCAGTGCATAAACCTTACTAAAATGTATTTGTATTTAATATGAGACAATTTTTAATAGCCAGTAGCAAAGCTGAATTGATGTCTTTTAATAATGATAAACTGTATCTTCAATTTCTCTTTTATTTTCTGCTAGGGCCCCGGTTTTGTCCCGATCTTCTCTAAATACAGTCCTGCAAGAGGTAGTAGAGTCGGGTAAGACCCCGCTGAGGGACTGCACACCTAAGTCACTATATCTCGGAGAGGCACTATACAGTGGTACAAGCCCAACCCGTACGACCGAACGCCATGGCGTTCGGTACAAGACCGTCTTCTGGTCGGCCTCCTGATCGTCCTCTTGAAGGGGTGACCTTCTTTTCTATTCGGCTGCGAACACCAGCAGGCCATGCACAGGCCTATACCCGGTGCTCGCAACAATATTCTCGCCCTTTTCCACTGTAAACAATTTCTCAACTTTTAATACCCACGTCATGTGTACGGTAATAAATACAAAAAAAAGTTTCAATCATAATCCTTTATTCAAAACGGGCAGAGTCCATAGCAGTGCCAGCAAGGAATATGTAGGGGAAGTTGAGGCACTTTGGTGCAAGGGGCACAATGAATTAATATTATCTTGATATCTAGAAACAGTTAGAAGTTTAAAACATGATCACAAGACCCCTATAAGCTATCATCTTGATATACTGAATCCATCCTAAGAAAAACCCTAACGTCCATACCGTTTTGTGAGCGATCTGCTCAGCCCCCCACTACTGCTTACGGGCCCGACGCAGGCGATTGTTCGCAGCGCTTTACCTGCCGGGTTCCCTGCTTCTCCAAGGGCGGGACGTGACCGATGTCAACACTGCAGGTTGCGGAACGGCTGACAGAGAGGTAACAGAGGGTAAGACGGAGAAAAACGTAGGCGGTTAAGTGGGGAGTCGGCCCAATCAGCGCCTCCTCAGAATCATCCCTGCGCGAACGAGGTTTTTCTTAGGATGGAACAACTGTAGATGATATAAGGTTATAAGATGATGCCCTACAGATATCAAGATGATTTTGATGTTTCATTGTGCCCCTTGCATTAAAGGGCCCCAAATCCCCCTATATTGAAGAAAATAAAAAAACATTCCAAAATTAATAAATTGTAGGATTAGTTGTGGAATTAAAATACTTGCAGCATTATCTGTCGCAGAGAAAAGTATGTCCCCTACTTTTCACAGTCACGAAACATTCTCACTTGAACGTGCTGCGATTTTGTCATGGCGGGGCCTCGTAACATCGTCAACCGTTATTTCGCTGTTGCAATGGGGGATGCAGCAAGTAATGCACTCCTCCAGCCAGGTAATACCGCGTTAACCGGTCGGCTAATTGGCATTTACCTCGTGGAAAATGACCCGAGATATTTAGATTTCACTTCAAGGTTCTTATCCGCGAAAGCCTCCGTGGGACTCGAAATTGGCCGAAATTAAAGCGAAAGAGTAATTTAAGGGTGACCCACCGGCTCAACAGATTGCGCCGTTCAAATGGATTTAATTTTCTATCTCATACTTTGAGTGATCTCGGGACCTCATTTCTTTCCGACGTCTTAGCTTAGGTTTTCATTTCTGTTAAATTTCAGACAAACTTATTACAGACTACGGACAAATTTTCAGGTGTTGGTCTCTTCTCTTCGCATTTTATGCAAAGATACGAATTATTAGAGTGCTATGTTGCCATATTTATGTTTAATATACAGTTGTTAAAAATATTATTATTCGCATGTACATGAATTATTATTTCCTAGAAAAGAAACGAAATATGATATTGGACCTGAATTTTTTATAACAGTGATTCTCAACACGATACTGCAAAAATCACGCGAAAAATCAGGATTTCAAATTTAAATAGCCGCCATTTTGTTTTAACCTAATATTTCGGAAAATTCTCTCCGTCAACCTGAGGATACATTAATATACTAACGAAATCTTTTTCGTTTTTTGATTTTAGATAATCTGGTTCCGAATGCCAATGCTCACCGCAAAAGCAAATTTTTAAAAATGCTTCTTGGATGTCGCTTGTTATTTTATTATAAACGAAAATATTTTTCTACGAAAAAATTACCAAACGTTCTTTAAATGTTGCTCTTTTAAGCGCAAAAAGTTCTGTAAAAATATACGCTTCCGCTTCTTCAAAAAAAATTCACAAATATTCGCCTCTTTTCGACCGCCTGACTAGGCACAACCCCTTAAGATTTGGGCTCTGCATATCTTGATTTACAATAAAACCTCTAGCACACATATTTTCTCCATTCCCTTACACTCTTTACTTCTTCCCTTGTTCTCTTCAACAATGTCCTTATCCTCCATTTTTACACCCTTACTATCTCTTCAACATATACTCTAAGATTCCTTCTTCTTCGCAATTTTTACACTTTCCGCTACTCAATTTCGCCACCCCCTTTCGCTAGCTTTTCCTTTGCTCGCATATTCCGTTGCTTATCCAGTTCAGACAATCTTTCTATCCCCTATTGCATTCGAATTACTCTATCTTCCCGCAAAGCTGTTGCCCAAAAGTGGTGAAAATATTTTCATTCAGCTTTTACCTGAAATTCGTTCAAGCTTCTAGCCCCAACAATAATTCCGTGACTCAGAATCAGTGGGCCGGCATTTGCCTGCCCTGAAATCGAAGCCACCTTTGACGCTCGCGTACCATCGCTCCCTTTTACAAACCTTCCAACAACTACTCCCTGTAAGCATCCCGGCGACTTAGAAGAGACCACGCTCGTCTACGACGATTCTATTAGCCTTGCTCTATCGTGTCTCCCCCCCCCCCCGTAGGAACACGATTACACGGATGGCTATCAGCGATACGGGGCCTCCTCAAAAGCGGCTGCTAACTCGATTAAGAGGAGAGCAGGTCGAGCCATTAGTACCAGCAAGATCGGTCGCTAATTTCCAATTACCTTAATTAATTATAATTTCCCATTCGGGCCGGCCTTTGATCATGGACGCCAGCGGCGCCTCCACCTGCTCCACATCACCGTACGCGATCCATTATGTCGCGCGATTTCTGCCGAACGTTCCGCGTTTCTTCTCTAAGATCGCCCCTCTCGCCTCCTCGCAGACTGGCTTGCTAGAATATATTGGGTGGAACGGAAAGTTTTTACGTTCTTGTTTTAGTAGATAACACTGCATTACTCTTACAGAGTGTTTCAAGTATGGACACATGTTTGAGATACGTTAAACTTCATCGCGAGTTCTCTAGTAGTGATATAAGTCGATATAAATCGGCCATAAGGTAGCCCTAGCCTGTAAATTTAATCGTCCTTATTTATTGCATTTAGTCGCCCAGAACGTGGTGCATCATTCAAACCACAGTTGACACATTCGAACTTTAACACCACATTCGCTATATACTTCGCAAATCTTTTTTACTCTTTCTGTGACTCTAGTGCCTCTTCGGGACTCATAACGTAGTGCGTGTTGAGTATGGACTTTACTAACTGACATGTCGGACCGAAGTTTAGAACAAAGAATTAAAGGGAACACTCAAAATATGTATAATTATTAGACACGCATCGACCACTTACTGACCGACAACTCGGTTAACTTGATTTGGCATAGAAATAAATATACAATGCTCTTTCTTTACTATCCTTAGTATAGTTTTAATATTTTTTAATATGTAGTATACTTATTTACACCTACATATTTGTATGTAACATAATAATTACATAAAACATTAGAAATAATAATTATTATTTAGCGAAACCAACTAAATAAGTACAGTACTTCCTCGTTTTAAGCTCAGCTTGCCCTCTACGCTATTAGCTCGTCGCTATCCCCTCCATTTCTGGTATTTAAACGAAAGCAAGTGATACAGCTGTTTCCTGGACTAAAAGAAGAAATTGAGAATTCATTCATTTGAGAAATGTGTACTCTACACGTTATATGCTCGCTGTCAATCGCGAATTGCGAGCTTTTATCGAGTAAATACTGTAGCAACGAAAACGAATGGCCGACTGCTTAGTCGGCTTTTGGGGGGCCGACTACTTAGTCGGCTTTTGGGGGGCCGATTAATCGGCTTTAGTCGGCCAAAACCTTAGTCGGTACATCTATAATCGATACTTACATAATCGTTGTGTCACTGATTCACGGTCCAGCCCAAACCGCTGACCCTAGAAACATGAAATTCGGAGGTATATTCCTTTTGCGACGTAGATGCTCGACAAGAAGGGATTTTTTTAAATTCCACCCCGAAGGAGGTAAAAAGGGGTGAAATATGTTTTCTCGGACTCATTATTTCTTAGGCCCGATTAGATGTCAACATCATTTTTACTTACAAAGGTTACCCATACAAATGCCTAAAAACTAGATTCAGCATTTTGCCCTGATCAACCCCTAAGGGGGTGGTGAAAAGGGGTGAAACGTGTTTCCACGGATTTCTTAAAATCTCTTCGGCCCGATTAGATATGAACTTGGTTTTTACTTCGAAAGGTTACCCACATAAATTCCTAAAACCCAATTTCAGTATTTTGCCCTAATGAACCCCTAAGGGGGTGGTGAAAAGGGGTGAAATGTGTTTTCATGGAGTCCATAATATGTTTTAGGGCCGAAGCGAAGCGCGGGGGTATTTTGCTAGTCTCTAATAATTATAAACACAGCACGTGATAGAATATCTACTAGATTAAATAGTAAAAAACAATAAGTACTAAGGAATTATGTAATAGGATGTGATAGCGGTACCCCGCACAAAACACAAAACCTTTCCGTTCAATCCAATACATATATATATACATCTGATATACAGTGATTCCCAACCGGTGGATCGCGACCCCCAAGTCAGTCTCGAACTGTTTTCTAGGGGGTAGTAACGGTTTTTATTTTTTAAATATTATTAAGTTAGAATTATATTCTGAAATACCTATTTTTAATGTGTTTTCTTCACCCTTATTAAATTTTACTTACCTTATATGGGGGGGGGGGGAGTCGCAGGTTCTTTGAATATTATAAAAGGATGTCGTGACTCGAAAAAGGTTGGGAAACACTGTGATAATGGATGTTCGGTAACTTGAAAATTCAAGAAAAAATTTCAAACTTTGTAGAAATGTAGTTCAAGTAACTCTAATAACGTAACCATTTATTGTTCCGGAAATGAAACGGTCCTAGGGGTGAAAATACCCCATCAAAGAAATTGTGATTTTTCATATTATCGGGAATATCTGCAAAACCGTAAAAGACATCGGAAAACAAATTAATTCAAAGTTTTATGGTTTCGAACCATAACATACATATACCTACAATATGGTGATGAAGAGTTTTCGAAAAAAGAATAATTTTTTAAAAATCTACGCCCATCGCCGTTTTTTTTTTAAATTTTGTTATAACCACGTTGTAGGATTTTAAGAACAATAGAACTTTAAATGAAGCTTTTCTTCGATATCTTTTCTGATTTCGCGGATATTCATTATAATATGAAAACTTATAATTTCTTTGAGGGGGTGTTCTCACCCCTAGAAACGAAAAATGGTTACGTTATCAGCATCACTTGAAGTACATTTTTGTAAAATGTTTTTCAATTTTTTTTTTAATTTTCTACTTGCCGAGCATCCCTTGTGAGTTATTTACTTATATTTACAGGAAAATCCTTTACATACATCAGATCAGAATAATGACATGTTTGATTAGGGTAACATGTTCGAGAACTGTGCAGAATAGATACAATTAGATATTACCTCACACTTTGTACTATACGAATTCATGATAAAAATATTTTTACAGTCCATCTTTTTCACCTAATCAAAATTGAGGGCTTAAAGTTTATTACTCTTTGATGAATCTAAAGATAATTTGAAGCTCGTAGTTATTTTAGTTTCTTTATTTAAACGCTAAATTTACCGGGGATTCGATGTCAAATGCAAAACAGCGGGTCTCAAAGGACGAGAATTAAACGGAAGTGTCATTTGGAACCGGACATGTGCTCGCGACACAAGAGGGAAATGTCTTTATGTGGTCTAGGTGAATCGAAACGAAATCACAGAAAATCAGGACTTCGTCTCAGATTCCTAATCCCTACAATGCAAATTGGGACATTCACCTTAACGTATCAACTAGCCCCGCAGTGGGGTAAATTGATACATTTTACCTTCGTCCAAATAATATTTTTTCATTCATTTTGTACGTATTTTCTCAACTTTTCATTTACAATATATTAAAGAGGAAGGACCGAAGTATATTTTAGCATATTTGCTATCAAACAATTAATTCAAACAAAAATGAAAAATATTAAAAACTGAAAAACGTATCAATTAGCCCCGGTCTCCCCTACTCGTCCTCTTGACAAATAACACAGAACTCCTTTGTTCCATAAAGTAAGTCTACATTGTTTTTCTATTATCTTCTTTCAAAGCAAATGTTCAGTCCGCGAACAGTAAGGTAGAAATAAATTTGCTGTTGCTGCTGGATAAATGAATTGAAAATCATTAGGGCGGCACTTTTATCGAATTTGCTCGTCATCGAGAAGACAAAATTAATCAATGCAACCGCGAGACATAAGGAGAAGGGAATATTCTTTCTTAATGCGATTACGTTTCCGTGGTTACGATGGAGAACTGATCGGAGAGAAAATAGAACGGTGGAAAGGAATGTGCACTATATTTCAGAGGATTCGCGTTTAAAGACGCAATGGCAGTAGCCACGCTTACCGCCTATTCGTGTCTGGTGGATTACGGCCTGACCTTCAAAAGCCTTTTAGAGTGATTATCACAACGTAGTTTACCTTAATTTAGAGACGAAAGGTGTTTTTTATTTCGGCAGAGTGAAATAGCGATGCAATATATGTAGAGTCCATAGGAAATAAATGGGCCAAGTTATGCAGAAACCCACCAATCCTCAAAATGACAACTAATTAAGTAGTTAAACCCAGCACGGATCCCAAAATCTTGTGATCTTTATTTTGCAAAAATTTATCACCCCAAAGAACAACTCTTACAGTACAACAAAATTAAACTTTTTTTCTGTTCTGTAACATTCAATAGCCGTTTCTTATAGATTTTTGTGCGCTGAAAACGAATCCGCAAACCGTTTGTCGCCATCGCCCTCAGTTTTTGAGAAATTCGATTTTGAAAAAAAAAACTGCGAATTTTCAACTTTGAACATCTTTTGCGTCGAAACAGTAATAGTTATTCGGTTGCTTGTTGCGTCAAATTATTCTATGAATCCTCCTGAGTACAGCGATATAAGTTATTGGTGCATTATGAACATTTAAATATATTTAAACAACGATCAAAGTGAGAAGAACCCCCGAAATGCACCCACTTTTGCAGATATTTTTAAATTTATTTCCACAACTAAGGGTCTAGGAGGAAATCTGACTACTCCACGCGACGCGGCAGACATTTTTCCTTCGGAAAGCATCAACAGAAGTGGTAAAACACATTTTGTTTTCAATACAGAAGCGAAATAGTTTGGCAAAACGTGCGGCGCGGACAGTGGTTGTCACGCGCGTTACGCGATTCTGTAACGCTGGGCAGCAGTGGCTCGCGCGCCGCCGTTGACTACCACTGTCGGCGCCGCACGTTTTGCCAAACTATTTCGCTTCTGTATTGAAAACAAAACGTGACTTACCACTTCTGTTGGTGGTTTCCGAAAGAAAATTTTCTGCTGCATCGCGTGGTGTAATTAAATTTTCTCCTAGACCCTTAGTTTTTAAAATATATAGCAAGATATCTGCAAAAATTGGTGCATTTCGGGTGTCCTTTTCCCTTTGAAACTATAGAAAATTTAAAATAATATTGAAGACTTTCCATCTTTAAGAGGTCATGCCTAGTAGGTCTTGGCAGGCGAAAAAACGTGGATTTCAAGAATTTTTTGTGAAAAATCTAATGTATATTTTTTACAACTATTTGTTTATTTTAAAAGTACATATATTCAGCAACTCTCAGTAATTTTGTTATACTAAAATATTTAAAAAATGAAAAAATAACAGCCACTCTTCCGGAAGCTATTTTTTTTGTGGTGAGCCCGATTTCTCCGAGCCGGATCATCTGAAATCGAAAGATGAAGAAGATTCTGTTAGTATATGAGTTTATCTAATTCGTGAACGAAGGATTTTTGTTCTTAATGAAAACTCTATTTTTAATGAAATGATTGCGTTAAACGGCCGTCATTTTGTCTGAAATCTTTTTTTTGAAAAATCCTTCGTTCACGAACCAGATAAACTCATATATTAACAGAATCTTCTTCATTTTCTAATTTCAGACTTGACTGCCTACTTGTTGTTAGTCCCCTTAATGCTATCAAGAACTTATACATATAAATCGAGTTCTGTGAACCATTCCGTTTGTATTATATTTAAAAAATGAGTTCCAACTAAAAAAAACAAAAGGCTGTCGGACACACGTGTGCACGAACCTTTCCCATTATCTTGGCGCCCAGAATCGATCCTGAAAAAAATGTCCCAGATTTCCTTTTGACAGCCTCTGTATGTCTATGTTCGTTTGACGAATCGGCCTCATCGGAATCGCCATTTTAGCTCCACCTTGCCGCATTTTCGAAAGTTCACTATCGAATTACGCACCTAAAAGCACCTCGCCCGCTGCCTGCGCTCTGAATATCCTGCAATTCAGTTATGCAGCTAACACGGTGATGCGAGTGGCTCGCGCATCACTCTCTTTTGCCCCGCTCTTGGCGCCGCTCTCTTGACACACAGCGGACGTCATTAAAGACGATATGAAAACCGAGGGTTGTTCTCGGAGCCGCGCGAATAAAACGAAAGTGTTTTTAAGCTTCCTTGGAAGCCACTGACCCGACCTCGTCGCTTTGCATCATTTTCGTATATCAACGAGCAAACAGCGCATTCGCTGATAATTAATCAGAGGCATTTTAAATCGCGATTAAGGGAAACATCTAACGAGAAGATGCGAGTATTGTAAGCACTGAAAAATAGGCGATATGAGAAAGGGAGAAGAAAAAACGGTTAGAGTGACAAGAATAGGGGATGGACGAGAAAATATAGATCCTAGGAGAAAAAATGGGAAATAGGGTTGCGTGATGTATGATAAGGAAGAGGAAACATGGTAACGTACCTACGTATGCATATTGGATAGAAAAGGAGAGTCAGAGAGTAAAGGGGAAATAGGAGGGATGATGAGGAGAATTTTGGATGATAGGGGATTAACTGAAAAGTGGTTGAATGGTCTACAGTAGGAAGTAGGGGGAAAGGGTGACAGATGCGGTAAATTGTAGGGAAGGTGAAGAGGGTTTGAGGGGGTAGGTTACCCTCGATAGCCCTAAAAAAGGCCTTTTTTCAAACGCAAGTTGTAAAGTGATAAATAACAGTAGAGGGAACGTTTTTCTCTAGTTTTAATCGTTATTCTATGAGCTTTGACAGCAAAAAAGAAAACTCTAAATATCTCTATAAATATAAAAGTTGTGAGTAAAAACGTAAAGGCGTGTGCCCGGTGTACCGTTTGATGGTGAATATAAAATCTTGAAAACAAACGATTTGGATGAAAATTTAATGAGAGATGCAGAAAACCATTCCCTACGATATGTCGAGAGCAGATTTTCGAAAAAAAATAATAATACAATTTTTATGTTGAAAAATACGATTTTATCGATGTCTTGTCTGAAAAATATTTTTTATCTTTTTTTTAAGAATTTATCTAGAAAATCTGCTTTCGACATATCGTAGGGAATGGTTTTCTGCATCTCTCATTAAATTTTCATCCAAATCGTTGGAGCGGTTTTCAAGATTTTATGTTCACCATCAAACGGTGCACCGCGTACACGCCTTTACGTTTTTACTCACAACTTTTATGTACATAGAGATAGTTAGACTTTTCTTTTTTTGTGTTAAAGCTCATGGAATAACGATTAAAACTAGAGAAAAACGTTCTCTCTACTGTTATTTATCACTTTACAATTTGCGTTTGAAAAAAGGCCTTTTTTAGGGCTCTCGAGGGTAACCTACCCCCTTAAGGAAAAGGGGGTTAGAATAGAAAAAGGACAGTTGTGGGTAGGTATACAGCAGGAATAATGTAAGAAGATGGGGGAAATGAGAGGAAAGAGAAGCCTGGATTCTACTGTGATCGGCCGAAAAAATTAAGCGTCGAGTAAGCCTGAATCGTTGGGTGGTGGCAATTTGCTTGTACGCTGTAAATAAAGAATCTTTGTTGAAAAATAATTTGCACCATGTGACCAAACAACTTTTGTAAAAACATTTTTTTGATAGTTTCAGCCCCTCGCGAAATATTCCAACATTGCGATTTAAATGAAACACCCTGTATACATGCATAAAATATGTAAAAGCTGTAGGAGTATTATGAACCGAAATAATACAATAAAAATCTACTGAGTAATTAATTAAAGGGACGTGGTTTTGCAGGCGAAAATCTAAATTATACAAAGTGTTAAATAATAAAATATGCAAAGTGTAAATGATAAATGAAAAAATCATAGTTTGAAACTCGAATCGCTACAGGGAAGAGACTAATTTGCGGATCGATTTCTGTTCACAGGTGCCTTTTTGGTTCCGTATTGCATAATGCTGGTGGTAGGTGGGATCCCTCTCTTTTATATGGAGCTCGCTCTAGGCCAGTTCAATAGAAAGGGTGCAATCACCTGCTGGGGCCGCCTAGTACCACTTCTCAAGGGTAAGTGGACGTTAATTCCTATTCCCTCCTCTTCTGTCTTCCGTTAGGTATTCTGCATTGCACGTAAACATTATTCATCTCCGAATTCAAGATGCCACATTGCTGTTTCAGTTATTTACAGCTAATTGCACAACAATTCAGTCACTTCATCTATGAATTCTGTTATTCTCCATTCCTGGTATTGACATTTTCGAAATTCAAACTTTCATGCTCCTAATTGATTGCTTCTCCAACTGGCATACTTACACTGCGATATGTTCTCTCAATCTACCCCTGGGATCTCCCAGACTCAAGCATGACGTTTCGAAGTGTACAATTAATAACAAAAAATGATTAGTTTTAATCATCGCTGTAGTAAATCAGCGATTCTTTATTCTCGACTGTTCATACACGTGCAGTTGCTGATAAACATGTGGGGCAACTACTGCTAGTAGACAATTACGAATTGCGTTTAGGAGGATCAGAAAATAAATATGTCGAACTTCAAAGCAAGAATATTGGAAAGGGTACTTCTGCCATTTCGCCTAATGCACGAGATTGCAATACTTTTCTGACCAACTACCGGAAGATCTTTGAAAACGTTCCTTGGAGCACTTTTCTGGCATCCCCCACAATCAAGAGCGACGCATTAGGCACACTCAGTGTATTTTCTTTTATTGCACACTGCGGCGGGGTGCGCGGCATGTGACGCGTATAAATCTGGGGAAACCCGAGGGTGGCCGACCACCCTTAGAGGAGAGCTTCCATTTCCGTCAATTTCCTGCTTCATCGCGGCGATTTCAACTGGGACGGTCGCCATGATCGATGTAAGCGAGGGGATTCCTCTTGACTCTTGTCTCCCGTGTACTTCTTCCTTCTGATCCGCATCGATGAACCACGTAATTCATTCGCCGTTCAAATCCCTCCCGCGGGATAATGGAATATTCCACGACTCGGGAATCGAGATATAAGAACGCGTCTCGGGGGACTTTAATCCTTTCGAGGCTAGCGCTCTATATGCGCGATGCTCCGGGAGGAAATGTCGATACTCAGACAGCAGATTCTATAAATGATTCTGGCTGCAAAATGCTATATCAATGTGCACTACGTGATAATTAGGTACTGGCAAATTAGGAGATATTAAATCCAATGCCGTTCGTAAATATTGGGACACCTGCTGCATTTGCGCAAAATGTGACATTTGGAACGGATTGAATACTCTTCGCTGTCTTTAAGGGGGTATACCCGTTTGAACCCTCGGAAAATGTATACATTTTGTGGATTTTTTTACAAGTCAACGGTTTGATGCAGATTTCCCGTTTTTTAACTATGTTTACATAGTATTATGAACTACTTATAAAAAAAGTTTCAGTTAAAAAACTATTGTTTTTCGGAAGTTACGGATACATGTCCGAAAGTCGCTCGATTTTAGACGGCTAAACGGTGGCCCTAAAAACTCGCGCTACGTTCAACCAATTTACTTCAAATTTTGCATGCAGAATCATAATAAGATTCCACATCGTCCAACGAAGGCGATTTTGAAAATTTTGAAAAATAAAGAAATGGTGAGAGATCAAAGGTAAAGTTAAATTTTTCTAAGAGAAAAATCCACCTTTTTCCTTTATAAATAATAAACGGGGAATCGAAATAAAAAAAGCCTTCGTTGGACGATGCGGAATCTTATTATGATTCTGCGTGCAAAATTGGAAGTGAATTGATTGAACGTAGCGCGAGTTTTTAGGGCCACCGTTTAGCCGTCTAAAATCGAGAGACTTTCGGACATGTATCCGTAACTTCCGAAAAACAATAGTTTTTTAACTGAAACTTTTTTTATAAGTAGTTCATAATACTATGTAAACATAGTTAAAAAACGGGAAATCTGCATCAAACCGTTGACTTGTAAAAAAATCCACAAAATGTATACATTTTCCGAGGGTTCAAACGGGTATACCCCCTTAAATTAAAATCTATACTATTATATAAAGACAGAGCCGATTTTTATGTTCGCGCAAAACTCAAAACCTACTGAACCGATCTTCCTCAAATTTTAACTCGTTATTCCTGGATACTCTAGGGCGGACATAGGCTCTGTAGCATGTCTCAAAAGCGCGTTATTAACGTGGGACGAAGAAGCGTCTGGAACATGTGGCACTGGAGGGAAAGTAAATCTACCAAAGAAGAGAATGTTATATTTTCCGAAATATTATGAAATTAACCTTTTTTCAAAATACTTAATTTTCTTGAAAGATATTAATTCTAATAAGCATGAAGCACTCACGCTAATATCTCGGGCGGAGCCGACACGGGGGACGCTAGTACCAAATAAAGTAAAATTTGTTAGAAGCCTCCAAAAAATTTAAAAAAATTTTCAATAAATTTTTCCGTATATTGTAGGGATTTTAATTTAACTTACGAACAGCAGTCTACATTTCCAGATTCCGACAAGGGGGACGCTAGTACCAAATAAAGTAAAATTTGTTAGAGGCCTCCAATAAATTTAAAAAAATTTTCAATAAATTTTTCCGCATATTGTAGGGATTTTAATTTAACTTACGAACAGCAGTCTACATTTCCAGATTCCGACAAGGGGGACGCTAGTACCAAATAAAGTAAAATTTGTTAGAGGCCTCCAATAAATTTAAAAAAAATTTCAATAAATTTTTCCGCATATTGTAGGAATTTTAATTTAACTTACGAACAGCAGTCTACATTTCCAGATTCTGGCGTACAAGTGACGCGCAGGTGTTCTTAGATTACTCTTTATTCACTATCGAACATTTATAGCATAGGAATGAATAGATACAAAAGAGGACTACATCTGCGAAGATAGGCGCGAAAATACTGCGCTTTTTGAATAATGGAATTTACACCCAGAAAGCAAATTTACAAATAACAAAAATTGATCTGGTGCTAGTTGATTTGCGAGCGTGTACAGTACTGTATTCTATATGTTAAAACACAGTTGAGTTTCCAAGTTTCCATGTTGACAAAGCAAAGAAATCGTATTTCTAGTATGAATGAAAAGATAAGGCAATGCATTAGGGGTCGTCCTTTAATTACGTAAGGGTAGTTTTCGCGAATTCTTACCCCCTCCCTCCCCCAGTATAAGAATTCGTAAGATTTGATATTCCAACCCCCTCCTTGCGTAATATTTTTGACGCTTAATTTTTTCAGTTATAAAAATTCTTTTAAACGTTTACATAATTCATTGAACTCGGTTTCGGGGAATTTAAACTAAAACTACTTTTCCGGAACATTAATGATAGAATTTCTATTTATTGAAAATTAGGTTAAAAATATTACGTAAATCTCTACCTGACTCCCCCCCACCCGTGTAAGAAAACGTAAGAAATTCGCGACCCCCTCCCTCCCCCCAAAAAAAGCCTTACGTAATTTAAGGATGACCCCTCACTCTTTTAGTGGAAGCAAATGTTTTGTCCAAACATTTAACATACTAGTTTTTCCTTGAGCAGGAATCGGATACGCAGTGGCCTTAATCGCATTCTACGTCGACTTCTACTACAACGTGATCATCGCCTGGGCACTGAGGTACTTCTTTGCCTCGTTCTCCAGCATCCTACCCTGGACCACCTGCGACAATCCATGGAACACGCCGCATTGTCGCGTATTCGATGCGAATATCTCATACGCGTTCGACGACTTGTCTCTCGTCGAATCGTTCGATTCACAGGACTTCAGCAACGCGTCCCTAACCGAGGAACAATTGGACAGGACCTCGAACGAAAGCTACACTAGTACATGGTACACGACCGCTTCCCAAGAATATTTCAAGTAAGTCTACTCTTTGATCCCTTTTTACTATCGACGCTTTCGATAGCGTTACTGTGCCTATCCCTAGATTCCAAATAAACACAGGGCGCTTCCGAAATCGCAGTACAATTGGAAGAATGATTTCTCGTTTAAAAAATCAGTCGCAAGTGTAGAACGAATTTTTTTTTACACGAAAGTCCATTTACGAGAAAGTCGAATTTGAAAACTCGTTTAGCGCGCATACACTTGGCTGGGAATTGGGGAGACTAAAGGAGTAACCGTGGAACAAGTGCAGGTGGGGTGGATCCTTGTCCAAAAAATGGTACTCATTACTCGTTTAAAACGCAAATAATTTGCTCAGTATGACACAGCTGGTTGATACATAAAATGCCACTGGTTGTCCCAAAAAGTCGCGGGGGCATAATTTTGAACGCTTTACGTTTTAAGAGGGTAGGGAAACATGTATAGTTGATTCGTCAAACATATTCAATTTGGGAAGACCAAAGTAACCGCTTTTCTATGAGTCACTAATATTAAGTACAAATATTTATTTACCATTTTAATTATATATTTTTTGTGAAAATTCGAAAACCAGTTTAACCGGTTTCTGGGGAATAGTGGAATTCGAAAACCGGTTTAACCGGTTTTTTGGGAATAGTGGAATTCGAAAACCGGTATTTTGGGAACAGTGGAATTCGAAAACCGGTTTAACCGGTTTTTTGGGAATAGTGGAATTCGAAAACCGGTCTAACCGGTTTTTTGGGAATAGTGGAATTCGAAAACCGGTATTTTGGGAATAGTGGAATTCGAAAACCGGTTTAACCGGTTTTTTGGGAATAGTGGAATTCGAAAACCGGTCTAACCGGTTTTTTGGGAATAGTGGAATTCGAAAACCGGTATTTTGGGAATAGTGGAATTCGAAAACCGGTTTAACCGGTTTTTTGGGAATAGTGGAATTCGAAAACCGGTATTTTGGGAATAGTGGAATTCGAAAACCGGTTTAACCGGTTTTTTGGGAATAGTGGAGTTTCCCTTTATTTCTGCATTATTTCACAACGAAAATTATTATCGAATAAAGAAGAAGAATTACTAATTTAATAATTTTATTTAAAGTCGAGCCATTCTAGAGCTTCATAAAAGTGAAGGCTTGCACGATCTTGGAGCAATTAAATGGGACATTGCGTTGTGCTTGCTGGTGGTCTACATCATCTGTTACTTCTCTCTGTGGAAGGGCATTTCTACATCCGGCAAGGTGAGATCCGCGTATATCCTTCATATTTAAATATTTCAAAGCCTTCTCCCTTGAAATAGTCCGATGATTATTCTATAATAAACTGCAGGTACAACAAGTACCTAGAGTGAAAAATGAAATGGGCGATTCTACGTGTAAAAATGAGACGAAAATGAGTAAAGAAAATACAGTGGAGGCTTTGTTTTTTAATTACTAATTTAGAGTTAATGTAGACTTAATTTTAGTTATTGAAAAACAGCGACATATTTATTACTATTTCTACGACCGCTGCCCATGTGTCTTTCTTTTTTAAACAGTAATAACTAAAAAATAAAGTCTCCACTGCAATTTCGTTACCCTTGATTTTCGTCTTACTTCGTCACGTAAATATTAATTGCCCATTTCATTTTCTATTTCCTGCTACCGAACACCCTCGATGTTACAATTAACATGAATATTATACTTCCAATTTTCAATCCTTTCAGAAGTTTCTAAAAGTTTACAGTGAACGATAATATCAATATTTCTAAAACTAAGAATTAATTTAAAGAAAAATTTTACTTTTGTAAAGTAAATAAAATTCTGTTCCAATTGCTTGCCCTCTACTTTTTAATTTCTTAAGTTTTTTATTTCCCAAGTTGCTGATTTCTTTGTTTCATAATTTTTCAATATCGTAGATTTCGAATTCCGTTAAATTGTGGAAAATATTTTTGAAATTGTAATATCAGATTCTAGTTAAGGAGGGGCAATTAATATTTCTTGTACCAACAAAGGGAAAACGACCTTCTTTGTCACAGGTAGTTTGGTTCACGGCTTTGTTTCCCTACGCTGTTCTACTGATTCTACTTATTCGAGGTGTCACACTGCCAGGAAGTCTAGAAGGGATACGCTACTACCTCAATCCAAACTTCTCTGCCATCACAAAAGCAGAGGTAATGAATAAAAGCCACTTTTACAATTCCTGCCATTTCTATACCGCGGCGGGGCGTGTATACATATATTTTGAGAATATCACTTGCAACTCCACTGCAGCAATTTTCAACAAATCTTGAAGATTTGACAATTTAATTCTTAGGTAACTTAGGCGTTAGTAAGTCAAAGTGAATTCTTCGCGGTTTTCTCCGAAAATGTATTTATCAACGTGAAATATGCACATTGAATTGTGTTATTGGAAATATTAAACATCACTTTTCACAAGTTCAATTCTTATTACATCCCTTGAGTCTGTTTCCACCCAATATACTTCTCGTTTTTAAGAAAGTTATTACTAATACGTAGCATGCTCCTCATTCCTTGATATTATGTTAAATAATGTTAAATGTAGCAAGATTAAGGGGAGGTTCCGGTCTAGAGCCCCCAAAAATAGGTGATATTTAGGAATTAATTAAAGGAAAACTACTATATATAATTTAATGGGACTTTTTGCATTGTATTAAGGATGTCTTAAGCTACAGAAATATATTTTTTTATTTATAATAATTCGTTACAGACAGCACTGGGGAGTTGTTAAAGTCAAGGCGTCAAAAAATTGATCCAAATCGGTGGGACATGTATCTCCAATAGTTATTATCCGAATCGACTGAAACTTTTCTTATTTTGAAGAATATACTTCTGGCTAGAGGGGAAACAAAAAAAATGCAAAAATGACAGTTTTTTAGAAAATAACGACACTTGAAGTTTGAAATCACATTTTCCCCATATTTGTCACCCTTTCAACGCCTTTGAAAATTATAAATTTCCAATTTCTTGTATTTTTTTCTGGTATCCCTCCTAGGCAGAAGTATATTCTTCAAAGTAAAAAAAGTTTCAGTCGAATCGGATAATAACTTTTGGAGATACAGGTCCCACCGTTTTGAGAACACTGTTTCGAGAAAAACGCGTTTAAAGTTTTACGTGAGTGCCGAGTCGCCGGGTGTTACCCAAACACTTGCCGCTACTCAAATGCCTATAACTTCGGAAATTTTACGAATTTCAACAAATTCTTTTAAACACGTATTCCTAAAAGATTGAACATTCGCAAAATGAAATAAAAAAAATCGACTTTTAGACCGGAACCTCCCCTTAAGCCATTTACCTAACCCACATTTCCTCTTCGTTAATACAGTGGCTTTAACGATAAAGGAAATATGAAACTCACCGTCATAAATAACGATAAAAAGACTTCTTAAGTTACAATATTAATTCTACGTCACTGCATAGAATATGTGAGATCATCATCAGTCTCGGACCGAATGCTTTGAGATTATTTTTTTGTTTTACTGGAATCTTTTGCATACTAATGCAAAAACTCATCAATATTATTTAAAAATATACAGTGATAAATTACTGCACATGTATTAGAAAACAGATTAACGTTATCTGAAATCTAATTGAAGCGGTAAGCAGTTAGTAAATCGCTGCTCATTTTTCAAATTACCAATTGAACTGATATAATTTATTATTGAAAGATAAACTTTAGATACAAATCTTAATATATAAAGCAGAAAGTTTATATGTTTGAGTGTTTCTCTGTGGCCCAAAAATTTTCGAACGGTAAACCCTGCGGGGCCACGAAACGTGCCTCAGCTCATTATGCCTGGCTAATCCAGATGAATGTGACTATTTTCACAAAAAGGGAAATAAAACATAATTTTTTTTTAATAAAATCAGAATCTAAATTCCGGACGAAGCTGGGCAGTAAAGCTACATATGTATATGTATGTTTTCTTTTGTTGACTGAACTAAGAAACACTGTTTCTAACAAATTCAAGTGTACTTCGAACTTGGAGAATTTCATAAAATATAACTTGCAAAGTTGAAAATGGGGATTGTTAAAATTTATTTAAGCCAGTGAATTGAAGAAGAAAAATACGGAGAGGTGAAAATAAACACATTAAAAATTTTCTTTTAAAATCGTTAAAATATTTGTGACACTTTCTTGAATCAACTGTGAAATATGAATTTATTTTAATATAGTGATGAGAATAATGAATAATGTTCAACGTTTGAATATAGAAAAAAAACTCAGAAAGATCATTCCAAGCTTTTCAATAAATGTATCAAAATAGTAAAAACATAAAAATAATTTTATATTTCTTCTTCTTTTAAACATAGCTGTACATACAATGTACAGATTAATTTTCCTTGGTATCAAGATTGGAAATTTACGACCATCGAAAGTAATTTGGTTATTCAGATTACATCGTAATATTAAATAATTTTACAATAACAAAATTTCGTTTAATCATCACATTATTGCCCAAAGACAATGAAACGCCATCTGCTTCTAATGATAAAGTATGTAGGTACATGGATATCGGTCGATTTTACAACACCAAAATTTGACTCCATTGAAATCTATAAATTGCAGTTGTAATCAAAGGATTATCGCGGCAACTCCTACACAGAAACTTTCGCTTTCATGACCGATTGTGGAGCTTTCTGGACTCGATGAATCCCCGCCCGCCGGTTATGAAGTGGTCACTTACAGTAGCCACTGAGAAGAATGAAAAACTGAAGGGCAGGGAGTTAATGCGCGGCGTATAAGAGGGTCGGGGAAATCGTCGTGAGAAAAATGACCGGGAAAGGAACGTGCCAGGTTTATCTGACGACGCTGAAAATGGAAACTCTGTGTACCTGTCATAATGACCATTAGAGTTTGGCTGGCCACGTTCGACCCTCGTCGACTCGCAAGTGGAATGCATTTCCCTCGAGTGACTTAGCCGAGCTTCTGGATTGCTGGAATGGATTTTATACAGCGACCGTGGAAATTTGTTGATTCCTGGAATCCGTGGATTTACGAGGAATCATTTTAACGCCGTCCTTTTCTGCGGAGAACCGCCTCGGGTTTGTCCCTCGCGTCTCGAGAGATATTCCCCTCCTACCGCCATTCGCGAAATAAAAAAGGTAGAAGAAAGTTTTCCTTCAATAGGACGATTCAGTGATATAAGTGATATAAGTGGTGTAAGATTCAGTGATTACGGTTAGATTTAGGTATAAACAGTGGTTTCACTCAGAGAGGGGCGCAATTTTTATTTAAATACAAATTTCAAATAACGAACAAAAGTTAACAAAATTATTCGTCAAGTGTCGATTAAAGTTAAAGTTAAAGTTACACTGCCAGTGACAGTGACAGTGACAGTGACAGTGACAGTGACAGTGACAGTGACAGTGACAGTGACAGTGACAGTGACAGTTACAGTGACAGTGACAGTGACAGTGACAGTTACAGTTACAGTTACAGTTAAAGTTAAAGTTAAAGTTAAAGTTAAAGTTACAGTTACAAAGTTACACTGACAGTGACAGTGACAGTTACAGTTACAGTTACAGTGACAGTTACAGTTACAGTGACAGTTACAGTTACAGTTAAAGTTAAAGTTAAAGTTAAAGTTAAAGTTAAAGTTAAAGTTACAGTTACAGTTAAAGTTAAAGTTAAAGTTAAAGTTAAAGTTAAAGTTACAGTTACAAAGTTACACTGACAGTGACAGTCACAGTGACAGTGACAGTGGCAGTGACAGTGACAGTGACAGTGACAGTGACAGTGACAGTCACAGTGCCAGTGACAGTGACAGTGGCAGTGGCAGTGACAGTGACAGTGACAGTGGCAGTGACAGTGACAGTGACAGTGACAGTGACAGTTACAGTTACAGTTACAGTTACAGTTACAGTTACAGTTACAGTTACAGTTACAGTTACAGTTACAGTTACAGTTACAGTTACAGTTACAGTTACAGTTACAGTTACAGTTACAGTTACAGTTACAGTTACAGTTACAGTTACAGTTACAGTTACAGTTACAGTTACAGTTACAGTTACGTAGAAATGTAGCAGCAGAAACTGATTGACTATTCAAAGGCTTACTATTATTACTCAATTATGTAACCAGTAATATAAAACGCACCATAAATTTACTGATTAATTGTTTTCTTTTTTAAGTTTGTAGAGACTTATAAAAGTGAATTTTCAGTTTTGGAAAGATTGAAGCACACTAAACTTATATGTGTGTTGTTTGATTTTATTACAGACTTCATTACTGCACATGCAAGTGTATAATCGTTTAAAACGAAGAAGCCTTTCTTAATAAGGAAAGTTAACATAAAATATGCATTATCAAGAATATTAACGTTCCAGTGTTCAAATTTAATTTTTTTTTAAATATAGCATGCATTTTACAACTAAATTAAATTGAACAGTATTTCCAGATTCACCTGTGTTTTCCAGCAAACACTGGTTGTGAGTAAAAATAGACAGCATTCGTTGAAAATATTTAAATAAATATTTGGCACCAACACGAGCCGTAACTTTGATTATACCCAATGAACTGAGCGTAGCGTAAATATTACATTTTGCGAAAGCTATTTTTTAAAACATTCACTAGATAAGGATAGTCTCTACACTCACCGATGCGACATTTCAAGATTTCATTGGTTTGTTTGGAGAAACGTGAAATCTGATTTTAACTATACTTAAACATGGTATACGAGACTGTTGCGTGGCTTTTTGTTAAGAACCTTTAATCTCGTTTCAGGTGTGGGTGGATGCCGCGACACAGGTGTTTTTCTCCCTCGGCCCGGGCTTCGGGGTGCTGCTGGCTTATGCGAGTTACAATAAATATCACAACAACGTTTACAAGTAAATAATCCATACAAAGTTAACAATATTTAATTTAAAATAATCCCCGCAAAATGAATTTTCATTACTCATAAGCATGCAAAGTGGGCACATTTTTCTTTAATATATCTGTTGATCTCATTCTTCCGCATAGACACTGTGGGCCGTTTCACCCTGATGCGAGGTTGCGGTTGTTACCGTTAATTTATCTCCTGTTAAATGAAAAATATTACAGATCTCTGCAAATTTCTTCTGTGCAACCTTCTTCCTCGGCGTTTAAGTGATTCAAACGTGTTAAATCTAATAGATACCTACGCGAGTTATAACGTCATTGCTCGGAAAGCGACGCTGACGAATTCTCCTTTGGTAGCTCGGTTAATGTTATCCGCGGTAAATTTCATGTTCTCAACCTATTTGTTAAATCTGTTATACATTCTACGCTTTCCTTCTTTCGGTTCAACGAATTCTTTCTAATACATTACCGAGAAGCAATAGTTATTTATTGAAAGGAATCAGAGGCGGATTAAGGTCGGTTGAGGCCCCGGGTGCAAAAGAAAAAATAGGGCCCCTTACAAAAAAGGGAAAGACAGGAGAAATAAAATCACGTTAACCATATCTTTAAACACATAAACAGATTATGTACTCATAATGTTTTAATTTCAATAAAATTTTAATAAAGTATATGTACAATATAATTAATAATACAATTATAATCACAAAGTTTTGAATTAATAGTTGAACACACGAAAAAGTATGGTTATAATTAATGATACTATACGTATAATAAACTAATAATTAGCCATTTAAACAACAAAAATTATAGAACTTTACTTAAAATTATAATTACAGAAGTGAAAAATTTAAATAAATTTTTTTCTTGCTTTTTGTTTTGCAAACTTATTAACTATCTCGTCACAATCAATAATTTTAACTAACTCGCTCTCTATATATAAAATAGCCATATTATTTAATCTTTCCTCCGACATTGAGTTTCTTAGATAATTTTTTATTCTTTTTAGACAAGAAAAAGGGCGTTCCCCCGATGCGTTTGAAATTGGCATGGTTAACAAAATTTTCAAAATAATTTCCACATTTGGAAAAGTTTCTTTCATATCTAATGCTTTTTTATATATATTATTAATTGAGTGAGACTGTGGCATTTCTTAAGTTGTTATTGTAACGATGTGCCATATCGGCTGTGTTTATACCTAGTTCTCATTTATATGATCTTTTATGTATTTTATATGGCAAAATAAACACATATTTAAAAAAAAAGCGTTGTGTTGTTGCGGTCGTGAGTTCGATTCCGCCTTTGTCTATATATTTTTTTTTATACTTTATGTTTTTCACACTGTATTTTTTCCACACTGTATGAACAGTGAGCAAAAAGGTAACGATAGTAACCTGGCGCCCTCGGGGGATTCCCCTCTGAAGGTGTCAGGGTTTCTTTATAAGTCTTCCCCACGTTAAAACAAAAAACTTTAATTCTATTTATACATTTAAAAGAATTAATAATGAACGTTACTATCGTTACCTTTTTCTCTCACTGTTCATACAGTGTGGAAAAAAATAATGTATAAAAAAAATATATAGACAAAGGCGGAATCGAACTCACGACCGCAACAACACACCACGCCAACGTCATACCGAACGCTCCACGGCATATCTTTAAGTAGAGATTATGGCTTTTGTGTGTTTACATGAGCGCTATGAAATGTTTAATAATTTACATGTAAATATCTCTATTATTAAGGCCCATTGGCAGAAACGCTCAAACATCTATTTACTTATTTTCGACATAGATCCATCGTGCCAAAGCTCATCAAAATGAGCCTATCACTTGGTGTCCTCCCCTTGCTAGTGTCTCTCACTCTACGCGATAAAAGAATAAAGACAAGCCAAAAGTACCCCCCGTCACCTTCTTTCGAGACAAATCTATAAACACAGATCGACAAGTCGCCGCTATGAAACCTGTTGCTCGAATTTTCAGGGACGCTTTGTTGACCAGCGTGATCAACAGCGTGACGTCTTTCGTTGCTGGATTTGTGATTTTCTCCGTGCTAGGATATATGGCTAAAGCAAGTGGAAAGCCCATTCAGGAGGTGGCAACCGAAGGTCCTGGTCTAGTGTTTATCGTCTACCCCGCTGCTATCGCCACCATGCCTGGTTCGATGTTTTGGGCGCTCATCTTTTTCATGATGCTGCTTACGCTGGGACTGGACAGCTCGGTACAGATTTACTTCCGATTTCGATGAACCATTGTCTTGTAGCTGTTGAAATGGAGACAAAAACAATATAAATTGCAAATCGTACACGGATAGAACACCGGCTTGTATATCTAAATATTTTATTACAGAGGACTTCATGACTAATTTCTAGTCACTCTTTATGAAAGATATATCAAGGGGAGAACCTGGTTTAGAGGGTAGAAATTTTCTATTTTCTTTTTTTTTTTGCTTTGATCGATAGTAATACTCTTCGAGAATATATTCCTAAAGTTTCAGAGTGATATTCCAAAAGAATTTCGGAAGTATCAGCAGTTACGTGTCGCGCAGTACCTACCTCTACCTACCGGAAACCGCAAACTTTAAAACGCTTTTTCGCAAAACAATATTTTTCAAGTTTGGCAGGAAAGATGGCAAGAAAACTATTTGACCGATCCACTTTTCCCGGGGCTTTTTAGTTAAATAATGACCAACCATCGTCGATGAACTGGAAACAATTATGAAAAATTCAATTAAACTATACTTTTTGCATATAAACATCGAAATTTTGTCCTCAAAACCGTAACTTTTCCTCTACGTCCTACAATTTTGTAAATTTTAGACTTTTTTATCTTCTTAGTGCATCGACAATGTAAGTTCATGAAAATTAAGAGCAAATTCGGTTTATTCATTTTGGGCAAAAGCTAAGGCTGTATTTTTGCCGCCATTTCACAATTACAGTGGCGAGACGCATCAATGGACAATGATTAGTCAATTTCGGCGCGATGAACTTGAAATTTTTCAATTAACTTTTTTTTTATTGTTTAAATATATAAGATTAAAATACCACTAAAGTTCTGGAAAGATCTGCTTTACTCATCTGTGTTTCAAAAATTCGCGAAAATCAGCTCTTTCAGCGTCCTAAACCAGGTTCTCCCTTTAGTGAATCTTAGATTGTGGCCGAGATTGATTAATATTAAATACTTATTACCGAGAAGAACTTATATATAATGGTTCGATCTCAAAGGTTTTCGAGTATAGTGGTTTTGAACAATAATTAATACAATTCTCTGAAATGAAGTAAGTTCTTCTCTTATATATATATACTCTTTCAAATCTTCAAATTATATATATATATATGCGTCCGTGAGGCGCTGTTGCCATTTTACCTGTTCGCGCGAGCGCGGGTTGCAGAATAAAACGCTGACCCTGTATAGGGGAGACTGGGGCTAGTTGATACGTTATTCAATTTTTATTTTTATTCATTTTTATTTGAATGAATTACTTAATAACAAATATGCTAAAATATACTTTGCTCCTTCCTCTTTTATTAAACTATTTATTTATAGTAAACGAAAACTTGAGAAAATACATACAAAATGAATGAAAAAATGTTATTTGGACGATGGCAAAATGTATCAATTTACCCCACTGCGGGGCAAGTTGATACTGCTCTGGGTCATGTTGATACATCTGTAAAATATCCGTTTAATGAATAACTAATAAATTTGAAAAATATAATTCTAATCTAAATACCTTTCCAACAATATAGACTAAAAATGAACAAAAACGTATTCTAAAAACCAAACAGATTTTTGAACAAACATAGAAAAACATTTTTATTTTTATTTTTTTTATGCCTGAAATATCCCACTTTAACATAAGGTGTCTTCTTCTTTTGTACTATATCTTAATAAACTCATTTTGTCAATATTGTATAATTTTGCGCTTTGCCCTAATAATATTGAGTCATTTTCTATTGCGACGCAAATTTTCTGAAAAATATTTTGTGATATTTCGCCACGATTTGTCTTTTTGATATAATTTCGAACCATTTCAAAATTCAATTAAAAGTAGTCGGGGAAGATTGATACACTGCGTCAATATCCCCAAGAGAAAACGTATCAACTTACCCCACTGGAAGTCATTATGTACAAACATGTCCATAAAAATGTAGAGCATATCAATAAAATAACAAAACGTAATTACCTTACCTTCAAAAGGCTCAATGTGATGCCTAATTAATTCGGGTTATAAAATTCTCTATATCGTCTCAAGACGGATTGGAAAGTGAACACAACTATTTACTTTTTCTCTATATGTATCAACCTACCCCTGTATCAACTAGCCCCCCCCCCCTAAGTAAATAAAATTTGCTTTCCCTTTCACTGTTTCAATGAACTTTTCTATAAGTTCTATTTTTACAGATTATGTGATCGATTAGAAGATATAATCACGTATGAATTTACTTCTAGTTTGGAGGTTCAGAAGCTATAATAACTGCTCTTAGCGACGAATTCCCAATTATTGGAAACAATCGGGAAATATTCGTCGCTTTGCTTTTCACGCTTTATTTCGTCGTTGGATTAGCCTCTTGCTCCCAGGTAAAATTAACATTTAATTAAGCTAATGTTAACAGTATATTCGGTTAATGAAGATTACCTAAGACTTAGGTCCTAAGTAGGCACAATCGAATTCGAAATAATTATGATTGATCAGTCGAGCATTTCTATATATTTATCATTCTCGTTTTAAACATTCTTTCGATTAACTTTAAAGGAAAGACTTTCAGGAAGAAGTGGGCTCATTATTATTATATTTTTGAGTGAGAATTATTAAAATTAAATTTCCATGTATTTGAATTATTTATCTGATCTGACCTATCCTTATGAAATATCAATAAAATCTAAAAACTTTTACGATTCCAAAGGACAGGCTTCGTTTGTGAAAAGTAAATAATTAATTCTTATTAAGTATTAAGAAATTGATTAATGACTCTAAGAATGGAGTTTTTCCAAATACCTGCGCTGTATCGTCTCTCAATTAAAGTTGACAGAATTCGTAGCGAACTTATTCAAAGTTAGCACCAGTTTAAAAGACAGCTCCATTATCATTATTGACAAAATTATTAATAAGATAACCAATTAATGCCTATGACGCGCAGATTTGTATGGCGTGGGCCGGCATTTACGATCCAACTATAGAGGGATTCATCACGAAAAAATAATTCGAAACTGAGAAATCAAATTTTCGCGCGTAAACCTTAGTTTTTGAAAATTCGACTGATCGATTTAAAAAATCTAACAATAACGAGGCAGCATTGAGATTACTCTGAACTTATTTAAGGTATGCTTATAGATGAAGCCTACATATTTAATTTTTATCATAATTTATGAACGTAGAAATCTATCTACTCTTTCTAGGATACTTTTAACATTAACGTTATAAATGCTACAGTATTTCCTCGTTAACGGCTCGCTGGACCGGCGTTGAGCCCTTATCGTGAACAGAGCCCTAATATCGAGTGTTCGTTTCTCGTTTCTTTCTGACCGAAGGGGGGAGAGCGAGCTGCAACACTGCGTGCGCGGCGAGCATGCGCGGTGGTCGCAAGCGCTTAACGTGAGCACGAAAACCGGTTCGCAAACTCTTGACGCAGGCCCGGTTCACGGTAAGCGCTTGCGACCATCGCGCACGCAAACTTATTTTCATAAAGACAGGATAGAAATTGTAGAAAGTGAAATTTTTATATATCTCTTCACTTTCTTTGCGAATCTGTTATGTTTCGCCGAGCTCGAAGCAATGAAGGATCAAGGTGAAGACGGTCACACAAAATAGGTGGTGGGAATGGTCCGTTGAAATTTTACCAGGGAGATTTCATTGAAATGTAACCGAGCACCACTTTTCGACTAAATTAATTATTGAATACACTTTGCATCTGCACACAGGGCGGTTTCTACTTTTTCCACCTGTTGGATCGTTACGCAGCCGGCTACTCGATGTTATTCGCAGTTTTGGCAGAGGCGATCGCCATTAGCTGGATCTACGGGGTGGACAGATTTTGTGCGGATATTAAAGACATGATCGGGTTTTCGCCCGGGATCTACTGGCGGGTCTGCTGGAAATTCGTCGCTCCGATATTTCTTATGGTACATATACTGTCTATGCTTTAAATGCAATTAAATAATTTATACAGGGTGTTCCACCTAACTTTATCACCCGAAATATCTCGGCTATATTTATAAGCCAAAAGGTCGAAAATTAAACAAAACGTCAGTTCACAGAAAATTTTGTTTGTACGAGCTTTAGTGACCTTGAAGGACTTAATGTTGTAGGTGGCGGAATTGGGGCTTAACCCTTCGTGGTGACACGAGGTGTATCGCACCTCAGGATTTATATTTGCCAATATTTCTGTAAATTTCCATTATAGCTCGTTCAAATCGTATAATTACGATTTTAAATAAGAATGACGAAATTGAGATTTCACCATGCTTTGATATCTTGAAATTCTTGTAAACAATGTCTGTTAATATCATAAAAACTTCAACCCCCCATATAATAAATGTCAAGATTGTAATATAAATTCTTTTGCTGTCAAAAACATAGTCGAACTTTGGTGTAATATTCTAATCATCTTATCATGCAAAGAATTTGCTTATAAAAGTGGTTTTTGTATTCTTATAGTTCATTATCGTTTATGGTTTAATGGGCTACCAACCACTGACTTACGAGGATTACGTGTACCCTGTCTGGGCAAACGTAATAGGCTGGTTAATTGCGACTTCCTCAGTTGCCATGATACCAGGCGTCGCAATTTACAAGATAATCGTAACGCCCGGAACCTTCATGCAGGTAATTGACTCGATCTTAAAGTACTCGGTTTTTCTATATTCTTCCACACTTCCGTGCAGAAATCTTTAGTTTGTAGTATTATGCCGAAGCTATGCCGTGTATAAAATATTCTAAGAGAAAATACAACCGTCTTCGTGTCAATACTAGTCGAAAATGTTAAATTAATTTTCTTTCGCTGCGGGGATTACAAGGGAACGCCGTCAAGTGGCCCTCTCGGATTTTTTTTGTACTTTGGAATTTTTGCAGTGTACACTAATTACTTCGAATCATCTTGTAGAGAATTTAGCTCTAACGCTCACTGTCAGTCGTTTGTTTACACCTAATGTTGGGCTAGGTAAGTACCGCGGAGGGCGCCGCCTGGCGGTCACTTTTCTGAAAAGTGGGATGATTAATCGAATGTATGACATGGTTGAATATAGTAGGGAAAGGAAAGATGGTGAAATTAGTTAAAGGATAAACTCATCAGCAGACATTTTTCCCCTAGAAAACATCGATAAAAGTGGTAAGTCACGTTTTGCTTTCAATACAGAAGCCAACAGCGGCGGGCGTATCCACTGCCACTCAGCTGCTACTTACGCGCGCGACTACCGCTGTCGGCGCCGCACATTTTGCCAAACTATTTCGCTCCGGTATTGAAAACAAAACGTGACTTACCACTTTTGTTGATGTTCTCCGAAGGAAAAATATCTACTGCATCGCGTGGAGTAGTCAGATTTTCTTCTGGACCCCTAATTTTTAAAATAAATTGAAAGATATCTGCAAAAATGAGTGCATTTCGGGTGTACTTCCCCCTTTGATCCGTTATTTATAAATATATTGTCGTTCCCTACCTTACTGACAGAGCGGAGAATCGGATACAACAGTTATTCAATGCATTCTCCTTATTAATCTCCTAAAATCTATAAAACAGAGATCAACTTAGATAGAGATATCAGCTTGATACTGATCGGTCGTCCAGGGGGATGTTTTATTATTGTTGGAGCCTTACGCACGGGGCGAAGCCTAGCGTCTACCTAGAAGAGAGATCAGTCCAGGTCGGTAAGATAGGGAACGACATTGAAATGGTAAAAAAAATATTTCGAGTCGCCAAAAATCCTTCTCGCAAACGTTATTTTTATGCAAAATGAAGCTATTTTCAAAATTTCAGCCCAATCGGGTTTGACCGGTTTTCGGAAGTGTCGCCAATCATTCATAATTTTGAGAGGAATAAATATTACGTAATCTTAAAGTATTGGAAACACGTGATAAATTCATTGATCAATCAATTTTTTAGAGATTGCATATTCTCACAACTCCCTGGAGGGATACTCAACAAATGAACACAGATTTGTCTTCAGTGGCAAATGGTGCAATTCGCCGCAGTTTCATTGGGGACCAGGACTTGACTCTAAGCAAAGACCAACAAGAATTGACCAAAGAGCAAACAGAGGTGATGATCCAGTCTAGAGAAGATGTTAACGGGGATCCACCTCCAGAACCAGTCTAGGACAGTGCGGTTGTGATTTTGCACGGTGCTAGGTTCCAAGTATACCTTTGCTAAGACTCCGTCGTCGGGATTTGATTTTATGCAGAAGTCTTTGGACTGAATCATGTGGACTTCGAACGCACTCACTTAGACTGTACGACACGATCCTTTCGATGATTCTTTACTCCCTGAATGGCAAAGATTCACTACAACACCTTTGCACAGTGAACTCAAGTCTTTTGACAGCGAAGAAGCACACATTCAGGAAGTTGTCTGAAGAGACACTGTTAGAACTCTTTCTGTCATAGGCCACAATGTCCTCAGGTTTCTAAACAACTTTTTAATCACTTTACAGAACCTTTCAATGCATAGTTGACTCTTTTGTTACGAATAATGGCACTGGTAGTAATCGATCTATTTTTCCTGCAGTTTGCGAACAAGCTGTATCCTTCAAGATTACACTCAACTGATCAATTATTTTGTCTAAGATAAGATCTTACTTATTCTTTGACATACTATATAGCTCCACTTCAGTTCTACTAACTGATATCGTAGCGAACGGGTTAAATGCATTGAAAGGGTGACTTTCTTAGAAATGGATTGATCCAGCAGAACATCACCTTCTATTTCAATTTTTACGATTTTTAGAACAAGTTTTCCTTTCCAAGTTTTCCCTACAATGTTTAAGGGAGAGCACATCGCAGAACTTGTTAGGCGAACTCGTTAAATTTGTAGATTTAACTATAAATCTAAAGAATATGTGTAAGGCTCTCGTTAGTTAGAAGTAGAAGGTCTCTATAAGCAACAGCTTTAAGTTTAATGGGATTAAATTAAATCTTTGACACGAAGATACTAAATATACCTACAGTAAACCATGAAACAGACATGGGTAAAGTTGAAGAAAACCGATGATTGAAAGTAATAAGAAACACCATCTATCTAGTTCAATGGTACCGCCATGTATGTATTTATAAACTACACTGTACTTCTGAAGTTCCTAGTCTTATTGTTGCACTAAGAAGAATCTTTATTCAAGTTCTTACATCAAGCTCAGTGAATTTTGTTCCACCTTACGACAAATAAATATCACAGTATGCAATTCTTTTGGGGAAAGATATTTTTAAAGTAATCCTTTACAAATATAGCTTTTCTGTAAATTACTGTGTAATAGGATTGCTCAGCATTTGCAAGCCTTTCTACCTTATTTCATTATGAAATAACTTGTTCTTTATAATCACACAATTGAATTCAACTAGTATTAAAAAAACAAACTTGTTGAAATGCGTTAGAGTGCAAACTGAAATGAATGTACAAACTTGGACACAGTATCGCGAATAATTGTTCAATGAGAAATATACAAAATAAAGCGGTTCATTTGTACCTATTGCAAAGGTTTAACAGAAATTTTGTACAAAACTAAGATTGCACATCGAAGACAGTATTATCATGCCGAATTATTTCCATTTGATTGTTCAAATGCTTTTACATCGTCTGGCTCGGCCAGACGTACCTGCTGTGTAGACTATACGCAAATTATAATCACCGCGATCAGGTGTAAAATGTTGTATTAAACGATGTTAATGTTTACAAGGTATTGAAATTACGAAGCCCATCATCGAGAAGCATCCAGGCTTTGTCGATCTAATATTTAGAGTAGCTCTGTTCACAGATAGGCAATGTTGGAGAAATTGTAGGTACCTGTTAAAGGAATGAAATTTTTAAATAGAATTTGCATAGTTTCTACATTATTTAACACCAGATAATTATCTTCAGTCGATTAAGATAATTGTTGTATTTAATTATTTTTAGCTTTATTTGGTAAAATGTTGAATTTAACTTGGTCCTTGAATTGTAACTTTCCATTTGTTCCTTTTTTTGTAATATTATAAAACTTAATTCAATACTTAATTCTGATATATTTTCTTAACTATTTTAGATAACTTGTACATTATGTGTTCTTTTTTAATCTGTCGCAGTACTTTTGATAAGGAGTTCCACTGTAATTGGCTGTATCCTTCATTTTAAGAATCGACAGTGTCAGTAATTGAATAGATGTTAAGCATTCGAAAAACTATCATCGTAAATTTGTTAGAAAACATTCTATGTGCAGATATACACAGATATATATGAGGCGATAAAAGTCAAAGTGAAAAGTCAAAAAGTCAAAATCTATGCATGTCTCTTCATTGATAGAAGAAGAAGTGCAAGTCGTTAATATGCTTATGGGTCAGTGAGTGACAGAACTAGCAGAACAAATGTATGGAACAGTTGTTTTGTTACCAATCGTAGTGGTGCAAGTAGTGTTCCTGATTTCTCGATATTTCTTCTTTCTCGAGAAATAAGAAATTAGATCATACTTCTTGAGAATTCTCGAGAAATTGAAAAAAATATTACAAAATTTATATTTCTGGAATACAAAACTATAGGATAGCTCGCGCGGTATCCCTGACAACGCGGACGAGAGTGGAAGAACCCCAATCTCCCGTGGGATCGACCTTGAGCAGCGCTGCTGTAGGTCCGCTGGAGTTCTTACACAGTGAAAACAGAGAAATATAACATTTCACTAAAATTCAATTCGTTCCACGCCATCTGTGTGTGTTTGTAATAAGAGTTTTCAAACAACCAACAATTTCTCTTTATTCAAATCAGTACCCAATATTCCAGTACACAGTGTTAGATATAAGCACACTTCAGAAGCTGAAAATCATATTTACTGAAGGATCTAAGTCTTCTGTCGATTCTAATACTTTGTAATAAGACTTCGTAACAATATTAAACGCGTTACGATCACTAACATGTATTACAATCACTCTGATAGAACCATTGGTTCTCGGAATAAGGTTTAGCTGACTTACACCACTATGACTGTTACCGCCTTATATGCACGATATAGTTTATAGTTGTTGTTGTTAGCTAAAATGGTACGTATGTACGTATAATTGTATCTGAACGTGTGTACACGTACTTTTACATATGTATAAAGTAAACCACCAGAAATACAATATCTAAATGTTTCCCCTAATTGTGAGAATTCGGAAGAATGTCCTGAATAAGATTTAAATAATGAATTCCATTGACAAACACTTCAATCATGTTTACATCTTTCTAATTCCCAACAATTAAGAAAAGCATTCTGGTGTCCCATTGGAAACAAATCATCCTGTAAAATTATGTTATATTTTATACATCGCATCTGAGTTGCGACCACAGCCATAGGTAGCAGCTCAGGCCTTGTTGACCTAATAAATATATAAATAAATATTCACAAAAAATCAGCCATTATATCATAAGTAAATTAATATTCTTTCAATTCATAGTATTAAGTCTGTATTTCTGAAAACAAATCCGTAAAAGGGGCAAATAGGACTATACCCTCATTTTCTTTTTAAATTTTTAAATAGTGCCCCGCTATTAAAACATGGCAATTGTTTAGAGCAATTGCAAAATAAACGGTCAAAAATTTTTTTTTTTTCGTGAAATAATTTTTATTAGATACTCTTATGTCTTCATTGTAAGCACCCAATAGCTCATTTTGATCAGTTTGTTAGTTCAACAGTTATAATTTTTTTTAAACAAATTAACACTATATTTCAAGGAGCTGTAAGATCCACAATTTTTGACATTTTGAAAAATCCGTTGAAATATGTTTATATATCCCTAAAGACTACAACATATCCAAGTTTCACCTAAATCTGAAATGTTACTCCGAAAAGTGTCCAACTTTGCATGGAATGACCTTCCCTTTCATTTTTCGTGTAACCTTAGTAATGGTATAACCATTTGTAAACCAATTTTTTTATGTGTCATCTTGTTACTTTGAGGAATATAACTCTCCCTAAACTATATTATCGTGTTTTTCAATAAAAGGTTCTCTACATTTCTGCCGTCCTTCCAACCGGTTAAGAAAAATATTCACAAATAACATCTTCGAGAGAATTTTTATTTAATAATTTTTCCACATGAAAGGGAATTATTGCAGGAAACATATATTGTTGCGTTTCCGCGGTATCGCGGCCATGGTTGAAGGTTCGATTTTAATAACTTATAAAACTGATCTTTGCTTGTAGCTCCTACCTCCGACATTTTTGTGATTTGTAGCTTTTCTCTGAAGCTGGCCTAGGTAAACAATCGACGATCAAAGAGCACTTTTTAGTAAATATCGATCTATCGAAATACTTTATTACGTTTTGCGTTAAGTAACATTACGTTTTCTTGTCATTTCTCTGGAAACGCGGTAGCAGTGGCGAGGAAACTGGCTACCAGTGGTAGCTATTTGCGAGTGGGGCCGGCTATCCATGTCCACGCATGCGCGTGATGACGCCGAGAAACGAGCACAGATCTCGGATTCGTAAATCCCAACTCTATGTCTCCCGGACATGGTTGACGGTTCGATTAAACACAGTAACACAAAACTATATTTCTCAATACAAAGGGATAACAACTAATAGTTAAATAACATAAGAGGCGTCACTCGACAAGGACAGACATAAACTAGGAAAATCACTAGACAACCAATTTAAATGCCCATTCGGCAATGATCGGTAAACCACGCTAAACTTCGGCAATAATCAGCAAATTGCGATAAGGTACATTTAGTCGATTTGAATATCCCGCTCGAATAGACAACCAATTTAAATGCCAAGGGCAAGTAAGGACTTCAAAGGTTCCGCCCGGAGTGACGCCTCTTATTATATCTCCTCTTTTGTTAGATGTAGAGCGTGTAGGTCTCGAACTTGTCTCGAACACTCCGAGCTGAACCGTCGCAGTGCACAGGTGCAACGCAGAACAAGGAATTCAAAGTGATTGTACCACGTGTCGTAATAACATCTTCTGAACACCAAGAAGAGATATGTAATTATGAACAATTATAATTTCAAATTATCTCCTTCGCGGAAATCGGTATATATAAGACATGTCTTGCATGCTGCAGACGAGCGAGTTTTGTCGCGCGGGCATTTCTGTCGTGTAAGACTAATAAAATAATAAAACGCAGGAGATTAATGTTTAAAATGTTAAATTCCTCCGATAAAGTATAATGATGCGTCGTTGTCGACAATGCGATACATTCACGAATGCTTCTCCGCATCGCAGTTGTCGAAAGCCTGTATTGTTCAGGCCACGACGCAGTTCTCGGAAAGACTTTGTTTATAACCCTCTCAAGTGTCGATTTTTCAATGCTTAAGTTGACGACCGCTAAATGACCGTTTAGGAACTCGCTCGTCTGTCTCAGACTTAAGGGTGTCCCGTAATTTCTAACCTATCTTGTTAAAAATTGTACCCATAGATTGGTGAAGTTTTCCCGACGGAAATAACCCGAAACACGACATATATCGCACTAGTTTTAATAGTAGCCAATTTGAATATATATTATCCTGAATAATGATCGGAATAAGACGTACGAATTAAGATAGTATTAAAAAGATGGAACGAAAATCATAGAAATTGAAATTTTCATGATTGGATGATACTAAATACATCTCGCGACCCAGTACCGGCCATCCGATCATGTAAACGAAATATTTTGGGTCGTGTCTCATGTCGTCTGAGACCTGTTACGTTATAATGTATTTCTATACGTCCTTCAGTCGGGCATCGCATATTATAAGCCGTATGTTGATAAATATTGAAGTCGTAATCAGTGACGGATTTAAGGAAAATGGCACAGGTGGCAAACGTTATGAGGCAAAATTTTTATTTGAATAAACATTTCGAATAACGAATAAAAATTACAAAAATTATTCGTCATGTGTTTTATAAAGATTATCCGGATTAACTTTATTCGACGCACGACGAATAATTTTTTTATTCGATGAATGAAGTTAATTCTTTTATTCGTTGAGCGTTTCAACTTCAGCGTCGAAGAAAGTTTTCAACTTAAACTAACTTATCTTTAACTTTATCTTTAGCTTCATTCAACGTCGAATAATTTTGTGACGTGCGTCCGAGCCGCCGAGAACCGGGGAGTTGAGGTTACGTGGTCTGGCCCGTCGCGTTACAATGAGCGAATTCCACTTACGCTCAAATCGCCCGTGAGTTTCATTAGGGTAGGTTTCCCTGTACGCGACTGGACGCATCGTTAAGAATTTCAAAGTCAATTTTCTCGAAAATGAAGCGCAATATCAAAAAATTGTATTCTTTTTTCTCGACTTATTTACTTATTATAAGTCGATAAGAAAGAGTAAGTTTTTTTCGACCCGATCCTCGGCGTCTCGAACGCGCGCTAGAACGCGGGTAAACCACCGGTTAGAGACGAATAAGAATGTATTGTTATATTCGACGATTACATTCTCAACGAATAAATCCCTGGTGGAGGGGGAAGCACCTACAGGAGTGGTGGTAATGTATGCGTGAACCGACGCCAGCGCCAAGTCAGCCAAGTGGCCTCAACGTGAAGCCAGTCACGGCCAACCAGCGTCGCCGGGAAATATGTTGTCGACGCTGGTTGGCTGGGCTGTAGCGTCGGTTTGTTTCCCGCCGCGGCGTCTTGCGCACACATTACCACCACTCCTCTAGGTGTTCCCCCTCCGCGAAACATTCGGCTCTGCAAGACGTTGTCCGGGGACCCTGGCTCCGATTGGCTGCACTTTGCTGCATTTGTAGAAGTGAGCGCGTGTGTGAGGCGTTTCTTTCTTAAAGTTTACAAATAATACTTATATATTTAATTCTTATGCTTTCATTTACTCGTTATTCTGTTCATTGTCGTCATTTTTCTGCGTGATAACGAGGTAATTTCTTTTACATCAATTCGGTATAAAGTACAAACCTATTCAATTTTTGCGTTTGGCTAACCAGTAAGAAATTCTTTGATACGTAATATAATCTATCGCTGCTACGTTGTAGGAATGAAACGGCATACATCGAGGACTTCGCATCATGATGAAAAACCTAATCCCTCGCGCAATGAAGATAGTGACGCGGTTCTACGTGCAAGAACGACAGAAGAGAGGCGGCGGCGTAGACGCGAATGGATGATCGAACAAGAAAAAATTAACAGTCATAATCGACTGAAAAGAAAAATGATTATGGAGTATGAGATACGACGCGCTCGTAATATGAGCTTAGCATTTCCCGAAGGAAGATGCAACAGACCTCGTAGGAGTAGAAGTGAATCTCCACCTAGTCGATATAGAAGAACTTCTGCGTATCATAGACCCGAAGATACTGTACTTTCTAAAAAGTAAGTATAAACTGTCTTTAATTATTAACTGTTGAAATAGACGCAGTGTCTCATTCTGGAGGATTTCATAGACAAAGAACAATTTTCGTCTTCAGACGGATATATTTAAATTAAATATGTTTTTGGCAATATCCAGAAAAGTACACTGATAAAGTGTTAACTTGTATTTGTAAAAAATATCGAATTTAGTTGATATAATTTTTCAATACAGTTGTAGTAAGTCTCAAGTATAAATCTATGAAACCATATGTACAAATAATATTATTCTGGACTTTAGATTTGAAACATTAAGTTGTACAACGCCCTTATTTAAAGGACCTGAAGGCACAAAAATTAGTTCAACAGAACTTCGCAAAATCAAAGTAGATATTCATAGAAAGATTCCTGGAAGAGTATCTACCAATGAACTCAAACGGGATATACTCAACAAGGAAGATGTGGTGCTTAAAAGAAGAGCGGGTAACGTGTTATTTTTTTACCGTAACTTCTTAAGAATTTTCGGGCATTTAGTGAACGAGTACCACAAAGGAAAATAAGCTCAACGCGGAAGATGATTCTCGAGTTTTATAGAAATCTTGATCAACAAATTGAAATTTGAGAACATTGTATGCTTTCTAATGTAAAAATGTCTCTTCTCTGTGAGATATTACTCTCCACTTTTTAGAATCCATTTAGTTTCTGTTTAAATGTATTATCGAAGTCTAGATAAATATTTCCACGTTTTCACCTTACCAAGCGCTACATTTGAAGAATGGAATCCCTGTCACTGATTTCTACAGTCATGAAGATTCTGGACTTTACTTTCTGTAATATTCAAGAATTTTCTCAACTTTATTCATCAAATAACTAACGTGTTTTTGATTCGTCCAGGATATAGCAAATTTGGAATACAACGTTGGATCACTATATTGATCGCATAATGTGCAATATGTAAGCACAATTTTTTTTATACTTTGACTGTTTTAAGATTGCTATGCTTATTAACATATCTCTTGCTTGTTGCTTTATGTACAGTATTTTTGTTTTTTACGAGCTTGCACAAAGAATTATGCTTCAGCTATGTTAACTGCTATAATGATTATAATAAGAATGACCTTATAATATATTTTGGTACAAATTGATTTTTCCCCCAAAAACGTAGTTCAAACATGTTTTGTGCATTCTCCTTGTGACCTGGTTTTGGGAATGTGTGCATGTTCAAATAAGTGTTTTTTTTTTTATATGCTTTATTTACTAAAAACAGACCAACTGGAAGATTTTCGCATCTTGGAAGATGTTTTAAATCTTGATATTCAACAACTGAAGAGGCATAGTGAAACATTAAACATTAGGCTCCAACACTGGAAGAAACGAAATCAGAAATTAAATCTTAGAATTTTTCGAAATTTTTGCATAGTGTGGTATTTCTTATTCTTATTCATCTTTTATTTTATTGCATTAAATAAATAACTACAATTGGAAAATAGGTACTTTCTTTTTAAAGTATGAGTACTCGTAGACTTAATTTAGTTAGTTTGAAAAGTATGCGTTCCAAAGCATTGTATATAGAGTTATAAAAAATAAACAATTATAAAAAATAAATTTCTCTTAATATATCTGGCACTCAAGAAAGTTGTAAGCCATTTTTAATTATGTAAAATACTCTTTATTTTTGAGGAACAAAAATAAATTTATACATACTTTTAGTATATATAATCATATAAATTAACAATAATTTATTTAAATAATTTGAAATTGACAATACGGAATGACTTGGCTTACAATTGTTCAGAGCGAGTTGGTTTATCTGAGTAGCGAGGTTGATATGTTCAAGATCTGTCACAGCTGGTAGTATTGCTGAAATGCTTTCCTGATTTTTACATACGATTGCTTTTCTATTATTAACTTTACTAAACTTAACTGCAGGAGAGGGATCCAAGCCGATATTTGATAGAGAAGAAATAAAGAGAGCAACAAGCGAAACAGAAGAAGTTGAGGAACATCGTACTGTCGTAACTGTGAATTTGGAAAATTCAGGTATGTTTATTATTTCAAATTGACAAAATTTATTACAACTTCTGTTTCACAAATATGGACACTTTAATTTGTAGAAAACAAGTTGAAAACATTGAGAAGACATTCGGCGTCCTTGAGTCCTACAAGAACCCGAAATCAGAGTCCTAGACGCACGTGCTCACATCACTCCAGGTTCGTGCCTGGATTTTACACAAGAATATTGCAATATAAACATAAGTTAAACATAAGTGTAAATCATGTACAAAGAACTTGCTGTTTTAAATGTGTTAATGTAGAATCTGAAATTGTTTAGGGAAATAAATTTTTTACTACTTTGTTTACCCTCTTTCAGGTATGACAATTCTAAGCATGAAGATGAAGGAAGTTACAGAAGTGATAGGTAAAAGCTATTATTACACTTTCATGTATCTGCGTTCATTACATTTCTTCCAATTGTATTTCACCAGACTATTACATTATTTATATAGGGAGAAAGATCATAGTAGAGAACGAAAAGATGGTGAGAGATCTTACCGAGACCATCGAGAGCGGCGCAGAAATCATTCCCGAGGCAGGAGGCAAACAGATAGATCTAGAGAAAGATATAGGTCTAGAGAACAAAGGGTTCCCCCAGGGCGTTATATTGGACGAATTCCTGTTCCTATGTATTATGGAGTAGGTACTTTATTTACATAAAAATGCGATAATTTAGCCATGATATAAAACTCATTTATTTCTTTGCTCAGAATTTTCAACCGAGACCATTAATGGTTGGACCGTGGGGCCCAATTCGAGGACCTCTTGGAGATAATACACATCCTCCTATGATGAGACCTCTACGAACATTTCCACCACGATCAATGGTGGATCAGCAAATATATATCGCTACAAAATATTAAGTAACATAATTGTGACTTAAATTCATTTAGTGTTGTTAAACAATTAACTCAAGTTTGTCGAATTATCTTTTACAAGTATTAATTGTGGAAATAAAATATGACTGTTTTATTTAATCCGACGACATATGTTAAATCAAGTTTTATTACCATATTTTTAAGAAAAATAATTACTATTGTGGCATGTAGAAAAGGAAGGCTTCGAGAAACGCCGACCATCGAGAAGTCGCAGTTTGTCGATTTCTGCGGCCGCCAAAAGTGGCGCCCCCAAACGATGAAACTTCGTACTAATATTTTTTCCTATATAAAATTAAATATCTCGTAAGCTATTGAGTTTTCGACTATCTTACCTTATACTTTTTATACGCAGAATAACGCAAGGAATAAATTCATGTAAACAAAATTGTATGGTTCCATTTAAAAAATGAGTTCAAATGCAGTTTTCAAGTGTACCGCCGCACCTACGAAAAAAGTAACTGCGCAGGATGATAGTGTTTATTAAACAGTGCAAAATTTTCCTCTACGATTTTGTTCTATCTGCACTTGGAACCAGCTGTGCTTCGTGACGTTACGGTGGTCACTACTGATACTGGTAGTTTTAAATGTTTCAATTGCAATCAGAAGGATCATTACCGCAACAGTATTGCCACTCTTTATCGTCCCTACCAAAATTATAAAAGTATCAGCCAGTGGTGAATTTAACAGGGCGGCCGATGAGCAGGTGCCACCTGGGCCCCTGCCCAGAAGGCCCACCCAGGGCCCGATCCTTAAAAGAAATTATGATTTTATCCAAAGTATATTTTGTTTTGTATTATTACACTGAGCCCGTTTTTAGTAAACTACCGCATTATTTTCCCGAAAAATGGGCCCCTCAGAACGTTTGCCACCTGGGTCTTTTTCTTAAATCCGCCACTGGTTGTATCAGCAATATTTCCATGTTTTATAACAGATTAAAGGAAAAAAATTTGTTTACTTGTGTAAATGAAATTTTCTTCTTCAATGGGTCGCCGCCATTTTTCCCTTCGATATTAATGAATGAATGACAGGTAGGGACGATAAAGGCAAGTTTACTGAATATAACGAAAGTGTTTTTTTTTTTATTCCGGATGAACACAACGGACACAATCATGCTAACCGTGAAGGAGGAATTTTTTTAAAGTGATCGCACATAAACACCTCTAACACAATACATATTTGTCACTTTTTAATGTAACTGCGTGATGCCGCGTGAAAGTGTTGGTAAAATATTAGTAAACAAATGTAAATACAAAACCAGAACATATGTAAAATAAAACGTTTATTTTGCAACCCCGATTAATTACATTTCTCATCATCATAAATGCGATGCAATAATAGTATCTTATTCAGGATGTTCGAAATCATAAAAAGTTTACAAATACCGTGCAAAATAACGAAGTAGCAACTAAACAGTTGTTTCCATATAGCACATAGGACACATAGGTTATATCTCGTTCATCCGCGACATCGAGCAGCGGACGACATAATAATTTCATGAGCATCCAGCCTGCGCATTGCCTCCAGAGTCGACCGGCACCTAGGAAGGGGTAATACATACCTAAACCTTCCCCAAAGTGTATCTGTGGTAATTATAAAAAGATATTTTTTAACCGGAGTACATATTGTGGGGCTGGAATTGTTTGTCAGATTTATTCTATCTTAGATTGTGTACTACATAACTATTTCGAACATCTTGTATTCAAGATACGTATGTACAAATTTTCGTATCGAATAGTGCTACTAAGTCAAGAGTTTGTTTGCGAAAGTGCATACACTCCTTATAACAGCGTGCAAGTTACATGACCTACATCGGAACTGGAACAAAATATGCAGTGTATCTGGTAACCCTCACTAACTTGGATAATTTGAAGAATATTTAAGTTACATTTGTAAAACGGCCGAAAGACACTACTTGTTCCAGGTAAATATGTTCAAAATTGGATATATTGGATATACAAATCGATTTCAATTGAACAGAAAGTACGATATAGTAATATCAATTTATAAAACTTCTGAAAAATATTCTTCGACCGTTGTTATTCATTACTGTTATTAACAATCATTTCGTATTTGTTTCGCAGCTTAACATTGACACGTTCTTAACCTAATCTAAAAACAATAAACTAAATCTTAATATACGAATATCATCGCTAACATAACTATAGCAACTAGAATTTATTACACACGTTAACTCTGATTTTAAGAACCCGCAAATATTAAAATTTCTTTATAATTCTCTCGTTGGTCCCACTTGGAATATTCGAAAATCGTAAGGTGGCGCAGGTTAAGAACATCGATATAGCGAATTCGGTACCTTGCACTGATTCTGCACCAGTGCCAGAAAATGACTTGGATTGGTTGTTTCTGATAGAAACGAAGAGAGCTCTATAAGAATCAACCAATCAAAGTCATTTTCTGGCACCAGTGCAGAGTCAGCGCGAGGTACCGAATTCGCTATTAAAGACTATAACATAAATTTCTTTGATTTGCTGCTGAATACCGTGATTGTTGAATGAATAAAGATAGGCTCCCACTACGCTTTGCCTCGCCTCGGCGCGACTTCTTTTCACACTCACATCTAGACTTGCATTACCTCGGTTTTGCCCTACCTGAAAATCATGCCTTCAAAATCATGCCTTCAAAAAGAACCACCTCCCTGGCAGGAGTGATTTCTGCTCACAGACTCATCTGAAACAAAAAAACCAAGCTGATTCTTAATCATTATGAGCACCGCTATCGCAGGTGCCAAAATTAGCCACATGAGTCAAATTTTAACAAAATTGCGCGCATTCAAACTTCAAGTAAAAATGGAAAATTTCGAAACCTGAAGTTTGAATGCGCGCAATTTTGTTAAATTTTGACTTACGTGGCTAATTCTGGCACTTGCGATAGCGGTGCTCATAATGATTAAGAATCAGCTTGGTTTTTTTGTTTCAGATGAGTCTGTGAGCTGAAATCACTCCCGCCGTCTTTTCAAAGGTGCGATTTTTAACTCCAGATAACATTGAAAAAACACAATTAAAAGTGTATTTAAACAATTGTTCCGTATACATTATAAGTAGCTTAATAAACGGAAAAAAAAGTTTGACATTGTTATTCATTCTATTCACTGAGTCAGAAAACGTTGAGAAAAGGTGCACCGAGGCAGGCAAATGGTGTGGTGGAAGAATATCCCTCACAAAACTCACCGGCCAATATATCCGATGGCGACCTTAGTTGCTATCTGTGTTGATATCTGTTTTGGATAAATCATCCGCTTCAAATCCTCTGTTTATAACTCTATTTCTCTCTCTGTTAAAGTGATTAATTAAATACTCATAAACTTTTACAGGGACATTTGGTGTAAGAAATATTACCAAGCAGAGCTCCTCTATGATGTTATTGATATTTCTTAAAACATATTGTTATTGTATATAAAGAAAATGATAAAATGAAAAATATTAAAAACTATTTTGCTATTTAAGATATTAAAAATGTTGAATAGTAAAACTATGACAGATACAAAGATATCTAAAATAAAAGAAGACGATGTACTTGAATGTTTCCTTTATCCAAAAATCTGTTACACAAATCCTTCAGAAAATGTAACGGAGGATATGCTTTTACAAGAAATAGCAAAATTCAATGAAGAAATTGCACCGTACATTAAAGATTACATTTGGCATAGCGATCCTTTGATTTTCCGTCCTAGAACGAAGCAAGCATTATTGTTAGAGAAACTTGTTGAAAATGTAATGACCATCGAAGGTAAAATATCATTTTAGTTCTAAAGCTTTGCGACAGTAATAATTGTATATTAATTTGTACTTTTCTTATAGAATACGATACATTACCTCATGTTTACATATCACTGCATTTCGATGAAGATATAAGCGACGAATGGTTCACAGTGTTCTTAATATTTAAACTTACACAGACTTTTGATGGATTAATCGCCAAGGTAGCGGATTCCGACGGAGAGTTTCTGTTAATCGAAGCAGCTAATGTTCTACCTTCATGGGCTAGTCCTGAAACATGCGAAAATCGTGTGTTTATTTATAACGGAGAGTTGCATATTATGTGTGAGAAATACAAAATGTTTCTTGATCTATTGAATAATATACAAAAAAATCCATACCTTTCTAAAGCTTCTGACAAAGTCCAAGATGTCGTGAAGAAACGAATTAGTATTTATCCCAATGAGATTAAGAAGAGACATCACAAAGCTAGAGTCTTTTTGCCAGAGAAAGCAGTTTCGATACTTCATCAAGAACCAAGCCTTATCGCACCAGCTATTAGAACTATTTGTCACTCCGATCCGCTCGAGAGAAAAGTAAAAACTCAGTATCATATTTAGTTGAATATGCAATTAAAATTTTAATTTGTTCTCATAAAATGTTTTATGCGATACAGGTTTGCCGTGCCATGAGATACTTTCCTCCTGAGCAACGAATTATGGTTAATGTAAAAATGACTAAATGTTTGTACGCAATGGCAATTCATTGCCGTTACACAGGAGATCCAAGAACAGGCTGGAACATACCACCAATAACTTGTTCAAAGTACAATGCTCATATACTTGGTGTTAAAATAGCATGTGGTTTAGAAATGTTAGTTGCTCATGCAAACGAAGAACGTAGAAGAAGAGTAAAAGAAACAGTCAATAATCCAGAGAAATTAAGACCAAACGAATATGCTCTAAATGCGTATTTAGCACGTTTAGAAGCTAGCGGCTACTTTAGAAATTTAGTGAGAGGTAGTCAAGAATACGAGAAGCTGCTAAGCGCAGCGAAAGATTATTATTTAAAACATTCAAATTTCTTTCATTCTGCTGCAAATATTGTTAAAAGTAATGCGGAGAAAGTTTTAGAAGCGTGGGAAAATATACAGTCCAATGACATTGAACTGCATGGTAATTTGTTTGAAATTGATTTTTATTAAGGGGGAACAACACCTTGAAGCCCGCAAAAAAGGGCAATTTTTTAAAAAATTTTGTTAGATATCCATACTTCGTAGGAAAGTTATTGATATGGGATTTAAATGTACATATAGTGGACAGTATTTTAGAATTTTTGTGTGATAAAATATACAGTTTTAATCAAGTTATAGAGGTCGCCGTAAAGCGCGACGCGTCGAACACGATCTGATGGTTTCCCACTTTATTCACGTCGCGTTCATCTGAGAAAAAAAAGAAGAGCATTTTTTAAATCTATATTAATATAGCTACAGTTAAGCGTACGGAAATTTAATTACAATAATTTTTGGAGAAATGGCGGAGCTTAAAGGGGAAAGTTCTAAAATTTCGAGTCAGTTTAAGGAAAAAATTAATATATTTTGGGGTGGAAAAAATAGTAAAAATAATTTATTTTTAATTTCCGTACGCTTAGAAATGCAGATTAAAAAATGTTCTCCTTTTTTTCTCAGATGAACGCGACGTGAATAAAGTGGGAAACCATCAGATCGTGTTCGACGCGTCGCGCTCTACGGCGACCTCTATAACTTGATTAAAACTGTATATTTTATCACACAAAAATTCTAAAATACTGTCCACTACATGCACATTTAAACCCCATATCAATGACTTTCCTACGAAGTATGGATATCTAACATAAAATTCAAAAAAATTGCACTTTTTTCCAGGCTTCAAGGTGTTGTTCCCCCTTAAAGCTTCCATTAATATTTAATTATAGCATTATATTATATTTGATGTATAGCTCAAGACGAAGCGACATTAAGTCCGGCGGATAACGATAGTTGGTTAAATGTAGATCCAGTACAGTTAGAAGCATTTTTAAGCGAACAATGGGGAAATGTTAAAAACAAAAAACATGGACAGGAATCGATGAGTCTTAGAGAAAAAGTACAATCCTTCTTCAATCAGACTAGCGATATCGATGGCGTACAATTTCTAGAGTATGTTACAGAAACTGTAATTCTAACGATATCCCATTCAGTACAATTTCTATGTTGCTTTCTTTTTCTTTAGCGATCATTCCACGGAAGCTGATATAATGCATGATTCGGAAGATAATGGGAAAATTGAATTTGATTCGGACATATTTGACTGTACTTTACGAGATATACTGGATTTAGTTGTACCAGGGAGCGAAGGTGAATTCGAAGGGAGTTCGGAAGGATCTTTAGGTGAAGACGATGAAGATAAAGGCGGTGAAATGGATAAGTATATGCGATTATTAAATTCGAATTTACAATCCGAAATGGCGAAAACTGAAAGCGATTCGAATAAAAGTTCTGACGCAATAGAAGAGAATTTAATGAAAAGTATTAAAGAAGAAGCAGGTGGCTCAGGACCGACAGGTAATATCATAGGTGGACCTGTTCGGCGGCTTATGCATTTGCAATTACAGTCATCTCCTACGGTACCTCCAGATTTACAAAGTTAATAACACCGACCTTGTAGAGAAATTTTCGTGAAAATGTGTTACTACCACTTAATTCGGTAAAACTTGTTAATCATCTTGCGCAAACAAATAAAGCTATGACTATTTATGATTTTGAAAGAAAAATTATTTAATATGGATAATATCTTTATTACGCACAAAAAGAATGTCTCGTATTTATGCATACATATAGCATTATCGAATAACAATAATTGAGAAAATGAATTATTTTCATTGTCATACTGTATTACAGGGTTGCCCAACTGGTGGCTCGCGGGCCACTGGGGTCACCTCCGCCTTGCTGCTACGATGAACGGCCTCCCTCCATACCTACCAGACTCTGACGATCGCAGTCGAAAATAGAAGGAAAGAAGGAGAAATCCATTGCGATCGTCAGAGTCTGGTAGGTATGGAGGGGGGCCGTTCAGCGTAGCGAGCCACCAGTTAGTCAACCCTGCTGTATTATATCATAATTTGTATCACTTTTGGTGAGTGAAAACTGCAAAAAAAAAAATAGAATCCTCTTTACGTGTATAAAAATTTCATTTCATTTCAATATTCGTTCTATGAAAGTATATTTTATTATGATACTGAATATACCAATAATACACAACTGCATACACTTAAACCATGTGCATGTACATACACAAAAATTAATGCAATACCTTTACAATATACATACTTATAAAAATTATTTAAATTTATTAATAATAACAATGGCAATCAATTATTTAAATGACGAACTTATTAACCACTTTGGTATTTTTTTATTTTTGCTTAATGATTCAGTACTATCTTCGTCGCAAGTTGATTTGCTACTTGCAGTAGCAATCGCATCCTCGTTAATTATTTGACTTTCTCGACTCATCATTGATATTCTGAAAATGAGTTAGTGCAAGAAATTAAATAGTAATTTTGTTGCGAGTTGTGCTCAATGCCATTAATAACCACTTACCTAATTCTAGAAACTTGCATTTTAACATCTTTAGGATCGGTCGATCTTTCTTTTACATCTAATTGTAGATCCGATGATCCAGAATAATAAACAATAGCCGAGGGAACTAAGTCCTCGTCAACTAAATGAGCTTCAGGATTCAAAATATGTTTAGGTGGAGTAGTAACTATTGTGTAATATTACATATTTAATACATTTTAAAAGTAATGTATAATTCTAATTTGAATATTCTAAAATTAGAATGATTAGGGTAGTTCAATAACTATTGCTACCTAAATATTTATCGATCTATGAGAATCACGCGACAAACTTTTTCTAAATTACATTGCCCACAGATCTTTGGTAACTTTTATCAAATTTAAGTGCTATTAAGATGTGAGCCGTTTATTATGGAAGTGGTGTGACTCCATTTTTTTAACAAAATTCAGTGAGAGCTTAATTTTGTTAGAATTTAATTTGAACTTTTTATTTATAAACAATTTACAGTCCAGATTTTAAAATATCCATATGCCTCGGACGATATAGGTTTCGTTGTTAAATTAAATTGCAAGACCGAACCGGTGCGCCGATAACATTTACTTTTAAGTTTTAAAAATTCTTTACGGTCGAAATTCTAAATCATTTTATTTAAATTGCAATATCATTTATTATGAAAGTGATGCAAATCCACTTTCCGCAAAGCCTATTTAGACATAATTATATAATACTGTTAGATCCAGTGCATCCGAAAAATACTTCTGTACAGTATGAATATTTTAAAACACTTTCACATAACGATGCTAAATGAAGAATTGAATATAATTATAAACATATACATAATCATATTATAATAAAGTTAATGTAAAAAAATTAAGAAATAAACTACATAACGAATAGCTCGGATTTCATCACAGTCATTACGCTTTTAGCTTATAAGTCGTTTTTTTTTTAATATTAAGAACTGATTAAGACCATAGCGTGATTCAACTGAAAGTGAAACTTAAATGCTTCACAACTGACGACTTCCACAGTGCAATAATTATGAAAGTGGTATAAGTTCATTTATGGTCTATAAAAACACTTTTTTAGGTGGTTTTTATAAAAATCGTTACATAATGAATTTCTTCATAAAATTTGGAGAGGGCATTCTTGAAACGCACGTCTTTCAGAAAATGTGAAAAAGAAAAAATCGATTTTTCCGATATTTTACAGTGGTCTGCCCCCTTAAATATCTCGTCACAAGAGAAAATGGACTTACACCACTTTCAAAATAAACAGCTCGCATGAAGACCACTATAATTTATGCAACCATGTTAAATTACGTGTATGTCCGTATGCTACACAGTTATGTTCTTATTAATGAAAAAACTTGAAATCTTATCAAAGAAAGTACGTGAAAATATAGGGAAGGCCTGGCCTAGAGGATCACTAATAAACATAAATGTGATGCGCCCTACCTTTAACAATGGTTGGTGGTTTATGCAAGTTTTCCCTTCGAACGTGCATCTGGTTAATTGTTAAAAGCATACAAATCTACAGAAAGCGGGTCCTGCTAAATCGTGTGGTTAAAAAAATTCGTTTTTAATTCTCATAATTTCAAATATATTTGAGTAGCAAAAACTACCGAACCAACCTGTATATTGTGAATTATTAGTCTTACTTACAGATTATAAAATCACTATTTGGATCATTTAAATAATTTTTCACAAAATCTTTGATTGTTTGTACGGTTTCCAATGGCCGAAATAAACCTTGAAGGATAAACTGATCTGGAAATTGTATGCGAATTATTGTATAATGATACTTATTTAATAGAGTTAATGTTTGTTTTTCTCGATTAAATTGCCGTTGAACATTTGTTAGAAGAGGGGCTTCTTCCAGCTCTTCTCTACGACGTTTAGCATCCCTTAACAGTACTTTCGCATCGTCGAAAGTTAAGTCGTAAAACTCATCTGGTAACTCATCTCTGGGCAATGCTTGAATTGCAGCTTGATTAAATATTATAGCATTTCTTTCACCTAACTATAACAAAAATGTACGAATATTATACTCGTATTTTAAAACCTGCTTTTAAATCAGTGTGTTTAAATAAGTAACTCTTACAAATTTTATGTCTTTTGTATCTGTTACTTCACTTTCAGCATATGAATTTCCTAAAGTTTGGCTTTCAGCAAAACAATAGTCGGTACTAGTCGATGCTGCCGAATCACATTTCTCTGTCATGAGAATTTTGTCTTCTTCATTTATTTCTTTTAGTACAGGTTTAGTTATTTCTACGCTCTGGGAACTAGCTTCAGAGTCTTTAGGCGCATCCAGACTTTGGTTAGAACCAATAACTAGAGATGATTCGCTTTCACTATTCTTATTACTTGCAACGGAGTCCTGACCAACTCCTGATGCATCAGAAGTAGACACTTCAGTGCTTATCTGTTGACGATCTCGATACATTAATCGTAACACGGCTCTACCATTATTAAGTCCTAATGATTTTAAGGTGGTATTCTTCAAAGCTTCCTTTCCATAAATCTGCAAAATAATTACATAATGTAAGAAAGATCTCGTAGAACTTGGTTTCTCTTAAATATCTTTATAACTTTATTAGTGGTTTACAGTAATTCAGATTTTTGTTCAGTCAACAGATTTTATTTTATAGCAATATTGTAAGTTACGACTTTCAGATTTCCCATTTTGTAATATACGTGACTTGCGAATCTTTGTTTATTTATGTTTGTTTTTGTAAAAAGTGGAACCTTCATTTTGATACAATTAAGTAAACTATGCTCCCAAAAATTTAAAAATAACGACAGACTTTATTTCACGTTTTATGATTATCGCTAATTCATAGAAGAGTCAATGGAATTAATATTATCTTATTATATCATGGTAGAAATGTTTACGAACGAAAGCCGTAGGAGCGAACCCGTTACAATGCCATTGTAAGAGATTCGAATGAATGAATGCGCGGGATGTGGAAAAGAATTAATTTACGGTATGTAAAAAAAAGCATATGGTTTCCTTTAAAGGCCGAAGCGCGGCGATACAAAGAGAAAAGTTTATAAACAATTGATTGTTATGGAGCCACGCAGACTAGACCGATGTGCAACAACAATTAACATTCAACATTTTCCTCTACCACTATTGCATATAATTAACCACATAAGAGATATTGTCCATGCCAATTACGCGACTCAGCCGGTATAATTATACTGATTCACCCCAAAATAAGGGGTCAAACTTTATGATTCCATTCTACTCGCTTCAGTGATAAAACATCATATAAACACACGTCCGTCAATCTTTATTTTCAGCTGTAGTGTTTCAAAGTCTTTTTTATTAGAGGAAGTATCGAAAACACAATTTTCTCAAGCAAAAATACACGCTTTGCAGTGTTGCCTCATGGATTGCTATACACGCACAAGAGTCTTTTTATTATTTCGAATATTTTAACAACCTTCTGCAATATGATTGTGGAGACCTTTCCTTCTTTCTAAACCCTCTCTCTCTCACTCTCTGACCACCTCTATTATTCGATACATGTCTTTTCAGTGTTAGACTAATGTTTGCCATTATTTCCAGTCCAATCATAAACCAATACTGTCATTCTTACATGACTGTTTACGTTATTTCATTTACTCTCCTAAGAAACTCTGGAATGCTGTATCTTGGAAATAAAACATTTGTGGACCTATGTTTATGCTTTTCTATTACTGCGATCAGTAGGATACACTCCTAAAGTTTGATCCCTTATTTTAAATATACCCCCTGCTTGTTAAATTAAATTTAACCAGTATAAACTCTATATAACATTAGTATGAATTATACTCTAAGTTACGTTGTATATATTCTTATACCTCACAATGCATGTAAGTTAAAACAGTTCTGTCAAGATCCTGATCAAGACGTACATGTTGTAAAACTTCGGCTAATGTTATATTAGGTATAAATTCACCCAGTAATCGTTCTCCATTCTCTAATTGTATAGCTATGGTAACAGGAGAGGTAGAATGTGCTTTTTTACAAGGTATCATTTCTAGTTGAGCATTGTTCGATAATCCTGTGAACCGCAATATTGAATTAGGCTCTAACACACGGTTAAAGTGTCTAAAAGATAAATAAAACATTATAACCAATTAAAACCTATTGTAATTTCTGTACGTTATATTAATTTATTTATTAGGTAGTATTTACTTGATATCATAATCATCTGAGCTGTATCCATGCTTTTTACAAATTTCTTCCAGTACCTACAGAAAAACGTGTTTGGCTTAATATTAGTGTATGTAATAAAATGTTATAATTATGAGTAGGTTTAAACAAACACTGATATATATATATGAATAACTTACTTGTAGTATTGTAGTATTTGGTGTAACTTTAATATTCTGCCGATGACCATTCGGCATAAGTACGATGACGTTTTTATTCATAGCCATAGTACGTTAGATTTTAGTTGCTTGTCGAAACTAATATGCAAGAATATGAAAAATTTATGTATATAATACGTAAAGTGAAAAGTTAAATTTGTCAATATGTACGCTCTTACTATTTAGTGAATTTATATATTTATTATATATATATACCATTCATTATATATATACCATTTACATACACAATGCGAACTTTCTGACCGGCAATGATGCGTTTTCACGCTCTAACTCGCTCTAGTCAAGGAGGAGGAAACAGGGAAAACAATACGAGATCATACGAGATGACACTCCGAACGGCACCTTTGAAGCCGCTAGCGCTCGGTGACTCGGCCCTTTAAATTCGCTGTGATTTGCTGTGTGCACGGCCGAACAAAATACCTGACTACTCCACCACTCCTGCCTCCTGAGCATGCTACGCGATGCTACAGAAAACGGCAGTCCTATCTATGGCACGAGGTTCTGTGGCGTATGATCCTCTGGGCCACGGTGTAAGAGACAGGTGTTCCAACTCCTGTCCAGTATGTGTGACTTTTTCATCCTAGTTCTTCTGGCGGCCGGCAGATTTCGTAGCTGTGTAACGGCATTTACGTATATATATAGAGGCCTGGTATGGAATTCCTACTCGTAGTGGAAGGGGAACACGCCACGCATGTGCGTGATGACCTCTTGGCGTCAAATCAATCGACGCCAAGGTTCAGTCAAATGACAAGGAGGATCACTACTGTGGCGCGGACCACAGCGCCACATTCTGTGGCCGTTCTGTCAGTAATAATCGACTCCTTTGAATATTTGACTTGTGTTCTAACAAAATTTCTTCGACTTTAACGATGATAGTAATGCTAATGCTAAAATAATACGAATGCGGATAAAATATTATGAGCAAAATTCATATAATACAAATAGAGTTACGGAACAGGGCCGGCGCAAGGATGGTTGGCGCCCTTATGCAAGAAAATTTTTGGCGCCCCCAAATTTTTGCACCTGTTTTCTATTTAATATGTTTTGTCTTTACGAGGTACAATAAAAAAAAATACATTTACATTTTGTTTACATGGGAGTTGGATTCCTTTTAAAAATTTAAATAAAAAATTTAGAAATATTCGCTTTTTTTAGTATAAACTTAATAAAGATCAGTTTTGAAAAATAAGCGATCTTTTCTCAAAAGCCGGATGGGGGGACAACTAGCCTTTTTGTACCCCCCTCCGGACGCCCATGGTCCTGATCACCGCGTGAGCGTGAGCTAGACACCCGTAACGGGACTGCACGATCGGCTCATTATCAGACACGAGAAACCAACCGTGTTCTCACCTAGAAGTAAAATCCCCTTCAAGGGTATGTTTTGTGAATTCTTTATTTCATTATAGAATATCTGTGTGTGTATTGTTAGATCTAGATCTCGCGTCAATTACTAGCCTTCTATTTCCATTCCTTATTCTTTTCCACCGGTAGGTATAATCAAGGTGTTGTGCCTCCGCACCTGAAAAGAGCAAGAACCCCTCGAATCGCTCTAACCGCTCAGGGTGATTCGCAGTCCTCTCCGGACATAATACGTGCAATGAAATAACAAAAAAAAAACAAACATTTGCCCGTGTGCAAAACTACATTTATTAAAATACTGAAGAGGAAGATTGATCTTATAAACTGAATATACTTTTCAATCAGTCGGTATTGCATAAAAATGTAAACTATAACTAAACATTATCATCACAGATTATAAACAAAATCTTGCGAAACTGAACGTTTTACATGAAATAAAATATGTTAATTAAGCTTTTTACATTAAACAAGTTAGGAATATGTACTATGGGGAAAAATTGAAATCCTGATTCAAAAAATGTATTCCCATCTGTATCGCGAGGTTAATGCTAAAGTACATATTTGTACAAATTATCATACGACTTAATTGTACTAGAGTCATCCTTGCAATAAGTTTCATCAGCATGCATTTACTGCAACTATATACAAATAACATGCCTGAAATAACTAGTTATTCATTTCGATTTCTCAGAGGCGTCAGTGGTTTCTGCGGAGAAGAAACAGGCGACGATAGATCGATCTTTGACAATCCTATCGTATTTTCCTTCCCTTTTATATGTGTCCGTTTTTCATCTGCTTTTAGCTTTTCTATGACTCTTTGCTGCTGCTCTATCGTTCTTATCTTGACGCGCATGTCCTAAAAATATATAAACGTCTTATTCAGGTCATACTTAGGGTATGTATTAACATATAACAGCGCTGTCCAGCGCAGGGGCCTCTCACGCGGCTGCTTCTCCTTCCAATCTATCTTTCCCGCAGCGTGCCTTCCGTTGTCAAGGAGACCGCGCGACGCTACGAAGGCTGCCATGACGGGCTATCCCGGCTAGCGTCTTCACGGTTAGCGTCGTACGGTATCCCTGACAACGCGGACGAGACTGGGAGAACCCCAAGCTCACGCGTGAGCGACCTTGGACAGCGCTGATATATAAGAACAGACTGAATATAATTCCTCGAAAGGACCAACAAAGAATGCTTATATATTTTCCTTGTTTATTTAAATTGTAAACCGAGTCCAAGAAAACGAGACGCACCTGTTCCAGCTGGTTGATTTTATCTTTCAACTGGCTGACATGCTTAATCCTTTGCCTATGATTCTGATGGCCAACTAGTTCCGCATACTTCTCGCTTATTTCTTCATAATCTTTTCTGAGACGCTCGTTATATCCGACAAGTTTTCGCACTTCCCTGAATAGATAAAAGCGGGTTCATTACAACATTATCAAATAACTCTATGACGAGGAAAACTTACTCTTCAGCTGCTTCTCGTCGGGATTTTTCTTCTTTAAGCAGCTCAGTCTTCTCCTGTACAGAAACATTTTAATGAATGCTTTAAATTGTTCCCAATATATTAATTCATGTATAAATCAAATATTTTTTTATACATTAAAACGATTTATCTGATGGGTATCAATTACCTGAATGTCATTCTCGTTCTCTCGAAGAGATTTAATTTCATCGGAAAGTTCTTGGATTTTAGATTGTGCCTAAAAATGTCACACGACGATACGTGATGTTACTTTCACATTATTTTACGTAAAAGAGAGATAGCTAACACAACACTTTTGAATATATACCTCATGCAAACTGATTTCCGATTTATCCTCTAACAGTTTATTAGCCTTCTCCAAAGCTACATTATTTTCTTTCAGTTGCTCGTTCAGTTTACCGTTGAGTAATTCCATTCTAGAAATTTCGAGCTCTAGAGCATCGGTCCTCTCCTCTAACTGAAGTAACATGGCTTCTGCTGCGTTTAGATGATTAGTCATCTTGTGAAGTTGGTTTTTCGTCTAATATATAAAATTAAATAGCGATTAACAATACCTTTTTTATGAAATAAGCTATTATTCTATTGAATATTTGTAATATCAAAGAAACAAAGGCACCTCAACGTTTTGAGCATCTTTTGCGTCACAGTCAGCTTGCAATTTTGTTACTTCCTTTGTTGCTATTTCCTTAAGATCTTTGATTTTAGCTTCGAACACTAATTTCATTGATTCCACTTCGCTCGAACTGTCGATTTCCAGTTGGTTAACTAATCCCCTCTTGGCATCTAACTCTTCCATCAAAGCATGTACTTGTCCGTGCACGATCTCAGAGTTATTACGCATAATGTTCAATAAATCGCGATGCTCGTTTATGCAATCTTCACCACGCTTTAGTTCATGTTGCAGTCTCTCTCCTTCAGCATTATTTTGTGTCAAGCGGTTGGTTAAAGCAGCAACCGAAGATTGATTTTCCGCCATTATAACTGCGAACCTAAACGATATTTCAGTATTTCAATTATATGGACACACATCTTCTTCTCTACATACATAAAGGAAAACGTATGTTTTCCTGTTCCCTCACAACTCAGGAACTAATAGATCAATTTCGTTGCGGCTTTTTTTAGCGTGTAGTACAATTCTCAGGGAAGGTTTAAGGCTATATTTCATCTCGATATTACTAAATGGGACTGAGTAATAAGCGAAATAGTGTAGAGAGGCAGATAGACCTTCTCTTACATGGCGCCCACCGTTCAGCGCGCAAGAGATGCGCGTGACGGTTTCCCGCACAGTGGGGATGCTTGAGGATCACATCGTTTGTCAATACATATATATAAAAGAAGTCCTGACTGACTGACTGACTGACTGACTGAGTCATCAACACCCAGCTCAAACTGTTTAATCTAGGAACGTGAAATTTGGAAGGTACATTGTTTTCATGACGTAGGCGTCCACTAAGCAAGGATTTTTGGAAATTCCGTCCCCAAAGGGGTGAAAACGTGTAAAATGTATTTTCTCGGATTCCTTAATATCTGTTAGGCCCGAAGCGAAGCGCGGGTATATTTGCTAGCATATGTATAAATAAATAAATGTAAGTACCTATGTCTCCTAGCCACTATTTCGGCGGCCTCCGACAAAATTTGATCTTTGAAAGCTCTCAATTCTTCCTTCTTCTCTGCTAGCTCAGTTTCTGCCCGATCCAGTTCCATTTGCAGACTTTGCCCAAAGCTCTCCTAAAGTTTGCAAATCAAATCTTTTCACATATTGCTACCATAATATATAATTAACAATACATTTTTAGTCGTTATTCGTTATTCGAAGGACCGCCGTGGCGACTAAGCGACACGAATACGCGGGGGTCAGAAACCGAGCCGCTCCAGCTCGGGCCCCGAGGCCCTCGGCCTCCGGCCGGGCCGACGGTGATATCATGAGGCAAGGGGAACACTTTTCGATTGTACCTACTCGAGCCGAAGCGACTTATTCGTGACGCTTAGTCGCTACGGCGGTCCTTCGAATAACGACTAAAAATTTAGTCGAATAAAAATTTATTCGTTATTCTCGAATAACTTCACTGTATTCAAAATTTTTATTCGAAGATTAGTCGAAGAACAATTTAGTCGAATAATGCCCAACTTCATCCTTTTGTCTGTTCCATATGATATCAATTACCTGAGTGTCTGCAGAAGATTTTAACTCTTCAAGGGTAACAGAGAGTCGAGTTATCTCAGCGTCTTTTTCCACGAGTTTCTCGGTTAACGCTACTCGGTCCATTTCTACTTGTGCTAAACAACTTTTATATCTTTCTGTGTTGAGTCGCATTTCCTCCTCCACGGCGGTTTTTGCTTCCATTATCATAGCATTTGCCTGCGTCAATAATTTTCCATTAAAAGTTGAACGCTCATGCTAGAGCATGGATTCAGAAATCCAGATCACAGAATATTTAGCAAACATCACAGAAACTGGTAAGTAGTAACTCTAAAACTTTGAGAACTGGACAATGTAACTTGAACGATAGAAATTCGTTTAGCATATTCTATTCTGATATGTAACAAACAAATTTTTATCAAAATTATCAGAAAAAAGCACACAGCCAGTGATGTTTTGCATTTTATGTCACGCGTCCAGCTTACTTTCTCGTTGCTCTCGGCCATCACTCTGTTTAATTTTTCCTCGCATTCGGCAAGCTTGTCGGTTAAACTTTTAACGCTAGAATCAAGTTCAAACTTCTCCTGTTCTAACACATTGACTTCGTATTTGTGACTCTCAATTAATTTCTCCAGCTTCATTTTCAGTTCTGCGATTTGTGCTTCGAGACTTCGAATCTATAAGTTAAAAATGCATTTCCCAAATCAATTCACAATTTTTCAGAAATTAATTTTTTTGAATCGGCTTACTTTCGCGCTGCTTGTATGTCTTTCATCGGCCAATTCATACTCTAAGGCAGTAATCTTTTTGGTGGAATCAGCAATGTGACTTCTTAGATCGCCCTCCGTTGCTTTTCTGATCTGCATTTCGAGCTGTTTCTCATCTGAAACCTCCAATAATTGACAACGAAGGTTCTCCACTTCGGATTGATATTTTTCATTATGAGCGTTCAAGATGTCTTGTTGCAGTTTGGCCTACAAATGAAAATTCCAAGTCAAAGGTCCAAGAAAATAAAATCAAATTTTCAATTAGAAAAGATATTCCGCAACCATTATTTCTATGTCTCTTTTGTGCTGCTCCACCACATCGAGTTGCTTTCCATGTGATTCCTCCAACTGTAATTTTAAGTTTTTCAGTTCTTCCTTCACATTTTCTAGGTATTTTTCATGCTCTTGCAGAGTTTTGCTTTTGTTCGAGCATTCCACTTGAAGGTCTGCTAGTCGATGCTGTGATTTATATTTGAATTCCTTCTCTCTGGTTGGAATAATGGAACGTGGTGCCACTTTTGAACATGACCTGGAAAGAAACTTTTTCGGTGGAATTGGCGGCTGAAAAATAATAGATTCGTTCAATTGAAAATTCATTTGAAAAAGCAGCGGACATTTTTTTAATAATTCAATTATCATGATTCTTCTTCAAACATAGTTCCTTACCGTTCTAAAACTTCCAACCAAGTTGCTCGTACTTTTTGTACAAACTGATAAACCGCATTCTGCGCTACTTATGCTTTTACCACCATGAAATCTTTCTGATTTGTCAATAACATGACCTTTTCCCGTAAGATCAAACTTTGGATCATATGTGCCTGGTGGAGGGACATCATCTGTAAGTTTTTTTTTTTTTTAAATAATACAGAAAAAACTTGGAAACAAGATTAAATAGAATATATATTTATATGAACTTTCTTGATTATTTTCAAGTTCTGAATTCATCCCTGTAGTTGGTCCCACATATTATGGAATACCCTATATATGCAAAGTGTGTAAGAAAAATGATATTTGTCAAATGAAATATAATTGTAAATCTGCTTTAAATAAATTTCAAACAAACAATTCGTGTAACTTAAATATCCAGTAAAAAGTCCTGAAAGTTTCAAAAAGATTCATTCAGTAGTCTGCTTTTAATAAATTTCCAAAGATACCTTTCCTTTTCGGGCCATTACCCTGTTGACCCCCCTTAATTGAGGGAACTCAAATGAGCTAGTCATGGTCAGGCAAAGATAAATTTTGCCAAAGAGGGTTTTTTAAAGTGATTGCTTTAAGCAGCAACACAATGATCTAATGAAATAAACTAAAAACTATTTTTGAAAGTAATGTACTGCAACTGTAATGCCTTTCCCAAAGTTTAAAATCTTATTGAGTACCTGAGGAATTATTTAAATGGCGAAGCTTCTACAAATAATGGATAAAATAAAATGACTTTTATAAAGTTTTAGCAGAAGAGTGGGCCAATATTATACCGCAACTTATTAATCTATTAGTTTACACTTTATAGCATGTCAGTGTATTTCAATGTGGTTATGAAGGTAAAAGGATACAATACATGCTATTAAATCAAGTAAATGCATATATATATATACTACACTAATTAAGTAAAAACGTCATATAAACATATGTCTATTCATAGGTATACCTTAGTTTTCGAGTTATGGATGGTTAAAGAAAATGTTTGAATTGCCCGCCGCCTCGTGCCTCAACACGCGCCACTGCACGCCGTAGCATTTAGTTCCGCACCCGCCCGTATTTACCAGGTATTCTTCGAATATGTAGTCTTAAATCCATTTTATATATTTTCTCGCAGATAGTGCACGTTATTCATGTCGGTCATTTCAGCAGCGGTGTACATAACTATTTTGCCGATTTTAGAAAAATATTGAACTTACGAGAATAAGGCACTGGGTGCCCGAAGTTTTGCCTACTTCATATCGATGGATATTGTTTGTAAACATTTAGATAAGGTCAAGAAGTGTCAAGGCATGCAATAGCGTGTGTTGAGGCACGATGCCGGACACTTCGATCATTTTCTTTATTAATCATCCATAACTCGAAAACCAAGATATATAGGACATATCGACGCGCGTTACGAAAAGTAGCACGTTTCATTTTTTCTACATGCAGTTGTCCGTAAGAAAAAAATGAAACGTGCTGCTCTTCATAAGGGGCGTCGATATGTTCACGTGACGTTTTTACTTAAATTAGTGTGTCGATTTACCCCTTCAAGTATTGGCATGCATTTATGAATCACCCATATAATAAACGTTCAGTTAAATGTAAACTACACACTGTCCTTTACCATGGCATTATAATGATGAAGTTACATATATTTTATGTGTTACGATTTATCTGTGCAGGGTGCACAAAATTTGTTTATTATATTCATTACATCGCCATATAAATATATACCCTAACAGAAAATCGACTACTATTACTTAGCGTGTACATTATATTTGTTTACACACTCGCGGTCTCATATTTTTCTGCATAATTAAGAAGTTAATAAAGGAACGTATCTACTTACTTTCGCATTCATTGAATCGTTGGATTCTGGCTTTTGGAAACGACATTGTACAGTGTTCTTTAACGTATCAAATGAATACACAAACGATAGAAACCGTTGGGATCAATTTCCTGATCGACACTTTCCACGAGACTTGGTTTTCAGACACACGCGATCCCCGAGATACGTTACTTACGCGCTTCGAATTCTAACGCTCGCTCAGCTCGTATGGCAGCATTGCCAGCAGGGGTAGCAGCGTTGCCAGGCGAAGTCGGTACGCGCCAAAACATATGACGTCGCTTGACGTCACCAACACAAGTATACCGTTATTGCTGTAGGTGTTCCCCTTCTCCTATTCCGTAGACGTAATATGCCTCGGCACACCGCTATTTAATCCGTATGTATGGTAACTCTGTATGCCAGTATGCGAGGGAAAGATTGTTCAGCCCACCCTTCGCACAATCCTTCTAAACATTTCTTCATGCGGAACGGTTTTTCCAATTGACGGTTACACAATTTGAACATGGGTGCAATAGGGCGCAACAGCGAATCAAAGGGCATGAGTTGCGCAAGCAACCAATCCCAAGACAGGCAAGTCTGTGTTTAAACCAGTGACGTAGTGACAGTCACCGTACCCCTTCCTTAAAATTTAAACGCACTAATACCTATTTATATACATAGTATAATATTTATGAATTAAAATATTCTTTCTAGTAAATAAATTTTTATAATTTTATTCCAGTGTACACCGGGTGAAGATAAATCTCAAGCTCGAACAGGTGCGGACAGGCTCGCACTAACACAGTGAAAGAGGCACGAAGCGGGGCATACGATACGATGTTCAACAATCAACAGATGGTGCAAGTAATGATGGTATTGTATAGCAAAGTAAAATCTGCGAAGTTTACTGCTAAATGTTTATATATTTATACTATGTACGTTTATCTTCCACAAAAAAACGTCGAGTTATTTTTTTCTGATCTGATGTGAAATAAAAACCAATGAATATTGTTTAGGTTGTTATTTTTACTCAGTCGTGTTTCATAAAATATTTTTATCTTTTCATCTCACAAGGGAACATCCCGAACCCGGAAATTCAAAAAATTCTGAAACTGCGAATATGTAGAGAATTTCACCCTGATTACGACGCAATTTTTGTTTGCTGCCCAAATTCACTCTAAGGAGGTGTAATTGACCCCTGAAAATCCGGATATTTTTAGATTTTCTGCTATAACTCGTGAACTGTAAAATAATTTTTGTACCAAATGATAGATCTAATTAAAAGAAGTAACTACTGTCTTGAAACTTTTTTTCTATCTCTTATATTTCGCGAGTTATAATACAAAATCGGAAAATAGCCGAATTTTCGGGGGTTAATTTCACCCCCTTCGAGTGAATTTGGGCAGCAAACAAAAATTGCGTTGTAATCAGGAGGAAATCCCCTACTTATTCCAAAAGTTTCAGATTTTTTTGAAGTTCCAGGTTCGGGATCTACCCTTGTCAGTTTGCGTGACCATGCGCAAAAAGACATGCGACATAACTCGCGTAACTATCGAATTTGTTATGGACAAATTAATACACAGGTGATGAATATTTGCATGTTTTATTTTACCTATGTAAAAAGAACATTCAGATTAATGAAATTTAATACGAGGAATATAAAATAGCTTCCTTCGGTCCACGATGTCTTCTAAGGAACTTAAATCCGGCAAAATAGATGGAAGTTTCAAATGAGTATTAGACCACAATGCCTGAGTGCCAACTCCGACATGTAGTCGCTCCTTATTAGTATGGGTAGGGGTATAATACGATTCTGTTGATGTTGAAAGTTTTGGATAGTATGGGTCGTCTTCAGCTTCATTCGGCAATAAAGGTTTTAAAGACAGTGTCAGGGCATACACAGATATTTCTGTAGTCGTAGGGAAAGCATCTGCTATTGTAATACTATCTCTAGTTGAAGGTATTTTTGTGCTTTTTTGTATAGATTGTAGGGTTTCGATATAAGGATAATTTCTGTGATTCGTAGAGGATAATTTCAAACCATCTTGAGAATTTTTTGCAGTTTCATTTCTACTCGTATCGTCTTGCTGATTCCGACTTCTCAGAAATGTGTTCGATGTAGGCTTCCAAAAAGTACGTGCGGCATCGTTCGTTCTTGGATTTGGATAATGTTTCTCGTTAATGCCTTCTTCCATGAATTTATCCTTATCCACGGAACGTTGACTTTGAATGAAAAAGTTCTCCTCTTTTCTTAGACCGCTTTGCTGAATTTGATTTACTGAAGCAGTAGACTGCGTTCTAATATTTGCAAACTGATTAATAGGAACGTCTGTCGTGGAATTGAATTCGCTCAACGATGGATGAAACAATTTCGTTCCTTTGTTTTTAGTGGTTTCTGTTTCGTTAGGATTCCTAAGAAACTGTCTTGAACTAAATGTAAATCCATGTTGTACTTTAGTATTTGGTTTTATTGATTGCGCCACTTGTAGCGGTTGAGGAAGGAATTCACCTCCAATATCGTCCACCGACTTTTTCTCGCAAGAGTAATTGTTGTACCTTTCCCTTATGCCTTCCGTGTTAGAAAATATTGATCCTTGGCAATTGACAAGATGCGCATGATCGCATATTAATGCATCCTGTCGGAACGCAGTTTCCTCGGGGCAGCGATAAGTAAATATGTTTCCGTATTCATCGCAGGTATGATATATCTTACAATCGGCACTGATATCAGCGTAAAAGCCAGCAGTCTTATCCAGGCACGAAAAATTGGTCTTGACAGGAATTGCAGTGTTCTGCAAAGTATATCTGAATGTAATAAAATTTACTATCAATGTTGTGAAAATTAAAATAATTGTTGCACAGTTTTATAAGAAATTATAATAGCATAATTAACATTATTTAAGAAATAATATGTGTTTGATGGCTATGAATGGACTTACGCCACTTTCAAAATAAACGGCTCAATTGTTACTCCTACAATAAGATCTTCAATTAAAAACATTGAGATATAAACCAACATTACATTCTTCAATTTTATTTCCATGTTACTTTAATATTAATTTCACGATTAACAGTAAATATTCATTTAAGTTTAAGAATTATTTTACACATCTCTGATCTAATAATGTGGTTGCATTGTTTACATTAATCCTTTAGAAGAATGTGAATTTTAGAACGATAAAAAACTGTTGGTATGTAGTTTCATAACGTACGATTTTTAAGAAATGAAATTACTCAATTTACTTTCTTTAAAGAAAGTGTGCTTTGTGCAACAATTTTAAAGATTTTAGTTTACTCTCTAATATCAAAGAACAACACTGAGAAGGCAGTGTAAACAATTTCTGCTAAAATTATTTACCAGTTATTAAATATAAATATTATTTTTGTATTTAAAAGTTTCGCATACAAAAACAAAACTCTACAAAGGTGAGGTGTAAGTTACATAATGTATAGAACAAACTGAAAAGATTTTTAAACAAAGTAATCCCATGTTACATTGCTGGAGAGTATATGCAAACTTATTACATGGCCGAATATTTTTAATTACTTACAGAAATTTCAGATTGGATGCATACGGTAAAAAACGCATGCCAGACAGTGATGTGCAAAATCAAATTTGAATATCCCATGATAATGACGAAAGAAACTGAAACGCAAATTTATATCCTTGCCACAGTATCAAGATCGCAAGTACAACTTTACACTCCTGAAGACTTTCATTCGACGATCCTACTAGTAAAAGTGAAAGTCAAGAGAATGAGTTTAGAATGCGAATTGTCTCTGTCTCTCTCATGCATAATGCATAAATTAGTGGCTTCCACAGTGCGCGGTTCTCGCGCTTCCCATAGTGCGTGTTTCCATCCCCACCAATCCTTAAGCCTTGTGGACCAGCAAGCAATTAGCGACATTTATTGCACTATAAACTTGCATGTGCGTTTACCACTACGACGATTTGTTCCCGCATATCACTGCCTGCAAGTAGTTGCGAGAGAAATCTTGATATGCTGCTGCAAATGCAGTGTTACTTCTGTTAAAAAAAAATATGATTCGTAGGTGGAACAAAGTTTCTTGACCTTCGCGGACTCTTCCTTCATAGAAATGGAAGGAGAAAAAGACAAATTAACGAGGGTGGGAACGGTTTTAACCAGGTGAGACTCCGGATGACCCCCTGCAGCCCAGACATAGGCAATACATATGTACATCACACATGGCACGGCACACGCACCTCCCACTCAACGGCGAGGCATTTAACCGAGCGCCGCGGCTGGTGCATCACCTTACGGTTAGATCAAGGCAACGTGGCGCGACATTTGATCGTGCGATGCACTCAAAAGGGATCAATTTTTCTCGATGCCCTCGTATATGAGTTTATTTGTCAGCTCGTACTACAAACTGCCTTTACAGAGTTTACATTAGGGGTATTCAATTTGTGGCGATTTTCTGTCGATGTCACGAGTTTCTGAATGCCTCTCGCGAGGTTTGTCTATGTTCGTTTCATATTAGGAGATAAATGAATAGAAATGTACGACGTTAGAATTCAAAGTACAATGTAATTGTAGTCGTCAATGATTCTGTATCTTTTCTCTCTGTAATGGACCAAGTCGTTCAGGAATCCATCGCTGCTCTCGTTGTGCAGCTTCGTGAAAACAGGGGGCAGCGGTGTTATTCCCGCCGTGTCCGCGAGATCGTCATAGTAATCGCCTTGTTTGGGCCCCATCATGTGGAAGTGCTTTTTCTGCAGGCCCTCCTTCTCCCGTTTCACCAGCTCCTCCCTCTCTTGTCGCAGCATGTCCGCCTTGGAAGGAAGATCCTTCTTACCGTACCAAAACTTGAGGACGAATCGGACCTGCAATCAAGAGGGTGCAACTAAATGGTTTCCATAAAAGTTTCATCGGAACATTGATTTTCCTTCGGGTCACACCTGCAGATCGAACATGTCGAAGGCGCATACGTAAAACGGAAGACCGATCAAAGCGAGGGTGGGACTCTCGATCGATACAAGATGCTTCCACAACGGTGTCACCATGTTAGAGTCCACTCGCACCCCACATTTCTCGCTCAAAAAGGGAAAGCTGTACTTGTATCCTACGATTAAAAACCCGTCAACCCACTTTAACACATACAATTTAACGAAATGTGTACCTGTACAGTAGAAAATAATATCCACGGTTTCGCTGGCACCATCCTTAAAGAGGACTCCGTGTTCAGTCAACTCTTGTACATCAGGCTTCTGAAAATTCAATACACTTTCATACGATCCTTTAATCCATCCCCCTCCGTCGTTCATCAATTACCTGAACGACATTGCCAGGAAACACAGTGCCAATAGGGTCCTTCAGGTGGTGGCTTAGAATCACTCGCTTCGCTTTCTTTGATATATCCAATGCCAGATCCATCCCTGTCGTGTTTATCGCGAGATATTAATGTTTACAGCAGAAAAGTGGCGTAAAAAGGGCGAGAGTAACGTGCAGGGCCGAATTAAGACCTTCAGAGGCTTTAAGCACTTTAAAGATTTTGAGGCCCCCTTATACAAAGTGACCACTTCAACGCAATGTATGATTTCTTACAAGGGAAGATCCCGATACCGGAAATTCAAAAAAATCTGAAACTTTGTGAATATGTAAGCCCTATATTATAGGGGATTTCCTCCTGATTACAACGCAATTTTTGTTTGCTGCCCAAATTCATTCTAAGCGGGTGAAATTAACCCCTGAAAATTCGGCTCTTTTCCGATTTTATTTTGTAACTCACAATCTGTAAGAGATAGAAAAAAAGTTTCAAGATAAAAGTTACTTCTTTTAATTAGAACTATCATTTGGCAACCTACAGTTCTTACAGTTCCGCGAGTTATAACAGAAAATCGGAAAATAGTCGGAATTTAAGGGGTCGATTTCACCCCCTTAGAGTGAGTTTGGGGAGCAAAAAAAAATGCGTTGTAATCAGGAGGAAATCCCCTACATATTCACAAAGTTTCAGAATTTTTTTTTAATTTCCGAGTTCGGGATCTTCCCTTGTTAGCCATTTCCGATAATTTGACTAAAAACTGTTTCTAACAGAAGTTCAATTTTAAAATTAAAAAAATTTCTATGGCTCTCCCTTTCTACCGATGCCCTAAGCACCTGCTTATTTTGTTTACTAGTTAATCCAGCAGTGGTAACGTGACATAATAACGTACCGGAAGGACCAGCCCCCAGAACCACCACCGTCTTATCAGCAAATAATTCGGGCACCCTGTAATCGTGGCTGTGCAGTTGTTGGCCTTGGAAAATATTCTGCCCTTTCAATGTCGGCATACTAGGTTGGAAGTAATGCCCGTTACATACCATAACGGCGTCGAACGATTCACTTACGACGGTATTCTTCGGCAGATCCTTCACCTTGATCGACCACTTCCGCTCCCCATTCGTTGGCTCCACTAACTCGACGTTGTGTTGCAGCTGCAAAATACGTATGTACTCAGACACTTCTCCCCTCCACGACCAATTACCATAATTTGCTCATAGGCACTGCGAGATATGAACCCGAATATACTGGCGGAGGTTGAAATGGTCGCAATACGAGTTGAGGAAGTCGAGTATTTGCTTGCGGGTCAAGTAACTTTCAGGCGCGTCCGGCACAGGGTAGTCAGGATATCCCATTACCTCCTTTGGAAGATTTGTCCTGCACGGTGCGAATAGGCTTCAGTGACACCACTCAGGATAATGTGTTCTGCGCTTGTATACAGTAGAGTTTACCTTAGATTTTTGTACATGCTCGTGTGTATCTGTAAACCATACTGGTCCACTCCAGTTTCCTCCCTGTAGACCCACGTGCCTCCAACTTGGTCTGTTTTCTCGTAGCAAACTACTTCGCAGTCGTATGCGCCGGCAGTGCAGTGCCTTAGGGCCGCGAGACCAGCGGACCCAGCACCGATTACGGCGATCTTCATGTTCGCTGACGATCTCGAGGAAATTTTTCCGTCTTGGTAGCAGCTACAGATAGTTCGGAAGAATAATCCACTCTCGGACACGTGTCGCTTATCGCTGTCGAAAATCGGATAAAATAATGAGAAGCGTGAGTAGTACAATCTCTTTCGGGTCAGCCACGTTACAAGCGAGAAAGGTGCTGCGATCGAAAGTCGTACGCGCGAACGTTTCTTTCTTTTTGTCTTGTAATACACTTTCCTCGCTATTACGCGAGTGTATTGCACCGCTTATCAAACGCGCGCAGCGGCATCGACGTGGTAACTTCGTTACAACATTCGATGGCAGAATGTGATGACGAGGATTTATAAGATAAAACAATGATCCAGCAAATATTAATCAAGTCACTCACGAATCGAGAAACCGTAAGCGCACGTTTGTCCAGCAGAATCGGTGTATTGTAGTCAGAGGAGAAATACGAAATGACGAATCGTAAAGTAATCAGTGTGTGGCGAGTCGAAGTGTATCGTTCGAAAGGAGGCTGTTACTGATAACAAGGTCGTCGTGTATTCAACTCTGCTATATAGGAGAAACGCCTTATAAAACTCTTGTTTCAGGAAACGGTCACGATCATCGACGACCTCGCGTTGTCTGTGGAAGTCTGCCGGCTGTTGCATTAACCCTGAATTGGTTGGTGGACTTTTAAGATAGTGAAGTTTTTTTAACGAGCATTTAGACGGGCGCATCTAATTCAGGAAATGATACTTGGGCGCAGAAAACTTTTCCATACGCATACCGAATTCAGGGTTCTCGTTTAGAGTAGATAGACAAAGGTTGTACTAGTTTCATTACGAGATCAATTTCGTGGATTGGTATATCTAGCAATGAGTCAGTAGTTTAGAAAATTGGAACCACTTTTGTCAGTGCCTCAGAGCATCTGACACATACAAAATGCAGAGTCATAAAACTGGTAGATCTGGAAACAATGCGGACAGAGTACCTATAGGAAGTGAAAGTTTTCTCTTTTAAGAAAAAGCTGGCGTGGACTTGAAAGGCATTGACTGATGTTACGTCTGTTAGCTTTATGAGTTTATTCCTGCTACTTGCTTCCTTGAGAACTGAAGATTTTCTGAAAATGAGAAAAGTGCTGTGAGGGAACTGCTGGCGTGCCCGTGGATTCGGAAGCGAAATAAAACGTTTCTCTCTGGAAGAATATTATCAGATGTTTACACTATGAGAGAATTCACTGGCCGGGACCAATTGTCGTAAACAAACTGAGCTTGCTGGTGTTACTCGCTGACATAAACTTTCGCATTAAATATCGCAATTTGTTGCTAGTGCCCACAAAGCTACAGAACTGCTCTGAATAAAATTGGGCATTAAATTTGTGGGAGAATTGGTCGGACTCGCGTTTTGGGTGTATGCAAAGCATGGCCCAGGACATTAGTATCCTTTGCTCACGAATGACGGGCACATGATGAATTATTGACTAAAGAAGTGTTGATAGGGGAACAGAGGGGATTGAACTCGGCAATCGCGTATCGAAATCGTAAGAGTCATCAACGCTTTATCAGAAGTAAACGGAGTGGTCAGACAGTCTTTGATGTGCTCCTGTATGTACATTAGAAATATCTTTTCCAAAAAATTTGTCAAGAACTCAGATATTTTCGATTTCCCATGCAATGCATAATTTAGTATAGATTCGTAATTTAGAAATTGGAATTTAAAGAATACTCAAATGAATTTTAATAATAGACATTGTAATAATTGAATTAATACTTTCTGCATTGTTATCGCCTTGGAAAATCGCATTGTTTACGGAATGGATTTAATATATTTTTCAGAGTTATAAAACATCTTTCAGCTTTCCTTGGACAAATTATTAACAGTTTAACAAATGTAATGTTTAAAAAACGTTATCATTAGCACTATTTTTTTGTATTATTTTATTAGCTGTTGTGATAGAATAGCGGCGGGTGACTGGGCCTTACAATTAGTAAACAGAGAGCGCTCGGCGATGGGTGGCTGTTGTAGTTATAGCCTTAGTAGGAAAAGAGTTAAAGTAAAGTAGGTCAATGTAGACTGTTCCTTCATTGTCAATCAAGTATTTACTTTTAATGTAAGAAGTTACATAGTATATTGATGACTCACACGTGTCAAGTATCTTTTTGCAACTTGATCTAATTTATATATCACATTTCAATCTTCAGGATACACAACGCCGACTTGTTTTCGAATTTCGTCTTCTAATTGCGCCACCAATAAAGATGTTTCATGCGACACCTTGGGGCTTTCAGTTATACCTAAAACATACAATAGCAAGAAAAATTAACGAAATAAAGTGGCAAGATTTTTTCGGGGAATTCGAGCTCAAAGTGTGAGCTTTTTCGGGCCATTCGTAATTGTACAAAATGTATGGTTAATCTATTGAGTTAAAAAATGATCCAAAGTTTATAGAATTACAAATAGTTCGGGCGGGGGCGTGTTTGAACTCAATTTCACGAGGGAAACCTCGTCTATTTATTTAATACTCGTACGAAGATGCATTGAAAAATATAAAAATATAATATTTTAATTTTCATCAATGGATAACTAAAACAGTGTATCGGGATTATCGCTCTTACAAGGGATGAACACGGGTGTGAAAATTGTTTCTGGAATGACACGAGGTGTAATAGAAAAAAGTACGAACATATTAAATTATTTTTCAGTGCTGAATTCACACAGTAAAATTTTAAAATTTAAATAGCTTAATATATACACAATACCTTTCAAAATGCAGTTGCGAACTTCATCGGCTTCGTATATGAATCCACTGCTGTTAATGAAATTGAATTTGCCATCCCCTTCTGGAAGTGGCACATTTATTGTATCACCTGGTAGTTCTACAGTCGTTGGGCACCAGAACTTCGGTACTTTTATTATTCCTTTCGTTCCAATAACATAAGCGATATTGGGTAACTCAACTAAAGCTTGAGTGATGATGGTGGCAGTCCGATTTCCTTTGTAAGAAAGACTTACAGACACAGATTCGTCGACACCCTCCTCATTTAAACAACCAGAAGCTCGCACAGTATGAGGTACTTCATTGTTAAACACCAAACAAGCGAACTGTATTGCATACACACCCAAATCTAATACCGTGCCACCTCCTAAACTTTTTGTGCTAAAGAAACAAAGTATTTTCTGTGTAGTAGCTTTGACTGTGTTGTATTAAAAATATGTAAAACAGCCGGTTGGCATTACCATACATTCTCTTATACACAAGAATTCCAAAATAATGAGACCAGTTGGAACAAAAGAAATACAAAAAATATTCTTCTATCATTTAAAACTGCGCTATCAGCACGTACAAAATAAACTCAGACGTCAGTACGCAAGTCGGTACGTGGATCACTTTTTGACGTCGACATCAAGGATTTTGTTCAAAATAAGATATGACATAGTTCGTATGAAATTAGGGACAGTTTAAGTTTTAAGTCATCATTTTGGTGGTTTCGAATTTGTTTAAAAAATAAAGAGCTTTGACTCTTCTAATTTTTGCTTTTCTTTTGTGAATCCACGCTGTACTTATAATTTTATATCTCGGAAATTATTTATCGTATTGAGTTCGTTCTTTTTTTTATTTTAATCTAGAAGATGTGGCCCCTCTGAATATTTTTTCATATTGCAAACTCATTTTTTAACATTCAAAATTATAAATACATTCTTATTTTGAATTTCATTTAAAAAAAAACATGCATGATCTTGAAGACTCGAAGAAATTAAATTAAAGAAATTTTTTCATGCAGTGTAATTATCTAGAAAACATTGTTTTGTATTCTCACATATAGGGAGATAATTATACGATCTATTTAAAAGAGCCATCCTGTATATATGTGTATACATAAATAAGTCAGATAAATAAGAGAATAAACGCAAGGGAAATATTATTTACATACTTAAGTCTTTCAACACCCGTCAAGTTAAATCCAAAGGACACAATAACTTGGTGAATTTCCCCAATGCTTCCAGAGTCAATCGCCTTTTTAACGATTTCATATGCGGGAAAACATCGACTCCAAATACCTTCCATTAAAAACAATTTTTTGCTCTTCGCCAAATTAATTAACTCGGTTGTTTGTTTTAGATTCATAGTTAAAGGTTTCTCGCATAAAACATGTTTCCCATGATCCAACATTAATTTTGCTATTTCAAAGTGTTGTGGATTTAAAGTTCCGATATATACAACATCTACAAAAACAGAATAAGTATAAAATAATATAACAAAATTCGAAGTCCAGTAATGATGTAAAACTATAATATTAAAATTAAAAGAATTAACTCTTTCTAATGTTTTCCTATACATATTTTCATAAATATTTTTTTCATACAATAAACATACTATAAACATTCTAGCATCACCTCACAACTATACTTGCTCATTTAATTGATTGGACAAGATCATTGGCGTCGTAAGGCATGCATTTGCGAGAGAAGAGCGAGAGGGAGTGTATGAATGAAAGAGAATAGCAAATAGATGTGATCGACAGTACGTACGAATGAGTAAAAGTTGTTTACACTGTTGGCACAGGCGAGATGTACGATAGACCTGTTACCCAATGCTACATATTGTCTGTCCCACGGTTTTGGGACTCATAAGCCCTATTACCATTTCCGTGTCACTACCAACGTTAGCGGCTAAGTATGAAATTAGAGTGCAGCGCTACTAGCGGTAGGAATTAAAGTTTCAATAGCGGTGAGAATTTAAATATATTTAAATTCTGAAGCTTTAGGTTCTTACACTGTTATATATTTCATATTAATGTCAACTACAACGTATGTACAAGATACAAAGTATTTACATGTAAAATAACATTGGTACATAACTCGCTTGAAAATTATTTCAAACATTTTTAGTATCGTAACTTAAGGAGATATATAATTATGTGGTTTACTCCGGAGGTCTACTACCTTCTTCGCGTGGACGACAAAATTTTTCACCCTCTCAGTAGGGGTGGAAAACTAAGTACACTGTTTTACTTCGGTTAGGTGGAAAGTCTTGTTATTTGATTTTACGTGGCTTGTTACTGCAGCCCACGCTAACTCGATTGGATTCACGTCGCAATGGTAAGGCGGTAGTCGGAGAACAGTTTTCTCAGATTCTTTGGCGAATTCATCGATTACATATTTATTGTAATTAGGCTTAATTCTGCATATCTCGTCCATTATTTCGTACTTCAGTGCAGTATCTGGCATTATTATCCCCTTGCTAGAAAGCCACTGTTTTATCTGCGGTTTCGTCCGGTCCTGCACGGAAAAACGCTCCTGTTTCGCAGAGTGGTATGGTACGTTATCCATCACAATAACGGAATTTCCTTGAAATATGGTAGAATGCGCTGAAACCACTCGAAAAATGTTTCTGCATTCATCTCATCGTGGTAATCAGCGCTCTTGGTCTTCGACTCAAAATACAGCAAGCCATTTGGGACAAAACCATCCTCTGATCCAATATGAAGCACGACGAGGCGCTTTCCCATTAAAGTCCGAGCAGGTGTGCCAATCGCATTTGCCCTTTTCTCTAACGTTCGATGCCGAAGCTATGGTGTTGTCCACCCACACTCGCTGTCGTGTGACACCCGCATTTGCCCATGTCACGCCCAAATTATAAATTGGCCTACCCCCCGCTCTAAATTCTCGAATTCTCGTGGTATAACTTCGGCGCCAACGAATTATATCTTCCCGCTCGATGATGGCACTACTGCGTTTTCTCTGTACAAATTTAAAGTCCATTTTCTTCAGCGATGCACCGTGGTCATTGTAGGGTTTGTTGGTTTTTCAAAACTGGGTTTATAAACCGTGGTTTTTGATAAATTTGTAAAATTCGAAAACCGGTTTTAGATACTTGAATTAATATGTAAAAATTAATAAATTATTTAATTAAAAACGTTAACATTTTGACTTGCAATCGCCTCGGGCACAAATATATTGTAGTAAAAGTTTATTGTAAAACTAATCTTCATGTGAGTTCATATTTCCAGAAGAATAATACTAAATGAAATAAAGATTTAATTTATATTATAATTTAAGATATAATTTATATTTTGCACGGATTTTAATTATTTTAGTTTCTTTTTAATTGGCTTTATACAGAGTAAATGTGATTTTGTTATATTTTTGTAGTTCCATAAACATTAAATAAACTGAAATTTTTTAAAATAAGTATAAATATTTTTTACTGTAGTAGTAGTAAATAGGTTTATTTTTTGCCTTTCGATCTCAAATATTTTGTACTGTTTTATTAGTCTCGAGCAAAACTGTGTTACCGACCCATAATTTGAGAACTGAACTTAGTGTCCTCTGTTCATAAACAGCGTGCAACTCAAGAACTACTTTAAAATGTGTTGAAATTCCGAAAGGTGTGATGCTTGCGTACATGTGACTTCTTTAGAGGGAGAGTTTGGCATACACACACAGCAGATTCTCGCTATGCTGTCCTTTCACTCGGTTTGTCAACGACTAACGTGGATGTCTCTCGGAAAATCTATTCCGGGAGTCAAGGGACTATATGGCGCCGAAATATGGTACTTCATAAGCTGGGACCCGCCTCCCAGAACCGAGAGCAGACTAATTTCGCACTCCTTTCGTTTGTGCATTGCGCTTAGGAAGGATCGATTCATACACCGTGATGCTAACCTATAGTCGGTGCGAAAGGTTCAAATTACTCGGGTGTACATTGCGTCTTGATGAATCGTTCTAGCCGACCACATGCATGGTGGAGAATGTACCCATTCTTACGCGTCTGCTAATCAGAGAGAGAGGGAGAGACAGCGAGGAAGGTGCGCATTTATGCGAAGACACCTAAATACACTGCATTCCACATTAAAGCATACTCGTTTCGCGCAGGGATACACTGCTGATTGGTAGTAAACCGGCAGGGAACCTGCTACGACCAATCGCGTGCGTCAGATCCGTGGGAGCTGCGCAGATCGGTCGCAAATCGGTAGGGGCGCTGGTACACTCTTATATGGAATGCAGTGTAGGAAGAGACAGTTTCTCCAACGTGCGTATTTGGTCGGTCGGAACGCATGATTGGGATGTACTTAGTGTACGATAATTTTTTGAGCAGTAACACCTATAATAAAGGCCCATTTACTGCGATACATATATTTAAATGTAAAAGCATACCAATATTTTTATCCTCTGCCAATTTTGCATAACTGTCGTACGCTGTTTTAATTTTGTGCAAATTAGAAAACGTTTGTGCGCGAGATAATTCGCGTGCTGCTACAGCAACAACTACATGTTTGGATTCTGGGAATGCTTGTATGGCCGTTACAAAGTCATGAGATATCTTTCCAGCGCCTGCTATACCCCAACAAAGAGCCATCTGTAATGAAACAAAGTGTTAAAAATTTAATTAAATGACACAGAAGAAATCTCGATTAAAAAAATTCCCGATTAATGTTTTAGTTTCTATATTGTAGGAATATCGAGTAAATATGTAGGGTGGGTGCAGTGCAGTGATTTGGAAAATTATACATAGTTAACTTAAAAAAGTATTGGTGTTGATAGAAGCATCAAAGGAACATGCAAAAAAAGTATCTGAACAAATTCAATATTTATTCTATATGAGTTTAATTACAATAAATATCTTCTTGGATATCTCTATGATCTTATTATAAGTTTTCATCTATTATGCATTGATGGAACTAGTAATTTTGTGATATACGTACTTATTTTGTTCCAACATTCAACCAAAATTGATTTGAAAGTTTCTTTGGTAAACAGTAATAACTAAAGATATATTACTCGAGATTCATTCTAACGTAAATTAAATTTGCAGCAGGGGAACTGCCCAGAGCGGCAATTTGGCAGAAAGAGAAAATTAAAATCAATAGAAACCAATAAAAAAGTAAAGATTTTGAAGAAGCGGTATAAAGTAGGTAACGCTTTTGTTATTCAACAACTACCCACAAAAAATTTCACTCACTGTCAAACATTATATTTTAAAATAATTATTTATAATTTATAATTAAATATTTAGGGCGGCAAAAATCATGAAAGAATTAGATCGGGTCTTGGCTGTAAGTGGATACTTATTTATGAGTAACTATATATGTAATTTTCAAGCGTTAATAATCCTTTCTATTTTAAACTTCTTTGTAATTTTTGGAGCTTATTATTTTTCCACAACAGATTCATTTATACTGATAACTTAAATTTTGAAAATGATACATAACAAAGTGTTAAATATATTTCATGATAAATACATTGTAGAAGAAAATGTGTTCCTAATTATTAATATTAAAAAAATAATTGTTTCATGGTGAATTATTAAACATTAATAATAATAAAACATATAATTCAATAAACTGCACAGAGAGCAATTTATTCATCTCCATAGCTTTAAATAACAGTGTATCGTATAAAATTGTTTGAACAATTGGATTGTATCAAACGAAGAAATACTTCCTTTGTTTAAACAGGACATCTAATATTTTCTTCAAGAATTCTAAGTATTAAGTAACAAAATGTTATAGAATATAGGACCTGACTAAATGATTTTTACATATTACACAATACGTTTTATTATAAAAAGTAGTCCAATAATCGTTACATTACGTACTTTCTATCTTTAGTAGTTTGATCCATTACGTATCATTAAAATCATAAAGAATATACATACAAATAAACTTTAATTCCTATGTAGTTGTATAAAATGTTGTCTTAAATATTGCTTGAACACTATTCAATTTCTGTTTCAACCTCTCGTTCATGGAACGAACTATTCATGGGTAATCTAGAACTGCTGCATAAATCACTCTGTGTACGTGTACTTGCATACACATATAGTTAACTAGCTTTACTACTCGGCTTCGCCCGATTTTTTTTCTGATTTTATAAGAAAAATTTGTGTTTAGTTATTTTTGTGAAAATAGTCAAATTCATCTGGATTAATCAGGCATACTGAGCTGGGGCTCATTTCGTGATCCCAGAGTTTATCGTTTGAAAGTTTTTAGGCGACAGACATACACACAAACATATAGAAGCTTTTTGCTTTATTTATTAAGATGTATTATTATTAAATAGGGTACAGTAGGTACTTTCTCTAGCCTATAATAATATGGCGAAACAACTTACTGTTTTTACGAAGATACAATGAAGCGTAAATACGATTTCATATATTTTTTCTGATCTGCTATTTTACACACTGCAATAACTGCCACAAAGATAGTACTACTGCCACACAGCTTATTGCTTTGACTCTTGAATATCCTTCATGCAGGTTACATGAGCAATAGATACGAATTGTGAAACTGTAGAGTGTAGATAAGTACTTATAGATATAAGTAGCGATAAGTAGTTTGTTGGCGATATGGTACAGATTGTTCAAAAACGTACGTTTTATTCAAAATATATGTCGTACGTTTTTTATTATTTACATATATATATGCATATGTAACACGTAGTCCTGAAAGAGGCATTCTGTATCGCTATTTATTTGCACAGAATATTGTTCATAATATTATATTCTCATTCGCATCGTAATCGGTGTAAAAGTTGAAGAAACTTTTTTAGATCAACAGTTAGAAATTCAAACGAACCAATCAATGACCACGTGAACGTGGCGCTGCGGCCTGCGTCACAATAGTGATCTTCTAAGCAGTGATAGGAACAACATGTATCGTCGCTGATTGGTTGCCGCGATTTGGGGCAAAAGCGGAAGAAGATAGAGAAAGAAACTGTAAAAAAGAAAGAGATATAAATACTGATAGAAAGGGACAGAAATACTGATAGAAAGAGATAGATAAACGTTTAGGTTATATTTATTTCCGGTTTTGCCCCAAATGGCTGCGGTTATGCCGATCACTCCCTGGAGGATCACTACGTCACAAAACCTCGTGTCATAGATGGGAATGCCGTTTTTCGCAGCGTATCTCGAGAGGCAAGAGTGGGATGGTCAAGTACTTTATTTAGCGGTGTATGCAGAGTTGCCAGATCTTCGGCATTCAGCCGGAGTCTCAGGTTTTGAACCGTTATCTCCGGCCTCAGGCAGGCACAATAAAAATTTCCGACAGAATAGAGAATATTAGCGAATTCGGCAGGCACGCAGTGGCACTGGTGTAGCATGCAATAAAAAAATAAAAAACTTAAAATCTGTAACAAATCCTAATAAATATTCATAATACTTTTATTATTATTACTCCTTTATAAGAAGTAATTATTATAATGAATTTTACATGTCTGTTTTCTTATTGGCACTTTTTCCTCTCACTCCCCCCCTTCCCCCCTCCGCCAGTCTGCAATCCTCAGCGAAATTGAAATGTCCGACAAAAGATAAGGCCTGATCTAGCAACCCTGGGTGTATGTAAGTACTTAATGTGCGTTCACTGTAATATTAGAATTCGAAAATAAAATTACGTAAAAAAGAGTGTATGTTTTATTCATAAAACTTGATTTCCTACACATTTTATATTAAAATAAGTTGTAGTAAAATATTGACAAAAATAGGTTCCAACCATATAACTTCCCCCCTTCACATTTATTTATAAATCCCCATTCCTGCAATCTAATAAAAAATTGTGTTTTGAGACAACTGTGCAAGCTGATTATGTCTTAAATTTTACATCCCATGTTACACGACTAGTTTCCATGGTAACAAGAAATAAAACAAGGGGAAGGCACTTTCAGTTGTTGAGAAATATTTCAGTAAAGCTAATTGTAAACTTTCATTGCTCAGTTTCTGTGGCATGCAAATTAGTTTAGTCTGATAGCAAGCTACAGTGAAAACAGTATCTGAGTGATATTGAGATTATGAAAATACTTGAAGTAAACTGAGCGCAATGCAGAGGCCATCAACAGGTATAAGTCTACCACAAAGCAGACTCGAACGGCCTCGCAAGGCGTTGAAAAATGATTTTGGAGAATCTCGTATTACTTCTGGAACCAATCGTCCAGCGACGCCTGGACAAAATGTCCTGGCAAGACCGCCGTCGACCCCAGCCACATTCAATCAAGCAGGGGGTTCGAGATTGGCTACAATGAGTTCAATTAGTTCTGGCTCTATGAATGTAGGACTTTCAATTCCTGGTCAGATGAATATGAGCATGATGGAAAGACCAATCACTCAGTACGGAGTTGCAGGTGTTAGACCTGGAACAGGCAGAGGATTGTCAAGGTAAATTTGTCTCCAGTCTGAAAACTATGGTCTCCTAGTTATAAGTAATCAACAGACTCTTTTACATACTACCTTAAAACTCTTCCTTTCAGACAAATTCAAGACAAGAGATACTATATCGGACTCATGCAATTGAAGACAAGAGAGCTGAATCAAGAAATTGTCACTATTGTAAAAGACATAGAAGACCAAAATAAAGAAAGAGCCACCTATCTGCATTACGATAAGAGAGCCAAAGACTTGGCTGCTGAATTGACAGCCTTGCAAGGACAGTTAGCTGACTATAACATTGTCGTAGACAAGATGACATCAGATATTGGAAAGGAAATTCTAGAACAAGAAACGGAAGAACTTGCCATGAAGAATGAGCAATGTTTAGTGAAAATTGAAAACATGTTTGAGGAAAGGAAGCAATTGGAACAACAATTGCGTAAGACAGAAAACCAGTTAGAAAATGAAAAGAAGAGGACAGAGAGACTTATAGAGAGCATGGACTCGAGTACAAAAGAAAAGTATGATGAATTATTGCAAGAGAAAACAAGCTTACAAGAAAAGGCAAATGTAATGCAGCAGGAATTAGACGACTTGTCCAAAGAACAAGCTTATCTAGAGGAAGAGGTAGCATTGTCGCCTCTAAAACAAGAAGCGTTTAAATTACATCTGAAAGTTATAGAAGCAGAAGAGAAGAGAGCTAAGTTACGAGAAGAAGAGAAACGCAGGATTTCGCCGGAGGAAGAAAAGGAAAGGTTGTTACAGAAAATTAAACAAGATAATACGGACATCGCAGCTGCAGAAGCGCAACTTTCCGAGAAGAAAAAGCGAATGCAAGAAATGGAACAAGAACTCGAACAATTGCAAACTGACATGGAGGACACGCAATCCGAGAAACAAATTAAATACAACGAACTTCGTGCACGAGAAGAGCTTATGGAACAATTCATGTCTTCGTTTGAACAAAATAAACTTGACGAGACAAACAAATTACACAAATTAGAGAAAACGATAATTGAATATTTGAAAAATATTTCGAATATGGTAGATATTGATATAGATTTCGCTGGCGGTGATGAAATGGCTATTTTGAACAGTGTACCTTCTTACGACGACTACGCTAATATGGACAATGATCAAAGCTTTGAAAGCCTGACAAAAGAAAACTTAAAGATGCAGCAAGTATTAAGTAAAATGGAGATACTGGAGCGAAAACTTAAAGTAGAATTTACCGACTTGAATGAACGAATGAATAAGAAAGATAGTAAACTAATGGGTTTAGAGGATCTAGATAGTCTAAAAGCTAAATTAACACTAAAACAAGGACAATTGATCGCGGACTGCGAACAGTTAAAAAAGCAGCGATCAAAATGTGAACCAGAACTCAAAGCAGTTCAACTTGAATATAATGAAATGAAACAACAGTTAGAAAATAATGAAATATACAGTCAGATTAATGTATTGGAGAATACAGTAGAAAAGTTGAAGGAAGAATATGAAAATATTGCAGATTTTATTGCTAAGCAAAGGGAACGTGGTAATTATGGTTTAGTGAAAGAAGACACATTTACTTCAATGACTACTTATAATACTATCTTAAAGGACAATTTAAAGATTATTTATTGAATAACATTATGCTTCTCTTCTTTTTCGTACTTATTTATAATCGTATTATCGAATACAGTATTTAAATTCGATACCGGGAATTTATGACTTCTCAACGTATTGAAGACTATTTGAAAATCTTCACCAGGTGTTACCCCGCATTTTCTCATTTTTTCCTCTAGTTCCTCGGCACTTTTAAAATCGCCCCGCTCATCTGTACATAAATGTTTGTTAAGTTTAAACTTGTTCAAGCGCTAGTTGTGAATTAAAAATATAGTCACTCACTGTATATAGTCAGGATTAAATAACATATAGGTTCAAAGTCTCCTTGAAATATTTCTCCTCCTACTTCTAGCATTGTCAATGCAGCTTTTATAATGTCGTCCTCCTTTAAAAATTGAATTTGACTTAGCAAACGATCTCCAGATATATTTTCTTTCTGAAAAATAAACCATTCCAATTAGTTATTCGATACGAGTGCCGTGCACCACTTATTGTAAACAGTAAATACAAATAATGTATTACTTCGACTAAATTTCGTAGTTCGTTTATTTTATTACATAGCGCTAACGCTATCGCGAGATTGGCAATTGTGACATTATGCCCATGAACTCTGTCTATGAGGCCATAAACATCTTGTAGAAATTGATTGTGCTCTGGGGATGATTTCGATACTTGCTTAATTAATTCAGTTAACAATTCTTGCTTCCCCGGGGTTTTGTTGTACTCGCTTACACATCTTCTGAATACTTTTACAGCTGATTCAATATCACCTTTTAACAACGGGCCGACTACTAACCATCTCAAAATAGAAGAGTTATATGTACAATATCCTTTTTCAACGAGAAGGTGCACCATCGTTTCGGTGTGATTGAAGTAATCGCTGCATGCTAGTTGACTTAACACTTTTGAGCACAATGAAATTACATCTGGTTTCTGATTGATCTCCTTACATTCCTTTATTATATTGAAAGCATCCTCTACCATATTCTCCTGCAGTAATAATAGAACAAACTGCAGAATTTTAAAGTTATCGATTCGAAAGTATGAGAATAGAGATTGAATCTCTTGTAACTCTATTGAGGCCTCCTTAATCATTTTATTTTTTGTATAGAAATCGAATAAAGCTATTCTCATCCCAGGTGAAGATTTCATACCCTTCGATTTAAGTTCTTCTAAAATTTCATCTACCTGCTTTGCATCATTTTTCTTACAGGCTATTATCAATAGTTTTCGTAAGACACCTCTGGCATTCTTCCCTGTATTCTTAAGGTCCTGTAAATGTGACTGTAATTGATTTTCATTCATGTACTCTGGATGCACGAATTCTCCGCTATTATAGTTGTGTTCATTTTCATCTGCAGTTAAGGCCACAAGTAGCTGCAAAATATTTTGCTTAACTTGTTCCTCTAAATTCATACAGAGTACTTTGTTCTCCATGTACATTATGTCCTTGGCAGACATAAATGCTTTATGATCCCGCATAGCATTCAAAAATTTCGTAAAATCTCTCAATTCTAATTCAGGTTGATCTACTAATTTTCGTAAAAATGAACCAGCAAAACCCTGACCATTACGGGATAATTTGAATAAAAGTTCTATGCAATGATCGATGTTTTTCGAAGTTTTATAATTAGAAATCAAAGGGTTCAGCATGCTCTGACAATCGATCTTCTTCTTATAAGTCTTACACAACTGAAGGCTTTCTTCAACTCTTTTTTCGTTTAATAAATACATCATGAGTGGCTGTATTACGTAGATAGGCGCTATTCCGTGATTAAACATTTTCTTAACTGTAAGGGCAGGATCGCTGGTATTGATATGTGGAAATACATAATGCGTTAAACTCCTGGAATCTATTTTGTTCTTCAGAGCTATCATGTGTTTGATAATTGAAAATATATCGCTGTCCTCGCCATTTTCACACGCAATCGAAAGCAAAGACCAATAATATTCGGACCTAACAATTACGTTCTTTGCCTTCATTTCTTCAAACAGTGCAAAGACTAACGTTTGATTATTCTTGTATAAAGCAAACTGAACCGCTTTCTCCCAAATCTCTGTAATATTATGCTCTATTGCAAAATCAGCTACAATTTTCAACACAAGTTTTGGGTCCACGTTCATCTTAATCATTTCCTTTACAAGGCAAAATGCAAGAGTCCGTCTTACTTGTCGGACTCCAGTATTTATAGGAACATGATTAATAACTGCATACGCATCTAAAGAGTGCTGTTCGTGCACGAGCTGCGCGATAACAGATAAAACGTCCAGTTCTGCTTTATCTATTGGCTGCATAAATCTTAATACATTCGGTATATACATTCCATTATCTGATAAACTAAGAAGTTTAACAAGCTTCAGAATATCTGATGTAGGTATTACAGTGGTTCTCATAACTTCCATTAAGTCCCCAAAATTGCATTTATTTTTGGCAGAGGCAAACAATAGTTGTACATTGGTTGTAGGCGATGGTTGAATATTTGCTTCCGCCATAGAAGATATTACTTCTTTGGCTTTCGCTGTATTTCCATTTACAGAGTATGCATGCACCAATGCATTGTATTCTTGTTCGCCCAAAGGCAATCCTTCTTTGCCCATTTCTGATAGAACAGCCTCAGCTGATTTAAAGTCTCCTACATTTGATAATACTTTCAACAAAAGACAATATGTCTCGTACTCTGGTTTAACAGTCATACTGTTCAAAAATTCATACGGATCAACAGTGCAAGCATTATCAATGTAAGTGTGCAACAACGCATGATAGTGGTCTATTGACAACTTGCAGTTACTTATTTTCAAAAGGTTCCACGTGCGGCTAGTCAATTCTTGCCTGGTTTTCAAGGGTGTATCGTATAACAAATTTCCGCAACATTTAAGCAACATTACACCCAAACTTGCTGGCAAATTACAATCATTGCTTTCTAATCTCTGGATGATTTGTTCCAACTCATCCAAGTTCACATTTTGGTTGTTGATACTTTGGCGTAGCATCATTATCTTATATTCGAAGCTCTGATCGTCATCTCTGTCGCTATCATTGCTAAAATATCTTTTCCTCATTGCACAGCATTTGTAAGGTGAAATTTCGGCCGCGCAACCACGCAACGCCACGATGTATTTTCCGACGAATTGGTTATGTGAGGATAAGGATGAAATTTTCGAATAAGCGGACACGCATCTTATGCTTGTAAATAGTTTGTTGGACCCTCTTAGCAGAATCATTGTATCAATATTTTATTATTTACGTATAATCTACTTCATGTGTCGTTCATTAATATGGTTTTAAATGCAAGTGCATAATCTTTGGCAACGTAAAATCGGATGACATAGAGAAACTACTGTTTATTAACTTCTAAATTATCGTACAAGGCTTTATGTACGTTTTTCAAAATAATATTATCGAACAATCGTATTTTTAATCGAAGATACGAAATATGACTTTGCACGAGCAACACTACAAATTCGACTACAAATTAATGTACAGAATCAACTTCGTTAAAAATGCTGGTGGGGATGATTTTGTATAAACCTAACCGTAAAATTATTAACTTAACCGGGCACAACTGTGTTTCGCCGGTGCCCTAACCGTTATAAAATATTGATTTTGCAGTTTAGAACACGGGATTAAATCGACCACTGATATTTTAATTAAGCAAACTTTCTATATCGATTATACAGTTAAATAATTATTTATGAGAAGCATTTAAAGTTTGTATTTTTACATACTTGTTTAAAAAATCAAACTTGACCAACAAATTCAGGTTAGGAAGGTATACACACGTGAGCATGTCACGCCAACTCTACTTTTTGAAAACTATATTTTGGTAAAACATATTTTATTTTCTTCAAAAGTTGTTTAATGGGATTATATATTTATCCATGTCAGTGTAAATATTTTTAAACACGTACTATACATTAATTGCACGGGAATGATAAAATTGTATCAACTGCGATAAGGCTTAAAAGCCGTTTCCATCGAAGTGGACAGTTGAAAGTTGAAAAGGAGAAAGTTGAATATAAATATTCGATATTTTTAATTTAACTTGTTTGGCACGTGTTACGCTTAAAAAGTGTTTTGTACTTTATTCTTTTGAGCACTTAAGGTTTCAGAGTATAAGTAAATCAGCATTTCGATTGAAAGAGACGGTAGGGTAATCAGTAAGGTAAGCATTGTTTCTGTTTTTTGTACAACTTTATTTCCACAATTTGATGTTTCAGGGGAAACTTTTGGCGATTTTGGAACGATCGAAATATTTCAGATTTACGTGCAATTGACTGTTAATATTTGTGAATACAATTTAGTCCATAAACGAAAATGGTGGATACAAATTGAGCTATATAGTGGATGAATAAATATACTTGATACAAACAGTACACACACGAAACAAACCAATTTGATAAAATGTATACGATACGATTAAATATGCAAAAACGTATATAAGTCGCGATATATATTAATATATTATTGATAAATATGTAATAAATAAATAAATAGGTAAGACACACCCACGCTCACACAATACGCATGATAGTATAAATAAATGATGAATTAAATACATACAATACGAGTAGCTTATAAATTAAATGATTATATAGAACATCCGATTTGTTACATGTTTCACACACAACTGTCTTATAACATGGTATTCGTCCCGATACATACCTATTGTATTGTCTTTGAAATATGTACATACAAGTATTCTATACCTTATTATTACTTCCATATAAAATCAATAGCAGTGAAAGCTTTCCCGCCAAATCCTAATATTTTTGTCACGTTTTCATAAAGCTACTGACATAATCTGACTTACAATATTACATTATACTAAATGCATTAACCACGGACTGAGATCGAGTACTCTACTAAGCTTCCCAAGTTAAATTCAGAAGCAAATTGGGCAAAGAATACAAACGGAACCTTTCTTCATTAGTTAACTTTTGCAATGACTGTTGCAGTTCTTTTTTCTTGTCTCGAAAATTATGCACCTGGTGTAAACTGTTCGAGTTGGCGTCCGTGGTCTCCTTGACTAGATGCCACTCTTAGTAACTAATTTACTTTCATAGATAAACTACACGCTTGTCTTATTTACGTATTTCCATGACTAGAATTCGTTATAATTTTTGGATCGTTACTTGTACGTTAAGAATAGGCTTGTCTTTTGGTTTTTATAAAATATGTAAGATTATTCTCACAGTGAGATCAAATTCGATGTATCAGCAACGTGTATTTGGACTAGACTTTATCGATGCACGTTAAGGTAGGTGCCTGCAAACCTGGTCGGTAAAATTCGAATTTTGATTGTACCCCAAATTAATATAAAATTAATCTTAATTATTAAACACAGCCCTGGAATAAGTTTGATTAATTCCTATCTTGGCCTTAAACACTAACCTTTTTTTTACTTATTCCTTAGACATTTCCGCCTATGAAAAATAAAATTTCGGCATTTTACTTTTTAAATTAATGGCAGTTTTCAATGCGGTTGATTAAAATTATTGTTCAGCTTAAAATAACTTTATCCTACATAAGTAGCTGCCGACGTGGACACTCTCTTTATACTAAAACTATAATTAATTGCCAATTTTGCTAGATCGTACGAGTATGAAATGTTAACTGGAAATAATAAATTAAATTATGTAAACGTAGCTGAATTTACTCGGTATTTATCATTATTTTGAACTATTCTTTTTAAGAAGCGACTGACGTAGTTTGATGTTTTCGAATGTGTAATTCCTTTTTAGATATATCTTTCTGTACGATCGCGGCATTAAAATGAAATACTGGCACGTTTCCCGTATTAAATAAGATAAAGGCGTATTTACATTGCTACATTTATATATGCCGATTAGAATAATTTTAGTGACAAATGAAAAACTATCCTAACGTAAGACTAGGAGCTAGCGGCACCTCGCGGTCGTTTATTTCTCGACGAAACGGCGATGCTTCGAACGTTGCAAGAATGAACATTACGCTTTCGTAACTTAATCCATCGTATGGCATCGCATCCACGGATAATATTCATTTTACAGTGTACATAAGTATAGAGACAAGTTATCTATACGACGCATCGAATATAAAATCAAAATTGCATTCATTTGTGGCCTGCATAATTGTTTCTGAACACGAACTGCTACTTAAGGATATTTGGACGCCATCAATGGGAAATGACGTACGACTATATAGTAACTAGAGATCGAGTTGACTAGAAATATAAAGAAATATATACACACTTCGACGCCTGAACTTTGTTAATGTCAACAGAAGTACAATTAAGTATAGACTTCTGTGTAATTTTGAACTTAATTTCTAATAATCCGCAAGAGAGTTGAAGTACTTTTTACTTATCTTAAGACTTTGATTACTGCTACGTATTTGACTGATTGACGATCGACTAGAATACAGTATTTTATGACTAGAAGAAAGTTTCCTTGACTAATGTTTAAGTTCGACTAGATTGAAACTTGTTAGCTTTGACTAGATTCTACAGATATATTTTCTCTTGACTAGATTTTACGTTTTGATTGTCATGTCGAGTACGAAATCTTTATCACATTTCGACTAGATTGTCATTTTGGTGGTTTGATAATCTTCTATTATTAATTTTAGAAACGTATTTTTAAGAATAAAGTACGACTAGTTGAATCACTACTAATAAACGCGACTAACATTAAAAGCACTAATTACAGTTATATCTACACTAGTATCTTCGATTCCAAAGTAGCTGCTTAAGAGGAAATTAACCTTAAATTAACTAGCATACCAAATACAGGGTCAGAGCCATGGATCGCAGTGCGTAGCGGTGAACAATTTCTTGCGCAGCATGATTCCATCGACGAGAGGTAAATGATACCAACTGCCGATAATTCCTATGTAACTGCAGGCCTTCGGTAGATAATTCTTGAATGTATTTGTGGTAGGTAAGTACAGTGCAGTGTCAACATCATCCCGGAAATTTCTTCAGCTGATCTCATTCTTCACAGAATGCTGAGGACGTACGATCCGTGACGCTGACCACGGTGAAGCTTCATAGGCAATTCTCAATTCACCGAGTAAGTGACTTGCATAGCGTTGTACTTTTAGCATCAGTACTCTACGTCCCTCTTTCCACCTCTCCCTCGCTCTTTGTACAGACTACGTATACCATGTCTCATATGTACAGCTTTATATTTATACAAGTCCCCAGAAATTGGGGACGATGGCAGTGAACAGTACTTGTTCCCTCTGCTTTCCCGAGTTTGACACGGTGACAAATCGTCGAGCGATCGGAATTCCCCGATGAGCCTGGACGCGCAATTTTGAGCTGCCCATGTTTGCTTCTTGCTGTCAGTCGAGAACATCATCTCGAGTTGGTCAGTGTTTCTATTGTACTCACATCGGCTGTTATACGAGGCTGCTTTGGATCGACGAGTCCTTTTCGAATGTATGCTCCAGAACTTTGAGAATCTGTCTCAGGGCCTCTGTTATCTCCGGTCCAATCTGAAGAGGATTCGAGATTCGTTGGAAACTCTCGGCGATTTCAATTGGATGTGTCGAATCGGGAAAGCAGGGCAGAAGGTCGCAGACCCTCGGAGATTGAATGTGTTCTGGGTAGAAGGGAACGACGGGGAGAGGAGAGGAGAACGGATCGGAGAATGGTCCAAGAACGAGTTAGAGGAATGAAAAGGGAGAAGCGTTCTCCGAGGGCCACGCAAGCGCACACTCGCTCGCCTGCTCGCAGACTACCTCAAACTCTGCGCGCTGTGCTCCAAGATGCACATTCTCCCCACCATGCCCCGCGCTATCCCCACCGCCGAGCCGCTCAAGGTGCACAAGTTGGCACGTGCCCCACTTCCCCGCCGTTCCCGCTCCTCCACGCGCCCCGCTTTGTGTTCCCCACTATGTTCTTCCCCTTCTTGCGGGATTATTGGTGGTGCCCTATGGAAACGCGCCCGGGCACCATGCCGTTCAGGGATTCGCGCGGGCCACCCCACCATTCGGGTAATTTCAAAGATTTCTCCCCCTTCGGGCGCGCGTGCGCACGTGTGCGTGTGTTGCACGCCATTAACCGAGCGCAACGCGTTATTGTGTGAAGTGTAATCGGGGATTCGCTCTATGGGTGGGGGGAGATCATTGCCGCGCATGCGTCGTTTTAGGGAACCACGTGCCGTATTTTTTATTATCCTGTCTCGCGTCTGAGCTTTCCCGATTCAAATGTAGCGGCGCATATCGAGCAGTATATCTGATGAACAAGAAAGGCACGATTTTAATCCGAGTTCTAGAAATTTGAAGTATTCTTTGCATTCATAGGACTGCCGTCGTCGTGGTTTCCTATTTCTTTTTAGAATTCTGAGAAATGATTTTGAAAATATTTGGGAACTGTTTTTTATTTGTTACTCAACTTGTGTTGGGCTATTCTTTTATGTACCTACTTACTGTTTTAGAAGTTATATTTCGTAATCTTCTTATCTCTGCTATTGTAATGTGAAAACCTCTGTGGATATATCGCTGACACTTTATTCGTGGCAATGCACCTTATAAATGGTCGGTCTATTTAAGTTGTCAGGGTAAGTCATCACGGGTTTGAGAATATTACTTTGCGTTTATTTGATACTTCGTGTTTCAAGAGCGCACTCGTTCTTTTTAGGGGGGACTGGGATTCCACTCTTAAAACAAGAGGTCCAATGCCTTCCGCCGCGGTTGGCAGTAGTAATTTAACCTGGGCTCGTGTTGCATTTTCAACCGATTCAGCTATGCTTTAGGTATTTGATGCCGGAAACCCGTACCACTTTATTTTGCATGCTCAATTCGATATAGATACCTATATAGATCAAGGAATAGGAATTACGATTTTTGGGAAATTTCAATCGTCTAACATGTTCGTCTATATTTTTATTTTTGTCTTTCTCTCATTTATCATCAATGAACAAATTTAATAAGGGGGTAGAAATTGTTCATGTTCTATGCCCCTATAATTGAGTAACAGACACCTCTGCGAATGCTAAATTATATATGTTTGTACCTTTTGCGATATAGGTACTATTTATGTATCACGTAAGGGTAAGTATATATTTTTATTAATACACTTTAGATTAAGGTGCATTTAATTGAAAAATTATACACATTTATTTAAAAAGTAGCAAATAATGTGCAGGGAAATATTCACCAAAATTTAATTCCTATTTATTTTATTTAAACTTCATTATAATAAATAAATATTTACGCGTTAGGACGTCGCAATGCATTTGCAGTCTTATTATAATTAATAATTATCCACACATTGAACTACTTAGTTTGTTTGTAAAATTTGCGTTTATCTTGTTCCATTCTTCCAGCAAACTTTGTTTGAGCATTTCTTTTGGTGGATGGTACCTATTCATTAAAAGTGTATTAATTATTAAGGGTTAGACTAATGTAAATTAAAAGTGATACTTCTAACTATAACATGAATTAAATATAAAAAATATGTTACAAATATGCGGTAGGTGGATACTTTTGTAAATAGGTAACTGTAGTTCCTAAAACATCCATACTGACGAACAGTTATTTTAAATGTTATTATCACCCCAAGATATGTATTTGGCAATATTTTTGTAAATTTGTAGACCTTAATAATAAAATTTAAAAATTTGGTGAATTTTTAAAAAACATCGCTTCTTTCTAGAACTATTTTTTCAACTACAAATTTCATCATATTAAAATTTACATTTCTAGAAAAAAGAGTATTATGAATGTACAATTATCACTCGAACGTTAAAAGACTCAAAAATACGAAAATAATGACTCGAAAATGACGCTGGGGTGCAGTGAACCCCATGTGACCAATTTGTAATTATAAGAAGGCGTGACCACGGAGGGTTAATATCCGCACGAAAAATGTATCACAACATGAGAATATGAAAACCTGATAGTATACTTACATATACATAGGAATTCTGGTAGTATCATCGTGTATAACTTTATTATAATGTGAAGGGTAAGGGAAAACAGGGAATGTCACACAACAGCTTTATCGACGAAATGAAGTGATTTGTTCCAGTGCAGAGTGGACATTAGGTACCTGCTTTTAACCAGTATACCACAACTTTAACTTACAGGGGCATTCGAACTTTATAACCGTTTGCGATTCGACAGTTCTGTAGTCCCATTTGCCGTCCACAAAATATGCTATAAATTGCAAAATCTCGAAAAATGGACATTCCTCGTTTTTCCCCCTTAACCTTCGCGTAGAACAGTGTTCAGTAGTCATAAGTACCTAATTGTAAGTAGGTAATATGTCTGATAGTGTACAGTACTTGCAAGGACCAAGGCAAAATCACGGAAAATGGACATTCCGTGTTTTCCCCCCTTAACCTTCGCGTATAACAGTGTTCAGTAGTCATAAGTACCTAATTGTAAGTAGGTAATATGCCTGATCGTGTACACTATTTGCAAGGAGCAAGGCAAAATCTCGAAAAATGGACATTCCTCGTTTTTCCCCCTTAACCTTCGCGTAGAACAGTGTTCAGTAGTCATAAGTACCTAATTGTAAGTAGGTAATATGTCTGATAGTGTACAGTACTTGCAAGGACCAAGGCAAAATCACGGAAAATGGACATTCCGTGTTTTCCCCCCTTAACCTTCGCGTATAACAGTGTTCAGTAGTCATAAGTACCTAATTGTAAGTAGGTAATATGTCTGATCGTGTACACTATTTGCAAGGACCAAGGCAAAATCTCGAAAAATGGACATTCCTCGTTTTTCCCCCTTAACCTTCGCGTATAACAGTGTTCAGTAATCAGAAGTACCTAATTGTAAGTAGGTAATATGTCTGATCGTGTACACTATTTGCAAGGAGCAAGGCAAAATCTCGAAAAATGGACATTCCTCGTTTTTCCCCCTTAACCTTCACGTAGAACAGTGTTCAGTAGTCATAAGTACCTAATTATAAGTAGACAGTATGTCTGATCGTGTACAGTACTTGCAAGGACCAAGTTATCAGCTCACCACTTCTTATCGTCGCTGGAATCGTTCATCGCAGCTCCAACATAAACGTACCCTTAGAACTACATAGGGCTAGTCATTCAATACTATTATTTATCAAAGTTGCATCTGATTTTTTAATCTACCTTCACCCGTGAAAAATCATTTAACCCTCGGGCGGGCGCGCCAATGAGAAGTACACGAGTAGGCGCGTGGTGAACTCAGTTCATCAGTTGAAAATAATCATTTTCGCCCCCTTATATATTACACTTCAGAAACGGTTTCTCTGTTGACACTGGTAACTTAAATTAAACGTGATGGGGAAATATTAGCAATGTATCCAAAAATGCAGTAAATGTATTTAAAAACACAAAAACTGTATATGTAAAACATTTTTGACATCAAAAATGAAAATCAACTGGCACAAGCATCATAGGGTTCTTGAAACACACCACGATCGCGCGGAGGGAATGTTTGTCTTACCGAGACCTAATGAAGGAAATACGCAGATCGGTGAACGGAGTCCACAAAGCGCGCCCGCTAGAGGGTTAACCCAAGTGAATGATAATTCGCTGCAACCACAGAGACAAAATCATTGGATATGCATGCCCCTTTTCGACATTCCGAAGCACCTTGCGAAAATAAGATAGTCAAGGTCGCGATAACCATTATCACCGGGCGTCCATGAATCGAATAGGGGTTTGGCAATGTGGTGGGACCTTAAAGTGTTGCACGTCGACCGTGAATACCAATGCCGTGCCCGCATTGCCAGTCCATGGCACGGTTTTGTATTGCTAACGTGACGGCATTCGACAGATGACGATGCAGAAATAAGCCACAGGTGTCAGCACCGCTGGATGTCTGTATACAAATGGATAAGGCCTTCTTAAACATCGAGCATCATGGATCTCCACTTCAGAATTCGAAGTCATACGCTCTATCATCTGCATACAAAAATGTTCGCGTCATGTATGTATGTATGTTTGAAAGCGCAAAACTCAAAAACTACCGAATCGAATTCGATGAACCATAAAACAGAAGAATCTCTGTTTTAAATGGCACTGATATAACCTATAGAATAGTTGAAAAATCCACGTGCAGAGGGCGCTACACTTACTTTTAGATGTTAAATTAATTCAGAACGGAAAGTCTAATTCCGAAGCGGTTTTCAGCATTGAGTTGCAATTACTATGTTAAAGGCTAAAGGAAAATTTCAAGAACTCACCACCAGAAGAGGGCGCTTTATGAGTTTTAATTTTTTTAGCTTAAGGTGCGAATCCAGGATGAGATTTTACGTAAGATTTTTCTATCATGAGACAAAAGTCTCAGCAGCAACTAAATGTAAATAATGGAAATAGTCGCGAGAGATCAGATTTTTGAAAATATATCATGAAACTTGTCTCATGAGAGTCTAGTGTTATGAAACTAATTACAAAATAATAATAAAATAATAAAGTAATTGTCTCGTGAGATTAAAGTCTCATGCGAGACACGATATTTCTTGTCTCACCGTGGATTCAGACTTTCAGTTTGCTTCTTTAAAAAATAACGCATATTTTGCACACATTCTCAAAAACATCGCTTTTCATTTCTTCCATTTATTTCAAAGTAAAAGTATTAAATTTTGAAAATGTTCGTCGACATATTATTAGAGAAGTTTTAAAGAAAAATTGTGCCATTTACTTAATTATTTCCGTAAGTTTTTTTCATAAGTAGACACCTATTTAAAATCGTGTTTGTGTTAATTCTAACAAATTTGCTAAATTTTCCATACATTTGTGTTTTCAAAATGCCGCGAAAATAATCTCATTTGTACCGCAAAAGTGCAAATTCACGAAAACTCGCTTCTTTAAGGTCAAACGAAATGGCTGATGAACTTAACGCTAGACTTTCTCAAAAAAGTTCCTCAATACTTAAGAGGCGCTTGAATGAATCAGCCTTACAATCCGAGATTCGACTGTCCAAAAGTAGGACGAAAAATTGTAATGCATGCAACAACAAAAAAAAACAACTTTCTTCTCTTTTGAACCAGAAAAAGACAACAGAAGGAAAACTGCCATAAATGCAAAGATTCAGAATTGAATTAATTACTAATTAAAATTAACTGCAGCACTAATCAATTCCGTAGCGAAGCACGGGTATTTTCCTAGTTCCATACAAAAGAACAATATACATGTAAATGACAAAACAAATTCCCCTAGCAGAGAAACGCTGAAATATTCAAGAATTTGTTTTCCATCACTCCTCTTTCTGAAATTGAGAGGCCCAGTGGAAAATTCGCCCCAAATGCATAAATTTGCGTTTTTTTTGTACCATTAATTAGTTCCTGCGATGTAGTGTAATTCTACCACCTCCTAATATAACAGTATGTACTTACGTTTCTCCGAGCAAAATCATATTAAATTCTTTTGCGCTGTGAAAAAACAAATGTGTAGTGGAAGAGGAGCCCATGCCACACAGATCTTACATTATTTTCAAAATGGATATAAGCAACAGAGAGTTTAATTATTTATACTAATATTTATTAGTTATTTACTAAATACACAATACATATTTAGTAATATAATTCTCCCATTTTTTTCAAAAATATTAAAATTACACGAGGTAATAACCAATGATTTATTCGAAGTAAAACGTACTAAAAACTGACCTAATGAAAGTAATTTTTCCGCAAAATTTGATAATACTTGTCATTCACCATCTAGTTCAAGTAGCGTTTAAAATAATTACAATATTTCACACGCATTTCTTACGAAAATAATTTTTCCTTCAACCTGCTTTGCTGTAAAATCAGAAGACGGTGGCATGTGCTTGTTTTCCACTGGGCCTCTCAATTTTAGCCATTATGAACAGTACGTTATAATGCTCACACTGGTTATCTAATGTTCCAGCAGAGAGATTCAGTCCTGACCTGTGAATTCGATTAGGAATTGCGTGGTCCACGATGATCTGTTTACCACGGTCATTTAGAGACTTGGTGAGCTTTACGTGGCTATACGTCCACAAATTTTCACGCATGCCACAGGGCGACGGGTCATAGAATTCCCTCATTCCGTATCGAATTTGGCCACCCCTCCTGCCATGCCATTTATCTCGGCCCGTCCTGGGGTCCTCGCGATAACTATAAGCTTTTTCTTGCTCGGATAGTTCAATTATGTGCAGCACAGGATCAATGAATAATCCATATGAAGCAAATTGTTATCGGTAACTTAGAATTACAATAATCATAAACCGATTGCCGAGAAAGGAACGTTGAATATACCTACTACCTATAGCGAAAGTAAGCCGTTCATCTCCTTTTCCTTTGCACTTCATTCCTCTCACGCGGAAACCCCGGTCTAGTTCTCAGTTTTAAGCAGTTGGCAATAGTCGGCTGCAAGAGTGCGCATCCGGTTTGCGAGCAACGGAAATTTGAACGTCAGATGCTAGAACTGATCGCCAAGCGATACATCACCGAGCGGATAGATGATATACTCCAGTATTTCGCCTCCCATCCCTTCGAATCAATTTCATTTATTGCGCCCGTCTATGTAGTTCGAAAGCAATTAACGTCCGCCATTGCTGGGCCACGAGAAGAGATAGATTTATAGACTTTAATTAGAAAAGCATCGGCTGGGAACTTTGCAAACGCTGGGGTCTGTTTTCTATCTTCTGCTTCTTGAGGTAGTTATTGCTGTTGGAAGTTTTGAATGAAAAGAGGTATGTTGGCAGCACTGTAGAATCACACAGAAAAATGGCGTAGTGTATGTTTGAGAGAGTTCGGTGTTAAAAGAAAAATTACTTTCCAATCTGTATTTGTAGTTCTAAGTTCCTTTTATTCATGTTCTTAAGAATAAATATATTCATTCTTTATATAAAACCAAAGTGTCTAGCGCATTCAGCTGCTTTTACCAAGCTAGCCCCATATCCAGTCATACCAATTGCTAACAGAGATAAACATTTGGTGACGCTTGTTTCCGATCGCTGATCTTCAGCGTCACCTGACGAATCCTCCAGTTTGGATAGACACATCGTACACTATTGGAGAGAGAAGGAAGCGTAAACGACTTGGTTCCGAATGGCAGACGAACCCTGTCATATTCTAGAGTCGAAGAAGGAAAAGACGATCGCCTGATACGATTCGATTGGAAACAGCCGGCTCGGTATCGTTTACTCCATTTCCTAGCGTGACTGGAGATTTCGTATGCGGCCGACACCCTTTCGGTCCGCCTGTTCGGCTGAAGTGGGCTGGAAGAGGAAGGAAGAGGAACGGAAATATTGCCTCATGGGTAACAAAATGCGGTGTAACGATGCCCCGCCGCGGGCATACTTAGCTAATTAAACCGTATCGTGGGTATTAGTTTCGAGATTAGGTTAGAAGAGGGAATGGAAGCTCCGGCTGTCCGGATGAATGCGCGGAAGACACGTGAGGAAATGTTTGCATAGTCCCGGCTACGCGAATCGTTAATTGAACCCTGTACTGCCAATGAGACTACTTAGTCATTTCATAATTGTTTAAAAAAACAACAACAGTGTGATAGATATATAAAATTGAAGAAACAGGACAAGTGTTTCGTTTAAATAAGTAATCTCTTATTTGCCTAATCAGTGATCCGTAGCTCAGTACCGCGAATTACTTAATTCATCATCAACGATTGGAATATAATATACAGGGTGCCCAACTGAAATCGGACCACCTAATTATCTTGCAGAATAATTTCAAACGGTGAATATGTTGCCAGGAAAATCTGCTTTCAGGCTATATAATGTACAGTCGAAATGCTATGAAGTCTTCGGCATTTTAGATCTTATCCGCAAATAAAAATTATTGACGACGAAATCAGAATCAACCACCTTTTCGAAGTAACAATGCCAATTCACGGCCACATTTGGAACACCCTGCGCACTGTATTGCAGGGAAGTGTTTCACATCCAGCCCCGCAAAATGATACCACATGCCAGGCATACCACTCTCTCTCACGACCCCTTCTTTGCTCTCCCATTGTACTTGATTCTGGAATACCAACGTCGCAATTTTCTATTAAACTGTTCCGTACGTACAAGCCTTCCCGCTCGGAGTGTCATTATGAAGCATCGACTCGCCCGATAGTCCCGTCTGTCCCCAAAGAAAAATCACTCCGCTTCAATAATAGATGAATCAGGAATCTCTTAGAGGGCCCGTCTCAACGTTCAATAATTCATAGACAAGCCACGGTCACTTTCCTTACGTGCCAATAAAAATGCACCCGCCTTTAAACAGTTGCGCTCACATCGTAGGGTGTCAGGATTCGCGAATCGTATAGCCTCCGCGTTGATTCAGGTGGAACAAGCAGCTAACAGAATCACGCTTTTCATCGAAGCGATAAGTACCTGTACCGGTAACAATCCCCCCGCGTTTTCCCCCCCATTATTGTATCGCGCAGCATTCGCCGGATTCAATGACGCCTTTCACACCAGACACGGCGGAGCGCGCGTCATTATACAGGCGAAGGAGATGTGAAAGGGATCGGCGGAGCCTTCGAAAGGGCCCACCTGTTGCAACCATCCCTCTAACAGTCCAGCAGCCTGATCAACGCGACATATTTCAGTCCTACGAATTTCCATAGAAAACCACCCCCTTCCCCAACTGTCGCGTGAACGGAACAGCATCGGTATAGGTGCGCTGCTCTGAAAGTCTTCGATCTTTGCGAACGCGGGTGTGAGAAAGTATTCCAAAAGGGAGCGCAGCTGAATTGTGCGGAAAACTTAAGTCCGCCCGTTTGAAGTGACTTAACTACGCGTCAGAGTTCCAGAGACTCTGTGCTGAATGTAGAAGGCTGTACGAATAATGGAAAGCATGGCGAGAGAACGTTAGCTACAAGCTTTTTCTTTACTACACGGACACATAATGTCGGCGACGAAATTTTGATTGTCCCATGATGGACAACAATGCCAACTCGAGATCGTGGCGGCGATACTCGTGGTGGAGGACCTTTGTAATTTCCATGGCAGTTCTGATGCAACCGGCGACAATACTGGCCGCGATACGATAGGGCCACTCGTCAAACAAAAAGGCCACTTCGTTTCCGAGTGGACATCCGCGCTGTTTTGTTCTTGAACGCACCACCTGTTCGTGGGAAATGTTGCCGGGCACCGCCTATCGGAAATCCTACGTTAACGGATCCGCGGTGCGGAGCTGCCGCACAACACAGAGAGCCATGCTGATCGAGACTAAAGGGGTGTCGCAATGCTTATAGACGTGCTCTATATTTCAAAACTGGCGAGGGAACATTTCGAACCCGCACACGACGATTTTGATGAGACTCTGCAGATTTGCAGAACAGTGGAAAATATTCGACACGTATTTTTTGTTACCGGCAATCGTCCACGTTGTAGGGGTGAAAAGAGCCCGCAGAGTTAGGGGTTGAAAGTATATTTTCTGAAATTTTGGTAAACTGACCAAGGGGGTGGATTTGTCTTTAAAAAAATAGGGCTTCAGAAAAAAATTCGTCCTACGCTTAATAGTTCTCGAGATGTTCCGGAAAATTTGTTTTCGACCCCCAACTTTAGGGGCTGTTTTCACCCCGTGTCAAATATTTTTCACTATTTTGCAAATCTGCAGAGATTTGCAAGCACAAAAATAACAGAAACAAGTTTCGCTTAATAGAAAGCTGTGTTACTTTAGAATCTGATAAAATATTTGTTGAAAAAATCTTCTAAACTTTTTTCACTTTCGCCCACTACCGGGGTAAATACCCACTACGTCACACTACTATAGTAGCATGTACATATGTACAAAACAATATTTCACTTTGCCTCACTGTGTCGCTTTGCCCCGATCTCCCCTACTAATAAACATGGGTACGTGAACCATCTGTTTTTTTTTGTTTTTTTTTAAATGCACATAAGGCCGATACATCGACTCTGGCACTTCTCGCCAGTGCAGCAAGAGCCGATATATCGGCCTCCGGCACTAAAAGGGTTAAGAATAAGTAGCGACTGAGAATACCCCCCTTAAGCGTTGAAACAGTGCTGCCACTTGTGTAGTGCGGCAGAAACAGGAAGTAGTGCATCTCTCCGCTAGGTGCGTCTCTCTCGGAATGACCCTACAGGATTTAATTCGAAGTTGGCAGTCTAGTGCACAGTTGTACGGTCGAAGCAAAGAGATATAATAAGACGCGTCACTCGACAAGGACAGGCATAAACTAGGTAAATCACTAGACAACCAATTTAAATGCCCATTCCATACCAATGATCGGTAAACCACGGTAAACTTCGGCAATAATCAGCAACTTGCGGTAAGGTACATTTAGTCGATTTGAGTATCCCGTTCGAATAGACAAGCAATTTAAATGCCAAGGTCAAGTAAGGACTTCAAAGGTTCCGCCCGGAGTGACGCCTCTTATATCTCCTCTTTGGTCGAAGCGTACCTAAATTTGTGTACCAATTAGAACAATTAATCCAGCTGAGCATAAATCGTGCAACGCAGAAACGCAAGGAACTTTCATTTCAATCCGGTGGAATAGATTTGTCGACGTTAACTAACAACCTAATCAGCCTAACGCGATTCTCCGTACACAGGAGCGATAAAAATCGGGCGGAACGTTCGCGTGTCATTACCGTTTGATACTACGTGTGTATACTATACGTAAGCACGTGTACACACGGCATGCGAACGGATACTCGCAGCAGGAATGAGTGCGCTATGTAACGTTCGCATAAGCAGACCATATGACGTCGTTTCGATGCACAGAAGAGTAGGTATCGCAAACGCGGAGAAAACTATTGTGCTTGCGCCTGTAAACCCCAGTTCCACTGTTAGGGGTCTATAATTTCGCTGGTGGGGCCATTTAAACGTTTCGCCGACGGTGTGCACCCCCGATTCTGTGGGAATTTTCCCAGTAAATTCTTCGTGCCTGTTGCAACCGCGAGGGATACCCTTCCTGAAAAAAAAAGGAAACACTCGAGCAGCGATTATTCCACGTTGCCCCCCTCGGCGCGCAATATACTTTTTAAGGCCAAAGTGTTCGCCGGTTGGACTGGCCAATATAATTATTCTTTCGCTGGCAAATTGTAATCTGGACGGTCCATAAAAAATAACCGCCGGCCGGGAATCTCGTGACGGCGTGTTTTTCATCGAATGCTCGCCGAGCGTTGCATTGTTACGAGCAATTAATGATAATCTTCGCGCCAAGTATAAAGTACCGTAAAACTGTCGCTCGCGGACTCGACTAGCATGCGATCAACCCGGCCATAAAACTGCTTAGAAACTTCTACGAGATTCTGGTAAAATTTTCTTCAAGGAGATCCAAGCTTCCGATTTCTCTCGTGGGAATCGATAAGCGTCGATGTGGAAGCTCCAAGTCGAAAGGAATTTTATTACGAGGCTCAGGGACGAATTAAGAAATCCACTTTCGTGCACACGTTAATATGTTGGTAACACTCGTTCGATTTGTGGTAGGTACTTACAAATGTGTTCGTCAGAGTTTTCTGATACTTTAAACAGTTTGAACGTCCTTCGTGACCTCGAGTCCTTCAGCTTTCGGCGCGCAGTCGATCGTGGGGAGGAAGGCGAACTCTGGCGAGGGTAAATTAGAAGATCTTAGGAATGATTTAATGCAGGAATCCCTTGTTTTGATGAAAACTGTTTCACTGGCAATATGAGGCGAATTCTCACGGAACTACTTCGTTCCCAAGAAGAACATACATGTTCCGAGGAATACGCTGATGGAAACTTATTCGTTGTCACAGCAGTGCTTATTCTCTTGTCTCTAGGTACTTCTAAACTTAACTTTGGGACTTAATTGTCAAACTGAATGTACAGCGAGCTCAGAAAAATGTGGTTCAAGGATTTTTAGGCTTGTAGTAGGGGAGACCGGGGCTAGATGATACGTTGTTCAGTTCTCAATTTTTTTCATTTTTGTTTGAATTAATTAGTTAATCACAAATATGCTAGAATATACTTTGGCCCTCCCTCTTTAATATATAGTAAGCGAAAGCTTGAGAAAATACATACGAAATGAATGAAAAAATGTTATTTGGACGAAGGCAAAATGTATCAGTTTACCCCCACTGCCGGGCAAGTTGGTACTGCTCTGAGGCATGTTGATACATTTGTAAAATATCCGTTTAATAAATAACTAATAAATTTGGAAAAAAATTTAATCTAGATACCTTTCCAACAATATACACTAAAAATGAACAAAGACGTATTCTAAAAACCAGACAGATTTTTTAAAAAAAATCAACAGGAAGTCATTTGTACAAACATCTCCATAAAAAAATGTAGAGCATGGAACGATAGCCAAATAACAAAATAAAACATCTCCATACAAAATAAATTAAGAAGAAAATATAGAAAATGTCATTTAAGAAGGAACCCGTTTCGCGCATGTAGAATGAGCTCATTGGCTCCGAAAAAGCGTCGGTGGGGGTACAGCCAATAGTGGCTTCTCCCGGCGCCAATGAGCGTCAGCCTGCGCAGAACCGGTCTAAACTCGTCGGTCGGCAGGTTCCTTCTTAAATGACACGGAGAATAAATATAGTAATCCGCGCAAAATATAAATTATAAATCTTTACTTCATTTAGTATTTTTCTTCTGGAAATATGAACTCATGAAGATTAGTTTTACAGTAAACTTTTACTATAATATACTTGTGCCCGAGGCGATTTCAACTGAAAATGTTAACGTTGTTAATTAAATAATTAATTAATCTTCATGTTTACATATTAATTCTAGTACTAAAACCGTTTTTTTTTTAATTTAAAAGCCGGTGTTCGAATTTTACAAATTTATAAAGAAAAAACAGTTTTTAAACTCGGTTTTCAAGAACCAACAAACCCTAACTCTGAAAGCATTTTCTTACTTATTTTGGACTTATTTTTACAAATCTTTTTTTACTTAACTCAGTGAGCAGTTCAATCTTGCTTTTACAAGCACGGTTTTTCAACGCTCTATGTAATTTTTAATCCAGGGGAGCAATAGAAACCGGTGGCGTGCAAAAGCTTTTATAATTACTGCTTCAGTGAATAGGTACTTTGGAAGCTTGTATCGATCTTTCGTTGCTTGTGCTTGCGATAAGAGAGGGGAAAATGATCCGTGACGATCTATGGAGCCGCGGTGCACTGGCCCTACAGGAGACTGCAATTTTCTGGTAATCATTTACCAGCGACACGGTGTAACATTCGCTTGGTTCGGACGCGAGCATACCTTGTGCATAATTCACACGCATGCTGGCTAAACAGATGCTAGATTAAGTCTCCCGTATGTAGGCCGACGATTCGCGATACCTTTCTACTTGAGTATGAAACGGTGTTTAAGAAAAAGTACTTCTTTTTTTGTGAATCTTCGTATTCTTTTTTCTTTGCTGCAAGTTAAGGTCTGCACAGTTCAAATACAAGATTCATTTTGCCAGAAATCCAGCTGAACCCTAAACCTAGATCTGTTCAACCTACCTGGGATCCAACTCAAGCATAAATCTAGGCTTAAATCAAACCTAATTCTAAATTTAATCAGACGTGTAAATAGAAGCCTGAAGGAGTACCTACTTGGATTAACCGCGATGGCGAGATTATAAATTAATCTGTAGAAGATATTAAACCAATCGTTTCACAGAATGCTTTGGAACCAACCGATGCGCAAGTGTAGACGCTAAACAAATTCTCCTTTCTGAATTGAGTAAGTTAGAATTAGCGACATATGTGTGTTTGGTTAGGCTCTACCGGGGGTAAGAACTGTGTGAAAATAGAGAAGACCGAAGTGAAGCTGAACTTCGAATATTATTATAAATATTATTCATGAGAAGCTACTCGCGCAGCAATTGATTTCGTTTGCACCGATTGTGAACAGTCGCTGGATCTTTATGAGCGTATAAGATAAATAAAAAGTGATGCAAATAATTCTGTTTAACCGCTACCTACTTGCTATAATTTTTCCCACAGTGGGAACAGTGACCATTGGCGGGTGGGGAGAGTGACGAATAAGAGATTGAAGCTGGAAAGCGTAAAAAGTTAAGTGAAAGCTTGCGCGGTGTCATGCATCGGTTTTCAGATGATGAGCCGTCTCTCGCAATCAGCCCTGTCGCGTTCGTTGTTACGCACAGTTACGCAAACGAGGGGTGCTAGGACAGAAGTACTCCCTTTCCCTCTTTCATATATACATACATTTATGTGCGCGTATGTGTACACGTTTGAGTGACAGTTTGCTGGGGATTCTGTGACACCCTGACGCCGTATCTTCAATCGGGGAGAATAGCCCGTTGACAATTGCTCCTTTCGATTAGTCTACACTCTCGGATTCTCTAATTAATTAATACTGGACGATGCGACGAAGAAATTCTGCAGATATCGTTAACGCCAATATCCTCGATAAATTAACATTGGCAATATGAGATGCAGGACCATGTTTCAGTCGACAGTAAGCTCATCTCAATGAATTTTGTAAGTTAATTTCCTTAGAGAAGGATGTCTCCTTGTAAAAGAATTATTCTTTGGTTGTCAGTTTGTTTTTCTCCCATTTTGATAAATTAACATATATTTTTATTTCTAAGTAGACACGATCAGGAGAGATTTAAAATTTCGGGTTACAGGTTAAAGATTAATGCAAGAGCAAGTTCCACGGCAGTTCTCACGAAGCAATCATCGTGGAGAGCCTTCGTGCTAGACGCCAGTATCCGCGCGCGAGTATACACAATAAGATCTGTATCGAGTGCCGGTCACGCTGCTAATTTTCATCCCAGAGCGGTTTTAATTGCTCCGTGTCGCCGTGAGCTAGCTGTATTAAGAACTAATCTACTGGATTGCAGTCCAAGATAATGTTTCCAGTAGTGTCACGATCGAGAGAGCAACCTAGAGTTAACATAGAGCATCGTTCCATCTAAGATGCTCCCGCTGAGTGCCAACCTAAAGAATTTCCATTTGGTGGAAAAAGTAGGGAAATGATTCTTGATTCTACGTTGCTTGATTGTTTGGGGGTAAATCTAGACCTAGACTAGGAACTAAGAAGAATCATATCGCGAATAGAGCTGACATACAGTTGAACTCACTTCACAGTTTATCTAGAGCAATCCATTAAGCATAGAATTTCTATATCTCACATATAGGGCGGTCATTCATAGTCGCTACTTATTCTTAAGCAAATGCTTAAGCACGCGGCATCCTCTACTAACCTAGTAGCTAGCAAAGAATGCCGAATGCTTAAGCATTTGCTTAAGAATAAGTAGCGACTATGAATACCGGCCATAGTCGCCCCTGATTACCAAACGCTGTATAGCAAAAGATTCGTCATTTGTTTAGCTCTAAGATGAGCTGCATTGGGCCTAATGAATAAAGTGTAAGCAATTGCTTTTTATTAATATTTTACTAGGAATTGCTTAAATTCGTGTGAATAAAAACAAAAGCATTTGCTTTGTCTTGTAGGAATTCCTAAACTGCCATTGCTTTTCCTTAATTTTTTAAGGAATTGCTTACAATCGAGGCAGAGAGAGAGAGAGAGAGAGAGAACGTCACCGACAGTCACAGCTACCATTTACTTATATGGTCTAGCAAAACCAAAAATTCCTTATGATTTTTATTCATATGAAAATAAGAAATTCCTTTTTTGTTTAATTGCTTTTTAAGCAATTGATTTTGCTAATAATATATTTAAAAACTGTAAGTCAATTATTTTTGTTACATTATAGTCTCCATTCTATTTACTTTAATGTACAATATTAAAAATTGCAATATTTTTTTATTTGTTATACAAGTAACATCAGTCTTTGGAAAACGATGGTTTGAGGCAAGATGGGGTCCTTGGTACAGGGAATGATGGGATACCCCATAGTCGAATTTTCGTTACTTTTAATTCGGATTTGAAAATGGTAATAACATATAAGAAAAAATTAGACGAGGAAAATGGTGAAAAGAAGTTACGAAGAAACCTGTAGATGAAGTTCTAAGCAGCAAAGTGGGGTACAGGAAAGCGGCTCGAGAATATTGCCTCCCACAAACAACATTGGAACGTTATGTCCAAAAATTGAAACAGGGAAGTGAAGTAATCAGGGGTTTACCATTAGGTCCAGTTAAGAGTGTATTTTCACAAATAGGAGAGGAAGAATTTGTCGAATATTTTCAGTACTCCGTCACACCCCGTAGCGGAGGCAAGATGGTTTTTCATTACTTTTTTTTAAAAGTTTAATAATTTAAAATTTATATTTAAATGCTCCTCAAACTATGCACCAAAGGTTAAACTATTAACTTATAATTACATATTAATTCATAAAAACTTAAATAAAAGGTATAATTATCAATTCTTTTGCACGCTTGCTTAGCTACCCCACCATGCCAGCCATGTCCCTACATTACTTTATTCCACACTAAGAAACGCAGGAATATGATACTTGACTGTCTACCCCTAGACCACGAAATAAGAATAGAAATCTTATTTAAACGTGAATCGTATCGTCCACAGAAGATATTCAGTTAAAAGTAACAATTGGTTCTCAACTTCACTATCGTAGCAGCCCCTACCAACTGTGACATTAAATTCCACAACACTATGAAATACACCAGGTGGATTTAAAAATTTTCAAGCCTTATTAGAATAACATAGAATAAATGATTCCAACGAAAATGATCAGACCTTTATAACGCTCGAATTAAAACACTGTCGCCAATCGCCACAGACCTCAACTCGCAGTTTTATACAAAGACATTCGCTTGACAGACACCTCTCGAAATCTTGCGAGGCAAAATGAAAATAAGAGAGACACCGGTGCCTAGTGGCAAGATTGCTGGGCATGCGGCAAACCCTTGAGGACATGCAACTTCCCCCCACATCGATGGAATGGTATCAAAGTACGTATACTTCGCAAGACACGCATCCTGGCACGTGCCAACGAGGATCCTTTTACGCGTTTCCTCCTCGTCAGCGTTGTACATAACGAGCAGGGTACATTTGAGAGGGCCCAGGTGAATATACATAATTTCGTACCAGATGCATCTTAAGGCTATAATGTTTCCTGGAGGCCATCGGGTTTCGATACCCTTCCGCACGTGCCTCCACTCCCCACGAGCTGATCGAAAGGGATGGGCTAGTGACTCGACGAAAGAAGAAACCCGGTCGCGTAACTTCTGACAAAATTATTCTGCTGAGCGTTAAAAATACAGTATTGATTTTACGAATCGTAGGATCTGCAGCTGAGAACTAAGAACCGAGAAGCATTGGGGGCTAATATTTCAAGATTTCTTTATGCCCACTGGTCTTTACGTTTCGGTATTGATTAGGCTGGCTAAGAATAGTTGCTTTTGTACATTCGCAAGACTATTGGAGAAGCTTCAAAAGGAAAGAAGAAAATTGCGATGGTTTAGAGCAGCCCTTACGAAATCACTTTGAATTATTGAAGGGATGCATGAAATCGCGTAGCAAGTAGGATCGTAAAATAATTTCTGCTTCCACCTGCCGTCATTTAATGCACACGCTTGAACAGAGGCGTATCGTCAAAGACAGCGAGTGAAGATTGCTCGTGTGAGACGTCTATATGCGTCGAATACTATATTCCCTTTGAGGCTCTTGTTAGAGAGTCACGCGAACTCGTGTCTTCGGAAATTAAGGCATTAAAGCGGGGAAGCCTTCGATATGTCCCCCGTGTGAAAATTTTCAGGCCTACAAATCGATGGCACGTGAATCGGAGACTACGGCACACGAACGAAAGGGTAGAAATAGTCTTCAATAATAATTGAGTAGAGGATAATTGGTAAAAAAAATTCAAATTCACTGGACGATAGTATTGCTTAAAGAAAATTACTAATGCTATCTTAACAGAGGGATTTAAAAATTAAATCCTTTGAAAATGGAAAGCTTCGAATCCGAAAGCTTCTCAGGAATTTCAGAAGCACGAACTAAACTCTTTAAACTAAAATTTGCAAATGGAATAATTCAAAAATAAAAGGAAGTTTCTCAGAAATTTTGTAGTCATTGAAGACTTCGTCTAAAGATGATCGATTATTTTGTAGCCAAATTGGGTTCAAGAATCGTCTGCCAAGCTTTCAATCGTTTAATCTATGCTATGGTTTCGGGACACTGTAGCGACGGGATGAGAAGAGAGGAGCAAACAGAAGCAAACCAAGAGCAGGCAGCTATTACAGGCAGCTTTAGAAGGATTGAAAGAGAAACACTGTAGTCGTAGTTTTCAAATATTTCTAGTTCGTCAGACATGCACGTTTGCAGAAACTTCGAAAAACAATCGATGAGGGAACGTGTGCTCTTCCCACGGTGTACGACAGTAAAGGGGATGATGGTACGCGATTCAGGGTTTAACAGAGGGGGTGTACATTCCTCATATAGGTGGGACAAATGGACGATTTCATGGCTTCCACTGTGCAGTTATGGTTACACTTTCTTCCACGAGGGTTATATTCGTAAAAAAATCCTTGCACACCTATAGCAACTTTAGGAGGATGATTGATAATTGTTTAAATTATTTTGGATGCATTTTCACAGCTAACTTTTGTATTTAGTATCTCGAGCAAGGGCTAGTAGATGGAATGGAATTTTATACTGATAGTGAAATAAATAAGCACAGTTGGAAGCCTCAACAGTGCATGAGAAATACGAAATGTATAAAACGATTTTTTAACGAATTGTTGAATACTTATTAGGTATATAGTTATTCGCCCACCTTCAACTGCTATTAATTTGTTTTTTCTCATTGTCCATCATCGGTCAGGTCGATCAGATCCTTTTTATTAAATCGTTAATCAGTTAGCTGATGATATTTAAACACTTCCCACGCATTCTTTCCCGAAACGCACTAGGGTAAACTCGGGTAAGTTCGTGGTAGGTACCTACTGGTTACTCTGTGGTACTTTTTGATTTGTCTGTAACTTGAAATTGTCGGACTCAATTTAGATGGAACAAAAACTAACGAACAGCGTGGATCTTCTAGTTTATATTGTGATGAAATAATTAGTCAATTGAAGTTAGTGTGATAGAGTGAAGGAGCGTTTTTGTTCCAGCAGAACATTATTCGTGAAATTATTGGTGCTAGTTGTAGACGATCGGTTGTTTATGTATTATATGTGCTTCAGAAGATAAATGGAAAATTCAAACTGCAGGTACCTAAGTCATGGTAAAATGACACTTTAACAAGTCTTACTCTTTAAATTATTATAAAATTAGGCACCAGTGTTATTTTTGGTTATGAAAAGTAACTAAATTCTTATTCTTCGTGTGCCTGAGACTGCGTTTCTGATTGCGCTGTTTGAGAAGTTTTGATGGTCAATATCAGAAACAATGTTTCCTTACGTCTCAGATATCTAACGAGCATGACACGATTGACTATGCACAAAATAACAATAATATGAAATAAATAAAATAGTATAAAATAATATAAATAATATAAAATAATATAAAATAATATAAAATAATATAAAATAATATAAAATAATATAAAATAATATAAAATAATATAAAATAATATAAAATAATATAAAATAATATAAAATAATATAAAATAATATAAAATAATATAAAATAATATAAAATAATATAAATAATATAAAATAATATAAAATAATATAAAATAATATAAAATAATATAAAATAATATAAAATAATATAAAATAATATAAAATAATATAAAATAATATAAAATAATATAAAATAATATAAAATAATATAAAATAATATAAAATAATATAAACCGCCCTCATTATAATTGTTCGCCAAAGTACAAATTCTGCAAATTGGAATTGTATTACCAATTATATTACATCGAAAAGTAATACCACATAGACGTACTGTGCTGGATGTAGATTAGACCTAACGATAGCCAAGTCGAACGCCACCTTTACACCACCCTTACGCTATGTATTGTAATAAGTAGATAATAAAATTTCATGGCGCATTAAAACTGATATCATTATGGTCATCATTAATATTTTCTTTCCACTTATATCATCATGATGATCATCGTCAGCAGCAGCATCACCGTCGTCATCATCATTGTAATAATTATTATTATCTTTCAATTCTCTCAGGAAGACAGGAAAAAGAGAAGGGAAACAGTGGCCAAGGAGAGAGTATCGGTGACGAATATCGTTCGCAGCATTCGTGCGGGTTCGAGAGTGTAGGACAGGGACACCGTAGAAAGTAGATAGGCAGGAGGCGTCCAGGAAGGAAGTGTCGTGGTCGTTCTTCCGGGCAGCTGCTCTGGATATCGGCGCATATAGCTGCTATGGGTAAAGTAATCCACTATAGGACACCGTACAAGTGCCATTACTACCGGGGTGCATCAGGGGCTTCATTTAATACCTCGTGGCTCATAATTAGGATCTGGATAAATATTATATTTACTTCCTCTCCCTCAATTTTTTTTCTTCCCTTTCCAACCCTACGGTCGCCACTGCACCTCTAACTCCATTCAATTATTCCTTCTCTTTTTGTTTCTTCCGGTGTCGAACGTTAGGTTAATGCTCGTTAAAATTGTGTGTTTTCACTCATCATGGTATACTTTCGTAGGGATGTACCTACGCGCACGCATAGCGCGTCAGAAAATTGTGTCATGATAATTTTCTGTGCTTTTGGAAAAATGAGGTTCCTGAACCAGGGATGACTCGTCCTAATTTTCATTTATCTAGATAAAAAAAATTTACAGTGGCTCAAATTAATATTCGGACACTTTTTAAAATCGCATAACTTTTTTAGAATTGGTCCAAACAACTTGAGTTTTTTTCAGAAGCTAGAAGGATTAGTTTGCTAACTGACGCGTTTCGTCGTTTTGAAAAAAAATGTATTCGGTTCGAATAGCGAAAAGAATAGTAAAGGTCGATTTTTAAACTTTTTTTTGTGAGCTTGTAATGAAAATTCAAAAAACCCGTTTCGCGAAAATTCCCGAAATCAGCGATTCCCGACCTTATTCTGCGATCTTTAAACGTTTATAGCTCAGAGCAACGTTAACCGATTTTGATGCAATTTTAGGTACATATGTAACTTACTTCAATCTACAAACGGGTTTTATGAATTTTCATTACAGGCTCACAAGAAAAAGTTAAAAAAACGACCTTTACAATTTTTTTTCTATTCCGACCAAAAGCATTTTTTTCAAAACGGCGAAACACGTCGCTTAGCAAACTAATCCTTCTAGCTTCTAAAAAAAACTCGTGTCGTTTGGATCAATTCTAAAAAAGTTATGCGATTTTAAAAAGTGTCCGAATATTAATTTGAGCCACTGTATAAAGAAACACTCTCCGTGTGTTTTCACGACTTACTTCATTAGCTGAATTTTCAGGCTTGTTTTTAAATGTTTTTTTTGCAAGTAGCGTCTGCAACCCAAGGAACGTTATTGAAACATGGCACGTTGGTTTCGTTACAGTTGCAGCTAAGTTTTAGGGCTCGTTTTCGTGAGGAACGAGAAGAAAGTGTTCCATCGCGGGAACCAGCCATCCTGCACCGACGTACTAATATTTCGCGATTAAAAGTTCATTTCGACCGGAATTTTAATTGCAATTAGGGCAGGCAGGCTTGCCACTTATCTAAGTAAGGTCGGGGCCAGATATATTGGCCGGTGAGTTTCGCGAGGGGTATTCTCCCACCACACCGCTTGCCAGCTCGGTGCTCCTTTTCTCAACGTTCTCACTCTCTCCCGGGCTACGCCTGCTCCTCGCGCGGTGGGGGTTCGGTGCCCGTGAGGTACGCACACATGCAGCGAATCATCTCCACCACTTTAACTACATAGACGGGACACGATTCCGAGCGGTGGTTTCTCGCTTCTTTCTTGCCGAAGGCGAGAGCGAGATGGAATGAAAGCGAGTCTAAACACTCTAAACGCTCATGCCCGGCACGCACGCAAAGGACGGAGTATCAGGCGTACGAAAAACGGAGCGAGACAAAGTATGTATCAACGCGTCATCTGTCTCGTACCGCTCCTCGCTTGCTTTCAGTCCCTCTGACTCGCTCTCGTTCCACCTCGCTCTCGCCTTCGCAGAACAAGAATGGGCCAGAAGTAGTGGGGATAGCGCCAAGCTCCTAACGTGTAGGCCAAGCCGAGTTCTTAGCGTAGAAGTGCATATATCGGAATAGGTGTGCGTTAGGTCCGAAAAAATTCAGGAGTGTACTGGTCAGAACTCGATAGACGGTCAGTCTTTCTCGATAGCTTCATCTTGTATTGGTCTACCCCAGGGCTGCACAAGGAGCCGTTTTAAGCGCCTAGCTACGAGCAACCAGCGTCGAGCAGTCGAAATACATATACTTACGCTACGCGCCTAAGAGGACGCACCTACACTACTGCGGTTCTCATCACTGATTCTACCCTTAGCAATGGGACAGTTCGATGCTCGGCTGGTTGCTCGCAGCTAGGCGCTAAATACGGCTCCTTGTGCAGCCCTGGTCTACGCATAGCTTTGTAACGCACATAAATATTATGTTAAGAATAAACAACAACCACGCAGCTACATGCGGAGCCGAGCAGCGTTCACGTTAAGGAATCAGATGGCGCGTGAATCGGCGAGCTGGCTCGGCTCGTCCAGACTCGGCGAGTCGGTGAGTCATGAGTGTTCTTATGATCTTTGCGCGCGAATCGCCGATTCACGCGCTATCTGATGCCACCTTTACCCCACCATACCCTTCGGGGGCTAAGCAACTCCAACTGACAAATCCACGATCGTCAGATGGCGGTGGTTGATTTCTTCTCGATCGCTGCGAGCCAAAAACGAACTCACCGGCCAATAAGGTAAATGTCCCAATCTCTGCTCGTGTCCCCATTTCTGTTTATTTTGTATTTTTCTTATTATTATAATTGTTACGTTTGTACTATAGTCGCAACAAAATAATTCTAAATCAGTAAATTTGCAAGCGCAATATCTCAAAAACCAGTGGAAATCAAGTGTATACATTAATGCTTATTGAATTTTTCTTGGAACGCACTATCAACTCACCCCTTCAAAAAAAATTGTTCCATTTAAAAAACCGAACTTGACCATCGTATCTTTTAAAATAATAATTGAAAAAAAGAATCGTCTGCGCTAATAAATTGGCCCCCTCGAACCATGCAACGCCATATTTTTTTTATTTTTTTATCTCCAATACATTAGGAGATATCCAGCTGTTCAGTCTTCCCGCGGACACCCTGTAGAAGCTAAAAAATAAAAGTTATAGAACCTAAAAAATAAAAGTTATAGAGCTATATAGGAACCGTAACTTATACTTCTATAGTCTGATATTTAGGTTCTTTATAACGGTCCTGAATAACTCTTTCAAGAACCGAAATCTTTGTAATAACGGTTTCAACCCCTGGCTGCAACCCCTATTTCTATTCGAAGGCACTTTATTTTTTGTTTATAATTATTTTACGCTCTACTGTTGTGTTCTAAAACCTCTCCATAAAAGATGTGACTTAGTTTAACTTGAAAATGCAACATATTATTTGAGCAGAAATTGGTAGAAATGGTGAGTAGAAATACGTACATCGCTATTTTTCGTGAGCAGAAGTACGAACATTAGAGCATTGTATTTAATTACAAATTACTAATAGTTAAACATCCTGAAATATCTTTCTTAAATAGTTTTTGAATTAGTTGATTTATCATTAAAGAATTAATCAATTACTCTGCAAATTTTCACAAACAAATTTTTTACACCTTCTTCCTGATGAGTAACCTCTTAAATCAGCAGAAATTGGGACATTCACCTTATATCTGGCCCGGAACTTAGTTACAAATTAAGAGAGGAGGATCGCGTTTTCCTCCAGCAGTTAAGCAATATCCTTCCGGGGGATGCTCGAGAGCTTTACGGGAACTCTGTCGTCGCGGCAATTTTCAATTTTATAACAAAAGAATGAGACAATATGGAGATGAACTCGCCCCGCCGTAATTCGATGATAATAATCGGCCATTTTCAGACGCGCCTCGCTCTTTTGTCCTTCGCGAAACAATTAGGAGATATCGACCTGCCCGACGCATTCTTTACAGTCTTTTTCTCGTGTAATTGACATACTTTATTTCGCAGCGAAGCAGTTGCTTTGAATAAAATTAATTTCCACCGTTTCGCTTTACTTTTCTGGCGACACCGACGGAAACTGGCGTCGGGACATTTGCGTGATTGCAATTTGATGACTCCTGGAATTGCGCAATATCTGCACCTTAATGTTGAACGTGTACTGGGATAGTTTGTATCTTAAAAATCATTCTTTCTATATTGCCAGTATATTTAAAACCGTGAATAAATTTTCATTCTGTAGTTTCGACTGCGTTCTAAAAATTGCGGTGATTTTTTTTCTGGGAACGAAAAGTAAATAAATCTTACTTAAGGGGTTATGCCTAGTCAGGCGGTCGAAAAGAGGCGAATATTTGTGAATTTTTTTTGAAGAAGCGAAAGCGTATATTTTTACAGAACTTTTTGCGCTTAAAACAGCAATATTTAAAGAACATTTGGTAATTTTTTCGTAGAAAAATATTTACGTTTATAAGAAAATAACAAGCGACATCCAAGAAGCATTTTTAAAAATTTGGTTTTGCGGTGAGCATTGCCATTCGGAATCAGATTATCTAAAATCGACCAAAAGGACCACATTACCTTCGATTCATGTTTTATAATATGCAGAGTGTAATATAAAATTTATTCTTGGAAGACAGTCAACTTAAAAACAGTTCTACCTATGTTCCTTTTATTTTTATTTAAAGTACCTATGTTCCTTTTATTTTTATTTAAAGTACCTATATATATATATATTATACTTGGTTGACTATTACGCTGGGAGGAGGCATCAAAGTCTTCGACGCGTTGAGCTGGAGAGTGACAAAAAAAAGAGTTGGGAAACACTGCCTTGGGCGCAATAGAAATCGACTTCCCTCTTTCAAATTCCAAAGTCCTTGGAATCGAGGGATCACCTATTCACTCGTTAGTCTCGTTACCTGTCTCGCGATCAAGCATTATGACATAGTTATACTTCATTCCAAAATCATGCTGGTACCTACCACGTAGGGGGGAAAGAAAGGGATCCGTTGGAATTCGATAAAAGAGGCAATTGTACGATTGAACGCGGACGTTTTCGAAACGTCTCGCATAAATTAGGCCCGTATATCCGAATCGTTGAATACGTAGTCAGTGGTATGGGCACTCGGGAATCCCCTGGGGAAAACTCGGGTCATCTTGAAAACATCTTCGCGCGTTCTTACCCCTATGCTGTTCAGGAGTATTTCGATTGTTCAGTACGATCGCTTCGAATGCATTTTCTGAACGAGGATAACCGCGATGAGGATCGGCTCTCTGAGGATTCCCGCTGCGGCCCACATTCTGCGGGCTATTTGGAATTGCTCCGAAGTATCTGTAGCATTCGTGACGCGATAGGAAGGTTCTGCTGGCGCGTCTTGGGAGTCTCGCCGATCGTGGTAATTGTGACGTACAGGGCTCTAGAATACGTACTTATCGTAAACTGGGGGAACATTGGCAGCACGGGGTAACATTTGGATACCCCGGAATTACATTGTTTTAAGTCAGATTAGTAAAACTTAACATGTTAATGCTATTTACATGTAATGCTATTAAGGGGACTTTCCGGGCTAGAGCCCCCCCCCCCCAAAATAGGTGATCTTTAGGAATTAATTAAAGGAAAACTACTATATATAATTTAATGGGATTTTTTGCATTGTATTAAGGGTGTCTTAAGTTATAGAAATATATTTTTTGTTTTATAATTAAGCATTGCAGACGGCACTGGGGAGTCGTTAAAATCGAGGCGTCAAAAAATTGATCCAAATCGGTGGGACCTGTATCTCCAAAAGTTATTCTCTGATTCGACTGAAACTTTTTTTATTTTGAAGAATATACTTCTGGATAGAGGAGGCTGGAACAAAATTACAAAATAACATTTTTTTAGAAAATAACGACACTTGAAGTTTGAAATCACTTTTCTCTATATTTTTCACCCTTTCAACGCCTTTGAAAATTATAAATTTTCCATTTTTTGTATTTTTTTCTGGTTTCCCTCCTAGCTGGAAGTATATTCTTCAAAATAAAAAAAGTTTTAATTGAATCGGATAATAACTTTTGGAGATACAAGTACCACCGTTTTGAGAACACTGTTTCGAGAAAAACGCGTTTAAAGTTTTACGTGAGTACCGACTGGCCGGGTGTTACCCATGCATTTGCCGCTACTCAAATGCCTATAACTTCGGGAATTTTACGAATTTCAACAAATACTTTTAAACACATATTCCTAAAATGTTGAACATTTGAAAAATGAAATAAAAAAAAATCGACTTTTAGACCGGAACCTCCCCTTAATGCTATTAAGATGTAAGAAATAAAATAAAATAAAATAAACAAATTTAAGTGTCAATGTGTCTTACCGGCTTCAGATTAGTAAAAGTTAACCCGTTAATGCTAGTTACATGTAATGCTATTAATGCTATTAAGAGTCAGAATTATTGACCGAAACGTTGGAAACTGTTAAACAAATATTTCAAAATTGCAATTAGTTTCTGTTTAAATATTCGAAGGACCGAACCAGTGCGCCGAAACAACCCTCTTTTAATTGGAACGATTTATGCGGTCGAAATTCAAATTATTTTATACAATCACAAAAAGATACAATGTTATGATATAATACTTAAAGCAAACGTAAACATGTTAATTTTTAAATTACGTAACAAAATATTTCAAAAACCTGCCACTCTTCTCCCAGTTTACGGCACCTATTTCTCCTTGGGGAAGAAATTCGAAGCACGTCGCCAGTGGCGGATCACCAAATCGATGTATAATCGAACGAAAGACGAGGAAAGATTGGGATGTCTTGTAGGGACTGCAAACTTCAAAGAAATGTCTAAAAAATTGAGAAAAAAAATTGACATTGGTTTCGAAAACCTCATTGACTTTGTCTCTTGCAGACTCTTAATCCACGATTAAGATCTCGCATCGGTGAACCGTTTTCTGTCCCTCCTTCGCGTTCTCTCTTATGCTACTGGTACCAATGGCCAGACACGCTCGGCATGTGGTCAATGCGCTTTCAATGACAGGGACTCCTAATGTTCCCCCGTTGTTCGAGTCCTATGTGTTCCACCGCGTATTTACCGAGGGATGCTGGTGGACAGATGCGTAAGTGGGTGCACTCCCCGCATAGGGAATTTCCAGTGACCTCCCCGCGACTCTCCAGCTACGCCATGATCCCGAAACCACGCAATTCTATATAGTAGTCGATTAAAGAAAAATTCAGAACAAAGTATGTGTACAAGTAAATATAATGCAAACACTGTGCTAATTTTTATATATCCTGCTCTTACGCTCAGCATATAAATACTCCATAAAAAAACTTCAGAAAAGTAAAAAATTAAGCCAAGTACATGAAATCAAATAAATCACAAAAAATAGAAGATAATAATAATTATAAAATAAAAAAAGATGTGAAATCAAAATGAGCTGCACGTATATAAAGGTAATGATAAATACAAATAAATATTTTAATACGAATAAACATTTTATTCAAAATACTTGGCGCTGCGAAACAGAAAAATGTTAATTGTCCTCGTATTAATAATTTACAATAACTCCCTTATAATCTAAAATACATAAACATATATATATTAGAAACGCAGTCAGATTTATTTTACATATATTTAATTCTAATGTCATACGTAGCATATGCGCACGCACACATACACACGTTCATGAACGCACACACAAGAAAGAAAGAAAAAGATTAATGCAATTTATACATATTTATTCAGTTTAGCGGCACCAATTCGGGACGCAGCGCCAAGTATTTTGAATAAAATGTTTATTCGTATTAAAATATTTATTTGTATTTATCATTGCCTTTATGTACGTGCAGCTCATTTTGATTTCACATCTTTTTTTATTTTATAATTATTATTATCTTCTATTTTTTGTGATTTATTTGATTTCATGTACTTGGCTTAATTTTTTTACTTTTCTGAAGTTTTTTATGGAGATCTCACTTCGTTTTACAAAGATAATTTGCATAGAGAATGACTTCAGATAATTTTCAATATTATAAATTATTATTATATTATTAATTGATGACTGGATATTTTTTTCATCCTCTCGGGGTTATTTTTTTTTTTAAATATATTGTACTCTCATCCAAACTACGCACGCCTGCAAAGCTTCAAGACAATTGGATTGGTGGAATTGGTTTAAATTGGTTTTTATCATTTAAATTAAAAAGAAATTCATTTATGTATATATTTGTAAAAACACGTTTATAACTTGGTAATAACTTGACGGTAAGCTGTCAAAATTTGGAGTAGATTGCATAGTGAAGATAGCGATTGACGAACGAAACGTGTGTTAGTTCCATTTTGGCTGAAGGTGACGAAAATATTTCTTGGAGAAGACGAAGAAAAATCTTAAAATTTCCGACTGATCCATGAGACGATATTACGATATCTCGGTTATGCGCGGGCCGATTTTATTGATATTGGTCTTATTCGAAAGCTTGTATGCGGTTTACATAAGAAAAATGCCTTTAAATTTAGAAAATATTGCAGGCGTGATGAGATATCAAGGAAATAAATCTCAGGCTAGGTAGGATTTGCTCGGCGACGAGTAAATGATAGCAGTAGCCACAGTCGACATATACAGGGTGTCTTTCTTGTAATTTTCTTTCCTGTACTTGGCGTCGAGTCGCCACCGCGTCTCTAGATATTAAAACTGTATGATTTTGAAAAAAGGATCTACGAAATCACGTGATTTGATGAATTGGTAAACTTTGGAAGTCATCTGGAGAGAAAGACTCTTTCACGATAGGGATCTGTATGTTCTAAGGCTATGGTCTCTCTGCATCAATGGCTCACCATGGAAATCTTGAGCACCTCAAACCTATGTGCGTGCACAATACATTACGGATGACTGTGCACGCCCCACTCGATTGGCGTCGTTATGGCACGCATCCCCGACGAAGAAGATGCATATGTACACGTTAAATATGTCCAATAGAAATGGACGGGAGCCTTTTGTTGCCCTCCGCGCGTACTTGACGCGTGGAAAGTTCGTGCACAGATGCGTACGCGAGTAATTTCGCGTTAAAACTAGTCCGGTAGTCGTGGATATCGAAAGTATCGCATTCTCAACCTTCCATTGCTTCTAAAAAATTTAAAACATATGATTTCGGCGCACAGTTTCGGTCAATTAATTTTTTTTTTTTTCGTTTCGGTCAATATTTAGACCTTTGTCAAGGAAAGTTTGAATAACTAAATACTGCGTATGCTTATACAGTGAGTAAAAAAAGTATTTGGACGGTTTTTAAAATCGCATAACTTTTTTAGAATTCGTCCAAACGACATGAGTTTTTTTTAGAAGCTAGAAGGATTAGTTTGCTAAGTGACGTGTTTCGCCGTTTTGAAAAAAATGCATTTGGTCGGAATAGAAAAAAAAAATTGTAAAGGTCGTCTTTTTAACTTTTTTTTTGTGAGCTTGTAATGAAAATTCAAAACAAGGGATGATCCCGAACCCGAAAATTCAAAAAATTCTGAAACTTTGTGAATATGTAGGGGACGTCCTCCTGAATACAAGGGAATTTTGTTTGCTGCCCAATTTCACGCAAAGGGGGTGATATTAACCCCTTGAAAATTCGGCAATTTTCCGAATTTGTGTTATAACTCGCGAACTGTAGGAGATAGAAACAAAGTTTCAAGACAAAAGTTACTTCTTTTAATTAGATCTATTATTTGGTAAAAAAATTATTTCACAGTTCACGAGTTACAACAGAAAATCGGAAAATAACCGGATTTTCAGGGGTCAATTGCACCCCCTTATAGTAAATTTAGGCAGCAAACAAAATTTTTTTTTATCAAATGCTAGATCTAATTAAAGGAAGTAACTTTTGTCTTGAAACTTTTTATCTATCTCTTACAGTTCGCGAGTTATAACACAAAATCTGAAAATAGCCGAATTTACAGGGGTCAATTACACCCCCTTAGAGTGAATTTAGGCAGCAAACAAAAATTGCGTTATAATCAGGAGGAAATTCCCTACATATTCGCAAAGTTTCAGAATATTCGAATATCCAGGTGCGGGATCATCCCTTGTAAATAACGTTCTGAATTCTCCCACTTCCAACAGACAATGAATTTTCTAAAAATCGCCTAAATCGAAACATAAAGAAGCATTTTGTCATTTCCACAGCTGCGGTTCAACAACTGCAAACTGAAGCGAGTAATCCGATTTACGTAACCGTAATGAAAACAGCTCCCTAAACTAAACGATAGCTAGCAATGAGTAATTCCCTTGATCTAGCTTCGTGAGCGCTGGTTAACAAAATATACGGCTCGCGTTGAAAAGTTCCAGAAACCGCTGCCGATCGAGTGGCACCGGCAAACCGGGGTTAAATAAACGTTTTTACGGTGTGTCAGAATTTCACGAGGGTCGCTGTTACCCCTCGGGGGGGAGGAGGGAGGGGGTTGGGAGGGCGAAACTTAATTTCCCCGTGCACGTCGATCGGCTCGATTGTGGTCGTTTTGGCTGAAAGTTAGGCGCGTAATCAACTCTCCTTCTTTTCCCGCCGATCGGCGATCAAATACAATTATCGGGGCACCAAACGCATGACACCATTTACCCGATCCCGCTTCGCAGAGGGCTGTCGCGCGGCAACAGATAAGATACAGAGTGAAACGAATAATCCACAAATAAGCCAATAGATTCGCGGCACTTTGCTTTACGATTGGTGATAAGTTTCGATTATCGACTGACTGTCTTTATTCCCACCCTTTTTTACAATGTAGGGGAGACCGGGGCTGAAAGTTCCGGGGGTAAGTTGTTCCGACGGTTCTATCGTCGAAATGAAATGAGCGTTGTAGTTTAAATTATTTTTTCCGCGTGAGTTGATCACGTCACTCTGTCGCCCATCTTAATAGCGTCCGCGACAGCGATTCGTGTGTAGTGGTCCTTCTCGAGAAATTTTATAATTGCTTATTTCTTATTTCTCGAGAAATACTGTAATTTCTCGAGAAACTTAAGTCTAGGAAAAATATTATAAATCTCATTTATTTTCGTAATTGAATGTATTAATAGTTAATCGCGAACGTGTATATATAACCACATCTATAATTTATAATTCATCTTATTAATAACATTAGAACCTATATGAATTCCAATAGAAAATCACAGTACAGAAGATTCGATATTATTAACTGCTGAAGGTGCTCTTAAATTCTTATTTAAAAATTTAGGAAAATTGAATACTGAATTAAGTACCTAATGAGTTTCTTGTGGCTATTAAAGAAGAAATATAGAAAATAGGAGATAAGACTATTGTGTCCGGTATAAAATTTTTGCATGATCCAGAATTTCTTCCAAAAGGATCAAAAGACGCATTTTTCATTTAACAGCCGAGATGGATATATATATATATATATAAAATATAACAGTAACAACAACAACTTTTTGCCACAAAAAAGAAATAGATTCGCTGACGCTACATTAGACGCATAGTGCTATTTAAAAATAAATTTTAAAACCAAAAAGTAATGTTTCGCTTTGTACAAATTTTGTATTAAATAAATAAATTTACCAATTATATTTAATATCTATTTTTTCATTTACACAAGTTTTGTATAAATTAGACAGCAATAATCATTTAGTTAAAGTTTTCTTGTGTTTTTGATAAATATTATCAACATTATTCCAAAAATATAATTTTTGCAATATTTTTTTAAGTAGGTACCCGCAAACAGTTGAATGTAAGACTGCTGATTTATAGAGTTTAGTTTTTATACCAAACGTAATGTTTATGGTTATTATATCGTTTTGCTTTTCTTTTAAAGATAATACACTTTTGTTGATCCTTCATAAATAAACACTATTAATAAAATTCTGTTTTATTTCATTAGAAAATGAAATATTTCATTAAAAGGCAACTCTTATATCCTCGAAACAACTTATCCCAATGCGATAACAACTTGCCCCGTAAAGGGGTAAGAAGTTCCGTTTCGACCAGCCACAAGTAAATTACTTTTATGAAAAACCTATTACAATAATTTTAATCACAAGCTTAAAATCATAAAATATAATAAATTTAACAAAAAATTAGTCAATACTGAAGAGAATAACTACATCATTTACCAGTCATTATTTATGTTTTATTGAAATCGGAACTTTTCGCCCCGGTCTCCCCTACTTTCCCTTGTCCTCTTAGTTGATGGACGCTTTAGCCAGGGAGCAGCGCCTGCATGATTCTAATATTCCGCTTTCTTTCCAATAACTCGCTGCAGAATTTCCTGCTGCGTTTGGTGGAGGCATTAAAATGCACCGTGAAACGTGAGAAAGCATAGCGACCACTTCGATTAGCCGGTCGATTCGTCGAATTGCTCCGCGAGGAGGGTGCACGCGTGCCTGGCCACGTGCTGCCCCGATCTTATCTATGAAAATATATGAAAATAAGCTGTGCATAGCCCACCATATCGGCACGAGCCGGTAACCATAAGTGCGTAATAATCAATAGGCTTTACCTGGCGGAGGAAAAGGAATAGATGTGTATCGATGGGACACGCGTCCGTGGCGTTCATATGTAGACGTGTTTGCACGAAGAGTATCACAGGTTAACCCTCTCGCCACGGTTAGATAGAAATAATGGTCGCACCAAAGTGACCTCCCTGGTTTAGAGCCGATTTCTCCAGGGAAAACACAGTACAACTGCTCTATCGCTGAAAAGATAGGGAAAGCAAACTAAGTGCAAGTTAACGTATATTAAAAATTAAGTGCCTATATTTTGTTTAAGTACGAGCGCTCGTTAGAGACTGATACCTAGAATATATTGTTATTGAAACGAGGCGCCAATTCGGCTGTGTTTATACCTAGTAAGTGTTTATAAAAAAAAAATTGTTACGTATTATTTATGGCAAAATAAACACATTTAAAAAAAAGGTAGAAATAATGCATTAAAACTCTGTCACGATATAATTTCTCCGAGTTCGCCACGCTCTCTATTCAGTTTTATTTTTATCGTATGAAGTGATACAGTGACTCGCATTAATATTCGGACAGTTTTTGAAATCGCATAACTTTTTTAGAATTGGTCCAAACGACTTGAGTTTTTTTTTAGAAGGTAGAAGGATTAGTTTGCTAACTGACGCGTTTCGTCGTTTTGGAAAAAAATGTATTTGGTTGGAATAGCGAAAAGAATAGTAAAGCTCGATTTTTAAACTTTTTTTTGTGAGCTTGTAATGAAAATTAAAAAAAAAAGTTTGTAGATTGCAATAAGTTGTATACGTGCTTAAAATTTCATCAAACGCGGTTAACGTTGCTCCGAGCTACAAACGTTTAAAGATCGCAGAATAAGGTCGAGAATCGCGAAAATTCCCGAGATCAGCGATTTTCGACGTGAATACTTGTACTTAAATTCGTGAGATAAATACTACGGGGTGGTATGAAGCTGTGGATCAAGATTTCCTTTCAATTACTGGATGAATGGGATGTATTCGATATCATTTTCGGACATTAGTAAATTAAGGATCCGGTGAGCAGATTAGGGTAAACAGACGTTCTGTGGCTAGACGTCTCTGTAATGAGTAGCGGCAAATACATTTGGTAGCTTGTAACCCCGTGGGTATCGTTTAACGCACCGCTCGAGGGTGCATCAAGTACTACATTACCTTCGCAAAGTACCCCCAAAAGTCAGTAGCCATTTCGCAAAGTGCGGTGATTTTTAGGCAAATTCGTTATTGTCATACTTAAACACGGACCCTTCAATTACAGATATGTAAGCTGTGTTACAATTACATTTCAAATTTTCATTACAAAAAAATTCTTTAAACCCCAACTTCCTTAGAATTGTATTCTCGATGTTTTAATTTTTCTCAGATTGTGATGCCATACCACTATGCCAGAATTGGGTAGGATTACTTCAATAACCGTGCCCCAAAAGGGTGGATTGAACTTGTACTGTTGGATGCAAGAACGGCCTCAGGATTCTCAAGCGCGTTTTGCATAAAATGCATAAATTAAATTCCTCATTCTTTTCTACGTATGCCCCCTAAATTTCATTGTCGCATCTTTCTAATTGACAGAGCTATGGTAAACTTTGTAAATCGATGCTGACCAACTCACCCCATCTCGTAACTAAATTCCGTTTTTTTTTTTTAAACTGTGCAGGTTTGTAGAAGAACTCAATAAAAGTGTCAAGCAATTTTTCGTTCGTGCCCCTTTTCGGTTCTTCGGGGTGAACACACCCCTTAATATGTTATTTCCTACTTTCCCGTAGGAAATTATACCAGGTATAAAAAAAATTATTACAATGAAAACTTAACGGCTTTTCATGCTCTATGAAACTGTGCAATGAAATTTTTTAAAAATTGTAGTTTAAATAAAGAATCGTTAATTATTTCAAATTTTAAACAATTCGCTAAGCCGTTACGTTATCGTACTAATAATTTTTTTGTTGGAAATCATACATTAACCTTTAAGGGGTGTTTTCACTCTGAAGAACCGAAAAGGGGCGCAAACGAAAAACTGCCTGACACTTTTATCGAGGTCTTCTACAAACCTGGCCAGCTTCCGGGAAATCAGTTGTAATTCTGCAACAACTAAATATGTTTATACCAAAACATAATAAAATAACCTGTCAAAGTGTGCCTCATCTGACTACCAAAACCATTGCATAAAACTATGCATGTACTTTCTGAAATAAATTCCCAAAGATTCGATTCTTTTCTACCTCCTGACGGTAGGTAACCCCTTAAGCGAAGCTTGGATTATCGAGGCTCCGCAGTACTGCACAGTGCAACACTCCAACCCCCTAGGCAGAGAGTCGAAAGCAAGTACGTGCACGCTTCGTTTCAGTCCTTCCTTCATTCTTTATCCATTCGGATACTTGCCGGCCCGATTTCACTGGAGCAGAGAAATCTGGCCCCACTCACGCCTAGGTGTGCCAAAACAAATCCGTCCCGAAGTGATTCCACGCATTTCCATCGCTCTGCGGGTGCGCGCGTGCTCGCTCCGCATTCATCCTATGCGGACGGCGCGCCTGTGTGAAAATGCACACGTGCCGCTGCACGAGCAGCACACGTCGATGGAGGAAAGACGAATACCACCACGGGGCCACGCGTGCACGTACACGAGGGGCAAACGCACCTCCACAAACGGTCCGCGAGCCCGGTGTACCTAAAGTTTCGAGGGTGCACGAGACCCCCCTCGTGTACACACATGCAGATAGGGCCAGGTGGTATGACGTGGCTCTCTTATGGGGGCGCGCATGGGGGTTCTTCTGCAGGCAGCTGCAGCCTCGACAATGCACCGGCACAAAAAAGCCCCGAGGAAAGAGACCACCGTGGCTTCGTGGCACCGCGATTAGGGAAGGGTGTAGGGGCGCTGGCATAGGCTTAGCCACTTCCAATTCCGAGGAATTCTTCACCAGGGGAACGAATTCTCATACCCGTGATTGCTTTCGAATCTGGCTCCTCACAAGTATTCCTGGGGACCATTGCTGGTTAGCTAAGAAGCCTGGAACGGAACGGGGTACGGCATCAAGGAACGATCCTTATGCTACAGATCTCTTAGCTCTAACGTAGGTGGACTCTTCTATAGTCCAGTTTCTGTGTCCTAGAAAGTGTAGAGTAGGATGCTTCTATTCACTCGTGATCCGCCTTTGAAGAAGCTTTTAGACTTTTGGCTACTCGAAGCCACCGCCAGGCCTACGCCAATGGCGGCCCCCGAAGACGTCACACGGACCTCGAGCAGGGTGTCTCGAAGACGTGTGTGTACGTAAGAACTCTGTGACGTCATCGTGCACACGTCAGAAGGAGGCAGGTTGTATTGGAAGGTTGCTCGGGGAGCGGCTCAAGGTGCACCAAGGTCCATTCACCGAGTTGCTCCTCGGAGGGGGCCACAGAGACGCTTAAGACGTTAAGTACAGATGGTAAACATGAAGATCGATGGAGTGTACACACCTTACACCCTAGGTGGGGTCCTCAGCTCACAGGAATGCGCAAGGTGTTTGTTTGAATAGCGTTGTCGTTCTTGGTGTTTCCTCAAGATAATTTCAGGGCACACAGAAAACCTCGTGGACGAGGAAGCGAATGGATTACAGGGTGTTTCAAAATCTGTGGGACAAGACGAAATAATCGAAAAGTACTTTAACATTTTTAAAAAATTCTGCCCCTCTTTTCGATATATTGGGGGTCGAAAATTCGACGGACTACAACTCGCGGCGCGCTCTTATATTCCTTCTTGCAGTTCGTGGGTTTATTGTAATAAATATTCGAGTTTCTGGTGTAATTGTAATTCGAAAATTACAGCTGTTCGAAACGTCCAGTTTCTTTCGTTACACAATTTTCAAGGTTCTGTTAAAAACATTAGTAAGTTGCTACATATTCCTCCCCCGCAGACACAACGAAGTCCTTTTATTAAATACCTACAAACATTTAAAAAGTTCATAACGAGAATTATGTACAAGCATGGGTAGTATTTTGTTTGCTTTTATTCGTTATGACATTTTATCCATTTGCACCTTTTTAAATGTAATTATAGTACACTGATGCATGCAGAGTGGCGAAAATTGTTTTGTCCTAAAATTGATTTTTTCTTACAAGGAAACATATTTACAAGGATGAGTCCTAACAAAACGGGTGGCTCACGAAATCATTGTTCTGCCAACAGTCGTCCAGCAACCCTGATTAATTGCATCAGTAGCTATGGGTGTAATTATACTGATGGGCTGTAAGTAGATATCAAACGTTTCCCTACTGATGACACATGCATCAAATCCCACACAGTGGGGCAAATATTGACAATCCAGGAAAGATTATTCCGTGATCCAAATAACTTGCAATAGGTCTGTGACAAACGTACGCCGTTATTTTCTGCTCGATCAAAAATCTACCTATTCACACCTATTTTAATAATTCAATTTTTCCTTCCCCAACAACGAACTCAACTTCTTCTCAAATTTTTTAGCACACTTTCCTCCCGAGTTGTAACTATAACAGCGCAAGAGTTGATTACATAGGATTTCGGAAAATGAATTTCAATTGAATTTGTCACCCTCCAGAATGATACTAAGCGAAACTAACGGCACCCTTATTCTGGCCGTTTGGGAAAAGAAAATTCGGCCACTGGCTGCGAAGAATTACGGGAAATCCGTACACAGGAAATGGCTTTCCGGCACGGGACAGTGCTGACACGCACAGTGGCTGCGAGGGAAGGCGAAGTGGCGCAAGAATTCAGGGGTTTGAATAGAGCATTCTTAGGTGTATTACCAGTAGCCAGACCTGTTCCTTTCAAAGGGAGGGGGAGGGCCGAAAGAAGTCGCGTCTTTGAACGAGGGTTAGGCCCTCGAGTGGCAAATCGGGGCCAATTATATGCTTTAAAGTTGCCCAGGGACATTCGTCGAATCGTCCCATTATGTCGACCGTGACGCCTAGTAATATTGCTGTCGATCGTACGTACAGTGGCTCGAATTAATATTCGGACACTTTTTAAAATCGCATAAATTTTTTAGAATTGGTCCAAACAACTTGAGTTTTTTTGAGAAGCTAGAAGGATTAGTTTGCTAACTGACGCGGTTCGCCGTTTTGAAAAAAAATGTATTTGGTTGGAATAGCGGAAAAAATAGTAAAGGTCGATTTTTAAACTTTTTTTTTGTGAGCTTGTAATGAAAATTCAAAAATAAAAATGTATTCGGTTGGAATAGCGAAAAGAATAGTAAAAGTCGATTTTTAATTCTTTTTGTGAGCTCGTAATGAAAATTCAAAAAAGTTTAAAAATCGACCTTGACTATTCTTTTCGCTATTCCAACCAAATACATTTTTTTTTCAAAACGACGAAACGCGTCAGTTAGCAAACTAATCCTTCCAGCTTCTCAAAAAAACTCAAGTTGTTTGGAGCAATTCTAAAAAAGTTATGCGATTTTAAAAAGTGTCCGAATATTAATGCGAGCCACTGTACCTAGTTAGACACAATTTCGAGGAGAGTCAGATATTTATTCAATGTAGTGACGTGGACTCGTCGTTTCACCATTGTCCGTTTTTATGCCACTGCGCAAGGCTAGGTAAGATGCACGGTGGTGTTTAATAACGTCCATGTAATCGTCGGAGCGTGTAGTTAATTAACACGTACGCGTGGCCGCTGCTCTAGACTCTAGATCATTGCGAGCGTGCTTTACGAGCCTGGAGATGGTGGGCCTCGCCGTCCGCTAAATTAACCACCTGTTCCGTGCTTCTGCTGCCGTCAAAAACTCCCGAGCTTCGTGCGTGGCGTTGGTAGCACGAGCCACGCCGATAACCAGCCGGAGATACATTTATCTGCATACTAAGTACGTATCCAATTAATTAATAGCCGAGCATCCTAACGCCGCACGCGTTTGTAAACATCCGTGGCATATGGTCTAGAACGGCACAGAAGCGAACATTGTGCTTAATTAAAAGCGAGCCCTGTACTTAGCTGCAATTTAGAAATAAAATAAACAATTGCACGCGTGGAAAAGCATGGAAATCTTCGACTGTCTGAATTATTAAGCAAAGACGGTTTCCAGTTAAGTTTCAACGGGTAGAAACGTGATTTTTTTCTCTCATTATTCTTGGACAGCTGTATTTTTCTATTCCTCATGATCAAGGAGCATGGTGCACTAAATGAATGGAGGGTTTAGCTCTGTCTAATTTGGAAGAGCCCTTAACAGTTTCGTTGACTTTTCCAGCCAAAAATTGAAACCACTTCGAATGCTATTCGTCTTAAGGGGACTAGGCAGTCAGATCGCTCGAAAATCAAGGGGTTTTTGCGATTTAATTACAACGAGATGAATGCAAATTGTGACTAGTACTTTTGGGTAATGTTTGTTAATACTATAAACAGTAAAAAATAATTATTTGAATAATATGTGCATATGTATGACAGCGCTACAGTTGCCTGATATATAGGTGTTTTTTTTTCTGGAGCCGCTGTAATTTTGCAGTGATTCTGGCCATAAGAAATTGAATTGTGAAATATCCTCTGAAATTGATACTTTGGCCTGGCCCCCATTCTACCCTGAACCTATTAAAAAAGGAAAAAAATAAAAATTATAGCGGTTGTAAAACTGCAAATTTTAAAGAAATGTGATTTTTCACCAGGGAGAAGAGACATTTTTTTTTTTTTTTGGCAAAATAGGAGTTTTCACAGACTTATGCTTAGGTTCAGGTCGTAACTAGACATGTTTCACGTATGTGAATTTTTTTTTTAATCGATTTGTACCTCCGTTTTTTCGCAATTTCGAAATATGATTCTATCTGCGTGCGCGCAGAAACGGTTTATGACGCGCTCGACCTTTTCGGCTGTAAAATCCGTAATTTTGCCAATATTAACATAAAACAAACGGCATTTTACTCGGGAAGGGAGGGACTTTCGAAAATTATAACAACAAAAAATCGACGTTCTGACTGCCTAGTCCCCTTAAGGGGGAAAATCCTATTCTTTGGGCTAAAAACATAGCAAAATTTGGAATTTTTTTTTAAGAATCCAGCGATTCGATTTATCTGAAATTTGGAACATATTTTGATACATCTTCGAAGAAGCTGCAGGTTTTTTCATATTAATTTTTAACCATAAATATAGCAGTTATGCATGATTGACCATCACGCCGTGCAAGATTCGTCGTCCGCTGGTGTGCAGCATATTTACATACCTTCCAGATAATCTGGAACAGAAAAATGAAACGGCGTTTTATTTTATACATACGTAGCTTGAAATTGATGAACCAGCAAAAAACAAAAAAATTTATTGAGCTGTGTGGAGAGTTTTCAAACTGAAATGTCTGAACCATTAATTTTTGCGATCCAATTTTGCGCTAATTTTCTTATGTAACAAAAGAAGTATTGAGCTTTGCGGTATTCTGGTTCATCAAATTGAAGCTACATACGTACAAAGTAAAACGCCGTATCATTTTTCTGTTTCAGATTACCTGGAAGATAAATATGATGTACACCAGCGGGCGACTAGTTTTTCGCGGCGTGATGCATAGCTCCTATATTTATTCTTAAAAATGAATAATAAAAAAACTGCAACTTCTTCAAGAATGAACAAAAGCATGGTCCAAATTTCAGACGAATCGAAACACTAGTTTCTTAAAAAAAAATTCCTAAACTTTGCTATGTTTTTAGCCCATAAAATAGGATTCCCCCCTTAAGGGGTTATTTTTTTTCTTTGCACTTTCTTATTACGTTAAGTTTTAAGAATAATTTAAGCCATGGTAGACGCAAAAATTCCAGAAAATAGCCGAGTTGTAGACTTTAAACGAGGCGCGGATGTCGATATTCCGCAGCAGGTAGCTACCATTCTACTTTTCTTCTTTTGCGTTCTTCTCGAAACTACATTTTCAAAGACGACCTATCAAATATCTCCAAAACTATTTGTCCAATTGAGTTCAAACTTGGCACGCATATTCTCAATGGTATTATCTACGATGTAGTACATCAGTTTCTCCATCCTATACCCCATTCATATATAATTAATGGTTTAAATTAATTTTTTCCTGTGAAAAACATATAATTTTTTTCACTTTGCTCTCATTTGTGCAATAAATTTTTTTTTCTCAAATCCCTAAGCTACATCGTAGGTATTTTATTAAGGAACACGAAAATCATCGGGTTTTCGAGTTCAGACGAACATGTTCGTTTTAATTTGTTAGGTTAGTCACGCGTGTAACGGCGGACGAGCTTCGCGGGAGAACAAATAACTCTGTCATTTTTTAATATTTTTCTCCAGTATTTATACAATATATGCACTAATACCTGCTCTACCCATAAGAAAAAAATAAATAATTTTCAACCCCATAGTATCAGTAAAAAAAATTCGTCTAGTTTAGTGCTGTTTCGAGCGCCTCAGGGTGGCGCAACCCCTTAAGTACCTATTGCTAAAAAATTAACATTAGATCTGAAAAATTGCATATCTTAGCGCGCGTTAAGAATCCCTCCCACTTACAACCCCGCTATAATAAAGTTTTCCAAGACCCGCCGACATTAAATTCCTCTTCCGAGCCCGCGGTGTTCCGCGCGATTCGAAACAGGGCAATATGCTGAGTGGATTGAAAGTCTGCGAGGGACCGGATCACAAGCCCGTCGCTACTCTCGCCGTCGACGTTGAAATCACTCGGTGCGCAGGGTCGCCATCGTCCAGAACGAAAAACGAAATTGGCTCGTGTCGACCTCCTCTGGAGTGGCGGCACACGCCAATCCGGGGGGCTGCAGGAATGCATCCGTGTCCGTGCTGGACGCGTGGCGGGCCGCGATGCAAACAATGGCGAAAATCATGCATTGTGGCGGCTCGCATTGTAAGTCGGAAAGCTGTGACATTGAGTTCAGGCAGCTGCGTGCTTCCAGCCCCCTCCCCCTCGCCTCGTGGACCCCTCGCCATCCCCCTTTTTTGCTGGTTCCAGGGGTGGTTGGGGCCCTCCAATCCCGGCCACGGTGTCTGCGCAGAAAGCAAATACTTGCTGAAATTTCGTTTGCCTAGTATTATCTTTCCTAGAACCGGTCCCCGGCTTCTCTTTACCGCCGGTTTTTTGGGGCTCCATTAATTTCTTTCTCTCCACCGACTCGCCGCTCCTGGTAGCTATGAAATCGGCGCCGGCAATTTCGTTTCAAGCTCAAAAGATCGCAGGTATTATGCGCGGAATATCGCGTTGCTGTAAACGGAGTACCTACACCGTGGCCCGGGCTTACGAAGATGTAACTATTCCAATTTTTCTATGCTTCGGTTGAGTTTATCACGAGCGATCGGGTAAACCGGCGTTCCCCCTTTTTCACGGTGGATACGCTGAATCGAAAGTGGGCAGACGCGTCCTCGATGGGACGGAAATCTGTCGCGGGTCCTCGTAAAGAGTTGAAAACATCGCGAAAAGGGTGCAACGAATCGAAACGCGACGGTGAAATCCACCCGTCCGCGCGCGAGCACCTGGATAAATCCATTCAGGAGGATGCGTTAGCACGCGTCGAACAGATGCGTGGCAGGCGAGTCGGGCGCCGCAGGCGGGTTTCCCTGCGATCGATATTATGAATCAGGAATGCTTTAGCACGCGACAAATCATCGATCGTGCAACTATTTTGACGGTATTCTTTAGGCACTACTGCGAGCAGAATACTTCTTCTGCCTGTTAGTTTGCCACCTTCTCCGCTATCTGTGAATCTTCTAGCTTTTTTATTCAACGATTTTATTTAACTGCACTGGTTTGGGTTTTGTTCGTTTGTTTGGTTCGTATCTTGTAACTCAATTTTAACTCACTTCCGCGAATTAAATCGAATTGAAGCTTGATAAAAATAATTGTAATTTGTTAAAAATAACAGTTATGTGTAATTTGTGAATGTTCAGATATAGGTACTTATTTCTTTCGACAATTTTGCGAAGGGATATTTGAGTGGAGAATTCATAAGAAAAGAAGTTGGTTGCAAAACAGAAACAGTAAAAAGTAAAAAGTCAAAAGTATAGGCATTTTTTTTAAGTGGAAGAATTTTATTTAACTTGATCAGTAATGCACTAAAAAGTATGAAATAATTATTTTCTTGTACTACAATTTCGATGGTGATATTGTTATGTTAAATAAAATCATACAAACTCTGTGATTACCCTGTAAAATTTTCAAATTAATTGTAAAAGGATAATGCCAGAATTTATATGATTTTACTTAAAGTCACATATCATCACCGAAATTGTGAATACAAGAAAATAATTTTTTTTTACTTTTTAGTGCCTTATTATTGATCGAGTTAATTAAAATCGTTTCCCTTAATTTTTTTTTAAGTACTACCTATTTAAGTGAAACTCTGAGCCATCAGCTTGTTCCCATTCTACCAAGCAACTACATAAATACCTATAATATATTCTCACCGCAATTGTTAGTAACAAAGTTACATTAATTTCTACTATAGCGTCATGTGTGTTGGAAATTTTAATGCCCTAAGTTTGTTTCTACGTATAACCAGCTGCTATCGCACCTTTTATGTCCTATGCAAGCATAAATTATGTTACCTATGAGAGGGGGAGAAAAGTAGCAGTACGAAAAGGGAGATTAACGCGAGGGTTGCAGTAGAAATATCTACTATAATGTATAATTCTGTTTAAAAAAAGGCAAACTTGGGATGGAAACAGATTTAGATATGAGTTAGAAATAAGTTTGGTGACGCAAAATGTGATTTAGTGTTAAGTCTGTGGAAACATGCAGGGGTATATGGAATATAGAATGCTAATAAGTAGTATGAGTGAATATAGACAGTATAGAATGTAATAAGTGATCCTCAGTTGGGGGGGTTTAACAAAAAATTTAATCTCGAAAAGATGCACTAAAAATGTATCTTATATCGCACATTCGCTGCAACAGCGATATAACTCAAAATTCACGATTTTTGGGGAAACAGGTTAAAAAATTTTGTTAGAAAAAAACCGCTTTTTCTATACTTATAACTCAAGAACTGCAAATTTTTAGTTGTGTAGTTGTTGCAGCAAATTGGCGATATGTTCTATTACCTACCCACATTACTATGCCAATATTAGATACCTAAACACTCCTAGTTAAGGAATTATTATACAAATCTACTCCAGTTACAAAGTACCTATCTCTTTTCTCCCCAAATTGCATTGTTACATATAATACATACGCCCTAGTAATTCTTGGCCCAACTTTTCGATATTCGGTCATTCTATTATTATTCTTTTAAATCTACCCCTGTATGAATTACAGGAGAAATCGTTAAATTAATATAAATGGCAACCGCTTTTTTAGGGTACGTTTTACCATGAGGACAAATATCTTTTTGAGGTGCATCAGTAATTGCAGATTTACTATCGCTATCCCTTATATTGGAGAAATAATATTTAAAAGGGGAGGACACCATCAGGTAGACACCGATTTTCATGAGCCTTGGCACGATGGATCTATGTCGAAAATAAGTAAATAGGTGTCCGAGCGTTTTTTGCCAATGGGCCTTAATAATATTTACATGAAAATTATTAAAAATTTCATAGTGGATGTGGGATTTTAATGGGTAAAAATCCCACACTACCCTGGCGGCCCCGGGGGATTCCCCCCTGAAAGAGTTGGGGTGCCTTTTGAAGATTTCCCCAAGTTAAAAAAAACATTATAAAAAAAAAATAATAAAGATTTTTTAACGTGGAGATATCTTCAAAAGTCACTCCAACGCCTCCAGAATGGATGTCAGGATAGTGTGGGATTTTTACCCACTAAAAACCCCTCAGCCACTACGATTTTTTAATTAATTTCTTTTACTTACTTTCGACATAGATTTGTCGTGCCAAGGCTCATCAAAATCGGTGTCTACCTCATGGTGTCCTCCCCTTGTTAGTTGAATGAATTTGAGGGGTGTCCTCTATTTTATTTATTTCACTTTATTTGACCTTTAATTTTTTTAAATTTATACGCAAATTAATATTATAGCGATACAACGCGAATTCGCTGTTCGCGACAATAATTTTACAATAAAACCTTGTAGGCAAGAGCCGCGGCGCTCGGTACCTAGTTCTCCGACAAATTCGGGCTGTTCGTGCGCGCGCCTGTTCACGCGTCCCGCGGCTAAAGTTAACCGTCGTGACTGCATGCTCGACCTAGCAGGTACGGCAGATAGAAGTTAAATCATTCATAAACGGTTACACGCCGCGTCGGGAGTGTCTCCGCACTGTTCTTGGAGCACGGCGTGACCCGGAGCAACGCGTCCGCACCGCGACGCGACAGCACGATAATCTACTTTCGTTACCAGTGTTGTCACCTTAGATGAAGAGCGTCTTCAAGGATGTTACTTGAAACTTCTAGAGAGAAGTAAAGTACCCGGCGTCGCCCGGGTAAAACTTCGATTGCCACAGAGTGTCAAAGGGGTGAAATAAGAGGGAAGGGGTGAGATATCCAGATTTCAGAGTAGCCTATATTTCCCGTAGGGTTTTAGAGAGCAATTACGCAACATTTGATCCAGAACGGTTAAAAAAAAAAACGGGATAAAAGGTATCCTATATATGCCATGCCTGGTGTTACAAGGGGACCTTCAGGTTTGGCAATTTCAGAAAATTTGGATACTTAGTGTACATGAAGTATACATGAAGGTCTTCACTTTCTCAGTCTGAATTCACTTTGTGAATATGCAGGGTATTTCCTCCTTATTACAACGCAATTTTTATCTGCTGCCCAAATCCACTGGAAGGGGGTGAAATTAACCCCTGAAAATTCAGCTATTTTCCGATTTTGTGCTATAACTCGCGAACTGTAAGAGGTAGATAAAAAGTTTCAAGACAAAAGTTACTTCTTCTAATGAGATCTATAATTTGGTAAAAAAAAATTTGTTTGCTCCCCAAATTCACTCTAAGGGGGTGCAATTGACCCCTGAATTTCCGGTTATTTTCCGATTTTGTGTTGTAACTCGTGAACTGTAGAATATTTTTTTTTACCAAATGCTAGATCTAATTAAGGGAAGTAACTTTTGTCTTGAAACTTTTCATCTATCTCTTACAGTTCGCGAGTTATAACAGAAAATCGGAAAGTAACCGGATTTTCGGGGGTCAATTACACCCCCTTAGAGTGAATTTGGGTAGCAAACAAAAATTGCGTTGTAATCAGGGGGAAATTCCCTATATAGGGTAGATGTCCCGTTTACTGTCAGTGTCCCTATTACCGCCACTTTATTTATTTCGCTTAAGAAAACGTAACGTATAAAGAATGTACTATAATAACAAGAAGAACAGTACCAATTTTATGATAAATTCTCTTTTACACTATTCTTTATACATTGCGTGTTTATTAAGTAAAATAAATGAAGTGGCAGTAATAGGGACGCCGGCAGTAATTGGGACATTTACCCTATTCGGGGAGTTTCAGAATTTTTTGAATTTTCGGTTTCGGGATCTTCCCTTGTCAGCAGGATAATCATAATCCTGCGTCGATCTTTACCCTTCCGTTTCCTTCTCCTACAGTAAATATAATCAAGATGTCCCTTCGCACTTTAATAGAGCAAGGACCCTGTGAATCGCTCTAACCGCTCAGGGTGATTCGCGCAGCAGCGTCCAGCTTCTCCCTCCGATCACGCTGCTATAAATTCTTCCAGTGTCGTCGGCAATCGTTACGGTTTCATTCATCGTCACATACGTTTCCGATCTTTGAAAGCACGGCACACGTTGGGGGGGCAGGGGTTGCTTCTCTATGGTTTCTTGCCATAGGTCGTATTACGTCTTTTTCATTCATGACTAGCGTACACGTGCTCGAATACGTACACACGATGGTGGACACCTAAACACCTCATGGGGCAACTTTTGAGGCCTCCAGCTTCTCGTCTTTCCTTTCGATCGTGCGTCGTTTCATTCATTTCCTCCGTAGGGGAGCACCATGTGTCTCCGTGCGAGGGATGTTCGCCCAATGGAAGCATTCACGTGCTGAAAGAATCGATCATGTGTTTTGATAGTGATGCGTCCCTTTTGTGGACCACGGAATGCGATGTCGTCGTAATTACTGCGATTATTGAACCTACGCAATATTAGACCGGGGCGGGGGTGCGTTTCGATACCCCACAGAAGCTCTCTGATGTCAATAGATTCAGTCCTGTTTACGTTTTATTGGAACCCCTGGACAGGATGATCTGAAAAGAAGGTTGGACAATCTAGTGACGTGTGTTTATTATAATAAGCAAAAAATATATGTACAGTCAACTTAAGTTCGCAAATTAATTGAGGCATTGAGAGCAAAAACTGACTAACCCACATTTTTTTGGGAAATTCAGTTTGTAGTAGTAATGTACTTCAATAGGCGTTGCTAATCATATAAAATAGGAAAGATTAATTTTTGTTCAATTTGGACTATTCAGTTTTTGTTCTCAATGCCTCAATTATAAAGTAGATATAGATAGGCAATTTATTTTATTTGGTAAAGTCGGTTGTGTGGGAACTACTGTACGTCATAACTCTTTAATTAGTCTACAATTTGCCTTCTTGATAATTTTTATGCGTTTAAGGTTTTCAGTTTTGAATAAATCATCTTAAGGGGAAACACCACTGTGACGGCCGGAAAAGTAAGCCATTTTTAAGAATTTTTTTCAAGAATAATTTAAAGTTTTCATAGAAAATTTGTATTACCTACTTTTAGTATGGTGTCTTAAGAGACTATACAAAAAAAATAAATAGGAAAACATCCATAAATTATAATTTCGCGTGATTTTTGCAGGAAAAAATCAGGATTTCAACTTTAAATAGCCGCCATTTTTTTTTAACTTAATATTTCGGAAAATTCTCTCCGTCAACCTGAGGATACATTAATATACTAACGAAATCTTTTTTGTTTTTTGATTTTAGACAATCTGGTTCCGAATGGCAATGCTCACCGCAAAACCAAATTTTTAAAAATGCTTCTTGGATGTCGCTTGTTATTTTATTATAAACGTAAATATTTTTCTACGAAAAAATTACCAAATATTCCTTAAATGTTGCTCTTTGAAGCGCAAAAAGTTCTGTAAAAATATACGCTTCCGCTTCTTCAAAAAAATTCACAAATATTCGCCTCTTTTCGACCGCCTGACTAGGCATAACCCCTTAATGGTCACGTTTCTACAATAATCCCTTACCGTTAAAGATTCATTATCTATCAATTATGATACTACCCTGTCCAATTACGTCCCATTTCCTACAAAAAACTCATAGGACCATTTATGTAGCCCATTTCCAAAGCTGTAAATTTCATAATAACTATTTTTATCACAAAACTACTACATAAAGAGATATTCGCGAAAAACCGTTCTTTCTTTTAACCCTCTGTAAATTTTTTAGCGGCGGTCTGATCGATGAGGACTTTTGAAATATTATCTAAACGACCAAATAAATTCCCATACCAAAATTTAGCTCGCTGTGATTTATTCCGATGACAGATCCTAATTTCACTGGACTACAGATGATTTTCTTCGTTCTTGCTCATAAAAATATTAAAAATCGTTCGAGTCTCCTTAAGCTCCAATTCCAAACATCCGAACAACCGATCTCGTCTTCACTTACGTTTACACAGCTTCGGAGAACTCTTCTCAGCTTCGACTCCCTTCGCTCACACCAGAATCGCGTTACTCGTACTCCAGATCGCAGTCCAAGTGTAAACGATCGCCAGTTACCCTCCAATTCGCAGTCGAGACTCGTGTCTTCCGGTGGAGGGGCTGCGAAGAGGGAAAACGTTTCTGTCTTCCTCCACTGCAGGAGCTTCTAGGGGCTGAAGGGACGTGTTCCCTTGAATGGAGAAAAGATTACACGAGGGCCCCGTTTCCTTGGGGGGCGAGTCTTGGGTCGAGGGCTCGTTGTGTAAAGAGAACCTGGCGAGCACAAGGTGCTACAATGGTCTGGCCACGCGACACAAACAGGTCTCACTGTCTTCGAATCCTGCTGGTGCCCCAAGAAACTTGTAAGGCAACGTTACTCCATTATTCGTAGGTCTTTGTCCCGGTACAATAAAAGTGTATGCAAGGTGAATTTCATCGTCTAGAATCGTTCGAGATAGTAATCCAGTAATATACACGTGGAATTACTCGAACGATAGTCCGCTTTAAGGGGTCATTCTGGTTATAAATTCAGCGATTTTCAGGAATTTATTGGGAAGACAGGAATTATAGCAATGGAATAAAACTTTTTTCTATTGATTAAACTACATTTCTACAATAAGTAAAAAATATAAAAGTAATAAAATTATTGCTTTTAATATGGTTTCGCAGGCGATTTTGATGACATGCTTGAAAATTCATGCCTCGCTTGTGCAAGTGATTTCAGCAGTTGGACTTATCTGAATCCAAAGATACAAACAGATTCTTGATCAGTATGACTGGCGCTATGGCATGAACTAGAATAAATGATTTATCCTTAAAATTAACAAAATGGCGGACAAGATATAAGAATCAATGTATTTCGGCTGTGTTTTCTGTGCTATTTTTGGTTTTATAAGTAGGTTAGACTCAACAGAAATACTTGGTTGTAGTACCGGCCAGAGGCATAGGTGTGTAGAATAAGCAGTTCAATTTATAAAGCAATCGGTTCGATAGATTCTGAGATTTTACCTGCGCCATGTGAAAAATTCACGTTTCGAGAAAAACGCGTTCAAAGTTTTCATCTATAGAGGCCTATGTAGAAGCTAAAATAATTGGAATTTCTCAATGAAAATTTAACAGTACATTCTTGAGGATATGTACTTTCGAAAAATGTTTAAAAAAAAATCGATTTTACTTCTAATTATGTACCTACATACTTTTCAATCGACTTAAAAAAGAAAGAAGTTCTACGTTCGATGCGTATGTATGTATTATATTTGTCCGCGAATTTCTCCGTAACTACTGGACCGATTTTCGCAAAACTTTTTGTATTTAGTTTAGCTTGAATCAACTTAGATCATGAAGAAAGAATGATCAAAATCGGTTCAGTAGTTTTTAAGTTACACCAAAAATAATGCCTATAACTTCGGGAATTTTACGATTTTCAACAAATCCTTTTAAACACGTATTCCTAAAAGGTTGAACATTCGCAAAATGAAATATAAAAAAAATCGACTTTAAGACCGGAACCTCCCCTTAAAGATCACCCGGTTAAATCAGTGAAAATAAAAAAGTGATCCTTTCCATTAAATTATGTTTAACATTTTATTCGTGTATTAAGCAAATATGTGGATATATGTCGTCCCTGTTTAGAATGAATGTGTTTGCTAATATACATACGCTCAATGTTTCTAGAAAATAGTGTACGTAAATTGTTCGTTCCTATTACTAGATATTTTGAAATATGTCTGGTAGTGATAAAAAATAAAAATTAGATATTATTTATCGTATTTTCCTCGGCGACTAATTGTTAAGCAACGTGTATCGCGATTGTTGGAACAGTGGCTGTAAATAATGAAGTACACTACTGGTGTCTGTAGGAAACCTAAATAAATATTCGTCCTTTCAATAACACACATTTTGGAGTGTGATATTAAAAAAATTCTTTTAAAGTATCAACCTCTGGTAGATTTACCTTAATACACACGTGAACTGATGGAACGAAATGGCTGGAGAAGTGAATTCAGGCAGAAGAAAGCCCTGGTTACAGAGCGTCTACCAGGTAGTGGTATCTCATTTCAAGCTGGTATATTAGTCATAATGAATCTTGCTAGTGAAATCCGATTCGATCAAAATAATTCCGCACAATTCCGAGGAAAACAGAGATACCACATTGAAAAGGCTTTTACATGTTCCCGCTTGGGGATCCACTTAGAAAACTCAGAGAAGTTTTTATTCCATCGAGCAAGAAAGCGCGAAGATATTCTCAGATCCCAAACGTCTCTCGTGAAATCTGATTCGACCGAAATAATCCCGGATAATTCGAAAGAGAGTGAAAATATCACGTTACGAATTATTCCACGCTCGGAGCATCGGGCATTGGAAATTCCCAGTGAATTATTAACGGAAACTCGTGGAAAAATTCTCCAGTGTTAAAAAATATATCCTCCCTGAAATCTGAGTTTCAGGAAGATACCGAATTGTCTATTCGGAATAACACGGAGCAGCCGAGCTCCGCGAAATAATAAAATATCAAACATTCCTGCTGGTTCTCGGCGACTCGCTGCTCATTCTCCAGCATAGTCATAACAGACGCGATATAAATCTGATCCTCTGCTCGTAGGTGGGTAAAAGGGCGCAGAACGCACCCCACGCGTCCCGTTCACGCACGAGTCGGTATCTGGGCACGATTGACACCCGTGTGTTCGGAAACATCGCCGGTAGAGTCGGTAGAGGAACGGAGAAGGAAAAGGGGAGCCCGGGGGGTGGAAGGGACCGGCCACACGCTCCCAGTGAAGCTACGTGGAAGGAGTAACGGGGTTCCCTTTCGGCGGAGTTATGGGGTGAGTCACCACCTGGCTTCGGCCCGTGAAGGGGGAAAACTAGGCTCATAGGACTGCCGTGTCGCGGACGAGGGGAGGACGAGTGAGATTCCGGGTGGTTGCGCCGCAGAAGGCAGGTGAGGATAAGGGCACGAGCTAAACGGGCGCACCTACGGTGATAGAGAGCACTTACGCATTGCAAAATTCTATTTTCATCCACATCCATGCACAGTAGCGGACGAAAAAGTCGAGAAATACCACTAAAAAATTACCACTTTTTCCAACCACCCCGCTTCTATTACTTTTCAATATTAACTCAAAACTGCAGTGTGTCCCTAATACACATATTCTGAGAGAGAATTAAAAGCTGTATAAAATCCAGTTACAGCTGAATTTATTTAACTAACAAACAAAAAACTTACTTAACATTAATCTAGACAGCACAGTTTTAAAGCCCACAAAAAGTTACCACTTTTGAACATTAATAAAAAAATCTAATATTTTGTGGGGTAGCTTTCGCTTTTAGGACAACCTAAAAAGTTAGTAAACGTGGTAGCTTCTCTGTCGGCCCCAAAAATGTGTTACCCCGTTCAATGTAATACGACACTTTTGTTTGTCAGTTAAATAAATTCAACTTTAACTGGGTTTTATACGGCTTTAAATTCTCGCAGTCCCAAATGTATGATAAAAAATCACATAAATAGAACAAATCTAAAAAGTGGTAACTTTTTTGTCCGCTAGGGAAATTCGCTGATTTCGGGAATTTTCGCGATTCTCGACCTTATTCTGCGATCTTTAAACGTTTGTAGCTCGGAGCAACGTTAACTGATTTTGATGAAATTTTAGGCACGTATACAACTTACTGCAATCTACAAAATGTTTTTTTTTTAATTTTCATTACAAGCTCACAAAAAAAAGTTTAAAAATCGACCTTTATTATTCTTTTCGCTATTCCAATCAAATACATTTTTTTTCAAAACGACGAAACGCGTCAGTTAGCAAACTAATCCTTCTAGCTTCTAAAAAAAACTCATGTCGTTTGGACCAATTCTAAAAAAGTTATGCGATTTTAAAAAGTGCCCGAATATTAATGCGAGTCACTGTATGTGAAATAAAGCATTTGTGAACTTATATTTGTTTGACGTTTTGCACTATTTTTAGCCAGAGAACACGCTGGCAATGTTTTGTGGGACACCCTGTATAGAAGCAACCATCGAACGGATCACTATAATTATTCTTTTAATTACCTTAACTAAAGGAAACTTTACCCTACACTTTTGATTCACGTTTTGCAGAGAAATCATCTACCCTGAATTTATACCACATATTTCTGTGTCATCCGGTATTAATTAACGTTGTTGGTAAATATTTAGAAAACTCTTCTCTTTCTGTTATTTAAATTGTTCCTCTTATGGATATTTACTTATTTAAAATGATAGGTTGATTTACTCGACATACTACAAGCTTAAATAAAAGAAGAAGAATCGGACGGCAGTCTATGGCAGAGACTAAAGAAAGAAGCCTGGCGTTAGAACTTTATGTGGAAAAATACGTCAGGAGTTTGAATGAATCTTGGATTCGAGCGAATTAAAAAGTTTTATGTAGCGACGGCTGGTCGGTGGTAAACGAAAAATCGATGGGATTTTTTTCATTGCGACAACTTTCGCAACATCCCTTCGAAGCAACTGAAATTATTACCCTTGGATAGAAGTTTCGATGGCTGTATTATCTCTGTCGGCAGAATTTTAAAATAGTTGTAGATTGCGTGAGACCGCGAAGCACGGTTCGCAGAGCACGCTTTACTTACATTTAGAGCGATCGAAAGGATGAAAGATTAAAAGAAAAATGTGAATAGGCGTGGTATCCACGATCCAAGCATCAATATGTAATTCCATTAGCATTAGGTGATTCAACACGTAATGCTTTTTTTCCAGTATGCATGTTAGGTGAGAATAAATAACCTTTGTTTAGTATTAATCAACGATATTATGTTCTGCTTCCCCTCTGCTTTTGAAATACTTTCGCATAGTTTTACTAACAAGGGGAGGTTTTCAGGAGCTCGCCTCCGATTGCTTTGGTTTTTGGATATGTTCTAGAGGACCGAAAAATAAAAAATACGAAGTATTAACCTACTTATGTCGAAAATTACTATTAGTTTAGGAGATATTTTAATTTAATCATTAATATTGACATACTAATCGAAATTTCAGAAGTTGCTTCCCTCGTGTTGAAAATTTAAAGAAGCGACGGCACAGTGGTCCGATAATCCCCATATCAAGGAAAAAATGTGATAGCATCAATGTGAAACCTTTAATTTATACAGAACATGGTATCCCAGGGTTTTTGAGGTCGCTGATTACAAATCAGATGTCAAGATTAATAAAAACAAAATATCTCCTTAGTATAGGAGATATTTTGTTTTTATTAATTTTGACTTCAAAACAAAATATCTCCTTAGTATAGGAAATATTTTGATTTTATTAATTTTGACTTCAAAACAAAATATCTCCTTAGTATAGGAGATATTTTGTTTTTATTAATTTTGACTTCAAAACAAAATATCTCCTTAGTATAGGAAATATTTTGTTTTTATTAATTTTGATTTCAAAACAAAATATCTCCTTAGTATACGAGATATTTTGTTTTTATTAATTTTGATTTCAAAACAAAATATCTCCTTAGTATACGAGATATTTTGTTTTTATTAATTTTGACTTCAGATTTTGACTTCAAAACAAAATATCTCCTTAGTATAGGAGATATTTTGTTTTTATTAATTTTGATTTCAAAACAAAATATCTCCTTAGTATAGGAGATATTTTGTTTTAATTAATTTTGACTTCAGACTTGTAATCAGCGACCTCAAAAACCTCGGGATACCATGTTTTGTATAAATTGAAGATTTCACATCGATGCTATCACATTTTTTCCTTGACATGGGGATTTCGGACCACTGTGCCGTCGTGTCTTTAAATTTTCAACACGAGGGAAGCGTCTTCAGAAATTTCGATTTGATGACGAGGGGGGCCAGAATGTGAAAGCATGCTTCCCGGCACGGTGCTTAAAGAAAAACAGGAAGCTTAAGCGTCCCAATGAATTTTGCACGCATATGAGACACGATGACCGTCGATCGAAGTAATTGGGAACACGTGTATGCGTAGGTGCATGCAGTACGCGGAACGTGCAGTGAAAATTGAAAGCCAGGTTCATGGCCGTAACACTCGATCACTTTCGAGCTAAGCTATAGAAGTTGCCCGTAGCGTTTAGTTAGAGATTGCGAAATCGATCGGACAGCTTAGATACGCAGACCATTACGCTCACTCTCTGCGAGTTTCTTCGACTTCTTCTTCGACGTTCATGCTACGACGTATGTGTATAGGATAAGACTTGTCTCTCCACGACTAAAGTAAAACACAAAAAAGAACACCGCGAACCCGGGCTCACCGATTGGAACGCAACTTTGTGGGTTTTTAGAGTGACTCAAAACAAAAACAACGGTGTCTTTCATTTGGGCCCTATCGCCCCTTAAGTGGGTGAAAACTAACTTCAAAGTCAAATTGGCACTTCTACTTTTTCGCGTGTAACTCTCAAAGTACAACAGACAGAAGAAAATGTTTCAAACAAAAGTTTAATTGTGCAATAAGCGCTATAAACTTGCGTTAACAAAATTTTGGAAAGAGTTTTTTTCCGTCAGTTATAAATTTTTTTTTACTCTTTACCGGTACCAAAATTATTTTTCTTTTTTTAAATACATTTTAATAAAAGCTTTTTTTAAAATTATTTTTTATTTTAATTTATTCTGTTTCAGATTAACTGGTAGATAAATATCATGCACACCAACGACCGGCGAATTTTGCGCGGCGTGATGGTCGATGATGCATAATTACTATATTTATGGTTAAAAATTAATAAAAAAAAAACTGCAGCTTCCTCAAAGATGCATAAAAACATGGTCCAAATTTCAGACGAATCGAAACGCTGGTTTCTTAAAAAAAAATCCCAAATTTTGCAGTGTTTTTAGTCCAAAGAATAGAATTCCCCCCATAAAACTTCAGACTTGACTCAACCCCTACGTCCTCGTTTGTACAGTAGTTTGTGAAGCATGGTAAAAAAGATCTTAAATCAGGAATATTTTTAATGTTTTATATAAATCTATAAAGTTAGATACTCAGTAGGGTAGATACATTGCAACATAGATCGATTGTCAAGCTGCAGGGTAATTGGAATGAAAGACGATACTCTCCATCCCTGTGCGTAGGTTCACGTGCGGGGTTATTAGCTCGTGTGTATAGAAAATGTGCACCTTGACCCCCTATTTTCAATCATCCTCCTCTGTTCCTTCCATGCGATGTGAGGTTATTCCCCTTGCAGCAGCTAAAAACACAACATACCCCTAAAATTGATACCTACTCATCTATGTTGGTATCACTGGCCTGGACTAAAATAATCTTAATATATAAAGCAGCAAGCTTCTATATGTTTGTGCGTTTGTCTGTCGCCTAAAAACTTTTGAACGATAAATTCTGCCTTCACGAAATGTGCCTCAGCTTATTATGCCTGACTAATCTAGATGAATGTGGCTCTTTAAAAAAAAAACAGAATCTAAATTTCTGGCGAAGCCGAGTAGCAAAGCTAGTAGAGATATAATTCCTCCCCAATTTGTGATATTCTCTTACACTTTGTAAGCTTCCTTTCAGCTACCACTATGTGTATTACAACTCCAACACACTTACATATGAATTTGATATAACACAATAGAAAGGGCGATATTTAATATCATGTTGTTTTCTCTCTTAAACTAATGATGGAATGGTAAAGGGTACCGAGTATGTTTTCGAGGAGCTTTGTTGCTTGTAAATGCAGTACTTTTCGCTTATTTTTAGAAAGGTAATTCTGAACAATCTTCGAAGCGATCAAATTACTTTAGATTTCAGAGAGCAACGACGGGTGTCGAGGATTTTCAAGACACGTGGTCGTCATGGACACCCCTCATGGTGTGTCTATGGGTGTTGCGCAGGAGCCAGGCCTTTTGAACATTGACCATATGGTGCACCTATGACAGGGCGATGATTTACTCCGGACCCCACTCAACCTTATAGGTACGTAACCATAAGTTCACCTTTCACGTAAGGGTCCACTATATCCGGAAGGAGTGAATACGTAAAAACGATGGAGGAATGTTTCAATTTGTCCATCAATGAACAAATCATCAAATATTCTTATTTTATACAACAATGAGAAGGCAAGGGGTAGAGTCTACTACCAAACAAGACATGGAAACCTGTGGATCATGTTGAAATGGATGCGTTTTTTGGCCTCGTATTGTTGTATAAAATAAGAATATTTGATGATTTGTTCATATATATATAATAATATATATATATATAATATATTATTATATATAATATATATGATATTGTTATATAATATATGTAATATATTGTATAATATATATATTTAGTGCACGAGATACCGCGAAGGAATTCATCACTTTCCGCCTTACATAGCCAGCTCCGTCACTGTGTGTATCTCGCTCTCGAGACCGTGAGACTCCACCACTGACTCTGTCACTGTGTGCGTGTTCCTCCCGAGACGGGGTCAGAAATGACTCCGGCACTGCCTAGCGAGGGTTAATTAACGTTGTCATGGGTGCGTTCCATTGAAAATTGAAACGAACCGGAAAAATAATTTTACGCTGGACACTCGTTACGTAGTTACACGCCGAAGTAATTTCAACCTTCGGTGCCCCGTATGTTACATTAAAAGATGTTAATGAAATTGGAAGAAGTACAAATCTTCGAAGAGCTTTACTACGTTCTATTTATTAAATTATACAAGTTGTAAAGGCAACGATAGTCACGAATTTTAAATAGTCTTCAAAATCAAATAGTCCTTATTGTTACATGTGCTGCGCGGCGGTAAATAACGTGTGGAATGTTTTGTATTCTAATGTGTGATATGTTTCAATATAAAATTTGGAATACACTTATATTTTATATTGATAATGTATTTTTGTTAGGTTGGTCTGCTTACATCAACGATCTTGAGAATTGAAAATATATTATATAATTTTAAAAGTGCAGCAATTATATAGTAAAAAAGAATTTTATTAACACAGCTTGCTAAAAGTTCAAACATTAAACATTTTTAAATTGAATTTTTGTCGAGTAAAGCATGAATGAATATGGATTTTATTTGTTTGGTAAACCAGAGAATTTCTCGCTATAAATTCAACGCCAGTAAAATCATAAAGGTAATCATTAAAAATACAAATTCTTTATCAGTGATGCACTTACTAGAAAATAGCACAGTTCGACAGCCATCTGGACTTGTAACATTCAATAGCCTTTTCTTATAGGTTTTCGAGCCCTGCAAACGAATCCGCAAACCGTTTGTCACCATCACCCTCAGTTTTTGAGAAATTCGATTTTCAAAAAAACTGCAAATATTCAACTTCGAACATCTTTTGTGTCGAAACGGTAATACTTATTCGGTTGCACTTGCGTTAAATTATTCTATAAACCCTTTCGAATACAACGATATAAGTTATTATTGCATTATGAACATTTAAATATATTTAAACATCGATCAAAGGGGAAAGGACACCCGAAATGCACCCATTTTTGAAGATATATTTCAAGTTATTTCCAAAACTAAGTGTCTAGGAGGAAATCTGACTATTCCACGAGATGCAGCAGACATTTTTCCATCGGAAAGCATAAACAGAAGTGATAAGTCACGTTTTGTTTTCAATACAGAAACAAAATAGTTTGGCAAAACGTGCGCCGTCGACAGTGGTTGTCACGCGCGTTACGCAATTCTGTACCGCTGAGCGGCAGTGACTCGCGCGCCGCCGTTGACTACCACTGTCGATGGCGCACGTTTTGCCAAACTATTTCGTTTCTGTATTGAAAACAAAGCGTGACTTACCACTTCTGTTGATGCTTTCCGAAGGAAAAATATGTGCTTTATCACGTGGAGCAGTCAGATTTTCTCCTAGACCCATATTTTTGGAAATAAATTGAAAGATATCTTCAAAAATGGGTGCATTTCGGGTGTCCTTTTCCCTTTGATCGATGTTTAAACATATTTAAATGTTCATAATGCAATAATAACTTATATCGTTGTATTCGGGAGGGTTCATAAAATAATTTGGCGTAACAAGCAACCAAATACGTATTACTGTTTCGACACAAAAAATGTTCGAAGTTGAAAATTTGCAGTTTTTTTTCAAAATCGATTTTCTCAAAAACAGAGGGCGATAGCGACAAACGGTTTGCGGATTCGTTTTCAGGGCACGAAGACCTATAAGAAACAGCTATTAAATATTACAAGCCTGAAAAAAAGTCAAATTTCGTCGAACTGTGTAATGAAACTTTTTTGAAAATATATTAGGAATCGTCGAAATTATTTTATATACAATATCTTGGTTTTATAAAAACGGAATATGTAGACTAATTTTCATTTGTTGATTCCCTACCAGGAATTGCTATTTGTAAACATTGGCTCACAGACGAAAAGCGACCAAACTTTATTCGTAAAAGAGGATTTAGAGAGCTCGTTGTTTTTCCTCCAAAAATATGTCGGCACCGGTTGAAATAGGTATCACCCAGATATTATCGTTCGCGTAGAACAGAATTGTGCTCGCCGAGTCTCCGGGTTCCGTTTAATGTCTCGATGAATAATAGAACGACCGCAATAATCCTGGCCTTCGGTGGTTAATAACAAACCTGCTCGCGATATTTCCATTACGAACAGACCGAAAGTGTCGGTCCCGCTTCTGCGGTAGAGAAAAACGTAGGATTAAGTAAAGAAAGATCGAAACGGTGGACGGCGAGCTGCCATGAATTATCGAACAGACATCGAAGCTCGACGGACGATACCTTTTTCCGCGAGCTAGATTCGTTCTGAAACAACCGGAAACGCGATTATCCGCTGGTGACATTTCGTGCGTCGCGGCGACATATTTTTTCGGATTTGATCGCGATATTCGATTATAGGAACAATTAATTGACCCTTGGCCGGCGTGTCTGAAACTTTTTCCCTGGCATCGTATCCATTTTTGCTGTCTCAAATAAATGAGTAAATTATTCCGACTACCATTTGGAGAGAATGTTACCTAAAAGCTATCCAATCGAGGAAGTTGTTTTATTTTAATCGCCATTTAATGGCTGAGACACGTCAAATAAATTATTATCCATTGCTTTCATTCGTTCAAATGGTATTCAGGTAACTGGAGCTTCGAAATTACGATTTGCTTCTAGAATTCTTGGAGTAAATATACCTATATCTTTAGATTTGTAAACTTTTGAACAATATTACTGTCGCTGGGAAGGCCACAAGATATTAAGTGCATCATTAAAATATTACATATTCGTGTAATAATGGTTACAGTAACGATATACATAATGAGTACATATCCGATTAATAATGCGCTTTTAAATCAATCTGAGTTAACGAAAGGCATAGATTAGCCGCGTGATAGTTATCTTGTTAATTATTAATTAATAGTTTATGCAAGAGGGCAACATTATTTAGCCGAATAATAATCTGCATAAAATCTCCCATCAAAATAACATTCATATGCAAAATTTGGCGCAGAGATCTGATTCCAGGGAATTAAATTTTAACAATCGTAAGATAATATTTCTGAGGAATTGTTAGTAAAAATTTGAAAATTTAAATTGCGCGGGGCACCCAGTAATGACTATCACAGAAATAAGAAGGGGTTAGGTCTCGGTTAGGTTTAGGTTAGGTTTAGATTAGTTTTAGGTTAGGTTTAGATTAGGTTTAGGTTAGGTCTGTGATAATTTAGGTTTAGGTTAGGTCTGCGATAACTACAAGTGATAATTTCCCGTTCCAGTTTTCATAGTGACAATTATATTATTCCTGAACTTATAAAAGCTTTAAGAACTTGTCGGGGACATCCTTGCAGCCATCTTGGATAATGAGCCTCGACGTATTCGTTAAAACAAGAACAAATTATTCTTAAAAAAAATTAAAAATGATTTTCTTTTTTAATTATTCGTATTATTTTTCGTGGCAACTATTGTGTCACGATATACTACATATATATTTGGCCCACCACTTTTCAATGTATAATTGTTTTTCGGGGGCTTCCGGTAGAGCCAAAAAAGAAAAAGACTCTAGTCATGAATGTGATTCTATTGTGTCAGCCACGATCACGGCGAAAATGAATATATCCCAGCAATTTAGTACCGAATTTGCAAGAAATACCCTTTGCAATCTGTTCGAAGGTTAGCGTTGTATCGGCGAGAGGGGCTGAAGGTGGCGAGGGAAGGTGGAACAAGCCGTTTAAGAAGCACTTTCAATGCAAATTCATTGCAGCCATTTTTCCCCCTCGTATCTTCTTTCGATCTTGGGACAGCGTTCAATTTATTTTTCACAAGATTGTCGCGGCTACTTAACCCTGATGTGGTTATCCAATTTTTTTCTCAGCCATCTGCATTTTCATTTCTACGCAAACGATTACCTTCCTCGCGATAAATAAGTATCTCGAATACATTGTTAGTCATTTGTTGTACGAATTTTCAAAATAGAATTAGAATAGGAAATATTTTAAAATATGTAGCGAAGCTCGATGGATGATGCTTTTTATCTAAAAAAATAAATCGAAAGTAGAGAATAAAGTTTTCTAATACGAGTATTCATTTTAGAGAAAATCCTGTTTAAAAAAATATCGTAATTTGCCATACATGTAATAACAAGCCACAAATTCGTCGAGTTCGCTGCACGTGTCTATGTATTTATACGGGACAAATACAAAGCTAATTACCAGATCTATATTTTTGGTCCAAAACCGACCGAGGCTCTGGATGTGCAGTAATCCACGGTCAAACAACTACCAAAACCAAATTGCCCAATGACACCACGGTAATTTTATGCGAACTAATTGCACTTCAACAAGCCCCAGAAATAACAACAGCTGGAGAATATGAAAAGTACGCCATTTTCTGCGAAGCGCAATCCAGGCAATTACAAATACTTCAACTGACGACGACGTAATTATCAAGTGCCAAGAATCGTACACCTCATCGCTAAGAAAAGGGAATAAAGTAACAATAGTGTGGATTCCATCACACGTGGGAATTGAAAGGAACGAAAACCATTTGTCCACCAGGACAAATTAGCCAAAGAAGCTGCAAACTCCTCGGCAGAACCTACCAAACTACATGAGTTTATGGCTCAGAAACTAAGTGCCGCTAAAATGGCAATCAATGAATACTGGGATAAGGGATGGTAACAAAACGTACATCCACGACAGCTACTGCTAAAAAACAACTTCTTTGAAAACACCTCTGTCCGTAACTGAAAGGAAAAACTGCGAGATTGACAACTGCTTACAGCAAAATCTTACCGACCACAAGATAAAACTGAGCTGCTGAGATTCCTTCAAAATACCAATCTTCTTAAAGAGTTGTGAATATCGGTAACCCAACTTAGAGGTTGGTGCGACTTAAAATTACTAACTAAAAAAATTAAAAAATATATTTTTAGTGATACATCACATCTTCATTGAATCGAATTTTAGGACAATTTTCAAAGCCAATTCTCTCGTACACAATGGCCCCCGCGAAAGAGATCCATCCTACATTTTCGATGCGTTTTCAAATGCAGAATTGTCTCTGCTTCGCGTTGTACCTAATATTTTGATAAGAAGCCAGATACATAATGATCCAGGTTGAAACACAAACCACCCCTTGCTGTAATAGATTTCAGGGCTAATCTTGAACATAGATTTGTCGTGCCCTCACCTCAAAATTGGCATTCTAATTTCCATCCAGTAGGTAAGTACTTGGAAACGCAAGTCGCCCAGGAATGCCTCGAAAAATCGAGTGGACATTTGCATTCATAGAGGCTATTAAACAGCCATCAGTCCTCGGGAACGGATGCTGCGAAACGGTGGCATGCTGTATTTTAAACGGGCAATTTTACGAGTCCTTGGTCACTGTAGTGATTTCATCCCCCCGAGCGGCGGAAGGGCGCTAACTACCCTTATATCTACTCGCGACGTAGGGACACGTGTCTCTCCCCTTACGGCCCTAAACGCATCTTGAACGCCTCAACAGGTCCATGAATAAGTTAGGGGCTCAACGCGAAGTGTCGAAGACGTAATAGATTTTGAGTCCCCGACACTTTTAAAGGGGCTTTTCTTCAGAGTTGAGCGACGAGCGCGGGACATGATTTGCTTTCGGGTCGAGTACACGGGGAAGGAAGCATTATTTGATTTTCCACTGTGCTCTCCTCTTTCGATGGGCCTCGGGAGCATCGATCTTACATTATTTTACCGTTGCACTTTGGGACTCTTCACACGCGCCACTTTTCTGCTTCGATGTTTTGGACGTATCCACAAATTTCCCAGCTTCTTTCTATCCCGTTTGAACCAGCAATGTCTCTATTAGGGAAATATATAGAGATGGGGGTTAAGTTATACGTTCTTGTATAAATTGCTTGTTTGATAAAAATTCGTACAATGGGTTATTATCGGTTAACGTTGCTCTGAGGTAGAAACGCTTAAAGATCGCAGAATAAGGTCGAGAATCACTGATTTTGGGAATTTCCGCGATTCTGGATCTTATTATTTGATGTTTAAGGGGTTACCTACCCATCAGGAGGTAGAAAAAGAATCGATTCTTTGGGAATTTATTTCAGAAAGTATAAGCATATTTTTATGCAATGGTTTTCTGTATTCAAATGAGGGACACTTTAACAGGTTATTATATTATGTTTTGGTATAAAAATATTTAGTTATTGTAAAATTACAACTGATTTCCCGAAAGCAGTTTTTAGACCGGTGAACACGATTTCTCCAAAACCGCTTCACCAATCTTTCTGAAACTTTGTACGTTTCTTCTAGACATTCAAATCTAGTCTTTAATCGAAGCATTTGTTTTTCTAATGCATAGTTTTTATTTTGTGGATGAAAAATGAGTGTTTTTTTCTACGAACATCGATCATTTCACATTAAACATCTGCCATTTTGTCCCAGATTAATATTGTATAAAACGGAACGATTAAAGACTAGATAAACTATTGTACTAACTAAATCTTCTTCTTTTTTTTATTTCAGATAACTCAGTTCCGAATAATGTTGTTCACCGTAAAATATGTTTCTAAAAACAGCTTCCGGGAAATCAGTTGAAATTTTGCAATAATTAAATATTTTTCTACCAAAAACATAATATAATAACCTGTTACAATGTCCTTCATCTGAATACAAAAGCCATTGCATAAAAATATGCATGTACTTCGTGAAATAAATTCCCAAAGATTCGATTCTTTTTCTACCTCCTGACAGTAGGTAACCCCTTAAGCGTTTACAGCTCAGAACAACGTTAACCGATTTTCATGAAATTCTAGGCACGTATATAACTTACTAAAATCTACAAACGGGTTTTTTGAATTTTTGTTACAGGCTCACAAAAAAAAAATTGAAAAAACGACATTTACTATTTTTTTTGCTACTCCAGCCAATTTCATTTTTTTTCAAAACGACGAAGCATGTCACTTAGCAAACTAATCCTTCTAGCTTCTCAAAAAAACTCAAGTCGTTTGGACCAATTTTAAAAATGTTATGCGATTTTAAACAGTGTACGATTTTGGCTGTGAGCCACTGTATATGTATAATAGAGCAGTGCGAGAAATCCCATGAATATTTGAAGACATACGTTCATCCACCATACAACGCAATGAAACTTGCATCGAAATCAACAGACGATAATTTCAGAGAATCATTCTGTTGAGATATCAGGACTATTACCTTAAGGGTACCCTCCAGTCAAAACGCTTGAAAAATACGCGATTGTCATGAATTAAGGGGTCATGCTCAGTCAGGAGGCCGAAAAAAGGGTGGGCTTTGGAAATTTTTTACCCAAAAGCTATAACACATATCTCAGAAAATCTTTTTTCCTTTTAAGGATTGCATCTAGTGCCGTGCATCGTAATTTTTTCATTTAAAAATATTTATCAGTAACTAAGTTATTGCCCACCATATTTTTAGAGAACCTTCGAGTGATGGACAATAACTCAGTTATTGCTAAATATTTTTAAATAAAAAAATTACGATGCACGGTACTAGATGAAATCCTTAAAAGGAAAAAAGATTTTCTGAGATATGTGACAATGCATATTTTTAACATAAAATTTTGTTGTATTTTCAAATTATAGAGCCATAAAATAGTTCAAGATGATTTGCTTCATAGTTTCTCCAGAAAAAATTCCCTAAAATCGGTCTGCTTTAGCGTTGACTAAAGTATAGTCCCCCTTAAATGGAAAGTTTAGTTTGCGCCGAGGAGACGGATGATTTCAATTTAAATTTCTGTTCGTTTCGGTTGGATGTGCGTCCGGCTCTATTGGGCTTCGAGAATTCGATGTTTATCGGGATTGATCGCATACCTGGCATGACGAGGCATGCGTCGCCACAATAATTACCAGGGGATACGTGTCTTTACGCACCCGGTCGGAAAGGGCCACATTCACCAGGGGGGTGCCACACGCAACTTGCCCGTACCCTGCTATGATTCACCTGAGCCATCGTGTTACTATAGTTACTCGACGCAGCTACTGACGAGGAAGACCAAAAGTTTTGTCTGCCCACCGTTCCACAATGTAGCGCCATTTAAAAAGAAGGCACTTGCGTAACTCAGAAGTGAAGTGTTTTCAGATATATTATTATTATACAATCCCCTTTCATCCCTGATGCAAGTAGAAATTCGAGGACACTCTATAGCAATATTTCCAAGCATTAAAATGTTATTCGCCGATTTTGAATTTGGAAGCAGTACCACCTTGCCCGCCTGCAGTAGTCCGAAGCATTACAACATTGCGGGAAGCTTCCAGTAATGTCGCGTCCTTTTCTTTTGCAGGCTACAGCTTCCATGTTCATAACTCCCTAGTTTGCTGCGTGTGCAACTGTGCACGTGCAACCAGCGCACACGAAGAGTTTCGTCAGAATGTATTTAACGAAATTTCTGTGAAGATACAACCAAAGTATATTCTCGCGAGGCGCATTGGCGTAGGGCGGTCTTGCATCTGTTCAGGAATTTCTACGTTTGCTCTATTCACAGAAAATTTATCAAGCTTTTGCTTCAACTGTCTTTGAAGCTACGATGAGTTTATGCATATTTTGTCTCGGACAACTGCATTTATAGTAACAAGAAAAATAGCTGAAGGAAAGGGTTATATCTACCAAAGGTTAGGTAGTAGAATAAATGATATGACAGACAAATTTCGGTTCTGTAGCTTTCGCCTTTAACTCTACTAACTAAAATTGGCCTGGGCTAGGTCTGGGCTAGGTCTGGGTTAGGTTCTGTAGCTTTCGCCTTTAACCCTTAACTGGTACCCTGGGGTCGCTCGTGACCCCAAGCACCCAAAGTTCGATGTACAATTTTCGGTTGTCTAAGTTGGTAAACTGAATTTCTAATTAATTTTAAAATAATAGTTTAACTTTCTACGCTTCTATTATTTTCTACACTACCTAAGAAGAAAATATTCATAGTGGTTGCTCTAGTGTCGACTTTACAAATTTCTGTGTCCTTTTTTATTTGGGGTCTGCCACGACCCCAGTATACCAGTCACGTTTGCCAAAAACAGTACACCAGTTAAGGGTTAACTCTGCTAACTAAAATTGGTTAATTGTTAATTTAAGGATATAATATATTTTTTATAAAGCAAGAGGCTCCTGTTATTCAACAAATACCCACAAAAATTTTCACACACTGTCAAGAATTATATTTTAAAATAATGATTTATAATTAAATATAGAGGGCGGTAAAAATCGTGTATGCCCACAGCGGTAGAAGAGTTGGATCGGGCCCCGCTTGAACTTTTATCGTAAGGAAACGAGGGATTTCGACCGCGTGTACCACTGGGTTAGATTCGAGAATGACTTCACCCATTTTACGAGGCAGCAAGAGCAGCACGACAGCGGACAAATCAGTGACGATGACGGTGGGGCGATGGCGTCTAGACGTAGCCGTCGTGGATGTCGTGGATGTCGTTGACGTCGTCGTCGGCGTCGTCGTCGTCGCACTGATTCACTCGACGCCAACATCCGACGGTAGGGGGCACGGCTAAATATTGCATGCACGCAATGACACACGATGCTTTGAAATAGTTCCACAAGACCACTCCGGGTTGATTCAGCGCTGCATCCGACCTCCACCCCCTGCTCACCCCTTCAGGGTCACGTGAATTATCGACTCTATCGTTATTTAAGATCCACCGTCACGTATTCGAGGGTTTTGAAAACACGAGAGAGAAATCCATACCTCAAACTGATTATCGTTACATGAACGTTCCGCTTACAAGGAACATCCCCAACCCGGAAATTCAAAAAATTCTGAAACTTCGTGAATATGTAGGGAATTTCCCCCTGATTACAACGCAATTTTTATTTGCTGCCCAAATTCACTCGAAGGGGGTGAAATTAATCCCCGAAAATTCGGTTATTTTCCGATTTTCTGTTATAACTCGCGAAATGTAAGAGATAGAAAAAAAGTTTCACGACAAAAATTACTTCTTTTAATTAGATCTAGCATTTGGTAAAAAAATATTATACAGTTCACGAGTTATAACACAAAATCGGAAAATAACCGAATTTTCGGGGGTTAATTTCACCCCCTTCGAGTGAATTTGGGCAGCAAACAAAAATTGCGTTGTAATCAGGAGGAAATCCCCTATATATTCACAAAGTTTCAGAATTTTTTGAATTTTCGGGTTTGGGATCTTCCCTTGTTAGTTATGTTCTTCAAACGGTCAATGCGGTGGATTAGTTGTGTGCCTTTGGATGATTTTCTTTAATCGCAAAGTAGCCCTCGTGGGAATAATAATTGAAGAGTCCTGTAAGTGCCAGAATTGAGAAACAATTGTTTGGAAAATGCTCTACGTGCCAGTGGTAACACTGCAGTGTAGAATTTGAATTTTGGCACTTACAGTGTCTTCGACAAGGACTCTTCGATTCCGTTCTAAATCCTACTAAGTCCGGGCTAAGCCCTAAATAATTTTACTGTACATTGTAATGTGCAGCAACTTTTAATTATGAACAGCAGTTAATTGTAAGCAGCAAGTGCAGCTAGAACATAAAAGTGTGCACTGAAATGTTTTTCTGACGTTTGAACCTATAAAAGACCTAAGAGAGACGAGAATAAATTAATTTTTAAAGCTTGTTCGTGGCTATGAAAAGATGTAATCCTGACTTTGCGCGCTTGTAAAACGGCGGGGAAAAAAGTTCCCTTCCCGAGAGGAGTAATATTTTACAAAAGAATTCTATAATTGGATCCTTAATCTTGTTTACGGTGAAGAGATCAAGTGGTCTTTGTCAGGGTCGCGTACGGCTGTGCCAGGGGACGCATTCCTACACGGGTGGCGTCAACCAAAATAGATTCGCCATAATAGAAGCTCTCGAGGACTCCTTTCGTTTCTGGGACATCATCGCGAGATGGGAAAAACGGAACTCGATCGAACAGTATTTCAACCTCCACCACTTTATTCCCCATTTCCGCGCGCGATCTCGTAAACCCGATGCGTGCAAAGCAATTGCTCCACGCAAGCTGTTCAGGTATTTGTAGCGGTAGATCTCGTTGATGTTCATCAGGCGAAATCTAGCTACCGAAGGAAAATCTTACGTGAACTCAAAACGAATCAGTTGGATCTGAACATGTTTTTTGAACCAGTTGGATCTGAACATGTTTTTTGAACCAGTTGGATCTGAACATGTTTTTGAACCAGTTGGACCTGAACATGTTTTTTGAACCAATTGGATCTGAACATGTTTTTTGAACCAGTTGGATCTGAACATGTTTTTTGAACATGTTTCAAAATCAACTGGTTCGTTTCGAACCTCCAATTCGTATATAATGCATAAGATAAAGCAAAGTCTGCTTAAGAGGCAGTCGAGGATCTGAACATGTTCAAAAAACATTTTGCTTTATCTTATGCATTTTATACGAACTGGACGCAGTTATTAGAATTTATGTAGCTACTCAGTATTTTTAAATAGAGTTTTTTTTATTCTAGATATATTTTTTTAAAAATATTTTCTGTTTTTAAAATACTTGCATAACTGTTAAACATGTTTTTTTCGTGGAATCCAATAAAAACGGTTATTATAAGTTAATTCTAAATATAGAGAATCCAAATCTTCGGACTTAAATTTCCAGTTCGATTCTTTGAGAACTGGCAACATATGATGGCCATTACACGAATGGGGCCATTGTTGGCTAATAAACTATAAACTTCCCGCGTTGGAGGTTGTCCAAGGACTGCAAGGAGGTTGCTCGGCGTAAAGTTCCCACGTGATCGTACCGCCTGTTCGCTGGGAGTTTGCCAAGTGAACATCGATGCGTTAATTAAACGGTGACGTTCCACCCCAAAATTCGTTCGGAATTCAGACTAACGGCCGGCACAATCGACACGCGCCCAATGACGCGTCCAAGACAAATTTTGATATTCCCACGTACCTACCACTATCACTCTGCACGTGCAACCAACCTGGCCAGTGGTGGCAGCTGTTTCGCCCGGAAAATGGGGCTGGTCATGTCTGTAATTTCGTTTTTCGACCGATCGACAAGAAATATCGAAATATTTCCACGCCCCCTAAAGTGGAATTATAATGGTTTTTATTTTTAAAAATTAGAAAACACCAAGGCACGCATGTTTCTTGGATAATCTATGTACTTAATTATTTGTTCGAGAATTTAGCACATGTGAAAATTTATAATTTTCAAAGGCGTTGAAAGGGTGAAAAATATAGGGAAAAGTGAGTTCAAACTTCAAGTGTCGTTATTTTCTAAAAAAATGTTATTTTGTAATTTGTTCCACCCCCCTCCTAGCCAGAAGTATATTCTTCAAAATAAAAAAAGTTTCAGTCGAATTGGATAATAACTTTTGGAGATACAGGTCCCACCGATTTGGATCAATTTTTTGAAGCCTTGATTTTAACGACTCCCCAGTGCCGTCTGCAATGATTAATTATAAAACAAAAAATATATTTCTCTAGCTTAAGATATCGTTAATACAGTGCAAAAAATCCCATTAAATTTTATATAGTAGTTTTGCTTTAATTAATTCCTAAAGATCACCTATTGTTTTTAACTCTAGACCGGAAAGTCCCCTTAATCTGAGCCATCTTTTCCTATATATACTTAGTTTCCTGAATATTCGCAAAAAACTTAGTTAAACTTAGGTTACTAGTAGACTTTATTCTGGCGAAAAAGAATAATACCCATACCATTGGTTTGAGCTATGACACAGCTCTTGTCGCGTAAACCAACTCTCCGTGATCCCGCTTCTTAAGTTGGGGGCCGCCAACTATTGACCGATTTGCGATACAAAAATGTGTTTCAGAAATGGATTTACAAAAACCGCCTTTTGAAAAAACCGGGTTTCGAATTCCCACTATTCCCAAAAAACCGGTTAAACATGTTTTAGAATTTTCACAAAAGATATATAATTAAAATAGTAAATAAATATTTGTAATTATTTAAAAAAAAAATCAGTCTCCTTAATATTTATGGATAATAATTACAAAAATATAACAAAATAAAATATACTCTATACAAAACCAAATAAATAAAAAAATATTAAATTAACTAAAGTCCGCACAAATTCCTACTATTTTTGAGTTCATTTATTATTTATGGCTCTACAAAAATATAACACAATAAAATAGACAGCTCACAAAAACAAATGAAAAAAAAACTAAAATAACTAAAATCCGCACAAAATATAAATCTTTTACAGTGGTACTAAAATATAAATCTTTAATCCATTTAATATTTTTCTTCAGGAAATATGAACTCATGAAGATTAGTTCACTATTACCTACTATTACTGCAATATGCTTGTGTCCGATGCGATTTCAAGTCAAAACGTTAACGCTTTTAATTAAATAATTAATTCATTTCTGCATATTAATTCTAGTATGGAAAACCGGTTTTTAGATTTAAAACCCGGTTTCCGAAATTTACAAATTTATAAATAAAAATCCGTTTCTAAACCCGGTTTTTAAAAACCGACAAACTCTACAAAATACGGAGTGTCTCCACTCTTTCCCTACGCATAAGCTTCTGTCGTCAAGGTAAATCACGAAATTATATAAGGAAATTAAATTCATTGAACCTTGTTTCTTTACTGATAGGCTAAAGTATTAAAACTTAATTTTCTCGATAAAGCTGCTGTGTGACATTCCCTGTTTTTTACCCTTACCCTTCACATATATCCCCAACCAACTACCGATCAGAGTTTTTTGCAAATATCTCGGAAACTGAAGCCGAGCGGCGTTTATATGTGTAGGGAAAAGTTGGTCAGAATGATAATCTTGACAACATATTTCAACGTAATTAAAATCGGCGAGGTCTCACATTCTAGATACCTAATTACCGAAAATGAGTTATTGAAAAATGTTTTTTCCGTAATGTTGAAGAGTCCCTGTAGAAAACACTGTAAGTGCCAGAATTAAAAAATAAAATTTTTCATCAGAAAATATCCTATGTGCCAATGGCAATACCTATTATGTATAGTATAGAATTCGATTTTTGACGCTTACAGTACTTTCTACAAGGAGTCTTCAATTGCAGTAAAAATTTCAAGGTGTAAGAATTGTTTGGTAGAATAAACTCGGCTATTTCAATTTTACGAGAACGTTAGTGACGAACCCCTGGAAGTAGTTGACGGTTGATCGGTGATTCATAGTAATAACGAGTGCGTCGTTCATCGATTGAATTCGTGACGCTTGCTGTGGAACGCACCTGCGCTCGTTACGAGCTCTTCCGCAAAGGAAAAGGGTTTCTCTTTAACAATTCGCGACCAACGAGTAATATTCGTTGATCACAACTATAATGGTCACAATTTTCGAGAAATTTCATAATCAGAACGCTCTGGTCTATACCAGATGCCACACTTTAGCCCTCTTAAAGTTTTGTGGCTTCGTCCAGGTATATATTTTTCAAACAAAAATAACTACCTTATTAATAATAAACTTAAGACCTGAGTGCAATGCTGTGGTGACCAAGTAACGGGAAACACAAAATAAAAAAGGTGTCGATTACCAACGAGTGCAGCAAGATATGAGTCGATAAGGGGTGTCGAATGTGAGCAGATGTGTGTATCACGTACCTCAGTTCAAATATAACTAGCCTCTTGTTTTTAAATTTATTACCATAGTTTCATATAGTATTACTTATCGTGTCCGTTCGCTCTTAAGGGGTTAGGCCACCTTGGACGGAGCAAAATTGCAGTCATTTTCGGCATTTTTTTTAAGGAATATAATGAAATAAACAGAAAGTTCACACATTTTCGTAGTTTTTTCTCATCTTTTGCGTCGCAGAATGATTAAAAAAAATTGCTAATTTCGATAGGTCAACTTTGGACGTCAGCCATTTTTTTAATTCTTCATCAATCTAATTAATCTTAGTCCCTGCCATAGCGACAGTCATACTGATTACAATTTTTTGGGGTTTTTTGGTTTCAGACACACCTCCGAAATTGACCACGCAGTCGAGGCGTCTTTTATTTTACAGCCCATATAACACCCCTTTATTTCGGTGCAAGCAAGCGTTAAAAAAATATGAAAAAATAATTTTGTATTCTCAGAGCACGAATTAATAAATAGAAAAAATTTCAATTTAATAAACACATTCTTTTTGTGACAAAAAATGTTCCAAATAGCGGTACATTATTAGGGCGTCACAGAGGAAAGACCCCTTAACACATCTAATCTTCTCAATTTCTCCTCAAATTCTTTCTCTAAACAAATAAGTATAAATGGTTTGGTTTCGTTTATTTTGTAGAGTAGCTCAAATGTAGGGTTTGCATCATCTCTAGAACGCCTATAGTCGGGGCAAAATCAATTAGTCACTTCAGGGCATTGAAAAGCAATCCCTCCATTACATTGATGTAAAACGGCAGGTGGATTCACTGTGTTACAGTAGTGCAAACAGCCTTGAGTTAATTCTTTTCGGCTGTAGTGAAATTGAAGACTTTAAGACAGGCTGAGCGCCTAAATGATGGTATAAGAGTATAAAGCATTGCGATGGGGATAGAAGCTACGATCAAAAAGAGTATATGCTTCTAAAATCCGCTCGTGTTAACGTATTCTGCGCAAGGTTTACAGCAACGAGGGGCATGCACACATAATGGCCTATGTATTTCTGTCAGTGGCACGCGCTCATTAGAGCTCCTGCTGCCATTGTTGCCTTCGAACTGAACGATGTCAATGGAAAGTCTAAAAGAAAAATCCAGAATAAAGAATCTGTCCCTGAACCGTGTCATGAATGGCAAACCTACAATCTGCCACCGAAATGTCTCCTAATGGGGTCTCCCGCCAGTGTCTCGATTTCCTTTTATCGTTGCAGTCACCGGGATAGGAGATAAATAACTCGTCCTCAGACAAAACTAATGGAGGATGCCCATTCAGATTTGCACGCGAACATTTTCAAATATTTACAGTAGCCAGAAATTTTTCGAGCGATTTCTGAATTTTTCGAGTGATTCATATTCCCAAACTTCCAGGTAATAGTTAAAGTTCGATTAGAGTAATCTCTGTGTTGAGAATCGCTTATTTTTAAAAAGCTGATCTTTTTCTATTATGTTTATACTAAAAAAGTGAATATTTTTAATTAAATTGGCTCTGCAAAATGAGTTTAAAAAGTAAGAGAGATAGCCACTCGCACCGCGTGTTTCGTGGTCCGCCAGGGTTGTTTTTTCATTACTATATTTTTCTTTACCGTCACCCCAAAGTTGCCCCCCCCCCCCGCCCTCATAAAAGTCTACGGACGCCCTTGATTGTGGTTGTAAATTTCTTAAGAAATATTTCTATTGTTCTTGGTAATATGGGAAGTTCTCCAACGGGGAAATTGCTTGCCAATTTATCCCCAGTTTCATGAATCCAACATATTAATTTACGAACTGTGTTTTAACATTGTCAACAATTTTCTTAATTTTACTCCTTCTATGTTATATTCAAGACTATCAGAAAATGCTTGGAATGTCAAAAGTGTGGTGTTACAATAGGGTGTGTCAATTTTGTGGATAAATTTAAAATTTTTGAAAATTTTAAAATTACTAATGACAAAATAATGCCCTTCTTTAATCCTGAATTTGAAACTATCTTCAGAAATTGAATTGAGTGAGGCTTAGCTACTTTAAATCACAGTTGAAAACAGTGAAAATTAAGTAAGATTTAACTACAAATTACATATTCATATGCTGCTTAAAGTGAGTCTTACGTAAAAGCATGAAAATGAAAATAAAAATGTGTGGAAATTAGTATTTATTATATTCACATGAAAATGTATGGAAATGTGTATTTATTATAAAATGAAAATATATGTAACTTTAGCAACAGATGTACCCACATGTTATCTATGTAATAAATTTAACGCTATTTAACAAAGTCCACCAAGGAAGCGATATTTTGTTTGCTTCTGTTGCGGTTCACAAGCTCAATTATTAAATTTATCTAAACAATTTTAGTAATTTTCGTATTTTTCTATAATTTCAAATGAACTTCCAACTCACTAGCGGACAAAAAAAGTTACCACTTTTTCGATTTGTTCTATTTTCGTTATTTTCTTAGCATACATTTGCGACTGTGGTATGTTTTATTAAACATATTCTGATGGGGAATTTAAAGCTATATAAAACCCAGTTGAAGTTGAATTTATTTAATTGACAAACAAAAGTGTTACATTTACTAACTTTTTATGTTGTCCTAAAAGCAAAAGATGCCCCCACAAAATATTAGATTTTTTTTAATAATGTCCAAAAGTGGTAACGTTTTGTTGGCTTTACAATTGCGTTATTTTGTTTAATGTTACGCAGGGTTTTTGTTTGTTAGTTAAATAAATTCAACTGGGTATTATACAGCATTTAATTCTCTTTCAGAGCAAATATATTAGACATATACTGCAGTTTTGAGTTGATATTGAAAAGTAATAGAAGTGGGGTGGTTCGCAAAAGTGGTAACTTCTTTGTCCGCTACTGTAGGTAAATAACGTATTACACAAAATTTAAAGGCAGTGGTTAATTTTAAATCTGAATATGCACCGTTTTTCCATTAGCCATTTTTAAATTTAAAACATTGAAAAAATATGCGCACCCTAGTGTTACAACGACCTTATATTTCCTACAAACCCTGTGCCCTTTCCTCTAAAATCAATTTTGTTCATACTTAACAATAACAGGTACATGCAGGAGGGAGTTAAACACCAAACGCATCGTTATAGTCTGGACATGATCAGTTGGCCGCCCAAGGCCAACGTAGAACCTACCCCCACTCCTCCATCCTCATCTAGTAACCGCAATAATGGGCATAATCTCTCTACGAAATGTATCCCTAATTTTAAAACACCCAATCCTTAAGTGTTTTACTATCTTAATTTCCTCGCCCTCCGTATTATCCAGTCTAGCATCCCCCGACACCAGCATAATCTCTCTTCGTTTAAAGGTCGCTTGTCAGTTGCCATCTCCTTCGCTCCCCGCCGCGTGGCTCCAATTAGTGAAAATTCGCGGAGACAGCAACTTTCCCGACTTTTCTTCGGCGAATAGTCCGCGCGACACTTGCTGTTTCCCTTTTAAACGAATTACGACGGTGTATTAGTCGCACTATTCAGAGAAGTCGGCGTGCGCGCGGCAACCCTTCCGGATTGTACGTGAATACGGCAATTAACACCTCGGGATCGACAGAGCAGGATCCTAGGGACAGAGAGGCGGCAAGCTGGGAGCAGTCAGGCAAATATCCGGCAAATAAGCGCGGCGTACGCGCGTTAATAGGGTTAAACGGAGCCGACGCGACCTCTCCTCCTCGAAGTAACGAAGTTATTCGAAGTAACTGCCGGAGCGATCTCTCCACAGGCACACACGGCTTTGGCTGTACGAGCTGCCTGAAAAACTACCGAGTCTTTGGGACTCGGGAGCAGTTCGATATCAAATTCTGGGACGGAGGTCCTACGTCTCATGTCAGATACCACCTTGTGCCCACTTTTTCACAATTCTCGTTTCGAATTTAAGTTATCCCTTTTCCCAGACAGATTTTCTTTAGGATGGCACTTGCAAGCTCAGCACGAAACAACAGTTCCCTTCCTTTTTTGCTTTTCGACTTGCTTGGTCACAATACTCTTGGGTAACTAGCTTCCTATTAGACCAGGGCTAGGTGTGACATCTTCCAGTTTCTTATTTTTTATTTCGTTTGCATTCCATATTCGATATTATTAATGACTCTCGCTTAAAGCGCGCACTTTCCTCTACAGATGACCGTTATTGCGTGTAATTAAACGAAAGCCATGACTTGAAAAAAAAAACATTTTGAAGGTAGGGACATGCTGGATCAACGGGCCCTGAGTAGAAGCTAGTTATGATAGGATACAATTTTACGAGAAGAGGCTAATTATGTGTACTTAATATAATTATATTTTCTTGAACAAAAATAAATTTATCGATTGTAACAATCCATCACACTAAATATACAAAAAAATTATGAATAATTTATATATCATTTAGTAGAAAGCCACTATAGTGGCGTTCTGTCCCTAAAAGTCATTTAGTGGGAAGCTACTACAATGGCTCGTGGTAATTAAAGGGTTAAATTAACAAATTAATTACTAAATACAATGTAAGAACTTGCCTCTTCTCCTCTATACCAGCATGCGCCTTTTGGTATGCAACAACTAGCCCCGGTTGACCCCATTGTGTATAAAGTGTTATAAGTTCATACCAGATGGTATATTCTTATGTGCTTATAACGAATCTGTAGCTAAATGAACACTGATTCAAACGTGGTAATAATAATTTGCATACATTTATCTGACTGTTTGGTAGAAACGATTGAAGTAGAAAGAGAAAGGTTACTATTAGTAGATACCGAAAACTCAAAAAACTGTAATAATGTGGCAACACGTGAACCAATTATAAAAAAACATCAAATACAGCTGTGTATGGTTAAAACACATCAGCCACTCATTTTCAAAGCGATAGTCCAAGCGACAAAAATTAAAAAAAAACTGCTTTGTAACAACCTGCCCCTGTCACATGTAGTTTTGGTCTCCCCAACATTAAACATACTACTTAGGTGATTATCACTGCACTCACTGTTCTTTTTAAGGCCCAAATTCATGCAAGCTCAGTCTTACTCATTCAGTGACTAAGGGTTAATCTTCTTGCCCCTGTATATCGTAAACTGGGGGACTCTTGGCATTTTTTGGAACATTTTGATATATAACATAAACATTAACATTTTTACATTCGCTTTAAGTATTCTATCAAAATAGTGCACCTTTTGTGAATCTACTACAAGTGTAAAAATGCATACAATTTGTATCTGTCTATTCCTTCTTTAATACATTTTAAGTAACCGCTGATGTTAGCCCGTGGTGCCAATGTTCCCCCAGTTTACTTTTACCTTAAGGCGGGGGGGGGGGGGGGGGGTTGCGCCTTATTGGGCCGAAAAATAGGTAATTCTTTGTGATTTTGTTGTACAAAAACGGTTCGACAAATTAATTTGAGGTTTGGCAGGCTGTTTTATTGTATCTTGAACTATTGTTCTGAATTTTTGTGTGACAGTGACGTAAGAAACATGGCCGATACAGAGAGAGCGTTGAAAAATAATCGGGTGGTCCTGGTGTCGACGAAAAGTACTGTAAGGGTTATCCGAAACACAAAAAGGAAAAGAGATTCTTAATCTATATGAATGTGGTACTATCTGTGGTACCTAGTAGATTTATTGCCGTATCTGTTACCGGTCCTTTTTTATTTAAAGAAGTTTTCCCAATTTTGGGGCAGAACCTTTTTCAGACTCAAATCAGGGCGCTTCGTCTTCTTCAAAAGACTGCCATTTTAACATTTTTTTATTTTTCTTAATGCATCTACTATCACAGATAGCAACATTCATATCGATTAATAATCTCGTTTTCCTATTGTGTTTTGGATAAGCGTTACAGTGCTTTCCGTCAACGCCAGGACCACCCGATTCTTTCTCAACGCCCTCAGTCAGCACTATGTATCTACCATGTTTAGTTTCTCACTGCCACCCCAAAATTCAGAACAATAGCTCAAGATACAATAAAACAACCTGCCAAACCTCAAATTAATTTGTCGAACCGTTTGTATACAAAAAATTCCCCTTTCCGTCAACGCCAGGACCACCCACTTTTCTCAACGCCCTCAGTCAGCACTATGTAACTACCATGTTTAGTTTTTCACTGTCACCCCAAAATTCAGAGCAATAGCTAAAGATACAATAAAACAACCTGCCAAACCGCAAATTAATTTGTCGAACCGTTTTTATACAAAAAATTCCCCTTTCCGTCAACGCCAGGACCACCCGATTCTTTCTCAGCGCCCTCAGTCACCACTATGTATCTACCATATTTAGTTTCTCACTGCCACCCCAAAATTCAGAACAATAGCTCAAGATACAATAAAACAACCTGCCAAACCTCAAATTAATTTGTCGAGCCGTTTTTATACAAAAAATTCCCCTTTCCGCCAACGTCAGGACCACCCGATTCTTTCTCAACGCCCTCAGTCAGCACTATGTATCTACCATATTTAGTTTTTCACTGTCACCCCAAAATTCAGAACAATAGCTCAAGATACAACAAAACAACCTGCCAAACCTCAAATTAATTTGTCGAACCGTTTTTACACAAAAAATTCCCCTTTAACATACCTACAGGATAATAGCTACTACCTACCTAAGTATACCAAGTGTTTGTCACTGAACAGACACAGTAGATACCTAGTCATCAGACACTGTACAGCCTTGTGCGAGCGTTTCCTAAATAGCATATCACCCTTGCAGTCAAAATAGCCACCATGCAGACACTTCAGTATCGTTTAATCGAACCCACTGCGATTGAGGGCCCAGCTTAATTACGAATACGCAACGCTGAACCGAAAAAGCTTAATAAAATTAGCGGACTTGGCCCCTATTCCACGAACCCTCCTCGTCCCGAAAAGCCGCCATACAGCTGATCTGGTCAAACACGTTGGGAAGACCTCAGAATGAGCCGGGAAAGCGTGTTCTCTCGGTCGTTGTACAGCCACGCTGCGAGATTGTTTGCTCATGGGGTGCTTCTGTATAGCCACGACAACCCCGTGCGTAGGTATATTGGTAGGTGCGTGTATATACACGCCGCCCTTCCGCCTCCCTCTCTGCGTTCATTCGAACTTTATCGCTGTTTCTCGCGAGGCTCCATCGAGTCGAACGAACGATTGCTGTGCTTCGGTTGCACGGTATAATGGACTGAGTCCACGGCCGTGGCCTATGAGTCAGTTTCTGGCCCCGATGGGTACATAGTCGCGCGCCGTCTTGTCGCGCGTAAAACGCGTGCGAGCGTCGCGACGGTATATATTTACACCACCGCGCGGGGGCTGGTTTTTACGCGGGAGCGTGCGCTACACGGTGCCCAAGGCGGGGTCATTTCCTTTGATCTCTTCTGTTGATTTTGCCCCCGTGACGAGAAATTGCAGTGGACTTCCTGTGTATCGGATTTCGACGTCTCTGGCACGTCTCTGTCCACGGGGCGGGGGAGGGTGTTTTTAGAGCGTTGGTGACTTCATTAATTTTCCCGCTACCGTGGGATAATCTCTTCACTGTTATCTGGAACTTTTAGTCGCTCGAGGGGTGGCCTTTTAACGCTTCGCATCTTCGAATCTCCTTCGTGAAGGAGCTACGAACAGTGATTTCGTCCTCGGAGAATTAGAAAATCTCACGAAATACATATACGTTTTCCAGTTCCCACTGCCGATCGAAGATGATCCACCAAGCATTCTGACACGGCTTGTGGGGAATTTCTAGTTAGGGAAGGCGAAGGGGGCGGAAAGAAAAGCAGCGGATACAGAGTGCTTCGTTAATCTAGCCGGAGGTTGGACCCGACACGTGCCGTGCACGCGTTGAAATCGCAAATTTTCTACCTTCTATGGGGCATTGTGCTTTCTGGCGAGCCTGGCCCCTGTTATTCCCATGATGAGACAAGCGAATACATATAGGGACGCCGTATATACGTACACTGATTCACGATTTTCGAGGCCGCCTCCGCGGTCCCTAAGGAGGGCATCGCGCACGTTACTCGTAATCGACGAAAACGAAGTGTACGAGCTGTAAAATGAGTTTGGCCGAGGGTTGTGTAGCGCTTCGTCACCTTGTTAATCATGCCAGCGCGGCGGGGAATTGTTTAAGCATGGGAAGCTAGTTCGCGCGTAACAGAATTTCATTTACCTCGCGCTACTATTTTCCGTTTCGGCTGATCTACTGGCGAGCAACATTGGTGGGAAGAATTTGTCGTTGTCGTTTTATCACTAGGATATATTATAGTGGTCAGAACACATTGGGCGATTTCGAGCATGAAAGAAATCCTGTGCATTTAAGACGAAGATATTTTCACTGGGTGTGTAGTTCGTAGTGCCCATGCAGAGTTTTCGAACGTTCCAACTTGTCAATTGATAAAGTCATTTGCAGCAGGAACTTCTCCAGTGGAATGTAATAGCCGTGTAATTTTCGAAAATAAAATAAACGAAGGTTACCAATTTTCCCTCTGCTGCTTAAACCCTTTCGCTGACTATAATCGGCACCCATGCGATCCTAGCGTCGACTTTAGTCAGCATCTCCAGTAGCTTAAGGGGTGGTGCTCAGTCAGGAGGCCGAAAAAAGGGTGGTCTTTGGAAATTTTTTACTCAGAAGCTATAACACATTTCTCAGAAAATCTTTTTTAATTTTAAGGATTGCATCTAGTACCGTGCATCGTAATTTTTTTGTTTAAAAATATTTATCAGTAACTAAGTTATTGCCCACCATATTTTTAGAGAACCTTCGAGTGATGGACAATAACTTAGTTACTGATAAATATTTTTAAATAAAAAAAACACGATGCACAGTACTAGATGCAATCCTTAACCCTTAACTGGTATACTGTTTTTGGCAAACGTGGCTGGTATACCGGGGTCGTGGCAGACCCCAAATAAAAAAGGACACAGAAATTTGTAAAGTCGACCCTGAATCAACCTCTATGAATATTTTGTTCTTAGGTAATGTGTAAAATAATAGAAACCTAGAAAGTTCAACTATTATTATAAAATTAATTAGAAAAACAGTTTACAAGCTTAGACAACCAAAAATTTTGCAGCGAACTTTGCGTGCCTGGGGTCATGAGCGAACCCAAGATACCAGTTAAGGGTTAAAATTAAAAAAGATTTTTTGAGAAATGTGTTATAGCTTTGGATTAAAAAATTTCCAAAGACCACCCTTTTTCGGCCTCCTGACTGAGCATTACCCCTTAAAAAAAAAATTATAGAAGCACTTTCGCGGAAATGCACGCCGTAACAAAAGGATTAGTCGTTCTAATCGAGTTCATTGTCAACCGATCAGAATTCTACGGCCCCGTCCAGCCACTGTATCAGAACGCGTAAAGTATCGCATCGTAATGCTCGTGGATGCAAACAAGGGGAAGACATTGGATCCAGCGATAAATACAGAACGGCGGGCACAACTCGATGACACCGCTTTTTAATTTCGTTTAACAGTAATATTTCCAGCACGTGCCGGAATCGAAGCGTGGCTTCCTTTTCATAGCGGCAGGACGGATGCGCCGCTGGTACGGGAGCGAAACACCGACCGTGTAAACCAATTTGCACACCATGAAGCCCCTTTTGATAGTGATCTGTCGGGCGAGCGGAGGGTGAAGATATTTCCCACAGGAATTGGTGGTGGTTGTGCACATCGCTGAGAAGCGCGTTCCCACAGGAGCTCTATGGGAACCCGTCGAGATCGAAAAGTACCGTTGAATGCCTGAACGGGTTCGACGAGACAATGGGGCTGTCCTTGTAATTGAAAAGCGCACGATAGCCTCCGCTAAGACGCTGATGAGCTCGGCCGCAGAAGATGATGAAAAGATATTGAATGTTTTCCGCCGGGACAATCGGCGGAGGAACTCATTTAGGAACTCACTTTTCGTTCCTGACTGACGTATCGTGGCTTATAAAAATATAGCGATGTCGCAAAGGCAGTGGAGAGTGGTAAAACCGTTAAGGGGAGTTCTGGAATGTATAAAGAACGAACTACTGGGTGGATTGCACTCAAGTTTTACATACACGATCATTGGCTTTTGGATAGTACACAGAAATTGTTTCATGTTCATAGAAAGAGTATGTTTCCCAAAATATCATATTAAAAAGATCCGCGGTGACTGCGCAGATCAGTCGCAAATCGGTAGGGGCGTAAGTCTACTCTTAGGTGGAATACTATATAGTGAGGAATAAAGTGGTGGGGGGGTTGAACCACCTAGTGGCCTTGCGAGCCAAATTGAATTCACATTGACTATAGACCAGTGTTTCTCAACCTTTTTTGACTCGCGATCCCCTTTTATAATATTCAACTAACTTGCGCCCCCCACCCCCTCATATAAGGTAAGATAAATTTCACAAGGTAAAGACACCACATTAAAAATAGATATTTCAGAATATAATTCTAATTTAATAATATAAAAAAAATTCAAAAAATCGTGGTGGACTCATAAAACACTTCGCCCACTTGGGGGGCCCGATCCACAGGCTGAAAATCGCTGCTATAGACAATCGAATTCCTCTTACTCGCGTCCTTTTTCGAAGCTCAGGATGTATGTCACATAACTGCGTGATTATTTCTAGAGGTGAGCGTCTACTGTTCGAAGACGTACTACATAGTAGAAGCTTCTATAGCACGTTGATTAGACGTATGCTTATATTCTCGGAACTGGCAAAAAGGACAGCATTCGAGAGGCGGAAGAAACGCGAGAAGGCAGAGCACGGTTAAGAAACTTAATCGCGAGTAATGTATTCCCTCTCTTATGCGAATTGTGCACGCACAGAGAACACATAACGTCGGCTTAATGTCGGATAATTACGCGGTAATAATTAGTAATTACGCAACGGCCGGCCGAAGGACGGTAGAAAGAAGGCCTGCAAAAGAAGAGTGTACCTGAACAGTGACTCGAAGTGAGTAACTTGGGGCATTATCTGGGCCAACGATTGCCCGCGGAATGGTTCGCCCCCTGTAATTGAATACCGTCGCGACGTCTTATCTGAATTATAACTACCACTGGAAATACTCGTATGAAATCGTTTCTCTCACGATTCGCTCATAAATGTAAGTAGTTACTAACCATTTATCGCCGAGGGGTTGCCGTAACGAACCATTTTTCATGCGATATCTCGGCGAATAGGTTCTATGTACCTGTGTACACGCAGCTGCGACAAAGTCATGTGGCCACTTTAGGCACTTTAGGCCACTTTCATCACTGTGTCATGACAGCTTGTTGCTCTGCTCGGGGGATGACGAGAATGCGTCAGCGGAGTTACGCAAAGAAAGGTAAAACAGGGAGGCGAGGAAGGCGCGCTGTAAGTGGCTTTGAGAAACCAACAGATTTTCTTCTGATTATTTATAAATGTTGGGAATCTGCTGGATGCCCTAAGCGAGTGCTGATTAATACGATTAAAACTATTTGTATTCCACTATTTATATTTGTAAGTAGAAGAATCAGAAAATCTTAGGTCAATTAAAATTATCTAGGTGCAAGTACAATCCATCAGAAATGTCTGCAAGGGGTTGTAGTAAACTGCGAAGAATAATTGAACTTAAGCGGGGACATACACCCTAGATATGCCAAGCAGATCGATTTTTTTTTACATATTTTCAGTGCTTGATGTGTCAAGAATGATTTCCCAAAATTTGCGACCGAAATTCGCAGAAATATCGAAGATATAGGCAGTAGAAGTGAAGTATGCTCACGTGTTGCCATACGTTGTTGATGAGATCTTACAATGCATTTTTATTCGAAACGAAGTTTTCAAGCACTAATACTATCTTTATCTATTTAATACTATCTTTCAAAAAAAGTCTAGAAGAATTAAGTCTGCAGGCCTCTCTAGGTGTATATCCCCTCTTAATCCAAAGTATGAGTCCCCGGAAATTATAGTGCACATCAACTATCTATACTCAGGTGCGGATTTGGGTATGGGCTAAGTATGCTGCAGCCTAGGGCGGCAAATTTTGGGGAGCGCCAAATTTTTGGGAGGAGTAAATTTTGTGGTTCGAGAAATTTTGGGGAGCGGTAAATTTTAGGGGGCCAAAAATGTTGTAAAGCGGCAAATTTCGAGGGGGGGGGGGTAAATTTGGGGGAGCGATATATGTTGAGGGCGGCAAATGTTGTGGAGCGGCAAATTTTGTGAGGCAGCAAATTTTGGGGAGCGGTAAATTTGGGGAGCGGCAAATTTTGGGGAGCGGAAAATTTTGGAGAGCGCCAAAGTTTGGGGAGCGGAAAATTTTGGAGAGCGCCAAAGTTTGTGTTTCGAAAAATTTTGGGGGCGGCAAATTTTGGAGGGCGAAAAATTTTGTAAAGCGGAAAATTTTGGGGAGTGGCAAATTTAGGGGTGCGGAAAATTTTGGGGAGCGATAAATGTTGAGGGGCGGCAAATTTTGTGTTTCCGAAAATTGTGGGGGGGGGGCGGCAAATTTTGGAGGGCGAAAAATTTTGTGAATCGGAAAATTTTGGGACGAAGCAAATTTTGAGCAAAAGAAATTGGACAAGGTTTAAAAACGGACCTGAGGCAGCTTTAAAAACAATTTACTTTTTTCATGTACCGATTTAGCAATGGCTGATATGTGAGTTGCCATATTGATTGACTTTTGAAATTGTCACGACTCTTTTAAATTAAAATATTTGATGACATTTCGCGGAAAGGGTGGCAGACGCTTGTTAGCCTCGCGGCGCTAAGTCTTCAAATCCGCCTCTGTGTGTACCGGATTTGTAGAAGTTAATACTTAAAGTGTGGGCAGGAAGGCATTAACTAATTAGTGAGGTACGGCTTGCACCATGAGCTGTCCTTGAGCAGCCAACCGACTTCATTCTGCCTATAGACGCCCAGATTCTCCGCCTTTCTTTCTCTTATTTAAACGCGAACTCAAAACTAAACGGTGCATAGTCGACATTTGTTTTACTCGATTTCGCAGAACGCGCAGAGATCTGATCCACGTCTCGCACAGAAATTTCACTACGATCTTACGTCACGTGCTCGGCGATATCGAAGCCAGAAAGAATTCAATTTCGTGACCTTAGGAACGGTACCAGTAAAAGCCTCCGTGGCTATCGAATGAAAGGCTGCTGGTCGAGCGTGGCGGTAGCACGAGCGGTCAATTAGGAAATTCTTGGTAAATCGCCTGGCATTGCAGTTATTGTCGTTACGTTTTCTGCGTGCGTAATCTACATGCGAGGGCGGACTATATTATTCGCGCTTACACTTCGGGGACCGGTGCACTGTAATTTATTGAACGAGCCGATGTAGATAACGAGAAAAGGGGATATAACATTGTGAGCAATGCCTTGAGCCGCGATATATGCGCGCTGGCTAACCCAGAAACCTGGTATTAAGCCAGATACCGATGTAGATAACGAGCAATTTTTACGGGCGTCGGAAAATTTCGATGAACGTATCGCGTTTCGCGAACGCCTCCGGCTAATTACTACATACATCGAGACAGGACTTTTTTACACGTCTGCTGGACACTTCTACGGAAACGTATCGTACCCGTACTAGGGATTGCAAACCGGTAAATCGGTAAATCGGTTTGAAGTTTTTTTTCACTGATAACGTAGTAGATGTCGACGGAATTATGCGCTATATATATGCGCTACATTGCTATATATATATCCAATTTTTACCGGTAATTTGATAAATTACGTATTTCTCGATATTTACCGGTAAATTACGTATTTCTCGATATTTAACGGTAAATTACGTATTTCTCGATATTTACCGGTAAATTACGTGTTTTTCCATATTTACCGGTAAATTCGTATTTCTCAATATTTACCGGTAAATTCGTATTTCTCGATATTTACCGGTAAATTACGTATTTCTCGATATTTACCGGTAAATTACGTATTTCTCGATATTTACCGGTAAATTACGTATTTCTCGATATTTACCGGTAAATTACGTATTTCTCGATATTTGCCGGTAGATCATGAGAAATAGTAGCGCATATATGTACCGCATAATTCCGTCGATATCTACTACGTTATCAGTGAAAAAAAGCTTCAAACCGATTTACCGGTTTGCAACCCCTAACCCGTACAGGATAAATTCATAGTTTTAATGAAAATAAGTAAGTAAGAAGCTTTTCTAACGCGTTCCATACCACGCGTGTCACTGAAGACCCACAGAAAAGAAGAACGTACCTTTCGAGAAACGTCATTGAAATTGTAAAGAACTTCACGCAACTTACCACTTTTCACCTTCTACTTCCTTCACCATTTCTCGTGGTCCCACCGAAAATCTGAATTTTGGTAGTTAGTATTGGAAATTAGTTAATAAATAAATGAGCCTTTTAGTTTTATATTTTAGTTTTATTTAACGGCTAGGAAAAAATGTCTTTCTATGACGGCATACCGAACAGAAGTGAGCTCTTCTCTAACACCGGACTGTTTTATCACCGTTGCCAGATATTGAAAGAAAAAGACGCTCTACAGATGTATCATTATATTTTACTATATTCAGGTTTCCCTGAATGTCGAATCATTTTTGCCTTTTAATAATTATAGTAATCCGACAGTTAGTAGTGGTTTACTACGTGCAGGGTGAATACTCAATATTCTATTCATTTGTAGGCTTTCACGTCTCCGGTTCACGAAAATTGTTTTACCGTTTGTTTTAAGCCAGCATCGTGCGCATTTAAATTGCAACTTTTATTGGTGACCGCAACCGGAATGGTTTCTGCGCGAATCATCGAGCATGCACGCTCCAGTCGCGATCCATCGTGTCATGGGAGTCATTAAGCGCGTTGCAGTCAAGCCAGATATATCAGAATGACACGGAACGAGAGGCGAGCCGAGATATCTCTCGTGCTGCGGGAAAACTTTTTCCCAAGCGAGGTCGCACGAACCGTTCGGCCTCAAACTTCGCGCCGTGTCGATCCTGATAAAAAGTCGGCGCACGCTTTGCCCGCGACGGGCTTGGGTTGCTCACTAAACGTTCCATATCGCGAGGAACGGTGCTCCATACGCTTTTTCTTTTCCGTTCTTTCCCGTCTCGGGAAAATCGTCGTTCATGTTAACCGCGGCAGAAAAAAGGGACCAAAGTGTTGTGTAGATTCCAAGATCTTCACAGAAACCAAACAATCATTTTTCTTCTCTTCAGATGAGAAGCAAAATTTCGAGCTTATATCGAAATATCGGTTCACGCAGGATTTAGCTGTTTTAAGGGGTCATACTCAGTCGGGAGGCCGAAAAAAGGGTGGACTTTGGAAATTTTTTACTCCAAAGCTATAACACATTTCTCAAAAAATCTTTTTTAATTTTAAGGATCGCATCTAGTACCGTGCTTCGTAATTTTTTTATTTAGAAATATTTAGCAATAACTGAGTTATTGTCCATCACTCGAAGGCTCTCTAAAAAAAGGCTTCTGCGGTGACCACTGCTGTTCGAAAGTCGATCATCTAAAATAAAAGATTCAAAGGATTTTACTTATTATATTATATTATCTAGTACTTGAACGAAGGATTTTTCGGAATATTGATTTGAGTAAAAATAGCTGATGTTTAAAGTAAAAGTTTTGAAAAGTAAATTAGTGGTCACCGCAGAAGCCTCTTTTTTTAGAGAACCTTCGAGTGATGGACAATAACTTAGTTATTGCTAAATATTTTTAAATAAAAAAATTACGATACACGGTACTAGATGCAATCCTTAAAAGGAAAAAAGATTTTTTGAGAAATGTGTTATAACTTTTGAGTAAAAAATTTCCAAAGACCACCCTCTTTTCGGCCTCCTGACTGAGCATGACCCCTTAAGAACCTTTCGTTCGTTAATGAGACGAGATAGTTGGTGGGTTTATTAGATTGATACTCGTTGTAGCGTGTCCTTGATAGAGATGTTGTATAGTTTCCTGTGTGCAGTGGAAGCTTGTTAAATATTATTTGTACGCTGTTTCGCGGCTGACACGATCGGAGTTGTAAAACAAAGAGCGGCCTTGCACGCCTGTCAAAGCGCTCGGTTTCGTGTCGGTTCTGTTCCTCGCCTCTACTACTGCGACCTTTCTCTCGCCGTGTTCTCCGTTTGCCTTCCTTTCTTTCTCTCATTCCCCCCGCCTACCGCTCCCGCACCCTCGTTACCGTCTTCCCCATTCTCATCGTGCACTTGTTGCTTCGTCACGAAATCAAGCTGTCCAAAATTCTTGGCTCTGCCGCGAACCGCCGCCGACGGAACGGCGAAGCCGTCGCACATTCCTCGTTCTTTTATAAACAAAACTTGTTTGATCTACAAAGATATTTTAGTAGGTACTTTGCACAGCAGTGGTTCCCAAACCCCTAAGGGGGTCGCGAAATGTTTCCTAGGGGGTCGCCGTGTTTATGTTTATTTTTATTTTATTATGGTTACATTGCCGTATTCTATTAATGATGTAACACTGATTCTTTATTTCTGAAGAAAGGAAGAAGCAGATTACCCAGATGTAAGCACAAACATTGCACTAAATAAGATAATGAAATATATTAAATATCTTTATGCGAATTTAATATATTTATTAAGCTAATTAATAATATTTAAGTTAGAATTATATTCTGAACTTTATTAAATTATTTTACCTTATTAAATTTACCTTACCTTATCTAGGGCAGTGGTGAGCAACCTTTTGTCCGAAGTGGGCCACAAGTGGAAACCTACTACACTACGCGGGCCGCAGTATTAAATACATAAATATAACTAATCCAAGAATTTTAATTTATGGGCTAAATTTGATATTCCTGACATTGATTTACAATAAAACGTTTTTTTTTTAAATTTGGTGTACTGTTTATTAGTAATATATACACAGTATTATATATATTTCATATTATAATATAAACAGGTATATGTATGAAAATTTAAAAAAATGATCGTCGTAATCGACGAACGATTAAACAATTGTATTAGAAACCACTTAAAAGGGTATTAAATAAAGAACCAAATAAACTGTTTTCAAATTTTTTTATCATAATTAAGTTAACAGAAATGAAAAAAATAAATAAACGTAAAAAATATAAAATTATACAACATTAGAAAGGGATAACTTTATCCTATTTTTTGGCGTAAAATTCATTCCGATATCTTTTACAGTTCAAAAGATATATGCCACTGTTCAGGCGGGCCGCAGGTCGACGGCTGGCGGGCCAGATGCGGATAGTTTTCCCTATCCGTGGCATGCCCGCCGCTTCATTGACTTCGAGCACCCTCTTCCACGCAGCACATAGAAGACGCTATGGATGCTAGCGCCCTCGGACCGCCCACCTGGGCTTCGCTGGATTAGGCAAATAGTGGGGACATTGCGTGTTTTGTTCCAGTTCAGAGTGGACATTTCCTGTGTTTAACGAGTATACCAAATCTTTAACATTATCTTCCGGGGCATTTGAACTTTATGACCCTTTGCGATTTGATAGTTCTGTAGTCCCATTTGCACCAACAAAATTCGCTATGAAGCGCAAAATCACGAAAAATGGACTATCACCCTTTTTGCCCCTTACCCAGAGATGGGCAAACTTTTTATTTAAATAAAATTTCGAATAACGAATGAGAGTTGAAAAGATTATTCGTCACTTGTTCGTTAACCCGAGGTTGCTTTATCCGACACATGGCGAGTAATTTTTTAACTTTTATTCTTTATTTTATTTAAATAAAAATTCCGCCCATCTCTGCCCTTTCCCTTCATTTATGTTACTGGTTGATCCAAGCGGGGCTTACTGTTCCGGAACGATTTAGTGCGACTTACTTTAGTAGGAATTTAATCTCAGTTGCGTTGTAACTCGTGAAGTAACAGTTTATGATCCTCATCATGCTAAAAGTATTTTCGAATTTAGGATATGCAGACATGCATTTCGTTTACAGATTTTGGGCGGATGATAATGTTACACAATATGGATAATGGTTTCCTTATTGAATAGTACCACATAATACAGTATTCCCCAATATTCGTTTTCAATTACCTACGCTACTCGGATTCCTTTTGTCCTGTGTCTGACCGATGCGAATCCATTTCCACACAATAGGTATGTAGCGTTTCCTGCACAGTTCATACTGTTTTAGAACTTCTTAATAAAGCATTTATGAAGCTACATTTATATGACATTGTGGCCTTATTTCTAGCCTTGTAGAACACGCTGGCAGTTTGCACGGATGTCTGTGGGACACCACGCATAGTGTCTTATGATTACTACCGTTATTGGTACCTGTTGGGTGAAACTTGAGATGCGATTAATTTTCAATCCCTTCTTTGTAATTCTTACATGCATACAAGTAGTTATATGATGGCCACAAGAATGTTGAAAAGGTGAATGATAACAAAAATATCCCTATGCGACAAGAAGTAAGTGTAGTATATGTATGTAGGGGAGACCCAGCTTAAGGGGGAACACCACTGTGACGGCCGGAAAAGTAAGCCATTTGTAAGAATTTTTTTCAGGAATAATTTACAGTTTTCATAGAAAATTTTTTGCCTATCTTTAGTGCGCTGTTATTAAGAAATCGATACGTACAACGGAAACTACACTCATGTAGTTTATATGAAAAAAATTAAATTTGATTTCGGACCTGCTGTTCCATAGTTACACCTTCGACCAGCTCGCGTGGGGGGTCTAGATAATTAATTAATATATTAAAACTTATGGATGTTTTCCTAATTATTTTTTTTGTATAGCCTCTTAAGACAGCGCACTAAAGATAGGCAAAACATTTTCTATGAAAACTGTATATCATTCCTGAAAAATAATTCTTAAAAATGGCTTACTTTTCGGCCGTCACAGTGGTGTACCTCCTTACATGAGTGAGCCTCGGGATAAAATGAGCTTTCTTAATTTGTTCTTTAAAAATAGAATATATTTAGAAATTTTGGTGACGTAATAAATGTATGTAATATAACAATGATAATTAAATTATTATAATAATAAAATAAATAAATATTATAATAATTATAATTTTTTTTTTAAATTTTTTTTAAGTTGGGGAAATCTTCAAAAGGCACCTCGACTCCTTCAGAGGGGAATCCCCCGGGGGCGCCAGGGTAGTGCGGGATTTTTACCCATTAAAAACCCCACGACCACTATGAAATTTTTAATAATTTCCATGTAAATATTATTAAGGCCCCTTGACAAAAAACGCTCGGACACCTATTTACTTATTTTCGACATATATCCATCGTGCCAAGGCTCCTCAAAATCGGTGTCTACCGCATGGTGTCCTCCCCTTGTCAGTAAATAAATGTCAATCATAAACTTTCTTTACGCGCATTATTTTTTACGCAAACACTTTTTCGTGCTGGGAATAAGCTAAAGAAATATTCTTCCTGTTATCGTTATCAGAGAAATGAATAAATCGACACCGGCAAATCGTTCGAATGCGTTAGAGAAGCACGTAGCTGCTAATTTACCTTTCGCAAAAGGAGCATGGTTCGACAGCGACGATACGAGGCATTATTAAATACGTCTAGTAACTACCTGTACTGCGTGATGAAGCATTCCAGTGCACATGACTTAACATTACGACGATCGTCGGACAGGGTGTATCACAGAGGGAATTTCATAGCTCTCCATTAGCTCCTTCGCCAGCGCGATAATGGCCCTTTGATTACAGAGACGCAAATGCATTTAGCCAGTGCATCCCTACAGGCTGTTCAACAACACTCGATACACGGCGAAACACAACATCACCCGCGCAAACAAATCTTTTTTACAGCTTCAACATTTCGTCTCCTTTATACAATATAATTTAACGTTAACATTACCGCAGAATCAAGTTTGATTTTAAATTAATTCTACCTTGCTTTCGTCACGTTTCTTTGTATTTCATTATTCTGTTTGTTACTGTCTACTACTTTACTTTAGAATTCAGATTTAATAGCCTGGAAGTATTGTCGAATGTCAACCATTATAAAACTCGTGTATCTAGTTTATTTTTTTAAATGATTTTTTTATTAAACGATTTTATTCAGCTTCGATTCTCTGTTTGTATGTATGTTTGTTTCAAATGTAAAAATTCAATTTTAACCCACTTCTATCATTGCAGGTCTGCAAAGTTTGGATGACAATACAACATTGTGAAAAAAAACGAGGGGGTGAAAAAATTTCCCAGCCATCAATAAATCTTAGAGCATATACTACTGGAGGTCTCAATGCCTTACGTCTCCTGTCCTCGAAACTGTCGCCAACATCACTAAAAACTAAGAAATAATTCTTGTCTTGTACCTACTACAATTTCGATAGTGTTTTTTTTCACTTTAAATAAAATCGTGACGCAGGTTATCTCACAACAAATTCATTCCGACGCTTGATTCTGTATTAAATTGATTCATATTCTGTTATGAAATATCCTGCCCCACGATTTTATTTAAAGTGAAAAACACCATCGAAATTGTAGCACAATAAAAGAATATTTTTTCAGGTTTTTGGTGCATTTTAAATAAAATCCTTTAACATCATTTTTTTTAAATATATTTTTTATTCCAAGGAAAAGGAAAACACATTCCCGCCTGTGAAACGAAGACGACTTTAATTCAACGCAACAGTAGAATTTAACAAAGAGTAGACCAGTTTTATTGTTGATACAATTGTCAAATATTTATGAAACTGGTCTTTGGAAATTTTTTACTCAAAAGCTATAACACATTTCTCAAAAAATCTTTTTTCCTTTTAAGGATTGCATTTAGTACCGTGCATCGTATTTTTCTTATTAAAAAATATTTATCAATAACTAAGTTATGGTCCATCACTCGAAGGTTCTCTAAAAAAAAGGCTTCTGCGGTGACCACTGCTGCTCGAAAGTCGATCGTCTGAAATAAAAAATTCCAAAGAATTTACTTATTACGTTATATTATCTAGTATTTGAACGAAGGATTTTTCGAAATATTGATTTGGGAAAAAATGGCTGATGTTTAAAGTAAAAGTTTCAATTTTTATCATAAATCCTGCCTGATTTTCGTCAATTAAAAGAAAACTAAGCATCGGATAAAAAAACCCTTCGTTCAAATACTAGATAATATAATATAATAAGTAAATTCTTTTGAATTTTTTATTTTAGATGATCGACTTTCGAGCACCAGTGGTCACCGCAGAAGCCTTTTTTTAAAGAGAGCCTTCGAGTGATGGACAATAACTTAGTTATTCATAAATATTTTCAAATAAAAAAATTACGACGCACGGTACTAGATGCAATCCTTAAAAGGTAAAAAGATTTTTACAGAAATGTGTTATAGCTTCGGAGTAAAAAATTTCCAAAGACCACCCTTTTTTCAGCCTCCTGACTGAGCATGGCCCCTTAACAGTTGTTCTACCAAGAAATTCCAATTTTTGGTTCAGCGCCGTATTGGAGCAATTTTATGGTTCAGCGCCGAAAAAACGAGGAGGAATCGCGTTGAAATATGTATTCCATTCAACATCGGGATAGTTGCGATTTTATTGGTATTTTACACTGTGCTGTTGTGTTACATTATATTATTTACGCGCGTGGAATCGGACGGAAATACGAGAAGCAAGCTGCCGGGCGTTTGCGCGCAATGTCATGGTGACGGAAGTGCCCAAAACAATCCCCGCGGTCGCGAGTTCATTTGTCGCGATGGATCACGTTCGGCTGGAAACTCGATGACGGCCAAAATGTGATTTCATCGGTTCGCAAACTAACCTCCCAAAACATATTCCAACAACGCGGCAGGAAATGGTTTCAATTAATCACGAGTATCCGTTTACCCCGATGCCAGTGTTCGAGGATTGAGTCGTCAGACACGAGGCGAAAGATGAACAAATTCTCGAAGCATAGAAACACGTTTTACGTATGGAACACGTGCCATTGTCCCGAAGGGGTTGTTTCTGTCCAAAGGAAAAAAGAACCTACCGTTTTTCAGAAGGAAAGGTAGAAATGGCCTCTTTGTACATCGAACGACTGAAGAGCAACTTCCAGCAGGCGGATCGTCTACTTCCGCGCCCGCGCAATCGCAAAAATTGGTCCCCGCGGTTCACAACGAAATATCTTCCTAATCAAGAATGCGACGAGTGCTGTACTTGCGGAGAGCCTGGAATCAAAAGTGTAGCTGTAAATTTCCATGCGCCGACAGCGCCGAAAATTTGTGCGATTGGTTTGCGTCGTGCGAACGATGAGAGCACGAAGAGTAATCCGCCGTTTTGGAATATTGTGGAGGTTACGAAGCTTCTGCAACGGTATCTTAATGTAGTTCGAAGGTATTTCTACAGATGTTCTAACTTTTTTTTTACAGAGAAAATAGAAAAAGATTCTAGTTGGGTTTGTAATTTTAACTAAATGATCACAGATTTGGTTGAAAATAAAAAAAAAAATTAAAAATTAAAACCGTTTTCAAAAAAATAAAATTGCATTAAGAAGTTAAAAATAATTTTTAGCTCGAAGGTATTGCTACAGATGATCTAACTTTTTTTACAGAGAAAATAGAAAAAGAATCTAGTTGGATTTGTAATTTTTAACTAAATAATCACAGATTTGGTAGAAAATAAAAAAAAATTTAAAAATTAAAACCGTTTTCAAAAAATAAAATTGCACTAAAAAGTTAAAAATAATTTTTAGCTCGAAGGTATTTCTACAGATGATCTAACTTTTTTTTACGGAGAAAATAGAAAAAGAATCTAGTTGGATTTGTAATTTTTAAGTAAATAATCACAGATTTGGGAGAAAATAAAAAAAATTAAAAAAATTAAAACCGTCTTCAAAAAAATAAAATTGCACTAAAAAGTTAAAAATAATTTTTAGCTCGAAGGTATTTCTACAGATGATCTAACTTTTTTTTACCGAGAAATTAGAAAAAGAATCTAGTTGGATTTATAATTTTTAACTAAATAATCACAGATTTGGTAGAAAATAAAAAAAAAAATTTAAAATTAAAACCGTCTTCAAAAAATAAAATTGCACTAAAAAGTTAAAAATAATTTTTAGCTCGAAGGTATTTCTACAGATGATCTAACTTTTTTTTTACCGACATTAGAAAAAGAATCTAGTTGGATTTGTAATTTTTAACTAAATAATCACAGATTTGGTAGAAAATAAAAAAAAAATTAAAAATTAAAACCGTCTTCAAAAAATAAAATTGCACTAAAAAGTTAAAAATAATTTTTATTCTTGGAATGTGAACTAAAATACCCTGAAAGTTTGGAAAAGATCCGCTTAACAGTTTCTCAGAAAAAAAATCCCAAGAATCACCTTATTCCTAGCGTCTTAAATAGGGCTCCCCCCTTAAACTTTACTACTTGGGGTCCAAAAATCCCACCATCCCTTCTGACTAATCAAAGTATCACGATTATTTTCAGGTATCGAAGTTATTTGTTCGTTTCGTGGGAACCAGTTCCTAATAAACATGGCAAGTGGAGTGTCTTCTCTTTTACTTCCTTTGCCTCGATGATCTCGAGATGTTCTAAGACTCTGACCAAGAACGAATGGTTTGCCAGAGACCAGCACCCTTCGGTCGAAATGTTGCACGATTTTCAAGCTTCGCTAAAAAATTCTTCAAATTCAATCTCACCTCGCAAGTGGAACACTGATGGTAATCAAAGTACCCAGGACACGAAGAGGGAGGCATACTTCTCCCCTGGCAGTGCTCCAGTTAGCCAGAATAGAGATGAATCGACGTCACGGTCGAGTTTGGCCGCAGAAAGTCCCACCAATTGCATTTTTTTATCAAGCGAGTCGAAGGCTTCTAAACACACCGGTTCCAAGTCTGACGATCCATTAATCTGCAGATCGAAGAAGAGTGTGTGCATTCAAACATCTAGAGGAAGCAAATCTCGCCGTAAGAAGTCTAAGAAGAACAAAGAAAGCAGTGATAAGGAGAATTTGACATTCATCCCAACGAGGACCTCATACTCCAAAGACGTTAAAACCATTTTCAAAGCTAACAACGTGAATTTCGATGGCGAGAAAAGCAAGACGAACCTTGAGGCATTTAAGTCACGGCATAAGGGGAAGGAAACGTCAGAGAATCCGAAGAGTAAAAGGACAGTGAAAAGTTCATCAAAACATAAGCACAACAACACTCGTTTCATCTTGTCATCCAGCGATGAAGAAAATTCTCCCCGCTTTGAAGACAATTCTAGGATCAGGAAAACCAAAAGTAGCGAGCGGTCGGGTCTTCAAACCTTCCCCAAAGCTCGTCACTTGGAAAATACCAGAAACTATCATGTGGCAACGAGTCCTAAAGAGCGTAAAAGTAAACTTAGAAATGAGCCCCAAGTAATTTTGTGCGACAGCAAATGCAACGATGCCAAAGACCTGCAATCGGTCCCTTGGAAAAATTCGCCGCACATTTTCAACGAGAGCTCTAGCGTCTGCAGTCTAACATCTCCGGAAATCCCAGACCTGTTGTGCACGCCCAAGAATTACTTTGTCGAGGATAAAACCTCGGAGATAATGATCCTTGGAAACGTGAAGAGGAGACTGGAAGAGGACTACGACGATTACTTTTCGATTAACGAGATCGACCTAGAAACCGATCTTCCCACTGGCTCAGAAAAACCAAGGAACATCCTGCACACTACACAGTCCTGTTCAGGAACGAGGATGAGTCCCTCTGTGCCCGAGAGCCTGAGAAGATCGAGATCAATTCGATCGGCGGTAGCCACGCATCAGGAATCGAGCAGCCACACTTTGAACGCAACGCTGAAGAGTATGGAGACCAGTCTGACCCACATCTCAAACCCAGATCTAAGTCAGTCTCAATGTAGCTACTACACCTCTTTGCGGGAGCAAGAGTGCACACCGACCTCTTCGATCGAGTATTGCTCCGCCAGCAACATTTCTCTGTCGAAATTCTACTCCTCCCAAGAGACCTCTATCAGCGCATTCCTTCAGACCTATTCCATGGACGCCAGCGTGTCGTACGATTGCAATTTCAGAAACCCGCCAATGAAGAAACTTTCATCGAACGACGATTTGTTCGGGGGCCATAAAATGTGCCGGAACCGAACATTTCTCGACGAGGCTTTAGTGAATTCCTTCACAGTTTGCTGTTACCACAGGAACTCTACTCCGGATCTTTTAAACTATTCCAGACGCATCACCGAATCGTTGGATTCTGGGATCTTAACCGATTTCTCTCGGGATCAGCCTCGCGCGTCAGAGGAATACTTTAAGGGAGGCAACGTAAGGAGCTCGGAAGAAGAAAAGTGCCGCGGGGGAGGAATGGACCAACTGCCAACTTACGACTTCAACACGGACAGCAGTTATTCGGACGACTCGCTTAATCGAAGAGTGGACGTGGCGGTGAAGAAGTTCACTGAGAACCTTATTCTAACTGAGAGGAGGGCGAATATCAAATTAAGGCGGCTGCAGAATCCTGCGAGGCACAGGCGCGAGGGAAGACGACGAAGACGTGGTCGACATGTTCGTATTACATATGTTGGGATTGTTATTGCCTTAATCATTTCGAAATTCTTTAAGTGTAGATTTTCGTGTAATCGCTTTAAAAATTTAGGATTTTTTTAAAGATAACTGCAAAACAGGGTAAAAAGCAGGGCTGAGGAGTCGGAGTTCAGAAGGAATGTCTGATTACCGGAGTCGGAGACGGAAAAATATATGCCGACTCCAACACCGACTCCATATTAGTAAATTTTATAAAAATCCGAGTCTGTTGAGCTCTACGCGTTTGTACACCCTCGCATTATATATTTTTGTTTAACACTCGTACGACGAATGCAGGGTCATTTTGGCCCAACTTTGACAAAGTCAGGCTCCGACTCTGTTCTCAGATTACAATCGCCAACGGAGCTTTCGAATGACACTCCTTGTCGCTCTAAAGCAGGGCTGCGCAGGGAGCCGTTTTTAGCGCCTAGCTGCGAGCAACCCGCCTGTCCCGTTGCTAAGGTTAGAATCGATGAGGAGAACTGCAGTAGTGTATATAGCTGGGTTCAAGTCATACCAAATACACGTACACTACTGCAGTTCGCCTCATCGATTCCAACCTTAGCAACGGGACAGGCGGGTTGCTCGCAGCTAGGCGCTAACAGCGGCTCCCTGTGCATCCCTGCTCTAAAACAACATTGTCGGCACTTCGTTTCGTTATTGTTTCGTTATGGTGATCGGGCTATGTGTTACACTTTTCTTTAAAAAAAAATCCTAAATTTTTTAACGGATTACACGAGAATTGAGCTTTAATGAGCAGAATCAGAAGCATGTTGCGATAGTAATCGCCTCTTGGTATCCTTTCTCCTTTTCTTTCTTTTCTTTTATGTAGTAACACCAAGTTTCAGTAGTACTTATTTCAAAATTTTCTCGTGTAGATTACACGAGAAAATTTTGAATTCACCGAACTGCAAACATGATACAGTATACTCAAAAAGTTAAAAAATGTTGATTGGATATTGGAAATGGATAGAGGTAGTTTTTGATGATTTTCCTTTCAAATTTTTTAAGTAAGCAATATCACAGTGGTTCCCAACCTTTCTTGTTTCGCGATCCCCTTTTATAATATTTAAATAACCTGTCAACCCCCCCCCCCCCCCATCATACTAATATAATAAATGCGAAACTGTGTTTGGATGTTTGTTACTCAATCACGTCGCAACTACGCAACGGATCTTTCTGAAAATTTGTACAAACGTAGTCTAGAATCAAGAATAACATATAGGATACTTTATATCCCGATTTTTTTAAATGATCTAGATCAAATTTTGCATAATTACTCTCTAGAACCCTACGGAAAATGTGGACTATCATGAAATCTAGACATCCCATCCCTCCCCCCTTATTTCACCCCTTGACAATCCGTGACAATCAAAGTTTTACCCAGGCAACGCCGGATGCTTTAAGCTAGTGTAAGATAAGGTAAATTTAATAAGAAAAAGAGAACATAATAAAAATAAGTATTTCAGAATATAATTCTAACTTAATAAAACTAAAAAACCTGGTGACCCCCCAGAAAACACTTCGGGACCCACAGGTTGGGAATCACTGCAATCTCATATGCAGGGACTTGAGAAATGATTTGATATACATATCTTTGCTATTTTTTGTACGAGAAATAAGTTAGTAAATTTTCATAAAATACGTCATATCTAGGTCAGAAAACTATCAGAGCGCGGTCTAAAACGCGGTTCTACGTGCAAATTCGAGCGTTCCCAATGCTTACACGACGAAGACGACAAAATTTTCAGCAGCTCCACGCCCCCAGTGTTCTCATTTTCCGATTCCGAAATCGATCACTTGTAACTCACTAGGCGATCCAACACCCCAATAATTTTCGAGAGGTATATTGAAGGTATCAGCCAAGAAAAATATTTGCATCATCCATTTCCGACTTCTTCACTTGCTTCAAATCACTTATCAAGTAACTGAATCTACTTTGAATAAAATTGCAATGAAATTATCAAAACGGAACAAAACGGGAAGAAAATAGAATTCATGTTACACAGTTCGACAGCCATCTGGATTTGTAACATGCAATAGCCATTTCTTATATGTTTTCGTGCCCTGAAAACGAATCCGCAAACCGTTTGTCGTCATCGCCCTCAGTTTTTGAGAAATTCGATTTTGACGAAAACTGCAAATTTTCAACTTCGAACATTTTTTGTGTCGAAACGGTAATACTTATTCGGTTCCTTGTGGCGCCAAATTATTCTATGAACCCTCCCGAATACAACGATATAAGTTATTATTGCATTATGAACATTTAAATATGTTTAAACATCGTCCAAATGGAAAAGGACACCCGAAATGCACCCATTTTTGAAGATATCTTTCAATTTATTTCCAAAACTACGGGTATAGGAGAAAATCTGACTGCTCCACGCGATGCAGCACATATTTTTCCTCCGGAAAGCATCAACAGAACTGGTAAGTCACGTTTTGTTTTCAATACAGAAGCGAAATAGTTTGGCAAAACGTGCGGCGTCGACAGTGGTACTCAACGTCGGCGCGCGAGCCACTGCCGCTCAGCGGTACAGAATCGCGTAACGCGCGTGACAACCACTGTCCGCGCCGCGCGTTTTGCCAAACTATTTCGCTTCTGTGTTGAAAACAAAACGTGACTTACCACTTCTGTTGATGCTTTCCGAAGGAAAAATATCTGCTGCATCGCGTGGAATAGTCAGATTTCCTCCTGGACCCTTAGTTTTGGAAATAACTTGAAATATATCTTCAAAAATGGGTGCATTTCGGGTGTCCTTTTCCCTTTGATTGATGTTTAAACATATTTAAATGTTCATAATCCAATAATAACTTATAGCGTTGTATTCGGGAGGGTTCATAGAATAATTTAACGCAACAAGCAACCAAATAAGTATCATCGTTTCGACACAAAAGTACTTCAAATTTGAAAATTTGCAGTTCTTTTTCAAAATCAAATTTCTCAAAAACTGAGGGTGATGGCGACAAACGGTTTGCGGATTCTTTTTCAGAGCACGAAAACCTATAAAAAAACAGCTATTGAATATTACAAACCCAAAAAAAAAGTCAAATTTTGTCGCACTTTGTTATCAGCACTTCCCCTCTCGTCCACGCAATTTCATTAAATCATCTGTGAGATTCTCTGCCCAGAAAAGAAATTTCTCTCGCCTCGATTCAAGCAGCAATCCAGAAAATAGATATTTCTCCCGCGGTGCAGGCGCGGGGACCACAAAGGGGGCGAAAAAGGGCGAGAGGCGGTGAGAGCGAAATGCTCGTAGACGTGGCGACAACAATCAAAATGTGGAGACACGTCGATCCAGGGCCGGCAGAAAGTTCGACCACATCATTAGACGAGACTGACCGTCTCTGTACTGCGGTTTCCTTTGAAGGGGAAGTCGAAACGGGCGTACCCGATACCCAGCCGAGCGGAAGTGCATAAACGACTAGCAGGACGCGTTAGCCATTTTCCCCGTCTCGCTCGACAAAAAGGACGAAGAAGACACTTTTCTGACAACGGTCTCTCAAACGAGGGTGCTGCAAGTCTGTTGGAAAAAACGGACGCCGCGAGTGGACGACGCCGATCAAAAGGGATACCCGTTTCTCCGTCGTGGACAACTGGATGCTTTTGATTTCCGGGGAAATTAGTTTCCCTTCGTCCCGGTGCTTTCGTCTCCTGTGTGCGTCCCGCGATTCTTTCCTTTTAATAATCATACAAGCAGATACGTTACGTGGCATCCTGCTTGGGGGGATCCTGGCATTTCGATTTCCGTTGTTTTTTCTTACTTTTCTCGAGTTCCTCGTTGCTGTATTTTGTCCATGCACCCTCGAAGATCGAGTAATGAATTGTTTGGATTCTTTTGAAGTTAGTGTTTTGTGATTGTATACAGTCTACTGGGTATGGATAATTTGTACTGCCATTGTTTTTGTCCTTAAGAAATAAATCTATTTGTCTATTTATCCGTGCAACTACCCAATCTGATTACGTATATATTTATCTATCTATCCAGCAGAATAACTTTTTTAAAATTGGTCCAAACGACTTTTGACGTTTTTGAAGAGCTAGAGGGATTAGTTTGTTAGGTGACGTGTTTCGTCGCTCTTGAAAAAAACTGTAATTGTTCGGAATGGCGAAGAAAAGAGTGAAGGTCGTTTTTTAAATTTTTTAGTCTGAGCCTGTAATGAAAGTTTAAAAATCCCCTTTGGGGCCGTCCTTAAATTACGTAAGGGTAATTTTGGCGAATTCTTACCCCCTCCCTCCCCCAGTATAAGAATTCGTAAGACTCGGTATGCCAACCCCCTCCCTCCCCCAGTATAAGAATTCGTATGATTCGATATTCCAACCCCCTGCTTACGTAATATTTTTTACATTTAACTTTTTCAGCTACTAAAATTCTTTTAAAGGTTTATATAGGTAAATCGCTTAATTCGGGTTCGGGAAATTTAAACTAAAACTCCTTTTCTGGAACATTAATGTTAGAATTTGTATTTATTGAAAATTAGGTTAAAGAATATTACGTAACCTGATAATAAGACGCAACCTGACTCCCCACTCCCTTGTAAGAAAACTTAAAAAATTCGCGACTCCCTCCCTCCCCAAAAAGCCTTACGTAATTTAAGGATGACCCCTTTGTAGATTAAAATTGTATACCTAAATGCTGAAAATTTCATCGAAAACGGTCGATGCAGAAACAAACGACAGGCCTCGAAATATGTAAGAATCTTTAGATTTTTTTTACAGTTGTAGGCCGAAAACTGTGATTTCCACCAACTTTAACTGCTTCTTATCTTATCGCTTCTTTAACCGATTTCGATGAAATTTTCAGCATTTAGGTATACAATTTAAACTTACATAAATCCATAAACAGGATTTTTAACTTTTCATTACAAGCTCAGATAGAAAAGTTAGAGAAACAACCTTCGCTATTTTCTTCGCTATTCCAACCAATTACAATTTTTTTCAAAACGACGAAACACTTCACCCAGCAAACTAATCCTTCTAGCTTCTCAAAAAGTCTCAAGTCGCTTCGACCAATTTTTAAACAAGTTATTCTGTCTTAAAGGGTGTCCCTCACTGTATCTACCTATCTGTTTACCTATTCCCATACAGCACACTCTCGTTGCAGCAAAGTTACCGAATGGCCCCGTGCAATGTTGCGCGGCAACGTCGCAGCAACGTTACATCCACATTGCGCTGCAACCATGCAACACCGCAAGGTTACTGCAACCATCCTGCAACGTTGCCGCCACGAAGTGTGCTGTATGGGTTCATCTACTTATCTGTCCATGTATCTATGTACATAGCTATCTATCTGTCCATCATTTGTTCATCTAACCATCTGTTCATCTATCTATATATCCGCACGATGAAGCAGAGCATCGTAAGCGCCGCGACGCAGGCGTGCGTCAAAAGTAAACCGTCAACGAGCGTACATTTCCCGGTGTGCACCGCTGACGAAGACGTCGAAGATCCTCGTGTGTCCCACAAAGCAGATCCCCGAGATTACCGCGATATTTATTTCTCCCTTTGTATAGACTCTCTCTTCTGCAACGCGACCGAACGAGCCTACCATGGGTGGGACCACATATATCAAAGAACTCCTTGGGAATTAGATATCGTAGACTCGGTGTAAGATGCTTTTCCGCGGCTGATCCTCCTTTACGTGAATGCGGATTTCTGGGATGGTTGAATCCAACCACCCCATTCTCCCTCGCCCCTCTCACCTTCCTGCTCCTCTTTTTCAGGACCTTCCTCTGTCTCTTTCCGCGCTCCTCCTGTAATTATGCCCTATCCCAGCGTGATTTTTATTAGCCGCGCCGACTGGGAATGTATTTTCGATCCCCCTCGACTTGAATTTCCACCGAGAGGGGAGATTAGGTACTTCCGAGAAGAGTGCACGATGCTGTGCGCGATAACGATAATTAATGTGGCCTCGGTTGGAAAACTTATTGCGACCGATTTTCATTGTTTCTGTAAAACCCCACTGTTTGTCTTACAAGGGAACACCGCGGATCCGCACTCACCGATTGGAACGCAACTCTGTGGATGGTTAGAGTGACTCGAGGCGAGAACAACGGTATGTTTCATACGTGCCCAATCGCCCTTTAAGGGGGTATACCCGTTTGAACCCTCGGAAAATGTATACATTTTGTGGATTTTTTTACAAGTCAACGGTTTGATGCAGATTTCCCGTTTTTTAACTATGTTTACATAGTATTATGAACTACTTATAAAAAAAGTTTCAGTTAAAAAACTATTGTTTTTCGGAAGTTACGGATACATGTCCGAAAGTCTCTCGATTTTAGACGGCTAAACGGTGGCCCTAAAAACTCGCGCTACGTCCAACCAATTTACTTCAAATTTTGCACGCAGAATCATAATAAGATTCCGCATCGTCCAACGAAGGCTTTTTTTATTTCGATTCCCCGTTTATTATTTATAAAGGAAAAAAGGTGGATTTTTCTCTTAGAAAAATTTAACTTTACCTTTGATCTCTCACCATTTCTTTATTTTTCAAAATTTTCAAAATCGCCTTCGTTGGACGATGCGGAATCTTATTATGATTCTGCATGCAAAATTTGAAGTAAATTGGTTGAACGTAGCGCGAGTTTTTAGGGCCACCGTTTAGCCGTCTAAAATCGAGAGACTTTCGGACATGTATCCGTAACTTCCGAAAAACAATAGTTTTTTAACTGAAACTTTTTTTATAAGTAGTTCATAATACTATGTAAACATAGTTAAAAAACGGGAAATCTGCATCAAACCGTTGACTTGTAAAAAAATCCACAAAATGTATACATTTTCCGAGGGTTCAAACGGGTATACCCCCTTAAGGGGAGGTTCCGGTCTAGAGCCCCCCAAATCCGATTCAGTTTACAGTTAAATCAACCCCATTCCATATTCAGCTCCCGCGTATCACATTTTATTATCCTTACGTTTTGTTGCAATTGTCCTGTTGCGTCTATTACGCGCTAAGAAGAATCGACGAGCGCCTACGTATGAAAAATTCTACGTTTATCTTGGTACGGTTACTAAAGAAATCCCCGGTTTTCGAGCAGAAGAGAGATTGCCGAAGGAATCAATTGATCCACGGGGATGTGTCGAGAGAACGGTCGAAAGGATGAGGTCTGGTGACGAACAGGGACATCCTTGGGGTCGGGTCAAAGCAATTTTCGGCTTCGTGGGCCAATCGTACTCTAATACCCCGAGATAAAGTAAAACCTGTGGACACTGCCCCCTCCCTCATACCATCACAGCGATTTCACGCGAATTACTGCTCTGCTCCCATGAGTCCACTGACTTTCAAACCGTTCCAACGCAGAAATCTTACTATTCCCATCATCGAAATCGAAATTTACAACAACAAATCAACATGATTTTTAAAAAAATGAGTCTTTATGTTCCCGGGATAAATATATCTGAAATTTCTCGCGGAAAATGGGCTATTTTTTTTATTATTCGAGAATAATGAAAATAGACACCGAGTGCAGAAAAATTCAACAGATTTTCATGATATACCTCCAAATAGCTCCAAAGTTTAACTAGGAAGCATTTTGAACACGCGAACTACCCACAGTGCGGAATTTCAGGTCGAAACGTGGCACTAAGTCCTTTTACAGAAATATCGCTGTGCTGCAGATTTTTGTTTACAGGTAAGTAGTTGAGTTGGGTCATAATGCAGCACGATTGTTTTTCACATTCAATATTTTTTTATAGGGTTTGTAATGTTTGGTAAGAGGACGATCTTGAAACTCTTCAGAACTAGAATTGTTATTTATAGTTTTATTGTTCGCTTAATTCAACTAATTTTTTGTGGGATTGTGGCAAATTTGATTTTGATATCTCTGATATTTTTGGAATTATACCTCGCTGGATGTCCTCCATTTTCATTATTTATTTTGGATGGGAGTTTAGTGGAGTTCAGTGTTCATACTGGTCGCTTTGGAAAGGGTGAAACCTTAGCTTTAACATACAGGAAAAATTCGCTGCTACTTAGCCGCTACTGGGATAGTTAGAGAGTGGAGAAGGAGTACGCGTTTTTCTTTTACAAAAACGCCTTTGTTGCCATTGAAATTCAAAGGAATTGAAGTATTTTCACATGGAAAGCAACGAGGCTTCTTTCTATATACAGTGTACACGACATTATCAGCAATTTGTACACAGTCAGTGGAGGAGTCCTCAGAAAGAATCTGGCGCGTATCGCAAATTAATTAAAATATGTTTGTTAAAATTTCTAAAGTAACACAAATAAAGATGTTATAATTATTAAATTTTTATATGACTGTTCTTTTGAAATGTTCCCCAAAAATTATTTACAAACACAATTAAATAAACAAGTATCTTTAATTATTCTGTACGAACAAGGCTACAAATATATGTCCTAACTGAATGAAAAGAAAAAATAAGCGATAAATATATGATTTCAGTCAGAAAAGGTTTCGTGCAGCGTTTCGATCCGAAATGCCCCACTGTGCTACCGTGGAAATAAAATTTTACTGTTGTAACAGATGTGTAAGATAAGAGATTTGCAGAGGAACTACGCGGACCGAGAAGCACGAGGAAATATTGGGACTGCTCTACGCGGGACGTTTCTTCTGGAAGAAATCCGATGTTCCCGGAACGTGCTCTCCCGGAGCTTTCACGGTTATTATCCCACAGATGTTTGTCGTTTACGAGATATCGAGGCGATATTGTGCTACAGCGCGACTCCTGGCTACACCCGCGATTGTTTACCTAATGGTAAAAGCACCATTTTCTGTTTGCTCGATTGTCCTTCTACCACGATTCCCCTCCTTCTACTTCTCTTGAACGCTTTTCACGCTTTCTCACGACTCGCTATCTTCAAGTCCACAGCGGCCTTTCATTAAGGGGTCATGCCTAGTTGGCGGGCGAAAAAAACGTGACTTTCGCGAATTTTTGACGGAAAATCTAATTTGTATTTTTTACAACTATTTGCTTATTTTAAAAGTACATATGTTCAGCAACTCTCAGCAATTTTGTTATAGGAGAATATTAAAAAATGAACGAATTACAGCCATTCTCCCGGAAGCTGTTTTTTTAGCGGTGAGCACGATTTCTCCGAGTCGGATCATCTGAAATCGAAAAGTGAAGAAGATTCTGTGAGTATATGAATTTATCTGGGTCGTGAACGAAGGATTTTTGTTTCTGATGAAAAGTCTATTTTTAATTCACGAAAAACGAACAATTCAGATATCGAAAAATCATGATTTTGCGGTAAACGGCCGCCATTTTGTCAGAATTCAATTTTTTGAAAAACCCTTCGCTCCCGAACCGGATAAACTCATATATTAACAGAATCTTCTTCACTTTCTGAGTTTAGATGATCCGGCGAGGATAAATCATATATAGATAGACGTTTAATACACGTTCAAAGTGGTACGATAGACGTTCAATATACTTTCAAAGTGGTACGATAGACATTCAATACACCTATGGCGCCAGTCAAAAGTAGTATGGTGTATTGAACGTCTATCGTACCACTCCGAACGTGTATTGAACATCTATCGTACCACTCTAAACGTGCATTGAACGTCTAATGTACCACTCTGAACATCTATTGAACATCTATCGTACCACGCTGAAATGAATTGAATGTCTATCATATCACTCTGAACGTGTATTGAACTCTATCGTATCACTCTGAACGTGTATTGAACGTCTATCGTACCACTCTGAACGTGTATTGAATGCAAAACTCAAATTTGGGTTAGAACTCTCTTTACAATACAACTAAAGGTCCTTCATATTATGACATAAGTATATATTAGTACGATACCCTTACTAGAAAAGGTAAATACTTCTCTAAAAGGGATAATCGTAGGTGTATTTTCCGAGCCGGAAATAGAATTAACATTAAATGCGTGAACGTTTCTAAAGTTCTTCCTAATCTAAACCATTTGCGAAATAACTGCGTACGGTAATATACCTGCACTATTTGGTCAAATTGGTCCGCAAACGCGTCTGACCATACGCAATCCGTTTCCCCTCGCTCGATATATTTTCTCTCCCCCTCACACTCCAGTCATACGAATCAATCACATCGTGCCATATCTCCTGTTATCGTTTAAGATTTGCATTAAGGATGATCTTATTTCTTGATTACTAAATGCCTAAGACAGAGTTTTCACAGATTCGGACTTTAAAGTGGAAAATCAGCACGTTTGTGAATCACATATTTGGAGAAATAACTTTTAGATAGGATTTATCAGTAAGACTCGTTATCTAACATTTTTGTGTACCAATAACTGTCATCATTTGTAATTATTAAAATAATGAAAAGTTTTAACTTTACCATGGTAGCAAATATTTTTTGGAGTCTATTCTCTAAATTAAATTTACGTTTTCGAGATGGAGTCCCAAACTGATCAACGTACTTACTAATATTATAACGAGTCTTCTTTTTCCTGGTTCTAAGTGCTAAAGAATAGAATACACATAAATAATAAGAAAAAAGAAGGCACAGGTGAGGATAATTTAAGTGTCTGTATTCTTAATCAGAAAATTAAAGAACTATTATTAAAGCGTCCAAAAATTCATATTAATACAGTTCAAGTGGGTAGTTTCACCAAACTTAGGTAGGGTAAACTGCACTAATGCTGGCACTACACTAATCATTGGCACTCCTGATTAAAAAGTCAAATATCAAAAAGTACAAGCTTAGAAAGTATTTTTTTACAATTTCTTATTTTTCTTTCACTACAACACTGCAGAGCCCAGTAGTTGAACTACACATTTTACATCTGGCAACACCACAATGTGGGGAAAGGGCTGAGTTTTAGGCGTTTTCTTAAAATTTTGATAAGGGGTAGTTAAGTATATTTTGTTGCTTTATAACTAAGTAATGTATTGAAATATAGGTCTACTAACTGTTGTAGGTATTTAACAGTGAATTAAATAGTCTGTTTAAACACTTTAAACTTCGTTTTTAACTACATATGCTTTTCTATACAACCTCAAATTTTAGGGTGCCAATGATTGTACTTTTATGCCTATTTTTGTTTTTCATTGAATATTTTTAAAATACTAGACTTAACAGTTACTCAAGATGTTTTATTTTAATGAGAAATCCACGATCAGTGATAATAAATGAAAATTAAGACCATATAAAAGCTTCATAAAAAAATATAGACATTCAAATTGGGATTTCCGCTTAGGGTGCCAATCATTGTACAGTTTACCCTATCACCTAATATTTCGAATTTGAAATTCCACCGAATTACGATTTGACCAAGACAAAGTTGGTTTTTAGAAATCTCGCAACGATACGCAATGGCCACAGACACGTACACACACACGCGCGCGCGCGAAGATAGATACGTGTGACGCGACAAGGGGAAGCTTCCCACGGGAGAAAGCGATTCTGAAAATTCTTCGAAGACACGTCAATAAAGGACTATGGTGCTACACTCGAGAGAGCTCTCTCTCTCTCTCACTCTCTCTCTCTTTCTCCCCAGACACTTTCTTATCCAGCGCGTCGGGAAAATTGTATTTCGGCTCGGCGAATAGCAAAGCGAAGATGACAAAGTCACGAAGAAAAATTGTGAAATTGCTTCCTGCAACGGCGCACTCGGATATTTCGAAGGTGTATCCAGCCTTTTCGCACGTGCAGCCGTTCTTTTCGACGATCGATCCCAGCCAGGAAGACGTAAAACAGCAGCCACAGACGCTAAGTGGATTTTTTGATTTGGACCTTCGCGACCTTTTCGGATATCCGATGCCTTGATGTGCCTCAAGTGCGTTGTCAATCGAATTCCTATGCCACAAAGAGGAATGGCGAGGACATAACGTCGAACACTTGAAACTATAGAGTATTGTTACATTTTTCAGTTTTTTATTTTTACTTTTATAAAAAAAAACTGAAAAATGTAACAACTAGCCCCGGTCTCCCCTATAAATTTTAAACAAAAAATAAATGGCAGTTTGCGTTTAGCTATTACCCGTTATCATTACAAAATCTGTAATTTTACTTCGTATTAATGTGGTAGTGTATTGTAAATTAATAAAAAAATAAATTAATAAAAAAAATAAAAATATTTTTTTTTGCATGCCATATTCAATACTATCGCATGTAATTAAACGAAAACCATGACTTCGAAACAAGCCATTTTGAAGGTCGAGACATGTTGTATCAACGTGCCCCGAGTAGGGGCTGGTTGTTACGCAATACGGGGCAAGTTCTTACAGGATGAAATTTTACGAAACGAGGCTTATTATGAGTAATATAATTATATTTCCTTGGACAAAAGTAAATTTATTAATGGTAAGAATCTATTACAATAAATATACAATAAAAAACCTATTTTAAAAATAATAAAAAAACTACTGAAATCAGTTGCACTAATTATCGTCGTCCGTTTCAAGCGGGGACTCGTGTCTATTATTTGTGGTGGTTTTATTTCTCATCGGCCTTTTCTTTACTGTATGCTTTTTTTATTTTTATGTCATCAGTTTCCTTTTTAAAACTTTTTAATAAAATCTTTTTAGGTTTCGATTTTTTACTTTTCGTTTTTTCTTTTAACAGTTGTTCCTGTCGTATGGATTCTCATACGTGTTTGTTAAAATTTCTGATTTCATCTTTTTCTTTTACAATTGTGGTACATGCCCCTTTCCGTATGCAACAACATGCCCCTTGTCTTGCGTAACAACTTGCCCGGATTGACACCACTGTGTATAAAAAGCTATAAGTTCATACCAGTTTGGTGTATTCTTATGTTCTCGGTACGAATCTGTAGCTAAAGGAGCACTGATTCAAACGTGGTAATATGCGTCGCAGATATGGTCCCCGAGCACTGTCAGCCTGAAGTATATGGTTGAAAAAGTTCAGCATACTTTTTTGCGTTTCGCGTCTTACCAGTTAGGGAAATGCCTCTGAGTTTTTTGTCTCACGGCTCGCAGGACAACCAGCGATCTTGTATTCCTGTACAATTTAATTAATAGCCACATACAGTGTCCGAGCCTGCTAGGAAGCGTGAATTTTTATGTCGCAGGGAGGGCTCTACCCCATCCGATTTGTTCGTCAGTACCCCGCGGCATCATAAAATAAAAAAGAATTTATTTCAGAGGTTAGAATCAAGATTCAAGCAACGCCTTGGTCACAAAATGTTACTAAAAAAGTGCTTTATTTCAGTTTAAAAAAAAGCAATTGTATCATTAATTCAACAGTAATTACATGCAATTGAAAATGAACAAAATATTACTAGAAAAATGTTGAAAATAATAAATTGTGTTTATCTCGAATAACATGAGTGTTCTGCATTTATTACTTTCTGTCCGGCGTTGGATACGACCTAAACTATTAGCTAGTGGAGAGGGAGCATCGTTTGTATTTATTATTTCGTGTTTACCCCCTCTCCCTTACTCAAAAAAAATAATTCGATCTGGAAAGGGAAATATACCTAACACGAAAATTTAATTTTCCATGTCACGAAATTGTTACATCAGATTCTTTGCATATCATTTTCAGACGCGTTAACCAAATAAATACTGTGCATCTTCGATTAATCCAGCTCAGTTACCATTTCTAATTTACAATACAGAAGCAACTGAATTCAACTGTAAACTGAATCTGTCTATGATCCAATTATTCCTTATATGTTTAGCGACCGATTCGTCGAAGATACACTTTGCCTGAATTTCCAAGGATCGTGCCCATCATCCACCGAAAGTCCCGAGCGTTCTGCCAAAGAGCGTAACATGTAAACTTAACGAGAGAACCCCCGCGAGGACGGTTGGTAAGCCTTATTACAGCTACAAAAGAACGGGGGAATTCATGATCGGTAGGTTTAAAGAGCCCCCATCACCCGGGAATTTCGAGAAAAAAAATCAGCCTCGTGGATTTAATGGTCTCTCTTTAACGGTGAGGGCGCGACAGATCTCTTTATTCGACGGGCACAATGGCACCGCGCAGATTACAGAGCCAGCAATCCCTCCTCTATGGATTCTACGAAGCATTATGGGAGCACGCTACGAAGTAACGTCGAAGGACATCATTCCTGGACAATACTGACTTGGATATCACCGCGGCTCTATCATCCTCTCCTGGCAACGCTCTATTGATCTTCCTGCAGTTTTCACGGATCAACAGGAACCCAATCATCCCGGCATCGCTATGGGCTAATTCGTGAATTAGATCGGCGGTTGGTACTTTGAGAATTTTGTCTAATATGTAGAATTAATTATTATACCAATCTGCTAAATTCAATGCAATCTTTGTTCCGTCTTACGAGACAAAGGTACGCTCAGAACGTCTTTTACGATAGGCAATTGCTCTCTCGAAGCTTTCCTTGGGAACCATTTGTTTGCCAGATGACTAAGAGGCAATCGACATCGCGCAGTTTTTCTGGTACTTTCGACTGCTTTCACTCCAAGATAATCCGTTGAATTGCTCTGTCAGCGGGTGGTGTACGGTCACCTCGGATCGGCACATACCGCCTTCCACCGCTGACTCGCGGGACAATACGGTCATAAACCGCGGCCCTGGCAAGACGGTCCGACCGAACAACTTGACCAGGATTGCTAGCCAATCTTGTTTAAACGACGCATGTAGGATAAATGTGTCTTTGCAATCTCAAGTTTGAAAGATAAAATCAGTTCTGGCAGTATTTAAGGGGTAACACCACTGTGGCAGCCGGAAAAGTAAGCCATTTTTAAGAATTTTTTCAGGAATAATTTACCGTTTCAAAAAAAAAATTGTTATTACCTACCTTTAGTACGCTGTCTTAAGAGACTATACAAAAAAATAAATAGAAAAACATCCATAAGTTTTAATATATTAATTAATCTTCTAGACCCCCCCACGCGAGCTGGTCGAAGGTGTAACTATGGAACAGCAGGTCCGAAATTAAATTTCATTTTTTTTTTATAAACTATATGAGTGTAGCTTCCGTTGTACGTACGGATTCTTTGATTGCAAACACAATTTTTTTAAATACGCGCGAAGAGCTGTCTATCTTATTCGCGGATTTTCGAAACTTTTCTTCTAAGGCGCACCATTTTTACAAAAATAGTTTGTTTAAGAAATCGGTACGTACAACAGAAACTACACTCATATAGTTTATAAAAAAAAAAATAAATTTGATTTCGGACCTGCTGTTCCATAGTTACAACTTCGACCAGCTCGCGTGGGGGGTCTAGGAGATTAATTAATATGTTAAAATTTATGGATGTTTTCCTATTTATTTTTTTCAGTATAGTTTCTTAAGACAGCGTACTCAAGGTAGTAATCAAAATTTTCTATGAAAACTGTATATTATTCCTGAAAAAAAATCTTAAGAATGGCTTACTTTTCCGGCCGTCACAGTGGTGTTCACCCTTAATAAACGTAGTGCACGATAACTGTATGGAGATAGCTTAAAGAAATATATTCCTTCGAAATAAAACCTGAGGACACTTACAGTTTTTTCTATAAGGACTCTTCGATTTAGTTCTCTGCATTTTTAGTTTTTTTTCAGCCTCGTTATTTATTTAATTTAGCGTGAAAATGGAAAGAAAATTACTTGGATAAAAAGGCAATCAAATACTAAAATTGGTAGAATAAATATTTTTAAAATAGACATCGGGTGATGAACTCTGAAGCTCATACTACTTAGCTGGCTTTATTCTGTGGAGGGTGACAAAAGAGAAGCCTGCTTCATTTCGAGATATGTATATTTACGAGAAGTGAAACTTTTATATACAGATATAAACAGCAAAATACGGTTCGAAAGTAATCTACATTACATCGTAATACTAATTATATACGCGAAGGTTACAAGAACACACAAACGCTCTATTATTATATAATACATATCTATACACTGTCTGTTTCGTGTATCGTTGGCAGGATTATTACAAACACTTTGCCAGTCACATTTTTAACCGTGGTGTTATTATCAATACGTTAATAAAACGAAGAAAATACACTCTTATACGAGTTAAATCACTGACACCCTTACAGAATATTAACCCTTCGTGGTCACAAGGGGTGTATTGTGCCCCAGGAATAATTTTCGAGTTAAAATGTCGTGTCTTTACGACTTCCAAAGGGGATTTATCGCAAGAAAAAAAATTTAAAAAAAATTAAAAATCGCCTTTTTCCCACAACCGTGGAAAATCTCTCATTTTGACTACAAATTTTATCCTATCAAAATTTACATTTCTAGGAAAAGGCTATTACACCATGATTGTATAAGTATTACGAACGTAAAATTATCACTGAAAAGTTAAAAGATTGAAAAATACGAAAATGGTAACTGAACCCTGTGTGACCAACTTGTGATTATAAGAAGCTGTGACCACGAAGGGTTAAAATGAGTGGCATTTTTCTGTAGGCAGACGTTGAACTAAAGGGCAGAAATAATTTCTAAAAAATATATATTACACGGCACGGTCGACAAATTCTTTGTAACAACCCAATGCGTACGTAGGTATTTACAATCGCCTGCTTCGTAAGCTGTCGCTTTCAGCTGCGGTGATGGACGAGATAATAAACGACGGCTATGAGTCGCTACTATACAGATGCTTTTTCACTGCTTATGAATAACAAATATGCATTTTGTAATCATAGGTCTTATCTGTCTATCGTTATACGAGTCCTTCAAGAACGAGACTGGTGCAAGTCGAAATAATTATAAACGAAGTCATCGCTGTATTCGCGTTAGCAGCAGCCTCTTAAAATTATGTGAAACCGACTTACACCGTTGTCCTCAGAGGTTCGTATCTCCAATTGTATTTATTTACCCCCTGCTTCGCTAAAATTCATACATTTTCTGTGGATCGTAGTTACGACTAGCTTTGACTAGAATCAGCTCAATTAACATTTACGGCGTTCACGAAGGTACGCTTTTTACTTTTATAGTAGGGACAGAATCAATTGGCCAGGCTTACTGAGGATCCTCCAACATCTAACAAGCAAAGATCCGGAAGCCAGAAATTCAAAAAATTTTGAGACTCTGTGAATATGTAGGGGATTTTCTCCTGATTACAATGCGATTTTTCTTTGCTGCCCAAATTCACTCTCAGGGGGTGAAATTCACCCCTTAAACTCCGGCTATTTTCCGATTTTGTGGTATAACTCGCGAACTGTGAGTTACCAAATGATAGGCCTAATTAAAAGAAGTAACTTTTGTCTTGAAACCATTTTTCTATCTCTTACAGTTCGTGAGTTATAGCACAAAATTCGAAAATAGCCGATTTTTCAGGGGTTAATTTCACCCCCTTCTAGTGAATTTAGGCAGCAAACAAAAATTGCGTTGTAATCAGGAGGAAATGCCCTACATTTTCACAAAGTTTCAGATTTTTTTTAATTTTCGGGTTCGGGATCATCCCTCGTAAGTTCTCACCCCTTGCAATTTCGTTGAATTGATTTTGTTCCGACTATATTATCCCTATACGATCGACTAGTTCAGAACTTAGTAAACGATTTCAGTATCCTATACTTTTATACACTTTGATACTGTCAGACTTACACGCAGACTTATAAATACGCGACTATTCCATACTTTTCACGATTGACCTCGCCGGTTTGCTATCTAATTATAATACAATCCTCGGGCAGGCATCAATGGCCTCTACGCTCTTTGACTAGATCGTACTCTTTTATTCTAAACGAGTAGAATAAAGAATAATGCGAAACCAAAAAATAAGTCAAATTAAAAATTGTACTGCTCGAAGTGGCGACTTAGAATGACATTACGAAAGTTACGAAAGGAATAACTCGAACGGGGAACAGTTCTACATAATCCGTATTAAATATTTCTTACGAGCGATTAATCGCAGTGATGACAGTAACGACCACCAAATTACGAAAACAGGTAATTTCATTTTTCCAATTTTTCTGTTTCATATTTTAGTCATATTTTGAGATGCTCTAATGCCACTTTAAGTCATTTCATTGTACTGACACGCTCAATAAATAGGACAAATAAATAACAAATAATAATACACAATAATGTACAATATAGCGATAATATTTATATGTTCGCCACACACCTTTATCGTTTTGGCAAGCCTGATGTCGCACATTCGAATTGTTCGTTAGCTTGAAACGTAATTACACTACGGAAAAGGAAGATGCCATTAAAAAATTTCTATGAAAAAACTTTGCAATGTTTAAACAATTTCCGTCGCTGCCTAGTCACATTGGTTGTGTTCAGTTCTACTTACGTTAGCCAGAAGCAATTCGAAAGACTCGATGTGAATCTCGATTTAAATATACCTATACATATTACACGATTACGCTTAACAACAATGATCCTTCTCTCGTTCCCTGACTAGAATACAACCGTTACGATTTGGCAATTATCAGTTAGACTATGACACTCTGACTAGAAGCTGCAAGCAATCTCTCATTATGCATGTGTAGGATACGCTCAATTGGAGCACCAGAATATGACATTACAGGCGATCGTTGCCGAGGAATTCCTACACCCACTTGTAAAATGAAATACTATTCTGGTGAATTTGCGTTAGTGTTTGCTGTCTTATTATTAGTCGCTTTACGAGCCTTAAAAGCCATACAGAATTGTTAAACGTCCACTATGAGGAACGCATATGTTCATATACATACAGGTTCTAGCGAAGCCTCCTCGATCTACGATACCTAGTGATAACTATGAGCTACTATACAGATATGTGTCACGATACCCCATTGACTTCCAAATTAATCAATCGCGAAATGACTCTACCGGGGATGAACTGTGTACATTTAATTTTGCCGATTAGAAGCTAGAATTCTTAATGTTAAAAGTTACTAGCGTATCATTTCGAGTTGATACACGGTTACTTTGGTTACCTTAACTATGTCTTTGATGTGTAGCTGTATGATCACGATCCTTTGGGTCGATAAATTAAATCTATGCCCTAGGGACCACCTAGCCTAATACCTTGATGCTGAGTTAAGCTGAAAGAGAGAAAGATGACGAGATCGTCGGCCTCGGATAATTATTATAGAGCACAGATAAACGAGAATCGATATGTACACGCACAGCAACGGATTACGGCCGACCTATCCCCGCTATCTACAGATTTACATCGCACGCAACACGTCGTATTAACCTTGTCGCTATCCTAATTCTACGGAATTTACAACCCAACTTGCGCCCCTCTCCCAACGTGCTTCCACGACACGCTGTAACATTCCGTTGCAACTGGCAATTATTGTCCCCGGTTTATAAGAATTGGAATAATTACTGGCATCGAGACTGATACTTGTTCTCGAGCAGGTCCCGAACATTCCGAAATGCTCCTTAGAACATCGTGAAATTAAACTGTAAGTTAACTTTTAGAAAAGGTAGGGCAACTTCGAATCGTCACGAACTACAAAATTTCATCACCGAATCGCGCAATATTGAACATCTAACGGTAGAGAACGAGGATAACAGGAAGAAATTCGGTGGAGAGGTGGGGGATTTAACGAGCACCCAATCGAAGCAACTTCGTTTTCTTTCGGGTTATCAACAATTGGATATCCCTTTGGACTGAAACTAAATGGTCACTGAAAGACTGAATCTCTACAGGTCAAGACCGAATCTCCAATAGAGACCCGGTCTTCGGGGCAAAGGTCTCGCGGGGAACTCGTGTCAGGGGATCTCTGTGTTCAAGGAACCCTCAGCTACCACCTGAACGACGTCAGCCTTACCTACAGCAGCCTGGCCATCCAGCAGGACGTTGTTGTTGGTCTCCGGGTGCTGGGTGGTCAAGTGCTTCCTCAGCGCTGCCTGCCTGGTAAATTTGGCGTCGCACCTGGTGCAAGGTATCTCGATGGTGGCCGCGGTGGACGATTGCTCCCCGTTGGCCGGCCTGGGCTTGTGCCAGCGTCGGTGGGAGGCCAGATTGGCGGGGCACGAGAACCTCTTGTCGCACTCCGGACACCTGTACTCGACGTGGGCTATCCTGGAGCACCTGTGCTGGGCCAGTTGGAACGCGTCCTCGTGCAGTTGCCTGCAGAGCTTGCACTGGTACGGGCCCAGCCTGTTCTCGATTTTCGCGAGCTCCGCCCGCGCCTCCTCGGTGACTTCAACGATGTTGAACGCCGGATCGATGTCTCCGGTAACCACTGCCTCGTCAGGACCCAGGATCACGGTACCTGACACGGGGCTGCTGGTGTCCTCGTCGAATTTCAGCCTCCTCGCGTGCTTCTTCTTCGGTCTCTGCAGAAGCTTCTCAGCGGAGCCGGATCTGGACCCAGTCGTGGACGCCGGGCTACTGTCCTCCTCTCTAATCTTCCTCCTGGGACATTGTGGCGGCGATGGTGTGCTCGGCGGAGTCATTGGCGCGTGTTGCATGCTCTGCAGGTGATGCTGAGGCGTCAGAAGGAGCTGCTGGTGGTATCCCTGGACCGACTGCAGGTGGCTGGGGCTGGTTAACAGAAGTTTCTGGCTGTGCGTGTAATAGGACTTGGAAGGAATCTCGCCGATGGAACCAAAAGGAACCAGGCGTGTAGCTTCTTCGGGCACGCAAGGCTTCTCGGCTGGTTCCTGCTGCTGAACGGATTCCTTTTTGGGAAGCAGCTGCTCGTAACTGGAATGACTGTGCACTGACGAGCTTCGAGGAATGAGATCGAAGTCGTCCACCACCAGCGAGTCCGTTTCATCGCTGCTTCTTCTGTACGTGGTACCATCGCACTCTTCTATGACTCTACGATCTTTCTCGGATTCAGATCCAACCGAGTCCTCGGTTTTCAACCCGCTTGGCGTAGGCGAAGGCTTCAAAGACAAATCCAACGGGCACGGCGTGGACGATCTGGACAGGTCCCACGTTTGCAAAACGTGGTGGTCGGGAACCCTCGAGTAGGTCGAAGGGCTCTCCATGGGAATGTGCCAGGTTGTAGGCGTACTGTACGGATGCTGATGAATCTCGTCGCCATAGTAGCCCAAGTAGTTGAGTCCAGAAGCCAGGAATGCCCGTGGTAGGGAACTGTGTAGCATATTGACGTCCTCCTTTTGGCAGAAATTTCTTTCCCCAAAATTCCGTTTAAATCGACCATGTGTTCAGGATTTCAACGGTTCCCATGGTTCCTCTTTCTCTCAGAGCCACAGTCTAGCTGGATAGTTTCGCACAATCAAGGTATTCTTCCTTCTGTCACTTAGTCACCAGGAGAGGGTTCTCGATGTGTTCCAGTGACTCTACCGGAGGAACTTGCACACAATCTCCTTCCTCGACGGCTGGACGCCGTTTGACAGAAGGTCGCCCTCGCTGTGGCTAAATAGTACATTCGAACGCTCCGCCCGGGTACTCGGTTTCACCTCCGTTCCCATTGGTCGGCGGTCCTCCAGCCCCCATCTCCCACCACGCAGCACGTTTACCACCACCCCGCTGAAATTCTGGCGCGTGCTCGTGTAAACGCTCGCCGCCCCGTCGACCACGTAACTTATAATGAATGTAGGTGTTCGCTGCAGACGCTGCCTCGCAGCTACCTGAGGTGGGGTGTTGTCTACTGTTCCTACAGAATATTTCCCTTCGAGGAAATACGTTCACATATTGTACTTACTTATTCATATAAATCTTCTCGCCCTATGACTACGATTTAAAATTTAAATAGCCCGCCAATACACTCGAGCCGATCTCAATTTGAGGTTATCTCTTCCTAGACAATAACAGCGGCGATAAATTACCACGAGTAGTGTCATATTCACCACCCACTGCGAAATTAAAAGGCTTTTTAAAATTCCTTTTCTCTTCCACGTTCATATGGAACGTATTCTCAAGCTGGCAACCCACCAGCGTACGGCTTTTGTTCCACTAGCGCGTGTACAATTATGGCCGTTAAATTGCACGTTTATCACGTGCTGCCACGCGGAGCACGGCCAAGTGAAATACGTTCTCACGCTGTCGTACTCGTGACATACGTCTCGCTGCTCCTCCTCACACGCAGAATAATAATATCGACTTTACTATAAATCGTACAAACGAAGTAGCATGAGAAATGTAATTAACAACAGGATGTAACTCGTACTATGGCGAGCACTCGGAAAACTCGACTCTATCGGCGATCAACGAAAGCTGCTCGACGTAGGCACCGAAACCTTCCATAAAACATACAACTCTCAAGAAACTTTTCGTCTTGGTTTTACGTCCTAACCTCTTCGTTGTAATTTCTTTCTCTTTTCGTATATTACAAAGCGTAAGAATTGTCCAAAGTGTGCCGTACCATTAAGATCCCCATAATTTTAAAATAATCTTGAAACCGTAAATACCAACATTGCGGTTAATTCGCGGAGCTTGGGGGAAACTTTATCGACGACCGAGTCTTAGTCGTTAAAAGGATAGAAGAAAGCTTTGAGTTCTCTGAAAGTTTTGTACCGTGGCTGTAGCATGCGACAAATTACAATGGTAAAATATACAATAACAGCGGGTACCTAGGAGCTGAAAAATGAATGGGCTTTGAAGTCGAGGAGATCCCGAAAGTCCCTCGGAGTTGTCGATTTCGCGGGCATTGTAATCCCTTGATCTTCTTACTTAATTAGCAGCGGAGGGAGTATGTTCGATTAATCGTGATAAATAATTTCGGGCCGCTGATGGATTTCGCTGTGCAACGACTCCGCGTTCCACCCTGTCGACTTCGTCGAGTGGACTTAAACACGTAACCATGCAGAAGCTTCAGCCGATTTCCGTGTGGTTAATCTCCCCAGTGCTGGCAGCCGTGTTCACTGTTCACGCTGGACAACCGTGCGCGGTAATTGGACGAGAGCTCGTTCAGGTCCTCGTCGAGACAGTCGACGACAATCAACAATCAGGAAAATTGTCGGTAAGCTGTTATCCTTACTGACGAACGATTCCGTAGCGTTGATTAATTCCCTCGGAACACACTGGCTACCAACCTGAGGTTTTCACGCTACTTGGCAAGTTGTGGTCGACACACAAATCCATTTCTAGAAATCGCTATTACTTGCAATGATGGCCGAAGGAAAATTGAAAATCCCCTTCTCCAATATGCCTAAATACAGCTGACTTATTCTGAAGAATACCCTAATTCTGTGCTTAATAAATAGGGATATGGTGCATTCGCACAAAAGTATGATATTTTTGTGATTGTCTACTTTTTAGAAAAATTGCTTCCACTTTCGAATCGATTCTCTCGAGAACAAAGCCCGATTCGGAAAAAGTTACCTATCCACAATTTCGGCTTATTTTCACACGATGATCCATGTCACTTGTGTAATATCTACGTATTTATTGATAAATTGGGCTGATTTTTTATTCACGTGCGCAGAAGCCAGACAAATTTTCGGACTCGATTTTCTCAAAAACAGAGGGTCGTATCAAAAAATGATATTCTACATTTTTCACTTGTTTTTGCACAAGGAATCTCTGTCCATGCCCGATTGTACCACCCACCCTCAGCCACACTGTGCAAAGATCATTGCGCCGCAAAGTAATCGAAATCCGTAAAGAGTCATGCCCACCCGCTGGGAAGCGCGTAATAATTGATCGACATAATGTGTCGCGGAGGGGTGAAGGAGGGAGCTTGAAAATTTCACGCTCCGCATAATTATTCTATCGGCGGGAAGGAGCAAAAACAAATAGCGAATGATCCATTATTACGTGCAAACATCGCGCGCACTAATGCCGGTTTGCGGTGAACGGTAAAATATAGGCATTAACTCGGGATAAGTCGGTCGATACGGATTTGCCATGATTATTTGATACTCCGCGAAACATTTTACCACGTGTTGCATTCCCCGCTTCCGGCGATGTATGCGCTGACCGCGTGAAAACACTGCTGCACGCTCGACGCTCGTATTAGAGAGCTATACAACCCCGATACGCCCTGTACGCTCTGCTGGTAACCTTTAAGAAATCTTACATGCCCGATCTACCCCCGGCTAATCTAGATCCAGCTCTGAACTAATTACTTTCTCATACGAGAATCTGTTACCTTGAGCGTTACGATTCTCTTCCCATTTCACCCAGCGAACTCGGCCTTAAGGTCGCCACGGGTGGTATACGTATAACAACCCCCTTAACTGCCAGACATCGCATCGACGTTGCTGTTCAACGATCGACGAGAAAGGAACGCTCGACGTTAGGAGATTAATTCCTAATGCAGCCCGCGTTTCTGGTCGGCAAGGAAAAATGCGGAAACCGCTTTCCCGGAGCTTCTCCTTTTGAAATTCAAGCAGAAAGGAGGGAGAGGCGACTTCCAGGACAGGCGAGCTTTTTGCCTGCACTCGGATGTCGACGAGTGCTCCCGCATCCGCTGCGATGGGAGGGGGCGAGAGGGACGGCTCTCTACATATTTGATGCGATTTTAATGTCTCTACCGGGCGTATGCCGGTGCACCAATGGCACCAGGGAAACCAGCAGTCCGCCGCAACGGGGCAGGAGTGACTGCCGTGATGCTCTAATCGGCTTACGCAACAAGCCACCCTTATCCCCGAGTTCCCATCACAGCCCCGAGCGCCCTCACCTTGCCTACGAAGCAACGACATCTCCCCCCCTCCCCGCCGCCCGTCCACCAACCCGCGGCTTCCTCCTCCGAGTCGGCTGTTACTTTGCGGTCGAATGCTACTTTCCTACCTGCGATCTTTCTCTTAATATAAATACATGCATGTGTTCGTCCTCCTCCTTTTTTCCTCTCTAGCAAAAAATGCTGCCACTCTTTTAAGCCAGAGAGTGTCTACACAAAGGGTGCGCACATCTTTCCTCCTTTTGTCAAGGACATTTTGGGAATGGACAGTTTGGTTCTTCCTGAGAAGTTCCGGGGATTGCAGAGATTGCAGGGATTTTATTTTTATTACTCGGATTAACCAGCCGAGGCTGAATAGGTGGATTAGTCGAGGATTTTAAAATGAAATTTACTGTAAAGGTTCGAAATCGTAAGTAATGGTAAATTCAGTGGCGAGATAGTCTGCGTCGGAGATATTATCAATAAGAAATTTTTTTAAAAAAGCGAATTCCTGAAATGTATTTAAGAGGACTGCAGTTTTGCAGGCGAATCTTTTGTCATGGGAACTGTGGAATGAGATGAAATGTACTTTGTGATTGACTTTTGTTACCTCTGTCAAACAATTTATCGTAGGAGATTGAGTTCCTACGTTATCAGGCCGGAATTCTTATACAATTAATAGAATTTATTGTGTTTTTGTGATTCAAACGACTTTGGCGTTGAAGCAACAACGTACATTATTGCCTAAAGTATTTTAGTCTTTCTAAATTCAACAGAAATGTTTCACACATAAGGTTATGAAATTTTTAAGGTTATGTTAGATCGATTGGTAAGTTACGTGGAGATTAATTCCTGCTTTATCGGTTTAGAAATATACAGTTATTATATATACATTTGTGAAGGAAATCGAAATAACAGCTGTCATATTGTCAATTAACTGTCCTTTTTTAGTGCGGTTTAATATTTCCCAGTTAAATAAAAAATTTTATGAATGAAACCACAGGAGGGATGTTACCGACCAAGTCACTTGGATCGCAAATGAGTTTATACTGTATCGATGTAGCGTAATTCTTGTGCGAATGTAACAACACAACCATTTTCATTCGCAACTATTAAATTTTAGAAGATTCGTGTGCCAATCAACGAACTAAATGAATATCTACAGTGACTCGCATTAATATTCGGACACTTTTTAAAATCGCATAACTTTTTTAGAATTGGTCCAAACGACATGAGTTTTTTTGAGAAGCTAAAAGGATTAGTTTGCTAACTGACGCGTTTCGTCGTTTTGAAAAAAAATGTATTTGGTTGGAATAGCGAAAAGAATAGTAAAGGTCGATTTTTAAACTTTTTTTTGTGAGCTTGTAATGAAAATTAAAAAAAAAACCGTTTGTAGATTGCAGTAAGTTGTATACGTGCCTAAAATTTCATCAAAATCGGTTAACGTTGCTCCGAGCTACAAACGTTTAAAGATGGCAGAATAAGGTCGAGAATCGCTGATTTCGGAAATTTCGCGATTCTCAAGTGTTTCTGCTCTAAACATTTTCCAGTACTATCGTGTTTAACAGACCTCCACCCCGTACCCATCATTGTTTCAACATGTCCCACGCATTCTAAAGTATTCACAAAAGAGTTACCACCGTATAGATTCATCTCAAGGAGATAAATTATTTGCGTCAACCCGCATACCCTGAGCGAGTCGAGATTTTGACTGTACAGTGTACACCGCCTCATTGAACGTCTTATAATTTCGTTAATGTAACGAATTACCCCATACAACTTTACGCACACATTTTGCACACTTTGTGCAAGAAAATTTTATTTTCGTTAACCCCCTAAAGTAGAAAGAGTCTTTAATTTAAATCGTGCGAAGTTTCCACTTTAGGGGGTTAACGAGAATAAAATTGCGAAACTTCACACGATTTAAATTAAAGTCTCTTTCCACTTTAGGGGGTTAACGAAAATAAAATTTTCTTGCACAAAGTGTGTAAAATAAATGTGTAAAGTTGTATGGGAAAATTCGTAACATTAGCAGAATTATAAGACGTTCAATGACGTTCAACTGATTACATTGCAGGGAGAAAGTGAAGAAACCTTGAATCAGGAAACGTAAAACAGTTATCGCGTTCCCAAAATATTTGATTAATTACAACATCGAAGTATTGCAAAGTGCTATATTTAAACGTAGTATGAATGAACAGAAATTCTTTGCTGACACACCTTTAATTTGATTCCAATATTTACTATTAAGCGTTCGTCGCGAGAAAGTTCATGTCAGGTCTTTAATTCGATCAAAAATTTATTGTTAGCGTCGTAAATGATTAAATTTGTGCAAAGAATTGATCCGATAAGTTAATTACGTGATCTGTTTCTACGTTGCAACAAATATTCCACTTCAATGCTCCCGCGAAACGAAACAATTTATCTGACGAGTAGAACGTGTACACGTACGTGGTGTTTCGCGAGAGAGAGAGAGAGAAAGAGAGTTGCCTTAGGCAAGCACGCGCATTATGGGGTAGAATTACATTAAACAAACATCCCATATATTGGTCTCTTCCCCTTTCCTAATGCTTTCTTTTTTCTCTTTCTTTTTTAGTTCCTTTTAGTTTAAGGATATACAGAAATATGTACAGCTGCTTTTTTAAATATTGAAACATTATAATATTTCTAATTTCGGTGCTTCAATGAGTAGTGAAATATTTTTATGCATCAGTTCATGCTGAATCTAGAACCACTTGTAATTAATCGTTCAAAATAATCAATCAAATCTCATAAGATTTGAATATGTAAGGATCAATATCTTTAACTTTCATTAATTATCGTATATAAATAAATTAGTGTTCGAATGTCAATGATTCGTTAACTTTCGGTACCGTTTCCTTCGTTGAAAAAAAAAACATTATGTGGAAAATAAATTTTGTTTATTTCTTTAGTTTGAGGATTTAGGTCTCTTGTAGAGGCACTGCAGATCATTGGGCAAACGTATTTGGCAACTAAATTCTTTGCTCACTGTTCTAAAATGCGATTTATACATTTATTTAGTTTATGGAGCTGCTTGATAATGCAGGTTGAATGAATATCATCGGTAAAGTATGAAATCTAGGTAGGCAAGATTGCATGAAAATTATGTTTGGGATGCTTCTTCCTAATTTAACCAGGAAGATTTCGTTGAAATTTAAGCGGGTACCCGGGCTCAAAAATATAGTTCCAACTACCACTAATGGAAAGTGGGGAAGGTACCCCTTCTATGCGGCCGCCCAGGCTAGGGAAATGCGCAGGCTGGATGCGCGTGGTTATTCTGTGGTCCCCTCCTCGAAGTGACAGAAAATCTAACCTATGTATATGCTATATGACAATAAATGTTTAGTGGCTATTTCATTCTTTTACGCTACATTTGCGAACCTTTTATCATCCTTCAAAAACATTATTATTACGCCGCAACGGTATTTTTAGGAAGTCGGGTAAAGCATATATTCTGCGCATTGAAAAGGGAAAATGTTTGAATGAAGCCATGTGACGCAAAGGAACCCTTTGGTCAGGAATAATTGTTAAAGATTTCTAAACGACTTGATTGTGTAGAGTTACACGTATATGTAGGCATGGGCCCACTACTACTCTGCTGCTTGATACGAGACACATCATAAGATTACCATAATTTATTAATCATTTTTTAATTAGATATTATAGGAAGTGTCCAAAATGATAAATGAAAGTGTATCTCTGTACACAGAGTATCCCGGGTATACAGTTGAAAAAATTGAAAATGTTGAAAAAGTTAATATAAACCCATGTCCGCAAATAATTTATTAGGGAATTATAAGATGACAGAGATTCGTTACATCGTAAGCGAAGTTGTACAATGCTTCTCCGTTGTATGGGTTTGTATAGTTGCTGATTGATAAAGAAATGAAGAAATTTTAATTTGCCTTTTAAAAATGGGATATTAATTTGACATCGGGACACCCTGTATATAAATTCACACCGCTATTATAACTTTCATTCCTACCGCTTATAGCGCTGCACTCTTATTTCATGCTTAGCCGTTAACGTTGGATGCGACACGGAAATGGTAATGGGGCTTTAGAGCCCCAAAATCGAGTGACACAGAAGACAATAGAGTGAAAGTCTATTCTATACCTGGTCCGTGATGGGATAACCTTATGGGAGTTCGTGTTACTACGGAAACTGTGTTACCGACCCATAAATTGAGGACTGAATTCAGCGGCCTCTGCTCATGAACAGCGTCCAACTCCGGAACTACTCTGAAATGTGTTGAAATGCTGAAAGGTGTGTACGTACGTGCTTGTATTGGGAAATATTGTGAGAGCGCCATCTACTAAAGTAAGCTCTGTAATCGGGTGAATCGCGTTACAAAACTGGTGTCACACAAGTATTGAAATATTGCAATAATGTTTTTGTAATTAAATGGTCTGTTAAATTTTACAAAATCGATCATCAAACAGTCGAAATTCCCAATACTGCCAATAACAGGTAACCCGATTAGACTGCTTTAATTTTCGCCACCAGATGGCGCAGCGGAAATAAGAAAATGCCAATACGTGTGACTTGTTTAGAACCTAAACTTTAAGCTGGGTTTACACCTGACGAGTGACTCGGCCGAGTCAAAATCTTCCCCGCCGGATTACTCGGCCGAGCACTCGCCGGGTGTAAACTAAGCATTACTAATGCTAAACCCAGCTTAAGCATTAGACTCATTAGAGTGAGAGTTTGACATAGTGCGCAGGCTCTCGCTACGCTGCGTTTTGGCTTGGTTTGTCGACGACTCACGGGGATTTCTTTCCAAAAATCTATTTCGGGCATTAGGACACTATATGGAAAGGGATTGTTTATTTTGGACGGGAGTTCAGTGGAGTTCAGTGTTCTTACTAAGTAGTCGCTTTGGAAAGGGCGAAACCTTACCTTTGACATACGGGAAAAATTGGCTGATATTAGCTGCTACTAGGGTAGTTAGAGAGTCGAAAAGGGGTGCAGAACGCGTTTTTTTTTACAAAAAACGCCTTTACTGCCATTAAAATTCGAAGGAATATTATGTATTTTTTCATGCGAAAGGAGCGGAGCTTTTTCCTATGCACAGCGTACACGACATTATCGGCAATTTGTACATAGCCAGTGGAGGAGTCCCCAAAGTGAAGCTGGTGCGTGTCGTAAATCGTAAGGATCAATTACAACGGAGGCAGCATGTAATATTTGTTAAAATTAATTAAAATATGTTTGTTAAATATTTTGGAAGTAACATAAATAAAGATGTTATAACTATTAAATTTTTATATGACTATGATTTGAAATGTTCCCCAAAAATTATTTACAAACACAATTAAATAAACAAGTTTCATTAATTATTCTGTATCAAGTAGACCACAAATATACGTCCTAACTGAATGAAATAAAAAAATAAGCGATAAATATATATCAGTCGGAAAATGTTTTGTGCTGAGTTTCGACCCGAAATGCCCCACTGTGTGCCGATCGGAATTGCTTCCAACGATATTGTGTAATCACGCGCAGGAATCCGCTAGCGATGCACAGCCGAGGATCAAGGGATGGAGATCATTAGGCCCCCACCACAACCCCAAAAACGTGTATAAAAACTAAGACAGTGTCAGTTCAAGCTCAATAAACACTTGTTCAATTACTACGGTGAGTTCCAGCTCTTTAACCTGCCAAGGATTCACTACATTCTGCTCAGACCGAATATCCCGTTCTGGGCATCTACACAGGAATTACCGGAGCCCGGAGAGTCAGGGAGAATCTCAACCCCGACAACCTCGCAATAGCTTGTTTCGCGATAGAATAGTGTCTGCTGGAAAATCGAGAAATTAAATTACATTAATTTAATCCATAAAATTAAAATTAAAAAAGTTCAAAATTCTTGCCCGCGATTCTTGTTAAACTATCTCAGTTCTAGGTAAAGGTAACGACCATGAGCATCTTCTATGGAAGATGTATTCAAGAAATAAACCAAAGTTAATTAATACTGGCATTGACGCCTGGCGTTTTAATTTCCCATATCGATTTCTGGGTGATCGAGAACATTCCTTTTCCTTGAATATTTTTATATTCCAGAAATTATGATGGACCGTGAAAGAAATTAAAAACTGCTTGTTTCTCAATATTTTCCTTTTATTAACAGTTGTAATGTTCCACTTCAGCCGCTTTTTCCAAACATTCTGGCATCATGTATTCATCTTTATCGGCGTCAATAATGTGTATACGGGGTGTCTCATTAAGTTTATGACAAGGAGGTTTTACGAATGTGTGAAAGATTTTGGAATAACGCATTCTTTTTAAACATCTTCATAGGAAGTGCCATTTTAATTTCGTACGGAGAAAAAAATTTAAAATTCTTCTTAATAGTGTAAAATTGGTGGCATAATTTGAGAAACTTAAATTGGATTTACAGATGAATGCGCAGGCTTTTACAAAGCTTTGGTGAATTTAAGCAAACCTTGCTCGACATAATTTCCAAAATACTGTACATCTTAAATGACACGGCAAGGTATAGGGAAGAAAGAGAAGTTGGATTGTTTATGGTAAAAATGGTTTCGGATAAACATTTAGATTGCTGAGAAATTTCGACACACTCGCAAGATTAGTAGCTATTCCAATTTAAAATTCTTGAATTACACTTACCCCTCACTCCTTGAAAAGGAGCACAAAATGTTATTTTCCATGCAGTATAAAAGACCCCTTTATATTATAAAATTTAATAAAAAAAATACGCGGATATTGTTAATACATTCTCAAAGAACTCTTTCATAAGAAAATTAACGAGACACCCAGTATGAGTGTGTACATGTACGTTTAAAAAATCGTTTCCTTTCATTCCCTTTATTATAACCAATGGTCAAAATTCGTTTATATATACGTGTAAAATCGTCGAATAAACTTCATATAAAATTGTATCACAAAAACAGCCAATAGAAACATAGCTTGTATAAAATTAAAAACATATTCTGTTTTACAAAGTCCGATAAATAGGAATCAGAAAATATTATATTGCGTAACAAACGTGGTATAAGCTTGCATGGGATACAATTTTGGCTATCGGAAAAAGTGATCCTTTCTATTCCTTTCGTTCAATATTAAGGAAGGGAAACTTTTCTGACTGAATAAAAACCTTTCGTTGCCGTTAAGTTTCCTCGTGCCACATACTTGTCGCCTCATTATTCGGAGAAACTTGTCGAATTCACAACTGAATGCGAAGAAAAATATTTTCGAAATTGACATAAAACAATTTGCAACCGCGTTGTAATGTTATTCCGTTTTCTAATGGTTCCAGGTGGATAATGGCAAAATTTTCTTGCTACCTTGTCACTTGAAAGTGAGGTGTAACTATTAAACCATCTCACTATTACTTGTCAGTCAGAGAGGCAACATTTTAGATACCCAGTATGTATTCTTTTCAAGTCGAGAGTCTTGTTCAATGCCCAATTTGTTCATTGTTCAACTGTGCTAATATTCTTTTCAGTGTGCTAGTGGGCTAAGTGAATTAATCGATCTGAAGACTCGCTGTTCATTTGCTCCAACCACCATACACGTAACTGCCAGTAGACTGTCTCATCAAAGTTCCTTGCCCATAAAATACCTGCGCCTATTCCATCGTCAATTGCGCTGACTTTCATTACTGAAGTCGCTATTTCGCGGCGATGCCGATGGCGATTGCGATGGTATGGATATAATTTCATCATTTAGCAGATTTTCACGGTTCTGCTGCATCTGCTCCTGTTGCTGTTGGTGTTGACTACGGTGCACCTCTAGCGCTAACAATTTCTGTCGTTTCTCCTCCATTAAACGCTCGCGATGCTTGTGAATATAATCGTTCACGTTTGGCAGACCCATTATTACGCAGGCCGACAATGCTGAACGATATATATTCATGTCTGTTGCTTCGTACCTGGGTGAAATATTAGATTGAACAGTGGAAGGGAACATTCTGGTATGTCTTATGTTTGGCGCCAGTAAAGTCATACTCATTATTAATCTAAATTTAAATGTCGGACAAAAGCATTAAACAATGGCAGAACGAATGACCCAGCATCGAAAATGGCAATGGATGTACTTTTACCATTCATTCGTCTTTTCATCGTAACATTCGACGTGGTAGATCGTGGTGACACCGTTGAACCCACCGATGGCGAAGATCATATCGTCGATCACCTCTATCGCGAAGTTACTGCGTGAATTATACATATCTGGTATCGGGCTCCAAACATTTGTGGCAGGATTGTATTTTTCTCCGCTACACATTCTAGATATGCCGTTGAAACCACCTGTTGGAAAAGCATTTACATCGAGATGTTGGTATAGGCTAGAGCCCTTACTTTTTGACCCGCCGAGCAGAGGTCTGCCCGCCCGTTACCCGTCCGTCTTTCGATTTACCCGACCCGCCCGGACCCGCCAGCGGGTTAGCGTCGATGTCTAACCGCCTATACCCGCCCGAAGCTGACGCAACGTTCATCTGACCCGTCCGCATCCGCGCTATACCCGCTAATACCCGCGCTATGCTGACCCGCTAATACCCGCGCTACGCTATACCCGGTAATACCCGCGCTACGCTATACCCGCTAATACCCGCGCTACGCTATACCCGCTAATACTCGCGCTACGCTATACCCGCTAATACCCGCGCTACACTATACTCGTTCTTATCCGCTCTTCACCCAATGTTCGGTGTTACTCATTGCCAGAGACAACCGGTAATATTTTATCAAACCGAGTTAATATTTTATTTATATTGTAACTATTAACAAAGGGAAAATAACAAAAATTCCAATACTGCTGACACATATAAAAGCTTTTAACGTATGAATAGCATAAAATTGTGTAGCATTAGAATAATATTGGGGGATCGCCTCCCTCTGAATCCACCCATGGTACCCGACGGATAAAAAAGTAAGAGCTCTAGTATAGGCGGTTCGATTTATGAAAATAAAGTAGCATGTAAACAGTTTAAACTTTTAAATTCTGTAATAAAACTTTACATTAGGGCGGAAAAAAATCTGCAAACATGAATATTTTTCCAAAATTTGTTTACAGTTGTGTTTGGTTAATCAAAATACGACTATCCCGCACCCAGGCCAACTGAAAATTCAAATTTAAATTTTCGCCTATATAGTATCACTTCGCCCCAATGTAAAGTTTTATTACAGGATTTAAAAGTTTAAGCTGAAAATTACGAGAGTTACCAATGACGTAAACGTGGCTGTGATAAGATATGCAGGATACTCCACTCCTGCGCGACCTCATGGGAGCTATCATCGACCATTGATTAGTATCTGGATCGTACACTTCGGCAGAATTTAAGCATTCGTGACCGTTGAAACCGCCAGTAATGTAAATTTTATCTATATTATAACAGAATTCCATTCACTTGCCGACTAATGTGTAGGGTAACAATTAATGAGTACAATTACTACTACCAGCTTTAAAAAATACAAAGAATAGTGTATTGTTTTTCATATTGTAGAGGATGTTTCATTATCTTACAAAGAATCCTGTTTTGTGGTATGCAAAAGTAAAAAGGTAATCAAAGTTGTTAGGTGAGACCCTTAGCCGAAAATATTGTTTAATTTATACATGTTTCGAAAGATTTCATCAATTTGTATGACTTTTACTCGAAACAATTTTGTAAAACAGCACACGAGGGGGAAAGTAACAGAGAGTAAACACTTAAAAGGAATTACTTTTATCTCTGTTTTTTTAAGTAATTTTTTATGTAATTACTGTAAAGAACCTTTGTATAACATTTATATATGTATTTGTTCGTTCACACCTACTATTTAAAAATTAACACGCCCCCAATTCAATGTAGGTACACTTAGTACATGTTACGAAAAGATCTCTTACAAGATCTAGATTTAATCCTATAAGGGTTGATTAGAGTAAAATTTACAAAATTGATTTGTAGGCATTTGTGTGGGTCAATTTGACACAGTGTGACAACCGAGGGTTAAAAGAATGGAGCATAAGTACACACAGTGGTACGGGCCCCTTTCCCACTAAATAGGTATTCGTTTGCTTTCGACATCAACGAGTTTTAATATGCTTCTGTTCGTACGCGCCATAGTGCCAGAAGTTGATGGAAAGGACGCAGGAGCTACTTGACAGTACAAAAAACAAAAAATCTATATAAACGTGGCATGTGCCCCTGTTCCACTGGTGTGAGCCCCTCAATTGTATGCTGTTCCAGTAATATCGGTTTGCTAAGCGTGTCTGACCATAGTTTGTCCTTATCTCCTTACAATCTATACTATAGTATTACCATTGGCACGAGGAGATTTACCGATAATTTTTTTTTTAATTTTGGCACTTATACTGTTTTCTACAAGGACTCTTCAATTATGTAATTTAAACACTTTTTCGAGTACCTAGACGATATTTAGCTTGATAGAAACGTTTTAGAGATGTAGAAATTTGGTAATTTCATTAAAATTTCTCAAATTATACTCTTTACCCTGTTAAGAACAGTTAGAGAATTTCTTTGCCATACAAATGAAAGCAGGAATTTGTACATAATGAATTTAAAAAAGATGATAATGGAAATATACCGTTTAAAGTAGTTGCACTGGCATCTGATCTTTGGCAGTTCATAGGCGCTATTAAGGACCATTGATTTGTCTTATAATTATAACGTTCCGCGGTACTTTGTCGATAATAACCATCGTATCCTCCCATCGCGTAAATCAGGTCATTCAGTACAGCAACACTAACGTAACACCTAAAATTTGGAGAGGAATTTGACAAAAACATTTATCGTGTATCGATTATCATGCATTTATCATGTACCTCAGGTATTGAGAAAGCTTCGTATTTATGAGAAAATTGTAGGTGAGGTCTGGGATTAAGGTTGAGTTAGGTAAAATACAGTGGTGGTTAAAAGAAAGTTTTAAAGTTATAGTCTTGGAATACTATATAAGTCACGTAAGTAACATAAGTACAAGAATAGCTTTGTAAGACTGTACTTGTTACATTGGTACTACTAATCTAGTCTATGAAACCCCCAGACTTCAGGTGACATATGTAGATTAGGATCAGGTTCTTCTCGTCAGAATTTATTACCTTCATGCTCTTTCTGTTACCCCTTTTATTATCTATTGTCTTTTATGATCTTTATACTTCGAATTATTTTTTTTTACCATCACTGTATGTGGATGTTAGGGTATGTATTTAAAGTGTCCATAAATTTCTTAAAAATTTCATTGTGTCCACCTTCGAGCATTCATCGGAGCAACTTCTCTCCACACTTTAGTGACAGCGTTGAAACAACGACAACTATTGAAATAATCTGCTCCATCGAATCCACCGATTATGTAAATATTGAAACCGACCACAGCAGTCCCATGATATGAGCGTGGACCGACCGGATCTACTTCTTCTACCTTTCGAAACAGCAATGAAATACAGTAGTTTCCTTTACTTGTAAGGGACGAATACTACCGCAGTCACAATTACTCTGATAAGCGCCCATAAGGAATTAGGAGTGATGTGTTATTTTCGTACTAAGTAGCTCATTGTCGGTACCAAAATTTAGGGGCTGATTCTGCAGGCCAAAATAAGTCGAAAATCAAGAATGGCAAAATTGCGTTCGAGGCTCCGTTTTCGAGTTATTGATTGTTGAAAATACGCGTACCCACTTACCTCGTTAGTCGAAGCGATGACTTTCAAGTGGGTCTTTCTGGCTGGCTACGACACTGCCCTCTAAGTCCCTGTAGTATAAGTCCCTCGCGTCACACGCTCTTTACGCGTATTTTCAACAATTAATAAATCGGAAAGGAAGGCTCAAACGCAATTTTGTTAGTCTTGACTTTCGCCTTATTTTTGCTCGTAGAATCACCCTCTAAAAGTATGCCCAACTGTAGTCGCACACCCTGTATATATTCTATGCGAAGGTAATTACATTGGTCCCGCTAGAATGATCCTGCATTTCAATTACACGATAAGTATGTACCTTGATCCATCGATCCGCCCTGGTGTCGTATGTCTCTATGAAATTTGTAGGACTTCTGCCACTCCATCCACCTATGGCGAACAGTATCTCGTGCGGTACCCTTGGTCGTGCGATCTTCGGCGTGGGTACTTCCCCATCTTTCTGTGTGATAATTTCGAGATCGTATAGGAACTTCAGAGTTTCGATGATGATAGGCCGGCAAGCGTCGTTTCCAGTCACGTATGGATGATCCTTGACGTTCTCGAGGAAGAATTGGGTATCCAAGAGGCCGAGGCGGATATTCTTCATCAGATCGACTATGTGATCCTTCCTGGATTGTGGATCGTGATCGATCCACTTCAGCACTAGCTCCCAGACCGTGTCTTCGCTTTTTACGTTCAGCTCGTCTGCCCCGATCAACGTGGTTAGCTCTTCTATCGGCAAATCGAGGATCTCTTCGCTACGCTGGGCTACCTACGCCGATGGAATCGTTGTTGTCAGACGAATCATCACCAATGGGGTGTAAGAAATGAGAAAATAAGTAAAGAAACGTGTTTTATTTGAAACTACTGCCACAAAGTGGTTATACAATATACAAAGTCATTGTTGATAGCGTGACTGTAAAATCGACAATTCGTGAAAGAGTAAAGCTTCGGCAAGTAAGTGTTCGAGGAATCTCATCACTTGTATTGACAATGCATCAAATTAATTCGACAATCGTGGTATTTGTATCAAACTGTGGCAGTGTAGTACGCAACGGGCGGGTATATCGCGAGACAACCCGCTCGTTACCCGGCCGTCTTTCGTTTCACCCGATCCGTTCGTGCCCGCGGCGGATAAGTCGGGTCAGCGTTCATTTCTATCCGCCCGAGGCGCTCGAGAGATCCGAACGCCCGAGGCTCCCGAAGGCCGGAGACACCCGAACGCCCGAGGCTCCCGAAGGCCGGAGACACCCGAACGCCCGAGGCTCCCGAAGGCCGGAGACACCCGAACGCCCGAGGCTCCCGAAGGCCGGAGACGGCCGAAACACCCGAAGCAGTCACCAGTCATGACGTCACCACGCGTATCGAACTCGCTCTTGCCCACACTGTTACGCGCTCTTACCCGTGGCTGGTGACTGTTCGGGCGCCTCTGGCGGATAGGAATCAAAGATTACCAGATTACCGCCGCGGGTACGGGCGGGTGGGTAAGCGCTCGGCGGCCTCGGGCGGGTATGGACGGGTTAACCGCAGGTATCGCGGGTTAGGGAAAGTTCTGGTCTGGGCGGTTCGGGCGCATCAAACCCGCCCGTTGCAGGGCTCTGTAGTGTCCCACATATTGGCGCACTGTGTATGATTACAAGAAAAATTAAACGACCCTCAGAGGTAACACGAATTGTAAGAAAATGTTATGAAATATTGACCGATAATGAGAAGATAGCGCAAGAATGACGACCTGCACGAAATGTCTCATAACATAACGGTATGCGCTGCTTTCCAGTCCCTTGCAAGAGTGCTCTCTAGCGAATCTCATGACGCTGATACAATTCTCCGGGGCCAGGTTGCTCCTCAGGTACTCGCAGCAGAGATCGAGGACGCCCAAAATGTTTAAATAATCCGCGGTAACCAGCAGCTGGCACACGTTCTCGCTGTTCACGTTGATCGAACGCAGGTACGCGTATTCCAAAAGCAGATTCATCATGTTGCTGCTTACACCCGGCAGCAGGACATCCGTTTTCTCGCGGGAATGCAGGGTGGTCGTGAACAGAGCTCTACAAACGATGCACTTTCGAATTGCATGGAACAAAATGAACCATAAATTGTATAAAAAAATGGACATTCCATTTTAATGATTGACGTAACATTTCTAATGAAAAATATACCAGAAGCTTCTTTTTAGCCACTAAAACGATCGTATTTAGTACAGATTTAAGTTACACTTTTTAACGAACTTAGGGAATTACGTCGTGATGAAGTAACTCATATTTTGGAAACTACTCAGGCTATTGAATGAACATTTCACAATATTCTTAGGCTGTTAAATATAAAAGTTTTTGCTCTTTTCCTGATTATAATTATTTTGATCATTCTGCAGATTCTGATATTTCGTTAACTTTTCAAATTCCAGATCGTTTAATTATTTTAAGCAGTGTGTGAAGCTCAGTCGTAAGTAACTTTGAACTAGGAATTCTATTGCGTTTCTGTGTCATAATTTATGAATTTTTCTGGAATGTTTGCGGTTATTTCAAACACATAATAATATGTACAGGCAAAAGGTTTTCTGCAGGCGCAATGTAACGTAAATTCATATGTTAAGATTGTACGTTATATTTAAGAGGGAATCATTTGAAAGTGTCCGAGACTTCGTGCTCTGATGTGTTCATGCGTGCAATACGACTTTCCACGTTCTTGGATTAACAAATGTAGATAATAGGAACTATAATCATTTTGTAAGTTGGGTGAAATTTATTTAAAACGAGCGCTATTTATTTCGAAATGTTCTTTATGTGAAAATACCCGCCTTCTTTTTATTACGACTATATTACCCGGTTTTAACAGTCATCTCAGTAGTTTATGTTATTTATGGAGAAATAAATTCTGAGGTTGAAAAGCTATAAAACAGCAAATGCTTTTATGGAACAAAAATCGTTCGACTCTGAATTCAGTATTCAAATTCAGAATGCAAATGTGGCAAGTGTTCCCAAGGGAGTAGCCCGAAACAGGTTGATTTTAATATAAATACTCTGGTGTGCTTATTCAGTTTCATAGAAATCCAAAAATACGAAATTAAAAAGCAGCAATCTTCATTTATAGACCCTGACTTCGTGATATGTATTAGGCAAACATTGAAAACTTCGACGTCATGTATTTTTTAAACAAATTTGAAACAAGTAAAATGATGACTTAAACCCCCCCTGTTTTCACGTAGACTGCATCCTATTTCAATTTCATAAAAATCTCCGAGTTCAAGCGCAAAAAGTGATCGACTTTCTCTTTGAATATCTTGTCAGCGAAATCCTTTTGCCCGTTCAGTACATGTGTTAAAAGAACCACATCAACGAAATATTGAAAACTGGCTGCATGTCGACATGACCAAGGCACTTTGTCTTACCAAGAATGAAAAAGAAACGTATAGCTCGCAATATTGAAAGTCACTAATGACTGAGCCCGACTGAAGAATTTTTGTGCACGGTATGGACCTGAAGTAGGGGCTGCAGGCTGACAGAATGGCGCGGTGTATTGGAAAAACGCCTCCATCTTCCAGTCTCAAAACGGCATCGCACAGGAGATTGTTCTGTCGGAAATCATAGAGAGATTGCATCGCTTGCGTGCTCATACATCGACCACCGCTTTCGGCAATCAAACGCTGGGTGTTCGTTTCAATATCGGTGTCCCTGCTGCTGTCGTTTGAGTCTACATCCATATCAAATTTGGTCTAACCAGAAGATAAATATTTGTCGGGGAGCCAAGGCGATGAAGCTGCAGCACAGATGATTTGTCTGATCCCGTCGACCTTGCGGCACTTGAAAATTTTCTAATGGAATTTTTAATTAAATTTATGCACATGGGTGAGTTGCTTGCTAATTGCGGCGATCTTACAACAACATCTCGAAAGAATTTTTAAAGAAAGAGCGATCCCGGCTGTTGGCTTCATAAAATACACCGCACTGTTACTGTACAGTCGACCTGTTTATACCCCAAGTCAGTAATAGCAAGTATGTTCGCGATCTTACCTGTAAAGTGTGGAGTATTTGCGATTTTTAGGGATTTGTCAGATCCGTTCAGGAGGTTAGAGTTTCCGGCGGTTGTCAATAGTTCCGATCAGTTTGACCCCGTGATTTTTACGATTTTTATCTTCTAGAGGGTTGCTCGCACGGAATGCCTGTTTCTGTTCGATTAGTGGGGAAGATTCACGCGGCCGAAGTGGAACGATTATGGGTGAAATTCATACGCGTTGCAATTTCGGGTGTGTCGAAGATGCTGACACGTGGACGGACGGATTTGAAGACCGGTGGGCGCGATGGGGATTTTTGGGAAATAGCGGGGCTGGAGTGGCGGTGATGGGTGGCAGAGAGATACGAACTATTTAATAGTGTGATTTCAGAAAGAGAGTAAATGTCGCCTCTGGCTGTGACATATGGTAGGTCTTACATGTCCGCCGTTCAGTCTAGGACTGCGTTCTGACAAATGAGGACATTTTTGGCAAGATTCACGACAGTAAAATACAAGCAGTGCTGAAATTATAGTCACTGCTCGACTAAGTCGTTCTAAAATTCAATCAGAGGTAGGAGATATTGCGAAGAGAAATGAGGTGTAGGATAAAGTAAACGAAGACGTCTTTCAGAAGTAAAATGAAAATCATTTCTCATATAGGCAGAGAATTATTTCATTTAATATGTAGAGGAATAGTGAGCATGCAAATGTACAACGATACAAGTTACACTTCTTTTTAGGGTCTCCTGTGCTCTGTATGGTTAGTTTTACTTCTCTTCATACCTACCCAAGTCTCGTGGCGTAAAAAAGCATTTCCTTTACTTTCGTTTTAAATGGAGAAGACTATAAATTTTTGCGTTAAGACACCGTTGTTAACCACGTAATAGTGACTTCCCACCCAACGATTTTCTCAGGCAAAGCGCCATTAAAGTGACTCTCTTTATACAGATTCAATGAGCTGCATAGCATGAAACAAAGAAACGCCAGTCGCGATACTATGTATTTATATCATGCAGTCGCATTTCGCGACGGAACTGTGCATCAAGCGATACGAAAAGGGTTAAAACTATTAATAATACTAAATAATTTAAAACGTTGTTCGGTGTACATAATCAATAAATCGTGATGTTCTCCCAGATAATACACAGACATCTTTTATGTGGCGTGTTTAAGATGTCTAAATAAATGTGATATTGTAAGAGATAACGGACGTCGTAGGGATGTTTATTATAACGTCATATAGACGATTCTTTAAGACGATTTAATTAGATAATATTTTGGTCCAAGGTAGCTTTTTAGAGGGAGTTATTAAGACGTGCTCTACGTCTTGTTTAGAACAATTTTAGGCATTTAATTGACATTATCAGAATGTCTTTGATAGATCTTGGTTAGGTCTAAAGCGCTAGAACTAAGATTACCTAACCTTAAACTAAAGTAAAAACCATGTGGGTCACAGACCCACACTTCTGTAAAAATATTGAAAAAACTTTTTGGTAAGGTTAAGTTAAAATTTAAACTCTTTCAGAAGCCTTTTTTTGTACGAACGATACTTCGCAGAACTAAGCAACACGTGACTAATGTGCGGTGTGCAAATAGATCTTTAATGTAAATTATCATATGATTTAAATTGTATGATGCTATTGCGTCCAGATCTGAACCGAACGCCACTTGAGACTCCCTAATGCCGCCTTCCTACTTGTGGAACGTATATTTCTTTGACCGAAGTTAAACATCACGGGGCGGCGTACTGGGGAAAGATGGGTGACCGACCACTTTGTTAGTTTGTCTCCCGGTGCGTCGCTGCTGCTGGGACCCGAAGGAGAGACGAGGGAAAAAGGAAAAATGACTATCGTTCGTTGGGCAATATAAGCGAAACGCTTGAAACGCCATCCTGCTTAAAACACAGGGAAAACAATAAAACATAACATAAACATAAATATTTAAAACTGTCAGCGTTACGTCGTGTTACGTATATACGTTCGCATCCATCGTATTATTATTGTACCTATTATTAATGGTTTTTACAAATGTTTGTGTATATATTGAGCTCTAGTTCGTTGAATAAATTAATAATAAATGAATTACAATGTTTAATTATACATCATTAGAAAGGAATATTTGTTTCTTGTTTTTTGGCGCAAATTTCATTCCGATTCCTTTTATAGTTCAAAAGTTAAACACAAATGTCACTAACTTCCCCAATCCGGACCACTGTGCGCCGGGCCGCTTGCCATCTCCAAACCTCTCTCTAAACACCATCAGGTCACACCCGGTGACTTCAGGTCGCGCATGTACCAACCATTATCTGATGCCCACTCACGAGGGTGCATGGCTTATGACGCTTATGTCAAAGCCTCTTCCTGGTCCTGACCCAGTCGTAAACCGTCCGAAAGTGAAATAGCAATGGGCTATCTGCCATCAAGTATTACGTAACACATCCTCGCTAACGTCTACGTAATTGTATTTTAATACTTAATTATAATTTTATTTTTAAAAATTATGATTAGCTTTCTACACTATCTATTCAATCTAGTATTTCATAACTGCGATTACATAGAAATATCCATTGTTTATAAAGTGGCCTTGTAAAAACAGATTACTTCAAAACCTTCCATCATGCCGATACAAGAGAATTGTACTTTATAAAGTTATTTACTTTAAAAAGTAGAGAATACAAGGTTTGAAGGGTACAATATGAAATAATCAAAGGTTCATTAAGGTTAAATTTTTTATGGAAATTATAATAAAATTGTATGTTTGTCTGTAAAGAAAGCAGATGGATAATTTATTAAAAACTTGTGAATAAAGGATGTCTAAAACTGGACACAGGATTGAAGGTACTGTACAATATCACTCCAACTTTCGCTTACATTTCTAAAGCAAGTTGCGCCATCATTCATATTCAAATGCTGCAAAAGTTGGAAGATAATATTTTGTTACATTATATCGGTAGTTTAAAACTATATGCTGTATTAACACTGTCGTTCTCCACAACTCTATTTCCTCAAAGTGATTTTCATTTATTTTCATATTCAAATTTTCTGGCATCTAATAACTTTAGTCCCTTAGGAGATTATCATTTTCTTTTCCAACAATTCTTCTGAATACTTTTAACTTTGTGGTCCATAAGTAAATGAAAATCATTTCGTGTCAAATAAATGCAGAAGAAATATGGGTACTATAAGTACATTCGTTTCTACAATATTAGCTACTAAAAAGGATATTAAGGTTGTGTATTTCTAGCGAGCCACCGTGTGTATCGTGTCACACTCCATTTTTCTAAAATAAACTTCTGAATCCTCATACACAAAATAACTAGTACATGTCACAATATTTAAATTATACTTCGATATTGAACACATTGTTGGTCATTATTAAGAACTATTCAAAGAATCCGGGGTACTGACCACACGAGGGCTATCGAACCCGCACTCAGCCATAGTCCGTTCAATATCCGCCTGTTCTACTGTCTTTCCACCAATTTCCTCGCCAACATCACCTTCCACCGTCCCACTACATGTATTCTCTTCTCCCTGTTCACTCGCCCTGTACTTAATCCTCATTTGCGTCCACCTATTAGTCTGACACAAAGCAGAATTTTCTAACATCAAGTCACTTGTAGACATTATAGGCAACGTCGAATATCTCACTCTCAGTATCATTAGACTATCTGAAGCACTCGTCAAGAAAGTGTTCCATTTCTCCAGGAAAGGCTCGTGAGATTCTGAAATATCTCTAACAGATTCGGCTGCCCCAGGGTCACTGCTTATTTTCGATGCTTCGCTGCCTTCTTCCCCCAATAGCCTGAATGTCCACGTGACCACGGTGAACGTCACTGCGTTCGTGGGGAACGCTCGAATGATCGTTGAGTTCAGACCTCTGTACAGACAGGAGTAGCCCTCGGCTCTCACCGATTGTCTCAGACAGTCCAACATTCCTGCGTAACGATGGCTATCCGCCTGGATTCGTGACTTGATCACGTCCACCGGATAGGATACTGCCCAGGAACTACTGCCAGCCATTCCCCCGGCTAGCAACATGCATGGTGTCGAGATGGGGGCGCTTCCGGACGATCTGGTCAGGGCTTCGTAGATGAGGAAGTAAGTACCGAAACTGGGAGCATCTCTGAGAAGCGTGACGCCCAGACCTTTGAACAACCCGCGGTACCCTTCGAGTTTATAGGTGTGTCGTAGGCATTGTATAGGTCCTGAGACTGGAGTGTTGAACACCTGTAACTGCATACGTGTCTTGGCCAGCTCCATGGGGCTACAAATAGGACTCTGAGCTATTCCTGCCAGGGCACCGGCCATAAAATGCGAGGGCAAAGAGTGCGGATTGGGTATGTGCTTCTGGGTTTCACCGTAGACGCCAAAGACGATGGCATTCACCACAGCCACGCCTGCCATTGGAGATGATATGCCTCGGTAAAGGCCTGCTACCTGGTAAAAAGAATAAAATTAACCTCTCAGAGGTTCAAACACCTTAATTTCAGTAGAGGTACGGTGGGCCGAACAACCCAAATTTTCGAAACTCTCCCAGGATCACAGAACGATTTAGGATCTGTAGTTTTGCCATCATTTCGGTATTGTGAATTATACCATTCTTCCATCTAGTATTAGTTGCTGTTCCATCACAACCAACGACAACTAAGGGAGATTTTCAATTCATTTAGATGTGGGATGACACTATCAGTAATATTTCTCCCAGAACGTGATGTTGGATAAACATGACTGATGTAGTTAGACCTCGGCTCATGAAATATGTTCCTCTTGCACTACAACCGCGTTACGTCCCAAACGAGAAACACGCAGGTACAGTAATCCCTCGTTATGAGTCCGTTTTTTTCCTCCCATTGACAGTCCGGCGACTATCCCTACCATTACTTGGAAGCCTGCGGAAGAGAGTGAGAGAACCGGACAACGAGCGAGAGGAAACGAAAGGGTCGACGCAGCCACTGGCCGCGGGAAACCATGTCCGCAAGCCACTATAAGTCCGCCGCCAGCCCCGTTCGTTGGACTCATAACGAGGGATTACTGTACTTCGCCACCCGACAATATATAAAACACGATGTCACGTGTTTATGTGCTGAAATATTATGTTCTGCTGTTCAACAATGAAATATACAAAGTTTTATGAAAACATGGAAATTGCCAAACTTGGTAATAAATTAAAAACTTTAACCCCAATGCGCGAGGGTAAAATATTGACCGATTTCAACAATTCTTTTTGCCTCGCATTTGTCTTCCCCAACGGCAACTTTTCCGCACTACCCCATTTCGAGTTTCGAAAATTTGTGGTTTTCGGCGCACCCTAGTGTACAGTGTTGGCCGAAAGTATGATAGTTTTAACAAGAATACATATAGTCTGTTGGCCGCATTACTTAAGGGTCCATTCTACTTTGCTGGTCGAAAAAGAGGCCTATTTTCATGAATTTTTTTCAGGAACTATTGTACGGATTTTAATATTTTGTATTTTTCATATTTGAAATCATGAAAAATGCGATTCTATACAGCAGGGAATAATAAAAATTTAACAAATAAAGCATTAAAATTCGTAGATTAGTTCTTGAAAAAAAAATTGATGAATATAGGCCTGTTTTTCGATCGGTAACATAGAATGGACCCTTACAGTGAAGGAAATCTTCAGAATATACAGGAACAAATAATACATATCTACACTGGTTGGCAAGATAACGTATGAAACGCGAGAATGTGGGAAAATCGTAGTATTTTTGCTATCGTTCACCTTTTTAACTTTTTTTTAGCACCTTTGCTTGAAAGCCTGAAAATATTGTTACGAAAAGATATTGCTAGATGACGTAGCATACGTCCGATTTAACACATAACTTTAAGTATTCCTTATCACGACGAAAGCAAATAAATATAAGAAACCTTTTTTAGTCTTCATTTTAATTATGTCCAGAATATACGTGAAAATGCTATCGTTTTGAGGAGATAAAAATTTGTTGTTCGTGGAATTTTTTTATAAGCTCTCTCCTGCAACTTTCAAGTTCCCAATTTGCTTCACCAATTGGCCTTTCACCGTACTAACTTTAATAGTCACATATGCTTTTGTACTTGATATTGATTGAAGTCGTTAAATGCTTTGCGATTGTTAATTTCTTTTGTTCAAGTACCGATTCTTTTGCGAGTAACGTGCGGAAACAGTGCCAGCTGCCCTTGTACTTTGGGTTCTTATAATCCTGTGTTTGCATGTGGACCTTGACGGTGTCCAGAGGATATCCCACCACAATACCGGCGGCCCCTGAAATTAATTGAAATATTTCATTCAGTACTGAAGAACATCATACGTATAGGATACTTTTTGACACAGTAACTGAGGGTTTACTAGAATCGAAATAAAATCAATTGATACATCAAGGCCATCTTCTTTAAAAGTTATATTCTTTAGAACTACATAGGTGTATGGTTATAATATCAGTGTTTTTTTATTTTCTCTAGTGCTAGCTTTCATCTTCAAGGGCAATATGAACTGGAGATAGAAATATTAGTTCTACTTAAAATTATCTTTTACAAAAATGACTGGCCCCAGCACGTCAAATGATATATAGTTACCTATGGTGATAGTTATTGACTTTTGTCACGTAAGGCGGATACAATTTAAAAAGTATGTATTCGTTTGGATCGTGGAAAAGCGGGGGATAGTGCTTTGCGTTCTTCGTGGTAGGGAGAAGTGGCTTTGAGTGACCAATTGATTTGATTCCGACTGTAGACTTATAGTTTTCACTAAAGGTACGTCTACACGACGACACTTTTGTGTCTAGATCAAGGGTATACGACACTCAACAAAATTTCCGGAAGGTTGGAAACTGCCTAGACCAGTCCGCGACACTGAGTTTGACCTATCGTCGCGGGAGTTGCAGCTAGAGCTAGACTGAAGACACTGCGACTAGCTCTAGCTAGACACAAAAGGCACTTGATCTGGACACAAAGGTGTTGTCGGGTAGACGTACCTCTATCGTCTATTGTGTCTAGGGATTTAGTATACACGATTGCTTGAAGAGTTCGTTATTTCTTTATCGAAATTTTATGAAGTTCCACATTACCTGCCTTTACCCTAACCTTATATGATTGGGGATGAAATGGAATTTACTTCAATAGAACATGTTGCAACTTAGATGCAATTTCAGTTCTTAACAGTACGTATACACGACGACAGTTTTGTGTCTAAATCAAGTGCCTTTTGTGTCTAGCTAGAGCTAGACTGAAGACACCTGCGACTAGCTCCAGCTAGACACAAAAGGCCCTTGATGCAACTTAGATGCAATTTCAGTTCTTAACAGTACGTATACACGACGACAGTTTTGTGTCTAGATCCAGTGCCTTTTGTGTCTAGCTAGAGCTAGACTGAAGACACCTGCGACTAGCTCCAGCTAGACACAAAAGGCACTTGACCTAGACACAAAACTGTCGTCATGTATACGTACTGTTAAGAACTGAAATTGCATCTAAGTTGCAACATGTTCTATTGAAGTAAATTCCATTTCATCCCCATCATATAAGCTTAGGGTAAAGGCAGGCAATATGGAACTTCGATAAAGAAATAACGAACTCTTCAGGCAATCCTGTACACTAAATCCCTAGACACAATAGACGATAGAGGTGCGTCTACCCGACAACACCTTTGTGTCTAGATCAAGTGTCTTTAGTGTCCAGCTAGTTACGGTGTCTTCAGTCTAGCTCTAGCTGCAACTCCCGCGGCGCTAGGTCGAATTCAGTGTCGCGGACTGCTCTAGGCACTTTCTAATCTTCCGGAATTTTTTTTCGAGTGTCGTATACAGTCTTAGAACATATAAACATGGAGGAAGCATGCAATGGGCGAAAATGTAGACAGCGGTAGATAGAGAAGGATATACATTGGGGACACCCTCTCTCTTTCTAACATTAAAAGAAAAACACTGCCGCCCCTGGCGCTAGAAAGAGAGAGAGTGTCCCGAATGTCTACATTTTCGCCCATTGCATGCTTCCTCCATGTTTATATCCCCTAAGTATACACTTGATCTACACACAAAAGTGTCGTCGTGTAGACGTACCTATATACTGGCAACTGAGCATCAGTCGGGCATCAATTATTGAAAGAGAAACGTTTATATTTTTCTAAAAATTATCTCATCTGCTTATATACTGTTATGCCTCCTTATTATTTCCGTTGAGTTCCTTTGTAACTCTGCTTGCCATCCACCATCAATTCTCCGGAGTTACTTAACGACAATTTTACACATTTTTCTCGTTGTCTAGCTTCTTTAATGTCCGTCGAATTATCAATGAAAATGTAATCAAAAGCCGACAAGTTGCGATAAAGGTCACGCGATAAGACGATAGTTTACTGACCAAACTGTTAGAACGACTCTCGAGCAAGATGGATGAGCACCGCCTCTATCAATTAAAATTCACTTTCCTCGAAGGAAATCGAAAACAGGCATATCGATAACCTACCTCCCACGCATCCAGCAAAGTAGTCGAGCGCCATTTCTGTTTCGCAGTGATCCCAACGCGTTTCTTCCAGCCGTACACGGATTTGGTGTCTTCGAAATGATTAATTTTACAAAAATTTTCCGCCACGCTCCTCGGGGGTGTGTCGACGCGACAGAAAGTTGAATATCGGTTTGCCTCCAGGAGAAGAGAAGCGGAATCCATGTAACATCGCTCGCTATTCCGGTCTCGAGTCTGCGGTATCGAACCAAATAAGAGGATAATTTCTAGCTACTCTAATTATGCGGATAAATTAACAGAGGGATCAGAGTGTCGGAGCTCTGGAAGAACTGAGGAAGGGAGCGGAAGTTAGCTATTTAATCGCGGGGTAGTTCGAATCTTTGTCACGTTTAGAACATGTACTTACCGAACGGGGCGTCATCGCCACATGTCTAGAAGCACACCCACGCGAACGTTTCGATCCTCCTTCGCCGGCTCTTGAATTGCTACGAACTACTCTTCTATTTTCAAGTCCCTTGAATCCCGCAGCAAAATGTCTCTCCCCTACAACTGTCGTCGAAGATAATTTCTCACTAACGCCCAATGTTTCACGGAGCCTGCTCCGTTTTTGAAGAGACGATCGTGCTTCCATTATCATCTTGTTATTGGATACACACCAACGCCGGTATCGCGGCGCTATTATGGCAACAATGTTAATAACATTCGCGCATCTTTCGCCGACCTCTCGCGTCGGAGATGCGGTGCGAGGGTCAACCGCTGATAAGAGCTCGGTTCTGTGGCGTCCAATCGAATTATTTGACCGTTCATTGGCGTTGATATTTGGTAAACAGTTGGGCTCCTTCGATTACGCTCGTTTTCACTTTATTATTAGCTGTGTTGGCGAAACCGACGCGAGAGATGGTGCAAGGAGGAGAATGTTACTTGGGGAACTTCTGACGAGTCTACAGCGCTGAGGATTCTGTGTTTTTTGTTTACTTTTGAATTCGTCGATGCGAGGCACGATTTGTGCCAATTATTCGATTTATCAAATAGCAAATTCGATATTTTGAGTTTTCTTCGCCCCCCCCCCCCGGAATGGTTCTAAATAATAAAAATATAATCTGTGTAAAGTTTGAGCCCGATCGGAGAATCGAGAAAAGGTGCCCCTGGGCCCTTGAATATTTAAATAATTATTTGACAGATCACAAAGTCGATTTTATATAATATCCTTCAGGTTGTTGATTGCGTCAAAACATATGTCAAACAAAAGTTGTAGATCCAGACAAGGAGCATATTTTATGTTGTGTTACTTTTTTGAAAAAAGTCTGAAAAACTACCAAAAAAAATTATTTTTCAAATTTTGAAAGTTTAAATCCATCTCGAACACTTTTTAATTGTGAAGGCGAAAAAAATTGTAATTTTTATTTTCGAGGATTAAAAGATAAAGTTTTCTTTCGTGTTTACAGTGTCATGAATGTTTCCAGAAAATTTGGGACCGAAATTCGCAAAAATATCGAAGATGTAGACATCAATTATGAAATATTGGGTGGTGTTAATTAAGAACTTTACATAAGTATTTCTGTGGAAGTCGTGAGACTAACAGTTGTATTAAAATGGTTCTGAATGACAAGAAGCTACGCACAATTTTTTATTTTGCTATTTTGCTATTAAAGCTTAAAATGCAATTAAATTCATTATATTCGTTTTAAATTAAATAATTGACGCTTCTCTGGATTCTTAAATATCCTATATGACCTATATATTGCAGTTGCATTTTGTAGTTTGAATTTTGGTAAAATGGCATAGTTATTACTGTATTTTAATGCTAATATGTAACATATAATAATATACAGTGTTTCCAAAATCGTGGTACAACCGGAAAGGAGATGATTCCTCGTGCAAAATATATTCTGGGCTAAGAATTATGCAGAGTACAAAAATAAGTAGCGCAGACGTAGGTAAAAGTTCGTAGGGGGTAAAATTTCACACCATGCGAATTTCATTGTTTAAGTTGTGGCAGTTGCCAATGGTGATTGACAGTCAATTGTCAATCAAGGTGCAGCAACCAGTGTCGAATTGTGTAGCTGTGCTTGTATTCATTTATACACGTGCAAATACTAAATTCGTTAGTTCTGATGTAATATTCTCATTTTTATAAATCAATGTTATTCCTATAAATTGATCAGTAATTATTTTAATTACTATGTCGTCTGAAAGAGCTGACATTCTTCTATTCAGGAGTACTAATAGAAGTGTTCAGTTCTCCTCATAGATAACAGGATTGATTAAACAATGGAAAAGTAGCCGTGAGGGCAAGGGTTCGCACAATGCAGCGGAGCAAGTGTTCAAATGCAAACTCCCCATTTAAAAATCAACTTCAAATAAATGAAGCAATGAAAAGAAAATCTGAATGCGCAAGTGCAAAGAAATAATTAGAAAAGCAAAAAAAAAATCTAAAAAATCACATCTACTTCTAAAAAATGTTGAAATGAACAAAACAAAACTGGTTCCAAAAAGAGAATAGGCCAGCCATCAACGTCTATGGAAGAAATAGTTTGTTCTGCGTGTGAAGAGGAATACACTGATCCTCCAGAAGGCTGATGCCTTCGCAAACTACGAAGGTAGGGGTAATGTTATGTGATAATACTGTTATTTTGATTTAAAAAAAATTAATTGTAAATTATTAATCGCTCTGCTATATTACCACAACTATTGTATGTGGGAAAATAAAAAACTATTGTGAAAATTTCTCGTTGCGTTCCTTTACCCCATAACATGCGAAGTTTTGCCCCACGTATCGGGTAGAAGTTCGCATTTGACACTCTCTGGACATATTTATTTTATACAAGTTGTGACACGTAAATTTACACGAAGTCAATACTCTACTGATCAATTGCACGTGGAATGGGTCCTTGTCCAAAAAGAGTGGAAGTTGTAGAATAACTTTTCTTCGAACGTGGTTGAGTTTTTGAGAAAATCGATTTGAAAATGGAACCAATTCTTAAGGGGTTAAGGAGTTTTTGTTACAATTTTTTAAAGAACTTTAATAAAGACTTTAAGATATTTCATAAATTTTGTTTGATTCTTAAAACACTGTACTTTAACATAAAAATTTCAAAGTTAAAAAAATATATTCTGAATCCATGTTTTTTTTACGTTTCAATTTTGGGTAAAATTTCCCACAGAGGCGCTAGTTGCGAAAATATAACTTTTTGAGTTTTTGTTACAATTTTTTAGAGAACTTTAATAAAGATTTTAAGACATTTCATAATTTTTGTTTGATTCTTAAAACACTGTACTTCAACATAAAAATTACAAAGTTAAAAAATATATTCTGAAACCGTGGTTTTTTACGTTTCAATTTTGGGTAAAATTTACCACAGAGGCGCTAGTTGCGAAAATATGATAACTTTTTGAGTTTTTGTTACAATATTTTAGAGAACTTTAATAAAGATTTTAAGACATTTCATAAATTTTGTTTGATTCCTAAAACACTGTACTTTAACATAAAAATTACAAAGTTAAAAAAAAACAATATTCTGAATCCATGTTTTTTTACGTTTCAATTTTGGGTATTTTTCACCCGGTAGCGACAACCTGTGTTACAATATGGGGTGCGCCTCCCGCCGGATTAACACCCCAGACAATATGTTAAAAAATGTTAATAACCTTTTAGTAGCTTGAAAGAATAATAGAAGTGCCAACATTATTACTGTATACACCTAAAATTTCCGTCGCATCACCTACTATTTGAATCCTTTCGCTCCGTTTTTTCGACTATATTCCAACGCCGCTACATTCCCGTTCGTAGCGGATTGCGATTATAGTCCACGCATTGAAAAAATGTATTCCCTTGTACCTCCCATGTAATCATGTAAAATGCAAACCCGTTGAAAAATTAAAAACTTTTTGTATTGATGTAAAATTGACACTTTCCAAGAATCGCCCGATAAATAAAACACTTAGCGAAAGGTTTAAACGATAGCCTTATAGCAGTGGTTGGGCCCACTTTGTCTCCTGGCAACCGATATTTTTAGACCCAGTCCGCCACGATGCGCACATACATATATCGACTTTTCGAAGGGTCCTGCCAAATTTTGTGGTGTCAGTATTTATTCCCTCGTTTGACAAGTAAGGTTGCTTTCAAACCTGTAGCGGCGTCTCATTAAAACCGTGGAGCGCGACGCGGCAAGAACCAGTCATATCAAGACGCTCGGCTTGTGAAAATCGTGACACGATACCGACCACTCTCAACTCTTTCACGTATTCTGTAATACAGTCCGCGAGATGTACACAATAACTATACCGAAAAGCCAGACACCTTCGGAAGAAGATGACGCGTTCAACAGCTCGTCCCCTGATAAGGTAAGAAAGACGTGCACGGAAAATCTACAGAAATTTTGACGCAATGGTAACCCGCAAAGTTTATCCTGCTAATTTTTCTCCGACCGTCCAAAGCTGTTTTGAGTTGCCGAGTTCATTCTCGAGAGGCGAGAGCGTCATCGGCTAATCTTGTGTCAACGGAATATAAAATGAAGCGGAATATATTAAAAACTTGTTGGAAGATTGTTTATTGGGATACACCACTTAATTCCCATTATCATGTAGCTCGTAACAAATTGCTGATTGAAAACGGTGATTGTGGAATTATTTATTATCCGTGAATACTGGTTAGTCTCCCCAAATAACAAGTCATTTTGCAAAAGAAATCAGTTTCTTTGCATTATTATTGTTCGGTCAAGTCAATAGGTTTACACTAAAAGCAGGGTCGGCGGAAGAAATTTTTCCCGAGTTGTGGAGTTGGGGAACGGGGAAGTACAAAATAAAAAATCAAATTTCAAGGGTCTAAAAAATAGTAGCACGCAAACAAAAAATAAAAAATGGTAACAGTGTTTTCTAAATTCCACACGCAGCAAAATCTCAAGTCTGGAATAGTCCATACCTTCGACACAAATCACGCCAGCCCTGTCTAAAAGTATAATTCTTACTCTTTCCCCATAGGAGTTGGTTGAATTTTTTTTGGGTGCTACTGTAGGACAAAAATTATAAATTATTTGTGGATTTAAATCTTTCAATCGACTTTAATGATACACAAATTCAGTTGGGCCTTGTCAAATATCATGAAATACAGATTTACTATTTACCAATCATTAATTTTTTATCGTGACTTGCTAATAATTAAGACAAATCATTTAATTAGTATGGAATGTTATGTATATACTTTTAACTCCATTAAATACATTTTTTCATCCCGTAATTCCCATCAACCTAATTCAGACTAAATATGTAAATTCCATTGATTTTAATTAAAAATTATTATCTCTCACCAAATTTTATAGCGAAGTTTCAAATTAAATTATGTTCATTCTAACAAGGCACTATTACGCCTAATCGAATGCTAAATTTTGTTACAATTATGTTAATCTGGCTTAAACTCGGTTAATTAATATTTCGTTCCATTATTTTTAATTAAATTATTATTTGTCCCAAATAAAGTAAATGTCTGCCTCTACTCCGTACATAGTACAACAAGGGGGTTCTGTATAATGTTCAATTTCTCCAATAAGTATTGATCGAAACGTGGAATAAATATCTGCGTGAAACGTAAAGCGGATAACGATCTGCTATTGCTGCGTACATAGCTCAGCCAAGAATCTGAATCACGCGGTATCAAGGCAAATGTACATCAGAAAAACTTCATTTTAATTCCATTTCAATGGCACAAGTATATATATTTTCGCGTGGTATTCAGAAAACCTGTTTTTAAGAAGCTAAAAGAGAAGGGAAAATGTGAATCGTTGCTTCGCAAACGAGATCGCAATGCGGCATAGAGGAGCGTTTTACCTGCGCGTCAAGCGGCACCTGTATTGTAATAAAAAATCCTGATAAATGTCTCTTTCCGCGGTAGTTGCTCAAGGGAATCCTGAAAACATTTCCGTGAATTTCCATGCGCGTGCATTCGCTGATAAGTACGAATACCCTAATAGTAATATGGTAGTGGAAAGTCTGGGGACTCTCCACTCCGCGAGGCTTGCCTCGCGTGCAATCCTCGCGACGTCGATACACGCCTTCAGATCAAGAGCATCATAATCGATGTCCTTAGTTACGTAACGGACTGGAACAAATTGATTAATCGAATATCCAAATGGTGTCCGTCGCGAGTTGTTACGAAATCCTTGCTCGATAAAACTTTTCGCGATTAGGAGCAATTATTACGCAATTGTCAAGTAGAATTACAAAGTGGAATGCGCGTGAAATAGCGATAAAATGATTCAATTTCTTAACGATTATTTCAACCGGATCGTTGAGGAGAGATTTAATACTTTGCGTTACAAATTCGAAAGTCAACAACGTCCGAAAAGCTACGAGACAGAGAATATGCTTTTACTTGAAATTGAATTCAAGTAGGTATAGGCTCAAGTTTTGCAAAGGTAGCGAAATGCGAAGTTTTCGAGATTTTTAGTCATAATTAAAAAAATATTTAAAAATGAAGCAAGATAGGCGTGTAAAGATTTGTTGAGATTATTATTTTTAAATTAATATTATTATTAACATCAATTTTAGTAGAGCTCTATTTATTCTAATGAAATTATAGCAACTTTAGAAATATTAATTTTGATACTTTATATATGAATAATTAAAAATAGCCCAAATATTTTGCGCTTAATCAAGAAAATAATAGTTTTCCTATCTGTTACCTTGATTTTGCAAACTCCTCCAAAATAAAGAAAGAATGTTAACGAAGACAGGTGGCATAAGAAACTTGCAGACTACTTAATAATTCTGCTCGTCAGACAGTTAAGTATAATTTTCATAGACCGAGGATCAAAAACTACTTTCTTCATTAGCATTAATCATCGGTTCGAAGCAGATAGGAAAGGAGACACACGTTTTTCCATGTATGAAACCTGTTTTCTCCAAGACAGGAGTAGTTTTTCTAGTCGAACGACTAAAAATAACTCTGAATGTTTTGCACTTGACCAAAAAGAATGTTATGCAGTGCTTTGTATCAGCTCGAGACAAAGAAACGTTTATGGCGCTGGATGAATCGACAGTAATTTACAAAACTCTCTAAACTCAACAGAAACACAGAAAAACAGTGATCGAAAAAGTTCTGGAACTTTTTAAGGTAGTTCCTAACCAACTATGTTAGTAAAATTAGAGTTGGGTAATAAACGATAAATATAAAGTAGTATGATACTATAGAAATAATAATAATAATTTTTAACATCGTGTAAATATATTTTAAAAAGGTCAACGTTAATATAAATATTTGTAATACGAAAATAGAAGTCTAAACATATCGATTGTGCGACGTTGCCACGTTGACTGCTCTACGTAGTTTCTAAAAAATTTGCAGGTTAACCTATATTTTATGGGCATTTACGAAGAAACCATGTGGACAGTTTTGCAGAAATTAATAAATTCATTTCCTAACATTTCGATGTACTTTTGTGCCAATTTTGGTACACTTCTTGAATATAGTTTTCCTGTTTCAGAAAAGAAACTATAACCCTCTTTTTTCGACTCTGCCATATTGCTAGGTACTGTGTTAAAATGCATAAACTTTAATTAACAATTGCTCGATAACTATGTGATAAATCGAGTTTAAACTTTGTACAGGGGTTTCTTGTATTCCAAATTAGTTTTGAACGAAATTTGAACGAATTCTTGAATTTGGTAGATTATTCAGGAACTACCTTAATAGGAAACATGAACCTTGAAACTTTTTTAAAAATGTTCTCACATTATAAGTTCCCATGAGAACTGATAAAGTAAAAGTTGTTGAAAATAAAAGTTCTAGTTGGAATGGAACTTACGAAATATAAAAATAAAAATTTCTCTATAGCAGTTTCGAATATTTTGTTCATCAATATTAAAAAAGTTCTCAATCGTTATAACAAATACTGAATACTATTCAATGAATAGTACTAAAACAATAATAGATAATTATTACAGTTAAATTGATATTCTGAATGTGTTATTTATTTGTAATATTTACCTACGTAGATAATTTCTACGCAGAGATTATAGAATTTTGGTGTATTTTTTGTTCATGTACCTAAGTTGCAAGAAAAATGTTATTTAGGTATTATTCTTGACAAGCTTTCTTTTCTGTTCAATACTTCTTATGAAACTATTAATTATTTATGCCATGATTTTCATAAATTTTATTAAATAAACACGAAGAATATATTATATTGCTAAAGAAAAGTAGTACCTAATAGTCTAGTACGTTTCTTTTTTTTATGGAAACTTTTGTCCTAAAATATCTGTTCCACGAACTACTTTAGAACACTTTCTTACCGGGGCCCTATAGATGAAATGTTACATCTTCGATTTTAATAAAATAAAATAGAAATTGAAGATACTGTTTATCATTATTAAAAGACACCAATTAAGCTTTCTACTGGCTATTATAAAATTGTCTCATTGTCAGCACATATTAAATACAAATCCATTTCAGTAAGGTATATGTACTTCATTAGAACAGTAGCAATATAAATTATTTTATATTAATAACTTATTTTACCCTTTAGGGCCCAGGTTTTGTCCTGGTCTTCCCTAAACACAGTCCTGCAAGAGGTAGTAGTGGGGGCACGTTTAGCGGCCCGTACCCAGCAGGGTATCGGTTAAGTCCCCGCTGGGTACCTCACACCTAAGTCACTATAGTTCGTAGAGGCACTATACGTAGTGATCCTCTAAGCCAGGCCTGCCCTTTACGGTGCAAATACCTCCTGAAGTTCTGGGACCCGGGCAGCAGCCGAGCGCGGGACTGTTACGTTGCTAACCACAGCATGGGCTGCGGGAGAACTGCACGAGTGTGCGGCCGTCCATGCAGGCTCGTACATGGACGTACACTCATGCAGTTCTCTCTCAGCTCTCGCAACGGGTAGCATTGGAACAGTAACACGCCCGGCTGTTGCCCGGGTCCCAGAACGTCAGGAGGTATTTGTTGCGTGCGTACACTTCCCATCTGCATAATAAAAATATTTTCAGACTCCTTCTCGAAGCCGGATAAAAGACTCGTAAGGTCAACAGACGTCGCAGCACTCCGACCTTTAGCCGTTGTAAATTCTAAGCTTTACCCCTTATTAACGAAATTTCTTTGCAGTCACCAAATGTTCCCAAGGTCCAAGGACCTTATGAGTTTATTACCCGCGCGTGGCCAGGAAATCTCCCGCTGACCGTGAAATTACAAGGGCTGGCGGTTCGGTTCTTTCGCTCCGGAGAGTGTCCGCTGTGACTAGTAGGAGGTCACTCGTTGCCATCCCCGTCTTTTTTCTAATTCACTAATAGTCCTCGACTGATTTCAACCCGCCCAATAAGCAACGAGTTTATTTTCTCGACCGACTCTGTTTACCCCTCCACCGAAGATTTTATGAAGAACTGTACGAAGCGGAACTAGTCTAGTTCAAACACCCAACAACGAACCACCTCGTTTCTTTAAGTTAAATTTAATAGTTTTTGTAGTATAATATACGTTTGTTTTTTTTATTATTATTAAAACTGACTAAAGACTTTCTATCGCATATCACGAATCGGTCTGACATCATTAAGTTGCCGTGAGACTTCCGGACGTGTTGTGTCGTGGTCGCCAGTAACAGAAGTTACATCCGTTAATGGGATCAATGCAGGTACACGCGTCGGAACAGTATTTGCACCGTAAAGGGCAGGCCTGCTCTAGGCAGTGATCGGAACAACGTGTACCGTCGCTGATTGGTTGCCGCGATTTGGAGCAAAAGCGGAAGTAGACAGAGAAAGAAACTGCAAAAAAGAGAGAGAGACAGAAATACTGACAGAAAGAGAGAGAAAAATACTCATAGAAAGAGATAGATAAACGTTTAGGTTATGTTATTTTCAGTTTTGCCCCAAAATGGCCGCGGTTATACCGATCACTCCCTAGAGGATCACTACGTGTACACACTTGAAAAAAATTAGCAATAATTTTTTATTAATATTTCGGAAACTAATAAATACCCCAAGCTACAGTTTTAGATTTAGGGTCCACACCCCCTCCCCCAAAATCTCGTGTCGATTGGTCACTTGGGACATTCGGAAGTATAGCCAAATTATCCTTGAATATTAATATCAAACTTACTTCTTCAATATCCGAGTATTCACGCCAAAAAACTGCGGTTTGTGTCTCCGACACAACCTAACCAATTTTTTTTTTTTTAAATAAGAGTTCCAGAATTTTTTCGATCTCTGCATAAAAATATCGAAAATATTTTAGGAAGATTTAGAATTTTATGATATAAATGGTAAATGTAACCTTAAAGCCGGGAATCCACCGGGAAGCTAAGCTAAGCTATACTATATATGCGTTGCTAACGTTTTAACGTAGCTTTTGGTGGAAACGATTCCATTAGAATGTATTGAAGCTAATTTTTTTAAACGTAGCATGGCATATAGCATAGCTTCGCACAGCATAGCTTAGCTTCCCGGTGGATTCCCCGCTTAATGGTTGCAAAGATGGCGGAGGATACTACTTAGCTCGGCGAGTATTAACCTATTCAAATCGTATTTAAATGGCTCTCACGTATCACAGACAGTGGTAGTTTTGCTACGTTACATAGAATTTACTACGCGACACACGTAAAAAATGTGACTAATTGTATAAAATGTAGAAAATGTATTCAATGTCAAAAATTCAAATACAAACTATTAACCTCTAACTACTGCATTGAATTTTACTGCATATTTTAAAATACTTTAAAAAGAAAGATTGGAGTGTAATTATAAAAACTATAGATAATTTGAAAGTTTTTAGTAAACTTCATATCTTTGGTATGCAAAAGGTACTCGAATTTTTACAAATATCAGCATGGACTCTGAAGAAATTGATGAAGCTTCAACAGATTATTTCTTTCCATTTAGTATTATCGAATCTGACCACTTTAGGAACTTTGTAAATTGAATCCAGCTTATAAAATTCCAACTCGAAAGACATTGTCGACTAATTTACTTAACGCAAAATTTAAAATTACAAAAATCAGTGATCAGTGTGCAAGCCAAAGATGCAGTTCTACTTTTAGATGGTTGCAATTCTGAATTTAATGAATAGGTTATGGCATTCCACAGTCTGCAACGGTTTCCTCCAGCAATATGATTTTATACAGTAAAATACATGACCGCAATAAAGTTAAGCAATTTACTACGTCTTCTTCTGCACGTAGAGAATTCACTTTTCTACGTTAGGTAAAATACAGACCCACCACTGATCACAGATGTCTGCTCAAAAAGCTGCGTGGTCAGTGACAAGAGATTTAAATTGCCATCGACTGGTTTCACTTATGTAAATCATGGATCAGTTTCGATTTCAGTGATACGCGGCCGGAGCTCGTCATTAGATTCTATGGCCGCAGAATCATTGGTCGCTATCGATTCGAGTAGTTCAACAGTTCACCGGCTTGAAGTCGTTTCAAGCCGCAGCGTGAAGAAACACGTTTCGCCGTGAAATCAATTTCCTTCAAGCACAACGATCCCATGTTCACCTCGTACCTGATCAAAAACCGTCCGCTCCAACGAAATCGACCTTGGTATTCAAATCGATCGCCGTGATTGGCATGATGCAAAACTGACCAACGTTACGTCTGGCGATCACGAAAGATTTCGTCTGGTTTTCGTCATTCGATTGTTATGTAAACGAAAACAAATGGCACGGCGGGTAGCATTTTTCATTTGTCGCTCGGGGAACACGGAAGTAGGGAAAACAGAGAAAACAGGGAAAAAGTAACTTCAGGGATTTCCTCGGAGCCAGCGCGGAAGCTTCGAAGCTATCTGCTTCCTTGTCGAAACCTGGCAATGAAGTGCGGAGAACTAAACAAAAACAACTGAGATTGGGAGGGGGTAGCGCTCTTCGATCGTATAAAATAGGCGTCAAATGACTTAAAGGAACGTAGTTTCAGTAGACCTGTCTCATAAATAACACCACTGATCGGTTCCACTGTCCTCTGTGCGACCTTATTAGCGATGCTAGACGTAAGACTTTTGCATGACTTGAAAACAAGAAGTTATTCCAAACTTACTTTGAAGGAGATTAAATCATTTACAAACGGTGCATAATAGTAGCAGAATGAATTGAATAAAGTTAATTTAGTACAGGAGGTGCCTTGAAATTTATGATACCTATGGACATTGTTTTTGTTTAAAAGCCTAAATTGGTGCACGGAGGAAACTACATCAAGGAAGGCAGGGACACCGCTAAAAGTACCTGCCTGATCTTCTCCCCAAAGGAAGATGATTCCGTTGGAACTCTGGGCAAATATCTTCAACTTTTTGCCGTAAGTACGATGTATTGGAATCGATGTTAAAGTCAACGTGACAAGTTCATTCTGAGATGACGTGTCTTGCTTGATAAAAGGCTTATCGATACTGCAACTGATATTTATGAATTATTTATTAAGGCGTATATATACGCTCTCGCAAGTCTATCAATATTTACGAAGGAAAAACTGAATATTTTTAATTTATTTGCAATTATTTATTTTTTTAACCCCTACGATTGGTATTAAATCTCCGGGTACCGTTTTGGTCGGGAGGTAGGGTGAGCAGGCCAGTAGATGGACGGTTTAGCGGATTCCGATGTTCACATCAAGGTGTTTCTTAGAAATGTCTGTTGTATTAGGGAAAAAGTCAAAAGCTTTGCACGTAAAAATGTATAAATTTAAAGAAAAAAATTAATGTATTTAAGCATGAAATGATGGAAATTCTACTCATAGCCCGTATCACCAGTAGATGGACAATAGGGCTAGTAGATGGACAGTTTAGAACCAATAGATGGACGGGTGTCTGGCTAGACGTATAAAAGGCTTATTTAGTTATAGTAGTGACCTAGATTAAGGCATTTTTTGTTAAAATATAGTTTATTTCATAAAAATTAAAAACGTATGCAGTGTAACACAGTATGAGGTATAAAGAGCTGTTAGAACGTTGTGTGATACCTATTGCTGGAGAGAATACTTTAACGATTTATAAGTGACAAAAGTGATGTCCTGAATCTCTTGAGGTTCCACTTGCTTTTCCATTTGCTGTTATTAGTTGGGGAAGGTGAAGCGCATTGTGGGAGCACACTGAACGGTTTGGATTTCTTCCGGGGGATTAACATTTGGCATCAGCATGAAGTGTGAGGGAGGAATTATACAAACAAAGAGCAATTTTTCCTCTCTTCTCTTCTTGTTTGGTGTAATTCAGAGCTATTTTTTAATAGACTGGTCACTGAGGATGACAATTTGAAACTGGCTTATAATATATCAAGAGAAAGAGTATTTTCTGACGCTGAAGCATCAACACCAACAGTGGCAAAGCCACTGAAAAAACCCAGTGTCTCGTGAATTTTTAGAAGAAAATGAAATTCTTAATTCTGAAAGAGACTATTACCACCTGAACGAACGAAGCTCTGTACTTAAGGATGAAAGAACCGTTTATAAAAATACTTTCAAGTAATTAGTCGACCATCATATTCTACTGACTTGGTACCACCAAGTTATCGTCTGTATAGGTCGTTCCAGGATTTGATGAATGTTATTAAGTTAAATAATTTTGAGGTAATCGCGAGTATACGTACCTACTATTCTGAACACTCTCACTCAGAGACATATGAATGTTGATGGACACTGGGGACACACAAAGTGCCTAGAAATAAATGATGCTGTATAATAAATAGATTGCAATATTTATTTACGTTGCAACACTACAAAAGGGCGATAAAACTTTCCCACAGACGCAACCGAAGAATTTGTCAAACGCGTACTTGGTCTCTTTCACGTATTTCATCTGAACGATTTCATTTTCAGAGGCACGAAGTTAATCTGTTACATATTGAATCCAGAAGCTCCCTTCGTCAATCTAGTGTCTATGAATTCATGGTGGAATGTGCACCTGGTGGAAGTCTTGGCGCTGCGATAGAGTGTTTACGCGAGCAGTGTAGCTATTTCTCGATTATTTCTAGGTGAATACCTTTCAAGTACCTATAACTGTATAGCTCGCCAAGAAGCATTTCAAGCCATCAATGGCACTGCTATTGCTTGTAGGAATCACAAAGATAATATGGGGACAGTGCCATGGTTCCCGAGAAGAATTAGGGATCTTGATAAATTTGCAAATCAAATTCTGTCCTATGGATCTGAACTCGACAGTGACCATCCGGGATTCACGGATCCTGTGTACAGGCAAAGGCGCAAATATTTCGCCGACTTAGCCTACCATTACAGACAGTAAGTATAAAATTTTGACAATATTAATAGGCCTCATGTACAAATGTTTTTGAGTAGCTGATAATGGCACCATAATGCATATTGATGGCTTAGTGCACAAATATTGTACGTCCACTTTTAGCGTTTTCTAGAAAAACAGGGACATAGGTGCAATGAACAATAACATTATTTTTCACAAATTTATGAAGCAAATAAAAATGTGAGTTTATACAGCATAATGAATCAGTCAGGAACGATTTGTTGAATATAAAAACTCAAATGTCGCAAAGGTGGACATACACAGGGTCAGCGTTTTGTCCTGCAACCCGCGCTCGCGCGAACAGGTAAAATGGCAACAGCGCCTCACGGACGCATTCCAGTACGGCCATGCACCGGCCCAGCGGAGAGCTGCCAGCGACCGCTGGACAACAGTGATGCCCAGAGATAGGAGCGATGGAGCCTAAGTGATGGAGGGGGTAACACCTACAGGAGTGGTGGTAATGTGTGCGCCAACTGACGCCAGCGCCAAGCCAGTCAAGTGGCCCTAACGCGAAGCCAGCCACGGCCAACCAGCGTCGACAACCTATTTCCCGGCGACGCTGGTTGGCAGTGGCTGGCTTCGCGTTGGGGCCACTTGACTAGCTTGGCGCTGACGTCAGTTGGCGCACACATTACCATCGCTCCTGTAGGTGTTACCCCCTCCATCACTTAGGCTCCATCGCTCCTAACTCTGGGCATCACTGCTATCCAGCGGTCGCTGGCAGCTCTCCGCTGGGCCGGTGCATGGCCGTAGTGGAATGCGTCCGTGAGGCGCTGTTGCCATTTTACAAGTTCGCGCGAGCGCGGGTTGCAGGACGAAACGCTGACCCTGTACAATATTTATGCAGTAAATCATTTATGTGTAAGCGTTACTCTACCGAGTACAATTTCACGTTTCAGCGGTCAACCCATCCCACGAGTTGAGTATACGAAAGAGGAGATCCAAACGTGGGGTGTAATTTTTAGAAATTTAACGAAGCTTTATCCTACCAACGCCTGTAAGGAGCATAATCACGTGTTTCCTTTACTGATTGAGAATTGCGGTTACAGAGAGGACAATATTCCTCAACTGCAGGATATATCGAACTTCTTGAAAGGTACCAACTGTTCTTCAAATTGTAATAATAATACTAGATATAGAACGACGTGGATCTTCTGCCACAAAATTTGCAAACGTAGTCTACGGGTTCAAACTAACGAAAAAAAATTTATTATAGCTATTCTCCCTGTCATTTAAGAAGGAACCTGCCGACTGACGAGTTTAGAGCGGTTCTGCGCAGATTGGCGCTTATTGGTTCTGGGAGAAGCCACTATTGGCTGTACCCCCACCAACGCTTTTTCCCCTGCATGCTGCTCCCCCAAATTTGCTGCCCCTCAAAATTCTCGCTCCCCAAAATTACCGCCCCCGAAAATTTGCAACTTACTTAGCCTAGGCACAAATCCGCCCCTGTCGGAATTATCATTTTAAGAATGAGTTCAATCTCGCTGATATTCAAATAGCTCGCAAGTAAAGCATTGCTATACCTAATTGCGATTAATTTCACGGAATATAGAAGTGACAGAAATGATAATTCCCCCCAAAAGTACGTTTTGCTTCATACCCGGTTGACCTAGCTCCGTCGTGTCTGTTCCTCCCTGGAGTCTGCGAGACTTACATAAATCGCAAATTCTCTCTCGGTACTTTCATCCCAATGAACATTTTGTAAGATAGTAGAAATGTTCCCCGTTCCATTAAGATATTCATGTTACGTAGATGTATTTTTGGTACAGATTGCACAGGCTTTACGCTTCGGCCAGTGGCTGGGTTGCTCTCCTCGCGCGATTTCCTGGCTGGCTTAGCATTCAGAGTGTTTCACTGCACGCAGTACATAAGGCATGGCAGTAAACCGTTGTACACACCTGAACCAGATATCTGCCATGAAGTGCTGGGCCATGTACCACTGTTTGCCGACCAATCGTTCGCTCAGTTTTGTCAGGTGGTTGGCCTGGCGTCTTTGGGCGCCCCCGACGAATACATCGAGAAGTTAGCCACGGTAGTTAACCCAATTCAGCGTACCATACAGTATTTCCTCGTTATAGGCTCGGTTTGGTGTACACGATACGGACTTTCGCTATCCCCACCACTTGTGTCTCACTCTTGTCCGGCGAAGGCGAGAGCGAGATGGAACGAGAGCGAGCGAGAGGCACTGAAAACGAGCGAGGACGGTACGAGACAGATATTGTCGGTTTTTGAAAGGTCCAACTGACGCGCTGCGGCCTCAGAGTCTCCTCTATAGCAGCGTTTAAACCAATCAAGATGGAGTGAGCATCGTTCCTCCCTGGGAAACCACCGTGCAGGCCACAGGGTGGGCGGAAAGCATAGTGGGTTCCGAAAGACCACGTCTTGACTCGATGGGATCACCGTAAGGAATTTTGCTATTGGGTAGGCCATAACGGTCACGAATTATAAACGTTCGCAACCGGGGAAACCTACCCGTAAGGTTGCCAGCAGCAAGCAACGCACCAGGAGAAAAACGGTCACCCATCTTTCCCCGATACGCGCCCCACGATGCTTAACTTCGGTGATCGAACGAGAACCGGTGTTTCCATCGCGGCCACTGCCGCTGGCGGACGGTACGAGACAGACGACGCGTTGATGTTTTGACTCGCTCCGTCTTTCGGACGCCTGACATTCTGTCCTTTGCGCTTGCGACCATCGCGCACGCTCGCCGCGCACGCAGTGTTCCATCTCGCTCCTCCCTTCGGCCAGAAAGAAGCGAGAAACGAACACTCGAAATTAGGGCTCTCTTCACGATAAGAGCTCAACGCCAGTCCCGACCAGCGAGCCGCTAACGAGGAAATACTGTATTCATTTTTTACACTACTATATTTTAGGGAATATGAATTTATAGAGAAATGGAAGTTTATTATTAGTTTTTGACAGGTGACTTTAACTTCATTTTAAACTCACAGTTTTGCTCTGCTCTATGATTTTAAATTTTCTTTTCTGATTTCGCATTTTTCATCGTTTTTCTGTTTTACTGATTTATGCAGCAGGGCTAAGAAAAAGAATTGGTATCTAAAGTTAAACGAAGTTACTAATAACTATATAACACGCAAATATAATTTCCATTTCAGAACAAATTTACAACGAAAATTCGCTAGATAGATATATGAACAGTATACATATGTTGTACATAGATCGGAAGCTTTAACGAAGTCTTTAGACAGTCTGAAAACTTCTTTGGCTTGAAATGTTGGACTCGATATTGAAACAAGTACATCCTTAACGATCTCGAATTTACTTATTAGTCAACGTTACTCTGATATTTATGAAAGAATTTTCAAAGAGACTGTTGAAAGATAATTATTCTTCGTTGAAATTTATAGTATTGTTGTCTATTTCAGTGTTTCTGGTTTACTGTAGAGTATGGTATTTGTCGTCAAAATGGCGAATTAAAAGCATACGGTGCTGGATTACTCTCGTCTTTCGGCGAACTGGAATATTGTTTGAGCGGCAAACCAGAACTGCGATCTTTTGAGCCAGCGAAGACGGCGTTGCAGAAATATCCGATAACCGAGTATCAACCCGTTTATTTCGTTGCGGAGAACTTTGAGGATGCGAAACAGAAGATGATGTAAGTGAACTACACTGATTTACGTATACATTATAGTAAAGGTGTGCGAGTACCCGGAATTTACGAGCTGACAAGGGAAGCTCGGTTACCCGAACATATCGATTTTTTCTTAAACTGTGCAGGTTCATGGAGGACTTCAATAGAAGTATCAAACAATTTTTTGCTTGTCACCATTTTCGGTTTTTCGGGGTGAAAACACCCCTTGCATTTTAAAGAGTGTGTTCCTATTTTTTAGTATATCTTAAAAACTGTAGTAGATATAAAAAAATTGTTATAAAGAAAATTTAATGGTTTTTTATGTTGTATATAACTGTGTAATCGAATTGTTTGAAATTTGTGGTTGGGTACATTTTCCTGTTTAAATTGCAATTTTTAAACAATTTGGTTACACGGTTTTATAGGTCATAAAAAACCATTAAGTTTTCATTATAATAATTTTTTTATATCTATTATAATTTTCGCGATATACAGGAAAGTAGGAAATCACCGGCAATTCGAATATTTACGAGTAACTCGCAAGTTGGAAATTATCGAATGGAAAAATTATCTGCAAGTAACGCGAAGCTTTACGAGGTCTCAAATATTCGAGTACTCGAGTAAATCGAGTACCAAGGGCGAATCAACTTTTGACTGTTTCGTAATGTACAAGAAATAACGTGTTTGAGATAAAACCTGCCACTTAGAATAATTTTCCAATTAAAAGTCATTCGGTAAAACTGATGCTGTATCGAAATGTACACATTGCTATGTTAAACCTATTTTTAAATCTACTCAGGTCCGTTCCTGGCAGGGGTACACAACGGGTGGCCACAGGCCGTTTATTATATGTCAAATTTTGCTGAATAAGAATAATAATCGAAACTCTTTTCCATGATAACTGTTTAAAACTGTGTATGTATAGATATAAAAGTAAACACTGCATATTAAATTCTTAATTAAAGAATATTGAATTAATAAGGGCGGCAATATTGTTTCTGCACCTGAGCGGCCAAAACCCAGGTACGGCCCTGAATCTACTATTCACTTTCTAACATTTCCACATTGTTGCATTACTGATAACAAAATATTTTAAAATAGTACCAACTATGAGTCTCTCTAAGCAATCACTCTCCTTTGAGTTGTAACATCCGTGTTTCAGTAACACTGTTACAAAGACTTTTATAAGAACTACATGCAAAAGATACTGTTATTCTATTAATTTCAGAATTTTTAATGGAATTTCTCCTAAATTTGTATGTATTTTTAAAGTTATTGTTAATCTGAGTAACTTTTACTGGCGACAACTGTAGATATATTGCATATAGGGCCAGTTAAAGAAATATATATATAGTTTCATTCGTATCGGTCCCTCGTTTTCTTTGTTCTCTTTACTTAATATACGTTCAGGGGATTTGATTTCCCTCGGACTGACTATAGACACGCGATGTTGGAGCCAGAGTTAGGAGCGATGGGACCGATGAACTGCGCCTGCGCAGTCACGCAGCCATTACCACCACTCCTGTAGGTGTTTCCCCCTCCATCACTGCGGCCCCATCGTTCTTAACTCTGGTTGGACCCATCCCTTCTTAGGTGCGATGCGCAAGGGAGATGTGTGTACATTTTTTCAAATCACAGCATAGGGGAAATCAAATTCCTTACCTGTGCATTAATATACATATATTGCCGTGTTTAAAACAGAGGTGTGTAAAATAAGCTCCGGAGCTAATGCACCATCTCGTGCTCTGTTTCCTACATTACACATTGCACATAAACAAAATACGACATGCACAGGGTGTTCGCCAACAGGTGTCAGAAATTTCAAGGGGTGGTTCCACGTGAAAAAATAAGTCGAAAATATGGAATAAAATTTGTTGATACCGCTTGTCATTTACAAGAAAATTGTGTCAATTGCCTGTAATCCGTGCTTTTGGTTTCAGTAAATTTGCCGAGAGCATTCCAAGGAAGTTTGGAGTCAGATACGATCCATACACGCAGAGTATCAACATAATCGATAGCAAGCATCAAATTGAGGATCTCGTCTACAATGTGAATCAAGAAGTACAAATACTGATGGACGCTTTGAGAAAATTGAAGCAGTAGAATCCTATATTCTGTCTATTATTCCCGTTATATTAACGCGCTTTTTGTTGTATAGTAAGTAATACGTAATGATATGTAAAAGGTATTTAGCATGTATGATAAAATGAATATAAGCCCATTTTTTAAAATTAAGTCGACTTGAATGACGTCAACTTTTGATTTGCAACCCTGCAATTTAGGAACATTGTAGTCAATACTGCAATTATGAAATATTGAAATTACCTACATTTAAGTTGTATTCGAGGAAGTGAAACCAACAGAGGCGGTCGCGTCTGGAAGCTAATTCCCCTTCCCCCTCTTCCCATAGGCACACTGAGCGACCATGTCTCTATATACGAATGCTAGCGAAATGGGTACAACGCCGCAGCTATTTTGGCCTTATTATCTTATCTTAGATATAGTTCCGGTGTTTTAACATGATCCAGCGAATAATTTTCTTTTAACCCATTTGTCGTTTTGGCTGTACTTCCGAAATAATATACGAAACCAGTTAGTCCAGATACAGATTCGGATTTCGAGTTATAACAAGTAATTCGAGTACCCGGATATATCCTCCGATACCCGGGTACTCGAATCTAAATTAAATAAATATGCGGATAACCGACTATAAACTTTCTGGGTGTCCGAGTACTCGGATACTCAAGCCTCGGATATCCGTAAATCCGAGAAATAGTAAGAGCCCTAGTTTTTTCCCAGGTGACAAAACATTGACTTACTCCACTCTTCTTCTAAGGTATGTACCTAAATATTCGATTAACAAATGAACGGTTTGACTACTATAATTTCGCTGTTCTTAGGAACCTTTATTTGTACGTTGTGTACGCATATATTTTTCAATTTTTTTTACTTATATCATTTACAATTATGATGGGAAAATTATTGTCTTAATACAATGGTAACAGATCAGACACGGTCCTCGCGTTCAAGCCGACCTTCGTGCAATTTTCCCACGGAATGTATACGAATTCTACCTATATGTATAATCGATACAGTAACAACAATCATAAAATATATTGATCTCGATGCCACACTCACATGTATAATACATATCGTTTCCCTACGTTACAGATACATATGAAAAGTCTATAATTGTACATTTACAACAAAATATATTATTTTTCATATTTATATTATATACATAGTATGTAATATATATTTCTTCATTATACATAATGTATATACGGGTTGCACCATTTTAATCAACTCACACGAACATAGTCGCAATTATTAATGATATCGAGAAACGCATGATATGATAGTTGAAGGATACTGGAGAAACATTACACAAAGTTTTCGTAAGATAATTGCTCGAGGTCATACTCTATTTCATTTCTTAACCCTCGAGCGGGCGCGCTTTGTGAACTCCGTTCACCGATCTGCGTATTTCCTTCATTAGGTCTCGGTTAGACAAACATTCTCTCCACGCGATCGTGATGTCTTTCAAGAACCCTATGATGCTTGTGCCAGTTGATTTTCATTTTTCATGTTAAAAATGTTTTACATATACTATTTTTGTGTTTTTAAATACATTTACTGCATTTCTGGATACATTGCTAATATTTTCCCATCACATTTAATTTAAGTTACCACTGTCAACAGAAAAACCGTTTCTGAAGTGTAATGGGGGGCTAAAATGATTATTTTCAACTGATGAACTGAGTTCACCACGCGCCTGCTCGTGTACCTCTAATTGGGGCGCTCGCCCGAGGGTTAAAGTATACAAAAATTTATTAAAATAATTTCAACTTGCAGTATGCGACTTTTGTGAAATATTTAGAGGTCACCTTTTTTTATCATTGTAACATTAATGCGAGCGTATCAAACGCTAGAGATTGTTATATATGTATATATTCCAGCCGATATGTTATTTTAAGTGAGCGGAATTTATTTTTTTCTTACTTTCATACCACTGGCAATAATTTGTATAATGTCCTCATGCTCCTCATAGGAATACACGATGAATTTTTCGATATCATTAACATTTTCTGTAGTTATTCTGAGGATTGAATAAATTGGGATGCCCCGTATATAACACACATACATATACAGAGCATCTCAAAATGATGGGACAGCTCGTAACATAGAAATTCTTCATGATAAAAGAAAGTGCAAAATCCCTTACTATTCTGCAATTTGAGACTGACTTTCGAACATACGTATAAGCAGTTGAAGTTTAGATGTTCGTCTTAGGACGGTATTAGCGCGGTATTTAATTGTCGGGGACGAAACACAAACAGATACATACGTGCTTGATAATCTTTCATGTAGGTACCAAAGGCACTACACTACCTCCCCTCTTTTTACAATTTTAAAGACATTTAGCATGCAATCAGATAAAACGCTCTCGATTTCACTCTATAGTACCTAAACAATTTTTTTTTCTTTACATACTTTCACTTAATAGAAGACACTTTAACAAGAATATCAGTAAATTCTAATTATTGTGGGCAATACTGCCACCTAAATATTAGTATTTTATGTACGTACACGCATATCTCATTAGCATGTTGTGTGAATATATATAAAACTAAAAACTCAGAAATAAAATTTTTTTAAATAATTAAAACCGACTTCAAAAAGATAAAAATGTACTAAAAATTAAAAAATAATTTTTCCCTTATTTAATCTACTCCCACATTTTTTAAGTAGGCACCTCATCATTTGCACTGTGTAAATCCGGTGGCGACTTAAAAAATATGAGAGTCGCAGATTAAATAAGGGAAAGATTAGTTTTGAATTTTTAGTGCATTTTATTTTTCTGAAGCTGGTTTTAATTTTTTACATGTTCTATTGACCTACTTTTCCTCATTTCTTAACTATGTACGCCCCATTGTCTATGCATTCCTTATTTCGAGACAATATTCTGGCATCTGACTGTTCATATTGCGGCTTACGTTTGAATTTCGCGCTTAGAAATTCGGCACCCCAAGCATTGGTTACTGATATCGTGAAAACAAAGCCTGAAATTTTCAAAGGGACACTGGACATTTCACTTCGTTTTAATATGAAGAATTTGTACGTCTCGATTAGCTTAATAATTTCGGATGACTCTGTATGCACACATGTACATGTAAATATACCCTGTTCCCCCAAATACGGGTTTTCGTTCTCTTTTATTCAGGTCGTAACAGCGATAAGAAAATAATTAGGCCATCTGGAATACAGAGTGCCCACGCAGACGTTCTTCCAGTACTTCCAGAAGTGTTTTGTACTCTTTCAAATGAATTAAACTATCTCTTTTGACTTGCGCAAAATTTGGTGTCCCGGTTCGAATGGCGGTTTTGTACGCGCCGCCATTACGGGGAGAAAATCTAAACAATTTATCCACACTTGTACATACGTCGTAATTGGTAACATCAACATTTAGAGGACTCAGCTACACGTGGAAAGGTAAGACTACGATCATAAATAAATATCATAATGAAAGCAGCTCACAGCAATTTCAAAATGTCGCTATTAATAGAAATCGAACACGTATCTTGGAACAATGGTCCTGGAGAAACGCTTTTACGAGAAATCGTAGGTACGTTAATTCCTACCAACAATCCAAAGCATGCGTACAGTAAATATTCATCATTTATATGTAATAAAAAAAAAACGAAACGAAGGGAAAGAAAATACTTGTGGAAATTTCTGTGAACCACTCAACTTGCGTTACATCCTTTGTACAACTCACGTATAAAAATATTAAATCTTCCACATTTCTTTTGCCTCAACCTTACGAAGCCTTATAAGCAAGGTTATTGGCTAATCCCTCTGTTGTATCTCGTAATCTGCAAACTGAGACAGATCGCCCGAAGCCAAAAAGCCTCAGTCGAGGATACTGTAGAGATAGGAATCGTTCAATTTTGAGGTGGTCTCTGTTGCTGACTCGCGGGTGGCTCCATCTCGTTGTACAGCATGTCAGCTTGATGGGGGCAGATTTGGAACGGCACGAGGTCTGCAGGGTTGCCATTTTGCTGCGTTGGTCCCTGCTGCTGCGGCGGCTGCTGATGCTGCAGTTGCTGATGAGGCTGCTGTTGCGTTTGTATCATGGGACCTACGTTACCTTGCGTCGTGGTAGAGACCGTTGGCACTGGACTGATTGGCAATGGATGGGAGAACAATTCCGTGGGCACTATGGGCACTGGAACGGTAATTGGTAAAGGAAGAACGTTCACACCTTGCACGCTACTGGACGTTGGCAGCTGCACGTTCGAATTGTTACTGTTGCATCGATTCATTTGTTGGCAAGCGTTCGTTGCATTGTATGGCATGCCCACCTGTAAGAATATTGTGTATCTTGTCAAAGGGAATCTAGATAATTAGCGGGAAGTATACAGTATTTAGTTATTCTGGTAAAGCAGACCAGCGGTGAAACTTGCACTAAAAAGGGGAGGACAGGGGATTTTGATGAGCTTTGCCACGATGGATCTATGTCGAAAATAAGTAAATAGGTGTCCGAGCATTTAAGCCAATAATAGACCCTGATAGCCAGATCTGGGCAGCAGAATCTGACGTCAGAACTGCAGCAGTCTGTGTCCGCATTTGGCTGCGTTCTGATGTGCAGAGCCTGAGGTGCAGTGCCTGATGTCAGATGGACAGCAGATCGACAGCAGATTTCGCCGTCTGCTAGGCACAGCAACAGCGCCATCTGTAGGCAATTGCTTGGTAATTCTGGACCTCAGATGGCGCTGTTGCTGTGCCTAGCAGACGGCGAAATCTGCTGTCGATCTGCTGTCCATCTGACATCAGGCACTGCACCTCAGGCTCTGCACATCAGAACGCAGCCAAATGCGGACACAGACTGCTGCAGTTCTGACGTCAGATTCTGCTGCCCAGATCTGGCTATCAGGGGAGATATTTACATGTAAATTATTAAAAATTTCGTGGTGGTCGTGGGGATTTAGTGGGAAAAATCCCATACAACCCGGGCCCCCCGGGGGATTCCCCTCTGGAGGCGCCGGGGTGTCTTTTGAAGATTTCCCCTCGTTAAAAAAAAATAGAGAAAAAGTTAGTTATATTTATAAATTATTTTTTAACGTGGGGAAATCTTCAGAAGACACCTCGACACCTCCAGAGGGGAATCCCCGGGGCGCTAGGGTAGTGTGTGATTTTTACCCACTAAAACCCCATGGCCACCATGAAATGTTAAATAATTTACATGTAGATATCTCTATTATTGGCTTAAATGCTCGAACACTTATTTACTTATTTTTTACATAGATCCGAGGCTCATCAAAATCGATGTCTACCACACCGTGTCCTCCCGTTGTAAGTCTGTAGAAGTGTAAATTGCAATTTTTAAACAATTTGGTTACACAGTTTTATAGGTCATGAAAACCATTGAGTTTTCATTATAATAATTTTTTTATATCTACTATAGTTTTCACGATATACAGGAAAGTAGGAAATCACCGGCAATTCGAATATTTACGAGTAACTCGACAGTTAGAAATTTTCGGCTGGAAAATTTATTTGCAAGTAACGCGAAGGTTTACTTTAAATCCTGCCGATTTGGATCATTACCGTGTCAGTGGCTGTATAAATTGATTTTTAATCGTACTTTCAGGATTCTTTGACAGAAAGTTTTGAATGCAAACTATTTTTTATTATTGTTGTTTCTAGTATTTTTCGTTTTTGAATGCAGGGATTTTTTAACGATTTTATTCTCAAATATTATTATTATTATCATTATTATTATTGATGTTATTTTCAATATCATCACTATGAATACTGCTGCCTGCTTAAGTAGTCTTATTTTCGAAGTAGTATTCGATCATGTTATTATTTCTGCAACTTATACATTTCAATACTATAGATAGTATTTTGATCTATCTATAGTATTAAAATGTATCATTTTTTATTGCTACATTACTATTTCCGAATGTCATTATTTTGAGAATTATCACTTTGAACATTGAAGTTCTTATAAACCACAGTTTCGAATATAACTGTTGTGAAATAGTATTATTTTGATATTATTCATAAAGTATTATTATCTCGAATGTTACTATTTCTGGTTACGTATTGTTAATATGCAATTACGTTACATGATTTTCATATAACTCGTTGCCAGTTGAGTTGACGAAAAACGCCTCTGCAGTTCAATAATCCATGGATTTAGTAATGCATTTTCTGAGATTCTTACATTGAGCAACGGTGATAAAATGCCGTATCTTGCGATAAGCAGCTGCTCAGATACTCTTCTCAGCTCTTCTTGCTGATGCACTATCAGCTGCTGCAGTTCCTCGTGCTTACGCTGCAGCTCGTCTTGAATTTGATTCTGCGCCGGTGTCATCACTATGTTTTGTTGATGCAACATCTGGAAAATATTCCCAGACGTTCAAGTTTCAATTAGGAGACCATTCCGCGTGCAACATACAAGGTGCACTATTTTAATTAATTCAAACGCAGTCTGAAATGTGTGTACTGACTTACTAATTTGATAGATATTCGGACAAACGACGAAGACATTATCGACATGTCTCGTCATTATCATATTTCTGCTAAATAAACTTGGGGCACTAGCTCTGTTGCATATCTATTGATTTGTTCATTCAACGGAGGCGTTTAAAAGTAACTAGATTATTTGTTCCGAGTACCTCGTGCGTAGGCAAAGTCGAGACGATCGGCGTAGTAGAAGCTGCAAAACCTGTACTAACAACAGGCTGCAAATTAACCGTGGCATATTGCACTTGTTCCATGAAGCTAATGCAAGTCTGATCAACCTCCAGCTGAGGTTGTTGCTGCGACTGTTGCCTGTTGTTCAATTGGGGCATCTGGGCCTTCGACGCGACTGAGCTGTTTGCGGATGTGTCCTTCGATCGCGTGACGTGCGTTATTTGCGAATGCGGAGAGTTCCTCAGAGAGGTCGACATCGAGGAACTGTCCGAATTATCGACTCTATGCCTTGGTCGAGTGTTGGATGCTACTGACTTTGACGTTTTCGATGATTTATTCGGCCACTGCGTCATTGGGGCTGAGCAGGACGTGGTCACCTGCAGGCATGAATTTCACACAGAATTACAAGATGAGCATCAAAGTTCCTATAATAGAATTGTAAGAAGTTTTATGATTTTTTAGTGCAGCTGAAATGTTCTGTGCCGGGTAAGGAATGGTGTGAGGAGTGGATATAATCTATGGTCAGAGATACTTTGCGGACCAATGTGCCGGGAGCTTTAACTCTCAGTAACTTCTAACATGTGCGTTATTTTGAAAATTCCTTCGAGGGAAAGTTATTCGAATTCGCGAGAACTTTCGAAATCTTGGTGTTTGTTCTTTTAAGGGATGCAATATTTTTTTTATCCCACATATGGGCTACGAAGAATCCCGTTATGTCGCAAAGTTCAATGAGAAAATTATGCTGATATTATTGATACAGGTATATTCGTCGAATTTTTTTATCTAATAGTAAATATTATATCCACCAGTATAATAAACTAGCCTAACTGTTGGATTTGTTTACACGTGTACTTTTCAGCTAAATTTAGATAATACTAGAGCCAGCTGAAGAGCATCTACAACAGCTACCGATCACACATATCATTAAATGTGATGTATCAATTAGTATTATCCTCCACGATGAAGGAAGCCTTATTCAATAAAGACCGTAGTGCTTTTTGCTGAATGGAGAATAATTAATTTAACACGGGGTACAATTTTCTGCTAGCCAAAAACAGTTGCACTAAGCGACCTTAAACTGAAATATACTAAAAATCTGTTCTAGCTTCTACAAATTAATTTTCGTGGTTTTCTAACACCTAGACTGAACAGTACCTCCGCAAAAAACGCGACCATGTTGAACAAATACAATAGAAATGTGTGTACACCAGTTGGGTAACCAATTTGATTTCACTTGGTACATTAGAAACTAAATAGCAAGGAATCTTATTTATTAATTTTCTTCCGTGTAACGTCTGGAATTACTTTCCATGATAAAACTATTATAAGAATTAGGGCTCCCCCAAACCAACGCGAATATCCGCTCCGCGCCGCGGATCAGATGAGGCAGCAATTTTTGTATACGTGGTGGCTATGGTTGGTTTGGGGGAGCCTTTAGGGTGCCAGGCGCCTGGAAGAGTCTTCCCATAGTGGCAGTACGATATTCCAAACGCTTTTCAGGTTTACCTGCTGTTGCTTCACTGGCATCAGAGTGTCCTGAGCCAGTTCCTTGCTGAAGCTCTCCGACTCCTTGCGCAATTCTTTTATCACGTCGATGTAGCTAACCACGTAATGCGTGCACACGATGAATTCGGGCTTCGAATTCCACTGATTGTACGTGATGTAGAACCGAGTTTGAAGCCATATCCACTGTTGGCCTTTCGTGAGGAATCTGTAGTAACACGAGGTTCCCTCGCCCTTCTGCATCACTGCAAACGAGTCTCCTGTGACCATAAATTCAACCTTCTCTCCAGTCTTTAACATACTTACATGACTCATGGCACGTGACCACCCGGTCCAGGTCGTCCACGTGATAATAATCGTATCCAGACGTGCCCAACACTTCGAAGGGCAGGTAACCGATGATGGGTGGTGCCCGATGGTCCAGGAATAGAAATTTCCACTCAAGACTGTGCCGTGACGTGAACTCTGATCTCATGTTGTCCATAACAGACAGTTCCCTAATCAATTGTGGTGTCTGGAGGCGCCCCGTGCCCACGAAAACCAACCTAACAGAAACGGAATGCGGTTATTGCAGGCCAATTTGATTTCGAGTAACTTTTCATTGGCAAGGAAGTTACTTTGTGTCCATCCCACCGGTGTTGCTGAACCTTGTGTTTGGGAGCAAGTTGTCCACCTCTGTGTCAACATCGGAACCTGCAATAAACAGACGATAAAATTTTGCCAATGTGTCTATGATTTGCTAATAAAAGCATACTGCATTTCAATTTATTTTGCAAGCGAATGTATGTGATAGGGAAAAAGTGAAGTGTTTTTACAGATGAAAAGAGTTTAAAATTATTTATTTAGAGATAAATAAGTGAAGGAGGAAATTTCTGTATTCAAATGAACAAATATTATTCTGGTGAACATTTTTAGACAAGGACAGTGCAATCCGCTTGGCTAGTAATTTCGAGCTTCGAAATATGTAAAGAATTGTTGTCATATTTGACAAATAGTTAACCAAATACATATGTAACTATATTTAATTAATATTTAGACATTGATATACGGAGCTTGAAAGGATTGAAGGCTCTCTGTAAGGTTTAATTAAAGCAATTGTTATATAATATTATATTATCATAATATGTTACCATTTATGTTAAATAATATATTAACAGTTTGATAAACTTAATTTTTGAGTTTAAAGTGTATTATAATTCTCAAATAAATATGTTTTTTTTTTAAAGAAATGATTTCGAATTTAGTGCTCTTCAATATATTCATAGAATCTGTATAAGTTTTTTTTAATGAATTCTATTAAAAGTGACATTCATGTGATGATGTGTGTCTTTTTTACAGCGAATTGAATATTAATGTAAAACATTTATGCTAAATGATATCAAATACGTACGAAAATATCCAACAAATTGTACAAGTTCGTATACGGGATTTTCCTGAATGTTCAAGCCACCCCTTTTAATGTGACACGAGAAAGATATTTGGTCCTCTGCAAATGTAAAATATAGATGTAACGCACATATTCAGAGGGAAAAGTATCAATTCACCTCCAACTCTTGATTGGAACCAAAACTAACTTTTCAAACAGAAAGTATAACTTTCAAGAAATAATGTACTCTATTAGCGGGGTTACTAATTCATCGCAAACTACAAAAAAACATCGTAGTGCAATGCAGAAGTTGTTAGGAAAAAATACTCATACATAAAAAATATAAATATAAATCATTTTTAAAGTTCATGTTTTAAGGGGTTATACATAGTCAGACGGCCGAAAAGAGGCGAATATTTGTGATTTTTTTTTGAAGAAGCGGAAGCATATATTTTTACCAAACTTTTTGCGTTTCAAAGAGCAACATTTAAAGAACGTTTGATATTTTTTTCGTAGAAAAATATTTACGTTTATAAGAAAATAACAAGCGACATCCAAGAAGCATTTTTAAAAATTTGGTTTTACGGTGAGCACTGCCATTCGGAACCAGATCATCTAAAATCAGAAAACAAAAAAGATTTCGTTAGCATATTAATGTATCTTCCGACTAACGGAGGGAATTTCCGAAATATTAATTTAAAACAAAATGGCGGCTATTTAAAGTTGAAATCCTGATTATTCTCGTGTGATTTTTGCACGAAAAAATCAGGATGTCAACTTTAAATATCCGCCATTTTGTTTTAAATTAATATTTCGGAAATTCCCTCCGCGAATTAGAGAATACATTAATATACTATCGATATCTTTTTTGTTTTTTGATTTTAGATAATCTGGTACCGAATAACAGTGCTAACCGCAAAACCATATTTTTAAAAAGGCTTCTTGGATGTCGCTTGTTATTTTCTTATAAACGTAAATATTTTTCTACGAAAAAAATACCAAATGTTCTTCAAATGTTGCTCTTTGAAGCGCAATTAGTTTGGTAAAAATATATGCTTCCGCTTCTTCAAAAAAAAATCACAAACATTCGCCTCTTTCCGGCCGCCTGACTAGGTATAACCCCTTAAATGAGAAGTTAATTGAAATCAAGAATCGGAGGTGTATGCATATTTGTTTTTTTGTCACAGTAAATTGCACGAAATCTCGTCGGTTTAGCGTGAGAAAATACCTTTCTTGATATTTCGTCGATCTGTCGTGTTCGCGGGATTCAGCAGGACGTTGTAAAGAGCGGATTGATCCTCCTGATAAGTGATATCGTAGATGGTCGTATTCTCCAGCTCGTTTGGAAGGTACCCGAGCAGAGACGTAACGCTTTCGGACACGTAATAAATCCGCCCGCTTGAAGAAAATACCATTATAAAACCGTCCAGAGCCTACATTAAAGAAATGTCATTTGTGTTTTTATCACTAAGAATTTTAATCGTTGCAAATTAATTGGTGCTAATCGCACTGTAAACTGTTTCTCTTCGATTCTCGAATGTACACTAGCGACGGTAACCTTGAGATCTTAAAGACCGTTTCATGGTAATTAATAAACGTTCGGTGTTGCAAACCTCCCGTAAACTTCAAGCGTTCTACTGTTCATTCAGAAAACGACAATATCAAGTTTTACTTATGCTCCACTAGCCTCATCGAATTATTCTCGCTGAAGAAATCAGACTTACAATCAATTCTTAGGAACGTTTGTATCGTTTCAGATATATTCTTCGTTAGCATTCCAATCGCCTCTCGAAGTCTTTTTATTTTGCAACTCACGAATGTCTGCCGTTCGAGAAGTGACGAGATTATTTCTAATTAATAAACACAGGCAGGCAGCGAATGTAGCAAGCTATTCGCTATTGTCCGTGATGTAAAAGGAAACACGATTCTCTAGTTTACGATCGGTAGTGTGCAATACTTTGAAGTTGGCGACAAAATATCTAGAGCAACAAAATATATAAGGAATAGTTTCTATAGTCCCACCTCTAATATGAGATGCGTGAATTCCTCGTTGGACAGAAACGACGGTTTCCAGTCTTCCTGAATCTCGTGAACCCTCGATCGAACAGCTATTTCTGTGCAATTTATGGATTTGAATTAAGTACCAACGGAAGAGTGTAAGATCGCGCGATTAGTTTTGTTTGAGACGCTTGTACCATTGTGGTTCTTTAGGAATAATATTGTTGATTTTAGTACAGTGGACTTGTCCATCTTTCGGGTGTTCGAGCTGACCATGCTTCCAAGTTCGTTCACAAGCATGTTGAACTGATCTCGACGCTTCTTTTCGCTTAGATTTCGTGATCTCCTGACGGCGAAGATTTAATAGTTAATGATAGTCTGAAAGGCTTTCGATTTAACTTAAAGAAGATATATTGTAAGGGAATACACACCGTTTCGTGTCATCCTTATCGTCGATGTCATCATCCATCGTGTCACTGGGGATGAAATTCACGAGTTAATTAATCGAATTATAAAGTGCTTATCTGCAAGCATGGGATAAGTTATAAATGTATGACGCAGCGAAATGTATCTTGATGTATTTCGCTTGGTGTAGACCTAATTTCTAAAAATTAAATAGCATCGGGGAAGACAAAACAGGGAGTATTATCGTTGCGTGTATTTTGTTCAGCTTTGCGTGCGTAATACTTTTTTTTCTTATTCAGTATGCCCTCTTCATGTTTAATTGCATTGTTCAAATGAACCATGCACATTGTCGCTAAGTGCAAAAGGAGATGGATATAACTTTAATCTACTTTGTGTATGTATGCTGCAAATATTTATATTTATAAAATTCATTTAATATCTCAACGGGAATAATAATAATAAATTCATAGATTTTTCTGATAATTATCTCGAATTAAGTATTCATTAAAGGGGAAAAGTGGTAAATTAGTGTCTCTCATTAATATTTTTAAACATTTCAATTTAAATTATCTGATACATAATAAAATAGTGGAGACTTTATTTCAATTTTTGATATTTATTGAAAGTAGTGTTAAATTTTTTTTTTATTCTACGCCTAACATAATTTATATTCACACGAATATACAGATTTACTCTTTATAAATGATACGTTCTTAGGAAAAGGAGAGAAATTTGTTATTATGTTGAGCCATCATATTTTTAAGTTTCAATACCTATATACTACCTCACATGTGTGTGTGTATTAATTTTAGATTTATATAAAATTATATGTAATATTCTATGTAAAATACTGCATAATATTCCATACCAAATCATAGATAAAATTTTATAGAATATCTATATAACTATAGCTGAATCTAAATTTGAAATAATTATACTTAACTTAATTCAAGTTGTTGAGGAGTTAAGGATATTTACGTGAATTTCATTTAATATCTACCGAAGCAAGTGATAAAGATTTATATTGAATAGAAATAAGCAGTTTCATTAATCAAAGGAGCTTGCACCGGATAATTTAAATGGCAACTTAAAATGTACCGAAAGAAGTTAGATTTACGTATTTTCAGTCAAATCAGAGAAAGATAACTTGCCTGATACTCGCCCATAATTTTCATCGGTCCAGATAGGGAAATACCGCGTGCTGCGATCAAATCAATATCATGGACCGCATATTGTATAACATGTTTGGCAATCAATATTGGTCAGGGCAACGATGCCCCACGCGACTACAGGAAGGAGGTTCCCTTCCCATACCTACTAAGCATCTCCGAAACATATACCGAATCTAAATTAAGTAAAAATTCGAGAAAAATATCGAAAATACTCCAGTGCAAGATAATATTTTTTAAACACTGTACGTGTTTGGTTACGAAAACGGAAAATAAAAAATTTGCAATAGAAAAGGTTATTTTGAGATCGGGACTGAAAACAAATTTCTGTAAAGTTTGAAAGGAAAGTAAAAGTAAAAGGTATCAGCTTCGGTATTATTCCCAAAGCTGATACCTTTTACAAAATACAAACAATGTGCAAGAATCACAGAACCGCGTTGCGAAGAAAATATAAAGTATCATTAAATTTCGACAAATTTAATGCCGCTGATAATAATTGAAAAAATCACCAAGGTCAGTAGCTTCAATAATAAAAAATTAGTCGACTGGAGCAACGGTACCAAAATTATTAAATTTCAACATATTCTAGACCCACCATCTGCGCTAATTTCCTGCAACCAACACGAACTCTAATCCTCCTAAAACTTTATCGATTACACATATCACGGAAATCAGCGGCAATCAAGGGCCAAAGGTAGCATGACTCAAAACTATTCGCCAGTTACGCGCCGCAGGGTTACGATAACGCGGAGAAAATCGTAAAAACTGCGACGCTAAACATCGATTTCCCAGCCGTCGATCTGTGTAACTACCAATAGAGACAGTAGATCCCCACCGTTCGTTGTCAGACACTGAAAATCCCAACACCTCTGAAATCAGCGAACCAGCAGCATCGCAGCCGAAAATAAACAATCATATCCACCAGAACGATCGATCCAATCGACGGTCGAGCAGATGACGAGTAATCGGCGGGTCAGAGGAAACGATAAAACCGATAGAGGATAGAAATAAAAAAAGGGCATCAATTAATTGCAGCAGATAGCAGGACATGGTGTGTTTGGAGCGGTCGACTGGCGAACTGATTTACGGCGAGTATGTGGACGATTGTTTTCGTATCACTCACTCGGATTGCCTGGAGGAGCGTCCTCGTGAGTAGCTCGCCATGGAGCCACGTCTTAATCGCGTATTGCGCGGGTCTAGCACGCTACACCACGGCCTCGGATAGCACGGTCCGGGCTTCCTCGAGGCCTTCCCTTCTCGCTGCGCTTGGGACACAGGATATTCAGTTGCTCTGGGTGCCACTTCCGCGGGCAACGTCGACGCATTTTTCACTGGCTCGGTCCCTGGGGCCCGGATGTCACTTGCGCGCGCCCGATCTCCTTCTAGCTCGCAACGATCAGCCGAGTCAGCCTACGTACGCGCGACGCTTACACACGACTTTGCGATGAAAGGTACACCGCACAGTCTGAAGTTGCATTCGATCCGTGCTGCTGGAACGTGGGAGGACGCATGCTCCGCAATTCAAAGCTGCAGATTCCGTGGGATTCGATCAATCTCTCGTCGTCCTACTCCCCGTTGATGATTCTCAATACTAGGATCAGTTTTTCTATGTCCGCGAAGCTAAGAACAACGCGATTTTAGTAGATCCAAGTTACTATTTACTTCCACCTAACAATAAGGTGGACCTCCCAATTTCTGCTCGTGTCCCCATTTCTGATCATCTCGTATTTTTCTTATTATTATATGAGTTACGTTTGTATTATAGTTGCAACAGAATAATTCTAAACTGTTTAAACGTTTAGGCGAGTGTTGCACGAGCTTGGCAATACATACATTGGTATTTTTCATGAGCAGAAATACGGATATTTAGAGGATTATATATTTAATTAGAAATTACTGATAGTTAATAATTTTGAAATATCTTTCTTAAATAGTTTTTGAATTGGTTGATTTGTTATTAAAGAATTAATCAATTACTCTGCAAATTTTGATCACAAACAATTTTTTTATAACTTCGTTATCACTAGTTATTTCTTAAATGAGCAGAAATTGGGACATTCACCTTACGTCATTTTCACGCTTCGTTTCGAAAACTATTATTCAAAGTTCTAGGTTCTGCGTAATTCGATCCCTACTCTTTCGTTTACATGGTGAGGACCCCTGAGAATTTTATTTTCTACGATTTTTCAATAAAAGCAAACTAATACCGGGGGACATTGGCATGTTTTTGGGCCATTTTTATATATAATATAAAAATTAACATTTTTGCATTTGCTTTAAGTATCCTATCATAATATTGCATCTTATGCGGATCTACTAGAAGTGTGAAATGCAAAGATTTTATCTTTTTTTTTCTTTAATACAGTTAATTAGCTCGGTTAGGAGATAAAATTGGCACATCATACCTATAAATAGCACTAACAGCCAAAGTTTTAACAATCTGAACTTACATTGACATTTTAATTTGTTTCTTTTTAAATTCTTCTTATTTTTTTAAGTTAAAATATTAAATTTGCTTTGGGCATATAATTATAAGTTTGTGATTGCACTACAAGTGCGGAAATGCATACCATTTTTGCCCTTTTACTTCTTTAATAGATGTTAAGTAACTGCCAATGTTCCCCCAGTTTACGGTAGCGCGACATTGAAGGGCAATTTGGTCAATGGAGTTCCCATAGAACCCAATTTCCTTTACCTTTTCAATTCTGTTCTACGAATTTTATGAATGAGGTTTAACATTTTTGCCCACTATGGTGCAATTTCTGAATATAAACGAACAACTAATTGTAGGTTTATCCGGCGGAGCGTAATTTCCTAGGACGTTCTGGCTTAAGGGGTTATACTTAGTCAGGAGGCCGAAAAGAGGCGAATGTTTGTGAATTTTTTTTTACAAAGCGGAAGCATGTATCTTTACAGATCTTTTTGCACTTAAAAGAGCAACATTCAAAGAACATTTAGTAATTTTTTTTTGTAGAAAAATATTTACTTTTATAATAAAAATACAACGACATCCAAGAAGCTTTTTTAGAAACGGTGAGCAAGATATCTCTAAAATTACTGCACCAATCTTTCTGAAATTTTATGGGCTTATTCTTTATGGGCTTATTCTAGAAAAACGCATTTAAAGTTTCTGGACAAAGGCGACGCAATAAGTTACCGCTTGACCTTTTTAGCTGCCAAATCAACAATTTTGCGAATTTTAATATAAACCAAACGCCATTTTATTCAGAAGAGATAGTACTTTTAGGAAATGCTATACAAAAATCGATTTTTCGACTGCCCCTTAAGTTTTCGACTATTTAGTTAAAACTATCTTATAGAATCCAATCTATCCAATCTATATGTACTTTTAAAAGAAGCTAATAGTTGTAAAAAAAATATACAGTAGATATTCCACAAAAAATTCCCGAAAATCGCGTTCTTTTTCGAAAGCTGACTAGGCATAACCCCTTAAATTAGCCTTCCGTGACATAATTTTCCGATAGTGACAAGCAACTGGTATGAACATCATGTCCTAGGATGTGAAATGCCTTTGTCTTTGTATGCAGAAGAGTTTATTTTGTCTGGATTCCCTAAGTAAAGATAGACAGCGGCCGGCGTCTTTCTTTTTACCGCTCCATTTTTAATATATTTAATGGAAGAAATACGGACACCCGATATGAAAGTGCGGCTAACTTCAGGCAGCTTTTCCACGAGCAGATCATGGACGCATGACGTTTTCCGGCGACGCGCAGTCGCTTATCATAGCTCTGGTATCGTCGTAATCGTGTATATGAGGTGAGCGGCCAATATGCATCCATCGAGCATCGTTCCATACGATTGGCTGGCTCGCGGTGTACTATTTCGAACGTGGCACCAATCCTACTTGATTGCACATGCAGTTTCTAGCGCGTACGCACTATAGCTGCCCGAGGTCTCGCTTAGAATTCGCGCGTGCCGCTTGCGACATCTAATAGCGCTTATACTGTACTAACGCTTATCTACAAGTTTCAATACAGATTTATAAGTCCCCGTAGCTTTATTGTTCGCGCTGCAAATGAGCCGCGCGTTCATCCAGGAAACTCTTTCGGTTAATGCTGCGCTTATTAAGGGCACTTCCCGATCAAAATATTAAAAAATATTTATTTGCATATTTCCATCTCACAGTACAGTTGTATCAGATATTATAAAAGAATAAACACGATTTATTATTATTATTATTATCATAAATATATAAAAATACATAATCCTCCCCGAACTTTTGAATTCTGACTCCTTGTTTCTTTGGATTCTGCCCCACTGTGGCAATGGACTTGGTCGCAGGTAGGAGTGTGCGGATCGTTCCGAGGCTCGGGTCCCTGGCCCTTAGAACGGGTCGGAATATTTCGGGTGGGGTCGGGCGGGGTCGCGATACTTTCGTAAGTTTCCGGCCCGTCCCGAGCCTGAAAAGTCGGCTACCCGCACACCCCTGGTCGCAGGCAAGGAGATTCAGCCTAGGCCCAGTCGCTGGGTCAAATCGCTGCGACCAATCGCGGGTAGGAGATCCTACCTTAACGGGGCTAAGACGTGTGCTATTGAACACTTCGGACGCTGAGCCGAACCGTGAAACGGCTCGACGCGTGGCTCACCGCTGGTGCTGATTTGGTGCCGGCGGTCGGAATTTAAACGGTAAGCCAAGGGGTTGAGGGGAGGTTCCTGTCTAAAAATCGATTTTTTTTTTAAATTCATTTTTTGAATGTTCAATCTTTTAGGAGTACGTGTTTAAAAGGATTTTTTTAAAATTCGTAAAATTCCCGAAGTTATAGGCATTTGAGTAGCGGAAACATGGGTACTACCCGGCTACTCGGCACTAACGTAAAATTTTAAATGCGTTTTTCTCGAAACAGTGTTTTCAAAATCGGTAGAACCTGTATCTCTAAAAGTTATTATCTGATTCGACTCAAACTTTTTTATTTTTAAGAATATACTTCTGGCTCGTGTATAGACCAGTCCAATTAAAAAAAAATGATAATTTATAATTTTTAAAGGCGTTGAAAGGACGAAAAATATAGGGAAAAAGTGATTTCAAACTTCAAGTGTTGTTATTTCCTAAAAAAATGTCATTTTTGTAATTTTCTCTGGTCTAGTCCACGAACGAGTTTCATGCCCTTTAATAATGTGGCATTGTTTTTTTATTTCGAACCAATGGGTTAGGTGCTACATGTTCCACCGATGTGGATGAATTTTTCTGACGTCTCGACTTTAACGACTCCCCAGTGTTGTCTGCAACGATTAATTATAAAACAAAAAATATATTCCTATAGTTTAAGACATCCTTAATACAATGCCAAAACTCCCATAAAATTATATCCGGTAGTTTTCCTTCAATTAATTCCTAAAGACCACCTATTTTTATGGGCTTAAGGGATGAAAGGAAGTATAATAAAATAAACGACAAGTAAATTTTACATAATGTTTATTATTTATAGTGTACTCAGAAATGTCGGGCCTCAACCAGTGGGCCTTCTCTTTCCTTTCATTTTTTTCTTCTTTTTGACATATTTGATCAGTAAACATCACAATGTTAATTTCCCTCTAGTCCGTACAGTTTCCTTTCATTTCTTCCCTCTATTAAAAGTGACGCACAAGCTGCTCGTAGTTTCTTCTCGCGACCCTCATTCGCACGTTTTGATTTCACCGTATTTCCGTCGCTTTAGTGGAGAATCCAGCCACGGGGGCGAAACCGAGCAAAATTCTCCTATCGCGATTCTCATAAAAGAAAAGGTGCCAACGTACAGGAAAATATCCACAGACCTGTTACGAGCAGATTGCACCTCGCAGAAAATAGACAATTCCGCGGTTCTTGGTTCCTCGTTCGCGATTCAACATGCCAGCATATTCGTATAACAAAACATCGAATATAACAACTGCATAGAGAAAAAAAAGAAGAAAACAAAACGACAAGGAAAATACCTATCTTATCTCGCCGACAAGCCGTTGAATTTCGTTTTTACGTGGCTGATGGCCAAGAATAATTATAATATAATATATAATATAGAATATGTATATATATATATGTGTGTGTGTGCATGTGGGTGTATGCGTGTGTGTGTATGTAACTGTGTATCGTTAGAACACAACTTAAGATTAGTAGTAACTTCACGTATTACAAAAGTATCATCGTCGAAATTCGAACTCGACTTTTTCCTCGACGATAATCAGAGAAGAACGCATCGTTATTTAACATCCTCTTTCTTGTGCCACGTCATTCCTGCCCTCGCTCTCTTTCCCGGCCGACATTCGAGGAGCTTCTAAAAGTGACGGGCATAAAAACAGGAGGGAAAGGATCGGGGAAGGCCGAGGGAAGCGGGGAAAAGGGGACTGACTTTCCTTCTCTCTCTCTCTCTCTTTTTTTTTTTTTTTTATTCGTATTGTAGTAACCAACCACCCCCACTGTACACGCTTCTGCTCGACTCTTCGTCCTCTCGCGGACATTGAAAAATTAGGATACGTACGTGTCACAGCTCGAAGAGTGAAAATCGAAGGGGATGCCAACTATGGGACGATATTCCCTTATATCGTCCCGTTACAACCTCGTCGCCTTCGTTTCAATCTTCCAGTCGACGAATTGAAAATTGACCGGCGACTCGGTCGTCGAACGCTCGAAATCACTTATATTTGGAACAGCCACGACCCTTCTCCTTTCCTTTCGTTTCTCTCCCTCCCTCCCTCCCTCCCCCCCCCCCCGCCAACACACACACGCACACGAAATTCTGGAAGAATCGTCGAACCACCGAGGTCGCTCCTGCGCCCGTTTACTCGCATATCAACATTCCCTCGCCTCCTGAACACAACGAGACCGGAACCGTACAAGTTTCGACGACCGACTCCGACGGCCCCACGCTAAGAAAAGACGGCGCGGAAGCGACGGTGGCGCGGCGGCGGCGATCTCTCGATAGCTCTCGATCACGTTTAGGAATCTCGACGGGGTGGATGTTCCGTTAGTTCGAAAAAACCTTGGTAAAAATATGGCGCCGCCGCCGCGCGCCACCGCGGCCCCACGCCTCTGGCCTTAATTAATTCTTCTCTCTCTCTTAGACTCCGAGAAACACTTCGTTCAGCCTTGGCGCGCCATACGAAATGACCGTTTACGTTTATCATATTTATCGTAATATATAATACATATATTATATTCTACATTACATTACTATGTTCGAAAAATAATATTACAATATATAGTGTATGTGTGTGTCGTTACGTGTATTATCATTTTTTTTCCTTGTTATTCCTCCTCTCCCTCCGCGATAGCGCCACACACCTCTCGCCTATCGCGGTCCTCTCGCTTTCTCCCCTATTTCTCTCTTCTCTCACTTTTTTTTTTTTGTTTCTTTTTCTTTTACGCGCGGAAGTACCTAAAAATTTACAATTAGTTTATAATCGATCGCGATGCTGCCGAGAGCGCGGGAGGGTGGGGGTTGTGGGGGGCAGGGGGGGGGGGGTGGACGCTTCGTAACCGATTTCCGGATTATAAAATTCCTCTGCAGGCTGTATAAAATTATTCTATTCACGCTGCTGGGAAACTCTCTTTCGCGTTAGAAAATTCGTCTCGCGCGCCAGTAAATTGCATGGAACGGGTAGAGCGGCCGAGGATCGGCAGGCGCCGCCTGGCGCCGAAATTCAGGGATTTCAGCCGCTGTAGCCGGTTCCAGCGCCACAGAATGCCCTATAAAGATTCGTCTTCAGCATGGAACGTGCCGCCTCTCTCGGCAGTACGCGCGTTATCAAATCCATTTGGTGTGTTCGCGTGTGGATGTAAAACCGCATTTCTCTCTTTCTCTCACTCTCGCTCGCTCTCTCTCCTTTCTAATTCGAATAACAACCATCCTTTTTCTCCTTTTTAAATTTGTTTTTACTAAATATATCACAAACTGCCGGTGGCTGGCGCGGCCCCCGAGTTCACGTCAAACGCGCCTGTCCATCAGCCTATACTCCCTACCTAACTTTACCTCTTACGAGTCGTTTCTCGGGGTAGAATAATAATAATAAAAAAAAAAGAAGGTTCGTTTCTTCGTTCTAAGGATAAACGGCGTGGCGTGAACTCTGGAGCAACCACCGAAAAAATATAACGTTAAGGGATTACATGTTAATAGTTACATCACTGTCGGTAGGACCCGAGGTGCCGCGGGGTTTTCAGCCGGTTCTAAGGGCTACCAAGTCCCCGCCGGTGGCTCTCAGCTGGGAACCCCTCGGCCTCGTCCCCGACTCATGGGGTTAGTTTATTACGTTGACGAGCATTTGCCATGCTGTCGCAGAAAATTCTCTTAACTCGTTTAAAGATTGCGAATACTTTTTAGAAATCCATGAGCTTAAAGTATCGTGTTGATCTTCGCGTTTTTTTTTTTTCGCTTCGTACATTTTCGCGTCGTTTCGGATAATCATCGCGGATGCTCAATAAGTGTCGGTTTGAAATTTAGAGTTCTCCCGCGTTTGGGTTGGTTTTTTTTTTATTTTCCGTTTAGAAAACTTGTAGTCAAGGGGGGCGACCGTGTTAGTTATGTCGGAAGGACATGTCAGGGGCTCAGGGGGTTAGGACAGAGGAGATCAAGCCATCGTCGAACTATACAAACACGAGGTACAGTGATTGAACACCGAATCATTCTTCTAGAGGCTATAGGCGTTCGATTATCTAACGTATTGCAAGAAAGGGCTACACTCAATCGTTCACTGGGCAATATATGCGTGACCCAGAGGAAACGGTGGTCGAATGACAGTGCTCTCGTGGCGGTTTCGAATCGGCGGCCCTGGTTGCGTCGTTGCCGAGTTAAAAAGTCCGGGTTGGAGGAATCCCTTTCAACCAAATATGAATTGATTCTGCTTTGAAGCAAATTTAGTGGCATTATACAGTGGAATCTCGTTCGAGGAACTTTTGTAGCTAGGAACCTATTCTTCTGATCTGAGAATGGGGTCGAACAGCTTGGAGAGGTAGATATCGTATTCAAAGAAATGAGTTAAGAATATTCAGCTGAACAAACAGCAACGTATTTCGATGAATACTTCACTAAATTCCATCAACATCTCCTGAAAGTGGGGCCCTTTTTTATTTACTTTTTAGGGCACAGAGCGACCCCACTTATTACAGTGGTGTTCGCGCACGATTGGTTACAGTGTAATGTTTTGTTTATTTCTCAGATTTCGAATTTTTCAAGCTTCTCTACATCTTCCAATTTTGACCCTTTGAAGTTTCTGTGTATTATTTAACTTTTTAAAAAATATCAAACCTGTATGGAAGTTGAAAGTAGAAATATCAAAAAATTGTAAAAAATATAAGAAAAAGTCTAATTTGAAATTACACTTGTTTTTAGGTCATCTTGTTAATTTTTCATAATGCAATTCATTTATGTTAACCGCATTTTCGTTAGTAATAGTTACGTTCCTCAAACTCTCCGACCCATTTTTCTGAGACCACCACGCTCATCTGCGTTTTTAAGACACGATAACGTCACCTTAGCAGCTAATCTGTCACGAATCTATAGCAATTTGTGCCACTGAACATTCTTGAGAAAACAAAGTTCGCGTGCTGTGCAACATACTTTTTAGCAAATTGACATAAAGATCCATTTTTTACAATCCCTTGCACGGTTTCTATACTACTTAGCTCTAAAATTATTAATTTCGACCAAAGACATTGCAAAAGTAATTCTTCACCTAGTATTCACTGGCAGCTCATTTGAGACCTAACATAATTTTCATTAATTACATTTGTTAAAGAATACAGCGATGTAACCGATGAGCTGTATACAAATTTCAGGATCTATCGCTGACCAACATGTTGCAGAATGTTGTCCACAATAGAAGTCATACGGTTCTGTTACTCTGACACAGCATTTCCCATACTATGCCCTGTTACATAATTCGCAAGCTGGGAAAACCATGGATTCTCTAAGCAAATTTCGCATTAGCAATATAATACAGTGTTGCATTACATGGAATTAGAAAAACAGAGGATTCTTGACACCATCTGAAAAGTTAGCCCAAGCGAAATATAATATTTTTAGACGTTACCTAACAGACATCAAAATAATCCATTCAATATACTTTCACCAAAACTTTTATACATTTAACAACAAGACTGTATTCGCAATACCCAGGAGAAAGTCTGGGAGATGCTGGTTCGCTGATCGAAATGCAATTCTACAGTGTAAATGTAGATGAATTCATAAACTTGAAGTCAGAAGTGCTAAATAGGTAAAGAACAAACGGGGGAGAAAGGAAGAATATATTTAACACGGCAACGACGAAACGGGGGGCCTCGAAATGAAACGGTGTCATCGAGCCAGCGATCAGCAATAGTGACGCAAGGTGTGAACATCCTAAGCTGCTTCGACTATCTCTAACAGTATAAACACGTGGCGAGAAATACACTACTATATCAGTAACATCCTATCGTTAGCGTGGCTTAGGCGTGCGCGTTTGTGGATAAACGACCGAAAACACTTAGTATATAAGTTTATACGCATATGTCTCTGTATGTCTGTAGGATATAAAGGATCTAGAAAGCGTTTCGCGGTAGGCGCAGAAGCTTACGATTAAGCGAGAAAAAATACCACGAGCGTTTCCCAAGATTCGCCGTGGTGAAGTATGAGAGTCTGATGAAAATTTTTATCAATTAAAAGTCCTCGTTCACGAGCTCTACTTCCTAATTAGTCTACACAACGTCGATTCTCTCTGGATAGAATCGTTCAACGGGATTACATCCATATTCTATCGGTCGCTAGAGCTGGGCGTTGGTACTTTGTCGAGTTTCTTGGACGAACAAGGGCGTTATTCAACCGTAACGAAGATTTCATAGGGACTGATGCCAAGGGAGGGGGTGGATCTCTATGTTCAGTTTCGTTCTTCGAAGCATCGAAATTCCTCAACGGACGTCCATTCTGTAATTTACCGTATGCATCGCGTTGAAAAACGGCATAATTAGGCTCTTCACATTTTTATTTTCAAGGCAGATGTATATACAGTGGCGTGGACAAAAGTTTTTCGACTGGCAGATTCTTGGGTGCGGTTTGGAGAAGGTAAGGTGACACGAATTTCAGGTCGGGTGGCATTAAAGTGCAACGAGAGAAAGAGGGTTGTTGTTTTTGTTCATAGGCATGTTTAAGAACTTGCTCAGTTGTGATGGCAAAAATTAATTGGGGAACACGATGAAAAAAGAGATAAAAATATTACAAAAGTAAAATTTGTTTAATGACACAAGTGTTACTAAAGAATGTCCAAAATTTAAATTCATTTAAAAAATGTGTGAGGGAAGGTAGAGTATCGATGGTTGATGGGTATTAATTATCGCGAAACTTCAGAAAAGTTTAATATTTGGGCGCCCAACGGTATTCCATATAGCCTTCCAAATATTTCTATAAATAAAGCAAATGCTTTGTGCCCTTCTAGCCACTCTTTAATTCCGCGTTGCTCGAAACTCGTGTTGCCTTTGACCTTCTACAAAGTACAGGAAGAAGTGTAATTGTTGGGAAACTTGTGTACGCCACTGTATTCATTTATGAAGAAATTCGCACCGGAGAGGAAAATGTCGTCGGCGCATGCGCGCGCCTCTACTCCTCGCAGCCAGTGGCGTAGCAAGGAAGCGACATATCTGGTTTAATATCATTTTCTGTCAGTTAAATATCCTACGTCGTCTAAATTGTGTTTTTCTAGTTACTTTTCTTCTCGTCTTCGTTTGCTTGCTCGTTTATAGTAGCTTATAATTAGACACACTAAGCATTCGGCGCGATTTCTTTAATAAGGGGCAATAAGGAGAAGCCGAGGGGAGGTGGAAGGAAGCGGGGTACTGCAATTGAAGAGATTCGGACGAATGAGTCGTCGACAGTGTCGCGAAAGGCGACTAAAAATTCGCTCCACTCGTCGTTAAACGGCATGGATTGAAAATGTTTTCTATCACTACGTGAAGCTTACTAAGGTCTGGGCCAGATATATTGGCCGGCGAGTTCGTTTTCGCGAGCAGCGATCGAGGAGAAATCCACCACCATCTGACGATCGTGGATTTGTCAGTGGAGTTGCCGGGCCAGCGAATGGTATGGCGGGGTAACGCGAACGCTGCTCGGTTCCGCTTGTAACGTAGCTGTGCGGCTCTTGCTTATTCTTAACGTAATAGTTGTGTGCGTTACGAAGCTATACGTAGACCAATACGAGATGAAGCTATCGAGAAAGAATCAATGTTCTGACCAGTGAAACTCCTGAATTTTTTCGGACCCAACGCACACCTATTCCGATGTATGTACTTCTACGCTAAGAACTCGGTTTGGCCTACACGTCAGGAGCTTGGCGCTATCCCCACTACTAGAAGCGAGATGGAACGAGAGCGCGTCAGGGGGACTGAAAGCAAGCGAGGAACGGTACGAGACAGATGACGCGTTGATACATGCTTTGTCTGGCTCCGTTTTTCCTACGCCTGATACTACGTCCTTTGCGCGCGCGCCGGGCGTGAGCGTTTAGAGTGTTTAGACTCGCTTTCGTTCCATCTGGCTCTCGCCTTCGGCAAGAAAGAAGCGAGAAACCACCGCTCGGAATCGTGTCCCGTCTATGTAGTTAAAGTGGTGGGGATGATTCGCTGCGTGTGCGAGTACCTCACGAGCACCGAATCAACGCGCGACGAGCAGGCGCAGCCCGAGAGAGTGTGAACGTTGAGAAAAGGAGCACCGAGCAAGCGGTATGGTGGGAGAATGCCCCTCACGAAACTCACCGGCCAATATATCTGGCCCCGACCTTAGGCGTTAGGCTGGATACACACATTAACTAACATGCAATTAGTCGAATTAGTGGTAAAAGTGTCGATCTCGTCTCTACCTGCTAGAAGACTAACGCTACTTTAATAATCATAACGATCTAACTAGGAAAATACTATTCAGAATCTTAGTTCGAGAAAGTCTAATATCGAATATTTAAACATCGAGCTACCCAAATGTCGAACGCGTGTCTTGTTTCTTTCGTTATTTATTTTTTTCTCATCTACCTAGAGTGTCGTTCTAATGAAACGTTTGCCTAGACTATTTTCCCTCACGGTTTCGCTGGAACAACCGAAGAAATGTACGCATACGGGGCATTCCTCTTTCGTTGGCGATAGTATGTACAACATCGCAGCTACAATTCTATCTTCCCTTCTCGCTCTCGTTTTAGTCGTCTGGAGGAAAATCGTCCGTTTCTTTTTCTCTGGAAAAGGTCAGTGTATACGGTAGCCTGAATGAAAGGAACTCTCTTGAAGAATCGTAGTGTCGGGGGAGCTTCTGCTCGAACGATATATCTATATATACTTTTTTTTTTTTCTTTAATATACGTATTATATATATTACGTGTCTGTACGCGTGTGTGTAGTCTATGTGCATGAAAACTCCAGTTATTCCTATTCGTGCTCGGTCAAGACCTCGCCTTTCGTGCATCGATCTTTATCAGCCAACAAGGGAAACACCCCGCACAAAACACGCTCGAGCACATCACTCTGCAGGGGAACACGATCATTGTCGATCTCTCTGCTTCTCCCCCACCTCGCTCCCACATTCGCGTATCCCATCGATGATCGGTTTAGCGTTCAGGGGCTCTGGCAATCTAGCTAGTGCGACCAAGGAGGCTTGTCCGTTCTCTATTCCAATTATCACTGCTACACGGTCCACCTATCGTAGAATAATGGTCAAAAATATATCATATATGTATATCCCTATATATCCGTTCTGTTGCGCCTACCCTATATAGTATATCTAGTGTACGTGAGAAGCGCAGTGTACTCGAGTTCACGACGCTGTTTGGACACCTCTAACCCGACTACATACACGCTTATCTAAAACTAAAGTCGTGTTCTCTGTCAAGTCTGACGGTTGAAGCCGTTCAGTTTAACGAAATCCCCTCGATATGGCACCAGCAACGCTTTCACTTTTCTCTCTCTCTCTCTCTCTGTCTCTCGTTGATCAGCGGACAAGCTTGTCCCTGGCGTGTGGACGGTCTGTAGTGTATTATTTCGGTATAGTTTAGCGTTCTTTCAATCTCTAGGTCGTCTGACCGATCAATCGCCTCCCTTTATTTCTCTCGCCACTATCTGTCGATTATTTTCCAACTGGCAGCGCTTCAGTGACGGCGCGAGCTATTGGCGACCGTGCGTGATCCTTTCACGAGCCGTGGACGGGTTATCCGAACAAATCCGCTTGGACGTTCGTGTCAACGATCTCGGATAGGCTCTGGTTAAATCGACGGCAGACAATCCGATTAAACGTGCCGAAAATATTCGAACATCCAGCCCCGCTCTTATTCGAACAGCGCGCTCCGATACTCCGGCTGCGTCGGCTCTCCCTGCAGAGCGAATGTGTGCTCCCTGAACTTCGCTGACCCCCTTTTTTTCCGTCTCGCGGGACACTTCGTTCTCTTTTCTCTCGTCAGCTGTGAGTGTTCTCTAAAGTTGTGTGCTCGTCTGTCCGTTTCTTCAATTCCCTAGCTGTTTTCTCGGCAGAGTCAAAAATACGTTGCGCGCAAGAAGCTAGGTAGGTACACGCGAGCATAGATATATTCCCGGCCAAACGGGCAATGGGGCGCACGAGAACGGGAAACGGCAGCGATTCCAACGCTTTCCTCTCGAATTCGATTAGAGATACGTCGGAAGTAACAGAGATGGTAGACTTCAATAGTGATCACTACGTAGCCTACGCCAGGCTTGCCAGTTAACTGCTTTTTTCGGCCGATTTTCAGAAGCAACCTCAGTCTTTCTTCCGCCACGCGTCTTGGCTCCCGCGATGGCCGGAATGCTCGAGCCATCTCAGACGCGTTGATAATGCACGCACCATTCAGGTGGCGCGAGCATCTCGGCCGTCCCAGGGACCAAGACTCGCGGCTGGAAAAAGAGGAAGTTGCTTCTGAAACTCGGCTGAAAAGAGCAGTTAATTCCCAAGCCTACGCAACTCCATAGTAGCTGTGAATATTTCGAAATTGGAGAATCGATGATTTTAATTGACGGATTAAATGACAAAGATGTCTGGCTTTTTGGACTAAATGAAAAGTAATTTACTGGAAGTCGACATGTCTCGCGTGAAAGATCAGTAACTTTAAACTGTAACGGTGATCATTGCGAAGCATAAACTACGAATACATAGGAAATTTTTAAGACCACCATGTTGATTATAAGATTGAGTGAATAATAGAGTTATCGAATAACAGTGTGATAAAATAATTATTTAAGACTCAATAGCTTCTTCAATAATGTGGCGAGCGGAATCAGGCCCCGATTAAGATTTTTGGGGCCCGGGGCTAACAAATCTTCGAGGGTCCCCGTGGTTGAAAAGCAACAACAATAACGAGTTTAAATTTTCGTGTAACGAGAATTCACTGCAATTGCGTGCGAAATTTCAAATGGGATACCGCGTATATGTCTAAAAATATATAATTCTCCACAATTCTAAAAATTTAAATAGATATCACAAAGGAAGTTTAAACAATTAAATTTTAAACTAAAAACATAAAAGTGGAAGTGTGTCGAACTCATAGACAATTTATTTGAAACAACATTTCCAAAGAAGGCAGAGTGAGCTAATCGCTTAGAACTGAAGGTTTAGAACGGGGCCCTAGCGCTCCTTTAAGCCGAGCCTGGGCGGAACACGTCGCAACAAGTTCCAGAAACGTAGCGCGTCAAAACAAACGGTCGCACATCGCGACCTTTCCTCGCACTAGCGACGAGCCTTTTGAAACCGAGGTGGAGGGGCGAAGCGTGGCCCAGGCAGTGATTCTCAAGAGAGCAGTCAAGCGAACCACATCGACATTCCAGTAAACAGTCATATTATTTATCACCAAGCGCGTCATTATTTTATCCGTACCAAAACCCTACAAATAAGAATCCAAGGCACGAAAAATATTGAAACTTTTGACTGTCGCCAATGCAGTAGATGGATCACAATTTTTGCCGCAAGCGTATTGATTATTGAATGCAATGAAGAATAAAGTCAATCGACTATAATATTCTTTGCCGACTAAAATCCACATTTTTTTTCTGCAGAAATATGATTTGGACTTTAGCAGTGATCACAATTGAGGTCCACAGCTGGCAGTCCCGAACCGTAGTGAGTTGACTTGACATTTTTGAATGACGTTATTCGTGGTTAACGTTGAACTCGTCCATTCGACATCCACGTTCTTCGTGCGAACCAATGACGCTCGTTGGCCACGCGAAGCAGCACTCTTTGCCTCTTCAAAGCGACAGGCGTATATAAATTTGTCTTAGAACTCGTCGTCGCTGGATCAGGACTCGTCAATTCTATTCGCCGGCTTTCGAATTTCTTCTGTCCGAAAGCATCGTTGTTGACGTTCCTGACACCGGCGACGTGGCATTGAAGCGGGCGAATTCTTTGCTCGACTTGCAAATAATTTGTTTTTACCGCATTGCGATTGCTTGCTGCAGCAGCTAAAACCCTTGACTCAAGTTGGGAAGCTGAAACTCCAGTGAATTCGTCGTATCGTTTTCTCTTTGTGTTTCGTTTCTTTTTTCTTATTTTCGTTTTTTTTTTTATAACCCTATACGTATATGTACACATATCTTTTGACATACTTTTAGAACGTCTTTCGTGAACGTCCCCGGCTAAACGGAACAACGTGTCCGGTTCCTATCCTCGTCTCTCCGTTTTTTCTTTTTTCCTTTCGTACTGGCGTTATTATTGTTTCCTTAGTTATAATACTTGGTGTATCTGCTAAAACGTTTGGTATCAAAGGGAAAAGCTTCTCCGAATGGTTGCTTCTGGTTGATCTCGTTCGAAATTCTACGCGTGATTGACCACCTTTCGCTGACACGGAATTCACTGCTCGTAAAGCGAGGCGTCGACAGAAATATTGCTGCTTCTTCTCGCTTCGAAAGGCGGACGAGCTTGAATTCTTCGAGTTTCCCGTTTGGAAACAACGGATGTAGAAGCTTGCTTCAAGAGTGGCAGCGATTGGGACGAATTTGAATATATCACACTCGCGTTCAGCGCGTTTTGTATGTTCACCCGGTAAGAAAATCGAAGTCGAATTGAGATCATCCGCCTCGAAGAAGAAGCCCCATATTTCGAATACAAAAGAAGTATCTTACATAAGCTACAGATAAAATTTCTCGGCTCTTCTTCACTTTTTATGCTGACGAATCACTTGAATGGGCATTCGTTAGTTATTGTACTTAACTCGGCGGGAGAGGCGCTAGTTGCGAAATTATCAAGACTGAGTTTTTCTTACAATTTTTTAAGGAACTTTAATAAAGATTTTAAGATACTTCATAAATTTTGTTTGATTCTTAAAACACTGTACTTTGACATAAAATTTACAAAGTTAAAAAATATATATTCGGAAACCGTGGTTTTTTACGTTTCAATTTTGGGTATTTTTGACCCGGTAGCGACAAGCTGTGTTGCAATATGGGGTGCGCCGCCCGCCGGGTTAATTTCATACATACAGAATGTTTCACTAAGACGATGGAATAACGTTTACTTAAATTTTATCGCGTTAATAGAGTGAATTTAGTGGGGTCTTCAGAATCTCAAATGGAATTGCTAATAATATTTGTATACCTATGTTTCCGACATTTTTGTTGAAATACGGGCGAGGAACGAATCGTAGGAGAATTCCTCACAGTTAAACGCGTTTACGGGCCGATGTGATTGGAACTTTACATATTTTGTAACCTTTTGTATATGCGTTATTTAAAAACTTATTCCGAATAAAAGTTGTTCATTTTAATAAGAGCTTCCGAGGTATGCACAAATTTAATAGCACTTACGTTTAATACTCTTAAAGTATCTTACTGTTTACCCCTTTAAGATAAACATAAGGTCGCGTTTTCTCTTTATAAAAAAAAAATTACGTCCAATATTATTCCCGTGCATTTACCAGAAACCCTTTATAATATAGGCTAGTGAAACACCCTGTATGCAACGTCACGCGTGTGTACTCTTCGTTTTTATCTAAATGTTATTCACATTTGTCTTCATTTTTGTATCGTGCATCTATTAACTCGGCGGGAGGCGCCACTGGGTAAAATTTACCACAGCGGCGCTAGTTGCGAAAATATGAAGACTGAGTTTTTGTTACAATTTTTTTAAGGAACTTTAATAAAGATTTTAAGATATTTCATAAATTTTGTTTGATTCTTAAAACACTGTACTTTAACATAAAAATTACAAAATTAAAAAAAAATATTCTGAAACCGTGTTTTGTTTCAATTTTGGGTATTTTTGACCCGGTAGCGACAACCTGTGTTACAATATGGGGTGCGCCTCCCGCCGGGTTAAATGTTTCTGCTCAACCAACGGGAACAGGTTTGCATTGATAAAATAAGGTGCCTACGTCACTGCACATTGATGACTGGAGTTAAGAAGCCTAGAAATACACCGACCTCGATCATAAAACGGAGAGATGTTGTGCAATGTTTGCAAGATCTGAAAAGCTACGGAAAAATGCAATAAAATACGTCACTAAGTAGTAAAGAAAACATGTGTGCGTCACGCCCGTGGATTCGCGGACAATTTAGGTTCTACAACGATCTAAGAACCTTGGTATCCCGGAACTACACGCGTAATTACAGTGTCATGCTTTAGAATCTTTTCCCTCCAATACCGAAAGAAAAAAGAAAAAAGAAAAAGGTGTATATTCCTCATTTTCGTCATTCTATTTCATTTTATGTATGCCTCGCCGATAATAAGTGTGTCCTTTGATTCTTAAATGCTGTACAGGAACATTTACTTGCTTACTTAGTCGTTTAATCACTCGTTTAATATATATATATGTATATATATATATATATATGTGTGTGTTATATATATATCTGTTTTTTCTTTTTTTAATTCAGTATTTTTATATCATACGTAACCTATACTTAGTTTGTCATTAGAGTACTTTGTTATACCTATTATCGTTTAAATAATCAACGATATCTTCGGAGTAGTCAATGAAAAATAATCACTGTATATCAATCAATTAATCGATTAAAGGAAAACCCGACGCGACTGTGTGAATGGCGGCTATCGTTCGTGGCGCGTACCGGAAGTGGAAGATCGTGCGCGCGCGCGGGTGGGCCCTCGCGAAATGACTAGCTCAACAACGCGCTTCTCGTCGAGAAACGAAACGAAGAGGCTCACTCTTATCGGCTTGGTCGGGAAAGAAGATGAAAGTCTTTCCTGGACGGTCGTGTTATTCGATGAATTAAAAGTGACTCGAGGTGGCGGGGCTGCGAATTGTAAACGAGGATGAGAAACATTTCGTTCTTGGTACCGAGAATCTATTTGGAAGTTAGTGAAAATTGCCGCTGAGAAAGCTCGGTTTACGCGTCGATTGCACTCGGAATTATAAGACCCAGCTGGCAGCTCATGAAACTAGGGGAGGAAAAATATTATGAGTAGACGAGCAGAATTCAAGGCTGTACTTCCGAACGGCCCTGGTGGCCGATCGACATATGGTTCGAGGGGAGGGGTGGGGAGCGCGTGTGGGCCCTAAATCTAAAATTTTTGCTTCGTGGAATTTGTTAGCTTCCGAGGTAATAATAAATTTTTTTTAGCATTTCTGTTTACTTATTCCGACACAACGTATTCCATTTTCCAATTTGTTCTGGATAGTAGTATTGGTTGGGGCCAGATGAGTGCGGGGGCGCTTAAAGCATGGTAGCGAACGGATGTGAGTTTGAAGATTTGAACTAGAAACTTGCGGATAAGATCCATCCCATTATTCAGGGTGGACACCTATTACTCTATTGGTAGTCAATCCTCTAGGGAGGGGGATTCTAAAGGCCAAAATAAGACGAAAATATAACATACAATTTTTTGATATCGCGTTTCGTTTTCGAGAAAATTGCCTTTGAATTTCAGCTACATGCGCGTGCCATTTAGGTGCCCTAGGGGCGCGGTGGTAAGAAGACGGCGTTCAGCTGTCCGTGGAACAAATTGGGGGTCAGGATGGGTCCCCGTTAGGGCTACGTGTGTGCAGTTCAAGAAAATAATTTGTAAAAAAAAATTAGTAATGATTTTTTATTAATATTTCGGAAACTAATAAATACCTGAAGCTACATTTTTAGATTTTGGGTCCACACCCCCTCCCTACCTCTCTCCTCAAACCTCGTGTCGTTCGGCCACTGGGGCCATTCCGAATTCACTATGTAAGGTTAGGTCTGTGTTAGGTTAATTGAGGAAAACATAAAAATGCAAGAGCGATGAAAGACTTGACGATGGTGGGTCCCCCGCGCGGCGCCGAGAAAGACAAACACAAATCGATCATGTTCGTCGCGATGAATCGGAAAATACGAACGGTCGCGTGTACAAACTTATTCCCTAAGAACGCCGGAAACACAAGAACACGGTTCGAAGAACCTAGGGATCGAGTTTCGTCGTGCTCGCCCCGCGATTGGCTGCGAATATAAAACGTTTATCCGCATGACCTTTCCCTTCTTTCTCCCGAGAAATGTTCGTACGCATTGCTTCTTCCTCCTTCGCTCGCGTACGACACCTTGCCTCCCCTCAAAAAACTCTCTATTACTTTAATTAAATATAATTTCTTATAATATGTATATATATATAATATTTGTCATATACATTTGTCGTTAGTATTAATAATTAAATAGCGTTCACTCGGGTCAGAGTGTGTGTATGTAGATTTTCGGCGTTTCCCTTCGCGAGAATCGAGAGAAAAACGAAAAAAAATTAAGTTGACCATGAATCAAAGAGTCGCCGGAAACCTTGTCGTAAGGCTTTGTTCCTCCCACGGAAGAACGTGTTTATATTATATATATATATATAGTATGTATATATATGTATCGTTTCGTCGCTGATCTCCGATCGATCCTGTTCTCCATCTATTTTCGTCGCTCTGTTCCCCTCTTTTACCGATCTGTAAAGTCGACAGCTCCTGGCGTATGTACGTACGTTCATCGATCAGCCCAAACGTATGCCCATACGCGACAATATGCATACATATATATCGATATAGAAACAAAATATAAGTGGAATTTTTGTTTATAATGTGAGTATAAAAACTTCGTTAATTGTTACGGGGTTAAGTTACGAGTGTTGTCGCTCGGGACTCCTTTCGACTCGTCTAGACAGGGGTGTGTCTCGTTGCACGTTTTACTATCATTGAATTCTTCGATCTTTGTTGTACCTCAGATCCACATGGTGGTTCAGTAACTTCTGACACCTGAATACCCTGGAATTATGAAGAGTCGAAGAGGAATCTGTTTTAATTCCAAGCCACAAACTTGAAGAATCCGTTTCAATGCGGTGCACCAAGGGTACCCGATAAGATGATAGATCGAATACTGGACTCTTAACGAAAACGATGAGGCGTTAATTTGTTAGAATTTAGGTAGCAAAATTGTCCAAGAAAATTCAAGTTTTGTTAGGCGAGATCAACCTCTCAATGCCTAAATTTCTTCTAATCAATTAGGAATTGAATCAACGGTCCAAAATTCCTTTTCTGGGCGCACTTACAGTGAATTATCTAGGGCCTTGTAGTTGCTCAAACAGCTTTCAGTATGATTCTATCTGAAAGCACATAAACTGAGAAAGCCTTAGCCTCGCACCCTTGGGATTCACCATGACGAAAGACAGTAAATTGAAGAAACATATGCCACGATACAAATTTTCCGTATTGGTGGCTTGGTAGAAACGAAAATTCCTCTTACTCTTATAGTTTCAGAGATACTTTGGTGGCAAATAGGCTTTTCACCATCCAGAATCAGGCAGACAACCCTAAAATGCCTAGAATATTTCAACAGCCATCTTTTTGCCTTAATCCTCGTGATTTCTCTAACATCGACGTGCCAATTCGATCATATATTTAAACTAGTGTTGACATCAAAAGGACGAAATCTTTCGACGCTATTAACCCATTAGGCCCTAGCTAGCCTCACTCGTGCAATATAAATTAGTTGAATAACTGTTGACGTGCAGAAAATACAATGTTAAGTTGCCTGGGACATGGAACCGAAGCGTTGTGCAGCGGTTGGCTATACATTTTTGTAAAGCTGCCATCGAGATAACCAAATGGTGCCATTTTTAACCCGCACACCAGATAGGGGCACTATCGTGACTGATCTTAAACTTCAAATCCTGAAGACCAGTTTCAAATATACCTGTGAGTAGTTCAGAGAATAGCTCCTCAGAGCAGAAGAGCCAGGAAAAAAATTGAAAAAGGTGGAAAACTTCGTCGGAAAATGGAGACCAATCATTGCACATTCGTTTGCTCCAATGAGGAACCCAACTTAACATTGTCCTTTACGATTCCGCGAGGAACGTTCTTCATTTTCATGCGAATACAAAATCCCCAACTGCGTTTCACTCTCTCTGTATATTGCAGGTGTATAACATGAATTCGTATAAGAGACTCAGACCGACGAAACGGAAATAAAGCTGATCAATTCGCCGTCTGCCAGGACTCCAGTTTCCTCAGTTCTGAATATACGATTCTCTACTAAAATAGGGCGTTCAAAGCTAACCAAGACGTCACATGTAGAGTCATACTCCGTGATTACTTTATAGATTTTCTTCATCTTCAATGACGTTTGCAATGCTGACCGTAGCTAAAACATTACCGAGGTCCTACTCGATAAATTGGCGAATATTAACCGTGAAGAAAAGGCCGAAGAATGAAAATCCAGAGGGATACGAAAGGAAGAAAGAAAACCTTAATCTTTAGTTGAATCTAAGACCTGCCGCGACGCAAATTAGAACGAACAAAAGAACCAACAACCCTTTTACTGGGGATTACTGATTCAACCTAGGGCAGTATACTCTATGCAGATAAGAGATTTAAAAATAAGTATCGCGTAGCGTCAACAAGAGAGTCTGCGAGAGCTTAGCATTCACGGTTCAGCGATCATCATGCGTTCCTAGTAAGATTCACCCTGAAACGTGTGCAAAAAAGGAAAGCAATTCCGAAGTCTGGATAAGTATCCACTGGAACCGATCCAACAGTGAGATGTACAAGAGCTGTCGATAAGAGAGTTATAAACTCAAACGTGGATACTGCTGCTAAGATTTCTGAGTCCTAGAGTTGGACAGTTTCTAGACTCTGTCATTTTCTACGTTGCTCTCTCTCTCTCGCTCTTTCTAACGGAAGCAAACACTGACAAAGGAGAAAAGAAGGCAGGATTAAGGAAGACCCCGTGGTACTGGCACTCGATCCTGGCGGGCATGGTTCAAGCATCCTCGAGGGTGTTTCTCTCGCTGACGCGACGCGAATCGCCTAAACCTTGATAGATCTGGATTTCAATAATCATCTGAAAGCTCAGGAGATCCGCTCCAGTCGGGGATACAGTATCTTCACCCCCTGCGGAATACCGCGGTTCATGAATGTCGCGAAGCTCGTCCTCGCGAGCCGTTCGCGTTCTTTGTAACCCAAAAGACGTGGCACCGACCGGCGGACCCGGATCGATACTCTTTCGTTGCAAACAAATATCGCTGAAGGAACCCGCGCGCACAGAGCTTTTTCTCTGTCGCTCTTCCCTTTAGAGGGTCAACGAAAAAAGGAAGGAAAAGTGGAACGAATCCGTATGATTCTCTCTCTCTGTGATTCCTGTCGTCTTCAGTCTGGCTTTTTCTTCCTTTCTCCCTGATCCACGGTTCGCTTTCGGCTCGTCCGTCTTCTTTCTCCCGCACGATGGAAGCGCACGCCTGGGAGGAGGATGAAAATAGAATCGTGTCGGTCTGCTTCGACGTCGGCGACGAGAACGATGAGGACGAAAAACATTTGGATCCGTTTCTTTCCCCCCAAGGGGTCGATGTTGCTCCGATGATCAGGTCGATCGTGATCCGGCGAAACGCGCATTCGAGAAGCTCTTCGTTCGTTCGTTACGACTCTCTCGCTCTCATACTCTCTCTCTCTATCTCTCTTACGCTCGCACACACTCTTTTCGTTCTATTTTTTTCAATCTGGCTCCTCTCTGCTCGTTTCGTCGTGATATCCGCTAAACGAGAAGGAGTAACTAGGGCGTCCCAGGTGATGTGATCGCCATCAGGGGCGCTGGCGGCAACGCGACCGGTATGTGATAATATTTACACTGGGGTCGCATGCACGCGCCCTTCACTGCGTCCCTGCACACGGTTACGCGATTCTCGATCACCTCCACGTTTCCTGCAACAGCGAGAAAGACGGTGGTTTAGAAATGTATCGGAGGGCAACTAAACATATGGCTGCTCTTGCCTATTCACGTGGGCATTTAGGCTTTAGGTGCTTGAGACTTTCAGAATCCAGGTGCTACATGTTCCTTCAAGTATCCGGGCGTGAACTGTGTTCTTTTCAAAGATAGTCCAGCGTTTCCCAGTTGGGCTTACGCAAAAAGTTATCTTATAATGAGATTTATATATTAGGAAAATGTGTGTTCAACCAGAACACACACTTAACTGCAAAATTTGAGGCGTTGTTAGCGGACTGTATACCAAAAAAAGCGCTATTGAGGTTGGGCATTCCGCCAAATTTTAGGGAGTTCGGATGGGATCCGTGGCAAAATTTAATTGGGAAAGGCTGCGCTAGTCTATACCGAAGCTAGTATCGTCAGGGGTTTTGTATGCACCAATGCGTATCTTGAACTTCACCATTCCACATTTGGTGAAGTTCATTGTACTGCTAGGGAGATGTTGGAACATTCCTTTGAGAGCACAAGAGTTACATCATCCAATAACACTTTCTGTACCTGGGTATCCAATTGTAACTTGTAGAAGAAGAATTTCTAAGAAGTAGCTTCATGAACATGGGGATGTGAATTGTGATCTATTATTTTTCTTTAGATTTTAATATTTGGAAGAGTGTTCTGCCATCTCCTTGGTAGAGCAGTTAAAAACGATACAAGTGAGGTTTATACTGGGTATCTAATTTTAGTTTGCACATGAAAAATTTTGTTGAAATGTTTTCCTTTAGATATGGACGCCAGGATCTCATCTATCGTTACCAATGCAGATTAATAAATGAATTGCAATAAAAATAAAGCCTAGGCAGTTATATATTCATATTATGTATGTAACTTAGGGTGCTAGTTATTTTCCGAGTTGTGATTTTGAAAGGAGACCCTGCCTAGTTTTGTTCCTTTTGGTTTAAAATTGCGCTACACCAAATTCCAGCTCATTCGGATAATATCATCTCGTGGTAACAGCACTTGGAAATTAAGAAAAAATGGTTTTTAAATTTTTATTGAAGGATCTATCTTATTTCAAATGTCCCAACTGTCTTCCAAATCCGACATATATTCTAATTTATCGAATTAAAAATATTAATCACAGTTCCGTAACATATCAAAGTCAAGTATACAGTTTTACTGTTTTATTATGCTGCGTTTATAACTGATTTGATACACGGTGATTTACATAACCATTAAAAATATCGGAAATTCTACGAAACAATAAAAGTAAAATGGCAAGCGGAGGTTGCTTTTGCATTCATTAATTTTCGTTGTTTGCAAGATGTCTTTGTGACTTTTTAAAGTGAAAGTTCAAATCGCCACGGTTTAATGTTATTCGAATAAACTGAATCTTTACACATCACTGTATTAGATCAAATGAAACAAAATTAGGGGGGGGGGGGTCCGACGGAAAATTTGAATTCCTTTTTTTAATAAATAAATAAGTGGCACCCTAGTATATATGCTTCCCTAAATATTTTGGTTATACAAAATAATAATAGTTTGGTCTTCTTAGAAACAGAATAAGCAAGTTAACACATAACAATATTATTCACTCTAAAAATATGTACCAAACATAGATTCTCGAAATATGTATCACTATAAAATATTCCTACCCACGATAAGAATAAATTCTAGCCTCAAAAAGGCTATTATAAAGATAGGCATTCTAATTTTTGTTATTCGATTCGTGCACAGAATTTTCCAGAAAATTGTTCTAGCATCACATTTTCTTATTTAATACATTAGAGTAGTTCATGGCAGACTAATTGCTTTGATATTAATTTTTACAGTTCTTACAAACGTTTTCTTATTCGAATGTATCAGTCCCTTTTGTTCGGTATCGTTCGTCACATTTGACTAATCGTCATCCGATCTACATGTGGATATACAAAACTTTTCTTATCATTAAATATACAAATTTGAGTGAGGAGCCTGAGACAACAGTTTAATAGTAACTGGGCAACTATTTTTATTATTTCTATGAAACGTATGTAAGTCCAAAATTACTAAGGAACCCACAAACAACGGATTTTACCCTCGAAGTGTGCACATTAAGGTCTCAAAGTTTTGTGATTTACTTCAAAAACGCTTCTTGAAGAACTGGTTGTTTAAAAAAACAACAAAGACAATGTAAACGAAAGTGTTAATTTTTCACAAAAATGAGACGACAGTGATTCTTAAGGGGGGAATCCTATTTTATGGGCTAACAACATAGCAAAATTTAGGATTTTTTTTATAAGAAACCAGCACTTTGATTCATCTGAAATGTGGACAATGTTTTTATGCACCCTTGAAGAAGTTACAGTTTTCTTTTTATTCATTTTCAATAACAAATATAGGGTGATATTTATCTTCCAGATAATCAGAAACAGAAAAATGAAACTCTATACTTCTTTTGTTACATAAGAAAATTGGCGCAAAATTGGATTGCAAAAATTGAAGGTTCAGACCTTTCAGTTTGAAAACTCTCCACACTGCTCAATATTTTTTTTGTTTTTGCTGGTTCATCAATTTCAAGCTACATACGTATAAAATAAAAATCCGTTTTATTTTTCTGTTTCAGATTACCTGGTAGATAAATATCATGCACACCAACGGCCTGCGAATTTTGCGCGGCGTGATGGTCGATCATGCACAACTACAATATTTATGGTTCGAAATTAATAAAAAAAAAACTGCAGCTTCCTCAAAGATGCATCAAAACATGTTCCAAATTTCAGACGAATCGAATCGTTGGTTTCTTAAAAAAAAAATCCCAAAATTTGCTGTGCTTTTAGTCCAAAGAATAGGATTCCACCCTTAATGAAGAGACGAGCAACCGATTGCTGGAGGGTTAAAAGCATGAAATATGTGTAGCATAGAAATGGTAAACTACTCGTCGATTAAATTCTTTTCGTAGTCGCGAAAAAGTAAACAACTTGTTGTTCATAATTACGATGCACTATCTCACACGCGGAATCAAGGAATTCATGGCATCGATGGATGAATAAAAGACAATCCCATAATCGTCCCTGTCTGTCCGCCCGTCCGTCTGTCTATCCATTTGGCTGACTGCTTGCTCGAGAGAGAATAGTTCCGTTGCACTGGAATTTCAATAGCTGAATTACTCCGGGAGAGACCCTGACGCTCCATGAGCACCGATTCAAGAGTACATATCTCGAAAATCCGCGTCTGCTTTGCGCCACAACGCTGGCGAAATGTCTTTTAAAATGTCGTCGAGAAACTCGAGAAATTCGACAGCAGAATTTCCCATAGACCAACGAATAAAACCTTACTGCCATCATTCCGCTTGAAAACGTAGATAAAAATATTTTTAAAACGCGCGGAATTATTTTCCCAAGGGTAGGTAGCATTCCAATTATTTATTTGAAAATGAAAGTCTTCGCGAAACATATGGCAAGCCTATTTTGTCACAAAGAATTATTTACGCCATGGATTATGCTACAAGTCTTTGTAACAACAGCTAGTCACGGTACACCCTTCTCCATGTATCACAGCGAATAAAACAGCAAGTGGCAGACATGCTAGTGAACTTGCCCGGCAAGTTGAGCCAGTCTAGGTGAGTCACCTGAGGGAAAACTTACCGTCACTGAGATGGATAAACTTGCAGGCGGGACGGTTGCACACTTGTCGATTAAAATCTTGGCACACCGGGAGGGTGTCCAGTAACTGAAAGAAAATGTGCCAGGTACTTTTATAAAAGGTACTCGCTAAAGTACTCGTAACGATAGTTACAAGAAAAGGGACAACTCTCTTACGCTATCTCGTCTCACACTCGCAGACACGTTCAGAATTCCCTTTCTCTCCCACACACACACCCTCTCTGACTCTCGAACTGCCTTTCTCTCCACACGCGCATTCAGACTGTTCAGTGTTAGAGCATATTCACGGTACATTACATGCTCTAAAAAATCGGATCGTACACGAATATTAATTAATTGCTACTTGTGCTCGAATAATCGACGAAACACAGCAGATCATACGCTGTCCTTTCGATTCCCCTTTGTTTTTGTTTGTTTGTTTTTTTTTTCGTTTTTTTTTCAGAACATTTAATGTCGATTGTTCGGGCAGCTGGAATTAAGAGGAAAATTTGCAGTAGAACTTTTCTTTGTCAAACTGGGCATTCCCTAATCTTGTGATTCGTAAACATACTCTGTAATACTAAGACTGATCGTCATTTCACTCGGTTTGTGTCGAAGCAAGTCATCTCTTGCCTCTGTCGTGATTCGTCTTAAAATACGTCGCGACGCGATACGTTTCTTTGGGCTCGAGAGCATACTGGTGTTTCCGAATGGGGGGCGAGAACAAACGACTCACGCGCGGGTCTGTAATTATCGTAAGACCTTGTTGTTTTTTTTTTTTCATTTCTTTTGCTCTCAACATTCCCGACACTTTGTGTGCAAGGAGCGTGCCTATAAACGAGGATCGTTTGATTCGCAAATTCCGGTGGTCACAATGTTTTCGTCTACCGAGCAATATTTCCCTCGACGAGTGTCACACTCGCTGAGGGATATTGAATATCTGCTAAGTCTCATTTTTCACTACTGTGCCAGAAGTCAGAATTTATTGAATTGCGAGTTGACCCTCTGGCCTCTGTTCTTTTTTCCCCGAAGACTTTCTATGTAATTTGCGAATCAGGTGTGGAAGCCCTCTTCTCAACGGGCCATTCAGCACAATGACTAGACTGAAATATCAGCGTTAACAAAATCGTGGAGTTACAGGAGGGCAACGGTCGCGGGTTTTCTAAGCGTTACGCTGTGGTCACCCTCGAATGGGAACGGGTGCTAAGACAGTGACTAAACGTAAAACCTGGCTTGCAAGATGAAAAACAATAATTACACAGGCTGTTTCACGAACTCGATTACAAAGAATTAATCGGGATTGTTAATAACACCGACTTTATAGTATAAACAGCTGTTTTGTACTATGTAGAACAGATAACCTTATGCTCCTCTTATAAAGGGTAAACAGACTTAGGGGGACTAGGGTAAAGGACCCAATTACTGACACTTAATCAATTACTGTCACCTTAAGCTACTTTACTTAAAATAACGAATAAATAAACTATAGTACATAATCTATAGTATAGATTATAGATTGAATTACATAATTCTTTTTTTTTGTATGACTTTACAACCTTTATTTATTCGTTACTTTAAGTAAGATAGCTTAAGGTGACAGTAATTGGTTAGGTGTTAGTAATTGGGTCCTTTACCCTAGGCAGTCGAAAAATCGATTTTTTTTAATGCATTTTTCGAAAGTACTATCTTTTCTGAATACAATGCCGCTTGGTTTATAGTAAAATTCGCAAAATTGCAGATTTGGCAGCTACAAATGTCAAGCGGCAACCTGCAGCGTCGCCTTTGCCCAGAAACTTTAATCGCGTTTTTCTCGATTCTGTTCTCTTGGTTTTGCCGTATTTGCGAATGAATAGAGGTTCAGATGGACTTGAAAAAATTACAGGATGTGTAAAACATGTGCCATTTCGGGGCAAACCTCTGATATGGTCCGTAAAAATTCGAGATTTTCATAAAAAAATTAAGAAGTCGCCGGATCTTGGTACCGCACCATCATTATTTGTGGGCTACCAAAATCCGGTGACTTCTTAATTTTTTTATGAAAATCTCGAATTTTTACGGACCATATCAGAGGTTTGTCCCGAAATGGCACATGTTTTACACATCCTGTAATTTTTCCAAGTCGATGTGAACCTCTATTCATTCGCAAATACGGCAAAACCAAGGGGAAAAAATATTCAAGAAAAACGCGTTTAAAGTTTCTGGGCAAAGGCGACGCTGTAGGTTGCCGCTTGACGTTTTTAGCTGCCAGCTCTACAATTTTGCGAATTTTACTATAAACCAAGCGGCATTTTATTCATAAATGATAGTACTTTCGGAAAATGCAATAAAAAATCGATTTTTCGACTGCCTAGTCTCCTTAAATGAAAATCCTATTACATTCGTGTATATCTCGGAAGTTCCTGTTAATCTCAATGACTTTTACTTGAAAGATATTTTTATATAAAGGGTATATAAAAAGGTACAGAAAAATGAACTTCCAGTCATATTAATCCGCAAATCTGTTTGATTACAATAGCCGATCTGATTTCCCTTCCCTGTTTAATCAGAATATCTAGTAAATTGTGGCACAGACGTTCAGGAATTTATTCCTCATGAAAAAAGGGAAAAATATACTTCAAATTTGTATAATGCTAGTTACATAGTTTTTGAAGAGAAATCGAACTACGGTAGAATTCATTCGTCATAGCTTTTTTGCAACAACATATCTGACATTTTTGGAACTTGTAATAACAGTGCTAAATATTTCTTACTGCACATGGTATTATATTTTATTTCCCTGATTCAGACTCTACTAAACTTATTCAAATAAACTTTTCTTGTAAACTACTTTTCTCGGAAACAACGCAACTAATCGGAGAAATTTATTGTATATTTTCTACTTGATTTTTTCATGAGCAAACGCCACCTAGTTAATTATACCACAATTTATAGAAAGATTCGTGCAAAAGACTGGACTTTAAGGCGGAGCGATACTACATAGGCGAAAATTTAAAGGGATAGTTGTCTTTTGATTAACCAAACGCAACTATAAAAAAAAAATTGGAAAAATATTCATGTCTGCAGGTTCCTTTTTCTCCTGAAAATGTTTATAAGATTATATGGTCATTTTTAGGAGAAAAAAGAACCAGCAGACACGAATATTTTTCCAAAATTATTTTACAGATGCGTTTGGTTAATCAAAAGACAATTACCCCGCACCCAAGCCACCTGAAAATTCAAATTTAAATTTTCGCCTATATAGTATGATTATATAATGATTTTTAGGAGAAAAATGCACCTGCAGGCATCAATATTTTTCCAAAATTATTTTACAGATGCGTTTGGTTAATCAAAAGACAACAATCCCCCACTCAGGCCAACTGAAAATTCAAATTTAAATTTTCCGCCCCGCCCTACTGGGCATACATCTGTAGCTTTTCATAGACGCGTTGCTTGAATAATTCATTCAAGTTATAATTATTGCGATTAACAAAAACTTCAAAATACAAGCAAGTTCGTCAGTGATTCCGTTTAAGATTTTCATCCTCATGAGGAGTTTAAGGCTTTCTCGTTCCTTTGAAGCAAACTGGCCATTCATACGATAAATTTAAAAAAGAAAAAGAAAAATACTGTTCGACATTCTTCGTGTGCATATAGGTGGAAACACATTGCAAAGGAGTTACAGAAACACCCTGCACGATTGGTGTGCATGTATATATATAATATGGGCTCGAACATACATACAAACGTACAGACGTATCTTTCACTTTCTAAAATCGAGAGGAGAGACAATTTTCACAAATTTCTAAGGTCTCTCAGTGAAGCTTGGAATTAAAGCGAAATTCATGGGCGACTATCCAAGGAGCAAAAAAAAAATAAGAAAAAAAAAAGGAAGAGAGAGAGTATATATGCAAAAAGCAAAAATGCAATTTTTAGAATGTCAGTTATCGAAAGAATACATATTTAAGTGAAGCGAAAACTCCACCCAGCTACGCTACTGTTCGTTCCTTTGATCAGCCCCGAAAAATGTATGCATATTATATGTACACACACACACGCACACAGAACACACACGTACACTCGCATCTAGGAAGATTGTTCATATATATAGTATATATTTATATATATATATATGTAAAGATTCGAAATGTGATAAGAGACAAATGCAGCAAAATAGACTGAACATCAAATTCCAAAGAATTGTTTTCGTGTTAGCGATAAAAAAATGTACGTTAGATTTTAGAATAGAGAAGCGTTAACAAATCTACCAGATTGAAACAAAAGGAAAGAACGAATTATGATCGTGACGAGGAATATAACAAAGAACAGAAAGTAACGCGCGAAAGTATACCATAGGCTCACCATAAAAGCGTGCAACATGTACGTATATGTATGTATATACGTAATACAAGAAGAGATGAAAAGAAGTTACTTAACAAAATCAGATATCTCCTCTCTGCCGAACAATTATCTCGATCGGAGTCCCTCGCGTTGAGGAGACAACGAATTAGAAACGGCAACTTATTAATAAATACGGGAACCGATAACGAGAATGATAACAACGATAATGACATACAGGGTGTTTACACGTTCGCGATCCACTACTGTGCATTACGAGTAGTACTCGGCAAGTGGTTTCCAGCTGGTCGCCAATAAATTTCTCTATCCAGAACCGAGGAAAGAAAATTTCGAATATTTACGAAAGACAACTTCTAGTCTTTCTGCTTTCGCGCCCGTCTCGGGGAAACATAGAAGTTTGAACGATAACATCTGCAAGGTATTGGATGAAGTGAATTTTACCCTGGAGTTTTCAGTAATCACATGTAAACGCGAATAACTGCAGAAAGTATAATTAAATGTGCAGGAGTGCTGTTCCACGCGCTTCTAAATCCAATTTCTTCATTTTAGAATATATCAAATTGCTAATTGAAATGCCTGATTAATCGCGAAACGTGAAGTCAGGTGACGAAACGAGAGACCTAACGAAAGGTAGTTAGGTACTCATCGCAGGATCTGAACCTTAATCCTTTCGCACGATTGTAACCAATTTCGCCAGGCGATACGAAAATGCAATTAGCGGTTGATATTCTCGAATTTGTGGAGATCAATCGGTTTCTATATCCCGGCATTAATTAAATAAATAAATAAATAAAGCGATCAAGGTGTAATAAAAGTACTTGCTAACTCGAGAACGGTAAACTCCCGCAATTTACAAACGCGCTTCTAGTCCCTCTGACGAATACTACAGGCGTACAGCAAAGTGTCTCTCCGAAACTTGCAAACACCCCGCGAATGGCAATGAGAGAATAAGAATAACCATAATGAAAGAATAACAAAATAACTCTTGCAACTGCGTAAGAGATAATTCGCTACAAACACAGAGTCTGGTCATGCAAATAATGGCCCGGGAGAAGGGGGGTTGGTTTTCCTGCTTGGGTGATCTGTCATACGCGCTTTGGTCGAAGACCGCGTCCCTGCGCTTCGCGGCTTTAAATAAAAAAAAAAGGAAGAAATGAAACGAAAGGATGCCTCCTCCCATTCGACAGTCCGACCAGCCATGTCATAGAAGAAACGTTTTTGAGACTGTTTAGGGGAGGAGGATTGTGTGACGACCACGTGGAGCCCCTCTTCTCATCACCCAAGCATTTAAAGTCTGTGTGTGTGTGTATGTATGTATGTGTGTGGTGCCAAAACCGACTCGAAAAGGCCGCCGGTTTTTGGTTCGCGTGCGTGAATTAACGAGAGACTGAGAGACACACACATCCACTCACTACGAAAGCTACGAAATAGATAGATAGACAGACAGAGAAATAGTAGATTTATCTGGGGGTTGGTTGGGGGGGGGGGTGGTTGGGCGGGCTGGGGGGAGGGGGTCGATCCACGCCAGCGAACCAAACTGCCCTAGGTGGCTTGGACAAAGTTCAGCGGTTATTGGCATTCGTACAAAATGTGGATAATGGGATGTCGTAAGCTGTCAAATTAATAATATTCTACTGCAAATAAGTTCAACACTATGTCAACTGCGACTCCGCAACCATAACAACAGAGCTGTACAGAGGGTGTAAAAACGAAACGTCCGCCGGATCTCGAAGGGACCTCGATTCGAGATCGTTCCGCGCGTTGAAAGCTTTGTCAACCGTCTTCCATATAGCATTCACGATTTGTCATTTTTTTTTCTTTTTTTTTTCATTCTAGTTATAAGCCACGGGCACGTGGCTCGTTCTTTGTCCCACTTCTTGGCACTCCTTTCAGCATTCTTTCCCGGTTATATGCGTCAGAAGCTCTCTATGCAAGCGACAGGTTGTTCCTGCTCTTTTGGCGACAGCGATAAATAATAATGACTTTAGAGCGACCGAAGAGCGAGAAAAAAGTGCTGCACGTCACGCAAAAGGAAAAACGAACGTCAAGGTTTCTCGAGATTTTCCCAAGCTACTGGCGACGTTGCTTTGCTTTCCAAATCATAGATCATGAGTTGTAGGATCATCTACGGAATCACGCCATTGTCGTTACAACGAAACAGGACTGGTTATTAAGAAATGCTGCTCGATTAATTCGGATTAGGAACTCGTTGAGACATTAACGATTTACAGTGGATAATCGGCTCGCGAGTTTGCAAGCAGTTCGGGGGCGGGGGGGGGGTGGGATTGTTATTTGAATCGAAAGCGTACTGCTACTAATAACAACGGGATATTAATATATTAATATACATGCAGTACACGTCGGACATTAAGTAACAGATGGCCCATATCGTGGGAAACGTTTAGGGCGATACAAAGTAAATAAATAAAAAAAAAAAAGATGCATAGAGACGGGGAAAAAGGGAGACAAATTAATTCGAGTACCAAAGCGTTCGACGGCAGGGATAAAAAAAGATACAGTTGCTTTTTGGATGCTGTAGACGTCCTGACAATAAAAATCCAAATAATCGACGCTCAACGTTAATGAAAGAAGCGTAATCAAGACAATGGCATGATAAATATAACAATACGTACGTATATAATCTATGGATATAAAGGGTGTACTAAAATTCTGGGAGAAGCTAAAACGTATGTGTTCCTGATGCTTGATGGAATCGAGAGGTCCTTTTTACCGTTCTGCAATTCGTGCCAGTGCCTTCGAGATACAAACAGTTGAAGCTTGGACGTCCGGCTTGCAATGTACTACTGATGACAACGAAAGTAACAATTTAAAACATACAGATTGTTTAACAAAGCTTTGGACAGTTTTCATTTAGATTATTTAGAATATTGAAACATCTTAATGGAAGAACAAATGGAGAACAACTAGCGATTATCTACTGCGTGGCTGCATGTCCACGATTTTATTAAATCTTACGAGATTTCCCGTTAATAAACAGCAGGACTTTATTTTTATGGAATACTGTTTCACATTTTTTAACTACTTTCTCAACCTTCTGTACGTATTCCGGATTTCCAGACACTACTCTACATTTCGACTGGGACAAGACTTCAAGCGTTGATGTCTCCAAAGGCAAGGATCACATTGCAAGACGATAGTGGTATACTTTTCGATTCCTTTCGATACGAGGAATTTATATATTTCAGCTTGCCCGATAACCTTGGACCACCCCATGTAGATACATAGCAAACCGTCCAATCGTACTATATATAATTACTGAACAAGAAGCGTGCATCTCTTTCTTCGTGAATAGGTTTGATTGTATAGGGGGTGTGACGACAACGCTTTCGAGGTAGCATAATAATAATAATAATTACTGATGTAATAATAATAGACAAACACCAGATAAAGGCAGTGGTTATTCGCAGTTATAGTTGCGGTGAGCAGTCGTGAGGGAGATGCCCCCAAAAGCTACGTGTTAGCCAAAGTTACCGAAGGTTCGGGCCTAGGTTCGATCGCTGGATCCTTTCCCTTCGAAACTATTCAACAGAGCTCCGATCTATTGCCACAAAAATCCAAGGAGTTAACTAAACAGCGAACCAAGTGTCCTAGCGATCGAACGTATCCCTCCCCTCTGTTAACCTTGAAGGTTAGCAGCATTAAAGGCTCGAGTTTGCACCAAAGCGCCAAGACGACTTCCATAAATTAGCAATCCACAATCTATGGAATATACCGTAGATCCTTGAAACGGAGAGTCTGCCTGTAATCGGGGAAAGATTGCCGGAGAAGCTGTAACTACTTCGTCTTCAGCAGACAAGGTCTACGACAAGGGAGGACTGTGCAGTTTTGTTACTATGCATGCGCGCGGAAAAATTCCTCTCGATCCTGTTCAATGAACGCCCAGCGCTTTTGGTGCAGACCCGAGGCCAGGTAAAAAACTGGTTACAATAATGAGTCTACCTGTCCGTAGCTGTCTGTGTAGACGACACAGTGAGCATTTTGGGGGACCACTTGGGCCCCGACAGTGGCTAAGGCTGCTAAGGCGATCCACATGCAGCAAACGAGGCAGTGTTCGGTACGGTTTTATTTTATATTTTTTTTTTTTTTCAAATATCGGTAGCAGTTTTTTTTTTTATTATTTCATTTTGGCCGTTCATTACCAGTCGGTCGAATTCGGTGGAGAAGGCGCCGAAATCAAAGTGGAAGCACGTCGGGAACGTGCCCTCGGAGCACCCAGGTACATGTACGGAAAAAAAGAGTTCGGAGTATGTTGTTGTATTTTTTTTTTTTTTTTTTTTCATTCCGAGTGGTATTTTTTTTTTTCGTTGTCACGTTGTCATCGCATCGTTCGTTGGAGGATGTCCCGCAAAAGGAGCGCGTTGGAGTCGCATGAGACGCGTTATTTTCGTTTATTCGACGGACAGGAATAGAGGAGCGAGAACAAGGTGGATGAATGCGTTTGAATCCCGTGGAATGGAAGTGTACGAAATGGCGTTGTCGTTTCCCGAGTCGATGGTGTGTGCCCGCATGTGTGACGCGCCGTATTTTTAATGACAGATATGCATGTACCAGGGTGTCGTAATATTTGTCGTCGTTGGTGTTGTTTCCGGGTGACGGGCAGGTATGACGGCGATAATGCGGCGGTGCACACATACCAAGCATTTCAATATCCATTTGTACGTATGTATGTGTGTGTGTGTATATATTTATCGATCACGTCAACATCGCATTTCGACCAAAGAGTTAAAGAAAAGAGTCGCGAGAGCGCGTCGAGGATGAGAAAGAACTCCGGCGAGGGGCACAGCCGGAAGCCAGCGGAGGACACCGAGAGGAAGCACCGTAAACGCGCACGAGCAGTTGAAGAATTTGTAAGAATGTCCATGGAACAAGGATAACCCATCACCGGAATTCGTTTATCACCCGATAATCGTGTCGTTATATTTGTGAATCGTGATTTGAAAAGCGAGCGTGTGTGACGACGCAGGAGGGCCGTTGTATCGATGTCCGCGAGCGAAGGACGCGGGAGTGGGCCGGGGAGCGGAATATGAGAAGGAAAGGGGCGGTAGGCATTTGTGGTGGCCGAAGAAGTGTAAATGGTCACAATCGCCACATGAATGCAATTATTCGGGGAGGGGGATCGGATTTCGTAGTGGTCGTCGCAGATTCCAGGGACCAGGATGGGATGATTCAGGCACGTGCGGCGTTTCGGGATCGATTTCACGGGGTCGCAGGATGATTCGGGAGGGTCGTCCACGTGCGTGGAGGGCCGTGTGGTTGTGTTGCATCGGATCGTGTCACGGATCAGCCAGGATGAAAGCGTTGACGGGACGAAATCAGAATAATGGCGTGGTGGTAAAGTTCGGTCGAAAAGACGTGCGGTAGGTATCCACAGGCAAGGGCAAGCATGAAACAGAAAGTTTAAAGAGTGGTTATGAACGATCGCGAGTAAACGTGCACTGCTTGATCGCGTGTTGTAACTGTACAAATTCATTCTCTGTCTTTCAGTGTGCTCGAGAATGTTCAGCACCTGTTCGCTACCGTAGCTAGTCTCTCATTCCTTGAACATAAAAACGGTTTCGTTCATGTTACCAACCAAACGCAGTCGTGCATCTTCCTTTGTTGGCTACAGTGGTGGTCAGAAGAATCTTTGAAAATGGTATCTTTTCGTAATCACGTACAGCTTGCCACAGCAGTGGGGCTACGTATTGTTGAATTCCGTAAACCTGTGCAATATACAAGGTGTACTAAAATGTAGAGTGCAACCCAACTGGGTGCAATTCATTTCCAGGACAAACAAATCGTTAATGCACAATAAGCTTTTTCCCTACGAGCTTCTGTTTTCGAGACAATTAGTGGTTCACAAGACTATAATTGCTACGGAAGTAGCAATTTAGAAAGAGAATGACATTTTTCTAACAACAAAGTGGTAAAGACGTATGTACAGTTCAAGTGCTTCAAGAGTTATAAGTACAATTTACGTCGGCAAAAAATAACATATCGTCGGTGTATCAATGGTATAATTAAATAAAAAGGTAAATATAGAGGTATGTTATGTGAGCGGATACTATCGATCTCCCAAACTTTGAGTAGGAGTATGATATAATATAGATCGGGAGTGCCGAACTTCCTCACTCCGAGAGCCGCAGGAGTCGGGCCCCGGGTCAGCCGGCTCCCCCACTTATTTTTCTCCAGGCGTTGCACGCGACCCGGCAGGGAGAGAGTGCGGCACCCGGAGGGGAAATTCGTCAGAGTGAAGTAGGTGTGGAGGGGGCCGTTCTCCTACGGTTCTACGGAGCAGGCGAAGAGGAGAAGGAGCGGCTCGCGAGCCGCTAGTTCGACACTCCTGATATAGATCCACACAAAATCAGTAATTTCTTGTATAGCGCTACATTGCTCTTCACCAGGGGTGCCGAACAAGCGGCTCGCGAGCCGCTCCTTCTCCTCTTCGCCTGCTCCGTAGAGCCGTAGGAGAACGGCCCCCTCCACACCTACTTCACTCTGATGAATTTCTCCTCCGTGTGCCGCACTCTCCCTGCCGGGCTTCGTGCAACTCCTGGAGAAAAATAAGTGGGGGAGCCGGCTGACCGGGGGCCTGTTTAAATTTACTTCGAAAACAATTGCTCGCAAAGGGTAATTTTATTTTGCATTATCGGCTTACTTTTTATGAAGAATTATTTTTGCATTGGACCACATATTTTGGCACGCCCTGTTTACAGAGGCGATTCTAAAAATGAAGTCGATCTTAATTCTTTCTTTAACTACAGAGACTTGTGTAGTTTTATTTAGAATTTAAAAGGTAGAGAGCAGCAAACTACAGTTGATCACCTTGACATTGCAACACGGAAACTATCAAACGTGATGCACCTATTTCCAATATTATATTGCATTTGGAATATCTAACAGAGTATTAACCGGTCGCTGCGCTATTATTCTTACAGTCGTTATACATCAGCGCTGTCCAACGTAGGGCCCCTCACGCGCCTGCTTCCCCTTCCAATCTTTCTTTCGCGCAGCGTGCCTGCCGTTGTCAAGGAGACCGCGCGACGCTATGCAGGCTGCCATGACGGGCTAGCCGGGCTAGCGTCTTCGCGGTTAGCGTCGCGCGGTATCCCTGACAACGCGGACGAGAGTGGGAGAACCCCAAGCTCCCGCGGGAGCGACTTTGGACAGCGCTGTTATACATAATATATAACAGAGTTGACTAACTGGTGGCTCGCGAGCCACCGGGGGCTCCCCCGCTTTGCTGCTCCGCCGAACGGACCCCCTCCATACCTACCACACTCTGACCATCGCAGTGGATTTCTCCTTCTTTCCTTCTATTTTCGACTGCGATCGTCAGAGTCTGGTGGGTATGGAGGGGGACCCCGGTGGCCCGCGAGTTACCAGTTAGTCAACCCTGATATATAATACTATGTGCAATAGCATACATATATAATATTGTATCGTATCGAGTAAAGTACATAACAACAACTCAAAGTGAAGCGATTCTATGCGAAAAATTAAATCTCTTCATCTTCGTGTACTTTACAATCATTCACTTCTAGGATATAGTATGTACTTTGAAGCACCCAGTATATACATATGTACACGTAAAACTGCACATTGCACTGGTGCATCCGTTGCAAACTCGCTACGACCCGACATTTCCCTCTAACATCTTTCTCAACCGCTCGTCAGGGAAGACTGCAACTTCCCTTTGCCAGAATCACCCCCTACAATTGTGATCTAGATACCTGCCTCGCGAGATTGTAAAATTTCTCTTATCTCTCATTTTCATGGTTTCGTTCGGCCTTCAAACTCTCTTCTGACCACCGCTGCAAGTATACGATATATACACATAATAAAAGTTCGTGTTCGCATGCGCTTAAGCCTTATTTATCCGTGTGTATGTATATACGTGTGTGCGTGTGTCTGTTCCTGTTCGTGTGGACGCATGCGTGTGAACGTTCGAACGCTTGTTATAAAACCGAATCGACACATACGTGAATGAAATTAAAGAGACAGATAACAGAGATAGAAAGAGCAAAGAGCTTTTATTTCGTTCGTACAATGATAGCTAGTGAAAGTGATACAAAAGATATTAAACGAGCACAAGCGAGTAAATAGTATCTACGTACATGTACATTACGCGTGGTGTACTAACGCAAAAAGCGGTCTAAGTCGCGTCTACGAGTCTGAGCGGAACGGAGACATCACCAATTAAACCAATCAGTGAAGCTGTCGAGATGCTTGAAGCTTGCGTATGCGACAAAATAAAGTGCTACTGCGATACTTACATCGGAAAGAGTGCTTCACATCGGTTTCTACACTGACATAAGGTGTATACGAACTGGACAGAACCGCGGGGGGGATGATCAAGCAATGATTCAAACGTTTCCAGCAGTTTCCTCAGCACCGACTACTCGTGGCTCATATTAATGCTTTGCTTAACGAGACGCTCGTCGAACGGACGACAGTGTCGAAAGAATAGCGCGTCAGGAGGCAGCCCACAGTTCTGTCCGTTCATATCCACCGATCTGGACGTTAGAGTGCGGCGATAAACCATCAGGTCAGATCGTCCTGGCCGTTTGAGTGCAGCTGCCGCTCAATTTTCTTTCTCCCTGTTCGTGCGGTGCCACGAGCATATTTATTTACTTATTAAACCGTGACGGCATCGACGAGCAGCGTATACGTCACTTTTCCGTGACATCTTCCCATGAAGATGACGTAACGCCTACTTTCTATCCTTCCCTTTTTTTTTTTTTTACCTTCTCTCTGTTTTTAACTCGGCACAGAACTCGGTCGTGGACCGACAACTGCGTAGCACTCTTCTCGCCTTTGGGATCGCAAGGCAGTTTTGAATAAGCGAATCGAAACAGGTGAGGCCTCGGCGCGATACTTGATGCGATCAGAAGCGTGGTATTATTGGACAATTATATAAATATAAAGAGATGCAAGGTACAGCGTCTGTTTTCTTTGTTTTTTTTGTTCCTTTCTTTTTTTTACATTTGGCCACGCACCTTTGGTATCGCGATCTCTCGGTAACGAAGCATCGAGACTCGGTTACCGAGACCTCCGCGCGTCGCCAAAGGTCTCTCCTCTCCATGTGCCAAGCGGATTACAAAACAATTCAGTAGGCACACGCGCGAGTTTCTTACGCAGGCGATAGCGGCGAAATAATATTCTCGAAGCTTGGATAAGAAGCCGGCTGAACGCAGGATTCATTACTTTGGGCGTATGAAGGTTCACTTCGGAAAGGATCGATGCCGATTCACGCGCAATCCTCATCGTCACAATTCTCGGTATACATATTCGGGTGCACTAGTTATTCCTTAGACTGTTGAAAATAGAGGTGAGAATAGGTTTCTTGCTCATAAACGAACGTGTTATAGCAAAGTCAAGCTTCTCTTGGATCATTGACGACACAGACTTCTTGACGTCATCTAGTTTCTTCAAGGACATTCAATGTTTCGTTATTTCTGCTTATTCCGCTCGACATAGGTAGAAATAAGAAACATATATAATTGTCCTTAGAATCCAATTTTCCATTATTACATTTCCCGTTCAAAATGAAACGTATTCCTCATATTTCCAATGTCCCGTGAAATATTCCAGTGTGCATACGGTATATAGCGGAATTTACGATTTTATCGTTCATTTTCGCATCCCTGCATCGAGCTTTTCCTTGACAATTATTAGTAAAGGCGCAAAGGGGAAGGAAGGAGCCTAATGTGGCGATTGTCGATAGAAGGAGGCTGAGGGGGATGTCGACGTGGTGAGATACGGGAACATACCTAGATATCACTCCTTCGTGCCTCTGAGTTTTGCAACTAAAGCGCAGGAGAAGCTGTGGTAGAGAGGCGAAAAGAGGTCTGGAAAGTACGGGTGTCTTTGTAACAGAATTTTACGGTGGACAGAGGTTCAGAAAATAGTGGAAGAAGAAATACATAGTAGAAAGAAGAGCTCTGGATCGGTACCGCTCTTTCTCATTGGCTTCGTCATAATAAAAGCGGCTAACATCTACTAGGTTCTTAAAAACGACCGTGTGCTTGACCAAGGGAAAAAAGAAATTGAATAAATTCGCAAGTCGCAACAGATCAATTAATTGCTTGCGTTTCTTTTTAAATATACACCAAGAAACGCTAAAAAAAAGTGACAATATCAAAATTATAATCGCGATGCAAAACGATCATTCTATGTTGAGAGATAACGTGAACATTATATCGAAGAATCAAAGTTAAAAACGAAAAGAAATTAATAGTGATACAAGCATCCAGTCAAACCTCTCGTCGAAGGATATTAAAAAAAAAAGGAAGCAGGAAGCGAGGCTAAGGCTGTGAGCAATAATGGGCGGCAATATCGAGTAATATACGTGTATGTATATATATATACATATACAATATATATTTATATATATATATATATAAATATAAATATTACAAGGGATATTAGCGAGTTTTACGGGAAGTTCTGTATTGATAGAAAGAGATGAAATAAGAAGAAGCATTAATAAAACAAATATTCATGCATTTCTCAAGCATTATTATTACAAATACTGGCTGACTCCTTAACAAACCCCGTGAGCGTGCACGCGCGAAAAAAACGCATATTCGGGACCTTCGAAGACTCATTTCTCATTGTATTTTGGATCGTTTCGTTCCGTTTCTTTCGATATTAATAAACTGTCTCCGATTCGAGTCGACGGGCGCAGGCTATAATACGTATTTCTTCGTTAACCATCGAACTTCTAATTAATTCGTTTCCTCCAATCAAATGAACGACGTGTCGTTCCGTTTCGTAGGACGTCTGCTCGTGGTGTTCTATGTTCACGCTCTTTTCACCAGCGGTATCGTGCAACGCGTAAATGCATACAAGCAAGCGGGCCGCAGGAATTATTTTGCAAAAATTTCCTTCACACGTGTACAATCGCGAGTGCCCGCATTGGATCTTAATCTACGGCGACAGATTCTAAATCAAACGGCACCTAATCCTCCCTGTCATTTAAGAAGGAACCCGCCGGCCGACGAGTTCAGACCCCGGTTCTGCGCAGGTTGACGCTCATTGGTGCCGGGAGAAGCCGCTATTGGCTGCACCCCCCACCAACGCTCTTTCGGAGCCAATGAGCTCACTCTGCGTGCGCGAAACGGGTTCCTTCTTAAATGAATGGGAGAATAATACGCGTGCATTGTGACGCGCGCGGCTTTGAACGCCGGCGAAACGCGCTTTGTAATCAGCGCTTCCGCAATTCCCATAATTTACAAACTAATCCTTACATTGTTTCATTGATGGCGTATGCCCGCCATATTTCCTCGTTGCACGATATCCGCATGCAACATTAACCAATAACGCGTATGCTCACGCTTTTATCGCATACTATATATGTATGCGTGTAAATACCTATCATATGTAATGTATAATAGACGTAGTGCTTTCGTTTAATGTGTCTTCGTTTGTATACGGTGTAAGAGTGCAAGGGGAAGGCACTTCCGCTGTTGTTCCGTCGATGCAACACGGAAGCCTTGGAACTGCACGTGCCTCCCGATGATTGTCCATGAAAATCGATTCGGAACGAAGGTACAGCTTTTTTTAAAAAAAAAAAGAGATTCTCCAAGTCTTACGTTGTGCAACTGAAGAGAGGAGTAACGACGAGTTGTCGGCTTCGATTCACGGGGGGGAAAATGCAGTTCCACGGTTTCGGTGGGGATCTGGGAAAAATACCAGCCACCCTCTCGATAGTAGTGTACGTACAAGTGTGAACAGCAAGTGAAGGAACCCTGGAGTCGTCGGTTCGTGTGCGCGGGTTTTTCGGAAACCAGAGACCGCGTGCAACCTGTGCGCATTCTCGTTTACTCGATCAGGCTGTTCGAAATCAGTCACGAACCGCGTGTATTATCGTCACCTTAATCTTAATTTTATATTTCCGCGTGTGTGAGTGTGTGTGTGTGTACAAATTGTTCGTGTACCTCCAACAGGCGTATTCTCGGTGCTACACATCGAAAATATACTATAACTAGTTGTCGTTTGAGGTGCTCCCGGTCGCATTCACTAAAGACAACCACTCCGTTCTGTTTCGTTTAACAAACGATACAAAATAACCGCGTACACTCTGTCGCTATGGAAGACCGTGTTTCTTGAATAACGTTTAAAGAGGATGCCGAGTCCTGATCGTTGTGCAGGGTGTTTCAGAATTACCAAGACTATTTCGCTAATATTTTGTTGCAGAGAACCCGTTTTAATATTACTGCAATTTTCTATTTTTTAAAAAAATTTATGGTGTTAAGACTAGGCCTTTTATATTAGAGGGAAAGTGGAGAAAATAACTTGTGCTTTCCTTCATGTAACTTAGGAATCTTTCTTGGTATTGCTGCTAAATTTACACTTGTTTTCAAAGTTCTCAACTGTCTGAATAACTTGTACTTGACATCATTTTTACAACAATGCTTTTGTAAACAATTACGGAGAAGCAGTGTTTCTGACTGGCTAAATGTAATTCACTTTCGAAAGATCTTATCGGTTTGGATAACTTTTATTCGAAAGAATTTTTGAAGTAAGAGATGCAATCACATCGACTCGGAGGCACGTCTGACTACAGACTGTCCGCTTTCCCTTACCCCTTCAAGTTTTCATTCTCCCTCGTGGTTTAATCATTCTAACGTTATCTAAAAAAATCTTTACGCCCTGACATGTAAGTTACGATGAGCTCTGTTTTGATAACTGTTTCACATAAAAATAGTAGCCTAAATAAATTTCATAGAGAATGTACAATTCCACTTAAGATTCGCGAGTTACACTACTCAGTTTCATTATTAAAAAGGCTTTACAATTTCCGCCTTTTTGGTCGTTGTCTACTAAAAAAACAGATTTAATAAAATACTAGTATGTTCAAACTTGACCGATTCATAGAATTCACGGACTAAAACCTCTGTAAAAGCAAATTTTCTAATTAACTGTCTTCAAACTTGAAGTATTCAATTTTTTAAAAATGACACCTCAATACTGTAGAACGAATATATTATTATGGATTACTATCGCTTAAATTGAGTAATAACAGTCTTCTAAACAATCGTGACTCTATATTCCTCATTCGTTCATACACCATCCATCGTTTCCACTGCTTAATTACTGTGTCAATTAAAAATGACGAGATAACATAAAACACACATATTCTAATATATATATATGAAAAAAAAATTGAAAAATATTCAAAGTGATAGTCTAACAACACAAGAGAATGGCAGAAAATTCAGCACTATTTTCTTTAAAAGCAAGTAAAGCGAATTTCGTCGCAAGAATTCCACAACAGTGGAATTGACAGACTTCCAATTTGTTTCTTCCTCGGACTTCTACGACCGAGTCAAGTTTGCATTTCCAGTTCTGAAACACCCTGAATATTTGCTGTTTTGTGCGCGTGAACGCACAAGCCCTGTGTGCATGTGTGTGTTTTGCGACTGCGCCCGGAGAGACTGTCTTTGAATCTCGCGCTCGAACGAAAGGAACAGAGCTAGCACGCTTTCAAATACATATGTACTTTCACGAGGTTTGACGATGCACTTTGTTTAACATATTTCCTTCCTAAAGCCAGAACATCTAAACAATTAAAGAATTCAATTACAGATACACCCTGCATCGCAAAAAAAAAAAAAAAAATACATACAGAGACGGTTCCTTTCGTTCGTTCATTTCATCCGCTCACTGTATATACCAGTGAATATTCAATGTATGCATGTATGTACGTGTATAATAGTATATAATCTATACATACAACGCATCATTCTCGATACGTTTCCCCTTACGCGTAATGAAGATTCTTATTTACACGTATATAGATCTACAATATATTTAAATATAATATAGGTATATCTTTATCCTCCTCGTCAGTTACGTTATACAGACTTAAACGAACGTTCAAATCACTGGCAAACACGTGTACGAATACACAAAGAAATCCTTTTCGTTTTTTTTTTCTTTTTCTGCAGATTCCCCGCTAGGACGTGTTCTTCTAATTATATAGTACGGATCCATGAGAAATGCACAATATCGTTTGCTTAACCAACGTCGCGTGCGCGCGCGTGTGTTTGTCTCCTGTGGGGTGTGTTCGTGTGTCTCTCGAACGTTTTGTGCGGTCGTGTGTCATTGGTGCGCATGTGAACTCGTTTCGATTCTCATCCCTCCTTTGCTCCTCGCAGGAGATATCTGGGGATCAGTCCCGTCTTCCATCGTCCCCTCTCTCCTTTAGAAATTAGTCGCTCCTTTACCGCTAACCCGCGCGCTAATGCACGTAACATCCAGTTTCTTTTCCGCTCAGATCGTCCTGCTCACAATCGTCCGTTTTCTCCTCTAAATTGCGATAAGCTCGTGAAGTTTCTTTATTTTTTTTTCTTTTTTTTTTGCAATTGACGAGGTTCACCTGCGTGCAACGAACTCCCCCGAATTGAATCCGCCGTGGTACAGAAGGACGCCATTTCTCTGCGCCTCTCACACGCCGTTACACATAGCTATCGGATAAATTACATGTAACCGCTAGATAAAATAAGGTAGGACGTAGTCTCTGCTAAATCTATGCATACGTTAATTCAGTATATGTATGTATATGTACGAATTAAAAGGATCGCCCCGAGCACGGTCGGCGTCTCCGCATCAAATCTCATCGATGTGCAAGGTGTTTCTAGGAAACGTACGTTACTATAGTTCAATTAATCCCTAATGCTAAGTCAAAAAGGGCGAAGATCGGATCTGGAGGAGTCTCTTCCGGGAGAAACGTCGTTCTGGCAACCGTTAATGCTTAACATTAACGGCTACAGGCGGAGCAGAATCAAGTGGTCGCGCGCTCCTGCCGTGGCCACGGACGGCCAGTTGGTTCCGCTTCGACCCGTAGCCTCTAGAAACTCGCAATAATAGACAATGTAATCTGTAAAAGTACGATCGGTGCTACAGGACGTTTCGCATCCGCAAAAATAAAAATTTCTTCGCTTTTCCCTTCTCCCACTCCGTCCCCTCCCCCTTTCCGCTGTCTTAATAGTTAGTCTACAAGTAAACGACGTAAAAGTAAAATCTAACAAACGATAAACAATATGTAATAGTGGGTAGAATCAATCGACGTCGACTAACGAGTGATTGGATTTAATGGGGTAGGGGGAGGGGGTTGAGGGAAGGGGGGGAGGGGGATAAAAAGAATGGACTTCAACAACAGACTGAGATAAACGTTAAAAACTGCGACTTAATAAAGGCAAGTTTGCGCGCGTGTCGCGTGACTTAGGCCGCGGGCCTCGTTTCCGTCCATCTTGGCTTATAAAAGAAGGACTTCGATCGCGAGAAAATGACGAGGTAACGATTTTTCTTTCCCCCCTTTTTTTTTTCTTTGCTTCGTAACAACCGAAATAATATTCAAAAACAAAACGAAATTGGTCGCGTGGCGACGCGTCGCAATAGAAATTTTTATAAAATTTTTTTTAGAAAATCATTCCTACCAATGCAACTTGTTACAATTGAATTTAATTTACAATTAAAAATTGTGTGTATATATATATATATATCTATATACTATGAATATATCACAACTGTATCGCGCATATTGTGACTATATATTCATTATATATTAAGCCATTATTATTTCAAAGGTACGCTGGAGCGTATGCAAAATAAAATGAATAATATTAATAATAATAATAATTAATTCCAATGGCTCGTGCAAAACGTGAAGTTAATTCTGGCAAGTCTTTATAGATTCACTTTAATAGACAGAAGAAGAGAGTTCGGAAGAAGAAATAAGGTAAAACATGGAACAATAAATAAGCCGTTCATGGATGTCTCGGGATATCGAAAAGGAGAAATCATAAGGGTAGTAAAGTCTTTATGTCGATATTTTTCGTTAATGCTTTACGCTTCGAAACGCTTCGAGTAGAATCGGGTCAATAAGGCACTGTTCATCGACAATGTCTGACTAGAAAATGAATCTATTTTCGGAACTCTTGTTTCTTTTTTTTTCTCTCTCCACCGTTTCATTTCTCGTTTCGCATTCGCTTGGTTGGTATTCCCTCTTTCGTAGACATGAACGAGCGCTTCAGTCGTTCCTTCCGCATCAAAGATAGCATCCGCAAGGTACGCTCAATTTCTCGTTATAGTATCATATTTTCATTTAATTCCCCTTCTACTTGAGCTAAATAAAAAAATATATGCGTGTACTCGCGTATAAAGTGTGCTCTACTGAACTCTTATCGCTTGAAACGTTTCCCTCAATTCTGGTATTTGAACGTTTGTAGAGTACGAAGTAATAGAGTACGCCGTGGTTGTACGGTTTCGTGGCAACATTAAACAGAAAGTCTTGTTGGCGTGTGGCATTCAGTAACGTTGACTTGTAAATGATTAAAACGCTATTTGATATTAATTAAAAAATAAATAGAACGTAACTGCTCTGCGTACAATCTGACTGTATTGTGTACGAAAAGCCAAAGTGACTTTCTGAAATTCCGTGTGGCTGAAACCATACCCACTTTGGAGAAAATAAGTTTCTAAGACATTGGGAATGCAGAGAACATTTCAAGGGACAAAGTTAGATAAGAGATCCCGTGTTCAGTCGAATCATTTTCAAAGACCAGTTACACATACCGTGATCCGGAAGATGACTAAAAGTGAACGCAGTCATAAAAATAAGAATTAACTCACACGTCTCGGTGGTTCCGAGCGCGAGCACCTTCAAGACTGAAGGAAACGCGGAAAAAACGATGCGCAGCGTTCATGACCGAAAGAGAGAAGGCAAATGGGACCCAGAAGAAGGAACCAAAAACGCTCAGAGCAGCGGGGGAGGAGTCTGTCCTCCCCTCGAACCAACGACCAACGCCGTTTACGAGGTCTTCATCTTCTTGTATGGCTGCATGATCACGCCAGAACTGACGGGAATGGCGACTTGCGGTTGCGCCGCGATCGTCGCAGGATTTGGAATTTGTGATAGCTGTGGGACACCTGGTACACCTGCGGCCGCGACTCCAGGCACGCTGCCAACACCGGATAGGACCGTGTAAGGATTCTGCACGTAAGGACTGCCCTGGACAGCGGCAGCGGCTGCCACGCCAGAGACAGTCGGCATCGAGGCTTGAACGTAAGGATTCGGGAGGATCTGTTGCCTTATCAGGGAGTAGGGATTGATGGGAGTCCCTGCGTGTGGTCTAGAGTAGGCAAGGATTCCAGCGGACAGCGGCGAGGTCAGGGCGCCTGGAATTCCAGCCAGATTCGGGATTACTGGCCTAGGGGCCGCCGCTGTAGCCTGCAGACCAGCGACTCCAGGATTTCCAGCGGCAGCAGGGTTCACCAGGGCTTGTTTGTTCAAGGCAACGCCGGTGTAGTTGAGAGCCGTCAGCTGGTTGATAGGATACGACTGCGAAGCCTGGGAGAGCTTAAGCGCTTTCGCGTAGTTCTTTTGGGCGACCTCTTTTGCCAGGGCGGCTGGATCGAGGGGAGTTGGCAGGCCAGACGCCATCCCGAGGCTGTTGAGCATATTCAGGCTAGCCACGTTCGAAGCGTTGTAGTTGGACATGGACGCTATACTCGTCATAGACGGTACGTTCGTCATAGATGCCATGGAGGCCATGGAGGCCATTGAGGCCATGTTGACGACGCCTGGCATCGAGGTCAGGCTAGCAACTGAGGTTAGCGGACTCATCGCGGACTGTACGCCAGAGGCCGACAGTGCCAACTGATTCTGTATTTGCTGCTGATGTTGCAGCTGATGCTGTTGTTGCTGCTGATGCTGCTGCTGTGCCTGCTGCTGTGCCTGCTGTTGTGCCTGTTGCTGTGCCTGCTGCTGTGCCTGCTGCTGCGCCTGCTGCTGCGCCTGCTGCTGCGCTTGCTGCTGTTGATGCTGAACCTGTTGATGCTGCTGCTGCGCGATCGAGGTGGGACTCGAGTGATTCAATTCGGGGGAGTTGTGCGCGTTCTCGGATATTTCGTGATTCTGCGAGGCGCTCGGCTGCTTGTTACTGCCGTTACTATTGTTACTGTTATTGTCGGCGGTTGGAGGTGGTGGCGGTGGGTTGTTGCAGGGATCCATCAGCACGCCATTGTTGGCGTCGGCGCAGTTATTGACTGTGGCGCCGCCGGTTCCCTGGGAGGAGGAGGAGGACTGAACCACCACCGCGTGGTGGTTGCTTTGCACGTTCGGGGGTTGCACGACCGATTGGTTAGAGGTTTGGGTGGGTAGGGGTGGTGTTCCAGTGTACTCACATGACACAGGCACGAACGGCTGCTGCAGCTGCATTAACTGTTGATAGGTGGTCGCGCCGGTCGGCTGATAGACCGGCATACCGGACTTGTCGCCCGCCGGTCGTTTATACGGAACCATTCCTGGGAAGGCCTGGAAAAAAAGAAGCGCGGGAATGTTTATGATTAGCAAAAGGTAGGGCATCCGTGGGGGGACCAGCATCTCGAGTGGAAGCTTCTGCAGTCGGAAGCCTCGACTCTGCTCGCTTGGGGGCTCGTCGGTTTCTCGCTTTTTTGGGATTCTATATTTCGAATTGTCAGCTGATTCCAGCGGAGCTGGAGGCCTGGCCGGAGGCTACCCGAGATTTGGCAAGGCAACATAAGTGAGCTGAGCTAGGCAAACGTTCGCTTCGCTGCGAGGAAAACTTGGATGAACGCTTAGGCGTGGCGCCTTGTCTCCGATCAATTTTGCCAAAAGACTCTTGTATATCGCGGGAACGTTCGCGGAGATCGGATCTCACGAGAAGCGGTGCACACCGTACGATGCATTACCATCGTCTTCCATCAACGCTGATCAACGCGGTCAATGAGCAAAGCGAGTGGACGTAACAGAAAAAAAAATAATAAAAAAAAAGTGTCGCGCGAGCTTATGATTCAGTGGTTAGATTCTGCACTTACAAAGTTCTCGTAGTAGAACGATCCGACAGACTTCATGTCCATCTGCAACAAAGACAGGATCGGTTTCAACTAATTTCAAGGACGAGGTGCGGTTTACTGTCTGTATTAAACGGATTTACGCAGGAGGATAGTGAGATTGGCGGGGAGGGTTTAGAGAGAAACAGAATCGGATAGAGTCACAGAATCTGGGTTACACGGCGAAACGTTGGTTGTATTGGTTAATAATAGTGGTTAATAGTAGTAGTAACAAGTAGCAGTGTGTAAAAGTTGTGCCGATGACGCAGCTTGCGGCGACGTCCCCAAATTGACGACGTTCGTTGTTGGATAACTGTAAAATCGCCCGTTCTTTTCTGGCTGTCTTTTGTTTTTGTCCCTGCCACGACTACTTCTCAACCGTGTCAGAAATATCAGCCACGTTTTATTACGGGACACCGTCACGGGGGCCAATTAACGAGGGGAATCGTTGGCTCCTGCTTCAATCGAGAATCAGACAGTCCATTAGGAGATGTAACGCCGAACGCAAATCTTGAATTCGAACAGTTTTCACTCAACGAGCGCGCAAGGTTCATCGAGTATCTGTACAGCAATAGATTCTACAGAAGATCGACGGGTATCGGCTGCAAAAGTCAACAAAAACCGCGAATAGTTGGAATGTGGATAGGAGCCGCGAAAGCTGTGAGCAAAGACAATAAACAGAGACGACGTTGTGATTAACCATTCGGCGACAGATAGTGGAGAAAAGAAGCGAAACAGAAACAATGTGTGTTCTATCGATGTGTCACAAGGTTTTTAGTCAGAAGCTGCGTAGTTTGGATGCAAAAGCTCAAAAGCTGGTGATGTCTTCGAGTATTCAGCGGGGCATAGTGTTGCCATTGTTGTAACGACAAATATATATATGCGCGCGCGTGTGTGTATGTGTGTGTGTGTGTGTGTGTGTGTACAGAACTGGTGCTCACGCAATAAGGTGGATTCGATGCCATTAACTGGATACAAATACAGAATTTCGGGGTTATCCAACGGCGGAACAATTTGCCAGTTACAAAAAAGGGGAGGGAAATGTGTCGCAAGCTAAAAATGCAATACGTCAAATCGGTCTCTCTGTCGATTGATTTACGAAAAATAGGAAGGAACAACGAAATCGTGGAGAGAAGTCTTCGTTGAATTTAGAAATGAAAGAGAAAAGTTTAACGGGTGCCGATTGAGAACAGAGATTCTTAGGCGGAGGAGACGTGGACCGACACAGTTCGCTGTTAAGACAATAAAACGACAGAGGGAATAGAGAGAACGGTCGACAGTCCGTGGCGAAAGAAAGATAAAGAGATTGTCAGAGAGAAAAAGTAGCGTAAGAAGGTAGCCAGTGTATGTATACAAGCGACCTACTCTGCTCTCTTAGCAGGTTCCGCGCGGCTCTAGAACCAAGAAGACAGAGATCGTCAAAGGAACCAAAGAAAAAGAAAGGTGGAAGATTCCGTACACTTATCGCGGGTACCGTAGTTGCTGGTTGTCTGTTTAAAAGAAAATAATGACGCAAAACCTTCGGGGTAATCGTCCAGAGCGTCGAGGGGATGATATTTCGACACCATCACCTCGGTAGTCGCTTAAGCACAACATGCATCATCGGCGCAAGCTCAAAATTTACACAGATCTAACGCTCCGTAAGCGCAGTACCAACTTTCCAGTACCAAACTCTGGCTCTATATTCCTCGATAAATCGATCTTCTTTCGTTCTGTTCGCTCTACTCGCAAGAAGGTCCTGACGTACGGAGATTAGAGTTCAGAATGTCGTCGGAGGTGTTCGCTGTGACGCACGCGCGCATTTCTCAACTAAACATAATAATTACTCGCCATTTTCAGGCTTCGCATCCATATTTCCCGCCGACGTACAGGAATGCTGACCGTCTCGCACGTCAACTTTGCGGCATGACATTTAACATCGGCGAACGAAAGGACAACGTTAAGTCCGCTGACATTTCCGATCAGGCTAGTGCTCCGCGATTGTTTTCGTTTGAATCGAGTTGCACCGGTGTTAACCCGAACACCAAGCGCAAGCATACCTAGAAATGAACCCTAAGTGCGCAACTTCAATACCCGCTGACGCATCGACTCTAGGCCAGAGTATGAAGGCAGCGAGGTAGCTCATCGGAGTGTCATGTATCAAAGAGCCAAGCGCACCATTTTGTACACCGTTCGGAACGATTAAGAACACTGAGAACCTCAACGTGCCGAGGGCGACAAATGTTGTGGCTCGTTTAGCATCAAGGTGGGTTCAAACCAAATGCACCGCGGGGCGCAAACCCGCGCAAAACTCCCCGCAGCAGCTACGTTCGTGTCCGCGGTTGTGTCATAGTGCGCAAAGTGTTGGCTATGAATCGTGGCAAGTGTAACAAAATTGCGGGTGCTGCATTCGTTATAATTTACCACTTACTAAAGAAAAACTAGAGAAAAACGTGGGAACCACGTTATCGGGTTAGGTCGCTATGAGGAAGTAGAAGCCTTTACACAGTTTCGCGAGGGTTTTGTGCAATTTTTGCGCCACGCGTTTCGTCTGGACCCAACTTTATGATAAATGCTGGCTTATGTACTTAAGAGTATTGCTTGCACACCACCTGATTTTAATCTGTTCCACGGAAAATCATCAAACACAACTATTCCCGATTTAAGTTGAAACATATCTAGGGATCACCACATACTGGATTTCTTGATAACTGGAGATTACTTTAACCCCATTTCAAATAGCTTCGACTAATAAGAGCCATTGTGTTTGTCTTTGCTGATGCTTCGACACTATGCCAAACAAAGATGGCGTGACCATCGAATATTCGGAACATCTCTATCCACAAGGAAGTCCAAATGCAAGTACTTAAATTACGAACTACGGGTCCATTTTCGGGGATCTTTCAACCTGGTATTCAAGTTAAACCTGTCATCATTCGATTCTTCTTGCGAGTGCTTTCGCAGTGCACACTGGTAGCAGGCTATTCGGTCCAAAATGACCGGAGAAGTTTAAATTCCTCGATTTCTTAATTCTGACACTGAGATGCGCGCGTGACTCCAGACTGCAAGCGTAGCCATCGCGATCGGATCACGATCAAAATATGAATTATATTCGATTCACTTAATCGCAGATCTTCTCTCAATGTTGGCAAAGGATACGCCAAAGGGGGACGATATACATTATAATCGATCGTGTACGTTTCTCACCAACCACGAACCATTTTCGCCGTTTGCTGTGCTCTCCTTTACCGTAAACGTTTTTACAAGTGATTGTGCTCGGTTCTTGCGACTGGCTGATTCGTGGATGATGACTGACAAACGAATAACAAGCGATCTATAAATACATTACGAGGCGTAAGCTCTGGCACGGACAACACTGCAACGAACGACATTACGAAGCGAAATTAACGAGCAAAGTGAACATTAAGGAATCAGAAATAATTGAAAAGAGAAATGAAAGAGTAGACTCCCGAATTTCGAATAGCACTGTCGAAGAGACAGGAGAAGCCAATAATAAAGTGTGACTGACGCGAATAATTGGTATAGACTCGTAAGGGAAAACACGTAGCGGCCCGAAATACGTGAAAGTGCGCGAGGAATTTAAAGATATCAGCCCGAAATATCGCGCGGAAATATTCCTGGAGGATCGTGTACTTTGTACCGAGGCCATATAGCAGCTTAGAAAAAAAATGTGTGTGAGAGAGAGAGTGAAAGAGCGAGAGAGAGATAGAGAGAGACAGACAGAGAGAGAGACAGAGAGAGAGAGGAGCTAGAGCTCTAAGCGCGCTCGGCAGTGTATTCACAATCGCAATTACTGTATTCGTAAACTTAAAGATACGACTACGAACGGACTTCTGGAAAATGGCCCAAACTTTCCGATGTCGTTTCCCTCGACTACTCTGCGCTCACAGGAAACGTTGCTCATTTACAAGTTGCAACCTTGTATAGGGGAGCGTGAATATTCCTACATTGCCTTCTGTTGGTCGACTATTTGAACAAAACGATTCCAAGGCGCAAATTCTAAGAATCTTTCGAGAATTGAATAGCGTTGAATACAAACTGTTAAAAATATTTGGAGTAACAGCTTCGCAGATGACTTTGAGGTGTCATCAACTTGAAAGCACTTTTCAGTGCGCCCATATTGGCAAAGGAATCTACCACCGCCGGAACGGTGGCGCTAGTGTACCGTAACAAACATGGACGACGCAAGTATACCTTTTACTATATGTTTGTATGGATCCAGTAGTGTAAAAGTTTATTTCAAAGTTATTTCTTACAGTAAAAATGTCGATAATACATTTAAACAGAATTTTGGAATACGTAAGAGTATGCAATGCGAACAATTTTACGTTGCTCCACTTTTTGGCACTTTTATGAAAACTTAAATTGAGATCATTGTTCGTTGTAACGTTGTAGTTTGTTGCACAACATTTATTTCTGCATACAGTTCGATGCTGTGAAAATTGGTAGACCCCAATAAATTGTGTACTTGCGTCGGCCATTACTACTAGTTCGCGAACCGACCGCTAGTGTCGCATAGTAATCTTCTACTCCCAATTACTTAACAGGGAGCAACGCGTCTGTCTTTAACCAACATACAACTTGCACCAGGAAAACTGGCACTCTGATAGTATAATATAAAGTCTCGTTGAATTTACTATTATTATTTACCGATTAATCCATTTTCTGTATGAAGAAAACGATTAGCGAGTTGACAGGGCCATGCGAAATACTGTTGACTACATCTGTACAGTGAAACTTATGTATGCAAACATGGACAAACATCTTGCACAAGTGGCGCCGACCAAGGAGTTGAAGAAAACCATTTGGAAAGTGAGAACCAGAGTTAGAACTATGAACGTTCGACAACGGTGAAAGGTTAGGGCCATTTTTCCCTAGCCCAGCTACGAGAAAGGAAAAAAGTGTACTCCATGCATAAGCCGTGGTACCATTAGCAGATCGTCATTGGAGTCGCGCATCCGCTTCTTGCCGAGTTCGATGCCCGCCATACTGGCGCTCTGAAGTCCTCCGGGAATTGCAGTTGGCACTCCTGACACTCCGCCGGCCAACGCGCCCATTCCCGCCATACTCGTCGGCATCGTCGCCGTCTGCTTTTTAGTTTTTGCATTTTTTTTTTTTATTATTTTTTTTTTTACATTTTTCGTTCGATCGTTTGAAATTTTTCCCAATTAATCCAGAGTATTCCCCGTGTTCCAAGTTCCGAGACACATTGTTTTTGTCGGTTTTTAATTTAGAAACATCCCACGTGTACGTGTCGTCGTTTCATGGTCGGTTCGCAGTTGACGTCGATGATCATTGTACACATTTTATTTTTCGATTCGTTTTGCATTCGGCGTTATGTGTGCGGCGATCGATCGGTTGATATTGGTTTCGGCGTTCCAGAGGGCGTACACGATTTCGCAGGCGTTAAGTTTTGGCAGGTAGCGAAGCGCACGAAGGTATTGTCAGCAAGCATGAAGAAGCATCGTCAGGCGGACAGAGGGCAAGATAAAAATCAAAAAAAGAAAAACAGACCAGTTGAGGCTATAGGCGAGAAACGACAGTTCGCGATAATTGTATCATAGAAAAAAAGTGTCGTCTATATAATATATACACATATACATACATATTTATATATGTATATGTGTATATATACGTATATCTTTATTATTACGAGCATCGGGAGGATCATGGCGCGTTTTCAAGACGCGCGAACGTTTCGACAGCGTAAAACGACACGGACATTAATATTCCAGCGCATGTAGACGCAACAAGCTTCTCGTGTTGCTCCCAGATCGATGCTATTACAACGCGTATCTATCTTGAGACTTGATCGCTTTAGCAATCCTTCCGCGGAGATCTCGTTTTTCACGATGCGGAGAACTAGAGAGGCTATGTTCTGTCGACTGTGCGCAAACGGGCGCGGCTTGTACTCGATAAACGCAGCTGACAACGGAACTGAAAGACGAAGAGCTTGGTCTAGCCGTGTAAAATACCCGCCAGACGGTGGAGCCTCCTCGAATTAGAAAGGAGCAAATAACAGAGACTACGGTTTGGAACTGCGTTTATCCGTCTTGAAGCGCGGTATTCTGAAACAGTTATTCTGAAACTTGTAAGGGAATAAAAGAAGAGGGGATAGAAATGTAGACAGAATTTAAAAGAAACGCTGTGAAGGGGTTGGCGAATCATGGCGCCCATAGAGGTGATGACGATAACAGTGGACACGTCTGTTATAGAAACGAGAATGGTTAATAGCGACATTGGTAAGAATAATTATGGACAATGGTAACAGTAAATTTCGCGACACCGATATATATGTAGCTGCCTGCCCATCAGGAACGATCAGCAAGCTAACAGCGCTGATATCCTGAAGACCGAGATCGAACGACTAGGGTGGCCCAACATGACGTCCCTGATAGAAGAGGAAGCCTGGTAAGTGAAAATAATACATCCTAGGTAATGGTGGAAAAGAGAAGTGAGAAATCACAGGGAATAGTTCCATCGTCTATCGGGATACCCCAGCTGGTGTTGTTGACTCGTTCAAAGCCTGCAATAATTGGGGCTATCCGTCGAGATTTATTAGTTTCGTCGATATATCTCTCTGCTATCGTTCCATTTTTCTCCCTCTCCGTTCGCTTCTTCCAACTCTTCTTGGGAAAGTTGCAAGGGAACAAGGTGACCAACAACCACACAGCCAAGAGGCGTGTCTACGATAGGGATGGCAAAGCAAACGAGAGGGAGAAAGCAGGAAGCACAGGCTCTCCAGACCCCTGAAAAGATTCACAGGAGAAACAATAACGATTTAATCCGCAAAATAATTCCACGTGCTCCTCATGAACGTGCTAGCTGGTTCAGCCCCCAGAGTCCGTTGACCCAGCGTGTTTCTGTCTACCCATCCACTATTGAGAACGCTTGTGTACATGAGCGTGTGTGTACATGTGCGTATGTGTGGGTGCGCGTGCGATCATGTAACTCTGTCAATCGACAATGAAGAGAGTCTTAATCCGCTGGTTGATCTTCTGTGGAGGTATCAAAGGGAGAGATATTGTGTTGTACATTTGACAGACATTTAGATATGGAGTGGTAATTCCGAAGAGTGCATTTTCGTGGCGTTTAATTCGATCAGACGCGATTTTCGATGACGCCATCGGCGGGCGGCGAGGTTGAGGTTAATCGATTTAATGGACGAGACCGCGAGGACGGAATATCCGCGCTCTCTTACGGATATCAAAAGCTCCCGTTCTGTGATTAAATCAATTCATTTGGCAAATTCGCCGCGATTGTTTATCTTTCTCTATTTGCCCAAACCCAGAAACGTGCAGGCACCTACTACTACCGTGGATCTGGCTGAAGATGCGACGTTGAAGTGTCGAGAGAAGGTACTCATGAATGAAATGGTTTTTGTCCGTCTAGTGCCTGGATGCAAAACAGTGAACGCGAGCAAAAAGGATTGAAAATCAGTTTTTGCCAGGGTTTCGCGGGCAAAGCATCCAGAGCGGGAGTTGCCAGGCCAAGGAGCCGGGAATCTCGGTGAAATTTCGCTCGTCCACGTCCTCGAGGCGAATTCGTGGGAAGGTCATCGAACGTCGGAACGCGGCATGCACCCTTGGGAAATTGAATACCACTTTTGAGAGAATCAGACTTCCCTGCCAACAAGCTGGTCTGCCGCAATCGTCCGTGTGAGACTTTTCTTCCATTGTGCGCCCGGTTGTGGCTGCAGCTCTCTTCCGCGCGACGTCGCTGAAAATGTCTTTTCCCCACGTGTCTCTTTCTACTTTTGGATCTCTATCCCCCAGACAATGGGCAATTTTGCCCTCTCGAGGACAAGCGCACGAGCTGAGTGGCGACATGTCGGTAAAACGCAGAATCTCCACACATATGGCTGATTTCGGCTCAAAGAACTCCCTTTCCTCATCTTAGAGCGGCAGTAGCCCATCGATTGTCCCTCGACACCTCGGCTCTAGTCGCGGAACATCGCGTACTTTCCGTATTTACCGAACGTTTTACTACTCTTATACGATCAGCTCTGATCACGAGATCGCAGCAATCGAAGGACAATTGTCAAGTCTTTGCTAAGCTCGATGATACCAGTCGGCCGCTCGACAGCAATGTTCCAGTAGCGATCGTCCGCGTTCGAGATCGGGGATGCACCGATCGTTACTGGAACAATGCAACGAGGACAGACCACGAGAAGATATTTCTTTCCCCGGCCCACACCTCCCAACAAACCCATCGAATCTTTCCCATTTTTAGGTTCGACAGCTCCCGGTGTAGCGTATTTTTTTTTTTTTGTGTGGGGCAGCAAAACAGCAGCGAGGGTTGATAGCCGGGGGTTCGTGCAGCACAGCTTGTCAGCAGAGTGGTGTACGTGTCGTAAGATACATGTCACTTTAACTACTTCTTATTTACAAGACCGTGGTCCCGCTCCATTTCGAGGTGTCAACGGTCTGTTGAACAGGTAGGGCAAGACAGCTAGCAAAAGCACATTCAGACTGCTTTCTATTCGTTCCAAAACGTGACTCTACGAGCGGAAATGGAGCGGTCACGCGTAGCTTTCGGGAACACCTTGTACTTTGGTTACGACCTAGGTACCGAACAACAGGTGAATTGGTGTATTGCGACTAGTTGGTTTGCACCTGGATAGCTGCGATAGGCTGCTAGAAAGAGAGAAATAGAACAGTGGTGTATCTCGGTGATGTTGACAAGAATTCTGCCTCGTGTACTACTCACTACACTCTACGAAAACGGCTGGACATCGTACAGTTTCAGGGATGTTAAAATGGACGAACACAAAAGCGACAAACACAGGGGAGAGGGGCGTGGGTGAGGGACCGTGTGTACGAGAACAAAGGACGATTGGAGGCTGTACCGTGAACGGGTCTGATGTCACAGGTGAAGAAAATCAAAATCAAGACAGGAAACAAGATGGTAACTGATGTATAATATACAAGATGAGCGATAACCGTATTGAGCGATAACCGTTCTTCGGCTTCTTCCAAACCCGGCCGTGCGACGAATCGCGCGCGCGCGCGCTTGCAAAATTCACGTTTAATTAAGCTCTTCGTCACATTCGATCGGCAAATGGCTGTTATTCAGCACTGAACGAGTTAATTTGCATTCGACGGCACACCGGCTACGGCTATCGCGTAATTCGAGCACTGCGCAACTATTGGCCAATTTTACTTCTGCGGTCTCGGACAACCTGTCTCACGTGCGACAGTGCTGTACATCATACATGTAGAGAAATACGTATGTATTAACAGAGAGAAAGAGAAACAGATATAGGGCTCGATACGTGTGTAATAGCGTATATATATATATATAGAGAGAGAGAGACAGAGAGAAAGAGAGATAGAGAGTATGATATCAGGGACTACTGCGTTCAAGGGAGAAGCCCGACGTATATATTCGACGTAGATTGGCGAAAAGCAGCGCAGCAACGAAAGCTCCTTTTGACGCAAACCCAGGAAACTGAAAGAGGGTGACAGTACACGTGAAAGATTGAAGATAGAGAATAGACAGACAGTTAGAGAGAAGGAGAAAGAGAGAGAGAGATAGATAGAGAAAGAGAGAGAGAGAGAGATAAAAGGTTTGTGAAGGCAGAAAAAACGAGAGTGACAGGAGGGAGTGTACGGTACGCGGTCAAGGAGGATATATGCGTGCGCTTCGAGCCTTTTGTTCCTCATGAAGAATGTATAGTGCGTAGAAAAAGAAACGATCACAGGTCTCACGAATACATGTGCATACGTATTTAGATCGGTGGAGATTCTCGCTCGTTAAATGCAAGGTCAGCATTGCTTTCTTTATTTTTATGTACATGTATACATACCTACCTACTTGGCGAAGAGGTGAACCATTCAAAAGGAACCGTATATCGCGAACGATTTGCTTCTGCGCAAAGGATTGTTAATGTTTCGGCCAATTAAAAAGTATGAAGTTGTTTCTTGGGAACGAGTCTCCCCCGAATGTGGAATAAGTAGAGGGGGACCAAACCGTGTAAGGGTGTTCACTCGTTGTCAGATAGTGATTAAAGAATTTCAGTGATGTTATTATTCCACAGCTTTTGTCTTTATCGTTAGATACTTTGCAACAAATTGCGCGCATAAAATATATTTATGCACGTATATTAATAATATTTTTTTAGTAACTCGTATACACATTGCTGATCTTCAGGTTCTCTCAGACATTCGATTTTTTAAATCTGGCAAGCGAGGGACGGAAAAACAGAGGAATATTTTAAACTATACTTAGACGGCTTATGTAAACTGGAAAATATTTGTTTCAACTGTTTTTCGACGTTCTTACCTCCAATTTCTTTGAAGGCGCTGTTTTATACATGGGACTTGAATGTCTCTGTTACTTTTGTTAGAAAATAAGTATGTATTCTAAGTGAAGTTAGAACTGACTATAGTTTGAATACTTATGTTTGAATGTAAGTTTCTAATATAGACAATAGGTTCCACACCCTGAAGCAACTCTGTGCGATTCGACTGGCCATAATATTAACAACCCTTTTCTCAATTGCGACACATGGTTCATCTACATGTTCAGTAGAATATACAAATCTAAAGAAGCACACGTTTCGACGCCAATTTTCAATACACTCTTTGTAAATGAAATCCTCACTGACCCAGATCCGCGGATTTATCCGTAAAAGTAGTGATCATTGCAATCTCTTACACTCTATACTAGCAGTCTCTTACAGTGATAAACTTCTCTTCTGAATCTTAACCGTTTGACTGCGGACAAGCGCGAGCGCACTCTTCATTTTACAAACTGCGACAAATGTATTGCCGTTGCTCGGCGACTCAAGTCTTTAAAAAAAAAACATTCAATTCTTAGTATATATATACAACGTCTTGATAAAATGTAAATTAAAAAAGTTCCCCGCTTATTCCACCGAAACTGTGATGAGCGCGATCGCGCTGGCTTACTCTACTCAAACTCCCGCAAGTTTGGCATCCCTCGATCAAACGACGTCCGCAGTCAAACGGTTAAATATAGTGTACGGTGGAATAAGTAAAAAAAAAAGGTTTTATCCTTTGTCTCCATGATCCAACATTTTGGACCTGGACACCATCTCGAGCTTTCGTCTTCCATGCAAATTCTTCATTGTCCACTCAGATCTCACCAATTAAAGCCACGACAGATGTACACGTATGGTCGGTGATACAGACTCTAACTTATCGCCGCACTTTTCCGCCAAGCTCAGGCGATCGGATCGTACACACAGAGCGTCGGCTATAAATACCCAATTTCCAGCGAACATTATACAAAACATCGGCACATGAAGCACACGCCACACGGAAGAAGAAAGGCAGAGTGAAAGAGAAAGGCGTGAAGAGAGTGAGGGTGAGCGAAGAGCTAAAGAACCTGGGGTAGGTCGGTGGAGGAGGAGGGGAAATTGCCTCGTACCCACTGATCTATATATACAGTACTTCTTCTCTGAGAGCTCAGTTTGGCCTACACGTTGACTGCTTTTCGGTACACCCACCACTTCTGTCTCACTTCTGTCACGCGAGGGCGAGAGCAATATGGAACGAGAGCGAGGAACGGTTCGAGCCAGACGACGCGTTGATACTTGGTCTCGCTCTATCTTTCGAGCGCCTGATACTTCGTCCTTCCTTTGCGTGCGCGATGGAGATAAGGGCTTAGCTCGCTCTCCTTTCGTCTCGCTCACGCCTTCGGCAAGAAAGAAGCGAGGAACGATCGCTCGGAATCGTGCCCCCTCTACGTTAAATGCTCACCGCCGGTTCCGAGCCACGAGCTCTTAGCGAATAAATACTGTACAGTACCCACTCGTTATAAGCCCGTTTCTACCATGCGTTGTACGGCCGGCGACTATCCCTACCATTTCTTGGAATCCTTCGCAAGAGAGTGAGAGAACCCGAGAACGGGCGAGAGGCTCTTTCGGTTCCTCTCGCTCGCTGTTGGGTTTTCTCACTCGCGCCATCAGCCGCGCGGAATGGCGTCCACAAAGCGCCGTACGCCCGCCGCCAGCCCCATTCGACGAGCTTATAACGAGTGCATATCGTGCTGGGTATGGTATGGGCCCAAAGTTTCTGTTACAATTGAACCGTGCGTCATCATTGAGAATAAACCATATTCGCCATCTGAATTTCTTAAAGAAAGCAAATGGGGTGGAGTATAAATCCGTACAGTAATGTTGCTGCTAGCAACTAATGGCGTCATGTGAATCGAAAAGTACGTTTATCCACAAAGTGACGCGGTTCGAATCGTCGCGGAGCCTTCTTACGCTCAGAAGCCTGCATATATAGATCAGTGCGCGTAACCCACTAACGTCGAGGTTCCTTCTGACAGAAGCACGTATCTAATTACGTCCCGCGAGCGTTCGTTAATGGGTCCAGCGAGAAAGGAGACGCGACCGCGGCGGCAAACATGCGCAAACCGTTGGCAGACAAAGAGCCTCGTGCCGCGTTTCCTGGGAGAGACTTCAGCGGCGACGGCGTCTTCCAGGTGCCCCGACGCACTGTCGCTCGACTTCCGCTCGCCAGGTACGTTCGGGTAGTTCATTCCTTTAATGACGCTGCTCGGCCAAGTGGCTTCGGGCGATGGGGAACGGAAAAGGGGCGGTCGAATACTCCGAGGGATGAAGGAGGACGAAGATTTCATGGGACAGGGTACAGATGTGTCGTTCCGTATAGGTACACTCACCTGGATTCAAGGTTGACAGGACAGAACGGGGGGACGTGTTTTTTTAGATGGAATGGAAAACGAACAAAACACCTTTGGGGGTCTTATGTGGTGATAGAATGAACAGTGTGTGAGAAGTGAAGAGAAAGTTAGAACCAAAGGGGAAGAATTAGCAATGATGAAGAGACAGATTGATAAAGAAAGGGGGAGAGAGAGAGAGAGAGAGAGAGAGAGAGAGAGAGAGAGCGAGAGAAAGAGTAGAGCGAGAGAAAGAGTAGAGAGATAGAAAGAGAGATAGAGAGATAGAGAGCTAGAGAGAGAGAGAGACAGAGAGAGAGAGAGAGAGAGAGAGAGAGAATGCATTACCGCAATGCTAGCCCGGGATTGTAGTGCGGCCTTAATGTGGGCTTGAAGGTGCAGAGGGGGGTGGAAATAGCGGCAGGGGTCCCGATTGCATCGGCCCTTGACAGCGTCCATGCAGACCGTCACAGAGCCGTCCTTGTTCGCCTGCACCGACTCGAGGGGGTGCGCAAACCGGCACTCCGTCTCGCCGCGTTTGCACGCCCCGCGTTGAAACTCGCGACATACCTACAGCAAGAGCGAACACGCATGGCATGGCACTCTATCTATGTGGCCAAAAAGGGGCTAGAGGGTGTTTTATGGGTAGGGTGTGTGGGAGAGGGGCGTATGTACGTGGGTGTGGGGGGGGGGGGGGGGTTGCAAAACCGGGGTCAACTCTGGGAATCGCTTGGGTGAGGCGGTAAACCGACGTGTGAACCATTCTTTCTTCCCTTTTTTCACGAAGGTGGCTCTCTCCTTCGAGATACATTGGCTGCCTGGGATCAGGGATGAAGTTGCTGAACGGGATCGAAGGATTTCAGAAAGAGTTCTGGTGGTCGGTTTGCTCTTGAAGGGCGAAGCAATGATGTGGATGCAGGATGAGTATTTGTTGCTTGATGGTAGAGTTTCAAGGATTGTTAAGTGGCTGTTGTAGAGTTGGTGTCTGTCATGAGTATGGATGGTTAATGATGTAACTACTTAGGTCAAAGTGAACGACCGTATGTGGGGACATATTTTATTTTACAGGGGATTATTATTGATCGTGGATATAGTCTCTTAACAGAAGTATGGATTGGAAAGATAGTCTACCGGATCAAATAGCTACAGGTATACAACTGAACTTATGACCTCGTGGAAAAGTGATGAGAATAAACGGTTCTCTGCTGAAAGGTCAGAACGGTCACGTGATAATGTTTAAAGTGATTATGTAGTCCCAACTTGAGTAAAAAATTATGGGATTCTTTGTAATAAATAACATTCGTATATCCACAATCAACTATGCTGGCTAACAGGTTACTACAGTTAGTTGGGACAAAATCAGCTGCCCATTCAAAGCCAATAAGCTCGACGATCCCCGTCATCCTACTTCTTGTAAAGGTTCTAGATCGTCTGGAAAGCGAAAAAAGTGGAATTACAGCTGACTTGATTCGTATTCAGGAAACTGTCCCTGAGGTGTCAACTGATTTAGTTCCAACTATAAATTATTAACGAACGTCTGCCAAGCATCTTGAATTTTCATACAGAATAGCAAAATGAGAAAGACTTGAGGGAGGAGCATCGGTAGTGCCCGAGGGTCTAAGTAGACAGTCAGATAGGAAGAAACAGTGTGAGATGCAGGCGGAAAGACAGAGTAAAGTGGTGTGTAAAAGAGAGCGAGAGGATCAAATGATGCGAAAGAGCGCCCCGTATACAGGAAGTGGGGTCTGTTTTGGGAGGTGTAAAAAGAGCCAACTTAACTTTTTTTTCAGTCTTCATCTGTTCTTTCTGGCCGTTAGTATCACACCCCGATCTGCTGACTTTAATCTCTTCTTGAATCTACCACACCTCGATTAGACGCATTTCCCACAAATTAATTTTCGCTTAAAAATCAGCTTTCATTAGTAAACGAAATTTCATTAGAAACGAACCGTGAACACGAAGCCAAATATCGTGGATCATTAACCCCTCCTGGAAGACCCTTGAAACTGAATATTCAATTATCCCAATGGTGAGGAATTCTAATTCGGAGCGATTGACGTCACAGAGCGGGGCTTATCAACGCCCAGAAGAAAAAGAGGGAGGAACATCTAATCACTACTCTACGTGGAGCTAAATACCGTGTTCTATTCTGTCAAATAGGCGTCGCTCGCTGGTTTCGGTGTACCCTCGCCCCGCCCAATAAGGTCAGAGGACACGGATAAATCTGAAGGCTGTTTTAGGGGGATGAAAGACAAAGAGAGGGGGGTAGTTTCGATGCCCCCGCGGAGCATCCTTTCGGTGTTCCATCAATCGGGGTTAATTCACACATGTGTTAGAGGATTCCTTGCACATGCATCACGCGCTAGTTCCGGCCGTTTGTCGTCTGTCGCGATGCATTCGGAAAAACATATAGCTCGATGAACTTCGCGGCGATATTTTCACGTCGATTTATACGGTTAAGGCCAGGTCAGTTGGACAACAAAGTGACACTGACAATGTAATAAAAAAAAATAAAATACTCGAACCGGCTACATTTATTTCTAGCTGGTATAGGATGTAGGATGTAGCCCCGTCAAACTATTTTGTATCTATGATATTGTATTCTACTGCTTGGTTGCAATAAGAGTGACACAATTAATAACTTCTCTATTCTGTAAGGTCAATGGTAATCGGGCCCTTTATTTTAACAAAATGGTCGTTATTCAAATAAATTTTTATGCAGATTATTGGAATCAAACTTCACTATAGTCTGAATTTCGAGAGTTGAGACCTGAGGCGGGTCCCTCGGACGGGGCGTGGTTAAGGAGGAACCAATGGTACGCTACGGACTGCGTGCGGCGTAGCGTACCATTGGTTCCTCCTTAACCACGCCCCGTCCGAGGGACCCGCCTCAGGTCTCAACTCTCGAAATTCAGACTATAGTTGTTCAGGAAATTTCTATTATGTATCCGACCATTCTTTTATTCGCATATCTGTACGATCGAATAAATTGTAGATACATAATTCGAAGAAAAACTTTATTCGTTATTATTCGAACAATATTTCATTCGTGTATGTATTTATAGTTATCAATGACTCTTCGATCAACAGATGTGCATAATCTAACGAAGCTGCAGAAATTTAAGAAAAAACTTTTACTTTTCGAGTTGCGATATTCTTATCGGAAATTGGTGATCCATGTGAAACTTCAACATGTTCTAATTATTAAGATGATGCAAAAGTGTTACAATATATTATTAACTAACTACTTGTAATTGGAGCAAATTAGAATGATACTTTCATAATACCTTTCAATACTTTAGTAAGTGCTTTTCAAAGACTACATTGTAAAAAGGAATTTTGAGATTTATATTTTTATGCAGATGCTTTTTTATAATTATAATAAGTAGTACACATTCCTAAACTTCTTCGTATTTTTGGGCCACTCTATTTGCAACGTATTATGAAACACTAGCAATGTAGCAGTAGAATAGGTCCGTGACTAGTCAAACGCGGTCACGGTTATAGTAAGGAGCAAATCTGTGGGTATTGTTAATGTGAAATAACTTTCTTTCATTTTTCAGCTATACGTTCCCATATTAAATTTTGCATAGTGTTCATATTTTACTCTTAATAGATCTCAACATATCTCTGTGTATACATTTTTCACCACAGTAGTAATTATTTACTTCAGACAACAATTAACAACTTCTTTTAACTAAATTCTTCGCACAACGCGTGGCATTATTACCTGTGCAATAAAACCCACAATTTTAGTACAGTATTGGAAATAAATAATAAGGAAAACATATCTTATATATTCAAAGTTTTAAAACTTACTTTTACTTCTAAACTTCATTATAAACGTATATCTAACTACAAGCAGAGAGTTCTACTGAAGTATCATTACTTTTCACCGAAACCAACCATATCTAATAATTTAATATAATTCACTTTATTTCTTACAAGTAAAACAAACTATATATACTGAATAAATAAGGTTGTGTCACCCAAGAAGTACGTATTTACTTATATTATATTAATATAGCTATAATACAGCTACAAAAATTTGCTCAAAAAGTGAAAAATAAAAGGAATGGTGTCGTGACAATTATTCAACATGACTTGAATAAAACGCAACAATCTTCCAACAGATCTACTCCCTTTTGCAGCGCGCATCGACTGTCAGCATTTTATAAACTTACAACCCCAACAAAATCAAATCCGAATTCTCATTTACAAATGCCTACGCAAAGATTTCGCTTGCGAATCTCGCTGGCTCTGAAAGCCGCGCGTACAAAATTTAGACGACGACTATTTCCTTGTGAATAGCCAGTGAAAATATCGCGCGCACGTTAGGCGCTCGACTATATATTTCTCCACGTATGCATCGCAAACTGAGCACATTTAAAAACCATGCAAGCCACGTGTGTTTCATTCAAGCCCAAGCGTGTAGATATAGATCAGCCGGGATCGATGCAGCGATCAATAATCTTGTTAATCTCACGATACGAGCTCTCGTAAGCGAGGTTGCGTGTTAGGACGATAGCCGGCGAGCCAAGCGAAGCAAGTGTACCATGCACCGCCGCGACAGTGCTCAATTCTTTGCTCTTGTTCGGTCATCCTCAAGAATTTTCGGTATTCGAAGCGCGAATTCCCCGAAAGCGCGCACTTTTCTAGACACTGTCGCTCGAAAATGCGCTTTCGGGGAAGCCCGGAAAAGCCCGATAAGGAACGCACACACGGGAGTGGCACGATAACGAGACACACACACACACGCACGCACCCTCGCACACACCCACACCCACACACACGTACACAGGCGATACACGAATCGTACAATTCAAGAGATTAGATGTATATACATACATGTGTAGACGTGTACACGCACATAGCATAGAGAAAGAGAAGAAAGGATAGAAGAATGACAAATAGAGCGAGAAAAAGTGATAGAAAGAGAAAGAGAAGAGATGAATGGTTTGTTAAGCTGCGTTCCCACGTATGCAACATACAGCGCGGACCGAACACTCGGGTTCATTCGAAATGTTTTTCCACGCGCTTTTTTTGAGAGTAGAGTAGGGCTGGGACTATTCGAATATTTTACAAGTATTCGAATGCTACGAATAAACTTCGAATATTGAGTATTCGAATCTTATTATTCGAATACTATTCGAATGTTAATATTCGAATACTATTCGAATGTTATTATTCGAATACTATTCAAATGTTATTATTCGAATACTATTCGAATACTGATGCATTCGAATACTATTCAAATACTGATGCATTCGAATAGTATGGTGTGAAGTGGGTCAAAATTAGCTTACAAGTTGTCGCCCTGACAAATGAAGCTAAAGAACTTGATTTATAATTCACACCATACTATTCGAATACACCAGTATTCGAATACTTGGATATTCGAATAGTATTCGAATACTTGGATATTCGAATACTTGGATATTCGAATACTTGGATATTCGAATACTTGGATATTCGAATACTTGGATATTCGAATACTTGGATATTCGAATACTTGGATATTCGAATACTTGGATATTCGAATACTTGGATATTCGAATACTTGGATATTCGAATAGCATTCGAATACTTGGATATGCGAATAGTATTCGAATACTTGTATATTCGAATAGTATTCGAATACTTGGATATTCGAATAGTATTCGAATACTTGTATATTCGAATACTTGTATATTCGAATAGTATTCGAATACATGGATATTCGAATAGCATTCGAATACTTGGATATGCGAATAGTATTCGAATACTTGGATTTTCGAATAGTATTCGAATACTTGGATATTCGAATACTTGTATATTCGAATACTTGTATATTCGAATACTTGTATATTCGAATAGTATTCGAATACTTGGATATTCGAATAGTATTCGAATACTTGGATATTCGAATTATATTCGCCAAATAATTGAGCAACCGAAGTATTCGAATATTCGAATACCGAAAAATTCGAGAAATAGTCCCAGCCCTAGAGTAGAGTACACCGGTGTGTATTCTGTGTCGCATATTGAAAAAGCAGAAACTGAACTTCTGTGCCGACACTGTTGAAGCGAACAATGGAGGAATTCAACAACACACAGGGTTGCGCGTGCATTCTTCTGCTTTCTCAATAGTTTGATGATAGCACGTGGCGAGAGTTCTTCGCGCGAATTCTTGCAGATAAATTTTGGAAACGTTTACAGACTTCTTCCAGAACGGCCACACGTTTAGCTCTAAAACTCTTGCGGATTTCTTGCGCAAATAGAAGAGAAACGTTACTGTCCCTTAAAAATTTCGAATTTCCCAAATTAGACCTTCGAAGAATTCTTTCTTTCTTCGCAACTCCTGTGTTCGACGGAACGTGGACCAAGCACAACTCGCGTTCAACGAAAAGAGAAACGTCTCCGGAACCTGTGCGCGTCATGTCGCTGCTGTGTGTGCTCCTGCGCGCTCGAGTTACATTAATCACGAGATCCACTCGAGACTATAGCGAGAATGTGCTGGCTCCCATCGGCCCGAGGACCTCCGGAACAGTCGGATTTCTTTCGAAAGTCGTTCGTCTCGTTCGAGATATGTTACCCAGACTCTTATTAGCGGGGACGAAGAGAAGAAACATAAGTTTAGGAATTACAACTGGCCGGTAAAGCACACACGCGCAATCGTAAATGAACGGCATGAGAAGATGAAAGTATGAAAATAATAGGAATCGTTCGTCAAACGTTTACGAATATATGCGTGTCCTTTGTACGTGTGTGTCGTTCGCGCAACGACATCGTGTCCGTGTGTAGGTGTACGCGTATTTAATTACGTGTGTAAGCGTGCATGTAGCGTGTGTCCGTGTGTTCTCTGTGTGTCCTGAGTGAGCTTGACTATGTTTATATGTGTTCGCAGGTGGTGGATGCATATAAAAATGTCAGAAAAAACTCGCATGCGATTGTATACGTAATGTAAAAGCACCTCCTCCTAGCTGTAATAAGTAAACACATAAGTCGCAGTTCCACGTTCAACAATTAATAGAATTAGTAAACGAGTGTGTGTGTGTGTGTGTGTGTGTGTGTGTGTCTGTGTGTGCGTGTGTTTTGTTTGCCAACGGAAAAGAAAAAGACAACGAATATGTAAATATATATAAATCTGGCGCTGAAAAAATGAGACACAAGTATACGTATATATATGCATGTATATATATAAGTATTAAATATATAGTCGCCAAAAAATTAATATATGTACTGCTGTAGAGATATATATAGAGAGACGTATATATGACACACGAGGAATATTACGTAAGCTGTAAAGAGCATTAGCTTTGTGCAATTTACGCCAAAGTTGCGTCTGTGCAGTGAACACTTTTCCACGCAATTGCCGGGTTCGGATAATTCTGACGAAGTTCCGCGAACGATATCGGGGACACTGAGTTATTCTGTCCTGACAAGTGAAGCGACGCCCCAGATGGCGTGGAAAAGGATTCACGGCGCCTGCAGCGGGGCTAGCCAACAAAACTTAAAGAATGCAATTTATATCTCTACGAAAGGAAGAAAAGTAGTGGAAAATGTTATTACCAAGAAACAAAAAGAAAACGATGGCAAATTAAGACATTCGCTTCGGAGGTAGTTTTCCCTGGGAAAATATTGGAATTCCAACTGTCTTTTAGAATATAATATTCTATCGATGAAAGAGTGAAGGAGAAATTTTGAAAGTCGTGACTTTTCGGTGTTAAAGTTGTTTGCGAATTCTATTTATCCAAGGAAACAGCAGGATTTTAATACGGGCGCGCAATGCCCCACACAAATGGGACAACCAGTAGCTTTCAACTTATTGGCGACAGAGGAGTTGTAAGAAAAAAATTAAATTTAATAGCGAAATGCAACTGGACTTTTTTTCTACGTTTATTAGAACTTAATGACTTTCAATGTACTGGTCGTTGCAGTTTTCTATTCCCCTAGAACAGCTAGTAAATAACAACTGCCCGAAGCGAATGTACCAATCGACCACTGGAAGAAAAAGGGAAAAAAGATATCACCAATTGAACGGTTTGAAACGACGGAGTAAATTAATCGTATCAATCGGGGGGTAAGGGAATATGAAAAACGAAACAGAGGGATCTCTATAATAGTTAAGTGCCGGCCTGTAAAAACAAAAATGAAATCTTCACGTAACTTGTACAACAAATAAGGTTATTCGTAATTGTCCACTAGTGTGCGTTAACATCGATGCAAACAGTTCGAGAAGACAGAATAAAATAAAATTAAATGGAGCACTACGCTTCATTCACTATGGTCATGGTTCATTCACTACTGATGGATCAAAATGGATAATAAACAACGTCATTGATTGGCTTTCTACAGACTTTATTCCCTGATTGGTCAAGTTTTTTTTTATATAGAAGCGACACTGGAAATTACGTAATTTTCTTCTGTTTTTTTTTGTTGCAGTAGCTTTGTTTTTCAGGGCGGATATCTTTTTTCTCGGCCAATCAAGGTTAAGGATTATTAATGGTCTAAGTAGCAAAATCCAAACACGTTTATATCGAATATTAATAACATTATATATGTATATATAACTATATGTACATATATATATAGAAACAGGCAGCAGGCAATTAATTTAAAGACCATCAATGATGTAACGTTCCGAGGGGATACGTAAGTCTTCTCTTTTCTTTTGTTTTCTTTCATTGTGGATGAGAAGGGTGGTTGGAGATTGAGGAGGACAGAGATGTCCACTGAATCGGGGAGTCGAAAGAGAGACAGAGTGAGATGGACGTGGTGATATTGGTTTGCTCGTCGCAGAAAGTATCGTTAATGTGGGAACAATGAGTATTCCAGAGCTCTGTGCAAGTTACTCGATCGTGGGTAGCTTTTTGGCACAATCGAAAAGAAAATGAAAAAAAAAAAAAGGAAGGTCACGCAGAGACTAATCGATCTTACGAAGCAGAATACGCACTACAGTAAACACGTCCCCGTGTCGTCGAAGACAAAAAAAAGAGAAAATCAAGGAAAAAAGTGATACAGTTTCGAGCATACTTCGCACAAGTTCGATCAACTAAAAAGAGCAATTAGGCACATTACATTAAGAAGAGAAAAAAAAAAAAAGAAGAAAAAAAAGAGGATAATGTACATAAAAAGCACACAAACTTTATCTGTTTTCCTTCTGTTCGTTGGTCAAAAATGAATCAATAAACGTAGTCTGTGCATTTGGTTTTTTCAATCTCAATTATATTTCTTTTATTTGGATCTCATTTGCTCAATAAATCTTCGTGTGACCCGAACTTAGTGCAAGTCATCGAGTTGTTACATCACAAACAGGTTTTCTTTTATCGTTACGATTACTAATTACCATCATTATCGTATATTTACCAAATATTATAATAATAATAATAATATAATAATAATAATAAGACCAATTGCGGTTAGTTGGATAAATCGATATAGTTGCCGAATTCTATTTGCAATAGTTTAATTAACGACCATTACATCGCATATAATTCTCATTCTTTTTTTTTCGTACTCTCTTTTTTGGTTTATCTCTCGTTTCACTTGTAAATCGTAAACTCCTAGGATCGGTGATTCATTTTTTTTTTCTTTCTTTCCGTTTTAGACTAGGGAATCGAAGGGCATACGACATTTTTTCTTTTTTTTAACGTGGCGAGGAATCGTGAGGAGGGTACAAGGAAAGGTCGAAACGCGATAAAAAGAAATAAATGACGTCGTATCTGGAACTAAATGTTCGCGTATATGTTAACAAAAATATCTTCTCTTTGCTTTTAGTCCCAGGCTGGAAAGTTCGGTAGAAACTTGGAGCAATTCTTTAATTAACACCTAATTCAATTTCGCGCAAAGGGAAATGCTTGGTTTTTAATTATGAACGGCAATCAAATGTGCCTTCGATAAGATTCTCCTCTATTCTTAGCTCTCATTCTCCACGATGCAAAACACAATCAGTTAATTTGTTAACCTACCTACTATGTACACGAGTTACTATGTGCGTATGCATGGCTGGATCGGCGCTTAAAAACGTATTCCGCATACGTACATGAATGTGTTTTTTTTTTTAAAACGTTAAAACTTCGACTGGCAGAAGTGTGCAACGATCCTCGAGATCGATTATTTAGAATTAACAACAGAGAACTCATACTTAGCGCGAAACTAATCTTGCTAGATTCGGTAAATGTTTAAATTAGGGGAGGATTCTCCGATTTCAACGACCTTCACATATGTTGTCAAGGTCATCATTCTAAACAACATTTCTCTGTATACTTTTCGACGCTCGGCTTTGGTTTACGAGATATTCACAAAAAACTATTATTAGTATTGGTTGGGGAGGGGGGGTAAGTAAGTGCAGGGGGTGCGTAAAGCAAGGAGTCAATTCACTCTCCCCTCACCCACAGTTAACACTAGAATTACAGAGTATAAGACATACTCACATCAGTTCGCTACCATGCTTTACGCGCCCGCGAGCGGACACCCCCAACCCCCACCCCCTGATCCAGACCAAACCAACACTAATACCGTCGGTTATGAAACTGATTTCAATATATTATGCCGAAAGTTTTTTTTATTAATATCTCTGAAACTAAGGCGAACCGCCAAAAAGTTTAGAGGGAAATGTTGACAGCATATGCAGGAATGAATGTGTTCTAAGAGAGTTCGAAAGTCGCGCGCTCAGGCTGGCAACCGGTACGTACGCTAAACTGGCCCAAACCGACGCAGACCGGTGCGAACCGTGGCAGTTCTGCGAGAACAACCGTTGAAGACAGTCGTTAAGAATCCTAGTGAAAATCGTGCATACTGTGAAAAGAGTGAATCGGATCGAGCGTGGCTTACGACTTAAAGTTCTGTATATCAAGAAAATATTCCTTATATACCTATATTTTTTGCAATTATAATTTAATAAATTCTCTTTAAATGAGATTATTAAAATCCTACACATATGTCAAGGTCACTGAAATCGGTGAGGGGGTAGTTTCTCGACAGGTTTACCATTTTTGGGGTTAGCATATTTATTCGCGCGTTTTATAAACATTTATCATATAACCAACAATTAGAGACATTAATTTACAAACAATGCTAATACTGTCGGCTGTGAAACAGTCGTCTGTATAGGTAGATTTCAGTGTACAATTATGCCAAGTGTTTTGCAAATATCTCGTAAACCAAAGCCGAGCGTCGAAAAGTATAGAGGGAAATGTTGTTTAGAATGATGACCTTGACAGCATATGTGAAGGTCATTGAAATTGGAGAATCCTCCCCTAATGTAAACATTTACCCTAGATTCTTCTGCATTTTCGAAGTTCTACTTCGTAAAAAGTCACAAGGAAATAAATGACATCCAGTCGCATTGGTCCTTGTATACCTGAGCACAGACGATCCATTTTCCCTTTCTCTCCTGAAAAGGACTTTTCGTACAATGAACATCACGAAGAATGTCATTCCAATTTTCTGAATATTTTACGAGGACTCCTCAGAATTCGATTACTGAAACACCCTGTATATAGTACTTAGCGCGAGGGACATAAATATTCACTGCACATTGCTTCCAAATTGAATTTTCTGTTGCTCAGTATTTACACAAATCGTCACTCGCAGACGTGTAGTAGGGGAGGCCGGGGTAAAGTGAACCTAGGGGTAAAATGAGCTTGCTTAATTTGATCTTTAACAATAGAATATATTTAGAAATTTTGGTGACGTAATAAGTGATAATTATGCACATTCAGATATCGAAAAATGTAAATTCATTTAAAAAATTAGAAATTAATTTTTAGAGACTTCCGATTGGTTTTTTGTTCCATTTAGCTTTTCGGAGAAATGAGTCATAAATGCGTTATTTTAACTCCAATTTTTGTCTGCGTGTTTAAAACAAGCTTATAAACATACACGTACGCGCGTTTGCGAAAACATTAATCCTAACATTATTAAATAATTAATTTTCCACTGAGTACATATTCGGGGTAAAGTGACCGGGGTAAGCTGAGCTGCAAATGGCTGCTCAGAACCGATGCGCAAGTGATGTGCGCAATATCCTAACCTATCAGCTGGCTAGAAAAACACGTGACATGGTGGAACAGAAACTAACCTCAAAAAAATGAAAAATCTGTCAGTCTTTGTCAACCACGGTGCAAAAAAGCCAGAAGCTGCCGTGCTAAACGCGTCATTCCAGCGCAAGGGATTAATATTTACCTATATCCTTAATTAAAGTTCTTATTTTGTTGCACCGCACTTTATCCCGGATAGGAGATCACTTTACCCCATACACCACTTGCATCATTTCTTTCAAGTTGAATTTTAATATACTCTAAGTTTATTTTAAGTATTTGTTAATACCCGTGGTTGATCATTCAGATCGTTCGGGTGTTCTAGTCCCGACTTTCCCCAAACGTGCATCTGGCAATACTCGAGGTCAAGTCCCACCTAAACAGTTGACGAAACTTTGGGCCTAACCCTGAGATGTAAACATCTGCAACGCAAACGACCAGGCTAGACCTCAAGTGCCTCTACGAGCTATAGCGACTTAGGTGCGAGGTCACAAAGCGGGGCCTTAACCGATATCCTGTTGGGTATAGGCCGCTAAACCTGGCCCCCCACTACCTCTTGCAGGTCTGTGTTTAGGGAAGATCAGGAACAAAACCGGGGCCCTATGGGTCAAGTGTTACAACTTCAATTTTAATAAAATAAAACAGAAATTGAAGATACTGTTTATCATTACTAAAAGACAGCAATTAAGCTTTGCTACTAGCTATTAAAAATTGTCTCATTGTCAGCACATATTAAATACAAATCCATTTCAGCAAGGTATATGTACCTACTGCATTACAACAGTAGCAATATAAATCATTTTATATCAATAACTTATTTTACCCTAGGGCCCAGGTTTTGTCCTGGTCTTCCTTAAACACAGTCCTGCAAGAGGTAGTAGTGGGGGCACGTTTAGCGGCCCGTACCCAGCAGGGTATCGGTTAAGGCTCCGCTGGGTCCTCACACCTAAGTCACTATAGCTCGTAGAGGCACTATACTGCCTGCCGTAATAAATTTTACAACCCTGTCCCTGTTACAGGGTGTCCCGGAAAAGGGTGACCAAGTGACGCGTCGACAGTATTGCTAAATTTCATTATAAATCTATTTCCACACATTTTTATTGAAAGGGAAAAATTTGATTCGACTTCAAACTTTTTCTGGCTCACTTTACCCCGGTCTCCCTTCGTTTATTTCTTCTCGTAGACAATTTCACTGATGCAACGAACAACCCAGATTCTATCTATTCCACTCCCCATCCCTGTAGCGCTGCTTCGTCACGCCCGAATAAACGGATTACGTGTTTAATTTGCCCCCTATGAACAGCCGTTTCTTGTCCCTCAGAAAGGTGGACTCCATTTCATAAAACGATTCAGAGTTTCGCGCCGATACGCGCTCACCCCTTCCCTCTCCGAACCCTCTGCCAACCCCCGCCCTCGGCACACACAGAGGCAACCCGTTACCATAGTCCGGTTTTATTCATTTTCTCGGCGGAAGTGGCACGCGAAACTTATTAATTTCGCGAAAGCCGCCGGGCGAAAGAAGCGATACGGGCTCGAGGGAAATCTGTAAACTCGAGCATTATAAAACTTACGGGGGACTCTGGCGTTGGGCGGGAAGTTTCAGCGAAACTAAACTCTGGGGTGGCAAGAAACATTATTGTTGCTCCCAAAACGTTTTCCCGCGCGTTCCAAGCCGTATCGACGAGAAGAACTTGACGAATTCGAGGCTCTTAATTAAACGCGACGCCGCCTGTCTCCGAGCAACAGAAACATATCATTCTATGTTTTCTGAAGCGACCAGAATAATTTTGTGACCAACTGGTTTAGTGGCACCTTTCATGAAAGACGTAATAAAAATTATATTTCGTAATTAGTCTGCTTATGAGTTCAATTTCTTCATACGTGCAGAGTAATTTTGTGGTTTAGATGTACAGGGTGTTTCATACGATGTGGACGTCCCTCAGAAGTGAACTTATGACTTAGGAATAATGAAAACAGTTGGCATAAATATTTTTTAAAGGATGTAACACCGAATGACATTCTTCAATTTTTCTAAAAAAATTTCAGTAACTGGATCAAAATGTTATTAATTCCATAAATTTGAACGTCAGATGACATGTTTGTTAGCGTGAGAAACAGCTTCGATTATTACGTTTCATTAAATTTCGTTGCTAACTTGTTACGAGCATTGAACCTGATTTACAGAACAATTGTCGCACTTCCTTCGATTTTCTTGAAATAATCGACGATCAGATGAACGTCACATTGCTGCAAGTTGCTAATTCCTTTTTCACGTCACTTATTTTAAACAAACATGGACGTTCCTGACATCTTGAAAATCATGACTCTGAAATACAATTTTCTTTCTGAAAGGATATAATCTTGCTTTTGAGGCAACATGGCTTTAAGAATAAATTCTTTGTAAGGTAATTTGTGATCGTTATGGGTTTATTAGCAACAATGGAAATATTCAAAGTGGCCATGTTAAGTGGAAACTGTGTGTTGCATTTTATTCTCGTTGATGTTAAAATAATGAAACTTTCGAAACAGTTCTCCCTAAACCAGTGGCGGATTGAGAGGGGGCGCGCGCCCCTCCCTTAAGGGAAAAATACTTATTTTAATTTGCAAAATACTTATTGTAACTTAGCAATATGAGAGAAAATATGATAAATTGATACCAAAAAAAAACACTTTTTCATTTAGCAGGAAAATATTATCGGCAAGTTGCCTGGTTTATTTCTCAGATTTACGCCTCCCCTCCTGAAGAAAATCTTGGATTCGCCCCTACGCCCCCCCCCCCTCCCGAAAATCCCAAATCCACCCCTGCCCTAAACATCCTCTTTATAAATTCTTCAGTGTGAAAATTTCCCAATCGGCATTCAGTATTCGCCGAAATTTATTAACCGTAGAAAATTCTAAATAGCAAAACAAGGTACTCGCGTCGAAAATCATTGCACACTTTCGAATTCATCTATTTCTTCCCTTTTTGTCTCGCCCATAGTGTACATTTCATCTGTAGTAATAAATAATTGTTATTATCATCACGGTTTAATCGTTGCCATTATAGTTGCTCGAATCGCCCATAGAAATGTACAACTCTATCCGCTATATCGTGTAATTACTTCTCTTAAATCGAAATTTACGCCATAGTGTTAAGTTAACCACAAGTAAATATACCGTAAGAGTACATACATATACAGTGTGGTCTGTATATCAAATTCACCCCAGCTACTACTTTAAATACTTATTTTTTTCGACGAACCAATTTTATATATTTACTGAATTCTGAAGGGCCAACATAATGCTGGACAATATTTTTTTTAAGCTGGCTTTCAAGATCACCTTCAGTTTCTTAAATGGGAATATATATTTATTTTACCATATTTTTGCAACCGACAGCAACACAAAAATTCCACATTCAATCGGTATCGAGTCCAAGAGGTAAAGAGAAAGGCCCACATTGCTTTCACTTCTTTCCTCTCTTTTTTGTAGGAAGTATATACAGTTGCATGTAAAAAAGCGAGGGTGATTGGGCTACTTAAAAGAAAAATCATTTTCTACTACCGTACCGGTCTCGTGGCAATAAATAAAAGTTGCTCCTCAAAAGGATAATAATTTAATAGAGTATTCAGGATGAGCGCGATATATGGACCACCCTGTATATATGTATATATATATATATATATGTATAAATCGTAGCCACACTTTTATTCATTGGAATTATGCTTGATCTCGCCAGCAAACCGTTCCCTCCAACCATTTTGTTTCTCTTCGTCATTAATGAGCTTTGTTTCGCTCCAGTTGGTCCGGTTACAACTGATCCGTGAAATCATCGTCAGCAGGGCGCAGTTTCGCGCGGATCATCCCCGTGCAATATCGTCCTCGTTAAATATCAAACTCGATGCACTTTAGATCGAAAAAAAAAAAAATCGAAAAAACAACGCGGCCGATATCGGGTGTCAGTGCCGAAACTGCGATCCAATTGCTGCGAACGACAACGAAGCTAAATATTTCAAGTTGAACATTTCATCGTCGCGAACAAATTTGTAGAAGTACGCAAGGTGGGATGAAAATTGCGGTACAACTAGAAATAAAAATTATCTCTTGCGCAGAAGTTAGTTGAAACTGCAGAATAAAAGTTTGTTCGTCCGAGGTTTTGTTCTCGAACAAAAAAAAAAAACAAAGTTGAATCGGACCTGATTTTTTCATTTAAGATTTCAGGACCTGCCATGTATGCTCACAGTTGTATTTATAAGTATTGACTTTTTAGATACTGAATGCTATAATTATCGACAAGTGGGCAGTAAAAAAAAGACAGTATGAACCTGCGCAATAATTTTAACGCATTATTGTTAGAACATGAATGTCCTAAGTTTTTATTCAATTAAATTTCTTTGCGTGGTATAATTCAGTAACTAAAAAGTCAGGACAGAGAAATCGAAACAGTACATTGTGTTCATACGTACGTATTCGGTAAGAAGGAAGAAATGCTGCTGTTGTGCTTTCATCCCTCATAAACAACAAATAATATCAGTGCCATACTTTTCTCACAAATATTCCCAATTCATGCGACGGACCCAGTAAAAAGTGCACGAAGTGTTTCATATGACCCCGGAAATTAAACTCAGCAATATCTTTCCTTAAAGCATATATAAGTTCATACATGGCAAGTCTTCAAGCTTAATTTCCTCAGCAGCAAAAAGTTCAGCTTACATTTCCAACCTTTCGTTTGCACAAGCAGATATCACCACCTTGCATATAAGACTCCTTCGGCCTAATTAGGCAGCCTCCCGATTATCCATGTTCTTCCTAAAACTCGGGGAGAACTAACGAGAGCAATCTTCAACTTCCAGCCCAGGTTCTACCCTCTCTTCTCCTTCGAAAACGCTCGAGGATCTTACTGATCGTCAACGTACTTCTGTAACTCGAATCAATCTTCCCCGAGAATCACCAGAGCTCCCAAGACTATCTAAAGTACTCTGCTCGCCCCGCCACTGACGCGATCGTTCCAAAAGCTACTCGAACGCATCCCCCCCCCGGACCTCTATTTCGCGAGTAAAACCGAAATGGACCTCGTGCAGAGGAAGAGCGCGGGCGCCAGCCGACGAAGGTGGCAGCTTCGGATCGGAACGAAAGAACTTGTCGAAGAGGAAACGCAAAAACAGAGACAAAGGAGAGGAAAGAAGAGAGGAACCTCCGCGACGATCGACGGTTCAGTAGTACGCGTGGACGTAGATCAGGTTGTGGATCGGATGGTGGTGGGCGTGGGGGTTGTGCAGCGGAGTGCAGAAGGGGGTGGTGGTGATGGTGGTCGGGGATGGGGGATGATTGACAGATTGCATCGTGGAAACGGGCGACACCTGATTGGGGGGACCGGCCGGCACTTGGTACACGGTATTGGGCGCGGCCATCGGGCACCTTGAGGCCCCGGCTGCGCCGTGTTGGGCCCCATGCTGTTGTTGTTGTTGTTGCTGTTGTTGTTGTTGTTGTTGAATGTAGTTTGGTGGTAGACATACCTCGAGGCGGTCGGTACGCGGCATCTTCTGCGGCATCGCCACCGTCTGCGGCACCACGCCGAGAGGGCTTCCTACGCCAGTGGGGTCAGCTGGGCCCATTATCGCGGGCATGATGGGACTGGGCGCGAAATACGGGCTGTACGTGTTGCCAACCTGCGGCATACCGGTCAGGTACGGGTTCGTCGCCTGCGAAAACACACCCGGAAAGTATCCAGGTAACACGGATTAGAACGGACCTATCCCCACCTTCGCTCCACGCGAATTATGCCCCCGTCTTTTCTCACGCGCGCCAACCGAAAGCTAATTACCCCGACCCTCTGTTAGCCCACCGAGATCCGGTGCGTTTGTCGGAACGTCTAGAGACTTTGCGAGTAACTGGATTCTATCGATTTCTTTCGCGGCAGGGGATTCAATTAAGAAGAAAGTAATTCAAAGTGGAAAAATATGTTTGCAGATGATTTGACTCCGGTTAGTTGTTTGTAGAAATTCAATATGCCGTTATGCAAATTATGTCGTTATGCAAATTATGTCGTTATTTAACCTTCAAATATTTACTGTAATTATATATGTATGAAAAATATTTTATTTTTATATTGTATTCATCAAATAAAGGAACTTTTAAAAAAAAATTGGGGAGGATGAATTTTTTATACCAGCTTCAAAAGTTCATGGGATATATATAAAGTCTTAATTTAGGTTTCTGTTATGATACATTTTCCTAAGTGTAGGTATCAACTAATCGTTCAAACTTTGAACATTCTTCATTAACCCTTCGTGGTTACACGGGGTGTATTGTACCCCAAGAATAATTTTCGAGTTAAAATGTCGTGTCTTTACGACTTCCAGAGTGGATTTATCGCAAGAAAGAAATATAAAAAAAATTAAAAAATCAACTAAAAATTTTATCATATCAAAATTTACATTTCTAGAAAAATACTATTAGACCATGATTGTATAAGTATTACGAACGTACAATTATCACTGAAAAGTTGAAAGATTCAAAAATACGAAAATGGTAACTGAAAAAATGACGCTGGGGTACAGTGAACCCCGTGTGACCAACTTGTGATTATAAGAAGGTGTGACCACGAAGGGTTAAACCTCGTTTAAATCACTCTGCACCCATGAACTTCCGAAGGGAAATCCTCTAAAAAAAATTTCACTTTGCATTTCGTATCTACTTTTCCACAAAGAACCTCCTCCTCCGTGAAATATTTTCTGTTCAAAACATGAAGTTCCATCAGTTTGTAGCTACTCTAGGAAATGGCGAGCAAAATGACGTAGAAGTTGATTTTCTCCTCTCTTCGAGTAATCCAAGTAAAATGAAATAAAAATTAAAGTGCATCTTCAGCGTTAATTCTCCCACTATCCCATATGAGAAGAAGAACTCGCAAGGGCGTTGGAGAAACGATCTCCGAAAGCCAGCGTTAACAAGGGGAAATCCGCGAAGAAGGGAAACACGCGTTTACTCGCGAAGTCTTAATCGTCCTTTCTTACTCTCTGAACCCATTCCGAACGACAAGCGCGCGCGCGCGTTCCCGTGAGAAGCGTTCGGTTTTGCAGAGAACAGGGTTCCCAGAAGCGAAGGCAGGTAATTTGAAGCGCAGCCGAATGAGCTGAACGCTCAATCCGTCTTCTTTCTTAAGGATCTCTGCCAGTATCCTTTGACCTTTCGCCGACGTATAGAAGCTTCTGGATGCGAGGCACGCTAACTGTCCAAAAACTACCAAAACAACCCGGTAATGGACACTCGCGCGGGATAAAACATTTTCCTTTACGACTGACACAATGACTTTCCCTTCGGAAAGCTAACGTGTCTCGCCTTTAATCGTTTCCTTCACTATCGAACAGTCGCGAGAAGATATGCAGGGTATTTTGGAATTGTTTGGCCAAACCTTACTAGCACACACTACTGACGTATCGATTAAAAAAAAATTGTCGGACGAATATAAGTCTGCAAATACTTCATTTGTAACCTGTCATCTTTGAAAGTTCGAAGCAGGATCCGTGAGCAAGGAGATATTTGACTGTTGGACACCTTTGAGTATTTGTGGAGCATTTCGGATCGCGTGGCAATCCACTGCGAATAATGCTTTGCCGGGGTAATATAGTGCCTATCCGAGATATAGCGACTTCGGTGTGAAGTCCCTCAGCGGGGTCTTACCCGACACCCTGATGGGTACTGGCCGCTAAACGTGCCCCTCTACTATAGTGCCTATCCGAGATATAGTGACTTGGGTGTGAAGTCCCTCAGCGGGGTCTTAACCGATATCCTGTTGGGTATAGGCCGCTAAACGTGGCCCCCTACTACCTCTTGCAGGACTGTATTTAGAGAACACCGGGACAAAACCAGGGCCCTAACAGAAAATAAAACAGAAACTGAAGATACGGTTTACCATTATTAAAAGACATCAATTAAGCTCTGCTACTGGCTATTAAAAATTTTAATAATGATAAACCGTCTTCAATTTCTGTTTTATTTTGTGTTAGGGCCCCGGTTTTGTCAGGTCTTCTGTAAATACAGTCCTAGAAGAGGTGGTAGGGGAGCACGTTTAGCAGCCAGTACCCAGCAGGGTGTCGGGTAAGACCCCGCTGAGGGACTTCACACCTAAGTCACTATACCTCGGATAGGCACTATACCTTTTGCAGGACTGTACTTAGAGAAGACCAGGACAAAACCGGGGCCCTGACAGAAAATAAAACAGAAACTGAAGGTGCGGTTTATAATTATTAAAAGACATCAATTAAGTTTTCCTACTGGCTATTAAAAATTGTCTCATATTAAATACAAATACATTTTAGTAAGGTATATGTAAAAATTGTCTCATATTAAATACAAATACATTTTAGTAAGATATATGTAAAAATTGTCTCATATTAAATACAAATACATTTTAGTAAGGTATATGTAAAAATTGTCTCATATTAAATACAAATACATTTTAGTAAGGTATATGTAAAAATTGTCTCATATTAAATACAAATACATTTTAGTAAGATATATGTAAAAATTGTCTCATATTAAATACAAATACATTTTAGTAAGGTATATGTAAAAATTGTCTCATATTAAATACAAATACATTTTAGTAAGGTATATGTAAAAATTGTCTCATATTAAATACAACTACATTTTAGTAAGGTATATGTACTGCATTAGAACAGTAGTGGAGAATTTATGAATCAATATAATACTTAATCAAAGCTTAATTGATGTCTTTTAATAATGATAAACCGTATCTTCAGTTTCTGTTTTATTTTCTGTTAGGGCTCCGGTTGGGTCCTGGTCTTCTCTAAACACAGTCCTGCAAGAGGTAGTAGAGGGGCACGTTTAGCGGCCTATACCTAACAGGATATCGGTTAAGACCCCGCTTTGTGACCTCACACCTAAGTCACTATAGCGCGGATAGGCACTATACAGTCAACCCTCCTATAACGCGATTACTTCGTACCGCGTTATAAGAAACTCAGAATTACATAGTACAAATCATATTAATTCGAACCGCGTTAGATGGGAACCGCATCATGAGAGTACCGCGTTATAGGTAGGAAGACTGTCGCAATTTTTGCTCCGTGTTATATAACGCGACGTTTCCAAAACGCGTTATTAGAGTACTGCGTTATAGCAGGGTGTACTGTATTAGTATAGCCACGTTTGTCAATACAGAAGCTGAGTTTCTTTACTATTTCCACCCGCTTCTTCATAGAAGCAGTGTATGTACATCTGCGTTCCTGTTGCTGACGAGGAAACGCTGTTATTGCGATTGCTACGCTGTGTTATCGACATTATTTACGAACCGTTACTGTTATTTCTGTCATTATTCAATATTTAACTACAACTCTTTCGATTCCACTGCTGCATATCAGTGATGTCAAGTAGCATCCACATGCTTCACAGTTGCAGCTTTAAAAAACAGTCAGTGGGAAAAGGAACATTTGCAGACCCATGTTTAAATCGTGGTTTCTGTCATTAGAGTCTCAGTAGAGTCTGCCAGTAAAGTTCGGCCAAACAACTTATAAACACCCCTTGCTATAAAGTATCATCACAATCATACCGGATCTATAAAGTCATAAAGTTGTTCATGTATGTCCTCGAGAGGGAAGGAAGATCAAGCTGAATCTATTTGGCCGCAAAAAAAAAATCATGCTCTTCTTTTCTATATAGGAAAACTCCAAAACGTGTAGAAATCTTTTGTCTTTGGATAAGATAAACGAAAACATCTCAGTCTGTGAGGCATGCAAGTAAAATCTCGTCAAATTTACAGTGCGGCACTCTCTCGAGACAAGTCGAAGCCTTCATACAGACGCTTAACTAATCTTACAGGCACACTAACGCGCTAGCTGGCGATGGCCTTTGAAACGAATCCGCAGAATTCGGGTGAAATCAGAATCCGTGCCGCCCGCAGACAAGCACCCAGGGCTTTGGCAGCCTAGTCGTTGATTCGCCGCAGGGGTTTGCGAACTTTGGATTTGTTTCAGGGACCATCGCCGCCGTTTAATCAACTAAAAAATTAGTGGAAGCCAACCAAAACCAGGAGTTACCATAAAGGCGTGGGTAGCGAGAAGTTGCTGCTGGATTTGCTGTTGAAGGTGATGGTGTGGTGCCGGAGGTGCCGGTGCCTCCTGTTCACCAATGACGTGATTGGAGAACACACCAACAATCAACCACAACCACGAGAGCCACAGCGGCAAACATAGGGGACAGACAGGCAGTCATACGAGTAGTTATAGGGTTCAATGTCACGTAGCAACGACTATGAATATATATTTATATATGTCATGAATAAAAGGCGGGTGGGCGTATAATGATCCTTTGACATCTAGATTTTCTCTTCTTTATTTTCGAACGTGCACGCACTCGCGTGCGAGCATGCGAGAGAGAAAGAGACACAGAGCTACTTGTTTCCGCGAAAGAATGTCGAATTCTGTTGACTCGCCTGGCACAATTCAACAAGATGATTCACTGACAAATAAACTGCCGCTCGCTCGAGCATTGGCGAGTCAACAAAATAATGATATACTTTCAGTTTGCAATTTCAGATATCGATTATATTGATCTAGAAGTCTAAAGCTACAGATTCCTCTAGTTTGCAATCTGATCTGTTAATATTGACTGTCTATCGAGAATTATTGGGTAAATCAAGGGAGAAGGGGATGACACTGACCAGAAACATGCTGCGTGCTAAATTTTACTCTCTGAGGTTTTTATCTCTCGGTGCAATGCCCGCAAATAAGGCACGTTGATAAACAGTGACAATGCCGGAATACCTGGAAAACCCCTTCAACGAGGAATCCAAAACTCGCGCCCCACTAAACACCGTCGCGATATTCACCCCCTTTACTTGGAAAGCAAACTCTGATGTTCTAGATAAATATACAATATTTGCCAATCTGTGAATAGATCACGAGCTGTAAGTTCGAGCAGAAAATGTTTCACTGTATCGTCATCCGTTTACGCAGCGTCGCCTACCTAAGAAAGGGTAATATCTAGTGGTAGTCGTCGACTAAAACAGACAAAAATTAAGATCTCTCGATCGTAGTAAAAGAAAATTGTGTGGATGGTGTGAACAGCAGAAGACGTGGGTGCAACGATTACATAGGTGTAAAGTTCATGACGTACCACTGTTGGTACCTGGCCAGGCACTAGGGGCTGGGCAGGGGTGAGACCCATCTGCTGCATCAGCGCATTCTTCAGGGCTAAGTGATTGCGGCCGTTTATCAAAAGCTGGTCCTTCAGGTGCTGCGGCGGATGGAAATACTTGCAGGGTGGCTTTTCCCGATTACATCGGCCCTGAAACAGAAATACAGGCAATCCGTTATGATCGATTCGAGGCATTAAGTGTGCGTAAAGAGGCTTCCGATATCGACCTCCACGTGTGTGATGTTTTCGAGCTCTGCGTTTCATGAACGGGTAACAAACGTGTACACGAAGACAAACTTCAAGTGTTCCCTTTCACAATTTTCTTGAGAGTTTTGTCGCACTTTGAACTATAGTAATTTTTCGTCAAATGTACTTTTCTGCATCTTTTACAAGTGTGTATATGGTGTCCTGTACGATTAAGCCGCTATTTTAAAAGCGAGCGCAGACTATTTTTGGGCCGAACCGAATTTAAGGTAAATTAAGGTTCCTATTTCTGTAAAGAATAGTCATCAACAATTTTTCAAAATACAAATAATCGTAGGTGTGTATTTCAAATTCTATCGCAGAGACAAGGTATTTCTTCACTTATTTTTACCCTGAATACTTAAAAATCACTAACAAGGAGAGTATCCCAGGTGTCTGCCTCCGATTGCTTTGCATTTTGGAGGAAAATTATGTTTTAGGGGACCAAAAAATAAGATATACGTGCTGTTTTATAGCGGCCTGTTTGCATGTTTAGGGGATGAAACCACCCCTCAAATTTACAAGATTTTTAGGTGTTTGTCAACGATTGCTTTGGTTTTTGGATACGTTTTAGATGACCGAAAAATAAGGGGAATATCAGGGGTCTTTTTATTTTGACCTGTTTGCATGTTTAGGGGGTGAAATCACCCCTCGAATTACAAGATTTTCAGGTGTTTGGGTACGTTTTAGGGAACAGAAAAATAAGAAACAGGAATCATTTTATTTTGGCCTGTTTGCATGTTTAGGGGGTGAAACCACCCCTCAAACTACAAGATTTTCAGGTGTTTGTCTCCGATTGCTTTGGTTTTTGGATACGCTTTAGATGACCGAAAAATAAGGGTAATAACAGATGTCTTCTTATTTTGGCTTGTTTGCAATGTTTCGGGGGTGAAACCACCCCTCAAATTACAAGATTTTCAGGTGTTCGTCTCCGATTGCTTTGGTTTTTGGATAAGTTTTAGGGGACAGAAAAATAAGAAACAGGTGTCTTATTACATTGGCCTGTTTGCATATTTAGGGGGCGAAACCACCCCTCAAAGTTATAAGATTTTCACCTGTTCGTCTCCGATTCCTTCAACCAAAAACCAAAGCAATCAGAGGATAGTACCACATATTCTCATGAAATTTGAGAGGTGGTTTCACCCCCTGAACATGGAAACAGTCCAAAATAAAAGGACACTTGCTTCTTATTTTTCAGTCCTCTAAAACATATCCAAAAACCAAACCAATCGGAGGCGAACACCCGGGATACTGTCCTTCTAAGTCTTATAAATCTTGAATTTCTAAATTAACACACCGTGCAATGCCATGAAATACTAAAGAACTCTTGAAAAAATACATAGAAACTCAGTCATTCATGTCCCATCTTGTTTACAGCTCGCAAATGGATACTGAACGACGTCCCTTACGTCAGTACGTATTAAACTGTTCCAGGCGTCGTATTAACGAAAGCGGAAGAAACCAGCAAGCAGGAAAATTCTCATCGAGCTCGCGGTAAGCAACTCTAATTGCGAGACTACCACCCTCCGTTAACAATATACCTGTGTAACGTGCGTGTGCACACGTGCGCACAACGACGCCGTTACACGCGTCGCAGTATAATCGGGAAGTAAGGTCTTAGGTGCACGCGCGACATATCTACAATTTCCCCGCACGTGAAACTCACTCACGTACAAGTGGTTTATAATGCTGCTAATATCAGGTCTCCTGGCCTTTCGTAACTCGAGCGTTACGCCGAGTAACGCGACTAGAGGGCGCTCCGCGCGCTGTCACTGTCCACGTCATCTTGGTAAAAAAGAAAGGCAGAAAAATTCGTATCAACCCCTCAGCGCGGAATGGCGAGTAGGGCTCATACGAAAGCCATCTGGAGCTGCGGTATGGCGAGCTCTACTCGTCAAGGCACTTGAAGCGAAGACGTAGCGAACACGTAGGGCTCAGCGCTACTCATATACTTTCTGTAGTTTCGTGGTAGGTACGTATTAGCAGTTGTCGAAAGAAAGTGGCGGTTACCGCGGCTCCACACGTGCGTGCTAAGCTACTGACTCTAGGCCGAACAGTGTTTAACCCTCCTCAAGGTGGTACAGGACTATTGAACGACTGAAATCGCCGGTTTGGGTTGGATTGCTTGGATACCAAATAATCTCACCATGCCGGTACTTTTCACAGTTTTTTAAGCACGCATTTACTAGTAATTTATAAAAAAAAATTGTCAGAATGTTGAAAATCATTGAAGGTATTTAACGCTAAATATGGTCCTGCGTAGCGCGCGGCTGTAGTCCGTGTAATCATCTAAAAATAAAATGCTTCGGGGTGAGTAATTTCTACTCTAAAAACTACAGTGTGGGACTTTACTGGCGAATTTAAGCAAAAATGTGAAAGTTACACACGAATAAATTTTTTCCCAACACTTTTACGGGCAAGAATCCTCTTTAATTAGATATAAAATGTTTTACAAACATCCAATGTTGGTGCGGAAGTTCCACACCGTAGAGAAGGGGATTCTACAACTCCAGTTAAAATTTCAAGTGAAAATATTTATTCGTTCAAAAGTTATGACATACACGGTGCTTAAAAATGTATTTTCGAGATAAACGGCTTCAAAGTTAAGTCCCCTACGCCAATACCGCTCTGCGAGGCCGTTACTTGACGGTGCGCTCAATTACCTTCAGCGTTATAATTTCCGTGATTATTCGAATTTTCTTATGAAACTTGGTTGTAAATATTCACAAAGGATAACACTTTCAGAATTAATAATAATAAAAAAGTCGATTTCCCGAGATTTAAGCAGTCCTGTACCTCCGTTCCACACCTAGATGCTGCTCTAGAAAAGAATGACTCCGCGCTGAGGGGTTAAATAGGGAATTGGTCGTTCATTCCACTTACCGCTACCTGATAACGCTTTTAAACGATTTATTTTCTAACCATGCACGTTGAAATAAATCTTGCAATTAGCTCACTACTATAATTTGTTTACTGAATAACTATTGTAAATGTTTATTGCTGCTTGTTTTCCTACGAGAAAGTAGAAATCCTCGCACGATGTCAAACGCACAATTTGTCTTTTTTGTTTATCGTTTCATCGAACACCGTTTAGATTGGATTTTTAAATTTTATCCTAGCGTTTTTGGAAGTTAAAGTGGGGAATTAACAACGTTTGCTCGTAGACGAATAAATTGAAGGAATTTGGGATTATGTTTGACTCGCAGCTCTAATTTGTTATAATTAAACAATTTTAAAGAACTGTGCAATGTTTATCGTAGACGAGTAAAAGGGGAATTGCTGATAGGGTTTATACACAAAACCGACTTTTGAAAAAAACGATCTTCAAATTCCATTATTCTGCAAAGCCAGTTAAATCGGTTTTTGAATTTTCACAAAAATATAATTAAAATAGAAAATAAATATCTGTACTTATTTTAAAAATATTCAGTTTTTTTTAAATATTTATCGAATTACAAGAATATAAGGAAATTAAATATACATTATCTATACAAAACCAAATAAATAAAAAAAATTGAAATAACTAAAATCCGTACGAATCCGTACAATTTCTTAATTCATTTAATATTTATGGATCTACAAAAATATAACACAATAAAGCACACTGCATACAAAACCAAATTAAAAAAAAACTAAAATAACTGAAATCCGTAAAAAATATGAAATATAAATCTTTATTTCATTTAGTACTTTTCTTCCGAAAATATGAACTCATGAAGATTAGTTTTACAGTAAACTGTTACCTACCACAATATGTTTTTGTCCGAGGCGATTTCAAGTCCAAATGTTAACGTTTTTAATTAAATAATTAATTCATTTTTACATACTAATTCTAGTATATAATTCTACTATATAATATTCTCGGCTTTTTAAATTTAAAAACCGATTTTCGAATTTTACAAATTTATAAAAAAAAAAGGTTTTCAAACTCAGTTTTTCAAACCCGACAAACCCTAATTCCTGAGGCGCAGCAACAATTCTCGATTCTCCGCTTACGCTTTAGTACCATGGTTCGTTTAAATGGAGCTTAGCGTAAATATAATTAAATAGGTTGCAACGTCGTGGCAACAGCGATGCAATATGTATGCCTCAAAAACACCCTAAGAGCACGCAGAACAGTGTAAACGTTCCGCAAAATCATCGTTAATCTAAGCTTGCGCGTGGGTCATACCACCGCAGACAAGGTCCACGGACCGTCAGGCACTTACGTGACTCTCTTGCCTGTTGGAACAAACCTTACCAAGATGCAAGGACTTTTGGGGGCAGACCTACGAGGTGGCGCAGGCTGGCCCACGTAAGCTACAAGAGAGAGACCGCGAGAACTAGTGCAAGAGCAGTGTATGAAGGACGGAAAGGGCCACGAAACAAGCGAAGTATGCCAGTGGATATGTTGGATACCTTGAGCTAGGCGGGGAAGGATAGGCAGATGTGAAGATAGGAAGGGCGCAAGTTTACGGGAAGATAGAACAGGGTCAGATGGTGTTAGGGTGCTACTAATTAGACCCCCAAACAATATTAGTTCAGGTAAGACGTTTAGGGCACGAAGGGGAGAAGGTAGCAGACGGCAGGCTTTCTTACGGAAGCTCAGTGGCTTCCGGTAATAGCAGCCTGCGAGCGTAAAGCCGACCTCGGAAGAAGGCCTTCTCAAATATCGCCTAATTAAGCACATTCGAGAGTTTCGAGGAATAATGTGTACCCTACCCAGAGGAGAAACTTTCGACCTACTGAGGGAGCACAATTGCACACCCATACCCCTCTTCTGCTCCCTCTATTTGCGTCCCTGTCCTCGCTACGCTCGTTACTCGTCCAACGTAAGCTCGGCTAATTGCTCCAGAGACGAGATTTCCGGTTGAAATTTGTGTACACGACCGTTATAGACGCGCGTCTCGTCTATACTAAAGGGATCCGTTCGCGAGCTACCCTCATATTAGTCGCGTTTATGGAATATATCCGGATTCTGGATAATAACGGCGCTCTACGGGCAAATAAAAGGCGAATAAAGGCCTCGACGTTGATTACCCTCAGAAAGTATGACCGTATTGCGACTGGGAGACATTGCCAGAAAGTCTGAGAATATTCACTCTTCATAGCTAGCGGCTCGGAATTAATATACCCATATTGATAGCATTAAGTATCTTCCGATTCAATCGCCTATCTCGAAGATCAACACCTTCAGGGTTACAACAATTCTTCGAAAGCCCGTCAGACACGTCTTTCATCAAAGGAAGGGGACCGTCAAGGTAGACAGACACAGAAGGGACTAGATAATTCGTGTTTTGAACGCGGTAAGTCCTCGATGCTGGCAGAGCACACGTAGTTGAGTATTTTGCAGGGAGCGTCTGATGTAGACGCCGGGAGGAGACCCGGGAACTAATATAGTCGATGCGCGACTCTATATAGACCCGATCTAATAGAGTTCGTGATCCACATAAAGGATCGCCCGAGCATCGGGATTAACTTTTACGCCATTAATATGTACTGCGCAGCCTCGCGCGCCTGGCCGGCACGAAATTTGTCAGGATAATGAGAAACGCGGGCCGACTTGTCCTCCTAATTTAGTTGTAAAGTGTCGCGCGCTCGCTTCACAAGAGGCGGGGTCGTTAATAATTCCGCGTCGTTATCCGTGTTCAGGCGGGCCCGAAATGGAACTCGAAGACACGGGGATATACACGCTTTTGCATATTGCACGCACGTAACGAAGATGCGGCTGGCTAGGTTATGATTCCACTCAAAATTCCGTCGCGGCCAAGATTTCATTCGCGACATTCGCCGACGCTCCTCAGGATTCAGCGCCCGTCGAAGCTCTCTTCGCTGCGAATAATCATTGCTGGGGGATGCGATCTGGGCGTTGGGCTGACGCAGAAGCGACCCAAGGTTCCTTCTTATTCGAATAAATGCAGGGGAATTGCTTTTCTGCTTCACTTACAGCTGACCCACTGTTCTTAATCTTTTTTTACTGTGACCTAGGTGTACGGTGTGTAAACAATTGGCGTAGCAGAACGCATCACAGCAGAGTTCTTACGCTTCACAACTACGTGGGTGAATATCCATACAAGCGAAAGTAAAACAGACACTATTTAGATTTCCATATTTAGTATGTGTTTAATATTTCCAATTAGTATTTGCGAATTAAAGCCTCGCTTACGAAACCCTGTTGGTGAAGATGTTATATGCATCATGTTATAAAGTGCTGCTCTGAAATAAACTATGTAGTGTTTAAACTCAAAACTAGCTGTTATTAGTGTTTGGCATGGAAAATGTATTCAAAAAGTTAACTTGTCGTTTAAATACTTGTTTGCGTATTTAACCTCAGCGTCCTTTTCGTCCCCTCTTTCTTTCTTTCTTTCTATCTTTCTCTTTCTTTTTCTTTCTCTTTCCCTTTCTCGGCCCTTTTGCCTGTTTTTACGTATTTCTGCTTATTATTTTTTATTCTTTAGTATGTTTTCTATCCTTAGTTTTAGTTTTTTGCTTATGTGTTAGTTTAAAGTTTAAGTTAAGTTTAAGTTAAGTTTAAAGTTTAAGTTAAGTTTAAAGTTTAAGTTAAGTTTAAAGTTTAAGTTAAGTTTAAAGTTTAAGTTAAGTTTAAAGTTTAAGTTAAGTTTAAAGTTTGAGTTAAGTTTAAAGTATAAGTTAAGTTTAAAGTTTAAGTTAAGTTTAAAGTTTAAGTTAAGTTTAAAGTTTAAGTTAAGTTTAAAGTTTAAGTTAAGTTTAAAGTTTAAGTTAAGTTTAAAGTTTAAGTTAAGTTTAAAGTTTAAGTTAAGTTTAAAGTTTAAGTTAAGTTTAAAGTTTAAGTTAAGTTTAAAGTTTAAGTTAAGTTTAAAGTTTAAGTTAAGTTTAAAGTTTAAGTTAAGTTTAAAGTTTAAGTTAAGTTTAAAGTTTAAGTTAAGTTTAAAGTTTAAGTTAAGTTTAAAGTTTAAGTTAAGTTTAAAGTTTAAGTTAAGTTTAAAGTTTAAGTTAAGTTTAAAGTTTAAGTTAAGTTTAAAGTTTAAGTTAAGTTTAAAGTTTGAGTTAAGTTTAAAGTTTAAGTTAAGTTTAAGTTAAGTTTAAGTTAAGTTTAAAGTTTAAGTTAAGTTTAAAGTTTAAGTTAAGTTTAAAGTTTAAGTTAAGTTTAAAGTTTAAGTTAAGTTTAAAGTTTAAGTTAAGTTTAAAGTTTAAATATTTAGTTTTAGTCTATATGTAATCCTTTTTTATGCTCCTCTTTTGTAAACTAAAGGGCGTGATGCCCTTGAATCATAATTATAATAATAATAATAATAATAATTTGTAACTAATTCGCATAAATAGGAATATTATTTTACACTACGCGTAGTGTGCATTTCAATTCATCACAGCATAGACAATAATCTGTAGTAAATACTTAAACTAATTCACATTGTCCCGGCGATATACATAACTGTGAATTGCAAAATTAATTTTTAAAAAATTCAATTTGTAATAATTTCGAATGCTCTTTGCCCCCCTCAATCGTTTCTGTAGTTGATTCGAAGGTCACCGATAAGCTGAAGATAAAAATGCATACAATTTCATCTAGACTGCCATAATTGTCAGATTAAAAGTTATATCAATCCCGCCTCCCTTGTCCACCAATTAAAGGTTGCTACAAAACGAGTCGTTCCTGTTATTCATCGCCAGCAGTTTAACAGTTTCGCCAAGCAGGAAGTTGATCAAAGTATTGTATACTGACGCAGCAGGAAGAGACAGAGGATTCCCGTTCATTCACCATTTTCTATGGACGTTGTAGCCCATTGCCATTTGCTCGGCTACCTCCGCGAAACTTTCACGACGACGAAAAATTCAATTAATTTGAAGCAGTTAAGCGTCCCCCATTCCTCTGACTTTTTGTGTCAAAACTGAATTGTATAATAAAAGTTAATAATTAATTTGGCTATTTGCTTCTTACCGCACAAGTTCCCTTTGTTTTCGTGTAACAGGAGAGAGGGAAACTTGCGGAACTTGCTGAGCAATTAAAGGATCCTGAATAACTTCGCCTCCTCCGGGAGTGGATGAGATTATGTTGAACAGAAAGGACAAAAGAGGAAATTTCAAAAGAAGAATTACAATCGCGCAAAAATTATAAAAAAAAAAATACAGTGGCACACAAATTTGGGAATAGAAGAATTAATTCTGTATCAAGAGTCAATTGAAGTGGATTTTCTGCAACGCATTAGAAGTGTGTGTTCAGGAAAGTCATCGAATCCTCAAATTATACGCGGCATACAAACACAAGAAAAGCACGACTGCTGAGCCGTAAGCTAACAGGCTTATTTTTTAGTATGAGATGAAAAAAAGGACGAGTTTAACTTGTCAACGGGCGCGCAATACCCAAGGCAAAGGTGGGCTCTGCGGTTTCAATAAATATCTCTAAAGAAAAGAAGGAAAAGAAGGGAAGAACCAGAATTCCCTTTACACCAAAGGCAGCCACTGACTCAGCTGGCCTTTCACATCCTCGTCGTAATGAAACGGGATCCCTGATGTCATTTCGCCTGGCTTTCTCCCGCCGTCGCGTAGCGTCGGGGCGGTTTTTCAAGACGACCAACACGGTACACGTGGAGGAACCTCGACCAGTGTGCTCGAATTAACCAACCCAGGCTCGTCTTAGCTAAAACTCAGCGTCCGTGGGAAGCCTGAGTGGGGTCAGAGAAGCTGGCCAGGAGAAACAAGTGAGACAAAGGGTGCGGGTGGGTTGGGGGAGAGGTTTGTCGGTAGTTCTAGCCGCAATTCTGGGACCAGAACGTGACAAACTCGTCCAGGAAGCGGATGAAACTCGGTTCAGGCACCCCTCGCATGACCACTTTCTTCCCCTGATTTGGCTAGTCCTTTTATAAAACTATTTAGACATCGGACTGTTGTCGTTCCCATTGCGAAATCCTAGAACAGTTCCTTGTTGCAACGCTTGTTCCTTTGGGTGAGTTTTTAAGTTAGCCTTGGACACTAAAAAAAGGTGGCAAAAGATAGCGGAGGAGAGCTCGAGACTAGGGCTGTACTTTTATAGCTTTTAGGACTTTGGCTGTACTTTGTACTATTGGCACTACTCCTAATAATAATAATAATATTAATATTCGAAGAAATTTTCCGAATATTTACAGCTCTACTCGAGGCTGTACATTTCTGCTAGGGGAAATATTTATTATGTTATATTTAGTGCTACCTATTAGATAATACATAAACCTACGTAGGTACCTATATGAGGTAATATTCGGAGATAGGGTCGCGTTGGGAGGTCAATGAAAGAACTTGCCTCGTTTATCCTTGAATCTCCAAGGGTAATAAGTTACTCCACATGCACGTGTACATACATACACATATGTATTTAGTTGCCGTAACGTCGATCGGGGGGCAACGCCGTGTTTTTCTACTCCCCTAAGTAATCCAGATAACAAAGTTCCTCTCAATCTGGCCTATCATCGCACCAATATCCGCTGACTGCGTTCCGCGCCGCCATCTCGATATTTCCTTCAAGGCAACCAGGCTCCGTCGTTGATCGTATTACTTTGCTCCTGAGAAAGGGATATTGCAGACGAGAAAGCCACTCTTCGGTACCTCTTCCACTATATACAATCATTTTTTCAATATGTGCACGCAATTAACGCTGTTCACCGCAGGACAATGCATTCCCTCATTCCCCTTCTCCTTTTTTTCTACGATCGAGTATGTTCGTTACTTAATCTGGTTTTTCTTAGATTTTTTAATATTTACCAGTAAATAGACGATTACTTGGAATTCAAACTGATTTTTGTATTTCTATTTTTCGTTCGAGTCCAAGGAAATGTAGAATTAAACCTGAGCTCTCTAGATACGGGCAAAATTGTTATCTCTTCGGTTGCGCTGTAAAATATGAATTAATAACTAATTTTGTTACATGACTTTCTGAATATTACGGAAAAACCACTGCAGTTGCGTCTTTATCAATGCGTGTGAAAAATACTGAAAGCACAAGCAGTTGATGAATCCTGACGTATGAAAAAAAATATTGCGAGCTTTCGCTTCAAAAATATATTAAACCAAAATACCGAAAATAACCGAAATTACTTTCGGCTTTTCAATTTGCTGTGAAGTTAAAAATGAAAAATTATTCACTGTTCTAATTCATAAGGATTCATCAGCTGTGAATCATATTTCTGAAAGATTGCTTGCTACCGTAAGCAAATTTTCGATCATTTTCAAGCAGCTTTGTATTAAATCTTATTCGACGTTGTCGTTGGTGATAGATAAAATGCAGCCGAGTACAAGGGCGGATCCAGAGGGGGGCGATAGGGGCGACCCCCCCTCCCAAGAGTAATAAAAGAAAAATATTACGACACAGTGCACTATTCTGTATAAATAATTAATGTGAATGTAATTATTTAGGTTATAGTATCAGATTGAGATATTAAAATATAAATTACAAGGAAATTTTAAATCTTGTAAAGGAAGATTAAAAATTGTACTTATGTACTTTTACATATTTCGCCCCCTCCAAGAAAGGCTCCTGAATCCGCCACTGGCCGAGTAGAAAGTCGCGTTTAAACGACGAATACAAATGAACAAGGAAGAATTTCTTGCGCAAAAAATTACTCCGTCGAAAGTTGTGCAGATTAATCGTACACTCGATCACAGCGCCTCTGGTGGCGCAACGGAGAGACTAAGCTCGGAGGCACGACGCCGGCGTGCACGCGATCGTCGTTTTTTTACCGCGATCGTCGTTGTTACCTTGCGTGTGCCGTTTCGTGGCGAAAGACTTATAATTAAAAACGAAAACTAGTAAAAACATTTACGCATTCAACAGAAGGTTTATTTACCGCACTTTATTGCGTCCTAACCTCTACGGAACAAACGTGCAAACGAAAGCAACATATTTCTTTTTCAGTGATAGTTCTTCCACCCCCGTTTTGTAATTTCGTATGGTAATTTAAAGAGACACGATGACACAGTACCGGGGTTTAACGCGGCCACTGGACTAATGCTGTAGATTTCCTTCGACATTTCGCCATTTTTCTTCTCCTCTGAAAAATTAAACCGCACCATACCCCTGCGCACTCTTTACTGCGATTCTCGAGCAACTCGTTTGTCTCAACATCGATTATTCCAAGCTAAAAGTTCCAAGGGTGGAAAATCGCCTTGTGAAATTCTAATCTTCTTAATGCCAAGAGCCCAGCCTTTTTCAGAAATTAACCACTTGAAAATAATTGTCACATAAACTTATGCACACCCTAAGTTCACATAAGACTTTCTTCGTTCAGATTTAATTCACGCAGTATTGACATGCACATAGAAATTACCTTCTACGATACATTTCGGTAAGCTTCGTGGTTTACTGTGAGACAGGTTTTTTGCAATCAGATGACTGTGATGGGTGCTGCACATCCCGCCAACACAAGTTACATCGTCGTAGAGGTGGACAAGATTCCACAATAATTAATAAATAATAAGAAGGATCGAGATAAAAAAAATATTTTCTGCAAGTTTAAAGATGCCTCCTTACATCCCAAAAGAGTTTAATCCACTATGACCAGCAGTTGTTTAAAGAAAAATTCTTAAATATCAGTTACTTTTGGAGCTGGTAGACGAGAATCCCTTCTTAAGCCGGGTCCCCACTGCACCGGCATTTGCCGATCGTTAAATCGATCGGCATGCGTTCGGCTTTTCAAACCACCCGACCCGAGCCGACAGACACGTTTACACTTGTTTGGCATTACCGTTCGGCAAATGCCGACGCAGTGGGGACCCGCCTTTACTCAAGGAGATATCCCGCTGAACTATGACCTCCGCCCCAATTCGATTAAGATCGACGCCTCGAGTTTTCCCAGATACATGATCCAGCTGATTCTTACGCAAGTTAACACGGCTAATTCGCCGCCGCGAGCGCAGACGGTTGGGTATCGCTTAAACGTAGCCACAAGGCTAATGTCGTAGGCACCCCCCTCCTCCACAGGACGAAATTAAGGGATATCGTGTGCCTGTTGGCGTCATACGACACCGTTCCATGGGAAAATCGATATGCAAATGTACGCGCAAATCCTAGTAATCTCGCTCACCCTGTGCAGCCCTTGCAACGGCTGCGTGCTTTCCTACGGCTCCCTATTTCCCTCCCCACCCTCCGATCCACGAATTCTCAGCCTTTCGCTGGTTTCTCGGCGCGTTCCTTCGACCACTTTCTCTCTATCATCCTGTCTACGACGCTTTCGCTCTCCGGCAGACCTTTCGCACGATCCTCCTTCCACTTTGGCCGCGTGCTTTTTCCCCACTGACATGATACGCGAAGTGTAGGGGTTGGGAGGTTGTAAAGCGGGGTTAGCTGGGTTCTGAAGGATCGTGTTCGTCGGGCAGATTCAACGACAGGGCTTTATGAGGGCGAAAAAAGTTGCTCAGCGTCGATCCTCCCCCTGGGCTAGGTTCCGTGATTCTTAGACACGGGTTATTTTCGCTTCTCAAGTGGTTTTTAGCGAGTACTGTTGTTGCCACATTTGTGTTTCTCAAAAATCTATGTCCTTGCCCAAGTCTTGTGACATTTTGTGACATGTCACTTGTAAAGTGAAGGATCGATATAGTCTGTGAAGAAAATCTTTGATAGGAGCGCAGTTTCATCTTGAATGATAGACTTCGGCTCAGCTCTTCAGTCTGGTAGACCTCAGGCGTTTCTATGGTCCTCGTTATTTACTTCTAGTTGAAGAATTCGTCAAACCATCTGCTCTATCACGTCGAGTATCAGAATATAGCGCTAACGCTCAAGAGAGCACCCCCATTCCTTTGCTTATTGCTCAGAGATTTCGGTTTAATATTCCATTTTTAGTTCTCGACTAGAGATGTGTCAACCAATCCTAGCTACGTCGTAGCTCACACGTACACGGAACTTTGATAGAAAAATAACTTTCTAACGCAAAAGTGTCACTTGTGTGTTAGCAAGCTTTCAAAGCTATCTTACTTTTCCTAAACTATTTTCGAAGACATTTTAGAATCACTCCACATTTGTCTTTCGTACGTCCTGTTGCCAGATGTTAGCACCTTCTCTCGCTCGTATTCTTTATTCGTCAACAGTGGCGGATTTAACAGGGCGGCTAATGAGCAGTTGCCACCTGGGCTCCTGCGCAGAAGGCCCCCCAGGGTCCCATCTCCAAAAAAAAATGATGACTAGGTATAGGTAGTCGAACACTACATTTTTTTCAAACTACTATACTTAGCCCGTTTTTAGTAAACTACTTCTTGATTTTTCCTACAAAATGAGCCCCTCAGAACGTTTACCACCTGTGCTTTTTTTCTTAAATCCGCCACTGTTCGTCAGTAATACTTCCATAATCCTTAAACATTGTACCATGAAAGGGTATGTCGTTCATAAACCACAGGGATTTTCCTCATATTTACAATCTACTAGATGCAAGCTATCGATACGTGTCCACTAACGATACAATTCCATTCCATTCCTTGTTCAACAGTAGCCGATTGTTCGCACGTTTCATAGATAGGCATCTAAAACGGAGGAAGGGGAGGCAGCGGTTCTTTCTCCACCACGGAAAAGGTCAGGGCACCGAGAAGGAAGACGATCAATCTTGATCCCAATTATCGCGTCGTTCAGCGACTGTAATTGAGTCTACACCCCTTCGTTGTTCCCCGTGATGCCGGAAAGTCGAAACAATGAAGCTGGGAGTTCCTTGCTTAGTTACAGTCGTGAGAGTAGGAACATTTTTTCACCCCCGGCACACCTGCTCGCTTCCGACCCAATGATTTATCAACGAACGAATGGCCACCGGTTAAAGGTTATTTGTCGACACCCTTCGGTTTAGGCTGTTCGTTTCCTTTTCTGTTTCCCCCGATTTCACCCTATCCCTTCCGCCCACGTTTGTCCATCCAACTACCTACGGATTGTCTTAAAGCGATCAGGAGCTCCATTAGCTAGCACGATCGAGCTACTTTTTCACGCAACGTGGTTTTATTTTATAATTTTTATTTAAATAAAAATTTCGTATAATGAATAAAAGTTAGCAAAACGTGATTCGTCATGGGTCGAATAAAGTTAAAGTTAATGTTGAAAATTTTATTCGGCGCTGAAGTTAAATCGCCCGAGGAATAAATAGAGTAACTTTATTCGTTATATAAATAATTTTTCATTTAATTAATGCCCAACTCTGGTCTGGGTTGTGTTTTTTCCCAGTGGCTTATTTTCGTAGAGCAGTAGCTATTCCATAATGCAACGCAGGTTGTTTCTATGGTTACATCACAAAAGATTTTCTTAAAGTTGTTTAGGATATTGGAAACATATTTACTTTGAAATTTTGTAATACGGAGGATCCTTCCGTTTCGTACAATGGAAGTTGGGAATATTAAATGGAAGTTGTAATCTGAATAGGTTTTACTAAAAAGAATATTCAGAATAGTGCACACTTCGAAGTACATAGTGTTCTTTCTCGAGAATGAATTCTCGAGAAATTTTATAATTGCTTATTTGTTATTGCTCGAGAAATAGGGGAGAGTAGGGGAATCACGAACACTTAAGGGAAAAGTTAAATCGAAACAACAGTACTGACTCTAATCAGATTTACTTTATAGATAATTGAACTTCGGTTAATTATATTAAAGGCGACACAAAGAATTATAGATGCCTACTGAATTAAGTAATGAGTTTATTGTGGCTATTGAAGAAGAAATATCGAACAGAAGAGACAAAACTATTGTATTCTTTATAAAATGTTTGCATGGATAATCCAGAATCTCTTCAAAAAGATTCAAAAGATGCGATTTTTGCATTTAATATCCAAGACAGATGTGTATAAAACGGCAAAACAAATTCTACTTAAGTAGCTAGACTTTTCGGAAATTATAACAATAACCATGATTCTCCTTACGGATCCTCAGAATGAAGAATTACCATTTAGAAAACAAATTAGAGTTAGCAATCGCAGAGAGCCTCCAAGAATTTAGTATCAATCAGGAAGAAGATAAATTCCGCACTTTAACAAAGGAATTGCATATTTTTCAGTCCACTGGAAGAAGGACACCCAATTTACCATAATTTTTGGAAGTGCTACATACGGTCAAGCCAACATCCACTCAAAACGGACGAAATTTTTCTGCAACTATATTTTATCACAAAAAAAAAGTAAAGAAGTAGATTAAAAAACTATTTTAAAACAAAAAAGTAAGGTTTCGTTTTGCACAAATTTTGTATTAAATAAATAAATTTATCAATTATATTTAATATCTGTATTTCATTTATACAAGTTTTGTGCAAATTAGACAGGAATGAACAATTAGTTAAAGCTTTCTTGTGTTTGCGATAAATATTGTCAACATTACTCCAGAAATATTAATTTCGTAATATTCTCGAGAATTCTCAAGAAGTATGATCTGATATCTGATTTCTCGAGAAAGAACAAATATCGAGAAATCAGGAACACTGCTTCGAAAGATACCGTACAGTATAGAAATGTAAGATTGATCCCTGTGACTAAAGTGCCAGAGAGAAGAAATATAAAAGACCAAGGGAAAAGGATCGTGCATGATCAAGTGCGTCTCCGAACCAATATGCCTGGGGATATATCTGCCTGTAACGTCCCATGTACGCGTTATTTCAAAAACTGTTTGCAATGAAAGTTATCGAGAGTGATGAGAACTTTCGAATTGTGTAAAAATTTCGTAGAAATGTTATTCAAAGTTCTCAGAATATACCAGGCAAACAACTGCACTGACTGCAACTTATTCAAATTAGCAAAAGCTGTCAAAACACCCAGAAATTTAACTTACTATTTTCAATTAGCCCTAATATTAAGTAATTACAATAAATTAACAATTCAAAGGTCTTCGTACATGTAGGAGTTTCGCGTTTATTTACTCTCACGAAATTGCTTGCTGCAATGTCCACACCGGGAAGAAATACAGCACTTCATCAGAGCAACCACTTAAATACAGTAAAAACAATTTACTTCTTACTGATACCTATGATAAATTAGAGTCAGCTTACCTTCTTTAAGTTTATTATTTGATTTATTATACACAGAAAAGAGGACTTCAAGTCTAGTAGCGTTTTGACTTAGTAATCTCGTTCTCAAATACGAAGGAACCCGTTTCGCGCATGCAGACTGAGCTGATTGGCTCCGAAAAAGCATTGGTGGGGGTGCAGCCAATAGTGGCTTCTCCCGGCACCAATGAGCGTCAACCTGCGCAGAACCGGTCTAAACTCGTCGGTTTGCAGGTTCCTTCACATTTGAGAACGCGTTATTTCAAAAACTGTTTGCAATGAAAGTTATCGAGAGTGATGAGAACTTTCGAATCGTGTAAAAATTTCGTAGAAATTTTATTCAAAGTTCTCAGAATATACCAGGCAAACAACTGCACCGACTGCAACTTATTCAAATTAGCAAAAGCTCTCAAAACACCCAGAAATTTAATTTACTATTTTCAATTAACCCTTTCCTACATCCCTTTCGGAGGAATGTAAAGTTATTTTCTCAACTACAGTATGGAAGTCTTCTTCATCCCACGAACTTCCGTGAAAAAAAGTATGCTGATATTATTCATACATACTTATTGCATTCTCTGCAACGAGATTCTGCAGAATTATTATGAACAGCCCCAGGCGTGCTTTAGGGTGTGAAACCGCGAGTTGTTATTTATAAATGAAGCTATCACTGTCCCTTCCCACGTCCCTCATTTCATTTAATTTATTTTTCAGTCCGCCTTCGCGGAAAGTCACCCAATAGGAGTCTCAAATACGGAGGAAAAAAGCTAACGACCGCCACCGCAAAATAGTATTTAATATTCCCTGTCGCATTTCAATCGCGTACGAAAGTGCAATAAGCTTCGCACCAACCAAGCACGTTTCGCCGGCTCTATTGACGTTTTCAACGCAATTACGCCGCGTCTGTCCATCAAAGCAAATTCACACACTTAATTAGTATTTATAATCGTACATTATTACCGGCGTATCTAGCGCGGGCTGTCGAAAAGCGTGAAACACTCAAAATACCCGATTTACGTGTTATCCATTTATGTGTAATCTATGTAATTCCAATTCCCCATTGCCCTGTCATATCCGTTCACGTTAAGGCGCATTCACATGCACGTCATTGGCGCTGCTCCATGGTTCGTCGTTACCCGAAACCGTTTCATTCCGTTGCAACGCGCCCCCCCCGCACAGTAGATCGTCATGTAGGGCCCGTGAAATCTGTCGCGTTGCTTTTTATAATGTTTTTCGAAACGTAGTGATTTCAATGTTTACGACGCCGCGCCGCTGTTTGTTCGCTCGTCCGCTTGTTTTCTTTTTCCATTGGCATTTCCGCGTTAATGCCTCCATAGTTTTCCGATCGCGATGAAATACGAGCTTTCCGACGGGAATTTTTATCGTTCCACCCGTATTTCAAAATCTCGCTCGTTCTCGTTCCATGCAACGTTACGGGTGGGAGGTTACGTGTTTTTTTCCATCCCTGGTTTTGGGATTAAGGATCTCTACTTTGGCATTATTTTTACACATATCTGCAACGAAATAGACTCGAGATTCTAACTGAACTATAAATCCAGAAGGATCGTGATATCGGATTTTGGACAGACTAGAACTGCAAGATTAAGGGGGGACTTCGTATTGCCGGTGGCAAGTGTCGCGGCACGTGTTCAAGAAGCAAAAATTTGAGTTTCGAAATTTTTTATTTCATTTCATGGAATTGATAGTAAACACCCCTCCGACATAAAAACATCATAACTTAGGAACATAAATCACGGATTTAAGGTTAGTAATTATCATTCAAAGTCGAATAACCAAACGCAAGCTGCCAGACTGCGCGTAGGTAATATATACACAGTGTATTTTTATTGTATTTATAAGTTTTTTTTATTTATTTATTTTTAAATAAGCAAAATATATACTTCTTTCGTTTTATTGATTAAAAATTCTTGCATTTAAAGATATGGATACGTACCAGTGGCTCAAATTATTACTATTTTTGTCGCATCTTCTAAATTCTGGAGAGACTTAAAAAAACGAAACATATCGGTTCTTTCATTTTTTTACTACAATTAGTTATTTTTATGGCCTTTAAATTGGTATAAATTGCATCTGCTCCCGAGTGCTCCCACATAAGAAAAAATACACATAATAAAACGAGAAAACTAGAGAAATCTGTGCTAGAATATTAATTTTTAAAAGACACTGAGCTTTGAATTCCTTCAGATTCGACTGACCGAGACGAATATGTATAATAAGAATGAATAATTTAAAATTTATTATCAATATGAATTATTTAAAAAATGAATTTTATTTTTTTATAAGTGTTTCATATGTTTGTTATGAACTTGTGTTTAAATGTAGTTAAATATATATATATATTATTTGTTTTACTTTTATTATGTCCAAAAATATATTTTACTGAATTATTTTATGTTAAAAATTAATTGTTTTGCGTATTAATATGACTAACATATCAATTACATGTAAATAACTGTATCTTAATGGAAAATTGATTTTTATTTTTTTTCCTATACACTCGTGCCTGGTGGCGAAAATTAAAACAGTATAATCGGGTTAGCTGTCACATGTAATAGGGCAGTATTGGGAATTTCAACTGTTTGATGATCTATTTTGTAAAATTTAACAGACTATTTAACGACAAAAACATTAATGCACTATTTCAATATTTGTGTGACATCAGTCCTCTGTAACGCGATTGACCCAATTACAGAGCTTACTGAAGTAGATGGCGCTCTCACAGTATTTCCCGATAGATAGCTAAAATAAAGCCTGATGCTTGGAAATTTTTTCAAAGAACTTATTTGTCCTAACTTGTTGAAGCTTTCACGATGACTTAGTACATATCTACGAGACCGTCTCGCTCTGTCTTTCGGGCGCCTGGTAATCCTGACATTCCGTCCTTTGCGTGCGCGACGGAGTATCAGGCGTCCGAAAGACGGAGCGAGACAAAGTATAACGCGTCGTCTGTCTCGTATCGTTCCTTGCTCGCTTTCAGTTCATCAGACTCGCTCTCGTTCCATCTCGCTCGCGCCTTCGACAAGAAAAGAGGGAGAAACTATCGCTCGGAATAGTAGGTACACCCCCCTCTACGTTGAATGCTCACCGCCGCGCCGGTTCCGAGCCGCGAGCTTTCAGCGAAAAAAATATTGTAGAGAGGAAATCCTCTTGTGGCGTGTGCACAAGTCGTATTACTGTATATAGCTCTATATACACGAGGATTCCCCGTCTACTACTCCCTGCTACTTCACGAGTTTCCACTTCCAATAGCTATTCCCACTCTACTACTCCTTACTACGTTATGTGCCCGTTACTTTTGGCAAGCTTCTCCTCTACACGCCACGCGTTTGCGCAGATCAAGTATACGCAATCCAGCTGTACCGTCGCGTCGACAAGGGTACCCTCTACATTCTACAAGTAAGGATTCATCTGCTGCCTCGAATAAACCTAATGAATATGATTCAGCTGTGCCATCGACAAGTACCGATGCACCCACTATTGCTAAGCTACCATACACAAACTTTAATTTCTTTAAAAATGCCCATCAAGAAGTTCAAACACAATTTCTGAACAATAAGCTTGGTAAAGTTTGCTTCATTTGTGTTCGAATATGGTTTAAAAACGACGTGAAATAGGGCTGTTCGAGTGCTCGAATATTCGAGTAGCTTGAAATTCGGACCGAGCCCAGACTCGAAAAAAGCGAGCGGTTCGAAAGAACCAAGTAGCTCGAAGAGAACCAAGCGGGGCTAAGTAGTTTGAAGCTTGAATGTTTCGAATATTTTAGAATACATATGTTTATCTACTGAATTATGGTTCGTAATAATGTGAGTAATTAAAATGCAAACTGCAAATGAAGATATTCTCTATTGAAAATAATTTTTCACGTATGTATGATTTAATAATATTTTTTAAGAAATATATGGTTCATGGTTACCCAGTAGAGAAACATTCAAGCTTCAAACTATTCGACATACCTGGTCTGCTCGATTCTTTCGGCCCACTCAGTATTTTCGGCCCGCTCGGTTTTTCGACTCGCTCGGTTCTCTTCACAGTTCGGAGGGATTCGGCTCCACTAATGGAGGGGGAAACACCTACAGGAGCGGTGGTAATGGTGCGTGACACGCCAAGATTGGAGACTAACCGACGCCAGCGCCAAGCGAGTGACGCCGCGGCCAACCAGCGTCGACTACATATTTCCCGGTGACGCTGGTTGGCCGTGGTGTTGGTTCGCGTTGGCGCCACTTGGCTGGCTTGGCGCTGGCGTCAGTTCACGTACACATTACCACCTGTAGGTGTTTCCCCCTCCATCAGTGGAGCCGAATCCCTCCGAACTCTGACCTCTTCGAGCCGCTCGCAAAAATTCGAGTCTCGGTTTTTTTTTCGAGCTATTCGGTTCTTTCGAGCCGCTCGCTTTTTTTTCGAGTAGGTACTCGGCTCGGTTCGGTTCTTCTTGCCGAGTCAGACTCGGCTCGCTTTTTCCGAGTACTCAAACAGCTCTAACGTGAAACCAGTTGATCCCAAGCATCAACAACTCTTTCGTACTGCTTTCCCAGCCATTATCATTCAACGCGTGATAACAGACAACTGCAACATATGCAGAAATTGTCTGACTCGAAATAATAACACTCCAACGTCATCCAAGTCAAATGGTTTCGTATATCCACGAATACCCTCTCATCTACCGACATTAGATTTGTTATCAAAGAGTTTCATTTCACCCAGGATACCGTTCATTCCAATTCGACACTTGCGGCATGCACATTGGGTCTGCGGGCAAATTATTGATGTCCCAGTGTCTGCAAATACGATGGTGAATCATTTGCCAAGAAACATTGATGACGATCATTATGTTAATAATGTTCATATTAATCACGTTATTTAGTTGTTTCGGTGAAAAAACAAAACATAAAAAAAATTAGCTGCCATCTATTTGAAACTCCTCTCTACAGGCTGTACAGCATTAGAGCTTATGAATCTTTGTTTCATACTGAGAGTGTTCTCGCGATGAGATGTTAATCAAATTCCTATAGATGAAATTAGTGAAGACATAGGGTGGATGTACCAGTAAATGAACACGTACCAGTGAATGGACATATTTTTATTAAAATAAGTAAAATAAATTATTAAAAGAAGCAACTAATTAATTAGAGACTTCTTGCAATTTCTTGCTTCAGACCCAAACAATTTTTGCAGCACATAGAATCAATCGCGCTGCAAACATAATTTTATAATAGTGTTCATTCATTAGCCTTAAGTGTTCATTTATTGGTGCGTTTACCCTACCAATCTAAGATAGCCTCACTGCACAACAGCAAACACTCTCATGGAATGATGAAAAGTATCTTCGTTTTGCACCAGGAGAAGCAAATATACCGCACAGTCTACTTCTCGATGAACATGCAGAGGAATAAAACTTATCCACATTAAGAAAAATGAACGTTTTTGATATTTAGTAAGAAGTTTCACTTCTAACGCGTGAGAGTTCCGCGCACTGATTTTTTGCAAGCAGAACAGTAAACGCATCTGAGTAATAGTTGCAGTTGGGAAAGGGATTGGTGCGGAAAGTGTTTTAACACCGGTAAAACGAGTATGGTCATTCGTGAACGATTCAATTAAGCTCTCTAGAAAGCTCGCTCGCTCGAAGGTGCGAATGATCACCCGCAAAGGACACACGAGATGTTCTGTTGTTAGGAAGCGGGATTTATGACGTCGTCTCTCCTCTCTACGGAGATCCTCTAAATATCATTAAAGTTTCATTAAAATTAGAAGGGGAACATTTCGCATGGCTCCCCGGAGAATGCTGTTTCTTATCAGTAGACCCTTTAAATCAACTTTAATACCACGCTCGCCGGTTAGCGCCGGCTGAAATATACGACCGCCTTAAATTCCACGGAACTACGGTTATTTGCATCTCGACGATAATGCGTTCCTCTGTTTATTATTAAGTTCGGCCTTGCCCGGTTACAGAATGCAATTTCTACGCGAGAATCGGGAATTACATCTAGACGGGGCTATTTCGCCCACGGTATTTGCTTTTTTTTCCCCGCAGCAAATATTCGCAAGATAGGTATGTGCCGGTGAGTACGAAAATTTGCTGTGCATTTTGCGCCGGCTATGCGGGCACCTGATTGCGAGATTACTGTTTTTATTACGTGCCATTATGCTATAATGGCATTCAATTGCAATTCGCGTTAATGGGGTTGCATTCCGAATAATTTTTCAACTTGTCGCGCTAATAAGTTAAAAGGAATTAACACGTCCATAGCCTTCGTGTAGATAGAAATCTCTGGGTTTGTTACGTCCGCGGGACTGGTTATACCGATTGCCATCTGGTGGTGAAATACTGCACTTCGTTAGACGGAATGCTTGCATGCTAATATATTAAATGAGAATTTGTTTTATCTGTTTAAAGTTGCTCGTTGATTTATTACTCGCAAAGGGTCGACGTCTAATTAGAATTTTACTTTGATTTATTATGCCTATCATTAATAAGTGCATACCACTTCAATTATTTAGACAACACAATAGAACACCACAGAGGAAACACAACAGAATTTCCACAGTTCACCGGGTGGCTAGCTATGTAACCAATTTCGCGAAAGGAGAACGACACGAAATTTCCATATGTACAGTACGTAATAATAAATTATGTATGTGTGTACTAAAACCGTTCCTGACTTAAATAGGTGCTCTAGCGCAGGATTTCTCAAACTATGTTCCGCTGAACCGGAATAGGTGTTCCGCGACAATTTGGCAAGGTTTTATACACTGCAACACATTTAAAGATCTTCTACTAAGTAGGAATTACCTAACCTAAAAAATAAGCTGTTCCGTTAAAATTTCCGGGTTTGCGAAGTGTTCCATTGCAGAAGCAGTTTGTGAAAGCCTGCTCTAACGGAAGCATCTGATGAAGCTTTATTGTTGGTTATGTTAGTTTATAATGATTATACTCAGAGTCTGCTTCTGATAGTAACAAGGTGCTCATACACACCCCTTTTCATAAGTACTCGACTCACACACATTATCACTTTACAAGAAGCGTTTATCACGTAAGGATATAAATAACAAATGCTGTTGTATATAAAAAATACGTAAATACTTTCAAAAATATTTACATCACAATTCCATTCTCAAACTCTATCTGCATTATGTGTATATTAATTATATATAAAATTTCATTTATGTAAGTTTAAAAATAAGTTTTTGTTACTCCAACGCTTTGAACTAGGGCTGTAACGAATATTCGAATAATTAGGAGTAATATTCGTTATAGTAACCGGGGTAGAAATAAAAATATTATCGTTCCTCAAAATCATTTATGGGGTTTTAGTTTCCTACAAAAAAATTCTGCTTATACTGTTTGGCCCTTGACCGACTGAGTCGGGGTTGTCCTCTCATTATTATTATTATTATAATAATAATATTAGTAACTGATGGTTGTTTTCGTTTCAAAATGTATAAACTTACCAAAGATTAATAAAGTTCCAAATTTATCTTTTGAAAATCAACCAATTATAAAGGTGTTGCGTATTGAGAACTCGCCTGAACATCTCGGAAGCGCACTGCGCCATCTGTCGCGCGGATTACGAGGTAGCTGGGTCGTGTTAGTGACGGTTCCCAGTTCACGCGGTTCACGTCAGACTCCGTGCAATGCATAACCTCATATCAAAATATAATTCTTATATATTTGTCAGTAATAAACATAGATCCCTATCGAAGCATGTGTCAAATGAATAACAGATACAACAAAAGGCCAATATGAAAAGAATTTCACAGTAAAGTGTGAATAAATAATTCACGTTTAGATTCTTATTCGGTACAGTCCGAAATTCGATCACACAGAATATTCGAATAATCGAATATTCCTAATTATTCGAATAATTACAGCTCTACTCTGAACACATTCAAGAAAACGTCTAACGAAATTACTAAAACACTTTGTACAGCTTGTATAAAAAGTGATGGTCACAAGTTTCAAGGGTGCATCTACACCACTGAATCGTTAACATTTGTTTAAAAAAACTTGCCGCAAAATTGTTTATAACATTGAAAATTAATTTATAAAGTCGTTTTTACACCAACCTACTCTGCTCGGTGAGAAGAAAAAAAGGTTCAAAAGAAACCATGTGCCTCAAACCCACCGTTTCCACGCAAAAAATTGTTAAAGTTTACATAAAAATTAGAGTGTGTAGAGCCACTCACAAAAACAGTGGCATGTTTCGCTGTCTGAAAGCAGTGATCATCAATTTTTATACACTACACAACCAGCCGAGAGTACAAAATTACTTAAATTATTATTCCTACATTTTATAGCAGCCAGGCGACACCTGATTTGGAAGTAATCAAACTAACTTATTGCTGTACATTCATTAGGCCAGCTTCCCTAACCTCTCAAAAGTAATTTCTGGTTCACACCTTGTAATACATTTGCCACTATGTACATTTAGGGTGGTTTCCCTTATTTTCAACCTGCGATTTCTTTTGCACTCACCCCCTAATATGGCTCCATTTCATAAAAAAATACTCTCTGAAAAAAGTTATTGCAATCCGACAACAGGAAAGGGTGCCGACCAGGCCTTAAAGTTTAGGATTCTGAAATGTTAAATTTCTGAAAAATGGTAAGCCCCATCGAAATTTTGTTCAAATAATATTAAAAGAGCCTTCAATTTTCTACAATTACTGTATACATAAGTTTTTCGTGCTACCAACCATTGTTTAGATAATAGCGTTTGAATATAGAGAGGCCCGCACTTCGCGCGTCCCACCTGTACGGAGTGACGTAGTGTCTATACGGGCGTAGTGCGCGAGAGCAAAGAAATACAACAAAAAAAATCAACTCGTATAAATAAGGACCACCTTAGTGTACATCGCACCTAAATACGATCCTACTGGGATTTTCTTACTTCCGCTACGCCATCTGGTGGCGAAAATTAAAGCAGTCTAATCGGGTTAGTTGCTACCTGTTATTGGCAGTATTGGGAATTTCGACTGTTCGATGATCGATTTTGTAAAATTTAACAGACTATTTAATGACAGAAACATTATTGCAATATTTCAATACTTGTGTGACACCAGTCCTGTAACGCGATTCACCCGATTACAGAGCTTACTTTAGTAGATGGCGCTCTCACGATATTTCCCAACAAGTGTCTATATTTCGCGAATTCGTGAATTTGGTGAATTTTATGTACATTCCCAGTTAAGTATTCAAGGCCTTCCTCGCTTCTTCCAGCTCGAAATGCAACTCGCAACTTCCTCCTTAAAGCGAGCCACTAAACGTCACTTTTGAAGAGAACGCGGGACGGACGTACCAAATCCATTCCCCCCAGGCCAGCTATGTAGAACTGACTCGAATAATTACGCGGGAAATCGCGCTTGCAAGCCTGCTTCGGAACCTCGATGACTCGCTCGAGAACGGGACAGAATTCACCGCGTGCCATGCGTCTTTGCCCGGATCTTGAACTATATACACGCCGTGCTCCGTGATTGTCGCCGGATCGACGATTTAACAAGACATTTCTCCGAGTGTGAGTTATCGTTTAATGAACGCCTCTTCGACTTCGGGACGCTCGAGTGCCCTAGAGTCTAGTGCAGCGTGCGGACCTCGCCACTCGACGGCTAAGGGCTGCCAACCCCCACGATTCTAGCTCTGTCTCTCCCTCCATCCATGTTACTGCCCTCGTACCAACCTCGCCCGTTAACCGTGGCCCGTGGAAGTCGGTGATAATTTGTACAGGAGAGAGAAAGAAGGGGAACGACGTGGATAGAGGGAGAAATTTGAGTTCTTAGCGTTTGATTCGTCAGCACAATTAAACGAATTAATAGGCGTCGCTTGGCTCGTTCAGCTCCCCGTTCCGTGGCGGCTCTCTTAATCTCCACCGCCGATTTCAACTCCCCGCCCCGCGCCACTTCAGCTACGTCACCCACCCCGCTACCAGCCCGATAACAATCAAAGTTTGCTTGGAAACGTACCGATTTCCGCCGCCAGCCGCAAATGGCCATCCGGCTAACCGAAAAACTTGATGCTTCGGATGATACAGGTCGAGGACTGCTTCCAAACCGTTGCTCCCTAACTTGGGTAATCGTTTTGTATGCGCAAACAGGGCTACCGTCATTCCTACCCAATTTCTACAGAGTCGAATGGTTTTGATCGGTCAGGACATAGACAGACGAGATCGTTGAAGTATTTTAATGCGAGCATAACACTTGTACCGTTTCCTGATTACGTAAACATCCTTGGGCGCTGGGTCCTTGGATCTCTATCGTTCAGGATACAGGAATCACGGATGACACCATCTAACGCTGCCGCACTGGAATTCATGGGCGCTATGTGCAGCCAAGACTGACTGATATACTTTACGCGCTGATTTCCGAAATACGATACGAACCAGTCCAGGGTATTTGAGACTTTCAACATCCAGCTTGCCACTAGTTCAGGCTTCTGGGTGTAAGGCTGTGTCCTTGCGGATTCATATTTCGACGTCTCGCGAGCACCACAGAGGCGAATTCCACTTACGCCCAAATCGCCCGCAACGCCCGCGATTTTCATTAACCCGGCGGGAAGCGCACCCCATATTGTAACACAGGTTGTCGCTACCGGGTCAAAAATACCCAAACTTGAAACGTAAACAACCACGGTTTCAGAATATCTTTTTTAACTTTGTAATTTTTATGTTAAAGCACAGTGTTATCAAAGAAAATTTATGAAATATCTTAAAATCTTTAATAAAGTTCTTTAAAAAATTGTAACAAAAACTCAAATAGTTTTCATATTTTCGCAAATAGCGCCTCTGTGGTAAATTTTACCCAAAAATGAAACGTAAAAAACCACGGTTCCAGAAAATATTTTTCTTTAACTTTGTAATTTTTGTGTTAAAACACAGTGTTATATTCTCAAAATTTATGAAATATCTTAAAATCTTTATTAAAGTTTTTTAAAAAATTGTAACAAAAAATTAAACAGTCTTCATATTTTCGCAAGTAGCGCCTCTGTGGTAAATTTTACGCAAAAATGAAACGTAAAAAACCACGGTTTCAGAATATCTTTTTTAACTTTGTAATTTTTATGTTAAAGCACAGTGTTATCAAAGAAAATTTATGAAATATCTTAAAATCTCTATTAAAGTTCTTTAAAAAATTGTAACAAAAACTCAAACAGTCTTCATATTTTCGCAACTGGTGCCTCTGTGGTAAAGTTTACCCAGTAGCGCCTCCCGCCGAGTTAAACTACGTTCTTTCTGTACGCGACTGGAGTCAACGTCAAGATTATCAAAGTCGATTTTCTCGAAAATGAAGCGCGATATCCAAAAGTTGTATTCCTTGTTACAAGTCGAAATAAAGATAACAGTAACTTCTTTTTATATCGCGCTTCATTTTCCAGAAAATCGACTTTGAAATTCTTCAGGTTGCGTCCAGTCGCGTGTAGGAAAACTTGCCTTAATGAAAGTCACGGGCGTGGCGGGCGATTTGAGCGTAAGTGGAATTCGCCCCAGGTAGCTTGACTAGGTGCCTAAGGACTAATGTGTATAAGAAGCCCCTAGTAGTAGCGAACCAGCACAAATCGCCGACAATACTGAATGCACCACCATTTTCACAACAATAATGCATCACACCTACGTATTGTTACTAACTTTCGCCCAGCACTAAACCTAAGAACTGAAACCAAGTGCTATTGGGACTCTGGGATTCCCAACAAACTAGAGATCCAGCTAAGCCACCTGGTGGCCCTCTCCGCAACAAAGCGAGTTCCCTAAATTGGTGGCCCACAATTGCAAAATTAATAACACCATCACCAGCTTCACAATTATCCGCGCAAGTAGCGTTAAGCGCGAAGATGCACAAGCACGTCAACTGCCTCTTGTCCCCCGGAACTTTCCTCAGATCAAAGGGAGCCGAGGGAAGCCGTGAGAACACATCCAACCTCCAAAAAAGGCGGAAGGCGTCGCAGTTTGGCTCTCGGCGTCATCACGAATTCTTTTTCAACCTCGCGAATGCAGCGGGAATTTGGACGCAGAGGGAGTCGGAAGTTCCTCTTTTATAGAATAACAATTTAACGAATTAGGAGGTTCAAAGGAGACGGCTGCGCGCTGATACTTCTCGCGAGTAGAAAGAGGCGCGAACTGGAGGAGTGGGCGGAGGTAAACCTAACTGTAAGAAAAAGGGAGAAAAACGTACGAAGAGGGAACAAAGGGAGGATCCAGGGCAAAGAAAACGCGGGGAGACAGAGATAGCGAGAGACTCAAAGGCGAAGAAAATTTCCCAAGACCTAAGTGATCGAAAAAGGAAGCGGTAGCCCCCGTTGCGGGGTGTTTTCTCTGCGCCTCCTCCCCGTTCCCTTCCTCTCTCTTTTCCTTCATCGTTTCATCGAGCCCTCCATCATCCGTCGCGCTAAGAGTCTCGCCGAACATCAAAGAGCTTCATGGCCTCCCTCTACGTGTGGTATAAAACAGACACGATGCACCAAAGGCAAAACCACTAAGCTCCCGGTCTTGCGGAAGCCCTGATTCGAATCGACCTCAACGTGCCAAGATAATTATTACTTCTCTCTCAGTTACCCCTTCCGGCTGGGGTGAAACCCTGTGCTCTCTCCTTCCTGGCCTGGACTCGCGCACCTCGCAGTTTTTGCGATCCCCGGCACGAGGTTAATTACTATTTACCCTGCAGACTTACCAGGGCGTAAAACATGTAACAGGCACGGTTCCACTTGGCATTCGAAGATTGAATTGCATAGAAGAGGTTTCTAAGAAATTGATAATGACAGTGGAAGTCAAGGTGAGAGCTCTTCACACGTTTTTTTACGTATTCTAGGCGGCCAGAGGAAGAAAAGTTCGAATGGAACCATGTGTCGCAAGCGAACCGCTTCTTTCTGAGAGCCCGCTGAAGTTTCGGCCAATTAGGTCGCGCGGAGCTGCGTCTGAGGAACAGAGTGTTTCTGTTGCTACAGGCGCCTTATGGCATACCGAGGCAGGACAATGGCGAGTGGAGGACTGAACTGCAGCGCTGGCTATTGGCTAATACATTAATGATCTTATCTGAGGAAAGTGCTCATTTGCGGCACATGGTTTCCTTGGAATGCTTTCTTCTTTCTTTCGGTGGAATACGTAGAAATGAAGACAGAAATTGCATCTGAAATTCTGTGATTATGGCGAATTTTCTAACACAATCTTTTTACACGTTTGCAATAGGGTGGAGCTTATTTTTCAACTAGGAAAATGTGATATTAATTTGTTCTTTTTTATAAAAAATAAAATCCAGCAGAATATGAACACAATTGATCTATATTTAAGGGTAGCTCAATGGTGGTGGAAGTTCCAATGTACATGATAATTATATGGAAGGGCATGAAACACTAGAAATTTGTTCAAATTCATTCATTTGTTCATCTAGAAAAATAGAAACTCGGAAAAGGTATGCTTGTGCCCCATCTGGCGGATAATTAAGTAAAACAATTAGTAGATTGCACCATGACGGCAGGAAAGACACTGTCTGATGCCTGAGCCTCTGTGAACAATAAATTTCACAAATTATCAAATATAAATGTAAATGTGTAAATTAAAATATGGCCATTATTTGTTGAATTTTCATAATTTCTATAATCTTTGACTCACTTGAGCTACCCCTAAACATAAGAATGTATTGTCCTAAGTTTTTATATAATGTTTGTATATCTAAAGGAACAAACCAGCCTGGTAAGACTTATAAAAAAATATAATTTAAGCTCCACCCTAATTTGCATCGATCCAAATACGTAGATTCCTGTGTGATGAACAATTACAAAATCGTCTTTTGGGGTTGTTAATATTTTAAGAATTTCTTAATTTGTTTTTCACTTTCGTTATCTTGTATTTAGGATATAGTACAAAGAGGAATTAACAGGTTCACGATAATTTGACCACAATTACTCAGTCGCCAACACCGCAAGCAAATACGTAGGTAGCATATTAATTGAATAGCAAATTTGACTGATAACTAGTTACTAATTGCGTAATATTAATTTCGTCTTGCGCGTAATGAACAATCGAGCACTCGAAACGCGGCTCCCCAGATATGTGTAATAAATTTTCAAGGGTTTGACATTCATAAATACGCGGTTCGTTAAGCTGTGTTATTTAACACTTATGTAAATCACAATGCAACAGGCCAATAAAAGCCCCTCAGGTGTCACAAATCCCAAACACTGAATCACTTTATCTCACTGCAAAAGAAAAACTCTCATACTCGTCGACACCACTAGCATTCGTGGGAATTAAAAAATAATTTTTAACTTCAGTGACAATAATCTTTGTTAAGTTAATACACCATCTAACGACGAAGCAGTGGCGGGTTTCAATTATTTCCAGGCCAATAGAGTCTTCTATATCAATCAACGGGAAATAAAATTGTTATGCGAGGAAATGATCACTGATAATGGGTAAAAGCTTCCAGGCTTTTAACGTTTCGAATCAAAATAACCGGATCGCGTAATTCCCTTTCCCATTATCGCGGCCAGCGAGCACCGGCATATTTCTGAAAACGAATTTTGAAATCCGCGGGATCTGATGCCCGTGAACGCATTACACACGTTTCGATGGGTTCATATCGCGTGCACGGTACATTGATTTAATCCAGGATTCTATATCACGGATGTACAGGGTGTGGAGAAGCAATCGAAGGGACGCTACGCCCTCGCCATCTATGATTTCGATCTGGATTAGTATCCTAAAGCGGATACACGCGCACTATTTTTTCTATCACAATGTAGCTTGTGATCTACTCACGGATTCTGAGGAGTTCGAGTGGATACGATAGCAACCCGGCGGTTCAAGAGCATGTGAGTTAAATATCCCTATTAGGGATAAAAATATTCTATCCAGTAATTTGTTTACTTATAATTCCACTGGTTGTCACATTTCTGGATACATAGAATAAGTATAACGGCGTAGGGTTATTTTATTACCATATCGCAAGAGGAAATAAATAATAATAAAATATAAATATGTGCCTTATAAATCCAATAGTGTACAGTGGGTGGCCAAATTTTTATGCTCAAACAAAAAGGTTTGAGATTTTGCAAGTTTAAGCGATGTAATGGCTGCATCTCTGCGAAAAATGGTCGCAAAAAATATTTAAAAAAACGCATTTTAACCCTTGAAGTTTCTAGTTTTTGAATCAAGCACTCTATTTTTTTTCATTCGTTATGATACTGTTTTATCAAGATGAAGCGCAGGAAACGAAGTTTCAGAAATTCTTGCCTAGCTTGAAAATATGCAGTGGCCAAAAAAATTGTTTTCCGGTAAATCCAACGAAAAATAGAACAAACATTTCTCTTTAATTTGGTTTTTTTTTTTTGGTTTTGTTGTATGATTTTTATTGACTGAGTTATCAAAGCAAAAAAGGTACTTTTCAAATTATGATCGTAGACAAATTTTCCTGAGTGCTTTGGAAAGCTAAGAAAGTTTCCTTTCAGAACCTTTAGTTGCCAATTAAAGATTTCTTTAATTGCATTAAATCCATTTTAAGACGATCCCAAAAATTAACGAAAATGTTTTGAGTATAAAAATTTGGCCACCCTCTGTAAATGATAATGTATGAAAGGTGTCGAAGCAAATTTGGAAAACTTTTGTTTGATCAATTCTGCACGTCGGAATGATGGAAAACGTTCATACGTACACATGACCAACAACCTTTTATTATTTAATGCCATGCAAACCTTTGCCATGCGCAGTTTGCACTGGTAATTCGCCGTTTGCACCAGATTAATCAGTACACCTATGCTTAGAGTAGTGTTATTCATTGAAGAAGGGTGGACCTAACCCATCTGTAGTACAGGCCGGAACATAGTGAATTTGGCAACGCTGTCATCAGTCCAATTTGAATTTTTCTTGAAGCCTTTCGCTCGTTATGTCACGGCCGGCTCTGGTACCGGTCGGAACATAGTCATCGGACTTATGGCTGTCCGAAATGCGGTGTTGCAACATCGTAGTGTCCGGCCTGTACTACAGAGGGCCATGACCTACCTGAACCCTGTATTCATTTGTTTTATGCATTTTAACCTTTGAAAAAAAGGAAATTAATCTCAAAATCCAGACCATTTTTAACGATAAAAAGAAAACGGGGTGTTTTTCCTTCAACGGGATGTAAGTGCCGGCGCTAAAGGGTTAAGTACCTGCGAAAAAATACGCACGCAGGGACTGTATGTAATCTCGTGTGCATCAAAATATTTAAAACCGCATTACACATCTTTATCGGATTTAAACGTAGATAGTAATGTATAGGCCAGCCGCCCTTAGATAAGACAAGCATGAGGAGCTCTAAGAAAATTGCAATAGTCCCTGGCGAGGAAGACGAACCATCAGGGACGAAACCTTTTCCCTAGCCGAAAGGCGAGTATAAGATTATTTTGGCTCGATGGCTTTTCGCTGTGATGGACTCCGTAAGAGAGGAGAGCGAGCTGTGCTTTATGGGAAACCGTCTGCGGCTAACACACTAAGGGCCACCTTGTTATCCAACGTCATATTCACTTTTATTAGCTAGAATACGGCAGAATAAATCCCCCGTAATTGGGGTAGTAGACTTAGTCCTATGAAAGGAGACGTTCTCTCTGGTATGGTAAAAAATGGACTATTACACGTAGGGCATTTATCAGGTAACTATCGCGGATAGGATGACATAGACACCACGATGTTAAGAGATTCATAAAATCTTTGGTCTCTGTTCAAGCTAGCATGTTTCAGACTTTAAATGGAAACAGTTATGTTTTGGAATAGATTAATTTTTTCATTTAATATATCAGCAATCAGAATTGGGTTCTATAGGCTGATGCGATGACTTAGAACCCAATATTAGAGTGCTTTGTATAGCTTGATGAGGGCACTTCCAGTGAAGTGACCTCCTAGCCTTCATCTGAGGTCGATTGGTCAGTGTCTTTTTAATCTACGGTAGTCCTGTTGCTGTAGAAGTGGTTGCACAAGTGGGTTGGTGTGTATTTCTTGTTTGTTGTGGTGTTTGTCGCTTCTTTCTTGGATGGTATTTGTGATGAATGGGATGCCGAGGTCTTCATGGATGGCTTTGTTGGATACATACCACGAGGCAGCCGAATAGATTAATGAGTGAATGAGTTAGGGTATACATATCTATAGATACGGATTCTTAAAAAGTACAAGCATATATATATATATATATATATATATATTTATAATAGAGGCTCACCTAAAAATATATATATTTATATTATATTACTTAGTATATTTATATTTAATATATATATATATATATATATATATAATATAGGCATATATTGGTAATAATATATTTGGTAATATTTAATATATATATATATATATATATATTTATATATTAAATATAAATATACTATTACCAATATATTATTACCAATATATGCCTATATTGTTGACTTTGACAACATATTTGAAGATCATTGAAACCAGTAAGGTGAGCCTCTTTGTAAATAATTACCTTAAATTTCAGGTATATGATACATTTAAATCTTGAAATTTTTATTGTTAAAGATACAATTAATAACACGAATGCAAAAATGCACATCGTACTATCGTCATAACTTGGATTGTTCTGCAAAAAATATATAATCTTAGGTTTTGCAGGATCTAACTACAGCTAATATTCAGCGCTCAATGTTAAACAAAGACGAATGAATTCAGCCGCATTATCGGAAATCAATAGAACCTGTGGCATGAATTTATTAAAGTAACTATATATCCGTACTATTTATTTCTGAGATACCAAACATTTTCTCACCAATGCAGCGCACAAGATAAATAAAACTATTTCCCAATACGTGAAATATGAGACACGTTGTGGAATCGAGTTAATTCTGAAACGGGAAACACGCAGATATTAACCGAAGCCGCAAAGTAAATAATATAAATTGTGTGGCATTAACAACCCCAGCAATTAAACGAGAAGCACAGTTAATGAGTGGAAATCCATCCGCGTCAGTGCGTCGAATTTTTCATAAATAGGTAATTACTGTGCACGCATTGACACATTAATATGGAAAACACCGTGATTGTGTTATAAAAGAGTATCTATACGTTCTTCGGTGAAACGGAAACCATTACGATTCCCAAACAAGAGAAACATTCCACGTAAAAAGAACAAAAAACGATACAATCACTTTGAAAGGCCTCAATAATCCTGTTCCTGCTCGCGATAAATATTAGCAGAGAATAACTTATTAAAAACTAATTATCTTAAAATCTTCTACTGATTAATTCCGACAAAAATATGTTAAAAGAAAATAGATACCTATGTAATTTAGAAAGATTAATGTAACGCAAGAACATTTCTTTTTCGAGAATTGAAGAGTCCCTGTAGAAAACACTAAGTGCCTAAATTAAAAATTTTGATTTTTGGCACTTATATTGTTTTCTACGAGAACTCTTCAATTATCAAGATCACTGACATTTCTTTCAATGAATTGTATGTCTACTTATTTAATCGCCCTTGTCTATTAATATTAAAATTATACTAGAATATTTCTAGCAGTCCGAAGTTTTCCAAAAAGCTTGAACTACGCGCATAATTCAGAAACTCCCGTGACGTCGAACCTGTAAGATTGGACAGCATGGAACATATTAATGTAATTCCGATAACTTTTTCGCGAGAGTATCCCAGTTCTCATTGTTCACTGCCAACATTCATATCTCGCGGAATTCTTAATCGAGTTCGGGAAGAGAGGGCCAGCGATCGTTTTAATAAGCAATAACGTTTGTCCTGGCCTGTGAAAAACGAATAACGGTGGCCCGGGAAAAAGCAAAGCGGCGGAACAATGGCGGAAGGCTTGCCCGTCGCAGCCCTTTTCACTTTGAATTCGTTGACGAAGGGCGCGTCGACGGCACTTCTCAACGTTCAAGGGTCAACGCGGTTACCCCCGTGTGTCGTTAGCAATTTCGACTCCCTTCTTCTGATTCTTCCCCTCTGCTTATTTTCCCCTTTAGGTCAGAGCGGCTAGAAAAGGCGATCTGCTTTCTCCGGCAGACCAAAGTTGTCGCCAAACAAATTACATAGTTCGTGAATGAAATGATTGAAGTAGGCAATTCTTAATTCCCAGTCGATACTTAAACGGGTAAGTATATGTAGACACAGCTGAAACAACTGAACAAAATATGTTATATGGAAGTACGAGTTATGAGCTTTATTTTCCGAGTTATTAAAAAGTAAAGTACACGCTGCACTTTCTCTACTACTGGTGATCAGTTAAAATACTTAGACATTTTGTAAATACATATTTCAAACTCAAATAAGGAAATGATGCAGTATATATGTGTCGAATAAAATTGATCCGGGATAACTTTATTCGATGAGTAAAACTCCTCAACTCCTCAACTCCTCAACTCCTCAACTCCTCAACTCCTCAACTCCTCAACTCCTCAACTCCTCAACTCCTCAACTCCTCAACTCCTCAACTCCTCAACTCCTCAACTCCTCAACTCCTCAACTCCTCAACTCCTCAACTCCTCAACTCCTCAACTCCTCAACTCCTCAACTCCTCAACTCCTCAACTCCTCAACTCCTCAACTCCTCAACTCCTCAACTCCTCAACTCCTCAACTCCTCAACTCCTCAACTCCTCAACTCCTCAACTCCTCAACTCCTCAACTCCTCAACTCCTCAACTCCTCAACTCCTCAACTCCTCAACTCCTCAACTCCTCAACTCCTCAACTCCTCAACTCCTCAACTCCTCAACTCCTCAACTCCTCAACTCCTCAACTCCTCAACTCCTCAACTCCTCAACTCCTCAACTCCTCAACTCCTCAACTCCTCAACTCCTCAACTCCTCAACTCCTCAACTCCTCAACTCCTCAACTCCTCAACTCCTCAACTCCTCAACTCCTCAACTTCTCAACTTCAATTTTATTTGACATCGAATAAAGTTAAAGTTAAAGTTAAAGTTGAAAAATTTATTCGACGCTGAAATTGAAACGCACGACGAATAAAAAAAATTAACTTTATTCTTTGAATAATCTAAAGTTAAAGTAACTTTATTTGATCCGTTATTTAAATATTTTCTTATTTAGTAAATGTCCACCTCTGATGCTAAGTTATACATAACGTAAGTGCAGTGATATGTACATAAGTGAGACTGCGACGCTGGCAGTGCAGCTCATACCTTTTCTCAACTCGTCACATCTAGGAAAATAAAGCTTACACAATCTGCGTCCATGAAACATTTTCTTGTTTCTATGTGGTTTAGGTTGACCACTTGGCGTATTAGCATGAACTTATGCAAGCACTCTATACATTTCTTCTGCAGTCTTTTGTTACGTCCCAGTATTATTATTTCATAATCGTATGAAGTTATTCTCGTGTCTGGGCGTGCCGCGATCCAGTTACATCGCCTCAGCAGCACATTTATATACCTGCGTACGCTGCGCCGAACCATATCAAGTTATTAGCAACTTACACATAGCTTCGAATAATATAGATTTAACAATATTTGACTCAAATTAATAGTTTAAAATTATAACGTTCAATAATAATTGAGGACCTTGTAGCAAGAGGGGCGCAAGTCCATTTTTGACAGTTTTTGAGTTATGACGTGTAATATACGGGGAAAAAAGAATCCTTCCTAACACCTACTATGTAGGTATATAAGAAAATGCACTTTATTTGATACAACACAGTAACTAATTCGATCTCTACAATGAGTAGGGTAAAGTAGCCGAATATGAGACCTATTTCTTAAAAACATCATAACTCTTGAGTAACAACACTTTTATTAAAATTCGATACACGTTTTAAAAATAGAATATGTATTCTTTAGTTACTGTTAGTTACTGAAGGAATAGCATCGCTACGACATTCAAGAGTTCTGCAGCGGAGTTAAGCTGGAGTCTCATATTAGGAGTAGAGCTGTTACTTTTTGACCCGTCATTACCCAGGTACCCGGCCATTACCCGGGGTAACTTCAAGCAATTGAATATAGTATTGTCTGTGATAGTCTGATGTTAGCCGAAAATGATCAAACAATACCACATCCAATGGCTTGAAGTTATTCCGGGTAGCCGAGTACCCAACGGGTCAAGAAGTCATAGCTCTAATTAGGAGAGGTCGTCATATTCGGCTACTTTACCCTAAATGAAAGTGATTATAATCTTAGGTAAGTTCTTCGATCAGCGCAGCAGAGAAATCAAGTAACACCCCACTGGGTTTTTCCTACAAACGCGCTGAAGCGAATCAGTTCGCTTTGGAAATAGATCGTCTAGGCCGAACGAAGGGATATGTAAGCGGTAAGCAACCGTGCCACGGCCGGAAATGGCGGCATTGTGTCTAGCGAGCCCCCTCTTGCTCAGCTTCCGGCCGGCAACGTTTCGTCTGTCTTGCATATCACAAATTTCGAGGGTACCCGGCTCAGCCAGCAGGTGCCTAGGCACCTGTTTTGCCAGATTGTCTCGTGTTTCGCCGGGAAAATGGTACCAGGGGATTTGCATGCTGGAATATACGAGGCAGAGTCCCCTGCCGCGATCCTGTACGTTTTGTATCTTTACGCTGAACGTCCCTGTCCTTCAAACTGTCTCTCAAATTTTCCCTGCCTACTGAATCATGTTTGCCAATCGAGGAACTGAAAATCGAGCAGTTCCGCGATCCCTATACAGAGAGATCTGAAGATACACGAACAACTAACGGTTGATTTCCACGACAAGAAGAAAAATTAAAATGTTACCACACAGGGGAATGTTTCAGCAGATAAATTCTGATTTCACGTTGAAGAATTCCGACGATTCACGTTGAAGGTTCCATCTGCAATTCTAGATCACTTCGTGACAACAACAGTTACCTGAGGTATTGAGATATAGTAACCTAAAAATTAATGAATAATAAAAGCAACATAGTTTATCACACGACAGAAAGTACCCGTTTGAACCTGCTAAAAGAGTTCAGCTCAAGTTCCCTTTGCTCAATCTAAACTCCGTGGAAGATTGTTGCGGGCTGAAACGGGGAAACCGATCGAGATTGAGGCAAAGTAGCGTAGCAGTGGACAGGAGAAGCGATTTGCGGAATTTTCAAAGTATCTTAAGCTAATAATATTAATGGACGCCGATGCGGCGACGCCATTTGCGCGGCAACGAGGGCGAAGAACTTTCCTCCGGCTACGAAATCGTGGGGACCCGTAAGTACTCTGAGTAGATTGCGTCAAGGTGGGAAAGACATTCGGTCGCTATGGAGCCCAGCTCTTCTAGAATCGAGGGAACCAAGTGGAAGGGCTACCTCCCATGAGTCTACCCCTCTCCTCGCCTTCCTCTTTCCACCCTCATCCTGCCTCCATGGCCACGGGACGCATAAGCGCGAGCTATTAGAGCCGATCCTGGCGAATTTGCACGTGGTCGAAGTCACGGGCGCTCGAGGTTCTCGCGAAAGCAAATCCACAGCAAATCGACTGCTTAATCGAGTGACGCGGAATTTGAATAAAGACGTCGGATTTGACGCAGACTGCACCCCCGTCCATTGTCGGAATTACATTATCAGGGGGGCCGCGTGGCCTGAAATGAATAATGACTAATTAGGGGGGTGAAAGAAGTTACCCTTTTATCCGAATCTTCTTTGAAAGAAGAAACTAGTCGTTCTGGGTGTTCTAAGTACAGCTTCTCAACAATCATATCGTTTAAGATGAAAGCTTCTTTCACTTCATTCTCAATCCTTCTGCAATTACTCCAGCAACTTCACCGAACACTTACTAGTTTTGAGGAAAATATGAATTGCGTTGTAAATATAATAGGTAATCAGGTCAAAATTCATGAGAAAATTGAGTGGGAAAATGTGAATGTGTTTTATTTAACTATTTAGGTAGTAAGGCTAACAAGGGGAGGACAGCATGCGGTAGACACCGATTTTTATGAGCCTTGGCAGGATGGATCTATGTCGAAAATAAGTAAATAGGTGTTTGAGCGTTTCAGCCAATAGGCCTTAATAATAAATATATTTACATGTAAATTATTAAAAATTTCGTAGTGGCTGTGGGGTTTTAGTGGGTAAAAATCCCACACTGCCCTGGCGCCCGCGGGAGATTCCCTTCTGGAGGCGTCGGGGTGCCTTTTAAAGATGTCTCCATGTTAAAAAAAAATTATACATTTTGTTTATAAATTTTTTTTTAATTAGATGGATCATTAAAGAGGCTTTTTAAAAAAAGTTTCTTTTCTTTTGCAGCGATAACTCAACAACGAAGGTTCCGATCGATTCAAAACAAATTCGAGCATCTCCACAAAATGTGTAGTTTCGGACCAGACCTAAATTAAAGTTAATAAAAACTCTTATTCATTATGAAAAGAAACTAAAACCCCACTGATGAGGTTTTACCATCCCCCAAGCCCTAAAAGATGAGGTCTCAGTTTCTTTTCATAAAGAATAAGAGTTTTCATTAACTTTAATTTAGCTCTGGTCCGGAACTACACATTTTGTAAAGATACTCGAATTCGTATTGAATCGATTGGAACCTTCGTTTTTGAGTTGTCGCTGCAAAACAAAAGAAACTTTTTTTAACCCTCGGTTGTCACACCTACTTTTTCGAACGTCGTTGTCACACTGGGTCAATTTGACCCTGCCAATTTTCAATCAGTTGTCTTTTAAAAACTATTTGTTAAATTAAGTCTCAAAAATTCTGAGATAAAGTTTGAACATCGTAGAATATACGCCCATCGTTGAAAGTTGACATTTAAAGCGTCATCATACTTAAAAAAAAATTGAAGCAATTAGAGTTCTGACAAAAAGTTTTTTGCTTAAAAAATTGCGGGGTCAATTTGACCCAGTTTATATATATTTTTGACTAAACAAATATGTTTTTTTTAAAGCTTATGATGTTAATGAACTTCATGCCAAAGAACAAGTTTCAGTTCCAATTAGTTTCGTTGTAATTAATTGAAACAGAAATGCTTGATTTTAGACAGGCACGACTGCCTAAGTAGTACCCTTAATAGGAACACGGGACTCTTTCAAAAATTGATGCTACTGATAGAAAGACAACGATCTCCATTCGTTCCTTCATAAAGAGAACACCAGACGCCTCTCGCTACCTTGAGCGTCATCTATTTCAAATGCGCCCCAACACATGTATATGCATGCGCCTCATGCAAATGTCTTCTTTCTTATCCCTGGGATTCCGCGAAAGAAGAGGCCGTGGTGTTCATTAAATTTATTAGTTCTACCAGAGCCCGCAGGCGCGTTCCAGTGTTATCAAAGAGCCGGAGTTCCAGGCGCGGTTTCGTGAATATTTCATGCGGATGACGGTTTAGAAAAACCGATTTCACCTCTCGTATCAGAGGTAGCTGGCTTGGGAATCGCAATGCTTTCGTGTCACATCGATTCCTGCCTCGATTAAGGTTGATGTTTTAATACGTCGGATGATAAATCAGAATTTGGAATCGCCTGTAGAGATGGGAGGCACATGGAACCAACGAATTCAATGGAACTGTAATTATAAATTTGCAAGTGCAGATTCGTGTGAAGTGGTACTGTGAAAACTAGTATCAGAAATTAAGTATTTTCATGGTAGAAAAATAGCATTGCAGTAGTAACACTTACGCTTAAGCGTAATTATTATAGAAATCAGAAACGAAAGATGATCGAGGGTGCTGAAGCCAACAAACAGAACAAGAGGATTCGTTTTTAGAATAGCATTACTAAATGAGGATAATAGTTTCTAATATTTCTTACACAATAGGAGGACCAAGTTGCATTATGTAGGGGAAAGGTGGGATAGTTGATCAGCGGGGATACATGATCGCATCTGCTTTTTAACCCTTAACTGGTATACTGTTTTTGGCAAACGTGACTGGTATACTGGGGTCGTGGCAGACCCCAAATAAAAAAGGACACAGAAATTTGTAAAGTCGACACTAGAGCAACCACTATGAATATTTTCATCTTTGGTAATGTATAAAATAATAGAAGCGTAGAAAGTTAAACTATTATTATAAAATTAATTAGAAATTCAGTTTACCAACTTAGACAACTGAAAATTGTACATCGAACTTTGGGTGCTTGGGGTCACGAGCGACCCCAGGATACCAGTTAAGGGTTAACCGACTTCAAAAAGGAGGAGGTTATAGATTCGAGCCGTATGTATTTTTTTATTTTATGTTTGTCCCCGCATAACTCCTCAGCATATGGACCGATTTTGATGATCTTTTTTTTATTCGAAAGAGGGCGATGCCCCGGTGGTCCCGTTCTACACTGCATCAATATTGGCCCGATACTTTGCCAGTTCTGGTTGTTGGTTGAATATTGTCAACTCTACTATCAGATGGCGCTGAGAGCGCCGCTACTCGCCAAGCGGGATTCCCCTCGTGATACATACTTCGATGTTCATTGTATTAAATATATTCGTTCTAGAACTTTCCATAATTTTCATGTATCTCACCTCATGTAATTGTCTTTCTTCAATAAATCTCTCTATTATTTTTTAACACTGGTTAATAATAAAGACTATTGTCACCTAATTATTATTATTTTATGTGCGTACGCGCATATCTCCTCAGCATGTTGTGTCAATATATATATATATATATATATATATATATATATATATATATATAAAACTAAAATGTTAAAAATAAAAAATTAAGAAATTAAAACCGACTTCAAAATAATAAAAATGCACTAAAAAGTAAAAAATAATTATTTTCCTTATTCAATCTACGACTCTCACATTTTTTAAGTCGGCGCCTCATCATTTTCACTGTTTAAATCTGGCGTCGATTTAAAAAATATGAGAGTCGTAGATTGAATAAGGAAAATAATTATTTTTTACTTTTTAGTGCATTTTTATTATTTTGAAGTCGGTTTTAATTTTTTCTTAATTTTTCAACTCTCAAATTTGTACAAGTATATTGAGAATACTCTAAGAATCACAACTTACATAATTAAACACAAACAAAGCAAACCATCATCATTATTTTCATAAAAAAAAAGCAAAACTGTGATCAACTATCCCACCTTTCCCTTATTCGATATTTTATCAACCAGTGAATTGAAGAATCTTTTGTTCGCCAATAATTAGTTTCGTTTGCAGGTGATAATTTCTATTATCCTCGAAACTCTCTGAGTCAATTTTTTCTTAAATTTTGAACATTCATTGCCTATTTTTCAATTCAATTCATCCCACAAATTTTCAACAAGAATCACACCCACGGCGTGTAAAAGCCATCGCACAATTTTAAATAATTCTTACAAACATTTACATCGCTCCAGAGATGGCTGTCCTGCATAAAAATGTGATTATGCTCGGCAAACCATTCGATGTTGTTACAAAGTTATCCCTGCACCGCCAATCGTGTTCGCCATTAAAGTGACATTTCGAAAGAACAGCTCGCTGGTCCGACATTAAATGGATATCTTGCATGAAAATCTACTGTATTGTGAGCGGACTGTATCGCCTTCCATTCCTGAAGAGAAGCAGAGATTTCTTTTCCATTCGTCGTCGCCAGGTCCAATCGCTTCGAAACTGCGGAAATCTAGCTTTATCAAGGCGAGGGAGAATTTGTTACGGTCGCATGTGAATTCTGCAAAAGGCATTTGAAGTTGATTGGGCCGAGGTGGCAGGACATCTGGTCCTTTATATACGTCGAACGTTTGCATGGTCTGGAATTCCTTGAAGGGGAGCCAAGCGGGAAGACGAGTTTCTTCTCAGCTTAAAGTGTCTCCATTTTCCAGCTAGCGCAGATCCAAGCAGATGCTCCTCCGGAGATTACACAAGTCAGCCTTGATTCCCTTCTTTAGTTTCTTACAGGGAATATAAATACTGATCTACAGACACGGTCCTAGACCGAAGGTTTAATATTGTCAAATAATGCAATATTGTAGTCAAATGGTAAACAAAGTTGTTTAACAGCGACGTGAAGTTACTTTTTTTTTAAGGTTTGTTACAGGTCGTAATAACTGTAATTACAATTCGGTCAAAATGAATTTCCTCTTCCCAAACGAGTTCGTTGAAACCACGTGGTCAATAGTGTTAGATGAAATTATGTAATATTTTATTATTATTATTATTTTCGAATGCTTACAAGAAAGTAGAATAAAGTGGGTTTTAATAAATGTAAGCCATATAATTTCAGTATATTATAAATAATCTTGTTCAGCTTTTGGGAGGAGTCAGAATTCTTTACAAAATTTTCAATATGCATGCAAAGTAATACATGTTAGAAAAATATCAAATAAGAGTAATAGAAGGAAATTTGATGAATTATTGTGTAAATCAGAGATGTTAGAAAATTTATCGCTAAAAGAAAGGGAGGAAAGCATAAACTTGTCGCTCGAATTTTATAGAGGAGCTCTATATGCGTTAGGGTGTCCCATAGGGCACCATAAACCTTCTAGATATCAGAGTTCCAGACCAGATCCACTCGAAGATTACTCTCATAAATTACATAGAGTGGAATTTAATTCGCAGTTCGAGCAAAAAGAATGTGATTCCACATTAGAAAAAGGTTGAAACTGTAGTACACACGTTTCTTTCCTACGATACTTACTCTTCAACAAAATTGACTCTGAATATCTGTTCCTATTCTGTTCTGATAACCCTGCACCACCAAGACACTTCGTGTTTATCCATGCGAATAATCACTTCATTTTGGTGAAATGAATATTATAACAATGCGCATTGAAGTGATTTAACGGATTATTGAGTATTAATAACTGGTTTACATCGTTAATTTATGAATTTGTTGAATTAATTAAATTACACACCGAAATTCAGGTTAAGTTTTAATGTCCTGGTAAATGCGATGAAATATATGTCAAATTATTTTAATGGGGCCATATGAAATAGTGTATTTCACTGAATCAAAAAATTACAAGTTTTCATGACTTACATTTTTAAATTTCAGTTTGTAAAACAGTCTTTCGTTTCATATAGAAAAACATTTCTAGCAGCTCTTAAAAATATAAATATACTAAATGAAGTTGTTGGTAAATTTTTACACCAGCGCATAGAACGATAGAACAGGATTCGATAAGGTATGACAGATGCGTATACCACCGGAGTATGTACTGGAGGAAAGCAGGTCGTGCAAGAGCTAGGAGATTGGGATTGTCTATGGTAAGACAAACTTTTCATATTAATATGACTGGAACTATATTTCCCTATAACTCTTCGCACCAACGTTATTCTAAAAATTCTTTCCGGCAGAAGTTACTCAACTTAATGAAACGCTTTAAAATTGTGAACAAAATTTCAAAAAATTTATGTAAAATTCTCAAGTTTCGAGAGGAACATATTTAGTCTTCTTTTTGCTCTACACAATGTCACTGAATAATCATATTCGAATACGTACATGATAATTCCATTTTGTTTTGCAATAGCAATCTTAGCTTTTAATTAAGTGTAATTCAAACAAAAAACCTTTCCTCATATGCCCAGTACAGTTTTACACAAAAAGCCATTTGCTAAAAGTCGATTTTTTTTATTTCATTTTTCGAATGTTCAACCTTTTAGGAATACGTGTTTAACAAGATTTGTTGAAATTCGTAAAATTCCCGAAGTTATAGGCATTTGAGTACCGACAAATGCATGGGTCAGAACCGGCCACTCAGTGCTCACGTAAAACTTTAAACGCGTTTTTCTCGAAACAGTGTTCTCAAAACGGTGGGAGCTGTATTTCCAAAAGTTATTCTCCAATTCGACTGAACCTTTTTTTATTTTGAAGAATATACTTCTGCCTAGGAGGGATACCAGAAAAAAATACAAAAAATTGAAAATTTATAATTTTCAAAGGCGTTGAAAGGATGAAAAATATAGGGGGAAAGTGATTTCAAACTTCAAGTGTTGTTATTTTCTAAAGAAATGTCATTTTTGTAATTTTCTCTGGTTTCCTCTCTAGCCAGAAGTATATTCTTCAAAATAAAAAAAGTTTCAGTCTAATCGGATAATAACTTTTGGAGATACAGGTCCCACCGATTTGAATGAATTTTTTGACGCCTTGACTTTAACGACTCCCCAGTGCCGTCTGCAATGCTCAAATATAAAACAAAAAATATATTTCTATAATCTAAGACATCCTTAATACAATGCAAGAAGTCCCATAAAATTATATATAGTAGTTTTCCTTTAATTAATTCCTAAAGATCGCCTATTTTTTGGGGCTCTAGACCCGAAAGTCCCCTTAACTGAAGCATAAATTGAACTTCGCATTACAAATTAGCGATCTAACGTTCCAAGAACAGCTGGGCAATGGCCACCAGCCCCAAAATGCATAAATTCCGTTTGAAAGCATCGAATCGATACAGTCGATGAGGAATAGGTTACAACAACCCACAGAAAGCACTGAACGAGCAGAACGATTGTCGTAATCACTATTAAGCAGCAGCAATAGCTTCTGGCTGCTTATTATCGCACGCGGTCAGCTCAGGCGGTTGTCAAGAGGAATAACGAGCTTCCCCGTAGTAAACACAGAAGCCAGAGACCAGGACTAGTTTCACGGAAGGTCGATGTCGCTTGTCCTGGACGAACGCTTCTTTCAATGAATGTTAAACTGCGCTATCCGCCGCAGAGGCCATTTCCATTCGGGACTAGCAGACTGTTTGGTCAGGGAACTTTACCGTATACAGATGTCAACCGAAGCTGTCGACGGCCAGCTAACGTATAGCGACATCGCATGCAACCTGCCTCCGCAAGATGTAAATTTTCTGCGTCCACGTAACTCTAACTGCCTGGCCCTTCCAAGACGCTAGGATAGATGCGAGTTTATGGCGCGATCAGCTTCGAATAATCTATTATCAATATAGTCCCCAGACTGTTTTGTCCGCAGGCACGGTGCCGCAATTCTTCATAAGGTACGTACGTGCGCAACTCGCACTTCTTCGACAAATCAATGGTAGTAGAGTGGAACGAACGAGTCCCTGATTGTCTCTTAACCTATCCCAGACCCAACGCTAATGTATTTATAAGTAAAACTCACAAACCGTAATCGCGGATAGACGAAGCTAACCGCGTAAACGGTTCAAGGTAAAGGACTGACTGCTACTGATTGATGGTGACAGGTAAATGTTGCGCGAAATTGGTCCCTATGAATTTGATTTGGCGACGCTTAGGGGTTTAACGGTAACGTTAGGCTCTATGAGCTTGGCTGGTTCTTTTTTTGTCGAGTACATTGAGTGCTTGTGAAGAAAACTGTTCGGACGTGAAAAATTGACGTCTCAAGAGACAAGTGAAGGGTAAGGGGGAAACTGGGAATGTCGCAAAACAGCTTTATCGAGAAAAGTAAGTGTTTTGTTCGATTGCAGTATGGACTTTGTGATTCAGGAGTGGTGGTTATGTGTGCATGAACTGCGCCTGCTGTTTCCCCCTCCATCACTGCGGCCCCATCGCTCCTAACTCTGGTGGGGACTGTGCGACCCACGGCGGTGAACAAGCTGCTGAGCCCTGCTTTAAGGGGCAGCGTGGCGGGGAAACTGGCTACAAGCGGCGCTATTTTAGAGTGGGGACGGTTACCGCGGCAGCGATTTTAGAGTGGGGGCCGGCTATCCACGTTCACGCATGCGCGCGATGACGTCGCGATCGTTGAACCAATCAACGCCAAGAAGAAAATTGCTGGAAAATTCGTCGACGCCAGCGCCAAGCCAAGCGGCGTGAACGCGAACCAATCAACGCCAAGATGAGAAACGAAACGACGCCAGCGCCAAGCCAAGTGAGGCTGCAGCCAACCAGCGTCGACAACCGATTCCCCGGCGACGCTGGTTGGCCGCGGCCTCACTTGGCTTTACGCCACTTGACTTGGCTTGGCGCTGGCGTCGGCGAATTTTCCAGCGATTTTCATCTTGGCGTTGATTGGTTCGACGGTCGCGACGTCATCGCGCGCATGCGTGGACGTGGGTTGCCGGCCCCCACTCTAAAATTGCTATCGCGGTAGCCGTCCCCACTCTAAAATAGCGCCGCTGGTAGCCAGTTTCCTCGCCACACTGTTAAGGGGTTACTGTAGTATAACTGCCCGTTTTTCAACGCCATCTTCGGGAATTTATTTAATAAGAACTATAACTTTATACTATCTGGCGTTTCGCCTGCATATTAAGGTATGTTTGAAGTAATACTCAGATTTTTTTTGGACCTCTTTATCGCACATATAAATAGATATAGTCGGTGGCACAAACCTCTTTAAAAAAGTTCGTTTCTAATAGACGTTGATGTGGGAACTGTTCTAGCCATCCAAACTGGAAAAACTAAGGTTCATTTTCTTTATTATGTTTGTCGTTATGATTGGAACTGCAGAGGGCCCCTAACAATAAAATTTTGCAGAATGATTTGAATTTTGAAAAAAATGTTCGATTTTTGCTGTTAAATTTAGCTGTCTTCGTTCTGTAGAATTAATTTTATAGAAGATAGAAACTGGTCGGAGGTTCCTTAAATATTAGCTACGAGGTAGGTACATATATTATTTGACAATTTAACCGTCTCCTTTCCCGCAAAGCCTTCAGTTCCCATAGATTCTAGGTATCTCCTCTTCTCGCATTTACATCTACCTATTAACAAACCTGGCGCACATTAAGCAATGAAATTCGTGAGAAATTGATTCTACAAATTGCTCTAGATATCAATCGGATACAGTTCTATCGCGGAGACACAGCAGTAACTCTACGTATGTGCCTGTTACCAAGGAACTCCGAAGAATCCTCCAGAGCAAACTGATGACATTATCGTGACAAACATCGTGGTTTTCTCTCCACCCCTTGAAACACCATCGCCAACTCGCCTTCGCCTTCCGTTGTACACATTTCCCCAAAGCAGATTTGAAAGTGCACTCGGCGAGTTTCGCGTAAAGCGTGCTCGAGTATACAAATACCTGCGGGCGATTCTAAAAGGCGCAGGAACGACACGGCCGAGATTTCAAAGTGCACAGGATACACTTACGTCTCTGGACTACGCGCCGAGGGGTCGGGGGTAGGAGGGGCGAGAAGCTGTATGACGAATAGGAGCCACGGGGTGCAATCTGAAGAGAGGAACGGGTGTACGAGACGGAGAGCAACAGGTTGCAAGCAGACCTCGGGGATGTCAAGCGGAGAGAAGACGGGAGAGAGTGGCTCGGGGCGATCTGTATTGATCTCCTTATGAGCGCTCAAATTACTCGCGTGTCCTTGCGACTCTCCTGCTTCTTGTATACTCTTCCGCTTTACGACAAGTTGTAACAGGTAACAGGAGTCTGAATTAAATCGAAACATCCGTTTGCTAAGTGTTCATCCCTCAAATGGGTGACACATGCACCACCAACGACTTATAAATGACGATTGCTTTGCGCTTTGCGTTGTGCGGGGTAGTGGCGGATTCAGAGGGGGGAGGGGGCTCCCTCGAGGGAAAAATACTTATTTTAATTTGCAAAATACTTATTTTAACTTAGCAATATGAGAGAAAATATGATAAATTGATACAAAAAAAAACACTCTTTCATTTGGCAGGAAAATATTATCGGGAAGGTCCCTGGTTTATTTCTCAGACTTACGTCTCCCCTCCTCAAGAAAAACTTGGATTCGTCCCTGCGCCCCCTCCCCCCCCTCGAAAATCCCAAATCAGCCCCTGGTGCGGGGTGTTTCAAAGGTTACTAACAAGAGAACATCCCGAACCCGGAAATTAAAAAAATTCTGAAACTGTTTGAATCGTGGCAACGGTGTACGCCAGGTAGTCATGTATACAGTGTATACTTGTACAAAGGATACAGTAAAAATTTGTAAAAACACTACCAAGCTGTAAACATGTATTTAGTAATTTGTTGCGAGCCAGTACGAACGCGCAAAGGGACGCCACAAGTGTAAAGTGGAAAGAGAAAAAAAGATGGACGCAAAGCGACGTTGCCGCATTTCGCTCGCATATTTTACGCTACTTTTAATGAAAATATTATATTTCTAACTGCATTAAACATACTTTTTGTTTAATTGAATTCCAGAACAAAATATGTAGTAATAATTTTATTAGGAATAGACATGTAAATAACATTTTTGTCTACATACTTTTTTTTTATCTAAGATTGGTATCACTGCAGAGCTCCCATGTATAAGCATAGGCTTACCCCTCTCGCCGCCTGCCCCGCAAGTGAGGTATCGAACCTCCTTAACTGGCCAACTACTGGTGCCTTTACCTTACTAATTTCTGTCACACCAAAACATCCTATCTACTTCTAATTTCTAATCGCCGGTATACGTCCTCCGTAGTGTCTTCACACCGGACTTGTTCGACGCGAATTAATTCCCCCAAACGACAGGTTGGGAACAGCAGGTAGTAAGAGAGAGAAAGAGAGAGCCAGTTAATAAACCTCGAGAGAAGCCTCGATCGAAATTGCACCGCAATTTCCACGATTTGTCGCAAACAGTGGCCCAACCGCTACACAGAGGTTAATTACGTAAACAGTGTTGCTATTGTATTTTTGTAACGGCGAATCAACGAACGTCCTCTACTACCCCCCAAACCCCCTCCCCTGCGTCCGTCCACGCTTAACGAAAGCTCGGCAAGTAGCGAGCGGAAAAAACACCACTCATTTGTACCGACGGTCACACACCGCCCATATAATAATTCGATTCAATTATATCGTTCGGCGGGACATGGTGCTTCAGCTCGTTTGTAAAATCGGGTGAATTTATTTGACCGAAAGTCATTAAACGAAACTGCTGGCGTCCCCTCCCCCCCCCAATCCCCATTAAAACTCGCGGATTTATCGCCAAGGTCAACTCCCGGGGCTTAATTAATCCAGAATTCCAGCGAATTCGAGGGTAACGCTATCGCGGATAAAGCGACTCTGATAACGAGTCTTTGTAAAGATCACGGAAGAAAGCTCTGCTAGTAGGAAGCGGAACAAGAAGGATGGTGCTATAAAAGGAGCTTCCACGAACATTTTTACAACGTTGCAGGTCCTCTTAAACTTCTGGAAGAGAAGATATCGAAACTTTTCCAACTCGAACCTGTAAGGTGGGGACTTTAAACAAAATTGTTGATAACTCTTTATATATTCGCGAAGCTCTGGTTAATCCTCGAAATTTCTATTCGAAATCATTTCTAAACGGGCGCTTAAATTAATCGATTCTGTCTGGCTAGAATGTGACGAGTGATTCAAGTGTGAGAGTTTAAGGAGATAGGGACAGTTTATGGTCAGACACGCTCTGCAAAGCAATTTGATCGGAGCTGTATCTGCCTGTAATTTTTCACACGGAGGCTACTCTGAATATAATTTTCAGCAAAAGTTAGCAGTATCGATGCAACATTCAAAAATGTAGGTAGGGTAAAGGACCCAATTACTAACACCTAACCAATTACTGTCACTTTAAACTATTTTACTTAAAATAACGAATAAATAAACGTTGTAAAGTCATACACAAAAAGAATTATGTAATTCAATCTATAATCTATACTATAGATTATTTATTCGTTATTTTATGTAAAATAGCTTAAGGTGACAGTAATTGGTTAGGTGTCAGTAATTGGGTCCTTTACCCTACACGAACGTTTTAGGAAGTTTCAATTTAAGAACCTTAATTTATAACCATGCTTGGTTTTTTAAAAGTAGCATAAAGTGTCCCTTTCTATGCCAGCGCCTATAAAAAATCTCATTATCGCAGGAAGTTGGGTAAGGAATTTATGCGGTATCAAAAAATTCGTTTGAAGGAAGATCGGTAATCGATATAAATTATGATACGAGAATAAAAATAACTGCCGCACAGTGGCGTGTTTCGAGAAGAAATGTGAATAAATTCAATTTCCGACTTGACAGATAATGAAAATATAAACACAGGAGAATGTTCTTAGATATTATGTTACGCTACATGTAATGACCAAAGTTTGTTTTGTCTTTAAAATTATTATCGACTGCTCTATAAACGTTTAAAGTTTAACAAAATTTTCGCGTCACTTCTTCCGCCCTTCTCTTCCACTTTGGGCTCTCTTTTACCATCTGACGTCATCGGTTCTTTTTTTTGTTAACTAAATATGAAATTCTGAAAAAAACGTACAAAAAAGAAATCCCAGAGCAGGTTAAGGAATTCAGGAAGGAGATTATTCGATTTTTACGTGATTTTGGTTAATTGTCCACTGACATTGTTACGTTTGTAGTTTTTAAATTTGGCATGCGTTGATTGTGCCGCTGAAAGTACAAAATAAAATCATTACGAACATATATACGTAATTTTGAATGTACTGGTTTTCCAAAAACTAATAAAATCGTTCAATTTCACTGTTTAGTTTACAAGAGAAATAGCCTGATATTTCAAGTCACCGCGTCAAAGTACATAATAAAAGGCGGTGAAATAATTTATTCACACTTTTTCGCGAAACACGCCACCGTACGCCGGCACGCGTGCGGCGCCCCGTAACTTATGAATTCCGCGTAATTAGGTGGGCAAACAGTGGCGGCAGCTGCGCTCGGATTTTCTCCCGGCGAGACAAGGACAGGCTCGCGGCAGAGAAATTAGAAGGCGGAACGAGGAAAAAGGGAGCAAGACGATAGGAGAACGAAGGGTGGAGGCGCGGTAGAGAAGTGGGGAGAGGCAGGGGGATGAGGGGCTTGAGCCAGGAGGGATGGCATGGAGCACTGGACGAAAAGAGGGTTCAAACTACCTCGGTTCATTTCCATAAATACTGCCATACTGTCGTACCGGCATACGAACTGTCTATCCCTGGCGAAGAGGGGTGTGAGTCACCCTTCCTACGTCGCGAGACGCTTCGTGTCGCCAGGCAAACGACAACGGAATCGCTGTGAATACTGCGAGACTCTCGTCGTGTTCATGGAATTTGCCTATCAGGTATTTGTTGCTGTTTTTCGTGGCCCTGGTTCGGGAGGAGCTAGTGAATTCAGGAGCGGATCGATGAGGGGCGCGCAATAGCGGCCTTGAGAAGGAAAACAACGATCCCGTTTGGGTTATTCATACAGATTGGCTGCGCCACAGGGAGAGAAAAAAATTCTATTGGGAGTTTGGTTATAGGGTGCTTCGGCGCGGATATGTTAGCGATATCGGTATAATTTTCTTATCAAGCCTAGTGGCACGAAGTGGCCTTCAACGCTGTGGGAAAAAGAAGGCTACGTACTGCGTTACATCGGTAAACAAGAGGCCACTTAGAAGTCTAAATAAAATCGTTGTAAAACTTGTACGTGTTTCTAATCAACGTAAGCAACATTTACTCGGAACAATTTTCTAAAATAACGAGCGTGTGAGAAGTTAGAGGGAGATATTGCTCCTGGCACCTTGGTCCGCGAAGCGCACATGGCCGTAGACGAGAAATGAAGGAAACATTGCATATTATCGTGAAGACCAGGTGCAGCCTACGATTTCTTTTGCTCTCACCCCCCAATATGGTTCCATTTCATAAAAAAATAGTCCCTGAAAAAGATTATTACAATCGGACAACAGGGAAGGGTGCCGACCGGGCCTTAAAAATTATAATTAATCAATGGTTTGATTTTAAAGAATTTCTCGAAAATGATAAGCCCTATCGAAATTTTGTTCAAATAACATTAAAAGAGCATGAAATTTTCTACAATTACTGTATATACAAGTTTTTCGTGCCTCCAACCGATTTTTAAATAACAGTGTTTGAATATAGAGAGTTCTGCACGTCGCGCGTCCCACATGTACGGTGTGACGTAGTGTCTATACGCGCGCTTCTCTACATTCAAACGCCATTATCTAAAATATGGTTGGAAGCACGAAAAAAAATATATATACAATAATTGTAGAAAATTGAATGCACTTTTAATATCACTTGAACAAAATGGTGACAGGGTTTACCATTTTTGAGAAACTCTTTAAAACCAAACTATTAATGAATTTTAAACTTTAAGGTCTGGTTGACACCCTCTCCTATTGTCCCGTTACAATACACTTCTTCAGGGACTATTTTTTATAAAATGGCGCTAGGTTGTAGGGGGTGTGAGCACAGAAATACAAAAAAAAAAATTCGACGCGTATATATATAAGGGCAGCCACCCTATTGCACAGAAGCGATCCACTAAACACAACACATCAGACCGCCCGGCCGCGACAATGGAAAGAAAAAAAAAGAGGAATGGCAGGAGGAGATGCAGAGGGTCCGGAAACTAGAGGGGCGGGAAGAGAAATGGATGCGAGCAGAAGCCGGGGCAGAAAAGAGCCGCCCGTTAAATTATCCTTCCCCGCAATTATCACGTTCCGTCTCGACTCCTCCGCGCGCTTCATATTCCTCTCTGATACCTCTACCTCTTCTTCTCCTCTCCGTTATCTCCCATTGCTCGAGGATCCCGAACCGCGGTTGAGGTAAATCAGGGCCGGTAATATCGCGTTCCACCGCGTAACCGGGCGCGCGCACTCTTCCGAGTTTATTTCACTCGCCATTTTCGAACTGTATTATATTCGTCCCGCTGCCTCCCGCCCCTTTATACCCCAGTAATTCCATCCCCAGGCTAATTGCGCGAGGGCGAAAACGCGATCCACGGTTATACCCGGAGATAAGGGAAGAGAACGGCGGAATCGAAGGCGGCTGCTTTGTGCTTCTTTTCGCCAAGTGGTGCCGAAGCGATTGCTGTAATTGGGGGCTCACGGGAAAATGGGCTAAGTTTCGCGTATTATGGAAAGTTCCCTCTTGAAATCGAGACCTGTTGAAAGTTACCCCGCGTCGGAACCGGAGACGTGTAGTTACTGAGTGACTGCGAAAGTCTCTGGCTAAGCGACAGGCGTCGCGATGAAATGCTAGCTGCCGACGTTATACGTTCCCAACTTTGTGATACATTAATGCATTACCCATCACAATTTCCAGTAACGAGATCGGGTAGCAGTAGCTATACGGTTATAATTGACAGCACATCGCCAGCCACCATAGTTCAGCAAACTGTGCTAATAGCAAATTCCTATACATGACTGAACACAAAATTCCCATTTTCTTCACCCGAAGGTGTCAACTAATAAATAACAGGGTAGCCTATTCTGCTACTACACGGTTGGTTCAAAGAATATGATTAAATCTGTTCTGTTAAATGCAACTGTATACATATTGTAGCAAGAGGAACCAATGTCCCCTAAGTCCCTATGAACTCTGCTTGAAGATCGTGGCAAGCAGCAGGTTAGTGTCGTCAAAGCCGGGTGCATTTGTGCGTGGTAGGGAAGTATATTCGGTGTATTTAAAACGATAGCGGAATGACTAATGTTTACTTAATTTTATTCAAATCAGCATGCTACTCCACCGGATCCAAGTTCTTACGTCAAGGAGCACAACAGCGTTTCGCACGCGCGAGTTTCGAGTGGATACATAAACAAGAAGGAATTTTGGCCGAGGGCATGAAGATGGTAATTTTGAAGCAGTTCCTGCGAAGCTCCAGCAATTTATAGCAGTTCTGTAACGGCAGCTGCTTACGAAGTTTCGAAATCTCATAGGTCTTCCCATGGAAGTGGTCCTATTACTCGCACAATATATACACACCATGGATTTCAATTTTGATTTTAATCGCAAGATAATAGTTCACCAACAGGGAAACACTCTACTATATGTAGGGTAGACCGGGGTGAATCGGATCACTTTGTGTTTGACGGTAAAAAAATACTAGTCGGACATTAAAAAATTAATTTTATTATTATATATTCGTGACTAGTACACTTTTGGCTTTAAGATTAATAATAGAAAATAAAATCAAAGGTAAAAATGTTTGTTCTGCAAAGAAAAAACCAAAAAGTGAGAAATATCCGATTCACCCCGAAACTTGGGGCGAATCGGATAACCCATCAATTTTTGAAAAAAAAAACTGAAATTTTCATAACAAAACCTTTAGAATCAACTTAAACAAATCTAATTTAATGACAGTGAAGTCAAGTGACACTACTCAGTACACAGATCGGAAGGATATTGCCGTTTTTTGCCGCCTCTATCAGCACAACTCAAAGTGGCATCGCTCTTCTCACAAGGAGAGTATTTTAGGTGTCCGCATCCGATCATTTTGATTTTTGGATACGTTATAGAGGACCGAAAAATAAGAAATACGTGTTTTTTTATTTTTCCCCGTTTTCATATTTGGGGGGTGAAAACTGCGTTCAATGTTAGGGTTGAAGAATCATTTTTGTGGAATATCTCGAGAACTATTAGAGATAGGGGAATAGTGTCAATGGACGAATTTTGTGTCTTTGAATGCGAAATATGACTGACTCACCAGATTTTCAAAAATCCACAAAAATGATTTTTCAACCCTAACTTCGAACGCAGTTTTCACCCCCCAAATATGAAAACGGGGAAAAATAAAAAAACACGTATTTCTTATTTTTCGGTCCTCTATAACATATCCAAAAATCAAAATGATCGGAGGCGGACACCTAAACTACTCTCCTTGTCAGAGAATCTTCTGAAAGTGGGCGAATTAATTTTTCACCAGAGTAAATACAATGCCATCTTCTCAAGACCATTAATTTATTTCTTTTTTGTCATTTCTCTAAATTTAATTTTTATCACAGATTCCTTTATTTTTATTTGGAGACACCATGATCCCTGATTGCTCTTTTTTATGTACGTACTAACCATCTGTATATAAACAATTATCATATTTATAATCATAAAAATATTCAAATGAAAATAAAGAGTGATCCGATTCACCCCAAATAACGTGATCCGATTAGCCCCACATATAAGTATTTGAAAGGGTGTAGATTACATAAACATATTATGATATAATAGTCTAAAATACATGAAATACTAAACTCGGGCTCCGTGCAAACTAATAACAATAAACTTGCGAATATAAATATGAAAGCAATAATGCTGCTCCGAGATTCGGTACTTATTACCTCTACGTTAACGCGACTCCTTTCAGCTTCTATCTCCGACTTCAAGCTCCCGAAACAAGTGTTTCTTTAAACACTGTTTTTTTATTAAACGGCTTATATCTTTCAGCAGAGACAAAACGGGGGACTGGGAACAATATTGTAAAATTTAACGCCAAAATTAGCAAAGCAGGGGCTGAATTTGCTGGACCATTAATCTACAACTAGAGAACCCAGAAAACCTCGGAATTACATTGCCGAAAGCTAACACTCTCGCGTACTTCGGCGATAGATCATGGGGATATCATATGTTCTCATAAAGCATTGCAATTCTGCAAATATGCTGCACACAGCGCGCGGAAAGTGATTGGCGGATGGCTTGTGCGAGAGGACAAAGACAGATGGGACAGGGGGGTTCTCGTCTTTCCCTTTCTCCGATTCGATAGTCGACGCGAATCGCGAGAGCCACTCATCTTCGCCGCATCCAATTTGCCCCCGAGTGACTTCCAATTATGTTCCAGTATCGAGGAATGAAATTCGGCTGAAGGTTGAGATCGTTTGTCATGCACCGTTCCATTCAGCCAGCATCAATGAATATTTACGACGAGTTTGTTGGACAGGGCGCGGGTTCTTTGTTGAACGACGCTTAAAATATGTCGTACGTTCGAATTCATGGAGAAGAAGTGCTCTATAAAACGGATAGACACCGTGTAAAATACAGGGCAACCTGTAATTGCGTCTCAATATTTTAGGGACGAAAGGTCGCGCATAAAACGGGGGAGAATATTTTTTATTTCTGAACGTGGGGTGTCCAAGTCTTATCCTCCACCTATAAGCTGTTAAAGAAGAGACTAACATAAATTCTTTTAACAGCGCTAAAAGTAAAATAGCTTCTTCACTCAGCTAGAAATGTACAGAATACCAACATGTAACTAATAATCCCACCCAGCATACCGAAGCACTAGGTCTACAGCTCAATCCTTCGTAGCTCTTCAAAAGCTTCGCAACAATTGATAGGTATGTAATTCACTCTGAACCTCAAGACACATTTGTCTAATTGCAATGAATTAAAAAGAAAACGGCTGGTGATGAAGATGAAGGAAGATTGGCTCGAGGTTCAGGGACGCGTTTGATCCTCAGCGGGGGGAATTTGCGAACTCCTAGGACGGGCTACTCCTCAGCGCTAGTAGCTAGCAAACTGCAGCTCTCGACGCGAGGGGTTGGACGGATCGGTTTGCGTTTCCAGGTTGAATTCGAATCCGAATCGCCAGGGGAACACCGTGCAACTTCCTAATAAAGTATTTAGCAGACGGATGGAAGCGCGCGATGCACCCCAGCTACGGGGGTCGGCAGAATCCGAAGAAGGAAGGGGCGGCTACGGCGGGAGTTTCAGTTTCCGGGTGATCTGTGGCTCCCTCGTCGTGAGAATCGATGCCGCCAGCCGCCCAATAACCATACATCGTACGACTATCACACCCCTGGGGTGTATATATACCTACACACCGTATTCCCCACCTCTCTTTCCCTCTTTCTGCCCAGTCCTTACACCATCACCCCTCGACTATTCGCGCCCTACGCTCCTCTCATCTAGCCGCCTTATTACAAATAGAAGGGCGGGCCTACAGCTCTTTCCGCTGAGAGAAGTTACCCAAGACTTCGTGCCGTTACTCGCTGCTTCCTTGTTTGGAGTTCCAGCTGGAATGTTGTCTTCCTGCCTCAGCAGTTAGACTTGGGTCTGCTGAATACTGCAGGATAGATGATTGGGTAATTAAGGGAATAGAGACGTTGGCAGAAAAGTGGCTTTAACGATGGCAGTCCAAGGGCTAACGAATTTCTGTGCCAACTGTGGGCTATCTTCTCTCTGCCTTCTCTAGTTCTATCTCTCGAACTCGGGACTGGACCGCGTAGCAGGGATGCCAGAATTATCTGAGAAATTATTATTTTGATGTGACAGTTTAGATTCCTCGTTAAAGTCTCTATACTGTATACGTTCACAATCCTGGAATGATGGTCTCTTTGCAATTTCATTGTGCAAAGTGTTGTTTCATCAAGAAATTCCTTTCTCATTCAAACCTTTACCAGTGAAGATTCAAAACTATCTATGCTATCTAGCTATGAGCTTGGTTTATAGCGCAGACTCGGTTGCCCAGGATTTTCTAATAAAACTGAAGCATTTCAGTCCCCTAAGCTTAAAACCGGTGGGGCAACAAAGATTCGTTAGCGCGCCATCAGCGTATCCACCTGCCTGCATCTCAGCTTGCTGAGGAACTCCGAGGAATTTTCCATCATTTTGGGGCAATTTTAGGCGGAAGGGGCCAGCATCAGATGGTGCCGCAGAATTCGACGTTCATTTTCGTGGCCGGGGCGAGATAAAGCCTGCCAGACCTAATGCGTTGGCGTAATTTTCAGGAGAGCAGGGACAATTTTGGGAAATCTAATCTGATATCATAAAGAGGCTGATGCGGGGTGGAGGTGAATTGCGCGGCGATACCTCCCTCGTGCACGGAGTTTGTCAACCTTCCGCTGATTGCAGACCCGTAAGTACGACGACAGGGACAGGAAGGGTAGATTTGCCCACGTGCTTCGACCAATAACGGCGATTGGGAACACTCCAAGCGTCAACACGAAGTTTGCCAAAGTCCAATCCATCGTCTTCCATTTCCCAAGCCGACCGATCAGATCGCCTAATTGTCCGTACCTCGGGATCGGTCTGGGACGTCTTAAAGCGTGCAGTTTGGAGACAATCTAGTAGAGGAGCCTTTGTCTCCTGTTCCTCGAGCTAAGCGATCAATTCATGGTGTGTCGCGGAAGGAAGATGCCTTCGACTCTCTGAAACCTCCTAGAGATTCAATATGGCGTGATCGCGTAGCCGTGCATGAAGCGTGTTAACTGTGAACAAACTTGAAAGTATCGATCTGGTATTGTGTAAATGGCTAATTGGGCGGCTATTGTCTCGCTAGCTCGAAATAGATGATGAGTTTCGGAATGTGTGATACGATTGTTGTCCTGAAATTTCGGGACCTGTCTATGGTTTTGAGGTGGGAGCAGAACTCTGTACTGTAAGGTGCTTCGTAATCTTAGATGAACTTCATAGATATTTTTCTGAAGTTAATAATTATCAATGATGATGTTAAGGAGTAACACCTTTCACGAGAGGATTCAAAAGCATATTGTATATAACATTATAGGGTTACTATGTGTATGGTCTACATTCCCATGTCGTCAAATAAATGAGAAAGGATTTCAACAAGGGGTTGAGAGTCGGGACCGATACAATTTCGGTCACGGTCACGGTCAGTGAGGCGACCGAAATGGCATTTACGGTTGTCTCAACCGGGACTGGCAAGCGACAATCGTTCAAGAGTTTCCTCTCAACCGAAATTGGTGAGCGACAATCGGTTAAGAGTTTCCTCTCAACCGAAATTCGAGAGCGAATATCTCTCAGAATTACGGTCAACCGAAATTCTTGAGAGGATGCAGTACGGTCAACTGAAATTCTGGAGAGACAGAAATGCGGTCAAACACAATTCATCAATTCATGAGAAATCGGCAGAAATATGCTCGATTAAGATTTGTGAAACAATTAGTGACTACCCCGGTCGCGATTCCCAAGTCGACTAAAATTATTTAGTAGGTAGACTGTTATTATTATTTTTTATCGCATTAGTAACTTGACCTTCCATTTTTTGCAGTCCACGGCGAAATACATGGTATATATGAAATAACTTTATGAGAAAAAATAAAATTAATTAATTTAATTTATAATAAATTTTTAAAAATTAATTTTTTTCTTATTATCAATGTATTAAATTATATAAATAATTTTATAAATTCTTTAAATATTTTTATGAACGAAATATTATTTTTGTTATTTCTAATACTACTGTTTTCATAAATAAATATTTTCATAATTAATTTTCAGAAATAATTGATATTTTGTTATAAATAAACACAGTTAATCACTCATAAATTATAAGGATTAACAATTTCGACAGTGTGAGAGTAACAAATAACTGCAAAGGTCTGTTTTCAATAAACTCGAGAGTGATAAACAATGTGTCATCATTTAATCTTGCAACCCGCGCTCGCGCGAACAGGTACAACGGCAACAGCGCCTCACGGACGCATTCCACTACAACCATGCACTGGCCCGGCGTTCGGACAGCTGCCAGCGACCGCTGGACAGCAGTAATGCCCTGGCTTCAAAAATTTTAGAATGATCTCTTTCAAATTAACATCGCAAAGAAGTATTCGGAATTTCCCAGCCGGGGTTGAAGAATTTGGGGCCTTTTTCGTATAACTTTTAAACTATAAAAGATATCGGAATGCAATTTACGCCGAAAACTGAGGAAAAATTATTCCCTCTTAATGATGGATAATTTAACATATTTTACGTTTACTTAATTTCCCTGTTATCAATTTTTTAACCATAATTGTTGTGAAAAGGTTTCGCAAACTGTTTATTTGATACCGTATTTAATGCTCTTTTTAAAATTCATGGTGTTGATAAACAATAGGCTAGTTGCTTCTGTATCATTACTTTCATAAATGGAGAAATTAAATTTTGTTCTGGTTTTCTTTTTGACGATTTTATCCTTAATGCAGTGCACGCATAGTTCGGAGGTACCTAAGGGGTAACTAATGGGACGTGTCTTTGATTGTAGCGTTGTTTGAATTTTTTCTACAATTTTTGTGTCTGAATCTTTTAACTTTTTAGCTTCTCAACGCCACGCCTATACCGGCTTCCGTTAATGTCATTTTTTGGAACGATGCGCCATTATTGTGGCTTTTACACGCAGGTGGGGAAATTCCGAATTGCTCTTTGCGAAGTTAATTGGAAGGAGACAATCCTACAATTTTCGAAGTTCGGGCATCACTGCTGTCCAGCGGTCGCTGGCAGCTCTCCGAACGCCGGGCCGGTGCATGGTTGTAGTGAGGCGCTGTTGCCATTTTACCTGTTCGCGCGAGCGCGGGTTGCAAGATTAAATGATGACCCTGTATACCTTCCCGGCCAATTCAGCCAGGTCGAACCGAATCCAAGAACCGACAGATCGTCTGACGTTCCTCTCAGCATTACGGCCAGAGTTTCGCACATTTTGCTTGGCAATACTGTCAAGACATCTCTCAGAATTTCTCTCAACTTAGTTTCGCTCATCTCACACTACGGTCAGAGATTCTCAACCGAAATGCAACCGGTCATGAATTTCGGTTACCCTTTACACCATCTCATTATTAAAGTGTGAATCCGCGATGAAATTTTACACGAGACTTTTCTATCACGAGACAAAAATCTCAGCGCCAACTAAAAGTAAATAATAGGAATAGTCACGAGAGATGAGACTTTTGAAAATATATCACGAATGTCTCGTGTCTCACGAGAGTCTAACTTCACGAAACTAATGACAAACTAATTAAAAAATAATAAAATAATGAAATAATTGTTTCATGAGATTAAAGACACGATATTTGTGTCTCATCGTGGATTTGCACCATCACGGTCAGAATTTCTCTCAGCTCTCATTACGGTTACAGGCCATTGAGAGATATCTAACCGGTCATGAATTTCGGCTACTACTTCGGCCTCGACTCTCTGAAGTCATTTCAAGTTCAATAAAGAGAACACGCAGGTTGTGTTCCGCGGCAGTCGATGTTTGGGATACGCAGCTTGATAGTCTCTGCTCCGAAGGGAGACAGAAATGCATATAATTCTACCAGCAATTCAGGCACAGTGGATTCGCAATCGTCGTTACAATACGCCGCGAATGCACTTCGATCAAATATGTGTTTATCTGGCGAATAATCTAGTGTGTAATTACTCGCGGTGATATTATACAGGATATATTACGGATCGGCTGGATACTCGTATTTAAACTGTACCACAGCGCTGGTGGAACGATCGATAGGTACTCGCTATTAATTATTATGTTTCGATTCTAAATTTTTAATGGACGCCGCTTGTTACCTTCCTTTAATCGTCCAAGTCGTTCCCTTTGCGTTTCTTGAAAACTATCGACTGTGCACCATAAGTAGAAGAATGTTCTATTTGCTTATTTACCTGCAACAGAAAAATAAACATGCATGTTAATACATTTGGTAGGCTTTAAATAGATGTGATCAAAATTGAGTATTTAATTTTTTTTAAGAATAAAGGCCACGCGGAACAAACTAATACATAAACAGATGGTGCATTTGATGTGTAAATTGGGGGTGTAGAAAGCATAAGATATACTAAGGGAAAACACAGAATAATGGCACATAGTGTTTAACCTGAAGAAAACATTGAAAATATTACAAGGGCCACTATTAAACGAACGATAGTATCTCTAATTAAAAAATAACTCAGGACTTCAGAGTAGACACATGGACTGCAAAATAAAGCAATCACTAATAGTAAACAATAATTCTAAGCTGAAAAAGATCCTCCATGAGGAGCCTAAATGTTATAAAGCTTCATCGAAGTAATTCAAATCATCTTTACATCCACGATCCACTTTATTGCTCAAATCTTATAGAAGATAAAACTTAACAAATACAGTTTTATTACATTGAAAACCATACATACTACACACTAAACATCTTCTCCAAAGCTACCAATATCTAACACCCCCGAAAAAAAAAATAAAAACCGTGCACGGTACAAAGTCATGTCGACGCGGCTATTCGCGCTTTCTTCCCAAGCAAACGCTAGCAAACGTCCATTTCCTCGCGCTGAAACGAGCTAAACGAAGGCCGTCTAGCGTCTACTTAACGCGGGGAGCCATTGAAAATCGTATAAAAGCAGGACCATCGAGCGTGCCAAGCGGAAACACTCCCCGGGGACTTTTCCTCTTTTTCACGGCGCATTAACAGATCGCATAAAGATTACTAATGGAATCCATACGAGCGTGTAAAAGACGCTGGCCGCCTGGCTGGCTGGGTCAGTGTTCCCCGGGAACGGCAGCGGGTGCGGGAGGTTGGTAGCAGCGTACATTAGCGAGTTAGCGCGTGTGCGAACCGGGCCAGGTCAGAAGCACGCGAGTGAGTGCATCTCAGTCAGATGAAGCCCGGCCCTGGCTGATTGGAGAAAGCCCAGGGGAGTCGTTTCGTCGTCGTGTCTTCGCCATGCTCTTTTTAGATTCTTATTCCGCGCATCCCCAGCCGGCAGACGACCTCTCCCGCATGCTCCTGGCCGAGCAGGAGGATCGTTTTACGCGCCACACGTTTGCACAGCGGAGGAAACGTGTGTAAATGGCAGACGTGAGCACCGAAGCCGGAGCAAGAGCTCTTGAAAATTTTACACCGCTCCGTGTGAGGGATGGAGGGAGAAAGGAGCCGCGGAAGAAGTTCGAGGCACCGGCCGAAGGGCCTGGGGGGGTGTGGAACGTTCCTGCAGCGAGTTTCGTTCGAGTCTCTGCGACGTTTTAATAAATTAGGAAAGCTTCGGTTGCTCCTTCCAAGATGGCTAAACCGGGGATCGTTTATGGCGCTCTCGGTGAATGAATTTGTTATTTCCCTCAGCCGTGGACCTGGCGGAACGCTCCCATTGACCTTTCCGCGTGTACCCCCGAGTTTGTGCAAGAGGGATGAATTTTAGATCGCTAGGCTCCTTCGCAGTCTCGTCTATTTTTCAGGGCGACGGTGTTCTTGAATTTTTCGGCAGCCATCCACGGTGAGCGCGGGAGGTTATTCAGGAAGAAAGAGCATAAGTCCAGATTACCTTCGATATGTATCGTTATGTTTGGAAAAGTTGACCCACGCTTACTGCCGCACTGTGCGGAGTCTCTGAGGCGGGCTTAGTAGAGGGATTACGGGGATTGATTTGGTCTGCACCCGTTATAAGCATAGGATATACCGATGCGGTAACGCTAGCACTCTGAAGTTTGTAGTCTTGATTACTAAAATTTCATTGCTTGTATTATTCCTGATTCAACTGCAAGGGATTAAACTGGTCTTGGATCAGGGAGTGAAGATTGCACCAGTTGACAAATTCTTATTCCTTATCCATTTCAAACTGACATTTGTCGGAGAACCTGTAATTAACGCTCCAGCAATATTGTAATATATACCTGTAGGTATTATAACTCTAGCAATAGGACAGTCTCTTTCAACATTCGAAGCTTAAATGCATCCTGAAGACTGCTAACTTCTTTTCACGTGCTTAAGGGGAGGTTCCGGTGTAGAGCCCCCCAAAATAGGTGATCTTTAGGAATTAATTAAAGGAAAACTACTGTATATAATTTAATGGGACTTTTTACATTGTATTAGGGATGTCTTAAATTATAGAAATATATTTTTTGTTTTATAATTAATCATTATAGATGGCACTGGGGAGTCGTTAAAGTCAAGGCGTCAAAAAATTCATCCAAAAGTTATCCCCAAAAGTTATTATCCGATTCGACTGAAACTTTTTTTATTTCGAAGAATATACTTCTGCCTAGGGGGGGGGGGGGAACCAGAAAAGTATAAGAAAATGACATTTTTTTTTAAAAATAACGACACTTGAAGTTTGAAATCACTTTTTCCCTATATTTTTCGTCTTTTCAACGCCTTTGAAAATTATAAATTTTCAATTTTTTGTATTTTTTTCTGGCAAACCTCCTAGGCACAAGTATATTCTTCGAAATAAAAAAAGTTTCAGTCGAATCGGAGAATAACTTTTGGAAATACAGCTCCCACCGTTTTCAGAACACTGTTTCGAGAACAACGCGTTTAAAGTTTTACGTGAGCACTGAGTGGCCAGTTGTGACCCATGCATTTGCCGCTACTCAAATGCCTATAACTTCGGGAATTTTACGAATTTCAACAAATCCTTTTAAACACACATTCCTAAAAGGTTGAACATTCGAAAAATGAAATAACCCAGACCTTAAAAAACATTTTTGATTTATCTTATAATTCTCTAAAAAAAAATTAAAAATTTATGTACGGAGCTTGGGCCTCAAAGGTGACCTAACTCCTTAAAATGCCAACTTCACTAACACAAAATATACAGCACTGCCTGAACACTCAACTCGATTTGTTTCCTAGGTACCATTTCCGAAGTTACTATTAGTTATCGACAGAGTCGATAAAACGTAAATTTAATCCCAATCTCACCTCCGGACCATAAATGCACATATGCGCGCATGTTACAGGCACAGTACATCGAATCCATGCAGTTCTGCTCCAAACACACACGCAGCACCCAGGGAAGGGTCTTTCAACAAAATCTGTGAGCAAGTGAATAAGGGAACGTCGACGGTGGCCGCGAGAAGGTGGGAGCACCGCGACGGGTGCTTTGAGCGGCGTGCACTGTGTACCCCGTTATGGAATTCCTTCGTCTTTTGATATCATATTGCATTCATCTTGTCATGATAAGCCTCGAATAAGGGCCAGCATAAAAAGTGGCTTAACGTAAGCTGGATGGAAATGACAAAAACCGCCACGAGGAGGCTGGAAACATGACTTCTCCCTCCTTTTTCCACCGGAAAAGAACTTGCGTCGCGTGCTCGCCGAATGGAGACAGTTTTATATCCCGTAAGAAGCGAAAATACAGTTTCAATAGACGACAGGATGGGGGGTCGCCATCGTCTCAAACGCTCGAGTGTACTTGCGCGCAAAAATTCGCTTAGCTCCAAAGAATCGACTTCAGGTGCTCCTAATTGTGCTACCACTTTGGCGCAAGGGTCGTTCCCCTGGTTTCGGGGATCCTCTCGTCAAATTTAAAAGCGAATTTATCGTTGCTAGCGAGAGAAAGTAGGAGACGGAGATGATGCGGTGGTGGGAGCAGGACGTATCCCAGAAATTCGTTAAAGTAGGGGTGCATTTCGCAGAATAAACGTGTTTCCCTCCCTTTCCTGTTCGAAGCCGCGACGAGCAGGCCTCGCGGTATCGAATACGAGCGGAGGGGCTCGACTGGCAAGCAAAATTGTTTCGAAACGACCGGGACGAACCTTGCTTCGAATGCTCCGCGTCGCCAGATATCGTAATGGCGGCGGCCCAGGAACGGTAGGAAGTCGCTATTGACGGCCTTATGGAAAAAGTACGCGGGAACGAACGGGCACACGGTCGCGGCTGTGCGGAGCTTCCACGGGCACGGATTCGAGAGAAAAAGGGAGGCAGGGTGGAATGCGGGGTGAAGATGGGAAGAGAGATAAAGAGAGAGTTTTCGAAGGGTGCAGAGGTGGCACAAAAGCGAGTAGTGGAAATCCGGACTGGCTGAAAGGAGCGATGCGGGATTACGAAAGGATTTATTCGAGATTTTCTGCTGTTGCCACTGTCCGCGACGACGCTGCGCTGCAGCGACTCGAATCGGTGTACAAATAACAAAAAAAGAGGGGAAGAAGTTAGAGGGACAGGAAGAGGAATAACTCTCCACTCAGCGCAGCTAGGACATCGCAGTGGATAAGTGTATCTAGCTATCGTCTTCGGTGCATAACTCTGAATATGAAACGACGTGTTTTTAGTAGTAGATGCAACTGTTTCTGCAGTAGTAGACGCAAAGCTTTAGCACGGATCTGACGCATGTCGCCTCTCGATAGACGCCCGATCCGGCCGGTAGTTCCATGCAGGAATTGTATCCCACCCGGAGCGGGTTACTTCTTACGAGGGAAGATCCCAAACGCGAAGATTCAAAAAATTCTGAAACTTTGTGGATATGTAGGGGATTTCCTGCTGATTACAACGCAATTTTTGTTTGCTGCCCAAAATCGCACTAAGGGGGTGAAATTAACCCCTGAAGATTCGGCTGTTTTTCGATTTTATTTTATAACGCACAATCCGTAAGAGATAGAAAAAAAGTTTCAGGACAAAAGTTACTTCTTTTAATTAGATTTAGCAAATCGGAAAAGTTTTATCAATTGTTTAAACAATTAGAAAAAGTTATAAACAAAAATATGAATGTTTTCTAAAATTCGGGGTTTCACGTGAAATCTGAACTGGATGTTTAAATAGTTATGAAACAGCATAATCCGTATTTTTTTTATATATAATTTCAATTATTGTTGTATTGCGGAACTGTGCTCCGCGACAATCGAAGAACTTCTGGATCCCATTGCAACGTGCCTTAAGCTGCACAACGAGCAATGTTTTTCTAATATTTATTAGGAAATAATACGCGACGCGTAGTAAGAAAGTTAGATAATTTATATTTTATACTACTTAGTAACATAAGACAGTCTGGTTTAGACAGCCACTTAACGTACTCTGGTCATCCGGCCGAAAAGATGAGCAATCTTTTTTCACAAACAATGATGGTGCGCTACCAAAATCCGGTGACTTCTTAATTTTTTTACGAAAATCTCCAATTTTTACAGACCATATCAGAGGTTTGCGCCGAAATGACACATGTCCTACACGTCCTGTAATTTTTTCCAAGTCGATTTCAACCTCAATTCGCTCGCAATCGGGAAAAAATGAAGAGAAAAAAATATTCGAGAAAAACGCATTTAAAGTTTCTGGGCAAAGGCGACGCTATATTTTGCCGCTTGACGTTTTTAGCTGCCAAATCTACAATTTTGCAAATTTTAGTATAAACCAAGCGGCATTTTAATAAAAAAAGATAGTACTTTCGGAAAATGCAATAAAAAATCGATTTTTCGACGGCCTAGTCCCCTTAAAGGACGATTGAACACAAATGAAACATACCGTCGTTGTTCTTATCCTGAGTCACTCTATAAACCCACAAAGTTGCGTTCCAATCCCTGAATGCGGGTTCGCGGTGTTCCCTTGCGAGATATTATTAGCAACAATTTATTGAACCTTTAGTTGCTTTTTTTTCTACACCATCCACTTCCGTCATTATTCCAGCGATCCTAATGAAAAGGCAGTACTACTCTGAAGGCGTGTCTTGCAATAAAACGATCGTAGGAAACAGCAGGTCGGCATCACTAGCGACAGAAGCAGTTGGTATCATTAAAGCGACGTTTCTTCCATGAAATATGTCCGAGAATAAGGATGAGCGAGGAAAGTTCGAACCTTGACGCCGCGGTTTAACAATGAGGACGTCTGCCGAAGGAGGAACAGTTGCTTCCTAGATTGCCGCGGCGTCGTTAGAATCTCGCGGATAAAAAGTTTCGTGGCGATGAGAATACGTCAGGACGCGTCACGGCTCGAACCGGAGGAAGGAATCGTCGTTACAGAGGCGATCTCTAGACGGCGCCGCAATTAGTTTCATTCTTTCCCTCGCGCCCTCCTTCGCTTTTACGCTCGACCATTTCGCTCCTCGACGGTGGAGGAGGCGTGAAGTGGAAAACGAGGGAGGTGTAACGAGAAAAATTGAAGAAACGTCACGTCTCGCTTGGGAGTCTCTTTGTAGGCTTTTCTACTTATCTCAGTTAAGACCTGACGAGTGTATGGTCAACGCAACGCGACAAAATTCCTTACTTAAGCTCGAGGAACTTATGCAAGGAGATTCTTGACGTTCGCGTTGCTGTTTTAATTTCTGTATTATTTTACGGTAGTAGGTATGAAAACGGTGGTAAGTTCGCAAGTTAGAAGAGGGTAGAAGGAATGTTTATTAATCCTTTACTGAATCTATTTAATAGAATACGGTTCGCTAAAATATCAAATATGGCTCTGCAATTAGCGAAAGGTATTCGAAAACTCTCCTTGCTTAACTCGGCGGGACGCGCACCCCAATATGCAACATACGATTTCGCTACCGGGTCAAAAATTCCCAAAATTGAAAACCACGGTTTCAGAATATTTCTGTTAAGTTTGTTACTTTTATGTTAAAGTACAGTGTTCTAAGAAGCAAACGGAATTTATGAAATATCTCGAAATATTTATTAAAGTTATTTGAAAAATTGTAACAGAAACTCAAACAGTCTTCTTAACTTTTTACTTGGTTATAAAATCGAATAACAAAAATTGGTCTTCTTTCTTTAGTAACAATATCAAATTGAGATCGATGTCAAAAGTAGATGATATGAACTTATCCAGGAATGCAAAGAAAACAGTTCGTAAGAACTTTTTCAAAACAATACTCAGAATTTTCGTAAAGCAGATACATACTTAGAATCATCGCTTTACATAGTGAAAGGTTTTGGTCTTTTATTACACTTGGTCGGACATTCCCCCGCCGAAAGGTACCTAGAACGGCACGGCACAGGATTGCGCGAGAAAAAAGATATTTTCACAACGTGTGCCTCTGTGGGAAATTTTACCCAGCAGCGCCTCCCGCCGAGTTAATATAATGAAAAGTCACGTGAAGAGTAAGGGGGAAACAGGGTGTTGAGCTTGCCGAGACAATGCTTGGAGGTCTCTGAAGATAGCACCCCCAAATTCGATTTTTTAAAAAAACTCAGCGGCATTCGTTTGTCCATCGTATGCCCACAAAAAATTTTCGTATGCCCACCCATCAAAAAAAAAATTATGGCAAAAAAAAAATTTTCATCAGCACCCCCATGAAAACATTTTAATGATTTGACCGTGGGAAATGATTTCCATCGTTTGCCCTCGTTTGCCCATAAACAATTTTTTTTTGCCCACCCTCCAAAAAAAATTATGAACAAAATAAAAAATTTGTCTTCATCACCCACCATGAATGCATTTCAATTTTTTAAAATAAGGATACGAATGTACCCGACCTGGCCACGTTTGCCCACTCTCAGATTTCATTTGCCCACCCTCCAGAATTTAAATAAAAAATAAAAACCGCGAAAAGATGAGTATAGATGAAGCGATCGCGTTAAAGTTTGATTATTCTCGAAAATATTATCAAAATCGTTCTTTCAACGGTGCAGTTCGTTAGTTTAGATGTAGAAGAGATTTGCCCATGCATTAATTTCGTATGCCTACCCTCCAGAATCGAATTATTAATAAAGATAGCCAAGAAGTGCGGTACCCGTTGAACCGAATACCTTTCCGTTCGTTTTTTTCCGAATGAATTATCAAAATCGATTGTTCTTACCGTAAAGGTTAAAGGTGTTTGGTGACATGTTATCCACTTCAATTTGTATCGCTCATCGAATACTTCACACTTTTCACACATCTGCAGCATGTGCAGAATAACACCAGAGTGGTTTGCTAGTCATTTTTCACTAATTACCGCAATGATATCGCACAACGGAAAATAATATAATCTCACAGTTACTTCACAAACCGTAAATGAATGCACGATCTTGCAAGAGTTGCGTCCGAACTCTGTAGACCGACTGACTTTCGTGCGTCGTTGGAAACAATTCCAGAGTATCGCAGACATCTGTTTACGCTTCGGCAGTGGCACTCGGCGCTGCGACCCTTTAGGGTATCAGCGCTGCGTGTCGTCACCGAACGTGCATAATATCTCTTAACAAGGGGACATTCTACTCTCTCGGCCGAAAAATCGGCCACTTTTCGGTGATGGTTTTTTTAAAGAAATAAACACTTAACGTTTTCGAATTTCTGAGGGTATATCTACCACTCTTTAAATACAAGAAAAAATCTTTGTTGCTTGTTTATTTCATTTGTTTACATAAATCCTTGGTTCATCTACTAGTCTTTGGTATATAAAAGAAGTCTGCAAAAGTTTAGGCCAATCGATACAGTGGTTTCCGAAATATCTTGCACGCCGACATCAACACAGCTTTCGCGAGAATGGCTGTTATTCGTTAATTTTTTAATGTTTTTCTATAACAAAATTACTGAGAGTAGCTGCATATATGTACTTCTAAAGTAAGCGAATAGTTGTAATAAAATATACAGTACATTTTCCACAAAAAATTCTTGAAAATCGCGTTGTTTTCGAAAGCTGACTAACCCCTTAAGCGCAGTGTGATGCAGCTAAAAAACGATAGACGGGGCCGTGGGAGTTGCCAAACGTCGTGCGCAGGGTGTCCCAACACTGCTGGTACAACCGAGGAGGGGGTGATTCTGCATGAAAAACTAAATCGAAAATATAGAATAAATTTTTTTCATTTGTAGAAAAAAAACACTACCATCCTACCATCGATACTGGAACACCCTGTATAGTGCAGTATTTCGCCATGAATGCTTTCGAGCGTTCATTTAATATTGTCTCTATTTTAAAATTTTTGGTTGTCTAAGCTTGTAAACTGTTTTTCTAATTAATTTTATAATAATAGTTTAACTTTCTAGGTTTCTATTATTTTACACATTACCTAAGAACAAAATATTCATAGAGGTTGATTCAGGGTCGACTTTACAAATTTCTGTGTCCCTTTTTATTTGGGGTCTGCCACGACCCCAGTATACCAGCCACGTTTGCCAAAAACAGTATACCAGTTAAGGGTTAATATGTCTATTTTTTATTCCTATGTGCAGCCAGTCGCAGGGATACGAAATGCATAACACTTTACTCAAAATTGTCCCCCCTGCCCATAGCATTCCCAATTTCGACGATACATGCTGCGCATAATGGTATTCTCCATCGATTCGAGAATATTCAGACCGGAGCGCGTAATTTCGGCAGAATTAGAAATAACGCCCTCGAGCTCACACGGGAATCGTAAACAGATAGATTTTATGGCGGCGGCTACTTTAATATGCGCGAGGGCCGTTCGCCTAAACGTAATGATTATTAATCGTTTCGCTGACGATATACATATCCCAGCGCACGGCTGCAGGTGCACTAGTTTTATTAGCGTCGGGACGACAGTTCTGCCCGGTCTCCCGACAAATATACATCTTGGCACGCGAATGGTAATTGTTGTTCCGAAGTTGCCGCCCCGTCGACAACCGCGGGACATAAGCTTTTCGGCTAATGCGGTCTGCCTCGGTTTAGCCGCGGCAAATGCGAATGTCGCGGGGCCGGCACGTTATCGCTTCTGATGTCACGCGAGTTTTGAGCAGTTTCGGGAATCGCCACTTTTCTTCGCTATCTGATTCGCCCGCGTGCCGCCAGTTTTCGAAGGGCAGAGAACAACGGGATCTACTGGGAGGCCGTGGTTATGTGCGAGCAGCTACACGAGGATTGAGAGGAATTTTCAGAAAGATGAAAAAGCCAGGAAAATGTTTAGCGAGGATGACAACTGACAAGGGAACACCGCGAACCCGACTCACCTATTGGAACGCAACTTTGTGGGTTTTTAGAGTGACTCAAAACAAGAACAACGGTGTCTTTCATTTGGGCCCTACCGCCCTTTAAGGGGGTGAAAACTAACCTCGAAGTCAAATTAGCACTTCCACTTTTTCGCGTATAACTCTTAAAGTACAACAGACAGAAAGAAATGTTTCAAATAAAAGTTTAATGGTGCAATAAGCGCTACAATCTTGCGTTAACAAAATTTTGAAAATAGTTTTTTTCATTAGTTATATATTTTTTTTTTAACTATTTTGATTTTAAAAGTGAAACGTTGTCTGTTTGTTTGTCCTTCTTTCACGCCGAAACGGCTGAACGGATTTCAATGAAATTTGGAATATATATTACATACGTCCTAGCTTAGATTATAGGCTATTTATTTTTTAGGTTTTTTTATTTTGGAAACATCATAAATAATTCGCGGGTGAAACCGGGTAACGGGCTAGCTAGTATTTTGTAAAAACACGATAAACGTGTCTGTAGGCAACTTCATTAAACGGGACTAACAAGGGAACATCCCGAACCTGGAAATTCAAAAAATTCTAAAACTTTGTGAATATGTAGGGAATTTCCTCCTGATTATAACGCAATTTTTGTTTGCTGCCCAAATTCACTCTAAGGGGGTGTAACTGACCCCCGAAAATCCGGTTATTTTCCGATTTTGTGTTACAACTCGTGATCTGTAAAATAATTTCTTCACCAAATGATAGATCTAATTAAAAGAAGTAACTATTGTCTTGAAACTTTCAATCTATCTCCTACAGTTCGAGAGTTATAAGACAAAATCGAAAAATAGCCGAATTTTCAGGGGTTAATTTCACCCCCTTCGAGTGAATTTGGGCAGCAAACCAAAATTTCGTTGTAATCAGGAGGAAATCCCCTACTTATTCAAAAAGTTTCAAAATTTTTTGAATTTAAGAGGTAACTCGTCATAAAGAAGGTGTAAAAAAATTGTTTGTGGTCAAAATTTCAACTATTAGTAATTTGTAATTAAATATATAACGCTCTAAATGTCCGTATTTCTGCTGATGAAAAATAGCGATGTATGTATTGCCCCAAGCGCGTGCAACACTCGCGTAAATGTTAAATAATTTAGAATTATTTTGTCGCAACTCTAGTACAAACGTAACGCATATAATAATAAGAAAAATACGAAACGATCAGAAATTGGGACATTCACCTTATAATGAAAAAACGTTATTCTACATTTTCGATTTATTTTTAGAATTTATTTTGGAATCGCCGACATTTCGATCGTTTCAAGAATTCGAGAGGACAGCGTGTATCTTAACGTATTCTCGCCAGTAGCGCAGACGATTTTCTTCTGCGCTCCACTTTCAACCTTTGAAAGATCCACTACAAAGGCTATTCCGTTTAATTAATCGTGCAGTTTATTCCTGTCTGCCTCGGGTTTCTTCAGTCAGTCCGTTCATGTTTATTTATAATCCCGTCCATGTATGAATAAATAAGTAAGTCGTAAATCTTCTCTGTCATCATTTATTGAATAATATCAAACGGTCCGTCGCAGCGAATTATGAATATCCGGCGATCGAAGCGCAAAAGATTAAAATACATTGTCGGAACAATTTTCCAGCGGTACAAAAATATTGAATCGCCCACGCTTCTCTGTTTGTTGTTTCAATTGGCTTGGGCAAATAGAGAGTTTGTAGCGCCTGGGCTATTTTCAATTTCGATCGCGCGTCGACAATTAGAATCGGATATACATACATATTTCTGCGGTGGGTTCATATAACGCGGAGGATTTATATTCTCTGTTCTGTCTTTCAAGCCACAGACGAATTTGCGAGACGACGACGGGTTACGCGACACCCATCGACACATTTGCCATTAAACAGAGCACGAATATAGAAATATTGCGACAAACGTTGCAGGAATTGTAGTACATCAAAGGAAGGAGCACGGGACCTCCCCATTTAATTACAAACAGCATAACGAAAATCTATTCGTTCATTCTCGCTTTATTGGTAAGGAGCATCGTGTATCTTTTGGGTAACTTGTTATTATACAAGGCTATCTAAATAACGAATTGAGGAAAATTCGCAGGTATTTAAAAGTGGGATTAAAGGTTTTATTCGAAGCATTTAATTACAGAATTGATAATTAAATGTAAATCATTTGGTTTGTCAGTTTCCATGCCTGTCTCAAGTCAGACAGTTGACTTCGAACCAGGTTTGAGTTTCTGGGATTATTTTTCCAAGTGTCTTCTTAAGGAATTTACGAAAACTGGATGTACCACCGTTTCTTCTTAGGTACTCCTAATTTAATGAAATTCCAAGCAAAGAAATCTAATGAACTTCCATTTAAAGATTATGTTGCCTCAGAGATTGATTCTCTGTTTCTACCCTCGATTTGAAGGTCATCCAAGCAGTTCGTGAAATTACACTTCACCCTGAAAGACTATAGTAAAATGGTGACCATTTTGGAGAAGTTGGATGAGTCTATGGAGATATTTGAGTATGAGAAGATTCACACTACTTCTCAATACTTAGACCAGGGGTGCGCAGGGAGCCGTTTTTAGCGCCTAGCTGCGAGCAACCCGTCTGTCCCGTTGCTAAGGTTAGAATCGGTGAGGCGAACTGCAGTCGTGTACGTGCATTGGGTATGACTCGAAGCCTGCTATGAGCCTACGAGCAAGCATGTACACTACTACAGTTCTCCTCACCGATTCTAACCTTAGCAACGGGACAGGCGGGTTGCTCGCAGCTAGGCGCTAAAAGCGGCTCCTTGTGCACCTCTGACTTACAAGGAAACATATCGAACCCGAAAATTCTGATTGTAATGAAACTCCGCACGATTGTAGAGCATGTCGGAGTATGTAAGAAACGATTTTTTTTTCTGCGGAAAAACAGCCCCCAAATTTTCAGCGATTTTTCGTTTTTCGAGTATAACTTTGTAACGGTGCGAGGTAAAAGAAAACCGTAAATGGTCAAAATGTTCAGTGTTTGATGCCGTATAACGCGCTGCAAAAGAAATCTTTGTACGTCCAACAATTTATAAATAAATTAAAATTTTCGTTATTTTACATATAATTTCTAACCATGAGGGTTGGGGACGATCTTTTTCCGTGTAAAAGTTATAATTCGCAATGGTTTACTAAAATGTAAAAGGAAAAAATTTTGGTTCATTTGCTAATTTGTTTACAAAAATTTTCCGCCTTTGTCCATATTACTACCATCTGACAGGTAAATGTTTCTTCACTTGCGTTTACTCCATCAATCTGTTACTTACTTACAGTGCTTGCAAATTTAAATGAATTGCACATTCAGTTTTCTCTACAACTAGGAGGTGGCACATACAGGGTTTTCTACAAACACAATCCTTCTTTTCATGAATTTGGACTGCATTTGGATGCATTTGGTGCATTTTGGGTTGTTGAATACTTCAGCATATTTAGCAATCAAAATAAATCAAATTTCGTAAATAATTTAACGTCGGGCAAGCTTTTTCTGTGTTCAGAAAAATATAATTGTTGTCACTTACAGTGTTTACTATAAGGGCCCTTCAATTATTTCTCAGAAAAACTTTTGCAACTACCCAGTTCACCCTACCAACTTTTGTTACCACCCAGAACACAATTCACATCGCACAAAATATAGTAAAGCTATCAAAAGACAGATACTGAGTGTTTTAGATTTATTCAACAAATTACGATGCCTAATAACCACAGTTGTATGGATAAATTATACTGTATTTGTTGCCGTCTTTATTGAAAGTTACATTAAAAATGGCAAGCTTAAAGCAACATCGATTGACTGATTTCAACGAATTAAAACATTCGGACGCACCCTTAAAGACCCGACGTCGACTGGGGCTTTCTTCGAATTGATATATGCAACGGAAATGCACGCGCCAGTCGCGGAGGACGGCAACTAGGGCTGCGCGGAGCGGGCTGCGGAGAGGAAATCGCCGCCACGACGGCTTCCGCGACGCGGGCCAGCCATCCTGGCGCCTAACGAGTCGTATAAAACACGGCAGCCTGTCCCCGCGAGCCTGTGCCCTGCACGCGAGTTCCCGGGAACGTGCTTTCTCGTCAATTGCAGAGAATAAAGAAGGGAGGCGAAGGAACGCCCTCCGCGGACGAATTCCGCGCGCAAATACTTCGATTAGAATCTGCCTAATGGATCGTAATCGACCGTCGTGGTTCGCGAGAGGGCTGGCAATTGGAAACAAGCCTCACGAATCGGATAAGCGAGCATAAAACTGCTACTGACAGATGAACCGAACCCGCGAACCTGCGGTTGAAATCAATTTAATCGTCCAATATTTTCACCCGCCGACGGTGGAAATAATAAATCAATTTAAAGCTACCCACCACCAGTCGCGTGAGAGCTGCTGGGGCCCGTCGATTATGCCCCAAGTAGGCGTAATCGTCAAGAACCGTGGCAAGGAAGCGTCCAAGGTAATTGACCGGGTGCGTCTTTCGGCTAAGGTCCGACTACTCCCTTCGTCGGAAACAGAAACGTCTAGCGGAGTGTAGCCCTATTCGACTACAAACAACCGGCCACAATTACTCCAATCGCCTCGGCGTTGTTCGGCGCAAGAGTGTTCCTCAGTTGGCGACCTAGAAGGGGTCTGGTGTTAGTTGCACGAAGAGGTCAGGTTACCAAAACGCGTGGGTCTAGAAGGGCGGTTGGATGGCCGCGTATAGTGCGTTTCCATGTGTTTGGATGCGTTTGTTGGCCGGTGGAACGCATGGAACAGGGGGCCCCGGTAGCGTGTGAGTGGACTAGCAAACGCGGATCGCAGGGCGGCAGGTTGCTGGTGGGCGAAAGGGGGTGAATCAGCATGATAGAGGAGGTGGTGGACGGTCTGCAGGAGCAGGGGTGGGAGGGGGTGGAGGCGGCAGGCAATAGTCGGAGTGGCGCCGCGACTCCCGTGACGTCTGTCGGCGCGTTGGCCAATCAATAGCATCCCCATGGCAACCACAGATAACATCGGACACACACCGTGCCGCGCAAGCACGCCGCCTTTCGGGCACTCACCACTTCCTTCCACCGATGCCTGGTCGAGGGACAGAGGGTGCGGGGCTCGCAGGCTCTATCGGAAGGATTCCTTTCCAACCCACCCACCCACCCGCCCGACCACCCTACCGAGCTATCCTCCTTTCACTCTGCCCGCCTCCATCTTCTATCTTCACTATTCACACCTTCGTCCTTCCATTCCGCTTTCTAGATGCCCGAGTCCTTACTTTCCGTTCTTGTCCTCTATACTCGCGCCCCTTAGTTTCCCCTCGTCCCACGTTTGTTCTTCTCTATTCGACTACTGCCACCGCCGATCCTTCTCGTACTATCAACCAATACCCTTCGAGTGTCTCCACCTCCCCTTTAAACGAGCTCCAACGTCACGTCAAGCTACCGACGGTTTGTAGCAATTTTGCATTTGCCCCATCTCCCACGGGTTCTCCACTTACCACCCGGCCTGTCTAAGCTGGCTATCGAGTGTCGAATTGACACCCAATCAGATGCAGTGCAGTCGCACCGGTCAAAGGTCGGGGACCGTTTTGGGTTTTTGCGTTTCTCGCGTCGTTCCTACGTCATCAGTTAGGGTTCGTTAATTGCAACAGCCAAGTCACTATTAGCTTGGGTTCCTACTTTCTTTTTCTTTTGTGCAGGCTCACGTCTCTATCTTCTTGTAATACCAGATAGTACCACATATTCCTTGAGTATGGAACCCACTTGTTCCTTAAAGGAACACTGCCAACCGAACAGGAGGCTCTGCTCCTCTTTACTTTCTTATGAGTATGATATATCCCGCTGTCATTTTATGTGTGCCACGACTGCCCAAACTTTTGAACAGTGGTCATAGCTTTCACAGTGCTGATCCCGGATATCACTGAAACTGAGCTCTTTGTTGCAGATCAGTCAATTGGGCAAACACAATGCCCCTCTATAATATTTCATTTGCTCAGAATGCAGGCTTGAGCAGTTCTGTCCGCAAATAACGAACGGTCTCGAGCTGAAGCACCTCGACTAATCGATTTCGTGCTCGAGCCCTCGATTTTCCTCTCGAGATTATTCCACTTGTGCATAAGAAGAGTTCCTCTGTCCCCCTTCCCCGTTCCCGGAAAAAAAATTGTGGTGCTGCTTCATCCTTTAATTGCGTTTACTTGAGGAAAAGTTTGCTCGATTGAGTCCCCCCCTTCCGCGTCGATGCACCGATAGCGCTCTCCTTTCCGTTGCTATCGTCCTGTGACACGCAACGAATCAACTTCGTCGATAGGGCATCGCTGAAAGTGCCGTCGATCTTCGAATGTTTGTCGACGTAACAGACTTTTTCGGCACTTTGCGAGGAGACAGGGTAAAAGCGTTCTTAGTTCAATGATCAATAGAGCGTTTACTCTGATCGACGATTAAATATTTGCAGAGTAGGTAATTCGAGAGAGTTAACAAAATAACTATAGGCTCAGCCACTAAAGGGATCTTGAGGTTCACTAATGCCATGTAACGATGTACTTGACGCTTTCGCGACTCGGATCGCTAGTGTTCGAAGCTTTCAGGTACAAGGTAAGTCCTTTCGGGAGAATTAGCTTCATCAGGAATTTGATTAGGGCCTGATAGTAGTGTCCTCCTTGTGATTGTCATCTACTTAAGCTACACGTGCTCGTATCACATATTATTGATCACCAATCAGAAATGTTGGGCGGGGAATGTTCCCAGGTGGTGATCAAGCGATGGTTAGTATCCCTAATGATGTATTACTCTGGACTCGTCGCGTGCTCCACTGATTCCCTATGCTTTCTAGTAACCTGGATATTGGTGATTTACAGGAGTACCCGTTATAATCAAGAACTACCTCTAATATAGATATCAGCACAGTTACTACAAATCACCAAACGTATTTTCCACCAGTCACACAGTTCTGCACAGGTTCAAGATACCCACCGTTCCGACTATGCCTAGTCCCACCATAATCTATCTATTCTACCGCCCAGAGTGCCAGTGGAATCGCATCAGCTTACACTCTGGTCTGCCATTGCGTTTACCAGCTCACTATATCCCTTCTATCTACAATACGTCGTCAAAGCTTGTAACCATCTGAACGCTCCTCGACACCGACAAGTGGGACCAAGACTATTACCCTCCATGTTCCCGTAACTCCAATAAACAAGTCATAAAACTGTCCCCTACCACCTGGATGACGAACACATACAAGCCAAAAAACACCATTGTGTTTTTCTAAAAACTGCCGGCGAAGGAAGAGAGGGACCCAGAGAGGAGGGTGTGATTTAACGAGATGTTTTCGCGAAATTGTGTCCCAGTGTGGCGGTAACTAATAATTCGATTTTACGAGCGGCCGCGCCAAGTGCTCCCCACCCTCTTCGCGGTGTAAAGCGACAAGCAGCCGGAAAGCGTCGCGGCGCCACTCAGGCTGGAGCCCCATTCCCACGCGGTCCATAACACCGCTCGTTCCCTTCTTCCTTCCTTCCTTCCTTCCCCCGTTCGCGTTTGGTCGATCAGCTGGTCGAAAACTGCAGGACTCCAGGGGGCCTGGATTTCGTCCAACCAGGTTACGGCTTCGTTTTCAACCCCCTTCTTCGTCTTCTTCTACGATCTCTCACCCACTCCCGCCCTGCTTCAGGTTGCATTCCTGTCCTCCTTTCCCCTTAACCGTCACTTCGAGACCAATTTGTTCTTCTATTCTAGGCTATCCTCGTTTTTCTCCTTCGTTAAAGCTCGAGACGGTCATTAGTCGGTGAATCGAAAGGTCCCTTGACCTGACGACTCGAAAGTCGGTCACCACTGTCGCCGCTTCAACCGGGAATATTTTCGACTGTCTTTTCGATTTCAGGGATGGTCTTTAATAGACGCTTCATGGCGACCAGGCCGGGGTGAAGATTATAAATGAACACGGGTGCAAAGTGATCTCTCCTCCAAGTGGTCACTCCTTAACTACATGATTGTCGAGCGGTGAAAGTGTGACGTGACTATAGTCTAATTTTTTTATAATATTCGCGGATTGGTAGATCGGGAAGTTGTCTTGTAAGCGATTTATCATCCATTAGGTGACTGATTAAACGTGCAACATATAGGTAGAATGGTAGTAGGAAGGTTTAGGGCTTTCACAGTAGAAAGTTTTCAATAAACTGAGTAAAATAAGTTCAATAAAGAAAAATCGAGGAATTAAAATTGTCAGAGTTAGAAGCGAATTTCAAATTTAAGGACACAAGTAATTTGGTTTATTTTACCGGATACATGTGTGTGAAGAAATTAATTCCTCGCAGTATCCTTACGCAGTTACCTTAGGGGAGGGTTGCCGACCACTAATTGTGGATTGTCTGACCACTTAAGATATTTTACGTTATATTTCATTTGGTACTAAGGTCGGGGCCAGATATATTGGCTGATGAGTTTGTTTTCGCAATCAGCGATGGAGGAGAAATCAATCATTGTCTGTTGGAGTTGCTCGGCCCCTGAAGGGTGTGGTGGGGTCACGGGAACGCTGCTCGGCTCCGTCTGAACGTAGCCGTGTGGCTGTTGTTTATTCTTAGCGTGATAGTTGTGTGCGTTACGAAACTATGCGTAGACCAATACGAGAGGAAGCTATTGAGAAAGAATCGATGTTCTGATCAATAAAACTCCTGAATTTTTTTGGACCTAACGCACACCTATTCTGATGTGTGTATTTCTACGCTAAGAATTCGTTTGGCCTACACGTCAGAAGCTTGGCGCTATCCCCACCACTTCTGGCTCACTCTTGTTCTGCGAAGGCGAGAGTGAGATGGAACGAGAGCGAGTCAGAAAACGTTGAGAAAAGGAGCACCGAGGCAGGCAAACTGTGTGGTGGGAGAATACCCCTCACGAAACTCACCGGCCAATATATCTGGCCCCGACCTTAATTTGAAGGCAAGTGAGTAATGGAAATTGTAGCTTGGCCTTCTAGGCACCTACTATTATATAGTTAAACTTTTGTTCAGAACAAATTAATTTGTTATTAATCTTTTTGTGATGAACTGCAAAAGGTACGATTTAGGTGACCGGTCTCCTAAATTGTACCCCTCGGTTTCCAAAACTGTGCCTGTTCTAAAAATAGTGTCAATAACAAATAAAGAAGGAAATATTCAACATAAAGCAATGATTATTATATAGTTACATGTACATAACCTATATAACATATGAGTTCTCAAATCCTGCTGGTACGATTATAGTGATACGATTTAGGAAACACGATCAATCTATTTATAAATATCGATTTAAACTTTATAATGAATGTAATATGTACATAAAATAAATGTAAAATATTCTACATTAAACCTGCTTTTAGACAAATACAAAAATACAGGATAAAACAGCATTGTTTAATTATTATTAGCTAAAATAAACTGGTGAAAAGTTACATCATTAATCTCTGATTTTTAAAAATGTTTATAGCACCCCCAAATAGGGTGTAAGTTTGAAAGGTTTCGTTTCTATTTCTCAGTTATTTGATATTTTTACCATTAGATGTCGTTTATATTCCTTAATTACTGAGAACTTGATGAGGTACGATTTAGGCGACCAGTATGATATTGGCACCTCTCCCCTCGTGTGTAGAAAATATATTTTAACGAGGAAAAGTTCTAAGAGCGAAATTTTCCTCAATTTCAAACTGGTATTTTCTAAAGGATTACAAAATACAAGATGTGCATTCTTTCTTTAATAATAAATCGTGTAAAGGTATGAAGCACGCCCATTATGATGAATACATAATCAGATTTAAAATCTTTATTAAAGTTCTGTAAAAAATTGTAACAAAAACTGAAACAGTCTTCATATTTTCGCAACTAGCGCCTCTGTGGTAAATTTTACCCAGTAGCGTCTCCCGCCGAGTTAATCGAACTGTTAATTACATTGTACTCGTACAACAGAGTTAAAGTGTTAATATACAAGGTTAACTTAAAACAGAAAAGCAACGATTTAAAAATGAAAAATTCGATAAATAACTTTTATTTACGAAAGTTAACAGTTTCATCGGACCCCTGCGTTACATAAATCCCTGCCTGAGTTCAGCAATCGCCGAGAAGCACTGTTAAATTCAGTACAAAAAATGATAATAATACTATACACTTGAAACATTCGAAAACAACGCCCTAAAAAGTTTCAGCGCTCTATCCGGAAAATTCACTGCAAATTAATATCCACGATTTACCCGGTTACGCGAAAATTACGCCCATTAACCGTCTACAATCGCGAAAGCAGAATTCTAATTTCGTGTCAGTAGATTGCCCGTTACATACCACGGCGAATTCGCTGAAATATCCCGAATTTCCCTCAAAATTTAATTACTCCCGTTTGGTAAATTGAACGACAACCGCCCACATAAATTGTCTCACTTAATTTCCCCCGCCGGAATGCCGTTCATTTGGTTTTTACAAACCCGCCAGGCCCCGCAAGTGCTTCGTGCATCGCTGATATTGTCCCTGTTTATCGCCACCCGTCGACGATATTAACCAGAGCACGGCCAGATCCATTCCAAACGTCATAGCTTCCTTCCCCAGCGTTGAGCGCGCGGAAAAAGGCGAAGATGAAGGTGAAGCCCGTGGATTTCAGTTCGCTGGAAACTTTTCTCACCTGTCGCCATACTTTATCCTTCCGACAGCGGCATTTCACGGCGGCAGTAAGGAAATAAGGCCGCCTTCTCGCGGGCGCGAAAGTCGCTTCCCAACCATCTCAGGCTGAATTCCAGAATAAACAAAAATGGATCCTCCTCCGGCTGCTTTATATCCCCGACGCGCGAAAGGATCCAGAAACACGGGCGAGCTCGTAAATCAAACGTGTCGGCGCGACGATCCGTGCGTACGAGCCCCCCCGAATTCGTGAACCGCGCGCCCCTTTAATTCAGCATCCATTATTGGGCACGTCGGCGGGCTAAGAGGGTGCTTTCTTCGCCGCCATTGACAGTCAGCTCGCCTTTGGCTGGTACAGACGCCGCTGCGGGGTTGGAGGGAGGCTCCTCGTGGCCACGCATTATTTCCTGTCGTGGCATTCGATGTAGATGGCCCCGGGCATTCCGAACGTTTGATTGAAAATTTCTTGAGACTCAGGAATGGTATGTGCAATGGGCTCCACCGAGCTGCGGGGACTGGCGAAGGCTTGATTCCGCGAGGGAACGTAAAAGGGCAGAGGTAGGTACTTAACCCGCCGGTAGTCGCGCCTAAAAGTTTTACACGAGCGGGCGCGTTGTGTACTTCGTACACGGGAGCCTGTTTTGGATGAAAAAACCGTTTTACGGTGATATATTCTACCCAGCATCCCTGTGGACTCTTCCAGAGGACATTTTTGCATCATGCTACGTACTTAACGGGTTCAAAATCAGTTTGGAAGTGTCTCTGATTGAATGAAAACGAAAGTATGTCGCATATCCTGCCGACGAGCGCGTCCCTGTGCTCACAAGTTTCCCAGGTGTGCGCCTAAGATTGCTTTGGTTTTTGGATATGTTTTAGAGGACAGAAAAAGGTGGCTTTTTATTTTGGCCTGTTTGCATGTTTACAAACCACCCCTCAAAATTCATAAGAATTTAAAGAACCAAAGGAATTGGAGATGATCACCTGAAAAACTTCAGGGGTGGGTTCACCCCCTAAACATGCAAACAGGCCAAAATAAAAAAAAACACCTGCTCCTTATTTTTCTGTCCTCTTCGAGGATGAAGAAGAGGCCTTCTGTGCTCTTCGTGTATTTATCTTTACCTTTATGTACTTGCAGCTCATTTTGATTTAATATCCTTTTTTATTTTGTAATTATTATTGTCTTCTATTTTTTGTGATTTATTTGATTTCATGTACTTGGTGTAATTTTTTTTACTTTTTTGAAGTTTGTTTTATGGATATCTCACTTCTTTTTACAAAGATAATTTGCATAGGGAATGACTTCAGATAATTTTCGATATTATAAATTATTATTATATTATTAATTGATGAGTGGATATTTTTTTCATCCTCTCGGGGTTATTTTTTTTTTAAATATATTGTCATCCAAACTACGCACGCCTGCAAAGCTTCAAGACAATTGGATTGGTGGAATTGGTTTAAATTGTTTTTTATCATTTACATTAAAAAGAAATTCAGTTATGTATATATTTGTAGAAATACGTTTATAACTTGGTTATAACTTGACGGTAAGCTGTCAAAATTTGGAGTGGATTGCATAGTGAAGATAGCGATTGACGAACGAACCCTGTGTTAGTTTCGTTTTGGCTGAAGGTGTGCGTGTAACGCGTATATACGTATTATGTTTGACGAAAAATTTCTCGAACGAAAAGGAGAATCAGGAAAAGGAGAAAAAAATCCATGAGACGATATTACGATATCTTTGTGATGCGTGGACCGATTTAATTGAAATTGGTCTTATTCGAAAGCTTATATAAGTTTACATAAGAAATATGCCTTTAAATTTAGAAAATATTGCAAGCGTGATGAGATAATTAATTAAATAAGTCTCAGGTTAAGTTGGAATAGCCCGGGGACGAGGAAATGATAGCGGTAGCGACAGTTGACATATACAGTCTCTAGATATATAACCGTTATGGAACCGATATAATATCGGTTCTGTAGAACCGGAACCGAAACCGATGCACAGTGGGACGGATCGCGAATCTAGGTGGAAAAAATAAGTAATGGCCAATTTTTATACTTTTCAGGTTGAAAAAGACGAGCAATATATTTTTGATGAATACAGAAGTATATATACATATTGTTATTGTTTCAAACTCATGCTAATAAATTTTCACATAACAGTTTAATTAATAAATTAAAGATAGAGGGTTTTAATTCGTACGATGAGCTGGCACTAGAATCCGAGTCTTCTGAAAGTCTATTAAAACTATCGTCATTTTGATTAGAATAGGGATCGTTTAAAATGTCTAGTCCTTTCAGCAAATGCAATGTACCTTTTGGAATAGCTTCCTTCTTTTTATATGAAACACGGTAATATTAAAAAGAAGCGCTGCGCGAATTAACTTGAGCTTGTGATGCTTTTGCATGTAATTATATTTTCAATCCATTAGCACATATTAGCAGTTCAAGTTAGCATAAATCGAAACTATCCGTAGTAACCTTACAAATTATAATAGAATTACAGTGGCATTGGTTAGTAATTAAGTTTTTAAAAAAAAAGACCTTGTAAATTTTGCATAGTCAATGCCCCATATATACCATTAATAGAGGTTTTTCCAAGTGACCAAAATATGCTAAATTAAGAATATATATTAAATTTTTATAATATAAAAAGGTTTTCAAATATTAAATTTACCTTAATGCGAAAAAACGCTCTAATTTCGAAGCAATTTCCTCAGGATTGACTTTTGCCTTCAAACATATGAACTTGAACGAACCGATTTTCGAAAACGGTGTACATTAAAAAGATAATATACAATATTTGCTCTAATTAGACATTTTTGAGCCAACATATCGATTCTTATAAATATCGATGACTTGAATTTTTTCCACCTAAATTGGCGATTCGTCCCACTGTGCGATGTAGGCCAGTACCTTTTTCACTCATAACTGTGTCAAGATTATTTCGGCTCTTATAACTGTTTTACGAACCGAAACTGATAGCACAACTGTTTTCAACCCCTGATTTGAAAGGAGCTAGAAAAATTAATGTACATCAATCGATCCTCTTATTTCATCCTCCTATCTTGGCCACTGTCAGAAGACTGTGCGAGACAAAAGAAAGGGGAGGGGGAAGCACCAAAAAGGACAATAGATACTGATTCGTTGCGTGGCTTATTAGACTTCTCCCCGGTTTGCCTCTCGTTCACCGCATCTGCCGCGACTACCACCGCGGCGGAAGAATCGTGGCGATCTTGCAGCAAGTTGCCGCTAGTTATATGAAAAGTTCCCAGAAGCAGGAACTAACGGAATTACTGGTAATTACAAGCATGATTTATTAACTTCAGAAACTGGCTATCTTGCGGGGACTGGCGCCTCCCCCGTGTCGAAATAACGCAATGGAACTGGAGAGTTTGTGAGCTCAGCAACATTTACTCTTGGGAAACGAACTTCCCTATTTTTCGAATCAGGGGCTTTCACTTGGAATTCAAAATTCTAACTGGCAGTTTCGAGCAACAGGATTGCTTTCCTCCCTGCTTCCGAATGGACAAAGAACGGACCAAGATAACGCGAGGCAATTGAAAATTGAATACAATTTAAGTACCAAAAAAAAGAGTGGTTATGTTCATTATGAGTCAACAAAATTTCTGTAGCATAAGAGTAAGTAGTTCCATTATTAAAGTCACTGGGTCTCTTTAAGAAAGCACTGAATAATTCGTATATTCGAATTTAAATTCACTTGAAAATTAGGTGTAGAAATACTTCTAAAAATTAGAACCCTTTGAAACTTAAAATTAGTTGCACAGCTGAAGAATTCACGGTGGCTCCACTACACTGTAAGTACACAGAAATTCTCGAAGAAAATATTTCCCAGGCTAGGAGCTTCCCAACTACGGAATTTTTTACCCTTCACTCATTCCGAACACTTATTACGAACTGCAAAAAATTAGCATGTCACAGAAACGCGGGGATTTAAAATTTTCACCCAGCTCACCTGCAAGAGACACGAAAATATCATTCCCAGCACTTAGAAATATTAAAAGGGACCCTCTCTCCTGTTGAATACGCGGCTATGAACGTCTATCCTCGGATGAATTTCAATATCGACGATTATCGTAGCTTTCCTTTCGGAATATCTCCATTCGAATATCAACTACCATTAACTTAATTAAAATTTTTTAATTAACGTCCCTTTCGGGCGTCGGAGTTCTACGACAACTCCCGCGATATCGGGACGGGATACGGAATCGGAAACAGATATTTGAGAATGACGCGTTTAATGAACAAAAGGAGGAAAAAATGGCCCTTCGGCTCCTCCGTCGGGTGTAATCGATCTAGTTGAGCGTAACGCGTTTAATCGCCAAAGGCGCGGTAGTTTTATTGACGGCGCACAGATAATAATAGGGGAGGGGGAGCCGAGTGATCGACCCTTGGAGCGAGCCCACGGAGTTAATGGGAAATGAAATTGTGGCCCCAAGTATTATCTCGAGAATTTTGGATTATCCTCGCGTGTAATAGAGAGCCCATTAGCGATGCGTATATTGTTTCTGGCGACAAGCCGCGTCCAAGATTGCCCCCATACGCAATTAACGGTAAAAGTAGCGATAATTGCTATTATTAACTGCCCTGTTACCGAAATTTACGTAATACCCGCGGCCGATAACGGAAGTGACGTGACCGCCGTGAATTCGTGTCTGTTCATTACGGCCTAATGCCGGCGCGTAGCTTGCGCCGATCCAGCAAACGCCAAAACACCGCACGATTTTTTAAATTAATTATTCTGAGCGTCGTCTAAGAGAAAAAAGCTGGATATTTTGCGGGGTAGTTTTATATGTATTTCTGGGAAAAGAAATACTATTCTCTGCGGCAGATCTTTGACAGAAAAATAAATTACTTTCTGTCAACGTCGCATCAGTGGAGACAATACCGATTTCCAAATGTAGAAAAGAGTTTTAAATTTTCTCACTAATATTCCATTTCAACATTATTTGTATTTTACAGTCCCATTTGTACCTCGGGCTCTTTTCTAGCAGGGGGGAGATTGTGAAATTCAGTTTTGGAGACATGTTTGTTCGAAGTAGTTTGCTGTTATATTTAATTATCACTTTTTGGAAGAACTTTATTTTATTTTATTGTGCAGTAATTGGAATATATGGTGTTTTGTAATCGATAGCAATAATTTCTCCAAGGTCAAATGAAAAAAAACAATAGCGAATTTAATCATATGGTGATTTTTCAGTCAGAGTAAAAAAGTGGGCAAAGTCACCCCAGTTTACGGTACGTTAGATTTTAAATTATACTTCTCAAGAGTATCAATGCTGGTATAACTTAAAAGGAATTTTCAAATATAAGCGTGTCAATAGTTCAGTAACTAACAATGGTTAAACCTAAGTTACAGAAATGATAGTAGTCATAAAACTGACAAGGGGAGGGACACCATGTCGTAGACACCGACTTTGATGAGCTTTGGCACGATGGATCTATGTCGAAAATAAGTAAATAGGTGTCCGAGCATTTAAGCCAGTAGGCCTTAATAACAGAGATATTTACATGTAAATTAATAAAAATTTCATAGTGGCCGTGGGGTTTTAATGGGTAAAAATCCCACACTATCCTGGCGCCCGCGGGAGATTCCCTTCTAGAGGCGTCGGGGTTCCTTTTAAAGTTCTCTCCAAGTTAAAAAAAAATTATAATTTTTTTTTTTATAAATTATTTTTTTTATAATTTTTTTTTAACTTGAGGAAATCTTCAAAAGGCACCCCGACTCCTTCAGAGGGGAATTCCCCGGGGGTGCCAGGATAGTGTAGGATTTTTACCCATTAAAACCCCACAGTCACTATGAAATTTTTAATAATTTACATGTAAATATCTTTATTATTAAGGCGCATTTGCAGAAACGCTCGGACACCTATTCACTTATTTTCGACATAAATCCAACGTGCCAAGGCTCGACAAAATTGGTGTCTACCACATGGTGTCCTCCCCTTGTGAGTGAAAAATGATTTTAAGAAGAATAGATTGAAAAATTAACATTGATAAAATTCGAATTAATGTTCATTCTTCTTTAGTAATAAAGACCCTATTACAATATTGTAATATAAGTAAATATAATTAACAATTGTATTTAATAAAATCACCCTTAATAATTCTTGACATGTGGTTATTTTACTTTTTTAAAAATACAAAGTTCTCTAATCCTCGAAGTGTGCAACGCGCGTGGAAAGTGTAGAAGCACACTTAAAAACCTTTTCCACACCTCGAAGTAAGTGCACGCGGTAAACAAAAAGAAAGAAAATCACGCGTTGTCAAAGTAAAAAATGACCCCATATATGGGGTAAAGTGGTCGATTTTGCATTTTCTTTTCAAGTTGAATTTTAATATACTTTAAGTTTATTTTAAGTATTGATATTCGTCATTTATCAATAGTAATCTTCAAATTATATTATAAATCTATTTTCACACATTTTTATTGAAAGCGAAAAATTTTATTCGACTTCAAACATTTCTCGTCCCACTTTGCCCCGGTCTCCCCTACTACCATTCCAATTTATTAACTTCTACCTACATCCAAGCAACAACAGCTTTTTCTAATACCCTGCAGAGTGTCCCGAAGAACAGTCGAGTATTTATTCCTACGAAAACCCTCGATTCGTAGACACGCGAGTGGTGGAAATAAATTGAAAAAGCAAGTGGATAATTAGTAATCTCCTCTACTTAAACGTTTGAACGTGAATTTTTAAGTGGCTCGGGTTTCGCGCAACGCCGGCAAAAGCAACTCGGGCCTTCGGCTTCGCGTGGAGGATCGTTACAGCAGAGGAACGAGGAGCTCGTCTATCAGCAAGAAGTTTAGGCAGAATGGGAATTAAATCGAGGCTGAACGCCATCTTAATCGCTGACTGTTAATCACTCGATTCACGCCGTGGGAATCGAAACTTTTCGGGGCGCAAAAGGGCCGGATAAAAAAAAAGGCCGGAACAGAGTGATTGATACCGGGTGAGAAGTTGAGCGAGTTCGGATTCGTTTAGAAAATTCGTCAGCTAACGAAATTACCGCTCGTTCCGTCTCGCGATACGAACGAACGAGGGGTGGCTCGATACTCGCACCCGCTGGAACCCTTTCACAGTTTTACGAAACCTATCCGAAAGTTCCCTTCTCTCAGTATCAATGCAGCTGGTACCGTACCAGTCGCGTGTTACCTCCGCTATCGCGATTGATTTCCGTCATAGCGCGTAACGACTACTTTAATTAATGGTGTGTTTGCTTGTTACTAGCCGAGGGGCCGCTCGCTGCTTCCGGCACCTTGGTCCAAGAATTTTTCCATCACTAATTAAGATATTTTCGCTCTGTCATTGTTAATATACATTGTGCAAAAAAGTACCCGGAATTTGTCATTTAAAAGTCCCCCGGTGTACTGTGCCCGGATGGAAAGAAGTCTGTTGAAATGTCACAGGGGCAAGAGAGGTTCTTCGCTCGCATTGGCTCCCGCCGCCAGTGTCCCGTTTGCTTACTTTGGATTCGTCGACGTTGCCGCGCCGGCCAATAGGGATGCACTATTCGGACCATAGAGTTTCTCGACCGACTTCTTTCCATCCGGGCACAGTATATATTGAAACAATTTTTTGTATGAAAGTGGCAACACTGTACTCAGTTGTGACGCTGAGTTCGATCGTGATCTATCAACCAGTGTGTTCACAGCAGCTGTTTATGCCAATAAACCTCAACTGTGCTCTGCGATTTTTACAATGGAAGAAGCTGTCGAGCGAAGAATTTCTCTAAAATTTTGCGTTTCGTGGGATCGTAACTGTAAATATATGTCACGTTGGAAGTGTCTGTTTCGAGGATTTTAGGAAACTGCTGCACAAGAAACTAAAATGCCTTTGCATGTACCTACTAGTCCATAATTTTTTCATTTCTAATGTAGCAATTATATTTATGTAAGGAGTGTGCTCCTTAAGGGGTTACGTGATTTTTGTACGAAAAAATCAGTATTTCAACTTTAAATAGTCGCCATTTTGTTTTAAATTAATATTTCGGAAAATTCTCTCTGTCAACCTGAGGATACATTAATATACTAACGATTTTTTTTTATTTTTTGATTTTAGATAATCTGGTTCCGAATAGCAAATGTTCTTTAAATGTTGCTCTTTTAAACGCAAAAAGTTCTGTAAGAATATATGCTTCCGCTTTTTCAAAAAAAATTCACAAACATTCGCCTCTTTTCGGCCGTCTGACTAGGTATAACCCCTTAAACTGATTTAAACCTTCCTGCTCAATACAGTGAGTCGGTAAGTTAAGGGTCTGCAGTAACGGCAGAAAAACAAAGGCAAGCATGCGGCAGACGTGCACGTGTGAGTCTTGCTAATTAGTAATTAAGAAATCTTTATAATACACTGGATTGATTATACAAGAAACAAGATTGCGAAGAACAAACACTGAATGTTGTTTCTTGTATTTTTACAGGTTTCTAACCATTGTGAATAGTTAATGTAAATAGTTTAATTAATAAAAACACTTGTATTTTTACAGTGAAACTCTTCGGTTTGTCATTACCCGCAACCCTTAAGTGTCCAATTAAATAACTCAATTGCACGTTACATTTATATGCGAGTTACTTTTTCAACAAATCTGGTTTGAATCTGAGTTAGCTGTACTACATCTGGTTAAAGCTAATCATTTTGCCGAATTTCTGCGCGAGTCCGATAATGCTCCATCGAGTTTTAACTGCCCAAAATATTAGAAACTAGGGTGCTTTGTACAATGCTAATCGAATCTTCACCGCTATCTAGTGTGATTAATCGTCGCTACTCGTTCAGCGTCAGTTTTATCAACGTGTACAACGGTTCGTACGTTTCCATCATCGCATTCGTCACGTTTACTCGGCAGACCGGCTATCGGTGTCTTTGAATCGTAATTTTTTGTAATAGCCATCGCTATTTACGTGGGTTGCTTGGTACGGTTGCCTCGACGCACCGGTACATGCGTGACTGCGACCTATTTAATCGTCTCCCAGGACTCGGCTCACCGTAAATTAGATAAAATTGCCCATAAACTTGTGCCTATCTAGCTGCTTATGGTTCGGGACACTCCTTATGTATCGTTTCCGTGACGGTGAGCGTGAGACGTAGGATCGAATAAAAGTATATTGGGCCACGACAACGTTGGCTGTCAGCATGATGTAAGGATATAAGGGGTGTGCTCGCTGAGCGGCTCATTTTCGTCTTTTGCTGCGCATTCCCAATTTCCGCCGTAGTAAAATATGTGCGTATATTAATGCATATGCAAGTGTGCGGACGCACATCGAAATGTTGACAAATTCATTCTATCCTATTGGCTGACAATCTAATATGAAGGATCTTGGGAAGAGCACGTTATTGGTTGATTTGAAATGGGTGCGCAAGAGCACACCTTATATCCTTACATCATGATTGCCACTGGCAATTAGAGCTATTACTTTCTGACCCGTTGGGTACCCGGCTACCCGGAATAACTTCAAGCCACTGAATGTGGTATTGTTCGATCATTTTCGGCTAACATCAGACTATCACAGACAATACTATATTCAATTGCTTGAAGTTATCCCGGGTGATGTTCGGGTACCCGATGGGTCAAAGAGTAACAGCTCTAGGGCCGCTATTCATAGTCGCTACTTATTCTTAATCAAATCCTTAAGCATTCGGCATCCTTTACTAGCTACTAGGTTAGTAGAAGATGCCGCATGCCTAAGCATTTGCTTAAGAATAAGTAGCGACTATGAATACCGGCCTAGTTGCCAGCAAAGAGCCTAGCTGCTAGTGTGGATCAAGCACTCGATTCCCCGCCGATTGTCAACTGTAACCCAAATGAACTAAACTGCTAATAACACTGCTACCACCACGTTGTCAAGGTATCCGCAGCGCTGGTAATGGTTAATATTACCGTCGCAACACGGGGTTAGCCGAGGCGACATTCCTTTTTCGTGAACACAGTCGGATGCAAAGTGTTAATCGCGCACTTACGCGGATTACAGAGTTCCCAGCAACAATAACACAGAGAACTGGCCACCTAGTCGGAAGTTCTCACCGAGATACGTGCGTAGAAACGTTATTGTTCCCCGACCGCCGGCAGAGATTTCGGATGAAACCATTTGGCGTCCGAAACTGGCCCCTTCTCGGATTAATAACGTTTGCATGTTATGCGCTGGGATCTTAACGGTGGGCCGTTCCATGCACGCGCTGCACGGGAAGGCGAACAGGAGGATCGGTTTGCTTGGCCCATTCAGAGCAACTCGGCCAAGCAGAAGGTTCCCCGTGAATCCCCAAACGGCCAGCGGCGGTGCCATCATGAGCAGCGCTGACGCTCGCCTTGACAGCCAGAAAGACGAAAGCCCTCGGGTTTAATAACGTTACTACTGCCCTCTTCTCCAGACCGCGGGTGACACAGTACTTTTCAACGCTCACGCGTGTACACCTGGGGAGGTGGCAATTATGTACCTGGACATTAAAATTGCTGGAGATTTAAATATGGAAACTTTGCGCAAAGTTCGGCTTGATCGTGAAATTCAAAGTGAACTTTTTTTGCTTTATCTCTACGTAGTTCATTCGATGGGAAGATAACAAGTGGTAAAGGAATTATACCTCGTGAATAAACTGTTTTCTCGAAAAAAAAAAGATTCGAAGTGTGCAGGCAGACTTGTCGTCAACACTCTTTATTGGCTATAATATTAATCATTTTTTGCGAGAAAGTGGTTTATTTGAAACACATGATGCTTTTGGAACTTCTAATGATACTGATTCTTAGATAGGTCTATACCTGCTTCGTCCTGTTTCTGAATATCATCTGCGCCTATAGCCGGGAATCCACCGGGAAGCTAAGCTATGCTATGCGATGCTATGTTTTAACGTAGCTTTTGGTGGAAACGGTTCCATAAGAATGTATTGAAGCTAATTTTTTTAAAACGTAGCATGGCATATCAGAGCATAGCTTAGCTTCCCGGTGGATTCCTGGTTTAAGGGATCATGCTTAGTTAGGAAGCCGAAAAAAGGGTGGTCTTTGGAAATTTTTTACTCAAAAGCTATAACACATTTCTCAAAAAATCTTTTTTCCTTTTAAGCATTGCATCTAGTAGCGTGCATCGTAATTTTTTTATTTAAAAATATTCATCAATAACTAAGTTATTGTCCATCACATCATTTTTTTTATCCGATGCTTAGTTTTCTTTTAATTGACGAAAATCAGGCACGATTTATGATAAAAATTGGAAGTTTTACTTTAAACATCGGCCATTTTTTCCCAAATCAATATTTCGAAAAATCCTTCGTTCAAGTACTAGATAATATAATATAATAAGTAAATTCTTTTGAATATTTTATTTTAGATGATCGACTTTCGAGCAGCAGTGGTCACCGCAGAAGCCTTTTTTTAGAGAAGCTTCGAGTGATGGACAATAACTTAGTTATTGCTAAATATTTTTAAATAAAAAAATTACGATGCACGGTACTAGATGCAATCCTTAAAAGGAAAAAAGATTTTTTCAGAAATGTGTTATAGCTTTTGAGTAAAAATTTTCCAAAGACCACCCTTTTTTCGGCCTCCTGACTGAGCATGACCCCTTAATGCAAGATCCTTTTGGTAATTAGAATACATAGAAATTAAGCAAAAATGAAATTTCTTAAGATATCTAACACTGCGCATTAGGATCGTAGCCCTTATTTATACGTGTCGATTTTTTTTTTGTATTTCTTTGCTCTCAGCCTCCTAAACGGTGCCATTTGATAAAAAAAATAGTCCCTGAAAAGGATTATTGCAATCAAACAACAGAAAAGCGTACCGACCAGGCCTTAAAGTTCAGAATTCATCAATAGTTTGAATTTGAAGAATTTCTCAAAAATGGTAAGCTCTATCGAAATTTTCTTCAAATAATACTAAAAGAGCATTCAATTTCCTACAATTTCTGTATACATAATTATCCCGTACTTCCAACCATTTTTTAGATAATAGCGTTTGAATACAGAGAAGTCCGCACTACTTGCGTATAGACAATACGTCACGCCGTACAGGTGGGACGCGCAAAGTGCTATATTCAAACGCTATTATCTAAAAATTGGTTGGAAGCACGAAAACATTGTGTATACAGTAATTGTAGAAAATTGAATGCTCCTTCAAAATTATTTGAACAAAATTTCGATAGAGCTTACCAGTTTTGAGAAATTCTTCAAATTCAAACCATTGATGACTTCCAAACTTTAAGCCCTGGTAGGCACCCTTTCCTGTTGTCCGATTGCAATAATCTTTTTCACGGACTATTTTTTTTATGAAATGGAACCATATTAGGGGGTGAGAGCAAAAGAAATCGCAGGTTGAAAATAAGGGCCACCCTATTGCGCAAATGTACATCTTTGGAAGCCGTAATCGTTATATATTTTACGCCCTGTAAGTGCGCGAGAGTGTGCTTACACCTCGCAGCTGAAGAAATGAAGGCGCGAAAGGAAAACGATGAAAGAGGAAAACGAAGATAGTGGGGGGTTAGTACAAGGGCGAGGCATAAATGTTAGGATACACCCTCCCGGAGGTGGCGAACGCGTGTTATGTGCCTGACATTTAAATATCGTACTCGAGAACTTCAGGCCCGGCTATCGATTGCAATTGCAGATAAGGGCTGGTCGATTCCTTCGCCCCCACCTCGCTCGTGTTCACCCCTCTTCGCGTCGACTCCTTCTCCTGACTCAATTTCTTTTTCGCGATTCGGGTTGGAGGGTTTTATCGCTCATGGCAGAAGTTTGCAAACTGCAGTTGGGAATTTTTTAAATAATTAAGCACACACCTCTCTGAACGATTTTGAAAAATTAATTAGGGTGAAGGTGCCAGTAGTTGACCACGTATCAGTAGTTGCCCTAGTAGCATTTCTGGTTGGCCCACAGTATCCCCAAGTTGGGAATTAGTTGGCCGTCAAAATGCCAACAATAAATGCTACTAGGGTGACAACTTTTCAGAAAAAACGTGAAAAATAAGGTTTTTAAATCTGCAACTATCTCTTTTCAACAGCGCGCCGCGGCTCCTAATACCCACAGTTCGCCACTTCTAAAAACCTTGTTGTTCCCGTTTTTCGGAAAAGTTGTCAACTGCTGACAGATTGCCAACTACTGGTACCTTCACCCTAGGCGTCTAGGGCGAATGAATATTGTACATTTAAATTGATGCATTGGTGATTACGTTCCTACAACCGATTCGTGTCCCTGTTGTAGATGTAAATTGCCATCGCGAGACAATTACGGCAAATTCCTACGCTGCAGAACCAGAAAGGTTGCTGAGTTTAATGGTCATTTGCAACGCGAACGGAAAACTAATTGTCGCACACTGTTTGTCAAAATGGCCCTGTATATTTGGCCCACAATGTACCGTCTACATAGAACAACATCCAAGTAACTTTTATCATCGTATACCAGAAGACACACACGAAATAACGACGAGCAAATTAAACGAGGTCGCCGCAGCTTGTTAGCTACGAGGAACGTACGAATCGGTAACTTTTTTACCAGGCTGGTCGAAATGATTTATAGCCCAGCCAGAGTTTTTAGCTATTTCATCCGGAAATGACAGGCTGGCTAATTAACCCCAGATCTAATGTTGCCCTCTATCCACGTAGTCGCAAAACTATTATTACTCACGCCACGTTACTACGCAGTAATTAACGGACAGAGTCGGAATATCTGGCAGAGGGAGGGGGGGACGACTGGGCCATTTCTGTTCTTTGGTTCGGCCGCCTCGACAAAGGTACCCTAATTTAATAGGGTACCATGAAGCAGTAAACGTGATATGTGAGTCTCCGAGTGTTAGTTGTGCGAGTCAATTTTACCACATTCGGAGAATTACCTGCTTGGAACTGTTAATTAATTTAACAGCAATACATCAGGAGATTAATTTCGGGTGAAAAGTGAGAAAGTATTATATAAACGTACCGTGTTGTTTAAACTTCGTGTTTCGTGGTATGGCACGTTAAAAGAAAGTGCATGCTACGCGCGCAAGATCGCGGTGCCACCAAATATAATATTTCTAACATGGCGGTCTCTCTTCTACTAACGGTAATTTCAAGAAAATATTCTGTACACTGTAAACAATGCTCTGCCTTGTTCTCTGTGAATAAGTGTATTGAGTAATTTTATTTACATTGGGAAATATTATATTCGATTATCTCGTAGACTGTAGAGCATCGTTTTTATTATTCTACTAAACAGACCGAAAATACCAACATTACTGAAATAAATTAAAATTACTATATACAGGGTGTTTCTCTACAGGTGGTAGAGTCAGCACTTAAAAGGTTTGCCAGCTGTATCGAAACACCTTGTATACAGAGAACAATATACAAATTAGAATTTACTTTCGACTATCGCTATTGGTTTTTAAATAATTTTATGAGTAAATTCTGTTTGTTATGTCGGTAATAATGGTCATTCGAGGGAATTCCTTCCCGCCATCTGACATAAACTGAGGAATATTCTAAGCTTTTGATCATTACTATGGAGAATAGAAGTGTGAATTCTATGTTTCAATACTTCAGTTATTTTTTAGTTTACTTATTTTATTATGTAACTTGACATTAGAAATTTGCCAATTTCGCATTTCAGAAGTTCACATATTGGCACATGTAGGTGTACTAGAATCAATAATTGACATGCGTTACCTTCTTTTGTGATGATAGGTTGTCATCAAACCCTGATTATATTGAAAACGGTTGAAAACATGGTCTTACCTGGAACAGAAAGAAATATTTTGTTATATATAACGCAGCGAATGAAAAAAGCTGATAAATGTACTAATTTACTAAATAATAAATAAAACCCTAAAAAATCGCTTGGTATAAGTATTAAGGGGTTATTCTGGTAATCACGCCGCAAAATTCGACAACATTCAGTAAAAATGGAGAATTTCGAAACTTTAAATTTTTACTTACGTGGCTAATTCTGGCACCTGCGATAGCGGTACTCATAATGATTAAGAATCAGTTTGGTTTTTTTGTTTCAGATGAGTCTGTGAGCTTAAATCACTCCCGCCAGAGAGGTATTTCTTTTTAAAGGCGCGATTTTTAACTCCAGATAACATTGAAGAAAAAAAAACACAATTAAAAGTGTATTTAAAAAATTGTTCCCTAAACATTACAAGTAGCTTAATAAATGGAAAAAAAGTTTGACATTGTTATTCATTGTATTCACTGAGAAAAAAAAGCTTAAATGTTGCTGATTTTTGCGGCGTGATTACCAGAATGACCCCTTAAGAGACATGCTCGAATTGAAGCAATTGTGATAAATAGTTGTTCGAGAATCTTTCTTTATGCACTAATTTTACAGGGTGATTTATTAATGGTATCCAAAAAGTTACAAAAGTATCGCGCACATCAGAATGAATGAAAGGAATTCTAATCTACATGAGCATATTACACGAGTGAGAAAAGAAAAGAAGAGCAAGGTATGGTAGGTACAGGGTCCATTTTGACCCACGCGACGCTATTTGTGTCAGTCATCATCTATTAGCGCCGCTACTTTAACAAAATAAAGAGCTTACGCCATCACAACTTGGAAGTCTACGGTAACATTGTATTCTGAGAATCGTGTGAACGAATTTTAACCAATTATGGGTTCCGTCGACTGTTATGCTATCCGTGGCCGAAGCATTAAGGTGAAATCAGACGGCTCGTGGCTCCGCCAAGCCGCCTTGAAGAGCTAGACGGGCCGAGCCAGTTCGCGGAGCCAGGAGCCGTGTGGTCGGTCATGGCTTGGCTCGCCCAGGCTCGCCAACCCCGAGCTAGACGAGCCAAGCTAGTTTGCGGAGCGACGAGCCGTCTGATCGGTCATGGCTAGGCTCGCCCAGGCTCGCCTAGCCCGAGCTAGACGAGCATACCCAGTTCGCGGAGCCACAAGCCGTCTGATGATCGTGGCTCGGCTCGCCCACGCTCGCCTAGCCCGAGCTAGACGAGCCAAGCTAGTTTGCGGAGCGACGAGCCGTCTGATCGGTCATGGCCAATGACATGTATAGACGGAGCGTAAGCTGAGGGGTGTTGTGAGATTCGCGGTAAGGGGAGCGATACAGGCAAATCGGGTAACGCAGTGGTTATGCATGCCGAATGCTTCCGAAGCTAACCCGACGTGCCTGTATCTGACCTCTGCCTTTTCCCCTCCAAGCCTACCGTTCCCCTCGCCGATAGTCCCAGGTTCGGCTCCGTCTATACATGTATATGGTCATGGCTCGGCTCGCCCAGGCTCACCAAGCCAGAGCTAGATGAGCAGAGCCAGTTCGCGGAGCCTCGAGCCGTCTGATCAGTCATGGCTAAGCTCGCTCAGGCTCGCCAAGCCGCCTTGACGAGCTAGACGAGGCGAGCCGGATCTCGGAGCCACGAGCCGTCTGATTTCCCCTTTAACTAAACTCAACCGAAGTGCGTTAAGGATAGTCCCTTTGTGAAGTCTTGAGTAGGTACATTTACAACAATCGCAGGGTAATTAGATACAATGACTCGTAAGCTTATTCGCATAACTTCAGAGCTATAATTAATTGCGAAACTTGCCTTCTTGCTTCTGCTTGCTAATGTCTAGACTGGCATCGCTTAATCCATTATTTCTATATGAAACAAAATAAGACTACACGGAAATGTCGGAGTGACTGTATAAGGTGATCAAATTTCACTATATAACGTTAATGAAGAAATAAGAATTTCTGAATCAGCCTGTACTAACTTACAAATAAAATCAAATAAAAATCATTCTCCGAATGACCAAATATTTCCAAAACTGTCTATCAGTAATCTAAGCTAAGCTACAATAAATCAGCAAACTAGCAAACAATTATCTAGACAACACTAGAACTGTAACCTGCAGAATTCAGGTCCGTTCGTAGTCCACCAAAGAAAATTAAAAGTCTCAGTGTAGAAGTAAGCAACTGCAATAAATCACTATGATCTCACTGATGCCTTGATTACGGCGATGTAAATCTCGTTACAGCTTGGCATAAACCCGCAAATAATTAACTAGTAATACGAGAAAGGTTTGCTAACGGCCGGTTAGCTCGGTGCTTCCTGTACCGACTCTGGTGCTTTGATATCAGAGTTTGAAATTGGAGTACCTCTTGCCTTCTCTCCCTACTTGCCTCTCTCTTCCGTTTTCTGTACTCCTCGCCTTTGGATGAGGCACGCGAGGTGTCGTCGGTTAGGTACCCTCGCTCACCTCATTATACTAATTATTTAAATCCCCCAACGGCACATTATATTAAGCCCCGGTGCACTCGCTAACGTCCGGCAGGTATAAATCATCGTTACGTCGGTGTTTCTCGTTAAGGATGCAAGGGAAGTCTTGCTGACACACGGCTGGAATATCTTTTCGAAAACGAACGATCTTACTGGAATTACGAGATAGAACATTGGCTGGCGCAGTCTACTGCTTCGGGATTAAATTTAAAAAAGAGTAGCTAACTGGCGGAATTTGGGAATGATCTTGGACTAATTTGAAGCTAGTATAGACTTATCTTAGATTGAATCCAGAATTGTAGCGACCTGAGACTAGGCTGAAACTGATTTTGGACTAGTTTAGAATTGGTCGGAAATTGAGTTTGGACTGAATCTAGAAATGGGGTGGAAGTAACCTTGGACATAGATTGTATTGGTTCTTTATAGATCTTGGAACTAGAGCTGAGGATGTTTAAGGCAGGGCATGATTTAAATTTCTTTTGTTTCTGTACTTGAATTAAAAAAGGTGGATGAATTTTTAAAATGGAACTATTTACTTTGGGGAAGAATATTTAAGTGGAAAAACGACTGATACACTTTAAATTAGAAAGGCAATATTCGTGCACGTCCTTAACTTTCACTTTGAAGCATGATAGAAAGTCATTTCATCCATTTTACAATTAGATATAAAACAATATTCATAGAGTAAGTGAGGAAAATAAAAAAAATGAGTAAAATTTAAATACTACTTAGGGTTCCCCTTTTAAACTTTGCTAACACAGATTTGTAGATCGCCACCATTATATGCACGATATGCTCGATGTTTTCTCGAGAAAAAGTTTGCACAAATCTGTTCTCCAGACTGTGCAAAGTAAGAAGTTTCTGATCCGAGGGCAGTATAATCCATTTACAATATGGAAGGCAAGAGTACTTTTATGTTCTCGTTGCTGATAACTTAAGCTCGACACTTTTCCAGCCTACGAAACTTACAACGGAGTTTTCACTTTCATCCCTCAGTATCAACGTTTAATGAATCGAGCATTGGTTCCGTTCAGAAGAATTATTTTTCCTTAGCATAAACTACGCCCCTCAAAATAAACCGAAAGATATTTTATTAGTATAAAACGGTCGTACTATGAACATCATCGTCCAAATTTAGTCGGTAAATAAATACACTCGAATCGAATTGAAACAATCGAGTGTATCATGACAAAAGAAAATTTAAAAAAATTAAAACCGACTTAAAAAAAATAAAAAATAATTTTGTTTCTTATTCAATTTACGACTCTCAATATTTTTATGTCGGCGCCTCATCATTTGCACTGTGTAAATATGGCGCCGACTTAAAAATAATTTAGAGTCGTAGATTAAATAAGGACCAAAATTATTTTTTACTTTTTGGCGCATTTTTATTTTTTTAAAGTCGGTTTTAATTATTTTATTTTGTACTTTTTAGCTATTTAAGTTATATACCTACATTTGTTTAAAGAATATAATATATAATATTTTATAGTAGAGGGAACACGATTTCGAGCGATCCTTTTCGCTGCTTTCTTGCCGATGGCGAGAGCGAGATGGAACGAGAGCGAATCAGAGGAACTGAAAGCGAGCGAGAAACGGTACGAGAAAGGCGTGTTGATATTTTGTCTCGCTCTGTTTTTCGGACGCCGGATACTCCGTCCTTTGCCAGCCCGTGCATACAATGCATTATAATGAACAGATTTCTAATTTCTGGTGTAACTTGAAAACTACTGGACCGATTTTGATAATTCTTTCTCCATAATCTAAGTTGATCGAAGCCAAACTAAATGCAATAAGTTTCATCAAAATCGGTTCAGTAGTTACGGAGAAATTCGCGGACAAACATAATACGTGTAACACACAAACATACAAACACCCCGAACTGAGAACCTCTTTCTTTTTGAAGTCGGTTCAAAACTCAAGTTGATCAGTCTTCGTGATTATTAGCTCGACCCAAGAATCTTCCACCCTACGCTAGAAACGCTACAATCAAGCAAATTCGATCAACAAGTACAAGCATGCACAATTAAACTATCTCTTTTCGTTGCAGTCCAGTTGCAGCTGAAGAGAAAAATCGGAATATTCGAAAGTCCCCAAGGAGAAACGAAAGGCCGCGTCTAACACGTTCCCTACAACATAAAAATCCTGTTAGGAGACAAGCTGTCCCTGGATCCTCATCGTTTATGCCTCTAATACGGATGACGTAGGTAAAAGAGAGCCTTATTCGGTGGGCTCTGAACGGCTGGAAGCTCGTAAGACACTGGAGGAGGCAAAACGTGAGAAAGATACACGCCAAGGGGTCACGGGCCACCCGCCAGGGTCTCTGGAACCCACCCCTTAGTTTCACATGCCCGGTGCATTTCGGAAAACTCCAGTTCAGCCAGGCTTATAGTTGAAGTTTGATACGACGCTGACGGTATGCGCGTTTAGTGAAACGGGCGAAGGCTCCGTATGCGGCATGAATAAAACATTTTCGGCCTCGTAAAACCGTTTCCCTCGCCCTTACTTCGCCGTTTTCCCTTTATTTTTTTTTTTTCGAAGGGTTGTCCCACGATTCGGTCGCAGAGTCGCGAGACCATTAGTAGGACAACGCGGACGGAGGTCTGCCGTGAACCAATACTTCTGGCGGCGACTTAAAACGGAAATAATGGAAGCCAGTGCGCCTTACAAGCGGCCAAAGGGGATAATCGAGATTAGTGCTCCGCGAGTACTTGCTTTCCCTCAGGGTTCCGCTGAATTTGCGTGTTCAAGACGTTTCAGAACTGTGGGTGAAAATTTAACTGGTTAAGAGAACTCGTGAATAAAAATAAACTCTTCCCGAACTTACGCCCAATTAATTTACAAAATCTACCAATATCGTAACAGATTATTCATTCGACTGTTACTGTTTTCACATGTGTAAATAAATTATTATCAAAACGAATATCGTTTTTTTATTTCATAAGGAATTGAACTTGGAATGTATTTTTAATCATTATATAATACTTTTTATAGATCATCCTTGTTTTCAAGAAATAACTATGCAATAACTACACAAATTCTCGGGATACTATTTTCTTCTTGTTAATAAACAGTTTTTGTTGTGTTTAAATCAGAATTGGGCAAAATGTAATCTAATTACAAATTTCAAATTACGATTAAAATGTAATTGTGTAACTGATTACACATTATTTTCTGTAATCGGTAGTTTTAGGTACTTTGCAAAATTGTTGTCAACTACCGAAATTAACGATTACCGAAAATAATGTGTAATTAATCACACAATTACATTTCAATCGTAATTTATAATTTATAATTTGTAATTAGATTGCTTTTGCCCAACTCTGGTTTAGACCGACTTTTCAGGAGAATCCACAATAAGGATTAAAACGGAAACCTCAATTATAAATTACGCCACCATCAATATTACCCTTTATAATTTATTTCCAAGCTGATAAATTAAAACTTCCAAAGTAAGCAGACAGCTTGCCTTATTGCGTATTCCTCGTTACTTAATGCCATCGCCACTACTCATTTATCGTTACCTTTCGCTTGCAGAAATATAATAAACTAGCTTTATTACTCGGCTTCGCCCGAAATTTAGATTCTGATTTTATAAAAAAAAAATGTTTAGTTTTTTTTATGAAAATAGTCACATTCACCAGGATTAGTCAGGCCTAATGAGCTGAAACACATTTCGTAATCCTAGAGTTTATCGTTCGAAAGTTTTTAGGCGACAGACAAACACATAAACATATTTATATATTAAGATACTGTATCAAATACACACAACACAACGAGTAACGCTTTATTGCACAATAAATGAATTTCATTTCTTATGTCGCTCCGCGATTAAAGAATTCACTCTGCATTAACAATGTGCCATAATCAATATATAAACAATATATTGTCCGAAAATGACTTCCAAAAGCACTGTACATGAATAGTCAAACATTTGCATTAGAAAAATTTAGTATCCAAGTTCGCAAATTGAACAAATCGCCGACTGATAAGAAATCAACAAGATACGTCAACCGAGTACCTACACGAATACAGTGTAAACACCAATATCAAGGTAAAGCTTGTCAAATCCCGTACCTAAAGCGATGAATTAAGCGGTATAAAGGCAGACGATTCGGTTCAATCGTTCGTGTAATATTCGATAATGTCGCCCCGCAAATCCGATCGAAAGTTCCCGTAGGAAACTCGAAACGAGAAGTTACAATGGAAATTATGGCTGCCGCCGCAGCTGCAAGGGAAACACGGTGAATCAAACTTAATAATGCCGTCGAAACACCTGTTTGCCTGGTCTACGCTTCCCTGGATTCTCGTTCGCCCCTGGAGCTCGTAAAACATTATTAACTGGCTCGATTTTATTAAAAATCCGGCACTTACGGCTTATCAGCCATAAAAGGACATCGCTCGCCTCTTTACTTCGCCTCGGCTCTACTAAAATCAATTTCCTGGGTGTTTATTCCTCCATTACCAGTCGTAAGTGAATTAACTCACGCATTTCGTCTCGAAAACTGCATTAATTTATGAGACGCATGCTATAAAGACTTGCTTCATTGTCAATTTCTTACGATTAAACTTAATTTGGTGTATTTCTAACTTCGTAGAAATCACGCGGTAATGTATGTTTTTAATTGGAGAAAACAATTTTCAGGACAACTGTGCCTCTGTAGTGATTTCTTCTTTATTCACTTACAAGGGAAGTTTGGGTACCCGAACATTTCGAATTTTTTGAAACTGTGCAGCTTTGCAGAGGACCATTCAATAGAAATATCACGCAATTTTTCGTTTGTGCCCATTTTCGGTTCATCGGGGTGAAATCACCCCGTAAAGGTTAATGACTGTTTTCCTATTTTCCAGTATAGCTTTCCAGCTGTAGTAGATATAAAAAAATGATCAAAAACAAAATGCGATAGTTTTTCATGCTGTGTAAAACTATGTAATCGAATTGTTTAAAATTTGTGGTGGGGAACATTCTCCTGTTTAAATTAGAAATTTTAAACAATTTGACTAGACAGTTTTATGGAGCATAAAAAACCGTTATGTTTTCATTGTAATAATTTTTTTATATCTACTACAGTTTTCAAGATATACGGGAAAGTAGCAAAGCACACATTAACCTTTAAGGGATGTTTTCACCCCGAAGACGGGCACAAACGAAAAATTGCCTGACACTTCTATTGAGATCCTCTACAAACCTGTACAGTTTCAAAAACATCCGAGTGTTCGGGTAATCGAACTTCCCTTGTTAATATCAATCAACAGACTTTATACAACGAAAGTCCAATGCACGCTTTCGTGCGATCAGTTATCTGAATTATTTCCTTCGAAAAAACTAATCAGGAGAGTATTCCAGGTGACCGCCTTCGATTGCTTTGATTTTTTGGATATGTTTTGGAGGACCGAAACATAAGATACACGTGTTTTTTTTATAGCGGTCCGTTTTCATGTTTTGGGGGGTGAAACCACCCCTCAAAGTTATATGTTTTGAGGTGCTCGTCTCCGATTGCTTTGGTTTTCGGATATTTTTTAGAGGACCGAAAAATAAGGAAGAGGTGTCTTTTATTTTGGCCTGTTTGCACATTTAGGGGGTGAAGCCACCCCTCAAAGTTATATGATTTTCAGGTGTTCGTCTTCGATTGCTTTGGTTTTCGGATATGTTTTAGCGAACCGAAAAATAAGAAAGAGGTGTCTTTTTATTTTGGCCTGTTTGCACATTTAGGGGGTGAAGCCACCCCTCAAAGTTATATGATTTTCAGGTGTTCGTCTTCGATTGCTTTGGTTTTCGGATATGTTTTAGCGAACCGAAAAATAAGAAAGAGGTGTCTTTTTATTTTGGCCTGTTTGCATATTTAGGGGGTGAAACCACCCCTCAAAGTTATAAGATTTTCAGGTGTTCGTCTCCGATTGCTTTAGTTTTTGGATATGTTTCAGAGGACAGAAAAATAAGATAACGGTGTCATTTTATTTTGGCGTGCCTGCATGTTTAGGGGAAGAAAACACCCCTGAAAATCTTATAACTTTGAGGGGTGGTTTCACCCTCTAAATGTGAAAACGGGCCACTATAAAAAAACATATCCAAAAATCAAAGCAATCAGCGACGGACACCTAACCCTCCTTGCAAGAAATTGTATGTCATAATATCATTTATCCAATTTCCAATATACCCGACAATTTGGGTTATAAGTAATTTATTTTACAAGCATGTCGTTTGTCTTCCGAATTGTATCTTCAATGCAGTGGCCATTCTATCAAGCTTCCACAGCGTTCCCCACGATTCCCACCCCCAGCAACATTGAAATATTTCCTAAATTAAAATTATTTAGTCACTCGAATTTCCTCGCTTACAATTTCCCCGCAGTTCCCATATTTTCAACATTCGCTGCGCTACAATAAGGAAGGTACCCATTGCAATTCCATGTGTTGTTTCAATTAACGGATCCAATTATCACGTAACAAAAACTCGTCAATTAGTCAAGAAATTCAAGATCCCGCCCTACACCAGCGCCACAAGCAATTATCGTCGCGATATCGTCTCGCGAATATTCGCGGTGTTTACTTTGCGAAATGGCTACGAGGTATCGCGCGAAAGGAGATTCAATTACGTCCGGCGGACCATCGAAATACTATCACGTGGTCTCGCCCCTCGAATCGGTTCCGAAGTTTTGCGAGGCGGGTAACCAGAGTTGGCTGAGAAATTATGGCGGTCGAACGATTCCGTTGGGTACAGCTGCCACTGAAGAAACGGGATCAAACTTAATTTCGCCCTCGGACACCTGACTGCCGCCGCGCCGTAGGCCGTGCGGGTATCTCCTCCGACGTTCCGCTTCCGGTCGAGAACCTTAGGAACACTGCCCCCCCAGCACCCCCAGCCCCCGCCGCCGCCTAACTGGCCGTGAAATATCATTCCGCAATTTCGTTTAATTAAAATCTGATTCAAAGTTGCCGGATAATACTCGTTACGCCGGCTGCGGTTAATGCATCACCGGAAGAGTCCAACTTCTCCGCCATCTTTTTTCCACCTCTTGCCATTTCGCTATTCCCCGTTATTCTGCCCACCCCGCGTGCTTTCTATTATCTCCACTTGGATCGCTCTCCGCTTTCTTTCGGTTACACTCGTTTTCCTTTCCGCTTTCCAATCTCCCGCTCCTTTTGCCACTGCTGTTGCTTCCGTGTTTTTCTACCCCTTCTCACCCGATTTCTATTATTCTAGCATCTCTTCCGTTCACTCTTCTCGCTCGGTTTGTATTATATTATTCATGTAGATTTTCAAGTATTTTTCTTCGTATTCTGTTTATCATCCATACCTATTCTTCTTTCACTTTTATTCGCATTAATGCCTGGGGCCCTAGGGTGGCTTGCACTTGGGCGTGGCAGAATAATAATGTAGCTTTGATAAGAAAGAACATAAATTGCGCCTTTCCATCGCTTCAACTGTTGCTGTAATTACAGTGGGAAAATACAAATTTAATCATCATTTCCTGATACGTTCGCGTGCAAGTGCCTTTAAAAGGGTCAGTGATTAAGGTGAAGGGTGCTTGGAAATACCTAAGCTCGAGGCTTCTTTTGTCGCTTCATCTGGCATCTCGTTTCTAGCCCTTAACTGGTGTACTGTTTTTGGCAAACGTGGCTGGTATACTGGGGTCGTGGCAGACCCCAAATAAAAAGGGACACAGAAATTTGTAAAGTCGACCCTGAATCAACCTCTACGAATATTTTGTTCTTAGGTAATGTGTAAAATAATAGAAACCTAGAAAGTTAAACTGCTATTATAAAATTAATTAGAAAAACAGTTTACAAGCTTAGAAAACCAAAAATTTTGCAGCGAACTTTGCGTGCCTGGGGTCATGAGCGACCCCAAGATACCAGTTAAGGGCTAGGTATAGCCAGATGGGATCCGGAATTTTCGTTGAATTTCCCACATCTAGCACAAGCGCGCCGCAGCATATCATTCGATTTTCCACGTTTAATGGGAGGTATTCCCTCGCAGTTTTCTTTCAATTACTCACTGCATCGCGTGCAGCCGATACATTGATCCTCCGTTGGATATCCCAGTGTGACTGCGGCCTGGACTCCCTTAAGAGATGTCCTAAAAGTTTCGAGCAATAAAAGCCAGAGGACCCATAAAATATCGTCACCGTTGCTTCGCCCCCCTATCAGTTATCCATCCCCATGGTCCCTCGACGGACAGGACGCGGGTACATAAAGCGGATACTGCGACGGATTGAAATATAACCCTCGAATATTTCTTTGCGCACCGCCCAATGCCTATATATACATTATACGACACGATACTTTCTTGCGATTAAAGTTTCACGCTCGTACTACCTCGCGCCATGTTTGATGTAGCACCGTCGAGCCAATGTAGCTCCTTTACAGTTATTAGAATATATGTATCTATATACGCACGACCTAATGTACGGCCAAACAGGGGAATAAAGTTTACGCGTCAATGGGTCGCGGTACCCTCCATTGGAAATTAGGAATATCTTCTTCCTCTGGATTGTGTTGTGATACTGCTTATAGAACCCTTCGAGTTCTTTCCACGGAAAATTCATGACTCAGTCCATCGGAATATTGATTTATTTAGTCAATCCCTAGCATCCTTAAGATGCTCTCTAGAAGGTATAGTGTAATCTTTCATTATTTGCTCACTTTGCTTTCGTTCTCTTCTGTATATATGTAGGATTTCTCCTAGTTCGTTCTGAATTCTCAGGCGAATGGGACGCGGGGATGGAGGTCTTATAAAGAATTGAGGCCCAGTTGATATTAAAATAAACAAACTTTAATATAGCTAGGTCTAAGTGATTGAATAAAAATGTAATAAGTAAAAAGATGAAAGACGCAAGCACGCGACAGTCTCGCTGGACGACCGGTACGCAACTCCTCGCTTTCGTCCGCCTCACGCCACGCGATAATACCGGCGCGCTTTTCGGCTGTTTTCCCCGACGCGTCACTCGCTACGCCTCGGCCAGCCATCGGCATCCCACATATATATTTTTCATATGCATTGTGACTAGGAATTGCAGTACCGGTAAATCGGTTTACCGGCTTCCCGGTGAATCGCGAGAAATATCCTCAAATTCTTACCGGTAATTCGCCAAATTTTTACCGGTAATTCGATAAATCACGTACAGCAATATAGCGCATATATGCGTTCATTAATTCCGTCGACATCTACTGCGTTATCAGTGAAAAAATATTTCAATTACTAATAAAGACGAAAACCGAAGTATCTCATGAAGAACGATCTTTGATCCAAAAGGGAACTAAAAATCTGAATCAAGTTATAAAAAAATGGACGTATTGTCAAGTAGAGAAAGTAAGAAGAAAGTATATGTATACAAATGGCATATGATTTCTTAATGACTACCCAAGTGACTGGATTATTTTGTAAAAAAATTATGACGCTTAGTCGCCACGGCGGTCCCTCGAATAACGAATAACCAGGAACGAATAACGTCTAAAAATTTAGTCGAATACAAATTTAGTCGACTAAAAATTGATTCGTTATTCTCAAATAGCTTCACTGTGCTCAAATTTTTTATTCGAAGGTTAGTCGGATACAACAATTTAGTGGAATAATGCCCAACTCACCCGCCCCACACAGTTACTCCAGTGCGGCGTAACCGGCCGGCTTTAGGGTTTACGGTTCCGGTCCGGCAATTCTGGACGTGACAGTGTATTATTTCTTCTCGCATTATATCTCCTTCTACCAAAGGGTTTACACCGTGAATGGTAATAAATATAAAACTGGGAGTAGCGCTCTTCGAAGAATACGTTGATGGCACTTGCGATTTCGTTTGCAACGCTGAATTGGACTTTTTCTAATCATTGTGAGATATGTTCAGATAGTTTGGGCATTTGGAGCAAAATTTCTTTACACTGATGATACCTATAACTTGAGAAGTCTGTATTTGTACTAGCAAAATACCCTGCGCTTCGTATCGAGCCTAAGTAAGAGATATTAAGCACTCCATGAAAACACATTTCACCCCTTTTCACCACCCCTTTAGGGGTTGATTAGGGCAAAATCCTGAAATTGGTTTTTAGGCATTTACGTGGGTAACCTTTCAAAGTAAAAGCCAAGTTGATATCTAATCGGGCCTAAGAGATTTTGAGGAATCCGTGAAAATACATTTCACTCCATTTCACCCGCTTAGGGGTTGGTTAGGGAAAAATCCTGAAATTGGTTTTTAAGCATTTGTGTGGGTAATCTTTGTGAATAAGAACCAAGGTGATATCTAATCGGGCCTAAAAAATATTAGAGAGTCGGAGAAAATACATTTTACTCCTTTTCACCCCCTTGGGGATGTAATTTCGGAAAATCCTTACTTAGTGGGTGTTTACGTCAGGAAAAAAATATACCTTCCAAATTTCACGTTCCTAGGTTAAACGGTTTGAGTTGGACGTTGATGAGTCAGTCAGCCAGTCAGGACTTTTTTTTATATATATATAGCATAGACAGATTATTTAGTGTAGTATGTTGTATAGAATGCGCCTTTATATCTATCGGTGTATATATCGAGGATTCAGAAGCTAATCAGTGTAAGTGCCATTAGCATTAAAACCGAGACCTGCACTGCGTTCCATATAAGAGTGTACCAACGCCCCTACCGATTTGCGACCGATCTGCGCAGCTCCCACGGATCTGACACACGCGATTGGTCGTAGCACTTTCGTGATTGGTCATAGCACTTTCCCTGCCGGTTTACTACCAATCAACAGCGTATCCCTGCGCGAAACGAGTATGCTCTAATTTGGAACGCAGTGTACACTGTTTGGCCTCTGAATAATTTTGCCTACTAATTCCGTGGTCAATATAAATACCGCCATTTATTGCTTACGAGTGAAAGTAGTGACTTAATTGATTTATCGACTGAAAGTTTTCACAATAAAGAGGCTTCTGAACTACGTAGCTCATTTTCAGGGACAGTTGGACTTATTCTGATTGGCTTCTGAACCCTCCACGTGATATTTCCTTCGTATCTATACCGGTGGTTTAATTCCGTTACGAATGGCTGATACGAGGGTTTTATTGAACACATTTGTAACTTTTTTACTTCTCAATTTCTATTGGAGTGATATAAAGAGTCCCGCAGACGACTCTATTATAGAGCTCCTAAAAGCACGAGCGGAGGTGTAATTTAAAATCTTAAATGGAATTCGTAGTAACTTTGTGAATGGCTCTCGTCAATCTAGATATCTTTTACTAGAAACAGTTTTTAGAATAACGCACGCGGGAAAAGTTACGGGGGAATATAGCTGCAGTCATATCAGTTTACGAAGTTGCGTATGTGTCTGACCACATACAGTCCACTATCCCTTACTCTCAGACGTTTTCTTTTCCCACCTTCTGTCCTCGCACTTTCATCATGCCCACCAACCACGTGTTACTTAAAAGGTATATTACTGCGAACGTTGTTACTTGTAGAACTTACTAAAGATGCACATGTATGTATTGATACAGTTATTAGAACAAGGCCACACTGTAAACAAAATTTAAAATAGGAAAGGACCCCTCATATGATGAAGTTTGAAATAATCAAGTTATTCCAATATCTAGAATACGTGCATACACTTTTCATAATAGATATAAATCCTAGAATTCTATGAAATAGAATTACGAATTTCGAAACTTCTAAATAATTGAACTTTCAAATTTGGTGTCGCAGTTGAAGGGCTAACTATGCAGTACTTTTGTGCTTCCTGCATTTAACTACTATCCAATTGCTTTTATACCATTCTGCATTGATGGTAAAGAAAGGTCAAAGAAATCGGAATGAGATCAAATAAAGGGAAATACCTATCCTAAGTACAAACCTGTTGCCACTGCCAGTGGCGGATTTAAGGAAAATTTACCAGGTGGCGAACGTTCTGAGGGGCCCATTTTTTGGAAAATGGAGAAGTAGTTTACTAAAAATGGACTAAATGTAGTAGTACAGAAAAATAATATATACCTAGTGTTTGGATAAAATCGTATTTTTTTAGGATAAGGCCCTGTGGGGCCCATTTTTGGGAAAATGGAGAGGTAGTTTACTAAAACTGGACTAAACGTAGTAGTACAGAAAAAGAAAATATACCTAGTGTTTGGATAAAATCGTATTTTTTTTAGGATAAGGCCCTGTGAGGCCCTCTGTGTAGGGGCCCAGGCAGCAACTGCTCATCGGCCGTCCACTCGAAACAGCCTAGTGAAATCGGTCAAATATTAACCGATTTCAAAAAACTTTTTTTGCCTCTATTTGTCTTCCCCAGACGCAACTTTTCCGCACTCGGCTGTTTCGAGTTTCGAAAATTTGATTTTTTCAACCCACCCTAATACTCGCTGGTTGCGGCAAATACAAGTTTCCAAAGACGTAAGTAAGTTTCCTTCTCGATAAACCATTGAAATCCAGCAGGGGTTGCTTAAATATTTCATAAGGACTGAGTATTCGGCGAAGAAGATATTTTCCTCGAAACTGTCGATCGTTGTACGCCCCCAGGGCGCTATGTATTAAAATATTTTCGTTTCAGGCAGAAAGTATAATGCGTTCCAGGTACAAACACGATTTACTACGCGAAAGGGGGTGGATCGACCTGGTACTTACGGAGGGTGAAATTCAGCTGGGTATTAAGGCAATAATCGTATAACAAAGGGTCACCTGATGGTCCTTCCGGGTGGAATATGGATACGCGCTTTGTTAGGAGAAAATTTGTTGGGTGGCTCCAGGAAAACGGCACGAGCATCAAGATTAACAGATTCTCAGGCACAAGAGAATTTTCACCGGACAATCCGGTGAACTACCTAATAGATAAATAACGAGATATTGAAGAAATAAAAAGCACTGTCAAGGATTTACATTTCCTGCTAAATTCGAAACTCTAAATTGAATAAACAAGAACATAGGTACCTACTTTTGCTTAGAATGAAGTCATTAAGGTGTTGATTTAAATAATAAATGGACTTCTCTCTGTTTTGTAAATTAGATTTATCGCTAACTACCGACGCGTAATTAAGAGTTAATGCGGCCATGTTAATAAATGGCCACGCGTATAAAAATTGTTCTAAATAAATGGTAGAATTTCCATAATGTAATAGACAGTTAATCAAATTTAGACAGAATCGAATAGGTGAACAGGTTTTTATACGCAGCTATAAATCGCAATATTGACAAGTATTAAAAGATTAATGAAGGATTTTTAAATACAAATTCACGCGAAGTTTCCTCGTCGTTTTGGACACCCGGTATTCAGAAAATTTGTTCAATTTATATCCCGAGACAATTGTGCACAATGAAATAGAAGCCACACGTCAATATACTGTTTGCACCCTTTCATCTTCTACATATAAGCCTTTATTCCGTTTCATCCTGCCTTCTACAGATTTGCTCCCCCTAAATTTTCGACAACCCAGTATATTACATCAATCGATTACTGTAAACATTGAACCAGAATAACCTAATGAAAAAGTAATTACAACAAAAGTGAGTAAACTAAATGCATCATGCCCCATAGAAACTTCCCAACTTCCATGATCGACCGCACGCGCCTCCACGAAAAAAAAAAGGAAGAACCACGTTCCAACGATACCGCCAAATACAAACTTGATTTATTACCAGTACAGGATATTATTAAATCCGTTTACCTCGTTCTCCCGCTCAAACTAAGTTTAAATCTCTTTCCCGGGTTGCCCTTTCGTCGCTGATAAAAAAAAAGAGGTGGATAGGGGAGAACAGGATGGAAAACAGGGGCGGGGGGTGGGCAGAGGGAAAGAGATGGCGGATAGAAGAGAAAACCGTTGGAAGAGTAAAGCAAGCCGACGAATTTATTAACTTTAAAAGCTGCCTGCAATGCCGCCTTGTTGGAGGCGCTTTCATGGCTTTACGACCTGGCTCCAACCCTCCTCAACCCTCCCCCCTCCCAACCCACCAGCTGACTCGCTGCTACCCTCATCTAGCCAGCACCCCTATCCCGCGGATCCATGATGCTCAACTTATAATTTTCTTTGAAGCTTCGTGGCTTATCGATCGGCCTTTATGATTGGAATTTGTAATAACTTTCGATCCGGGTGCCGTTTCGCCGCGCGAACCTCCCCCGCTTGCACCAGAAGCGCCCCTGCAATTTCTGGATTTCATATCGGGTCACTTCCGCGGGGGTGGGGGAATCCAATAATGAAGTCACAAAGATTTAGTTGCCCACCTAGGCGGTCTTTGTGCATTTCAGCCGATACCGGGAAGAAAGAGCGGCAATTATCGCGATAGCTCTGCTCTAGGGAGTTTAACGTCAGATGTCGTTACAACGTCTTCATAAAAATCGCGACGGAAGTTATTCTCGGAGAATAGCTGAATCAATGATGTCGAAAAATGTGATATCGGACGTTAGGTGATGGTCCTTATTTACTCGGCACTGTTAGTCCTTCTCAGGTAGACCCCTGCACCTGGCTAGCCGAGTATTGTAGTTTCAAAAAAGGAGATCTCGATGGCCTGCATTGCTTGAAGTCATTTAAGGTTATTCTGCTAATTAAAAGTAGTGCAAGGTGTTGAAAATGAGTCTTTAAGTCGGTCAGTGAAATGGAAAAGAGAATTGCTTGGTTCGGTTTCAAAGTGAACATTGACTCTTGAGAGCAAGAGGGTGAATCCTGAATGTGGAGATAGACTAGTGTATATTTTCGAAATAGCTGTCAACCTAGACTCAAACTGATCTATTTAAAAATACAACTTTAACCTACACCACGACCTATTAGCAGACTGTGAAATGTATTTCGCCGCCTAAGAACAGAAGTTCAAGAAGTCGCCCACTTAGGTTTTTAATTTCCAGGGTGACTTCACGAACAGTCTCGAAAATCCTGTAACTGGTCGCAATGCTAATTTAATTTTTTAAGGTGGCGGCAGGGGAGGGGCGCACTGCGAAAACCGTTGCAACTCCTATTTACACAAAGCAAATGACATTACCGCGACGACAAGATATTCGAGCAAACAAGATTAGCATACATCAGAGGGATTTACGTGGCCCCCAACGTCTTCGAAGTAAATCCTTGCAGGGAAACAAAATGAACGACTGAGAAACTCTGGCGCGCGACGGTTTCCACGGACACACCGCGATAAAGACAAACGACAAAGCAATTACAAACCTCGCCGTCACTGAAACGAACAGTTCTGAAGGAGGTGGATGCGTTAAGTGACAGTGCTCCGCGCAAGACGAATTGCAGCGGCTCCGGGATCCCGCGGAGGAGCAGGAACATGGTCAGCCACGCTCGAAAATGAATCCTTGAGGAAGATATTATATCCGCCTGATCCCGATCCATTCCGGAGGACAAGAGAATGATGTAAGGAGGCACAGGGGGTTGCCAACGGCTTCGAGGAGGCAAGCAGCTGTAGGATGAGGAAGAGGAGGAGGTTGGCTTTACGGGGAATACCGAGTAAATGCCCCATGAATGAACGATGAGCCCTGGGGCCGACGATCCTCTCCACCTACTCCTTCGTTTCTGCCTTCTTCTGCCATTCCAGCCCTTCTACCGCGAATTCGAATCGGATTTCAACTCGGCCTGGTGTCATGACCTCGGTGGAATTACGATTAGACTACCGCTATGGATTCGCGTTACGTTTTCGTGGAAATTACACAATAGGAAGATGGAACGAAACAGGAAAGGAGCTGCTAGATAGGAGAAAGGGACAGGGTCCCACGCGACGTGTGAAGGACCCTTTCTCGTTAGTGCAGCAACTAAGTTTCACGGATGATTCCTGTGCTACTCTGACCATTAATCGCAGGAACTGATTAAGCTCCTCGCTTTCGTATAAAGTGTTCGTTGAAAAGCAAATATATTGTAGGGGACACCGGGTATGGTCGTCACATGGGTAGGTTGTCACAACCGCTATATCGAAGAAACTATAAACAATAGGAATGTACTAACAATTCATGGCGATGCGCAAATATATCGCCGCCTCCTCCCCCATCATACAAGTCGTTGTGGAGTCGCACGGAGACTTGTTTTCGTGCGCTCGAACTAAATTACGTCGTATCTTCTATCAAGCAAGTATAGGTTGTTTCTCAGTATTGACTATAACATTGTTGCATTGTTCTCCTAGTTTAGAGTTTTTTCTAACTTACTGTAATGATTTTTTTGCATTTTTTAAACTTTTTAATACATGAATAGAGAGGTGAAATTGTTTGACGGTTTGGGGCAAGTTGTCACAGAACATTTGTGATTAGGTATTTGCCGCATGTGACAACTAATCCCGGTGTAACTTGCTGTATCTATCATGTGATATTATTTTCTTGTTTGTTTGGCAACAGTTCTCAATGAAAATGCCGCAGACTTATAAGAAGAAGACGTCCAGAGGTGAGGTGCCCCCGGAATTAATGTTACGTGCGGCAAGAGAGGTTATAAAGTGCAATTACACAATAAGAGGGATTGCAAAGGATTATAATATAAATTACCGCACTCTAGCGCGATATTGTGAGAAATACAATAAAAAATTATATTACTTTCTTAGTTGAATCGACTTTTTATTCATAAACTTAGCTATCCAGACACTGTGACAACCAACCCGACCTCGGGGTATGCTGTCACAACATAGTTCCTGCAAGTAATGTGAATTAGCTCCTAATCTGGTTGACAAAATCCGCCGGACCAATTTTTTTTATAAAGCCGGACGTACTTAGTTTATATTAATCTAAGTTTGAATGTACTTCCCTGCAGCCATAATTCACAAAACAATTAAAATAAGAAAATGGGACAACCATACCCGGTCTGCCCTACTGAGTAATGATCTCTATCTTCAGCTGCAATGATTATTTGTAAGTCACAGGTCATTCTACACCCTAATTCCTCGTGAACACATGTGTCCGTGCACTTTGTGGTCCACCTCTACACAAAGCTACTGCCCCTAAGTGCTGCCACACAGCGCAGAGCTATGGGAAATCATTATTCCATCCAATATAGCCAGAACTAAGTGACGAGACTTTGAGCGCTTACTCTACTCATCTCGCGGCTGAAAGAAGGTTACAGGATTCTCGGTTGGGAAACAGTCCTCGAAACAAGTAAATCCTCGAAACGAGGTTTTCAGACCCCACGGCCATCCCCAGTCTATGAAGCCGCCAAAAGGATTCACCTCGACGACCGACCTTTGACGACAAAGTTCGCGACCAAATCCGTGCCGGCGCGGATACGCCGAGGGAGCCGAGGGGTCGGGAAAGAATGAGAAAACGGATCAGGAGGATCGGCGGTGCCTGCGGTGCCTGGCGTTGCCTGGTGGGTATTATAGCAACGCTGGTCGCAGAACAGCCTGCTGGAATACGTTACCCCCAGCGATTGACAGATTCTGCTGACTGATAACTCGGAGCGTCGACTCGCTGGGATTTCTCAAAAGGGAGACCCTGTCAGAGAGGGGGCTGCGAGCAAGAGGGCCCGTAGAGGACCGCAGGGAGAGAGGGGGCGGAAGGAGGGGGGGGGGGAGAGAGCGATTGACGCATGAAAGATTCATGGCCTGCACCGATGGCCACATCAGAAATGCCGTGGGGCGAGCCTCGACTCGATTCTCCTTTTCTCCGAGTCCCGAAAGGTATCTCGAATTACGATTGCTGCTTGCTGGCTGGCTGCTCCGGCCGTCTGCCTGCTGCTTGCTGTCTCGGTTCAACCGACCGGGCCAGTTAAGCCCGTTTCGGTAATCGTGCCGCGTCCTTTTTGCCTGATTAGCTGTCTGGGAACGAGAATCGCTGCGAAGGAGCTCGAAAATGAAGGAAAAAATAATAAAAAAAAAAAAAAGAACGCGGACTGGCTGACTGGATTGGCTGCGACGGGCAAGCTATCCGACGAGGAGAGAAGAACGGAGGGGCAGGAGGAGAGAATTTGGCGAGTGGAATCAAGACGTACTTCCTTCGTACCTCGTAGCCTCTTATCATGGAAAACGATACACGTATATCGGTCTCTGGAGAGGCAACCCACGCCAGTGTGCTCGCTTGGTCTCTGTGTGAGCTGGAACGTGCATCCCCGTTCTTCTCCTAGAGTTACGTGCGGGGCTTTGAAAATGGCCGACGCTCTTATGAATTGGTATTAGAGGATAATTACGACGGTGATCCCAAGACGGCGATATATTACGTCGTAACGCGAGGCTGCACTGAGGGAAGGGAAGCAATAACCTGCCCCAGCCAGTCGTAAGTCCTTCGAATTGGCTGAAGATCAATTTTAACCGGTATCGATGAGCCGCGAATTCCTTTCAATCCACTCTCGCTCATCAATCGAATGTAGCGAGGCCCGGAAAGATCGATGGTACACGCAGGGATTCGTTCTGTTTGCAAAGTTTTAGGCCTTGGGTATCTACACTTGACGCTACATGCGCAGATCACATCATTTCTACTGTGATAGAATGAGACTGTCGTCTTAATGCGTGGTTTATGTTGAAATCCCTTTCATCTTATCAAAATTTTGCCGCAAAATTGGAATGGTACCGACGAACTATACTTTAACTTCCAGCAGTACTATTTAAATTCGTGACAAATCCTTTCACACCCTGTTCTCCTGTCTCCATAAAGTCACAATATGTTTCCTTCCAGCTTTAATGATCTCGACCTTCGATTATGGCATAGTTACCACACAACTCTGCTGCAAGCACTGCCTAACGACAGCGTTAAGAACAGAACATGATTTTAACCCTTAACTGGTATCTTGGGGTCGCTCATGACCCCAGGCACGCAAAGTTCGCTGCAAAATTTTTGGTTGCCTAAGCTTGTGAACTGTTTTTCTAAATAATTTTATAATAATAGTTTAACTTTCTAGGTTTCTATTATTTTACACATTACCTAAGAACAAAATATTCATAGAGGTTGATCTAGGGTCGACTTTACAAATTTCTGTGTCCTTTTTTATTTGGGGTCTGCCACGACCCCAGTATACCAGTCACGTTTGCCAAAAACAGTATACCAGTTAAGGGTTAACGACGCTTCTTGTGGTAAATAAGGAATAACAACAGATAATAATGGGCTATCAAATAATTGGATTAAAGGGTTAATGGTTAAGCCTGATTCTGATCCTGTTTCTGAATCTAGCTACGATCATAATTCTGCCTGCATCCGATTTGCTGTCAACTGGGTAGTAAATATCTATGATAAGCAACTGGCTATTGAAAACTTGAGTATTTCCTAATTAAGTGGTGACTGACTTCAGACTGAAAGTCAATTGCGAAAATGACGTATCTTCAATTGTAAAAGAATTGTCTTTCGTCTCTACTGACAATAAGGTAACTTCGAGGCCTACTCAGCCCTTCAAAATACACAATAGTTCACACCGCATTTCTTTCAGCAGTGTGTCAAATCGTGGTGCTTCTGATCCTAAGCATCCGAATGCGTCCTGCGATCCTTCCCCCGAAGAATTTGCCAGCACCAGTGAAAGGAGCATTCGCTGAGCAGCTCGAGGAGAGGAAGAGAGAGAGAGAGAGAGAGATAGCAGCGTAATGGGTCGTCGGTGATTTGTGGGGGACGCAAAGTTGATTCAGGGGTGAGAACGGCACAGCTTTCGGCCCACGAAAATGAGCTCTAAATCAGGGACGCCTGGGAGAACGGGCGGTAACAAAAAGACCTGCGGGAACGTGCCTCTCGGCTGATAGCGCTGGCGAAGAGGAAAAAGTATCGGTGGAAGTGGGAAAGTAGGATGAGTCCAAAGGCGAAGAAGAAGGAGGTGAGCGAGGAGGAGAGGACGAAGAAGAACGAAGAAGGGGAAGAAGAAGAAGAAGCCTGAAGATAGAATAGATGGCTCCTGCAGCCAACGAAATTCAGTGGAAGCCGCACACCCCAAGTTTTGAACAGGCAAGGAGAGAGTTTGGAACTAGAGCAGAGAAGAAGAAGCTGAAGAGCGAAGAAAAAGACGAAGGGGAACGATGAAAGAGAGAAAAGGGGGGCACTGTGGCGGCTCGTAATCGGCATCGAAGCGAAAAATACGGTTTTTATCTTTAGAGGGGGCTGGATAATTGCGTAATTAATTACAGCTTTTATCCCGTTGGTTCGTGAAAGCTAAGCTAAGGTGCCTACTTTGTCGACCGAGCACCTGGGCGATCGTGATTTACGTTCACCTTGGTAATTAACATAGATAGAAACCGGCTGCCTGGTCTCAGCGAACTTTGCCTCTGCACGCTCTTCTTTCACCTCGCGCACGACCCTCGCTCCTCAAACCCTACTGCGACCTTCTTATCGCGAACCGCGACATCTAAACCCAGAGATCGCACCTTAGACTGCGTCGAACGGACCAGGGGTGATTCTGGGAGCTGCGGACGGCTTATTGCTCCTGGACCACGGTGTATAAATCCACGGTAGAAGCCAGAATGGATGTAGAAATATTTTCTTCCTCGAGGGAGTAGGTGGAGAGATTGAGAATGCATCGCAATGGAACTCGGTCGAGGTGGCGCTCTGATCGTAGTGCTCAAGATAGCGTCGATTCGTTTCCCATCATCTGCCACATCTTGGCGTTGATTGGTTTGTCGTCACGGCGTCATCACGCGCATGTTCAGACGCTATCCTGAGCACTACGATCAGGGCGCCACCTCGACCGAGTTTCATTTGCGATACATTCTTAAGGTACGTCTACACGACGACACTTTTGCGTCTAGATCAAGTGTCTTTTATGTCTAGCTAGAGCTAGCTGCAGTGTCTTTTATGTCTAGCTAGAGCTAGCTGCAGTGTCTTTTATGTCTAGCTAGAGCTAGCTGCAGTGTCTTCAGTCTAGCTCTAGCTGCAGTGTCTTCATTCTAGCTCTAGCTGCAGTGTCTTCAGTCTAGCTCTAGCTGCAGTGTCTTCAGCCTAGCTGTAGCTGCAGTGTCTTCAGTCTAGCTCTAGCTGCAGTGTCTTCAGTCTAGCTCTAGCTGCAGTGTCTTCAGTCTAGCTCTAGCTGCAGTGTCTTCAGTCTAGCTCTAGCTGCAGTGTCCTCAGTCTAGCTCTAGCTGCAGTGTCCTCAGTCTAGCTCTAGCTGCAGTGTCTTCAGTCTAGCTCTAGCTGCAGTGTCCTCAGTCTAGCTCTAGCTGCAGTGTCCTCAGTCTAGCTCTAGCTGCAGTGTCCTCAGTCTAGCTCTAGCTGCAGTGTCTTCAGTGTAGCTCTAGCTGCAGTGTCTTCAGTCTAGCTCTAGCTGCAGTGTCTTCAGTCTAGCTCTAGCTGCAACTCCCGCGTCGATAGATCGAATCCAATGTCGCGGACTGCTCTAGCCAGTTTCCAATCTTCCGGAAATTTTTTTTTAGTGTCGTATACACTTGATCTAGACACAAAACTGTCGTCGTGTAGACGTACCTTCATGTTGGGCGATGTTTGGAAATTGTAATCTGTGGGGTTCTTGCAAGGTATAGCGCGAACCCAGATAGTCTTGCTTCCTCCTCTTTGGTAAATGAGGCTAAAAGCGTGTCAAGAGATGAGAAAGATTGCCTTCACCCCGGAGAATGTTATTCAAGTAGAAATGAAGTAAAATTGTGTAGGAAGAGCAGAATTAGCCGGTGGAAGTTGCTATGCTGGGGTTCGAACTACGAACTCTGAAGTGACGACCCTTAGTTGCCATTTACAGTTCGGAACCCCACCTGGCATCGATCATTAAACTTCAGATCCACTCTCCAGCAGAGTTGGGCATTATTTAAATAACGGGTCGAATAAAATATGCTTCATCTTTATTCGCTATTCCAGGCTCGAATAATCGGAGTTATCTTTACTCTTTTCATCTTTCATTCGTTACTTGAAACTTTCATTTCAACAAGAATTTTACCCATCTCTGGCTCTCTGCTGTCTTTTTAGCATTGTACCTATAAACGTGTTGTTATTATTTTTTTTTAATATTTAATACCTAAGGACGAAATGAATATGCGAAAATGAATTTGGGAACCACAGGAATGAATTCGAGATCTGAGAAGAACGGAAGTTCAAATGAATATACACTACCTAGTCACTTTAAGGGGAGGTTCCGGTCTAAAAGTCACGTAAAACTTTAAACGCGTTTTTCTCGAAACAGTGTTCTCAAAACGGTGGGACCTGTATTTCCAAAAGTTATTATCCGATTCGACTGGAACTTTTTTTATTTTGAAGAATATACTTCTGGCTAGGAAATAAACCAGAAAAATATACAAAAATTGAAAATTTGTAATTTTCAAAGCCGTTGAAAGGGTGACAAGTATAGGGAAAAAGTGATTTCAAACTTCAAGTGTCGTTATTTTCTAAAAAAATGTATTTTTCTTATTCTTTTCTGGTTTCCTCCCTAGCCAGAAATATATTCTTCAAAATAAAAAAAGTTTCAGTCGAATCGAATAATAACTTTTGATGATACAGGTCCCACCGATTTGAATGAATTTTTTGACGCCTTGACTTTAACGACTCCCCAGTGCCGTCTGTAATGAGTAATTATAAAACAAAAAATATATTTCTACAATTTAAGACATTCTTAATACAATGCAAAAAGTCCCATTAAATTATATATAGTAGTTTTCCTTTAATTAATTCCTAAAGATCACCTATTTTTTGGGCTCTAGACCGTAACCTCCCCTTAAGAAAACTGTGAATTGCATTGTAAATAATATCTTCTATAGCGGCTCTATCATTCGATTTTATCGCTACCTTTTGTAGGAAGCTATTACTGAACGATAAAATTGTCCTTTGAATATTTATTATATAGGCAAATAAAGGTACAATGGCCGAATAATTTTCTGTTATATCGAAACGGAGCAATTTACGACGTAAAGTTTTACTCAAATCTTCACTTGTCTTTAGTAACACTGAACAGTAATATTGAACTTGGTATCAATTTAAACGTTCTCGCCACGGGGAAAACATCCCTGCTGCAACTATGAGGCTAGGCGAAACTTTAAGTATGGCCTGATCGAAGGAAGAAAAAAATCCTCGAACAGAACTTCCCTCATACTCGCGAAGAAGCATACTGAAGAGCAAATTGCTTAATTAGCTTGAACGAACCAGCGAGCTTTAATAAGCGAGAAAGAAAATAATTTAATATACTCCTGTAGCTGAACTGCATTTTTCAACTCGCTCAGCGGAATGAAAAGCAGGAGGCAACATAGCCGATGTATGTCGGACATATTTACCAAGTAATGGAATTACGAAGCAATACGCGTGAACGCTCGCGAGCGGGCTGACGTAGCGACGATCATGGGTGTCGTAACCGTAGGCGTTGCAATAAAACAAAATCCACTTAAGTTCACTGGCACACTTCGTAGACTTCTATCCGACGAATACAAGTGAATATTCAAGGCAGAAAAATAGGATTAAGAAGAGGAAATCGACTCTGTTTTCGCCCCCTCTCTCTGACCCAATTCCAATCCCGGGAAAATAACAAACTGCAACTTCGCCTGCAAAACAGCTGGCTGATATTTATCATGTTGTTTACTGAAAGCGTTTTCAACGTTTCGGGCCGTCTAACTCTCAGCAAGAGCGTTTAAGTCGAATGAACGAGGAGAATTCGTATGGACGTTACCTACATCACACTTCAGGATTGGGCGCAGCATTAGAAGAATAATTAAAATTTTTCATACATGCTTAGGCTTTACCTTTGAATTATAGCTACCTTGTGCTTGGCTCTGATACGTGAAAGATTAGGTGCTGAACACATTGCCTGACTCAGTGAACGATAATACTCTTGGGATTGTTTTTTAATATTCCCATATTTAATACTAGCCTCCCCTATCTCGGCTTCGCCCGAGATATTATCGTGACTGCTCGTGTTTATTAGAATTAATATCTTTTAAGGAAATTACGTATTTTGAAAAAAAGATTAATTTCTTCATAATATTTCGGACAAGATAACATTCTCTTCTTTGAAAGATTTATTTTCCCTGCAGCGCAACACATACCAGGCGCTTCCTCGTTCCATGTTAACAACGCGGTTTTTAGACACGCTGCATAGCCTATGTTCGTCCTAGAGTATCCAGGAATAACGTGTTAAAATTTCAGGAAGATCGGTTCAATAGGCCTCGAGTTTTGCGCAAACATAAAAATCGGCTCTCTCTTAATATAATAGTATTTTTACCTGGCACAGGTGTGACAGCTATATAGTAGTGTGTATGTAAAAACACGCGCGTATTCGAATGCAACGATGTGTCAAAATTTCAAAGCAATCGGTGAAGAACTTTCGGAGATTTAAGATTTTGAACGAACATTGACATTTTTATTTATATAGAAGAGAGATGGTGTAGGGCAGCGATTGAATACCGATATCAAGCAATGCTTCATCGTTGTGTTTCGAATGTGAAGATGAAAATACTAATACAGCAGAAACAACGGGGTACGTAGAGACCAGCGCCGTTCAGGCTACCGTTTAGCTGGCAAGTGCGCCCGCCACTGCCCGGGGCAAACGCTGTGGGCAAAGCTCCGGGCAGTGACGTCAGCTGTCGTTATAGCGGAGTGGGAACGAACGGTTGTACAGGCTCGTAGATGCAGGCATGTGTTAGTAGGTTCATTCTAATACTGTTGAGTCGACGCGGCGATCCTAGTTCATCCTGGCATCTGTACCGTTTTGCCCGGGGAGGCGTGACTTGCTCACCACCGACAAGTGTTTGCCCCGGGCAGGCTGATCTGTTGCCCGTGCGGGCAACTCCTGGACGGCGCTGACGTAGACAGTACAAGGTGTTCATATTGTTAGATATAGTACTATCGTATCACCGTTCAACTTGCATGATGACTGTATAAATGATATAAATTAAAAAGTTCTAAGATCTTTCGAAAATCGAAATATAACGTTGTGTTCCTAGAATCTCGTGTCGCATACGTATTATTGGTATAAAATTTTTAATTTATCTGAAATTAATACCGAATGTTGAAGCTCTGGAAGAACTACTAGAGTAGTTTCAACGATGAAACGATTTTTTATTTGACTTATGATTCATTTTTCCTCTACCATATTTACCGGTATTATACTGGTGTTATACTGATATACCGGTATAAACATCGCTTGATGCAGTCATACCGGTATTCGTAGCAATTAGATTTTTTTTTAGGTAATAGCATAACCACACAAAAATACCGGCATTTTAACAGTATTTGTAACACCGATTCGATCTCTGGTGTAGGAAGTTTAGTAAAAATTTGTGGAACGATGACTGGTAGTATCTATATCAATGTCTTGAATAAGAATTTATAACAGTTAAGAGAAGAATTTATCTTCTAAAGCAGGGGTGCGCAGGGAGCCGCTTTTAGCGCCTAGCTGCGAGCAACCCGCCTGTCCCGTTGCTAAGGTTAGAATCGGTGAGGAGAACTGCAGTAGTGTACGTGCGTGCTCGTAGGCTCATAGCTGGCTTCGAGTCATACCCAATGCACGTACACGACTGCAGTTCGCCCCACCGAGTTTAATCTTAGCAACGGGACAAGTGGGTTGCTCGCAGCTAGGCGCTAAAAACGGCTCCCTGTGCACCACTGTTCTAAACAGATAATCATATTTCCAAATTTACGCCAAAATCAACCGAACTCCAATTCTACCGAGAAAATGTGGAATATTTTAGCGAACATCAACACTGATAGAAGCATCATCGTAGAAAGCTGTACGTGAACAGAGCTATGCTTTCCAGAAAGCACATGACAAAATTTTGTTAACAGTGTACTTAAGAGATTTCAAGGTACGAAAGAAGATGCACAACATAAAAAACTAATACAGTGTATATGATAATAGTAATTTCTACTATAGACTTTTGTCACTAGCATTGTTCCATACAATTTCTTTTGTCCCAAATTCACTTTTTAAACTGCCACTTAACCACTACTATCTGAGGCATTAAGAACAAAAACGGACTAACCCACATTGAAAAAAAATTAATTTTTCCTATTTTATATGATTGCTGCAATCCAATGAAATACATTATTGTTACTAACTAAATTTCGCAAAAAAATGTGGGTTAGTCCGTTTTTGCTCTCAATGCCTCATATATTATAGCGTGATTCATAAATCGAAGGCGAATACGTGAGGGGGTTGATCCACGACTTTGAAGATGAGCACAATATTATATGGGCACAGGAATGTCTAGGTGGCCACTGTAGATTCCACCAGTGAGGGAACATCCTGTATTTTTCGTGTGTGCCTCTTCCCTACTTCCCCATTCCACGTCACACAGACACTTTTTCACAGCCGCTTGGGCAGGAAGGTGCTCGATACCCGAACATTCGGTAAAACTTTCATTGCTCCCCGCCAATCGCTGTTCATCATCCGGAGCCCGGTACCATCTACATACATACATATATGTCCTCGAAGATATGTAACGGGAAGGTCGATATGGACTAGTAAAGGAGAGCCTCGAAAGTTTCGCGGAAGAAAAACGACAGGGCAGAAGTGGTACGTGTCCGAGGGAATATCCGAGAAGGAGTTGGATTTTTAATGGCATCGTCGGGGCACTTCATCTTCTCTCGGTCAGGGTCTCTCGACTGGGAAGAAGTTCGCGTTGTTCCAGCGTCGATAAGAAGTTGAGGTATCCTCCAAGGCGGAAGGCCTTTGATTCGCCGGTTCCATTCTCGAACAAAGGGATCGATCGATGAAGACGAGCTGGGATAAAGCGTGTATGGAAATCGGTCGACAAACGGAAGAGGTTGGCGAAACCCTTCTGGAGCGAGGAGGTTCGAGATACTGTGGGTATCAATCGATCGTATCGATTCTATCCCGTCTACCCAGCAGATAGGTGGGATAGAACGGTATAAATAGAAAATTTGGGAACTGACGGAAAAGTTGGACTAGTTGAAACTAGGAAAATATTGACACGAGAAACTTGGGACGAATTTTTATGGATAATAAAATCAAATTGGGCCCATTAGGGAAATCTCACCAAATTAAGTCGTACTGAACAATATGCCTTTATTACGTTTGTTGCTATTTCCAACTGGGTCAAGTTTAAAACATCTTGACTAAACATTCTTGGAGGAACACTAGGACAGTTTAGTTTCATCTGAATATTTCATTCCATGGATACAATTCCAAGTTCAATCTGTGTCACAGTTAGAATAAGAACGATAAAAGCTGTTTAACACTAAGAGTCTCTAATTTCTGTGCTTTTCTATCCCGTCAGCTTTCTCGGGGTCTTTTCCAAAGGTAAATAACATGTTCTTCATGAAAAATGCTACGAATTTTCGATGAAGTCCCACTTTCGCGAGGGTTCATAGAATAATTTGACAGACCATGCAACCGAATAACTATTATTATTGTTTGAACACAAAAGATGTTCAAAGTTGAGGGTGATGGCGATAAACGGTTTGCGGATTCGTTTTCAGCGCACAAAAATCTGTAAGAAACCGGCTATTGAATGTTACAGAACAGAAAAAAAAGTTTAATTTTGTTGGACAGTGTTAATGCAGAACGTTTTAAGCATAAGTATTTAAATGAATATACATTCCTTGGAGAATACCATTTCGCTAACTCCGCAGTTGCTAAATAAATAAAACATTAAAATGTCAGAAGTTATCAAAACAGTTACTCCAAATGCTGGTATGAACCTAAGCCCATTCAATCTATATTTACAATGATAGGAAAAATCGTTTCTTTAAAAGTGGGATAGGTTGCCTTGTGACGCGACTTTAAACTATTCGAGCACCTGCTTCCTCTGCTATTCCAACACGTGCTGAATTTGAAATAAATATTTATTCTTCACTTACAAGAGGAGGACACCATGTGATAGACACCGATTTTGATGAGCCTTGCCACGTTGGATCTATGTCGAAAATAAGTAAATAGGTGTCCGAGCGTTTCTGCCAATCGGCCTTAATAATAGAGATATTTACAAGGAAATTATTAAAAATTTCCTAGTGGCCGCGGGGTTTTAGTGGGTAGAAATCCCACACTACCCTGGCGCCCGCGGGAGATTCCCTTCTGGAGGCGTTGGAGTCCCTTTGAAGATGTCTCCACGTTAAAAAAAAAGTTTATAATTTTTTTTTATAAATTACTTTTTTTATAAATTTTCTTTTTAACTTGGGGAAATCTTCAAAAGACAACCCCAACTCCTTCAGAGGGGAATCCCCCGGGGGCTCCAGGGTAGTGTGGGATTTTTACCCACTAAAACCCCAGGGCCACTATCAAATTTTCAATAATTTCCATGTAAATATCTTTATTATTAAGCCCCCTTGGCAGAACCGCTCCGACACCTATTTACTTATTTTCGACGTAGAGTCATCGTGCCAAGGCTCATCAAAATCGGTGTCTACCACATGGTGTCCTCCCCTCGTTAGCTCATCCGACAGTGATTAATTCATTTCCCTTAAAAGTGAGCTTCTCCTAAACACCTGCATTCTAATTCTCCCAGACATCCCTGTTTCCCAGATCACCGATCCCTAGTGCCTACATTTATTTTGCATCCTGCTTGAAGCATTGATAGATCCGACAAGGATTAGCGACGCAGGATCGCTCGGTAAAGCCCATTTCATCGTTCCATATGAGGGGACCCGGCGACAAGGGGACAAAAGTTGAAGGGTCAAGTGGCTACCAAAGGTGAAAAAATCACGCCAAACCCAAGTCTCCAGAACCCCAAGTCCAATTGCATTGGATTTGCAACCAAAGACTCCACTACGTAGGTCGATGCGACCCGGGAGAGAACTTGAAAGGACTTGGAAGGACCTTCTATATAGGGGTAGGGGGGCGGCCGCGCCGGGCGCTAGGGGACGAGATTCGATGAGGAGAAGAGATTTTGTGTTAAAAAACGCGGACGAGGCAGAGGTTAAGAAGAGCCAGCACGCGTCCGAAATCTTAAGCAGCCTCTATCGCCGACCGTAGCTACTTTCTTCTGCTTTTCTCCGCATCCCTTTCGCCCTCTTGCCTTCCCGATCTTCCACCCTCCCGCCCCCCCACCCCTTTGTTCCTTCGATTCATGGATTCATCCCTCTGATCCTCGATTTTAAGTTCATTCTTGCGGTCTCCTCTGGCCATGAACCTTTATGTTGCTCCGACTCTTTACGAGCTTCCCCTGGCTGGATACAGGATGCCGTTTTGTATTCAAAGAGGTCGCGGTATGACCAGAATCATTCGCTTTCACAGGAGAGAACGTTTATATTGTCGGATTAAGCGCGCACTCGCTTATCGACAAATGCCCCTTGCGATAAACGAATGGCTCTGCTTTATATTGTAAATACTGTAAAACGGTGGATTATCCGATCGTCGTATGGTGCTCTTGTTTGAACGTCGCGTCGCCGTCGGTTCTGTTAACGATGGATTTATTCGCTTCTGAACAGAGTGTTTCAGGATTATAGATAGGGACTGCAGCACGTATATGCTGTATATATTGGATATGTTTAATAATTTGTAAAACAGCGTGGCATGGTGCACATGGTGTCCTCACTGCTCGAGTCTAGCCTCCATGGACGTGTGGGACTTGATGGTGCAAAAATTAAGGGGTCCGTTTACGACAGCACAGTTTTCTACAAGTTATTGTTAGTCCGATAGTAGAGTTAAGAATGGAAGATGACGGTCTTAATAAGTACTTTTCAGTTGGAAAACGTATGAATATCTTCATAAACTGAGTTCAACAGAGAGGCCATTAGCTTTTGTTTTTAAACTGCCCAGGCAATTAGAGGATGCTCTATTGAAGCGAAATGCTTTATTGCGAAACCAAATACCTATTAATGAATAATTTCGCAGTATTCAACATGTTCGTTGCATAGGTATCTGATATATCATTTATTTCAAATATCTATTTACCTATACGCAGAACTGGGGCCCAGATTCATCCAATTACGTATCAATTCCAGCTATACAGTGGATAATTGGGAAATGCTTACCTGTAACAGAAAAAAGGAAAATTTACGTAAATACAGTGTACAAATCATTTATAATCTGTTTTGCATATAAAGCACATATTTAATAAAGTAAAAGTGAAGAGTTCAGGAATAGAAAGACAAGTATAGTTTAATATATCCTTTGGTGTCAAAGCTATAAAAAAAGTAATAACATTAAAGTTGAATTAACTTAAACTTCTACCAATAATCATTTTTATTCAACTCGATGAAGGTTATTGTCATGCACTTTTTCACATAAAGACACATTCCTTCTGCACAGAACTAGAATTAATTCCAAATTAAATTCAAACCCCTGAGATATGCATATTTTGCTCTTAAATCTGTTCCCTGTACCATAATTCACAATAATATTTCTTTAATATATCTTCGACCTGCAAGAAGATACAGAATTTTATTTGAAAAAGAATAAGGTCTTAATTACTTTTTCGGTCCAATCAATCGAACCATTTCTAATAGACCCCATACATTGCATAATAAATCAAGATAACTTCCTTAACGATCGCCAATTACAATCCAACCTTCCATGCCCCTAGAAACTACTAGCTATTGACAATTAACAATAGACCCTACTAACGAGAAGCAAAGACAGACGTCACTCGAAGGTATACATCGAGACAGAGAACTAGAGGCGCGATAAAAACTTCTATCGAAGGCGACCCTCGCGCTCAGTATCGCCAGACCACTCCTTTATCTCGGTCTGCAAACTTTGAACCATATTAAAGTCGATTTGCCAAACGAGTATTCCATTTTATTCAATCGCCCGATGCCCCATTGAATTTAAGATAAGCCGGCCGATCGATCAGCCCGGTCTACCAGCTTCCAGCCGCCTCTATACGGGCGCTCCTCGGAAAGGAGACGAGGTAAGAAAGCCCAAGTGCGCGTCACGTCGCCAACTGCAAACGTCCTGGCGATCCCGTGTAACGGAAAAGTTATCGGGGAATAATAAATTCCGTGGCGGAGGGGATCGAGACAAAAGTGCAGGCAATCCGTCCGTCTCCAAACTTGGACTCTGGAAACGGTTTGCCGGGAGGGAGGGCGGCCCTGGGAATCAGGATGAAGCGAGGAGGGACGCGATAAAGAGGCTGGCAGAAGAGCTGGGAGGAAATTATGCTGTTCTATTCTGTGAAAAGACTTTTGGTAGGATGTAACCGGGGCAGGAGCAGCGGTTGCAGTCCACTTTCCTCGCGCGGGAGAATCGAATGGGAAGCAGGGCGAAAGAGACTGCAACTTCTTCCTTTTTTCCCTGTATACCTCGGACGAGACATGAAAAATGCATCTGACAGTCCCCAAGGCACTCCGCCATTCAACCCCATGGCTTTCCCCTGCCAACCTGCCACACTGCTTTTCAGATCAACAGTTAGGCTCGACTAATTTTCACTGGCCACCTAGAGAGCCCTGAGAAAGTTTATGCCTGTTCGAGTGCTTGGCAAAGCTCGTCAGGGGTTCGTTATGGGATGCTGATCGCTCGAGCAAGGTTGGAAGTCCCGTGATAATTGCGCCTTGAATTTCTTTTTAGGGATGAGTGATGAGCTGATTGGGAGTAGGGTACACTCGGGTAAGTCCGTGATAGCTTTACAATTTGACTATTAACTGCTTATATTTACATATTCTGCAAGTGTTTCTTGGATATAATGATAGGTCGGACATCAGAGAAACACAGAATAGGTTAACAGAAATTTACTAAGTATAGTTTATTGAAAATATATAAATTAAGTTGCCATGACGTACTCTGGGTACTCCATGGTAGCTCTGGTTACTCCGTGACAGTTCTCGCTACTTTTTTATATTAGTTTACCTTAGTTTATATTATTTTTATATTATTGTTATTAAATGGTTATTTTGGATTTATTATTTTACTCGTTGTCAGAATCACTTGCACATCAAGGTAATTCCATTGCTAACATTCTGGCACGAGCAATGGTACCAATTGCCACAGAAACTGCATTCAATCCACCCTGCGCCATTCTTTTTCTTTACATCTTCATTGTAGCTTTTTCTACGCGATCCACAAAACCAGTCCACGTTACGTGCCCTTCCCTTAGATTTCCTCTGATTGGATTGACGCATAGGAGACCCAGTAGACATCCGAGTTTCAACACCGTGGCCTATGGTAGCAAAAGATGTTGAAGAACAGGATGCTGAAGTCGGGGACATTACCTCCCCAGCTGGGATCATTCCTTGGTCGAACTCGTTCTTTATTTGAATGGGGAGTTGCAGAATATCCGTGGAGGAGTGTTTCCTGAGCATTAGGTACTTCATGCGCCTGTGGTCGCTCCGTAACAAGAGATGGAGCTAGAGCTTCATTTGTAATAGCAGCTTTGTTTATTGGAAAGCTTCTTGTCTTCCGAAAACTGCTTATTATTGTGCCGGGAATGAAAGTAGATAGCCAAGCTAGAGCGAGCATACTATTGAAATCAGATCTGTAGGGTTTCTCTCCAGGATGCGAGTGCATATATTCGTCCAGTTCCTTCCTCCAATGGCTCTTTAGAGGTTTGTACACTCCAACATCCAAAGGCTGAAGGATGTGCGTTGTGTGTGATGGAAATGTCACAATATGCACGTCATTGGTTGCTGCAAGTTTTTTAACCTGTGGACTTAAGGGGTCATGCTCAGTCAGGAGGCCGAAAAAAGGGTGGTCTTTGGAAATTTTTTACTCAAAAGCTATAACACATAAAGACAAAAGGTTGCTCACAACTGACAAGGGAGGATCCCAAACCCGAATATTCAAAAAATTCTCAAACTTCGTTAATATGTAGGGGATTTCCTCCTGATTACAACGCATTTTTGTTTGCTGCCCAAATTCACTCGAAGGGGGTGAAATTAACCCCTGAAGATTCGGCTATTTTCCGATTTTCTGTTATAACTTGCGAACTGTAAGAGATAGAAAAAAAGTTTCAATGCAAAAGTTACTTTTTTTAATTAGATCTAGCATTTGGTAAAAAAATTATTTTACAGTTCCCAAGTTATCACACAAAATTGGAAAATAACCGAATTTTCAGGGGCCAATTAATTACACCCCATTAGAGTGAATTTGGGCAGTAAACGAAAATTGCGTCGTAATCAGGAGGAAATTCCCTACATATTCACAAAGGTTCAGAATCTTTTGAATTTCCGGGTTCAGGATGTTCTCTTGTGAGCTAGAAGATCAACACTATCTATTAGTTTCTGTTCCACCTAAATTGGCTCAGTCAATTTCGAGTTACAGGTAAATGAAAAAGTATCACGGAGTGACCTGTACCACGAACTTACCCCGAGTTTACCCTACTATTGGGAAAATTAATGTTTTCGGTGGAACCTCACGAAACTGTTAAAGAAGTCAGGTTGCCACGGTTAAGTATGAAGATAACAGTCGCGTGCTACATTCTTCACGGTCTCCTCGTCCTTTGCCTCTGCTCTATTTCGGAATCAAGCCCAAGAATTTAATATCTTAAGTATGGTCGACACGCAGAAAAAAACTTCGGAAATTATTATTAAAATTAGACTGCAATACCGAAGCACGAAAAAAGTAGTTGCTGCGGACTAAATTCTGTTTAGTTTTATCCTCCGTTGCCCGTGTTTCATTTTATCAGCTGTGATTAATGGTTTTCGGTGGGTCGGTTGCAAAATCTTTCGAAAACCTAGTTCGCAACAACCGGAGCAATTGCGCTGCGTGTTTTATAACTTGAACGAATCGAGGGCCTCGCACAATTTCTACTATTCAAGCTGCGTCGCTGCCTCTGTAGATGTTCCTGAAACACGGGCACAGGTAAGAGGAAAATTTTCCCAGTCGGTATGTGTACGTTTTCACCAGTTTCTGAGTAAGCTATCGCTGCCTCGGCGTCTAATGAAATGCATGAAAATCGTGTTAAAGGACTTGAAGCACGCGGCGCCCTGTGCAAATAGCAAATATTACGCTCTTTGAAAGCCGTCTGTATGTTTCGTCGATGGCGCGCTGACACCGGGATGCGAGATTAGTTTCAAAGCGTCAATTTACATAACGTTTACTTCCATTTCAGGAAAATTAGAAATTTCTCGGCGGACCATTCGAAGATCCTCTCGAAGAAACGAGAATCATGCAACGCTCGCATCTCGATAGTGTAAAAAGTGTTGGGCAAATTAAAGAGTATCAAGGCGGCTCGAATGTATTGCAAATTTCAGTCCCTGAAGGAGTCTCTGCATTCGGGTTCCAGCAATTTATATTGGAGTGGACTAGTTGTTGGCTAGTAGCGCTTAAGGAATTAAAACGGTATATTATAGATAGAAGCTGCGGAGAATATTATGGACACTATTTATGCTATGCAATAGCGTGGAGTCTATTTAATTTAAGGAAGTAAAACATTGGCACGTGAAGTGTGACAAAAGGATAAACTTTCAATCCCTTTTATTATCCATGGATTTTTAGTAGTACTACAACATTTATTAATTTGAAACCCTCGAAAGGAATAAAACTTTTGCAACGAAGAAAACGTTGAAATATATACAGTGATAAAGTAGTTGAATTCTACTACATGAAACACAGTGAAGATTTTCATGAGTTGCTTTTAATATGAAAAATGGTAAGAGAGAATAGAAATGATTTTGATAACTAACAATTTATTTTACAATCTGTACACTGTCCAACAAAATTGAACTTTTTTCGCAAACCGTTTGTCATCATCACTCTCAGTTTTTGAGAAATTCGATTTTCAAAAAAACTGCAAATTTTCAACTTTGAACATTTGTTCTGTCGAAACGGTAATAGTTATTCTGTTTAAACAACGAACAAAGGGAAAAGGACACTCGAAATGCACCAATTTTTGCAGATATTTTGCTACATATTTTAAAAACTAGGAGTCTAGGAGAAAATTTGACTACTCCACGCGATGCAGCAGAAATTTTTCTTTCGGGAACCACCAACAGAAGTGGTAAGTCACGTTTTGTTTTCAATACAGAAGCGAAATAGTTTGGCAAAACGTGCGCCGTCGACAGTGGTACTCAACGGCGGCGCGCGATACGCTGCCGCTCAGCGTAACACAATCGCTTAACGTGCGTGACTACCACTGTCGGCGCCGCACGTTTCGCCAAACTATTTCGCTTCTGTATTGAAAACAAAACGTGATTTACCACTTCTGTTAATGCTTTCCGAAAGAAAAATGTCCGCTGCGTCGCATGGAATGGTCAGATTTTCTCCTAGACCCTTATTTTTGGAAATAAATTGAAAGATATCTTCAAAAATGAGTGCATTTCGGGTGTATTTTTCCTTTTGATCGTTGTTTAAACATATCTAAATATTCATAATGCACCAATAACTTATGTCGCTGTATTCGAGAGGGTTCATAGAATAATTTGACGCAACGAGCAACCGAATAACTATTACCGTTTCCACACAAAGTTGTTCAAAGTTGAAAATTTGCAGTTCTCTTTTTGAAAATCGAATTTCTCAAAAACTGAGGGTGGTGGCAACAAACGGTTTGCGGATTCTTGTTCAGGGCGAAAAACTCTACAAGAATCACCCAGTGGATATTGCGGAACAAAAATCGTGTTGGATAGTGTTATTACTGATTGTGAAAGTGTGTTTACACGCGTCTACGTACACAACGGGTTTCCAAAGCCATTAAAAAATTTCACAACTGCCTCCACTGTTATTTGCATTCTTATAATCGCTCTTCTATCTTTTCCCTATTTCTTTCCCCTCTCTTTCATACTATTTATTCCCCTTTCTCCTCCTTTTCGTTTGCTCATAAACATCCTATATCTTTTACCTCAATTTATTTCTTCTTCCCCTGTTTTTTTCCCTACCTGCACTCTATTCTTCTATCCCTCTTCCACATATTTCGCTATCTTCTTTCCATTTAATTCTTTATCGTCTTTTCCACTCTGCTTATTCTATCTGCATTCGAAATTATTCCCGCCCAGCTTAGAGGCGACTGTTTATTGCACTTTCTGCGAGCCAACGGCAAACTACTCAGAAAAATTTGCTACCTCGAAGAAAATGATAGGCTGGGCGTACAATTTCCAGCGGGCTCGCTGGAATTTTTCAAGCCGGCAGGCTAATTCCAGCGCGTCATAGATCCAGCCGCATGCATCACGGCTGGCGAGCCAGTCGTTACATATATCCCCCTCGACAATGGAACCAGAGCCAGTTATCACGGTTCTTTGTATTCAAATTGGCGCGGAAACACGGCGGGCAGATTACGCGGAATAGGCGTTTATCGCGGGATTATGAGAGCCGTATTGTAATAACAATACCGACCTTATTCGCCGCAGCAGTAATTACCTTTTTGCAATGTAATAGACATTGAGTGATCACGTAAAAGAGAATCATTGACACGATTGCAGCTCTGTTTCAATGCACCTCCGCTTCGATTGTGGGGCAAAATATGCTGTGCACCGGCTGGTCTAATCCTTCACAATGTGGTGAATAATATAGCAAGTACAACGAACTGCGGTAAACATATTCTCAGGGTAACTTAGAAAGGACCTTTTGACACCTCAACATTTGTTATATGAATATTCTACTACCTACATATGAACATTTTATTAAGTGAAATCTGAATAGGGTAGGTGTACCGTTTGTGGCCATTGCACTGTTTTTGGCCATTGCACTGTTTTTGGCCATTGCACTGTTTTTGGCCATTGCACTGTTTTTGGCCATTGCACTGTTTTTGGCCATTTAAACTGCTTTTAGATCATTATTTTGCGGAGAATTATTACACAACATAAATATTTTGTTTAGTATACCGCCAGAAATATAAGGTTACATTTATTGCCTACGCGGAAAAATATTATATTATTTAAGAAGTGGCCAAAACTGGTACAATACCTTAAAATGGCCACAAATGGTGCATCTACCCTACCAATGTTTTACATTTTTTTTTATAAAAAGATGGTTTGTTTTTGATGATGGTTTTTATAAAAAGATGGTTTGTTTCTGATGATGGTTTTTATAAAAAGATGATAAGTTACCTAACAATTTCCAACATTGATATTTCCCAGTTTTATATTGCTCATAAGTTCTTGGCGTACCAGAAAAAGATTCGAGTGACGAAATAAATGGACCAGCTCGGTAATGTTCCATGCATTAACAGCGTATGGTGTGGCAGTTTTTTCCCCCACAAAATTTAATTGCATCAATTTATGTCTTACGCGAACCACGACAGAAATTGCGAATTCACGTTTTCGAGCATACACCCAACCCTCTCCCTATCAATTTCCCGCCCATCGAAACTTTCAACCTTCCAACCAGAAGCTGTATCTCGACAGAGAAGGCAGAAGTGCTCTGCTGTAAGCTTGCAGGAGGGGCGAATACATAGTAGTTCGACCTAATAACTAAATCATGAGGATATAATAATGGCGGTGTGGCGCGGAGGCGACTCGAGACAATGGATGGTTCCATTAAATTACGTTCGTTCGGTCGCATTCCATGCAAGCAACCGAATGATCTTATTTCTTCTTCCAATTTTCTTCCAATCTCAGGACTTTGACTTATCGCCCGCAAACGCGGCAATTCAATTCTATTTCCTATTTATCGCTGGAAGAAATGTGCAGCTGGTATATCTAAACACCGTTTACGAGACGGAAGCTGAACATCTCTCCATTCGTCAGAATAGTTTAGAAATTTATGCAGCGATGCAGACCAAGAATTAATAAGTTTTATATCAAATGTTCGTAGAGAAGCTTCGTCGCGTATTTGAGAAATATTAATTTGACTTTGTCTGCCATGGAAACAAAATTATGTTTTCTCAGGGTTTCTTTTAGAACACGAGTTATTTCCTATTATTCTGTAATGTCATATTCTTCAAAATTGAGAAGTCAAACATTGATTACACAGCGATCTGGATTTGTAACATTCAATAGCCGTTTCTTGTAGATTTTCGTGCGCTGCAAACGAATCCGCAAACCATTTGTCGCCATCACTCTCAGCTTTTGAGAAATTCGATTTTGAACAAAAACTGCAAATTTTCAATTTTGAATATATTTTGTGTCGAAACAGTAATAGTTATTCGGTTGCTTGTTGCGTCAAATTATTCTGTAAACCCTCCCGAATATAGCGATATAAGTTATTGGTGCATTATGAACATTTAAATATGTTTAAACAACCATCAAAGGTAAAAGAACACACGAAATGCACCCACTTTTGCAGATATTTTTACATTTATTTCGAAAACTAAGGGTCTAGGAGAAAATCTGACTAGTCCATGCGACGCAGCAGACATTTTTCCTTCGGAAAGCATCAACAGAAGTGGTAAGTCACGTTTTGTTTTCAATACAGAAGCGAAATAGTTTGACAAAACGTGCGGCGCCGACAGTGGTAGCCAACGGCGGCGCGCGATACACTGCCGCTCAGCGTAACAGTTGGCGCCGCACGTTTTGCCAAACTATTTCGCTTCTAAATTGAAAACAAAACGTGACTTACCATTTCTGTTGATGCTTTCCGAAGGAAAAATGTCTGTTGCGTCGCATGGTGTGGTCAGACTTTCTCCTAGACCATTACTTTTGGAAATAAATTGAAAGATAACTGCAAAGTGGGTGCATTTCGGGTGTTCTTTTCCCTTTGATCGTTGTTTAAACATATTTAAATGTTCATAATGCACTAATAACATATACCGTTGTGTTTGGGAGCAAGCAACCGAGTAAATATTACTGTTTCGACACAAAACATATTTAAAATTGAAAATTTGCAGTTTTTTTTAAAATCGAATTTCTCAAAAAGTATGAGTGATGGCGACAAACGGTTTGCGGATTCGTTTTCAGCGAATGAAAATCTATAAGAGACGATTATTGTAAGTTACAAGTCCGAAGAAATGTCAAATTTTGTCGAACAGTGTTATCGAATGGTTAAAATCACACCAGCATTGAAACATGAATCAAATACAAGTCAGACTTTAATCAGTATGATGATATCATCATATCTTTCAGTATATGAGGCACAGTAAAAGGGTAGTATTCTCAAAAAATGGAATTTAAATACATAATATTGTCAAACAGTTAGTAGTTGACGTATCTGCACTATACTTTACAGTTTACACTGACATCCCAGGATCCACCTAACTCAATATTACGTATTAATTTTATTTGCCTACTATGCAAATGCAAATCTCGCAATAATCGTAAAACTAAATAGTCCTCTTTCCTAAGTACTAGCAAACAAAAGACCCATCATTTTTTTCGTAAAACGATCGCGCAAAACCCGAGTCTACTCCGTGTAAAAATCTTAAAATTATTAAATAAAAGTGAAGTTGAAGGCAGCTGGTCGAGTGTTCGGACACTCGTCTTTTATTTACCCACACCTGCGCCACCTCTATCCAAGTAATCCCCATTCTATTCGCCCCCCTCGCCAAGTTCTCTTCCACCCTAAAAACACGCCGAAAATCGTTCGCGAAGTCTAGAAAAAAATTGGGCTGGGGGAGACCACATGTGATAGAACAGGAAGCAGGCGATTCAAGGCAACGGGGTCGCGACAACTCGGCGGTTAGCGGAAGCACGCTCGCTGCTATCTGATTAGCCCGAGTTTGCTAATTGGCAAATTGCGAGCGTGACTCATACAGCAGTCGGTGGTGGTTCGGTGACTCACCTCGTAACACTCCCTTTATGGTTCGAGCACGATTCCAAAGCGAAGCCGATTATTACGCCCGCGGTGCATTCGAAAACACCTAGGATGCATCGTGATGCAGCCCGATGGCATCCTCCGGGCTGCAGTTCAGCGCTACGCAAAGTCTAACTTTCAGTTTGGTCCCCGTGTCCCCTCTTCGCCCTTTCCGTTGGTCACTACGTTGTAAATGAAATTTCTAGGATACGTGTGACGCGTCGCTTCCATTCGGCTGTTCGGATTTCACAGAAGACTGACAAATCTTATTATGCTTGCACGATATAGACGAGGAGCCTTGTTTCGCGATGTCAATGCAATGCTCCGTTATGTAATGTAGGGTAACTTTAGGAATGGAAAGAATGACTGCTCCTCCTTGGTTTTATTGCGCAGGGGATGTTTCGAAGAACGTTGATATTAAAGTAGAGAGATAGCGATGCTCGCCAATATGAATGAGATTCATTCGCATACGCATCTATCTGCTACATACGTATTTCAACGTGTTTCGCATTTTGAAGGTCCCTGTGTTTTAAAATTGCTACTCTTTTTATTAGTCTTTTGTACACCTACTGTCCTTTTTTAAATGCGCGACTTCTGAACAGTATCATTTTCTGATTGCACAATTTTCTAACATTTCTAGCTTTTAGTGTTGTCATTTGGAATAATACTATTTTTAATCGATACTATTTGAGTTATATTAATATTAATATAATTAAAATTATATAATAATTCTAAACAATATTACTTCTAATTTTAGTGGCATTATTTTTAAATAAAATTTGTATTTTGTACTAGCTGTTAGTAGCTACTAGTAATTTTACGAATTACTGCTTCATAATGTTATTTCTAAATATTACCATCTTTCGTATTGTTACATCTGAAATCTGAACGTCACCTACTATTGTTATATATTAGTGTTTTTACCTAGGCATGTCCCTTTTTAACACTTACTGTTCGGACTGCTACAATTTAACCCTTTCAGCCCTCTTAGGACACATATCATCTGTGGAACAATATGTGCCACATATGTGCGTTGTTTTATTGTTTTTTTAGTTAATCTGACTATGTACTACTATCAGAGTTGGGCAAAAAGTAATCTAATTACAAATTATAAATTATGATTAAACTGTAATTGTGTAATTGATTACACATTATTTTCTGTAATCGTTCATTTAGATAGTTGACAAAACCAAATGGTCAACTACCTAAATTAACAATTACAGAAAATAATGTGTAATCAATTACACAATTACAGTTCAATCGTACTTTGTAATTTGTAATTAGATTACATTTTGCCCAACTCTGACTACTATCTTGGATTGACTAGAATAAGCAACGTAGTAACGTGATGGATAAGTTTTATTTTTGGGCAGGGTGTCTAGCTGCAGAGTCGTAATTATAGAAATCTCGTGTTTTACACGCGTAATTGAACAATTTTCTGAATTTTTTTACCGTAGCCTTTCAGTTTATAGTATGATATAACTGTTTTGCTTAAAAGTTTTTACATTATTATGTTTTTACTTATCTTATTCAGCATAAAGAAGTGGCTATGCGTTTCCGGGACGCATATGTCCCACCAGGTATTTTCATACTTTGTTCTTGTTTCTTTACCACAGCAGTAACATATAATAATGTTATAAATACGTTCGTAATATGTATGTATAATATATCTATATATAATAAAAATACATTATACAACATACCTACAGAAGATCGATCTAAAGTGTTTAGCCATGTTTAACTTTTCCGGGTCACATATGTCCCAGTAAAAGAAACTGCTGGGACACATGTGTCCCAATTTTTAAAATTGACATACAACTTTCAAATTTGATCAGTACCTATCCGCCACTTAATACAATCGATTTCTGCAAGAAAATATAATAAAATCCAGGTAGAAAAATGTCGGGTTGAAAGGGTTAAGCATACTATTACATTTAATCTTACTGTTACTATCAAACTAAATACGCCAATGTATCAAGATCCTGATTACCTACAATACAGCACCTATTCATTGATCCTGCAGTTTGTAACGATTGCAGACCAATTCAGTCGCATTCGATGGGCCTAGAGCTGCCATCGGTCTGGGTTTCCCCGGATTTGTGCTCTTTTTTAGGGCGTCCCGGGGGATTTTCTGTAGTGACCCGGGTTTTTCGATGCGGCTCGCTCAAAAAGTCATAAATTCTTTACCTTTATTTCTTGATTGCGGTTGCAGTCTATAATTTACAGAATTTTTTGTCTTGGTACATCGTAGCTAATATATAAAATAATTAAAAGTGTCCGGGTTTCAAGTGGAAATATCCGGGGTTTTAATGCTCTCTGTCCTGGATTAATGATTTTACACATGGCAGCCGTAGATTGGCCGTATTTTCACCGGCTCTTGGTGGAGTCATTTTCAAAATACGTGTCGATGGATCGTTCACGCTGTGTCATTGAATTCCCCGTTAAACACGGGAGCAAAGAATAGCTCGCGCTACAAGGTGTGCGGGCATACGTGTAGGTGTGTAAGTAACTACGGTAATTATTTTCGAAATGATTACCAAAACCGAGCGTGTGTACGTGTCCAGGACTAGCAAAGCAACTCTGTGTTTCCGTAATAATTAGCACGTTGTATGAGTTACCCTCGACACGTTCAAATTAGATTCGTGTTTACACGACCCCGCGACGAAGAGCCTCGCGCCACGACCAATCAGAAGGTACGTCTGATTAGAGGCTCGCTGAGCTCATTAATTAACACTGCCATAGGCTTCGCGAGTTGATCTTATGCCGGTTCACAGACATGAAAACGGTAATTATCTGCAATTAACGTTGAACTTGTTCGATGTACTCGATAGATTTAATTTAAAAACATTGTTTAAAGCTGTTTACCTAAACACGACGTATGCACATTATTATATGAAGGCTAACGGAGTTTTTCACGTAAAAGATGGAAGGATCGCTAGTAGTATAGTAAAGAGAGTACTAACCCAAATTAGAGTTTTGCGATCAAAACACGTTCAGAGTGGTGCGATAGACGTTCAATACAGTTCGGAGTGGTGCGATAGACGTTCAATACAGTTCGGAGTGGTGCGATAGACGTTCAATACAGTTCAGAGTCGTGCGATAGACGTTCAATACGTGTTCAGAGTGGTACTGGCGCCATAGATGTATCGAACGTCTATCGCACCACTTTGAACTGTACTGAACGTCTATCGCACCACTGGGCAAAAAATTATTTTAAATAAAAATTTCTTGCACAAATTTTTATTTAAAATATTTGTTTGCCCATCTCTGGTTTAAATAAATGAGAGCACTTGAACAAAGACAATTATGACATATGACTTTTAACGCTTTGAAACATTGGAATCGTGCTGTACTACTAATGAGATCTCTTTGAAGGAATGTTGAGTGCTCGATATGCTTTGTTTCTTCCAGGAGAGATATAAATTTGTTCTCCACGAGTTCTGATGTTGCCGTTATGAATTCTGTAATAGTACTCAGGAATGATCGGTGGAAGAAAACTATGCAACATCCCCTGCCACGGCTGGAGCATCTAAGGGTGGTGAAAATAAGGAATCGTCATTGGTGATGTTTAAAATTGGTGACCACGTATACGGGTCGGTGGGAGGTCACGTCTGGAAGTGGCCCTACCGCCTGGGAGTCTTGGTGCTCGTTCATGCTAATAGCCTTATCTTCCTAGGTTAGGATTGGTTTTGAAAAAAGGACTGACAGACCAAGTAACAACCCGACGAGGTGCACAGAACGCATGAAGGGACTTTCTCTGTTCAACAAGACTGAACTCACTGAGACCGAAATGGTACTGCACGACTACCAGTTGTGTAGAGCAAATTTAAGAAGTTATTACGGCATAAAGCCGCGCTAAATTACTTCCACAGTTGTAACGTCCCATAAATTCCGCCTGAATTTAGCAAGCGGCTTACGCGCAGGCCGCTTAAACGCGCCCCCGACGAATTTTTGAAAGTCAATTTCCTCCAAAGAGGAAGCCTCGCCGGGCCACAGCGTATTCGGCGTTGTTTTTATGCACGTTTGAACGAAGAATTGCTTCCTGCTCGGCCACATCGCGAATTACCCTCGTGCGATGAACGCCCCGTAAAAATTCCGTTTTCGTTAACCGAAACGCTGTTTCTCGTCGGCACACAGGGGCGACGCTTACGGGGACCATTGTGCACGCTCAGAGCCGCGTGAAGGCATAAAAACGGCGAGTCGCCCTTCTACTCCCTCCAGCCGCCCGTGCTCGCGAACGCATTTGTTATTTTAATAACCGCGCGCTTCATTCTTATTTATCATGCTGCGTTTTTCTTTTTCTTCCCCCCTCCTTTTTTTTTTGTATTTTAACAAGTGCGCCGTAGTTAGGTCGAAAACGAGCCAACGGTCGAGGGGTAGGGGTGGAGGAGAGGGAGGAGGAGGCAGTAAATACGCGGAAAAATGAGAGTCGTTGAGTTTCTGGTATATCGCGCAGTTAGGCGCCGGCCAGAACACCGCGAATCGTCGTAAATATTAATAATCCGAGTCGACGGCCTCGGCGTCGTCGTAATTAGTACTCCCTTCTTTTCGCGAATTCGTTACGAAAATGTTTATTGCCGGCGTGCTTTTTGCCGCCGGTAGGGATATTACTGGCAACTGCGTACCAGCCGCTTGATGGAATTTCGAATTTCTTTCCAGAGTTATGACGACGACTTGTCGTTAGCTATCGGTAAAAAAACTGGTTTCAGTGGCGGAAACGATTAAACGGAACATCGTAGACGGCACGCAATGGAAATTAGTGAAATGTTAAAGAATTTCCATGGGCTACTGTATACCATAATTGGGCATTATTCGTTGGTATCGAATAACTTCATTTTTCTTGCGATTCTTATTCGAAATTATAGGATAAAAAATTTATTTGTTATTTTTTATTTAATTAGATAGGCAACTCTGGCTACTACCTTGCTGGCTCACATGTGTACGAAGTCAATGAAGGATATAGGTATGTACAGTGACGAACGACACTTTATTTAAATATAGTTTCAGTTGATATGGAGGAGAAAAAAGATTAGGGTCATTTCGGGAGAGATGCACCACTTCCTGTTTTGGCTGCATTAAAGAATAAGCAGCATTGATTGAACTGTTAATATTAGGATTCTTGTGTATGAACATAGTCTCATTAACCCTTCGTTGACACACCGCCTTTTTCGATCAACTTTGACATACCTGGGTGGCTCACACCCAGAACAATTTTTGAACAACTGCCATTATCATCTAAAGAATCCAATCGTCATAAAAAAAATCATGGATTAGTATTAAGGTCTCTAGAATATATTCCAATAGTTTTTTTATTGAAATTTAATCACAGTTTTTGTACAAAAATTCTAGATTACCACATGTCGAGAAAAACGAAGAAGATCTTTAAACAGTTGTAACTTTTACAAATTTCAATATTAGAAGCTAAAAATCTACAGAGTTGTTGCTCGGATATTATATTTTGAGGAAAAAAATAGTTTGTAAGTCAGCTTTGGAGAAAAGGTATTCATTTTGCATATAGAAAGTACGGAGCGTCAAAATCAGCTTATGGGTGGCTCACACCCAGAGTGTCAACAAAGGTTTAAACAAAATACATCGATCGTGTTGTTTAAGTGTATTAGAACTGAAAAACTTTCCATTGCCTTGGATTTCGTGCGAAATATTTCTGTGAACGGTGAGTAAAATTTTAAATAGTGGCAGTAGATTCTTCTCTCGGCATAACAACGTGTTTTATTCTGCCCACTCTTTCTTTTTACATTGAGAAATAGTTACACCTCAAAATCGAAGGAGAGATGCACCATCAATTAATCCTCGTCACGACATGCCGAGGGTATATGTACATAAGAAAAATAAATGCTCGTGCCAAAGTGTCATGGACAGAAGAAGAGCTGGAAAAAAACTATTTCAAAGCTAAAAAATAAAGAAATGGGTCTAAATGCTGTTTCTAAGGAGTATTGCATATAAAAATAGAGTCTGTTAAGAAAATATACATCAAATACTGACTAAGTAGTCTAGAAAATATAAGTAGAAGCAAATTATTGGAGGGAGTAAAACAAGAAAAAGTAGAAAAGGCACTACAGAAGAATATAAAAAGACAGTCTGGATTGAGACCAAAAAAGTAAAATCTGAGATAATTTCAACTAAGGGAGAGACTGATAAGGAAGAATCGGAGATGAAACCAAAGAACGAGCCAATCAAGACTGATTAAAACTCTGATGACTATTGTAATGAATGCTTAGAAGATTACAGATCAACCAGTTCTACAGTGGATTGGATTCGCTGCCTAGAATTGCTTAAAATGGCTTCACGAAACAAAAAGAAGAATAGGAGTAGAGAGAATAGGGTAGAAATAAATAAGTGCACCTCTCTTTCGGGCTCAGGGAGAGATGCACCTTCTCCATATTTTTTAGAAAGCGTATTGCAATATTAAAATAAAGTTTTTATAGACTTAATGTCATATTTTCTTAAAGAAATTGAAATAAATAATTAAACTACATTTATCTATAGTTTCAGTTGTATTTATTTAAGTCTCTAGAATCAATAAAAAAAATGTGCTGCGTCTCTCCCGAAATGACTCTAATGCATTTCAAGCTATTTTTGTCACGATTTTTTTATTTTTGGTATGATTTTTGTTCAAGAGGTATTGGGTGGGGGGTGTGCTTTTTGACCAAAACATACTATAAAAAAATGTACAAAAATGTGCGCATTCGTTTAATATACAGGTTTAGGGTAACTCGGGGTAATATGCCACCGCAGGTAATATGCCAGTTCTCAATAATTTTTTAAATAATGCACAGATGCCGTTACCATTTGCACTAATTCCGTTTAATTTAGTGTAACTGCTAAGAGGACAATAGATTTTGGTTTTTACCTTCTTTTATTTTCACTAAATTCTGGTAAGTTATAAAAGTATCGTCTTGATCTAATTTCACATTGTAACTAGAATGCAGATTATACATTTGCGTGAACAGTTACACAAAAAATCAAAAGACTATGACAAAGTGGACTAACAAACGAATTTTACAACCTCTAGCACATCCGTTAACACTATGTACTCCGTGTGCTGTTTGGTCAGACGAAAGTTTAAAGGAAGCCATTCGAATCGTGAAGGAAGCTCGTACTACAATATCGAACAAATTTTGAGAATGTAGATATTTTTTATGACAATTCGACTGATGCAGAAAATGTGCAACTACTGTGCAATATGTGAACTATATTATTACGATAAAAAACGACCTAAATGTGACTGGGTAAAAACTACTTGTTGCAAAAAGTGGATCCATGAAGACTGCGCAGAAATTGGGGACTGTTTAGTTTGTTAGAAATAGCTTTTTTTCAAACATATTTTACGTTTCATTGAGTTCAAATATTTGTTATTACTTACTAATAGCTAGAAAAGTTTAAAATATTGTTGGTTCTCAAAAATTTGAGTGATTAGTTCGCACTTCATAGCTTCATAGCCACTTTCGAGGACTTTTGTATTTGTGCGTTTCTCATTGAACTATAAAAGTTACATATCTTTACTTATTAGTCAATATACAGAATTATTTACACTTTCATATGGTTTTATCTATATCCCTGTACCTACTTATACTCGTGAGATATCGCGTTTCAAAGTTAACTGTGGCATATTACCCCGAGTTACCCTACAGACCCTAACTTAATATTTGGGTTTGTTTTTCGCACGATGGCAATTTCCAGAACCTCTGACATTTTGTGCAACGAATTAATTGAAAGGAAAAACGTTGATCATCTGCAGAATCGAGAGTCAACCAGAACAAAGAGGGCGAAGCGATCGGACCAGCTAAAGGAAGAGTAGAAGGAGCTCGTTTTCGTTCGAGGCAAGCTTCTCAATCAGCAGCCTCCTCTGAATTCCGCAGAAAAATGCGAGTCCCACCGCTTCCCTATCCGCGGGAGAATGAAGGACGTTGAACGATCTTCGCAGAAATTTCGAATCTGTCGATTAATCGTCCCGGTTCCAGGCAAGATTGCCAGTCGGGACGGATGGAACTCGGGAATCGAAGCTAATCCAACGAGGGCTACAGAGAGAACGAAAAAGTCTGAGCAAGATTAAATATCGCGCTACGTGCCATCATCCGCGATTGGAATGAAAACTGTTACGGGCTTGGGACCTGAATTTGCACCCCGTGTTCTGATTAATCCCAGGAAGAACTATCCTTGTCGAGAGAATGGACGGGTAGTTTATTGTGAAGGTTCAATTGGGATATATAAAAATGTGGGGCACAGAAACGTTACTGAAATTTTCACAGTATAACCTTGACCAATCGCAAGTATCGTACAAAACGGGTGTGCAACTGGTAAGTCTGCTAAGTGAAGAGAAAGGCGACTGTTCTGAACCGAACGAACTGTTTAATGGCAACTTGTGGCTGGCGTATCGAAACTAAGTGTATAACAGCTGGTCACGTGACTAGACGACCTGCTTTTAAAGTCCAAATTGTGTATTTGAATTCGCATTAAGTGAATGCTAAAACTGATGTCACCACTGGTTACAGGAAGGGTGACTGATGCCTGTGACTAATGTTCCCCAAATGAGTTATTTAGGGGTGTACGACACATTAGCTGCCACTGAAGGCAAGGGAATGCTTCTCTAATGAATGAACTTCCAAAAAATTCTAACTTCACGGTGTACTTTTGCTCCAAGATGTCCCTGGATGTCCCTCCGCTTCTGTTTCAACTCAGCTTCCAAGAACTCCTAACACTACGTTCGCGGAGGCATTAAGAATTCTAGCTTCACCTAAAGACAAATTGGCCAGCGAACTCCGGTCGCAAGTTCCACCCAAGATGGCGCCCCCCCGCTGCAAAAAGAAAGGGATTCAGAGGGGCCAGAAGGACGGCCAAGCCAAAAGATACAGTTACAGCGGGACGTAATGAGGGAAGAGAAATAAAAACGTCGAAAAGGAAGAAAAATAGAGAGTTAAAGTTAAAGAGCGGAGGGAAGGGCGAATAAGACCAGAACCAGCATGAAAAGAAAAATGAAACAGAAAAGTGCAAGGGACATACAACAAGGAGGGAAGATAGCCGGCGCGGGGGAGACGGAGCAAGGACAGAATGGAGACAGGATAAAGGGAGGGGCGCAGGACGAAGGAAGAAACGTCCTTGCGCGCCGCTCAGCAGGAAACTTTTAATTCCGTAACTCCCGGATTAAATTATCACGCCGAGACGATTGTCTCAGGAAAGATTAAGAAAGGAGTCCTCTCCTAGCTCCGAGCAAGCACGCGCAATCCTCCTGCTCGCGAGTAACAGAGAACGAAAGAGACAAAGGGGTGAGGCTGGGGATGAGAGAGAGAGAGGTACAACGACCAAATCCCTTTTTCGTCTGCAGCAGCGCCGGTTGTTGCGCTCGGTTTAACTCGGCTACGACTCACGGCTCGAGAAAGAAATAAGGAAACACCGATGGAGCAGAGGAACACGGAAAATCCACTCGACGGGAGGGGATAGAAAGAGGGCGTGATCGGGATACAGCGACACGGGACGGGAAGAAGCAAAGAAACCGGGGGTGAAACAAATGGACAGGGAATTCACTCTGCGGAGGTGGGGCAGGAGGGAGGAGAGCCGCGGAGAAGGGCAGAATGCTCCCAGCGCCGAGAATTCGTTCCAGCGCGAGGAACAAAGGGGGAGGACGCAAGAAAAAGTCCTGACAAGGACGCATAGACGGAACAGGGGAATCTGGTCTGGCTCCTTTGCTCTGAAGGGACAAAGAGACGCCAAGTTGGCGTGCCTCTCCTCGGTGGGTTTGAGTTTTGATTAACTCGAAGGTCGACTTGAATTCGAGATCGAGTTCCGGCGGGATACTCGTCACCAGGCGCGGAACTTGAAAGCTAGACGGAGCAAGCAGCAACGGGAGAGGAGCGAAGATGCGAGTTATCACGTTCCGTAGTCTGTTTGATTTGGATACGGTGACATGGCAGGTGGTTATGCGTTTGCACAGATTCCTCGCTCCTCTGTTGAGCATTATTATTAGGCGGAACGTGAACCGTGCAAAAGGTGTACCGTCTATATCGAGATCAAACGAGATGGAAATTGCTTTCTGGCTGGGATACGTGCCGCGGCTGATCGCGCCAGGAGAAAGGGAATTTTTCTTAGAGTTTCAGGCGGTGTTTCAAGGAGACACGATTATCCGCGATCTCCTTCAGCTTTTTCTAACACCCCAGCGTAATAGCCCCAATATCTGTGTCTGTGAATATTGAAACTTAAATTCCTAATGATAGCTAAACAACCGAAATGCAAGAATACAAGTAGATTATTTCCTTTATGTACCTAATTCTGAAATAATACGAAAGAGATTGGTCCTTTATACCGCCTGGATAACCAGCTTCATATGATTCTATCCCTAGTGTATGAGCACAACAGATCAATCATCAGATGCACTAGACTGAAACGGGAGAATGAAAATGCAATGTTCTTGAGGCAAAGTGGATATACATTTTTTTTTGTCCACGAAAGAACGACTAGCATTGGCCTATTGAGTCATAGAGATTGTAGTCTGACTAAAAAATACAGAGGTGTCTTTGTTTTTTTGCTCTGTAGATACGCCTGAGAGTTGAGAAACTTATTTCCTGTCAGGTACAACTCCTTCCACCTTTCTATTTCACAATCTTATACGAATAATGCACAATGCATTTGTCTCACAAGCTCCTACGATCATTCTCAGAATATCGACTGAAATTTTACAACTAAGCACTACTTTTAAAAAGGATATAATAATTAGTAAAAGATGTAATAAAACTTATTTTTATTTAACATCATATTAAAGTGCTTTAGAATATTATGAAATTAATATTGTTCAATTGTATTATCCTATTACTGGCTAGGGTTTAGGATATAAAGCTGTACAATTTTCTAATACCAATATGTTAAACACTTTTGTAAGGTTGAATGTGAGTCTCAATTAAGATGCTATCTTAGAAATATTCCAAGTTCTAGGACACTTACTTGGAATCATGAAACATTTTACACGAACACAATTCAAAGCCCTAACTGCTTCACAGAAGTATAGTTCAATAAAAGATTAAAGAGTTATTTTATGAGAATAATATTTTTATATTTGTATCTAAAAAAGTGACAGTTTAATAACTCAAATATGTATACATGTTTAAAGCACTGCCACACTGCAAATGGAGATACAGAACACAATATGGAGAATATAGGGTGAAAAGCGTGATGAAATCTACAACACAGTAGGAAATTCTATTTGCGTGCTTTGAGCAAATAAAAATGAGAATATATTATCGCATAAAGCCTCATAACTGTCGCAATTCAATAACAAAATCTCCTAAAGAGAATTTTCTTCATACAGAGGATAATTACCGCAACAGCTAATTACTGACGCAATAGGAAGTGAGATCGTTAACGAAATATCCTTTAATAAGCGCCGCTAATGACGCCAATTATTATTTTTCTCTTAACACAACCGAATCGTTAATTAAAGATCCACCGATAGTTTTTTGTCATAACACGGTATCGTTGAATAATATTGTCAAAAAATTTACTAATCGTCCCATTAAATTTATCATTCCACCGGTATATTTGGAATGCCCCAGACTGTTCGATTATTATCCTTCGATTAAATTACACCCATTGATCTCTCTTTCATTTTTCCACGAAACTTTAATATCTTTGCGTACAGAACAGGAAATTTGAAATCCTTTTTAATACGAAAAACACGACCTAAGAATTTTTAATCAGATTATCGATAAAGCTTCACGCTTTTATCAAGCTCTTAATATTAATACCCAATCCGATCTAGATCTGTCTCGAAAGAATCCTGAAATAGGGCAATATATAGGGGAATATATGATTCATTTGTAAAATGAGAATGCAAGGGGGTGAGGGCAGTCTACAGTCAGACGCACTTTGCACACCAATATGACTAGAGCTCTGTAACTTTTCATCCAAGAGTTATTTTGAGAATTGTTTCGAGTAAAAATTCTACAGATTGATTAGAACTTGCAAATCGTGCAGAAATTTTGTAAGAATTTTATTCACCGTCCTCAACAATAGTTCCTGAAAAAGATTGTTACAATCGGACAACAGGAAAGGGTGCCGACCAGTTTAGAATTCATCAATAATTTGAATTTAAAGAATTTTTCAAAAATGGTAAACCCTATCGAAATTTTGTTCAAATAACATTAAAAGATCATTCAATTTTCTACCATTACTGTATATATATTTTTTTCGTGCTTCCAACCATTTTTTAGATAATAGCGTTTGAATATAGAGGATTCGGCGCTTCGCGCGTACCACCTGCACAGCGTGACGTATTGTTTCTACGCGCGCAGCGCCAATCTTTGTATATTCAAACGCTATTATCTAAAGAATGGTTGGGAGCACGAAAAAATTGTAAATACAATAATTGTAGAAAATTAAATGCTCTTTCAATATTATTTGAACAAAATTTCGATACGGCTTACCATTTTTTGAGAAATTCTTTACATCCAAGCCATTGATGAATTCTAAACTTCACGGCCTAGTCGGCACCCTTTCCTGTTGTCCGATTGCAATAATCTTCTTCAGGGACTATTTTTTTTTATGAAATGGAACCATATTACGTGGTGGAAGCAAAAGAAATCGCACGTTGAAAGGAAGAGCCACCTTAATGTACATTCTTGTTTAACCTTTTTGGAGGATGCATTTTATAGCACATTTAGCCACATGTCTTGTATTCGACCAAAGATAAACTTTACCAGCCATTTTATGCAACGTAGAGAGACCCCGGGCAGTAAACGCGAAGATGGGTCAGCGAAACAGGGTCTCCTAAAGTGTCAGAAAGATCGAACCGCGTGCATGACAATAAACGGGATCCTTGAGGAAAGTTTACGACTTGATATGACTCCATCGCATAAACCGACAACGCCGTCGAATTGGTCGGTCATGTGTTCCCTGGCAGAATGTAACTATGAACCCACGTCTGTTTACCCCTTTGCGCGGCGTTGAGATGCAGAGGCACTTAAGTTGCCGACAGTAAAAGACGCGAGTTGCACCACTTACTGCTCGAAACGGGAGCATGTCAATAGCCAACGACGGGAAAGAATTTCGAGACAAATTCGGTGGCTGCGGAAAGAGATAAACGGCCATAGGGGGTAAATATTTGTTCCAAGCTCGTAGGAAAGTTTGCAGGAAATTGCGCGATAAACAGCGCCGAGAGAATAATACACTGACTCGGAGTTGACTTACGCCTGTTTGAGAATGTTAATCCCCTCAGCAAGCAGAGAATTTTGCCAACTCGTCTTTCCATTTCGATGCTGAGTTTGTTTCTATAACCCGCTGCTGTTTCGCGTTTTAATCGCTCGACGACGCAACTATGCAACGATGAACCTATCTAACTAAGTGAATTACCTAAATACACAAGTTGAATGTATCTACTTGAGGTGTTAATTCCAAACAATTTTGTGCATTCTCTGGCTCCACTCGAGACCTTGCGCATCGACCCAATTCTCAGGATTCGTTTATTAATTATTCTAGCTTCAGAGCAGAATGTATGGTTCGCAAGAAACTGCAGGATAATGTTGTAATATCTCAAAGTGTCCAGCACTGCTTCAGAAAATTTCACAAAGCTAACGCGACCTGAAGTGTGCACTGATAAAAAATACTAGAGCAACGTTGATTTCTGGTGTTTCAACTAGGTCGACGATAGGGGATCCGCGAAGTTACAGGATCATCCTAAGAAATGGTGAAAGGCGCAATTAGAATGGTCGAAGCAATAACCCACTAGCGCATCCGAGACCGCAATCGATCTGATCGAGCTGAACAGAGTCCAAGAAGTCTTCGTCAAAGCAACAATCGTTTCACGGTTCGCGTGACTTTTACGAGAATCCATATTACAAGGTACGGAGCATGGTAAAAGGTGCCCGGGGGCGTGCTCCCGTCGCTTCTTCGGCTCTCGCTGCCAGGAGCGAGCGCACACACAGCGGAGCACACGCGAGCAAACTCTTCTTGGCGGTTTACCCTCGATCATAGAGTCCTTTGAACGCTCTTCCGCGCGACTTGCTCGCGCTATTGTCTCGGTATCGCATCCACGAAAGCTCACGTGGAGAAACCGCGACACGCTGCGGCAATTCGTAATCCCCCGGAGCTGGCGAGGCCAAGAAAATGGCGTGTTCGCTGCCGCCCCCTGCGACTAGGATAAGAAGAACTTCCTTCAAGAACCTGCTCCCCCCGAGTGTGTACGCTAACGCTCAAAAGTTCGGATACGCGCGTCAATGGAAAGGATCTCTCGCTGATGCGAGCCTCCAAATAAACTGGGTGTAGCTGGAACGCGCAACTGAAGCGTAACATCGAACCTTGGACTGGTCGTTCTGCGTGCCTCTGCGGAACGCAAATATGGCGAGTATTACAGGGGCGAATAGATGTTGGGCTGGGCAGGGCTAGAGAATCAACAGAGTCAGCGGAAAAGAAGGATTGATTAGTAGAGCTCTGGGTAAGAGAGTGGCTCACAGAGAGAGTTACACTCTAGGTACTACAGTTTGAAAAATAATATTTTGCACCGATCCCACCTATGTATTCAGCATCTCTACAGCGTTGCCAAACTTTCGAGCAGCAGTGTACATCGCGAACCAGCCAGGAAGTCTGATAGAACACGCAAGTCACCGGGCCGGAACGAACAGACGAATCGAAATTTCGAAGGGAACAGGGACAGAGGGAAGGTGGAAGAAACGAGGAATGGGTAACAGACGACGGCGCAGGCGAGAAGCGGGGGAAAGAGAGCAAACGCATCCAAAACAGGGATTTCGGGGGAATCCACGACCACGGTTCACTGAGTAAAATATCCTTCATTGCCATTCCCGGAGTTTCCACGAGTCGACAGCCGGGAAGGGCGCGAGGAAGGGCTCGCGAGAATCGAAGGGGAAAGAGAGGGTGCTGCCAGGGCGCAGGGGGACGGTTGACCGAGAAAGAAGGGAAGCCACCAGGAAAGGTCCTGCATTGCGACAACTAATGAACCATCTTGGAACGGACCCCCAAAGTCCCGTGAGACGTGACGGCGCAATGCAGTCGGCGGTGGCGACTAACGTCGTCGGCGACGGCGACCACGACGGCGACGACGCCGGGGTGGAACCGGTTGACTTTTTGCTCTCGTCATCCCGCGCCACCCTTCCAATTTCTCTCCACAGACCGATCCTATCTCTGAATTCCTCCGCGATGTCCGTCTTCCTCCTTTTTCCATCCTCCCTACCTTATTTCCTTAAGACGTCTTCTTTCTCTTATAAAATCGTATTTGAATTTTCTTCCTGGCTGACCAGCGAACGTCGCGCGCCCGGACCCACTTCCCTTCTCGTTCTTTTCCATCTCGTCACGCCTGACTGGAATTCGAACGAGATTTTTGGAGTCCTGGGAGAACAAAAGGGACTGGAGATTTAATATTGATCGGATGACGCTAGATAAAAGCCGCCATACGGAACACAGTTGAGCCCATTGACGCCTACGTTTAGTAGGTACATACATTTTGTTGGCAGTTTTGTTGCCGGAGGAGGAAGAATTCAAGGGTAATGCTGAACAAAAAAGATTTGTTGAGATTAGATAGGATACTTGGATTGGCTTGGGTAGGGCTGGGTTACAAATTTGTCATTCGACGTTTTGTCTAGTTATGTTTCTACAATATTTTGTAGGCTATAATATGAGTTCTGTACTCTACTTTATTTCAATCAGGCGTCCACGTATTATCGCCGGACTCTTCATATCGAACGGGCGCACAGGGGGCTGGAAACTCGCCTTTTGTGGTCAAAAGTCAATTTTTCAAGTTTAATATTTTGTAGAAAAAAATGTTAAAGTGGCAACCCTTCAAAGCTTCAAAATTTAAAATATAATTCGTTTCAGATAACTCTGATAACAAAATCGTAAAGTTCAAAGTGAAATTAAACTTTAATGATAGTCTTTATAAAATAACACAATAGAGGTTTAAATGACAGTTTTGGACACTTCAGCAGGTGTATTTCAAGTATTTAATCCTGTTGTGAGCATTTTCTAATCCACGCATAAACAGTGGAAAATTTATAACAATTGAAACGTTGAGCAGGTTTTTTAAAAAAATTTTGAAAGTGTTAAACTCTGAACTTATTTTATATAAAAGCTTAGATTATTTTATTTTTGTTTATCTTTATTTATTATATTACACTGACTATGTGTCTATTGAAAAAACTCGATATGACAGTGTTTTGACTTTTAGCCACAAAAAGCGGGTTTCCAGCCTACTATGGGACGTCCAGTAATGGAAGAACCCAATTTATATTCGTTCCTGCGGCAAATTGGAAACACATAGAAAAATCAACCTCGCGGTGATTGCGTTCATGCGAGGTAATTGACGGTGCGCACATACTAGACCGGCCGATTTACAAACTACAAAGTACCAAGTCATTTTCGAGTTATTCGACTAATTGTAAATAGTTTTCCAAGCCCCAACTTTTAATGGTAATTCCACTCCCCAACGCGATTTTCCGCCCCTAAAAAAAGGGTGTCTAATATTTTTAGATACTCTACCTATATGCCGAGTTTCATGAAAATCGGCGTGTAAAGGCACGTCCAGACGCTGATGCAAGAGTCACGAAACACTGATGCATGTTGATGACGCAGACCAGCTAGGCGCGGGAGCAAGATGCAGGAGTCATCAACCTGTATCGTGATGCATGCATCAGTGTTTCATGACTCTTGCATCAGCGCCTGGATGAGCCTTAACAGTTGTTAGCTGCTGGCTAGCTGTCATCTTCGGGTTAGCCCACCAACATTTCAGGCCCTATGTCTAACTACTATCTTGCAGGAACACTGCAATTCTGGCGATTCTCCCACTACGTTAGATGGGATGGTAGGTTTGAATCGCGGCGTAAAGCCACAGTAATCATGCATTCAAAGAATCCTACCATCCTACTTCCTACTAATATAATAAATCCGGAAGTGTGTTTGGATGTTTGGATGTTTGTTACTCAATCATGTCGCAACTACGCAACGGATCTTCCTAAAATTTGGTATACACCGCGTTCCACATTAGAGCATACTCGTTTCGCGCAGGGATACACTGTTGGTTGGTAGTAAACCCTGCAGGGAAAGTGCTACGACCAATCACGAGTATCAGATCCGTTGGAGCTGCGCAGATCGGTCGCAAATCGGTAGGGGCGTTGGTACGCTCTTATATGGAACGCAGTGTAGGTACACGTAGTCTAGGACCAGGAATAACATATAGGGTACTTTTTGTCCCGATTTTGTTAACCGATCTGGACCACATTTTGCATAAATCCTCTCTAGAAGCCCGCGGAAAATGTAGGCTACCATGAAATCTAGACATCCCACCCCTTCCCCCTTATTTCACCCTGTTGACACTCCGTGATAATCGAAGTTTTACTCGGGCAACGCCGGGTACTTTAGCTAGTGTAGGATAAATGTTGCTCCTGCGTAACGCCTGAGGGCATCGAGATAAACTGCCATCTTAAATGTGTTTGGTACCTCCCTCATCGTACCATACGTTATGCCTTCATTTAGGTGGCCGTTGAGGCGTCGATTTAGCATTTTATCATTCGGATGGCTACAACTTGTTATGCGCAGGATTCCTGATGAGCCGTGAAATTAGCCACAATCTTTTTTACCCCGTTAGATATTTGCCTCTAGGTGAAGATCCAAGTGCCTCTTCCCGAAGCGCTGACGGACACTCCGCGTGGCACATTGTGCATCGTATCTGAAAGGGTGAACAAAGATTCGATTCCTTCGCCAACTAAGGTAACGAAGAATCTCGTCTCTTGCCTGCTTCCATCTGGCCCTCGCCTCCCTTCAGGAAACAGCGGCACGGAACAGCAGTAATTGCGTTAAAGTGGACGTGGGTTGCACAAGGGCTACGCTTTTCCGTACGCGGAATAATAAATTACCAACAGCGCGGCAACGAAAGTTAGGGTCCTCGCCTTGTTTCCCGGTCCGTTAACGGCGCGCTAGACCCAACCCCCGTTGCCCCACTTCGCCATTTCCCTTCCTTCCCTCTTCGTTCCTGAAAAATCTACGGCTCCAAGCGGGGACATAAATTTTGCAAATAATTTGAATATTATTTGTTACCTCAGGGCCGACACGAACGTCGTTCCCTTCCAAAAGTCTAAGCCGCTAACAGGACTGATAGCTTGAGTTATGTTTGGAATGGTATGTGGTGTGGGGATGTTGACTAAACAATGTGACTAAATCAAATTAGGATCATAGTCCAGGTAAACTTTGAACGACTATTGATTTTCATTTAATATTGATGGCAATGTTATTTCTGAAACTTGGCACACTTGTACTCCTAGGATAAGAAAACAACATTGTGGTAGATTTCTGTTAATATATTCTATAAATGTAATCTTCAACATTTAACCCTACACTCCGGCTACGTATTTTATTGAGTCTACTGTCGATTTTTCTATTTTTTTTTTTTGTTACAATGTTTATGTTGACTTGAATATATAATATTTAATTTTATTAGTAATTATTCTATTTTCAGGCCAGGATACTTAGCCCCCGAAATTTATGGATTTTTTTAAAATTATTTTTTAAACGTGTAGAATATTTTTGTTATGTCGATATTATTCATTAATTATTGTGGAATCGTGTTAACCTTTTCGAAGATGTTGGCGTCAGGTGTAGCACCTGCCACAGACATTATTTATAATACTTTTCTCGTCGATATAAAGAATAATATGACAAAAATTGTCTAAGGAAAAAACTTATTTTTTCTTTCAAACGCTATAACTCTTTCAATTCTTCTTTTTCTTTTCTTGAAAGTGGACCAATCCCAGCGTAAACTGTCAAACTTTAAGAAACTTCTGAGACAGGTGCTACACCCCCTGCCAACAGGACGCGACGATTGCACCGTCGAAGAGGTGCACAAGACTCCACAATAATTATTAAATAATAAGAAGGATCGAGATAAAAGAAATATTTTCTGCAAGTTCAAAGATGCCTCTTTATATCTCAAAAGAGCTTAATCCAATATGACCAACAGTAGTTTCCAAACAATTAGACGAGAATCCTCCCTTAATGCACTCGTGTTTGCATGCTCCCCAAAAATAAAAAAAAAACTCGTCAAATTATTCCATACTCTACAGTGTATGTACAAAAAGTACAGCCGCGGGGGGATAGTTGGTGTTTGCAAGGAACATGGAAAATTGAGCAGGACAACCCCCTGGACAATGCGGAATATCGAATTTACCGGGAACTTAGTTGAGTATTGTCCGACTGGGGATTCGTGCTTGAGCGAGCACCGCCAACCTGTTTGCCACCTCCTTTCGCCTTTAAACGGGCTTCCGGCAGTTCACAAGACCAGGAAGCAGAGGGTGGAATCATGCACCGGCTGATAGAACGAAGAAACGAAAAGAATGAGAAATAGTTAGCGCGGACGTGTGAAGGAACGATCTAACGCGAGGAGCCGAAACGAATCCTAAGAGGTTAAAGGAGAGGATCGTTCCATTAGAGCAAAATAGAAGGCGAAAGAAGAAGACAATCTAACCCACGCTCGCGGACGAGCATCACGTAGCGCTGCGAAAGCGAATAATGCCACGAAAAGCGCAGCCACCGGAGACGGGAGCAAAGTCAAATAGAAGACAAAGGCGGACGGGAAATGATGGATACAGAGCAGATCGAATATATGAAAAGAGCACGTGGGACGTGAAGGGGGGTAGAGGAAAAAAAAACCGGGGGAGAAGGAAGGGTAAATTCGACCACGTACGAGGACTAGGAGAGACGTAGGGAGCAATACGGGAAATGTATTTCACGAAAGACAGAGACTCCTCGCTGTACTGCTGCCGTTGCAGTCGGCTATATAGCGGGCAGGCCGTTTCACGCTACGTTTACCATTTTATTTTATTCCGAAAGATATATATCTTTAGATTTTATTGCTCGTCCCGGCTACGTACAACGGGTGTGCTCGAAATACCGACCCTCGGCGCGGTCGTTCACTACCAGAATTTATTAAAACATCCTAACCCTCGATATTTACGATCCGGGTATCCAATTTAATCTTATCTCGGGCCGCTGAAAATATAACATTGGGTATAAATAATGTAATATAAGCAATAATGAAAGAGAAAGTAAGGTAGGGGAGACCGGGGTAAAGTGAACCTCGCGGTAAAATCAGCTTCCTTAATTTGTTCTTTAACAATAGAATGTATGCAGAAATTTGGGTGACGTAATAAGTGATAATTATGCACATTCAGGTATCGAAAGATGTAAATTCATTTAACCCTCGTCAGACGGCATAGGTACAATTGTAACTTTTGCGTTTTTAAATTGCGATAACTTTTTTCCGAGAAGCCGGGGATCGCTGAAGTTTCGTGACACCTCTAAATTTTTGGTCTAGATTATATAGACCAAATTTCAGAAAAATATCTCAACCCCCTTGCGAGATAGGGGGTCGAGTCGAGGGTTGCATCCATAACAGCGGCATAGGCACAATGGCGCCCCTATATATTATTTTATGAAGATAATGCAAGAAAAAAGAATGTGATTTTTTTTAATGATAATGTTATTTTATTATAAAAAAGTAAAACAAATAGATAATTTACATTATAAAAGAAAATTTTGGAAATTTTTTTTATTGCTTTTCATTGAGACTAAATGTTATCAATTGATCGTACAAATTATACCGACAGTGAGAATATTCATATAAAATATATGAGGGTGCAATTGTGCCTCTGCCGTCTGTTAACGTTGTAAAATTGTGCCGTTTGACGAGGGTTAAAAAATTAGAAATTAAATTTTAGAGACTTCCGATTGGTTTTCTGTGCCATTTAGCTTTTCGGATAAATGAGTCATAAGTGCGTTATTTTAACTCCAAATTTTTTCTGCGCGTTTAAAACAAGCTTATAAACATACACGTACACGCGTTTGCGAAAGCGTTAATCCTAACATTATTAAAGAATTAATTTTCATCATGAATCACCAAAACTAGAAAACACTTCGACTTCTGAAGACCTGGAGAGGATTGTGCTTCTATAAAAAATACGAAACAAGTTTCTCAGATAGCGAAGAGTAGCAATTAATATATGTATAAAGTATTAGTTTAATAAACGATTCCAAACAGAACCTAAGAAATAGGGTGTATTTTGTGAAAAAGAGAATTTCCACATACTGACTACCATTGCTCCTTATGAATAACCATTTCATGCGAGAATATTGAATTTATTAGCAATAACAGAACTGGAAATGTGTGACACGAAACTCGAAGTTTCAACCATCAAAAATCTGAATATTTAAAAAAATGATTAATTTGTGCTCCTACATTTGTCAGGGACCTTTTTTACTTTAACGAATACAATCAATTAATCCCGCTTTTATCTATAATTCTGACCCGCCTTGTATTTTGCTAACGTATCTCTTCTAACCACATTAATAAAGCCTGTCCAGGTTTATGCGAACATTCTTCAACGCATTTAACCTTCTCGACCGATCGGACGAAATGAGGCACACACTTTTCGAACATCCAGATACGTAAAACTTAAGCACGCTCTATGAATTACTTAACAAAATGAGTACAATTCATTGCAACGTTTATCCTTCCTCAATTTGTTACGCTTGCCATCCGACCGCCTAACGGCGGGGGCCCTCCGACTAATTTCAAGGAGTAGCCCGGAGAGGAAGGTTCGCGGGAATGGCTACCGCGCGGGCCGTCTTACTTTTTCGTTAATATTAATATTTCGCAGAGACACCAGAATTCTTGATCGCAGTAACAAGTAATAAAGTAAATTCATTTTCATTTCTCTGCGGGAGAGCAGCAATGCGGCAGCCGAGTTCCGTGGCAGCCAACCAACCCCCAGACAACGCCCTCTGCATCGCTTTATTATCTCGAAAGCTATTTCGCCGGCTGCCTACTCGCTAATAGGATTGTCACTCGCGTGCCTTTCGCCGGGCCAAGGGCGGATAGTTCCAATTCTCGGTATCGCTATCGTCGGTCGAAGATATTCCACCTCGAGCCGCGTTTCGTACCTCGTTACCCCTGCCCCTCTTCGCGCGCAGAAATAAAAGACGCGGGAGGGGCGGGGGTGCCGGAAGATAAGTGAAAAAGAGGGGGAATACAATTTACCTCGATTCGATGGTGAATTGACGCGAACGTAACGCGGTTTGCATAACTTGTTTGCCTTAAAAAGCTGCGCGCTTCTCTGCTGCAGGGGAATATTTCCCTTGGCGTACATGCTGGGCCGAATTTAGTTGGTTATGGAAATTCGATAGTTGCTTTCAGAGTTTCGGTTATTTTGCTGTAATTGCACTTTCGCTTTATTTTTCACTCAAGTAATCCGCAGTGATTTTGTCACTACTCGCGTAGAGGAGTCTTCGCGCTTTAAGTGTTTTTCAAAAGTGCGAACCATCGTTTTGCTTCCCAAGAAACTTATGGCGCCTACACGCGTTCGTAAAGCAGAGGTAGCGTAGAACGTGGAGATTTCAAGAAGATGCTAAGTTAAGGGGAGGTTCCGGTGTGAAAATCGATTTTTTTTTATTTTATTTTTCGAATGTTCAATCTTTTCGGAATACGTGATTAAAAGGATTTTTTGAAATTTGTAAAATTCTCCAAGTTATAGGCAGTTGAGTAGCGGCAAATGCGCGGGTAACCCCCGGCTAATCGACACTTACGTAAAACTTTAAACGCGTCTTTCTCGAAACAGTGTTCTCAAAATCGGTTGAACTTGTATCTCCAAAAGTTATTACAAGATTCGCCTGAAACTTTTTTTTATTTAGAAGAATGTACTTCTGGCTCGTGGAGAGACCAGCAAAATTAAAAAAATTTGAAAATTTATAATTTTTAAAGTCGTTGAAAGGACAAAAAATATAGGGAAAAAGTGATTTCATACTTCAAGTGTCGATATTTTCTTAAAAAATGTAATTTTGTAATTTTTTCCGGTCTAGTACACGAGCGAGTTTCATGCCCTTTAATAATCTGGCATTGTTTTTTTATTTCAGGCCAATGGTTCAGGAGCTACAGGTTCCACCGATTTGGGTGAATTTTTTGATTCCTCGACTTTAATGACTCCCCAGTAGAGATGAACCGATACCGTCAAGGTAACGATACTTTTACTTATAGTTTGTATCGAAAGAAAGTATCGATATCCACTCAGTATCGAATCAAAAGTAGCGATACCTACTTGTATCGAACGAAAATTAATACAGATTTTTTTTATTAATATATTTTATTAACGAAGACGTATTTTATTTTACTATTGTTTAACGGGGAGTAGCCTTTAGTTACAACAAAATATATAAGTAAGAACGAAACAGTCTATAATAATTAATCTATATATCGGAAGAGAAAAAGAAATATACAGTTATTTCGCGGCGTGGAAACAAGAGAAGTATAACATATAATACGATAAATACATAAATAATAAAATGATAAACACAGATGTGTTATGTTTAGCAACTAAAAGAATGCAGAAAAGAGAAAGGAAAAATAGTATTTTATATTAACTAAAATAGTATTTTGTATTAACAAACATTTATTTGACATAAAAATCGATAAAAAAATCAATCGTTTGATACGAGTACCTTTTTCCGATACCAAGTATGTATCGCAACCGTAGGTATCGATACCAAAATTACTCAGTATCGAAACAAACGTATTTACTCGTATTTACTCGTATATACTTGGATCGGTTCATCCCTACTCCCCAGTGCCGTCTGCAACGATTAATTATAAAACAAAAAATATATTTCTATAGTTTAAGACACCCTTAATACAATGCAAAAAGTCCCATTAAATTATAGGTAGTAGTGTTCCTTTAATTAATTCCTAAAAATCACCTATTTTTGTGGGCTCTAGACCGGAACAGCCCATGCCATTTACGGTACATTTTAAATCTCTACGAAATTCACATATTTATTGTGACTACAAAAACGACACTTAACACTTGTTACTAATACATAGTAAGTTCCGCGAAAGTAAATCGGGTAAAACAGTAAGATCGAGTAACCATAAAAGCAAGTAGGTATAGATAGAATTTTTCAACATTTAAATTTTATAGAAATCCTCCCATTGGTGTAACAAATTTCTAGAAATGATTAATTTTCCTACGATCGTTAAGTGTTCCTGTCTTCAACTTCGAGCAGGATCAATAATTTCCACCGAATCACACAACCGGAAGACGGGGCGACTGTAATTTGAAGTTGTTGTTTCGCGGACAAGGTTCAGAAGGTGGCGGTAAAAACTATCCCGAGAACTTTATCAATTCCATCGAGCGTCCGTATCAGTTTTCCCCGATACTCCGATGTCCCAGCAGTAATGGCGCGTCCTCACGGTGCCATATGGTGGCTGCAGTTGAGGGCAAAGAGAATCTAACCGTCCCTTAAGGTTTCAATATAGCGCCGATCGTGGTGTCATTTATCACGAGAATCTCCTCCGCACTGTCTCTGCGTTTTTAAAACTATTTCCGAGCAATTTCTTGATATCTGGATGCCAACGGATTAATCCAAACACCGTAAAGCTGATTCGAGAAACGATTGGTCACACTAACGTTGGAGCGATGGAACTCTGAATTGCTCAAGTGTCTAAGTATATTTCAGATGCACTGTATCTGAGGAGTAAATGTGTACCGAGTGATGAGTAACGTTTGGTTGGTGTTCGACGATGAATGTATTACAGGGTGTTTGATCGAAGGGGTAGGTAATGCACATTATTACCACCTACCCCATTTTCAGACAAAGTGAAATTGTATTTATTGGAGAATTCTGAAGGGTGAACAGCCACGTATCGTTGCACTGCAGTCGCAGCTCCCTAATTATTCCCCGTCCTCTAATGCCGCTCCATTCCCTGCGGAGGGAGCCGCGACCGAGAAAGACGAGAAAGGAAGACACGGTCGATTTGTCGAATCCGAAAATTCCCAAACAAACCGAACTCCGCGATTCCTCTCCGTTTGCTCCCTCTGCCCGCAATTTCCATGAACGTCTACGCGGGGATATTCGCAGTGAATTACGTCGCGGCCCGTTGAAAAGTCCCCGAACTCGGCTTGCCAGCGCTGCGAAGTTTCGCCGGGCGCGATAGGAAAAGCGAGGACGGAAAAAAGAAGCGACGCCGACGGGGTTGAGACAGGAACGGGGGGGGGAGCAAACGGGGGAGGAGAGAACGTCGGCTATTAGACGGCACTAGCTGCCGCAAAACTTGGGAAAACTTATGAAAGTGGGATTGGGGTTCGAGTACTTTGGCGGGCGAGCCACCCACTCTTCTTCCGCTTCCTTGTCTCCTTCTTCTCGGCGGAGCAGAAGGAACACGGCAAAGTGGGATACACGAAACATATTAGGGGTCTACGGCACGTCCGCGAATCGTTGGGCAATTTTTTTTCAACTCGGTGACATTAACCCCGATCCTCCGGCCCCTGCGGGGCAGGGGTGAGGTGAAAATAGAAAAGCGACGGAATAAGCAGAGAGAGGTTCTCCTCCCGCTGACGAAATTGAGCCATCGAAAAAGTTGTCCGGGATCGTGCGTCGAATTCAAGCCTGGCCTCATCGAAGATACTGTCCACGTGGCATTAATTTACGGCGGCCCGGAGAGAATTATTCGAGAGGTCGTTACGTCCTCTCGAACTTCGCCCTCTCCTCCGCCTTGCGTCGCCTGCAACTTTCTTCTTTCGTCCCTCTTGCGACGTTACGCGACGAACATTTCTCCTCTTCAAACGCCACCCCTTTCGTATTTTCCTTTACCGACATCCGACTCGCTCCCCATTGCCAGTTTTCACGTGAGTTTTAAACGAACCCGACGACTTCGCTGAATATTTACATCATGTTTGATTCTGGGAGCACTTGGCTGATTCCACAAATCTGTAGCTTTTCTAGGTAGGGGAGGGTCGGGTACGGTTGTCACAACCGCTGTAACAAAGAAACTATGAACAATCGGAATTTACTAATAATCCATGGCGACGCGTAAACATATCGCCGGCTCTTTAGAGTTTTTTTCTAACTTAATGGAATGATTTTTTTTTTGCATTTTTTAAACATTTTAATGCATGAGCAGAGAGGTGGGGTTGTTTAACGGGTTCGGTCAAGTTGTCACAGAACAATTGGAAAGAAGAACAAAGCAAGATGAGTTATTTTATCCGATGAAGGAAAAATAAAAAAAGGGAGAAATGTATCAACAATTAATAAAGATGGAAAAGAAAATGAAGAAGACTTTTGCCTTGTGATAAAGTTGTAAACTGTTTGTTAATAATGTTTCTAAGTTTAATTTTGAGTTCAAGACTACAGCATTTATAATTACAATAAAAAATTATATTACTTCCTTCATTGAATCGGATTTTTATTAATAAAATTACAAGGGAAGATCCCGAAGCCGAAAATGGAAAATCAGAATGGGTTAACTAAACATGAAACTGGTATAGGAAGTGCAGCATATTTGGAATACTGTTGGTAATTTGGAATACCGAAGTATCTAATATACTTAAAACTTAAAAGTAAATGTTATCGGCGCACCGGTTCGGTCTATTTTTAAAATATTTTTAAAGTATTTTTAAAAATTCTTTACGGTCGAAATTCTAAATCATTTATATCTCATATACTACTAACCAGGGCTTGAAACGGTTCCGAAAATAACAGTTTAAAACTGTTATATAAAGGTTCTGATTACAACGGTTATGGAGAACTTTTATTCCAAATAACTGTTATGAAGAACCGAAATTTTCAATTATTATCTGTTTCGAATTTCTCAAAAATTGAAGGTGATGGCGACAAACGGTTTGCGGATTCGTTTCCAGCGCACGAAAACCTATAAGAAACGGCTGTTAAATGTTACAAGTCCAGATGGCTGTCGAACTGTGTCATTTATCGCATAAATAATTATCTTTAATGCATCCTGCATCTGGAAATGGAGACGTGGTTAAAATTGTTACGATGACATATGCGAGCATCCTTCGAGAATAATACAAATTCCCTCCTTTGTTATGATCTCCCTATTTAATCGCAGACGAATCACTTTCATCACGTCCCAAACAGTATCAATTCTCTACGATTCGGGTATTTCTAACGAGTCCCGGTTGAATTATCGAATATCCCTCCATATCGGAAACGACTAATCCACTCTAGAAATCGTTCGGGATGCGGAGGTTCATTTTTTATTATCCTCGATTAGCGCGTTTCCAGGATCCTCATGGAAGCGCGGAGAAAGATGGGGGTGTCTATAGGGCGACATCCGGAGGAGAGACTTACAAACCGCGTTCAAGGCCACTTAATCTTCTTTAGTTGCTGATCGACGGCTTCATAATCCACTCTCAGCCCCAGAGTTTTTTGGACTTAGCAGTGGCAGAATGACTGGTCGATTTATCGCGTGCCTAATAGAAAGGTGATCGAGAAGAGCGAGGAAGAAGGCTGAGAAAATGGCTCTGAGCTCGTCCGACCGTCGGGAGCGTGCTTTTAAAAAATGAACCGGATCCTCTCGATCAAAGGGCATAGCTGAAATGGCGACGATAGTGTCGATGATGAATTGACGATAGTCTTTTACGAGAAATACTTGGCCGGTTATCTATTCGTTCATTCTTTTTGTATCGGCAAAGAAGTAGTTGATGTTTAGGTCGAATGTTTAGCTTATGATACTTTACTTTAATATAAAAACATATTTTAGCGTTGGAAAAATAAAAGGTTTCGAATTCTACTAACGGAATCTTTCCGTAAAAGGTGACACAAAAGTGAATGTGTAATAGTATAAGATATTTCAGTTGGTTCATTAAATTTACAGTCGAAACGGGGCAAAGTTTGTTCGGGGTGACATAAACCGGGGATGAAACGGAGCTAACTGAAGTACAGACTTTAATTTTGCCTGCGTGTTTTACTCTAAATGAAACTAGTTTCTTCATTAGACCGAAAATAAAAGAACTACTCTTAGAAGGGAAACTGTATTTTGAAAGTATAAAAGGAGAAGAAAATATATCTACTATTACTAATTATTTATACCTATCATTCAATAACATTTGTCACTACCCATACTATCAAATATAAATTACGAGATCAATATTTTCTTAAGTTACTTAAACATCGTATCAAACTACCTCAACGTCGATAAACCAGAATTTATCTTAAAATTCATAATCTGCCAGACCAAACGTGCCAAGAGAAACAACATTTAACATAATTGCTTTAAAATGTTATTCGAGCGTAAATCATGAAAGCACCATTTTTAAAAATTATAAGAAACTAGCATCCCCCGTCTCGGCATCGCCCGAAATATTAGCGTGACTGATTCATAATCTGTAATCTGCAATCTCTGAACTCGAGAGCCCTCGGCCACTTATTCCCGCCGCGGTGCTGTATCGCAAGCGAGAAGCGCTCGCCCGGTCGCCGCCGCCTGGCGGTCGCGTCCCGAACTACTATTACTTAAAAATCAGTATTTAAAAAAAATAAAAACGTTAGAACCTTCCCGAGACAATCTTATATAAAAGTAACAAATTTTCGGTTTTGTGTTCTAGGTCAAAAATTGAAGGAGAAATCTTTCCGGCCGCGGAACACTGTTTTCCAGAAGAAGCTTCTTTTGTTGCCCTGCGGCGCGGTCATTTTGCATTAAAAAAATTAACAAAAAAAATTGATCATACTCCAAGATATGTACAATAAAGTCCTTCGGTCAAATTTTGTATTCCATTCACTATACTCGCATAAAAATTTCCCAAAATCAGGCTGCCTTTCCGGCCTCTACAGTGGCATTACACCTTACAAGAAAAAGGAACCTGCAGAAATAAATATTTTTTCAAAATTTGTTATTAAATTTAAATTTTCGGCTATGTAGTATCGCTCCGCCCTGATCATCCTATGTTTCCGTAACGATCTTTTCTTACATTTTCATACCAAATTTACCCCTGGAAATATTGATACGCGATTACGAATGACCGAGTGTAACTGCGAGCAAGACTGGGAAACAGAGGCAAGAAAATGCGTGTGTAACTACAGTGGGTTCCACATAGACGCTCAGAGAGAAAGAAATCAAATACCTGTGAAACGCGTGTTTGCCAGACACACGTACCGCAATATAAAGAGTTTTACACGGCAGTTTATTAAATTCGTGGGCGGGAGGGGGGTCGAGGTGCGAGAAAAGTTGGTTCGAACGAGTCGAAGGAGCAAACTCCGCGGGAGACACGTGAAATATGAATACGTTTCGGTTGATTTGTACCTCGCGTCTCCTATTTCGTCTTGTATTCGAGCGAAGGCGGTGCGGGCTCGTCACGTACCGCTGCAGCCGAAACGTGCTTCAATTCTCGCTCGCGAACAACGCGTCGCGCGTGCAACATCGTCGTCGTCGCCGCCGCCGCTGCCCCAGCACACAACTACGTTTCTTCGACGAAACTCGCCCGGGGGAATGTTAACGCAACCGACTTCCAGCGTCCTCCCGTGGAAATGAAAACGCCCCGACGCGTGCTTCACATTTTTCCGATCTGACTTCCTCCCGAAGTCCTTCCGGAACATTAACGAGCACGTTCGACGCGATTCGAACTGTATCTGAGTGGCCAAGAATCGCGATCCAACCAGATCAGAGTTCCGATCAAAGTCAATATAGTTTAGAGTCTGAGGCTTTGACTCTAGGGTTTAGAGAACAACTAAAGCTAACTTAGCAATAGTTGGACGACTAAGAAGACGCCTGATAGTCCTGAATTATTTGAGAGTCTAATGGAAGAGCTTCGACTAGCATAAAGTAACCAGACGTACCGCATTGTGCGGGACAGTCCCGCGTTTGAGCCCTTTGTCCCGCATTGAAAAGTGTCCCGCAAAGTGTCCCGGATTGGATATTAGGGCGGAGCGGAAAATTTATATTTGAATTTTCAGTTGGCCTGGGTGCGAGATAGTTGTCTTTTAATTAACCAAACACAACTGTAAACAAATTTTGGAAAAATATTCATGTCTCCTTTTTCTCCTAAAAATGATTACATGATTATATGATTATATGATTATATGATTATATGATTATATGATTATATGATTATATGATTATATGATTATATGATTATATGATTATATGATTATATGATTATATGATTATATGATTATATGATTATATGATTATATGATTATATGATTATATGATTATATGATTATATGATTATATGATTATATGATTATATGATTATATGATTATGATTATATGATCATTTTTAGGAAAAAAGGAACCTGCAGACATGAATATTTTTCCAAATTTTTTTTACAGTTGTGTTTGGTTAATCAATAGACAACTATCCCGCACCCAGGCCAACTGAAAACTCAAATTTAATTGTTTATTGCGTAATCATGTAAGACGTCCACAATTTCAATCGTAGTGGACAGAATGTCTTATTTTGTATAATTTCACGTGAAAAAGACAGTCATAGGTATTTGTAAAATCGTCACTACAGTAAGCCGTGAAGATTGTAAGTGACACAAGTGATGCGGATATTTGTCATCCATGGACAAATAAATATGCAACAAAACACAGTCGCTAGGTTCCTTTTTGTAGCACTCGTGTCGAAGAATATTAATGAACATGAATTTTAATTAACTACACGTCACTCAAACTTCACCTTTGCCTCTGTGATGTTCTTTAAAATAAGATAGATACATCAAAGGCGTCAGCAGCATCTTTGAAATACATCAGTATTTAGAGGTGCATAAAAAATGTAGGATAGGTAACCGAGAAAGGTGGGAGAGTTGGCCAGTGGTAGGTATTCAAACGCAAAGTTTCTGACGCTTGGTTACAGGATTTATGATGGAGTAAGATTAATAAAGTGCTTTAATATTTACTACGCCAGTGAATATATTTATTTCTGAATTACTTTTGTGGTCAATCTCAAGGCAATATCATTTGGAGCTTGCTCATTGTTGCATCGTTAATTGAAGAAAGAGAACATCAACTAAATAACAAGGGATGTCAGATAACACGACAATTCAAAAATTCAAAAAAATTTGAAACTTCAAAAATGTAGTTCAAGTAGTCCTACCGGTAAAAATGTCTCCCTTACAGAAATATAAGTTTTCATATCATAGTAAATATCTCCGCAACTGTAAAAGATATGGATAAAAAGTGTAATCCAAAGTTTGATGGATTTTAACATCCTACAATATATGGTGATAAAGAATTTTCGAAAAAAAGGTGACGGGGATAAATAGTAAAAAAAAAAATTATTCTTTTTAAATTCTTTACCATCACATTGTAGGATATCAATAACCATAAAGCTTTGAATTAAACTTTTTATCGATATTTTTTACAGTTCGCAGATATTCACGATAATATGAAACCTCACAATTTCTTTAAAGGGATGTTTTTACCCGTAGGACCGTTTCATTGTCGAAACAAAAAATGATTACGTTATTAGTATCTCTTGATCTACAATTCTGTAGTTTCAAATTTTTTTGAATTTTCGAATTGCCGAACATCCCTTGAAAGCTAGATTAATCAACGAAGAAGAATTTATAAAATTGTTCCAACTCTTGGAGTGAAGACTTACGAAATACATACGTCTAGATAAATCGACTACTCTCTCTGGTAGGCAAGAGGTTTTAGTAAATGTTTGAGGACAGATATAGAAACTGTACCGTAGAAGTGCTCAGCTAATGATATTACCCTCTATCGGGAACTCTGCTCGTCAACGTCCCCAAAAAAGTGATCCAAAGAGTCGTCCAATCAATGGTAATCACACAAACCTACGAAAACTGTTCCACCAACACAAAGAGTGTATCGCGGGATTGATTCACATGGAGGAAATGTGATTTTCGTCTGAACTTTAATCGAAACAGTTTTTCTACCCGATTCCAGATAATGTGCACGCGTTACAATCCTTGCCTTTGCGCCCGGCTGATCGTTTCTACCAGTGCAGTGAATGATCAAAAGAATAATTCATAGTGGATCAAGTTTCCTACCGCCCCTGCGCCTCTATACGATCCGATGATCTGTTAAAACCTCAGACGCTTTTCTGTAAAGGCAGCTAACAAACAGCTTCACAGATTATTAAATTTAAGGCTACTGTTAACAATCAGGCGTATCAAATTTGACGCCAACAAATGAAATGCTAACAAGGGAAGATCCCGGACCCAGAAATTCAAAAAATTCTGAAACTTCGTGAATATGAAGGGAATTTCCTGCTGATTATAACGCAATTTTTGTTTGCTGCCCAAATTCACTCGAAGGGGTGAAATTAACCCCTGAAAATTCGGCTATTTTCCGATATTGTGTTATAATTCGTGAATTGTAAGAGAAACAAAGTTATTTCTATTAATTAGATCTATCATTTGGTAAAAAAACTTATTTTACAGTTCACAAGTTATAACATAAAATCGGAAAATAGCCGGATTTTCAGGGGTCAATTTCACCCCCTTAGAGTGAATTTCGGTAGCTAAAAAAAATTGCGTAATAATCAGGAGGAAATTCCTAACATATTCACAAAGTTTCAGAATTTTTTGAATCTCCGAGTTGGGGATGTTCCCTTGTAAATGACGGAACAAAAGTGTAGGTATGTAGTGTAGTGTAGTAATGTTTTATATAATATCTCGCGCACTAAATTTATTAACCAATTCTTGTGTAGACTGTCAAAAAGAAAACCGAAAAATCAGAGAACTAACGAAATAGTGTTGTTATAAGTAGCATCGACGGGAATGACTTATTAGTTTATTATATTCATACTAGCATCCCCCGCCTCGGCTTCGCCCGAAATATTAGCGTGACTGATTCATAATCTGTAATCTGCTATCTCTAAACTCGAGAGCCCTCGGCCACTTATTCCCGCCGCGGTGCTGTTTCGCAAGCGAGAAGCGCTCGCCCAGTCGCCGCCGCCTGGCGGTGGCGTCCGGAACTACTGTTACTTAAAAATTAGTATTTAAAAAAAATAAAAACGTTAGAATCTTCCTCTCACCAAGACGAACAAAGTGATGTAACACACTTGTGCGTACAATTCATATTTACTGAGAAACCGGATTTCAAAGTATGCAACTTCAATTTTATATAATAGTATAGATTACACTTATATTAGTAGAACGTTGTTACGCTATGCGCCAGGTTGGGGCCAATAGACAAGGATCGTCCCAAACCTGTGACAAAGGACCAACACATAATTTCTCCTTAGGTCCACCCGTTACACCTTTCCCGATAGATTCTAGCGCTAGATCTTCTCTCCGGCCCTTCGCAATAGATCTTAGCGCTAGATCTCCCAAGAGGATCTTCCCGCCAAATCTTCCCGCCTGATTTTCGCGCCAAAGAACACAGGAAAGCGTCGTGCCCTCAAGGGGTATAATACCCCTGGAGCTCCACCGACGCCAGAGACTCCAGTGGTTCCCATGTCCAGATAACCTTCCCATACAATCCCTCTATCCCCCCTTCCTACCCGTCCCTCACCCTCCCCTACCCCCTTTTTCCCCCTTCCTCCTCCGTTGTACTAACTATCTTCTGTTCCAGCACTTTTGTCTTTACTGTTAACTTCAATTTGCATCAACTGCTTATGGCAACCATCCCTCCTTCTCAAGTATGAGGAAGGTCTTCTCTTCCAGGCTTGTCTGACTGACACGTCAACGCATGTTACTACGGCTTTCACGACAGCACGCGTTTGGCCTACCGTCTACTTTACCTGCAGCCTCTTCTCTGCTCTTCAATTCATCTCTCTGACTCTACGCTAACTTAGCACTCGACATAGCATGTCGTCTATCTATAAAATTCATTCAGTTCTTGCAGGTTGTGCGGTGTTTTGCAATTTTTCCGCAAGTATTCGCTGACTTTTATCACAACTAGCTGCCACCACACACTAGGTAACACCACACACACATCATTCAAGCCAGTAACTGGGCTCCTGCTCAGAGGGACGGCCTACAGGGTGGACGGTGGCAGAAATACCTCCAACCCCTTCCCCTACTGAGCAAACATTGTATAAAAAAAAACGACGCTAGAGACTCCAGTACAGACCACCGACTCAAACACATTGTCATTGCGTTACCTTAAGCACGGTTTTCATCTTTGTAATAAAAGTCTATGTAGAAAAACTACTTTTCTAGTCCTAAGCACGTCATGGGCTTCTAAATGAGATACACTTTTCTTTGTCTGAACTTATATTTAATATAATTAAATGTAATATAAAAGAATGGTATGGAAAAGTATCGCGACGGTTGTCGTTACTTCGTGTTCAAGCCACGATTAAACTAAGATCTGTTCCTTTGACGACCATAACAGTGCGGAGCACCTTAACAAAAAAAAGGAAACACAAGCTACACCTTGGCCTCTAGAAAGGTACATTATATATAGTCTAAATATATTATTCCAATAGTCTATCTACAATAAACTCTAACGTTACTGAGAAAGCACGAGTGCCTTCTCTACCTCGCAACGTCTTCTGGGGTATCTTCATCCCTCTATCGAACCTTTCGCAGACTAAATTAATGTGTCCATATCAATGGTACGTGGTATCCTACATATAGGTACTTTCCATTTTCAATTGAAGCACTGCTAATTTTTAACAGTGATCTATAATTCACATTTCCATAATAGAGATGTGTATGTATCATTTTTTAATTCAATCACGAGTTGGAGTGACGATGTAAACGTGAGATACTGTAGGTATTCAAAGGAAGAATTCTTTGATCCCGTTAAGCTCCGAAAACATTTCCAATTTGATAGCAAACTAATAGTTACAATATATCTGTTTATATGATTTTGTATTTGCCTTTAAAACATCAAATATTCTACTTAAATAATAATTTTGCAAAAAGGTATATCGCAATGATGAACGGAAGTAGCTGTTCGAATTTCTAAACATTCTCCGTCGCTTTCTTCATCTGATCTACCTACGCGGCAAGCTCCCGTATTTAGACGAACGAAGTCACGTAATATCGCAGCCGAAACGTGCTTCAATCTTCGGCAGAAGCAGGTCGATTCTTCGCTCCACGTTCCCGGAAGGACTGTAACAACCAGGTTTTACGAAGTTCTAAGTTTGCAGAATTTAATGCCGCGACCGGATCCCGCTGCTCTGCCAGCGCGGCGAGCGGCCGGATTCCAGCTGAATAAAACGAAACGCGGATTTCGGGGGCAATTAACGATATCAGTAACTCTTTATCCCTCTTTTACGAGTGCGGGTCAAAAGTTGCAGTTCAATCGCGAACGGTTTTCCCGCGATGATTGCAATGGATCGCCGACGCAAACGGCCATTACAGTAATTCCCATATACGCGAGCGACGTCGCGCTCTATGTTCCGCGTGTAATAGCTACGATCGACTGAATGGGAAATACGAGTTCAGAGGGTGGAACGTGGCTGCGGCGCCCCTATCCCCCCCACCGAAAAATGAAAAAATGTAATTTCAATCCGATAATGGTTCACGCGAGCCTCTGGTAGCCGCGGCCATTCAGGTCGCTCGCGCGCTTACTTTTAATAGAAATAACACCGCCAATTGATCAAACAGTGACCGATCAGGCGTGATACGGCGCGCAGAGGGAGAAAACAGAAAGGGGAGAGGCGGAAAGCAGAGATCATCGCTCATCGAGATATCGTTGACTGGGCTGTGGTCGCGACAGTGGGCCTCTAATGGAAAAGCACGGAACAAAACGCGAGCCCCGGACAATGCCTAGGGAAAAAGTGCTGTGCCGCGTTGAAACACGAGGAAGATCAATAGACGCGTCGTGGAACGCATTGCTTCGTCGGTTTCAAACTTGTCTTTGTCTGGTGTCTTGGAATTTTACGCGGAGTATAATGATGGTGAAAGGGACACGTCTTTGCTGCAGATAATAGTAGTGAGATTACATTTTACGGGGGGGTTATGATTCATTTTCTTAGGATTAAGTATTAATCAGGAAAAGAAAGTATTTTAGTAAAATAACTGAGATAATTGCGTGAAAAGTTCGATTAGTAGGCGTGGAACACAAAGCTTTTATTTAGCTTCACTTGTGAGTTCGCTAGTTTCTTAGGGTGAAATCTTGTAAGCTAATTTTGATCCACTAAAATAATTTTATAGTTAATTTTTTAAAAAAATAACAAGCTTTTATTAAATCGTATGAAAAAGGAAAAAATTATTTTCATAACGGCCTATAACTGACTGCCTTAGAAGAATTCCCTCATATGACTAAAAGTAAATGTGTAGGGGGTAATTATTGTCTTAATTTTGTCTTAACTTTTAATCTGGTTAGATCTCAGAAATGCGAAAACTAATGCCGCGCGCTTTTATTTTTAGCGATATGAGGGAATTCTTCTGAGGAAGTGATTTTTAAGCGGGTATCAAAATTATTTTTTCCTCTTTAGTACATTTTAATAAAAGCTTGTTTATGTATAAAAAATTCTTATAATTGTATATGAGTAGAAGTTACTATCCCTAGTAGCATTTCTGGTTGGCCTATAGTATCCCCAAGTTGGGAATTAGTTGACGCTCAAATTGCCAACAGTAAATGCTACTAGGGTTTATTCTACCCTGTACGTATCACAATGCCATGACTGGTTTAGTTTAGACTAATCCTAATCCATGTGATGTAAAACAATCTGATTTGTGGTTTCCGATAAGTTATTATATACTTCTTAGAATAACAGTTTGTTCGATTCAATAATTAATTCGTTTTCCATATGTAGGCAATACTGTGATTAATGGTTGACCATATTATCTAGAATTTTGCAAAACATGCACCACTGGAGACAGAACAACGGTAATTAGAAACGCTCAAGACACACCAGCTTGTTTCAACCGCAGTATTTACATTTAATGAAAATCCACGCTTCTCGCCTCCTTTGCATTTCCAGTCTCCGTTCTTTAACTCTTCAGAAACTTGTGAAAGTCAGCAGACACAATTTCTCGCCCCACCAACTGGCGATCAACACTGCAGCAATTAACATTCTAATATTGCAACAGTGAAACGCAAACTATCCACAGGAACTTGTTTCCCACAGAAATACAGTTTCAAGATCAGTGACGGCAGCAAACTGGGACGAATAGTAACGAGGGAGAAAGAAACGGGAACAATCACTTCCATCACGGGAGGTCTATTAAAAACCTCAGAAGGGGGGCGTGATTCGCGGAGAGGGGAGGGTGAGAAATAAAAGTCAAACCGTGAGAAATAGCGGATACGGGATGCGCGAAACATAAACAGAGGCGCCTTTTATAATGACGCGCCTGTGGCGGCGCAGCACGCGCGTGCGGTGAAACGCTGGCAAATTGGTGTCGACGGGGAGAAAAAAATCAACAGAGTACAGGAGAGAGGGGGAGAAAGAGGAAACGAGGATGTTGGCATTCGAGGGGGTTGGATGTTCGCGGGTCGAGCGAAAAATCAACTTTCCCCCCGTGCCGAATGAGCCGCTCGAATCGCTCACGCACGAATTTTCCGATCGACCGATGCTCTTCGGCCTGCTACGTTACGCAAACACGTAACTTGCCACCAGTTCGCGTTAAACTGTGACAACGTGTAGCGTATATTTTGGGGAACGAACGTGTCTCCTGCGAGGAACGTTAAATTTAAACGAATTGGACCCGTGTATTCGCTGCTTTCAATCTGCACCAGCTTAACGCGCACGTGAGAAAGAAGGCAACACGTTTGTTTGCGCAAGTACTTACGTAGGGATCTTGAGTGATACTTTGGGTGGAACGCGAAGCAGACTGTACGGGGTGTTTCACCTAACTTCGTCACCTGAAATATTCCTGCTATGTTTACAATTTTATAACAGTGTTTTCTGTTACCATACTTTTATTGTGTTGGGAGAGCTGTTAAGGTGAAATCAGAGCCACGAGCCGGCTAGACTCCTCTAGCTCGTCTAGTCATCAGCTCGTCTGATCAGACGGCTCGTGGCCCCGCGAACTGGCTCGGCTCGTGGCTCCGCAAACTGGCTCGGCTCGTGGCTCCGCAAACTGGCTCGGCTCGTGGCTCCGCAAACTGACTCGGCTCGTGGCTCCGCAAACTGACTCGGCTCGTCTAGCTCGTCAAGGCGGCTTGGCGAGCCTGGGCGAGCGTAGCCATGACCGATCAGAGGGCTCGGAACTCCGCGAACTGGCTCTGCTCGTCTAGCTCGGGCTTGGCTAGCCTAGGCGAGCCGAGCCGTGAAGGATCAGACGGTTGGTGGCTACGCGAACTGGCTCGGTTCGTGTAGCTCGTCAAGGCGGCTTGGCGAGCCTAGGCGAGCCTAGCCATGACCGATCAGACGGCTCGTGACTCCGCGAACTGGCTCTGCTCGTCTAGCTCGGGCTTGGCGAGCCTGGGCGAGCCGAGCTATGACCGATCAGACGGCTCGTGGCTCCACAAACTAGCTTGGCTCGTCTAGCTCGGGCTTGGTGAGCCTGGGCGAGTCTAGCCATGACCGATCAGACGGCTCGTGGTTCCGCAAGCTAGCTTGGCTCGTCTAGCTCGGGCCACCCACTGTAGCAAAAATATTTCAGATGATAAAGTTAGGTGAACCACCCTGTATATTATACCTACTTGTAATGCAAATACAATTTGAAAGTTTTCGGTTTGCTGTCAGCATCGGCGTATCTTATAATTGGATGGTATCACATGCGTAAACGTACAATGCTTGTATCTAAGAGATTACATAAGGGAAATAAGGTAATTAATTTTTTCTGACACTTTCTGGGGTCCCATTTTGATGTAACTAGTCTCAGATCATAAAAGAGTAGAGGATCACCCATGCTTGAGTTCTTCTTCAAACAAAGTAGGGTACATACTACTGGATACGTAAACTTTTGGCTCTGTTCTTCAGAACCACAGAACTAAGACCCGAGACGCAAGTATTCAGTCATGGAGAAAGATGTCCCCATTGGAGATTCAATTTTCCAGAACCGAAGATCATTAATTGCCTCCATCCCACGACTCCTCGTTTAACTTACAGTTAGATAATTGACAATTGAAAGCAATTTTTTCTATTTATTCTCCGCCCCCTGTCTTATCTATCAGTGTCCTCGTAGAAAGAGTCCAACTAGAGGCAAAGACAAATACTGCTGAAAAGCAGTTGCAGCGGAGTGTTTCTAGGCCAGCAAACGATTCCGCCCCGACTCTTAAACACGATAATCCATAGAAACGCCCGCGATACCGTCGAGATTCCCGCTTTAATTGATCCTGAGAGATCCCCTCGCGCGCCGGAGCCAACGTCGCTCCATTAAATCCATCTGCATCGGTGGGAAAGACTGTACACGTCGAACTTCCGTAACGAGGACGATCCATCTATCTGTCCTCTCCTTGTCCCCGACTGTCTTTTCGTCCACCGTCCCGCGCGCCTCCGACCACACTTTCCCTCGCGAACCCTCCCCCAACTCGTTCGGGTTCTACGTTCAATATTTACACACGGATCGATGGCTCGACGAGTAGACAATACCTTTTACGCGGCGTCATATCGGACTCCATGGACGTTGGCAAGAGGGGAGTGGAAAGGGGGCGGCAAACAGAAAGGAGGAAGAGAAAAAAAAAAGGACAGAGACGAGCGAAAAAGAGGGTAGGAGAACTATACCGCCAATAGGTTTGCGCGATATTGATTCAATAACGGGCGAATTCTTGGCCGTTTTACCGGCAACCAGCGGGCCTGCCAGACCTGGCCGCGGTGAAAGGAGAAGAATACAGGCTGGTAGAATGTGCGGTGCTCGAGGTTAAGGGGGAGGCCGATGGTAACCGAGCAGAGATACACCGCGATCTACCCGGCGTCAGGCTAGGTGGCAGTGACGGCGCAGCGCGGAGGATACAGGTGAAGGAGGTGGAGCGAGGCGTGGTATTTCGGCTTCATTTCATCCTTTATGCCGGCTAGAAGTTGGTTGGCCGGGTGGGAATGGAGAACGAGACGGGCTGAATTACAACCCCTTGCGAGATACCGCAGAATTCGCGTTCAAGATTAAACGGGCGTAAGTCGTTTTAGCCTGCAGCGTTTAACGAGCCAGCCCTTTGCGGTGTCGAGGTGCAGCAACAGCTATGTCTATGCTATTGCCCACACCAGAACGGATATTCTTTTCGCTTTATCGTGAACCGAGGGTGCAGGGAATATTTGGATCGATGTCTCGCCACATTTTTGGAGTGGCACAAATTTTAGGGCGGGGTTTTAATTTAGAATTGATATAACTCCTTCGTTTGTAAAGGAGATCTCGCAGACTTTGATATTATCACTGAAGAATTCTCATAAACTGACATTCTTCGTTCCTGCCAGCCCTATACTAAGAGTCCTAGGGTAATTCTTATGGGGAGGTTCCGGTCTAAAAATCGATTTTGTTTTAGTTCATTTTTCGAATGTTCAACCTTTTAGGAATACGTGTTTAAAAGGATTTATTGAAATTTGTAAAATTCTCCAGGTTTTAGGCAGTTGAGTAGCGGCAAATGCATGGATAACACCCGGCAAATCGGCACTCACGTGAAACTTTAAACGCGTTTGTATCTCCAAAAGTTATTATACGATTCGCCTGAAACTTTTTTTTATTTAGAAGAATGTACTTCTGGCTCATGGACAGACCGGTGAAATTTGAAGAAAAAAATTGTAATTTTTAAAGTCGTTGAAAGGACGAAAATATAGGGAAAAAATGATTTTACACTTCAAGTGTCGATATTTTCTTAAAAAATGTAATTTATGTATTTTTTTTGTGGTCTAGTCCACGAGCGAGTTTCATGCCCTTTAATAATCTGGCATTGTTTTTTATTTCAGACCAATGGTTTAGGTGCTACAGCTTCCACCGATTTGGATGAATTTTTTGACGCCTCGACTTTAACGACTCCCCAGTGCCGTCTACAATAATTAATTATAAAACAAAAAATATATTTCTATAGTTTCAGACACCCGTAATACAATGCAAAAAGTCCCATTAAATTATATGTAGTAGTTTTCCTTTAATTAATTCCTAAAAACCACCTATTTTTATGGGCTCTAGACCGGAACAACCCCTTAAGAGAGGAAACTGAAATTTGTTGTTCTACGAAAGACAGAAAAACAGGAGGTTCAGGTGAAATTTTTGTTGTTAAACTAGTAAGTTCCGTTGGTTTCTTTGGGAAACCGTAAAAAATCCAGCGTTATCATTGTAAATTGTCATAAACTAAGACTTTTAGAAGCTTCTTACTTAGAAGTTCGGTTAGAAATAACTGTTTCGGGATTGTTAAACAAAATGTCCTGTTACATAAAGATTTGTTTAAAAAAGCCTTCAAGTTTTGCCCCCAAAATTCCCGGCACACCTGACATTCAGGCAAACCTGAATATAGTAAAAGATAATGATACGTCTGTAGAGCGTCTTTTTGTTTCAATATCTGGCAACGGTGATAAAACAGTCCTTTGCTAGAGAAGAGCTCACTTCTCTTCGGTATACCGTCACAGAAAGACATTCTTTCCTAGCCGTTAAATAAAACTAAAATATAAAACTAAAAGGCTCATTTATTTAACAACCAATTTCAATAGAAAGTACCTAACCCATTCTACGTCGCAAAAAATATTCTCTAAACGAAGTACCTACTCACGTTTCCAACACGCTGAAACACGAATCATTTCACCCTCGATCATCCCTACTCAATAGAAGAAAACACCGCAGGAAACGATACTCTCTTGCCTTTTTACATCTAGCGCACTTAACGCAGATTCAAAGTTCAAAGATTCAAATAAGTAAATCTAGCCATCACGAGAAAATAATCCCCGTGGTAAGGGAGATAAACTCGACTAATTTATATATACCGTCGTCTGATTCGGGTTCGGGAGGAGCTTCCATTGCGCGCGGGGCAACAGAGAAAATATGGGTGCGGGCGTAGGAGGGAGGGGTGGGTTGGTTGGGAGGCGTGCAGTTAATCTTCCCGGTCCACTAGACGGCACGAGAATCCGGCAATTAGTTCGTATCCACTGCATTGTCTTTCCGCCGGCTCTCATCCCTTCTAATACCTCATACAGCCTCTTCCGGTCGAAATCTCGCGACTGTGTGTAACGCGGACGGCTGGTAATGTCTTCCTAACTGTACGTAATTAACAGGTAGCTTCCTATTGTTACTGTACCCTGGCTTTTTCGTTTGAACAACTTTCCGGGGAAAAATTACCAGATATTATCCTGCGATTGGGGAGCGCATAGTTCTACAGACCCAAACGTTTAACATGTTCAGCATCATGGGACACTTGAGACCCCGCACGATGATACAGAGAATCTGCAACGATGTGTACGGCAATGGTTCCTCATAGGTACCCGGATGATCACCGGTGAGAATATCCGGCTAAACATCCCAGAGAAAGGATTTTTGTCTCTAAAATTAAAGGCGGAAAAGGCAACTCATTTGGAAACGCAATTTCCATAGTCGGCTATTATTTCGAAGGAATGGGCGCAGGTATCCGCGGGACCCAAGATTCCAGCGCAGCAGAGGCAAGTGTACACCATAACCAGACCAATAGCCCATCGTTGCCCGTCCATTTTACTAATTCCTGTCGCGTGGGGCCATAATTAGATCGCGACGGTGGGACGGCGGAAGAGCGGTGTCCTCTTTTCAGCGAATTTTCCATCCCGAGCGTGCAACGAAGGCGATGCCGGCTGACGGTAGATAAGGAGCGGCAAAAAGCAGAAATGAGAAATGCTAATGGCATTCCGTTCTCACCGCTATCATCTTTCACGGGCGGAGCACGGAGAAGAAGAGAGAGAAAGAGTGTTTGCACAGTCGTAAGAACGGCGCAGCGGCCCGGGTATTGGGGGTACTTTATGCAAGGATTCGCGGTTGATACCGCTCATCTTGAATATTTTATGTGACGCGTCTGGAATAAAGTTCCTGCGGCTCGCCAACGTTGCCGCGTGCGCGGGCACTCGCGGCCACCCGAGAGAGATCGTATACTCTTTCGGAATGCAACGAACCCTGCGGAGCTCGCGATTATTCTCAGATAAATGCTCTCAGGTCGAACCCTTGGGTAGCATTAAAGGGTTTAGAGACACCTACAGATTTTTGGCTTTCCGTATTTTTGGAGCGTGTGCTTAAAGCCTGGAAAACACAATTCTATTCCATACAAATAATGAGGATATGGGGTTTTAAGCGAATCAACTCCCGAGCGCGCCACCCCTCTGCACCCAGTAAGGTAAAGCCGCGTATTCAACTGTGCATTCGGCGCGCACCGATTTTTTGCACGTTCGGAGCTCAGCGCGCGTTCGGGGTTGAGTGTTTGGGAGATCGATTGGATATTGAAAACTAACGTCTCTTTCACCACACTGCCTTTATTATGTGAGAAAGGTGATACACAATGATACAGCGAACTAACAATTTAATGCGGATACTCTGTACGGAGAGGCGTTGCCACTATAGGCAGTTCCAACAGAGTGAGGGCGAGCGTCACCTCTGGAGGCTATTTATACAACCCTCCAAGAGGGATACGTCCCTCAAGCGACGCCGAAAATGCGCGGTAAATTTTGGCGCGAAATCGCGTTCGCAGGCTGGGAAAACTCTGACCTGGGCGAGTATGGCTGCCAGATGCACTCGGCTATAGCCTGGCTCAGCCAGGACCACGGGGAAAGACCCGAGCCTCCAACGCGTAACGGTAAAACTCAGCCCTTAACAACTAACGCAAGCTAACGCCAAAGTCGCTACAAGTGAAATTTGCGGCGTTCATTTCGTGGGATTGTTCGGAGCCGAATGCACGCTTTGATGGACCGCCAGCAAACGGATCAGTCCGAACGTGCCCTGAACGCGCGCCGTCAATAGAGCCGATAAAATTTCAAATTCTATTATGTTTTCTGAATACTTCCCCCTCCATTTTCTCATGATTTTGGCGCTTTTGAAGAATCAAGAAAATGGCGCAATTTACTAAATGTCGCGGTTTAGAAATATTTATCTCCTGTTGAGTTTATATTTTGGGGATCACAGTATGTATATCCAGTTCATTTATTTCTTTTATTTTTTTTATATATATACGGGAAAATCCTTTGGTGCATATGGAATAGAGAATACCAGTAGAGGACTAATACATAAAAGTAGAAACACAAAAAGGAACAAAATAAAGCAAAAAGAATAGTGGCAAGATAGAGTACAAGCAAATAAGAATAAAATACTATGAAAGTACATAGGAGTTAACGAGGATTATTAATCGCCTTCCTCACTGAGTACTAGAAAGATTATAGTGGCAGAAGAAGTCGACTAAATGCGCAACAGAATTTCAAGATCCACACAGTCTATTAATACAGTTCGTGCCGTCGAAATGAATTTATAGTGAAATATCCTGTTCCACGATTTTATTTAAAGATAAAAAAATACAATCGAAACTGTAGTACAAGAAAAGAATTATTTTTTAGTTTTTAGTGCATTTTAAATAAAATTGTTGGAATTAAAAAAAATACAGTAAATTCTCGTTATGAGCCCGTTTTTACCGCTCGTTGACAGCCCGGCGACTATCCCCACTATTTCTTGGAAGCCTGCGGACGAGAGTGAGAGAAACCGACAACCAGCGAGAGGAAACGAAAGAGTCGAATTAGCCACTGGCCGCGCGGAATCATGTCCGTACCCACTATGAGCCCGCCGCCAGCCCCGATCGTCGAGCTCATAACGGGGATTTACTGTATATATATTTTTTGATTATTTACTTCTTAGTGTCTATATAAGTCTTGATTTGTGGTTATATGCTGATTTCATATCGGTTGAATTGATTTGACTTGTGGTTACAGGCTGAGTTCTAATCGTTTGGATTTGTGGTTGTGGGTTATATTTATTGATGACTGGGTAATTTTCTAAATTTTCATAATTTTGCATCGTCATCCAAACTACGTACGCCTGCAAAGTTTCAAGTTTATTAGATAGCTGGAAGTGGGTTAAAATTGAGTTTCTAGATTTGCACCAAACAAACATACATACAAGAAACAAACAATCAAACAAAAAACAAACAGCGGATGGAAGCTGAATAAAATCGTTTAAAACAATATGTGCGGGTTTCAGGGATCGCTATTTTATTGGAACTGAAAAATTGAATCTTTTGTGTACGTAGCTAGCCAACTGTACTGTTGTGCTTCAAAAATTCGTACAGGGTAACGAATTTCAATTGTAACACGCAAATATTCGTTGAAAACTGTCACTCGAAGTAATAATAGACGGACTGTCACGGTATGTTCGAATCTATCACTGTGCTCCGCCAAATAATGCCCAAATTCTGGCATCGAAGTCATCATACAAAGAAGTGGGTGGGTGGTGAGTTTTCCTCGTGAGTGCGACTGGGGGAAAACCCTTCAAATTAATTTTTCCTTCGGTTCGAATCTAGTGATATTAAAGGAAAACATTTCTGCAGAGAGTGAACGGGGAAAGGGAGTAGGAAAAGAGACAGGTAGATATCGATAGAGAACCACCGCAATTTCCTGGAAGAAAAAAAAATTAGAATTGACATTCCAACGAGGACAGACACGAATGCAGATTCGCTTTCAACGAGTTTCGGTTTCTGTATAACCGAAGTAGTTGACTATAAGACGAGTCTCTTTTAGAATTATTCATTACGCCCCGCGCCCCTTCACCGTTTCATTCGCGGTACTTCCCATCCCCGTTCTCTTCCACCCCCATTTTGCGACGCTCACTCCTCCACTTCATCCCCGTACCCCCGGTGGCTGCTGAAAGTTACATCGACTCGGTGGCAAAAATTGAATAGTTAAAAATTCATTAAAAAATCCACGCCGGAGTTTGCTGGTCTCGCGGTGCCGAGTTTCCGTGACTTTTTTAAAACAGACCATGGCTAAGTTAAGGAGAGAGCAACGGAGAGCAGGGATTTGGGCTGGTAAATATTGGGACGAGGGAAATTGCCCAGAAATCGTGGCCTGCTCGAGGGATGAACAATTCCGCGTGCTTTTCAGTTAATCTTTTTTCTGCTGTCCGATGGCTACGATTAATCGATAGCTGGCGCAGAGACCTGCCTCATTTGCTACGTACGCGAGCAAAATTGTTGTTCAAATTTAGAATAGTGGACGGGATTGCGAAGTTCGTTGAAATTTCTTCGGATGTTTTACTAAGTAGCTGGGTAGAACGGAAAATTGAAATTGGCGCTTTCCATTTAAAAACTATTGTAAGTAGTTTTAAGAATCGATGCAAATCCGGGGTACCTACTATTTATAATTATAACAACGATATAGATTTTTCAAGGATTATTATTTTAAATTAGTATTTAGGATACTCGTTTATTCCACAAATTATAACTACAAAGCCCATATTTTTCGACCTCGAATTACTCGAATTTGTATCGAATTCGTAATGTTATTAATCAATCCGAAATTCAAATGAACCCCTTACCCAAAATTAGGCAGTAATTCAATGTAAATGCACACTTGGAATAGAATAATAAATACCACTTCCAAGTGTCAATAGCTCATCCCATTCTCCACTAATCTCTGTACAGAATTTCCAAAAATTTAGAAGAAACGAATGCTACCCTTGTCAATTTTCAGAACAAAATTCCTAGGAAATCCGTGACAATATTATCATCACACGGCTCAGAGTTATAAGCTACGATAATATTACAATCGGTCAACTAAGAAATAAACAGCCCGACTAGTGAGGTACGTTTTTATGTAAGTGTATTAGACAGCTACTCCAACCACAACGAGAAATAACCGCGCGACTATACCGCCTAAATCCAACTAGAAATTGTACTCCAGGGGTACAGGTGATTGGCCAACACCAACACCGTTCATCTCGGCTCTGATGGACGTCACACCGTAAGCTTGTCAATTCCCAACCTGAAAGCTCGCATTAATTAACTCCGAAATGGCAGATGACGGGCAGATACGCATCGCACAAGAAAGAGACGTCGATGACGGTGGTGCCAAGGTCGGCACGGTGGAAGGCGTCTGAAACAACAGTGAATGTCGTCGACGTCCTAGGTATTATGGCAAGCAAACAAAATATCGTGGCGTAGCGGGACATGGGATACGGTGCTCAGGGTCCCAAACCAGGAAAACTCGACCGAGTGCTCGGGCAAACAATAACGGCCGGGCCAGTATTGTTCTCCAAGTAATTGAATCCATCCTACCATCCCTTCGGCCATCCGACGCTTGCCTGTCTCACTTGCTTCTCGTCTCGTCTCTCTCTCTCTCTCTCTCTCTCTCTCTCTCTCTCTCTCTCTCTCTCTCTCTCTCTTTCTCTCTCCCTCTCTCTCTGTCTCTCAGCATCGTTTCCTCTTCCCCTGCAACCACTATTTTCTCCCCTCCTACTCTGTTACCGACACCTCGCGCCCCCTTCTTCGCTTTTCGTTCCCCTTCAGATTCACGAAAATTTCATGAAATCTTCCTCTTCCATCACCTACGAGATTTCCCGAGAAAATCGGTAAGCTTCTTCCAGGCTCTCCCCCGACACCACTCACCCTTCTTCTTTTTCTTCGCAACGTTCATTTCAGACTCTAAAAGTTCGATGTTGTCTATTCCAGGCTACTTCTACTATCTTTCGAGGATAAGGACTCTCTTGGACTGAAGAACTTTTAGGCGGACAGTGAGTCACAAAATGATTCAACGCTGGCAAGGTTCTTAGGGTTGAGGCACTTGGAATGGGGTTCCTGAATGTTGAATTTGAATGATCTTTGATATGTGCTTTTTAGCAACACCACTAGACTTGTTGTATTCGGTTTGAGTGAGGCGTAAAGTTTCACAGACAGTGGTTAGCGATTGGTACATGGATTTTTAATATTCAAAAATTGAATTGTTCATCGAAGAAACTTAAATAGTAGGTTTTAGGAAGAAATCACTAGGAAATTGTTGAGGAAACACAGTAAGTAAATTTTCAAAACATATAATGGAGAGCTGAAATTTAATGTTGCTCTTTTTTCAAAATTTCCCTTCAAAGTTTGAAAGTAATTGAAATCTGAATTAATATGAGCACTATGTTTCGCCTTCAAATGCGCCTCAAGACGACCTCGTTTCATTGATTCGTTGGTCAAGCATTGCTGGCATAAAAGACAAAAAGGTGACCGTTCATCGTGGACAGCGGGTACGAAACCAGATTTTAAATATTCCTCCGAATACTGACGAACTTTTTTCTTGCTTGCACCACTCATTTTACTATAGGCTGAAAGAAATGTTGACTTAGGTGGTTTTAACTACGACCGCTCCAGCGTCTAATAGTGAAATCACGGCTACGAACATGGCGGACAGAAGTTATGCTTAGTTTACACCTGTGACGAGTGCTCCGACAGTCTGAAGGCATATTCTGGTACTCGGCCGAGTAATCCGGCGGGGAAGATTTTCACTGGGCCGAGTAGCAGATCGATGACTCGGCCGAGTCACTCGTCAGGTGTGAATGCAGCTTTACCTACAGTAAACACTCGTATTAAACCCGACGAACGGGGCTGGCGGCGAGCGTACGACGCGTTGCGGACACTATTCCGCGCGGCCAATGCCGAGGGAGTGTGTGGGCCCGGTAGCGGGAGAGGGGGAACGAAACAGTTGACACGAAGTTGGTGTCCACTCTTTCGTTCCCACTCGCTCGTTCTCGGGTTCTCTCACTCTCGACCGAAGGATTCCAAGAAATGGTGGGGATAGTCTCCCGGCGTACTACGCATGGTAGAAACGGGGCTATAACGAGGATTTAGTGTATACTGGACGTATACCCAGCTCGAGTAGCGACCGAGAATCGCCATACGGTTAACTTAAACTCTGGAGGAGTCCATTTTCGAATTGCCCTCCTTAACAATCAAATTGCCCCCCTGTGGGGTGTGGGCCTCACGTTGGGGAACACTGGTATGTGGGGCATGTTCACTCAGTGGTTGGAAGAAAGATGGAGAAGTGTGAAAGAGGTGACGATTTATTCGAAAATATCAGCCAGGTATCTGAAGAGATTCTGAGATAGCTGGACACAACTCTTAAATAGTTGCACTATCGCCCCTATCGTTATAAACGATTAGCTTGAATTTAAATAATGCCTACTGCGTAATTAGTCCCCACTTAATGCGATTTAATTGATCCTGAGTACCTACCCCAGATATGAAGATCCTCAGAAACTTGATGGAGAAGCTTTTGACATAGTCAAGACACATGCATGACGATGCTACTGAGTTCTACACACTTGTCTAGCTACCTGGCACGTTAACAGACACTGCGGAAGGTAATTAGAGGCTGTTACGAAGTAACGTTCTCAAGTAACGAAACCTATTATCTCAAACACAGAGCTGGACGTAGCCTAAAGCTGACTAAGAAGAAAGGAAGGAGTTTCCATGTAAGTACGTCACGTCTTGGCCAAGCCTTTATCAAGTCTGCAAAAAATCATCAAAGTGAACAGCAGTGAAAACAAATTCTGTGTTCATAAAAGACGTATAAAAGAAGGAGTAGCGTTGGAAGATAATTAAAAAATATTTTTTTTCTCACATTCCTTTATTTTGGAAAAATGAAACAGACGCTCGGAAATGAAAGAAGTACTGTACATTTAATATCACAAAACACTGTTCCAAAATCGCAAATGAGAGTGCATCCCCCTGCATATAACTAAGCGAATCTTAGTCCATAAGGTGAATGTCCCAAATTCTACTCATTTACGAGGTTACTCGTCATAAAGGTGTAAAAAATTTGTTTGTGATCAAAATTAGCAGAGTAATTGCTTAATTCTTTAATAATAAATCAACCAATTCAAAAACTATTTATCCCTTTGACTACGAAAGGCGTATATATACGCTCTCACAAGTCTGTCCATATATACGAAAGAAAAACTGAATATTTTTAATTTATTTGCAATTATTTAGTTTTTTAACCCCTAAGAATGGTATCAAATCTCCGGGTACCGTTTTGGTCAGTATACAACCAGTCGCAGCGACTGATAAGCGCCATCTGTATTGCTGGTTCTCTCCGAGAGTGCTCCGCAGTCCAAAGGTTAAGAAAGATATTTCAAGATGTTTAACTATTAGTAATTTGTGATTAAATACAATGCTCTAAATGTCCGCATTTCTGCTCACTAAAAAAAGCGATGTAGGTATTTCTACTCACCATTTGTACCAATTTCTACTCACATAATACGTTGCCTTTTTAGGTTAAAGTATGTTACATCTTGTATGGGGAGGTTTTATGACACAATAGTAAAGCATAATATATTGATAAATAAAAAACAGACAGCCATGATTTGACCCTAAACCTGCTCACCTGTTTTCTACTTAAAACAATTAAAAATAGTAAAAAAATCTACATCCAGAACACAATACGGTATCTGTTTTGTTATTGAATAAGACCTTTCACTGCAAGGATTATTGTCTGCCACGTTATCAAATACCAATAGTGCCGCTGTTCCTTAGCACAAACATCTAGAACACGATCGAAAAATCGTGAGTCTCATGTTTTAAAAGATTTTGTTCCATATGCTGCACTTTGTTTAGCCGCAAGCTCGTGCAAAACTCGCGTCAATGTTCAAATAATTTAGAGTTATTTCGTTACTACTATAGTCCCAACGTAACGCTTATAATAATAAGAAAAATACGAAATCAGTAGAACTCGGTACATGAGTAGAAATGGGGACTTTTACCTTAGTGTATAAAATTCTCGCTGAAATAGTATCGTTCGAAGTTCGAGACCCCAAAAATTCCTCCGAACCCATCGTCACGAGACACGAGCATGCATCATGGTCGAAATGAATTCATAGCGCTGCCGGGTCGAGCCGGTATATAATAAAATATTAGGAGCCGCAGAGGCTGATAGGAATACATAGCCCCGTGTTCCCGTAGTATTTCGAGGAACGGCCGAAACTGGAAGGAGAGGGTTGTTTCCCATGGAAACACAAATGGAGGGCCTGTTCTTGACAAACGTGCTCAATACGCGGAAAAAGACGCGGCCGCGTTACCATACAGTATCCCATATAAAATAATGGCAGCGTATGGGGGAACGTTAACCCGGAACATTCCGCCTCGTCCAATGTCGTAAACAGATATTGGTATTGGAGTGTCATATTTGCGCGGGCTGGATGTTTCCTCGGCACTGCGTGCTGACTGAATATGTCGTTGCGCGAGAGAGAACATTCGCGGAGTACTTTATCATGAACAGACGATCGGCCATTTCCCTGCTACGAGTGCGTAAAGGGCGCATTAAAACGCCCGGAGCCTGCAATTCCGGGGCAAGTGAAACTCGATATCGCATATAGAGGCAAGATATTACTGCAAGCAATCGATACTCATTTTTGCTGAAATTTCACGAGCTCTGTAATTCGCGATACTTCCGATCGCTGCGCAGGCATATGTCCCTTATGTGTCGTTGGCCCTGTAATTTCAATTTCGTGGGATCTTCTCTACTTGTAGCAGAGACAGGAATGTATCTTATCAATTCTTTCAGAGAACTCTGAAATTAATCTTTTCGTTGCGAAGAAGTTGGGTCCAAGGTGAGCCTTATGGACCTTTCAAATGCTATCGGCACCTACAGGTTCTCGGCATGTTCGATTATCGTTTCATATCGCTACTTACAAACAAGTGACAGACTGTTTGATTTGAACCATAAGTAGGTGACTCCTTAGGTATAGACATAACTGCTCTAAAGGTACGTATACACGAAGACACTTTTCTGTCTAGATCAAGTGTATGCGACGCTCAAAACAAGTTTCCGGAAGATTGGAAACTGCCTAGAGCCGTCCGCGACACTGAGTTTGACCTATCGTCGCGGGAGTTGCAGCTAGAGCTAGACTGAAGACACTGCGACTAGCTCTAGCTAGACACAAAAGGCACTTGATCTAGACACAAAAGTGTCGTCGTGTATACGTACCTTTAAGCCTCGTGGCGACTAGGAATAAACTTGCGACATTTATTGCGCAAGAAACTTGCATGAGTGTTTACGCTACAGCAATTTTTTCACGCAAGTTCTTGCCTGCAAGTAGTTGCCAGAAAAGTGTTGCAGAAGATATGTCCCGCGTGTCTACACCACGGTGTAATAGACAGGTGTTCCGACTCTGTACCTTTTACTCCATCGATTTTGTGTGCCGATTTCTGTTTAGTTCCCCTGGCCGCCGCGAGAGGCGTCGTGACTTAGAAGGCATATACATATGTGTTAATGAGATTGTGGTAGTAAAGATTGTAATGGTATTACTGGGCTTGCCAGAAAAATCCTACGCGTAATGGAGGGGGAACATGCCACACGCATGCGTGGCGTGTTCCCCTTCCACGACGAGTAGGAATTCCATACCAGGCCTGCATATATATGCAAATACCTTTACAACAGCCACGAAATCTGCCGGGCGCCAGAAGAACTAGGACGAAAATGTCACTCTACACTGCAGTGTTACGCCTGAGAGTTGACAGCAAATATTTATACATAAAGTATCTACTATAATGTCGGTCCAACAAACTAGAATTTAGAATTAGTTGGACCAAACATTACTAAAAGTGATACAAAAATGCTGGCGTGCACGTAGATTCGAAACCGAATACCATGGTCCAGCTACTTGCTTTCTACTCTCGCCAAAAATTTCCAATTCGTTTGGAAGTAAAATCTTTCTCAGAGAGAGAAAATTATCGGGCGTCCACACTATGACAGAATTCACTTGCTGAGACCAACTGTCGCAAGTAATCAGAACTTGCTAGAGTTACTCTCAGGCGTGTTTACACAGTGCTGACATCAACTCTCGCAATGAATGTCGCAAGTCTATTGCTAGTGGCCGCGAGTCTTTAGAGTAGTTACGTCTATACCTAAGGAGTCACCTACTTATCGTTCAAATCAAACAGTCTGTCAATTGTTTGTAAGTGCGATATGCAACGATAGTCGAGCATGCCTAGAACCTGTAGGTGTCGATAGCGTTTGAAAGGTTACAAGTCTTTGGATGATGAAGCTAAGACGATACGCCCGTAGCATTTTAAGTTCTACAGCTGTACTTATACGCTTGAGAGGGGCTTCAAATAACTCTGCCAATCCAACTCGGCGAATGCCACTCTGGGGTTACAAAGAAACCCTTGTAGCAATAGCGGTTGGAGCAGACAAGCCTGCAGATAAAGAAATCATTTATTCATATTTACGACAATAAATCCAGTATATGAGCTGGTGTGCACACGACATACGCGATCGCTAAGCATGAACAACGATAATATCGGGCCGCCTCGCGTTGCCAGCCAGGTAACTGTCGTCATTGTTCTTCCTGACGTCACAGTGGCCACTCCTTTGTGTGCTGTCGATTAACAATCGCATATATACCTGACGAGCGAGCACACGGTGCACATCGAGTTCTTGCGCTCGTGTAACAGACCGTGACGAAGACCCAGCCCTACCCAAGGGTTGGATTATACGTGTCGAGGGTGCTCGCGTAGCCCTTTGCTTGCCAAGGGCGTGTATGACGTTCTTTTGTTTGAGAACGCGGCCCATGCAGAAAAGGAAGAGGAAGAGGGCGAGCGAGGTGTTCGGTTTGCATTCAACTATCGAATATCACTGTCCATTCCCCGGCCACGGTTTTAATGATGTTTATAATTATAAAGGGAGCGGTGTTAAGTTCGCCTGTACGCGGGCATGCAAAATTTTTATGAAATTTATATTTAACTGCTGCACCCTCTGCAAATAGTCACGCTATGGACAATGTTATATCAGGATAAAATTCTTTTGCGGTCTAAAATGTTTGGGGACGAATTTTAGGGCAAAAGTCATTTATTTTTTATTTCAAAGTATTCCCCTTTCGTTATGAAAAATTGATATGCCGGTTACTGCAACTGTTTGCGTAACTAGGGCGTGAGAGTCCGCAAATTTAACAATATTTGTTAAATCAATCGCCTTCACTTACCCTTAATCATAAAAATAATAGAGGATCAACCCTTCCCATGGGTAAATGCGACCGCTTATCGCGGCTAGAATATCGAAATCTGCTTCGTTTTAGTTGTTGGTCGATCCGGAACACGCCATATTTATCGCGTTCATTTTAAATAGCTTGTTTGGTTACCCCCCATCGAAATTACCCCTCTAGAAGCTCGCTGCGGGCGAAAGTCAATCCTCGGAGAGAGGTATCGTTAATAACAAGGCCAACGGTATCGCGTGGAAAAATTTTCTGTGCCGATCTGTCGCCGATTAGTCTGCTACGGGAGCCACGGTTCGCGAATTCGACCCTTTCCCATTGCATGTCTTATCGACTGGCAGATGCAAATTCAGAAATACGCGGCGACGCGGTGTCTGGTGGTCACGACGCACGCGACCCTTTTGCATGCGGGTACAAAGTACCCTGGTGGATAGAATTTGTGTAATTGAAAGTAATCGATCGCGATGTTTGCACGTTCCACGAGACAGGATAACGGTCTTTCGCAGAGAAACGAGAAAATCAGAGGTGTGAGAAAGAAGTGAGAGGTAGAGTCTAGGTTATATCTGAACTAAGCGTTGGGTAAATCAGAGTTACATTTGCCTTAAGTTTGAATTAGGTCTAAGTTAGGTACCACTTGAACTAAGTTGAAAGTAACACTGAATTGGGAATATTTCGGTCTAGGTTTGGTTCAACTTAAGTTTTCATTAGCTGTGACTTGAATCTGGGTTTAGCCAAATTTGCCATTTTTCTGAATTTATGCGAATAAATCAATGAGTAACTGTATTAATTGATTTACGTAAGTAATAATTGAGGCAGTTCCTGAATAATCTACTGAATTCAAGAATTCTTTGAAATTTCGTGCAAAACTAATTTGGAATGCAAGAAACCCTTGTACAAAATTTAAAATCGATTTACCACATAGTTATCGAGAAATTGTTGATTAAAGTTAATGCATTTTAACACAGTGGCATGTGGCAGAGTCGAAAAAAGAGGGTTATAGTTTCAGTTTTTCTTCTGAAACAGGAAAACTATATTCAAGAAGACTATATTCTTCGTAAATGTCCGTAAAAAATAGGTTTACGTGCAAATTTTTTAGAAACTACGTAGAGCAGTCAACGTGGCAACGTCGCATTATCGATATGTTTAGACATTTAAACAGCGAACGACGATTCAAATTCATATGAAGGCTAATTATATTGTAAGTCATATTAGTTATCCGAAATTTGTAGATAAAATATTAAATAATATAATTGTAACTTAAATTTATTTATTGCTGTTAAACACTTTTCTCAAGTTTGTCGAATTTTCTTTTGCAATATTTTTTTTTAATAAATTTACCTTTGTAACGAAACCTTTCTGACATTTTGGTTATAAAAAACGCTCCTAATGAATGCGACGTTGTCAGATCTGCTGCTCCGTTTCGCTACGCTGACCAATTTAATATTCTATTTTCGTATTACAATTATTTATATTAACATAGAACTTTTTAAAATATTTATAAATCATGTAAAAAATTATTATTAGTATTTCTATAGTATATAGTTGATTAGGGCAAAATCCTGAAATTGGTTTTTAGGCATTTATGTGGGTAACCTTTTGAAGTAAAAACCAAGTTGATATCTAATCAGACCTAAGAGATTTTCAGGAATCCGTGAAAATACATTTCACCCCTTTTCACCACCTCCTAGGGGTTGATTAGGGAAAAACCTGAAATTGGTTTTTAGACATTTATGTGGGTAACCTTTTGAAGTAAAAACCAAGTTGATATCTAATCAGACGTAAGAGATTTTGAGGAATCCGTGAAAATACATTTCACCCCTTTTCACCCCCTTAGGGGTTGATTAGGGGAAAATTCTGAAATTGGGTTTTAGCCATTTTTGTGGGTAATCTTTGTGAGTACGAACCAAGTTGATATCTAATTGGGTTTAAGAAATAATAAGGAGTCAGAGAAAACAGATTTCACCATTTTTTACCTCCTTCGGGTTGGAATTTAAAAAAATCCCTTCTTATCGAGTACCTAAGTTGCAAAAGGAATATACCCTCCGAATTTCATGTTTCTAGGGTCAGCGGTTTGGGCTGGACGGTGATGAATCAGTGACACAACGATTATATAAGTATAGATTCTGTATAAGATGGAGTAGTACGTTTCTCATTTTTAGTAAAGTTAGCAAAAATTGTTTACTTTTATTTCACTCATCCCTTAATTCCTGGGACAAACATAGTCCATCGACTAAACTCGATATAGCCAGGTCTAGGTTAAGGAGTCAGTCCACTGTGAAGTCGTGAAAAATTGTCATTTTTCAGGATTTATTTTTTAGTAAACGGAATGTTCAACGTAAATAATGCTTTGTCTACTTATTAATACACTTATTGACAGTATAAAAAAAAATGTATTTTAAATTTTGAACAGTTTTTTTAAAATATATATCGCACTGAGGTGAGCGCCTTGAGAAAGCAATGCAGTGCTGGTGCAGATGGTTTCGGGAGAACGACGCATTTGAAACAAAAAATTCAAAGTGTGTTGTAATCATTATGAGTGTGGTTATCGCCGGAACCAGGATCACTTTTACTGATAAAAAAATAACAAAATGGCAGAGGTTTGAAGTTTATATGTCGAAATACGATGAATTTCTCAATCATTTTGCCTTGTAAAAAGTATGAAATGGTTAATCCAAAAAGGTTTCCGTGGTCCCGGCCATAGCCACTGATGTTCTGAATAACGTGTAAAAATTTCGAACTGATTAATCAAATAGCTTTTTTGCAATCACCTGCACCACTTGAAAAAAATGTCGTTTTGAGATAATTGCGTTTTAAGTTTTAAAACAAATTAAAAAAAATTCTTTTAAATTTTTCTTGTATAATATAAAAGTAGCTTAATAAATACCAAACAGATTTATTGCATTATATGTTGTATCTACGGAGAAGGAAATCTTTAAAAATAGCTTAATTTTTCAAACCGTCACAGTGGACTGACCCCTTAAGTTTGAGTCAGAAACGAAAACAGAAATGTCTTTCTTTTCAGTCGATCGCGAAGTTCGTGTCCGAGTTCGATATTCTCTGGAAATTTGCGTTTCAGGTATCATTTTAATTAATTAAGTTCCATTTACTCACGCGCGGATCGATGCACGGCAAGGACACGGAAAATCCATTAGAATTTACATACCTGCAACAGAAAACAACGATGCGTCCGTTAATCATCCGTGAATTAACGAGCAAAATATGTGGCGTTGGTGATAATCGGGTGACAACACGTCCAGAAGAGTAAGGGTTAGGTTTCTGGCGTAACATGCATCAATTAAGTAACTTTTACTGTGCGATGCTAGAAAATTTTCACCTCGGGCAATAAATAATCTGCGCTCCGTGGATACACGTATAAATATCTATAGAATATCGTTGTAACTTTCTGCTTTTAACTCTGGAATCACATCTGCGATCTCTATCCAGCTCGTGCATTTCAATGTCACTCGTAACTTATTTTGCTTCTAATGATATGCGAAAGAGTTATAAAAATCACGAATGCGAATACTACTACGTACTGTATGACGGATCAGTGTATTCGGTTTACGATCACCAGCAGTGAACACTATTCTGGAGTGCCTAAAAATAAGAACACATTTCCAAATAATTCTATTTCTTTTTGGTTAGTCTTGCAAAAATACTGACAGTTTCATTAACGCGCCATTAGTTAAGTAAAGTAGCCGATCACTTTTATTGCGTGGCTATTCCATCATTTCGACCCCCCACTTACAATTAGTGCCTCATGTACCATAAACAAAAAATTTCTTTTTAATATAAGTAGCACTATTTTCCTCTTCACTTCGTTCACACATATTATAAATCTACCTATGTCAAAACTGTTTACCTTTAACCTTTAAATGTTTCTCCTAAAACCTATAATTTCGGTTTGCATCTAGGAAAAAAGAACCAAAATTATTAAAATAGCGACTAGGAGAAGTCGATTTTTACGATAAATGCCGATTTTCGGGGTGCGCAGATGGCTGCTTTTTTATCTCGGAATCTAGAGCTTTTACACTTAATGTTGAGGTTCACTCCAGCATGGAATATATTTTGAACAAGCTGTACAAATTTCAAGTCGATCCGTAGGGTAGATGCACCATTTGTGGCGACTTTAAGGTATTGTACCAGTTTTGGCCACTTCTTAAAAAATATAATATTTTTTCGTGTAAGCAATAAATATAACCTTGTATTTCTGGCGGTATAGTAAACAAAATATTAATGCCGTGAAATTCTCCACATAATAATGATCTGCAAGCAGTTTAAAAATAAGATAATTATGCACGTGGCCAAAAACAGTGCAATGGCAACAAACGATACTACCCTACCTTCGTTTTTTGCAATCAGTGCAAAATAACAAACAAAAAAAAAAATGCCTACACATCAGTAGACTGTAGCGCCGTCATATATATGAATATATTATCACAAAAAATTTGTACCGTTTATACTATTAATAAACATTACCCAAAAACTACTAGTCCCAATTTGCATCCCTCTCCTCCTAATTAATTCGCAAACAAATACTCGATCTTCGAGCGATTTGGCTGCCTAGTCCCCTAACACCTTCGTTCGGGGGGTGATAGAACAAGCAAGCAAAATTCTTAAGCGCATTTCAACGCGTTCCGCAGTATAAACCGGCCGCGGTTGAATCGCGTATTTGGTTTCATAATAAGATTACGGTGCCGCGCGAGCTACCGCTTCTAATATTGTTTTATGTCAGTCGTGGACCTAAATGTCACGGGTGTACCGTCGAACGTAAAAAGAAGTTGTCGTGAAAGCAACCAGCGCTGAACAATGCATAGGTATCGATTCGAATCACCGGCATAGAAAGTAAATTTGTCGGGACACCATCGACTCTCTACCCCGGCGCAACGTCGGCGATAAGAATTCTTGACGGAAAATAATGCATTGCTCCGGTCGGCGATCAACGTTCCAGTCTACGTAGTATCTTGGCTGAGAGTATAAATCTTGATACGCGCCTTATCCAATTTATCTCGCCCGGTATATACATGGCGTTATTAAATACGTGACCTTACTGGCTGGCGTCGTATGTTACAACGCAGCGTTGTAATTCCGTTCTATTATCTTGCTGGCAGTAGGTCTCCCCCAAATCATGGCTCCTTGCAAACGAAAAAGTACCAGGGGTATGGGAGCCAATTTTATGTAGTCAATTAGCGCAGCACCACTGTTTACTAAATGTAAACTGTCTACTGAAAGTTACTGGAAGACATAGACGGCTACATGTTGGAAACCAGGCGATGTATTAGGAAGATGCGCTTAGAACAATGTCAAGTTAGCACACACTCTGAAGTATTAGCATGCAGAATGATGTGTACATCTTATACAAGATACGTAGATTCATAGATAGGCCATACGTTCTGTTAAGGATTCGAAAGGCGACGGGGTTTATGATGCGGATGTGCTCTCTTCGCTATTTTTGAACTTAAAATTTCATTAGCGCGATTATTGTGGCTGTTAAACATCATAAACAGGGGAAAACTCCAAATCCCAGTTATGACGGGTCTTGGAGTTTCTCCTGGCGCTCGATAGTGATTGCCGCATCATAAACCCCCTGGACAGGTCGCGCACGTGAGGGTCGTTTCTGCCGCGGGACCTTGGGGCCTGTCTCGGGGTCTCCCACTGCATTTTGTTCATTTGGAAAGGTGGGCAAGTGTTGATAAAATCCAGGAAAACGCCCAACGTGTCACCTGGAGGACACTGATTGGAAAGCGAATATTTCCACCCTGAACGGACCTCCGTAGCAGACCAGGTGGTGGGGCAAACCGAGGTTCCGTTAGAGGGTACGCGGCGAAGGAAGAGCAGAACTCGGACCAGAAAAATCCGAAAAGGTTCTCGGCTCCTGTCGGCCTTGGAAACGGCCATACACGTTTTTTAATACACGTTTTTTAATACATGTTCTTTAATACATTTTACATATTTGTCGACCACAGTAACGGTCATTTATAATAAATATTATTGGTCAAAATCAAGCGTTGTTACTGAACCAGCAGTGTATACACGTAACAATTACGCTAAAAACACGTTCACCCTGGTGACAATCTACGCCCAGATCTACTGTTGCTTCGACCGTATGTCACTGAACTAATAGCTGGCCACACACGGGGAGGTTTCCCCGCGGTCTTCATCCGTCGCGGACAAACCTGCGATCAAAGTCTGCGGCGGATCAAATCTGCAAATACCCACTAACATACGAAGTTCACAGACTCGGACGGAGCGTGGTTAAGGAGGAACCAATGGTACGCTACGCCGCACGCAATCCGTAGCGTACCATTGGTTCCTCCTCAGTCTCAACTCTCGAAAATCAGACTATAATAGTAGGTGCACGCCTGACACTTTGTGCATATCAGAACAACGCTTCCCGGCGGCAAACTAATGCCGACAGAAGGAACTTTGACTGACTGGGAGAATTCGAAAGAACTGTAACAACAGTATCTCCTAGTACTAACTTTAATAATAACAACTGCAAAAAACAATAACTTAAGACGCGGATATATACAATGGACGTGGTAAGGATTTAAAGTGACTGCTCTCGCAAACCTTACAAAACGACTCTACGAGAGCTGGAAGACGACTATATTAGTCTCTCGGGACGAGAAGCTTCGACAACTCTGCGTGGGCGGGTTCACACAGCTTGCTAACTAAAATCTGTGCTAGCACTGGTGCAATCCAGCCTAACCCCTATCTAGGACGTCAAACCAACACCTTCCCCAATAATTAGAGAAAGGGAAAAATCGCCGTGGGAAAGCGGCGACCGCTCAGGACCTCTGGCCCATCATCGGGCCCAGCTGATTCTCGTCACCCAAGCACAATAAGGCCTTTGAAATCAGACTCGTGGCTTGGAGTATAAACATACTTATCTATTCCGTCTAAGGACGGAACAACTGTTTTTACCATTCTTACTGTTCGGTGCTAGATCCATTTTCACTTATGTAATAAATCCTGCGCAAATTCTGATTGCTCATAATCGGCAATTTGCCTGGGAATAGGGCCGCGAAAGTGCATATCTTGCCAAAAAGCTCGTACACCTCTCGAGAAGCCCGAGGATCACGAGAGCAGCAGCGTCTGCAATCAACGACAGGCGTGCCTCACGAAAGCGTCCTGCTGAGAATCCAACGTGCGCCACGAGGGCCTGAGTGCAGGGGCTTAGAGGCAGCACGTACTTGGTTATCAAAGGTTTACAAGGGAAACGGTATCCTAGCTGTAACGGGCTTCCTCTGAGGCCTTGAAGGTGTCCCGCGTGTTGCGCGAGAATTTCTCGAGTTATGATTTAGTATCCGGCCGGTGGCGGTGGTTTGAGTCGGGTGGGAGAGCGGGCTCTCCGTAGCTACGACGGAAGTGCTACTCTAACGTCGAAGGGACAGGAAAGGGCGAGGTTCTTGTGAAACAGAGGGAGCTAGATGAAACAGGTGGATCAAAGAGGGAGCCATAGGTAGCTGAGCGGGAAAAACTAAACGCAGGACGACCGGGAGGATAAATGGGGGAGAGAGCGGCAGACCCGAGCAACAGGAGATGATGCGCGCGGAGAGCATCTGACACGCGATAAAAAGAGGACGAAGGCAGAGATCCGTGGAAAAAGGATCACTTGAAGGAGCGTGCACGCGGGACAGGGGGCAAGCGTGCTGGGAGCCAGGGGCACGGGTGCAACAGCATGAAACGAGGAAGGACGACGCGCGACGTCGGGGGTAGATAGAGGAGAAAAATCATAAACGCGGCCGGAAACAAAGGGATAGCCTGGAAAAGGTATAAATCAAGGGACAAAGGTAATGAAAAAATCTAATATGCAGTAGAAAGGGAGCGCAGTACGGAGGACACATGCAGAAACACGCGATAAGGAAGAGAGCGATAGAGCGAGGTGGACAGAGAGGAACAGAAGGAGAAAGGACGGAGGTGGGAAGAGAAAGCGGAAGGGGGTGAGTAGGAGAGGATGAGGGTGGTCGAGAGGAGGAGTAACTTCCTAACAAGGCGGTTAGTTGCGGCTTAGCAACGCTATGAACGCGAAATATTGCTGGCCGACGCGCTTCTCTGCCTGCTTGCCCGCCTTCTCCTCTCGTTCCACTCTCCTCGCCTGTCCTACCCGTGAGATACAGTTGCCTGTGTGCACCAGGAACGCTTAATATCGAAATATGCACTGCTGCCCGAAGCTCGGCAACTCAGACATTTCGATAATTGATTTCTCCACGAGAACGAATCATCATTTTATGGAGTATAATGTTCTTCTTATCGCGTGTTGCGGTGTGAACTCTGCATTTGGCAGACTAGGAGGACCCAGAAACTACCTCATTGCCGCCCACTTCCAGGGTAGGGGCTGTTGGGCAGAAAGTGCGCATAGGCGCCTTCTACATCCTTACTCTCTGTAGATAATGTTCAAGAATCTCAAAGGAAAATAAAACTCTGCGCGTTCTCAGCACGCACAAATCCACCCATTAGGTGCACCAGGTTTACCTTGAGCTCCTGGGAGATCGCCAGTGTGGAAATGTCATTGCCAAACTGGATTATACGACGAAAAACTATGCTCTCGTGCAACAACGATAATTTGCTATTTTTGAGTAGCTGAAGAGACATGTGCTAGAGAGCACTTGCTAGCTTTTGGTTTGGAGAAGTGCGAACTTTGGCCTGAACGTTTTAGAGGTTGATTACTCCCAGTCAATAGAGACTGCTGCGTTCTAAGCTGATCTCCAAAACATATGGATGAGCTCATGCAAGGACAACCGTAAGGGATTCAAATAGAATCAGCGGACTAGTAAACATTTAGATAGTTTAATTAGAATCCTTTGGCCCCCTAAAGAGACCAGCTTTCCCAGGGCGTATGCAAAACGTCAGAGGTTACCCGAAAATCCTAAATCCTAATTTGTAGGAGTGTATACATACATCCTCATTTGCAACTGAAACTTCGGGAAGTTGCCATGGGGAAGGGACAAATTAGTTCCTTAAGGTTCCAAATGGAAAATTAAACAAATCACAATTTGTTGCATAAATTTTCTGCCTCTGCCTAGTCAATCGTCCACCAGCGATTAAGTAAGCATTAAAGTGTGCTTTGGGATCACGCTGTCTCAGTCCAAGAAACGTATTTTGTTCTCGCCATCTCTCAAGACAACGTCTTCGTCAGTCTTGGTCCTAATTAAACAGTAATTTACGACGAGGGCGATGTTCAGCGTAAGATCAGGATCAAAGAAAAACAACAGTGAGCATCGAGGGTGCCGTTTCTTTTGAGGAACTTCTACAACTGATTCGACTAAATTTGACTGATACACACCCTTTGACTACCCGCTTCAATTATCTCTGACGCTCGTTCCAACCGTGCCGACAATTAAGAGTAGGAAAAGTTATCTGTCTTTGGAACGTTTACCCGGTTCTTCGCCTTCCAGCCCTTTACCTTTCCCTTCTTCCCTCTGTTTACCACACCACAAGGCTGCGCCATCAGCCTAAATCAATGTTAGTTGTCGCCCATTGTTTTCGCTTAGAATTCAATATTTTCCCAATTTCTTTGTCAAACACAACTAGTAAGTAGTTCGAAGAGACATTTTGAAAGGATATTACCCACTCGTTTCGTAATGTTTAACCGACTGTGTTAGGAATTAGGCGACATAACCATTTTACCCGCTCTTCGCTAACTTCCAAGTGCATCAGATAGATGAGGAATCACACCGTTAGCAAAAGATGGGTCAAGACCACAGAATACAATGGTTTTTATTTTAACAACTAGAATCTATTGTATAAATTTCTATACGAGAAAGGAACTTAGGAAATGACCCACCCTCTGTGTAACCTTTTTCATACAGAATGCAGTGACAAGAAATGCTACTATGGAAATGGGTCTTCAAAGATGATAGAAGCCAATTTGTGCTATATTATTTTGAGCACCGGGAAAAAGGATAGAGAGGATTAAATTGTTTGAGACTTAGCCGCATCGAAGATTCTTCCACCTGAAGGAGGTCTGAAGGTAGCAGGTTCGCGACCAGTTGCGCGCACGGTTCGGCTAGGATGTAGTTTTTATTTATTTACACAAGGGTCGGGCACCCTTAGCCCCGACACAGGATCGCAATGCCGGTTGGTTTATATTTTATTCATCCCTTATTGAATTCGAGCTCAATCTCATGAAAGTGTCTCTACCGTGGGCCCTCGGGTATTCGATTCTCTCTTCCTTTCTCCCTGCGCTGTCTGCTCTTCCTTGGATCGTTATCCTTCCTCCCATTCTGTCTCTCCGGCTTCTTCCCTTAGATAAGTATTCCAATCTCCCTATGTTTCCGCCCCCCCGCCCTGTTTCCTCGCCCCTTCTTTTTTCGCCAGTCCTTCTACTGCCAGGTCCCCGCGATACTCCACGACGTCCTTCTCTTTAAATCTGTGCCCGACATCTTCGCTTTTTCGCCGACCGATTCTTTTCACGTTCGAAAGCTGGAACCTCTGCCGACCGTGCGGATCCATCGGCTCGAATCAGTTGCCCCAGCTTGGACGAGAATAAAATGGGAATGAAAGCTGGGAGATCCCCGGGCGAACCAATTAATTTGTACGCGGAGGAAATCTAATCTCCGTGAATCCCAGGGAAATACTGAAAGTTACCGTCCGAAACGTCCAAGCGGGAGTTTTTAAGCGAGGTAATACCGGCGATAAGTGGCCAGGCGAAGACTGTTACCTGTAGATTAATATTCATTCTAGGATAATGCGCTTCTGTGGGCTGCAGGAACTTATATCAAGTTGCTTCTTAAAGAGGACAAAGTTACTTTTTGGAACACTTGCAGAGCACGTTGGAAAATATTTTTTTTTTAACGCTGCGTCTATAAAATAATTATTAAGGAAACTCGAAGGTATGTCTGTAGAAAGGTGATGTCGAGATTGTCGAGCAACACCGAAAGCAACAAGATTGTTGTGATTTGAACGGTGACTCCATAATTGAGGACCTTGCAGCAACAGGGGTGTAGCTCCACCTTTACCAACTTCGAGTAAATTAGAAAAAACAGTTTATAAAATTATTGCTTCGACTTAACATTAAAAAGAGAACGCTAATTAAAAATATATTTTTTTACTCAATAAGTAGTAGTTGTTGAGTTGATAAGTTATTATTTCTATTTTTGACGAATCTTTCAAATCCAGAGCTACCCCTAACTTGCACCAAAGTGTACCTACAAAAAACGGTCGCTTTTTTATAACTGTGCAGAATAAAGAACACCGTTTATTGATTTATCGTTGGTTCATTAATCAAATATGGAAAACATGTGTTGACATCAAATGGATTTGCATCAAACGTGCACTAACGATGTAGATTTTTTTTTTACGAATATTACACGTCATAACTCATAACTCAAGAACAGTGAAAAATGGAGGTGCACCCTTCTTACTACAATACCCTCAATTGAGTTTTCAATAAAAGTAGAAAAAAATTCTGTGTTATAAAATGTCATAATGTCATCGTAGTTATTGTTAATTATTGTTTCGTTAAAACTTGCATGTTGTGTAACAATTGTATTTTTCAATCAGCGCGTTACAAAGATTTATTATAACTTTCTCATGAGATTTCGAATTAAATAATTATGCATTCTAGATTCCTCAGAACGTTGATGCATGTCCTGTATAAATTTCCCTATCCTGCCGTGGTCACAAACCAATACAAAGATCACATTGTCCTTTGGCATTGGGAACGATCGCAACTAGCAACAAGAAGGACGTCGTGAGACCTTGAGCAACGACATTTTGAATCGAGTGGTACGCGTGCAACCTGGAGTTGCTGCACGTTCATCAACTGCTGATCTTCTCAGAGTAATTGGAAAGATGAGAAAGTGGATCGCAATCGGAGCAATCCTCTTCTGCGTCGCATTATAATCCAGGATGAACGATGGATGATGGGTGACAGCAGAAAACGATCTTCCAACCACTTTCTAAAGCCAAGAAACCATCACAAGGAAGCTGAGCTCACTGTACAGTGGATTTCGACAGGAGATGAGCGCTGTGGCTTCCTGAATCCTGGTGAAAGTAACACAGCAGAGAAGTACTGTTCAAAATTGTATAGACAGACTGCGCAACCTCCTCCATCATGACGCCTAATACCTAATTCATCGTTCAAGTCATTATTTAAAAATCGAACCACCTCGGTTATGAAACTTCTCTGACCTATCTGCTGGTGACTATTGCTTTCTCCTTTTCACGGCGAAGCTTGCTGAGCACGCTTTCAAGGAATTCGCAATCCTCATAAAATTTGAAGTAGTTCGCGACTGGAATGAACAAGCTTGTGCCTCCTTGGCAAAAGGACGTTACTTAACGAAGCAAAACCTTCGCTTTAAATTAATCATTCAAGATTCATAATCAGAAAACGACATTTCTTACGTAACCGCCTGATATTATTATTTCCTTCTGACGGTGCCTACTTTGCTGCGAATACTTCAAATAACCCCGGCTCATTTATATTTCATCCGCGACGAACTGTTTCCTTCAATTTGGCCAGGACGCGGCGCAATGCGATTTAATCGTCGCGGAAAGTCGATGTCTCCACCTGAATATTTCATCGACCCACCCCCTCTGATCTTTAATTCCTCTATCCTCTCAAGGCTTCTTAACTGTCGCGTGTCTAGCGATCGAGACTCGCCGAGATAACGCCGAATTTCCCACCTTCTTCACCGGCCTTCCAGTTCCTATGCTTGGCTTCAACCCCCCGCCATGCAATTTTACAAGTGTTGAGGCAGCGCTCGTAGCTAGAAGCTATTAAATATTGAGGAGCCCTATCTACCCAGCGAAGTATCGACTGCGGCCTGGGGTCTCGTCTAACTGCGGATGTATCCGGAAAAAGTGGAAGAGCCGGTCGCTTTAAAGACCGTTGTTTCGGCCAGCAGAAGGAGGACGCCTTCTGAAATTCTAGAACTGGAACTTTCTGGACAGAAGTTCCTGGCTAAAACGTCAGAGAAGTTCGTCGCAATAAAAAGAGAGTGGAGATAAAGCAGATACTTGTTACAAGTAGAATATACGTGTCACGTAGTCTTCAGCTAAACCTTCTGCAGAGGTAGAACAAAGTGTCCGTGCGAGGCATTGAGATCAGGAACGTAACTGTCCTGTATCCCAGATGGGTGTACAATAGTACATGGCAAATATATCTTTTTGCATATTTCTTGCATGTTTGCTTGTTGAAGCGTACCGGGTTCCTCTTCAATTGTACGGGAATATAGATTGCAAAAGCAAATTTGTGAAAAGACTACCGCAGTAGCCCTTTTCAACCCCCAAATCCAAGAGTAAATTTCTTTCTTCCTTTCTTTCGAAGTATCCTACTCGAGATGAAGTTGGAAGATTAAAGATTTGTAGCTGAGAAACGAATCGCTTTCTCAGGAAAGATTATTAAAGTCTCGACCAACTGTGTATGTGTGCTAGAGTTCGCCTCCGATTGCTTTGGTTTTTGATCATGTTTTAGAGGACCGAGGAATAAGGAATAGGTGTTTTTTTATTTTCGCCCCTTTGCATGTTCAGGGGTGAAACCACCCCTCAAAGTTCATGAGAAGAGGTAAAAAAGTGACTGAGGACAAGAACATCATCCATACAGCAAGTTAAGAGGAAAATTAAATTTATATAAAGTTTTATTCAACTCAATGTTATAATATTCTTTAAACTAACAATAGGAACTTTTGTACCTTTTCTTATGAACTGTGGAGGGTGGTTTCACCCCTAAACATGCGAAGGGGCCACAATAAAGACACCTATTTTTTATTTTACGGTCCTCTAAAACATATCCAAAAATCAAAGCAATTGAAGGCGCACACCTAAATGCCTCTCCTTGTCTGAGCGGCGCGATTCCCTCAGTTTGGCACTAGTGGCGTAATGTGGAAAGAAGTGGGGGAAGTATACCGCCCACAGAAGCGACCAATGGGGAAGATGACGCAAAGCTCGACGTAGAGGGCGCCACTAGCGCATGTACTGAGGTTTTGCATGAGTGCGCATGTGTGAATGGTTTGCGCGCGAATTTTTCATTTGTGGAATGTATGAAGTGGGTAGTTACATATTGTTTTTCACGTGTGCTCGTGGCGTCACGGGTGGGAAAAAGTTGCAGTCATCTTCCTCATTGACGGAAACTTGAACAATTATTAAGAGTAAACGGTTCGTTTTGGACATGTGATTACTTTTAAACTTTTTAGCACCCTTTCGAGAATAGTATACATATATCAACAAAACTGGAAGTTGAATTTCAAGGTCGGTATGAATTTTGAAGCACGTTCTTGTAACTTCCACACCCACAATGAGGTGCTTTTCTTTTACAATTTTCAAAATTTCTATAAAAATCTATCCTCTGTAAGTAATGAAGGGAGATCTCGAAACATTATTAACAATGTAAATTCTCATGTTTGCAATCAGCCAAAACCAACTATGTCATGCTACAAAATTATTATCAATACTTATCCTAAACGCAGTTTAGGCTCCAGGGTTAGTTTGAAAGACGATTATAGTTCTGTTTAGGTGTGTAGGATATCTAGGTACATCAAGAGGTTCCTCAGTCCCCTATGAAACCATCACCATAGAATTAAACTTGGTTAGAAGTTGCATTCCTTTTTAAAGCCTCGTGGCCACTAGCAATAAACTTGCAACATTTATTGCGCAAGAAACTTGCATGAGTGTTTACGCTACAGCAATTTTTTCACGCAAGTTCTTGCCTGCAAGTAGTTGCCAGAAAAGTGTTGCAGAAGATATGTCCCGCGTGTCTACACCACGATGTAATAGACAGGTGTTCCGACTCTGTACCTTTTACCCCATCGATTTTGTGTGCCGATTTCTGTTTAGTTCCCCTGGCCGCCGCGAGAGGCGTCGTGACTTAGAAGGCATATACATATGTGTTAATGAGATTGTGGTAGTAAAGATTGTAATGGTGTTACTGGGCTTGCCAGAAAAATCCTACGCGTGACGGAGGGGGAACATGCCACACGCATGCGTGGCGTGTTTCCCTTCCACTACGAGTAGGAATTCCATACCAGGCCTGTATATATATGCAAATACCTTTACAACAGCCACGAAATCTGCCGGCCGCCAGAAGAACTAGGACGAAAATGTCACTCTACACTGCAGTGTTACGCCTGAGAGTTGACCAACAAACTAGAATTTAGAATTAGTTGGACCAAACATTACTAAAAGTGATACAAAAATGCTGGCGTGCACGTAGATTCGAAACCGAATACCATGGTCCAGCTACTTGCTTTCTACTCTCGCCAAAAATTTCCAATTCGTTTGGAAGTAAAATCTTTCTCAGAGAGAGAAGATTATCGGGTGTCCACACTATGACAGAATTCACTTGCTGAGACCAACTGTCGCAAGTAATCAGAACTCGCTAGAGTTACTCTCAGGCGTGTTTACACAGTGCTGACATCAACTCTCGCAATGAACGTCGCAAGTTTATTGCTAGTGGCCACGAGGCTTAACAGAAAAAGCATTGATAGTTGGTCGACGTAGATGTGGAATGACCTTATGTCATGGTGCTTGAGAGCGTAGAATTAAGAATTCACCGAAGACCTGAATATACGGAAGAGAAGGTGACGATGTCTGCTGGTAATAGAACAATGGATATCATTACACAGCTCACACGAAGATCTCCACATGGCAAACAAGTTCAATTACAAAACCACCTTATCTTCCCTATTATACAGTACATATTTCTGCACCGTGTATTATCGTCGCAAAGAGTATTCCAAGAATCGTGCGCAGTGAACCAAGAATAACGATCCATAGCTAGGATAAAACGTTGGGCAGGAACTCGTAGATTCATAAGAGCACGCGCGTGTTTCGTGTTACATCCACGGAGGTGCGGACAATTTCTCTCTTTTCATGCCAGGGACGACGGGAATAGTCGCTACAGAGAGCTGTGTCGCCCCGGAAGAGAACGTGCGACCAGCCCATCTCGCCCATTCCCGAGTGAACCGTCGAACTGGTCCTCCTGCGTCAGTCCACTTTGCTCGCAGATCGTTTTACAGAGGAGAGCCTTGCATAGAGGGGCCAAAAGCGCGTGCACGCGGACCGCCTCGCAATTAGGGAACAAGAGGATGCTCATCTGGGAATGAGAGGGCAAGAAGACAGGCGGGAAGGGAAGACAGAAAGAGCAACGGAGCTCGGCGAGAGATTTGGATGCGGCGAATTCCGAAAGAGATGTGCTTTTAATTATAGTAACGCCCGGTGTCCGATTAAATGAACGGAGGAAGCAAACTCACTGAGCGCGGTGCAAATTTAATTATGGGGAAGAGGACAGCTGCTGTTGCTGTTGCTGCTGTTGCTGCTGTTGCCACTGCTATCGCTGGTTACGCGCGAGAGAGTGGACCAGGTAGAAATCCAAGTATTTATATGACGGCAGTTTGTTTAGGCCGCTTATTAATGGGAGAGAAGGGCTGTTGTAATTAAGGGAACCCGGATTCCATCCAGTAACACCACCCTTCGAGGATGCGCCTTAGAACATCGTCGTCCTACCGGGGCCAGCGTGTTCTTACGTTCCCCTTTCTGTCTCCAATCTTACCCACCTCTTCCTCTTTCCCTCGCACTCTCTCTCTCTTCCTCAGACTCCTCTGCACTTGTTTCCCTCTATGACACTCTTTCCTCCCTCTCCATTCTGGGCTCCCTCTGCGCGGCAGCTTCGGTTGGCCTCGGTTTAAATTCATCGTTTCGCCACTTCTACACTCGCATAGACGTCTGAATTGTCTTTTCAGACGAAAAACAAAGCGTATTCAACCGCCGAACCAGCCTTGCGTCTATATGCATACCGGCTACACCCTTCGCTGGGCCCTCGAGTGTCTCACCGCGCGGCATAAAACACTATGATTGTCTCTGTCCACGCCTTTCCATGCTCCTTCCCTACGTTTTGATTTCATTGCGAGGGAGTCTGAAATTTATTTTCGCGGAGAAACAACAATTGCTCCACCAAGTGACCTGCCGAGGTTTCGATGAGAGGATGTGTCTTCTGTGTGCATTCGTCGCTGAGGATCCTCATGCGTGTTATGCAGAATTCAGTACTCGTTTAATGACGAAGACCTTGTCGCTGTTGTTCAGTGTCTTTTCTCTTTTTAAACAGTGGAGAAATGATGTAAGATCGTGTTTCAAACAGTAAAGGGAAAATGAAACGCAGAATGTGCTTTTTTGCTTTCTGCTTATTATGAACCGGTAGCTTGCGAAAACAGTAAGAATAATCGTAATTAACTCCTTTTTTATTCAAATGAGGGGTTATTTCCGTCTAGGAGCCCAATTTTTTGCCTTTCTTTAGGGACGACGCACAAAAAAACTACATAGTTTTTACTGATGAGCATTATACACACGTATTTATCATTTCAGTAAGTGGCAACAAAAAAATGTCAGTCATGTATAATAATAATTAGTGGAAGTATGGGTGAAAAGTAAAGTAAAAAGTCCCGTAAAGTGTGTGCAAAAAAAAGTTGCTTCATGGTGCGCAGGATTCCGGCTGTTCCGCCGATCTCAAACGAAAGAACCAAAAGGATTCTTAACCCTCATCCGTTCCTCATTTCAAGAACTGAATCTGCCCCTCGGTGTCAAATTGACACAGTGGTAAAAGATCGATGAAATCATAAAGTAAACAGTTATTTTTCGATATTTTTTTATTCAAATTGATGAGTTAACATCATGGACGTCCGCAGGAGGGGGGGGGGCAAAAGGGGCAGCCGCCCCCTGGCTTTTGAGAAAAATTCGCTTATTTTTCAAAACTGATCTTTACTAAGTTTATACTAAAAAAGGGATTATTTTAAATTTAGGTTTCAAATTTTTAATTAAATTGGTACTACAAAATGGGTTAAAAAAGCAAGGAGGGTATATTTTTCTTTACCATCATCCCAAAGTTGCCCTCCCCCTCCCCCGGAAAAGTCTCCGGACGCCGCCCCTGTTTAACATTTACGTCTTAGATTTTTCACAACTTTCGCATAAAATAAAAGGATGTGCAGGACGTACTGCTGGATACAAGAATCACAAATAAGAGAACAGTATAACTTTACAAGATTTATAAAAAAAAAATCACAAAATGGCGGCACTTTGAATTAGACTTTCATTTTTAACGTTTTTCGTCTTTAAACGGCCTTCAACGTGTGAACAAATATATTTCGACTTGATTCTGCTACCAGTTAGAATTATGCAATGCTTTCCGAAGGTGTACGGAAAGGATAAACTAGATTGGCCCACTAGAAGTTGAGATATCGTGTAGGTACACCGACATGAAAACCACTGTTTTGAGAAAAACCCATACCTCCATTAATTATTATTATATATGGCTGAATTTCTTTACAACTCACTGAAATGTTAATAAAAACGCGTGGATAATGCTGGTCGTAAAAACTGTGTATGTAGTTTTTTTCCTGTGCGTCGTCCGTAAAGAGGAAAGAGGATCCCGCCTGTCTAGACGAGAACACCCCCTTCAGGGGTTGCCTACCGTCAGGAGGTAGAAAAAGAATCGATTCTTTGGGAATTTATTTCAGAAAGTACATGCATATTTTTATGCAATGGTTTCTGTATTCAGACGAGGGACACTTTAACAGGTTATTATATTCTGTTTCGGTATAAAAATATTTAGTTATTGCAAAATTACCACTGATTTCCCGGAAGCTGTTTCGAGAACGGTGACCACGATTTCTTCAAAACCGCTTCACCAATCTTTCTGAAACTTTGTAGGTTTCTTCTAGACGTTCAAATCTAGTCTTTAATCGAATCATTTGTTTTTCCAAAGCACAGTTTTTATTTTATGAATGAAAAATTAAGTGTTTTTTCTACGAAAGTCGATCATTTCACTTTAACCACCTGCCATTTTGTCCCAGATTAATATTTTATAAAATTGAACGATTAAAGACTAGATAAACTATTGTACTAACTAAATCTCCTTGCTTTTTTCATTTCAGATAACCCAGTTCCGAATAATGTTGGTCACCGCAAAACGTGTTTGTAAGAACAGCTTCCGGGGAATCAGTTGTAATTCTGCAACAACTAAATATTTTTACACCAAAACATAATATAATAACCTGTCACAGTGTCCCTCATCTGACTACAAAAACCATTGCATAAAAATATGCCTGTACTTTCTGAAATAAATTCCCAACGATTCGATTCTTTTTCTACCTCCTGACGGTAGGTAACCCCTTAAAGAACCCGTTGTGTTCTGCTCCTGTTAGTATTGAGCTCAGCGCGAATTATATCCGCTGAAAGGTGAGAAATGCAAGCGGGGCCATTCCAATCACATGGTGGAGATACTTCTTATAACCTCGTTAAGCCACTCGCTTCCATCGCGATTATAGTATCCGGTGGTTCCAGATTAATTCTACATTTGTAACAGATCTGAAGCAGTCATCCTACCATAATTTCCCATTATTCCTGAGACAACGATCGCGCACGACAGAACTCTTCCTTTAATCAGCTTCCATCGCGTATAATCACCATTTCAGTGCCCTCGTTACTATTTCAATCCTTCTGTGGCAATAAAGAATGACAGAACAGCGGGAGGATAAAAGTAGGAGCGGTAAAATATAAGGGAGGATAGTTGGTTGAATCGTCAACAAAGGCAAGGGTGGTATCGCTAATTTTCCGCGAACAAGCCGCCGCCTGGCTCTGGCGCAGCTATCGTTAACGAAATTTCCTTTCCACCGCGGGAAACAAAGCGTATTCAAAGCAACGACGGCCTGGTCCCCGTTCATATGCATACAGCCCGGCTGTTCCTCGTCTTTAAACGTCTCGCGATGGAATAAAACACTCATAGCCCCCCCCCCTCAGGCCGCTTCTGTTTCTCCCTCGGCTCTTCGGCGGTTCGTGGAAACGGAATTCGTTTAGCCAGCATCGAATACATTTCTTTCGACGGTAGACGTCAATTAACCGTGCTCGATTGAAATTGACGTTAAACGAGATGGTAGGGAGAGAGAAAGGGGCCGCGCGACGGGGGGCGAGGGAGGCGCGGAGGGCTGCGGAGTGCGCGAGGGAAGAGGGAGGAATCGAAACACACAGCATGAATTTACTCTCTATTCAATTATGCGAGTCAAGTGGACACGATGGTTCGGTCAACGTCACGTTTCGCCACCGTTATGCGGCCCTGTCCACGTTCTCGCTGAAAATTCCCTTGGCCCTTTTATCTCGCGTCGTTTGATTAATTGGTCGCGCGTTATAAGCGCCTTTCGATCGATGGCGGCTCGCTCGGAAAGGGAATTGATTTCGGAGCAGGCTAGTGCCCTTTTTTTCTCACTATATTGCACCGATTCTATCGGGTTGTTTCTCTTTTGTTATTTCCACGGTGCAGACAATAAAGGAAGTAATTGGTTCTGTAGCACAATGCTTTTGTATGAATTTCGACGCTCACCTACGTCTTGCGAATCAACAGCGACCCACGGTAATGACTTCATACCATATGCAACCTCTGCTGAATAAAAATTAAATTTCCACGCAATACGATGAAAATTATTCTCGCAAGTAAAATTCCTGTAAGACTGGACAGTTCAGTATTCAAATTTAACTGCAAGATTCCGATAAAAGTATTATATTCTGTTTAAAAAAAACAACCAAAATCATCGTGAACTCTTTTACTGTAATTTTTACTTCTTTCAATGTAGTTTGTTGCAAACGTCTCAAAGGTGGTAAAGGTTGTAATATATGTATGTAATATTAACATACGTTACAGTGCATGTTGCACATAAAACAATATAATGTGATTTATATTTTAGAATATTCTTTACAACATATAAATTCAATATTCAAATTTAGCTGCAAGATTCCGATAAAAAGTATTATATTCTGTTTAAAAAAACACCCAAAATCATCGTGATTTCTTTTACTGTAATTTTTACTTCTTTTAATGTAGTTTGTTGCAAACGTCTCAAAAGTCGTAAAAGTTGTAATATATGTATGTAATATTAACATACGTTATAGTGCATGTTGCACATAAAACAATATAATGTGATGTATATTTTCGAATATTCTTTACAACATATAAAATTTCAGAACAATTTCATTTATATAGATAATTTATCTGTATGTATGACTTAAGATAATATTTATACAGGGTTATCTGTACACTGCGGAAGTTTATGCAAGTATGATATTTATTACGATAATTACGACCTCCCTATTGTAAGAAAATCGAATATACTATATCATGGTCGCTACTATACTCAAGATAAGAATGTTCTGTATATGTTAGAAATAAATAAATATAACATTTTTTAAAATAAAAATATATTTTGAAAACCCTCTAATGACGAAACATATTTCTATCAAAGTTTCACTTGTTTAAACCTTTTCTATAAAAATGTATCCTTGCATACTTCTACTTGACGCAACAAGCAACCGAGTAATTATTACCGTTTCGACACAAAACATGTTCAAAGTTGAATAATTTCAGTTTATTTTCAAAATCGAATTTCTCAAAAACTGAGGGTGATGGTGACAAACGGTTTGCGGATTCGTTTTCAGCGCACAAATATCTATAAGAAACGGCTATTGAATCTTACAGACAAAAATGGCTGTTGGACAGTGTTATTGGTAGCACTTCCCTGAAAAAGATGATTTCTTCACAAAAAATCATGTCGAAATTATCTGTCAAATAAAAAAGTAGCTTGCAATTTGCAGGATGAATAAATAAATAAAGCAAAACTGTGGGTAAAATGAATCCTCGTCCAACAATGAGTTGAAATTGTAGAATGCGTTTTTTTTTAACAATGTTTTTTTTACCAAAATCAATTTTGGAAATCCGTCACACACTCTTGACTCCGAATCGGTTTCATTTTCGGTATCGACTTTCTCCAAAAAAAAACCTCGTTCGACGAGAAGGCATTCTACAAAGTACGTCCATCTCTGTAGTCCCTACAAGGTTTCCTTTTACTTAGAATTGTATCATATTCATTCCTGTATTCTCCCAATTCTCAGCCAGGTGTGATTACGCGTACGAAACGAATTTTCAAAATAGATGTACCTACATAATCCCAAAGCTAAAAATATTCTTTAAAATTTTCGATTCTTTTTCACGAAGGCTCGTCCCTTTTCTAGTTAGTCACCACCAATTACGGTCCACCCTGTGGAAGAATAATTTTTCATTCAAACCTTACAAATTAATCAACGAACAGCGGGATATTTATACGCGATCTTACGAAACAAAAAACCTTGAAGTTGATAAACGCATGAGAATTCCAAGCATCTTTAAAAGTACCCGCCGATCGGTGGGTGTATTTAGTGTTTCCTCGACTCCATAAAACAGCCATCGACCGTTGAATTAAATAACCATTAAACCCGCCCGATCGAGCCAGGCTGTACGAGCCGCGTATCTAATTCTATAAAACGATAAATCCCACGGCCGTCCCGAGATTCGGACCGTGCAATTTCCGCCCGTTTCCGATTTACCCACTTCGTTACCGCCGTTCGACTCGCTGGAACGCTTTAAAGAGGCGGCAGAAGGATGGCCGGCCGCTTGAGCGAGGTTCCAACTCGAAAACGCGATTCGTTATACGCGAGCAATTAGGGGAAGAATGGTGATTAGTCGACAACGATATCGCAGCCCGTGAGTCGCGTGGAAATCAAAGGACCTGCCCGGACTTCAACGACTATCTAATTGTAAGAAGAACTGTAATTAATGATGGGATCAAGTGCACTGTAATTAAGTAATAGCTAAACTTCAGGTAAAGTGTGACGAAGTACGCAAGTGAAATGAGTCCACTGTGGAAATATCTATAATATGCGTATGTACCTACAGTGGCGTGCAAAAGTATTCGGCCACCCTTTAAAACATAATAACTTGTTTAAAATTGTTCGGCAGTTTTCGGCCGAAGTGTGTGATTTTTTTCACCAACTTTAACTGTTTGTAGCCTATGGCTGCGTTAACAGATTTTGACGGAATTTTCAGCACTTATACAGCTTGCTTAAATCTACAAAAGGCATTTTTCAAATTTTCATTACGAGCACAAACAAAAAAGTTGAAAAAACGACATTTACTATTTTTTTCGCTATTCCGACCAATTACAATTTTTCTCAAAACGACGAAACACGTCACTTAGCAAACTAATCCTTCTAGCTTCTCAAAAAAACTCAGGTCGTTTGGACCAATTTTGAAGAAGTTATTCTATTTTAAGGGGTCATTCTGGTTAGACGGTTTGAAAAAATCGAGTTTTCTTAACATTTTTAGAAAGTATATATCCTCAAGAATGTACTGTTAAATTTTCATTGAAAAATTGCAATTATTTTAGCTTCTACATAGGCATTTTATAGGGAGCGCTAAGGCTGGGCTTCTATGGATGAAAACTATCAACGCGTTTTTCTCGAAACGTGAATTTTTCACATGGTGCAGGTAAAATCTCAAAATCTATCGAACCGATTGCTTTATAAATTGAACTGCTTATTCTACACACCTATGCCTCTGGCCGGTACTACAACCAAGTATTTCTGTTGAGTCTAACCTACTTTTAAAATCGAAAATAACGCAGAAAACACAGCCGAAATACATTGATTCTTGTATTTTGCCCGCCATTTTGTTAATTTTAAGGATAAATCATTTATTCTAGTTCGGGCTATAGCGACAGTCATACTGATCAAGAATCTGTTTGTATTTTTGGATTCAGATAAGTCCAACTGCTGAAATCACCTGCACGAGCGAGGCATGAATTTTTAAACATGTCATCAAAATCGCTTGCAAAACACCATTTTAAAGCAATAATTTTATTACTTTTATATTTTTTATTTATTGTAGAAATGTAGTTTAACCAATAGAAAAAAGTTTTATTCCATTAATATAATTCCCGTCTTCGCAATAAATTCCTGAATTTATCGGCGCGCTAACCAGAATGACTCCTTAAAGGGTGGCCGAATACTTTTGCACGCCACTGTTTCTAGGAATATGTCAGTGTGCCAAAACTGTATAGGATATGCAGGAAGTATATTAATTGGTGACGTTTATCGAATCACAAGATGTGATTGCAGTGAATTTGAATTTGCTCCGGTGGGAAACATTTCCTAGCTCATGACCAGGGTTGCCACCTTATCACTACATAAATCGTGAAGTGTCACACATTCTAACCCGGAGATGGGAATATAAACCCGGGGATAGAAAATGCAAAAAAATTCTTTGCGAGGTTTGTGTAATTCTTTTATATATAAACAATTGAGAATTTAAAAATATCAGTTGTTTTAATTAGTAACGAGTAAGGTAGGTATATATAAAATTGGTACAATATATAATATCACAATTTCTTATTATCTCATCTTTATCTACAACGCAGAAATTTTTCCAGTAAAACTGGAGCCCGAAGATTTGCTTCAAAACCCAAAGTCTCCGGGCAAAAACCGGGGAGGGGGGTGACATCCTTGCTCACGGCATAATTAAAAAAAAATCCACTACAGGCATATTTGAATTTCGTTCCCGAACATCGGCCTACCGTTCGGAAGGCCCGCAAAAACCAGACAAATTTCTTAAAATCAGATATTTTATTCTGGGATTGGCCCTGATTTAAAGAAAAAAGTTAGAAATTAAAAGATTTAGAGCGTTTGAAAGAAATAGTAACTGTTTTCCTCAGATTTTATTTTTTATCGATGAAAAAAGTATTATAAATGAAAACTAAAATTAAAACTTTAGGTCCAGTCTCAGCGCAAACTAACTTTAAGAAACTGTTCTGCTTTTTGCAATCAGATGACTGTGGCAGGTAATTAATACATAATAAGAAGGATCGACATAAAAGAAATTCTGCAAGTTTGAAATTAGCTTTTTTAAAAAAAAATCACAAATATCAGTTACTTTTGGGGCTGTTACACGAGAATCCTCCCTCAACATAGAAACAGTGGCATTGGTTTGTCGCAGCTGCCAAGAGGTCTGTACCTATCTCACGAATCTCCATCAACTTCCGCAAATTAAAAGTGGCCACACGAGAAATTCTTAAAGTTGGAGTTTCTCATTACGACTGTGTTTGAATATATACTGAAAAACGTTTGTGTTGTAGGGTTAAACCAGTCAACGAAGCGTGCATCCGTGGGCACAGCACAGCGGCCACTCCTTCGCACACACGGCTCGAGAACTCGCCTAACCGTGAATGTCTGCGGCCGGTGTGCGGTTCCGCGCACGTTGCCGTCATTATTACGTCTTTCGAGATTACCGCAATTGCGTTGATAAACGGCCGGGCACGAATTCAACTCGGTGACTCTTCCCAAATTAAGGCTTCTCTACCTACGCGAGATCGAGCCGGTTCTGCTGACCAAAATAATGCTTCTGGGATTATTCGAAGCTACAAAGCTACATCACCGCTAAATTTCTTTCCCTTTCGAAAGTTCTCGTTAGTCTCGAAAACTTTTACTGGAGACAGTTTTTTAAATAACGAATGTCGAAAAAGTTGTGAAGGGACAGCTTCGGAAGCGTGTCTGTCTATAGACGCTCCATTTCCCCTTGCTGTTTTATATTTGGATTACAATCATTCCAACGCGAACATTAGCAAAACCTTCCTCTGAAATAATTCACTAAAATTTACTTTTCAAAAACTGCCTCACTCCCATAGTAAATTTTAGTGAATTATTTGAGAGGAAGGTTTTGCTAATGTTCGCGTTGGAATGATTGTAAGTATGCGAGTCCTTTAGATAGTTCTATGGGAGTGAGGCAGTTTTTGAAAAGTAAATTTGAGTGAATTATTTGAAAGGAGGGTTTTTTTAATGTTCGCGTTGGAATGATTGTAAGTATGCGAGTCCTTTAGACAGTCCTTTGAGAGTTTTAAGAAAAGATTCAAATATAACACAGCAAGGGGAAATGGATCGTCTATAGACAGACACGCTTCCGAACCATTGTGGCCGAAGCTATCCCTTCACAACTTTTTCTACATTCGTTATTTAAAAAACTGTCTCCAGTAAAAGTTTTTGAGACTACCGAGAACTTTCGAAAGGGAAACAAATTTAGCGGTAATTACCTACCTGATTATTACGTTACACCTTCTTCCATTTTCTTAGGCTGTAAGATTATCTTTCCTACGTAATTTGAGAAGCCCACGCGTATCGCGATGTTTAATAAAATGAAAATGCGCAAATCTGATTAATATATTCCTGGCGAAAAGGATTTATAAAACAGTTTGTGTTGGGTAAACTTGGGTAAGTTCGTGGTACAGGTTACTCCGTGATACTTTTTCATTTATCTGTAACTCTAAATTGTCTGACTCAATTTAGATGGAGCAAACACTAACAGACAGCGTTGATCTTCTAGTTTCTGTTGTGGTAAAATAACTAATTAATTGAAGTTAGTGTGATAGAGTGAGAGAGCATTTTGTTCCAGCAGCGCATTATTCGTGAAATTTTTCGTGCTAGTTGTGGACGATCGCTTGCTTATGTATTATAGGTATGTGCTTTAGAAGATAAATGGAAAGTTCAAACTGCAGGTAAGTGATGGTAAAACGACGCGTTAATAAGTCTTACTCTTGAAATTATCATAGAATAAGGCATCAGTGTTATATTTGCTTATGAAAAGTCACTAAATTCTTATTTCTCGTGTGCCTGAAACTGCGTTTCTGATTGAGCTGTTTGAGAAATTTTGATGGTCAATACCAGAAACGATATTTCCTTATGTCTCAGACATCTAACCATCATGAAACGATTGATTATGCACAAAGTAACAATAATATATTATGAAATAATATAAAATAATATAAACTGATACAAAATAATGTAAAATCATTTAAAACAATGTAAAATAATATAAAAAAAGTAGCTGATGGCCATATGACGGGCTAGGGAGAACTATCGCGGAGTTACCAGAGCTATCACGGAATAACCAGAGTATGTCGTGAAAATTTAATTTCGTATATTTTCAATTAAATATACTAAGTAAATTTCTGTTAACCTATTATTTGTTTCTCTGATGTCTGACCTATCATTATATCCTAGACTCACTTTCAGAACATGTAAATATTAGCAATTAATACCTAGACAAATTCCAAAACTACCACGGACTTACCCGAGTTTACCCTACATACAGTTTTATAAAGCCACGGGTTAAAAGAAGTGAATATCCTTCGCACGAGTAGCTTTCGAATACATTTATGTACATATATTATTATTAGAATATTATTTAGATCCTTTTGTACTTTTCTATGAGCTTCACTCCACAAACAAGCTTGTACTTATAATTCTAACTACCCTGCATTGATTCACGTTACTATAATGAAACAGAATAAATAATATGATTGTGCTTAGAATAAGTAAAGGAGTAGCAAACGAAATGAAATAATCAGTGCCTTAAAAGCTACTCATGCTGTGCGAATCAAACATTAATTAAGACTTCTGCAGTAATCAATATTCGCCTTTCGTTTCTGATATTTCATTTCTTTCCCACATAACAGATCTTCTAATTAGTAATTACTGAAATTAAAGTCTAAATACTTGTTTATCTCCACGAAGAACCCGCCATTAATCTCTCTCAACGGTATAGAGATGCAAAACCCACAGCCGTTACTTGGAAAATGCTTACCTGCAACAGAAAATGAAAATTTGCATAAATACAATGCACGAGTTACGCCTAATACAAATACAGCGTTCACTTAATACGTGTAATTTGTCACTTAAATCAAATTTATATTATACACCTACGCGCGAGTAACGTCGAGGAAACAGGATGAAATAAATGCTTGCTGTTTTGAATTTTATGCTGCTATGTTAGAGCTGTACTCGACTGTTGACTTCTGCGACAGGTTGCGCAAAGTAGAACACGTAGAAGGATGCGGAATCTTATCGGAACGAATATATTCTATCGTGTTCTAAAAACTTGCCGCGGGAACCAAGCTGTTCGCTGCTATCAGCGCCGAAGAACGCAGAGAGATAAGGACGAAGCCTGCGTGTCGTATGAATATGCATAGGACATGGCGCGAAAACGTAGAAAAACAACGCGAACGATAAAATACACCGACGAATGGCACCCGGTGGAACACATTGTTACAAATGCAAACACTTTGGCTCGCCGGCGAAGAGGAAAATTACTGACCGCAACGCGTAGGTGTTCACAGGAAACGCATATACAGGGTGTTAAAAAAAAAAGAGATGGTTCAAACATTTGCAGGCTTGCAGCGCTCACGGCGCTGAATACAAAATGCTCAAACAATGATTTTCTATTTCGATAATGTCAGTTACCTGTCCGCATCTATTCGTTTACAGGTAGGCTTGGAAGAGGTGGTGTTTGGCGAAAGGTATGTCTTACAAATACAGTTAGGGGTAGATTTGTATATAGGCTAAGTAGGCTGCAAATTTTGCGCGAAAGAAATTCGAAAAGGTTCAGACAATTTTAAAAACAATTGAGTTTTTTTCAGTATGTAGGAAATTAGTAGGAGTTGTCATGTTCGATTAATTATAAAATTATCTCAGCGCTTTTAAATTGAGATATTTAATGATATTTCGCGGAAAGGGCGGGGGTTTGTTACCCTAGGGGCACGGAATTTCAAAATCCGCCCCTGAATATATTTCCAGTAGGTACAATGAAGCTTTATCATATTCTACACTTATTTTCAGAGGTCCTGTCGTAATACCCACTCTTCCAATTTAACCCTTTCCACTTCTGTGTGGGTGTACATTGAACATTTAGTATATGTACTCGTCCTCCTTAAGGGGAGGTTCCGGTCTAGAGCCCATCAAAATAGGTGATCTTTAGGAATTAATTAAAGGAAAACTACTATATATAATTTAATGGAACTTTTTGCATTGTATTAAGGATGTCTTGAATTATAGAAATATATTTTTTGTTTTATAATTAATCATTGCAGACCGCACTGGGGAGTCGTTAAAGTCGAGGCGTCAAAAAATTCATCCAAATCGGTGGGACCTGTATCTTCAAAAGTTATTATCCGATTCGAATGAAACTTTTTTTATTTTGAAGAATATACTTCTGCCTAGGGAGGAAACTAGAAAAGAATAAGGAAATGACATTTTTTTTAAAAAATAACGACACTTGAAGTTTGAAATCACTTTTTCCCTATACTTGTCACCCTTTCAACGGCTTTGAAAATTACAAATTTTCAATTTTTGTATATTTTTCTGGTATCGCCCCTAGCCATAAGTATATTCTTCAAAATAAAAAAGGTTTCAGTCGAATCGGATAATAACTTTTGGAGATACAGCTCCCACCGATTTTGAGAACACTGTTTCGAGAAAAACGCGTTTAAAGTTTTACGTCAGCGCCAAGTGGCCGGTTGTTACCCATGCATTTGCCGCTACTCAAATGCCTATAACTTTGGAAATTTTACGAATTTCAAAATATCCTTTTAAACATATATTCCTAAAAGGTTAAACATTCGAAAAACGAAATAAAACAAATCGACTTTTAGACCGGAACCTCCTCGTCAGTCCACTGTGAAGCCGTGAAAAATTGGCATTTTTTAGGATTTATTTTTTAGTAAACGAAATGTCCAACGTAAATAATGTTTTGTCTACTTATGAATACACTTAATTCTTAAAATTCTTTTAAATTTTTTTTTGTATAATAATAGCTTAATTTTTCAAACCGTCACAGTGGACTGACCCCTTAAATGATTTATCAGGCTGCAACGACGAGAAGAGAACGACTGTTAAACGATGTCAAATAAGCCAGGGATTTTTAAAAGAGCACAAAAGTTCGATTTTAAGAAACTCTCTATCACGTCAATACATTATTATTTCAATAGCTAATGGAAGCAAATTAAAATAATAAAATGGCAACATACTTCCATGCAATATCTGGCAATCCCTTGTTCTTATACTGTGATCGAAATAGAAATAGAAAATTGCTGTTCACTGCAGGCCTCAGAATTTTTTAATCAACTTTTTCGACCACCGTGCAAATGCGTAGCTCACACCGACGTCTATTGATTCCGCCATTATTTGCTTTCTCAAAGGCGGGGATATCACGCGTTAGCATCGTCAGAATTTAGTACTTACCCCGACACGCGTATTTCCCTGGAGGAACGGTTCTGGAGAGTCGGTGTCTGCGTTTGTAATCGAGCGAGCACGTTTCAAACGAATCCCTAATTGAAAAGCACACTTTTCCACTTGGCGGAGAAGAGTTTCGAATCCCCCGCGCTACTGGGGGAAAATATTCCCTTCGAATGGGAATTTTCGCGCAATCGAATGGGCAATTTTATATAACCGCTCAAACATTTGGAAATGCTAACTAGATTTGCATTCTCCGGGCAAATGTAAAATCTGAAGTTCTATATTTAACTTCGGCTTTGCATATTTTTACGGCGCTGTACTGGAAATAAGAGTATTTAATATACCTACTTCTAGCTGTAAGTAATAAAATTTTATGGCGCTTGAAATTGCTTATTGCCTTTTGTGACCTCGTGGTTCTGTGACTCGGGGATGTAATTTGTCCCCTTCAAAGTTGTTTTACGACTTTTCGTAAACTTTATATAATTGGCTAGCATTTAAACAGTTTCCACCATACATAATATACTACAGCAAATAAATAATGCCCTCAAATATATGCGCATACGTAAGGGAGTGTAGTGCAACCCCTGGCAATAAGTTTGCCAATTTATATTGTTCCATACTTTTTTCCAGACACATTTTGTTTCTTCCATATTTTGTATTATATAATAAACAAAATTCTTAATTATTTTTGGTGCTTTTAATTTAATACAGACCAATTTAACATTACCAAGCGTTTCATATATTTACCGTTGCATATTATACATAAAAAATATTTGTTTCTCGTTAATTTCGTATTTTTGCGTTTGGTTCCAAACTTATTGCCAGGGGTTGTATATGTAGGGGAAAAGTAAAATTCAAACAAAAGTATTGACTCTAATCAGATTTACTTTATAGACAATTGAACTTCGGTTAATTATCTACAAAGGCGACGCAAAGAATTATAGATACTTTAATAAACAAATCCTTTTTTGAAAGAAAGACGAAACTCTTTCTGTCCGGAATTACACGTAGCTAGGGGGGTAAATACAAACGGCTACTTACAGATCTTGATCTTTACTAAACACTGGTTTTCTTCCACACTGTGGATCTGACACAGTCCTCCTTCTTGTTTGATCGAATTTTGGTTGCAAGTGGAATTTAATATTTATTTGCTGCTTGACGGATGGAAAGTCTTTAATCTTTAACCTCTCTCACGGGTATCTCAAGATCTTTCAACGAATATGTACGTATATTCTTCCTAATATAATTCTGGGGTACTGGATACATAAAAAGCTTCCAAGTGTTAAGAGAAAAGGGTAGATGAAATCGTCTGTAATAGCCCCATACACGCTGTTCGTAATTACCCCCAATGAACAGAAATTAAGAAGTTTCAAATAAAACAAATACGAACATGTACAGTGTTGTCTCTCAAATTGCACGCGTTTCAGATTCTCTATACGCGTGAAGCTATCCCCACTACTTCTTCTGTAGTCACCGCACAGTCGAAATACCGAGAATCAATTAATTTTCTTTGAATCAGCGACAGAATTTGGGTATCACAAATCAAAGAAAAACCCGAAGAAGCCGAACGCCAAACGAAAAAACAACTGCGCGTTGCCCTATACTACTCGAGCGCTCGAGGAGGAATCAAAGCAAGCCGAATAGGCTACTCGTCTCTCAAATTGCGTGCGCCCGGCCCCGACGCTCGCGTATATAAAGAGACAGAATTGTATATATACAAAGTGATCTCGAGATTTTATTTGGAATTAAGTAACGGAACTACGAAAAAAATTATGCTTTGTTGGGTAGTGTAGGTTTAATACACTATAGACTAAAAATATTCGCGCGTAAAATTATAAGAAAAGCTACGAAAACATTTCACGGCCATTATCTTCGCGGTTGCGTGCAGCCTTCCGTCGTGAATGTTTCCTTAATACTAAACATAGCTGATTACATCATGTAACAATATCGCGAGAGGACAAGACAAACAAATTCAGCGAATCTCGTGGTGTTCGGGTTTACCCCGAGTTCGCAATTCCCCCACTCTCCCTTATTTCCAACCTGCGATTTCTTTTGCCCTCGCCCCCCAATATGGCTCCATTTGATAAACAAATAGTCCCTGAAAAGGATTATTGCAATCGGGCAACAGGAAAGGGCGCCGACCAAGCCTTAAAGTTTAGAATTCATTAATGGTTTGAATTTGAAGAATTTCTCAAAAATGGTAAGCCCTATCGAAATTTTGTTCAAATAATATTAAAAGAGCATTCAATTTTCTACAATTAATGTATATATAAGTTTTTCGTGCTTCCAACCATTTTTTACACAATAGCGTTTGAATATTTAGAAGTCCGCGCAGCTATACGCGCGCAGTGCCGATCTCTCTATATTCAAACGCTATTATCTAAAAAATGGTTGGGAGCACGAAAAAATTGTAAATACAATAATTGTAGAAAATTGATTGCTCTATAAATAATATTTGAACAAAATTTCGATAGGGCTTACCATTTTTGAGAAATTCTTTAAATCCAAACTTTTGATGAATCTGAACTTTAAGCCTTGGTCAGCACCCTGTCCTGTTGTTCGATTGCAATAAAGTTCTTCAGGAACTATTTTTTTATCAAATGGCACCGTTCTAGGGGGTGAGAGCAAATACAAACAAAATTCGACACGTATAAATAAGTTTGATAAGTCTAATATACATAACTCTACACAATATACGGAAATAACTCTTTTTCATTATCGTTCGCCATTTAAACAACGTTTCGCACACTAGTACGTGCCAAATACAAATATTAATGTTATAGTGGCAGTAAAAAGTTTAATAGTATCTTCGCTAAAGCGTGTATCCAAATTTGCCGATCGTTACTCCGTGCTTCCAATTTCACTCAAGTGCCAACAAACTCTTAAAGCCTTAAGGGAGCACGCTTCCCGCGCCAAAGAGGACACGTCGAACCACAAGAAGCAGAATATCCATATACATTTTTCGAGGTTTCTTAATTTTCCAGCAACGAGAGAACCCGGTGACTCGAAAGTTTCCCCGACGAGGGGAATCTTCTTCCCTAATCAGCGACAGAACGACGAGGGTCCCGGGGCAGGGGAGGGGGCGCGGAAGGGTAACTTTTAAAGGCGAACGCGAGAAAATTTAACTTCATTGACGGCAAAAACGCTCAAGGACGTGTTGCCAAAGTACTTAACGAAGAGGAGGAACTTTGACGACGACGAAGACGACGGCGACGACGACAGGAACTTGCCAAAACCCTCTTGTAAGAGGGGCTATGTACACTGTTCCCCATTAAAACGAAACGCTGTTTCGCTATTCGCGGTGCACCATTAGGTGTATGGAAATGGCGCATAACCCGGACGATAAGTGCGGAAGGGGTTGAGAAATGAGGAAGTTCCCCCTCGCTAACCCGTCCCCGGTTCTTCGGGGCTTATCTTGGCCGACTCGTCGACATACATGTCGTCCTTATCTCCTTCGTACCATATTACACGCTATATACAGCCCCGGCTGGCTATCTTTAAGTGAGAAACCTAGCGCGAGCTCACAATGGAGGGAGACCCGGTTAGGCATAAGGCGGCCTATTGCCTAACTTTCCGAGAGATTAGACTCTCAACGACCATATTCCCGCGTTTTTCAATTTCGCCAAGCGATTAGGAGCGTGTTGTCCAAGGACCTCGGTCGATGTGCCTCGGATGACGGACCTTAGCTACTGTTACGCGAAGTGCAGACACGGACGAGAGCAAGGGGTGCTTGGGACTTGACGAGAACGTCATTAGTATAACCCTGGGATTTAGTTTTAAGACACTTCGACGTTTACCCCGCGCTCGGGGCACGTTCCCTTGAGAGGACACCCCTGCTGTTGGGAAAATGCAATTCTATCGCGTTGTATGGCGTCGAACGAGCAGGCTGTCCCAGGGCGTTACGCTGGAAACATCTATTTGAAAATAGATATATCAGGTCGTCAAGGATGAAATTTGTAGGAAGAACAGGCAAAGTTGGTTGATAACTTATAAATAAAAGGAATTACTTTATTCATCAAAGTATGCACCTATATTGGGCCTGATGAATAAAAACTAAGCAATCCCTTATTAGCAAAATCAATTGCTTGAAAAGCAATTAAACAAAAAAGGAATTTCTTATTTTCATATGAATAAAAATCATAAGGAATTGCTGGTTTTGCTAGATCGTATAAGTAAATGGTAGCTGTGAGACTGCCGGTAACGTTCTCTCCCTCTCTCTCTCTCTCTCTCTCTCTGTGTGTGTCTCGATTGTATTGTGGAATTCCTACAAGACAAAGCAAATGCTTGTGTTTTTATTCACATGAATTTAAGCAATTCCTAGTGAAATATTAAAAAAAAAAGCAACACTTTATTCATTAGGCCCATCGTCTATACCCTTTTGCCATTTAAGCGGAAGCTGGTTCAGGCCGGTGGTATAAAACCCTGGCGGACGAGAGTCAATGAATTCCTGGGAGGCCTGTTTTACAGCATTGGCGGAATTAAATTGTTTTCCTATTAAAAAGTTGTCCAAATTGCGGAAGAAGTGGTAGTCAGTGGGGGCTAGGTCTGGTGAGTATGCAGGATGACGAAGAAGTTCTAACTCCAATTCCTGTAGTTTTGCCACAGTCATTTTTGCAGTGTGTGGTCTAGCGTTATCATGCAATGAGATAGGAGTCGATCTGTTCACCAATCTAGGCTGTTTTTCTTTAAGTTTTTGCATCATTTCGTCCAGTTGGTTGCAGTATGTTTCTGCTATGATCGTTGAGCCGGGTTTCATGAAACTTATAACATATAACTTATAAATAAACTCTCACTGCCAAATTACGTTATAAATGAAGATTTGTCAGTGAAGATTTACGTTGTAAATAAAGTTGCCGCGAAGACTGACACCTGATCAGTGAGTTAAGGGGACTAGGCAGTCAGAAACTCGATTTTTTGTTGCATTTTTCGAAAGTATCACCCTTCCCGAGTAAAATACCGTTTGGTTTATGTTAAAATTCGTAAAATTAAGGATTTTACAGCCGAAAAGGTCGTTCATAAACCGTTTCTGCGCGCACGCAGGTAGAATCATGTTTCCTCTTCGTTTTGCAGTGATTGCGAAAAAACGGAGGTACAAATCGATTCGAAAAAAAATTCACATATGTGAAACATGTCTAGTTACGACCTGAACCTAAGCATAAGTCTGTGAAAACTCCTAAATTAACAAAAAAAAATAAATAAAATGGCTCTTCTCCCTGGCGAAAAATCACATTTCTTTAAAAATTAATTACCAGTTTACAATCACAATACTCATAATTTTGAATTTTTTTATTTAATACGTTCTGGACAGGGGGCTGGGCAAAGTATCAATTTCACAAGATATTTCACAATTCAATTTCTTATGGCCAGAATCACTGCAAAATTACAGCGGCTCCAGAAAAAAACACCTATATATTAGGCAACTGTAGCACTGTCATACATACGTATATTTTATCCAAATAATTTTTTTTATACTGTTTATAGTATTAACAAACATTACCCAAAAGTACTAGTCACAATTTGTATCCACCTCCTTGTAATTAATTCGCAAAAAAATACATGCCTTTCGAGCGATCTGACTGCCTAGCCCAATAAGGCTAATGCTACCTAAGGACATTAAGTCTTACTGTACAGGTTATTTCGTCTTCCCAAGCCGGATTATTCAACCAGAAACAATTACAGCAAACTTCGCCATTTACGGAGCGCGCAATCCTGTGTTATTATCTGACGAGTCAGCACACGTTAGATTAACCTCGGCATTATCTCCTTCAAACACGAATTTATTAGCTTCCCGCTGACGAAGCGTGGATCGAGAGCGCCGGAAACCGTCGGAATGCTCTGTTCGTAAGCAACAAACACGTACATATCTATATCTACACGAGTTGTCCTTTTAGGCGCTCGGAATATCCCTGTTCCGTACTAAATCCATGGAAACAGACACCGAGGCCCGAGCGATCTTCCTTCGCCATTATTTTTAAGCTTAAAGATCCCTCCTTCCTATATAGATATAATTTTTCATCTTTCCAATTTTCCAAGTCGTCAGCGCGACCTTGGCGCAAAATCTCCCTTTACAGCAAGAGCCCGAGGTACGCGCGTCATCGATCACAACTCAAGGGATGCGTTGTCAGTGTTCTACGCCCGGCCTGTGTGCTCAACCGTGAAATTACAATGACAATGCCAGAGTATCGGTTCGTATACCGCACACCCAGATCCCTCGTACATAAGTGTGTCACCTCGCTATCGCGTTAAACCGCCATATCTCCTTTCTATGCGGACCCAGCCTTCTCTAGAGAAGTTGCGAAGAAGCGAATCCTCCTTCCTCCGTCGTTTCTCAGAGCCCCCCTCGAGCGAGTTGCGGGTGTGTCGAGGGGCAGCCTTCGAGAAAAGAATTTCCTCTGCTGAGTAAATTTGATATAATTGGCGGTAAGAATTCCGGGAACGAGCTTAGGAAGAGCGAGAACTTCGGGTGCCAGGGGGGTAATTCGCGGGAAGTGTAGTAATTCAACGAAGAATCCTTAGATGGGCATGCTGAAGCAACGCTTTCTGGTCTAGGAAGCTCTACTATGAGTGTATCTATGGTTTCAGCGGAACCGGGGACGCTGGAAGATGTTCCCGCGAATGTTTCAGTGATTACTGTATCGAGTGACTCGGAACACATTCGAGTGATCTGGTTATTTGACTCTGATTAACACGCCAGATGGATCGATTGCGGTGGATTCGTAGAGCAAGCGAAACCGAAGACCGCGATTGCTGGACATCCCGCGGACCAGAATTCGGATCACGGTGGACCGTGTACCCTGGAATGTGTTTAATTGAAATTACTGATATGCACTTGCATGTTGGTCCGCACAGGGTGAACCACGTGACCTGTTACATGTTAATATCTAACGACCAGGCGAGATATCGCTGAAATTCGGGGCGATAACATTGTATTCTACGATGAACGACGAAAAACGTATTAGGCGGCCCTTAAGGGGAGGTTCCGGTCTAGAGCCCCGAAATAGGTGATCTTTAAGAATTAATTAAAGGAAAACTAGTATGTATAATTTAATGGGACTTTTTGCGTTGTATTAAGGATGTCTTAAGTTATAGAAATATATTTTTTGTTTTATCATTTATTATGGCAGGCGGCACTGGGGAGTGGTTAAAGTCAAGGCGTCAAAAAATTGATCCAAATCGGTGGGACCTGTATCTCCAATAGTTATTATCCGAATCGACTGAAACTTTTCCTATTTTGAAGAATATATTTCTGCCTAGGGGAATACCAGAAAAATATACAAAAATTCAAAATTTATAATTTTCAAAGGCGTTGAAAGGACGAAAAATATTTGGAAAAAGTGACTTCAAACTTCAAGTGTCGTTATTTTCTAAACAAATGTCATTTTTGTAACTTTTTCTGGTTAAAAGAAAAAATTTGGGAAAATTTTATGTTTTTCTGGGTAAGCATTGATGGTGACATAGCTCAAAGAAAATATATAAGTGTATTCGTATAGTGATCATTTTTATATTGAGTTGAAAATAAATAAAAAAATATCAATGTATTTTCACTTTCTAGTCTTTCATATTCTTATATCATTTCTTCTGGTAATTTGGAAATGCTTCTCGGCTTTTTCTTTGTGGACCTTGTATGTAATACTTATTCTAATTAGAACAATTTTTAGTCTAAACAATTCTTAATTCAAATTACATTATTTAACATGGATGGCGAAACACTCACACCTACAACAAAGGAAAGTTTTTTCACGTCAATATCAAGACAGTTTGGACCTGAAACATTAAAGAATCTCAAGGACTTATCGAGCAACAGATTGAATCTAGTTAAGATAAGTAATAGAAAATCGTTTTTAATAAAATGCAGAACTAATAAAAAAAAAATGACCGAACCAGTGCGCCGAAATCATCTCTTCTAATTAGAACAATTTTTACGGTCGAAATTCAAATTATATTATTTGTAATACTTATTCTCCAACAATTTCTTTAATAGCGCGCTGCCCAATAAAGGCTCCCCCAAACCAACGCGAATTTCGCGGCGCGTTAGAATCAGATATGGCGGCAGTTTTTTATACGTGGTGGCTTATGGGCAGTGTTAAGCCGCGTATTCACCTGCGCATTCGCCCCGAATGTGCATTCGGCGCGCACCGATTTTTTGCCCGTTCGGAGCTCAGCGCGCGTTCGGCGCGCATTCGGCGCGCATTCGGGGTTGAGTGAAATTTGCGGCGTCCATTTCATGGTATTGTTCGGACCCGAATGCGCGCTTTGATGGACCGCCAACAAGCGGATCGGCCCGAATGCGCGCCGCGCCCCGAACACGCGCCGAACACCGGACGAGCAAAAAATCGGTGCGCGCCGAATGCACATTCGGGGCGAATGCGCAGGTGAATACGCGGCTTTATCTGATCCGCGGCGGATTCGCTCCGCGCGGCGAAATTCGCGTTGGTTTGGGGGAGCCTTTAAAACACCCTTTTAGCAGATCGCGTGTGTAACAAAAGACGGAGACAACATTCCAACCAACAAGACTTGCATTTGTTTCTGGTCCATTCCCACCAACTCCAGACTATACGTACGTATTAGCGCGCAAGTGGAAGTAGCGAGTAACAGACAGACGCGCCAGTCAAAGAGCATAACTACTTATATCAACTGCTCGCGTGTCCGACAAATTGTCAAAAACAATTGTTTTTTAGACCACCGTGACGAAAAACTGTACTCTACATTCTGAACTTATTTTTAGATGAATAAGAAATTCTCTTTTAGCTGCACTATGAAATTATTAATTATGCCTCATTCTGTATAAGTTTTTCAAGGTGGTGCTTGTATGGTACGCCTCATGGTCACCTCCAGGTTTTTCTTACGAGGGAATAAGTTATATTCTTTTGCATAATTGTACAATTCAGAAAAAGATATGAAATATTATGAAATATAATTTTATATTAAATATAATTAACTTACTTAAGTTACTTTTCGTACGTTACATTAATTAAACATAACATACAAAGTAACGTACCATAAAAAAAAGGAAACACAAAATAAAATAGAATAGTTTGAATTCTATGTAATATAAAAGAAATCTAAATTTTAGTTGCACTGATACTCGAGAAATATTTAAGTTTTACACACAGTATCTAAAGCCATCCTTCGTGCGCGAAATGGCTGCCCATTAACTACTACGAAAATTTGCTTACATATCCGTCGTTCTTACATTTCTAGCCTGCACTCGTTTACAATGCACTTCCATTGTGCCTATCGTTTCGCTGGTTAAAAGTTAGTTACATTTCGAAAGTGGAATTCTCTTTCTAGTTTTCTCTTTGTGCTCGAATGCGTTTGCTTTCCATCCAGGCTGTATGAACACATTCATGACTGTTAATCGGCGCCGTTTTGCGTTAATCATGGCTGCAATTACATGGCTCGATTATCGTCGGGCGGTATTGCTTTGATTAATTAGACGGAGCCACATTGATTCGTGATGGATCGCGGCTGAATGTTACGGTAAACATATTTACACCGGTGCATTGATATTTGCCGTGACACTTGCTACCTTATGAATGCTGAACCTGGCTACGGTTCAATCGAAACTGGTTCGTTACCATATTCTCCAATTACTTTCACTCGGTTCAGTGTAAATTTCAGACCCGAAGGTGTATGCTTAACCTTCCTGAACTCGCGCGTTGGTCTCGCAGACCGGCGAATACAAAATTCGCTCATTTTTCAGAAATCATTAATAGCCCCGGTCCCCCGCGCCTTGTAATTTCCTAAATAGTTCTTTGGACGACAAAAGTAACTTTCCGCACACTTTTGTACGTTACACCCTTTTACACAGATATTGTTTCGGTCCGTAAAACCGACGCGAGATTATACGGTGAGTACTATTGGAAATGGGTTGCTGAATAAACCACAAAATACTTATTCTTTTGAAACTCTCGTTTATTAAACTAAGCTTGGAAGGACGTCGTACTGCGCTGAAGGCAAGACTCGAAGTGAAGAGAAAACGCAAAGGTAATATGGAAAGTCCGTTGCCACTTGAGATAAAGGAACAGGCCTGCGTTCTGTCTTTTACCCACGTATATTAAGCCGGCGTAGCCATTTGAAAAGGCCAACGCAAAATTAATACGTTATTTGTTACCTATTTATTTGCTAATTATGTGCCAAAGAATTAATTTCTTTGCTCCAGCCGTTTTCGAGAAACAATGGCTACGCTACCGTAATATTAAGCTGGCGTAGCCACTTTATGTTTCTGATAAATCTTCACGAAACTATTACCAATGGATGTTCGCACGAGACGCGTGAAAAATATCGGAATTTTTCTTTCGAGGTTGCAAGGCCCGATTCACCTGGAGGTACGCGTGTAGCCGGACGATCTATCACCCGCCAAATTAATATTGGGTGACTGTTTCGATGTTTAAATGTAGCTTCTGATCCATACGATGATCTGAGAAGTTCTGCTCTGTTCGTGCTGATGGTCCGAACGCTGACCCGATCAAAACACCGAACCTTGCTAGTCGCGAGCTCATTGACTTCTCCTTAGTCCACCTTTTCGCTGTCAAAGGTGGACAAGATTTCGGAATTTTGGCAGGTGCCAAAATTCCTGATTGGCCCAGCTTTCCTTGAAGAGGAGGAACCTTCCCTCTGCGATTTCGGTGGTGGACGAGGAACTTCTCCCTCTTGGTGACGTAGCGCGGGAAAAACCGAAAATCTGGCTACCAAACCGTAGCGTCTCGCTAGGGTCGCGGTTTATAACCGTATTGTCCCGCGAGTCAGCGATGGTCGACGGTGTGTGCCGGTTCGAAGTTGCCATACACCACCCGCTGACACAGCAATTAACAGATTCTCTCAGAGCGAAAGCGGTCGAGGTGTCCAAAAAAATAGCACGATGTCGATTGCCGTCTATTAGACATCTGGTAGACAAATGTCCCCCAAGACTTCGAAGGTAAGCAATTGCCTAGTAATAAAGGGTCGCTGAATTTCAGCCTCGCTCTGAGCCCCCCTTTGATCCCGTAAGACGGAACAATGGATTTGTTAGCAATTCCGTCCATTGTTAACGAACAGAGGGTGTGGTACAGGTTGGCCACCAGGAGCGTGCTTCCTATAATTGTAGATTCATAGTAAAAAATAGTCCGAACTGCCTCGCGTTTGGACTGACTTTCGTCGGCATAAACTCGCCAATCCACCAGCAATACTCTGGTCAAGGTGTAGTGAGAAATATGACAATTTTCGTAGTGAATCCTGGATGACTCAAGTGGTCCTCGAGCGAGGCTCTCCCGCTGATGCGCTATTTCACTCACTCTAGGTTTATCTGGTCCAGTCTTCTTGTCACGCGGTTCGAGCGAGGGCCCTGACAAGGGTCAATTTATTAGGTGCTAACTACTTCCCTCGCCTCGGATTATGGAGAATTTTCCGGTCCCGAATCTCTTGCTCCATAATCCGAGGAACACTGTAGAGATGACCCAAGAGGGTCCAAATATTTTACACCTCTATTCTAGGGGTGTAACTAGTTTACAATTGAACACTAGGTGCCAAGTATCTTGTCGATCCTAGACGAGTGCACACGAGTTGGCAATAAAAGGAAATGTAATGTACTTTCTTCATGGCCACGCGGTAATTGCTCTGTTTGAGGATCTAGTGACGATCGCCGAAGCACTACAACAGCGGTGGCGCAGATCGAGGGAGAACGCATTGTCGCGTCGATGGTGGGCCCAGCTTGAAGAGCTGGGAGCAGAATACACCGGTGGTGTGCACGTACCGAATGAATCGCTCGGTTAAACGGTGTAATCACGAGGCACAACGATCACGAATCAAGACCTGTGATCCGCGGGACGCATGTAAACGCGCCCGATTACGTACGTGAGCCTGCTAGGTACACAGCGGTGAGAACGGGGAGGAAGACGGGGCGAGCGAACGAATGGCGACGTAGGACGAGGAGAGGGTGAAAAAAGGGGAGCGGTGAACGGGGGGCTCGGTGCGAAGGGGTCAAGTGGGTTGACGTTGAATAAAGCACGGGAACGGGGGACAAAGCCGCATAATCAACAGAGCTAATTGTGAGAGTTTAACCGGTTCGGATCGGGGATTCCTTATTCTCCGCGGCAAGCATCATCGTTGCCATGTCTGGCGATTTCAAATTTGGGATCAGAGGAGGCAGTCTGTCAGAAATCAGGGAGATAAACTGAAAGAATATGTTGATGTAAAGGGGGTGAATTAGGGTATTGGTTATGTTCGTTAGAGAAATAGGTCTGAATTGAAGGGTGAATGATATTTTTGTAGCAAATTAAAAGGAAATTGTTGTGCTCCGTCTAAGGTAAGTTAGAACTGTTGAAGTCTGAAGATTTTCAATCGCCATTGGAGAAACACGAGGCTAGCAAAAATCGGGATCGTGGAAAAGTGCAAATAATACCGCCTATCTGAGAAATATTGTTTAAGTCATGTATGTAAGAGCTTTTTAAAGTTATATGTATAGATAGGGTAAACTATACAATGATTGGCACCCTAAGCAGAAATCCGAAATGGAATGTCTATATTTTTTTGTGAAGTTTTTATATGGTCTTCATTTTCAGTTATTATCAATGATTATGGATTTCTCATTGAAATAACACATCTTGAGTACCTGTTAAGTCTTTTATTTTAAAAATACTCAATGAAAAACAGAAATAGGCATAAAAGTACAATCATTGGCACCCTAAAATTTGAAGTGTTTAAACAGACTATTTCATTCACTATTAAATACCTACAACACTTAGTAAATCTGTATTTCAATCCATTACTTAGTTATAAAGCGACAAAATATACTTATCTACCCCTTTTATGGAACGCAGTGTAGGTTAAGATTGTAAAAGATAAGTGGCTAGGTTTATGTTGTGGTCGACGAAAAGTCTGCCAACCAGATCACTTATGGATGTATAAATTTATCAAGAATTTAGTTATGTCGAGAAGATGACACCAAGTTTTCCAAGGACCCCGGTCGCATTGCTTTCAACGCATTCCTAGGGCCTTTGTGCAACGCCCCCGCGGAATTTGCTTGTGGGGCATGTGCGTCACGGACGGTGCATAATTAGAAAACAGCCTGAAATGCGCTATTACGCTTCGTTATCCTCCGCATGCATACGCAGCCCTCCAAGATATTCTTGCAAGGAGAATCCAAGGTTGCGATTTGGAGTTAGTACACATTTTAAGGACAGAATGGACTTAACTTTGGTGCTTCAGCCACGGAATTAGCCGAACGTCAGAATTAACCAGACCTTTTCATGTTGCGTTTTCAAAAGCTTTTGGATTATATTAAACAGTTTACTCGTACTTTTCAGACATTTGTAATTTCAGCCTCGTACATTGTAAACTCTGGACTCTCGACATTATCTATTTTGTGAATTTCATAGTAGGTATATGTTTGTGCACCTTTACTTGCTGTTATAAAGAAAGTGATATTTTTGTTTCTCCATAATCTTCATTGAAGTTTATGAGAGCAGAGATTGTTAACGTAATGGTAATCTAGATTTTTTTTACAAAAACTGTGATGAAATTTCAGTAAAAAAAACTATTGGAATACATTCTAGAGACCTTGAAATTGATCCATGATTTTTTCATAATGACTGGATCCTTCAGATGAGAATTGCTGTCGTTCAAAAATTGTACTGGGTGTGAACCACCCAGGTATGTCAAAGTTGAGTTTCTTAACGTAATGGTAATCTAGATTTTTTTCACAAAAACTGTGATGAAATTTCAATAAAAAGAAACTATTGGAATACATTCTAGAGATCTTGAAATTGATCCTTGATTTTTTCATAATGATAATTTTTTCCGTACCTTCTATATGCAAAATGAGTACCTTTTCTCCAAAGCTGACTTACAAACTATTTTCTCTCTCAAAATCTTATATCCGAGCAACAACTCTGTAGATTTTTAGCTTCTAATATTGAAATTTGTAAAAGTTACAACTATTTAAAGATTTTCTTCGTTTTTCCTCGACATGTGGTAATCTAGAATTTTTGTACAAAAACTGTGATGAAATTTCAATAAAAAAACTATTGGAATACATTCTAGAGACCTTGAAATTGATCCATGATTTTTTCATAATGACTGGATCCTTCAGATGAGAATTGCTGTCGTTCAAAAATTGTACTGGGTGTGAGCCACCCAGGTATGTCAAAGTTGATTGAAAAATAGGTATATCAACGAAGGGTTAAAAAAAAGGGTTAAAACAAACTTTAAAAAATGCAGAAAATATGAATATAGCATTGAATATAGCAATAAGTCTATTTTATTAATTCACAAAGCTTGTTAGGTGGTGAGAAAGTTTTAGCTAAAGATTCACAAAGTTCGCAGAACAAGTAACATCTGTGAGTCATCCGAATCAACGTCGCCCCGAATTGCAAGCAACTTTACGTTCGAACAATGCAAATGAACATCACATTTAAACAGCAAGGGACACATAGCAATGGAAACTCCGGCTCGCTGTAATCGTATGACAGTGCGTCAGTGTTAAAAGCTGGCAACTGCACGGCCCCACCAGTAATTGGATAAATTGTTCGTCACGAACAGTGCCAGTGCGTGCCACGCATTCATTCGCGGCAGCTTCTCGTTGCGATGTAATTAATTCGAAACGAACTAACCCCCCTTTCCCTCCAGCATCCTCTTTTCCAGCGTCTGCATCGACTTCGTAGGATAAACCTGATCACGGAAGGCCTCCGACCAAACAAGGGTTGCGAGAGCATCGTTTCAACTTACGCCCCCTCCTCCCCTTGTTTCCTTCTAAACTTCCAGCAAACTTCAGGGCTTTAAGAATATGAAGGTGTTACAGGAAGATCGCGTGTTCCCCGCCGCCAATATCCTTGCTTACTTAGTTTCACCCTCGTGCACTCCTCCGGGTGATTTGTTCCCCATTTCCATTTGCGGATGTCGTGAATTCCAATATCCAATTCATTATTATGTATTTTATACTTTTATACGTTGCGATTTGGTGGGAAGTATTGAAGTGTGTGTTTCGGATTTGCAGGGACCTATGTATAATATATTATATAGTGGAAACTATGGGCGACTCTTGTGTCTTTCCGTAGGCATTAGCTTTGGCCTATAATATTTGCCGTTTTTAATCGACTTCAAAAAGAAAGAGGCTCTCAGTTCGAGGTGTTTGTATGTTTATATGTTATACGTATTATGTTTGTCCGCGAATTTCTACGTAACTACTGAACCGATTTTGGAGAAACTTATTGCATTTAGTTTGGCTTCAATCAAATTAGGTAATGGAGAAAGAATTATCAAAATTGGTTCAGTAGTTTTGAAGTTGCACAAAAAAATAAGACATCTGTTTCAGTGTTATTGGAATCTTCCGTTTCTAGCTAACGATTCTTTTTTTATGCGCAGCTGTTTTACCTAAATGTAGTTATACAACGTAAATAGCAGAAAAAAGTAAAAAAAATTTTTTAAAAAAATTAAAACCGACTTCAAACAAATAAAAATGCCCTGAAAATTGAAAATTCAGTTTTTTCCTTATTTAATCTATGACTCTCCCTTTTTTTTTTAAGTCGGCGTCAGATTTACACAGTGCAAATGATGAGGCGCCGACATAAAAAATTAAGAATCATAGATTAAATAAGGAAAAAACTTATTTTTCACTTTTCAGGGCGTTTTTATTTGTTTGAAGTCGATTTTAATTTTTTTTAAAATTTTTTATTTGGATTTATGCACGCATATAATGAGCAGAAATTGTCCTAAAATGGAGTGGGGTAAGTTGTTGAGAAACCACTTAATTTTAGAGAAACTTGAATCGAATTAGTGACTGCAGAAATGAATACTAAAAAGCACACGATATCCAAAAATGATCATTTTGTTGGTGGATGTATGTACCTATTAGAAAAAATTAGAGAGTATAATTGGTATGCAATATATTTGAGAACTACTTCTGTTGTGGATAAAAAAATATTTTTTACCTTCGTAGCGGCTGCGAAAAATAAATTTATTTTAGTGTCTTCCTAATTGGAGTAATGAGTGATATAGGCGGAAATTCCGCCGCGGAATACTGTCCATGAAGTTATTTCGTTGCAATGTTTTTAAATTGAATAAAAAGAATTAATCTTCTGCTCGGGCTGATAAACCACAGTTTTGAGATAATTTTCGCCTGCGTCGGATGAAATCACGATAATTCACTTTTTAATTTGGTTGAGAATTGTAGGGAAACGAAAATGAAATGAAAATCGAAATAAACGAGTTTCATTTGTTGAGAAGTGGTTATTATTAACAATAAAATATAATAAAAGATTAAATAAATAAATAAATAATACTTGCATAGGCTAAATATTAATTGCTACTAATTTTTTAAACTTAACAAGCAACAAATATTACTCAACTTCAGTAGCTGTTATATGTTATAAAGCAGTGGGTGATTTGTGGAGACCAGTTTCGACAACAATACGACAAATGTGAGGAAATGTTCTCTAGCAATAATGATGATTTTTTTAAAATGGTGTAGATCCACGCAGATTGCAAATATGAAATAGAATTTTATGGAGAGGTGGAGAGTGAAAAGATCTGGGTTAGGACATGTTTTATTTGTTTATATTATCTTTATCGTTTAAATGTATATCACTCGCTCTTCTGTCCAATTCAACAACAAATATTTATGCATGTAAAGAATGTGTAGAATTTAAGGGGGTAGGTTACCCCCAACAGCCCAAAATCAGGCCCGTCTTCAAACGCATATTCTGAAGTACTAAATGAATGTAGAGATAATTTTTGTTCTAATTTTTAAGCGTCATTTCGTTGACTTCAATGCGCAAAAAGAAAATTTGAAATATATTTATAGGTAAAAAAGTTATAAATATAAATGTGAGAGTGTGCACGCGTTGCATCGTTTGATAGTGAACGCGCTTCCGGACAGGTGAATTACCTAAATCACAAAGTAAAGGCATTTTTATAATCTGTAAGACAGTCTCCATCTTGGCAGGAAGCAAAATTTTGATAAACAAATTAATACAATTTTTATGTTGATGTTTCTGACTTTTTCTTTTTTTGTAGGAGAAATATTTTTTTTTTTTTAAGAATTTATATTGAAAATGTGCTCGCAATACATGGAGGGGAATAGTTTCCTGCAGCTCCCTGTAAATTTTCATTGAAATCGTTCCAGCGGTTTTCGAGATTTTATGTTCACCGTTTTGGAAAACGTAGTTTCTGGGGAATCGCGTTTAAAGTTGGACATAGTTATCCGATCTCATGTGCAGGCTCGTACATTTTTTACTGTAATTCCTTCAATTTTTGGAATGTCGGGGCCCGGTTGCGCTCAAAATACGTAGAAAAGATGTAGCTATTGGAATATGCAAACATCCTAAAAACCAATTTTCGAAAATTTTGAGGGTAACCCCCTGAAGTACCAAACATGATATTTCGGTTCGATGAAACAAATAATGCAAAAATTTCTACAGTAATCCAATAAAAACCAATACAAAAGTTCCACTATGTTGGCCGATCTACAGGAAACTCAATCCCGTATTATCATATCATCCAGCATCGATGTGAAAATAAAAATGAGACCGAAACGAAGTAATATCGACGTGTATGTCCAACGAAATGTTCGATATAAATTACCCACCACAGTTTTCGCGTAACATCGAATTCCCTCTATCCATTCCTACGTTTTCATAAATGCAGCTTCAGTCTGAAAGTTATGTAACACGAAGACGCTCCAACTTCGAGCATTCCATGTATCAAACTCTTCCCTGAATTTTTCTCAATTTCACATATTTTCTACCCATCCATATGGAAAGGAATTGTTAATTACTTCTGATTAACTAAAAATTTAAATACGAAATTATATTTCAAATATATAGGCACCTACATCGTTTAATAATAATTTGATATTAAAATTTTTAATTGCTCATAACCAATTGTTAGATTCGTTCGATACCGGCCGTGGAAAATGCGACAAAATAGAAACAATTTTGGACATACTACCTGCATTCCAACAGTAAACAATCATTATTAACACATAAATATGAAACTACTTGTTTCTCAGAATATATTTGTTAAAATAATTATTCCTTCGTCTAGTGCGATATTTCTGATATTATTTAATAAAAGGTTTAATAAAAGTTCTTAAGAATATAAGAAATACACCCACCACCACGCTTCGCAGTCCAAAACACATTTTTCCTGCGCTAAACCGTGCACGCGTTGGTCCATCGATAAAACTTACTGCACCCACAGGATGGCGACTACACTCGCCACTTGGTAACTGTAGCTCCATGGTCTCGGGAACCATGACAATATAAGAATTTAATACCGTGGGGGGTGGGGGCGAAATAACGAGGTAATAACTGCCTTCAACGGCAAATAGAAGCTGCCCCGACTACAAGCCGGCTTCATCGATTTGAAACGTTGTTGCCGCGAATTCTGCTAAATGAAATTTCGTTAATTCTCCCGTTACAACTGGGGATGTGGCGGCGGAGAGCCCCGAAGCTGCGCCCTTAATTTGGCACGCACGTTTCTCAAGCAAATTGCCCGTATTATAACGTCCAGAAGACTGTCTAACCATCGTTATATCTTCGTGCTGCGAGCGGGTCTCCTGTTTTTCCATTAGCGTATTGCGGAACAGTCTTCGAAAGTATCGACCATCGAGACTGACGAGGATTTACGAGGGTAATGAAGATGTCTAGCCTTGAAGTTTGTGACGAAATGGCACATTTTTGCGACATTTTGCTTCGTTCGATTTGGATCTATGAAACAAAGTCTTTTGAGTGATTATGAGAAATTCTTTTCGTCCAAAGTTATATGAAAGTCGATTGAATTCGCGACGTATGATTTTTGTAAGCTACAACATTTTGGAAATGTGCAGAGACTATTAGGTGTAAGAATATTTTGATAATATTAAAGTTCAGAATTAAAATGATTTTAGAAAGAGACAAATATCCGTTGTAATACACTGTCCAGCAACCATTTTGGTCTGTAAGGTTCAATAGCCTAATAATATTAAATTTATTTCCAAAACTAAGGGTCTGGGAGAAAATCTGACCACTCCACGCGACGCGGCAGATATTTTTCCTTCGGAAAGCATCAACAGAAGTACTAAGGCATATTTTGTTTTCAATACAGAAGCAAAATAGTTTGGCAAAACGTGCGGCGTCGACAGTGGTAGTCAACGGCGGCGCGCGATGCACTGCCGCTCAGCGTCACGCAATCGCTTAACGCGCGTGACTACCACTGTCCGCGCCGCACGTTTTGCCAAACTATTTTGCTGCTGTATTGAAAACAAAACGTGACTTATCAATTCTGTTGGTGGTTTCCGAAAGAAAAATTTCTGCTGCATCGCGTGGAGTAGTCAAATTTTCTCCTAGACTCTTAGTTTCTGAAATATATAGCAAGATATCTGTAAAAATTGGTGCATTTCGGGTGTCCTTTTCCCTTTGATCGTTGTTTAAACATACTCAAATGCTTATAATTCAATCATAACTTATATCGTTGTGTTCGCGAGGGTTCGTAGAATAATTTGATACACCATGCAACCGAATAACTATTATTAAATAAAATGATTTAGAATTTCGACCGTAAAGAATTTTTAAAACTTAAAAGTAAAATGCAAATTTTCAACTTTGAACATCTTTTGTGTTCAAACAATAATAGTTATTAAAACTTAAAAGTAAATGTTATCGGCGCACAGGTTCGGTCTATTTTACGGTCTTAAAATAGACCGAACCGGTGCGCCGACAACTATTAACTATTATTTACTTTTAAGTTTTAATAACTATTATCTTAAAATAGACCGAACCGGTGCGCCGACAACATTTACTTTTAAGTTAACAACTATTATTGTTTGAACACAAAAGATGTTCAAAGTTGAAATTTTGCATTTTTTTTTTTCAAAATTGAATTTCTCGAAAACTGAGGGTGATGGCGATAAACGGTTTTCGGATTCGTTTTCAGCGCACAAAAATCTATAAGAAACTGCTATTGAATGTTACAGAACAGAAAAAAAGTTCAACTTTGTTGGACTGTGATATTCGTCTTTTTGGAATAAGTACGTTCCCAGTCAAAAGCGTTACTCATTTGTTTTAGTAAAAGATAAATCGCTTTAATTTTGTGCATAAAATTGGAACAGGCTACTATAAAAAGCTAGTGTTACAACTTCCGAAGACTTCAACCTCTTCCTACGTTATATCACATGGGGTTACTAGAGTTGCCATCTTCTGTCTAACAAATTGCCAGAATAAACTCATAGTATTCTATTTAAAAAAAAGAATCGTCTGACGTTCAAGGAACCCCGCAAGGAGAATAAGAATTTTACTTTCAGTCAGATAAATTCTCTGTGAAAAGTCAAGAGAAGTGTTACGTCTATCATTATTCCATAAAACAAGTAACGTTGTATATCATTTTAAATTGCAATTATCTTCGATAACCTCCCATACTCTCATAACTTTTCCAAAAATATTCTAAGACTATATGAAATATAATAAAAGAATGTGATCCAAAGGTGTTCCAAAAGTATTCCACAAATTATTGCAAAGTATTACAAATATTCGAAATATATGTACCTACATAAAATTTACAAAATATCCTAAGTATCCGAAGTACTTTAAACATTAAAAATATTTTCAACAGTCCTTTTAGGTAAAGCTTGCCGCGACAACAATTTTGCTGGCACATTATAGATGCTTTCGGGGTTCTATAACAGACAAAATTCGGACTATCGAAAAAGTATTAGGGCGTGCAAGTCCACCGAATCTTTATGAGGGTCGCTTCCTGCAAAAGCCAGATGCGCGCCATCTTCAAGGAAATTTAATCAACTCAAGATGCATGAAATTTTTCCCTCCCATCGACGTTCCACACCGAGCAACAGTCTCTCTGTGGGTCGTTAAAGCGCAAATCATCCGAAATTTTAATATTTCTCCTCTCCGTATACACGTGTTATTAACGATATTAATAAATACGCGCGCGCGCGCGCGGGCGCGTGTGCGGCGGGAGCATGGCCGCGAGGGGTTGGAAGGGGAGGAGTGGAAACTCGGAGATTGCGGTACTTATGGAAATTAAAACCGCTCCCCGACAAATATTGGCGCGGAACGACTTACGAAACTTCGAAGTTTAATCTTGAATTTGATTAAGCTCGCTGAAGTACATATGCTGCAATTCGCTCAGGCTTCACATTTAGGAATTAACTGACCGTGCCCGACATTGTTCAATAATAAGGCGCACCATTGCCTCCTCAATTGCCGACTTAACGAATTACTGATATATAAAATTCATTTTCTAAATAACAGATCTCCGCGAGTTGAATTTTTCGCAGATGGCGACACGCGAAACGTTTCTCGTTGGAAAATATAGCTCGTGGATGGTTTCTTTATGGTTATGTTATTAGTCCTCTCTGTTTTCAGGGACACTGCGATTTTTCTGGATTAAAAGCTGTGACAGGGGGTGGCAAATAATTACTGCTATACTCCGGCTCCTCTACTAGGTATAGGTACTATTGCCAGATGAGAAGAAGACCAACTACCCACGAGCTGAAATGTCACAGGGGCAAGGGGAATCGCCCGCTCGCTCCACCCAATTCCTTGCAACAAAGTCCGCCGCGTAATGCAGAACGCGAACGAAATAAATCGCGACTGCCCGCGGATATGGACAGCCGCTAAGAACCGAAAAGTAGGACTTCCTGGAGGGGATAGGGTGGAGCGAGTGAGTGATTCCCCTTGCCCCTGTGACAATTCAGCTTGGGGGTAGTCGGTCTTCTTCTCATCTCGCAATGGTAGGGGAGACCGGGGCTAGTTGTTACACTTTTCAGTTTTTTATTTTTTATTTTTTTTGCATTCCATTTTCAATACTATCAGTGACTATTAAATTAATAAATTAGTTACTAAATACAATGTAACAATCTGCCCCTTTCCCTCTGTAACAACGTGCCCCTTTTCGTATGTAACAACATGCCCCTTGTTTTGTGTGACAACTTACCCCTTGTCCTGTGTAACAACTTGCCCCGGTTGACACAATTGTGTATAAAAATCTATAAGTTCATACCAGTTGGGTGCATTCTTATGTTCTTGGTGCCAATATGTAGCTAAAGGAACACTGATTCAAACGTGGTAATATTAATTTACATACATTTATCTGTCTGTTCGGTAGAAAAGGTTGAAGTACAAAGAGAAAAGTTACTATTAGTACCGAAAGCACAAAAAACTGTAATAAAGTGACAACGCGTGAACCGACTACGAACAAACTACATACACAACTGTGTATGGTTGAAACACATCAGCCACTTCATCGTCGAAGTGATAGTCCAAGCAAAAAAAATTTGAACGTCTTTGTAACAACCTGCCCTTGTAACAACTAGCCCCGGTCTCCCCTACACACCTAAGGATGATGAGGAAACATAATATTAGATCGTATTTTATTGCAACGTGACCTATTGAACTTAGAGCATTGGTGTGAGTTAAATCGCTTGATACTGAACTACGCAGAATGGTTATTTTATGTGTTTTTCGCGAAGTACATCATCGGTTGATTTGGTCTAAACTTGGTATTCTAGAGTTTTCGAGGTCGCTGAGTACGAATCTGAATTCAAAAACTTGGGATAAATATTATATAAAATTGTTGAATTTATTTATTAAATATTATAAATATGTCGAATAATTTTATAAATTAAGATTCATCATTATATATAAAAACTCCAGAGGACAGTATACTGTTTATACTGCTGTAATGATTTTCGGGAAAAAATCATGTGCCCTTCCAGGCAGTACAACTTTGTCCTCTGGAGCATTTTCATACGACCACTAATAACGGAGATATTTAGGTGTTTCCATTTAAATGCCGCATTCTGTACAACCTAAGCATAACCTGCGCGAAGAAAAAATGTAATATCTCTGAAAGTGGCAAAAAGTGGCAATTTTCTTTTTGAGTTATTAAAGTCCGTTGTTTACGTATTATAACCACGCAAAATTTTACACTGGGGAGTGCTGCGAACTAACATAAAACTCTAGCAACGTACAGAAATTGAATTTCACTCCAGTATTTTGTTACTTACCTATACAGCTACTAGCTTGGTTAGTATCATTTACCAATTCCATCATTTGCAATAAATGTAACACTTTAAAAATTCGCTTAAAAAGTGTACAATTAAATGCAAATAATAATGAAATATGGCCAATATTAAAAAACAAAAGAATAACACATAAAACAGTTGTGGCATATAGTCTACTATCGATTTATAACAAAATATGTCCAATTTAATAATTTTAATTTTTTGGGTTTTTGCCACGTTTCTGGGATTTCAAACCAGTGTGCCCGGGCGGTAGTAACACTTTGACGTTGGAATGCGATTACGCAGGAACTATTACATTTACAACAAAAAATGTCGAACTACAGATTTAAAAAAAGCACATACTTGCAAGGGGAGTGCTTAGATTATAATTATAAGTCATTAAGAAAAAATTACTTTAGGGTATCGAAAAGTTATTTTGTTCACTAGCCACGTCAATTGCGTATCTATACTGCTAGGACGTGAATGTGTGTATTCCAAATGTCTTTGTTTATCATATATCTAAAATTGGTGTTAGTATCCATTATATGTTTTGAGATATTACAGTGTTACACCCCCAGCCCTGTTACTACCGCCCCCGGTCTACCTTACATATTTTCGCTTTTTCAGATTTTAAAAATGTGGGTAAAATAATAAGCTACAGAGTTTTTATAGGTGTGAACAATAATAATAATAATAATAAAATGTAAATTTATCTAAATCTAAGTCTTCCTTGAAGTTTAGCCTCTTTTTTAAGGACTTGGGAATAAAAATAATTATCATGGGAACTCGTGTTTCCGTGGCCTACTACATATTATTTACTGTGCAAAGTGTGCAACCTCTAAATATTACTCAATCTTCCTAAAATTTGTCAGATAATCTTTTTATACTAATAGGAATCAGGGCATGAGAAAAGTAATAAAAAATTTTATAACCTATGCTGTAGGGTGTTTCATATTATAGGGTTAAAATTATATAATCCTATAATATGAAACACCCCACTGTGTACGTATCTCTTTTTTGACAATAATAGAAGTGGATATTTATTTTGTTACAGTGTTCCGCAGTGTTCTACTTGAAAGCTATTAAAACAACGCAAAACAATTATCTTTTTGCCCAGTTCTTTTCCCATTCCTAATTAGAGTATAAATTATTCATGTTATGAACAATACAGCTAAGTTCATTGAACCTTGTTTCTTTACTGATGGACTAAAGTATTAAAACTTGATTTTATTAATAAAGCTATTTTGCGACATTGCTGGGTTTTTCTCCCCTTACCGCTCATATGACAAAATAGTTTTACCTCACAAAGATTACACCTGTACTTACTTTTCATTTACACTTAACACAGTCCAAATTACGCGTATCTTTGGCCTGATGAAGTTAATAGCACTGTCTCCACATGCTCCCAAAGCGAAAGGCATGTTCCTACGCTTTAAATACTGTACTCCGCCATGTTTATTTGACAAAATCGGCAACTGGTAATAACCCCTTTTTTATTATTATTATTATTATTATTTATTTATTTATTTTAATTTTTTTTATTTTCTTTTTTCTTTTTTTATTATTTTTATTTAAAGAAAAATGCCTTGGCTTACAACATCGAGTGAGACTCGTGGTACATCAATCGGGCGAAATGTAAACACCAAGGATCAAGCTCGTGGTACCTAGATACTACGACTCAACTTTTCACTAATGTCTTTTCATCATCTCAATTATTCCTGGCCGCATACACATGTATTTACACATCAAGAACCCCGTTAGCCAAGTCGCCGGCACCTCTGTTGCAACTGCGTAACGGGGCCAAGACGCGTGCGATTGACAACTTCGGACGCTGAGCCGAACCGTGAAATGGCTCGACGCACGGCTCCACCCCTCTGGTGTTGATTTGGCGCCGGCCGTCGGAATTTAAATGGCAAGCCAAGGAGTTAACAGAGCCATCGTAACAAGTATAAAAAATCTTAACAGTCACCCACAGCCATGTACGTCGGGCAGGGTTTCGATCCAGCGCCCACACACTGAACCGCTGATGAATAGAAGGAAAAGTAGGTCATGCATAATTCCATTTCGCTTCATCGTTTCTCCCTGCGTGAAAAGTCCTGCAGACTTAATTACCAAATATCAAGAATCCTCAACACAAATTCGCAGCACACGAGTACCAGCTACACCGACTGCAAATGCCCGCAAAAAGGGGGACACTACAGGGGGCGTGCGCTAATAATCCCTGAGAGACGGCAGAGACGGGGGAGAGAGATGGGAGCGCGACAGTAGCTGAAATTATCCGAAATTTCGGTGCAATTGGGGACGGAAGTGTAGGGCAAAGGGCGGGGGAGGGAGGGGGCCAGGGAGGCAGTGGATAATTTCGGTTCTCGCGCGACAAAACATCGCGGTCGACCCTTTGCGTAATTGGCGTCACACTGGTGTTTATGGCGCCACAACGGACCGTGTGGCCGGCATTACGTACACCCACACGGGAACACCGACGCGTGCCCTGATATACCGCCGTTTTCCGCTCCATCCGTTTATTTATGCGCGTGCAGACGTTTCTGCGCGGCTGACGGAACAAACACGCGAACGGGACGCGGCTGTTCACGCAGTTCACGCAAATACCACGGAGCTACGCGACACCGCAAAACTGAAACTCTGCCCTGTCCCCCTCCCTGCCCCTGGCCACGGCGAACCGTCGCGTTACACGCAACGTGAAAATGTAAGTTAACGAGTCGACGACAACCGGCCTCTGAATCGCTTGCCGTTCGAATCTCGACGCTTTTCACCCCCACTTTCTTCGTCCGTTGCAGTAAATCAAGGTACGCGAATCTCGTCCTTCTGGATAGTAAAGTCGGTAGGGATTTGTAACGAAACTTCTCGTAGAAATTCTAGATCAATTATTTCTGTTTATTTCTACATGAACATTTTTTTTTTGCAAAAGGGGGTTAAATTTTTTACCAATTAAGGCGCGTGGAGTTGATACTGGAGGCGGTCAGCTTCCTCAGCCTGTCTCCTGTTGCAGGAGACGGAGCAAAGCCGATAGACCACCTCTTGTAAATAACATTATTAGGCACTGGTGATTGGATATTGGTCGAAACTTTGATAACTTCTCGTTCTTTTTCAAGGTTTCATCCTATTGACGAGTAAAATACGTAGGATAAGAAATGCACCTTGAACCTCTGACAGCACAAATGTGTACATTCATTTTTGAGTTTTAATATTAAGTGTTAAAATAAAAGGTAGCTGTAGGGGGTTGAAAATTGTACAAGTGTTCAGTTTTCTTTGAATCACCCTTTAAAAGCTACCTATTTATACCACTTATTGATAAGGAAAGTTTCTATGGGAGGATCACAAGGCATACAGAATAATGTGACAATGGACAGACGTTCAAAAAAGTAAAGAGGTTTAACAAAATTGACTATGTAGAGGGAGTGGTCTGAATATGGGCTAGCACTTTTATTTTAGAATTTTTTGCCACACCTGTTGAAGATTTTTATGATGCGACACTTGGACCTATGTGTTAAATATGATTAAGTACTTCATGATAAATTCTATATTTGAAATAAAAGTAAAAATGTTTATTTTTGAAAGTGTGGTCTGAATATGGGCTACTATTAAAATAACCTAAAAGAAAACCGCATATTTTCAGATTGGAATACTTTAAAACACGTTCAAAATGCTAATAAAAATAAATTTACAAGGAAAGATCCCGAACCCGGAAATTAAAGAAAAATCTGAGACTTTGTGAATATGTAGGGGATTTCCTCCTGATTACGATGCAATTTTTGTTTGCTGTCCAAATTCACTCTAAGGGGGTGAAATTGACCCCTTAAATTCCGGCTATTTTGCGATTGTGTGTTATAACTCGTGAACTGTAAGAATTGTAAGTTACCAAATGATAGTCCTAATTAAAAGAATTAACTTTTGTCGGGAAACTTTTTTTCTATCTCTAACAGATTCCGAGTTACAAAATAAAATCGGAAAATAGCCGAATTTTCAGGGGTTAATTTCACCCCACTTAGAGTGAATTTGGGCAGCAAACAAAAATTGCGTTGTAATCAGCAGGAAATCCCCTACATATCCACAAAGTTTCAGATTTTTGAATTTCCGGGTTCGGATTCATCCCTTGTTAGATGCTAATTGTCTATTTACAGTATTCACAGATGCATATGTCCTTTTCTACACCTGCACAAGCATTGTGTGCCCACATGTAACACTGAAAACACTTCACCAAAAGTTCTCCCCCTGTGTCTTCAGGGAACAGTCCCTCGCAAAACACGCAACTCGCATCCTCGTCATCTGTGTGTTCCCCTGATGGATTTCAACGTCGCTGAAATCGTCTTCAGCTATAGGTAGCCCCTATTTAGACCATTTGCACATGGACGCTTAGAGCGGTGAAAGTCATTACAAAAAATTATGCTAAAAGAAGCTTATAATAACAACAATATAGTGCCCATAGAAAATTAACTCTTAGTTCGGCAGATTATTATTTAAAAAAAATAAAACGAACGTACCTGTAAAATCTTTTAAGATTCGTTCGTATTTTTGAAGCCCACTATAACTCAATACTTCAACTAGCCCATATTTAGACCCTAGCCTATACTTGCACTTCCTCTAGTAACCTTCTCTGCCTTCATACGTTGGGCACGCTGAATATGGATACTTGTGTAAGAAAATTCCATTTGACTTTGTAGAATTCATCAGATAGCCAACACAAAGAGAAGAATGATGTCAGCCCAATTCTAACAACTAAATTTCGCGTTTGCTTTCAGAACGACTAGAAAAATACCTACTGCATAGGGTAGAGGACCCAAATACTGACACCTAACCAATTACTGTCACCTTAAGCTATTTTACTTAAAATAACGACTAAATAAACGTTGTAAAGTCATGCACAAAAAGAATTATGTAATTCAACCTATAATCTATACTATAGATTATTTATTCGTTATTTTAAGTAAAATAGCTTAAGGTGACAGTAACTGGTTAGGTGTCAGTAATTGGGTCCTTTACCCTACTGTTTTTTGTATCGTATAAATAACAGTTTCAGTTGCATGCTAAAATTTTTTTATGCATCATTTTACAAGATTTATTCGTTATTTTACGTAAAACACCTTAAGCTATTTTACTTAAAATAACGAATAAATAAACTATAGCATATAATCTATAGTACAGATTATAGGTTGAATTATATAATTCTTTTGTGTGTGACTTTACAACGTTTATTTATTTGTTATTTTAAGTAAAATAGCTTAAGGTGACAGTAATTGGTTAGGTGTCAGTAATTGAGTCTTTTACCCTACATAATAGACGCCAGACCACTGCACTTGAACAACTAATAAACAGGAATAAAGACAAGCGTCCTTAAATTTCGTTCCCCAAGTTTCGCGCGGTCAAGTTCTACCAATGCCAAGTTGCCTAAGGGTTGATCTCTGAGAAACGAGGGAGGTCCTGCCACCTGTCGAAACTTCACCACGCAGCGGACGGCCAAATAACGAACATCGAACCCTAATCTCACGCGACGCAATTATAAATCGCTGATCCAATTCCTGTAATTATATGCCATTTACCCCCGACACGGTGGAGGACAAGTCGCCGTGCCTCGCGGGGATGCTGGCGCGCGCGCGAGTAGTGAAGCGATTCGCGATGCAAGCAAGTCAAATGGACTGTCACAGAGAGCGGGGGCTGGCCGTGGGTATATTGGCGGTAGGCAGGGGGTAGAGGAGTAGATCGCGGAAAGCTGCGAGTGGAGCCGACGAGGCGGTCCTAGAAGCGAGAGGGCAGCGTTATCGAGAGTACCCGGTATTGGCAGACCGTTTCCCAGCAAATAATTGGAAATGCAAACGGAACGAGCCTCCCTGTGATAGTTCGATAATTGAGTCTCTTATCAGTGTTTGAATGCCCTCTCTCTCTCTTGCCCCTTCTTCGTCTCTCTGTCTCTCTCAGCCTGGACGCTCACCCGGGCCACCCTTTTTCCCTGTTCCTCAGCGTAGGCGTCTATCTGCTCTCCTCTCTGTCCTTTTACTGTTGGCTCTCTGATTTTACATCCGCTTAACCTGGCTGCCCGTCGGAAAACGGGCCCCGCTCAACTAAACCGTGCACAGATGCAGCTGCGAGCAGCGGTTACGTGGCTGCACACGTGTTGCTTGGCAGGTGCGTGCAACTTCTGCGTGCGCTGTGATTATTCATATCTCGCGCCTGAATTGAGATTAACTGACTGCCGTCGAGTGCTTTGCGTCCGGGGCATGTTTAGTGCAGTGTTCTGCGTCGAATAACCTACATTGACGGCCGGCTACTTTATCGCCGTGTTTTGTCCGTGATTTATAGCCGGGGCGAGGATCAAAAGAATCGCACGAGCAATGGCTTCCAAATTGAGTGGGAGGTGATTACATAAGGGCAATAATTCACTGAATTTTTTCGCACGCGCAGGGGACCTGGATGAGCCGGGTGCCTCTGAGTCCTCAGTGGTAGTCGCATTGCTCCTGTCATTCGCTAAATAGCTTCACTACTGACTGTATCTTCTGTGGGTTAGGGTGTTTCATATTATAGGGTTAAAATTAAAATATTACATTTTTTTACTTTGCTTCGTACCCTGATTCCTATTAATATAAAAAGAGTAGCTGACACATTTTAGGAAGATTGAGTAATATATAGAGGTTGCACACTTTTCACACTAAATGATGTGTTGTAGGCGCTGGAAACACGATTTCCCCCGGGGTCAGAGACGGTTGCAACACTTTACACTGTAACGTTAGGGCTATAACACACCGCTTCTCATTTTTTATTAATAACTTGGATATTGCTTGCCACACAGTGAAACTGTTGTGACTCAATAATGTCAGATAAGTAAGTAACATTTCCGTATAAGAGTTTTTGTTGTAAGTGTAATAGTTCCTGCGTAATCGTATTCCCAAGTCAAAGTGTTACTACCGCCCCAGGCCTACGCTAGTGATAAAACTGTGCAACCCCTAAATATTATCAAAGTCTAAAATTTGGCATACAGATCACTTAGACGAATAGAACCAAGGGGGGCGAGCAAAGTTACATGAAACTAGCACTTTTGGAAAATTGAAACACCCTACTGTGGGTACTCAACTCCTTCGTGTACGTCCTGAGTGATAACTGAACTCTGCCTAACAGATTAACTGACTAAATAGGTGTAAAACACGTGAGATACCTATCTCCACCTGGAGGACTATTACTTTTTAAGGAAGGAAGCTTCCTGCGTCTTCCAAAGGCAGTTCCCGGCTGCTTGTCTCCGTGCCTCTGTTCAGGATTAATCAGCCCCCGCGAGCTGACGTTACCAAACGATATTATAGGATTGCAATCCCCGCTGAACAGATTCATTGCGTAATCTCTGAGGAAATCTCGGTAGCTCGTACGCTACCCGCAGCTGGTATAACTGGCGCGTGTATTTCGCAGTAGATTTTGGAACGCTGACAAGCGGCTCTATAGACCTGAAGGAAGGTATTTTCGAATCATGACGTTCGGCACTAAGCGTTTAAATAATCACGGCTGATTCGGGCGATGTTTACGCCGTCGAACAGCGGGTGGCTTCAGAAAGCAAACCGGGCCGATGTTAGCAAAACAGAGAGACTCTGTCCGCCGAAGAAGGCGAGAAGTAGTCTATAAGCTTCGCGCGGAGATGTTGTCCCAAACATCTCTCCTTTCGCCGGGGCAAGAATCGCGGCGATAAACACAGTTATCGCTGCGGCAGATGATTTGTCGAATGCAACCGCCGGAGAGGAGCAGACACAGAGAAAAGGGAAGAACGAGTTGAGGGGAGTGCCAGATCCCAGGGGTGCACGATGATCGATTGAAACGTTAACGAAATAAAGCGGGCGCATCAGTCGCCGCGAGATTCTCTTTCTCCTCTCGCTCTGTCGCGTGTCCCGCTCAGTGGTGATTAAAATTTGCGCAGGGGAAAGGCGGGAAGGCAGGAAAGGCTTAGGATGAGAAGAGCCCAGCGTCGCCGCGCGTCCCTTTCCATCGGGGCCAGCGGGACATTAATCATGCGAACTGACGCGGAGTGACATCAAACGCGAATTTACAGCGCGACGGGGTCAAAGCCGTTCGATTTCATAGAGGGCGGCCGGCGCAGAATTTGTCAACCGATTCTTCCTGCCTCCGCGCGACAGGAGATTCGTTATTGCGCATTAAATTTCCGCGCCTTGTCATCGCGAATCCGCGGATCGATCTACGCTAGTGGCCTCCCCAATAACGATCCCGAGTCACTCAGATCACTTTCCCCAACTTGCGCCACCTTTATCCCATTTTCACACCACCTTCCTTGCAACTAAGCATGGGTTTGGAAAGCATCTCCACGTGACGCTATAAGGAACTGCGTGTCAGGCTATTCCTTTGTCCGTATTGTTCCCTGTTCTTTGAGGAAATCCTCGAAGTCTGTCGCCACGAGGACTAATCCTTTGAGAATTATAAGTTTGTAGACATTTCGAAAGTACATACTGGCGATAAGGAGTAAATCGAAACGGGACAAACTGCTTATGAGCAGCACTAGCGACCAGTCTCTCTCGCTTATGCTCAGCCTCCCTCATTTTACGTGCTGAGGCAATAGAGCTAGCCGAAAAGACCCTCTGTCCCGAAACTACTGTTGTATTCCGTATTTTTTGTATTACTTTTATTTTATTAAATAACTTTATACAAATAACGGAAACTAAGACGATTACAGATAAATACTGGATTATAGATTCAGAACTAGATTCTCGTGTCCAGACTATTCGGACTGAAGTGCTCAAGTGCTTCTGACTGGAAGAATTGCGTGTAATATATACATGTACGGTTTTCGGTAAGCTGAAAAGTGGGGGTTGTCCTGAGTTTAACGGTCGTTAAGGGATGAGGCATAGAGATCGAGGTTCAAGGATGAGTAATAGGGTACGGATAAGGTCATAAAAGAAGGACTTCAGGATGCTTACTATTGCTATCTGGAAAACTAACGCGCTGACTAATACTTTATATAGATTTAAATGACGTTGGTATACAACACTACGTATTAAATTTTGCCACTCACAGCACTGTTGGCCGAGTAATTGCAGGTAATAGACAAGGTGTATTTCTTAGAATCTACCCTCTAAAATTGGTTTGGAAGTGCTCGATCTACAGTGGTTACAGTTTAACTATCTCTTACAGACTGCGAGTTACAAAATAAAATCGGAAAATAGCCGAATTTTCAGGGGTTAATTTCACCCCACTTAGAGTAAATCGAAATGGGACAAACTGCTTATGAGCGAGAGGAGCACTAGCGACCAGTCTCTCTCGCTTATTCTCAGCCTCCCTCATTTTACGTGCTAAGGCAATAGAGGCAAGCCGAAAAGACACTCTGTCCCGAAAGTACGTATTAAAATTTTCCTCTCACAGCACTATTGGCCGAGTAATTGCAGGTAATAGACAAGGTGTATTTCTTAGAATCCATCCTCTAAAATTGGTTTGGAAGTGCTCGATCCACAGTGGTTACAGTTTAACATGCCAAACTATCAGGAACCATCCGGAGCCGCTGCAAGATCGTTAACAGACGGCACAAAGCACGCGCCATTAAATAAGAAAGGAACGAAACAGTGTTATGAATCACTTTGTCATCGAATTAACTTCCTCCCGATTTTTTACATTCTTGCCATTGTTATAGGAACTCGGGATCTCTGACGCGTCTGCGTGCGACCTTACCTCTCTCAATCGCTCATTTCTCTGCGCTTTATCAAGGAAAAATTGCATACCGCGAAAGCAAAGTTAATATGCGGCATATTACGGGCAGAAAGAATAAACCGTGCCATGCTCGACCGACTTTTGTATCGCGGCTTGATCTCACGACCCCTCCTTTAGAGCGTGCAAAGCTCGACCATAGGAGTTCGAGAGTCGACTTTTCACGACACTGTTACTAGCACGCGATCCGCCATACTGGAAGACAGAAAGACCTCTGGAATCTGTGATTGAGGATACCATTTCTCACCTTTTACATTCCCTTATTACAAGACATTTTCCACTTGTGACCTGGTTTTGAGAATGAATGGAAGATCCCAATCACAAGTGGACACTTTTAAATTACCCGAATCTCACTTTTCAATAGTGAAATGATTTAAGGAACAATCCTGGCGTGATGGATGCAGAAAGATTTAATTCTATAATAAAGCTCGAGGATGTATGCAGGGTGATTTACAACCGCCGATACTTCGACTGGCGAATCTAGAGTACAAAAGAAGAATGAAATGTTATACGAGCATAGGATGCTCAGAGTATATTTTCTGAGCTATGGCGAGTTGAAGACGAGCGTTGGTGGCGCGCGCAGCCTAACTTAATCCAATAATAACTTGGAAAATAACACTTGAACAATATATGTTCACGTAACATTTCCTCCTTCCTTTGTGGACTGGATTCGCCACGCGAAATATCCACGTGCAATTGAGGCACTGGGAGCAACAACTAACCATGGCACTCGGTAAACAGAGAAACAGGCGATTCAAAAATAGGGTTTCAACAGCATTTTGTTTTGCAGGCATTGACGCCAGTGCAGTCATAATTTCTAGCTTCTGATACTATTCGAAATGCTTCCTAATGAAGACATAATTAATTTTACATTTAATTTTAATAAGGGTGGCACAAAAATATCACCACAAAATTTCAATGCAACAAGTGACTTTGTTATGCCATATAGTTTTAAATTGAAAAAGAAAATAAATTTTTCCCTTTTATATGATTTTCTTATTTTACTATCTCAATTTCGCAAAATTGAGGATTATTTATTCGACCTCTTTTCTACACCACCCTGCAGAAGATAGGGCTGTTAGGTGTACGATAATTGGGTTTCCTTCGTCTCTATCAGGAAATTTATATCCGTGGGAAGAAATTTGTCCGTACGCGCAAATGCGATACTTCCGCGAAAGTTCCCCTCTGGTTTACAATTCGCAACTTGTACGCCAAAGGAAACGGTGCCGGCGCAAGGAAAGAGGGATTGAGGACGTGGTAAAGTGGATAGTAATAAGAGAGCGACTAATCCCAGTTAAGAAGAGTAAATAATCGAGCGGAGCGAATGACTGGCAATTTAATCAGCCGCTGCCCAAGATTTTGAATTAAACGGGGCGGCCCATTTAATCTCGATGGCAAATTCAAGCCCTCCTCGATTGCTAATTCCCCAGGAAAAAAAATCCCCGTTACATTTTAATCCCTTACTTCGGCCCAACAAGCCTCACGTTCGCGCTTATGTATGTACCGCTTATACCATGGCGCTCGCCTTTTGTTCCCCTTTATCAGCGAAGCACAATATTTTATCAACAGCGGCCGAGATTCACTTAGAATCTCGACTACACTCTCTTGGGTCCACCAAGTTGACTAATACATTAGGATATAAAAGAATAATCGAAGACCTTGCAACAAGAGGGGTGCAACTCCACTTTTGACAGTTTTTTTTTAGTTATGACGTGTAATATTGATAAAAAAAATCTAAATCTTTTGGCGTAAGTTTGATGCACATCCGAAAACAAATGGGCAACTTATTTCAAATTTTGGACTTGCACCTATTACCTTCTTGCTACTTTGCCACTGAAAAAAAGGAAAATATACAGTAGGGAACAAAATTGTTACTACTTTTTCGAACCACCCTATTTCTATTACTTTTCGATATCAACTCAAAACTGCAGTCTAATATGCCTAATATACATGTTCCGAAAGAGAATTAAATGCTGTATAAAACCCAGTTACAGTTGAATTTATTTAACTAACAAACAAAAAGCCTACATAACATTAAACAAGACAAGGCACTTTTAAAGCCAACAAAAGCCACTTTTGAACATTATTAAAAAAATCTAATATTTTGTGGGGGCATCTGTTGCTTTTAGGACAACCTAAAAAGTTAGTGAACGTGGTAACTTGTGACAAAATGTGTTACCCCGTTCAATATCATGTAACAATTTTGTTTGTCGGTTAAATAAATTCAACTTTAACTGGGTTTTATACAGCTTTAAATTCCCCACCAGAATATGCAAATATTAAACATACCACAGTCCCAAATGTATGCTAAGAAAATAACGAAAATAGAACAAATCGAAAAAGTGGTAACTTTTTTCTCCGCTAGTGTAACGACGTAATAATAAATAATACGCAGCCTTTTTATAAGGCTCTTAAATGTGCGTTGACTGAGGATGAGGATGTTTCCAGCCGGCGCAAGAATAATGTTACTTTTTTATGTCTCCAACAAATCGACGTATTTCTTCCATATTTGATTAACAAAGCAACAATAGATCAATAAAACGTGTTCCTTATTGTGCGTAGTTATCAAAAAGCGACCGATTTTTGCACTCTTTGCTGCAAGACAGGTGCACATCCATCCTTGAAAAATTTACCACAAATAGAAATAAAAACTTATTAACACAATAACTACTACTTATTGTGTGAAAAATGTATATTTTTCACTTAATGTTCTCCTTTTAATGCTATGTCATAACAATAATTTTATAAACAGTTCACTCGAAACTGGTAAAGATGGAGTTGCACCCCTCTTGCCGCACGGTCTTCAATTTAAAAGAGTATAAAAAAGACTGTTCTTATTATTATACTGAAACAGGCTGAAAATTTTAAAAGAGATCGCGCGTGCCACATGCGCAGGCTTTCCACAAAAGTATTATATTAATAAATTACATTTCGCAGCGAAATCACTTCGTTATTCCGATTCATGTCAAGTTTACGTCTATATAACGTGAATCCTATAGAGGAATTACTCGCCGATATTACCCAAATAATACAGCCCAATCAAAGGACAAGGAGAGAATGACTATCGAATCATTATCAGCAATTTCCGTTACGTTGATCACCGCTTACCAATCATATCGCCCTAACCCCCCGCCCCCAGCCTCCACTATTATCGCCGCGCAACGGACGACGGAATGCTTTAAGATCGTAAACAATCGGGGCTCGTTACTAGGACGGTAACTCGATAGCCAGGCTGCTTAACGAGCGTTTTCAAGCGCGCCCCGAAGAAGTATTTGTACAAAACTGCGCGGCTAATCAGGCCCTAATTAAATAACGAAGGGACGGGCTGCCGGGTAAGGATGAAAAACAAACGAGTAATCGGGTAAATAGCCGTTAACGAAGCGTTTGTTTGGACCCGCGTTACAAGGGGGGGGGGGAGGGAGGGGGTCGATATATTTCTATCTTGAAACGATTACAACGAAGCAATTAAACGCGGCGATTCGTCGTCGCCGGCGAACTATCGGACACGGCGCCGGGGGCCGATTCAGCGGGAATCGAACAATCTCAAAAATTTATTACTGTGTAACTGAGTTTAGAACTGTAATCCGAAGGGTCCGAAGCCAAAAAGGAACTTGGGAAGCAGTAAGAGGGATAAAGATCGATTTAAACTAGGACAGGGGCTGTTAAACACTCAGAACAATGGTCTGTACTCCGAGAAAACATTCGAGTTCTTTCAGAGGAGACTGAGGATACGTTACAAGCACCAGGGACGTTTCAACAGAGTTACTGAGCTTCTGGATGTTTGGTCTTATTGGGGGTTCTATCCGGGATCATGTATCACTCTTCTTATATGCTGCAATCAAAAATTACGAACTCGCTAGGAGCTTCTAATAACCAACAGGATTTATGCGCAGGAGGAACATCCCAGAGGCTAGGCTATAACGAAGTTTCTACAAGCACTGGCAATAATAATAAGGGATAAATTTCGGCACCATCGCATTCGTCAATTGGTCGGAAGATTTTGATGTATGGCGCAATTTTCGGGACAAAGGGCATTCTTCTGAGGACTTTCCTAGAGAAATCGATCGGCCCCAAATGTTGAAAATGGACCCCGGAATGAACGAAGAATCCTGGAATGAAAGATCATCTTTGGATCGACAACTAAGGTGATTTGCAACACGCGGGATATTTTAGCGCAATAGTTCCTGGAATTTCGTAGAATGTAACGGAAGAAAGGTGTGTGACTGTGGCATAGGAACTGCGGCATTGACACCTGCTAGCCACAGGGTAATTCTTGTGGAAGCGTGGCGTCGAAAGTACATCTTTGTTTAAACCCCGGTTGAATGTAATTTCTCGAGTGCAAATTATTCTGGGGAGTCAGTCATGTATGTGGCCAGTTTAAGGAATTAGGTAGCCGAATTTTGCGATATCAAGAATTGAAAGAGGAGTTAAAGGATTGCATGGCTTCGTCGCGGGTGCAACAGTGTCTAGATCTCGATAGAAGCACTTGAAATATATCTGCAGGTCACATAGTTTGGTTTCTTCACTCGAAGACCCTCCCAAATTTGTCGAACAACTTGTACTACTACGCTATTACTTCGCTACCAACTATGCCAGTGAGAAACCTCAGGCAACGCCAGAGGTATGCCCTTTGTATCAGGTTTGCTAATATTTTTGTTCCAACTCCAGCTCCGAGTAGAAACAGTAGATGGATTTACCAGGCCTCGGAGTCACCCTCTCCTGGGATACACTCTAAAAATTCAGGAGGAGGAACGAAGCCTCCTCCCTGCCGCCCAAGGATAATGACTCCACGATTTTTAAGAAGGTCGTGGGAAGAGGAACGAGCCAGGATACGCGTTATCTCGCCCTATCGGTGAGCCAGAGCCGACCCTTCCAGCGAGGCCCTTAAAACGGACCTTCCCAAATTAGGCACCGAATTCTCACCCGGCTGCCACCTCCCCAGTGTCCTTTTCTACTCCCGTGCACGTGGAGCAGAGTCAACGGCCCGTTATCTTCGGAAGAAATCGAGGGGCAGACGTTGGGCCAAGACCACCTACACTTCCCACGCCTGGCACGATCGCCTTGCTTCTTTCGCCAGAGGAAACGAAGAAGCTGAGAATACTGCAGCCAGCACTGCTGGGACGATCGAAGCTCGCACGCGTGTCTTATGGTGGGATAATGGTATACGCGATTTAATTAGAGGCGGAGTAATCGCTCCTGCAAGGGAAAAAGGTGTAGGAGAGTTTGGCCCTTGTTCTTGCTTGATGATGCGTGCAAGATTTTGTCGGCGTAATGGTCGACTCTGGGGGATCTCTGGAATCGCTGATTCGTTTGATCGAGGGTGTTTTCTGATATTTCGATACAACTTAGATGTACAACAATAATGAATAAAGTTGGGACAGGTGAGTCTTGATAATCGATGCAAGATGGGACTAAACATTTGTGTAAAGAACTGTAATTAAGCAATACACCTACAGTATTATATGCACTTGAAATGGGTGTACTAAATTTTGTGGTACGCTAGCGTCGCGGCAGACACAGCGTTGCCAGATAAGCGCTGCAAGGCTCGGCGTTGCCAGATAAGCGCTGCAAGGCTCGGCGTTGCCAGATAAGCGCTGCAAGGCTCGGCGTTGCCAGAGTAGTGTTGCTAGGCGGTTAGCCGAGAGAACTGCGCGGCCGAGGCAGTCGGCGTTGAGCCGAGTAAAGAAACAGATTATAAGCACACCTTTTTTTTTGTAACGAACTCAGAATAAATATCTATTTCATTTGTTACCCCAAGAATTTGTAATTTTATACGTTAAGGGTGAAAGTTTCTCTTTCATTTCAAAGTTCAATAATTATCCATATTTGTTAATAAAATGCAAAGGACAAAGTTTTTCTGAGAAACTCTGCATAGCTTCTTCGCACGAAATGGTATTAGAAATTTCCGATACTGCCGGTACTATCAGAAACAACGACTGAAGTAATTCATACATAGTGATGGGCAAAAGAAAAGTAGGTACCACAGTTTAGCAAGACTGAGAGTATTTATCTGACAAGCAGATCAGAGGTATCAATATGAAAGGTAATGTCTAGTGTAGCTATATACAGTATATACTTAGAGTCAACTATTTAAACCTACAGTGAGTGTAAAAAGTATTCGTACAGGGAGTAATTCCAAAGGCACCTTATATAACTCGGTTTATTAATAAACTTTTTTAACACAAACAATTTATATATATTTCTATAAATGTCTATGTAGAACAAATTTCATAAAAAATGAACTAATAAAAAGAAATAATGTTGTCTTCACGCGAAACAATGATCAAAAGCTTGCTGTTGATTCAGAAATAAAGCAATACGAACATAATATTTCTGCGAAAGAAACTTTAAAAAGCGCAATACGAGAAGAGGGGTAAATAATTACACCAGATGTAACGTTAAAGTTGGTTAATTCAATGCCACGAACGTGTGAAGCCTCTATAGTAGGTATAGTCAAGAGGAAATCCTACAAAATACTAATTTCTTATTTATATTTCAAAAAGAGTAATTGTACGAATACTTTTGACGCGGCTATTTCTGCTGATTGTGGAATTTTCATGAATATTTTCAAATATTTTGCGAATATATTGGGGTTCTTTTTTGATGAAATTTATTCTACACATTTACAGAAATATGTATAAATTATTTGTATTGAGAAAGTTTATTAATAAATCGAGATATACAAAGTGCTCTTTGCAATTACTCGCAAGAAAAATGCTATTTTGAAACCTTGTTCCCGATATTTGTTCCGTTCTCAAACTGCAAAGAGATTTTGTTGAATAACCCCCCCTTTTTTAATTATTCCACAAACTGTTCCACTGTGCATAAATATGAATAACGCTTAATTGCAATTTATTTACCTGTTCGGAGGATCAAGGTCCAGCTTTCACTAATCCCTACATATGAATTCAAGGCACACGATGCTTACCTGCAACAGAAAAAGAGAAATTTACATTAATACTGGAAAAAAATCCTGTGCGTAGTAGAATAAATCCTTAGTCAACGATGGTTTGAAGTTGAGGTTTCTTCTGAAGCATGCAATTGGAAGATTTGAAATAGATACTGCAACTTTTAATACCGAAGGATGCTTGTTCCTTAAAATAATTATCATATATTGTAGCCTGCGTAAATGAATCGAATACAAAAATTAAGTAAAACAAAAAACACAAATCTATTCCTTCAAAAATAGAATTCCTGTGCCATCGATCAATTTCTAAAGAATCCAAATTTCTGAAGAACTGAGCAGTGTAAAGAAACACTAAAATTCCTCGGAAATCGATTAATTGCCAAAAGTAAGCAAAATTTTGTAAAAACCTTTCCACGTTTTATATTCGCCATAATTATCCACCTACATTTACCAAAACCGTGTAGCTCCTAAAAAGTCGATAAATTCCAAATGATCCTAATTTCGGGTAAAATCTGCCAGCAATTTCCAAATTTAATCTGCCGCTCCCAATTTCATTCACAATTTCACACCGTTAATAACCACCGTGCGACTAAACGCGCGATTATTCGACAAACGCGATAACTCATCGTCCGAAGTAATTTGCGCGCGCTCCGATCCGACCTTTCTTCAACGTGGCACATTTCTCGCAGCCCTCGGAACAGGAAGCACAGAAACTAGGGGGTGAAAAGGGGGAGGGGGGTGGGATATGCGGGGAGGGCGGGGTGGCGGCGGAGGAGAACATTGAAAGTCAGGGCGCGGCATCGCGCGAAAAACGATCTTCGTGTATCGCAAGGTGACTCAGGCAGTCCCAGCACGCTCGTCCGTGTTCGCTCGAGAAATCACGAAGCCCACGCGGCAAGGGGTAAACAAAGGAAAGAAATAAGTTTATCGCGTGCCCCACACCGCCCGCACGTTCCGCTTTCCGTGCCCACGACCAGGGGAAATATAATTCGAGCTGACGCGGGATAACCATACGTTCGCCTGACACGTGAATAAAGTTAACTCAAGGCCTGTCCAACTCGAAAACACGGCTAAGACGGAACGAAGTTACCCAGCGACGGAGCAGAAGAGCGAACCGAGTCGTTTCCAGTGTCTGAACTGACCGCAGAGACGGCTAGAGACGGCGAAAAGCATGGAGAACTTTTAATAAAATTTCACTTTCCACTGGATAGGATTTGAATGCGGGAACTTTTCACGTCTATTTTCATGATTGTACGCACGTATTATTATACGCACATCAAGAGCGTTCGGACGTAAAAGTGACAGACTTCGTAAGGGGAAATGATGAAACCTGGGAAAAGTTTCTTCCACGCTCTTTGCTCAAGCAGCTGACCAATTGGCGAAACGTCAATGCTTGGTAGCATACCCATAGATACCGTGAGCGGATGTCATCAGACTGCGTATGAACTTACGTAAACATTTCCTGCAATGCAGGAAAGCTAACAAATGGGTGCTATGTCATTTGTTTCGATCGCAACTGTTTGCCAAATATACTAGCCAAGAAGATGTAGCAGCGAGTCCCTGAAACTCAACTAGGACCATTCACCTCGTCAGGGATTTAGTACTAACTGCCGCGGCTCAGTAAGTCAGTGGGTTAATAACTCCACAAAGCAAACCCAAGATGGAGGAGAAAATATTCCCCCAAAACTCTTCAAACACAGACGAGCATTGCGAAGGAATGCCTATGCGAAGTTCGACGGAGCCTAGTGTAAGCATTGGACCGGGTGGGTCGGGTGATGCTATGCAGGCGCACCGGACAGGCGGGCCCTTGTTAGGCGATAGCGGCGTGACGAGAGATTCGGGCGCCAGGACCTTAGAGGTAGCCGCATGACGTGTCGCCGTGAAGAAGACTACGGCTAGGGATGAATGTGTGCGTGAGGGTGCATGGGAGATATAAGATCGTGAATGCGGGGATGACGAGGTTGTCGTGTCTGGACCAGTGACAGAGTCACTGCGGAATAAAGCCGATCATACCGGCTCAGTTTATTTCATTGTTTCCCGCTGGCCCTCCCACACTAGTGACGTTTGTTCTCCAATTATTCGAAATAATTGGGACAATGCATCTTTATCACGACCCAGCCGCAGTTGACCGGGATAGGGATTCGAGTGAATGGCATGGCAACAGCATTGCCATGGGGCATTTTTATCGGAACGATGGTCAGAGAGAGCCGCGGGCCAGGTCCTCTTCACCTGACGCCCCGGCGTGCATGCATGTACATGCATACGAGCGCAGAGGAACGTGCGGGCGCGCGATGTGATTTGTGAGCGGGCGAGGCGCTTCGCCGCGAATCCCGTCATTCCATGATGCATCGCTGCGGCACGCGTCTGATGACCCAGCTACCACGGCTATTCGTGCGCCCGCGTGACTGCCAGGACATGTGCTAGCAACTTTACGTGACTGGGCAAACGTGCACTTCTCAGAAACGACGGATCCGCGAAACGCTGATCGGACAGGGCGAAATAAGCCGCAGGTTTGCCACGCGTCTAACGAGGGTGGCTGTCCAAAGGGGGAGCAGCGGATGGGTGTCTTGCACGCGTTCGCCAGTCTTCTAGCGGCTCGCCAGTTTCAGGATACGCGACGAAGAGGATGTTGCTAATTTTGGGGCGACGATGTCGATACTCCCGATGGGAAGTTTACCAGCGGGGACTGTTGGATCGGAACCCGCATGCGGCGCTTTCAGGACACCGGGCTGGCTCCCTTTCTAGCGCTAAAACTTTCCTCAAACGAATTTAGAATTTGATCAGGGATAGCAGCACGTGGTTCTCGGTAAACGTCTTCGATGGGGGTCAGTTGCTGGCATGAAAGCAGAGGTCAGTTTTGTAGACATTCTTCTGAGCGTATGGGTGATCACCTAAGTAGGCGAGGTCTTTGGAGGGATTCTGGCGACTTTTCAGACAGAAGAGCACGAAGCTTCTAGGTCCCTTTATTGCCGACAAATTCGCAAGCAGAGATTCTTCGACGGCCGTATATTGCTCGTAGAGTAGTCTCTTGAACAGAGATCAGTTTTATTGTTAGGTCTTGCAGCCGGGATCCAAACATTCGTATCCAAAGACTACCAAAGTCCACGTACCTGAAGAAACACTTCAACCAATCTACCGCGACAATCTCACCTTCCATTCCGTGATAACATTTAAAATACTTATCACGGTTCCTTGAAGTATATTTCTAAATCCTTCTGAACCTACAACACCAGTGCTGCTCCCTTATCGATTCAACCATTCTTAGAAACAGTCAAAGAGGAATATAGTTGAATATCTTAATTGCCTCCAGTGATAGTGTCCAACCAAGCTGCATTACACTTCATGTTGATCGTCCTCCAAGGATAAGCTACACCTACATTCGTCTAGGAACCTCTATACTCCACGGTAAACTGTGAGAAACATCGAACACCAGGACAGAAGACAGGATATCTGTCGTCGGAAGAAAGTCCTGCATTCCAGGATTATTGACTGAGAGGGTGGGGCTTGGGTGTGAAACAACAGCCGTAGCGACGATGGATGTTCCTCAGTAAGGTCGCATCCTTCACAAAGGGCGCGGAGGTGTGGACAATTGGGAAACACGCGGAAAGATAGGAACTCTCTCCTGACGTTTTGGCGGGAAACAGAGTTAGTCTGGAAGAGTGGGGATCGATGTGGAAGGCATCGATCCTTGCGGTGAGAGGACTAATTGTAAGTAGATCCTCATGATCAGAGATGGGCAAAATTTGTGTTTAAATAAGATTTCGAATAACGAATAAGAGTTAACAAAATTATTGGTCACGAGTCGAATAAAAAGATTAACTTTACTCGTCAAATAATCTAAACTTAAAGTGAGATTTATTTGATCCGTATAATTTGTTATTTAATTACTCTCAACTTTGCTCACTATCAAGGATATTATAGGTAACAGTATTGCTACATGCCCACATTGTAAAGCATACTCCTCAATGAAGTCCCTTGTAAGAGTTTCTTACAAGCCCCTACGAATTCAAAGGTCCAGTCTCTAAAAATATTGCATTACATTAAGAAATAGCACTGTCATGTTCAGTGACAATACTTGGATGACGAGGATTAGGTTTCGCAGTCTGTATCTGTTTATATTAGAATTTATCTCACCACAAGACTGCATGAATTATTGTGCGCCGATTTCAACAAAATTTTACATGTAGGTTAGCAGTAAAAAAATATTTAACCAATACTTGGCCTCTTAGCGTAAACATTCAATAGTTTACGAGATAATTAACATTAAAGTTCGCATGAGAAATGTTTAAATAGGTACTCTTTTATTTTCCTCCTAAAAGTAAATTTAAACGCGAAAGTTCAAGATAATTATAAAATTCTATTCCCTGTAGCAATTCCAACGAAGCAAACCAAAAAGTCTGCCAAAACCAAACTCGGACTCGAGATTTCCACATCGCCAATATTTCTGATCATCTATTTTCTGCTTTTACTTGAGAAACGTTTGAAATAACAAGCACCGAACGAAGTACCTAGCGAATGAAACACCATCTCTATTGTAAAATATCTCGTACACTATGAAGTGTCTAAGTACGTGAAAGCCCATTTTTTCCTGTAGTTTCCGGGGACAAGAGATATTTTTTTAAGGGACCACCCCTTCGTAGACTCAGCTACACTGCACCTAAATTAGTATAATTTTAATAGCAAACTTGTGGCTTTGGTTTCATATTGATTATTTTGTAATTTTAAAGAAATACAGACTCGGGGACTATCACCAATACTCACGCACAAATAGTTACCTTAAATTTAAACTTGGGGCCCAAAAATAACCGGGGACATAAATCGTACTTACGAAATTCTGTTGAAATTTTATTACTATTATTATTATAATATAAACGGGACAAAAAATCGGCGCTAACAATGACTAGCTCTCATTCCACCAAATTCTCATCATAGATTCCACCTGACTGTCTATATAATTTGTGCTATTTACCAAAACGCATAGTCACCCTCGTTAATTATAATTACACTAATTTTTAGGCTCAAGTGTAGCACCCACGCATCCAAAAATAGGTTCGCTGAAAATACTGCGTGCCATTAAAGCCTGGCCTAACTCTGTCGTGTTCAGTATTGCGCGCACATAGGTATCCCAGGTGCGTGCGCTGAAATACGCACTGCTGTTCCGACTGTTCCTTCGTATTACAGCTAGCATTACAGCCGGCGCATACGCCTCCACGATCTGCATAGCTCGATCCGATGCGCCCCGCATGACGCGTGTTTCTTCGACAACGTTGCGTCCGTTAGTCGCGTGAATCGCGGTATGCTCGACGACGCTGGAAATACTTGGCGCGAATTCGGGGTATCGATTGGCGAACGAGAGACATCGTGTATTTACATCGGGCTGGGAATTGTTGGCTAATGCGTCGCGTGTAAGAGGATTTCGATGGTCCCTGCAATCCCGCTGTTAATAGGAACCGAGGGCTTGCCTGTTCCTGGCATGCTATTCCTCCAGTTATCATGAAATTACGAATGAAATTATGCACAATCAGATTACACAGGATTCTGAAATCGGCGGCACAAAAAATTAATGAATTATCTAAATGCAATTATTATCGCTGACGATCATCTTCAATGTAGTTTCCTTTGACACCGATAGAGGCAGTTGTCTTCAAGGTTTCATAAAGTCCTTAAGGGGCAATATACACCTACGACTAGAACAAGCAGGGTGAACTTAACCCTCGTTGTCACACTGGGTTAAATAGACCCTGCAATTTTTTAAGCAAAAAAATTTTTGTTAGAACTCTTATTTCTTCAATTTTTTTTTAAGCTAGATGACACTTTAAGTGCCAACTTTCAACGATGGGCATATATTCTACAATGTTCAAACTTTAACTTAGAATTTTTTAGACTTAATTTAACTAACAGTTTTTAAATGACAACTGATTGAAAATTGGCATGGTGAAATTGACACAGTGTGACAACGACGTTCGAAAAAGTAGGTGTGGCAACCGAGGGTTAAACAATTTTTCTTTTTGTTTCAGTGGAAATAGTTTGTAATTTAAAAATCTTTATTTCCGCAGGGTAGTTTTTTGTCAGCACAGCTTCCGCGGTTTCTCCCAAAGTTTTTATCCGAAACAAGAAAAAAAATCTCCTAAAAGACAAAAGAGTCTAGTTATTGTCGTAGCTGATTTTAAAAATATCAATTTTTTGCAAAATGCGGGTCATTTGACTACAGATGTGTGACTTTGCAGTAAAAAAGCATCCCTTTTTAATTAATAAAACAGGAACTATAAATTTAAAAAAAAATCCTACCATAAAAAACAAATAATTCTATCAAAAATCTCTGTGCCCAATTTCAACTGAATCGGTCCACTAGTTCTCGAAAAATATTAGTTACCCTTTGGTCAAATACCGTTCTGGGGAAAACGCTATTACATATTCAATCTTCTTAGTTTTCGAATTAAATGTACACACTTGTTACATTAAAGTGTGTATTTTCAGATGTATATAAAGATTTTTCAACTAGAAAATATTTTCAATGGAAAAAAAATTATCGAAGTTCACCCTGATTTGTCTAGTCCTAGGTGTGTACCAATGCGAACATACTGACGCAACACAAAATAGGTAATATGGTTACAAGTTCCGCTGGTTTTTCGTCGGCTTAAAGCAAGATACTATCGCCATATGACATAGGTATCTGTAGATGGGACAAAATAATTGCACAAATTACAAAGTAATAATTGTCAGGACAGATATACACGCGATGAATACAAAATTGATTGTGGCAGAGTCTATTCTTGAATAAAGGTTAGCAGCCAGTTACTGTCATATTTTTCATTGGCAATGCATGTATGAGGTAGTCCAACAGGTAGATCGTCAGACGAATTATTAAATGCCCTTGAACGAACAAGAAAATTTGGAAAGGATATTAGTAATGAACACTTTTCACATTTTAACTGTGGAAGAATTGCTATCAACGATTTGATTGGCGAATATCGACGTAAATCCAACTTGCAGAGTAGAAGATTTAATTAAATGCATGTACACAGGACCGACAGCAACCCAATCTCTGGCGCTTTCAATTTAAATTTGTGACAACACGGTAACGCGTAATAAGATTGGCATTTCAGCTACTGGAACACGAGATTCGACATGGGAACACTTCTTTCTCGCGTGATTAATTTTTTAGCGATCTAACCGAGGCTAATTTTTTAGAGAGGTTTAAGAAAGATTTAATCTGTCAGTGTTTTGTGGATTTCCGAAAAAAATTGCGCGTCACTTCTTCTGCAGGAAATTTTAAAAGTGTCAAAGTGATTGGCGACAATGTTGCCCAGGTAAAGGAGCATCTGTATTTTTCCTACAAAGCAAACCGCAATTTTTCATTTATGTATCTTAGATTCCGTTCCGATCAAAGCTTGCAATAGCCAACTTCTCCATCGTTTTAACGGCTACACGCTAGGATAAGAAAGAAACACAGTCGTTCTGATTACCCGCATGGGGTAGGTACGCGACTGCAAGAAACCACAATATCGCCCTGTGGCTGTACACGGGTGCTCCTACGTAGGCTTAATGGATGAAACGATATTGTTAGCTAGTCCAGGACATATTTTTCTTCGAGCAACTCTGGCACATACTGCTTCCTTCCCAGCTCTTCCCTTTCAGCACTCTTTCACTCGATTCTGATAAATCTATGAAGATAATTGTTCGTGTTGAATTTTAAAAGAGCGCGTTAGGCTCGTAGTTCCTTTATACTTTTCAGCACTACTGGAATCCCTCTTTAAAGTGCTCTAAATTACTTTGGAAAATTAAAAAATTTTCGTGTTAACATTCCCTGCACCAGGAGGCCTTAGATGCTGACGAAAACCGAGCTAATGATGATTAGTAAATTTCCTAAATTATTCTCAGATTTCAGAATAATAGATTGCCCCAAATAAACATCAAATTACATTCTCACCTAGTGTACCGAGTGTCAGTAAATTGTAGGTACCTGTAGATAAGGTTTAGGGGCTAATAGAACTCATTGAACAAAGAAGAACGACCTAATAGTGTCAGAGATATCCAATTTCTCAATTCCTAAGTTAATAATTATTGGAGGGTTGTCTTTGAAGTAACGACCGTTTGGCAATTTTTCTCGCGGACGTTCGCGTACCTGCGAGTTTACTACAGTCAGCCATTCGCCGCTTGTTTATTGTTGGCTGTGTGATGAAGTTTTAAAATGAAGAAAATAATCAACGGTGCCGCCGGTTGTTAAGGGGTTATGCCTAGTCAGGCGGTCAAAAGAGGCGAATATTTGTGAATTTTTTTTGAAGAAGCGGAAGCGTATATTTTTACAGAACTTTTTGCGCTTAAAAGAGCAATGTTTAAAGAATATTTGGTAATTTTTTCGTAGAAAAATATTTACGTTTATAATAAAATAACAAGCGACATCCAAGAAGCATTTTTAAAAATTTGGTTTCGCGGTGAGCATTACCATTCGGAACCAGATTATCTAAAATCAAAAAACAAAAAAGATTTCGATAGTATATTAATGTATCCTCAGATTGACGGAGAGAATTTTCCGAAATATTAATTTAAAACAAAATGGCGGCTATTTAAAGTTGAAATCCTGATTTTTTCCTGCAAAAATCACGCGAGAAAATCAGGATTTCAAATTGTTTAGAAAAACCACTTTCGCGGAAATGTACGCCGTAACGAAAGGACTAAAATCGGTCATCGAAACTTTCCAAGTGTTTCTGGCAGGTACAAAAAAGGTTAGCAACGACCTTCCCATTAAGGGGCGAATTAATAGCCTACGCTAAACGCATATCTTCAAGTGTATCTCCTCTGTGGGACATATTATTTTGTGACGAGAAATTCTGACACCATATAGTCGAGGATAAACATATATTCTCTTAAAAAGCATTCGAACTGAACACGTTTATTTTTCAGTTTAACCATACACCAGCAACGAAATCATCCAAACAACCGACTACTTTGACCAATGTACCGCCAAAATCCCATTGCGATCCGGCCAACCGACGAGCGGGGGAGACCTCATTTGCAAAATCCTCGGAGCGTGGTGGCCGTATCGATTCGTGGAAAATACAGACGTCGCCGGGCGCGATGTTTCGGGCGCTCGAGCTGTCTTCGGCCGACGCGGATGATAACGGAGAAATTGCGCGCGTAGGAAAGCAGACGGATGAACGGACGGACATACTGACAAGTCCGGGCGTGATCATCGTATTGTTCGATACCTCAATTTTCCATACCGCGTGGCATTCACGCCGCGGTCTAATTACCCTCGAGGCTTACCCTGGCGCGGTTTAAACATCGATACGCGCGCGGCGTGCGCGTCGGGGGTGCACGGCACGCGGGGCGAGGGAGCGGCAGGGTGTCGGTGCCGGGGCAGAGGGAGAGGTGAACGAACACACGAGAGCGCGATGAGATAAGGTCAGGCGCAAATGGCAAATTTCACGGGAAATTTATGACGTTTCACGGGGGCGTGTAATTATCGTCAGATACGGGATCGTTAACGGTTTATGAACAGCCGAAAAGGGTCAATGCCGTCGGATGCTGGGCGATTTGTGGGCGCCAGTGACGAAGGAAAGCGGGGTGGCGTGAAGGGATGAGACTGGAGTTTTTTCTGTCCGTCAATTGCCAGCGTTTTAACCTCCCTGAACTCGCGCGTTGGTCTCGCAGACCGGCGATTACAAAATTCGCTCATTTTTCAGAAATTATTAATTGCCCCGGTCCCCCGCGCCTTGTACTTTCCTAAATAGTTCTTAGGATGGCAAGAGTAGCTTTCCGCACTCTTTTGCACGTTACACCCTTTTATACAGTGTAGTGGACTAAGGTGGGGCGTGTAAATAATAAATGAATCCAGTAGCTTAAGGGGTCATGCTCGGTCAGGAGGCCGAAAAAAGGGTGGTCTTTGGAAATTTTTTACTCGAAAACTGTAACATATTTCTCGGAAAATCTTTTTTCCTTTTAAGCATTGCATCTAGTACCGTGCATCGTAATTTTTTTATTTAAAAATATTTATTAATAACTAAGTTAAAGGCTTCTGCGGTGAAATAAAGAATTAAAAAGAATTTACTTATTATATTATATTATCCAGTATTTGAACGAAGGATTTTTTTATCCGATGCTTAGTTTTCTTTTAATTGACGAAAGGCAGACACGATTTATGTTAAAAATTGAAACATTTATATTAAACATCAGGCATTTTTTGCCAAATCAATATTTCGAAATATCCTTCGTTCAAATACTAGATAATATAATATAATAAGTAAAATCGTTTGAATTCGTTATTTTAGGTGATCGACTTTCGAGCAGCAGTGGTCGTCGCAGAAGAAGTGCATCATTAATGTTCGCAATTTTACGAAAAACTTTCAGGTGATCTGCATACAGGAGAAATTGACTGTGTTCATATTCACAAAGTTTCAGAATTTTTCGAATTTCCGGGTTCGGGATGTTCCCTTGTAAGTAACGATCAGTACTAGTTTAAAAAAGGTCTAATTACAGACTAAAAATTCTAAAAAGCACATACTTGCAAAGACAGTGTTTATATTACAATTTTAAATCAGTTGGAAAAAGTTACTTTAGGGTATCGAAAAGTTATTTTCTTCACTTCTTTTTCACATCTTTTTTTTATATTCTAATAATTATTATCTTCTATTCTTTTGTGATTTAATTGATTTCATGTACTTGGCGTAATTTTTTGTACTTTTTTGATGTTTTTTTATGGTCTATACTACTAGGCCATGGATGTGTGTATTCCAAATGTCATTCCCCATCATATATCTAAAATTGGTGTTAATATCCATTATATGTTTCGAGATATTACCGTGTTACACCCCCAGCCCTGTTACTGCCGCCCCCGGTCTACCTTACATATTTTCGCTTTTTCAGGATTTAAAAATGCGGGTAAAATAATAAGCTACAGAATTTGTATAGGTGTGAACAATAATAATAATAATAATAAAATGTAAATTTATCTAAATCTAAGTCTTTCTTGAAGTTTAGTCTCTTTTTTAAGGACTTGGGAATAAAAATAATTATCATCGAAAATCGTGTTTCCTACTACACATTATTTAGTGTGCAAAGTGTGCAACCCCTAAATATTACTCAATCTTCCTAAAATTTGTCAGATATTCTTTTTATACTAATAGGTTTTGAGATATTTAGACATTCGCCCCCCTGTTACTACCGCCCCCGGCCTACCCTAATATATTTTTGAACGTTTTCAATTGATTCTCAATCAGTCTGCAGTTCTAATACTTCCTCCTCATCCAACCATACCCCGCGCACATTCCCAAACCTTTAACGCCTCTTTCCTTCAGATTTCCAGGTCCCGAAATCACATTTTAACATCCATCAGTAGCAATTTCGACGGTGAAGCTCACTATTCCCTGCAAAATTCGCTCGTTAAAAACATTTTCGATGCCGAAGAGGCAGGCGACCGTGTCACGGTTGCGTTGAATCGCTCGCTTTTTCCCCGGGGGGGTGGCGGTATTCGAACAAGGAACAATTGTTGTAATTTATCGAACACGGGCGAAATTCATGGGAAATCGGGCGCGCAGCGGACCCAGTGGCATTTTTTTCCAGCGTTTCCCGCGAAATCGACGCTCCCCCACCTAGCTATATTAATTCTTGCGTCACGTATCGATTCGCGTACATGGAAAGCCTCTCGGGGCAAAGACGATGATAACCCTTCTTGCGGGGTGGCGCAGGGAAGCGGATAATGCAGAGATTGAGTTCAACCTGACTTACGTCCGCTCGGAACTATTTGAAAACTACTTCCAACTGTCAGATTAACTGAAAGTATGTGGCGGTGGGATTTTAACGCCCAGCGAACGGTGCATTATTCATGGGAGCAAGCGTTGCGAGCCTTTCCTGGGAATAATGCAAAGACGTCTACGCCAGTGGATTAATGGGAAACTTATTGCGCTACGAGTGAAAATGAGCATTTTTGGTGCAACAGTGGCCCTTTCCAGACCATCTATTCCCAATCTGTCTACGATATTTCCGTGGTGCAAGTTTCATGCTCGCGAGATTATTTTGGGCAATAACTTCGGGTTCACGATATACTTATTATACTGTAGCGGTACAAGTAGAATGGGATTAATAAAAATAATTAGAAATGCGAGTTTTACGAGTAGAAAAGGGTTGTTCTGAGGTTCCGTGAGAATTACCGAGTGTAAAGTTAGAATAGTGAGAATTTTGTACGGAAACATACAAGTAGGTAGTGATGGGACTGATACCGTATCGATACATATCGATACCGTTCTACAGATTTTAATCTGGTATTGGTACATATCAAAGTCAAAGGTATCAAAAGGAATCGATGCTTCTTTGATACTTAGATATGCGAATGTATCGATACCTGTTTGATATCTACACAAAAAATATCGATACCTATTTGATACCTGTACGAGAATATCGATACCTGTTTGATACCTGCGTTTAAATATCTCAAATAGATATCGACATTTTCAGGTAGGTATCAAATAGATCTCGATATTTAAACGCAGGTATCAAACAGGTACATCTACCTGAAAATATGTATATAATACCTGCTTCATGCTTGTACGAAAGTTTCGGTTGCGATTTGCAATTTAGTACTTCACGAAAATATTATTTATTAGCCATCATTATTTGATAATATAACAATTAAGTAGGAGTAGGAATCAGTATCATGAACTACCTATATAATTGAATTTTTATCAATAAATGATGTACATTATTCCTTAATGTATAGAAATTGGTGCATTGTACAATGTTATTAAGAAATAATATTTGGTTTACTTTATTATCCTTTAATCGAGTTATTTTCTTACTGACTAACTCTCCAGCCTTTGAAAAACGCGTTCAGCAGGCACGGAGCTTGCCGTAATATAAAAATATTTTTCTTTTAAGGAACAATGTGTATGTACATCATTTATTAATAAAAATTCAATTATATAGGTAGTTCATGATATTGATTCCTACTCCTACTTAATTGTTATATTATCAAATCACGATTGGTAATAAATAATATTTTCGTGAAATAATAAATTGCGAATCGAAATTTATACTTTCGTACAAGCATGCAGCAGGTATATATATATTGATATTCGTTTGATACCTTACGAAATTATCGATACCTGTTTGATATTGAACGAAATTATCGTTATTTATTTGATAATTCTGTGATCAGATGGTAAACCTGTTATGATATCTATTTGATATCTACTTGAAAAAAGATATCAGAAAATATATATTCTACTTGAAAATATATATTTTCAAGTAGATATCAAATAGATATCATAACAGGTTTCCCATCTGATCACAGAATTATCAAATAAATAACGCTAATTTCATACAGTATCAAACAAGTATCGATAATTTCGTAAGGTATCAAACGAGTATCAATAATTTCGTAACGTATCAAACGAATACCGATACTTCCGGAAAGTATCAAACCGTTTTTGATTCGGTATAGTATTTATACGGTATCGGTTGAAGAAGAATCGGTATCGATAATCAATACCAACTACCTAAAATTCCGATGCGTATCGATATTTCCTATTGAGTACTTTGGTATCAAAGTGACTGAATATCATCAATAGTATTGGTATCAGTCCCATCGCTACAAGTAGGTACTTAAGTGACACAGAAGTTCAGTTGTGAGACGAGATGAAATTGTTAATTTTCAGAATGAAGATTTGTTCGCTCTTAGATGTTGGGCCTCCATAATACTTTATGTTACTCAGTTCCTGTGCCAATGCCTCTAATCATAATCCTTATACCGAATGATTCAAATTATTATTTCAACGGACGTATTGTCAATTATTCCATCACTTTGTCACTGCAAATCCAAGTTACAGAGTGCCCAATACTTTTCTGCTGTCCCATCAAAAGCGAAATTGTGACCCTCGTAGCAAATCTTAGTGCTGTTCACATATTTCCTCATTTTTCCTATAACATAAACTTTCTAGTTTCCAGTCCAAATAAAAAAAACCCTCAGAAGAAAAATCGCTGCACGAGGGAAAGAATACCTATTCTGCTAAAAATAATCAGCATTACGTTTACGCTCACAACTGTACCACCACGCGCACTCCTTACCCCATATTTTATCATCTCATCAACAACAAAACGCTCAGATTAGAGCCAACAGGTCCAGCGAACGCGTTATCACGCGCCATAAAAATTCGATACAGCGAAGTTGCTTTCGTAGATATTATTTAATAATTTTTCTCGCGTCGAGTTCTCCTCAGATTTCCCCTCACCTGTGCTCCCGATAATAGATACGAGCCACTTTTTATCCACTTTTCATTTCGAACGATCGACACTCCACTGTACCAATATCAAAGCCCTGGCAGAAAAATAAATTCGGCAGCCTGGGCGCGCTGAAAGAAAGGGAGGAATCATTTCATCCCCGAGAAACAGTTCGCAGAGTCATAAAGAGACGATTAATTTCCACCAGTGTCCCGGCTCGCTCATCCAATTCATCTCCACGAATTGCTGTCGCTGTGTTACGCCTCTCTGTCCATTGTGCCCTGTTGCAGCTTTTCATCGGCGAACAGAATGCGGGGGATTACGTGGGCGGCGCGAACAGGATCATACTCTCGAAGCTGATCGATACACCCTCGCGATGCACGCGAGAACAACCCCCCCGCCCCCGCGCAAAGATTGGAACAAGAGGCGAGAGAGGGGTGCACCTGTCGACGACGCTTCGACAGGCCGAATTCTGTTTACGGACTCGAAAGGACAAAGGGACGAGACGATAGAAGAAAACCAACCCCAACTCCGAGCACGATGTTTTTCTCTGTTGCGGCGGAATTTGCCTCCGAAAATATCGTTCAGATATCGAGGGTTGCCGGGAGAGGAAACGACGAGATGGCGGAGGCAGAGCATCCGTTCGCGAGAGCAGGAACGAGAGAGAGGGAGAGCGCGTACGAGTGCTCTGCCTTTAGGCAGGAGGAGCGGGTTGAGTCGGGGTGAAAGTGAGCGAGAGGGGAAGGCAGCCACCCTCGGGTCAGGTAACCCTGGATTGCCCATTCCCAGTTTACTGCTAATTCATTCAAATTGTATTTGTTCCCAAATATACATTCTATTCTTCCACCCCCCCCCCTCCCTCCCCCGTCGCGCCCCTCCTGCACTCGCTCCCCGCGTATATAGAAGTACACGGGGTGTCCTGTAAATCATAGCACAATAGGCCAGCAGGTGATTCTTCGCGAGAAAAACAAGTGAATTTCTTTTTATTGGTAGCGTAGTTTTCGCGAAAGAATGATTCGGAATGTGAGAAATCACTTTCTGTATGTTTCGCTGTGTGCACGACCTTGGTATCTCCAATGGAATTTTGTGTACATGGCCACTGAAGTAAAACAGTTTACACTGAAAAGTTAGTAAGACAGTCTGAAAGGACTTAAACGATTAAAGCAAAAAACTATTTTATTCTGCGAACTCAAGGATTGAAACATGGATTCATTTAGGATAATTTAATATTAAGTTTAATTTAACCCTTACAAGGGGAGGACACCATGTGGTAGAGACCGATTTTGATCAGCCTTGGCACGATGGATCTATGTCGAAAATAAGTTAAATAAGTAAAAAGGCCAATGGGGCTTAATAATAGAGATGTTTACATGTAAATTATTAAAAATTTGATAGTGGCTGTGGGGTTTTAATGGGTAAAAATCCCACACTACCTTGGCGTCCTCGGGGGATTCCCCTCTGAAGAAGTCGGGATGCCTTTTGAAAATTTCTCTAAGTTAACAAAAATTATAAAAAAAAAATCATAAAAAATAATTTATAACAAAAAAATTTATAAAGTTTTTTTTAACGTGGAGACATCTTCAAAAGGCACCCCGACGCCTCCAGAAGGGAATCTCCCGCGGGTGCCAGGGTAGAGTGGGATTTCTACCCACTAAAACTCCACGGCCACTATGAAATTTTTAATAATTTCCATGTAAATATCTCTATTATACGCTCGGACACCTATTTACTTATTTTCGACATAGATCCATCGTGCCAAGCCTCATCAAAATCGGTCTCTACCACATGGTGTCCTCCCCTTGTTAGTATCATAGTGTAACAACCGTGTTACACGAATTGAAAAAATTATGCACGCCTTTTGGGGCCTTTTTCATGAACTTTAAAGCGTTACTTTACTATTACCATATGTAACAAGTGTCCATACGACAGAAATACATCCGTAGAAATTCTACTGTGATACACTGTCTTGTATTATTGATTACAACTCTTAATTTCTCTAGGCCTACGGAAAATACCACATAAATCCTAATTTTTCTCGCAATTATTTCGGATTTCCTTTGTAAATAAATTTGATGTCGAACATAATAATGTATGTAACACTAGTCTAACATTCTGCAAAACTTTGGCTTAACATTATAATACGTATCTTTATGCATGACTTAACACTGGTGTTATATCCATATTTTTTCATTTATACAAAAAATTGTTACTTTAGGATTTTTTCCCTTATTTTTACGATGAAGCGTGGACAAAAATGGACCGATAAGAATTTTTCTGGGTAAAATAAAAAAATCATGATACTAAGGGTTAATATCACATTGGGTGAACCGACAAGGACGGCAACAATGAGTTGGCAACAAAGTATTATTATTTTGTGTATTACGTTTTCCTAAATTTATTTTAACCTGTAGTATCGGAATTTCACGCTCAAAGAAATACGTGCATTGCAATTTTTTGACGAATTTTCATGAGAAATCGCTGCTTTGTAGGTTGCCCAGTGGTTTACTATACTCTCTATATAAAAATACAAGGGAAAAGGGATAGCCAATAGTCAGATGCCAAATAGACACTATTGGGAGTTTGTTAACCTCCTAAATAGGTTATTTCACCTTCATGTCTCTGCACCTTTTCACGCATGCGTTCTTTGAAAAATTGTTTCGAGTAAAAGTTATCCAACTTAACGAAAACATTCGCAGTACGTACAAATTTCGTATGAACTGGATTTAACATCTTCCAGTGATTCCACCAACTTCAACAACACCAAGTTTTCTGATTGTGCTACAAAAAAAATCAGCAACGCAGTTTGGACAAGTGCCTAATGCTCGAAGAAGCTGATAAGTCAGTAGGTATGCGTTATACGTTCTCAACAATCACTTCTAGCTTCCAACTGCTTCCAATGCCACCTAAGTCGGCAAAAGACTAGCTGAGTGGATAGTTCTATCTTACATTCAGCATTCTTCATTGATCAGGTCATGCTCAGGAGCATAACCAAAGTTTTCACTCGCGACTGCTAAATATTTGTCGTAACAAAATTAGCAAATTACAACAAACGGTTTTTAGCTTAAAAATCCCTGCGCGTTAAGTATTCATCACAAGCAAACATCATCCAAGCAACCACCCAAGAGTCAAAGGATTACCTACAGCCGAAAACACTTCTGAGCGGAGAAAACCGATCGAAAATCCGGCCCTGATATTGCGAAATTTGCCAGAATATTTGGAGATTTACCAGAATAAACTGGCCCCTGTTACTTGCAGGAACATTTACAAGGATCACCCGTGTAATCTGTAGAGTCGCTGGAGGAAGTAGCCTATGTAGATGTCCGAGCGCTGGCGGAGGAACTCAGCGAGTGTAATTGTTGGCCAAGACTGCAACGTTAATCCCGAAAGAGGCAAGATCACCGAGTTTACCACTTTCTTTGGTGTTCGCCCCCGCTTCGTGACGCGAATACGGAATGCTGCTAAAATGTTGTCTTTCAACCAGGGCATGGGGGGAGTGTCAACGGACGGCTGCGAGGAGAGCCAGGGACACCTACTAATTTCTGCTCCGGGGGTGGGAGGCTTAGGCCGCTGAAAGTTGGCGGAACCCGTGGCTGGGATAAATTATGTGAAGACCGAAATTGAAGGACGCGGCGAGCTCAACTTCCTCCCGGAACTTTGCTCGTGAAAATCGGCGTGGTTGCCCCGCGGTGAAATATCGCCAGCCAGGGCGACGGATATACCATCATTTTCGGGGATTTTTAGGATGCTCCGTAGGACCTGGGAACGGGGAAAGAGAGAAAAACGATTCTTCTTGCGGAGGCACGTCGAACTGGGAAATGAAGTTTTTTTTTCGGGGGGCATTTCGTTCCCGAGGAAACAGAGCTCCGAAAGTTCGTTGTATATGGGTGTAATAGAACCACGTCCAGATTAATGCTGCTCCGCAGAATTCGGTACCTCTATTTCTGTGTTTACGCTTCTAAACAACACCGATATCGATAGCATTTGCTTCCTATCGGACGCGCAACTTTACCTGATCCTCAGCTCCCATCGAGTCATCGCGACGAGGCTGCGCAAATCGGTGCAACCGAAATCCGAAACAGCTGTTATCTAGGGTAAACGCGAGGAACGAAAATCTGCGAGCCAGCAAACGCGATTGCTTTCCGAATTGCGCCCAAAGTGTCCATAAGTTTGTCCTCTTCGGATATGAATTTTATCCGCCACTTGAAGAGGTATAATAAAGCCCGGAGCAGATTCCTCGGCGTCTCAACATCTGTAGAGATGTTAAGAGAATGCAGAGGAAATTCGATACGACGGGGCCATGGTATAACGGAAACTAATAACAAGAAACTTGGGGCAGGTAGGTAGGCGGGGGAGGCTGCAGAACGAAACGATTCCTTTATTCGCCGCATAGATCGGGTTCGGAGAAAGGAAAGGGCAAAGAGTCAGCGATACAACGAAGCGGCGACCGCCCCGGAATGGAAAAATTCGCGATTCCCAAGCGCGTTCCGTATCGGTGAGCCCGATCGATGGGAAGTCATCGGGATTCAGTTAGCATAACAATACTCTCTCCTCGACACAATTCTGTGTATGTGTGCCTCCTCTCTCTGGACACCTTGGGTCTAGCTGGACGGCGCCGAATCAATCAAAGGCACGTTCGACGTCGGCGGAGAGCTCGGCCGCGAAACCGCGTGGCAATCTCCTACCCACGCTCTCCTGGGGGCAAATCCATTCTATGCATGCGCACCGGGCCTGGCAACACGTCCAAACGCGCGTAATCATGACCGGGGGTACGCGGCAGGTCGTCAGGACGTTTGCAGCGCGATAAGATTTCGGTTGGGTGTCAGAGAGCTTGCGGTGGGAGCTGAGAAAAAAGGGGTGAGAGGAGGAAGAAACAGAAGGGCCTTCACCGTTAGAGAGGTAGAAAGGCGAGGAGCTGAGCCGAGCGTGCGATTGGGAAGACAGCAGTGGCAGAGGGATCAGGAGGTGGGAGGGCGACTGTGGGCAACAGAGAAGAGGAACGAACACACGGAACAATCCATGGATGGTGGAGGTTCTTACGGATTTATGGATTTCATTATTGTCCGCCGCGGTTGGTTACACTGCATGACTAGGACCGCTCACCGACACACTCCAGAGAGTAGCTGAGAGGACTGACACGGGCAGGGGGCTGGTAAGAGGAGGGCAGGGGAGGGGAGAGGGCTGGAGAGCTGTCTAAACTTAAACTTGCTGCCCGTTTGCATTTTATGAGCAAGCAGCAAGTTCCTACGGGCCCGGAGGAATCCCGCCGGCGCCCAAACCGAAGCCCATACATTCATCCCCCTTCCTCCCCCTCCCCCGCCGCCCCGTCTCGGCCCGCCCCCACCGACCGTTTTCCTAGCGGCGGCGACCTCCAACCGCCAACATACTCTTGCCACTGGCTGGCAGGAACCCGGCAACCCGGTCAAACCACCCATTACACTCGAGCGTGTAACCTGAATTACCTCTCTGTTCGGTTCCAACCCCCTGCCCCTTGAACACCAACCGGGTGGATCGTGGCGGGTGTAAAGTAATGACACCGCTGAATCTTGAGGCTTTCCGGCCTGAGCTGTGCCTTGAAATTTCTGCCTGCAAGAGAACGATGCAGGAGTTTGCGTCTCGAGGGTTACTCGGGGGATATGATGAAAGGGCTGATCCGCTATCTAGCTGGACTTTTAAGAATTCGGGAGAAAACGATCGAGGATAAGTAGTTCCCAAGGAGCACAGCTTCGACAATAGATAGTGAAGATTCATCGCGCAACACTAAATCTAAGGTGTCAGAGATGTCAAGTAGATACATTCGAGCTGCAGTCCGAACGCAGGGATCTTCAGGTGTTGGTCAATTGGTATATTGATCGGTAAGCTATCACAAGTATAAAGCTAAGTGTCTGCTTCTTATGCAACCATCCATGAAAACGCTCTGATTTCAAAGGTCCCTCGATGTACTTCAGAGGTACATTCCTGCTTAGAGGTCCATATGTTTTAGATGCGTGCTGTAAACTCAAAACGCGTCTTAATATAACCAAAGGGCAGACTTCACAGTTGGAGATTCGTCGATATGCTCAACGAGTACACCCTAGATGCAGGAGGCCTTTGACTACATTTCAAGAGTATGACGTAGGAAAGAGAGTGTTAGTCATACTGTAAAGAGTACCTACACATAGAAATTAAGTGGTCACTTTCATTAACAAGCCGCATTCTCTAAGTGTCAGCCACTTTACACTCTACCGGGGGATTATAGACCTCGAGACCTGTAATACTCCTTTCAGAGCCTTTATTAATCAGATAAGTGCATGCCTATAGTTCCAAATCACTCCTTATACGTGTTTAAATTCGAGGAACATTATTTCATTCTTTCTGTGCGCCCCAAATATCCCTCACCATTAACCTCCATTAACTAGAGGAATATAGGTAAACTAATAAGGTTATGTGCGATAAAAGGTGGAAGCAAAAGCAAGGCAATTTAACTGAATTTAACATATGGGTCAGGGTAATATGGCCCCTGCTAGCAGGTGCAGTAGATAACGCTATTAGTCGCTAGATATTTTTGTTTATAACATGAAAATCATAAGGGGGCCGAATTACCAGCATAATACCACCTTTTCCTCTAGTTTAACGTCAACAAATATTGCTCAGATGCCAAGAAACCAAGCAAACTCAACTCTGTGCGTAACTCTAACATAAGCTATATCTTAACCCAGACCACCTTTTCCTCTACTTTAACGTCAACAAATATTGCTCAGATGCTAAGAAACAAAGCAAACTCAACTCTATCCGTAACTCTAGCATAAGCTCTATCCTAACCCAGACCTAACCCAGACCACCTTTTCCTCTAGTTTAACGTCAACAAATATTGCTCAGGAAGCCAAGAAACCAAGCACACTCAACTCTATGCATAACTCTAGCATAAGCTCTATCCTAACCCCGACCACCTTTTCCTCTAGTTTAACGTCAACAAATATTATTCAGATGCCAAGAAACCAAGCAAACTCAACTCTATCCATAACTCTAGCATAAGCTCTATCCTAACCCAGACTTAACCCAGACCACCTTTTCCTCTACTTTAACGCCAACAAATATTGCTCAGATGCTAAGAAACCAAGCAAACTCAACTCTATCCATAACTCTAGCATAAGCTCTATCCTAACTCAGACCTAACCCAGATCACCTTTTCCTCTACTTCAACCTCAACAAATATTGCTCAGAAGCCAAGAAACCAAGCAAACTCAACTCTACACATAACAGTGTCCGATGTTTATACTTATTTCCATTTTCATACCGCAGGGTCGCGTGGGATGATGTATTGTCAAGGATCGATGGAATCTCGAAGCAGCCGAGGAAGCATACGAGATCAGATGTGCCGTCGATAAAATATTAACCCGCGCACCGGGGCGTCGTGGAATTTCATTACGCAAATTCCGCGCGCGAATTTTTCCTAAAAAAAGAGTCGTGAAATAATTTACAGGGGACACGTCGCACGCAGAACCTCACGCGCTCACACCACCACCCACCCCCCACGACCCCCACACCTCCCCCATCGAGCCCTGCTGCTCCTTGAGACAATAATACCGGGAGAATTGAGTCGGTATAGATGGCAGAATATGCGAACGAGCTAAGGCAGAGTGCACTGTTCAATAATTCAGTGGAGATAGTAGATCTTCTCGCCTCTCCTGTCTCTCGCTCTCGATCTCCTTCTTATCAGTCACGCGCGAGCACGAGCGTGTACGAATGATCCACGATACAGCTGTGTATGCATAATATACGCGCAAGCAGAAAAATGACTCCTCCAGGTAATTCTGTTGTATCGGCACGCCGCGCTGAGAAGTAAAGAACGACGTAGCGACGACAGTCCAATCGAGATACTCAAGTACAGTTACTCACAAAAGTATCCGCCCAACTTATACGTAACATATTTTACATATTAAATCGACTTCAAAGTAAGAATTCGTAATTCGAATTCACATTATCACATACCTTGATTAAGGGGGGAAACCTGGTGTAATCGGTAGAAATTAAGGTTCTTCTTGGGAATTTTTTGTAAGGAAACTGTACATGCAATCTTTTTAAAACTGTTAGGCTATATTATTATGTATTTCAAGAAGCGAGCAAACATTTTTTTCATATAAAAATAACGCGGCAATTCCAAATGACGCAAGTGTTTCGGAGCGGCCAAGTTGTTCAAATAAGTTTTATTGTATAATTGACGCGAAATTTTTTAGATGAAAAATGAGTGTTTTTGCTACGAAAATCTATCACTCCACTTTAACATCCGCCATTTTGTCCCAGATTAATATTTTGCGAAACGGAACGATTAAAGACTAGATAAACTATTGTACTACCTAAATCTTCTTCGTTCTTTGACTTTAAATAACCCAGTTCCGAATAATTTTTGTCACCGTGAACCGTGTTTCTAAAAACAGCTTCCAGGAAATCAGTTGTAATTACACAATAAATAAACACTTTTACAACCAAAACATAATATAATAACCTGTTAAAGTGTCCCTCATCTGAATACAAAAACCTTTGCATAGAAATATGCATGCACTTTCTGAAATAAATTCCCAAAGATTCGTTCTTATTCTGACCTTACTGACTGCGGCAACCCCTTAAACGCAGGTTAAAAAGCTAAGCACGAACTGTTTTTTTCATAAAACAAACACTCTACCTCTAAACGCAAATCTACGCGGTCTGATTGACCGAAACTTCAACAGTCTCTTTCGATAAAACGGTAAATCAGCGACACCTGATTTCTTCTCAACTTCGCACCCCTTCACCCAGCAGCGTATGCACAAATATAAAAGACAGCTTAACTTCGAATTTGAAAATTAAAACGAATTCCCTGTTACTATTCGCTTTTCAAAGAACCGTCGCTCCCGAAAATACGTAGCTGAATCTGTGAAAGGCGCGACTGTTCCTTTTTTTTTACACGCTACAAAAGCGAATTTTTCCAACACCCCACGGCTGGCACACGACGAAACACATTTTGCTACGCTAATCCGATGTAACACGCGTCGCGCGTTGTCACGAAAATTCTCGCTCGTGATTACGTGCATGCGTCACTTTGACAAAATTCTCTCTAAATAATTCCAGGCGAACTACCCCCTGCGCGTTTAATTGTTCGCCGAGAGTTTTGTCTCGCAACGAAGCCTGCGTACCATGCGTTGGACAGAGATTGCGCCTGTACGTGGGTGGATTTCGAAGACCGGCGCGCGAAGGTGTGGGTGCTAGAAGAGTAATAGGAACACGACGATGCCGTGACGACGCCGCACGCATTCGTATCTGACAAACCTGAGTTACGGACCACGGGATAAAGGTATTCGGTGATATTTTGTCGTTGATGTACCGTTCCCCAGTAAATAAGAATGCCTCGCAGCCAAGGCACGACATTCGATATGGAGATGCTCGCTTACCTGAAACAAAGAAAGCCAATTTTATGGTGAGTGAATCTGGGAAATGTATCGAATGTAGTTCTGATACAGGTATCCGTATAGACGTTCGGTAAAGTTAAATCTGAGAGTGCAGAAGAAACGCGTGCTTGCTTTCAGGACTATGCATACTGGACTTTATAAGAACCGTAGGATGAGTTTATTTTCGTGGAAATATAAAATAAAAATTCCTTTGAATTTTAGATTACTTTTAATTATACTAGCGTATTTTTAATAACAGTTCAGATCCAGGTCAAGTTTCAAATTTTCGGAAGCAAATTTTTGTAATAATGCAGTCAATTTGGCTCGTTCAAAACATTGTTATTCGGTGGCTTTCTTATTACGTGTGATTAACGCAAGAGGGATGCAGCTCCATATTTACCAAACTTCGAGAAAATTAGATAACACTGTTAATAAAAATTGTTTTGTCTTCACACTAAAAAGAGAATACAAATTGAAAAACGTATATTTTGGCACAATAAGTAGTAATATTGAGTTGTTAAGTTTTTATTTTCTATTCCTGGCGAATTTGGCAAAGCTGCCTGTAAGAAAAATATTGCATAAAACAGTAATAGGTGCAGGTTCATAATTTGCAATAAATCGTTCATTTATTGCCGGATTTGCATCAAACGTTCACCAAACGATGTAGAAATTGTTTACGAATATTACACGTCATAACTCAAAAACTGGCAAAATGGAGTTGCACCCCTTTTGCTGCGAGGTCCTCGATTCGTGTACGTGAAAGCTCGAGTGATAACTGTGGATAAAGGACCACTTATCAACCGCGTGAAATTGTCCAAATACTCAATAAACATTTATGCAATGTAACGAATCACATATTGATATTGACGATTTTACAAAACCTTCGCACAATCGGATATACAAATATACCTGCGCAATGCTGTAATTTAAAACGATAACCTAATCCAGACCTAACACAAACCTAACTCAGACTTGACCCGAACCTAATCTTTCACATAATTGGATATACAAATATACCTGCACAGTGTTGTAATTTAAAACGATAACGTAACCCAGACCTAGTCCATTAGTCCATTAGTTTCGACAGTATATGGGGAGATCATGACGGTACGTATAACCCAGACCTAACCGAAACCTTTTTTTTTTCTGACGTGGAAAAATCCCTAACGGACACCCGCCCCCCGAAACTAACCCAAACCTAACTCAGACCTGACCCAGACCTAACCTTTCACACAATTGGATATACAAATATACCTGCACAATGTTATAATGTAAAACGATAAACTCCAAAAAGGAAGTGTGTTTTACAATTTATATTATGTAGGTACAGTGAGGTGATTACCCAAAATTGACCAGTGACAGCAGAATAACGAACAGCTGAAAATGTCTGCTTCTACTGCCATATACGCACGTACACGTATTATCAACATACTCCACGAAACAATGTCATATAAACAAAGGTCTGCAAATACACTTTTTCCGAGCTTTAGATGAGAGTAATTCACAGGTTCGTTTCACTGGTCGATGAACATGTTTACGAACAAATACTGTTTTTGTAACGTAATTGGTGCTCACTGTGACTGTTTATATTCCATTGTTATATCCCAGCAATATCAATATTTCCGTGCATCACACCTACATTCGAATGTAGGTCTCTTTTCCCTAACGCGTAAATTTTACAGGCTGTCACTCAGCAATCATTTGCATTGTTTTCTCAATATGATCAGTGCAGCCTGCTAATATAGTTTGTCCAAATAATTTAGAACCACCCTGTGCATAAATATCTACTGATGTTAAAGCGAATCTTAGCCACTACCGTGCGTTCGCCAGAGAATTAAATGCCACGAATGACACAATTCTTTCAGTTGCAGGAAGTGAGGAGCTTGATTAATGCGTGGCGAAATTACCCTTAATTAAAAAAAGCGTCGCCAGTAAGTTTCCTCCGCGATCTAGCACTAACCGAGCCATGAATTAAAAAATTACTCGAAACTGTCCACTTTTTCCCTCGACCGCCCGAGAAGTTTCCCCTGGAACGAACAAAAAAAAAAAAAAAAGAAGGAAAGAAAGGTGTCGCATCGACCCCGGCGTGATCGATCCGTCGAGTTTCCATTTATTTCAACGGCGCGAGAAGTTTAACGGGCAAAATCGATTCCCGTACGTGCCGCACATAAATAAGAAAGTTGCAAAAGTTAAAAACTTGAGAGCACCGAGCACCGTGTACCGACCGGTGGATTTATCACCTCGACACGCTACGGAGGGGTGGCACACGCCTGCAGGCTCTGCCTTCGGTTTCTTTCCCCGTTTTTGTTTATTGCTACCCTCCAGTAGCAAACTGTCACTCGACTCGGAGTTACGCGCTGATTTACAAAACCAATAAACCAGCGGCTGATGCGATTTCCATTCCTTAACTTTCGATCCGATTTATGTTGCTGGCTGTTTTCCGGCCCCGTCGGTGATCGTAATTGGGCGGAAAGTGGACGAACGGACCCGGCTGCGCTGCGCGTGGGTGATTAAAGCGTCAGGTGACAATGCTTGGACTGGGACCCGGTAAGGAACGCACCAAACCGTACCTCGCCGATTTTTGTGACCTCGTGCAGATTTAGAGTGGCTTAAAATAAGAGGCTTGTGCTTTTCTAGCTGCGGTACATTGCATTTGCGAGGCAAAACTGACCTCCAAAGCTTCCCACCTCTGATGCTATGGTGAAAATGATTGGAGATACGAGAAACATTTTTAGACGAATGTTTAATGACTTTTTATCAGTGAGAGAATTTATTGGAAATTATCAACATTTTTCTGAGGGCAAAGTGGTAATCAAATATTCAAAGCTGCGCCTAAGTTTATATTTAGAGGTTTCAGTTAGCGTCAAGTTGGATTCTATGAACTAGTAACATCCCCTCTCAAATAAACAGAGTGTCACGGTTATAACCCTAAATGTTGTATATTAGTAGCCTCAGTTGCAATCTGTCGTTAGCTCATAGACTCAGTACAGATTCAGCATGTGAGCAATTAACTCGCGTCCTCGAGGATTCCGTTGAAACCCATGCTTAACTCCGACCGCCAGATACTTGGTTCAAACACTGTCGTTATCCCAGGTCCTCATATGCCTAGCTCAGGCCTATCGCTTGTTCATGTCCTCGGAGACCCGGTTCAAACCGATCGTTAGCTCATGTCCTCAGAGACTGAATTCAATCCTATCGTTAGCTCATGTCTTCGGACACCTACTTCAGATCTATCGTCAACTCATATCGTCAGAGACTCGATTCAGATTCAGATCAGACTCACAAGGGGAGGACACCATGTGGTGGACACCCTGCTGGAGACGTCCGGGGTGCTTATTGAAGATGTTTCCACGTTAAAAAAAAACTTAATAAATTATTTTGTTTATAATTTTTTTTTAACTTGGAGATATCTTCAAAAGGCACCCCAACTTCTTCAGAGGGGAATCCCCCGGGTGCGCCAGGGTAGTGTGGGATTTTTACCCACTAAAACCCTACGGTCACTATGAAATTTTTAATAATTTCCATGTAAATATCTCTATTATTAAGGCCCATTGGCCTTTTTAACTTATTTTACTTATTTTCGACATAGATCCATCGTGCCAAGGCTCATCAAAATCGGTGCAGTTCGCGCAGTGCTAGCTTACATCCTTATCCTTACTAATATATAAAAGTGAAACGTTGTCTGTTTGTTTGTCCTTCTTTCACGCCGAAACGGCTGAACGGATTTCAATTAAATGAGCCGTTTATTTTGAAAGTGGCCTAAGTCCATTTATCTTCCAATCGAGATATTTAAGGGTTTGCGTTTCAATGAATTTAAAAATATACGTATAGGATACTAATGAGTCATACTGCTTAAGTGTATCTAAGGATGTTAAATTTATAGTTCCTATTAAAATAGTGGCAATTATTAAGTGAATAATATGCGTTTTCTTATCAAGAATGGAGTTAGGCCACTTCCAAAATTAACAACCAGATTGATTATAAAATTTGAAGGTGCCCAAGTCCATTCAACATAATTTAAGATGCTTCAAATTGATTTTGTTAAAATCTCCCAAACCCCAAAGCTTCTCAAAAATATTATTTCTCTCTTCTTCGTCGTAATTTCTTGCGCAAGCATTCCGACAACGGCAATCTTTGTTTTCGAAAATTTTTTCTGGTACAATATTTCCGGTTTGAGTACAATATCTTTTTCCTGAATTCCGTTTAATCTTTCGCACTTTTTGGATGTATGATTCATCAATCTCTTCTCCATTGTTAATCGTATCTTCATCCCCTGAAGACGAATATTGTTCTATAATTCTGTTTCGTTTTCGATTTTTTTTAAAATCATTAGTTACTATTTCTTCTTCACTATCTGAACTAAATAGTCTTGTTCTGTTCTTCCCCATGGGTGAAATAATTTCTAAAATTTAATATTAAATTTTAAGTTTTATATTAATTAAATGTACTGGTTATTCAACTAACGCAATTGTCCAAAAACTCAGGTTAACTTGTAAATACTAATTAATTAAAATTACCTTCATCACTGCTTTCTGACATTATCAATAGTAAATATCTTGACTGAAGTATAAATGGAGTTAGGCCACTTTCAAACTACACGGTTCGATTATTGAACTAACTCTGAAAACTGATGTGTCAAGAATTATCGTATTTACTCGGATTATAAGCAACCTGAAATGCTTTACTGCTAAATAACACGAAGTTGTACATGTAACCATGGTAACCGGAAAAAATTGAAAAATGGAGTTAGGCCACTTTCGAAATAAACGGCTCAAATTTTGAATATACATTACATACGTCCTGGATTAGATTATAGGCTATTTTATTGTTTTGTTTAGGCTCTTTTATTTTCCAAATATAATAAATGATTCCGGGTGAAACCGGGTAACGAGTCAGCTCGTTGTAGAATATTTTGTATATCTAGCAATAGTCTCAATTCAAAATGGATCAACACGAATCTATATGGCATGATGATACATAAGAAAACTGTAAATGAATTAGGGCCACCCCAGCAGCATTCTGATCACCGAACTCGATCGTTGTCCTAGGTAACAGAAACGTGCTACATCACATTTAGAGCTCCCAGCCGAGTTTGACCCAATTCAAAGAAAATTGAATGGGCTGGCCGATACTTTACGTCGAAGCACAGCGCGCAGTATCAAGATTCCTATTTCTGAGCGCTTATCCCACTTCACGGTTGCCCAATGCTGTAAACAATTTAAACTCCTACAGATGCTCTCGATAGGAGTTGGGAAAGTGCGCGCGGGCAACGTGGATCACTGTTAGATAAAGAATCAGGGGAAATGGTATTCAAAGCATGGCAATGAGGAGAAGGACACCGCAGATATAAAACGGGAGCAGATCCCGCAGGGAGCCGTTCGATCGATGCGAAAAGTATTGTGCGTTATATCCCCTATTTCAACGTCAAATATTTCGTGGGGAACTAAATAGTAGCGGTGGATCGAAACGGGCAGAATAACAGAGCAAATAAACTTTAATACTCCTGATTGGAAATCGGGATCGTCGAATGGCCAGTCTACCCGGCCGATGATTTCTCTCTAAAACCATTCGGCCAGAATCGTGCTCGGATCTCGGTTTACCACCGTGAACGCTGAATATTAGCTAGAGAAATCGACGCTGGAGCTGCCCGGACAGATGTAGCTTACAAAATCCGCGGTTGTTGCACAGCTTTGTGCACCTGGCGCTTATAAATGATCGCACGGCAAACGGACCAGCTTTTATCATTCATTCCCCTGTCTTCTTTTTTTTATAACTCGACCAGGTCTGATAAACTACGATTGAAATTTTATTTCCCCCCTTATCCATCCTGTTCTCAGTGTCCCCTTCGGACGAAACGTTTCAGCGCGCTGCAATACGTACCCGACAGTCCAATCGGAAGAGGAGAAGAAGCTTTCTACTTTTCTCCGGTGGAGCAATGAGTCAGAAAGGTGAACGTTCTAAATAGTGCCAGCGCACGAGTAGTAAAACGTTGAACTTTCACCGATATTATGCTCCCATTAGAGAAGGAAATTTGCCTCCACGTGCCAGAAGACGGATCGTACGGTTTTTTACTAGCCTCGAGAAAGTTTCCTCCTAAATGAAGCTTTCTCGTGGATGTAACCAACTGTACAGGGTGTAGAATAGGCACTGCTCCTGATTCTCGCGGATTAACGCTTTCAGTCGCGCTAGGTTTTGGAAAATGCCCTTTAGTCGATCGGGCCTTTCCGAGCGGGCTTTTCTGGCGGGAAAATTTTTATCACACTTATCAATGCCAAGTAGCGATTTGTCTATTAAATCTGCATGACAGTAGTAACAACGGCTTGCAGGATTTCTCCGATGAAAAACAGTTCGAATACAACGAAATTCACTGTTATCATTTTTCTTTTTATTTCTGCGTGCTGTTCTTGCAAATGGAAAAAATGTTCGAAAGGAACCATGTCTCTTGAACGAACCGTTTCTTTATAAAATAATGCTAAAGTTTCGGGGAATCAGTAGTCATGGAAAATAAATATTTGAGTTTGAATTTGACATGCAACAAATTTCTGTAATGAATTTCGAACAGCAAAAATTTGCCCTTAAGAGGTGTACGCATATTTAAAAAATTTTCGTTCCTGAAGTGTAATTATTTGATCGTGTTAACAATCTTATATGAGTTTCGATGCAAAAAAATCATATTATACTTCGAGTCAACCATCCTGCTTGTTTTCTGATGGTGGCAACTGGACAGAGCGTAAAGTGTGTAACTTAATTTCACTGGAAACGAATTCCTATCATTCCCACTGTTAACTATTATGTCCAGACCCGACGTATGAATATTTTATTTTTTTTATGAATTTTTTTTCATTTTTTTGCCTTTTGCATAATACACGTGGCCTTTGTACTAAAATCTTTGAATGATCATCGTTTTGGTTGACCTGAACATGGAAAAAAGAAGCACCGTGACAAAGGAATGCAAGCTCGTTCATCTCCGATGCTTGTCACAGTTAGAAACGTGGATGAAACAGAATGCGGACCGCTGAGATTTAAGACGAAGTCGAAAAGAGGGATCGGAAAGAAAGAAATCAACTTGTCAACTTGCCAAGAAATCAAGTGTCGACTTTCATCTAGAATCTGGCTAGATTCTCACGCGATTTAAATACGCATACGCATTCAAATCTGAACCCACCTTTAGACATGTACAACACCTCGGAAAGAAGTAGCGAAAAGTGAAGGGGGGCCCGACGCACAGTGGAACGACGTAAGGACAATAACTGGACGTGGCAATTACTTCCATACTGTTGGGACTTTCATTGTAAAAATTTGCACACTTTCAATTCACGTTGAGTAGAATAGCTGGGATTTAGAAGAAATTTTGTTTTAAAAATTTTATTAAAAATATGAACAGAAAAATATACATTTAAAAATTAATTATGTGTTAATGTTCATTAGAGTTTCCTCTTCTTCTACATTTACATCGATATCTAATCAGCAGTTTAACGAGGTAGACCCCTTCATAGGCTCGCTCAGCTCTTTTCGCGCGAGATTATTTAGTCATTTAGCAAATTCACGCGTGGTTAATTAATCAATTAATTAATCTTTACTTATGTTCTAGACGGTATAGGCTCTGTTTTATGTACATATCTTGTATATTAAGGGATTTCCCGTTAAATATAATTATAACAGAGCCTATACCGTCTATAACATAAGTAAATATTAATTAATTGATTAATTAACCACACGTGAATAATAATAATAATATCTGCTTCGGCTAAAAGTTCTATTGCTCCCGGAAGTAATGCTTGTTTTATGGTTTTAACTAATGAAGGTCGGAGAGATGATTTTAATGGATCAGACGTTATAAGCAGATTGTGCAAGATATCTTCATTTGTGGATTTTCTATTCCACTTTCTTGATTTACATTCCCGGAACTTATATACTCGCGTCGCGGCTTTCGAGTATGCCTGCTGGCCGAGACTAAATACGTATAAACTGAAATGTTTACATTAGATTTATTTTATTAATCGCAGCTAGTATAGCAGGTAATTTTTCTGCTTTTTAAAACCTTACCATTGAAGGATTAATTTCAGGTATTTTAGACCTTGGGCGACTTTGAGCAACGTATTTTTATTTTATACAGTTGTTTAGTGACGAAATCCAAGTTAATTCAGAATGTTTTTCCTACAAAATCATTAATATGTAAAATATTGAGAACCTATGAAGTAATAGGATTTAGGCAATAATTGTTTAAAGTGGTGCAACTGAAAGACAAAAAGACTGAGATTTTCATACAGATCAGATTCATATACAGTTGGAACAAACCTAATGTGAATATAAAGTTCATTTCTTGTGTTTTTTAATGCTACGAACACTTAACACAGATTTAATGAAGCTACAGAACAGAATTTCGACACTTCAAATTTTGGCCGATATCCAAATAAATAAGACATTCTCGCCCCACTGTGCGACGGCCCAATGGAGCTCTTTTCGACACCCCCCACTTCTCAGTTCGGGCATGCGTCGTGGAAGTTCACGAGTTGCTAGCGATACCTGCACGTTCGTTCTCCGACAAGCCAATATCACCTAAGGAATTCATAAATCCAAATGCTCCTGAGGACCCTTTTTATGGTTCTTGATCGATGAATATGTCAACACATTCTATAATACTATTCATAAATCCTCCTACGTGTCTCTGGCTTCACAAAAACCGTAACGCGTCCATCGCACCCTGGACCGATCGATTCCAATATCAATTTCGAATCGAAACAGCGTGCACGAACGAGCAAAAGACAGAGGGGCAGTAAAAGAGAGAGAGAGAGAGAGAAGTGGAGCATTAGAGAGTGGCAGGTGTAGGGACGAGGAGGAGAACGCAGGTGGAGGAATGCAAGGGCGACTATCAACAGATGGCGTTTTAATCGTGACACTCTGCCTCCTGGCAGAGGAAAAAAGTGGGCAACTGGTGGAGGGGAGGGGTGGATAGATGGAGAAACATCGGATGGAGGGAGGAATCACGGGCGCTGGGGGCTGGGAAAAGGGTAGAAAAGAGTGCAACAGGACGGGGGGAGCGAGAAAAAGAGGAGAGAGGGCTGGCGGGACACTGGTGCGCAGCCGGATAGTAAATGATTGTCGATTAAAGTGTCCCCCGTCCAGGGCTAGGCGGCTCGATTGACAAATGGTTTGCGAAATCTGCATTCGCTGCGAAGTATTCTCTTGCCAATTCGGCTGGAAGTCGCGCGCGTACACGTACGCCCGGCCATTTGTTCCTCGTCCGCTCTACCGTGAACGGACGGAAGAAATAAAAATGCTAAGTTTTCGCGTGGAGTTCGTTTGTCTGCCTGGATCCTTGATCCGTGTCGATTTCTGCTCGACCACTCGTGTCTGCCTCTCGATTGCCGATAAAACGATCGGAGGGATGGCCCGATAGGCTGATGGGAAGCTGAGCTGACCGTGGATGATTCGGGGCGTCGCCAGACGCCAAAGTATATGTATAACATCGCGTTAGTAGAGTGATAGAGCCATCAGAGTCTCGACGTCTTTGTTCCTTGTGCAAGGGTTTCAAAATAATCAGGGAAACTGTGGAAGACTTGGCGTGTACTTGCGAAATTCATCTTGGAACATCTAGGGGTGGAATCAGACGGCGCGTGAATCGGCGATTCGCGCGCAAAGATCGCCGATTCACGCGCCGTCTTTAGCATCGACCTTTTTGAAGGCTAAGGATAAAAAAGGCACTAAAGGTATAGGAAGATGTGAAACGTAGGTACTTTGTATCTGTGACAAATCGAAGACTAAAATGTATTACTCTGAATAGAGTCGGGTAAAGTTTCTGAAGATTTTGACGTACTGACTCAAACCACATTAGAATGTGTAAGAGAAACTACGTTGACATTTGTGTAATTCTTTAGGAATTTATAGTAAATGGAAGAAGTGTCTTCTATTTCTATGATTAAATCTATCATGAAATTATTATTATTATGTTTTAACAATAGCAACAGTTTTTATACAGTACTTATTTTCTCGACGGACTGAGCAATCGTGTTTGTTACCATTCTGATACAGTACCCTGTTTTTGTAACAATTTACAATAACAAGAAAAATTTCCATCTTCTGTTAGTGGTAAAGCAATATTTACATCCACACTGTCACGTTTTGGTTCAAGTAAATATTTTGCAAATATTATTCAGTAGCCTCCTTAATCCTGCGAAACAGTTAATTAATTTTCCTAAGGTTACTGCGAATTCACAAACCTCTGACATGTATGATAAACAGATCATGCGTAATCTTTCCAACACACATTTTTCGAAATTTGAAGCAAATAAAGGCGTTGCTACATTTAACTAATATTATACGAATCTATGAGGTGCTGTGTATACTAGGGCTGGGACTATTTGTCGAAGTTTTCGGTAATCGAATATTCGAATACTTCAGTTGCTCAATTATTTGGCGAATATAATTCGAATATCCAAGTATTCGAATATAATTCGAATATCCAAGTATTCGAATACTATTCGAATATCCAAGTATTCGAATCCTATTCGAATATTTAAGTATTCAAATACTAATGTATTCGAATACTATTCAAATACTAATGTATTCGAATACAATTCAAACACTAATGTATTCGAATACTATTCAAATACTAATGTATTCGAATACTATTCGAATATTTAAGTATTCGAATTCGATTCGAATATTTAAGTATTCGAATGCTATTCGAATATTTAAGTATTCGAAAACTGATGTAATCGAATACTATTCGAATATTTAAGTATTCGGAAACTAATGTATTCGAATACTATTCGAATATTTAAGTATTCGAATACTGATGTATTCGAATAGTTAGTGTGAATTATAAATCAAGTTCTTTAGGTTCATTTGTCAGGGCGAAATCGTGTAAGCTAATTTTTACCCACTTCACACCATACTATTCGAATACTCAAATATTCGAAGTTTATTCGTAGCATTCGAATACTTGTAAAATAATCGAATATTCAATTATTCGAATAGTCCCAGCCCTAGTGTATACACTACTTAGGGCTCTAACGAATATTCGAATATCAGAGAAATGGAATAATTCTTCGAATATTCCAACATTACTCGAATAATTATGAGTAATCGAATATTCGGAGTGATCGAATTTCGGATTATACCGAAGAGGAATCTGAACATGAAATATTTTTTCACACTTTACCTTGAAATTCTTTTCATATTGGCCATTACAATTATTTGTTTCCCAAATGATAAATTTGGAACTTTATTAATCTGTAGTAAATTCATAAATTTTGAAACGAAAACAATATTCGAAAAATTCAAATATTTCGAGTGTTCGAAGAAATTATTCGTATTCGACACTATTCGAATATTCACAGCTCCACGCTAACTTAATAAAAAATCGTGATTCATGTTAAGTCCGTATCGATGTTGAAAGCATAGTATTTTTCAAAGAGGGAAAACAGAAAGGCCGATCATTTGTACCGGATAATAGTAGATATTTGATGTGCGGGGTGCAAATTAACTCCCGCGCCGCGGCACTCTATCGAAAGATAAATGTTTCGACGGGGAGAAGCTTGTCATCCGATAACAAATGTCAACTGTGGAACGGTGCAGTGCTATTGCGGGTATTTATCGAGCTGGCTGGTTGCAGGTGTTAGTCATTTTTTTTTTCGAGGCTTTTACATCGGGCTGTGAAAACGCTCGCAAAAGAAAGCACCTTCTAACTATTATTTGTCGTCGATAAAATAATGAAAAAATAACATCACGTTCCGCACCTCCCCAACAAAAACTTCAGTCGACCCCTGATAACTGTACAAAGTAAAGTGTATAAATGAGCGATCGAAGGGATTAATAGTTTCAACAAATGATACGAAAAGGAAATGTACACACGAAAGAACAATTATAAACCGTCGGAAAGAATACACAGATGGCCGTTCTGATTGGACAATTCACATGCTTCGCCATAAAAAATGCAACGAGTCACCTGTATGCACCTCTGTAATCGCACAGTTCTCTCGTTCAAATAGAGTTGCGTAGGCGCATACATCTGTTTTTTAGTAAATCGTATTCGTTAAATAGTCTGTGTATGACAGCACCACATTACGGGGTTTAAACTTCATGGCTTATTTCCAATTTTTTTAATAAAATAATTCAGGATTTTTGTGGCACGTTCCGTTCGGTGGTATTGTTTGCCGCTAAATATAGATATAAAAGCGGCGGATTTGAAAGGAACAGCTCGAAACCAAAATAATTTCCTCGCACACTTTTCAATTGTTTTTGCATAGCAATTTTTGCTCAAATGCATCACGAGTCAAAACATTTTTTTTAACATTTAAAGAGAGGGTTGCATGTATGGCAAATTCAGTGGACGACGAAAATATTATTCTATTGACGCTGACACGATATGAAAATGCGAAATAAAATTTTAGCAATTGATAAATACAAAGTAGATTCTCTGACAGAAATGGGATTTATTATATTACCAGTAACTAACGTTTAATTTAAAAATTCCGATAAAAGAATAATTTATCTTCGCTTAATCAGCAACGGATTAAAATTTCTTTTTCTTTTTATTCAGTACACAAAATGTTTATCTGAATGAAAAATTGTATCCTTCTCGGCGATAAGAAGAATTGAAGAGTCCTCGTAGAAAACACTGTAAATTCCAAAAATCAAATTTCATACTATAGTATTACCAACATTTTCCGATTAATTTTTTTTTTAATATCGGGCACTTACAGTGTTTTCTACAAAGACTCTTCAATTAGCTGCTTCAGTTCTAATTTAAAATCCCCAAAGATACTATTTTATTTGTGCTCATCTCGAATGTTCCACTACCTGCAACGTTAATGTAGCTCAGAACATCGTTCAGGATGATTATTTAACGAGAAAGCGATATTGTGTTTGAAAGAAAAAAGGTAAAACCGCGAGCAGGAAACAGGCTAATGCGGTGACTCGACGAGAAAGTCGATACGATACGTCTCCCGTCAGTTTTCCACGCCGTCAGTCCGTTCCCAGGGAAATTTTTATCATAAAGACGACGGTGGCTTTCGTGCCGAGCTAAATTAACGACGGCCAGGATCGAACACACAGACCCTTGGCATCGACTTTTAAGTAAGATTTCTCTTAACGAAGCCGTATTTTCCCCAGTCTAAGGACAGGCAGATGATAATATTCTTGATGAAGATAATAAAAATATCCTTTTTTATCTCCATCCTCTTTCCATCTTATTTGAATCTATTTCGTCCAAAATAAATGTCATATACTTATTCATAGACACGAAATTTATGAAGAAATTGTTCTGAATATATTGTCGTTTCTAGAAATGTACCTAAATTTGCAAAAAATTATTGAACTAATTAGGACGATAAAAAATGCATTTGACTGACTAGACACGAGATAATAAAAAAATATATATTTACTATCAAGAAACCTATATTCGCGAAGCGCAGTAATTCTCTCCAGGGGAATCATACCAGCAATCGGTATTAACCCAAAAGATGACAAAATAACACGATTGTCGAAAGTCGGATAGAGACTCCCTTGCCCGATCGGATAATAAGATAACACTGTCTCGTGATAGGAAAGACAAGAATACGTAAGACGTTCTCCGGGTGCAGTTTTCCGCGCCGTCAATCAGCTTCCACGAGAAACTCATCGCGAAGGAGCCGCAAGGATAATAACCTCTTCCCGAGAGACCAACCAGTAATAACCGAGTGGCGGCTGGAGATTGGGGGTTGGCGGTTCAGGGTTGAATTAGAGGGGGGAAGGTGACCGAGGAGGCTCCTGCAGAGGCAGCAGTAGCAGCCTGAACCGTCAAGGAACACCTCTAACAATCCTAGAACGCAGGATGTCCAGTAAAACCGTGCTACTGTATTTGCTTACTGTAAATCGCTAATAAATTTCTGTGCAACTCGAAAGTCTTTGTTGGTATGAGCAATTTAAAAAAAAAAACGCACGTACAAAAAATTACGGCAGGACGAAGTTTCGGTCATATAGGTCCGGAGACTCATCTGGCCATACTTTGCTTTCTTATGCGGAATAAGCATGCATTTGACGGAAAGTGATGCCTCGCGCAGAACCGTACAAACTGTATGAGAAGAAGGGAAAGTGGATCGTCCACGCGCAGACACGTCACCAAAACGTTGTGACTGGGGACTTGCCTACCTATGCACGTTGGTACAGATGTGTTTCGAGTAACAGTTATTCCGGTTAACGAGAAGTTTTGAAACACTTGCAAAGTATATAATAGCATTTTCATTAAAGATTACGAAGCTGCTTCACCACGTCTACGTTATTCCGAGGAGCGTGACATTTTTCTATTACATTTGAATCGAAACGATCATTTATATGATAAAGTTTAAAAAGACAAATGTCATTTCATTTTCTCAAATAGATTTATGAGAACTTTAAGGTTCTCATAAATTTAGTATAAATATATATACTATAGTTGACATTTCATATATATAGTCATATATAGATATATTGAGAATAGGAAGTTAAAAGTATATTCATATCTCCACAAAATTACCTTTTTTAAAAATAATTAGTGTAAAAATAATTAATTACTAATTTATTTTTAAGTAATTTTAGTGTATATATATTATATACTATATATACTATATTCACTAAAATTACCTTTTTTAAAAAAGGTAATTTTGTGGAGATATGAATATACTTTTAACTTCCTATTCTGAATAATACACATAGTGTGTGTGTGTGTGTGTGTGTGAATGTACAAAATATGTAGCTGATTTATTTTTTTCAACGCTTTATTGTTTCTCCTTTTTCTTATACGGATTTTGTAAAAAAATTTGCACGTACACAGTAATCTGCAGCTACAATAATAATTAACGATATCAATTAGGGAAAAACCGACACAAGAATTGATTCTAGAACCGTTTCGGAACCGACATAGAACCGAAAAAATAACGGTGACGGAACCGACATGAGAGGGAAAACGGAACCGTAACCGAAACAGAAAACAGTTGGAAATTTCGGTTCTTCGTAACAGTTACTCAGAATAAAGGTTCTTTTCATAACCGTTTGGGGAACCGAAATCGATATTATAACAGTTTTCAAGCCCTGGTTCAAACATAGCTAGGTACGCACAAAGACAGAAAAGGAAAAGTTTATTCCACATTTTTTTACTGGTTCCTTCGCGAGATTCCACCCAGATTTACTGCACACGCTGTATATCGCTTCTCCGCTGGAAGGCTGCCCCACGTGGAACGAGGAGACCGCTGGCTCGCGGAAGCAAACAGCCGCATATTGCCCTCGAAAACTACCACCCTACTAGCACGTTTTTAATAACGCCCTTACGTGACTCCACCTTCCGCCTATGCGCCACCAGGTTAACCCCCTCCCGTTATTTCCCCGTCCGCACTTTGCATACGCCGCCGCGGAGATATTCGACGGATAAGACCGAGTAAAATCTCGCTCTTCTCTCTGTTCCGCGGGGCGATTTACGTTTTAAGGCGCTGTATTTTCGTTATTTTCGCCAAGCCGAGTTAACTCGCTCTTCGGGTCGTAAAATCCTGGCCTGTTCGGCGCACGACGATTTGAATTTCGCGTCAAAATTACACCGGTAATTTACAACGTACAAACATTTCTTTTGCAGCGCGTTATACGGCATCGAACACTGAACATTTTGTCCATTTACGGTTTTCTTCTACCTCGCACCGTTACAAAGTTATACTCGAAAAACGAAAAATCGCTGAAAATTTGGGGGCTGATTTCACCCCCTCGGAGTGTTTTTCCGCAGAAAAAAAAATCGTTTCTTACAGTTTCATTACAATCAGAATTTTCGGGTTCGATATGTTTCCTTGTGAGGCAAACAGTACACAGAAAGCAAGAACGTCCAGAGGGCAAAACCAACATACATAGGTTTACATGAAAAACGGGACTTTTAGCCGCACCCTACCCTATTGCTAATGGCCGAGAGCAAGCCTTTATCGTTAAAAATAAATCCAACGACAATTTAGAGATTTTTTAGAATGATTTCAATTCGTTCCGCAGGTAAGAGCTCTGCGTGTGAGGAAGGTAGTCATTTCGGACACCTCACGTTTACAGCAGGACATCCTCCTGTCTTGTAATTAATATCTCCCCCTGACGAGGTATACCCAAAGTCTCCGGTTGCTCAATGCACGGCAGAAAGTCGCGCTCGATTCGCCGAGTTATCGAACGAAACTTCCAAGAAACAGAGAAAAGGAGGAAACATCGCCCATTTCCACGAACTGTCTACTCCCGAGGACCACCCTCGAGGCGAGCGGCATCTTATCGAATTCCCAGCTCTCCTAACGCACGAAAAATTCGTACGAAATATCCTTTTAATGGCTGGATCCTCGCACATCCGACCGACGGAAGAGAAATACGTGACCAGGTCCTCTGCCACATCTCGCCTCCCCTCTTTCCTCCCCCGTTCATTGCGTCGCGTCATCCCAGCCCAGAAACTCGTAAAAGAGCCATTCGTTTGACTTACGTCGTTGCCCGTTTGTTATTACAGCGCTCGTTACAGAGTCAATCCTGGCACTCGTATCCGCGTGTACCGGTCTTTACGGTGGTGTCCGTGGAGAAAGGGGTGGGAACGAAAGGGAGAAAGAGCGCGTGGAAGGTCAAAGGAAAATCGGAGGAGAAGCCGGCTTCTTGGGCGCCGCGGAAGATGATCGTCGGTCGGGGACGTCAGTGCCGATGTTAACTTTCTTTTAAAAGAGCTTTCGAGAGGTAAGTGTATTTGTCGAGCAGACACGGCCCCGCCAGGACGACAAATTCCTCCTCGAGAGCCGGGAGAAAAATTAGACTTCCACCCTCTGTATTTTACGGCTAGGCCTTTTACGACGTGGCGAGTGTACCTGTTGGCCCTCTGTCAGCGGAACGGAATGACTGGAAGTAGGAGACGGTGGCAGAGAATGCGCGGGGATTCACAGAGATTCGCCGGGGTCTATTGGTAACTCGATCCTATTCCGTTGACACGCTTTCGGGGAGCAGTTCCGTGTCGGAGATTAATTGGGATTGTGTATCGGAATTAGAAAATCTGGATGGCAATAATAGAATGCCACGTACCAATTCCGTCTAATTGAATACTTTTGTCTCAAGCAAATCTCTCCACTTCGCAGCGAAACTTTCCCGGCGTCGTGCGAACCCTGCTCCGTCCTAGATTCTGATTCGTACACAGTGCGGGGCAATTTCCTAAGCTTTGCCCCGTACAATTTCCTCCTCAAGACAGTTCCAATTTTCAGTTCGATTTAGTGGCAATTTTCAGTACAGCTCAGTTTCGTTCCCTAGTAAATGGGGCAGCTCCTTTTACTTGCACCGGGGAATAAAATATTAAATTCCTTACACGTATTTAGCGACTGGTGAATTTTTAAATGAACACAGAAATATTAAGAGGAAGCTTCACGACAGTAAGGTGTATCTGTATCGCGCGCAACAAATATAAAGAGAAGGAAATAGTACAACAGAAAATGGAACCCAAAGGCATGAATGACGAGATGCTGCTGTCTTGCTGCTATGAATCCTAATCTCAAATTAATGGAAATAATGCCAAGTGTAAAATTGGATAAAGGAAAGGTATTATATAGTACAGTGAAATAAGCTATACGTAAAGAATCTTCTGATTGTGAGTAAGAATTCCCTTGGTTAACAGAAATGGAATCTGTGAAGTTTGTAAGTACTTTGTAACAATGCCTTTTGTAAATCCATTGGAATAAATCTGTCGAACTTGATATTCATTCAAACTGTAAGCTTAGATCATACGAGAAGTTGCTTCAACCTTTTAACGTAACTACAAATGACAAGGGGAGGACACCATGTGGTAGACACCGATTTTGATGAGCCTTGGCACGATGGATCTGTGTCGAAAATAAGTGAATAGGTGTCCGAGGCGTCGGGGTGCCTTTTGAAGATGTCTCCACGTTAAAAGAAAAACTTTATAATTTTTTTTTTATTAATTACATTTTTTATAATTTTTTTTTAACTTGGGGAAATCTTCAAAAGGCACCCCGACTCCTTCAGAGGGGAATCCCCCGGGTGCGCCAGGGTATTGTGAGATTTTCACCCCATAAAACCCCACGGTCACTATGAAATTTTTAATAATTTCCATGTAAATATTATTAAGGCCCATTGGCAAAAAACGCTCGGACACCTATTTACATATTTTCGACATAGATCCATCGTGCCAAGGCTCATAAAAATCGGTGTCTACCACATGCTGTCCTTCCCTTGTGAGTAGATAACCAGTTTAAGGTTCACAATGCAATCAGATTGTTTATTTAATGAGGATATCCACTGTTCTGATTGCAAAATTACACAGTTATTAAAAACAACCCGGAACCATTACTAAACTGCGATGAATGTGACGCAACACGGCGAGTCTACCTCATTAGCTACTTTCACATTCGAAGAATGAAGAAGTAAAAGCAAAAGGATTGTTTATTTAGTAAGTAAAGCCGCGGACATGAATAGAACACACACTATCCGAACCTCCAAGAGTCACGCTTCTAAAAATTTTCACTTCAGCTAGTTAGCATTACTATCGCTAAAATCCTGCTCGGCTACCAAGATAGCCATTCCACTCTAAGAATACACCTTAGAAAGGCAGAGAAGGCACTGTGCTATTAAATTTAACACAGGGGATATTTATCAATTAATCAAATCGACAGGATTGAGAAAAGTAGGAATGACCAGACTTAGCACACTGTAGGCTCCTAGGCAACTAGAATAAAAAGAGCCTCCTCTAACAGGACACTAAACCAAGCATCCTGTCCCCCAAAAGAACTACATCTATCAAAGAGCAATCAGAGCTATAAATTCCCAACATAAATGCGTCGTCCTTAGGTACTGGCAACTGTCTTTCCATTTGCCAAACATCTCTTACAATGGAAACTATAAAGACAGTAATATAGTCAACAGTGCTCCCCAGCAACGTAGCCAGAAGACTCGGGGAAAAGAGCGTTGAAACGGTGGCTCGACAAACGATGCGGACGCATTTCCCGGCTGACATAATATCCATTATCTTCCAGTACAATGGTCCAGATACGTCGCTTAATGTACAACGAACTGGTATACCCATTCCCATTGTACGTCACAAAGTAATTAGTTCATTGTCTCCACAAATGGCTCGTCGGTCAGCAAGCATTTCCTGCGTTGATAATAATTAATTGGACGCGGCGATGGGAGGATCTTGGAATGTCAAAAGCAACTTTCAGCAACCCTCCTCTCCTTGTTCGTTGGAAATATCTGGAGCCATTTTTAAAACTGGCGGTCCCGGAATCGAGGGGAACGCGGTATCCCCGCGTGATCCTAGAGCCTGAGCCCCGGATAAACCGTTGACTCGATGCAAACGGCGGAAGTTTCGCCAGCGCGCAAAGTTCAAAGCGGCATGATCAGCAGCCGAAGAGTTTTAACAGGCCATCGGCTGATTTTTCATCCTGATTCGCGGCGACAAAGTCCCGAAGCGAACCGCCATGGACCTTCCCTTAGAATCCAGACAGGGAGGGGGGTGGAGGAGCCGAGGAAGGGTGGAGGGGGGTGGGGGCGAATAAGGAGAGAAGCTAGCGGAGGAACCAGGCTGGGGGAAGGAGGAGGATCGAGAAGATAGTTTTCTTTTGTCGCGGCTGGCCACACACTCCAGACGGTCCTCACGGCCGGAAATAAATTACCACTCGAAATCTCCGAAAGCCTTTTACCACCCCACCCACGAGCCCCTTTCCGTCTCTCCTGCGGTCCCCGAGATCGAGAAGTCGCGGGAAACATTTTTATTGTGTCCCTAAGCCTTCGCCCCGGGGAAACGTGTTACCAGATGGACCAAAGAGAGTCCAGAAGGGTGGGGGGAGGGGTTGAGGGGGGAGTGGGGAGGAAGTCGAGCAAGAGGAAACTGGAGTGGCGCGAGATATAAACCTATGACGCCGGCGGAAAGACGGTTCTAATGTGATTGTTGAGGTTAGAGTGGCCAATGACGACGGGGAAAGGGAATATTGGCAGGTGGAGATAGGAAACGGAGTTTCTCAGAGAATATGGGTAATTATCAAGTGTGCAATAATTTAAACAGAATTGCGCAGAGTAATTGACGAACAAGACGATTATAATAATTTGTTCCGCACAATATACTGCATTCTGAGTACCAGTGGCGGATTTAAGAAAAAAGGCCCAGGTGGCAAACGATTTGTGGGGCCCATTTTTTCGAGAAAATGAAGGGGTAGTTTACTAGAAGGGGGTAATGTACAGAGAAGTGTAGAAACAAATAATGCTAGATAAAATCGTAATTTCTTTTCGAATACAGGGCCTTAGGGGGAGGGCTTCTGAACAGGGGCCCACTTTTCGGGAAAATAAAGCGGTGGTTTACTGAAAACGGGCTCACTGTAATAATATAGGAAAAAAATATACTTTGGATAAAATCATAATTTTTTTACGGATGGGGCCCTGGGTGGGCCTTATGAGCAGGGGCCCAGGTGGCAACTGCTCATCGGCCGCCCTGTTAAATCCGCCACTGCTAAGTACCTATTTCTTTTGAGTTATTAAAAATTGAATACTTTCGCAATCTACTTTCTGTTACTGTGGTGGGTGTGTGGTGGTTCTCTTTGAAAATTGTTGTTCTTTATTTTAATTATAGGGGAGACCGGGGCAAGTTGATGCAGGGAGCAGGTTGATACAGACGAATAATCTCGACACTGTATATTTGTAGCTCCTTGTATGCAAGACATGTGAAGCTTGTTGTTCAATTCTTCAAGTCTGTGTACCTTAACGTTAACAATCCATTTTTAACTGTTTCTTTAGAGAAAAAGTAAATAGTTGTGTTCACTTTCCAATCCGTCTTGCGACGGGATAGAGAATTTTATCACTCAAATTAATTGGCCATCACATTGAGTCCTTTGAAGGTAAGGTAATTACGTTTCGTTATTTTGTTTATATGCTCTTCATTTTTTATGGAGAAGTTTTTACATAATAACATGGGGCATGTTGATACAGTGTATTAATTTTCCCCGACTACTTTTAATTGGATAAATATTTTATTATATTTTAAATATTTTTCAAAAATCGTGTGTCGGTGTAGAAAAGGAGTCAACGTCGTTACGTAAAAGCGCGAGAATATACGGAATAGATAAAATGGCTTTATTAAGATACATTAATAAAAAGAAGCAAGCACCTCATGTTCAAGTGAGATATTCCAGACATCCACCCTGTACTCATTAAACGGATATTTTACAGTTGCATCAGCATGCCCCAGAGCAGTATCAACTTGCCCCGCAGTGGGGTAAGTTGATACATTTTACCTTCTTCCAACTAATATTTTTTCATTCATTTTGTACGTATTTTCTCAACTTTTCATTTACAATATATTAAAGAGGAAGGACCAAAGCATATTTTAGCATATTTGTTATTAAGTAATTAATTCAAACAAAAATGAAAAAAATTGAAAACTGAAAAACGTATCAACTTGCCCCGGTCTCCCCTACTACTTCATTCCTTCTTTTGAATGATGGGTCTCCTTCATCATCTTTCATTTGAATGATTGTTTTATACCTTCGCACGCTTATAGCACGCTTTACGGTTTTTTTTCTGAACGAGTTTTCAAACAATTTTATTATTAAGGAATAATTTATAAAAGATAGATAAAATGTTTCGACAATGGTGAGTTTCGAACGCAATAGCAAAACAGGCGATACGAAGATAATGAAATAAAGGGCAATAAAACGTGAGAATATCACATATTGCACGGCCATTCCCACAGTAAAGCTATTACAATGGTCAATAAAAGGAAGCATATGGAATTTCGTTCCCACCATTTTGTTTCCGCGTCCCGCGTTGAAATGTCGGTGTTAATGAAACGACGAGTACAACACACTAATTAACATTGGCCGCGATAGGCGAAAATATACTCAACAGCATCAATAAAGATATTAACAAATTTTGCAAGCGATACCCCAATAATAAAATCACCTGGATTTACTTTTTATATTATTACTGAAATAATAGTAGGCAGAGTCTAACTATTTTTTGAAATTGTTAACTATGTTATCGTTGATCCACTGTCCAGGACTTTATAAAATATTTTACAAGATAATAGATTCGAGGATCCAACTGATAATTGGTATCTTTTAGTGGTTTCCACTTACCATTTCAAGCTCTAAATTTGGAAACAAATTACAAAGTCTGATCTATTGACCTGGCAATTAAGGAATACGGTCATCTGCTCTCCACTGAATATATTAAGTTAACAATTTCTTTAAAACGTCAAAGGGTTCTGCTTAGCGAATCTTCGAGTATAATTCAAATCCCGTTCATGATATCATCAGATTCAATTCAGACCCATAGTGGATTTAAGATCCAGTTTACATGCGCGTTAGGCTTATCCAAGATTCGGTTTTTACTCACTTCGAGCAAAGTTAAAATCCACCTGGTATTTGATTCAAAACAGGGTTAATAGTCAGTCACGACTGACTTTACATTAAGACTGGTCATTAGTTCCGTGCTAAACAGTGCTCACAAGGAAAGATCTCCACGCCAGAAATTTAAAAAAAAACATGAAACTTTGGGGATATGTAAAGGATATATATGTATATATTACGCAATTTTTTCACTGCCGAAATTCACTCTGAGGGGGTGAAATTGAGCTCTGAAAATATTTACTGATTTTGTATTATAACTCGAGAAATCTAAGAAAGAAAACTTCAGACAAAAGTTAATTCTTTTAATTAGTATCATTTGGTAACTTTCAGTTCTTACAGTCCGCGAGTTATAACACAAAATCGGAAAATAGCCGGATTTTCAGGGATCAATTTCACGCACTCAGAGTGAATTTGTGTGCTACATGCGATGAACCCAACATCCACTCAAAACGAAAGATATTTTTCTACAGCTACAAATTTTATCACAAGAAAAAGAAAATAAATAGATTAAAAACCTACTTTAAAGCGAAAAAGCAATGTTTCGCTTTGCACAAATTTTGTGTTAAATAAAAATCAATTATATTTAATATCTGTTTTTTCATTTATACAAGTCTTGTGCAAATTGGACAAGAATGAACAATTAGTTGAAGTTTTCTTGTGTTTGATAAATCAACATTATTCCAAAAATAAAAATTTTGTAATATTTCTTTTCAATTTCTCGAGAATTCTCAAGAAGTATGATCTAATTTCTTATTTCTCGAGAAAGAAGAAATATCGAGAAATCAGGAACACTACTCCCAAGTAATGAACGAAACCCAACGACAACAACCACGAGACTGACTTTCCACCGATTATAACACTATTAAAATACCCGAGCAACAACTTAACGCAAATAAATCGCACCTCGATACATCTGAAAAAATGGCCACTTTCCCAAGGCACTGAATACCACAGAGCATACACGTATAACAGGAACATTACACCATCCGCGGTATCAGGCGGTACGAAGTTATGAGGCTAATGTAATGGCAGTTCTAATGCGGTTACTCGAACCGATGTAATTTGCGACGGGGGAGAGAAAAGAAAGGGTGGAGGGGCTGGGGGGGAGGGCAGGAGCAGGAATAAGAAAGAAAAGGAGCAGGACCAGGGAAAAGATTAAAACGAGCGTCGTGCTGGGACGGAAAGGGAGTTCAAGGCGCGCTTCCATTACTTCATTTCCAAGGCTGAAAGGTGCAGGACAATGGGGCGCCCCCGGAAGGTTGACATGACCGAAAGCCGCGGGATATCTCGATCGTTTCGAATGCCAGAAGCGGGAACGAGACGAGAAGTCGCCAGAACAAAGGCCATCAACTCGCGAGAAAATATCGCGGTTCGAGAACCATTCCCTTTAACTTTTATTTACCGAGGTGGACCAGTCCACTGCGTTTATTGTCTTACGCGACGATGCGTTTTTACGAAGAACGTATCGGCAACGCAAACGGGCGGAATTAGAAGTTAGATTGCGATTAATTGTGTCCTCGAAGAACTGTGGATTCTGGACTTCAAGTTTATTCAAATATAACCAGGGGATGGGCGAAAGAGTTCCTAGTTAAAGGAGATGTTATTCGGAGTACATAAATGTATTAAATAAGTGGTAAATGTCGTTCATTGAATTCAATGACCTCAACTTCCTACGAACACAGCTACGGGCAACTAGGGTAAAGGACCCAATTACTGACACCTAACCAATTACTGTCACCTTAAGGGGAGGTTCCGGTGTAAAAGTCGATTTTTTTTATTTCATTTTTCGAATGGTCAACATTTTAGGAATACGTGTTTAAAAGGATTTGTTGAAGTTCGTAAAATTTCTGAAGTTATATAAATGTTATCTGATTCGACTGAAACTTTTTTTATTTTGAAGAATATACTTCTGGCTAGGGGGGATACCAGAAAAAATTACAAACGTAACATTTTTTTAGAAAATAACGACACTTGAATGTTGAAATCACTTTTTCCATATATTTTCTGGTTTCCCCCCTAGCCAGAAGTATATTCTTCAAAATAAAAAAAGTTTCAGTCGAATCGGATAATAACTTTTGGAGATATAGGTCCCACCGATTTGGATGACTTTTTTTTACGCCTTGAGTTTAACGACTCCCCAAGTGCTGTCTGCAAAGATTAATTATAAAACAAAAAACATATTTCTATAATTTAAGACATACTTAATGCAATGCAGAAAGTCCCATTAAATTATATACAGTAGTTTTCCTTTAATTAATTCTTAAAGATCACCTATTTTAAGGCTCTAGACCGGAAGGTCCCCTTAAGCTATTTTACTTAAAATAACGAATAAACAAACGTTGTAAAGTCATACACAAAAAGAATTATGTAATTCAACCAATAATCTATTCTATAGATTATACACTATAGTTTATTTATTCGTTATTTTAAGTAAAATAGCTTAAGGTGACAGTAATTGGTTTGGTGTCAGTAATTGGGTCCTTTACCCCGTGCTAGGCATTGTATGAGAAAGCGGTTTGTTACAACGATGAATTAAGGTAAATGTCCCAATTAGCGACCCTGTAAGATCTACGCGCACCTTCTAACATATTTACAGTCTGCACCGCAAGGGCGTCCACGTGATATCTCCAGGTAAATAATTTGTTATAAATTTTTTTACATAAATCCATAGTGCAACTAAAAAGCTAATACGCACTTAAGTAGTAGTGTGTCCAATTAAATGTCGCTTGAAGGAAAATAACGTTGCAAGACGGAGTACAATCTCAAAGCCGTTGCTTTCAACAAAGCATGTCGGGAAACGGCTAGCGTGGGCACACGAAAATGTGGGACAATGTTGCGTTCAGCGACGAGGCATCTTCTTGGGCTTGGAGTCCTATCAAACCAGCCTGGTCTGCCCGTGGAAATCCAGTTATCCAAAGGAGTATTAAACATTCAATGAAAGTCCATGTTTGGTGATTTCTCGACGTTCAGGGTTTCGGGACATTATGCGTCTTTGCGGATAATTTAAATGCCCGAAAAGTGATCAGATTATATGTAAAAGGGGTCTCGCAACATCAGCGAAACGTTGGTTTGATGGAACTAGAGGGCAGTGGGCACTTCGAGAGGATAATGATCCGAAACACCGAAGCCGTCTTTGCACGGAATGGAACACGCGTAAAGCCGCGTATTCACCTGCGCATTCGCCCCGAATGTGCATTCGGCGCGCACCGATTTTTTGCTCGTCCGGTGTTCGCCGCGTGTTCGGGGCGCGGCGCGCATTCGGGCCGATCCGCTTGTTGGCGGTCCATCAAAGCGCGCATTCGGGTCCGAACAATACCATGAAATGGACACCGCAAATTTCACTCAACCCCGAACGCGCGCCGAATGCGCGCCGAACGCGCGCTGAGCTCCGAACGGGCAAAAAATCGGTGCGCGCCGAATGCACATTCGGGGCGAATGCGCAGGTGAATACGCGGCTTTACGGTATCAACGTGTTGGATTGGCCATCTCAATCCCCTGATGCTAATAGAAAATTTTAAGTCCGGTAACAAGAAACTACTTTGTTCACGGCTTTGTAGCTGACGCACGTGAAAACATTTATTAATTACTTAATTATATAATATGTCAATAATTGTGATTGGGTCGCTAATTGGGACATTTACCTTATCTCCTATTTTCGAATCCGAGTGTATAAATAGTAAATAGTATTTGCTCCTGATTTAAGCATTTAATGAAATAGTTTTAGCTTACGGAAATATTTCAGTTTTAGTATTTTCTCTCAAACTATTTCAAATTTTCCCCAGCCCTGCATGGCACATACACACCAACCTATCGTTAATAAATAAACTACTTTGGTTTTCTTTTATTTTTTCTGGCCGCGCATAAGTGTACCGTGGTAGTGTATGTAAAATACACGGCTATGTAAGTGCGTCATATGTTTATGTATTTATTCGCAATTAACTAATTTAATACTAAGTTTAATTTCAGTAAATTAGACACTTTCCAATATTTTCAAATGAGATAGCTATGCGCGACTCACAAGAGAAAGATTTTTGCACCTTGGGGCAGGTCAAACTTTAAATCGACGAGGCTTCGTTTCCTGATCTAATATTTCTGCTTCTGAATTGCTTGGTACACAGTTTCGCAAGAATTTAGCAGTTCTAGAAGTATTCTTACTCGAGAAATCCTTCCTACTCACCCATCCTGTTATACCTTAATAATCTTATGGTTAAACATGCAAGCAACTCTCAAATCTTCAGTATGCTCTGTATATCTGCACAGACCTCCTCTCACTGCTTGTCGCTTTTCCTTTCAACCCTACAGGTCAGGCTTAGAAACAGCTAAGCTGAGCCTGGTCTACACTGCGTTCCATATAAGAGCGTACCAACGCCCCTACCGATTTGCGACCGATCTGCGCAGCTCCCACGGACCTGACACACGCGATTGGTCGCAGCACTGTCGCGATTGGTCGTGGCACTTTCCCTGCCGGTTTACTACCAATCAACAGTGTATCCCTGCGCGGAACGAGTCCGCTCTAACGTGGAACGCAGTGTACACCATTCAATTCTTTCTTCTGTACATTCCTTTTCTTGGTGCAGTAAAGACGTTTTATTATTATTATTATTCTTATTTCTTTGGTCTCGAAGGATTTCACTGAAACAATCCCTAATTCTCTCTTCTTTCGAAGCGTCTCTAGTCTCCTACCAAACTACCGTGCCTGTTTCTGTCATTTAACGTTTCGCGCTGTTTTCTAGTAAATTTTTCTTTCAGGCCATCGTTCGCTCACAATTTTCTCTCAACACTGGATTCGTGGAAACGTCGATTCCCACCCGTTACTATTTGTTATTCCCCCTGTTTGCATCGAGTAATTCTCTTTTCCTCGCGCTACGAACAAATAGTTCTTTAAACATGCTAAACGAAGTTGCGCCCGCAAATCGTGTTTTTCTGCGTCGAAGGCGGAAGGCCCGACAACGGGGACAAAAGTAACAGGCAAATAATTACTTCTTTGGTCCTTAAATAACAGCCTTTTCGCGCTTAACACGTTTTCTGCCGCTTTATATTCTGCGCACAATGCGCCTCCGTAATAACGGATCGTTGAGATAACAACGTCTGACGATCGTTCGTACTCGTGACACAGTAATTCCCGATGACAAGCACGAACCAACTATCACCGTGGATAATAAGTTCATCAGAAATGAATGGAAGACAAATGTTATTTGCATGAGTCAGGCGAATGTAAGGCGTTATCGGGATTATTGATGTCTCGTGAAAAATACTTCATTGTCTTAACACCTTAATCGCCGCTCTAATGACTTGTAATGTTCCGTTACTAACATGGAGGGAGCTATTTTTAACAGCAGCAGATGCCACTAATTTTGTTCCCACAAAATGGCCCGCTGATTTTGAAAATAAGGTAAAAAAATTTGTCTATGAATACGTTATCGAGATATCGACAGGTGATATTTTTACCTGTCTGTCAAAAAGGTAGTCCCACTCAATTGCGAATATCTCGTGTTGCGGATGTCCGATTTGGTCGAACATTGTATCGAATTAAAGGTAATTGAATCACCAACAAATGTTCCTGACAAAATTTTAAAACCGGTTTAGTAGTTCGGGTGTAATCGATGGAAGTATGTGAAAAAAAGTCATTTTTTCGACCGAAATTGAAATCGACAATTCATTTAATCATCTGGGAAAAATCGTAATCGCAAAAATGGGCCGAGTTTCTCATTTCTTACGTTGAGTCTGTACTTTTACGAAGGAAACAAGTTGCTACTGGAAACAATCTATGGATAAATAAAGAAGCTAGAGGCAATTGTGTGAAAACACTAAAATTTCATTTTTTCTTGGTTTTGGTGTTTTTTTCCATTATATTGTGTTATTCCCATTTTAATTCATTCTGTACATTTGTTCAAGTATTTTGTTAATGTGCATATGTGTGTTTTAGAAATAGTTCTGGCTCATTTTTGTCTTTTGTTCGTTTTGGGATTCGTTTCTCTTATGAGGAACCAAATATAATCTCCCATCATAGTCTCATCCAAACCTCTTTCAATTTTTCATCTTTTTTCTTTAAAGTAAACCAATCCGGGCGTAAAGTATCTAACTTTAAGAAACTTCTATTTTTTTTGCAATCAGATGACTGTGATAGGTGCTACACATCCCGCCAACAGGAGTTAATAAGAAGGATCGACATAAAAAACAATTCTAAAATTTTAAAAATGCCTTCTTATATTCTAAAAAATTGAATCCAATATGACCAGAAGTTTTTTAAAAAAAAAATCTTAAACATCAGTTGCTTTTCGGGGTTGTTAGACGAGAATCTCCCCTTAACGCTTCAATGCGAATCAAAATAATTCCCACTGGAGGAATATTCTAATATTGTAAATACCGATTTGTAAATTACAGCATATCTTTCTGGATTTAATCACTCATAACGACTCAATCCAATAGCTTCTACCGAAGGATGGAGGAAAACGCGAGTTACCGTAGTTTTGGAAAAATTCGAGAGGCGTACGCCGGCATAAGGGTAGCGTAAGGCGCATCCCCCGCGCCGGAAACAGTATATCATTCGGTAAGTAAAAAATGTTCCTCCTCGATCCAAATTTCTCTACTTCACCGCTCGCGATAGGAGTATTACTGGATGATATATCGCGGCGCGTGTTTACACAGATATTAAAGTTGTTTAATAAAAGCGAAACGAACGACACGCCGCACCATCGCCGTTATTAATACACAAATAAATAATAAATCGAGAGACAGACGCTCGTAAACGCAATTCTCTGTTTGCCCGCCATCACCGCGCGGACTATGCAACACCATGCGCGGAAATGCGGTCCATTTTATTCGCTGCGCAAAAAATTATCAACCATTCCCTTCAGAGCTGGAGATATTCGCTCGATATTTGCGAAGCTTATCGAAAATGTCAAAAATATCATTCGCTTCTCTCGTAGCTCGCCAGTAAAATATCTAAACATTGCTGCCACAAATAAATGGCCAAACGTTCGGACGTTATTCTACTTAATTTGTGTAATATTGAAATTATCTTTCCTTTAATTAGTTCGACTTTAAAGGAAGTGAAAAATAGCATGCTTCTCGTTCAACCTTTCTCCGCGAAATATGTAAATGTGTTTTATGTGAACTTTTCCTCTGGGAAATTTTTTTTTCAGCGAAAATTTATATGGATCGAAAGCACGTATCAAATAACATGCGGAAATAACAATTTTGAGTTTAGGAATCTATTCGTTGAAAAGTTATGAGGCGAAAAAGTTGCAAAATTTTGACATATTTTGTAACCTTTATTGTGACAGTTACAGTGGTTGTCGCATATGATTCGTTGTTGGAGGTTGGAGGGGTAGGAGTATGTATCTAGTTTCTTTGTTTTTCGAAACGGTTACATTGAGGGATTTCGACAACATAAAACAGGGCTGGGATATACTTCCGAATGGCCCCAGTGGCCGATCGACACGAGGTTTGAAGGGAGGGGTGGGAAGGGGGTGTGGACCATAATCTAAAATTGTAGCTTCGGGTATTTATTAGTTTCCGAAATATTAATAAAAAATTGTTGTTATTTTTTTAGAAACTATTTTTATTAACTACGTACACGTAACCCTAACGGGGATCCATCCTGCCCCCCCCCCCCCCAATTTATTCTACGGACAGTTGGACGCGTTTTCCTGACCTCCACGTGCCCCTCAAGCGCCTAAAAGGCACGCGTATTTAGCTGAAATTCAAAGCCAATTTTCTGGAAAACGAAGCGCCCATGGGCCGCATGCGGCCCCTACTTCCTCGGCTTGCCTACTCTGCTGGGCCGCAGGAGAACGACCCCCACCATAAGCACTCTTTTAACTCCTACAGCAGGGGTGTCGAACTAGCGGCTCGCGAGCCGCAGTGGCTCCTTCTCCTCTTCGCCTATTCCGTAGAGCCGTAGGACGTACGGCCGGCCCCCTCCACACATACTTCACACTGATGAATTTCTCCTCCGGGTGCCGCACTCTCTCCCTGCCGGGTCTCGTGCAACGCCTGGAGAAAAATAAGTGGGGGAACCGGCTGACCCGGGGTCCGACTCGTGCGGCTCCCGGAGTAGAGAAGTTCGACACTCCTGTCCTACAGTGTACGCCGTACCTATATACCAGGAGTGTCGAACTTCCCCACTCCGAGAGCCGCACGATTCGGGCCCCGGGTCAGCCGGTTCCCCCACTTATTTTTCTCCAGGCGTTGCACGAGACCCAGCAGAGAGATAGTGCGGCACCCGGAGGAGAAATTCATCAAAGTGGAGGGGGCCGTTCTCCTACAGCTCTACGGAGCAGGAGAAGAGGAGAAGGAGCCACTGCGGCTCGCGAGCCTCTAGTTCGACACCACTGCTATATATGACCGCACTCGTAGGAGTAAAACGAAGGGACATGGAGTGGTGGCTAATCTGCTGATGGTGGGGGAACCGGCTGACTGGTAGTGGGGATTATACGGCCCGCGGCGGCGAACAAGTTGCTCAGCCCTGGCATAAAATATTTAGGGTGTTTCGAAAATACTTTAAAATACCTTTTTTACATTCCGAACAAAATTGTCTTTTTATATTGTATATTTAAATACTGCACTCCCTCCCCTCTGTATAGTATTTCCGTTGACTTATTCCGAAACAACGCATTCCACTTTTTAATTTGTCCAGGGTATTAGTATTGGTTGGGACTAAATTAGTGCGGGGGCGCGTAAAGCATGGTAGCGAATCGATGTGAGTTTGGGCATATCCTAAAATAATGTTTTCCCCAGGAAAAGTAGAAAGAGGGTGCGTTTTTAGTATCCGAGGGTCTGTGATTATACTCACCAATGCGACCGTGCCAGGCCCGTGGCCTACGTTGTACAGTATTGCTTAAAAAAAGTATCCATTCAAATTGAAGCATAATAGTTGGCCACAGTAGGGGTTAGAATAAACGTAAAAATTTCACAGCCCCTTTTTACTTAATAACTTTTTACTGAACAGATTCCTAAACTCAAAATTGCTATTTTGCACGTTCTTTGATACGTGCTTTCGATCCATATAAATTTTCGGTGAAAAAAAGGCTTCCCAGAGGAAAATTGTATACCCTGTGTTTTTATTATCGCGAACATAAAAAGACAAATACAGTCCGTGAACATTACACGTTTACGTTCACTTCTACCAACGTCATCAGCTAGTTGGCAGAATCGAGAAGCGTAATTCCAAGCAACGTTACTTCCCCGCGAAATGAAAATTCAGAAGCCATTAGCGAACGGTATCCCGAAAACATAAACAACAGCGCGGAAGTATCTGCTGCTCTCTGTTCTTGATGAAATAACTTCACCGTCGAATTAAAATCGCTCGTAACCGTGGAACCCTCGATCCCCTTATCCCCAGCGAGAACACGACCTCACGTTCGACGAGTCGAAATGAGTCGGAGCGGTAAAATCGCGGGTATTACGGTGCACCCTCGACGAGAAAATCAGGCGGGACACATAATAGCAGCGCGGGTACCAGTGAAAGCACTATCCGCGGAATTTTCAAACAAACATAAGTTCAGCCGGATACTGCCAGCACGCGGAGAGAGAAAGAAAGTGCTGAATGCGATTTCGTCATTATTTTATTTCCGGCACCGGTGTTCGAGTGCCCAGAGGGCGCTGCGGCTCTCCTTCTCCATCGACCTCTGGCGGACAAATGGCCCATCGCTTTTATCGCTTCTACGCTTCGTATGTATTAACCTTAATTTCGCCTAGCTCTTGCTAGGAAATCCAAACTGGCTGCTACGGACGATCGTTCCCCGCGATAATGTTGTGCCACTGCGGGGAAAATTCGGGTTAAAGCTCGACTGTGACCCGTAACGATCAAAGAAAGCATGCGCGACCCCTCTGCTTTGGAAAGGTGGCGCCTGAAGTCTTTGTTGGTCTAAAGGAGCACGTCGAAATTGAAGAAAGTACGCTGAGAAGTTGCACGAAAATAGATACCTGTATAATTCGAAATTAAATGTAAAATTTTATTGGCAAAATTAAAACTTGGAGAAGAAAATATCATTTTAGGGGTTAATTGGTCTCTATACCTACTAACTTGTTTAAGCGGGTAGGTTACCCCTGAAAAAATTTGAAAATTGGTTTTTAAGGATGTTTTCCGCTAGCTACATCTTTTCTAAGTATGATAAAAGCAACCCGGCCCCGAAATTCTAAAAAATAAAGGAATTACAGTAAAAAATGTACGAGCCTGCACGTGAGATCGGATAACGGTGTCCAACTTTAAACGCGATTTCCCAGAAACTACGTCTTCCAAAACGGTGAACATAAAATCTCGAAATCCGCTCGAACGATTTGAATGAAAATTTACAGGGAGCTGCAGGAAACTATCCCCCTTCGTGTATTGGGAGCACATTTTCAATATAAATTCTTTAAAAAAAGATAAAAAATATTTTTCCTACCAAAAAGGAAAAAATCAGAAACATCAACATAAAAGTTGTATTAATTTGTTTAACAAAATTTTGCTTCCTGCACAAGATGGATACTGTCTTACAGATTATAAAAATGCCTTTACTTTGTGTTTTAGGTAATTCACCTGTCCGGAATCGCGTTCACCATCAAACGGTGCATCGCGTACACACTCTTACATTTATATTTATAACTTTTTCCCCTATAAATATATTTAAAAATTTATTTTTGCGCATTAAAGTCAACGAAATGACGCTTAAAAATTAAAACAAAAATTATCTCTATATTCATTTATTACTTCAGAATGTGCGTTTGAATAAGGGCCTGATTTTTGGGCTGCTGAGGGTAACCTACCCCCTTAAATGTGTATTTGTGCTGAAAAATTGACTTCCGAACATTGGATAGTTTCCCCTATAATTGCCTAACGCGACATTTCGTTTTCTCCTCCGTTCACGCGAACATTGCTCAGGCTAAATCCGTAAAATTACAATGGATCACGTCGGTCCTGTCAGGTCGTTTGATCTCCAGATGAAAAATAAAATGAAGGAAGTAGGCGAGGGAATTCGAGCAGTACGCGTCGGTCTTTAACCGTCGGAAGGCGCGGAAGTGTTTTAAAAACTCGCTGAAAGTTTTATTCCCCCGGTGTTTCGAACTCTTGCCACAAAAGTTCCCGCGCACCTGCACCCTCGCCGAGAAAACTTCCTTATTGAAAACTATTTGTTGTGTTCGCCAATTCGCGACCCGGCTGATCCGTAAATGAAAAATTATGCCCATGTAACGAACCGTAATTTCGAAACGACGCGTGCGGTTGAACGGGACGTTGAATCTTGTAAGACAAATGGAACGATTTATTCCCTTCGTTGATTTGTAAAGTTCAGAAAACGCCAGCGGAGCAGGGGGAACGAATTTTCAGAAATTAGGGAAAGTCAAGAATGTTTATATATTCGAATGGAAATTTTATGCACAGTACTAAGTTCTAACTCAAAATTCGGCTCATCCCCAAGTTAGAATATTCCTTTTAATGTGGTGCCGTTAAGGAACTACTTACAAGGGAACATCCCCAACCCGGATAATTCAAAGAATTCTGAAACTTTGTGAATATGTAGAGAATTTCCTCCTGATTACAACGCAATTTTTGTTTGCTACCCAAATTCACTCTAAGGGCTGTAATTGACCCCTGAAAATCCGGTTATTTTCCGATTGTCTGTTATAACTTGACACAAAGTTTTAGAATTTTTTGAATTTTCGGGTTCGCGATCATCCCTTGTTAGTTAATTTTTTATCAGGTCATGAAATAAATCGTTCTTTTAAGTTTATGTCAATAAATAATTGTTTGAAATAATTACTAACGTAAAAATTGATAATTCAAAAATATATGTGTTGTATGTGAAAGCAGTTAGTATTGTTAGTTTTCGTGAAAATAAATGTGTAAGGTAACCCACTTGTCAAAGTCGATTTCTTTGCTAGTTGTTGCGGTATTAAAGGATATTTGCATACATTTTGCTTATAATAGTTTACTTTACAATGTAGCGCAAGAATTTTAGTATTATATATATATCATATTGCTTTAAAATTCAGTGATCATTATTTAGTTCCAATCTTTTCCTGTGGAACTAATTTTTGATCACCTGAATAAAAAATAGGTTAGGACATTATAAAATTATATAAAAAAAATCAATTTAGATGGTATAATACTAAAAATAAGTTTATTTGGTACTTTCTTTTTAATTAATATGTAATTACTTCCTGACCTCATAAGAAATTAGTTCACCTGTATTTTAGATGATCAAAAAATAATTCCTCACCTGATCAAAAAATTAGTTCCCATGTATTTTAGATGAACCAAAACCAGTTCCTAGTCACCTTATTATTCCATACCTTATAAATAATTAAATTATACTTATTTTGATCTTTTTAAAATTTTTCCTCAAAGTTTAAACATTAATTCATCTTTTAGTATAAAAAAGTATATCGTTTAAAGTTTTATTAGGTTAAAAATAAATATTAAAGCGGGAAGCCCTCTAAATTGATCAGAAACTAGTTCTTCAACGGTGTACCTAATGTTTAGAAAATTAGGATACCTTACATTTATTCTTAAAATAAGTTTCGGTTCCCTATTCAGTAAATTTTAACATTCGTTCCGATAAAACTAACGAGCATGCATTATCACGAAGAACAAGATAGTGTTTGTCTACTTTTTCTCTTACAACACTTACTAACAATCCAATACCCATTAATAATTACCAATGAAAGTGTGCCATTGTAAACTACATTCACTAAAATTGTCGAACCTGCTGAAATCACCCAGTACACCCTTAGTTTTAATAAAAGAGAGGCAGATGGCATGGATGAGAGCATCATCAGCAATTTAATACGGTAATATGGAACGTAAACGGCACGTTAGAGATTTCAATGCATGCCACATCGAACGATTAAGTTGTCCGACTAGCTGCCCCTCAAATGGCTGGCACCAATCTATTTGCTTCCCCTCGGCAATAACCAATATTTAATTAAAAACAACGAATCAAGTAGGAAGTAATTTGGAGCCACCAGACGCGACAGATAGAATCGTAAACAATTCACGTGAACCAGCACAGAGCGGCCTTTAAACTGTAAAATAAGTTACACGTGGCGTTCGACCAACTTCGAAATAACAATAATGAAGTTAATTCTGCATGCTAGATCGTTAAAACTCGGCGAACTGTCGAGGGCAGCTTCAAGAGCTCGCCAGTTGTAATTGGGGAAAAATTTAAAAGCGAAATGTTACCGCCTCGCGGGGGATGACGATCGTGGGACACACTCGTCGACGAAATGGAGGGGAACGTCCGTCAGAGGGCCCTCTAGACACGCGTTTGTTACGAACTATCGAAGTTTCGGCATTAAAGTCACTTTTTCCTCCACCTGTCTCGTTACCAAAATTGAAAATCGGGACCGCTTTTAACGCTGCTCCACTGTGCACTCTAGGTGAGGTGCTGTCGAGCTACAACTGGTTTTGCAGTTAACGATAGAACAATGTGGGAGAATAAGAAGTTGAGCGATTTAATGACGCGAGCGATATTACTCCTCTTTGTACACTTACAAAGGGATAAGAGAGTAGATTGAAATAGGAATTGGAATGGGAGAAGACGAAGGGGAGGAAGGTGGAAAGATTTAGATATAAAGTAGGGTAGTGTACAGAAAGGAGGTAATAGTGAGCAGGAGATGGCAAATATTATACGTAAAACTATCGAATAATATAATCACAGCATAGAAGTAAAAGTAAGGACAGTAGGGTGTTTCAATTTTCCAAAGGTGCTATTTTCGTGTAACTTTGCTCGCCCCCTTGGTTCTATTCATCAAAGTGATCTGTATGCCAAATTTCAGACGAATTTATTAATATTTAGGGGTTGCACAGTAGGGCGGAGCGGAAAATTTAAATTTGAATTTTCAGTTTGCCTGGGTGCGGGATAGTTGTCTTTTGATTAACCAAACACAACTGTAAAAAAAAATTTGGAAAAATATTCATGTCTGCAGGTTCCTTTTTCTCCTAAAAATGATTATATGATCAGCTACTAATAAAGTTTTCCCTTAATATACAAGGAAGATTTTCACCAATTTTCACACTGATTAATAAATAATTATAGAGGATATGACGATATATATAAATCCCGCGCGGCACCAACAGTCAACGCTAGTGCTAAGACTGCTAACGAGGGAAGATCCCGAAACCGCGAATTCAAAAAATTCTGAAACTTTGTGAATATGTAGGGAATTTCCTCCTGATTACAACGGAATTTTTGTTTGCTGCCCAAATTCACTCTAAGGGCTGTAATTGACCCCTGAAAATCCGGTTATTTTCCGATTGTCTGTTATAACTTGACACAAAGTTTTAGAATTTTTTGAATTTTCGGGTTCGGGATCTTCCCTTGTAATTAAGGGGTGCATTAAGGGGTCACGCTCAGTCAGGAGGCCGAAAAGAGGGTGGTCTTTGGAAATTTTTTACTCAAAAGCTATAACACATTTCTCAGAAAATCTTTTTTCCTTTTAAGGATTGCATCTAGTACCGTGCATCGTATTTTTTTTTTATTTAAAAATATTTATCAATAACTATGTTATTGTCCATCACTCGAAGGTAAAGTACTCTACACACGAGTAACGCAGCATCCAAAATATTAATACCAATAATAATGTCTTCATTACCCAGATGAAATAGAAGAACAAGAAGTGTGACTCATTTCTGTAACTAGCGAGGGACAGCAAAAATGACGTAGCTATTTAACCCCCCCCCCCCAAAAAAAATAGCGATTAGCTTTCTCGAGCAACCCCGCGATTTTCCTTAGAAAGTCGCGCCTGGCACCGAAGAACCTTTCGTTTGAATCGCGGACAAAAGTCAACCCCGCCATTGGGGGGCGGCAGCGGACCGATTTTAAGCCCCTCGAGTTGGTTGTTGCCAGCGTACTTATTCCGTTTTACTTTCACTCTATATTTCACCGTGCACCTTACACGCGTGGCGAAGCGGAAGCAAAGAAATCTATTACTGCTCGCGCGCGGACCGTACACACCAGATGCTTCTTAAGAAGCAAAGTGGAAGAAAATTGGATTTTTTTATTTATAGCGACAGCCATACACCAGCAGGCTGCCACTACGGTATTACCCGGATATATATCGTTAAATAAAACAGCCATACGATCCGTCGTTCCTAGCTTAAACTGTCGTTAACGACTTTTCGCGAACCATCCCCCGCCTGACGTTACAAGAGTTACCCTTTGGCAAGCGTCTTAGGAGCTCTTAAGCGACTTTTGCTCGCGATATTTTATTTCTCTGTACCTGTTTACTGTAGACCATTGGAAGCCACTCAGATAGATCTTTCACTTGCTACTTAACATCCCGTTTATTACGACTCGAGGGATGTGGGATTAAGGCTGCTCGAGTACTTGGAAAAAGCGAGCCTAGCCGAATACCCGTAAAAACTTTCATAGAATCTGCGGTATCGCCAATCAGCTCTATGAGGGCACTGATTTCTTTGCCGGTACTCCTTTTAGCTTTAAGACTAGCACTCGCAGAGCCCTTATTGCGGAAGGCATTACTTAGCTTAGCTTATTCCCCATCCACCTACCTGGTAATCTTTGTTCTTGTCTAGCGTTATTTTTCTCTCTCTTTTTTTTATTTTTCTGTACTTTGCTGCAATTATCTCGTGCTATATTGTTATTGTGCTTAATAGGCTTGTCCCGTGAATAAATTATTAGTATTAAATTATTATTAAAATCGAGTGGGTCGATAAAACCGAGTAGCTCGAATTTTTTCGAGCGGCCCGACAGAATCGAGAAGCTTGAATTTCTTCGAGCGGCTCGAATATACTTGGAGCAGATTGAAATTTTCGAGCAGACCGACTGGGTCGAGTAGTTTGAAGCTTGAAGCTTGAACGTTTCGGGCAATACGAATGTTTCGAATATTTTAGGTTACGTTTATCTACGGGAATGTAAATAATGCTTCTCAATAAATAATGTGAATAATTCAAATGTAAGCTGTAAATGGAAATATTCTGTAACTTTTGAAAATAAGTACTAAATTCAAATCTTTCTTTTTAGTTTTTTTTGTGTATTTACGAACGTATTCATACACTTCTCTTTATGTTATCTTTCTTTTCTTCTTACTTTTTTCTTCGTACCGTAAACTGGGGTTACTTTGCCCGCCGGGGTGGCATACTCGGTTTTATCGAGCTGATCGGTTCTTTCGAGCTACTCGGTTTTTACGGGTACTCGGCTCGGCTCGGAAACCGAGTCTCGGCTCGGCTCAGTCCGAACTTCAAGCTACTCGAATATTTGAGTACTCGAACAGCCTTATGTGTTATACCTACTGTTTGATGCTCCAGATATTGTTTGTAGGATATGGTTGGTGGACTCACCTGAAACAGAAGAATAAAATCACACGTTAGACTGTAGTTATAAAATCATGAAAACAATGGAGGGTAAAATCTAAGTAATGTTTCTTGATGTTGTTGTTGTTTTTATTGTTTAGAACCTTTATTTTGGAAGGAAAAAGGTCATAAAAACTGCCCATTTTTCACACACTTTCGAGCGAATACCCCTTTAAACAAATACATCTCATTATTATTAAACTAAGAGTATTTCACTACATTAAAAACTACATTACACAACACAAAGTCGGCGTGTGAGGTATGTTTAAGTTTTCGTAGAGTGCTGTCAAATATAATGTATTATAAGATTATTTTGTCATTGCATCATTAAGGAACCTTACTATTGTCGTGTTATTTCACATTCTATTGTACTTTGCCCGTTGCCAAACAAATAGAGCTGTTCGGGTACTCGAATATAGCAAGCCGAGCCGGGTACCCGTAAAATTCGGGCGGCCCGAAAAACCCGGGTATGTAGCTCGAATTTTTTCGGGCGACCTGAAAAATCCGGGTATTCCGAATCGTTTTGGGCCGCCCGGAAGAACCGGATACGTAGCCCTATATATTGTACAAAAATACACTCTCCAAAAATTTCTATACGCACACTATACTCCCTGTCATTTAAGAAGGAACCTGCCGATCGACGAGTTTTAAACCGGTTCTGCGCAGGTTGACGCTCATTGGTGCCGGGAGAAGCCACTATTGGCTGTACCCCCACCAACGCTTTCTCGGAGCCAATGAGCTCATTCTACATGCGCGAAACGGGTTCCTTCTTAACTGACACGGAGTATAGATACGAGGAAAACATGAGTAGGTAGTGCGAAGTTCGCACAAGCCCGAGGGGTTTGAAAGTAGTTAGAAATTCTTTTAATAAGTAAACTTCAAGATTATAAATTAATCAATACCCACTTGGAAACGGGTGTTCGACCCGAAACAATTCGGACTACCCGGAGTTTTCAAGCCGCCCGAAAAAATTCGAACTACCCAGACTTTTCGGGCCGCTCGGATTTTACGGGTACCCGGCGGCTCGGCTCGGAAACCGAGTCCCGGCTCGGTCCGAATTTCAAGCCGCCCGAATACTCGAGCGCTCGAACGGCCCTACAAACAACTGCATGAGTCAACCGAAGCAGATTAGACCAGACGAGTTCGTTGCTTATCAGGGCTATCGTGCTATTTAAATCTCCGGAAATTGGGTTCCATTAAATCAACATCAAACCTGAGCTGAAGTTAAGCCCTTTAACTTATATACCAGGGAATGAGCCACGGAAATTCATGCATCAAGTAGCACACGGAGTTGAATCGTGCAACATGAAGTACATAGTACATTTCTAAAGAAAATTCATACTTGAATAATAGGGGATGAAAATTTACTACCTTTGTCCCCCTTTCCTTATTAAGTTCCCTCCCCCATTATGCTTTATTCCACTTGTACCTTTTGCCTCGACATCATTGCGCGCACGTCGCTTTCTTGTTGTTCGTATTTTCTGTTTCCCCTGAAAAAGTTCACGGTCTGGAAGTCGGTCAACGCTGAGAATATCTTCCCGTTTCGAATCCGTACGACGAATTCGGAGTTATTAATGTCGCAGCGCGTTCTAATTTCAAAGGTAGGGCGAGACTCGCAGGGCGCTCTAGATGAATCGCTGCACAAAAGAGAAGAACCGAGAAGCGAAAGGGGGCAAAAAAAAAAAATTATGAAACACAATATTTCAATTATTCGGTTGCACCTGGCAGTTTCGTCGGTTGATTACGTGGAAAACACTTTTACGACTTCTTAGCAACAGAAAACGAAGAGCTGCGATGGATGGAAGACCGTTTGCATATCGATTTAGTAATTAATTTTTTGGAATAACAGCATAAGGTTGTCCACGAAAAGTTTTTAAAATGAACAACACGAAAATGTTGCTTACATGCACATACATGAAATATCGTATTCAATTTTCCTTTTAACACCAAAAGTAAATCAAACATTGAATCGATGAAATATTTTACGCTCCGGAGTTTTGAAAATAATTCCTGGCATTTCGTTAAAAAAAATCAGCAAAAATAATGCTCACGTTTCGCTGAAAACGGTTTCCAGCATTTAAATACGTTTTGAACCTGAAGAAGAAATTAAGAATTGTAAAGTTGCATGCTCGGAAGAAATAAATAACTTGTAATTCGAAAGCGTGTTATTCAAAATTTCCGAAGTGCCCTTTACGTCTGGACCACAGAAATTTATTGTGAAATAGCAGGAATTTTGTTTCAATCAACAATCACCAAAGAAGAAGCATGGCCATTTCACAAATCGTTGGAGAGCACAAGCAGTACCGAAGTCGCCCCGCAAGTAGCTACTGCCAGTTCGGTAGCAGCCAGCTAAATAGTCTCCACGCATCCGCGGCCTAATCATCTTCATGTTCGAAAGCTGCTGGTAAATTGAAAAGGAGCAAAAGGCCCTAGAAAATGAAGCGAACAGGTCCGAGAATCGAGGCAGCAAACGGTTCTCCTTCGATTCGTCGTTTTTGCTTGGAATTCCCTGGATAACTGGAACGATCGGTATAATTCCAGAGGTTGGGGACTCTCTTAATAGGAAACGGATGCTCATGCTCCGGTTGAGTTAAAAACACGCGAGAATTCCGTCGAAGGAGGGAAGCTGCAGGCTAACAACGTCTTTTCTCTGGTTGCCGTGGCTGAGAAGAGGAACGATATTCTTTTCACCAACCACTGTGTCGTCCCGTGGAAGCTGGCAAACGACGTCCTTACGTCGCTGGTCGAAACCCTCCGAGCGTTACGCTGCCGTGGGCAAATTTACTATGCAAATTAGAAGATGTATTCCCGCTCCTCGGTGAAAATACCGTCGAAAGATCGCGAGCAAAAAACTCCGGCTCCCCCTGGCCGAGCGGAACGCGAAGAATAATTACGTAATCACGAATGAAACGGTGGCTCCTCCCGCGAGGACGGCGCAAAAACAGGTTAGGCCCTTCCTGGACTTTAATCCACGTGTTTTTCTGCGGTTAGAACAAGTATTCGAAGGAACGGCTGGGAGAGTAACAGGGCAACATAGAGAAATATCCATCCCCTCCACCTTTAATTCTGTGAATGCATTTAGTTTCTTCGATCGAACCCACTTGCAACGTATGCACACCTGCTGGACTATAGGGGGTAAGGTCTTAAGCCCTTGTCAAGTTGGTATGTTCGGTAAAAAAGCTGCTGTGCTCTTCAGGCCCCCGTTGTATGCATCAGGGGTACGGATCCAATCTTCAGAATTTGTACATTGACGGATAATTATTATGGGTGTTATGAGAGTAATTGTCACGTGGTAAGAATTACTATATTATTAATTAATTAATACCAGTATTTTATATAATACCAGAATTACTATATTATTAATTAATTAATACCTATAATTAATACCAGTAATTGAATGCTGGTTCGGTAACACGCTCGATTCTTAGAACAACAATTTTTATTATAATTGAACGTTACTATGGTCGACAAGAGTCAAGGTATAAATGTATATACAGTGAGTAAAAAAAGTATTTGGACGGTTTTTAAAATCGCATAACTTTTTTAGAATTGGTCCAAACGACGTGAGTTTTTTTTAGAAGCTAGCAGGATTAGTTTGCTAAGCGACGTGTTTCGCCGTTTTGAAGAAAATGCATTTGGTCGGAATAGAAAAAAAAAATTGTAAAGGTCGTTTTTTTAACTTTTTTTTGTGAGCCTGTAATGAAAATTCAAAAAACCCGTTTGTAGATTGAAGTAAGTTACATGTGTACCTAAAATTGCATGAAAATCCGTTAACGTTGCTCTGAGCTATAAACGCTTAAAGATCGCAGAATAAGGTCGAAAATCGCGGAAATTCCCAAAATCAGCGATTCTAACCCAGACCTTTACAATTTTTTTTTTCTATTCCGACCAAATGCATTTTCTTCAAAACGGCGAAACACGTCACTTAGCAAACTAATCCTGCTAGCTTCTAAAAAAAACTCATGTCGTTTGGACCAATTCTAAAAAAGTTATGCGATTTTAAAAACCGTCCAAATACTTTTTTACTCACTGTATGTATGTATGGCCGTTTCCAAGGCCGACAAGAGTCGAGAACCTTTTTTGACGTGTCTCGGTTGAGTTCTGATGTTCCTCCTCCGCGAACCCTCTAACGAGACCTCGGTTTGTCCCACCACCAACCTCTACTACGGAGGTCCGATCAGGGTGGAAATGTTGGTACACCAATCAGTTTTTAAATGTGGCACGTTGGGCGGTTTCCCGAAAATTGTCCACACTCCGCCCACCTTTCCGCATAAACAAAGTGCAGTGGGGAGACATTTTACCAAGGCCAGAGGGTTTATGATACGTCAATCGCTACTGAGCGTCAAGAAAGGCTCCAAGGGTACCCGTCATAACTTGGATTTGGAGTTTCCCCTATTTATTATACCAGATGTCTAACAGTCACAATAATCGCGCTAATGAAATTCTTCAGCTCAAAAATAGCAAAGAGACCACGTCCGCATCATAAACCCCTTGGCCTTTCGAATCCTTAACAGTGGGCGGATTGATCTCTTTGCGCGGTATGTACACGTCTGTAGGTCTGGACTGCTTAGAGTTCTGGATGGAGTGGTATGACGATTCAGTGAATGGTTAAAGCGCTCAGTCGGGGAAATATTTCCTGGTTTGTTTGCTTGGGTGCGACACTCCCATCGGACTTTAGATTTTTGGTTCTCAGGGTGTGATGGGTGAGTTTTTCGTGAGCGGTATTGTGGATTTGTAAATAATGGGGTCTTCCCGAAAGACAAATAAATAAAGAGAGTGACTCAAGAAATAGCCTCTTTTTGGTCGCCACGAGTTTGGAACTGAATTTTGTGCCAAATGATACCTTGTGATGAGACATCAATCACAACAATGTTTGAAGTTGAAGTGGAAATTAGTTTCTGAGATATGGGAGGTGAAAGAAGTGAAATTCATTAACGCAGCGGCTGATACGCTTCGATGTACGGACTTTTATGTTGTATGTCAGTCCAATAATCTTTAAAGAAATGTTGCCAAGGGTTTTGCTGACTGTTAACAACAAATTTGAACTTAGCTTATTCGCTGATAGCGAATCGTATGTCGAAACATATTTTAATTTTCATGAAACTTTGGTCTAATATTCGTAACGTCAAAAGTTGCAAAATGAATTTTCGAAACTACAGTAATATTTATGGTTTTAACAATAATTAGTTTCAATTTTGTGGAAGCCGTGTATTCTGACTGATGGAATGTCAATATACATGTTTACTTACGCCAGTGGTCGCTGAGTGACTCTGTATTAGCGACACTCTCGCAATAGAAGTTACGAATTTTGAAAATCTAAGTTCAAATTCGTTATTAGCAGTCAGCAAAATCCCTGGGAACAATTTTTTAATTATCGGACTCACATCAAATTACGTACATCAAAGCATATGGGATTGGTCCATATCTCAAAGACTAATTGTCACCTCAACTTGAAAATTGATTGCGACTGATGTCTCATCGTAAGGTATAATTTGGCAGAAAATTCAGTTCCAAAATCGTGTGACCAAAAACAGGCTAAAACAGACCTCATTTTTGGGTCACTCTTTTTTACAGTACATCCTAGTCTTTGAAATAAAGGCCATTATGTTCTCTGACGTTCACCCACCTTCCTGATAATTGCGTGACAACGTGTCTGTACCACCTCCTTGGGCTTTCAGGCCAAGGAGAAAGGCAGAATGCTGTCAATTGGAAGAGAACATATTACTCATCCACTATAAACGTTTCTTTTAAATCTTTTGCTATTTGTCGTTAACAAGGAAACCGTACGAGCTCTGTTGAATTTGTACGACATGTATTTAATTGTTAAATGAAGCCCGGAAAACATGCTACCGGTCTTTTGCCTTAACAGCAGGAGTCTAAAAGTGCCTGAACAGGAATAGTCAGCACACGCGCAAACTTACCCGAGGTCGAACTATCTAGCTAGTTTTTGAGATAAAAAAGCAGCCATCTATGTACCACGAAAATCGACATTTATCGTACAAATCACCTTCTCCTAGTCGCTATTTTATTAATTTTAGTTCAATTCTTTTTTCAGAGGTCCCCTAAAAAATTACAGCTTCTAGGAGAAACATATTCCAAGGAAACCGTTGCATCTTTATTTTTAACCTCAACATCAGGTGCAAAACCAAATTCACTTTTTCTAAAACACTGTATAACCAACCTCGTGTGGCGCCATTTGCAAAATAGACATGTAAACATAAAAATATTTTTTTACTCTAGTCTACGTGATAGTAATAAACATTGTATACAAGGAAAAGTCTGTGCTTGCTTTCATCAGCTTGTAATTAAATCGCAAAAAATACTCGACTTTCCAGCGATCTGACTGCCAAATCCCCTTAAAGTATTATCCATCCTGTATTATTCAAACATCGTGTTCTCTTAGCACCTGCATCGTTTAAATATTGTAAATTACAACCCCCCGCCAGCTTATAGCGTAATACTGCGCGTTGATAGCGTCTGGAGGAGAACTGGAGTTAATGAGTAGCTTATAAAGACTTCAAACGCTGTAATATACAGCATGTAGTTTATTAGTGAAAAAGAATCTACCCCTGCATAAGTGCTTATGTTAAGACATGCACAACCCTACAACGTATTCCGCTCCTGAATCATTCTCACAGTTAAATTACAACAAATGTACGCATGATACTTTACATTTCAGTAAATCATACATTGAATTTAACATAATTTATGCCTCCATTTCGTATTGTTGGCATCTCGACGTCATCCCTAACAATGTGTCTGTAGAAAAAGTTCACTGAAAGACGATAGATTTGGATCTTCTGGAGGGTCAGTTAGCTTCGCACCTGACAAAGGGAGACGCAGTGAAAAATAGTACGAAGAGACGATAGTCCCAAGTAGGAAATATTGTCGCGATCTTGACGAATCAGCCTGGCGAACTGAATAATATTCCGCTGTGTGGTGATGGTGATTTCGCGGGAATAAAAATAGAAATTACAGGCCGCCACGGCGGCCAGAAACGCCGTGGATAATATGCAAAAGGGTAGCTTAAAAAGTAATTACCGGTGAAGAGGGCGAGGCTGGTTAAAAATTGGCGTGCATAAAAAGTTTTCTAATTTCAGACTTCGCGGGGAAACGCGAGGCACGCGGACGTGGGGGGGAACGGTAAGAAGAGGAGTATAGTTATGTGTTTCGTGTACGCGCACTTCACTGGAGATATCGAAACGAATTCGGGGTGAAATACGCAATTTCCAGCGAAACAAAACGCTAATCAACAGCAGTTGTAGAAGCAGAACGTTGGAGAGGAGTGAACTATGTAGGGTGCTTCGCAGTACACGATGGAACAAACAACAAGCATTGTTCTACTCCCGATGCGTGTTTCTACGTATTTCCTAGGTCCCTATGTACGTCATTCCACTTTTCATATAGATATCGTATAGTTTGCGGGCTGATGAAGCGAAAGGTGACAAGGTGAACAGTAGTGTAATAAGAATACTCTTTACTGTCACGAATGAACTATACTTTCCACTTTATGTAGCACATACTTGATACTAGACTGCGGATGTTTATGCACGTATAATATGCAACATATATGCAACATATATGCTAAATACAAAGTGAGTCAACCAAAGTTGAAACTTGAAATATTTCTTGGAAATTGCTAATTGTAGCTAAAAATGTTTCACACAGAAGTATCTACAGGACATTCATAATTTTATTATTTTATTTAGGTATTACAGTTCAAATTGCAGTACATTACAATAGTTTTCTCGATGTTGTTTACAGTAAATTGGTGCCTCTTGTCAGTTAAAATTAGTTTATAGGGTGAAAACGAGCGTTCTACGTCACGCGACGTTATTGGGGCATATTTAAACGTGCACCACTGATGTGGCGGAATCGCCTGTGGCCCTTGAATATTGGCACCCTTTAAAATGTCACTTACTTTGGACAATAGATACATACTGAGTATCAATTTTAATATTTCTTTCCACACAACCGATGGATTTCCCAGATTAAGTCCGATTGATGCTAACACTAAAGTCTAGCGTGTATTCAAATTGAGGCATTTGAATCGTTTAAATCGACTCAAGATATATATATAAAATAACAACACATTCCTATGTTTGAAGTAAAGACGAAATTGCGTTTTTCTGCAAAGACAAAAAAACAACATTTAAAGCCTTTAATTCAGGGGCTATAAATTCGATACAGGCAGTTATTTTACAGTTCTCTGCCTTGATCGTTTTAACTAACTCTGACCTCTTCTTCTCACCCGTCTCATAAAGACAGTCATGACACCTATTGAATTCCGTCGATAACGCGGTAAATTCAAAATATGTCACTAAGAAAACGACACACTACTATATGAGTGTGGTTGTTTACTTTACATATATATATATATAATATACTAAGGACATTAGTTCACTCGCGTTTACATCAGCTGGATGCTGTTTTGTTACGTAGCGTGATCGACACGCAGCTACATAGTCATTGAGCGGTTGCGCTGTTGTGCTGTCATGCGATGAGTAGTTTTGTTTCATAGAGGATTTTGTGTAAGCGAGGAAATATGGAAAGTGGGGCGAGTATCGAATCCGCAAGGAAAGAAGCTAATTTGGGAAAGAAAAAATTGATTTGTAAGATAGTCCGCTGTAAAGAATCGAAGAGATAAATATTTACTCAAAACATTACATTTTTCTGTTTATTTTTATGGTCCATTTTGTATTTTTTATTTAAACAATGTGTAACTAAGTATGTAAACAAAATTATATTTAAATAACTAAACAGAGAAGCAATTTTGTTACGAATTTACCACATTTAGGGAAAAAGGGCACATAAACGATTTGCTTGAAACTTGTAAATAAAGACACGTATCATTTTCAAATCATGATATCTGCTTTCAGAACGTTTGAAGGACACGGTAACTGCATCCATAAAAGAATTGGATTTAATTGCATTGCTTTTTATTAAGTTACTACCGTCCCTCGTCTCTGCTTCGCCCGAGATATTAGCGTGATTGATTCATGTTTATTAGAATTAATATCTTTTAAGAAGACTAAGTATTTTGAGAAAAAAAACTTAATTTCTTCATAATATTATTTCGGAAAAAATAACGTTCTCTCCAAATTTGGGAGATTTATTTTCCCTCCAGCGCAACACATATCAGGCGCCTCTTCGTCCCATGTTAATAACGCGTTTTTGAGACATGCAACATAGCCTATGTCCGTCCTAGAGTATCCTGGAATAACGTGCTAAAATTTGAGGAAGATCAGTTCAATAGCTCTTGAGTTTTGCGTGAACATAGTCCTCTCTTTATATAATAGTATAGATACTATAATGAAAACTGCGAACTCGATTTTCTTGAAATGGCATTTTGACGTATGCGCCCTTTTTCCATCAAATGCCTCAATTACCAGTTCTGTCAATTATCACTAATATATCTTGCACTCCGCCCCGCATATTCTTCCGAATCACCCAGAATGGACTAAAGTCATTTTCAGATATATTGGCCGGTGAGTTTCGTGAGGGGTATTCTCCCACCACACCGCTTGCCTGTTCGGTGCTCCTTTTCTCTACGTTCTCACTCTCTCTCGGACTAGGCCTGCTCGTCGCGCGGTGGGGATTCGGTGCCCGTGAGGAAGCATCCCCACCACTTTCTCGTTTCTTTCTTGCTCTCGCCTTCGCAGAACAAGAGCGAGTCAGAAGTGGTGGGGATAACGCCAAGCTCCTAACGTGTAGGCCAAACCGAGTTCTTAGCGTAGAAGTGCATACATCGGAATAGGTGTGCGTTAGCTCCGAAAAAATTCAGGAGCTTTATTGGTCAGAACATTGATTCTTTCTCGATAGCTTAATCTCGTATTGGGCTACGCATAGCTTCGTAACGCACACGACTACTACGCTAGGAATAAACAACACCGTTCCCGTTACCATTCCCTTCGGGGGCCCAGCCGTCAGATGGTGGTGGCTAATTTCTCCTCGCGCGCTGCTCGCGAAACCGAACTCGCCAGCCAATATATCTGAAAACAACTTTAGCGATGCCAGCGCAGTAAATAAACTCTACTACCAAAGTTACTTCAACTTTTCAAATGTTCAATACTACTCGTGCTTCGCAATATTAGAATTAACACTTGTTTACTCCGGCTTAGCTTCAACAGTCTTTTCAAACGGAGTAGAAAAAAGGGATTAAAGCAATGAAGCCTTCAAGCAACAGACTACAAAATGTGTGATCCTAGTTGAAGAACGAAGAAGGTGCAATTGCAATAAATGCATAGCGGTAGGACGTCCAAAGTAGAGAAGTTAAAGCTATTTAATTCTGCCGTGAAACAATTTTTCTATCTCAGACCGTTCCAGCGGTTCGACGACCCAATTTTAACGTGGGCTCCGCGCATGGTTCGTTTATAAATGACCATTTATGCAATTAAAGAACGAGGGGAAGCGAGAGCAGGCAGTATAACGTTGAAAAGAGCCCGGCAGACAAGTGGCGGCACGTTTTTGCCCCGCGTTCTCGGCGAACGAAAAGCTGCGGGCAAAAAAATTCAAGTGGAATACGGAACCGTGGTCAGACATAAATTCCCTAGAATCTAGGGCTCGACGCGCGTTGGCGTCAGTCTGCCGGTGCATACGATCGCAATAGTTCTTATAGTATATAGCTAATTAGGTTAATGGAGCGATATCGTGCGTCGCACGTTTGTTGAACGCGAGTTCTTGCATAGGAGGTGTAATTTCGCTATGGCCGAGAAATTCTTCAAACGAACGACATCCATTTCGCTAGAACTCGGTGGACTTTTTGCTGGTAACAAAGTGACAGCACTGTACCTCCCCGGAATGGGAAGTACGCGAGTGTAGGGATTAATAAATAGTTCTTCAGCATCTCTGGTAGGAAAGTCGTACTGTTCGTTAAAAATAGCTCCCTTCATAAATATATCGTGCATAAACAAGATGAATGCCTTTAATGAGAACCCCTGCACTGAATTAAGAACACGCGTGCTGCTGCACATTTTCGAAGTTAATTTTCTCGAAAACGTAGGCACGTAGCAGAAGCCTGCACTCTACCTGTTCGATTTACATTTCTAGAGGGACCGGCTGAAATATGTTCAAATCAAAACAGACGAAAAGATCCGAAAAGACTGATCTACGTGATCAGTGATGTCACCGAGCTGTCGTCCCCCGGGGACGGAGTTTCAAACGAAAGAATTTCGTGCTGAAATTCCCGTCAAATTCTGTGTAGGAAGCCTGTACACACAGCTCGCTGCATTTTTGGATTCGCGACGGTGATCATGGAGCATTCCACGCGTGCGTCGCTCCCTTCGAACCTGTCCGCTGGTCATCGGGCGAAAATCCGATTAACCGACGCTGAACGCTCGGAGGAGTGTATCGCGAAGTTTACATCAGCAAAACATCCCGGGATCCGGTAAAGTTTAACTGCAATTCCCGTCGGCGAACTCCGGAACGCGGCGTGATTCCATTAAGGCGGCTACGCGAGGCGCATTACCACAAATTTTCAAGACGCTGTTCGCGGCGCTTCGAGAGCATTCGAGGCGTCTAAAGGTGCGATCCCACGGCGCGAGACTCGCCGAGCTACGCGCCGATGGATTGCGCCTTTTAGGGTGTGTCCAACTCTGAGGCCACTTGAGATACGTTCCTACGTGCGCAACACAAATTCCCACCGACTTTCGTCAGATTAAGCAAAGTCCCTTGGCTCGCGCAGTTTAAAATTAAAGGACAGATAGTGTTTAGGGCAGTGCAGACCGAAGGTGTGGCTGCAATGTGACACCGAGGAAGGGACGTCGAGATTCTCGACAAAGGGATAGGCAAGCTCGCCGCGATGCTCAGGCTTCGTCGCATCAAAGGAATGGCTCACCCATGTAGCGTAAACAACAGTAGTGGTGCATCCCTACCATGTGTCGCTGTCGTACGTGCCATTGGTGGCGTCAAGTAGTTAGAAGAAGCAAGACAAGCTGGTCCTAAACGTTCAGTGTCCCATAGACATTTCGAAGCGTGCGCTTGGAAATCCCGTGGGGTGCCAGCGAGGTACAGGTATGTAGAAGTTCATCGTAAAGTCAAAAGTATAAGCATTGATGTGGAAAAGTGGCGTCAGGTTCTGAGCGGGGCTCAGATCTGGACGCAATCGGGAATCGCGGTACACTCGACTTATTGGTGCCATTCAAGACTGCCGACCTTAATTGGTGGCGCACGCTCCTATACATGCACGTACACGTACACAAAACTGTGCAAGTTTCGAAGGAAATACTTCAGTACTTACTCCTGGGAATTGCCGGGAACCGAGATTATTGATAGGCAATTGGTAACCGAGTACTGGCCGAGTGCAAGCGTCTTGCAGTATGTTACGGCCTGGCTCATTCACGAGGATGCAGAAATTCGGGAAATAGTCAATTAAAGTTTGTTAAATGGCTCTTGAAAAGGTCCCCGATTAAGGTAATAAGCTGGGTGGAGAGTCGTAGGTACAAGAAGCAGCAGCTTTCGAAGCTCTGCTAACAAGAACACCTCAAACACAGGAGGCTTCGTTGTAAGGTACATACACTGGCTGTTCTAGGCTACTCGCGATTGTAGTTTATTGCTATGGCCAAGCTGTTCTCCAGTTGTACGCGATTAAGTCGTAAGCCTCGTCAGAAACTTGAAGACAACATGTACCGCTTGCAGCCGCTTTCAGTAATGGCACATGAGGATTTTACCTAAACTGTTCAAATGCCGCTCTCTATACCTGGCAAATTGACTGATTCTGCTCACAACCAGAGTAGCTTTCCACAGATTGCTACCAAAATATTTCGCGTCTACCTAGATCTAGCTGAACCTAAGCAAACTCGGAATAAAATTCTTGGGCATATTTAGAGCACGTTGCAACATTTCAACGTTCACCAAACGAAGAAGCTGCTCCCTCTTGAATCGACACGCACCAGGCTCACGAATTCGACACGTCCAAATCTGGCTGAACGCATTCTGTTCAGAAGTCTCAACAACAGAAGTCTCGACCCCATTCTACTGGATAAAAGTCTACGGAGCAGAGGTCTTGTCCCTTTGCCTTCTTACCTTTCATATTTCTTCTTTCTGTCGCCCCTTGCGTTACATTTCTCAACTGTCTCTCTGCTGAAGTAAAAATCTGACGGGGTGAGGATCAAGCGATCTCGCGGCACCGAGCTATCCTACAAAATCCTCACGAGCGAGCCATCGGTTTAAGCATACGCCAGACGTGTCTTTAAACGCAGGCTACGAAATGACGCGGCCGTGCAGGTGCCGCATCATGCCTCCTTGAATACCCCATGTGCGCCCTGGAATACGTTCATGTGCGACCAGCCATACATAGAGACTTAATGACACGTTCCTCCGTAAAGTTAGCGGGCGATTAACTGTCGCCGAGATTGTTATTAACACGTTTGCTGCAACCTTGTAATTGGAGAATCATCCAACGCAGACTGCGCTGCATTTTAAATAACCTTATTGCATACAGTGTTCCTGCACACATTTCGAGTTTGGTGCACAAAGTATGCAACAATGAGGGCAAGTTGGTGTTTTGAATATCTCGCAGGATAAGAGATTCCAAGATGTCAAAAAAGTGGACCTGGTTTGCTTCATCCACGTAAAATGCAAAATTAGAAAGTTTAGAAACTTTACTTAGTATGGTGATTCTAATGTGAAATGTGAAGTGTTGTCGTAGCTTTCTTCTATGCTTACTGCTTATAATTAGTAATGCGTCTTAACCTTGTCTTGGAGATCTAGAGGTCGAGAGACTCGAAGACCTGAGGACTTGGAGATTTGAGGATTTTCAGATCTGAAGATATAGTGACCTGAAGATCTAGAGATATGAATTTGGGGATTCGGAGACCTAGGGACCTAGACATCTGGACACTCGAAAATATGGGGATGTATGGTCCTTGATATATGGAGGAATTCTTTCACAGTCGTCGCATTTTTAGTCACTACATTATTCTCCCTTCCTTCGTTATGATAGTCCCCTACTATTTTAAAGACGAAAAGAGTAATCCAATAGAGCTGCTAAACGAGCATTCACACCCGAATTTTTTTCTTCACCACCAGCTGCCTGCAGTTCAGACGACTGTATGAATACGGCTATACAGCCTCCCACAAATCACAAAATTCATAAAACCAAAAAACTCCAAATATCCCTAAGGTTTTTAGGAAGGAAAGGCTCAGTCAATTCAGTATCTGGGTTACAATTAAAATCAGGACGATTCACTGATTTATTCAAGTTAATGGCTCATTTTTCTTTCCTTCAGAACGCAGTGTTCTTGTGTACAATATTTTCTACCTTCCTCATCAATTTTTACCAGTGTATTATAATAAATAGAATACAGCTACGTTTCAAAAGCGACGTGTCTCCTGATTGCTGTAAACGTCAGTGCCCCTCTTTCGACCTTCTACCACTACACATGTAACAAAGCAGGCGGCACGTAGCATCTTAAGACACGACAACGGTCTCTAAGCTGAAGTCGCGACAATGTAATAGGCACTTCATTTCCTGCTAAAAGCATCCCCTTCCCCAGCTGTTATTTAGATTCCAGCATTCTGTGCTTTCCTTTAGAATCAGCCCAGACAAGTTTATCGGTTCAATTAGTTCCCCATCTGCAACTAGATATTGCAACGCTTCGTTCAGTTTCAGCGAAGTATTCAAGGTTTCACTCGACGTGGCCGGTTAACCGGAGACAGTCGCTCGTTCTATTAAATGAATGGATCCTTTTGTCCGCGAAGGATCTTTGCAAACCAACCGGCGCGGCGATCAATCATCAGCATCCAAACGCCATCAACAAAGATTTCATAAAAAATGCAAACGATTATACCACTTTACATCCCCCCCTGAAAGATTGCATTATAAAGAACAAGTTCTCCAGGCCCGAGGAGAATATTAAAGCCCCTAACACAGTCTGCACGCCGATAAAAGCTTCTACTGCCAGGTTACCTCACTGTTCACCGTGTAACTTCCTCAGACCCGGCAACGTCGAACGTATCACGATGAATCTCCGCCGGTGAATAGGAAATTTTATATACCAATAAACCGCCGCGCCGGCACGATCAGCAGCTCCGCTAATAGATCAGGGATAAAGCGGAATCCCCCGGATGAATGGCTTTGTCTCGGTCCGCGCCGCCCGCGACCGATCCCATTAATTAAATCCTCGATGCTCTTTAAATCGATTCGATTAATATAAAAATCCCTTTCTGTGGACAGAACCCTCCCCCCGCCCTCGCCCTCTTCTCGCCCTGCCGCCGTTCTGTTTCCACGCAATTTCAATTATCAGCGAGCGAAACGAAGCCCGCACGAGGTGAAATTAAAGTTCGAAGCCAGGGAAGTGTAGGAGCGAAGGAGACGATGAATCGCGGCCGGAAAGGCCTTTTCAGCCTTTGGTCGCTTAATAAATTTCGAGAACAATCGAACCGAGGGGTGGCTGGGGCGGCCGCGACTGACTGCAAGGCACCAAGGAAGGATTACATTCAGGAGGAAAAACGCGGTTCGCTGGTCGCGGGAGGATCGTGACGAGCAAACGAGGTCCTTCTCGTGGCGGGGAGGCAGGGCGCGGACAATAGGAAACGAGGAAACGGGAAAATAAACGAGGGAACCGTAGAAAATTAGGAATGAGTATCTAATAACTGAAAAATGTGTCCCGGTGTCCTGGGGGAGCGGCGCGCCGCGGCGGGCGGTGGTGCGGGGGTGGGGAACGGGGGGGGGGGAGGGAAGAACGTGCGGGGAAAGTCGATGAGGGGTCGCCGCGAACGACGAGACCGGAATGAGAGCCGTGACGAGAGGAATGACAATAGTACAGGGGCTACGGAGAGGGTTTAAAGCTTCAACCCCTCGTGGAAAATTTACAGCGGGCTGGAACCGGCGCGTCATTAAACACGTTGTTTCATAATTCATGCTACGGATATGTCCTCGGCTCCCTTCACCCGCGAATCCCTCTTCCCATCACGCGATTTCAAGTATCCCTTGCTCTTCTAGCTTCCTCGTGGATCTCTCGGGCTTTCGAGATCGACAGTGTTGATTCGTATCTATCGGAATTGGGCCTTATTGTTGGTAAAGGAACGTGCAAATCCGTAGATATAATTGAAGGTAATGCGGCAAGAAGGGGGCAGCTACAAATGTATTAACTTTTAGGAAATTAGTAAAAACAGTTTTAACAAAATATTTTTAGACACGTGGCCAAAGTATTCTGGCTACTTAAAATCTACGTATTAACATACCATTTAGCACTATTACTAAGAAAAAATGTCTTCTCTGTGTGGCAGGGTGAATTTTCGAAAGTTGAAGCTGCCCTCTTTTTGTGTGGGGTAGACGACAGAGAAAACAACCCATTAAGATTAAAATATATTTAATATATGATATGATGTAACAGAATACACACTAAGAACCATACCCTCTAGCGACAATGCTAGTCTCTAGAACGCACGCAACTGCCCACGCAGCGCTTCTTCCCGCATGCCACCACGGTGGCCTCCATGCGTACCAACACCCAGCAACCAAAGAAACAACCTCACATTTTGCACCACATTGTATAAAAATCTTCTGATCTCGGCTAAATGATTACATTAACCGCCATTATGTTATAAAACTATGTATTAGTACATGGAAACATCAATCTACACGATTTTAGAATAATTATAGTGACATGTGCTTACCGAAACATAAAATGGTCTCAAAGTTCATTTGCTTGATCATCTGTACCACAATCTGCAGAAAAATTTTCACCTACGGTTAACTCACGGTTAATTTCTTTGTCTTACATTCAATGCTACCTGTACCTAACTCAATTTCAGCAAATTCTGGAGCTGCCTCCATTTTTGCAACAAAGTCTTCAATTGCTGGCTGATACCTGACACCCTCAAGGCAAGATTCAAGTGTATGTAATACACGTGACGCGGTCATAATTCTTGCTGTTTTTACACCAATTGGATGCGATTTATCTATCAGGGGATGTCGCCCAGCGATTATGAATTTATATCAGACAGCAGGCGTTTTATGCAGTTATTGTACTTTGTGTATTACACCTAGGAGAGGAGGAAGATAATCCAGTCAGATGACTATTCAATACTTTAGAAGCCTAACGTTCTCTAGAAACTGAACATTCGCCTAAAATATTACTATGTCAGGAGTACAGTGTTTCCGGGTGTAGTATTTGGTTCATCTTTCAAATTGTCTAGAAACCATGCTGTCTTACAATCCAGCACAGTATGCATATCTTTTCAGCAAAGTGTACAGATTTGGTGAATGCTTAAGCTACCCTTAACATCCTTCAGCAGCATGAAATACGATGTGAGTCTTGCCAAGCAAGACAATTGTCACCTAAATAAATAATTTTAATTACAGACACAGGGTACTGAAGAAATAAGCATCACTATTTCTCCGCCATAAACAGAACTGACGAACATAAGCTTGACAACTATTCAGGGGTCATTGACTGTTGCCAAAGCACAAGTGCAAGGAAGAGAAGCTTAGCCGTATTAGAGAATATTAGCCATATTACTGGCTAACAGCACATTAAAGGCCTGTAAGCTTAAATCCATATTGCCTAGCACTTGGCCAATCCCTTGGCAAGATAATGTCGCAAAATATTCAATTCCTTCGCAGTAGGCGGATATCGTGGTTTAAGAGCAGTTTCTTACGTCCGGCTACTTCGAAACCACTCGATTCGGTTTCTGCTGGCCAGTAAAACGAAATTAACTTCCCGCGTACAGAACTAACTTCCCGCGCATTGATTCCACTATGAACTCGACCCGAGCGATGCTAACCGAGCAACTACAGACATCTCGAATGTGGGTTTACCTACGACTCGTTAAAGAAGCATTCTTAGAGTCCTGTAGGTGACCATTGACCAAGAAACAAGAACAGTATGAATTTTTATGCGTCTAGTTTGTGGAGATACAAGAAACACGGTGCTGTTACTTTTTACCGCATTACGATTCCAGGTTTGGAAGCCTCTGCGACTAGTACTTTGGGTCTTCGGTACTCTAGGACTTTACGATTGTAGGTGATCTGCACCTGCGAGGAGTTGCGTCACATAAAGAATTCAGAAGCTCAGGGAATAAATTCGTTCCTGTCCATCGATAGAATCCTTCCTCTCTCAGAACTGATACGTTTTCACTATAGGGATCACATGTCTATGTTTTATCAGAGATTCGTTAGAGCCAGTATGCAGCCTGAAAGGAGTACCCACCTTTCATGTTTCCATATCACTCTCGGAAGGACGAAAGCATGTACACATGCTCCACGAACTCAGCCTGTACTGATAGCCGGCTGAAGACCCAAAAGGGGGGAAGCCAGAGCGAAAGAGAGAGAGCAGCTACAAATTGCATCGATATCTCTGATAACCGTGACAAGCTACGTGCAACGTTTCAAGCTACCGTAGGACAGTCGCGCAGCTTTGCAAAGCCACTTTAAGGGCGATATCGGGGGACAGGGGAGTCCATTACGAAGAAGTTGCGGTTTACATTGCCTCATCAGGAAGTCGTTAGCCTGGCCCACCGACACCTCCACCCTCCCCGCAGACTATCCCCCTTTGATGCTGCCCTTACACCCTTCAGTTATTCCTAGTAAGAACTGCACAGGCTTGATAGACACCATCCAGTATCGTAACCAGCGAAACAGCCCCCATAAACTGACGAGGGAACTTTTAAGAGACCCACGGCTGCTTCCATTTTTAGGCTACTACGTTTCATCTACCGCGGAATTTCGCTGGTCTAATCTTCTCAAGTTTCCCAGTTGCCGCGGGAACCTAGTCTGAGCTATTAGCGAAGAATAACTGTATTCCTTAGCTCCCAATTCCTGTTCGTTAAGTTGGAAAACGTCAATCTTCTAGGCGGCTTAGTCTTTGCTTTGAAGCAAAGAACCCTCGAAACCTCTGCTTTGGTTATGGGGTCTCTAGTTTCCCGCAATGAATCACTGAAGTAGTAATTCTGAAATCTTGTACTTCTGTTCAAAACAGCTTCAATTTAATAGCCAAATTGTAGGCCACAGAGAACTTCTCTTTCAAATTCCGTCGCTAACAAATTGCCTGTTTTTCTGGCACCAGCTTGTACAAAAGAGTATATCCTTTTAATTAAAATGTAACAAAGTGGAATTAAAAAGAAACCCAGAAACTCAACAAGCCTGTTTGTCGAGGGTTCTGTTCATAGAGATTCGTCAGGTGGTGCAGGATGAACGCTAAAATAGTTAGTTTGTATTCGCTCGATCCTTCATTGAGAATAGACCCGACATTCTATTTTGGTGCAGTTAGCCCCACAGGCCAGACAGGCCTCGTGAAAGGGGCTGAAATTTTCGCCGAAATTAATGGCATTGAAAGAAAGCTTTCGAGCTTCGATCGGGCCCGGTTGAACCGACTCTGTCCGAGAATGGATCGCTGAAAGCAATTCATCGCGTTTATTGTAAGTAGTCCAACGAAATCTTCCTTTCTTTAGTCCCCTCTTCCCCCGATTCGCCATTTAGTGGCTGAAGATTCAATTGCCTCTCTGTTGTTTTAACGTGCAATTGGTCTGCTCGATTTCCTTATTTAACAGATCCGTAAATAACAAAACGTGGTTATATCGTAAAGTAACTAGAAAGCAAAGGGACAAAAAGAAATATGCAGCGCTTTATTCTGACAAAAAAGATCAATTGCGAGTAGGCTATGGAACGAAATATCATGCACCACACCTGGCTACTTTTGATGCTGAATGTATGGGCACCAGTTCACAAATGAACCTACAATATAACAATAATAAAAATATTTCACATAATATTAGTTTCGTTCATCCTCATGTAGCAACATTATATTTAAACTGTGTATTTACATACAATCTTATATATTCTAATCTCGTTTCACGCATGTAGAATGAGCTCATTGACTCCGAGGAAGCGTTGGTTGGGGTATAGCCAATAGTAGCGCAGAACAGGTCTAGGGTCATTTTGGGGGAGACGCGCCACTTTTATTCGACTGCTTATAAAGTCTTAAATAAATGCAACTGAAAATTTAGGTAAATGTAGTTTGATTTTTTATTTCAATCCCTTTGACAAAATAACATATTAAATATATAGAAATTTTATTTTAATATTAAAATACGCTTTCTAAAAAACTTCGAAAAAGTGCATCTAACCCCAAACCTGAGGGAGAGATGCGCTTCAGATTCGATGGTGATGCACCTACATATTGGTACCCTCTTCTCCCTACTTTCATTCTTTTTTTTCTCTTCTACACATACTACAGAGGGGAGGATACATAGTACATGCTTCGTGGAGCCATTTTGAGCACTCCGGGCAACGAATCCAATTTACTCATGGTTCGCACAAATTTTTCGACTGCAACCCAACGCAGCGAAAAGTTTCTTCAATTTTAATGGACTTAAACCGCACGATCGACGTGATTCGTTTAATAAGGTTATGTTTGTAGATAAGAACACGCGTCTTAAGCGTTGAAACGGGGCTGCCACTTGTGTAGTGTGGCCGGAACAGGAAGTGGTGCATCTCTCCCGGAATGACCCTATGCGCAGGTTCCTTCTTATATGACAGAGTACATACTACTTCATAGTGTGACAAAAATTGTTTTAACCTTGCGAACGAGTACAATCTTTCCTGTGTAAAAATATCAATTAAAGGAAACAAAATATTTATGCTATAAGTATGAACAGAATATACAATGTAGCTGCAATTCTACTATCTGCTTGGCCCAAATCTCTGTCTGCAGTGCTGTTCACATTTAATATTACACCCCGTGCATTCCTTTAGCATAGGTATCGATCTAAATACTCTGTAATCCCTCTGCGAAAATTGCTGACGATCAAAAAGCACACTGTCAAAGATAAGAAAAAAAACTGTTCATTCCCTTGGACCGATTTTCGACGGAAAGCACTTCCAAGAGGAATTTCACGCCTGTCCACGCGCGCACGGGAAGTTCCGCGACGAAATCAACTGGAGTCAGCTCTCTCGGGGACGCGCGTCAAAGAAAACCAAATTTCCAGGCAAGTTTTATCGATGCAAATATTCTTTTTGATTTAGACGCCCCCGGAAACGTGTCACGTTCCTGCGTGGTAGGAAACAACTGGCCCCTGAGCGTGAGCCCATGGGAGGACGCCTCGCAGATAACTGAATTCCAAAGTCGTGCCTCCGAACTTTCATATTTTCCTCCGTTATCGCGCTACGGGGGAAATATCGTGGCCCATGCTTCTGAACGATGCCGCGGGAGGACATAAAACCCCTTGGACAGGGTGGAATTTAGCGATACAAGGAGCACGAGCAGCGACGATTCAGCGCCCAAGGCAAGGTTGTGGCGATGCGAAACTGTTTCGCTGGACCGGGTGCCTTTCACAGGCGATAATGGTGGATTATAGCGTTTCTGACATATTTTCTCAGATCTGCATGTAAGTTCAGGCTGCGACTGAGCTTGATTCGGGTTAGACCTAGATCAGGACAATTTGGAAGATTGTGTTTAGCCCTGACACGAGCACCTCTTGATAGCTGATATTGCAAATGTTGAGCACGATGTGTGGGATAAAATCATTTTTTGACGCGACGCTTTGTAGCTCACTGGTATCAGTGACTATTCATGTTTTCCAAATGGGTATTATGTAATGTACTGACCCTTTCTTATCGTTTTTCTCTGACTTTCTCTGTAAACATGATTCACACTAACTACCCAAATGCTGCGTAAATGTAAATACTGCGTGATCCCTGCTACCCGTAGTTATCTTAGCCAATGCGCCACCTATCCAAAATCCTGCAATTCTGCCCTATCCCGTCATCCCCTCTCTTACATTCAGAAACCTTTAAAACTCATCACAGTCCCTTATCCTACAGCATTACTATTCCAAAAGCCACCAGTGTCAGTCACGGAGTCAAGTTGAAACAGTTGAATCTCCGATATTCTTACATTAAATTGAATAAATATCTTTATAAGTGTTATTCGTAAAAACGATAGTTCAATTATCCTTGTGTCCATTACAATTAGACAGCTAAAATCAACGGTTTCTTTTGGGCTAGATTGTAGAGCCTAGTAACTCAAACCATTTGCTCTTTTAACAATTCTTTCTCAGGGACACAATACGAATTTTCAAATAAGAATGTTTACGAAATATTAAAAATTAATTAATATACGAGACATCGAAGCGAGTTCTTGCGTAATTCCGATTGACCGACTCATCTAAGAGCAAAATCGCTGTATCTACAAGGCGGAACTTGGTCGAATAATTTTAATAAAAATTTACCGAGTCATACAACAAATATCAACTTTGAAGGGTTTTCCTGAAATAATTCTGTGATAAATATTATCTTAAATGTTGTTAAAGTTATGCGATCTCAGTGAACGAGTTCCACCTTGAGAAAAGTGTTTTGTGGGTTCAATTAAAATTTCAACAACAAATATCGATCCGTTCTCGAGTTACGATATTCATCGTCTTGAGAAAAATAGTTTTGAGAAGAACGGATTTAAAGTCCTCCGCGGCGCGTTTCCCTGCATTAGCCCACCCATTAGTTTTTACGTAACTCTCGCAATTTCAGGAATTTTTCAATGAAACCTTTTTTAAAATACTTCTAACCGAAAAATACCTATGTGACATATTTCAGAGATAAAACTTTATCGTTTGAGGATTACCCAGCATAAGACTTCTACTGTGACATATATTTCGGTAGATATTACAGTAGATTAATGTGATAATCAGGATCTCCATATGATTCTAAGGTGCGAGGCATCTTTAATTGAAGATAAGATTGGCTGGTCGCAATTTGAAATGACCTAAAATTAATCTTTATCTTGTTTTAACCTAGACCTAACCTACGGTAACGAAGTTAACTAGGATTCAACCCTGCGCCAATTTTCACGCATATCTTATATAGACCTGATTTGGATGTAACCCAAAACCTAACTAGCTGTCAAGAACTAAGTGTCGGACATGCTTTCAGGCCTACACCGTCAATGTTTATAGTAAGTAAATGGATAATAAAGCACTTAACGCGTTCTCTGTCGCGTGGATCACTAGTTATACTCGCTAAATTTATCAGAACCAGAGGTGGCAGTAATTAGACAAGCGAAGAAAACGAAGACGAACCAATGACAAATTTAACGAAACTGCCACTTGAATGAGATATTTGAGGCTTGTAATGCTTAGGGTGCTACTACTTCAGGCTAACGGGCGTCAGCATTGCTCTTCTGGCACAGTGCTCTGTGCTTTCATTTAGCTTTTCAGCAGGCTTCATCTGCATTTAATGACATACTAACACTGTGCCAGTAAGAAGCTAGCTAATGCACCGATGAAAGGTCAGAACACTTCTCCACAATAACATTGCTTGCATCCAGAAGTCTTAATGAGTAGCAACCGCCAGTCTCCTAAACTTGAGTACCACGACCCCACGCCTGTAATCATTTTATCTTCAAATCGCCTCGGGCACAAATATATTGTAATTACAGTTTCCTGCGAAACTAAAACAAAGAGTTGTAATTTACATTTAATACGGATTTTAGTTTTCCCAGTTATTTTTTAAATTGGTTTTGTATGAAATATAATTTAATTTCTTATATTTTTGTAGCTCTATAAATATTAAATGAACTGAAAATCTATACAAATTTTTGTTATTTTAGAGTTTTTCCTTATTTATTTGTAATTCCATAAATATGAAATGAACTGAAAAATGTTAAAAGTGTAAATATTGTTTACCATTTTAATTATATTTTTGTAAATAATCAAAAACCAGTTTAACCGTTTTTTTTTGTAATACTGGAATTCGAAATTCGATTTTTTTTTTCAAAAGTTGGTTTTTGTATTAACCCTAGTTTTCAACATCCTACCAATAACCTGAAGTTCTATAAGACGTTGAACACTTCGACGCATGCCATCTCAAAACCACACGTGCCTCTCGGGGCAGCAAATATCGTTCGCCGGTTGAAACTCACTTTAGAAGCGAACTGACAACCTGGAGCATCACACTCGTATTCCTGAAATCCACCGCCTCTGTTGTCGCTTGATCGCGGTATCACCTGATGGCCCACCGAGCCCCCCGTATTTCACTGTCGCGAATCAGAACTCGCGACGCGGTTGAAGCGAAATAATGCGCGTTCTAAGGTTATTTATGAGAACCGCCGGGGAAGGAATGGTGTTGCCAGTACGTTCGGTGAATTATTGCGGAGGTACCGTCGTAGACGGAGAATTCGCTGTTGCAGCCAAAAAAGACGAGAAGAAGGTCGGAGCGGAGGAAGAGGAGCAGCAAGACGACAATGACGGTCGCGACGGCGACGAGCAAAAGTCCTTACGCTTTCGGAGCACGACTTTTTCACGGCTGAGCGTTACAGTTTGCCGGTGCCAATTCCAACGGCTATTGGATGCCCTTCGTGACTCGAAAAACGCTCGGCCCGAGGAGTCTCCGCAACCCGTATGTTATTTTCTCATTATTTCCCAACGGGTCCGTTTTAATCCTTCGCGAGGCACGATCTGCGGAGTTCTATTGGTTCCACTTCGTTTGTTCAGGACGATATATTTGTGCCTGCACGATTTACAGAGCTCTATTTACTTTGCGCCTTAACCTTCGCTTCCTTAACTTCAAAATGTCGCTTATTCCTCCTGAAGGAAGTGCAGAGGCGATAATATTTGTTGGCAACTGCAGCCTCAAGTCCATTTCCACGGCTGTTCCAAGTACCGGCTACTGGCAAGTAGCGAGGAGTCTGCGCTACTGTTCTCAAAAAGAGGGGCCTTTATTCTTCGTATTATGTCCCGAAAATCTTGGGATGGTCTCGGCTCGTGTACCACGTGAGCTGACGCACACGGCAATGTCTATTTCAGCAACGGCGCGGTAACAATGTTTGCTAAATCTAGCTGTTCGTATTCCACGCCGGCACATTAGCGAAGACGCCGAGTGTGCGTGTGCCCTCCTTCAGCACAATAGCTCCCCTGTCTCTTCTGGATTCCGAGGCGGATATTGAAAATAAACTGATGTAACGTTTTCGATTTGCAGCTGGGAACCGGTACAAGCGGGGCCACGTGATTGCGTCTCCGAGCAAAGATGGTTGCCACACGAGTCAGAAGCGGTCGATCCAGATGATCCCTTTTTCGCTCGTGATGCTATTGCCAAATCGGCTTAAGGTGCGATCCAACCGCGCGTGGCTGGCTGACTTTAGCCAAGCAGTGGGACGGCGGATCGACAATTAAGTAGGCATTCGCTTCATTTTTTGTTCTCCTAGCTCTTCTTAGCAATGGGATTCTTGGTGTTGATATATATGGATCAGAGTTTATTAATAAATTATTTAGAATATGTTGATTTGGCATTTTTTGAATGCTTTTTCTTGCGTGTAATTCACGGGAGTTTTTGAAATCTTTATTTCGGGAGTTTCCTCTGTTAAATTTAATATTCTAAACTGTTTTTTAGATTTCCGTCTCCAGAAAATGGTCAGCTTTTTACTTAAGTTGGTATAATTTTAGTTAGTCTTTTTCTTGTAATGAAAATTATAAATACTTATATTCTGTTAACAAATTAATATTTTTTGTTACCATTTTCAATTTTTTCTAAATGAAAAGAATTGTTCTTCATTAAAAATTCTGGGTAGGTTCAACCCTTTCAAGAATTGATGTTTCTTTGCACAAAGCAGGTGCAATTCACAAAAATATTCTATTTTGGGTCAATTTTCTATTTCAGAGATTAATTGTGTAAAAATAAATCTTTTACCTTCAAATGCCACTAACTGAGGAATGCTCAAACATAATATGTAATCATAAATAATATATGTAGAAACGTGCAAAGGTATGAATGTAGTTTTGGGGAAATAGACAAAAAGGAGATTAAACGATTATTGTAATTATTGTAGAATATATATTGCCAGTAATCTTAGATTATAAACAATAAATGATGAAGTAGGTAACCAATTAAGTGATTGAAACAATCGCGAGTATACACGACTACGTTGTAGCACGTAAATCACTTTGGAAAATGGATTAACAAAAGCTGATGGGTTAGCTGTCGATTGGGCTAGATTCAGAATAGATCTACATTAAATGTAGATTAAGATTCTTCCAGAATTGAATTAGTTATCCATCAGGCCAGGTTGAATGTTGGCAAGGATTAAATTAGGACTGGATTATGGTCGAGGCAGGGTTTTGAATCAGGTCTGGCTAGGGTAGATTTGGATCAGATCCAAATTAAGTCTGTTAGGAGTAGATTAAAATTGTTACAAGATTTTTCGTTAGATTCAGTTGAGAAAAATGCCAATTCTGTGGTGTATTATCCGTTGAACATCAGCTAGACTTCAGCTTCAATTGTGGTCCACAGCGAATCTAAACTAGCAAAAGCTGTTACGTTAAATATCAGTCAGTATTATGCGGACCCAACTGATTTTCGAAGTCATTTACCTGGAGAACGAAGCTTCGCGTGACAAAAAGTTATTCAGAGACTCCACCTCATCTCACTTGCACCGCGATTTACGGCCCACGGTTTTCTACCAAAATGGTTAGTCAAAGCATGGTCTAAGCATCGCATTCGCGACGCTTTCCGAAGAAACTGCTATGGCATTGGGAAGAATAGCTGTTCCATCGTCAGATACAACTGTTCCTTGCAACAGACAGCGAAGGGAATCGATAGTTTCGTAACCGAAGACGCCAATACACACGACACGCGCCACCTTCAGCAGGATAATTAAAAGAACCAGCCGCCCTCTTCGAACACCGATAAATATTCCGGCTGCAAAGACCATCCCGCAGCATTGATCTTCGCAGCGAACAGAGACAGCGGGAAGCTCCCAGCGAGGCAGTGGGACGCGTCGCGATGCATTGCGATTCTCCGAGCAAACAAGAGAGCCCGGGTAGGTATTCTATCGAAGGAACCCGACCAGGACGCAAGAAAAACTCGGTTCACGTAATCTGGCTGTAATCAGGCTGGTAACTGGAAATGTTTTCGCGGCACCTTATCCTTCGTACGTGGGAACCGGCGGGAAAGCGCGTAATCCGCGGCAGGGGCACTGTCTCACGTACAATGGACGTGGTGTGCGGCGTAACGCATACAAAATAAATAGCTGTCGATGCGAAATGAAGCGCGAGGGGGCCAGAGAGTAAGCCAGCGGGTAAACTGCCGCGGGCGCGAGTCCAACGACGCCTGCTCCGCTCGATAAGAGACGTTTACATACGTCTTAGAATGTCACCGCTTCAACGCTGATCGCACTTACCGGCCTGGAACGCGCAACGATCTTTGACGTTTCCGCCTGGCCACCATTTATCGAGAACCCCCGACTTATGGCCGAGGGTAGTTTTATATCCCACGATACGAGTCCTGGTAAACTTCGTTTCATTTCGTTTATTGGGCGTTGGTCTTGGGCTTGTTGACAGTCGCCTTGATAGCAGTCAACCCGCACTGGTACATAATAGACAAGTAGGTTATTATTCCGTCCTCAAGCGTCAGATTTTGTCAGGTGTCCTAAGCAAGGACGTTTATCCTTCGAGGCGCCAGTCTTCCTAGCCTCGGAGTGACTTCTCTTAGCCAAGATACCAGTTCTCCTGGCCATATGCCTAATTTCGATGACCTCATTGTGCTCGGCTGACGAGGACCTGCTGGGCCCACTGATGGAGCAGAGGTCCTCGGACTTCGAACTTTCCCTAATTACTAGGGGAGGGTTCAGTTCAACGCCCTAGGCCAGGGTTCTCTTCGATTGCACCCTTTAACTTAACAAACTTAGCTGCACCTGCGCAGGGTCTACGTTGTTCATAGATCAGAGATGCGCGTAGCAGTTGTCCCCCAACCTCTTATAGAGGCAACCTCGAAAGACGCGCCTTTAACCAAGTAGAACAGTTCCATTTGCGACTGCTTGTAGTTTTTATTAATAATTTATACAACGTAGGCGAAAAAAGAGGACCTCCTCCGGCGATGGGCCTCGAACCCAAGATGGGCGGGTGCTCTGCGCTACTGGCCAGTCGCCAAAGTTCACTCTCTGATGGGACTCTTTTCCGAACTCTACATGTACCGAAACGAACGTGGCGCCACCTATATGCCAATCACACCATAGGCAGTTCCCAAACGCCGAATGACTACGTCTACAATACTATTAGGAGATACTATGCTACAATTATCCCGCATTCGCCCAGTTGCCGCCCGGAAGCGAGTCCTGATACGCATAAGAGTGTCAGGCGCGCACATATGTTATGAAGAAACGGCGTGCGGTTAAAACAAGCTTTCTCCACAGAAGCTAACATTTTGAGCGACAATATGAACCAGTGTCTTCAAGATCAGTACTGTTCGCAACCTTTACTGTACCACTCACATCTCTGATAGCCTATAGTCTGATTTTCGAGAGCTGAGACCTGAGCCGGGTCCCTCGGACGGAGCGTGGTTAAGGAGGAACCAATGGTACGCTACGCCGCACGCAATCCGTAGCGTATCATTGGTTCCTCCTTAACCACGCTCCGTCCGAGAGACCCGCCTCAGGTCTCAACTCTCGAAAATCAGACTATAGTGACGCTATCGACTGTTAATGCTACTCCAATTCCCTATCTGCATCCGTAATCCCACGGAACGAGAAATTACAGTCAGAGGTTGTAACAAAAGCGATGATGCTTCCCCATCCAAGTTTACGGACACTTGATGAAACTAAGTGTACTTTCTTCCCGCGATTGCAGCCTCAAGAAAGCCGGAGACAATAATCTGTGCAACAACGAAGATCGCTGATATAATAATCCACAGATCCATTCGCTAGAAAGCCGCGCAGATACCTTCGTTTATGCAACGGCTGTTGCATACAATCAGGCCCTAGATCGACCCCCCTCCCTAATTCACCTCTTCCCGCGGCGTCCGTGTCGGTAACGTGGCGAATGGGAACCAGACGAAAAAAGGATCCGCCGTAGGCCGAGGGGAACGGAGATTGCACCGGTAGAAGGTGGTTGATTTTAATTTCACGGGACGCGAGTCTTCGGTTACGGCTACGAGCACGGCCGTCTAAGCGTCTGGCTTCGCGGTATATTATGTGGCACGGACGCCAGCGCGCACGTGCATGCGTCTCTCTCTGTGTGTGTGTGTGTGTGGTAAGCCTGCCAGGTAACCGTGTGTACATAGACAATATGTGCGGCACACACCCACGCGGCCATCTGCATATGCACGAGCGTGTACGGTCCGTGAAGCGTCGCGCAACAGCTCTTCCATGGCATCGATCTTGCATAATGGGCCATTATGTTGCCTGATTTGCACATTATCCGACGACTCGCGCGAACTTCGGGCCACGGCTGCTGATTTTCGCCCGGCGACAATTGCAGCGTGGGCGTAGGGTAGCTGATCGAGCCGCGAACAGTCGATGGAGGAGAGCTGCGTCGCGATCTACGCGCGCCTAGTGCTACCAGCGCTGTACACAGGGCGTTTCGGATTCATACGATTAACAGGCGGGCTGCCACTTTGGACGCGTGAAAATCAGAGGTTAATGGAAGATCTGATTAATGGCGTTTGTATTACGTCTCTTGAAGATTGAATAAAAATTGTAACCAAATTTTTTGCTAAAAATTGTAACCAAATTTTTTGCTAAAAATTGTAACCAAATTTTTTGCTAAAAATTGGAACCAAATTTTTTGCTAAAAATTGTAACCAAATTTTTTGCTAAAAATTGTAACGAAATTTTTTGCTAAAAAAATTACCTTTTTTTTTTTAAACACTTACCATTTTCATAAAAATGTTTATTTTGAAATATCCGTAGGAAATTCTTTACTTCGTGTCATGTGGAAAATGAAAATGTTGGTTTTTTATTCGAAGAAACACCAGCTCGGAGATCTGCGCAGCTATTTTGTAGGAAGCAGAAGTTTTGTTTAATCTTAAACGGATGTATAATAAATGCCATTAATCCTTCGTGGTCACATCTTATAATCGCGAATTGGTCGCATGGGGTTCACTGCACCCCAGCGTCATTTTTCAGTTAGCATTTTCGCATTATTGGGTCTCTTAACTTTTGAGTGATAATTGTACATTCGTATAATACTCATACACTCATACTCTAATAGTATTTTTGTAGAAACGTAAATTTTCGAAATTTCGAGTTGAAAAAGAGTGATTTTTCACGGTTGTGGAAAAAAGCGTTTCTTTCGCGATGAATCCTCTTTGGAAGTCGTAAAAGCGCGACATTTCAACTCGAAAATTGATCGTGGGGTGCGATACACCCCGTGTGACCACGAAGGGTTAATCAGATTTTTTACTGATTTCATTATTTAAAAGAAAAATAAATTGCTGAATAAACCTATGATTTTCATGCGTCCAAGGTGGGACCCGCCCTAAACTCTGCTAGCATGTGCTATGCAATTGAAAGGAGGAAGCAAGTATTCGAAATAATAAAGTAATTATGAAATTCGCATTAGCCGTGTTTGTGAAAGCAGATAAATACGAGAGGTGTTATAACAGGTCGGTGCAAAATTAAATGATCAAACTGTGGTAATTTGTGCTATGAAAGTTGCAGGGCATAAAATTCATATTAATACACTGTACACGCGTAAATGGACGCGAGGTGCTTATATACAAGATCCTTTATTAACTCCGTTTTACAATTTTCACGAACGTATTCCGATATACTGGTACAGATTTCCCTTTAAAGCTTCGTCGTTGCAAAGGATGTTTCACAGGAACAAAGAAGTTTTAAATCGAGCTTAACAACATAATAATGGTAAGTATAACTTGACAATCTTAAACGGTACCGTAAACTGGGGGAAAATTGGCATTACGGGGTAACATTGGCATATACTTAACATCTATTAAAAAGGAAAAGGAAAATTTTTTTTATACATTTTCACACTTGTATTACCATCACAAACGATGCACTGTTATAATAGGATACCTAACCCAAATTTAAAAATGTTAATTAAAAAATAAAAAAATAGAGTACATTGAACATAAAAAGAAACAAATTTAAGTGTTAATGTAAGTTCAGATGTGGTAAAACTTTAACTGTTTAGTGCTATTTATATATGATGTGCCAATGTTACCCGGTTACGGGGTAACATCGGCAGGTATTTAACATGTATTAAAGAAGGATAAGGACACAAATTTTATGCATTTTGACACTTGCAGTGCATTCACAAAAGATGCAATGTTATGATAGGATACTTAAGGCAAATGTAAAAATGTTAATTTTTATATTATATAACATAGAAAAATGTTCCAAAAACGTGCCAATGTTCCCTCAGTTTACGGTACCAAGGGTAGATTTGTACAAACCTTACAAAGCTTTTCTTCATCCGAGGAAAACCGTATACATCTTGAATAATACAGCAAGATATAAGAGTACGATTGACCTATGTGATTAAAGTGCGCATCAGAGAAGGAATTTAAACGACTAAGGGGAAAAGGCTCGTCTATAGTCAGACGTACTGGCGAACCGTTGTGATAGAAGTTACACCTCTCTATCACATTAAGTGTACGCATTGTGTCAGAAATTCTTTCGAGTAAGAGATACAATATTAAGAAACTTTTAAATAAATAAAAATTTAGTAACTATTCCATTGAATTCTTTGAGTTAATATATAATCCTATGAGATATAAGGTTATCCATGGTACATAAAACGAAACATCTCCTCACACCACAAAAGTTTATCAAAAAGTTACGGCAACGCCATTAACACATTTTCGCCGAACTTTTCGGATGAGAGTATTTTATCGTGAAGTACCTTGCATAAATACAGCATAAAACACCTGCGGTCAAACGCGTTTGTGAGTCCATGTACATAGATACATATTATATCCGTTTTTAACTTTTCGTACATTTGTTATTTTAATAATTGTTGCCAGTAACAATTATTCGAGTTAACAGAAACGTTCTAACCACGCAAGTTATACTTCCATTCACCTCTTTACTAAAGTCTATGCCCCAATTTCTGTTCATGTCTCCATTTCTGATCATTTCGTATTTTTATTATTATTAGATGCGTTACGTTTGTACTATAGTTGCAACAAAATAATTCTAAATTATTTAAACATTTACGCGAGTGTTGCACGAGCTTGGATCAATACATACATCGCTATTTTTCATGAGCAGAAATACGGACATTTAGAGCATTAAATATTTAATTACAAATTACTAATAGTTAAACATCTTGAAATATATTTGTTAAATAGTTTTTGAATTGGTTGATTTATTATTAAAGAATTAATCAATTACTCTGCAAATTTGGATCACAAACAAATTTTTTACACCTTCTTTATGACGAGTTACCTCTTAAATCAGCAGAAATTGGGACATTCACCTTAGGAGTGCAAATTTCTGTTGACTGTGAAGTACGAAAGTTCTCTCCATATCACGATGTATAACACTGTCCAACAAAATTAAACTTCTTTTCTGTTCTGTAACATTCAATAACCGTTTCTCCTAGATTTTTGTGCGCTGAAAACGAATCCGCAAACCGTTTATCGCCATCACCCTCAGTTTTCGAGAAATACGATTTTGAAAAAAAATGCAAATTTTCAAGTTTGAACATTTTTTGTGTCGAAACAGTAATAGTTTTTCGGTTGCTTGTCACGTCAAATTATTCTACGAACCCTCGGAAACACAACGATATAATTTATTATTGAATTATAAGCATTTAAATATGTTTAAACAACGATCAAAGGGAAAAGGACACCCGAAATGCAGCAATTTTTGCAGATATCTTGCTATATATTTTAAAAACTAAGGGTCTAGGAGAAAACTTAACTACTCCACGCGATGCAGCAGAAATTTTTCTTTCGGAAACCACCAACAGCAGTGGTAAGTCACGTTTTGTTTTCAATTTAGAAGCGAAATAGTTTGGCAAAACGTGCGGCGCCGTTACGCTGAGCGGCAGTGTATCGCGCGCCGCCCGTTGACTACCACTGTCGACGCCGCACGTTTTGCCTAACTATTTCGCTTCTGTACTGAAAACAAAACGTGACTTACCACTTCTGTCGATGCCATTCGAAGGTAAAATGTCTGCCGCGTCGCGTGAACCAGTCAGATTTTCTCCTAGACCCTTAGTTTTGGAAATAAATTAAAAAATATCTGCAAAAGTGGGTGCATTTCGGATGTTTTATTCCCTTTGATCGTTGTTTAAACATATTTAAATGTTCATAATGCACCAGTAACTTATATCGCTGTATTAGAGAGGGTTTATAGAATAATTTGACGCAAGAAGCAACCGAATAACTATTACTGTTTCGACACAAAAAATGTTCAAAGTTGAAAATTTCTATTTTTTTTCAAAATCGAATTTCTCAAAAACTGATGGCGATGGCGACAAACGGTTCGCGGATTCGTTTTCAGCGCACAAAAATCTAAAAGGAACTGGTATTGAATCTTACAGACCAAAATGGCTGTTGAACAGTGTAATTAGAAACAACCAAAGTTATTACCTTACACCAAATCTAATTAACACATATTCGCGATACCATCTTTACAGCAGATTTAGTGAGGTGCTTGCATATAAAAAATCTATTCAATATCTAATCATGCCTATGACCCAATTTGCTAGATAAAGCGTACTGATTAACCTTTTGACTGCGGCGCTCTTTCGGAGAGAACCATCAACACAGACGGCGCGATATTCGCATATCACTCACTACGACTGGTTGTCCACTGTCTACCTACTGACCAAACCGGTACCCGGAGATTTCATACCATTCTTAGGGATTAAAAAAATAAATAATTGCAAATGAATTAAAAATATTCAATTTTTCTTTCATATAAATTGACAGACTTGTGAGAGCGTGTATATACGCCTTTCGTAGTCAAAGGGTTAAAGCTTGAAACCCCATCATACCTTCCAGCGAACGATTCTGAACCCATGTTTATGTAAACCTTTTTCTTTACTTCCACTCGTAAAACGTATCACTTCAGTTTTGATCGTTTAATCCGGGGCACCCTGTGTTTTCGCAGAGGAAAAAAATTGAGATTCCTGGGTTATTGCCTCGGGGAGGCAAATCGAGCTCGAGGACTGACGCGCGTCGCATCGAATTCTCCAACGAAATATCGCGTAATTCCGATACCAGCTGTATACCGGTTTCTTTTAATCTTCCCGTCGTTTCTGAACGCCAATAACAATAGTATTGTGTAAGCGAGACAATTTTCCAGGAATGAGAGTCACCGAATTGTTTGGAAAGGTTTCGCATAATCGTTGGGGAGTTTTTTTTTACAGATACCAAATGCAGAGCGAGTAATAACCAGGTTTTGGAGTCGCAGAAAATTTAAAGAATAGTAGTTTCGTTTGCAGGCTATTGTGATTGTTATCGCCACATTTTTTAATATACTTTTTACGTGAAACGAAGCTTAGGTATTCGTCTGCTACCCTGGTTGATTGTGAGCTCACAGCCACGTACGTCGTTTCGATAAATGCAACTGAATTGTTGCATGATGTAGAATTCATTCTGCACGCTGACTGCTCTTTCGTATTAGAATCGAGAGAGGAAGCTCAGACGCGAGCAGGCAGGCTGCGTTTCAACGCTGAAGCATGGCAAGCAGCGGGATCCCGTCAATCAAACTTATAGAGGAGATATTTCAGCGTGGAATGCATCCACGCTGCCTTTTGGAACTTAACATCGCTCACCACAGAGAATTCAAACTTTTCGATTTGCATCGAACACATTGGGGCTTTCAGGAGAGAACTTTCACGACATTTAGGCTGCAAGATGGAGAAAACTGATTCATCAAAAATCTATTTGAAAAAATTTTACTGGTTAAAAGATAATATGTTCTAAATAATTATCGCCTATAATATGTTAACGGAAATAACAAAGCAACATGAGTGCTGACGTTGTATTAACGCAACAAGACACTCGTTATTCAGAGAATGATTATAATAACTCCCTATTGTACGAATATTAATTCTTCCTAATCGTCTTAGACACCGCAGTGGCCTGAAAATTTTTTAAAAAATTGAGCACAAGAATTTATATTTTTTCTTTACCAGGCATCCACACTAGAGCTGTAAATATTTTAAATTATTCGAATATTCGGATAATTCGAACAATTCGGATAATTCGAACAATTCGGATAATTCGAACAATTCGGATAATTCGAACAATTTGAATAATTTCGAATACGAATAGTTGCTTCGAACAATTAGAAGCTTTCGAATATTCGAACATTATTGGTAAAGTTGAAACTTTATTAAGCTTTGGAAAAGTTTTAGCTTCCTACAAAAATGTCTACTTATACTAATGTTTCAAACTTTATGTTGAAAATGAAATCGCGTGGATCGACTGCGAAACAGAACTGGGCATTACTCCAATTGTTTCGAGTAAATGTATACGTATGTAACGTAATTATTCGAATAAATTCTTTTTAGTACAATATTTTATTTAAATAATAAATATTTACTCTTTGCAACAAATTATTTCTTCTATTTATTCGAATAATACATCATTATTTATTTGAATAATTTATTCGAATAACGATTGTAACTTAATTAGAATAATAATACTAATAACTAATGGTTGTTTTCGTTTCAAAATTTATAAATTTACCAGATTAATCAAGTTCCAAATTTATCGTTAGAAAAACAAATAATTGTAAAGGCCAATATGAAAAGAATTCCGCCATAAAGTGTGAAAAAAACATTTCATGTTCAGATTTCTGTTCGGTACAAACCGAACTTTGATCACTTCGAATATTAGAATACTTACTCCTAATTATTCGAATAATGATCGAATATTCGAATACTCCTAATTATTCGAATAATGATCAGATATTCAAATACTCCTAATTATTCGAATAATGATCGAATATTCGAATCCTCCTAATTATTCGAATAATGATCGAATATTCGAATACTCCTAATTATTCGAATAATAATCAAATATTCGAATACTCCTAATTGTTCGAATAATGATCGAGTATTCGAATACTCCTAATTATTCGAATAATGATCGAATATTCGAATACTCCTAATTATTCGAATAATGATTAAATATTCGAATACTCCTAATTATTCGAATAATGATCGAATATTCGAATCCTCCTAATTATTCGAATAATGATCGAATATTCGAATACTCCTAATTATTCGAATAACGATCGAATATTCGAATACTCCTAATTATTCGAATAATGATTGAATATTCGAATACTCCTAATTATTCGAATAATGATCGAATATTCGAATACTCCTAATTATTCGAATAATAATCAAATATTCGAATATTCCTAATTGTTCGAATAATGATCGAGTATTCGAATACTCCTAATTATTCGAATATTCGTTACAACCCAAGTCTACACCAGCGAACTGTTCCACTCTTCTTCCCAAGATTACATTCCACATGATAACTCTTGTATGTGATTACCCCTATAAAACATAATATGAAATTGGACAACAGGTACGAATTATCCAAAAACCCTCTACGGGAAAAGAAGTTTGTTTCGAGCACGGAAACGATAAAGAAGAGAATCCTGCATACACTTGCTCCTGTTTATTCTGGCCTATGTAATCAGTGCTGAATAAATATTTTCAAAAACTTCAGAAAAATAAAAAAAACCCATTAAAGGTGGAAGTATCGATGCAGAGCGACCGAACTCGGCGAATAATTTCTGTTGCGCGGCAACGTGTACAGCATATTTCGCAAATTCCGCGCGCGATTGCACCGCGAAGAAAAACAATGCTCCGGGAATATTACGAGGCGATTGCCGCCGGGACTCGGCCACCAAGTTAAAAATTAAATTCCGCCCATAAGTCACGGGACAAAGAGCAAAGTATCGCCATAGAGGAACGCTCAGGGGCGACAGTTCCAACTTAATATCGAGATCTCCCGACGCGATTTATCAGCGGAGAGCCGGTCGGCGCGGCGGCGGGCGCGACGTTGTATTTTACGCGAGTTTTCATTCTACGACTCGCTCATACATTAGCCAGCTCGTAATTCACACGCGTGCGTACGTTTCCCCCGGTGCAATATCGCCCAGGACACGCCGCGGCCGGGACGATAGCAGGATACTGGGCATTCGAGTAAATACGCCGGAAGTTATTCCCACCGGCGACGCGCTAAGAGGAAACGATAGCTTTGGCATCCTCCAGCCTTTCGTCCGCGTGCTATGAACAGTCTGCCAATCTTTCGCTTCCATCTTTTCTTCTCTTCTTCACTCGCTATCGCTCGTGGCTGGCCTCCAAGTCCTTCGGTATTAGGTAAACGGCAATGGTAACTCTGTACATATGTACAGGGATTTGTCACCGGAGAGCATGTCACTGTACACCGTTGGAGGAGTTCAGATGATTCGCGAAATACCATTTTTAACTTGAAAATTGGATGTGGTCACCTTACGAAATGGCCTTGAAGTTTGTCTTGTGCTTAAGGGGATATTCTCATTAAAAATTTTCAGAAAATCGATTTTTGTTTGCATAATATATCTGTAGTATAGTATCTGAAGAATACTCACAAGGAGAGGTTCTCAGGTGTTCGTCTGCGATTGCTTTGGTTTTTGGATTTATTTTAGAGGACCGAAAAATAAGATATACGTGTTTTTTAGGCCCGTTTTCATATTTAGGGGGTGAAACCACCCCTTAAAGGTATAATCCTTTGGTTTCAGGATGTGTTTTAGAGGGCCGAAAAAAAAGAAATATGTGTCTTTTTATTTTCGCCAGTTTTCATGGTTAGGGGGTAAACCACCCCTTAAAGTTATAATGCTCTGGTTTTTGGATGTGTTTTAGAGGGCCGAAAAATAAGAAATATGTGTCTTTTTATTTTGGCCTGTTTTCATGTTTAGGGGGTAAACCACCCCTCAAAGTTATAAGATTTTCAAATATTCGTCCACGATTGCTTTGCTTTTTGGATATATTTTAGACGACCGAAAAATAAGATATACGTGTTTTTTAGGCCCGTTTTCATATTTAGGGGGCGAAACCACCCCTTAAAGTTATAATGCTTTGGTTTTTGGATGTGTTTTAGAGGGCCGGAAAATAAGAAATATGTGTCTTTTTATTTTGGCCTGTTTTCATGTTTAGAGGGTAAACCACCCCTCAAAGTTATAAGATTTTCAGATGTTCTTCCCCGATTGCTTTGGTTTTTGGATATGTTTTAGAGGACCGAAAAATAAGAAATGCCTTTTCTATTTCGGCCCATTTGCACGTTTAGGGGGTGAAATCAGTCCTCATAGTTCATAAGGGGTACAAAGCTGTGTTGAATAAACCTTGATAAAAATTTCATTTGCGTCATAACTTGCTGTATGGATGATGTTCTAGTCGCCAGTCACAGTTATTAGGGGATACACTACTCAAGGGGTGGTTCACCTCTCATTGTCAGTAGATCATAAAAATCCACTGATGTGTCATCCTAGAATAAATTATGTCTAAGGTTATTTTAAGAATTTCTTTACACGTTTCAAGTCTCTCAAATGCGTAGTTAAATGATTACGGGTAGTTTACCCCCTAATAACGATGACTGACGACAAGAACATCATCCATGTAGCAAGTTATGGTACGCAAATTAAATTTATATCCAATTTTATTCAATACAATTTTGTACCCCTTATGAACTTTGAGGGGTAGTTTCACCCCTTGAACATGCAAACGGATCAAAATAAAAAGACACGTACATCTTATTTTTCGGTGCTTTAAAACATCCAAAAACCAAAGCAATCGGAAGCGGACACCTGGGAACCTCTCCCTGTCAGTAGGAATTATAAAATATAGATCTAAAAAATATAGAAGCAATAGATCAAAAAAAAGATACCACATTTCTTTTAGCTTCTTTTCGCTATGTCTCACCGTTCTCGAGATATTCCACAAAAAATAATATTCTGTATTTTTTCCAAGGGCTGTTTTCACCCCTTCGAACCGCACTATGGCACCAACAAAAAACAGGTTTGTATTAAACGGATGAGCTACTCCACTTGCACATAGAGTTGCATAATTTTCTGAATTATCGAGTGGCCTAACTTCCCCTGTGAGACTCGCCTGTGCGCGTTAGGCGGTTAACTGGGGGGAGGGGAGGGGGCAGAGTTAGTTCTTCTATGTCTACAGTTGATTAGATGCTCCTTTCGGTTGCCCACGGTAAGTTCATTGTCCAGTATGTCCCGGGGTAAACGCCACCGGGTGGCGACCAGGCAGGAACTTGTCCTTTCCTTAGGTCCGCTAAGCTCATAAACCTAAATGGAGATTGTCTTTGAGGGCCGTAATAGCCTCGGCAAGGGAAAGTGTCCAGTTCTGATAAACAGCTGTCCTAGGACGTAAACCTGCCCTGGCGGAGTTAACATCGCGACAGTAAATTATTCGATTTAAAGACGAAACAAGAAGCTACTGAAAAGTAGCCCCGTATTCGTCCGTATCATAAACCCAGCCGAGTCCCAGCCAGAAGTTCTCCAGGGAGCGCGGTGGAAAGTGCTTCTGGTTGTACGCCCGCGCGCGTTTAACCCGTTCGCAGAAGGAACACAAGTTAGAGCAAGGGAAGGGTCACTAGAAGAGGACAAAGAGGGCGGGGGTGGGTGGAGCAGAGGGAGAAAGAGAGAGGGAGCCCGCAGGAGTGATCGATGGGGTGGCGTCCAAGCGTGTCTAAATAATTAGCTGTCTCTGTTCCAACCCCACACCGTTTGTAGTGGCCGCCCTATAGATAATATACACCGTACACGATGCGTGTATTCACTGACTGCATCCCTCGCAGAAGGATGGGGGAAGAGATAGAAAGAGAGACACATAGAGAGAGAGAGAGAGAGAGCGCGTGAGTGAGAGAGCGACGAGGAGGGAGAGAGAGACGTGGCGTGATTTGCTGATCCGCCAGGAATCGTGAATCATTCCCGTTGCATATGTAAAATTCACGGAGATTCACGGCGGCGATACAATTTCGAGCAGTTTTCGCGGCTTTATGGGGAAATTCGACGCGCGTATATCACGCCTACACAGGGTGAACCCACGAAACTCGATCACCTTTCCAATAACTTCCACAGCCAGCGTACCGGCGACAGACCTGACCGATTCCGAATGTGGTTTTCCCACAATTAACGCAATCCTCGAGCTTGATTATCTGCCACGACCGCGACGCGGTGTTTATCGATTGTCTGAAACCACCTCCAGGGACCGCCCGAAGAATAGTTCGAGACAAGCTCAGTTTTTAGCAAGGTTCAATGTAACGATAAAGAATCATAGATGAGCGGGTTAGAAAAATCGCGAAAGAAACAAGGGGAAAATAAATGCTTCTGAACAAGTTTGCTCCTCGACGGTTCTGAAACGAGACCTGCGCTTTCCCTCACAGTCCTCTTATCGGAAAGCACCCTAGCCTTCTATACTCTATGCCTGAAATATTCAGAAACAATCTCCTTACTTTTAGCGCAATGCGATGGTAAATTGCTTGCTGTCCCTGATGCCTCTCATCATTGTGAGCTACCGGTTCCTACAATTAGGTATTCAACAGCTATTTATTGTCTGCCTGGGTCGCCGTTGCGTCGAAACCTCTACCATGAAACCTTTGGAAGCGAGATAACATTGAAGTCTGCACTCGCCTGCACCAAAAAATAGACCGCGGCTGACAAGTAACCGAACTTTAGTTGACGGCCTAATTACAACCCTGTAACTAATTGGCTGGGAGCCTGAGTGCTTCTGATTCAAACTGACTAAGTTAAAAGCCTAATTGCTCCGCTCTGATTGATCGGGAAGCCTGATTGCTTCTGACTCTAACTAACTGATTTGGAGCCTGATTACTCTCAGTGTCCTCGCTGACTCGCTCACGGTTCAATGTTAACTCGTGGCCTAATTGCTCTGCACTCTGACAGTACGACGACTCATGCTAACTGACTTAAGAACGTGACCGCTCCTGATATTCAGCGGAAGCTTCGTGTCCAAGTAGCCCTCATTAAATATTGGCAAGTAGTTCTGTCTGAGTAGTGCGAAATTGTCTTAAGTAATTGAGTTGAGTTTAAGTAATTGGTCATCGCTAACTCAACTTCCACCTGACTTACTCACTATAGGAAAGAGCCTTTCCTGATTTGGAGTGATTACTTCAACACAGTTGATTTACCAATCAGTGGACACAGTCAAACCTCCTATAACATGGTCCAAACTTAACATGTTAAACGCATTTTACATTTATCTAAAAAATTCAGTTGCCATTATTTTTTTTATAATTTTGTCATTCTCCTCCTTCTGTCTCACTCGAATTTTGGATTAAAAAAGACATATACATTCTGCTTAGAATAAATAATATGATGCATAGAACTTGTTAATTTAGTAATAACAAAAAAAAATGGGATTCTGTTACTTACATTTAGGAAGTACTATAACATATGGTCCAAGATCACTCACCTGCAACAGAAAGTAAGAATTTGTTAGTTTGATTCTCACTGTATTTGAAATTTACGAATTGGAGGGTATAAATCGTTCGAAATCATTACCGCAATATTTTTTAACGCACTTTAGTTCAAACAGTAAAGAAAACAAGAACTGTCCTGACACGACCAAACTGTTTAACAATCCGGCTTCGGCAGTTATATTCTACTTGACGAAGCTACAGTGTAGGCAAAAAGTCAGTTCAGGAACATTCAACTTGTTCACGATTTTTTTAAATGCTTTAAAACAGAATATCCTGACTCTTAGCGCATCTTATATGCAGACCTATTGGAGAACCATAAAACCAATATTGTTCCTTACATAATTAATAATGTACTCTCACGACTTTTTCAAAAGAGTTATGCACGTCAGACAAGGGTAGCCTTCAAATTCACCCGAGCGTGCAAGTGGCCAGGAAAAATGTAGCCTCGCGAAGGCCGGCTGAAGGAAGCCGAGGGCGTAAGGTGGAAGGCGCTCGAAACTGGGAAAGAACGGGGAAGTAACGCTGAAAATGAGTTCGGATAGGGAGAGGAGAGGGTGAGGGTGGGAGGACAGCAGAGAATACTACCGCGAATATTGCCCGCAGGGGCACGAACACGCAACCACGCGTGCCACGTCTCCGAATGTTTTTTAGGGGAGGCTCGAAACACTCGGAGTCACGGTCGTAAAACTATGGGGGTAAAGCACTTACAAACTATTGGCTGGTTGGCCATTAAATGCCGCTCACGTGTGATACAACCGTCTCGAGCACGAGCTTTAGTAAATAACTATGTATTCCCGTTTACTTTGATGCAGACCGAGAGGCGAGAACGCGAGTAGAGTCCCTTCCGGATCGGGCATGAAGAATTCCACGGTTTCGAACGAGAGTTCTCGGACCACCCTTCCGCAATGCGCGGCAAAGCGCTTTGGGGGCGAGCAAGGGAGACACGAGTGGTTTATCTTTCATTTATTACTGGAGAAACTTTAGCTCGAACCGATTAAGAAAAATTGCGAAAGCAACCATGTTCTTGTAAGTTTGCAAATTCTTGTCACTTTTGCCAATAAATGGTACTGCCTGCAATCGAAATCAACGTCTGCACAATAATATGGTTCATCATCGGGAACAAAAGAAACGAGGCGTAGAAATTCGTGCCTCTTTCTTCGGCGATGAAATGACATTTATTCTCCTCGTCGTCTCGAACAGTACATCGTCTTCTCCATCGCTGCGATCCCGATGCATTTTACATCGAAGGAACTCCTCCTCCGCTTCCTTGAGAATTTCAGGTGCTAGGTTGTCGCGCAGCTCTGCACGTTCTTCCGTATTTAAATTTAATTTTTCTACCGAGAGTACGGCGAAGGCAGCACCGCCCCGCCGTCTTTACCCAGGGAACCTTCCTTCACCCCCTTCTCCCTTCCTTTCCCCGTGAAGACTTACAAATTTTCGGTCCAGTGGATTCTAGCTTTCATTGCAGACACGAAATCGTCGAGGTAAAGACGATACACTTTACTCCATCCATGCCACGTAGAATTGTATCTAATGAAAAGGTACCTGGTTATTGGCGGTCGCCACAATGGCTGCCGCGAGGGGATGCTCCTGTGTTTGGTTATTGGAGTTATCTGGTGGTGGAGGTACCGCTCGAAAGCTTCCTACGGATCGTAGTCCAGTGAAATTAGACGGAAATATGGCCGATCCACAGTGGTATGGATATTTTAGCGGCCAAAATTCTAATTTTTCTCGAACTCGGTGGTCAAGGGTTTCTGAGGTCACTGGTAACGAATCTGACACCAAAAATGGAAAATTCAAGGTGGCGGATTCAAAGTTATAGCGAAAATTTAAAACTCCTTTATATCGATTTTTTTCCAATGCAAATTCATTTTGTATCATATATTTCGACTATTTTAGTTTAAAAAAACACTATTATTAGTAATAAAAACAAAATTTCGTGGCGAAAATTAAATATCAATTTTTTCTGCACAAAGTGTTATTTTACAGTAATCCTTCGTTATGAGTTCGTCGAACGGGACTGGTGGCGGACTCTTAGCGGCTTGAGGACATGGTTTAGTATCATGCTTTCTCTCTTTCGTACCCGACGGCAACTTCGTGTCGACGCTTTCCTATTCTCTCACTCTCGTCCGCAGGCTTCCAAGAAATGGTGGGGATAGTCGCCGGACTCTCAACGGGTGGTAAAAACGGACTAATAACGAGGGATTACTGTATCACAGAATTCAATTAAATACTTATATTTTTGTAAAAAAGCACACCTGTACTAGCGAAGAGAAGAGGAAAAAGAATCAGTTCTAACATTATCTTTAACTAAATAAATATAACTAAACAATTAAATATTATATATATATACACGCAATGAAAGTATCTGACAACGTCCGCTTCTTCCAAATCGCTACTCAAACGGGTATGCAATACCTCGAGCGTCATTTCTAAAAGCCTGCATAAAAGTGAAGGCTGCAGGAGACTGTATTTGAAATTTGCGTGTTCTTGTTGGCAATTGTGTAAGCTTTCATGTAAGAACTGTCCGATGTTAATCACTCTTAATCATTTGTTTATAAGCCTTCTCAAAGTTTAAATTGATATAAACATTGCATTCTTTGTACATCGACTAAAAAATGCTTATGGCACATATAAATAAGTGAAATATACTTCTTTACCTATATAAATGTATAATACAAACACGTATTTTGATGCTCTATAATGAGTAATTAAAACAATTAGATTCGCATAAAATTTTGCGATTTTGTCTTCGTAATATTATATCTAATCAAAGAATCATCTGAAAAAGGATAGGTATGCGGATTTAGAAGCTCTGGAGGGTTGTCAATTCATACAAAAAAAATTACATTGTAAAGTTGAAGTTGAGAAATTTTGGCCACCCTCCAGACCACTGTGCGATCTATGAAATAATTCCCAGCAAGCTCAATTTTGGCATGAGTCTTTATTTCGTCGTTTAAATAACATGTCAAAAGTCCCCATCGATCCGCTAAAAATTTTACAGAGAGTTGAAGGTATAAAAGAACTGTTTCTCACGAATATCTGATTAGCTATCAGTTTTACGACAAAAATAGATATTGTGAAATTTGTAGCTTAGGAAATTCTGTACAAAAAGGTTGTATGTTTTTCGTAGGAGGAACCATTTTCATGTATGACGGCTTATAAAGCTTCAACCCTCATACTTTTGACAAGGGAAGATCCCGAACCCGGAAATTTAAAAAATTATGAAACTTTGTGAATATGTAGGGGACGTCCTCCTGAATACAACGCAATTTTGTTTGATGTCCAAATTCACTCTAAGTGCAATTGACCCCTGATAAATTTTCAATTTTGTGTTATTAGGGGAGACCGGGGCTAGTTGATACGTAAGTCAGTTTACAATTTTTTTCATTTTGGTTTGAATTAATTACTCAATAACAAATATGCTAAAATATACTTTAATCCTTCCTCTTTAATGTATAGTAAGCGAAAACTTGAGAAAATACACACAAAATGAATGAAAAAATATTATTTACACGAAGGCAAAATGTATCAATTTACCCCACAGGAGGTCATTATGTACAAACAACTCTATAAAAAAATATAGAGCATATAAACAAAGTAACAAAACGTAATTACCTTACCTTCAAAACACTCAATGTGATGCCAAATTAATTCTGATTATAAAATTCTCTGTATCGTCTCAAGGCGGATTGGAAAGTGAACACAACTATTTACTTTTTCTCTATAGAAACGAAAACAGTTAAAAAACGATTGCTAACGTCAAGGTACACCCACGTACGCAGGATCGTAGGAAATAATTGAACAACAATCTTCGCATATCTCGCTGAAATGGAGCTACATATATACGGTGTCGAGATAATTCGTCTGTATCAACCAGCCCCGGTCTCCCCTACTCGCGAACAGTAGCAGACAGAAAAAAAGTTTTCAGGAAAAAGTTACTTCTTTTAATTAGGATTATCAGCGATGGGGACCCTTGACATATTGTTTAAAACGCTGAAATAAAAGCTCACGCGAAAATGTAGCTTGCTGTAGACTTTTCCGTAGACAGATCCAAATTTCACTGAACGTGTATTCTACGGATCCGCCAAATTATTCATACGGACAGATATTTTAGGTGGAGAACTCGTCGTTTGGGTTGAGCCAAATAAATTTTGTACGCGACCATCCGATTGTTCCCAGACACTGCATTTGGTTTCACAGCAAAATTCAAAATGTTCCAAAATAAGTCCCAATTGTAATAACGCTTAAGGGGTCATTCTGGTTAGCGCGCCGATAAATTTAGCGATTTTCAGGAATTTATTGCGAAGTCAGGAATTATAGTACTGGAATAAAACTTTTTTCTATTGATTAAACTACATTTCTACAATAAATAAAAAATATTAAAGTAATAAAATTATTGTTTTTAAAATGGTTTTGCAGGCGATTTTGGTGGCATGTTTAAAAATTCATGCCTCGCTCGTGCAGGTGATTTCAGCAGTTGGACTTATCTGAATCCAAAAATACAAACGGATTCTTGATCAGTATGACTGTCGCTATGGCCCGAACTAGAATAAATGATGTATCCTTAAAATTAACAAAATGGCAGGCAAAATACAAGAACCAATGTATTTCGGCTGTGTTTTCTGTGCTATTTTCGATTTTAAAAGTAGGTTAGATTCAACAGAAATACTTGGTTGTAGTACTGGTCAGAGGCATAGGTGTGTAGAATAAGCAGTTCAATTTATAAAGCAATCGGTCCGATAGATTTTGAGATTTTACCGGCACCATGTGGACAATTGACGTTTCGAGAAAAACGCGTTCAAAGTTTTCATCTATAGAGGCCCAGCCACTGCGCTCCCTACAAAATGCCTATGTAGAAGCTAAAACAATTGGAATTTTTCATTGAAAATTTAACGGTACATTCTTGAGGATATGTACTTTCGAAAAATATTAATAAAAAAAATCGATTTTTTTAAACCGTCTAACCAGGATGATTCCTTAAAAGCTTAAATCCTATACTTTGTATTCTAGATAACAATAGTATAGGAAATCTTGTTCAGGCTCCTTGTAAGAGAAAACTAACGAGAGAAGTTCGACAACTAGAAAATTCAAAGAAATCTGAACCTTTGCAGAAATTTAGCTCAAGTGATGCTAATAACGTCACTATTTTTTGATTCGGTAATAAAAAGTTTAATTCAAAGTTTTATGGCTTTCGACAAAATTGTAAAAACAATTCCTATGGCGATTAAGAATGAGTCGTCGAAAAAAGTGGTGGGGATAGATTAAAAAAGACTAATGTTTTTCGCAAATTCTTAATCGCCGCTTTATAGGGTCTACAAAACTATACAACTTTGAACTTAACTTCTTTTTTTATATCTTTCATAGATCCATAGATATTCACGAAAATCTGAAAACTCGGCATTTTTTCGAGGGGGTGTTTTCACCATTAGGACCGCTTTATTGCGGAATCAAAAAGTAGTTACGTTATTAGCGCCACTTGAGCTGCATTTCTGTAACATTTAAGATTTTTTAAAAAAATTTCGAGTTAACAAACTTGCCTTATAAATAAAAAATTTTCTTTACTTCTTCGTTTTTAGGACAAGATTGAGGCCACTATGTTGATTGTTTAGAACAGTTATCCGTCGATATTTTATTGATAAAAACTTCCAACACAGCAAGAGTTGCCAGCAATTTTTCTAAATATTTTACGTGCGAAGTTTAACATTATATATGCAACGAATGTAACGATGAATTCAAGGGAAAAATATTATTGACGAATTTTTTATAAAATTCAAGAGAGATGGAGAAGGATTTAACAAAACACCACAAATAACAGCACCCGTTTCACACCAACTGTGACGACCCGAGGCTGATGGCAATGAGATTGGCGGCTTCGAAGCCAAGGATTTGAGATTGCTTTGTGGAGTTTGTTAGTTGCGGACGAACCGGTAGCCACTAGGAAGGTAAGTGTTCACGGACGAACCGGTGCCCGGGTAACACCGGAGCCACTAGGAGGTTGATTGTCATGGGCGAAGCAGTGCCTGGATAATAACACCGGGTGCCACTCAGGGCCCGATCTAGCTCTTCCGTCGCTCTGCGCAAAAATGATTCTTGCTGCCCTCTATATTTAGGCAATTGTAAATAATTATTTTAAAATATAATTTTTTACAGTGACTGAAATTTTCAGTAGGCATTTGTTGAATAACAAAAGACTTTCATCTTATAAAAAATGTAATATTCATAAAAAACGGTAACAAAATAAAATGAAATATTTAGGTAGGAGGTAGCTACCTATTTTTTACATCTAAAAAAACTCTTATAAAATATTGTGAAAAATCAATAGAAAAAAACAAACACAAAATCACAGAACACATTAAAAAAAATTTAAAATCATTTTCAACTTTAAAAATATCTTCTAACTCTTATGGGTGATTGAGAAACAATTTATAACTTTGATTGAGAAACAATTTATAACTTTGACACTAAATTCAAACATGTACTATCTACTTTTTCAAGAAGTATTACTTTTTTATTGGTTTTTATTGATTTTAATTTTCTCTTTCTACCAATTTTGCCGCTCTAGGCAGTCGCCCCGCTTGCACCCCCCTAGGTCGGTCTCTGCAGCCACTAGGAATGTTAGTTTAGCCTCGTAACTTTATACTGTGATACATCTCGAGCGAATAATGGTAATTTCTGGATATTCGAATAACAGTGGGATTGGTTTTCGAACTTAAATTATAAATTTTTATTAACGAGACACTTAAAAGTGACAAGTAACGATCAGTATTACTTAAAAAATGGCCAGATTAAATATTAAAAATAGAGAAAACACGTACTTGCAAAGGGAGTATTTATATTACAACTTTAAGTCAGTAAGAAAAAGTTACTTTAAGGTATCGAAAAGTTATTTTCATTCTTCATCATATATCCAAAATTTGTGTTAATATCTATCATATATTTTGAGATATTTAACGTGTTACAATCGCCCCCGATCTACCCTAACTGCTCAAAAGAGAATGGAAGCGATCTCGCTAAACCTCTGTCTTCTAACCGCACTAAACTAGAAGTGAATCCCCGCGCGTGCATTCGTATCCCTTTATATACCGGAAATATGGCCCAAAAGTGTGGGGATGCTCTCGGTTTTTCGTGGGAAAATCTAAAGTAAACGATAACGCTGAGTCTTCGTCCGTAACACCACATCCCTCTGTTGTCTACCAGGCGATTAAACACTCGTTCAAAAACTTAGAACGATACTTTATTTAATATTAAAAACTCTTCCGGTACATGGAGTTTACGGAGAATATAATATGAGCTTCCCAACTGCTAGAACGCTGTGTACTGCCTGAAGCTAAGTATCCAACTGCCACAAGGGTCCCAACGGCAGGCAGCCCTTGCGGAAAACCCGAAAAAGGCTTCGCGCCCCCATCGGTTCGCCTTGGGTGAGGGTAACGAACGTATCAACGAGATTCTGCCACATTTATGCAAAACGGTCATGGAAAATTTTAACAAAAGAGTGCGTACATGCCAGCAAAGCCGTGGAGGCCATTTACGCGATACGCTATTCCATACATAACCCTACACTTATCGGTCTAACCGAAACTGTGCGCCGAAATCATGTTTTAAATTTTTTAAAAAAAAAAATTTAATAATTTTACGGTAGAAATTCCAACTTCATTATTTACAACCCTACACTGCATACTTTATGAATCAATAAAAAAAAGTACAATTTGTAATTATAAAACTGTGTTTTCTATCAAAATTACTTCTCGCGTGAATTTCGGGGCACCCTTTATTACCGCTCGATCGTCCTTCCATTACTTCCCAAACTAACAAGTGCCAATTCTCCCGAGCGCGCGAGCAAGCTAGAAAGCAAGCACCTAAACACGCTGTTTTGTAAAACAGTCGGTCGGTCGGGCTCATTAGACTTTCCCGGAAGGAGCATCCTCTAATCCATCTTGCTGGGGCGCAGCGGCGAGGAGCGGACGAGAGGCAGAAAGGGATATTGGTATTCCCGGGGAAAATATGTCGAGCCAACGAAATTCCGGCGAGCGGGGAGAGAGCCTTTAAAGTCGCGAAGTCGCTGGAAACAAATTATACCGGAGGAGACGAGAAACACGTGGACGGGGTAGGGGGTGCGCGCGGCGCGTGTACGTGTAGCGTGCATTTCGAGGAGCAGCGAATACTCCTCGCGGGCAGACCCCTCTTTTGTTATTTCCAACGGCGGCGGGGCGGGAGGGGCTGCGGAAGGCACACGCACGCGAAGGGCGAAAAAGTAGGTGGAGACTGAAAGTGGATGGGAAACGCGGCACAGAGAAGCATATGCGCGCGAGTTTCGCCGGAGATACCGTATAAAATATACTTAATCTGTATTCGGGACACGATCCCTGGCCAGTCGGCCCGCCCCAGCCGGTGGAATACAAAATTCCCGTATTCAGATGCTTCGCGCGACAGAAATTGACTTTATTGAGGTTTATTGATCCGCAATATTGTGTTCCGCCGCGTAGCAGCCGACCTCCGCGTGTTTCCTCCTTGCACGTGTGTCGAATGTCCCCTTCTGCTCCCTGTGTGCGCCAGCAAAAGTACCCGATCTCCTCTCTTGGATGCGTGCTAGCGTCGGGGACTTCCCTTTCTTTCCCGTCTCCCGGGACACATTTTACCCCCGCGCGTTCGCCAAATTTCCAGGCCAGCATTCTCATAAGCACCGGGCCACGACTTCGGGGGATGACGGCATGGGGGCCTGCGGTGTGCGCTGCGCCGCTCAACTATTCTAATTTCTGCTTTCTTTGATCCCCAGTTGCGCAACGGCCAACCGGCGCCATCTAGCCAACGCGATCACCGCGATCGGATGCACCCTCTCCTTCCGCTAACGACGCAACGCTCGCGACCATAAAATTCAGGGTCTAATGAAACGTCGTGTGAATGTAGAGCATATTGGAGCATGCAGGCAGCAATTTTCTTTTCCGCGGAAATTCAGTATGAAGAGGTGAACACAGCCCTTAGTATTTCAGCCCCCTTTTCGTTTTTTAATGTAACCTCGTAATGCTGCGAGATAGAACAAAGCTTTTAATACAAAAATTGCACTGTTTTTTTATGCTCTATTACAGTCCCAGCTGGAAAATAAAGTTGTACAAAAAGAAACGGCAGAACGAATTAACTTTGAGGCCTGGTTTTTTACCCCTTCAGAGGGAACTTCCGCAGGAGAAAGTATTGCTCCTTTCATAATCCAAGATCTTCTACGTTCGTACGAAGTTTCATTAAAATCAGAGTTTTCGAGTTTCCTTCTATTATTTTTCTGTTTCTTGTTCTCTTGTATGTATTTGTTTTTTTTTTATCTTCTTGATATTTTCGTAATGTCTACTTATTATTATTAAATATTCCCACTTAACTCAAAACCGTTTACTCTTTGCATCGCATTCTTTTTGAGGATGAATTTCAGTGACAATCTTAGCTAAAAGCTAATTAATTTCTAAGACATTAATCGATTGTCTGGAATTCTTATGACAATTTAGTACGGAGCTTGATATTTCTGTACACAAGATTTAAAAAATTTTGGCCTATTATTTCGCTCTTAATTTTGTACTTATATTTCTCAATATTGCGTTTCCTCGTAAAGATGCATGTTAAATTAAAAGTTAAATAATTTGAAAACTACAGAATCAATTTTTCTAAAATTTTGCGGGGAATTTTAGTATTGCAGAAAAACTCAATCCCCGAATTTTCAAAGATTTTCGCTTATTTTTAATGTTACTAAAGTTCATTCTTAATTGTAGGATGCACTTGTATGGCCCTATTACTTTTAATTGCTACACACAAACCCGTGTGTTGCTGATCTTATGTTAAACTGTTATAAGGTAAATGTCCCAGTACCTGGACACAAGTGTAAATAATACTGATTATTAATTTAATATTCGCTTCACCCATAAAATAACTATTTTATTCAATTATTCAAATATTTAATAAAATACATTCATGTACATATTTTTTTAGTAAACTTGTAACACTCATAACAAAAATAAATTTTCTTGAACTCTCCAGTTTGCACCATTTTATTATTGTTCTTATCTGATTTGCTAAACAGTCTCTACTTTTTCTTAAGCGAATATAATTAATAATGTTTAGTATATTGGTACGACTAATACATTTTTAGAAAACTGGTACCTTGTAGTATTATTTTTTGATTGGAAGATTAAAATTAAAGTCATGCGAAATATAAAGTGCTTGAGCGATCTTTATATATCAAAATATACAAATAAAAACCACGAAGATATTTTTTTTGTCAGATAGAAAATTTTAAAACTGTCAGACAATACAAATTTTAAAGTTGAAAAATAAGGACCACCCTACTCCGCAGTCACCGCATCTCGATATAACTGAAAGGCTTGCGCGATGAGCTAAGCAAAGAATAAAGAAAGAAATTATCAAGATGAAGGGTGGGACCTTTGATAGAATTCGTTGTTAGGCTCCCGTGAATAATCTGAAGCTGAAGGTTTTCGCCACGCCTGTCGCGAATGCCTGCTACATCGCAGGGAATTCGATTTCGAATAAATATTCCTACAACTATTCGAGAAGCGGCAGCTTACTAAGCGCCACAAGTTGTCGCGTGACCTAATACCTAACCCGATGTACAAATCTCTGTGATTCAATTACGGTTCATCTAATAGCCTAAGGAGAACTCCCGTTCCCGTGGATCACACTCTCGATTGTTATTCCTCCGAGGACAAATGCCGGGCCCGAATATGCTGATTTGCATTCGACAGGAATGAATTAGCTTTGAGCGTACCAAGGATCTCGGAGACGAAGACCCACATCCGACTACAATGGCGCCGCGTACAGAAATGGCGATAGAAGGGCTAGGAAAACGAAGAAAAGAACGAAATCGATAACCTGGAGGAGTAATACCGAGAATGAAACGGCGGGGGAAAAAAAACTGTTTAATCGCCGTGCGAGGACAATGAAGGAGGAGAACAAAGGAGACCGTCGTGCTTAGAGCCGCCAACTTGCAAAGCCTTCGGAGCACGCGGTTCCTGTCGGCCGAACAGGTTTTAGTTCTCACAGAGACGTGGCCACGATGGCCAGAATTTCACGGTGATCGGGCCACGGGCTCTTAGAACGATCGAACGCTGTACCAGCCGATACATAATCCACCAACGCGGTTATTACGGGTGTTAAAATAATCGAAGAACGAATCGCTCGACAGGCCAGGCCTGGGGATGGGGTCGGGTTCAACGTGTACTCGGAAATCGGAATCGGTTCCAGTGCCTAATGCTTAGTTTACACCTGACGAGTGCTCGGCCGAGTGGGCCCACTGGGCCCAGCACTCGGCCAGTCTGAGCGCATATTCTAGTATTCTGCCGAGTAATCGGGAGGGGAAGATTTTCACTCCGCCGAGTCACACTCGTCAGGTGTAAACAGGGATTGTAACCCGCTCCGAGACGGTTACTAGTAACATAAGACAGTCTAGTACAGACAGCCACTTAAGGGGAGGTTCTGGTCTAAATGTCGTTTTTTTTATTGCATTTTTTAAATGTTCAATCTTTTAGGAATACGTGTTTAGAAGGATTTGTTGAAATTCGTAAAACTCCCCAAGTTATAGGCAAACTTCAAATGCGTTTTTCTCGAAATAGTGTTTTCAAAACGGTGCGACCTGTATCTTCAAAAGTTATTATCCGATTTGACAGAAACTTTTTTTATTTTGAAGATTATTCTTTTGGCTAGGGAGGGGGCTAAAAAAAAATTACAAAAAGTAGAAAATTTATAATTTTCAAAGGCGATGAAAGGACGAAAAATGCAGGGAAAAGTTATTTCAAACTTGAAGTGTTATTTTCTGAAAAAAAATTAATTTTTGTAATGTTTTTAGTTCCCCCCTAGCCAAAAGAATAATCTTCAAAATAAACAAGGTTTCAGTCGATTCGGATAATAACTTTTGGAGATAGCGGTCCCACCGATTTGGATCAATTTTTTGACGCCTTGACTTTAACGACTCCCCAAGGCTGTCTGCAATAATTAATTATAAAACAAAAAATATATTCCTATAGTCTAAGACATCCATAATACAATGCAACAAGTCCCATTAAATTATACATAGTAGTTTTCCTTTAATTAATTCCTAAATATCACCAATTTTTGGGGGCTCTAGACCAGAACCTCCCCTTAAGGGGGTACTCTGGTCATCTGGCCGAAAAATTGAGCAGGGCACAAGTAGATGAATATTGTGTAAAAAGTTTTGCACGATTATATTTGTTATTCATTGAGTAAAAAATTCATAAAGATTGCTCATTTTTGCGGCCGGATGACCAGAGTACGTTAAGTGGCTGTCTGAACCAGACTGTCTTATGTTACTAGTACCCCGCTCCGGGCGGGTTACAATCTCCGGGTGTACACCTACCTTAAGTTTCACTTCACAGTGAACGAGTGCTGCTCATACATACAAGATGCTACTATTATTTTTGTATCCGCAAAGTATATGGACCGAACGACTTGATTTCGAAACTCTATGTGAGCATTTGCGAGGTTTTAGAGTGTTGCATGTACCACATTGGTCCTGTTGGTCTGGTCACGTTGGAATCTTTCAGAACTGTAGAAACTTAATTGGGGTAGATGCACCATTTGTGGCCACTTTAAGGTGTTGTACCAGTTTTGGCCACTCCTTAAAAAATATAATATTTTCCCGTGTAAGCAATAAATGTAACCATATATTTCTGGCGGTATATTAAACAAAATATTTATGATGTGAAATTCTCCACGTAATAATGATCTGCAAGCAATTTAAAAATAAGATAATTATGCACATGACCACAAACGGTATATCTATTCCGGCTGTTTGTAGTTACTTAAGGGTAAAGGTACCAGTAGTTGACAACTTTTCAGAAAAACGTGAAAAATAAGGTTTTTAGAAGTGCAACTATCTCTTTTCAACAGCGCGCCGCGGCTCCTAATACCCACAGTTCGCTACTTCCAAAAGCCTCATTTTTCACGTTTTTCTGAGAAGTTGTCAACTACTGATACATGGTCAACTACTGGTACCTTTACCCTAGTTGTATTTTATTATTTTTTTAATAATAAATATACAGTTGATCCGGGTTAACTTGATAAGTTTACCTCGGCTAGGTTGGTACAAAATCATCCCCACTACCATTTGTTGCCTGAGAACACGGGCCTCTCGATAATAGAGGACAGTAAGAACCGAAGACAACGCTAGCCATGAAGAAGTGAAATGTCAAGTTCCGCATTTCTCAGCGGATCTTCGCGATGATGGCACCAATCGATTTCTCGTGGTTTCCTGATTAAAAGATACCGAATACAATGTAAATCGGACTATTTTTCACGAAGATAATTTTACAATTATGTAAATTAATTTTGTATGCAATTTCGTTAATTATAGTCCGATTTACACGGTGTTTGGTGTAATTTATTCAGGAGAGCGCAAGGAATCGGGTGGCGTCACTTTCGTGAAGATGCTATGAGAAATGCGGAACTTGACAGCTTCGCTTCTTAACAGCCAGTGTTATCTTTGTTTCTTCTCGCCCCCTATTATCGTGCACTGAGTTTATTAAAGCCATAAAACTCAGTGAAGCGTGAAAGTCAGAGGTGTGAAATTCGCCTACCTCCCCGAATGAAAGATATTCTCTGGACCCTGAGATTATCACCTTAACCGGGAGCAACTGTATTGCCTGTGCGCGCGAAGTATTAAACGAAGAAGGAATTACGTATGTAGGTATGCGTCTAATGACGTTACGTTCCCAAATACACACAATACTTCACAAAAAGGGAATGATTGAAACAAGTATGCCCCTAGTACCTGCCGTCATAGAGGTAGAAAATTATATAAAATCAAATAAAACATTATTCGAGACCTTGTGTGCATCGTGGGAACATCTGCCACGTGAGAAAAATATCACGAGTAAAAAGCGAAATAGGTAGTGCAGTCTAAGCATTATTTGTCAATACCGTAAACTGGGGTGACTTTGCCCCCTTTCGGAAAAACTTTATTTCATTCTATTGTGAAGTAATTAGAACATATGGTGCTTTGTAATCGATAGCAATTATTTCTCCAAGGTCAAACGAAAAAAAAAACAATAGCGAATTCAATCATATGGTAATTTTTCAGTCAGAATAAAAAATTACACAAACAAAATTATTTTGTCAAGTGAATTTTGTGATCTCCGAACTTTGTACTGTTGATAGGAAATAAAAATTAAAATCTCGCACAAAATTGTTACACAATGCTAAATATTTGGGGTGAAATACCCAGAGCGCATTTTAAGGTTTTTCTAAATATTTTTTTTTAAACATTTGTTTTGATAATACTAGTCTGATGTATCCATTAGAATAAGAACGATTGGTCAATCATAACTCGATAATGAGTTTTAGGCATGTTTTGACTGAAAAATTTCACGTGGGCAAAGACACCCCAACTGAGCGGGTAACTTTGCCCACCATGTTTTTGGCATTTTAAAAGCGTACGTTTAAGTAAAGAATTTTTTTTAAAAGCCTATTTCAATCTACACGCCATCTACCGTATAATAGTATTTTTGAAAAAAAATTAATGCATTAGGAGCGCTAAAAAAGTTATTTGAAGTTTAAAAGTGCGCAAAGCCACCTCAGTTTGCGGTAGCTAATAATATTTAACGAAGCTAATTAAGTTATTAAGCTAAAAAGGTGCAAAAGTTTTAATTTGTCGAAAATACCTTAATTAAATATGTCGACTGTGAACCATTTCAATATAATTATCGCCTGACACAAATGACATAATTTGAAGGAATGGGTGATTTCTTGTAAGAATTCCAAATTACTCGACCAAGATTCGATTCTACTTAGGAAGTACCAAATTCGTTTCTTACACTATATACTCAAAGACTTGGGACGCCATCTAATTATATTTTAGACCCGAGCCTGCTTAAAAATACTGCTTTGGTTTCTCAAAGTATTCAGAAGTGAAATTCGAATTTACTTCCTTTATTCTCGATTCCTCCCCTATCCACGGTTTTGCGCCTTTCTTTTGTATGTTCATTGTCAGCGTGGATTTTTCCAGCTCACGGTGAAAAATGTGGCAGAAATACGTACACTTCTCTGTCCATCACATGGCGGATCGCCAACCAAACGCAAAAATGGTAAAATTCCTCGTTATTGCCATAAATTCAAAGGGGATTTATACGCATAGACATTGTTGGAGTTATAGCTGATTTATATCACTGAGCGCATCATCAAACGCCTTCACTCTGCCCTTGGGCGGTTCTCTGTCCGAGTTGAAGGTTCCTCCTATTCCGAAACCATTTCCAATGCCCTGAATTGCATACAGGAATTCCGTGAAACGAATTTTATTCGAAGTGGCGCCAGACTCCCCTGTCTTCATTTGCTATTTCGGAAGAATGGCACGCTGTTTAATGAAAAATAATATTGCCCCGAATAAAGGAACCGAATCGTCGCTTCAAATTCTTATTCCTTACTTTGTCTTCAACTCGGCGGGAGGCGCTACTGGGTAAATTTTACCACGGAGGCGCTAGTTGCGAAAATATCAAGACTGTTCGAGTTTTTGTTACATTTTTTTAAAGAACTTTAATAAAGATTTTAAGATATTTCATTAATTTTGTTTTATTCTTAAAACACTGTACTTTAACATAAAAATTACAGAGTTAAGAAAATATATTCTGAAACCGTGGTTTTTTACGTTTCAATTTTGAGTAAAATTTACCACAGAGGCGCAGGTTGCGAAACTATGAAGACTGTTTGAGTTTTTGTTACATTTTTTTAAAGAACTTTAATAAAGATTTTAAGATATTTCATAAATTTTCTTTGATAACACTGTGCTATAACATAAAAATTACAAAGTTAACAAAAATATTCTGAAACCGTGGTTTCTTACGTTTCAATTTTGGGTATTTTCGACCCGGTAGCGACATGTGTTGCAATATGGGGTGCGCCTCCCGCCGCACAGTGGTCCGTCTATTAAGAAGCTAGCGGGACAAAAGTCGCGGTTCGTTCATAAATCATCAATTAGATGAAAATGTTTGGAAAACACCATCCACATTGTTTCGCCACCCTTAAAACATTTGGAAAGAAGTTAGGTTAAATGCATTAGACTGTTTATAAATCTTTACGAAGCACGTATCGTTTTCTACCTTTACTTAAAAGGTAAAAGCCGCGTGGAACATCAAATATTTCAACATATCTAAAAAAATGAAAAAAATGCTAGATAGGACAGTTTAACTAAGGAGGGCAGATATGGTCTAAGGTATTAAACGAAGAAACAAAAAAAATGTTATTTCTGAACCATAACAAGTCCGCTAACAATAACCCAGGAAAAAAAACATAACACCACGTAAACCACGAAGTAATTGTTTGTACGCGTTGAAACACCAGCAGAGCGATTGACAAAAAAAAAGCAGGAAGAAAACGAATTTATACGGCCGAATAAAATAAACGTATCAGGAAAAGCGACCGCGCGGGTTCGCGCGATCAAATATTGACGCGCCGGCCATAAATACAATTTTCGGTGGCCGTTATAAACGTCGAATTATCGGCCGCGGCTGGACGTACCAATAACATCGAATAAATTCCGTGCCGCGGTACGAGGGCATTTTCATTAATGCGATTATCGAACGGGCTCCGAGGTCGCCAGAGGCGGAGACGAACTGGCGACGGTGCTCGTGCAGACATAATTCATTCTGCTGGCAGTTTTTGGCGCGACCGCTCGAATTTCCTTCCCCCGATAATAAGAAGAAAGTCTGAGCTTTACTGGAACGAGACCAAGTGGCGCGCGTCCTCGGACGTGTGGCACGGGGAGAACGTAATTATCCACTTCGAGAACTCGTCGTCGCTTTAAATGCGCAAAGGAACGCCGTGCATCCTGCTCGAGGAGAGCCCCGACTTCGGGGCAGGACGATGAAACGCATTGTCCCAATTTAGCAAGTTGACGTTTTGCGCTACGTGGCACAGTAGTTAAAAATGGGAAATTTAGGGGAAAAATTCGGTTCTCTACGTATTCTTATAGAAAATTTTGCGCTGATTCCGAATATACCCCACGTTACTATACCTAAAATAAACGATTCATATGTTTTTTGGTCAAAAACCATGAAAAATCACGTTTTTTTACATATTTTGCGATATTGAGCAGTTTTCTTCTGCCTCGATGCAATTTTGTCCAATAGAAAATTTGTGGAGAATTAAAATATGCGTTTTTTTAAATTTTTTTTAGTTTATTTTTTAACTTACGATATTCGTTTTTCGAACGGATTTTGTACTTGTACAATGTTTAGACAAATTTGTCGAAACAAAGTTCGTAAAATGATCGTTTTAATTCTTCAATAAACATTTTGCCTCTTCACTCAAAGGAAGTTTCTTTATTTTTTCCACGGTGATAGAAGGTGGAAATTTTTAATGGGAATTGTACCTCAAAATATGTACTTTCGAAGCTTTCAAGTGTCGTTGCGGAGGTAGACGGAGGTACCTGAAAGAAATGGTGATTTCTAAAACACCTCGGTATTCTTTGAGATATTGTTATATTCTGACAACAGTTTCAATTCTGCCTCTTTTTGTCCTACACTATGTGAAAATGGGTAATAAAAGAAACTCCGGAAAAACAGGTCCACTTAGTGCTGTTTAGAAATTTTGGCCATACTTCTTTAGTGCGAGTTTTTCCGCACTTGTAATCGGTTTTAGTGGCTAAGTGAGAGGAAATGACCAATACATAACCGATAAAAAAACAATACGAAATTGCGACATGATTTTTTTTAGCTTTTTCCGCCTTTAAACCACTGTGCGTGGTAAAACCGAGACTTTTCCTTTTCGAAAAGATCAGGTTTGAACCTAATCCGATTGGAAATTAGCAGAATTTATCAGTAAATATGGTACAACTGCGACTGAAAGGAATGCTTGTGCAAAAGGAGGTGGCAATAGTGAAATAAGTTTTTCTACAACGTAGCTCTGCTTTCTTAAAAACTGATTCTGAAAATCTCTTGAGCACGTGCGCACTCGTAAGAATTGGTTCCAGGCTTCAGAACAATTTTCTGGAAGTGACTCGAACTGTAATTCATGCTGAAGTTTATTGAAATTCTTGAAACGTGTTAAAATTTTCGATTTAATTTAATTATTTAACCTAATCTAACATCTGTGTCCACCTTTATTTTTATGTAAGCTAACGTGGTTTTTAATGACCCAGATGTGTTGATGCAACCTTAATCATGAAACGAATAACAAAATTCTGCAGGAAGAAAGTAAGAAACTTCCTATGAATTTTCATTCCTTAGTTCCTACTTATTTTTTCATCTAAACTCAGTATCCTTTTCATTGTATGATCTATTACGAAACACCCTAGATGCGGGCGCGTAATTTTATTTGACGGTTCTTTAGATTCAGGACTTACGTCGTATCTGCGCTCATACTCCTTGCACTACGTCTTACTTTGGTCTATGGAGGTCAGCAAGCGACTCGTGCTCGACAATCTACGAGCGACTGCTAGCCACACACTTCAAACGCGAAGTGAACAAAGGTTTTGTTTGAATCTTTAAACAGCAGTCGGGTTGTTTCCGCCCCAGATTTTCACTTTTCGAAACATCGTTCAAGAACCTTTTAAAATTTGTCCGAAAAAGATTCACTTTGTTACGAACTACCTAGTTGTTTATTTGTAGTTAACTCAATTTGTTTTAATTCTCTGACAAGGGTGTGGTAACGGACCGTGTGTTCTTTTGTAATCACTATATTTTGTTCACCATTCGACATTGTTAATTATCGTGATACCTAAACTAAGGGGTCATCTTTAAATTACGTAAGGCTTTTTTGGGGGGGAGGGGGTCGCGAATTTCTGACGTTTCCTTACATGAGGGAGGGGAGACAGGTAGCTTCTTACGTAATATTTTTTAACCCAATTTTCAATAAATACAAATTCTATCATTAATGTTCCGGAAAAGTAGTTTTAGTTTAAATTTCCCGAGACCGAGTTCAATGAATTATGTAAACCTTTAAAAGAATTTTTGTAACTGAAAAAATTAATTGTAAAAAATATTACGTAAGGAGGGGTGGGATATCAAATCTTACGAATTCTTATACTGGGGAGGGAGGGGGTAAGAATTCGCCAAAATTACCCTTACGTAATTTAAGGACGGCCCCTAAGTAAACGCGCGCAAAGAACGGTACATTAATAATCCCATAAAAAAGAAACCTGATTAAAAACACTGTCGTAAATTAATATTTTTTAAAACTAATGATATGCAGATATTGCGCGAATTATAACAACGGCTATTTATTACTCCATTTTTACTTCTTGGCCGGTGTTCCAAAATTCATCACTGGAAGGAACAAAGAAGCTAATAATATTAAGCAGATATATTTTTGTAGAAATAAATATTTCAATACCAATAAATATTTTATTCAAAATACTTGGCGCTGCGCCCCGAACATTTTTTTGGTTTCGCTCATAAGGCAGGTAGGAACAAAAGGAAGACACTTTTGTAATAGAAATCAAACCCAAGCTATCCACTGAGACCATTAAAAAATTAATCGGATCAACCATTACTGTGATTCGATAATCAACGTGTTCTTGTAAAAGGTATCTCGCGTAATAGAGGCACAGTGTGTCTCGCGCTGCGCATGAACTTGACGCGAGACACCGTGCCTTTTGATAACCCGAATGTTTGCTAACAACCCTGAGCTTGAGAGATTCCAAAATTGGGCAAATCTATTTCCTACTGTGCTGGGGTAGGTGGGGGTATTACTGCGGATATTCTAAAACAGATCATATTTAATGTTGGGAAGTACATAATCTCTTGAAAATTTTTGATAAAATTATTTTAAACTCTATTACAGATAATTATTAATAAATATGTCCTGCAAAGTTATTATTAATTCTTTTATCGTAGTTTGAAATTCGTCAAGGCGAAACTTCGGTCGATTCCCGATATGGCGTCATGAACACCTACTTGAAACACATTTATATTTTTGTTATTAACAGTAATACATGTAATGCAGCGTTATCACTCGATAGAGTAAGAGTTATTTTTTCAGAAAAACAGTAAATCAGTCACCTGCATTTTAGTTTTAATTTTTATTTCTCAACGCAGTATTAGGTGCAGTATTATTGCGGACCGACGACAGCGCAATCTAACCTTTCTTGCGACCGTATTCACTGACGTGATGTTTGTACTAAGGGTAAGTTTCGCCTGACGTCGGACCGCAGTAATACATGCGCAGTAACTGGTATTTCGTTAGTAATTGACACGCAGTAATGCATGCATGTCCGCAGTAACTCCTGCAATGACGTTGATCGACAAATCTCTGTGTTTTTAATTAATTGTGCTTATCACCCTGCCCTCATATTTTTTTATGGAATTATTAAGGTTCCACCTTTCTTTTAAAAAAAGAAGGGAGAACTTTCATTCATTCGAACCCCGTATCGAGGGTTTTGAAGTTAACCTACCTTAAAAGTCCGCAGTAATATCCCCACCTACCCTACTTGTTACTATAATTCCTGCTCTGGCATTTTCTTTTCCCTGTAAAGATCCTTGTAAGCCATTAAGAAAGCTTCTACATTTTTCGCTTCTCATGACTCCAACGTATGATTCGATATAAGACACTGTTTCTCTTGGCAAATTTAATTACCATCGCAAGCATCCGACTGTACAGGAACGTCTCTACTGATTCCCGGCACGAAGTCTACTCTCAATCTCATTTTCTCTCCCCTTTATTCTGCACAGATATCTTACAATCTTATGTGTACTAACAGCGTTAAATAAATAATTCTCTCTACCCTGCTGTGCTGGCTTTCCCATTTCCTCCTAGAGTATTAGTTACCCTTTTTCTCCCTGTGCCAGTGCGATGGTTTTACCCAAGCCCCAGCAGAAAGCATTGTATCAGACAGAATATTTCTCACAAACGAAAATGTATTCCAACGAAAGAAAAGTAGAGAAACGAAGGGGGAGATCACTCACCGAGGGTAAGTTCATCCAGCACTGACTCGAGTGCAAATAACATCATCCGTTTCGAAGATTTCTTGTTTTTAACTTCGGGGATGACTAATGGACCTTCGAGAAGAAACCGTTGCACAAAGTCGAGTAGAACATTCCGCGAAAAGGAACGCGTACAAAGAGAATTAGTCGAACGAATACCACTCTTTGAAGATACGTGCATCTCTGCCGAAGGATTCCCTTCTCGGTTTGTGAGCTATCCATTAACCTCCAAGCTTAAGGAAGAATCATTCCGAAAACGGAACTTAACATTGCACAGAAGAGACTATACCACTTTGAGCATAGGTGGATCACTTACAGACACCAGTGAAAATCTCAAGAATTATTGATCAGTCTGCAGGTTGAAGGAGAGAGCATTTTAAACAGCAGCTTCAGCATCCGAGTAAGCACGACAGAAGAGTACACGTGTCTCTACCACGTGCGCCCTCAAACGAACACATCACGGTCCACGTTGAAGAGAATCCACTCCTCGCCTTTGAGAGTTATTAATCGGCCCCACTCGGCCACCCTGAATTCGTCGAAAAGTAGATGCCTCGGCGTACGTCTATGTTCGAGGCATAGGCCAGCTACACCGTCCCCATAAGCGGACTACAAGGGAGTTCTCGTGGCTTTTACGAGCGCTCCGTGTCTCCTCGTAAGTCGTACGCGCGCCTCGAGATACTTCAGTTTGTCGTTGCTCGTGTGGCGCCGTGAAGGGGGATCGAAAGGGCCACGAGTAATCCCACGGAGGCGTAAAACGGCGAAATACGGGTGGAAAAACGCGGGGGTTATACCTTTTTCATGGTCCCTTAGCCGCGCGCGCCCCATCCCCGCCTGGTGTCAGGCATTCGCCGCTAAAATTTGCACCCGCTTGGCCCGCAGATATGTGGCGCGAGGTAATGGAGAAGCGTTTGCGTTAATAACTCGATGCTGCATGCCCCGGATCGCGAGTAGGCTTCGTTTGCTAACTGAAGCTCTTGTTCGCGTTATTTACTGCGCCGGCTAGGAGTGCTACGACGCTAGGGAATTTAGAGAACACGAGCCGAGTCTACCAACAGCATGGATCAGGAGAGATTAGTGCAACGCACTCCTGCGGGAAGAAAGGACAACGTTAAGTCTGGATGTGCAGTGATTTATGATCGGAGACAGTGCCACGATAGAAATCCATATAGAAATACACTTTGCCAAGGTTTCGTTTGGGTGAACTGAATGATGACACTTTTAACTTAAGAATCAGACGAGTTCGTCTTCAAACATGGCTGGCTCTATTCACACGTGACGGGTGGGACCCAAAGGGTCAGGGTAGGTGACAGTGTATCGAGGCAAGTGTATGTCACGTCCGGCGTTCAGGGATCCCATCTTCACCCGTTGCTCTTTTTGTTCTTTATCAACGACATTGGGGATTCCTTCAGTAATAGCGGTTTCTTGCCCTATACGGACGATCTCAAGATTTTCAAAACGATTGAAAAGTACTCGGCCAGTCTTGATCTCTAGTCTGACCTGGATACTTTGGGTGAGTGGTGCGTGGCAGACCATATGGACTTGAACATAGAGAAATGTCATATCATGAGATTTGCGCGTAGCGAGAACCCGGCTACCCATCCCTATGCGATATCGGACAACATTCTTTCCACGGTAACCTCGGCTCGGGATTTGGGAGTCATTATTGACTCCTCCTTGTCATTTAACAGCCAGGGCAAAGAAAGTACTGGGCTTTATACGGAGATCTTGTCCAGGCTTTACTAATCCTAAAACTTTCCTCCATTTGAACAATGCGCTGGTGCTACCGCATCTGGAGTACGCTTCTGTCATTTGGTCACCGAAAACGGCGAAGAACCGAAATGTTCTGGAAAGGGTGCAACATCGTTTTCTGCGTTTCCTGGCTTACAAATTGGGTGAACCCTTACCGCGTTTTGACCATCATTATAGGCCCATTATGCGTAGAATAGGCATCCGAACGCTGGAGTGTAGGAGGATAGTGGCGGACTTATCTTTCTTATTGAAAATTATCAATGGCACGGTGTGCAACCCACGCGGAATCGGGTTAATTAATTTGAATGTCCCTAGTAGGCCCACCAGACAAGCTGAACTACTTAGACCGCCTCTCTACACATCCAGGTTTGGTCATGCTGACCCCTTTCACAGGATCTCTAACCTGGCCAACATGTTTAGGACTGAGATTGATCTCTTCCGGGGATCACTTGCTTGGTTTCAAGCCAGCGAGCACAGATCGACTTCATCGAACGATATTGTTGCTAGCACCGGGTATAGACCCGTGCATAGCCTGCTGGTGCTCGTAGCTGAAGATACAAGAATGTCGGCCCCCTTCAAGGGGACGATCAGCTATGGAGATGAAGACGATCTTCTACCGAACGCCACTGCGTTCGGACGTGCGGGTCGTAGCTTTGTAAAATATTGCTCTGTGTAACAATATAGTTCAGTCGTGTGTGCGTCCGTGTCTATTATTCTACTCCTTTGCGTCGGGATGGCCTGCGATGGAAACGCCCCGGCGCAACAATATATAGGACAGGGGTGCACAGGGAGCCGTTTTCAGCGCCTAGCTGCGAGCAACCCGCTTGTCCCGTTGCTAAGGTTAGAATCGGTAAGGAGAACTGCAGTAGTGTACGCGCGTGTTCGTAGGCTCATAGCTGGGTTCTAGTCACACCAAATGCACGTACACGACTGCAGTTCGCCCCACCGAGTCTAATCTTAGCAACGGGACAGGCGGGTTGCTCGCAGCTAGGCGCTAAAAACGGCTCCCTGTGCACCCCTGATATAGGACTTATGTTACGTTTTATACTTTATATTTTTATATTTTCTTACTTTGCTGTATTTGTTTTGTATTGTTTCTTCTGTTCTGGTTCTGGGTGTTGCAATGACGTGTCTCTACTCTGTGTCTTTCACATCTTTTTCTTGTATTAATGGGTACTGCCTGTTCATGAGAAATAAATAAATAAAAAAAATGAACTTGCAGTGTCTGATTTTAAGCTTTGAGGAAAAGAAACCAACAGCAAAATTCGAGTGTTGTCAGCGATACCCTAACAAGTCAAGATGACAAAACTAACACTTGGATAAGAATATTAAGGTTTAGGAAGATGTTGTTCAGTACTTGAATTGGATCGAATGACGCAGGTGTTATAGTTGAAATAAAATGAACTGGCAACTCAAAGTCATTAAGTTTAACTATCTCCACCACACCATTCCACTACTCCCACTGCTCCATTTCTCATCCGTTTCCTCCAACCATTGTATTTTTTAAAAAAAGGAAGCATAAATCCATGAATAAATAAGCTGAGGATTGGTATATTCCACTGTAATCGATTTCCCAGCTTGTTTTGTCAAGATCATCCCATGACATTTCTCAGCACAGGTGTTCTTATGCGAGGTTCCGATGCTCAGTCCTGGAGTTCAAGCTCCAAGAGGATTTGAAGATACAACGTAGCAACTGATAAGCAATTATCGTCGCAGGGTCTAAGGGAAATACTGAAACGCAACCGCAGATACATTTCACCAGCCTTTCGCGCAAGATCTTACAGCAGCTCCTCTTCTACGAGGCTGAAAATGTTCTCCCTAACGAGAACACGAATTAACCGTAAATTATGCGCGTGTATCTACTTAGTTACTCCGGCCAAGAATGCGACCTTCCCTCCTCCTCGAGTCAGCCAAGGGAGAGCTGCCAGCGCGAGATATCCTTTCGTCCGAGGACGAACGAAGCCGCCGCTCCCTTAATTCTCGATATTTTTTTCGAGACACACCCTTCGGAGAAGCCGAGCTCAACTTGTTGCGCTTTACGAGCACGTCACCGCCCCGCTGAAGTTCCTATTTGTTCCGGCAGACGGGAAGAGAATGCCCAGATGAGCGAGCCTGGCGATGATGGAAGAAAGAAATAAGCATCTGCGGAAGGGGTATAGAGGAGCTGGGACGGGGCCAGGGCTGGGAGGGCGAGAGAAGAAAGGGAGGGAAGAGAAACGATATGTATATATATGCAAAAGAGAAAATAAAGGAAGGTGAAAGCGAGCGTCGAAGAGGAACGCCTCGAGCGGCTCCTATTGGACACCTCGAGACCGGTTCCCGTCTCGGAAATCGAGTCTCAAGGGCGAATCAAGCGCCACTGGCTCGGAAGGAAGAGGAGAAATAATAAAGGCGGGGCCGCGAGGGAAAAGAGCGTTAACAAGAGAAAGAATCGCGGGAGACGCGGGAACGGAAAGCAGGCAGGGGTGGCAGGAAGAATGGCAGCGTGAAAGAAAGAAAAGCCAGGGGAGGCTCTAGTGCACGCTGGTGGCAGTGTAAGAAACAAATTGCAAGGGAAGAGGATGAGGGGAGGAGAGAGGGCCGCAGAGGGTCGGGGCGAATGGTGGGGACGTTTAATGACAGAGAATTGCAAGTAATGGCGGGTAACGCGGCCTATTTAACGCCTCCGTCTCGCCTTATCCTATCACACGAAATAACCCCTGCATCCCCGTTAATATTTTCTTATCGCTGGAGCGTGCATTACGCGCGTTACACGCCGACCCGCCGCCGCTATCTTCGGCCTGCTTGCTCGTCCCGACCGAATTATTACGCTTCCAGGACACAATTTCGCCGCGCCTCCTGGATAACATTTGTCCCTCCAGGCTCAGACAGGCCTGACGAACGCTGTTGCTAGCCCGCAGACGATATTTCTGCCCAAGTGTCACCGAATGTTCTGGCCAAGTTTGCGCTTCCAGGAGGAACGGATTGAGAAACATGCAAGGAACAGACAACTCCGGGACACAACTGCGGGGTTCTTCGCGAATAACGTGTAGCGGCCATCGGCACGACCAAATATGAACATTTGGCATGGTTTATGACACGCGCGTCAGCAAAACTGTTTTTGAGTAAGTCGCTCAAAGCTCTTCCGTTCCTTTCGTGATTGAATTTTGAACGAAGCATGTTTTCCTTCGAGACTTTCGTCTACGGCCTCAATAGTTATTGCGGGTACCATAAACCTCGAGTTTCCGAAGGGCCCACGATGCGAGGGCCGGGCGGCCTATGACGGGGCCTGGGGGAAGTCCCGCTGCATCGCCAGGAGTATTTCTCCCGCCAAATCTCACCCCCGTTACGGTGGAAGCGCGCCGAAGACGCGCGAAATAGGTGGCGCGATTTTGGGCCTGAGAGGTAGCGATTGGTTGACACCGGCATCGGGTCAACCAATTAGGAAGTATTTTCTAGTCGCGCGTGTCTTGCCGGAAAATGTGCGTCCGGTAGACATCAGTCTTCGCCCACACCTTGACTAGAGCTAACATCTGGTCCGCAATTTGACTCTGAAATAAAGACTACGAAACTGAACAACTATTGTGTGATTTCTATAAGGGAACTTAGGCAATTCATATTCCTTTAAACGCTTGCCCCCGTTGCTTTACGTAAGTCTCGATTAGGTTTATGACGGCGGCGTTAGACATACATATATCAGTACAGGTCGCGCATTATAACTTTGCCTCCGAGCGGCCACTGTGCAATGTACCGACCTATCGTTTTCCTCTGACTTTCTCTGCAAACATGAATCAGACTAGCTACCCAATGCTGCGTAAATGTAGGGGAGAATGGGGCAATCGCGGTCAGCGGGCAATGATGGTCAGTATTGTTATTATAAAACGGCATGTCCGAAATGTGCAATTTCTTTTTTTTTTTAATTGTCGAACACCTCACCTCGCCTTAATCATTGCTAAATAACCAAGGAAAACAAGCCTTTGGGCTACTTGGGCTTCCCAGACGCTTGAAGAAGCAGTGTACAAGTGTATTATTTGCTATCAGTTTGGCCATGATAATGAAATGTGGCCTCTGGGCCCAGTCTGAATGTTGTGGATGGGACTGGGCGGATGGATACATATGCGAAAAATGTAGCAGCCCCTAGACCGCAACGTGACCGCTATTACCCGTAGGTGTGGTCAAACACATATTTTCTGTATTTTGTAATTTTATTGAATAAATCAATATAGAATTAATTATTTTCGTATCCTACGAATAGGTTGATAGTTCAAGTTCATAAAAAAAAAGTTTTCAAGAAATATTGCACCTTATATCTTGGTTTTATTACACTTATTGCTTAAGGGGTGAGGCCACCCTGGACGGAGCAAAATTGCAGTCATTTTCGTGCAGCACCAGCAGTCTCATTTGGAACGCAATTATTCTACAGTTTTGATTCACCTATTAATGCGGAATAGATTATGCATGAATTTAATTGTGCCGCGGATTACACCGTAGATTACATAAATAAATCATCGATCAAAATTAGAAACAACTATCGTTCTGGTTTGAACTGTAGCGGTTCGCCGCGCAGAAATATTCTAGAGGCACGTGCAGCGCGAGACGACGTCTCGTCGCGCGAAAATTCAAGGCATCTTCTAGAAGCGACGTTTTGCCCGGCCACTTGCATTCGCATACTCTGCCGGACCATTCATGTACGTAGCGTCTAGTCGTATTGTATAAAGTGTATAGTTGTATAATTTAGCATAGCTTAGAGTGCTTAGACATAGTTGAGTAAGTTAGTCTGTAGTTTCAGTATTAATAAATCTAGTTAAGTTAGCCTAGTGAAATAGTTTACTCTTCTGTGCGAACCCTTATAACCTCGCAGGACCTATTCGCCCTAGTCATAACAACGCGAAGTTACAATGAATCTTTAAATTAACTTAAACTAAGGAGCTTTAATTTTCATTCGAAATTAATCGAATAGAGCCTATAAAAGCCTATAAATTGAGCTATAAAGCCCATATAATTATAGTGCTTTAACTTCACAAAGTGCAATAGGAAGCATCACAGATGTAAGGGGACTATTCGGGTTAAAACGGACAATTTTTCAGCCGATTTCAAGATTTTTTTTCTAGGCAACGAAAAAAGATACAATATTGCTGCTTTGTATACACTTTTATTCATCTTTTGGCTGTGTAAAATCACGAGGGACGACTTAAAATGATTACAACTTTCAGAGTTAAGCCTGATCTAGAGTTCTCTTCGAATCGTTAACTCGGCTAGGAATAAAGTACACGTAGCATCGCGAATACTATGTAAAAGCTGAAGTCCACAAAAGCAATGTAGCTTTTCTGTGTAACAAATCGAATAGTAAAAATTGAAAGATACCCAGGAAACTACCCGGTACGGTACGGAGAGCGGCTAGAATTCCTTCAACTCGATCCAATAATGCCGGATTCCCTATTCCAGCTATCTGTGGTTTTGTTTTTGCGAGATTAACGGAGCGGGTAATTAGTTTTACTTCGACGAACGCACAGTGAAGCCGTTGAAAACGTTGAAATTTTTCGTCCCAAAACTTCGTCCGTACGTTCTGCACGCCCGTTGCCATTATTCTCGTCGAACGATTGCAAATAAGGCTACCATTTGGCAATATCGAACAGTAAAATAGTCTATCACTTGGTGTTCGTGTAGTGTGACGCTTTATAACTATGAAAATTATCTTCATCGGCCGTTGAAAGCACAGTGTGTTTCGCAATATGTGGATATAGCTCGACAAATCAGCACACCATTGTAACAGGCCTGTCCATGGATTTCCTCGCACGAGCAGCCGCGAGTTGCTCTTCGCTCTCGGAGGCACCTTGCCAGGCCCAAGAGCGAAACGTCTTCTTGGTGGGGGAATCTGTGACCGCGCCACTATCCCCACTCCTTTACGGCTGCCGCTCTTGCCTTCGCTCGCAACCTGTGATGCCAGATTAGGGACGGGTTCCCTCGAGAATTTCCCCCACCTCGCGCACACTACGCCGGAGCTGCGTGTCCGTGAGTTGGACTCCGAAGCGCCGAGCTCACGGACACGCTGCTCCGGCGTAGTATGCGCGAGGTGGGGGAAATTCTCGAGGGAACCCGGCCCCGATCTGGCATCACAGCTCGCAACCACCCGCGGCTGCTCTTCGTGGCCAAGAGCAAAAGTTGGACAGGCCTGCATTGAAACATCAGTAATTATTCAGCACGAGAAAAAAGTGAACGAAATGATTTTGGTGTCTAATCTATCTAAACAAGCTATCGCGTTACATTGATGTTTGTCTGTCTTTTCAAAAGGGGGTGGAAGTGGACCACCTGGGGCAAGAATAAAAGCCTCTAAACTGTAACGAGTTAACATTGATCCTTTGCTACTTTTGAATTAAAGGGGGAGGATTTGGGCCGCTAGGAATAAGGTGATTCTTGGGAATATTTTTCTTTAAGGAACTGTTAAGGGGGACACCACTTTGGCGGCCGGAAAAGTAAGCCATTCTTAAGAATTTTTTTCCAGGAATAATTTACAGTTTTCATGGAAAATTTTATTACCTACCTTTAGTAAGTTGTCTTAACAGACTATACCAAAAAAATAAAAAGAAAAACGTCCATAAATTTTAATATATTAATTAATCTTCTAAACACCCGGTTAAACGTTTCAATTAGTTTTTTTTTTTTTTTACGCGACACCTTTTGTATTTTCAAACGCAAGGCACACCGATATTTTATTGTGCAGACTGCTAGTACACATGTCTTCGTCAGTGGCTACGACTTTCGACGGCAGGACAAAGAAACACTTATTTCGATAAGGGATGAGAATAAACCCACATATTGGAAAACGTATTACCTTCTTGCCGAGCATAATAATTACTGTAAAAAGTACAAAACAGTCTAGAACAGTTCTCATCGAGAAGAATACATACTTTTGGGAACAAAGAGTCGGCCAGCAGGATCGATGAATTCGCCGAAGGGGTCCACGAGCCGAGGACCTCTCGAGGAATCAAGATTTCACGCCTCCTTTGCCAGGCATCCAGCGAAAATCGTTACGAGAGGTTGAAATCACATTAAGCGGGCGCCGTAACGAAGCCGAATGCAAACTGGACACGAAAGGAGGCGCGTACAGCGAAAGGGAACTCGGGAATGGAAAGGAAGGGAGACCAAAAGATAAAAAAAAAAAAGGGTGGAGGAAAAAAGACGTCGATGTCGGCAGACGAGTGTACGAGTCAAGGCGAAATGATGTCTGGTCTCCGTGAACCCTCTATAAACCAATCTGATCTTCATCGTTAGACCTGGCCATCATTATCTTCATTCCTCCCTTCAGAAAGATACAGAATTCAGCTGTGTTCGCATGAAGCGCATTTAACTTTGAGATTATCTTGCTGTTTTCGCTAGAATTTGTAGAAACTGATCGTTTCTGCAAGTCTCTGTGGCATCCTAGCCCTTTCAAGCTGCAACTTGTCTGCATACCAAATAATGTTTCAACGATCCTTTATCTGTTATAAATTCAGCAAGAATAGCAATGAAACGAGAGAGAGTAACAAAATCTATCGTATTGATCATGAATTAATTGAATATATTGAGGAGGAGGTAAGACACTTGTACCTATTCCATGAAGCAGAACAGTGTACATAGAGAAGTATTATATAGTAGAAACCATAATTTAAAACTTAACCTGCCGCCGAAAAGAACATAGGTACCTAACAAGGGAACTTTGGTAAAGAGCAGTTCTCAAAAAAATATTTGACACCTGTTTTTTCTTATTGGTTGACATTCGTGTTGAAGAGGGAGAAACAGCCCTCAGTGTTAAGGTGTGAGAAACAGGGTTGGTCGAGAACGGTGTAAATGGCAAAATTGTGTATTCCAAAAAATACAGGATTTTGCCATTTGCACAGTTCTCCTAGCTCTAGTAGTTTCCAAGATATTCGATTAAACATGTTTCTCACACCTCAACTTTAAGGGCTGTTTTCACCCCTTCAACAGGAATGTGAACCAATAAGAAAATATACGTTGTGACGTCCCGGCCCCTCCACGCTTTCGCGACTTAGTGTCGGCGAGCGCCACCAGAGGTCTAATCTTCTCGCTAGTACTAAGTCTCAATCTCATTTCGTATATATACAAGTTCCAAATTATGTCCTCTTGTGTCCCCGTGTGTGTCTAGGGCAGGGGCCTTTCTTTTTAAAGAAATAACGATAAGACAGTTGCTTTTTTTACCTCGACTCTTTTGGGAACAAAATACTTCCGTCACTGTTATAGTATAACTACGCAAATTAATATTGTAACAAGTACTAGTGAGTTTCGTGAGGGGTATTGTCCCACCACACCGTTTGCCTACCTCGGTGCTCCTTTTCTCAACGTTCTCTGACTCGCTCTCGCCTTCGCAGAACAAGAGTAAGCTAGAAGCGGTGGGGATAGTGCCACGCTCCTAACGTGTAGGCCAAACCGAGCTCTCAGCGTAGAAGTACACATATCAGAATAGGTGTGCGTTAGCTCCGAAGAAATTCAGGAGCATTATTGGTCAGAACACTGATTCTTTCTCGATAGCTTCATCTCGTACTGGTCTACGCATAGCCTCGTAACGCGCACAATTATTACGCTAAGAATAAATAACAGCCTAACCGCTAGGTTCAGCCAGAGCCGAGCAGCGTTCCCGTTACCCCACCATACCCTGCGAGAGCCCAGCAACTCCAACTGACAAACCCACGATCGTCAGGTGGTGGTGGTTGATTTTTCCTCCATTGTTGCTCGCGAAAACGAATTCACCGGCCAATACATCTGGCTTCGACCTTAGATTACTCTATTCCTGTAATACCAAAACCGCAACGATAAAGACTGAAATGAACAGACAAAATAAGTCTACCCAACTATTTATGTATACCAATTGTTTATGTTTGGTCCAAATTGTGAGTTGCCATTGCCTTAAATAAACAAGCTACAAACAAAAAATGTGTGTCTAGGGCAGGGGCCTATAGCCCTACTGCTGAGTCTGGCTGACGGTCCCAAGACGAAACGCACCTCTTCTTTTCCTCCTCGATCCTTCAAAGCCATCCACCCGCCCCGCACAGTTACTCCGTTGCGGCGTAACCGGCCGGCCTTAGGGTTTTAGGCGACGGTGCAAGAACTCCCTTCTCATCCAGAACGTTCCGGCAATTGTGGACGTGACAACGTGTGAAATATTTTTGTAGTAACTACTCTCTTCAAAAGTCGCATCAAAATCGGCGATTATCGCTTCGATATGTTCCCCTGTAAGTTTATGACACTAGGGACTTTTATGTAAAACAGTTTTCTTTCGCTACCACTGTACGAGCAAGGCCGGTATTCATAGTCGCCACTTATTCTTAAGCAAATGCTTAAGCATGCGGCATCCGCTACTAACCTAGTAGCTAGCAAAGGATGCCGAATGCTTAAGCATTTGCTTAAGAATAAGTAGCGACTATGAATACCGGCCTAAGTCTGACTGATATTGCGAGGCTGCCACATTCCTTGAAATAGCGCAAACTTCCCCGCCCTCCACTTCACTTGCTTCAAGAATGCAGCTGAAAGAATTCTAATAATATACCAACAACCGAGAAATCGCCCCTCGCTTCAACGGCTCATCAGTAAACGCTTAAACAGTTCACGATTCGCTTACTTAGCTAGCCATAACGCGAAACATCGAGCCAGGAAGCCAGCCGATAAGCAACACCATCGATCAGCTCGTCGAAACGCGTGCAATCAGGGGAGGTGGAAGGGGTGTCCAGGCTCAAAGATGCTACCAGCATTTTTTCCTTCCCATTCCTAGCCGCGATAGAAAAAAGGGGGGAAAACGTCGTTGAAAATATTCGATTTCCGCAGGAAGCAGCGTTCCCTGTGAAAGTAGGCGAACCCCTTAAAGCGTTCTGCACGTAGCACCGAAGCTTCCAAGAGGGTTCGAAACGATCCTCAACTTTGCACGAGCCTGATCGAACTCACGAGAATCTTCGGCACCCCTGGGCTGCCTTTATTCTCATTATACCTCAACAGCCATTCACGCCTCCCTCGTGTTTTTCATTTCGTGCCGATTCGAGAGCTACGGGGGCGATTTGCGACGGGAGGCTGGTGAATGTTAAAAATCTATCAAGTTTCAGGATTCGACTCAGATTTGGCTACATTCCCATGAAAGTATCGTGGAAGACACTATTCTTTCCTCCATTTAGAAGGGTGGCGGTACAGTTACTAGCAGAGTTGGCCATTAACTAAATAAAACTGTATTTAAATAACGGATCAGATAAAAGTTACTTTAACTTTAGATTATTTGACGAATAAAGTTAATTTTTTTATTCGTCCAGCTTTCAACTTCACCGGCGAATAATTTTTTTCAGCTTTAACTTCATTCGACGTCAAATAATTTTCTGGTCATTGGGGGGTGCTACGTTGTAACGCGTGCGCCGGAAAATTATTCGACGTCGAATAAAGTTAAAGTTAATGTTGAAAGATTGATTCGACACTGAAGCTGAAACGTTCGTCGAATTATAAATGGGGCATAATATTTTTATCGCAGTTTTATAACTGTTGCGAAGAAGAATTCAATGACCTGTGATATTACAACCTTGAAAACTGTATTGCTTTAATAATTACTACCCCTGGTATTCTATATACTTTATATGTATACGTTCCCAACACCGAACAAAAGCGATTCGTTGCAAAATTCGTTTCGCCGAGCAGATACATAACCAGAAGCTGGCGGATTGTTAAGGAACATCCTCGACTCTGTTGGGTAAAAGTTTGGAGACTGAGGAATGAAGAAGAGACCGATTGTTGATCTGAAAGAAAGCCTCGATTAGTGAGACACGATCGAGCTCCGGTATTTCTTTGTTAAAATCTAGCTTCACTTTGCATTTCCTTCGCCTCGCCTCGATTCTCTCCACCTCTGTCCCTCATTCACGAAAATCGTGCCTTGCTCCGAAGCCTCCACCCTCGTTCGTCGGTTCTCATGGGTCCCTCTTCTACCTTTCTTCCCTCCCCTTCTTTCTTCCGCCTCTCCTCTTCACCCTCCCGCCGCTATCAATTTATTTTTCTCTCTTCGGAGCAGTGGACCGCGTAACGAGCAACGTAAATCAATCGGTTGGCATTGTGGCTTCGTTCCTACACCAGCGGTTCTCTGCCGCCATCTTTCGTGTCTGCATCAGTTTCTCGCTGTATTTCCTGCTAGCTTCGAAGTGGCTCCCACCGCCACAACACACTGTTTTGTGTTCACAAAATTTTCTAGGAACCTAATTTATTTTCATCGAAAAAAACATTAGTGTACTCTATAACTCTTTAATTTGCAAATATAAAATGGTAAATAGAATTGTTTCCTTGTGCTTTTTTTGTCATTTAGATATCTATTTATACTGAAAAAGTATCAGATAAATTTTATTCACTTTTCAAAACTCGCGTGCGTAAAATGAGAAAGAGTTTCTAGATGGACGAATTCAATTTGACCATTGAGGGGTTACAGGGAAGACCGAAAGTCGACGATCATCACTCTCAGATTAGCAATTCTAAGTCATCTATCTTGAGGGGGCGTTTTTCGAAATCTTGCCCCACTCAAAACGTGCAACACTTCTACTCCAGCGAATGATATTGCTTTGACCTGGCTTGGCTAGTTTCAGTGTACCCTACAATGTGGTGGGATCAATTTCTGTGCTCTCGGCTGCACTGGGTTCTCAAAAGAATCTTCAGATTGTAAGTAGGCATCGACTATTGGTGATCTACGGTTTATAAGCATTTAATGATTTTCAGTACGATGAGAGAAGTGTCAAGTTTGCCAGGGTTGCAGGAAGTTTGGATGAGTTTGTGATCCAGTGAATCCAAAGTCTACTTGCTCTTTGACGAATTACTAGTCTTTTGTTAGACCTGTGTCGCTAAAAAGTCAAACAGATAAATGGCGTGGCCACTTTAAAAATTTATTACTCATCACCATGCTTGCTTTCGTTCTAACGTGTGAATTCGTTTAGAGTCCAACTTTCCCGCTTAGTAACTGGATATCTAACATGTCTAACCCTCCAAAAACTACTTCCATAATTCCTAATAATAATCTACTGTAACGTAATACCATCCAGCTAGCTTTCGGCACAGCTTAAACCTCCACCCGTAATTTTCTAATTACATAATACTATAGAACTCTGTGAATTCGACTACCAAAATCCAGGCAATCACTATTAGAATGCCAGTAACTACAAGAAGATACTTACTAATGTACACCTCCATCGTCTGCATTTCGTATCTTGCTAAACACGTTACAAGTGGGCACCGCTGTGGTTTTATTGACGAGGGGAGGACGCGAATAGGTCGAGCGAATTTTTAACGATACCGGGCAGAAAATGTTGGGGTCGATGTGTATAAAAAAGTTGCAGAATATTAGCTGTGAATGACCAGCCATTTTAAGAAGAAAAGCATTCTCCTCTTAAATAATTATTGCTATAAATACTTACTATGATTTTTTTAGTTATAATACATATTTAAGAAAACATATTTCGTTAACATTGCGGAATTTTGGATATTATACGTCATTGTACATATGTAGGTATATACATATAACAAGTATATAAATTTGCTCTTTCAAGCGTCTCAGGGTGGCGTAACCCCTTAATTGTGCGTCCCTGGTGGAGAACGTAGCTGCAACTGCTAAAAGTAGTTTCGTACGACGCCGATATAATATGGAAGAAAGGGTATTTTCATCGACAACCCTCGCTCGATTCTCGTAAAATCACTTGCCAGTAGGTGGGTGTACAAGGCTGGGTGTATCGACTGCATCTGCATTTACAATCAGGACCAGTCCTCCGGATCCATTAGTCACCTCAGGGCGGAGGTGGATTGGTTTCCAAGCGTGCAGGGAAGAAGTGAGTCAAGAAGAAGAACTGGCCGTATCTAATACTACCGGGGCTGGCAGTATTAGAGCGAACCGATCAGGACGCTAATGACTGGGATTACTCCCCGAAAGATATTGCCGCTTTCTTTTCTCTTTTATCTACTCGCTGCCTTCCCTTTTTTTTCACCCCCTCTGTCGGCTTCTCGCGCGTCTGCTTCGAATATCGATGAACCTGTCCGGGAATCCCGTTTATTCGCCTATCGCCTTCTAGCGTTTCCTCAAAACCCAGAGCCGGGGCTTCGTGCAGCGCCATTTTCAACAGACGTGGAACGAGTTCGAGCCTACTGTTGCGCGGCAAATTCGCCGTTTGAAGGGCCACCAAGGCACCGAAGTTAATTTAACGTCGTCGATGTCATAAACAGCAAGTCTTGAGCAATATGCCATACGTACCCAGGGCTAACCATGGGTCTAGTTTGCTGTTAGCTAACTTTCCCTATGTAGGGTAACTACTTAGGTGCGTCTTTGGCGCACCTGAAGCAACTGTACACGTTGGAAATGTCCGTTTCAGGCGACAGGGTCTAGAGCTACACTGTTGGAAATGATCAGTAAGAAACATTTCTTCCCAAGTTCAGGGGAAGCATTCCACTAACCATTGCGCTGCTCACGAGAATACGACAGCTAATTACAAACCATTTCGAATAACCGCAGCAAAGTGATGCAAAACGTTTCTAGCCTGAGGTTGGCAAATGAATCCGTACTAAATCTATCTTCACTGGTCCTCTGTATTTTAAACTCGGGAAGTTCAGATGCTGCTACCTATTTCGATAAAACATGTCCTAACATTCCGCGGCAGCTGAAGGCACTATTTTTTAGGAATAGCTGGTAGAGTTATTAGTGGTTCTGAATTTGCAGTTAATCAAAGAGAGAATATCCTCTAGGTTGATAAACAGAGAGTTATCGGGCTCCATAGGCCCGTGCCCTAGTTGCACCATGCTTCTTCGTTCTCAATAAGGTTTAACGTATCACGAACTGAACGCGATATAGTTGGTATGGTGAACTGTTTCACCCCCATTCAGGTGGTCCTTACAGCGACATCCCTAAGGGTAGAAACTGCCATGTGTACTATGCGTTACGCACTACAGGCTCCTGTAGACCTAAATCGGCTACCCGCCTTGGTGCGCTTAGAGTCTGCGTGCGGCTATTGATGCCCAAAGGCTATACTGATTGCATAGGTTATTGACGCCCAATAGTCAAGAGCGTGACTGTCCGCAACTCTCGTTGCTTTTCTAGACTTCTGTCACTGATCTGTACATATTATACTGGATACGGCATGCGGCTTCTGAGCGTAGCAAGGATCTTTGGCGATTTGAACTGCGCCAGTTTGAGAATACACAAGGGGTGATTGGAACTAAGGGTTTTCAATTCACATGCAGGCTTATTTACACTATTATTAAACATGCTCTCTTCCTTCCTGAATCACATCGAACAGTCTACGGCTACTATAATGGTCTTAATCTGTTGACTTCTTCATTAATTCCTATAATTCCTTCAATCACTCTGCTCCGATCGCTCTTCGTGGTTCCCATTTCCCTTAACTTTTACCGTCGCCTTCCCTTTACCTCTCTACTTTTTCACCTTACCTTACTTGTTTGTTTATACTCGTATATTTACTTGACCATTATGTTTGCTGCTGTTATTACTAAGATTTTTTTATATCTGTTTTGTAACTATCATTAATGGTTTTTTTATTTCAGGGAAGAATTGGGGCGGTGGCCCCAATCGCAATTTGCAACTCCGGCGCGCGAGTCCTAACGAACGTGTTCATATATCTCCATTTCTACCGAACACTTTGTAATGAAAAAATTAATTTTTATTGTTGGAATGTGAACTAAAATACCCCGAACGTTTGGAAAATATCCGCTTAACAGTTTCTCAGAAAAAAATTCCCAAGAATCACCTTACTCCTAGCGTCCTAAATAGGGTTCCCCCTTAAGTTGTGGTCCTTACGGTTCAGGAATCCAACAACGTTTACATGTCAATAACTCGTCACCGCGGCTGGATGTCGCATACGAGAAAACCTGGGCACCGGAAAAGAGTGGTCACTAATTCGTTAAAGTGAAATCAGAGGGCTGGTGGATCGGCGATCCACGCGCCGTCTGATCGGTCATGGCTCAGCTCACCCAGGCTAGCCAAGCCAGAGCTAGACGAGCCGAGGCAGTTCGCGGAGCCACGAGCCATCTAATCGGTCATGGCTCGGCTCGTCCAGGCTCGCAAATCAGAGCTGGACAAGCCGAGCCAGTTTGCGGAGCCACGAGCCGCCCAGGCTCGCCAAGCCAGAGCTAGACAAGTCGAGCCAGTTCGCGGAGCCACGAGCCGTCTGATCAGTCATGGCTCGGCTCGCCTAGGTTCGCCAAGGCAGTTCGCGGAGCCACGAGCCATCTAATCGGTCATGGCTCGGCTCGTCCAGGCTCGCAAACCAGAGCTGGACAAGCCGAGCCAGTTTGCGGAGCCACGAGCCGTCTAATCGGTCATGGCTCGGCTCGCCTAGGTTCGCCAAGCCAGAGCTAGACGAGCCAAGGCAGTTCGCGGAGCCACGAGCCGTCTAATCGGTCATGGCTTGGCTCGTCCAGGCTCGCAAACCAGAGCTGGACAAGCCGAGCCAGTTTGCGGAGCCACGAGCCGTCTAATCGGTCATGGCTCGGCTCGCCTAGGTTCGCCAAGCCAGAGCTAGACGAGCCAAGGCAGTTCGCGGAGCCACGAGCCGTCTAATCGGTCATGGCTTGGCTCGTCCAGGCTCGCAAACCAGAGCTGGACAAGCCGAGCCAGTTTGCGGAGCCACGAGCCGTCCAGGCTCGCCAAGCCAGAGCTAGACGAGCCGAGCCAGTTCGCGGAGCCATGAGCCGTCTGATCAGTCATGGCTCGGCTCGCCTAGGTTCGCCAAGCCGACCTGACGAGCTAGACGAGCCGTGCCAGTTTGCGGAGCCACGAGCAGTCTGATTTCATCTTTAGATACGACATCGCCTCTTGAAAATAGTCACGTATCTAAGAGTACCTAAAGTTTGATGCACAATGATTCCAAAATCGAATTTCACTTGAGCAGAACTAAACCTTCGGGCCATGTAACTGTGAGACACTGTAGATTTATCATGAGCAGCTCTACTGCAAAAACGAGCACGACATGTGTTTCCATTATTTTTGTGCACACGATCAGAATCTAGCTCGCACACTGCGAGAGACAGTGTTGCGACCACCGAGCATCCAACATGGTAAACTACAAATGGATATCCGAATGGTGGGATCACGTATACACACTTTCACACGAAACACAAGCCCAGGGCTAGTTAACTAGGTCCGAAGGGACGATTTCGCGAAGCATATTCCAGTAAACGGTGACACGAACTGCATTACGAACATCACGCGTCGCGAAAGTAGACAAAGGCCGCGTGGAGCAGCATTCGGGCAGGAAATTGAATGGAATGACGTGTCAAGTTTCAATAAAACGGCACGGGAAGGCAGGATAACCACGGATAACCGTGGCGATAGGATCTCTTTCCTTCACCATCATCCGAAAGGCCAAACAGCTATTAGTTGCGTTTACGGTCGGAGGGAGAATAAAAAGTAATGCCACGTAACGCCTAGAGGAAGTGTAAGGAGGCTGGTAAAGGGAACGAGGGAGGTGAAAACAGATGAGACGGGGCACGCAGTAAGACGGCTCGTCGAGCAACAACCACTTTTACGACGGCAGCTCGTATCCGCGGATATGGTTTATCCGAGCGGCTGGAAGGACAAAGCTCTGCGAGGGAGATCGAAGGACATCCTGGAGCGTCCTCGGGTCGTATACGTGCGAGTTAAGACTCCGGTGGTCCTTAATTCGCAGGGAAACGAGCGAAACAGCCCAGCGAGCCGAGAGGAAAGCTTTGTCTTCCGCGTGTTTTACGACGCAAGGATCTCCTCGCCATCGATGGTCGTCCACCCGCGGCGCTTTTTATCATCCATAAATTTAATCAAGCCGCGATTGACGCCCGCAAGGGATAACAGCGAGCGTCTTTAGACACGGAACACAGCGAAGGTCTCGCAGCTCGAGAAGCTTTCGATCAATGTCTAGACCGCCTCTTGTCACGAGAATCTCGCGACAGACACAACTAGGCGAGCTGTGGAAAGGCGGCAGTCGGTTGAGGGGAGGGAAAAATTGATAAAACGCGTGCCTAGGTTCCTTGAGAAAGGACGATAAGAAGCACGCCCTCGTCACCCCGGTTTGTACCTGCCTCCCATGCTGATAAAACACCGAGATATACATATGTGGGCGAAAAGTTCAACGTCCCCTTCGATTTTCCAACTTCCGTACGCGGAGAAGTGCCACTACGCCAGTGACAGTAAAGAATATCCATAGTTCTCTATATATGTATGTAAATATCAGCGCGGGGGCAATTTCTTACTTGATCGACGAGAAACGAATCGCTCCTCGCGTATTCCGTATTCAGAAGTACCTAATAAATCATTTATTTTCTGTGCAAGTAGTTTGATCTTCAATCTGTAACTGCTGTTACGTCGGGTGGGCAGGGAAGCCGTGATGAATGCACAGAAAACACCCTTTCTAATAAAAACAATACGAATAACAAATGAAGACGCCTGGCGTGGTAACGAATAAATCAAATACCAAGTAAAAAATAAGAGGTAATTGTTTACTCGATATTCTTGTTATTTCTCTGTCACAATATCTGTGTATAATACATGCAAGCACGATTCTCATAGTATTTTTACATGCCAGATGTAAACGAGTACATAGCGTAAAATTACGATGACTTCAGTGTTTGTAAAAATAGAAGAAAAATCATATGGTTGATGTTTTTCAACCATGGTGCTCCGTGGCAAATTTAGGGTAACCTACACTGCATTCCATATAAGAACGGACCTGCGCGCCTACCGATTTCTGACCGAACTGCGCAGCTCCCACGGATCTGACACACGCGATTGGTCGTAGCGCTTTTGCGATTGGTCGTAGCACTTTGCCTGCCGGTTTCCTACCAATCAACAATATATCCCTGCGCGGAACGAGTCCGTTCTAAAGTGAAATGCATATTTTATATCAAGAAATTTGTCATTCAGATATCGAATGCTACTAATTGTAATCTCGTGTTCTGAAAACAGTATTTCTTTGTATTTTTCTTTTATATCGATAATTTTCAGGTTTTTAAATCCATAGCTGCGGTCATTAAGCGTTTATTGACCAGTTTAAAATCCACCCAGCGCAATAATAAATTAAGTCTCTTTACCTTTCGTCGACGACTGAGCGCTGAGTTTATCGCGAACCTTAATTAAGTTGAAAGCGAAGTTGAAAAGTTGGTCTTACCTGGAACAGAAAGAAATGTTTGTATGAATATAACGTGATACGAAATTGCAAACCATGAGCTAGAAATTAATTATGTGGAGAAGGGCCACTGAGTAGATGATGCAGGCAAATGTCGCGTACACTGTTGCAAGAATATCTGCTTGTTATTACGTAGCGTGATTCAGTACACTGCGTTCCACATTAGAGCATACTCGTTTCGCGCGGAGATACAATGTTGATTGGTAGTAAACTGGCAGGGAAAGTGCTAGGTCTTTTGAAAGATACAAAACAGAATACAACTAACTAATTAAGCATTGTTTCATTGAACATTATTTAAGTGACGTTAAAATTCAGAATTACCGAATATAATGTACAGTAGTATAAACCGTGATTAATATATTTTTAATTATATAATACCATCTACCAAAGAAATGCTCAAAGAAATATTGCTAGAAGAATGGAACAAGAATAGATTAAAGCTTCTAATAAAATCGCCCGAATATCAGAAGAATTATAAACTCCTTGCAATTACGTTTGTATAAATTAAATATTGAATTTAGCCAAATATTTTTTTGCAACGATTACGACTACTCTTGCGGATAATAATCCTATTTCAAATAAACTGTGTATAACTTTTTAACTGAATGCACCGAAACAAAAGTACATTAATCAAGATTCATATTAATGTAAATCAGAATTGCAAATTCTTACTTCGAAGTCGATTTAATATGTAAAATACGTTGCACATATGGTGGGCGGATACTTTTGTGAGTAACTAACTGTATATGCACATAAACGCTTTGCATTATCTTCACCTGTAGACTTGGTCCTAAATGAACACCTCAGTTTTAGAACACCCTTGTAAATTACGAAGATCCCTAATCGCTAACTTATCCGGAACGCAATATGTAGCCCACTAGAAGCACAGTTGCGGGTCTTCAGCCGCGATATGAAAGGGCTGCGCCCTTAGAAATGGATTCGAACGCACGAGAGGGTGAAATCGGTCCGTCAAAACCGCTGACCTCGATAAACTGCCGGGTTATATCGCGCTTAATTGTACAATACGCCCGTTGTGCAACAGACTTTCATCTATTCAGGTCTGGGTTAGGTCGACCTAAGTGTTACTCGAGAATTTTATAAACGAATGCCGAGAAACATCTAGCTCGCCTATCTCAAGTGGTCGCCCAGTTGTTTGCACACTGTTCTGCCGTGATGCAATCAACACAGCTCAAAGAAGCTGTTATTCAATTAAACAGAGCTGCGTTAATAACGCTAACGCGACTGTCAGGGACGCAGGCGATTAATATGAAGCGTTACTATTAGGCAAATATCATGTTAACTGGCAATTTGTGGATGGAAATACATACTTGTGCAACTGACACGAGATACCAGCACATCTGGCAAATACTGCGACGGATTTGACTTTAAGAGAATTTTCAACTTTGAAGGTATAAAGTTGCCTGCGACGAAGAAATTTGGTATAGGTATAGGGAATTCAATCCCGGGATCCCGGCTGTTGTTTGGATTCCATTTTTATATTTTTCAGTTGTTCATAAAGTAATTTAGGTTTTTAAAAATTCGCGAAATTCTGGGGAAAAGTTACAACTTGATATATCAAATCCCGGGAGTTTTAGAATAAAAAAAACAGCCGGGATCCCGGGATTGAATTTCCTGTACAGGTATGTATGAATCTGTCAATACTTGTTTTCGTAAGAGGTATATACTTTCAGAGTCTTGATGTTGAAGTGAAGAGAGTGCAAATTAGCTTTCCCTGCAAAATACAACGCTTAGTAGTGTCACAGATCACAGACCACATGCAAAACTCTTTGATTAGAAGGTATCGGTTAACCATTAACGGTACTAGGCAGTCGTTCCTGTCTAAACTGAAGCACTTCTGCTTCAATTAATTACAAAGAAACAAACTGAAACTAAGACTTTTTCTTTGGCATGAAATTTATTAACATCATAAGCTTTAAAAACACTTGTTTGTTTAGTAAAAAATATGCATTATTATATATGACGCTACAGATGGATCATTAAAGAGCCTTTTTAAAAACAGTTTCTTTTATTTTATAGTGGTAACTAAAAAACGGAGGTTCCAATCGATTCAAAACAAATTCGAGCATCTTCACAAAGTGTGTAGTTTCGAACCGGACCTAAATTAAAGTTAATGAAAACTCTTATTCCTTATGAAAAGAAACTAAGGCCTCATCTTTTGGGACTTGGGGGATGGTAAAACCTCATCAATGGAGGGTTTTAAGCTCAGCTTCTGCAAACAAAATTTCGCCCATCTATCCTTTTGAAATAATACACACTGCAGAGTGGAAGAATGTAAGGAAAAGCGTTGGTAAACATGGATGCACCGTCTTTGCCCCTGTAGAGTATTTTTAAAACCAAGTGTCGTACTTTCTAAAGTGTCATTTTTTCATTCAGAAGCTAACATTATTGAGTTTGCAATTGATTTCTTCTTAGCAATTAAGCTCGGTGCGAAAGTTCGGGTAGAAGATACGTAAAGAATGCGAAAGAGCAGTTATCGAGGGCTAACGGCGACACAGGGATGTTTGGTTTAATCGAGCTAGACACTGTGAAACGAGTCTCCACGGTTCAAGATTATCGCTCGACTTTGCCCTTCATTTGGAAACAGGACTGATCGCGGTGATCACAACATGGGACATATGTCGCTCCGCAGAATCTCCAGTTGGCGCAAAACGGAGATGTAATGCTAGAAAATCGATGGCAAAGCTCGTCCACGTCGCGAATTCCCCCTCCGCCCGGACCAATTTCGAACGGTTCCTCTAGTTTTCCCGTCAGGAAGTTTCGCGGCAAACGCGAAGCGCGAAACTGCAACGACGTGTTTGGGCATTTGACTTACTATCTTACGGGCTTGTTTATTTATGTCCCGAGGTAAACCTGCTCGAGGAGAAATATACGGAAACTCTCGAACGGCAGCGGACGCGGCGGCGTGAAAACTTTCCCCCCTACCCAGTTGAAAATCCTGGCTGCCTCCACCATTATCTTCTGCAACTTGTACATTTCCGTACACCCTACTCGACTGTGTGCACGGATTCATTTGATGACAGAAGGTTAGCGGCAAATTTATTATTTCTGCACAAGGTAACGAGCAGCCAAATTGACTGCTCGGATCTGCTAGCTGAGATTGAGTTTATAACGCGCCTATGGTCAATCTTAGAAGTCGTCCGCTAATTGATACTAGATTGCCTTCGCACAGTAGTTACAATTACAATTCGGTGATGTGGATCCCTTCGTGATTTCCTCAAATGTTTTCGGCGAACGGATGCGTTGTCGATTGCGAAATGTTTAGCTGAGGTGTAAATGTGTCAGACTCTAAGTTTTGTCATTTTTGTAGTTAATGGGATTATCCTGTGAAATAAAATAAATACAAAATTTGTAGCCAAAATCTGAAAAAGTTAAGGTGAAATCAGACGGCTCGTGGCTCCGTGAGCCTTGCCCGTGGATCGGCGATCCACGCGCCGTCTGATCGGTCAAGGCTCGGCTCGCCTAGGCTCACCAAGCCAGAGCTAGATGAGCGGAGCCAGTTCGCGGAGCTACGAGTCGTCTAATCGGTCATGGCTCAGTTCGTCCAGGCTCGCCTAGCCCGAGCTAGATGAGCAGAGCTAGTTCGCGGAGCCACGAGCCGTCTGCTGATCATGGCTCGGCTCGCCTAGGCTCGCCAAGCCAGAGCTAGATGAGCAGAGCCAGTTCGCGGAGCCACGAGCCGTCTGCTGATCATGGCTCGGCTCGTCCAGGCTCGCCAAGCCCGAGCTAGATGAGCAGAGCCAGTTCGCGGAGCCACGAGTCGTCTGATCGGTCATGGCTAGGCTCGCCTAGGCTCACCAAGCCAGAGCTAGATGAGCGGAGCCAGTTCGCGGAGCTACGAGTCGTCTAATCGGTCATGGCTCAGTTCGTCCAGGCTCGCCTAGCCCGAGCTAGATGAGCAGAGCTAGTTCGCGGAGCCACGAGCCGTCTGCTGATCATGGCTCCGCTCGCCTAGGCTCGCCAAGCCAGAGCTAGATGAGCAGAGCCAGTTCGCGGAGCCACGAGCCGTCTGCTGATCATGGCTCGGCTCGTCCAGGCTCGCCTAGCCCGAGCTAGATGAGCAGAGCCAGTTCGCGGAGCCACGAGTCGTCTGATCGGTCATGGCTAGGCTCGCCCAGGCTCACCAAGCCAGAGCTAGATGAGCAGAGCTACGAGCCGCCTGATCGGTCATGGCTCGGCTCGCCCAGGCTCACCAAGCCAGAGGTAGATGAGCAGAGCCAGTTCGCGGGGCCACGAGCTGTCTGATCGGTCATGGCTCGGCTCGCCTAGGCTCGTCTAGCCCGAGCTAGATGAGTAGAGCTAGTTCGCGGAGCCACGAGCCGTCTGATGATTGTGGCTCGGCTCGCCCAGGCCCTTCAATCCCGAGCTAGACGAGCCAAGCTAGTTTGCGGAGCCACGAGCCGTCTGATCGGTCATGGCTAGGCTCGCCCAGGCTCACCAAGCCAGAGCTAGATGAGCAGAGCTAGTTCGCGGAGCCACGAGCCGTCTGATCGGTCATGGCTAGGCTCGCCCAGGCTCACCAAGCGAGAGCTAGATGAGCAGAGCTAGTTCGCGGAGCCACGAGCCGCCTGATCGGTCATGGCTCGGCTCGCCTAGGCTCGCCAAGCCAGAGCTAGATGAGCAGAGCCAGTTCGCGGAGCCACGAGTCGTCTGATCGGTCATGGCTCGGTTCGCCCAGGCTCACCAAGCCGCCAAGTCCAAGCTAGACGAGCCAAGGCAGTTCGCGGAGCCACGAGCTGTTTGATTGGTCATGGCTCGGCTCGCCCAGGCTGGCCAAGCCGCCTTGACGAGCTAGACGAGCCGAGCAGTTCGAGAAGCCACGAACCGTCTGATCGGTCATGGCTTGTCGAGTCGGGCTCGCCAAGCCGACTTGACGAGCTAGACGAGGCGAGCCGGCTCGCGGAGCCAGAAGCCGTCTGATTTCACCTTTGGATCACCACCTCATCGTTGATGTCTTCACTCCACTGATACTGACCCCGTTTTTAACAACAACATTAGTGTATCTTGCGTTTGAAGATGCAAGAGACATGTCACACGGTGACTAGAAATGCAATAGTTGAAAGAGAGAAGCAATGTGAACACAGATAGTGTACCTGTGATCGTCACTGGTTAGGACACTGGACGAATGAAAATAGGAACATAGAGTATAGAAGCTGTTTGCTCCAGAATGAGTTGCTGATATCCTAGCAAACTATTTTCCCCACTACTTCGTGGGTCACCCTGTGTGTGCGGCTGATACGACGATGTTAAATGAAGAACTGAAATGTTTCATTAACTCTGACACTTTTCTGGTGCAAAGGTGAAGGATTTGATAAAGAACCATTTAAGCCGGGAATCCACCAGGAAGCCAAGCTAAGCTATGCTATATGTTTTAGCGTAGCTTTTGGTGGAAATGGTTCCATAAGAATGTATTGAAGCTAACTTTTTTAAAACGTAGCATGGCATAGCATTGCATAGCATAGCATCGCATAGCGTAGCATCGCATAGCTTAGCTTCCCGGTGGATTCCCGACTTTAATCATACATTTAATTCAATAAAAGAACTGCAGGCAAATATGTATATCACCTTACCTTTACGTTAAAATGAAATATCTCTCTAAGGGAAAAATTTATATTGAAACGAAATGATTAGACCTTTTCACCAAAATTTCCCTTGGAACGCAAACTCTGCCCACAGGTAGAACTCGGTTGAACACATGCAGCGGTCACTTTCTACATATATTTGTATGAATTTCGTGTGATGATTCACATGAGCGTTAGTGTCAACGAACTATGTAATAGCAAAGCTACGCGAGCACGGTGTGACAGAAAGTAGAACGAGAAACCTGTACGCCAGTAAAGGAGAGTTAATTAAGCACGAGGAGCGTCAATCTCTCTCTCTCTCTCTCCTCTTCCCGCGAGCGCTTATTTTGCTGTTCCCGGCGACGTGAAATTTATGCGGGGAGAGTAGCGCCGGTTAACTGGATTGAAGGGTGAATTATCTCGAGATTTTCCAACAGGGAGACGATCTGGGGAAGGATCGATCACCAACGATCACTATATAAGCGGCGAACGTCTTGAAAGTGACTATTCTTAACGGCACCGACAACTTTTTCCTTGTCGATAAGACGTTGATTTATTACCCGAAGCGGCAGAGTAAATAGTGCTCGTAACACAGAGCATTAATCTGTAGCCCATTAGGCGTGTCGACTTTTAATTAATCATTCGTCCCGCGCACTCTGAACCTAACGTCGAAAGTGAAACGGCGGCGATGGAAGATCTCTTGTTCCCTTTAGGCTGGCTATTGACTTCATCCTTTGTATCCTTTTGAGGCAGATCCATATTTTTCAAGATGTTCCCTTGTTTGAAGTTTGCCACTGTCCCCCAAAGGAGCTATAAGACATTAGGATTTAAAGACCCCATTCTATTTCATTCTGTTATGTAAGATGCACAGCATGAAAAACGTCACATTTTATTAATCATATAGGTATTCGAGTTTATTCAGCGTGCATCTTAACAAAAGAAGAATATTATATAACGGTTCCGATAAATAATTCAGGGCAATAAATTGTTAAAATACGAAAAGTCTCGTCGACTTTGGGATGGTTGTTCAGCTTCTTATAAACAGTACCTGCTTCAACGATAAAAATGCAGAGTGATAATCAATTTCGTACTTAAGGGGTTATACCTAGTCAGGCGGCCGAAAAGAGGCGAATATTTGTGATTTTTTTTTGGAGAAGCGGAAGCGTATAATTTTACAAAACTTTTTGCGTTTAAAAGAGCAACATTTAAAGAACATTTGGTAATTTTTTCGTAGAAAAATATTTACGTTTATAATAAAATAACATGCGACATCCAAGAAGCATTTTTAAAAAATTTGGTTTTGCGGTGAGCACTGCCATTCGGAACCAGATTATCTAAAATCAAAAAACAAAAAAGATTTCGTTAGTATATTAATGTATCCTAAGGATGGCGGAGAGAATTTTCCGAAATATTAAGTTAAAACAAAATGGCGGCTGTTTAAAGTTGAAATCCTGATTTTTTCCTGCAAAAATCACGCGAGAAAATCAGGATTTCAACTTTAAATAGCCGCCATTTTGTTTTAACTTAATATTTCGGAAAATTCTCTCCGTCAACCTGAGGATACATTAATATACTAACGAAATCTTTTTTGTTTTTTGATTTTAGATAATCTGGTTCCGAATGGCAATGCTCACCGCGAAAGCAAATTTTTAAAAATGCTTCTTGGATGTCGCTTGTTATTTTATTATAAACGTAAATATTTTTCTACGAAAAAATTACCAAATGTTCTTTAAATGTTGCTCTTTGAAACGCAAAAAGTTCTGTAAAAATATACGCTTCCGCTTCTTCAAAAAAAATTCACAAATATTCGCCTCTTTTCGACCGCCTGACTAGGCACAACCCCTTAAATACACCTGACGGATTCATACAGTGGTCGCAGATGATGTCTAATCTTATTGCTCCTGGAAAACCTACGCATTTCCCCCCGTTGAAGTACTTCCAAATAGAAACGACCACGTCAGCTCTAATGCCTATTAGCTACGCTCCGAAATTGGACTCGCCATAAAAATTTCAACGCGGGGAAATGACGAGAGATGACATCGCAGGCGCTCGGCAGGATGAGACCAGGGAACGAGGAAAATAACCCAGGAGAGAATGACAATAGGAACGTTGGGAACGCGGAAGAAGCGCTATTGCGAATAGATGAGGAAGGAAAGGAAATATACATGGGGGTTTGAATAAAAATTGCTCGATTCGACCGTTCCGGGTATTGGGCTACGCTTGCGCAGCGCAGTATGCGGCGTAGTGGTGAGTTTTTGGAATAAACATTTAGATCCGCAACGCGGGGAGTCTGGTACAGTTGTACTTTTATGACGGGCAAAGAGGGAAAGAATGGTTGAACTCTTATGTACTCAAATTTCATTAGAATTTGGAATTTTACTCATAAGTAAAAATCGAAAGATCGTAGAGATTATATTACTTTCGAAACCTGGCAAATTTGCATTTTGCGTACGAACATTTGCGCGTTAAATAATAAAACGAAGAATGCCTAGGCCAAATTCCACGTGATACTATATCTGGTTGCGTGCGTAAGATGCGAGAATTGTGCTCGCAAAGGTGGCTTAAAAATTCACCAAGCTGGCACAGCAACGGATCTCCGCGGATAATTTGAATGCCGGAGGACACAGAATGCAGAATTTTTGACCAGGCAGAGACACCGGGCGAAAAAATTACGGCTGTCGCCTGTTCTCTCCCTCGCCGCTAGTTTAACGCAAGCAAATTGGGAAACGGCGGTAGTAGAACAAGGTTTCCACACCCCGTGGTGGATCAGCAAATTCAGAACGCCAGTAAGGTTTCCAGTATCAAGTTACTTTTAACCGACATCAAGGCGACTGTACGCAAAACGAATAAGTGGAAATTGGAGAATACATTTTTCTTGGTAAAGAATGAAATAATTTTGGACATAAACCCTATTCAGCCCAAACGAATAAAGTTTAATGTAATAATGACAATCGTTCTGAGTAGAAACACAGTTTTACCGATTCATCTTTCCTCAGAACCAGGATCTGATTTGCCAACGAACCTGCTCATGAGACACGCATTTAAAGACACAATTGAAGGATAAACAGAATCCATGTCACAGTAAGAAGCTAACTTTCGACGTGTTATTCTCTGAAACCTTTCTTCAGAAATTGGTTCAGCCACAGATTTAAGGATACGTTAAACTAAGTAGCCGATGGAAAAGGAGGATCTCCAGGCTTTGTCACAAGGATATTGTTTGTTTAGTTCGTGTCTCTGGAACCACAGACCAAGAAAGTTAACGCCTGGAGGTGCCAGGTGCTAAGTCCAATCGTTTTCCTTCGCAGGCAAAATGCTCAATAGAGAAAGGACCGATCAGGATCTGAGAAACTCTCGGTCCTAGACAAGTACAGACTTCACTCTATTCCTCTCTCTCTCTGTGAGAGTACACTGATAAACAATCCCAAAATACAAGGCCAAAGAGTCACTGATTGAATTCTAAAAGATCCCACCCACATAGAATATGCCGCAAACCATTTTTTTAACTGCCAGGCAATCAACCTCGAACTCTTGTCCAACCAACATTGAACGAGGTGATTAGGTAGTTAGGTAGGTAGTTATAATGAAGAAAAAAATGTTGTACAAACATGGTGTCAAAAACGGACACTTAAGGGGTCATGCTCAGTCAGGAGGCCGAAAAGAGGGTGGTCTTTGGAAATTTTTAACTCAAAAGCTATAACATATTTCTCAGAAAATCTTTTTTCCTTTTAAGGATTGCATCTAGTACCGTGCATCGTAATTTTTTTATTTAAAAATATTTATCAATAACTAAATTATTGTGCATCACTCGAAGGCTTTCTAAATAAAAAGGCTTCTGCGGTGAAATAAAAAATTCAAAAGAATTTACTTATTATATTATATTATCTAATATTTGAACGAAGGATTTTTCGAAATATCGATTTGGGAAAAAATGGCTGATGTTTAAAGTAAAAGTTTCAATTTTTATCATAAATCGTGCCTGATTTTCGTCAATTAAAAGAAAACTAAGCATCGGATAAAAAAGTCCTTCGTTCAAATACTAAATAATATAATATAATAAGTAAATTCTTTTGAATCTTTAATTTTAGATGATCGAGTTTCGAGCAGCAGTGGTCACCGCAGAAACCTTTTTTAAGAGAACCTTCGAGTGATGGACAATAACTTAGTTATGGATAAATATTTTTAAATAAAAAAATTACGATGCACGATACTAGATGCAATCCTTAAAAGGAAAAAAGATTTTCTGAGAAATGTGTTATAGCTTTTGAGTAAAAAATTTCCAAAGACCACCCTTTTTCGGCCTCCTGACTGAGCATGACCTCTTAACGAGATACCTATATGTTTTCAAAGATTAGCACTACTTACGTGGAAAAGTAATAACAGATGCTCTAACTGAGCACTGTTTACTTCCATGCAAAGATCAATGCGGCGCGGCAACAATTGACGAATTCGCGGGAATGTAACGCAATATTTCTCACTTGCATTCCACAGTTCATCACGAGAGTAAACTGTCTGCTTCATTGCTCCCGAAAAATAGATTTTGATATTGACATATCTGGTGATCTACGTCTATCTGTTCAGATTGCGCTACGCGTTGACATCTCTGGTTACTTTCTTGAAGATTTATATCTGACTAAGAACATATTTCTCTTTACTTTACCTCCCAATCACCTCCTTTAACCTTTAGAGGGCCAGGATTTTTTCATCGAAATCGAAAATGTAATTTACTTAAAACTTATGCATATATACCACCAAAATGTCCGGCAAAGTATCCAAATTCTTAGGTAGCCACCACAGTGGCCAGCCCGGCCCTGCAAAGGTTAAGGAGACCAGTGAACAACCTGGCACTCTCTATGATAGTAGAGACACAGCAGGCGCGAAACAAAATTTTGGGTTTAACTGCATAGGGCCAGGTCGAGGTAGTCCGAAGTAGAGCGTAGAAATAAATGGCAGCCGAAAATCCTACGACGTCGATAACAGACTCCGAAATTAGCTGGCCGTACCGAATTCCCAATGGAGATTGAACGGGGTCTGGTTGCGCCTCTGCTATCGTGAATAACTACGTTTAGTACGCCGCCAGTAAATGGGCTCGCTGCAAATGGGTAACGTATATACACGAGCCCGGTAGAAAATCCCAGTAGCCTGCAACTGCAGGGAACACGTGATAATTAAAGTTACAAAAATACGACGATTAAAAGGGACGCGGAAGAGAGGTGGGAAGAAAAAAGCAGCGAAAGATAGACCTGTCCCTTGTCCAGGCAACCTTTATTGCAATTATCTTTCTAATTATTCTCGATCCACCCCAGGGAAGGGAGAATAAAGTTTTAAACTGTTTCTCCTACTGCGCCGGAACTTGGCCCCGACGAGCCATCCGAACCACAGTCTTTTTGCCACCCGCAGCCGAGGGATATTTAACAGCGAGGAGTAACTCACGGAAAAATGATATCGCGCGGGACGAAAAATTTTTCCTCCCGCCAGTGGACCCAGTCATCCCAGATGCGATGATTCCAAAGATAAAAGCAGAGCTCGCTTTAACAACCGAACAGGGCCGGGGAATTAGCATTTACAAAGCTGATGGGTACTGTATGCATATTTCGTGCAGTAAAAGCGTCTTGACATTTACTTTTGGCTACACTGGTGTTTATTCAACGCTCCGGCGTATTCCCTTTCGCAAAGATGCCTGCCAGCGATGAATACTGCTCTTTTGGGGGCGCATTTTACGATTCGCGTCGAAATAAAAATGCCAGCTGCAGCGATGTTTAATTTGAACGCGAATTATACGCGCGATGGCGAGACACGATGCTTAAAAGCAAATGGCCTCTACTGCAACGCGCATTTTTTTGTACGGAGGTCGTAAAGTATCGGGCAGTTTCGCGTGGGGAATTTCAATTCGACGATTAATCTCGAAATAAAATGCGTACGTGTATTGGTGTTTCGCACGGGATATAAATAAAATTTACAAAAAAACCTGTAGGTATTTGTGGAAGTGAATGGTTCTTATTGGGTGGCTCAGAAGATAAACTTGAGAGTAAGAATTTTAAATATGCTGTTCCGTAAAAATGAATTAATTTACATTCGTGACTGCACAGTGATTTATCCGGCGATACGAGCTCCTCGTCCTTTGGCAAATTTATTTAACTCTTCTGGGTCCAAATTATTTCGAATCTTTCGTTCCAGCTGAACTACCTACGTTTAGCCATTAGCTACGCATTTATAATAAATCCATATATTATCTTAACAGAGTTTATAGCATAGAATGCTACCGTTTATAGTCCGAGTAATAAACAGAAGCACAGCCAGAGAAATTGTGCTGCAGTTCGTCAGAGTGAATCTATCTTTCCACACCTTTAAACAGTATTGTTGCCAGCACCGGGTATAGGCCGGTGCACTGCCTGCTGGTGCTCGTAGCTGAAGACAGAAGAAGGTCAGCCCTCTCGAAGAGGACGATCGGCATAGGAGCTTAGAGCATATACTACTGGAGGTCCCATTGCCTTGCGTCTCCTGCCTCGAAACTGTCGCCAACATCACGCGAGAGAGAAATACATGGGCGAGCTGGTGCGAGTGAGAGGCGTACACCGGCGCATGCGCATTGCGAGCGATTGGGAGTCGCTCGTTCTACCTCTCTCGCTCGCTCCGTCGAGAAGGTATCTCTTTCTCTCTCGGACGATGTTGGCGACAGTTTCGGGCTGTCAATGAGACCTTAATGTCTATATGCTCCAAGCATAGGAGAAGAAGACGGTCTTGTACCGTTGTAATTAAATATAGTTCAGTCGTGTACATCCGTGTTATTATTTAAACCCCTTTGCGTCGGGGTAGCCTGCGATAGAGACGCCCCGGCGCAACAATATATTAGACAAACTTGCTAAGTGAAATTTGCGGTGTATTACCTCTGAAATGTAAAGAATTATATTGCAAGCATATCCGCAATCGCAGATAACTAAATTCCTAGACTAGACCATGTAGACAGCTGCAAAGTGAGGCCACAAATTGGGGATCGGCAGCTAGGTGGCGCCCGAACGGTGGCATAGGCGGCGCCAAGGTAGGTGTTGATGAGAGTTATACGTACATAATTCGTCATCGGCCTAAATGGTTTAATTGGTTATCCATCGGCATTCGTAAGCTTTCACTTCCCGGCACCACCAATTGCGAAATAATTCGCAAGCCTTCAGCACTAATCTCGAAGCAATGAATTGGTTCGTGAACCGAGCTAATTGACATCTGTACGTCGATATCATAAACGACACATAGTAGGGCAGGGTTGCCTATATCGTATGTTTCATATTTATATTTCATATTTGGTACTAATTTCAACGCAAATGACTACTGGACACTGTAGCTTGACCTTTTAGGCGCCTACTATTATACGCTTAACTTTTTGTTCAGAACAAATTAATTTGTTATTAAACTTTATGTCACATACTGTGAAAGGTACGGTTTAGGCAACCGGTCTCCTAAATCGTACCTCCACTACAATTAGTGTCAATAACAAATAGAGAAGAAAATATTCAACATAAAGTGGATCACACACAGGCCGCAATAACCTATGTATATAAAACTTTTTTAAAATTAATCCAAACGACTTGAGTTTTGTTTAGAAGCTAGAAGGATTAGTTTGCTAAGTAACGTGATTCGTCGTTTTGAAAAAATGCACTGGGTCGGAAAAAAATAGAAAAGGTCGTTTTTCTAACTTTTTTTGTGAGCCTGGAATGAAAATTAAAAAAAAAAAACGATTGTAGATTGAAGTAAGTTGTATACGTGTCTAAAATTTCACGAAAATCGCTTAACGTTGCTCTGAGCTATAAACGCTTAAAGATCGCAGAATAATGTCGAGAATCGCTGATTTTGGGAATTTCCGCGATTCTCGATCTTTGAGCGTTTATAGCTCAGAGCAACGTTAACCGATTTTCCTGAAATTTTAGACACGTATACAACTTACTTCAATCTACAAACGGGTTTTTTGAATTTTCATTACAGGCTCACAAAAAAAGTTGAAAAAGTGACCTTTTCTATTTTTTTCCGACCAAGTGCATTTTTTTTCAAAACGACGAATCACGTCACTTAGCAAACTAATCCTTCTAGCTTCTAAAAAAAACTCAAGCCGTTTGGATAAATTTTAAAATAGTTATGCAATTTTAAAGAGTGTGCGATTATGGCTGTGAGCCACTGTGTATGTACATAACCTATATCGTCGATGATAGTGCAAAACCGCGTATCTGCAAAAGTAGCAAAATTGAGAATTCGTGCCCACGGTTGCCAAGCGCTGTGTCCCTTTTTTTAAAAGTCACGCCATGTGAAATAGCCAATAGGAAGAAGCCTCCTTTTTACCAACGGAACCAGCAGGTTCAAGGATACCGTGAATCTGTCTCTCATAGCAAGTTGGCGGCAAAACCGCGCATTTACAGAGGAATCAGGTGAAGTGACGGCACGTTTGGGGCGTGAAAGTGACTTTACACAGAAATCAAGCATTTTTATGATGAATTGATGTTAGTATTTATTACAACGACTGCCAAAACTGTCCCAAAAAAGTTCAGTAAAAAAAACCCTTAAAATAGCTGAAATATTAAGTTTTATCTTCCTCCTGTAAAATCAGTAAAATGCAGAACCGCGGTATTTACAAACAGTTCATACGCGGTTCTGCACTATCATCGACGATATAACATACGAGTTGTCAAATCCTACTGGTACAATTTAAGAAACATGATCAATTTATAAATATCAATTTAAACTTTATAACGCATCTAATACGTCCTACTTAAAATCAATACAAAATATTCTTCATTAAACCCACCTTTAGAAAAATACAAAAACACATGACAAAATTGCATTGTTTGATTGTTATCAGCTAAAATAAACTGGTAAAAAATTACTTCAACCATACCTGATTTTACAAAATAAGGTGTAAGCTCAAAAGGTTTTGTTTCTATTTCTTATTTACTTGATATTTTTATCATCAGATGTTTATATTAATTAACCCTCGTCAGACGGCATAGGTTTAATTGTAACTTTTGTGTTTTTAAATTGCGATAACATTTTTTCGAGAAGCCGGGAAGGGCTGAAGTTTCGTGACATCTCTAAATTTTTGGCCTAGATTATATAGACCAAATTTCAGAAAAATATCTCAACCCCCTTCCGAGATTGGGGGTCGAGTCGAGGGTTGCATCCATAACAGCGGCATAGGCACAATGGCGCCCCCATATATTTTGTATGAAGATAATGCAAGAAAAAAAGAATGCGATTTTTTTTAATGATAATGTTATTTTATTGCAAAAAAGTAAAAAATAGATAATTTACATTATAAACGAAAATTTGGGATTTTTTTTTCATTGATTTTCATTGAGTCTAAATGTTATCAATTTGTCGTACAAATTATACCGATAGTGAGAATATTCATATAAAATATGCGAGGGTGCAATTGTGCCTCCTCTGCCGTCTGTTAACGTTGTAAAATTGTGCCGTCTGACGAGGGTTAATTACTGAGAAATTGGTGAGGTACGATTCAGGTGACCAGTACGATATTGGTAACTCTCCCTTACACTTAGGTTACACATGCGCATGGATCCCAATGCAGTAATACAGTCGGCCTTTTCTTTTTACTCCTGCACTATAGCAATCGCGGCGAAATAAAATATCCAGTCCACTCCGAGGGTGAAGCAGACAGTGTTAAATTATTAATCGCCTTCGTACTCGCCGGGTGAATATCACGACGGAGGAGTATCGAAAGGGGCAAGGAAGACGCGATCCAAGAAGACAGCGCAGCAATCGCTAAGACACGATTTAGCAGAAACGTTCTGCGAGACGTGGGTGGCCAGACGCCGGTTATCGATTGGGAATGACTTTCGCGCAAACGTGTCGGCCGAGAAGCGCGATAAACGCGATAAGAAGTAAGAGCTCGGGAGGCTAAGGGAGGGGAAAGGAGGATGAAAGAGCAGCAGGGGGTAGGGGCCCGTCGACGAAAAGCCGTGCGAATAGCTTCGCTTCAAAATTGCAGTCTTCTGCTCGCGGCAGCGATCGACGTTCCCCGATAAACTAGACGGAACGACGAGGCTATCGGCCGAAAACGACGCTGCTACGCGTGTCGCGCAACTCGTTCGCCCCGCCGAAATGAGAAGCAGGGGGGGAACGGCTAAACTGAGAAAATAGAAACTGAAATGCTGAGAACCTGTTCCCCGAGATTCAAATCTGCAAGAGCAACGGCCGCACGTTGACAGCGCCAGGGATCTGGGAGTTTATGCTGCAGATGTTTGACGGAACGGCTATCCTTGGGTCTTGCGGACCCAAATGCGCGAGATGTCCGGCCGCACACAAAAATTTAATCAGTTGCAGTAACTTTAGCTTTACGGAGGCCAGTATAATGCTGGCACAGACGTTGGATGAAATAATTGGGTTTGAGGCTCTGAATCCGGGTGTGACAGATGCTCAGTTGTCCTTTCTTGCTGGGGTAACGCGGGCAAACTCTGCAGGCCCACTTGCAAAAGTTTGTGTGAGGAAGAGGGCAAGGAACTGACGAGTGTCCGAATTAAAAATGTTTGAAGGTAGCCCAGGTAGATAATAGAAGCATTATAAATGTCAGCATGGGAGATTCTTAGGCATTCTTAGGGGGTTATGCCTAGTCAGGCGGTTGAAAAGAGGCGAATATTTGTGAATTTTTTTTTTGAAAGCGGAAGCATATACTCTTACAGAACTTTTTGCGTTTAAAAGAGCAACATTTAAAGAACATTTGGTAATTTTTTCGTAGAAAAATATTTACGTTTATAAGAAAATAACAAGCGACATCCGAGAAGCATTTTTAAAAATTTGGTTTTGCGGTGAACACTGCTATTCGGAACTAGATTATCTAAAATCAAAAAACAAAAAAGATTTCGTTAGTATATTAATGTATCCTCAGGTTGACGGAGATAATTTTCCGAAATATTAATTTAAAACAAAATGGCAGCTATTTAAAGTTGAAATCCTGATTTTTTCCTGGAAAAATTACGCGAAAAAATCAGGATTTCAACTTTAAATAGCTGCCATTTTGTTTTAAATTAATATTTCGGAAAATTATCTCCGTCAACCTGAGGATACATTAATATACTAACGAAATCTTTTTTGTTTTTTGATTTTAGATAATCTAGTTCCGAATGGCAGTCCTCACCGCAAAACCAAATTTTTAAAAATGCTTCTTGGATGTCGCTTGTTATTTTATTATAAACTTAAATATTTTTCTACGAAAAAATTACCAAATGTTCTTTAAATGTTGCTCTTTGAAACGCAAAAAGTTCTGTAAAAATATACGCTTTCGCTTCTTCAAAAAAAATTCACAAATATTCGCCTCTTTTCGGCCGCCTGACTAGGTATAACCCCTTAATATGTTACTAGCTGTGGTAATTCTGGGCCCAGCATATTTAGGAACTAATGTCAAGAATGCAAGCTGTGTGTGATGTAGATGTCTGAAGAAATATCTGTTCTTTGCCTTTAGAACCGAATACTGTCGAAGGAGCTTCCAAGAAAGTATCAAGAATTGAAAAAGTATCGAGATTTGATTTGTAAGAATATAACGGGAAGATGTATTAACCTTTAGAGGGCCGGGATTTTTTCATTGAAATTGTAAATTTTATTTACTTAAAATTTATGCATATATACCACCGAAAAATGCCGGCAAAAAATCTAAATTCTTAGGTAGCTACTATAGTGACGCGCCGCTCAGAACGCGAAAAAATAGGTGATTTTTATGATTTTTTTTAAGAAGATATTATAACATATCCTAGAAAATGTTTTTGGTTTTTATTAATACACTCGTTAAGGTATAACAAAAATTTTGTTTCGTGTTTTCGTGTGGCGCTTAGTACAGCGCTGCCAAAAAGAGATGCCAAAAACGGTATCGGTGATTTCAGAAGATGTAATGAACCGATTCAAAAAAACCTTGAGGCATTTGATTCTCAATTGGACTGGCTATCGCATTAACCTCTAACACAATTTTTTGAAACACGGGTTTTTGTTTTATCTGCACATTTATACGTAAAATTACCTGTTTTTTTCACTATATCGTTCAAATGTGCACCAATGATCGTAGTTTTGGTATTTTTTGCCGCGACAGGGGATACTGCGAGAGGCATTGATATAAATTTTTACCTAACCAGACGTCTCAGCACTCGACTATCATACAAGGGATGCTCGGCATCTTAAAAAAACTTTGAAACTTGGCAGAAACATATTTCAACTGCTGCTAATAACGCAACCATTTTTTGAAAGAACCCCCTCAAAGTAATTGCGAGTTTTCATATCATCGTGAATCATCTGCGAAACTATAAATGATATCAAAACGAAGTTTAATTCAAAGTTTTATGGTTTTTGATATCCCTATGTTTTGGACAACAATTTGATGCCAAAGAATTTCGAGAAGAATTAATTTCTTCAAAATTTATCCCCATCACCTTTTTTGAAAATTCTTTATCGCCATATTGTAGGATATCAAAATCCATGAAACTCTGTATCAAACTTTTTTCACGATGATGTTTGAACTCACAAGGTCTTTGAAGAGAAAGTTCCCACCCCTGCAAGCGTTTAGTGTCACTTGAACTACATTCCCGCAAAATTTCAAATTATTTTGAACTTTCGAGGTGCCCAGCATCCCTTATTAGTTCGCGTAGCACGCGCCAGAAGAAACGTCTACTTTCGACACTCTGGGTCGAAACAGCTTAGACATGAAGCCTCCCTTAATAATTCAATGATTTTTGGTAACCTGGACAGGGCAGTTTCCGAAGCCGGCGTCGGTAGCAAGGGATCAGAGGGGGCCAATCCTCAGCGGTCGTCGATACGAGTGCTCTTCATCTCGAAGATCGCAGTCCCGGGGAATCAACGATTCCCCAGGTTGAGAGGCCAACGGCGTCTCTCGATAAACTACGGAAAAACATCGGTTCCGTCCTCTGGAACGGTTACTCTTCCCCGCGGCTCGTCCGGAGAGGAGACACGACAAGCGGAACGAGCGAGTGTGCTCGCTGTCGGCCACGAGATCCTTCAACGTGGTGGTTACAGGGCAGAATACATCGGCGGAGACGCGGCGAATGGGAGGGCTGGCGGGGAAGATGGAAGAGGAAAAACGAGGGACGAGGAGACTGCGAAGACTCCGCCGGAAGATTTCTCTTTGCAATCAAGGACACACCGTTTTCCACGAGACGAGTGAAATCGGACCTGGCGGCGTTCCGCGGCAACAGAGGCGAACGGAAAATAACCGAGGCACGGAGCACGGAGCCAAAAAATAGGGGGAAAAATGAGAGAAGACGGGCGAGCGCAAGCCAGGGGACAGAGGGAACATGTTTATTGCCTGTAACAATCTAGCTGTTGCGGGTCCTCTCGCAACTTGTAGTTTAACGGCAAGCGGTGGTCACCGTTGCTCTTCCCAAGGATATTACTGAAAATCTCTGATCCTCCTCCACCTCTCGGGGTTTTGGACGGGCGGCACTGGACCAGAGGGAAGTGTGGCATTATTAACGTTCGAATTTAATTCGCCGCAATTCCTTCCGCGCGAGTGCTCGCACGAAAATAAAATTGCCTCTCGCGATTCGATGAGTATTTTTAACGACCGCCGTGACGCGAAATGACCAGGCGTCGGACGGTGTTGAGGGAGAAGAAGAAGTCTGCTGGTATGCTGAAGTGTATGATACACGGTGAATCGGTGTTAGCCCTTTAAACTTATACATATTTTTGTTACAGGTGGGTTTTATTTAACAAAGATTTTGCTAATGGGTGCTAATGGAATATTTTTATGTCAGAGTTGGCAATGTAAAACACAGATATATTGTAATTCGAAATTACATAGCGTTTTAGGGGGTTAATCGTGTGAAGCAGGAAATAAGTTGATGAAGAAGGATTGTGACGACAAAAAGTAAGGTAGCCGTAGACTACATCAGAGAAGATCGATTGATTGTTGCGAACCTAAGATCTAGGTTCTGCAGGACCTATTGGTTTGGTTCTTAGAGCAATATCGTAAAAGGAAGAGTTGTAAGAACTGTTCTATGTTGTTCATCAGGTTTGATCACAATAAGTACTGTGCGCCCCGATGGAAAGAAGTCGGTCGAGAAACTCTAGGGTCCGAATATCAGGTCCGAATAGTGTGTTCCTATTGGCCGGCGCGACAACGTCGACGAATACAAAGTAAGCAAACGGGACACGGGCGGCGGGAGCCAATGCGAGCGAAGAACCCCTCTCGCCCCTGTGGCATTTCAACAGTTTTCTTTCCATCGGGCCACAGTAGTCGCACACTGAAAGTCTACAGTTTTAGTTGTGTATGAACCACCATCGAAGTAGGAATGAAAACTGGTAATGTCAATGAATCAGGTGTCAATTACACGATCTATCTACTCATCTTTCTTTTCTCAAGCACTCACAAGGGAACATCCCGAACCTGGAAATTCAAAAAATTCTGAAACTTTGTGAATATGTAGGGAATTTTCTCCTGATTACAGCGGAGTTTTTGTTTGCTGCCCGAATTCACTCTAAGGGGGTGTAATTGACCCCTGAAAATACGGTTATTTTTCGATTTTCTGTTATATCTCGTGAACTGTAAAATAATTTTTTTACCAAATGCTAGATCTAATTAAAAGAAGTAACTTTTGTCTTGAAACTTTTTTTCTATCTCTTACAGTTCCCGAGTTATAACACAAACATCGGAAAATGGCCGAATTTTCAGGGGCTAATTTCACCCCCTTCGAGTGAATTTGGGCAGCAAACAAAAATTGCGTTGTAACCAGGAGGAAATCTACTATATGTTCACAAAGTTTCAGAATTTTTTGAATTTTCGGCTTCGGGCTCTTAGTAATATTCTACAATTTACTTTTACTTCCACCCCTCACTTTTTACTTTTATTCTATTTTCTATGAATTTCTATTTTCATTCTCATTCTCATTTCATTTTTCAGTCTCATTTTCATTCTTATCTTCATTTCCATTTTCATTGTTCATTTTTCATTTTTCTCTCCATTGTTAGGGGAAGGTGGGGTAAAACGGAACGCTTAACTTTGGAGGGTGATAACTTAAAATCGGGAGGAGAAAAAGACACGAGACTTGAACAGGAGTCTTCGGTGGACCTTAGACTATAAGAAAATCAAAGTCATTGTTAAGAAAAATCTTTGAGAACGACGGAAAATGAAATTTACCGGAGGTATTGAAATCTTCGCCTCGCTGAAATGGTGGGGTAAGACGGAACACCCACTCGAAGACCGTGTAAACGTACAAAATCTTTATTTTTATGATTTAAAATGCACTCATTTATGTTAAAATCCATAAATATGTGTTTTAGGTATAACTATTGCAAATAAAATATAACAAAAATATATATTATACATATAAGAGAAAATATTTTATTAGATAACATGAAAATTACGGAAAATAATCAAATATAAATATAATATCGTAAAAGAAGGATAGATTAATACGGTTTGTTTATTAGGCCTCATGGGCCCACCCTTTACATGCAGTCATTTAGTAAACATTTAATATTTACAGTTCAGCGTGTGGTAAAGAACTTTTTATATACGTCAAAATGTAGCGCAAGGACTATAGAATCCAACGAATGTACTTGCCGTTATTAATTTTCCAAATCCAAGTACCGAAAAGTGGTCGAAAGTCCAACGCAATATTGAAACGTCGATACCGGAAATGTTTCCAACTCTCTTAATGGAAAAATAACGCGTGCAGGGGTCTATGGTCTATCCCAAAATGCTATGAGGACCCTTTGGTTCCATGTCACGCGATGCCAACTCATTCGCAGCTCTTATCTAACAGAAACATTGGTGTTCCGTTTTACCCCACTTTCCCCTAAGTATAATTTGATATAGTATGGATATACGTAGATTTATTTTTATGCAACACGCAAAATGTTATGTATCCTTGCTATATAATGGGTTCTAGCCCGTTTATGATTAATAATAAATAAATAATAAATAAAAATATGGTGGTCATTAGTCTACTTCGATATCTTAATCCTTGAAAGCCATTTATTGTGACAGTGCAGAATCATTAGCGACTAACATTTTAGACTTCATTTTCCAAATTTCAATTTTATCAAATTCAGTGCTCATCGACAACTGAAGTCCAGAACGTCTTCACTCAGAGAAAAACGCGCGCAGTACAGGAATGTGTCTCCGAAATTAGTCACTGACAAGAAAAATGTCTGGTCTGAAAATGCGCTAACAGGACGTGTTGCTTTTACAAACAAAATAACAATTACCACTTTGAATATTTCAATTGTTATTCTTATTGGTCCACCCTGTGTATATATATAGCGAAACCAAACTATTCCATCGGCTGCTGGCGAAACAGACGGTTCGCCATTCAGAAATTCAAACGAACGAATCCGTGAATGGTTCTTTTCATCCCTAGGAACTTGCGAGCTCCCTGGAACAGAGTTTTTTCTGGATTGTTTCAGCAGCGCCCGTCGTTTGTGTGTCGATAATAAAATTTCCGATCGTCTGGCTCAATTGACTTCGTAAAACTCGAATCTAATTACCGCAGACTGTGGAATCGGGCCAAGGGAAGAAGGAGAAGGAAGTCTTTTCACCTGGTGTGTTGCGCTTCAACTTGATCGAATGAAAGCCCCGAAGTTTGGAGAACAAACACACCGAAATCCAAAGAACTTCTATTTCATTATACTGGGTAAATTATATAATTTCACTTGGTTATTTCAGTGCCGCCAGTGCCGATTGAAACGGTGGTAAGAATAAGGGTTGAACGATTTAATAATAGGTATCCATATTTTTATGACGTATGGCGATGCAAAGTGCAAATGCATTTTCCCTTTTAATACAATCGTTTAGTCAAAGACTCCCAGTTATTTTGCGAATGAAAATGTTAGGCCTGAGTTGGAGTTGAATGTTCAGACAAAGAATCCTTTGAAAGATATTTTGAACATTTCCAGGCCGTAAATGTCCTTCATTAAATTAGACAATCCTTGTCCACATAGACATCGAAAATAGACAGTAAACTTCCAATTAACTCTTTCACAGACAGGGTCACTCGTGTTTGCGACAGTGTGCGCGTTTATTCTATCTCTTCCGTCGCAAAGAACAAAACCATAATTACGAAACCTTGACCACACTGTGCAGCCCGCGTCCACAAGCCTTCGGAAGATCTGTGAAGCTGAACATGGAATAGCTACAGCATGACACCACGTCCGCGCCAGTGAGCAGCTTAGTAACAGAAGCATAGGATGCCAGTCCCATGAATCATTAATCAATCGCACTAGTTATCACTCGAGCAATCAAAAACCAGGAAACTAATGTCTACGCAGCTTGGTCCGAGAAACCGGGTAGGACCTTTCTCAGATACAGTAATTAAGGAGTACAATCGCTAGGATGAAGGCCTCCAGCAGAGAACAGAACGAGAGGTTCAGCAGTGAACGAAAAAAACGCGGGAAAATTCGTAGAGAGCAACAAGAGATGAGTCGAGGGGCGAGATATTGAGATGAGGATGTACAGGTGAGCGAGACACGCCAGCGGTGAGCTGCGATTACGCTTTTCGTGGTCGCTGGAAGTTAGGCGGGGCGAAGTGGCCCTGGGCTGTGAGCATTACTGCAATTAGACCCAATGAAGTCGTCCGTCCGGGGACTCTGCAAACATCATACATATTTAACCTCCGCGGAGACGATTTCTCCCTGGAACATATACTTTGCCGGCTCGCGAAAAGCCTGCCCTTCTTCTAGCGGCTTTGGAGCGCGCAGGGATCAGAGCAGGCGGCCAGCCTCCCATCGATTTCAAAAGATGCCGCGGCCTGGATGGCGAAATGGAAATTAAAGGATCATGGAAAGCCTTTGGCGCTTCATTGTTCCCGCCTTTTTTCGATTAAGCCGCCACTACTCTTGGTCGATACGCTGAGCACGCTTTGTGGATGACTTTGACCACGCGACGCTCATAATCATGTGAAAAAAGGATGAAGTAAAAGGCTCTGAATTATTGGGCACTTGCTCAGTTTTCAGAGAAACGTCAATAGTAGGTAGTTACTAGAGACCACGGTATGGTACGTGTAGTAAAAAGACACGTGTACACGGGTACACGTGTATTACATATATCCGTACCTCGATCCGTGTAGCTTTTAGTACACGGGTACCCGTGCACTATTTCACGTGTATTTAAATACACGTGTATCAACGTATTTGTGTATTTTCATCAGAATTGGGCATTAACTACGGGAGAATGGGCAATGGCGGTCACTTAACCAATAAGTGTAATAAAACCGAGTGATGTTTTTCAATTTTAAGGATTATCGTTGCGTCTAAAAAGAAGCTCGCTTATTACCAGTAGTGCCTTAATTTTTTGTATCAAAATAGGTAATCGATTAAATAAATCTTGTTAATTTTATAATTGTGTTATTAGTTGCAATCTGAAAATTTGTAAAACCATACTTTCCGCATATTATTCTAGTAAATATATTTAAATACATTAGTTCTTTTATGAATTTCGCAATCCCCCAGAGCTCTGGGATATCTATAGATATTAAAAATCAGACGAATCAAAATACGGATACGTTAATATACGTGTATCTAAATTCACGTGTATTTAAATACACGTGAAATAGTGCACGGGTACCCGTGTACTAAAAGATACACGGATTCAGGGACAGATACGTTTAATACACGTGTACACGTGTATTTAAATACACGTGAAATAGGGATCTCTAGTAGTTACGGGTAGTATTGTCACTACTTGCGTCGCGGATACAGTAGCATTTGCTCTTACTTTCCTTTAACTTCAGCATTAAATTCATCGCGTGCGAAACGCAATGTAAAACCCATAAAGATTGTAATTAATGTTGATGGGAGGCTGCGATGTAACCTATTCCGAAATCAACCCTTTCACACACAGTATGCCTGATAGCTAATACCCTACGCGGGGTTAACATCCTCCATTAAGGATGCAAGGGAACACGATAGTATCAGCCGCGTATGCCAAACGCACTAACCAAATTAGTAATAACACAAACAATGGAGGGTTACTGCGAATGTACGCTAGCGGACCAAAAAGTTACCACCTTCTCGGTTCGTTCTATTTCTGTTATTTTTTAGCATACATTTGGGACTGTGGTGGGTTTAATGTGCATATTCTGATGGAGGATTTAAAGCTGTGTAAAACCCAGTTGAGGTTGAATTTATTTAACCGACAAACAAAATTGTTATTTGATATTGAACGGGGTAACACATTTTTGGGGCCGACAAAGAAGTTACCAGCTTCAGCAACTTTTGAGATTGTCCTAAAAGCAAAATGTTAAAAAGTGGGAACTTTTTGTAGGCTTTAAAACTGTGTTGTCTTGTTTAATGTTATGCAGGGTTTTTGTTTGTTAGTTGAATAAATTCAGCTGTAATTAGGGTTTATGCAGCTTCGAATTCTCTTTCAGAATATGTATATTAGGCGCATACTGCAGTTTTGAGTTGATATTGAAAAGTAATAGTAGGGTAGTTCGGAAAAGTGGTAACTATTTTGTTCGCTGCTGTATAAGTCTATGATACACCACTTTCAACTGTCTTCGTCTCGAGTCTTGGATTCGCTATTGGACAACTCATTGCTCTGGTCGTTAACCCCTAACTGGTATACTGTTTTTGGCAAACGTGACTGGTTTACTGGGGTCGTGGCAGACCCCAAATAAAAAAGGACACAGAAATTTGTAAAGTCGACACTAGAGCCACCACTATGAATATTTTCATCTTAGGTACTGTATAAAATAATAGAAGCGTAGAAAGTTAAACTATTATTATAAAATTAATTAGAAATTCATTTACCAACTTAGTCAACTGAAAATTGTACATCGAACTTTGGGTGCTTGGGGTCACGAGCGACCCCAGGGTACCAGTTAAGGGTTAAGCATACATCTAAAACGAAGCAGTGCTGTGCTTCTCTAAGGCTTTTGCAGTGGATACGATTGTAACCACGAATAATGAAAAAAAAAACATAATACACCACGATTCTTCTATGATGTAAGAAATATTATAAACTGCTGATCTCACTTGAATGGTATTAATCTTCTGACTGAAGTATTACCGGAGCCAAGTTAAAAAGTCCAGCAGAGGAGACTGAATCGCATCGAGCCGTCTCTGCAAGTGAAGTCTTCCCGATGGAGCAACCCTGTTCGTCCAAATTACTTGCCCGCCACAAATTCGACGTGGGCCGCGCATTCCGCGGGTTCCTACGCGTCACGTGGTACACCGATATTAATGAACTGCAACCATCGTTCGAACAGCGAGGATCCAAATCGGTGCTAAATTCCTCGCATAATAAATTACGTTCCACAACGTCGCTCGGTCAGCTTTCAGACAGCAGGAGGAGAATCTCTATTCCAGCGATGCTCTCCAGCGGGCAGCAACGAATCCACGCATCAGCCAACACTGGCGCGTGCTGGGCTAACAGAAGATTATTAACTCTGCATTGGTGGAACAGTTCGATTCGATGGTATCGGAACGCTGGTACTACATGTAGTTAAACGGATGCTGGCCGTAAAAAGCTCTACTTGCTAGGGGACAATTCGCGGCATCGAGAAGATGATAGACCCGGGGAGGATGAGCTGGTAGAAGACGAAACGGAAGACCGAGGAACAAGACGGAAAGCATCGCGAGCACAAAGATAAGCACGGCTGACGGATTCTCGCGGGTAAAGGGGGCCTGGGGAAAAGAGCAGTTAGTACGACACGCTCCGCTGATTCCTCAGACGAAATGCCTTTCCTCGATCCTGCGTCTGCCAGCCGTCTTCGTTCCGCCTTGCTTCCTGCTCCTTCTTCATTCATCCTCGCGCACTTCTCTCCCTCTTCCCTCTACGGCTTCATTGTTTCTGATCCCGTTGCCTTCTATATCGCGATAATTTCGTAATACTTCTCTTTCTTCTTTGACGATGACCTCGTACAGCGTTGCTGGGCTTTGCTCCCTCGTTGCGCCTTCTATACTTCTTTTGTGCTGTCGTCGAGCAGAAGAAATTTACCGTTAAGTCCTCCATTCGATGCTGTTCAGGTATTGGACGTCGCGGAGAGGTGCCGTCTGAGCCACTTGGAGGATCACCCAATTAGCTTGAGGTCATATTTCATATTGTCTCTGTTTAGTAGTCAATAATGACTAATAAGCAAAACTAAGTGGATGCGTAATTGATTCTCTGGCTGACCCAACCTGGGGACTGACTGTTACTGATTTTAACTGGGGATAGTAGTTGACCTCTGAGAGGACTGCCTAAATATTCAAAGCTCCACTGTTTCTTGGCTAAACACAGCTAAACAGTATGTTCCTTGCTTACAATATTTTCCTCAAAAACGACCAAAATGTCACGAAGAAAGGCCTTCTTCTGTATGCCCCTCACCTCCTATTCATAACTTCGGTTCAGTGTTTCTCACGGATTATGGTATTACTGCTCCAAGTACCGTTCTTTAAACTCCTACAATCTACTACGTACACTGTGCTAACATTTTGTCGTGTCTCACCTTCGATTGGACTATCCTCTGTTTCCACTTTACTATCGAATTCGCATCTCCAATTGCTCATCTAAACCTCTTTCTTCGAGCACCCCGCAGGTCTTCATTTCGCTTTCACCGAATCGAATCGTCCCCAAAGCCATGGTTACACTCACCGTCAGTGCCAGCCACGCTGTTTCCCTCCCCGCGCGTCTCATGTTTCTGTCAGCAAAGGGATATCCGTCGCGGCCAGTAGCGAAGGACTACTTCGATCCACCGAGAGGCAACGAGTTCGATGCTTACACGAGAACTTGAGAAACCGGCTGACGACGCCCTGCAGGACCGTCAGATGCATGCGACTCCCTGTTTGTTCTACCGCATTTACCTTCAATTTGTCTTGGATGAGACCAAAACCACTGACCTACGACTTGTTTCCAGGTTTTCCGCAGGGATTCGATTATGGGCTGCATAGAGTCTACCGGAATCCCAACTGCAGTTGTCACTTCAATCTATTTTCAGGATTCAAGGTTTCTATGCTCTATGGACTATCGGAGTGGTTCAGGTGCCCCCTGGCGATGAAGGACTAAAAGCTTGTTGACCGGTTCACAGGGTTCAATAAGTGTACATCGCCTCTGCATTGCACAGCTGTATGTTCTATGCAACAGATTGGAGAGACTAAAATCGCGACTGGGACTTGGAAAACTTGGAGGGCATTTCTTGCTCTGCGATGTAGACTTGACTTCGAGTATACGGTTGCAGGCCGACTATTTATTACTTTAAACCACATGCGACCACAGAGAATGGTAAGCAATACTAGCGTCCCAGGAGCAGTTTTATCAAGAGTCCACGTTCGTTTTCATACTCTGGCCATTGCCAGATAATGTAATATGAAGTCTTGAGATACCTACTTCTCCGCATTGACAAGCATTGTTGGGAATAAAATTAGCTGTGGCTAGAGAAGCGTGTAAATTTGCAGGCCGATTATTATCAAGATTAAGGAGATGTGCATCGTCCCTGCGCTGCGGAGTTGTACGCAGTATGCAACAGACTGGAGATACTAATCGAAGCAGGCATGGTGCCACAACGACCGACGTTAAATTTGATATTCATATATTCGCCCTGTCCGAAAGACCCGCCAATCTTGAGCAATACCTTACTTTCGCGAAACGAACGGATATACGCCCAACACGTGCAACGAGCCCCCCGCTCAGAGACCATAAGAGCCGTGTCTAAAAGGACAGAAATGCCGAAGAACAGGACGCAGCTAGGTGTCTAGCAACGTCTGGCCCCAAACGACGCCTCGACGTGTAAACTCCCGAGTGCTCGAGTACGCAAAGTTCTTACGGGAGAAAATGGAATTCGTTTCCCCCCTGAACGATCCCAAGCGTCCATTGCAGCAGAAGGGGGCGAGGAGCGAAGGGGCGGTTTATACCGCGATATCCAAATGCGATCGAAAGAAGGAAGCAAGGGGGCACTCGGGCAGGGGAGGCAGAGAAAGAAGAGCATCTGACCCGGGTGGAGAAGAAACAGCGAGAGACACAACGCCGTCAGCCGCGCGTTTCCTCATAGGCTGCGGAGGAACAGGAGAGATGAAACGGGTAGAGAAGAGAAGACGACTGGTCATAACTTCCGATCCCCCAGCAATCTCGGTTTATAGGGAGCTGCTCGCATGACAATGCAGGAGGTTCGGCAGGTGGCGTGCTAGAAGCCTAATTCGACCGACGGCACATGCCGCTCGTAAACCAGCGCACGGAAGGACGGAAGGAGATGCTGGAGCCTCTGTCATTTGTACACGTGCTCGACACTGCGAATCTAATTTCGACGAATTGCGAGGCTATAATGTCGGCTCGTGCCCGACACGAGAAAAGGTACGCCGTTTCTCGTCGGTTGGAAACCGAACGATCTGCGACGCCCGTGCTCTTGGATGGAGAATCCTGTGCAGCAACGGCGTGTGAAGCGATTCTTTATACACCTCGCGAAAGTCGTTAGTGTTTCAACACCTTGCCATCTCGACGGTATAGTGGATTTTTCATTTCGATACGAATTTATCCACATTTCTATCGAGATGCCCGACGTCGATTTTTTTCTCCGTGAAACGGCCCGTCAAGGGTTGAAAATCAGCATTTCTCTGATGAAGTATTCTGTCACTATAAAGGACAAATGTCCAAAGAAAGTTACGTGTATTTTAGGTAGAAGATATGTGTACTGTAAAGTGAACTGTGGTTACCATTGCAAAAATGGTAACCTGAAGAGTGGAGGCTTAGGGAAATTTGAAAGTGTAACAGGGGTCTATATTGTTATATAAAATCTTATATAATTAATTATTTAGCAAACAAAACTTGCGTAATAGAAGAAGTATAATTAGATGATACCATGTACTGTTTACTTGCTTCATTTCAGTCACAAAGAAATGGAAAGCTTATCGTGGCGTAACAATTTGTGCAATTGTTAACCCTTAACTGGTATACTGTTTTTTCAATCGTAACTGTTATCTTGGGGTCGTGGCAGACTCCAAATAAAAAAGGACACAGAAATTTGTAAAGTCGACATTAGATCAACCTCTATGAATACCTATTTTGTTCGTAGGTAATGTATAAAATAATAGATACGTAGAAAGTTAAACTATTATGATCAAATTAATTAGAAATTCAATTTACAAACTTAGACAACCAAATATTTTGCAGCGAACCTTGCGTGCTTGGGGTCATGACTGACCCCAGGATACCAGTTAAGGGTTAACACATAGATCATTTTGAAGTCTACATTTCTCCTAAAATAAACGTAATCTTTTGGATATGTGGCGTTTATAATGACAGAATATACCTACTTCATTTGAGGAATGCCGATTTTCGGACTTAGCAAAAATAAAAAAAGACGTCTCCGTTAAAGTTTTGTGCTTCACGGCATATTTCAAGGAGGCAAAAATGGCGCCAGTCACCTAGATCGTGTCCCATTTCTGTGGTTACCTTAAGCTCAGGCGACTACTCAAGACAGTGCGTACTTCTAGCTAGTGTCACTTCGAATTTGCTGATATCGAATTTCGATTTATTAGCAGACATTTCTGTATGATAAACATTTCAGTACTTTCAGTTCCCTATGCCAAGAGTTGTTTAGAAGTGGTATCAAGGATTCGTGAACGCTTCTGTTCCATTTTCGCGCTTATTTGCCAAGTTACAGCTTGTGCAGATACTGCGCATCCTGTACAACTATAAATAAGTGGCATGTGCTTATCTGATACTGGTATCTAAAAACGATTGGAACTTCAAAATGAGTTTGCCTAATAGCTTGTCTAAGTCTATAATGAATCACTTCGACGAAGTCACGATAGCTCGTAACAGTGTTTCTAATTTCATGCTTCATCTTCTATGTTCGCTATTACCTACCGCCTTCACTCAAAACTTGGCGAAAAAAATGTTCCAAGTGACCACGCAGACCGCGATGACGATTAAAGGATTTCACAAGAGACCTAGTCATTTCCATTCCCCGTAAACCCCTAGGTCCCTGTGACTTTATTATTGAGAAGAATGCTGACGAACGCTAGAAGCCAGCTAGCCGGGAGGGAAGCTAGAGGGACGAGGAGGAGCAAGGAAGCGACAAAAAAGAAGAAACACCTTGAAAGATGGTGGTCTTTACAGTCACAGAGTCGCCGAGGGGGTGTGAGTCGGTGAGACTGACTCGAAAATTCTGTCACGTGCGCGTCATAAGTCCTTCACGCCTCTAAGTAAGAAGTAACACCAGCGTCACTCGTCTCGTACTTAACTTGCTCGAGACCCTAAGTACTTTGGACTTGGTCTACAACGTGATAGCTGATCTCCAAGAAATAGCGCAGGGTCTGCTGGATGGTTCGAGGCCGCGAAAGTTACGGGACATGTCGTGGCAATAATTACTACCAGCGCTGCTCCCCGAATTTTGTCAAGTGGCGTTCAACAGCGCTCCCCATAGATTACCGTGGTGCGAGAGGAAAGCATCGCAAACGTTCTCCAGCTTCGACGATACAGAAACCTACCATCTTCCCCTACGAAGGAAAAACGAACGTCCATTCCACCGAAAAAGCTTCTTTGGCCCTGTCCGACCAGCGCAGAAACGGCACGGTCGAAAATTCTGTCACGTCCGCGTCGTAAGTCCTTGGCGCCTTTAAGTAAGAAGTAACGCAACGGCCTCCTCACGTACGCCCGTGCGAGTACTCGAGTTCCCAAGTACTCTAGGCTCGATGGAACAGGGCCACCACACCTCCGACGCTACAGCGACTGCGAGGCTTTAACGCCCAGCGCGACGCCGGAGGAGTCGCTCGATGGTGACCGGAGCAACGCCAAGGGGCTCCTGGAGGCCCGCGGAGGTTGCTAGAGGTCGAAGGAGGTGCCTCACGACGGAGTTCACTTGACGGGAGAGGTGGTGTGCGGCGGTCAGGCGTGGCCAGCATACCAAATCCACGAGGTATTCTGGTCATGTAGCAGGGGGTCCTAGCTTTCCGAGGGAGATGCTGCCCTCTCCCTCCGGCGGACCTGTTTTACTCGTTCGCGAGCTACCGCTCGCCAGGAGGCGGGGGAGTATTAATTGGCTTACGAGGCGACACTCATTAGCACTTTGAGTACGAGGGGTTGGAGACGAAAGGAGATGGGGATAGCCTCTGGAGGCGCTGCTGGAGACTGTCCTCGCGTTACGCACCTTCTCTCTGTCTATCTGTTCCTCCCTTTAATCTTCCACTAAGGAAGCTACCGACTTTTTTCGGCAACTACATTCGTGTGAGAATTTAGGTATACGCGATTTATATGCCACGTGATACACTGCGAAAGGGTCTAGCAGGGTAAGCATGGGCAAACGCTCCCCATGCCGATTCTTGGAGTTGTTATTTTTTAAACAATGCTCCTTGCCTGAAACATCATTATATAAAGTTTTAGATCGCTACCCCCCGTTTAAGGATAATACGGGGATAAACGCCCTTAACGTTATTATTTTTTTCTCGGTTACTAGGTAAAATATTTTAATTTTTTTGAAAACGAAAAAATAGCTACATACCAACTGTACTGTATATATTTTTCTCTAAACTGTAAATTAATTATTAAGGGTAGAAAAAAATAATTATATTTTTGGGGGGTGGTTTTTGGAAACAACCTTTTGAGTGACCACCTCCAAAAAAATCAAGAATAATGCTCTGTTATCGAGCTATTATATAAAAAAACACTGAAGATGGTCGAGGTGGTGGAACATAGTTAAATAATTTAAAGAAGATCATTTTATTATAAATATGTGGGGTTTTGTGACGAGAAATAGTACGTGTCATTTAAATGCGAATGGAAGAAACGATTGCGGTTCATTTGGGAGATCGAAGTGTGAAGGTGAAGGTAGCTGCGGAACAACGCGCATGCGCTAAATACGAATATTTCCCAGATATTAATATTTGTATGGAGCTTTACCTTGAATATGCATTAAAGTGAATATAATTCTCGCGTATGTGTATTTCGTACAATATATTTCTAATCTTCGAGACAAATGGTTTACATATTCTCAAATAAGAGAATTATAGTGCGACATACAAATATTAATATCTGGGAAATATTTGAATTTAGCGCATACGCGTTGTTCCGCACTACCTTCACCTTCACACTTCGATCTCCCAAACGAACCGCAATCGTTTATTTCATTCGCAATTTAAATGACACGTACTATTTCTCGTCACAAAACCCCACATATTTATAATATAATGATCATCTTTAAATTATTTAACTACGTTCCACCATCTCGACCATCTTCAGTTTTTTTTATATAATAGCTCGATAACAGAGCATTATTCTTGATTTTTTTTAGGTGGTCACTCAAAGGGTTGTTTCCAAAAACCACCCCCAAAAAATTAATTATTTTTTTCGACACTTCATAATCGATTTACAATTTAGAGAAAAATATATGAAGTACAGTTAGTATTTAGCTATTTTTTAGTTGTTTTTTTTTAAAAATTAAAATATCTTAACTAGTACTCGAGAAAAAAATAATAACGTTAAGGTCGTTTACCCGCGTATTACCCTTAAGGGATCATGCTCAGTCAGGAGGCCGAAAAAAGGGTGGTCTTTGGAAATTTTTTACCCAAAAGCTATAACACATTTCTCAAAAAATCTTTTTTCCTTTCAAGGAATGCATCTACTACCGTGCATCGTAATTTTTTCATTTAAAAATATTTATCAATAACTAAGTTATTGTCCATCACTCGAAGGTTCTCTAAAAGAAGGCTTCTGCGATGACCACTGCTAAAATAAAAAATTCAAAGGAATTTACTTATTATATTATATTATCTTATCTAGTATTTGAACGAAGGATTTTTTTATCCGATGCGTAGTTTTCTTTTAATTGACGAAAATCAGGCATGATTTATGATAAAAATTGAAACTTTTACTTTAAACATCTGCCATTTTTTCCCAAATCAATATTTCGAAAAATCCTTCGTTCAAATACTAGATAATATAATATAATAAGTAAATTCTTTTGAATTTTTTATTTCAGATGATCGACTTTCGAGCAGCAGTGGTCACCGCAGAAGCCTTTTTTTTAAAGAACCTTCTAGTGATGGACCATAACTTAGTTACTGATAAATATTTTTAAATAAAAAAATTACGATGCACGGTACTAGATGTAATCCTTAAAAGAAAAAAAGATTTTTTGAGAAATGTGTTATAGCTTTTGAGTAAAAAATTTCCAAAGACCCCCCTTTTTTGGGCCTCCTGACTGAGCATGACCCCTTAAACGGGGGGGATCTAAAACATTACATAATGGTGTTTCAGGCAAGGAGCATTGTTTAGAAAACAACTCCAAGAATCGGCATGGAGGGCGTTTGCCCATGCTTACCCTGCTAGCCCCTTTTAAACGTCCATCTCTCTGATACCTTCAACTTAACAGTCGTTCGCCTGATCCTTTTTACCCTGAGTTCCGCTCCTTAATTTGCAGCTTGGCTTAAAATTTGCCCTATTAGATTCGCAATGCTATACCTTATCCATTCATCATTACACATGATGTAACATAGTTGATATTATTATTATTCAATACCGTTTGCGAACAGAGGAGCAATCAACGACTGAGCTCCACAGTCTCCTTTCAACTGACTTCACTCGTCGCGTTCATCACTCGTGTATTTCGTTCCTATTGATGAAAAATAACTCTTCAAGCAGTATCTCGCGAGAGTGAAGGACATTGCAAACGCTAACGGCACTCGTCCTTTTTATTCCTACGATGCGTTGTCCCTTCCTGTCGCGCAATCAAGCCACCCTTTTACAGCTGGCAAGTAGATACACTACCGTTCACAACGTACTGGACACTTATTCATTCCCGGACATTTGCGAACGGTGTTAAAAACGTTTAGGCGAATATTTATCAATCGTCACGTTCGCAATAATATCGGAGTCCAGTTGGAAATTAGGGCGACGATGGCGTACCACGTAACTGAATAATTCATCAAACTTGTGGCAGAAAATAGAGAACAATTTAGAAACTTGCATTAATCGTTAATCATTAAACGTATGTAGATAATGCGAATTCAATTTCATTGAGAGTTTCTGAGACAAGTTAGAGGCGAATGCATAATATTTAATAGACTTCAACTGTGACAAATGAATAAGATCACCGAGCAAACTAGCTAAAACATTTGATTATTGGCAAATTCGTAAATATCACGATACAAGTGGCAACAAGTTGAATCTCCCAAATTACGACGAGTCGAAGAATTTACTACAAAACCAGCAAAGTATTATAAACACTTTGTACTTCAACGCCGTCAATTATATCTGCCTGAGTGGATAAGAATGTATTTAAAAACTGAAGCAGCTAAGGTGATTCGGATAATGCATATTCCCCGATCATTCTTCTGATTGCTTCGCAAAACAAAGTACCGTCTGCAAACGATTATACTGTGCATACTCTCTCTCTAATGGGCCATGTACCTTACATCCGTGGTAACACGATCCTAGAACGTCGACACGCCGCGGCTATGATCGATTCCCTGCGGATTAATCTTAATTAACCGTAACTTCGTCCACGCTCCAAATAGAATCCTCAACAGATATGTAGAGGCCTGACGATCTGAATATTCAGCGATATCTGATCTAAATAAACCGCCTAAGTTTCCTCCGGACCAATTTCACCCTCCCCAACCGCAACGCGCTCCTCCTTTTATTTCCACGTAGATCGCCGGCTCCTGGTCCGCGAAACTTCATTTCCATTTGCGGGCCAGCCACCGATATTATGTAAAGTATCCAGGCGTAATGTCGGTCGGCATTTCCCCGGAAAATACAGCGGCAGTCGGTTTGTGGGGGGACGAGACAGGATCGTGGGCAGGGAATATTTCGTGGTTCCCGTGGATTTGCGCTGCTGCGGTCCACCCGATACTACCGGAACTCTCAGTAGATCCAATTTGATCGGAAGACCGCAGCGCCTACGGGCGACCTTGCACAGAATCGGACAATGTGTATACACTGCGCATGAGATTGCCCCCCTCTTTCTCATCCCCATACCACGGTTCGCTCGCCCCTGTTTCGTTCTGCACGCTCCATCGGCTGGCTCGGGTCTCCCTGGCTGCTTCTATAGACAATGTTGCTCGATAGGGTATTGTTCCCATCGCGGTATTCGGCCACACGAGGCCTCGCCTGGCTACATTACCGCCGTCGTCGTCACTCCACCCGCCACCCTCTGTCCGCAACTTGCACCCACTTCGACCCTCCGGCGCGTCTCTGTCTTCAGGTAATAGGTTTCGCAGGTGAACAAGTGTTCGTGGATCGTCGGATGTACCTCCGCTGCGCTTCAACGTTTATCCTTGCGCTCGACGATGACTCGAGACCGTTTCGGTGGATCGGCGAGTGTTCGGTAGCTTTCGATGACAGTTTGTGTGCTGCGCGACTGTGGGTGTAGTTTGTGCTGAGTCGTTGCGAGTGCTAGAGCGTGGAGCACCCAGCACTGTGTGCTTCTTGCACCCCTATCTCAGGGAGATAATGTTCAGCAAGAATATTTACTCGGAAGGGACTTCTGAGTAACTTCTCTTCGCACTTTGGTCTGTGGTTTACACATGGAATGTTGCACGAAAGTGGATCAACTTTTGTGAGGGAACTTGGCAGGGGTGTGTTAATTTTTAATAGATTATTTAAACATACAAGCTTCTCGAAATGCTGCTTACGCAGCTGAATTATTGATACTATTGGTAGGTCCAAATGTGATTTTCATTCCGAATTTAAGGGGGTTATTTTTACCACCTAGATAGAAGGATGTTGGCAGATAAAGAAATGTGCATCACGTATTTGCGAAAGGGCACATTCATAACACAGTTTCATTAAAATCGATATTTGGCACTACAGGCTTGTTCCATGCGAGTGTGTTCGCATTCTAAGTGGACTAGAAAACGTGAGAGTGTGTTGAGATATGATCACCGTACTATCATTTCCAAGATTCTACCATTAGTATACCTATGAAATCTTATCTACCAGATACACATTTTTCACTGGAGCACACAGCTCACATTTATCTCCACTGCTACTTAAGACTTGAGCCTCGTATTAACCCAGCTCCCACATCACCAAACCTGATATCCACCGACAACTGTAAGATATAGTCTTCCAAACCACCTTTTGCTTTATCATTTTCATTCCTATTCCAAATTTCGATTGGTGTCTTGTTTTGCTATTTATTAACAAGAGGAGATGAAAACTTAAGTCGAAAATCACATGCTTGGCTTTGAGTAGCTGCCAATTTTTCAAAAAATAAATTTTTACAAAATCGGCTTGGGCAAGTACTAAATTATAGTCTTGAGAATATTCGTGCAAAAGTTTATTCAAATCTGACTATGAGGAGGCCTTGGGAGAAGTGGCTGCTATGCCACCATTTCGTGAGATATCAAATTTCTTTTTGACGAGAATACAGCTTAATTTATACACAAAAAGGTGTATATGTTGATATTTAAATATGACGTTTCTTTATTTGAAAAAAAAAAATATAAAAAATGATGCTATTTTACCTGCCAACAGTATGTAACTCCTTAATAGCAAGTGGCACTTAAATTACTACAAACGCCAGACTTGGACAAGGAAATTCCAAGATCTAAGCGTCAGTTTCCTTAGAATCTTTTAATTACCGCGCACTAATCGCCACGCCTAACAGCATTTTAGCGCACTGAAGCTAGGCAATTAATGGATAAAACTTCGCCAGTGATGTAGGAATGAGAAAATGTATTGACTATAAGATAGAGCTCAACTATTAAGCAGATGTTTAGAAAATTTTTAAGAAATTCCTAACTGACCAAATTCTTAATATACCTATATCCTTTATTATAATATTTTCACATACGTAAAATGCATCCTTAAGGGGTCATGCTCAGTCAGGAGGCCGAAAAAAAGGGTGGTCTTTGGAAATTTTTTACTCAACAGCTATAACACATTTCTCAAAAAATCTTTTTTCCTTTTAAGGATTGCATCTAGTACCGTGCATCGTATTTTTTTTTATTTAAAAATATTTATCAATAACTAAGTTATTGTTCATCACTCGAAGGTTCTCTAAAAAAAAGTCTTCTGCGGTGACCACCGCTAAAATAAGAAATTCAAAGGAATTTACTTATTATATTATATTATCTAGTATTTGAACGAAGGATTTTTTCATCCGATGAATTCGATTCTGGAGGGTGGGCATACGAAATTAATGCATGGGCAACTCTCTTCTACAACTGCATCGTTGAAAGAACGATTTTGACAATATTTTCCAGAAAAATCGAACTTTAACTTGATCGCTTCACCTGTACCCTTCTTTTCGAGGTTTTTATTTTTTAATTCGATTCTGGAGGGTGGGCATACGAAATCTGAGAGTGGGCAAACGTGGCCAGGTCGGGTACATTCGTATCCTTCTTTTAAAAAAATGAAATGCATTCATGGTGGGTGATGAAGACAAATTTTTTATTTTGTTCATAACTTTTTTTTGGAGGGTGGGCAAAAAAAAATTATTTATGGGCAAACGTGGGCATACGATGGACAAACAAATACCGTTGAGTTTTTTTAAAAAATCGAATTTAGGGGTGCTATCTTCACAGACCTCTATTTTCTCGAACGTATTTGTCACACTGGGTCGATTCGACCCAAGCCAATTTTCTATCAGCTGCTGTTTAAAAACTACCTGTTAAATTAAGTGGCAAACATTCTGAAATAAAGTTTGAACATTGTAGAATATACGTTCATCGTTGAAAATCAGCATTGAAAGTGGTAAAACATTTGCAAAGCAGCCTCAAAGATATTTTACCTCAAAGTCAAATTGTGGGTGATTTTGACCCAGTGTGACAACCGATGGTTAAATAGTAGTTCGAGTAACTGTAACTGTACGTTCCTTAACGTTAACTAGTACCGTAACTTCAATGCAACCCCAAGAGAAGTTAGAAGTTTCCCAAGAATATCATCTACGGTCATATTACACTTCCATGAACGCCAACAATCTTCCAATGCTATTTTCCATCTTGAAAACAGAAATTACTGCTTCCAAAGAGTGAGCAGTCGCTTTCCCTGCAGTCTGAACTACCGCATTCTCATTAACCACGGAAATTGCGTTATTCGAAACGCACACTTCGCTCGATCAAAACACTGCAAGCGATTCCAACATGGTTCCCGGATGCCTCCATTGATTCCCAGCGTCCATGCAACATTTTACGACAACGTAGCGCATGCCCCCGCAACTCCGCAACTCCCGCAGCTTCATAATATCGACAGGGCCGAAAATTCCGTCGGCCATGAGCGACAGGGTTTGGAAACGACAACGAACGAAGACGTCAAGTTGATGAAGCATTGTTCGCGCGATGACCGTTACGAGCAAGTGGTTCGTCAACTATCAATGCAGCCCCATCAGCGTATATGTTTCTCTTATTTTTGCCCCGACTATGATTCATCGTTATTTTAAACGTACCCGAATAATACTCGAGTAACGAACGCTGCGGCGCACTGACTGACCCGCTCGGAGTCGATACTCATTCCCTCCGTTGATCTGTCGTCCGCCGAACGTGTACGAAGACAATGCACGCGATCCTGGGGGACCGGCTGACCTTCGGCGACGAGTTACGATCATCGATGACTCAAGGGGCCACTTTCCGCCGCGCCTACTTGCAATTTTATCGGCAGGAAAAACCGAGATGAGAACAGGCGTATCGATAAATAGGATTCGTGAACATCGCAGGGTTACTCAAGCCCCAAATGCATAGAAGGCCACAGGGGTGGGTTTGGAGATCCGGCGCCCCTAGACTAGCAAGTGTCTTTCCGCCTCCCGCGAAATATCATGCGGATATTTTAATTTAAGAGTCGAGACAATTTCTAAATTAATTCAATATGGCGTCATGAGTTATTGCTAATTCGCTATTTGAAAATTAAGTGAATTGCTTTTAAAGTTGTCTCAAGCCTCTGTGTTTCAAGCTCTCCTAATATCAGGTCCCTCAAAATTTGCCGCTCTAATCCAGACCTATTTACAAATCCGCCCCTAGAAGGCCGCGAAAAGGAGATGCGGTGCAATTATTCGCACTGTAGCTGGGCGATTCCTTCCAGCTTACTTTAACGCGTTGAATGCCATGGGGGTCACCGGTGACCGGCACTCAATTTGGCGGTAGAGCTACTCCACGTCAAAATGGAGGGGTGAAAAATTTAGTTTCACCGATTTTCTTCAAAGTTACAGCATTTCGGCTGACGCGGCATCACTTAAACTGTAATATCTCGGTCATTTTTTAAGATAATGCCACCGTTTTGGGTTCATTTTAAAGCTGAAGGAATGCTTTCTCAAACGGTGTATAGAATGTTTTGGAAACGATGGGTTAAAACAAATTTTTCTTTCAGTGTTTTCGGTATTCTCGAAAAAAATAGTAGGAATATCTGCTCACCATATAAAAGATTAGCAATAGTAGGTAGCAGATATTCCTACTACTTTTCTCGAGAATGCTGAAAGCACTGAAAGAAAAAATTGTTTTGAAAACGCGTGCGTGCAGACTGACCATGGGATCCGTGCAGTTCCAAGCGTTGTGCACTATCGTAAGTTTTATATTTTTGTTAACTGTTCCCAAAATCTCTTCACTTTTTTGAAAAAGGCATTTATTAGTTGAAGACTTAACGAATCGAATGGTATTTTTTTTTCAAGCCGGACCTTGGTGGGAACGACGTCAAATCGCGATTTGAAACTTTGGCATCGATTACTGTTAAGTTTATTAACAATAAACAAAATATTATATATGCCGTTTGAGAAAGCATTCCTTCAGCTTTAAAATGAACCCAAGACGGTGGCGTTATCTTTAAAAATGACCGAGATATTACTGTTTAAGTGATGACGCGTCAGCTGATTTTCTTTCAATTTTCGAAACTGTAACATTAAATATTTCGGAAAGTATTTGACATAGGCCGTTGAAATTCAGTATACTTTCTTTTTAATTTTCAAGAGAATCGGTGAAACTAAATTTTCACCTATTCGTTTTGACGTGGAATAGCTCGGTAGCGCCGTGGGGGCGCCACTGGCGACCAGCGACCCCAAGTAAAATAAATTCATTAAACATGATTGTACACCTCAACTTAACTGTTGTAGATAATATTTCTACATAATATGTATCACACAATAAAAAATTCATGTTGGCGCCACGAGCAATCCATGTAAAATTAGCGTAGCCACGTAAAATTCAACGTGATAAACGATTTTCCTGGTATTTCAGGGGATCTTGGTGCATGTTGAAATGTCTAAAACGATGAAAATGGAATATATGTGTAGACCTCGAATCTTTTATTCACTGGCTTCTTCTAAATTTACTAAGCCTGTGCCATTTCAGTTCTGCAATAGAAAATAGGGGACGCAACTGCAAGTAAGAATACTTGATTGCAATACTGAACCTGAAATGTATTTCAGTCACATTCAACGTGGCACTATCGTTTACTAAAAATATTCTCTCCGTTTTCGTTTCCTTTCATCGATCATCCGGATTACCCACATTGGTAACATTAATTTTAAACCGATTTTGATGAGCTTTGGCATGGTGGATCTGTGTCGAAAATAATTAAATAGGTGCCTTAATAATAAAGATATTTACATGGAAATTATTAAAAATTTCATAGTGGCCGTGGAGTTTTAGTGGGTAAAAATCCTACACTACCCTGGCGTCCCCGGGGATTCCCCTCTGAAGGATTCGGGGTGCCTTTTGAAAATGTCTCCACGTTAAAAAAAACTTTATAAATTTTTTTTATAAATTATTATTTTTATAATTTCGTTTTTTAACTTGGGGAAATCTTTAAAAGGCACCCCGACTACTTCAGAGGGGATTCCCCCAGGGGCGCCAGGGTAGTGTGGGATTTTTAAACCCATTAAAACCCCACGGCCACTATGAAATTTTTAATAATTTACATGTAAATATCTCTATTATTAAGGCCCATTGACAGAAACGCTCGGACACCTATTTAATTATTTTCGACACAGATCCATCGTGCCAAGGCTCATCAAAATCGGTGTCTACCTCATGGTGTCCTCCCCTTGTCAGTTCAAGGAGTGCTGTATTTTAATCTCTTCCTATCTGCACAGTAAACGATCCCATTTCTCCCGTGCCACGTTACGCCAGAGCTTCCAAATTTTCTCGACTTTTAAGTTCACTTTTTTCTTCCGGCAAAAAGAATTCTTAGAAAGCTGCACACTCACTTCTCAAGGTTCAGTACCAGTCTCTATTCACTCGAGTACAAGTACAATCTCAATTTCATTTTAATCCAATTTCAATTCTAAGCAGTTCCCTTCTTCTAGCTCCAATTTATCACGATGCCTAAAGTCCATCCGCCTAATCAGGTGTACTTTGCAATTCAATTCTTAGTGCAGTTTAGTCATACTTCGTTACTAGTTAAGTATCAAATTGGTACCAATTGAGATTCCATATATGTATGCAGTAGATACCAATTCTACTTCAATTATACTTCGTTACAAGTTCAGTACGAAGATGGTACCAGTTTGGGCTTCGCACAGTACCAATTATAATTCCTACACCTTCACTACTAATTGAGGACCTGGCAGCAAGAGTGGTGCAACTCCATTTTTTACAGATTTTGAGTTATGACGTATGATATACGTAAAAAAATTCTAAATAGTTTGGCGCACGTTCGATGCAAATCCGATAACAATTGAGCGATTTATTGCAAATTTTGAACCTGTACCCATTACTCTTTTATGCAATATTTTTGTTTTGGGCAGCTCCAGATTTGAAAAAAAATCGCCAAAAATAGATATAAAACCTTATCAACTCAATAACGTGTTCTCTTTACAATGTTAAGTCAAAGCAATAATTTTATAAACAGTTTTTTCTAATTTACTCGAAGTTGGTAAATATGGAGCTGCAACCCTCTTGCTCTAAGGTCCCCAATTCAAAATACCAGTTATACTTCAATACGATATTAAAACTCTGGCTGTTAAAGGCGGATTCACACGTATCTTTATGTCCCCGGTCAAAAAATCAATTTCTTTGCATATTTTCATGAACAACATTTCAAAAATGTTATAGCCAGTTCAGGGGTGTTAACTGTGTGACGGAAGAATTCGAGATTTTCATAAAAAAAATTAAGAAGTCACCGGATTTTGGTAGCACACAAACAATGATGGTGCGCTACCAAAATCCGGCGACTTCTTAATTTTTTAATGAAAATCTCGCATTTTTACAGACCCTATCAGAGGTTTGCGCCGAAATGACACATGTTCTACACATCCTGTAATTTTTTCCAAGTCGATCTGAACCTCAATTCGCTCGCAATCAGGAAAAAATGAAGAGAAAAAAATATTCGAGAAAAACGCGTTTAAAGTTTCTGGGCAAAGGCGACGCTATAGGTTGCCGCTTCACGTTTTTAGCTGCCAAATCAACAATTTTGCAAATTTTACTATAAACCAAGCGGCATTTTATTGAGAAAAGATAGTACTTTCGGAAAATGCAGTAAAAGAATCGATTCTTCGACTGCCTAGCCCCCTTAAAGTTTCTGAGCAAAGGTGACGTTATAGGTTGTCGCTTGACGTTTTTAGCTGCCAAGTCTGCAATTTTGCGAATTTTACTATATACCAAGCGGCATTGCATTCAGAAAAGATAGTACTTTCGGAAAATGCAATAAAAAAAAAATCGATTTTTCGACTGCCTAGTCCCCCTAAGACCCTCATCCCTTCATCCCTCGCGTCCGCTGGCATGTACAACTATTGCGGAGCGCATCTTCCATTCCACGTAGACTGGTTGGACGAACGCGTGGAGCAGGAGTTTCAAGCATTACGTATTGACGTGTCTGGTCGGTTTCGTAGGCGAGGAGGAAAGAAATAAGAAAGAAGACGAAAGAAAAGAGAAGAAAGTCGCTGGGTCGGAAAGAATCTTCCGTAGTGCAGCCACGTAGCCGCCGTTTGTCGATCGTACCGCAATAATTCCTTATTGCTCCTCCAACCCCTAACCTGACCCTAACCCTAACCCCCACCCTCAACCCCGCCACCCCTTTCCACCCCACCCGTCGGCCTCTTTCGCTGGTCCTCCTAGGTTTCGCCGTTTCCTCGAGCGTCGAGCGCTCGCTCCTTTCATCGTCCTCCACTTCCGGCAAGAATTTTCGGAGATTAATAGGGAACTATTAAATCCAGCGCGGCGCTCGGTCAAACAGACCGATAACCCGATCCCTATCGGCGAGTAACGAGCGAGTAATTGCCGCTGCGATGCCTTTTATCGGGCTATTTTGCGTTCCATTGTGTTTGCTGATCGTTTGTGTTCGCGGAGCGGGCGGGGGGGGATCGGTTCTACATTCAAAAGCAACCATTTAACGCGCGTTTAAAACACTTGGAATTTGCATAAGGGTGCGATGCACAGGATGTACTGACTCAATCGACTGCGGCAAGCGTAGATAAATTTTAACTTTAAAATATATAGGTCATTTTTTTACTGACCAAATTCAGTCTTAAGGCGGCCACACACGTTGCGGTGGGCCTGTCCGTTTGGCCTGCGTGGCCGCCTTAACAAGCAGGGGTTCCCAGGTGTCCGCCTCCGATTGCTTTGATTTTTGGATATGTTTTAGACGAGCGAAAAATAAGATGTACGTGTTTTTTTATAGCGGCCCGTTTTCATATTTAGGGGGTGAAACTACCCCTCAAAGTTATAAGATTTTCAGGTGTTCGTCTCCGATTGCTTTGGTTTTTGGATATGTACTGAAGGATCGAAAAATATTAAATACGTGTCTTTTTATTTTGGCCGGTTTGCATGTTTAGGGGGTGAAACCGCTCTTCAAATTCTATAAGAATAGGTGGCGGCCGCCTCTGATTGCTATGGTTTATTAAGAATTTGATGAATTTTTGGACACGTTTCAACTCTCGTAAATGCGTATTTAAACAATTGTGGGTAGTTCACCCTCTAATAAGGGTGATTGATGACAAGAACATCATCCGTACAGCAAATTATGACGCAAATGAAATTTATGTGAAGTTTTACTCAACACAATTGTGTACCCCTTATGAACTTTGAGGGGTGGTTTCACACCCTCTAAAGATGCAAACGGGCGAAAATAAAAAGACACTTGTTTCTTATTTTTCGGTCCCCTAAAGCATATCCAAAAACCAAAGCAATCGGAGGCGATCGCCACCTATTCTTATGGAATTTGAGGGGTGGTTTCACCCCCTAAACATTCAAGCAGGCCAAAATAAAAAGACACGTGTTTCTTATTTTTCGGTCCTTTAAGACACATCCAAAAACCAAAGCAATCGGAGACGAACACCTGAAAATCTGATAATTTTGAGGGGTGGTTTCACCCCCTAAATATGAAAAAGGCCACTATAAAAAACCGTACATCTTATTTTTCGGTCCACTAAAACATATGCAAAATTCAAAGCAATCGGAGGAGGACACCTGGGAATCTTCCCTTGTAAGGCGGTGAAATTGGCCCCGGAAAACTGTAAGCACTGTAATTCACCAAATGATAGTTCAAATTAAAAGAAGTAACTTTTTCCCGCAAACCTTTTTTCTATCTCTTACACATCGCGAATAATAACGTAAAAGCAGAACATTTTGAGCGGTCAATTCCACAGTCTTAGAGTGAATTTGGGCAGCAAAAAAAATGCATTGTCATCAGAAGGGCATCCCCTACATATTCAGAAAGTTTCATAATTTTTTGAATCTCCAGTTACGGAATGACCTTCCCTCGTCAAAAGTATGAGGGATGAAACTTTGTAAGCCTTCAAAATGGTAGATAACTCCTACGAAAAAAAACTCGTAGGAAGTTTTTTTGTAGAGAATTTACTGAGCTACAAAATTCATAATACCTATTTTTGTCGTTGATCTGGTTGGAATATTTGTGAAAAACTGTTTTTTTTTATCTTTGACCCTCCGTAAAATTTTTAGCAGCGTTCACATCGATGATGACTTTCGACACACTGTTTAAATAAAGGCCCATACAACAACTCAGCTTTAGATCATAATTTCAATGAATTATAGCGGTGATAACGAGGGATCTTTCAGATCTAGGTAATTAAATAATGACGCGCGTATTAATCGAATGTTTCTGTAAAGTTCTTGCAACAAATCTACAAGGTGGTTCGCGAGTGAAGCTTACGATCACGTAGCTGACCTTATGTGACGGGTCGCAGAGCCATTTTTCGCATCGTAATCGAATTATCCCGGCTCGTTAAAGGGCTAGTGATTATTCGTGGCGATCTAAGTGACCGAGAAATGACTCCAATTGACCGTAGGCGAAAATTCCCGTTAACCTCCCCCGCGCGCCGAGGCACGTCGCCAATGACGCTAAATACGGAGAACAGGTCGGCTGACATTGAATATAAATCGACCACTTAACATCGTACTCGGCGGGTACCGTTTACGAGCACCATTCTCACGTTTTTCTTGTGCTTTGTAATATGCAGAAGATATCTCCAGCCTGCAGTCATATACGACGCGACCAGTGTCACGTGACGCCCCTGCGTTCAGTACGTGCCCTACACGTGACACGTCGACGTGCGCAGCATATGGCGCACTGGCAAGTACTTACGTTTTCGGAACGAAACTTGTGGGGGACATACATCGCAAATTGCATAACTCTGCGGCGTATTAACACTATTCCTACCGACACTTTACGTGTACCTATTCCTACCTAGACCGGTAAAATGACCGATCTTTAGCGCAACTTATATTTTTTAATATAGAATGAAGATGATAGTCAATTTGACAGTATAAAAATATAGTTTCTTTTGTTCAGAAGTATGTTATGTACATACGTATATTTGAGGAGAAGTGAAGTTTAAAGGCGATTCAATTACGTTGCATATAGGAAATTCTAATCGAAATTTTAAAAACGGTCATTTCACCGGTCGTGGTAGGATTAGTGTTAACGTAAAAGGAACTGCGGTCGAGCATTTGCAGATTCCAGTACAATTGAATTTTGAAAAGTTTCCTACCAATGAGTAGCTAACTTGAATGGTGACGAGTAGTTCGGGTTCTAAATCTCAGCACTGTCGAAATCGCAAGATGGTACACGATACGGTATTTTTTAAGACTTTAATATTTCTTATCATATTCTGAATTTGCGACAATCGAGAGACCGGAGAAGAAATTGTGCTAAGCACTTTTAAATTTGAAGCACGCATCTGGCATTTCGGTAGAAACCTTGATGTCTAAACAATAATATGACGACTTAAGGGGGGATTCTCGACTAACAGCCCCAAAAGTAACTGATATTTAAGAATATTTTTTGAAAAAACTGTTGGTCATATTGGGTTAATCTCTTTTGGGATATAAGGAGGCATCTTTAAACTTGCAGAAAATATTTTTTTTATGTCGTTCTTTTCTTCTGTTATTTATTAATTATTGTGGAATCTTGTCCACCTCCTCGACATGTAACTCCTGTTGGTGGGATGTGTAGCACCTATCACAGGCAACTGATTGCTAACAAAATAGAAGTTTCTTGAAATTAGATAGTTCAGCTGAGATTGATCCACTTTAAAGAGAAATTAAGAAAAATTGAAAGAGTTATAGCGTTTGAAAGAAAAAAATAAGTTTTTTCCTTAGACAAATTTTTCATATTCTTTATATCGACGAAAAGAGTGTTATAAATAAAAACTAACATTAAAATTTTAGGTCCAGTCCTAGCGTTAATTATTTAACTTCAAGAGAATTTTCCTTTTTTCGCAATCAGATGACTGTGACAGGTGCTACACCGGAGGTCAACATCGTCGAAGAGGTTAACACGATTCCATAATAATTAATAAATAATAAGAAGGATCGACATAAAAAAAATATTTTCTATAAGTTTAAAGATGCCTCCTTTTATCGCAAAAGAGTTTAATGCAATATAAACAATAGTTTTTATAAAAAAAATCAAATTTCGGAGGCTGTTACACGAGAATCCTCCCTTAAGGTGAGGTGAAATGTAGCTAACGATTAAAGTACCTATTTGACATCACCATGTACAATAAGTGATAAAAGTCTACATAGAGCCTGCAAATTTTTAATACCTACTATATAAACATATAGTTGGTGTGTAATATGGTGCATATTCTATAATAATTTTATACCCAGGAAAAGGGTGGAGTTTTAACACTTACGTTTAAGGTCAAAGAATATTATACCATGCAGTTGACGACTCACCTGTAACAGAAAAGAAAAGTTCTCGTTAGAAAATAAGAATGGAGTATCCAAAAAATGTTTTATTACTATTGCCTCGTGATGAGGAAAATATTGTTTCAAAAGTATCACATTATGAAATTTTTAGGCACCCTATAAAGCTCTAAATTAACAAAATATGTGTTGCAATTAGCAAGCACAAAATGCGTGACTATACCATCTTTATTATTGCGGGTATTAAAAGACTGGATTTAAATTCTTCTTTTGGGATCAATTTCAGCCTCTTATGTGAATGTTTACATGTTTTCCGCTCGTCTCTTAATAGTTATTTAGATGCAACCGGTTCAGGAAGCATGTTGCAAAATATGTATTCGTGCATAAAGCAAAAGGATTTCGACCATTTCCATGTTACGATCGATGCTGGATTAACCAATAAGGAAAATAAGCACGTGCTTAGGGTATTAGGAGAAAGGGGCCATCATAGAAATTTTCTGAGTTCTAAAATCTAACTTTTGGTAGATACACTTTTTAGCCAATTTATCGGAAATGCTTAAGAAATCGTACATTGCCGTTGAAGTGATTACTCGGTATAAGGAGGGCCGCAAAATCTTTTAAATGCTTAGGGCCTGTAAAGGTCTTACTCCGGCCCTGGTTACGATATTATGTATGTAGGTAATTGTAACTACATGCGTCACTCGGGGGACGTTTGTTGCAGAGAGCAAAGAAATGAGTTACACCGAATATAATTATAACAAAATTTGTAAAGAATTAAAATCGACTTAAAAATAAATAAAAATGCACAAAAAAAGAAAAAATAGTTTTTTACCCTCATTTAATCTACGACTCTCGATTTCTTTTATATCGGCGCCTCGTCATTTGCACTGTGTAAGTTTGGCGCCATTTTAAAAAAAATTGAGAATCGTAGATCAAATAAGGGAAAAAGTTATTTCTTACTTTTTAGTTATTTAAGTTATGTAACTACATTTGTTTAAAAAGAATATGAATATTGATACAGTGTAGGATGGGACCACCGGGGCATCGCCCTCTTTCGAATAAAAAAAAGATCATTAAAATCGGTCCATATGCTGAGGAGTTATGCGCGGACAATCATAAAAAAAAATCGGGTAGGTTGTGTCGGGGACACAAACCGCAGTTTTTTGGCGTGAATACTCGGATATTGAAGAAGTAAGCTTGATATTAATATTCAAGTATAATTTGGATATACTTCCGAATGGCCCCAGTGGCCGATCGACACGAGGTTTGAGGGGCGAGGTGGGGAGGGGGACCCTAAATCTAAAATTGTAGTTTCGGGTATTTATTAGTTTCCGAAATATTAATAAAAAATGATTGTTATTTTTTTTAAATCTATTTTTTTTAACTGTGTGGACGTAGCCTTAACGGGGATCCATCCTGCACCCCCCCAATTCGTTCTACAGACAGTTGGACGCGTTCCCCTTACCTCCATGCGCCCCTCAGACGCCTAAAAAGCACGCCGTATTTAGCTGAAATTCAGAGCCAATTTTCTCTAAAACGAAGCGCGATATTACGAAATTATATTCTATATTTTCGTCTTATTTCGGCCCATAGAATCATCCCCCTAGAGTTTGACTATCAATAGAGTAATAAGTATCCACTCTGTATAATAGGATGGATCGTATCCGCAAGTTTCGGTTTCAAATCTCCAAAATCACATCGGTTCGCTACCACGATTTACAGGCCCCTCCACGCTCATCGAGACCCAACCAATACTGAAGGCTGAATCAGACACGTCGAGTAATTTCGTCGAGTAGCGAGTAATTTAGTAATTTTTCGTGCGTGAACACTACAATTTAGTAAAACAATGGTAAATTACTAAATTACTCGCTACTCGACTAAATTAACCGACGTCTGTTCCAGCCTTTATTTCCGGAACGAGTTGAAAAGTGGAATGCGTTATGTCGGAATAAGTCAACAGACATACTAAAAGCTTTTTATTAGTATCTCGGAAACTAATAAATTCCCGAAGCAACGATTTTAGATTTAGGGTCCACACACCCTCCCCACCCTTCCCTTCAAACTTCATATCAATCGGCCACTGGGGCCATGTGGAAGTACAGCCGAAAATTTTATTGAATATAGCCCTGTGATAGCTAAAGTATGAAGCGAATGGCATGCAAGATACATCTAAGTAGATTTCTAGCGAATGAAATATCAATGCTAGTTTGAATCCCGTGATATCAATGACGAAGCCGAAATGTATGGCTCACACCGCTGAATGTTATTGTTTGCACAGAAACTAATCGATTTTGCGGGCGAAACACGTCCACCGTAACCACTGCCTTTCTCGCTTTTTTCTTGCCGAAGGCTGTTTCGCAGTTGCTGCTTTGTCTCGCTCTGTCTTTCGGGCGCGTGATATTCCGTCCTTTGCGTGCGCGACGGAGTACATGGCATCCGAGGGACGGAGCGAGACGGGGTGTCAGCGCGTCTTCTGTTTCGTGCCGTTTCTCGCTCGCGCTCGGCCAAACCTAGTTTTTAACGTTTAAATTCTATACTTTTGCGGACTCCCTACCCACGCTTAGAGCAGTTACGCACTCGGTCCGAAGGTAATCTCAGGCACGGGCATCCTTTGTCTACTCGGCGCTATATTTATTGTTTGGATGTTGTTTTTAGTTTCGAAGTTATAAGACGAAACATTTTCTCCCGTTTTCGTCGTCCTTTTCGTAACGCTCGACTTTCCGGGCATGCCTCCTGTTAGAAAATCCGACACTATTCGACGAACGATGGCAGCCGAATGCGACTGTTTATCCAAAAGGCGAGCACGGCGACGCCGAGTCAGGACAACGCGATGCCAGGCCCGTCATAAATTAGATAGGGCCTTAAGGAGATGTCAATGGCGTCAACGCAAGGATCTCCCGCTCAAGAACAGCCAGTCTTGTACAGACCACGACTCGAGACACGTTCTATCCAACCCACACCGAACTCGTCAAAATATATGTTTTTCAACTTATTCTGTTTTCCACATTGATTACGAATTCTTACACCCCCCAGTACTGTATCGATTTTAAGGACGTATTCGCGTCAAAACGTACATACGGGTCGAAGCTATAACCTCCTCCTTTTTGAAGTCGGTTAAAGAGCCTGGTCCATGCGATTAAACCGAATTAATTCGAGGCAGAAAATGTGAATCGCTCAATGAAGGCAGGAAATAATTAAGGTTATCGAGTTACTGGATTCATGCTGTAGATATTCTTAAACCCGGCAAGTCGTTGAGACAAAGGCGACACGTAAACGCCTACGTGAACCGTTCTTATTGTTAGTGATACTGGGCGTAGATACAAAAAGCATTCCTCGAATCGAGATATCTTATCGACCAAGAGTGACAGAACTTAATCGCGTAAAACATTATGACCGTCACTTTTCCAGGCAGAACTGAATGTTAATCGATAATTTTCTTGATAAGTGCTTTTTAAATCTCGGGGTTCGTAAGATAATATAAAAAAAAACTTTATCCTCTTTTCCGATTGCTAATCCTTCGATGCGCATTCCGAAGTATACAGAAACTTACAGGTTTATTAAAATAAAACTAACAACTTCAATCATCTAGATTAAGCGGAACATTTATATAGAATTTTATTTTAGAAAATAGGGGAGCCCGATGAGACCACACGTCGCAAATGGCGGTGCAGGTCTCCGTCGTGAAATCACAGTATTTTTATTATCGTTTAGCTTTGAAACATTCTTTTAATCACCACTGTATACCTACACTGCATTCCACATTAGAGCATACCTGTTTCGCGCAGGCACAACCCTCGGGAGGCGTTGCTGCGCCCGACTCCAGACTTAAGGGGGTATACCCGTTTGAACCCTCGGAAAATGTATACATTTTGTGGATTTTTTTACAAGTCAACGGTTTGATGCAGATTTCCCGTTTTTTAACTATGTTTACATAGTATTATGAACTACTTATAAAAAAAGTTTCAGTTAAAAAACTATTGTTTTTCGGAAGTTACGGATACATGTCCGAAAGTCTCTCGATTTTAGACGGCTAAACGGTGGCCCTAAAAACTCGCGCTACGTTCAACCAATTTACTTCCAATTTTGCATGCAGAATCATAATAAGATTCCGCATCGTCCAACGAAGGCTTTTTTTATTTCGATTCCCCGTTTATTATTTATAAAGGAAAAAGGTGGATTTTTCTCTTAGAAAAATTTAACTTTACCTTTGATCTCTCACCATTTCTTTATTTTTCAAAATTTTCAAAATCGCCTTCGTTGGACGATGTGGAATCTTATTATGATTCTGCATGCAAAATTTGAAGTAAATTGGTTGAACGTAGCGCGAGTTTTTAGGGCCACCGTTTAACCGTCTAAAATCGAGAGACTTTCGGACATGTATCCGTAACTTCCGAAAAACAATAATTTTTTAACTGATACTTTTTTTATAAGTAGTTCATAATACTATGTAAACATAGTTAAAAAACGGGAAATCTGCATCAAACCGTTGACTTGTAAAAAAATCCACAAAATGTATACATTTTCCGAGGGTTCAAACGGGTATACCCCCTTAACCGCCTATGTTTTTCTCCGTCGCACGACCCTCTACTCTCTCTATAAATTTAAATTTCTCTCTTAAACTTCGATAATATTTTTTCGAGAAGCCGGAAAGGGCTGAAGTTTCATGACATCTCTAAATTTTTGGTCCAGATTATATAGACCAAATTTCAGAAAAATATCTCAACCCCCTTCCGAAATAGGGGGTCGAGTCGAGGGTTGCATCCACAACAGCGGCATAGGCACAATGGCGCCCCTATATATTTTTTATGAAGATAATGCAAGAAAAATATAATGCAATTTTTTTTATGATAATGTTATTTTATTATAAAAAAGTAAAAAAAGAATAGATAATTTACATTATGAAATAAAATTTGGGAAATTTTTTATTGATTTTCATTGAGTCTAAATGTTATTAATTTATCGTACAAATTATACCGACAGTGAGAATATTCATATAAAATATGCGAGGGTGCAATTGTGCCTCTGCCGTCTGTTAACGTTGTAAAATTGTGCCGTCTGACGAGGGTTAAAATAAGTAAAAAAATATGTAAGTATTAATTTTTACAATACGAGGATTCGTACCTCCAAAGTTGGCTGTGGATATTCCTTTAACACACGTGCACTTAACTATGCCTAGCGAAACGTTTAAATTAACACCTTTAATCACTAATACTACGATTACAAACGTATTTCATTTTACACACACCCATGCTAACTATAAGCTACTGCCACCACCATGTTTCACGACTGGACGTTAATTTTTCATTTCCATTTGTCAATTAAATTTCCTCCACATGGAAACTTCACTATCTGGCTCGAAACCACTGAATTTGCTCTTAAACTGTCATACATAAATGAATAAAAATATTATATGCTACACCCGGTATTAATACTATCGTTGACACAGTGTAGGATGAAAGAGTTACAAATATTGTCTACGGAAAAGTTTTGGAGACACTGCTGATTCATCATAGTCCACATTGTGTCGCTAGGTAAAATACACCTGGTATATACATTCTCAGCGAGTGTATTTCAGTCGTTGGAATTGTAGACAATAAAGTCGCGAATATTAGCAGTTGGAATTACTAGTTAGGATTACGGCGCATATAACGCAGCTCGTCGCGATGAAATAGATTTTACTTGCTTCCTGCGGACCGCCCGTATTTTCGTAAAATAAATTTCCCCCCTAATCCTGCCAGAGGTACGTCCGTGTTTCCTGACTTTTCCTTCTCCTCGGTTTCGCTTACGCCAGACTTACACGCCTCGCATAAACCAGAACGCTCGAGAAATTCTGCAACGACACACTAATATCTAAAAGTATAATACATAATTCGATAAGGAAGTGTATCTGACAACGTAATCAGGAAAAGCCTCTTTTTTTAAAATAGGAGTTTGAGATAATAACCAATATGGACGTTTTAGTGTGATTGTGTGTGCTTTCGGGAATAGAGAGTATTCGAATAGTATGCCGTGAATTATAAATCTAGTTCTTTACGTTCATTTGTCAGGGTGAAATCTTGTAAGCTAATTTTGACCCACTTCACATCATACTATTCGAATAATAACATTCGAATACTTGTAAAATATTCGAAGTTTATTCGTAGCATTCGAATACTTGTAAAATATTCGAATATTAAATTATTCGAATAGTCCTAGCCCTAGTAGAAATGCGGACATGGCGGTGATTCAGTTGACCCTAAACCTAATCACCTGTTTTCTACTTAAAACAATTAAATATAGTAAAAACATCTACATTCAGAGCACAATACGGTATCTGTTTTTGTTATTAAATAAGAACTTTTACTGCAAAAACTATTTTCTGCCCAATTATCGAATACCAATAGTGACGCAGTTCCTTAGTACAACCCGCTAAAACACTGTCGAAGAATGACGAGTCTCTCATTTTAAAAGTTTTTCGTTGCTTATGCTGCACTTTGATTAGCTCCAAGCTCGTGCGACACTCGCGTAAATGTTCAAATAATTTAGAATTATTTTGTCGCAACTATAGTACAAACGTAACGCTTATAATAATAAGAGAAATACAAAATAAGCAGAAATGGGGACATGAGCAGAAATTGGGACATTCACATTATATTGACGTTGTATACGTTAACTATTTGTTCTGCTCGGAACTTTTTATATACAAGTTTTGTTTGAAAAATTGTATCAACCTTCTGTTGCATAAGTCAGGGTTGACTAACTGGTGGCTCGCGAGCCACCAGGGGGCTCCCCCGCTTTGCTGCTACGCTGAACGGCCCCCCTTCATACCGACCAAACTCTAACCATCATAGTCGGTTCCTCCTTCTTTCCTTCTCTTCTTGACTGCGATCGTCAGAGTCTCGGAGGTATGGAGGGGGCCTTTCAGCTGGGCAGCAAGGCGGGGGTGCCCCCGGTGGCTCGCGAGCCATCAGTTAGTCAACCCTGGTATACGTAATACACTTCAGCGTCATTTCCACTTAATTGCTGCTAAAAACAGGACACATTGTTATTTCTGACCTTCGACATATTGATCTACCGTTGTTCCATGGCTTTTCAGAATTTTTCAAGCGCTACAGTTAGAATCCTGATATTTTTGACAAACGATCTTACCGTAGCTACATATGTATAAAGGTATTCTAAAAGCTTTGAAATATCGTATCGCAACCTGCACATTTCAATTTCTGATCGCAAGCTTCCGAATAATTTCGTGATTCATTGTACCTACGCCCCAACCCCTACCCCTCTCAAAAAAAAAAAGAAAAAAGATTGCAGACTACGATAGCGTTTCGTTGTTCGATACATTATCGGAGCAAGAGAGCACTTTTATACCAGGCGAAATTGCGCAGTGCACGCTGGACTTCGCCATAAGCTTCGCCGCGTAATCCTGAAACATTTTATTGCGCGTGGGGACGATGCACGTCATGTACCGCATTGGTTTTAACAAGGACAGCATCGCCGTGACTGCCCCCGCCCCCCGGCCCTGTCTTTCAGCGATCGATAAAAATGCCGGGCGATTTATTGAAAGCGCCGGAACGAAGGAAATTAGTGAAAAATTCAAGAGTCACCGTTCAAAACAAATTCAGTTCGAATTCTGGCTTCGTTTTCACCTTCGAAGGGGGTGTAACTTCCTTCTTCCGTTGTTTGCATAACTACGTCTGAAGTTGAAGGGAGAGAATCAGTTTTGTAAGAACACTGGGCGAAGTTTATATTATCTATATTAGGATGCAGCGTATTCAGTCTTGAATCTTAATAAAAAATCTTGTTATTGGGTTGAATCCACATTCAAATGGAGTTATTTTTTCGGTTTTTGTTGATTATTTTTGTTAAAATGTTATTTAATAAAATTATTATTACTGGAATTATAATAAACACAAGATTAATAATTAATATAGAGATGATTATATATATTTTATTAAAATCTTTTAATTGGAAGTTAAATGTAATTTATTATAAGCTAACAGCATCTGGATCTATAAGTGAAGCTGGCATTTACTTTTACATTCAATCTCGTTTATTTATAAATGGATAGAAGGATTTATCTGACGCATAACGTTGAGATCGTAGAAATATTACCAGGTGCAGTTGTGCTACACTGCGTTCCACATTAGAGCGTACTCGTGTCGCGCAGGGATACACTGTTGATTGGTAGTAAACCGGCAGGGAAAGTGCCACGAGCAATCGCGACAGTGCTACGACCAATCGCGTGTGTCAGATGCGTGGGAGCTGCGCAGATCGGTCGCAAATCGGTAGGGGCGTTGGTACACTCTTATATGGAACGCAGTGTGGATGTACTTAGGAACTAAGGTCGGTATTCTCCCACTACACAGTTTGACTGCCTCGGTGCTCCTTTTCTCAACGTTTTGTGACTCGCTCTCGCCTTCGCAGAACAAGAGCAAATCAGAAGTGGTGGGGATAGCGCCGAGCTCCTGACGTGTAGGCCAAACCGAGTTCTTAGCGTAGAAATACACGCATCAGAATAGGTGTGCGTTAGCTCCGAAAAAATTCAGGAGCTTTATTGGTCAGAACACTGGTTCTTTCTCGATAGCTTCATCTCGTATTGGTCTACGCATAGCTTCGTAACGCACACAACTATTACGCTAAGAATAAATAACAGCCAAACGGCTAGGTTCAGGCAGAGCCGAGCAGCGTTCCCGTTTTTTTAATTATTACAGTAATAATTACTGTATCGTTGCATGTAATAAATTTTTAATTCTTTTTACGTCATTTTGAAATGCTAGTTTAAATTTTAATTTTTCCTACTATTTTTATGCCATTATGAAATTTCCTATAAAAACTTGACAGGTTTGGTACTTTCACCCTAACGTGCCCCAACATGCTTCCTAGCGGCGTTACTGTAGCATCGGAGAAAGGGTAGTAGGAATCGTCCCACCTTAGCTGAAGGCGTAGCGTTGGAGGGAGAACCGAAACATGTGTTTCAGGAGTGGTTTTCCCCTACTTGGGAAGGCCTGATCTAGGGCTAGGTGATTTCAAGACAGACTACCACCAACAGGAAGGTTTGAGTGTATAGGTAAGTACCGATTATTACCTCCATCAATATTCGCAAACCGAAACTAGTGAAGGTTCAAACGTTTCCATCGCAATTGATGATTATTCCCGATGGCAGCAATTAATATTTCTTTCCTCAGTGCAAGTGTGTACTCCTCAACAAAGAAGAACCCTCATCTTACGACCTGTGCAAAGTACAACTGTCAGTGGAACACAGCATCCTACACCGCAAGTACCCCTATAGACAAAAATACAACATAAGGCCCACCCTAGAGGACAATCTAAACGCCAAAGGATCAATAAAAAGACTATTGCATTACCTAAACCACATCAAACTATACAGCAAATTGTAAAGCAGACCCTAGGTCGTTAAGAACCCATACAAGTGGTTGACGCGATATTAAATAATAGAAAGCAAGAAAAAGTGTGTATTATTCTTACCAAAGGAATCTTGCATTAGATCAACGATTCAGCACGAAGAGGGCTATTGGCGAACCCAATACACCCCCTATGCGGGCACCTTTAAAATTACTGAATTTAATTCAACAAATCTCACTTAGCTGGTCTTATCAGTTTGCCATGTTACTATCCCACAGAACACGCGAAAACTGAACCTCTTTCTCATAGATGACGAGGAGTGTAAGTCTTCTAGGGGCTTCAGTGGCAGAGCACCAACTTGTTGGATAAAAACTGAAGAATAGCGACTCAAACTCGAATCCCTCGCATATTAAGCAACTACTTACTTTAGTCACTGCAGCTCGTACTCTCCTCGAATCCCCTTCTAACCTCTTCCTACCCTAACAGCTACCCCTCACTCTGTTGCTACGCGCAAAATGTTAAGTGACACGGAGTCAAGCGTCAACCCTCTTCAATTTCATTTTGCAACTTCGATTCGTCACAGTCCACGTGGAATTCCGAGTCTATCCGCCTGGAAGCGTGCAAAAGACTCGCGAGGGTACCCAGTACCCCGATACCCGATCAAGGATTACGAGCAATCACTGTCAGACTGCGTTTGTAACGCGTAAGTGCCTTTCCAGGCGCGTTCCAACAAGCGACGATGCAGTTACCATAAATATTCGAATCGTCGGTTGAACGTGTGGCCAAGACAAACATATTAGGGCCACTTACGTCACATTCGACCGTATTTATATTTTATCAGCTGTCGCCATCCGGCTGAGCCTCGCGGGTAACAGATAGTTTCCCGTGCTCACGACCGTAAACTCGCGTTAATTAGCCGGTTCGCCGGATTGACGGTCTACGCCAGGGGTTCTTAACCTTTTTCGTGCCACGGACCCCTTCTCAGGATACATGGTATCTTCAAATGCGGGGCACGAAAGACACACGATTACAGGGAGACAGAGCTATCGGAACATTGATGAAACAAATTTGTGATACCATACTGCATGTGCTTCTTTATTAATTCGCTAGATAAGGCAATCCATTTAAAATGGTGGCACGTTGAAGTCGGAGATTTATTTGCAGAGGTATCAGCTGTCTCGTTGCTCTGCTTGAATGAGATTGTGGAGCTTTTTACATAAGATAATTCCATGGCTCATGACTGCTATTTCAGATGTATTTATAGGTACCCCACTGGTGTAGTACCTATCACAGTCATCTGATTACAAAATAAATAGAAGTTTCTTAAAGCTAGATAGTTTACACTGGTATTGGTCCACTTTAACAAAAAAATAAATGAAAAGTTATAGCGTTTGAAAGAAAAAGTAAGTTTTTTTCTTAGACAAATTTTTCATATTATTCTTTATATCAACGAAAAAAGTATTATAAATAAAAACTAAAATTAATATTTTAGGTCCACATTAATATTTTAGTAGCATCAGCGTAAATTATCTAACTTTTAGAAAATTTTATTTTTTTCGCAATCAGATGACTGTGACAGATGCTAACACCTGACGCCAACATCGTCGAAGAGATTCGACAATAATTAATAAATAATAAGAAGGATCGACATAAAAAAAATTATTTTCTGGAAGTTTAAAGGTGCCTCCTTATATCCCAATAGAATTTAATGCAATATTAACAATAGTTTTTTTTTAAAAATCACAAATTTCGGGGGCTGTTACACGAGAATCCCCCCTAAGAACCCCTGGTCTACACCGAAAATGAGTACACCAGAAACGATAAACGTACGAGCGGCTAAGATCGTCCACGTGAATTCGAGGATGTGGCAATAAAAGTGAATTACCTCCTTGTGAAAATTATATTTCTTTAATTTTAGAGGCTTTAGTTTTCCTTGTGCGGCAACAGAAATTCGGTAGATTTGTGGTAACGAGGGAGTAATATTTCCGTTTCAGATTAGTGGTATCACCGATGCCAATATGAAAATATGTATCTTATGGTACTTCCGCTAAAGCTCTCAAGTACGTAAATTATCTGCTTGTGTTAATTCCTGTCGTAATTTGTAACTGAATTGTTAGAGCGTGGTTGTCGTGATTCTAAAAGCTAATCATTTTTAATTTGCAAAAGATAAACCCTACCATTTTCCGCGATCAGATTATAATACTATTTTAAACAGACAATACCGTTGCATTATTCTACCAATTTCCTCTCGTCTTTATGTATCCTCTTATCTTATGTATTTCCTCTTATCTTTTCCATTTACTTTTCCGGCACCAACGTGTTGCAATTCTCGCCCCATCTTCTTTCATAATCGCAGTAGATCACTTCGCAACATATTTTCACGATTCTGTCGCAAATTCTCATACCAAGATCCAGGGGTTCTACAGTAGAAAAAGACGCTGAGGCCACTAAACAGACTGTAGGGCAGCCACAAACATGTCGAGACATTCTAGTCTACCACAAAGAAGCTACAAAAGCTCTCCCTAAAGTCCTCAGACAAAAGAGGAGTAACAAAACAAGATCAATCTCAGGTAAAACCCACCGTATGAAGCCTAATATCCTCGGAAACTGTACAATACTGTCATTTGCCATTAAACGAAAAATTCCAATAATCCGAACAAGAACTGGTCATAGCAAGCAAGGGGCAGTCATAGCATTCGAAGAGGAAGGATCGACCGATACCTATACGAGACAATTGAGGAGTCCTTGTAGAAAGCACAGTAAATAACAAAATTAAAAAGAAAAAATTAACTACAAAAAGTTCTACGTGCTAATGGTGATATACTATAGTATAAAATTTGATTTTTGGCACTTACAGTGTTTTCTACAAGGACTCTTCAATTATTTAGTTGCGCGCAATGGAGGTCTCAAAGCACTGGTCCCAGAAGGAAATTTTTATTCAAATGTCTTCTCGTGCCTGACACGTATAAACTTATTAAGGTAACTTTAATAGCTTCAGTCTAGGGACAGTCATCCTATATCAACGTGGACACTAATAATAACCCATTTCAGTGGCTGTAACCTTGTGAAATAAATAATAATATTACAACAATTAAAACTCTATCGTATGTGTAGAAATCCTCGGGGAAAAAATAAGAAGATTTAACGCTTTACCACGAGGGATAAGATTCCCTCCAGCAGGAGAGAGAAAGGGTGAGCTGGGAAGAAGAGGGAGGTGGGCAAAAAGAAGGGACAGAATGGTGGAGGGGGCTTGATACAGCGATAATGGCGCGGTACTCGAGTGCCGTCCCATTACAATTTGCAATTATTGCATTTCCCGGTAAATGGGTTGCGCTCGGGGCGTGCGCCGGTTCCTGGAAAGGAAGAGCTACGAACGTGATTGCATTTGGAACTCCATCGAACGACTTTACAGCCCTGGCTATGATCGGTGCAGGGGAAAAAAGAAATACGCCCAATGGTGTTAAACGGGGCTTGAGTTTTCGCGGCCTTCCGGCTGCGCACGCGTCCGCCTCGAAACAAATCAAGCGAAACTCTTTTCGCGTATGTGTGTACCCCCGGCGCGCCAAAATAACCTTGCCGGACTGCTTAGGTTTCGTGATAAAATTGATCGCCGTGTAACATTAATTTTCTCGAGTGATCGACGGCCAGGAATAGAATGGTTGGCACGAGCAAGTGTAACGCAATGCTGGAGGCCTAACACTATGTAAAACGCGAAGTTGATCAGTCTCAGTAAATAGGGGTGACTATTTTTCACTTGATTAACTGATGCGCCGAGAATAAACCTAGGCCTGTAGCTGGAGAAAGTTTGCTAACTTTCCCGGCGTGTAGTGTTCTGGGAATCTTGTGTTGCCCGCAGGTGGTAGCGATATGAATGGTGGTGGCTTCAGAGCGTGTGTGACGCGCGGTTGCCTAAAAATCCCTGCGCGCAAGCTCGACTAAGATTACAATTAGACCGGTTACTTGTATTTGATAAATGCACCAAAGACAGGGAACAACAGTGCTGGAATCTCTGTGCGCTGATAAACGCGAAGAATCAGCTGGGGGAGGGTGGCTTTTAGAGTGCATTAGAAAAGTTTGTTCTCTGCTGTACCGATTGCACGGGTATCTGTTAATGACTTGTTGCCAGAGAAGTTTACAAGTCAGGTCTGTATTTCAGACGAGAAGTGAAATGAAAGAATTTAAGTTTGGTTCACTGTGTGGTACTGAGAAATAAGTATGAGGGTGGGTTGACACCTCTGTAGGCTTATAAAAAGGGAGTACCTACTGTATCTCTTGTATTCACCGTGTCATTTAAGAAGGAACCTGCCGACCGACGAGTTTAGAGCGGTTCTGCGCAGGTTGGCGCTCATTGGTGCCGGGAGAAGCCGCTATTGGCTGTACCCCCACCAACGCTTATTCCGAGCCAATGAGCTCATTCTACATTAGGTTGGAATGAAATGTAGGGGCAAAATATTTTTTATTATTCATGACTTCTAATAGTGGGCAAAAGTTGACTTTTATAATATTATTTAAGCTGTGAAAGTTTGATCTTGATCAAAAAATTTTTTGAGGTGCCGCAAGCCATTCAAAATTCATATTTACTGATTGTGTGACTTTTGACTGGCTCGCGGCACCTCAAAAAGTTTGTTCATCGAGATCCAACTTTCACAGCTTAAATAACATTGTAGAAGGCAACTTTTAATATTTTAAAAAAATATTCTGCCGCTATATTTCGTTCCACCCTATTCTACATGCGCGAAACGGGTTCCTTCTTAAATGACACGGAGAATAGTCGTGATAATACTCAAAAATGTTTCATACATAATTTGAATATTTTTAAGAAGTGAATATATATTGCAAGAAACATTTTTTACATTTGCTTTCTTTCGTACTTGGCGTTAATATGAATTCAATTATAATAATATTGTAAAACTACCTAATAGTCCAACATTTAAAAATTTTCCTGTGGCTTTTCATTCATAAAAGGAAATATTTAATTTTGCCTTTAAACACTTCCGTGAAATTTAATAACGCGATTGGCTGCCGCTACTTTCGAGTTTTCGAGTGTATTAAGGTTACCCAGACAAAGATTTCATTGGCCCCAAGAGAAAAATGCTGGCAACTTACGTGGCCGTGGTGATCACATTCCCAATGCCATTAATCTTTCGCAAATACATTACAAAGTAATTGTAATCATCCGCATTTACAGTTTAGAACTAAATATTCTTTAAAAAAAAAACGTGTAGGTTAAATAACTGCAATTACGTTAGGGGTGATAAATGTGCACATAAGCGTACTTCGAATGAGTTTGTAAACTTACGAATATTCCCACGATGGATTTCATAAATAAATAATGATAATGATAATTACAAAAAAGTTTGCACAAGTTGTTGAAAACTCTGAAATTCGGGGTTACCTTGCAATATCGTCGACACATCTATCTCGCTGTGAACTGTTTCAGCCGTGGCTCATACCTTTCGCTACTTCAACTGCCGGTAAACTAGATTAGCGTGAATTAGCGAGCCGTATTCCACGCCGGCGGCTAAATTCCAGCGTCAGTCGCGTGAAGCAGAAAGGGGTGGCTTGGTTGCAAGCTACCTATTGCCACCAATGTTGCCGTTGCTATTGTTTCTGCCATTATTGAATTGCGAGCACACCATGCACAACGCGATGCCGTATCAAAATATAGTTTTAATTCCCGCATAGAGACGTGAGAAGCTGCGTTCGGCACTGATAGGAAAAGAAATCGACCGGCATTGCCTGTGAACCACCAAGTCAGTTGTGGCAAAGAAATATAAGCTTCTGCAATAATTTCATTCAGTTACGCGTCACCATTTTGCTGTGCAAGTCTTTTCTTATGCCTGAAGCAATAAATAAATGTACTTGCGTGAAAATTTAGTTACTGGTTTCGTATTTATTATTCTAAGACAGACATTTCTAGATGGAAGAAGGAAGTTACCGCGTTTCTATCAAAATCAAAAGTGATTAAATTAAATTTAAAGTACTGGATATTAATAGTTTAAATATTGTAGCATTTACAGCAACTAAAGCTTGCATCGACAATCAATAATAAAGTTGTTGCACACCGATCTGTTCAGTTAAGTGAATGCTTCGTTTTAACATTTAATTTGGAGTTCTTATTTTTTTTTTAGACGTGTTCAGACTTTCGTTGTATCGATAAGGTAAATGTACCAGTGGCTATTTAGCGATGTACCAATGCATGGCCACTGATGCAGATATTAATTATTATTAAGCTATGTATATCAATCAGGCACAATATATTGATTAATTTGTGTTATATAATCTTTGAACTTCATACCCTAAAAATGGTTTTGATAAATATTATGTTTAAAACACTTAAGAAATTGTTTGAAATCTCACGGTAAAGACGCATGACGAATTTTGCTAGGTTCTTCCAGAATTTGCTAAGGAGAAAGCGATGTTTGTTAAGCGAATAATTAGTGTAATATTGGGTTTTTTTATAGGAACAAATAACTTATGGAAACCTGAGAGTATTTAAAGCAAGTAATTAACGCGGTATTACGCATTTAGATTGTATTTTATGTAAAAAAATACGTGGCTATATTTCGGTACATAATATTCGTGTCTGGCCCAATTATTAACCAAGCGTCTATGTATATGGCAAGTCGCGATTTAGTATACTCAAAGATTTGTACTAGTGAATAATCAGGAGTATTTTTTAATAGTATAAAGTGCTTTGATTTGGCCTAATGCAATTCCAAATAAAAAAGCCAAAATATCAAATAGGATCGATATTAACGTCTGAAGAATGGCAGATGCATCACATTGAAATTCAGGGGGAGAAACTAAGAAAACAAATGGAAATACAAGAAAGAAAAAGACTTAAAGATGAAGCAAAGAAAAAGTTGTTGCCGAGGAAAAGAAAACAACTTAACAATTCAAAAATTAATAGCCGAAAAAAGAAGATAATAAAAAAAGAAAAACAATTAAGTATATTTAATAAATTATAAACATATAATTGTAATAATATATATAAAACAAAATTATATTACTTGTAAGATAAATGAAACGTTTCTACTTTTATTTCCTAATCTGTTTACTATGGTTATTTATACAATAATTTTATATTTCTGTACTTCTGAATTTTCCTTGAAGGATTTTTCCATTTAAGACAAAGAATCAGTTTTTTAAAATAAATTTTTACACGATTATAAAACCTATGGCTAGGCACTGGGAAATGAAAAAAGGGACGCTAGGTCAATCGCGTGAGGTTGGCTACGTACTGGTACATTTACACGTACAAAATATTCTCGTTTATTTCACGTTAAGTATCAAAAAAATAAAATTTTGTTATGTATACTCCGTGTCATTTAAGAAGGAACCTGCCGACCGACGAGTTTTGACCAGTTCTGCGCAGGTTGGCGCTCATTGGTGCCGGGAGAAGCCGCTATTGGCTGTACCCCCACCAACGCTTATTCGGAGCCAATGTGCTCATTCTACATGCGCGAAACGGGTTCCTTCTTAAATGACTTCTGGTGCAAGTACTGATGAGAAACAACGAAATCATTATGAATGAAAAAAGTTTCATTTAAATTGTTAATTTTATACACAATATTCATTATACTTTGTCACCGTTTCGTTATTGGTACATTTACCTTACTTCTCAGGGGAAGAGTGGATGAAAAAGATGGAGGAAAGAAGACAAGAGAGCATGGGGGAAAATCGGGGCGAGGGGAGTAACAAGTAGAGGGTAATCGGATAAGAAATAGAGTAAGGATAGGGTAAGGGACGAGAGAGAGGGAAAGTTAGGGGCGAAGGGGGTTGGAAATAGGTTAAGTTAAGTTAAGTTAGGTTAAGATATATGTAAACGGAAGCTATTGTAACCCTAAGGGGACCAATTAAATAAATACATAGATACATACATACATACCTTACTTACTTCTCAATGATAGAAGCAGTAACATTTCCAATTCCCATATTATTTACAGGCGTTATTATTAATGACGACATTACTGCTTGCTTCTCAAGCTTTAATTATCCCGGCAGGAAATAATAAAAAAAAGAAACTAATCAAAATGTATCATCCTTGCTTTTCCTCGCACGCAGAGTCGTTGGAGCACATACGAGACGCGGCACAAGCTGTTCTCTAACTATTCTCAGCAGCCTCGGCGCACGAGGAAGAGTCGAAGAAATTGGGGAGCAAATAGTAAAATTCCTCATATGCAGAGCACGGGGTCCGCGGAAGTCCCAAGACGGCGAGAATTGGAAGAGACTAAGTGGGGGAGGGGGGAGTAAATTGGAGTAGCAAAGAGAGACAGAGAGCAACGAAGGAAGCGAGGGAAGAGGTTCGTTTCGCAGAATCGGTTGATGGAACGCGCGGAAATGGAATGCAAGTAGGAAGCAGGACCTCTTCCTACTAACATTTCCAGTGTTTTCAATGCGTTAAGTGGCCACCGCGCGGTGATTTTTATCGCGTGGGTGTTGCACTAATTGCGACCGCTGCGCATGCTATTTTTTCCTCCTCCCCCTCCCCCTCTTCTCCTTTTCTTCTTTCACGCACGTTTCGTCTTCAACGCGCGTTAATAATTAACGGCGCGCGTGAGTCAGCCTTGCGAGGTCGACGCTTGTTGCTAACTCCGACAACCCGCTCTTCAGCGATCGAACTACATTTATGTAGTAGGGTGAACGAAATGAACTAATGTATACACTTCCACTTGGTAAGCAACGGGGCGAAGACTAACAGATACAAGAATAAAGGTGCAACAGACAAACAGGTACATACACAATAGCTCATAAGTATCGTTAGGGTGGCTCTTAGTTTCGAGCTTTGAATTTTCTTCGCGGCACCCCCAGAATAGTTCCAAATAATACCAAAAAAAATCTGTGTAAAGTTTTTTTATCTTTTTGGCATTTCTTTTGGTATATGCCCCCCCTTAAATGTTTAAAAAATAGTCCTCGAAAATAAAAAATACAATTTTATTTGTTCGCCTTCGTGAATAAAAAGTGTTCAACCAACTTTGCCTGTTTTTTCTACAAATTTCATCCTTGACGACCTGATAGTAAGAGCAAGAGACAAGTTGCAAATGAAAAGCAATTAAATCAGAGAACGGTGGACTACGACGTTCAGAAATTAGTGGAGGTTCTCGACCAAAAAACGAAGTGTGAGGCGAACAGTGACAACCCCAGCAGAGGATCGTGAAATTGCCACTACAAGCAAGCGGACCAAAAGCAAAAGAGCTCCGGAAATTGCTGCTGCAGCGAATAGTGCGCGAGAAAACCCGATAAGTGTATCCACTGTGAACAGGCGGTATCAAGAAAGCCGGCTTGCACGCAAGAATTGCATCGGGAAAACAGGTTCTTAGTAAAAAAAAAATGAAAATACGATAAAACGTTTAAATTGTCCACGAGAACGCAGGGCGAGTCCAAGTTCCAAGTCTTCAGCAGTAGAAGTATGATGAAACCAACTACCAAACGTGGAGGGGGTCCAGCAATGATACGGGGGTGTTTTACATGAACATCCGCGGGTGATCTAGTCAAAATAAGAGGAACCATGTCGAAGGAATATTACAAGAAAATTCTTGAAGAGATCGCCATTCCACCAGGACTACGTTTGCCTTCAAGGAAAGTTGTGTTCCAACAGGATAATGATCCAAAACATGCCGTCAAGATATGCCAGGGATACTTGGGAAGAATGATAGAGCAGAGACTGATTGCACTGATAAAAAGTCCTGACAAAAATCCCATCAAGTATTTATTGAAAGAACTCGATCGAGGTGTCCAAAAGTAGGGGAGGACCGGGGCTAGATGTTACTGGGGCAGGTTGTTACAAAGCAGTTTAAATTTTTTTCGCTGGGACTAAAACTTTGACGATGAAGTGGCTGATGTGTTTCAACCGTACACAGTTGTGTATGTTGTTTGTTTGTAGTCGGTTCACGCGTTGGCACTTTATTACAGTTTTTTGTGTTTTCGGTACTAACAGTAACTTTTCTCTTTGTACTGCAATCTTTTCTACCGAACAGACAGATGAATGTATGTAAACTAATATTAGCAGCAATCTTTTTTCCGCGGTACAGTTGAAATAGTCACCCGGGTGCTTCGTCAGCCGAACTAGGGTTAACATCATCTTTGTACCCGTGGGATCACGAAAACCGTGAAAATTAGGTTCCATCGGATGTACAACGTAAAAATTAATAAGTTCCTTCACTCAGCCATTTGAAACTCCAAATAAAAAACTAGATTTGGTGTTTTAATTTTACAGTAGATGGTTTTGAATAACAAAAAAGGTGCAAATAATTACGCAGCAACCCTGTATATAAAAATTTATGACTCGCTACATGTAGGTACCCACGGGAAGCACGTAGTTTACCGATACCATGTAATAAATTTTTCATAATTTTCTGTAAATTAAACACTTCTTCTCCAAGCCGTCATCCTGAAACCTGTTACCATAATTTCCACTCTAAACCTTTAAATTCCCCGTGAAATTTGCTAGCCCAGTCAAGTTGGTACTAGGATTCAGACCCAGCAGCCTCTCAAGCAAATAAACCCTTCATTTATTACCCAACCATTAACTTCTTCTCTTCCCTAAATTGCGACTTTAAAAAAATATTAAACGCTAGCTATCAACTGTGCTAGCCAACTGACCGTCAGAGGTTCAATCCTCCTGCGCTAACTAACTCCCACGGAAAAAAACAGGCTTGAGGGAGGCTATAACTGCAATAATCTAGAACCCCTAAAATCGAGTACCACTTGACCCACATCCCACTCCGTCACAATTCTGCCATATTGAAAGCTGCAGCATGCCCTCCAAAGCCACTACGTGGTTATAGGAAAACCCTACCTTAATCCCCGAGGGGAGTGACGGCTTTTAATCAAGCAAACAAAAGTCTGTGTCAAGACGCAACGACATTGAAGAATCCCGTACACCGAGAGACGCCGGGCGTTCATGGAATCACGGCGGTAAGACGCGTTTCGGGGGTAAAAAGCGCAAGTACGCGGGATATACCCTCGATTTTCTCTTGGCTTCGCCTTGTTTCCGGCCACGGCACGAGGGGAACCGGCGAAAAGTGGAAAAAGAGCAAGGGGACAAAGACGGCGAGCTGCTCTCGGTTATCTGGCAAGTCACTTCGTGCCACGTATCCACCGACTACAAGGTATGTATATCCCTTTATGGGTGGGAGTTGCCCGGAGGAGTCCGGCGGCGACGCCAACGCCGACACCGAGGACGACGACGACGCGAGAGGTGTCATTTGTACACAAAAGAGGGTGGCGAAGCCGCGTTACGTGGCACGTGCATTTAGGGGTGAGAAAGGGAAAGCCAGACGCGGACGAAGAAAAGCGTGGAACGTCGTACAGGGTGTCCCGTAACTGATGGTACTGCCGACTCATTCGATTCCGGCCCGTCCTCCTCTTCTCTACCCCAATGCACGCCGGGGAACGGTCTAACTTCACGCGGCTGGTGTGCAGCCGCGTCCGTTTTCACAACACATGTTCAGTCCAAGTTATTCATTCAAATTATACAGTTGTACATTCAAATGTATACAGAGAATCTAGCGTAGGAACATAGCCTTTACCGATCCGCCAGCACTTATTGTTAGTGCCGATTGTTTTATGCTTCTAACCCTCGGATAGACGAATGGTGGATATGGTCGCGTGAGGCGAATGCAGGGTCAGTTTGACGCATAGCAACATTTCTATGGTACACCGGTTTCGCGAAAAATTGAGTATAAAATGAATTAAATTACAATTTTTCAAATTAACTAAAATTTATTAATACAGAAATACATAAAGAGAATTATTTATGTACATTCGGTACATAAAATAGGTGTGTCTCCTGTATGATTTTTACAAATAATCTTACTGCCATTTAGGCATCATGTACTATATTTTGCTATTGCCAACACAAATATAACATCGTGATAGACTTTGTCAGAGTTGGATCCAAATGACCCTGCATTCGTTGTTGAGGGTTAATTAATTTCGTAATTGCATTTTTCTTGCTCCGCCTGATTTCACGATTTCAATCTACATACTTCTTTCCGTGCACCTAAGAAATTAATCTTATGTGATATTTACCACCAAAAAAACCCTGAGTAAGATTTAATGCAATTTTGCCGTTTTAATGGTTTCTAAAAACCAATGAATCAGTGGTGGATTTAAGAAAAAAGACCCAGGTGGCAAACGTTGTGAGGGGCCCAATTTTCGGGAAACTGAGGAGGTAGTTTACTAAAAGGGGGTAAGTGTACAGAAAAGTATAGGAAAAAATATAGTGCTTGTATAAAATCATAACTTTTTTGAAGACAGGGCCCTAGGGGGCCTTCTGAGCGGGCAGCCATTTTTCGGGGAAATAAAGTGGTAGTTTACTGAAAACCGGCTCAGTGAAATAATACAGAAAAAAAATATAGTTTGGATAAATCATAATTTTTTTAAGGATGGGGCCCTGGAGGCTGGGGCCCTTTTTCGGAAAAATAAAGCGGTAGTTTACTGAAAACGGGCTCAGTGAAATAGTACAGAAAAAAAATATAGTTTGGACAAATCATAATTTTTCTTAAGGATGGGGCCCTGGGGCAGGGGCCCAGGTGGCAACTGCTCAGCGGCTGCCGTGTTAAATCTGCCACTGCAATGAATAGTTGGGAAATTGGAGAAACATCGATAGTGGGCAGTAAACTTGCTTCAAAAGTTGCGACTGTGGAAGTGTTAATCTTGGTACGTCATTGTAAAGTTTCATAGACTTCTGGTATTAAATGCGATGTCTTATATAAATAGCTGTATACATATACGGTATCCCGCAAGAGTATACCCCAGGGATCACTCTGAGCTGCAAAGTGGAAATAGACGTGGTATGTTCCGCACATTTATAAGTTGTACAGTTATTTACATTCGCTACAATTGTTCGCGAATTTGATAATGCATCAAACCCAGGGCCGGCCTTGTCTATAAAGGAGCGAGGGTACAAGAAATATTTTGAGGCCCCAAACTATTTCTCAACAGTAAAAATGCGTAACATCTTTTTACAGAACGAAATCATGAAAAAAGGTTAATAATAAAAATAATATAGAAAATTAAATAAAAGAAATAAACAAATAAACATTAATATATTTAACTACATAACATATATATAATATTAGACTTTTATATTATATTAGAAATTATGTTCTAATATATTTTTTCTTAATTTTAATCAAATAAAAAATTATTGTTCTCAAGTTTTCTTTTTTATCTTCCTTTTTTTTTCATTTTTCCTTTTTTGGGGCCCCTGTACACCCCGGGCCCCGAGTGCATTGCACCAACTGCACCCCTCCCCCTCCTGTGGCCGGCCCTGAATTCAAACCCTGAATAAATGATTGGTAAAATATTTTAAATATCAAACGGTAAATAAAGCACGATAAAAAAATACAATTATATCTACACCATCAAGCAACTATTGTGTATGCCACTTGAGACATCCTGTATGCACCTATTCTATTTTCAACCACAAGAGTGGGATTACCTACTCTTTTCACAAAATAATTTTTTTTAAAAAGAATGGAAAGAAGGGATTTTGTGGAATAGAATTACCTTTCGTTACACAAAATGATTTAGCTTATCTACGGTACAAATTACACAATTTGCAAGCATCAATTTCCTAGAAGTGGAATTCTTAAGTTTCCTAATTTATTTGTGATATACGATATAACAAAGAAACTGCAAAATACTGTGTAATGTAAATAATCAAGTTAAAAAATACATTTAAAAATCACGTTATAAAATCGTAAATGTGAAGGCATCTTCTATTACATCATTTCACCCACAAACGCGAGATTCGCAGAATGTGCTTCTTCCAAATTCCAATTTCACTGAACATTTAATTCTATTTTCGAGGCCCGAAAACGAAGAGCGCGCCATAAATTTGAAAAAGCTGAGACAATTATGAAACCAGGCTCGTCATGTGCACGCTCTCCTCCGCCGTTTCCCATATGGATGATCTCATTAGCAGTTAATGAAACGTTGCGAGCATCGCGCCCACGCGTGATGCAACGTCTGGAAATTAATGAGTCAATTATACGTTAGGCGGAATCAATCTCCTCCGATTCTCCGCAATTAATGTCAGTTAACCGCGCTCGTCCCTGTAATAATCTCGCAGCCTGACACAGAAACGAATAACACGGACCGTCGCGTCGGAAGAAAAATGTTAATCAATACCCTGGTGCGCGCTCGTTGATAAACGCAAAGCAGAATTACCTTTAGGATCTCACTGACGTTCTGACACGTGAGCGTCGATAAATTAAGAGGAAGACACTCATCAGGAACGACCGACAAATAGTACCCTCGTTACGAAACGTGTTATTAACGCTCCATTTCGCAGATCTCGGATTATGAAATTTTTAAGGGGAGGAAAAACTGATTCTTCGCTTGCCTCGTGTAATTCTCAGATAAAAATGTAAATTGAATTCTATTTACCGTTCGTCTGCTAATGAACGAAATCGCGATAGATGTACAGGGTGTTTTAGAAGTGAAAGTCGAATAATAAAGCTTAATAATTAGTAGATAACAAGTATATTTAATTAATACATCAGTTTTTAGTACGAAAGCGGTTTTTAGTTTTGTGATATATTCCAGCTGCAAGTCTGCAGCGACCATTTGCACATCAATACATTCGAATAAGCAGAAGACATTTCCAATACAAACGGGGACTAAAAGTGAACCAACGAAAGCCGCTGCAGGTAAAAGGAAATCCAGAATAAAAGCACTCCGTAAAAAAATCTGTTCCTCAGTATTAATTAAATATTAATTTCAACCTTATGTTTTATATAATTGCAGACAATCTGAACTCTTTAGATACAAATTGCTGTATAGTCCCTGTAACCGGGCAAGAAATTATCGATTTGCAAGTCGATAAAATTAATCTCTAAGAAATGACTAGTTGCAGTATTTATATGTACCTAGGTATTAGAAGCTTTTTATTTATTATCGCGAATTCTATTCGTCAAGTGAGTTCGTAAGTATATGTAATTCTGAAACACCCTATATAACGGTCGATGCAGCACTGATTTGCGTCAATATTGTAGCCCCTAGAGACAAATGAGTGAAATAAAAATTGCTTGGTTTCAACCAGATTGACCAGAAAAAAAATTGGTCGTTACATTGAGAACAATGTGCATTGCAATTCTGTAATAAAACTATTTTTTTTCAATTCAAAGAAAACAAAGGGCATTTACACAAATATATATCAGTGCGCAGTCCATGCGCTAGTGGCGCCCTCTGCGCCGAGCTTCGCGCCATCTTCCCCATTGATATCGAACAGGTCTAAAAGACAAATCCGATTCTTGTTCAGCATATCCTCACACTGTATATAAAACCCACCCCCAACGAATAATTCGGCGAGCAAATAATCGACTAGAAAGTTACAGAAACAGACAAACAGTGGGCGGATGTTAAATTCGAGGGGACATCATTTCGAAATTGAAGGTATAACAGTCGCGAGATATGCGCGCGAAAGGGTGGGTATTTTCTGGCACGTTGTTACCCCCGGATTATTATGGTACGCGTCTTCAACGCGGAGAGGTTATACGACCGGAAGTTGAATGGTCCCCACGAAAGTTTCACCCTCGCGAACCTCTATCCTCGTTAATTCCAAAGTTTCGCGAATCTCTTCCCTCTCCTGTCGCCCCATTTTTATTTCTCCCTTTTTTTCTCAGGGAGAGAAACGCCACACCCCCGTGGTTACTGCCACTCGTGGCGGCTTCATCCGCACGGGAATACAGGAGGAAAGGAAACCGTCATTGACGGTAATAAGATGATCGCCGAATGCGGGAAGAAGAAAACCAGTTTCGCGTTAACGCGTTTGAATAATCGCGCGCTCGGGCTTTATTAGGAGGCTCGTAACTGTGCTTGCGTGATCGGTGTACTTTCTGATTATGGAGGAACGTGTTTGCTGTAACGAGATAAAGACATTGTGCGTAATTTGTAGTCCTGCGGTTTCGCGAGTACTTTGATAGGTGTAAGTACATCCACGCAGTCCAGGCGTGGATAAATACCAGAGTTGGGCAAAATGTAATCTAATAACAAATTACGATTAACCCTTCATTGACACTCTGGGTGTGAGCCACCCATAAGCTGATTTTGAGTTTCTGTATCTATTCCAATACGTAGAGTCTAGGTAGAATATCGTGGATATTCGTGGAATATCTCTGTTTCAATTACCGAAGTAGCCTACCTTCTATATGCAAAATAAATACCTTTTTTCCAAAGTCGATTTACAAACTATTTTTTCTCTCGAAGTATTATATGTGAACAACCACCCTGTATATTTTTAGCTTCTAATATTGAAATTTGTAAAAGGTACAATTTGTTGAAGATCCCCTTCGTTTTTTCCCGACATATGGTAATCTAGAATTTTTTACAAAAATTGTGATAAAATTTCAATAAAATAAACTATTGGAATGCATTCTAGAGACCTTGAAATTGACACAGGATTTTTTTCATAACGATTGGATTCTTTAGATGGGAATGGCAGTCGTTGAAAAATGGCTCTGGGTGTGAGCCACCCAGTACGTCAAAGTTAATAAAAAAAAGAGTGTGTCAACGAAGGGTTAAAATGTAATTATGTAATTGATTACACGTTATTTTCTGTAATCGTTAATTTAGGTAGTTGACAAAATTGTCGTCTGCCTAGCATGTATGTACTACCATCTGTCATTCTACAGAGTAAAGTTGCCTAATATGAGACTCCTTTCTTAAAACAAAAAATCATAACTCTCGACTAAGAACGCTTTTATTAAAATTCGATACCCGTTTTAAAAGTAAGATATGTATTCTTTTGCAACCTACTGGAAAGTACAATACGAAAGATTCGGTTCCTTCATAATAAAATAAAAACGACAATCATACAAATACACAGATAAAAAATGGGTTCCTAATGTGAGACCCAGCAACTTTACCCTATCACCTAAGCCAGGCCGCCTGCCCTTTAAGGTCTGCGCACACATATCAGTTCCGTAGTGCCAGTGGTATGAAGAAGAGGGGCGTAGAGGGTCTCTTCTTCTTACCACTGTCACGACGGAACGGTACTGACGCGTAACTGATATGTGTGCGCAGAGCTTTCGGGTACGAATACCTCCTGAACTTCTGGGACCCAGGCAACAGCCGAGCGCGGAACTGTTACCTTGCTAACCGTTGCATAGGCTTTAGGAGAGCTGCAAGAGTGTGCGTGCGCTCGTACGCCTGAGGCCCAGCTGTATAGACTCGCGGTACGAGCCAGTATGGACGCACGCAGTCTTGCAGTTCTCCCGCAGCCCATGCTGTGGTTAGCAACGTAAAGCCGCGTATTCACCTGTGCATTCGCCCCGAATGTGCACTCGGCGCGCACCGATTTTTTGCTCGTTCGGAGCTCAGCGCGCGTTCGGGGTTGCGTGAAATTTGCGGCGTCCATTTCATGATATTGTTCGGACCCATATGCATGCTTTGATGGACCGCCAGCAAACGGGTCGGCCCGAGCGCGCGCCGAACACCGAACGAGCAAAAAATCGGTGCGCGCCGAATGCACAGATGAATACGCGGCTTACCAGTCCCGCACTCGGCTATTGCCCGGGTCCCAGAACTTGAAGAGGTACTTGCACCGTAAAGGGCAGGCCTGACCTAAGCGGATCCAGCTAGCCGTAACAACCCGTCAGAACAGAATTTTCTGAGGAAAACTACTAACTTTGCTAAACCCGAAAATAATTATATCCAACGCTGCTGCTACTATTATTTATTTCACTGCTCACTTATGTAACTGCGATGCGTGTTTTGTACGCAAAAAAATATAATTTTGTTTACAATTTTCACTCTCTATTTATAGATCTTTATCTATTATCGATTTGCTCCGTTAAATTATAGATCGACAGGTTTTGCTTGTATTTTGCGCGGGTCTGGGTATTCCATGTAGCGGATGATTGAAATTTCACGTCAATACTGTATCGAGTGAATGTGGAGCAGAAAATGTATAACGAATTCCCTTATCATTGTTGTTTCACATATTGTACCTACACTGCGTTCCACATTAGAGCATACTCGTTTCGCGCGGGGATACACTGTTGATTGGTAGTAAGCCGCCAGGGAAAATGCTAGGACCAATCGCGTGTGTCAGATCCGTGGGAGCTCTCAGGGGAAGGACAGAGAAAAAGAAAAAGCTTACACATGTAACATAATAAAACCTGTTATTGTTAAAGGTTGTGAGCGTTGCTTATGCGATCAGGCAATCGAGTTGTAAACGATAGTTTGTAGATTATTCACTTAATGTACACTGTGATATGTATAATACTTGTACCTGAATAAAACTCTATATAAAAAACATCCGTGGGAGCTGCGCAGATCGGTCGCAAATCAGTTGGGGCGTTGGTATACTCTTAAATGGAACGCAGTGGGCCATAAAAATATTCAGATTAACTTTTTTAAAATTGGTCCAAACGGCTTGAGTTTTTTTTTTAAAACGGCGAAACACTTTACCTAAGTAGTAAACTAATCCTTCTAGCTTCTAAAAAAAAATCAAGTCGTTTGGACGAATTTTAAAAAAGTTATTCTATTTTAAAGGCTGTCCAAATCCTTTTCCGACCCCCTGTCTCTACTAATATTACGATTTCTAAACATTCTGTAGCTAAGCATTCTGCGTGTCATCAACTGTTTGAATTTGAAATTATAACACACAAGAAGAACTGAATACCGGAGCCGCATTTATACTTTTGGAGGTCCTAGGCGTAAAATCGCTTAGAGGCCTCAAAAGAATAAATCTATTTAGTTAGATCTACATCAGTTATTTAAATTCATACACAGTTGCAAAATGTGGCCCCAGCTTGCGCGCAATGCGCCTTGTGGTAAATACGGCCCTGCTACACTTGTACACCCTATCCCTATAGCTGTTAGGTGTACACACATTCATTATTTCTGCGTAAGTACATTCAGTTATTAGATAATTGTATCAACTTGGACAGATGTATGTATAGCTTTCAATTACATAGTACCTTTATCTCTTAGCTATGGGGTGATTCAGCTAAGTGTGCCACCTAAATTACTCGTGAACTCTTTGTTGTCTGAAATAATGGTTTATGGTACTATATCAAGAGGATCACACAAGCGTAATAATTAGTTTTTTGCTATTCTGTTTTTTTTATCGAAATATGAAGCTCACCTGGAGTTTTTTAACAGCCACTGCAATTGGAAAGAGTGTTGAACGCTGAATAAAAATCTATTAGAGTGTATGGGCCCAAAAACTAATAATTACTGAGATGTTCTTTAAATGATTTGTAAATCTAAGTAATACTCAAACTGAAACTCAAACTGATGTCCATTGCAACCAATAGAAATGCGTAGGTCGATTAATAAGTGCAAATGACGAATTATTACACTGTGCGCCCTCGTTTATATCATACAACTTTTTTTAAACCATTTTCTCGTATAACAAAGAGTTACCAAACAATTTAGGTGGCACACTTAGGTGAGTCAGTAAAAGGGAAACTGTAATATTAGTATATATGACCCCTCGTTCCGTTTGAAATACTGTTATAAAATTCATCGAAAGTCAAACTGATATATTGCCTAGTATATCACATCTGTAAGTGGTAAAAGTAGATACTTCCCTGTGTAAATAAATTAGCTTTGCAGGAAGCAAATAAAGAGGGTGAAGCAACAGTCTCTCTCATCGCCATAAGAATGTGACCCACAATTGCGAACCGAAGATAAACGAACAAGCAAATAAAAAGAAGAAACTCTGGCTGACTGCTCAATTTTTAAGACGATTCTTGACAGAAGTGAAAATGCGTTTCGCGGATCTGCAGCAAAGCACTTCATTCCCAGTACTTCACCTCCGTTCAATGAGCGGGGTGCAAGGAGATTCAGAAAGAAAGAAGGGAAAAAAAAATTGTTAACCCGCCAACACTCGTGAAACTAGTTATTAGTCACGGCAGCGTAGGGTTGGAGAGAGCAGACCGAAATGATGTGGCGCGGAACGTGCATCAGAGTGGAGTCGATGGAAAGGGAATCGCGGGAGGGAGGGAGGGGTCACGTTGGTTCGCAATTTGCGTAATTGAGCTCTGAATTATTTACACTGTCGGCTGCGTCATACTTCTGTTCGGTAATAACTGACGGTGCGGCGTAAACGCGAAATCCGTTGACACTTAACGCGATTCGAAATTACGAACACCGGCCATTGTCTGGATTACGAGCGCGGAAATGCCAGCGGACCTCTGCCGGACGTTTTTATCACTCCAAGCAGATCGACGATAGAAGCGTTTCGAGCGAACAGGAGTCGACTCGCTGGCATCCGAATTCGGAATCTTTCGTATGCTGACCAATTAAACGAAACTTTGGCATCTTACAAAAAAGTTTTCAGGAAAAAAGTACTTCTTTTAATTAGCACCATCTTTTGGTGACTTACAATTCTCACAGTTCGCGAATTATAACAGAAAATCCGAAAATAGCCGGGTTTTCAGGAGTCAATAGAGTGAATTTGGGCGACAAAAGAATTGCGTAATAAATACCTATGTATCATCTAGGGTAGATGTCCCATTTACTGTCAGTGTCCCTATTACTGCCACTGTATTTATTTCACTTTAAAAAAATGTAACGTATAAAGAATAGACGTGTAAAGAGTGTACTATAATAATAAAAAAAAACAGTCCCAATTTTGTGACAAATTCTTTTTTATACTATATTTTATACGTTGCGTGTTTATTAAGTAAAATAAATGAAGTGGCAGTAATAGGGACATTTACCCTATATCCTCTGAGATTAAAGTTCAGTTTGACCTGGTGGTTAAATAGTCGTTTCTAATTATACTGTTAATAGTATTCGTTGGATACAAGATCGGGGACCAATGTGAATCCTTTCAGCAGACACGTCTCCTACATTTCAGCTGTTTATCCATCTTCCTATACGGAGGACAGAAATCGTGAATCTACAGCTTGTGGCACCAGAGTTCGGAGGGATTCAGCTCCACTGATGGAGGGGGAAACACCTATAGGAGCGGTGGTAATGTGTGCGTGAACTGCGCCTGCGTCAGTCACGCACACATTATTACCACCGCTCCGGTAGGTGTTTCCCCCTCCCCAGGGGAGCCGAATCCCTCCGAACTCTGTGTGGCACGGAACAAGAGGTGGTGTGGCGGGGGTAGCCAAACGGTACAGTCGGAGAGGCAGCCCGCCAGTGGCCTTGGGCGATCACTTAATTTCGTTCTGACTATAGTAGTTTACTATGTAATGCTTAAACAGTGGAATAATTTGTGCGGAATCAGGCACAAAGTATGCTTACGTTTCATGCAAGACGCAGGACAAATTAATTACTAATCTCTGACTTTTCAAATTCTCGGGCTATTGAAGAATACGAAGCTTCGAATACAATCAGATACTGTTCGAAAGGAACGGTTTTTAAAGGTCGTGCCCCGTTTAGACGATCACAATGAATCATGGTATTGATTTCCTATCGAAAATACGAAACCTCGTGGCCAACATTTGCGCAAGATTACGTTCGTGTGTTTGCAGAACAGGCATATTGTTTACACGCGTCCTTGAACAAGCCCCGTTTACTTAGCGATTCACTTAACGACCCGGCGAGAAGCGACTTCGCCGCCCGCTAACCCGACTATAGCCGCGCGAAATATAAGCTGGCGATAATGTACTCGCTCCTGTCGCGAATCGAGATTTTAAAGCGACCTCGTGCTTTCTAAAGCGGTAAAGGAAATTGGACATTTAGCTCTGCGTCCTCAGTGACGGTGACTCACGAACAGTATTCGACGCTTGCAATCCCGAACACTGACGAACAAGATAAGTGAAATTGAGCTTTCTTTAAACGAGGAAATTATGAGAATCTAGAATTTACTAATCTATACTATTGTATTAAATTAAAGTTGCATACTTTGAAATGCAGTTTCTCAGTAAATATGAACTGTACGCACAAGTGTGTTACATCACTTTGTTCGTCTTGGCGAGAGGAAGATTCTAACGTTTTTATTTTTTTTAAATACTGACTTTTAAATAATAGTAGTTCGGGACGCGACCGCCAGGCGGCGACGACCGGGCGAGCGCTTCTCGCTTGCGCAACTGCACCGCGGCGGGAATAAGTGGCAGAGAGCTCTCGAGTTTACAGACTACAGATTATGAATCAGTCGCGCTAATATTTCGGGCGAAGCCGAGACGGGGGATGCTAGTTAAATAAATAATTGCGCAGAATGGGGTACAAGCTTGAATATTTGATTGACTCATTCGAATCGAATGATGACAGATTGCAGACATCACGCTTCGTAGCGAGGCCAGAAAAACTTATAAAAAGCTCTGATCACATATCTCGGAAGCCACAAATAATCCGCAATTAAATCATTACGGTTTTGTATATTTTTAGATCAGTTTATGATAATTCAATTGAAATCCTCTTTTAATGGTAGAGGAGATTCCAATCGGATTTCTGTGGGTGGCATTGAAATATAATCTGAATGAATTAATGATGAAGGTGGTCATACGAAGTATTACGTAAATCATTTGCTGTCATCATCTCGCGTCATGTCGCCTCTCATCATCTATTGTCATTCACTACAGTTGAGTATATTTCACACGGGTGAAAAAAAAAAAAATGAAAAATTACCTACCAATGAGGATCGTGATAGGGAACAAGTTAATGTACAAGTTAAGAGACACTTATGTAGTTTTCTCGTAGTGCAAATTCGCAAAGACTTCCTCCTAACTAAAAAGCAAAGTTTCTGCATCGACGGTTTTATTTTTAACCAGATATGTAAGCATTATACTGCAATCCCAGCTTATTTTTTCACACCGTATATGTTGCTAGCTGCTAGACTTGCGTTAAATCTTGCCAGTATAATTCTGCCACTCATGTTTTATTGCAGTTGGAACAACTCTCTAAAAACTTCAATTTGGCTTACACGCCTTGTCCATTAACGTTCTGAACTCGGCGTTCAAATACTTCCGCGAGCTACTGTACATGCCCAATTTTGGAAGCAAACTCCGCGTCTAATCTCTGACAATCCTTTTCCGGGCTCGCGAGCTCCAGGGACGAATAAACAACAATTGAAGACGACGAGTAGATACCACTTCCAAACGGGGAATATTCGCGAAATCTCGCGAACACAAGAGAAATGAATTTCCCGTCTAGCGCGAATATTCATCTCGCGATTCCCTTCGAGTCCTCCCCCCCCTGAAACGCGCAACAATACTTTCGCGCGAATATTTCGAGAAATAAGGAGATACGAGGCAAATGAACGGGCGCGGTGTGCCTACAGCCCAACACCAAGGGAAATCGAAGGGGGAAACGGAGGGAAAAACAACGCGGAGGGAAAGGAAACATTGGCGCGCGGAGCTATAGAACACCTCATTTGCCAGAACGATTCGAAACGAAGGAAGGGTGGGTTCGATCGGGGACGAGAAACAGCTTTCGGCTCGAGGAGCGGAGGAAATCGCGTGGATTCCGTTATCGCCCGAAAAATTCGTTCTTCTCCTTCGAAATTCTCGACCAAATTGGACTGTTCTAGCGCTGCAGCGTGATTGAAGACAGGATATTCCGCGGAAATAAATTAATATCGATGAAACTAGTTTCTGGATAGTGGATGCCAACGTGAACTCCCGACGCGGACGTGGCATGATATTAAGGTGGAATCAGAAGGTGAAATCTGACGGCACGTGGATCGACGAGCTTGGCACAAGACTCGCCGAGCTCACGCGCTGTGAGAACGCTCATGGCTCGTCGCCGACTCGCGAGCCTGGGTTAGGTCTGGACGAGCCTGGACGAACCTGGGTCAGGTCTGGACGAGCCTGGACGAGCCTGGGACAGGTCTGGACGAGCCTGGGTCAGGTCTGGACGAGCCTGGACGAGCCTGGGACAGGTCTGGACGAGCCTGGACGAGCCTGGGACAGGTCTGGACGAGCCTGGACGAGCCTGGGTCAGGTCTGGACGAACTTAGGTCAGGTCTGGACGAGCCTGGATGAGCCTGGGTCAGGTCTGGACGAGCCTGGGTCGGGTCTGGACGAGCCTGGACGAGCCTGGGTCAGGTCTGGACGAGTCTGGACGAGCCTGGACGAGCCTGAGTCAGGTCTGGACGAGCTTGGATGAGCCTGGGTCGGGTCTGGACGAGCCTGGACGAGCCTGGACGAGCCTGGGTCGGGTCTGGACGAGCCCGGACGAGCCTGGACGAGCCTGGACGAGCCTGGACGAGCCTGGACGAGCCTGGGTCGGGTCTGGACGAGCCCGGACGAGCCTGGACGAGCCTGGACGAGCCGAGCCGTCTTGCCGAGTCCCGCGTCGTGGGAACGCACATGGATCGCCGATTCGCGAGCCTGGGCAAGCCGGCCCGGCTCGCCGATCCAAGTGCCGTCAGATTTCACCTAGACGGCGCGTGAATCGACGATCTTTGCGCGCGAATCGCCGATTCACGCGCCATCTGATCGGTCATGGCTCGTCGACTGAAGCTCGCCAAGCCTGGACGAGCCGAGCAAGCTCGCCGATTGACGCGCCGTCTGATTCCACCTTTAGCTATCATTCAGGGGAAGGATTTCGGTTTGTAATTAACACGCATCTACCAAAAGTAACAAATATCCTGGCGAGAAGAATTAGGGTTTGTTGTAGACAATCTACAGCCGAGATTATCAAAATTATAAAAATATCTGCAAATTTGTCTTTCTAATTAACAAATTAGTATCACAATTGAAGGGATGAAAACGGACATTTTTGTTTAACATGGCGCCAGTTTGGAAAATTTAATTTTAATGAATTATCCCTGTTCAGCCGATGGCCACATTCTTACTGAATAAAATTCTTCATTAATCATTTTTTCCCGCAAATCTCCGCAAAAACGCACAATCTTCATGCCTCTCTACAGACCTCTCACGCTATTTTTTCACCACAAAAAGGTTCGTAAAACGACGATTAAGATTCCTAGAGAAAAAAATGTTGTGGACTACACTTACTTTGATTGCCCATAAAAATTTCTGACAATTGTGACGAGCATCCTCATTGGTCACAATAAGTATAAAATGTAAGCAACTTGACGTTGCAAATGTTTCAATGCGCTTCAGGATTGAGAGCAGCAAAGGTGTGTTCTAACAAGAGGGCTCTGAGGAACAACGCAAAACTTGCCCGAGAACTTTGGTATTCGAAACACATTCTCCACATAAAAGAATAAGATATTAAGAAACGGCGAACTGGAAACGCGGCCATTGTAGGCTCACGTTGCGCGGCAAATACGATGCGAGCGCGCGCGCGCGCGCTTGATGCTCGTAAATTGAACTTCCTCTCCATAGTGGCTCTTCAACAGGGCACAGAAGCTCGCCGCGTGAAACACAGCCGTATCAATTTGAGGAAAAATGTCCCCCTGTCCGATTCAAACGTCAATCCGAATGCTGATGAAAACCACAGGTAGAAGCTGGTCCCGCGGACTGCAAATGGCGTAGGAAATTTGTTTCTGTTATCAGACGCGGGTATCGCGCGACGACGTCGCTCCTCTTCGATGCATCGTCAAAACGAATCGCTGTCCGCGAGATCGATAACCCATTTCCTCGACGGGGCTTCCCGATTAACCGCCACACGAGCGCAGTTTCAACAGCTAACCAGTAGAAAAAACGACAGGCCGAATGTTAATCGATGACGGCACGTCCATCGAGGATGATTCCCATCGAACCAGAGAACCTTAGTGTTTACACGGATTCGCTGTAATAGCAACACTAATCGAGAGTTCCGTCGGGCCCTTTTTCGTTGATGTTGATTATAAGCTGGTTTTCAATCTTTCCTCATTTATTCAACGGGTCACTTTATTGCCATTGATCTTGCAAACAGGATTTCTTCGACAGTCACATGCAAGCAGAAGTGACCAGGTGATCTTCCTACAATTACATCTGCGTAGCGTTGGACTTCGAGCGCAGCAGAAGACCAGGTAGGGTAATAAAGTTCAACCGAAGGTTTCGTGGCCTTGGGACATTGCCAGGTTTTTCCTGATTTTTGCACGCGGTACGCGTTTCCTTCGGATTGGCAAGGAACGCGACCGTTGACGGCATTCGGTTTGAAGCAAGCGCCTTGAGCGGTTGTGCTTCTCATCCGCTCGACGTTCTTTACTCTAGAGAAGTTTTTGGTGTTACATCCTTAAATAAAGCATATTCTTTGTTGAGTTTTATTAACCCTTAACTGGTATCCTGGGGTCGCTCGTGACCCCAAGCACCCAAAGTTCGATGTACAATTTTCGGTTGTCTAAGTTGGTAAACTGAATTTCCAATTAATTTTATAATAATAGTTTAACTTTCTACGCTTCTATTATTTTCTACATTACCTAAGAAGAAAATATTCGTAGTGGTTGCTCTAGTGTCGACTTTACAAATTTCTGTGCCCTTTTTTATTTGGGGTCTGCCACGACCCCAGTATACCAGTCACGTTTGCCAAAAACAGTAAACCAGTTAAGGGTTAAGACGCGTAATTTATTACTACCCTCGCGTCTCCCAGCTCACATCCTCACAGCAATGCAGGGAAAATGGATAAACTCTTTTGCACTTGGGTTAGGCAGAGCAGTTTGAGCAACTAAACACCAAAATTCATCCTGCGTATACGTAATAATGAACCAACATACGTATTACACCACCATGCTAAAATAGTCCAGCTAACATTTATCTTCAGTCCATAACTACTCATACAAAATTAAATTAGAATGAGAGGTGCCTATGCACCGAGACTTTTGCACATCCCCTCGAAGGATACGTCACCCATTTGAAACGGAAGGTGGTCATTTCGAGTGCCCCGTGAAAAGTGCGTTCAGACATATATTTACATAAAATTCCTAACCCAGACCTAAGCCACGCATTACGTTGCTGCCATGTGTTTATTCGAGCCCGGCATCGGAGCAATCACGAGGCTACCAGGCCCGACATGAATTTTCAAGCAGATTCTGCCAGCGTTTTCGCGACCAGCGTCAGAAAGCGTTGCATTGGGGAGTCAGCTGACAGGCAGCACTGACGGCGAGGAGGGACGGACAGAGAGGGTGCAGCGGGAGACAGGATTGTTAATGGAAAGCCATTGTTCTCTAATCAAATCATTTGCTCGGCGGCGGGAAGGGGAGAGTGAAACAGCGACGAAGGAAAATGGAGGAACGGGGTCGAAAGCAGGTGTTCGTGCGATCATTCCTTCCCTCTTTTCCCGTCTGAAGCCGGCTCCAGACCTGAATGCGTATACGCTGAGCAGGCTGAGCGCGCAGGAATGACGCATGCGGAGGGGTTGAAAGTGCCATGGGTCTTTCTTCGCCAACTTCTGTGCTTAGCTTAGCCCAATCCGCAGTCGTGAAGATGCTATCGAAGGAACTCTCCCTCGCGGAGAGACATAGCAAGAAAAGGAGTAGTTCGCTGACTGCGCGTGGTTCCGCCTGCGTCGTCCTTTCTTCAAATTTGTTAGAATATAATGTTTATTTATTCAAGAAAATAAAAGCTACACAGTCGAACGTCAGTATAATAATAATAAGAAGAACTGTATAAAACTTAAACTAAAAGTAATAGAAAGAACACTGTCTTTAGCGCGATACAAGTTATCCGTTCAGAGGGTTTTCTCGGACTGAGAAGCGCAGGGGTTGAGAAGACCGTTTTCCCCTCTTTTGGGTCTCTTGTAGCGAAAGAAAGGAAACTCATAAATTACCGGGTCCTTAAAGTCCCTGACACGCTAACTCTAGGAACAGTCTATCGTTGTACACATTCCAACAAAATTAAGCACAAATACCTTATCTCTCGAGTATGAACACGCGCTCGACTTTCAATACAAAGGCACGCGTTGACGTATTCCGTGCGAAAAAGGTGGGCCTCGGGGAGGAGATATTGCTGTGAAGAGGGCCTCTTCAAGAGAGTGACCGTTTGGGGCGGATGCAGGGCAGATTGGTCAGGCTAGGACCAATCGGACTTCAAGCTCACCTTCTCTCGCACGGAATACGTCAACGCGTGCTTTCGTTTCGAAATTCGAGCGCGTGTATATACTAGACAGATAAGGGATCCATGTCCAATTTGAAGGGAAGACGACACAGGTGGGGTTACGCGCAGTCAGCGGACTACCCTTTTTCTTCCTGCGTCCCTCCACGATGCGCATTGCCGTTCCCCGCGAGTAATCTCATGTGACTTTGTAATACAACATCGAGTCAGTCGGGGTGTATGAACTGAGAACAATGCAGGGTGTATTGAAGAAAAGAAAGACAAATTATTGATTAAAATAGAGCTTTAAAGTCTGTTATATGGTAAATGCATTATATTGTTAAAAATGTATTTTTTTTATATTTTTCACTAACTGTTTATGGCAACATTAGCAATGAATCAAATTCATTCACATAGATCCACCCTTCATGGTTAAACAAAAGATGCAAGTTCATGCCTTCAATAATTGAAGTTATTAAAATTCATTTCTGAAGGCGGGTTTCGTAAAAATCACCGAAAACAGGCCACTTTGACAATTTGTGTTTTTTAAACAATTTCGAATCTGGAAAAATGTGGACTTGGCCCTCTCTAATTTCATATGGGCTGCGATATATTTCAATAATATCATGAAAATCCCGGACGTCGAGGATTTCAGGAAAGTATCTCTTTTGCTTCTATCTTCCACGCTGAGCGCGATGCACTCCAAACTCCCTTTGACGTGGTGGAAGAAAACCGACAACGGTCGGCTCAGGCCATGTGCCTTCGTTGGCATTCGCGAGTCGGGCCGCATGCATCGAGTCACCACCAATGACACGTCCACGCTAGCATATGCGTTCGCGCTAACCCTTTCTGACGAAGAAGCTGTTGGGTTACCCTGTAGAGTGAGCAGTACCTCAATAAAGCAAATACTTTATCGATACAATGGAGTCAATAGTATTAAACGATGAACATAGGAAATAATAGAGAATACTATTCGTGTAAACTGTAAAGGATCGCGTGTAGCGTCTACAGCCTCCGGAGAAGAACTGACCGGGACAACCTCGGTCCCCGGTGCTTGACAGGCCCCAAAGAGGCCCAGCGGTGCATAGGGCCACGAATGTGACACCGACAGTGTCCAGACCTCAGTCCTCTGTTTACAGCTCTGTCGCTGTTCCACCGTATACGCCAACAGAAGCATACAGTCCTGGCTACCGTTTCACCCGTCCGCATCAGAATATTCGTGCGCGCTCAGCCTGCTCAGCGTGTACGCATTCAGGTCTGGATCCGGCTTAATGGGCATGGGACCTTACTCTTTGTTCGGCGGATACGGGCGCGACTTGAAATCTTATGCGAACCTTCTAGGAACTTAAAGAGTCGAAGGGTGACTCGATAGGGTGTAGGGAATAAACTGTGGCCCGGCTGACATTGATATTTAAATGACCGTGAACAGAAATTAATTTCCCCTTGTGCCATCGTCAATACCGTCATCAGGGATCGTTAACTCGTTACTTCAAGTCCGATTGTCTCCGCTGTATGACCTGCAGAAACTGAGGAGAATTAGGCAGATTGATCGGGTACAATGGTGTCAATTTTCGAGTAAGAAAGTTCGGGGTATCGCGCATAGTAGGGGTAGTTTGTAAACGACGTTAAGCCTCGATTCCAAGTAATATGTAGTGCACGCGTAGGTACGTGCTGGTAGTTACGGGCAACGATATCGGGGGTCAATAATCGTTAACGTTGGGTAACGGTAGTTACGAAGTTAGATAGCAGAGACCAGCGTTAACTAGATCTTGAGGAAAAGATGGAGAAACAGGAACAGTGAGGAAAGATTTGTCGTACATTTACGATCAATTCCTTTTGTTCATGGTCCAAGGTGATTACTGCCATTTATATCCAAAGTAAACAAATTTTCCGCGCATTTACAAGAATGTTGTTAATAATAATAAATGATATAAAAATCACATTTTTAAAGAAATTGGGTTTCGATTTTTTAAGCTTTTTATCGATCTCTTTACACGCCAACTTTTATGAGTCAAGAAGCAACCATCACCAACTACTGTAAATGCTAAAAGAAACCCAATTCATTATCCATCGGTTCTATTGAAATTGCGATTAAAAACTTCCTCGAAGCAAAAATTCAGGTACATTATTCCCTGCAAAACGGGCGGACGTGAAACAAGTGGGCAAGGCCACTCGCAACTACGTAAAAGTAAATACAACCCCTTGTATATCGCGGATGCCAATATCAGAAGCACCCCCCAGTAATCGTTAAACAGCGAGGCTCCGGTACGGTATCGCGGAACGGGCCTCCGTTAGGTTTACACATAAAATCCGAAAGAATCTTCGGAACTGCCATTTCCGGATGACGCGATCGTAAACGCGTTCGACGTAACGCGAATGCACGAGGCTCGTTGGAACTTAAGAATAACGAATTCCGGGAAACTGGTGGGGACAGCAGCCCGATGTTCAAAGGGCTGGGGTAATACAGCTTCCAGGAAAGAACACGATATATCGTGGAAATAGCATAACCATAGGCAGCGAACTATGCCAGCGGCGGTATAGTAGGTAGGAACTGCTGATATTGTAACAAGGCCACCGACATCACCGGGTCGATAATCGTTAGACGACGCTATAACGGCGGCCAGAAAGGTAGCTGACGTCACTGACGAACCATTCCAACATGATCGAGGCGAAGGAAAGGGACTTGGAGAAACCGAGCACGAGCAGACGGGGCAGAAAATCAGCGCGAAAAGGGAGATTCAGAAGAAACAGGGCGACAATGTATGTAAAATGATGGACGTGTATTTAGAAATGGTTTTATAACGAACGGGGTGTTTCGTTGCCATCTATCGTGCTGTGATGCACACACCCCTGGTGCCTGAGGCAAATGTTCTTTGTCAAATTGTCCAAAAACGGGATTATTTTAGCACCGGTGTTCCGCAGGCACTGAATTGTCATAGGCCTGTGGCACTGTTAGCCCGAATACTGTCCCAAAATCCCTTACCACTCTGCCTTTCCCCAGGCACCTTTAATATCAATTCAGTCTCAATTTAATTTAGTTTTTTTTGCATTGCTAGGTCTACCTAGTCATTGAACGTCAGGTCAGACTTCGTTCAGGACCACTTTCGAGAAAGATTCAACCCTAAATGCGAAGGACTGTGGCTTGCTCGTCACATCGCAACCAGAAGGCTTATTGTTAATGGAAGAAGGCCGTATAAATTGAATGGATTATAGAAACAAAATTTTTTTCCATAATTCGCTTCTAAAACATTTCAAAAATATATTCTCAAAGTTATAGGCTGAAACTCAAATTCGTGTCGATACGCGTTTTTATCGAAACCACGTTTTCAAAATTGGCGCCGGGGATAACTCAAAAACTATTTGACCGATCAACTTCAAATTTTGCACACTTTTAGTTTATAATATTCCTCAGAATATGAACCCAATGTTCAACCGAATTATTAATTTTTATTGTTTTTTAAACAAATGAAACGCGAATTTTTACGAGAATGTTTGAAGTTCCGCCATTTTTAAAATATGCAATTTTTTACACCATTTGTGGGTCAGATTCTTACAAATGGCACATAAATTGAACGAAAAAATTATTGGTCTGGTACACATAACTACCAGAGACGCTACAACCGGCGCCGTTTTGGATCTCGAAAAAAAACCTATTTTAGATACTGCTCTATTTGTTTTGAATTTATTATAATTTTACTGTTGTAAACTTTTTTTTAACTTGTTATAATGTTAAATAAAGTACCCTTAAAGTTACGAAAGGATTAGCGCATAGGTATCTTTGCAAAAAATTCGTAAAATGGTTACAAAAATTTACACGGGGTTGGTTCTCCCCTTAAGGGGAGGTTCCGGTCTAGAGACCCCAAAAATAGGTGAACTTTAGGAATTAATTAAGGGAAAACTGCTATATATAATTTAATGGGACTTTTTGCATTGTATTAAGGATGTCTTAAATTATATAAATATATTTTTTGTTTTGTAATTAATCATTGCAGACGGCACTGGAGAGTCGTTAAAGTCAAGGCGTCAAAAAAATTGATCAAAATTGGTGGGACCTGTATCCCTAAAAGTTATTATCCGATTCGACTGAAACTTTTTTTATTTTGAAGAATATACTTCTGGCTAGGGGGGAAACCAGAACAAATTACAAAGAATGTCATTTTTTTTAGAAAATAACGACACTTGAAGTTTCAAATCACTTTTTCCCTATATTTGTCACCCTTTCAACGCCTTGGAAAATTATAAATTTTCAATTTTTGTATTTTTTTCTGGTTCCCTCCTAGCCAGAAATATATTCTTCAAAATAAAAAATGTTTCAGTCGAATCGGATAATAACTTTTGGAAATACAGGTCCCACCGTTTTGAGAACACTGTTTCGAGAAAAACGCGTTTAAAGTTTTACGTGAGTGCCGCTACTCAAATGCCTATAACTTCGGGAATTTTACGAATTTCAACAAATCCTTTTAAACACGCATTCCTAAAAGATTGAACATTCGAAAAATGAAATAAAAAAAAACAACTTTTAGACCGGAACCTCCCCTTAAAGAAGTAATAATTTTAAAGTCACCTAAAATCGCATACCTATAAGCACAAATCAGAAGAATTACTACAGTACAAAGATCGTACAAAGTTTGCTGTATAAAGAACCCTAGAACATCGAAATACAAAGCTGCGTTCCGTGGATCGTGTTGCTACTTCTCTTTTTATATAAATACCTCCAAGATATCGGTGCTCATCTTGATAACTTATATTTTGCATTGTACTGATTAAAAGCGCCACTGAAAAGTTTGTCAAAGTGGCAAAAATCTTCCTCACCCCACTTCGCAGCTGCGCTTTGCAAGCATACGTCCGCTGCATGCAGTAGAAGGCAGCTAGGAAAATGATCGCGGAGGCAGACACGTTGACGTTGTGATCGCCGGCACTCGTTGTCGCCAGTGAGCTTAGCGTGGGAAGCCGAGCAAGCACTCTTTAACGATCGACACGCGCACGCACGCACCTCGACTCGCCAGTATGCCCATGCAAATGCAATAAAATGCACTCGGGGACACTGGGTGCACAGGTAGAATTGTTTCAGCGGCTGTATATGTATTTGGCGTGTACTCATACCGCGCTGCCGCTGGTCAGTGACACGTACCAACCAGCTCTGTCCAATAATCACATTTCGTCGTGGGACAATTATCACAGGCCCTCGTAACGGATGATGTAGATCGCGTTGATTGACCGGCCAGGTCAAGTAGTTTGAACATTTCAGTTGATTTTCGTAACTGGGTCTTTTGCGAAGTTTTTCTGTTCACTTTTCACTGTTCAGGGGATTGCTCTAGCTCTGTAGGGACTTTCCAGGCTTCTGGAATAATCTTTAATTGTCCCAGAATAAAATTAAAAATATTTAGTAACATCAGACAGGACCAGATTCTTAAACATTCTTGGATCTAAAAATTTATGGTTATTATTTTTTTGGTTATTAAATCGATTTACTAACACCAGAGATACTCAACGAAAGCATTTGTAATACCAGCAGCCGCAACTGTTTCAATACCGTACGTTTTTCCTAATTTTCCAACCTTCCCATCATTTTATAATTTTCTAATTAGCACGCGAGTGGCTTCCACAATTAGCTCTGTAAACATCCCTTTGATAGGGATACGCGAATTATTGCGGCAGGGATAGGAACTGTTTGGACAACGTGGATTCGGATAATGGAGACCCCGCTCTATCATCAAATATAATGCTAACGAACCGCGCATAATAATCCACGCTTAGGGCATCGTTTGAAAGAACTCTGAACTCTTCCTGCACAGCATCAGTTAGCCCGAGCGTTCGATGACTACGGCAATTATCGCGACTCATTGATCTTCATCCCCGCAACGCAACCCTCCGCATCGAACACAAAGAGATTTTCTTTTCCACTGGCCCCATGCGTGCGGCAAATCCACTTAACTCGAACCTGATGAAATCCATGTCCTTGGGGACCTCGCATGACCCTAGGAGCGAAACGCGGCGGGAGTCGGCCCGGGGTTTAAACAGATACCCAGATAAGGTGGCAGCGCGCAGCATGGTTCGAAAAAGTTCGGCCAACTGGTCGGACCGTGTCACTACTTTCGATAATTCCGTGGCAGAGCGCTCTTTCGCGAGCAATCGGATTCGGGCGCGTGAAAATCGCCATGCGTCAGATCTACACGCGTTTCGAGGACGCCATAGCTCACCACGGTGACTGATTAGATACCAATCCATCTGCCGCCGCGAACCGCTAGCCGCATCGAGCCAGAGATTAATCGCGCCGGATCTCCGTTGATAAACGACTCTGGAACCGACGCTAATGATATTACCGATCCCGGAGTTGATTTCACGAGGGGGCCAATCGCGGCGAAAAATCGGCCCCGAGCTCTCCATAAATCGGCGCCGGGGATCGCGGCTGCGATCGCTTCGATCTTGGGGCCCCCCCTTCGAGCATCAGAAACGGCTCGAGTTATCGAGTGGCAGCTGTCGGGTTGCGTCATCGATTCGCTCGAAAAATTACGGTAAACTGTTCGTGCAACTGGACATGAATGGCTCCGTGTGGACCGAGCGCGCATATATTTAGCTGGGAGCACACATCCAGGCCACGTTGCGCGCGGGGAAGCCGTGCTCCGAAACGCTCCGTGGAATCTTATGTATGGGGACAGCAATTTCAATAGGAATATCTCGAGGAAAAGCGGCGGTGCTCAAGCATTCGCGCGATACGAAGGGTGTTTGGAAGAAAGCATCGCAGCACTGCTTAAAAGAAAAATGACTTTTTTTTATCGTCAGAAATGTATGGATCCACTGAAAAATAAGCTTTCAAGAGCGTTCGGAAAGTGAAACATTGCCACGCAATGAGTTAATGACAATTGTGAAAATATTGGGTAATATAGCGATGTGAACAATGATGATAAATATTATTTTTTAATACAGGGCGTGTCCTCGTGAGTGGTGGCCCACTTTAAGTAGAAATTCAGTAATAAAAAGGAATGAAAGACAGTTCAGTATTTCTGTTGTGTTGAGGATATCTTTTCGATTTCCTTCAGCTTTTGACATTTTTTCTGACTGTAATGGGCAGGGGCAACAAAATCACTTCTACGCACTTCTTATTCAACTATAAAAAAAACTGTACTACCTATTCTCACTTAAATTGTCAATTTTTCAAGCACAAAGCCTCAAACTGTAATTTCAAATTAATCAAGCATGTGCAGTATAATTAACCACTAATTTATTAGAAAGCCCGCTGTAAGGTAAGTTCGGGTAATAAGGCCCAACAGGTAATAAGGCCCAGCGGGTAATAAGGCCCACCAAAATATTAAGTGGGCTTTATTTCTTGCCGCTACTAAGTTACATTTCTCAAACGATTCTTTCGATTTTTCAGTAAATACGGGTGAAAATGTCGAGGTATCCGTGGTAAGTGGAGCGAAGAAGATATGCAAGAAGCATGGCGTTTGATTAGTAAAGGGAAGTCACAACGGAATGTTGATCAATATTGCAGAATTCCTCGTCGCACATTGAGGGATCGTATAAAATCTGGAACAGTTTCAAGATCACTAGGAAGACCACCAGTTTTGACTCCAGAGCTAGAGAATGAGTTAGAAGCAAAAATTGTCCGATTTGCAGAAAGAGGCTTCCCTTTGACTCCCAAAGCTCTAAGAAGAAGCGTTTATTCTTCCGTTGATAAACGAAGAATTCCAAATAAATTTAAGCAAGATACGAAGTTAGCGGGAAGAGATTGGTATAGATGGTTCATGAAGCACAGAACATGAATCCCGCTCGAGCTCAAAAACTGAACAAACCTATTGCGAAAGATTATTTCAAGAAATTGGAGGCTCTTCTTGAAAAGACAGGATTAAAAAATAACCCAGACAAAGTCTATAACATGCATGAAAAATAGGTCGATTTACCCTGTATCACCAGCAAAGTGTTCTTGCAAAAAAGGGTTCATCTAGTGGCTCAAGAGCCCATGCCATCCACCTCCAGAGAAAACGTGGACGGTAGCTCTGCAGACAGTTGGTTTTGCAAATTATGCAGAACTGCATTCAAGACAGATATGCGACAGTGTGTCATGTGTCTCACCTGGATACACGAGGAATGCGTTGGGCTCGCACCTGAGGTCGAAGATGTCTTTGTTTGCCCGAATTGTACATTAAATAGGTGGGCCTTATTACCTGCGCTACAGGCAATAAGGCCCGTTTACAAGGTTTTTAAAATCCCATTAATTTCCGTATTTGTTGTGTTCAGAAATTGTTACAAATATTACAGTGTACAGTTTAATGTCCATAGATTTCTATAAAAAAAAAGTTTCCAAAAATATGCACTAGTTTTTTTAAAAAAAATTATAGAACCTCAGGTGGACCTTACTACCCGGACTTACCTTATGTGTAAATAACTATTACTATTTAAGTGACAACCAAACCCTATTTCCTATAACCAATAGAGAGTACAAATTTATTCAGGTTTAAGTACTCTGCATGCTGTTCAGCCGAGCCAATCATTCGTGTTGCAAGCTTCCCTCGAACCTCAAAGCGTCCGAATATCGTAACACCGCGGTACCTCCTCGTCGTCTTTGCCTCAGACAGAATAGAAAGCACGGAGACGGTGCCTTTAATTTTCCGGCCTGGCCTATATCTAATCGACAATACCTCGCTTCCGTATAGTCTCGGGCTCCGGCTCTGAAGCGAAGCTCGGATTTCAGCGGCGCGGTATCACGAAGCCGCGTGGAAACGAGCCATTGGGTCGTTGAACCCTCTAAAATTGGGAGCACGCCTCTGATATTTCGTACGCACGCGAATTTATACCCTGTAATTACTTTCCCGTGCTTTTATCCCCCTTTTTATCACGCGACTGCGCGCATTATGCGAGCCGCTGGACGTTATAAGACAAAAACGTGCTGGAAGCATGACTTTGCTTTTCTTACGTGAAGATGGAAAGCGACTTGGTCTAACACAAATCTCTGAACAAAGTTGCACCCCTTAACTTCTAGCAGCGTGCGTGTTTCCTTGCTTGTTGAAGGCTTTTTTTTCAACGGTGTGGCAACACCAGCTTCATCGGAGGATATACCAAAAAAGAAAGGAGAAGAAATGACAAGAAGCTTCATAAACAACTAATTTGTCAGTTGATCTACCTATCTAAGGCGTCGCACTGAAATATTAGTTTTGCCCAACCTAACGCCCAACGATTGCCGCTACTTACGATTTGGCTGACCTACAATTTTCAGCCGCGCATAAAACTCGGGATTAGAAATAATACGAAGGTGAAATCTAAATTCAGACGAAACCTGAAAACACCACGACGTTCCCAACGCGTAGGAACTTCAAAGGAGGAAAGATCAGTCAACTGAGAGTCGAAATGGAATATTTTATTTGCTTGACGAGTGTTCGCTGAACGGAGCGCTAGTCGAGGTATCAAAGATGTCGAAGACTTCTATCTAACTCCACATTTAATGTTACGTAATTACCACTTATTGATGGATGACCATCTAGTAAATATTAATCACTGAAGAGTCCAACTGGTAAACCTTCAAACAGATTATTTGTCACTGTAATGATCGCAGTTCCATTTGAAGCTATATAGATCACGTTGGGAATTAATTCATAGCTACATCCTAGATTTTAGCTAGATACTACCAAATACTCAATTTCTTTGCAGACCACTTATTCGACTTATTGTTAGCCTAAGAAGCTTCTGTGTAACTCGTATTTTACTCTTAATTTAAATTCTTGCTTTCGCCTGCGTTTTCATTCCTTTATTATATTTTCTCTGACCAGCAGATAGTGAACCTCCTTGATGAAGTATATTAGGGTAAAGGACCCAATTACTCACGCCTAACCAATTACTGTCACCTTAAGCTATTTTACTTGAAATAACGAATAAATAAACTGTAGTATATAATCTATAGTATAGATTATAGGTTGAATTACGTAATTCTTTTTGTGTATGACTTTACAACGTTTATTTATTCGTTATTTTAAGTAAAATAGTTTAAGGTGACAGTAATTGGTTAGGTGTCAGTAATTGAGTCCTTTACCCTATCACAATATAACGTGTCCGCACATTTCTCCCCCAGATTCTAACCCCTCAAAAGTTAGTTTAAGGCATTACCGCAGACAGTAAGGTCAGAATAAGAACGATTCTTTGGAAATTTATTTTAGAAAGCACATGCATATTTGTATGCAATGGTTTTCGTATTCAGATGAGGGGCACTTTAATAGGTTGTTATGTTATGTTTTGATATAAAAGTATTTATTTATTGCAAAATTACAACTGATTTCCCGAAAGCTGTTTTTAGAAATACGTTTCGCGGCGACAAACATTATTCAGAATTGGGTTATCTAAACTCAAACAACGAAGAAGATTTAGGTATTAAAATAGTTTATCTAGTCTTTAATCATTCCGTTTTATGAAATATTAATCCGAGACAGAATGGGGGATGTTAAAGTAGAATGAACGATTTTCGTAGCAAAAACACTCATTTTTCATCCATAAAATAAAATTTATGCATTGGAAAAACAAATACTTCCGTTAAAGACTAAAGTGACCCAAAAATAGCCTCTTTTTGGTCCCACGATTTTGGAACTGAATTTTGTGCCAAATGATAGCTTATGATGAGACATCAATCACAACAAATTTTCAAGTTGAGGTGACAATTAGTTTCTGAGATATGGGAGGTCAAAGAAGTCAAAATTCGTTAACGTCCGATAATTTAAACAATTATTTCCAGGGGTTTTGATGACTGTTAACAACGAATTTGAACTCAGATTTTCAAAATTCAGGAAAAAAAATAAAAATCATGAAATATAAATGACTGTGTAGTGGGTGCTTTTTTAATATCGTCCACCATATTGAATCGGCCATTGTGAGTTTTGCTGATAGCTAACAATGAATTTGAATTTAGATTTTCAAAATTCACAATGGCCGATTCAATACGGTCGACGATATATTTTTAAAAAAACACCCACTACACAGACATTTATATTTCTTGATTTTTATTTTTTTTCGTGAATTTTGAAAATCTAAGTTCAAATTCGTTGTTAGCAGTCAGTAAAACTCACAATGGCCGATTCAATATGGTGGACGATATATTTAAAAAAAAAACACCCACTACACAGACACTTATATTTCTTGATTTTTTTTTCGTGAATTTTGAAAATCTAATTTCAAATTCGTTGTTAGCAGTCAATAAAACTCACAATAGCCGATTCAACATGGTGGGCGATATATTAAAAAAGCACCCACTACAAAGACATTTATATTTTATTTTGATTTCTTTTTTCGTGAATTTTGAAAATCTAAGTTCAAATTCGTTGTTAGCAGTAAGCAAAACCCCTGGAAATAATTATTTAAATTATCGGATTGACATAGAAGCGTATGGGTTGACGCGTTAACGAATTTTCACTTCTTTGACCTCCCATATCTCAGAAACTAATCATCACCTCAACTTGAAAATCTGTTGCGATTGATGTCTCACCATAAGGTATCACTTGGCACAAAATTCAGTTCCAAAATCGTGGGACCAAAAACAGGCTAAAAAGGCTTCATTCTTTTATCACTCTTTGAGTGTCTAGAAGAAACCTACAAAGTTTCAGAAAGACTAATGAAGCGGTTCTTGAGAGAAATCGTGGTCACCGCAATCCAAAAACCCATTTCGGGAAGTCAGTTCTAATTTCGCAATAAATAAATACTTTTACACCAAAACATAATATAATAACCTGTTAAAGTGTTCCTCAACTGAACACAGAAACCTTTGCATAAGAATATACTGTACATTCTGAAACAAATTCCCAAAGAATCGGTCTTCTCCTGACCTCACTGACTGAGGCAACCCCTTAAACACACTTGCGATAATAATTCCAACAGCCCCACCACCACATGATATTAACAACTCAAAACGTATCGTCACATCGGTGGCCATGCCAAGAATAATCCTTCGCTGATGCATCCCTGACATGCAAAGGAATATCCCCCGATCTACCGACAATGTCTTAACATCCCCCCCGAAAAGCCGACACAAGAGATACTCGTTGACACATCGAAGAAAGGTGTGCATCGTTCCTCCGACAGGCAGATCGAAGAGGCTCGAGGGTCTCCAAAGGTCTCGGCCGTGACCTTTTCAGTTCAATCTCCGAGCGTATCCGTCGATTTAAATTCAACGCCCGCCACGGAAGAAATCCCTTTTCGCGGCTCATATTCTCCCAACTTAACGCCTCACAAAAGCGACCTCGTCATTCTTAGCAGACGGAGCGTGAGATCTCGCGGTGTAACGCCAGTGTCCTCGAAACCCATTAACCCCCGCGCCTCCCGCCGCGATAACTCTCTAGCCTCCCACCTTCGCCATGCTTCCCTCTTAATCCCCCTCGCCCACCCTTCGCGAAGCCATTTCGTTCGCGGAACAGCCGATCCTGCCAGCCTCTCTGAATAATATCCGAGAGAGAACGCTGGATACAACCTTCGCGTAAGGTCTGATCTTACAGGGTCTGGTCTCTAGACTGTCTCTGGCCTGGCTGGACACCAAGTGCTTCCGAGGATGTGTGACTCGCGTCAAAGGGCAGTGTCAGCGAATCTTTCGATGCACAGCTAGAGGAACAGCGATTAAAAATGATCGCCTTTGTTTCCATAACGAAACCAACACACTTTGCATAACAAGAATACATACTGCTCTGCTTCTACCGTACAATTTCGGTCAGATTTCACAGCGAAGGGCTTGAAATGCGACGCGTGAATTCTTTGTAGCGCCCGCAGCCGGATCACACGTGACCCGCCTGTAGATCTGAAAATATGCAGGTGTCGTTGTTGCGCAGTAATTTCCTGTAGGGTTTTTACTGGCTACTACCGATTCTAAAGCAACATCGCATATATCTGTTTTGTTCCCATCTGCCGAGATCTACGGTGTGCAATTGGGACGAAATCGATCCTAAGATTTTGAAAGTTTAATGGTTACGACCGTTTTTATGGCAACGGTGATTCATGGCGGCCAATATTCCAGGATTTATTCGCAGCCATCGATCCCCACATCGCGAGCCAGAATTCGTCCAGAGGACGCCCCTGAACTTCCGTCATTAGCGTTTTAACGTAAGTACCTGACCTACCCGCGAAGTTCCACCCAGGAACTTCGTACTTGCATTTCTTCCTGCCACTTACGCTTCAGGCTGCTCCGAAGGATTAAAGAAGCACTTGGAAGGGCTGCGTATCCTTGCTGAACCACTAACACCTTGCACGTGTGTATCGATCGTTCCGTTCCACCACCTCGGCAGAAGGGGAATTATCAGCCGCGGATTCTCCTGGCGCAACGCTGCCAGACCAATTTTCCAATTCGCAGGCGTCAAGTTTCTAACCATTGTCGCGCGTCCCCGTCCTCGTCGGCGACTTTTCGAGGCAGCGTTAAGGAGATTTACAATCGCCGTTTCGCCCACCGTAAACGAAGCATTTTCGGGAGCAAACGGTCGCAGTTAAACCCTCCCTGGAACGCCGCCGGAGAACATTTAAGGGAACACACCGTGGAAATTTTCGGGCGATCCAGTCGGATATGTTGCGCCAAGAGATATCGCCGAGGATAATAGCGCGTCGTTTTATACCCCTTCGCTGATATATCGCGGCTAACAATGTATTCAGACACTGTATTCGAGACGCTAAACACGAAACGGTGCGGCGGCCGGCATTTCTTTTTGCAGCCGCCATAGAGGGCAACGGATTCCACCCTCGGCAACAAAGGGGGAGGTTGATTTGCAGTTTATTTAAGTGGGAATGCCGCCTGTTTGGTTTCAGGCATTATCTAGGGGCGCGGTAGCGTCTCGACGCCAAGTACAGTGGCTCGCATTAATGTTCGGGCAGTTTTTAAAATCGCATAACTTTTTTAGAATTGGTCCAAACTACTTGAGTTTTTTTGAGAAGCTAGAAGGATCAGTTTGCTAACTGACGCGTTTCGTCGTTTTGAAGAAAAATGTATTTGGTTGGAATAGCGAAAAGAATGGTAAAGGTCGATTTTTAAACTTTTTTTTTGTGAGCTTGTAATGAAAATTAAAAAAAAACGTTTGTAGATTGCAGTAAAATTTCATGAAAATCGGTTAACGTTGCTCCGAGCTACAAACGTTTAAAGATCGCAGAATAAGGTCGAGAATCGCGAAAATTCCCGAAATCAGCGATTTTTGCAAAAAAAAAGTTTAAAAATCGACCTTTACTATATTTTTCGCTATTCCAACCAAATACATTTTTTCTCAAAACGACGAAACGCGTCAGTTAGCAAACTAATCCTTCTAGCTTCTCAAAAAAACTCAAGTTGTTTGGACCAATTCTAAAAAAGTTATGCGTTTTTAAAAAGTGTCCGAATATTAATGCGAGTCACTGTACATGTTTCGACGCCCTGTATATGTGGACTGTCGCTACCGCTGTCATTTACTCGACGCCCGGCTAATCCAGCCTAACCTGAAACTTATTTCATTAATTATCTCATCACGCCTGCAATATTTTCTAAATTTAAAGGCATTTTTCTTATGTAAACCGCACATAAGCTTTCGAATAAGACCAAATTCAATAATATCGGTCCACGCATGACAGAGATATCGTAATATCGTCTCATGGATTTGTTAGAAACGTAAGATTTTCTGATTTCCTTCTTCTTCTCCTTCAGGAAATTTTTCGTCAAACATAATACGTATATACGCGTTTCACGCACACCTTCAGCCAAAACGAAACTAACACATGGTTCGTTCGTCAATCGCTATCTTCACTATGCAATCCACTCCAAATTTTGACAGCTTAACGTCAAGTTATAACCAGGTTATAAACGTGTTTTTGCAAATATATACACAAATGAATACTTTTTAATTTAAATGATAAAAACCAATTTAAACCAATTCCACCAATCCAATTATCTTGAAGCTTTGCAGGCGTGCGTAGTTTGGATGACAATATATTTAAAAAAAAAATAACCCCGAGAGGATGAAAAATTATCCAGTCATCAATTAATAATATAATAATAATTTATAATATTGAAAATTATCTGAAATCATTCCCTATGCAAATTATCTTTGTGAAAAGAAGTGAGATCTCCATAAAAAAACTTCAAAAAAGTAAAAAAATTACGCCAAATACATGAAATCAAATAAATCACAAAAAAATGGAAGATAATAATAATTACAAAATAAAAAAAGATATGAAATCAAAATTAGCTGCACGTACATAAAGGTAATGATATATACAAATAAATATTTTAATACAAATAAATATTTTATTCAAAATACTTGGCGCTGCGTCCCGAATTGGTGTCGCTAAACTGAATAAATATGTATAAATTGCATTAATCTTTTTCTTCCTTTCTTGTGCGTGCGTTCATGAATGTGTGTATGTGTGCGTGCCGCTAGTTCGACACGCCTGATTTAAAATCACGAATGTGCTGATGCTGATTGGATGCTGTTCATGCGTTGCGCTAATGAGTGAAAAAAGAAAATTAAGCTTAAATTTATTTTTAAATTTTTAAGTACCTACACATATTTATTATGGAAATAATAAATAAAAATTTAAAAATAAATTTAACTTTCATTTTCTTTTTTCACTCGTTAGCGCAACGCATGAACAGCATCAGCACGTTGGTTACATTAAATTATACTGTTGAGCCTTTTTAGATGTGTTCCCATTTCTTAACGAAACTTTGGTTGGTGCGCCCAAAATCAGGCATCGATTTCAAATACGTCCGGAATATAAACTGTTATAACTTCAGTTTTAATACAGATATGGCTTTCTTATTTAATATACATATAGATAAATTACACTGCGTTCCATATAAGAGCGTACCAACGCCCCTACCGATTTGCGACCGATCTGCGCAGCTCCCACGGATCTGACACACGCGATTGGTCGTAGCACTCTCGCGATTGGTCGTGGCACTTTCCCTGCCGGTTTACTACCAATCAACAGTGTATCCCTGCGCGAAACGAGTACGCTCTAATGTGGAACGCAGTGTACTTTTGTGCTACCTAACAGCAATAACTCATTTTAACCGAAAGCTGCAGATACGCCGTTTCGAATTAACACGGCAGAAAATATTATTTTACGAAACACCATGCGCGTGATTTACACCACTTTGAATCTCGACCCTTCATGTTGCAAGGCTAAAGGTAACCCTTAAATTACACGCTCCTGCAGGCATGCGCAGTCCCCAACAATATAAATTCTCAGAGACTTTGAAATTTCTAGTTTCAAAGTGCATTTACTCTTAAACTAACAATTCTATGTTCATTAAAGCTGCTACTTATGAGTGTGTAATGCCAGAAATTCTGAATATCAATTTTTTAATTAAAAAATACAAGCAGCTAGGCAATAAAAATTGTGGCATGTAGAGCAGTGACGATAACACAAATGCGCATGTTCGAACAAAGAAGTTCTAAAAGAAGGCACGGTACAACGCGTTTTAATTTGCCCTAGATAGCTGATCCTACAATTAATAAGTGGGGCCTCAAATAATAGAAAGATGACATAAACATGATGGGTATATTAATAGATACTTCGATCACTTTTAGGTGTATTGAGGCAGAAATACTTGTGCGCATGAAGCAGACCTTTGTATACCAATGTCTCTATCAGACCATCTACAGACTGGCTTTTTCTACTTACATAGGTCTGTGGTAATGAGCAGAAGAGTAGGCACATGGTCAGACACGCAGCACCGCTACCTTGCCAGGTAGATGCTCCTCTACGTGCCTTTTCACCTGGTTGTCGGCATATCCCTTCTAACTCATACCTTTTACCTCTACTTCGCACAGAAATCCGAACATTTTCTTTATCCAACCCTTTGTTAAAGCAGCGTAATTGCTTTCATAAAAAAAATAGGAAATTTCAGTGCAGTGTTAAGAAAAAATAATTCTTAAGGAAATACGCTTAGCTGAGGAACATTATCAAGTACAAGCACTGTCAGAGTAGTAGAGGGAAGTAGAACATGGGTCTCCCATGTGCCTACATATCTGTTCCCTACCATAAAAGAATAACCTAGAAAATGAAGAATCCTCTTAAGGACTGACAACCACGTCACAGGTGGCCGACTCGTTAAAGTCTAACGGTACAAATTATAAATCTGCGACGATATTTGCGCGAAATAAAAGCAAAGAAGAAACATACGTTAAGCACCAGACTTAATTTAGCAATCTCTTGAAAATGGACCTGGAGCGATAAAGATGAATAACTTATACCTTCTCGACGACCGTGCGTTCTTTCCGCCAAGTCTTAATTAAGTTGAAACCGATCGAAAGGATGGTCTTACCTGAAACAGAGAAAAATATTCCGTATAAGTATGTCATAAATTCGAAGCAGTGGGGTAAAGTAGAGTATTATTGAATTGCAAATGAAGCACTGAAAATGCAAGGGCTTGAGCCAGACAGCTCCCAGGGAAAGAACAAGATCGCAAAGAAACTGGGAGACGTTCTTGCGTTAATATCGCATCCTTGTGCATTAATCAATTCGTTAGGGGAGTCCCCATTTTGATGGCAGAAAGTAAGAAGAAGGTTCCGTCAATTCGGCCAGGTTTGTCCAGCGGCGCCGAAAGTTCGACGAAACGATAGGAAAAGGATTGCGAGGAGGGGTGGACTCGAAATACCTTTTCTCCCATTTTACAATAACGGCAGAGCAGAGTTGCCCAGCCAGCTCCCCCACGCCGAAGTGAACCGCGGCCGAATCGATAATGAAAATGCATGACGGCGAAATTTCACTCGTAAACCCTTCTTTTTCGCGGGGCATCGTCTGGCTGGACAATAGGTCGTTATCGAGAGGAGAGAAAAATTCCTCCTCTGGCGAGGCCTGGTCCCCGCCTTTCGCGATCTTTACGATGTAATAGTACACCCCGACCGAGTTCTATTTTTAGTGTAAACCGTCCTAACCTCGTGGCTATGCTCGAACGCGGGCGCTGCAGCGCTCATCTATCTCGAGGAAAAGGCGAAAGGGAGAAAAGACGACGACCGCGAAGAGACACGATGAGGAGGAGAGCGCGCGCGCGCGCGCGCGCGAGCGCAAGGCCCGTCCGTGAAAGCAAGCTTACAGAAGGCTTACGGCGCTGGCATAACAGGATTTAAGCCACTGTAAAACCGGTCCTCCCACTGGACAACGCTCAAGCGAGAGCAACGGCGGCCATCGCGAAAAATCTCGGCCGTTTCTGACCGTCCCGTGTCTCCGAACTTCGCTGCGCGAAAAGTTTCCAAGTTTTCTCTCGCTGCCCCCCCTCAGTGTCATTATTATTATTTCGAGTCGGGCGGATTGTATCTAGTCACTGTGCAAACGCTGTGTACAGTAAGAATTGAAAGAAAAAAAATATATGTATATGTATATGTAAATACACACACCAGCGCTGAAAGCTACCTATTAGACCAACTAGGTGGTTTTTCTGTTCCCAAAATCGGACAGAGGTGCCGAAATTGTTTTTTTATATTAGATTATATTCTTCGAGGATATTTGCTTGTGTGTTATTCTTGAAACGTCAGCATGATAGCTCTTATCAGCAAGAAGAGAAGTGAACGGAGTTACTTTGTTCAATAGCGGTGTAGGGTAAAGGTACCAGTAGTTGACAACTTTTCAGAAAAAACATGACAAATAAGGTTTTTAGAAGTGGAACTATCTGTTTTCAACAGCGCCACGCGGCTCCTAATACGGCTTTTTTTCTCCGCCACTTCTAAAAACCTTATTTGTCACGTTTTTTCTGAAAAGTTGTCAACTACTGATACATGGTCAATAGGGCGGAGCGATACTATATAAGCGAAAATTTAAATTTGAATTTTCAGTTGGCCTGGGTGTGGGATAGTTGTCTTTTGATTAACCAAACACAACTGTAAAAAAATTTTAGAAAAATATTCATCTCTGCAGCTTCCTTTTTCTCCTACAAATGATCATATAATCATATAATCATATAATCATATAATCATATAATCATATAATCATATAATCATATAATCATATAATCATATAATCATATAATCATATAATCATATAATCATATAATCATATAATCATATAATCATATAATCATATAATCATATAATCATATAATCATATAATCATATAATCATATAATCATGTAATCATGTAATCATTTTTAGGATAAAAAAATATTTATATGATTATATGATTATATGATCATTTTTAGGAGAAAAATGAATTCTGCAGACATGAATATTTTTCCCAAATTTTGTTTACAGTTGTGTTTGGTTAATCGAAAGACAATTCTATCCCGCACCCAGGCCAACTGAAAATTCAAATTTAAATTTTCCGCTCCGCCCTAATGGTCAACTACTGGTACCTTTACCCTAAATGATAGTAGGTACCTACATCGCGCGTAAAACAAGGGAGTCGTCTACCCAAAGCTATTTTTAAGTGAGTGTAAAATTCATTGCGCTATAATGTTGATTAATCAGCATACTCTGCGTTGACTTGCAATATGAAGCAACGCTTGTACAAGTGGGCAAATATTTAAGCGCGATGGTACAGGTAGATGACGACAGTACATTACGACGTAATAATGTTTGCTACTGCTTGCCGTGTAGCGATACGAGCGCATAGCGGAGAATTACAGAAAATATCCACCTTGTGACAGAACACTAAATGCTTAGGTAACTATCGGTGATAGTTACGGAAACTGATTGTGAAAATGGTCGTAAATGACTGATTCCTCGAGAATTACGAAATCAGTTACTCGCCTTCCATCACGCAAGGCATCTAGGTATTCCGAACTGATGCATAATAGCGTTCCAATTGGGCCTGGTTATGCAGAAAGCAATCGACCAACAATGATATCATAGTAGTAGTAGCAAACGAAACTGACAAGCTTGCTTGCCATTATCACCTTTCGAGAAGATGGTAATTCAATTTTCCAGGTCAATTTTTTAACTTCTGAAAATTTGCTCAAAATATCTACTTTTATTTTCGATTGTTCGATTATTTCTTAGTTCACCCTTCCTCTTTTATTTCACTCTGTTTAACTGATCAGTATATATTTAAACAGTTATAATATTAAAATAAATTAGCGCAAGATTCTTCTTTGTGACAATTTGCGTTAGGCCATATTCAATTAAAGATGTCTCGGCCTACTTACGAAGTCTTCTTAAAAAATAAAGAATAAACTCACAGGTGCGTACTAAAAAATTGCGTCAAAATATATAAAACGTTGAACTTTCACTTAAAATATTCCTATTTTTTCCCGACTATTTAAAACTGCGTACAACCTGCAGAATCCTACAAGATTGTGCACGTGATAATATAGTAAAAAATACTGAAAGTGAATGTTACGCAAGGAAACCCTAACTTACGTAATTTTGAAAAAATCATAACGGACAAGCGCCTAAACCCGGACAGAGCTTTCACAATTACATAAGCCGTAACGTCTAAATTATTAAATAGGTACTACCTCGCGCTATTATCAGAAAAGCCTCGTTCCAAAATCATAACTCCAGCGTTAAATGGCACTCGTTTGCCTGCAGCTACAATAGCAGGGAACATTTGAAGCTGTACGCGAGAAGGGAAATGAAAATCTACCAGCGAAGATGAAGTCAGAGAACTTCGCAGAAGCTTTCTGGTTTTCATATTTATAAGTAAATAAGAGCACTTGAAATTCGAATTGAAACTTGGACGGCGGAAGGAGCCGAGCAGTATTAAAAGCGCCCAGCAGCCCAAAGGGGCCGATATCCTCCGGGCCAAGCAAGAATTAAGAAATTATCTCATCAAAACAGCGAAGCGTAAGTTCCTCGACTACAAGGAGGATGCGTTTTCCCGGTGTAATTTCCGTGGTGGAGCAACGCGTGGCGTGCCGTAATCGAGCCTCCCCCACCCGGCCCGATATACATTTCGAACTTGGAGAAGAAACTATCTCTCACGGCGCTGAACGTCTCGAGATAGCTCCGGCTAACTCCAGACGGACTTGGCTGGGCCGTAAAAGACGGGGCTTGCCGGCTGCTTCGAAGGGGGCAGCACGATATTGCTTGGTAACTGCATAGTGGTGCTCCGCGGCTTTGAAGGTCACGAGTCGACGACTTCAAGAGAGCCTCAAGACCGGTTTCCTCGCTGGGCCGCGTCTTCTACCTTCATACAGGGTGTTCGTGAAACTACATCATCATTTCGGTGATCAGTGAACCTTGTGTGACCGATAGGTAGATCGACGCTCGAGCCAGACTTGCCAGCAATTTTCCGAATATGCTGGAGCGAACGATGCTTAGCTCGGCGAGTGACGGAGAAATTGAACCGATGGAGGAAATTGTAGCGTGCAGGGTGTACTTGAGAGTAATTAAGGGGACTTGTATGAGGTTTCATGATTAAGTCTCATGAATGTGTAAATTTCAAAAAATACCGTATGTAAATTTGAGCGTATGGGACTGTAGAATAAGGCTAATATAACGGTGTGTGTCTTATATTTGTAATTAAGAGTATTGAGAAGATACTCGCCGCGACATTGTATGAGAGAATAATCAGTACATCCTAGATTCAGGGCCTGATTTAGCTCTTGCGCTGCTCTGGGCAAAAATGATCTTTGCGGCCTTTTATATTTAATTATAAATGATTATTTTAAAATATAATTTTTGACAGGGAGTGAAATTTTTTGTAGGTAGATGGTGAATAATATAGGCTTCTTGTTTTATAAAATATTTAATATTCATAAAAAACAGTAACAGAACAAAATTAAATATATAGGTAGGAGGTAGGTACCTATTTTTTAATTCTGAAAAACTCATAAAATATTGAAAGAAATGAATAAAAAACAATTTATAAGTTTTATAGTAAATTTAAACATGCATTACCTACTGTTTCGCCGTTTTTTTTTTTAAGTTTTACTGTTTTATTGGTTTTTATTGATTTTAATTGTCTTTTTCTGCCAATTTTGCCGCCCACAAATTTTGCCGCTCTGGCAGCTGCCCTGCTTGTTTTTTATTAATTTTTTGCAAGCATCGGTTTATGTTAGTTAATTGGTATTACGTTAAGTTCACTGTATTGGATGTGTTTGCGCGAAAAATATTCTGTGGAAAGCAGTACTAACGACTATAATCCCTTCCCAAATTTAATTAGATTCTTTTGAAAACATAAACACATGAAATTTTAATGAAACTGCCAAAGATTACTAAATATTTAACAGTGATTTAGAATTGTATATGGTTATAACTCTGAAGATATTAATGCTGATACAACACTGTTGGTAAAATCTTGGTAAAAACAAGACATGTATAATTCCTTAACCTAAAATGATTCGAATTGTAAAACAGCAATTTTTCATACGAAGTATGATTTGTGGATGAATTAATACAAAGGATGAAAAATCGAAGGACATTAACAGGAGTTCACGCAGTTCCATAATTAAAAAAACTGCTGATTTTAACAAAATTTCTGTGGTAATTTTTTAAATTTATTTAGAATCGTGGAACAGAACACAATACGATGCGCTTGGAGTTTTGAAAATAACATCGTATCGCTCAACATTCAGCTTCAAGGTACGTCTATGCGACGACACTTTTGTGTCTAGATCACAAGTGTATGCGACACTGACAAGGAGAGTATTTTAGGTGTCCGCCTCCGATCATTTTGATTTTTGGATACGTTATAGAGGACCGAAAAATAAGAAATACGTGTTTTTTTATTTTCCCCCGTTTTCATATTTGGGGGGTGAAAACTGCGTTCAAAGTTAGGGTTGAAAAATCATTTTTGTGGAATATCTCGAGAACTATTAGAGATAGGAGAATAGCGTCAATGGACGAATGTTGTGTCTTTGAATGCGAAATATGACTGACTCACCAGATTTTCAAAAATCCACAAAAATGATTTTCGGTCCTCTATAACATATCCAAAAATCAAAATGATCGGAGGCGGACACCTAAAATACTCTCCTTGTGAGTTTGACCTGTCGTCGCGGGAGTCGCAGCTAGACCGAAGCCACTGCGACTAGCTCTAGCTAGACACAGAAGGCACTTGATCTAGACACAAAAGTGTCGTCGTGTATTCGTACCTTTATATTTTTGAAAATACAGTAGCTGCACTCAGCTGAGTCTCGGAGAAGCAACTGGGGGATAAGGGGGTGGTCGAAATATTCAGGCGGCTTGGGATCGTTACGCGACGATTATTCGGTGGGCGCGAGCTGCCTGAATACTGCATCAGTTTAGTCCTGACGTAAGATTCTTCCGACGGCAGTAAACTCGGTCCATTCACGGGCGAGGAACGGTTCTCAACCGATTCTAACCGCGCGAAAGAGACGGAAACAATGCCGGGGGTGGGGGGTGAAGAGGCAAGGGCGCAAGAGGCAGCGACGGATAAGAGAGTGAGAAAACAGTGGGGCAGGGGTGGATTGGAAAGAGAGGCGATAGAGAAGCGTTTCGTCGGAAGGATTTCGGAGGTTTAAGTCGGACGAGAGGAGATCACGGGACTTCCGTGTTCCACCCTGCTCTCGAGGCTGTAAGCTTGTCTCGGGACATGCTTCGAGTTGCAGCTAAATCTACCAGCCTATTTTTAACCCGCCCCTTGATGACACTGTCGCACCCCTGCCTCGCGCCACGGATTTTCGAATGTATTATTATTATCATCAGAGTTGGCTCTCCCGTCTCTGCGCGAAGCAGCTTTCTTTTACGCTGCACCGCGTTCAAGGATGCTAGTCTCTTGCAACAGAATATTACGCGCAAGTGCAATGTTACGTAGCAGCCCCGCTATCGCGGATAAATCCAGTGGAATCAGGATTGCTTACCCGGGCGAATGTCATGCTGTCTGTTAATTCTTATCGCACAAATATAATTCAGGATAATGGACCAGCGCTTTTCACCTGTCGAGAGAACTGTTAACAAATGTAGCTAAAAAAAATTAGGAATAATTTTTCTAGTGGATAATGAAGGTTTGACTGTACATATAGCCAAACGATCAGTCAATTAGGAATTTTTCAAGAACATGCTATAGAACCTGCTGCGCTCATTTGATAGTTGTTGATGGTAACAGCGTCAGAGTCTGTCAATTATACAAAGAACTCATAATTGCATGCATATTAGGGCGGAGCGATACTATATAGGCGAAAATTTAACTTTGAATTTTCAGTTGGCCTGGGTCCGGGATAGTTGTCTTTTTATTAACCAAACACAACTGTAAAAAAAAATGGAAAAATATTCATGTTTGCAGGTTCATTTTTCTACTATAAATGATTACATACTCATACTATATAGGCGAAAATTTAAATTTGAAATTTCAGTTGGCCTGGGTGCGGGATAGTTGTCTTTTTACTAACCAAACACAGCTGTAAAATATTTTTGGAAATATTCGTGTCTGCAGGTTCATTTTTAGAAGAAAAAGGACACATGAATATTTTTCCAAATTTTTTTTTACAGTTGTGTTTGGTTAATCAGAAGACAACTATCCCGGACCTAGGCCAACTGAAAATTCAAATTTAAATTTTCGACTATATAGTATCGCTCCGCCCTAATGTCCAGTCTTTTGCACGAATCGTTCTATAAATTGTGGTATAATTAACTAGGTGGCGTTTTCTCATGAAAAAATCAAGTAGAAAATGTACATTAAATTTCTCCGATTAGCTGCGTTGTTTCCGAGAAAAGTAGTGTACAAGAAAAGTTTATTTGAATAAGTTTAGTAGAGTCTGAATTAGGAAAACAAAATATAATACCATACCATGTGCAAAAAAAATTAAATTTTCCGCTCCGCCCTAATGCATATGTTAGGAGGATCGTGAAAAGATATAACTTTTTTACTTTCTATCAAGCTGGGAACAAGTGACTTGGCATGACTAACCCTCCGCGGTCACACGTTCGTATAATCACAAATTAGTCACATGGGGTTCACTGCGCCCCAGCGTCATTTTTGAGTTACCATTTTCGTATTTTTGAATCTTTTAACTTTTGGGTGATAATTGTAAATTCGTAATACTCATACAATCACATTCTAATAGTCTTTTTCTAGAAATGTAAATTCTGATGCGATAAAAATTGTAGTTCAAGAAGAGCGATTTATCACCGTTGTGTAAAAAAGCGATATTTTTATTTTCATTTTTTCCCCCGATAAATCCCCTTTGGAAGTCATAAACGAGCGACATTTGAACTCGAAAATTGCTCCTGGGGTGCAATACACCCCGCGTGACCACGAAGGATTAACAAAGGCGACAACGTTTAAACTGGTAATATAGGTAACAAAAATTGACAGTGCATTACATGATGCAATACAAGCGCAGTCTATCAAAATTCAAAGTTTGCAATCGCGGTAATATTCATGAGTAAACAGAAAGCAAGAATCTATAATATTAGTATTCCACTAAACATTGAAGTTCAAAGTTTATCGCAGTTGTAAATACTGTGCTTGTATCAACCTTTTCTTGTATCGCGTTATTTTAGTAACTTCCATGATGCATTTCAACTACTGAACATGGTATGAATTTTTACTAAAAACATTCTTCTTTGTCAATTTTCCATTTTTCTCCTCTCTAATCGATTTTTAAAAATTTATTTATCTACCCCTACCTAGGGCGTCCCACTCCAATCAAACATTTCGGCTACTATTTGCAATCATTAATGTCCTTGAAAGTGCCAATATCAGGAATAGATTTACGTCTTACTTTGTTTCAGAGCTACGACTATTGTTGCGTTCCAGTGATTCTAAAGCTGGTATAACTAACATGTACAGTCTTGTTGACTTATCTGAAAGCATTACCTCATACTGTTCTCTGCCTATATGTTCTCTGGAAAATTCCCATGCTATTTATCCATAGTAGAGTCAACAACTCCTCCTGTAAATGTACAGTCAGGAGTTATCGACGATGATTTATTCAGCCCCGTTTTCCTCTATGACAAGTTGACGAGGTAGTCTTATTTCAATCCCCTTGCTAATCAACTAGTGTGATATTAGAACCCACTAGACACGACACCATTCATCTGACCAGACAGTACACTTACGCGGTCTGCTCGATATGCAGACTTAAATACAACTAAATTAGTATTCCAGCGGCCATCAGGAATCAATTGTTTGCATAGTGCTCTTTGAGAACATTATGATTTATACAGTATTCAAAATTGCTGAAGGATTCAAGCAATATCTGGGATCCTGAAACGCAGTAAGGTCTATGAGGAGGCGTTCAGAGACTTGCATTTAGGTGTACTAAGGTAGCTTGCGAGCGCTTAACGTGTAAGCTAGGGTTCCTCTTTTTTTCAGGCCACCGCCCCCTCAGTTCTATCCAATTATTCTGAAACGCAGTAAAGTCTATGAGGAGGCGTTCAGAGACTTGCATTTAGGTGTACTAAGGTAGCTTGCGAGCGCTTAACGTGTAAGCCAGGGTTCCTCTTTTTTTTCAGGCCACCGCCCCCTCAGTTCTATCCAATTATTCTGAAACGCAGTAAAGTCTATGAGGAGGCGTTCAGAGACTTGCATTTAGGTGTACTAAGGTAGCTTGCGAGCGCTTAACGTGTAAGCCAGGGTTCCTCTTTTTTTTCAGGCCACCGCCCCCTCAGTTCTATCCAATTATTCTGAAACGCAGTAACGTCTATGAGGAGGCGTTCAGAGACTTGCATTTAGGTGTACTAAGGTAGCTTGCGAGCGCTTAACGTGTAAGCCAGGGTTCCTCTTTTTTTTCAGGCCACCGCCCCCTCAGTTCTATCCAATTATTCTGAAACGCAGTAAGGTCTATGAGGAGGCGTTCAGAGACTTGCATTTAGGTGTACTAAGGTAGCTTGCGAGCGCTTAACGTGTAAGCCAGGGTTCCTCTTTTTTTCAGGCCACCGCCCCCTCAGTTCTATCCAATTATTCTGAAACGCAGTAAGGTCTATGAGGAGGCGTTCAGAGACTTGCATTTAGGTGTACTAAGGTAGCTTGCGAGCGCTTAACGTGTAAGCCAGGGTTCCTCAAACTTTTTCAGGCCACCGCCCCCTCTGTTCTATCCAATTATTCTAATCGGCGCGTCACCTGCCATATGCAAGGTGTCCCATTTTAATGTTTCTATGACTATTTCGGGCATTCTGAAGCTGCTTTCCCTCGACGATTATTGATATAAGAAAATCTGAGTAGACGTCACCGTTTTTCAAAATTAATGAACTTTATTGGGTGATCTGTGCAACCTCGTGTTCTTATAATCCTAACCGTCCCCCATTTCCGCCCTCATAATGCCCAAAGCCCCCCTAGACAATTTAAACGCCCCTAGGGTTTCGGTAGCACCCATTATGAGAAACCCCGGTGTAAGCAAGCGCATACAAGTTGCTTGAATACAAATATTGTTGTATCTAGGTAACAAAGCGAAATTTTTGTATCGTTTTTCAATATCTAATTCATCCCTCGAGCAGGCCCCGTTTATTATGACGCGGTTTCTGTTTCAAAGCGACGTGTAAAATATCATAAAGGGAGCGACCGTGATACAGAAAATTGAGGTCCACGATCACAGAGTTTTCACGAGATTGGCGTGTACAAAGAGAGTGTTCGCGAGAATAATAATAATTCGAGTAACGAGCGAGACAGAAGTGTAATTGCTATGCGACTCAAGTTGCGATGAACTTATCGATTGCAACGCGAAGATTTGTTTATTTCAGAAACCCGGTTCCAGCGTTTACTCTGCCCACTCGAGAAGCATTATTTATGTTTACCGTTCCCTGTCTTGTTGCGTAATTTTTAGCAATGCCCGCCTCTCGGGGCTCTGAAAGGGATTTACGAAGGCACGCTCGCGTAACGAGCTCCCTTAGAAATTTCTACCACGAAACACGCGAAAGGTTACCCAGGTCGGACGGCGGGTTGGTTTTCGGGAAAAATTCGTTGAAAATTTCATCGGCCCAGACACGGCGCCGCCGTCTGTAGTCGCTGCAGCACAGACTTGTGAGTCACAGCTGCAGTCCTGACTGCGCCACGTTACCAGACTCACTCTGGAACGAAACGTTTTCGCTCGTGGGGGATTTAGAGGGTTTACGCTTGCACGAAGGAGGTCGTAGGAGCCTCGTGTTCTGGCTTGTAAAACCTTCCGTTTATGGTCCAGCCTCGAATTTCGAGGGGAGGGCGGGACCGATCGCCCAGTGTTCCCTGAAAGCTTGATTGGCTTGGAGGATGATCATCGTCGCGGATAAAAATGGGAGAATGTTTCTTCGACGAACTGGCATTTACTTAGCAAATTAACACCGCTACACCTTCCACCTGGATGGCCGATGCACTGCGACTAGAGTCTTCTAGCTACGCTATAAAAAGGATTAGCTACGAACGTTTACTTCCTTCGCGAGATGTCGTTAAAATCCAGGGTATAAGTTATCAGAGGAACGGGATCAACTTTACCATTCATCGAGAAGCTTGCCTGTATTTGTAGGTACGACAGTTCGCGTTCCACTTTTACGATCATTTAGCTCGCGAGTCAGGCTACGAGCCACGAGCTACTCGCTTGGTATACGGTACTTCAAGAGGACCCAGACGCTCGTAACGCGAATGGACGCCGAGTTTACCACACGTAAAAAAAAAATAGAAGGAAAAAACCAACTGTTACGCCGGGTTTCGACTGATACAGTATTCACGTTGGCAACTGCAGCCCGGTGAACCAAGTCGCGGCTCAATAGCCGCCCAGCAACGGCTCCAACGCTCTTTGAAATTTTCATCGGCGTGGAAAAACGGTTTCAAACCCCGGACGAAAACTCAGCGCGATCGGTGAAATAATTTCGCGGATATCAGGCTCACGAGAGCGCCCCTGTCGCTGATGAATCGTCCCTGGTAACGAGGACTTTCGAATTTCGCGTTCGTTGACATCTGAAAATATTTTTCGAAATTTCTTTTACAGTTTGCTTTGCCAGGTCATTCTGTCTCGAAAAGGTCATGCGCACCATACTCGTATTTCCATTCGTTATGAAGATGGACGTCGCTTCGTCCCGATGTCAAGTGTGTCCAATCCACTGATGACGACCACAGGCTACCCTGTGATGTTCGCATGTTTTCTACATTCACATTAGTGCACCTCTATCTGCATTCGTATTGTGCATTTGTGTACGGTTTTTACAATGCAACAGTAAAGCTGCCAAGGCGCTGGCTATCAACAGCTTCGTAAATGGCTAGTACATTTCACGACAGCACAGAATAATGCTTATCTTGATAATTAGTGGAAATGTACCCAAGGTGTACAAAACACTGTTTAATAAAAGGCAATTATGACTGCCAAGGCTACTCTAAAATTTCTTCTTATAAGCATCTACTATCTAGTTTCAAACTAATAGTTCACTGTTGGTTGGTTCGGTATCCACCAGTTCTGGCTCAACCTATTACCAGTGCCAATTCTTACTACTGCAGTAGCGGTTTCAATTCCCAGAACAGTTTCGATTCAGCGCAGTTCTAATTTAGTGTTTGGCTGGCTCAATTCCTACATCCATATAATTTTGCCACTTTGCCATATAAAATATACAGAGCGGTAAGCAATCCCTAGTAAGATTTATTTGTTGGGAGTTTGATGGGCCATTGACGCGTTATTGGTTGGCCACTGTTGAAGTGTCGCTGTGTTTAAAGGTGAGATCTAACGCCACGTGGATTGGCGAGCCGAGGCGGCTCGCCCAGGCTCGCGAATCGGCGATCCATATGCGTTCTCACGGCGGGGGACTCGGCGAGACGGCCCGGCTCGCCCAGGCTCGCCCAGGCTCGCTCAGGCTCGCTCAGGCTCGCCCAGGCTCGTCCAGGCTCGTCCAGACCTGACCCAGGCTCGCCCAGGCACGTCCAGGCTCGCTCAGGCTCGCCCAGGCTCGCCCAGGCTCGTTCTGACCTGACCCAGGCTCACCCAGGCTCGTCCAGGCTCGTCCAGACCCGACCCAGGCTCGCCCAGGCACGTCCAGCATCGCTCAGGCTCGCCCAGGCTCGCCCAGGCTCGTCCAGACCTGACCCAAGCTCGCCCAGGCTCGCCCAGGCTCGTCCAGGCACGTCCAGGCTCGTCCAGGCTCGTCCAGGCTCGCCCAGGCACGTCCAGGCTCGTCCAGGCTCGCCCAGGCACGTCCAGGCTCGTCCAGGCTCGCCCAGGCACGTCCAGGCTCGCCCAGGCCCGCCCAGGCTCGTCCAGGCTCGTCCAGGTTCGTCCAGGCTCGCCCAGGCTCGTCCAGGCTCGCCCAGGCTCGTCCAGGCTCGCCCAGGCTCGTCCAGGCTCGCCCAGGCTCGTCCAGGCTCGCCCAGGCTCGTCCAGGCTCGCCCAGGCTCGTCCAGGCTCGCCCAGGCTCGTCCAGGCTCGCCCAGGCTCGCCCAGGCTCGCCCAGGCTCGCGAGTCGGTGAGCCATAGCGTTCTCACGGCGCATGGGCTCAGCGAATCTCATGGCGTGAGAACGCTCATAGATCGCCGATTCGCGCTCGCCAAGCCGACTTGCCAAACCTGGGCGAGCCGAGCAAGCTCGCCGATACACGTACCGTGTGATCGGTTATGGATCGCCGACTGAAGCTCGCCAAGCCGACTTGCCAAACCTGGACGAGCCGAGTAAGCTCGCCGATTCACGCGCCGTCTGATACCACCTTAACATAAAGGCCCAACTGAAGGTTTCTTTCAAAAAGACGTCGCAAGGACGTCTTCTTCAGGTCTGGTTTAGGAAAACAGAACGTTGACGGTAACGCGAATCGGAACCCAAACTTTCCGCTCACGAAGCAACCGCTATTCGCAACTACCCAACACACCTCCTTGTAAACGCTTTTAATTTCTAGGTACATAACTAGCATTAATTGTTTTTAACAAATGCGCAGTGACGCGAAACATTCTGCAAAATATCATCATTAGACCTTTAGACTCATCCCTTAAAATTTCACTTTAAGATGTCTGAAGGCAGGTGTCTTACAGATGTCCTAACAAGATCGTAAGACGTTCAGACCAAAAACAGACGTAAAATGGACATCTTTAAGACGTCGTGTGCTATCTGGGTATCGATGACAAAAAGAACCTTTTCTCTGAATTGATATTATTTTTACTTCTTTAGATTGAAGTGGAAAAACTAAATAAATAAATTCCAACACTGTATACAACAAAACTGTAGTGGGCCAACTATGGCCCAACATTAACAAACCTCGATGTACGTAGGTATTGATAAATAAGAAACGAAAAATCACAACTTGGAATATATTAATAGGTTTTTAGATGCAGCACAGTTTCTGACGTTTGTAAGACATTTAAATGTTGGCTTACTTTGGTTGGCCCATTGTTACATCATCGTTCTAACTTTTTTGTTAATTAACCAACCATAGTAATTGTAGGCCCAACATCGAATATTCGTAGGCAAACTGTCTTAAACTTTTTTGCCGTTAGCCCTATTTTCGAAATTTGTAGGCAAAAACACTAACTACATCGCAACTAATTCCCAACTGTTGGCTACTGTTGGCCATCCAAAAATGCTACTAGGAAGTCTCTTGACCTGTGAACTAGGGAAGACGAGTTAACTCGTCATTCAAAATTTTCGAAATTTCTACCGTGGACGAGATAAACGTATTCGCCTGGAATGATTATTAAACATACAATTTCCAATACACTGGAGACGTTCCTGATCGTGGAATAACCCGGCTAACAGGTTAGACTAGCCAGATAGATCCATTTTAACAAACTATACATCGTCGAAATGTTAAATACCGCTGGCCAACCAGGGAATGATTAGTTGCTCGGTCCAGACACCAATGGTTTTCCAATTCTGTCGACGTCTAAAGCTAAATTTCGCCCAACCGACTTTCCAGATTAATTCCCTGACTCGGTAAAAGGGACACCAGGTCCAGTGAAATTGAAGAAGCACGTTCGTCGCGTCCGTGACGCTATTGTTCTCGCGCGCAAGATGGCTCAGCGTCGATTGTACGCTGGTAAGTAAACCCTTCGGGAAACAGCAGGGGACGACAAAAGAATCCGTCCTAAAACAAACCCTTCGAAACTGTCTGGCCTTTGTCCGCGGACATCTCGCTGGGAAATTTGATTCTGCTGAACTGTTCGTCCGCAGAAGCAAAGAATAATACGGCAGGCAGAAAAACTGTACCTTCGAGAGTAGGTACGTGCATCAGCGATCAAAAAGTGGCGCACACCGGAGGAAAGGCGGTTCTGCATTTGCCTCTGAAACCGTTTGTCGGTTTTTTTTCGGCTAGTGTAGGCAACTGCAGCAAACATTGAGCTCGTGATTGGAGTTGGACGAAAACGATCAGAAAAGGGTGTACAGTCTTCGGCGAGTCAGAAATTACAATTGTAACTTGACTGGATGGTTCTAGCGTGACAGAGGCCTTCGTCGGATACTCGGTGTACATAATTTATAACTTCTGAGACAGAGAGAGACAGTTTTGGCCCTTCTCAGCAACAATTATGACGGTTCGACTAAATCTGGAGAAACTAATATCTGTGACACATCATGAAATTTCATATTGCAGTGTTAGACTTAGAATCGCTACCTTGGGCTAGGCTAATACTGTGTACAGAGGAAAGGGTTGATAGAAGAGATAATTGCCTTTTCCAAAAATGTAAATACTTCAAAGGATTATAGGGCAGATTGGTAAATTTGAAGGTAACAGTACTCTTTCTTTAAGGGGAGGTTCCGGTCTAAAAATCATTTTTTTTTTATTTCATTTTTCGAATGTTCAACCTTTTAGGAATATATGTTTAAAAGGGTATTTGGAAATTCGTAAAATTTCCAAAGTTATAGGCATTTGAGTACCGGCAAATGCATGGGTAACAACCGGCCACTTGGCGCTGACGTAAAACTTTAAACGCGTTTTTCTCGAAACAGTGTTCTCAAATCCGTGGGACTTGTATCTTCAAAAGTTATTATCCGATTCGACTGAAACCTTTTTTATTTTGAAGAATATACTTCTGGCTAGGGGGGAAACTAGGCAAAATACAACAATTGAAAATGATTAATTTTCAAAGGCGTTGAAAGGACGAAAAATATAGGGGAAAAGTGATTTCAAACTTCAAGTGTCGTTATTTTCTAAAAAAAATGTCATTTTTGTATTTATTTCTGGTTCGCCCCTAGCCAGAAGTATATTCTTCAAAATAAAAAAAGTTTCAGTCGAATCGGATAATAACTTTTAGGGATACAGGTCCCACCGATTTGGATCAATTTTTTGACGCCTCGACTTTAATGACTCCCCAGTGCGGTCTGCAATGATTAATTATAAAACGAAAAATATATTTCTATAATTTAAAACATCCTTAATACGATGCAAAAAGTCCCATTAAATTATATATAGTAGTTTTCCTTTAATTAATTCCTAAAGATCACCTATTTTTTGGGCCCTAAACCAGAACCTCCCCTTAAATTTGGAAGCATGTTCTTTTCACTGTTTGGAGTTTCCTACTTCACACTTCCACCATTGACCTGCACGATCATATATTAACAATTATTCAGAAAAAAAACGAAATCAAAGAACCTGCCCCTTCTTGTCGATGCGACAGTTTTCTTTGTAGTGCTCGCGAAAGATCTTATTAATCACTTTTCATGAAACGTAAATGAAAGATCAGTGGAATAATAGTTTCTTCGAGTTCGCAGACATGGAAATGCTCAAGGATATTGACTAATTAAAACTACACCTTGATAAAACTAGTCTGGCGGATTTTTTATCACAATCAATTTCGTCTCTAAAAGCTCTAGAAAGCTGTATAAGGATTTAAACAGCTGAAAATCTGCTGATACCAGGAATGACACAACACTTCCCACCCACGTTCGAAGCAGTTCCAGCTGTTGTTACTTCTGCTATTCCTTTAAGTGGACTAGAGTAAACGCACCAATAAATGAACACTTAAGGCTAACGAGTGAACACTGTAATAAAATTATGTTTGCAGCGCGATTATTTCTACGTGCTGCAAAAATAGTTTCGATATGAAACAAGCAATTAAAAGAAGTCTCGAATTAATTACTTGCTTATTTTAACAACTTATTTTACTCAATTTAATAAATAATGTCCATTCACTGGTACGCGTTAATTTACTATTTTAGATGGAAGTAGCGTACAAAACTAAAGGATACGTGAAGGCACATCTCGAATAAAAGAAACATAAAAATTAACTTATGGACCGAAACCGATAGAAGCCTCGGCTTGTTTAGCAAGATGAAGAGGCATCCCCCTTTCCTTTTGGCGAACGAATGACCCATTTATGCGATTCCTATCTATTCGAACGAGCTGGAGGCAAATGGCGTCGCCAGCTCCTAGCAGGGACACAGGGGAATGGTAAATTACCCTGCGGAAATCCTCGCCGAATGCCCAGGACTTCCACCGGCTCTGTTACAAAGCAAACGTTAAACAGAGAAAGCTCGACGGTGGTTTTTCGGCTTCGAACGGTCGCGAGCCCGTTTTCTTCCTTTTCATCCCACCAACGGCCGTGGAAAACGCGGCGAGGACATATTTTTTTGCGACCCTGTGAAAACTTGTCCATCGATTGTCGAGTTTCCGGATAGGACTTCGATAGTCGTCCGACGAGCATCGGCAAATATTACCTTCCAGAAGTGATGCTCCATCGAGCTGGTAAACCGATTTCTGCGACTCGCGAAATCACGTGAAAAATCTTTCTCGCCTTTGTTCCGTGGCCGCTGACGGTTCTACTTTCCACTTCTGTTGGGGTTTTTTGTCAGATTTGCCGGCGATGGCATACGTTGAGATGTTTAAATTGAATCACTGGACAGCGCCTTTCCCTGAGAATATTCCGGTGACTCATTTAAGTTGGGTCCATAAGCAACTTCACATTTTTGGATTAACGTGAGAGATTGCTTTTTGATTTTTGTAGGTATATATCCAACAATAAGAGAAATGTTCCAACTATTTTCAACTGATCTACATATTTGCAGTCTCATCAGGATTTGCAAAAAAATTAAGTTGGTTCGATAGTACAGACACATCGCTGAATTTGTTTCATAAGACCGTTCTGTGTATTTAAATATTTAAATGTAAGGAACTTCCCATATTTTAGGAAGTTAACAAATTATCAATACTAAATTTCGAGGAAATTAAAATTGAATATATTACAAGGAAGCATGTAAAAATGCATCACAGTAGAGTAGCAAAAGCTATTGGCGAGTCTCTTCTTATATGAAAATTACAACGGTAGTTGACTGGGAAAAATTGTAAATTATTTTTCAAATTTATGAGCCTATTAAGGATCAGAAAACTAGTAATCATTAATAAATAATGTATTAAAACGTGTCCATAGTAACGGTTGCGAATATTCTCCAGCCAGTTATTGTTTTCTTTAAATCCTACGCTCTTAATAAATTTTTAAACAAAGTATTTTTCGATGAATACTATCGTAACGCTCTTTTTATTTTTAGGCATGGGATATGTTGTAAGATTTGTTTAGAAAACAATAAGACCCTGTATAATATGAATGCTTACTTTTTATTCCTATATATTCGTATTAATTTCCTACTATTTTTAGTCTTGTCGCGTGTAAGAAATATTCAAGGTGGATTTGTACATATATTTAACGCAATTTATAAATTTGCCAGCTATAAGGCAGTGTAATTTTAATCACGGTAATTCGTATCCCCATAAAACTTTAAACGCGTTTTTCTCGAAACAGTGTTCTCAAAACGGTGGGACCTGCATCTCCAAAAGTTATTATCCGATTCGACTGAAACACTTTTTATTTTGAAGAATATATTTCTGGCTAGGAGGGAAACCAGAAAACAATGCAAAATGTCATTTATTAAGAAAATAACGACACTTGAAGTTTGAAATCACTTTCCCCCTATATTTCTCGTCCTTTCAACGCCTTTGAAAATTAAAAATTTTCAATTTTTGTATTTTGTCTGCCCCCCGTCCCTAGCCAAAAGTATATTCTTCAAAATAAAAAAGTTTCAGTGGAATCGGATAATAACTTTTGGGGATACAGGTCCCACCGATTTGGATCAATTTTTTGAAGCCTTGACTTTAACGACTCCCCAGTGCCGTCTGCAATGATTAATTATAAAACAAAAAATATATTTCTACAACTTAAGATATCCTTAATACAATGCAAAAAGTCCCATTAAATTATATACAGTAGTTTTCCTTTAATTAATTCCTAAAGATCACCTATTTTTTGGGCCCTAGACAGGAACCTCCCCTTAAAGAGGAACCAATGGTACGCTACGGATTGCGTGCGGCGTAGCGTACCATTGGTTCCTCCTTAACCACGCTCCGTCCGAGAGACCCGCCTCAGGTCTCAACTCTCGAAAATCAGACTATAGTACAGATAAAAGGGAAGAAACGAGGGAGGGTGATTACATAGAGAAGAGTCTGAAAAAAGAAGCGCAAAGTATGAGTAGGTACATATTGTAGGGGAATGTGTCGAGTTTAATGTAAGTTATTGTGGGGGTGAATAAGAGTGAACGCAAGAGTGTAGCGGAGAGAATGCCAAAAAAAAAACTCGAATTTGTAAACCAAGCCTACTTCGTGTGTATGGATACTTTTTTCGGACACTTTGCTAAATGAGTGACGTAATCTGTTGTTCTTCTGTTACTCGCAACAGGAATTCTGATGGACGAATGCATACATAGATTGCGATCAGGTGTGGCATGTATCCATATTTCGGGGGGGAAATCGGGCGTCGAAACGGCGGAATAGACCATTTGTTTGGGTAGGGGGGCGTCGTTGTGAGGAGCGACGAGCTCGATCCTCGGCTTTATGGGGCGAGCGTCGACGAATTTCGGCGGCCGCGACGCTCCCGGAGGGCTCGTTTAATTTTTAATTAAGCTCGTGGAGCCGGGCTGAAAATCTACTGGGTGTTTCGCATTTAAACAGCGACCAGCCGGCCCTAAATTCCGCTTCCAATCGGCCTTAAACGGGAAGCGAATCGGCTGGGTCGTGTGTCGCCGCTGGAAGACGTTTCACACCAGCCGTTTCTCACCCTCGTTTCACTCGCAAATGAACGAGTAAACGTGACAACGATTTCCTGAATTTCTCCCGATAAATCAGAGGCAAGTAAAATGAGAAGAAATGGACGTAGTCCGTACCATATTTAATTGACATCGCCGATTCTTCAATTTTTAATTGGCTTGCATTTTGCACACAGCATACTTTGCATTGTTTAAAATCCGGCGAGAATGTCGGGTTCGAAGTTCCGCTTAACTCGACACGGAGTTTGGTTATCATCCAGGCGAACGTGTCGTCAAAATCCTTGATCAAACCGACGCCAGGATCGTGAATTCATGCGCCTACATGTAGCGGGGGGAAGCGAAGCGCGAAGAAAATTTAAGGCCAGTGAAATTCACACGGGCGAATATATCGGGGGAGTAGGGAGGCACGCCTAATCGCCGAAATTAAGAATTATAGGACGCAGAGCCGCCATCCTTTCCTATTCTCGTCGGACCCTAAGATGCTCCGAGTAATAAAATACCCTCGGCCCCACCCCCGGCTACAACCTTTTTCTCGCTTGCATCAGAGGCTGCCGCGCGATGAAAACGAAGGAGATGGAAAGAAAAGCGGGGAAGCACACGGTCCGCGCGCGCGCTTGTGCACTCCTGGCCTGGGCGAGGCGAAAGTGAGCGGGCCGGAAATTAAGGTCGCGGAGCAATACCACGCACCGACCTTCCGTTCATCCTCTATTCTATTTTGTCGCCGCTAATGAAATACTTATAGCGTCGCTGGGTGTCCGTGAAAGAAAACGCGAGAGAATCCGAATCACGTGATTCGAAACCCTCAGTGTGTGTGTGTAATGTACCGGTACTTTCAAAGGTCCGGGACAATGCGGCACACCGAGTTTCGTGTAACAACAATAACAATTGAGTTAGCTCGGGTGTTGCACTGCAAATGCGCGCTATTTAAATGTCAGACGGCAGGCGCACTTACATGGGAGAAACACAAGGAGATCTACGTGACACGCAATCGAAGACGAGATATAATAAGAGGCGTCACTCGACAAGGACAGACGTAAACTAGGGAAATCATTAGACAACCAATTTAAATGCCCACTCGGCAATGATCGGTAAACTTCGGCAATAATCAGCAAATTGCGGTAACCCATACAGTACACTCTCGTTGCAGCAAAGTTACAGAATGGTTGCAGTGCAAGATTGCAATGTTGCACCGCAACGTTGATGCAACTATGCAGCGATAATTCTATGTCCGCCCCGTGCAATGTTGCACGGCAACGTCGCGGCAACGTTACATGCACATTGCGCTGCAACCATGCAACACTGCAAGGTTACTGCAACCATCCTGCAATGTTGCACGGCAACGTTACATCCACATTGCGCTGCAACCATGCAACACTGCAAGGTTACTGCAACCATCCTGCAATGTTGCACGGCAACGTCGCGGCAACGTTACATCCACATTGCGCTGCAACCATGCAACACTGCAAGGTTACTGCAACCATCCTGCAATGTTGCACGGCAACGTTACATCCACATTGCGCTGCAACCATGCAACACTGCAAGGTTACTGCAACCATCCTGCAATGTTGCACGGCAACGTTACATCCACATTGCGCTGCAACCATGCAACACTGCAAGGTTACTGCAACCATCCTGCAATGTTGCACGGCACCGTCGCGGCAACGTTACATCCACATTGCGCTGCAACCTTGCAACACTGCAAGGTTACTGCAACCACCCTGCAACGTTGCCGCCATGAAGTGTGCTGTATGGGAAGGTACATTTAGTCGATTTGAATATCCCGCTCGAATAGACAGCCAATTTAAATGCCAAGGTCAAGTAAGGACTTCAAAGGTTCCCCACGGAGTGACGCCTCTTATTATATCTCCTCTTTCACGCAATATCAATTCGTCGTTGAAAATTTAAATGTGCTATTAGATCACGAGCGACTTGATAATTCGTTCCATCTTTCCGGCCGTTGATTTCTTCATTCACACTCAGCGCTGGATTAACCAATGAGTAGGCATGCTTAGGGCATGGGGGGATTGCGGCTTGTCGAGCCGAAGAATAGGTAATGCTTTATGAATTTTTTGTACAAAAACGGTTGGACAAATTAATTTGAGGTTTGGCAGGTTGATTTATTGTATCGCGAACTATTGTTCTGAATTTTTGTGGGACAGTGAAAAAAAAATGGCAGATAGAAAGGGAGCGTTGAAAATAATCGAGTGGTCTTGGCGTTGACGGAAAGTACTGTAAGGGTTATTCGAAACACAATAAGGAAAAGAGATTTTTAAGCTATATTAATGTGGCTATGGGTGCTAGTAGATGCATTAAGGTAAATAAAAAAATGTTAAATATGGCAACCTTTTGAAAAAGATGAAGCGCCCTGGTTTGAGTCTGAGAAAGACTTTGCCTCAAAATCGGGAAAACTTGTTTAAGGGGTAAAACCACTCTAGGATTTTAAAAAAATCGATTTTTTTGCTTAAACGATGCTTTAGGGTTATAAAAACAATATGCCATTGGATTTACAGTGGAAAACAAATGTTAAAAGCTTCAATTACCGATTTTGCCGCAGCGCCTCAGAGCGCGCGCTGAGCAGTCACGCGGCGCGCTGTGATTCCTCGCTTTTGTACTACTTTTTCCTTTCGAAATAATAAGTTAACCTATTAACTACAAAGCAAACGGTTCTTAGGGTTCCTCGAGAGGTCACCAGTGTAGGCTAATACTATAACAAACGTGTATGTGTGAGTCAGTACAGCTTTACGCAAAGTAGCAACGAGAGCTTTAACGCCACAGTCTGGTCAATGGCTCCGAAGTCGACTTCCAGCGGCAAACATGTTCTCGATACGGCAGTTTTTATTAGCGCAGGCATATATAATGACGGCCTATCAACTGTCACGAGGCTCATGCAGAATTTGGGTATGACAATTGGGCCGAACTGTTATAACTTCTGCGTGGAAACTGACGAGCGCCGCGTCGACTTTTCCGAGAGCTAAATGCGTTAATATTGTTTGCTCTGAGATGGGTCAGACTCAACGGTGACCTTTAGTTCGTCATTATTAACCTTCGATTCTGGGCGACCACGTGGCTCATTTGTGAGGTAAAAGTTACCTGCACGAAATTTGGCGAACCAATTTGATACTGTCTGCTCTGTAGCAACACTAGAGCCAAATACACTATTAATGTCTCGCGCGGTCTGCGATGCCTCAGTTCCACGTAAGAACTCATACTTCCTAATAGTGCGAATTTCCGACCGTTCCCTTTTCAACAAAATTAATTTTTAAAAACAGTTTCTAATATCTTGTAGCGCATACAATGATTTCTTTAAACAGGCGAGATATGTAACTTTCTAACAAAAAAAAAACAGAACGGTAAAATATTAAGCCGATGTCAAATAACAAGCTATTAAAGTTGGCAACATTCTTAACTACAAATTTCATCCTTGCCAACCTAATAACTTAGGAGAAGTTCAAAGAGGAGCGATGGATAATATGTGACGCGCAAAAACAATTCATCCAAATATCAGAAAATCATTATACCAAGGCTGTTATCTTCACCGAAATATTATAAAGAAACCAAGCTATTTTTTCAAAATACTTAACTTCCTTAAAAGATATTAATTCTAATAAACATGAATTAGTCACGCTAATATCTCCAGCGAAGCCGAGCTGGGGGACGCTAGTATTATATATTAATACCAAGTACAAAACAGAGTATAAAAGCAACTTATAAAAATAAAAAAAAACAGAAGCCCATCTAATGCAGGTTCTGCAGTGATTCCAGTCATAAACACTTGCAAAAAAAAAGCGTGTTCAGCGACTTACAGCGCGAACGTTCCCGTTTGTCCGCCAAAGTTCCCCGCTTCCGTTCTATGTATAGCAATATCGACCTTCGCATCGCCTTAGAAGTTAATCGGATTTAGCATCGTGGCTGCCGCGCAGGCATGATCCATGGCCCAATAAAATATACTTTCGGGGAATATAGAAGACAAGTTTCGCGGGAGAAGCGGGTATCGATCGTGGAGCCGTCGCGGCGCAGTTCTCATGCTTCTTCGCCGCGCGGAATCCCCTTTTGCTCCCTGGAGAAAAGACTCTACACGCGCCTAATTTCATTTAAGTTTCGCCGCCCACCTCCCGACCGAGCTGCCCCGGCAGATCGTCCCGAACCACGGAAAAACAAGCCGCGACGGCTCTCCGCGTTGATAACGCAAACGGAGGGAACATTCTCCACTCTTCGGAAGACACGAGGGCGGCTCCTAGGTTTCCGCGCGCGGAAACACGGCGCGGGATCGTGAGGCACAACTTCCGCCCGGTGTTGCGCGAGCAGCACCAGCCGAATCCGCGGTTTAACCGCCGAGAGATTTCTTTGCGATGCGAACAAGTTCGCTGGCAATTACACCGCACCGTTATCCGCTCCGACACACTGATTTCGCGCCCGCGCGCCTACAGAACTTGCGCTGTCAGCCAAGAAGGCGATATCCGTTACTCCATCCAGTTGGAAAGCCAGCAGGAACGCCGGCGCTTTTTAATCTGTGTTACGAAAGAATAGTGGCATAACGAATGCAGATCGCGCGTTTCCTTGTTGTGGGGATTAAAAATCGTAGCTACAGTAGCGGAGAAAGAAGTTACCACTTTTTCGAACCACCCTGCTCTTCTGTTACTTTGCAATATCGACTGAAAACTGCAGTGTGTGTTTAATATACAGTGACTCGCATTAATATTCGGACATTTTTTAAAATCGCATAACTTTTTTAGAATTGGTCCAAGAGATTTGGGGTTTTTTTGAGAAGCTAGAAGGATTAGTTTGCTAAATGACGTATTTGGTGGTTTTGAAAAAAAATGTATTTGGTTGGAATAGCGAAAAAAATAGTAAAGATCGATTTTTAAATTTTTTTTTGCTAAAATCGCTGATTTCGGGAATTTTCGCGATTCTCGACCTTATTCTGCTATCTTTAAACGTTTGTAGCTCGGAGCAACGTTAACCAATTTTGATGAAATTTTAGGCACGTATACAATTTACTGCAATCTACAAACGGTTTTTTTTTTAATTTTCATTACAAGCTCACAAAAAAATTTTTAAAAATCGACCTTTACTATTCTTTTCGCTATTCCAACCAAATACATTTTTTATTCAAAACTACGAAACGCGTCAGTTAGCAAACTAATCCTTCTAGCTTCTGAAAAAAACTCAAATTGTTTGGACCAATTCTAAAAAAGTTATGCCATTTTAAAAAGTGTCCGAATATTAATGCGAGTCACTGTACGTATTCTGAAAGAGAGTTGAAAGCTGTGTAAAACCCAGTTACAGTTGAATTTATTTAACTAACAAACAAAACCCCTGCATAACATTAAACAAGGCAACACACTCTTAAAGCCAGCAAAACTAGTGTTCCCTCTCGAGAATGCTTTCTCGAAAATTTCTCGAGAAATTTTATAATTGCTCATTTCTTATTTCTAGAGAAATACTATAATTTCTCGAGAAACTTAAGTCTAGGAAAAATATTATAAATCTGATTTATTTTCGTAAATGAATGTATTACTAGTTAATCGCGAACGTATAAACACATCTACAATTTATAATACATCTTATTAATAACATTAGAACCTAAATAAATTCCAATAGATAATCACAGTACAGAAGATTCGATATTATTAACTGCTGAAGGTGCTCTTAAATTCTTATTTAAAAATTTAGAAAAGTTTCTTGTGTTTATTAAAGAAGGAATATAGAAAAGAAGAGATAAGACTATTGTACCCCGTATAAAATTTTTGCACGATCCAGAATTTCTTCCAAAAGGGTCAAAAGACGCATTTTTTCATTTAACAGCCAAGATAGATATTTCTAAAGCGTCAAAATATAGCAGTAACAGATTTTGCTACAAAAAAATAGATTCGCTGACGCCACATTAGACGCATTGTGCTATTTAAAAATAAATTTTAAAATCAAAAAGTAATTTTTAAAGTAAATTTTTCATTAAATAAATAAATTTACCAATTATATTTAATATCTATTTTTTCATTTACACAAGTTTTGTATAAATTAGACAGGAATAATCATTTAGTTAAAGCTTTCTTGTGTTTTTGATAAATATTATCAACATTATTCCAAAAATATAATTTTTGCAATATTTTTCAATTTTTCGAGAATTCTCAAGAAATATGATCTCATTTCTGATTTCTCGAGAAACAAGAAATATCGAGAAATCAGGAACACTAAGCAAAACGTTACCACTTTCGAACATTAATAAAATTTTGTTTGTCAGTTCAATAAGTTCAACTGGGTTTTATACAGCTTTAAATTCTCCACCAGAGTATGCGCATTAAACATGCCACACCCCCAAACGTATGCTAAGAGATAACAAAAATAGAAGAAATCGAAAAAATGATAACTTCTTTGTCCGCTGGTGTAATAAACGTGTAGCGAAAGTCCACGATTTGGAGATGTGTCGACGCTGCTTCTGAGCGCTGTTCAGCTTGTTATGTAACAGTTAGTGTCGTATCTGTAATAATTAATGCGTAGCTGTTTATGCAGGATAGAGGAAGGGGAGCGCAACGTAAAAGTTGATTAATTGCAATGCCGATAGGTACTGGCGCTCCAGATCGTCTATTTTCATGTATCTTTACGAGAGGAAAGCGCTAGCCGTGGAAGCAGCTCTAAATACATCCCTCGCGGTTCTATTTCCATCGGCCCGCCGGCCGTGGGCTTGCGCGCGTATTGTGAAAGTTCCGCGGTGGAAACGCGATACGGTTGGTGTCCGGCGTATTTTCTTCGGGAAAGCTTGTTTTTTTTCCCGAGCGAAACGCGTGGCCTGCCGTTGACAAGCGACTGAGTAATTACACAGGAGCCAGATATTTAATAGAGTCACGTGTCCCGCGAAGAAGGACGACAAAGTGCGCAACACGATTGACACTTTGAGAGGCGCAAGGTTTTACGAAACACCGTTCCAAGGCGGGTGGGCAAGTTTTGCCCAGCTCGTAATGCGCTTTGAACGCATGCCGACACCGATGAGAATTTAAACTCTCACTTTACCTTATTCGAGTTATTTTTAATTGCACCTACATAATTAAGGTGGACTAATTAGATTTAATCATCGCGTAAGGGGTCGTCCTTAAATTACGTAAGGCTTTTGGGGGGGGGAGGGGGATTTCTTACGTTTTTTTACAAGGGGCGAGGGGTCAGGTAGTGTCTTACGTAATATTTTTTAACCTAATTTTCAATAAATACAAATTCTATCATTAATGTTACCGAAAGGTAGTTTAAATTTCCCGAAAGCGAGTTAAATGAATTATATTAACCTTTAAAAGAATTTTAATAACTGAATAAATTAAATGTGAAAAATATTACGTAAGAAGGGGGTTGCAATATCAAATCTTTTTTCGCCAAAATTACCCTTACGTAATTTAACTCGGCGGAAGGCGCTGCTGGGTAAAATTTACCACAGAGCCGCTAGTTGCGAAAATATGAAGACTGTTTGAATTTGTGTTACAATTTTTTAAAGAACTTTAATACAGATTTTAAGATATTTCATCAGTTTTGTTTGATTCTTAAAACACTGTACTTTCCCATAAAAATTACAAGGTTAAAATAAAAATATTCTGAAACCGTGGATTTTAACGTTTCAATTTTGGGTATTTCTGACCCGGTAGCGACAACCTGTGTTACAATATGGGGTGCGCCTCCCGCCGGGTTAAGGACCGCCCCTATGGTTAAGGGCAGCCTAAATGAGGTCGAGTTAGGACTCATTTTCATTGGAAAAATCTCGCCAGTCCACTAATAATGCTTACATGAAGATTTAAGGAGGAATATAGAAATTAAAAATTTCATTTAACAGATGAACAATGAACTAAGTTCACAGAAATATTTCGTAGGAAATCCAAGACAATGATATTTTTTTCAGTTTTAATGCAGTTAAACAACACGATTGGTGTGTTTTGCTTAACGAGGTAACAGGTGAATCAATATACCCAGCTTCTTAATTTCGAAACGAAGTCACAACGATTATAAACGACATGACGACGAATCGAACGATTCTGTGATCGTCGTAAGTGTTCCAACACGACATGTTGATTGTGTAATTTAGGTATTCCATCGTTGCCTAAGTTCGGTATTCTGTAAAAATGCTCGGAAATGGTTGAATCCCTCTACTACCTCTCTGTTTGAGGCGCGCTTGTTTAACGATTGCAAGTTAAATTGCACGGCGTGCTATTATAACTTTATGTCCTCGTTAGACTTTCTAAGAGAGTATCGGATGGAATGCGTACTTTTGAGAGGCGCCGATTTGCTGCTCAGAGAAACTTTCAGCGCTGTGTAATATCGTTGACAATTTTCTGAGCGCTAGTAACTTCGGCGTTACGCAGGAAACAAATGTAGCTCTAAACTACTCGAAGCTTTCTTTCTCTTTCCTCTCTGAACTCGAGCGCTGGAAATAAATTGCTCGGTCATCAGGAATAATTGCACATGGTTGTGCAGCCTCGCTCTTGTCTGATGATTAATTAAATTAGAGAAGCCCTAACTGCTTTTGCAGTTACAAAAATTAATGAAAACGGAAGTGGGGCTGCCTGTTAAAAACAGATTTCCATTAAGTGATTAATGTTTCTCACTAACGATTCGCGATCTGGAACGCTGAATATTCTGGCAAGCAACGCCCGAACAGCCTAACGAGAAAACATTTCGATAAAATAAATAGGTTGGGAATGAATCTTTTTTCTGAACTCCGTCCGCTGGTGGCAATTTCTTGAAGGTGCCGAAATGAATTTTCGTTTGCTTGTTTCACCTGTGCGGCTAACCAATTTAATACTCTATTTTCGTACTACAATTATATTGCATATAAACATTGAACTTTTTAAAAAATATATACACATGATGTTAAAAGTTATTATTATTTCTATAATATCACACTGCTTTATATTCATCATTTATCACTCAACTCTAATTTGACAAACACAGTTGGTCAGGAACTACCTTAACGTACAGATTTCGCACAAACAAACGATTCAATTAAATCAAGCGCGCCGAATAAATTGTAACAAAAGAAATTCATTTAACCCTTATAATTAAATAACGAGATTCGCCGGCTAGTCGAACCTCCTTCCCCCTTTTTGATCGGATGAGACCAGGGCATCGAACGGCAATCACTCTAAAAACGCGGCTGCGCCCGAGCGCTGTGCCCCAATATTTTCCGCGGGGAGGGGGCGAATTAGCTGATTACTTTTCGCGGCGCAATTACCCGCGACGCGTTTCGAATTCGCGGCGGGACCGATCGATCTGGCCCCATTAAGGGTTTCAGGCACAGCGCATACCCGCCGATAAAGATCCGGCACGGGAACGTAACCGGTCGGTTCTTTTGTTCGAGCCTTTTATCGTTAACGAATTTCAAACAAGCCAACGAAAGCGCGATTCTCGCAATGAGCGATTGCGGTGCCAAGCGATATAGGGGCACATCTCTATTGGCCATTTGCCAGTTCGGCGGTGTACAGTGGGTCCCGGACTCGACTCCCGATAGTAAACAGCCAATAGGAAAGTTCCAGCGATTCACGGTGGAGGCTTTGAAAAGCTGCCCTCGGTGTGTAACCATTGTGCCGTGATTGAAGAGGCTAATTTAGATGGACGCGTGTATGCTGGCCGGAGGGAAGGAGCTCCTCTCCTCGAGGAGTGTTCTTCCACGCCAGACAAATGACTGGCAACTGACCTCGCCCACGTTAAGAAGATTGAACGCCGAATCTCCACGAATCGGGCTTCCTAACGTCTCTTCCCTCGCCACCCCATTCTCCGACGCCGGCCACCTTAAAAACCGGGAGCGCGAGTTAAATCGGCGCCATGTGGAACGCGGAGCGATCTCCTCGCCGCCTTTCAAGCGCGCTTCAAGATTCATAGCGGTGGCGCGGTGTTGCGCGGAGTGTGAAGGAAGTTAACGGTCATGGTGGATGAGTAGCAGTCTTGCACAGTGAGTTACGAAATCATCGGCACACACACTTTTCGGAACGAACTTTCGGTTCGCGGTTCCTTCGTAGGTTCGCGGAATTTTATTCAATTTCCTTTCTCTTGACCGCATACGCTTTTCATTTGGTAGGTATTTAAGCATCTTAGAGGTGTCCTATTACACAGTTCGATAAAATTTGACTTTTTTCGGACTTGTCACTAGTGTTCCTGATTTTAGGATATTTTTAGTTTGTCGAGAAATCAGAAATGAGATCATATTTCTTGAGAATTCTCGAGAAATTGAAGGAAATATTGCAAAAATTATATTTTTGGAATAATGTTGATAATATTTGTCAAAAACACAAGAAAACTTTAACTAAATGATTATTCCTGTCTAATTTATACAAAACTTGTGTAAATGAAAACATAGATATTAAATATAATTGGTAAATTTATTTATTTAATACAAAATTTGTACGAAGCGAAATATTTCTTTTTGGTTTTAAAATTTATTTTTAAATAGCAAAATGCGTCTAATGTAGCGTCAGCGAATCTATTTGTTTTTGTGGCAAAATCTGTTACTGTTATATTTTAACGTTTTATAAATATCTATCTTGGCTGTTAAATGAAAAAATGCGTCTTTTCACCCTTTGGAAGAAATTCTGGATCGTGCAAAAATTGTATGCGGGATACAATAGTCTTATCTCCTCTTTTCTATATTTCTTCTTTAATAGCCTCAAGAAACTCATTAGGTACTTAATTCAGTATACAATTTTTCTAAATTTTTAAATAAGAATTTAAGAACACCTTCAGCAGTTAATAATATCGAATCTTCTGTACTGTGTTTTTCTATTGGAATTCATATAGGTTCTAATGTTATTAATAAGATGTATTATAAATTGTAGATGTGTTTATACGTTCGCGATTAACTAGTAATACATTCATTTACAAAAATAAATGAGATTTATAATATTTTTCCTAGACTTAAGTTTCTCGAGAAATTATAGTATTTCTCGAGAAATAAGAAATAAGCAATTATAAAATTTCTCGAGAAGGAACACTACTTGTCACATTCAATAGCCGTTTCTTATAGGTTTTCGTGCGCTGAAAACGAATCCGCAAACCGTTGGTCGCCATCACCCTCAATTTTTGAGAAATTCGATTTTGAAAAAAAACTGCAAACTTTCAAGTTTGAACATTTTTTGTGTCGAAACAATAATAGTTATTCAATTGCTTATTTCGTTAATTTATTCTATGAATCCTCCCGAATACAACGGTATAAGTTATTAGTGCTTTATGAACATATAAATTTGTTTCAACAACGATCAAAGGGAAAAGAACACCCGAAATGCACCCCATTTTGCAGATATCTTTCAATTTATTTCTAAAACTAACGGTCTAGGAGAAAATCTGACTACTCCACGCGATGCAGCAGACATTTTTCTTTCGGATAGCATCAACAGAACTGGTAAGTCACGTTTTGTTTTCAATACAGAAGCAAAATAGTCTCGCAAAACGTGCGGCGCCGACAGTGGTAGTCACGCGCGTTAAGCGATCGCGCGCCGCCGTTGACTACCACTGTTAACGGCGCACGTTTTACCAAACTATTTCGCTTCTGTATTAAAAACAAAACATGATTTACCACTTCTGTTGATGCTTTCCGAAGGAAAATTGTCTGCTGCATCGCGTGGAGCAGTCAGATTTTCTCCTAGACCCTTAGTTGTGGAAATAAATTGAAAGATATTGTTGAAACAAATTTATATGTTCATAAAGCATTAATAACTTATATCGGTGTATTCGGGAGGGTTAATAAAATAATTTGACGGAATAAGCAATCGAATCGAATTAAACTATTACTGTTTCGACACAAAAGATGTTCAAAGTTGAAAGTTTGCAGGGTTTTTTTTTCAAAATCGAATTTCTCGAAAACTGAGGGTGATGGAAACGGCAATTGAATGTTACAAGTCCAGATGGCTGTTGAACTCTGTTAGCAACGACTGCGGCAATGGTTTATGTTTTATTCAAAGTGATTTCTTCGGTTGAACGCAGCATTGAAGAATATTCATGGATACAATTTACTTTGCTTTAAAGACAAAGACACTTTACATAATTTAAAATAAATATACAACAAAGTATACACATAATAAGTACTCTGTAACAAACGTTCCATGGAAATACAGCAGTGAGCATCTGTGAATGAATCCCTTGGGGGCGCCTTCGCTGATACATGACCAATAAATTTTCAAAGTTCGAGGAGAAAGAAAGGTCGGTATTCCCCTATTCAGATTCATTTTTTAGGAAGGGACAAGCTGCTCTCCATTGCGACCCCCATTACCGCCAATTACGTTCAATTATCCGGCACTTTCTTCATCCTTCCCATTGACGTCAGTTCGAACAGGACCTCACAATGGGAACTTGAGTTTTCTTCAAAACATTTTGACCGAAACTTGCCTGCTCTTAAACTATCCCCAGACACTTCGCCGAGCTATTTTGCTAAGTGATCCTCCAATTAATTTGAGCAGACCAGTATTAGTGATAGCATGCTCGAGTGGATACGCCTCCGACTAAGAGTATTTGCATAATACGGTATATAATTGCGTGGCTGCGGAGAAAATACGTCTTAATACTATTACAACAGAACCAATCTATTCGGGCAGGGCCAGCCGGTAACCTCAAAGCGGAATTGATCTTGCTACGGTGTTATCTCCTATTCCTAATGATCCACCATTGTAGCCTGTAGCCGCGGTTATAATGGAGGCTGGCTAATACTATTGATTACGTGCAACTGATACTGGCCCTTGCTGCTTTGAATGTATGCCTCGAACACCCTAGTCTCACCTGTTCAACCCTGTGCAGGTACACTATCGCTCATAAGTATTTGCCCAGCCATGTGCTCTCTCTCTGGACCCAATAGCGCGACAAGTCTGTCGAAAATATCTCTTCGTGTTAAAGTAGGGGGCAGCACGCGATCACAGCGCAAGGTTCGTTCGTTAAGGGGATGTAGAAAGAGAACGGTTGAAAGAAGTGAAGGTTGCAATTTAATTGCTAATTGCTTAAGGTTAGTAACTGGTGGGCCATGGCGGGGACCTTTTGTATTCATGGAAATCTTTCTCCTATACTGCGTTCCACGTTAGAGCGTACTAGTTTCGCGCAGGGATGCACTGGTGATTGATAGTAAACCGGCAGGGAAAGTGCCACGACCAATCGCGGAAGTGCTACGACCAATCACGAGTGTCAGATCCGTGGGAGCTGCGCAGATCGGTCGCAAATCGGTAGGGGCGTTGGTACGCTCTTATATGGAACGGTGTATAGAATTTTCACTTATCATATATAGGTACTTATAACGAATCTTCAGCAATTGTACCTACCAAGGTCTCTTGTTGGCCACTGCATTGTTATTTGAAAAGAGCGTTAACCCTTAACTGGTATACTGTTTTTGGCAAACGTGACTGGTATACTGGGGTCGTGGCAGACCCCAAATAAAAAAGGGCACAGAAATTTGTAAAGTCGACACTAGAGCAACCACTATGAATATTTTCTTCTTAGGTAATGTAGAAAATAATAGAAGTGTAGAAAGTTAAACTATTATTTTAAAATTAATTAGAAATTCAGTTTACCAACTTAGACAACCGAAAATTGTACATCGAACTTTGGGTGCTTGGGGTCACGAGCGACCCCAGGATACCAGTTAAGGGTTAAGGAATAACAAGATAAGAGGAGAAGGTAGACTGTCACAGAAAAAGTGGACGGAAGAAAAGTCTGTGCCTAACGAGAACTGATAAGGATAAGTTTCACATCTGTTGTGCTAAACTTGACCTTCTAATGACGTCAATTGATTTTTCTTTATTTTTAGTCACAGAATACTTTATTACCACAGTTTGATCGTTTAAATTATAAACGCCTCATGTATCGATCAATTCTCGAAAGCTAAGCTTTACAACTTTGAGGATATATATATCCTTCGAAACGAAGGATTTGGTCGTCCCGTCACAAATGTTCCATATCAACTGGACAGTCGCGCTGCTCAGCTCGCGCGTTCTCAATTCCGTGTCCGGGACACTTTTATTACTTAAATTCGAAAATTTATGGTCTCGCGAGTTGTACATTGGTTGCATGGTGTTGTGTCGCTTAGGAGAGCGAAAAGAAGAAGAGTTGGACTAAGGAAAGGAAGGGATACATGCATAAAAGAAGAATAGGATACGAAGGAAAAATAAAATGTAAGAGGCGACAGAGAAAGCTATACTAAGAATTAGAAATAAGGTAGAGGTTACAAGACAGAAGTTATAGTGCAGAGTATAAAAATGTGTGACAGTGTACGAGAATGAGTTGAATATAGAACGTGTGAGATGACAATGAGGGAAATGTTAAACATAGCATAAGGGATGTAAAAATGTTTGATACAAAGGGCGGAATTAACGAGGCGAGATTGTAAACAGTAAAGGATAAAATAAAATTTATTATTACTATTCTGCGAGTTCTAGTCCCCGTTTCGTTGACTCGAGCGCAGGGCAAACATTGAAAGTAACGAGAATGGGTTTTGGGGGTGGGGAGGAAATGGAATGAAACTAAGATACGCCAAACGGAGGATTAAACTGCATACAGGTGGAAGAGGAACAAGACAGCAAAATAGAGAAGCGACGAAACGTATGTAGAAAGGGGCAGAGAGGAGGAGGGGTGGAACAGTGGGGGGGAAAGAAGGAATAATAACAATGCGACTATAATTCCCGAGAACAATGCTCTCATTATGCTTAGCTGGATGCGCACACGTTGCGAATGTGTACCAAAACGGTACCAAACCGTCGTGTGTTTTATCAGCTTGGGCAAGCGCGTCTTTTTGCCCCTACGATGAAGACATACCACCACCGTACGTCTGATGTGTGCCATTTTTGAACCGTTAATCTAGCGTGAGCGTCATCGAAACTTTGTCGCGTGATCTTTCTTTCGCAAAGCGATAAGAAAGATTGCTCTACGGACCCGCCGATTTTTCTGTAAAAGGCGAATGATTTACGCGAGAAGGCAACTAATTGTAAGTTCGAATCTCTTGGTTCATTGTATAATAGGTATAGTGCCTCTACGAGCTATAGTGACTTAGGTGTGAGGTACCCAGCGGGGTCTTAACCGATATCCCGCTGGGTATGGGCCGCTAAACGTGACCTCTTGCAGGACTGTGTTTAGGGAAGACCAGGACAAAACCGGGGCCCTAAAGATTAAGTGTTACAATTTCGATTTTAATAAAATAAAAAAGAAATTGATTATCATTATTCAAAGACATCAAATAAGCTTTGCTACTGGCTATTAAAAATTGTCTCATTGTCAGCACATATTAAATACAAATCCATTGTAGTAAGGTATATGTACAGCATTAGAACAGTTGTAATATAAATTATTTTAAATTAAAATCACTGCATGCTTCAGGTAATTTTGGAGATTTTACCCCTTAGGACCCCGGTTTTGTCCTGGTCTTCCCTGAACACAGTCCTGCAAGAGGGAGTAGGAGGCACGTTTGGCGATTAAGACCCCACTGAGTGACCTCGCACCTAAGTCACTATAGCTCGTAGAGGCACTATACTTTGAGTCTGCCTGCGGAGACTTTTTGCTTTAACACTTACAGTTATTGTTAGGTACCCCGAGCCTTCGCAACGTCTAAATCTGGTCATTGTCACCAGGGGTGTGCGGGTACCCGACATTTCGGGCTCGGGACACGGGCCGGAAACTTTCGGGCGAGATCGGGGGGGATGCCGATACCATGGACCTGAAGCCTAGTTCCGGGGGGTTACAGCGGAAGACGGAAGGGGCTGCGATGTGAGGGGCGACTGGTGGCGTCCTCTACAGCCGAGTATAAGTTTTAGAAATAGCGTCCTTCGTTGGTATATCCTTGTGACGCCATGGTGGAAAACGGTGCAAAACAGTGTAAAAGCATTGCAAAGTACACTCGCATGCGTGTAGTGTGTTTATATAATTGTCTTAATATTTGGAATACTTTCGAAATTACGCAAGGAATATTAAATTTTCTAGTAAAAAAGTAAAAGCATTGTATTTGAAGGTTAAAAGTTAGTACAGAAATGTAAATAAACTATTAGTATTTAGGTGGTAGTCGACCCCAAAAATGCCGAGCTGCATTTTGAAGAACACTGCCTGTCACCAGTGACTTCCACGGCATTTAACGCACGAATAATCAAATTTAAAATGTTTCGCCAGAAGAAATTTTCCACGGTATGGCACAGATGGCACCACCAGTCGTCCCTCAAAGAGCGGCTGGAAGAGGTCGATTCCCCTTCCGTCATTCGCTTCAAGCCCCGCGTCCGTAAGCCTAGCTTATGCACTGTCCTGGAGGTCCATGGCCGATACTTTCGTATTGCTCGAGGTCCCGAAGTATTCGGGATCCCGAGACTCGATTCGGGCTGCAAGCATGACCGCCATGAGCGGGCAATTTGATTCCAGGTCGGCTCGGCAAAACTCGGACGCGATCGGCTCGAAAGCCAGCTATTAAGAGGAGACCAAGGCGGAAAAGAATATATATATCATTTATGTCACTGCCAGTGATAAGTTTTTACCTTTTTGTATCTTATTATTCATTTACATATATAGTTCCATTGCTACCGAATAGTTTGTGAATACTGAATATGTCCATATACGTAGTTAAATAAATACCATATTCAAAACTTGGGAGGAAGAATATTTTTAGTTCGACAATATTTTAAAATCTTAATAAAATAATATTTGCCGAGCCGACCTGAAATCAAATTCCGAAAACGTCGGGATCCCGAGACTCGATTCGAACAATATGAAAGCATCGGGGCCCCGCCCGATCCCGCCCGAAATTTTCCGGCCCGTCCCGAGGGCCGGGAACCCGAGCCTCGGGACGATCCCCACACTCCTAATTGTCACCCATTTCGATAATTACCCATTTTGCGCGCGACTTTCCCTTACACCGTATATGGTCATCGTCACCCACTTGAACTCTTAGACCTTTCCAGGCATACGTGCCTTAACCGTAAACAAACCGATTAGGCGGTGGGCCTTAAGGCCCTTCTTCCAACCGAAATCGCTTCAAACTTAGCAAGTAACTTTCTCCAGGAGCGCCACTGCTACCCTCGCAATAATCAATCCCAGTTCCTATTTCCTTATCCCCGCAATAGCAACCACCAATAGCATTCTCCTGTTAGTCGACGTTCTTTTCGAACTTCGCGAGCGAGAGTCAGAACAGCTTTGGCAGGTACTTTGTACGGTCAAATCACCATGAATACGCTGTTTAATAAAGACGTGTTTTATTTTATACAAGTGTTCGAATTCGTTCCTCCCCGGGTTCGCGACATTATACAGGATGTCCGGAAATTATGGGACAAGCCGAAACATGTAAATTCCTCGCGCAAAGACGTATCGCAAAAGTCCTTTACCGTTTTGCAATCTGGAGGAACGGACAACTGCGTTGAACAAAAGTAGAAGCTCCGCCAGCCTTGGCCAACTCTGCCGCTCTGGTCGGATGGTAATTTTACACTGTTCGCTTTGCTTTCAATTTTGTTGAATTAACCGCATCGTTCAACCAAAGTGGACCGTGTAAATTCGCCCTAAGTATCTCCTGTTTCCCTCTTCGTCAAAGCTTTCTCTCGAAACTCATTGCCAGCCACAATCCAGCTAAGTACTGGCTCCCGGAGAATATTCGGTATCACCGGCGACCACGCCGGGATTCCAGGCACAATAACGCGAACTTCACCGTGATCGTCGGCGAAACTGGGGACAAAAGTGTGGACGGAGGAAAAATAGATCCAGCTCCGGCAGAAGGAGCCTCGATCGACGCGTCTTCTTTTTTTTCAGACCGCCAAGACGGAGATGGAAAAAGAGCGAGGGGAGTCTTGCCCGGCTCTATCTAGTCTAGCAGAGATTTTGAGCCAACGAAGACACCCTCTTGTCCCAGAAAACAAAAGAGCAGCGGCTGTTGCTCGCTCGCCCCACTCTCTCCCACCCTCCTCGCTGCTCTCGCCCTCTACCCTTGCTTCTCTGGCCTCTACTTCGCCCTTGTACTCCCCGCGCCTTTTTTTCTTCACCTCCCCTCATTGTTTCTTCTTGATTCCATCTCTGTCCGCCATTCGGAGCTCCTTCAACCGTCGTTCCACCGACTGCCTCCGCGATATCGATTCTTCTGCTTCCTCCACAGCTGCACCCTCTCTCCCGAATCACTTTGATTCATGAATTTCAGCATCAAGGACGAAGCACGAAACAAAGCCAGAAGTTCTCTTCCTTTGATCACCACTTGCCCACCAATGATTATTAATTCCCTCCTATTTATCTGGCGAGTCGCCCAGCACGTGATGTCCGACGATTTGTTAGTCGCGCGGTTGGTAGACGTCGCGACACCTCGGGAAGAATTCGAATTGACATAGAGCCGAAGGATCAAATAGGATCCGAGATACGACTCGGATGATTCCAAGGATCTTTCAACGGGATCTCGAGATCTGGAGTGCGAGATCACGGGACTATTGTAGACCGTAGCGTTATCTCGATCGTCGTTGAAACGCTTGCATATAGCGCTATTTCTTCTGCCACGGTTCAACGGCTCGTTCCACTGGCGATTTTCTCAGGATGCTTCCACTTTCCTTGGTATTCGAAAGGAGTAATAATTGTCTATTGCAATACACGTACCACCAGATCGCTGAGCTCAGTAATAATCTAATTCGTTCTTTCAATTCAGCAGTGTAATCAGAAGCATTTTTCAAAAAAATAATTATGATTTTATCTAAACACTATTTTTTTTTTGTACTACTTAGCCCGTTTTTAGTAAACTACCTCTTCATTTTACGGAAAAATAGGCCTCTTAGAACGTTTGCCACCTGGGCCTTTTCCTTAAGGGAACGTTCCGGTTTAGAGCCCAAGAAAATAGGTGATCTTTAGGAATTAATTAAAGGAAAACTACTATATATAATTTAATGGAACTTTTTGCATTGTATTAAGGATGTCTTAAGCTACAGAAATATATTTCTTGTTTTATAATTAATCATCGCAGACGGCACTGGGGAGTCGTTAAAGTCGAGGCGTCAAAAAATTTATCCAAATCGGTGGGACCTGTATCCCCAAAAGTTATTATCCGATTCGACTGAAACTTTTTTTATTTTGAAGAATATATTTCTGGCTAGGGGGGAAACCAGAAAAAAATTACAAAGAATGTAATTTTTTTTAGAAAATAACGACACTTGGAGTTTCAAATCACTTTTTCCCCATATTTTTCACCCCTTCAACGCTTTGGAAAATTAGAAATCTTCAATTTTTGTATTTCTTTCTGGTTTCCCCCCCTAGCCAGAAGTATATTCTTCAAAATAAAAAAAGTTTCAGTCGAATCGGATAATAACTTTTGGAAATACAGGTCCCACCGTTTTGAGAACACTGTTTCGAGAAAAACGCGTTTAAAGTTTTACGTGAGCACTGAGTGGCCGGTTGTAACCCATGCATTTGCCGCTACTCAAATGCCTATAACTTCGAGAATTTTACGAATTTCAAAAAATCCTCCTAAACACGAATTCCTAAAATATTGAACATTCGAAAAATGAAATAAAAAAAATCGACTTTTAGACCGAAACCTCCCCTTAAATTCGCCACTGGGTGTAATCTACTTTCTTTTGGGCGTGAAAAATATAAGGCCGGGTACAGACTGAAGTTCACGAATGTCCAACACTTGCTCATTCTGCCTCGGCTTGCCTCGTTCGCGTCTCAAGTCTGTACCCCCCGGCCTTAACCCCTCAACAACCACCTACCTCAGTATCTGGTACGGACCCTAAGTTTTCCACTGGTCGCCCACCTCCGTATCTCCTGCGGACCCTCCGTTTTCCACTGGTCGCCTGCCTCCGTATCTCGTACGGACCTTAGGAGCCGTATTCCCTATACCGACCGGGAAAACAGTGGAGGTTTTCGTTCCGAGGGCCCGGGGCCTCAGGGTCAGTTTTTCGTTTCAGGGGGCAGTCGTTGAGGAGTTAAGGCGGGATCTCCTAAATGCGACAGGTCGCAGCGACTAGCCAGGGTCCCATTAGTGCAATGGAGAAGTATACATCTGTTTCTCCCTTAAGCCACGTATTCACCTGCGCATTCGCCCCGAATGTGCATTCGACGCGCGAAATTTGCGACGTCCATTTCATGGTATTGTTCGGACCCGAATGCGCGCCGCGCCCCGAACACGCGCCGAACACCGAACGAGCAAAAAATCGGTGCGCGCCGAATGCACATTCGAAGCGAATGCGCAGGTGAATACGCGGCTTTACACTAGTGGGGTCGCAGCTGGCCACTGCGACCTGTCATAGCTAGGAGATCCTGCCTTTAGAATAATCCTCCCAACATGTCCCTGAATTTGTTCTAATAAAAAGCTTTCATATTATTGTTGTATACCACTGTAAGTATATTTATAAACAACGGCTTTCACTTTTATGTCGCTCAAAGTGCTCATCCTCTACAACACTCTATACTCTTACGTGTCAAATCGAACTCCAACACAGAGTTCAGCATTTTTAGGAGAATGCCATTGACTTCCACAGCAAAAGCTTACATTCTCCCGTGATTAAAGGTTCAAACCTTTCGCGACATGCTCCAAACCATAGTCCTCGAATCTTTCACTTTAAATTCTTTCTACATCCCGTAAGTTGTTCACCTTCATCCCCCTTTCCCGTCCGTCGTCACTCGATATCGCTGACCCGAACCATCCCGGTAAAAATTCGAAACAGTCTCGAGACCCTACCTCACAGGGATACAATAATCTTCGAGATAGGATATCTCCTTTTACCCTCTCCCTTCACACTCGACCAACCTCTTTTTCACGTCCGTTTCCACCCTCCAGTTTCTTCGCCCAGTTGCGAGCGCAGTCAGCTTCGCCGCGAGTGCCTCTAGCACGGGCTATCGACTCTCTCCCCCTATTCCTCTTCATCCTGCCGCGCTTTTTCTTCCCCACTAGCCTAGCTCGTGGCTCCTTCTAAATCTCCGCGGATTCTTCTTCGGCCCCTTTGCATCGTGGGCTTGCAACAATCGCGAACTACGGGGCTATCTCGAGGAGATTTCGCGGGATGAAATAATCCCGGGAACGCGGCCCTTCCGTGGTCGCCGCGAATCCCTCATCTTTATCGTTCCCTCTTTAACGCTATTCCGGCGGGGAACGACGGGTTCTCGAAAGAAAAATCGAGGCACGTATCGCGCCTCGCAGAGTGCTGTGTAAAGTGATAATTAATTCTGCTTTTACGTGATAGATACGTTCCCGAAAAATCGCTCTAAACAAAGGACAGGTACCCGGGAACATGGAGAAATGGAGCATTGTAGCCCGGTCATCAAAATCGGTACGAATAATGCGATAAGGTGTACCTATAATCAAATACACCTACAATATACGTATATAATTAAATATATAAAAATATTACTTTTCGGTACATATTTAAAAAAGTTTTGATTTTGCTTTGCGCCAGTCTTTCAGTGTATTGTAAATCAATAGCATTTTCAATCGTGAATAATGCAGAGAAAACATTTTCCGCAATATTTTGAGATCTTTCGACGGAATTTCGTAATACATATGTATGTGGAAGTAAACTTCGACTTCTACAGGTCTGAATTCTTCTAAATTGGAATTGTAGAAATGAAATGCATAATTTAACATACAAAATACAGTTCGAGGTAACGAAGCTTTATTTCGAGTTGTAGAGGGTTGTTTACACCGGAGCGAAAGGGAACGAAGAAAATTTTCGACTTATGAAGGTTTTCGAGTTATCGAGCTTCGACTGTGTGTGAAAATCTATGCTAAAATATTTATTTGGTTTTTATGCGCTTGCATGTACTCAAGCTCATAAACTTATAGACTAAGAAAATAATATGTCACTAATTCATGGACACAAAAATTGGAGAAAAAAGTATGTATGAATTACCTAAGTATAATAACTAGATTTTTAAGAAGGAGAATTTATCAGACAGCGTTAGACCAAAATCGTGTAAAAAAAGTCCGTGTGAAACCAGAAATGTATTTTCGAGATTACGTTCTCTGCCACTTATTACGAGGCTGCACGAATTTGGTCACATTTCTGCACACCATTGTCTTTTAAAGCACTGGTATCCAAAAAGTGTGCTGAATACATCCTTTAAGAATTTCTGGTATTATTTGTTAAACGATGGTCACCTTCTCTGTGGAAAAAAAACTGGGTGTAGTAAGGCAATGCAACTAGTGTTCCTTCTCGATAATTCTTTCTCGAGAAATTTTATAAATGCTTATTTCTTACTTCTCAAGAAATACTATTTTTCTTGAGAAACTTAAGTTTACGAAGATTATTATAAATCTCATTTATTTTCGGAATTGAATTTTCAGTTAGTTCAAATTGTATATTCCTAGTTAATCGCGAACGTATAAACATATTTACAATTTATAATAAATCTTATTAGTAGCATTAGAACCTATATGAATTACAATAGAAAATCTCAGTAGAGATGATTCGATATTATTCACTGGTGAAGGTGCTCTTAAATTCTTGTTTAACAATTTAGAAAAATGGTATACCTATTGAATTAAGTAATGAGTTTCTTGTGGCTATTAAAGGAGAAATATCGAAAAGGAGAGACAAAACTAGTGTATCCCTTATAAAATTGTTGCATAGGTAATGGAGAATCTCTTCAAAAAGATTCAAAAGACGCGTTTGCCATTTTTAAGTAGCTAGACTTTTCGGAAAATATAACACTAACCCTGATTCTACTGAAAATACTGAAAAATTTACGGGTCCTCAAAATGAAGAATTACCTTTAAGAAAAAAAAATAGAGGTAGCAATCGCAGAGAGCCTCCAAGAAATTAGTATCAACCAAGAACACGATAAATTCCAGACTTTAACAAAGGAATTTCATATTTTTGAGTCCACTGGAAGAAGGATACCCAATTTGCCATAACTTTTGGATCTGCTACATAGGATCAAGTCAAGTCAACATCTACTCAAATCAAAAGAAAGTTTCCTACAGCTACAGATTTTATCACAAAAAAAAAAGAAACAGATTAAAAAACTATTTTAAAATTAAAAAGTAATATTTCTCTTTGCACAAATTTTGTATTAAATAAATAATTATATCAATTATATTTAATATCTGTTTTTCCATTTATACAAGGTTTGTGCAAATTAGACAGGAACGAACAATTAGTTAAAGAGGCTTCTTGTGCTTTTAATAAATATTATCAACATTACTCCAAAAGTATAAATTTCGTAATATTTTCGAGAATTCTCCAGAAGTGTGATCTGCTTTCTGATTTCTCGAGAAACAAAAAGTATCGAGAAATCGGGAACACTAAATACAACTGTCTCTACAGCTCGTGGTGTAACTTATCGCGCGATAAGTTCTTACGGATGTGGGCATTTTGATATCTACTCTATAACGAGGTCAACTACAATAATGTAATTCCAAAGACGAATTTCTGCAGAGAAAATGATGAAAGGTCGATACATAAATGACTATTTAGATTCTACCCCCAAAGTTACTCCGATACGTCGATGGCATCGATATCTGGGTGTGGTTGGTTCGAGTTTTTTACAAGTCATTCTTATTGCTTCAATCGAATGCTTTCGAAGGTGCCTGGAAATTTCTTTACTCGCGCGAGTGGCCGGCGATTTTGGCTCGGATTTACTAAATCCGATGGTCTTTGAATGTCCCCGGACTAGCAAAGCGCATTATTTATTTTCAGGCGAATGCTCGAAAACTAGACGCCCTCTGCATGTCTGTTTCGTGACGCAATCGATGTAACCGTGAGCTGGATGGTCTTTGAAACGCACAAAGAAACGGGACAATGGTTTTGTGGCGAACTCAGTGCAGGGACAATTGCCGGGAAAATTGTGTAATGCTGCTATTTACCCCGGGCAAATTGACAATTTATGATACCGCCATTACGGGTCTAATCGTCTCCATCCACTGCGCGTTCCACGATCATTCTGCAATCGCGTTAGTTTCCTCTCGTTTTATAGTCGATTTAGGACACACTCGTCATTCTTTTCTCTTTTTCCCCCCCTTTTTTTCCAACCGACGCGTATTAAGGAATGCGGATCGTAAAAACTAAATAAAACTCCTTTCAATGTGTCCAAAACAGTTTAGTAAGCAATATGATTTATTCAGAATGCAAATCTATACAATTATATAAAATTGAAGTTGCATACTTTGAAATGCGGTTTTTCAGTAAATACGAACTGTGCGCGCAAGTGTGTTACATCACTTTGTTCGTCTTGGCGAGAGGAAGGTTATAACGTTTTTATTTTTTTTAAATACTAATTTTTAAATAACAGTAGTTCGGGACGCCACCGCCAGGCGGCGGCGACCGGGCGAGCGCTTCTCGCTTGCGCAACAGCACCGCGGCGGGAATAAGTGGCCGAGGCGTTTCGAGTTTACAGATTTTGAATCAGTCGCGTTAATATTTCGGGCGAAGCCGAGATGGGGGATGCTAGTTGTATTTAAAAATTGTGTTTTCAAGGTTTCGAATGTAATTAATAGATTACATTCGTTAATAAGCACAATTGTAAAACATTAGTGAAGAAAATAATTGATAATTATAACACTCTGGATGTTTCAAAGTTTTGCCCCACACATTTATTTACGTCGCTCTGAGTAAAAAAATTGAAATAATGTGTTTTCCTCTTGCATTTTGTTAACCACGAAGATAAACAAATGACGCCATGCTGGAACTTCTATGGCTGCTGGAATTTTACATCTATTCGCGAATAATTTCGGAATTCAGACCACCGCTGTTCCGAAACGCGAAACGTAATTAATGCATTGTTAATTTGCTATCGCACACTGTATAGCGAATGAGTGGATGAAAGGGAACCAGAAACAAAACGCTCGAAAATCACCAACCGAGTTTTTAGAGCGTTCTATCTCCGTTTTCCCGCGCGTATCTGATACAACTTGTGTAAAAAAAAAATTGAACAATTCTGTGTACCGGCCTAAATTATGCGAAGCACGAATATATTGTAGATTTAAATAATACATTATTCATTGTTGTATTTTCCTTTAATGGTTTCACCATTGCGTCATTTTTTACTGGGATTCCACATTTTTTAGTATACCGATCGACGCAATTCGTCGTTTTCGATGAAAAAATATTACGATGCTGAGCTATCAACGTCAGAAATAATTTAGTTTTATTTTTGGATAATGATATTTGCGTCTTTCAATAGACATAATTTTTTTTTTTTTAATAAATGCCCACATTATATTGGTGAATAATAATCATGGACCTTGTCCGAAGAAGTCGGAATATGCGATTAAAGGAAAATATGTTAGTAAGATTCGCATCCACGTAAAGATGGAAATTGTTTAAAGATGAGGTACAAAATAAACGAAATAGCGCGGAACAGCATTGTGAAAGTTCGATATCTGCAGAGACTCTTCAACTTCGTTCAACGTACGCAAATGCATTAAAAAGGAAAGAGCAAACAGGTGTCTGGTCGTCTCGTCGTTCATCAAATGGCTGCAATTAAATTTAACGACTTTCCACGTGCCTTTAACTTTAACTTTTCTCCCCGTGGACTTTCAAGTACCCACACTTCGCCATTACGCGAGCGCCGAGCTGCAGATCTGCCCATTTTAAACGTCAACGACATACATTCCTCCGCGATTTCAGTTATTTTTTTTCGTGCTCTCTATCATTGTGTCGCGCGTTCCATTTAAATTTTTATGGTATAAATAATAAAGCTTAACTACATAGCAGAAATGGATAAACTGTACGATGTTGAATATCATTTGTAGAGGGTGAGCCATAAGTTCTTGTCACAGCATTCCCTTGTTTAAGCTCAAAGTCTGAACAGTGGTAGGCACAACCGAGGCGTGCACGCAACAGAAAGATGAGTTAAAACTGCAGAACAAGTGGCCTGTATTTCGAAGACTAGAATCTATTGTATGAATTTTTGTAAACCAACTAAATACAAGTAGGGAAGACAGGGTTAGGTGTGGTTGTCACAGCCGCTATATCAAAGAAACTATAAACAATAGGAGTGTACTAACAATCCATGGCGACGCGTAAAAATATCGCAGCCTCCTTCCCCCATCACTCAGGAATTCAATCCCGGGATCCCGGCTGTTTTTTAGATTTTAAAACTCCCGGGATTTGATATATCAAGTTATAACTTATCCCGAGAATTTCGAGAATTTTTAGAAACGTAAATTACTTTATGAACAACTGAAATATATAATGGAATCCAAAAAAACAGCCGGGATCCCGGGATTGAATTCCCTACCCATCACTCAATTCGCTGCGGAGTCGCATGAAGACACGACGTGTCAGTGTTTGTTTTTTTCCCGAAGTAAATTACGCCGTATTTTCTACGAAGTATAGGTTATTTCTTAGTATTGACTATTTTATCCGATAAAGGAAAAAAAAGAGAAAAGTATCAACAATTTATAAAGAAGAAAAAGAAAATGAAGAAGGCTTTTGCCTCGTACGCTTGTCTCTGTATTCAGAAAGCAAATCCGGAGAAATTGAGGTTCAGTGATAGTTGTAAACTGTTTGTTAATAATGTTTCCCAGGTTAATTTTGTGTTCGAGACTATAGCATTTATAGTTACAATAAAAAATGATATTACTTCCTTAATTAAATCGGCTTTATTAATAAACTTAACTATCTAAATTCGTGACAATCAACCCTAGATACTGTGACAACCAACCCACCCTCGGGGTAAATTGTCACAAAATAGTTCCTGCAAATCTTGTGTATTGGCTCCTAATCTGATTGACTAAATCCACAGGACCAATTTTTTGTATAAAGTCGGACGTGCGTGTTTTATATTAAACTAAGTCTAAATGAACTCCCCTGCAGCTAGAGCTATTGCTTTTTGACCAGAAGCCATTGAATGTGGTACTGTTCGATCATTTTCGGCTAACATCAGACTATACCACAGACAATCACAGACAATACTATATTCAATTGCTTGAAGTTATCCCGGGTAATGTCCGGGTACCCGACGGCTCAAAGAGTAACAGCTCTACTTGCAGCTATAACCCGTAAAAAATCAAAATAAAAAACTGGGACAATCAAACCCGGTCTCCCCTACTCGGAGGAACCAGAGCGAAGAACATTCAAGTAAACGTACTCAATAGTAAAGAACTGCGGAGTACCTATGTACTCACTGTCAGAAGTAAAGATATCTACTAAGAAGGGGTGTGCCCAAAGTTTGAATCATAATTTTCTCATAAAATTTTGCATAGCGCACTACATGAACTAGCTGTACCTAAAATACTAGTCAAATCATTGACATGAACTTTATATAGTCCCTCTGTAAGGAGCAATTAACTGAGAAACGAAGGTACCTACTCATATAAGGTTCGACACTTTCTGTTAGGATTCAGTTCTACTCATAAGTAGGAAGAATAAATACTTGTTTCATCTTTGAAGCTAGTTATACGACTTCTCAACGTATTCCATCACGTTCCCATACCTACTACTTGCAACAAATACACTTTACCAAATCACTAGTAGTAACAACTTAACTCCCCATCGAATATGACGTAAACCAAACGTCTTCAAACAAATTATTGGCTAACTTTATACCAGAACGACAAGTCGTCAATTTCATTCCCCGCTTTTATTGCCTTCAACAAACCGTAAAATTATTACCAGCGTCCTTTCGATTCCTTTCCCAACCTTTTACCAGAACGATCACAAATAGCTTAGCTTCCAACTCTCGTCGCCAGGGTCGAGACGCACGTGTTCCTTCAAACGGCAGACGATCGCGCGATAAATAAAATGAGAAGCCGAAATTGAAATACGAGTGGAGATCCAGTATGGCAGGTAGCTTTTAAAGAAATTGGCTGACACGGAGCAGACTTCGCTGTGCCGTCGACTACACGCGATACGATACGTGCAAATGCGCTAAATGCGGATGTTTCGGTACCCGTACTCGGCGTCATTTCGGCTTCTAACGTAAAAAATTCCCCCTCGCCTCTCAGTACACCAAGGTTTCTACTTTTACTTCAACTTAGGAGCACTGACAAGGTCATCCTCCCCTTTCTAGCACTCTTACCATCTACTAAGATCAATAAAATCTACTTATAGTCGCCATCAGCGAAGCAGAAACTACGTTAGGAGCCCGCGCACTTCCTCGAGACACAGAGGATCGTGTGAAAGCAAGTTTTATTCTACATTTTCAATTTATCTTTATATACAGAACCACCCGACTCTCAGTTGCATTACTCAAAACAGCGAGAATTTAACAAATGATCAAAGACTCGTCGCGAAATCAATGCACGGTGTATTTGGGGTGTTTTTGCTCGAGGGAAGATGAAGTTTAATAGCGAGGTAGGTAACACCAGTTGTTGGGAAGCTTCTAATTGCTGTATAATAAAGTTCTGCCGATTGTAAAAACTCGATTCCCGAGTTACTGTATGAATAGGATCATGAAAACGTCAGGTCTGAAAGAGAGGAGACGCGTTCTCTCTAGGAAAAAACAGATGGGGAAAAAACAAAACACCGTTCCTAAAGGAATGTCGCTCGAGATGCCGAAAGCCATCGGGAACGGCTGCGAGAAAATTCTCCTGTCACTAGTAACACGCGCCTCTATCTATAGTACGCGCATACATATGTACACATGCATGGGCGGAACAGAGAGTTTTTAGTAGAAACACGTTTTTGTACTCAAGCACCGCCTCAAGACCATTTTAGCATCAAATGATGTAACTACGCGGGGACCACACGCGGGAAATATGGTAAGTATTTTCTAGCAGGGGCGTGGTGGGACAGTGAGACGTGTGGCTGTACTATTATTAAACTGCGCCACATTCTCTCGGGTGTGCGAGTCGTGTCTTTCTCCATCTTGAGAACAAGTGGCGTCCTCCGACAGACGCGTCTTACACGAGCAATCACGGCATCTGCCTCGCGAACTTTCGAAGCTTCCCCTCCGGCTCGCGCTCCGCGTTGAATCACACGCGTCCGAGGAAGACTTTTTTTGCGACGTAGAAGGTGAGTCAAACAAGTGGAACGCTTTATAAGTTCTCGTTGAAATATATTGTATTATATTCCTTCGGTAGTATATAGTCCGTGTTGGGCAAATTAATGTTTTTGTTTGTTTGGTATTTTGAATGTCCCGCGTGTGTACGAGGAGCTTGTGTGTTCTAGTTAGTACTATTGCTAAGCACTTTGTATGGTGGCGCTGGTGTCTAACGTGTATGTGTCTCCGGGCTTCCGGGACACTCGATCGGTTGCTTGGCTGCGGTGTTGACGTTGTAATGAGTAAGAATACACAATGAGTGTATTCTCAACAACAACGCGTCATCCCAAACTGACGCATCACCACGCAGTATTCGTCACTTCGAGTCATGGCCAAAGGGCAGGCTCGCCCTTACGTACCTACCTATCTCGACAGTATATAAGCTTGTCTCCCTTGACCTAGGGCAGTCCTGGTATTAGTCTCAACGCCGAAACACTCCTGACTTCTTCATGTAAACGGTTACCGAGGTTACCGCGCATATTCCGAATATTATTGTGTCCGAACATTATATTAAATATATATTAACGATTGAAGTTAGTGAACATATTAGTGATCTTTTATATTCACCTAACTCCTTCGTAACAACGTGTCTGAGCGTAAACGGTTATTTTTTATTTTAGCTTTCTCACCACGTGTCAACAGTTTTTCTCTCATTTCTTTTTATGGTGATTGTGTGTACATGCAGTATTTTGTCTTCTAACAAAGCTTTGGCTAATAGTGAAATATATTAAACATTTTTTTGTCTCTAACAAGGCCAGTGGTGCGTTTATTTAGTAACCCAATAGTTCTACGTCAAGTAACACGGGGAAATTAAACACTGCGATAAGATCTATCTATTACGGTAAAAGTGTACACATTTACCGGGAAATGTACACATACATATACCAGCTTGGTTGGTAAAAGTGAGTACAACTTACATTTACCCTTCGTTTCTGGTAAATGTGTACATTTAACGTTGGTAAATGTAGAGTTAGGAAAGTCTTCTTAGAAACTGTATTCACATGTACTTATCAAACTGGTAAATGTGTACTATTGCGAGATGAGAAGAAGACCGACTACCAACGAGCTGAAATGTCACAGGGGCAAGGGGAATCGCCCGCTCGCTCCACCCAATTCCTTGCAACAAAGTCCGTCGCGTAACGCAGAACGCGAACGAAACAAATCACGACAATCCGCGGATATGGACAGCCGAAAAGTTAAGAACCGAAAAGTAGGACTTCTTGGAGGGGATAGGGTGGAGCGAGCTAGCGATTCCCCTTGCCCCTGTGACAATTCAGCTTGTGGTTAGTCGGTCTTCTTCTCATCTTGCAATAGTACATCTACCGATTGTATACTTATACCGTAACACAGGATTGACTGTAGAAGAATTAACCTAAAAAGTGAGAACAGGCAGTTGGCAGAATAGATATGTTACGGCAGGGTTGACTAACTGGTGGCTCGCGAGCCACCGGGCGGCTCCCCCCGCTTTGCTGCTACGCTGAACGGCCCCCCTCCAAACTCTGACGATCGCAGTCGATTCCTCCTTCTTTCCTTCTCTTTTTGACTGCGATCGCTAGAGTCTGGGAGGTATGGAGGGGACCTCTCAGCGTGGTAGCAAGGCGGGGGTGCCCCCGGTGGCTCGCGAGCCACCAGTTAGTCAACCCTGCCGTAACATATCTACTCTGCGAACTTGCCTATGTTCTCATTTTTTAGGTTAATTCTTTTACTTATTCTGGCACAGTAAATTAGGGCAGGTAGTTCGAGCGTTGAGTACTTCATGAGATATGTACTTGAAATTCCATAATGGAGCTTTATTAACCCTCGGGCGGGCGCGCCAGTGAGAGTTACACGGCCAGGCGCGTGGTGAACTCAGTTCACCAGTTGAAAATAATCATTTTAGTACCCTTATATATAAAGTATACACTTCAGAAACGGTTTTCCTGTCGATATTAGTAACTTTCGATTAAATGTGATGGGAAAATAATAGCAATGTACCCAAGAATGTTTATCTTCCCCGACGTAAACAAAGAAATACGGGGATTGGTGAACTGAGTTCACCGGCGCGCCCGCTCGAGGGTTAAGGACGACAGTCTGGAAGAGATTTCAACCTCTGCCATGCAACTTTTTTCATACGGTCCTAAAGGTAAAAAAGAAGAGGTGAGTAATCGAGGTTATAATCGATTAAAACGTAGTCCAAGAGGAGTATAAAATATAAATTGACAAGGGGAGGACACCATGTGATAGACATCGATTTTGATCAGCCTTAGGACGATGGATCTATGTCGAAATAAGTAAATAGGTGTCCGAGCGTTTCAGCCAATAGGCCTTAATAATAGAGATATTTACATGTAAATTATTAAAAATTTCATTGTGGCCGTGGGGTTTTAGTCGGTAAAAATCCCACACTACCCTGGCGCCCCCGGGGGATTCCCTTCTGAAGGACTCGAGGTGCCTTTTGAAGATTTCCTCAAATTAAAAAAAAAAATTATAAAAAAAAATTATAAATTTCATCAAATATAATACTTATAATACTTAAAATCGGGGCTGTACTACGGTATGACCCAACCACCGGAATGAACCGAAATTTTGAGGGGTTGGGCGGGAGGGGGAGAGAACCTCAAATATAAAATTTTAGCTGCAGGTATTTGTTAGTTTCTGAGATATTATTAATAAAAAAACTTTCGGCATAATGATTGAAATCTACTTATACGGACGTTACTAAAACAACCATTTTCTCGTCGCCGTTGACTGTTTCACAGCCGACGATACAGTGTACGATATCGGCTTCAGAATGTATGTATAGGGATACGGTAACAAAAATTGGACGCGAACGGTCTTCACCAAGCCAAGTGCAATTGTTGTTGAGACCTTTGCTCTTTTGTCACGTACTTAGTTTCAATATTTATTACAATGGCTTCATCATCAAGTTACGATATTGCCCTTGTTCCGACATAACGCATTCCACTTTCCAACTTGTTCCGGGAATTAGTATTGGTTGAGGCTAGATTAGTGCGGGGGGCGCGTAAAGCATGGTAGCGAAGCGATGTGAGATTGGCGATGCTAAAAATGTGACTGTGGTTACAAAATTTAAAAAATAAAAAATAGGGGGCGGAAGGGCTCCCGGGTAGGGCTTGCACCAACGTTTAAAAAAAAATCCCCCAAAAAATTAACAATTTTTTATTAATATTTCGGAAACTAGTGAATACCCGAAGCTACAATTTTATATTTAGAGTCCACACCCCCTCCCCACCCGTCCCCCCAAACCTCATCTCGATCGGCCACCGGTCCCTTTTGGAAGTATATCATTTTTTTATTAATATCTCAGAAACTAACAAATACCCGCAGCTAAAATTTTATATTAGAGGTTCTTTCCCCCTCCCGCCCAACCCCTCAAAATTTCAGTTCAATCCAGTGGTTGGGTCATACTTAGTATATCCAAAATCGATGTCTATCACATGGTGTCCTCCCCTTGTGAGTGAGAAAAGCTCTTGTGTATCATTTGAACTACATACATCAACGTTATCCAAATCTTACCGGACACCAACTGTGTCCAACAAATCATTGAAATCGATTTCTTCAAAAAGGAGACGTTGCGCGAAAAATTTCCATTGCCCATTTTCGATTCGATGTTATACGAAGCAGCACCGTTTCAATCATACAGTGAATCAAGAACAGTCCTCCTCCATTTCTATCGCAGTTGACGTCGCAGTAGCGAAACAGGGGAGCATTTACGTTACTAAAGGCGGCATAGAATTTTTGAAAAAAGAAAGGGGCGAGGAAAAACCGGCTGCGATAAAGAATAACGGCTGGATCATTAAAACTCCTCCAGCAAGTTCGCGTTTCAACGTATTTTAACGCAGGGATGTACCTACGCGGCTATTGTCCAAGTACCAGTTCATCCGTTATCGCCGCCATTTTCTCTTTTTACCTTTTTCTCACATTTGATACGCGTTACGCCGGAAAGAGGTATACATTCCGCATTCGACGCGGAAATCATTCTCTTTGGGCCTTCAGAGCTGCCGTGGCTTCGAATTTTAACGGCGGAAACGGGCTTTACTGACTCCATGATTACGGGTGACCTACAAACTCCTCGATGGTGGAACGTTTGCTGCACGTACCGCTCAGAAAATTTAGAGATCTATGTGAAGAGTGGCATTGGACGTGACCGACGAAAATCCGAAGGAAGCGCATCACTTCCAGAATTACAGCGGCTGATATGAAGGGAAAGCAACGAGAGTTCGTGGGGATTTGAGTAACTGAACTGTTGCCAGTGGTGTTTAAAAAATGTCACTGTAAGAAACAACCCTGATCCGTTGTATAGAGCCTCTATACAGCCTCTCGAACTCTCGTCGAGGACCTTGACGTCATTGACCTTCCTCGAGCGTCCAAGTTACATTGTACGCTTTATGCATCCTACTGGGCCTCGTCTTCCAAGACTGCGAGCGATGCCCAGTGTTGTATTCCATATTTCCGCGTTGGGCGTTATAACTTCCTTACCGGCGCTATGACTTCCTTACATCACGTAATAATTCTTCCATCTCTCAACATTACAATCAGACAAAAATAAAAAAAAGAGTCCCTTAAGGGTCCTCCTGACGCTGATGCATGATGCAGGTTTTATGATACATGTTGCTACGTCGGTTTCCGTGTTTCAGAGCGTCGAACTAGGCATGATATCCGTTAAGTGTTTCTTATTTGCTTTTTTCATTTTCTTCCTGTAAATTGGAAACCATGGAGTGTCGAGTTGATTAGCACGAACGTTCCCCACACCTTCTGTTATTCGAGTTTAATGAAAGTAGTACCGCGTCCCAAACTGCTCGAAACATATGTACCGCTTATGAAGAAGTCCTCATTGCCGGGACAACAGCTCGAAAGTGGGTTGCAGGCTTAAAAAATGGCAATTTTGATCAGCATCAGAAGCAGAACTGGCGTCTTGCTCATCAGCTAGGCACGTGAGCAAGATGCAAGAGTCATGATGCATGCATCAGTGTTTCACTGCAACGTGTATCAGCGCCTGGATGTCCCTTTAGATTTTTTATACTTATCAACATACTTCAAGAAGAAAAAGCCTGTCTCGGCAATTTAAATGCTCTCCCACGTCAGAGAATTCTTCTTCTTTGTTCACTGGCAATCAATTTATACGCTTGTACGCATGGTTGTTCGATAAACTACTTTAAAAAGCGAAGGAAGCAAAGCACCCCAAGGTCAAACACGAAGCATGTGGGTACTATCGAAGGCGGCTTCATTGCAATCACGTACCTACCATATGAGGATGGGTTATCAATCAGCTCTCGTTTTATCGAGCGTGATCGGAGCTGTTTTATGGAAACAAAACGACGAAGCACTTGAGGAAGTGTTTCTCATTATACGAGAAAGCGGGTTACGAGCGTAACAAAATTGTGTTATAATAAAATATGTATAGTAAGTTAAAACCTGTCAGTTACGTGCTGAACGTTAAAGTTATAAGATTTTCAGAATCTAGAGCATCCGTTCGTTCGATGTTGGCTTTACTCTCGTATTTTCGCTAGCACGTGTATCGTCCCGTTGACCACGTGCGCTACGCACGAGGAAAGAAAGGGGTACGTGACTGGCATGCACGCATTTGCGTGACACCATACGTTGCTGGATGTATATTCACGACTGTAACGCGTGTCCTCCATTTTTAAATAGAATATAACACAGACACCGGTGCGTACATACAACGGGCAGTTAGGTAATGCTGTTGCGAAACTCGGCTGGGCCTATGGTTGATGGTGCATACACTGTCTCTTTGATATTCATCCGTGAGTCATCGCTTATGACACGTAGCGTAATACATACTGTTGGTGTTTCAGTACTTTTACTTTCGCTGGTGCTCGGTGTTCCGTGTCACGAACACACGCGCCGCTACTGTCTCAGAAAGCACGATGCTTTGTACATTTTGTTAGCATCCCTGAAGCTTTGCGCAGCTATTCGTTTGCTTCGTCTATTCCCCAACCGTTTGGCTGCTGACACTTTCAACGCTCAGCGTACACCTGCACCGCGTGCTGGACTCGTCTGGACGCACCCCTTAAAGGCTCCCCCAAACCAACGCGAATTTCGCCGCGCGGAGCGGATCCGCCGCGGGTCAGATAACACTGCCCATAAGCCACCACGTATAAAACTGCTGCCTTATTTCATCCGCGGCGCGGAGCGGATATTCGCGTTGGTTTGGGGGAGCCTAAGCAATAGTTGTTAAACGCCACGCGTTCCCTGCACACTAGGGCGGAGCGGAAAATTTAAATTTTCAGTTGGCCTGGGTCCGGGATAGTTGCCTTTTGATTAACCAAACACAACTGTAAAAAAAAATTGAAAAATATTCATGTCTGCAGGTTCATTTTTAGGAGAAAAAGGAGACGTGAATATTTTTTCAAAATTTTTTTACAGTTGTGTTTGGCTAATCAAAAGACAACTATCCCGGACCTAGGCCAACTGAAAATTCAAATTTAAATTTCGCCTATATAGATTCGCGTTGGTTTGGGGGAGCCTAAACAATAGTTGTTAATAGCCACGCGTTCCCTGCACACTATGGCGGAGCGAAAAATTTAAATTTTCAGTTGGCCTGGGTCCGGGATAGTTGCCTTTTGATTAACCAAACACAACTGTAAAAAAAATTTGAAAAATATTCATGTCTGCAGGTTTATTTTTAGGAGAAAAAGGAGACGTGAATATTTTTCCAAAATTTTTTTACAGTTGTGTTTGGTTAATCAAAAGACAACTATCCCGGACCTAGGCCAACTGAAAATTCAAATTTAAATTTCGCCTATATAGATTCGCGTTGGTTTAGGGGAGCCTAAACAATAGTTGTTAAACGCCACGCGTTCCCTGCACACTAGGGCGGAGCGGAAAATTTAAATTTTCAGTTGGCCTGGGTCCGGGATAGTTGTCTTTTGATTAACCAAACACAACTGTAAAAAAAATTTGAAAAATATTCATGTCTGCAGGTTCATTTTTAGGAGAAAAAGGAGACGTGAATATTTTTCCAAAATTTTTTTACAGTTGTGTTTGGCTAATCAAAAGACAACTATCCCGGACCTAGGCCAACTGAAAATTCAAATTTAAATTTCGCCTATATACTGCACACACTGTGACGTATGCGCACATAGTATCGCAAGGGTTAAATCGACTTTAAATACAGGTTGTGCAAGAATAGCTATAAATTTTAAGGATTGATTTGCAGTTCTAATTTTACGATGACATGTACTTTGACCTTGCAAGTCAAGGTCGGATTATGTATTTCGTTTCCACGTATTCTATTTGAGAAGAGGGTGAAAAGTTCAAAGAATGCCATGCGTCGTAAACGAACAGTTTTCTCGTAAAAAGTTCTTAATGTCTGGGCCAATTAAATCGCAGAAGTTGCTTCTGTGGGCGGAACGTAACCCCACTCTTTCTCCCGTCACAGCGCATAGAAGGCCGTCAGTCGTGAACAGCATTGCTTATAGGGCAAAGACTGAACAACATTTTGCAAGGAAACGGTTCGTTTTTGACACATGTAGTTCTTTTGGAACTTGTCACTCTTTTCCCCGAGTAGAATACAGGGCACAAAAATTGTGTAAGACTTCAAATTTCATGGTCAAAATAGACCTTTTCATGAACTTTCATTGATTCAGCTACGTAGATTCATGTATGAAATCCGCGAACAATATAATATGTAGTCTATCAAGCTTACACCCTTAATTTGTAATCACTTCACGAACCATCTGATAAACTATTAACAAACTCTGAAGAAAATTCCATTACATTCCAAAAGGGAAAGTAACGAATAAGGTTTCTAACCCCAGATCTATCTTTTATCTTACACAATTGCGACTTGTGAAAGAATTCAGCAGAAAGAAGAATTTCCTGTCAGTCGGCGGAACATCTGGATGGTGCTGTACATTCGATTGTTATTCGTTAAGGCGATGAAGTAGACAGTCCAGCTGGAATTTTATAGGCACGCACTTTGCGATATTTATTGCAAGGATAAATTCAATGAACGGAACGTTTCTGGGGGACATGTGCTTCCAGAAAAATGTCTCTGGATCCTCACGAATCAGGTCAGAATTTTCCGAAACTGTTATCTAAAGTAATTACCCGTTTACTAATGGAGCCCGATGCAATACCATCGCCTGAATCAGAATAATCAAACCCAAGTAGCTCTCATTTTCCAACGAAATTTACCCCGAAACCATCAGCCGTTCTAAAGTGCTTATCAGCAAGTCAACAAAGTGAGGAGACGAGTGAAGCATCGCTCAAGTGGAGCGCACAGAACACAGCAAACGCAAACGTAAACGCAAACGCAAACGCGAAGGGGATACCAGAAGAAGAGGAAGATCGCGAGGCGCGGGGGAAAAGGATGATACGGAGAACTATGGACGATTGTAGCGTGTCTGGTACGAGAGGAAGCAGGGCTCCAGGCCAGGAATCGATAGCACATGACGGCATATAGGCGCATACTGGACTGACCACAGAATGCCATCCGCGCGCCTCCCGTCGCCCCTGTCCCTGGGTCGCCCTCCTGGCCAGTTGCACCCCCCAACGACACGCACGGAAATGCACGCTCTCGTGCAGAGGCCTGCACGAATAGGCACCGACCACCCCTCGATGCTCCACTCTTCCTTCCTTCGGTCAGAGTTGGGCTCCCTCGGTGCCAGCCGTTCCCGACCGTTCTAGTACGGGGACAGGCATTGCGGCTAATGCCGTTCGCCCGTAAATTACGTGAAAGCGATAGACGGTAGCTTACGTGGCACCGCACCTGTACGATTTTTAGGGTCAGTCTGCCGGCCTAGCCGACGCTGGCCATGGCCAGAGAAGTATACCGAAGCCGGTTTTCCGACCTCCCAAGGGTGCAAATAGCGATGGGCTTCAAGACGCCTCCAATCGCTTACAACACGCAACGAAGCGTTCGAACCGTTTCGAATATTATGGGAATCTTGAAAGCTTTAGTAGATTTTCGTAGCACATTTCGTTTCTATAACAATGCGAATAGATATGTATATTTCCCACTGCTATCTTGTCGCAAGTAGATAGTCGAACACAAATGAGAGATTCAAAACTTTTGAGACCCATGATCTTCAACGTTCATTCATTCTTTTTCAATTATTCAGATTGAAAATAATATTCCTAGTGATACGAAATAGGACAATGAGAGAAATCGCTAACCACGCGGGCTTTCAAGACGGTATATTAGGGTCTGCGACATTTCTATAATTTTTTTTTTATCATATGATGTACCGATATTTGAATATAAATTCACTGCTACAATCGGGCTAGAGGGATCTTACAAAGAGTCCATATATTTTTTTCTCTGCCCTTTTTTTCGTTTGTATAAAATCGATCAGTAATGTTAAATATATCCTGATTTTGGGTAAGACACGTGCTTAACATCTTTATTAACCCATAGTTTGCATAAATAGAAGGAAAACAGTGCGAAGTTTCTTTCTCCCATGCGTGTGCCTCTTTCACTTTTATTTCAGCCCTGTCAATGTATGTTTCATAAAGTTCTACAAATTCTTTAGACGTACTATTATTTTCTCCCTTCGCTTTCATACTGTACTGTAATTTTTTTCATTTCATTTTTCTTTCATTAGCTGGTTCAATTATGCCGTCGCGACTAGATCCGCAGCACCTGCGTCCTCCTGCACGATTTCTGGGCAACAGAAGCAACGTTAGCAACCTTTAATCAACAAGCTAGAAATAATATTACACCTTATGAGGAACCATCGTCTGAGACAGTAAAAGTGTTCCCAACTAATCGATTAATAAATATCCCTATTTCCTAGCAATAGATTTCACCAGAAACCTCTACAATCCTTTCATCTCTTCTCTCTCCGCGGATTATCCTATGAAACTATGAAAAAGGACATACAGCAGGGACGAAAGCATATCCCTGATCGATAATCCACAGATACGTGCATGGGTACGTGAAAAGTGCACCTCTCGAGGGACGAGTCGAGGGAGAGAGCCAGAAAAAAAGAGGCCCAAAGAGGCGGAGCAAGCAAGAGATACCCGGCCAAAGGGGGAGAAGAGCTCTTGATCTTTCGAGGCAATTAAATGAATTTCCACTCGGCTGGAATGGCAAACGTTTAGACGGCTCTACATAAGATATTCCGGCGAGCTCTCGCGGATATCAGAGAGGTAATATCGGGAAGGAGAAGAGGCGCAGTTTGTGGGCTAGAAGTAATACATGAGAACCTGCTAGTCTGGTTGCTTGCCCGCCCGTCTGTCTGTCTCTGGTAGCCGTATAACCTCGTCTCTCAGTCTATCTGGCTCTGCCCGTCCGTCTCTCTGTCTGTCTGCCTGCCTGTCTGCCGCATGTCGCCGACTCGAATCGATTCCCGAAGCTAACAATGCATGACTAATCGAGCCAACCCGCTTCCCCGAGGCGTCGATCGCCCTCCTTAACATACATCATCCAATCCTACGACTCTCCTCTATTCTACTCACCCCTGAGAATGCGTTTCGTCGCGTTAACGCGGGCACCATCGGTGGGTGAGAAGAGCCAACTGGGAAGAACGGAGTAAATATAAATAGGACCCTCTCCGGCTCGGTGCGACGCGCAGCGTCCACGGGCAGTGGCAACGGATGAACCGAATGAACCCGTGGCACGCTGAGGCTCGCGTGCCTCGCGGGAAAGAAGGTCAGGCACTCGAACGGCGTGGCCTTTTGCCCTCTGCCGAAAGACGACACTAAAAAACGTTCACCTCGCTAACTAGAGACAACACGGTGACATGTGTCTGGGTCGACATAGGTGAAATAGATGAACTTGGCTGAACCCTCAGACGTTCAGACCCTCAACGATCAGCATTTCGCAAGGTCTAGAAGACTTCAAGGGGCACTGCTTCTTTTCCGTCAGCAAATGCTAGGCGATGTGTTTACTTGGACTAGGCAGGAGGTAATATTAAATGTTGTCTCTTATTGAGCAAACGGCAATCGTAACGAAACGATGCAACACGAGGTTTAGAGTTGGTTTGCAATTGATAGGTGGGTCTGGAATAGTGGGTGAGCGGTTATTGTCGATTAATAGCTGGCATGTTTAACATGAAAAGGCTAAATAATGCTCCTCTCTCTCTTCCTCGCTCACGAATGGAATACCTATCACTACCCAATAACAATAACACGTATTCAATTATTACAGAGAAATTACATCACTACAGTATTGTTGTCGAGAATCCGCTGCTTGTGTAACACCTCTGTTGCCGAAATCGAGTGTTTAATGAATACAATATCGCCATGTTCTGAGAAGGCACAGGGTACCTTACACGGAGTAATCGAAATAGATTAATCGAAACGTAGAAGCAATCTCAGCATCGCAGACTACGTGTCTTCGACAGCGACGAGGACATTCGATGTCAGCACCAAGGTACCCTTATCTCGATAACGAATGGGAATAAACCTACGGTGTAAATGGCCCTGTTAGTTTTTCGGCTGAGAATGACCTGGCCACGTGCTGAGGAAGCTCGTCGGTTATTTCGCAAGGCACCCTGCGTAACCGAGAGTTGGAGCAGCAAGGAAGATATTTCGCTGGGTCGACCAGTGTACAGTAACTTTAGATTCTTGCGGGATTCGCCGGGCAACGACAGCGGCGTATTTCCGTGACGGGATCAGAAAATGGTATTGGTGCATACGCGGCGACGAACAGAGCGAAAGGGAGCACAGTGGGGGCATACGTTTCACGGTAGTAGACACGAAAAACATAGTTAACAGCTGCTACCATCGTCACCACCATCGTTGGCGTTACCGTCGTGGTAGCTCCCTCTCTCTCTCTCTTTCTCCCTTTTTTCTGTTTTCCCTCTCTCACCCTCCCACCTTGCTGCACCTGTCGTGTCCGTTAACGCGAGACTAAAATACGAAACGACGCACTCGTGAGCGGAATCGTCCAACGGAACAAAACCTTCCGTTCCGCGTAGCACCGTCGCCGTGCGACCATCTCCATTTTGCTTGAACGTTTTAAGGTCTTTCGGAATTTTCGTGGAACTGGACGACTCTGATCTTGTTAAGAGACCCGCTGAAATTGGACTCCCTTGTCCAACTAGGACATATGTACTTCGCTGGTCGTCAAGCGTTTCCGTTGTAAGGAGCTTAATCATTTAATAACGAATCTCTGATAAGCTAGTTGAATTGTGTTCCAAGTATGTAAGAAAACCTTTCCTCATCCGTGAAGAAGCACGTCGGAGTGGGCCTGTTTTCTGTCACTTAGCTCGGGGAGGGTTTTAGCGGCTCGTAAACATTTGGGCCTAAGCAGGGACTTGAACGAGCGGAGGTCACTTCTCGCGTGCCTTCTATTTTCTGTAGAACGGAACCTTTCGAATGTAACAACAGTACGTTAAAAGAGACAGGAACCTTCAATTATCGAACACTCCACCTGCTTTCCTTCATCTTCTTAGAAGCAAGATATTGACGTATTTTACACGTTTTCCCATATTTCTTCGAGCATCACTATGTCCACTTATACGACGTTAGCACGTCAACCGCCAGCCGCAGGGTGTCGCGTCTGAAGTAGGCTCGTGTTAAGGCAAAGTCCCATTGGTGCAGCGGCGCGCCGCGCACGACCTTTTCCAGCACTTGGAAGGGTTGATTTTATGAGGCCGCACGCACGAAATGGGCCACGCGACTTCTTGGCGTGACACGCCGAAAACAGTGGATAGACTAGCCTTCTTCTACGCATCTTGCTTTTGTGTTTATCTACCGCCGGCTGTGGAGTTTAGTAGCCGAAACAAAGGTTTCGCACTTCGCCTTCTCTGAACCCTATTTCACCGTGCTAAGGACACAAGTCATCCTGTTCATTTTCTAGTGATATGTAGAAGTAAAGAGCGCATTTGTGATGAAAAATACACATTTGACTGAGTGTTTTCGATGATGCGCGTCTGGATACGCGTACGTGGGATGGCAGTGAAATCTCAAATTTTCTGAGGAAAAGTCGACCCTTTCAAGTGCTCGAAAGTGGTCGAAGGTCGTAAAAATGATTCAGTTGCGCCAGTGGGAACGTCTTTTGCGCCAAATCGGCACGCGCATCGACAAGAAACGTGCGCAGCGCGCGGTTGCACCAATGGGATCTCGCCTTAAGGGGGAGCCCAATTTAGGACGCTAGGAATAAGGTGATACTTGGGAATTTTTTTCTAAGAAACTGTTAAGCGGATCTTTTCCAAACTTCCAGGGTATTTTACTTCACATTCAAACAATAGAAATTAATTTTTTCGTTACAAAGTATTCGGTAGAAATGGAGATATATGAACAACACGGTCGGTAGAACTCGCGCGCCAGAGTTGCAAATTTGCGATTATAATGGCGGCCCCAATTCTTCCCTGAAATAAAAAAACCAAGGATTTTCTTATTTGTAGTATAACTACATTGTGGATGGACCTAAAACTTTGATAAATAAACTGAATTGAACAACTCTTTTTCCATAAATAGTATGAAATATTTTGAAGCAGAATCGTAACTTTTTCTTTCAAGTCCCACCAATTTGCCAACTTTTAACTTTTTTTTCGTTTGTTAGGTTCGTAGACAATGTAATTAAACTAGAAATAAGAAAATCCTTGTTTTTTTTATTTCAGGGAAGAATTGGAGCCATCATTACAATCGCAAATTTGCAACTCCGAGGCACGAGTCCTAACGACCGTGTTGTTCATATATCTCCATTTCTACCGAACACTTTGTAACGAAAAAAATAATTTTTATTGTTTGAATGTAAACTAAAATACCATGGAAGTTTGGAAAAGATCCGGTCAACAGTTCCTTAACGAAAAATTCCCAAGTATCACGTCTTAAATAGGGCTCCACCTTAACCCTAGTTCGGGTGACGAGGCACTCGGGTGACTATTTGAACTGTACCGCGTAAAAAAGATTGCTTCTAAGTACTTTTTTTCTGAGCTTCCATGACATCTCAAACAAATAATTTTTTATGCAATAATGGTTTTTAGTTTTTTTCTTCGCCTTACTTTTACCTGTTGAAATATTTTATTCTCATTTCGGCTAACGCAGTCAGCAGAGTGACTTTTAGAAAATGTATAGAAAATAAGAGTGCACGTAAAATTTTTTACTATTACGCTAAGAATAAATAGCAGCGAAACGGCTAGGTTCAGGCGGAGCCGAGCAGCGTTCCCGTTACCCCATCATACCCTGCGAGAGCCACGCAACCCCAACTGACTAATCCACGATCGTCAGGTGGTGGTGGTTGATTTCTCCTCGATTGCTGCTCGCGAAAACGAATTCACCGGCCAATATATCTGGCTTCGAACTTAGTCCAGTGCATAGACATGACGAAACATGTTCTCACAACGTTATTCGTGCAGATGTACATATAAAATTAGTCACCGGGGTGACTGCGGCAGCCTAAATGAGCTTTAAAATTCGTCAGCCGAACTAGGGTTAAGAGCCATCCTGAGCTATACGTAAATCAGAAGACTGGGCCGTACGATAAATGCCCCGCAGCTCAACGGATCATAGAAATCGTTTTACTCCACCCTTTCCTTAATCTTTAAACGGCGGATAGCGTGAGAGTTGATCGCACAGCGAACACAGTGTCTGTAATAAACGCAACGTCGTTTTGCAGGAGGTTATAGATCTCCTCGACACAATGTCATATCTCTTGCGACGTCTTACGGTCAGAAAAGCTCACTGGATGGTAATTACCAAAGGGTGTGCCGTTCAATAAATGTAGACACCCGTTTAAAAGTTAACAATGGATATAGATTTATTGGTCTATGAGAAAGCCCTGTTTAATACACGTGTAGAAGAAATTAACAGTGCGAATGCGTTCGAGTTCTTTTGGCTTCTGACGCGGAGGAGCCTGGCTTCACACAAGAAGATTCTGGAACCTCCTTTCGAGGGTGTGTCTTGGGAAAAAGGGTGGTCGAAAGTCTAGCTATTGGTTACGCTATATGGAAATGGTCCTGGAAAATGCAGCGGAAAGGGAAATCTTAATGAGTAGTTGCTCCATGAGCCGGGCTGTCTGGAGACCCTCGGCCGTGACTTGGGGCGATTGCCTGAATTCTCGTGACAATTACGGTGTTTACAATCCTCGCATCAGATTTTCGGGCGCGGACTGACAGGCCGAATGTCTAACAGATGTGGCGTCGAAAAAGGACAAGACACACACCTTTGTGCGTTCATGGTGGTCCGGGAAGCTAACGCTCAACAGTGTCCATTTGGCCCCGTAACAAAATCAATGCAAATAACCCCAGAATCAGGTCATCTATTACATCCTAAATTTGTGATGATGTAAACTACGCATCTTCTTTCGGAGGTAATACTAATGCATACCGAGCAACGTAAATAGTCTGATGCATACGAATGGACCCACCCTGTACCCTCCGAGCAAGGATTAAACAGTGTTACATGATCAAACACTAAATATCTCCTGTTAACACTTTGACTAGCGTAAGGTCTAGCGAAACACCGTGTCAAGTCAATCATGCCTTTCCAAGCGATTACGTCTGCAGGGAAAGTTTTGCCCAGCTTGCCGCGCGCTTCGAACTTCTGCCATCAGTAATGAAGATTCAAAATTCAGCTATTAGAAAATGCCACGTCCTTCGGACTGTTTTTAATTCTATGTAACTGTGCGTGGATTTTTACCGGGAGCTGATAAATCTATCGGCGATACTTTTGTGAAGACCTAATAGAAAATGTTGAATATAAAATTGTCATTAGTATACAACTCATGTGCTCGAAGGTGCAGTGCGCGACGAGTCGCTGGAGCGGCAAAGTACAAAACGTTCACCACCTTGCTCGCGTTGCTGTTGCAGGAAGCGTACGGAGATTCTCAGGCAATACTTTCGACCCTTTCCGGGGAGAAACAGGCGAATGCCGCGCACGGGGTGGAAACCCCTCGGCGTGGAAATACGTCGGCGCCATTGAAAGTGTTGGCATCAAGAAATAACCCGTAAAATCGCAGCTTCGACGATCCTACGACTTATGTCTGCTCCCCTGGCAGAGCGCGACGTCAAAACTTTAAGGGTCGCCGAAGCTGCGCCGTTTCGCTCCGTGGCGGCGCAACGAGCAAGTTTATCAGCGTGGGAACGGGGGGCTCTATCGGTGGCGCGTACTGGATGCATGCGAATTGGAAAACCGGTCGAACGAAAAGGGAAAAACGCATCCGCGCGCGTACGCGGTCGACTGTGCGCGCCTGTACGTGGGTGTGTATCACCGGAGCCACGAATATCGGTGCGAACGACAAAGGAAGAAAGAAAGTCGGAATCGTCGGTGGGGCGTGACGAGCCGATAAAACGCCAGGACTTTTCGAACCGTAGAGCCCGCGACATCTGCCACCGAGAAATGACTGGCCACCCCGATGTCGTTTTCTCCGGCGCATAGAACACCTGACAGTCGAATTAATTGAAAGTTTTAAGGTAATTGGAATCGATAACGCCGAGGTGAATGAAACCTGAAGGGCTCATCGGAAAGGCTCGGGAGGAGGAAAACTTACCCCCAACAGCAGCCTCTAACCTGGTCATATTGATATTCATACTTACGAAAAAGCAAAGGGACAAAAAAAAATAAATAGAGGAGTGAAGTTAAATAAAAGCGTTTAAAAAATTAACAACCTAAATACAGTTTTAAGGATGAACTTCGGTGACAATCTTAGCTAAAAGTTAATCCATTTCGAAGATATTAATAAGGCTTTTTTCTCTGATGAAAACCAGTCAGAAATGGCAATGGTGCATTTTTATTGCAAATTCAGATGAATTCGCTCTTATTTTTTTATCTTATTTTGCTAATTTGTTGAATATTTGGTGATTTCAAAAACGAATATGGGACAAAACGCAGTAACGGGTTTCAAATATTCCCGCCTCTAGAGGCGATTGCGGCGTTGCCGCACTTTCACTCAGCTGACAATCGAAGAAAAGACAGTTTTCCGTGTCATTTTCTTTCATTTAAGCAAAAACCATCGAATCAATTGTCCGGAATTTTTGTGACAATTTTGTTCAGTGTTTGATCTTTCTGTACACAAGATTTCAAAAACTTTGGCCTGTTATTTCACTCTTAATTTTGAAGTTATATTCTCAATATTGCGTTTCCCCATAAGAATACATGTTAAATTGAAAGTTAAATAATTTGAAAACTACCGAATCAATTTTTCTAAAATTTTGCAGAGGGTTTTACTATTTCGCAAAAACTGATCCCTCCAATTTTCAAAGATTTTCGCTTATTTTGAATGTCACTGAAGTTCATCCTTAAAGACAACAAGTTTTTGATATCGCGCATCGTTTTCAAGAAAATTGATTTTGAATTTCGGCCAGGTACGGGTGCACCGAAGTATGTAGTTTTAGGCTCCCGAGGGACACGCTGAGGTAGACTTCTTCCTTGCTGTGGGTTCTCGCTTGCAGTGGCGAGAAGCGTTCCTCTCACCTCAGCGTGCCCCTCGGGAACCGAAAACTGTGCTTCAGTGCGCACGTACCTGGTCGAAATTCAAAGTAATTTTTCCATGTATACTTAGTCACTGCCCCACCGCCTGTACTACTAAATACTACTCTCTAAACACTCTGCAACTATCAAAATTCGCTAAACTCTGTCCTTCGCGCGGTTCTCCTCTAAAACGTTACTGAAAACTAATCGAAAGAAATTGGAAGTAGTAGGCTAATTAACGATGTACACTTTCGTGTTGCCCACCTTTAAAGACGTACCCGAGACTAACTTCTTAAACAATTTGTGTGTTTTAAGCTGCAGTTGGGTAAATGACCTAATTACTGACACCTAATCAATTACTGTCACCTTAAGCTGTTTTACTTAAAATAACAAATAAATAAACGTTGTAAAGTCATACACAAAGAGAATTACGTAATTCAACCTATAATATATACTATAGATTATACACTATAGTTTATTTATTCGTTAATTTAAGTAAAATAGCTTAAGGGGTTAGCTACCGTCAGGAGGTAGAAAAGAATTGATTCTTTGGGAATTTATTTCAGAAAGTACATGCATATATTTATGCAATGGTTTTTGTATTCAGATGAGGGACACTTTAACAGGTTATTATATATTATATTTTGGTATAAAACTATTTACTTATTGCAAAATTACAGCTGATTTCTCGGAAGCTGCTTGTACACCGGTGACCACGATTTCTCCAAAATCGCTTCACCAATCTTTCTGAAACTTTGTAGGTTTCTTCTAGACATTCAAATCTAGTCTTTAATCGAAGCATTTGTTTTTCCAATGCATAGTTTTTATTTTATGGATGAAAACACTTATTTTTAGCTAGAAATACTCATTTTTCATCCATAAAATAAAAACTATGCATTGGAAAAACAAATGCTTCGATTAAAGACTAGATTTGAACGTCTAGAAGAAACCTAAAAAATTTCAGAAAGATTGGTGAAGCGGTTTTGGAGAAATCGTGGTCACCGGTGTAAAAACAGCTTCCGGTAAATCAGTTGTAATTTTCCAATAACTCAATATTTTTTTATACCAAAACATAATATAATAACCTGTTAAAGTGTCCCTCGTCTGAATACAAAAACCATTGCATAAAAATATGCATGTACATTCTGAAATAAATTGCCAAAGAATTGATTCTTTTTCTACCTCCTGAAGGTAGCTAACCCCTTAAGGTGACAGTAATTGGTTAGGTGTCAGTAATTGGGTCCTTTACCTTACGTTGTTAAGCGTATAACTAGCAAAACAGACCAGATATGAACCACTTTTACTATTATAACACTAGAAGGGCTAATTTAACCTTTTCGCTACGGCGGTCCGCTGCGCCGGAGCACCCCCACTGAACGGAACCTCGCGCCAAAAGTGAACACATCGCGCGTGGACAATCTTCGGCGTTCGGGTTTACGTCTTACGCCTGACCAACGCCACCTTGACATGCTTTTGGAAGAAAAGGGACTTTTCTTCAAAACAAGATATTTATACACTCTGCATAAACGTATTTTCACTTGTTTAATGACACTCACAAGGAACACTATTCAATTGATGACGAAATCGCCCAATTTTTTTTATATAGATCGAAAGTATATGTCACAAAGGTCACAAAAGTGTAAATTAAAGATGCTCCCAAAAGCTGGTCTGACTTTGAAAAATCAACACAAGTGGAACAGGGGAAAGAAGAGAAGTGAGAGAAAGGGAATGACAAAACCGCCTTTTCAAAATGAATCGTCTTCAGTATATGAAAATACATTACAGTAAAAGAATGATAATAGATTAATGATAGATCACAATTATAATTATAATACTATTATGTCACGCAGTATATGTGTGATCCGTTGATCAGCCTTTACAGTGACATGTTTAGACTGTCTCGTTGGTCAAGGTATGAAAGAAACAGTGTTCCCTGGTTGCAGTCATTGTGAAAATTATCATTGCTTAAATCACTTTATTAAACCTTCTTGTCGACAAGATTGTCATAAATGTAATAGTTAATTACCCACTGTTGTGATTTCATTAGTATTATCATTCATTATCCTTAATTTTTTCTAATTGTTACCTATCATTAATTTACTGTCATTCATTTATTTTAATTTATTTTCATATAATAAAGATAATTACTTTTGAAAAAACGGTTTTGTCATTCTCTTTCCCTCGCTTCTCTTCTTTACCCTGTTCCCCTTCTGTTGATTTTTCAAGGTCAGACCAGCTTTTGGGAGTATCTTCAATTTACATTTTTGTGACCTCAATTGAATAGTGTTCCTTATCAGTTAAAAATTATCCGCAGTAAGCGAAGCTACAATCGCCCAACAGTAGCTCTGCAGTTCGAACTGAAAGTCTTATAACCATTACATTTAGTATTATTATTCGTATTGTATTACTATGGATCACGGAACGTCGTTGAGTGTTGAAGAGATTGAGAAAATAAAAGAGTTTTCTCGAGAGCGACTATAGTCGCCCGGCATATGTACAAGGGTGTTGTAGCGAGCGACTATGGTCGCCCCTAATAGCGAAAGGATTAATATCCTACTGCCGTCCAATCGGCCTAATTGGAATCGAACGTACGAATTTGAGGGCGATGCGGGCTGCCAGATCGTAATGTCTTCCCACAGAGGACCCTATTATAACCGTTTAGAACCGTCTTAGATCTTCCCCGAAGTCATTCTAATTGTTCCCCCCGGGCGGGCGCGAGCTACGGCGTTAATTGCAAATTGATTTAAAAGCAGGAATATCGTGAAATTCGAGTAATTCGCAGGCTCTTGCGAGGGCAGGATAATCTACGCCAGGGCGGATCGTTACTCACGCGGCCTGAAGGACCCTCTTAGCCATTCCCTCGATAGAGCGAAAGAATTGCTACGATTTCGGGGCCACTGCTTTCTTCCTTCCAGCAAATTAATCTAGCTTCTGCTCCGGCGATACTCTAACGTTTAAACGGGAATGGTGGACGTACGGAACGGCAATAGCCCGGTTCCCTTTTATTCCCCCGAGTCGAAAAATGAGCCCTTATTTCATCGGTGGAGCGTAAGAGCCCGCGCTTCTGCCACCTAAACGGCGCAAGAAACGGGGGGCGGACTCTATGGAGAAGTCGGGATGGTGTTCCCAGAGCGTGGTGTACGTAATGCAATGGTTTATTGCTAATATTTCTTCGGAGTAATATCGGTTCGCGCCTCTCCAGCTGTACAAGCGGGGCCTAGCTATACTGGGGATAGCCTTCCTCACATTCTCAGACTATTTCTGCAGATGTACGCGTATCTCACGGCGGACGATGTAATTTCCAAGCGAATAAACGTTGGGCAAATGAAAACGGGGACCATTCTGTCCAAGTTTTAACAAGCTGCACGTCACACTCCTCAGCCACCAGCGTAGAATATCACATGACAAAAACATCATTAGGTATGCCTATCAATTGAAAGCTACCTGTCTAATTTTTTAATTAATCAGCTAATTAATACCAAAATCTGTGGCTTGTGACGAATGCAGTAGTATATTTAGAACTCTGACAAATTTAGTAACTCTTCCAGAAGATGTCACAATTTCTAGAAGCACAATGAAACTTACACAAACAATGAGACTTAAACTCATAAGACTTAAAGATCATTACGTACCTATCTCAGAAGGAACTTCGGAAACCCGAGAGTTCAGATTTTTTTTTTAACTTTGAAGATTTGTAGAGAATCTCGAGGGAAGTATCAGACATTTTTTTCGGCTACTTTTTGGATCTTCAGGGTGAATACACCGGTTAAGGGGGTATACCCGTTTGAACCCTCGGAAAATGTGTACAGTTGGTGGATTTTTTTACAAGTCAACGGCTTGATGAAGATTTCCTGTTTTTTTACGATCTTTACATAGTATTATGAACTGCTTAAAAAAAAAGTTTCAGTTTAATAGCTATTGTTTTTCGGAAGTTATGCATATATATCTGAAAGTCTCTCAATTTTAGACGGCTAAACGGTGGGCCTAGAAACTCGCGCTACGTTCAACCAATTCACTTCCAATTTTGCATCCAGGATCGTAATAAGATTCCACATCGTCCAACGAGGGCTTTTTTTATTCCGATTCCCCGTTTATTATTTATAAAGAAAAAAGGTGGCGTTTTCTCTTAGAAAAATGTAACTTTACCTTTGATCTCTCACCATTTCTTTATTTTTCAAAATTTTCAAAATCGGCCCCGTTGGACGATAGCTATTGACATACTTTATAAGAAAACTTTATTGTTTTTTATTTCAGACACGACACACAGCTGTTTTCAAGCCCACCGTTTAGCCGTTTAAAATCGAGAGACTTTCAGATATATATGCATATCTTCCGAAAAACAATAGTTTTTTAACTGAAACTTTTTTTATAAGTAGTTCATAATACTATGTAAAGATAGTAAAAAAACGGGAAATCTTCATCAAGCCGTTGACTTGTAAAAAAATCCACAAAATGACCCATTTCCCGAGGGTTCAAGCGGGTATACCCCCTTAAAGGTTAATATGTTCTCCTACTTTCCTGTATCTTAAAAGTATAGTGGATATAAGAAAATTCTTGCAATGAAAATTTAATGTTTTCTAATGCTCCATAAAACTGTGCAATCAAATTGTGTAAAATTTGTAGAGAGAGGCGTTTATTTTGTTTAAACAAAGAAATCGGAATTTTTGTCTTACCGAAGTTCCCTCGTCACAGAAACTACATACTTTATTTTGTACCCGTGTGTGTACACTTAAAACAAGATACCTACAAGCAAGTGTACCATTATTTGCATCTCTATAAATATGTCGTTTCATTCAGTTATAACGATTAAATGTAACGAATACCACCATTGACTAACAAGGAAAAGGTAACCGCCAAAGTAACTTTAACTACTTGTATTTCTGAAACTATCACGTGTCTACAGCTAATACTATATAGACAGCAGCACGGACTTGTACACTACACCCCGCAAAAGCACGACGAAATCAGAGGACATCTCTCCTCATCTAAGAACGCGCTTGCAGCAAGGCATCCGAGAAAAAAAAATGACCGTAGATCGTCGAACAACGCGCCCTTTTATCCTGGTTCCACGACCTTAATAACTTTCAGAATTAAACGACGGCTCGGCTCGCGTGCCGACGAACATATACGTCATTATCGACGTTGACGTGCACCATCGTACGCAACGAGCAGCTGCCTGTTCTCGCGGCGACCTACGGCAAGAGTAATCTAACCGTCCAATCATCAAATTGAACGCAATTTTCCGAACAAAGGGGATGATGCACAACTAGCTCCGAAAAATTCGTTCATTTCTGCTCTCTATCTTTTTTTCTTTTGCATACCTACGCCTGGTCTAGATATGCTGGTCATTCGCGATAAAAGGGAACTTGGGCCCTCGTAAGAAATATATAAAATATATTTCTTCAGAGCGAATATTAGTTGACATCTACTTATAAACTTGCTGCGAAATTTGCCTTAGTTTTAAGGTAGTTCCTAACAAACTATGTTAGTAAAATTAGAGTTGGGTAATAAACGATAAATATAAAGTAGTATGATACTACAGAAATAATAATAATAATTTGTAACATCACGAATATATGTATTTTAAAAAAATCAATGTTAATATAAATAATTGTAATACGAAAATAGAATATTAAATTGGTTAGTGTAGTGAATTGCAGCAGCAGATCTGACAACGTCGCATACATTCGGAGCGTCTTCTATAACCAAAATGTCAGAAAAAATGTTCAATGAATTTGAATCGTCGTTCGCTATTTAAATGTCTGAACATATCGATTGTGCGACGTTGCCACGTCGACTGCTCTACGTAATTTATCAAATATTTGCACGTGAACCTATTTTTTAGGGGCATTTACGAAGAAACCATGTGGTCAATTTTGCAGAAATTAATAAATTCATTTCGTGACATATCGGTGTACTTCTGTTCCAATTTTGGTACACTTCTTGAATATAGTTTTCCTGTTTCAGAAGACAAACTGAAACTATAGCCCCCTTTTCCGACTCTGCCATATGCCACTGTGTTAAAATGCGTCAATTTTAATCAACAATTTCTCGATAAATATGTGGTAAATCGATTTTAAACTTTGTACAAGGGTTTTTTGTATTCGAAATTAGTTTTGGACGAAATGTCAAAGAATTCTTGAATTTAGTAGAATATTCAGGAACTACCTTCACAGTTGAAGTGAAGTTTTTCTTTAATTTTATATATTCTGATCGATAAGATGGTAACAAGTTGAAAAGAGAGTATAGGTTGCAAGGAGTCGTTTACTCATGAAAGATTGTTAAAATTTTCGCCAATTTGATCACACCGTATTACCCCTTGGGCGGAATGACTCAACCACTTTGTCTCCCGTCGTAGCACGTAAATAGGGACAAAGTTATCTTTAATAATCTTTTGCGAGAAAATTTTCCTTTCAGATGTTGTTCTTAACAAATTTGCTGTTAACCCCGATTTTCATAATCAACATGAATTTTTTAAGTTAGCTTCGTTAAACCTAATGTGATCTATAGAAATGATGAATACTTATTTTTCTAGCTTTCAAAAGTAATAGTAGATATACAGTGGTCCCCGGATTATTGACATGCTTGTTTCCCCGGATCATCGGGAAAGACCTACCCACCCCACAGTTTTGCTTCCTCGGTGCAAGCGAGGGCCTTCGGTCCCGGGTAGACCGCCGAGAGCAATAAAACCGTTGGGTCAGGTAAAATACCCAGTAGAGAAAAATAAAATGTTCATGTTTTTGATAAATGTTCATGAAAGTATTACTAATGGATTTTTTAAGATTTCTCAATGAAAATGAGTTCAAATATGGAAAGATTCGGTCCATTTTTAGTGAACGTCACTGGGTCATTCCACGCGAAGTCGGACACTTTTCGGAGTGACATTTCGGATTTTGGTGCAACTTGGGTATGTTGTAGTCTTTAGGGGTATATAAACATATCTGGAAGAATTTTTCGAAATGTCAAAAATTGTGGATGTTACAGCTCTTTGAAATATAGTGTTTACTATTTTTCCAAAAATTATAACTGTTGAACTAATAAACTGATAAAAATCACCTTTTGGGTGCTTACAGTGCAGATATAAGAGTACCTAATAAAAATTATTTCACTTAATAAAAACGAATATTTTACCATTTATTTAGTAATTGTTCTAAACAAATGCAATTTTATAGTTGAAGGCACCTTTTTAAAAATTTGGAAAAATAGGAGGATAAAGCCCTGCTTTTCCTCTTTATGGACATGTTTTGAAAGACGTGGACGTTTTAAAATTGGCCAAAGGAAAATTAATTGAATGCAACGCTGCGTCAAATCGCACCGGCTCGACTGGTCGCTCGGGCCGTGCGGTACTATACCTGCCACTTTTATATAGGGTATTAATGAGGACCGCTGCAAGGTTTGAAGTAAATATATTGAACTATCTATCTAGTAGATAGGGTTTCTTTATTTCATTCCTAGCCTTGTGTGGCCTTAAAGGTCATAGTATACCATATGGTTGAATTTGTCTTGGCAGTCGCTTTCATATTGGGTAATCAAAAATATAACATTCCATTTAAAAAACTAAAAGTCACCCTCGTTTCAAGGAAAATATTGCGAACACCAAAAATTCAGATACCGTATTATATCGGATATAAAAAACAGGAAGAGTTTTCCTCCTTCAGTTTTTTACAAATACTTACCATTTTCGAGAATCCTGCATAAGAATATCAGGTATAGCCGCTTGGCCGCTGCGAGTACCGCACAGCCCGAGCGACTAGTCGAGCCGGGGTGTGATTTGACGCAGCGTTGCATTCGATTAATTTTCATTTGGCCAATTTTCTAACGTCCACGTTTTTCAAAACATGTCCATAAAGAGGAAAAACAGGGCTTTATCCTCCTATTTTTCCAATTTTTTAAAAAGGTGCCTTCAACTATAAAATTGCATTTGTTTAGAACAATTACTAAATAAATGGTGAAATATTCGTTTTTATTAAGTGAAATAATTTTTATTAGGTACTCTTATATCTGCACTGTAAGCGCCCAAAAGGTCATTTTTATCAGTTTATTAGTTCAACAGTTATAATTTTTGGAAAAATAGTAAACACTATATTTCAAAGAGCTGTAACATCCACGATTTTTGACATTTCGAAAAATCCTTCGAGATATGTTTATTAACCCCTAAAGACTACAACATATCCAAGTTGCACCAAAATCCGAAATGTTACTCCGAAAACTGTCCGACTTCGCGTGGAATGACCCAGTGACGTTCACTAAATGTTGTAATTCACACACTGGAGAGTGTCTCCTTTTTAAAATTATTACACACTATGTAATAATGCAGAAGAGAATTTAAATGGAGAATATCAACGACTTCACCAAATTGTAAAGTGTTTGCTGAAGATTGCTTAAATGCATCCTCATTTTCGTCGACATAAACTCACCAATCCATCGGCAATACTCCCGTCAAAGTGTAATCAGTAATATGAAAATTTTCATATTCAATACTGAGTCTCAATTCGCCGTCGACCGAGGGTCTCCCGCTGGTGCGCTATTTCACTCACTCTCGGTTTACGTCGTTTAGTCTCCTTGTCAGACGGTTCGAGCGAGGGTCCTGACAAGGGTCAGTTTATTAGGCGCAAACTACTTCCCCTGCCCCGGTTTATGGAGAATTCCCCGGTCCCGAATCTTTCTCGATAATCCGGGGACCACTGTACTACAATATGCAAAATGTCTACTTAAAAATAATTCTCTGTGTTGCAAACCACCAATCCCATCTAATTAAATTTTTTTTTTATTCAAAAAATGTTCGTTGGACGATTTGAATGCTGTGTTAAATTATCCCTACTTTGTAAACTTGTACTTGTATTTATGCGGTGGAACATAGTTATCTAAATTTTGCTCAGTGACATCACTCTCGTTCCTGCTCTTCAACCAACTATTTCCTTCGTTCTAGATCCGTTTTAAATTCCTCCAACTTTGCCCTGTTCCAGATTCTGTTGTACAGTAGTACTAAATTGCACTGGATTGCAACTATTTGTGTACATGCACGAAGAAATATATTATCCGCTTAAAATCAAACTGAACATCAACCTGCGTGCTCTTTTGCTTCTACTGTCTCGGTTCAGGAGAAATGCCAAAATTATACCCACGGATGCCGTCTTTTGGCAAGCAACTGCCAACGAAAATGCAAATATTCTGCTGATGTCAACCTCGAAAAAGAACGTGGGAGAACTGTGAGAATGATTGGGAAAACCCCAATAGCAAAACTAATAATAATAAGTCATATATTAAATTTTGTGTAATGGGTCGTATATCAAGAAACACCCACTTTTGGGTGCAACTGGTTTCGAAATATTTGCATTTAAAAAATCGGTTATAATAGTCGACACTCGGGATTAACACTGGCCCGAATTACAGCCAACAGGAGTCGATCTACCGATCTCCGGTTCCACGCGCACTGCCACCGTATTACACGGATAAATATTAATCCCATCAAAAACATTTCAGGTAAAAAATGTAGCCGAGTCTCGTGACTCCTTTACCCATAAAAAGCTATGAGATGTCACGTAGAACCGAGTCTAGCGCTCTAATTGACTCTGACACTTTCATTCAGAAATCACTCCAAGTCTACATCTTTAGTTAAAGCACATTTTGTGACTTGGCAATTACGCAGTACGAGAATGTGACGAAAGTTGCTTACGTTTTAATATTCGCGTTTATTAATAAAGTATTGCGTGAAATAATATTTACACAGGAACTGAACGTATATGTATTTATAGCGTGAACTTAATTTTCATTGCCAAGTCACAGAATGTTCTTTAACTAAATATGTAAACTTGGAGTGATTTGTTAATGACAGTGTGTTATTTACCCATAACTTTTTATGGGTAAAGGAGTCACGAGACTCGGCTACATTTTTTACATAAAATGTTTTTGATGGGGTTTCACTTCTTTTTGTAAGTGATCCTTCTTTTCTTAGCTACGGGTTCTTTTTGGACATCAGCCACTGTTTTTCGAATGGCCCACTCTCTATCCTCATTGGTCCTTCTCGCGCGATTTTTGCGGAGTGGGGGCTCCGCGCTGTGACTACGTCAACGGCGTCAGGGCCGAAACATGCGTCACGCCCGCGGGGGCTAAACATTCATGTATTGTTTTTCGGTAAAATTGCGGCGAGTTTTTTTTTAAATTTCTTAGCGAGCACCTGGGGACTAAGAGGAACGTGCTTATCAAATTTCATGGTTATGGATTCAGTGGTTCCAGAGATATTGAATTTCTTTCATAAATTGTTAGAGAAAAGGATTTTTCCAGATTTTTTAATTTTTCTTTTCATTGTATCGCAAACAGTACCTTTCTGCCAAAGTTCAAGTTCCTACGGCTGCAGGAAGTACATGTCTGACATTTGATGATCGGTCAGTGTCGAAATAACGAAACTTTGAGTTCAAATATCTTACGAACTAGAAAAGATAGAAACGTGAAATTTGGGGGGTATAATTCCGTTTGCAAAGTACTAGGTTTCAGTAAAGTTTCGGGTTTCTGGGTAACTCCAGCACAAAGATATGGGGGGGGGGGGGGTCAAAAGTACGCTGAGTTGCTTTCAGAAAAGAGTCCGACTCGACTCGGCGCACAGTGGTACATAATGACGTGTTTTGTTTAAATCACCCTACAGGTCGTAATTTTTCAGAAAACTTGACGATTCTTTTTTTAAATTCTTCGCAATTAAATTCTCTATCGATCTGTCCGGCCGAAATTTTCAATTTCGTTGCTGATTTTTTTATATTTAGCGAATTATACAGCACTTTTCGAAGATCAGTATCTGTGGGATTTTTTGGTCGTCTGTTCCGAATTTAAAGTCAAATTTTCGAAATTGAAGGTGGTGAATCTAGTATGCTGAATACAGTTGACTTTTCTGACTCAATATTGATGAGCACGATTTTTAATGTTAGATTTCTTGTTTATGTACGTGTTTAAAAATATCAGAGATTTGCTTCCAGAAGCACAAGTCCTGCTCCTCAAACAAGATTCCACATAATAAAAGCGGATTTTTAAAGGCAACTGGGATAAAACGTTAAGTGAATCAGTAATATCAAATATTAAAAATCGTGCTCATCAATACTGAATCCGAAAAGTCAACTATAAGAACGCGCATGAACACAGACGAATATTCTTAAATATGCAAAATCAAGTACACATTTATGAGATGCGTAAAAATTTGTCAAAATACGAATGTCCATCCTCCATTTTAAATTTTACAATTCGATCTACAGTATTAGATTTGTGCTAAAACTAAAAAATTTGATCTTTATAATACTTGCCTCATTTTCGTAATCAGCGTCCCCGAAAATCTAGACGCACTATGTTTCTACCGAATACGCCCATTTTCTGCAATTTTGCTTCAACATATTGGATTCACCGCCTTCAGTTTCGAAAATCTGACTTTAAATTCGGAACAGTCGGCCAAAAGCCCACAGATTCTGATCTTCGAGAAGTGCTGTATAATTCGCTAAATATAAAAAAATCAGCAACGAAATTCAAAACTTCGTCCGGACAGATCGATAGAGAATTTAATTGCGAAGAATTTAAAAAAAAATCGTCAAAGTTCCTGAAAAATTACGACCTGCAGGGTGATTTGAACAAAAACCGTCATTATGTACCACTGTGCCTAGATTCCGAGTGTCGACTATGATAACCGATTTTATAAACGCGAATGCATATCTTGAAAACAAATGACCAGTTGCACCCAAAAAGGATGTTGCTTGACAATGCTCCTTCAGCGAAATTCAAAGTCTATTTTAGGCTAAGAAAATAATTATCCTACATTACTCTTGCCCCGGCTTTGACGAGAATCTTTGAGTGTTGAAGGCAGGATCGATACAACGACAAGCCCTGAAACGACTTCCAGAGGAAATATTAGCGTCCGATTATATCAGAGCGCCGCGCCCTGATCGTAATATTTTCTCCGGCCTTATCTAATCGCGCGAAATACGCGTACGTACACACGCGTGGAGTTCCAGCGTTCGCGCAGAGTCAGCGGAAGGTTCTACAATTTTTACGTAACACTCCTTCCCCAGAGGATTACGATTCATCAAACTCGTCGGCCAGTTTTTCATTTCCCCTGTCCCGTTGAGTAATTGTCGCTATTAATAACTGCAAATTCAATTCTCGAATTCAATATCTACCCGGGCGGAAGCCGCGCCCTACTCGTATCTTTTTCCTTTCCTCCGCTTAATCGCGCCCCTCCCCACGTGTACACGGGGAAACGACTCGGAGAAATTTATACGTCGACGTCTTTATTACAGACGGACTGACGCTCCCTATTCGTTACGCGGAATTGAAAGTGTCCTATGAGTTCTAATCAAACTCCCCCCGATAACTGCCAGAAAGTTCAGCTTGGACGTTAAAGGCGAGCAGAAGAAATTGTGTGTCTTCAGTGGCGAAGCATTTCTACGAATAATAGAAAACGTTAGCATCGATAAGCGTTACGGAAATATTCAATAGCCCGGAGATTCAAGAACCGGCAATATTATTCTGTGCGACTAAACGCTGTTCGTATAAATCTAAGCTGCTCTTTCTTCAAAGTTAAGACCATCGCTGTCCCACTAAATATGTTGTCCCACTAATAAGAGGAGACGCTCGCTGCAAATATGCTCGGGCGATATGTCGTCGAAATTCCATTAATGGCATGACTTTGTTAGCATGGCAATGCAGTACGTAGGCGTTTACAACTGTTGGGTCGATTATGATTTCTTTCAAAGAAATTAGGGTCATTTACAGCGTCCTCGAATTCAGCAAGGGTGAAAAATTTCCTGGTACCCATCTCTCATCAAATAAAAATAATCTCTATAAGAGATAAACAAATACTTGATATCAGCCACAAGTCCCAAATGGGTATCGTTACAAAATGATCAAAATTAATTCATTTCAATAAAAAACAAAAGACTGACAAGGAGAGGACACCATGTGGTAGACACTGATTTTGTTGAGCCTTGGCACAATGGATCTATGTCGAAAATAAGTAAATAGGTGTTCGAGCGTTTCTGCCAATGGGCCTTAATAATAGAGATATTTACATGGAAATTATTAAAAATTTCATAGTGGCCGTGGGGTTTTAATGGGTAAAAATCCCACACTACCCTGGCGCCCCCGGGGATTCCCCTCTGAAGGAGTCGGGGTGCCTTTTGAAGATTTCCACAAGTTAAAAAAAAAAATTATAAAAAAAAATAATTTATAAAAAAAAATTTATAAAGTTTTTTTTTTAACGTGAAGACATCTTCAAAAGACACTCCGATTCCTTCAGAGGGGAATCCCCGGGGGTGCCAGGGTAGCGTGGGATTTTTACCCACTAAAACCCCACGGCCACTATGAAATTTTTAATAATTTCCATGTAAATATCTCTATTATACGCTCGGACACCTATTTACTTATTTTCGAGATAGATCCAGAGTGCCAAGGCTCATCAAAATCGGTGTCTACCACATGGTGTCCTCCCCTTGTAAGAATTGCAAAGAAGAGCAGTCAAATTCAATTAATACTCAACTGATACCTAATTTAATACAGCCGAATACTTCTATGGTACCTAGCAGAGATCCAAAACAAATTATATAAAAAAAAATGGAAAAGAGTCATTAAGTAAAAACTAATTTTTATTTAAATGCAAGCCAGTTGTCGTTAAATCTTAAAGAAAATTCTGAAAAAAACCAAGTGACTGAAAAATACTAATTTTTAATTGTTCCGATTACAACTGACCATTATGAATGATTACATTTTTTTTGGTTACCAGTAACCATTATCAATGACCCGCATTTTATTTTTGTACCGATAAACATTGTCGACGACAAAATTTTTTTCTGGTTAAATTCGATCATTGCCAGTTATTCTTATTAATGTTACTGATAATTAGTATTCCTTGACAACACGAAAAAATATTAAATACAAAACTTGTATATTTTATTAAGCAAAAAAAACGATATGAAAATATATGAAAACAAATTTACCCATAAGTTTTGTAATTTTTTTTTCATGATGTCGATGAATACTAATTATCAGTAACATTAATAAGAATAATTGCCGATGATCGAATGTAACCAGAACAAAAATTCTCCGTCGATACTAGTTATCAGTAACCAACAAAAAATTCGGGTCATTGATAATGGTTACTGGTAACCACAAGAAATTAGTCTTTTGTATTGGTCACTGGTAACCAAAATTACATTTCCGTTGCCGATAATGTTTACTGGTAGCCAACAAATGAATCATTTATAATAGTTAGTCGTAACCAAAATCGTTTGATTAAAGATATTAACTCTTATACCGTAACTTTTAAAATTTGCCTTCTAACAGTTAGGATGTCTGGTACTTAACTCCGCGGGAGGCGGTACTGTGTAAAACTTACCACAGAGGCGCTAGTTGCAAAAATATGAAGACAGTTTGACTTTTTGTTACAATTTTTTAAAGAACTTTAATAAAGCTGTTTAAGATACTTCATAAATTTTCTTTGATTCTTAAAACACTGTACTTTAACATAAAAAATAACAAAGTTAAAAAAAATCTGAAACCGTGGTTTTTTACGTTTCAAATTTGGGTATATTTGACCCGGTAGCGAGAACCTGTGTTACAATATGGGGTGCGCCTCCCGCCGGGTTAATAGTTGCCCGATTAACGAAACAACTCTGATTGCAACCGGTGCGACGCCAAGATACCGTCGCCAAAATATGCATTAGGTAATTAAAACATAATGGATCTACGCGTCTCGCGGCGCGGCTTCGAAACGAGCTTGATTTATACAATGGTGGTGGTGGTTACCTTGATACTGTCGTAGCAAGCAGTGACCCGTCCGTTCTGCACCTCGACGTTAGCTGGCGGATGAGCGAACTTGCACTCCGTGTCGGGCCTGGTGCACTTGTTGCGCTGGAACTCTCTGCAAACCTCTAGCTGCAACCACCGGGAGTCCTTGCCGTTCAGCAGGTTATTCATGTTGACCATTGCCATACTTCCAATCCTGGAAGACCACGGGACTCTTTCTTAGAGCACGGCTTCACGCGACGACTGTAATTTATCCTCTTCGTACGGCGCTCGGGCCTGTTCGCGGTGCAGCCTTCACCGTTTGCTTGCGTCCACTCGCACCGACTGATCTTTACCAAGGATAGATAATCGTTTTTGGTTTATTCAGAACGGGCCCTCGACTATTGGCACTCTCAGGGATTTCGTTGAGCTAACACTTCCCCTAACTACACATCTGCTCTTTCACATCTTTGTACAGTGTCGTGCCCAAGATTTTCACGTGCTTCTTTTTACCGCAAGACTATTGAAGATAGGCACACTATCTTTTGGAATTGGAGGGTTCGCTAGGGTCGGTTATATAGCAGGAATGGTACCAAGACTGGACCCCCAGGGAAAGAGGAATGGTTTTATTTCCATGTAAATCATCAACCCTAGCAACATTCATTTAAAACACTTTGCTTGTTCTGCATAGTCAAACGTTGCAACGAAAACTAACTTTTGTGAGAGAGAATTAAAAGCAAAGACAAGAGATATTGAATTCAGTGTCGTGTGAGTTGGAAATCACTTTATTAATTCTTCAAATTTTCTCTATTGACTGTTAAGCATGTATTACATTTTTTTTTTAATATTATGTTAAGCAGCTGCCAGTGTCTGTGCAACTATCTATGCAACTACTCCACTCGCCAAAGCAGTTGAAGAACTATATTTATGCAAGTTTAAATAGCACATACGACGTCTAAAGGTATTAATGAACCGTTGATGTAAAAGTGATTATCACTCTACATTTCTCCTGAATAAAATAATTTTTCGTCCTAATTCTTTAACTCTGAAGATAAATGTTGCTAGAATTGAAGAAAGGTACCCTGCTTATCCACATAGAGGAACCAAAGCAATATTAATTGTAGGATGTTAAGAAAAATAATGTTGCCACTATCTTTAGCAATCTTGAAGAAAATAGCTTGTAACACCTTAGGTGGGACACCTTGTAGTTAGTGAAGTAGATACAGCAATGTCGTAAAAGCAGTGGGGAGGCGAAAGCATTCTTCATTGTTCGAAGACAACAACGCGCAGACACATTCAATATAGCTTTTAGACACTAATATATTAAGGTCTTGTGCCAAACCAAGATGAGAATACATTAAGACTGTAAGGCTCTGTAATATGCGATGAAAGATACGCCACACCATCTGTTCCACCAACTATACATCCCTTTCACCTGGAACCTTTCATTCGAACACGCGTGCTACTGGGTTGTGATTTATACAAAATTGTCTTCCACGGCCAGTGAATTCTGGATTCTATACATCTGTTCACTTGAAACCTTTCGTTCGTACACACTAGCCATTATGTTGGGATATTTTTTATTTTTTCTAACTCGAATAATAGTTGCCTCTTAGAACTTCGCTATTCAAATCAAACAATAGCAGTTGATCTTACAGTGGCGAACGAAAGAAAGTTTACACCCTTTAAAATAACTTTTTTAGAATTAGTCCAAACGACTTGAGTTTTTTTGAGAAGCTAGAAGGATTAGTTTGCTGAGCGACGTGTTTCGTCGCAAAAACATTGCAATTGGTCGGAATAGCGAAAAAAAATAGTAAAGGTCGTTTTTACAACTTTTTTTCGGAGCCAGTACCTAATGAAAATTCAAAAATCGATTATGAGCTAAAATTTCAGCAAAATCGATTAACGTGGCTCTGAGCTACAAACACTTAAAGATCGCAGAATAGTGAATACTGGTTTCAGGAATTTCGCGATTTTCAACCTTATTCTGCGATCTTTAAGCGTTTTTCTTTAACGCGTCACTTAGCAAACTAATCCTTCTAGCTTCTCAAAAAAACTCAAGTTGTTTGGATCAATTCTAAAAAAATGATGCCATTTTAAAGGGTGTAAACTTTTTTTCGTCCGCCACTGTAGATCTAATAAGGGAAGATCCCAAACCCGGAAATTCAAAAAATTCTGAAACTTTGTGAAAATGCTGGGAATTTCCTCCTGATTACAACCCAATTTTTTTTTTTGCTCCCTGAATTCGCTCTAAGGGGGTATATTTGACCCCTGAGAAATCCGGTTATTTTCCAATTTTCTGTTATAAATCGTGAACTGTAAAATATTTTTTTTTACCAAATGCTAGATCTAATTAAAAGAAGTAACTTTTGTCTTGAAACTTGTTTTCTATCTCTTACAGTTTGCGAGTTATAACACCAAATCCCAAAAAAACGCCGAATTTTCAGGGGTTAATTTCACCCCCTTCGAGTGAATTTGGGCAGCAAACAAAAATTGCGTTGTGATCAGGAGGAAATCCCCTACATATTCCCAAAGTTTCAGAATTTTTTTAATTTTCTGCTTCGAGATCTTCCCTTGTGAAGTAAACTAACAACCGGACAGCTGTGCCGACGGCTGACAGTGGCCAAAGCCAGAATCTTTTGCCTGAATTTTACAATTTCAAAAAGTTCCTTAAAATGCAATCCCTGCCGACACTGCAAAGCACACGGCATTTAGTTTGGGGTGAATGCTTCGCACATGATTTGCATTTAATTCGTTGCACACTCGATCAAGCTCTCCCTGCTCATCGAAATCCCGCAAGTGCTTGGAGCTGGTGCGAACTGTGATAAATACCTTTCGAAAGAAGAATTCTTAAGGCAGGGTGAACGCGTCCCGTGGCAAGCTGATGGTCTTCCAGAGGACTCGGATCTTCCGTGTAGACGAACCGTAGAACACTCGCGTAACCGAACAAAAGACGACTCACTCGAGATCCTCGGCGACCGGTCCAGTTACTTTCTTTATTTACTCTTTGTTTTCTCTTTTATTTAACCACTAGTTTCGTTGTTGCGTATTATCGAACACTGTGTAAAAGGCTCGCGATTGTCAGCACTGGCTCACCCGATTCTAAACACTATTTTTAGACCGTGATCGCTTCGTTATCAGCTCGCCCGGGGCCGTTATCGAGCAGAGACGTGGTTATCGATCGAACAGCGTTAGTCGTACGAGCGAGAGACAGCGCGGCAGTAGTGCCGTTCCCCAAGTTAGGCGGCGGTTACACAACGAAGGAGAGAAAGACGCTCACTGTTCGAGTGATCGCAGCTGGAAGAGGAACGCAGCGCGTAGCCTGCGCGTGACAGCGAGGAGGAGATACACCGCCGGAGGAAAGAAAGCGAATAGGTGAGGAGGCTGCGTATCGCCGGCCGATTAGCCTGTGGCTTCGGTTTTAGGCGGTTGCCGGCTTCCGTCAGGACCTGCGCTCCCTGGAGAGAAGGCAGCGCGCGAGCAACGATCGACGATTCTCTCTAAACCGATACCGGACTCCTTGATCCTGCTTGTCTTGGCGTGACGTACTCGGGCAGCTGGTTTAGAAGCCGTGGTAGGCGACCGGAGCGTAAAGTAGTTGGGCAAAGCTTGAAAGCCTTCGAAGCTAAACGTCGACACCGCAAGTATGCTCTCTAGGCGCGGCTCGATTCCGTTTTTATCGGCAATATAGCTGTTGCTGCTGCTGTTGCTGCGGCTGCTTGCTGCTGGGCTGCGTTGGACTTTTGTTACAGACGTAGAGAAAGAGAGAGAGAAAGAGAGAGAGAGACAGAGAGAAAGAGAGAGAGAGAGATAGAGAGGTGTGTCTGTGTGTCTCAAAAAGCCGGTCGTGGTGTCCTTCAAGCCGGTTCTGTCAAGCTAACGCGTGTCTCCGTGCGTAGAGAGTCTACTTTGGACGAGGAAGGGACGACTCCGTGATGCAGAGGAGGTGTAAGGCCGCGAGGAGACGGAGCTGGGGGAACGGACCGCTTTCGAGTCTCGGAGAGGTGAGCCTAATGCCTGGTATCCTTCGGCAGGGGGGGGGGACCAGCCGCGGAACGGAGGGGACAGAATTGTTTTCCCTTTTCTCTCGCCGAGTAAGAAGCACGAGAAGGCGGTAGGCGACAAAGCGGGGCGAAGAGGCGAGGGCGAAGGTCCAGTCGGGGGTCGTGTGTCGTTCGGGGGTCAGGCGTTGTCGGGTCGGACAAAGGGGTCGGGGTAGGACGTGGAGACAGTGAAAGAGACAGAGAGAAGGGGGGAGGTGGCTCGATGGAGGAAGGGGGGCTGCGAGTTAGCGAGTGACGTTGCGTTTCCGTTCCTCGGATTTACGTCATTTATTCGGCGCACTCCTGGATCCTCCCGCGGTTGAACTCCGAATTCTGCTGTTCTGGAAACATACCAAAAGCGAAAACTCGCGTTACTGGCGGATGCAAAGGCTTAAAATGCTTCTTGTTTCTAGGGGGGGTAGAGGGGGGGGGCGTAGAGGGGCTGCTGCTGCTGCTTTGTTGGTATGCGCGTGTAAGTGTGTGTTGGTTGGGGGGGGGGGATTGTTGGATGACCAGACGCCATGAAGGGTTCTAGCTATTCGAGAGATAGCAGAAGAAAGAGGGAAGCTGGGCCGATTGTAAATGGATGATCAAGCAGAGGCCACAAACCGGCAGAAGTAAAGTAGAGAGAAAGCGCAGGGCTACCAATGCAAGCACGCTTAACCCTAGGCTAACTGCGGCCGAGTTTGACCTCGGGGGCCGTTCGGAACCCCTCTCGAATAAGTGAATTACATGAATTTGTAGAATCTATGGGAGAAATGTACGGTTAGAGGCCAAAGTGAAGGCAATTAAGTGGACACCTGTATATTATGTAGATTGAGACAGAAACTGAAGGGTACTTTTTTCAGGATCGACTCTATACATCAGGATGATGGGAAAGGTTCCTATGCGCACTAGGGCGGCCATTATTTATACATGTTAAATTTTTTTTTCGTATTTCTTTGCTCTCATTCCCTAGCACGCTGCCATTTCACAAAAAAATAGTCCCCGAAAAAGATTATTGCAATCAGACAACAGGAAACAGTACCGACTAGGCCTTAAAGTTTAGAATTCATCAGTGGTTTGAATTTGTAGAATTTCTCAAAAATGGTAAATCCTATCGAAATTTTGTTCAAATAACATTAAAAGAGCATGAAATTTTCTACAATTACTGTATATATAAGTTTGTCATGCTTCTAACCATTTTTTAGATAATAGCGTTTGAATATAGAGAGGTCTGCGCTTCGCGCCTCCCACCTGTATTGACTACACGCGCCTCTATATTCAAACGCTATTATCTACAAAATGGTTGGAAGCACGCAAAACTTATATATACAGTAATTGTAGAGAATTGAGTGCTCTTTTAACATTATTTGAAGAAAATTTCGATAGGGCTTACCATTTTTGAGAAATTCGCCAAATTCAAACCATTGATGAATTCTAAACTTTAAGGCCTTGTTCGGCACCCTTCTTTGCTGTCCGATTGCAATAATCTTTTTCAGGGACTACTTTTCTATGAAATGGAACCATATTAGGGGGTGAGAGCAAAAGAAATCGCAGGTTGAAAATAAGGGCCACCCTAATACACGCGTGTCCAATAAACTTCTGACTTTCAGCCCCGTTACGTACTTGCGACAAGTTGCCGGCGACCACGAGGTAACACGGGGATACATGAGTTCGTACGCACTTGGTCGCGGCGAACAACAAAGGTTTCTGGTCTCTGGGCAACCAAGTTGCCGGCAAATGGTCGCAAGTGCGTAACAGGACTTAGTTACAGACAATGTTTTAAATACCAATTGAAACACCTACAGAGCTGTAACCTGACTTATATCGTCTGGCTTGGTGTGCACCTAAGTTTATAATATTATTAAAAACTTCAAGTACGTTATATTGTGTTTAGAGCTGAGATTGCTACGTGTAGGTCTCGTTGATCGGTTTCTCTTTCGCAAACGGATTTTCTTAGCTACATAAAAAAAAATAATTGGTCATACATGTACCGGGATTTTCTTTGTCACTTCGACCTGTAGAAATGCTACTGAGCAACAATTTCCACGGCTTTTAAACACTTCACAGATAAGAGATTGCAGCTGTTAGCTCCTTATTTTCAGACAAATTATTATAATTTCCAGCTCATGTCAGCCGGTCAAACGATTTTCTAACCCACTTCGACAATAACACACGAAATGCTTTATTCCACTTTTTCCCGCAAACGAGAGACGCTGTAAATGAGTAAGGCGCACGGTGGTTGCGAGCGCGGGACTCATGCGATCTCTGCTGAAATAGCGAGAGACCTGTCCGACTAAATAAATCAACGGTGCAGTGTTGAGAACGCAATTCCCTTATTACCTGGCAAGGATAATGGACTCTTTTCCTTTATCGTACTTTGGCGATGCATTCCCTAATTACTCCAGTGATAAAAGTTGGAATACTTTCCTAGAAGTTGGGTTAGACTTTGTCAGATCTGGGTTAGGTTCGAGTTAGACTGTGCATGGGAAACTGTGTTCATACAATACTGCTTAACTGTTGTTAAACAGCTCCAGAGGCGGACCATGTGCTAAATATTAAACGACGTCTGTGCAATGTTGGGTTAGGTCTAGGTCAGCGCTAAAATCAGTCTACGCTAGGTCCGCGTCAGGTTGTTTTTACTTAACCGTAAAACAAATTATACGACTATATATCAAATACTATTCGTGGGTATATTAACCATTAAAAGACAACGTTTTGTTTCACAATGCGCCACACAGAACCACGCACCAATGACGAACAGTGCTCGTGGACTATCGGGACGCGAGGTAGCAAACTGAAGAATACGGTACCACTATTCAAGTATGTGCTTTATATGCGAGCCAGAGACAGTTAAGGGAAAGAAAAAGAAGCGACTGAAGTGGAGAAACGGGGGGGCTAGAGCAGCGTAGTAGAATTTTCCGACGCGCGGGTAAGCCGCTTACGAAAAGCGGACCCAAGGCGCTCAACTCGTTTCTCATGTTACCCTGGCAAGAGTTATGGGGACGTATGGGCGCGTTCAACGCACTAGAAAATGCCGGAAGGAAAAACGCTCTCGGTCGGAACCGTTTGTTTTCGTGGGGGATTTTACCCGGGCGCGACAAGAAATCGCTGTAACGCCGCGATACGTGCGTCGATCCGACGCTGGTCTTTCGACTCGCAGCGAAGGCGGGGGAAGAAACAGAGAACATAGGGGGCGCGACGTTGATCCTTTGGTACCTTAACCGTTAAGGCGGATTCGCACGGTTCAGTGGCGTGTCGGTAACTGGCACGGACAAGTGCGAACTGCTCTATTCCCAAAACGGAGAAAGGATATTAACCCTTAACTGGTACCCTGGGGTCGCTCGTGACCCCAAGCACCCAAAGTTCGATGTACAATTTTCGGTTGTCTAAATTCGTAAACTGAATTTCTAATTAATTTTAAAATAATAGTTTAACTTTCTACGCTTCTATTATTTTATACAGTACCTAAGAAGAAAATATTCATAGTGGTTGCTCTACTATCCACTTTACAAATTTCTATGTCCTTTTTTATTTGGGGTCTGCCACGACCCCAGTATACCTGTCACGTTTGCCAAAAACAGTATACCAGTTAAGGGTTAAAATTCTTACCACTCGCACCGATGTCAGTGAACTGTCACGGGAACCGATACGTTGCGAATCAGCCTTGCATGGCGGATCATGGTCCGCTTCGACTCGCAACGTATCCGTATAATTAATATTGAATTTCGTTACGGACTAAAATCCTGACTCTTCGGGGAACTTGCACTGATAGGGAATAGGTACTATAAATACAGAACAGCAGTATCAGTGCGTCAACAGAGCTTCGGTGAATGGAGGTGCAGTGCTGACAAAACGTCGGAACAATATATGGTACCAACGGGATGTGACAAACACCGGGAAGCCTCGGGTAGTTACACACCTTGCGCAACAAAGACTTTACTGAATCGAATTGGATGGAATGTGCGGCACTTGGCGTGGGCAGAACGAGCGTGCACGCATTTCTAAATACAGCAGTGCGCTGCTAATAACGGAGGGGAGGGATAATCGGATTATTCGGCGGTGGTGCAGTGCTAAACTCGATGCAGAGACGTTGGCTGGTGTCCTTCGAGAGCACGAGGAGTACGCGACGTCGGCGACGATCACGGAAAGTCTGTGCGGGGGATATTGATTCGGTCGTCCCTCTTTTTCTGCGGCAGTCACGTGAAAGAAGTGGACGAGGCTCGAAGCCGCATTCGTGCACGTGTATCGATTTGACCGAGAGAGCCGAACCGGCGTCTTTCCACCACGCGAAAAAAAAACCCCGTCATGTGAAGATGATACGTGGGGACTCTCGCGGTGGTCTACCGTAATCGCGTTTGCCTCTACCTCTATTTACGTAGGAGCAATTATTGTAAGAGTGGAGCATCGGTAATACATGATAAGAGGGATGGAGAAATCGGTTTGAAGTGAGAGAAACTTTTGAGAAACTCGGATGAGAAACTTTGGGGTCTCTCTCGTCATATTTCTCTGTTAATACAATGTTTTGACTTCGAGTTTTGAATACGAATTGCAGATCCTTTTCTCCATGTAAAGATGATATATAAAATCTAGCGCGGTAGTCTCTATCGTTGGCTAACGCGGAACTAAACATGTGGAGAAAATCTGAATGTATCAGACTCCGCTTCTTGCGATTTTTAACACGTTATAATTGGATAATATATTTTCTATACTAAGTAATAGGGCGGAGCGGAAAATTTAAATTTGATTTTTCAGTTCGCCTGGGTGGGGGATAGTTGTCTTTTGATTAACCAAACAGAACTGTAAAAAAAGTTTGGAAAAATATTCAAGTCTGCAGGTTCCTTTTTCTCCTAAAAATGATCATATAATCATACTATATAGGCAAAAATTTAAATTTGAATTTTAAGTTGGCCCGGGTGCGGGGTAGTTGTCTTTTGATTAACCAAACACAACTGTAAAAAAATTTTGGAAAATATTCATGTCTGCAGGTTCCTTTTTGCCTATATAGTATGATTATATAATCATTTTTAGGAGAAAAATGAACCTGCAGACACAAATATTTCCAAATTTTTTACAGTTTTGTTTGGTTAATCAAAAGACAACTACCCCGCACCTAGGCCAACTTAAAATTCAAATTTAAATTTTCGCCTATGTAGTATGATTATATAATCATTTTAAGAAGAAAAAGGAACCTGCGGACATGAATATTTTTCCAATTTTTTTTTTACAGTTCTATTTGGTTAATCAAAAGACAACTATCCCGCACCCAGGCCAACTGAAAATTCAAATTTAAATTTTCGCCTGTATAGTATCGCTCCGCCCTACTAACAAGGAAAGATCCCGAACCCAGAAATTCAAAAAAGTCATATATATATATATGAAATTTCCTTCTAATTACAGCGCAATTTTTATTTGCTCCCCCATATTCACTCTAAGCGGATGGAATTAACCCCCGAAAATCCGGTTATTTTCCAATTTTGTGTGATAACCCGTGAACTATAAAATATTTTTTTACCAAATGATAGATCTGATTAAAAGAAATAACTTTTGTCTTCAAACTTTTTTTCTATCTCTTACAGTTCGCGAGTTATAACAGAAAATCGGAAAATAGCCGGATTTTCAGGGGTTAATTTCACCCCCTTCGAGTGAATTTGGCCAGCAAACAAAATTTGCGTTGTAATCAGGAGGAAATCCCCTACATATTGACACAGTTTCAGAATTTTTTGAATTTTCTGGTTCGGGATCATCCCTTGTAAGTAAGTTTGTTCATCGGAGTAGTGTCCATTATATCCAGTAACCTTCTTCCAGCTTTCTGCATACTCAAATTGTACATGCTTTTCCCGTAAAATTCCCAATTAATACTTTCTCTATTCCGAATCGTATATTTCTGATGCTCCCAGTTTCTTTATCAACTCTGATTCAAGTTGCGCTGTTGCGCTGAAAAAAGATCCTCCTACACAGGAATCATATCCAAGTGTCTCATCTCTATGTCGAAACACCAAAAAGCAAAACTACCGTACCATCACTAAAATCATCTTCCATATTGTTACCGTGTACAGGGTCATCCGTTAAAACTGCAACCTACGCGCGCGCGAACAGGTAAAATGGCAACAGCGCCTCACGGACACGTTCCACTACAACTAGACACCGGCCCGGCGTTTGGGGGGGTTGCCACCGACCGCTGGACAGCAGTGATGACCAAGCTTCGAAAATTTTAGGATGGTTTCTTTCAAATTAACATCGCAAAGAGCTATTCGAAATTTCCCAGCCCGGGTTGAAGAATTTGGGGCCTTTTTCGTATAACTTTTAAACTATAAAAGATATCGGAATGCAATTTACGCCGCAAAATGAGGAAAAATTATTCCCTCTTAATGATGGATAATTTAACATATTTTATGTTTACTTAATTTTTCTTTTATCAATTTTTTAACCATAATTGTTGTGAGAAGCTTTTGCAAACTGTTTATTTGATACTGTATTTAATACTCTTCTTAAAATTCATGGTGTTGATAAACAAGAAGGCTAGTCGTTTCTGTATCATTACTTTCATAAATTGAGAAATTAAATTTTTATTCAATTATGTGTTAGTTGTGTAAAGCTCAGAATCTATTGTTCTGGTTTTATTTTTTATAACTGTACCCTTAATACAGCGCATGCATAGATCGGACGTAACGGGTAACTAATGGGACGTGTCTTTGACTGTAGGGGTGTTTGAATTTTTTTCTACAATTTCTGTGTCTGAATGTTTTAACCTTTCAGCTACTCAACGCCACGCCTATACCGGCTTCCGTTAATGCCATGTTTTGGAATGATGCGCCATTATCGTGGCTTTTACACGCAGGTGGTGAACAATCTTTCGGTACAGGGGTATAGCGCCGCGGTCAACCCTGTCGTAGCTAAAAAATTTTAAATTTAGACGGGTACGAGACCAGTCGACATTGTTTTCAAAGCTTTTTACAGTAATCTGGGGTGCGAGTAGTAAACCGATCATAAAAGCGGAGGACGCGCCTCGATTACCTGGGCCGGGAAATTCTTAATAGCTCTTTGCGACGTTAATTTGAAAGAGACCATCCTAAAATTCCCGAAGCTCGGGCATCACTGCTGTCCAGCGGTCGCTGGCAGCTCCCCGAACGCGGGGCCGGTGCGCGGTTGTAGTGGAATGCGTCCGTGAGGCGCTGTTGCCATTTTACCTGTTCGCGCGAGCGCGGGTTGCAGTTTTAACGGATGACCCTGTACAGGTCGATCCTCGGTGAGAATTTCTCACCATCCGTTTGGCCTCCGTCGGCATTGAACCATTCTTCAGTTTTCCACGATAGTCTCCAACACTACCCATCATCATGCCATTAAAGGAGCCGAGGAATGTGCGAGCGAACGGTTGCATATCACTGACTAAATGGACAATGAGAATCCACTTTATTTCAAGCTGCATTCGTTACTTTCCGACGAAGCTTCGATCCATAACGCAAAGCGGAGAGAATTCATACTTCCGCAGATAGAATGTTCAATACTTTCTGCATCGTAATTACAATAATGCATATCATTCTGAAACTAAACGAATAATCACTCGGTCGATACGTCACACTTGTACAACCACGTGTAGAGTATGCATGGGGCTTCGAAATGAATACTTCTATAAAGAAGGATAGAGCTGATCTGACAGTAGCAACAAGAGAAATCTATGTACCGCGAATACGAAGAGAGTCTTTCTCAAAATACGAACTCGAATTAAACGAACTACGTCTGAAGCGGAGCTCGGATTAACCGAAATTCCAATTACTAAAGCTCCAATCTATCCGTGAGCGGAGGCAGAGATTGGAATAAGACGAGAATAGGAACGGAATAAATTAGAATCAGGTATGAGAGGTAGTATGTGACAGGCGAGTAAGAAGTAAAAGTTGCAGGTAGAAAGCACGAGTCGCGCAATTTGCAAAGAAGACAAAGAATGTAAATATGTAAATAAAAGTATACTGGAAACCGGATAAGAAGGTAATGAAACGCAAGAATTACGGTAAAGCTATTGAATTATAGTTATGCGGGTAGGTACTCGTTAATAATGAAGCATAGTATGCGGTTGACAGAGAAAGTACAAAACGAGATACAATGCAGAACATTATTTGGCGGTATAATTAGGCAATTAGCTATATAGAGACTGCAGAGGAGCAAAGCGGAGCAAAGAGGAATAATTAGCTTCTACGAAGCAATCACATGATACGCAACAAACGGGAGACTATAACTGAAAATATCAAATATCAATAACAAATACTGAACAAAATCTATACGTATAGTACCACTGCAGCATTCGATTAACATACAATATAGGTACGTAGGGTAAGCGCACCAATAAATGAACACTTAAGGCTAATGAATGAACACTTTTATAAAATTATGTTTGCATACTTAATTCATACATGCATACATAATTCTTAATACTCTAAAATTCAAAATTTTATATGCCCTTACATTAAAATATATAAATATAATTTAATAAATTTAACTAATAAAATCACCCTACAGATCATTGTTATTATTATTATAGTAACTATAAATTTTATCCTAACCAATAAAATCCTTATATGAATATCTCTAGAAATTACAACAATATCATTTATTAGAATAACAATTTTATCAAAAAACTACAATGCCAGAATCGTCTACTTCATCATCTCATTTATTAGAAGAACAATTATATTCCTAGGAATCATTATATATCCATCAATTAACCCAAATATATTAATCATTTTAAGAGTTATAATTAAAATTGCTATATTTCCATTTAATCTATGATTTAACTCAATAAGAAAATCACTAAGATATATAAATTTAGGAATACTAATAACACTTATAAAATTTATCCTGCAATTAAGTGCTGCAAAAATTCTTTGGATATGAAGCAAGAAATTAAAAGAAGTCTGTAATTAATTACTTGCTTATTTTGATAACTTATTTTACTCATTTTAATATAAAATGTCCATTCACTGGTGCGTGCTCCACCCTATCTGTTACGAGCCGAGGCTGAGAGCAATGAGATTAGCGGCTGCGAAGCGGAGGATTTGTGATTGTTGTTTAGAGTTTGTTAGTAGCCGGCGAACCGGTGCCTGGTTACCACCCGGAGCCACTAGGAAGGCGAGCGTTCACGGGCGATGCCAGCTTAACACCGGGAGCCACTAGGAGGTTGGCTGACGTGGACCAACCGGTGTCTGGTATCACCGGGAGCCACTAGGAATATTAGTTTAGCCTCGTAACTTTATAATGCGATACACTTCGCGCGGTAAAGATGTGTCTCCGTGGGTTTATCTCACACTGGGAATTCAAATAATGGATGGGGCTCCCAGCAAAGAACACTGAGTAAGAAATAACAAAGTATATCCTATTAATTCGATCTTTAAAGTTGAGAAAGTGTAATTGTCGCGGTACCTAAATCCGCCACTCGATTTTAAAAAAGAGGATCATAAATGTGTAATACCTAACAGCAAGTTTGCGTGCTGTACGGTTCACTTGTGTTAAGGCTCAAAAGGGAATTGAACCCGACCCCCAAAGAAAAAGGAAAAAGGAGATTAATGTAACCACGACTGAAGGGACTCAAGTGCTTGGTAAAAATAAAGAAAATGGATTATGTTCTTTAAATAAATTTTAAGAGATTAAATTCTAAACGAGATTAAGGGGTTATGCCTACCCTGCAAGGTCTGAAAACGCAAGTATATTTGGGATTTTTTTCTTCAATTTGAAGACTTTTTTTTTAAATAAACGGTAGTATATTCGAAAGTATATATTTTAAAGTTCTTGTGTTTTTTTTTTGCAATGCGATAACTAAATAAATAATGGAATTATAAGCGATCTCCCGACAGCGCTTTTTTTATTACGGTGATCACTATAGCTACGGCCTGGTTCATCAGAAATAAAAAATTCGACCAAATTTAGTCAGTATATTAGATTAGCTTGTCCTTAATCGTGGGTTTTTCATTTCCGTTGGGTAGTTGTTATTTTACAGATGGAAAATGATGAAACACGAGCGCGATTCTGTGGTGAAAATCGATACTTTTGCTATGAAAAGTTGCCATTTTGTAGCAAATTAATATCTTGGGATAATAAACGATTAAGGACAAGATAATCCAATATACTGACTAAATTCCCGCGAATTTTTTATTTCAGATGGACCAGGTCAGAATTAGAACGTTCACCGCAAACTACTGACAAAAAAATCGCTGCCGAGAGATCGCTAATATTTTTTTTTATTTATGTATATTTTCCATCGCAAAAATTACGACAAGTAGTTTAACATGCACACTTTCGAATACATAAAGGTTTATTTAAAAAAAGCCTTCGAGTGTTTTAAAAAAAATCCCGAAAATACTTGTGTTTTCAGACCTTGCAGGTAGGCATAACCCTTTAAGAGATTAAGTCTTCTGAACGTACTAATCTGTAAGTGAGCCCCCGAGTATGCATTCGTTGCCCTTCTTATACTACGAAATTGGTCTGAGCAAGTGGTGAGGACATGCATGCCTTCAATCGAACAACAGTTTTCTTGTGAAACCTCCGCTGCACCGCAGCACTGCAGGAAACGATGACCCAGCCGAGTCACGTGCATTCCAGGCACCCGGAAGGGTCAAAAGTCGAAATATCAACAGACAGACTCTGAACGTAACATGTGTACACATGTGTTGAAGCGTCATATCAAGCACATTCTTTCGTGTCACCGTGTAGGCGCGACTGTGATTTCTAGACTGTATGACGAGCAATTGTAAGGTTATAAAACAGCTGAATGCCAGATGCCGGGGCCCGAGCCTAGTCCCAAATGTTTGGGTCCTTCGGGTAATGTGCGAAGTGATATTTGCCAGGCCCTCGGCTCGGGAGTAAGGACAAATTTCCCTCCGACAAGGTCATCTTGCCACTACTGCTAACTTTTAGTTTAGCCAATAGGCGGGGTAATTATCCCTCGACTTTTTTGGAAGCAACCAACTGGGTACGCGTAGCGATCTCGTTACAGGAAAAGCTCTCGTACGAGCAGCTACGCATAACACTTCTGTAATCCTCAGTTCTGATTCTTATAAGTCTAAATACAGTGACTCGCATTAATATTCGGACACTTTTTAAAATCGCATAACTTTTTTAGAATTGGTCTAAACAACTTGAGTTTTTTTGAGAAGCTAGCAGGATTAGTTTACTAACTGACGCGTTTCGTCGTTTTGAAAAAAAAAGTATTTGGTTGCAATAGCGAAGAGAATAGTAAAGGTCGATTTTTAAACTTTTTTTGTGAGCTTGTAATGAAAATTAAAAAAAAAAAACGTTTATAGATTGCAGTAAGTTGTATACGTGCCTAAAATTACTGCAATCTACAAACGGTTTTTTTTTTAATTTTCATTACAAACTCACAAAAAAAAGTATAAAAATCGACCTTTACTATTCTTTTCGCTATTCCGACCAAATACATTTTTTTTTTTCAAAACGACCAAATACGTCATTTAGCTAACTAATCCTTCTAGCTTCTCAAAGAAACTCAAGTCGTTTGGACCAATTCTAAAAAAATTATGCGATTTTAAAAAGTGTCCGAATATTAATGCGAGTCACTGTACATAGCCATAGCATAAGTTGTCCACGAGTATCTAACAAGGGAAGATCCCGAACCCGAAAATTAAAAAAATTCTGAAACTCTGCGAATATGTAGGGGATTTCCTCCTGGTTGCACCGCAATTTTTGTTCGCTGCCCAAATTCACTCGAAGGGGGTGAAATTAACCCCTGAAAATTCGGCTATTTTTTTTCGATTTTCTGTTATAACTCCCGAACTGTAAGAGATAGAAATAAGTTTCAAGACAAAAGTTACTTCTTTTAATTAGATCTATCATTTAGTAAAAAAAAATATTTTACAGTTCACGAGTTATAACAGAAAATCGGAAAATAACCGAATTTCTCAGGGGTCAATTACACCCCTTATACTGAATTTGGGCAGCGAACAAAAATTGTGTTGTAATCAGGGGGAAATTCGCTACATATTCACGAAGTTTCAGAATTTTTTGAATTTCCGGGTTCGGGATCTTCCCTTGTAAGTTGTCCACGAAAAGCGTCTCTTTACACAGTCACTTTCAAACATTCAAGAACTGACACCGAAGAAGCAGCAATAGAAATAATTAGGTACTAATTCTCATAGAGGCTTTGTGCAAGAAAACGGCAATCCAGAGAAAAGACAACACAGCGTCGAACGTGTTCTTATCTAATCTATGCAATGGATGCAATTGTTCTCTTTATGTGAAAACTTCGACTGACAATTGAAACAAAGAATTTCAATTTAATGTGCTCGAATTTATTCAGAAAGTAAACATAGTATCGATGAATTCAAGTGCGTTGAAAATGCTGTCCGTTGTTCCTCCCACGTGACGCGTGATTTTTAATTTTATTCCTTCACTCCCTTTCGCTTTAAGGATGTATTGGACCTATCTTCAAAATGGTACCAAGAAAGCGACGATCTTGGTATATAAAACCGCTGAAAAAGTGTTGAAGAAATAGTACCAATGTCTTCAATTTTTTTGTACATATAGTATATGGATAGATTAAAATATCTGCCAAGTTTCAATTGTTTTCACTACACCGTTTTAAAGAAATAAATTATAACTTGAGAAAATTGCGAATTCAGGCATTTTCACTGCCAAAAGTTTAGCAAATAATGCTTGAGAAAGCATTTGTAAAGTGAAAAATACCTCGCTAGGAGTAGAAATAAGACTTCAACTGTCGTTCGAGTTCCTTACATCTATATTTACTATGCGTAAGACGTAGATATTCAAATATTTCAAATTTCATATACTTTCGTCTAATATTGTACGTCCGATACATCCTTAACCTTCGAACCCTCGACTGTTTTAAGCTCATCTTTTAAAAAGATTGCCCACTAAGGGGAAGCACCCAGTGATGATAAAGTCAGGCGGTCCTGCTGACCACATTCCTGATGTCACAAAGCAGAGTCTTTCGCATTACTTTACACTGTAAAATCAATGACTGTCGAAGAAAAAGGCGCAGTACCTCGAAGAGCTACAAGCATAGTGCGGAGCGACTTTCCTACCACCTCATAGATCAAAGTCATGGACTCTCGTGTCTGTCTAAGGCAGATGAGGTGTCCATTTCATCCCCGTGTCTGCCCCATCTCTATGATACACATCAGCAGACACCGATATTTCGTCTTCGACGCATCCACCTTGCCCATGCAAGCATGTTTACTCCTACCACAGCCAGTATAGCTGAACGGATGGCTGCCCGGTCGATTGCGGTGGATTGTAAAAGTCCACTGATCCGAATAACCATGCTAATACGCGGTCAGCGTCATCCACCGGCGAGTGAACACGGGGAACAAAAGGGGAGGGTGACCGAGGGAAGATGATTTTTAACGTTTTCGATCGGCCGCGCTTGACCATCCAGGCTGAAACCGAGCTGAAAAGTCGACTGGCTCTCGCGCTCAACGGTTTTCCCTTCGGTCGCGAGCAGCTCGGATCCAAATAAAAAGGAAAGTGAAATTAACGGAACAAGCTCCGGAGGAGCTTACGGCTGGTCGCCGAGTGTACCTAATGCAATTAGAACCGGTTAAATTAGCTAAAAGGATTTTAAGACGGAGTATCGGTTTCGATGTTATTACCAGTGGAAATTGTTTTCCTTTTCTTTTCCTAGTCAGGTGTCGTCGTAATCATGGCGATGGTAGCCACCTTAGCTTTTGAAAAAGGAATTTAGGAAAAATGAGGTAACTGTAATTGAGAGGTTTAAAAATTGCAAATAGAAAATATGTTTGCAGTAGGGGGAGTGAGTCCGGGAGAGTCGAACCACCTTTCACTTGAAGGTCCATGAACTCTAGGGTATGAGATGCATCGATTTTATATTTATGTCACAGTAAAGCCTTGGTATCAGACTATGATTTAAGGGTTATATCATTTGAATAAGTTAATAAGTGTAAGCACTAAATTAAATTTTATAAAAACTGAGGTTTGGCTCATCTCTCCCCATGTGGGGAGATTTGACCATACTCTACTAACTCGGGAACAAATGAAAAAAACAGCAAGTTGCTTTAGTTTATAATAAGTAGCCACAAACTTTAGACACTATAATAATTATCTTATGTACTTTAATTGAGCTTTTAGTTTGCATTTCACTCTGAACACGAATAAACACCTTTTCCTGACTCACAGCCAAAGCGGACTACCGATCGTCATTTTGTTACATGATATGGTAACGGTAACGAATTCGCACGCTATGGCTGGACAACCGCCCGCCTATTGCGAAATTTAAAACAGATATTTGAAGCGTCTCAACTCTCCCAGACTCCCCCTATGTAATACTATCTTGAAATGGTCGTCCGAGTTTAAAGCAAGATTCGACAAAAATAATTGACTCAAAATAAAAAAAATATATTTGGACTCGTTTTGAATTTATCATCTATTAATAGATACTGAGATACTTCATTTTTAACATAATAATAATAATGTTAGTAAGACATGCTATTATATTAACACTGCTATATATTATCAGTATATAATATAGTGAATGACTTACAATTAGTTAAATTCAGTTTGCAGTTGACAAAACTTGTTGCCTGGTATTAATGTTTCAAAATTAATTAGTGTATTAGACAACGGATACTAATATCCAGCTATAAGGTATCTTCAATGCATTAAGCCAGCAACCATTCCCCTCGTTTCCAACGGTTTGGCAGCTATCAAGTTTCGCCGTGCCCGAATACTACCTAGTTATAATCCCCTTGAGATAAAGATTCATCCAATTTGGTGGCAAGCTTTCGTACAAACTTAAGCGAAATTCCTCCTACATATTCAAAGTAATATGGAAACACGATTAACAGTAAGACGTGGTAATAACTACCACCGAATGATTTGGGCGTCGAACAAGTTACCGCGAATTTCAACAAAATAAAGTGAATTTTGATTACACGGTGACTCCGCTACCCAGTAATTTTGTCGCAGTGTAACTGCTGTCCACGCGTAACATTTACCTTTATAAATGAATTTTCATCAGCAGCTCGAGACCTTCAAGTCACTCTGAACACCCAGATATGTTTACTACACGACGTATAGATAGAATTTACCGCACAAACGTGATACAGTCTACTGTGGAAAACAGTGCAAGACTGTGCAAAAATAGTAAAGCGCAAAACAGTACGGTCAATAACAGATTGAATGTTGCACGATCGATTGAAAAACGAATTATCAAGGCAAAGTGAAAATAATATAGGGTAAACCTATACAGTACGCCCCATCTGACAAAACGCCCCACCATTGTTTTACGCAAACAAATAAGAATACATCGACGCTATCGTCAGATTCGAACTTGCCTCACAAGGAAACATCCCGAACCCGGAAATTCAGAAAATTCTGAAACTTCGTGAATATGTAGGGAATTTCCTCCTGATTACAACGCAAATTTTGTTTGCTACCCAAATTCACTCTAAGGGGGTGTAATTGACCCCAGAAAATCCGGTTATTTTCCGATTTTGTGTTAAAACTCGTGAACTGTAAAATAATTTGTTTACCATATGCTAGATCTAATTAAAAGAAGTAACTTTAGTCTTGAAACTTTTTTTCTATCTCGTACAGTTCGGGAGTTATAACAGAAAATCGAAAAAATAGCCGAATTTTCAGGGGTTAATTTCACCCTGTTCTAGCGAATTTGGGCAGCAAAGAAAAATTGCGTTGTAATCAGGAGGAAATCCCCTACATTTTCACAGTTTCAGAATTTTTTGAATTTTCGGCTTCGGGATCTTCCCTTGTTAGTGTACTTGAGATATTTAGTGCTTTTGGAAGTATTTGGAGGATTTGTGGTGTTTGATGTACAGTAAAGGACAAAACACTTCGATTGGTTTTATTTTTGTTATTTTTTAGCACCAACTTGGTACTGGAGCATATTCAGATGTAGGGATGAACCGATACCGTGGAGGTATCGATACTTTTACTCATAACTTGTATCGAAAGAAAGTATCGATATCTACTCAGTATCGAATCAAAAGTATCGATATCTACTCAGTATCGAATCAAAAGTATCGATACCTACTTATATCGAACGAAAATTAGTACAGATTTAATATATTTTATTAACGAAGACGTATTTTATTTTACTATTATTTAACGGGGAGTAGCCTTTAGTTGCTGTAGAAGCTAAAATAATCGGAATTTTTCCATGAAAATTTAACAGTACATTCTTGAGGATATGTCCTTTCGAAAAATCTTTTAAAAAAAAAATCGATTATTTCAACCCGTCTAACCAGAATTACCCCTTAACTGGATTTTATACAAATTTTAATTCTCCACCAGAGCATGTATACTGGGCATAGGCTGCAGTTTCGAGTTGGTATTAAAAAGTAGAAGTAGAGTGGATCGAAAATGTGGTAACTTCTTTATCCGCAACTGTATTTATAATATTCCGAATATATTTGATATCTAATGTATTCAGCATGTTTCGTGTAGCTAATTGAAATATCTGCTACATTTGATACGGATCCATGGTTCTAGAGTATATTCCCATTTTACTGATATAATTACGTATTCGCCTGCGCGTAGTCAGATAATACTGCCATTTTCATAGGAATCGTTGTGAATTCTCTTTGGCGTGCCAGCGTGCATGTGTCTCTCTGCACCGCTCCGGGAAATTTTCTTGAAGTTTAGTGATGCAGAAGAAGCGTGATCGTCGCGGGACGACGGTTGTCGTATACCAGATGCCTCGGAATGCCAAGATGCATATGCAAAAACGAACGAGGAGAAATACTTCTTGTCGGTAGGAAGACATCAGACCGCTCAGGAATTTGTACGAAGATTTAGGCTGTGCACAGATGCACGTATTCACACAGTGAATGAAGGGAACGTTTTTCTCTTCGCTGCTTCACTCGGCGAATTTTAAGATCCCTCTAAAGAATTCTCTCCGTTCCAGCGATATTTCTATAGCAATGTAAAAGCTTTTTTTTCCCGCGGAAATTGTTGGATACGTGTATTGTTCTCCCGCAAGCACTGCAAGTAACTCTTTGACTATCGGAATCTTGGCGCTAAAAATGTTGTACTGGACGTTTCGAAGTTCCTCAGCGTCTTTGAGGCAAATGTCTTAGGGATGTGATTACTTAAGGGGTCATGCTCAGTCAGGAGGCCGAAAATAGGGTGGTCTTTGGAAATTTTTTACTCAAAAGCTATAACACATTTCTCAGAAAATCTTTTTTCCTTTTAAGGATTGCATCTAGTACCGTGCATCGTAATTTTTTTATTTAAAAATATTTATTAATAAGTAAGTTATGGTCCATCACTCGAAGGTTCCCTAAAAAAAGGCTTCTGCGGTGAAATAAAAAATTCAAAAGAATTTACTTATTATATTATATTATCTAATATTTGAACGAAGGATTTTTTTTATCCCATGCTTAGTTTTCTTTTAATTCAAGAAAATCAGGCACGATTTATGATCAAAATTGAAACTTTTACTTTAAACATCAGCCTTTTTTCCGAAATCGATATTTCGAAAAATCCTTCGTTCAAATACTAGATAATATAATATAATAAGTAAATTCTTTTCAATTTTTTATTTCAACGCAGAAGCCTTTTTTTTAGGGAACCTTCGAGTGATGGACAGTAACTCAGTTATTGATAAATATTTTTAAATACAAAAATTACGATGCACGGTGCTAGATGTAATCCTTAAAAGGAAAACAGATTTTTTAAGAAATGTGTTATAGCTTTGGAGTAAAAAATTTCCAAAGACCACCCTTTTTCGGCCTCCTGACTAAGCATGACCCCTTAAATGACTTACAAGGGAACATCCGAACCCGGAAATTTAAGAAATTCTGAAACTTTGTGAATACGTAGGGAATTTCCTCCTGATTACAACGGAATCTTCGTTTGCTGCCTAAATTCACTCTAAGGGGGTGTAATTGACCCCTGAAAAATCCGGTTATTTTCCGATTTTGTGTTATAACTCGTGAACTGTAAAATAACTTTTTTACCAAATGATAGATCTATTTAAAAGAAGTAACTTTTGTCGTGAAACTTATTTTCTATCTCTTACAGTTCGCGAATTATAGCACAAAATCGGAAAACAGCCGAATTTTCAGGGGTTAATTTCACCCCCTTTGAGTGAATTTGAGCAGCAAACAAAAATTGCGTTGTAATCAGGAGGAAATCCCCTACATATTCACAAAGTTTCAGAATTTTTTGAATTTTCTGCTTCGGGATCTTCCCCTTTAAGTATCCACATAGCTTCAAAGTATCCTAAACACTTTAAATACTTCTAACTGTTGCACCAAATATCCTAGGAATCTCTAGTATTCGTAAGTACTCAAATTACTCCAAATTCCCTAAATACCAAAAACCCCTCAAACATTCCAAACCGCCCACACACGTATCGCTACTATATCAAACACCTAAAATACCGCCAAGTACCCCAAATGCACCGAATACGGTAGATAGGTACTTCAAATACCACAAATACTCCAAATATCCTTATTACTCTACTTTGACACTTCTTTTAACAATCGGCATTTTCTGCCATATTTTCCATATCTATGCAAATTATCGAGAAACGTCTATCATTAAAGGTATTAGGGGAAAGTGGGGCAAAACCGAGAGCTGCGATATGCAGCCAACGTATGGTGTTACATTCGGGTGGAGCTCGCGACGGTATGAGATCAATCGCGGCGCAAAGACCATCGTAGTTTTTCATCCAGAGAAGTTTAAAAATTTCGAGTTGAGAAGTTCCAGTGTCGCGTTGGTGAATTGCCTTTTTTATACCACTTGGATTTAAAGAATCTATTACGGTAAGTACTGCATTGTATTCTGTAGACCTTACACAGTATTTTGACGTTTTACCCGGTGCTTTATCTCGTTATTTAGCAGTTTTTCGACAAAAATAGTTATTATACAATTTATAGCTTAGGAAATTCTCTACAAAAAAGGTGCTATGAGTTTTTTTCGTAGGAGTAATGAGAACGTCAGCATCAATGGTTGTAGCACATATAGAGCGAATAGAAAGAACAAGAGCAGGTTTATTGCTATGCTGTCTCAAAAATTGGAAGCTGCCAACGTCAACGTGAAACACGCTCAAGACGATGCTGACGTTGAGGCCACGGGTGGGCTCATGAGATTTGCAGAAGTGTTGAGGAGGGTGACGAGACCTTTATTTGTGATTTCTGTTCACTAAATAAATTAAAATAAATTTATATACAAATTAATATTTGTAAAGAAAAACCTTCCTTTATGGTTTCTAAAATAATAGCAATAAAGGTTTTATAATTGTATCATATCTTATGCGTTTTCTAATAGGTACCCGATATTACCACACCGGGTAAAACCGGGTACTTGCATACTTCCGAGAAAACTTGTTTTCCTGTGAGCCAAATAGTTTCTTCATATAAGAACTCACATTTTCTGATTCTGCAAGGTCCAATTAAGATTTCTAGCCGTGTCCAAAGTTTATTTTGCCGTCTGACTTTATGCTAGCAGGAAAAATACATTAGGTACCCGGTGTTATGCCCCACTTTCCCCTAATTCTTAACCCTTCGTTGACACTCTGGGTGTGAGCCACCCATAAGCTGATTTTGACGCTTCGTACCTTCTATATGCAAAATGAATACCTTCCCTCCAAAGCTGACTTACAAACTATTTTCTCTCTCAAAATATTATATCCGAGCAACAACTCTGTAAATTTTTAGCCTCTAATATTGAAATTTGTAAAAGTTACAACTATTTAAAGATTTTCGTCGCTTTTTCTCGGCATGTGCTAATCTAGAATTTTTTTACAAAAACTGTGATTAAATCTCAATCAAAAAACCACTGGAATATATTCTAGAGACCTTAATACTGATCCACGATTTTTTTTATGACGATTGGATTCTTTAGACGATAATCACAGCTGTTCAAAAATTGTTCTGGGTGTGAGCCACCCAGGTATGTCGAAGTTGATCGAAAAAGGAGGTGTGTCAACGAAGGGTTAACAGAAACATTTGGTATCGCGAAAATATTACTGCGTTCTACCTTTTAAACAAAGAACACGCGACTGTTCGCTTCGCTTCGAAAGAACTTTATCGACACCCCTAAACAGTCTTCGAGTGAACAGGTTGCACCACAAGTGTTTGAGGTGGCCTACCCTGTATAATCCTGACGAATGACTGCGTAAGCCTCATTTGTACGGACCTGTAAGTCATCGCGTCTTCCCGCAGGTAATAAAATTCCATTCCCGACAGGCCACTATGACCGAAACGCAACGCGCCGGGGATAATCGATTATTGTCTAGCACCTGTCACAACGCTTCACCCGTGAAATACGTGTCAACCGTGGCGAACGGGGATCGATGGGCGAAGGATCTAGCATGGGGAGGAAGGAGGGTCGTCTCCTTCTATTGCCTCGTGGACAGAGGTTTTTCCCCGCGAGGTATACCTCGCCCTCTGTAGTCCCGCACAATGGAACAGAATTCTGTGGAGGTATACCTGGCCGACAATCTCCTTAAAAGGCTAGCAAGAGTCAAACATCATGAAAAGATAAAAAGCCGTCTCTCCGCTGGTTTTGATTTCATTGGGAAAACATCGGGGACGCCTCTATTGTGCGGCTGTCCTCCGTGTACCGTCGTCGCTGGCTATTGACGTCTAGATTGACTGTAATCGATTGCGCGTGTCGATTATGCTTCTAGGCGATTGAGTACCTGCAGTTTTTTTTGCGAGTGCCGCGGGATACCCATTTCTCAAGTTCGATTAAGTAGGTATTGTGGTTGGAAGGTAATGAGGGCGATAAGTGGAGGGAGTTTAACGTTCTGGGTACGTACAGTGTCTTGCAAGCTTTTTCCAGCAGGGGTGTATTTTAACGTACGTCTCCAAATTTCTTTCACTCATTCAACTGTATTTTGACAACTGTTAATTTCAAGTTCAGCACTGTACGATGATGTCATTAAAGGGATAATGTGTTGCGATTTAAGGAGGCTCGATACCGGAGAGAAAATAATGAGAAATCTTTGAAAAGTGTTTTAATCTAATGTTCAAAGTGTAGTCCGCATTGTGTCAAAATTGCAAGTCGATTGACAGCACGGTTTTAGAAAAAATTGAAGTTAAAGTTGCGCTCTTATGCACAGGCTGTTATGGGAGAAGCGGTAAAGTTTCTATAAAATGTTACACAGAGTCTTTAAAAATAGTGAGACAGTCCTAAAAAATGTTGCAATGAAACGCTTAAGTATTCCTATGAAATTCTAAAAAAAAAAATTGGACATTTACCGTACGGTTTATTAGATAATTGAATAAATAGACAGCAATGTGCTGGTGTTTTTGGAACTGCCTGAAGGAACTGTTTGAAACGTGGCAACGCTGTACGCCGGGTAGTCGTCTATACAATGTATACTTGTACAAAGGATACAGTAAAAATTTGTAAATCACTATCAAGCTGTAAATATGTATTTAGTAATTTGTTGCGAACCAGTACGAACGCGCAAAAGGGCGTCACAAGTGTGAGATGGAAAGAGAAAAAAAGATGGACGCAAAGCGACGTTGCCGCATTTCACTCGCATATTTTACGCTACTTTTAATGAAAATATTGTGTTTCTAGCAGCATTAAACTCTTTGTTTAATTGAATTCCAAAGCAAACAGTGTAGTAATAATTTTATTAAGAATAGACATGTAAATAACATTTTTGTCTATATAATTTTTTTTTATCTAAGATTGGTATCACTGCAGAGCTCTCATGTATAACCTCCTTAAATGAATTCAACAGTTAAAAGGCTGTGACTTTACCCTGACGTTACAAATACAACATGGTACCACGATATCCACAATTACTTGGATTAAAATGTCCTTATTAAGTATTTTCGAAACACTTATGGCCATTGGATAAAAAAATTCCAGATTCTACGTCTTCAAATAGATTAGAGAAACTCGGTTTTTTTTTAAACAAATTATTTAAAGAATCACTTCATCCTATTTTACTGATTTATGTTCTTGATACTTTTACTTGTTTCTTTCTCTGAAATATCGACCGCTCGCAAGGGAAGATCCCGAAGCCGAAAATTCAAAAAATTCTGAAACTTTGTGAATATGTAGGGGATTTCCTCCCGATTACAGCGCAATTTTCGTTTGCTGCCCAAATTCACTCGAAGGGGGTGAAATTAACCCCCGAAAATTCGGCTATTTTCCGATTTTCTGTTATAACTCGCGAAATTTAAGAGATAGAAATACAATTTCAAGACAAAAGTTACTTCTTTTAATTAGATCTAGCATTTGGTAAAAAAATATTTTACAGTTTATGAGTTACAACAGAAATTCAGAAAATTGCCGGATTTTCAGGGGTGAATTTGACCCCCTTCGAGTGAATTTGGGCAGCAAAAAAAAATGCGTTGTAATCAGGGGGAAATTCCCTACATATTGACACAGTTTCAGAATTTTTCAAATTTCCGGGTTCGGGATGTTCCCTTATCAGTGTGAAAAGAAAATAAGAGATCCGTCATCCAGAATTTCCTTTTTTATCCAAACAACAAGTGCCTCTCTATTGACTTATAAAATGGGCAAAGAAGTGTACTATGTCTCTTAGAGCGAAAGGCAAATATAAACTGCATAAAATTGAAGAAAATGAAAAACTTTCAGAAAAGCAAATTACGAAAGCGAGGCCTGCGTTTAACACACGCTCACTTGGCAGCGATTAGAATTGCGAATGATCGATCGTAACGGGCGATAGGGAAAGTTGGTGAACTAAGTATAATGGGCCTGGGTTCTCTAAGTATTTAACGCTAGAACAACTAACTAAAATTTTACTTGAGCGAACTGAGGTGAACGAGCGAACTTCTACAATAAGACCGAACGCGGTGTATCCTCGATAGCCGGCCTATTATCAGCTGAATGGGAAAACAATGGAGATATTGATCGGCGATTCGCGGGCGTTGCTACGTGTGCACGTGGGACACGTGCCTTTGTACTTTGTGCGCACGCTTTTCGGGACGTAACCCCCCAACTGCAAAATATTAACAAATTTTGCTGTCAACGAAACCACGAAGCACCATTCGATAATTCTGGCAGTTGCAGTGAAAAATAACGAATGCTTCTCTGATACCGAAATAGATTCATATTTATCAGAATGAAGAAATTCGTTTTAAATTCCTGATAAATTGGCGAAATGCGCGACGACTTTTGGAACACCCTGCACAGAACTAACGGATATCAAATATACAGTGGCGGACAAAGTTATTAGGACACCCTTTAAAACAAAAAATCGTTTTTAAAATTGGGTCAAAATTGCGCTTGAGTTTTTTAAGAAGTTGGAAGGATTAATTTACTAGGTGACGTGTTTCCTCGTTTTGAAATAAAATTGCAATTGGTTGGAATAGTGCAGAAAGTAGGTACTTCAGGTGGTTTCTTTAACTTTTTTATCTGAACCTGCAATGAAAATTTAAAAAATGCTTTTTGGAGGTTTAATCAAGTTCTATACATGCTCAACATTTCGTGGAAATGATTTTAAAGGGTGTCCCAATACTTTTGATCGGCACTGTATAGAGTAATAATCTAAGCGATAAGATATGCGATAAGATAAGATTTGACACCCTGAATCCTATTTTTCTTCTTATCATAAACTGTCCTACAGCTGTAATGATTATGGCTTTCGCGGATGAATGTAAAAGCAATTATTTTAAAAGTTCATGTTAAAAGGAATTCGAAATTCGACGACAAATAGTTTCGTTTATTTCCGCGTATTTGACGAGAGAATGAAGAGTTCGAAATAAACTATATGTCGCAAACAAGGCCATTTCTTGTAAAAACTTATTAATGCTTTAGTCAATAAACGATAATGTGTGCAAGTGTAAAGGTGGAATCAGAGTGCGCGTGAATCGGCGATATTTGCGCGCGAATCGCCGATTCACGTGCCGTGTGATCGGTCATGGATCGCCGGTCGTGCTCGCCAAGCAGACTTGTCGAATAGGGCGGAGCGATACTATGTAGGCGAAAATTTAATTTTGAATTTTCAGTTGGCCTGGGTGCGGGGTAGTTGTCTTTTGATTAACCAAACACAACTGTAAAAAAATTTTTGAAAAATATTCATGTCTGCAGGTTCCTTTTTCTTCTAAAAATGATTATCTAATCATACTATATAGGCGAAAATTTAAATTTGAATTTTTAGTTCGCCTGGGTGCGGGGTAGTTGTCTTTTGATTAACCAAACACAACTGTAAAAAAATTTTGGAAAAATATTCATGTCTGCAGGTTCCTTTTTCTTCTAAAAATGATTATATAATTATACTATATAGGCGAAAATTTAAATTTTAATTTTCAGTTGGCCTGGATGCGGTGTAGTTGTCTTTTGATTAACCAAACACAACTGTAAATAAATTTGGAAGAATATTCATGTCTGCAGGTTCCGTTTTCTCCTAAAAATGATTATATAATCATATAATCATATAATCTTTTTTCTCCTAAAAATGATTATATAATCATATAATCATATAAGCTTTTTTCTCCTAATAATGATTATATAATCATATAATCTTTTTTCTCCTAAAAATGATTATATGATTATCATTATATGATGAATCATTTTTAGGAGAAAAATGAACCTGCAGACACAAATATTTCCAAATTTTTTTTACAGTTGTGTTTGGTTAATCAAAAGACAACTACCCCGCACCTAGGCCAACTTAAAATTCAAATTTAAATTTTCGCCTATATAGTATGATTATATAATCATTTTAAGAAGAAAAAGGAACCTGCCGACACGAATATTTTTCCAATTTTTTTTTTACAGTTGTATTTGGTTAATCGAAAGACAACTACCCCGCACCCAGGCCAACTAAAAATTCAAATTTAAATTTTCCGCTTCGCCCTATTGCCGAGCCTGCACGAGCCGGGTAAGCTCGCCGATTCACGCGCCGTCTGATTCCACCTTAAGATCTCGCGTGGCTCTGCCCCCACCTTACACGGCGTAACGACAGACGGAGTGGGGCACACGCCCCGCCCTAACAGTTTAACTCTACAAAACCTAATTGGCCAAAACTTTAACAATCGTTTGCGATGAAACGGTTCGTTTACGACACATAGTACCTTTTCAACTTTTTGTCCTCTTCTCGAGTAGCATACGCAGAAATAAAAAAAAACGCTCCAACTCGATTTTCCCCTTTAAGATGGATTTTGCGGCAAGCTTCTGTAACCATTACATTTGTTACCTCCTATGCAACTACTAAAAAAAATAATTGACTTGCTGAATACTAAATTATTCTTCTACAAGGTACCTATAGTCTCATCGATGAGATAGACGGGCGTAGTAAATGTATTTTGAAATGCGCTTGGAAGAGTGTTTTGCAGAAAAGTACATGGAAGAAAACGGTCCACATTTACCGGCTGCACATTGCATTCGGAAAACCTATTCGCATCGCGACGCAGTATCATTTTCACTAAACTTGAGAAACGGCACTGCAACGCGCCACTGTTTCCCTGGAAACGGCCGTGCGATTATACGTATGATGAATATTTCTCGCCAGGAACGAGTCGTCTTTTTCGAACCCGAAAGTGCTACCCTTGAGCATCGAGGGGGAAGGAACGGGGGGGGGGCAAATTACCGCGAGGTTTTCTCCTCTGTGCGCGCAACAGTGGAACAGAGAAAGAAGAAAACCATTGGCGCGAACGAGAAAAATATTTTAATCTACTGGATATCGTGGGAAGGCAGAGAAACAGGGGGAGGGGGGGGCTGCGTCCCTGATCAAACAAACCTACGTCGACGGCAGGTGGGGCGAAATATAATTAGATAAAACGTGAAACTGCCGCGATACCGGGCGGGCAGGATGTTAAAAAACCGCTGGAAAGCAATTTTACGCCACAGAGTAGATGCATCGGAACGCTTTCAGGCCATAAATTTGTGGGGCATGGGCGGGCCGCGACTACAGAGAGAGAGAGAGAGAGACGGCCCCGTCCAATCGCTCCAGCTCGCTCGCTCATGCATTTCAACGCTTGCAAATCATTCATTCCGACTCATTGTCGAGAGAAGTCGAGCTGTACGTGCACTGCCGCACACGCGCGCGCACTGCCCCCGGACGAGAAATATCATGGTGCCTCTGTGCTCGCGCGCGATTTCGAGCGCGCGCCCTTGAATATTTATCGTTTTCTGCGAAATCAAATTCTATCGCAATGAATGTACCATCAGCCCCGACTAGCGCGCCTGGAAAAACAGAATCACGATCGGGCACTTTTAAATTAAAACAACTTGACCGATTTTTTTTTGTTTTGTTTGGGGGGGGGGGTAATTGACTCTTGCCTGTCATCGAATTTTTGTGTTGTTGGAATAATGCTGCGCCACAAACAGGCTATTTAAGGACCTCCAAGAATTTGTATTTATTGATTTGATTGCATCGAGTAAACCACGGTAAACCTGTCTGCGTCTGCCTGCGTTTGGAAAATGTGAGTCGCAGAGTTTTGATAAATATGTGCATGTTTTGCTTTTTCAGGGTTGCAATAGTTCCTGCGAAATGTAATTTAATAGTCACTTTTCAATAAACTCGTTCAATAAACTTCGTCTGTTTATAAATAGATTTTTGAGACCATGTAGGTTTGTGCATAGAAATAATTCACTGTCATAACAATTTAAGTGACTGAACTTATCGGTACAATATTATTAATATATCTTCGTAAGCGATTACATTAAATTTCGAATGGTTAGCAATAAGAGCTGAAATTATTGCATCAATTAGTTTATTCACGCTTCGATTTATTATAATGAACATCGAACTACATGCATGACTGTTTATTAATGAAATTTCACCAGGTTATGAAACAATCGATTGAAATCGATAGCAAAGAATACAACGAGGATATTAAGGGGTCTCCCTACTTTGACGGCCTGAAAAGGAGCGCGATATTTGGGATTTTTTTACAGAGAAGCCCTAAAATTTTATTAATTGAAAATTGCATGGCTATGTTTGAAGATATTTAGGCAACATTTAAAAAAAATAATAATTTTAAAAAACGATACCTAAAACTCTAAACGCGTTCTTCTCAAAACGATGTTTTTCGAATTGGTTAACATGATATCTCGAAAACCAATCACCCGATTTACTTCCAACTTCGTACATATCTTCCGTAGATGTCCTATTCTCGTTGTTACTAAAACTATTTAAGCCGGTTTTTGGGATATTAGACTTTTGCGACTTCAAAAACCAACGAGTTTTTTGCAGAATTCGATGTCTGTTTGAGACGCTGCTATTTTTTTTACTTTTCAGTATTTTTCATTTAATCTAGTTCAGAGGATAGTCACACTCATACAGATTACACAAATTTTTAAAATTTCTATTTCAGGCAACCACAACAGCTGATTTTATGCTAAACATTTGCATATGATTTTTTTAAGGCGCTCTATTTGAAGCGTAATAACTCCGGATATAACCACTAATTTTGGATACAATTTTTTTTTCACGTTCCCTAAATATTGCCAAATAAAGCCACAAAGCTGGAAGTAAATATATTTAATGGTTTTGTTTTAAAAAATTCCCAAAGTTCGCATCATTTTTAAGACCCCTTAAGGGGGGAGCCTGGTGTAGCAGGGCGAAGAAACCGATTTTTTTTTGCATAAATCAGTACTTGAACAACACGATAATATGTTCTCAAAGCCGCAAAACGAAATTCGAAAAATTAAAGCGTATATAGCCGGTTTTGCTACAGATCACCAGGTTACCAGAAAACTTGAAATGTGTTTTTCTCGTAACGACAGTTTTACAGTTTACGGGCAATGTAACTCCAAAAATATTCAACCAATCGACATGACTTTGTGCACGGATATTTGCGAACATTTTCTTCACCGAGCTTAGCTATTAGTATAATGATATTGTTTAAATAAATATCTTTTTTATACATTTAAGGGAAAATTTCGTTGGAAAAAGTGAACTTTTTTTCAAGAGGCCGCCATTTGTTCAATTTTGCATCTTTTATATTATGAATTTATACGATTTGTGCGTGCACTCATAAACTAAACAAAAATTGTTCGATTTTTGGTTTCAGACGAATACAGTAGACGCTACGTTGCCCGCAGTGGAACAATTGCGCGGCCAACGGACCGGGCATAAGACCGCATAACTCTGTTACTTGCCGCTGATTTTTAATACAATTTTTTTTTTATCAACCTTAATCCGATAATACAATATCCTGAAAGTTTCAGAAAGGTCGCTTAAATACTTTCTTCAAAAAAAATTCCCAAAGAATTGCTCGATTTCCAGCTAGTTACACCAGACTCCCCCCTTAATTGACAAGAAACGTAAGATAAAGTCGATAACGGAGGTTGGAGACTGTATACCTACCGGTGATAGAAATATCTCACAAGCATTCATGTCATACTTCAAAACTGCTTTAACACGTTACAGCCATTGCTGAAGGTATAGGGCAGGTAGTGTCGGTTTGTGTCTTATGACATCAGCCGTGCGGAATGTGTTAATGTGAAGCCTATAAAGAGAGTGGTCTGTCGGTGGAGCCGCAAGTGCCTCGGAATAGTGCCCGCCAGTTCTCCGAAACACGAGAAAATAATTTCTGCTATATCCCTAAGTTTTCGAAGCGCACAGCTTGCAGCACTCTATGTATCCCACCCGGTATGAAAGCCCAGAAGAAAGGGGAAGAGAATGTCGTAAGACTATATGTTCCCTCGACCGTTCAAGAAAAAAGGGGAGGGAGTGGAGACGTTAAGAACACCCGTGGATTTTCGTCGTGTATCGCTCCAGGCATATGCGCTCAAGGGAGGGAAAGGGGGCAGCCCTTCGAAGGAAAGAGAGAGAGAGAGGGAGAGAAATATTTGTAGGTTACGTTGGCGGGTCAACGCCACCCGCCTCTTTTCCCCGCGGGAGCAGCCTGCCGCGGGACTAAAATTAAAACGAGGCACACCCACTCCACCTACACGCCCGTACACACGATGCCCAAGAACGTTCAGGGACAGACGCGGAATCGACATTAAGGCTCCGAGCTTTCTCTCCCTTTCTCTTTCTTCCTCTTGTCGCTCCGCTGGATCGTTGCTCCGCTCTGCTCTCGGGCACAGAGAACTTTCTGGGCCTCGAGCTTACGCACGTCTCACGGACTGCGTGGGTCGTTGGCAACGAGTGATTCGATCGACGACGATTCTTCGATAAGCTCCCATTGTAGAGAGCGGATCTGTTGGCTAGGAGGCCAATACTTCCCCTCGTCACCACTCCCACAATACAACGATTGAGCGCCGAGTCCGGGGAAGGGAAAGTATCGGTCCCGGAATCAATAGATCTGCTTTATACTGTCGAGAGAATGAAACACTATCAAGGGAACATCCCCAAGTGGCCCACCCGAGATTCAAACGAGCTTTCGCACAATGATGGAGCTTCAAGTACCGAAGTTAATGATCAATGGCGGCTTTAACAGGGCGGCTAATGAGCAGTTGCCACTTGGGCCCCTGCGCAGAAGGCCCCGAGGGCCCCGGGTTAAAAAAAAAAATTATGACTAGGTATAGGTAGACGAACACTATATTTTTTGTTGAAACTATTATACTTAGTCCGTTTTTAATAAACTACCTCTTGATTTTCCTGAAAAATGGGCCCCTCGGGACGTTTGCCACCTGAGCCTTTTTTCTAAATCCGCCACTGCCAATGATATATGGGTGCAGACGGTTAATAGTTCACGTGATATTTAACGTTAGTTTTGTACGGGGCCTTATCTGCCGGAGCATAAAAATATCCTTCAACAATGGCGCGGTAGTGTAGCGCGCGAAGTCATTTCACGCGTAGCAGGTTCGAATCCTTTTGAATGATATTTTACAGATGTGCTTTAATTAAATTATCAAATCTAGATTTCTATTTATACACTGCTGAGGTTTCACCTACACTTCTGTTACTTAAATATACTTTTACATTACTCGCGAGCGTCATAAATAGTACATATATCGGGGTAGTAAATATCACAAAAACATTTGAAACGAGAAAATAGCATACACCGGCATCTCACGAAAGATATTATCAGAGGCCGGGACGCAATTTTTAAACGTCAACGCAGTATCTTTTCAAGCAGAATTAAACGCCAGAAGTGTCTCTGCCGAAATATTTATTTGGTTACTATTTATAACGCTTCTGAATAATGTAAGAATATACTTAAGTGACACAAGTGTGGGTAGATCTTCAGCGGTGTGTGAAGAAAACCTAGATTTGATAATTAAATTAAGAAAAAACAAAGAGTCTGTAAAATATCATTCAGAAGGATTCAAACCTGCGTGCAAGATGACTTCACGCGCTGCGCTAACCGAGCCATCGTTAAAAGCCGTTTCTATGCGGTAGCATGCGGCCGCGTGAAACTTTAACATCAAATATCTCGTAAACTATTAACCGTCTGCACCCAAAAGCATATATCATAAGCTTCGGTAATCGATGCTCTATCATTGTGCGAAAGCTCGTTTGAATCTCGGGTGGACAACTTGGGGATGTTCCCTTGTACGTACACGCCGCTCAAAAATACCGTGCCAACGACCGCAGATGCATAAAGGCTTCCCCTTCCTAAATGCGCTTTGACTGCGTGCGATTGGCGCTGCGCAAGCTGGATGCGCATAAAATTATTATGCCATCAACTGCTGAATGGCGCGAATTAAAGTGAATAACACATGCGTTGTGGTACAACCGATTGTATGTTCGTCATTTCTAAAGATGTTTTTCTTTCAGCGACACTGAAACAGTAAGGTCGTCTGTCCACGAAGCGTCGCGTCATAGACGCGTACGCGTAGAGACCAATCGTACGACGCATTGGTGTGTATTTGTCGAGATGCCTAGCGTACGATTGGTCTCTACGCGTACACGTCTGTGACGCGCGCTTCGTGGACAGACGGACGGCCTAACAGTCCAAGAACATTCGAGGAGTCCTCGAATTCCTCGCTTGCGAAATTCAGCAACGCAGGAACGTCTCGGAAGTATTAAGAATGTAATCTGTATCAGAATTATCAAGCGACGAGTTAACTTAGTCTTTTCAGGTAACGAGTTAACTTGCATATCTTAATATGTATAGTAGAAAGTGTATAATGTTTGTGTGTTTGTCCGTTGCCTAAAAATCCAGATGAATGTGACTATTTTCACAAAAAAAATTATAAAATCACTATCTAAATTCCGGGCGAAGCTGGGATAATGAAGCTAGTCCCAAATATTTCCCGCGGCGTTTCAAACTGTTTTAAAAAAATTTGTATAATAACAAATTGTATGTTAAACGGTTTTATTAAAAATGCAGTAATAACTAAATTAAAATATACTAAAAACTAAAAAAATAATTCTTTTCTTGTACTACAATTTTGAGGGTGTTAATATCACTTTAAATAAAATCGTAGGGCACCATGTGGAACCAGAAGTTGAAGTATTAAAGTGATTCATATCCTGTTATGAAATATCGTGCCCCGCGATTTTATTTAAAGCGATATGAACACCATCAAAATTGTAGTATAAGAAAAGAATTATTTTTTAGTTTTCAGTGCATTTTAATTTAGTTTTTACTGCATTTTTAATAAAATCGTTTAACATAATTTTTTTTTATATATATATATTTTTTATCTTCTAGTTTTTAGTGTTTGTGGATTTATATTTCACAGCTCAGACTGTTTTAGAAATATCTTTTATTGCTGTATACAGTTTAACAGTTTGCTTAAACGTTGTAGTGCTACAGTTACTAAAAAATAATTCTTTTCTTTTGTCGTTTTCGTAAAGAACGCGAGTGGCTGATTTCAAGTCGTTTGAATTTGCGGTTATGGGTTACATTTACTGATGACTAGGTAATTTTTTCACCCTCTCGGGTTAATTTTTTTTTTAAATATTGTATCCGATTTTCCCTAGAATTAATTCGTTGATGTAAGAATCGACATACGATTTTTTGCCGTCTGGAGGAATTAATTGCCACTAGTGAAAGGACCAATCAAACTGCTTTTTGCGTAGGTTTTTCTGGTCTTATACGTTTCCCGCCATTCATACAGGATTCTCGTCAAATTTATACACGAATCGCGCCAGATTTATAAACGATTCTTAAGTTCTGGATGATGCTGGACAGTTCTGGATCTTTCTTTACCATTCCTCCTTCTTCCTTCCTTGTGTATTTTTCAAAGCCGGAAATATTTTAACTGATCACAGAAATAGTTTATCACCTGAACATTTACAGCAATTAATGTTTTTAAATTCCTTATCGATGAAAGAATGGCAATTATATGATGAATAAAATATTTAAAATGAATAGCAAAGTATTTCGTCTATTCAATACAATGCCCTTCAACGACTATCCCACATTGTTCCTTGTAAAAGTATTTTTTATATCGATCCTTTCAAAATTATTCAAATTCGACATCTATGTATATGTAGTAATTTTGGAAAAAAAAAGTTTTATGACTATTCTTTTCATCTCGATTCTTTCAGAATCGATTCTTTGATTTCTTTGAATCGTTCAGAATTTTTACAAGGATCAATTATAATTCGATTTTGAATGGATTCAAGAATCGATTCTTTGAGGTGAATCGAACACCCCTACCTCAGGCGCCGGAAAGGCACGCGTATTTAACTGAAATTCAAAGTCAATTTTCTCGAAAACGAAGAACGATATTAAAAAATTGTATTCTATATTTTCGTCTTATTTTGGCCTGTAGAATCACCCTGTAGAATATTTACTATCAGTAGAATAACACCTTATACAGTATCATGGGTCGCATTCGCAAGTTGCTGGTTCAAATCACCAAACTAGCCCCAACCAATACTAATACCCGGGACAAGGTGGAAAGTGGAATGCGCTATGTCGGAATAAGTCAACAGAAATACTAAAACTTTTTTATTAATATCTCGGAAACTAATAAATTCCCGAAGCAACAATTTTAGATTTAGGGTCCACACACCCTCCCCACCCCTTCCCTAAAACCTCGCGTCGATCGGCCACTGTGGCCATTCGGAAGTACAGCCTTTTTTCCTTTTATCTAACTTTCCTTGAGAATGATCATAGTCATTGACCGAAACTTTGGAATTTGATAAAAATTCTCAAAATTGCAAAATAGCTTTTATGTAATTACTAGCTTTACTACCCGGCTTCGCCCGAAATTTAGATTCTGATTTTATAAAACAATAATTTTTTTTCGGTGAAAATAGTCATATTTATCTGGATTAGCCAGGCATAATGAGCCGAGGTGCATTTCGCGACTCCCGAGTTTACCGTTCGAAAGTTTTTAGTCGGCAGACAAACACAGAAACATACGAAACACTTTCTGCTTTATAGTATAAGATTTAACAGACCGAACCAGTGCGCCGAAATCATATCTCCTAATCATACAAACAAACATACAAACAGAGGATCGAGGCTGAATAAAATCGCGTAAAAATACATTCGTTCCTCGTATTAAATACATGCCTTCACGTGTGACCTGTTTAAACTTGGCCCATTCCGTGGCGGAAGCATTTCTATTTACCGTAAAATTGTTTTTCGATGAAAATAAAGAGTTCGAAAGGCGGGCGGCCCTCTTGTGCCATCGATCGAGTTCCACAGCGACGATTATGTCGTGGAAGAGGAATACGGCGAAAACAGAGGCGGAAATACCGCGATTAGAAGGGCGTATATCTCCGCCGTGGAACATCCGCGAAACGATTTACGGCCCCGAGATCTACGGCGCCTAGATCCCTCGGCGAACGGACGGGCCGAACGGACGCGCTCGTCCCCGCGGATTGTAAATGAACGGCATTTGATATAAATGTGATTTAGCTGGCACGCAGCCAAACGCGAAACGGTATAAATAGGATTTCTAGAGTTGTAACCCTACACGCGACTCCCTGCTGTTTTATTTTCGGGGATAGTTTCGCCGTAAAAGTGCGGGGAAAAACCTGGTAACCGGCTGTTTCGGCGCGGGAAACTGGAACTCCTACGACACGATGCCCCCGCCGAACAGATAAATTTCGACTCTGCCGTTACGTCACGCGGCACATAACGCACACCACCGTCTCTTTCTCTCCGCGGCTGCTCCGGCGCGCGTATCTACAGGCCGGTAATCGCGAGGATGATGTCATGGGATAATTCTTAACGATTACGGAGCGAGCGAGCGCGCTGATGTTTCCTAATTTAGCGCTCCGATCGAATAAATCGTGGAACGAAAAGTACCGCAGAGCGGCCAACTGCAGGATTAATTTCGAATCTTCAAAATGGTAGCATGTTGATGCAAATTTGTGAGATTGTTCTTTTGAGTCTTCCTGACGTGCTCCAAAAATTTTAAACAAACTCGCCGAACGGTCGCTGAGTTACAGCGATTTTAATTTTCACTGATTTTACACGTACTGTTTATGGAAAGCGACGATCTTGGCAGATAAAACCGCTGAAAAAGTGTTGAAGAAATAGTACCAATGTTTTCATTTTTTTTGTGCATATAGTGTAGGGATAGATTAAAATATCTGCAGAGTTTCAATTGTTTTCACTACACCGTTTTAAAGAAATAAATTATAACTTGAGGAAGTTGTGAATTTAGGGCATTTTCACTGCCAAAAGTTTAGCGAGTAATGCTTGAAAAAGCATTTGTAAATCCTTCTCTACGAGTAAAAATAAGACTCCAGCTGTCGTTCCAGTTCCTTACATCTAGATTTACTGTGCGTAAGACGTAGATATTCAAGTATTTCAAATTTCATATACTTTTGTCTAATATTGTACATCGATACACCCTTAACCTGCACATAAATAAATAAAATCTACTTTCTTAATACCAGAAACACGTGCGTGACTCAAGATTCAGATCGCTCATGAAACTGTACTATATTACACTATTCTAAGGAGTGAAGAACTTCGTGCTTGTCTAAATGAATTAATATTAATGGGTATAGATGGAATTATTTTTCTATGAGTAACAAATTTAGCTACGATCCATTAACAACGACACATCACTCGCAATCAGTGGCACATACCTACGTGACGTATGGTTTACAGTTAAAATATTGCGACTGACTGTAGGCCAACACGTATGTCGTGTACAGACGTGTGTTACACTGCTACACATTATTTGTGTATTAGTCAAAACGCATTGCGCTGAATGAAACTCGTAAAAATATAGTGATATCTGGCGAGCGGGTTTCCAAATGCACAGTGGTAAATAGCAAAGCGTTGCGTTCACTCTTTGTGTATAAAATAAAAGGAGAGATAAAGAAAACTCTTGGGTGGCAGAGTGTTTCTGTGAATCCCCATTACAGTCACATGTATCCCGTTTAGTTACAATTATTATGCAAAATAATCTTAATGTTATTTCGTATTATCTGTTTAGACCTTTTTTATATTCTTACTTATTTAGTAATAATATTATTAGCAACTTATGTAGAAAGGGCGAGATGTATTGGAGTATACAGAGAACGCCTTGATTGCGTATTAGCTTAGAAAACAATGGGAACAGAACAAGTTGCTTCAGTTTAACTTTTAGAGGGCTAGGCTGGCCATTAGGCTGTGCCAATTTTATGGGTAAATTTTTGAAAATTTTAAAATGACTAGTGGCAAAGTAATGCTGTTTTCAATCCTGAATCTGAAAATATCGTCAGAAATTGATTTGAGTGAGGTTTAGCTACTTCAAATCACAGTTGACAAAAGTGAAAATTAAGTAAGATTTAACTGCAAACTACATATTCATATACTGCTTAAAGTGAGTCTTGCATACATAAAAGCATGGAAATACAAATAAAAATATGTGGAGATTAGTATTTATTACATTCACATGAAAATGCATGGACATGTGTCTTTATTACAAAATGAAAATATATGTAACTTTAGCAACAGATGTAGCCATATGTCATCTGTAGTAAATTTAATACTATTTAACAAAGTCCAGCAAAGAAGCGATATCTTGTTTGCTCTGTTGGGGTTCATAAGTTCAATTATTAAATTTTTTTTTAATAATTTTAGTAATTTTCGTATTTTTCTACAATTTCAAATGAAATTCCAATTAGGTAAATAATGTATTACACAAATTTGAAAGGTAGTGGTTAATTTTAAACCTGAAATTCTACCTTTTTTCCACTAGTCGTTTTTAAAATTGAAACACTGACAAAATTGACACACCCTACTGGCCACTATAGTGGCCACCTAAGAATTTGGATACTTTGCCGGCCATGGTGGTATATGTGCATAAATTTTAAGTAAATAAAATTTGCAATTTCAATGAAAAATCCCGGCCCTCTAAAGGTTAAAGAGGAAAACAATATTCTCTACAGTTTAGCTTCCTGAAGGCTATCTTTTCCCGATTTTTACTAAATTCAGTGATATGTAGAATGATCTGTTATGATTCTTCATGAAAGCACAAAGCGAAAGTGTAGAATAAAGTTCTACGTTTTTTAGAATAGAGACTTTGAAAATGCAACAAAGTGATTCTAAAGTTCAAACTGTGTCTCCTTGTTTCTAGTTGCAAATAGCACCGATAACAGGCATGAACTGGCTTAGAAGATAAGACCTTTAGAAATGGCATTTATGTTGTGAAGGCATGCAAACAAAATATAGCCCCTAACAATATTTGCCACGTTAATTTTTAAACTAATGTAACAATATTCAACAGCCCTTCAAAATCAATATTTTAAAAAACAAGGCTTCACTTCTAAAACCTTCATTCGACATTTTTTACTTAATTCTTTATGAAATATTCACGCCCTACACAGCATTTTGCAATCTGCTTCTCAATATAAATATTAAGTTGAATATTACCGCTGCATTATTGTACTATTTATATCTACTACTTTATTCATCCATGTCAATATTTTAGCATAATATATTATTAATATGTGATAATAGGAAACGAATAAGTGAATCGTTTCTTACATTCACTTGGCAGAATATTTCCGAACCCCGAGCTCTTACAGAATTAAAAATTGTCCTGGTATTGTATACATTTATATCAATAAACCACAGGATATTTTTGAAAGCATAGTACTGAGATATTTAAAATACACCATCTGATGTAAATGATTAAATCGATGGATTAATAATGGATTATTAATTCTAGAAAAGTAAAATCCCAATGGATCTTAAATAAATCCCAATAAAGTTTTGTTAGAAAATTGAGACATCGCTCAACGAACGAGGCGCAGGGTGGATGCACCGTTTGTCGCCACTTTAAGATATTGTACCAGTTTTGGCCACTTCTTAAAAAAAATATAATATTTTTCCGTGTGAGCAATAAATGTAACCTTATATTTCTGGCGGTATACTAAACAAAATATTTATGATGTGAAATTCTCCACGGAATAATGATCCGCAAGCAATTTAAAAATGAGATAATTAAGCACATGGCCAAAAACAGTGCGAATGGCCACAAACGGTGCATCTACCCTAGCCGCGTGCGAATGTTTACGAAAGGCGAGCACGGCGACGCCGGGTCCGGACAGCATGATGTCAGGCCCATCATAAATTAGATAGGGCCTTAAGGAATATTCGATAGTGCGAACTCAATGACTTCCCGGTTCAGAACGGGCAGTCTACTCCAGTCCTTGACTCGAGGAAGACCTTACGACGTTATTTTCCTTCGGTATCGAAATAAACATATATATCGTTCAATATAGACAGGGAGTTTATAATTTCAATTTTTACTCTTCCTTGCATATAGTACTGAGAGATTTAAAATACAGTAAATCCTCGTTACCTGCTCGTTTCTACCATGCGTTAGGAGTCCAGCGACTATCCCCACTATTTCTTGGAATCCTTCGGACAGAGTGAGAATACCCGATGAGCGAGCGAGAGGAAACGAAAGAGTCGACACGAAGTTGCCGTGGACTCTTTCGTTTCCTCTCGCTCGCTCATTGGGTTTTCTCACTCGCGCCATTAGCCGCGCGGAATAGTATCCACAACACGTTAAGAGCCCGCCGCCAGCCCCGTTCGTCGGGCTGGTAACGAGAATTTACTGTACACCATCCGATGTAAATTATTAAATCGATGAATTAATAATGGATTATTAATTCTAGAAAAGTAAAATCCCAATAAATCTAAACTATTATATAAAGAGAGAGCCGATTTTTATGTTCGCGCAAAACTCGAGACCTATCGAACTGATCTTCCTCAAATTTTAACACGTTATTTCTGCATACTCTAAGATGCACATAGGCTATGTACCATGACTCAGAAACGCTTTATTAACTTGTAATTTATGTGTAAACATTTCATGTGTACGGCTGTTTTGCAGACCACGTGACCCGTGTATAGGTCAGTCTAATTCGTGCGCGCATGCGCATATTCAGCCCACGCGTACCTCGCCCGCAACAGTACCGTGATGTCACCACCAGATGGCAAAGCTTTTCGCGCGCTAAAGATTATATGGTTACAAATTGCTGTTGTAGATTTATATGTACCCCGTATGGATGTTAGTATCATGGGCGTCCGGAGGGGGTGCAAAAGAGGCAGTTGCCCCCCCTGGCTTTCGAGAAAAAATCGCTTAATTTTAAAAACTGATCTTTATTAAGTTTATACTAAAAAAGTGAATATTTCTGAATTTTAGATTAAAATTTTTAATTAAATTGGCACTACAAAAAGTTCAAAAATGCAAGCGGGCTACTCGTTTTTTTCATTACTATATTTTTCATCGCCGTCACCCTAAAGTTGCCCCCTCCTGGAAGAAAGTCTGCGGACGCCCTTGGTTAGTATGCCCCGGGTGCGATCAAATTTGTCAAGATCATCATCCACTCTTGCTCGACGTATGCAATACTAGCTTCGCTATTCAGCTTCACCCGAAATTTAGAATTCTGATTTTATAAAAAAATTGTTTTTTATTTATTTATCTTTTGTGTGAAAATAGCCACGTTCATCTAGATTAGGTAGGTATAATGAGCTGGGACAAATTTCGTGACCCCTGAGTTTACTGTTCGAAAGTTTTTGGGCGCCAGACAAACACACAAACACTTTCTGCTTTATATATTAACATATCTCCCATTTAAGGAGTAATAAAATCGTAATAATAATAATCCTGAATTTGAATAAGTGGGGGACGCTGGTCTTAAATAAATCCCAATAAAGTTTAACGGACTATAATAATGCGAATGAAGAAAATCGCGAATACGTGGGAGAACAGCTGTCAAAGTATGAACTGTATGCATCAGAAGATGTGATCGATTCACTCGGCTCTTTCAACGATCCTCTAGCATGCATGGAAGCGGCCCACGCGTCACCTTATAGGTGTGACTTCCTGTAATCGTCGTAAACAAGTGGAAACAAGGACACCCGCCGTTAAAAAGGGTTCTTGCTGCACGGGTAGCGAGGCTCAATAGGATAAAAGACACCGAGGTCGGAATGTCAGTGGGACACGCCCACGAAGGTGCTGTAATTCGATGCGCCTAGGTTCCATACAGCGCGTGTGGGATGCACTCGACACGTTTGCGCGTGATTTCATTTCGACTTCTTCGTATAACGTAAGAATTTGCCCTCTACCGCCGCGTACAGTCACTCGCAAGAGTCCACGTGCAGCATTCAGCTGATACGGTATACCTGCAGTGTGTCCAGGTACTTGAGCCGCAAAGTTTGCATACGTCGGGAATTCGTTAAAATAAAGGGAAAGCTAATTAAACGCGGGTCTGACGAACAACCGCCTCGAATTTATGCAGAATGTCTCGCTGCAGATTCTGCAGACAATTCTGAGAAAAGAATATTGGCATTCGTCTAATTCGTAATGGTTACTACGATATGCATTTCAAATGTAGACGTGGAAATTAACTACCAAACTTGTGTTTTTACAGTACTGTTTTAATTAGAAGATATGATTGCGGCGCACTGGTTAGGTCTGTTCAATAATTAAATAAAAGCTATTTTGCAATTTTGAGAATTTTTACCAAATTCCAACGTTTCGGTCAATGATTATGACTATTCTCAAGGAAAGTTAGATAAAAGGAAAAAATACTGTGTATGCTTTTATATAAAAAATTTCTTTTAAACAAATATCGCGTTTATTGCTGGGAACTGTTTAGTAAGTAGGAAATATAAAAGGTATTAGAAAAAGGGCTTGAAACCGTTATTATAAAGATTTCGGTTCTTGAAGGAGTTATGAAGAACCTTTATTCGGAATAACCGGTATAAAGAACCTAAATATCAGACTATATAAGTATAAGTTACGGTTCCTATATAGCTCTAGGTATAATTTTTATTTTTTAGGTTCTGTAACTTTTATTTGTTAGGTTCTATATAACTCTTTCAGTCAGAACCTTTATATAACAGTTTGAAACAGTTATTTTCGAAACCTATTCAAGCCCTGATTAGAAATACTCTCCACGTTATTAAAAAGTGTATCTCTCATATCCAGAGTGCAGATGTAGATACAAAAAAAAATACTGCATACATTGACTGACTGCCGGTTTTAAAGAAGGTGGATTAGCCAAAATGGCTCTGTACTTACTGACTTCCATTAGATTTCTCCATCTGGCAATACTTAAGGGGTCAGTCCACTGTGACGGTTTGAAAAATTAAGCTCTTTTTAAAGATTTTTTTCTCCGTAGATACAACATACAATGCAATAAATCTTTTTGGTATTTATTAAGCTACTGTTATATTATACAAAAAAAATTAAAGAATTTTTTTAATTTGTTTTTTTTTTTAAACATTTTTTCAACTGGTGCAGGTGATTGCAAAACAACTATTAGACCAATAAGTCTGAAATTTTTACACGATATTCAGCACATCAGTGGCTATGGCCGGGACAACGGAAACCTTTTTTGATTAACCACTTCCTACTTTTTACAGGGCAAAATGCTTGAAAGATTCACGGTATTTCGACACTTAAACGTCAAACGTCCGCCATTTTGTTAATTTTTTATCAGTAAATATAATCCTAGCCCCGGCCATAGCCACTGATGTGCTGAATAACGTGTACAAATTTCAGTCTGATTGGTCAAATAGTTTTTTTTGCAATCACCTGCACCAGTTGAAAAAAATGTTTTGAGATAATCGCGTTTAAAGTTTTAAAACGAATTAAAAAAAATCTTTAAATTTTTTTCTGTATAATATAAGAGTAGCTTAATAAATACCAAAAAGATTTATTGCATTATATGTTGTATCCACGGAGAAAAAAATCTTTAAAAAGAGCTTAATTTCTCAAACCGTCACAGTGGACTGACCCCTTAAAGAGCTACATTGTGCATAGCTACAGCACATAGAGCCACTGACTCCCCAAAAAAAACGTAATTTTGAAACTATTCTACATAAACCAATGTGCACTATTTTAAGTTAATACAATATTTTGTAGTGCACAAATAGTAATCGAAGAACATCCGTGCATAGTTTCTATATAAAAATTTCGAAATTATATATAATATATCTCAGTAACTCTTGCGAACTTTTTTACTTATTTTTAGGGTTACCTATAGAATCTATTCGCACAGTATTGACATTTCTTTCCAAAACACCCCACGCAAATAATAAAAATACATGCACTTTACACGCGTGTTTCCAAATATGTTAGGGTTAAATTTAGCAGAGAAAGATAACGAAAAAAGTTTACATAAACTTTGGTCTTATCTAATCTTAGTACCGAGTTAAGAACAGTTACCTCTTCTTCTTCGAAAAAAGAAGAGACTGTTTATGAATTGGCGAAGTAACCTATAGAAGATGGTATGCCTCCAAAAGGAAGGTTAAAGATATATGTAGATAACAAACGAAATAACTACTTTTCAATATGATGATGAAAAATGTCCTATCGACTGCAAAATATTGTCAAAGAAAACCCTGTCATCGATGCCCTGCCACTCAGAATTTTTATCATAAAACAACTCTGCAATTGCTTGATTGGTAGTCCATGCATAATATTCGGTCTCAAAATGTCACATTTAGGACGATGTTTAAATCCAGTCATAAAGAATGGATAGCGACGCATTGCGATTAGGACTGGAACTATATGTCGAATGCTTCTATATTCTAATATTTGATGATTCATCGGATAGCTGCGTATTGGAATACCGATGATATGGACACTGAACCGAATACATCAAATTCATCCTTCTTTTTCAAGCCTTATTTTATCTGAGATGTTACGCAATTTCCATTTTTCTTACGCCACTTATAGACCCATACAATGTGATATTTTTTTGGAGTATACACTAGGGCGGAGCGATACTATATAGGCGAAAATTTAAATTTGAATTTTCAGTTGGCCTGGGTGCGGGATAGTTGTCTTTTGATTAATCAAACACAACTGTAAAGAAATTTTGGAAACATATTTAAGTCTGCAGGTTCCTTTTTCTCCTAAAAATGATTAAATAATTATATAATTATTTATGAGAAAAAGGAACCTACAGACATAAATATTTTCCCAAAAAAAATTACAGTTGTGTTTGATTAATCAAAAGACAACTACCCCGCACCCGGGCCAACTTAAAATTCAAATTTAAATTTTTGCCTACATAGTATGATTATACAATCATTTTTAGGAGAAAAAGGAACCTGCAGACATGAATATTTTTCCAAATTTTTTTTTACAGTTGTGTTTGGTTAATCAAAAGACAACTAACCCGCACCCAAGCCAACTGAAAATTAACATTTAAATTTTCCGCTCCGCCCTAGTATACACGTATCTCTTCTGCTTTGATTGTATCGTCAACTCTAAAGACAGAATGTCTCGACGAAAGACGACGTAGGTGAAATATTTTTCTTTAGGATACCGTGAAGGACCCAGTTCCTGATCACTTGAGAGTAGCTACCGCGGGTTTTTAAAGCGCAAAGGGAAAACTGAACCAAATCTAAAAGATTTTTTGTTATTTCAGTAAATCTATGTTTTATCTTTAATTTGGTATTTAAAAAACTGCACACAGTAATTATTTTACAATTTAACTTCGAATGTGAAAAATGCAAAGGGAGCAGTTTCTGATCACCTCCACACGTTTTACTATGACCTATAAAATTTTGCGTATAAATTTCATAATACTTCATAATTATTTAGTAATTTGTTAGAATAAAATTGTATCATTATAAGCTTATTATTTGGTTGAGTTTCCTAAACTGATCAGGAACTAGGTCCTTGACGGTACTATATCTGCTATGAACGAGATGTAGGTACCATATCAACGTGCGTTACAAAAAGTAGCACGTTTCAATTTTCTTACAAAAAGTAGCACGTTTCGGTTTGCCACGAAAAGAAGCAAATTCCATAGTTTCTAACGAATATTAGCACGTTTGGTCCTCCGTCGCGAACATTTGACTGCTTCGCCACGAAGAATAGCACATTTCGTACCGTTGCGGCGAAAACTAGCACGTTATACTGTTTCGCCACGAAAAATAGCAAATTTGGGAATTTACGGCGAAAACTAACATATTATCCGGTTTGGCCACGAAGAATAGCACGTTTTGGATTATATTGCAGACTGCAGAAACTATCACGTTTCAGCGCGTGGTCAGTTTAAAAGAATTCAATTGTTGAAAATAGTGTTTAATCCATACTATTATACAAAGAGAGAGAGAGTCGATTTTTATGTTCGCGCAAAAGTCAAGACCTATTGAACCGATCTTCCTAAAATGTTAACACGTCATTCCTGGATACTCTAGGACGGACATAGGCTATGTGGCATGTCTAAAAAAAAACGCGTTATTAACCTTTAGAGGGCCAGGATTTTTTTATTGAAATTGTAAATTTTATTTACTTAAAATTTATGCATATATGCCGCCAAAATAGCCAGCAAAGTATCCAAATTTTTAGGTGGCCACTTTAGTGACCCTCTCTTAACCTTTGTTAACATGGAACGAAGTAGCGCCTGGTATGTGTTGCGCTGGAGGGAAAATAAATGTCAGAAATTTTGCGAAATAATATAAAAAAATTAAGCTTTCTTTTCAAAATACTTAATTTCCTTAACAGATATTAATTCTAATAAACACGAGTCCGTCATGCTGATATCTCGGGCGAGGCCGAGACGGTGGACGCTAGTAAATAATAATTCCATCTAATCTCCAAAAGACAACACATATGAAAATTTTAATCTGCATAATTTAAGTAAGGGAGAGTGGGGGGATTGCGAACGCGGGGTAAACCCGAGCATGCTACTTTTCGTTGCAGACCGCTCTAAAGTGCTAGTTCTCGCAGCGAAAACCGAAACGCTATAGATTTCGTGAGAACGAAGGCAAACGTGCTACTTTTTGGAACTCACGTCGATATATAAATATCCTATTTCAATATTACAGCTTGCCAAGGATATTCCGAAAATTCTGCACCTAATAAAGTATTCCAACATTCAGGTGAATGTCCCAATTTCTGCTGATTTAGGCGGTAACTCGTCATAAAGAAGGTGTAAAAAATTTGTCTGTGATCAAAATTTGCAGAATAATTGATTAATTCTTTAATAATAAATCAACCAATTCAAAAACTATTTCAGAAAGATATTTCGAGATGTTTAACTAAAGGGTATTCCCGTTGATAACAATAATAATAATAATAATTAACTATTAGTAATTTGTAATTAAATATATAATGCTCTAAATCTCCGTATTTCTGTTCATGAAAAATAGCGATGTATGTGTTGCCCCAAGCTCGTGCAACCCTCGCGTAAATGTTTAAATAGTTCAGAATTATTTTGTTGCAACTGCAGTACAAACGTAACGCGTATAATAATAAAAAAAACACAAAATGATCAGAAGTGGGGACACGAGCAGAAATTGGGACGTTCACCTTATGTTATCTGAATAGTCCCAGCTCTAGTTGCGACACCGCGAGCCGTGCGAAATGGTCAAACCACTTTATCGTTCTCGAAGAGATAGGGAGCGACGATATCTATCAGTCGCGGCGGGGCAGATATCTTCAAGTAACGAGTTTCACGAGAGCTCTTCTCACGCATCGCATAATCCCGCTTCGGGAACGTGTCCGGCACAGGCGACGCATCTGCAGCAGCGATCCCAAGCCCGGATGCATACCGAGCGTCAGAAGTGAGCATTTATGGCGTGCCCTTGCCACAGAAGAAAATCTAAGCGGCACTTCCGCGGCGTCAACCACTTTTACCCATCAATCGCGAAGTTTACAGGGAGACAGAAAAAACTGTTTGTCCGTATGTCATTAGTCTTTGTCTATGTTTCTCCTTGTGTACTATATAATATTGCATCATTTCATTTTGTTTATTGCACCTTAGAGAGATAACGAGAGTGTTCTGTCGCGCGAAATGTCCAAATTTTATTTACTCAGCTGCTGGTGCAAACTGGCGGTGTTTTAAAATCAAGTTCAATAAATGTTCGTTCTTAAACCTCGCGCAACGAATGCAGGGTCATTTTGATCCAACTCTGACAAAGTCGATCACGATGCTACATTTGTGACGGCAATGGCAAAATATAGTGTAACGTGCCTAAATTGCGGGAACATCGTTTGTAAAAATTACAGGAGATACACCTATTTTTTATCTATCAAATGTACGTGAATATTTTTTTTATTACCTATTTAGGGTGAAGGTAACAGTAGTTGACCATGTATCAGTAGTTGACAACTTTTCAGAAAAACGTGAAAAATAAGGTTTTTAGAAGTGCAACCTAATTCTCACAGTTCGCCACTTCTAAAAACCTTATTTAGGGTGAAGGTAACAGTAGTTGACAACTTTTCAGAAAAACGTGAAAAATAAGGTTTTTAGAAGTGCAACCTAATTCTCACAATTCGCCACTTCTAAAAATCTTATTTAGGGTGAAGGTAACAGTAGTTGACAACTTTTCAGAAAAACGTGAAAAATAAGGTTTTTAGAAGTGCAACCTAATTCTCACAGTTCGCCACTTCTAAAAACCTTATTTAGGGTGAAGGTAACAGTAGTTGACAACTTTTCAGAAAAACGTGAAAAATAAGGTTTTTAGAAGTGCAACCTAATTCTCACAATTCGCCACTTCTAAAAATCTTATTTAGGGTGAAGGTAACAGTAGTTGACAACTTTTCAGAAAAACGTGAAAAATAAGGTTTTTAGAAGTGCAACCTAATTCTCACAATTCGCCACTTCTAAAAATCTTATTTAGGGTGAAGGTAACAGTAGTTGACAACTTTTCAGAAAAACGTGAAAAATAAGGTTTTTAGAAGTGCAACCTAATTCTCACAATTCGCCACTTCTAAAAATCTTATTTAGGGTGAAGGTAACAGTAGTTGACAACTTTTCAGAAAAACGTGAAAAATAAGGTTTTTAGAAGTGCAACCTAATTCTCACAATTCGCCACTTCTAAAAATCTTATTTAGGGTGAAGGTAACAGTAGTTGACAACTTTTCAGAAAAACGTGAAAAATAAGGTTTTTAGAAGTGCAACCTAATTCTCACAATTCGCCACTTCTAAAAATCTTATTTAGGGTGAAGGTAACAGTAGTTGACAACTTTTCAGAAAAACGTGAAAAATAAGGTTTTTAGAAGTGCAACCTAATTCTCACAGTTCGCCACTTCTAAAAACCTTATCTTTCACGTTTTCCTGAAAAGTTGTCAACTACTGGCACCCTACGTGGGATTAATTCATTTTATATTCAATTTTTTCGCGAAGCCCGTTTACCACAGAAATGTTGCTATGGGTCAAACTGACCCTGCATTTGTCTTCCGAGAGTTAACACGGTTCGTTTCTTGAGGATTGTAATACGAAGTGATAAGCTCCTGCGCCATGCCTGTACTAATTTTCCTGAACACTTCCGGGCCCATAACAGAGTGTGCTTTTGAAAAAAATTGCTACGGCACGTTTAAACTGGAATGTATTCACTTTAGTTGGAAAGTAATTATTCTGTAATGTCATGCCGATGTTAGAAACGCCTGGGGTAGATCGAAATCCTATGGAGAATATCAAGTGTACAGATGTAAATTCCATAGGCCCTGTCTGGGATAATTTCGACTAAAAATAATTTAGAAACTGTATCAATTCGAAAATAGAAAATCGGAGCAATAAAATGAACAGTACAATTGCGCAGACTCTTCTGTCCCACTAATTATTGCATTTGATTGCGTTACTCTTTTTGCGTTTTGAAAACACTGTGTTCAGTAAATTACAGACTGGCAGCTAATTTTTTTACGAATTCAACTGTGTGCTTGCTGTCGCTTAATAAACGCAAAATAATTTGTTGAAATGGTGCAAGTGTAGCTTTCAATTTCAAACCTAACTCAGATCTTTCGCCCTAAGTAAAACAGCAGGGTAGTTCCACGAAGTACGATAAGGGAACCGTGTCAAATGTGCGTTGCATTGGCAATTAAATTTTCGAGCACATTCTTGCGTGAACAGTTCTCGTTTTAATTTCGTACCGTACGGAAAAAAGATCAAGAGACTGCGGCATGCAGACACCATTTTCCATCACTGCGCGCGGTTTCGAAATACCAAATTAGCGATTGGAGTAAAAGTTACAATGATCCACAAAGTAGCAAGAAAGTATGGACATACGACTCGGAAAAAAAAGGCGCCATCGAAATGGGAATTCATCTACATGCATATGTACATATGTAGATGTTAGCGCGCCGCAGAGCCGTTGCTTCGGCAAACGAGCACGAATCGCGCGACGAAACGACAATTTAATGGCATCTGGCTAATCGTCAGACATACGCGTGTATATTCGTACCAATTCGCCTACGTGACCCGACAGATTCGATTCCAATTATTTCGGCAATTTTCTGACGACCCTCGACGCACATACTTGTACTCGGGCGAAGCTGAATGTCACTCAATACGTCGATCGCCTCGTGGCCCGGAAGCAAAAATCGGAGCAACGTGGTCGCACGCATTTTATTTCGCGTCGCAATGGCAACGACGGGAAGCGGCGATAACACGCAGCCGATTTCACTTGAACGCATATTTCGATTCAGAGGTTACGTTTCACTCGTTCGCGTATTGCAGGGGCTTGTAATACGGAGCGACGAGTAAATCGCGTTGAGGAACGCAAGGAGGTCAACGCCGAAAAAGCGGCAATAATTCGAACGCGACTCGACCAGGCACGGATGAACCGAGAAGCGCGAAGGAATGCGTCGAATTTGTGGGACGATCGACAATTCACAATTACACCGTGCGAATGCACACACAACAGGGGCCTATCCGTCGTTTCCGTAACGGTGGAAAGGAACGCAATTACGGAAACGATGATCGGTATGACGGGCGCGATATACGCGACCAAGCGAACACAGGCGGATCGCCCACGCGCGGGCAATGGCGTGAGCCGACTTTTATCGCCCTATAGCTGGACGGAGCACGATGCACACGTAGATGCAGCACGCGTGCCACGTACGAAACATACGTATAAAATATATATAGAGAGGTCTGTACTTGTACCTTGCGCCGGAACACGCGGAGGTATCAGCCACGATCTCGCCGTGATGTCGGTCAGCGTGACAGGTTAAGCGAGCCTCCGCTGACTTCCCTTCCGACCTGGCAATTCCTCACTGCGGTAACCACACACCAGAATATCTCAATTTGTCAGCACTTTTATACGGACGTCGATAACGTGTGACATACGGAGTTCCCTTCTATCGGGCACTGTGCTCTCTCTCTCTCACCAACGTGAAAAAAAACGGCGGATATACGTTTCCCGTGGTCTCACTGGCGGGGGTTCCCGGTGGAATGGACCGACGGATCGCGACACAAAACCCACGAAAACTCGTTTATCTCACTCCGACGACAACGCTGGCCCCGATGCTTGCTCGTCTGCCGCACTGTACCAACTCATAATCCGCTTTCTCTCTCTCTCGGCCGATTCGCGAGGGCTCCCGGGATTCTTCGATGCTCGCTCGCACTTTGGAACAGTGGAAAATCGCTGCTGAGAACCACGCGCGACTTACTGGGCGACGATTGCGAGAGCAATAACGACGGCGTACTGCGTGTGCGACGACGACGGCAGCAGTAGCAGCGACGACGACGACGGGCGGTGGTGGCGGCAATGGCGACGACGAACGACGGTAGACGACGTCGCAGGGACCGGCTGATGGAACGGGGGCGAATATATGCAACTGACGGAAGCCTCAATGCGATTTTGTAAGAGGGTGAAAAGGTAAGGCGAGCAATGCTGGTTAGGCGACGGGATTGCGACTGCTTACTGCTTGCTTGGCTAGCCGCTAGCGGGGGCCTGGCGCGACACTGACTGTCCGACGCCAGCGCCCCCTCTCCCCTCCCCTTTCTCCCTTACTCTTCCCCTTTCGCCAACCCTCCGATGCCCTACCACTCCTCCATACAGTGGTGCACCAAACATTCGGGATCCCCTCAAGAAATTCGAGACACAGATAAACCGAAATGTACGAACCGGTGAACGCAACGTTTCTAATTTTTTAATTTCATAAAAACTCACATATTCGCGTAATTACAGGGTGATGAAACTACGTGAGTAATGAACATGTATATGAGCGGGCTCGTTTTCTGGAGTATCTTAACTTTTTGGTATATATTTTCGAATAAAATTCCTGGTAAAATGAAACTTTTTACATTCCTTTACCAATTAGCGAAACGTTGAAAATAGGTAATCTAGTTTTTTTCTGCCGTTTGATGGCCGGGGCGCGCACCCGTGCGCCCGTGTGGCGATCCGTCACTGCCTACACTCCCCGCCCGTCTTTCCATACACTTTAACTGCCTCTCGCTTGCGCTCGCGCATGCAAACCTGTTTCTACGACTTCTATTTCTCTCTTTCGATCTCCCCCCTCCCCCCGAACCTTCTCGCTCCATTTCGTTCGTTCTCTCTCGCGTTCCCCTCCGTCTGTCTCGCTTAGTCACACCTACGATTCCCCCATCTCGTCCCCTCTGCGTCTAACATTTTATGCCCTATCGTCCTCCCTTCGACGCATTGGGGGTCTCCTGTTTTTCTCTTTCTGCTATTCGGTGCCCAACTATGCACCCTCTCACTAATTCCAACCGTATCTCGCTCTCTCCGTCGTTTCCCTATCATTTTATAGCATTCTCTCCCTCTCTATCTTCGCTGGATCCGACCGACTCTGTCCTGCCCGATCACGCACACATACGGACCATCGTGACACACCGCTTCTCTCTCTCTTCCTCCAACTGGGCTGTCATATATCCGCCTTTTTCCTCCATCCGCCGACTACGAGGAGCCACAATCCCCTCCCCTGCATAATATGAGGCGCCCGTCTCGCTCCCCACTGCATCCATGCGACCATATACCATGCCACGTCGCCGTCACCGCCGCCGACGATGAGGCACCAACCGCCCCTCTCCGTGGCTCAATAAGTGTCCCCGATGCGCATGCGCCGATCTGGCCCCCACCACCCACGCATCGCTCGCATCAGCCTGTCTTCGTTCCACTCGTGGCGCCTGGTGATCCAGCTCACCCCGCTGGAGAACCGGCATAGGAGTTAGGTTAGGCTGGTCTCGCATTGCCCGCTATCACGCTCGCCACACACGGGTGGAACAGGGCTAGCCAGCCGTTCCTCTTTCTCGCTTTTTCTTTTCGCTCGTCTCGGTCCTGCCTCTAGAAAACAGAACTTCCAACGCGTGTGCTGTACGGCGGCGTAATCTTGTTTCTACGATGCGTTTGTACGGCGGAGAAAGAGAGATGGGAAAAGTAAGGGGAAGAGTAGCGAGATTCGTGGAGAATTCTTTATATTCGATCGGCCTCGCATGTGTTACGGGCGCGCATGGAGGACAGATACCAAAATACGCAATATATATACATAGAGCGGGACCGCTGCGTAACGTTTAGGCGAATGTCCAGTGTCCGATTTTAATCGAGCGAATGTGGCTGAGACTGTTAGTGATATGTATTGAAAAATATTCCAAATATAATTTCCCACGTTGGACTTCGACTAATATATAAAGTGTCCCGTTTTAATTGACCCAGAAAATGCCGTCGGAATGCCCATGGATGGTAAAAATAATTCAGGAAACGGGGAAAGAAAGTGGATACAGTTTAAGTGCAAATACCGCTAAAGTACGAATGGCATATATGTACCTATTTAGTAGGTACTTCACATATGAGCGCTTTACGTGTAACTACTAAAAACACTTCTTTCTTTTTTTTTGTAAGGAATTACAAATCATTTAATGTCGACTTAAACTTAAAGCGAGTTTCACAATTGAAGAATTCATGCATTTAACCCTTCGTTGACACACTTTCTTTTCGATCAACTTTGACATACCTGGGTGGCTCACACCCACGGCAAATTTTGAACGACTGTCATTCTCATCTAAAGAATCCAATTATTATGAAAAAAATCAGGGGTCAATTTCAAAGTCCCTAGAATGTATTACAATAGTTTTTTTAATAAAATTTGATCACAGTTTTTGCAAAAAAAAAATTAAATTACCACTTGTCGAGAAAAAAAGAAGAAAATCTTTAAAAAATTGTAACTTTTACAAATTTCAATATTAGAAGCTAAAAATCTACAGAGTTGATATTCGGATATACTATTTTGAGAGAGACAATAGTTTGTAAGTCGGCTTTGGAGAAAAGGTATTCATTTTGCATATACAAGCTACGGAGCTTCAAAATCAGCTTATGGGTGGCTCGCACCCAGAGTGTCGACGAAGGGTTAAAAAACACGAATGATTCACCCTGCATAAGAATGTGACCATTCAGAATTTTTCCTGTATCTAGCGTTTAACAATTCGAGTTACTTGGGTTCTGTTTACTGCAAGGTGTACGTCCTAAATGAAATTTATTTTCCTTGGATGCTATTAACGCAAAATTTGCGACTTAACCCATTAGCTGCCACGATCCCCATTTGGGGATTTTGGAATTTTACGTTCACCACTCGGCGCCAAAAATATATTTGGCACGCCTGACAGTTTAGTTTCATTCTATATATATCAGTCAATATTGTGTGTAGCAGAAAGTGTGTATTCTGTGCTTCGTTTCTTTACAACAAGCGAACAAATTTGAAATGCGTCTATAAGTTGAACGGAACAGAATTGTCATATTTGAAGAATTATATTTTTGGTTTGGTTTTTATATTATAATGAAATACCGTACAAAAATATGTAATTTAGAGGTTATAGTAACGATCTGTTACTCACAAGAGGGGGACACCATATGGTAGACACCGATTTTGATGAGCCTTGGCATGATGGATCTATGTCGAAAATAAGTAAATAGGTGTCCGAGCGTTTCTGCAAATGCGCCTTAATAATAGAGATATTTACATGTAAATTATTAAAAATTTCATAGTGACCGTGGGATTTTAGTGGGTAAAAATCCACACTACCCTGGCGCCCCCGGGGATTCCCCTCTAAAGGAATCGGGGTGTCTTTTGAAGATGTCTCCACGTTAAAAAAAACTTTATAAATTTTTTTTTATAAATTATTTTTTATAATTTCTTTTTTAAATTTTTTTTTAACTTGGGGAAATATTTAAAAGGCACCGTCTAACTTCTTCAGAGGGGAATCCCCCAGGGGCGCCAGGGTAGTGTGGGATTTTTACCCATTAAAACCCCACGGCCACTATGAAATTTTTAATTATTTCCATGGAAATATCTCTATTATTAAGTCGGTGTCTACCACAAAATCGGTGTCTACCACATGGTGTCCACCTCTTGTCAGTCTTTTGTTTTTTTATTGAAATGAATTAATTGATCATTTTGTAACGATACCCATTTGGGGATTGTGGCTGATATCAAGTATTTGTTTATTTCTTATAGAGATTATTTTTATTTGATGAGAGATGGGTACTAGGAAATTTTTCACCCTTGCTGAATTTGAAGACGCTGTAAATGACCCTAATTTCTTTGAAAGAAATCATAATCGACCCAACAGTTGTAAACGCCTACGTACTGTATTGCCATGCTAACAAATTCATGCCACTATTGGAATTTCGACGACATATCGCCCGAGCATATTTGCAGCGAGCGTCTCCTTCTAACCCTAAAAATCATGATAGACCTTCTCTACAAAAGTAAGCTTCAAAACGTGCTCCCCAAAGCGTAAGGACGAATCCAATAGGGCATTACTTAGAAAGAACTGTTGAAGGAAAACGAAATAAATGTAAATGTTGGTAAATGTAACATCGAGTTACATGTGGACTGTATGGAAAAATGGCATAAATAATAAAAGAAATAGTTTCTTATTAGTTCTCTTTCATGCAACCTGCCACAATCCCCATTTGGGACTTTCTTAAAAATATCGAATATTTTCAAAACAAAACATAAGTTGAATATAATTATACTGTTACACAATTTTTTATGCATATATATATATATATATATATATATATATATATATATATATAACTTATCCGGCCAAAAATTAAAAAAAAATTGGCAGTTAATGGGTTAACTTGCAATAAATAGTGCTGTCGCAGTAAATTTCGGTCGCCAAAAGATAATCCGTGTAACATTTAAATTTTAGCGTAGAATCATTTGAAATAATTGGCAATGGAAACATTCTCCTTTCTAAGCGTACCTACCTACTGTTAAATCTGCAGGGTTCTGTAACCAAAGAGCGTGCCGCGATCGATAACACACTGTTAGAAAACTGTTGCCAGCACTTTAAAAAATGGACTTCAATTTTATAATTTTGTATCGATAAAAGTAATCGGTAGCCTTAGTAAATTGACTTTAGGGACCTATTTAAATGGTGCGTCAACGATATCCATGAGGGTGTTAGCCGCCGAATTTTCTTTCGCTAGTCCCTACACAAGAATTCAGTAGGGTGGACACATTTGGCGATTTGACTTTCAAGAAGACCATCTTTAAACAAAATAAAGATAGTTTTATTCAATTTCTCTGGTTGCATATTCTTTGGTTTCAAACGGCTTTGGAGACTTTACCCTGGAATTGCCAATGTAAATACAAAATAGACTACGCCCCAAAATGTATTCCTCATAAAACATCACTGAATTAGGTGTACCAATCACGATATTGAAACAGTGATTGTAGCCTTTAACGTTGTGCCTGTTTCCATGATTTGGAACATGGATTTAAGGGATCTCCCTACCTTGACTAGGAATTGCAAACCGCTAAATCGGTAAATCGGTTTGAAGTTTTTTTTTCACTGATAACGTAGTAGATATCGGCGGAATTATGCGCTAAATATATGCGCTATATTGCTATACATACAATTTTTACCGGTAATTCGATAAATTATGCATTTCTCGCGATTTACCGATAAATACCGAGAGATACGTAATTTATCGAATTACCGGTAAAAATTTGGCGAATTACTGGTAAAAAATTGTGTGTATAGCAATATAGCGCATATATTTAGCGCATAATTCCGCAGATATCTACTACGTTATCAGTGAAAAATAAACTTCAAACCGATTTACCGATTTACCGGTTTGCAATCCCTAACCTTGACGGCCCGAAAGGAAAGCGATACTTGGGATTTTTTTTTAAGAGAAACCTTCCAATTATATTAATTCAAAACTTTATGCCTATATTTGAACACATTTAGACAACAATTTAAATAAAATTCAATTTAAAAAAAAAAACACTAACTAAAAGTTTAACCGCATTTTTCTCAAAACGATGTTTTTCGAATCACCCGATTTACTTCAAACTTGGTATATATCTTCAGTAGATGTCCCATTCTCGTTAGTACTAATACTAAGTCGATATTTGCAAAATTAGACTTTTGCGACTTAAAAAAACAGCGATTTTTTGTAGAAATGGATCTGTGTTTTAGACGCTGCTAATTTTTTTTAGTTTTCAGTATTTTTCATTTAATCTAGTTCAGACGATAGCCACATCCATACAGATTACACAAATTTTTACAACGGCTGATTTTATGCTAACCATGCGCATATGATTTTTGTAAGGCGCTCTATTTCAAGCACTATAACTCCGGATATAACCACTATTTTTGCATACATTTTTTTTGCCATATTCTCTAAAGATTGACAAATAAAGCCACAGAGCTGGAAGTATATATATATAATGGTTTTGTTTTTAAAAATTCTCAAACTTCGCAGCATTTTTCGCTCGCCAAGATAAGGAGACCCCTTAATCTCAAATTAAGATTTGTGAACGAAAATTAAGCATGCAGTATATAAAAGACTAAGAAGAGTCTGGAGGATCCTATTATTGAAGAAGATCAGAAGGCATCAATGAAACGGTATGAGTAACTGAATGTTTATTAAAACTGGGTTAGTACAGTGCAGATTTGAAACGAAAGACTGGTTGAAAACTTCACACGAAGTCGTTCAACTACAACAGATTTCTAAATAGTAATGATACCAATAACCAAAACTCCACATTACAGTAAAAAGACTGGTGCGATTTTTATCTTATCAAAAATAGTAGATCAGTGATTTTCAATGTAATAACTATTATCACTGAGTATATAGAAAACATTGTGAAATAGAAATTCTCGTTACTTGTTACCTGCTTAATTTTTACGGATTATTGATTCTATTAGATCGTCACTTAAAAATGCGTTTCACTGTACTATCTTCGGGCATCGAAAAACGAAAGAATAAATAGTAAATTTGAAAAGAATGAGTAAATTTTCTGTGACATCTGAGTTTATTTCCGCATATTCAATACGGATGCTGGGTATACTCACAAAAAAGAAGTTACACCCGCATTTTGAGTAATGAGCGTAGAATGTATCCACGTTGATAGGAGGTACATAATACAAAAAAAAATGGATCGGCAATTGGAAGATTAACGTTATCTAAAGGAAGCGAAACGAAGCGAGAGAAAAGGTGGAGGGACTTCTGGCGCGTACTGTACACCTGCTAATCTCGTTCCCTCTCCGGCACCAGAGGGAGGAGAGGGCGAAGTGACAGTGCGCGAGGGAGGCAACGAACGAGATCCGTAGGAAATTCTTTATACCGACGCCGATGGCCTCTGCGCGCCACGGTTCGCAGCGGGAAAAGATCCCCGGTCCCTGATACAGAAGGACCGGTGCATATCGTGTGCACGAATATCTCCGACCGTGCATTGTACGCGTGCAAACTTATCACGGGCCATTGTTACCGTTCGTTCTTTGGCTTGCTTTCGTTTCGTATTTTGATCAAGTGACTTCGATACCGAAAAGGTAACCGACGACCATATCACGCAGAATTTTATCCCCGTGTTTCCTTTTCCCACCGATAACTTCGATACGCTGATACGCGTCATATCATAATAATCAGGGCGTCCTGTCTATAATGCGATAACCGATGTTCTGGAAGCTACTTACTCGTTCTGCACGCATCAAAAGTTTAATGAAATTTTTAGGGTTTCAAATGTACAATTGTCCTTTAATACCCGATATTTGGTTATACGCTGGTTTTTGATATTCGATTCATTCTTCAGATGTGTAAGTTTGATTATTTTGGGCAGTGTATTTAATTATTGTGCTTTTGTACTGGATACTTTGGTAGTATTAGTGTAATTACACTGTCCAACAGCCATTTTGGTCTGCAAGATTCAATAGCCGTTTGTTATAGATTTTTGTGCGTTGATAACGAATCCGTAAACCATTTATCGCCATCACCCTCAGTTTTCGAGAAATTCGATTTTGAAAAGAAACTGCAAATTTTGTCGCGTCAAATTATTCTATAAACCCTCCTGAATACAACGATATAAGTTATTGGTGCATTATGAACATTTAAATATGTTTAAACAACGATCAAAGGGAAAAGAACACCCGAAATTCACCCACTTTTGCAGATATCTTTAAATTTATTTCCAAAACTAAGGGTCTAGGAGAAAATCTGACTACTCCATGCGATGCGGCAGATATTTTTCCTTCGGAAAGCATCAACAGAAGTGGTAAGACACATTTTGTTTTCAATACGGAAGCAAAATAGTTTGGCAAAACGTGCGGCGTCGACAGTGGTAGTCAACGGCGGCGCGCGATCCACTGCCGCTCAGCGTCACACAATCGCTTAATGCGCGTGACTACCACTGTCGGCGCCGCACGTTTTGCCAAACTATTTCGCTTCTAAATTGAAAACAAAACGTGACTTACCACTGCTGTTGGTGGTTTCCGAAAGAAAATTTTCTGCTGCATCGCGTGGAGTAGTCAAATTTTCTCCTAGACCCTTAGTTTTGGAAATAAATTTAAAGATATCTGCAAAAGTGGGTGAATTTCGGGTGTCCTTTTTCCTTTAATTGTTGTTTAAACATATTTAAATGCTTATAATTCAATCATAAATTATATCGTTGTGTTCGCGAGGGTTCATAGAATAATTTGATAGACCATGCAACCGAATAACTATTATTGTTTGGACACAAAAAATGTTCAAAGTTGAAAATTTGCATTTTTAAAAAAATTGGAATTTCTCGAAAACTAAGGGTGATGGCGATAAGCAGTTCCCGGATTCGGTTTCAGCGCACAAAAATCTATAAGAAACGGCTATTGAATGTTACAGAACAGGAAAAAGTTCAAGTGTTATGAAAGAGTTAATTGTTTGCGAAAACGAAAATCAAAAGGGGAAAATGAGTCTCTTTAAAAATAACAGCGATGGTAGATTTCTGTGAACATGTTTATAGTAGGTCCACAGAAATCATAAAAACACATTTAAAGCAGAAACATTATAGGGTAAACTGTACAATGATTGGCACCCTAAGCGGAAATCCCAATTGGAATGTCTATATTTTTTTATGAAGTTTTTATATGGTCTTCATTTTCATTTATTATCAATGATTATGGATTTCTCATTAAAATAAAACATCTCGAGTACCTATTAAGTCTATTATTTTAAAAATATTCAGTGAAAAACAAAAATAGGCATAAAAGTACAATCATTGGCACCCTAAAATTTGAGGTTATATAGAAAAGCATATGTAGTTAAATACGAAGTTTAAAGTGTTTAAACAGACTATTTAATTCACTGTTAAATACCTACAACAGTTAGTAGACCTATATTTCAATCCATTACTTAGTTATAAAGCGACAAAATATACTTACCTACCCCTTATCAAAATTTTAAGAAAACGCCTAAAACTCAGCCCTTATTCCCACATTGTGGTGTTGCCAGATGTAAAATGTGTGGTTCAACTACTGGGCTTTGCAGTGTTGTAGTGAATGAAAATTAAGAAATTGTAAAAAAAAAATACTTTCTAAGCTTGTACTTCTTCATATTTGACTTTTTAATCAGGAGTGCCAATGATAAGTGTAGTGCCAGCATTAGTGCAGTTTACCCTATTATAACAGGAACATATTCATAGCAGATTTGCCTGCGAATATATGGTAGTTAAATATAGCTGGTATTAATACTTATTAATGGAGAAATTTTGTGAAATTAACTATGTAGGTACTAAATTACATTAAGATGTATGACATATTAAATTATACCACACTCCTTTTGGTGTACCTTTAACATTAATGTCAGTGATGCTAGATATAACTACAATCAAGTCGATCTGTACCAAGATATTCTTCATTTGCAAGAACTTTATTCTGAACTTACTTTTTCATGTAAACTCACACTCTATTCTGTGTATATATTCCCTATTCTCGGCATTAAATAAGGTACAAGGGTACTTTATTTAAAATAATCTTGTAGAAGCAAATATAAAAGAAAGCATCTATTGAAATAAAAATCGGAATTTCAATGATACGTCTGTAAGTGTCGATTAACTCCACCAAACATTGCCGGTACTTCCGCTTTGAGTAAAGCTCTTTCTTCAGGAATTCTCGATACCGACGGCGGAAGCGGAAGCACACCATTCTCGCCTCGCTGGCTTTGATAAGCGGCGCGACTGTTACCTACACACATAAATGTACTTTCCGTTTTCAAAATCGATAGAACGTGTTGCATTAAAATCTAGGGGCCCAAACTCAATACAGTTATCACCAAAATGGCGATTTTAAAGTGTCATAACATATGAGACTCACAGAAGTGAAATTGATCCAACTCCACTTTATATGAAGTTTCTAATTTTATTAGCTCTGGATACGATTAGTAGGTACCTAAGTACGCGTATCAATTTTTTCTTTATTTTCTCATGAGTAGTATAAAAGATAATTTCTCTTAAATTACAGAGGAAAAATATTATCTTGGATGTCGCTTATTTCGTCGACGTAGGAAAAAACAGAGCATGTAGGTACAATAATTGTACAAATCTGAAGAGAAAATTAAAAATAGGTCACAGTAAATATTACTTACCCATTAATAATTATTTTATTTTGTTTCTAGCAGAAAGCGAAAACAATAGGAACAATAGGTCTGGTTATTATTGGTGTACCAGAAGTAACATTTGTTTATTCTTGTTGCAGTACTTTCTTCATATTTTCCTTTTTGCATTGACAAATACGTTTTTTTTTTAATACATTCTTCACATTTTCTATTGTGTTCAAGTTAACTAAGAAATCAATTCTAATGCTTCAGGATAATTATAGCGGAAAGTCTCTGATTTCTATGTGTTATCCATTAAATTTTATGGTTTTCGTTTTCTACGTTAGTTTTCTTTATGTTACATTTCGTTATACAGTTTGTTTGTTATGAGTACGATATCCCCTCTCTATATGCGCGCCGATTTGGTTGATTAATATGTTTGTAACGAAGAGAGGTAACGTTTTACACCACCTTACCTCACGCCTAACTGATTCTTCCTTCGAATCGTTGGATAAGGAGAGTGAACAGGGTGAGTGAACTGTACTCTTTACCCCTATTTACTGTTTCTCCATATAAACGAAAACAGTTAAAAAACGATTGTTAACGTCAAGGTACACAGACGTACGCTGAATCGTAGTAAATAATTGAACAACAAACTTCACATATCTCGTTCAAATGGAGCTACATATATACGGTGTCGTAACTCGTATAATTCGTCTCTATCAACCTGCCCCTGTATCAATTAGCCCCGGTCTCCCCTACACCGAAAGTGAACGAAATAGAGCAACACTGAGTGAGCATCATTGAGCATGCAGCATCCAATAATAAAAATATTGATTCTCATATTTTTCATCAGGTCTTCGCGACAGATTGACGAGATTCTCCTGATAAAAATGAGTATAAACAGGACTTCATTCGCACTACTTTTTATTATACATAATTATGATATGCAATCGATTCATATATACGAAGTGATTCAAACTAAATGCGTACATGCGTATAATTAGCTCTTTTTCAATCCTACGTTCAAAGTTTTTGCGCATTGCGTGTAGCTTGTATGCACATTTGTACTTTTCCATATTTTACCTATGTTTACATTTGAGTATACAGCATCTCGCAACGGATGGTACAACCCCTACAGCACACTTTGTTGCAGGCATGTCTCAGTTACGTTGCGGTTTAACATTTGGAACATTTGGATCTAAGTTGTAGATCCAGACAGGGAGTATTTTTTATGTTCTATTACTTTATATCGTGCGACAAACGGTTTTTGAAAAAAGTTCGAATAACTGAAAAAAAATTCTTATCTTTTTCGACGTCAGAAGTGAGGTATTCAAATACATTTTTGTCGATATCATGGTGACTATATCTTCGATATTTTTGCGAATTTCGGTCCCAAATTTTCAGGAAACATTCATGACATGTCAAACACTGAAAATAAGATTTTGTTTTATCTTTTTCACATATTTCGGTATATGCCCCCCTTAAATGTTTAAAAATAGTCCTCGAAAATAAAAATTCCATTTTTTTTGTTCGTCTTCATAAATAAAAGGTGTTCTAGAAGCATTTAAACTATCAAAATTTGAGGGAAAAAAAGTTTTTTTTTTTTAGTTTTTCGGACTTTTTTCGAAAATCGTTTGTCGCACGAGAAAAAGTAATACCACATAAAATATGCTCCTTGTTCGGATCTACAACTTTTGTTTGACATATTTTTTTATTTAATCAATAACTTGGAGGATATTATATATAATCGACTTTGCGAGCTGTTAAATAATGATTTAAATGTTTAAGGGCTCAGGAGCACCCTTTCCCGTTATCCGATCGAGCTCAAACTTTACACGGATATTTTTTAATTATTTGGAACTATTCTGGAGGGTGCCCCGAAGAAAATTCAAAAGTCGAAAATAAGAGCCACCCTAATGTATATCTATGAACATATAACGTGGATGAGAATTGCACTTATAACGAGGAAATACTATAATTCCTAACTATGATATCTAATTTTACTATCTCTATATGTATTACTAGCTCTCCTACTCGGCTTCGCCCAAAATTTAGATTCTGATTTTATAAAAAAAATTTTTTACTTATTTCTTTGTGAATATAGTGCCATTCATCTGGATTAACTATGCATAATGAGCTGGAACACATTTCGTGACCCCAAAGTTTACCGTTCGAAAATTTTTAGGCGACAGACAAACACACAAGCACTTTCTGCTTTATATATTAACATATCTCCCATTTAAGGAGTAATAAACTCGTAATAATAATAACCTTGAATTTGAATAAGTATTCTAAAAACTTTTAGAGTAAAGCTGTTAATCTATGAATCCACTACAAAATTACAAATCTTAAAAGAAAAAGACTATTCTAACGGAGAAGTTGCAAAAAGATTGAGCACAAATGAATTCGTGGTCCAATTCTATAAATTTTAAATTACAGATTACAATTGATACAAGTATAAAACTGCCTATAAAGATAGAACGAATGATAGCTTCATCGACAGGAGATAACAGAAGGGTGCAAAACAACTCAACCATATTGAACTGTTACATGACTCACGCTACAATACCAGGATAGGTACATGTGCATGTGTCATCGCATTCCCTTGACTCTTGTAGGTACTACGCTAGATAGATGTAACCACAAGGAGCAAGAATAAATGTACTGTTGGGTGCAAGAAGAGCCCCAGTGCCAAAAGTCAGTTTCCAGAAAAGTATCTGTAAGCATTACGAAGTTAGATATTTTTTACAAATAGGTAGTGAAGTTGTTGTAAAAGTGTCTATAATATTTAAAAATTTGATATATCCCCTTTGTAGTTACATTATTACCAACGGAATTGTGTAATAAATTAATCAATGAAATTAATTTGAACTATAGCCCTACCAGGCCCTTCTTGCTTATAATTTATACATGCATATATATATAAAAGAAGTCCTGACTGACTCATCAACGCCCAGCTCAAACCGTTTAACCTAGGAACCTGAAATTTGGAAGGTACATTGTTTTCATGACGTAGACACCCACTAAGGAAGGATTTTTGGAAATTCTATCCCCAAGGGGGTGAAAGGAGGTAAAATATATTTTCTCGGATTCTCTAATATCTCTTAGGCTCGATTAGATATCAACTTGGTTCTTACTCACAAAGATTACCCACACATATGCCTAAATACCAATTTCATGATTTTTCCCTAACCAACCCCTAGGGGAGGGGTGATGTTTTTATGCAGCCTAGAAATTTTTTTAACATTACTTTTTATTATTTATTTAAAAAATATAGAATACTGAAAAAGTATAGTTATAAAAATAGTCATAGATCTTGTCAGGTTCAGGTTAATGTACATATGTTTGGCTTATATACGAGTCAGTTAGTTAATATCTACTCACGAAATTTAACATAGCTCTGTCAATTTTAAAGATACGCCAGTGAAATTTAGAGGACATACGTTGAAGAGATTGAGGAAATCTAATAGCGTATTCGGACGGACGCACTGGTGCGCATTGAGTGCGAATTTTAGTCAATCGAAAGCGAAAAGGTTCACACTCACAAGGAACATTATTCAATTGATGATGGAATGGCGCAGATTTTTTTATATAGATTGAAAGTATATGTCACAAGGGTCATAAAAATGTAAACTAAAGATGCTCCCAAAAGCTGGTCTGACGTTGAAAAATCGGTAAAGGTGGAACCGGGGAAAGAAGAAAAATGAGGGAAAGAGAACGACAAATCCGTGTGTTCAAATTTAATTATCTCTACTATATGAATATACATTATAGTAAATGAATGATAATAGATTAATGATAAATAGTAATTAGAAAAAATTAACGATAATACTAATGAAATCACAACAGTGGGTAATATTAACCATTACACTTATGATAATCTTGTCGACAAAAAGGTTTAAAAAAGTGACTGAAGCAATAATAAATTTCACAATGACTGCAACGAGCGAACACTGTTTCTTTCATACTTTGATCAACGAGACAGTCTAAACATGTCACTGACATCATTAGTATTATCATTTATTATCATTAATTTTTTCGAATTATTATCTATCATTACTGAATTATCATTCATTTACTATAATGTATCTTAATATATAAAGCAGAAAGCTTCTAATATGTTTGTGTGTTTGTCTGTCGCCTAAAAACTTTCGACCGATAAACTCTGGGATCACAAAATGTGCCTCAGCTCATTATGCTTGACTAATCCAGATGAATGTGACTACTTAAAAAGAAAATTAAAAATTTTTTTTTTATAAAATCAGAATCTAAATTTCGGACGAAGCCGAGTATTAAAGCTAGTTTTCATATAATAGAGATATGTAAATTTGAACAAACAGATTTGTCATTCTCTTTCCCTCATTTTTCTTTTTTCCCCGGTTCCATCTTTGCCGATTTTTCAAGGTCAGACCAGCTGTTGGGAGCATCTTTAATCTACATTTTCGTGACCTTTGTGATATATACTTTCGATCTATATAAAGAATGCGTTTTAATTAAATTATTTAAGTTAAAAAATTATTAAGTTTTAATTATATATAATTAAATATATAATTATGCGTTTTCTCCAAGAAGGACCTGAGTGTCCTGAGACACTTCTTGCATCCAACACTACAAACGTCTCCTTAGTTACCTATATTGCAGCACAAATTCCGTACATCCAATACGCTGCTTGACCGCACATGACAGTCGATTTAAAAATCGCCAAATGTGAATGTGTGTAATAAAATACGCCTTAGCTGACGCGATAGAGTAAAGGTTAAAAAATAAGAAAATAACATAAATCTAGACTCTAACAGAACAAATAAGTTCGTCGACCTGGTAATGTCATAAATTATTCATGGTTACTCTTCAGAGCTGGTCATTTCTGCTTCTAAATTAGGCCCATCTAATTCTTTGCGCGCAAGCAAACCGCGGTCAACTGAAAGGACAGATTTATAAAAGTGCAGCGACAGTGTATCATATCAATGTCTCCTTTTGTCCACAGGCACAAGTCCTGCCGGAAGATTGACGAAAATTAACTAAATTAAATGCTGACAATCTCTGAGACAATAAATTGAACTACTACTGTATTAATTTAAATCATTGTGAAATGGTAAAAAATGGGGCTTAGTGTGCTGGATTGAATTATTACAGATTACGCTCCCGAAAAGCTGTCACTGTCTTTATAATCAAGAGCCAGAAACTGCATAAGTCAGGCGTGGAGCATAAATCGTCGGTGAGTGGTGCCAAACAACCTCGAGAATAAAGGGTCGAGCGGTTTGAAGGAAGGGGCTGGCAGAGGTAGCAGTGCGAAAAAAAAAACAGTGATGACAAAGCGAGAAAGGTGCTGCAGGGAAGGACGCGACGGGGGAGAAAACCTGCTCCAAGACGGTGCATCGAGTCGCATTGACAGTACAATAAGATAACAAGCGACGGGGAGAGCCCTAACCGTGCTAACCTGACTTTCCTGGATAAGTCAACGTGCTCCGCAGGCCTGCGAATACGTTCCACACGCGATATTTCGCCACCCCCACCCCCATCCCCGCGAGTAGCTTAATCTTTGTGAGAATATGCCGCGCTCATAATACTCTCTCGCGGCGATAAAATTGCTCGTTATTCCACGTGTGATCGCCTCATTTCGCGGCTCTCGTGGGAGGAGTATTCACACCAGTAAGCCGTGACCTCAAGCTTAACCAAAATTACTGAAGGAATCCGCTTCCTCTTCGCAAATCAACTGGAATTGCGGCCCAATGGTTACACGAATGATTTGTCATTTGGTACCGCATGGGTTTCATACTCGGGAGACAGGATAGCTTTTCCTTTTTTCAATTGTGTCCATATAATGGTACGTCTCGCGAACAGAATTAAATAGTAGTTCATTAAATTTGCAAAGAGAGGTCGCAGGTATTTCATTAATTTCACCGAGCACATTAATTCCAATTATTATACCACGGTAGGGTTGAGTGTAATTAATGACTTATTAGTATCGTTTGTCGACGCCAGGGCTCCAACTGTCTAATGGTTTCGTGTTCAGTAGCAGCTGACGCAAATTGTTTTTAAAATTGTAAAATTTGTACACTTATAGTTCTAGATGGATTGCGGCAAGCTCTCACTACACTCGCCTCGGCGCCACTTCCTTTACCACTCACATCTAAGCGCGTCTCACATCCGTTTTCCTCTCGCATAAACTTTCCAATTTATGCAACTATGCCCGATATATTTGGCTTGACGTGGGAGAAAAAGTCACTCGCGAATATTTCTGATATATTAATTTTTTAGCGGCTCAAGAACATTATACCCATTCGCATTGCAACTCGACTCGCAAATATTCCACTGTCCAACAGCCATTTTGGTGTGTAAGATTCAATAGCCGTTTCTTGTAGATTTTTGTGCGCTGAAAACGAATCCGCAAACCGTTTGTCGTTATCACCTTCAGTTTTCAAGAAATTCGATTTTGAAAAAAAAATGCAAATTTTCAACTTTGAACATTTTTTGGGTCGAAACAGTAATAGTTATTCGATTGTTCGTTGCGTCAAATTATTCTATAAACCCTCCTGAATACAACGATATAAGTTATTGGTGCATTATGAACATTTAAATATGTTTAAACAATGATCAAAGGGAAAAGAACACCCGAAATTCACCCACTTTTGCAGATATATTTAAATTTATTTCCAAAACTAAGGGTCTAGGAGAAAATCTGAACCCTCCACGCGACGCGGCAGATATTTTTCCTTCGGAAAGCATCAACAGAAGTGGTAAGACACATTTTGTTTTCAATACAGAAGCAAAATAGTTTGGCAAAACGTGCGGCGTCGACAGTGGTAGTCGCTCAGCGCAACGGTTGGCGCCGCACGTTTTGCCAAACTATTTCGCTTCTAAATTGAAAACAAAACGTGACTTACCACTTCTGTTAATGATTTTCCAAGGAAAAATGTCTGCTGCATCGCGTGGAGTGGTCAAATTTTCTCTTAGACCCATAGTTTTTAAAATATATAGCAAGATATCTGCAAAAATTGCTGCATTTCGGGTGTCCTTTCCCCTTTGATCGTTGTTTAAACATATTTAAATGCTTATAATTCAATCATAACTTACATCGTTGTGTTCGCGAGGGTACACAGAATAATTTGATAGACCACGCAACCGAATAACTATTATTGATTGAACACAAAAAATGTTCAAAGTTGAAAATATGCATTTTTTTTCAAAATCGAAATTCTCGAAAACTGAGGGTGATGGCGATTAACGGTTTACGGATTCGTTTTCAGCGCACACAAATCTATAAGAAACGGCTATTGAATGTTACAGAACAGAAAAAAAGTTCAATTTTGTTGGACAGTTTTCTCGAACAGACAGTCGCGGCCCGGAGTTGCGACAAGCCGGGTTGTAGTGCAAATCAAATCATCAAAATGCATAGGAAATACGCAGAATGAATAAAATGAGCCCAACCGAGGCAACTCGCAGTCAGTGACTAGTGAATACCGTCTACCTTCACTGTAGCTGAACTAATTGACGATCAGATAATCAAACAATTACATTTCGACGTGAATAATGACAATATGTTGTGCGATATTATATTTATAAATCTGATATTATGTATAAACTTAATTGTTTCCTTCGCCTCACAGTCTAATTACCGAATTTTCCTCAACTACCAAGTCTCAAATTCTTTTTTAATCTCTCGTGGTCACATCTTACAATCACAAATTGGTCACATGGGGCTTACTGCACCGCAGCGTCATTTTTGAGTCACCATTTTCGTATTTTGGAATCTTTTAAGTTTTGAGTGATAATTGTACAATCGTAGTACTCACACAATCATGATCTAATATTTTTTTCTAAATTTTGATATGATCAAATTTCTAGTTGAAAAAATAGTTATGAAAAAAGCTAATTTTTTTTATTAAAATTCACCAAATTTTAAAATTTAATACTAAGCTCTAAATTTGCCTAAAATTTGCAGAAATATTGGCAGAGAGAAAAAACATTGCCTGGGGTGCGATACACCTCCTGTCACGAAGGGTTAAGTTAGCTCCTTCATAGGGTTACTCCGTTTGTATTTTATATCGCTGTTTTTGAAACTGTGAATTTCAAAATTTATAAGTCTTATTTCTAGAAATATAACTTTCTTCGTTATTCTTGCTATTTTCTTTACATATTCCAATAATTTCTTCACCGTTTTCCAGTTAGTGATTACTGAAATTATTTAGTTATTACTAGAGATAGATTCATCGGTAGATGATTATTGTTCAGATATCGAATACAGATAATCGAACATTTGGTTATACGGTCCTCGGATAATCGAGGCTTTACTGTATTACGCGGGATTACAATTTTACGAGCATGCTATTAAAAGCCCCTTCTCTATTCTTCGTGCCGTAAATCACGCGAGCCCGAGTTCGATCGTGCAGATTCAAAAATAAGAAGGATTATCGCAAAGAAGTATTAAATAGCCTGCAATCTTTTACCCGACGGGCAGGGGAATGTCTCCATCTCTCTCTCCCTTTCCCAGATCCTCCAATATTTGCACGATTTCCCTCGCGATTATTTACGATCTTCGTATATATCCTTGCAACAACGTTGTTGCCGTGCTCTTTTACAAATGCAGCGTTAAAAAGAGGGACAGATGGACATACAGAGTGTCTCATAACATCTGGCCATAACTTGTGGAATTAAGTGGGGATTCTCCTATAACAGCCCCTGAAATTTATGAATTTTTTTGTAAAAAACTATTGTTAATATTGCAATAAACTCTTTTGGGATATAAGAAGGTATCTTTAAACTTGCAGAAAATATTTTTTTTGTGACGATCCTTCATATTATTTATTAATTATTGTGAGCCTTTTCGAGGATGTTGGCGGCAGGTGTAGCACCTGTCACAGTCATCTGATTGCAAAAAGAAGAAAATATTTTTTAATTTAAATAATTTACGCTGGTACTGGACCTAAAATTTTAATTTTATTTTTTATTTATAATAATTTTTTTCGTCGATATAAAGACTAATATGAAAAAATCATCTAAGGAAAAAACTTACTTTTTCTTTCAAACGCTATAACTCTTTCAATTTTGCATATTTTTTCTTTAAACTGGACCAATACCAGCGTAAACTATCTAGCTTTAAGAAACTTCTATTTTTTTTTGCAAACAGATGACTGTGATAGGTGATGACACATCTCGCCAACAGGAGTTACATCGTCGAAGAGGTGGACAAGATTTCACAATAATGAATAAATAATAAAAAGGATCGACATAAAAAAAATATTTTCTGCAAGTTTATAGATGCCTCATTATATCCCAGAAGAAATTAATCCAATATGATCAACAGTTTTTTAAAAAAAAATTCTAAAATATCAGTTACTTTTGGGGCTGTTAGACGAGAATCCCCCCTTAAGTGGCCACACAAAGATAAGGAAAAGGAGTAGACATAAACGTCTCTCCGATCTGATTTTATTCCCGAGTTATAGCCGTTTTCGTGTTTCGATAATTCCAGTTACAAATTGACCTAACGTACTGATCCTGCAAATAAATAAATATTAATTGGTCGCTTGTATCAAACCTTAAGGTATTCACTTGGCACCTTAGGGACAGACTTGTGTAAATATCCCACAATAACTCAGTTTGTAATCAGAATTATTAAAGCACAGAGATGACTTCAAGGGATTTCATCTCCCCAGAGGCCCAAAAAAGGGCACAAGCTGAAGAGTTTCATTAGAAAAATGTAGATACATACATTATTACTTAAATTTTCCCAAAGCTTGATAGAAAACTAATATTAACTAAAGGAGTTATAGCTGCCAATAGAAGAGTCGTGGATCATAATTTGTTTTTTCGGGGCGTTGTCCAGTGGATACTGCCCAGCCTACACTGTGTATGCGAAGACAAAACTTGCAAGGGATTTTAAAAGTAGTCTCTGGGTACCCACTTGCAATTAGATGTACCTGCGAAGCAAGGTTCAAATGTCCTTTTTTTATCGTTTCTGTTTGTCTACTAGATCTCTGAAATTATGCCCACATGCCGTGAAACAGCTTGTATAAGCAGATAGGAATAGAGGGAGAGCGTGCACATTTGCGTGAATGGATAGCTGCGTGCGCGTGTGTGCGTTCGCATAGCAGGAGATAGACATGGACACGCGTTGCCCAAGAGCACAAGAAGAGACGAACTGTCTTCATTATGCTAATGCCGCGCAACTACAGCTGACCGTGGCCAAAAATAGATGTAGATATCGTGGGATGCTGACTCGAACCTCGAGGGTGTTTTTACCCTTCCCTCTCTCTGGTCCCTTTTGGACCCCCTCTTGCTTTCGTTTCTCTTCATTTCGCCAGGCGTTACGTTTGTGTCTCGATTCGGAAGATTCCCCGGCGCAGCCCTGGAATGAAATGGTTCCGAGGGCGAAGATCGAATCGCTCTTCCCCCATCCCTGCTTTGCGCCGCTGAAAAATTTCCCCTCCTCATCACCATCTCCTCTCTTTCCCTGTATTTTTTTCTCTCTCCGTACGTACGCGCGTTTGCGCTTGTGTCTGCGCGCGCGAAGGACGCACTCATTAGCCTTACCTTTGCAGGGGAGCACAATGGTCGCGAGGGAAACTTTTCTTTTCAAAAATTGATGACTGAGTTACAGTAATTAAAGCTTGCCTTACTGGAACGCTGACCAACGCTGTTAAATGGTTTACTTTTCAGTTTGCGAATTTATACAGGGTGCACACAAATTCGTGCCGCGCGCTTGTGATACTTTTGGAAACGTACGGGAAAATATAAAAAAAAAATGAAAGAGTGAAGTAAGATGTGCGAAGAAAACTGTCGCTTCTTATTTGTTGGCAACCTTTTTAAATTAGCTAGTAGTAACTGTGTGTAATAATAAGTACCTAAGTAAGTAAGTCACGTGCCCTTCGATTTGTGTCCGTTGGATCACTGGGAACAATTATTGGGAGGAATGGTATACAGGATTGTTAATGCGAAATAAGAGGGAAACGTGGTGGTTTTGAGTCTGTATGGTTTTCAAGCAGCAGACCCGTCGAGTAATGCGTTCAGAATCTGGATTCCACGTAAGCGGCAGAGATTTTAGATACTTCCTACGATTGATGGAAGCATTTTTGTTTTAAAACTTGGAAACGGTTAGTGTGCGTAGCCATGTTTATTAGTGGTAAGCTATATACTGCCCTCCTTAGTTAATATGTCCTATCTAGCATTTTTCCATTTTTCCAGAAATGTTGAAATATTCGCAGTACCACACGTCTTTACTTACCTTTTAAGGGGTCATGCTTAGTCAGGAGGCCGAAAAAAGGGTGGTCTTTGGAAATTTTTTACTCCAAAGCTATAACACATTTCTCAAAAAATCTTTTTTCCTTTCAAGGATTGCATCTAGTACCGTGCATCGTATTTTTTTTATTTAAAAATATTTATCAATAACTAAGTTATTGTCCATCACTCGAAGGTCCCCTAAAAAAGGCTTCTGCGTTGAAATAAAAAATTCAAAAGAATTTACTTATTATATTATATTATCTAGTATTTGAACGAAGGATTTTTTTATCCGATGCTTAGTTTTCTTTTAATTGACGAAAATCAGGCACGATTTATGATAAAAATTGAAACTTTTACTTTAAACATCAGCCATGTTTTCCCAAATCAATATTTCGAAAAATCCTTCGTTCAAATACTAGATAATATAATATAATAAGTAAATTCTTTTGAATTGTTTATTTCAGGTGATCGACTTTCGAGCAGCAGTGGTCACCGCAGAAGCCTTTTTATTTAGAGAGCCTTCGAGTGATGGACCATAACTTAGTTATTGATAAATATTTTTAAATAAAAAAAATACGATGCACGGTACTAGATGCAATCCTTAAAAGGAAAAAAGATTTTTTGAGAAATGTGTTATAGCTTTGGAGTAAAAAATTTCCAAAGACCACCCTTTTTCGGCCTCCTGACTGAGCATTCATTTTTTTATGAAAATCTCGAATTTTTACGGACCCTATAAGATGTTTGCCCCGAAATGGCACATGTTTTACACATCCTGTATTTTTTTCCAAGTCGATATGAACCTCAATTCGTTCGCAGTCAGGAAAAAATGAAGAGAAAAAAATATTCGAGAAAAACGCGTTTAAAGTTTCTGGGCAAAGGCGACGCTATAGGTTGCCGCTTGACGTTTTTAGCTGCCAAATCTACAATTTAGCGAATTTTACTGTAAACCAAGCGGCATTTTATTCAGAAAAGATAGTACTTTCGGAAAATGCAATAAAAAATCGATTTTTCGACTGCCTAGTCCCCTTAAGTAAAGGTAGAAAACTCTACGTGCTTCGTAGAAATCTAGAAACAGTCTAATTAATTTATTTGTTTACAAGCACGGCACAAAAAAATGATAAAACTTATGTAGGGGAGACCGGGGCTAGTTGACTAATTTTTATTTTATTAGTATTTTGTTGACTTGTTGCACACCAAAAGTTTACAAATTTCATTAGGTACACAGGCTTAATTTTTAAAATTGTTTTACTTCAGTCTAGGTCGTAGTATTTGTTATAGGGTAAGTCCGGGTGAGATGGTCATATTTTCGTTTGGAGACTCCTGCAGCCAACCTATTTGAAATAAAGCAACGAAAATGATGTAGAACAAAACTTCAATCCTTTGTCTACATATCCTTTATTAATATCAATAAACGAAAAATTATTATTTAATACACAAATTTCACAAATGAAAAAAAAAGTGTCATTGCCCATCTCTCCCTTAATGTCCGGGAGAGATGGGCATATATACCTTTCAGGCTAACAAGTTGTGGATCTTGCCTAGTTATCACAGATCCTTTCTAGTTTTCGTCCACTTTTGTCCGCATGTTTGCCACATAGTGCCAAACGCTGTACAATTTTCATGGGCCCAATAACCACGTAACTTACATCTTAGCCAGTCTTCTTTTTTTTTCGTTTCAAAATAATTTTCTCCGCATCCTCTGCAATTATTAATGTCAAAGGCAGACTCTTGAACGGAATCGCATTTATTGCCAAATTTTATTTTCTTAGAGGACTTTTGTTGTTTTAATTATTTTTCCGCTATTTGCCTATATTTTCCGTATATGCCTAAAGCTTAGAACAAGGGAAAAAATTAAATCTTTTTCAAGAATATCATATTATTCACAGAATGGCCATTCTTTGCGTTGGAATGTAATCCTTCAATTATCCGAACAGTGCGATGGTTTGCAGTTACTTTCTGTTATGAAGTTATACATGTTGTCTTGCATGTTTGTCTCCATGCGAGAAAAATATTAAAATTTAAAATTAGCGCGATATTACTGAATAATAATAATCGTTTCTACACATTAGCCCATTTAAAATTAGCTGACATTGTACTTGCAATGGACGTGGCCGTGTTTCATCCCGTTTTTTGCGGTTTGTGGTCACGTTGATACCGTTGCTGCAAAGGAAACACGCGTCTGTATGAAGAATCTTCTTCGGTTATCTTTTCGTTAAGCTCCAAGTGGGCTGTGTGTACGCGCCACACCGCAATGCAAGTGTTTCGTTACCAGTGTTACCACGTTTATGTCGTGCACTCAGAAATCTGAGTACAGTAAGAGTAACATAATAAACTTGTCACTTACAAATGCGGTAGAATGTCCTTCGTTACCCGAATGTTCTACTTTCTAAACGCACAACTACTCGAACGTTGTGCTATTCGAGCTGAGCGTTCTCTTATAAAATCACACTTCTCTTACAATTAGCGAAAATTCTTTTATACACGGCAGAATCTGAGGTAATGTAGATATTATTATTTATATAACAGCATTTATTCGTTGTCGTGACACTATCAACAGTTGAGCCCCTCAATTGACAAGTGGCGTAAGTCCAAAAGTACGAAAAATGAGTTTATTATAGAAATAGAAAGTATTAAGAATAGGGGAAGGAGAGGGGGCATGATGGGGTAGCGAGGTAAGATGGGGTATCGTAAAAAAAAACATAATAGAAAAATGCTAGCAGTTAGGGCGTTGATAAAAATGAGTGGGGGAGCACGCGTCTTTGGTTTAGAGCTGTGAAATCATCCCCATGCTGCGTGGATCATCCTATTTTGCGTACTAAAAAGACTTATAATAAATATATATTTAAAAACGGTAAGTCGATTATTTTTGTTACATTATAATCTCCATTCTATTTACTTTAATGTACAAATATTAAAATTTTCAATATTTTTTATTTGTTATACAAAAAACATTAGCCTCTGGAAAGCGATGGTTTGAGGCAAGATGGGGTCCTTGAATGATGGGGTACCCCATCACACCCCGTACTATGGTTGTTCATGTGAGGTTGAACAACGTCATCGTTCTCTATTAAGTCGAATTTTCGTTACTTTTAATTCGAATTTTAGAATGGTAAGAACATGTAAGAACAAAAGTAGACGACGAAAATGGTCAAAAGAAGTTACGAAGAAATCTGTAGATGAAGTTTTAACCACACAAAACGGGGTACAAGAAAACTGCTCGAGAATATTGCCTTCCACAATCAACATTGAAACGTTATGTCCAAAAATTGAAAGAGGGAAATGAAGTGGTCATTCGGTTAGGTCCAATTAAGAGTGTATTTTCGCAAACAGAAGAGGAAGAACTTGTCGAATATTTAAAAGATATGGCCCCACAACTCCTGTACGAGGGGTAGGAAGAAAACAATTTAGAAGAAATTATTTCACTAAATAGAACAATCTTATTTATTTTCATTATATTGGAAAGATTTATATCAAAACGAATCATTATATTTAAATTTAATCAAAGATCGTTAGAATGATCACAAAATTATCCACCTTTCGATCACTCCTTTAACGAAATTCCAATTGTTACAAAATTTTAATCTGGCAGAATAGTGCAATGGATTTAAGCCCCATACATAAAACTAAAATTTTTATTAAAAATAGCTACATGAAATATTATAACTCTTCAAGACCCAAATTCACCATTCGCTGATAATTTAAATGCATTTCACAACTTAACTATAATCAATATAATTAAAAGCAAATTCACCAACCGATTTCTTCTAAATAATCACTGAATTGAAATTATTTGAAAAATCACACCAATAATTATATTAACAACAATCATATTTGCATCGATTGTGGAAATATTTAGGGGAACCGTCTTGCCCCCTTTTCGGTACTCCGTCATATCCCGTGGCAGGGGCAAGATGGTTTTTCATTACTTTTTTTAAAAGTTTAATAACTTCAAATTTTTATTTAAATGTTCCTCAAACTATGTACCAAAGGTTAAACTATTAACTTATAATTATATATTGATTCATAAAAACTTAAATAAAAGGTATAATTATCAATTTTTTTGCATGTTTGCTTAGCTTCCCCATCATGCCCCCCCTTACCCTACTTGTTTTATTTACCAATCTAACTTGCGTATATTTTCTTCTATGTTAATAAAAATAAGAGTCAATTTTACAGCCTAAGTAATGTGACTGTCAAATGCGGCTAAAAAGAAGGACATGCTAGATTTGCTAAAGTTTATTCCTCCGATTCATCATACATTTTTCCATGCATTAAAAATCAGTGCGATTGTAGAATGTGATGACGAATCCACCAAGGAATGAGTCCCTTTTAAGGGGGGGGGGTCCTATTTTATGGGCTAAGAACATAGCAAATTTTTTAATTTTTTTAAGAAACTAGCATTTCGACTCATCTGAAATTTGGACCATGTTTTTATGCATCCTTGAAGAAGTTGCAGTTTTTTTATATTTATTTTTAATAATAAATATAGGAGTTATACAGCACGCCGCGCAAAACTCGTCGTCCGCTGGTGTGCATGATATTTACCTTCCAGGTAATCTGAAACAGAAAATTGAAACGGCATTTTATTTTGTACATATGTAGCTTCAATTTGATGAATTAGAACACCGCTGAGTTCTATACTTCTTTTGTTACATAAGGAAATTGGCGCAAAATTGGATTGCAAAAATTAAAGTTTCAGACCTTTCAGTTTGAAAACTCTCCACACTGCTCAATATTTTCTTTTGTTTCTTGCTGGTTTATCAATCTCAAGCTACATATGTATAAAATAAAATGCCGTTTCAGTTTTCTGTTTCAGATCACCTGGTAGATAATTATCACGCACACCAACGGCCGGCGAATTTTGCGCGGCGTGATGGTCGAACATGCATAAGTAATATATTCATGGTTAAAAATTAATAAAATAAAAACTGCAACTTCCTCAAAGATGCATCAAAACATGGTCCAAATTTCAGATGAATCGAATCGCCGGTTTCTTAAAAAAAAAATCCCAAATTTTGCTATGTTTTTAGTCCGAAGAATAGAATTCCCCATTAATATACCTATTATAATAAATGCGATACTCAATGTAAAAATATACTGTGTTTAGTGGAGAGTATTGACTTTTTTCTCGTACTGCCTTGAAAATAACATTCGTATAAGTTATGATTATTAATCCATCAATTGCAGCATGGCTGAAGTCACCTTTTTACAAGGAAGTGATATTACAATTCAGTGCAATAATATCCATTGAAAAAAATGTAGTTTTTCTTTTAAGTTATGTTATCATAATTACTATTCTTTCACTTTATTTTCTTACAATAATGCTACATTCTGTTCTGAATTTTTTATAAAACATTGCACGAAAGTCCAATTTTGACAATACTAAGAAAAGGGACTTAATTCACTTGTCAACTAAGGGTCTCATTTCTAACCGGTAGATAAAGGGAGACAAAAAGTTCCCATCCACAATTAAATACATGTATGCAAGGTATTTAAGTAACAGTATTCGTATTACCCCAAACTCTCGTAACTCCACAGACCAATTTTAATCATAATAATTTCAACAATACATCAGATAATTAAAAAGATGGGGTGTGTTAAAGGTGTCATAAAAATAGCGAGTCTCATCTTGCGGGTGAAATAAAAGAAATTAATGCTTACGTACGGCTCGGAGAATTCAAATAACATGCCATTGAAGGGGTGTCTCTGTGAAATGGGAAGCAGCTAGGGTTTGTCGGTTTTAAAATACCGAGTTTGAAAACCGGTTTATATTTATAAATTTGTAAGATTCGAAAACCGGTTTTTAAATTTAAAAACCCGGTTTTATATACTAGAATTAATATGCAGAAATGAATTAATTTAATTAAAAAGTTAACATTTTTATTTGAAATCGTCTCGGACACAAGCATATTGTAGTAGATAATAGTTTACTGTAAAACTAATCTTCATGGATTCATATTTTCTGACGAAAAATACTAAATGGAATAAAGACTTATAATTTGATACCACTGTAAAAGATTTATATTTTGTGCGGATTTTACTTATTTTAGTTTTATTTTCATTTGGTTTTGTATGCAGTCTATTTGATTGTGTTATATTTTTGTAAATCCATAAATATTAAGGAAACTGAACATTTTTAAAATAAGTACAATTATTTATTTACTATTTCAATTATATATTTTTTTTGAAAATACGAAAATCGGTTTAACCGGTTTTTGGGGAATAGTGGAATTCGAAAACCGGTTTAACCGGTTTTTGGGGAATAGTGGAATTCGAAAACTGGTTTAACCGGTTTTTGGCGAATAGTGGAATTCGAAAACCGGTTTAACCGGTTTTTGGGGAATAGTGCAATTCGAAAACCGGTTGAACCGGTTTTTGGGGAATAGTGGAATTCGAAAACCGGTTTCTTCAAAGGTTAGTTTTTGTATAAACCCTAGAAACAGCAGAGTTTGGTACATTCGTGGGACTTTTATGAAACTAATTTGTATTGATTTTATGCTTTTTAAGTGGGAAAATAAATAGTTTAATAGTACAAAAAACAAGTTGTTACGAAATTTCGGCATGTAAATAAAATGTTGTTCATGCTAAATAGTTAGAAAATATATCTCTGCTGTTCGAAAATATTCTCTTATTGAGACAGCCATGTGTCCCATTAGTTCAGATAATGAAGTGCCTACTGCATTAAGATGCATCAAATTCTGATGACGTTGCAAAAAAACTGACTCCCGCTCGATTTTTCCTGTAGAGCGTAGGTATAAGAGAAAATTCGCGAGACTTTAATGGCCCGGTCCTTCGGCGTTTCACTGCTCGGCTTTTCAATATTTCACGGATGTTATATACAATCGAGCATGAAAATAAATTTCTCCGCGGGACGGTACTTTAACACGAGCCTCGGAGTCGAAGGAAGAAGCGACGGAAAGATGGCGGGCGTAAAGGAATAAGGAAAGAAGGAAGCGTAATACAGTGAGTCAGCAGTTTTTGTTAAAAATTTATTCGGTTCAGTTTCAGGAGAAATATCACCTCGTACCCCTCGACGTTCCGTATCACACCTCAGCGGCTGCTCCCACCATTATCTTCGGACCCACCTTCTATTTTCTATTCTTCTATTTTCCCTCTTCTACTTTTATATGTACGTAGGTAACGGACCTGTTACGATAGAGATAGAGTATAGACGATGGCAGGACGAGCTTTTAATGCTATGAAATTATTCGACGCGCGCAACTTTCCTCCGGGCGACTTTAATTCAAGGATTAAGTGGAAAAGGATAAATACACGAAACGCTGACAATTTAATCCTAGACATCCGGACATGGCCGCGGTGAATAAAATATTTCTTACGCATTATCATTTATAGTCATATTCATGAGTGAAAAGTATTATTTGCAGATTCTTAGAAGTTGCATTTGTGTTTCCATAATTACACTTAATATTTTAATGATATTTTCGGCGTTGCTCAGGTGAAATCAGTGTATTAACGAGAAACATTCAGTACTTCTGCTTCTTGATTAACTCATGAAACAACGGAATAATACGTGTGCAATATTATCAAATTGAAGTTACTTTATATCCCCATAAAAAACTTCGAAAAAGTACAAAAATTACGCCAAGTACATGAAATCAAATAAATCACAAAACAATAGAAGATAATAATAATTAGCATATAAAAAAAAAGATGTGAAATCAAAGTGAGCTGCAAGTACATAAAGGTGCTTTCCAACTGCGCTTAAGATGACACAACTACATATACGCAGCTAAAATGCTGTGTTCATACATTTCATTACCCATATCGCGGACATTTTAATAATGCGAAGATAAAATATAATATTTAGACATTTGCCTAGATGTCCGCGGCCTGGAAGTCAAATACCAGGCGTGGCCAGGCAAGGTGTTCTCAGATCATCAATACACATACCTTCCCTCTCGCAGGCTTTCACATAATTTGTCAATTTAAAACTCTGACAATATGAGTACATTTTCATTATATTGCGTTTTAAAATAGTTCTAAGATCATACATCGACACCGATACCTTTCCTCTCACAAGCTTTCAGATAATTTGTCAATTTAAAACTCTGACAATATGAGTACATTTTCATTATATTGCGTTTTTAAATAATTCTTATTCATCGACACCTTGACCGCTTTGACTGATCTTTTTTAAAAAGTTTTTTTTGTAAGCCTGTAATGAAAATTCAGAAAAACCGTTCATAGGTTGAAATAAGTTGTCGGTATACATGCCTAAAATTTCATCAAAATCGGTTAACGTTACTCTGAGTTATGAACGCTTAAAGATTGCAGAATAAGATCGAAAATCGCGAAATTCCCGAAATCCACAACTGGTTTTTGGAATTTTCATTACAGGCTCACAAAAAAAGTGTAAAAAAACTACCTTTACTACTTTTTTGCTATTCTGAGCAATTCCATTTTTTTTCAAAACTACGAAACGCGTTACTTGGCAAACTAATCCTTCTAGCTTCTAAAACAAAAAACTCATGTCGTTTGGACCAATTCTAAAAAAGTTATGCGATTTTAAAAAGTGTCCAAATACTTTTGTTACTAGCTGTATTTCAAACCAGTCGAAAAAATAAAAACTTTAGCTAAGTTTAAAAAAAAAAAATGTTGCAGTTAATAATTACCTATCACGTTAATTTAAAAATATTTCTGTAATTATTGCATTATATTTTATTCTTAATTTATTATTTCAGCTGACCGGTCATTCACTAGCAGCTCATACCCGGTCATTTACTGGGTGTATGCAGTCATTTACTGGGCTTCAACACGTTTTTCATTTGATAATTGATTTTTTAAAAATTACGATAAGAGTAAGTAATTATCTTCATAGAAATTTCAAGAAAAATAAATTTAAATGCAATTTCAACAGTTGCTTTGTTGTTATGCATAAATATATTCAAGTATTAATCTCGAAGGTCCACAAATTCAACAATTCGGTATTCACTGGTTGTTTTACCCTAATATGAGTTACAAGTTAGTGAAATAATATAATTGTTTCCTATCCAAGTACACCGGCCCCCCTGAGTACCTGAGGCCCGGTTTTAATTGAAGAACACCCTCAGTTTTCTTACCCTCCATACTGCAGCCGCCAATCACTCCTGATGAAATTTCATCACGCACGGTACAACATCTAAATATTTGTACACGGTGTTTATAGAAAGGTGGAAAGGGAAAGCCGGCCACGGACGTTGCATCATGTATCGCCGCTTTTATTACCTTTCCTATATTATTTCTTTCTGTTCGCTTTCTTCGCGTTATTCCGAGCAAACAACATTTACCATCGCGAAAACGCCCGGCTTCGAGACAAATTGATCTCACTGCAGTCACGTACGGCCTCGTGTCGGAGCAACATAAAAATGTAATTACTCCTGTCATCGGAAACGAGCGCAGGAGGAAGATGAAGCAGAGAAAGACGAGGCTGGCAGAATCGAAGGTGGGACGTGATGTTTGGTTTGGCAGTGAAACTTGGGGATTCCTGGTGGGAGGAGAATTTTCGGGAAATAAATCTGATATCCACGCGGTGTTTTATTCTTCGGCTTTATTTAATAGTGCATCACAATCACAGAGATCGCGTCGGTTGCTTGTGCGAAGGTTCGGTGTCTCTTGCTCTGCGCGTTACTTTCGTCATTTCGGAGCAGGTATTTCAGAATGTTCTAGGTGATTTATTGATGTTGCAAATTTACTTTTAAGTCAAAATACTAATTGGAAAAGGAAATGAAGAGTATACACATAAAGGGGTTGCGAATTATTTTCTCGAGAACTGTTAGGGGTAACAACATATTCTTTTAATTTCTGCAGTCCGGTGGGGCCTCTTACGCAATACACCGGCCGCCGCTCTGAAGCCTCCCAGAGGACATGGAGCCACGTCCCCTTTCTTTTTAAATGGTACCTACGATATACCAATTTTTACACTTTCAAACAATTACCTTCACCACACCTGTTTTATATTTTGCCTTTCTTTGAAATATATTTAAGAAAAATAGCTTTCATCGTGTAAATATAAAAGGTGCGGATGAAACACATTACAACCAGTGTGATTTAAATTTTAAATCATTTTTTTTTACCGTATTAATTCGAACACCTGGTGGCATCGTTACTGCTCCCAACAAGTAGGAATAACTTCATTCCATAGCGTTTTTTCGAGGCCGTAAAATTTAAGACTAAATTTTTATTGGGCTAGCTGAAATGTCCAACAAAATATGCAACAAGACAGGAAGATCCCAAATAAAAAATGTGTATATGTATGTAGCTATAAAGACAATATAATGATGATAATAAAAAACAAACGGAGTGAAAAGAATAGTGCAATCTTTCAAAGATTCGCGAATAAGTACAGCCAGTAATACAGAGATGGGCATTATTTAAATAAAAAATTATTTAAATAAAGAATCAAATAAAACAGGCTTTATCTTTATTTGAAATAAAAATTACTGAAAGTTAATTGTATTTGAAACGTCGCAAATAATTTTTTTTGTTCGACGTGAATTTATCCGACGGCCACAAATAATTTTTTTATTTGACGGGAATTCATTTTAACCTACAAATAATTTTTTCATCTTTTCATTCATTTGTATTTGAAAATTATTTGAAGCTCAAATACACTCTGGGAGTTGAGAGCCGTTTGTGACAAAACGTCATATAATCATATAATCATTTTTAGGAGAAAAAGGAACCTGCGGACATGAATATTTTTCCAAATTTTTTTTTACAGTTGTGTTCGATTAATCAAAAGACAACTATCCCGCACCCAGGCCATCTGAAAATTCAAAATTAAATTTTCACCTGTATATACTCTGTGTCATTTAAGAAGGAACCTGCCGACCGACGAGTTTAGGCCGGTTCTGCGCAGGTTGACGCTCATTGGTGCCGGGAGAAGCCACTATTGGCTGTACCCCCACCAACGCTTTCTCGGAGCCAATGAGCTCATTCTACATGCGCGAACCGGGTTCCTTCTTAAATGACACGGTGTATAGTATCGCTCCGTTAAGTGTTCATGTATCAGCCTTTATTATTTCAAATAACAAATTTTTAGAAAATTGCTCTCAATTTCCTTTACAGTTCCGGGGCGAAATTAGGACACCTCCTAGGGACGAAATTTTGAATGCCCGCAGTTTCTAAACTCGTCGGTCGGCAGGTTCCTTCTTAAATGACACGGAGTTTAAACAGCGTTAACAGGTTAAGTTTTACTAATCTGACGTGAAACAATGTAATCCCGTGCTGCCAATGTTCCCCCACTTTACGGTAACTATATAGGGTGTGAAAACATAAAATCTTGCAGAAAAAATATTTACTTAGGTAGTCAATTTTTCGATAAACGCTGATAACTGTCAAAAAACGTGCGATCGCGGGGTCGAGCATAAATGCATGGTATAGTATAAGTGACTTCTTTCTGCAGTAGAACATATGTCGGTGCAAAGTTATTAAGAATTAGTCAACCTACCCCTTGCTCACCACTTGCGTAGGTCTCCTAATTTATTTACGCGCTACACCGCATTCCATTTTAGGGTTTATTGTATCCTGCAATAGGATTGATGCTAACTGAATCATTGTTGACATCCTTCACACGACCCCGAGCAAAATTCAAGTCTTTATCGCGGTTCTCTCAAACCGCTCCTCTCAACGCTCAGAAGACGTTTAGTTTCACGCCTCGCTGTTTTTGCGATTTCCCTATATGCACCTCTTTCACTATGCATACAAAAGTAGATGGACTAGGGGCGGGGGTGGTGCGACAAAAAGCTTGTAGTCGCAGCTCTGGAGGAGAATAAGTTTAGAAGTGACCAAGTATCGTCGACTAGATAACTGAAGTGTGTATGCAGCAGGGTAGGAATTAAATGTCATGCATCTGAGAAGGATCTGAAATTGAACTGACGATTCTTTGACGAGGGTGCCCCAAATGGAAAAGCTAAACGAAATCGAGGATACAGGGTTAACGCGGTTATTCGCGATAATTTGCTCTCGGTAGAATTAATTCCTGTGATCCTAGTCCCCCGCCGCGGGGAGGAAGAAAAAGCTAAGAGGGTCGCAGTAGTTCCGATCGATGCGACGGACGTTCGTGTAAATATTCAGTAACCGCCCCCTCGCTTTATCATCGTTCCGGGAAAGGAAAGATTTAAACGAAGGCGACGCGAAATTCCCAAAGAATGTCCATCATTTTCCCTCGAGAAGATTCCTCGAAGACAACTTTCATTGTAGATGTTCGTTGGATAAAACATGAAAGATTCCGGTCAGATTGTTGACGAAAATTGATGAAAGATCAACTAGGAATCGCAGTCCCCCTGTCGGCAGGGTAGACGAGATTTCGACACACGATATGTATTCATCGAATTCAGCGATATCGAGCCGCCCGAGGCGCGTGAAGAGAATTAATGTCGATGAACGTGATCGTTGAACTTGCAGAAGAAACTACTTGTAGGCCCTTCTCATTCCCAAAAAAATGCATGTTCTGAATCGGTACTGTTCTCCTCAAAATAAATTATTAAGCACTAAAATCTGAGAAGCATATCTCTTTTTACTTGTACTAAATTTCAAAATCAAGCGGCGAAAGTGGAAATTATTGTTTTGCAAATAACGGTTTTCGTTTCGGTGGGGGTTATAGATTATAAAATCAGGGAATTATTATTAATTTCACAAATGACGTTGAGGGTGGTGGGCAAATATAGGGAACCTCTGCAGCACAGTGGAAGGATTCAATGGGGTCATATTGTTCAAACACCCTTTTCCACTTCTTCAATTTAAATATGCATGGGTATTGTAATTTCTAAATAAAGTGAAATGTATATAAAAATATTTTATTGCTGTGTGCCCACCATGAAATTAGTAGTCACGAGAGAAATATTTTAAATAAAGGTTCTTGGACAGTCAGCGTGGTATTTGCTTTTTAATTCTCTCCGAAACAAAATTTCTACAGGAATTTACTGTTAAGCCACAAATATTTAATCGGACTATTGCTTCGTGAAATTAACAATTACATACTCTGGAATTATTGACCGCAGTTTTATCACATTATTCTCGCATTCTTTGTAGTTACTATCATCTTTCACGATGCAAGCATAAATACTGATATCACTGTGAATTGTCTTCAGTTGCTGGGAAATATTAATTATAGAAGCGCAGTACCTGTAAAAAAATTTCTTTTTTTTTTATAATCATTATTTTCCAAATTTTCTTGATACAACAGGGTACGCGGGGAATTTAAAAGCAGCATGTGTGGTCGAAGATTGTAACGATACAAAAGCTTTTTTGCTCGACACCTTTCTTCCACGACTACAGTAATCGCCCGTTATGAGTCCGTCGAACGGCGCTGGCGGCGGACTCTTAGCGAGTTGCGGACATGGTTCCGCGCGGCCAGTGGTTGTGTCGACCGTTTCGTTTCCTCTCGCTCGTTGTCCGGTTCTCTCACTCTCCTCCGCAGGCTTCCAAGAAGTGGTGGGATAGTCGCCGGACTCTCAACGTGCGGAAAAAGCGGACTCATAACGGGTGATTACTCTACATACCATTTGTGCATCGAATATAAGGAATAAATGATTCTACACCTGCTTCCCTTCATTTATAAATAATAATTCACACACAGCTACATTTACAATGGGGTACTGAAGAGCAGTGTCTTAACTCTAACCATAACACTGTGTACTTCTGTTGAGGTAAATTCTGTGGTCCTTTGCGATCACTGCTGAACATAAATTTTATCACGAGAAAGTACAAAATTTGATCTATAGGGTAAGTCCGGGTGAGATGGTCATATTTGCGCTTGGAGCCTCTTACAGCCAACCTATTCGAAATAAAGCAACGAAAATGATGTAGTACAAAACTTCAATCCGTCGTCGGTTTTATCCAGTAATTTTGGAAAATGACCACCTATTCGTGTCGAGAGGGTTTGGGCAGATGAGAAGCGGAGTCATTCGGATCAAGATTCAGTAAAGCTGTAACCACTTGTAAACGAAATGAGGGAGAGGATACACGTTCATTATTCATTTTGTATAATGCGTGGGCATTAGTGAGTTGCACGACTGCAGCTCGCATAATAAACAGTAAAATCAGAGAACTAAAAAAACAAATCCAAAAATAACACAAAAAAAGAGCTACAAAACTGTTTACGTCCACGTCGTTTGCTCTGGGTAACGCCAAAGGAAAGAATAATATATTAATCTAACTGCTGTTATTAATTTAAGCTTTGTTTAAGTCGGCAACACTGTTTCTGCGTAAAATTTCGATTCTCTGACCTGAGAATCGTGATTAGCGATATGAAAAACCCTCAGAAACATCGGTCCAAATTTTTAAATTTTCAGTGGCCATTATAATAACTATAGTGGCCAGCCCGGCCTTCTAAAGGTTAACAGCACATCGCGGGGAGAATGAAATCAATTCAGGCCTCTCGGGTAATCTTTCTTAAGTGTATTTTCTTAAAAGAGTTCGGCGGAATTTCTTGAAACTGGACTGGTAGCCAACGGAATTTCCTCCGGAAAAATTTCATCCCCCGTTCACGTGTACAAAAGACTATCGACACTATCGTCTCGCAGAGGCTAACAAGATCAGCAGCCAGCGGGGGGGGTAGCACGTGGCGGGAATAAATTTCGACAAAGATGTTCCGTCATTCAGTGTCATCGGAGCCTTAAACGCATTTACGATAAGACTGACACAAGGAGGATTCCTAGCGGAACGACCGGGACGCGCGACCTTACTTCGTTTGTTCCGTTCCTGTTCGATCGATCGTAATTTCCGTCGGTGTGACTCACGAAAGAAGAGTGGATTCTGAACGTGTGCGTACACACGTACACACACACACACGTGTGTATACAGGGTGTTCCAGTTAACTTTATCACCTGCGACATTCCCACTACTTTTAATGTCCCAGGCAATGTTTTTTGCAAGGGTTGTAATTCAACCAGAATGCCTGCTTGCTAGGAAGGTTGCATGACTTCGCGAGGGAAGTATGTTTTCTACGAAAGTTCTACGGTTTCGTGGAAAAATTAGGCAGAAATTTTTGGGTTCATGGCCTTCGTTGTACTTGTGTCACTTTAGGCGGCCTTGGGTGACCTTGAATTTTAGATCCTTAGATTTATATCATGTATTGATGAAAAGAAGAGAATTATGAATGGTCTGTATCAAATACTACTGTGTGAAAGAAGTTAAGCTGACTTTCATTTCATAGTTGATGCTTACAGCTGGAAGGAAGATACCTAGTTTCTTCACACGATGCCTTTCAAGAATCTATGCAACTCGTCGAGAAGACATTCCCCTGAGACATTGGAAATAGAGGATACAGTTACGTGGGACACTCTGTAGGGTGATTTAGCTGCGGTGTAAGAAAATGTGGGGTTGTAACCCACAGGTAAGAATTAAAAAAAAAATAAAAAAAGTACTGGAGGTTAATATCACCGAGATACTTACAGTGACTTTAATATAAGTTGTTTCTTTTATACTACAATCTGGTAAGGCTTTTCGAAGCTAATGCAGAGGGTGTATCCCCACCACACCCTTTGTCCACTTCGCCATAGAGACTTATTTCTTCAAGATTCAGATGTATTAAGGGGTTATACCTAGTCAGGCGGCCGAAAAGAGGCGAATGATTGTGAATTTTTTTTGAAAAAGTGGAAGCATATGTTGTTACAGAACTTTTTGCGCTTAAAAGAGCAACGTTTAAAGAACATTTGGTAATTTTTTCGTAGAAAAATATTTACGTTTATAATAAAATAACAAGCGACATCCAAGAAGCCTTTTTAAAAGTTTGGTTTTGCAGTGAGCAGTGTCTTTCGGAACCAGATTATTTAAAATCAACAAACAAAAAAGAGTTCGTTAGTATATTAATGTATCCTCCCATTGATGGAGAGAATTTACCGAAATATTAATTTAAAACAAAATGGCGATTATTTAAAGTTGAAATCCTGAATTTTTGGTGCAAAAATCCCGCGAAAAAAATCATGATTATATATATATATATTCGAAAAATGGGAAAAAAATTTTTTTTTTCAAAGTGTTGCAGAGGAATGCCTTCTTAACACTCGGACCGTAGCACGTTTCAAAACTTTAAAAATGTATTGTACATAATAAAATATTTTAACTACATACATTCATCACTAATATTTATTTAACTTTACTCATCCACGTTCATCATTCAATTTTTTTTATATGGATTGATATGTTTCGAAAAATCCATCTGCGTGAAACGTAAAGTTATGGTTATGGACAAACTAAAATTTTTATGAAAGTCACAATTGACATTTTTTTTTTATTGACTGACTATTTTGGGACCCAAGAAGACATTTAATGGCGCTGGTAATATTACTATTCGCAAATACATATGTAGATTTGTTTTAAAACGGCATTTACTGGACAAACAGTATCGAATTTAAAGAAAGGCGAAACAATATTTTAGTGACTTGCCAATGTCTAATGCCATTATAGACTTCTCAAAAATTCCAAGAACGAGAAGGTCTGTTGGGGATAAACCTTAGAAGTAGCCTTGAACGTTAAGCTAACAATAATCTGATTATAATAAAAAACAACGTAATTTAAAATTACTATATATTAGAAACAAGAGGTTTTTGAATCTGTGTGTACAAACGTTTCTTAGAAGATTTTGCTCAATCAAAAAGATAATGGAACTGTAGCCAAAAGGAAGCATTTAGGTACCCTTGGACTCCATTTCTTGATCTTCTTTACTGTATTATAAAAAATTTAATACGACACCATCTATTTTGAGTTACAGTTATTTTTATAAAAATAACTATAGTGTACTAAAGATTTGTATAATAATAAACAAGATGAATTGCTCACTATCTTGAATTTAATTTGAAAATGAGTGTCTACGAATAATTTTAGTAACATGAACTATTATGTTATAATTATTGTAAGTGGACAAATCGTCTTGCTATTTTTATTGGTGCAAATAATGCAATGGGGTTGGTTTCCGTGTTTAATCAAATTTTGTTCTCCCTTCTTAAATAAGGGCATTGCTATTACTTATTTAAATATTATCCTTGGCAAACCAAAACCAGTTTCTAAATTAGTATAAAAATATTAATGAATTAATTCTTATTCTGTTTTACTTTTTCTGTAACGTAATTGTACATACGCATTTTTCTTTCTGAAAACTTGACGACAATGGACATTCTGGTTTGCAGTATTTCTGAAATACCTACGTAAGTGCGTACCTACCTTGAGAAAATTCTTTTCTGTGCTTATAATTCCTGTTCCCTTGAAAGGAAATTCTTGTTTATATCTAATTTTGTAAATTTTAAAATGTGAAGGCGTTTGGGTCTATTTGGGCTAAACTGTCAGTAGTTATATTTGCATGTATTGACGAATACATATCTCTTGCAGTTGTAAAGCTGTCTCTTTAAGTGCGCATTTAATGTTTTTGTTCGATCAGCGTACTTTTCCCGTAATTATGAGATGCAGAGTACGCGTATAAATTTCTAGACCCCAGGATTGAGTCACCCTGTATAAATATTGCATGCAACGTAAGGGAAGAGACATGGGGTGTCTAGCAGGGGCTGACTAATCGTGAAGCTAAACTACCGGCAACCCCCCCTCTGATTACGAGCTCGCTTTCTTAGAATCGGCTGCGCTCCTCGTCCTGAGTTTTATCCGGCATTTATGTAAGAATGCCAAATCGATGGACACTAAAAGAAACTTCGGACGGTTATTATCGCAGTATTTTGCCACGTGGAACCAAATTGCCCCGCGTCGATTCGATATACGATGAGTAACGAAGCTATTCAAAGATTCACCTTATAAAAGATACGCGATTAATGAATAAACTTGCTCATATACTATATACATAACAGGTATCCGTTGAGATGCGTGTAAAATTTAAAAGAATCTGAATATTACAAACGGAAAGTATAAGATAGTTATTACGACAAGGCATAGGCACCAATAAAAACATTCGGACGCTGCATAAGAAAAAAGTTGGTAGATGTTTCTGGATAATTAAAGAATTCAGTGTTTACGAGGATGTCGCAGTCGCAGTCTGAAGATTTTTAGTTGAATTTGGTTTTCGACCACCTACGAGATAGCAAATATTCTTGATTTATATCGACTAGTGTAAACACACAGGCGTTATATCATAAATTAGTATCATTGCTTGTTCCTTTTGCAACACTGCCAAGAGTGACCGAGGGAAACCACAGAACCTCTCCACACATACATAGTATGTCGTATTGTACAAGGTAATTGGGGGAATATGCCTAAGGTTTCTTATTACATTTATAACCAATTTAATATATATATTTCTATCAAATCAACAAACTTTGTTTGTTACTTAAATTCTATAGGTAACGAAATCATTAAACGAACACTACTAAATTAAAAAAAAAAGAAACGTAAAGGTGCAAATTCATGGGACAAAAGTATTGGGTCTCACATGAGACTTTAATCTCATGAGACAATTACACTGTCCAACAAAATTCAACTTTTTTTCTGTTCTGAAACATTCAATAGCCGTTTCTTATAGATTTTTCTGCGCTGAAAACGAATCCGTAAACCGTTTATCGCCATCACCCTCAGTTTTCGAGAAATTCGATTTTGAAAAAAAAATGCAAATTTTCAACATTGAACATTTTTTGTGTTCAAACAGTAATAGTTATTCGGTTGCATGTTCTATCAAATTATTCTATGAATCCTCGCGAACACAACGATGTAAGTTATTATTGAATTATAAGCATTTAAATGTGTTTAAACAACGATCAAAGGGAAAAGGACACCCGAAATGCAGCAATTTTTGCAGATATCTTGCTATATATTTTAAAAACTAAGGGTCTAGGAGAAAATTTGACTACTCCACGCGATGCGGCAGAAATTTTTCTTTGGGGAACCACCAACAGAAGTGATAAGTCACGTTTTGTTTTCAATTTAGAAGCGAAATAGTTTGGCAAAACGTGCGGCGCCGACCGTTACGCTGTGCGGCAGTGGATCGCGCGCTGCCGTTGACTACCACTGTCGGCGCCGCACGTTTTACCATACTATTTCGTTTCCATCTTGAAAACAAAATGTGTCTTACCACTTCTGTTGATGCTATCCAAAGGAAAATTGTCTGCTGCGTCGCGTGGAGTGGTCAGATTTTCTCCTAGACTCGTAGTTTTGGAAATAAATTTAAACATATCTGCAAAAGTGGGTGAATTTCGGGTGTTCTTTTCCCTTTGATCATTATTTAAATATATTTAAATGTTCATAATGGACCCATAACTTATATCGTTGTATTCGGGATGGTTAATAGAATAATTTGACGCGACAAGTAACCGACTAACTATTACTGTTTCGACACAAAAGATGTTCAAAGTTGAAAATTTGCATTTTTTTTTCAAAATCGAATTTCTCGAAAACTGAGGGTGATGGCGATAAACGGTTTACGGATTCGTTTTCAGCGCACAAAAATCTATAAGAAACGGTTATTGAATGTTACAAATCAGAAAAAGTTCAATTTTTTTGGTGAGTATAATCATATGTATCTAATTTAAATTGCCACACGATTTAGTAGCTTCTAGACAAACATCTCGCAATCAGTAGCACAGTGGATCGCTGTTAGCAAACAATAATATCACCAGCGAATTTCTTTAACAGTATCATAAACGCTTTGCGGTGGAATCTCAACGAATTTGAATGTTATATTTTTCATGAACGCGGTGCGAAATTTTTATTATTGCTTCTCCGTATCGGAACAAGAGCATAAAGCCGCCTCGCGTGTCAAGGGAGTTCACGTATCAACACGTCAGCACGGGATGGAACCAATTTTCAATTTCCAACTTTCATTATTAGCGTCCGTCATCGTTACACGGGGAGAAACGTTCGGCTCCCGATGTTACTGGCATTCGTAAAACGTGAAACTCGGACGCGAGAGGATCATCCCTAAACGACGGCTAGATACACCAAGAAATCAATGCAGAATAGCATTACACACATGCACATCGCGCGGCTGGCGCTAAGCCAGATGCGTTTACCGATGAGACATTTTTCTGCATAAGGGAGCAGCTGGATGCAAACGCGCGTAAACGTATGGAAGAACTATCGGACACTGTATGCATTTCATTTTTACATACCGTAGACATTGAAACAAATCAAACATTCTTACGTGATTCAGCCGAAAATTGGATTTTTGAACTCTTCAGACCGGGGCCCGATATAGGGGAGCGCAAGTAGAGCAGCTGCCCCGAAACGGAAACTTTGGGGGCGGCAAAATTGGTAGAAAGAAAACAGTTGGAATAAAAAAATTAATTATTTTTACGCTTAACTGTAACTATATCAATATAGATTAAAAAAATACTCTCCTTTTTTCTCAGATGAAAGCGACGCGAATAAAGTGGGAAACCATCAGATCGTGTTCGACGCTTCGCGCTCTACGGCGACCTCTATAACTTGATTAAAACTGTATATTTTGTCACAGAAAAATTCTAAAATACTGTCCACTACATGCACATTTAAACCCCATATCAATGACTTTCCTACGAAGTACGGATGTCTAATATAAAATTCATAAAAAATTGCACTTTTTTCCTGGCATCAAGGTGTTGTTCCTGCTTAAGGAAAATATTATTTTTCACAAATTTATGAAGTAGATGTAAATGTGATTTTTATGCAGCATAAAGAAACAGGCAAGAACTATTTGTGCACTAATTGTAAGCCATCGATATATTAAATGATAAACGTGGTTAAATTTGGCCAAATCATTAACGTTATCCCTGATTGTTTAAATGCTAACTATGTCCCGGTTTTTGTATTCCTGTAATGAGTTACGAAAAACACATTTGGTGACTTGGCAATGCTATGCATCTCTCAGATGTGCATGAATACTTGTAACGCTACATAAACCTGAACCTAGACTTGACTGGCCCCTCCGGGGTATTCTACCGTGTTGTATTTCGAAGGCAATATGTGACTAGAGTTTCTTTGCATCTGTTTCACAGTGGGTTTTACTATCAGATACGTCAAAACTTCTGAGGTAAATCCGGGAGATGCGGTCGGGTCGGAGAGTTGGTCGAAACAGTTGATTCCTACAGAATTAATTGTTCTGAACCTTAACACACTTTTGCATATAGAGTAACTCGGGGCAATGTGCCACCGCAGGTAATATGCCACTTCTGAATAATTTTTTAAATAATGCACAGATGCCCTTACCATTTGCATTAATTCCGTTTAATTTAGTGTAACTGCTAAGACGACAATAGATTTTGGTTTTTACCTTGTTTTATTTTCAGTAAATTCTGGTAAATTATAAAAGTATCGTCCTGATCAAATTTCACACTGCAAGTAGAATGTAGATTGTACATTTGCGCGAACAGTTATACAAAAAATCAATAGATTATGACAAAGTAGACTAACAAATGAATTTTACAACCCCTCGCACATCCGTTAACACTGTGTACTTTGTGGAGAGATTTTCAATCCTTCCTTTTATGACCGTGTGGAGTAATATGCCACATGTTTGTCGGTATAATATGCCACAAACTAATATTTTTATAACTCTTTCTATTTAATGCCATCGAGTTGTTTTTTCGCATTAGAACCATGCCTAAGAAGTATGTACCAACTTCAAACTGTGCTGTTTGGTCAGACGAAAGTTTAAAGGAAGCCATTCGAATGGCGAAGGAGGCTCGTACTACGATATAGAACAAATTTTGAGAATGTAGATATTTTTTATGACAATTCGACTGATGCAGAAAATGTACAACTACTGTGCAATATGTGAACTATATTATTACGATAAAAAAGGACCTAAATGTGACTGGGTAAAAACTACTTGTTGCCAAAAGTGGGTCCACGAAGACTGCGCAGAAATTGGAGACTGTTTATTTTGTTAGAAATAGCTTTTTTTCAAATATATTTTACGATTCATTGAGTTCAAATATTTGTTATTACTTACTAATAGCTTGAATAGTTTAATCGACATCTATAATACATATTTTTAATATAAACAATTTTTTTCTTATCTTGAAATGTTAAGTTTATGCAATAAAAATATTCAAAATGATTTGCTTCATAATTGCTGCAGAAAAAAATCCTAGAAATCGGCGGCCGGTTTTAGCGTTGTGTAAAGTACTTATACCCCCCTTAAGGGGTTGTACCTAGTCAGGCGACCGAAAAGAGGCGAATATTTGTAATTTTTTTTGAAGAAGCCGAAGCATATATTTTTACAAAACTTCTTGCGCTTAAAGAGCAACATTTAAAGAACATTTGGTAATTTTTTCGTCGAAAAATATTTAAGTTCATAATAAAGTAACAAGCGACATCCAAGAAGCATTTTTAAAAATTTGGTTTTTGCGGTGAGCACTGCCATTCGGAACCAGATTATCTAAAATCAAAAATCAAAATACATTTCGTTAGTATATTAATGTATCCTCAGGTTGACGGAGAGAATTTTCCAAAATATTAATTTGAAACTAAATGGCGGCTGTTTAAAGTTGAAATCCTGATTTTTTTCGCGTGATTTTTGCACGAAAAAATCAAGATTTCAATTTTAAAATATTTTGTTTAATATTAATATTTCGGAAAATTCTCTCCGTCAACCTGAGGATACATTAATATACTAACGAAAACTTTTTTGTTTTTTGATTTTAGATAATCTGCTTCCGAATGGCAGTGCTCACCGCAAAACCAAATTTTTAAAAATGCTTCTTGGATGTCGGTTGTTACTTTATTATAAACTTAAATATTTTTCTACGAAAAAATTAGCAAATGTTCTTTAAATGCTGCTCTTTTAAGCGCAAAAAGTTCTGTAAGAATATATGCTTCCGCTTTTTCAAAAAAAAATCACAAACTTTCGCCTCTTTTCGGCCGCCTGACTTAATGAATTTTCACTTATTTCACCTCCCATATCTCGCAACCTGATTGTCACCTCTATAAGCTATCGTTTGGCATAAAATTCAGTTCCAAAATTGTGGGACCAAAAAGTGGCGAAAAAGGGTCTCATTTTTGGGTCACTCATTTTCGCAGGCATTCTAAATATCCGAATTTTAAGCTACTCTATTTTCTTCAGCTACTTGAATTGCTTCGTTTGCCTATTTAACAGCATCAATGACAAAATGAACAACACCACACAGTGGTGTAAGGGTTGTAGATACTCCACTACACTTGCTCCCCTTATCTAGGTGTATCATTCTTTTGCTTCGACAGCTAAGGACCGACATTGGGCTGAATCGGCCAAAGCGTTACGATAAACCAATATTTCATTACGCTAAGTGTCTCAAGATCTCTCACGGCGCCACATTTCAATTACATTTTCAGTCCACATCACTCTATATGCTTTCTTAAGGGGTTACATAGGTACGTTTAACCGCTGCGAAAATGAATGGTTTAATGATTTTTTTAGGGGTTTTATTAAGAAAATGAAAACAAACTACTTATCACACACGATTTATTAGTCCATTAAGTGCACAAAACAAAATTATTTACAATAATTTTTGTATTAAATTCTTTATGATTCTTGAGGTTCTTTAGACCATTGGAGAAAAAATAGTCAACATAGTTCTTTCTTTACACATTAATGGATCTGAAAAATAAATGAGGTTCTTGTACAATAATGTTGCCATTATGGGCTGACGAGCCACCTTTTCTGTATTTTGTGTAATTAATTTTTTATGCACAATTACATAGCAAAAAATGTATTTGCCTTTAAAATGCCATAAATTATTTGTTTCTTTGAAATTAAAAAATTGTAACCCCTTAAGTACCTAATTTCCCTAGTAGCATTTTTGGTTGATCCATAGTATCCCCAAGTTGGGAATTAGTTGGCCATCAAAATGCCAACAATAAATGCTACTAGGGTTGTGTACGAAATTTTTATTCCAAATAATTTGTTGCCCATCTCTGGTTTACACTTTACTTAAGTACTTAAAGAGTTACAATTTCTTAATTTCAAAGAAATAAACAATGTATGTAATTTTAAAGGTAAATAATTTTCTTTCTATGTAATTATGCATGAAAAATTAATTACACAAAATATAAAAAAGATGGGTCGTCAGCCCATAATGGCAACATTATTGTGCAAGAACCTCATTTTATTTTTCAGATCCATTGATCTGTAAAGGAGTTATTATATTGACCATTTTTTCTGCAAAAAATAATTTGTACACAAATTTTTATTTCAAATAATTGTATCCCCATCTCTGGTGCAAACTAACAAAGATCAGTAGAAAAAGGCGCATTGCATACCTGCGCATTACATACCTACTCAGACTGTTTAATGGCACTCTGCTGGTCCCACAGTTCAAATCTGCACGCACCCTGATACCTGCGCCGATGTCATTAGCGCAATAGATACTTGAATATGCCTCCAAAGTACTACCATCATATGAGTTCGTTTAAAGCAAAATGGAACAAGAAGATTTTCTAAACTGATTGCACCCTGTCTTATACGAAGAACAGGTAATGACCTACGAAGCAGATAAATATAAAGATCAGTCACCCAAGGGGTTGCCGAGGTCATGTGACCCTAGGCCACGGAGAGCGCATCCCGTTCGCGCCCTTTGTTCGCCCTCGAATCGCCTCTTGTCCCAGTATGAATTCAAAGAGGGACCATGACCAGTCTCAATGTTGATTCTTTCGATCCAGTTGCTCGGGACAGCCAAACGGCGTCTGGCCCTTTTATTTGCACGTCGGGTCGAGCGACCCCCGAAAATGGCCGCGCCACCTTTATTCATGCGCATAATTTCTTGCAGACAGGTTGCTGCAGAGGCCTCCGCGCGGCATTTAATATAAATCGAAAGAAGGATCGCCCGGCGTCTCCTCGTTCCTTACGATAAGACCGGTTTTGGCGCTACTCCAGCCGCGGGATCCATCTTATCTTTTTCCTAACGACGTTGACAAGATTCGTCCTCCCGCTTGGATGTGTAAAGCCGCATTCTTCAGGCATAGTATGAGGCAGAGGACTCGAGGGCGTCCAGCGGATTCGCGGGCCCTCAATCTTGCCCCGCTAATGAAATGGATTGGCGATTTAACGGTTACCTGCTGAAGGGGGCGTGCATATATCGGGGGTATATTGCTGGCAAATCCGAGTCGTAAATGTGCAGAGTGCTCCTGGATGATCTCAAAGGGAAGCTTTGATGGTGACCCCTCAATTTTTTTAAGTTCTTCGCTGCTGGCAAAGTGATATTTGGAATTTCTGTGGTATACAGGGTGTTCCACTAGGGTGGCCCTTATTTCCAACCGGGGATTCCTTTTGCTCTCACCCCCTAATATGGTTCTATTTCATAAAAAATAGTCCCTGAAAAAGCTTATTGCAATCGGACAATAGGAAAGGGTGCCGGGATTAGGCAGTCAAATCGCTCGAAAATCAAGTATTTTTTTGTGAATTATTTAGGAGGAGGTGAAAGCAAGCAGACTTTAAAAAATTCTACATATCTATTTTAAAATGGGGACTAGAAGAAGGCAATTTGTACGATAAATGTCGATTTACAGGGTGCACAGTTGGGTGGCCCTTATTTATACGTGTCGATTTTTTTTGTATTTCTTTGCTCTCACCCCCTAGAACGGTGCCATTTGATAAAAAAATAGGCCCTGAAAAAGATTATTGCAATCAGACAACAGGCAAGGGCGGCGAGCAGGCCTTAAAGTTTAGAATTCATCAATGGTTTTAATTTGAAGAATTTCTCAAAAATGGTAAGCCCTATCGAAATTTTGTTCAAATAATATTAAAAGAGCATTCAATTTTCTACAATTATTGTATGCATAATTTTTTTGTGCTTCCAACCATTTTTTAGATAATAGCCTTTGAATTTAGAGAGGTCGGCACTTCGCGCGTCCCATCAGTACGGCGTGACGTATTGTGTATACGCGCGTAGTGCAGATCTCTCTATATTCAAACGCTATTATCTAAAAAATGGTTGGAAGCACGAGAAAATTATATATACAGTAATTGTAGAAAATTAAATGCTCTTTTAATATTAGTGGAACAAAATTTCGATAGGATTTACCATTTTTGAGAAATTCTTCACATCCAAACTATTGATGACTTTAAGGCCTGGTCGGTACCCTTTTCTTTTGTCCGATTACAATAAGCTTTTTCAGGGACTGTTTTTTTATCAAATGACACCGTTCTAGGGGGTGGGAGCTAAGAAATACAACAAAAATTTCGACACGTATAAATAAGGGCCACTCTAGTGTTCCACATGAACAATTACGAACTTTTAAGACTCGTTACCCTCGTTTAAAGTTTCAAATTTACTGTGTTACTCTCCATCTCGAAGAATTTAAATTAAATCCATATTTATTTATCCATATTTACATTCCAATGGACCAAACGCCATGCTGTAATTATTTTAGTTTTGCATTTCATTTTAATATTTATTTTTATAAATATAGTACAATATAATTACTAATACTGGAACGATCTTTTAAAGAACGTTTTGTAACATCTTGGAACTTTTTGCGATGAATCCTGATTTTTGACAATAGATCTTTGCCAGGTCTTTATCTGCTAACATTATTTCCTGTTTCTATAGACCTGGCAAAGATCTACTGTAAAAAATCAGGATTCGTCGGAAAAAGTTCTAAGACGTTACAAGACGTTCTTTAAAAGATCGTTATATTATTAGTAATTATATTGTGCTATATTTATAAAAATAAATATTAAAATGAAATGCAAAACTAAAATAATTACAGTATGGCGTTTGGTTCATTGGAATGTAAAAGAGACACTGTGGCTATGTACAATAATTATTTCTGAATTTCTGAAATTTGTAAAAGGTCTTCGACCAATTATAAACATGAATATATATATATATGCTAGCTGTTCTACTAATATTTGAAAATATTAGTTTATTTTATACTCAATATTTCTAAATTAGATTTTCTAGAGCTACATTAGTGTCCTGAGCAATTCTTCCATTTTTTCGATGGCTTGAAGCTGTCTATTTTTTAAATACTTTATAAACTTGTTCTATACTAAGTTCTTTATGGGACTTCATAAAATTATTGTGATGTTGAGCAATTCAGAGTGGACCAATGAACAAACGTGTTGAAATCTATTTGTTGTTAGTAATTCAGAAGAATTTAAAGATGTACTGAATATATATATATATATATATATATATATATATATATATATATATATATATATATATATATATATATATATATATATATATATATATATATATGACTTAGGGAACCGTACAGTGTAAGATTTTATTTTTTCAATGAGATTTCAGTGTCAACTGAAGCTTTTTAAACAAATCCATGTGTTTTGTAATTGACAAGAAAACAAATTCATCCTCGTAGAACACGTTGATTTTCAACTTCCATATCACTTTTGACCAGAAAAATTCACATTGACTGTGCTGCCAGTGTAAGCAGATGGTGAAAGATGGCAACAGAAAAAACACCAAGTCTCGTTACTCTTTCTCTCTCGCAGTTGCAACCGATTGAATGTGGAATTTCCTTACCAAAGATCATTTCGCAGCTAACACGTAATAGATGTATGAATTTGTCCCTTAGACAGCTAAAAGTAGACCTATGGTAATAAACTTAACGTGACCTCGAGATCTTCGAAATTGGAAATGTTGACGAAGATTTTAATAAAGATTTATGATCACCTTCGAGCTATACAGTATTCAGTTGAACCAATTTCTGCTAACATAAATCTTTACGAAGCTATCCCAGTGGTACCAGTTGCGTGCCCCACCCTGTATGTTGCATGTTGTTAATGACACTTCCCTTTGTTGGCGCATACGGCGGAACAGCGATACGAGCTGTAAACAGAGGACTGAGGTCTGGACACTGTCGGTGTCACATTTATGGCCCTATGCACCGCTGGGCCTCTTTGGGGCTTGTCAAGCACCGAGGACCGTGGTTGTCCCGGTCAGTTCTTCTCCGGAGGCAGTAGACGCTACACGCGATCCTTTACAGTTTACACGAACAGTATTCTATTATTTCTTATGTTCATCATTGAAGGGGGTATTCTAGTCTAGACACTCGTTTTTGAAGGTGATATTTGGAAATTAATTCTGGAAAACCTATCGCACCTACAGGGCAGGGGTTTTGCACACATATTTAGTAGTGTTTGAACTATCAACACAAATTTTTGGAATGCATTATATTGAAATTTGTACAAGTTACACGCCGAAGCCCAGGTCATGTCATCAAAAACCGGCCCCATCGGGCGCACGAATTGCGGCCGTCCTAGTCATCTGAAACGAAAGTACCAAAGATTTTTTTAATCTATACGAGTGTAGTTATCGCCCGAAGTAGATGTAACCAAGTCCGGACATTGTTACCGAAATCACAGCTGTTTAAAAATTTATATTTGATTTTTTCGACTTTTCTTGAGCTAAAACAAGGTGTGGGGGAGGTTGTATTGAAACTATTGATATAATTCTAGTTCCGGCTATAGGTACACATTCACTTTGAATGTGTGTCAAATTTTAGCTCAATCGGTCCAGTAGTTTTTGAGAAAAAAAAATTGTTTCGAGAAAAACGCGTTTAAAGTTTTTCATGCAGTACGACCTATACGACTGAAGTTGCGGTAGATAACAACTAATTTCTGTAATTTATCCCTAATCTAGTATACTAGGACCGTAGAGGAAACCTTCTTGAGCTTCAAAAAAATCATGTTGGGCAGCTCTCTCTTCTCTGCTGGCAGTCATAGCCTCTTTAGATACAAGGGTCGAGGGAACGACTGCCGGCCACGCTGCGGCCTTAAACCCCTATAACTCTGGGAGTTTTTCGAATTTCACCTTAATATTTTAGAGACATATTTTCGAAACCCTAAAATATTTGAAAATCAAACAAAAAAAGAATAGAATTTTCTAGTAGAATACCTTCTTAATACTATTGACTCCATTGTATCAATAAAGTGATTCTATTGTATTTGCTCTATTGAGTTACTGCTCACTCTACCGGGTAAACCAACACCCTTCCCTTTCATAACGAAACTAGCTAACCGCTTTTTAATTATTCTAGTTACGTCACCTTTCGCTAAAAGCTTATTTCCTTACAGCTGACATAATCAATATAAACATTAGCTGTGCTTGTATCGCAATCGCAGTATTATATAACTCACAAGATGGATAAAGTAAGTTGGAAGTTTGTTGTAAGTACCTATAGAATCCCAAATGAACATAAAGTTTAAAACATACACTGCGTTCCACATTAGAGCATACCCGTTTCGCGCAGGGATACACTGCTGATTGGTAGTAAACCGGCAGGGAAAGTGCTACGACCAATCGCGACAGTGCTACGACCAATCGCGTGCGTCAGATCCGTGGGAGCTGCGCAGATCGGTCGCAAATCGGTAGGGGCGTAGGTACACTCTTATATGGAACGCTTATATATATTATGGAAACCAAATGTTTCAAATTGATTCTACACTGCGTTCCATATAATGTTTCAAATTGATTCTACACTGCGTTCCATATAAGAGTGTACCTACGCCCCTATATATATATATATATATATAATCACCTCCTTTCTGGTTGCAATTCCTCTGGGGGTGATTCCTCGTGCAATAGTAAGTTCAGAATATAGAATGAAATTTGTTCATACACCTGACTGAAAATCAGCAGAACTGAACAGTAAATAATAAATATGCTACAATTGTAAATAAAATGAATCCTCGTCTAAAAATAATTCGAAACTATACAGTAACTTTTGTCCATCGGGACTTCGCTTTCCAAAACATCGATTTTCGAAATTTGTAATATATGTGTCCCTGGATTAGGAATTGGTTCCATTTTCAGTTTTATTTTCTCAGAAACACAACCACGATCGAGGATATGTTATTCCACAATTTCGACTCTTTTTTGGATAAGGACACTTACTCCTGTATTCTGTCAAATTATCAGCCAAGTGCACGTGTACTAAACGAATTTTCAAATTCGACTTTCTTGAAAATGAAGCTTTATACGAAAAAACTTCATTCTACATTTTCAACTCATTTTTCCATGAGGAATCATCCCCCTTTCCGGTTGCACCACGATTTCGGAAACACCTTGTATAACAGCAAATTGAACATTAAACATTTACTTGGAAAGAATTTCTTTTTTTTACTTATTTTAAATTCTCTTTATCTGGCAAAAATATTCAGTCACCCTTGAAACGCGCTGTACCATACTACGCACACAGATGTATATACAGCTGTTCACATTCAGTAAAGCATGTGACCTCAAATTTACAGCCACGTCACCATTCATCCATTGCTCGATTTTTATTAGCTTGTCCTTGTGTGTGTGATATGTTTAATAAAATACGCTGGTGGGCACACGTAGTCGCGTCTACGAGCATAAAGGTGAACCAGAATGCTGGTCACAGATGCAGGAGCAGACTGTTCCATCTGATCTACTAGATTTGCTAGACCTTTGCCAGGCTAGACGCCAGAAAGGTTACACAATTAGGAAATGGCTGGCGTCCAGCACTCTAGATACACTTCTAGTAATCACCTACTCCTCATTTCACGTTGCGTTTCCCTTCTTACGACCTCTACACCGCGATCTTTCTTCACAGGCGGCTGCATTATGAAAGTCGAATTTTAGAATCTAATTTTCACTTAGAAGAAGTGTTTGCGGAAAAAAATCGTTGATAAAAGAGAGACGTCGCGAGATCCACTGATTAGTCAAATTTTAATTTTCTTAAATCCTCTGATCAATTTTCAGCCAAAAACTTATCAAGCGAGATTTAGAAGGGACCTCGAATTTCCCTTCTGTAGATGGTATCATTTAGATTTTTACTGGTTCCGCGTTGAAATACGAAGAAGTTTTAGCGCGACTTCTGGATAGAGGGTTTTAAAGGAGAAGGAGGAAATTACTGAAGTTGTTATTTCGCTTAACAACGTAATTGTAGGTGCCAGCTTGTTAAAATCGAATTTTCACTTAATCTTTGGCCAGGCATGCCTTCCGACGCCACGAAATGTTGCACAGCATCGATTAATAAAATTCTAAAATTAACATCGTTTCAATGTTACAATGTAGATGCCCGCGCATAGAACGTGCGTGGGTGTGCCGATATAATCTTCGATGAAATTAGCAGGGCAAAGTGCAAGCAGAAATATTTTAGTTACATGGGGGCTTAAAGATATTTTTGGTACATTGGAATATCTTCTCTTACATATTTGTACATTAATAACGTTACTAAAGTAATTCGTGTTATTATATGCAGTGCAGTAGTGTAATGAAAAATTCAGCTGAATTAATTTTATACGCGTGAATGTTAATGTAAATCCGAAGTTCAAGCCCTTTGTGCAGCTCTTAGAGCATATATACATGGAAGTCTCATTGCCTAAGGTTGACTGCCTCGAAACTGTCGCCAACATCACGCGAGAGAGAGAAGTATAGAGGTCCCAATCGAACGTAATGCGCATGCGCCGATATCGTGCGAGAGAAAGACATCGTGCGAGCACTGATATATATATACCCTAGTAGCACAAAATATTGAATGCACATGCATCCAATATTAAAAAGAGGTTCAATCTCTTTTTGATATTTAAATATACATACAATATTTATTCCAGATTAAGAAGCAAATATTTTTTTCAAATATACTGGAAATATTCATTTTATATTATGAAAAAAAAATTTTTTTTCAAATATAAAGTAAATATTTATTTAATGGTAGAAACAAAATATTTTTTTCCGAATGTTCATTTCATTTGAATGAACAAATTCATTTTCCAAAAGAATATATTTAATTCGCAGTTGTGCTATATTCTGTCTCACACTCTTCGAAATCTTTTTGGTAGTCAGGCGTTCAAATTTCTCCAATTCTTTAAAATCGACTATTTCGAAAACAAAGCCTTGCACAAACAAACATTGTGCTGCGACAATTTTCGATTTCTTTTTACACGGAGATTCCACACCTTTTTTGTTGTGCTATGAATGCCACACTATCCTGTATACAACATGCCCGATTTAAATGTATCTACCCAATTATTTCTTAAACTTGTGTCGATACAAAAAATCGTTTACAGAAAAATTATTTGATTTAAATGGAAAATTGCGTTATAGAACTTGAATTATATTGGAGAGAATGAATGTGTTCTATACACATAGCTTATGCGTTTTATGCACCCTATATATTTTACATACGGTATTTCATAATCTTAGTGATAATGAAAAAATTCATATAAGCATTCGTCCTGTCTCTATTAGTTTTTCATTAACTCTTGTTACGAACTGAGTTGACGTAGTTCTTTCAGAAGTTCGTCTTCAAAGAAAATGATCACTTTGGCCTTCACTACAATCAGTTGGTAATTAGTTACTTATTAGTTTTTAATAGTGCAATCAGTTACACTAGCAAATAGTTTGCAAGGAGGATTATGGTAACCTAAGAACGCTCGTATGTAACTCGGGAACAAGGTCGGATAGGACAAGCATTTATGCACGTCTTTCATTATTTCCGCGTGCCTAATTAATTCTTGAGTTTACGCCCACGTATTATGAGACATCTTGTATATTCTGTCTGTTCTATATATTCTATACATTACTGCCTTCTGTTTGCTCTACATATGTACATACATATATATATATGTGTGTGTGTATGTATGTTGCATATTACACATTATTCCATTAAGCCTGCACATGTACAATGTACATATTCCATAGATTCTATACCTACATACATATATTCTACATATAACGAGGTGTAACTGCAGCATTGTTCAATATATTCTCTAGTTCAGCGTTTCCCAACCTTTTTTGAGTTACGACCCCCTTTTATAATATCAAATAACCCGCCCCCCCCTCCCCCCCACTCCCTTATAAGGTAGAGGAGACCGGGGCTAGCTGACTAATTTTTAACATTTCTAATTTTTATAAATAGACCATTGGTATTATGTTGACTTGTTGTGCACCAAAACTTTACAAATTTCAACAAATTTCATTAGGTATACAGTAGGGCGGAGCGATACTATACAGGTGAATATTTAAATTTTCAGTTGGCCTGGGGGCGGGGTAGTTGTCTTTTGATTAACCAAACACAACTCTAAAAAAATTTGGAAAAATATTCATGTCTGCAGGTTCCTGTTTCTCCTAAAAATGATCATATAATGATGTAATCATATAATCATTTTTAGGAGGAAAAAGGAACCTGCAGACATGAATATTTTTCTAAAAAAATTTTACGCACCCAGGCCAACTGAAAATTCAAATTTAAATTTTCCGCTCCGCCCTAGTATACAGGCTTAATTTTTTAAATTGTTTTAATTGAATCTAGGTCGTAGTTTTTATTATATATAGAGTAGTGAGACGAATAAGTCAACAAACCCCGGCTGTGGAGTTAGTTGACAAATATGATGGGGTTAGTTGACTTTACATTTAATTTTCAATTTTAACCCTTTGCCTGCGAAAGGCGTATATATATATATGCTGTCACAGTTTCATCAATATGTATGAATGATGTATATATACGCAGCCAATTCCATCAATACAGTATACGAAAGGCATACATATATATCCTACGACCAACAAATTTTTTAATTTTTTTTCACTCCTTCACACTGTTATTTTTTTTATTAAGTATCATGATGTTGGATACTGTAATTATTTTCTACTTGTTTGTTATAGTCTATTCGGAAGGCCTGGGATTTTCAAGGGAGGATAGGGTGTAAAACTGGTAGGGGTGAGTTTGGAGGGATTTGTGGTGGGGGAAGTGGATTTGAACAGCTAAACTCTTTGCCTCGACTGCATCTTGAGGATATAAAGTGCACTTTCTAGTGGTATTCCTATGCTTACAAGGGATGATCCCGAACCCGAAATTTCAAAAAAAATCTAAAACATTGTGTATTATATGCAGGGGATTTCCTCCTGATTACAATGCTTTATTTTGCTGTCTAAATTCGTTCGAAGTGGGTGAAATTAACCCCTGAAAATTCAGGTATTTTCCGATTTTGTGTTATAACTCGCCAACTGTACGGCATAGAAAAAAAGTTTCAAGACAAAAGTTACTTCTTTTAATTAGATCTATCATTTGGTAAAAATATATTTGACAATTCACAAGTTATAACACAAAATTGGAAAATAACCGAATTTTCGGGGGTCAATTACACCCTCTTAGAGTGAATATGGGCATCGAACAAAAATTGTGTTGTAATTAAGAGAAAATTTCCTACATAATCACAAAATTTCAGAATTTTTTGAATTTCCGGGTTCGGGATCTTCCCTTGTTAGTCAAGTAACCCCATCCGACATTGTCAACATGTTAAGGGTCGTACGCACAAAACCTCCACGCACCGGATAAAATTATACATATTCATGAAAAAACATCAAGCAATACTTTGGACAAAAATTCATAAATAGTTGAAACAAAAATATTTACTTTCCGCCGACCTTTTTAGATTTTTCATATCTATTGGTATATGGATTCATAATCCATATGCTTCAATATCGCGAATCGCAACATAATTGATAACATAATACAACAATTAAAGGGAATTAGTCAACTAACTTCGTTACTCAACTAGCCCCGGTCTCCCCTAAGGTAAATTTATTAAGGAAAAGAAACCATATTAAAAATAGGTATTTCGGAATATAATTCTAACTTAATAATATTACAAAATAAAACCAAAAAACGAGGCCTCCCCCAGGAAACACTTCGCGATCCACTTGCGGGTCACGACTCACCGGTTGGGAAACACTGCTCTAGTTTTCCATCGAATAAGGAATTTTCGCAATAGCACAACATCGCTGCTACGACACAAAATGCGAGGAAGACATTTTCCTGCCACATATTTTTCCCTTCACTGCGAGGAAACCCAGCAGCGAAGGGATCGCCGTGCCCCAAAATCGTCCAAAATATTTTGATGACGTAACACCAGGCGAAGGGAGTGGGAGATTACGATTCTCCGTTACTCTTTTTTATTTTTTCGCGTGTATTTCTTCGGCGCTCATGCGCCACACAAGTCCGCCCAGTTCGATGGAAGGGCATTTTTATTGTTATAATCATATTGTAATCACGCGCGGCTGCAGGGAATGAGGGCAGTTGCACCGGGTTGAGAAAAAATCGCTTATTTTTAAAAACTAATCTTTATTAAGTATATACGAAAAAAGAGAACATGTTTAAATTTGTAATTAAATTGACACTACAAAATGGATTCAAAGAAGCAACCAATCGTCGTTTGTCAACTCGACTGTTTCTCAAAGTAGCCACCCCCGCCCCTGGGAAAAAGTCTGCAGACGCCCGTGATTGTAATCTCGGTATATTCCACTTCCCGTTATTCGTATAAATAAAAGAGCGTTGTTTCGGCGCACTGGTTCGGTCCTTCGAATATTTAAACAAAAACTAATTGCAATTTTTAAACATTTTTTTAACAGTTTCCAACGTTTCGGCCACTAATTCTGACCATTTTCAAGGAAAGTTAAAATTTATTTATTTAAAAAGTAGAAATAAAAATTGATATTAAATGAACTTTTGAATTTAAAAGATTGTGGAAATGTCGCGTTCGTAGTGGACATGCGACTTTCGAGTCCGCTGACTGGTGACTGAGGTAAACAGTGTTAAATCAGGCAAGAACATCCAAACAGTATGCCAAAGGGCACCCGAACAAAGCCGAAGCGATAACCGTTGACAAATTAAAATATTTTTGAAAAAACGAAACTCTATTAATTCACGCCAACAATGCCTAATACATTTATTATTATTTATTTGGTGATAAATTCATCCCTCATAGGTGTGAAAAACCAAACAGTTAAATAAATTAAGAAGTTATTATATGTAATAATAGTCCAATCATAGAGAAACATGTTGGAGATAGAGCAACATACATTGCGGACGCACCAGGCAGTCGTGAAAACGCTGCCTTGATGCCCTGGGACTCCCTCCAGACGGCGACCTCTGGATCCCCTCTCTGTACTCGTCCCTACCTGGCGACACGCGCGGGTTGTACGCCGTAACGTTTTCCAAAATTGTACTTTCTAACAGTTAATTATATCTTTCAAAACTAACCGCACATTATCTTCCTTTCCGACCTGCAAACTCTAACAAAACAGAAAAACCAAAATTCAATTAGACGGACTGCACATGATTAAACAACCTAGCGTAAATCTTAGGTATGAAACACCTAAAACACAAGACTATTACGCAACTTTACTTAAAAAGTTAGACCTAATGACGCAAAACCTAATGACGAAATACCTCTCGTTCAACTAAATACACAATACCAAAAAAAATGTCCGAAACTGGTTATGCTTTCTACTTTTCTTTATTTAAAATTTATTTATTTTTATCGTCACTTAAAATATGTTTATTTAAATGTTTCTTTCTATCGTTTTTTAATAATAAAAAATTTTTACTTAATTCTCCTCAAAATAATTAGTGTTACTTTCGTCCTACCCCTGCAGTACAAAAGTACTAATGACAGTCGCTGCGGAAAACTGCCACAACTTTTTAACTACTTATCACATAAGGCTGAATCTGGGCTCAAATGATAGACCAAGAAACATAGTATCTTAAGTCGTAGTTTTCATTTTTATATCTATAAAAGATAATTATAGGCTAGGCCGAATGTAAAAAGTGTTACTTTTGCCCCCGCTCTCCCCTATCACTGGAAATTAAGGTCCTTCAGCGTGCCATTCGGAACGTTAAACAAACCACACGACTATTTCAATGCGTTTTTCGATAACTCGACTTTGGTATCGAGCACGGTATAATTTGAGCGTTATTTAAATTCGTTGCTCGATTTGACACACGTGCCGTGTTTTATTTTTGAATGTGGAGGGGGGTGGACTCGCTTTAGATCGTTTTCCGTTCCAAGCGACATTGTGTCTGGTTCGAATTGCAGTGAAGTATAACGGAGAAGGCACCGTCCGGAATCATTCCAACAATAAATTCTACATATTGGGAAAAATGAATATTACAGTTTTGATGGAAGGGTGCTTACATATTTAGTTTTAGTTTTGCGGCTCAGGGTTGTGGAAATTCTACTCTGAATTGCAAGTAATAATACCTTTCTTATTGAGACAAAGATATAAAGAACATCTAACATTTTATTGTTGTGTGTATAGAAGCCACAAAATACATCAGAAAAAAATTCAGAAATTTTCTTAAAAGTAAAAATAGTTATGCCTAGTCAGCTTTCGAAAAAGAACGCGATTTTCAAGATTTTTTTGTGGAATATCTACTGTATATTTTATTACAACTGTTCGCTTATTTTAGAAGTACATATATGCAGCTACTCTCAGTAATTTTGTTATAGAAAAACATTAAAAAATTAATGAATAAAATTCTCGCGAAAGCTGTGTTGATATCGGTGACCAAGATATTTCGCAAACCACTGTATCGATTGGCCTAAACTTTTGCAGACTTCTTTTACATACCAAGGACTAGTAGATCAACGAAGGATTTTTTATTTGAACAAAAACTGTATTTTCAATTAACGAAAAACGAACAATTCAGACATAGCGAAAGCGTGGTTTTGCGTCAAAAGGCCGCCATTTTGTCAAAAAACACCTTTTTGAAAAAAACCTTCGTTCATCTACTGAATTCAACCATATATTAACAGAAAGTTTTTGAATTTTTAATTTTAGCTGATCCGGCTCAGAGAAAACTTGCTCACCGCACAACGCCTTTATCAAAACAGCTTCCGCGAGGATGGCTGTTATTCGTTCATTTCTTAATGTTTTTCTACAACAAAATTACTGGGAGTTGCTACATATATGTACTTTCAAAATAAGCGAATAGTTGTAAAAAAGTAGGGGAAAGGTGGGATAGTTGATCACAGTTTTGTTTTTTGATTAAAATAATGATAATGGTTTGCTTTGTTTGTATTTAATTATGTAAGTTGTGATGAAAACTAGTTTTAATGACTGAATTTCAACATTTTCTGGCAGTGATGTTATGCACAGGTATGCCCCACTGAAGGGGAGACTTGATCAAAAGGTTAGGAAGACTTGATCAGTGAACTTTAAGAGTAAATAGCACATTAAATTTCTAAAGAATATTTATTCTCTCCGTCAATAACATGAAATAAAGAGAATAACGTAAAAAGAAAGTAAACTATAACAAACTTGAAAGAATTACTGAAAAAATAAAACCGAAGAATTAAACTCTATGACATGAAACAACATAAATGCATTCTTAAAAGACATTTCACTTAAATATCATCTGATTAAGATAATGATGATGAAGAAAAGATTTTCTTTCTCACTTTCCTTGCCGTATTTTTCTGCTTCATTAGCCGTTCTGTGGTTCTCTTTGGGGCATTTCCAGCTGTTCAAGTATCCCACCTCACACACTGATCAAGTATCCTTCAATGCACTCGATTTGAAAAAGATGAGAAATTAAACTTACCTTAAATATTTAGATCAATCAATAAATAGCACCAATAGAACAAAAATTGCTGTTTTTACTTAATATATTTCAAATCGCTAAAGTGCCACATTTACTCGAAAAGGAGGAAGAACAAGCGGACCGAAATATTCACTTTTTGGCTGCAAATCAGATCGAAACTTCTAACAATATTATTCTATGCTCCCAAAAGAAAACTGCAACGCGAAGTGTTGCGATAATGCAAACATTACCACGACAACGTGACAGCGGGCACAAATTACCAATATATTAATTCAAAAGCTGATGTGATCATGTATCCCCGCTGATCAACTGTCCCACCTTTCCCCTATACAGTAGAGAATCCACAAAAAATTCCCGAAAATCGCGTTCTTTTTCGAAAGCTGACTAGGCATAACCCCTTAACCCGCGAGAAGGCGCGTGACTAATTGGAACGCGAAGGGACGCACACGGAGGTTTCCTCCGGGGTTTAATTATGTTAACAATACTTAATAATAAAAAATATAAAAAATCAGTTATAAAATGTTTTGCAAACATCCAATGTTGATGCGGAAATTCCAGACGGTAGAGAAAGGAATTCTACAGCTTCGGTTAAAATTTTAAATGAAAATATTCATTGGTTCAAGAGTTATGATGCACACCGTGTTTGAAAATGTAGTTTCGAGATAAACGGCTTCAAAGTGTAGTCCCCTACGCCAATACCGCTCTGCGAGGCCGTTACTCGACGGTGCACTCAATTACGTTCAGCGCTATAAATTCCGTAATTATTCGAATTTCTTCACGAAACGTTGTTGTAAATGTTCACAAAGCATGGCGCTTTCAAAATTAATAATAATAAAACAATCGATTTTTCAAGATTTCAATGGTTCTATACCCCCTTAAGGGTACTACTTAGTTAGGCAGTCGTTTCTGTCTAAAATGAAGCATTTCTGTTACAATTAATTACTAGGAAACAAATTGAAACTGAGACTTGTTCCTTGGCATGAAGTTTATTAACATCATAAGCTTTAATAAAACTTATTTGTTTAGTCGAAAATATGCGTTATATGTGACGCTACAAATGGATCATTAAGGGGTTAGGCCACCATGGACGGAGCAAAATTGCAGTCATTTTCGGCATTTTTTTTAGGAAGATAATGAAATAAACAGGAAATTTAATATAAAGCCTGTTATTGGACAACTCCCGCCGGAAAAAATCGTATTTTTTTTTCCTACAAAATGGCGACGGTAGAGCCGTGATTCGCGAGATCTTGATGAGCGACGTTTTCCACGGTGTTCAATCTCACGGCTATACCGTTTGACCTAGAACAAAAAACCAAAAAGTTTTATTTTCTACATGACTAAATCTAGAGAACTACCTAGCGGTTTTGCGATATCTTAAATATATTCTTTGCAATTGACACTTTTGTAAAAATAAAACCTGCACTTTTTCTCCCCATGGTTACCATTTCCAGACAAATTAATATTTCTGGATTTCCCTAAGTACTTCACTAGATTTAGGCATGTAGAAAATAAAACTTTTTGATTTTTTGTTCTAGGTCAAACGGTATAGCCGTGAGATTGAACACCGTGGAAAACGTCGCTCCTCAAAATCTTGGGTATCACGGCTCTACCGCCGCCATTTTGTACGAAAAAAAAATATGATTTTTTCCGGCGAGAGTTGTACAATAACAGGCTAAATATTAAATTTTCTGTTTATTTCATTATCTTCCTAAAAAAAATGCCGAAAGTCACTGCAATTTTCCTCCGTCCAAGGTGGCCCAACCCCTTAAAGAGACTTTTTAAGAAAAGTTTCTTTTGTTTTGCAGTGATAACTCAGAAACGGAGGTTCCAGTCGATTCAAAACAAATTCGAGCATCTTCACAAAATGTGTAGTTTTGAACCACACCTAAATTAAAGTTAATGAAAACTCTTAATTTTTATAAAAAAAAACTAAAACCCCATTGAGACCCCATTGGTGAGGTTTTACCACCCCCCAAGCCCCAAAAGATAAGGTCGTAGCTTCTTTTCATAAAGAATAAGAGGTTTCATTAACTTTAATTGAGGTCTGATTAGAGTTTTCACTGAAAAACAAAATAAACTTTTTTTTAGAAAGCCTCTTTAAGGAAAGAAAAAAAGTTTTTTAAAACTTAAAAGAAACAAATTTTTTAAAACTTATGATGTTTATAAACTTCGTGCTAAAGAACAAGTCTCAGTTTCAATTTGTTTTTTTGTAATTAATTGAAACAGAAATGCTACATTTTAGACAGGAACGACTGCCTAGTACCCTTAACTCAAAATCATAAGAAATTGAACACCACAGAGATCAGTTTGAAACGTAATTCTTTGGGCTACTATAACTAAAATATTATATAAACATTTTCTCCATCATTATCGCTGTTATTCATTTCTATTCTTTAATCGAAAAATGCTGGCGAAAGAAGCCAAAGGGACACTACTTGTTTCGCAATAATGAATAGACTCCTAATTATTCAATCGACCAAAGGAAAACATAAACTCAAATTTTTGTATACAGATAATTTAATAATTTAACAATTATCTGTATGATATCAGCATAGGAAAATCACTACTTCAAGAATGAACTACAAAATTGTATCAGAACTGAATTCAACATTATAACTATTGCATTCTTGTTTTATTAAAATTTTCTCCTAAACACTTTAATATTCTTTCATCAGGATTTCATTTGAAATATTCTCCTTTGCCAAGAAATCAAACAGATACTTACCTAAAACCCTTTAAACAGCGAATGGTAGGAATGTATTAAGTTATGTAACATTTATTTCCGTCGTCGTATTTATAAACGATCCGTCAAATAAAACGAAAATTAAAAACAATAAATAACAGCAGTGTAATATGTCCTTTTTGCGCCAAAGTTCGAGCAACTGGAACCCAAAATTAAGGGTCGAACAGTAACGTTATTCCGAGATTCATTTCTTATCATATCTGAAATAATAAACAGCGATATATAGCAGTGTTCCTGTTCCATCAGAACTCGTCTCCGTCCTAAAGCTCCGATCACTTTCGAAATTCCTCAGCTCCTCGAGCGGTGACGTCCGTACACAGACGTTTCGACAATCGTACAATCGCTCGGGGCGATTATTCGCATGTTCGCCAGCCAGCGAGCAGCGTCGCTCGCATAATCGCAAGGTTATGCACGTTAAGAAGGATGTGCGAGTTAACTTAGCTCGTTGCATTAGCGGAGATGAACTCATTCTGCCTATTTCTCTTCGCCTCTTTCTGCCTCGTCCTTCGCCACCTCTTCCTCCTTCTACAGGGTGTCCCCGCGAACTAAAGAAACGTTTCCAACATGCACGGACGTATCCTACATCTCCCAGGTGATTCTAAAGCGAAAAGAGCGTATAAGACACACGATAGTCGATGGATCTACTTTCAGCTGTTGTCAGCTACATGTTCTGTCCAGCGTTTATTGACACCCGGACATGATACGCTGTAGCCCAATACTTATTGGTAGTAATAAGTATAATTATTATACTTTAACGATGTAATTATCGCGGTAACGTATTCTATAAACAGCACCATTTGAAAATTATTATTGAGTTAGCCTGATCTGATGTGACGTAAATTACACACTCAGGAAGCATGAGCATGTAAAACTGGAGTACAAGCTGCGTAATCTGCAGGAATATAGTAGATCTGTGGATTTAAACTGAACTTGAAATGCTTAAAAAATGTTTATGGATTTTCGTTTAAAATACTCAAAATAGTCCGATTGAGTCTCTGTTTGAACTCATTTTTAACAGAGTTCAAAAAGAAAGAGGTTCTAGGTTCGATGTGTATGTAGTATATATGGTAGTGTGTATTATGTTCGTCAGCGAACTTCTCCGTAACTACTGGACCGATTTTCGTGAAACTTATTGGATTTAGTGTTGCTTCAATCAACTTAGGTCGTGGAGAAAAATTATCGCAACCGGTTAAGTGGTTTTGAAGTTACAGCAAAAATAAGAAATCTGTTTCATTAACCGATTTCGTTATTTAAATGAATGTAGTTACATAAGTTAAATAAGTAAAAAGTGAGAAATTAAAAAAATTAATGAAATTAAAAACGATTTAAAAAAAATAAAAATGCGCTAAAAAGTAAAAAATAATTTTGTTCCTTATTTAATCTTCGACTCTACAGTTTTTTAAGTCGACGATAGATTTACACAGTGCAAATGATGAGGAACAAAATTATGGGTATCAAATTTGGGGGAGCGACGAATTTTGGGGAGCGTTAAATTTTGGGGAGCGACGAATTTTGGAGAGCGACAAATTTTGGGGAGCGGCAAAGTTGAGGCGTGGCAAATTTTGGGAAGCGACGAATTTTGGGGAGCGAGACATTTTGGGAAGCGTTAAATTTTTGAAAGATAGAAGTTTTGAGGGGTGGCGAATTTGGAGAGCGTTAAATTTTGGGGAGTGACGAATTTTGGAGAGCGTCGAATTTTGGAGAGCGACAAATTTTGGGGAGCGGCAAAGTTGGGGCGTGGCAAATTTTGGGAAGCGACGAATTTTGGGGAGCGAGACATTTTGGGAAGCGTTAAATTTTTGAAAGATAGAAGTTTTGAGGGGTGGCGAATTTGGAGAGCGTTAAATTTTGGGGAGTGACAATCTCTGAGGAGTGGCAAACTTTCGGGAGCCATAAATTATGGGGAGTGATAAATTTTGGGGAGCGACGAATTTTGGAGAGCGACAAATTTTGGGGGGTGGAAAATTTTAGGGGATGGCAAATTTTGGGAAGCGATAAAATTTGAGGGGCGTCAAATTTTGGGAAGCGACAGATTTGGGGGGTGGCAAATTTTAGGGGACGGCAAATTTTGGGAAGCGATAAAATTAGGGGAGTGACAATCTCTGAGGAGTGGTAAACTTTGGGGAGCAACAATTTTCGGGGAGCGACCAACTTTGAGGGGCGTCAAATTTTAGGAAGCGACAGATTTTGGGGGATGGAAAATTTTAGGCGGTAAACTTGGATGAGCGACAAATTTTAGGGAGTCATAAATTATGGGGAGCGGCAAATTTTAAGGAGCGATAAATTTGGGGGGAAACAAATAGGCTTGAGACAACATTAAAAACAATTCGCTCTTTTTCGTGTAGCGAATTAGCAATGACTCAGATATGAGTTGCCACATTAAATTAATTCTGAAATTGTTTGGATCTTCAAATCCACCCCTGTCTACTGCTGTCATTACAAAAAACCATTTACCTTGGAAAATATAGGAAACATCGTGGACAGTGGGCGGAAGCAATCTAATCGGAACGTAGAAGCGATCTGAGCACCGAGGATAGTCTATGTACGTACGTGCCCTGTCAGTGGCTAGGACACTTAACATCCGGGCAAAATGATGCTTATCGCGATAACGAATGGAAATAGATCCATAGTGTATATGTACGACGTACGACCTCTTCGATTTAGAATAGCCTGGCAAACATGCTGGAAACGTTTGCTACCTCGAGGGACACCCTGTACAACACGCGTCTTCATGAACACGTCCACACATACGGGCGAGTTCTCCTTCTTCCTCCTCTTCTTCCGAAACCGTCTCTGTTTCTTCAAGAGCGTTCGTCGCTTCCTCGTTCCGTCGCCCACGCCCATAGCCTCGTCCATCTCGCTCCGTCTATGACGGACTTAACGAACCTTGAAAATCACGTCTCGCGAGATGTTTACCAAAGTCTCGAGCAGCATGCCCGATATCCATGGCGCGGTCCACCCCCGCGGAGAAAACGTAGACGGTGGGAAGAGTACACTGACTCATCGGTGGATCGTATGAATCGACATCCAAACGAGATCAGACCAGCTCAGACGAGGCTTGGTTTCTTCCTCAGAGCTCCTTCCTTTCACCGCTTTAATTATCGAATGCGCGAGTCACGCGCAAGCCGGGAACGTTTAATTCGCTGCTCCTTGATTTTGGAACGAAGCTGGACTCCACCTGGCCACCAGCAGACTCTATATCTTTTTTCTTTTACGAAATAGCGTCGACTTAGTTGCTTCTGTGCAGTTGCTTCTTCTTGCTCGTGTTCGGTGGCTCGTGGAATTTCACAGGAAGCTTTCAAAAGCTTGTTTTACACGGCTCGCGTTGGAATTGAACGTAACGGAGTGATTTGTGGTGGAATCCGGACGGGAAACGTGCAAGACCGAGTACAATGTACAACGCGTGTCTAGGTAAACAGAGCGAGTTGTGGATCGCTTACAATTAAATAGGTGGAGTCGAAAATAAGGATCTGGGAGTAAGAAATCCTGGAATATGTTTGGTTGCCAGCTACATATGTACCAAAGCGTTTGTCACACGGGCACGCGTGAGCCGAGCGCACGAGGAACAGTGAGACTGTCGACTTTCACCTAGGTTTCTAGCTATTTACAGTAAACTCTCGCTAGGGGGCTCGCGTGCACGGCTGGCGGCGGGCGCTCAACGCATAGCGCCGACGATTCTGACAATGAACTGAAGATGGCGCCAGAGAGAAACAGTCGTAGGTACGTGCAAGACGAAGCGAGACAAAGTATCGTGCTGTCTCTCTTTTATAGCCAACAGTAAAGCTGGGTTTACATTAGTCCAGTCGAGTGCTCCAGTCCAGCATTGGACTGGAACTGCAATAATGTAAAGTGTGTTTTGTTTCCAGTACAGTGCTGTCATTCCAGCAGATTTCGACTGGATGGAAAGTCTACTTTTCAATCCAGTGTTTACCCCCAGCATCGAGAACACAATATTCCAGCGTTACTGTATAGAATCGTGTAGACGGCTCAATCCAGTGGTGGCTGCAGGGATTGTAACCGCCGCCTAACCCTAACCCGAAACCTGTTAACCGAGGGAAGGTTACTGTAACTCGTAGTAACCCTGAAGGAACGGCTCCCAAAGAGTACAGTGAGCCGGTTAACCCGCTCAGAGCGGGTTACAAGTGACATACGACATTCTACGTCCAAAATCCGACTATGGTCGCTCCGCGCTCATCCATCGCTGCGATGCAACTGCAATTTTAACAAGAACCGGGTTGCATGCGATAACGTCAATCACTTGCAGGGTTTTGTTTCTCGGTCTAATTTTTAATCCCTCGAAGAAAAATGTGACGAATTTTCTTGAGTTATACCCACGACACTACATGCAAATCGGTTCTTGGTCAAATCGCATTACTGTGGTGGATGAATGGCCTATAACGAAAGGTAATTTATTTATTTATAATAAAAATGATATTTTTAACACAATTATTATATACGAAATTCGTAGAGTGTTGTCATTTTTTCAAATTTAGAAACTTGTCACCCTCGAGGAGAAATTTGCAAAATAAAAATTTGTTTCTAATTTGACGTTACATAATTAATTTTACAATTTCAAAAAAATATTATTCAAATAGGTAAAACCTTCTACATTAAAATAAAAAAAGAATTAACCTAATGCGATATACAGTTTCTGAGATAAAAATTCATAAATACAGCTCGATTTCACGAAATTAGGAAAAAACTGCGCCCTCTACCGCATTCCTGTAACCCGCTCTGAGAGCGGGTTAACCGGGTAAATCTGTGCCTGAATGCCTCGGGTTACCCGGTTATGCGGGTTAGTCTACGGTACTGAGAACCGAACCGGCGTAGGGTTACGGTTACAATGTGGCAACGTTGCATGTCACTAGAACCGCTGAGTTATGCCTAGTGACATGCAACGTTGCCAAATTTCCGAAGGGAAGCCGTTTTGACGCCTAGTGTACACGTTTCTACTAAACACATTAGTCATATGTACATATGTGTGCCAGTAACAGTATGTCACTAACACCACTTTCAATGGTTCAAAAAATAAAATTGGAACAACGTAGACCTCGACCGATTACACTCTCCAACAAAATTAAACTTTTTTTCTGTTCTATAACATTCAATAGCCGCCTCTGATAGATTTTTGTGCACTGAAAACGAATCGGCAAACCGTTTATCGCCACCACCCTCAGTTTTCGAGAAATTCGATTTTTAAAAAAAATGCAAATTGTCAACTTTGAACATGCTTTGTGTTCAAACAATAATAGTTATTCGGTTGCATGGTCTGTCAAATTATTTTATGAACCCTCGCGAAGACAACGATGTAAGTTATTATTGAACTGTAAGCATTTAAATATGTTTAATCAACGATCAAAGGGAAGAGGACACCCGAAATGCACCAATTGTTGCAGATATCTTGCTATATATATTAAAAACTAAGGGTCTAGGAGAAAATTTGACCACTCCACGCGATGCAGCAGACATTTTTCCTTGGAATAGCATCAACAGAAGTGGTAACTCACGTTTTGTTTTCAATTTAAAAGCGAAATAGTTTGGCAAAACGTGCGGCGCCAACCGTTACGCTGAGCGACTACCACAGTTGACGCCGCACGTTTTACCAAACTATTTCGTTTCTATATTGAAAACAAAATGTGTCTTACCACTTCTGTTGATGCTTTCCGAAGGAAAAATATCTGCTGCGTCGCGTGAAGTAGTGAGATTTTCTCCTTGACCCTTAGTTTTGGAAATAAATTTAAAGATATCTGCAAAAGTGGGTGCATTTCGGGTGTTCTTTTCCTTTTGATCGTTGTTTAAACATATTTAAATGTTCATAATGCACTAACAACTTATATCGCTGTATTCGGGAGGGTTAATAGAATAATTTGATGTGACAAGCAACCTATTAACTATTACTGTTTTGACACAAATGATGTTCAAAATTGAAAATTTGCAGTTTTTTTTCAAAATCGAATTTCTCAAAAACTAAGGGTGATGGCGACAAACGGGTTGCGGATTCGTTTTCAGCGCACAAAAATCTATGAGAAACGGCTATTGAATCTTACCGACCAAAATGGCTGCTGGACAGTGTAGTCAGTGGCGGACTGGCCAAGGTGTCAGCTTGCTCGATGGCAAGTGGGCCCTCTTAAACCTCAAAAAATATATTAAAAATTTTAGTGCCCTTTTTCAAAATTCCAATATTATTACTTTATGCAACTAAAAATTACGTTGTACTACTATTTTAATTAATTTAAAATATTTAAAACTGCTTAAAAATATCCACCATTTATTTAAAATGAAAAGAAAGTTCACAAACTCAATTATAACAATCTGTATTTACATTTAGTATCTACTGTATACTGCCAATAATATGTACAATATATGTACATTGTAATTACTAAAAATTATATGTTTATTTCACAAAAATTGTAATTGTACTTTCTTACCACTTGTGTTTTTTTGAAAATTTTATTTATTTCTTATAAAAATTAAATGATAACCTTATACTTGCGGGTGCGCCCCTTTGTCTCCTAGCAACTAGGGATTGCAATACCGGTAAACCGGTTTACCGGTAAATCGTGAGACATACCCTAAAATTTTTACCGGTAATTCGCCATATTTTTACCGGTAATTCGATAAATTACATATAGCAATATAGCGCATATATGCGTTCACTAATTCCATCGACATCTACTACGTTAAAGGTAAAAAAAAACACTTCAATTACTAATAAAGACGAAAACCGAAGTATCTCATGAAGAACCAACTCTGATCCAAAAGAAAACAAAAAATCTGAATCAGTCATGAAAAAATCGACGTATTTTCAAGAAGAAAAAGTAAGGAGAAAATATATACTATGAATGGCATATGATTTCTTAATGCCTACCCGGCCAACAAGTGTAGAATCTGAGAGCGCTTTATCCATGGCTGGATTATTTTGTACAAAAATTAGGTAGCGATCAGGAGACCAAAGATTAAACGAATCAGATATGCTTTTGCGTGCTTATTTAATAAAAAGAATTGTTAAACAAAAAATATTTAATTATGTATATAAGTTAAGATTCTTTTCATTGTTTTCCTGGTGACGATCCATATTAATAAGTATTATCAATAGTTATACAAATATATCTATTTCGTGTTATATCATTTTATATTTTATATTCAGAATAGTTTTATTTTCATATATTTTTTATAATGCTCGATTAGAGTTAAAAAAAAGTTTTTTGCAATGTTTACTCTTATATTTTCAATACCTTAAAAAATACCGGTAAATTATCGGTAAACCGGTTTTGAATAAAAATTTTACCGAATTACCGGTAATTGAAAAATTCGGTAATTTTGCAATCCCTACTAGCAACCCATATTTTTTAATACAGTCCACCACTGGCCCTAATGCAATTTAGTTTTTCAAGCAACCAATCTCTCCTGGCCGGTCCCATCGCGCGTCGCGTGAGCAACGAAAACAAAATCGTCGCGGAATCCATATTTGAACGATACCGATGGGCCCGTTTCGAGGAAAATGTCAACGCGATAGACACGCGGGCAGTGCATACCCGGCAGAGTCAACTTCGCAGCAGAGCAGACAGGCGGAAGAGAAAACACGAAAAGGAATCCACGTGCTAGAGCGTCGCGTTAATCGAATGGTGGCCGTCGTCCAAGATCGACTACGCGACTGACGAGCGACATTAATTTGCAGCTACGTTAAAGCATACCCGCGCTGGCTTTGTATCAATCATTTTCGTGTTGTCGCGCGCTCGTGCTAGAGTCATTAAGCCATTAGGCACGCATGTCTCATCTTCTGGTAGACTTCTGAAGAACTTGTTTTCAAATAGATAGGTACATTTATAAACAACAGCGCAATGCAACTTTCTTTTTCATCCCTAAACACCCCGATACTTTTCATTCCAACTGTTTCGTCCGTGGATTGACTAAACACAATTTTACTCACTGTTGCGTTCCATGCGTAATTTCAAAATCAATATTTCGTTTAATCCCGCGAATCATCAGGTTCTTTCGTCCTTGCAAGTTTCACCGACATCGGTGCGTAACGTTAATTTAAACTCATGATTGCGTGGGATTCGTATTTGAAATGCAAAGGGGTGAAATAAATTATAAATATTGATGTATTGACTGCCAATAAATACTTGCCAAAGTATATTTGCATTGCTGTTTCAAATAACGAAACTTCACCCACTTCACAGCTATTCGCTGCTGAACGTTTATTCGACTGGTTACAGCTCTTACCTAGTTACATAAGTAAGCCACATTTATACTAATTCCTTTCCCCACCACTATCGAGAAAAATTAAGGAAATTTGCCGACCACTTAGAAATCGCCACGAAGCGGTGTAATCGCGAAAGCCTGCCGATGATCGCTCACCACTTTCGTTCCTTCCGCCGTCGCTACTGTTCCAACAAAATCAAATGGTCGCTCCGGACTGCTTCCCCCATTCGAAATCGGGTCAAATGCGAGCAGTACTTCTACACCATGCTGTGCTATTGTCGGGATTAACCTTTGTAGGGGCATCCTAGGCTATATGCATAAAACAGTCTCCCCACTACCACTTATCACCACGTGACTGACCCTGACGCCATTTGACAGTGTTCCTCAATCAAATGTACATATTTTCTTTTTTCAAAAGAAAAAAGAAATATATCTATTTTGTGTTATATCATTTTATATTTTATGTTCAGAATAGTTTCATTTTCATGTTCTTCAAAAAGAATACACTGACATTTTTGCTGCCCTCTTTAGTTAAAATGTCCTACCTAACATTTTGAAACAACCGAGAAAACTGAAGTTTTATCATTTACTTTGCACCGTCCTTATTCTCCTTCATTTAAATTAAATCACGTTGTTATTATTTCGTAACAGCCTAATATAATTTTTTGTAATAGGTGTACCGGTAGGTGATGTATTATTACCGTACCAATTGATTAATTGTTTTAGATAGGATATTATAGCCATTTGGAAATAAGTTAGGTTAAATACATTATACTGTTTAGAAACTTTTACGAAGCACGTAGTTTTCTAACTTTACGTAAAAGGCAAAAGACGCGTGGAACTTCAAATATTTAAATATATCTCGAAAAATGAAAAAATGCTAGATAGGACAGTTTAACTGGGGAGGGCAGTTTGTTTGTCTGGTGTACCAACGTGCTTTCTGTTATTTTATAGTTGGGGCAGAAAATATGAGCTGCTCAGGGTCACTTAGCTAACTGTAAATTTATGATAATTAAAAATAGTCTGAATTAGGTCGTAATTGGACTCGTCTTCGCCGGGGAAACCTAAGCAATTCATCTACAGTTTTTCCATGAGGTATCAAATGTAAACTATAACAATTTTAATTTCCATTGGTGGATGAGGCATTTCACCATGTAGTTCTCGTTGCTCTCAACAATTTCGAACGGGCACGATCAACGCGCATATAAATAGACTCTACATTGGGTATAAAGAGGGAATACTGTGCCTTTTATACCGAGTATAGTATAGCTTGCTTCTCTATTTGGAAAGCGAAGAGACTGCGCTTTGAGGCTTACACTCTCTATCCCTCAAATAGAGCAACTAACAAGGGAACACAGCGAACCTGCACCCACCGATTGGAATGCAACTTTGTGGGGTTATAAAGTCACTCATGACAGGAACAACGGTGTGTTTCATTCGCGTGCAATCGCCCTTTAAGGGCGTGAAAACTAACCTCAAAGTCAAATAGGCACTCCTGCCCTTTCGCGTGTAACTCCTAAAGTACAAGAGACAGACAAAATGTTTCACACTAAAGTTTAATGGTACAATAAGCGGTGCAAACTTGTATTACCAAAATTTAAAAAAAAAAAAAATTTCTTATTTTAAACTTTTTTCAAAATTTTGGTAACGCAATTTTGCACCGCTTATTGTGCCACTGAACTTTTGTTTGAAATCTTTTTTTGTGTTTCTTGTACTTTAGGAGTTATTCGCGAAAATGTGGGAGTGCCTGTTTTACTTTGAGGTTAGTTTTCGCATCCATAAAGGGGAAAAACATACCGTTGTTTTTCCCTTTTAAGTAAATCAAAGAAACTAGGGACAAAGGAATAGAGATACCCAAACAGTGCCATAGAAATGACTGTGAGTGGCTTTGAGCAGCCAATTAATTATACTCCGGTTTACAGGTACACTAGGCGCCAGAATCGGCTTCCTTTCGGAAACTTGGCAACGCTGCATGTCACTAGAACCGCTGAGTTTTGCCTAGTGACATGCAACGTTGCCAAATTTCCGAAGGGAAGCCGTTTTGACGCCTAGTGTACATCTCGATTAGTGAGAGTTCAAATAGTGCGATATGCGATTTGGTGCGAATTATAAAATGATCCCAGGTCGCATTTAATGGGAACAAAAATTGAGTTAATGCGAGGTTGGCGAACTTCTTTTATTCGGTGCAACTGTGGGCACAATAAAATTAGTCTTTTGTGACTTGAACAAAGTACTGGGAGTTTATCACCGCATAAACGCAGGGGCGGATCCAGAGGGGGGCGATAGGGGCGATCGCCACCTTCAAGAGTAATAAAATATAAAAATATTACTACATTGTGTATTATTCTGTATAAATAATTAATGCGAATTTAATTATTTAGGCTACAGTATCAGATAGAGATATTAAAGCATAAATTACAAGCAAATTTTAAATCTGGTGAAAGGAGGTTAAAAAATGTACTTATGTACTTTTACATATTTCGCCCCCTCAAAGAAAGGCTCCTGAATCCGCCCCTGAATATACGAAGATATGAAGAAGCAGAAGAAAGTGCAATCGACACTGTTAAAATACTTTAAAAAATAATAAACAGGTGTATGTCATTAGAATTTAATAAATTACATATGACAAGGTATATTTAAAAAATTTTATTTTATATTTTCTTTAAATTAGAACCGATTCCTGTATTTCAAGTATTCAAAAAGTGCGAATTCGGATAACTCGACCAATTTCTGGAATGTACTACTCGCACTAATCGAGACCTACCTGTATAAGCAACTTTACTTGCTGTAGTGAGCACAATACGCTCTCTGCAACCCAAGTTCTTCTTAAACAACTTGTATATTATACATATTATGAGCCACCAAAAAAAGAGAAGTTAAACAGTTCTGTTGTCACAGACGGGTAATTACATTTTGTAATAAAGTTTCTATTTCTGGTGGAAAGAGGAAAGCTTGGTGGAAAACAGTGCATAATCCGTTGAAATGGAGCAGAAAATTAAGGGAGGACAGCAGTAAATAGTAGACTTATTAGAGGGACTATTATGAGATGGATTAATTCTTCACGAAAACGCTAGGGGCGCTACAAACACATTATTACGTAATTAGGTATGTAGCATTTGAGTTATTTGCGTTTAATCATTTTCAGGCATATAACTTGGTTTATAAGAGTAATTTGGAGAATGGTTTTATTAGTTATATTTATTAAATTATATTTATATAGGTTTTGAATTTTAGAGTATTAATATTTAATATAAATATTTTTTAACAATATTATTTTGGATTTTATTAATTATATAGAAAAAAAGTTGAATTTTTATAGTTAGGGTATGAGCCTAAAAGCTCTAGTTGAAAAGTGTCTAATTGTGAATTAATAAATAAAAAGTACAAATAACACAGTACAACAGCCATCTGGACTTGTAACATTCAATAGCCGTTTCTTATAGGTTTTCGGGCCCTGAAAACGAATTCGCAACCCATTTGTCGCCATCACCCTCAGTTTTTGAGAAAATCGATTTTGAAAAAAACTGCAAATTTTCAACTTTGAGCATCTTTTGTGTCGAAACGGTAATAGTTATTCGATTGTTCGTTACGTCAAATTATTCTATGAACGCTCCCGAATACAACGATATAAGTTATTATTGCATTATGAACATTTAAATATGTTTAAACAACGATCAAAGGGGAAATGACACCCGCAATGCACCAATTTTTGCAAATATCTTTCAATTTATTTCCAAAACTAAGGTTCTAGGAGAAAATTTGACCACTCCACGCGACGCAGCAGACATTTTTCCTTGGAATAGCATCAACAGAAGTGGTAAGTCACGTTTTGCTTTCAATACAGAAGCGAAATAGTTTGGCAAAACGTGCGCCGCCGACAGTGGTGGTCACGCGCGTTAAGCGATTGTGTTACGCTGAGCGGCAGTAGATCACGCGCCGCCGTTGACTACCACTGTCGGCGCCGCAGGTTTTGCCAAACTATTTCGCTTCTGTATTGAAAACAAAACGAGACTCGCCACTGCTGTCGATGTTTTTCGAAAGAAAAATGTCTGCTGCATCGTGTGGGGTGGTCAGATTTTGTCCCAGACCCTTAGTTTTGGAAATAAATTGAAAAATATCTACAAAAATTGATGCATTTCGAGTGTCCTTTTCCCTTTCATCGTTGTTTAAACATGTTTAAATGTTCATAATGCAACAATAACTTATATCGTTGTATTCGGGAGGGTTCATAGAATAATTTGACGCAACGAACAATCGAATAACTATTACCGTTTCGATGCTCAAAGTTGAAAATTTGCAGTTTTTTTTTCAAAATTGATTTTCTGAAAAACTGAGGGTGATGGCGACAAACGGGTTTCGGATTCGTTTTCAACGGCTATTAAATGTTACAAGTCCGAAAAAAGTCAAAATTTGTTGTACTGTGTAATTAATTGCAATGTAAATTCACGGAGTAGGTAATAATTTTTCAACATAAAATAGGTGGAGTGAAAGGATCATGGATAGAGTGGTGGGGGAACTATGCAGCGCGGTGCAGGGAGTCCTACGGAGTGGTATTGAGCGGCCATTTGATTTTGACCTGACTATAGATGCGCATCGCCACTCATCGAAAGACGACGGAAAAGTAATTTTCTCTATTACCCCAGTAATCGACCGAATTTCCCGCGATAATTTCGCTGGATGCGACCTCTCCTTGCCTTCTTGGCCCTTTTTCAGCTACCGTTCAAAGTTTAATGTAATGGTTAACTCGTGCACCGACGAGGTCAGATCCCAATCCCAGTCACGAATGAGTCACGAACTGAGTCCCCCAGTCACGAAACCAGCGGATTCACCGTGTTCCTCGCGAAACCATTACATATAATATATGTGTTACCGTCTCCCTGATCTGCATACACATGTATACGCTGCCGTCTATAAGTCGCAGACGTTTACTCATTTTTTGGGAGAATGTAAATTGCGTAACGAATATATATATGTATCTTTCTACAGTGATTGTATTGTACATTTTACTTGATTTTGTCAGAACTGCTAGTATGATATCACTAGCTTTACTACTCGGCTTCGCCCGAAATTAAGATTCTGATTTTATAAAAAAAAATTTTTTAGTTTTTTTTTGTAAAAATAGTCACATTCGTCTGATTTAGTCAGACATAATGAGCTGAGGCACGGCAAACACACAAACATATAGAAGCTTTCTGCTTTATATGATAAGATTGTTGAATAATAAAATTAATAGTAATAATAATATTAATTGAAATAAGTGAAGATGTAATCGATACTAATATATAAAAGTGGAACGTTAGCTGTTTGTTTGTTTTTTGTTTGTCCTTCTTTCACGTCCAAGCGGCTGAACGGATTTCAATGAATTTTGGAATGTACGTTGCATACGTCCTAGATTAGATTATAGGCTTTTATAGGTGTTTTTTATTTTGGAAATATCGCAAATAATACCTGGGTGAAACCGGGTAACAAGTCAGCTAGTAGATGATTAAACTTTCTAATGTTCCCTTTTCAAGTGTCCTTTTTTTTAATCTTATTTTCTATGTCGTTACACAACGGTAATAATTGTTTCTGGCAGGATACAGCTTCGTTTCTGTACAGAACAATGACCGCAAGCATATTGCACAAAATTAAAAAGTAGATATTTTTCCAATTTATTTATATTCTTTCAATTTTAATTCCAACCTCATATGTGTGCATATTTATGCGTATGGTTAGTTCTCTTATCGCCAATTTGTCCTACGTCAAATATGATACAAAAGACTCACCAATACGTTTAAGGTGTAGCCAAATTTCCAAGAATTATCGAAACTATTAAAACTTTTAAGATTCGAGCGATATTAAAATTTTTTGGTCATATGTTCAATGTTCAAACTAGTCTAAAGTGCCTTGAAACTCATCACTAATTCTGGGTATTTCGACCGAAAAGTAACGTATTGAGATCAATATCAATATCGAGGACAAACCAAGTACAGGATGGCGCAAAAGTCGAGTCCACATTGTAAAAGTGAATAACCCTATTGGAGAATAAAATTCTTCAGAAATATTTGTATACAGTAGATCAAACTATGAAATAAAGGATTTTGAAAGTGGAACTCATTTTTTTTTGACAAATGAATCGAAATTGTAAACAATTTATTTCGAACATGGAAGGAGCACTTTTCTAATCGAATTATTTCAGCAAATAATGATTTCAGCTGGTTCCTAACGTCTCTGTGCATCTAATAATTTCCAATTTTTTTTGGAGTTACCTAAGCAAAAGGTTTATAGGGGTAAGCAACAAATATTCAAATATTTGAAAGAAAATATTCGTCGAAAATCTTTGGAAATATTAAACAAGATACTTGAGAACAAAATCCTAAAATATTTAAAACAATAGAAATTTGCAGACATACTTATTAGAAAATAATTTCAACAATCCTCAATTTACTATACAGGGTGTTTATCCTAATTTTAGCACCTGAAATATTTCTGCTATTAATTAAAATTTCATAAAAATGTTTCCTAAAAAAGTTGCACAGTTTTGTGGTGGCCGGCGTATAGTAACAATAGTTTTATTCTGTTGGGAGCTTGGAAGGGGTTAATCAGATGAAACTGCATTACTTTGAAGTCTTTTAAGGGGGTAATGGACTGTTTCAGCTTTAAAAAAATCGATTATTTTTTTACTGATTCTGAAAGTCCTATCCTTCGTGAACATTTTAAACAAAATTTCACGAAGAAACTCAAATAATTATAGAAGTTATAGCAGCGACCGTAATTAAGTGCACCGTCGAGGAACAGCCTCGCAGAGTGGTATTGGCATAGGGGACTTTGAAGCTGTTTTTCTCGAAACACCATTTTCAGACACGGTGTGCATCATAACTTTTGAACCAATGAATATTTTCACTTGAAATATTTACTGGGCGTGTAGAATTCCTTCCTCTAAAGGGTGGAACTCCCGCATCAGCATTGGATGTTTGTGAAACATTTTATAAGTGATTAAGGATACCCTCCGGCCAAAACGCTTGAAAAATACGTGATTTTCATGAATTAAAAAAAAAGAATCTGAAGAACATAAAGTAAAAAAGCTTTCTGGACTTTATTACTACATAATTGAGGAAGAAACAAAAAATTATTGTTTGAATTTTACCAATGCTTCCCTTAGATATATAGCATTCTTTGTACCACTGTAGAAATTAGAGCTGTTGACGGACGCCACTGTAAAAAGCTTAATTACACAGTATAACAAATTTGGACTTTTTTCGGACTTGTAACATTTAATAGCCGTTGAAAACGAATCCGAAACCCGTTTGTCGCCATCACCCTCAGTTTTCGAGAAATTCGATTTTAAAAAAAACTGCAAATTTTCAAATTTGAGCATCTTTTGTGTCGAAACGGTAATAGTTATTCGATTGTTCGTTAAGTTAAATTATTCTGTGAACCCTCCCGAATACAACGGTATAAGTTAATATTGGATTATGAACATTTAAATATGTTTAAACAACGGCCAAAGGGAAAAAGACACCCGAAATGCACCAATTTTTGCAGATATATTTAAATTTATTTCCAAAACTAAGGGTCTAGGACAAAATGTGACTATCCCACGCGATGCAGCAGACAGTGTTCCTTCGAAAGGCGTCAACAGAAGTGGTGAATATCGTTTTGTTTTCAATACAGAAGCGAAATAGTTTCCCTAAGCCGAAAATTCTAAAAATTCTAAAACTTTGTGAATATGCAGGGCATTTCCGCCTGATTACAACGCAATTTTTCATTGCTGCCGAAATTCACTCGAAGGGGGTGAAATTAACCCCTGAAAATTCGGGTATTTCCCGATTTTGTGTTATAACTCGCGAACAGTAACAGATAGAAAAAAAGTCGCAAGACAAAAGTTACTGCTTTTAATTAAATCTATCATTTGGTAAAAAAAATATTTTACAGTTCACGAGTTATAACAAAAAATCGGAAAATAACCGGATTTTCAGGGGTCAATTACACCCCCTTAGAGTGAATTTGGGCAGCAAACAAAAATTCCGTTGTAATCGGGAGAAAATTCCCTACATGTTCACAAAATTTCAGAATTTTGTGAATTTCCGGGTTCGGGATATTTCCTTGTCAGTGTAACACAACCGCTTAACGCGCGTGACTACCACTGTCGGCGCCGCACGTTTTGCCAAACTATTTCGCTTCTAAATTGAAAACAAAACGTGACTTATCACTTCTGTTGATGCTTTCCGATGGAAAAATGTCTGCTGCATCTCGCGGAGTAGTCAGATTTTCTTCTAGACCCTTAGTTTTGTAAATAACTTGAAATATATCTTCAAAAATGGGTGCATTTCGGGTGTCCTTTTCCCTGTGATCGATGTTTAAATATATTTAAATGTTCATAATGCAATAGTAACTTATATCGTTGTATTCGGAAGGGTTTATAGAATAATTTGACGCAAGTGCAACCGAATAAGTATTACCGTTTCGACACAAGAGATGCTCAAAGTTGAAAATTTGCAGTTTTTTTTTCAAAATCGATTTTCTCAAAAACTGAGGGTGATGGCGACAAACGGTTTACGGATTCGTTTTCAGGGCCCGAAAACCTATAAGAAACGGCTATTGAATGTTACAAGCTGTTGTACTGTGTAATTAGACTCGCTATCGCCTTATCCACAGAGAGTAATTTGGATACAAAAACTGCATTTTTGCAACATTCTGTTTAAACATGTGATAAAAATTGCCGGATAGTTTGTTCGCAATGAAGACGGATAAGACGATAATCATTCACATATATTTTAAAAATATTTTTAGTTTGTTTATTTCAGACGATCCAGTCACAAGTTCCGATGGCGTCCGCCAGGAGCTCTAATTCCTACAGTGGTACAATGAATGCTGTATATCTATTGCAAAAATGGATAAAATTAAAACAATATTTTTTTTTTGTTCTTCAGATATCTAATAATAATGTCCAAAAAGCTTTTTTTACTGTATGTTGTTCAGTTTCTTTTTTTTAATTCACGAATGTCACGTACTTTTCAAGCGTTTCGACCGGAGAGCACCCTTAAAGACGTTTTTTCCCGTAAAAATGTAGGGAAAAATTGATTCGTGTGTAACTTCCACAAATTTTGTTCACATTCATCTTCCACTCTGTAGATTTTGGTGTATAACGCCGAACAAGGCTATCTTCAACGATTAATAACTTCGACAATTTTATACATTCCCACGATTTTTGTTGTTGTTGTAATTACTCGAAAACGAGCCCTCAATAAATTGTAAAAAGCACGACTATAACGATTATTTCGTATCAAAGTAATTTAGCGTCAAAGAAACTAACGATTTTACGTATCGAATAGTCCACTACCCCTTAAACGACCTTTAGTAACCCTGCAGGACTTCTTGATGTAGGTCGCCCGTATTCGTCTTTTATAGCGTCTATCGGGTACCGACAAATAAAACATAGCACTCCGTTTAAAGAGACAAAGTTTATCTGTACAAGTGTCGTAGAAAACATTTTTATAAAATTTTAAATATAGCAGAAACACATGAATTGATAAAGTTAGTTGAAGCACCCTGTGTACAGAGGATCCGCTATAAGTTCTTGTCCAGTTTCCACGCGTTTCCCAATTTACTGGTTGTTTAAAAATTCACGTAACAGATTCTATCTTTCGAAATAAAATCCACGTTGTTCTACAGTTTCAACCCCTCTCCTTGTCAATTGTGTGATTAACTGTTCTCGCTTGGATTTAAAATGGGAAATTGAGTGTTGCCCTGTTCCGTACATTAGAACCTCGGTGTACCTGTTTATAATTTCAGTCTGAATTGATTTTTGAAGCGACGAATATGTGCGTAGTATTACAGGATACGATCTACCGTGCTCTAATCGAGTTTCATCCCCGGCTGTTCACGTGCCATCGATCTTTGCAATTTCTTATTATTCCCTTGCCTCTTTGGCGACGTTTGCCCGCTCGTAAAGACGAGGACGCGAGCTCGCGATGGTCGCGCGCGAAATTCGTTTAACCTGATTTAAAGCGGCGGGCGTTACTTAACCCTCTTCCTCTTTATAGGCCGTGAGAGATTTGTTTCGCCGTGCAACGAAGAACCAAGGGACGCGTATGCAATAACGAGAACACGGATGCCGTGCAGTCGATTTGGCTAGCGCGGTACGCTTAAGAAAGACTTTTATGTTCCTACGGACAATATCGGGGGAATTTATTCGCCCCGTGAATTGCAGCGCGCGTGGATCGATACGCACGCGTGTTGTACACGCGCTGCAAGTCCTGTGCGTCAAAGGCTCGGACGGGAAATGAGATTTCGCCAGCAAATGGAGCAAAGAAGTTTCCTCCTCGCCGCAACGAATTGGGGAACCACCCCGATTGGGCGTCTTATCGGCTAGCTCTCCTCGATATTCTTTGGGATAGAATAAATGCAGATGGAAAGCGTTCAGATATATTGATAAATCTAGGTCCGAATTGGCGTCCTGAATGTCCTGACACTAGCGAAACTGAGATAAATGAATTATGAAAATTCGGATGTCTTTTTTGGGTTCTTCTCGTTGACTAATCCTTCAGTGACTACTAAACATAGAAGCCAACCTTAAAGCTGGGTTTACATTTGTCCAGTCGCTGGATCCAGTGAGTAGTTTGACTGGAAATTGGTCGATGTCTCCAGTCTTAAGGGGGGAGCCTGGTGTAGCGGATCGAAGAAATCGATTTTTTTTTTTTTGCATAAATCAATAGTTAAACATCACGATAATATGCTCCCCAAGCAGCAAAACGAAATTCGAAAAGTTAAAGCGGATATAGCCGATTTTGCTACGGAGCGCCAGGCTACCGCAAAACTTGAAATGTGTTTTTCTCGAAACGACAGTTTTATACTTTGCGGGCAATGTAACTAAAAAAATATTCAACCAATCGACTTGGCCTTGTGCACGGATATTTGTGAACATTTTCTTCATAGTACTAAGTTATTAGTATAATGATATTGTTTAAATAAATAACTTTTTTTTAGGCATTTAAGGCAAAATTTCGTTGGAAACAGTGAACTTTTTATTCAAGAGGCCGCCATTTGTTCATTTTGCATCTTTTAAGTTTCAAATTTCTTCATTCTGTGCGTACTCTCATAAACTAAAAGAAAATTGTTCGATTTTTGGTTTCAGATGAAACCAAAAGACGCTACGTTGCCCGCAGTGCAATAATTGCGTCGCCAACGGACTGGGCATAACTTTGTTATTTGCCGCTCTTTTTTAATAATTTTTTTTTGTTATATACCTTAACCTGTTAATACAATATCCTGAAAGTTTCAGAAAGATCTATCAAATACTTTCTTTAAAAAAAAATCCCGAAAAATGCCTCGATTTTCATTTAGTTACACCAGGCTCCCCCCTTAAGGTGAAATCTGACGGCACATGGATCGGCGAGCCGGGCCGGCTCGCCCAGGCTAGCTGATCAGCGATCCATGAGCGTTCTGACAGCGCGTGGGCTCGGCGAGTCTCCTGCCAAGTTCGCCCAGGGCAGAGTTGGGCATTAGTCGAATAAATTTTTATTCGACTAAATTTTTAGTCGTTATTCGTTATTCGAAGGACAGCCGTGGCGACTAAGCGACACAAATAAGCCGGGGTCCGAACCCGAGCCGCTCCGTTCTGACAGCGCGTTTTTTTTATTTTTTATTTTGGGCAACGCTGCACTAAGCGCCACCTGGAAAATGTATCCAGACCGAAAACATGAAATAATTTTTTTTTTTGCACCCTAACGAGTGTATCAATAAATGCCAAAAACATTTCTTATGATATGTTATAACCTCTTCTTGTAAAAAAATCATAAACATCACCTATTTTTCGAGCGTTTTGACCGGAGGGTCCCCTTAAGTAAATAAATAAAACAATGCTTAAAATAGAATGTAGAACACTGAAACGTAGTCAGTATACTTACACGTTCCCTTGCAAAGTTTTCAAACAATTATAATGGACGGTTTAGCGGATTCCGATGTTTACATCAAGGTGTCTTTTAGAAATATCTGTTGCAGTACAAAAAAATCAAAAGCTTTGCACGCAAAAATGTATAAATTTGGAGAAAAAAAATAGTGTAAGTAAAAAACTTAATGTATTTAAGCATAAAATGATGAAAATTCTACTCATAGCCCGTACCACCAGTAGATGGACTATAGGGCTAGTAGATGGACAGTTTAGAACCAATAGATGGACGGGTGTCTGGCTAGACGTATAACAGGCTTATTAGCTATAGTATTGACGTAGATTACGGCATCTTTTGTTAAAATATAGTTTAATTCATCAAAATTAATAACGCACGCAGTCTTCATTGCCCGGAAACTGTGCAACAGGTTATGGCCCCAGAGCGCAAATAAAGTGAGGTTATATCTATCCTAAAGTGATCAGACGTCCTGGATCGTGTAGGACTGTCCCGATTTGACGTGTAACCTCTATCTATGTACATCATTATGTGCATATTGATATAAGGTATATATTTTTTGTTGCTTGCCATCTAAATTAAAAGAAAAATAAGGTACCTACGTACAATTAAATGTGTAAACTTTTTGTTTATTAAAAAGAACGGCTTCAAAAGGTTCAATTACATTCTGTCCATCTACTGGGTTTAGGTTAGGAAATCCATACCAGCACATTGACAGTCATTTTTATAAGTTCTATCGTTTTATATTTCTTTGTTTACGCGTTTATTTATAAATTCTTAATATTTCAATACAATCATCTATTACATGCCTCTTTACAATACGTCCAAACACGTTTTTTATTAACTTGAAGGCACCAATAAGGCTGAGCAATGGCTACTAGGAATCGAGAGACTAGCGCATACTGACGTAAGACCGTACATGTAAATTCTTTTTCGCATACAAAAAAAATTTCAATAAATATATTAGTGTTTTATAAAACAACAAACGTTTTTTCTACAAAATAAAAAAAAACAGTAATATAGATTAAAACTCTAGTTCTTTCAATATTAACGATTAACCAACGATTCGTCCATCTACTGGGGTTAGGTTAGGAAATCCATACCAGCACATTGACAGTCATTTTTATAAGTTCTATCGTTTTATATTTCTTTGTTTACGCGTTTATTTATAAATTCTTAATATTTCAATACAATCATCTATTACATGCCTCTTTACAATACGTCCAAACACGTTTTTTATTAACTTGAAGGCACCAATAAGGCTGAGCAATGGCTACTAGGAATCGAGAGACTAGCGCATACTGACGTAAGACCGTACATGTAAATTCTTTTTCGCATACAAAAAAAATTTCAATAAATATATTAGTGTTTTATAAAACAACAAACGTTTTTTCTACAAAATAAAAAAAAACAGTAATATAGATTAAAACTCTAGTTCTTTCAATATTAACGATTAACCAACGATTCGTCCATCTACTGGGGTTAGGTTAGGAAATCCATACCAGCACATTGACAGTCATTTTTATAAGTTCTATCGTTTTATATTTCTTTGTTTACGCGTTTATTTATAAATTCTTAATATTTCAATACAATCATCTATTACATGCCTCTTTACAATACGTCCAAACACGTTTTTTATTAACTTGAAGGCACCAATAAGGCTGAGCAATGGCTACTAGGAATCGAGAGACTAGCGCATACTGGCGTAAGACCGTACATGTAAATACTTTTCGCATACAAAAAAAAATTTCACTAAATATATTAGTGTTTTATAAAACAACAAACGTTTTTTCTACAAAATAAAAAAAAACAGTAATATAGATTAAAACTCTAGTTCTTTCAATATTAACGATTAACCAACGATTCGTCCATCTGCTGGGTTAGGTTAGGAAATCCATACCAGTACATGGGCAGTCATTTTTATAAGTTCTATCGTTTTATATTTCTTTGTTTACGCGTTTATTTATAAATTCTTAATATTTCAATACAATCATCTATTACATACCTCTTTACAATACGTCCAAACACGTTTTTTATTAACTTGAAGGCACCAATAAGGCTGAGCAATGGCTACTAAGAATCGAGAGACTAGCGCATACTGGCGTAAGACCGTACATGTAAATACTTTTCGCATACAAAAAAAAATTTCACTAAATATATTAGTGTTTTATAAAACAACAAACGTTTTTTCTACAAAATAAAAAAAAAAACGGTAATATAGATTAAAACTCTAGTTCTTTCAATATTAACGATTAACCAACGATTCGTCCATCTACTGGCCCCGTCCATCTACTGGCCTGCTTACCCTAATCGAATTAAATGTACAATACGATGAAATTTTGAAAATTTTCTCTTCCTTTATTTAGAATTAAGTACTGGTTTCCAACTAAGTAGCCAGTTTAAGCTGTTCGTTTCTTTCGTAATTAATCCATGACATTATACATGTGCAGCTAGAAAATTCCGTTATAATTACATCGTGTCCGGTTCTACAGGTTCTAGGAGACGACAGACATCTTGCACAAGATAAGTGTCGTCTTTCTATGCTCATCTGGTTCACGAAGTGTCCTCGCCAAAGAGAACGATAATACGTACCTGCTTCTAAACGACGTCGAACTTTCAGCGATTTTTGTAATTAAATGGTTAGACAATGGTTGCACACACCTGAACGATAGAAACACGCGATTGAATACGACTTCTTTTTCTAGTAAATAATTGACTTAGGTATATCGCTGAAAATTTGGTTCCTTCAAATGTACACGTATCGTTCTGTTTCCAAATAAAGTGTTATCAAAACAGTCTTAAAAAGTGTCAGAAATATAGGCGCTATTGCCATAGCATTTTACGATTAGCACGATACTGCGCCAATGATTGCAGCAGAGCAAGAAAACCAAATCAATTTTCAAAGTGTAACAGCGTACACTTACAAGGGATGTTCGGCGACTCGAAAATTTTAACAAATTTGGAATTGTTAAATGTGTAGCCCAAGTGGTGCTAATAACGTAGACATTTTTGGTTTCAGCAATTAAACGGTCTTAGGGGTGAGTGCACCCTCTCGAAGAAATTGTGAGTTTTCACCCCATCGTTACTATCTGAGGAACCGTAAAAGATATCGAAAAATGTTTAATTCATTATTTTATGGTTTTTCGATATTCTACAACAGGGTTGACTAACTGGTGGCTCGCGAGTCACCGGGGGCTCCTCCGCTTTGCTGCTCCGGTGAACGGCCCCCCTCCATACTAGGGCTGTTCGAGTACTCGAATATTCGAGTAGCTTGAAATTCGGACCGAGCCGAGACTCGGTTTACGAGCCGAGTAGCCCGAAGAAAACCGAGAACTCGAATTTTTTCGAGCGGCTCGAATAGAATCGAGAACTCGAATTTTTTCGAGCGGCTCGAATAGAATCGAGAACTCGAATTTTTTCGAGCGGCTCAAAGAGAACCGAGCGGGCCGAAAGTACCGAGTGGTCCTCGAAAGTGTTTTAATAATAATTATACCGATCGATGGATTAACAGAGAAGGACCAACTCTATGGCCTGATTTCCGTACCTCTGATTTAAGTTCTCCGGGTCAGTGGCGTATTTAGTGTAAACAGTGCCTAGGGCAAGCGTATATAGAATTTGCACCACCCTCCCCTCCCCCCAAAGCATATCATTCAGAAACATATGTTTTAGAATTTAGATAATCCTTTAAAAAAAATGGAGCTGAAGGGCGAGAGAGACGAAAGTTGGAGGCAAATGAAGCCGAAAAGCAGGGCCGGCGCGAGGATGGTCGGCGCCCTTACGCAAGAAAATTTTTGCCGCCCCCAAATTTTTGCACCTGTTTTCTATTTAATATGTTTTGTCTTTACGAGGTACAATAAAAAAATAAGAATTACATTTACACTTTGTTTATGTGGGTGTTGGGTTCCTTTATTATTAAGTGTGCGAAATAGTTTTTTAGCGCCCCCTTCGGCTGGTTCCACCTCTTCTGTTGTAGTTCTTTGTTAAAAGTGTTCATCACACAAAACATTTTATTTAGAATTTAGATAATCTTTTATAGAAAGTGGAGCTGAAGGGCGGAAGAGACGAAAGTTGGAGGCAAATGAAGCCGAAAAGTGCAGCAAGTTTTTTTCGAAGTTTCTCTAAAGACGCATACGGGAACACACGAATAACAAGCGTAAAGTACTAACATTAACCATCCAAATAAATTTATTCAAGAAACAAGATTTCTTTCGGCTTTTTTGCGCCCCCCGAAATTCGCGCCCAGGGCACCAGTCCTACTTGCCCCACCCTAGATACGCCTCTGCTCCGGATATTTATTTATAGAGGCACATCGGGACTCGCATTTATGGCATTTCTATGGCTGCTGTGGAAATACTCCGTAATCGCATTATCGAGAAGCATAACAAAATTCTAGATACCCACAGCAGAAATTTGTAATCAGCTTCACTTCTTGAAACGGCGATGGGAGACTGTTGCATCGTTCTAAAGGGAAATCGTTTCCAGCAGAGTGTTTAATGAACTACTCTTACACCACTACCAGGGGCGGATCTGAAGATTTGGCGCCCCTAAGCTAACAAGCGTCTGCCGCCCTTTTCGCGAAATATCATCACATATTTTGATTTAAAAGAGTCAAGACAATTTCAAAATTAATTCAATATGGGAACTCACATCTGAGTCATCGCTAATTTGCTACATGAAAAAAAGTTAATTGTTTTTAAAGTTGTCTCAAGCCTCTGTGGTTAAATCTTTTCCAATTTCTTTCGCCCAAAATTTGCTGCTCCCCAAAATCTGTTTCCTTGCCAAAATTTATCGCTCCCCAAAATTTGTCACTCCCCCAAGTTTACCGCCCCTCAAAATTTGCAACTTCCCAAAATTGTCCGCTTGCCAAAATTTGTTGTTTCCTAAAATTGTCAACTTCCCAAAATTTGTTTTCTTCCCAAAATTTATCGCTCCCCAAAATCTGTTTCCTTCCCAAAATTTATCGCTCCCCAAAATTTGTCACTCCCCCAAGTCTGCCGCCCCTCAAAATTTGCAACTTCCCAAAATTTTCCGCTCGCCAAAATTTGTCGTTTCCTAAAATTGTCAACTTCCCAAAATTTGTTTTCTTCCCAAAATTTATCGCTCCCGAAAATCTGTTTCCTTCCCAAAATTTGTCGCTCCCCCAAGTTTACCACCCCTCAAAATTTGCAACTTCCCAAAATTATCCGTTCCCCAAAATTTGTCGTTTCCTAAAATTGTCAACTTCCCAAAATTTGTTACATCCTAAAATTTGCCTGTGCCCTAAATTTTTTGCTCCCAAAACTTTTCCCCTCCCCAAAATTTGTCGCCCTAGGCTGCAGCCAAGATACCCTAACCAAAATTCGCCCCTGACCACTACATATATCGCAAAGAAAAAGAAACGGTCCCAAAGCCATCGTTACGTTACCTTTTCTTCATCCTTCGGGCTCAGCATAAATACTCTTCCAAAACTCTTCGACCGGCTATCCTGAAGCACCCTGTATATTTTCCACGTTACACGTACGGGAACGCAGGCTGGTGAACGGGCCATGAAGCTCTGGATGCGAGATGCACACCTCCCCGTCTCTTTTCATCGAAACCGTGGATAAGAGGGACGCGATTTCCCCGGCAGGGGGAGGAGGAGGGGGGGAGGGTGGACACGAAGCGATACGAGAGAGCGGATTCAACGTGTCCGTTAATCCGTTCCGCTTAATGCAAAGACGGGGAACGCATGATCCTGGTACACCGAAAGGGGGATGGAGCTCGCTTTCCCCGTTGGCACTGACCGCTGGGGGTAATTACCGGGGCTCGTGGAAACCTCTCACGCTGGCAAACCCTTCCACTTCTCGCAAACGCTGCTGGCAGACGTCGATCCTGACCCTTAAGGTAGCCCCTGCATCCATCGAGACGAGTAGAGTCTCCGGGCAGCAATAACCGGTAATTTTTCTGCAACGATCTGTACAGCTTCGTTTCCCTCCCTCCCTGCCTGCCTGCCTGCCTGCCTGCCTGCCTGCCTGCTGGCCTGCTTCCTTCCTCGGTCCAGGGGTGCTTCGCTCGAAGACACGCCGAACAAACAGGGCCCTTTCCATCGGGCTCCGTTTCGAGGCGAACCATGGAACGGGGTCAACTGTGAAAGCAGGGTCACTCGTCGGGGCTACGGTTCGCCGGTGCAGCCAGAGATCGATTTTTGTAAGAAGCATCCTTCTCGGTATTTCTACACACGTTTTAAGCATATCGAATGCAGGGTAATTGATTCGGCGGCTCGCGAAGGCAGTCGAATATTCGCGATCGATAAGGGTAATGGTAGTACTTGCATGGATGTACGTATAAATAGAGAGTGTGTCTATCATTATTAAATGCCTGCATTTACACAGTAGAAGCGTATGAAATTCTGGAGTCAGTGAAGTTAATAAAAAGGGAAAACACAACGGTGTGGTTTTATTTAACGACTGCTCGAAGGGGTATGGAAGTCTGTAGGCTGGCGAAGTAGGGAGTGTGATGGTGTACTTACACAGGCTGCAATATGATATAGTTTGTTTGGAATATACATAAGTATCGAAGATTCGAAGGACAGAATATTAAACTAAATACTGAAAAATAATTCTTTTCTTTTACTGCAATTTTGGGTGGTGTTTTTTCACTTTGAATAAAATCGTGGGGCAACATGTACAACCGAAAGTTGAAGTATCGGTTGGCAAGTGGAACATCATCAACTACAGTTTAGCAATTTTATGCCACATTACAAGCTGTATCCTGTAATTAAATCAATTTGTTTCCTTAATGCGAATGAAAACTTTCTCACAACAAATTTATTTCGACGTTTGCTTCTGTATTAAAGTGATTCATATCCTGTTATGAGATACCATGACCCACGATTTTATTTAAAGTGAAAAAACACCATCGAAATTGTAGTACAAGAAAATAATTATTTTTTAGTGCATCTTTAATAAAATCGTTTTACATAAAATTTTGTTTTTTATATTTTTTTATTTTCTAGTTTTTAGCGTTTGTGGATTTACATTTCACTGCTCAGACTTCTTTACAAATATCTTTTATTGCTATATACAGTTTAACAGTTTGCTGATTTTATCAGTAAAAATAATCCTGGTTCCAGCGATAACCACACTCATAATGATTACAACACACTTTGAATTTTTTGTTTCCAATGCGTGGTTCTCCCGGAATCACTTGCACCAGCACTGCATCGCTTTCTCAAGGCGCTCACATCAGTACGATATATATATTAAAAAAAAACTGTTTAAAAATTTAAACTAGATTTTTTTATACTGCCAACAAGTGTATTAATATGTAGACAAAACATTATTTACGTTGGACATTCCGTTTACTAAAAAATAAATCCTAAAGAATGACAATTTTTCACGACTTCACAGTGGATTGACCCCTTAAGGGGTTACCGCAGACAGTAAGGTCAGAAAAAGAACGATTCTTTGGGAATTTATTTCTGAAAGTATATGCATAGTTTTAGGCAAAGGTTTTTTTATTCAGATGAGGGACACTTTAACAGATTATTATATTATGTTTTGGTGTAAAAATATTTATTTATTGAAAAATTACAACTGATTTCCCGGAAGCTGTTTGTAGAAATACGTTTCGCGGTGACCAACATTATTCGGAACTGGGTTATCTAAAATCAAAAGACGAAGAAGATTTAGGTAGTACAATAGTTTATTTAGTGTTTAATCGTTCCGTTTTATAGAATATTAATCTGGGACAAAATGGTGGATGTTAAACTGGAATGATCGAGTTTCGTTGGAAAAAACACTAATTTGTAATCCATAAAATAAAAACTATGCATTGGAATAACAAATGCTTCGATTAAAGACTAAATTTGGATGTCTAGAAGAAACCTACAAAGTTTCAGAAAGATTGGTGAAACGGTTCTTAAGAAATCGTGGTCACCGGAATCCAAAAACCATTTCGGGAAATCAGTTGTAATTTTGCAATAAATAAATACTTTTACACCAAAACATAATATAATAACCTGTTAAAGTGTTTTCCTCATCAGAATACAAAAACCTTTGCATACAAATATGCATGTACTTTCTGAAATAAATTCCCAAAGAATCGTTCTTTTTCTGAGCTTACTGACTGCGGTAACCCCTTAAATGCACTGTTCAGAAGTAAAAGAATCGGCAAGTGATAGCAGCCAATTTTGTACCATTTTAACATATATGTATACCTACCTATTATCGCATCAGAGGATGGCAGACAGAGAAATGACCAACCGAACTGAAAATTTTATACCAACTCCGAACAGAGATATTATGAAGCTACTATATACACGATTAATGGAAGATAGGAATAGAACTCGGAAATCCACGAAGGCAATTAGTACAGATAACACCACAAATAGCATCAACCTCCAGATAAGAAAATCTTAAGCAATGAAGAGGAAGCAGCGCAAACGTGTTGTAACGTCAAAATACGTTATACAAGAATGACTTATAATCAACTGTTACAAAAAACCAAGTTTACATCATGCGAAGTTTAACTCGTAACAAAACATAGGTAGGGTAAACTGGGGTGACTTTGCCCACTTTTGAACTTCAAATAACTTTTTTAGCACTCCTAGTGCGTTCAATTTTTTTTTTTTTTTTAAATACTATTATACGGTAGATGGCGTGTAGATTTAAATAGGCTTTTAAAAAAATTATTTACTTAAACGTACGCTTTTTAAATTTAAGTGATCCTTGCATACCGCCGATACATATACATATGTACAAATGTGTACATAATATATATTTGCTTACTTATTTGTAATAATTTTTAAACAATTTGGTTACACAGAGTAATCTATAGCTGTAATATGTTGTGATTTCATTTACTGTAAAATTCTGTACAATCGTTACAAGAATCGGTTCTATAACCGCTTTGTAACTTATATAGAACCTAAAAAATAAAAGTTATAGAACCTAAAAAATAAAAGTTATAGAACCTAAAAAATAAAAGTTATAGAACCTAAAAAATAAAAGTTATAGAACCTAAAAAATAAAAGTTATAGAACCTAAAAAATAAAAGTTATAGAGCCTAAAAAATAAAAGTTATAGAACCTAAAAAATAAAAGTTATATAACCTAAAAAATAAAAGTTATGGAACCTGAAAAATAAAAGTTATAAAACCTAAAAAATAAAAGTTATAGAACCTAAAAAATAAAAGTTATAGAACCTAAAAAATAAAAGTTATAGAACCTAAAAAATAAAAGTTATAGAACCTAAAAAATAAAAGTTATAGAACCTAAAAAATAAAAGTTATAGAACCTAAAAAAATAAAAGTTATAGAACCTAAAAAATAAAAGTTATAGATCCTAAAAAATAAAAGTTATATAACCTAAAAAATAAAAGTTATAGAACCTAAAATATAAAAGTTATATAACCTAAAAAATAAAAGTTATATAACCTAAAAAATAAAAGTTATAGAACCTAAAAAATAAAAGTTATAGAACCTAAAAAATAAAAGTTATAGAACCTAAAAAATAAAAGTTATAGAACCTAAAAAAATAAAAGTTATAGAACCTAAAAAATAAAAGTTATAGAACCTAAAAAATAAAAATTATAGAACCTAAAAATTAAAAGTTATAGAGCTATATAGGATCCGTAACTTACATAGTCTGATATTTAGGTTCTATATAACGGTTATTCCGAATAAAGGTTCTTCATAACTCTTTCAGTCAGAACCTTTATATAACAGTTTGAAAAAGTTATTTTCGAAACCTATTCCAGCCCTGGTTCTAATTACTTCACAATAAAAAAGAATAAAGTTTTTCCGAAAATTGGGCAATGTCACCCCGGCGGGCAAACTCACCCCAGTTTACGGTATATTAATTGATTGCCAAAAATACGACGGAGAGAGATCTATTCTCGAGTCAAATTCAACCATAAAAAAAACTACTAACTAGTTCTAGTTCTAGCCCTACACCAAAAAAAAAAATTCTAATTTTACAAAAGTCATTGAACTTCTTTCGTTAGTTATCGCATCATCATTACGCCTGTGATAACAATACTATTAAGACCATGTTGGCAAAATTTAAAGTAAATCCGACAGTGTATACGGTAGAGTTAATATCAGGACTATGTGGTGAATCTGGGCACAGACGTGTGTAATCCTACATGTAATGCAAACTGTAATGAAACACGAACTCTATGGACGTGTCACGAGCGTTTCGCGAACCTAAGTGCGATAGATTGGAATCCGTGGTGTGCAGCCAGATGCAATGGACGAGCCATGACTACCCCTACTCCTTTTGCAATCCCGTACGTATTTAGTACTTGAAAGGGAAAATAGAGTACGATTTTGTTTAGTAGGCTACTTACATTCGACTTTGCTTAAAGCCACAATAACGGTAGCACACATTTTCCTCAATAAAATCAATACTTTCACTCAATCTATTCGCTCGGAGGTTCGTATAAAGGCTCCCACAGACCAACGCGAATTTCGCCGCGCGGAGCGGATCCGCCGCGGATCAGATAACACTGCCCATAAGCCACCGCGTATAAAAACCCGCTGCCTTATCTGATCCGCGGCGCGGTTTGGGGGAGCCTTAAGGGGTCATGCTCACTCAGGAGGCCGAAAAAAGGGTGGTTTTTGGAAATTTTTTACCCGAAAGCTATAACACATTTCTCAAAAAATCTTTTTTCCTTTTAAGGATTGCATCTAGTACCGTGCGTCGTAATTTTGTTATTTAAAAATATTTAGTAATAACTAAGCTATTGTCCATCACTCGAAGGTTCTCTAAAAACAAAGGCTTCTGCGGCGACCACTGCTGCTCGAAAGTCGATCATCTGAAATAAAAAATTCAAAAGAATTTGCTTATTATATTATATTATCTATTGTCTTATCTTTGTTTTTAGAGAACCTTCGAGTGATGGACCATAACTTAGTTATTGATAAATATTTTTAAATGAAAAAAATACGGTGCACGGTACTAGATGCAATCCTTAAAAGGAAAAAAAAAATTTTGAGAAATGTGTTATAGGTTTTGAGTAAAAAATTTCCAAAGACCACCCTTTTTTCGGCCTCCTGACTGAGCATGACCCCTTAGGGCGAAATTCCGCCAAACGCGGCCAAACGTGAGCTGCAAACACCTGCTGAACACGTCCAGATGTGCGAATCGTTAATTGTACTTTCCAGAGATAGGGTAAAGGCAGGTAATATGGAACGACACGTAATATGGAACTTCGTGAAGTTTCGATAAAGAAATAACGAACTCTTCAGGCAATCGTGTATACTAGATTCCTAGACACAATAGACGATGATACTGACAATTGATTATCAGTCGGGCATCCATTATTTAAATAGAAACGTTTGTATTTTCCGTGGGGTGTAAAAGTTTCTGAAAAGTGCATCGAACAGTTAAATATTGTAGTGAAGGTATGTTACAAAGTATTATTTTGATATAATTTATCATTAAATATGTGTGTTCTTGATTATTCAACAATAGTTTACCAATAAAGTTACTTTCTTCTTTCTTTCATTTTTTTGATCGGCTGATTTTCACACTTTTCAGTTTGTTTACTATAATTGCAAAACAAATGGATTTTTTTACATTTGACGATGTAAATATGATTATGCATTAGTTCCTTCGTCCCTTCATGTCAGTTATATTAAAAAAAAAAAAAAAATTCCTCTACTTTTGACAAGCTTTTGACATCAGATGTTCCATACCCTAGTAGCATTTTTGGTTGGCCAACAGTTGCCAACAGTTGGGAATTAGTTGGGATATAGTTATTGTTTTTGCCTACAAAATCCCAACATAGGGCCTACGGCAAAAAAGTTACGACAGTTTGCCTACGAATCTTCAATGTTGGGCCTACAATTATTATGGTTGGATAATTAACAAAAAGTTGCGACAGTTTGCCTACGAATATTCAAAGTTGGGCCAACAATTACTATGGTTGGATAATTAACAAAAAGTTGCCACAGTTTGCCTACGAATCTTCAATGTTGGGCCTACTATTACTATGGTTGATTAATTAACAAAAAAGTTACGACAGTTTGCCTACGAATATTCAATGTTGAGCCAACAATTAATATGGTTGGTTAATTAACAAAAAAGTTACGACAGTTTGCCTACGAATAGTCAATGTTGGGCCAACAATTATTATGGTTGCATAATTAACAAAAAAGTTACGACAGTTTGCCTACGAATATTCAATATTGAGCCAACAATTACTATGGTTGGATAATTAACAAAAAGTTACGACAGTTTGCCTACGAATATTCAATGTTGGGCCTACTATTACTATGGTTGGTTAATTAACAAAAAAGTAACGACAGTTTGCCTACGAATCTTCAATGTTGGGCCTACTATTACTATGGTTGATTAATTAACAAAAAAGTTACGACAGTTTGCCTACGAATAATCAATGTTGGGCCAACAATTACTATGGTTGGATAATTAACAAAAAGTTGCGACAGTTTGCCTACGAATCTTCAATGTTGAGCCAACAATTAATATGGTTGGTTAATTAACAAAAAAGTAACGACAGTTTGCCTACGAATCTTCAATGTTGGGCCTACTATTACTATGGTTGATTAATTAACAAAAAGTTGCGACAGTTTGCCTACGAATCTTCAATGTTGAGCCAACAATTAATATGGTTGGTTAATTAACAAAAAAGTTACGACAGTTTGCCTACGAATATTCAATGTTGGGCCAACAATTACTATGGTTGGATAATTGACAAAAAGTTGCGACAGTTTGCCTACGAATATTCAATATTGAGCCAACAATTACTATGGTTGGTTCATTAACAAAAAAATTACAAGAAACTGCGTAGATCGGTTGCAAATTCGGTGGGGGCGTACGTCTACTCTTATATGAAATGGTATATACATACAACGCAGTTCGTTAATGTCTGGCCATAGTTGGCCCACTAAGGTCTTGTTGCATGTAGTTTTGGAATTTATTTATTCCCTTAAAAATTTCCACTTTAGTTTAAGCAAGTGAAAATAATATCAATTCAGAAAAAGGTGCTTTTTGGAATCGATACTGATATATTGTGGTCTCGCCACCGTCGTTGTGTGCGTTTTCTATGTTATGGTTATTACAATCTATTATTTATTAATAGTAAATTAAAACACGTATGTATATTGTAAAATATTTTTGTGGTTGTATAGGCGATCTGAATTGTTTGCATCGCCATAATGCGTTGCCTTGACAACGATCGAATGATCGAGAGGAGAGCGGTCGATTTTATGCGTCACATCGCCACGAGGCACGACGCGTTATTCAGTAGCATTCGATAGCGTGGCTGGTGGCTGACGGAAGCGAATCCGCGAGACAGGCGAAAAGAATATCATTTGTTCCTTTTGTGATTGTGATTATTGTGCTTTGTTGCTTTTCATCTCGCGGTTCATCGGACCAGTTAAATATTATATTAGAAAAATTATTCATATGTTCAGAAACCTAATCTTTCTAGGTTAATCGAACTAGTATTTCTTTGTTTTAAAGATTCCATAACTATCTTACAATTTTGTTATGGCTACATATAAGTATATATGTCTGTCAGTATTTTAACTACTACAATTTATATCTAATCACTACGAAATTCATCAAAAAGATACTGGTTTTAACCTCAAAGACAGCTATAAAGATAGACAATATGAAAAAAATACTTGGCCAGTTGCATGCTCTAATTATTATTTGTTTAAATGTATAAAAGACCCTTACAAGTAAAACCTATGTATAGAAAAACAAAATTGCTTGTTGTAGGTGCTGTACGTAAAAATAAGGTGGCAGAAACTGCCACAGATGCTAAAATCATTGTCATCTTAACTAATTGGTTCAGATTTATAAAACATAGAGGCATGTGCCTGCAAAAGAAATCAAATCAATGATAGTCTAGGAATAAGTGTTGTTTCAGAAGCATATTTTAATATCTCTAATAGCGAATCCAATCAGAGTCTATCGTCGTTTCATAATTCTACCAATTTATATGTACCCTGTAATCGTGATGATGTATTCTGTGGTCTCTTTATTCTTCTAATGTACATAAGAAATGTTTACTTTTACTTAACTATGTACTCTGAAAGTAATACCTTTATTTGTATTCCTTTTACTAATATGGAAAAGGTACTGTTAAAGATCCATTGTATGTAAAGAAATAAAATTTTCAGAAAACCGTACTTTGCAGTTACTTTTTTTTAGAGATTGATAAGGCTTTTATTGAAGTGTAGTAAACCAACTGTCTTCCTACTGTTGGTTTATTGTAGATACTCAACTGTTGGGCCTATGGAAAGAAACTTTCAGTTGGGCCTATGAAAGGAAACCTTCAGTTGGGCCTATGGAAGGAAACCTTCAGTTGGGCCTATGAAAGGAAACCTTCAGTTGGGCCTATGGAAGGAAACCTTCAGTTGGGCCTATGGAAAGAAACCTTCAGTTGGACCTATGAAAGGAAACCTTCAGTTGGGCCTATGGAAGGAAACCTTCAGTTGGCCTATGGAAGAAAACTTTCAGTTGGGCCTGCGTTGGTTACTATCGTTGGCCCATTTAAAAATAGCATGACACTTCAACAGTTGGCCAACGGATAACACGTCATTGGCCCAACAAACTCCCAACAAATAAATGCTACTAGGGTACTACCTGCCTTTACCCTACAGCGATGTTCTAAAACGGTCAATAAACTGAACCACCAATGGTACCATTATTAAAATATTTAATTCTATGTGGTCGTTTAGCTTTACATTTCAACATTTTAAAACGATCGTTACTTTATTCCCATCATTTCCTATTAATTATAGCAGTATCGAACAACATCTTCTTCTTTAGGAAAGAAAAATCTACAATTCTTGTCGAATACATTTTTCACATAAGTGTAACCCCACGGGACGAACTTGAAACCTAATTTTCGAGATCGATTCCTCAAACAATTAAAATCTCAAGTGAACATTCTAGAGAAAGGAGCAGGGTCAAGAACATAATCTTTTTCTGTAAAAATGTGAGTACATGTTTCATTAACCAGCACAGTCCCAAGTCGGAGACTTAATTTTCCTGTTTTCTATAAGGTTCCGGTTCTGGTACCCAATTGTTCCGATTTTCGTGATTTCAGCTGACATCGGAGCTCATTATCTCTGGTGGAGTGGCAGATAAAATTCTATAATTTTGCTACTTATAAGTACTGCATAAGGCTATATTACTCAGCAAAATTGTTGAATTTAAGACACAAACACTTTAGATACAACATGCACAAATATGTGAATAAGCTCGTTAGTAAATTCCCAAATGGCTGTATCTGTGAGCTATAAATACATCTGCTCGACTAAAATCATATACTATTTCCTGCTAAAATCATGAGAATGTCAATATTTTAACGTCTGACTTATCATTTCGTAAATACCGCGTTATAATAGGTAGTTGGGCTTTTATAAATCAGAATGGTGCTTTGAACTCATTGTAAACACAAGCAGTTTCAAGACCTCTACTTCAAATCTACCAATAATAAAACTTCGCAATCGATGGAAACATCCCGAAGAACCTTGGTCTTCTCAAACGACTACAAGTGAACAATTTTGCACACCACCTCTCTGCATTCACACAGAGCGATTCCGCGGCTGTTAATTATCCACCTGGCATAATTATGATAGGTACAGAAGTATGCAAATACAACGCAAAGCAGCACCGAAGCATAAGTTTATTAAGCTAACGATTACTATAGTTTACAGGTACACACAGTATATTTTGTGTCTGGCACCTGGCGCGAAATGTTTATATAATACTTAAAGGCGTCAGTATTCTAAACTAAAGCACGACTTTTCATAGTCAAGGCGCAATTTGCAAAGGCTCATTGTGCTCGGGCGATAAGGGCCTACTGGGCCCAATGACCGGTTAGAGGTTCCCGACGGACACCGTCTCACGTCCTCGATTTCATATGACGGTTTTTCCCTTTCCCTAATTACTAGGGGAAGTTTTTTATTCGACCTAGGTGGTGGTAGTAAAATCGCCGAATTTAGTTTGACAAAATAAGCTTCAACCACGCAGAGTCTGCGTTGCCTCAACAGACAAAATCTAAACTATCAGAGTTAGGAGCGATGGGGCCTAAGTGATGGAGGGGGAAACACCTACAGGAGCGGTGGTAATGTGTGCGCGAACTGACGCCAGCGCCAAGCCAGTCAAGTGGCCCCAACGCGAAGCCAGCCACTGCCAAGCAGCGTCGACAATCTATTTCCCGGCGACGCTGCTTGGCAGTGGCTGGCTTCGCGTTGGGGCCACTTGACTGGCTTGGCGCTGGCGTCAGTTCGCGCACACATTACCACCGCTCCTGTAGGTGTTTCCCCCTCCATCACTTAGGCCCCATCGCTCCTAACTCTGTAAACTACCGTCCAATATATCCGCGATTGCGTTAGTGTTGTTGTAATTTTATTAATCAACTTGTGCTAGAAGATACTGTGGCACAGTTCTTTCACATTTTCCTAGCCAATTAAAAAGTTCCCATCGCCATTAAATTGCTTAATAATATATGGTCGAAACACTGTCGTGTCAGGGCATGCTCACAGGTTTCTTCAGAATTTTGGGCCTATCGTACCATAGTTCCCAAATAAATCTGAAACTCAACAATTTTGCTACATAGTACGCCTTTATAATAGCTATGATTAGCTAATTTTTAAATTTTTATTTGTTCCTTCACCAGAGATAAGCTCAGAAGTCCGCAAAAGTCACGAAAATTGGAACAGTCGATCAAACATGAACATACCTACCTTTCACGGAAAAAAATAAGTTCTGGGCTCTGCCCCTTTCTGTAGAATATTCAGTTGGGATTCTTCTTTTTCGAACAATCAAATTCTGAAACTGGCAAAAATCATAGAGCAATCTTCTCTGGAATAGAAGCTTTTTGTTCCATGTTGCGGTGAGTAATAGGAACTGAAATATTTTAATTTCCGCAATCCCTTGAAACCGCAAGAAATGATGTTTGCCCTGGCACAAATACAGTTGTCACATGCCAAATAAAAATGTTACGGATAAATCAATGGTGGTTTTGAAATGTTGAAGTAGGGTAAACTGCACTAATGCTGGCACTGCACTAATCATTGTCACTCCTGATTAAAAAGTAAAATATTAAGAAGTACAAGCTTAGAAAGTACTTTTTTTACAATTTCTTATTTTTCTTTCACTGCAACACTGCAAAGTCCAGTAGCTGAACTACATATTTTACATCTGGCAACACCACAAAGTGGGATGAAGGTTTGAGTTTTAGGCGTTTTCTTAAAATTTTGATAAGGGGTAGGTAAGTATATTTTGTAAGCTTTATAACTAAGTAATGGATTGAAATACAGATTTACTAAGTGTTGTAGGTATTTAATAGTGAATGAAATAGTCTGTTTAAACACTTCAAACTTCGCTTTTAACTACATATGTTTTTCTATATAACCTCAAATTTTAGGGTGCCAATGATTGTACTTTTATGCCTATTTTTGTTTTTTATTGAATATTTTTAAAATAAAAGACTTAACAGGTACTCAAGATGTTTTATTTTAATGAGAACTCCATAATCATTGATAATAACTGAAAATGAAGATCATACAAAAACTTCACAAAAAAATATAGACATTCTAATTCGGATTTCGGCTTAGGGTGCCAATCATTGTATATAGTTTATCCTATAAGGGTAAACGAACACAAAGAATCTTTTAATAACAGTTGAGTAGCTATGAGCAACCACGTCGCCTGGAATGACCCAAAAGTGGCAGACGCCGAAGTTGGTAGGATCTTTAAGGGGAGGTTTCGGTCTAGAGCTCATAAAAATAGGTGATCTTGAAGATTTAATTAAAGGAAAACTACTATATATAATTTAATGGGACTTTTTGCATTCTATTAAGGATGTCTTAAATTATAGAAATATATTTTTTGTTTTATAATTAATCATTGCAGACGGCACTGGAGAGTCGTTAAAGTTGCGGCGTCAAAAAATTCATCCAAATCGGTGGGACCTGTATCCCCAAAAGTTATTATGCGATTCGACTGAAACTTTTTTTATTTTGAAGAATATACTTCTGGCTACAGGAAATCCAGAAAAATTACAAAAATTACATTTTTTTAGAAAATAACGACACTTGAAGTTTGAAATCACTTGTTCCCTATATTTTTCTTCCTTTCAACGCCTTTGAAAATTATAAATTTTCCATTTTTTGTATTTTTTTCTGGTTTCCCCCCTAGCCGAAAGTATATTCTTCAAACTAAAAAAAGGTGCAGTCGAATCGGATAATAACTTTTGGAGATACAGGTCCCACCGAGTTTGAGAACACTGTTTCTGGAAAAACGCGTTTAAAGTTTTGCGTGAGCGCCGAGTGGCCGCTTGTGACCCATGCATTTGCCACTACTCAAATGCCTATAACTATGAGAATTTTACGAATTTCAACAAATCCTTTTAAACACGTATGCCTAAAAGTTTGAATATTTGGAAAATTAATTTAAAAAAAATCGATTTTTAAACCGGAACCACCCCTTAAGGTAGGACAACAGGGTAATTGCACGAAAATTAAAGGAGTTCTTTGAAATTTTAGTAAGTTCTCCCCTCTTAAAGGGAATCCTATTTTTCGGTTAAAAACCAGCAAAATTTGGTAATTTTTGTTGAAGAAACTAGGGCAGGTGGGGGTATTACTGCGGATGCCCCGATTACTGCGGATATTCTAAAACAGATCATATTTAATGTTCGAAAGTACAAAATAAGTTAACCTACCTTAAAAGTCCGCACTAATACCCACACTTACCCTAGCGATTCGATTCATCTGAAATATGGACCATGTTTTTATTATTAATTTTTAATAGTAAATGTAGAAGATAACTCCTATATTTACTATTAATAATCGCATAAGCGTGATGTGTGCGTGGCATTCATCTTCCAGGTAATCTGAAACAGAGGGATGAAACGGCCTTTTACTTTCTACATATGTTTCTTCAGTATGATGAACCATTTGATTAAACGTTTGAGATGACTGCTCCACCTGTCGACAGTAGCAGAAGATTATTTTCAAATTCACGAGCAAGCACGCCTTGCCTTAAGAAAAACTAACGGAGTTACTGCAACACCCTGTATAAACGCACGTATGACTAAACGCAGCGCACGTGTCGCGCGGTGCCACGATTTCGATCTTTAACCCCTTCGAGCGTGGTAATTACGAGGGGAGCCGAGGCTAGGAAATTATTATTCGAATACGCTTAGGTTTCTATTCATCTTTCTTTTGATTTACGATGAAAATTCCGTTTGTCGGAGCTGAGTGAAGTACGCACCAGAATTCTGAGTGTAATCAAGTGAGAATTTGTTACGTGCGTAACAAAGGATAAGTCTACAGTGAATGTGTAGGGTGAGCAGACGTGTGCATCGCGAGCAAACCATGCCATTCGGTTTAATTTTAATTAATTTGATTTTGGTACACTTATCAGAACACTTTGGCACACTGTTATCCGTCCTGCCATTTCCTCCTTGACTCCTCCACCACGTTCAATTCCTGCGGAAATTAACGCTGGCAGGTTGCAAGGTGAAATGAAAGTCGCTTGAAGAGTCAATTTTCGAATTCTACCACCATTTTATATTTTTGGTTGTAACAAAAAGATTGACGTAAAGATGGAAAAAGAACGCGAATAGTACCCAAGATATAAGTTCAGATAATTTTCAGAGGAAGATATAGGTGGAAATCAAATCCAATCTCTTTCCACTAACAAGGGAACGTATCGAATCCGCACACGCCGATTTTATGAGACTCTGCATATTTGCAGAATAATGAAAAATATTTGGCAGGTATTTTTTGTTATCGCAATCATCCATGTCGAAGGGGTAAATGTGGCCCCTAAATTCGGGGCTCGAAAACATATTTTCTGGAATATCTCGAGAACTATTAGGCCTAAGACAAATTTTTTTTTAAGTGTGAGTTTTTTTAAGACGAATCCAGCCCCTGCTCAGTTTTTAGAAAATTACAGAAAATATGTTTTTCGACCTCCAGCGTTAGGGACTCTTTTCACCCCTTCAACGTGGATTGTTGCAGATAACAAAAAATACGTGTCAACTATTTTTCAGTGTTCTGCAAATCTGAGAGAGTCTCATGAAAATCGGCGTGTGCGGGTTCGATATGTCCCCTTGTAAGAGGTATAAGATTAATTAGCTTTTCTCATATTTTAATTAAAAAATAATAACTAATGGACCTATCGCTACTGATAGGAGACGCGTGTTTTTTCGTGGCGTTGCCCGGTGGACACCGTCCAACGTACACGGTGTATCTGAAGACAAAAATATGTGTGAATTTAAAAAATAGGTGAAAGATAGAAGTCGTTACAAGTGTTCCATATTTAAGGGGAGGTTTCGGTCTAAAAGTCGATTTTTTTTCTTTCAGTTTTGGAATGTTCAACATTTTAGGAATACTTGTTTAAAAGGATTTGTTGAAATTCGTAATATTCCCGAAGTTATAGGCATTTGAGTAGCGGCAAATGCATGAAAACTTTAAACGCGTTTTTCTCGAAACAGTGTTCTCAAAACGGTGGGACCTGTATCTCCAAAAGTTATTATTCAATTCGACTGCACTTTTAGTTTGAAGAATATACTTTCGGCTAGGGGGGATACCGGAAAAAATACAAAAAATTGAAAATTTTTAATTTTCAAAGGCGTTGAAAGGATGAAAAAATAGGGAAAAAGTGATTTCAAACTACAAGTGTCGTTATTTTCTAAAAAAATGTTATTTTTGTAATTTGTTCTGGTTTCCCCCTATCCAGAACTATATTCTTCAAAATAAGAAAAGTTTCAGTCGAATCGGATAATAACTTTTGGAGATACAGGTCCCACCGATTTGAATGAATTTTTTGACGCCTTGACTTTAACGACTCCCCAGTGCCGTCTGTAATGATTAATTATAAAACAAAAAATATATTTCTATAATTTAGGACATCCTTAATACAATGCAACAAGACCTATTAAATTATATATAGTAGTTTTCCTTTAATTAAATCTTCAAGATCACATATTTTTATGAGCTCTAGACCGAAACCTCCCCTTAATATAGCATCTTCTTACAAAGTGGCAACCATTTCAAGAATAAACATGAACTGGTCATGGAAAAAATTGTTAGTTAAAAAAAGTTAACCATTCGTATTCTAACGGGAAACGTGTCAATATTCGTACCATATTGTCGAAGTTTTTTCTGAGTTCCTCTATACTCCGTGTCATTTAAGAAAGAACCCGTTTCGCGCATGTAGAATGAGCTCATTGGCTCCGAAAAAGCGTTGGTGGGGGTACAGCCAATAGCGGCTTCTCCCGGCACCAATGAGCGTCAACCTGCGCAGAACCGGTCTAAACTCGTCGGTCGGCAGGTTCCTTCTTAAGTGACAGGGAGAATAGATATTTTTATTTTTGTACCCCATGTATTTTGAATGTGTATAGTCTCAGCTTATTTGTGACATAAATACTTTTCGAAAACTCTTCACCGTAATCCCACTATACAACTTCAAATGAAGCTACTTAGTATTTCAAGTTTTCATTAACTCTTTTAGGTTTAGAAAAAAAGCTCCGCCTTCCTCCGGGCTCTAGATAGTACTAATTGAAAGCAGATACCATCTACTAACAGCCTTCCAAAAATTGGCTGCGTTTATTTGGGAGTTTGGCTGTTACTGATACATAATCACAGGAGTGCGCTGTGCATGCGATTTCGCAGAAACTGATCACTTCAGCATTTCTCGCTATTTTTGCATAGTTTCTATTTTATATTACTTTTTGATAGTTTTAGTGTGTATGGACAGTAATATTAACAACATTAAAAAAACAATAAAATAAAAATAAAAATTATAAATAAAGTATTGTTACCATAATCGATACAGAGAAAACATATTTCATAATTATTTACTAATACTTATGTAACATTCCTTTTTTCATTATAAATTAACATTTTAAGATTTTAAGATTTTAAGGCATAACCAGGAATGGGAACCCTAACCCGTACCCGGTTCGGTACTCACAAGAGAAGATCCCGAACCCGAAAATTCAAAAAATTCTGAAACACTGTGGATATGTAGGGAATTTCCTCCTGATTACAACGCAATTTTTTTTGCTGCCCAAAATCGCATTAAGGGGGTGAAATTAACCCCTGAAGATTCGGCTATTTTTAGATTTTATTTTTTAACTCGCAATCTGTAAGAAATACAAAAGAAATTTCAAGACAAAAGTTACTTTGTGTAATTAGATCTATCAAATGGTAAAAGTTTTATCAATTGTTTAAACAATTAGAAAAAAGTTATAAACAAAAATATTAATAATGTTTTCTAAAATTCGTTGCTTCACGTGAAATATGAACTGGATGCTTAAATAATTATGAAACACAATGTTTACGGGGTTTATTACTATTTCATTTGTTAAGAATGCTTCAATTTTATTAATGTCCCTGTCTACATAACCGTTGGCTATTAACAAATAATATAAAAAAAAGTACTAAAAAATATTGGGAAACACTGAAATTATGAGAATTTTTCCGTGAATCCTATGTTACGTGCCTCACTGTGTGTCCCACAGACGGTCAATATTATTGTGCAATATTCAATATTGGACAATAAATATCATACTCGTTTTGATTCACATAATACATTGTACAATCTTCCAATATTATCCACAGACGGTCAGTATTATTGTGCAATATTGAATATTGCGAAATAATATTAAACATCTACAGGCCGCTTTAGTTGTTACGATTTTGCAATCGAAATTTAAAAAAATATAATTATTAAACATACCCTTTTAGTAGAAAGAATTGAGTATGATTTTCACGAATACCTTTTTCTAAAAACTTCCTGAATTTGTCTCCTTTTAAGATAACTGTCGCCAGCCACAATAAGCAGTGAATATTGAAAAATGAATAAAAACAGATCACTATGGGACCAAAGATACAAAAATTATGATAACAATTTGGGGCATTAACTGGTCTCGATATAGAAATATATCTGATATCATCTGGTTCTATTAAATATAATCGGCTTAATACTTTAATTGGCGCTGTCACGCATGTGTGATTTTCAGATTATTTAGACTCAGGCCTTACGTTAAATGTTCATTATGATATCTACACTTATGTTTTCCATATGATAATATTCCTATCATCGTCATATACTATACTTCACTCTGTAAAAGCCAGTCAAGTTAAGAGAGTGCTTCAATTTCGCTAATAGTACTACACTTTCAGAAAAGGTTTCAAGGTCATCTGTGCAGCTTCATACAAACACCGCAAATTCTAATTTATATGAGCTTACAACTTTGTAATTTTTTACAGCGGAAACATATATAATTTACGCCATTGTTCGTTTTGTTGGCAAATGTTTCGCATAATATCACAGCGTGTTAAGATATAGATTTGAATTTCAATAGATGAAGCGAAGTAAGTATTGAAAATAAAAATGTGCAATGATAACGTTTCAATGGTCATGAAATATTACATTTAAAAGTACAGGGTTAGGGAATAATTTCAAAGCGCCTGTTCCGAGAAATTCCTCGTCAATATGGATAATGTAGATAAGCGAGTCCAACCTGTAAAGTGTTTACTACGATTAAACATAAAATCGCCCTAAATCGCTCGCATTGCACTGAAATAAAAAACATCACCCTTATGTTCCCACGATTTCACGTCATTACGCAGGAACACGCATAGACTCTAATGATAGCTTAAGGGGGTATACCCATTTGAACCCTCGGAAAATGTGTACATTTTGTGGATTTTTTTACAAGTCAACGGCTTGATGAAGAATTCCTGTTTTTCTACTATCTTTGCATAGTATTATGAGCTACTTAAAAAAAAAATTTCAGTTAAAAAACTATTGTTTTTCAGAAGTTATGCATATATATACGAAAGTCTCTCGATTTTAGACGGCTAAACGGTGGGCCTGAAAACAGCTGTATGTCGTGTCTGAAATGAAAAACAATAAAATCTTCTTATAAAGTATGTCAATAGCTATCGTCCAACGGGGCCGAGTTTGAAAATTTTGAAAAATAAAGAAATGGTGAGAGATCAAAGATAAAGTTACATTTTTCTAAGAGAAAAGACCAACTTTTTTCTTTATAAATAATAAACGGGGAATCGGAATAAAAAAGGCCTCATTAGACGTGGAATCTTATTACGATTCTGCATGCAAAATTAGAAGTGAATTGGTTGAACGTAGCGCGAGTTTTTAGGCCCACCGTTTAGCCGTCTAAAATCGAGAGACTTTCGGATATGTATGCATAACTTTCGAAAAACAATAGTTTTTTAACTGAAACTTTTTTTTAAGTAGTTCATAATACTATGTAAAGATAGTAAAAAAACGGGAAATCTTCATCAAGCCGTTGACTTGTAAAAAAATCCTCAAAGTGTACACATTTTCCGAGGGTTCAAACGGGTATACCCACTTAAGGCCCTTTTCACACCTGATACTTCTATAACCCGCGACTGAGTATTGATTTAGAAAACGTAGAAAACTGAAAAATATGTGAATTTGACCGAAATACCAAGTGTGAGCTACATAAATACCTCGGGTGAAGAGGTTTCATATCTTTAGTGTTCTTATCGAAGATCAGAAATGCTGGCAGTAGGAATAGAAAGATGGAAGAAAAACAGGTTTCACTGTTTTTGTTTTGTCGTACCATCATACTATACAGGGTATTTCATAACAGGTGGCAAATCTTTTAGGGGTGATTCTACAGGCCAAAATAAGACGAAAATATACAAAAATTCGTTTTCGGAAAAATTCACCTTGAATTACGCGTGCACCGAAGTACCTACTTACTTACAGTTTTAGGCGCCTGAGGGGCACGCGGAGGTTAGGGGAATGTAGGTGGCGCTTTCCGCAGACCGATAAATAAAAATATTTATTTATTGCACAGATATATTGTATGCAGGTACGTAAGTACATTGACCATGAAAATACTCGAACTTGTAGATGATGATTATATTCACGTACTATATTATTATGTATCTATACTACCTTTCATTTAAGAAGGAACCTGCCGACCGACGAGTTTAGACCGGTTCTGCGCAGGTTGACGCTCATTGGTGCCGGGAGAAGCCGCTATTGGCTGTACCCCCACCAACGCTTTTTCGGAACCAATGAGCTCATTCTACATGCGCGAAACGGGTTCCTTCTTAAATGATGAGTGCAATAATGCGCTAATAGCATTCCCAAGTAGGTGCTCCACACAGTGTACTATCTTGTAAAGGACATTTTTATACATTATCTTTTAATAATTCCTTTGGGGTTTATTTGAATATTATTCAACCTTCTTCCTATTTCCACCTACACGTGCTCAAAATCAGAAGGATGAAGTCAGATCAGGACTTTTGTAGTGTACTAATTCGTGTTTTACATGCTACACACATCATTAAACCTTCGCTATCCAACAGTATGCTTTGGATTAGTTTAGATGGTGATTTTATTAGAAGCGGAAATCTTCCAATAAACATAACATTGTTATAATTAGTTTTACTGTACCATCCCGATACAATATTAATGTAACGAACTCGAAATAATGAATAAGGTAAGTTCGGGTAATAAGGCCCACCTAGGGTTCTATATTTTATTTTAAAAAAACTTGTGCATATTTTTGAAAACTTTTTTTATAGAAATCTATGGACATTAAACTATAAGTATACACTGTAATATTTGTAACAATACATGAATACAACAAATACGGAAATTAATAGGATTTTAAAAACCTTGTAAACGGGCCTTATTTCCTGTAGCGCAGGTAATAAGGCCCGCCTATTTAATATGTACAATTCGGGCAAACAAAGACATCTTCGAGCTCAGGTGTGAGTCCAAAGCACTCCTCGTATATCCAGGTGAGACACATGACACACTGTCGCATATCTGTCTTGAATGCAGTTCTGCATAATTTGCAAAACCAACTATCTGCAGAGTTACCGTCCACGTTTTCTCTGGAGGTGGATGGCATGGGCTCTTGTTCGCACACTCTTGTCTCTTTTCTTCCGGTTGAAGTGGTACGTGCTTTGGAGCCCTGCTCAATATCGGTCCTGCTTTGGAAGAGGTCTCTGCCCACTTAATATTTTGGTGGGCCTTATTATCTGCTTTGTCACTTCCTCATTGCCGAGGTTATATGTTAAACGTGCACATTACAAAATCATCAATTTTTTGGAAATATGTTGGCAACATATATACTTATACATACCTATAGTTGTACAGTAATTGGATAATGCGTACTTCTAATACAAAGCCAAGAAACCAACGTAATTCTTATAACTGCAGCAACGCTAGTTGCGGAGGAAACATTTGTTGAATTTACAGCCGGAAAATGTTATATTAATCGCGTGGGGGTTCTTCGAGTGACATTTCGTACGTAGTAAAAGCAATAGATGGCATTAACAAGATTGTGGATTGACCTACCAAAGATAAATTACAGGTGGGCCTTATTACCTGCTGGGCCTTATTTCCTGCTGGGCCTTATTACCCGAACTTACCTTATAATTAGATATTAAATACTTAATATAATTTTAATTAAATTCTTACTCAATTCTCATGTAATACCTAATGAATGTAATTTTATCGAATAATTTTTTTTTAATATTCCACTAACCCAATTGTTTTCTTACTTATACTTTGCGTCCGGAAATGGCAGAAACAATGCGCTCATATCTTTATCGTTTTCGGCTTCCCATTATTTATTCCTCGAAAAAAAAATAACTACGTAGTCAATTTTGAAGTATGTTTCTTATTTGTACAGCAGCATAGTAGTTTTTCACGTTTACTTGGTTTACCAAACTCGGTGGTTAGACTCTGTTCTTAAACGTAGAATGTGCAATAAAACTTTGGTTTTTCATGAAATTGGTATCTCAGTTTCGGTGACACAAACTTCCACAAGATTGGGGCTATCCTTATAGGCTCGTCTGTGGTAAGACTCTAATTAGGGCAAGGAAAGCCGGTAACAATGTTTAAAATTTATGTGCCTATTGACCTCAGACTCAGTTCAGAGGGCAGTAGCTACGTACAGTTATTACTTATGTCAAGAGCAGTCATGGAGGGAATACATAATACCGACACACGCAATAGACAAAGGCGCATGCCTGAGCATAATCACGTCCATGCATCCTTAACCATTTTAATAGGTTCTATTATAATTTATTTTCAGGAACTCACTTATACTTCACTGGCTAAGATGTAATAGCTAAAAATACTATCGCAGTCTCGACTATAGTAACCTGTAATAAGCACTACGTTTTCGGCAGTAGTACCTCATAACATGGTGTTTTGATTTTCCCTACACGCCTCGGTAAATAATTCAAACACAAAGAATCTGTATCTCAATATTCTCAATTGAGATTAGCACTTTTTCTTGCCATGGAAATTGAACATCGCAGAATCGACATGATTAAAAATTCTTACATTCATATCTTGTAATTAATCTGGCACCTTTATCTTCAGTCGATAAACCGCCAAGTTGGTCAGATGACGTGTTGCAGGCAACACCTGTACAGGGTGTCCCAGTATTGATGGTACAACCGAGGAAGGAGTGATTCTACATTAAAAAATAATTCGTAAATACATGATAAATTTTTTTTCATCTGAGGCTTTGTTTTCGAGAAAATAGACTTTGAATATTCTTCGAGTACAGTACACGTACACCTAACTCGTCGTTTACAAATAGTATAAATATCATAGGTAATGTTGATTCCGTATCAATATTATATGCTATTATCTATACCTGTGTACTTAGAGTGGGTTTATAAATGAAAGTAAGACATAAAGCCTCAAATGCAAAAATTTATTCTAAATTTTAATCTTACCAATGGCCGTAGCCGCGATGGGAAACACCGGTTCTCGTTAGATCACCTAAGTTAAGCATCACGGGGCGGTGTACTGGGGAAAGATGGGAGACGACCACCACCACCTTTCTCCCGGTGCGCTGCTGCTGCTCAGACCCGAAGGAGAGAGGGAACAAAAAAAAATGGGACTATAGTTCGTTCGTTGGGCAATATGAGCAAAAATAAGCTTGAAAACGCCATCCTGCTTAAAACACAGGAAAACAATAAAAACACAAACATATTTTTAACTTATTCTTTCGTGTAGAATCACCCCCTTCTCGGTTGTATCAATAATACTGGGATATACCCTGTGTGACAGGGTGGTCAGATTCCTAAACAGTGCCGTATTAAGTATGCAAAATCGTGTTACACGGGACTAACAACTGGTGCAACAAACAGGGTTCAGTTCCAAAAACTAACAAACATATTAGGTACACTATTTTGTTGCTATGATTATCAGAAATATGTTTATACAATTATCAATAACTTAATAACGTATTATCCATTATTGTTAAATAATACCCGTTTACCATTTTCTTCTTCGTCGCTGCTAAGAGTGCTAAGCACAATTCAACGAGTCTCTTCTTTGCGCAAAATATTTTCATCTTCTGAATTTTCTTCTGCAACATAACTAGAATTCTATTCTCAGCATTTTTAAAAAAAATCTATTATTTTTCTTTGCCTGCCTTTCTTGGTCGAAAATAAAGGCTATTTTCATGGCATTCTTTTATAATGAAATATAACCTTTTTATGAAAAATCTTTATTATCAACTGAAAATACATATGCTTCCAGATTGAAAAAAGTTTGGGTGGTATGGCCACAACATACGAAACAATAGGCTCTGCAAAGAAAATTTACAAAATGGGGGGTCGTGTAACTTTCCGACGTTTGTTTGGAATTTAAAAATTCGAAAGATTTCTTAAAGTATATTACAATAGCTTCATTTAAGCGTACAGATTAAAAAAATTATCAATTTTTTAAGAAATGGCGAACTTTGAAAAAAAGGGTATAAAAAATCAACATGTTTTTTCAATGTTACGATTAAATGAATAATTCGATAAAAACACTTGTACATTTAACTGAAGATAATTTTATTACGAATATTCCCTGAAAATTTCAAGTGAATCCGATACAAATTGCCTGTGGTATTAATCCGCCCAGTTTGAAAAATGCTCTTCGAGATAATCGCGTTTAAAGTTTTGACAGAAGTTATTTTCTGCAACTCAAAGATCGCAGTCTCGTCGTGGCCAGTGATTCACCATTTAGTTCTAAACAATATATAAGCTCATAATCCTTTTTATTAGATACATTTGGATTCTTGGACATAAACATTTCGGGCGATTGACACCAAGTTACCTATGCGTGCACTCCTGCGTTGCTATCTACACAAAACCTTCCATAGCTCCCAGAATTTTTCCAGATCCACTTTAAAATTGTTGTAGGGGTGCTGTAGGAAATTAATAATAACACCGTGCTCTTAGATAAAATACTATATATGCGTATATTTCGTTAATCGCTCGCTGTCGCTCACCGTTGCTAGCTCGCGTCGAACTGCCTGGGCCACGCTTGGCCCCACCACGTCGCAATCCCAATGGCTTTCCTAAGAACGAGGAGAGGTCACGCTTCGCAACCGTTTGTTGTGGTCCGCGCTCTTTCCACGAAACTGCTATAGCGCGTTTCGCTCGCCACATTGTGCAGGTATATTGTTGAGACCCCAAATATTATGAAAATTCACAAAAAGAAAAATCGGAAAAAAATTTCACAGTAGCTTTCCCCCCTTAAAGACAGTATTTAAATGCATACAATTTTCGTTTTGCATTTATTCAAATACCTATACACAGTGAATCGCCTAACTCGCACACTTGAATAATTCTCAAATTATGAGTTTGTTAAAAAATTCTTATACAGGGTGTCCACTTATAATGAACATATAAATTATTTCCGCTGATACTGGAATAAATAATGTCTGATTGTAAGGCCGGCCAACACAACGCGGCTTGCCTCGTTCGCGTTCGTGCTCAAGTCTGCACCCGGCCTAAGAGGAGTTTATATGTACATATGTATGCTCTGAGGACGTACATCTGCTGTTGATAAAGAAGCACAGACGCTCCACTTAACTCTGAAATGGACCGTTACAGTGTTGCGTACCATGTGCGTTCAACCTTTCGTAGAAGCATCAAATCAGCACCGATATTCAATATTTTCGTAGAAGTATCAAACAGTTATCGATACTTTCATGTAAGTATCGAATAAATATGGATACTTTCATGTAAGTATCGAATAAGTGTCGATACTTTCATGTAAGTATCGAATAAGTACCGATACTTTCATGTAAGTATCGAATAAGTACCGATACTTTCATGTAAGTATCGAATAAGTACCGATACTTTCATGTAAGTATCGAATAAGTATCGATACTTTTTAATACCTGCGTCTTTGATAAGTCTCAATGCGAGATTGAAATTTGTTGACTGGTATCGGGAGTATCGATGCGGTATCAGTCCCAATACTACTTAATACTTAAGTCTTATGTTAAAAGAGAAAGGAAAATATGTTTCGAATAAATTACACACAACGATACAAACAAATGGAGATGAAAAATTCATTTAAAAATGGAAGGTTTCAGGTAAAAATATGTTTTTTAACCGCAGAATTGATTCAATATGAATAAATTCGTTCATCTATTAGTCGTAAATAAATATAAAATGTTTTTTACGTAATCATTTATTTGAATAACCTACTTATCTTAATAATGTTCAACTCTAACACCGGAAAACACATGATAAGTGCAATAAATGAACAAAATGAAACATTTGCCTATATGTAAAACTCATTGAGCTGTAAACATATTTGGAGAGTGAACAGCAGTGGGAAAAAGTAGAGCCGACAGCGGTCCGAGGGAAATAGAAGATAAGCGGTGAACCTATCCTTCTTCCTATTATCCCTCTCACTCTGCACTATCTGTGTTATGTATGTACGTTGTGCGCAGGTAACTTCACTCACATGCACTATACATCCATAGCCTGTTGTAAGGCAGAGATAGGTTCACCCGTTATCTTCCCTCTTTCTCGGACCGGCCGCCATTGCTCCGTTCACTCTCCAGGTATGTTTCAGAGCTCAATGGTAGAACTACATTTATTAAAATACTTATAAGGAAGATAGATCTTATACAGTATAAACTGAATATACTTTTTAATCAGTCAGTATTGCATAAAAATATAAACTAAATAATTAAACATTATCATCACAGAATATAAACAAAATCTTGCAAAACTGACCATTTTACATGAAATAAAATGCATTAATTAAGCTTGTTACGTTAAACAAGAAAGTTATAATTATGTACTACTAGCTTTACTACTCGACTTCGCCCCAAATTTAGATTCCGATTTTATAAAAATTTTTTTTTTTGAAAATGGTCACATTCGTCTGGATTAGTCAGGCATAATAAGCTGAGGCACATTTCGTGATCCCAGAGTTTAACGTTCGAAAGTTTTTTGGCAACAGACAAACACTAACATATAGAACAGTGGCGGATTTAACAGGGCAGCTGATGAGCAGTAGCCGCCTGGGCCCCTGCCCAGAGGCCCCCCCCCCCAGGGCCCCATCTCCAAAAACAATTATTATTAGGTATAGGTATTAGAGCTGTTACTTTTTGGCCCGTCGGGTACCCGGCTACCCGAAACAACTTCAAGCAATTGCATGTTTTATTGTCTGTGGTATTGTTTGATGTTAGCCAAAAATGATCGAGTACCACATTCAGTGGCATGAAGTTATTCCGGGTAGCCGGGTACCCGACGGGTCAAAAAGTAACAGCTCTATTATAGTCCGATTTTCGAGAGTTGGATTGCGTGCGGCGTAGCGTACCATTGGTTCCTCCTTAACCACGCTCCGTCCGAGGGACCCGCCTCAGGTCTCAACTCTCGAAAATCAGACTATAGGTATGCAAACACTACATTTTTTTAGTACTACTACACTTGACCCGTTTTTAGTAAACTTCATTTTCCCGAAGAAATGAGCCCCTCAAAACGTTTGCCACCTGGGCCTCTTTTATTAAATCCGCTACGGATATAGAAGCCTTCTGCTTTATATATTAAGATGCGGAAAAAATTGAAACACTGATTCGAAATATGTATTCCCTTCTGGTGATATCGTGAGATTAACACTAGAGTACATATTTATACAAATTACCATATGAATAAATTGTCATCCTTGCAATCATTTTCATCAGCATGTATTTACTGCAATTATAAACAAATACTATACCTAAACTAAATACAGCTATTCATTCCGATTTCTTAGAGGCGTTAGTGGTTTCTGCGGCGAAGGAACAGGCGACGATAGAACGATCTTTAACATTCCTAACGTATTTTCCTTCCCTTTGAAGGAACGTTTTTCTTCTGCTCTGAACTTTTCGATGACTTTCTGCTGCTGCTCTATCGTTCTAATCTTGACGCGCATCTCCTAAAAATATATATATATATATAAAGCCTTATCAGGCCCGACTTAGAGTATATATTAATACATAAGAATAAAATGAATACAATTTCTCGAAAGGACCAACAAAGAAAGCCTGTGTATGTTCCCCGTTTATTTAAATTGTAAACCGATCGCGAGTCCAAGAAGGAAAACGAGGCGCACCTGTTCTAGCTGGTTGATTTTATCTTTCAACTGGCTGACGTGCTTAATTCTTTGCCTATGATTCTGATGGCCAATAAGTTCCGCATATTTCTCGCTCATTTCTTGATAATCTTTTCTGAGACGCTCGTTGTATCCGGTAAGTTTCCTCACCTCCCTGAATAGATAAAAGCGGATTCATTGCAACGTTACCAAATGACTTTATGACGAAGAAAACTTACTCTTCGGCTGCTTCCCGCCGGGATTTTTCTTCTTTAAGCAGCTCAGTCTTATCCTGTGCAGAAACAACATTTTAATGGATGCTTTAATCCGTTGCAAACATATTAATTTATGTATCAATCAAATTTTTTTTATACGTTAAAAGGACTTATCAGATGGTATCAATTACCTCAACGCCACTCTCCTTCTCTTGAAGATATTTAATTTTATCAGAAAGCTCCTGGATTTTAGATTGCGCCTAAAAATATCACACGACGATGATGCTACCTTCACATTGTATTGCGTAAAACAGAGATAGCTAATAAAATACTTTTGCATATATACCTCATGCAAAGAAAGTTTATATTCCGACTGACCCTCTAACAGTTTATTAGCTTCCTCCAAAGCTACATTAGTTTCTTTAAATTGTTCGTTCAGTTTACTGTTGAGTAATTCCACTCTAGAAATTTCGAGCTCCTGAGCGTCGTTCCTCTCCTCCAACTGAAGCAACATGGCTTGTGCTCCGTTTAGGCGATTAGCCATCTTGTGCAGTTGGTGTTTCATCTAATATATCAAATTAAACAGCGATCAAGAATACCTTTTTATGAAATAGACTATTTTATTGAAAATATTTGTAATATCAAAGAAGCAAAGGCACCTCAACGCTTTGAGCATCTTTTGCGTCACAGTCCGCTTGCAATTTTGTTACTTCCTTCGTTGCTATTTCTTTAAGATCTTCGATTTTAGCTTCGAACACTAATTTCATTGATTCCACTTCGCTCAAACTGTCGATTTCCAGTTGGTTAACCAATTCCTTCTTGGCCGCTAATTTTTCCAACAGAGCATTTACTTGTCCGTGCACCATCTCTGAATTATTACGCATAATGTTCAATAAATCACGATGCTCGTTTATGCAATCTTCACCACGTTTTAGTTCATGCTGCAGCCTCTCTACTTCAGCATTACTTTGTGCCAAACGGTTAGTTAAAGCAGCAACCGAAGATTGATTTTCCGCCGTTATAACTTCAAACCTAAACCATATTTTCAGTATTTCAAGTATACTGACATACACATAAGCGTATAAATAAATAAATGTAAGTACCTCTTTCTCCTAGCCACCATTTCGGCTGCTTCCGACCGAATTTGATCTTTCAAAGCTCTCAATTCTTCCTTCTTCTCTGCTAGCTCAGTTTCTGCTCGGTCCAGTTCCATTTGCAGGCTTTGCCCAAAGCTCTCCTAAAGTTTGTAAATCAAATCTGTTCAAATGATGCTTCCATAATATAGTACATAATTAACAATACAACAATAGATTAACAAAGATATCATTCATCCTTTTATCTGTTCCGTGATATCAATTACCTGAGTTTCTGCAGAAGATTTTAACTCTTCAAGGGTAACAGAGAGCCGAGTAATCTCAGCGTCTTTTTGCAAGAGTTTCTCGTCTAACGCTACTCGTTCCATTTCTGCTCGTGCTAAACAACTTTTATATCTTTCTGTGGTGAGTCGCATTTCCTCCTCCACGGCGGTTTTTGCTTCCATTATCATAACATTTATCTGCGTCAATAATTTTCCATTAAAAGTTGAACGCTCATGCTAGAGCACGGATTTAGAAATCCGGAGCACATAATATTTAGCAAACATCACAGAAACTGGTAAATAGTAACTCTAAAATTTTGAGAATTGAACAATGTAACTTCAACAGTAGATATTTGTTTAGCATATTCTATTCTGATATGTAAAAAACAAATTTTCATAAAAATTACACTGCCCAACAGCCATTTTGATCTGTAAGATTCAATAGCCGTTTCTTATAGGTTTTCGTCCCCTGAAAACGAATCCGCAAACCGTTTGTCGCCATCACCCTCAGTTTTCGAGAACTTCGATTTTGAAAAAAAAATTGCAAATTTTCAAATTTGAGCATTTTTTGTGTCGAAACAGTAATAGTTATTTGGTTGCTTGTCGCGTCAAATTATTCTATCAACCCTCCCGAATACAACGATATAAGTTATTGGTGCATTATGAACATTTAAATATATTTAAACAACGATCAAAGGGAAAAGAACACCCGAAATTCACCCACTTTTGCAGATATCTTTAAATTTATTTCCAAAACTAAGGGTCTAGGAGAAAATCTGACTACTCCACGCGACGCGGCAGATATTTTTCCTTCGGAAGGCATCAACAGAAGTAGTAAGACACATTTTGTTTTCAATAGAGAAGCGAAATAGGTTGGCAAAACGTGCGGCGTCGACAGTGGTAGTCAACGGCGGCGCGCGATCCACCGCCGCTCAGCGTAACGGTTGGCGCCGCCGCACGTTTTGCCAAACTATTTCATTTTTCAAGGAAAAATGTCTGCTGCATTGCGTGGAATGGTCAAATTTTCTCCTAGACCCTTAGTTTTTAAAATATATAGCAAGATATCTGCAAAAATTGGGGCAAAACGGGTGTCCTTTTCCCTTTGATCGTTGCTTAAACATATTTAAATGCTTATAATTCAATCATAATTTATATCGTTGTGTTCGCGAGGGTTCATAGAATAATTTGATAGTCCACGCAACCGAATAACTATTATTGTTTGAACACAAAAGATGTTCAAAGTTGAAAATTTGCATTTTTTTTTAAATCTAATTTCTCGAAAACTGAGAGTGATGGCGATAAACGGTTTACGGATTCGTTTTCAATTTTGTTGGACGGTGTTATCAGAAAAAAAAGCACACAGTCAGTGATGTTTTGCATTTTATGTCATGGGTGCAGCTTACTTTCTCGTTGCTCTCGGCGATCACACTTCTTAATTTTTCCTCGCATTCGGCAAGCTTATCAGTTACATTTTTAATGCTAGAATCAAGTTCAAATTTTTCCTGTTCTAACACGTTGACTTCGTATTTGTGACTCTCGATTAATTTCTCCAACTTCATTTTCAGTTCTTCGATTTGTGCTTCGAGACTTTGAATCTATAAGTTAAAAATGCATTTTTCAAATCAATTTACAATTTTTTAGAAATTAATTTTTTTGAATCGGTAATTATTTACTTTCTCTTTGCTCGCATGTCTTTCATTGGCCAATTCAGAGTCTAAGGCAGTGATCTTCTTGGTGAAATCTGTGATTTGACTTCTCAGATCGCCTTCTATTGCTTTTCCAGCCTGGATTTCGCGCTGTTTTTCCTCTGAAACCTCCAATAATTGACAACGAAGGTTCTCCACTTCATATTGATGTTTCTCATTACGACCATTCAAAATATCTTGTTGCAGTTTGGCCTACAAATGAAAATTCCAAGTTAAAGGTCCAAGAGAATAAAATTAAACTTTCAATTAAAAAAATATTCGGCAACCATTGTTTCTATGTCTCTTTTGTGCTGCTCCTCTACATCCATTTGCTTTTCACATGATTCCTCCAACTGTAATTTTAATTGTCGTATTTCTTCCTTCACATTTTCTATGTGCTTTTCATGCTCCTGTATAGTCTTGCTTTTGTTTAAACATTCCACTTGCAGATCTGCTAGCTGATGCTCTGATTTATATTTAAATCTCTTATCGCTATTTGGAATAAGCGAACGTGGCTTCACTTTTGAACACGACCTAGAAGGAAACTTCTTCCGTGGATGCTGTGACTGAAAAATAGATTCGTTCATGTGAAAATCTATTTAAAAAAACTATGGAAACCTTTTTCATAATTCAATTATCATGATTTTTCTTCAAATACATCTTAGTTCCTTACCGTTCTAATACTTCCAACCAAGTTGCTTGTACTTTTGGTAGAAGCTGATAAACTGCATTCTGCACTGATTATGCTTTTACCATCATGGAATCTTTCTGATTTCTCAATAGCAAAACCTTTCACCTTAAGATCAAACTTTGGATCATATGCGCCTGGTGGAGGTACATCATCTGTAAATTTTGATTTTTTAAATAAGAATACAGAAAAATTCAAAATTTGCTTTAAACTCTAAATAACTTGGAAACAAGCTTAAATAGAATATATATATTTAAGTGAATTTTCTTGATTATTTTCAAGTGCTAAATGCATCCCCAAAATCGGTCTCACATATTATGGAACACCCTGTATATGCAAAGCTTATAAGAACAATGATATTTATCTAATGAAATATGATTGTTAGTTTTATCACCTAGAAATTCATGAAAAGCATATTGCTCATTTACTGATTGTGCAAATGTACGTAGTAAAATTATATTTTATAGCAGAATTATCGTAACGTACAAATTATATGTAACCTCAACATACAAGGGAATACTGCGAACCTGGACTCACTGCTTTGTGGGTTTTTAGAGTGACTCAAAACAAGAACAATGGTGTGTTTCATTTGGGCCCTAAGTTAGTGTGTTTCATTTGGCCCCTAACCACCCTTTAAGGGGGTGACAACTAACCTCAAAGTCAAATTGGCACTTCCACTTTTTCACGTATAACTCTCAAAGTAAAACAGGCAGAAAAAATGTTTCAAACAAAAGTTCAATGGTGCAATAAGTGCTACAAACTTCCCTTAACAAAATTTTGAAGAGTTAAAAAAAATATATAAATGACGAAAACAACTCTTTGCAAAATTTTGTTAACGAAAGTTTGTAGCGCTTATTGCACCAATAAACTTTTGTTTGAAATATTTTTTTCCGTCTGTTGTACTTTGAGAGTTATACGCGAAAAAGTGGAAATGCCAAATTGACTTTGAGGTTAGTTCGCACCCCCTTAAAGGACGATAGGCAGGGTTGCCAGATCTTCGGCATTCAGCCGGAGTCTCAGGTTTCGAACCGTTGTCTCCGGCCTCAGACAGGCACAGTAAAAATCTCCGGCAGAATAGAGAATATTAGCGAATTCGGCAGGCACGCACTTGTACTGGTGTAACACGCCATAAAAAAATAAACTTAAAATCTGTAACAAATTCTAATATTCATAATACTTTTATTATTATTTATGAGCCTTTATGTTTAAAGAAGCCGCACAAAAAACTCACATAAATAAATAAGGAAAGAATTTTTTTTAATTAAGTTGAAGTATTAATGCATGTGTTACAAACAAGAATGTTGCATTTTTAAACAATTACAGCATAGTAAAAAAAAATTGAAAAATGCAAATGAAGATTTCGATGGATTTACCTAAATCCTTATCTGAAACGGTAAGGGACACATGCTTTACAGAACTGAATAAATTGATAATTATCATGATTTGCACTTATGTAAAGTGTTTATTAAATCATAAAAGGTTCAAATTTTATGAAAAAATAGCAAAATGAACACTTTTGAAACGTTTTCGTATTTTTAAAGTGAATCCGGTAATTGGGACAGGAATTTAACGCTTGTCCCTATTACCAAAGAGAAGGTATACCAAGAGGCGACACTCCGAGCGGTATCTTTGAAGTTCTTAGTTTGCTTGTCCCTTTAAATTGGTTGTATAAGGCAGCTGTATATCTTCGTCTTACTATCGCCTCTTGTTAATCCCGTCGCGTTCCGACTACTGCATGGACATTTAAATTGGTTGTGGATTTCGTCTCTCTCTAAAACTGGTTTCTTCGTCAGAGTGTCGCCTCTTGGTATACCTTCTCTTTGCTATTACCGTGCCCCTCGAATTCCACTGGCTCCCTCTGTAACTGCTAAACCTAACCTTACTTTCGTTTCTCAGAACGGGTGAACAGAAATTTATATTTGCATATTTTGCTTTTGTAATGAAAAGATCATATTAAAATTACATGAAAACACCTCTCGTAGAGCAAAAAAATGTTTTGAACAGTTCAAAGTTCAGAGACATAACTTAACCGCGGGGACGCTATTCGAAAAAGGGCACGGGAATAGGGGCAACGCACTTTTCAGGGCACGGTAATTGGACAAAAACATGTATTTTTATTTCAATTAAAAAAATGTGAAAAATTAACATTTTCAACCCGAAAAATGCCTTAATAAAGAGAAAAGTTCAAAACACTAATATAAATTTTCATCAAGCAAAATTAAAGTAAAGGAAGGCAGTAAATAATTCCTTTGCGAGCGAGTTGGTGTCAAAGCACAGTAATTGGGACATCTACCCTATTACTCCTTTATAAGAAGTCATTATTACAATGAATTTTAGATGTCTGTTCTCTTATTGGCCCTTTTTTTCTCCCACTCCTCCCCCCTGCCCTACATGACTGCAATCCTCATCGACATTGAAATCTCCGGCGGTTGTTCTTGTTTTGAGTCACTTTAAAAACCCACAAAGTTACGTTCCAATCAGTGAGTCCAGGTTTACGGTGTTCTCTTGTTAGGTATGTTTCCTTCTGAAGGTATTTTGGTATGTGACGTGACTAACTATACATAAATACATTTGCCCTTCTTCGTGTTATACTTATAAAACAAACATTTAATTGAGAAATCTCAAAATAAATAAATGTTGCCAAAACAGGCAGTTTTGATCCAATGAACTGAAGCAAAAACTGTTTTTGAAAGAAATGTATTGCAACTGCAATGACTTTCTCAAAGTTTAAAGTCTTATCGAGCACCTGGGGAATTATTTAAAAGGCAATCTTTCTACAAATAATAGAAAGAAAGAAAGAAAGAAATAATAAGAAAGAAAGAAAGAAAGAAATAATAGAAAGAAAGAATCACTTGTATACAGCTTTAGCTAGTGGGCCAATATTACACTACAACTTATTAATGTATTAGTTTATAGCGTGCCAGGGTATTTGAATGTTGCTATGAAGGTAAAAGACATACATGCTATTAAATTAAGTTAAATGTAAACTATACTGTTCTTTACCATGGCATTATAATGATGAGGTTACATATTTTTTGTGTTACGATCTATTTGTGCAAGATGCAAACAAATTTGTGTTTATTACATCCATTACATCGCGATATAAATATATACCCTAACAGAAAATCAATCACTATAATTTACCGAAGGTAATGAAGGAATGTATCTACTTACTTTCGCATTCGTTAAATCTTTGGATTCTGGCTTTTGAAAACGACATTCTACAATGTTCATTAACGTATCAAATGAAGAATACACACAAACGATAGAAACACCGTTGGGACTAATTTCCTGATCGACACTTTCCACGAGACGTGATTCTCAGACACACGCGGTCCGCGATATACGTTACGCGCCTTCAAACTCTACCGCTCGTATGCGAGGGAAAGATTGTCCAGCCGTTTAGCCCACCCTTCGCACAGTCGCTTCCAAACCTTTCTTCATGCGGAATGCTGCACCGGTTTTTCCAATTTAAACTGACGGTTACATAAATTCAACATGGGTGCAGTAGCGAATCAAAGGACGCGAGTTGCGCAAGCAACCAATCCCGAGATAGGCACGTTTGTGTTGAAACCAGTAACGTAGCGACCATCACCGTAGCCCGTACCTTAAAATTCAAAAGCACAGATACGTACTAAATATACCTACACAGTGTTATAATATATATATTTATATATATATATATATATTTATGAATTAAAATATTTTTGTTAATAAATCAATGTTTATAATTTGTTTTCAACATATCGAAATAAAATATGTTCTACGACATCAATCTTAGATAAAAGTCACATAAATACTGTGACACGTTACTGTAAATTACAGCAAAACAGGATATACACTATGTGTTATTAAAACCTTATGTCACTTTTGTTCCAAAAATTATAAATTTTATTTTATTCAAGGATGCTAAAAAGATCGTATATATTAAATTTTTTACTTAATTTTTTATTAGTAACTCAATATTTTTCAAATATTATCAAATCAAAGTGTTTTTACCAGTGGCGGATTTAACAGGCGACCGATGAGCAGTTGCCGCATGGGCCCCTGCCCAGAAGACCACCCCCCACGGCCCCGATCTTTAAAATAAATTATGGTTTTATCCAAACACTACATTTTTTTTTGTATCCCATAATTTTCATACCACACGTGGATAAATTTATTTGTAATTCTGTTATGTAGACTGAGTGTCCCGGAACGTTTGCCACCTAGGCCTTTTCCCGAAAATCCGCTACTGGTTTTTACCAATTAAATACTTCAATAAGTTCAAACAACTTGTTTATAATGTTTATATGTACATATGCCTATATAGTAGTGTATTTAGTGTGAAATAGTGTACTTTTTATTCATATAAAAATTATCAGTTCTAAGAATATCATATATGAACAAGATATTGGGAGAATAACAAATGCATGATAATACAATGGGATTCTCTCGTTTCGATGGGTGTTATTTCGCATATGAACACATACCTATGAATCTGGCGCATATGAGAGACAGCTGTTTCTAGAGTCTGACGAGACGTTTCTATGGGGTCAGGGGTGGATTTGTACATAGGCTGCAGTCTAGGGCCGCAAATTTTGGGCGAAAGAAATTGAACAATATTTAAACACTGAGGCTTGAGACAACTTTAAAAACAATTCACTTTTTTCATGTAGCAAATTAGCAATAAAATCGTCTCAGTTTTTTTAAATTACGATATTTCATGATATTTCACAGAAAGGGCCGCAAACGTTTGTTAGCCAAGGGCGCCCAATCTCCGAATCCGCCCCTGTATGGGGTTACAGAATTACCCAGCTGTACCCTGTAACCAGTAACGTTCTAAGTAGTTGCCCCTTCTTTCACAGTTCCATGATGAAATTGACTTCATACACTCCCTTCTTTTAAGTCCCCTCTTTCTATTCTTTTATACATGCCAGATTTAAAGATTAAATGTCCTTGTATATTATTTATTTCCTTTATGTCAATTGCACTGTTGCTGCTCTTGTAATTACTTTAATTTCTTAACCTATTTTGCAACCGGAGAAATGATAGTATTATTTCATAATAATCAAAGAATGTAAGTGACACTGATTAATAAATTAAGAATACATTCAGTCTGTTATGTTACACTACAAACTATTGTGTACACCTATGCTTACTTAGTACTTGCAAAAAAAAATATATATATGGCGCCTTGCATATGCAGGCTATACCACTAACCTGTTACTATAGATTAGACTAATACTTCTGTGAAACTATACACGATAGAAACTTGCGGCTCTTTGCATTTTATTCAATACGCAGAAATTTTCATATTTGCTGCAAGGCAATTTGTCAAAACTGCACTAGGGTAGAAGAAATGAAGGTCACCTTTCAAATTTTAAATGGGAGTAGATTTTAAGGGGCAAATCCGCGATGAGACAAAAATATCGTGTCTCACATGAAACTTTAATCTCCATTATTATTACTCTCTTATTTCCATTATTTACATTTTGTTGCCGCTCAGATTTTTGTCTCATAATATAAAAGTCTCGTGTAAAATCTCATCGTATGAGGAATACGTAACCTCAATTCTTCTATTAGACAAAATATTTTTTGGTTAATCAATTTTTAAAAAAAATGTGTCCTTTATTGTAACTATTTAAGTGCATAAGTCGTTGCCGAGGGGTATTCATGGAAGTATCCACAAGAGGATCGTTGACGACAACGCATTCGTTGTTCACTCGTTAAAATATATACATACATATACATAAGTATGTTTCAAACGATATTTTTTCGTACTTCATTCTGTTATACCTTTAAATAGTCTTACATCGACTTCAAATGATTTAGTTCATATAATTGTAGTTTTAGGGGAATAGAAAAAAAATTATAGATTTACAACTGCTCTGTGTACCACAACCACGACATATATTTAATTTATAATTAATTATAGTCATAACTTTCGAAGGATATATTTTTTATGAAATATTGTTGGAACATTAAATATATTAACTTTAAAACGTGAATTTAGATTACGAATTCTATTGAAATTTTGGAAAAGCTCTCCACAATGTTGCATAAATCGCAAGAAAACTTTTCATCCTATTCCCTGATAATCAAATCTGACAGCAGAGTCTGCCGACAGTCCGGTGTCATCTGTGTCCGCATTAAGCTACGGTTCTGCCGGCAAACTCTGACAAGCACACGGAAAAAGGTCTGCACCGTTGGGAACGGTGCTCGAAAAATAGGCACCGTCGCCGATGGGCCCACAACGGTGTTTTTCGGTGCTGAACAGCGTTCTGATTGTTGTGAATGAGCCCAGCACTGATGTTTACAGCGACGGTGCCCACTTTTGGAGCACCGTTCCCAACGGTGCAGACCTTTTTCCGTGTGCTTGTCAGGGTCTGCCGGTAGAACCGTAGCTGCGGACACAAATTACACCGGCTCTGCCGGCAGACTCTGCGCTCTCCTGGGCCAGTCTGAATGCCAGCAGGTTGCTACCAGGGATTTTTATATATGTTTCAAAAATAATTCCTGATTGTTTACTAATAATGTACTTAGTGTGTATAACATACTGTGCCCGGATGGAAAGAAGTCGGCCGAGAAACTATAGGGTCCGAATAGTATATCCCTATTGGCCGGCGCGACAACGTCGACGAATACAAAGTAAGCAAACGGGACACGGGCGGCGGGAGCCAATGCGAGCGAAGAACCCCTCTTGCCCCTGTGACATTTCAACCGACTTCTTTTCATCCGGGCACAGTACATACATACAATAAAAAAAATGAAAATGAAAATATCGATTTTTCATAAAAAATCGAATGCTATGCGTAAATTGCATATAAATCAATTTATTTGTCAGATATATTATAAGCAAACTGCAAAGATAAATTCAGACATAGTTTTACATTTATATAATTGTAAATTATAGCAAAAAACGTGCGTAAAACGTAGTTATGTATCGAAATAAAAATTATTTTACTTCAAACTTCCAAATATAGAAAGAGGCTTTTCGTAACTTTAATTGGTTAAATAAATATGTATAATTTACAAGTGTAGTAGAAAAAAAGCATATTCCCGATTCCGCGACGTAAATGCAAATGATTTTGATAATGCATTAACATAATATTTAATATTAACAAATTATTACATTCGTTTAAAAATCCAAAAATCTTATTTTATTCAAGAATGCCTAAAACATACATATAAAAACTTTTCGCCAAATAATGTACCGTCTTTTCAATAGTTTCAGAGAATTGTCAAATCAATGTGCTCACACGTAAAATGCCACGTTGTATCGAATAAACCAATGAATGAACTTTCTACACATATGCGTGATAACGTGTTTCGCAGCGCAAGGGCTCCTATAGGAGACGTTATAACGTCTTACATTACAATTGTGCACCTACCATGGATTATAAAATATATATTACACTTTTGGGACTTGTTTTGAGTTTAAATTATGTTTGCTGCCAATACAGAACGAAAAATGTACGAATCTATTGATATTTTCTGTGATTTTCGTGCGTGCCCCAAACGCCGAATTAATTTTTCAAATCGTTTTACGCGCACTACTTGAAAGATATTCAACAAAACTTTTAACAAATAAGTTTTAATAATGTATAGGAATATTTGTACACCTGTTTCGTAGCTTTTTGGTGTAATATAAAAGAATTTTGTTCACTTAACCAAGAAATGTATGACAACCAAGCAGATTTATATCTCACGGACTTTGTTGATTTCAGACTCAAAGCTCGTCTTTATCCGACCGTGTGCAACAATTAGCGGAATTGACTCTTACGAGACCCGTAATAAAATTGAATGGTGCAAAATTTAAAGAGTATGTCAGAACTACACCCAGAAATTATTCCGTCGTGGTAATGTTTACCGCCATGGCACCCCAAAGGCAGTGCCAAATATGCAGGTGAATTTGATTTTTCTGTAAAATTTATTAGACTCTGAATCATTTGTTTTTCATGCTCTTATGGTTCTAGGCATGCAAACGATGAATTTGTGATAGTAGCAAATTCATTCAGATACTCGCAGCCTCATTCGAAGAAGTTATTCTTCGCGTCTGTAGATTTTGACGAGGGCTCGGATGTTTTCCAAATGGTATGTAAACTGCTGCGCAAAATCTTTTATACCAGTGTGATTAAATATCATGTAAATAAAACTCCGAATCTTCCGAGCAGATGCGGCTAAACACGGCACCGGTGTATATGCATTTCCCACCGAAAGGTAAACCAAAGCCCGCGGATACTATGGATATTCAACGGGTAGGGTTTGGAGCTGAGGCAATTGCGAAATGGATATCCGAACGTACCGAGATTCAGGTAATTGCAGCGTTACACATGTATAGGGTATTCTGTGTAGCCTTTCAGCGTGGAGGCTTTCTGCCCAGAACAGTACTTAGCTGTGGGATGAATTGCTTTGGTTGGAACCTTAAGTCCTGCTGTTAATGCGTTACTGCATAGCAGACCTGAAGAATTTGTAGTATGCAACTGGCATTTAGGCAACACCCTATGGTGTGCGATGAGGCCCATAGGTGTGGCGTCCATTTATGAGGAGTTCGGAATACAGGGACCGTGGAGAGTCAGCGTAGCCGTGGTGGTAAAGGCGACTGATCAGCACGCGGACGGCTCGGGTTCGGTTCCCGGCACCCGTAACTCTCTTTTTCCGACTCCTACAAAGTATTGTCACACCTCCTAGTCTAACCAATCGGACTTGCATCCCTCCCAAATGGCCACTCTCTTGAAGAGGCTTTCTTCACGCCAGTATGTCCTTCCCAAGGCCTACAGAATGTATATGAGAAGAAAAAAGAGCACAGGCACGCCTCCTAATTCTGGTGTGGTGTCCAAATAGACTTTGGTATCAAGCCCCCTACTCGCTACGCCTCCGCTTCCCGTCCCTTGACGAGCGGTGCTCGTCATACCGCCGTTGCGAACAGTTTTCCTATGACGAGTTCTGCTCGTCATACCACGCTGAGGGGTTAAAATGTGACCACCTAATTTGACCTTAATAATTCTATTGTTTTTCAAAATATGAGACAATTTTTCAAGAAGAAAGGGTTTACATATTACGATCGACACGAGTTTCCTTTCAACGTCATAATTTAAATTCGGCATTCAGAAAACTACAGTCTCGTGTACAAAAGTATGGACGACACCTTCCTGAAATGAATTTTCACATCATCCATAATAACATAAATGTTTAGCGTTATTGGGTTAAATGGTGGATACCCAACAAATGTTTATTGAATATGAAGTGGAGAGGGTTAATAAGATTTTTAAACGTGTTGTAGATTAGAGTATTCAGGCCACCAAATTATTCTGGGACAGTAGCAATTGTGATGTTATTGGTACTGATTGGAGGAGTCTTGTACTTGAGACGTAATAATTTAGACTTCATTTACAACAAGAATATTTGGGGACTCGGTGCACTGGTAATGTCGTGTTTTACAAGTTTAATTATTTACAGGCTACTTTACTTTCAAATGACTTTTCCGTTTAGTTTTTCACCCTTATGATGATATCTGGACAAATGTGGAATCACATAAGGGGACCACCGTTTATACATAAATCATCTAGTGGAAATGTGGCTTATATTCATGCTTCTTCTCAAGGTCAATTTATTTTGGAGACATACATTGTCATGGTATTGAGTATCCTTTCTGTCTAGAAAATCATAAATCTATTCAGGGGCGGATTTGACGATTTGGTGCCTCTAGGCTACCAAGCGTCTGGCGCCCTTTCCGCGAAATATCAAATTTCAAATTTAATTCAATATGGCAACTTACACACGAGTCATTGCTAATTCGCTACATGAAAAAAAGTGATTCGTTTTAGAGCTGTCTCAAGCCTCTGTGATTAAACCTTCTCCAATTTTCGCCGCGCCCCAAAATTTGTCACTCCTCCAAATTTGCCGCTTCCCAAAATTTGTCACTCCCCCAAATTCGCTGCCCTAGGATGCAGCCTACTAACAGCGAATTCGGTAACTCGCACTGACTCTATGCTGGCACCAAAAAATGACTTGGATTGGTTGATTCTTATAGAGCTATCTTCGTTTCTATCAGAAAAAACCAATCCAAGTCATTTTCTGGCACCAGTGCAGAGTCAGTGAGAGTTACCGAATTCGCTATTAGCCTGTACCCAAATCCACCCCTAAGTCTACTTTTGAATGTATTTCAGAATCTAAAACAATTTGAATGTAATCATATAGCATTTCCCTTAACGAAATGTAACTAGATGGGGCCGTGGTATTAGGTATGATCTTAATGACCGAGGCTGCATCACGTAAAGGGGATGTAAAAAAGCGACGAATATTTGCCGCAATAGGCGCAGGATTAGTCGCTATTTTCTTCAGTCTCCTGTTATCAATATTTAGGAACAAAGCGCAAGGTTATCCATACAGGTATGTTAATTTCAAATGAGATTTTCTTCTTAAATAATGAAATTTTATTACTGCTATCACGTTGGAGTATATTAATATATTCATTATTTCTACTCTACGTATGAAATTTCAATGAGTATAATAATATACTCCATATCTTACAGTTTCTGAAGAGTCAGTATTACTTTGTGTCTCAGTGATGAATAAATGATCTGTTTCAGCTTATTATTCAAGTAAATATAGGAAGTAATCATTTGTATATGTATATATGTATTGCAAAGAAAACTTTCTACTTGCCCGAAGAAATTAAAAACTAGGCTGCATGTGAAAAAGATTCGAGCATAATACTTTAGCTCTGATTATTGTTGAAGAGTGTTGTATCATAAGCATAATATACGTTATTTGTACGTAATGTAAAATAAATTAATATTTAAAGTCACTGTTCTTCATCGCAAATTGTTTAGAATGTTGAAACATGTGTACATTTCTAAAATAAAAACTGGCAATTTTTACTTCAACTACTCATTCTTACTTTTTATTTCCACAATTCTTGAAATTTTTAAATGATAATTTTTAACCCTATGTATGCTTGAAGCTACATTCAATTTATTCATATTCTGTTATGACATAATTCTCCTCCACGATTTTATTTAAAGTGAAAAAACGCCATCGGAATTGTAGCACACGAAAAAAATATTTTTTAATTTCTAGTGGATTTTAATAAAATCGTTTAACATAAACATTTTTTTACATATTTTTATTACGTTTGTTTTATATTTAATATCGTAAGTCTTGTAAAAAATATCGTAATTATACTATAGGTAAAATACAGCAATGCAAATAAAATATACCATGACATATGTATATACAATTACATCTTAAAACATTTAGAAAAGGTAAGGAACTAGAATTTTCCGAGATTTTGGATAATTCTTGAAAGTTTGTATATACCATTTATGAGTTAACACTGCAGTAGATGTCTGAAAAAGGAAACGGTAGTTTGTTATTGAAATATACTACGTACATATTTAAAATAAGATAATATGATCTTTATACCTGATTGACTATGACCCATATTGTAACGTAATGAAATGTTGAACTTTGCCACAAAATTATAGAAGCGGTTAGATAAATAAATATTTCTGTAAATTGTAACGCGCCTGACACGTATTCAAAAAGACCAGTTTGTGGTATTTTATATACTTTGGAATTTACTTTGTCATCTTTATCCTTTCGTAAATTACTGAGAGCGTAATTTGCCTTGAGCTGAGCGTAGGATGACAATATAAAAATGACTGCACACAGTAACTGAATATACGTAATTCTATTCCAAGAAATGGTTTCATTAGAATCTGTATAAAAAATTCAAAAAGTTTAACATATAATTGATATTCAATCAAATACTCTAAGAGATTACCTCCACTAAATCCTTCAGATTCGCCTATAACGCACAGTAGGGTTCCTATGTAATGATAAAATCCAATGAGATAATGAAGAATATTCATCATTTTATCACTGAAGATATTTACACAAGTCGTTTCATATAATCGTTTCCAGCAATGCAGACATAAAAGTACACTAACTAGAAATGTGCTTTCTGGTGAGACTGAAAGAAAGCAAGATTATCAATTAAAAATTAAAAGTTATGTATGAAACTTCTCATAACTTTTTATATACTCTACCCAGTGGTTGTCTATTTGATCCTAAACTCTTATTTAATATCCATGTGACAGTTTTAGGAATGTCGCCGTTTAATAAATATTTATTTAGAACCAAATATAGTACGTAACTCGAAGTTGGTGCAGCAAATATGTAAAAATGTTTAAACCATCTGAAATGTTATACATTGTTTCATTTAATATTTTAATGATACAACCAGGGCCGGCTGTAGGGAGGGGGGGGGGGCAGGCAGGGCGGCCGCCAAATTTGTAGGGGCGCCACTGTATGCGTTTATTCATTTATATCCGTACTGCCAATTGATTTTCGTGCTCTTGGAGGGACGCCATGATAATCTTGCCCGGGGGTGCCAAGTATGCTAAAGCCGCCCCTGGATACAATTTACCGTATTACACTATTGCTGCTTACCTTTTGGGTACCTCTGCTTTTGCTACAATTGGTTGATATGTATTAGCAGAAAACTTGCCATAACGATAAGTAGAAGTCAGTATTGAAGGTAAATAAGATTCCACATAGTTAATTAACAGCCCAAAAATACCAGTGAGTGCAGTAATCAAAATGAATAAAATGCGTATAAAATTTGACTGCATGTTACATCGATGATCTTTACTGTGCAGATATGAATGTGCAACTAAAACCTTGTCTGTGCTTAGAAAGTTCTTCCACCAGTTGCCCACTGTTCAGTTACTGTTCCACTTCAGAAACCGGGTTACTGCAACAGTTCAAAGAGTAAACACATTATATTGCTACTATAAGACTATACTCAGAGTTGCCATAATTACCAACCACTGATACAACAGGACGATTATGGTGCTAAATAAATAAAACATGAAAAAAGGGGGTAGGTAATGGTTTATTTTTAGGGTTGCCATAATTGCCAAGCATTGATACGGAATGTTTAAGTGCTAAATAAAACATGAAAACAGTAGGTAAGTAATGGTTTATTTTACTCTGTGAGTACTAGTGAAATACGGTCACGGGAACAGTGAAATACGGGACGAATGGCAACCCTAACGATACTAGTGCTAAATGAATTCTTAAAAATATTATACACAATTTTCGTTTTATAATTTTACTAGCTTTTACTACTCGGCTTCGCCCGAAATTTAGATTCTCATTTTATAAAAGAAAAATTTATTTATATTTTTTTTTTGGTGAAAATAGTCACATATATCTGGATTAGCCGAGCATAATGAGCCGAGGTACATTTCGTGACCCCCGAGTTTACCGTTCGAAAGTTTTTAGGCGACAGACAAACACACAAACATACGAAACAGTTTCTGCTTTATAGTATAAGATGTAACACATTTATAATAACATGGGGAATCAATAGATAAAGCCTATCTATTCCTATACAAGGCACCAATTTACATGGGCAAAACGTACATTAGTCTGTATGTATATTATGCGAATATTAATAACTTACAACATCTTTAGCATTTATGTGATCCCAAAGTTACAGATATTTTTAGTTTAGACTACAGGTAACATTGAGCAACAATGATGTAGGTATGTAAGTTCATACAAGTAGCAGTAAGAACAGTGGAATAACATTTTCGGTGTAAATTTGAATTTATGTAATGTATATAAATCATTTCATGTCTTGGTATAAAAGATTTTAATGAAATTACAATATAATGCAGTCCATGTGAAATCGGGAAAGGAGGGGGCTTTATCCTTTTGCTTGTTTCGAATTTCCTTAAAAACAGAAACAAGCTACAGAAACCTATTCTCGGGTCGGAATAACAAGCGACTTGGAAGAACTTCCTCCAGATGCATTGCTGGGAGGAAATCTCCCCTCATTCAACTCCTTCGTTATCGCGTTAGACAATCAAGGTTATAGTGATGGGATCGAGCATACGATGAGTACCTTTCACGAATTGGTCCAATGTTCGTAAATACATATTGCACTTAACATAAATATAGAATGTGCACAATAGTTATAGATAACAATGATAATTACAAAGAGAATATTAATAGTATTAATAAATACTGTTAATGAAACTTATATGTACACTGTACAGTGTTTCTAATACCTTGAACAAAAATTCATAAGATGTTCTAATACTACGCTCGAAACATTTGGCACAGCGAGGGACTTGGAGAGAGTGGGGACTTCCGGTGGAAACTGTTCTTACCGATTTAGTTCTTTTTATTTCCGGAACATGACAGTTATAAAGAAATTCTTCAGAAAGCGTTTATATAATTGAAAAAAATGAAACCTTCCTTACGGCACCCAGATAGGGAGCACGCGACGTCTTAAAGAGATGCAATTTATGTCTCCCACATAGCACACACGTCTTAAGGTCTGGGATGCGTCATTATTGTGAGTTTTACACGCAGGTGGCGAAAAATCTCTCCGTACAGGGGTATAGCGCCGCGGTCAACTCTGTCGTAGCTAAAAATTTTGAAATTAAGACGGATACGAAACCAGTCGACATTGTTTTCAAACCTCATTACAGTGATCTAGGGTGCGAGTGGTAAACCGATCATAAAAGCGGAGCGCACGGCTCGCTTATCTGGGCCGGGAGGAAAAATTCCGCACAGCTTTTTGCGACGTTAATTTGAAAGAGACCATCCTAAAATTTTCGAAACTCTGGCAACACTGCAGTCCTGCGGTCGCTGGCAGCAGGGATCGGCGGGCTTAAGCTGCGCTGATGGAGGGGGAAACACCGACACAGGCGTAGTTCATGCACTCATAACCATCGCTCCTGTAGATGTTTCCCCCTCCATCAGCGGTAGCTTAAGCCCGCCGATCCCTGGCTGGGACCTCTCCGAACGCCGGACTGGTGAATGGTTGTAGTGGAATGCGTCCGTGAGGCGCTGTTGCCATTTTATCTGTTCGTGCGAGCGCGGGTTGCAGGATAAAACGCTGACTCTGTATATACGCTGAGCAGGCTGAACGCGCACGAATGACGCATGCGGAGGGGTCGAAAGTGCCATGTATCTTTCGTCACCAACTTCTGTGCTTAGCTTAGCCCACTCCGCAGTCATAAAGGTAGCATCGAAGGTATTGAAATTCAAACGCGTGTTTACACTCGAAACATAAGGGATCCGTGTTTAATTTGAAGAAAGGACGAAGCAGGCGGAACCACGCGCCGTCAGCGGACTACCTCTTTTCTTCTTGCGTCCCTCCACGAAGCGTATTGACGTTCCCCGCGAAGAATCTCGTGTGATTTTTTGATACAGCATCCAGTCGGTCAGGTTGTATGAATTGAGAACAATACAGGGTGTAGTGAAGAAAAGGAAGACAAATATATATCATTCAAATAGAGCTTCAAAGTCTATCATATGGTAAATGCATTATATTGTTAAAAATGCAATTTTTTTATTTTTCATTAACTGTTTATGACAATATTAGTAATGGATTAAATTCATTCACATAGATCCATCCTTCATGATTAAAAAAAAAGATGCAAGTTCATGCTTTCAATAATTTAAGTCATTAAAATTCATTTCTGACGGCGGGTTTCGTAAAAATCACCGAAAGTAGGGACCTTCGAAGATTTGTATTTTTTAAGTAATTTCCAAACTATAGTCGAATTAACGAAAGAAGGCATCTTGGGACCGGGTCCAGAATTTGCGACGTTGCCGCTACTCCAGGCTCGCGATTGGTGCTTCCCCTACGCGGCTCCCTACGCCTTGGCCAATGACTTTCGACTACTTAGCTGTGGGCCTAGAGTAATCGTTGTCCTTATCGGGTGCATATTGCTATCCTCTTCCAGAGGGCGAACCCAACGTCCTTCCCATAGAGATTTGACAGAGTGTTGAATCTTATTGGCTATTGCGGCATGATCGATCACTTTTTGCACTCGATGTGATGGATTTCGGTTATCACTTTGCTGGTTTTGAATTTGTTCAATTGTTGCCTATTTTCATGAAACCGAGCTGTACTTGTGAATTTTTATCTCGGAAATTCTTTATCGTATTGAATTCATTCTTTTTTCATTTTAATCTAGAAAGTGCGGGCTATTCTAATACTTTTTTTTGTATTGAAAAATTAATTTTGTAATTTTGAAAATTATAATAAAGTTTTATTTTGCAAATTTCGCGTACGAAATATTCTGCTTTCGAGAATGGAATTTTAAAAATTAATGTCAATATGCGCTGTTATTAACCGATGAAAAACTTCATTAACTCTATATTTTGTAAACAAGTTCAAAACCTGTTAAACAATAACTCAAACCTTTCCATAATTTCACGTGATTCACAAAATACATATTGCATTCTGATCAAAGTCTCTAAAAATGTGATCAATTTGGCGTGGAGTGCCTTGTAGATGAAGGAATCTGTTTTATCGAGCGAGTGAAAGAGACACAGTTGCACTTGAAAATAGAAAGAGACGTCCAATCTGCTACACAACGTGGCAACGTCGCACGAAGTACGGTGCAGGCATTGGGTCTCTCCCGAGCAGTAAACGGCGGAACTATTTTGCGGAGGGGGAATAACCAATCAACGCCAAGGTGGGAAAGGAAACGGCGCCACCGCCAAGCCAAGGGAAATGAGTCCGCAGCCAACCAGCGTCGACAACAGCTTCTCCGCTTGGCTAGCTTGGTTTGGCTCGACGGTGGCGCCGTTCGTTTCCCACCTTGACGTTGATTAGTTCTTCCCCCTCCGCGAAATAGTTTGATCATTCCTGCATTTTCTGCCGTTCACTTCTCCCGACCCACGCGCGCCGCCCAGGTGCCTTCTTTCGTTAATTCGACTATAAGATTTTGTATCAAAAGATTGTAATGCAATTATTTATTAGAATATAATCTGTCCTGACATAGTAGACTAAAACTAGGATAAAGAAAGAAAAGACAATGTTTTATAATATGTAATATGGTACCATAAAAAAACTTCAAAAAAGTAAAAAAATTAAAAAAAAAGTATAAAAAAGTATAAAAGTAAAAAAAAGTATAAAAAAGCACATGAAATCAAATAAATCACAAAAGAATAGAAGATAATAATAATTAGAATATAAAAAAAAGATGTGAAATCAAAATGAGCTGCAAGTACATAAAGGTGCTTTCCAACTGCGCTTAAGATGACACAACTACATATACACAGCTAAAATGCTGTGTTCATACATTCCATTACCCATATCGCGGACATTTTAATAATGCGAAGATAAAATGTAACATCTAGACATTTGCCTAGATGTCCGCGGCCTGGAAGTCAAAAACTTGGCGTGGCCAGGTTAGGTCAAGGTGTTGACGAATAAGAATTATTTAAAAACGCAAAATAATGAAAGTGTACTTATATGGTCAGAGTTTTAAAATGACAAATTGTTTGAAAGCCTGGGAAAGGGAAGGTATGTGTATTGATGATCTGAGAATACCTTGCCTGGCCACGCCAAGTATTTGACTTCAAGGCCGCGGACATCTAGGCTAATGTCTAGATGTTACATTTTATCTTCGCATTATTAAAATGTCCGCGATATGGGTAATGGAATGTATACACATAGCATTTTAACTGTGTATATGTAGTTGTGTCATCTTAAGCGCAGTTGGAAAGCACCTTTATGTACTTGCAGATCATTTTGATTTCACATTTTTTTTTATATTCTAATTATTATTATCTTCTATTCTTTTGTGATTTATTTGATTTCGTGTACTTGGCGTAATTTTTTTACTTTTTTTAAGTTTTTTTTATGGGGATCTCACTTCTTTTTACAAAGATAATTTGCATAGGGAATGACTTCAGATTATTTTTAATATTATATTTATTATTATCCTCTATTTTTTGTGATTTATTTGATAATACTCTTCTTTGTCCTTGACTTTTTTATATATATACTTGGCGTATTTTCTTTTACTTTTTTAAAGTTTTTTATGGGGATCTCATAGGGAATGATTTCAGATAATTTTTAATATTATAACTTACAAATTATCACGGGACAGAATTAAGGATAAATCCAGTCACAGCATCATTTTACGCTTCGATTATTTATATATACATAAAATCCTCAGTTTAGTTACAAATAAAAAACAGTTTGATGATATTCAAACATATCACAATTCTAATTTCGGCAACTTACCTTGTGTTTGAGACTGCATTTTGGTTGCAATTCAATGGTACAACGATACATATTTGTAAAAACACGTTTATAACTTGGTTATAACTTGACGGTAAGCTGTCAATATTTGGATTAGATTGCATATATAGTGGAGATAGCAATTGACGAACGAAACATGTGTTGGTTTTTTTTTGGCTGAAGGTGTGCGTGTAACGCGTATACGTATTACGTTGACCAAACTTTTGACTGGAGAAAAATAATCAGAATCATAAGAAAAATCTGACCGTTTCTGACAGATCCATGACATGATATTACGATATCTCTGTCATGCGTGGACCGATTTTTTTTAATTTGGTCTTATTCGAAAGCTTATATGCGGTTTACATGAGAAAAATACCATTAAATTTAGGAAATATTGCAGGCGTGATGAGATATTAATGAAATAAGTGTCAGGTTAGGTTGGAATAGCTCTGCGACGAGTAAATGATAAGCGGTAGCGACACAGTCCACATATACAGGGTGTCTTTCATGTACTTGGTGTCGAGACGCTACCGCGTCTCTAGATTCTAAAGATTCTAGACGTCTAAAGATTCTTTATAACTTGAATGATGCAAATTAATTTTTTATATCTATACAACGAATAATAGCTAATAATAATAACAAAAATAATTATAGATACATGTACTTATTATAGAAATAGAAATTAAGAAGTAAAATAAGATAATTGATATTCACCTAAAACATCGATGACAAGAGGCATCTGTACTGGTGGCATCATGGGTGGGAAATAGTTGCAGTCATACTCCCCATTGTGAAGAGGATAGAATTACTTGATAATTTTATTATATAATAAGAATAAAAAATTTATTAACGAACTATTTTACAGTAACACAAATTAAAAAATTCTATTATGACGTCTCTTCACACTCTGAATTTTCGTAATCATAATTCTCTACTTCAGTTTCATCGTGTTCATTATCAGAATCATTATCTGAATTTCTTATGTCATTACCATCTGCAAGATCTTCCTGCAAGTCGGGTTCAATCAAAACTTCAATTACGAAAATTCGCGGTTGGTCACTCTCAAACCAAGTGACGCAAACCATATTTGCTATCAACTTCTTCCCAGCCAAGGGAGTAAATTCTTTATCACAGGACAGAAGGACGGGCTCTGTTACATTACATACTATATTGTGTGTAAATTGCATATAGGATGGGCGAGAAATTGTAAAAATATAAACAGGACTTCTTATGAAACTAAATTGAAATCTATACATGTAATTTATGCCAAATTTCAATTTTTTAAAACGCACCTTTAGTCTTAGGAGACTCCGGGCGGTATTCCCAGTCGCTACTTATTCTTAAGCAAATGCTTAAGAATTCGGCATCCTTTACTAGCTACTAGGTTAGTAGAGGATGCCTTATGCTTAAGCATTTGCTTAAGAATAAGTAGCGACTGAAAATACCGCCCTCAGATTCAATAAGTAATGCGACTTAACACAAAACGTTTTTTGACTAATTTTTTTCTCAGTGCCACTAATTTTAGTTTCAATACGCGTATAAGCAAGCAAAGCTTGTATTGTTTTTGAATTAATGAAACGACTAATAGGATGAACATTATTACATTACATCGGCACTTTATACCGATCTTGGACACGAACTTCTATCCTGAAGATCAAACAATCGTTTTGCAAGAAATCTGATAAATTTCGTATTCGTACGAATTCCGTGTAACCAAAACTGCGTTTGTTTAGTTCACACACTGGTTTCCTAAATGCCTCAAGATCCGGCCTCGACGATGTTATCTCTCGTATATCCTTCTCCCAATCGCGTGGATGCACCAAAATAAAGTACATCATACCATTAAATGGCCAATCCAAGCCATCGTCATTTTCTGATTTCATTATGTGCAGAAGTAATGATAGAAACTCCGGATCTTTGGAAGATACGTTAATCCTAGCGCACATCTTGTAACCATTAGGGCTAGTGTAGAAACCAGGGCTGTAAAACATTTTCAATGGGTCGTTTACCATGCTTCCAAGCTTCTCATGGAATGTATGTAACCTCCAAATATAAACACCATTGCAACTACGTAGAAACATTTCTTCCTGATTAAATCGCAGGGAAGTTTGCAAGGTTGTAAGTTGAGTGCTTTGATTAGAAACAGTTATGGACAGTTCTCTGTTTTGCTGTTCCAGCACCACTATTCTTTCATACAAATTCCTACAAGGAAATGGTTACGTTCAATACTTCTAATAGCGAATTCGGAATCTCGCACTGACTCTGAGCTGGTGCCAGAAAATGACTAGAATTGGTTGATTCTCATAGAGCTATCTTCGCCTCTATCAAAAACAACCAATCCCACTCATTTTCTGGCAACCGCACAGAGTCAGTGCGAGATACCGAATTCGCTGTAAAACGTGTTTAAACAATATTTTGTACACTATACAATAACAGTTACTTTAACAATTGCTGCCATTCTGGCAATGGTTCATTTTTGTCCGAAGACGTCCCACTTTTCGAAGGTGGATCCCACATTTTAGATTCAACAGCTACTGTATTAGCGTGAGTTTCCATAACAGATAATTGCGGTAATGTTTTTAGAACCATCTGCAAAGACGGGTAATAATTTTCTCCACTTTACGATTAAACGTAATCACAGTAAAGAAAATGGGACTAACTGTTAAATGAAGATTTATGTTTGCTTCTAAGTGAGCGTGCAAATCTTCTTCTATACAAAAGGCCTCTGTGCATCCGACACTTTTAAAATGGCAGTAAATATTTTGTGAATCCGAAAGACTTCGCTTATATACACATTGATTTGTATGTGTTTCCATATCTACTGGTGACAATGTAATTTCACAACCGAAGCGTTGATAGGGGCAAGTTGTACGTTGCTGTAATATCTCCCTACTGGTGTATAAGTCTCTGAACAGATCACTTTCGGATTTTAGGGGTCGACTGTCAACTGGGCAACGAGCACCTTCCTTTCTACAAATAAAATTTATTCGACAAATAAAAATTACATATGTAATAGATTGTATGTATTTGTTAATTTGACACGTGTAGTGTAACTTACTGAAGCCAAGTGTATATACATTGCGAACAGAACTTATGACCACAAGATGTTAAAACTGGATCGCGTAGCCAAGTTAAACAAATAGGACACTCAAATCTAGGCTCAAGATAATCTTCCATACCTTTGCTACACTGCATATGAGAGTTGAGTTATACCGGTACAAATGAAAAATAAAAATTGTGTTAACACGAATTGTAAAGCGAAGCTTTGGGAAATATATTACAATATACACAATGCAGCAAAATCCACTTTAATAATAAATAAGATGCAAAATGAGTACGCTATTGGCAACAACATTAGCGATGTTAAACTTGATAAATTTTGACATACGTACGGAAACAATTTCTTCAGGAACTGTTATGTATATCCTCATTGTAGCTTCATTTTGACTATGCGTTGAACGCGGTGTACGCTCAGTGAGCAGTGACTAATCCCAGAGTGCCAGAGTGGTAGAGAATTATCGATGGTCCTCACTATCGATAGTTATCGATGGTCCTCGCTATCGGTAGTTATCGATGGTCCGCACTATCGATAGTTATCGATGGTCCTCGTTATCGATAGTTATCGATGGTCCTCACTATCGAAAACTATCGATGGTCCGCACTATCGAAAACTATCGATGGTCCTCACTATCGAAAACTATCGATGGCTTATTTTCACTATCGATAAATATCGGTATTGAACTTAGAGATGGCTTATTTTCACTATCGATAAATATCGGTATTGAACATGGACCTAAGAATGCGAATGTATCGCAAATGAAACTCGGTAGAGGTGGCGCCCTGATCGTAGTGTGTTGCGCGGTTCCGTGAAGATTTCTAAATAGACGGCGGGTCCGTGCCCGTGGAGCGCTGAAGCACTCAGCTCTCGAGTTGCGCGGGAATTTTAACGATGGAATGGAAATAAAGTGAAACTCTTTTGGATAAATTCTATGTTTGATTTTTAATAAATGGCTAGAGGTTGACTGTTCTGCTAACAAGTTCGATCTAAAGTTTTTACAAAATCACTTCTCGCTTGTAACCTCCGAGCGCCCTACTCCTCCAATCTCGGCGTGTTCCTCTGTCTCCTTCCCTGGATCCTTTCGTCCAATCAAGATGGTGTTGTCCCTCAAGCTTCGTCAGGTGGTTGTCCTTCAGCCATCTCTCCGTTCTTGGCCCTTCCTTCGCGCTTCCCTCCACTCTCGGCTGGTGGTCGAGGCACGCTTTCCGATTACATAGTCAGCGCAACTTACCTACCTGTTAGATATGTATGTAATGTAAATGACTTTATGACTTTCAGCCTTTCCCGAACTGAGTTTTTACCCTAACAGGACATCGGCAATTATTGAAAGCGAGGACAGAATTTTAAGTCGTTTTACGAGACGAGCAGCTGCCCGCTCGTCGAAATTTAGTACGCAGATGTGGAAGGAAAAGTTAAGCTATTTATTATCCTCGCTTGGCCTAACTGTAGTTTTGAAAATTACTGAATGCTATCCCAGGTTCTCGTACGCCTTCTGAGTTCAGGTATCCTACTAATATTATATGAGCACGTTCGAAAAACTGGCATGGAAAAACCCTCGAGAAGCTCAACGCGCTCTACGTGTTTACGAGTCCTGGCAATAAACTCTTCCTCGTCCCCGTTCCAATCTCGCTTAAAACCTTCCAGATGTGTTGTTCGTTTCAAACCCGCATGCCTACAATAAATCTTTCCGTTTACAAAGGATTTTGAATTTCGCTCTACATCTAACGTCGCTATCTCTGTCTTATAGCTAACTTCACGCAATCACACATATTTACATCAGCGAGCATCGCAACAAGTGCTGTTGCGACTGCCGTCTAGCGGCGTGTAGTATAAGCTTCAGAAGCGCGAAGTTCGAATCGGATCACACGACTGTAATAGGAAAGGGAGACAAGGTGAAGTTCGCGCAAGCCTGAGGTGTTTGAAAATAGAGATTCTTTTAATGAGGGGACTTCAAGATTATAAAATAATCGATACCCACTTGGAAACGGGTGTTTGAATAAATGAATCTCACCTTCCTCCCTTCACCTAGGTGTGTAATTACAGCGCAATGTGGTTAAACGCTCGTGATCGCGACGTAGTGTCCGCCAGCGCCACCAGAGGTATAATCTTCCTAGTTATTTTCATTCCAGATATACCTACGACATTTATGACACATTTACGCATTTAAGACACGTGTCGTGTATAAAATAAAAAATTCGTGTCTTTACCACCACTGATCGTCGCTGATTGGTTGCCGCGATTTGGAGCAAAAGCGGAAGTAGACAGAGAAAGAAACTGTAAAAAAGAAAGAGACAGAAATACTGACAGAAAGAGAGAGAGAGAGAAATACTGATAGAAAGAGATAGATAAACGTTTATGATATGTTATTTCCGGTTTTGCTCCAAAATGGCTGTGGTTATACCGATCACTCCCTAGAGGATCACTAGGTAAGTATCGCGGAGCGCGCCGCCTCGCGGTCACTTTTTTGAAAAGTGGGATGATTAATCCAATGTATGACACAGTTGAATATAGTAGGGAAAGGAATGAGGGTGAAATTAGCGGAAGTTTTAAATGTTTGAAATTAGTTCTTTAACTAATTAGTTCTTTAACTACGGAGTTTATCCTTTGATAAACTCCGTACGAAATTCACTGGGCTGCCACGCAACAAGGCGATGGCAATAACTTTTTTTCCAGCGGCCGTAGCCGTGGTGGAAAACACCGATTCTCGTTAGATCATCGAAGTTAAGCATCACGGAGCGGGGTACTGGGGAAAGATGGGAGACCATCTTCCTCCCGGTGCGCCGCTGCTGCTGTTAGCCGAAGGAGAGAGGGGGGAAAAAAGAATGGGACTATAGTTCGTTGGGCAATATAAGCAAAAATAAGCTTGAAACGCTATCCTGCTTAAAACACAGGAAAAACAATAAAACATAAACTTTATAAAATATTCGTAATAAAATCTTTCAATTTTAGGTATAACGTCCACTAAGGACTCTTCATTTCTGTGTATCAGTATGTGTATATAGTCCTGACTGAACTAATAAAACCCTATGTTATGTTTACAGTGTACTTATTTATAATAGTTTTGAATTTTAAACAGTACGTAATTACCTCAACTTTAACTTTATATATATATTTAAATTATACTCGTAACCACGCACAACCCGTTAAACAACAAATTATAAAACGCATATTTCACGTTTGAATTTTAAACCCAGATAGCACACAGATGTCTAAAGACGCCCACAAGACGTCCTAAAGCCGTCCAGACCTAAAATGGACAATTGACATACAATTGACGTTTTTAAGACGTCTGTGCTATGTGGAAAACAGTTGCCGCCCGTATAGTGCTCGAGTAACGCACGGAGGTCGGTGTACTCGTCGTCTATCTTATCGACGCGTAAATGCACTCCCGGTGAGTCCGCTTCTCGGTGTGTCGGAACGGAAATACACTTCGCCTAACCTGATCGGCCGAGCGCGATTCGCGTTGAACTATATGCGGTAACGAGGTCGCGATTTGTAAACGGCACTTGAGTAGGCTGTTTATTGCCCTGTGCCGAGGAAAAGGACGTGCCAGGGTGAAATTGGGGGCCAGCGGAAAAGAGCGCTCGGAGGGCACTCAGAACGTAACCGTCGAACTAGGCAGTCAACCGTTTCGACTGTCTTTAGCCAAAGCTTACAGTGTATTTTTATCAATAGGGTAAATGTCCCAATTACTGCCAGCGTCCCTATTACCGCCACTTCATTTATTTTACTTAATAAACACGCAACGTATAAAGAATAGTGTAAAAAAGAATTTATCATAAAATTGGGACTGTACTTCTTATTATTATAGTACATTCTTTATACGTCTATTCTTTATACGTTGCGCTTTTTTTAAGTGAAATAAATAAAGTGGCAGTAATATAACTGTGGTTTGCAAAAGTGTTGACGGCCGGACGCTGAGCGGGGCAAGGGGGCTACCACGCCCGCGCCGCCCCACTCTCTGCCGCGGAACTCACAAATTCCCCACTTGTATGTTCTTAGCGGCACACGCTGCATCCTTCGCTTTCTTCGTCACGCGGTGCTGCTGACCGATTCGTTGACGTGACGCGTCGGCCAATAGCGACAATGCGTGTGTCTTATCTCTACCACTGTGTTAGAGAACCGTGAGCCTGTGAGGATACACTCGATCGGACCACCAACTTTCTGCTTGTCAACATTTTTGCAAACCACAACAGTGCGTGCTCGCGCCCTCCGCACTAATCTGGCCCCAACCAATGCTAATACCCGGAACAAGTTGGAAAGTGGAATGCGTTGCATCGCAATAAATCTCGAAAACGAAAATCGTGCGGCAGTAACATGTATAGGAAAAAGTTGTTCAGAATGTTCAATTTTACAACATATCCAAAAATCATTGAAATCGGTGAGGAAACACCTATTCTGCATAACTACCAAAGTGAATTATTTAAAGTAATATTGACACCATAATTTTTTTTTATATATTTTTTCGGTAATTATTTAGAAGTTTTCTGTCCTCACCGATTTCAATGATTTTTGGATATATTGTCGGGGACATGATTCTGAACAACTTTTTCCTATACATGTTACCGCCGCTGGACCTTCGTTTCCAAGATATTCGCGAAAAACTGCTGCTACTACTACAATGTATTCTGCCGTATACGTACCTACCTGCAGTATGCGTCCGTGACAGCGTATGCGCCAGCATTGGACAAAACAAATGACGAAGCTGACCTTTGTTTCCGTGATATGTGTCAAATACTTCTTTAGACTTATTCCGACGCAACGCATTCCACTCTACAACTTGCCAGTGGGCGGGGCGCGCGCCCGCTCGCGGGCGCGTAAAGCGTGGTGGCGGGCCGATGTGAGTTGGGGTGTTGACGGGAGTCCCCACACACCCAACAGGTGCTCTCGAAGGCACCCTCTTCGCTGCAAAAAAATTATGGTTTACAACCAGAGTCATCCTAATATCCGGCGGCGCTGGCATTGCCGGACAGAGTCAGGGTTAGGTCGGCATCCGCAAGTTTCTGGTTCAAATCTCTAAAGTCACATCAGTTCGCTATCATGCTTTACGCGCCCCCCGCACTAATCTAGCCCCAACCAATACTAATATCTGAGACAAGTTGTAAAGTGGAATGCGTTGCGTCGGAATAAATCAACAGTAGTTTTTCGCAAATATCTCGGAAACGAAGGTCCAGGGGCGATAACATGTATAGGGAAAAGTTGTTCAGAATCATGTCCCCGACAACATATCCAAAAATCATTGAAATCGGTGAGGACCGAAAACTTTTAAATAATTACCATAGTGAATCCCAAAAATGTTCGGACCCAAACGGTATAACATTTTGACAATTGGCACGTTTCGTACAGAGCTGTTTGGTATGAAGTAATACATACACGATGTTTCTCTGGCTAGTGTCTTCAAAGGCGATGCCGCCAATAAGCCGCGCCTCGCTGAGTTGCGTGGATGTCGACGCTCGAGACGAGATTCACTACACCACAATTGAACAATTTTTAATTCTTCACCGAATCGATATAGCACTCACACCAATGGATTTCTTATGTTTTTTCGATGAAAATCATGCTAAATTTCGCAAAGATCCGAAGGTAAATGGAGAACTTGAGATTCGTCATTTTTCAGTGCAATATTATGAGGCAGTGAGAGCTACAATTCATTGGTGTGGCTGCCATATCGATTCGACGAAGAATTAAAAATTGTTTAATTATGCTGTAGGACTACATTTCACGTTCGACCACGCGGTGTCGTTTCGTTTTTGCCGAGCTTCGCCGTCTACGTCAAACCGATCCCTTTCGAAGAGTTTTACCACCTACCGAGGCGTTCCGCTAATTAGGCGGAAATATTTGTAGCCACGTAGCTGCGTTGCGCCGTTTTAGGGTTTTATACCTACAGGGGCGGTGGTAATGTGTGCATGAACAAAGAGGATAAGATAGAGTAGAAGCAGAAATATGCGATGTAAGCGACACCTGTCTGTTCAGGCTCAATATTATTCAGTTTGCGGGTAGCAGAGTGGGAGGTGAAGAAGCCAAGCCAAACATGACACCTGTTTGTAGCCATTGGTAGCCATTTGTAGCTGTTTGTAGGGGGCTTGGGATATTCGTTGATTTAAAAGTGTAAGAAAGTGTAAAAAATGATTCGTTGTCACGTTAAAGGATGTCATACATCACAAGCCACAGACAAAAATCAACACTTTTTTTCAGAACCTGCAAATTTATTGATGTACGTATAATGATTTCAAGCAATAACCTAACTTTCAATGTTATTAAATAATGAAGTTTATGGAATTAGTATCAATAAAGAAATCTCCTTTCACCTTCAATTACTTCCTTATACTTCTACTTTATGTTTAATTTTAAAAATTAATTTAACTTTATTTATTATGTATTATTTATATATATATATATGTAATGTGATGTATGTAATATGTTTGTAATGTTCATAATGTAATTCACCATTAATAAATTTTAACATTATATCAAATTTACAGTTCTTTTCATTATTTCTGCTTTAATTAATATTTTAATTCATTCATTTCTAACTATAAAACTTTTAAATATTGCCTCTTATCGAAATTTCGAGAGCCTGAAACACCAGAGGGCGCTGAATCTCGTATACTACTTTTTAACACGGGCTCTTATGGGATGCTTCCACTCTATCTTATCTTCTTTGTGCATGAACTGCTCCTGCGTCAGTCACGCACGCATAACCACCACTCCTGTAGGTGTTTCCCCCTCCATCAGCGGTAGCTGGAGTCCGCCGATCCCTGCTCTGACGCTAGACGCAACTCTCGTGCCGTAGTCCTTCAAGTTTTCTCGATAGAAGGAACTGTGGCAACAGCGCGGCAGAGACAGAGAGAACAGAAAATGTGGCAACTATGCGTAAAAAATTAGTCTACATAGATTACCTGGAGATGTCACCTCTGTACAAGTTTTTCTTATCGACCGCATTAGTTTCATTAGGGTCCGTCTGTTTACAAGGGGCGCTTCGATCGATTCGGAACATAACAAAAATGAAACGGCAGCCTTAAGTTAACTTTGTACATTAACACTTTAACTATGTTGTAAGAGTTAAGTTTTAACAGTTATTTTATATTCGATTAATAAAACGGTAAACTATAAAAGGTAGGAATATTTTTTTAATAACTAGATATTATTTAAGGAATTGGAAGCACGATAAATAACGAAGCAAAAGTACATTGTGATTTTTATATAATTATTTTCACCGAACGATTTAAGGTTTCAACTTCAGATCTATCTACCCCAAAACATTTTCAGGAAACTTGCTTGTCACAACTTTACCTTTTTTTTTAGAGCAGAATAAATGTTCCTGTTTAACTAGAACTTTTTGCTACTTTCAAGAAAATAAGATTCTTACTTCCACAAAAATGTACGGAATAAATGTTTCAGTTAATACACCGCGTTCTATAACAGTTTTCTCGGATCAGAAAAGATATAATAGTCATAAAATTACAGTTATTTCAGAATTAATTGAAAATTTCAACAGTTTCATTCGACCCCTGGTTTCTACATCTCGAACGAACCAAATGCGTAGATATATCCATGAAAAACATAAAAAACACACCTTCGCGCTCTCTACATAATTAAATATTCACTCCATAACAATGAAACAACATCCAACAACGGAATCGATCGATTGTGATCTGGCTATCAGGCTCCATGCTCGTATGTTGGTGATTGTCCGATAATGAAATTGATAATGTTGGGTTATCGGGTGCTGCCTACTTTTACGACAGTTACAATGAGCAAAGATATAGTGCAAGCAACCTGAAGACAGGCGTTCCACTGCTGGGCCATGTGCGTCTATTTCATTCGTGTGATTATCGGTAGAAACTAAATCGACTCTCTAAAAACGAATTCACTATTGCGAAAATTAAAACAAAGCTTATCAAAGGCTTTCCAAAGACAAAGGTTAGTACCTAACGATTTGTACACAACAGAATCGTACAAATGCGGTGGACACTAAAAAGTATTTTTAAACCATTTAACTATAGGTACATGCGGGCATGTGATTTCTTCTTTTGAAGTGATTATACAGTATTCGAATCGACTTGTGGGTAGGAGAATTATTCAAGGCAGCAAGGCGCAAGATAAACGCCATAAAAAACGACTTTCCCTAAACGATCGTTATTATGACAATTAATCAATCTGCGCAGTCGATAAGATAAAAGTGACTATAATTAGTTCTAATAGCGTTTTTAATCGCGGCCATTCGGCTGCAAGGCGGTCGGGAGCCGAGGGAACGACGTGTAATGTAACGGATCGACTGACTTTGTGCGTTCGACGAAGTCGAATTAAAGACGACAATAACGATCGGTACCGCGGGCATTTCAGAGTTCAAAAGCCATTACCGTGCACCGGATGCTCGCAACTAACTCTCTGATGGGCCCCCTCGCGTTTAGTACATGCACTCGGGACGCGTTCATTCACATTTTAAACGTGTTTGTGGTCTTGCTCGTACATGCGTGTCGCTTCGCCTGCACTCGTGACGAACACGTTCAATTTAAACGACCTACGATTCGAACATTTCATGCTGGGTGTGAATGTTTGTGACGTCCAACTGCACCTGTCTCTGTAAAATATCTAGTCTATAAGTAAAGTTGGTCAAGTTAATGGATAGACTTATTGCGCTGCTTTGGATTTATAAGCTTAAACATTCACTTAAGGGGAGGTTTCGATCTAAAAATCGAGTTTTTTTTTATTTCATTTCTCGAATTTTCAACCTTTTAGAGATACGTGTTTAAAAGGATTTTTTGAAATTCGTAATATTCCCGAAGTTATAGGCATTTGAGTAGCGGAAAATGCATGGGTACTACCCGGCCACTCGGTGCTTGCGTAAAACTTTAAACGCGTTTTTCTCGAAACAGTGTTCTCAAAACGGTGGGACCTGTATTCCCAAAAGTTATTATTCGATTCGACTGAAACTTTTTTTTACTTTGAAGAATATACTTCTGGCTAGGAGGGAAACCGGATAAAAATACAAAAATTGAAAATTTATAATTTTCAAAGGCGTTGAAAGGACGAAAAATATAGGGGAAAAGGATTTCAAATTTGAAGTGTCGTTATTTTCTAAAAAAATATTATTTTTGTAATTTGTTCTGGTTTTCCCCCTAGCCAGAACTATATTCTTCAGAATAAAAATAGTTTCAGTCGAATCGGATAATAACTTTTGGAGATACAGGTCCCACGGATTTGGATCAATTTTTTGACGCCTTGACTTTAACGCCTCTCCAGTGTCATCTGCAATGATTAATTATAACACAAAAAATATATTTCTATAATTTAAGACATCCTTAATAAAATGCAAAAAGTTCCATTAAATTATATATAGTAGTTTTCCTTTAATTAATTCCTAAAGATCACCTATTTTGGGGGGCTCTAGAAGGTCCCCTTAACAATATACTTCGACTTGTACAGGGTTTCAAAAAATCGTTTGAGACTTTAGAGCTTCACCAACATGGATCCTAAAATCAATCCTTTCAGTGTGAAATCTACTTCTGTGTTTACAAGTGTCAGGTAATGTACTTAAGTGAATCCTCGTGATATGTTGAATGTAAACAGAAGAATCAGTCAGAGGAATTGTAGGAGACCGACATCTAGGCCCAGTTCTTTTGTTACTAAACAAATAACAGGTGCCAGTTGTTTTAATAAATGAATGCTTGATTGCTTGTACGATGTTCTCTATTCGGATAGATTATGCACGCGGTTTTAACGCGATGAGACTCCACCACGTTTCTCAATTAACGTGAGACAAATAGAACTTTCACTGAACAAGGTTCTAATCAAATCGCTTCCCCGATCTCTGACAAGGTAAGATCCTGAACCCGAAAATTCAAAAAAATTCTGAAACTTTGTGGATATGTAGGGAATGTCCTCCTGATTACAACGCAATTTTTTTTGCTGCCTAAAATCACACTAAGAGGGTGAAATTAACCCCTGAAGATTCGGCTATTTTTCCATTTTATTTTCTAGCTCGCAATCTGTAAGATATAGAAAATAAATTTCAAGACAAAAGTATCACGTATTATTTCCTAATAAATGTTAGAAGAACGTTGCTCGTCGTGCAGCTTCAGGGGGAACACCACTGCGACGGTCCGAAAAGTAAGCCATTTTTAAGAATTGATTTTTAAGGAATAATTTACAGTTTCCATAGAAAATTTGTATTACCTCTCTTTAGTACGCTGTCTTAAGAGTACGCTGTCTGAAATCAAATTTCATTTTTTTTTATAAACTACATGAGTGTAGTTTCCGTTGTATGTACGGATTCTTTGATTGGAAACAAATTTTTTTAAATGTGCTCGGAAAACTATCTATCTTATTCGCGGATTTTCGAAATGTTTCTCCCAAAGCGCACCGTATTTACAAAACTAATTTGTTTAAGAAGTCGGTAAGTACAACGGAAACTACACTCACATAGTTCGTAAAAAAAAAATGAAATTTGATTTCGGACCTGCTGTTCCATAGTTACACATTCGACAAGCTCGCGTGGGGGGGGGGGGTCTAGAAGATTAATTAATATATTAAAAGTTATGGATGTTTTTCTATTTTTTTTTGTATAGTCTCTTAAGGCAGCGTACTAAAGATAGGTAACACAATTTTTGTATGAAAACTGTAAATTATTCCTGAAAAAATTCTTAAAAATAGCTTACTTTTCCGGCCAGCATAGTGGTGTTCCCCCTTAAGGTACGTTGCAATGGGATCCAAAAGTTATTTGATTGTCAAGGAGCATATTTCCGCAATACAACAAAAGTTGAAATTGTATGCAAAAAAATATGGATTATGCTGTTTCATAATTATTTAAACATCCAGTTCAGATTTCACGTGAAACAACGAATTTTAGAAAACATTATTAATATTTTTATTTATAATTTTTTTCTAATTGTTTAAACACTTGATAAAACACTTACCATTTAATAGATCTATTTAAAAGAAGTAATTTTTGTCGTGAAATTTCTTTTCTATATCTTTCAGATTGCGAGTTAGAAAATAAAATCGAAAAACAGCCGAATCTTCAGGGGTTAATTTCACCCTCTTAGTGTGATTTTAGGCAGCAAAAAAAAAATTGCGTTGTAATCAGGAGAAAATTCTCTGCATATCCACAAAGTTTCAGAATTTTTTGAATTTTCGGGTTCGGGATCTTCCCTTGTGAGTTATTTAAATACACTGAGTTTCTCTTTGTGGGGATACTTAAAGAATCTAGTGTACTTGTAATGGACACAAGGATAAATGAACATTCGGTTGTATGAATAATATATATAAAGATATTTATTCAACTTAATTAAGTATATTGGAGTTTCAACTGTTTTGGACTGGACTTAGTGACTGAGACTGGTGGCTTTTGGAATAGTAATGCTCTGGGATAAGGGGATGTTTCGGGATGTAAGAGAGGGAATAACGGGATAAGGCAGAAAGGCAGGATTTTGGATAGGTGACGCATTAGCTAGGATGAGGATGGGTAGCAGGGATGACGCAGTATTTACATTTACGCAGCATTTGGGTAGTTGGTCTGATTCATGTTTGCAGAGATAAAACGATAAGTCAGGCCTTCCCAAGTAGGGGAAATGCACTCCTAAAACAGATGTTTCGGTTCTCCCTCCACCGGTGCGCCTTCAGCTAAGGTGGGACGACTCCTACAACCCTCTCTCCGAGGAGACAGTAACGTCGCTGGGAAGCATGTTGGGCGCTTTAGGGCGAAAGTACCAAATGTGTCAAATTTTTATAGGAAATTTCATAATCACTTAATAATAGTAGGAAAAATTAAAATTTAAACTAGCATTTCAAAATGTCGTAAAAAGAATTACAAAAAATGTATTACATACATTGTTAAATTAAAATTTAAACTAGTTTAAAATTTTTCCTACTATTTTTAAGTCATTATGAAATTTCCTATAAAAATTTGACACATTTGGTACTTTCGCCCTAAAGCGCCCAACATGCTTCCCAGCGACGTTACTGTCTCCTCGAAGAGAGGGTTGTAGGAGTCGTCCCACCTTAGCTGAAGGCGCACCGGTGGAGGGAGAACCGAAACATCTGTTTTAGGAGTGCATTTCCCCTACTTGGGAAGGCCTGACCTACGCAAACAACTCTATCGGTTAATACAGGGGTGCACAGGGAGCCGTTTTAGCGCCTAGCTGCGAGCAACCCGGCTGTCCCGTTGCTAAGGTTAGAATCGGTGAGGCGAACTGCAGTAGTGTACGTGCATTTGGTATGACTTGAACCCAGCTATATACACTACTGCAGTTCTCCTCACCGATTCTAATCTTAGCAACGGGACAGGCGGGTTGCTCGCAGCTAGGCGCTAAAAGCGGCTCCCTGTGCACCCCTGATTTAATATGGCATCCATTAGTTTGAAAACTCCAATGCATAGAAATATTTATCTACTACCAGTTAAAATATTATTATAATAAATAAACTGAATATTTTTATTTCTGAAATTTTATTATTTCTCTTCAATTGCTAGGGATATATAATCCTTTAATTATTTTAAGCAGTACAGGGGGTATTTCATAAAATATGGACCTAACTATAGGGATGATCCCCGCCTGCAGAATAATGAAAATAATTTATCTAAAAGTTTGCCCCATTTTTTCTTTGCTTGCAAGTTACAGGTCTTTTTATGCTTCCATAATTGTTATACTACATTTATAATTATATAAGTAGTTCACTTCGTAAGGAAAATTATTAAAGTACAGAAACGTTTGTAACTCAAGGAAAAGATCAAACAGCATAAAGATTTATACGAACTTTTTTCGTTATTGGTCTGTGTTAGAATCGTTTCTCAAGTTATGCTCTCATATTATGAAACGCCGTGCATTTCCATGGGAAAAAGAAAGAAATTCTGTGAAATTTATTTACACATAGAAACTCAGTTCGGGGATTATTATCTAAAAAGTAACTATTAAATTGCCACGAAACTTTGTTTGCATACAATAAAACTTCACTGAGGCTGAGAGTTTGGCACGTTGTAGCGGATAATAGATCTTCACATATTAATTATCAGATTCTACTTTCTAAAAAAAGTGGCATAATTATGCATACATGATTAGCAAAATTTTAAAAGGAAGTAACATAAGAAATAATTTTCTTAAACATGTATGTTAGCCATATCTTTCCGGCTGTTTAATCGAGCAAATTTTTAACATATTTAACAACATTTACTTTTTACATAAACTCAGAATATTTGTAATAAACTAATCCAAGAATATTTTTCATAAAGCCAGTTTTACTGTTGGCAATAGTAGGTTTTTCAATGTCATACGATTTTGTGAATTTTACAGCATCCTCGCCACTTTCAGAATTAGTCTCAATGGTTCTAAAACACATTTTCATTCAGAAGAGAAATATTCTACAAATCATGATCAGTACGACGAATAAGATGTTAAAATAATTGAGCGTTCAGATAAAAGAACATTAAAATATTAATAGGGGTTCCGTTAACCGAGATTTTACTGTACTTTTTAAGTAAAAACTATGAACAATTATACTGTAATTGCTTTTCAAAATAAGTCACACAGTGATATAGTAACGAAAATCACGTAATGACAAGCGAATTGATAAAGAATGGCACGGTGAGCAAGAAGAAAATGAAGTATGCTATTTCTGGCATGCCGATCCCACTCGACGGTCGCGCAGGTATACGGAGACAGCGAATAATTTGAGTAATCGGGTTATGCAGATGGACATGTCAGGGCATAGTAGCCGAGAAATTATTACCTGGATGACTCGTGCCACCTTTGGGGCAAATGATCGTTTAAAAGTTAAATGAATGGAACCGAAGCTGCCCCACGTGCTCAATTTACGACGTATTCTTAAAAAATTTACACCATGCGTAAATGTTTTGTATTATATTCCAAAGATGATTACTTATAATTTATTTATTCAGTTGAGAGAATTTTCGACTATTTTACTTTACTATATGCATTGACATATTAGTAGACTTGAGAACCCTTTAGGTATACACTATACAGGGTCATCCGTTAAAACTGCAACCCGCACTCGCGCGAACAGGTAAAATGGCAACAGCGCCTCACGGACGCATTCGACTACAACCGCGCACCGGCCCCGCGTTCGGGGAGCTGCCAGCGGCCCCTGGACAGCAGTGATGCCCGAGCTTCGGGAATTTTAGGATGGTCTCTTTCAAATTAACGTCGCAAAGAGCTATTAAGAATTTTCCGACCCAGGTAATCGAGGTGCGCCCTCTGCTTTTATGATCGGTTTACCAATCGCGTCCCAGATTACTGTATCCGTCTTAATTTCAAAATTTTCAGCTACGACAGGGGTGACCGCGGCGCTTTACCCTTGTACGGAGAGATTTTTCGCCAGCTGCGTGTAAAATTCACAATAATGGCGTATCGTTCCAAAAAATGACATTAATGAAAGCCGGTATAGGCGTGGCGTTGAGTAGCTAAAAGGTTAAAACATTCAGACACAAAAATTCTAGAAAAAAATTCAAACATCGCTACAATCAAGGACATTAGTTACACTTTATGTTCGATCTATGCATGCATTGCATTAAGGTTAAAATTATAAAAAAGAAAACCAGAACAATAGATTCTGAGGTCTGCAGAAATAACACATAATTGAATAATAATTTCTCAATTTATGAAAGTAATGATACAGTAACAACTAGCCTATTGTTTATCAGCACCATGAATTGAGCTGTTTATTTTTAAAGTGGCCTAAGTCCATTTGTCAATTGTTTTTTGTTGACTATAGTAACGTGTGCAACTTGAAGTTAGTATTAAAAATTTATCTACAAAAAATGTTTAAATATAAATGGACTTAGGCCACTTTCAAAATAAACGGCTCAATTTTAAAAAGAGCATTAAATACAGTATCGAATAAACAGTTAGCAAAAGCTTTTCACAACAATTATGGGTAAAAAATTGATAAAAGAAAAATTAAGTAAGCGTAAAATATGTTAAATTATCCATCATTAAGAGGGAATAATTTTTCATCATTTTTCGGCGCAAATTCCATTCCGATATTTTTTATAGTTCAAAAGTTATACGAAAAAGGCCCCAAATTCTTCAACCCGGGTCGGGAAATTTCAAATAGCTCTTTGGGAAGTTAATTTGAAAGAGACCATCCTAAAATTTTCGAAGCTCAGGCATCACTGATGTCCAGCGGTCGCTGGCAGCTCTCCGAACGCGGGGCCGGTGCATGGTTGTAGTGGAATGCGTCCGTGAGGCGCTGTTGCCATTTTACCTGTTCGCGCGCGCGTAGGTTGCAGCTTAAACGGATGACCCTGTACACTATACAATGAGCAATAAAAAGTTAGACATTTTTTTCACGATCGATTCTATACGTCAAAATAATAAAAAGCTTCATGTGTAGCTACATTCGCATAGACTATGTGTATTCGATGACCTTTAGTTTTTTCGTTTTAAGTAACTTTTGGAATACAGGTGCTAACTCGATTTAGGTATGTACATCACTCGGGTTGCTATCTTTTAATTTTCCATGTTATTAAAAATTGAAAGTCTTTAATATTATGTTTAAAAACAAGAGTGTTATGTAGGAGAATATAAGTACTTTTATTATGTGTTTCAAATTCTAAGGAACATAAAACAGTGTACCTACAACTAAAAAATTTATCGTTAGTGGACACATATGTATGTGAATTTATTTTCATATTTTTGACTCTGTATACATGAGAGTATGAACATATTTCATTGAAGAGTCATTTTGATACGTTCAAAGGTCGTGCATAATAGTAGCTGCTCTGCAAGAACTGTATACAAGATAAAAGCATATAATAATGCATGTCAGAAATGAATACGAGATATAAAGATGTGGTGAAATAAAAGCCAGGTACATGTGTAAACATAATTGAAGAGTCCTTGTAGAAAACACTGTGGTGCCAAAATAAAAAAAAATGTCAGAAAATGTTCTACGTGCAAATGGTAACACTATAGTATAAAATTTGATTTTTGGCACTTACAGTGTTTTCTACAAAGACTGTTGAATTAATGACACAAAGTAGCCTCTTGGACAGCAAGTCTGAAGGAGGGAGTCGGTCCTGAAGAGAAACCTATCAAAATATATACATTTGCTCTATTCTAGTAATAGAATCTGTAAAGGAAAGATTTATACGAAATTTGCATGTATGAAAAGGGAGGAATAATTTAATTTAATCTGCTGTAACAATAAAAAACGTTCTTGTAATATACTAATATAACGTTTGCCTAGGAAAATGAGTATGAAATTTATAGTGGTAACCATTAGTGACAAAACAAATAACCATTTATTATACAAAAGCCAAAATGTCAAAACTCTTACAGTTACTCGCGAAAGTATCCGTCCACTCTATATGTAACATATTTTAATTCGCAATTCTAATTCACATTAATATAAAATTAATATAAAATTGATTACTACGTTTGTTTTGAGTGCATTCAATTGTACACAGTTTATGTAAAAAAAAAACATTATTATCCGTGGAAGCAGCAGTACCAAAAAATATTCTTTCCAATTCAGTATTTAATTTATATAAACGTACTTACAATAAGTTAATATTCTTCTAATATTCCTGTGACTTTATTACAAGCTTTAATCTATTACGCATGGATTCAACTAATTTTCTGTGAAATTCGGGCTTATCTTGTTCCATTCTTCTAGCAAACTTTCTTTCAGCATTTCCTTGGTAGACGGTACTAACTAAAAAAATACTAGTAAAAACTATAATGGGTAATTCTGAATTTAACATTACTTAAGTAAGTAAAATATGCATGGGGTGGGTTGATACTTTTATGAGTAACTGTATATCTCGCACTGAAAATTGAAACCGGGGAAAAAAGCCGACCCGATTATGATGCATGGAGTGAAAGTAATATACAATGCGATTAACAGAAATGGAGCTGTATTGATTCCAAAAATTTAACTTAAGAGTCTGGAAAACGTCATTAAACAAAGTGGCCATCCAAATGACTGACAAAGCAACATTTCACAGGGTGATACCTAAAAAATTCACTTTTACAAGGTGCCCGAATATTTGTCAAACGTGAAAGCACCATAAAAGCCGTCGAATATTTAAGTGCCATTTTATTAAACGGAGCACCGAATTCGGAACTACCGCACCGCAGTCCGGCGACGGAGTGAGACTGGTAGCCCGGCGATTGTGTTGACATTAAGAATCATCGAAAACTTTCGAGCGTGTCATTGTGTTGCCCGTGGCGTAGAGCAGCTATCACGATGATGACGAGCCCGCCGAGTTCAGTGTCTAAACACACAAGCAAGCCTGCCAGTGGGAATCACCATCCACCTCGTCAATATCGTTTTGCCCGTTGAACCGTTCGTTAGCCGTCGATCCGCCGCGTCCTCTTCGTCCTGTCTTTGCCCGCGGAGGCGGCCGCACGTCGGCTGAAACTAGAAACAGTGCTTCTTCTCCATTCGACGCCGTTATCGGTTGCTTGCAGCGTGCACCGATGGACTGAAACGTGCCACCAGAGACATCGAGACGTTGCCCGCGGACGGTTCCAGCTGGCGAATCTCCGAAAAGTTTACTTGGTGAACGCGCCTGTTAACCGTGCGCCAACCCCGAGCCGACTGTTCGCGTTTGTTCTGTCTGTTGCCGTGCCTCCGATGATAATCGCCCAGCGCGCATTGTTCTTCCTCCTGTATCGCCCGAACGACAAGCACATCCGCTGGCTGAATCGCGGCCGCCTGTTGCCCCAATAGACAAGAGCCTCTGTTGCCGAACGCTCGGAGGTTCAACTGTGACTCGAAGTGCCCAGTGGCCATCATCTTCCGCGCGGCTCTTGGGGATGTGTTATCAAGCAAACACGTGTGTATGTTAATTCCCCCGCGATTCTGCGCTACGTGGTGCTATTGATATCGCGGGAATTATGTATCTCGCGCGCCGGAGTCTTGGATTAGTGAATTTCCTCACGAAGGAACTTTCCAGCTTTAGTAACACCTATTTGCAACGGAAATTTCGTTCGTTGATGAACATGAATGTAATTTTCAAAGGAAACTGAACGCATCGCAGGCCCTCGCGCTGCCTAATCGAGACTTCTCGCTTCGTAAGTACCGTAGATCGCTTGGACGGTGTTTTCGTGGCTGCGTGGCATTATCGCAGCCATCGGTAACATCCTCTAATGCGAGCTTGTTACGTCAACGCACTCTGCTTTTACTGTTAATTTCAGTTTTAAGGGAGCTATGTAAATAGGCTCATTGGGGTTTAGTTTTTTGTTAGTACTGCTCAGAGGTTTTTGCACTGAAACATGGCGGATTTAAGAAAAGAGGCCCAGGTGGCAAACGTTCTGGGACACCCGGTATAGATAACAGGAATTACAAATAAATTTATGTTGTGTGGTATGAACATTATGGGAAACAAACAAATATATAGTGTTTGGATAGAATCATAAGTTTTTCTTAACCCTTCGTGGTCACACTTCTGTAAAGTTACGTCGTGGTCACATTGGGCCCAATGGGCTCGGCTGATTTTTAAACATTTACCGTACGAACTGTATCAGTCCATTCGAGTCTAAAAAATTGTAATACACAGTTTGAACATTGTAGAATATGGAACAGTCGCGTTTTAGTAAGAAGTGAAGTGACAACATGCAGTGGCGGATTTAAGAAAAAAAACCCAGGTGGCACGTTCTGGGGGGCCCATTTTGGGGGGGGAATGAAGGGGTAGTTTACAAAAAACGAACCAAGTGTAGTAGTACGAAAAGAATTTAGTGCTTGGATACCTATGCATAATCATAAATTTTTTTGGAGATGGGGCCCTGCGGGGGCCTTCTGTGCAGGGGCCTAGGCGGCAACTTCTCATCAGCCGTCTTGTTAAATCCGCCACTGACAACATGTGCCAAAAAAATCGTTTTTTTTTTACTAAAACAATCATACCATTTTTATTTTTCAATTAATTGAAAAATATCCTATTGAATATAGTCCTTTTAGAAAATACAAGTTTCATACTGTGCGTTTAAAAAAAAGTACTTACTTTGAGATCTGAAGATGGTCAATTGTGGAGTAAAAAACACGTTTAATTTAGGGAAATAACTATTTAATATTATTATAATGATGATTATTATTATTATTCATAAGAAAGTAACCTAACAATGAAAAGAATTGAATCTAGTCTTCTCCCGCGCATTTGGCACACATGTACATTCTGTGTTACTCATTATACACACATACATATAACATGGGGGGAAAAAATATTGCCACAGCCATACACATTACACTTTATTGAAGTAAATTTCTCAAATTAGAGTAGAATAAAAAATTTCCATTTTTTCGATAAAATTTACGCGTTGGTCACACATGGGTCCGAACCACCCACGCTAAAAAACGATGTTTTTGTAACGGCTGCAACTCACTAACGGACTTTCTGATTCAAAAACTGATGGTCTTCACCGAAAGAGGAAACCATAAATTTCCATAAAATATCAGGTCAATATCATTTCAAAGCCAGGAACTTACCGGTGTCAAGCTCCAAAGTTAAAAAGCGGGTCTATTGGCTCAGTGTGACCACGAAGGATTACGATGGGGCCTAGGGGGGCCTTCTGGGCAGGGGCCTAAGTGGCAAGTGCTCATCGGCCGCCTGCTAAATCCGCCACTGCACTCAAATGTTTCTTAGAAAGCCCTTTCTTTCGAGTTTGTATATTTCAATTCTTTCAGGAGCATACAGCAGGAAATCCACCTAGAAGCTAAGCTAGGCTATGCCATGCTACGTTTTAAAAAAATTAGCTTCAATACTTGCTTATGGAACTGTTTCCACCAAAAGCTAAGCAATGCTATGCCATGCTACGTTTTAAAAAAATTAGCTTCAATACTTGCTTATGGAACTGTTTCCACCAAAAGCTAAGCAATGCTATGCCATGCTACGTTTTAAAAAAATTAGCTTCAATACTTGCTTATGGAACTGTTTCCACCAAACGTTAAACTAAAACATTGCATAGCATAGCATAGCATAGCATAGCATAGCATAGCATAGCATAGCATAGCATAGCATAGCATAGCATAGCATAGCGTAGCATAGCATAGCATAGCATAGCATAGCATAGCACAGCACAGCACAGCATAGAATAGCATAGCATAGCATAGCATAGCATAGCATAGCATAGCATAGCATAGCATAGCATAGCATAGCAGAGCATAGCAGAGCATAGCATAGCATAGCAGAGCATAGCAGAGCATAGAATAGCATAGCATAGCATAGCATAGCATAGCATAGCATAGCATAGCATAGCATAGCATAGCATAGCATAGCATAGCATAGCATAGCATAGCATAGCATATCATATCATATCATAGCATAGCATAGCATAGCATAGCATAGCATAGCATAGCATAGCATAGCATAGCATAGCATAGCATAGCATAGCATAGCACAGCAGAGCATAGCATAGCATAGCATAGCTTAGCATAGCTTTCAGGTTGATCCCTGGCTTAACGTCAAACTATATCCGTGGATATTTCCATTACATTCAAACCCATGATAAAGTAACAAGAGTAAAAGCTAATCAGTTCAAAAACACCATGACAATCCAAGCACAATTTTTTTTAATCTTTGTCAAATGTCTTTTTAGAAAGGATGTTTTCTCTCAGAAAAATAAGTGGGAAGTACAGAATAAGGCTTTTACGACTCACTTTTTGTTTTTGAAAAGTGAATCTTAACAAAATGCCTTATAATTAGATTCATATAAATAACTATCCAAATTCTTTCAATGTTACAGATTTGATATTATGATCCGATTATTCTTTTTCGAAATTCGTTTCCAAATAGGAGGAATAATTTGTTCCAAAAATTATTTTCACACTGTTTAATTCGCCATGGATAGTTACATAAAAATTTATTTACGCCGCAGATTAACCTAACGCAATTATTTTCTTACATTAGTAAAACCAATTTTCCTTGTCTATGCAATTGAATGCATGCTGTCATTCCCTTTCGAAACGATAAAGTGGTAGAATATATTTATGCTGAAACGATAGATATGCACCATTTCCTTTGCTTTAATGAAGCTTGACAAATGAGACCAGGATAACGTACACTTATATAATACTTTTTGCTTGTTGTTATAATGTAAAACCTCCAGAAGTATTGCCATGTAATTAGAATTTCATTCTAATCTTGGTATGACCTAAGCTCTTTACCTTTTGAAGAAGTAATACTACTAATACTTTGTAGAAACACATGTATTATTTAGGTCGATGCAAAAGTGCGTTCACTCACTGTTAGTTAATGTTAGATGTACGGAAATGTCTTCTTTTGCTACACCTACTTGTACTTTTACCAGAAAAACTGGCAAAAGGTCATAGACAGCCAAGGAACATACTTTGACTGAAAAACATGTAATATATTTTTACTTTCAATAAAGACTTTGATTCAATAAAGTGAATGAACATTTGCGCCGATCTAATAAATAACACATACATTTGATATTATATTCGAGATGGGTCAAAATAGACCCCGTGTCCGCCAGGCGCGGGTTTAGTTTTCTTTTACTTTAAGCATTAACCCTCCAGCAGTGGTGTGTTGAAAAATAGTTACATAAATGGGGTCGTAGGTTCACTCATCAGTGGACCCACTCGAAGGACGAAAATATAAGATACTTACGCGAACCACGCATCCACCTGCTAGCGCGTTCGTCGCTGGACTGCAGGATGGTGGTTCACTGAGCTGGACTAGCCGGTGCACAGTGGGGCATTTGCACTGGATAGCCGGGAAAAAGTCAATTTAAAAAATTTTGCGTAAACTGTAAAATTTTTACTATTCGACGTGGTTGAATTTGTGGGAAACAATGTACCTTTTGTTTTCCTTTGTTATACACTCATGAAGCGGCGACTTCTTCGCCGAAAGTTAAGAAATTTTATGGCACGCGTTTCTTACTTCACTATTCTCTGACACATCGTCAGCTTATTAGCGATTCTAATTGTTTTAAGGAAATTGTGTAACTTTTTGCATTACGGAAGCTTTTTAAGTAGGTATATACCGCACTGTCGAACAGTTTTTACGTTTTCATCATAAATATTTGTGCAGTTATTAATATTTGAAAATAATCAAGAATTCATAAGATTTCGTTAATAATTCTGTTATACTTCAGGGTGAATCCCGACGCTTCTTTTATAAGGAGAGTATCCCAGGTGTCCGCCTCTGATTGCGTTGATTTTTGGATATGTTTTAGAGGACTGAAATATAAGATATACGTGTTTTTTTATAGTGGTCCGTTTTCATATTTATGGGGTGAAACCACCCCTCAAAGTTATAAGATTTTTAGGTGTTCGTCTCCGATTGCTTTGATTTTTGGACATGTTTTAGAGCGCCGAAAAATAAGAAATACGTGTCTTTTTATTTTAACCTGTTTGCATGTTTGGGGGGTGAAACCACCCCTCAAAGTTATAAGATTGTCATCTCTTCGTCTCCAATTGCTTTGGCCAAAAACCAAAGCAATCGGAGGCGGACACCACCAATTCTCATGAAATTTGGAGGATGTGATTTCACCCCCTGAACATGTAACAAACAGGCCAAAATAATAGGTCACCTGTTTCTTATTATTCTGTCTTCTAAAACATGTCCAAAAACCAAAGCATTCGGAGACGAACACCTAAAAATCTTGAAAATTTGAGCGGTGGCTTTATTCCCTAAACATGCAAACAGGCCAAAATAAAAAGACATCTGTTTCTTATTTTCGTCTTCTAAAACATGTCCAAAAACCAAAGCATTTGGAGACGAACACCTAAAAATCTTGAAAATTTGAGGGGTGGCTTCATCCCCTAAACATGCAAACAGGCCAAAATAAAAAGACATCTGTTTCTTATTTTTCTGTCTTCTAAAACATGTCCAAAAACCAAAGCAATCGGAGGCGGACACCTGGGATACTCTCATTGCTAAAGGCATTACATTTGACAAAGGTTTCCGACGATAATTCAAAGAAAGTTGGTTCCGGATTCGTCCGGATTGAAGTTTTGCAGCTAATTTAGGTAGAAATGACAATCGATGGGAACATTTGAAGAAACTGTAGATTATAGACATATGCGATGTTTATGCCATTCCTAAAAGAAACAATAGATTTACTTATTTCTTTTGACGACAGAATTTCTGAAGACGAAGACGTATCTTTGTTAAAAAAAAATCCGTTTTCGATGAAGTTTGATTTATGTTAAAGGCAAATGGTCATAATTTCCGATAGTATACATAAAAATTGCAAAAAATATTGTTTGCACTCCGTAGCACTTGACAAACATCAAGTTTGTACAGCTGTATACTCCTCTCTAAGGGCGGATTTTATCCCCCAGACATATTTATTTATTTTTAATTATTTATTATTAAAGAATTAACCAATTACTCTGCAAATTTTGATCATAAACAAATTTTTTAACACCTTCTTTCCGACGAGTAACCTCTTAAATGAGCAGAAATTGGGACATTCACCTTACTCCACTGTGCGGTGCGATGTTCACAGCGTTTGTGTTCGCGGTGTAGATCTGTTGACTGGATCCACTCGACTCCTAATGTGGTTCGATTTAAAATAGAAACACTAACTTCAAAAACGTTACGTTTCATCCTCCTCTTCTTCAGATAATGATATTTTCAAACTAGTACCTAATATAGGGATATGATTACTATAACAGTGTTTTGCACTTTTTAATTAAATAATAGGGAGTTTAAGTTATTAAATAATAAGTTTCAAAAAGATGGATTTTATCCCAATTCTATAATAGTTTTCAATGAATAACATTTGGTCATGAAACACTGTAACACACATGTAGGTCCAGTGCCGATGAACGCATCCTTAATTATTGCTCTCATGCAGCAACAATCTTATGGTATTTCCTTTTTGCTCGATACAAATCTTCGACTGATTTACCTGCAGATGTTTTTCTAACTCCTTTAAAGATGGCTCATTATCTGAAGAAGAGGAGGATGAGACGTAATGCTTACGTGAGTTCAATTACTGTCGCATCTCCATATTTGCACTCATTTTCTATAACTTCCCCATCACGTTCCGGATAAATGATTATGCTTTCCTGATTTTATGGGATGCACCCATTAATGCCTTGCAAGACTATTTCACTTCCGTGTGGAGCGGAAAATGGCAATTGTGGCACTTGTTTATAAATCCGATCGCAAAGGAGATATACAACTGGTAATTGTGCAGAACAGGTGTTTCCTCATCGATTTTGACGACTTTGAAATATATTGTGGGGGACATGATTCTGAACAACTTTTTCCCATACATGTTTCCGCCGCTCGACCTTTGTTCCTGAGATATTCACGAAAAACTGCTATTCCTACTATAACGCCGTATACGTAAGTACCTACAGTACGCGTCCGTGGCAGAGTATGCGCCAACACGGGACCAAACAATAGATGAAGCTGGCCTTCGTTTCCGAGATAACTATTTACGAAAAACTTCTTTTGACTTATTCCGACGCAACGCATTCAACTTTCCAACTTGTCCCGGGTATTAGTATTGGTTGGGGCTAGATTAGCGCAGGGGGCGCGCGCCACTTGCGGGCGCGTAAAGCATGCTAGCGAACCGATGTGAGTCGGGGTGTTGTCAGGAGCCCCCACACACCCAACAGGTGCTCTCGAAGGCATCCTCTTCCTAGCAAAAAAATTATGTTTCAGAACCAGAGTCACCCTAATATCCGGCGGCGTCGGCACTGCCGAACTGAGTCCGGGTTAGGTCGGCATCCGCAAGTTTCTAGTTCAAATCTCCAAATTCATATCGGTTCGCTACCATGCTTTACGCGCCCGCCGCATTCATCTATCCCCAACCAATACTAATACCCGGGACAAGTTGGGAAGTGGAATACGACAATGCGTTGCCTCGGAATAAGTCAACAGAAGTTTTCCTCAAATATCTCGAAAACGAAGGTCGTGCGGCGATAACATGTATAGGAAAAAGTTGTTCAGAATATTGAGTTTTACAGTATATCCGAAAATCATTGAAATCGGTGAGGAAACACCTATTCTGCACAATTACCAAAGTGAATTACTTAAAGTGATATTGACACCAAAATTTTTTTTTATATATATTTTCGGTAATTATTTAGAAGTTTATACTTTTTAGATGTCCCACCCGGCACAGATTTTGTAAATACATTGTACTTTGTCACTTCGGTTCTGGGACAGAGCCCATTACGTATACAAGCACACAGGAATAAATGAATGAAGAATATTATAACACCGGTTCAGACAATTTATAAAAAGAAACGTAAAACCTCGCTTCGCAATAGGTATCATTGAAACAGTTTCTGCCAAAATAAACGCTTCTCGAATTAAATAACCCACGTATTCTGTGCCTCCATTCCTACAAAGTGGAATGCACGCTGAAAGAGGCAGGGTTCTCTGCGATAAATAACTTCGACTTGACGGAAGCTAATGTCTGGCTTGCCGAATTCTTTTAAATAAACAAGACAGATATACAAAGTCTAAACGGAGATTAAGTCAGCACGTGCTTGTATATCCGTGTAATGGACTGTGTCCTGGAATTTAAGCGTCAACTTAGCGCCAACTAAGTGTATTTTACCATGATAGAGCTGCGATAGAGCAACGGTAACCGATAGGTGTGCAGGTGGGCTAGGATAGAAGAAAAAGCATTTACTAGAGCGTCATGGCTGTGAAAGAGTGGTTCAGAAGACTGCAGCCGGTCCAGTTGTACTTGGTCCTCTTCTTCACCTCCGCTTTCTTCCTTGTGGAGATCGTTGCCAGCCATGTGACTCACTCGCTAACGTTGCTGCTCAACGCCTATCACATGCTCTGCAACATCATCGCTCTTGTCGGCTGCATAGCATCGATCAAGGTAAATTTCAATGTACTCTCAAACTTTTCTCCGTGAAATCTCAAACGAATCGAACTTCTTCGAGCATTGAGTTCGAAATCATTTTACTTATAGGTAATTGTAAATTCACGTGTTGGCGCACGCTCTGTAAATGTGGGAAATCTGTTATCTCCTTATCGATGTAAAAATAGAATACATGCTATGAAATAGACTGATGGATCTTAGGTGTATGCTTAATAACGCCAAGGATGCGCGGTGATCAATATTATCACCAACCTTGTCGCTAATATTGTAGTGGTTTTCAGACGTGATCGAATTTTAGATCCTTCCAGATGTTAAACTTATTTGGTATATTCGTGTTGAATTAGAAGGGATGATTTCGGCGCACTGGTTCGGTCTATTAAATAATTAAATAAAAGCTATTTTGCAATTTTGAGAATTTTTATCAAATCCCAACGTTTCGGTCAGTGATTATGACCATTCTCAAGGAAAGTTAGGTAAAAGGGGGGAAAAAATACTGCGTATGCTTTTATATAAGAAATTTTTTCTTTTAAACAATTATCACGTTCAGTGCTGGGAACGTGCGACGTAGACGGTGACTGAGGTAAACAGTTTATATTAAACAAATTATATTATTCATGTTGCATTTCATATAGTTATATATCGTAATAAAGAATACCTAATAAATTATAGAGATCACCATATCTTTATAAGTTCTCTTTTATTTATATTTATTCGAACGATAGAAAATTCTAACTGTACTTCAATCGTACAGTTATTCTTTGAATCGACAACTTTCCTTTTGAAAGATGCGAAAAATTTTCCATTTTTATCTTAATTTTACCGGAGATTCTTAATTACGATACACACTTAATTTGATGTCTGTAAACAGGCACAGCACTTGGTTTCCATGTTCTGTGAAAGTTTCCATAAATAATCATTAAAATAAGATACGTATACATATTATATTATTTAGTTATTCTTGATTTTGGGTACTCATTACTGTTCCTTATATTTATACCTACGTATGGAACTATAATATATTCTACCATAAACTGAATGATTATTTATAATTAAAATATTGTTTACTTTATTCGTTACATACAGATGTAAAATATTGTCTAGCTACTCTTACATGTCTATTCAAAAACGTTGTTTCTTTTAAAAATTGACGATACATATACCAGAAGTCGTTTCAGAAGGAACCCGTTTCGCGCATGTCAGAATGAGCTCATTGGCTCCGAAAGAGCGTTGGTGGGGGTACAGCCAATAGCGGCTTCTCCCGGCACCAATGAGCGTCAACCTGCGCAGAACCGGGCTAAACTCGTCGGTCGGCAGGTTCCTTCTTAAATGACAGGGAGTATAGGTACTTCATAATTAAAATTATAATTTATCACCAAATCCAAGTGTCCCCAATAGAGTGGATAAGGCAGTGAGTGAGAGTTCTGTTTTACAAAACTTTCTTTACCAAACGAGTTAATCTGTTTTTAGCCCAACTGTAATTTCAGAAGCCACCTTTATTAGCGATACATTTTTAGAACAAAAAAGTAATTTATTAACATCTTAGAGTATATACACATGGAGGAAGCATGCAATGGGCGAAAATGTAGACGGCGGTAGAGAGAGAAATATATGCATTGGGGACAGCCTCTCTCTTTCTAGCGCCAGGGGCGACAGCGTTTTTCTTAACTTAGAAAGAGAGAGGGTGTTCCCAATGTATATGTTTCTTTCTACCGCCGTCTACATTTTTGCCCATTGCATGTTTCCTCCATGTTTATATGCTTTAAGATCAACATGGAATGTTACAACATGAACATATATTTGGATGTCCATATATTTAAATAATATGTGCCAACTTATATGCTGCTTAAGGGGGCATAGTACTTCTTTGCCCAAGAATTAAGCATTCTTTATAAATGTTTTTTCTATACGAAGAAGAACAGCTAGAAAGATGGGGTTTGTTGCAAATAAAAGATCACTGTTTGAAAGTGTTAAACCAATTTTTGTGCGAGTGAGTAGAATTGCGGTGCCATGATTTTCGCGTTCTGTGCTTATCTGAAACATAAAGCAAATCAAGACATTACTTATTACATTTTGTGGTGGTTGACCGAACCAATTCTTAAGTTTTGTATTTGAGAACCGGCTCGGCCAACGACAACAGAATTTAGTCAATTTTAATGGCTTAATTTCTTTTTATCTTTCAGATAAGTAGGGTAAACGATACAGTAGTTGACCACCTAAGAGCTTCAGTTTAGGCAAACGCTATGGAATAAGTATAGTGCCTCTACGAGCTATAGTGACTTAAGTGTCACTCAGTGGGGTCTTAACCGATACCCTGCTGGGTACGGGCCAGCAAACGTACCCCCTACTACCTCTTGCAGGACTGTATTTAGGGAAGACCAGGACAAAACTGGGGTCCTAAAGGGTAAAGTCTCCAACATTGCTTCAAGACATGCAGTGATTTTAATTTAAAATAAGTTGTTAATATAAAATAATTTATATTACAACTGTTCTTTGTATAAATTTTGTATTAAATAAATAAATTTACCAATTATATTTAATATCTATTTTTCATTTACACAAGTTTTGTATAAATTAGACGGGAATAATAATTTAGTTAAAGTTTTCTTGTGTTTTTGATCGATATTATCAACATTATTAAAAAAATATAATTTTTGCAATATTTTTTCAATTTCTCGAGAATTCTGATCATTTCTGATTTCTCGAGAAACAAAAAATATGGAGTAATCAGGAACACCACCCGAAACCATATAAAAGCAGGGCACATTGCCCCGTGCCTCCAAAGATCTAAGTCAATTTTCATCGCGGTCTTTCAGCACGAAAATTACGAGTGGTCAATAACTGTATTACTGTGCATTCGTCGAACCAGTTATTGAACAACCCCCAAAACACAGCATAATCACGTTCGACACGACTGGACTTATGATGAATGTTAACATTGGACCCTTGTCACGTATTGTGATCAATGGCATTCACGGCAAACAAAATTGAACAATGATTATACAGTCATTAAACAAGTCGCCGCTCTAAAGATGGCCGCCAAGCCGTTACCTTCTTTGAGAGTTGAAATTACACGTTTTTCTTTCCGACGATCTTACGGCGGAATGCTTGTACCGAAATCATCGATTCTTGGTTGAAACGGCAGGTAGAACTGTCTTTTCTGATCAAAGTGCATAATTCATTAGACTATGGCGGTAGGAATTTGAAGCGGTCAACTACTGTACCCTGGTCAATAACTGTATCGTTTACCCTACCTAGGTACAGAAGGCGGAATTTATGGCACCGCAATTCTACTCACTCCGCGAGAGACTAACTTTGAGCGACTATAGCGAGGAGAGGGTGGGTGCTTCTTTTTAATAAAAATTGTTTTAATACTTTCAAACAGTGATCTTTCATTTACAACAAATCCCATCTTTCTAGCTGTTCTTTTTCGTATAGAAAAAACATTTATAAAGAATGCTTAATTTTCGGGCAAAGAAAGTGCTATGCTCCCTTAAAATAATTAAGAAATCATGTACATGAATGGCTCTATTGCTTAATAAATCGATTAAAATAAACGAATTACAAAAATCTGGCCCTCTAATTATCTTAAGCAATACATTTAATTGTAAAACGATGAAAAAGGTAAAGTTTGATTTATGATTATAGTAGATATATTTAATTTTATTCGTTATCAGATTAGGAAATTCTCCCTCTTTTCTGTTACTTGCATTATCAGTATGCATTTTAATATAAGAAGTATTGAATTAAAAATATTCGGCTGAGAAAAGCGCATAATACGAATATAAACAAAAGATACATAACGTGCACAAAAAATTGAAAATAACTTTACTTTCTTGTCCACTCATAACGCATAATTATTTCAAGTATTACTGAGTTAATTTTTTGTAGTATAGTCATCGCCAAACCGGTAGCGGCCACACTGACAACAGTACCAGCAATTGCAGCTCGTTACAAAATTCCGTAATTTGTATAAACAATGAAGAACGAGGTTCCGTGGTATCCCTGTCGACGAAGACCAAGGTAAGAACTTAAAGACTTACTTTTGCAAGTACATACATATATATCAAGAGACACGGTAATGTCTCGCGCCAAACACTTTTTGGAAGAACCCTTCGATTATCGAATCTTAATAATGATCCGATTAATTTTTTAATGGTCTCAATGAATAGCTTGGGTTTGATTTGCATTACAAAGTGTCTTCACTTTATTCCTACGTGCCTTATGAGCTGAGATATTTCGATGCAAAGTTCCAATTTGGCGAATTTTATATTAAGGCCGCCGTCTCATTTTTAACCGACTTCAAAAAGATAGAGGTTCTCAGTCGAGGTGTGTATGTGTGCGTATGTGCGTGCATGAGTGCGTATTCTCATTGTCCGCAAATTTCTCCGTAACTACTCAATCGATTTTGGCGAAACTTATTGCATTTAGTTTGGCTTCAATCGACTTAGGTCATGGAGAAGAATTATCAAAATCGGTCAAGTAGTTTTGAAGTTACGCCAAAAAATAAGAAATCTGTTTCATTATAGGGTAGATGTCCCAATTACCGTGCCTTGTCCTAATTATCGTGCCTTTATGCTTAAAGAAGCCGTAAAGAAGCTCGCATAAATAAATAAGCAAAGAATTTTTTTAATTAAGTTAAACTATTAATGTATGTGTTACGAACGAGAAGGTTGCATTTTTAAACAATTAAAGCATAGTAAAACAAATTGTCTCTCTGATCTCTAAAGATCTCTGGATGGAGCAATACTTATTTGCGCATTAGTATCCCTTCTAAACTTCGCAATTCTTATTATCTTCTCTCATTCTGTGTAATTTCCCTTCTCCATTGACGGTCTTCCTACAATTTTGCCAGATCGCTCGTAATGAAATCGCTCATTTGCTGCAACGACGCAACTAAAAATTTGCAGTTTTTCAGTTATTAGTATAGAAAAAGCGGTTGTTGTCTAACAAAAATTTTGAACCCGTTTCGCCGAAAATCGTGAATTTTGAGGTATGTATGTCGTTGTTGCAGCAAATGAGCGAAATGTAACGCATGCAGTGAGGGCAATATTTTTTTTGTGAAAAATATAATGATATGATTGTTCAATGATTGTTTATTTTGTTTGTTTTAATAGAATGTAAAACTTTCACATTTTCTATCGTATCTGCATGAACGTTTCAGTAACACACTGCTGAGATTTTCCAGATGAAAATGAATTTAAATACGTTATAAATCGGATTATTTTTCGCATTATTAGATTAGAAATGTTACATTTATATTTAATTATCTAGTACTGTTCTAGAAATAATCCGATTTACACTGTGTTTGAACTCATTTTAATCTGGAAAATCTCAGCAGTATGTTATTGAAAATGTTACGTTTTACATTTTATTAATACATAATCTATCGCAAGCAACACTGCATGCCGAGGCTCGAATCGAGATCAGAAGCCGCCGCCGAACAGCCCAAGTCCTCAGTGCGAAGTGAGATGGCGAATAACGGATAAACACAAAGTATCTTTATTTGAGTTTATCTTTGCCCATCTCTGCTCTCCAGCCGCTTCGCCGTGATTCATTCAAGCCTCCCTGACGGCAAAATAGAGGAAATGCGGCAACAACGCGATACGACTCTCAATACGTATCGGCAACTATGTCTTTCCTACATTTATCGGCTAGCTTGGACTTCCATCGGTTCTGATGGTACATGGCGCGAATATGCCATCAGCGCCGCTGACGGAGAATCCTTGAAACCTCATTCTGTCATTTCTCGAGTAAAAAATTCATTATTATTTCAACATACGGTGTTATGAGTGTTCAAATGCACCAGACCATCCGGCACGAATGTCTACTGGAGGCAACTATACCTGCAAAAATGTCCTTCTTGCCGATTCCAGGATGAAAGTTGGTTGAAACGGTTTGTTTACTGCGTCGCGTATACGTACACGCTTTTACTAGCTTGTGTGAGCGTACGCACACAATTCAAGGCCCAGTGAGACGGCAGCCTTAAAGTACATTGCGTGACAAGGGAGAGAAGAAAGCGATCTCGACGAGCGCGTAGTTTGCTGCCCGAGCACAGCGAGGGCAGCACTTCACGCGAGGTGTTGCGAGTTGCGATTCTCGCTCTAGCAGCGTTTGACACAAACTTTAGAAGCGCGAAGTTCAAAACGGATCATACGAGTGTAATAGGAAAGGGAAACAAAGCGAAGTTCGCACAAGCCCGAGGGGTTTGAAAATAGTTAGAGATTCTTTTAATGAGAAAACTTCAAGATTATAAATTAATCGATACCCGCTTGGAAACGGGTGTTTGAATAAATGAACTGCACTTTGATCCCTTCTCCTAGATGTAATTCCAGAGCAATGTTGTTAAACGCTTGATTCTAAAAATCAATAACTGTGAAGAAAATAGATTCACCAATGAGAATTTAGTTAGTAAATATATTATTGGCTCTTAGATTTTAAGGACATCTTGTAAAGGACAAAAGATGTAAAAGCGTTTGCGTTTGAAAGGTCACTTGAACCCCGAGAGCGATAGTGAACGGACGTGAAATTATAAACCTAGCGAAATTCTTATTTGTATTGTTTAAATTCATTGAGTTCATTAAATTTATTAATTGTTTGTGTTCAAATAGTTTCTTTACATTATTATTTTATATCTAAGAATTCGCGTCCAGGGAGCAGAACGCCTTAGCGTTCCACGGACATTGTCCCGCGCCTGATTTCCCCACCAGAAGGCTACTATTTCCCCTAAGGCCACGCAACAGAGGCAATATCGCGTCTCTCCCTTGTCACGCACAATACTTTTTTCAACACCTGCACGAAAGGTGTGTTTCTGTTAGCCTGCTGAGGGATTCGTAAAAAATATGCATGTTCGATTGCTTTTTTTATTGAAGTAAAAAGAAAGAAACTAAAAGCACTGCTTGCGATAAAGACTCCACTTTTTGGTTATCTCGCCACTGCATAAATTTGTTGAATATTGATTTTACTTAAAATAACGAATAAATAAACGTTGTAAAGTCATACACAAAAAGAATTATGTAATTCAAGCTATAATCTATACTATTGATTATATACTATAGTTTATTTATTCGTTATTTTAAGTAAAATAGCTTAAGGTGACAGTAATTGGTTAGGTGTCAGTAATTGGGTCATTTACCCTAACACCATGTTCACTCACAAGGGAATATCCCGTACCCGGAAATTCAAAAAATTCAGAAACTTTGTGAATATGTAGGGAATTTCCTCCTAATTACAACATAATTTCTGTTTGTTGCCTAAATTCACTCTAAGAGGGTGTAATTGACCCCTGAAAATCCGGTTATTTTCCGACTTTGTTTTATAACTCGCGAACTATAAAATAATTTTTTTTACCAAATGAATTAATTAGTTAATTAAAAGAAGTAACTTTTGTCTTGAAACTTTTCCTCTATCTCTTACAGTTCGCGAATTATAACAGAAAATCGGAAAATAGCCGAATTTTCAGGGGTTAATTCACCCTCTTTGAGTGAATTTGGGCAGCAAACGAAAAGTGCGTTGTAATCAGGAGGAAATCCCCTAGATATTTACAAAGTTTCAGAATTTTTTGAATTTTCGGGTTCGGGATCTGCCCTTGTCAGCTCGCAAACTCAAGTTTCCTTGGGAGCAAGTAAAAAATTGCGAATACGCATGCGCGTAAAGTTTCTTTCCCTTGGGAGAAAAGTAGAAAACGCAAATACGTCTGAAATTGGTCATTTTGCTCCCGTTTAGCAGACGTAAAAAAACACCCATCTTCATGCAGGTGTTGAAAAAAATATTTATTGTTATTGAAATATTTATTTCTATAAAAATATGTCTGCTTAATATTATTATCTTCTTTGTTTCTTTCAATGATAAATCTTTTATTAAATTTAAATCCGATTGTTTGTGCAAATAGCCGTTGTTATAAATGCGCCATTTTTGTATATCATTAGTTCTGTAAAGATATTAATTAATTTACGATAATGTTTTTTAAATTGGGATTCAATTTGATGGGATTATTAATTTACCGTTTTCGCGCGTGTATACTTGGCGCTCTTTTTGTACCCTTTTTTAAAAATGGTACTTTTGTGAGATATACATATGTATATACTTGTGGACACTATTTTTGCCGATCGGTCACGTGAAAAGTTAAACAAAATTTATGTAAAGTAAGCATAGATGGCATTGTTTTAAATGATCAATTATTAGTTAGAAGAAGATGGTGTATTGTTTCAAATTTAAAAATTAGTAAACAATTGACTATTCAAAGCGACAAACATTATCATCAAAAAAATGTGTTGCAATAAATTAGCCTTCGTTATGAGTTTTCTAAAGTTGTATGTACATTTCGCGCATTCAAATTGTTTTCTCTGTCTTATTTACTTCTTAGATGATTTTTAAGAAGATTGTGTATACCTTTTCTTGGGCATTCATTTTTCAGTTAATGTATAGATGATCATATATTTGGCAAAAAATAGTATGTTTATAGTTAATAGTAAGTTTTATATATATATATTTTGCCAAATATATGATCATCTATACATTATCTGAAAAATGAATGCCCAAGAAAAGGTATGTACAATCTTCTTAAAAATCATCTAAGAAGTAAATAAGACAGAGAAAACAATTTGAATATATATATATATATTCATATATATATATATATATATATATATTGATTATTATTATTATTATTATTATTATTATTATTATTTGAATATATATATATATATATATATATATATATATATTTATTATTCAGAACAAATGATACATTCAGCAATGAAAACAAGACACCAGGAATTATAACATTTGCTATGACAAAACAATGAGAAATAATGTAATTAAACTAGCTTTTGCTCATCAGCAATCGCGATCGGACAGGAGGATGAAGAACACTTTCGGATGGGCAAGGATAGACATCGTTACCATGCTTGCCTGTTGCGTTTTCCTCGCCTCATTCTGTTTTTCCCTGTTGATGGAAGCTGTGCAGACCCTGGTGCACATAGATCACTTGGACGAAATGCATCATCCGATGCCCGTATTGGCGATCGGTGCATCCGGTATCCTCCTCAACGCCTTTTGTTACATACTAATAGGAGGATATACCTTCAACCAGGGTATCTTTCTTCACGTTACTACGAATGGTGACGTGATATTACGGAGGTAAGTTATTAGTCTTGAAAAACAATGTATTTTATCTCATTATGATACACGTTATAATTTATGTTAGAGGGTTGTAAGTTGTAATATACGTACTAGAGGTCCCTATTTCACGCGTATTTACATACAGGTGTACACGTGTAGTAAACGTATCCGAACTTCAATCCGTGTAATTTTTAATACACGGATACCGGTGTACATATTTCTGTTCACGGATACCCGTGTATTTCTATTACACGTGTGCACTTATATTTAAATTGGTTTGTCACGATTAACTTTGCGATTGCTTAGTTTGTATATCTCTTTCGTCTGTTTAGCATTGCACGAATGGTCTCACAGAACTATGAAGGGTGGTTTAACCCCCGAAACACGCAAACAGGCAAATAAATAGAAACTTATTTCTTATTTTTCGGTTCTCTAAAACATATCCAAAAACCAAAGCAATCGGAGACGAACACCTGAAAATCTTATAACGTTGAGGGGTGGTTTCACCCCCTAAATATGAAAACGGGCCGCTATAAAAAAGCACGTATATCTTATTTTTCGGACCTGTAAAACATATGCAAAAACCAAAGTGAAATTCGAATATTCTCAGATCAAGATAGTTCCTTTGCTTTAAATTCAAAGCTTACGAGGAAACGGGAAAACATTCTTACATATTGTTAATCTACCATCAGTATTTCCCTGAGCCAGGGCCGGCGCGAGGATGGTTGGCGCCCTTATGCAAGAAAATTTTTTACACCCCTAAATTTTTGCACCTCTTTTCTATTTATTCTGTTTTGCCTTTACGAGGTAAAATAAAAAAAATTACATTTACATTTTGTTTATATGGGAGTTGGATTCCTTTATTATTAAGTCTGCGATATAGTTTTTAGCGCCCCCTTGGGCTGGAGCCTTTATGCGGCGCATTACTTGTGTTAGATACCTAGCTTCGCGACTTTCTCTTTTAAGCACATCTGGTCATTGTCACTCTCTTAAGACCCTTAGTCCGTTTCGAACGTCCGTAACTTAACGGTAAACAGGCGGAATAGGCCGTAGGCCCCAAGGCCCTTCTTTTTCAAACCGTTACAACCGAACTTTCTCCAGTTCTACCACTTCTACCCTTTCCAGCTCCATTTCCCACACCCTCGCAATAGAACAACCAATAGGATTCTCCAACTTGTCGACGTTCATCCCTGAGTACGTCTCTAGGTGGAGAAAGCTTTGACTCTTGGTACTGTGAAGTCATACTCCAACATACTGTATAATAAAGACGTGTTTCGTTTTATGCAAGTATTCGAATTTGTTCTACCCCGGGTTCATGACACTTGCATAATGGGTTCCGCCGCCCTGAGCGACAAAGTTGTTTAAGTAGACGATCTTCCGACTGCTTTAAAAAGCTTATCATGGCTTCACCACATCCTTCGCCCGAATCGTGACCGTCCGACGTTCGTAAGATCTTCAGTGCTAAGATACGCATTATCTGTTTCTAGAAATGTCAGTTCGCAGCAAACAGGGGAAGGTGAGCAACAGCTATCGTCACAAACCAGGCGAAGTCCATTGGGAATACCAAAGAGCCAAGGTTTCCGGGAAACTTGCCGTGACGTGCTTGGCTGCGTTTTCGTAATGTTGGTGTCGATTTTGGTGTACTTCACTGACTCCGGTGTGGCCAAGTTCATTGATCCCCTTTTTGCCATCATTGCCGCTATTTCTCTTTTCGTTCTTAGTTATCGTTACAGTGAGTTTCAATGCACGATTACAAAAATACTGATATACCCCTATATTGTACCTAATAAAACATTCAACTCTGTCTTTTCTTTTACAGTGAAAGAATCTGGACTGATACTTCTTCAAACGATCCCAAATCACATAAACATCGACTCCCTTAAGAGGGAATTACTCGAAGCTTTCCCTGGTATCGTAAACGTTCATGATTTACACGTATGGCAACTGACGGGGCAGAAGATAATATCTACCGCTCATATTATATTTTTGGACCCAATGGTAAGTTTCCTTTCGACAAATATTTAGAGGACGACTGCATGGAAGAAATATTACGATATTTCAATGATTATCGTTTATAGGTTTATGCCAGTATTACTAATCAGGTCACGGAATTCTTCGTACAAATGGGCATCACGCAAGTGACGATACAACCAGAGTTCCACAAGATACCAAAAGTACGAAAACTATTCAGTAAATGCGGTAAAAGTACAGTAGATCCTCAATTATGTGGGCGCTGGATAACTGAATATTAAACTATACCAGACTAGTTTAACCAAATATTCTATTATCTAAACCGTTGCCACGTAAATGAGCTGTCTTAAGCTTGGGGGTACCAGCAATGAATTTGTCGCTTTTATTGCACAATAAACTTACCTACATGGGTACTTACTACAGCAACTTTTCCTGTAAATTATTGGCTGCAAGTAGTTGCGAGAGAAATCTCAGTTAGTCTCATGGAAAGTATGTCACGTGTGTCTACACTGCAGGGTTGTTCCTGAGAGTTGACATTAAATATTCAATATCTGAAATATCTAGTAAACTGTCGATCCAACAAATTAAATAGATATGCTGGTGCGCGTACAAAGTTACTTCTGTTAAAAAAAAACAGACTCTGGATGAACCCCTGCATTCTGGGCGTAGACAATAGAGTCATAAAGCTGATAGATCTGGAAACAACCATGGGTAAATATTCGCCAAATAACCAGCGGCCGTAGCCGTGATGGAAACCACCGGTTCTCGTTAGATCACCGAAGTTAAGCATCACGGGGCGGTGTACCGAGGAAAGATGGGAGACCACCTTTTTCCCGGTGCGCTGCTGCTGCTGGGACCTGAAGAGAGAGGAGGGAAAAATGTTGAATGACTAATGTTCGTTGGGCAATATAAGCAAAATGCTTAAAACGCCATCCTGTGTAAAAACACAGGAAAAACAAAAATACAAATATAAATACAATTCAGCAAATGGAACCCATCGCCGATTTCGATTATTTTTTTGTATGTTGTTAAGGTCATCATGCTGAGCAATATTGCGAAGGTTTTGGTGGGGGAATCGCCGTTTATTAAAAAGGTATAAGTTAGCTTCATTGTAGCTCCCCCCCCCCCCACCACCCCACCCCGCCGGGAGGGGGTGCCGCCAACTTTTGTGAGATTTAAGATAAAAAATGAATTTCAGGAACATACTCCCAAAACACGAATTGCTGATTCAAATCCCCATGACCATCCATTTCTGAAACACATTTTTTTATTTTAAATCTCTCAAAAGGTGGCGCTTCCCTCGCGGGGGAGAAGTACACTCTATTAAATATGATGTTCAGGAAATAACCTATATAGTTTTCACTAAACTTTTTTTTTAAAATAACTTCTTATTAAACGGCAATCTCCAACTAAAACCTTCGCAACATTACTCAAGATGATGACCTTGAGAATGTATAAAAAAAATTATCGAAATGGGGGTGGCTCCCTTTTTGTGAATATTTCGGGAGTGAAAGTTTTCTTTTCTAAAAGGAGCTGCATGAACTTGAGGGGATAAATCTACACTTCGTTATAGGAACGTTGCCGTGCAATATTACACAGGGACGGACATAGGGATATTACTGCAATGTTTCTGCAACGTTACAGCAATATTGCGGCAACGTTGCTAGAACTACCATTTAAACCTAAAATATTTCCGTTGTTTTTAATGATACAAGAAAATGTCTAAGGAAAAAAAACGTTTGCTTCAGAGAGACGGAGAAGTTTTTTCTCAAGGTCATATTTTCCGAAATTTCAAGATCATCAACGGTGTTTTTAATGGCATGCCGTATTTTCATTACTGTAACGTTATAGCCAAAAAAATTCAAATTCAACCAACTATAATATGTTGCCCTTGTTGTCTAACAAACATATTTTTCTTGAGATATTTTGTCCTATCATTAAAAACAACGGAGATATTTTAAGGTTAAACGATAGGTGACTCACCCTGTATATGTTAATGTGTAGAATCACACCGGGTGGAAGTTGTAGTACAAACCTAGTGTTACAAAACCCTAGTGAAATTTGTTAAAATGAGCCTTCGTTTTTTAATAATTTGAGTTGAAAGTTTTGCACGGTAGGAGTATAAGTTCGAATACGTAAGCACTCTCATCAATTAGCGGCTGTAGCTGCGGCGGTAAAGTGTTCGCCTACGGCAGCGAAGGCCAGTTCGAGCCATTTGGGAGCCCGGGCTCCATGATGTGTACCATAGCCGCGCGGAGGGGGAGCTCGAAAGCCAATGATAACGTGGGCGCGCCACGGATAGGGAAACCTGTAAGAGTGTAGGTAGTACCGTGCGGTGCAGGCTCGTACCCCTAGGCTGAAATAACTGGCCCACTTAGGAGCCCCAGTGGCAGCGATTACTTGGGCCCCCAGGAATCCCAGTCATTCAAGCCTATCGTACGGGTATGAGGCTGCACCGCACACTACTACAGTTTTCCCTATCCGTGACGCGCCCACGTTATCATTGGCTTTCCAGCTCCCCTTCCGCGCGGCTATGGTAAACACCATAGAGCCCAGGCTCCCAAATGGCTCGAACTGACCTTCGCTGGACTACGGTGCCACAGGTCCGTCGGTTCGAATCCCTTTGGGGAAAAGAATCTTCTATGACAGGCCTTCCCAAGTAGGGGAAATGCATTCCTAAAACAGATGTTTCGGTTCTCCCTCCACCGGTGCGCCTTCAGCTAAGGTGGGACGACTCCTACAACCCTCTCCCCGAGGAGACAGTAACGTCGCTGGGAAGCATGTTGGGCGCTTTAGGGCGAGAGTACCAAATGTGTCAAATTTTTATAGGAAATTTCATAATGACTTAAAAATAGTAGGAAAAATTAAAATTTAAATTAGTTTAAAAATTAAAATTTAAACTAGTTTAAAAATTAAAATTTAGTTTAAACTAGTTTAAATTTTAATTTAACAATATATGTAATACATTTAAAAAACGATGACATTGGATTTCCTTCAAGGGACAATATTCAGAATCCTGCTGCAGTTAAAGTGTTACTCATTTCATCAATAGGAAACAAGCGAATGCATGGAAACCTCTTATCTTTCAAAGTTGTGTATCATGAAGATTAGTTAAGTCTTTAAATTCATTTACCGCGTTATACGAGCAGTGACGCACTTTTTCCGTCGCGTTATACGAATCCGTGTGATACGAGGCTTTATATATTTAAAAAAAAAAATACTATACCAGATGTCATCTAAGAAGGAACCCGTTTCGCGCATGTAGAATGAGCTCATTGGCTCCGAAAAAGCGTTGGTGGGGGTACAGCCAATAGTGGCTTCTCCCGGCACCAATGAGCGTCAACCTGCGCAGAACCGGTTTAAAACTCGTCGGTCGGCAGGTTCCTTCTTAAATGACAGGGAGTATACATATTTTGAAGCAGCGCGCAGCTTCAGAAACAACTTCACAAGGTGATATAGAACGTGAAAAGAAAGAATATAACCCATGATTTGTGTGAACTCGCTACTTGCACCTGTTGATAATTGCTAGTTTCGTATTTTTCGTATTTTTACACAATGATCTGATCTCCAGACATATCAATTCTGCCACAGAATTTTGACTCAAGGGTATCAGCTAATGACTAAAGTAATATCCCAAATTGTATTCGATAGATGTTCCCGGATCATCTACCACCAAAAACACAGAAATAGTCCCTCACTGTATTTCTGATTAAATGACTACATGTATCGTTCATTTGAACAGATCAGGCCGAACATGGAAAAGACTGGCTGCTTGATTCGTTGCCACGGGGACCATTGCAGTGATTCGCAATGCTGCTCCAAAGAGAAGTTTGTAGAGGATTCGACCACGGATGTATCAATGAAGCAGGTACAATCTTTAAACAAGAGGCTCAAGGAGAAGGAAGTAATCCTAGCTGAACCAGCGGTCGATCTGAAGGGATTTACAGTCCACGATGACGAGAATCCACGGTCCTATCAGCCTAGAGACAGTCCAACCGACGGAAGCGCGTGTCAGTTAAATGATGGAGAAAATAATGAAGATAACACTGTTGACAGTAGTTCCTATGCGATAAACGTAGATATTAACGACGAAAGAGACGCAACCAGCCACAGTAACCCAGATCAAAATACCGCATTTTAATTTTATTATACCTCTACGTATCTCGACGGTCGACAGGGACATTAAATAAAAAACCAAGTGGTCAATTTTTTACAAATAGAAGGCAAGTAAGAACGGACGAACATTTGGACTGAAAACCTGAGCCGCGATTTCGCGGATCTTAGATAATTATCTTCTTTCTCTTCAATTTTGTTGTCGACCTTTTTCCTAATTTTATTGTTCTGACGATTATTGAGCTATTCTTGAGACTTACCGTTAATACGACGTCTGATATGCAGCGCATGAAGACGGAAGTTTGCTAGTTGAAAGTTAATGTCTATTACTTACAATTAGTTCCTAGAGACGATTATATTTCATCGATTCTAGCGAAAGCAGAGCCTGAAGATTGTTCACGAGACATTTCCTATTTTTAGTCTGAACGACAAATACTTCTTACAATTTTATTCACATTTTATTTAAACCGACTGAACACAGCGAAGAGAAGCAAAAATTCTTCGAGTAGAGCGTATTTAGTTATGTTTCAGCGCACACGATTTGCGCTCGAAATATTTTATTATAAATCATCAAATCTTTATACACGAAGCTACGTTTTAAGCTAAGGACTAAAGGTCAGTAATAAATGTAACAGTAACCTGTACATGTATACCGTCTGTCTAAAAACTTCCCGGACTGAAGCAATAAAAAATCAAAAGCTTAAGATAAAATTTTCTTATTAATGACATGTTTCAGTATACAGTAGTTCTTCGTTAGCGGCTCGCTGGTCGGGACTGGCGTTGAGTCCGTATCGTGAACAGAGCCCTAATTCCGAGTATTGGTGTCTCGCTTCTTTCTGGCCGAAGGGGGGAGCAAGATGGAACACTGCGTGCGCGGCGAGCGTGCGCGATGGTCGCAAGCGCTTACCGTGAGCACGAAAACCGCTTCGCAAAATCTTGACGCAGGCCCGGCTCACGGTAAGCGCTTGCGACCATCGCGCACGCCCGTCGCGCATGCAAAGGACAGAGTGTCAGGCGTCCGAAAGATGGAGCGAGACAAAACATCAACAGGTCGTTGATGCTCGCTTCCAGTGCCTCTCGATCGCTCTAGTTTCATCTTGCTCTCGCCTTCGCCGGACAACAGTGAGACAGAAGTGGTGGGGATAGCGAAAAGCCCGTATCGTGTACACCAAACCGAGCCCTTAACGAAGAAATACTGTAATCCCTACCCAACTCTACGCACTTTTGTTTGAGCTCGTTCAAAAAGCCATCTTTTATATCATTATGCCTTCCCCTTTAAGGTCAACTTTAATTTTTGGAATAAAAAAGAGAAAGAAACCCTAATTGCATTTTGTTTTGCCCGTGGTGTAATTTACAAGGAATTTGTTTTAGACTTAAGGGTGAATTTCAGTGACAATCTTACCCAAAAGCTAATCAATTTCCAAGATGTTAATAAAGCTTTTTTCTGGGATGAGAACTAGTCAGAAATGACAGTGGTGTATTTTTATCGCACATTCAGTTGAATTCGTTACTACTTTTTATTTTATTTTGTCAATTCATTGAATATTTGATGCTTTAAGATGTACTTGTTTGTTGGAGTGTACCTGAAAGCGCAAGTTTCCGTGTCATTTTCTTTCATTTAAAAAAAATTATCACGGCCAACTATCACGCCACGGACCACATAAACCCATTGACTCGTAACACAGCATCGTACGACATTAACAAAATTCCATATCGGGTTAAAACACCTTTTCCCATGATGTTCCGTTCCAACTAATGTAAGTACGTTATACCCCTCATTGTCTCTCATTCCGAATGGCCTCGCCACTTGGAAAGCCAAGCTCGCAAATATATCCTCACCACTACAATAACTAAATTGTAATTAACCCATCTCAGTCCGCCTCCTCAGGCAGTATACCTGCACGCTCCCCCCACTAGAACGGGGCCGCCCCTTTTATGACCCCACTACCGCTACTATCAGCTTTATCTTACAGAAGCAACCTCAACCCACATCCATACTTTGAAGATACAGCGCAACACAGGGACACGCATGCGCCACACTCACTCTGCTTTCCTGCACTCTGCGGCTTTACCACTCAAAACTGAACGCCGTACCCTTCGTAACGTAGCATTCGCAACATTTCATACTTGTACCGTTTAATTCAAGTTTCTCTGTTCTCAGGTATGCGTTTTTTTTTTTTTTTTTTTGGAAAATTTTCCGCTGAAATACATGCAGGCGATAACTGTCACACTTGTCGGTAACTCCACAACCACAGACGAGGTATAGGATAGACCTATCAACCACCCCAGGGAAGTCCCCGAGTCTTCGGGGAAACGGTGCGGAGTATGCATCAACACCATGCGCGTGAGGGGGGGCAAGCGGACGAATCGCTAGCTTGCTCCCGCATCAAGTCCTCCTCCTCAGGCGCGCTACTCCGCATCCGAGGACGACCACCGTGGAGTTTTAGTGGGTGCAAGCCCCACATATCCCCTGACCCTCCCCCGAGGGTTAGGGGTATCCGTTAGGGATTTCTCCACGAAAAAAAAAAAAAAAAAAAAAAGACCTATCAACCAATGCATTTTTCTGTCACCGGTTTGGGGGGCCCTAGAACCCCCTTACCATTTTTGTGTCGCATGCAACGTTACCGATGAAGCCTCGAAACAGATTGTAACGTTACGTGTGGTAGGAATTAGAATTAAAGAAGTGTAAAATTAGGTCATTCGAAACCCGCGATTTACAAATGATTCTGTTAGCGTAACAATTTAAAAATCATTTTATAAACGTATTCCGTGCAACGACCGAGAAAGAAGGATCACAACAAAACAAGATGCATATATACATACAAGGACACATACGCCTTTTAACCTTGCTGTCCTATTCAGATTTATTTAACGCAAAACAGATTTATTTAACATAACAATTTATATAAACACCAACATTATTTTTGTGGAAGACATGCTTTCATGATGTAACGTGGAATACGTCGTCAAGGACGTACAGAGTTCAAAACCATCGAAGAAATCAACGAAATGAAATAAATCATGCAAAACCATCGAAGAAATGCATGAAATAGAATAAATCATGAAAATCCATCGTAGAGATACATAAAGGAGACGAGAGAATGGAAACATCGATAAGATGCATGACAGGGAAAGAGTCACGTAAAACCATCGAAGAAATACATACCTGAAAGAGAATAAAATTCTGATTAGATATCTAGACCGAACCAAACTCACTGAATGTAAGTTTGGCTCGATCTGGACCCTCAAACTAGATCGTAGGCTTTAGCTTGATAATGCTTTGCACGACGCAATGCATTGGAAAACGTTACCAAGTCCAGGCACACCAACGCGGAGGTACCTACGAAAGTGACCCACTTCTACGAAATATTTCTGGTCCATATTCGACTAATGCATTTTTGAAAATTTGGAAAAAGTCTTATGACTGAAGTTCTTAAACTAAAACTTAATGAAACTATGACTATGGCTAGCTAGTTAAAACTAAGCACCTGTGCAAGTTCTTCCGCGATGTATAAAATTTTAGGTTTAGTGGCTTAAAGTTATTTTAATGCAAGGGAGAAAGAAATTTAAGTTCATATAGCAGCCACTTTGGCAGCAGTCATTTATTATTTTACTATTATTTTATAAAGGGACCATGTGAGGTCGAGATATCAGGTGGTAAGAGTGGCATTTTTGATTTCTCGTAATATTGCCACTAGCGCGTCTTTATATTTAGCACATGCAACGAGCAAGCAAAAGTAGCGAGCATAGTGACAAAGTAGTACCAACAATGATTGTCATTGTTTATTATGAGAATCTAATGACTCGAACGTAATTACTGTTAAGAGAGAAGATTTGAAAGAACTCACACGAAAGAGTTCAACTTCAGAAATGTAACTCGTATTCGATACATTAAGCATCCCGAATGATTGTGAAATTAAAGAACAGAAGTTTAGAATGTTTGAAACGCAATATTAAAACTCCTATCGCGAATTTAAAATTGATTCATTGTATTTTTCTTTAAGTTTACAAAAAAATAATTTTCAAGAAATATTGCACCTTATATCTTGGTTTTCTTACACTTATTGCCGCCATTATCCATTCGCCCCTACATATTACAGTACGCAGATTCTGAGCGTATTTAATTTTCCCGGCATGAGCCGCCATATTGAATTTTAGTTCGAATAGAATCTTTCATAGCTTAGAGGGCGTGAAAATACGGATCCAAAAGTTTTGCTGAAGTTTCCACCCCCTGGCCGAGAGAGTGCGTGGGGCTGTGATCCTCTAGGGAGTGATCACTGATATATATATACTATGGATACGAGATTCCCATAAGCCGGCCGTATAGCGGTTGAAGCGAATTGAAGGTGATTTTAGATGCTAGCGCCTCCACCGTTCGACCGATGTATTAAAGGAAATAGCGCGAAGTTTGAAAAATGTGGCTTATAACAGACTAAATGAATAGTGAAATATAATATAGGTATTATTATATTATGTACATAATGTAGTATAATCATATAATGCGAATTGCTTGTATGATGGTTAAAATTCAAAAAAGTTAATCAGAGCAAATGAAATTCATGAAAATAGTGAAATAAATATATAAATGTAATATAAAACCAACTGAAGTAATGACTAATGAAGTTCGCAAAACGTGAATTTAAAATACTTGTAAACAGTTTTGTCGTTTGCTTTATTGTTATGAATAAAGGAGACGTAGGTATGCATTTCTCATTAGATGAAATTGAATTCACAATAATACTAAAATAAATTTATTAATCTTACAATACATATAAATATATCTGACTCTTCGAGACGTTACCTTGGGAATCCACCTAAGTCCAAGTCAGTTGTATTCACCCAAAATTCATGAATATTAGGTCACACTCGCATCATCATTGGTAAGAGATTGTAGGAAAGAAATCTATGAAATAAGAAATCTTAATTTTTGTTAAATCTTTAATAATTCTATATAAACAATGTTTCATTGCATTTGCCCATTTTGAAGATTTACTTGCTTAACCACTATACACTGCACAATTTAGCTACTTTTGTCAATAAACACTTCGTATCTACTCGCATCAGCGGCAGTTGGCGTCGGTTGGCGTGGCAAAGTGAGGTAAAGTGTGGAGCACCGCGGGTGATCGCGGGGCGAAGGGAAGTATAGTACATCGGTCGAACGATGGTGGCGCATCATGTCAAAAATCCTTCAAATCGCTTCAAGCATCTCCAATCCATAGTATATATATATATATCAGTGGGAGTGATCGGTATAACCGCAGCCATCTTGGAGCAAAACCGGAAATAAACATATCTATCTTTCTACCAGTATTTCTCTCTCTCTTTCCGTCAGTATTTCTGTCTCTTTCTTTTTTACAGCAACCAATTAGCGACTATACACGTTGTTCCGATCACTCCCTAGAGGATCACTATCGTGGCTGACCCTGTGATGCCAGATCGGGGACGGGTTCCCTCGAGTATTTCCCCCACCTCGCGCACACTACGCCGGAGCAGCGTGTCCGTGAGCTCGGCGCTTCGGAGCTGACTCACGGACACGCAGCTCCGGCGTAGTGTGCGCGAGGTGGGGGAAATTCTCGAGGGAACCCGTCCTCGATCTGGCATCACAGGGCTGACCCTCACTCTTCGCTTTCGGGAGGGGAAGACAGCGCTCCCTACAACACGGTCATAGACATATATAGACGGAGCGTGTGCTGAGGGGGGTTGCAAGGTTCGCGGTAAGGGGATGGTGATACAGGCAAATCGGGTAACTCTGTTCCTCCTCGGTGCTATTCGGAAATACAATGACGTTATATATCTATGAAGGATACTTACAAGGGAAGATCCCGAACCCGAAAATTAAAAAAATTCTGAAACTTTGTGAATATATAGGGGATTTCCTCCTGATTATAATGCAATTTTTGGTTGCTGCCGAAATTCACTCTAAGCGGGTGGAATTAACCCCTGAAAATTCGACTATTTTCCGATATTATTTTGTAACTCGCAATCTGTAAGAGATAGGAAAAAGTTTCAATACAAAAGTTACTTCTTTTAATTAGATCTATCATTTGGTGAAAAAATTATTTCACAGTTCACGAGTTATAACAGAAAATCGGAAAATAACCGGATTTTCGGCGGTCAATTACACCCCCTTAGAGTGAATTTGGGTAATGTCGCAAAAAGTTTTCAACAAAACCAATATTAAATAATAGCTTATTCGAAGAGTGCGAATCAGAACTTCGTATCATAAGTACAGGGTGTTATAGAGGATGGCAAAATAAGCACTTTTTCCAATTTCCATTTTGAAGTTAGTGGCCTTTGAAAATTTGATTTTGGAACTTCTGGCAACAGACAATCCTCTGCTCATCTGCTGTCTACGGACGCACGTTGCTTAAACTGTGTATAATAATTACAATGCTTTAAACTGTAAAATTCCAATCTGTTGCCCATCCCTAGTTTTTTTATCGGAACAGCTGCGCAACAGATAAAGGATAACGGGGAAGTTGAAGCAGTGCGCATATGTACACGTAGGCAGTAGATGAGTAAAGACTTGCGTATGGACAAGCATTTGAGAACTTGGGAACCTAATTTTGAAAGGCCTGCAATTGTGTTACATGACATCATATGGGAAAATGGTTCTACGGAAATGTGTTTATTGTATCATTCTCTACAACGCCCCAAATTTTTGACACGGAAGTCTGAATTGGCCTATATTTTATTACTTTGACAAACACTTGTGCGTATGTAAACGAAGCATACATAAAAGCGTAACTGATTTGTATAGGGAATTTCAGAAGCTAATAACTAATTTTTAAAGGACATCCTTAGCTTGCTCATAGGAAGATATTGTACAAACTGATAAAAAAGACAAATAATATTTTTACTTTTGTAATACGGCACACAATACATCTTTCCGTCATGTTTAATAGTAATTATACAAAAAATATCCAAGTAACGGAAGTGGATGTATTAAAGCGTCATTTAATGTAAAAAAATCTGCTTTCGAATAAACAATAAGGCATCGAATAATATTTCGAAACTGACGTCCTCCCGTGCAGAAACTACACGATCGATAGTTAATAACTAATAATCCTGATCGCACCTTAAGGGGTTATGCCTAGTCAGGCGGTCGAAAAGAGGCGAATATTTGTGAATTTTTTTTGAAGAAGCGGAAGCGTATATTTTTACAGAACTTTTTGCGCTTAAAAGAGCAACATTTAAAGAATATTTGGTAATTTTTTCGTAGAAAAATATTTACGTTTATAATAAAATAACAAGCGACATCCATTTTCGCGTGATTTTTGCTGAAAAAAATCAGGATTTCAACTTTAAATAGCGGCCATTTTGTTTTAACTTAATATTTCGGAAAATTCTCTCCGTCAACCTGAGGATACATTAATATACTAACGAAATCTTTTTTGTGTTTTGATTTTAGATAATCTGGTTCCAAATGGCAGTGCTCACCGCAAAACCAAATTTTTAAAAATGCTTCTTGAATGTCGCTTGTTATTTTATTATAAACTTAAATATTTTTCGACGAAAATATTACCAAATGTTCTTTAAATGTTGCTCTTTTAAACGCAAAAAGTTTTGTAAAATTATACGCTTCCGCTTCTTCAAAAAAAATTCACAAATATTCGCCTCTTTTCGGCCGCCTGACTAGGTATAATCCCTTAACCTACTCTACTATAGATAAATAAATTCCTCGGATATCGCTGATTTAAACCTAAACCAGGCACGAATCAGCTTACTTTCGAACCTTCAGCACTAACGATCTTGATTCATGCACAACTAGATCGTGCTAATTGGCCTTAGTGTCACGTCAACCTCTAGATATGTACCACTTTCGAGCATGCTTGCTCCCTTTAGCAGATATTTAAATAATTTTCGCTATAAACAAGACACTTTACAGAGGGAGAAAATCAACAATGCAAAAACTGAAGTCCCTAAGTACTGTAATTTATTAATGGCTGCAGGCAAACTGCAGGAAATTGCAAAATTACAAAAAAGAATAAATTACACTGTCCAACAGCCATTTTTGTCTGTAAGATTCAATAGCTGTTTCTTATAGATTTTTATGCGCTGGAAACGAATCCGCAAACCGTTTGTCGCCATCACCCTCAGTTTTTGAGAAATTCGATTTTGAAAAAAAACTGCAAATTTTCAACTTTGAACATCTTTTGTATCGAAACAGTAATAGTTATTCGGTTGCTTGTTGCGTCAAATATTCTATAAACCCTCCCGAATACAACGATATAAGTTAATATTGGATTATGAACATTTAAATATATTTAAACAACGAATAAAGGGAAAAAGGACACCCGAAATGCACCCATTTTTGAAGATATCTTTCAATTTATTTCCAAAACTAAGGGTGTAGGAGAGAATCTGACTATTCCACGCGATTTAGCAGACATTTTACCATCGGAAAGCATCAACAGAAGTGATAAGTCACGTTTTGTTTTCAACACAGAAGCGAAATAGTTTGGCAAAACGTGCGGCGTCGACAGTGGTAGTCACGCGCGTTAAGCGATTGTGTTACGCTGAGCGGCAGTGGATCGCGCGCCGCCGTTGACTACCACTGTCGGCGCCGCAGGTTTTACCAAACTATTTCGCTTCTGTATTGAACACAAAACGTGACTTACCACTTCTGTTGGTGGTTTCCGAAAGAAAATTTTCTGCTGCATCGCGTGGAGTAGTCAGATTTTCTCCTACACCCTTAGTTTTGGAAATAAATTGAAAGATATCTTCAAAAATGGGTGCATTTCGGGTGTCCTTTTCCCTTTGATCGTTGTTTAAACATATTTAAATGCTTATAATTCAATCATAACTTATATCGTTTTGTTCGCGAGGGTTCATAGATTAATTTGATAGACCATGCAACCGAATAACTATTATTATTTCAACACAAAACATGTTCAAAGTTGAAAATTTGCATTTTTTTCAAAATCGAATTTCTCGAAAACTAAGGGTGATAGCGATAAACGATCTACGGAATGTTAGAGAACAGAAAAAAAGTTCAATTTTGTTGGACAGTGTTTTTGCACTGTGCAGCGCACTCTAATTATGAGACCACGGCAACCACCCAGTTTGCCGAAACTAATGAATAATATCATAAAGTTAAGAACCTCAGTAATTTTCTCGAATTCGAGTAAAATTAAACCAGGTGGACAACAATTCTATTAAAACAAAGATTCAAACCGACAGGATTGAATAGGCAATTTGCAGCTTAGTAAATACTTTTGAACCACGAAATAAGATGAAATGATTATAATAGGCTAATCAACAAGAACACTGGATAGCCGATTAGAACGTTGTATAATAAAGGATATTGAAGACACTTGAAGAAAAGGCAATGCTACATTCAGATTACCGCTAACTCAAAACGATTTTGCCTCGCGACAAAGCAATCGTCCAAAATGTGTTTCCAGCTCTTGCAGGAGTAAGATAAGCGAGAAAGAGGCGGAAATAGTTCTGTCACCACTGATTTGGTTACCATAATAACTGGACCTTAATCACCAAATTGTTACAGGCTGAACTAAAGCACGATACCAGGAATCGGTATCGAAACATAACAAAGCATTTGTGCCAGCAACTGTGGAATAACTATTAAAAACACTTAGAAAAATTACATAAACTAATAACGAAGCCTGGAGAGGGTGGGGGGAGGGAGGGCGTTTTATAACTGAACTGGTTAGAAACAAAATTCCTTTGGCAAGAACTATCTATATTTATGTGCTTTTTGTAGGATCCCCGTTTATTGTTACAGAAAATACATAGGACTGCTGTAGATTCAAATTTCGTCTTACAAAAATTTCTTCCGCACTTACTACTTTTAGTTCAAGAAAATTAATGACTAAGTGTGGATAGTCCTTACTAAAGGAATTTTAACTCCGATTGAATCGTCCGGGTTACAGAACGCCAAATTTTGCCCATTGGTGATTTTGAAGACGCGTTTGCGAAGCAGTAAACACTCGTACAATTTATTTTACAAACTGACTGTGTTCCAACTGCAAATTGTGCGTGGAATTCAGTTTTTATGGGCGACGAGGGTTCGAGGACCCCTTACTTACTACATTCCGTAGTAAACGTCTTACTAAATAACTCGTGCGTCCAAACTTTCGAACGTTAGTGTACGTCGCGACGTGAAGTGTGAAGCCAATGCCTGCTACTCCCATTGGCACGAGATGGTCCGAAAGCGTTGGATATGGGATGAATGGCAGTTTCGCGTTACAAGCGTACGCAAAGTTCGCAAATATCGTTCTTTCGCGGCTTGGCCACGTGGAAGTCAGCAAGTGTTTCCTTCCGAAAATATCAAGTTTGTTTTATTTCCCAAGAACCTTGCGCGATAGTATTAAACGATGACAGAGAGTGTTTCCACATTTGTTGTTTTATGCAAGTTATTTATAACGCCCGCACGCGTTAACATCCGTCTTCGAAGTGCAATGGAGGCTTGCGTAATCAGAGTAACTTAATTTGATGAACACAGAAATTTTAATACGTTTATGTGCAAACTTTTTTTGTGAGCCTGTCGAAAATCGCGAAATTCACCGAAATCAGCGATTCTCGACCTTATTCTGCGATCTTTACGCGTTTATAGCTCAGAGCAACGTTAACAAACGGGTTTTTTTAATTTTCATTACAGGCGCACAAAAAAAGTTTAAAAAGCAGCTATTTTTTTGCTATTCCGATCAATTGCATTTTTTCAAAACGACGAAACGCGTCACTTAACAAACTAATGCTTTTAGCTACTTAAAAAAAATTCATGTCGTTTGGACCAACTGTAAAAAAGTTATGCGATTTTAAAAGTTGTAAACTTTCTTTCGTCCGCCAAAGTAAGTCGAAAAAATGAAATTGTCAGATTTAAATTGGAGGCCGTTTTTCTTTTCAGAAATGTCACTCACTCACTTTTCTTCTTTAGGCATAAAAATAATATTTATTATCGTAAGGCAAGTAAATATGATTAATAATTATGTTTTATAAATAAATATAATAATTATGTTTATTATTATTATTATTATTTCACGGGTATCGTGCCCTTTAGTTTACAATGATAAAAAAGGAGGATTACATATAAACTAAAACTTAAATTATAACTAAAACTAAAGATAAAAACAAAATAAAAATAAATAAAATAAAAACAAAGCTAAACTAAAACTAAAGCTAAAATTAAAATTAACAAGGAGTAACGCAGGACAAGATGGAAAGAAAAAATACTTCTTTAGAGGTCATGCATTTCTACGCCACAAACCACGCAGGTGATTTTTAAATGTTCCTAGTATGTCGCAGAAGAAATCAACCCGATGAGTTTAATTAATATCATAAATTCATAATTCGGTTCTTCCCTCTTATCGCCACTAACTCAGTTTGCACTGTTACCCTTTCTTCAAGAGATCACTAAAAGGGCCTCCAGACTGGTGGGCAAGATGCCAGTTTCATGAAACCTATATCCTGAAGCATGTATCAATGTTTCATGCAACCGTTATCAGTGTCTGGAGGTTCCTTAACATTAAGGCAGGGTCCCACTAAGGTCGTTTTCATATATATTGGCCGGTGATCAGCCACCACCATCGTGGATTGGCAGTCGAAGTTTCTGGGCCCCCGATGGGTATGGTGGGGTAACGGGAACGCTGCTCGACTCTGCTTGTAACGAAGCTGTGTGGCTCTTGCTTATTTTTAACATAATAGTTGTGTGCGTTACGAAGCTATGCGTAGACCAATACGAGATGAAGCTATCGAGAAAGAATCAATGTTCTGACCAATAAAGCCCCTGAATTTTTTCGGAGCTAACGCACACCTATTCTGATGTATGTATTTCTACGCTAAGAACTCGGTTTGGCCTACACGTCAGGAGCTTGGCGCTATCCCCACCACTTCTGACTCGCTCTTGTTCTGCGAAGGCGAGAGCGAGATGGAGCCACTGCGGGCATACCTCACGGGCACCGAATCCCCACCGCGCGATGAGCAGGCCTAGCCCGAGAGAGAGTAAGAACATTGAGAAAAGGAGCATCGAGCAGGCAAGCGGTATGGTGGGAGAATACCCCTCACGAAACTCACCGGCCAATATATCGGAACACAGCCTTAGTGCAGGAGTGTCGAACATCCCCACTCCGAGAGCCGCACACGAGTCGGGGCCCTGGTCAGCCGGTTCCCCCACTTATGTTTCTCCAGGCGTTGCACGAGACCCGGCAGGGAGAGAGTGCGGCACCCGGAGGGGAAATTCATCGGAGTGAAGTAGGTGTGGAGGGGGCCGTTCTCTTACGGCTCTACGGAGCAGGCGAAGAGGAGAAGCAGCCACTGCGGCTCGCGAGCCGCTAGTTCGACACCCCTGCAATAGTGCAACGGCGCACCGTGGGCCGGATTTAAATTTGCCGCCTTTTGGGTTTTTTTTTTTAAGATATTGGAATAAAATTTGCGCCAAAAAGTAGGAAAAAATTATTCCTTTCTATTGACGTATAATTTAATATTTTTTACATTTATTTATTTATTTATTTTTCAATTTTTTTAAACTTATTTTTGATAAAAAAAATTAATTCTGTTTATTTGGTACCTTATTTAATGCCCTTTTCAGTAGTTTAAATGGAATGTTCGGGAAACTTTTCGTTTCCAAGTTCATTCATCTGCATCAATAGAAATATGCAATGCGTGCTAAGCATGAATTTTCAAATTGTACTATGGTACGATTTAGGAAACACGATCAATTTATAAATATCGATTTAAGCTTTGTAATAAATCAAATATGTACATAAAATGAATGCCAAATATTTCACAATAAACATACTTGTAGAAAAATACAAAAATTTAAAATGAAACCGCATTGTCAGATCAATATCAGCTACAATAAAGTAGTCAAAAGTTATATCGAAATAAATCGAAATAAGATATGTATAATCTGCAAATTGTTTGTTATTGCTTCTCGTAAAACTTAAATTATCATAAAATGTTAGGGGGATGAAATCAGGGGGTAGGTGTGGGGTGTCCAGGTTTAATGGTAGCCTATATTTTCGGCAGTGTTCTAAAGAGTAACTACACAAAATTCGATTCAGAACAGTCAAAGAGTTCACGAGTTAATCCCATCGAGGGATCCCATCAACAGACATTCTATTTTATATTAGGGTAGACCGGGGCGAATCGGATCACTTTGTGTTTGATAGTGAAAAAATAATAGTCAAACATTCAAAAACTAATTTTTATTATATATTCGGAAACAGTATAGCTTTGACTTGAACATTAATATATAAAAATTGAAATTAAACAGAAAAAAAATATAAAAAAAAATCCATGTTAAACGATTTTACCAAAAATGCAGTAAAAACCAAATCGAAATGCACCAAAAACCAAAAAACAATTCCCTTCTTGTACTTCAATTTTGATGGCGCCATATCACCCCAAATAAAATCGTGGGGCACCATGTGCAACCAGAAGTTGAAGTATTAAAGTGATTCATATCCTGTTATGAAACATCGTGCCCTACGAGTTTATTCAAAGTGACATTAACACCATAAAAATTGAAGTACAAGAAAAAAATCATTTTTCAGTCTCTAGTGTATTCTAATCCAGTTTTTACTACATTTTTAACAAAACCGTTTAACATAAATTTTTTTTTATATATTTTTTATTTTCTAGTTTTTGGTGTTTGTGGATTTACATTTCACAGCTCAGACTTCTTTACAAATACCTTTTATTATTGTATACAGCTTAACTTAAATTTAACAGTTTGCTTAAACGTTGTAGTGCTACAGTCACTAAAAAAGAATTCTTTTCTTCTACTACAATTTCGATGGTGATATACGAACGCCGGCAAAGTTTTAATTTTACTATTCGTACATACGTGACATATGCTTATTTCTCCATAAATTGTGTATTTTCGGTAATCACGATGCGACTAGCGTCCCGAACGCAGCAGCTTTTTGTCGTTTTCGTAAAGAACGCGAGTGGCTCATTTCAAATCGTTTGGATTTGTGGTTATGGGTTATATTTATTAATGATTGGGTAATTTTTTCACCCACTCGGGCTTAATTTTTTTTAAAAATATTGTATTGTCATCCAAACTACGCACGCCTGCAAAGTTTCAAGACAATTGGATAGTCGGGAGTGGGTTAAATTTGAGTTGCCAGATTTGAACTATACATACAAACATACAAACGAATATACAAACAAACATACAAACAAACATACAAACAAACATACAAACAAACATACAAACAAACATACAAACAAACATACAAACAAACACACAAACAAATAAACAAACACACAAACATACAAACAAACATACAAACAAACATACAATCAAACATACAAACAAACATACATACAAACATACAAACGAATATACAAACAAACATACAAACAAACATACAAACAAACATACAAACAAACATACAAACAATCATACAAACATACAAACATACAAGCACACAAACAGAGGATTGGAGCTGAATAAAATCGTTTAAAAATCTTTCATTTATAAACAAAAACGAAAAAAATGAGAAATATCCGATTCGAGCGAATCAGATAATCCAGAAATCTCTGAAAAAATTGAAATTTTCGTAACAAAATCTTTAGAATCAACATAAACAAATCTAATTTAATGACAGTGATGTCAAGTGACACTACTTAGAACACCGATCGGAAGGATATTGCCGCTTTTCGCCGCCCAATAAAAAATTAACATTTTCAACCCGAAAAAATGCCTTAATAAAGAGAAAAGTTCAAAACACCAATATAAATTTTCACCAAGCAAAATTAAAGGAAGAGAAGTCAGTAATTAATTCCTTCGCGAGTAAGTCGGCGTCAAAGCTCGGTAATTGGGACATCTACCCTATTGGTTTTCTTTATATTTTGAATGCCAATAGTCGGCCACATAAAAAATACTTACTAACCTAAGTTTAAATTATAATTTCACGAAAAGTTCATTCGAATGTTATTAATCGCGTATTCAAAATTTCAGCATAAAAAACTTCGTATTAGTATTAGTGCACACTATTTCCAAGTGTCGCCTATAGTACTAAATTAATTCAAATTCACTCACCAGTCGTCAACGATTCAATCGCCAACACAATAAAGCTTTCTGCAGTTCATATTTTTACCGCTAAATGCATGGAACTTCCCACATTCGAAGAAGCGACTACACTGAACATTGTTTCGTTCAAATATATAAGATTTAATTCCTAATTTCTTATTTCTAAGCAATTTATTTCCGAAAAGGCTGACTATTGGGTAGGGGCCGAAATAAGGCCCATTTACCCTATATAAGTATTTCGGAGGTTAGATTACATAAACCTATTACGATATAATAGTCTAAAATACATCAAATACTAAATTTGAACACCGTTCAAACTAATAACAATAAACACATTTGAATTTTCAAGCTTACTTTTTATTTTATTTCGAACCAAAACTGTAACGTACGCGCGCGTCCATCTCACTGAAACGGTATGCCAGCTCGAAACAATGGCTTAAAACAATTGACTCGCTATTGCGGTAGGTGCGGGGGAGAGGAACGATGTACTACGAACGATCGGAATGCTCATTTCCATCGCGTTGTAAGAAATATGTACTACTTAAATTCTTACTTTGATCCGATTCACCCCGGTCTACCGTACGTCTGTGTATAGACGATAGATTGCTGATTTACGTATTTCATAATTTTACCGTCAGATGGCGCCCGCATTCAATAATAGCAAAGAAATGAATGAGACACGATTTTTGCAACTCTCCCGTATAGGTGCATAGATACATTACGTACGTGCAAAAAATACTTTGCGCTTTATTTGCTGAAGAACGTGTAAGAAATTAATATTATTACTACATCATTCATTATTTCGACAAATCACAAACAATCTTCTTTAATAATATTAAGAGGTCCAAAGCTCCTTAAGTACACATTCGCTCCTAGTGTTCCTGATTTCTCCATATTTTTTGTTTCTCGAGAAATCAGAAATGAGATCATATTTCTTGAGAATTCTCGAGAAATTGAAAAAAATATTGCAAAAATTATATTTATTAATGTTGACAATATTTATCAAAAACACAAGAAAACTTTAACTAAATGATTATTCCTGTCTAATTTATACAAAACTTGTGTAAATGAAAAAGATAGATATTAAATATAATTGGTAAATTTATTTAATACAAAATTTCTACAAAGCGAAACATTACTTTTTGGTTTTAAAATTTATTTTTAAATAGCACAATGTGTCTAATGTAGTGTCAGCGAATCTATTTCTTTTTTGTGGCAAAATCTGTTACTTTTATATTTTTACGTTTTATATATAGCTATCTTGGCTGTTAAATGAAAAATGCGTCTTTTGACCCTTTCGGAAGAAATTCTGGATCATGCAAAAATTTTATACGGGACACAATAGTCTTATCTCCTCTTTTCCATATTTCTTCTTAAAATAGCCACAAGAAACTCGGTAGGTACTTAATTCAGTACACAATTTTTCTAAATTTTTAAATAAGAATTTAAGAGCACCTTCAGCAATTAATAATATCGAATCTTCTGTACTATGATTTTCTATTGGAATTCATATAGGTTCTAATATTATTAACAAGATGTATTATAAATTGTAGATGTGTTTATACGTTCGCGATTAACTAGTAATACATTCATTTACAAAAATAAATGAGATTTATAATATTTTTCATATCCTTAAGTTCCTCGAGAAATTATAGTATTTCTCGAGAAATAAGAAACAGCAATTATAATTTCTCGAGAAGGAACACTATTCGCTCCGTATCACGTCTAACGAACAAATCTCTTCAGCCCGTTTTCAGATCCTCAATCAACTTTTAAAAAACTGCCCGGGTACTGTTTACCTACTGTTATCGGGCCGTATCATAACCTATCATCGTCCCTTGCGTTATTGGTTACGCTTTAGCCGTATTTATTCTGTCACGATCTTAGATTGTTTACCCTAACCATACACAAACTTTCAGCGAAACCTGAGATTCGAGCCTCGTGCCATTCACCGATAAAAATTTTTTGCTTCTCTCTACGAGCTCTATTAATCCGTTAAGTGTGCACCTGTAGTTCCGGAACACCCTTTAGAGCCGCTGAGAGTCGAAATTCTCACGATTAATTGTAGGTTCCGTGCACGAGGCAAATCAAGTGGAACGACGTTAAGATGACGTCGTCGCCGATAACTCGTTGTCGTTGGAACGTAGAGAACGGTCGGGGTGGGGCCTGCTCTTGGAATCGCGGCCGTAGCCCGTTCGTTCAGTGAGAAAGTACGCATGGAACGGTCGTGATCGGTGCTGAGGAGCGTCACTCTGCTCGAGAAGCATTCCGCGTGGAATCGAGTCGCTCTCCGTTTACGTCTGTCAAAAATGTGAACAGGTGAATTAGCACCGCGACAGTGCAACAAAACAGAACAACGATGTACCCATCGCGAGGACTCGTCATAGCCATCGTCATTCTTCTGCGCTGCCAAGGTAATTACAGTTCGGCGGTTACCTGTCACCGAACCACCTGTAGCCTACAAATGACGATCTTCGGTGTGTCGTCACGATCACGTGGTCATCATTGAGTCATAGAGGATCGTGAAACAGGTTTCTCTCGACTCCCTGACTTTTGCGCAGGATGAGTGTCACGTCGAAATCGGCGCGGTCCGTTGCTCGTGGAGATTTTTCCTCATTAAATGTTCTAATTGAACATTTAACGTTTCGTCGACGGGTCAAGGACGGGTCTTGTTTTCTTGGCGCCGATAATTGTCCCCTGCTCGCGCTTTATTTGATACTAGCGTCCACCGTCTCGGCTTCGCCCGAGATATCAGCATGACGGATTCAGGTTTATTGGAATTAATATCTGTTGAGGGAATTAAGTGTTTTGAGAAGAAAGCTTAATTTCTTCATATTGATTCGGAGAATTTAGAAGATTCATTTTACATCCGACGCAACATATACTAGGCGCTTCGTGCCATGTTAAATCTTTAGAGGATCGGGTTGGCCACTATAGTGGCTACCTAAAAATTTGGATACTTTGCTGGCTATTTTGGTGGTATATGTGCATAAATTTTAAGTAAATAAAATTTACAGTTTGAATGGAAAAATCCTGGCCCTCTAAAGGTTAATAACGCGTTTTTTTTTAGACGTGCTACATAGCCTATGTCCGTCCTAGAGTATCCAGGAATGACGTGTTAAAATTTTAGGAAGATCGGTTCGATAGGTCTTGACTTTTGCGCGAACATAAAAATCGGCTCTCTCTTTATATAATAGTATAGATCTGCTGTTTCGATAGTGGATTGCATTATAATTTGCGACTAAATTGGACCAATAATATGTTCGGAATTCATCTCAATCGTATGATTATATTTTAGTCGATTTTTTATTTCCAAAAGATGAGCGCAAGTTTCAGTATCCCCGTGCCATTGAAATACAAAATGAAACAAAATCCATTCAAAGAACCTTTGTCTACATTATTCGGAATATCCAAATTCATTGCCCGCCCGAAATTATTATTGGAAACGTTTTTATTACTCTCAAAATTCAGAAAGAACCTGCATTGTGATAAAAAAACCAGGTTGTTATAAATATTGAAATTAGACGTTTGAAGGTTTTGTTGTACTGATATTTTTTTTATGGCAGAAGGAGTAATATTCCTTTTTCCTAGTTGGTAAAAACTGACCACAGCGTGAGATGAATGCATGCATAAAGCATCTGGCCTTAAGGATTAAAGTATTAAGGTGAAAGTAAATTGGGGATGTGTAAGTATCTACATGTTCTGGAGCATTGATTATCCGGACAAATTCATAAACACGATGTTTGATAGCTTACAATACTTTTATTAGTTTTGCTTTACTGATGAAAAGAGCTGTAATATAAGCTTTCGAAACGCTTGCTATCAAACCAGAGAAGAAGAGAAAATCGTCCTTAATTTATTAGCATCGATGCACATAGCTGTGTGTTATAAAAACAAATATATGAATTTTTTATTAATTGGTAGTTTCAGTAGGTCACACTCAAATGTATTTAATTCGTCTATTACAAACAAAGTTTCTTATATAACATATTATCGTCAGAGGTTGGCTCAAAACACCTTAAACGTTTGAGTAGAATATTTTACGAGCAAACATCTTGTATAATTGGTCCGCAATATTTAACGTGATAGTTATTATTCGTTGTATCATTGATGTAATTTCGATCATTCGATGCGTCACGACTTTGGATATTGATGTTTCCTGGAAGGTATTATAGGGGCTCCTTATAGGTACTCCATTTTTCCTGCTTTCTACAGTTTCACGTATACTTACATTGATCAATGGTCGAAACAGCAGTATAACACATATCGAGAAGGGCTGGGACTATTTGTCGAATTTTTCGGTATTCGAATATTCGAGTACTTCAGTTGCTCAATTATTTGGCGAATATAATTCGAATACTATTTGAATATTTAAGTATTCGAATATAATTCGAATACTATTCGAATACTATTCGAATATTTAAGTATTCGAATATCATTGGAATACTATTCGAATATTTAAGTATTAGAATATAATTCGAATACTATTCGAATATTTAAGTATTAGAATATAATTCGAATACTATTCGAGTATACTTCGAATACTATTCGAGTATACTTCGAATACTATTCGAGTATACTTCGAATACTATTCGAGTATAATTCGAATACTATTCGAGTATAATTCGAATACTATTCGAGTATAATTCGAATACTATTCGAGTATAATTCGAATACTATTCAAGTATAATTCGAATTCTATTCGAATATTTAAGTATTCGAATTCTATTCGAATATTTAAGTATTCGAATATAATTCGAATACTATTCGAATATTTAAGTATTCGAAAATAATTCTAATACTATTCGAATACTCAAATATTCGAAGTTTATTCGTAGCATTCGAATACTTGTAAAATATTCGAATATTAAATTATTCGAATAGTCCCAGCCCTAATATCGAGGACCTTGAAATTCTTATTTAATCCGTACTTAATGATTCATTCAAACTCAAAGCTAATTGTAAGTAGAACAAATTGAAAAATATTGCGCCAGTATGCGTGTGAAAAGCTGAAGATGACTTCCTCAGTGAAAAGCAATTGGAAAGACTAAACAGAAGGGAATAGACAGCAATTATCCAACTAAAAATTGGGTCTAATAAATTTACAGATTATCACTTTTTAATCACAAATAATCCACCACACTATAATGATTGTAAATTTACTACTTATTGCTAGGTATAACATCGTTTAGTAGCAAGAACAAAACCTGAAGGATAATTTCGGAAACTTTAAGAAATTTCTTTAATCTACTGATCTTCTAAAAGAAACACAACTACATACTTGATAAGCTAATGTAAAGTCAAATATAATGAGCGAATTAAACATGTCGTGACATTACTAATCACTATCAGCATCAGCATCTGTTTCAACAGTAAAAAAAAATATGCTTCATCAATTGAAAATGATTGAAATTTCAATTTAACGTCAACATTTTAAGCTACTACAATGTAATTCGTTTCCTCATAATATGAAATCATATCAGTACGATGCAACGACCAATCGCGCTATTTCTCTTCGTACATTCTGCGCTCCAATTATTTGCTTACAGTAACACGGCTATCCAGCATAGAGCGACAGAAAAACAGAACCATGCACATTAGCCTCTCCACTGCAATCCATATTGACTTTTCAAGGAAAATGTTTAATTTCTAAAAATACTTATTCCTCTGCGGATTAAGAACTCCGTGTAAAGTGTAAAAGAACGCAATCAGTAGAACGCAGAGACTGAAAAGAAAAAAGTATTCACACGTTAACACTATCTATAAAAAATTATAAACTAAACACTAAAATTAAGTGAAATCCCTACTTACATGGTGTTCACTCACTAATGTCTGTTATCTTTCATCTACAGAGGCCATTTAGTGCCAAAATATATAAAAAAGCTAAATATATACAAAAAGAAAAATAAACCACAGGAAAATATACATTTTCTGAACGTTATACACACCAGAATATACCCGAACCGTTTAATTTCTAAATAAAGGTTTTATGTAAACAGTTTGATTAAAATCAAAATAGTGCGATGTAGGTACCTATTTATACATACTTCTTTTCTGTCGCGGTAAGTGTTTCAAACGAATTTCGTGTGAATCATTCTTAGGAATGCAATGTACCCGCGTGCACGTGTGCTGATTTCACGATATTCCCCGCGTAGCTATGACACGAATAACATAAGGTGTATGCAGTTAACGCGCAGCGATTATGTAATGTGCGGGAAACAATCGAACATTGACTGCTTCTTAATGAATCCAGTTACCAATGTTACCGTATTTCGTACACTAAGTAGGTACCGTAAATAATAAATTAACACAGTACAATACCCCGGTTATCTGAACACCCCACTGCCCTAACACTCTATTATAAGGGGACTACTTTCAAGGGAACACCGCAAACCTTGATTCACCGATTGGGACGCAACTTTGTGGATTTGTAGAGTGACTTAAAACAAGAACAACGGTGCTTTTCGTTTGGGCCCTACCGCCCTTTAAGGGACTGAAACCTAACCTCAAAGTCGAATTGGCACTTCCACTTTTTCGCGTGTAACTCTCAAAGTACAACAGACAGAAAAAAATGTTTCAAACCAAAGTTTAATGGTGCAATAAGCGCTACAAACGTGCGTTAACGAAATTTTGAAAGGAGTTAAAAAAAAATGTATAACTGACGAAGAAAACTATTTTCAAAATTTTGTTAACGCAAGTTTGTAGCGCTTATTGCTCTATTGAACTTTTGTTTGAAACATTTTTTTCTGGCTGCTACGAGGGGTAGGAGCATGTAGTTTCTTTGTTTTTCGAAACGGTTACATTGAGGGATTTCGACAGCATAAAATACTTAGGGTGTTTCGAAAATACTTTAAAATACTTTTTTTTACATTTCGAACAAAATTGTCTTTTTATGTTATATATTTAAATACTGCACTCCCTCCCCTCTGTGCAGTATTTCCGTTGACTTATTCCGAAACAACGCGTTCCACTTTCTAATTTGTCCAGAGTATTAGTATTGGTTGGGGCTAGATTAGTGCGGGGGGCGCATAAAGCATGATAGCGAACCGATGTGAGTTTGGGCATAACCTAAAATAATTTTTTCCCAGGAAAAGTAAAAAGAGGGTGCGTTTTTAGTATCTGAGGGTCTGTGATTATACTAACCAATGGGACCGTGCCAGGCCCGTGACCTACGTTGTATAGTATTGGTTAAAAAAAAGTATCCATTCACATTGAAGCATAATAGTTGGTCACATTAGGGGTTAGAATATACGAAAAAATTTCACAGTCCCTTTTACTTAATAACTTTTTACTGAATAGATTCCTAAACTCAAAATTCTTATTTTTTACATGTTCTTTGATACGCGCTTTCGATCCATATAAATTTTCGGTGAAAAAAAAGGTTTCCCATTGGAAAAGTGTTACCCACGCACCGGGAGAAAGGTGGTCACCCATCTTTTCCCAGTACACCGCCCCGTGACGCTTAACTTCGGTTGTTGCGTGTATATATGTATAAAGTGTACACGTATCCATTATTATGTGGTAGTGCTTACAACGCATAGGTACTTCGAGGAGAACAAAATCGATTCCTCGTGGATGGTGTCCCTTGTATTTGTACCGGACTTAAGTGGACGTAATAGTTGTTCGCTTCACAGCGGTATATTAATTACGAAACTCAGCTAAAGTCTATCCATCATAAATTGTTCTAACAAGATTGATACAAAACGATTATGTGCACCATTTTTAATCAAGTTGCCAGTCCCAAAGCGTGCTTACAACGTACAACAGTGGAAAGTTCGACCAGGCGGAATCCCTTGACACAAATAGATGAAACAGTTTACGACCTTGCTTGTCGATGCAACGAGCCATAGCGTATCTACTGCAATTCTTAAAACTTATTTGTTATAACGTGTATAAAAACTTTACAATTGGCACGTTACGGTTACGTTAAAAAACTAACAATCAAAAGTGTGCACAGAAATGCAAATAAGAACAATTGTGTGTAAATAATAATGATTGCTCGTCAAGACTTTTTTACCGATTTTTTAGGGCCCAAGTATCCAAGTAGACACTGTGGGTACAGTTTTTACATTCTCCAATATACATTGTAGGCAACTGTTTTTTTTTTCTTTGAAATATTAATATATATAATATTTTTATGTATAATAAATATTTAAACTTACAAAATATATGTTGGGCACATGTATACGGAATTTAATTTGCATTAGGTTAATTCAAATAATGCAATAGGTCTTTACACCCCCCCCCCCCTCCCCTCCAGATGCACACTGATCGTTAAACTATTATGTATGGGTTGAAAGGGTTCTAAAAATAGCTGCTTCAAACTGTTATACATATATCGGTTCTGACAGAAACAGTTATGAAGAACTGATATTCTGAATAGCTGTTATAAGGAACCGGAATTTCTGACTATATCGACGTCGGTTACGATTTTACTCAGCCGATATTACAGTCTTCCTCGGATTATTGAAATGGTTTTTCCCCGGATTATCGGGAAAGACCTAGGGGAGACCGGGGCTAGTGGATACAGGAGCAGGTTGATACGGACGAATTATCTCGACACTGTATATATGTAGCTCCATTTCAGCGAGATATGTGAAGTTTGTTGTTCAATTCTTTACTACGATTCAGCGTACGACGTCTGTGTACTTTGATGTTAACAATCCTTTTTAACTGTTTTCGTTTATATGGAGAAACAGTAAATAGGTTTGATACATCCAAATCGATCGACAAAATAACATTTTTTCATTCAGTTTGTATGCATTTTCTCAAGTTTTCGCTTACTATATATTAAGGGGAGGTTCCGGTCTAGATTCCAAAAAATAGGTGATATTTAAGAATTAATTAAAGGAAAACTACTATATATAATTTAATGGGACTTTTTGCATTGTATTAAGGATGTCTTAAGCTACAGAAATATATTTTTTGTTTTATAATTAATCATTGCAGACGGCCCTGGGTAGCCGTTAAAGTCAAGGCGTCAAAAAATTCATCCAAATCGGTGGGCGCTGTATCTCCAAAAGTTATTATCAGATGCGACTGAAACCTTTTTTATTTTGAAGATTATTCTTCTGTCTAGGGGGGGGGGGGCTAGAAAAATTACAAAAAAGACATTTTTTAGAAAATAACGACACTTCAAGTTTGAAATCACTTTTTCCCTACAGTTTTCATCCTTTCAACGCCTTTGAAAAATATAAATTTTTAATTTTTTGCAATTTTTTCTAGCCCCCCCCCCTAGCCAGAAGTATATTCTTCAAAATAAAAAAAGTTTCAGTCGAATCGGATAATAACTTTTGGAAATACAGGTCCCACCGATTTGGATGAATTTTTTGACGCCTTGACTTTAACGACTCCCCAGTGCCGTCTGCAATGATTAATTATAAAACAAAATATATATTTATGTAGCTTAAGACATCCTTAATACAATGCAAAAGTCCCATTAAATTATATATAGTAGTTTTCCTTTAATTAAATCCTAAATATCACCTATTTTTTTTGTAACTAAATGTTGTAATTTATACACTGGAAAGTGACTTCTTCCCGTTACACGCTATGTAATAATGCACAAGAGAATTTAAATAGAGAATATCAACGACTTCACCAAATTGTAAAGTGTCTGCTGAAGATTGCTTAAATGCAATCTTCAGAAGAAATCGCCTGGATGTTTAATACCTATTTGGTATTACAAGAATTGGCAAATTACTCCGATAATTGCAGGAGAAATATTGCGAGTTAATATCACCAGAAGTGTGCTCTTCCCTTAAACCGGGAACTGCAATTCTAATCGTACTTTCATAATAAAAAATAGGCCGAATTGCTTCGTGTTTGGACTCATTTTCATCGACATAAACTCACCAATCCATCGACAATACTCTCACCAAGTAAGGTGTACGTCCCAATTTCTGCTCATTTAAGAGGTTACTCGTCGGAAAGAAGGTGTAAAATATTAGTTTGTGATCAAAATTTGCAGAGTAATTGATTAATTCTTTAATAACAAATCAACCAGTCGAAAACTATTTAAAAAAAATATTTCAAGATGTTTAACTACTAGTAATTTGTAATTAAGTATAATACTTTAAACGTCCGTATTTCTGTTCACGAAAAATAGCGATGTACGTATATCTACTCACCGTTTGTACCAATTTCTGCTCACATAATATGTTGCCTTTTCAGGATAAAATAAGTTACATCTTTTATGGAGATGTTTCACAACACATCAGTGAAGCATAAAATAATGATAAACAAAAAATAAAATGCCTTCGAATAGAAATAGAGGTTACAGCATATATTGAATTGTGAGGTTATGTTGCTAAAGTTTGGTGAGCAGAAATTCGGACGCGACGGTGATTCACTTGACCCTAACCCTAATCACCTGTTTTCTACTTAAAATAATCAAAAGTAGTACAAAATCTACATCCAGAGCACAATACGGTATCTGTTTTTGTTAATAAATAAGAACTTTTACTGCAAACACTATTTTCTGCCCAATTATCGAATACCAATAGTGACCCTCCTGTTGATGAGAAATCATGTGTCTCTCATTTTAAAAGTTTTGCAACACTCGCGTAAATGTTCAAATATGTAAGATAATTCGACGCTGAGCGGAGAAGCTGGTCGAGGCATCATGGTTCTGCTGGCGCTGCCATCGCCGCGGCGACCGCACCGAAGCAGACGATTGTCAACTGTTTCTCAATGAGCGGTCGAGACCGTGATTTCCACCGACGCGCAGTTACCACAGCGCACAGTGGTTCGAGCATAATACATGCTAGCTGGACAAAATTATTTTTTCGCGGTATTGGGTTTATATGGGGTTGAAATTGTTAGAAACAAAGCTGATTCGTACCACAGTTTATTATTTCACTAAAAATATGAATAAAATAAATATATAATTCAATAAAGGAAAAAGAACAAAACGACAGTATTGTACTTTAACTATAATTATCAGTTGCAACATTATGTTTTTTCCTGTAATTTCTGAGTTTTCTGTGGAGTTTTAAAAAAATTTCGAGCCACAGTTGACTCACCTAACATAAAGTGGCTATTAAAACAGTGTTTTGCTATATGTTCCACGTCGTTCCACGCAACAAGGGTTGAATGTACGGAAAGTATAGACTTTCTAGTTTTTTTAATCACACGATCGATCTGCAAAAATTTGCAAAACTATATTTGTGAATTTTTTTCGAGGGCGACGCTCGGCAGAAGAGATAGCACTGTTGTTATATTTCAGACTCTATATTGTAATGTAATGTAATTAAAAAGAAATTAATAGTTATAAGGCGCATTTATAGTTATAGTTAATTTATAATACGTATAGTGTCTGAAATATAACGACTGTGCTATCTCTCCTGCCGAGCGTCGTACTCGAAAACAATTCACAAAATACAGTTTTGCAAATTTCTGCAGATCGATCATGTGATTAAAAAAAAACTAGAAAGTCTCTACTTTCCGTACATTCAACCCTTGTAGCGTGGTACGACGTGGAACATATAGTAAAATACTGTTTTAATAGCCATTTTATGTTAGGTGAGTCAACTGTGGCTCGAAATTTTTTTTAAAATTCCACAGAAAACTTAGAAATTACAGGAATAATCATAATGTTATAACTGATAATTATAGTTAAAGCACAATATCTACTGTCGTTTTGTTCTTTTTCCTTTATTGAATTAGTCATATTTTTATTTTACTGATATTTGTGGTGAAATAATAAACTGTGATGCAATTTGAACCCCATATAAACCCAATACCGCGAAAAAATAATTTTGTCCAGCTAGCATGTAGTATACTCGAACCACTGTGCAGCGTCTGACCCTGAAAACGAACGGATCCTTTTCTTACATTCAGCACCGAATACAATATCGCACTTTTACCAGTAGTGGTCTTGGGTTTCATTTAACTGCTCTACCTCTTATAAATAATTTAGAATTATTAAGTTGTAACTACAGTACAAACGTGACGCTTATAATAAGAAGAAAAATACGAAATGAGCAGAAATGGGGACATGAGCAGAAATTGGGACATTCACCTTAGTAATAAGAAAAGTTTCATATTATTACCTGCGCTACAGGAAATAAGGCCCGTTTACAAGGTTTTTAAAATCTTATTAATTTCCGTATTTGTTGTGTTCATATATTGATACAAATATTACAGTGTATAGTTTAATGTCCACAGATTTCTATAAAAAAAAAAAAAATTCAAAAATATTTACAAGTTTTTTTTTAAAAAAAATTATAGAACCTTAGGTGGGCCTTATTACCCGAACTCACCTTACTTAAAAACAGATCGACATAACGGGCCGAAAGAAATGCTACTTTGTTCGTAAATATTTTGAAACTTGCAATGACAAAATGAAAATTTCGGTATGTATATACAATTCACTTTGTTTAAATTTTTAGTCACTTAGGGGGGCACGCTTGATAGGGTTTAAATTGAGCCTAAATTAAAAAAATCTTTTACTTGAAACTACTTTTTAGAATCAATTTATTCTTTACAAATATATTATTTAATTATAGTTTAACACGTTCGCAGAATATTATTAAAAAAAGATAAAAAGAAACGTATGGTTGGGGCGAGCTCAGCCCATAGCGAAAGGTTACTGCATAATCGATATACATGTACCATTTACGGATATTATATCGGTTCCGTAGAACCGAAACCGATATAGGCCAGCATCGTTTTCACCCGTAACTGTTTCAAGATTATTTCGGTCCTTATAACTGTTTCAAGAACCGAAACCGATTTCATAACCATTTTCAACCCCTACATGTAGTCACTCATTTTTCAACCCTCAACGTTGGAACACATGGTATGTTTTCTGCAACGCAGTCATTGTAACTCTAATTTCTCAAATTTTCCGTTTATTTAACCGGTAGCAATCTGTGTATCCACTATCCATGCAGCACGGAAGAACTATCTACATGATACGCAATCCACAAGGGACCATTTGTTTTCCTTCGTCCTTTATCACTGTACAGTAGGCTGGGCAGCTCTTATCACAAATTCTCAATAGGGCTTATTGTTAGTTTGGTCAATATACCTTGCACTGCGAAAACTTTAACAATTTTTCCTGACGGAACGGTTTCTTTGCGACATACGATTCTTTTTAAACATTTTCTCCTTCAGCGAGCAAAATATATTGACGTAAAAAAAGATTAAAATTAATTTTCAATGTTGTAAACAATTTTGCGACAGTTTTTTTTTTAAATCTCCATTGATCCAGAGGTGTAGATTCACCCCTGAGAGCAGTGACCATCACTTTTTTAACACCCTGTACATACACAGAGTGTTGTAAGAATTGCCATGATTTTCCAAGTCGGTAAACTTTCGAAAACTTATATAAAAATGTTGATCAATTCCCAGTGAGGAATACGTATGTACATTGTACATTGCTATCATCAATTCTTCGGATTTTTTTTTGCGCCAAAAAGATCGGCTCATTTTATCAAAGTCGATAAGACACACATGGTTACATTTTCTTAATATTTATCTTCGAAAACGTATTTCAAAGAATCAGCCAGTGCTGTATTCGAGTGAAATATGAAATAGACCAGACATTTCGAAGCAACTGCTTTTCAAATTAACGATTAATCTAAATAAATGCAAATTTGTGCTTCGCAAATTACGAAGCAGCAACTGATTCTTTGATCCAGTGACACTGATATAAGATACACAATTGTTTGTTATACTTAAGTACCTACATAACAGACGACATGTACAGATATATTTAGATAGTCAATTTAGAGTAGGTACCTACGCATTTTTTGAAGAAGGAAAAACATTAAAATTCGGTTCAACTATTCCTTCGCCATCCTCCATATTATTACGTAAACAGATGATTTTTCGATATTAAATTTGCATTCAGCACAAAATATAATAGTAAAGTAGAAATTATTATAAATTTTAGCTGTGTCCCTCGATTAGCAATATTCACATACTGTACCATTTTTTCAACTCCAAAAAAAAATCTCCAGCATTCCATTCAGTGTAGAAGCATTGATTTTAGAATTTTCTTTCGCTTCTCGTGTTACAAAACGTCCTTTTGATGAACTTAATCAGTTTTTTTTTAGCTACATTTATTTTATACAATTATTTTACAATTCTATGCTTACGCTCTAAAACATCTCTTTATTCTTTTCCCAAATTCTCTACACAATTCGTCATCTTCCTAAGAGGAAATTGGAGAAGTTTTAATTTCTATAATTTAGGAGGTTAAATACCTAGAAAATAGCCACATTTTTCAGCTCTTTACTACACAATACAATATTATTAGTATTAGGAAATATATGCATATCCAACGCAGCCGTAGTTAACTACGAAAATCCAATATGTATAGAAACGTGATAAATAAGCAATTACACAGTTCGACAGCCATCTGGACTTGTAACATTCGATAGCCGTTTCTTATAGGTTTTCGTGCCATGAAAACGAATCCGCAAACCGTTTATCGCCATCACCCTTAGTTTTCGAGAAATGTGATTTTGAAAAAAAACTGCAAATTTTCAACTTTGAACATATTTTGTGTCGAAACGGTAACACTTATTCGGTTGCTCGTTGCATCAAATTATTCTATAAACCCTCCCGAATACAACGATATAAGTTATTACTGCATTATGAACATTTAAATATGTTTAAACAACGATCAAAGGGAAAGGGACACCCGAAATGCACCCATTTTTGAAGATATCTTTCAATTTATTTCCAAAACTAAGGGTCTAGGAGAGAATCTGACCATTCCACGCGATGCAGCAGACAATTTTCCTTCGGAAAGCATTAACAGAAGTGGTAAGTCACGTTTTGTTTTCAATACAGAAGCGAAATAGTTTGGTAAAACCTGCGGCGCCGACAGTGGTAGTCAACGGCGGCGCGCGATCTACTGCCGCTCAGCGTAACACAATCGCTTAACGCGCGTGACTACCACTGTCGGCGCCGCACGTTTTGCCAAACTATTTCGCTTCTGTGTTGAAAACAAAACGTGACTTACCACTTCTGTTGATGCTTTCCGATGGTAAATTGTCTGCTAAATCGCGTGGAATAGTCAGATTTTCTCCTACACCCTTAGTTTTGGAAATAAATTGAAAGATATCTTCAAAAATGGGTGCATTTCGGGTGTCCTTTTCCCCTTTGATCGTTGTTTAAATATATTTAAATGTTCATAATCCAATATTAACTTATATCGTTGTATTCGGGAGGGTTCACAGAATAATTTAACGTAACAAGCAACCGAATAACTATTACTGTTTCGACACAAAAGATGTTCAAAGTTGAAAATTTGTAGTTTTTTTTCAAAATCGAATTTCTCAAAAACTGAGGGTGATGACGACAAACGGTTTGCGGATTCGTTTTCAGGGCACGAAAACCTATAAGAAACGGCTATTGAATGTGACAAGTCCGGAAAAAAAAGTCAAATTTTGTCGAACTGTGTTAGACGTATAGAATGTTCTGAAATCAAATGCTCAAAATCATCTAAATTCTAAATTATTAAATATTGAAACGATTAAAGTGTATTAGATAACAGTGTTTTTAAATGTACAGGCTGTTTCATTTATTTTGACCGCTACCAGGGGGTGTAATCAACAAAGACCACTTTACATTCGCATTCCCAAGTGTACAAAATTTGTACAAAACGACAAATCATTCAGAGGACTGATGTATGATGGATGATTCTAGGAATATTTTAAAAGAAAACAGAGCTTCTCACCGCAATGTCCTGCGGATGATTGGTTTCATTCGACCCTACCCTTCGCTGCTGTGCTTTGTAAAAACACGAACGCTCTACTCAAGCTCGTTTCTGCGCAAATATAACCGTCCCTAGGAAGGAAGTCCTTTCTTTCCTCTTCTGATAGTGCAGCAGCGTTATCAGTCAGCAAGCTCGTTTCAGGAGAGAGAAACAACTGAAATGATTTAAGAATGAACGCCAACCAGAACTACAATTCACGTTCGGCGCAAATCCTTATCAGTATCGTCGTATAATCCAAATGCTTCTTTGTATATTTCCGATATATCCATAAGTTTGCTATGAAAATAAATTTAAACAGAAACTTTTGACGAAAGAATACGAAACACAATTTACAGAGTAGGTGATGCTAATATTATCATGTGATTTAAAAAGTGTTTAAATATTGGCATGATTTTGCTTGTTGCTTATATAATTTTCATATTGCAAAATCGACGAAAACATTACATCCCAAGTTCAAGATTTGAACGTATCCCGATATGCTACTTGAATGGCGATATTTCAAGTAAGTACACATTCTTCCAAAAAATTCGCTTTGATCGAAAATGCTCGGTACATGATGGTCACGATTGTGCATTAAAGAAAGAAATATTTTTTTAAGTTAAATTTTTCATTGTAAATGCCGAGATCCGTTTACTCACAAGGAAACATATCGAACCCGAAAATTCTGATTGTAATGAAACTCCGTACGATTGTAGAGCATGTCGGAGTATGCAAGAAACGATTTTTTTTTCTGCGGAAAAACACTCCGAGGGGTGAAATCAACCCCCAAATTTTCAGCGATTTTTCGTTTTTCGAGTATAACTTTGTAACGGTGCGAGGTAGAAGAAAACCGTAAATGGACAAAATGTTCAGTGTTTGATGCCGTATAACGCGCTGCAAAAGAAATGTTTGTACGTCCAACAATTTATAAATAAATTAAAATTTTCGTTATTTTACATATAATTTCTAACCGTGAGGGTTGGGGACGATCTTTTTCCGTGTAAAAGTTATAATTCGCAATGGTTTACTAAAATGTAAAAGGAAAAAATTTTGGTTCAGTTGTTTATTTGTTTACAAAATTTTTCCGCCTTTGTCCATATTACTACCATCTGCCACTTGACAATCGAGGATTTTAATGTCCTGTTAACACGTTGACTGCCACGTCACCCGTATTCGGGTGACAGTAAAGTTTCTGATCGGGCCGCGTCACCCGTATTGGGGTGACGCTTATTTGACTACTTGCGCAGAACATTCGTATGTGTTTGAAAATATATTTCGCAGAGGAAGTAACAAAACTATTGAATATTAATTAATATAAATTATATTTATTAATATAACTTAAATTTATAATAGAGATAGAGATAGAGATAGGGTAGAGATTTTAAGTTACTACGCTCGTTACTCGACAAAGAGTCAAACTGATCCTGTACAGTGGCGAGATGAGAAACAAATGCGAAGCAACGAAAATAAATGACCGAGAATGATACCATGGAAACAAACGGGGCGGGAGGTTATTCTTGCGACAATCAGCGATTCGCATTTTTAAATATCGCTGGGAATACCCAGCAGAATACGCTTCGTACAGCGGTACTCGTGGCCTGAAGGAGATTTCACTGTAAACGCGCGCGGCAGTCAACGTGTTAAGGGGAGGTTCCGGTCTGGAGCCCAAAAAAATAGGTGATATTTAGGAATTAATTAAAGGAAAACTACTATACATAATTTAATGGGACTTTTTACATTGTATTAAGAATGTCTTAAGCTACAGAAATATATTTTTTGTTTTATAATTAATCATTGCAGACGGCACTGGGTAGCCGTTAAAGTCAAGGCGTCAAAAAATTGATCCAAATCGGTGGGACCTGTATCTCCAAAAGTTATTATCCGATTCGACTGAACCTTTTTTTATTTTGAAGAATATACTTCTGGCTAGGGAGGAGGGGCTAGAAAAAATTACAAAAAATGACATTTTTTTAGAAAATAACGACACTTGAAGTTTGAATTCACTTTTTCCCTATAGTTTTCATTCTTTCAACGCCTTTGAAAATTATAAATTTTCAATTTTTTGTATTTTTTCTGATATCCCTCCTAGCCAGAACTATATTCTTCAAAATAAAAAAAGTTTCAGTCGAATCCGATAATAACTTTTGGAAATACAGGTCCCACCATTTTGAGAACACTGTTTCGAGAAAAGCGCGTTTAAAGTTTTAAAAAATTTTATGAATTTCAAAAAATCCTTTTAAACACGTATTCCTAAAAGATTGAACATTCGAAAAATGAAATAAAAAAAATCGACATTTAGATCGGAACCTCCCCTTAAAGAAACTCACGACCAAGGGCGTATTTCTAGGCCAACAAGCATCCACCGCCCGCCCTTTCCATGAAATATCGTCAAATATTTTAATTTAAAAGAATTGATTTAAAATTAATTCACTATGACCACTTACATATGAGTTATTGCTAATTTGCCACATGAAACAGAAGTGAATTAATTTTAAAATTGTCTCAATCCTCTGTGTATAAAGATCACCCTTCACTTTCGGTGTTGGGGAGAATAGGTATTTTATTTCAGAACAGAAATCTATGCAGTTATTGTCGATGAAAGAATAGAAAGTTGCAAACACAAACATTTTACTATTTTTTTAAATTTCCTTCGCCCAAAAATTATGCTCCCAAACTCTTCCGCTGTAGTTAGCCTACTTAGCCTACATACAAATCCACCCCTATGTTATAATTAATTTCCATCAATGGTGTAATTATGTTGCCTTGCACCCTAGAAGTTTGTATATTAGACTCTGAATTTATCACGCTTGAAAATATTTTCGCCCCTAAAAAAATAGCACCACTAATTGAAAGGAAAGGAAAAGTCTTTAGGAAAATTACAAATAGATAACATACACATAGGTGATATGTATCTTTGTTTCTTTATCGAGTCAATATTGCTCGCAGTTATATTTGAAGCGTCTACTACTTTTTCAATCACTACGCTTCAATATCGTTTGCAACATGTTCAATAATTACCCAAATAATAAAAAATCAATAAATATGATATAATATGCATCAAATGTAGTACTATTCTGCCATGCCGAGTAGATTTAAATAAACAGGGCATCCATTGGTTTTCGTGATACTAGATTCAACAACCCTGAGACCAAATATAACGGCGGAAGCTGATGAGATTATAAAAAACGAAGGGGACCCCTTGGAGATAACATGTTCTGGCACCAAAAAGCTCTTCTTCGTCTACCCTGAGTCCGGGATGCTAGTAAGTAATCGATTGAAATAAGGAATGTGGGAAGTGCGCGGTTAATGGATGTTATTGATAAATGTATACTTATTTTAACGACAGGTTAACACCTCAGTGCCCAGAATAAACGAATACCAAGATGATGCGGGAACTTACAGATACGAGTTTCGACGACCGGAAACCGTCCACGGGGATACGGGGTGGTATGGTTGCGCTGACCACACCGTTGAAGTCACTCATGATTCATATTTCGACCCAGCCATCAGCTGGGTTTACGTTTACGTTCAATGTAAGTCAATTTTTGCATACAAATACAAATTGATGGAAATCATCATGAATGAGACGTTTAAAGGGGAAAGGGAACCAGTGCAGTTTGTTTGATAAGCAATTTTAGAATTAGAAGATTGTTTTGGAACCTGATCCTTCAAAGTTCGAATGAAATATTTGGCACATATCTAGCAGACACTGTGGGATCAATTTGATTAACCCTTAACTGGTATCCTGGGTCGCACATGACCCCAAACACTCAAAGTTCGCTGCAAAATTTTTGGTTGGCTAAGTTTGTCAACTGAATTTCTAATTAATTTTATAGTTCATAGTTTAACTTTCTACGTTCCTATTATTTTATACATTACCTAAGAACAAAATATTCATAGAGGATGATCTAGTGTCGACTTTACAAATTTCTGTGTCCTTTTTTATTTGGGGTCTGCCACGACCCCAGTATACCAGTCACGTTTGCCAAAAACAGTATACCAGTTCAGGGTTAAAAATACATATATCAAGTAAAATAACGAGGTACTTGACTATATTTGAACCAAACACGTGACTATACTATTTACTGAATATTAACTAAATATGCGACTATTTATGAAAAAAATCCAAGAAAGAATACATTCAATTCATTTGCTTTGGCAATTTTTTTTTGACATTCAAAGCAGCATAAATTTATAGATTATTAAATAGATTTTTGTGATTCTGTAATTTTGAGATTGTCATTTTTGTGATAGTTTTGAATTTTTTATTAGATTTTTGCTAATACGCGATGTAAATATTTCTTCTAATTTCGCTGCCTGAAAAAGTAATCTTTCAAATATTAGTCTCAACCTACTTACTAAATCGAAAAATGTTTTAGGTAAAGTTTCTTCAGTTTTTAATATGAAATCATTGGAATAGCAACATTTCATTGTCAACAATTTTCAAAAAAAAATTCCAGCTCTCAAAAGAGATAATAAATTATAAAAATAAAAATGAGAAAAGGTATATAAATACTAATTATATTTCCTTACTCTCAAGGAATAAAAAATTACTTCGAATGTCATACTTTACCAAATGAAATTTAATTTATCTTCCAGAAAAGTCTCCAGTCTATAGTTAATTGAGTTACTATGGGTAATAATGTTTACAAAAATGATATTCGTTATAAACGTACCTATTTGAAATATAAAAACATAAAGAAGTTAAAGCGCGTTACAAAATTGTTCCTCTGATATAGTTGCAGATTTTTCGGTTCGATAAAGAATTTGGGATTAATCATAAAATGGCTATTGCACTCGGTAAAATTTAAAAGTGCATTTAAGCCTTAAAGCTGTTAACTCGTCAAACCAAAGAACTACATATGTGCCTAATATTTTTAACGCTCAATAAAATCTGTGCCGATCTTAATATAAAAAGTTCTGTCCTCGGAATATAACAGGTGGGTTACTCAAAAATGAATATTCTGTAGATTTGTGCAACTGATACCCATTATACAGGACATTCCACGCGAAATCAGACACTTTTTGGAGTAACATTTCGGATGTGGCTAAAATTTGAATATGTTGTAGTCTTTAGGGGGATATAAACATATCTCGAAGGATTTTTAACAATTTTGAAAAATGTCGATTTTACAGCTGTTTGAAGGTAAGTGCTAACTTTTTTTCAATAAATTACAACTATGGAAATAGTAAACGGATGGAACTGCGCTTTACGGTGTTTATAGAGAAGACATTGAAGTTTTAAGAAAAAATTATTTCAGTTTAAAAAAAAATTTAATTAAAAAATTAAATTTAACCGCGGTACTCGCAGCGGCCAAGCGGCTATACCTGATATTCTTATACAGGATTCTCGAAATTGGTAAGTATTTGAAAAAAAACTGAAGGAGGAAAACTCTTACTGTGTTTCATATCCAACATAATACGGTATCTCAATTTTTGGTGTCCGCAATATTTTCCTTGAAAGGAGGGTGACTTTCAGTTTTTTTAAATGGAATGCTATATATTTGATTACCAAATATGAAAGCGACTGTCAAGACAAATTCAACCATATGATACACTATGACCTTCAAGGCCACACAAGGTTACGCCGCTGCGGGTACCGCACGGTCCGACCAGTCGAGCCGGTGCTGGGCGACGCAGCGTCAACTTTCGGCAATTTTTACAAGGCCAATTTTAAAATGTCCATATTTTTGACAATTAGACCATGAAGGGGAAGGATAGAACTATATTTTCTGTTTTTTTTCAGATTTTTAAAATCGCGCCCGTTGTTAAAAAACTGCATTTGTTTAAAATAATTGCACAAAAATGATTAAAAAAAATTGTTTCTGAAACTGAAATAATTTTTTCTCAAAACTTCAATGTCTTTTCTACAAATTGCCGTAAAGCTCATCTCCATCCGTTTACTACTTCCATAGTTATAATTTATTGAAAAAAAGTTAGCACTTACCTTCAAACAGCTGTAAAATCGACATTTTTCAAAATTGTCAAAAATCCTTCGAGATATGTTTATATATCCCTAAATTTCAGCCACATCCGAAATGTTACTCCAAAAAGTGTCCGATTTCGCGTGGCACGTCCCATACACCATTGTACTGTACTTGTGCACCAACTGCTCTGTTTCAGCCAACACGAGCTTATTCGTCGAACAGGATAATTTTGAATCATTACGGGAAGCTATCGGTGGAACCGCTACAATACCGTGCAGACCAACGTCACCCAATTTGACCGTCGAAATTACATCCGACGACACGGTAAATTTTGCCTATTGGCTCTTATCACGAACCTTCATAGGAGAAGTTTAAAAAATACCATCTTGAAGTATTAATCGTAAAAAAAATTCATTATCCGTGAATAAATTTATTTCCACTATATTTTATACTCGAATTTATTGTGCAGTTCCTGGATAGTGACCGACTCTCGTTCGATCCGAGATTCGGATTTACGCTGACAAACCTCACGCTGAGGGACACTGGGTACCTCAAATGCGCGGCAGAGCAGGACAGTACATATCGTGAGGTCAATTATCATTTATACGTGCTTCGTAAGTGTCAATTGAACTCCGTCATACTACTGTTGTAATATTTACATAGGAATGCTTCTTCGAAATCTCGTTTCTGCAATTTAACTGTGAAATATCATGTGTTATTGTAGGGAGGCAAACGTTGAACGAGCCAAAAATCCTCGAGGACACTTTGAGCCACGTGACTAGAGGTCAAACTCTGCTCGTGAAGTGCACCATAGACGTTGAGGCAGATCTGCATTATGCTCTCTATTGGAAGACTCCACAAAATGTATCGACGCTATTTTTTCTTTTGTTCATAACATTAATTGTAATGTGCAAAAGCCGAGATGAATTTTAGATAACGTAGGGCAGGGTTGACTAACTGGTGGCTCGCGAGCCACCGGGGGCTCCCCCGCTTTGCTGCTACGCTGAACGGCCCCCCTCCATACCTACCAGACTCTGAAGATCGCAGGGGATTTCTCCTTCTTTCCTTCTCTTCTCGACTGCGATCGTCAGAGTCTGGTGGGTATGGAGGGGGGCCGTTCAGCGTGGCAGCAACGCGGAGGTGCCCCCGGTGGCCCGCGAGCCACCAGTTAGTCAACCCTGATGTAGAACAAGAAGGACGTCAAATAAAAAAAAATGTTTCAAGTGTAAGTTACAGGGTGGCTAAGGCCCTGTGCACATGAGCGGCACGCGTCATTTTACAGTCGCATCAATATGACAATACTGTGGCAGAATATACACATGTTTTATACTGTACTGCTACAACGCAGCGTTATATTGACACGGGTGCAAAATGACGCATACCGCTCGTGTGCATCGGGACAAAGGCAGCATCATGTACAGGGTCAGCGTTTTATCCTGCAACCCGCGCTCGCGCGAACAGGTGAAATGGCAACAGCGCCTCACGGACGCATTCCACTACAACCATGCACCGTCCCGGCGTCCGGAGAGCTGCCAGCAATCGCTGGACAGCAGTGATGCCCGAGCTTCGAGAATTTTGGGATGGTCTCTTTCAAATTAACGTCGCAAAGAGCTATTCAGAATTTCCCGGCCCGGGTTGAAAAATTTGGGGCCTTTTTCGTATAACTTTTGAACTGTAAAAGATATCGGAATGCAATTTGCGCCGAAAAATGAGGAGAAATTATTCCTTCTTAATGATGGATAATTTAAAATATTTTACGTTTACTAAATTTTTCTTTTATGAATTTTTTAACCATAATTGTTGTGAAAAGCTTTTGCAAACTGTTTATTTGATACTGTATTTAATGCTGCTTTTAAAATTCGTGGTGTTGATAAACAATAGGCTATATCATTACTTTCAGAAATTGAGAAATTAAATTTCCATTCAATTATGTGTTAGTTCTGCAGACCTCAGAATCTATTGTTCTGGTTTTCTTTTTTATGATTTTATCCTTAATGCAGTGCATACCTAGATCAGACGTAAGGGGTAACTAATGGGCCGTGTCTTTGATTATAGCGATGTTTGAATTTTTTTTCTACAATTTTTATGTCTGAATGTTTTAGCTACTCAACGCCACGCCTATACCGGCTTCCGGCTCGATTACCTGGGCCGGGAAATTCCCAATACTTCTTTGCGACGTTAATTTGAAAGAGACCATTCTAAAAAGGTCGCTGGCAGCTCTCCGCTGGGCCGGTGCGTGGTTGTAGTGAAATGCGTCCATGAGGCGCTGTTGCCATTTTTCAAGTTCGCGCGAGCGCGGGTTGCAGGGTAAAGCGGTGACCCTGTACAATCAAAAACAAAATAGAGCAAATATCGCTTTAAGAACACTAGTTTACAGTCACTTGGTGACGGAAACTCCGCTATGAAATTCTTATGTGAGGTGGTCCCTTAAACTCAAAAATCGACATTAGACGAAATCCTAAGGATACGTTTTTTAGATATCGCCCGATGAATATTTTGATAATTTTTTAAGAAGACGACCCGACGTTTTTGACCATATCTCGCGTTACAGTTGACCGATTTGATCGCGACGACCCTTAAAATAAAGGTAATTAAATTGCATACAATTATTTCCTACGTTGTTTCCCAATCGAACTTTAGAAAAATGTAATGTTTTGGGGCCGAAATTGAAATCGAAAATTCACTACATAGCCTGGAAAACATAGAAATTATCATGTGACGTCCAGTTTCTTATTTTTTTACGTAGAGGGCGCACCTTTACGAAGAAAACAAGCCCAACCTGAGTAAAATCCATGTACAAATAAGGAAGTTACGGACGATACAGTGGAAGCGCCTATTTCAACTTTAACCCTATTTTTGTATTTCTTCCTACCACTTCCCACGCTTCTGTCTTATACAATAACTCTGCGTTATCCAAAATTCATTTTAACTGTTCTACAAGGGGAACTAAAAATTGATCTTTCTTGAACGTTTACATGACGGTATATATGTTTAGCTCGAATTTAACACAAATGAATTTAATACATGATTCTAGGACAGCAGAATAAGTACTCATGACTCCAGTATAGAGTATGGTGCAAACATTCGAAGAGCTACCACTGAATTAGTCATAAAAGGTGTGCTGGACGAGGACGAAGGCTTGTATCAGTGCGTCATTGCATCTTTTTATGACACTAAGAAAAGTGAAAAATACATCAAGGTTCACGGTTAGTCCATTCACAATGATTCTTTTATAAATACAGAATCCCTACAAAGGGATATTAATATAGACTAATTGATGTAGAGCATAATTGCTCTCATCAGGTCCGGCGCATGGTGTTTTTCTTGTGTGTGCGACAAATGTGTGGCGCCGTCCCAAAATAATTTTTTCGAAATAAATTGCAAATAAAGCTAGCGTCCTCAGAATCGTGCCCCACTCTCGAGAAGACTATGTAAATCATATTTGTAGCATCATAACGTGCCATTCATTTTTCTTTTTTTAATATATTAAACTTTTTCATGCTTTTGCCACTGAATTTATTACTTCATAATATGCTACAATAAAGTGCTGTATAACTTTTTTTTTACCCGTCGCACTATAGTCGAACCCCTTGATCACTAGGGGGCCGGCATTTCTTCATTGAAGTTCTAATTTTTTTTACTTAAAATTTATGCACATGCACCAACGTGTTCTGGAAGGTATGCAAATTTGTTCCTGACCGCTATACTGACCAGCCCGGCCCTCTAAAGGTCTGCGCACACATATCCGTTCCGTGTCAGTTCCGTATCCGTCGTGCCAGTGGGAAGAAGAGACCCTCTACGTCCCTCTTCTTCTTACCACTGGCACGACGGATACGGAACTGACATGTGATATGTGTGCGCAGACCTTAAAGGTTAATCTCATTTTCGTCAGTGGTATTTCGCCAATTGCCAACAATTTCGGCAATACTATCATAAAGATCTATGTACTAGAAGTTAGTAGATGATTGACCGGTGGCTGGTATGCCGGGCAAGGGAAGGTTTACTGAGGCCACGAAATGCAGACCGAACTGCGACCTCGGTTTGTGCTTAAGGGGTCATTCTACTTTGATCGGCCGAAAAAAGCTATTTTTAAAGATTTTTTTTCGCAATGAGTACAACATATAATGAAATAAATCTTTTTAGAATTTATTAAGCTACTCTTATATTATACAAAAAATTAAAAACATTTCTTTTTAACTTGTTTGAAATGTTCTTTTTTATAGCGTCAATGTGACGCCTACAAAAAAGAGGTATGCTCGTGGCGCAGATGATATCCCGGCTCAGACTTCTCCGAAACAAAAAATTCGAAAAGATTCTTAATCTGCACCTATAAGTGTCACTATCTCCCGTAGATCAATTAACAATTTTTGCCGAAAAATAACCAAGATTTTTTTGGGGAACATTCGAAAAAACACCCTTTTTGGGAAACTTGTTCCGTCTTATGGGAACAAAAGGGAGCTCAGAGCGAGGCGGAAATTTGAAGATAATAGGCGGCGATAATAGTCTAATAGGCGGCAATCAACATCGTGCCATTTTTTTCTGGGCACCTCGACCGTCCTCGCTCTGAGAAAATCCGTTGATTGCTATGTCAGCGGGTGGTATACGGTAACTTCGAACAGGCACATACCGTCGACCACCGCTGCCTCGCGGGACAATACGGTCATGAACCGCGACCCTAGCAAGACGCACTAAGCTAGCAGTGATCTGTGATGCCAGATCGGGGACGGGTTCCCTCGAGAATTTCCCCCACCTCGCGCACACTATGCCGGAGCTGCGTGTCCGTGAGTTGAACTCCGAAGCGCCGAGCTCACTGACGCGCTGCTCCGGTATAGTGTGCGCGAGGTGGGGGAAATTCTCGAGGGAACCCGTCCCCAATCTGGCATCACTGCCAGTGATGCCAGAACCGTGGGTTTTCGCCCATGCGCGCTACCCCCACTCTATGACCAAGCGTACCCCCATTCTACAACCAAGCGCACCCCCTCCTAGCGCCTATACCGCACCACACAAGCATACCCGTCCCTCTATCCGTGTGCCGTACGCGCTGCCTGGCCCGCGCTCTCCGGCGAAAATTCGTTTTACCGATATCGAAGCGCTTGGGTCACAAACAAAAAGTCCAGAGTTCAAATCCCGGCGCGGATATTCTACTTTTTTTCTTTATTTATTCTCCAATTTCTCTTTCTATATTCTCAGGAGAATAAAGACTTGAAAACTGTTAATTTACAAAGCATTTTCGCAGCTGGCTAATGACAATGTTGGCCTTCTGCCTTTTTTTATACATAAACAGAGATTTAAGATTATACATAAATAAGATTTATTTCTGTTTATGTATAAAAAAAGGCGGAAGAGCAACATCGTGTATTAGCCATTTGCGAAAATGCTTTGTAAATTAACAGTTTTCAAGTTTTTGTTCTACTGAGAATATAGAAAGAGAAGTTAGAGAATAATTAATTCTTGGCGGAGAGCGCCGGGCCAGGCAGCGCGTACGGCACACGGACAGAAAGTAGGGTACGCTTGTAGTGGTGCGGTACAGGCGCTAGGAGGGGATACGCTTGGTCATAGAATGGGGGTACGCTTGGGCATAGAGTGGGGGTAGCGCCCGTGGGCGAAAACCCACGTTTCTGGCATCACTGCCTCCAGCCGATCAACTTGGCGAGGTTTGATAGCCAGCTGTCCGGCTTTTCGTTAGCTACGTCACCAAGAGGGAGAAGGTTCCTCCTCCACCACCGAAATCGCAGAGGGAAGGTTCCTCCTCTTCAAGGAACGCAGGGCCAATCAGGCATTTTGGCGCCTCCCAAATTTCGATACCTTGTCTACCTTTGACATCGAAAAGGTGGACAAGGGCGGAATTCAATCAGCGCTCTACTATACTCGTTTCATCCTAAGAAAAATCCCGTTCGCGCAGGGATGATTCTGAGGAGGCGCTGGTTGGTCCGACTCCCCACTTAACCGCCTACGCTTTTCTCCGTCTTACCACCTGTTACCTCTCTGTCAGCCGTTCCGCAACCTGCAATGTTGACATTGACATCGGTCATGTCACGCCCTCGGAGGGGCAGGGAAGTCGGCAGGTTAAAGTGCTGCGAGCAATAGCCTGCGTCGGGCCCGTAGGCGGTAGTGGGGGCTGCGCAGAACGGCCACAAAACGGTCGGGGCATAGGATTTTTCTTAGGATGAAACGAGTATAGCAAGGTTCGTCTGCTTGATCGGGTCATCGTTGGGACCACAAGCACGAACATATAAAAAATTCTCAATTTTTTATCATCGTGCGGATCAGGGTTCACATGCATCAAAGTAAATAGTCACCCAATATTAGTTTGGGGGGGGGGGTGATAGGATCGTCTGGCTACACGCGTCCCGCAAGGTGAATCGGGCCTTACACCAAATACAACAAATCTTTTCCTTGCAAACCGACGCCACTTTGTTATTTCTCAACAAAAATTGTTAATTGATCTACGGGCAATAGTGACACTCATACGGATTAAGGATCTTTTCGAATTTTTTGTTTCAGATAAGTCTAAGCTGGGAAATCACCTGCGCCACGAGCACACCTCCCTTTTGTAGGCGTCACATTGACGCTATAAAAAAATATTTTAAACAAATTAAAAACAATTTTTTAATTTTTTTATAATATAAGAATAGTTTAATAAATTTAAAAATATATATATATTTCATTATATGTTGCATTCATTGAGAAAAAAATCCATAAAAATTGCTTCATTTTTCGGCCGATCAAAGTAGAATGACCCCTATTGTTTTGGTAATTACTTGCAAAACGTGTCCACAATAGATTGTGAAAAGCACGACTATAACGATTATTTGGTATCAAAGTAATTTATCGTCAAAGAAACTAACGATTTTACGGATCAAATAGTCCACTACCTTCTTAAAGCAAACATTCGGATTCCTTCGGCCAATAAGTACTATACATAGGTACTTCCAAAGCTTTGAAAAAAATATCGACGTGAAAATACGCTGCAACCGTGCACAGTATAGAAATACCTCGGCGTGAAAACGCGCCTATGCCACTCAAAGTGTTACACGACACTTACTTTTCCGTTGCATTAATTTTTAACACAAATTTTCAGATCCAGGGAAGACATTTATCAATCTAACAGCTCAGGATGACCGCAGAATTTACGAATCCAGATACGGTGATAAGGTGCAATGGGTTGTAAATGTGGATGCCTATCCTAAACCCCAACTTAAATGGTAATATATTTAATACGTAACAAGATACATATGTATACAGAGAGAGGCATAATTCGTGTACATTCAGATCTTTCTCAGGGAAGGGGCGATTGTCATGCAAAAGTAAATCGCAAATATAGAATAGAATTTTGTTGTGCCAGGCTGCGTTTTCAGAAAAATCGATATTGAAAATTTGTTGGGTATTCTGTATGATACTTTGAAATGTTACGGGGTTATCATTAAATTGACATTTTATATGCTACAACCAAATATTCCCACAATATTACTCTGCAGGTTGAATCACAAAGGAGATGAAATTGTAGGAAGCTGGGAGTTCCGGGAGAAAGCAAAGTATGCAGTGAACAAGACACTCCGTTCGACAAGTCTAAGAATTAATCGCTTAGACGTGAGTGACATGGGAATGTATTCCCTTCAAGCTAGTAATCAGGACAGAATTGAAATGCTAAACTTCACATTGACCGTGATAGGTATATAATTCTTATTCCATACACACAAAGTAATAGAATCAAAATTCTTAATCGTTATTCCTTCCAGCTAAACCCATACCATGTTTAACAAAAGTGGAATCATATTACGCACCCAACCAACTAGCGCATGTATCTTGTGATGTGGCAGCGTTCCCAATGCCAAATGTTACATGGACTTTTCTAAAGTGTCCATATTATCCCTCGTGTGAAAATGCAACTACAGTGATTTTAACGGTACGTAATGTCTTTCCCGATCCAGCATGTATTAAGTATTTTTTCACAATGTGACAAGTGAGAAACTTTTAATATGATAATGAAAAACTTTACATAGGATGTAAAAGAAAAGGATAATACGATGACTTCGTTTCATTCAAAAGCAAATACGACTATTGAAATGTCCGGCAAGCTTACTTGCACTGCTTGCAACACTGCTGGTTGCGATTCCATGACAGAAAATATTTTGGTATCTGGTAAAGAGACCACTTCTTCATATTTCTGTTATAATTTTTTTAGAGTTTATCTTTTCTTCTGACTGTATAATATTTCATTACACCAGTACTATGGAAATGTTATAGATGGAAAGGGAGGATTCGGTTTAATTGAACCGAAAGGACCAGTGACAGAGGGCGAAAATATTGAATTGATTTGTGCTGCATCTGTTTACAATTATTCAAGTACATTTAAATGGAGGAACGATGACAATACTCCTATTCTAGAAAGCAGTAACTATTCCTGTTTAATTACTGCTTAAGGAGACCTTCCGGTCTAAAAGTCGATTTTTTTTATTTCATTTTTCGAATGTTCAAACTTTTAGGAATGCGTGTTTAAAAAGGATTTTCTGTAATTCGTGAAATTCCGGAAGTTATAAGCATTTGAGTAGCGGCAAATGCATGGGTAACACCCGGCCATTCGGCACTCACGTAAAACTTTAAATGCGTTTTTCTCGAAACAGTGTTCTCAAAATGGTGGGACCTGTATTTCCAAAAGTTATTATCTGATTCGACTGAGACTTTTTTTATTTTGAAGAATATACTTCTGGCTACGGAGGATACCGAAAAAAAAACAAAAAATTGAAAATTTGTAATTTTAAAAGGCGTTGAAAGGATGAAAACTATAGGAAAAAAGTGATTTCAAACTTCAAGTGGCGTTATCTTCTAAAAAATGTAATTTTATAATTTTCTCTGGTTTCCCCCCTAGCCAGAAGTATATTCTTCAAAATAAAAAAAGTTTCAGTCGAATCGGATAATAAGTTTTGGAGATACAGGTCCCACCAATTTGGATCAATTTTTTTTACGCCTTGACTCTAACGACTCCCCAGTGCCGTCTGCAATGATTAATTATAAAACAAAATATATATTTCTGTAGCTGAAGACATCCTTAATACAATGCAAAAAGTCCCATTGAATTATATATAGTAGTTTTCCTTTAATTAATTCCGAAACATCACCTAGTTTCTTGGGCTCTAGACCGGAAGGTCCCCTTAAGCAAAAAAATAGTTTTATAAATTAAAATATATAAAAAATGTAGTTTACTGGATGTTTGTTTTAAACTGTTAGATAGACTGACGATCATTGAAAATAAAACTCAATTCACTTATCGCTCCATTTTGAAGATAAAGAATGTAACAAAGGAGGATTCAAAATGGTATAGCTGTAGGGTAACGGCCATGCATGATAATATGGCAGACGAACCTGTGTATTACTTTCTGCATGTATATGGTAATTATTGTAAAATATTATGCAACGGATTTCTCTCCTTTTTTAGAGGATTACATGTCGAATTCTCTAATATTTCTTTGTTCTAGATGCACAGGCACCTTCCTTTAACAATACTAACATGCAAAATAATGAAGTGACAATCGATCTTAATGTAGAGAATAAACAAGTGGTCCTTAAATGTTATGCACATGGGATGCCTGCACCAAATATTACTTGGTATAAAGTAAGTGTAATAATTGATATCATTGAGGTATTCTATTAGTGTAAATTCACATATTTATAATATTGTTAATAGGACGATGTAATGTTGGCTAATAATACACAATATGCGATCACCAATGACAATCAAGAACTTTGTATTAATTATTTATTGGAGAGTGATAATGGAAAGTATTTGTGTCGAGTGGAAAATCGTATAGGAAAATTGGAGGCCTATCAGCAAATAACCATAAAGGGTAATCTATTAAACTATAAAATACCAAAGAATTGGTGGCTTTTCAAATATATGTTTCCTCTATTAATAATCTTATGATATTATTACTGCAGGAAAAGAGCTCTCTAAAGGATTGATCATATTAATCGTCATTTTACTTATTGTCGTTGTGATTTTGGTGGTTTACTTCACAATCAAGGTCCGTCGTGAAAAGGTAAATTTGAATTTCAGTATCGTCACCAGGTACTGTGGCCCGATGGAAAGAAGTCGGTTGAAATGTCACAGGGACAAGAGGGGTTCTTCCCTCGCATTAGGTCCCACCGCCCGTGTCCCATTTTTACTTACCTTGTATTCGTCAACGTTGTCGCCCCGGCCGATAGGGATATACTATTCGGACCTGATATTCGGGCAGTAGTTTCTCAACTGACTTCTTTCCATCGGGACACAGTAGAAGATAATACTTTTGGGAATAATGAAAAATTCTGAAAACTTTTGGGACATTCCAGATCATGAGAAAGGAATTAATGGAAGCTGGGTTGATGCACTTTGAGGAAGGAGCGGTGGAATGCTTAAATCCAGACCTAACAGTGGATGATCAAGCTGAGTTGCTGCCTTACGATAGAAAGTGGGAATTCCCAAGAGAGAGATTAAACTTAGGTAAAGTTACTTTAATTAAGTATGTATATTAAATTGAGCACAAATGAATAAATAAATGGTGCTGGGTTTGTCTTAGCTAATCTAGGTAACTATGTAATTTCTTGTGGCAGGAAAAAAATTAGGAAGCGGTGCTTTCGGTGTCGTAATGAAAGCAGAAGCTCAAGGAATTTGTGAAGATGAGCCATTTACTACCGTCGCCGTAAAAATGGTTCGCCGTACAGCAGATCCTACGTATGTTCGTGCTCTTGCTAGCGAATTAAAGATTATGGTACACCTTAGAAAACATCTGAATGTTGTAAATCTTCTTGGTGCGTGCACGAAAAACATTTCAAAACGTACGTATCCTACTACTTACATATATAGACTAGAGCTGTTCGTAGGGAGGTCGTAAAAGTGGTAGCGCGTGCCTGTTTATATGTTTCGAGAATCGGACCGAGTGAATTGACAGCAAGGATGCGATGAAACATTTTCTGTGCCATTTGTTTTGGGTGGGGGAACACCTACGGGAGTGGTGGTAATGCGTGCCTGAGACGCCACGATTGGAGACGAACCGATGCCAGCGCCAAACGAGTGACGCCGCGACCAACCAGCGTCGACAACATATTTCCCAGCGACGCTGGTTGGCCGTGGCGTCGGTTCGTCTCCAATCGTGGCGTCTCACGCACAAAACCACCATTCCTGTAGGTGCTCCCCCACTCAAAACAAGTAGCACAGAAAATATTTCATCGCATGGGCAGATAAGGAGCTCGGGCCTCAATCAGGGCTCAGGGCTCAGGGCATGTAGCCTGAGACTCAATTCCTACTGATAATCCTACGATAGTATACCGCGTACGGCCCTGGGTGCCGGGGCCTCAAAGACCGCCGCTGTTCGCTGTTCGAGTGTTTAATTTACGACCTCCCTATTCTCCTTGTCATTTAAGAAGGAACCCGTTTCGCGCATGTAGAATGAGCTCATTGGCTCCGAAAAAGCGTTGGTGGGGGTACAGCCAATAGTGCCTTCTCCCGGCACCAATGAGCGTCAACCTGCGTCAGTCCCGCTGACGGGGAGCCCCCCAATCTGTCCCCAAACCTATACCGATATCTCGGAAACGATCAACACATATACCTGATTCCAAATAAATACCAAAATATTTTTATGAATATTTCGAAAACTCTTTTTCCATCTAGGTAATTACCGTATTTTTCAAGGTTTGATACATAAAGTATATGAAATGAACACTTCATTAATGCCGACACATAGGATTGTACAAGTTCAGCTGGAAAACGGTTTCCCCCTAATTATAGTGAATGCTTAAATTCTTTGCCAGGCAAAGAGTTAAACTTTCTTTTCACCCCTACATTATGCATGTATAATTATTTTCTAATGGTAAAAAAAAATTAATTTATTGTTATTCTTCATTTCAATAGGTGAACTATTAGTAATTGTTGAATATTGCCGATTTGGAAATTTACATAATTATTTGCTACGACACAGAGCTGATTTTATTAATCAAATTGATTCAGCGACTGGCAAATTTGACCCCAGTATTGGCATGGACCTTTTAGCCAGGAGTGTCAGCATCAGCAGTAATAACAGGTTTGCTTTAATAATTAATTTTCATACATTCTCTGTTACTTGTTAAGAATTTACAAAACGATATTATTGTGCTTTATGGAAATTAAACATCGGCTTTAAAGCATTATACAATTAAAAAACTGATCTGCACGTTCCGCGATAACAATATTAGCACATGTATGGATAAACGAAAGTAACATTAAGATTCTCTTTATAACATTAAAAAGGAAAGGTTGCACTCTGAAATAACAAATTTGTTAATACCAATTAGAATAAGCGAATTCACGTGTGCTCTCCAGCATCTTGTTCGTAATACAAAAATACTGACTGCTGTGCATGTAAGGGGTTGTGGTGTTAACATCCTTCTGTTCTCTTCTGTCTGCACGACAGGATAAAATATGCGGCATTGTCATTTTCCTGCAGTCTTAGCACAAATTCTGGCACCGATTCTGTGCATTATCAAGGTACAGCTACGGATTCTCAAGGTGTTAGCATGTCACCAGATGGTTGCGTTCTCAGCAACAATTCATCCCAGCCGGGATGGAGGTCTAATTATCGTGGTGACTACAAGGACAATAACTTAAAACCCATTTGCACTCAGGACTTACTATCATGGGCATTTCAAGTTGCCCGTGGAATGGAGTATCTTAGTCAGAGGAAGGTAGGTTTCAATAGTTTCTGCTATTTTCAGGTTTCTTCTTATCAGAGATCTTAGGAAATATAACTTATTAGTTGGGTTCTATTGAAATCTGTATAGGAAGCAAACAATTGTGTAATACAGGTAATACATTTTCTCCCAGGTGTTACACGGTGATCTGGCTGCAAGAAACATTTTGCTTGCTGAAAATAATGTTGTAAAGATTTGCGACTTCGGGCTAGCAAAAACCATGTACAAAGATGATAATTATAAAAAGAAAGGTGATGGACCACTGCCCATAAAGTGGATGGCCATTGAGTCGATTAGAGATCGAATTTTCTCTACGCAGTCGGACATTTGGTCATTCGGTATAGTTTTATGGGAATTTTTCACCTTGGCTGAAACACCATATCCAGGGATGGAAGCTGAGAAACAGTATCAAAAACTGATTGAGGGTTATAGAATGGAACAGCCGGAATATGCTACGTTTGAAGTGTAAGTTTTTATATTATTATTATACGACACAGGTAATTCATAATATAATTGTACAGGAAATGATTTCTCGTCCAAGCTTCAGTCAAAGCTGTAGAATAATAGTAGATAATAGAGATTCATAAAAAAGAGAAGCATGCTGAAAAGTATATCGAACATAAAAGCATAATTTTCCTCCGCATGTGTCATGTTATGCAGGGTTTGTTGCAATTCTTTGACCTTGTTAGAACAGAATTGTATTACATCAACATAGTGCTGTGCAACAATCACTACAATTCTGTAACTGTGTGGAAGTACCAAGTTCTATGTGGGTTGTCTGAATTATCTTAATATATAAAGCAGAAAACTTCTATATGTGTTTGTCTGTCGCCTAAAAACTTTCGAGCGATAAACTCTGGAATTACGAAATGTGCCTCAGCTCATTGAGCCTGACTAATCCAGATGAAATTTCACAAAAAAAAAAATTTTTTTTTTATATAATCAGAATCTAAATTTCGGGCGAAGCCGAGTAGTAAAGCTAGTTTCTTATAAACATAGTACTTGTATAGAAGATTACAGAGCCTGTTTTGTTAATTCAGCACATATCTGATTCTCAACCTCTTGTTCGACACTTTTTATTTCAGTTCGTCATGAAGAATCAGTTGCTTCTCTTTAGGAGCATTACATGTTGCATAAATACAGCCATACAATTACACTGCACCCTGTAGAATGTAAATGAAAGACAACATTTTATGCTGTTACTAGTTCATATTCTCTCATTCAATATTTTGATTTTATAGGTATGATATAATGCTTCAATGTTGGAAAACAAAACCTACTCTACGCCCAAGTTTCACGGAATTAGTTGACAGTATAGGTGATTTGTTGGAAGAAAGTGTAAGAGCGGTAAGTCTATTATTTCTTGATTTAATAAACATTTTACTGAATGAATGATTTCCAAGTATAATTAAAAATGAAGAGCAGCAACAGTGAAAGTAATAAGTAATAGCCCAGATAGTACACGTCGTCTATAAGCTGTCTTTAAGACGTCTTTCAGACTTTCAAGACGTCTGAGGACGTCTTATAGACGTCTTTCAGACTTTCAAGACGTCTGAGAACGTCTTATAGACGTCTTTCAGACTTTCAAGACGTCTGAGGACGTCTTATAGACGTCTTTCAGACTTTCAAGACGTCTGAGGACGTCTTATAGACGTCTTATAGACGTCGTGTGCTATCTGGGGATGGGAACACTTACGAATGCAATTAAATTCTATTTGTACATATGCATTGATCCTGCATCATTTTATGAAAGGCATTTAATAAACTGTAACAAACAAATTCTTCATCGTGATGACACACATTGGAAGGACATTTGTTTATATTTTACATTCAGATACATAAAGATGGAAAAGTAAAGGGAATATTGCGATTCTACGTTCTATAATAATTTATCAAGCTTCAGCATATGATACCATCATCTATGAATCACATGCTTCTCCTAACACCTAACTAATAATACAGTTCTGTTCTGTCCCGCAAAGTGAAACTGGCACCGGACCGGCGAGTATCAATTTTCGAATCGGGTAGTCTATGAGCGGTATTCACAGTCGCTACTTATTCTTAAGATCATCTTAAGCATTCGGCATCCTTTACTAGTCGATTAGATTACTAATCTGGAGGATGCCGCATGCTTAAGACGATCTTAGTCTTAAGCGACGACTGTGAATACCGCCCTATTCGCCTTGCTTTTATTCTCTGTCGCGGCACGTGAGAGGGACTGGCTGGCAATGAGAACGGCCGAAAGGGGAGGCGATAACGACAAACCGTAAATAATTACGGTGCGCCTCTCACTCGCCGCGGCAACTACAAAAAAAAGTAGTAAGGATGGCAGATTTTTACTCATCGAATCACGAAACGTATCACTTTTCGGGACAACGCTGTATATCTTTCAAAAATAGGATAAATTATTCAGTAAAATGTAACCCACAAAAATATGAACTATAAATTCCAGTTCACACGTTACCATAAAATTTAACATACAAATCCACAGCATCAACCATAATTCATACGCTAGGTTAAACTCTGAAGAGAAGCATCTTTTCCTTGTTTCGGTGAAGCAAAATTTTTATAAATACCATGTGTAAGAATATTGAAGTCACAACCTTATCTCAATAAAAACTTTAATTCAATTCTAGCACTACGTCAGTTTGAATGCTCCCTACATAGACATGAACACACTGATGCTAGAGGACGGTAAAAATGATTACTTGACAATGCTGTCTGCTCCGGATCACACTATCCTTTCTTCGCCTGGTCACGAATACACGAATTCACCCGTATCCGGCAATCCAGCGGACTCGGCATATCTGTGCATGAGTCCTACGAACCAGACAGTTGAGTCGGGGATATTCAGTCCAAGGCCACACCAGGAACGTTCTCATTTTGAATTTCCATCACCTACGTCCGACTCGGAGGACGCAGTGGAAATGTCGCCGATGTTAAAGAAGGTGGAGGATGACGACCCTTATCTGAAACCGATCAACGTACAAGAACGCAGGGCGGAGTTCGCTCGGAATAGGCTAGCGGTAAAGGATCGAACGGTCGACCAACCGATTGATAGAGATTCTGGATACTGTAACGCACCGCGCAATCTTCAACTGATAGACCTAAACGAGAAGAACAAAAACTCAAACGAGAGTAACAATAGCGAAAAGGTGGATGCGACATCGAAGAAAGATTTCGTGCCATCCATCATCAGAACACAGGACAACTATGTGAACATGCCAAAGCAGAGAATTGATCTGAGGAAAGATATGCCCGATGGATTTAGCAATCCCAGTTATGTGCTGATGGGCAATCGTGAAGTGGACCAAACGAGAGTTTGAGGTACTAGTGCCACGTAATGTTTGAAAGATTTTCTGGTGCTAGTCACTGAAACAGTAAGGACATCGAAACACAAATCTTTGTCATAAGTAAGTATGTGAGAATTTGTTGAGTGATGTATGGACATCAATGCGAACGTAATAAATCAGAGAAATTGAATTATGCAATTCCTTCTGTTGGAGGAAATTGCTTCTTATATCTCGGTTTCATCATCGATGTGTCTGTTGATATTTCTATACCTTTGTATGTATGTGCGCGTGTATATTTGTGTCATTAGAGAAGTTAATTGTATGCATCGTCCGCAAGTACTACATGTTTCGTTCGTGCATATTGGTTATTCTCAGAGTGCCATGACGAAGTCCCGCGCTTAAACGATAATATATATGTGAAACTCACTGGACAAGGGAAAAATGATTGATGAATAGTTTTTATAAAAAAAAACGTGGTAATATGAAAAGTTTAGTTAATGCATTGAAGCAACTAATCTCGTAGCAATCAAGGATAGAAATTTGGAACAAGTATACTTGCTTTTGAGTAAGTAACGAAGGAATATGAACAAAGTCATTAAAGTACAATTTAATTAAGAAAACTTGTATATTTTCATATCTTTTAATAAATTTCTAAAAAGCTGATAACAGATATGCACTTTTCATTTTCTTTTGAAAGTATTAAAAGAAATTAGAATGAACTGGAAAAGTGCCTTGCTACTATGCATTTATTGATGCAATCTCATTTTTATGTGCACGTCGCAGTCAAATTATACCTCAAGTGTTTTAAAAGTTGTATCGAATATCGATAGAAACTGTCAAAACCTTTTTCTCGAAACACAGATGAATGTTTAATACTGTTATTAAATAGCTAACAGTATTTATTGGATGATTACCACTAATACTTATATTTCATACATTATGTTATATATCAATTTTCTAAAAATGTAAGAATATAATTTTACAAATGCATCTGAAAGAATCACGTATTATTGTGCGAAATGTACAAATGTGTAAAAAAAACATTGAGACAATATCGTAAAAGTGATAGAGTAGAGGGTATTATATGTATAATGCTGAATGCTCTTACATAATGTATTTATTACTTGTTAAAAGGAAAACTCGGTGAATGAGAATGAAAACCCCAATTTCATTCCTATTGTTTTCAAACAGTTCGCACAAAAATATTTGACAATCTAATTGTGAATTTCCAGGTATATAATTCACATAAATGTAAGGTATGAATAAAGTAAACTTATTCATCAGTACTTAATACTCAATATATTCCGGGTTTTATTACAGGGTTTAACACTACGAGATCGAAGAATGCAAATTTAAGAGAAATTATGTACAAATAGAGATGATTACTGTTTCAATGTTGATGAAATAATTCTATTAGTTGTATGAGAAATTTTTCTAACACAGTGCCTCTATTAATTTAAGCTTTGTAATCGTGGATTATGTGTTATTATGCCTTGCAGAGATATAAGTATGTAGAAATGTGACCAAATATACAGTGCTATCTCGAAAAGAACTCGTCGTTATCACTGCTACTTTTGTAAGGCCGCGGCGAATGAGAAGGGCTGAGAGAACTGTTTCATCTGTTTTCGATAGACGACACCGCAGCAATGAAAAATCTTATGAGAGGTGTCACATTGGGGCGGACGATCCGCGCGGCGGATTATTGACTCTCCGCTCGGCACGATTTATCCGCCTGTACCCGGGAAACATTTTTTTACTGATTCAAGGAACAGAAACATACTGTTTCAAATACTATGTGATTATGTAACTGAAGCGGTTCATCCACTCGTTTAATGCAAGCACTGCAAGCGGTCGGTTCGGGCGGACAAAACGTAAATGTGCCACCGGCCTATGGCTTGCCGCTGTCGTGTGCCCTCTTACTCACCGAGACAGCTTCTTTTCGAGACAGCACTGTAAGTGCAGCCCTATATTCAGGGCCGGCGTGAACTTTAACAAGGCCAAAAAAAACGCATTTATATATGCTTCTACATTTTACAGCAGCCTTGGGAATTAAATTAAGTGATCTTTTCGGTCGAGATTCAGAAGCAACTCTTTCTCCCGCCGCGCGTCTTGGCCCCCGCGGCGGCCTAGCTACATGGAGCGCCTCAGACCCATACCATGTGAACCGCGCGTGGCGCTAATGCGCGACATTGTATCAATAGACTTCCACGTCCCAGAGAGCACGATTGTCGATACGATTTTGTTTTGTCAACGCGCCACGTGCGTTTCACGTGGTACGCGCCTGAGGTGGCTCGAGGTTTATGGCAGTCGCAGGGGCCAAGACGCGCGGCGGAAGAAAGAGTTGCTTCTAAAACTCGGCCGAAAGTATCACTTAATTCCCAAACCTGTTTTACAATAATAAATATATATGCATAAGGCCCCGCAAAATTTACGAAGAGCTCTTCGTGGGCCACGGGGCGGCCTGGCGAGGCCAGGTTCAGGGGGAACGGGCTGAACCACCTCGCACCGGCCCTGCCTATAATGAGTAATGAAAACCACATTTGGTGGTTTGTATCCTTAACCCTTTGACTACGAAAGGCGTATATATACGCTCTCACAAGTCTATCAATATATACGAAACAAAAACTGAATATTTTTAATTTATTTGCAATTATTTATTTTTTTAACCCCTAAGAATGGTATCAAATCTCCGGGTACCGTTTTGGTCAGTAAGTAGTCAGTGGACAACCAGTCGTAGCGACTGATATGCGAATATCGCGCCGTCGTATTGATGGTTCTCTCCGAGAATGCATCGCAGTCAAAAGGGTAAGGATTTTGCTTTACCCGCCACTTAAGTCGGTTTTGGTTCATCATTATATGCCTGCAAGGCATTTATATTTTGTAATTTAAGATTTTTACCTAAAACATTTTCTTTTTATAGTAAATGAAGACCTTGCAGCAAGAGGGGTGCAACTCCGCTTTTGACAATTTTTAAGTTATGACGTGTAATATTCGTAAAAGAAAGTCTACATCGTTTGGCGCAAGTTTGATGCAAATCCGATATCAAATGAGTGATTTATTGCAAATTTTGAACCTGCACCCATTTACTGTTTTGTGCCAAACGAACGCGCAACTACGTCCCACCTTATAAACAGCCTTTTTAGAAGGCTTTCAAATGTGTGTTGACTGTGGATGAAGATATTTCCACAGATAATGATGACGAGCAGGCGCAAGAATAATGTTATTCTTTTACGTCTACAAACAGTTTTTTCCAGTTTACTCGAAACTGATCAAGATGGAGTTACACCCTTCTTGCTGCAAGGTCTTCAATTATGTAGCAAAAAATGTTTTTCATAATTTGTACTTTTACTGAGAAAATATGTTTAAACACCTACATCATTAATGATCCTAATTGAATAAGGAACATCATGCGTCGTAACATTGCTACGAATACGCCGACCTCGTTTGTTTATATCGTCAAGTAAGGTTTCTTTGTACTTCATCCACCTGAAAAACATAAAATTGCTATAACTAAAACTGTTTTAGAAATTGCTTCTACCGTTTCGTCGGCTTTAAAATTTATTTTGTCACAAGCCAAACTAAACAAGTTATAAGTGTCTAAATCATTATGACAGTGGAGTAGCAAATTCATCAATTAGTGGATGCAACTATTCACACTTTGAAAATCAGAATTTTCTTCTATAGCCTTGTGCCACGGAGGTGCTTATGTAAACATTCATTTCCTCATTTTATTTGCATGTTTTTTAAATTATCAATTTATAATTTGTAATTTAACCAAAATCATTTGTAAAGATCCAATAGATGAGATCAGTCACTTCTTCTAACAAACAAACAATCTTTTCAATTCTATTCGAGCCAAAAATTTTTGTGATACAGCCAGTTTCCATGTTTCACGAAACAGCATGCCTGTCGCTAAATATCAAACTAAGGTCGGTATCAGATACATTGGCCGGTGAGTTTCGTGAGGGGTATTCTCCCACCACACAGTTTTCCTGCCTCCAAGCTCCTGACGTGTAGGCCAAACCGAGTTCTTAGTGTAGAAATACATACATCAGAATAGGTGTGCGTTAGCTCCGAAAAAAATCAGGAGCTTTATTGGTCACAACATTGATTCTTTCTCGATAGCTTCATCTCGTATTGGTCTACGCATAGCTTCGCAACGCACACAACTATTACGCTAATGCCGGTATTCGTAGTCGCTACTTATTCTTAAGCAAATGCTTAAGCATTCGGCATCCTTTACTAGCTACTAGGTTAGTAGAGGATGCCGCATACTTAAGCATGTGCTTAAGAATAAGTAGCGAGTATGAATACCGGCCTAAGAATAAATAACAGCCAAACGGCTAGGTTCAGGCGGAGCCGAGCAGCGCTCCCGTTACCCCACCATACCCTGTAACAACCAGGCAACTGCAGCTGACAAATCTACGATCGTCAGAAGGTGGTGGCTGATGCCTCCTCGATCGCTGTTCCCGAAAACGAATTCACCGGCCAATATATCTGATACCGGCCTTAGGCAGTATTCAGATTTTTCTAAAGTATATGCATTCTTTGCAATGTATGTACATAGAACTAAAATTTGTATTGAGAAAACTATAAAATATCTGAAAACGCAAAGTATTGTCACCTAACCCAGTAGTCTAATGAGGATCTCTTAGTTTGAATTACTCAATGCTGTTTACAAATATGCTAACACGATTTCTATTCGGCTCGTATTTTTAACGATATAAAGATTTCTGATCAGCCGTAAGGTGCAACATACTACTATCCGGGTTGTTAGACGTAGTCCTACGTCAAAACATATTTTTAATTAAGCTGGTTTAAATTAATTGTAAGTTTTAAAGATTAACTTGATGAAATGGTATTTCATTACGACTTCCTTTATAAACAAACACATACCTGCGATTCCTAACGAATTGTTTAAACAATTGCTCTTTAGTTGGGTACTTAGAATCCATGAAGAGTTTCACACGTTCCCAAATATTAGCTCGATTGTGTTCAGCTAACCAATATCGAGGAATCAAGAAACATCGTACGGGTGTAGTAGATACTATTCTTCGATTAAGCATGTTCTCTCCTACATTGAAAACACATCTTATTTAAAAATACATTTCATAAAACAGTAGCGCAAGATAAAAATGTTGTAATATATCACCTAATCCAAAACATGCCCCCCTGTTAAACGTACAAATTTGCATAAATATCGTTCGTACGTCATTTGGATAACATTGCTGAGACGTAGACGACGGCTCTCTCATTAACATTTCAGCCACGTCCGTAATTTTGTGCCATTCGTTGATCTTTTAAATTTAAAGGTACTGATTCATTATTGTCACGTACAGGGTGTATAAAATGTGATGGACACCGCTTTCAGGGGTGAATCTACACCTCTAGATTGGTAGACATTTATAAAAAAAACTTGCCGCAAAATTGCTTATAACGTTAAAAATTAATGTTAAAATTTTGTACACCAGCGTTTTCTGTTCAATGAGAAGACAAAAAGTCCAAAAAGAACCATATGCCGCAAACGCAACATTTTGACGCAAAACATTGCTAAAGTTTATCTACATAAAAATTAGAGTGTGTGGAGCCACTCACCAATCAGTGGCTCCCCTTTTCTCTCACTACATCCTTTCCTTCTCGCCTTTAAAAAGGCAAAGGCGAAATCAAGATCAATATATCGACCCGCGGAAACACAGTTGGGCTTCGATATGTGTGTGAGTGAGAGCAAACGGGAGTGAGTAGGAAAAGTATATCAGGCTCCCGAGTAGTAGTGGGATTCGAAGCACGTCGAAGCGCTTCGAATTTGTCTTGAATATCAGGTGACTAATTCGAAGCTTAAAACTCTTGAAAGTCTTGATTGTCTCGGAAGTTTTGAAACTCTTGCTTCAAAGTCTTGGTAGGTTTCGGACCCGTATGTACGTCCACCGCCGACTCGCGGGACAATACAGTCATAAACCGTGACCCTGGTGAAACCCTCTGGCCGATCAACCTAGTTTTTGGCAACCAGATGTTCATTTTCAACACTTTCAAGACTCATAAAGACTTTCAAGAGTTTTAAGCTTCGAATCATGTTCGAAGTGGTTCGAAGTCCGTCATATATATATATATAGATTCGAAGCGCTTCGAAGTAGAACTGGGACTATTCGAATAATTTAATATTCGAATATTTTACATGTATTCGAATGCTACGAATAAACTTCGAATATTTGAGTATTCGAATGTTATTATTCGAATATTTGAGTATTCGAATGTTATTATTCGAATATTTGAGTATTCGAATGTTATTATTCGAATATTTGAGTATTCGAATGTTATTATTCGAATATTTGAGTATTCGAATGCTATTATTCGAATATTTGAGTATTCGAATGTTATTATTCGAATATTTGAGTATTCGAATATTATTATTCGAATACTGATGTATTCGAATGTTATTATTCGAATACTGATGTATTCGAATAGTATGGTGTGAAGTGGGTCAAACTTAGCTTATAAGATTTCACCCTGACAAATGAACCTAAAGAACTTGATTTATAATTCACACCATACTATTCGAATACTTAAATATTCGAATTATATTCGCCAAATAATTGAGCAACTGAAGTATTCAAATATTCGAATACCGAAAAATTCGACAAATAGTCCCAGCCCTACTTCGAAGTGCTTCGGATCCTATCACTACTCCCGAGACAGCGAAACACCTACTTACATGCCACTGCTGATGTGAGTGGGTCTACGCACTCTAATTTTTGCGCAAACTTTAACAATTTTTTGCGTTGAAACGGTGCGATTCCGGCATATGGTTTCTTTTCAACTCTTTTTCTTCTCGCAGAGCAGAACACGTTGGTGTAAAAAAGACTTTAACATTAATTTTCAATGTTATAAACAATTTTGCGGCAAGTTTTTCCTCCAAATGTTCGCCAATCCATAGGTGTAGATTCACCCCTGAAAGCGATGTCCGTCACTTTTTATACATCCTCTACAATACTACTTTTATACATTTCATACTTACCACGTCTAAAAGCGTGGTTGTAATAATGCTTGCACGTTCAAAATCGGTAACTCTGCCCATCGATTTTGCTGGTCGTAGAAGGTCAGTATAGTCTGTGGAATCTTGATGATTATCAGTTACATCGGTAGTACCTGCCTGTGATAAATGATTTTATATATTTTTACATATAATTAGCTAAGGGAAAACCAAGAAGATGTCACAATTTAGTAACAGTTTCTAATCATTTGATTGAAGTAAATGTTAGAGTAACAATATTCGATTGGAAACACCTCATAGGGGCTACAAAGGCACTTACAAAATTTTTAGAGATGCGGTGCGAGAATAATAACAAGTCTAAATAATAATATAAATTTTACTTCAAATGTATGGAAATGTGTTAAGTATTAACCAGTCGGCAAGTTAATTTTTCTTTCGTTCTTAGTAGAATATTAAAGTTCATTCGTGAAAAAGATATTTATTGTTAGAATACAAAACCATACACGAGCAGCTTCATACTCGAATTCCAGCTTCTTCTCAGCTGTTTCAGCTTTTCTTGATTTCTTTGTTTGCTCTGTTGGGTGAAAATCTTTGGGATCATATAACTCGTAATGTCTGCCATTAGCAATAAATTGCTCACGAACAATCATGTGTTCTATGAGACGGCATTCGCCATCCATTAGAAAGTGGACGTAATTAACCATTCCTTTGCCGTCACCTAATAAAACCTTAAATATTTATTTTTTAATTCAATTTGTTGGCTTACAATTTACTTTTTTACAATAGTATATATTTATAGAAACAATTACTAGTCAATTCTATTAGATTTTACACATACGTGGTTTAAATATTTTCTGTGATAATCCCTGAAATGCTTGTAATTGAGTTAACTGATTGAAGTCTATTGAGACACTTATGGAACATTTGTAAAATTGAACGCGTGAGTTTTGAAGAGGCTTATATTTACAATTATATTGTTGACATTCATTTGAAATTCACACTATTTCACCACGATATGCTGTGCTCTTTTGAAAACGTTTTTACTCTATCCAAATTTCATACCTCATCAGGTTGAAAATCCTTCATCCTGCTGAGGATACAACATTCTCGTATAGTTTCTTCATCCCAACATTTGAAATAATTAAAGTGGACTAGTGCATCTTGCAACACATCCCACTCTTCCATCAAAGTATATCGTAAAATTTTATCAAAATCATCATCGGGAATCAGAAACAAATCCACAATGGCTGAGAATAAATCACACTTACAAAGAAACAAAAACAAATGTGAACTGAATAAATGTTAAATAACGAAATACGCTGAAACATCAGACAAAATGATTTCAATAGCGTTATAAAATATTTCAGTAGCACATACTTTTTGAAACTACCGTTGCAGTTCTTGGTATTCTATGCAGTAACGCAATTTCACCAAATATATCGCCAGGATTCAAAGTACCCAAATCAATTTCTTGCGATTCACCTAAATGCAGATGAAATTTTTAATGCGCATGTCGATAGCAAAATATTTAGTCAAAACTATTGTTAAGGGGACTACAGTGGCTCACAGCCGTAATCGTACACTCTTTAAAATCGCATAACTTTTTTTAAAATTAATCCAAACAACTTGAGTTTTTTTTTAGAAGCTAGAAGGATTAGTTTGCTAAGTGACGTGTCGTTTTGAAAAAAAATGCACTTGGTCGGAATAGCAAAAAAAAAAATAGAAAAGGTCGTTTTTTAAACTTTTTTTTATGAGCCTATAACGAAAATTCAAAAAACCTGTTTGTAGATTTAAGTAAGTTGTATACATGTCTAATATTTCATGAAAATCGGTTAACGTTGCTCTCAGCTATAAACGCTTAAAGATCGCAGAATAAGGTCGAGAATCGCTGATTTTGTGAATTTCCGTGATTCTCGACCTTATTCTGCAATCTTTATTTATTTATGCTATCTAATGACTCCTTGAGCATGAAAATACACAAATTTTGCTCCAAGTGATATGTTTTTGATGTTTTAGAGTCAGGGTAATATACATCTCTTTTAGCAGACTCAGTTTACACACCAGACCAGGGATCGGTAACCATCCTAGATAATGCAAGTTCTCCGTTTACAACGAAATAAAGGTTTTCCGCATCACGACCCTGTCGTACAATTACATGACCCGGTTGCAAGTATTGGTAGCGACATACTTCTGCTAAACGTTCTCTTAAATGATCTGGATACTTCCTAAATGCACGACATTTTTTGAATAACTCGAATATGTACGTTCTCTCAATTGACGTTCTGTCATTTGGTTTCGTTAATAAATTGGAGCGATCCTTAAATATAAAATATTTTTACATTATTTTTCATAGGGATTATAGTACTCTTAATAAAAGCAATGCTTGAATATTTGTTTGCATAAATGTATTCTCAACGTGTAATCTTTTATTAACTAAAGAATAGTTTACGAACTTCCAAGGTAAGCACTTGTTTCTCAACTTTCTTTTGCTGCGCCATTCTAATATTAACTGTAAGGTCATCGCTAATTTCTTCAACTATAGGTTCTTCTGTTAGCCATTCTCTATATTCTAAGACAAGTCTGCATGCAGCTCGGAAAAGGTAAAGTCCTTTCAGCCTGTTAGTCTATACATTAAAATGAAGTATTAATAAAAATATCAAGCGCACAATTAACAAAGGTATGGTTTCACTGAATCTGTAATGCGATATACATGCACTAATTTATTTTTAACTTTCAACATTATCTTTTCGATGTGTTCTATAACACTTTCAAACTTTTTTAATGAAGCTTACTTTTCAACATATTTCCCTAATTATGTAAATTATGAAAAGATATTTGAAATAAAAATTATTTTTGAAAGGAGTATCAAGAAATGCAAAAATTGTTTCATTTATAAAAAAAATAGGAAACTTGTTACTTTCACCCCCTAGGGTAGGTCTTCGAGCGATACGATACATGCCACCGAGAAATCCATTATTCTTTGAAATATAAAGACAGAATAGTCAATAAGTATTTCGATTAATTTTCCAAAAAATAATTTTTTATAGGACCACTTTGCATGTAAAATTTCACATTAAAATTTTCTATTATGTTAAATGCGAACTGTATTGTTATTTTACACTAGTATATGTAAGTCAAACATTCTACTTTACTATATCCACATAATAATTTTTTTAAATTTTAATGTAGAACATTTTTGTATTATCGAAAGGTGTTTGAAATTTTTGAGAAGAATTAAATATAATTATTACGAAAGGTACGTGAAATTGACTTACTTTTATAAATAATAATGATCTTCTTGACAATACATTCATAAAAGACTCCCGGAGGGAGATTTTTCCGCTGAATATACTCATTTTCTTTTTTCTTCTGTGTCAATTACAATTTTTTAACCAATTAATCGAACGTGTATAAGATTACTTTATAATTTCGTAAGACGTGAGAATTTAATTTGTAATCACAAACGACATGTATGCACCGTATGCACGTCCCCTCACAGCGTATAAATTGTTTTATCGATAAAGCAACATAAATAAGATTCAGTGCAGGTAATATTGTGCATAGTGAAGTTTGCTTCTGGTTGAACGGGTAATCCCCCATTTATGAAATATCAATTTCTTCCACAACGTTAAAGTCTGTTGAGTTTTACACGTGGAATTAATAAACGTGTTTTTGTTTAAATAAAAGACAAATAAAGGTTTTTTCCTTCGTAAATTTAATACAAAATATAGTTTTGTTAATAACACTAAAATAACTTTTCCTTGGATCTGGATTTATCTTCGTTTTTTTAATTTTTTTCTTCTCTCCTTAAAATCGTAAAGGCTGATTCAGACACGTCGAGTAATTCAGTCGAGTAGCGAGTAATTTAGTAATTCTTCGTGTGTGAACACTAAAATTTAGTCAAGTAGTTTAGTAAAACAATGGTAAATTACTAATAGCCAATTCGGTATCTCGCACTGACTCTGCGCTAGTTCCAGAAAATAACTTGGATCATCCTTAACTCTTTAAAGTTCGAACTTCGCGCTCCAAAAGCTTGCGCTAAACGCCGCTAGAGCGAGAATCGCAACTCGCAACAGCTTTCAGAAACCGTACCCACCTTTATCCAAATTCCATGAAATGTCAAACGTCAAATTGTATTTTGATGAGTTTGTGAACCTGGCAGAATCTATTCTACTGCTACAGTTGGCTACAGTCTCTACAGTGCATTTTGCGAATCACGTAAAGTGACTTTCTGTTTCTCAAAAATTTGAATTACATATACTTCAGCATAATGGTAATGTACAATACTATTTTTAATTATGTTACACTAATCATGTGATACTATATTCACAAACGTAATTTTAACATGTACTTTAAAAAATATCATTTCTTCCAAGAATAAGGTTATGTTATGAGAGATATTTACAATAGTTTTTCAATGTTCGGGAAAAGTAGTAATAGCTAAAAATGATGTGTCTTCATATTACTTCTTTACGAACTGATAATGTTAAAATATTTAATAAAACACCCAATTTTAGAGTTTCGGTTTACCATCGATTGTTCCAAAACCAACTGTCAGCAATGAATTCATCATTCCCGATGACAATTGCGGAATACAGAGTCCCATGGTCTCTGGGTATGAATAAATATATTAACAGAGGATTTATCACGAATTAAGTTTGTTGTGTTTTTGATTGTTAACATTATTTCGCCTGTCTCTTTTAGGTTATCAGGAACTAGGCAAAGCATAGGTTACTCGCATTCCTTAGAAGCGTCTGAAGGAAATGTAAGAAAATATGTTTAATAAATCACAATAATCATTATGTCTCTGTCTACATCCATAGTATGTTCCAGTATCAAAAAAATCGTGATCGTATGAATATGGTCTTGCTCAGAAATACACAAGGGCTACACGCTCCTATGCGTATAGCAATGGAATTGAAAGCAGCTGAGAAAATTGGAAGGCTCCCATTTTTACCATCGTCGCGCATGATGAGAGATGTTTTACTTGGGCGGGATGAGGAGATAGGGTATATTAACTCATATTTGTTTTAAAATGATAGCTTGTTGATAACTATGCACCATTAGAATATGAATTAATGATACCTAAATTTTTCACATTACGTAGGTTTGAAGACATATTAAATACATCTGAGTTCAGAGAACAAATGGGTCAGCCTCATGCTGTTATTGAAAAAAGCTTTGGAATACTGTGAACTTTAACATCTTTATTTGTAACATGTGAATTATTGGCTTTGTATTATTAAATATATTAAATAGCAAAATATGCTTCATTCTTACATTTAATTATATTATTTCAAATAACATTTCGTATTTAACTGATCTGCCAAACAATAACACAGTAAAGTATATGTAATAGTAGAAATGTAGAACTAAAGATTTTGAATTTAAAAGAAATACAAAGCACTGTTGCGCATCTGACCACACAAGATCATCTACAAAGTGTCCCAAAATTCAGGGACTTTCTGGAACATGCAAGAAGACATCGAACAGGCCGGTACCGTGTTGGGATCCGAGGCTTCGTTCTCGAGATATTAACAGTTGAATATTAAGGCCCACTCCACACCATCGGTTCGGTCACGGTCCGGTCTCGATCAAAATCATATCCGTGAGCGTCCACACTAACAAGTCGGACGGGTGTGAACGCTCAGGGATGTGATTTTGATCGGGACCGGACTGGGACCGAACCTATAGTGTGGATCTGGCCTACTGGTCCCGGGCCGAGCAGTTTAAAGCCGAAACAGCTGAGTGCGGGCAGTGATACCCAGCACGCACGCGCAGGACATGCGTAGATACCATGGTCGTCCGGGGTGGGAGGGGGGCAGAAGGGGCAGTTGCCCCCCTGGCTTCTGAGAAAAAGCACTTATTTTTTAAAATTGATCTTTATTAAGTTTATACTAAAAAAGGGAATATTTTTAAATTTCGGGTTTAAATTTGGAATTAGATTGGCACTATAAAATAGGTTAAAAAAGCAAGAGGGTATTTTTCTTTATCATTATCCCAAAGTTGCCTCCCCTCCCATGGAAAAAATCTCCGGACGCCCCTGGTAGATACAGATCCACGCACACAGTAGAGATAACAGCGCTGGTTCAACTGGGTGTATGGGTGTGAACCTGTATCTACAGACGCCCCCTGCGTGTGTGTGCCAGCGTCCGTTACCGCAAGCTCAGCTGACCCGGCTTTAAACTGCGCGGTCCGGAAGCTCCACCGCTAGGGAATATTCAACTGTTAAGTAATATCTCAAAACGGTAAAGGACTTTTCGATGTCTTCCTGCATCGGCATATTTCTTGTTCCGAGAAGTCTCTGAATTTTGGGACACACTGTATTCTATGACTACATATACATTATTTTTTAACTTCATGAATTCCAATCTATAATTCGTTCTTTCTTGTATTACGCAAGCGCACTTGAATCGATGTAAAAATTGTTCGTAATTTATTTTTGTATATGCATATAAAAAATGGAAAACAACACTAAATAGTATCTTACAAATATATAAATCTTTTTTTTTCAATTTACTTATTGTAAATAGCAGGGCTGTGGAGTCGCAGAGTCGGAGTCGGAGTTCAGAAGGAATTTCTGATTAACGGAGTCAGAGTCGGAGTGGAAAAAATATATGCTGACTATAACATCGACTCCATTTAGTAAATTTTATAAAAATCCGAGGCTGTTGAGCTCTACGTGTTTATACACGCTCGCGATTTATTTTTGTTTAACACTCGTACGACGAATGCAGGGTCATTTTGGCCCAACTTTGACAAAGTCAGGCTCCGACTCAGTTCTCAGATTACAATCGCCAACGGAGTTTTCAAACGACACTCGTTGTCGCTCTAAAGCAACATTGTCGGCATTTCGTTTCGTTATTGTTTCGCTATGGTGATCGGGGTACCTATATATATAATGTTCCACATTTCCAAAAAGCCATTCAAATTGTTCAGGAAATAAGGAATTTACTTCCAATATACTCAGAAACCCAGCTGAATACATATAGCTATTTAAAAAAATTAGTTTGTTTCTTTTTTAAATTTATCTAAAATTTATAAAATTAAACACACTTTTAGGACATATTAAGTACATAAAAAAAAAAATGAATGAATGCGAAGTGGTAATATTTTTTGTATATTTCTTGTTTTAAAATAATAATGACACGCAGGGCCGTTCCTGGGTTTGGCCGCCCAGGTATGGGGGCACCTTTTGCACCCCCGCCAGGAACGGCCCTGATCACACAATTCTAAATGTAAACATTATAAATTATGAACTTCGTTCATGTTTCTCTCTGACGAAGTTTATAGAGATACTTGAGACTTGTAAAAAGGAGGCAATATACTTATAAATGCTGAGCGCTCTTTAAAGAACTTTTTAGCAAATTACGATCAGTAATCAACTTGCACGTTTAGAGATGATTCTTTAATTTATACCCAATTGCATTTTTAATATCTGCATGTACATATATAAAAAAAGAATGAAACTATAAATAGAGGTTTATTAGCTCTCCATTCGAAAATCATCATATAAAAAAGTTACCGATATATGTTATCAAATTATTGACAGTAAAAAAAAAGTTGCCTTACTCGGACAAAAATTTACGTATTAAATATATAACTTACTAAATATACGAAAACACACTTTTCAAATAATAAAAATTATATTTGATAATAATTAGAAAAGATATGCGTAGTAAATTGAATAATACATTTTTATTTACAATAATTATATAGAGCATAGTTAAATTCCAAATTATTCGTTTTACAGCTTTCTCGCAAAATATTGAAAACTGTAAAAGATTATTTGAAATTTAAAATTTGCCGGATGCATCGATTATATTACGCAGAATTCAAATTAATATGCGTGGTGCCTATTGCATATACATATGTACTACATGTATGTGTTTCAGGCATAAACCAACACGCCGTATTTTTTGATGACAGATTCCTCTTATAAACGGTACATCTTTAACTAAAGTAATAGAGGGCGATACTCTCTTAAGAGAACGCTGAACATTTAAATCTCTATAGGAAAGATATTAAAAGGTTATCGCAATTAATTTATAAGTCAACGATAAGAGACACGAAATTGAGTTGCCGGCTTTGACTGTACCGGACTGTATGACTATATCTTCAGTTGCGAGAAGCTGCAATCTTTTACATTGTAAGTGCGAAATCATTTGAATATACCTACCGTATCAGTATTTAAATATTGATTTCGATCGCCAGATTCCGATAAACAAACTACTTAAGTAATCTTTATATCACGATAAATTCTCGTATTCGAGAAGATGTCAAATATCAAGATTCTGGATGGTGGATTTTCGGCGCAATTATCCACTCACGTTGGCGCAAAAATTGACGGCGATCCTTTGTGGACAGCACGATTTCTCGCAACAAACCCAGATGCTGTCTACGCGACGCATTTAGATTTCTTACGAGCGGGTGCAGATATCATAGAAACGAATACGTATCAAGCCTCTGTTTCTGGTTTAATGGAACATTTGTCCATAGCTGAAAAGGATAGCATTAGGTTGTTACACAAGGCAGTTAATCTTGCCAAGAAAGCTGTTAATGATTACGCAAAAGAAGTTACAGAGAAGAATGACATTGAAAATAAGAATCCCTTGATTGCTGGTTCTTGTGGACCATATGGAGCTGGTTTACACGATGGCTCCGAATATAACGGAGCTTACGGTAAAACCACATCACGTGAGATTATGATGCAATGGCATAAGTCACGTATTAATGCACTGGTAGATGCTGGTGTAGACATGTTAGCATTGGAAACTATACCTTGCTATCAGGAGGCAGAGGTGTTGGTCGAACTCTTAAGGCAGTATCCAAATGTTAAAGCTTGGCTTTCATTTTCTTGCGCAAGAAACAGTCAAAACATAGTAGATGGGAGTAATTTCCAAGAAGTAGCTACACGCTGTTATAAAATGGCTTTACCAGGGCAAATAATTGCCATCGGCGTCAATTGCATTGCTCCGAAAGATGTGTCTTCTCTATTGAGAAGCATTAACAAAGGAAGCGTAAATGAACCGATACCGCTAATAGTATACCCTAACAGTGGAGAAACATATTCCCCAACCGAAGGATGGATAAAGGCCGAAAGTTGTCTTTTATTCGAAAGCTTTATCCCTGAATGGTTGGAACTTGGAGTACAATATATCGGAGGTTGTTGCAGAATGTATGCAGAAAACATAAAATCAATCAGAAAGGAAGTTAAGAATTTTAAGAAAAAACATCAGCAATGAAATGACTGCAAAGTAAAAAATTATGGTAATTATTTAGAAGTTTTCCATCCTGACCGATTTCAATGATTTTTGGATATGTTATCAAGATCAAGATTCTGAACAACTTTGTCCTATACATGTTACCGCCGCACGACCTTCGTTTTCGAGATATTTGCGAAAAACTTCTGTTGACTTATTCCGATGCAACGCATTACACTTTCCGACTTGTTCCGGGTATTAGTGTTGGTTGGGGCTAGATTAGTGCGAGGGGGGGGGGGGCGTAAAGCATGATAGCGAACTGATGTGAGTTTAGAGATTTGAACCAGAAACTTGCGGGTGTCCGTCAATACTCGGTTTCATATCGGTTCGCTATCATGCTTTACGCGCCCGCGAGCGGGCACAAGCCCCCCGCGCTGATCTAGCCCCAACCAATACTAATACCCGGGACAAGTTGGAAAGTGGAATGCGTTGCGTCGGAATAAGTCAAAAGAAGTTTTTCGTAAATATCTCGGAAACGAAGGTCAGATTCGTCATTTGTTTTGTCCCATGCTGGCGCATACGCTGCCACGGGCGCGTAAGGTGAATGTCCCAATTTCTGCTCATGTCCCCATTTCTGATCATTTCGTATTTTTCTTATTATTATATGCGTTACGTTTGTACTATAGTCGCAACAAAATAATTCTAAACTATTTAAACATTTTCGCGAGTATTGCACGAGCTTGGGGCAATACATACATCGCTATTTTTCATGATCAGAAATACGGACATTTAGAGCATTATGTATTCAATTAGAAATTACTAATAGTTAACAATCTTGAAATATCTTTCTTCAATAGTTTTTGACTTGGTTGATTTATTATTAAAGAATTAATCAATTAATCTGCAAATTTTGATCACAAACAAATTTTTTACACCTTCTTTATGACGAGTTATTTTTTAAATGAGCAGAAATTGGGACATTCACCTTACTGTAGGTAGGTATACGGCAGAATACATTGTGTAGTAGCAACAGTTTTTCGTGAATACCTCGGAAACGAAGGTCGAGCGGCGGTAACATGTATAGGAAAAAGTTGTTCAGAATCGTGTCCCCGACAACATATCCAAAAATCATTGAAATCGGTGAGGATGGTAAACTTCTAAATAATTACCAAAATTAAAAATGTCGATTTACTAAAATCTGGTCAATATTATATTTTTTACTTTAAATAAAGGATCATCTATAACATCCAGCATTTATAACAATCAATATTTTATACCATGATCCTCTAATTGATATTAATGATTAAGAAAAAAAAATGTTTACAAAAGACTATGAGAAAGTAAATTTATACTTATTATTAAAGTTAAAAGTGTCTGTACAACAATTCGAAAGTTATATAATGAAAAGCGTTAGTAAACATTGACTAATATTAACAAACGCATCTCAACTACAGATGGAGATACGTGAAAATGCACACGCAGACATTTAGATTACAAACATGTAATTTATCATAGCACGTGTAAACACGTGACACAATCTGATCTTGTTGACGTAGTGTCCGTCTTCTCGGCGTAGGCATTAAAAGAGAATAATCTTTCATTGAGTAATCTTGAAAAAAAACCTTAATATTTCTTTACGGACTTTGGAATAAGTGTACTTTGTGAAGTCACTTCAGTTGTAGAGAGGACTGCCTCAGACTTTGTGAAACATTTAAACAATTAAGTCGCTTATGAAATTATAAGAGCTGCTCTCTTGTAGTGTAATTCACACCAAGAGATACGTGCCGGCAATAAGGAGAATTATATAATTAAAAATTGTCCGAACTTCAACATAATTGTATTATTTTCATATCTGTTGTTACTAAACATAATTTCTATCGGCGAAGTACAATAATCTTAAGAGGCAATCATGCAGGAAGTAAAAGTATTAGACGGTGGATTTTCTACACAGTTGGCGACTCATGTGGGTGATATTATAGATGGTGATCCCTTGTGGACAGCACGATTTCTTATTACGAACCCAGAAGCTATTATCGCCACGCACCTTGATTTTCTGAAAGCTGGAGCTGATATAATTCTGACAAATACTTATCAAGCATCTATAAATGGTTTCTCAAAATACATGTGCATGACAGAAGAGGGAAGCCTGAACTTATTTTGCAAAGCTGTTGATTATGCCAAAGAAGCAGTGAATATATATAAGAAAGATGTGGGAAGCAAAGGGAACGTTGCAAATATAAATCCATTGATCGCTGGATCCGTTGGGCCATATGGTGCCTGCTTACACGATGCCTCGGAATACACCGGTAAATACTGCTCAACCGTGTCGAAGCAAATTCTCATGGATTGGCACAGGCCTCGTATTAGTAAATTGGTAGAGAGTGGCGTTGATATATTGGCAATAGAGACGATACCATGCAAACAAGAGGCAGAGGCGCTAGTTAATTTGCTGAAAGAGTTTCCAAGTACTAAAGCATGGTTATCATTCTCTTGTCGCAACGATGGGAAGAGTATAGCTGACGGCTCTGATTTCCAAAGCGTTGCAGTGCAGTGTTACACAGAGGCTTTGCCAGGACAAATCCTAGCTGTTGGTGTTAATTGTACTGCACCCCAGAATGTTAGTCCCCTATTGAAAGGAATTAATAGAAATCGCAAAGAATTTGTGCCATTGGTAGCGTACCCGAACAGTGGCGAGACGTACACAGTAGAAAGTGGTTGGGTGGAAAAGGAGAACAGCTGTTTCTTACATCAGTTCATAGAGGAGTGGCTCAATTTGGGTGTTCGATACATAGGTGGATGTTGTAGAACGCACGCTGTGCATGTAAAGAAAATACGGGTAGAAGTGGAAAATTGGCAGAGCAAATGAAAAGTGGCTAAAAACTGCTACGCACTGTACGTGTATATTTTATATAAATAATTGCCTCTAACGCTTGTACTATAATAGAAAAACGTACTCTTGAGGATTTGAATATAAAATTATATTTTGTTGACGGAAAAATATTTTAGAATTAATATGTAAATAAGCTATAAATTGATATCTAAATATTTATCTTGTACTTTTTTATGAATAAAATTATTTTGGAGATATAAATATGCAAATTGATCTTTTTTCCAATTATAGGGAATTACTGAAAGTTTCCAGAATGAAAAAGAAAAAGTTACTAAAAACATAACAAAATTTGTCGTTTTATTGAAGGAATTTATGTTTTATAGAAAAAGAGACTGATTTAATTAAAAAGTGTTAAAATAGACACTTCACTTCTGTAAGTTTGGTGCAGCATGTTTTAAGGGGTCATTCTGGTTAGCGCGCCGATAAATTCAGCGATTTTCAGGGATTTATTGCGAAGACAGGAATTATAGTAATGGAATAAAACTTTTTTCTGTTGATTAAACTACATTTCTACAATAAATAAAAAATATAAAAGTAATAAAGTTATTGCTTTTAAAATGGTTTTGCAGGCGATTTTGATGGCATGTTTAAAAATTCATGACTCGTTCGTGCAGGTGATTTCAGCAGTTGGACTTATCTGAATCCAAAAATACAAACAGATTCTTGATCAGTATGACTGTCGCTATGACCCGAACTAGAATAAATGATTTATCCTTAAAATTAACAAAATGGTGGGCAAAATACAAGAATCAATGTATTTCGGCTGTTTTCTGTGCTACTTTCGATTTTAAAAGTAGGTTAGACTCAAAATAAATACTTGGTTGTAGTATGGGCCAGAGACATAAGTGTGTAGAATAAGCAGTTCAATTTATAAAGCAATCGGTTCGATAGATTTTGAGATTTTACCTGCACCATGTGAAAAATTGACGTTTCGGAAAAACGCGTTCAAAGTTTTCATCTATGGAGGCCCATATAGAAGCTAAAATAATTGGAATTTTTCAATGAAAATTTAACAGTACATTCTTGAGGATATTCTTGCGAGCATCGGGTATAGGCCCGTGCATTGCCTGCTGGTGCTCGTAGCTGAAGATAGAAGAAGGGCGCCCCCTTCAAGAGGACGATCGGAAGGCCGACAAGAAGACGGTTTTGAACCGAACGCCATTGCGTTCGGACGTGCGGGTCGTACCTTTGTAAACTATTGCTCTGTGTAACAATATAGTTCAGTTGTGTGTAAGCCCGTGTAATAATTATTCTACTCCTTTGCGTCGGGGTGGCCTGCGGTCGAAACGCCCCGGCGCAACAATATATACTTTCGAAAAATGTTTAAAAAAAATCGATTTCTTCAAACCGTCTAACCAGAATGACCCCTTAAATAATTGTACATGAAATAGTTTTATTAATATCATAAGAAATTATATAAATATTTGTTTTAAATAATCTATACACAATGTAAATGTATAAATATACTCATTTATATCATATAACTAGCTTTCCACAGATTGAACTATATATACTAGTTCATCGCCAACATCATGTACATTTCCATCTACACGTACTTTGAGATTTTTGGATTCTATATCGATGTTAAATACGGAATCAAGAGGAATCTTAGTTTTATCTTTAAAAATGTCATCGACGATTGGTTTTCTTCTAGGACCCAAAACAGGATCATTATAACGGTATAGAGAAACTGACGATGAATCTGGAAAAACAAAAGAAGAATAGTCTGATAGAGTAATACAAATCAAATTAAATCATTTGAATATCAACGATCATATACTTTTTATATGTTTGCTTTCTTTCGAAATCCGCGATATGACATCCGCTACACTGTCCGTATCCATAATCTTTGCAGAGATACTGAATAAACCACTGCACTTCTGTGGATTTATTACGCACACTGAAATCCCAGGTTTACTAAAGAAGTTCATATAAGGACATCCTGGACAACATTCTTCCCTTGTTTTTTCTGGGGCTTCATCCGTATACTTGATTTCGATATTCTCCAGCTAGGTTTGTATATGCAGAAAAATTAATATATGCAACAAATTTAAACGAAAATGTGAGAAACCAGGTTATTACTTACGTCCAAAGTATTCTCAAGATACTTTTTGTTATTTTGAAGAACGCTAAATTCGTCGAAGTCTAAAGTTAAATTCAGCGCGCTCAACCCAAGAAGCCCCATTTTTTCTCTCATAACTTGCACAAATGGCATTACACGTTTCATGTACCTTTTCAATTCTTGCAGTTTTCCCAATTCCATGGCAATAATTTTATTTTCGGGCAGTTTATTATTATTTGCCTGTAAAGTAATGTAATATGTAAAACATATAAATTTACTTTTTAATATATACTTGAGTCATTCCATGCGAACTCGGACAGATTTCGGAGTAAGTTTTCGTAGATTGCTGAAATTTGAGTATGTTCAGGGCTGGCGGAACCCATTATGCAAGTTATGCGCCGCATAAGGGCGCCAGTCGAAGGAGACGCTAAAAAACTATATCGCACACTTAATAATAAAGGAATCCAATTCCCACGTAAGCAAAATGTAAATGTAAATTTTGTATTGTACCTCGTAAAGACAAAACATATTAAATAGAAAACAGGTGCAAAAATTTGGGGGCGCTAAAAATTTTCTTGCATAAGGGCGCCAACCATCCTCGGGCCGGCTCTGAATATGTTGTAGTCTTTAGTGATATTTAAACGTACCTCAAAGGATTTTTCAAAATTTTGAAAAATATCGATTTTACAGCTGTTTGAAGTTAAGTGCTAACTTTTTTTCAATACATTATAGCTATGGAAGTAATAAACGAATGGAGATGAGCTTTACGGTGCTTACAGAGAAGTCATTGAAGTTTTAAGATAAAATTATTTCAGTATAAAAAAAAATTTGAACCATTTTTGTGGAATTATTTTAAACAAATGCAGGTTTTTAACATCGGGCGCGATTTTAAAAATCTGAAAAAGAGAATATAGTTCTATCTTTCCCCTTGATGGACAAATTTTCAAAAATATGGACATTTTAAAATTGGCCCTGTAAAAATTGCCGAAAGTTGACGCTGCGTCGCCTAGCACCGATTCGACTGGTCGGGTCGTGCGGTACTCGCAGCGGCCAAGCGGCTATACCTGATATTCTTATACAAAATTCTCGAAAAGTATTTGAAAAAAAAAAACTGAAGGAGGAAAACTTTTACTGTTTTTTATATCCAACATAATACGATATCTCAATTTTTGGTGTTCGTAATATTTTCCTTCAAACGAGGGTGACTTTTAGTTTTTTAAATGGAATGCTATATATTTGATTACCCAATATGAAAGCGACTGTCAAGACAAATTCGACCATATGGTACATTATGACCTCCAAGGCCACATAAGGTTAGGAATGAAATAAATATATTGAACTATCTATCTAGTAGATTGAGTTTCTTCCTCTTATTCCTAACCTTGTGTGGCCTTGAAGATCATAGTGTACCATATGGCTGAATTTGTCTTGACAATCGCTTTCATATTGGGTAATCAAATATATAACATTCCATTTAAAAAACTAAAAGTCAGCCTCGTTTCAAGGAAGAAAATATTGCGAACACCAAAAATTGAGATACCGTATTATGTTGGATATGAAACACAGTAAAAGTTTTCCTCCTTCAGTTTTTTTCAAATACTTACCATTTTCGAGAATCCTGTATAAGAATATCAGGTATAGCCGCTTGGCCGCTTCGTTTACCGCACGGCCCGATCAGTCGAGCCGGTGCTGGGTGACGCAGCGTCAACTTTCGGCAATTTTTACAGGGCCAATTTTAAAAAGTCCATATTTTTTAAAATTTGTACATCAAGGGGAAGAATAGAACTATATTCTCCTTTCTCAGATTTTTAAAATCGCGCCCGACATTAAAAACCTGCATTTGTTTAAAATAATTGCACAAAAATGATTAATTTTTTTTTTTAACTGAAATAATCTTTTCTTAAAACTTCAATGTCTTCTCTATAAGCACCGTAAAGCTCAGCTCCATCTGTTTACTACTTCCATAGCTATAATGTATTGAAAAAAAGTTAGCACTTAACTTCAAACAGCTGTAAAATCGACATTTTTCAAAACTTTGAAAAATCCTTTGAGGTACGTTTAAATACCACTAAAGACTACAACATATTCAAATCTCAGCAATCTACGAAAACTTACTCCGAAATCTGTCTGAGTTCGCATGGAATGTCCCACTTACAAGATACAATTTCTTCATCGTAGTCAGAACAATGCTTTGCCAAGAAGGGTAGGTTTTCGCTACCCAGATTGTGCCCTGCGTCGGTTTTTCTATAACTGTTGTTTCATTCTTTCCTTTCGACCCCTTCTTTGGCGTGATATAGCTTTTTAAAAGAAGTCTAAATGAATGCGCAGCATCCGTAAGATATTGTGACGACTTTATAAGACTTTCGTCTATTTCTTCAATTTGAGGCCACTTAGCATTTAATATGCTACCGTCCTATTAAAAAAAAGATTTAACCTAAGATTACTAAGGATTTCATCGAGAATTTCAGTTTGTGATTTAGTTCAAATAATAATTATTTAGTTATGCATTAAACACGAATACTTACTTTTCCAATGAGCTTCCACACGTGTTCCGCGACATGCGGACAAATAGGCGACAACAGAATAATTTGAAGCTCTATGAATCTCATAATCAGTATCCAATTGGTACCATCCAGCGCACTCAACTGTAAGTACTTGTCCCTTGTTGCTTGTAGCTCAAAGAATCCTGTTTTTAATGCTTCCTTGTACAGCATTTTCGAATAATTTTCTCCAGTCTCTCGTACTTTTAAGTTCATCTCGCTAGTTCAATTATGCGAATTTAATTTAATTAAACTTTACGAATAAAGCCATAAATGCATTCCGATAAATACCTTTCGAAAACCTTATCGGTGAATGTATGCGGTTCTTCTTGTCTAAATGTAGGCTTGGAAGTTAACACCTCTTTCACCCATTCGATGAAATTATATAATCTGAGAATTCCAGCATCTGCCGTACTACCGACAAAATTGGCGTCTTCTACAGAATCTCCAGAATCGGCCAGACAGAGTCGCATACCATCTGCCGAAAATTTTTCCACTGCTTCAGAAAGCGTCAAGAAATTTCCTTCCGACTTTGACATCTAACGAAGCAACATTTGTAATTTTATTTTTTTCTGTTAATCATAGGGTAAATCATACGAAAAGTTTCAGTATACCTTGGCCGAGTTTAATAGTAAATGCCCATTCGCTCTTATTCCTTTCGGCCATAATTCAGGCTGCTTTGGCCATATTGCGGTGTGATTGTAAATGAAAAATGTAAGATGATTTTGTACTAGGTCTTTTCCAGACACCCTTAAATCTACTGGATACCAGTATTGAAATTCACGTCGCATATGTTCCAACGCTTCCTTTTTTATGCTTGTTTTTGGAAGCTTAGCATCCTTAAAAAAAATGTAATCCCATACTTCCGGTGTCATTTCATTACCCCTTAAAAAACATTAAACCATTAAGAGTTTTTTGGGGGTTATAAATTACATAATTGTCAACTTACAAAGTACTCAAACAATTGTTCAATAGAGAAAAAAACTTTATGCTATTCCTAATGTAAGATTAGAAAGCTTACTTTATGTCATACGTATTTGGCTTATCGCCTTTAAATGTTCCGCCCTGCAGTAAATGTGCTACTGTATAGTAAGCCATGTAGATTGTCGAATCAGAGAGTGATTCTATTAACCACTGTTCGTCCCACGGTAATTTCGTACCTAAAATGTGCAATTATAAAAATTTATATGATTAGAATTATCTAATTTCGTTGCTCGAAACTGTTACGAATGTATACCAAGCCCATAAGTTCTTGAACATGCGTATTCGTGTAACCAATCCAGGCACGCCATGAAATTCTTTCTCACTTCATCATGGAAAGTGTTAAGATTTTTCAAGGCTTCCACAGTTACTTTCTTCCAACTTTCCTCTCCATAATTCAAATACCATTGATTGCACAAAGCTACTACACAATCGTCGTTCGATCTAGAGATAACGGTTTTCTCAGGCTCATAATATATAACTGCTTTCCCCTCATCTATCAATTCTTTTTGTATTTGCTTCTTCACATCCTGAACTTTCTTTCCTTTATATTTACCGACTAGCAGTACGCCATCGTAAAAACCTTTAAGATAAACCATTTCCTTCGCTTCCAGCAATTTAGCCTTATCGTTTTGAGATTGAATTTTTAACTTATCGTACAGAGTCACCGCAGATAAATTGCCAAATTCTGGCAACTTGAGAATGGGCATCTATAAAAACGAATTTTATGAATGTATTCTTTATTCGTAATTTAGAACTATCGCCACTGTAACAAATACGTATTAAACCTACAGGAGAATAAGGTAGCACCATTTCATCGGTTATACCGTACTTTTCTCTGAAAGCTTGCTTCTTTTTCAAGTCCATTAAAGCTGCGTAGTCATCAGGAGAATCGCTGGGTACGGAAGTAACGACTCCAGTACCTTTGTCTTCTTTAATAGTCAACATCGGTAAAGTGTAAATTATTTTGTTACTTGTAAGAGGTGCTTCCATTGGTAATCCTAATATGTCCTATAAATGTTATAATACTTAAGATAATATTAATATTCTCATTGGTAGCTTATTGATAAAAGTAAGAAGAATATTACTTTTCCACTGAGTCTTAACGCGACTGATATCTTTCCTTCTTCCTCGAAAACGTTTTGATAAGCCATGTTCCGTGCCGCTCTTTCTGTCGATATATAAACGTCTCCATTTGATAGAGTGTATGCGATGTAATTTATATCTGGATGAATCCAGCAGTTCGTTTGACCATACATTGTCTCTGGTCTCAAAGTCGCAGCTACTAAATAAACCGGTTTACCAGACAGAGGTCTGTAAAAATAAGTTAAATATTACAACCTCTATTTATACACCGAATACCAGAGATGGGCAAATTTTATTTCGAATAACGATTAAATCCCCAAGATTTCTTCGTGACTAATGAATAACGATTTTATTCGACGGAAAATTATACGCGAATAACGAATAAATCTGTAGCGTTATTCGAGCCAGATTTATTCGAATAAGATTTTATTCGTAATTTTTATTCGAATATTAATCGAAGCAGAATTTATTCGATATTTTATTGGAATAACGCCCAGCTCTGTCGAATATTATGTAATTTATATAAAACGTACTTTAAGCTTTTAGAGAAAGGTTCTAGTAGTTTCATTTTAATCAATGTATACTCCTGTGGCCCAACACCTTCTCCACATGATCTATCATGGTCCATGCAAGGTTGGCCGTCCTTTGGTGAATAAATCGTATACCTTTTCCCATATTTCACCTTGTTTCTAGCTTTTAAATGCTGAAATTGCCAGCGTACAAACGAATCGAAAAATGGATTTGCATCAGTTGTAATAAATGCTCTGCGCCAATCCACCTAGAATGAATTTTCCATTACCTTTCCAGGTCATTTTATATACGTATCTTGAAACCACAACTAATGTCCTTTTCAGATATATTGGCCGGTGAGTTCGGTTTCGCGAGCAGCGCGCGAGGAGAAATCAGCCACCACCATCGTGGATTGGTAGTTAAAGTTGCTGGGCCCCCGAAGGATATGGTGGGGTAACGGGAACGCTGCTCGACACCGCCTGAACGAAGCCGTTTGGCTGTTATTTATTCTTAGCGTAGTAGTTGTGTGCGTTACGAAGCTATGCGTAAACCAATTACGAGATGAAGCTATCGAGAAAGAATCAATGTTCTGACCAATAAAGCTCCTGAATCTTTTCGGAGCTAACGCACACCTATTCTAATGTATGTATTTCTACGCTAAGAACTCGGTTTGGCCTACACATCAGGAGCTTGGCGCTATCCCCACCACTCCTGACTCGCTCTTGTTCTGCGAAGGCGAGAGCGAGATGGAACGAGAGCAAGAAAGAAACGACAAAGTGGTGGGGATGCTTCGCTGCGTGTTACGTACCTCGCGGGCACCGAATCCCCACCGCGCGACGAGCAGGCCTAGCCCGAGAGAGAGTGAGAACGTAGAGAAAAGGAGCACCGAGGCAGGCAAGCGGTGTGGTGGGAGAATACCCCTCACGAAACTCACCGGCCAATACAGGGTCAGCGTTTTATCCTGCAATCCGCGCTCGTGCGAACAGGTAAAATGGCAACAGCGCCTCACGGACGCATTTCCCTACAACTATGCACCGTCCCGGCGTTCGGAGAGCTGCCAGCGACCGCTGGACAGCAATGATGCCCGAGCATCCAAAATTTTAGGAAGGTCTCTTTCAAATTAACGTCGCAAAGAGCTATTCAGAATTTCCCAGCCCGGGTTGAAAAATTTGGGGCCTTTTTCGTATAACTTTTAAACTATAAAAGATATTGGAATGCAATTTGCACCGCAAAATGAGTAAAATTATTTCCTCTCAATGGATGAATAATTTAACATATTTTACATTTACTTAATTTTTTTGCTATCAATTTTTTAACCATAATTGTTGTAAAAAGCTTTTGCAAACTGTTTATTTGATACTGTATTTAATGCAATTTTAAAAAATTATGGTGTTGATAAACAATAGGCTAGTTGTTTCTGTATCATAACTTTCAGAAATTGAAAAATTAAATTTTTATTCAATTATGTGTTAGTTCTGCATACCTCAGAATCTATTATCCTCGTTTTCTTTTTTATAAGTTTTACCTTAATGCAATGCATACATAGATCGGACGTAAGGGGTAGCTAGTGGGACGTGTCTTTGATTGTAGCGGTGTTTGAATTTTTTTTCTAAAATCTTTGTATCTGAATGTTTTAGCTACTCAACGCCACGCCTATACCGGCCTCCGTTAATATCATTTTTTGGAACGATGCGATTATTGTAGGTTTCACACGCAGGTGGCGAAAAATCTCTCCGTACAAGTCGACATTATTTTCAAACTTCATTACAGTAATCTGGGATGCGAGTGGTAAACCGATCATAAAAGCGGAGCGCGCGGCGCGATTACCTGGGCCGGAAAATTCCCAATAGCTCTCTGCGACGTTAATTTGAAAGAGAACATCCTAAAATTTTCGGAGCTCGGGCATCACTGCCGTCCAGCGGTCGCTGGTAGCTCTCCGCTAGGCTAGTGCATGGTTGTAGCGAAATACGTCCGTGAGGCGCTGTTGCCATTTTACAAGTTCGCGCGAGCGCGAGTTGCAGGATAAAGCGCTGATCCTGTATATCTGAAAACAACTTTAGCTCCCATAACTTACGTGTAACCCGATTGACTTCAAATCTTGCACAGCAAGAGGTGGAAAATAATCTAACCAGTGCGCAGCGTCAGTAAATTTCTTGATCTCCTCATGCTCCAAGCCAAGCGATTGCATAATTTGCCACTGGTATTTTGCGGTGGCAGTTTTCGCAACTGCTTTACTCTAAAACCAATCGTTTCCTGTATTACGAAGTACATAAGTGCCGCATTTATTATTGCACTACCTTTGTTCCTTTGCTTTTATCTTTTATCAGTATATCGTCTATAATCTCTTCTATCGCTTCCTGTTCTTCAGGAAATTGTGGCGGATAGCCATATAAATCGATTTCTCTTTTCAATTTATCCGCGCATGCTTTGATGGGCATGCCAGTGCAGTGGAAGCCGAATGGGAAAAGAACCTTCTTTCCTAAGAGACGATTGTAGCGTATTGCAAACTACAAGTTATTAAATGTATTAGATTTATTTCAATTCATCTAAATTGTAGACTGTATCACACTCTTGGGTTCTTTCTTCATATTTACATTAAATATTTACCTCACATTTTGATAACGAAAATGTATGTCCAAGATGAAGCTTCCCGTTCATGTACGGAAAAGGAAAAGTTGCAAGAAACTTTTCGTCTGAAGTTTTTCTACCTTCCAAAGGCGCATCTTCCTCGTATACTTTCCCAGCTTCCCACTCTGCTTGTACATCTTTCTCAATCTTTTGAAGATATTCCACCTTAAACGTTCCTTTCCTTTCTGCTGTCTATGGAAGATCAATTTTTTTAAAATATTTATTATATTTTAGAACAATATTTCACTCGAGTGCTGTACTGAAGAAGTTTCTAACGATTGTGAAATAATTAGTCGTGTATTTCAATCGATTTTAGTCATTATAAACCATAATTAGTATTTCAATTATTGATAACTGTATTTTAAAATAATTTGTAATTTTGCCTGAAACTTTTTTACGAGAATATTTAATTAGCATTACGAGCCTTTTATAATAAAGCAGTGGCTAGTAAAACATATTTCTTTATTCATAATGAATGGTAAAAATAATTTACTCGAAACATATTTGAACTTTATTTCAGTTGGTACAATTACCGGTATGGAGGTTATTTATACTGATTTCGTGATCTTATAATTGAAATTTTATAAGAATAAAGAGATTGTCTTTTAGGAAATTAATAAATATTGATAATTACCATTGTGCTAATAACAACAGACTTAAACTAGATTTAATAAATACTAAAGAGTAAGTAGGTAATGGACACGTGTACTGCAGGTAGGATATACGACAGGTACGATACCATACGATTGCATCCAATACCAACACGATACTGTAAGAGTGATGGCACTTGCGCAGCTTGCACTTGTGCACCACACCATGCAGGTCGCTAAGGTAAACGTTATCAATGATGCAATAGATAAAGAATTAGTATCATTAATATTGATGCAACATTCTATTTACATATGTATGTATGATACATATACGTATGTATACAGGGTGGACGATGCAACTTGCAAATCTCAAATAATTTCTAAATATATAAAGCGTTGTATAAAAAGAAATTGTACACTAGAGTTGCATGGTTTTGACTTACAAGGGAAGATCCCGAACCCGAAAATTCAAAAAAATTCTGAAACTTTGTGAATATGTAGGGGATTTTCTCCTGATTACAACGCAATTTTTGTTTGCTGCACAAATTCACTCGAAGGGGGTGAAATTAACCCCTGAAAATTCGATTATTTTCCGAATTTGTGTTATATGTATATATATATATTGAAATGAAAACTCATATATATAAGGAGTTTTCATTTAAAAATTTATGAAAATCTCCTGAAATATGGAAGAGAAATCTGTGAAAGGGCCATTATCGAAAACTACAGATTTTGAAATATAAATTACGACTCGAAAACAGGAATATATAATTTATGATATTCATTTTATTACAAAAATGGAAAATTCCTACAGTCGTGAACGCGGACGATTTGGGCGTAAGTGGAATTTGCAAGGGATGCGTTCCACAGGTTCCACTTAAGCCTAATTGGGATTGGCTAAGCTGCGATACGCTACCTGGTGGCGACCTACTCTCTCCGGCCATCTTTGTTTGGTGCATCCGACTGTTAATCCCAACAGAGCGCGCACTATTGGGATTGGCTAATAGCGAATTCGGTATCTCGCACTGACTCTGTACGGGCAAAGAGGAGATATAATAAGAGGCGTCACTCGACAAGGACAGACATAAACTAGGGAAATCACTAGACAACCAATTTAAATGCCCATTCGGCAATGATCGGTAAACTACGGTAAACTTCGGCAATAATCAGCAAATTGCGGTAAGGTACATTTAGTCGATTTGAATATCCCGCTCAAATAGACAACCAATTTAAATGCCAAGGTCAAGTAAGGACTTTAAAGGTTCCGCCCGGAGTGTCGCCTCTTATAATATCTCCTCTTTGCTCCTACTACGCGCACATCTCCATTCGCTAACGCGGGTGTTCGAAATATGTATGATGCAATCTATTCAGGGAATACTTCATTTTCTTACCTTCAACAGTTGTTCACTGTCCTGTTTAGTTAAATAAATAGAACCTGAATTTTCAAAGCTATGTATTAAAATGTAACTGTTTGTTTAAAAAATGTTTAGGCGACCAAATTTTTCAAGCGCATTCTTATCGCCCGCTTGCTCCTCAACGCCCTCCCCCCCCCCCACTACCCTGAAGCTCCAGATCCTCTCAGCGCCAACCGATGGGTGGTAGCGCGGAGGACTTTGAACAGTTTAGGTTTTAGAAAGGATTTCAGAAACATCTAAGGGGAAAGTAAAAATAATATGATTCTATCTTGCAATTCTTATAAAGGGTAAACTGTTTAATTGTTGTTTCACATTATATATCCGTATAAATATGTCTACATACGCGCGACTGGTTTCAAACCTAATATCGAAAAGCATGTCTCCATTATAATCGCAGCAGCTTCAGTCAGTAGCATACGTCCCATATTTATATTCACTATTTCTCCAAGTTCATTTTTCTCGACGCAATAGCAACTGTCATAGAATTCCGTGAATGCGCACGAGATTTCATAACAGTACTCGCACAACTGATGTAAATACAAATCTTTTACAATCTTATTCAGCACATCAGGAAACTTTATTAATACTTTAGCTAATTTCCACTCTTTCTCATGCTCCAGAGAGATCGGAGTATTTTGCGCTATTTCTTGTAGCTTCTCTTGCGAGATATTAGCTGCTCTCGCAATAGAGCGTATTCTAGTCAAAGCATACAACAAGTATACCGCTGTGTTTCCTTTGTCTTCGAGCATTTTGTCGAAGGAAAACACGTATTCGTGATTTCTGTTATGCGACAAATCCGCATACTTTATACATCCATAAGCGATAGATTCTTGAGCCATTTTTAATTCCTCTTCTGTGAGTACTTTGTCACGTTCCTTTTCTTTCAATTTGTCAAACGCCCTTCTCAAACCTTAAATAACAGACAAAAATTTGCGAAACACATCATATTACAATGTTACATAAAATTAAATAAAACAGTTACCTTCGTCTAATAAATCATTTAGTTTTACTGTATCGCCAGATCTAGTCTTGAATTTCTTTTTATCCTGGCCAAGGACTACACCGAATCCAACATGATCCATTCGATGGCAACTTTTTAGAATTGCCGCGCACTCGGCGCAACTTTTTAAGACTTGAAAGTGCATAGACTGACCAGCGTCTGTTACATATATTACCTATAAAAAATATAGCAGTTTGTAGAACAACGGAAAAATTCTGTGCTCGCGGTAAACAATAAAATTATTATCAATTACCCAATCAGCTTTTTCTTCCTCTATACGTTGCTTAAGAGCCGCTAAATCTGAAGTATCATAGGTGAAACCACCATCAGATTTTACGACAGTTAAAGGTATTTGGTTACTATCACGTTTTCCCCACATCACTTTTCGCCCTTCATCTTCTTCTAGCAGCCCCCTTGATTCTAATTCCTTGACTAAAGCTTCCATGTGTTTTTGATAAAAGGATTCTCCTCTTTCTTTTAAGTTGATGTCCAATCGAGCGTACACCTTCTCGAATTCTATATTTAAAATATATGTATTCTACCATATAATTACTTACTACAACAACGCGATCATTTAATTTTTATTTAAATGATATAGGCAATTTTACCTTTCCTAGATACATCGCAAATCAGTTGCCATGCTTTTATCATGTCAGGATCAAATGCTTGTAACTTAACAACACAGTTATAAGCACGTTGCTTAAATTCTTCATCTCCATCAAATCTTTCCTTCGATTCTTTATAAAAACTCTAACGTTTCCAGAACATTGATTGATTAAAGTAGTTTCATAGAATTAGAATATATATAAGATAAGAAATTACCTGAAGGTCATTAATGGGTGGAGACACAGTCAAATAGTTAGGAAATCTGTCTTGAAGGTGAGCTATCAGCATTCCAAATTGAGTACCCCAGTCACCGACATGATTTATTCTTAGCACATTGTGCCCTAAGAATTCTAATAATCTTGCAATACTGTCACCAATTATTGTCGACCTTAAATGTCCGACGTGCATCTCTTTAGCAATGTTAGGACTAGAGAAGTCTACTATCACTTTTTGCTTCTTTGTATATGGTGGAAACATTTTTCCAGTCTTTACTAAATTGCTCAATATCGTCTGTGCAAATTCTTGTTTTAAATATATATTGATAAAACCCGCGGCTGCGACCTCCAATTTAGAAATCAAAGCTGACTCTTCTACTTTTGACATTATATTATTTGCGACGTCGCGTGGAGATGTTTTAATCCCTATACAGATATGAAAAGTATATTCGTTTAGTATGGACAATATTTCGACATTAATCCTTGTTCATAATAATCCATTTGCATACCAATACTGCTAAGCTGTTTAGTAAGTGGCATAGCGCTGTTGCATTGATAATCTCCAAATTTTGGATTGTTAGAAGACGTTATAATCACTGGAGGATTAGATATATTCGGGTATACAGCAGAAATAGCTTTTTCGAACAAATCGAATAAAGTGTCATATATACTGGTCGCATTACAAGTCTCAGTAGTTTTCATCCCGCTCTGTGTCTTTCCTCTTTCAGCTTCAATAGTCTGTTCGGAACAAATGAAAATCATAAATGTAATATTTTTATTTCAAATAATACGAGATTCAATATTAAATATTTTTTAAACTTTCTGAAGGCAATGTTACTATTACGTCAATTCGGGGCTACAGCGGGAAAAAGTTTTTACACGACATGCATCTGTACATTTTAGGAATCCGAAAAGCATAATTATTTAATCAAAATTTCACGAGAAAGTTATAATAAATCCTCGTAAGTATAAGAATGAAATTGTGATTATGACTCACATAGTGATCATATTCCATCCTCATTTGCTTCAGATGACGATCCATATTTAAAAGAATCATTAAGGAAACCTACAGGTATGTCTGCAGAAGGTTGATGTCAAGCAAAAATGAAAAATCACAAAATTGTTGCTACATCGGAGTAACAATCAACGAATCGTTTGCCAACCTCATGCGTATCCAATAACAGCTTTTAGTTCGACTTTAGGCTTGTCCAGTAATGCATGAACGAAATATTTGACACTATTTGAGTAGAGAAAACGTAATTCAATTTTCACTAAAATGGAAAAGAAATACTGTAACTATGTTATCAAAAAATGGAGTATTCATCTACGATTCTACTAAGACAGACTATGTGATAAGACCACATTTTCTAATAGAAGGTAATGCTCCTCTGGCAGTGAGAGAAAAGAACAAACACTGAACATCATACCGAGAAGGAATCAGAGCAGTGTACATCTTGACGCATGTACAGAGTGCATTTGATTCGCGGACACCAACTATATTCATACAGTGACAAAGTCAGCCCCTCCTTTGTGTGCTGTTCAAGAAAGATATAGGAAGCACCTAGGAGAGGACGACTCTTTTAGTGTGCGAGTGCAGTTGGTGTCTAAGAATCAAATGCACTCTGGGTATATATTTGATTATTATAACATTCCTTTCGTTTCTCCATTAAATAGCGGATATTGTCAATTATAGTCAGATTTCAACATGTATATCCAATAACAATTTTACTTGTTCGACAAATGTGTTACCAGACAACAGAAAAATTGTGGCTGTTAGTGGACCCGGTAATTATTTAGAAGTTCTCCATCCTCACCGATTTCAATGATTTCTGGATATGTTATCAAGATCAAAATTCTGAATAACTTTTTCCTATACATGTGACCGCCGCACGACCTTCGTTTTCGAGATATTTGCGAAAAACTTCTGTTCATTTATTCCGACTCAACGCATTTCACTTTCCAACTTGTCCCGGGTATTAGTATTGGTTGGGGCTAGATTAGTGCGGGAGGCGCATAAAGCATGATAGCGAACTGATGTGAGTTTAGAGATTTGAACCAGAAACTTGCGGATATCCGTCACCACCCCGACTCATATCGGTTCGCTACCATGCTTTACACGCCCGCGGGCGGGCGTGCGCCCCCCGCGCTGATCTAGCCCCAACCAATACTAATACCCGAGACAAGTTGGAAAGTGGAATGCGTTCTGCCGGAATAAATCAAAAGAAGTTTTTCGCAAATATCTCGGAAACGAAGGTCAGCTTCGTCTATTGTTTTGTCCCATGCTGGTGCATACGCTGTCAGGGACGCGTACTGTAGGTAGGTATACGGCAGAATACATTGTGTATAGGGAATTCAATCCCGGTATTCCGGCTGTTTTTTGGATTGCATTTTTATATTTTTAAGTTGTTCATAAAGTAATTGACGTTTTTAAAAATTCTCGAAATTCTCGGGATAAGTTATAACTTGATATATCAAATTCGGGGAGTTTTAGAATCGAAAAAACAGCTGGGTTCCCAGGATTGAATTCCCTAATTATGTAGTAGCAGTAGTTTTTCGTGAATATCTCGAAAACGAAGGTCGAGCAGCGGTAACATGTATAGGAAAAAAGTTGTTCAGAATCGCGTTCCCGACAACATATCCAAAAATCATTGAAATTGGTGAGGATGGAAAACTTCTAAATAATTACCGTGGACCCGCATGCTGATGTAATATCAGCGAATGCTTGCATTTAGGAGTTATTATAAATTTCTCATAACATTTCGATTAAATAATTATGCTTTCCAAATTCCTTGAAACATACAGCTTTACGTCCTGTACAAAGTTTTCTTTTCCGCTGTTGTCCCAAATCGACCAAACAGTGAGATTGTCCTCTGTTCTACATATTCCTACTGATTATAGGCAGGGATTCAAAATTGGTACGATATGGATTCTAGTTTTTTCATTATAACACACCATTTTGATACTTCATAACTGTATGAGAAAGAAGTTTATAAATTATATTAATAAGTTACTAGTACCGAGTTAGACCTGATGCAAAAACATACCCTTTTCAGAATAGCCACTCTATGTTTCAATTTTATATTCTCCTGTTCTAATTTTGAATATTCATCTTTCGGCACAGAATGTATTTTGGAATTATTGCTCGTAATACTTTGTCGTAAAAGTTCGATTTCCTTTTTTAAGAAAGCAATCTCCTGTTCCTGCAATAAATATATCAGATATACAAATTATAACCTATAAATTTTAGCATACAACTTTGGAGATTACACATTCATAGTTAAATATTTCAGTGGGAATTATAAATTAATGACACAACTTACTGCCGCTGCTGCTCTTTCATGAAAGATTTCTAAATTCAGCGTAGACATTGTAATGAAAAGTGTATTTTTGCCGAAAGTATACAGGCCATGCACGTGGATTATTTCAACAAATCTTACTATATAGTGTATGATTTAATAAGATATCTGATGAAATTTAAGCATGGAAACGAAGGGAAAGTTGCATGGCTGTGGTTAATTACAAATATAAACGATATTACAATTAAGCTTGGAAAATAAGTGCCTCAAAAATATGACATTCAGATTCACGTATGAATGTACATATATATACATGTGCATGCATACATCATACATACACTAGGGACAAGTGGTCAGCGTTAGCATTGTGGGGAAATCCGTCAGGCCTGGCAGCCGGTTCGGGGTTTACAGCGATTAATTGCAGTGAATGGAGGGGGAAACACCTACAGGAGTGGTGGTAAAGTGTGCGTGAACTGACGCCAGCGCCAAGCCAGCCAAGTGGCGCCAACGCGAAGCTAACCACGGCCAACCAGTGTCGCCGGGAAATAGATTGTCGACGCTTCTTGGCCGTGGTTAGCCTCGCATTGGCGCTACTTGGCTGGCTTGGCGCTGGCATCAGTTCACGCACATTGCCACAACTCCTGTAGGTGTTTCCCCCTCCATTCACTGCAATTAATCGCTGTGAACCCTGAGCCATAGACTTATATAGACGGAGCAGAAGCTGGGACTTTCGGCGAGGGGAACGGTAGGCTTGGAGGGGAAAAAGCAGAAGTCAGATACAGGCACGTCGAGTTAGCTTCGGAAGCATTCGGCATGCATATCCATTGCGTTACCCGATTTGCCTGTATCGCTCCCCTTACCGCAAATCTTACACCCCCCTCAGCTTACGCTCCGTCTATGTATGCTATGCCCTGAGCCGTTCACAGTGGTGGGCTGGTAGGGGAGTTCAAGCATGCGCGTGATGATGCCGTGACGTCGAACCAATCAACGCCAAAATGGGAAACGATAGGAAACGAAAAGACGCCAGCGCCAAGCCAAGTAACGTGAAGTCCAGTGAGGCCGCGGCCAATCAGCATCGACAACCGATTTCCCGGCGACACCGATGTCTCCTACCGTTTGCTGCTCGCTTTCACTCTTTCTGACGCATTTTCGTTCCATTTCCTCTCGTCTTCACGGGACGGGAGTGAAACAGATGTAGTGGGGATAGCGCCGAGGTCTTAACGCGTAGGTCTGGCCAGGCTTTTGGCAAATACATGTATACTGTATACTTCTTCTCCTACAGAAACTACGCAATCAATCGGGATAAAAAGTATCCTATGTGTTATTCCCGGTTCTAGACAAACATCCAAACATACTTTCGCATTTATTATATTAGTAGGATAATCATTTCCAACTTTCATACATGTTCTCATTCAGTATGTATATCTCCCTTTATTACCATTCGAATTTACCGCTATAAAGTGAGAATCTTTCTTGAAATAAAATGCCATTCAATTCAAACGGTCACAGATTTTCCGTTCTCGTTTTCTCTTGCGACTCTTGTCACTGGTGGCGCTGTATGACGCCCCACTTAAACTGGAAGAGATACCAGTCTATAAAGTATTATTAATCTATGGTCACTGATCCCTGTACTAGTGTATCAAAGTGTATTATGGTCAATTATGGTGTATTAAACGAGTGCAAACGTGAAATTTCATAGAAGCGTAAAATATATAATACGTATTGTATAAGTCTTTAATTTGTATAAAAAAGAAAGGCAATCTTGCGGTATACAGAAGCTAGTAGAGCATATTTTTCTATTAGTTTTCTTATGCTAACAGGAGGCAATTATGGCAGACGCTGCTGCGAGACAATTGCAATATGAATATAAAGCTGTTAGTATATTATCATATCATATCATGTCAATATTATTTTACAATTTTTATTTGTACTATAATTTCACTCACATTGATTTCTATTAATTCAACCGCATTTCTTATAGAATATATAGGTTACGTTTACACGTATTTCGAAAGGCCGATTTAAAGAATTATTGTTATTTATTTTTACACTTCTTTTTTATTAACGAATATTTATGTTTTCAGAATTCTAATCTTGTATTACAAGCTGATGTAAGATTAATAGAAAGACGTAGCAGAGATGAAGCTACTGGCGAGGTTATGTCACTTGTTGGAAAACTTGACGGAACACGAATGGGTGACAGAGCACAACGTACTAAACCAGGAAAAGCTGAAGAACGAAAAGTCAAGTAAGTATTACTTCTAAAGAAATTTTACATATCGCAATGAGATACATATTGAAAATGAGTTTGTGTTTAATAGACGTCAAAAGCGAGACGAAGCGCAATATGACTTCGCACGAATGAAGGGTGCGACATTGCTTTCGGAAGGTGTAGATGAGATGGTTGGAATTGTCTATCGCCCTAAAACTCAAGAAACACGGCAGACTTATGAAGTATTACTGAGTTTCATCCAGGAAGCCTTAGGAGATCAACCTAGAGACATTCTTTGTGGTGCAGCTGATGAAGTATTAGCTGTTCTAAAAAATGATAGGCTTAAAGAAAAAGAGAAGAAAAAGGAAACAGAATTATTGCTAGGTTCGTTAGCGGAAGAAAGATTTGCATTGCTGGTGAATCTTGGCAAAAAGATAACAGATTTTGGAAGTGATGAAAAGAACACCACAAACGATGAAAATATTGATGAAACATATGGGATTAATGTACAATTTGAAGAAAGTAGCGAAGAAGACGACGAAGATGTGTATGGAGAAATTAGGGAGAATGATGATGAGGGTGACGAAGGCGAAGAAGCTAATGATGACAGAGCTATTCATGCTGAAAATCTAGGTGGCGCGGAAGAAATGAAAAAGGAGAAACCATTACATCCATTAGACATAGATGCATATTGGTTACAAAGAAGATTAAGCAGAATTTATGACGATGCGATGGTTTCACAAGCGAGAGCTGCAGAAGTATTAGCAGTTTTGAAAAATGCTGGCGATGATCGTGACTGTGAGAATCAGTTGGTACTTTTGTTGGGCTATGATTGTTTTGATTTCATCAAACAGCTAAAAAAATACAGGCACACAATAGCTTATTGTACTATGTTGGCATCTTCGCAATCTGACTCAGAACGACAAAAAATTCGAAATAAAATGAACGATGATCCTGTATTAGCGAAAATTCTACGTCAGTTAGATACAGGTAAAGGTGATGACGACACTGATGAAACAATGGAAGCGAGAGCTCAACGAAAACGGAGGGAGGAGAATGAAGACACCGGAGGTCCCGGTGGTCAAGTTCAGGGTACAAGAAATCTAATAGATTTAGATGATCTCATATTTGCGCAAGGTAGTCACTTTATGGCGAATAAACGTTGCCAGTTACCCGATGGTAGTTTTAGGAAACAGCGGAAAGGATACGAAGAAGTTCACGTCCCTGCGTTGAAACCAAAACCATTTACAGACAGTGAGAAACTTCATCCCATTGATCAGTTACCAAAGTATGTGCAGCCAGCTTTTGAAGGTTTCAAAACTTTAAATCGGATTCAGAGTCGTTTGTACCAAACCGCTTTGGAAAGCGATGAAAACGTGCTATTATGTGCACCGACAGGTGCTGGAAAAACTAACGTTGCGCTCTTATGTATGATGCGTGAAATTGGAAAGCATATAAATGCGGATGGTACAATTAACTCTGATGAGTTCAAAATAATTTATGTTGCGCCGATGCGTTCATTAGTACAAGAGATGGTCGGAAACTTCAACAAAAGGTTGTCTACGTACAATTTAACCGTATCAGAATTAACTGGTGATCATCAATTAACAAGAGAACAGATAGCTGCGACACAAGTTATAGTATGCACTCCGGAAAAATGGGATATTATAACGCGAAAAGGAGGCGAGAAAACGTTTACATCATTAGTTAGATTGATTATTATTGACGAGATTCATTTGCTACACGACGAGAGGGGACCCGTTTTAGAAGCTTTAGTTGCGAGAACAATCAGAAATATTGAAACAACGCAAGAAGATGTGAGACTGATTGGTCTTTCAGCAACATTACCAAATTACCAAGACGTTGCGGCCTTTTTACGTATAAAACCGGAGACAGGCTTATTTTACTTCGATAACAGTTTTAGGCCTGTCGCTTTAGAGCAACAATACATAGGAATAACAGAAAAGAAAGCATTGAAACGTTTCCAAGTAATGAATGAAATCGTTTATGAGAAAACAATGGAACACGCAGGTAGAAATCAAGTTCTTGTTTTTGTACATTCGCGAAAGGAAACCGGGAAGACGGCACGCGCTATCAGGGATATGTGTTTGGAGAAAGATACATTGGGACAATTTCTCAGAGAAGGATCTGCATCTATGGAAGTTTTAAGAACAGAAGCGGAACAAGTTAAAAATCAAGAACTGAAAGACTTGTTACCTTATGGTTTTGCTATTCATCATGCTGGTATGACAAGAGTAGATCGAACGTTGGTTGAAGATCTGTTTGCAGATAGGCATATACAAGTATTAGTGTCTACTGCAACATTAGCTTGGGGTGTCAATTTACCAGCACATACAGTTATTATTAAAGGAACACAGGTATATAATCCGGAAAAAGGTAGATGGGTTGAACTAGGTGCTCTAGACGTGCTCCAAATGTTAGGCAGAGCTGGTCGCCCACAATATGACACAAAAGGTGAAGGCATTCTTATCACGAATCACAGTGAATTGCAGTATTATTTGTCACTTCTAAACCAACAGTTGCCCATTGAGTCACAATTAATTAGCAAAATGTCAGACATGTTAAACGCGGAAATTGTGCTAGGCACTATACAAAATATTAGAGACGCAGTTACCTGGCTAGGTTATACTTATTTGTACATTAGAATGCTTCGCTGTCCAAATTTGTATGGCATTAGTCACGACAAGTTAAGCGAAGATCCATTACTTGAACTACACAGAGCAGATCTTATTCATTCTGCTGCAGTAGGATTAGATCGCAGTGGTTTAATTAAATACGATCGTAAATCTGGAAACTTTCAGGCTACTGAATTAGGTCGAATAGCATCGCATTATTACTGTACTCACGACACGATGTCGATATATAATCAACTACTGAAACGCACTTTAAGTGAGATTGAATTATTCCGAGTATTTTCATTATCTAGTGAATTCAAACACATTAATGTTCGAGAAGAAGAGAAGTTGGAATTGCAAAAGTTAATGGAAAGAGTACCCATTCCAGTAAAAGAAAGCATAGAAGAACCAAGTGCAAAGGTTAATGTTCTTCTACAAGCATATATTTCTCAATTAAAACTCGAAGGATTTGCTCTTATGTCTGATATGGTATTCGTCACTCAATCTGCATCACGGTTAATGAGAGCAATTTTTGAAATTGTTTTATTCCGCGGATGGGCCCAGCTAGCGGATAAATGTTTGTCTTTGTGCAAAATGATAGATCGTAGAATGTGGCAATCAATGTCACCTCTCAGGCAATTCAGAAAAATGCCAGAAGAAATTGTGAAAAAGATAGAAAAAAAGAACTTCCCTTGGGAGAGATTGTACGATCTGGGACCTAATGAAATTGGAGAATTGATTCGAGTACCCAAATTGGGTAAAACTATTCACAAATATATTCATCAATTTCCGAAATTGGAATTATCGACGCACATTCAACCAATTACACGATCCACTTTAAGAGTAGAATTGACGATAACACCTGACTTCCAGTGGGACGAGAAGGTACATGGCGCATCAGAAGCATTCTGGATTTTAGTCGAAGATGTAGATTCTGAAGTGATACTTCATCATGAGTATTTCTTGCTAAAGGCAAAGTACGCAGCAGATGAACATTTGATCAAATTCTTTGTACCGGTGTTTGAACCTTTACCACCACAATACTTTTTACGTGTTGTATCAGACAGATGGATCGGAGCAGAAACTCAACTACCTGTTAGTTTTCGTCATTTAATTCTACCAGAGAAGAATCTGCCGCCTACAGAGTTACTCGATTTGCAACCGCTTCCAATTACCGCTTTACGTAACTCAAAGTTTGAAAATATCTATATAGATAAATTTCCACAATTTAATCCAATTCAGACGCAAGTATTTAATGCTGTTTATAATTCAGACGATAATGTTTTTGTCGGAGCACCTACAGGTTCAGGGAAAACAACTATTGCAGAATTCGCAGTGTTACGTTTATTCACTCAGAATCCAGAAGGCAGATGTGTATATATGGTTAGTAAGGAAGCTTTAGCAGAATTAGTTTATGCTGATTGGTCAACAAAGTTCAATCAACAATTGGGCAGAAAAGTAGTTCTTCTGACTGGTGAAACGGGAACAGATCTTAAATTACTCGCAAAAGGACAAATCATAATTACGACTGCAGATAAGTGGGACGTATTGTCACGAAGGTGGAAACAAAGAAAGAATGTACAGAATATTCAACTTTTTATCATCGATGAGCTTCAGTTAATTGGTGGCGAAGAAGGACCAGTACTAGAAGTAGCGTGTTCAAGAGCACGGTATATTTCATCTCAATTGGACAAACCAACTAGAATTATAGCATTATCAGCATCGCTCGCAGATGCAAAAGATGCGGCTCAATGGCTAGGCGCACCCGCTGCTGCAACATTCAACTTCCATCCGTCTGTCAGACCTGTACCGTTAGAGTTACATGTACAAGGAATAAATATTACTCACAACGCGTCCAGATTGGCTGCTATGGCGAAACCAGTGTACAATGCAATACTTAGATATGCACCGCACAAACCAGTTATCGTTTTCGTACCTACTCGTCGCCAAGCTAGATTAACAGCTATTGACTTATTAACATTCACTGCTGCTGAGGGACAACCTTCGCGATTCTTTCATGCAGAAGAAGCTGACATTAAACCATTTCTTGATAGAATGACTGATAAAACGCTAAAGGAAACACTTTCACAAGGAGCCGCTTATCTTCACGAGGGATTATCCGCGGATGATCGGCGTCTCGTTGAACAGCTATTCGATAGCGGTGCTATACAAATAGCAGTTGTTACCAGAGATCTTTGTTGGAGTTTATCTATTAATTCTCACCTTGTAGTTGTTATGGATACTCAGTGTTACAATGGAAAAACGCACGCCTACGAGGATTATCCTATTACGGATGTCTTACAGATGGTGGCACGTGCAAATCGTCCGCTAGAAGACGATGATGCCAAGTGTGTTCTCCTTTGCCAGAGTTCAAAAAAAGATTTCTTTAAAAAATTCTTAAATGAACCTTTACCCGTAGAAAGTCATTTGGATCACAGGCTGCATGATCATTTCAATGCCGAAATTGTGACTAAAACGATTGAAAATAAACAAGATGCAGTTGATTATCTTACATGGACCTTCCTATACAGGCGACTTACGCAGAATCCGAATTATTATGGATTACAAGGTGTAACGCATAGACATCTATCAGATCATTTATCTGAATTGGTCGAAAGTACTTTAAGTGATTTAGAACAAGCAAAATGTGTTGCTGTAGAAGATGAAATGGACACTCTGCCTTTGAATCTTGGAATGATTGCAGCTTATTATTATATCAATTATGCAACAATTGAATTGTTCAGTCTTTCATTAAACAACAAAACCAAAATTAGGGGATTATTAGAAATTATCTCAGCAGCTGCTGAATACGAAACTGTTCCCGTTAGACAACGCGAGGAAAATTTGTTGAGAAGTTTAGCAGCACGACTACCACATGCTCCACAAGCAACAAGAATGGCTGATCCTCATGTAAAAGCACAGCTCTTGTTACAAGCACACTTATCTAGGATACAACTTGGTCCAGAACTTCAAAAAGATACAGAATTAGTGTTAAGCAAAGCCGTAAGACTAATACAAGCTTGTGTTGATGTTCTTAGTTCATCTGGCTGGCTGGCTCCTGCAGTTGCTGCAATGGAATTGGCGCAAATGGTCACCCAAGCAATGTGGTCTAAAGACTCTTATTTAAAACAATTACCGCATTTTACTATTGAAACTATCAAACGTTGCACAGATAAAGGAGTAGAAACCGTCTTTGATGTAATGGAACTGGAGGATGATGACAGAAATCGCCTTTTACAACTATCCGAGGTGCAAATGGCAGATGTTGCCAAATTCTGCAATCGTTATCCCAACATAGAAATGTCTTACGAAGTCCAAGATAAAGATAAGCTGCACAGTGGTGGTACAGTCAATGTTATCGTTCAACTTGAGAGAGAAGATGAAGTTACAGGCCCAGTTGTTGCACCATTTTTCCCACAGAAACGAGAAGAAGGTTGGTGGGTCGTCATTGGCGATCCAAAGACCAACTCTTTGCTCTCTATTAAGAGATTGACGTTACAACAAAAAGCCAAAGTTAAGCTTGATTTTGTAGCGCCTGCTCCTGGGCAGCATTCCTATACTTTGTATTTCATGAGTGATGCTTACTTGGGATGCGATCAGGAATACAAATTTACTATCAGTGTAGGAGAATATGAATCAGATGCCAGTTCGGGATCAGAGTCAGATTGAGAAAAATGAAAGTAATTGCAACGTTTTTTCTGTTACTTTATTATATGTATAGAAAAACATTCATTGAGCTCCCATTTATTTTCAAATTCTATCAGATTTCTATTTAGTTTCGAACTTTTGAAATAAAATAGTTCTATATAATGATATCATAATGACAGTTTCTGTCAATATTAAAATATTAAGTATAAGGTAAATGACGTTCTTTCAGTCGGTAAAAGATTATATTTGAATAACAGTTTAATGCAGTTTTCCGTGTTTGAGTTTCTAAATATCTAGGATAAGTTTTTAATAAAAACAAAGAAATCTTGAAGAAATTTTAGATCTCTTTATGTATTTATTACTGTGTAATTATTATAACACTAAACTGTGTATTCAACCACTGAATTTCTAAATGTATATTTGGTCAATATAATTATACTTCTAAATCAATCAAATTTCAACACTTTATTCTTGTGTCACCTGTACATTTCTTATTAAAAAAATCCACGTAATTATACTATTAATGTAAGACTGCAAGCATTATATAAATGAAAACAGTTATTAAACTGGCTAAAAGGCTATTTCATACTTTCAGTATTATTTTTATTTAAATTGTATGTAAGAACATTTTCAAAAACAATGTTCTGTCTAATATTTACTCTACATAAAAGGTAAAAGATATGCTATAACTTTCAAAAAATCTTCAATGGATTTAGATTTGTGTTGTAGTATACATACGTTTTTAAAGTACAAACAAAGGAAATAGCCAATTTTTAAACGCGTTAGAGAAAGAAATTGTTACAGAATATGTATGTACAGTGCTGTCTCCATAAATCAGGTCCGTCCAACTTGCCTCCCGGGCCAGGAGGCAAACGCCGTTCCCACCACCGTCCACCATGATGCGCACACGCAGTAGAGTAAGGTAACACACGGTATCGATACGATGAAAAATAAATTTGATTTTGTCATGGACCTCCGTCCATGGATTTTGTGAATTATGCTCGAGCGATCCTAGGCGCGAATAACTGATGCGACATCGAGTCGGACGTGCGTCTAAAGCCGCGATTTTCTCTACACGTCAGACGCATTTACAACCTCAAATAATGGACAATAATGCTTTTATTCTCCTATAATCCCCGTTACGTACTGTCGACAAGTTGCCGACGACCACGAGGTACATGGAAACATATGTGTTCTTACGCACTTGGTCGCGGCGAACAACTAAGGTTTCTGCTAACGGGCCTAAGCGATTGTCAAATGTGTTCGCGTCTGCCGATCGCTTGCTTCAAAAGCAGTCTAATGGAGCGAATTCTACTTAGGTACGCCCAAATCACCCGCACCCACGACGGCCACGACCGTAGGAAATTTCCGTTTTTGCAATAAAATGAATATCATAAAATATATGTTCGTGTTTTCGAGTCGTAATTTATATTTAAAAACCTGTATTTTTTGATAATGACTCTTTCACAGATTTCTCTTCCAAATTTCGGGAGACTTTCATAAATTTTGAAACGAAAACCCTACGCGATTTGAGCATAAGTGGAATTCGTCCGTGCAAACGCAGTGCAATTCGATCAACAAAAATGTCAATTCAATTTTCCACCGAGAAGAATGACAAATTATAATTTAAGTATAGTAGAATCTGTCGCATATTATCGTGTCCTTTACGATCCAAGTGATGAAGATTATAAAAATTATATTATTAGAAAACATGTGTGGAGAGACATATGTACCGAATAAATTAAAAAGAACAAGTAAGTATTCGTTAATCGTATTTATCTCCGTAAGTATTAAGGCAGTCGCGCATTTTGGCAAAGTGCGGCGAATCGAACAAATTAATAATAAATAATTGTCGCTGCGATTCAATCTAGTGTGCACGGCTGTGTAAGAATCAATTGTTTATAAATTTTTCTCTTCGCTTCGCCGCGCCTCACTTCGCCAAAATGCACGACGGCCTTTAGAGGTGTTCAAGGTTAGTCCAAGTAATACACGAATTAGAAGTAAAATCATTACAAGGAAGATCCAGTAATGTAAATTTAAATGAATTGTAAGACAATTGTATTATTCAAGCTAAACAATACAAATTATTTTTGAAAAATTAAATTGCCTCAGTGTTACGAGGCAGTATTTTTTCTCCGGTGGAATGAGATATTTCACTCTCCGGGATCGTGTTTCCATTTATAAGCGACAGGGTTTAAAACAAAATCTACCTTTTTAAACGATTTTATTTAGCTTCGATCCTCTGTTTGTTCCCAGTCAGCCACGTCCGTTTTGCAGATTTTACGCAACGCCTGAGTACAAATGTTTGTGACAGAAAGACTACAGATTTGATACAGGATTTGTTATATTCGATGATAAAAGCAGACTGACAGCAGAAAGCCAACAGATTGCGCTGTCTTAACCTACAAACAGATTGGCGGCAGGGTCTGCTGATACAATTTAATGGCAGGAATTGAGCAGATCTTGCGCACCGCGATCTGACGGCAGATAGACAGCAGGAATGGAGCAGATTCTGCTGACATAGCCTGCCATTTCATCTATCTGTATCTATACTATCATATAAAATTGAACTGTGCCCACGAGTGTGTTACATTACTTTGTTCGTCTTGGCGAGAGGTTCTAACGTTTTTATTTTTTTTAAACAATGATTTTTAAATAATAGTAGTTCACGACGCGACCGCCAGGTGGCAACCGGACGAGCGCTTCTCGCTTGCGAAGTAGCACCGCGGCGGGAATAAGTGGCCGAGGGCTCGATCATTCAGGGCTCTCGAGTACCGCTCGCATTTTCCAGCATTTCACTGCGTAGTATATATTTGGTATACCCGTCTCTATGGGCGGTATTATCAGTCGTTGCTTAAGACCAAGACTATCTATTAGACTAGTAGAGGATGCCGCGTGCTTAAAACGATCTTAGTCTTAAGCAATAACTGATAATAATACCGCTCCTAAGATGACTGAATGAATGAATAGTTATCATTAATTCTTTTAGGCTGTGTTCCGAATCACGCATACTGCGCATAGACTGCAGAGAAAACCGTGTTCCGTTTCAGTCTATGCGCGCATTGGTGTCGTTGGTGGCACATAGGGATTCCCTAGAATTCTCCCACTTCTAGCGCATGAAGCGTGCAGTTTATGCGCGCATGCGTATTTGTCTCTTTACGCCACTTTACCCACGCTTTGAAAAACACGCACCAAATTATGTGGTCCTCTCCTCAAAGTGACGGAAAATGTAACCTACATATATGCTACATGACAATAAATGTTTATTAGATATTTCGTTTTTTACGCTACATTTGTGAACTTTTTATAACTTAGCATCCTTCCAAAATATTATTGTTACGCCGCAAAACTTTATGAAATCGGGTATTATATACATTTATTAAAAACTTATAAATAAATCAACAATTTTCATACCTCATTATAAGAATTAAATCAATAAAATATACCTAATACCTACATAATCAACGGCCTGTTTCCTCCTCATTATACTGCTTACACCATGTATATATACACCTATCTTGACTGTAATGAACAGTTTTTTGGATCTCGGATCTACAGATTTTCCACGAGAGCATCTACGGAATTCTACAGAATTTTCAGTCCTTCCATACGGGCTTTCAAAAATCTAGGGTGGCAACACTGTTTGGAAGAACTGTCTTTAAAAGTTTAAATAATTATTTTGAGCATCCCTGGCATTCAATTGACTAACAACCTGCTAAGTAAAATATTAAAAATGATATAATACCCGTCTAAATACATGGTTTTCCAACTTTTCTTTCTTCCATAAAATATGGTATGAATCAGATCTTTCAAGTCGGTCTTATAAACGTGTTCTATATATTATTTACGCTTAAGAATTTCGGACTGTTTTTAAATCTATACTATTATATAAAATTGCCTTCTATGTCCGCATTAAACCGTGCTTGAAATCTGCTTGATTTCTGCCAATCTGCGGTCGGTTTATGTCAGCAAGATCTGATCGAAATCTGATATCAATCTGCGGTCAGATCCTGACATCAGGCTCTGACCGCAGAACCATAGTTTAATGCGGACATAGTAGGCCCCGAATCTGACGTCAGGATCTCCTCGCTATCTGCCGTCAGATCGCGCTGCGCAGGATTTGCTCGATTTCTGCTCCCAGTCTGCGATCAGACCACGGCAGCAGGATCTGCTCGGTATGTACCGTCAATCTAATGTCAGATCCTGATATCAGGCTCTGACCACAAAGGAAAAATGAAAAGGAAAAACAAGAAAAATTAAAAGAAGATAAAGCTTTAAGGAAAAGAAAGTTACTTGAAGAAAAAAAACAATTAGCAGAAGAGAAAAGAAAAGATGAATGCAATTAAAAAAAATTAAATCAGAAGTAGCAAAAGTTTTCAATACAGTTTTTTTTAATCATTTATTGTATGTTATGAACTAATTTCACTTTGTTCTTTTCGTCTTTATATAATTAAAAACCTTAAAAACTAGAATCGAATAACAAAGTAAATTTAAAGCAGTGTATTTACGTTATTCCCCCTGTTTCATAATGGGGACATAATTCATGGAACAGCGGTACAGGTGCGGAAATACCGTTTCATAATAGGTACATACGAGTCCTATTAGTATTTTGTTAATAAAATTAATTTTATACATTAGATTAAGTTATAACAAGTCATTTTTATTTCTAAAAGAACTAGTCCTTTGTATAGTTAAAAGATTTTTAACATTTTGTAAATTTATTAACACGAATTTGATGAAAATTCTAATCTTTACGAAATTTCGTTCCATAATAGGTACTTTTACCTTATTTGGAATTTCTCGGCCGGGTTGAAGAATTTGGGGCCTTTTTCGTATAACTTGTGAACTATAAAAGATATCGGAATGCAATTTGCGCCGCAAAATGAGGACAATTATTTCCTCTTAATAATGAATAATTTAACATACTTTACATTTACTTAATTTTTTTTATCAATTTTTTAACCATAATTGTTGTGAAAAGCTTTTGCAAACTGTTTATTTGATACTGTATTTAATGCTCTTTTTAAAAATTCATGGTGTTGATAAACAATAGGCTAGTTGTTTCTGTATCATTAATTTCATAAATTGAGAAATTAAATTTTTATTCAATTATATGTTAGTTCTGCAGATCTCAGAATGTATTGTGCTGGTTTTCTTTTTTATGATTTTATTCTTAATGCAGTGCATGCATAGGGCGGACGTAAGGGGTAACTAAAATGTTAATGAACTACGAGAATTCTTCCTCCTTTTACTCGGCCCTACAGAATCCGGACTGTGGCGGCCCACACTTCTCTCTTCTTTCTTCCGATTATGTGCACTACTTGCACCTCACTTCACTAACCGCGTGACTGTATCCACTTCTGAATTGTAACAAACACGGGGAAGAAAAGTCGTCGCAAAATTGAAACTATAAAACCCACGGTTTTAGATATTGGAAATTTATTCGTTAGCTTTAGCCGCCGTGACACACAAGAGTCTCCTGCTGATTCTTGAACAGCGAATGCTGAAGAAGTGACCTCGCTCGCTTCGTGTATCTTTTGTTTATCGCGCGATCCTAGGATCACGTGACCGTCGGCCAGAGCGGGCTCTACTTGTAGGATGAACAGGTGATGCCGATCACGTCCTGCCGCCGTCGGGCGAGATCTTCTTACCCTTGCCTTTTGGGTTACGCTTTCTTTCCGACCGTATTTATTCGATTCTGATCTTACATATGTTTTAGGTATAACTACTACAGATAAAACATAAGAAAAATATATATTATACATATAACAAATTTTTTTTACCAGACAACAAAAATTACTGAAAATAATCATATACACATGTATTTTTACACGAATAATGAATATCAACACACCTATGAAGAATTTTTTAGTTTTTAGTGCATTTTAAATAAAATTGTTTATTTTTAAAAAAAATTGTATATTGTTTATTATTAACTTTTTAGTGTCTAAGTTTTTATTTGTGGTTATATACAGATTTCATGTCGATTGAATTGATTTAATTTGTGTACATCGTCTATTGGAAAAATGTTAATGCACTCCTGAACCAAAGAGGCTGAACAGCTTGGCCAGATGTTTACAGTATGGCAAACACAGCGACGATGGGCCCAACCAAACGCGATGCCATACCCGTCGTAAATTAACCCCAGGCCTCAAGGAGTTTTCGCTAGCGACGATGGAAAGACTTTTCTGGACGAGGAGAGTCAGTTTTTCGTTAGATTCAACCTGAGGAAGAACGTCCAACCATTTGCTGTCTTTTAAAAATAGGTACATCTGAAACATTCTGGAAGTTAAATCTTCAATCTAATTCCCTTCATCTTATACGTCGCCGCACGCTTCGGTCCTTAAATGTCAACCATCGGCTCCTTGAAGGCGGCAGCTGGTTCCAAGGGAAATATCTCCCTACACTCCATTCCATATAAGAGTAGACCTACGCCTCTACCGATTTGCGACCGATCTGCGCAGCTCCCACGGATCTGACACACGCGATTGGTCGTATCACTTTTGCGATTGGTCTTAGCACTTTCCCTGCCCGTTTCCTACCAATCAACAGTATATCCCTGCGCGGAACGAGTCCGCTCTAAAGTGAAATGCAGTGCAGATCCCTACTCGGACGGGATAAAGGTCTTGGCACCCATATCAGTCCCGTGCCATTCCCGTGCCAGTTACGTAAAATATATTGTTTGCTTGTTTTGGAATGGAACAGTTCACACACTCATCAGTTCCGTAACCGTATCGTGAAATTACAACCGTAAAAAAATATCGTTTACTTGCGTTACAACGGAGCAGTTCACGCTTGCCCGTGTCAAGAATGTCAGTGTGGAACCCGTAGCCGTAGCTCGTACTGTAAAACTAAAATTGGTTGGTTACGATATTTTGCCTGAAGGGGACCTTTTTTATGACCACGAAGCCCCTGATAATTCTGATTATTTCATTATTTAGTCCAGTGAAATTAGACGGAAATGTGCCCAATCTACGGAATAAATCCCAGCAAGCTAAATTTTGGTGTGGGACTTTATTTGATTGTTTTAAACAATATGTCAAAAGTCCTCATCGATCCGAGCGCCGCTAAAAATTTCACAGAGGGTTGAAAAAAATAACAACAGTTTTTCGCGTATAACTCGTTATCTAGCAGTTTTCCGGTAAAAAGATTTATTATGAAATTTATAGCTTAGGAAATTCTCTACAAAAATATAATGAGTTTTTTTCCCAGGAGTAACCATTTTCATGTATGTCGGGTTACTAAGTTTCAACCCCCATACCTTTGACAAGGGAAGATCTCGAACCTGGAAATTCAAAAAATTATGAAACTCTGTAAATAGGTAGGGGATGTCCTCCTGAGTACAACACAATTTTGTTTGCTGCCCAAATTCACTCCAAGAGGGTGCAATTGACCCCTGAATTTTTTTTTTATTTTGTATTATTACTCGCGAACTGTAGGAGATAGAAAAAAGGTGTTCAGGAAAAAGTTACATCTTTTAATTAGGACTATCATTTGGTAAATTATAGTTCTTACAGTTCCTATGGTTCGCGAGTTATAACACAAAATCGAAGAAAAGAATTTGGACAGTAAATAAAATTGCGTTGTATTCAGGACGACATCCCCTAAATATTTACAGTTTCATAATTTTTTGAATTTCCAGGTTCGAGATCTGCCCTTGTCAAAAGTATGGGGGTTGAAACTTAGTAACCTGACCTACGTGAAAATGGTTACTCCTACGAAAAAAGTCATAGCACCTTTTTGTAGAGAATTTCCTAAGCTATAAATTTCATAATAACTCTTTTTATCAGAAAACTACTAAATAACGAGATATTCGCGAAAAATTGTTATTATTTAGTTCAAACCTCTGTAAAATTTTTAGCGGCGCTTGGATCGATGGGGACTTATGACATATTGTTTAAAACAACCAAATAAAGACCCATACCAAAATTTCGCTTGCTGGGATTTATTCCGAAGACAGATACCAATTTCGCTGGACTATTATATTGTTAGTGGCGGATTTAAGAAAAAAGGCCCATGTGGTAAACGTTTTGAGGGGCCCATTTTTCGAGAAAATAAAGGTAGTTTACTAAAAACGGGCTCAGTGTAATAATACAAAGAAAATATACTTTGGATAAAATCATAATTTCTGTAAAGATGGGGTTCTGGGGGGCCTTCTGAGCAGGGCCTCAGGTGGCAACTGCTCATCGGCCACCCTGTTAAATCCGCCACTGCATATTGTAATGGGCCAGAGCTGGCCTGCTGTAGAGTGCGGATACCTCCGAATAGTCGTCAGTCACATCAGTGAACACAGAATGGACACGAAACTGACACGGAACTGATATATGTATTATATGCCCAGACCTTTAAACAGTCATCTGACAAACGGAAGGTATGATTCTCAGTATCGTGATAGAAATCCATCCGTTTACATTGTTTAAACAAATTTTCCATTCAGCAACTCTTTACGTGAAACTACATACAAAAGAATCTTTAGACATGAAAAATATAAGTCAGTAACATTTTCATAGATTCGTTAGCGAGCATTTTGCTCATTATCTTTTATTCATTAAACGGCAATGTGGAAGAGATTCGAAGAGGGAAAGCCTCTGAAAAGTCGGATATGTAACTCGCGCCAAGTTTTATCGCGCTACAGAGCGAGTTGAATGCGAAGCGGGGGTAATGGCCATTAAACATATTGCGCGAATAGAATAATAGATATACTTTAAAACTGTTATCTTTGATCTTAATATGTGGATAATATGAACAATGAATCGGATGAATAACTGAAATGTATTCGTACATTTTAATATTTTAATAAAGTTCAATAATCGTTTACTTCTTCAATTCATAAAAAAATCGTACTTGAAAGTGCAGTAACGAAAAATCAAATAAAGAATATGCAGCATGATTCTAAGAAAGTTTCAGGTATCCTCTATCACTAATTGTAGACAGAATTTGCGAGCTGCAAGGGTGGCGCTACTCGTGTCTATCGATTGACGCCTGTGCAGTAAGCAACCTCGACGTGACCGTCGACTACAGTACAGGGTAAGTGATCGTCGGTTAATTTTCTATTGCTTCGTATCGTTTCGTATCATTCCGAATTTTCTTCATGTTTACGTGTTTTGCAGCGTTAATTTTCGTTAACGCGGATTAACAAGGAATATAAAGAGACGACAAAGCAGGAGAAACTGTACGCTAAGAACACAGAAGAAAGAAAACGCGTCGAACCGCTTGACGTAAAACGTCAACAATCGAGGCAGCATCTTTCATCAATATAACGAATCTACTGAAACAAAGTAAGAAGCATGAAGCAGTGAATACTTTAGGATAGAATTTTCATTCCCTCATATAGGGAGAAATATGAAATAATTTCTAGCTAAATCAGAAATGTTATTCAGTTTTTGAAAACATGGAAATATAATAACAAGATGCATGTATTAGTTATTTGAGTGGATACGAATATAGTCATTCGGCTGCTTATAATAAATTTATTTTCTATGCTTTCGTTGTGTATCAAGCTGCTTATAAATTATAAAGTTTCACAGTTTGGCTATCAAAATACCAGATGCTATTATGATCAGTGTTATACTACTTTACAGTGATCATTCTGCATTTAACTGAACTAGTTCAGTTGCACAAATGAACAGTCGTAATAGAAGTGACACTACCACTCTATTAAAAACATATAGAGGTATACTTACAAAAAGAGGTCTAGAAATAAAAACAGGCTTTTTTAATGAATCAGAGTTTAAATTATAGACCTCAACAAGCTATTTAAGAAACATCCTCCTTATGGGCACATCTAGATATTTGTTTTTAAAACAAATGGATTTAAAGGATTCCTGTAACGATGTAACAATAGTTGATAGTCAGAGGTAGTAAATATTTAAGCTATATAACCTGTAGTGCACATAGCAGATGTGGCTGTATATCAGGAGACTGCTCCCTGTTTGATGTAAATTTTTTTTCTTCTAATATTCTATATCCATGTTTACTCTTGTAGATGCTCCTAGAATAAAGTATGGGGTCTAAAAATCATACAAAACTTTTTGTTTACTCTCGTGATATGTGAAACCATTTATAGAAATATGTGAAAAAGAAGACTCAATATATATTTTCATTAATTTTACAATATTGGGGTCACTAGAAAGCCTATGATATCTTTAACACAACAAAATTGTATCTTACAATGCAAGTGTAAGAAGTTGACGTAACGAAAAGATAGATAAGGTACATCATGTACAGGGTATACAAAACTGTTTGCATGAAACATTAGGGGCATGGAATATTGATCAAAATAAAATAATCAGGGAGGCTTAATATACATACATGAGCACAAGAATCAATTGTTTCAGAATTATCAGACGTTTCATTTAGGTAAATGTTACCTGTGTTTGCAACAAATGTTCAATATAATGCTGTTGATTTTGACACATGCTTGATCGTGTTTTTTACAGATCATAATATCTATACAAATATCATAGATCCTCGTCTTTCTTTTCAACACCAACTATAAACTTCGTTGTTTCAATTCTTATGCAGTATCATCTAGTAAATCATCCGTGTCCTGTCTGGGGGACCTAAAGTTGCACCTAGCTTCCTAGAAGTTTCCTTCACCAGAGCCCTCGCGTGTCTCATATGTTGGGTTTGATTCCAGAGCCGGTCGAGTTGCTGTCTCACCCACCTCCCCGTCCATTTCTTCACCGTACCTATAGAGACACCTATAGGGCAAACGAGTCCCGGTCTAGACTTCGGGCGCCTTGCCGAGTCCTCTCAGTTGCCATTTTGGTGTCTTTGATGCCGGCGTGTTCCGGAACCTACAGTAATCAAACGCGATTGTTATTTGCTAACCGCGTTAGTGTATCAACACAGTCTAACACCAGTCTGGATCTTACCATGACATTGAAAAGGGACTGAAGCGCAGCCCGCCTGTCGCTACAAATGTAGATGTGTTTGCCATCGTTGCCCCTGTCCAGATTCCATCTGGAATAGCCGCGGATGACCTGCACCTTCGCTTGAGAGACCGATATGTGGCGAACCCAGGGCGATGGGACTCGGACCCATTCCACCCTGGGCCTCTCCCCCTATATCCCGGCTCCGGTTTCCGTTTTGGTTTTGGATCCATCCTGATGAGCCCTCCTGGAAAGAATAATTCACTTTGGTTCGTCTCTAATTCCTTTTTACTAGGCAAACCTCAAAGTTGTGTCGGACACGGTAGATTGGATTACACCCGTAGGAATAGGTTTCGTAATTCCTACGTTTTTCGGAAGTCACGGAAAAAGAGGGCCTCGGGTGGTGGGAATCGAACCCACGATCTTTCAGATCCTCTGCGTACTGGCCAGCCACCACACCAACTCCACCAACGCCAACCCTCCGAGATCTCTTATTCCAGGCTCCCTCTTATGGGGTTTTTTGATCCCACACATCGGTCTCCCCTGTAGCTTAGAGCCTCGTATGAGTCCCTTAACTCCTACAGGATCATCGTATGGCCATTCTCAATGCCTGTCCAATTTTCACAAAGTGCAAATCCCCAGCAGTGCTGGACAATATACTTTATTTAATATCCTTCTGTGGCTTTCTTTCTTCATGAAGGTCCACTAAACATGGAGGCGTAGGTCAGTTGGAGTTCCACAATGGTTGTGTAAAACTACTTGATCATCCATGGTTTTAACCACCAAGTGCTGCCAAGCATCATCAAGCAAGCCCAGTAGTTGATGGTGGCCTTCTGTGTCTGCTTTCGCGATGTAGCTTTTCCACGTGAGCCGACTATCTATATAGGGTTACCGCCAGATATCGCACTCCTGTTGAGGTATGAAGCTTCGTTCCGAAGATAGATGGAGCCTTAACCCTGAAGCTCCGCTTTCTTATGAAAAGCACCATCTCCGACTCACTCGGGTTTACCCTCAAGTTTTGGGAGAGGCGCCATTCCTGGACCAATGTGACCGCAGCCTATATTCTCCTAGTCCGGTAGCTTAAGTGTTTGCCTCTAATTGAAATGGTTATGTCATCGGCATAACCCTCTACTATGAAGTCCTCATCTCCAAGCTCACATAGGAACCCATCTACTACTCTGATTCACAGCAGTGGGGAGAGAACCGCAATCTGGAGGCAGCCCCTGTCGGCCGGAATTCTTCATGGTCCTCTCCATGCTGGTCATCAGTGTTCTTGTCCATAGCATGTTGTGGGTCAATTTTCCAATCGATTTCTGGATTTTGAAGTTGTTTAAAGCATCATACATGACATCGAATGATGCGTTATTAAATGTTCCCTTGATATCTAGAAATACGCTTAAGACCGACTTTTTTTGGCAGAGCCTCTTCGACCATCCCTACTGGGTGATTCAGCGCTGTCTCCACAGATCTGCCGGCTTGGTACGCATGCTCTGAGGTTTGTACTAGTCTTTCCACCAGGTCGTGTTCCTGAATATCTTGATAGGCCTGAAAGATTTGGCGGAAGTCATAATCACTCTCCCCCGGTTTGGATAGAAATGCCACTCTAGCTATTCTCCATATGTTCGGTATATCGGTATTAACTATTGCGAGACAGGATTTAAAGATATGGCCCAGTCGTCTCATTAGATCCTCTTCGCCCTCCTGTAGTAGGGTCAGGAAGATCCCGCTGCTCCCGGGCTTTTATATTTATCAAATGAGCCCATCTGATTCTGTTTATACTGACCACCCTGAAGACCATGTCTCAGTCGTCAGGTCCTCTCTCGCAGGTTCCACCTCTTCCAGTAACTGCCCCTGTGGTATGGGCTCGGAACCCAGGAAGTGGATCAGGCGTTCTAAGATTTGATAATGATTCTCGATGATTCTACCATCCGCTAGGCTGAGTCCATCCAATCTTGGAGGAGGCACGGATACGAACACCCTCCGAAGCCTGGTCCTGGCCTCCTATCAGAATTTCCTCTAGGCCTTCCTTTTTTGGTGCTCTAATGAGCTTCTTGTAGGCTCTCTGAGATTCTCTATAGTCATCCCATACGAGCTCCGTGTTCAACTTCTTGGCTTTGTTTAACAGTCTTCGGTTCCCAGTTCTGAGCCTGTTCAACGTTCTGTTTCATCAAAGTTCCCTTCCGCTGCTCTTCCTTTTCTTAGCTGGGCATGGCACTTACGATTGGGCAACCGCAGTGTGCAGTTCGTGCAGTGTCACCCGCTCAACCACCCCTCCCTCCCAGGTCCTCAGGCATCTGCCGTCCCTCCCTTGTAGCTCTATATCTATAGGATGTGCCAGTCGGTGGCCTTGGTATCCCTCTCACCAAGGTATTTTTAATCCGTAAGAGGTCGCACCCGGAGCAAACCACCGGGTGTCGAATGTATAATTAAATAATGAGAGAATGACAGCATTTGAAACTTTGGCCACATCGCCTACTTTCCTCTTTATATTTTTACGTTAGATTAGACCATGCTACGATTTTCTTGCTGTTAAGGGGTCATTCTGGTAATCACCCCGCAAAATTCGGTGACATTCAGGTTTTTTTTTCTCGGTAAATACAATGAATAACAATGTTAAACTTTTTTTATTTATTAAGCTACTTGTAATATATACGCAGCAATTTTTTAAATACACTTTTAATTGTGTTTTTTCAATATTATCTGGAGTTCAAAATCGCGTCTTTGAAAAGAAATACCTCCCTGGCGGAAGTGATTTAAGCTCACAGACTCATCTGAAACAAAAAAACCAAACTGATTCTTAACCATTATGAGTACCGGTGTCAGAATTAGCCACATAAGTCAAAATTTAACAAAATTGCTCGTATCCAAACTTGAAGTTTTGAAATTTTCCATTCTTACTTGAAGTTTAAATGCGCGCAATTTTATTAAATTTTGACTTACGTGGCTAATTCTGGCTCCTGCGATAGCGGTACTCATAATGATTAAGAATCAGTTTGGTTTTTTTGTGTCAGGCGAGTCTGTGAGCAGAAATCACTCCTGCCGTCTTTTCAAAGGCGTGATTTTGAACTCTAGATAACATTGAAAAAACACAATTAAAAGTGTATTTAAACAATTGTTCCGTATACATTATAAGGAGATTAATAAATGAAAAAAAAGTTTGACATTGTTATTCATTGTATTCAGTGAGAGAAAAAAACCTGAATGTTTCCAACTTTTGCGGCGTGATTATCAGAATTACCCCTTAATCGTTGAATATATTTCATAAGACCATGTAGTGTTTTTTCACGCGCGGCTCAACGCCCATACCACCATCGCACACGGTGGATTGTTTGAAAGAAAGTGAAATGAGTGAGTGTTTGGAGTCGGCAAGCATTCGCATGTTGCAGTTCTTTGATGAACATAAACATCGTTGCTGAAAAATTCTGACCAGAGTACATTCTGGTAAGAGGATTGTGAAGAGCATACAGTTGCCCCAAAACCATCGAGCGAGTCACTTTTAAAAGGCGTTTTCAAATTTCGTATTCTGTTCCTAACACGTTTCTATTGAAACATATGTACAATATATATATTGTGTCTTGTGTGTTTGTGTGCGTAGTGTTACTTGTGGGTAATCGTGTTGAATAAAATGCAACGTCGGTGAATGGATACTGTTCACAGACAACTATTTGTCGACGAAAGAGTTGAAGATTCTATAGATGAAGATGAAGACTCAGAGGATACTGATAATGTTGATGACAGTGACCACAATTCATCATCAGAGCTTTCTGCAGATGAGGACGAAGAAACATCACAAGATGAATCAATTCCGTTGATATATACTGGAAAGGACAGAGGAACTATTTGGAATGCACAACCTCTAACCCAGAATGTTAGAGCTCGATCTCAAAATATAATAAGAGCCCGTTTACCACAAGTGGCGAGAAATGCCCACCAAATCAATAATTCAAGAGAGATGTGGACTTTATTTTTCACACAGGAAAAAAACCGTAGTAATTACTCGCGTGAAAGAGATGCCCTAACACAAATCCAGGAGAAATAAAAGCTGTTTTTGGCTAATTATACATGTCAGGTGTTTTGAGAGCCTCTCACTTGAATTTAGAAGATTTATGGTCAAATGATGGATTTGGAGTAGAATTTTTTCGTAATTGCATGACGCTTAGAAGATTTAAATTCTTACTCGGAGCCATAAGATTTGATTATGTGAATACTAGGGCGGAAAGAAAATTAGTAGACGAGTTAGCTCCGATTAGACAAATATTTTCTGAGTTTGTAGAACAATGCAAAAAAAGATTATGCCATCAGCGAATATGCTACTGTAAGCGCTTGCGGGCTTGCGCGATGGTCGCAAGCGCTTACCGTGAGCCGGGCCTGCGTCAAGATTTTGCGAAGCGGTTTTCCTGCTCACGGTAAGCGCTTGCGACTATCGCGCACGCTCGCCGCGCACGCAGTGTTCCATCTCGCTCCCCCCTTCGGCCAGAAAGAAGCGAGAAACCAATACTCGGAATTAGGGCTCTGTTCACGATACGGGCTCAACGCCGGCCCCGACCAGCGAGCCGTTAACGAGGAAATACTATATTGGTAAAGGGATCTATTGCCAAGATGGATAACCATCTTGGCGACACTTGGAATGTGTCTTTTCCTTACCGAATGGTCGGATTTCCGACTGGACCCATTTCGCTGGGTCCGTACAAGGAAAACCCATTCTTCTACTGGAGGGTAAGGGAGGGGGGTCGACTGGCGATTATATATCGCGATAATGTCAATAATTATAGGTTAAAGGTATTTTTTTTTTCATTTTTACCGATTATGTAAAAGTGAAGGAACTATTAAAGTGATTATCGTACCCCCCCCCCTCCCCCCGCCAAAGTTTCTGTTACCAGTGGATAGGCGATGTTAAGGAAAACTTCAAGAACAGTGGCTTCATAATCGCAAATAATGCAATAATTTCAGTTGATATGTGATTCAAGTTTAGCAGGGAAACGGATTGGTGAGGAGAAGAGACACAGAAATATTTGAAGAAACCGCCACGCAGCAAATGTCCCATGGAGCACCGGTTAAATTTTGTAACAAACTTCGTTTCGCGATTGGAAATGTGAGACCACGTTATATTCAATGAAGAGAGCAAATTCAATTTGTATGGACCTGATGGCTTCAATTATTATTGGCACGATTCGTGGAACGAAATTTTACGCGGAAGAATTTGACCTCTTTGCCATATCAGAGGTCGTGGAGTCATGAATCGTGACTCATGATGTCAGCAACAATTAAAAATGGTGCAAAAATAAATGTGGGAATAATATCAAAAAGTGCTAGAGAAGCATTTACTACCATTTGTGGCGAGTGTGGAGGACAAAAATGTTATTTTGCAGCAAGATAATACTCCAGTGCATCTTGGTGCTTCCATCAAAAACTGATTTAAAGAACACGGAAATTAATTTTTGGTCTGGCCGTGCAAAGACTCGAACCTTAATCCAATTTAAATTCTTTGGGCAACACTACCACAAAAATTCGTATGCAACACGAACTGAAATGGGGAATTCAAGTCGTTTGTGAAGACATTGTACAAAACACTACCCATAATAGAGAACTTAATTAACAACGTACCAACGAAGATTTATCAATGTAATAAATACCAAAGTTGTTCGATATAATACTGAATAAAAATTTCAAGGAAAACTGCAATATTAAAACTTTTTAAAAAGTCCTCATCCAAGTCCACACGCCTATGCGTTTCTTCCAAGCAAAATATAATGCAATTTATGTACCTGATAATGTAATTTGATTGTTGTTTATGTAGAAATTAAATCAGGAAACTCTATCGAAATTAAAAATATCAGTAATAAATGTATTAATTTCACTGTTCATTAAAATATTAAATAAGTTCTTTCAAACTTCGCTTGAGCCTATAATTCTTCACATCACTGTAAATATAACAACATGACCACATGTTGATAATGTGGAATTTTTTTACATTTTCAGAAACATTTATGCTGAAGGATAGAAGAATACAAACTATAAAACTTACTTCGAAATTGCAACTATTGTATTTTAATACCAAAGTAGCCAATTATTTGTAATCGTTGATGTACATTCTGTGATAACTTGAATGGATTTGCGACTGATAGAGAATATAACAGAGAAGGCTTGAAATATGAATAAAATCGAGCATATGTTTATTGTTCCATTGCACAAAATAAGTTCACTCACATTAACAAATTCTCATATAATCAACCTTCAAACCCACTTTAATTTAATTAGCACATTGAGATTAGCCTATAATTAAATTAGCAAAAATGTAATTTATTCACTCTTCTAATATAGATTTGATTTAACAATTTTCCAAAATCCTCACTTTTTTATAAATAATTCTGTATAAATGACTTGACGTTATATTTGCAAAAGAGATCGATAATGAATTCTTATATCTTGTTAAAAGTACAAGATTTCGAACTGATAGAAAATCTAGTTAGGTCATCGTTGACTAAAAATCACAAAGGATTTATTAATGATCCCATACTATCGCATGGTAATAATGGAAGTAGTAAGTGACGAAAACAAGAATGTACGATTTTCCTTAATTCACAAGAAAAGCTTAAATATCTAAAGAATTGAAAGACTGTAACATGGCTGAAGACGAAGCAAAGCCGGCATCGCCGATACCAATAGCTGCCCGTACCCAATGCAGTAGCAGCTTAACAAACACACAATGTCCAGCACTCCAAGTATCATCACGAATGTTACGATCGCCGAGCCATGAGAGCATTACGACAGACCTTTCTCTCTTCAGCGTATCCTCAATAGCAAGTGAACTACGAGGCAGTAACAGACTTGTCACATTTAAATCTTACACCGACGTACATCTTGCTGGCCGCGGTCCATCCCCGAAACTAGATTCCTGTCAGATTCAAGCTACCAGGTATGTGACTTCATTAATAACTACACCATATTCGTTTTACTACTCTCATAATATACTATAAATCACATTTATTGCTATAAATTTAAAATATAGCATCTGAAAGTAAAAATCGACATATTCGCACATTATCCATCTTATACCTTTCGTTTACATTTCATAACTCTATGTAAGTTTAAACTGTGGAATCGTGTAGTCCAGAGGTGCACTCCCATGGCGCGTGGTTCGGCAAACCTTCTAGGCTCGTCAAATCCCGTTAGAGGGCGCGTGTCGGCAAGCCATGAGCGTTTCGACGACGCGGCTAGCTTCGGCTGATCATTCCCAGGGTGCGCGACTCGGCGAGTACGACGCGAAACTCGTCGAGCCTCGCACCGTGGGATCGCACCTTGGGAAGTCCCTCGTCTCAGACGTATTTTACACGTATTTTCGACAATTATTAATAACTCGAAAACGGAGCCTCAAATGCAATTCGTCATTCTTCATTCTCGTCTCATTTTGGCATGTAAAATCACCCTTTAAAATTTCTGACATCTGTTGCCGAACATTCTGTACACATATACAGTTACAAAAAGGGAATTAAGTAGTAGTTTCATATAGAAATTATGTGCACGCATTTAGCGACTGCAGTGAAGATCAAACAATGCGTGACAGTCGAATGTACCGATCATAGCCACCGCACGATTCACACTCGTGTTTATCATGTTTGGACCGTACCTACGTTGCGAGTCACACTCGTGTTTTTCAATTTTTGCACGTAGATAATCTGTATTACGAGTCTGGCTCGTTATTGTGAAACAGGGGGTAAGAACGGAAGCGTGCGGCAAGGGCGAGTCGCTATTATGATTCGCTGTGCACGAGGTGATAAAGGATGAGGGTGAAAATGGTCGTACAACAAAAGGTGGTGGGGATGGTTCGTTCAAATTTAACCAGGTTTTCACTGTATTGACGCATCGTGTATTTATACTCGATTTTCAGGGCATCAATCAGCGGAATGCTGACTCCGCTCGTCAGCAACTTTGTTTCGCGTAGCGTATTACGCTTGTTGCGAGAAATGTGTGTCAGTATGTAACACAGTCGCATTGTCGTACAGGCTTTTGATTGAATTGATTAGCGGGCATTTGATTAGTAGGCAATTGATTGACTTGGAGAGTTTATCCCATAGGAGTGAGTGATCTACCGAATCAAATGCTTTCTTTAATTCGACAAATCTCACATATGCATAATTTGCCTTTAGGTTTCACTAGGACCTCTGCAACCCTCGCAGACAGTGTAAAAATGTTGTCTTCGCATGATCTAGATGCCCTGAAGCCTGCCTGACTTTCTGGAAGGATCCCATTTGATTCACTCTACGAGTTTATTCTGTGAGTAATAAGTGATGTGTATATTTTGGTGGTAGAGTTTGCCAATGGAATGCCCCTATAGTTGCTCGGATCAGATGGCTCTCCTTTCTTGTATTACATCCACGTGTTGATATATGTTGATTCTTAGTGAGTGCCTTATAAAATGCGTTTGTAATTGCATTTGGGCCAGGCGGTTTGAACGGCTTTAATTTCTTTAGAGTTAGGTTTAGTTCTGACATACTGAATTCGCTATCTAGGTAAGGATCTCTGACGTCGATACATTTCAGATCCATTAAGATTTTGGGGGTATATGTATTGTACATTCTGAAAGGCCTCTCACTCTCCTTTTGACAACGTGTGCTCCACCTCATTCGTACCTTTTAGGCTTTTGTACGTGCGCCAAAAATCTGACGCGTTCTTTGCATTACGCACTTAGTTTTTCTCTCGCCTTGAGTAGATGGTTAGTATTAGATCCCTTAATTTTATGAATGTATTCTTTTCTTTTGTCTTTCATTTTATTTGAGGTACTGATCCCTGCTGGTTACTCACTACTTTCTACACCATGGTTTATTCGTTCTCATGGTTTATCCTGTATGCATAGCTTTTCCGTGATCTCCTTATTTAGCAAGTCAACATCATTGCTATGTTACAACCCTCATCCTCCAGTCTTTCCATGTAAGCTGTCATCTTGTCCATTAACCATTTTAGACTACCATGTTGTGGGTGATGAGCGCTTGATATTGGGTTTGTGGTTGCCTTCCATTAGCTTTGGTTGCGGTTCTCCAGGAAAACCTACACTATCATATGGTCAAAGATGTCTATTTTTTCTAACTTGATAGCATAGATTTGTCCAAACCTTCCCGACTCTACCAGTATGTGGTCAGTTACACTTGATCCGTTACTATTCTAGAATACCCAGCAACCCTCAAAATACTTTAGGGCCCTTTACACGGACGCTTTTGCGTCCGCTCTTGCGCGCCACACGCCGGCGCGCCGCGCAAAAGTACGTGAAGAAAAAGGAGCGCGCTCCTTCGTGCACGCCAGAGGTTATACTCGACACTACTTAGAGACAGACTTTTAAGTTTTAAAAATTCTTTACGGTCGAAATTCTAAATCATTACACTTTTCTTATGTAAATCAAACCCAAGCTATTCATTAAGACCTATCAAAATCTAATCGGATCAACCATTATTGAGATTCGATAATCAAAGAGTTCTTGATAATGGGTCGTGGTGTAATATAGACATTGTACTGTGTGTCTCTTGAAAAAAAGCGGTGCGCCCCGTTGCAGGTAAGCGAGCCGCGCGCTCCGCTATTAAGACACGGTTATGAACAATGTGCGCTACAGAACACCCTTGAAATGGTCTATTCTAAGCTGTAGACCAGGGGTGCGCAGGGAGCCGTTTTTAGCGCCTAGCTGCGAGCAACCCGCCTGTCTCGTTGCTAAGGTTAGAATCGGTGAGGAGAACTGCAGTAGTATACGTGCGTGCTCATAAGCTCGTAGCGATTGATAGGTTGCAGCCGGAAATTTCGTATTTGTCGAAACGCAATTCATAAAAAAAACAAAGGCGAAATGCTAATCAATAAAAATGACATTTAACGAAGCCCAACCGGTTGCCCTTTTTAAAGTAGTCCGATTTAAATTATTTTCTGTCCATTTAATCGGGAGAATTCAAGGAATCCATTGGTGTCACTTTCATATTGATACGATGAAAAATAATGAAATCCACTTTCCGTATAATCGATGACACATCGCCGAGCAACTCCAGGCACCAGTTTAGTTCACCCGAACGATACAATGTCGCTCGGCTCGGGTGTCGCGCGGCTTCGAAGGATCAAAGGCTCTCGAGAGTCTCGAGGCTCGCCAAGGTTAGTCGAGCTTCAATCGACTAAAGTACGCATGAATACGAGAACATTGTTCAGTCAGTCATGATTGAACTTCCATGATTGAAGTAATTCAATCATGGCCGACGATTGAATCCCCATGATTGAATTATTTCAATCATGGCGCTTCGATTAAAAATTGACTCGGGTTATTCTTATTCATGAGTCTCGAATAAAATTTTCGTCTTTTAGTTGAACTTAATTTTTTATTTGAAATAATTTGTTGGCCATCTGTGCTCTTCGACCGCCGGGCCGGTGCACGGTTGTAGTGGAATGCGTCCGTGTGGCGCTGATGCCGTACCCTGTATACTCGAGCGATAAGGGATCCGTATGTAATTTGAAGGGAGGGCCGACACGGGGCGCAGGCGGAACCCCGCGCGCGCAAACTACCTGTTCCCGGGTCCCTATGCGAAGTGTGTCAGCCCTCGTCGCGAGTCATCGCGTGTGATTTTATAATACAACAGCGCGTGGGTGAGGTTGTATAGATTAAGAGGTTGTCGTATATCAAGTGTTTATGAAAATATACTAGCAGTGGCTTGCTGATGTCAAGGACAACAACCGTTTAAAGCAGGCTTGGGAATTAAGTGATCTTTTCGGCCGAGTTTCAGAAGCAACGCCCTCTTTCTCTCGGCGCGCGTCTTGGCTCCCGCGGCGGCCTAGCTGCTTGGAGCGCCTCAGGCCCCTACCACGTGAACCGCGCGTGGCGCATTAGGGTTAGATATATGGTATCAATAGATTTCCACATCGTCCCAGAGAGCATGATTGTCGATACGTTTTTGTTTTGTCAACGCGCCACACGCGATTCACGTGGTACGCGGCTGAGGTGGCTTGAGCTTGACGGCAGTCGCGGGGGCCAATGCGCGCTGCGAGAGATAGAGGGCGTTGCTTCTGAAACTCGGCCGAAAAGATCACTTAATTCCCAAGCCTGGTTTACAGGAAACCAAATGCTACGCAAATCAGTTTTGACCCCTTCTTAAATCGCGTTTACTTCTTGCCTCTTGTAGAGGCTCGCAGAAGTTTGGCTGCCACGCGCGGCGCGCCGTTCAGAACTTTCCGCACTGTCGGAAAGTCCACTCGTCACGCCGAACCCTTGCTTTCAACTTTCGTTTTCCCTTTCTAAGTATCTTTCTGCCTCTGATGTACACTCTTCTGGAGTCGAGGCCATAGTGGGAGACGACGGAAGGTCATAGTGGGGGTAAGCATTTGTCCCACGTCCCACGATTCTGGCATCACTGCGCGGGAGCGACCTTGGAGAGCCCCGCGCAAGAGTGGGTCAAAAATTTGACCTGCATTCCTCGCAATCAGAAGACTACCCCTTTTGTTCAAAACATCTTGCATATTACATCTGTTCATCATTTATCTTACATATAATATATCACTTGCATACCTATGTGTATTTATTGTCTATCAATATTAGTTTTTATATTAAAACAAGCAATGAAATCGTAATTATTGCCGTCAATAGTAATAATTATGATCGTCACAACAGTGAATGTGTTAACTGCAATTTCATTTGCCATCGCATTGCCGGGGATACATGTGGACATATTTTAATATACCCTTTTAAAAATTTGCAGTCGTATTATCTGAGTTATAAACCATTTCCATAATTTGTAGCACCTACAGGTCAACCAAATGTAGCTTCAGTAACAGCATTTATGATATCCTCTATAAGCCAGGTATATCGAGGAATTTGTATACTTTTTGCGAACGTATATCGCGATCGTGTCTTGCCGATCGTTTCGCAAATCGATAATATACATCGAACAGCTAGTACACAATACGAGACTGCGCTGGATCGTGGAAAAAACATGTGGAGTCGACGTAGAAATGTGAGCCCGAACCCGCTGTCTCTAAGTAGTGCCGAGTATAGGCAACCTTCTGGCGTGTACGAAGGACGTGCTTAGAATAAGCAATTGCATATATCTAATAAGATTATCTTAAGTCACGTTTATGAATCTAGGTGGCATCTTGCGCAAATGCTTGAGATGGTCTTGAGAACATGTGACGTCATATAAGTATTTACTTATTTGAACAAGATCTTCCTCAAGCAAATGCTTAAGCACGACCTTAAGATTATCTTAAGTCACGTTTCTGAATCTAGGCGGCATCTTAAGCACATGCTTAAGACGATCTTAAGCTTACGACACGTTTGTGAATACCATCCCTTCACTCCGGCGTTCACGTAGTTTTGCGTGGCGCACCGGCGTGTGGCGCGCAAGAGCGGACGCAAGTAAAAACACTATAATAAGAGTCTGGCCACGAAAAGGCCACTTTTGATTGGCCCGCCACTTTTCGTCAATTCCCGCTGATTTTTAAATCTGTCAATTATTCAAATCTTAATTGTAACACATTTTTTAATAAGTATATGTTTGAAAGTTAATAAAAAACTAATTGTTTGTAATATCTATTTATATGAGACGCGCATTTGGATAGTAAAAAAAATAATGTATATATATTCAGAAACACTTTCATAACATAACCTTTTTTTGAGGAGTTATTGCCATATATATGTACTCCTGGCACGAAGTAAAATACCGCCATAAACGTAAGAGTTGTTAAGAGTGGGTAAGAGTGAAATGGTGTATATCTCTATCTCTCTCGTAGGATTTAGCCAAAACATGGCGGACATAGGCTCGCGGCCAGACTCTTATTATACTATCTCTAGAGACAAGGGCGTCCGTGTAAAGGGCCCTATTCACATCTGCCGTTGCCAACCATTAGGCCAAGGCCAACAAAGAATATTACATAACAGCCTACAATTGACATTCACTTCTTTGTCCGTTGTTACTCTATCTAAATCTTGCCCCTTATACGAACCCTGGTCTAATGAATTGAAGTAGCTAATCGTTGCGCTTAAGTCTCTTCCCATTAGCAGATTGAGCCAGTCTCAGCAAGTAACAACAATCTTTCTTTGTAGAAATTTGATCTAATATGTATGTATTACATACTATGAAATCTTTGGCACCGTAGTTGCACTTAAGGCTGCCGTCTCATTTATGTTATGGTCCGAATCGATCGAAGCGTGCCTTGTAAACAGACGGACCCTAATGAAACTACTGCGGTTGATAAAAAGAACTTCTACAGAGGTGACATCTCCAGGTACTCTATGTAGACTAATTTTTTACGCATAGTTGCCACATTTTCTGCTCTCTCTGTCTCTGTCGCGCTGTTGCCACAGCTACTTCTATCGAGAAGTCTTGAAGGAATACGGCACGAGAGCTGCGTCTAGCGTCAGAGCAGGGATCGGCGGACTCCAGCTACCGCTGATGGAGGGGGAAACACCTACAGGGGCGATGGTTATGTGTGCGTGACTGACGCAGGCGCAGTTCATGTACACATTACCACCGCCCCTGTAGGCATAAAACCCTAAAACGGCGCAAAGCAGCTACGTGGCTACAAATATTTCCCCCTAATTAGCGGAACGCCTCGGTAGGTGGTAAAACTCTTCGAAAGGGATCGGTTTTAGAGCTGTACGAGTACTTGAATATTCGGGTAGCTTGAAATCCGAACCAATCCGGCACTCGGTTTCCAAGCCGAGCCAGGTACCCGAAAGAACCGAGCGACTCGGATAGAACCAAGTACTTGAATGTTTTTCAAGCGGTCCGAAAGAACCGGGCGGATTGGATGAAACCGAGCGGCTCGGATAGAACCAAGTACTTGATGTTTTCCAAGCGGCCCGAAAGAAACCGGGCGGATTGGATAGAACGAAGAGGATTGAATTTTTCCAAGCGGCCCAAAAGAAACTTTGGGTAATCGCGATGCGACTGGCGTCCCGAACGCAGAAGCTTTTTGTCGTTTTCGTAAAGAACGCGAGTGGCTGACTTCAACTCGTTTGGATTTGTGGTTATGGGTTATATTTATTGATGCTATGTAATTTTTTCATCCTTTCGGGTTAATTTTTTTAAAAATTATTGTGCCGTAATTCAAACTACGCACACCTGCAAAGTTTCAAGACAATTGTGTAGTCGGAAGTAGGTTAGGATCCATTTCGGTTGGAATGGACAATGTCGTATATACGGTTCATTCAATGCCAAGCCGATCACTTTGAACACTCAATGTCTAAGATTTTGTTCAAATTGAAACATGTTATAGTGTATGTGAAAATAAGAGGGGTTCAAGTTGTCACATTTTGCCACATTCAAAACTGTTTTATAAATACAGACCCTCAAAGTAGACAACTTTCATCGATTTTTTTGAAAATTACCTTTCGAATTTAGCAAAATGATTATTTAAATCCTCCTTATTTTCACATGGACTCTAACATATTTAAATTTGAACAAAATCCCAGGAGTTTATCCAGATATTATCTTTGCCCATCTCTGTCCTCCAGCCGCTTCGCCGTGATTCATTCAAGCCTCCCTGACAACAAAATAGTAATAGGGGAAATGCGGCAACAGCGCGATGGGACTCTCCATACGTATTGGCAACTATGTCTTTCCTACATTTATCAGCTGATTCCAGGACGAAAGTTGACTGAAACGGTTTGGTTACTACATCGCATATACGTATACGCTGGTGCTACGTGGCTCGAGTGTACCACTAGCGCCGGTGACGGAGAAGCCTTGAAGCCTCATTCTGTCAGTTTTCGAGTCATAAATTCATTATTATTTCAACGTACGGTGCTTCTTAGCATTCAAACGCATCAGACCACCCTGCACTGATGTCTACTGGAGGCAACTATACCCTCAACAATTTCCTTCTTGCCGATTCCAGGACGAAAGTTGGTTGAAACGGTTTCGCGTATACGTACACGCTTTTCCTAGCTTGTGTGAGCGTATGCACCCTGCTGGAGCTGCCAGTTAGAACCGCATTAAAAAATTTTAAATCCGGATTGATGCGGTTTTCTTCCCGTAAATTCCAGATTGAACCCGATGAAATATTTTCTATCGGTTTCAAACCGGATATGCATGTAAAAATCTTGACGGTATGCATCCCGTGAATTATTTGCTCTGCCAATCCGGATCGCGACGGACTCGAAAGAGCTTGTGGCATTTCCAGATTGAATCCGTAAGATTTTTGATCCGCAATTTCAGATACGAAACTTCCGGGTTTATACAAATGGCAATTCCTGATAGAAATTGATAAATTTCGCACATGCAAATCCTGTTTCATCCATCGATCTGGATATCCGCATTGAACCGGATTCGTTTTTGAACTGGCACAAATCACTGCTTGAAAATCCAGGTAGTACCGCATTGAACCAGATAGATCCAGATCAAAATTCAACGCGGTTCTAACTGGCTGTTCCAGCAGGGCACACACTCAAGGCCCGGTGAGACGGCAGCCTTAATGATTATCCAAGAGTCGCATTTCTTTATTACAAATACATTGCTAAACAACTTCTTTAAGCGTAAGATTACAAAATCTCCTGATAGTCCTGATACTCTGTCAGTTTGTTTTTCATATATGACTCCGTTATACAGGGTGTTCGGCAACAGATGGTAGAAAATAAAATAGGTGATTCTACGCGACAAAAAGACGAAAATCAAGAGTAACGGAATTGCGGTGGAAGCTTGGGTTTTTAGTTATTAAGTGATATATAAAGATTCGGCTCAGCAACACGCCTACGGAACGGCAGTTCAGCGATCAGAGGCGCGCGTTGGGTAGGTCAGCTGAGGCGCGTACAGTTGCCGTCAGAAGACAGACACATGGGCAGAAGTTTACCCCATGGGCAGAAGTTTACCCCATGGGCGTAGGGATAGATTCCGTAACATTCACTGCTATAACACGATCTTGCGATACTTCATAAGATATTTAAGTGAACTGCTCCATTGCATTAAACCTGCCTACTCGCGGAAATCCACGAGAGCGTGTAAAAACCCGCCCTTCGGGATTTTACAGTAGAGAGGGTGAATATCTTTTCTAATAATCTTATTCATAAAAGACTCCCACACGTGCACATGCCGCGATTGTCTATTGTAATAATTATCATTCATGAATACCCTAAAAAATTAAAGCAACTGATTGAATTCTTCTGCAATTATAGATTTTTTAAAGAAACTTTAATGAGTAAAATCGGTTTCGTTGTTTCTTTAGGCCAGCAGATATACCAGAAATACTTTGGTTTGAAGAAGAGAATGAACTGATTCGTAGTTGTGGAGTACTTTCTTCGGTACTCGGTCTTCGAAAAAGCTTCAGTACAAGCGATGTGTCCCAATTACCAAGCCCTGATGCATCAGGCCCAGGTGGATTGCGACCGTCAGTCTCTGCTTTGGCCCTCGGCATTGCCCAAAGGAGTTCCTTGATGTTGGAGCATACTAGATTAAACCATGCTTCAAGATCTTGCAGTACGTGGGTTGCTGTTGGTGAACCAATAGCAAATACGTCGCAACTTCCTAGCCCTCACGGAGGAGCTGTGCAAGATCAGCAACAGCAACAATCGACATCGAGTCAATCAATAACTTCCCAATCGGCTCTGCATCCTCCACTTGCACCGCCTCCACCTCCTCTGCCCTTCACGGGAGCTGATCTCGTCAGATCCGTCAACAAAAAGGTTCGCCAGAATTATATCCGTCGAAGGTGAGTCTAGTTTTCACTTTTTCTATCTTTACTCGATTTCATATACACATTGCTTTCGTTTAAAGGGTCTCCCTAGTGTGACGGCCTGAAATGAAAGCGATATTTAGGGTTTTTTTTTAAAGAGAAAACATTAAATTATATTAATTAAAAACTTTATGTCTATATTTTCTTCATATTTGGACAACATTTAAAAAAAATCGATTCAAATGAAATTGAAAGGAGCTGCAGCTTCATGTTGCAAATCAATAACTAGAGCGCTTTAGAAAAAAAAGTCTGGCCTCGGTGCATACAATTGCGGATGTTGCTACTGGCTGATCAATAAAAATCAAAAATATTCTTAATCTATATCTGTGTAGTTATCGTTCGGATTAGTACCATTAATTCTCGCATGGTGTACACCAGGCTTGGGAATTAAGTGATCTTTTCGGCCGAGTTTCAGAAGCAACGGTCTCTTTCTCCCGCCGCGCGTCTTGGCCCTCGCAAGTGCCGTAGAGCTCGAGCCACCTCTGGCGCGTACCACGTGAATCACGTGTGGCGCGTTGACGAAACAAAAACGTATCGACAATCGTGCTCTTTGGGACGATGTGGAAATCTGTTGATACAATGTGGCCCTAATGCGCCACGTGTGGTTCACGTGGTACGGGCCTGAGTCGCTCCAAACACCGTGGCCGCCGCGGGGGCCAAGACGCGCGGCGGGAGAAAGGAGGCGTTGCCTCTGAAAATCGGCCGCCAAGTCCACTTAATTCCCAAGCCTGACATAACATAAAAACATAAATTATGCAGATTAAAGATATTAAAAAATTATTTTTTGTAAATTTAATATTAGCTGTGAATTAAAAAATTTACTTTACATTTACAAAACGTATGTTTTAAATAAACTGTATAGCTGATTTAAATCTTATACTTTTTAAATTATATTTCAATTTGATTAGTTTTGATTTTATTTTTAATATATAAATTTAAAAAGAATTTTTTAATAATTGTAATTCGGAGTAATTCGAATCGAATATTTTGTGGTAAATAATTTTATAAAATAATTTTAAAATATACAATTTAAATCAGCTATACAGTTTATTTAAAACATAAATTTTGTAAATTTAAAGTAATTTTTTTATTTTATAGTTGGTATTAAATTTACAAAAAATTAATTTTTAATATCTTTAATTTGCAAAATTTATTTATTTCTGTTTTTATGTTATGTTATGCCAAATAGTATTTTTTATAGATTAGACCAACAGATACTGGTTTTATTGCAGTGCTCCGTTATTGCTCAGTCCTTTACGAGTATTTAAAAAAAAAAATTATTGCAATCGGTCAAGATTTGCGCTGTCGAGCGATATTTGTGCAAAATCTTACACTGTGTGTTGGCAAACGCTCGCGAATTCGACGCGACTAAGTTAATCTTTGGCCTCATATATTTATTACTTTCATGTACATGCATCACCCTACCAAGGAGTCTCCGATATTGAAATAAAACTCATTGCTATTTGGAAACATGGTTACAACTATGGTTTTCACCGTATTACTGTAACCGCATTAACCCGGTAGACTGGGTTACTCGGGTTACAGATGAATTCTGTAACAGAATTTCTGTTACCCGATTAGTCGGGTTAGGCGACGATACAGCGTACTAAACCGGGTACGGAGTTAGGGTTTGGTTCCCTGAATAATACTATAATATTCCTCGCGAATATTGTGTGTGGACGGAGCGGTTGGAAGGAGGGGTTGGGAGAGGGGGGGGGGGGGCAAGTGCGTTAGGGGCCCCACCGCTGGATAGCGCTGCTTTATCAGGTCCTCTCTGCCCTCCTGTAGGAAGGCCGGAAAGATTCCGTCTACTCCGTAGCTTTTATATCTCATAAATGAGCTAATGGCGCATCTGATCCTGTCCAGAATCACCCTGGTGGCCATATTTCAGTCTCTATGCAGATTCCAATGCTTTCAGCGACTGCCCCTGCGATCCTCGATGAATCTACTTCCTATTCGATGAATTTCTTCTAAGCCTTTCTTTTCGATGTCCTATGCGTAGCCTCGTGGCATTGTTTAGTAGTCTGCAGGTCCTTGTTCTGAGGCTGTTCAGCTCTCTGTTCCACCTGGGCACCCTTCTACTGCTTTTTCCATGCTTGGCTGGCCATGACATTTCGTACGATTGGGCAATAGAAATCTGTAGTTCTTCTATCGTCCGCTAGTAGTATAGTCAGGGGGATTCTAAGGGAGGAGATGAGCGGGGGAGGCGTTACAGGGGGAGGGGAACTTATAGGCGCGGGGGTGGGAGTGGAGGATCGAGGGCGAGGGTGGAGTGACGTTACGACATCAGGAGGATAGGGAACTTGTGGGCGAGGACGATGACGTTACCCCACCCTTGCCCTGGGTTTCCCCCTTCTCCACACATCCTTCAGCCTACAAGTCCCCCCTGTGACGTCACTGGGGACGTCCACTGCCCCCCTCCCTCGAGCTTCATGTTGTTCCACTCTATAGAGGCCTCAGTCAGTGGCCCTATGGTTCCTGTAAACCAAGCATGTCTAAACTCTGTTCTTGCGAGGAAGAGCAGCCTTCGAGCAGTCCTTGCGAGCAAACGCGAGAGGAACGCTACGAGGAGCAGCTGTAAAAGAGTGGGGATAATGGCGTAGTGTGAGTGACTAGGATGATAAGGGATCGCCGTTATTTACCCTCCTCAGACACCTAATGATGGTATTTTGAACCCCTCTCTGGATCTACAAAAACCCGACCTTTTTGACCTCGTGGGAGTTCGAGGGTCTTCCTCTTGCTCCACGGGTGACCGCACCTACTTCTCTATGGCGAAGACGCTCCCTCGTGGATGCCCCGGACGTTTTACCTCCGGTTGCCGTCCCCACGGTGTCCCCTGTCGGCCCTCTTTCCTCCTGAGGTTGATGCTGTGGGGCCAGGGCCTCGCGTTCGGGGCTACGTCCATTCCCCCAGGCCTTCCACCCTTATTTGTCTGGGCTACTGCCACGGTCCCCCAGAGGTTGCTCCCACTTCTCCGCGTCACCCGCCGGTCCGGGCAGAGATCTCCCTAATGAGTGCTCAATCCAACCCTACGTGAGCCACGAGGCTGCACTCCTCAAAGCGAGGGATCCTCATTCCTTCACGTCCACCGCTTCGCCTCGCATCCCCATTACCCGATCCCTCTGCTCCAGCGTCAGCGTGGTTTCGGGGTAATCAGATGACGATATCGCCACCTTCCTGCCGCTCACGAGTGCCTCCCTGAAGCTAGAGGGCCCTGGGGAGATTTTGCTCTCCCTTTGAGCAGGCTGTTCCGGGGTCGTAGCGCCTGGCTGTACCGCCATTTTCAGGCCCTTGCGGGCGCTGAGCCAACTGTTTCAAGAATGGATATTATAACTGTTTTCAATCCCTGCTAATAAATCTATGAAGTTTATTTGTTATCTCAAATAGCATTTGTCCAATTCTATTCGTGATGTGCCAAACTAAACTAAAGAAACTAAAGACATATTCTGGTTCCCATTATGTGACTTTGAATTGCTATATAACAATGTAATCAATGACAATAACGATTAATGGTATTATGTGTGTCAGCAGTATAATAAAACAACTTAATAAAAAAAGTAGTCATGTATTTGTTTAGATAAAAATGTTTCTCATTTCATTTAAAATTTCTGTTGCGCAACTTTCAGGAAAAACACAATTGTTATCCTCAAAACTTTGTTTATACAGTAAAAAATGTTGCCAATAGTTATATCTATCACGGACCATAGATTAAATGTATTATACGAGTACAGTAGTCTCTCGCTGTATCCGCGCAAATCTTTGCCACCGCCTTTTTTGCCTGCTCTGGGCGAAAGGGGCAATACACAAATAGTGAATCGAATGTAAAAGCAATGACTTTCTTAATGATTTTCCTTTTATTGTCACGTAATATTAAATAACTTTGACGTACCTTCACGTCTATCCTTACAGAAAAAATGATGTGAAATGTAGAATCTTAAAATTAACTACAAATTTCCATGCTTCACAGATTATTAACAACTTATCGGGCTTTGGAGCGGCTTTCACAGAGCGAATTCAATTTAGATCAACTGGAAGCTGCAGCAAGTGCGGCTCAATCAACGTCTGGAACCACCTTATTGGTCCCGGGAGCAACATCCATTACTGCAACATCTCTATTAGGGCAAAAGGAACGAAATCATGCATTAACTGTTAAAGATGTTGAAAGAGAACGCGGAAATCAGTTGTCAAAATACGAGAGGAACATGATGATTTTTAATTGGTTGCACACTCTTGACGATACTGTTATTGTTGACAGTATAGAATAAGTTATAAGAAATAATACATATGATTGATCATAGTTAATCCTTTCGCTACGCTTGATATTTAATTAAAATATATATTATGCGTTGAAACTTGGATTAAAATACGTTTATCAATGCAAACAGAAATATAAGCACATTTTACATACTGTAATGCCCCGCTACTAGATCACAGATCGTGACCAACAACGATCTTCAAATGTGATGTGGCACGAATTTTGTGTCGTGGCGTATGAAATTATCTCACGCCCGAATCGACCTTCCCTTAAATCGTTCAATTAAGAGAAAGGTCAGACTACGTCTAAAGTGATACAAATAAAATAGCATGAGACTGACAGCTTATTTGGGGATGCACTAACATTTTGAGTAGCGCAAGGTTTTGTGAAATGCCGTTCTAAATCGATCAGATCTTTCCAAGTGTTCGCTTCTATCGGAAAAGTTTTGTCCCTCTCGCCTCGCGCTTTACATACATGCGAACATTAATGAAAATTTTAATTTTAATTTTTTTTTAATCTTCGCGAAAGTGCTACCAACGGGCGAGCGAGGGTTCTCTAATCAAACTGAATTCAAATACAAATTGAACTGCTTTTGAATGTACACATATATTACAATTCAAATCGCTTCTTTTCGTAGATCCATTATACCTATGTATGTACATTATATACGATTAACAATAGCTCGAATGAGGTCGAGTATAGATTGATTTTCGCCAAAAAACCTCCTCAGTTCATTGGTAATTCTTCCATGAAAATATATTAGAAAATATAGAAATTTAAATTTTCATCACTCATCCCAGGTTCAGCTGCCAGGTGAGTTACACATCATTGAGACGGCAAAATAAAAATCGACTTTCGAGTTCAGTTTGATTTCATCGCAAACATTCAGGGACTCTCCGACAATACTTTCCATACTTTCCAGAAAGTATTGATATGAGAACAAATCAAAGCTTTGAACTTCTTTCAAAGTGTTAATGAAAACTTTAATTTTTATATTTTTCGTTACATCTTCACGAAAATAGTACTAATGAATTGATAAGGTTTTTCTAGCAAGAATGAGTCCACACACAATATCATTTAGAATATTTTTAATCATACGTGATGTGCAAATGATTCCCAAAATTTAGAAATTGCTTCGTAATACGAATATTGGAAATGGCACGAAGAAAATTGCATTGGATGATATTTTTATCAAGGAAATCTTGCCAATACGTAAAAAATGCATTAACAAATATAAAAAAAGAAATGAAAAATTTTATTTTTCATTAGCAAATGACACATCTTGTCTCGCTACCTTATCTCTGTTAAGTTCCGGTAGGGGGCAGTACTTGTGCAAAGAGTTGCATTTGTGATTGGAAGGGTCAGAGCAATAAATGCGCAGCAAAGTTTGTCAAACGAACTAGTATCGAGGTATTACTGTATTACAAGCTGTCCAACTGAAAAGTTTAATGTAAGTAAGTAAGTAAATATAATCAATTGCAGCTGTTTTGAACCATAATATATGTTATAAAAACAGGAATTATAGGTCAAACAGTTTTTATCTTTATAAATAGGTTTATTTATGTGTTGTTTGTTTTTCCTTAATGTATGAAGTAATTGATAAACTTATATTTATATAAACAGAGAGAATTATTTTTATGAAAGTTATAACGAATATAATGAGTGTTAACATCAACAAAACTTAAATTGAAATCTATGTTTTCCCACAGTCAAAAAGTTTCATTTGTCCCGTACTTTAATAACACTATCCATGGGGCATCGACATAGATATCGCACAAAATAGTTTTTAAACAATACAAAGGAACACATAAGGATTGGCTCTGTTACTTATTTTTTAAGTCCAGAACCTCATAGTAACAATTTGCAATAGTATTTACCATAGGAAAAATTAATTTTTGTTAAGACTATTTCAGGCTATATTACATTTGGAACGTGAAAGAATGTTATTAAAGTTGTATAAAGCTCATTCAAGCCTTTCTGTGCTAAAAACATAATCTAATAATATATAGAACCACCACAACTGGAGGATTGCCAATTTCAATTAAATTTTTTTTTAACAAATGTAAAATCAAAATGGAGGAACACACTTTCATACGCTTGTGTTAAAGCGGTATTTAAAAAACATTCGCGATTATAAACCTAAGTGTTTTAAACAGCAGTTCAATCATAAAGTAGATGGAGCGTACTTCTTATTCCTACAGTTTTTTTTTAAATACAATTTGTTTGGAGACGTTACCTACTCACTTCATTGTTAAAGTGATTTTTTAATCACGAATATTCGCATTTTTTTATTGCCAGTAGCTGAGGATCAATAATAGTAGTTTATAAACTGGCTGGACCAATAACAATTGCTATCTGTAATAAGTTGTTATTTATTGATTTTAGGAGAATCTGTTTTATATGAAATATGTTGCACTCGATGGGACTTATTAAATGGAACTATTTCACTTTCTTCATATTTTATATTTTGGGTGACTGCATCACTTATACTGTTAATGCTTGTATTAAAAAAATGTATTTAATTTATGACCGTTTAAATTTTACGAAAGACGTGATGCATGTTTTCAGGATAAACGTTACTTTAAGCATATTTTATTACTGGTCACTGAATTTATCTTTTTATCGGCTATATCACAGAAATGAAAAAACTCGGGCCATTTAAAAAATTCAAGGTCTTCTTGATATCTCGGATATATATAAGAGACGAAGAAAATGAAATGCTTTTTGTTCAATGACCCTATCGAATATAATACACATATATATTTCATACAAAACAGCAAAATTAACTACATAAATCAGATTAATTGGAATCATCTCTATTCCCACCTGCACTATGTTACTGATGCATACGTACCTAGTTATATACAGCTAAACGTGTCCCAGTTGGCTTTCACGTAAACTTATTTCTTTAATCAAGCACAAGAAAACTGCTCACCGTCATTTCATAATTCCGAACTTATATTCTGATTATTTAGTCGTTGCCCACCGAAGGTCTAAATGTAAGAATCCTTGTCGCATTGTTGTTAACCCTCTAATGTAATTAAATCCGAGCTAACTGTACAAAACAAATCTAACATTCATTTCGACAACTGTCTAGCAGGTATTGATCAATTAATTGTAGTCATTTTATACTATTGCCAATCCGACATGTGTTTTTTACTACTACAGTAATAGCATCGATATTTCCAACATAAATATTAGTACAGTAACCTCTCGCTAGTGGGCCCACGGCTCAGGATGGCGGCGAGCACTTAGCGAGTAGCGGAGACGATTCCGAGGCGCCGCTAGTGCGAGTGAGAAAAAATGAGAGCGAGCAAGACGGGACGAAAGCAAACCCTCAGCGACATTATGACGGCGCCCGCTTGCCCGAATACTACTCCAAGAAATGGTGGGAATAGCAACGAGCGTTTGTTAGCGAGAGGGTACTGTAGTTACGGACATACGTATGATACACGGTTTTGCATGTACAGGTCTCCTTTACATATGTTATCTTACACTATACTATCTGTTTCTATTCTGGATCTCTCTTGTTTTTCCTTTATATCAAAGGGTTGATCCCGTGTAAGAAGTAAATGAATAAATAAGATATAGGATAGTTTTCTGAAAGCAATAACTAACCAGTTATTTCAGATGGCAATTGTTATTGACTCAACCCATATAAAGAATATACTCTGCTGTACGCGTGTTCCTAACGAATGATATTTTTCAATATTATAATACAATAATATAATGAAAATTCAAGTCTAAAAGAAATGTTTTGTATGTCTAGAAAAGCGAGTTCCTGGATTAAAGCATGTACAGTATTTATTCGCTATAATCTCGCGACTCGGGACCGACGGTAAGCATACAGCGTGTAGGGACACGTTTCTGAGTCTGATCTCCCCTTACTCTCGTTTTCAGCGTTCACAAGTACAGGTCCCCAGGTGCGACGCAGACTTTTAAACGAGGTATTGCACAGTGGTAGAGCTTGGCATACTGAAACCATTGATATAGTGGTGCCCGGTTAAATGTGAATGGAATCTGCCCGGTCAAATTTGAACGAACCATCCCCACACCTTTTTTGTGCGACCGTCTTCGCCCTCGTCATTCATCACCTCAAGCTCAGCGAATCATAATAGATTGCCAAGGAAAGAGAAGAGATGTACACAAATTTAACTTTCCATAATTTCTATCCTATCTTTATGAGAATAGTACGAATCGCGTGGTAAGGCTCGCCCGATAAAAATGATTCCAAACACGACATAAATCGGACTATTTTTAGGATTATTGATAGTTAAATGAGAATGTACATATGTACTTGTCAAAATAGGGCATTTATTAGATGTTCGTGGTGCTTAAAGTTCCTATGCATCCATTGTTTTTATGATAAATGCCACCCCAAGCTTGTGCCTAGATGATGATGGAAATGTTATTTAAATGGGATATTTATAAAAACATTGAATCTCAAATGTCAATGTGACTAATAGAACACTTATATAATAACAAAAGGAATAAGTAAGAACACTATTTCAGGGAAAACTCTAATCGGGGCTGGATCCCACGACGAAACAGTAATCTGCCCATCACCTTACCAGTTACGCGACACTGTCGGCTAAAATTATTGCTTACTCTTTTCCAAGTATGAAACTCGCAAAACTTTAACATTAAATGCCTCGTAATCTATGCCCAAACTTGTATATCAATAGCTTCAGTATTTCAATTTCTATCCCTGAGCAAAACTTCATTGAAAAATCAACGTCGCAGCTGAGACAACAGCTCACTCGTTCTCTTCGCATGATATACCAGAACTGGTGGATATAGTGACGAGTTTATAGCGTAGAGAGCAAATTGAGCTTATATGTAGGGAGAGAATGCGGTATCTGCAATAGATTTTGCTCCATCTTTACTTTTTCATTATAATACGTAAAGCAATTTTAATTTCACACAATCGGTATAGAAGTATCAGCTTAGTTTTACAATGGTTTCCATCCAATGTATAAAGATGTCTTTAAAATTCATTCACTAATTTAGTAAACAGAAGTGTAACCGAATTTTTAGTGATATATTAGAATATTTCTGCTACATTAATCCACGAACGACCGTGTCTGGGTCTACTTTGACCCATATTCTCAAGAACCCGTTTTTCCGAACTATTCAGCTTATATTCACTGACTTGAGTCGGCAATTACTTATATTAGAGTCCGTAAGGTGGCCAGTGTGATCCTTTGATCAGTTTACAGGGTTGCATTACGACATAAAGGACGCATCGAACATATAGATTTAGTTTTCTGAAATGAACTTTAGAGTTCAAAACATCAAACGCTGCCAGATAAGAATCACGTTCCTAAGTGGTTAAAAAAAGACCAAAGGCGTGTACGGGTTTAAACTGACCCAGCTACGGTCCGTCAGTCGGTCGCCAGAAGTGTCAGCCATCCGAGGGTTAAGCCTGGGATCCACTTGGAAGCCAAGCTAAGCTATGATATGCTATGCCTGGCTGTGCTATAAAACATAAAAAAAACATAGCACAGTTTAGCTTAGCTTTTGGTGGAAACGGTTTCATGAGTATGTTTTGAAGCTAATTTTTTAACTCTTAGCATTCAGGTGGATTCCCGGCTTTAAAATTGATTTCTAAGGAAACAATATTGTTAATATGAATTATGTACGTAAATAGATCTATAAAACCTTCTTAGTGTAGAAAATGTTTATATTTCTTATGTTTTTGTAATATATATTATAATACAGTGGTTCTTCGGATAGTGGTAAGGAAAATTAGTATATAATTTGCTAGAGTACGAGCACTACTATTATTACATTTAATTTCCAACAACCCATTGCGTATATATTTATCCCTTATTCTTAATGTTTCGTTTGAAATATGTTATACAAGTTTATAATTTATTTGTATATATTTATATTATTATATACATATAAGCTAAATAAACTATTAAGTTCAAATAAGGTCAATTTTGAATTTACTTTCACGTGGAGAATCTCGCCAATCCATTAGTAATACTTTCACGAATATCTAATACGGAATATGGGAATTAAAATTTCCATTACTAATAACAAGTACATGGCATATCACGACAGGTTTGAGCGGTGCGATTAGGCAATATTTTCAATCCTTTCCACAGCATATGACATCAAATCATGTCAAAATTGTGCGAAGGAAGCAACCCCTCAGCGTGAAAACAAGGCGATGCCATTTAGAACGTTCAAGTGCTAATAATGTCAAATTACCCAACCCTAAACTAAAATAGCACCAATTTAAATACTCTTTTATTTCCGTCATGTAACAAGTTCAAACTTCGGTAAAATATTTAAAAAATGTATTGGTAAGGTGATAACTCTCCCTACCAGACACCTTATTGTTAAGTGAAGCTGATATTGGACACATTTTTCTCTCGGATTGTATGTTATCCATAAATTTATTTCTTATTTTCTACACCACTGAGTGAACAAGAATATTGATCAAACATTATCGTTTTGTTTGTATGTATTATTTGTTTATTGTTAACATAATAAAAATATATTAAAAAAAATTAAGTTAAACGATTTTATTTAATTTGATCAATGTATACTAAAAACTAAATAATAATTTAAATAAAATCGTGTAAGAGAAGATAAAATTATAGAATAAACTCGCTGTCTAAATTATACTATATATATTTATTCCGATGCTGAACATAAGGTAAAGGTGAAATGTCGTTCTCGGTTCGAGGTCTGGAGTAGACCGACTTTCCGTCCCGTGGAAAATCCCCTGTTGTTCTTCAGGAAACTCCTAAGGACCCCGATGTCAATTTACGACGGCTATGGCGTCGCGCTGGTCGGGCCCATCGTCGCTGTACGCGATACGGTGGCCACATCTGTTTAGGCTCAACCATACAACTCCTTTTACGAGGTGGTGCTTTAATATTTTCTAACAATCGTGGGGCAGGATATTTCGTCGCTTTTCATCGCTCATTTCGACGGTTGATTCTGTAAGTGTATGAAATTGATTTATATCCTGTTATGAAATATCCTGCTCCACGATTTTGAGGTAAGTTATCTAAGTGAATGTGAAACCCCATTGACCTTGTTCAAATCGCGGGTGTTGTTTCCCGAAGTAGGTGGTCCCACGTAGCTCCAGATCCTCAGCCTTCATCGGTCCTCCAGGCCGGGAAAACCTTCTGAAACCCGGGAGCTCCCGGGCCACCAGAACCACCCGAACCACTTGGGCACCCAGGACTGGCTGGACCTGCTGGCAGTGGAAGATTTCAATTTCATTTTATTTCAAACACCCGCGCATTTCGCGAGCAGAGTGCTTCAGCGCTCCACGGGCTCTAACCCGGGTTAGCATCTGAAATTTCCTCGGAATTTCTGCTGCACCTTCTAGACCAACCGGATCTCTGGGTACCCAGGACTAGCTGGACCTACTGGATCAGCTGGACTTCCTGGGTACTTAACCCCTCAACGACCACCTCAATATCTTGTATGGACCCTCACTTTTCCACTGGTCGCCCGCCTCCGTATTTCGGACGGACCCTAAAGCCGTATTTCCTATACCACCCGGAAATACAGTGGAGGTTTTCGTTCCGAGGGCCCGGGCCGCCCGGGTCAGGTTTTCGTTTCAGGTGTCAGTCGTTGAGGGGTTAAACCCGGTTTCAAACCTGGTCCTCCTATCCCTAGGTGGGGACTAGGGAAGACTCGGGTCTGAAGTAACTTATTCGATTGGTGCCGATTAAATTTTGGGTTTCGTAGAAAGGAATTCAAAGTTTTGGTTATCCGCCCAAATTCAGTTCTGTTCTTTTCGAACTCATTTCATTGATGGTTCTTGCATGATTTGTTTCATGCATTTCTTTCCTAGTTTTGCATGACGTGTGTAGGACAATCAAAAGAATAGTTCAAAATAACAATGTTTATTAAGGGGGGCCGTCTCACCAGGCTTTGAATGTGTGCGTACGCTCACACAAGCTAGGAAACGCGTGTACGTATACGCAAAACCATTTCAACCAGTTTTCTTCCTGGAATCGGCACGAAGGAAGTTTTCGTGGTTATAGTTGCTTCCAGTAAACATCCGTGCAGACCGGTCTGGTGCATTTGAACGCTAATAAGCACTGTACGTTGAAATAATAATGAATTTATGAATCGTGTACTGAGACAAACTCGAGAAATGACAGAATGAAGCTTCAAAATGAACAATCATATTGTACTTTTATTTTTACATACAATTTTTTTTTTAATAATTATTAATAATTATCAGATTGCCACCTCGGCCTCCACGGCGCCATTCGCCATATTTAAGCCGTTTCAGGTCCTTTTTCATCTGAAACAGTACCATAAAAATTACATTTTCTAGTTCTACCCATAAGTCCATTTGTTCATACATTGAGATATTTAAGGGTTTGTGTTTGAATCAACTTAAAAATATTCGCATTCGTTCATCAAATTGGGTAATGTGTTTAAAACTATAAACTTGTTAAATTTTATTATGGATTAATAATCAATAAAAATGTTAAAGAAAATAAACGGTTTTTTAGCTACAGATCGACTTTTACCACTTTTAATAATATCATATTATGAAAAATATAATCAATAGCAATTGGAAATTTATATTTTAATTGAAGTTGGCTTTTGTGAAATGTATTTTATAATTAAAATGAAGACATACATCTCTTCATTACTTATTTACTTCCCTATATTATAATGATTTTTTAAATAAACTAGTAGGAAAACTAAATTACTTCGTTAAGATAACTAATAATAACAAACTTATTAATATTTCAATCTTATTTCTCCTTTACACTTATGAAATAAATGAAATAATGAATTTATTATTTTATGGCAAATAGTAAGATTATACAGCGTGATTCTCTCGTTAGAGTCTTCAAAGACAAAGCTGCCAAGCCGCGTCTCGCTGAGTTTCGTGGAAGTGCCGAATTCCACGTTCTGCATTTCTCGTCAGATCTTTGCGAAAATGGCGTCAATCGATGTCGTGCCGATGAAAATGGCCCCAAGCTAACTTCGTTAAAAATATTCCGATTTACATGACATGATTTTAATCGGGAGAATAATGGATTTTTAGCGGCCGTAGCCGTGATGGAAAACACCGGTTCTCGTTAGATCACCGAAGTTAAGCATCACGGGGCGGTGTACTGGGGAAAGATGGGTGACCACCTTCCTCCCGGTGCGCTGTTGCTGCTGGGACCCGAAGGAAAGAGGAAGGAAAAATGAATGACCTAATGTTCGTTGGGCAATATAAGCAAAATACTTGAAACGCCATCCTGTGTAAAAACACAGGAAGAACAAAAATGCAAATGCAAATGACACAACTACATATATACAGCTAAAATGCTGTGTTCATACATTCCATTACTCATATCGCGGACATTTTAATTAACCCATCAAAAAGAATCCTATTTAAAAACATTGTCACAAATTAATAGCTTTACAACATTAATGATATAAAAAAATTGCGGCAATTATAACAATGGCTATTTATACAAAGAAAAAAATGTATATTTTTATACAAATAAATATTTTATTTATTCAAAATACTTGGCGCTGCTAAACCGAAAAAATATTAATTGTCTTAGTATTAATAATTTACAATAACTCCCTTACAATCTAAAATACATAAACATATACATATACATATTAGAAACGCAGTCAGATTTATTATACATATATTTAATTCTAATATCATACGTAGCATATGCACACGCACACATACACACATTCATGAACGCACACCCAAGAAAGAAAGAAAAAGATTAATTAATGCAATTTATACATATTTATTCAGTTTAGCGGCACCAATTCGGGACGCAGCGCCAAGTATTTTGAATAAAATGTTTATTCGTATTAAAATATTTATTTGTATATATCATTACCCTTATGTACGTGCAGCTAATTTTGATTTCACATCTTTTTTTATTTTATAATTATTATTATCTTCTATTTTTTGTGATTTATTTGCTTTCATGTACTTGGCGTAATTTTTTTACTTTTCTTAAGTTTTTTATGGAGATCTCACTTATTTTTACAAAGATAATTTACGTAGAGAATGACTTCAGATAATTTTCAATATTATAAATTATTATTATATTATAAATTGATGACTGGATAATTTTTTCATCCTCTCGGATATTTTTTTTAAATATATTGTATTGTCATCCAAACTACGCACGCCTGCAAAGCTTCAAGACAATTGGATTGGTGGAATTGGTTTAAATTGGTTTTTATCATTTAAATTAAAAAGAAATTCATTTATGTATATATTTGTAAAAACACGTTTATAATTTGGTTATAACTTGACGGTAAGCTGTCAAAATTTGGAGTAGATTGCATAGTGAAGATAGCGATTGACGAACGAACCATGTGTTAGTTCCGTTTTGGCTGAAGGTGTGCGTGTAACGCGTATACGTATTATGTCGACAAAATTTGGTTGGAGAATCAGGAGAAAAACCTTATCGCATCTGACAGATTCATGAGATGATATTACGATATCTCGGTTATGCGCGAACCGATTTTATTGAAATTGGTCTTATTCGAAAGCTTATATGCGGTTTACATAAGAAAAATGCCTTTAAATTTAGAAAATATTGCAGGCGTGAGGAGATAATTAATGAAATAAGTTTCAGGTTAGGTTGGAATAGCCCGGGGACGAGTAAATGATAGCGGTAGCGACAGTCGACATATACAGGGTGTCGATTCATGTACTTGGCGTTGAGACGCTACCGCGTCTCTAGATATAACTTGTAACGCCAGCGATTAGAAGTATGAAACACATCCGAGTTAAAATATGCTTCTATGTATCCAATATGTTCTTGTTGTATTACTTTGTAACGTTCGGCTGTCCGAAAACAACTGAAGCTAGTAGGTCCTCGAGAGGAGAGCGGCGTCCCCTTGAGTATAGGATAGGTGGGAGTTCGTTATTACAACTAAGGATTAAAATCCACGACTTAAAAACTTAACAATGACTTTATTTGACAATACTTATTCTAATATTGCTTAGAGTCTACGATTATATATTCTGTTTTTGGGTTTTCTATAGTTTTTTATATTTATGCTAATTAATGTTACGTGAATATTTATTAAAGTATATGTATATATTGCAGAGTTCGGCCGCTACCGTTTCCGGAGCGAGCTCGATGACTCTTGGCAATGTCTGTAGTAAGAACGGCCGCTACCGTCTCCGGGGCGAGCTGAATCTCACTGGTTGAAACTTAAGCTGCCTCTAGGTTTAAGTATTCGTCAGTTGAGAGAGAGTATTCGAATCGTAACCTTAAATGCCCTGGAATGCTCGCGCTGCGCATCGTGCGCCTCCTTTTATACCCGAAATTTGATAGCTGGCGCATGCGCAGTGAGTCGCTTATTTATTATTTTGCTTTTTACTCGCTTAATACATTATATTTTATCTTGCGCTTTTGTCAGTATTTACATTAAATTATTCCTAACATCTCTATAACATTTGTTTCTTTAGTATTCGTTTGAATCATTAATTAATTATAATTCATGTATAAAATAATTTTGTATGGTAACGTAGGACGATTTCGCGATAATGAAGATCGGTTTACTTTACCGGCGGTCGGTAATTATCGGTTTGGATCCGCGTGGGACGTTACAACTTGCTATACAGATACAGTCTACGCCCGCTGACACTTAACGTAGGCAAAGTACCTACCAAAGACTTTCAAAATGTTGTACTTTGCATGTTCGTTTACGTTCGACTAAGATATGTTTGATATATTTCTAATCATTGGCGTTTCAAGTTATATAGAATATGCTTTAACGTGTGCAATATCTTCTTGTTTTACTACTAATTACAACTGCGAATCGTTCACAAAATAATGTTATAACACGTTACAGTTTTTTGTATTAAATAATAATAATGAAGAGGCTTGTGAAGTAATGAGAAGAAACATATTTTGTAATGTAATGTAATGTTTATAATTTCACATCACACACTGTCTCAGTTTTCAAATTTTTATATTTCCTAATTTCCAATTTGCAATGGAACAATACGTACCCTTGCGCTACATGTATGACTTTCTTCTATCATACGCAGCTTTGTAGGAAAATGTGAGGGACGCCCTGCTGGACGGTAACTAATACAAATTTATTTATATAAGGGAGACCGGGGCAGATTGTAACAAAAAAGTTTTCACAGTTTTTTCTCGAAAGTGTTTTCCTCAATCAGGAAATAATTTGCGTGATTTACTACTTACATATGTGGTGAACAGATTGCGTGACGGTACGTGAAAAAATCTTGGACCCTTAGACATCTAGCTTCATCTTAAACAAATCTGAACCTTTGTTACAATGTGCCCCAGTCCGGGGAAATTGTAACACATCTGTTTTACTTATTTAAATACAAATATGAGCACAAATAAACATTTCTAAAGAATATAAATGAAAACACAGATCATTATTAAACATTTCATATACAGTTAAACAATCATTGCTTATTCATCTGATTCTATCAAAATCTTCTTCGCTTTCTTTACTTTTGCTTTTTTATATTTTTTTTCTCTACTTTTGGATTCTCGATTGTTCTGTTGTTCGTCTAGAGCAGGGGTGTACACTAAGTCTGCCCTAGGGCAGTCGGTGAGCCCTCAAGCTCGACCGTGGTATGCTCACCCCCACTCCTCGGTATAATGTCTCGTGGTGGGGAACTCTATGACTGCAAAGGCCGTATGCCTGTTACAACTACAAGCATACTCGCGATAGATGTACAAGACCAAACGAGAACGTACAGAATTTTATATTATATTCAGAAAGTTAATTTTAACAAATTCGCATACGTAAATTTGAGTATTTGCATTTGAAGATATCTAATAACATATATGTGATATATACATATACAGTGGGCCACAAAAGTACTCGGATACTTATAAAGTTGGTCCAATATTAGATCCATACGTGAATATACATATATTTCTATGTATAATTTGTTAATATTTATTAATCGTGGATTCATTTTTCTTCAATTTGCAACCTTGAGTACAGAGATTGGAATTATAATACTCAATACATTTCTTTTAAAAATTCCCCAGTGTGTCTTACTTTCGGAACGTCAAACTCTGGAAACCCCTGCGGCAGCCTGTGACGCTCCGCTCCCACTACTCCAACCGCTCCCCACTCCGTTGGCGGACTCGCTTGTTCTTGAACGAGCTCGAATGTGCGCTCGCGCCCGGAATTGGGGGTCCTGTGCACCCCTGGTCTCGAGCATCTTTTTCCAGTGTGTCAGCAAAAAACCTGCTTTATCACCATTTCGAGCGGAGTAAGTAGTGACATGTTACAATATACCCCGAGCTTGAATTTTTGCATTTTATCTCAGCAAACGAGAAAACTAAACATCAAATTACTAAAATGCGTACACCTTATAATAAACCAATGTGTACTGATTCGTTCGCGACAAAGAAGCAAAAAGTCAAACGGTTTCTAATGACAGTTAATTGAAATAAATGTGCTAAGACAACATTTACTTACGTGCTCTAAATACTACAATTCTGGGCTACAACCACAAAATGAATACATAACGCTCGTTTTTGTCACTAAAACCGACGGTGCTAATATCATCAAGCAGCTCTCGCATGCTGTGGGTTACCAGATTTGTCGTTTAAAAGATTTTACTTATGTTACAATTTACCCCGTGTTCCGTGCTTCCAATCATTTAAAGGTGAAATTAATTTATTTTTATTTAGACATCGACGCAGAATTAGCAGAGCTGAATATGGCGGAGCCGCCACTGCCCCCGGACTCCGCCACTACCGCCACCACCAAGGTCTGTGAAGTTGGCACCCCCGAATTCGAAATTTAAAAAAAAAACTATACGGCATTCGTTTGTCCACGTTTGTCCAACAAAAATTTTCGTTTGTTCACCCTTCAAAAAAAAGTTATGAACAAAAAAAATTTTTTCACCAGCACCCCCATGAAAACTTTTTTATAATTTGACGGTGGGAAATGATTGTCCATCGTTTGTCCACGTTTGTCCACCGAAAAATTTCGTTTGTCCACCCTTCAAAAAAAAGTTATGAACAAATTAAGAAAAATTGTCATCAACACCATCCATGAACACTTTTCAACTTTTTAAAAGAGGGATACGATTGTCCATGATCTAGCATCGTTTGTCCACCCCAAGATTTCGTTTGTCCAGCCTCCTGAACCGAATTATTTATAAAAATCGCGAAAAAAAGGGATACTGTTAAAGCGACCGCGTATAAGTTCGATTTTTTATTAATTAAACGATGGAATCGTTTGTCCACCGACGGATTTCGATAGCGTAGATGTAGAATTAATGAACGCATATATGCGCTACATTGGTATACATAATTTATCGAATTACCGGTAAAAATTTGGCGAATTAACGGTAAAAATTGGAGAGTGTATCTAGGTAAATCAGTTTACCGGTATTGCGATCCCTACTGCAGGCTGGTAACTAACCAAATACACTAAACTTTTACGGTGGAACCAATCGGTGGAATTTGCTGACAAATTAATAAATTGAAAATATATCAAACTTGCGAGGCACCACATTCATTTTTTTTGTATCCAAAGAGGAAAGTGCTTTGCTAATTTCAGGATAGAAAAAAAGCGCATTGTAACTATCTGTCTCTGGTGTAACATAGAAACAGATGCATACTTCTCCCATGCAGTAGTGGGGTCGCTGCCGGTCGTTGCGACCCACAGTGGTTCCAAATCGTTGAAAGGCGGCAAACCTCTCAAAACGTACTATACTTTAGTCAGAAATCGATGCTCGGGGGTTTTCGAGGTCGCTGATTACGAATCTGAAGTCAAAATTGCAAAAAAAACAGATGGCGGATCTAACATCCCTGGTAAAAACGTTGTTTTTAAGTTAATTTTTGTGAAAATTGATTATTTTCCGATTCTTGACTAAAACGATATAATTAGAATGTCGAATTTAATATGAACGATAATTTCAAAAAAATTTTAAAAATTATTTTGACAATATTATTTTTTCCGATTCTAGTGAAAAAACTCAACATTTCTGCGTTTAGTAGGTCACATAGTTCAAATATATTGCCGAAAATAATAAAAGAAAACTATGAATTATAAATGTTGTTTGAAATAACGAATGCTGTTTTATTCATACACTAAATACACTTGGCACTTTAAATTTAAATATCTTAAAAAACCGCAAATTTTCTCAATTGGATATCATACTTGACATGTTACTTTATATCAAGAAACTTGTTACAGCATGACACTTGGTAGCACTCATCTTTGCTTTCCTTCCACTTTATTAAAACATAACTTGGATTTATGACACATTGAGAAGAAAATTACAAGGGTAAATTCAAAGATATTTTACTTTGTCTCTGTGGAAAGTTTATGTTTATAACACCTACTCTAATGGTAAACTGTTTCACATATGGATCTTTTCAGATAAACTTTCTCTGACGCATTAAACATGCTTCCATTTTCAAGACATTAAGGAGCATCAAATTTCGTCAACTTTGACGGCCTATATCTCAATAACTAATGAATATATTTTAGAAATTCAAGCGGCATTTGATGCACTGCTGCATATACAACAAATCTGCTATAATAGCATAAAGCTGCTATATACTTCGAAAATTGAATTTTGGCCAGCTTTTGGCGATTTGGGACCACTGTGCGACCTGTCGTGCAACATTTACACGTGACTCAATTTTTGCGGCAGTGCAAGATTACAATACTGCCGCAAAAAATTGCGATACGTGTGAATCTCTCTATACACGTACAGTGGGTCAAAAAAGTATTGGCACACCCAGTTTTCTTGGAATATCTTTAAACTATAAAGTAATTTATTAATATTAACTATGTTTATTAGTGTCTTTTGACACACATAAATAGTATGTTTACTGAGAATTCTCAGTTATTTGGTATAAGGAAGTAAAGTAAAGAAATCGAAAAATCCATAGTCAAATAAGTATTGGCACACATACGATGTTATTGAGGAATGCACAATAATAAACAATATGAACAATATTGAACTTACCTAATATTTGGTGTGCATGCCTTTGGCCTTAATTACAGCCTGTAATCGATTAGGTATCGATTCGACCAGTTTTTGCGTAATTTCCGGTGAAATGTTAGACCACCCTTCTAAAAGTGTCGATTTTAGGTCATTTATATTTTTTATTTTCCTTTTACGGATTTTTAAATCTAAAATATGCCAAAGATTTTCTATCGGATTAATATCCGGCGATTGAGGTGGTGTAGGGAGTTGTTTTGGTACATTGTATAGTAACCATTCTCTTGTTTTCCTTGCCGTGTGCTTCGGGTCATTGTCTTGTTGGAAAATAAATTTTCCGTTTATGCCCATTTTTGTTGCACTCGTTAATAAATTATTTCGCAACACGTCGATATAGACGTCTGCATTCATTATGCCGTCAATAAAAACCAAATTTCCTACTCCATGGTATGACATACAGTCCCATACCATAACGTGACCACCACCGTATTTCACTGTAGGAATAATATTCTTTTGATTTAATTCGGTATTCGGTTTCCTCCATACAAATCTTTTTCCATCAGAGCCAAAAAGATTAAACTTGCTCTCATCCGAGAAAATAACCGTCTTCCAAAATTCCATTGTCTTATTTATATATATTTTTGCAAAACCGAAGCGTTTCTCCCTATTCTTCTCATTAATGAACGGTTTTTTTTCGCTGCTCTACCATAAATTTCCGCAGAATGTAAAACATTTCGGACTGTTTGGGCATTCACTTCTTTTCCCGAATATGTTGCGATGTCAACAGATAAACTTTTGGCACTTACAAAAGAATTTTTTTTGCTTCTTTGATGATGTCTCTTCGTTCTCTAGTTGTAAGTACTTGCGGACGACCTGATCGCGGTTTGTTCTGGACGCTACCAGTTTCCTTAAATTTTTTTATTACATTTCTCACTGTCGAGAAACTTAAATTTAATGAATTACCGATTTTTCGGTAACTCTCACCACTTTTATGTAATGAAAGAATTTCCTTTCGCACGCACAATGATAACTCGCTCTTCTTCGTAGACATGATTCTTGTTCAAAGTGTAAACACAAACTGATTGTGTTAACTGAGAAAAGCAACAGTGAATTCTGTTTATGTTTACGTTCCTAGAACCGAATTTGTCGCGTACGAAAGCGAGTAACACTTATTCTTATAGTTAAACCGTACGTGTGCCAATACTTATTTGACTATGGATTTCTCATTTTCTTTACTTTACTTCCTTATACCAAATAACTGAGAATTCTCAGTAAACATACTATTTATGTGTGCCAAAAGACACGAATAAACATAGTTAATATTAATAAATTACTTTATAATTTAAAAATATTCCAAGAAAACTGGGTGTGCCAATACTTTTTTGACCCACTGTATGTACCGCTGTGAGATCGCAACGACGACGCCGCACCGCTCGCCTGAATTGACCCTTACGGACTTTTCGTCAGCGACGACAAAGTAGGGGTGTTCGATTCCGATTCGATTCTTCAGAAAGTCGATTCTTGTGGTTAAAAGATCGATCTTTTGAATCGATTCTTTGGTATCCGATTTTCCCCAGAATCGATTCTTTGATGTAAGAATCGACAATCGATTTTTGCCATCTGGGGGAATTAATTGCCACTAGTGAAAGGACCAATCAAACTGCTTTTTGCGTAGATTGTCCTGGTCTTGTACGTTTCCTGCCATTTATACACGATTCTCGTCAAATTTATACAGGATTCGCGCCAAATTTATAAACGATTCTTATGTTCCGGATGATTCTGGACGGTTCTGGATCTTTCTTTACCATTCTTCCTTCTTCCTTCCTTGTGAATTTTCCAAAGCTGGAAATATTTTAACTGATCACAGAAATAGTTTATCACCTGAACATTTACAGCAATTATTGTTTTGAAATTCCTTATCAATGAAAGAATGGCAATTACATGATGAATAAAATATTTAAAATGAATAGCAAAATATTTCTTCTATTCAATACAATGCCCTTCAACAACTATCCCAAATTGTTCCTTGTAAAAGTATTTTTTATATCGATTCTTTCAAAATTATTCAAATCCGACTTCTACAACCCCTGGCAATAAGTTTGGAAACAAACTCAAAAATACAAAATTAACGAGAAACACCAATATTTTTTATGTATAATATGCAACGGTATATATATGAAACGCGTGGTAATGTTAAATTGGTCTATTTTAAAGTAAAAGCACCAAAAATAATTAAGAATTTTGTTTATTATATAATACAAAATATGGAAGAAACAAAATGTGTCTGGGAAATAAGTATGGAACGGACCGATGTTCTGGAAAAAAGTATGGAACAATATAAATTTGCAAAGAGATTAACAATAATTGTTTTCAGTATTTATATTACCTAGTATTTTCTGACATTTGTACATGCATATTAGTTAGTTACTTCATGGTTTTCATTTCATTATTCTCTTTTCAATACTCTTTTCCTGAAATCCGAATCATAACAAAGCCACTGGTAAAGTTGATACTCTAATGTTTATGTTTTGTTTCTGTTGACTGGACTCGCTTACTCGCTTACTCGAGTCTCGACCATGTGCCACAAAGTGGGAACAATACTGTAAACGTAAGTCTACGACATCTACCGAAGTCAGTGTGTTTTGAGACAGTAAACAAGCAAGTCGAATGAATAAAACATGTCGATCTGTAGCTAAAAAACGTTTTTCTTTAACATTTTTATTGATTATTATTCCATAATAAAATTTAACAAGTTTATAGTTTTAAAAACATTATTCAATTTGATTAACGAATGCGAATATTTTTAAGTTAATTCAAACGCAAACCCTTAAATATCTCAATGTATTTTTATGGTACTGTTTCAGATGAAAAAGGAGCTGAAACGGCTTAAATATGGCGAATGGCGCCGTGGACGGCGCCGTGGAGGCCGAGATGGCAATCCGATACTTATTAATAATTATTAAAAAAAATTTATATGTAAAAATAAAAACACAATATGATTGTTCAATTTGTTTGTTTTAATGGAATGTAAAACTGTCGCATTTTCTATCGTATCGGCATGGACTTTTCAGTAACATACTGCTGAGATTTTCCAGATGAAAATGAACTTAAACACGGTATAAATCGGATTAGTTTTACCATTATTAGATTAGAAATGTTACGCATTTATATTTGACTAGCGTCCCCCATCTCGGCTTCGCCCGAGATATTAGCGTGACTAATTCATGTTTATTAGAATTAATATCTTTTAAGGAAATTAAGTATTTTGAAAAAAAAGCTTGATTTCTTCGTAATATTTCGGAGAAGATAACATTCTTGGTATAATGATTTTCTGACATTAGGATGCATTGTTGTTGCGCATCACCTGCCGGAGCAATGATGACAAATATTATCCATCGCTCTTATTTGAACTTCTCCTAACTTAACATACCTAGTTAATTCCTGGAGCATAATAAATGCAAACCTTCCGGTAACATTCACTCTTATACGTCCAGGATTTACCAGTGTATCTTAATATATAAAGCAGAAAATGTTTGTGTGTTTTTGTCTGTCGCCTAAAAACATTCGAACGGTAAACACAGGCGTCACGAAATTTCTCCCAGCTCATTATATCTACCTAATCCAGATGAATTTTTTTATAAAATCAGAATCTAAATTTCGGGTGAAGCTGATTAGCAAAGCTAGTATTGCATACGTCGAGCAGGAGTGGATATGATATCTTGACAAATTTGATCGCATAGTAACATCCACATAGGGTACACATAAATCTGCAACAGCAATTTGTAACCAATAACCATACGATCATTCTAACATATGTGTCCGCGGTAATCCACTTCTCTAGCGAGAAAGCGCACGAAAAGCTTTGCCATCTGGTGGTGACATCACGGTATTGCTGCGGGCGAGGTATCGCGCGGGTCGAATATGCGCATGAGCGCGCGAAGTGGACTGTCGTATACACGGGTCACGTGGTCTGCAAAACAGCCGTACGGGTGAAATGTTTACACATAAATTACGTGTTAATAACGCGTTTCTGAGACATGCTACATAGCCTATGTCCATCCTAGAGTATGCAGGAATAACGTGTTAAAATTTGAGGAAGATCAGTTATTGAACCTATCGGCCTATTGAGGTCTTGAGTTTTGCACGAACATAAAAATCGGCTCTCTCCTTATATAATAGTATAGATTATCTAGTACAGTTATAGAAATAACCCAATTTATACCGTGTTTGAACTCATTTTAATGTGGAAAATCTCAGCTGTATGTTACTGAATACTGAAAACGTCACGTTTTACATATTATCAATACATAATCCACCACAACCAACCTCTTCAACCGAGATTACAAGCCGCCGCCGAACAGCCCAGGTCATCAGCTCGAAGAGAGATCGCACCGGTTTGGATAAACACGCCGCCGAAAGTTATCCAAAATTTCGAATAAAAGTCGAATAAACTACGGATAAAGATGAAAACCTTATTCGACGGTTCGAATAAACGTTCTTCGAATAAAAAAATTATCTTTCGACGTCGAATAAATTCACTTCAAATAAATTTATTTATCCGCGGTGTTTGGAATAAAGATAAATCGTGTTATTTATAAATCGAATAACGGATAAACATATAGTATCTTTTATTTGAGTTTATCCATATATTATCTTTGTCTATCTCTGTAATCTCCAGCCGCTTCGCCGTGATTCGTTCAAGCCTCCCTGACGGCAAAATAGTGATAGGGGAAATGCGGCAACAGCGCGATACAACTCTCAGTACGTATCGGCAACTATGTATTTCCTACATTTATCGGCTAGCTTGGACTTCCACCGGTTCTGATGCTACATGGCGCGAATATACCATCCGCGCCGGTGACGGAGAATCCTCAAAGCCTCATTCTGTCATTTCTCGAGTCTGTCTCAGTACATGATGCATAAATTCATTATTATTTTAACGTACGGTGATTATTAGCGCTCAAACGCACCAGACCACCCTGCATGGATGTCTATTGAAGACAACTATACCCGCAAAAACTTCCTTCCTGCCGATTCCAGGACGAAAGTTGTAGTTTACAGTTTGTTTACTACATCGCGTATACACAGGGCCGCGCGGAACCAGTATGCAAGTTACGCGCCGCATAAGGGCGCCAGCCGAATGGGACGCTAAAAAACTATATCGTAAGCTTAATAATAAAGGAATTCAACCTCCACATAAACGAAATGTAAATGTAATTCTTTTTTTTATTGCTTCCCGTCAAGACAAAACATATTAAATAGAAAACAGGTGCAAAAATTTGGGAGCGCCAAAAATTTTCTTACACCGCTAACGCCTCCGACGGAAAAGCCTTGACGCCTCATTCTGTCACTTTTCGAGTCATAAATTCGTTATTATTTCAACGTACGGTGGTGATTAGCGTTCAAACGCACCAGACCACCCTGCACAGATGTCTACTGGAAACAACTGTACCCGCAAAAACTTCTTTCTGGCTTATTCCAGGACGAAATTTGTAATATACGGTTTGTTTACTACACGCGTATACGTACACGCTTAACTTAGCTTGTATGAGCGTACGCACACATTCAAGGCCCGGTGGGATGACAGCCATAAGAAACTACCAAATGACACATATTTTGTGGCTCTTGCAAGTCTAGTTTTAAAATGCAACTTTGTACAGCTCTGATGCTTTGGGATTCAATACAATTGAACTGAGAACGCCAACTGACCATAACAAAATTGAGATTCCTTTTACGACCTAACAGAAACAGTACATGCCATGACCTGACCTTATTTAACACTGAATAGCCACGGCTTATAAAATACAAAGAAAATTCTATCAAAATATTAGTTACCGAAAAAGGAACTTCTCCTTTTTTTCCTTAACATCACATTATATGCTCCGGTTCACAATGTACCTTGGATACAATTCCATCCCTGAAAGAATATGTGGAATTCCCCATGGGTTGTATGAAAATTAATTTGTTATTGGAATCTTTATTTTTGAAAAACATGAAAGTTTAAATGTAGAAATATATTTGAATGTACATAAATTCTATGAAGATTGTCTGGTAACACTGTTCAACAGAATTTAACTGTTTCTGGAACTTGCAACACTCACTAGCTGCTTCTTATAAATTTGTATGCACTGAATACGAATCCGCAAACCGTCTTTAACCATCCCCTCAATTCTCGAGAAATTTGATTTTGAGAAAAATGTAAATTTTCAACTTTGAACATTTTTTGTCTTCAAACAGTAATAGTTATTCAGTTGTTTCCTACGTTAAATTATCGTATGAACCCTCATGAATAAAATGATATATGTTATTACTGCATTAGGAATGTTTAAATATGTTTAAACAACGATCAAAGGGAAGAGGATAGCCGAAATGCCCCAATTTTTGCAAATATCTTTCAATTTATTTAAAAAACTCAGAGTCTAGGTCTTGGAAGAAATCTGACTAGTTTACGCGATACAGCAGACATTTTTCCTTTGGAAAACATCAACAAAAGTAGTAAATCGCATTTAGCTCAAACCAATCGTTGGTTATTATTTTGTGCAGTCTTTTTTCACGAGAATGAAGTGTACTCGCAACCTATAGCTTTTTGCAAATATTTTAAAAACTAATGTTGAGCAGCGGTAACATGTATAGCAAAAAGTTATTTTGAATCATGCCCCGACGACCGATTGTTTAGAGTATAGCCTTTCGGATTGACCATTCAGAGAGTCATTCTAAAACAACTAAACGAGTTTCTTAAGCCTCAAGTAAAACTGTAATTTTACTTGTACTTATTATAACTAATTTATTAACACTTTGTACACTTATGCCACCTTATAATAAATGCGTTAAAACAAGCAGTGTGACTTAATTTAGCATGGTTTAAACAACGCAAAAGCAGCCATTAATTAGCCCTTAGCAGTGAGGGTGAATATGAAGCGGTTTAAGTGATTTTGAAAAGCAAAGCGTCAAGGTCGGTTTATACAGCTACAAAGTATGGGCCTCGTCCGAGCCGAGCCTATGATAAGCTTATGGTTGGCGAGAAGCCACCCAGCTCAGTGGAGACTTGGTGGCTCCTCGTCGGCCATATGGTCGGCTAGGATTCGGCTTGGACATCTTTCCAAGATCGGTGACTGTATAAACCGACATTAAATCGGTTCATTTATTCATTAAACAAACATACCTGGGTGCATATAAGAATTGTTTACGTATTCTTGTATAAGCAAACCTGGCAACTCTAAAGTTGGGCAAGCATTATAATTTAACGTTGTTCTATTACGGACGCCTGCAAATCTCGATTTTTCCGCAAATGTATTTTACATACGAGATTGTGGTCTCTTCCATGAATCGATTTCAATTAATTCCTCCCTGCATATCGCTACACACCATTTTTTCCGTATCTGAACAAGTTAATGACATACTATATATGTACCACTACTACAAATCACTACATTCACTACATACATACAAATAGAAAATGGCTTTCAGTACGATATTACCTCCATATCCTTCGGTAGAATATGTATCTTAGCATTTCTGTAATTTTTTTTGCAGTTGGGCACGCAACACTTCATTCTTACTGAAGTGTTTCTTACAAGCATTAAAAACACACTCACTCGCTCACGTTCCGTTTCAGTAGCAAAAGCAAAAGTGCCAAAAAGTACTTACACAGCAATACACTTACTGTATGTAGTTCATCCGAATTCTGTGGAATTTTGACCACGATGCTACGTAGCTATGGCAACTAACGGTGAACTAGGGGCGTTCACAGGGAGAATAGGAAGTCCCGTATTAGGGTTGCCGATCTGAGGTTGATTGATCGAAAGATCGATGTTTTGTCCCGTAATTTTCGATTTTTTGGATCTATTTTTCAGTACAGATCGATCCTATGGAATCAATCTTCAGGGAACAGAAATCGTGTTCCGATTTTTTATTATTTAGGTAATACACTCGGCTCAAACGATTGCGGCCGATCGAGATACGATTGTATTCGAGCTTACTAGTGTTGGTTTTTTTACATCGCTAACATTCTATAGTATTTCATGAACATGGTCAGGGCACTGCCAAGCCACAGGTTCCCGTCTAGAACACTTCTAATTCATGTTGAAACACCACTGTGGCATCATCTGCCTATGATTGTCATAATTATATAAATCTGCGCGATCGGCTCTGTTCGCGATGCTGTAGCGTAAATGACACCAAGAATAAATGTCAAAACTGAAATAAAAAAAAAAGATGGTAACTTTGCCGCAATTGTGAATCGACATTACAATGCATTATAAATCCGGGCTGTACTTCCGAAAACCCCCATGCTCCGAATTGGCTGAAATTTTGGGAGCAGATTTATATAATTATGACAATCATAGGCAGATGGTGCCACAGTGGTGTTTCAACATGAATTAGAAGTGTTCTAGACGGGAACCTGTGGCTTGGCAGTGCCCTCACCATGTTCATGAAATACTATAGAATGTTAGCGATGTAAAAAAGCCAACCCTAGTAAGCTCGAATACAATCGTATCTCGATCGGCCACAATGGTGTGAGCCCAGGTACACTGTTTCGCGCATTTCAGCTGAATTGAAAAGTAATATATTGTCTGCTTCTCACTTCGTAATTATAATGCTATATTTACCGATTTTTATTTGTGATATTATACAGTATTTTGATTTTGTTGCATTGCAAATTGTTGAAAACAGGCAACCTAAAGGTGATATTCCACTGAGGCAACGCAAGACAACATGTCGCATGCGATGAGTGGGATAGAGATTGCATGTGTTGCATGCGAAACAAAGATGCGACGATGTTGCCGGTTGCCAGAATGTTGCCTCAGTGAAATCTAAAGTTTAAACTAAACTCGGTTTAGCTTTCCCGCTTGATGCTGAACATCCCGTGGACCGATCACGTGACTCGTTTTGACGCTCAAAACGAGCGTCAAGCGTCAGCATGAAATTGCACCTGCAGGCTTACAATCCTCACACGCTCACACAATGGTCCGCCTTTCCCAGCTTTTGTATTTAGTTTGTTGTTAAAAAAGATAGAAAGTGCGTGATCAATTCCCTGATAGCCAGATCTTGGCAGCAGAATCTGACATCAGAACCGTAGTCGTCTGTGTCCGCAGATGGCTGCGTACTGAGGTGCAGAGCCTGATGTCAGATCGGCAGCAGATCCGCAGCAGATTCTGCCGTCTTCTACGGTTCTGACGTCAGACTCTGCGCTCTCATGCCAGAGACAGACCCTGCTACCAATCTGATGTCAGACTGGAGACAGATGGTTATCAGGGTTGATCATGTCCCAAATACTAATTGTCATTCGCTGAAAATGAATTTCTCATTTGAATACGAACGCATGTACCAGTAACGCTGATGAAAATAAGACCAAACACGATGTTACTTGGATAATTTTTAGCTACATTTAATGTTACAATTTTTAACCAAAAATTGCGGGGCCCTTGACACGTTCCGTGCCACGGGGAACATTCAGATTTTTGGTAGGACTATAAAAAGTGATAAGAAAAGTAAATTGCAATATTCAATTATAGAAAAATAAAAATTGTGTAATACTTTCCTTCTCTCTTTTATTCTATTTCGATTTCGACATTGAATTGAAGAACACCTTTCTCCCTTGAATAAAAGTTTCACCATTGATAAATATCGTGGGCGCCTGGCACGGACCGTGTTAAATAACAAAACCAGACGAAGAAGCTATAATGTATATGCATCTTGTTGACTATTCCTTTCCTTGACTTACTCTTCTTTCTCACTTGTTATCCTTTCCTTCTAGTCTAAGAGCTGGCTACATAGGGGTCAACGTGACTCAATGCAGTCACAGTTCTTATTTAAAAATGTTGGATTAGTGTTGCCGAATACGAAATCGCTGGTTTGCCGCATCAATCCGGGAAACTAACGCGGGGGTGGACGGTCAGTCAAACCGGTAAATTTTCTAGCGCAATAACGTCATTCTTGCAGTTCTGAAATTTCAGATACTTATTGTTTACGCATTTAATGAACGATATGTAAAATGGCAGACCTCCAAGTGGAGGATAAGACCTTGGCAGACGTCGACGAAAAGCGCGATACGTGGCTTGCGCGCTAGTGCAAGAGAGAAGTATACATCTGTTTCGTCCTTGCACTAGTGGGACCGCCTCCGGCCACATATTGGAACGGCCCTAAAGGCTGCCGTTCGGTCTATTCGACTGCCGCTGTCGGCGAAGCATAAAATTGACAATGAGTCGCTGGTGGTTTACATTTTACATCATTTTACATCACAAAAGCTTGTGATAAATAGGGTGTCAAAATGTAATCCTGCACACGATACAAGGACCGATCAGGTTCCGAGCGAGTTCCTTATAACGAGAAATTACTGCAATGGGGTAAAATTGCTCAGAATTAAAATGTCAACCCCAGATTTTGTACTGAAATTACGCAATACACAATAATACAGAACTTGCTTCACTGCATTCTGTTTATTTGCATTAAAAAATATAGCTTCCGTTTAAAAAAAAAAAGAGTTAAGGAGCCCATACACGTGGAGATCTGTATCGCTACATGTTGCAGGTATCAGTATCGCGATACAAATCTCAACGTGTATTTGACTGTCTCAGTATCGATGTACCAGTATCTGCTGGTATCATCGCTTGTATCGAGGTACTGAAACGCCGATATCTCGAGCCTGCAACTGATACGATTATCTGCATGTTTCAGCGTATACGTTATTGTCTCTTGTATCGCGCTACTAAGGTTTACTTTTTTTTCATAGACGGACACTTTTAGAAGTTTAGCACTTAAGAATGTTACCAGGAAATTTCACGGAAATTGAAAAAAGTATCGTAATGTTACAATCAGTCTTTCATTCAAGTGTGTCGTTCATTCGCAAATAGTTTCTGAAGTCACTTTGGTCATTCGTTCTTAATTCCTGAAGTAAATTTATAACAGGGTACTTATTTCTCTCACATAGCCATTGTTTTGCCCATACCCTTCTCTGCCGCTTTTTTCTCTTTAAGGATTCTGCTAATGGTACAGCAATTGCTATACACACCGGTAGTGGAGGCAACATTTCAGTACCGCGTTTTGAACTGAACTGATGTCTCATGATTCCGTTTCAACGTGTATGTGCTGTTTGATACCTGACACAAATCTTAAGATACATGTATCGCGATCTGTATCGATACCTACATGTAGCGATGCAGATCTCAACGGGTATGGGGCCCTTTAGGTGAGCGTAAGACAATACTGTCCAGTATAAGCTCTGAAAGCATCTTTCATTCTGTTATTGTTGCTACCTTGAAATATGAATACTATACGTATAGTTAATCTTAATATATAACGCAGAAAGTGTTTGTGTGTTTATAAAAAATTTTTTTTATAAAATCAGAATCTAAGTTTCGGGCAAAGCCGAGTAGTAAAGCTAGTACTCTATACAAACAGAATACAACACGTGGAGTAGGGCACACCCATGGACATAGGAATATAGGGACGGACTTTGTGACTGTAGGCGAGGGGAGTGAAGCAGCTTCTGGGAAGCGGGGAACACGGTCACGTGGTACTCTGGTGCTGCATCGTTGATTGGTTCTGTTTTTCACCCTGGTTCCAACTGGTTCTGATTCACTTTTACTCGATAAAAATAAGATTGCGCTTGCGCAATCACAACCAATCCCCAATGTGGCACCAGAGTACATACCACGTGACCATAATTCCAGGCTCCCCGGAAGCTGTTTCACCCTCCTCAACCATTGCTCCGTCCTTATATTCCTGTCCATGGCCAGACGCGTATAAAGGGATGTACCTATGGACAGCATTGCCTCAGAATTTTAAAAAATTATGCCCTTTTCGGCATACGTTTCATATTACCAAAAAAACAGCAGAAATATTTTAGGTTCATAATATGAAATAACTTATCCTAAATACTAAAATTAAAACTTCACAAAGTTGGATTTACATTATCTGTATCAGCACTGTTCTGATACAGATACGTGTTCATATTATACGTTCGCCGCCGAAAGATGGCATCCGATCAGTGAGTCAACAGAAAGCGATTCGTAAAGGCATGTAATAGCGAGTAAAAATGTTTTTTTTTCATTTAAGTATGGAAGATTTGGCTGTACTACGCTGTATTATTAGATGCAGGCGAAGTTTGGAAAAAAGATGCTGCCCTTTTGGTATGCATAAGTGCTTAAAAAAAAAGTTGAACGGGGATATTGCACGCTCTACGAAAAACAAACAGACGATGAAGAAAAGTTTTTCCAATATTTTAGAATGTCCCGAAAAAATAATATAGAATAGAATATTATATTTAGAATATTTTTTATCAATTGTTGGTCATATAAAAAAAGCATAATCTGACAATTTCGATAAGCTTTTCGCAATCCATCATAAATTATTGTCCTTTGGCTGTCACGGTTGTTTGAACTGAACCGAAACATATGCATATGCATTTTGCATTGATAAAGTATTCTTCGCGAGAATGTCGGATGACCAGACCGATGCTGGTTGTAAATACGTGCCTATGCTGATACGATACGGTACGTATAAACGCCTATACTCCAAATGCATGAAAGCATATGTGTCTGAGCGGTGCGGAACCGATACGTTCCGTCTCTGTGCGCATAATATAAATCTACCTTTATGGATGAAAATCTTATCAACTTATATATATTGGAAGCACCGTAAAATTATATATTCGATGCTAAAAGTGCCGAGATTTAAAGATTTATATGAAATGTTATATATAGTTAGATAGCAAGCATTAACTTGCAAATGTAAAATACAAATATCAAAGCTGATTTATCTCGATAATTAAATGTAACAATAAAACATCATAGATTAATTTTGAACACACGCATGCAGGGCGTTCGGCAACAGGTGTTAGAAACTTTAAGGAATGATTCCACATGCCAAAATAAGATGAAAATCGAGAATGACACATACAAAGTTATTAATTGTTGAAAATACGCGTAAAAAGCGTTTGACGCGAGGGAGTTGGGCTGATGCCAGCGCCTGTTAGCCAGGTCAGGCACGACAAGGGCACTGCCGCAGCCATCTAGGAAGACCCCATCCTCGTAATCGTAGTAATGACATATGGCATCGCGCGTAAACACGTGTCAAGTCATGGCCGTCACTAGTACAGGCCGGAACCTACGATGTTGTAACACCGCATTTCGAACAACCATCAGTCCGATGACTATGTTCCGGCTGGTAGCAGAGACGGCCGTGCTGTAGTCCGATCAAAACGCGCGAAAGGCTTCATAAAAATTTAAATAGGACTGATCACAGCGTTGTCAAGTTCATTATGTTTCGGCCTGTTACTAGAGACGGCCGTGGTCAAGTAGGTCTTTCCTAGTGTGCCCTCACTGTGCCTGACCTGACTACCGCGCGCTGGCAGTAGTATAAGTCCCTTGCGACAAACGGTTTTTACCAGTATTTTCAACAATTATAAACTCGGGAACGAAGCCTTAAGGTAGATTCACACTATCCGCCTAACCGGTGGCAGGCTACCGTCCGTCGAAACATTCTTCAATGAATTTCACATGGTGGTGTTAAACGGTGGTCTGACGGAACAATGTGAATGTCACCATTGAAGAGCATGCATGTTATAGTTTTCGAAGTAAACCCATTGAAGAATGTTTCGACGGACGATAGCCTGCCACCGGCTACACGTATAGGTAGCGTGATTATTCTACCTTTAATCACAATTTTGTGTTATTTTGGCATGTAGATCAGCCTTAAATTTTCCGACACCTGTTGCTGATGACACTGTATACTGCGTCTTGCACTTAAATTTAAGTACTGGATAAGTTCAATCATTGAAAGTAGAAGTTACGACAAATAATTTTTCAGTATACGAATAAAGTAAATGTATTATCAAATTGGTTTACTTTTTTCAACATTTTTGAGTGTACATACACGAATACTTGAGTAGTTTGCATTCTACATATAATAACCATAGGTCTGTTCCTGAGTTTAATAGATAGTACACCCCATTATAATCAGTCTACAGCATCTCCAAAGGTAACAAAAATACATTTACTTCCCTATATTAATGTTGTTTTTCAAGCAATACATAATATAATGTTAATTCATACCGTTCAAGTCAAAACACTTTTGAAATACAACCACTTTTTGCTTAACGCACTTACATGTTTATTTTCTAAGGCAGTGCTGTTCACCTCGGCGTCTCTGTTCTACCTACGCACTAGGTATATTGTTTGTTCGACGGACGCGAACAGCGCGGCGGCCTCAATTAGTTTTCATATTACGGTAACGAAGGTAGTGTGGGCAAGGTGACTAAGCTATGGAGTTTTGGTTGAACAGCACTGTTGCAAGGAATTCATAGTTAATATTGTAATGACTTCAATAAATTATTAATAAAAAGGGCAGAGTACTCTAAAATAAATCTATAACAATTATACATCATTAACTAACCAGACTTCTAAATAGAATAAAATGTAATACTTTCAATGTTGAAAATATAGATCAAAGCGGGGTATTCTGTACATTTTAATAGTGTGATGTTTCCGATTACGTCGGAAAAGGTAGCTGTCCGATTACACAATTTTTTACAGATGCCATAAAATTATTGCGATGTTTACGTATACTGTATAACAAACATGTCGTAATTTTTAACTACATTTCAACTGATGGAAAGTACGATTCCGCCTGTTTTTGTCTTGATTATCAACAATGACATCAGTACTATTTTTTAAATTACATTTATAACTAATAAGTAGTACATATGTCAAGCTTTTCTTTTACGCAATTTAGCTTTTGCTTCTTTCAGTAGAAGGTCGAATGTGTTATCTTCGTTGACCTGTGGTATATTATGTCCACTACTATTAGGTGAACTGCTTGCCATGCCATCTATCGGAAAAATACATTACATTTAGAATACTTTCCATAATTCTTCCTGAGCTCCATTTCCTTTCTTAGACATCATGAAATCATGTAATCTAAGTTTTGGACATTTGTTTTTTTATATGGTAATCCTGATTAAGTAAATACAGGTACACTTTTATAAGTGTTTTACAAGAAATGAACTACTGTTTGATTTAAATATACAGAATATTAATTAACGTGCATAAAGCCGGGAATCCACTGGGAAGCTAAGCTATGCTATGCCATGCTACATTTTAAAAAAATTAGCTTCAAAACATTTTTATGGAACGGTTTCCACCAAAAGCTACGTTAAAACATAGCATCGCGTAGCATAGCTTAGCTTAGCTTCCCGGTGGATTCCCGGCTTTACAGCAATATTGTATATGGTATTTTCTAGATTTCAAAAAATTTCTCGAATGTTTCACTAGCTACGAGTCTAACTTTATTAAATTAAATATATAATATTATTTGTTAAATTTAATTATTTCTTACCAAGATCAGCATATTTCACTTTACAAAAAGCTCGTCGGCCTCCAAAGCATAGATCATATCTGGGCAAAGCTGGATCATCATTACCGTGTTCTACTGCTTCATATGCGTCATTTTTGTAAGCAAATGTTACAAAACCATAATTATCGCTAAAACCAGAAGAACAATTTGCATATTTTATTGTCAAGAATATACAGAGGAATTATGAAATATAAAAAAAAGATTACCCATGCTCGCGGAAATGTACACTAATATCTACTACAGGACCGAAATTTTCGAATCTTCTACGCAAATCAGCTTTAGCAATTCCTTCTTCTAAGCGTCCAACATAAATCACTCTTCGTTCCTCCACTTGTCTTTGCTTCTCTCTGTCGTACCAAGTATCATACGATTTCTGGTATGAATTCGACGGGGATCTTCCAATGCACAATTAAAACCATGAAAATTATGATAAAATACGTAAGCGAGTATTATGTATAGTATGGGCTCTATGAACCAAATTTCGCTTAATTCAAGCTCTGCCTAAGCCGGTAATTCGATTAAGGGGTTAGTCTACCTTGACCGGTTCAAAAAATTGGAAACTTTTCTTTCCATATATTGATATTGTAATATCTTAAAAGTAAAATACAATTTATCCAAAGTCGAAATTGCAATTTAAATTATTCAAATCTGTTAAAAACCATCACTGCATGCATTTTTAACGAAGATTTTCCACCTGTTCTTTATTTTATGGAAGTAAGGGGGATTTTAATCGGCTTCCTTGCTTTCCAAACGGTGCAAGAGATAGACTCATCCAATGACTTTATGGATACACTCCTCGAGCGCACGAGGCCACCAGAGGCTCGATTAGCCAAGAAACAGAAAGAAAAGGTCAACAGGTGCTAACGAAGAGCAAAAATTACATTATGGTGCTGAAATAGCTAATTGAAGGTACAGTTCCAAATTTTGAATTTTTCTAGGAAAAAAGAGATTCGGTTTTTTTGTCGAAACCACTTTTCCGGAGCAGTGTACGCTATAAGTTTGGTAAAACTCTACCTATTGTTGTAAAATTTTACACAGATATTCTTAAATACATTGTCTATCTTAAGGATCCAATATGTTCCGGAACAGACCTGGATTCTTAGCTATTTCTCGGTTTTGTCCTGGTGTTCCGAAAAATAATTTAATATTTCATTGAATTTTATTTTAGGAATATATTCTTCGCAAATTACGTGTCTGTCTAACCGTACACGCAGTGGCATGCTCTTTCAACCGCAATATTTTTTTAAGACAGAATTGAACATACGTCCTATCATTGTTAACATATGTCTCTGTCAATAATAAAAAAAATCTAGAAAGTGTTTTGGGTAGCTCGAAATGAATTCTTAAAGAAGCGTTACTTTCCAAATCAGCCAAGGTATTCTAACTCTTTAATTCGAGATCATGTTTTGGAGTAATTAGTATGAGCGTCGTTCGTTGTGCAGATAGAACTTTGTTTTGGAGCTGATCCCACTCGTGCCGAGTTCTCAAGCATCGAATGGGTTTTACTGTACTCTTTACCTTCGAAAACTGTTATTTTGACAAGAAGAGACAGGTATAGTTCGTATATGAGTCACACAGTCGTAAACGTGATATTCCGAATTCGCCATTATTCGAGCAGATTGGGATTCCCCTTATCCCAGATTATCGAGGCCTTACTATATTTACTAAAGAGAACGTTCTGATTTAGGAGATAAGGAAAATTCAATTTTATTTCAGATTTTTCTACATCCAGAAACCTCGATATAGATACCTCTTTCGTTTTTAGAAATTACAAGAAACGAGCGATTTAAAAATTCATAAGAAACACTCATTTTTCGGCAGTCTAAATCAGAATATACCCTTAACACTTTTAGTAGCACCAGAAGAAGTCAAAATATCAGCGCGAGTCTGGCAGACCATTTTATGTACTCACTACTATCAGGGAAAGTATTGTCCAGCTGATCCCCGAAGTTGCCCTTAACAAATTATTAATTTTCTATACTTCTATGTATCATACATTAAAAAGTGCACTGTATTCCGATGACCCGTTCCGGCGAACCACACATACGCGTGGAGAAGATACCCCTTCTTAGGCGTCTTCTAACCCCCGGAAAAAGGAGCACAGAGGGATCGAGAAAGAGAGGTGTGCATCGCCTGCGGCATAGGGTTGGAACTGTTTGAAGGCGCCTAAGAAGGAGATTCTTCTCTAACGCAGTACACGAATTTTTTATACGAAGAAGTCTATTTTGATTCTAAAAATGATACAAATTCGCTTATATCCAACCTAACGAAATCTACTTACGTTATAGTTGATTGTGGTTTCAAACAACCCTAGATTAAACATACAGGACAATACTTTCTCTGCTGTCTCGGCGTGAAAACACGTCACTGGCAGAAAATATATATACTACTTAGTTTTAACGCACAAACATATTCATGCCAGGCAAAAAATTAATAATAAACGAATTTCTCGCCCTGAAAAAGTGTTACTAATATGAATTACTTACCGTCTCCAATCTCTATAACTACGATAGCTACTTGAGGAGCGTTGCCTGTGCCTTTCGTAACTTCTACGATAGCGTCGTTCCCTTCTTCGACGACTTGACCATTTAGTCCTTCCGAAATTTGAACGAGATGAAGATCTACAAATACGGTTCGTTTCACATAGTTAATCATAAAATATTATTTATTTTCTCTTCCTTGCATGTTGCAAATATGTACCTTGAGCAACTAGAATACCTGGAGGAACACCGAGATCTCGATCTTGATGATCTAGAACGCGATCGTGAGTAGCTTGATCCTGAACTGAAAGTAGATCTAGTATTTGAACGTGAACGTGAACGAGATGACCAACTACTACTTGAACTGACGGAGCTGCGGCGATGGCTTATTCTTCGATGACGCGTATTACTGCGTTTACGAGATCTGCTCTGACTGCTACTACTTCTGCTTCTACTCCTGTTTTTGCTTTTACTTCTTGATCTAGATCGGCTTGAACTAGAACTAACTCTGTGCTTTCTGCAGAGTCGTTGACTCGTATCCCGTACATGATTATCTCTGACAATGATTAAAATTTCAATAGAATACAAATCATTAATCGATAACGTTTATCCAGTGTAAATAAGCTTATTCTTATATTACACGTACATATATCTAAAAAGCATGGTTTTATTCCTGTACCTTTGATCCTCGTGCCTTTCATCAACATCAATTAGAGATTTTGGGGGAAATTCAAATACAGTTTCGTAAGTTTGTATTCCTACATCACATGTGAGCGGTTTCGGGCGAAGTTTCTCCTCGTCTATGTCTGCTTTTGGTTTTAAAACTGACACAATTTCTCTTTCCGACCAAATCAAATTTTTAGGATCGTCTTTAACAGGTTCGGTTGTAGTAGAAGCATGATGAACATATATTAATGTCATAGGTTGTATCGGAGAATTTGTTCTACTATTATCACTACGATTCTGTTCCCTTCTGCTTCTATACTCTGCCAGATTTAATTTTCTCCGAGGTGGTTTCCTTTCCTCCTCCCGTGGAAGTGTTTCTTCAGTATCTTGAATAATAATATTCTGCACTTGATCGTTTGAGTGATTAGTAGTAGTTACTATACTTTTGTTAGCGATAGTCGTTAAAACCGGTAGTTGTACATGAAGTTGCTTCTTTAACACTGAAACCATTTGTTTCGCTTTATGACTTCCTCCTTTCACGGTTTTTGTTTGACTTAAAACACCTCGCTGTAACTGTAAAATGCTTGTTGCCAAAGCTGAACGTATCTTTATCTCTTGCGTTGAATTATTCGACGACTCGTTTTGAACTTCATTAATAGGACAATTTGACGTATTGTTTGGAATATCAGCATTCTCATCGCTACGTTGTCCTGTCGATGTGGCTATCTGATATTTCTTAATTTCATTTTGCAATTTTATAGATCCATTGACTCGAACATCATTAACTATTGCAACCCCAGACAGTTCTTCACTGTTGTCACTTACTTCACACGACTCTAAACCACTGTCTTTCCTCGAATTGCTTTCAGTTGAAAATTCTCGTTTTATAATAATTTTATTCAACTGCGATGAAAATGTTTGTTTTATATTAGCTGTATAACAATGAGATGATTTCTGAACATCGTTCTTGAGTGAAGTCACTTTTTCATTGTCACTAGATTGTCTTTCATATTCACTATTACTATCTGAACTAATAGAGGAATTAGTACTACTGCAGTAGTCATGGTCCAGTTGTACTAGCCCACCATCAATAGTTCTACTTTTACTATTATTTGTTACCTAGTGCAATAAGAACCAGTTATTTATCTCTCTAAAAGCATTACATTTCAGATTTAACCCTCGTCAGAAGGCATAGGTACAATTGTAACTTTTGCGTTTTTAAATTGCGATAACTTTTTTTCGACAAGCCGAGGAGGGCTAAAGTTTCGTGACATCTCTAAATTTTTGGTTTAGATTATATAGACCAAATTTCAGAAAAATATCTCAACCCCCTTCCGAGATAGGGGGTCGAGTCGAGGGTTGCATCCATAACAGCAGCATAGGCACAATGGCGCCCCTATATATTTTTTATGAAGATAATACAAGAAAAAAAGAATGCGATTTTTTTTTGAATGATAATGTTATTTTATTATAAAAAAGTAAAAAAAAAATAGATAATTTAATTATAAAAGAAAATTTGGGAAATTTTTTTCATTGATTTTCATTGAGTCTAAATGTTATTAATTTATTGTACAAATTATACCGACAGGGAGAATATTCATATAAAATATGTGAGGGTGCAATTGTGCCCCTGCCATCTGTTAACGTTGTAAAATTGTGCCGTCTGACGAGGGTTAATGGGAACATTCAGCCTTGTTATCTTGGATATTAGGAACATAAAAATGAACATTGCTATGAATGTTTATACTCAACTATTTTTAGAAGTTTGTTGCGAGAAAGCGTTACAGCAGCATCTTGCATACGTGTTCCACTGCTACGACCACTACTTTGTGCATTAGGCATTGCTGGTATTATCGAAATTACCTTTTTCCGTCCAGATGTCTAATAAAATACAATTGCATCCATGTCGATCTGACTTTATACCGAACAAAATTTCATTTCGTACTTATTAGACTGTCATACAATTACCTTTATCTTTTCAATCACTTCTTTAGGTAGAGCATCTCTAATATTTTTATGCAAGTTTGAAATTTGTGATAACGATTTTTTTGTTGTATTGACTCGGGACTGTTTCAAGCGTTGTTGGATTCTAGTATACTTTACAGGTACGCCTTGTTCACATACTGTATTAGGTTTAGTAGATAAATAAGATGACGTATTTTCAGAAGCTTCAAATTGTTCTAGTAAACTTTTAACATCTCCAGCTTCCAAGACTATAATATCGAATATGAGGTACAATCGGTTCGAATATTTCATAACAACTGTTTAATTAACCCCTTGGCCTACAACATCGAGTGAGACTCGTCGCCCGTCGATTGGGCCAAAGATGGCAAGCACGAGCGAGACTCGTGGTACGTCGATCGGGCGAAATGCAAACACCAAGGTTCAGGCTCGAGGTTTGTAGATACTACGACTCAACTTTTCGCCGATGTCTTTTCATCTCACAAGGGAAGATCCCGAACCCGAAAATTAAAAAAAATCTGAAACTTTGTGAATATGTAGGGGATTTCCTCCTGATTACAACGCAATTTTTGTTTGCTGCCCAAATTCGTTCGAAGGGGGTGAAATTAACCCCTGAAAAATCGGCTATTTTCCGATTTTGTTATAATTCGCGAACTGTAAGAGATAGAGAAAAAGTTTCAAGTCAAAAGTTACTTCATTCAGTTAGATCTATCATTTGACGAACAAATTATTTTACAGTGGTCAATTACACCCCCTTAGAGTGAAATTGGGCAGCAAACAAAAATTGCGTTATAATCAGGAGGAAATCCCCTCCATATTCACAAAGATTCAGAATTTTTTGAATTTTCCGGTTCGGGATGTTCCCTTGTAACGGTAGGCCAAGGGGTTAAATTAGTTTTGAATATGATAAGTATATTACCTGGTAAGTGATTTGAGGAAGATTCATTATTGTTACAAACACTATTTCTTATATTTGCATTGCGCACCAAGGATTTTTCCTTCTTCTTTTTCTTTTGCTTTGTTAATACATTTGCAGTGATATCAATTCCTATACTGTCGTACTTAGGTATATGCTTTTTCATTTTTTGATTTTTCATGTGTTTAGACTCTGTAGACAGCGATTTAGATTCTGTTTCTACTTTCTTATCACCGCCTTCTACAGTATCTCTTCTTTTGTGATATGATTTTTGGTCTACTGTACCTTCTGCACAAAACAGAATAACGAGCTTGTATTACAATAAAACTAATAGTTAATTACATTAAAATAAGTTAGAGAGCTACAGAAACCTAAGACATTGTCACTGCTTTCAAGCATTTGTATATTCTGTTCGTTTTGAAAGGACTCCTTTTTTAACTCCTCTTGTTTCATTTTTAAAAAATCAGATTCCTGAATTTCTATTAGCTTATCATCCTGTAGTATATTGTCTGAAGTACAGAGACTCTTTTTATCGGTAGAATTCATACCTAAGCCTATGATATCCATATACTCATCCATATCCGTGGCCTAAAAGAATTGCTACCAATGAGCTCGTTGCATGGAAATAGTAAATAACATTATAAGAAATTAGTAAAACCTGTAAGTAACCAATATGCTCTTGCCAATCTGTAAGAACTTTTGCAAAGTCTTCTTTAATATTATCAATTTTAGAGATTGTGGGGATTTCAGAAATCGACATTTCATCCATGTCTGTAATACGTCTAAAATACACAAGGTTCATTATCGTATTTTGTCTTCAAAATTCAGTGCAACGAAAGATAACTTACTCATGGTCGTTACTCCATAAACTATCAGAATTTGTGATATCAAGATGTGTTTCCATATAATCAAAGTCATTTTCAACCATGTGCATTAATAAATCTTGAGGTTTTTCCATTAAATTCTGTTTAAAAGTAAAATACGGTATAATACATGTATTAAAATAACTTAAAGCTATAAAAAACAGTGTCCTAAGCACAACTATTTCTGTATTCCATAATCATACGAACTCCGAAATTTACAATATAAAAAATGGGACATATAGTGCCTTTTTTTAAAAGCACAGCCTAACATACCCAAAGGTGCTTAGCATAACATGTAAGAAATTAATTTAAAAAATTAAAGTTTCATTTTTTCGGGCAGCTGAAATTATGAAGTGAAATATATCGTTTTTAGAAAAAAATCGGGGGACAGAACGAATACGAGACAAGGGAAAATTACGCTAATTAATGTCGTAAGGATTTACTCTGTAAAGAAAATTTAATCGTCGAGTTACCTGTTCTAGGGATAATGAAAAATCTGAAAAGTGTTCCTCATCATGGAAATTTAAAAATCCTGTTTCCATGACACAACTTCAAATTCTTTATCGAAACGTTATTCTACGTAAGGAGCCTGTAATTAACGGAAAAGAAACCACAGTAAATAGGAAGCTCGAAACGATGCGACCACGCGTTTGTGTAAGGTTATGTTCAAAGTAATGGGAGCGTGATACGAATTTTAATGTAAATGTATTAAAATTAGTACGCTATCCGTAATATCGTTTTATTTGTTAATAGTCGCACACAGTTATAGGCTTAATAACCGAATTTGTATATACTTTAACATAAAATACGAAATTTATGCACATTACCTTCTGCAAACGTGAAAATGCTAAAGTCAACACAGAGCCAAGGGATACCGTTATTCTAATGAACGAGTGCAGGAATTCAAAACAATGTACTTGACAGCAAACTACACCTTGATAAAGATAAAATATGATATTTTGATAAATACTCTGTAAAACCGTTCTAACATTCGCGACTGCTATTTGATTTCAAATGTACGTTCCTCGGCTTCGCTTATTCACGTTCACTCGCGCACGCACATGTACGTGCATACGGACGAATATACGCGTGCCATGTACCGACGCGTGCGGAAGAAAGCATACGGCATATATAGTTGGTTATAACGCCACGCCTCCAGGATCTCTGGTCAACTATTAAAAGCCAATCTATCCTGGTACATGACAATTACTTCATAGATATTACAAATAACACTTATTTCGCAGAAAGTTTTACATTATACCCCGTAACGTGAGCAGCATGTCAGCTACTGTTTGCCAATCAGACAATTATCTACCTGTATATCTGAACCGAAACTTTCATCTCATATATAACGTTATATATATATATTATTTACATAACACTGAATATGAAAAAATACCACCAACAATTCTCGCAATTTTAATTTCAATGTAATGTATCTATGTACTTACTGAACGTACACAAGCCGCTACGTCACACGTGACTGACACGTTATAGATGCTTTTCTTGGTTGTTCACCATGCGCACTAGCGCACACATGGGTACATACGTACATACATTCAGCTAAAAATTATCGTTCCAAGTTACCTCGAATGCGCGTCGGGGCGTCGGGGAAGGTGCCCCTTCTTAGGAGCCGGTCGACTCCAGGCGCTGCGCCGATTGGATGCGCATGAAATTATTATATCGTCGGCTGCTCCATGTGGCGGATGAGAACAGAAAATAACCTATATGCTGTATAATAAATATTCGTTATTTTTCACTGCATATACAATCTTTTCATGAGCTTCGAGCATCATGATAAGATATTATTGTTGCGCTGTAACAGTAGGTTTGTGCAGTCGAGGAATGTTATTCTTCATGGATAAAAAATAAAAATTGCCATTTACAACCTTAAGTTATGAAAGCACTTCATTGGAACAGTGATTTTCGGCTTTACTTATTGTTTCTGTGGTTGCTAAAATCATGCACTTTATGCATTTATCATGGCTCTTTGGTAACAAAGTTTTATCTGAATGTAAAATTTAACACTATCATTCAATAATAAATAAATGAAATTAATCAGATTAAACTAACTATATATTATTTATAATATATTGAAATACATAAGTAATACGCAGAAGGTACTTGAGCGTATTTCATGTTAATTGCCTATACATATGATAAAAGTTTGTATTGATTTTTAAATCCAAATGTTTACAAACATTCATTCTATTTATTACCAAAGTTAGTAAAATTTAATGGTAATATACACATAATATATTATTTATTATATAAGTAATTGTTTCTAGCAAAATGGAAAGGCAAATAACACATTATAAAATAACAAGCAATGAGAAGTAAAAATTGAATCTTTTATTTTGAAATGGAACAAATTTGAAAAGAATGATTTTATTCCAATATCGAAATTACATGTTGCCTGAAATGATAATTCAAAAAATATTAATTAAATATTGTTTCAAATACCATTATATGAAAGTGCCTAGATCCGCAATTCATCAGAAAAGTTATTCGACTTTTACGGTGATAACAATACTAATATGAAAATTGTACTAATGCAAATATAATATTATCAACAATATTCATAAACTACAAATAAATAGCGTTTTCCAGCATGCATTTGTTTCTATATCGCCATAATAAAAATAGTTTAATAAATATAACAATTTACATTCATTACTTCGCAAGCTATAATGTCCTTATGCAATATGTTCGACAGCAGATATATACAATAGCAACTTCTGTAGAATAAAAAAACAAACATTGGAAAAGAAATGTAGTTCGTCCTCAATGTATTTTCACACTGTTTGTAAACATTTATGTATATTGTTTTTACATATTAAATACATGTATTCGGCATGTACGTTTGTCTGTTGTTAGTATTTTGCATATATATATATATATAAACATATTTTACATTATACATCTTGTAAATTAAAGGGAATATGTAACATATTTTGTATGCAGAAAAATATATTTTGTAGCACTATTTATGTGGAGTTTAAGAATATTGTTCATAATATTATATTTTTATTAGTATCATTTTTGCATTAGCATTATTATCAGCGTAAAAGTCGATGAAATTTTGTTAGAACAAAAGTGAACAAAACTCATAAATTGAAACGTGTCGGTAAAGAAAACTACCACCGCGGGAATGGTGGCGCTCGTGTTGCATAACCATAGAACACTAGGTTAGGTTAGATTTATTTTTTCTTTGGTACAGTTTACAAAAATCGCTTCTGTATACACTTTCCTAAAAGTGGCATATCAAAAATTGTCTTCTTATATAGCTCAACGAATTCTCGTCCCTCGATAGAGCACTAAAGAGGTAAGTATGCGCATCCGCAATATTGGGTCCTCTGGAGGTATAGGTATTTTATTTTCTTCTCGGATTAAATAGATCCCAAAGATGGCACTTCAAGTTCTTAACTTATAGCGTATTCGGACGGACGCACTGATGCACACTGAGTGCGAATTTTATAGCGAATTCGGGAAACCCGCACTGGCACTGCACTAGTGCAACTCCATCACCATAACAATGCCAGTGCAGATTCCCTAGCATCGATTACATTGGATTACATACGACCCAATCTTGTATCATATTCGGCGATCCTGGTGTAGTGCAAACTTTAGAGGTCTATTGGGTCCTTTGGAGAAAGAAGATTATTGAGTACCCGCCTTTTTGGGTATTATCAGATTCACTTTATAAATAATATATGCGTTGTTGATATTGATGCATAGTAGCACGACACATTATTAGAGTATTTTATTACAATTAAGTTTATATTTGGTTTATAAAGCGAATTTGACAATACTCAAAAAGGCGGGTACTCAATGATCTTCTTTCTCCAGAGGACCCAATATGGCGGATGTGCATTCTCACCTCTTTAGTGCTCTAATGACCAGCAGCCATGGCCGTGATGGAAACACCGGTTCCCGTAAGATCACCGAAGTTAAACATCACGGGGCGGCGTACTGGGGAAAGATGGGTGACCATCACCTGTCTCCCGGTGCGTCGCTGCTGCTGGGACCCGAAGGAGAGAGGAGGGAAAAAGGAAAAATTGACTATCGTTCGTTGGGCAATATAAGTGACATGCTTGAAACGCCATCCTGTGTGTTAGAAACACACAGGAAAACAAAAATACAATACAATACAATAGTGCTCTAATGTGCCCCATAGACCTGAAGGACAGTGCATAAGCTAGGCTTATGGAGGCAGGGGTTGAAGCGAATGACAGAAGGGGAATCGACCTCTTCCAGCCGCTTTTTGAGAGACGACTGGTGGTGCCATCTGTGCCATACCGTGGAAAATTTCTTCTGGCAAAATATTTTAAATTTGATTATTCGTGCATTGAATGCCGTGGAAGTCACTGATGGTGACAGGCAGTGTTCTTCAAAATGCAGCTCGGCATTTTTGGGGTCGATTACCACCTAAATACTAATAATTTATTTACATTACTATACTAATTTTTAACCTTCAAATACAATACTTTTACTATTTTACTAGAAAATTTAATATTACTTACGTAATTTCGAATGTATCCCAAATAATAAGACAATTATATAAATACACTACACGCATGCGAGTTACTTTGCAATGCTTTTACAGTTTTGCACCGTTTTCAACCGTTTTGCACAATGGCGTCACAAGGATATACCAATGAAGGACGCTATTTCTAAAACTTATACTCGGCTGTAGAGGACACCACCAATCGTCCCTCACATCGCAGCCCCTTCCGTCTTTCGCTGTAACCCCCCGGAACTTGGCACTGTCCTTCAGGTTCATGATGTGCCCCCCATAGACATATATAGACGGAGCAGAAGCTGGGACTATAGGCGAGGGGAACGGTAGGCTTGGAGGGGAAAAGGCAGAAGTCAGATACAGGCACGTCGGCTCGACATCGGGTTAGCTTCGGAAGCATTCGATGTACATAACCACTGCGTTACCCGATTTACCTGTATCGGTCCCCTTACCGCGAATCTTACACCCCCCTCAGCTTACGCTCTGTCTATATATGTCTATGGTGCCCCCTCAGTGCTCCCACTGTAACTACTAAACCTAACCTTATTTTCCTTTCTCAGAAAGAAACGGAACGCTATTTAAAAAGTGCGCCGTGTTTGGTACAAAAACATGTACTTTTATTTCAATTAAAAGAATATGAAAAATTAACATTTTTGACCAGAGAAAAATGCCTTAATAAAGAGAAATGTTAAAAAACCTCGCGTTCCAATAAAAATCCCCACGAGATCGTGCAACAAGAGCAGCACCAGAACAGCACAGAGGGTGTGTTCCAATTCACGCATTGAGTGCATAGACCGCAGCGCAATCGCTGCGCGCATTCATAGCGTTCCGTTTCCAACTGCGCATGGACCGCAGTAACGAAACGGAACGGTTTTCGATGCATTTGATGCTTGTGCGATTGCGCGGGAACGTTCAAACTTACTTACAATTAGCTATGCAGTTGGATGGATTACGTTAAATTTAATTCGAGACGTTTGAACGGTGGTCGAAACACGCTTCCTAACTACATCGGTTACTTCGTCCTAAGGATCGGGGACCGACTCTTAACGAAATTTGATGGCTTTATTGGTTCCTGGATTTCCTCAATCCGAGTTTTTCTATTCTTCTTGGACAACTATTCCATATTATTGAAAGCGAAGACCATATTTTATGAGTTTTACAGGACGAACTGCTGCTTACCCAGCGAGATTTGGTAAGCAGATGTGTAAACGAAAAATGAAATGACAGTAAACAATTCACTGAAGTTAAAAGAATCACGATCACGGTCGTGATTTAACTTCATTCACGACCGTGATCGTGATTCTGTGATCCGCGGGACAGCCTACCGCTTGAATCTGGCGCCTCCTCCGTCCTGATTGGCCAAAGGATTGGAAGGACGCGCAAGGATGGAAGGGGCACCACGATCGAGGAGGCAAGAACGATTTTGACTCCTGGATTGGAAAAGTCATAAACTGTTTCTATTACAAACGATCATTTAAAACTATCGGAAAATATATTGAAGTTTTTACCAGCATTCAATTTCATTTTTCACGGGGGTTGGTAGTCCGCTGGTGGTTGGCGGTGACTTCAACGCCCGGCACACCTCGTGGAGAAATCAGTCCAACAATGCGTCCGGGGTCGCGCTGTATGGGCATTCCCTGCGTAACGCGTACAGAGTGGTGTCCCCTGAGGAGTTCACCTTCCATGGTACCCCTAGGCAGAATCTCTATGTTCTGGACATTTTCTTGGTTGATTGTGGGCGGGGGTTTGACTGCGAGATTAGTGGGGATTTCGGCACTAGTCATAGACCGGTCGTCCTGGGTGCCTCCAGTGACACTATGCACGCTCCTGACTGGGTGCGCTCTACTGACTTGGAGGAGCACGGCAAGCTGACTGCCAGACTCGGGTTGCGTACCCGTTTCGCGAGCGCTGGGGAACTGGATGACTGTGTCCAGTCTCTGACTGAGGACCTGCTTCCGTAGATCCTCCAAGTTTGTCCCCTCTGCAAACACGAGTCACTATCTCCAGGACTCGTTCCTGTTAGCGTATGTGAGGAGCAGGCGTAGGGCCAGGAAGAGCTGGGAACGGACGGAATTTGACTTTTATAGGCAGCTTGCCAAGGATTTAACCCACGAGATTGAAATCCGGTTGAGGGGGCTTCGCTGCAAGAAGTGGCGCGACGGCCTGCTGTCCCTTGATAGGACTGACCATACCTTTTGGTCAAACTACAGAAGGCTCACTCGAGCGGCTGTGGTCATCCCCCCGCTCAGGGAGAGTAACGGCTTCCTCGTTGCCGATTGCGATAAGGCCGAGGCCTTTGCCCGTGCGTTCGCGGCTGTCCACGATGGAGTCCCGGGTCGGGTGTCTCCCCACGACCTTCCGGTCGCTGACTGGCTCGCTGAAATTGAGAGGTACCCTGACGATGAGCCCTTGATGTGCCCTCTTGTCTCTCTGGAGAAGGTCAACACTGCCATCATGAGGCTTGGTAACAACAAAGCACCTGGTTTCGATGGGATCACTCCTGTGATGCTGAAGAAGGCTTCTGGAAAGGCCCGGCTTCAGATATAGTATATCTTTAAATACGCGATCTTAGTCTCCCATTTCCTGGAATGCTGGAAGACGGCGAGAGTCTCTCCAATACCGAAACCTGGGAAGTCGCGGAATAGCGTGGATAGCTATCGGCCAATCAGCCTTCTCCCGGTGTTGGGGAAGGTCTTCGAGCGTTGTGTCGATAAGTGACTCCTTGACTTCTTCGATGATAACCATATTATCATAGACCACCAGTTTGGGTTCCGGGCGGGACATTCTACCATCCATCAGTTGGCACGAGTCTCCCAGGGCATTGCCCATGAGCTCAATGTCAGGCGATCAGCCGCGATGGTGTTGCTAGATCTCACAAGAGCTTTTGATTCCGTCTGGCACGATGCCCTCATCTTCAAGCTTTCGAAGATCGGCCTCCCTCTCCGCTTGGTAAAGCTCATTGAGTGCTATCTGGCTGGTGGAAGCCTTTTTGTGTCCATCGGTGGGGCTAAGTCCTCCAGGTTTCCGGTGTCCGCGGGAGTCCCGCAGGGTGTCGATCTTGGGACCAATCCTATTTAACATTTTCATCAATGACATTCCTCTGATGAATAACTGCTCCTTGGCCCTTTATGCTGACGATACTACGCTCATTGCCTCATCGTGGCACATCAAGACCCTGGTGATCAAGCGCCAGGTCTACTTGGATTCCGTGCTGGAATTCTTCTCCAGCTGGAAACTCTCCATAAACCCAGCCAAAACACAGGCCATCTTTTTCAATCGGTGGAAGCCCATCCCCGCCCAGTCCTTGCTGTACCGCTATTAATGTTGAATTCTAGGTCATCTGCTGAATCCCCTAATGTATTGACCATAGGTAGAGGAACACCATGTATATGGAGGTCGCGTACGAAAGAATATATATGTACATACATGAAAAATGTAATATAAGTAATTAATATAATTTCTTAACACTCTAACGTTTAAGCAAACTGTTAAACTGAATACAAGGAACATTTTTCAATGAAAAATCTGAGCCACTCGCTAAGCCTTACCTCTACTTGTATTTTTTACAATTAAGTATCTTATACAAAATATAGGGTAAGAGATGCATTTGTTGGCATTATCCAAATATTATTCTACATATTACAGTACGCAGATTCTGAGTGTATTTAATTTTTCCGGCATGACCCGCCATATTGAATTTTAGTTCAAACAGAATCTTTCATAGCTTAGAGGGCGTGCAAATACTGATCCAAAAGTTTTACTAGAGTTTCCACCCCCCGGTAGAGCCCCAGAGTCAGTGCGTGCCTGCCGAATGCGCTAGTGATCTTGGCACCGAAAAAATTCGCACTCAGTGCGCACCAGTGCGGGGTGCCGAATTCGCTATCAGAATATCTGTACTTCAGAACGGTGACACTGAAGACAATAGGATGAGAAGTCTATTCTATACCTGGTCTGTGGCTTTACCAATGTCAGTGGTAGAAATACAATATGTTTCCAGTGGTTTTTAGGTGGTCGATATTTCAATCGATATTTGGTCGGTAGTCCATAAGGTGAAAGGTCTATTCTATACCTGGTCTGTGGGAAAACTATTTTTGCTCGATAGAAATTGGTAGGCACATGTTTATTTCATAAATTTCGTCACGAAATCGTTTTTTAAACATGGCTTAAATGTATTAATCTAGGATGACATCATAAAATTAACGCCCGAGTAAGTCATTTCATGCTCAGTTATTACAGGCAGGTGACCATATAATTCGCACCCCATATTATTTCAATAAAGTCTACAAACAATGTCGACAGAGCAAGAGATTTTTACCTGAAACGGAACGCACCACCGCCTTTATCTATCTTATTTCTAACCCTGATAGCCAGATCTGGGCAGCAGAATCTGACGTCAGAACTGCAGCAATCTGTGTCCGCATTTGGCTGCGTTCTGATGTGCAGAGCCTGAGGTGCAGTGCCTGATGTCAGATGGACAGCAGATCGACAGCAGATCGACAGCAGATTTCGCCGTCTACTAGGCACAGCAACAGCGCCATCTGAGATTCAGAATTACCAAGCAAATGCCTACAGATGACGCTGTTGCTGTGTCTAGCAGACGGCGAAATCTGCTGTCGATCTGCTGTCCATCTGACATCAGGCACTGCACCTCAGATTCTGCTGCCCAGATCTGGCTATCAGGGTAACTAGTAGCGGAATAGATACAACTGTGCTCTCAGCGCAAAGATTGGGCGTTGATCTACACCTTATTAGCAGGACAGTTGGCTGGACTAAAGAGTCGAAAACGTTTGCAAAATTGTACGATAGAGAAGTTAGATCGGATTAGCAACAGTTTACCTTGTCCATACTGGAAAGTAAATATGTGTTATTACACATATGGAATAAAAATTATTCAGACTAACTCTTCAGTTAGTATTTCCAGTCGAATCGCCGTAATGAGACTTTAAACATCTACGATGTGATCTTGAGTAGGAGACGCGTTGAATTATACAATTGTATAATTGAACGAACTTACCAAGTGAAGTTCGATTAAAATTATATAAGCACCTCCTTCGAAAAGATCAAACCCACTCCTTTCATTTTTTCAGAAAGCACTTTAAAAAAATGAGGATCGCGGACGACGCCGCATGCGTGTTTTATTTTATTTTATGTTAAAAATGTGACGATACTGGCATAGAGTAGGGGCGCTACTTATCTTAATAGATTTGAATTCAAATTGATCTATGTGCCTATTTCGTACCACCGCATGTAAGTTTAAATCGTACTGGTACGAACATACAAAAACAATCTACAAAAAAAAATTAAATGAGGCTAAAAGAAAATTATAAGCAGAAAAACCAGAACAGCAAAGAAAACTCGTAAGTGGAAGACACCGCCACAACCAATATACAAAAGAAAGAAAAGAAGAAGGCGAAGATGATGAAAATGAAAGCTGGTTTTGTAAATTGTGTCGAGAAAATAGACAGGAAAGTATAACACAATGCACGCAATGCAAAATGTGGGTACACGAGCTTTGTGCGGGAATAGATAGAAATACTTTTGAATATGTACGTCAGGCTTCGGAATAGGGGTGTTCGATTCCGATTCGATTCTTAAAAAATTCGATTCTTTTGGTTAAAAGATATTTTGAATCGATTCTTTGGTATCCGATTTTCCCCAGAATCGATTCTTTGATGTAAGACAATCGAAAGTCGACAATCGATTTTTTGCCGTCTGGGGGAATTAATTGCTACTAGTGAAAGGACCAATCAAACTGCTTGTCGCGTAGGTTTTTCTGGTCTTATACGTTTCCCGCCATTTACACACGATTCCCGCCAAATTTATACAGGATTCGCGCCAAATTTATAAACGATTCTTATGTTCTGGATGATTCTGGACGGTTCTGGATCTTTTCTTACCATTCTTCCTTCTTCCTTCCTTGTGTATTTGTGTATTATTTGAGAAATAATTTATCACCTAAACATTTACAGCAATTATTGTTCTTAAATTCCTTATCAATGAAAGAATGGCAATTACATGATGAATAAAATATTTCAAATGAATAGCAAAATATTTCTTTTATTCAATACAATACCCTTCAACAATTGTCCCAAATTGTTCCTTGTAAAAGTATTTTTTATACAGATTCTTTAAAAATTATTCAAATCCGACTTCTATGTATATGTACTAATTTTGGGAAAAAAGTTTTACGGCGATTCTTTTCATCTCGATTCTTCCAGAATCGATTTTTTGGTTCGAATTTTTTAAAAGGACCGATTCTTAAAATTTGATTTTGAATCTATTCAAGAATCGATTCTTTGAAGTGAATCGAACACCCCTACATGAGAATTAAGTGAACGCGGCGGCCAATTTTCGGAAACAACGCCTCCTCTCTCTCGCCGCGCATCTTGGCCGCTGCGGGGACCAAGAAGCGAGGCGGGAGAAAGGAGGCGTTGCCTCTGAAAATCGGCCGCCGCGTTCACTTAATTCCCAAGCCTGATGTACGTCATGATTGTAGTAATTAAATTTGAAAGTACGAATTAGGGGTGTTCGATTCCGATTCGATTCTTTTGCTTAAAAGATCGATCTTTTGAATCGATTCTTTAGTATTCGATTTTTTGCTCTTTGAGATAATTACTTGTCACTAGTGAAAGGACCAATCAAACTGCTTGATGCGTAGGTTTTCCTGGTCTTATACGTTTGTTGCCATTTATATACGATTCTCGTTAAATTTATATACGATTCTTAAGTCCTGGATCTTACTTTACCATTCTTTCTTGTGGCTTGACATAGTGTACTGCACATTGAACGAGTTGTAAGTGATCAAGCATTAAAGTTTTATTGAATATAACAAATTAATACAGAAGTTGGTACATATTGAATTGTAATTAATTATTGTATAAATATTCCTGTTTGCAGTGGATTTTTGGATTTCGATTTTTTAGAAGGATCGATTCTTATAACCCGATTATGAATCGAGTCTTTGAGCTGAATCCAACAGCCCTACTACGAATTAGGATAAGAATGGTACGATTTAAGAACATTAATCCCAAAACGTACTTTTTCCATATTAAAAATAAATCGTTTTTATGAATAGAAAAGTCGATTATTTTTTGTTTGAGTTTATAAAACTGGTTATTCTATTAATAAACACTAATTTTGTTTCATTTTCCTCGTTATTTTTCACGTAATAAGCATTTGTTCTTACGGGGTACGATTTAGGCAAGTTTACCTTACCTCCTATCGTTACTCTTGATTTGAAACGGAGTAGATGTCGTTACTTCCTTTCAATACAAGTTATGAGTAAAAGTATCGGTTCATCCCTTGATACTTGCCCGCGAACAGGCATATACTACAGATCTCGTTCTTTCTCTTTCTTTTGCTTTTCATGTTAGTAGAACAAGATTGACTACGTTTTGATAAAATTGTTGGCCCTGAAAAGGGCCGTATAAAATGACATTCCGTTGGATTTATTTCGAGCTGGTGTACTTGGTAACAGCTTTGGTGCCTTCAGAGACTGCGTGCTTGGCTAATTCACCAGGCAACAAAAGTCTCACGGCTGTTTGGATCTCCCGAGATGTGATGGTCGATCTCTTGTTGTAGTGAGCCAAACGAGAGGCTTCGGCAGCAATCCGCTCGAACACATCGTTGACGAAGCTGTTCATGATGCTCATCGCCTTGCTGGATATTCCAGTATCGGGGTGGACTTGCTTCAACACTTTGTAGATGTAGATGGCATAACTCTCCTTCCTCCTCCTCTTCTTCTTCTTGTCGGTCTTGCTGATGTTCTTCTGGGCCTTACCAGCCTTCTTCACAGCTTTTCCGCTCGCTTTTGGTGGCATTTTCACAAACACTTGCTAGACTCGAAGTACGTTTCACCTCGGTGAGAAATCAAGACCTAATGGTTTTTCACACAATGGAGTCGCCTTATATGTTACGGAACCTACCAGTAGAGCGCGCCAATGGCGTGCGACTCCCTGCGTCATTGGCCGGTGTTAAGTCTCGGTTAGGTGTGACTAGCACGCCATTGGTCGCGTGCAGGCAGCCAGGTTTCATATATAAAGCGGTCGCTTAATATGAAAACTCAAATTCCTCCAGACTTTCGTCGAGTACACTTGTAGTTTGTGAACCGATTTCTTAGAAAATGTCTGGACGTGGCAAAGGTGGAAAAGCGAAGGGAAAGTCCAAGTCTCGTTCTAACAGAGCAGGTCTTCAATTCCCTGTTGGACGTATCCATAGACTTCTTCGCAAAGGAAACTATGCAGAACGCGTTGGTGCAGGAGCACCAGTGTATCTCGCTGCAGTTATGGAATATTTGGCTGCTGAAGTTCTGGAGTTGGCTGGTAACGCAGCCAGAGACAACAAGAAGACCAGAATTATTCCCCGTCATCTGCAACTCGCCATCCGTAATGACGAGGAATTGAATAAACTGCTGTCTGGTGTAACCATCGCTCAAGGTGGTGTTCTACCAAACATCCAAGCAGTTTTGCTGCCAAAGAAAACCGAGAAGAAAGCTTAACTACAAAGCTTACCTCAACAATAAATGGCCCTTTTCAGGGCTACCAAATAATTCGTAACGAAGGAATCTCTAATTCAAACTATACTAAACCTTATCCAATCATCACTTTGAGGGTCCATTCTACTTTACCGGTCGAACAAGAGGCCTATGTTCATGAATTATTTTAGTTAAATATTTATTATTCCTTGGGGTATAGAAATGTATTTTTCGTATTTCCAAAATATAATTACCAATGTGTGGATTTAAGTCACAATGCTTGTTCCTTTGTGAGAAGACTGCGGAAGCGATTGAGGGGAAACTATTAAAAAGATATCGCTTTGGTATTTTAACACAATGTACAGAAGACTTGTCTCCACAAAGTGGTCAACGATCATCCAGATATTAAAAATACTTTTTGTTCAAATCACAAAGAAAGACCGAAAAATAGGCCACAAAAAGGAATTTTTTCATGACATGGCTACCATTTTGTAACGACTAGCTTAGAATTCTCAATTGTAGTCCACTTAATGTTCACATCCCTATAGAACGTAATTATACCATTTCTCTCTTTTTAGGATCACTTTAAGGTTTAAGGATCAGGAGGACTTCCACAGAGTGCCTGTGTTTTCACAGAGGCACAAAGTTTGTGACTTAAATTCAAACATTTATAATTAAATTTTGGAAATATGAAAAATACAATTCTGTACAGCAAGGAATAATAAACAATTATAAAAAAAACAAAAACATTAAAAGCTGTACATTAGTGCTTAAAAACAAATCATGAAAAATAGGCCTCTTTTTTGTTCGACAAAGTAGAATGCACCCTTAAATGAGTTCACGATGTAGTGTTTGTCTCATCACTGATAGTAAGTGAACACTCGAATTCACCACATTCGTGTATAAAATGTTGGAAAACCTGAATAATAGAAGAAGATTGAATTCAATTGAAAAGGTTATGACTAGTGATGGAGATTTATCGATATTTGGCACCATCGATAGTTTTCGATTGTTGGGTCACCAGCCATCGATAGTTATCGATAGATATCAATAGTTTTATATATAGATAGATATGCTCAATATAAAATTGTAGAAGGAAATTTACATCTTATTATGACCATTAATTTTTATGCTAAATTTATTTACTATTTACTAGTTGACCGACAATCAGTTGTCTAAAACTTGTATCGATTGAAGTAACTTAACCTGTTAAGATTTCGTATATATATATATATTTATATTAATAAGATAGAATTGTTTTATCAATTTCTTTAATTCTGTGTTAGAAATAACAAAGGTTGTTATTTATCTAAAATAATAAACTTTTATTTCATTACTATGAATTTGATAGCCATTCACCCCTATTAAGAAAAATTAATGTATCCACATTTTTATGTTTTAATCTTGATCTGCGGTCAGTTATGATTTAACCTGCTGCACTAAAAGTTCTTTCACTTACTGTGGAAGAGCCAGGGATGCATAAATATTTAAATGCTAGCTGTTTTAAGACATTCATATCTTCACCAATTCCCTAAAAAGGATACAGATAATTAACAGGAAATTACAATTTATAACCAATAAATTTAAGTTACCTCCCAAAAAGCTAAAAGATCAGATTTCTATGAGGCATTTTCTTTTTCTAAAAATTGTCTTTTCAAAATTATAACATCTGTTATTATATTTTTATTCATTTCTCCAATTCTTTGTTCCAAAAATGAAAATATAGATTTTTGTGATGGTGATGTTAATGGTGATGTTCTGTACTTTGTAGTTGTGTTGCTATTGTTTCTCTTAAAATATTATTCATTTATTGTTCCAACAAAAACGAGGCTTCCTTAGAGTTTTTTGAATTTCTGAAAGTTCTTTTTTAAATCTTGGTTCAGGAATTGTTGCAATTCTTGTTACAGATCTTAACTCGTAAAGGAAGACTGTATTACAGACTCTGTTACTTTTGCACAAACTACTTTTCCTTCATTGGTATTCAAATCTTTAGTTATACTGTTTAGGTAGTTATATATTCCGTAACTCAGGGGCATAATCATAGAAATCGTTACATAGTTTGAACCAGAAATCTTCTTTGTTGCTTCTTCAAAAGGAGACCAAATGTTTTTTAAGTCGCCTAAAACAATTGTTTCATCCACTGTTAGCAGTGCAGGAGCATTACGTAATTTAATTAGTGCTTGATTCAGAGCATAAACTATTTCTAAAATCCTTTTGACCATGTAATATGAACTATTCCATCTTGTTGGTACTTCTTGAATTAGTTTATATTCTTAAGTTTTTGTTGCTCGTTGTTCTTTCTTAAGCATCTCTGTTCCAGCAGTGCTGCTTTTAAAAAGCGAACAATTTCCTTGCATTTTGTAAGTATTTTTTATGCACTCCAGGTGAAGGATATCCTGCATTATTAAATTCAAAGTATGTGCGTAACAAGGTAAGTGTCTCTTTTTGAAAATATCACATGCCTTAATCATGTTAGCTGCATTGTCTGTGACGATGCAAGAAATTCTATTTTCTATTCCCTATTCTATGCAAATTTCTTGCATTAATTCTGCAATATTTTCTACAGTATGATTTTCACGTAAAACTTTTTTTAATTAAAAATTTGTGTTTATAAAATGACGTGTGATTGTCAAATATGAGTCATTATTGCTCGCTGTCCAAATATCTATAGTTAACGCAACATATTTAGTCTCGTTTAATATTTCTTTTATTTTTTGTTGAGTCTCTGTATAAATATCTTTCATTATATGTTCCCTAATCGTAAATTTACTTGGTATTTTATATTTGGGATCCAAAAGTTTTACAAATTTTCTAAAACCATTATACGATGTTGAAAGGCTGGAAGTCAGTTGCGATGATCAAAGCTAACATTTTATCTAATTCATTTTTTCTTTCTGAATTCTTTTCATATTCTAAAGATTTTTTAAAAAAAGAATTTATGGACATTATACTGGATTTTGATATTGTTTCATTATTTGTTGATGATTCTGATTCAGAATCTTTTTCTATATTTGGATGAAATTTTCTAATGTGATCTGCTAAATTGCTAATATTACCACTAGTCTTATATTCTTTGCAACAAACGTTACATTTTGCTATTTTGTGATCATTTGATCTTGTAAAATACTTCCAGATGTAAGAGATTTTGCTTCTTTTTTTAATTATAGCTACAGCATCAATATTCAATTCATTAAAGTCACTGTCTTCACTTTCATGTACATGTACATCTTGTTTTCGCTTCTTTAATGTAATATTTTCTGAGCTATCTTTCTCTACAAAATATTAATAATATGTATAAAAATAAAATATAACTTGTTAATATGCACTTACCAGTTTCTTTTGGTTTTATATTTAGAAATTTTTCCATTGTAAAAGAAGAAAGTAGAATACAATACTATATTATATTTAACAAAGGTAATAAATTATACAGAAAGTATTCAACATACAAGCAACAAATCACAAAATTAATTAACAATTCGTAAAATGCACGTGCAGGCAAAGATGGCTATAAACTGTCTTCGTAATGACAAAAGACTAACAGTAGGTAGTACGAAACAAATGAAAATCATCGCTTGCAATAATTAAAATTTTAGAATTCGCGGTATCACCTCTACTATCGATAGGAAAACTAAGCTATTGATAGTTTTCGATAGTGAGGACCATCGATAAATCTCCACCACCAGTTATAACAGGCCACAAAATAAAGGGCCTGTAAAGTCCGTTCCGAGGGTTCGAAGTACTGAATAAACCGAGCGAACATATGGGCCCGGTGGTTCGAGCAGATGTATCATTCCATGACCCCGCTGGGAAAATACGTTTGCAATAGAAAACTGGTTCTCTGAGACATGTTCTACACTGCTTAATGTTAATCGACATAGCATAATTCGAAGGCACACGGAATCCTAATTTAGATTTTGTTTCTTCACGGACATGATCCATATTTAGTTTTTCCTTACCAATTTGTACAGCCCGTATATTTACTTAGACAAAGGAGCAAATATGCAGATACAGTATCAGTAAATTTTGGGTTCCATTAATAGATGCAGTGGACCACAAAAGTATTCGGACACCCTTAAAAAGAGATTAATTTTTTTAAAATTGGTCCAAACGACTTGAGTTTCTTTGAGAAGCTAGAAGGGTTAGTTTGCTAGGTTTTGTGTTTCATCGTTTTGAAATAATATTGCTATTAGTCGAAATAGCAAAAAAAAATAGTGAAGATTGCTTTTTCAACTTTGTAATCTCAGGCTGTAATGAAAATTTAAAACATGTAGTTTTAAGTAAGTTCTATATATACATGCTGAAAATTTAATCCAAATCGGTTGATGCAGAAACAAGCGACAGGCATCGAAATATGTAAGAATCTTTAGGTTTATTACAGTTATAGGCCGAAAACTGGGACTTCTACCACTTTTAACTGTTTGTAGCTCATACCTACGTTAACCGATTCCGCTGAAATTTTTAGCATGTATACAGCTTACTTAAATCTACAAATAGGATTTTTAAATTTTTATGATTAAAGTAAGTAAACTAGTAAACTAATCTTTTTAACTTTTCAAAGGCACTCAAGTCTTTTGGATCAATTTTAAAGTTATTCTGTTTTAAAGAGTGTTCAAATACTTTTATGGTCGACTGTACATGCAATAGTATATAGCTGAAATAACTTCATTCAAGGATTGGGGCGACACAACTGGATTAGGGTCCGTTAAAAATTTTTTACCTGTGAAGAACCCTCCTGTTGCATTCATGGTTCGACTCCGTTTGGTAGAAAGAATTCTTCTTCCGACCTTCTAGCCGGCTTTCAGAGAATTTGTTAATTTTGCGTTTTTAAATAATTATTATTCATCGATACCTTGACCTTGCCTCGCCAGGCCAAGTATTTGACTGAAAGCACTTTTATGTACTTGCAGCTCATTTTGATTTCACATATTTTTTTTTATTTTGTAATTATTATTATCTTCTATTTTTTGTGATTTATTTGATTTCATGTACTTGGCGTAATTTTTTAAACTTTTTTTAAAAGTTTTTTTTATGGTATTTATGTACAATGAGGGACGGCGATCCCTGCCGAATGATCCCGAGAGTCGACGAACGAAACATGATTAGTTTCTACTGGCTGAAGGCTGCGTGTAACGCGTATACGTAGGTAGTATGTCGACGAAAGTCGACGAAAAAATTGTTTGAAGAAAAATCTTACCATTCCGTATGATACACGACATGGTATTACGATATCTCTGTCATACGTGCATCAATTTTAATTGAATTTGGTCTTATTCAAAAGTTTGTGTGCGGTTTATATAAGAAAAATGCCTTCAAATTTAGAAAATATTGCAGGCGTGATGAGATATTAATGAAATAAGTTTCAGATAAGGTTGGATTAGCCGGTTTCCCCAGTAGCATTTCTGGTTGGCCCACAGTATCCCCAAGTTGGGAATTAGTTGGCCATCAAAGTGCCAACAAGAAATGCTAGGTACTAGGGTTACGAGTAAAACATGTATTTGGCTTAGAGACGCTAAAATTCCGACCCCTCGAATGGCCTGTGAAGCTATAAAAGTACTTTCCATGGGAATGAATCCATGCCATAGGGGCGTGTACTTTAAATTCCTAAGACGGCATGACGTCATTCAGGCTTTGATTTCTCAAAATGATAATGTTGTTGAAACCTCAGGTTACTACATTAGGAAATATTTTTGGCCCTGAAAAGGGCCGATTGCTGTTAGAGTAGAGAAAATTTAAGCTCTCTCTCCACGAATGCGACGTGCCAGTTGGATGTCTTTAGGCATGATGGTAACTCGCTTAGCGTGAATTGCGCATAAGTTGGTATCTTCGAATAATCCAACAAGGTAAGCTTCACTAGCTTCCTGCAGAGCCATGACAGCGGAGCTTTGGAAACGAAGATCCGTCTTGAAGTCCTGAGCAATTTCTCGAACCAGACGTTGGAACGGAAGTTTCCGGATCAGAAGTTCAGTGCTCTTCTGGTAACGTCTGATTTCTCGAAGGGCAACAGTTCCAGGCCTGTAGCGATGAGGTTTCTTCACTCCACCAGTCGCAGGAGCACTTTTACGTGCTGCCTTTGTCGCCAGTTGTTTTCGTGGAGCTTTTCCACCAGTTGATTTGCGAGCAGTTTGCTTGGTACGAGCCATTGGCGATGATACGATAAAACGCTTTCGTTTCACAATCGGAATCGAATTTGCTCGAAGCCAAAAACTGCGTCGCTTATATGCACTTTCAACCCAGACCTAACCACAACCTGATTGGCCGGCACACAAGTGGAGGGGATGTTCCCCTTGGTGCTGTCTGATTGGATCGTAAATGATGGTGGGAGTTCAGCCTTCCCAGTACTATATAATAACTCCGCTTTCCGGCTGCAGCAGCACACTTCACAAGTAACCGTGAACCTGAGCACTTTTATCGATCAATATGACTGGCCGTGGAAAGGGTGGAAAAGGTTTGGGAAAGGGAGGAGCGAAGCGTCATAGAAAGGTTCTTCGTGATAACATCCAAGGTATTACAAAGCCAGCCATTCGTCGTCTCGCTCGTCGTGGTGGTGTGAAACGTATTTCTGGATTGATCTACGAAGAAACCAGAGGCGTGTTGAAGGTTTTCCTTGAAAACGTTATCCGCGATGCTGTAACCTACACTGAACATGCCAAGAGGAAGACTGTGACTGCCATGGATGTCGTGTACGCTTTGAAGCGACAAGGCAGAACCTTGTACGGTTTTGGCGGTTAATTGTCCCATCATATACCACGACGCAGCAAAAATCGGCCCTTCTCAGGGCCACCAAATACTCAGACGAGGTTAACATTGGTTTGAACTATAAAAATGTACCTGGACAATCCCACTATATATCCCACTATCCCACTATAGCTCATAAAAGTAGCAGCTTTACTGAAAACCCAGATATTTTAGAGCAGTGTGTTTCAATGGCTACGGAGGCAGAAAATTACTCCTACCATAACCAATAACAAAATTTCCCAAAGAGCATAGCATTCAATGAATATTAGGACACCTCGCCTTTTTATTATAGTTGAGCATTGTCGTAATAAAACGGACCCATACTACTCTTGCTGAATACAGCACGTAGTAACTCCCATTCCGAAATTCCCAGAAATAAGTTTGAAATATCCACTAATTGAAGGGTCTGGTGCAATAAGGGGACTAGCGCTCGAAAATGGGAACACTACTTGTTTAAACGCTAAGAAAGATTGGAAAACTAAATGTTGTTAAACTGAATTTTAAAAAATATAGCGTTGTAAAGCTCGTCGCGACACACATTTTTTCTATTTACAGTTTGCTTATCCAATCATTACTATTGGAGCTAAAAATTATAAACAAAAAATTTTTCATCGTCCAAAATCATTATTTCTTTAAACATAAATTGCGATAACTTGAGTAAATATTAACGGATCGTTATGAAACTTAAAACATAACTTCAGAAAACTCTAGCGAAGCCGTAAAATGTATGCCCATAACCCTTAGGTTAACGAATGTAATAATATTTAATTAAAAAGTAATACTGGACATAACCAATGCTTTTCAACGTTCGCCCTTAAAAAGTATCGAGGCAATTTTGAGGTACATATAACTTGCAGCGGCCAGTTTTTCCTTAATATACAAGGAAGATTTTCACCAATTTTCACACTGATTAATAAATAATTGTAGAAGATATGACGATATATATAAATATCGCGCGCCACCAACAGTTGCGTATAATGCGCTACGTACTTAGCAGTTTTAGCACTCGCGTTGACTGTTGGTGCTGCGCGGGATTTATATATATCGTCATATTTTCTACAACTATTTATTAATCAGTGTGAAAATTGGTGAAAATCTTCCTTGTATATTAGGGAAAAACTTTGTCGCTGCAAGTTATATATACCTCAAAATTGCCTCGATACTTTTTAACGGCGAACGTTGAAAAACATTGGTTATGTCCAATATTACTTTTTAATTAAATATTATTACATTCGTTAACCTAAGGGTTATGGGCATACATTTTACGGCTTCGCTAGAGTTTTCTGAAGTTATGTTTTAAGTTTCATAACGATCCGTTAATATTTACTCAAGTTATCGCAATTTATGTTTAAAGAAATAATGATTTTGGACGATGAAAATTTGTTTGTTTATAATTTTTAGCTCCAATAGTAATGATTGGATAAGCAAACTGTAAATAGAAAAAATGTGTGTCGTGATGAGCTTTACAACACTATATTTTTTAAAATTCAGTTTAACAACATTTAGTTTTCCAATCTTTCTTAGCGTTTAAACAAGTAGTGTTCCCATTTTCGAGCGCTAGTCTCCTTATTGCATCAGACCCCTCAATTGTTGATTGAACTTTTACATAGGTACGCGAAAGACACATGCTTTATAGTTCTTAACATGGTAGCACTGAGACTTAGAGTGGAAGTAGAATAGTCGTACCTATACTTACAGAACAATGATTCGATGCATTCGACAAGCAATGTAGAGTAAAGCACATATCCATTTTCCTATTAAAACCATGAACATAATTTTTTTTAGCAAGGATTCTGCCGCTGTATATTTTTAGAGTACTGTAGTTTAAACTTTTGTGCATTATCCTTGTTCGTACACTATTCAACACTTCTAAGAGCATTAAAGTTAAAAACATAATCTGCATGGTTACTAATTTATTATTAGTAAAAACTGGAAGGTATGTTTAGATTACCATTTCACTCCATTCATATTTTAAGCGGTTGATAAAGAATCTCGTCTTAAAAAGTGTGAGTCATGTCTTCCATAAAAGGCCATTAATTCTATTATTATTCTGAATATCCAGTATTCCTTATGACATGACACTTTGCTTTACTTGAAATACGATTTGTAATATTTCAAAACTTATTCTAATTTACAGTAGACTTATTGTGTCGTCGACTATGGCAAGTTATTCTTCATATATCGTGTTATACCATCGTATTTCGTAATTTAATGAATAGTAATCGAGCCGTTCAATAAAACTAACATTATTTCGTTTCAAATTCAAATTGCATAATGCACATTTGTGCCGCTGATTATGAAACTGGTGTAAGTCGTGTATTATTTGTTTCGAGATATTTAGACTGTTGCGTTCTGGCGTAATAAAAAATATTTTTCCATTATTGAACAAACTGTTTCACAGCATATATGCTCTTCTAATGCCAAACTTATTTATCATCGTAAAATTTTATGAGTATCTTGTACGAAAATGTATTTTTTAAACCTCTGAATGTCTTCCAAATTTCAAAAGTGATGAAACGTAGTTTTTTCGATCTTCATAACTTAATAAATTCAAATATTTTGTCCAACAAAAACAAATTTTATTTTCCAATACTTTGCCACTAACAACTTCACTATTTTTGGCATGCTTTACCACTACTTCTAATTCTTCTCCTGTTTTCAGTATAATTAAGTATATTTCTCGTTGTCTTTCTTTTTTCTTTCCTTGCCCCCAACTAAGGATAATAAATAATACAAAAATATGTAATTACTTCCTATTTCACAAATTACTTACAGAGAACAAATGATTTACACTACTATCGAAATGAACGTGAAACTGTCGCGGCTTATAATGAGAGTACCACTACCATGTAATTGCTAACTTGACGGCTATTTTGCAACAAATCTTTTATAATATGGAAATATAAATCAATACAACAGAAGATAAGAGAAATTTCAATTTTGGGTTTTTTTTTTTACTTACACTACTTTCATAATCACCAGCACATTTCTGCATAAACTTTTATTTTTGGAGAAGAAACATCGGTTGCAACGCAACGGCGTAGTTTCCAAGGAATCACCTCGCAAAGGAGCTGTATTTCCCATTTGCAAGCGAGTAATTTTTCGAATAGATCAAGGTTCCAAGTGTTGTTCATATTTCCAATCTACAATAATTTCATCAATTTCAATAAACATTTTGTTCAAGCGAATATCACGTCGTCCATTCCTGTTCCGCCTTCTCGATCTTTGTATTTCCCACCGTGCAGAACTCTTCGAATTTCCGCTAACATCCGTTACCTGTCACGGATTCTCGCATATCAATTAATAGCTCTAACATTAGGGCATCCGATTCCAGAAAATAAGCCATGCCTGTTTAAACATTTTCCTGCTTTTTAACCAATTTTCCGCGTCGGTCTACCCTGTCCTAGAGAACGACCACGCGTCTGCGTGAGTTCGCCAAGATGAAATGGTTGAAACTGAGGCAGCAGGCGGGATACGACGACAGTATGAAACACTGCCGACAATAGTTAATCATTTAGGCACATGATAAATGCTTTTAAAATGACGAATCTTGGTTTAAATTGGTAGGATGCACCAGGAAGTCTCTGATTCTCGGCAACGTGATATCGGAAACATTGGTGGGGGTTTCCTCCGTGGTCCGCGCTGCCGCAGCAAGTATGAGAGTCTAAGTAGCGAGCGTCGTTTAATTCTGATAGATCGAAGCGGACTCTGTGAACGGTTTATTATAAAATATATCTGACATTCTCTTTTTTTTTATACGATTGTCGTATAATTTTTAAGAATGGAGGATAAGAGTAGCTCCGGGAACGCAGCAGCGGCGGAAAATCAGTCGACGAATGCGACTCCATCGAAGAAAGCTGTCAAATCAAAGGCGGCAAAGACGCAGCGGCCAAAGTCCTCGCATCCACCAACATCCGAGATGGTGAACTCTGCTATCAAAGAGCTGAAGGACCGCAAGGGATCGTCGTTGCAGGCCATCAAGAAGTACATAGCATCTACGTACAAGGTGGACGGCGAAAAGCTGGCTCCATTTATCAAGAGATATTTGAAATCCGCCGTGATTTCCGGCGCAGTTATGCAGACGAAGGGAAAGGGCGCTTCCGGCTCGTTCAAGCTCTCTGGCGCCCCCTCGAAGGGTCCAGAGACCAAGAGTAAGTCGAGACGAGAAATGAGGAAGACCACGACGGAAAAGAAGCCAGCTGAGAAAAAAGAGGCGACCCCGAAAAAGGCCGCAGTGTCGAAGAAACAGGCAGCTGTTAAGAAACCAGCCGTGGTGCAACCCAAGAAATCAGCCCCGCCGAAGAAAGCGAAAACTGTTGCTGCAAAGAAAGCGGAAGAGGCCGCAAAACAGAAGGCCGTAGCACAGACAAAAAATTTGTCGAAGACGAAGAAGGCTACGAAGGCGCCAGCAGCCAAGACAAAAACACCAAAGCCGAAGACCGCCAAATCACCCAAAGCTGCAAAGGCTTCGGCGAAGAAATAATCATTTGACGATTACAATAACATTGGCCCTTTTCAGGGCCACAAACTTTTTAAAACGAAACAACTATCTAGGTTTTCACAAACAGTCCTCAATATGATCATCCTTCCACTTTCTTTAATAAAGAACAACAATTAAAATCGATTGGACATCGCGATTACAAATTTTTTGCTCTTTGACATGAAGTCGCTTAAGGTCCTCAGAACTTGCAAGCTTTCAAAGTTTATTGTAGCAATCTGGGTTAAACTTTTGAAAACGTCCGTGCTCCGATTGGGCTAAAATTTTATAAATAGTTTAATCTTGCATAGAAATAATATTTGCGAGAAGGATTTTCGGTGATTCAGAAAATAATTCTTTATCATTTTAATGTCGTTCCCTACCTTGCCGACACAATGTAGTGTTGTCACAGACCAGGTATAGGCCCGACCCAATGTTATTTTGTGTTCCGCGGTTTTGCGACTCATGAGCCCCATTGCATGGCCATCTCTAGTACAGGCCGGAACCTACGATGTTGTAACGTATTTCGAACAACTGAACCATCAGTCCGATGACGATGTTCCGGTCGGTAGCAGAGATGGCCGTGCTGTGGTTCGACCAGACACGCGAAAGGCTTCATAAAAATTCAAATAAGACTGATGACAGCGTTGCCAAGTCCACTATATTTCGGCCTGTTACTAAAGACAGCCGTGCCCATTACAATTTCCATGTCACATCCAACGTTAACGGTTAAGCATGAAATAAGAGTGCAGCATTTCAAGCGGTAGGAATGAAAGTTATAACAGCGGTGAAAACTTAGATACAGGGTGACCCGACGCCAAATTAATACAGTATATTCAAGAGGTCAAATAAATGATATAATTGAAAAAAGTTCATATCGATATAAAAATTTCTTCAATTGTTGATTAATCAACAACTCTACAGACCCATACAACGCAGAAGCATTGTATAACTTCACTTACGATATAACGAATCTTTGTTATCACATAATCCCTTAATAAATTATTTGCGGACGTGAGTTTATATGAACTTTTTTCAACTATTTGACCTCCTGAGGGTCAAATTTGGTACGGTCAAGCGGGACAAGGAATTAATATTCTCTTGATATCTAGAAACCGTTAGATCTGTTATAGTCTGATTTTCAAGAGTTGAGACCTGAGGCGGGCTGACTACTGATTACGTGCGGCGTAGCGTACCATTGGTTTCTCCTTAACCACGCTCCGTCCGAGGGACTCGCCTCAGATCTCAACTCTCAAAAATCAGACTATAGAAGTTCAAAACATGAACAAGATACCCTATAAGCTATCAACTTCATAGATGATATAATATGATACCCTATACACAGCCGACTCTAGCCGTGCTGAAGGCAAAATGGCAACACCGCGAGTCTGGCTTCTATATATCTAACCCAACCTACCGTATCAGCCTCCCAGCCTCTCACTAACCAACGGCCTCCCGCAGTGGTGGGTTTACTACGTCATATCAAATCCCCATAAATAACTTAAAAAAAGTAAAACAATTATGCCAAGTACATGAAATCAAATAAATCACAAAAAAATAGAAAATAATAATTACAAAATAAAAAAAGATGTGAAATCAAAATGAGCTGTAAGTACATAAATGTGTTTTCAGTCAAATACTCGACGTGGCGAGGAAAGGTATTCTCAGATCATCAATACCCATACCTTCTTTCTAGCCGGATTTCAGATAATTTGACAATTTAAAACTCTGACAATATAAGTACACTTCCATTATTTTGCGTTTTTAAATAATTCTTATTTATCGACACCTTGATCTTGCCTGGCCACGCCATTTGACTGAAAGCATCTTTCTGTACTTGTAGCTTATTTTGATTTCATATCTTTTTTTTTATTTTGTAATTATTATCTTCTATTTTTTGTGCTTTATTTGATTTCATACAGTTGGCGTATTTTTTTTTACTTTTTGGACTTTTTTTATAGAGATACAAACGATACAAGACTGTTAATAAGTCTTAAATCTGCTTCCATTTGACACAGTTTCGAATATGGGATTGTATCATAAATCATAACATATCTAAGTTAAACTTTAAAAGAACTTATGTCCAATAAACACAATGTTATTTAGCTTTCTTTTTACTGTCAAATGGTTTTTTCTTTTTCCAAAGGGTAACGTAATACCACAATAGTGACTAAGAAAGGAAGAAGAAAGGCCAAGAACTTTGAATTAGAAGCAATAATAATCTTGCAAAAGCATCACTTTTTACCTTCTTCAATTTTAAGATTTTCAATGTGTTAAAGTTTGAACAATTTTTGCTTAAATCCCTGCGTTTTAAAATAATTTAACTTAATTGAATGTCAGAACGAGATTTTTAGTTGTGTTAGATTTTAAATAATAATGTATGTATTTTATAACTGCACATATGCTTCAAACTGTAATTATAATCCGGCAAGCTCTGTATAAATTTACAGTACATGTGATTCATCTTTTTAACGATTAAATTATAAATCTTTCGATGCTACTACTAAGGTCGTGTTCAGATATATTGGCCGGTGAGTTTCGTGAGGGGTATTCTCCCACCACACCGCTTGCCTGCCTCGGTGCTCCTTTTCTCTACGTTCTCACTCTCTCTCTCTCGGGCTAGGCCTGCTCGTCGCGCGGTGGGGATTCGGTGCCCGTGAGGTACGTAACACGCAGCGAAGCATCCCCACCACTTTGTCGTTTCTTTCTTGCTCTCGTTCCATCTCGCTCTCGCCTTCGCAGAACAAGAGCGAGTCAGAAGTGGTGGGGATAACGCCAAGCTCCTGACGTGTAGGCCAAACCGAGTTCTTAGCGTAGAAATACATACATTAGAATAGGTGTGCGTTAGCTCCGAAAAGATTCAGGAGCTTTATTGGTCAGAACATTGATTCTTTCTCTATAGCTTCATCTCGTATTGGGCTACGCATATTTTCGTAACGCACACAACTATTACGCTAAGAATAAACAACAGCTACACGCCTTCGTTCAGGCGGAGCCGAGCAGCGTACCCCAGCATACCCTTCGGGGGCCCAACAACTTCAACTGCCAATCCACGATTAAATTATCAGGTAGTGGTGGCTGATTTCTCCTCGATTGCTGCTCGCGAAAACAAACTCACCGGCTAATATATCTGAACACGACCTTAGTAGAACCAATATTCCAGGGTCGCTAATATTAATGTTATAAATTGAGTATAAGCTTTGAACAAAAGAAAAATAATGTATGCATATTATATCTGTATTTGAATATAATGACCGTAGTATTCTTTATCCTATTATTTATTACTGCCGATGGGTATACACAGTGTCTATTTTGATGCATTTCTCAGGCGTTATTTATATTAAGATATAAATATATTATATCGTTATATATATATTATTTATAAAAAAAGAATATTAAATTTTATAAAATAAATTATTTAATTATTTTGTACATACACATGAAAATATGCTAATTTCAATTTCTTGCGCAGCAGGGTTACTTTCTATTTCAGCTGTTGAAATAATTTTCTTCGTCTGCATCGTTAACTGAAGTAGGACACATTTACTAATTATTTATAAATTATGAAACGTACTCATATGTCAAGATAATAATTGAATGAATAATTGCGTATGCAAAACCATACCTGCAAATTTGTGCGTACATAGTCTGACGTAGATGACACTGCATCATCTTCTGCTTCGATTATCTGAAAATATATGAATGAAAGCCACATTTACAATTTATTGGTGTTGGAATAAAATTAATTTAGTATGCTTATTAATGAATTGAAATATTATTAATGGGAAACTAATAAAATTAATGAATAGCGTGGGAACTATTGTGGATTCTACTGGAGAAGTATTACGAATATTTTTCACAAAAGATTGAATTGAAAAGCATCAAGGCAGACTAATTTGACTTGCTCTATATTGCAAGTAATCCGTCATAATTTTCATAATTCTTAATGCTATGTCTTTTGACAAATTTTGTCGATTTACCTTATTTGACAAATTTCCAGAAGCTGGTGTGAAACAAGATGCTTCTCTGTCTATGTAACCTTCTCCGGACAACCTCCAAGCCTGTACGTCCCCTTCATTTTTATCCATGCCTGTACGTTTCCTTCATTTCTATCCAAGCTTGTACGTCCCCTTCATTTTTATCCATGCCTGTACGTTTCCTTCATTTCTATCCAAGCTTGTACGTCCCCTTCGTTTTTATCCAAGCCTGTACATTCCCTTCATTTCTATCCAAGCCTGTGCGTCCCCTTCATTTTTATCCAAGCCTGTACGTCCCCTTCATTTCTATCCAAGCCTGTACGTCCCCTTCATTTCTATCCAAGCCTGTACGTCCCCTTCGTTTTTATCCAAGCCTGTACGTTCCCTTCATTTCTATCCAAGCCTGTGCGTCCCCTTCATTTTTATCCAAGCCTGTGCGTCCCCTTAATTTCTATCCAAGCCTGTGCATCCCTTTCATTTCTATAAGCTTTACACAAAACCCTAAATTAAAAATAGTTTGCTGGTATAAAAATATCTGACAATTTAAATGCAATTTGTTACAATATATTATTTTGTACATGCATGGTACAAATTTCCAGAAACTTGTGCGAAAGAAGATGTTTCTCTGTCGAACCTTCTTCAGACAACTTCCAAGTCTGTGCGTCTCCTTCATTTCTATCAGCTCTATATAAAAAAAAATATTAAAAAATTTTGGCGACTTACCTCGTTCATTGAGAAAATAATTCAGTGTCCTATATGGTGTAAAAACTCGTGACATTTCAAAATGTTAACAACTTACCTTATTTGACACATGGCAAGTTATGATTGAATTGATTGACACTAGCTAGGTTATGTTACTAACGGCCTGAACGCAGCTGCTTTTTGTTTATCGTGCTGCGTGATTGGCGGTACATACCTTTCCTCACACTTTGGGTGTGTTCCGATTCACGCATACTGCACATAGCCGCAGCGCAGTCGCTGCGCGCATTCAAAGCGTTCCGTTTCCAACAGCGCGTGAACCGCAGTAACGAACCGGAACGGTTTTCGATGCGTTTGATGCTCGTGCGGTTGCGCGGGAATGTTCAAACTTACTTACAATTAGCTATGCAGTTGGATGGATTACGTTAAATTTAATTCGAGACTTTTGGAGGGTGGTCGAAGCACGCTTTCTAACTACATCGGTTACTTCGTCCTAAGAATCGGGGACCGACTCCTAACGAAATTTGATGGCTTTATTGGTTCCTGGATTTTCTCAACCTGAGTTTTTCTATTCTTCTTGAACAGCGGCAATTATTGAAAGCAAAGACCATATTTTATGAGTTTTCCAGAACGAACTGCTGCTTACCCAGCGAAAATTGGTAAGCAGATGTGTAAAGGAAAAATGAAGTTATTTATTATCCGCGCCCGGGGTAAATTGAAGGTTTTAAAGGCTATTGAATACAATCGCAGGCTTTCGTACGTCTTCTGGATTAGTGTATAGCTGTAACATTAGCATTATAAGAACACGTTCGAAAAACTTAGATGTAAAAGCCTTTAAGAAATAACAATGCGCGCCACGTATTTGTTTCCATTCTCATCTTCCGTTTCGACTCTGCCTAAAACTTTCTAGATGTGCCGTTCGCTTCGAAATTGGGTCCGTTGCGTTGGTTGCGTTTAATGCAATGAGTGCAAAGATGGCATAACCTGATTCGTAGAATTCCCTAGAATCCTCCAACTTCTAGCTCATGATGCGTGCAGCAACTACAGAAAATCAAACCATGGGCAGCTAATGCACATTTTGTGCGCATGCGTATTTGTCTTACTCAACTTACACATTTGCTAGTTTTTTTTTATATGCATTGATAGTTTGAAGTGTCTAGTTTCTATTAGTATGACCGAGAAAACATAAATTTACGTTGTAATAAAGTTGGAAGCAATAACACAAAAATGTCCATTTGACTGGAATTACGGAATTAACGTGGGGTAATTCCGGTCATGATTTTTCTTTATAAAAGAAGTGGAAAAACTGTTAAATTAATAAAAAAATATAAAAAGTTCACAAATGTAACGTAAAAGAACGAAATATCCAATAAACATTTATTGTCATGTAGCATGTATGTAGGTTATATTTTCTGTCACTTCGAGGAGGGGACCACATAATTTGGTGTGTTTTTTAAAGCGTACGTAAAGAGCCAAATACGCATGCGCGCGTGAACTGCATGCTTCATGCGCTAGAAGTGGGAGAATTCTAGAGAATCCTAAGTGCCACCAACGCCACCAATGCATGCATATGAAACGGGGAACGGTTTTCTCTGCAGTCTATGTGCATAATGCGTGAATCGGAATACACCCCCTTAATCTTAAGACTGTTCCGTCAACAGCCCACAAATCCAAATAATGAAGATGAGATGCTCGCATTACACCTGCCATGATCAAATGTCCTATAAAAGCTTTCATTTCGTTCAAGCTTCGAATAGTTTTCTCAGTTTCATTCGTATTTTTATTCGAAGTTCGAATAACTTTGGGCGAGCCTCGAGAGCCTTTGATCGAAGGCGCCGGCTTCTCGACCCGAGCGACGTTGTATCGTTCACCCATATAAACTGCAGCGCGGAGTTGCTCGGCCATGTGTCATCGATTATACAGATACGGAATTTCTTTATTTTTCGTCGTATCAATATGAAATTATTACTAACGGATTTTTTAGGGTTTCCCGGTGAAAATGATACCAAACCTGACATAATTTGAACTATAATTAACGATATTAGGCATAAAATTAATTCGCAGAATTGAAAGCCTGTTTCGTTAAAAGTAGTCTGATTTGAAATTTCCTTTTTGTCAATTTAATCGGGAGAATGCAAGGAATCCATTAGTGTCATTTTCATATTGATGCGACGAAAAATAAAGAAATTCCGCAACTGTATAATCGGTTATACGGGTGAACGATATCGCAATGTCGCTCGGGTCGAGAAGCCGGCGGCTTCGATCAAAGGCTCTCGAGGCTCGCCCAAAGTTATTCGATCTTCTAATAACTTTCGAATAAAAATACGAATGAAACTGAGAAAACCATTCGAAGCGTAAAATGAACTTCCGTCGAATAATAAAATTATTTGAGGCGCATCGAATAAAAATAACCCAAGTCATCCCTTGATACTTGCCCGCGAACTTTTAACAGGCATGAACTACAGATTTCGTTCTTTCTCATTCTTTTGCTTTTCATGTTAGTTGAACAAGATTGACTACGTTTTGATAAAATTGTTGGCCCTGAAAAGGGCCGTATAAAATGACATTCCGTTGGATTTATTTCGAGCTGGTGTATTTGGTAACAGCTTTGGTGCCTTCAGAGACTGCGTGCTTGGCTAATTCACCAGGCAACAAAAGTCTCACGGCTGTTTGGATCTCCCGAGATGTGATGGTCGATCTCTTGTTGTAGTGAGCCAAACGAGAGGCTTCGGCAGCAATCCGCTCAAACACATCGTTGACGAAGCTGTTCATGATGCTCATCGCCTTGCTGGATATTCCAGTATCGGGGTGGACTTGCTTCAACACTTTGTAGATGTAGATGGCATAACTCTCCTTCCTCCTCCTCTTCTTCTTCTTGTCGGTCTTGCTGATGTTCTTCTGGGCCTTACCAGCCTTCTTCACAGCTTTTCCGCTCGCTTTTGGTGGCATTTTCACAAACACTTGCTAGACTCGAAGTACGTTTCACCTCGGTGAGAAATCAAGACCTAATGGTTTTTCACACAATGGAGTCGCCTTATATGTTACGGAACCTACCAGTAGAGCGCGCCAATGGCGTGCGACTCCCTGCGTCATTGGCCGGTGTTAAGTCTCGGTTAGGTGTGACTAGCACGCCATTGGTCGCGTGCAGGCAGCCAGGTTTCATATATAAAGCGGTCGCTTTATACGAAAACTCAAATTCTTCCAGACTTTCGTCGAGTACACTTGTAGTTTGTGAACCGATTTCTTGGAAAATGTCTGGACGTGGCAAAGGTGGAAAAGCGAAGGGAAAGTCCAAGTCTCGTTCTAACAGAGCAGGTCTTCAATTCCCTGTTGGACGTATCCATAGACTTCTTCGCAAAGGAAACTATGCAGAACGCGTTGGTGCAGGAGCACCAGTGTATCTCGCTGCAGTTATGGAATATTTAGCTGCTGAAGTTCTGGAGTTGGCTGGTAACGCAGCCAGAGACAACAAGAAGACCAGAATTATTCCCCGTCATCTGCAACTCGCCATCCGTAATGACGAGGAATTGAATAAACTGCTGTCTGGTGTAACCATCGCTCAAGGTGGTGTTCTACCAAACATCCAAGCAGTTTTGCTGCCAAAGAAAACCGAGAAGAAAGCTTAACTACCACCTCAACAATAAATGGCCCTTTTCAGGGCCACAAAATAATTCGTAACGAAGGAATCTCTAATTCAAACTATACTAAACCTTATCCAATCATCACTTTGAGGGTCCATTCTACTTTGCCGGTCGAACAATAGGTCTATGTTCGTGAATTTTTTTCAGGAACATTTATATCATTTTGGTTAAATATTTATTATTCCTTGGGGTATAGAAATGTATTTTTCGTATTTCCAAAATATAATTGCAAATGTATGGATTTAAGTCACAATGCTTGTCTCTTTGTGAGAAGACTGCGGAAACGATTGAGGGAAAACTATTAAAACGATGTCGCTTTGAAATTTTAACACAATGTATAGGAGACTTGTCTCCACAAAATGGTCAACGATCATCCAGATATTAAAAATACTTTTTGTTCAAATCACAAAGAAAGACCGAAAAAAATAGGCCAGAAAAAGGAATTTTTTCATGACATGGCTACCATTTTGTAACGACTAGCTTAGAATTCTCAATTGTAGTCCACTTAATGTTCACATTCGTATAGCACGTAATTATACCATTTCTCCCTTTTTAGGATCACTTTAAGGTTTAAGGATCAGGAGGACTTCCACAGAGTGCCTGTGTTTTCACAGAGGCACACACTTTGTGACTTAAATTCAAACATTTATAATTAAATTTTGGAAATATGAAAAATACAATTCTGTACAGCATGGAATAATAAACAATTATCAAAAAAAAACATTAAAAGCTGTACATTAGTGCTTAAAAACAAATCATGAAAAATAGGCCTCTTTTTTGAGTTCACGATGTAGTGTTTGTCTGATCACTGATAGTGAGTGAACACTCGAATTCACCATATTCCTGTATAAAATGTTGGAAAACCTGAATAATAGAAAAAGATTGAATTCAATTGAAAAGGACATGGCAGGCCACAAAATATAGGGACTGTAAAGTCCGTTCCGGGGGTTCTAAGTAATGAATAAACCAAGCGAACATATGGGCCAGGTGGTTCAAGCAAATGTATCATTCCATGACCCCGCTGGGAAAATACGTTTGCAATAGAAAGCTGGTTTGAGCCCTAAATATACTTGCAGAGTGAACAGAGCAATGGCGGCCGGTCCGAGAAAGAGGGAAGATAACGGTGAACTTATCTCTGTCTTACAACAGGCTATGGATGTACAATGCATGTGAGTGAAGTTACCTGCGCACACACACATACATAGCACAGATAGTACAGAGTGAGAGGGATAATAGGTAGGTTCACTGCTTATTTTCTATTTCCCTCGGACCGCTGTCGCCTCTACTTCTTCCCACTACTGATCACTCTGCAGGTATGTTTAGAGCTCAATGCTGAATGGTTAAAACATTCAGACACAAAAATTCTAGAAACAAAATTCAAACATCGCTACAATCAAAGACACGTCGCATTAGTTACCCCTTACGCCCGATCTGTGCATGCACTGCATTAAGGATAAAATCATAAAAAAGAAAACCAGAACAATAGATTCTGAGGTCTGCAGAACTAACACATAATTGGATAAAAATTTAATTTCTCAATTTATGAAAGTACTGATACAAAAACAACTAACATATTGTTTATCAACACGATGAATTTTGAAAAGAGCATTAAATACAGTATCAAATAAACAATTTGCAAAAGCTTTTCACAACAATTATGGTTAATAAATTGATAAAAGAAAAATTAAGTAAACGTAAAATACGTTAAATTATCCATGATTAAGAGGGAATAATTTTTCCTCATTTTTCGGCGCACATTGCATTTCGATATCTTTTATAGTTCAACAGTTGTACGAAAGAAGCCCCAAATTCTTCAACTCCCATACCTTTGACAAGAGAAGATCTCGAACCCAGAAATTCAAAAAATTATGAAACTGTAAATATGTAGGGGATGTCCTCCTCAGTACAACGCAATATTGTTTGCAGCCCAAATTCACTCCAAGAGGGTGCAATTGATCCCTGATTTGTTTTATTTTGTATTATTACTCGCGAACTGTAGTAGGCAGAAAAAAAGTGTTCAGGAAGAAGTTACATCTATTAATTAGGACTATCATTTGGTAAATTATAGTTCTTACAGTTCTTACGGTTTGCGAGTTATAACACAAGATAGAAACAAACGGATTTTCACGAGTCAATTTCACCCGCTTAGAGTGAATTTGGGCAGCAAAAAAAATTGCGTCGTATTTAGGTGGACATCCCCTACGTATTTACAATGTTTTATAATTTTTTGAATTACTGTGTTCAGGTTCTTCCCTTGTCAAAAACATGTGTGTTGAAACTTGGTAACCCGACATACACGAAAATGATTACTGCAATATGTACATACATACTGAAAAATGTTATCGAAATCGGTTGATGCAGAAACAGGCATCGAAATATGTAAGAATCTTTAGGTTTATTACAATTATAGGCCGAAAACTGGGATTTCTACCACTTTTAACTGTTTGTAGCTCATACGTACGTTAACCGATACCGCTGAAATTTTTAGCATGTATACAACATACTTAAATCTACAAACGAGTTTTTAAACTTTCATGACAGGCATTTGAAAAAAGTTATTCTGTTGTAAAGGGTATCCGAATACTTCTGTACATTTAATGTACATAGCTGAAATAACTTTATTCAAGGATTTGGGCGACACAACTGGATTAAGGTCCGTTAAAGAATTTTGACTTGTGAGGAACCTTTCTGTTGTGAACCTTTCATTTGGTAGAAAGACCACCCTCCACCTAACAGTCCCTCCGCAGGTCAGAAATTCCGACCCTTCGAATGGCCTGTGAAGCTATAAAAGTACTTTCCATGGGAATGTATCCATGCCATAGGCGTATGTACTGTAAATTCCTAGAATGGGATGACGTTATTCAGGCTTGGAGTTTCTCAAAATGATAATGTTGTTGAAACCTCAGGTTACTACATTCGGAATTATTTTTGGCCCTGAAAAGGGCCGATTGCTGTTAGAGTAGAGAAAATTTAAGCTCTCTCTCCACGAATGCGACGTGCCAGTTGGATGTCTTTAGGCATGATGGTAACTCGCTTAGCGTGAATTGCGCATAAGTTGGTATCTTCGAATAATCCAACAAGGTAAGCTTCACTAGCTTCCTGCAGAGCCATGACAGCGGAGCTTTGGAAACGAAGATCCGTCTTGAAGTCCTGAGCAATTTCTCGAACCAGACGTTGGAACGGAAGTTTCCGGATCAGAAGTTCAGTGCTCTTCTGGTAACGTCTGATTTCTCGAAGGGCAACAGTTCCAGGCCTGTAGCGATGAGGTTTCTTCACTCCACCAGTCGCAGGAGCACTTTTACGTGCTGCCTTTGTCGCCAGTTGTTTTCGTGGAGCTTTTCCACCAGTTGATTTGCGAGCAGTTTGCTTGGTACGAGCCATTGGCGTTGATACGATAAAACGCTTTCGTTTCACAATCGGAATCGAATTTGCTCGAAGCCAAAAACTGCGTCGCTTATATGCACTTTCAACCCAGACCTAACCACAACCTGATTGGTCGGCACACAAGTGGAGGGGATGTTCCCCTTGGTGCTGTCTGATTGGATCGTAAATGATGGTGGGAGTTCAGCCTTCCTAGTACTATATAATAACTCCGCTTTCCGGCTGCAACAGCACATTTCACAAGTAACCGTGAAACGGAGCACTTTTATCGATCAATATGACTGGCCGTGGAAAGGGTGGAAAAGGTTTGGGAAAGGGAGGAGCGAAGCGTCATAGAAAGGTTCTTCGTGATAACATCCAAGGTATTACAAAGCCAGCCATTCGTCGTCTCGCTCGTCGTGGTGGTGTGAAGCGTATTTCTGGATTGATCTACGAAGAAACCAGAGGCGTGTTGAAGGTTTTCCTTGAAAACGTTATCCGCGATGCTGTAACCTACACTGAACACGCCAAGAGGAAGACTGTGACTGCCATGGATGTCGTGTACGCTTTGAAGCGACAAGGCAGAACCTTGTACGGTTTTGGCGGTTAATTGTCCCATCATATACCACGACGCAGCAAAAATCGGCCCTTCTCAGGGCCACCAAATACTCGGACGAGGTTAACATTGGTTTGAACTATAAAAATGTACCTGACGACAATCCCACTATATATCCCACTATCCCACTATAGCTCATAAAAGTAGCAGTTTTACCGAAAACCCAGATATTTAGAGCAGGGTGTTTCAATGGCTACGGAGGTAGAAAATACTTTCTCCTACCATAACCAATAACATAATTCCTTAAAGAGCAGAGCATTCAATGAATATTGGGATAGCTCATATTTTCATTGTAGTTGAGCATTGCTGTACTAAAACAGCCCATAGTAACTAACTCCCATTCAGAAATTCACAGGAATAACTTGGAAATATCTAGTGTATTACTACTTGTTGATTGAACTTTTATATAGGTACGCGAAACAAACATGTTTTATAGTTCTTCAGTAGGATAATCGTAACTATACTTACAGAACAATAATTTGACGCATCGGATAAGCAATGGAGAGTAAAATGCATATCCATTTTGCTATTAAAATCATGAACATAATTTTTTTTAGCAAGGATTCCGCCGCTGTATATTTTTAGAATACTGTAGTTTAAACTTTTTTGTGCATTATGCCTGTTTGTACACTGTTCATCACTTATAAGAGCATTAAAGTTAAAAACATGATCTGCATGGTTACTAGAGGAAGTGCAGCATATTTGGAATACCGAAGTATCTAAGAAGCTACTAACACTATCTAATTTGTAACACCGTAGATAATAGGGGCTAATTACCTGTTAACTAATGATATTTGTTTATGAACCGTCATTATAACATTTTCGACTTAATCTGCAGAATAAGAAAGCGTCAGTCTGCAAAACATTTTCAGCAACTATTCAATCGTTCCAATCATGGTTAGAATATGTCGAAACTTTAGAGTTAAACACTTAATCTACTCATCTCTATGTTCCTTCTATGGTTGCCTGTCAGTTTTGCGATAATTTCGAGAATACAAAGTGTAGCATGAAATTTTAGGATTCAATGTTGCTAATTCGGAATACTGAAGGTGAAGGTAATTTGGAATATTCCAAAGCTTAGCGATGCTTTTCTTTCACGAGTAATGGCTACCGCCGCGTTGGTTTGGGCCAGTGCTGGCCATTTATTAAAGGACTTTTAAACGATTTTATTCAGCTTCGATCTTCTGCTTGTTTGTATATATGTATGTTTGTTTGTTTTCATGTTTGCTTCAAATCTAGAAACTCAATTTTAACCCACTTCCAACTATCCAATAGACTTGAAACTTTGCAGGCGTACGTAGTTTAGACGACAATAAAAAATTATGAAAAATAACCCCAAGTGGTTTAAAAAATTACCCAGTCATCAATAAATATAACCTATAACCACAAATCCAAATGATTTGAAATCAGCCTATAACCACAAATAAAACTTAGACATTAAAAAGTAAGTAATACAAAAATATATAAAAACAAATTTAAGTTAAACGATTTTATTCAAACTACACTAAATTTTTTAGTTTTTACTGAATGTTAAATAAAATCGTTTAACTTAAATATTACTTTTATGTATTTTATTTATCTAAGATTGTTCCTATATTGTGATTTTTCAGCCTGGTTAGATCATAAAAGAAAATAATTTTATTATCTATATGTTTTTTTATAGTTTATAAAGTGAATAGCGTTATTCCAAATTACCTGCACCTTAACGAAATCGATACTTCCTGTTATATTTTATTTAGATCAAAGTTTCAGTTACTTTTTGTTTTTTATTATTACTGAGACTTTAAAATATAAAAGTTTAATAGTTTTCCTATGATATTATGCAGTTTTATTTGTTCCCATCCTCTGCTGTAATTTTTTATTCGTCTTAAACAAACTGGTATTCCAAATACACTGCACTTCCTGTACTTTATTATTAGTCAAAACTAGGGTTGCCAATTTTTTCAGAAAGTATCGATTTTTCAGACTGATTCGAATCAGAAGATGAAAAATCGATTCAGGAAAAAATCCCCTTGCAATAAATCGATCTCCAAGAAATCGATTCAACATTTAGGTATCTTAAATTCATTGAAGGCTAAGTAAGTAGTGCACGTTTTCTCGCCCTAGGTAAAACAAAGGAAACGCGCATGTGCATAAACTCGCTCGCTCCACATACAACATGTGGTCTTCCTCTCATGAAGTATAACATTGCCTGTTTCCAACAATTTGCAATGCAACGAAATCAAAATATTGTATAATATAAAAAATAACAGCCGGTAAATATAGCAGTATAATGTATAATCACGAAGTGGAAAGCAGCCAGTAGATTACTTTTGAATTCAGTTGAAATATGCGAAAAAATTATACCTATAAATAATAAAGAATCGGAACACGATTTCTGCTTCTCAAGGGTCGATTCCATATCATCGATGTATACTGAAAAATCGATCCAAAAAATCGAAAATTACGGTGCAAATGATCGATCTCAGATCGGCAACCCTAGTAAAAACTGGAAGGTACATACGTTTAGATTACCATTTCACTTCATTCATATTTTAAGCGGTTGATAGTGGATCTCGTCTTAAATAGTGTGAGTCATGTCTACATTACTCAGAGTTTCAAACTGGACATGTTCCGTAAAAGACCATTCCTTCTATTATTATTCTGTGTATCCAGTATTCCTTATGACACTTTGTTTTACTTGAAATACGATTTGTAATGCTTTAAAACTTATTCTAATTAATTTTCATGTAGAAGGAATCATACATCCAAGCTCGTAAATACATGTCCATAGATACAGTAGACTTATTGTGTCGTCGAAATTGGCAAGTTATTCTTCATATATCGTGTTATATCATCGTATTTCGTAATTTAATGTATAGTAATCGAGCCATTCAATAAAACTAACATTATTTCGTTTCAAATTCAAATTGCATAATGCACATTTGTGCCGCTGATTATGAAACTGGTGTAAGTCATGCATTTTTTGTTTCGAGATATTTAGACTGTTGCGTTTTGGTGTATAAAAAAATATTTTTCCATTATTGAACAAACTATTTCACAGCATATATGCTCTTCTAATGTCAAACATATTTATTATTGTAAAATTGTATGACTAACTTGTACGAAAATGAGTATTTTAAACCTTTGAATGTCTCCCAAATACCAAAAGTGCTGAAACGTAGGTTTTCAATTTTCACAATTTAATAAATTCAAATATTTTGTCCAACAAAAGGAATTTTTATTTTTCAATACTTTGCCACTGCCAATTTCACAATTTTTCGTAATGTATGTTTTACCACTACTTCTTTCAATTCTTCTCATGTTTTCAGCACAATTAAGTACAGTGACTCGCATTAATATTCGGACACTTTTTAAAATCGCATAACTTTTTTAGAATTGGTCCAAACGACTTGAGTTTTTTTGAGAAGCTAGAAGGATTAGTTTGCTAAATGACGCGTTTCGTCGTTTTGAAAAAAAATGTATTTGGTTGGAATAGCGAAAAGAATAGTAAAGATCGATTTTTAAACTTTTTTTTTGTGAGCTTGTAATGAAAATTCAGAAAAACCCGTTTGTAGATTGCAGTAAGTTGTATACGTGCCTAAAATTTTATCAGAATCGGTTAACGTTGCTCCAAGCTACAAACGTCTAAAGATCGCAGAATAAAGTCGAGAATCGGGAAAATTCCCGAAATCGCGAAAATTCCCGAAATCAGCGATTTTCGACCTTATTTTGCGATCTTTAAACGTTTGTAGCTCGGAGCGACGTTAGCCGATTTTGATGAAAGTTTAGGCACGTATACAACTTACTGCAATCTACAAATGTTTTTTTTTAAATTTTCATTACAAGCTCACAAAAAAAAAGTTTAAAAATCGACCTTTACTATTTTTTTCGCTATTCCGACCAAATACATTTTTTTTCAAAACGACCAAATACGTCATTTAGCAAACTAATCGTTCTAGCTTCTCAAACAAAACTCAAGTCATTTGGACCAATTCTAAAAAAGTTATGCGATTTTAAAAAGTGTCCGGATATTAATGCGAGTCACTGTAGATTTCTCGCTTTCCTTCTGTTTCCTTTTCTTGCTCCCATCTAAGGTTAATACATAACACAAAAATATGTAACTGAAGGCTCGGATGCAATAAGGAGCTAGCGCTCGAAAATGGGAAAAATAATTGTTTAAACGCTAAGAAAGATTGGAAAACTAAATGTTGTTAAACTGAATTTTAAAAAATATAGCGTTGTAAAGCTCGTCGCGACACACATTTTTTGTATTTAGATTACTATTCAAGCTAAAAATTATAAACCAAAAATTTTCATCGTCCATAATCATTATTTCTTTAAACATAAATTGCGATAACTTGAGTAAATATTAACGGATCGTTATGAAACTTAAAACATAACTTCAGAAAACTCTAGCGAAGCCGTAAAATGTATGCACAAAACCCTTATGTTAACAAATGTAATAATATTTAATTAAAAAGTATCGGGGTAATTTTGAGGTGCATATAACTTGCAATGACAAAGTTTTTTCTAAAATACAAGGAAGATTTTCACCAATTTTCACACTGATTCATAAATAATTGTAACAGTCAACGCGAGTGAACGCATTATACGCGAAAAACTTTGTCGCTGCAAATTACATGTACCTCAAAATTGTTTTGATATTTTTTAACGGCGACCGTTGAAAAGCATTGGTTATGTCCAGTATTACTTTTTAATTAAATATTGTTACATTTCTTAACATAAGGGTTTTGTGCATACATTTTACGGCTTCGCTAGAGTTTTCTAAATTTATTTTTTAAATTCATAACGATCCGTTAATATTTACTCAAATTATCGCAATTTATGTTTAAAGAAATAATGATTTTGGACGATGACAAATTTGTTGTTTATAATTTTTAGCTCGAATAGTAATGTTGAAAAAATGTGTGTATCGTGACGAGCTTTACAACAATATATTTTTTAAAATTCAGTTTAACAACATTTAATTTTCCAATCTTTCTTAGCGTTTGGACAATTATTCTTCCCATTTTCGAGCGCTAGTCCCCTCATTGCATCCGAGCCTTCAATTATTTCCTTCCTCACAAATTACTTACCGAGAACAAATGATTAACGCCACTATCGAAATGAACATGAAAATGTCGCAGCTCATTATGAAAGCGAAACTATCATGTAATTGCTTACTTGATGGCTATTTTACAACAATTATTTCATAATATTGAAATATATATCAATGTAACATAAGATAAGAGAAATCTCAATTTTTGGGGGTTTTTTGAATTACACTATTTTCATAACCACCGGCACATTTCTGCATAAACTTTTGTTTTTGAAGAAGAAACATCGGTTTCAACGTAACGGCGTAGTTTCCAAGGAATCGCCTCACAAATGAGCTACATTTCCCATTTGCAAACGAGTAATTTTTCGAATAAATCAATGTTTGAAGTGTCGTTCATATTGCTACTCCACTATAATTTCATTTTAATATTCGAACGAATATCACGTCGTCCATTCCTGTTGCGTCCTCTCGATCTTTGTATTTCCCACCGCGTAGAACTCTTCAAATTCCCGCCAATATACGTTACCTGTCGCGGATTCTCGAATATCAATTAATAGCTCTAACATTAGGGCATCCGATTCTAGAAAATAAGCCATGCCTATTTAAACATTTTCCTACTTTTTAACAAATTTTCCGCGTCGGTCTACCCTGTCCCAGAGAACGAGCATGCGTCTCCGTGAGATCGTCAGGATGAAATGGTTGAAACTGAGGCAGAAGGTGGGATACGACGATAGTGTGAGATACTGCCGACAATAATTAATCATTTAGGCACATGATCAATGCTAATAAAAGGACGAATCTTGGTTTAAATCGGTAGGATGCACCAGGGAGTCTCGGATTCTCGGCAACGTGAAATCAGAAACAGAGTTGGGGGTTTCCTCCGTGGTCCGTGCTGTCGCAGCAAGTATGAGAGTCTAAGCACCGAGCGTTGTTTAATTCTCATATATCGAAGCGGAATCGTTGAACGGATTGTTATAAAATTTATCTGATATTCTCTTTTTTTATACGATTGTCGTATAATTTTTAAGAATGGAGGATAAGAGTAGCTCTGGGAACGCAAGAACGGCGGAAAATCAGTTGGCGAATGCGACTCCATCAAAGAGAGCCGCCAAACCAAAGGCGGCAAAGACCCAACGGCCAAAGTCTTCGCATCCACCAACTTCGGAGATGGTGAACTCTGCCATCAAAGAGCTGAAGGATCGCAAGGGATCGTCGTTGCAGGCTATCAAGAAGTATATAGCATCTACGTACAAGGTGAACGGTGAAAAGCTGGCTCCATTTATCAGGAGATATTTGAAAACCGCCGTGATTTCCGGTGCAGTTATGCAGACGAAAGGAAAGGGCGCATCCGGCTCGTTCAAGCTCTCTGGTGCCCCCTCGAAGGGTCCAGAGACCAAGAGGAAGTCCAGACGAGCGGTGAGGAAGACCACGACGGAAAAAAAGCCAGCTGAGAAGAAAGAGATGACCCCGAAAAAGGCCGCAGTGTCGAAAAAACAGGCTGATGTTAAGAAACCAGCCGTGATGCAACACAAGAAGTTACTTTCGCCGAAGAAAGCGAAGACCGTTGCTGCAAAGAAAGCGGAAGCAGCCGCAAAACAGAAGGCAGTAGCACAGACAAAAAATCTGTCGAAGACAAAGAAGGCTACGAAGGCGCCAGCAGCTAAGACAAAAATACCAAAACCGAAGACCGCCAAATCACCCAAAGCTGCAAAGGCTTCGGCGAAGAAATAATCATTTGACGATTAGAATAACATTGGCCCTTTTCAGGGCCACAAATTTTTTAAAACGAAACAACTATCTGAGTTTTCACAAACAGTCCTCAATATGATCATCCTTCCACTTTCTTTAATAAAGAACAACAATTAAAATCGATTGAACATCGCGATTACAATTTTTTTGCTGTTTGACATGAAGTCGCTTAAGGGGGTAGAAACGTCACGTCACCTGGCCGATTCGGCAGGTCGGTATTACAGCATTTTTTTCTGCACAGAAATGGTAATACCGATAGATCGACGATTATCCGGTGAACGCGAGAGGGAGCTGTTTGCTATTTCTGTATTCTATTCTGAATAAGGAAAGAAATTCTCAGCTGTTCCGTTATACTTATAAAAATTTAAACGGAAAGTCGGCTGGTACTGTAAACGTAGAAAATTCATTGTACATTTTAATTACTTGAAATGTGCTCATTCTACAATATTCTACGTTAGCAGTAAGGAATTCTAAGTGAAAAGGGAAAATAGATGAGGGAATGTCCCCAGAAAATGAAATTTGTTAGGTTAGACATTTTTTTTATTAGCAAAGCACCGAAACAGAACATGAAATACACTTATTACACGTCCTCTGCAGAAAGCAGTTATCAACAAACATTATATATACAAAATTGTATTGAATGTTGAATTGGGCTAGTGAAAATGCGCAGGCGTGATTATTATGTGGTCGGCTCCTCGAAGTGACAGAAAATATAACCTAAGTATATGGTATATGACAACAAATGTTTAGTGGCCATTTCGTTCTTTTACGAAACATTTGTGAACTTTTTATCATCCTTTAAAAATATTATTATTACGTCACAACAGTATCTTTAGGAAATCGGGTATAGCAATTAGGTTATATTTTCTGTCACTTCGAGGAGCCGACCACATAATAATCACGCGCATCCAGCCTGCGCATTTTCAGTAGCGGATTTCATGAACGGATTTTCTGTCATCGAAGTTACAGAAAATATAACCTATATGTTATACCCGATTTCCTACAGATACTGTTGGAGCGTAATAATAATGTTTTGAAAGGATGCTAAAAAGTTCACAAATGATTCGTAAAAGAACGAAATAGCCACTAAACATTTGTTGTCATATAGCATATATTTAGGTTATATTTTCTGTCACTTCGAGGAGCCGACCACATAATAATCACGCGCATCCAGTCTGCGCATTTTCACTAGCCCAATTCAACATTCAATACAATTTTGTATATATAATGTTTGTTGATAACTGCTTTCTGCAGAGGACGTGTAATAAGTGTATTTCATGTTCTGTTTCGGTGCTTTGCTAGTAAAAAAATGTCTAACCTAACAAATTTCATTTTCTGGGGACATTCCCTCATCTATTTTCCCTTTTCACTTAGAATTCCGTACTGCTAACGTAGAATATTGTAGCATAAGCACATTTCAAGTAATTAAAATGTACAATGAATTTTCTACGTTTACAGTACCAGCCTACTTTCCGTTTAAATTTTTATAAGTATAACGGAACAGCTGAGAATTTATTTCCTTATTCAGAATAGAATACAGAAATAGCAAACAACTCCCTCTTGCGTTCACCGGGTAATCGTCGATCTATCGGTATTACCATTTTTGTGCAGAAAAATGCTGTAATACCGACCTGCCGAATCGGCCAGGTCACGTGACGTGTCTACCCCCTTAAGCTTCTTTAATTGGCGGAGATTGAAAAACTCTATGTAGTTGAGGCACGGTGACAAACATCTCGCGATGCGCCTGTTTCAGGTAGGTGGGAGCGCTTGGTCGACTAGTGGTGCAATAAAAAAACTCAATATTCTGTTCACAATAAACTGTATTAACGCAGTTGTACTATATTATATTCGATAAAAGGGGATTATCGGGGTCCGGGTTAGGTCTGAACAATAAGGTGAATACATTTCTTGTTATCGCTGCTGTATTAAAAAATAACACGAGATTACGCGACGACGGCAATACGCTCCGTGGAGGGACACCAGAAGAAAAAGGGTAGTCCGCTCGCTGCGAATGACCCTGCCTGCGTCGTCTTCCTTTCAAATTGGAGACGGATCCCTTATCGTTTCGGAATGTACACGTGCTCCAATATCAAAACAAAAGCACGTGTGGCGTATTCCGTGCGAGAGAAGGTGGGCTTGAAGTCCGATTAGTCCTAAACTAACCAATCTACCCTGCATCCCTCCCAAACGATCATTCTCTTGAAGAGGTCCTCTTCATAACAGTATCTCCTCCCCAGGCCCACTTTCTCTCGCACGGCATACGTCAACGCGTGTTTTTGTTTTGAAATTCGAACGCGTGTACATTCCGAAACGACAAGAGATCCGTCTCCAATTTGAAAGGAAGACAACGCAGGCAGGGTCATTCGCAGTCAGCGGACTACCCTTTTTCTTCTGGTGTCTCTCCACGAGGAAGAGTTCCTTCGATAGCATCTTTGCGACTGTGGATTGGGCTAAGCTAAGCACAGCAGTTGGTGAAGAAACATGGCACTTTCGACCCCTCCGCAAGCGTCATTCGTGTGCGCTCAGCCTGCTCAACGTATACGCATTCGTGTAACGAAAGCCTGCCCTCTGTGTCAAGCTCTCACTCTAAATAAGTCACACGTATACAAGCACGCACACACCTTTCAGCATTTCAACACATTTCAGAGTAGTTCCGGAGTTGGACCCTGTTCATGAACAGAGGCCGCTAAATTCAGTCCTCGATTTATGGGTCGATAACACAGTTTGGGTGGTGACACGAACATTGGTAAGGTGATAGGTCTATCCTACACTTCGTCGATGCCTATACCTGGGGTGCCTTCTGTTTCGTGCATTGAGTACATAGACTGCAGGCAATGGTGATTGGTAGTTCATATGGTGAGTGAATAGACTGCATAACCTAATTCGTAGAATTCCCTAGAATCCTTCACCTTCTAGCGCTTGATGCGTGCAGCAACTACTATAAATCGAACGCAGGGCAGCCAATGCACATAATGTGCGCTTGCGTATTTATCCCTTTACGTGCCCTTCTGTATTTCAAATTCGAATACTCCAAATACGTAGGGTAAAGTAGCCGAATATGAGACTCATTTTTAAATACATCATAACTCTTGACTGCGAACACTTTTATTAAAATTCAATACACGTTTTAAAAGTAGAATATGTATTCACACATAGCTCTGTATTTGTTGTCATTGTAGTAAAATTATAGACTGACGTCAGTAGCGCTCGATATGTATTACTCGAATGATTCCAATGTAGCGCGCGGGTACGTATTTCAAAGCTTACGTAAAGAGACAAGTACGCATGCGCAACTAACTATGCAGGCTATGCACTCAATACACTAGGCGTCAAAACGACTTCCCTTCGGAAATTTGGCAACGTTGCATGTTACTAGGCATAACTCAGCGGTTCTAGTGTCATGCAACGTTGCCAAATTTCCGCTTTAGCATCGCGCGGTATTCCTGACAACGCGAACGAGAGTGGGAGAACCCCGAGCTTACGCGTACGCGACCTTGGACAGCGCTACTTTAAATAATTCATTTTAAATAAAATCGTGGGGCACCTTGTGCAACCAGAAGTTGAAGTATCGGTTGGCAAGTGGAACATCATCAACTACAGTTTATCGATTTTAGGTCACATTACAATCTGTATCCCGCAATTAAAATATTTTGTTCCAATAATGCGAAGTAAAACTTTCTAACAACGAATTCATTTCGACGTTTGCTTCTGTATTAAAGTGATTTATATCCTGTTATGAAATATCGTGTCCCACGGTTTTATTTAAAGTGAATCCCCTCCCTCTCCCCTGCCCAACTTCTCTCCGTACCTCCATGCCCTTCCTCCCACCCACGCCCTCAGCTTTTTCCTCTTCGTCTCCTCCCTCACCATATATCCCGGTGTCCTCCAGTCCATCTCCAGCGTCCGCCTTATATATCTTTCCTGGATCTTTTCTTCTCTCTCCTTCCACCCCCATACCCCACCACCCTCCACTGGTATCATGGTAGTATTACAACAAATTAATACGATACCCGCGGTTTCTGTTCTAAATTCATATGTGTGCAACAATAGTTTTCCTGAAAATCAATTAATAGTTAAATATATGTTACGATAAATTCGTTTTATATCTATGTCATGTAAATAATTCAAAGAACAATACGGACCATTGACTTTTCCTCACAAATGGATACACTGTGGGTGCTTTGTAACCATTAAATGGAAAAGTGAAAGACACACTGTACGCTCCCATATCCTTCCATATTAGCCAATCGCCAACCTGCAATTCTGGTAGCAACACATCTTTCAATACACAGTCCATGGGGCACAATGTTGGGCCCCAAAGATAAGAAAGGAATTTCCCGTTGTTTCTTGGCTGAAGTACAAATAAACATTCCATGTAGAAAACATTACTGTTTACAATACTCTATACTTCCAGTCATTTAAGAAGGAACCCGTTTCGCGCATGTAGAATGAGCTCATTGGCTCCAAAAAAGCGTTGGTGGGGGTACAGCCAATAGTGGCTTCTCCCGGCACCAATGAGCGTCAACCTGCGCAGAATCGGTCTAAACTCGTCGGTCGGCAGGTTCTTTCTTAAACGACAGGGAGTATAGTCGAATGATAATATCTTGGAATATGCAATAATACCGATACCTCGTGCAAGGGGATTGGAATTCTCGACTTCAAGTTGAACAATTCACATATAAAAGAACTGTACACGCCACAGTTCATGTAGTACATTTGTATCATTTTCTCTCCCATGGGAACAACTTTCTTTGTATGCAAGTACGATGCCAAAGTAATTGCCGATGACACATAATACTGTCCTGGCTCGCTAATAATTGTTATGCTAGGGTCTATATCCTGAATGGCATCGTTAATGACACTGGCAAGCTAACAATAAAAACGGAATTGTGAAATTTGATAACGAATAAGGTGATAAAGATATGTAGGTACAGGATAATCAGGCTCACTTTGTCAATTCGGCAGTCGGTGCCACCAGAAAATCCACCCCCAATGTCGATCAACTGAACATCTTTGCAGTCAATTGTTCTAGCTATGTTAATTAATCGTTTGCACATTGAAATACCTCTACTGTAAGCATTTAATTCACCGCACAGGCTGCCTACGTGAAAGCTGAATCCATGCAAAGTTAGATTAAGACTTTTCGCAAGATGTATCAACCGAACGGCTTCTTCTTTCGGATCACAGCCAAATTTTGATCCAAGAGGTACCAGCGACGAGATGGCATCACACCGGATGCGAAGTACTAATCTGTTAATCATTAGAAAGGTGAAAGATTATTCGAAACATAGTTCGTCAATGGGCAATGATTGTTAATTCGTTGCTTCACCCACTTCGCTTCTGGGAAAAGTTCACTAATTTTTACAAGTTCACTCTCACTGTCGGCAGTCATCTTCTGGACGTTCATTTTCCGAGCATACTTTATATGGGAAGGTAGTTTCGCTGGATGCGCAAAGATAATTCTTTCCGCGGTTACTCCATATTTCATCACCTGTCTTATTTCACTCTGTTTCGAATGTATGAAAGAATAAATGCCATGAAATTAAAGAAACTCATCACTCTTATTTAAAGACGCCAGGAGTAGACATACTTCGGAAGCACAATCGAAACCAGCATTCATAGCAGCCAAGACCTTAATGACTGTTGGATCTGGATTACACTTGATAGCTGTAATTATAATAACATCCAATGAATGACCGAATTATAAAACAAGAATTAAAGTAAAATATATATTAATTCAATTTTACCATAATGTGGCACAACGTTTGGCAATTTTTTAATCCAATCCTGATGCTTCTGTACCATGTTAGCGACGTCTAGGATGCAGAACGGTTCTTCATCGTTCTTCGTGTCGATTATAGTCTTTATTATGTCAATATCTTTTGCCGTGTCCTCGCACAGTTCTACGTTGTCAAAGTTTAAACGGGACATCCTTGCAAAAAGTTCTTCGAAAAATAAGTAGGAATCTCTTTAAGAATTTCAAAGTAATCTGAAATGAATATAGGAAATCCCCTCGTTATAAATATAATCATGGTTTATTTTACATTTATTTGCTTATATGGCACTTTGAACTTAATAATCAATATGGCTCCATTTTTTTAGCAATAAGAAATTTCTTGTGTATCGATATTTTTCTTTTATTAATATAACGTGGAGTCTGCGACAGAATTAAATTAAACCATAATATAGTTCGAATCGAAGTGGACAACCAGCAAATATTCTTTACTAACGGCTTCCATTGTTTTACAAATCAACAGAGGTGTACATACAATGTTGTCCCGTTATAAGGACGAGTCTTCCGTTGCGTTAAGAGAACATTTCTATCCCCATTACTTTCGTTGTAGCCGCCGCAGCGAGTGCGAGAGACTGGGGATAGGCAGAGATGGGAAAAATGTAATCTAATTACAAATTACAAATTATGATTAAAATATAATTGTGTAATTGATTACACATTATTATCTGTAATCGTTAATCTGTAATCGGTAACCACAATTTTGTCAAGTACCTAAATTAACGATTACAGAAAATAATATGTAATCAATTACATAATTACATTTTAATCGTAATTTGGAATTTGTATTTAGATTACATTTTTGCCCAACTCTGAGGATAGGTGAGAGGGTACGCGATAGTGACAAACCATCGTTCGATAATCGATATACAGTATTTCTTCACTGAAAGCTCGCGGCTTGGGACTGGCGTGTGAATTTACCTTAAGGGGTATTTGTGGGTTTGAGTCTTCAAACAATCTTTTTTTTTAATGTATAAATCGACGGTATAACATCTTAAGAATGTTCATTAAAAATTTCATAAAGAAATTCGAAATATTTTCCCAGTTATAAACTTGAGAAGCAAAACATTTCACGCGATCTACGTTAGGTATTCAGGGCGAATACAATGCTTTAAACGCGATTTTCTCGAAATACCATTTCTCAAATTGGCAGGCACGAATAAAAGAAAACTAGATGACTTTTGTCGAATTTTTTTTGCGTTATCTTTCTATAACTTCAATCTAGTGGACCCCAACATATACGTAATACTTATCGATTGTTTTGTTTTCAATTGAAGAACACCGATGTTAAAAATAGGTGAAAATCGGATCTTTTTATTCAAACACGCGCCACTTTGGGTTTCTCTATTTTTTAATGTTTCTTTTCGGGGGAATCTCTAGTGGAAATTATAGTGTAAGTGTAAGTATAGTGTAGATTAATAAAATGTAAAAAGTTTAATCAAAATATATAGTATTGTTATTTAGAAAATATTCCGGATATTCTTGGCCCCAGTGGCCGATCGACACGAGGTTTGAGGGGAGGGGTAGAAAGGAGGTGTGGACCCTAAATCTAAAATTGTAGCTTCGTGTATTTATTTTCGAATCAATAATAAAAAATTATTGTTAATTCTTTTTACAAATTATTTTTTTGAACTGCATACAGTGTATGCATACACGGAGTTCTAACGGGGGTCCAGCCCACCCCCCGCCAATCTGTTCTATAGACAGCTAGACGCATTCGCCTTACCTCCGCGTGCCCCTTCAGGCACCTAAAAGGTACTCGTATTTAGCTGAAATTCAAAGTCAATTTTCACGAAAACATATCGCGATCTAAAGAAATGGTTATTCTATAGTTTCGTCTTATTTTTCCCTGTAGAATCACCCCCTACAGCAGGGTTGACTAACTGGTGGCTCGCGAGCCACCGGGGGCTCCTCCGCATTGCTGGTACGCTGAACGGCCCCCCTCCATACCTACCAGACTCTGACGATCGAAGTGGATTTCTCCTTCTTTCCTTCTCTTTTCGACTGCGATCGTCAGAATCTGGTAGGTATGGATTGGCGCGCATTTTTGTACCTTTTTTTTAGAAAAGGTACTTTTGTGGAGATTAAAGATACGGAATCGTGTATCGATTCGGCATATCGGCTCGGCATTGGTTCGCTATAGGTGTGGTATCGATTCGTCATTTGCTATATTGGTTCGGTAGATCGGCGCGGGGAGGGAACATTTCTGCTGTAGGTCAAGCCTGAAAAATTTTCGGAGGTGGGTCATGTCTGAAGGTCATCCCCTCCCTCAGTTAGTTTTGAAAAATTTCTGTCGGTGACGCAGGTCTGAAACGTTCCCTACGGCGACTGTTGACTTAACAGCTGACAATGAGATGAAATATTTCTACAAGATTTTAATATTGCAATAGGAAGTAATCAATTCAAAAACTGCACGAGAATGTAGTCAGAATATTTTTGAAGCGAAACTTCCTTACTCACAGTAGAGTGAATTGGCCTCATGCCGCTGAACGTGTACATATAGATATATATATATATATATATACATATAGATATGTTTATGATCCGTCATTGTGTGCGTTAGCGATCTGAAGCGGTGGGTCAAAATTGACTCAGGTACAGTATACGCAGGGTTAATGGAGATTTGAAAAATATATGTTTAAATTTTTGTATGCAATAATAATAATTTTGTTCAAAGTTATAATGGGAGCATTAAGAGGGGTGTAAAAAATTTTTGATGCTGCCAAACATGATTCTCGCTGTCGTAGTCATCGGAAACAAAACACGTACAATTTTTCTTAATCTATATGAGTGTGGTTATCGTATGAACTAGAATGAAGTAATTTTTTGAGTTTTTAAATTTTGTAAGTTTTCATTTGAAATACACCATTTTTATGCTTTTCAATATTTTTCATTCATTTTAGTCATACGATAACCACACTCATATAGATTAAGAAAGATTTTGCGTTTTTTGTTTCAGATGATTACAGCCAAAATTATGTTCGCCAGCAGCAAACTTTTTTTTCAAACTCCTCTTACTACTACCATTATAACTTTGAACCAAATTACTATTATTGCATACAAAAATTTGAACACATTTTTTAAATTTCAATTAATAAAAGTACAAAGTTTGGAATTATAATACTCAATACTTTTCTTTCAAAAATTCCCCAAAATGTGCCTTATTTTCGGAGCGTCAAACTCTGGAGACTCCTGTGGGAACCTGTGTATTACACGCTGAAACGCTCCCCTCCCACTACTCCAGCTACTCCCCACTCCGTTGGCGGACTCGCTTGTCCTTGAACGAGCTCTGATCTAGACGATGCACCTTAGCAGTCCCATCTCGAGATGGTCAACTACGAAATCCCCCTTTCCCCTCTTCGCTTTCGAGGCACGATCTCCTCCCTCGTACATAAACAAGTCCCTCGTCCAAAAAACCCTCTTAACTCGAGACCACGTCTCACCCCTCTTCGCGATAAATCAAATACAAGCCACTCTCAAACCTCTCCAATCAAAAACCCCCAAATCCATCCAGTGGGTTGAGTACCCCTTTTCGAAGCCCCAAAAAGACGCCCCAATTATGCTATTGCGACGCATATTTCGCGCATGAATCATCAAGACACGTTAATTACGTAACACATATTTGAAACATGAGTCATAGCACATACCGCACATTCCCCGCATACCTGACATTCCTTCACACCATATAATAAATACCAGGGCCACATGGACCGCGCACAGCTAGTTCGGTAAAACCCGCTACGCGAGTCACTTCGACGCGTTCCTTGAAATCTCAGTAATTAGTATTATATAAATTCAGTGCTATTTAGTGAAAAAGGACTATCACGCCAACGACATCGACTGTAAGCTATCATTATTACTTATTTTACGAGTGTAAATATCGCCTCCATTTATATTCATTTATATTATTTTTCATTGCTAACGCTTCTTGCTTTATATTATTTTCTATTACATATGCTTATCGCTTTATATTACTGTCATTGTTAACGCTTACCGCGTTATATTATATTATTGCTCACGCCCATTGCATTTATGTTAAACTTGTTTATTGCTAATTTTCACGCACCTCATGTATATATATATATATATATATATATACATGCGTGAGAAAATTTAGCACTATATAATATTAGCATTATATATTATTATTATTATTATTATTATTATATATATTACTATATTACTATTGATTACCGTTTATATACACGTTTATGTGCTAATGCTTAACGTCCCACGCATTATTATAATACTTCTACCGCTATCGCATTAATAGTGCATGGCTTAACCTTATGCGTTTAAATAATTGACGCTTTTGTTTTAAACAACGTTTCGAATTATTGAATCGATCCTTCGGACACTCCAAATCATAACATACCGTCGCAACTGTTGGCCTCGCTTCGCGAACGCCGGGAGTTCTTATAGTGTTTACAAGGCTTTCTTTCGCTTAAGGGGGGAGCCTGGTGTAACTAAATGAAAATCGAGGCATTTTTCGGGAATTTTTTTTAAAGAAAGTATTTGATAGATCTTTCTGAAACTTTCAGGATATTGTATTAACAGGTTAAGGTATATAACAAAAAAAAAAAATTATTAAAAAAGAGCGGCAAATAACAAAGTTATGCCCAGTCCGTTGGCGACGCAATTATTGCACTGCGGGCAACGTAGCGTCTTTTGGTTTCATCTGAAACCAAAAATCGAACAATTTTCTTTTAGTTTATGAGTGTACGCACAGAATGAAGAAATTTGAAACTTAAAAGATGCAAAATGAACAAATGGCGGCCTCTTGAATAAAAAGTTCACTGTTTCCAACGAAATTTTGCCTTAAATGTCTAAAAAAAAGTTATTTATTTAAACAATATCATTATACTAATAACTTAGTACTATGAAGAAAATGTTCACAAATATCCGTGCACAAGGCCAAGTTGATTGGTTGAATATTTTTTTAGTTACATTGCCCGCAAAGTATAAAACTGTCGTTTCGAGAAAAACACATTTCAAGTTTTGTGGTAGCCTGGCGCTCCGTAGCAAAATCGGCTATATCCGCTTTAATTTTTCGAATTTCGTTTTGCGGCTTTGGGAACATATTTTCGTGATGTTCAACTATTGATTTATGCAAAAAAAAAAAATCGATTTCTTCGACTCCCTACACTAGACTCCCCCCCCTTAAATGTGTAAAAAAAGTTATTTATTTAAACAATATCATTATACCAATAACTTAGCTCTGTGAAGAAAATGTTCACAAATATCCGTGCACAAGGCCAAGTTGATTGGTTGAATATTTTTTTAGTTACATTGCCCGCAAAGTATAAAACTGTCGTTTCGAGAAAAACACATTTCAAGTTTTGTGGTAGCCTGGCGCTCCGTAGCAAAATCGGCTATATCCGCTTTAATTTTTCGAATTTCGTTTTGCGGCTTTGGGAACATATTTTCGTGATGTTCAACTATTGATTTATGCAAAAAAAAAAAATCGATTTCTTCGACTCCCTACACTAGACTCCCCCCCCTTAAATGTGTAAAAAAAGTTATTTATTTAAACAATATCATTATACCAATAACTTAGCTCTGTGAAGAAAATGTTCACAAATATCCGTGCACAAGGCCAAGTTGATTGGTTGAATATTTTTTTAGTTACATTGCCCGCAAAGTATAAAACTGTCGTTTCGAGAAAAACACATTTCAAGTTTTGTGGTAGCCTGGCGCTCCGTAGCAAAATCGGCTATATCCGCTTTAATTTTTCGAATTTCGTTTTGCGGCTTTGGGAACATATTTGTCGTGATGTTCAACTATTGATTTATGCAAAAAAAAAAAATCGATTTCTTCGATCCGCTACACCAGGCTCCCCCCTTAAGTCCCGCATGCCCATATAACTACGCCTATTGTAAAGAAATATAACACGCGTCTTTTTATTTCAATGCAGCAGTAAATTCAAACCATCAGTCGTCTAACGGGTGTCACTCCGGTGCGCGATTACTGCTTAACCTTCCCTGGTTGCCTTGTGCTACGAAGCTGGTCTTTGTGCCTCAACTTCCGTCTCCCCTTGTGTAACGAAGCTGGTCTTTGTACCTCAACTTCCACCTCCCCTTGTGCTACGAAGCTGGTCTTCGTGGCCAAAACTCCATCTCCCCTTGTGCTACGAAGCTGGCCTTCGTGCCTAACCTTTCCTATACTACCCCATATCGTCACAGTCCCAAAGTCCACCACCCCGGACGTGACACGGTGATTCTTATAGTAGCTTACAATATCTTTTCCAAATATCTAAAAAAGTTATTTAAAAAAGTATACCAGAACTGCCATACTTGACGCTATAATTGAAAGTTTAATTCATTATGTAAAGGTAAGTAATTTATTAATCATGGTATCGTCCGAAAACGTCTATACAGTGAATCCACACGCCTCGAGCACCGTGCGAACTCGGGCCGATCTGTCGGTTCGGGTGGTTTGCCTTTAATTCCATAAGATGTTTTGACGATAAGAACCAACCCATCGTATCACCCGAACGCGTGCTCATTTTGATAAGACGACAACTAGTGGATCGACCCGAGCAGCTCGGCGAACAATCGGTTCGCACTGGACTCGACGCGTGCCAATACAATGTATAGACGTGTTAAATAAATATTTTTCTATTTATAACGATTAATAAATCACTTAGATTTACTTAGTGAATTAAACTCTCATTTATGGCTTGACCCACTTCTGATATAATGTTTGAAATAACTTGTTTATTAGATATTTTGAGAAGATACATTGTAAGCTCCTATAAGAATCACCGGTTACAGGAAATCTAAAAATAATTGTCAATCTTTCTTCAGGTGTAATGGGTTTTCTGAAGGCAGTGTCTTGCTCTGCAACTTTATGCTCAATATAATTTAATTTAACAAAAAAATCTTCTCACGATATTCTTATTCACTTTCTAAGGGGACCCTCCCATCAAAACACTCGAAAAATAAGTGGTTTTTATGATTTTTTTTACAAGAAGAGGTCCTCACATATCGTAAAAAATGTTTTTGGCTCTTATTAATACACTCATTAGGATGCAAAAAATGTTGTTTCATGTTTTCGGTCTTGATGCATTTCCTAATAGGTGACGCTTATTGTTATAGTGCAGCACTGCCAAAAAAAGACGCCTAACAGTAACAACGATTTCCGAAGAACTAATCAACCGATTCAAAAAATCCGTGAAGCATTTGATTCGTAATTGAACTCGCTATCGCATCATCCGCTAACATAATTTTTTGAAATACGAGTTTTTTTATCTGCATATTTATGCGTAAAATTACCCGTTTTTCGACTATTTCGTTGAAATGTGCAGTAATCATCGTAGTTGCGATGCTTTTTAACGCAACAGAGGATAATGCGCTAGCCCTTGATATCAAGAGACACGGTAGTGTGTCGCGCCAAGTATACGCGCGCGCGCAGACGAACAAAAAAAAAACAGTCGTAAATTTATTAATGTGCTATATTTAGCGTTACAAAACTAATAATATACCAAAATTGCGCCAATTATAACGACGACTATTTGTACAAACAATCAGATTTAAATTGAATAAAAGATTCATCATTGGAAGAAACAAAGAAGATAATAATATTAAGCAGATGTATCTTTATAGAAATAAATATTTAAATACCAATAAATATTTTATTCAAAACACTTGGCGCTGCGCTGAGAATTGGTGTTGCTAAACTGAATAAATATGTATAAATTGCATTAATATTTTTCTTTCTTCCTTGTCTCAGTGGTGTTTTGTCTTATTTTATTATTTATACCAAGACAATTAACATTTTTTTGGTGTCGCAGCGCCAAGTATTTCGAATAAAATATTTATTGGTATTTAAATATTTATTTCTGTAAAAATATATCTGCTTAATATTATTATCTTCTTTGTTGCTTCTAATGATGAATCTTTTATTCAATTTAAATCCGATTGTTTGTACAAATAGTCGTTGTTATAATTGGCGCAATTTTTGTATATCATTAGTTTTGTAAAGCTAAATATAGCACATTAATAAATTTACGATTGTTTTTTTTGTTCGTCTGCGCGCGCGCATACTTGGCGCACTTTTTGTACCTTTTTTTGAAAAAGGTAATTTTGTGGGGATATATTTTAGACAAAAATTTTTTATTTTTGTTTTTAAACAATCCTGTGAGTAAATTTCATAATTACCGTTTATGCACCTCTTTTTGGCACCGTTGCACTAAGCCCGATCTAGAAAATGCATCAAGACCATAAACATGAAATATACATTTTTTTTTGTACCCTAATGAGTGTATTAATAATAGCCAAATCATTTTTTAGGATATGTTACAATCTCTTCTTGTAAAAAAGTCCGCTTAAATTGATTACTTCCTATTTCAACATTCAAATCTCGTATAAAATTTCATTATACCTGTTACTTTATATTTTCTGTATGCATTAACGTTTCTACTTTTTATTATTTTTTGGAGCAATGTATAAATCATCCTACAACAGGTACCTACAGCGCAATACAACTAGTACTAGCTGCTGCAATATTTTTATTCGTGTTCGGAATATTTTTGTTCTCGTTCGGATCGGTGCCCATGGGGACTGTTGTGGACGATCTGCATGAGCCTCGAACGAGCCTCGAACACCCCCGATTTCATCTTTATAAATGCAAAAATACGAATGTATCGTTTGAAACGTTTTATTCCTCGAGAAAGCTATAATGCGTCGTGGTCAGATATAGGGGAGAGTTGCCAATATCGCACTGGTCACCTAAATCGTACCTCATCAATTTCTCAGTAATTAATGAATATAAATGACACCTGATGATAAAAATATCAAGTAAATGCGAAATGAGGGATAGAAACAAAACCTTTGCAGCTTACACCCTATTTTGTGCGTGCTATAAACATTTAAAAACATAAGGTACGATTGATGTAACTTTTTACTAGTTTATCTTAGCTGATAATAATCAAACAATGCAGTTTTATCCTGTATTTTTTGTATTTTTCTGAAAGCGGGTTTAATGTAGAATATTTTACATTCATTTTATGTACATATTACATTTATTAGAAAGTTTAAATCGATATTTAGAAATAAATTGATCCTCTTTCCTAAATCGTACCACTGCCATCGTACTAAGGATTTGAGAAGAGGTTATGTCATATAGGTTATGTACAAATATCATTTACATAGGTTATTGCGACCTGTATGTGATCTACATATATACACATGTATATGTAACTATATAATAATCATTACTTTATATTGAATATTTTCTTTTTTATTTGTTATTTACGCTATTTTTACAAGAGGTACGATTTTGGAAACCGAGGGGTACGATTTAGGAGACCGGTTGCCTAAATCGTACCTTTTACAGCATGTCACAAAAAGATTAATAACCCTGATAGCCAGATCTGGGCAGCAGAATCTGACGTCAGAACTGCAGCAGTCTGTGTCCGCATTTGGCTGCGTTCTGATGTGCAGAGCCTAAGGTGCAGTGCCTGATGTCAGATGGACAGCAGATCGACAGCAGATTTCGCCGTCTGCTAGGCACAGCAACAGCGCCATCTGTAGGCAATTGCTTGGTAATTCTGGATCTCAGATGGCGCTGTTGCTGTGCCTAGCAGACGGCGAAATCTGCTGTCGATCTGCTGGCGATCTGCTGTCCATCTGACATCAGGCACTGCACCTCAGGCTCTGCACATCAGAACGCAGCCAAATGCGGACACAGACTACTGCAGTTCTGACGTCAGATTCTGCTGCCCAGATCTGGCTATCAGGGAACAAATTAATTTGGTCTGAACTATAGGTTAAGCATATAATAGTAGGTGCTTAAAAAATCAAGCTACAATATCCAGTAGTCACTTGCGTTCAAATCAGTACCAAATATGAAATATAACGTAAAATATCTTAAGTGGTACGATATAGACATCTCTCCCCTATGTAGGGGAAACGTGAGATAGTTGTTCAGCGGGGATACATGATCACATCAGTCTTTTAATTTGTATATTGGCAAATTGTGCCTGCTGTCACGCTATCGTGGTAATGTTTGGATTATCGCAACACTTCACGTTGTGTAAGTTTAATTTTTCACCTTTTACAAATCGAGTGCATTGAAGGATACTTGATCAGTGTGTGAGGTGGGATACTTGAGCAGGTGAAAATGCCCCAAAAAGAACCATAGAACGGCTAATGAAACAGAAAAATACGGCAAAGAAAGTAAGAAGGAAAATCTTTTCTTCATCATCATCTGAATCAGATGATATCTAAATGAAATGTCTTTTAATAATGCAATTATGTTGTTTTATGTCATCAATTTTTTCAGTAATTCTGTTAAGTTAGTTATAGTTTACTTTCTTTTTATGATATTCCCTTTATTTCATGTTATTGACGAAGATAATAAATATTTTTTAGAAAGTTAATGTGTTATTTACTGTTAAAGTTCACTGATCAAGTCTCCTAAACCTTTTGATCAAGTCTCCCTTTCAGTGGGGGATACTTGTGCATTACGTCACTGCCAGAAAATGTTGAAATTCAGTCATTAAAATTAGTTTTCAGCTCTCAAATTTGTACAAGTATATTGAGAGCACTTTAAACATCACAAATTACATAATTAAATAAAAACAAAGCAAACCATTATCATTTTAATAAATGAACAAAACTATGATCAACTATCCCACTTTTCCCCTACATACATGTCTATTCACGAATGCCCCTCGCTAACGTAGTCGTCTTAAGGGGTTATACCTAGTCAGGCGGCCGAAAAGAGGCGAATGTTTGTGAATTTTTTTGAAAAAGCGGAAACCCACATCCAAGAAGCCTTTTTAAAAATTTAGTTTTGCGGTGAGCACTACCAGATTATCTAAAATCAAAAAACAGAAAAGATTTCGTTAGTATATTAATGTATCTCGCGTGATTTTTGCACGAAAAAATCAGGCATTCAACTTTAAATAGCTGCCATTTTGTTTTAAATTAATATTTCGGAAAATTCTCTCCGTCAATCGGAAGATACATTAATATACTAACGAAATCTTTTTTGTTTTTAGATAATCTGGTTCCGAATGGCAGTGCTCACCGCAAAATCAAATTTTTAAAAAGGCTTCTTGGATGTGGGTTGTTACTTTATTATAAACGTAAATATTTTTATACGAAAAAATTACCAAATGTTCTTTAAATGTTGTTCTTTTAAGTGCAAAGTGTTCTGTAAGAATATATGCTTCCACTTTTTCAAAAAAAATTCACATACATTCACCTTTTTTCGGCCGCCTGATTAGGTATAACCCCTTAAGGTGGAATCAGACGGCGCATGAATCGGCGAGCTTGCTCGGCTCGCCCAGGTTCGGCGATTCGGCTTGGCGAGTACGACTCGGCGAGCACGACTCGGCGAGCACGACTCGGCGATCCGTGACGGATCAGACGGCGCGTGAATCGGCGAGCTTGCTCGGATCACCCAGGCTCGCCCAGGTTCGGCAAGTCGGCGAGTCATGAGCGATCTCACGGCGCGTGAATCGGCGATTCGCGCGCAAAGATCTACGATTCACGCGCCGTCTGATTCCATCTTTAAGCATCCATTGCTTAGGCCCTGAAGCAGTACCCAAGAAGGCCTCGTTTATGACACCTCCAAGTACCAATTTTGCTTTGTTTTTTCCAAGACCCACCTCAACGACAGCTAAATGATTGCTTGGGAACAAGTTCGAGGAACCATCGAAATCCCATATGTATTCCTTAAGGTACGTCTATATGTACACGACGCGACCCTTTCGAAGCTTCATACAAAATATTGCCGCGAAATCACGCCAAACCCGTGCTCAGGATGCCAATCCCAGAGCGTAAAAACACGCCGGCGCCAGTCACAGTGTTAATGATAAAGATTCGTAGCGGCCGTGTCCAAAGTAATTGTGTAATGCGTTTTCTAGTGCAAAATTTAAATTCACACAAGAGGTGACTAATTCCTTCATGGACTAACAGCTACAATCATCATATTCTCACCTATACAGGGTCATTATCTAATCTTGCAATCCGCGCTGGCGCGAACAGGAAAGGCGGCAACAGCGCCTCACGGACGCATTCCACCACAACCATGCACGGCCCGGCGTTTGGAGAGCTGCTTGCTGGACAGCAGTGATGCTCGAACTTCGAAAATTTTAGGATGGTGTCTTTCAAATTAATATCGCAAAAAGCTATGCAAAATTTCCCGGCCCAGGTAAGTGAACCGCACGCTCCGCTTTTATGATTGGTTTACCACTCGCATCCCAGACTACTGTAATGAAGTTTGAAAACAGTGTCGACTGGCCTCGCACCCGTCTCAATTTAAAAAAATTTAGCTACGACAGGGTTGACTGCGGCGCTATACCCTTGTGCGAAGAGATTTTTCGCCACCTGCGTGTAAAAGGTACAATAATGGCGCATCGTTCCAAAAAATGACATTAACGGAAGACGGAATAGGCATGGCGTTGAGTAGATAAAAGTTTAAAACATTCAGACACAAAAATTATAGAAAAAAAATTCAAACACCGCTACAATCAAAGACACGTCCTATTAGTTGCCCGTTACGTCCGATCTATGCATGCACTGCATTAAGGATAAAATTATAAAAAAGAAAACTCGAACAATAGATTCTGAGGTTTGCAGAACTAACACATAATTGAATAAAAATTTAATTTCTCAATTTATGAAAGCAATGATACAGAAACTACTAGCCAAATAGTTTATCAACATCATGAATTTTAAAAAGAGCATTAAATACAGTATCAAATAAACGGCTTACAAAAGCTTTTCACAACAATTATGGTTAAAAAATTGATAAATGCAAGTTAAGTAAACGTAAAATATTTTAAATTCCCTATTATTAAGAGGGAATAATTGTTCCTCATTTTTCGGCGCAAATTGCATTCCGATATCTTTTATAGTTCAAAAGTTATACGAAAAAGGCCCCAAATTCTTCAACCCGTGGACCGCTGTTGACTACCACTGTCGGCACCGCGCGTTTTGAAATATGCACATTTCATGAAAATACAGGGTGTCCCACTAAGGAGTGGACAGCGCGATATCTCTTAAAGTATTGTCGATAAAAATATAAAAAAATAGGGAATTGCATGGTTCGAGGGGGCCCATTTATTAGCGCGAACGAATTTTGTTTTCGATTATTATTTTAAAAGATACGATGGTCAAGTTCGGTTTTTCAAATGGAACTATTTTTTTTGAAGACCTGAGTTGATAGTGCGTTCCAAGACAAATTCAATAAGCTTTAATGTATACACTTTATTTCCACTGGTTTTTAAGATATTGCGCTTGCAAATTTACTGATTTTCACTGCAAGAAACCCCTCTGGAATGGCAAAAACCGGGGGCGGTCTTACTGGCGTCACGGGTGGCACTGCCTGTTGAAATGGATACTTACCTGCCAAAGGTCTACGCCAGAAGTGGCAGGCCCAAAGGCTGGACAATTCTTTTCCGTCAGAAATGCTACTTAGGTAGGTACATCTGCGGTATCGAGAAGCGCATCGTTACTTTTATTTCGCACTTGCTTCTACGCTCGGATGGCCGGTTCTTTTGGGAGGGATGCAAGTTGGATTGGTTCTGATACAATCTGCTCCCTATGGTTGAAATTTAGTCTAGCAACTTTCACTCCTCCTAACCTAACGTATTTCCGATATTTCCTAACGTATTGGAGACATAAATTTTAACGATATTTCCTAACGTATTGGAGATATAAAAGAAATTGTTTATATGAAATTGCATGGTTCGATGGGGCAAATTTATTAGGCCAGGCGATTTTTTTCTTACATTATTATTTTAAAAGATACGATGGTCAAGTCCTGTTTTTTAAATCTGCGGAAATTAACCACCCGCGTAATAGTTGTCAGTCAAATCAGTTTTGACCATTTCTTAAATCGCGTTCCTTTCTTACTGGAGATGCGTGGAACGTGTTACGAGCCAGGGCTGCGGCAACGCGAGAGGCCGGCGAGAAGGATATTTCCCAAGGAATACGGTTTATAAGTTTGTTAGTTAGAGTGCGGACGAACCTGATGCGAAATCAGGGAACCGCTAGGATTATCGGAAGCGAAGACGAACCTGATGCGAAATCAGGGAGCCTCTAGGGATGGAGTCACACGCGGACGAACCTGATACGAAATCAAGGAGCCGCTGGAGGGTGATTTTCGGGTGTAGTGTGGTGTAATGTGTACTTATCGCTAGGTGTTACGGGCTGTTGAGTTCAATGGTCGCTGGGCACCACGTAGCCCATCTCCAGCCATTTGGCACCGATGTCCACTGGGGGTTGTCCGGGTAGCCGGTCAAGGAGCAGCGTTGCGGTGATGCCATCTGTCGTTGGCTGGATGTCCGTGAGGCAATCCTTTCTCCTTGCCATGGCTAATTCCGCGATGTGCGTCATCCTCTGGAGCGGTCGGCAAGATCGAGGCTTCACGTTCCTCAGCCGGATCCTTGGTGCATGTCATTCCATATAGATCGGTGATTTCGGCGCGAAGCCACCCTTTGCCGACGAATTTTACGGCCACGAGTAGTCCCGGTCTGACGCTGCCCAATGTTGGCTAACCTAAGTGTTGTCTGGAGGTCATGTGGGCATTCAGTTCCTGATACATGACGGTCGTTGCCTCTGCGCACGCCTCCAAGGTGACCCAGAAGGTGATGATGTCCTCCACATTCGTGACGAAACAGCGCACAGTCTTCCCGAATTCACGCGCTGAGATGGTCCTCATGTCTGCGTTTTTTCGTGACGATCTGTTCTCCAGGTGTCCAATTACGAATGTTGTCGTCAGTTATTTCCCGGAGCACCAACCAGTCTGGGATACGTTGATGGGGTTTATATTCCGTTGCCTGGACTCCAACTGTCTTGCTGCTGGTTTTTCGAGTTGAAGAACTTCGGCCCTTCCTGACGTTTCCTCCAGTGCTGCTGTGATATGGTCTTGGTGTTAATGTAGTACCCACTCGAGAAGGAGTTTCCCAAGATCCGTGATGTCCTGTTTGTACGGCTATGGTTCTTGTTCCCTCGTCTAGCGTGGTCTGTGTAGCGATGCTCTTGGACATGTAGAAGCAGGAGTTGTGCTGAGTTAAGGGGTCTGATGCCCTGCTTTTATAGGGAAAAAACCCTTATCGCGCCCCCACTCTGAAACGTGTCCCAGAGGAGGGATTCTTGTGGGAGTGGTTTCATCCCTTTAGAAAACTGTGGCGCACGGACTGTGGGTTTCGGATGTGCTTGGTATATTTATTGTTATTTCTTGGTTTCCTTTGGGAGACTCTGTTTTATTGTTGAGTTGACGAGGTTTGCATTTCATGACCAATATCGTGTTTACTATGATCAGAATTACTATTATGCCCCCAATGATAGAAAAGGTTGAGACCTGTACCTGCCGAATGGATGATTGGTAGGTGGCAAAATTCCTGGCTCGTTGTTCTATTTCCGTAAGTGATAATGCTGTTGGAAGATCCTCCCATTTTGTGGGTTTCTGCTCGTTCATTTTCAATACTTCGAAATGATGTTCGGTGACTTCTGGTATAATTACTGATAAATTGTAAGATTTAGAGGGATAATATTCAATGTTTTGCGAGGTATCGATGGTTTCCAATGATTTTAGTTGTACCGAGTCTATTGTTGCTTGGCAACCGGGTTGTAATTTAAGGATTCCAATGGTAGCGATATTTTGCGCTATAGGTTTCTTTCCTTTGCAATAAATTTGTGCCTTTTTATTTTCGGGCATGAAGTAAAGCCATGTAGCTGGTTAATTTAAAGTCTGCCAGTACGGTTTTACTTGTGCGGTCAATTTAATGGTACAGGTGTTCCAATTTATCGAAGTGGAGTTTAATAACAGAGTAGATTCACAAGTTGGTTGTCGATCTGCTTGGTATACTAGTAGGGTAGTTGGGCCCAAAAATTTATTGTGGTGAAACCGGCAAGTCTTCAAGTATTCTTCCGTTGGGGAAAAATATTGTTGCTCGTCTGATGAGACTGCAATGTACTGGGTTTGCGGCTGGATATACGAAATTACCCTTTTTGTTCCAAGGTTATGTGTCGATGGACATGGGTATATTTTATATAAGCTGTACGTTTTTTGCTCTAAAAGAGGTATGGTGAGTTCGAAAAATATCCTTCCTCTGGTGAAAATTACGTTTAAATTTGTTATTTTTTCAATTTGTTCCATGGGTAATTCTTCGGGTGTTAAGGGAAATTCATAAGCAAGTGTTTCCTTAATTTTTTGAGCTGATCTCAATAATTGTTCTGGCGATAAAATAGCAGGGTGTAAAATGCCTTGTTTTTCTAGCAATATTACATCTATTAGCAACAGTAGGTTGGTGCTATAATCGTCTAACCCTCTTTCTATTTCAATTACAGAGTCCCTGATGGATGCTTCGAAACGTAATCTGCTAATGTCTGACTGTGTCTCTTGTAATGCTTCGGAGTGTATGACCATCGTTTTCGTCAGTTGCGATACAATTTGAGTTAAATTAACTAACCTTGCATGTGCGAGTGAAAATTCTCCTTTTATAATATGCGTTTGTTTAGCTATTATTTCGGTAATTTCGCGTTGATCCTTATAAACTTTGTTTAATTCGCGGTTGTAGTATTCTGCATCTTCTTGTGATAAAGTTCGAAATAATATTTTGCTGAGATTGCCGATGAATCCAAAAGGTACGCTGCGCCGTGGGGATAGTGTTTTAAGATGTGGGGTAACACCTATTGCAGTGCGTATCAAATTGCTGTAATGCACGGTGTTTTCTTCTTTCTTGATTAATCGAGGTCCCAATTCCTTGCTGAGGCAGTTGATGGAATCGTGGCGATTACAGAGTTGATTCATCGATGAGATGTAATGCTTCACATGTGGAGCATAGCTGAGGTACCGAGTAACATCTAGAGAGGTGACTAGGCGCCATTGTGATTGGAAGGTCCTTATATCAGGTAATTTTTCGTAGAAGAGTCCGGTGTCTCCTTCGAGTGGTGCTATGATTTGATCGTCGCTAATAACAGCGAGTGGCAACAGGAGCAAATATGCGAAGATCATGGTTGATTTTCAGCTGTGAATGGAGAGTAGGCATATTTTAATTTGTCCTGATGCTGTGTGATTAACTTATTGTGCGTTCGTAATACTACGTTATTCAGGTCTGTCAGGTCTATTATCTGGTATGGTCCAATGTAATGTGGATCAAATTTACTGGTGCGTGGTTCTTTGAGTATGTAGACAGAGTCGCCTTTGTTAAATGTTGCTGGTCGTGCGTGAACATCGTAATAATTTTTCGAACGAATTTTTGCTTTGTTTAGGATATCGGAAGCTATATTACGAATATTAGTCATGTGTGTTATTAATTCTATTAAGTAGTCTCCAAATGACTTTAATTTTTCGCCAGTTGGGAAAGAACTTGGTTTTCGAGCTGGTTTTCCAAAGATTAATTCGTATGGGGTGAAATTTGTTGCTTCGTGAACGGATGTGTTATAAGAGAACATTGCGAACGGTATTAGTAAATCCCAGTCTTCGTAATTATCCATGTAATGCTTGAGATATTCGGTGAGTATGATGTGACTTCGTTCTAAAGATCCGTTGGTTTGTGGTCTATATCCCGAGGTTGTGATTTGTTTGATTTTAAATATTTCGGATAAATTTGTCATGAGTGTTCCGATGAAGCTAGTTCCTTTGTCTGTTAATATTGCGCGGGGTGTACCATAGATTGTGATGAAATGTCTAGCGAAAGCATCTGCAATTGTAGTAGCTCGAATATTAGGTATTGCTATGGCTACGCAATATTTCGTTAGATTATCTTGAATGGTGAGAGTGTCTGTTCCCACTCGGTGTAATTAGTAAAGGTCCCACTGTATCTAAGGAAACTTTGTCGAAGGCTCCTATAGGTGTGTCAGTGATCAACATCGGCTGACGAGTTTTCTTGCATTTTCTATGACAGTATCTTCGATCGGTTCCTCAAAGGATATCAGATCGTCAAATAAGGTCTGGTCCTTATCTAAAGGGATGCTTTCTGTAGAATTTGCTGCGGGCATAAAAGTGTTTATAGTGTCCTGGCGTTCATCTGGCATGGTTACCTCTTGAGATAAGCTGGGAAAAGATCTGTTCTTGTGTATAATTGGAGAATGTTGAACGTTCCCACGTGCGGTTTCTTCTATCTCGTCTGAACTGCTACTTGTCTCCCGGTACTTAAGTCGGTTTTCCCTATCGCGACGTAGCTGTCGTATGCGGTGCCCAATTGTCTCGGTGTTAGCGTCTGTTTTCGGTATCTGGACTTTGAAGTCAGGATCCTGGAGTTCTCGTGGAATAAGTGGTAGGCAGACAGAAGCGGGCTTGCGCGATAATGCGTCTGCGTTCTTATTCGTCTTTCCGGATTTGTGGACAAGCTGGTACTCGTACTCCAAAAGTCGGAGTTTCCATTTCATTAGTCTAGAAGTGGGGTCCTTGACAGAGTGTAGCCACACCAGTGGTCTGTGATCAGTAACGAGGGTGAATGGGGTTCCATAGATATAAGGCTTGAAGTATCTTACGGCGTAAACCATGGCCAAACATTCCTTTACAGTAGCTGAGTAGATCTTCTCAGGTTTATTTAGGCTGCGGGATGCGTAGGCAATCGGCAGGTTGTTTCCTATCTCCCCTTGGCTAAGAACAGCTCCAATAGCGTAATCGGAGGCATCTGTTGTTACAATAAACGGTTTACTTAAATCTGAATATTGCAATATGGGTTGTTGACAAAGTTCGTTACGTAATTGCTTAAAACTTTGGTCTTGTTCTTCAGTCCATTTGAAACGGGGACGCTGCTCGGCTCCGCCTCAACGAAGCCGTGTGGATGTTATTTATTCTTAGCGTAGTAGTTGTGTGCGTTACGAAGCTATGCGTAAACCAATACGAGATGAAGCTAACGAAAACGAATCAATGTTCTGACCAATGAAGCTCCTGAATTTTTTCGGAGCTAACGCACACCTATTCTGATGTATGTATTTCTACGCTAAGAACTCGTGTTGGCCTACACGTCAGGAGCTTGGCGCTATCCCGACCAATTCTGACTCGCTCTTGTTCTGCAAAGGCGAGAGCGAGGTGGAACGAGAGCAAGAAAGAAACGAGAAAGTGGGGGAGATGCTTCGCGCGTGTGTACGTACCTCACGCACACCAATTCCCACCGTGCGACGAGCAGGCCTATCCCGAGAAAGAGTGAGAACGAAGAGAAAAGGAGCACTGAGGCAGGCAAGTGGTGTGGTGGGAGAATACCCCTCACCAAACTCACCGGTCAATACATCTGAACACCACCTTAGGAAAAGCGTGTACGTATACACGATGTAGTAAACAAACCGTATCAACCAACTTTCGTCCTGGAATCGGCAAGAAGGAAGTTTTTGAGTGTTTAGTTGCCTCCAGTAGACATCAGTGCAGGGTGGTCTGGTGCATTTGAATGCTAATAAGCACCGTACGTTGAAATAATGATGAATTTATGACTCGAAAACTGATAGAATGAGGCTTCATGGCTTCTCCGTCACCGGCGCTGGTGATATATTCGAGTAGTACCAGCGTATACGTGTACGTAATGTAGTAAACAAACCGTTTCAACCAACTTTCGTTCTGGAATTGGTAAGAAGGAAGTTTTTGTGGGTATAGTTGCCTCCAGTAGACATTCGTGCAGGGTGGTCTGGTGTGTTTGAACGCTAATAAGCACCGTACGTTGAAATAATAATGAATTTATGAATCGTGTACTGAGATAGACTCGAGAAATGACAGAATGAGGCTTCAAGGATTTTCCGTCACCGGCGCTGATGGTATATTCGCGCCATGTACCTTCAGAACCGGTGGAAGTCTAAGCTAGCCGATAAATGTAGGAAAGACATAGTTGCCGATACGTATGGAGAGTCGCATCGCGCTGTTGCCGCATTTCCCCTAGTTTTGTCTTCAGGGAGGCTTGAATGAATCACGGCGAAGCGGCTGGAGAACAGAGATGGGCAAAGATAATATCTGGATAAACTCCTGGGATTTTGTTCAAATTTAAATATGTTAGAGTCCATGTGAAAATAATGAGGATTTACAGCCGATTTCTTCACCTTCAGTAATCTTCCAGTTAGAGTTATGTTCCGATATGACGAGTGCAACATGATAGCATCCAATTGGTCGTTCACTGACCGGGACATAATCGGACAAATCGGGCATATAATAATCATTTTGCCAAATTCGAAAGCTAATTTTCAAAAAATCGATGAAAGTTGTGTACTTTGAGGGTCTGTATTTATAAAACAATTTTGATTGTGGCAAAATGTGACAACTTGAACTCCTCTTATTTTCACATGCACTATAACATGTTTCAATTTGAAGAAAATCTCAGACATTGAGTGTTCAAAGTGATCCGCTTGGCATGGAATGAACCGTATATACGACATTGTCCATTCCACGGTATAATAGAGGGGTGTTCCGACTCTGTACCTTTTACCCCAGCGATTTTGTGTGCCGATTTCTGTTTAGTTCCCCTGGCCGCCGCGAGAAGCGTCGTGACTTAGAAGGCATATACATATGTGTTAATGAGATTGTGGTAGTAGAGATTTTAATGGTATTACAGAGCTTGCCAGAAAAATCCTACACGTAATGGAGGGGGAACATGCCACACCTGCGCGATGACGCAGTCATTTGACTGAACTTTGGCGTCGATTGTTTGGACGTCACGGGGTCATCACGCGCATGTGTGGCGTGTTCCCCTTCCACTACGGGTAGGAATTCCATACCAGGCCTATATATATATGTAAATACCTTTGTAGGAAGTGATACCGGTGGTAGTAAAGTGGAATGAGAGGGCACGGACTTCTTCCCTCCTGCGGTCCTACTGCCGCACACGTGTTCGGGATGAGAAGGATGAACAGAAGATACACGTTTGGTGTAACCAAAAAACTTTATTGGTGTCGCGTGCTATTAATGATGTGCACGCGAGATTGCTCATCAACGAGCTGACCAACCAAACAGATTATTATGTGGTCGGCTCCTCCAAGTGACAAAATATAACCTATCTATAAGCTATATGACAACAAATGTTTAGTGGCTATTTGGTTCTTTTACGAAACATTTGTGACCTTTTTAGCATCCTTCAAAAACATTATTATTACGCCGCAACAGTGTCTTTAGGAAATTGGGTATAGCATATAGGTTATATTTTCTGTCACTTCGAGGAGCCGACCACATAATTATCACGCGCATCCAGCCTGCGCATTTTCAGTAGCGGATTTCATGAACGGATTCTGAACTGGATGTTTAAATAATTATGAAACACAATGTTTACGGAGTTTATTACTGTTTTATTTGTTAAAGATGCTTCAATTCTTTTAATGTTCCTGTTCATATAACCGTTGGCTATTAACAAATAATATAAAAAAAGTACTCAAAAATATTGGGATACACCGAAGTTATGAGATTTTCCGCGAATCCTATGTTATGTGCCCCACTGACGGGCGTTACCATCGCAGGCCACCCCGACGCAAAGGATAGAATAAAGATTACACGGGCGTACACACGACTGAACTATATTGTTACATAGAGCAAAAGCGGTTACAGAAGCACATCCGAACGCTATGGCGCTCGGTACAAGACAGTTTTCTGGTCGTCGTCACAATCGTCCTCTCGAAGGTGGCCGACCTTCTTCTATCTTCAGCTACGAGCACCAGCAGGCTATGCACGGGCCTATACCCGGTGCTCGCAACACTGCTCTCCCCTCTGGAAGAGCGGACGTCTCGGCCGCATTGAATCCTCTTCAGAATCTTCGTACCCCTGCCTGAAGAAGTGGTCGTGCAACCCCGTGGCTTCTTCAGACATCCGCCTCGGCATTTGCCTTCTCGCTTAGGGGAAAACCACGGAAAAACCCTGAGCAAGGCGTGAGTACAACGAGACTTCTCGATCTGCCACGACGAAACGCTCCAACTTCTGGCCCCACGACGTCTCTGGAACTCCGCAGCTCCTTGTCCCACGACGTCGCTGGAACCCTGCGGCTCTTGGTCCCACGACGAAATCCACGGAGAGCTCCGGCTCCAGCAGCCGGGGCACGGGTACCGCAGAGCTTCTAATTCTTCCTCGACGAAACGCCCCTGGTCCTTGTCCCGCGATGTCCCTGAAACTCCACTTTGGAACGTCCCACGTCAACTCCAACGCTCCGACACTGCATCCTCCTTCGTGCAGCCTCTGGAACCACATGCAGACTCCAGCGCGGCCTCGTTTGCAGGCAGCCTCCTCCAGAAGAACGTCCGACGGCGTCTCCACTGCTTCGGCGACGTTCCCTCCTCCTCGTCGAATCCTCGGTCGCGGTCGACACTCTCCTCCAGGGACTCGTCCTCGATGTCTTTCCGGTGTCCGTGCGAGCTTGACACTTCAATCCCTTCGCGGCTCCGGATTCCATGCAAAAGAGACGGAGAAGCATTAACATATACTTTCATTTGAGAGAATCCGTTGGAGCTAAAAGAACCGGGAAGACGGAAAGGCGGGACGGAACCGATAACAGGGGATCACAGCTCATGAGTATGTTATCGGCCCCTTCCCCGATCAATCTGCCCAGTAATCCAGCTTATCTGCATTGACTCTTCGTTCAGAACTTCGAACTCTCTCCTCGAGCGAGAGACTTCCTGGATCTTTGGTCGGCGAACGACCCATCCTGTCTAAACAACTACACTCTTCGGGGCTCCCTCTCATGGAGAATTAGTGACTTCGCATTGCAATTGCTTATTTCACAGCTCTTCATATGCGCTGAATGCACTCGCCGGTGCACTAGTGACTGTGGATTGCAATTGCTTATAAAAATTGGCCAAATGAAAATTAATTGAATGTAATGCTGCGTCCAATCGCACCGGCTCGACTGGCTGAGCCGTGCGATACTCGCAGCGGCCAAGCGGCTATATCTGCTATTCTTATACACTGTTCTACATGCTTCAATAATTCTTTGTGTCAAATCCGCTTTGTTGTCAACAGGAGTTTGAAAAACTGTTTGTTTAATATGACCCCAAAGAAAAAAATCGCAGGCCGAGAGGTCAGGGGATCGTGGTGGCCATGCTACTGCTCCATTGCGACCGATCCAGCGGTTGGGAAATGTCTCGTTCAGCCATCTCGTTACGATATTCGCGTAATGTGCCGGAGCACCATCTTGTTGAAACCACAGGTTCCGTCTTTCTACCAGTGACATATCGTGCAAAATATCTCCCAGATAATTCTTCAACATTTCTAAATACACTACTCCCGTTACATTTCCATCGAAAATATAGGGTCCATATATTTTTCGATTGAAAATACCACACCATACTAAAACTGACTGGCGATACTGGCTATTATCTTCACGTATCCAATATGGGTTTTCCGTTGCCCACATTCGTGAATTTTGATGGCATGTCAAACCATTTGTATAAAATATACATTCGTCCGTTATCATGATATTTCTGATGAACTCTGGATCCTCTCCGAGTTGCTGCAGTATCGACATCGAAAATTGAATCCGTGGTCCGCAATCTCTAAGAAATAATTTATGCTGCGTGCTCGGCTTATACGGCTTCAGACCATTTTTCTTTACGATTCTCTGAATTGTCGATTTTGATCTATCTGAATTTGCCGCTAGCTGACGAATTGAGGTTGTGGGGTGGGCATGGAATGCCGCCACAACATCAATTTCTTGTACTCGCCTGTGCGTGGTCCGCCTATTCCATTTGATCGGGTGTACACTCCCCGTCGCTTTGAATAGCTCACAAATATTTTTTATCTGAAAACATACCGATTTCATGTACACGCATTTAATTGATACAAAAACGGCAAAACTGGATATTTAACCCTTTCATTGGTCAGACCATACGTCGTGCGTGCATGGATAAAATTAAGTACTGTGCAGTGGTGAAAGGATCATTGCGGGAGGAGATTCTATCGTCACCAATTGGATCAGCGTTCTTTCCAGATACAGGGTAATTCTGGAGCTACGCCCGTCAAAGGATGCGGTCTGGTACACCGTAGCGAGGACAACCCCCCACAATGCCTCACCCGATTGTATGGCTTTCGACTCTCGAAGCGGTTCGACTGCCTACTAAGAAGTGAGAAATCTTCGACTCGCGCATTTCTCATCAGATCTTTGCGAAAACGACACCCATCGATTTCTTATGTTTCGCCGATGAAACTGTCACCAAGAACTCTCTCCAAGATTTCTCACTTCTTATTAGGCACTCGAACCCCTTCGCGGGTCGCCTGGTCGGTAGCGGCGCCCCCGCGGACTGGGACGTCGTAGCAAAAGGGTTAAAGATTCAGTATTTAACTGTATGTATTTCACTAAATGTAGATAAAGACTTACCGTTTGCGGACTCGGTTTTGGTCGATCGGGATGTCGTTGCTGGAACTGTGTACTCACTGCACGATACGACAAGCGTCCCTCACCACGTAAAAGCACAAACTCCACTTTATCTTCTACAGTTAAAAGCATTTTTTGACTGGATATACTTCCTCCAAAGAACTGGTGGGTGCTGTGAATGTCTAATGACTTCTGATCCACAGACTTTTTCCTAAATCTGAGGAAAATTTGTCAGAAGATGCCATTGGCCCTTTCGAAAGAAAGGAACTTCTTCCTTATTGGTTGGAAATATGCATGTAGATGGTTAAAAGATGCAAAGGGGAAGTTTTTATGATCAACGAAAAAAAATTTATAACACCCACCATTTCCTAGCTGCGACCCATCCTGGTCGTTCGAACGTAGAAGGAAATGCGAAATAAAATACTACTTATTCCGTCTTACGGGACAAAGGAGAGGCTAACTCAGAATGAAGAGAAACTCATTTAATGTTTACGATTGGCAATTTAGTATTTTCGAGGGACAGTTCTTCAACATCTGTTGTGTTTCTACTTAGAAAGCAATCGAACATGCTGTCTTCTTGGCTTTCGACACCTTTCGTTCTGAGTTAATACATGTAGGGAGTGCTGCGTTGGTGGATGGTCGTCTCAGTAATTACGGATCGGAACGTACCGTTGTACCTGGCCACTGGTTCGCGGGACACTTCAGTCATAAACCGCGACCATGCCGAAACACTCCGGCCGATCAGGGTGTTTAATTCAAGGGAACCAGATGTGGCATTTTTCTTTTCCCCTAGCTAAACTCTCTACGTTCGGCAGGCCATAACCCGTGCCCCGCTACAATATAAATAAATTATAATGATGTCCTCAACGCTGACCGTGACGAAAATTAATCTTCTGGTCCACATGATGACAGAAAGAAAATATTCCTATGTTACATTGAAGAATGTTTCCCTGGCAATAGGGTAGGAAACGAAATTACTCTGAAGAAGTGCCAGTACGTCTCGCGGTGAGACACAGGAAGAAAAGGGGTAGTCCGCTGACTGCGCGTGGTCCCGCTTGCGTTGTCTTCCCTACAAATTCGAGACGGATCCCTTATCCCTTGAGTATAAATACGCGATCGAATTTAAAAACAAAAGCATGCCAGACGTATTGGGTGCAAGAAAAGGTGGTGGGCCATAGTACCCCGTGGCGAGGACAGAGGGTTGTCCTCGTCACGGGGGACCAGGCCGCGACTCCTTGACGAGCGTCGGGCGACTCCTGCCCGAGAGGAATACGATTTACTTTAATTATAGTACATGTGTGTTTTGTAATAAAGTGTTTCTATCGTCTCCTGAATTCAATAACTGGCTTCCAGACATCTATGCTCCTACAATCCACCGGCTATACTTCTCGTGGAGAGACACAGGAAGAAAAGGGGTAGCCCGCTGTCGACGCGTGATCCTCTCGAGTATAAACACGAGCTTCGATATCAAAACAAAAGCGTGCGTTGACGTATTCCGTGCGAGAGAAGGTGGGCATTGGGGAGAAGGTATTGCTGTGACGAGGGCCTCTTCAACAGAGCAGTCGTTTGTGAGGGATGCAAATCCGATTGGTTCTGATACAATCTGCTCCCTATGGTTGAAATTTAGTCTAGCAACTTTCACTCCTCCTAACCTAACCAATCCAACTTGCATCCCTCCCAAAAGAACCGGCCATCCGAGCGTAGAAGCAAGTGCGAAATAAAAGTAACGATGCGCTTCTCGATACCGCAGATGTACCTACCTAAGTAGCATTTCTGACGGAAAAGAATTGTCCAGCCTTTGGGCCTGCTATTTCTGGCGTAGACCTTGGGCAGGTAAGTATCCATTTCAACAGGCAGTGCCACCCGTGGCGCCAGTAAGACCGCCCCCGGTTTTTGCCATTCCAGAGGGGTTTCTTGCAGTGAAAATCAGTAAATTTGCAAGCGCAATATCTTAAAAACCAGTGGAAATAAAGTGTATACATTAAAGCTTATTGAATTTGTCTTGGAACGCACTATCAACTCAGGTCTTCAAAAAAAAAAATAGTTCCATTTGAAAAACCGAACTTGACCATCGTATCTTTTAAATTAATAATCGAAAACAAAATTCGTTCGCGCTAATAAATGGGCCCCCTCGAACCATGCAATTCCCTATTTTTTTTATATTTTTATCGACAATACTTTAAGAGATATCGCGCTGTCCATTCCTATGTGGGACATCCTGTATAGTTGAGAAAACGTTTTTTTCTCTCAACGACTGCGCAAAGTCTTCGATGTGGCGGATGGGATAGATGTACAGAACGTGCATTAACGCCCTGGCAATCTCCAACCGCTCTCCATAAATCCGCACCGGAACCTTTGGGTACCAAATGCAGTAGAGACGACCAGCAACTCTTCGATAGCCGCGCTATTCCCAGTCGTATCATCAACTTGAACTCCTTCTTCGCGAACTGGAATCTATCCGGTGCAAGCCGCCTTGGCTTACTGTAAACGGGCGGCCCCGGAGTCGTTTTTATGTAATGGCACGTGTCATGGTTTACCTCGACTGGCGTGCCTTCAGGTTTCGTAAGATCGGGATACTTCTGCAGCAATGAATGGTAGATGGACTCGCTTACCACCATTTTGACAGCAGCCACTTCGTGCCGAACCGTGGTCCCTTTTGACCGCAAGGTTGTAGTCGAGTCGATGAGGCTCTGGTTACGAATGTCCACTAAAAGTCCAAAGTGCGCCAAAAAACGGCCCCGATAATCGGCTTGGAGACGTTCGGCACGACAAATCTCCAAATAAAATCACGACGCAGACCTAGATTCAGCGTAATCGTCGCCGTACCGTAGGTTGCGATCGAAGTTTCGTTCGCCACGGAGAGCTCGTAGTCCGATTTCGGACCATGGCCGATCACGAATTTTCGGGGAACAACACAGAGGTCCGCGCCGGTGTCGACCAGAAACTGTCTATTGGTGCGCCGATCAAGCATAAAGAGACGGCGGAACTTCGGGTTGGAGTCGCTAGCCGACATTAACGACCGCCCCGAGCGTTTCCCTGGCTGTATGTGCAGGGCTCGATGCACCGATGAGCCTTATGCGCGTACTTTGCGTGGTCCCTGCACATGCCGTTCTCCGCGTGCTCCCTAGATCTCGATCGCGGCCTCGAAAAACTCCGCGGACGACGCGAACTCCCTTGCTCGCCACGTCGGAAGGGTTCATTCCTCCGGAAAATGGCGCAATTCGTCAATCTGGGCTCTCATGACTTTTGACTCCTCTTGGAGAGAAACGAGGAGCTGCAGCATCCTCTCCGCCATCAAGTCCATGGAACTTGGTTGTGTTGATGGACCAGGACGCGATGTTTCAGCCACCACTGACCGTCCAGGAATGGTGTCTAAGATGGCGTCCGCTAACTTTGCCACCTTATCCAACAACGCGTCCTTTTGCGTTGCTAAGATAGCTTGCACACTAGCGGGTAAACGCCTCATACATAGCGTCGTCAACAGTGGCTACGAGACGTACGTCCCCGCCAAGCTTCGCAAATGACGCAAGAATTGGGAAGGTTTACGATCACCCATTTCCTCACGCTCCAGCAATTGGCGGGTCTTCTGTTCTTGCGATACGCACACGCGACTAATCAATTCGGTCTTCAATTTATCATAAAGACCAGTCTCCGGTGGATCCAACAACACATTCCGCACTTCCGTCATGTAACGCAGTGCTAACGCTCCAGTGACGTAATTGGACTTTATCGCGTCGGAGACGATCCCAGTCGAGAGGAAATTCCTTTCCATTATACAGAACCATAGCTCTGGGTCACCCGGCGTAAATTCTGGGACTCGAATCCCCACTCGGTTTGACGTATTCGCGGGAAACGAGGACGCTCCATCATTATCACCAGTTTCAGGCATGGTGCTAAATGTCTGTCACTGTCTTTAAATTTCAGAGTTTTTTTTCACGCCCGCACGAAATTGTTCGCCTTCACGTGGAATACTGTATGTAAAATTTATACTTGTGTACTTTGTATAAAAGGTATAAAATGTTCACTTTCTTCAAATATACTATGCGTAAAAAAATATTTTATTTTACTTACCTCGATCTAGGTTTCGTCGTCATCGCTTTCAATATTCGACCGAGAGTTTCTAGGAGTCTCCTGATCGTCTAAGAAATTTAGGTGATTGAAGTACCAAAGTGTCGGTTTATACACCTCGTTTGCACCCGATCCTGTCCTCATAGAGGCCTTTACTTTCTTTAATTCCTTCCGATAATTACTCCGCATACCATTAATTCTGGTCACCACACTTTTCTTGGTGTTGGAAGGCTCGATTTCTTTTAATTTGTTCACTAATTTTAAGTAGGCTGTATTTTTAAGGTCACGATCCTGATACTCTGTACTACTCATCTTCCAGAGGCAAGGTTCACTTTTGTATATTTCTATAAAGTCTTCAATGCATTTTTCCTGAATAGTAGAAAGTGACGCCGTCATTTTCTTGTAAAGATACAATTGATACAATCACGGTTGATAGTTGTTGCGGAACTCACGCTCGACAGTCTTCCGACTTTCCGGAAAGACACCCGCGGTCGGAAATTTGCGGTGATTGGTTAATCCAACGAACGAATGCTGACCAATTAGGTAATTTATTGAACACCAATCGCGCCCCCTATTTCCTGCGCTCTTGGCGTGGTTTCCGGAAACGGGGGTGCGATTTTGGCGGGAGCTCCGGTCCGAAGCGCGTGACGTGGCCGATTGCAGGCCGCCAGCGGCTTCCTCAACAATACCTTCGCTGGCGCGCGTCATAAACCAAACCTAACATCAGGAATTGGTGACTTTGGATTGCAATTGCTTATTTCACAGCTCTTCATTTGCACTGGATGCACTCGCCGGTGCACTAGTGACTTTGGATTGCAATTGCTTATTTCACAGCTCTTCATATGCGCTGGATGCACTCGCCGGTGCTATCGCGATGTTTTCATCCATCATTTTATGTACTTTCTTGTGTACTCGTAGCTGTTCCTCCTTTTTGTGTGTACGGAGGTTCTCTAATCGGCTGTTGTCGATTGTATTTGCTATCTATAATTTCTGGCAACATGCAGTCCTCATAGAACTTGCTCAGTTTGTCTTCCATCTCTGTTGCCCAGAATCGATCATCTCTCGTTACTGTTGTAACCTTCATTCCTTTCGGCGTCCATAAACAAAAATAGGCCCGTTGCCTTTTCCTTATGTGCAATTGTCCTTGCACTTGATAATAGTAATGACGATTTTGATTCATGTCATTACCCTTGAAAATACGCCGTATATTACCAAGTTGCTTTATTGCTTCAGCAGGTGTTAAATCCTTGGCCGATTCAGGACACTTTACTTCGACGATTTTATCATGGTCCACGAGGCCGTCAGGAGTTGCACCTAAGTGAGGCACAGTGTCACCGATGAAGAGGCCACATGGTAGAATATGGATTCCTAATTCTTCTTCCATTTGTCTCAAGGCGTTTGCCTCGTTTTCCCTTCCGTATTGGAGAGCAGACAAATTTGGAAGTTGCGGGTACATTATACTCTTCACAGTATTTGCCCGTGGTGTAGTGTTTCGTAATCGGCATACCTTGCCGAAATTGGATGCAGTTACTGTTTTTTTTCTATAACTAATCCACTTTTCACTATTCGCCTGATTGCGAGTTTCCTCTTCGATCTCGCATCGCATTCTTTGCCAGTCATGGAGTATAGCCGCGTGCCTTTTACATTCGGAAGAGTATACTGTCTCTTCCATATCTGGTTTTTCTGCGTTAGGGCCGTAATCCTGGTCGCACGATTGTTTTTTATTTCGGAAGGAGGATGCTTTCGCTTCTTTTTTATATTCACTTGCTTTTTCTGCTGCACGCTTCCGACGTCCTTCCAGCTTTCTTACCATGGTTGACGGCTCTTTATCCATTGCCGTACTCAATCTGCTAAACGCCTCTTTTGTATTATATTGGACGACTGCAGCGGAGACTCTGCCCTGATACGAGCCCCCTCGTCCAAAGTTTATCCTTTTGCCTCCGATGAATTTGGCAATGATATTATTAAAACTTTCAACAGCATTGTTATTTAAACCGTGCAGCAAACTGTCAGCTTTAGGGAAAAGTGGCTGCATCGCTCCTTCGATACTCTGATAAATACCAGCTTCTCTCAACCTTGGTACGTAGTCCTCTCTGTTTGGATCAGAGTATTTCTTACAGAAGTATGCTAACTTCTGACACTCCTTGTGTTCACCGAAAACGTGACTCGGTACATTCCTCAAGTCTTCCTTCAAATTTCTTACTCGTTCCTCGAGTGTTATTTCTTCTTGCAACCGGTATTCTGCAGCTTTCTTTATACCAGTACGCAAGCGGAGAGCATTATTCTTTACGACAGCTCTTAGGTCTTTATCGCGGCCTTTTGTTGCGGCCACTTCGAGGACATTGATTAGGTCATTCTGACATTTCTCGTAAAACCTTTTCGTCATACAGGATACGTTCACGGCAGTCAGTATGTCCTCCAGTTGATTATATCCGCCGCCCGTCATCATTCTTGCGGAAACAGCGGCGCGGTTAATAACCATAGTGGCATCACTCTTCAGAAGACACATTTTGCACTCTACAGAATACACATTTTCTAGTCCATTCCGTTGACATCTAATTATTTCAAAATGTTCGATGCCACAGCCAATAGTGGAATGTTTTCCAAGATTTTTTATTTGTTCGAAAACATACGGAAATTCAACGAAGTCTACTCCTTCTGAAATTGGATTTTCCGGCTGTTCTGGTTCTGCGTTTTCTACCACCCAGTAATCGGCATCGCTTCCAACATCTTGATTCGTTTCTTCGTTGATGTCTCTTACGGATTGTATCTCATCGCTGTCTCTGTCGAAATCTATTTCTTGCACAATTCTTTCTTCGTTCGACTCGAAATGCACATCTTCTACAATTTCCTCTTCGTCCGCATTGAAATTTATTTCTTCAATAATATCTTCTGCGCCCGTATCGAAATGTACTTCTTCTACAATTCCTTCGATAATTGGAGAATCTTCAAAATTTTCATCCGCAGCAGATGTGCTTGGATGTGTTCCGTTCGAGATACCTGCTTCTGCCACGGTATCCTGAATTACAGTGAGGCACGCTGTGTTCTTCAATCGTTGCCTGCACGTAAAGAGTCAATAATCAGTAACACGTGGCACATACATAGAAATAAGAAAAACATACAGCAGAAAAGAAAATCAAGCATAGTAAATGAAGATATACAGTAAAATCTCGATGTAAGCGAAAGCCTCGTAACGATACCCGTGTACGTGTGGCACAATACTAACGCAATCAAAATTTAAGATTTGTATTTTTGGTTTTATTTTCATGAAACTTCTACCAACATGTTTGTTAGAATCTCCTAATTAAAATGATACCAAATACAACATAAATCGGACAACTTTTACTTATCGTGAATACGAATCGTTTATATTTATATAATTATCCAAACCATATCGTGTTTGGTGTCATTTTAATCAGAAAATCCTCGCGAATATGTTGGTAAACAATTTATAAAAAAGAACCAAAAATAAAATACTTTTAATTGTGAACCTCGTTTGTATCGGTGTTGTCTCTCACCGATTTTCAATTTCGGATCGGGTTATACGATCGGCCCTAGAGCCATATTACACGCTTCACTGGTTCCAAGAGGGAACACTCCAACTAGGGGTGATATAAATTAACACCAATCATACATAGTCACAATTCTAAACCCTAATCGAGACTTTACCGCAGTTCCTATATTTTTAGAAGGTTGTCTACAGCCTCGAACGTAGGAGAAGAGAGCGAGTGGAAGAAAGGACTGCCGCTTGTCCCCATCTTTTTCATTCGCTGTCCTTTTCTGCGGCCGAAACATATTACCACTAAATATGTATTATTCAAATTATACCGTATTTGGTGTCATTTATCATTAGAGAAACATCACAAATGTTACGATGCTATATTCATGAAAATATTGTTATTGCATTACTGTGAATATCATTCTAATTTATCTTCGCGATACGAAGAAGGACGTGATACAAATGTTCTTCTTAGAAAACGTGATCCCCTCGTTACGAAAACCGAAGGACATGCACTTTTGGCCCGTTTTCTTTTCACACGCACACATCTGCACAACCGTCTCCGCTACTCGCAAGTGGAGGCAGCCATAAGCAGACATGCTGTGCTGCGATACGCGGCTGTGTGTGTGTGCAGGCACGCGTGCACTTGACCGCGTGTGAAAAAGAATACTTTTCGCATTTCAATCCTGGGTAATTCAACGCAAAATCGGACATTTTTCGGAGTACCATTTGGGATTTTTGTGAAACTTGCATATGTTGTAGTCTTTAGTGATACATAAATGTATTTCAAAGGATATTTTAAATTTTCAACATTGTGGAAATTGACTTTGTTTCCATTCAATTATAACTGTTGAACTAAGAGAAAGGTAAGAATGACCCGATATGAAAGTGTATAACTGTCAAGACAAATTCAACCATATGGTGTGCTATGACTTTCAAGGCTACCGAAGGTTATGAATGAAAGAAATAGATAGTTGTGCTGGATGGCGCAGCGTCACATTCAATTAATTTTCATGCCACCAATTCTAAAGTGTCCGCGTTTCTGAAAACATGACCATAAAGAGCACAAGTACGGCTGTATCCTCATTTTTTTCAAATTTTTAAATAGTGCCCTGCTAGTATAAAATTGCATTTGTTTAAAACAATTTCAGAAGGAATGGTCTAAAATTTGTTTTTTTTTTTAAGGAACATCATTTTTATTGGGTACTCTTACTTCCCCAGTGTAAGCACCCAAAAGCTCATTCTTACCTGTCTCTTTGTTCAACAGTTATAATTGAAAACAATCAATTTCCACAATCTTGAAAATTTTTAAACTTGCGTGGAATGACCCTGCTTGAATGTCTAGAATACTGTAGAGAGAGAGAGAGAGAGAGAGATGGTAATAATACAATTGAAATGGTACAACATTGTATATGACCAACAGGACCATATTTCTAATAAATTATACCCTGAAGAAATAAAAATATTGCCAAAAAAACATTTTGTCCTTTTGCGCATTCAGACAATACTCCGCAGAGAGGATAGACCGGCAATCCAAATCATTGTCATATTTTTAACGTTGTACCTCAATTCAACGAGGGGCTGCAGGGTGGTCTTTCGTTTTATGGAACGTTGTAAAATAATGAAGAAACGAAGGGTCCGAGAAACACGTGTCGTTTGCCTTTCGCGAAGTAAACCCTACTTGACCGCGCCGATGTTGTAGATCCGTCTGGTTCTCGTCCACGAGCACGCTTTCCAGCACATTACCCTGTCTCTTTAGATAACTTTTCGAAAGCGTGGAACTGACCTCGACTTTCGTTACCCTCGCACAAGGCGAGGCGATGGGGTGGTACGAAGAATTGTTTTCGATTTTTCGGCAAGGGCTGCCTGCCTGTAGCACAGATGGGCAAAATTTTTGCCTGTACGGCCCTTGGGGTCAGTTGGATTTTAGCTTGAGTCAGAACAAATATAATTAGTTTTCTTACGTCCGGATAGATGTTTGTGGTACTCAGGAATGCATGAAAAATTTCACGATCGATATTGCCAGGAAACGGGACCGATCGTTCTACGGGGACGTAGACGTTCTTTTTTCCCATTCAATGTGATCAAGATCTCGGTTACGTTTGTTTATTTTAGATAAAGTCAACCCTACACATCGGATACATAGCGAGAAATCGAAATACCATCCTGTGACACCTCAATAAAAGAATATACTGTTCTATTACAAAAACTAACTGGACCTTGACATCGCTTCCAGTACTTCATTCTTTAAAAAAAAGTTTGTACCATTATGTCGGATGGGACTGATACTAAACAGGAATATATTAAACAATTTTCACTTATTGGAGTAATTTGTAAGTAAGAAAAGATTAAAAAGGGGACAGTGTTACACGTATTCAATAAATTCTGTCTCATCGTCCCTCTAGGTATAGGTATTCAGCGAACGGTATTCTCCGATACTCGCGGTTACTTTGTCGCTGTCACTGGGTCGTAAAAGAGAAGGATAGAATGCAGGTCGTAGCAGTCGAGAAATAAAGCCAGCGCCTGGGCTGCTAACACAGATAGGGTAAATGTCCCAATTACTGCCAGTGTCCCTATTACTGCCACTTCATTTATTTTACTTAATAAACATGCAATGTATAATGAATAGTTTAAAAAATAATTTATCATAAAATTGGGACTGTTCTTCTTATTATTATAGTACATTCTTTATATTTCTATTCGTTATACATTACGTTTTTTTTTAAGTGAAATAAATAAAGTGGCAGTAATAAGGACACTGACAGTAAATGGGACATCTACCCTACACAGCATTGCCAGCGCAACGTTAAGGCAGCCACACACGGTCCAGTCGGCCTGTCAGGCTGACCGGATGGTGCATCCACACGCTCCGGCCGGCCTGACGGTATTTTAAATTTTTTAAATATTGTTTCCTGCGCTTCATCTTGATAAAACAGTATCATAATGGCTGGAAAAAATTTGTGTCCTTAAATCAAAAACTAGAAACTTGAAGCGTTAAAATGCTTTTTTAAAATACTTTTTGCGACTATTTTTCGCGGAGATACAGCCATTTCAAAATGACCAAATTTTTCGGCAAATTATAGTGTTCCTTTAATTTTGTCCACCAATGCATTTCCATTTTCAGTTTACTTTATAATTATTCACATTATTAACAACCATTATTCACATTCCAGTAGATACGGGTTTCCTAAAATATTCGAAACATTTTCATTGCCCGAAACGCCCAAGCTTCAACCTACTCGACACAGGGTAAGCAGGCCAGTAGCTGGACAGGGCCCAGCAGATGGACGAATCGTTGGTTAATCGTTAATATTGAAAGAACTAGAGTTTTAATCTATATTATTGTTTTTTTATTTTGTAGAAAAAACGTTTGTTGCTTTATAAAATATTAACGTTTCTATTTAATATGTTTTGCCTTTACGTAGTACAAAAGCAACATTACATTAACACTTTGTGTATGTGGGAGTTGTATTCCTTTATTATTAAGCGTGCGGTATAGTTTCTTATGCGGCACATAACTTCCATAATGGGTTCCGTCGGATACGACAAATTGGTCTAGGCCCCCTGCGGACTTTTCGCAAACTACGGCGACGAAGGGACTTTCCGAAGGGACTGACCGAGGAAAGTCAGTCTTCCAATTACCTCCACTCGTTGCGGGACTCGTCACTGGAAAATTGTTAAGCGTTTTAAAGTGATAAATGGACGATATGTCAAATGTAAGTAATAAAATTGTATAATATTAAACAGGGTGATTCTCCCGCCTCGCCGAGTTTCGTGGATTTCGATGCACAAAAATATGTTTGCGTATGTAATTCGCGGATAAATATAATATATACCTACATGTTCAAAATTACGTCAGTAGAAAAATAGGGTGACGTTCAGGGTTGCCACCTCTCCGGTTTTGCCCCGGAGACTCCGGGTTTCGAAGCAAATCTCCGGGCTCTGGTTTTACTGAGGAAATCTCCGGGTTGTAGAAAAAAAATGAGATAATAAGAAAATGTGGTATTATACAATGGTATCAATTTTACTTATAAATTCTGAATTGTTTGAGCTTAAAATAATCGCACATCTGTTTTCCGGATATTCGAGAAAAAAACTTTTTTTGCTTTTTCCATTTCCGGGTTTATATTGGAATCTCCGGGTTGGAATGTGAGACACTCCGGGATTTCTATGGTGATAAGTTGGCAACCCTGGTTACGTTACGGATGAATTACCTCTATTCGCACACCACGTTTCATAATTTTTTGAATTTCCGGGTTGCCGAACGTTCCTTGTTAGCGAGACGCGGCTTATAATAGACGGCATCGCCGTTGAGGACTTCAGCGACAGAATCACCCTGTATGTTCATAGAATCTTACTATTTTCAATAAAATAATACATTCATTATATCATTTCCAGTTACAGGATGCACTTGTCCATGCGGGACCGTCCAGCGCGCTGGAAGAAAAACCCCGGAAGAAGGAGGAAGAGAAGAAGCAGGAAGGAGAAGTGGGAGCGCCCGCAACATCGGGAGACGGCGATAAAAAATGGAAAAAAGTAAGTAATTATGCGCAATACTAAATACTATATTCTTTTGTTCGTAATAATGTACTTTTGCCCGGTCGAAAGAAGATCCCTAGCAGGCGGTCTCGGGCGTTGCAGTCCGTCGCTGTGACGATTGGTCGCGAGTCACCTATTTGGGTACACTTTTAAAGACGGGGCACACGTATTTTGGTTATTGTCTGCAGTAGGCACCAGGGGGACCAAGCTGTCTTTGTTTGGCTGAAGTTTTCCCGTTTAGTTAGCACCGCATTGGTAGGAGGCGCTAGGTACATCACACACACATACCTACGTGTATCAGTGAGCACGACACACAACCTTTCGACGTTGGTGAAATGTTACCATGACGACCGTCGTCATTTAGAAATGTTTGGCGCAGACACGAGGAAGTGTCCTCACTTTCCCTGGTGTACCCTTTCTAAGGCCGTCTGACCATGGATTGTCGCGTCAGTGACGCGTATGCAGCAGATAGAAGGATAAACATTGAAATTGAATATTTCTTCTTTTCTTAGGAAAAGAAAATATATTCAATTTCTTTGTATATCCTTCTATCTGCTGCATACGTGTCGCTGGCGCGACAATCCGTGGACAGGTTTAAAGTAAACGGTGCATTACACGTATACACATACACATACGTCCCGATTCACACCAATTCACACATTCACAGTTTAGTACGCACCTCATTGGTAGGAGGCGCTACAAACTCTGCTTCAACTTTCGTAAGAGGGAAGCTTGGCCTCCCTGGTAGGCACATACGTTGTCGCACCGCGCGATGAAGAGACCGAATAAAACACATCGAAATCGAATGGAATAGAGCGATCTGACCGACGAGCGCCAAAGCAATTGCGTAGGCATCTCAGACGGTTCACCATTAATATATAATAACATAAAAATTTCCTTATTTTTCACAATACATTCAGGAAAGTATTATCATTGGTTTGGTTAGATTTTTCTGATTAAAATAAGCCCAAACGCAATCTCGCACAGATTATTTGAAAAATAAGGAAATTTTTATGTTATTATATATTAATGGTTAACCGTCTGAGATGCCTACTCTATTGCTTTGGCGCTCGTCGGTCAGATCGCTCTATTCCACCCGATCTCGATGTGTTTTGTTCGCTCTCTTCGTCGCGCGATGCGACAACGTATGTGCCTACTTCAGCCAATAACCAAAATACGTGTGCCGCGTCTTTAAAAGTGTGCCCAAATAGGTGATTTGACCAATCGTCATAGCGACGGACTGTATCGCCCGAGCCCGCCTCTTGGGGATCTTCTTTCGGCCGGGTAATAGTACAACTCGTTGCTTCGCAAGCAGGTCGTTAAAACCAATAGGTCGGTGGGTGACAAAAGCTGAAGGTTTATATATCCTTAGAAATTACTGCAGTTCCCCCACCACTTCGTTGGCTCCCGACCTAACAAGGAAATGTCGCTATCCGCGCCGTACCCAAGCGCAAGTTTGCCGAATAAGAAATCAGCTGGTCAGGTTTGACGCCTCTACCTGTTGCAGAGCATAAAGTCTGGCAACGTTGTGCTCGGATTTGACTATTGCCAATTTTTCAAATTTTGCATTTTTAGAAAAGCATAATATGTAAAACAGAAGAGATCGGCTCGAAAGCCAGCCATTAAGAGGGGACCGAGAAGGAAAGAATTATGTATATCATTTATATCAAGACCAGTGATAAGATTTTACCCTTCTGTCTCCTGTTGAATCATAATTAGTATCTTATTATTCATTTAAGTACATATATATGTATTTTCATTGCTACCAAATAGTCTGTGAGCCGATATAATAGTGTTTCGAGCCGATCGCGTCCGAGTTTTGCCGAGCCGATCTGAAATCAAATTGCCCGCTCATGGCGGCTATGCTTGCAGCCCGAAACGAGTCTCGGGATCCCGAAAACTTCGGGTTCTCGAGCAATACGAAAGTAACGGGATCCCGCCCGGTCTCGCCCGAAAGTTTCCGGCCCATCCCGAGCCCGAAACGTCGGGTACCCCCACACCCCTGGCTGTCAGCGTCGGCTGGACAGCGGAGAGCCCCGAGCTTCGAAAACTTTCGGATGGTCTCTTTCAAATGAACGTGGCAAAGAGCTATTGGGAATTTCCCGGCCCAGGTAAGCGAGCCGCGCGCTCCGCTTTTATGATCGGTTTACCACTCACACCCCAGATCACTGTAATGAGGTTTGCAAACAATATCGACTCGTCTCGTACCCGTCTCAATTTCAAAATTTTCAGCTAAGACAGGGTTGATCGTGGCGCTATACCCCTGCACAGTGGTCCAGGAGCACCCAAAAAGTGGCCAAAATTCAAGATTTCATCAGATATTTATGAAACTTATATATTTAGGTGTTTTCGAGGTCGCTGATGACTAATCCGACGTTAAAAACCTAAAATTCAAAATCGCATATTGAGTACAGTTGCTATAAAATTTAAAAAATAGGATTTTTTAATAGGAACGTCTGTAGTTTACCTACAATATCTGCAGTGTCTAGAGCTTATCACGAGAAGGTTGCAGTGCCATTCTAGGCTCCATAATTACCATTTCTGGTAATTTCGGGCACTTTATTAGAGTGGGTCCCCTTTTCTCTCGCTACTAGAAAAGTGAGTTTCATTGTCATTAATGACTATCTCAGATAGACTGTCAGTCAGTTTCTGTCAGTTCTTCTGCCAGTTCCACTTCTTCTAAATACGCAAAAGTATGTAGAAGATCTGTGTGCGTGTCATTATTATCGTTATCGCTATCGCTATCATTATCGACATGAGAAGTAGTATGGCTGCTCGCATTTACTTCAGGAGCAGCTAACAAATGTGTTACTTCTTGAGGAATAGATTGGAATTTCTTCTTTCTTAAACGTGAGTTGAGATTGAGACTGGATATTATAATATCTGATGTATCCATTAATCTATAAAATACGTCTGTCAATGTTATTGCATTTGTATTTTCTGAACATACGTAAAGAAGAAAAGGAAAAGAAGTGTACAGAAATGTTATGTATCGTATGTAACGAAATATAAAATTTCTACATTCCGTCTCATCGGCCCGAAAGTTGCAGGAACGTATTGCTGACAGTTTTCACATAAAAATGAGTCCAAACACGGTATAAATCGGATTATTAATTAATTAATTAAACAATGATGAACGTACGAATGGGAAAAGAATGAGTGGGGCAAGAGGGGTAAAGTAATGACATGCGTTGCGGTGCGCATAGCATAGAATATGTGTACGTAAAGCGTCAAAGATAGCTGCGTTGATATACATATTTGAAGAATATGAATAATACTATATTATATACAATAAAATACCGTGCTACTACTACAACTACATCTCAAACTGTGACTTCATACAAATCTGTACCATGACACATAACTTACCTTTCTCAACGCTTTGTATTTTTGGACAAACGCTTTGCAGATAACGTAGGCTGCTTCACTTTTGCATCACCCTTCGAATAGCGTCTATTTATTGCATCTGTGGCTTCATTCTTTGATTCCATGGCAATGGAATGATCACACACACTTATCAACACTACAGTGACGAACCACGCGGAAATGGAACAATTCACAAATTATGAATATTTCATATATCAATATCCGCGCATCAAATAAAAGCCCGGTTGCTATCTGCGTCTCCACTGTAGTGCAAACGACAAGAAACTGATCAGCTAGCGTTGTCGCTGCATTGGTTACAGATGCTGAGAGGCTAAACAGAAGCGTGTGAGAAAGGGACGGATATACGCGTGCTGTTCCTCTCTTTCTCATTAGGATTGGTGGTATGCTGATACATTTACGTAGAGTATGCACTTCCGGAAATACTGTTTGGTGCACAGGAATGTGCACAGGAAAGAATTTTTGATTTTCCTTGTGCATATATACTTTTGACGTATCACCGACTTTATTACCGAAGAATTCATATTTCGTTCTACCATTATTCTTTCCCATTTGCCTGACGATGAAGGACCACCCCGCAAGTATGCGCGGGGACGCGCCGCGTTTTCAAACCTTTGCTCATTCAAACTTTTACGCGGGCCGATGAGGCCCCGCTCGGTCCTAGGTGCGAGTAAAATACAAAATCTTGAAGGAGTGAGAAAGGCAGTTTGGGCCTTGTCCACCCTTGAGAGTCGCAAAGGCTCGATCGTCAGAAAAAAAGCGACTGCTAAGCAGTAAAGATCGTAAGTACCTTCGCGCTTACTAACCCTGTCTTTTTCACTATATGTGCCGGTTATTCTGAAAGTGGGCCACGTCCAAATTTTTCGTTTGTTACATTTCACTTATTTTTTATGTATTCTATCAACGTGATATATGATAAACGTAAAGTTCAATTTCTTTTCTTTTTAAATTTCGACCGACGCCACTTTCATAATAACTGACATACTTCTACATTTTATTTCCAAACCAAGACTGTATTTAGACATATTCCGGGTAAAGTTTCCGATTACCGTCATAGTGTTGTTGTGATTTTTTGTGCAAAATCTGTTGTGTGAACTGTGATTGTTTGAGTGTCCGCGTGTTCTCAAGCTGCGTATCGCCATTGCGAGGCTGCCTCGCATGGCACACCTCGCGGAGTGGACAGTCTGGAGACTACCTCGACCATCATTACTTTACGACGCATCAGCTGTCGATTTTTCGACGTTTTCAAAGGTGCCTCGCGGCCCCAAGATCAAAAATCTCATGGCTCCGGCGACGCAAATATCATGCTGGAGGTAGCGCGAGACTATCATACGAGCCTGCCTCGCAAAGTGATCATGATCGACGTAGTCTCCAGACTCTCCACTCCGCGAAGCGTGCCTCGCGCGGCAGCCTCGCAATGTCGATACGCAGCTTCCCGCTCAGAGATTCGTGCATTCATTCCCACGTAGAATAAGAAAGTTATGTTACAGTTTACCCGCGAAATGTCTAGAAAGAGTATATACATTCGTGTGCTATGGGCTTCCTTTAGTTGAAACTAAAGGCAAGTGACGAAAATTAAAGTTTTTAAACATCAGAAGTGGAAAAATCGAAAATTTTAAAATCACAAATGTTGGAAATTTAAAAATTCAAATATTTTGAAGCTTGATAACTTCACAATTACAAGTTTTGGAAATGTTTGAATTTCAAAGCTCCGTACTTGGAAATTGCAGCATTGAGAAATCTGAAGACTCTCCTCATCCGCTAAATCTTGCCTAAAGGAAGCCTATATTGTACCCAAATGTACTAACTTGATAAACGTGTACTCTTCTCAGAGTTTCGCAAAATGTAATCTAATTACAAATCATAAATTACGAAATGTAATTGTGTGATTGATTACACATTATTTTCTGCAATCCTTTTTAGATAGTTGACAAAATTGTGGTCAACTACCTAAATTAACGATTACAGAAAATAATGTGTAATCAATCACACAATTACGTAAATTGTAATTTGTAATTAGTTTACATTTTGGCCAACTATGGCTCTTCTACTACACTGTCAAATTCATTTTAATTACGTTCAATAGTTTCACTGATTCTTCGACTCTTTTTTAGATGTCTGGAAAAGAAAGTAAGGAAAGGACTCCGTCTCTGAGACGGAGACAACAGCCTCCGTCCCCAAGACGGGATTGCGGCAGCCGGCAGACTCCGTCCCCGAGACGGAATCGCAGCAGCCGGCAGACTCCGTACCCGAGACGGGATCGCAGCAGCCGGCAGACTCCGTCGTCGCAACGGAGTCCGTCCAGCAGCCGAACTCCGTCGTCGGGACGGAGTAGCCGAGAAATAGCGGCGGCTTATCGGCAACTCGCGTTGCGGTTGAAGAAGGAGGTATGTAGATACGTAGGCGATACATTCTCCCGAAAGTGTGAAAACGTTTACACATTATTACAGTAATTGACGTAAGATTTATTTTTCATATTACAGAACAGGGAGATGAGGAGGAAGCTGAGAAAATCAGAATATGGAAGAGGAGGAAGAGGTGGGAGAGGAGGAAGAGGAGGAAGCGGTAGGAGAGGAGGAAACGGTAGGAGAGGAGGAAGAGGAGGCAGAGGAGGAAGAGGAGGAGCAGGATGTATAATATATAATTTTTATAATTAAATTTAAAAATAAATAATTTTTTCTCATATTTTTAGTCGAAAGCCTTTCATCCGTCGACTATGAATAATTTTCTCGTATTTATTAGTACTTTAGTTGCGAATCATATATTTAGTCGAGAAAGTACGAATAAACACGAGAAAATTATTCATGGCCGACAATTGAATTCCCCACGTTTCAAATAAAAATTGGCTCGGGTTATAAGGCTCATATCTGGTATTTTGCCATATAATTGAGGCAGTAAGAGCAACAACGGACTAACCCACATTTTTTTCAAAAGTGAGTTAGTAGCAATAACGTATTCCAATAGGCTCTAGTAATCATATCGATGGCTTAGTGCACACATATTGTATGTCCACTTTTTATGAAATTTGAGTTTTTATATGCAAGAAATAGTGCTTGACTGTTTCTTTATGCTGCATAAAAATTGCATTTATATCTTTTTTATAAATTCATCAAAAAATTTATTTTTGTTTATTGTACGTACCTGAATTTATTATGCTGAGTGCACAAATGCTGTGTGTCCATGCCAGAGGATGAAAATAGTCTTGCAAAAATGTGACAATAAATAAAAAATTTTAAAATCTTCCTATATCTACCGCGAATTATTTTTTCATTCCTGTTACTTTAAAAATAAATATAACATTGAAGTGAGATTATTTCCAGTATTATTCCTTTCATTCATTTTTATATAATATCATTCAGTATAGTATGTCCTCCTCTGTACTTGGTTACAATAGCATGTCCAACTTCCAAGCATTATTGTCGAGTTATTATTATAATTTTGCAGATTCTAACTTATACTATTAATTACATACTTTCAGTGATACCTATATTACAATAATGCAAAAAGTATTTATGTAATTATAAAGTACCATTGAATGTTTGAACCTGTTTTTCTCAAAAACGCTAAAAGTGGACATATAATATGTGTGCACTAATTGTAAGCCATCGATGTACAATAGGAATTTTTTTTTTAATGTAGGTTAGTCCGTTGCTGTTCTAACTGCCTCAATTACTATGACATAAATACGACAGCGATTTCAAGTGATGTATATGTAACGGTAAAAGCGTTAATTTAGTAAATGTATACAATTCCCAGCAGTTTCTATGTCAATGTATGCCTAAAATGAATATAACCTAACCTACAATCGTCCGAAAATGCATACATTGACACCATCATGCTTTTATTGTGGCTCGTATATCCAGTTATCGCTTCAGTTTTGCTATGAATCCACGTTGGCAGTCCTCCCGAGTAGGCGCCATCTCGTATCTACTACCTCAACTAAATGTGTCACGGGACTTGCTCTGTTTTATCGCCAATATGGCGGAACTCTGATTTGGGAACGCAGTCCCGATTTTTCGTTTTTCGTTCTTATATGAGCAGATTTTGGCCTGGGAGAGGTCTCATTCGAAAGAAGAATATTCAATGTGGAGCGCTCTGCTCACCGTTTGAGCCACAAAACTCTTTTAGTGACCTAAAAATACTTGGATTCATGCGGGTGTATTTTGTCGACTTTTGCTTTACTTTCAACACTCAAATTATTAGATATCAACACAATCTCGTCGAACCATGACCAGAGCGGGCTGCATTGAACCTTCATCTTTCGAATGAGACCTCGCCCTGCCCAAAATTCGCTCATATAAGAACAAACAACGTATGCCCCCAAACCCATGTTTCGGGCCAGATTGTGTCGGTATACAGCGAGCTGCATTACCCGTGTCTACTCCCTTAAGTCCGATTGATCCCAACCTAACCAATGTGCCCTACATCCCTCTCAATCAGCCTCTGTCTTAAAAAACTTCAAACAATTAGCGATACTATAATTCTTTAAAACATTCACTTTTCTATTGTAATTATTCCATGTTTATAAAAGCACATTTTACTTACTATAAAATCAATTTTATAATCAGTTTTACAACCAATTTTATTACTTTGGTTTATAAAACGTTAAGAACACTGAAATGTAATATAGCTTTTTAAAATTGAATAATGATCAAATTATTAGTATTAAAATTGGTCGCGTATAACTGCGTAGTATCCGAGATTAATTACGATAACGAAATATATTAAGTACGTTGATTGCCTTGCTTTTCGATATTTGACGAAAAAAAATTGAACAAAGCATGAAGACCACGATACGTCCCATTGTGAAACCGTTACATTTTACCGTAAAGTTTATATAAACTAACTTATAAATGTCGATATGAATAGAAAGAAAGCTTTGTATGGATAAACTTATTTGAATTTTAATATTCAACATACGATCAAGCAAGGAACACGTGGTGAAATGCATTACGTTTCAAATATACATAAATAATAAAACAATTAGAAATTATCAAATATATACTATTAGATAATAAAATATGTAATCTTACCTGCAATGGAATTATATGTTGTTCTGTAAGCTCACCTTTGGAAGAACGAAAACGCAAAATCTCGCGGAACTCCTCGCCAAACACGTGCGGGAAGGCAAGTGAGGCAACGTTTCTGCAACAGCTCGCAGCTCCTTTCCCCACTCCTCGACATTCTGATCCCGTCAATGTCAATGCTTCATCGTTTGTGTACAATATCCTGCACTCGCTCCTCTTAACGTACATGTATATACATATATACATACGTGTCATTTACTTTACAATATGCATATATATCTTTCGCATCTTTAATAAAAATGAATTACAAATAAAGGAATTTTACATTCCCATTATTTATCACTGGTGTTCAAAGTAACAAGTAATCATATCCTCAGAAAATCAAGCATCGACGATTGTTTTCCATTCGCAATTGTGTCCTTTGTCAACTTACACACACAACCAAGGAATCAGACCATGTATTCATTTCGTATACACGGTGTAACATAATTCGTAGTTCCTACACCTAACTGAACAGAATGATTTCGTATGGGGAAAATGTGAAATGAAATAATTTCTCTATGAAACGGAATTTTTATGAAAGGCTAAATGTATTAGTAATATTTGCAAATGATTAACTCTGAACGTAACGAATTTCGCTGTACGTTATTACGCCTTGAAAACATTTTGTATATACACATGTATTTATATTTATGTGAACATTGATCGCCGTCTGATCGGTCATGGATCGCCGAGTCTTGCTTACCAAGTCGACTTGCCGAGCCTGGACAAGCCGAGCAAGCTCGCCGATTCACGCGCCGTCTGATTCCACCTTTACAGTCCCGCGCTCGGCTGTTGCTCGGGTCCCAGAACTTCAGGAGGTATTTGCACTCTATGGGGCAGGCCTATAGTAGAGGGTCGCCTGTTTACGAGCAGTCCTACAATGGAAAGGGATAGCAAGGCCCAAGTTTCATGGGTTTGAAAAGGGACAAGAACGAGAAAACAGCCGATGTCCCTCACAAATGTTCGGGCCTAGTGGATCACCGGATTTTGTTCGCGAACACCCTCTCTCCACGTCTACTGTGACCATCCGGAAGATTTATCACCTATTAGTAGGGTCATTTATTAGCGAACACTATTATTTGGCGTCCACACCGAGGCAAACAGCGTGTTAGCTAACATGTTCGCGAGAAAATGTTTTTGTTCGTGTTCGCCTTGGTGGAGACCCCGGGGTTAAGAAACGACTATAATTATTGGTTGACTAACCGTATTCTCTATAGAATTTTTTTTCCAGAAAACAAGTAAGCTAAAATTAATTTCTCCAAGTCTGAATTTTTTATTGTAATGTTCACATAAATATAAATACATGTGTATATACAAAATGTTTTCAAGGCGTAATAACGTACAGCGAAATTCGTTACGTTCAGAGTTAATCATTTGCAAATATTACTAATACATTTAGCCTTTCATAAAAATTACGTTTCATAGAGTAATTATTTCATTTCACATTTTCCCCATACGAAATCATTCTGTTCAGTTAGGTGTAGGAACTACGAATTATGTTACACCGTGTATACGAAATGAATCCATGGTCTGATTCCTTGGTTGTGTGTGTAAGTTGACAAAGGACACAATTGCGAATGGAAAACAATCGTCGATGCTTGATTTTCTGAGGATATGATAACTTGTTACTTTGGACACCAGTGATAAATAATGGGAATGTAAAATTCCTTTATTTGTAATTCATTTTTATTAAAGATGCGAAAGATATATATGCATATTGTAAAGTAAATGACACGTATGTATATATGTATATACATGTATGTTAAGAGGAGCGAGTGCAGGATATTGTACACAAACGATGAAGCATTGACATTGACGGGATCAGAATGTCGAGGAGTGGGGAAAGGAGCTGCGAGCTGTTGCAGAAACGTTGCCTCACTTGCCTTCCCGCACGTGTTTGGCGAGGAGTTCCGCGAGATTTTGCGTTTTCGTTCTTCCAAAGGTGAGCTTACAGAACAACATATAATTCCATTGCAGGCAAGATTACATATTTTATTATCTAATAGTATATATTTGATAATTTCTAATTGTTTTATTATTTATGTATATTTGAAACGTAATGCATTTCGCCACGTGTTCCTTGCTTGATCGTATGTTGAATATTAAAATTCAAATAAGTTTATCCATACAAAGCTTTCTTTCTATTCATATCGACATTTATAAGTTAGTTTATATAAACTTTACGGTAAAATGTAACGGTTTGACAATGGGACGTATCGAGGTCCTCATGCTTTGTTCAATTTTTTTTCGTGAAATATCGAAAAGCAAGGCAATCAACGTACTTAATATATTTCGTTATCGTAATTAATCTCGGATACTACGCAGTTATACGCGACCAATTTTAATACTAATAATTTGATCATTATTCGATTTTAAAAAGCTATATTACACTTCAGTGTTCTTAACGTTTTATGAATCAAAGTAATAAAATTGATTGTAAAACTGATTATAAAATTGATTTTATAGTAAGTAAAATGTGTTTTTATAAACATGGAATAATTACAATAGAAAAGTGAATGTTTTAAAGAATTATAGTATCGCTAATTGTTTGAAGTTATAAATGATTAAAGTTTGGTTGTATTTTCAGTCGAGTTTCTGCAACTTTGGTTCATAATGTTCCAAAAAATTTGAGACACATTTAGATATGGGTATGTGTCTATCATTATTTTAATCTTCAAATAGTGGTTGTACTTTCTGTCGACATGTTTCCTTACAAAATTTAATCCTAGAATTATGCGCAATGTAAAGTATAGCAATCTGTAGTCTAAAGCCTTTTATTTTTTAACTAATATTTTAAATTATTGTTACAACTTCCATACATGAAGTGTAATATTTGCTATGTGTAACAAAAGTATGCAAATAATTTTTATTTTCATTATGTGTCGATAAAGTCCAGATTTGTATTCTTGTTATTAGCAATGTTATATTTAATGTCTCGTTAAGTAAGGGATGACTTATGCACTGTACAAGTAGTGTACAAGATTATTGGAAAAATATAATTTTATTCTTATGAGAACATGTTGCATGTAATATATGCGAATGATTTTTTTTTAATTTTAATGAAAGTGAAATCTTTATATATTTCAAAAACATTTGTATTAGTGAAAAGTACTTATATTATTTTACGTCTCTATTTTACGAATTAATGCCAAATTTGGTCATTATTTTGTCAAATATACTTTTTCACATATTTCATAATGCTTTATATAAAAATATAAATCAAGATAATTGAGAACTTTCACCTAGTGACTATACATATATTGGGGTCTTCGATGGCACTAAAAAAACTGTTCAGATATCTGACAATGAGTAGCAAATAGTATGGGATAGTCTTTTATTATTAAGGGTAATTGTATGTGAAAAGGGATTTTTACTGTTTCTTTGTATATTTAATAATAGTTTATTCCTTTTTTATCACAACTACATAATTTTTTTATGTATTAATGACATGAGAATAATATACATAGATGAGTCAAAAGAAAAGTTTCACCTTCAATTTCAATTTTCTATAAGTTGCAGTTTTTTTATGCAGAAACCTTGAAACTTAGAATATTTGACAAAGTTTTAAGAAAAAAGTGTTTAGTTCTGCATGCTTCAAAATTGATTTGTGTTGAAAATACTAATGCTGAGAATATGGTAGCATTTTATTTTGAAGACATTTCTACACATTTTGATTATGTAGTAAAAGTTCCAAATTCCTGAATTAAATTGTTTGTGAGCAACACGTACCCCGTGGATGTAAAATAAATATTTTCGTACAGTTATAGAAGTGTCTGAAGAAGAAGCCACTGAATCTTATGAATGTCAAATCTCTAAACTTAAAGCAGTTTGGGAACATCTCTTTATACAGGGTGCAAAGGGTATACGTAGCGATATTTTAGGGGGTGGTAGGGGAGGTCCAATGGAACATAAGAGTCCTATGACATAGTGTCCGATCTGTCTCCATTTTACAGTAATAATGCCTCAAAGTGAACATATCTATACGCTAAACTAATAGTCGCAGGATTCCATAATTTTGCAAATACAATGGGGAACTCCTGTAGAGTAAAAGGGTCTGAATACATTTTGTTGTAGCTCGTATAGTTTAGCTGTTATAAAGGTTTACACATCGCAGATGTTTGTGGAAATGATCGTCGCTACACGCACACAGATGAGCCGTAGCACAAACACCGCCCGTTGTGAGCTGTTCAAGATGACCCAGTAACCACGAAAGTACGGGCCCCTAACAGTAGCGGTCCCATTGAGAATCTGTTTGGAGTAGCGGAGGCACTTAGGGTCGTCCGCTAGAAAATAACAAACAAGTAAACGAAGACTCTACACGTGTTCTTAAGCCAGGCGCGCAGTGGTGACAATTTGTTGCGCGACAGTTTTGACGCTCACAAACAATGCATTGATTTACATGGAAGTAAGCTCCTTTGACGATATGACTTTAATTTTTTTTTATTTATTGTCACATTTTTCCAAAACTATTTTTTTGCCCCATAGGGTGCAAATACCTCCTGAAGTTCTGGGACCCGGGCAACAGCCGAGCGCGGGACTGTAAAGGTGGAATCAAACGGCGCGTGAATCGGCGAGCTTGCTCGGCTTGTCCAGGCTCGGCAAGTCAACTTGGCAAGCAAGACTCGGCGATCCATGACCGATCAGACGGCGCGTGGCGTGGATCGGCGAACTTGCTCGGCTCGTCCAGGTTCGGCGATTCGGCTTGGCGAACACGACTAGGGGATCCGTAACCGATCAGACGGCACGTGGATCGGCGATTCGCGCGCAAAGATCGCCGATTCACGCGCCGTCGGATTCCACCTTTACGTTGGTAACCACAGGATGGGCTGCGGGAGAACTGCATGAGTGTGCGGCCGTACATGCAGGCTCGTACATGGACGCACACTCATGCAGTTCTCTCACAGCTCTTGCAACGGGTAGCATTGGAACAGTTACGCGCCCGGCTGTTGCCCGGGTCCCAGAACTTCAGGAGGTATTTGCACCCTATGAGGCAGGCCTGCTCTACGAGTCAAATCTTTTATAAATCAATTGCTGAAAATGCAAATTCCGTTAACTAACCTCGCTGGTCTTAGTTGTGACAATGCTGCAGTTATGACGGGTAGGAATTCTTCTTTTAAGACAAGGCTTCTCGAGAAAAATCCCATCTTACTTACGCTACCGTGCGTTTGTCATTCTGTAGCGTTGGCGGCAAGTGCTGCCTGCCTTACGATTCCAAAAGAATGTAACGAACTGCATTGGGGCGTATCAAAGTTTGTAAACAATAGCCCCAAACGTACAACAATTTTCAGACAATTGCAGGAGAGTTATTATAACTTTCCTTTAAAAGTTTTAAAATTATCGGATACTCGCTGGCTCGCGAGGCACCAGTGCGTTACTAGATTTCTGCATATCTGGGAGGATTTGCAGAGATATTTTACCGAAGATGCATTGACCAAAAAGTCAGAAGCTGCTCAAAATTGTTTGTCATTGCTTAACAGGCATGCCATTAAAGGCTATTTCCATTTCCTTGAATTTGTCCTGAATGCATTAAACAAGTTTAATGCTGAATTTCAAGGACGGAAAACGATGATTCAGGAATTACAGCCTCGTTCCAGTAACTTGCTTCGGTTTTTCGTTCAAAAATTTTTAAAACCCCTTCTGGTACAGAATTTTAATTATATCAAGTTAATAGATTTGTCTTTTAAACAAAATCAACTTCCCCTGGCTCAAGTTGATCTAGGCCCTCAGTGTGAGGAATTCCTAGAAGATGCAACAAGCGAGGGAATGACAGAGGTCGAAGTTTCTTCCCTCCGGGAAAATTGCTTACGGTTTTATATTACCGTAAGCAATGAAATTAAGGCTCGTCTTCCCCACGACGATATTTTACTTAAACAGTTGACGATTTTCAAATCGGACACTGCCCTATTCCATTGCGACAGACAGGAAACGTTTCAAGATGTTTTAGCTGTCGCTCGTAGGCTCGGCAATTTCAATGCCGAAGCCTTGCGAGGAGAATGGGAATTTTTGTATTTGTAAGTGCCACAACTACAAGAAGAAAATTCTGGAATTGAAAATGATGGTATGTTAAAACCCTTTTAAACAGCAATTATAGATTCAGTAAATACTCAGAATTAAGTAATTGTTGACATATGTATATTGCATATTGCAGGAACCGTACTGCACACGTATAAACAATACGCAACGGAGATTCATGGTGGGAAGAAATGTAACAAGAAAGTGGGGGAGGAAATTGCGTCCAGCATGGAAAAGCAACAACCAAGTATCAGTTATACAGGCAGGCAGTGCTCTGCGAAGTTGCGCAGTTTAAAAAGAACGTATAAGGGTGTGAAAGATCACAATGCAAAGTCAGGAAATGATCGTCAAGATTGGGCATTTTATAAGGTAAGGAAACAGTAAGATGGGAGAGCAGTAAGTGTGCGTTCCCGACATTTTTATCATCGTTAAAATAAATGTTATGCCTATATTTGCAGACGATGGACGAGATGCTTGAAAAAAAAAGCTTGGTGTGCCCCGGTAGCGATCGCATCGTCCACCGGTTTGGCGATTGTTAATGAAGAAAGAGAGAGTAGTAAGTTTCTGCATGAAACATCAATTTATCGCTTGCGCATTTATTTTACTATAATCGGCACCCATGCGACGACCTGTGTGTACGAGCGCCGACTTTAGTCAGCATCTCCGGTAGTTTAAAAGAAGAAAAAATTTTTTTTTGGAAAAAAGCACTTTTGCGGAAGTACGCCGTAACGAAAGGGTTAAGGGGAACACCACTGTGACGGCCAGAAAAGTAAGACGTTTTTAATAATTTTTTTCAGGAATAATTTGCAGTTTTCATATAAAATTTTTAATACATACCTTTAGTACACTGTCTTACGAGACTATAAAAAATATATAAATAGAAAAAATACATAAATTTTGATATATTAATTAATCTTCTAGACCCACCACGCGCGCTGGTCGAATGTGTAACTATGGAACAGCAGGTCCAATATTAAATTTCATTATTTCTTTAAAAACTATACGAGTGTAGTTTCCGTTGCAGGTAACTTAACTGCAGGTTGGAGGTAACTTAATAATATTTTGAAAAATTAAAACAAATCCGAGGACTGGGTCAATTTTTTCAATTACCGGTGATCGATATACATAGATTATAAGAAGGCAAAATTGGGGAATAATCTATAATAAAATAAGGAGAAATTTTATCTGGGAGGGAAAAACGGAGAGTAAGGTACATTTGTTTGGTCTGTACCTGCTATGGAATGCCCTGGTATTCTTATCTCCAGAATATCTGAAATAAATAATTAACAATGAGTCATTAAATAGTAAATAAAGTTCGAAGCATGGAAAAAAATAGGAATCACTTGTAAAGTCCTAAGTAAAAATTACTCACGTAGTGAGTAGATTTGTGAGTACGAAGAACATATAAAAAAAACTGAAACAAGGTGGTATAGTATATATACATGGAAGAATCTAAATGTTCGAGTGGTATCGAAACTTTTGGAAATAACGCTCGCTATATAAATATATATATATATATATATATATATATATATATATATATATATATATGTAACTGTATATATATACCTTTGATTACTATAAAAAGATTTACTAGGAAAAATAATAAAATATTTAACAGGTTAATGCACCTGGCAAACAGGTAACGTGGGGGAAAAGGTTAACGCTAATGAAAACCCCCTGAGTCTTTTTGTATGTTAACTTAAAAACTATGCCTTAAAAACTAAGAGGACTTATAAACTAACTATATACAATGGGCAGAAGTAGAGCTCTTGTACTATAAAGTGTATCACAGATACATGCAAGAAGTGCGAGGTAAACTTAGCCATCACAGGTATGTCACAGATATTATTGCGGAGCGTAACTTAGCCTATATACGTTGGAGTACCTCAGGAGTATGCGTACTACTGGTTAAAAATTTTTTAAAAGTGAATGTTATCGGCGCACCGGTTCGGTCTATTTATAAGAGTAATTAAATAAAAGCTGTTTTGCAAATTTTACGATTAAATTTGCAACGTTCGCTTTTATAAATTTAGCACGTATTAAACGTGCGAACGTACGAGTCGGTTGGAGAATGGAAAGTGACATTTACTTTTAAAAATTTTTTAAAAATTCTTTCGGTCGAAATTCTGAATCATTTTATGTACTACTGGTTGATAGCCACCAGTACTTTTTAACATTAAGCCTATGGAACTGAACTTTAAATATTTTCTAATAAATCTTCTGAATCCGCTTCAGAGCCCCCGCAGTCTCCCTGAGGATTCGGGTTGCCCAGAATTTCAGCATCCTGCAATTCATCGATGATCTCATCGAGCTCGCTGAATTTTCTTTCTTCGCTTTCGCTGTGCCTCGCAAAATTTTTCCAATTTTGTGCAGACACACGTTCGACGCCTTCGATGAGTAATTGTTGGACACGGGCGAAATTGTATGTTACATTGGAAACTTTGACGAACCTCTTCACCATTGCCCATGCCAACTCAGTGGGATTTAGTTCACAATGATAGGGTGGTAGTCGTAGAACTATTTTTCCGTTTGCTTTCGCGTGCTCGTCTATGACATATTTGTCGTACTGGGGCTTGATCTGTTTCACCATGTCAATCAAGGTGACCTTACCAGCAAATGGCGGTATAGCCTGATGTTTTGAAATAAGCCATTCTATAATTCGTGGCTTGGTGCAGTTCATCGTTGGACAACGCTCGGCCTTTACCGAATGGTATGACGCATTGTCCATAACAATGACGGAATTTTCTTTTAACGATGGCAGAATCCTTTCGAACCATTCCAAAAACGTATCGCCATTCATTTCGTCATGATAGTCTGCTGTGTTCTTTTTTGATTGGAAACACAGCAGACCACCAGGCACAAACCCGTCCACGGACCCAATATGAACCACAATCAGGCGTTTACCTTTGCCGGTAGGTGCAGGTATGCCTGTCGATAATCCTCGTTCCAGCGCGTCCCTGCTTGAACGCACAGTGTTATGCATCCATTTTTTATTCTGGCAATCGCCTGCGTTGACCCACGTTTCATCCAAATAATATATGTGGCGACCTTCTGCTCTGTATCGCGCTATTTTCTGTAAATACATTTGTCGCCAACGCACTATATATTCTTTTTCGATGAGGCCGCTATTTCGGTGTCGTTTCGAAAAAGAAAACTCTAAATCTTGCAGGATTTTATGCAGTGTACTTCTTTTATACATGCCGAGGGCAGGGTCTGCGTTCACCTCCAAAAGAATTTTGTTTAAATTCGGGATTTCCCGCCTAAGCCAAAATTCATGCACTTTGCGCCGAATTCGGTCTTTCTCCCCTTCGCATAGTTTTTGGGTGGCACTTAACTTTCGGCGTTTTTTATTTGGAGAAGTCACATTCCCAGTATCTCTGTATTCAGAAAGGGTTTTCCTCACCGTGGACAGGCCTATACCGGTTTGTTTCGACAGCGCCACGATAATCTCGCGGCGTTTGGTTAGGGGATCCTTCTTCATCAGTTCCTTATAAATGTTAATAAGGATATTTTTCTGTCCAGATCGAACATGCTATAAAAACCAAATTTACAACGATAAGAAACTGTGATAGATTGAAATTACGATATGTGTACGTAATATTTTACATTTTCCGGAAAACTATAATACGGGGCAATACGGGGTAACACTGGCAGTTAATTATCATGTATTAAAGAAGGAAAAGGACAAAAATTTTATGCATTTTTACACTCGAAGTAGATACAATTACAACAGATGGAATGTTATAATAAGATACTTGAAGCAAATGTAAAAATGTCAATTTTTATATTATACAACAAAGTGTTACATAAACCTGCCAATGTTCCCCAATTTACTGTATAGGTATATTCGTGAGACGATTAAAACAATTAATGTATGAAAATTAAGTTACCTTCCCTGCAGAATTTTTCCTCACTGGCGAGGTGGGAAGGTCAGGCTGCTGCTGCTGCTGGTGTTGCTCCATTTTTTTTCGCAGGCTCGCACAATATACACTGTATGTAGATACAATACACACAATCTGCACAATTTCAGTACGAATGCTTGGACAGCTTGACTACGTGGTCTTGTCGTGTTGACTGTTCTGTTCAAACTAACGATTACCTGCATTTTCACAAACTCGTAGATGCGAGACGTGAAAAGGATGTCCTAAAGAGTGCAATTAAATTTTATAACGTTTCGGCCACCCGTCCTTCGATTACTCGCTTGTTACCCGTAGTAAAATGGCAATAAAGTCCACGGTGGGTAAATCCCGGGGACAAGGCTCGGCAGGATAACTGCCGCAGTTGCTATATATTTCAAATATTGAAAAACTCAATACTCCAAATACTCGAGAGATTAGGGATCCGTCTCGAATTTGTAGGGAGGAAGACGCAGGCAGAACCATGCTCCGTCAGCGGACTACCTCTTTTCTTCTTGTGTCTCAACGCGAGGCGTACTGGTACTGGTTCAGAGTAATTGCGTTTCCTAACCCACTCCCAGGACAATATTCTTCGATCTAACATATCTTCTTCTTTTGGTCATCGTGCGAACCACAAGATTAATTTTCATCACGGTCAGTGCTCAGAACATCATTATAATTTATTTATACAGTGGCGGAGCACGGTTTATTCCCTGCTGATTTACATCACATTTGGTATAATCTTAATCGGGCGAACGCCAGCAATTCGAAAAGTCGATCCTGGTATTCATGATCGAGATGGTTCCCAGACTCTCCAATCCGCGATGCGTGCTTCACGAGGAAGCCTCGCAACGTCGATACGCGGATTAAAATATAAAAATTAGTAATCTCTTTTTAATTCGTATTATTTAAGGAATTGGAAGCAGGGTAAATATAGAAGAGAAAGTACATTGTGATTTTTATACAATTATTTTCACCGAACGGTTTAAGGTTTCAACTTCAGAGAATTATCCACCCTACAACATTTTCAGGAAATCTGCTGGTCACAACTTTTCCAGAGCAGGATAAATGTTCCTGTTTAACTAAAATATTTTTCTACTTTCAAGAAAATAAAAATTTCGTATTTATATAAAAATATATGGAACAAAAGTTTGAGTTAATACACTATATATTATAACAGTTTTCTCAAAACATAAAAGATAATAATCATAAAATTACAGATATTTCATAATTAATTGAAAATTTTAACAGTTTCATTCGACCCCTGCCAGTAAGACACTTATTTTTTTAAAGGGACTTCTTACAACCAAATACAACTCATAAAATTTTGATTATTTTTACTTCAAAAAAATAATTTACATACTTTCAATATCAATAAATGTGTGAGCAAAAAACTTGAACAAAAAATCTTATCGTTCCTTTGAATATAAATCCTAAAAAAGACGTAATAAATGGCATTCTAAATAGACTATTTAGAACACGTCCTTAACTGATATTATATCTGTTCCGAACCAAAAAACTACCGGGTAGATACACTGCACTCCTGCAGTGTTGACATTGACATCGGTCTGTGTTGACTGGTCGCAATATACTGGTGTAATGGGAAAGCATGTATCTGTTCTCCTACAAGCGACTGCGATCGTCGGGTTTACGCCAGACGTAGGAGCCTGACGCGAGTCTGTTTGAGTACCAGCCTAGGCTACTCGAGAGACAACACAATGCGATGAGGGTCTGTTTCCCATTATACATAGTCGCAGGCTGGGCACTGCGACCACCGGGGTCGCTAGACTGCTCCCGGAGGAAGTCTAGCGACCAATCGCACTGCGACCCATTGCCACAGTGTGACAGAATCCCAAGAAATAAGGAAAGAAGTCAGAATTCAAAAGATATGGGAGTATGTATTTTTATGTTACCTGTAGACTACTAATATGAGCACCTAAAAGCGGTAAAAATATCATGACGTCTACTTCTGATCTGTGTGCAAACACGTGTCTATGATTATATTTTTCGTGCAGAATTTTAAATCGCGTGTTTTAATTTTTGGTGATATAAAAGAAAACAATTTTTGGGGCCCCAAATGAGTAGTGTCGATTCTGTTAAGTAATAGCAAATAATTAGTTACATACAGTTTTTTTCCATACGAAACCAATTGCAATATTGTCAGTAATCATCCCCTTTTTAGTTCCACTTCCGGGAAGTTCTGAACAATTTTTTTGTTTGTTTTCTAATCAACATAATCTAGGCCTTGCTACTACGGAAAAAGCATTCGCGAATATTTGGCAGTTATAGATTAAGTACGTGTATTCTATGTCGCACAGTGGAGGTAAATCCCCAAAAATGGGAAAAAATGCAACATCCTGTATTTTGCATTTAAAAATGCCGAATATTATTAAGGAAATTGATACTAAAAGTGTTAATATATAAGTTTGACGTTATTAAGAAAATAACGTCAATTCGTCATGAATTGGCGTCAATAGTTTCAATAAAACTACAAAAATTTGACAAATATACCATGGAAAGTGCAGTGTTCCATGATATAGCGTGATGACTGATGCCCTAAATGGATTGTTAGCGGGTCACGGTGTACTACAGCTTTATGACACTAGTCCTTCGGCCCCCTACACGATATAAACTAATTCGGAACCATCTGTCAAGTAACTTGCAGAACACCGGAACAATTTTTAGGATTAATCCCCAATTGCTACAAGCTAATTCCTCTACGTTCGGCAGGCAATAAACCGTGTTTCGCTACAGCATAAAAGAATGATAAGTGGAATTTCCCAAATTGCGGTGGTGCAATAGATGGAAAACACGTCCGAATATTATGTCCCAAAAACAGTGGATCACTTTATTTTAATTACAAGAACTATTTTTCGATTGTATTATTAGCTGTAGTAGATGCGAACTATAAGTTCGTTGTCATCGACATTGGTTCATATGGAAAAGAAGGCGATAGTGGCATTTTTCACAAATCCATAATGGGGCAACAAATTCGATTTGGGGATTTTAATTTCCCCAGTGATAAAGTACTGCCAGGATCCGACGTGACGATCCCTCACGTGATTGTAGGCGATTAATCTTTTCGACTAACGAAAAACTGTATGAAGCCGTACCCGAAAAATCAAGCATCGGAGGACGTTGAAAAAACTATTTTCAACTACCGCTTGTGCAGAGCAAGGCGAGTGTCGGAAAATGCTTTTGCACTCTTATCGCAAAGCTTCCGAATATTTTATTCGGCAATAGCGGTACTGCCAGAAACTACGGATGATATCATCATTGCAACATGTTGCTTGCATAACATGTTGCGTGATGAACATGACAACAGTCAGCAACATAACAACTGCCACATGGACATATCCGCGAATAATATGTTGCCGTTAGCTAGACCCGGAGGTTACGAAGATGCGGAGGGTTTTGAGGTGCGAAATAAACTGAAAACCTATTTTAATTCAGCCGAAGGGGCTGTAGAATGGCAACAGGACCTCATTGAAAGGGGTGCAACAGCTTAGTCAACTGACGGAGGGGTACGAAGGATTGCGCGTCGATTTTCCTGTAACGGAGGTAAACACGGCAGTAAATAATAATTTAACGGCCTCTGAGATAGTTTGGTAATTAGCTTGATATGTATGTATGGTATATATGTTTACTTTTGTTCTACGTGCACAAAAGAGACTGATGAATGGAGTGGTTGAGGAGTCACCATTCGTGACAGAGAGGGATGGGGGGGGGGGGGGTAGCACCCGAAGACTATGGACTCGTCGAGGAGGACGGCCGCGGTGCAACGCCGCAACGTCGAGAGAGATGGTCAATGATGAGAATGAGGTGTTCACATAACCATACGTCTGTGTGACTGTGCTTGAACATAGAAACTGAGACCATTTTTAAAAATCCAAAAATGGACATGGGATTATCCGAAGTTGGTGTGATTGTGGATGAGCATGTGTTGCTCTAGATCAAGTCGACTTTGGTTCGTTCATAATACGTGGTATTATGCACAGACAGATAGTGTCGGTTTATACAAGGTCCAACTGACGCGCTGCGCCTCAGAGTCTCCGCTATAGCAGCATTTAAACCAAGCAAGATGTTATTAGCGAGTGATACTTTCTAACAGCCACTGTCAAGGGAAACGGCGCGCCAAGATGCTCCGGCACGCGACTTAGAAAAACCCTGCCCTCATCCGTTAGGAATCATTGGACAAGTTGGATCTACCCCCGAAGGGGAAGCGGCTCGTTTAGTCAGCGCTCCACGCCGCGGGCCAACGGGGAGCACTGTCCAGTGGGGACCACGGGGAGGTAGAGCCGCCAGCATATGCTCGATCCCAGCAGGGCGGATTTGACTTATGTCTCCTCCATTGAACCTTACAGCCACGGTACTCTCGTACCGCCTGCGCTGGCTGTCAAGGTTTAATATCTCGGCTGTTTGGCATGAAGTTTCTTGATAAGTAAAGGAGTCCTTGGGGGCTGGATTATCGATTCAAATTCCTTCGGATCGGCTGGTTACTGGTCCAGCGTTCTTCCTTCTTCCGCAAGATTATTCTCGCAGTCCTTGTGAATTTGGCGAACGGGTCTCGTTTGTTAATCAATTGCTCGAGCGATGGGGGTCAAATAATCTCAAAGTCCGACGTGCGAGCACGGAGCGTTTCTCGGAACTCCTCGTAGAGTTCACATTCGAGAAGTACCTGTTGCGGGGTTTCCTCGGAAGATACGCGATTAATTATGCAGTGACAAAGTTTGGACTGGGCGAGATTGAATTTAAATAATTTGTCCGCGAAATCACCGTGACCCGAAAGGAATTGTACGTTGTAGTGTGTAAGGTACATCCATGTCTTATTTAGCCTCGCCTCGATGTCCGGGAGTTTACTGAAGGTGTGGCTTCCAGTGCTAGCTGCTTCCCATCTCTGTTGCCATTCGGCCAGAAGGGCCGCTCTGATCATTTGTTCCGGGGATGGAACTCCAGGATCCTCAAGGAATCTGTACTCGCCTATACAAAATGGAATTTTTCTCCTGATCTTGTATGCCAGGGCTGCCTCTCTTATCTTTAGGTCGATCGGGGCATTTCCCGCAATGACTGGCAACGCCTCCGTGGATGTCGTGCTATAAGCTTTCGTCACTTTAAGCAGGGCGTACCGTTGTGCTCTGAGGAGCTCCCTTGTACTGATCCGGTCGAGTTTATCATACCACGCCGCAGCGGCGTACGTGGTGATGGGCACAAACAGTCCACGGTATAGCGTTTGAAGGCACTTGTGCTTAAAGCCCCATTCCCGCCTCGCTATAACTGCAAAGGAATTAAACTTGTCGAGACACTTTGCCTTTATCTTCATTGCGTGGGTTTTGACCCCGAATCCGCTATCGAAGTGGATGCCCAGATATTTCACTGTGTTTGTCATTTTGATTTGCCGATTCTGGATTTTAATTTTTAGGGGTCTTCTAATATCTAATTTCCCCTTTAGGAGAATCAGCTCAGATTTTGGTGCCGATAGGGAGAGTTTCTCCCGTCGACACCATTCCTCGACCAGCGTCGCAACAAGCTGACCACGCCTCTCGAGCTCGATTCTGCTACTGCCGGGGACGAGGATTAGTAAATCGTCTGCGTATGCGACTATTTCGTGTCCTTCTCTAGCGAGGGTGGTAAGGAGGTCGTCGAATACCAAGTTCCAAAAGCTTTGTCCCAGAATAGAGCCCTGCGGGCAACCTCTCATAACTGTTTTCCTGACCTCGTCGTGGTTATCTGCAAGCTGCACCGTGCGATTCCTGAGGTAATCGGCGATGACCCGGTATATGTTGCTCGGACATTGTCTCTCCTTTAGCCTGTGGAGCACGCTAGGCCACCACACATTATCGAATGCTCCAGAAATATCGAAGAGGATATAGCGAGCACGTAGTAAGAGTTTGTACACTTGTCAGTAAGCTCCCTGGCCTTTATTATAGCGTCCTCGGTGGATCTTCCTTTCCGAAAACCGTATTGTCGGTTCGACGTGTAGAGAGGATCGTGGAGCACCGGTTGGAGCCGTTGCACTAGGAGTTTTTCAAAGCACTTCCCCAGGACTGGCAAAAGGCAGATCGGACGGTACGAGGACGAGAGGGACTCGTCTTTTTCCGGGTTCTTCAGGAGTGCCCGAATACTGCCAGTTTTCCAGGAGCTCGGAATTGCTCCAAGGCGCAAGCACCCGTTGTAGAGCAGCTATAGCTCTGCACTTAGGACTGCATATGAAGCTTTTAGTACTTCTACTTCGATCCTGTCCGGGCCGGGGGCCTTTCTGATTGCGTTGCGGATCTCGATTTCACTAAATTCTTCGGCGTTATTTGAATCCGGTGGGATATACCGTTCTCTCCGTCGGTCTCGCTGGGAGTCTGCTGTGTCCTCGGTGTCATCTGGGACCAGGGCATTCAATAGGTTCAAGGCTGCACCGGACCAGGTTACCGGGTCAGACTGATCGCGTACAGAGACCGCGAGGGCTCTCTCGGGCGTGAGTTCATTCATACGCAGCCTGTACGACACTCCCCATGGGTTGGTGTTGCCGTCTTCCGTGACAAACTCTTGCCAGTCTGCCTTCTTTGCACGGTATACCGCAAACGTATACTCCCTTCTGGATCTGGTGTATGTCCGCAGTTATTCGAGCCTAATTGCCGAAACCATTTCGCGTTGGAAAGCTCTTCTTGCTTTGTACGGGCGTTTTTTCAGTTCGGTAAGGATCTCCGTCCACCGTGGGAGGTGCGCTAGAAGCTTTCGTAGTTGCGTGACGTATAGCTCAATAGCACATACTCGACAGGTAGAGGTTCCCGACTGGCCCAGACACTTCCACGCAGGTGCAGTGCTCGTTGCTGAGGTGCGATAGCTTTAGTACAGTAATTCGCGGGTTCTTGACCACGATCCCTGCTTGCGAAGGAGTCTCCGACTTTCCTCCAAAAACAACGAGTGTGTGAGAGCCAAAACCAATTGATTTCCCCTTAGGCTTATAGGGCTCCTGCATTAGGAGCACGTCAATGTTTTTCCCGTCCATTATTTTGGCCATTTCAAGGGTAACAGCCTGTGATCGCCTCATGTTAAGTTGTGCGATTGTAATACCCCGAGATTCTAATGTTGTAGGCCTAATATCCATAATCAGTGCGTGAGAGTGTGATGTTAAAGGCTAAGATATACGAAGGGCAGTTTTTGCTCGTAACGCTATGGTGGCAAGGAGGTCGTCGAATACCAAGTTCCAAAAGCTTTGTCCCAGAATAGAGCCCTGCGGGCAACCTCTCATAACTGTTTTCCTGACCTCGTCGTGGTTATCTGCAAGCTGCACCGTGCGATTCCTGAGGTAATCGGCGATGACCCGGTATATGTTGCTCGGACATTGTCTCTCCTTTAGCCTGTGGAGCACGCTAGGCCACCACACATTATCGAATGCTCCAGAAATATCGAAGAGGATATAGCGAGCACGTAGTAAGAGTTTGTACACTTGTCAGTAAACTCCCTGGCCTTTATTATAGCGTCCTCGGTGGATCTTCCTTTCCGAAAACCGTATTGTCGGTTCGACGTGAAGAGAGGATCGTGGAGCACCGGTTGGAGCCGTTGCACTAGGAGTTTTTCAAAGCACTTCCCCAGGACTGGCAAAAGGCAGATCGGACGGTACGAGGACGAGAGGGACTCGTCTTTTTCCGGGTTCTTCAGGAGTGCCCGAATACTGCCAGTTTTCCAGGAGCTCGGAAATGCTCCAAGGCGCAAGCACCCGTTGTAGAGCAGCTGTAGCTCTGCACTTAGGACTGCATATGAAGCTTTTAGTACTTCTACTTCGATCCTGTCCGGGCCGGGGGCCTTTCTGATTGCGTTGCGGATCTCGATTTCACTAAATTCTTCGGCGTTATTTGAATCCGGTGGGATATACCGTTCTCTCCGTCGGTCTCGCTGGGAGTCTGCTGTGTCCTCGGTGTCATCTGGGACCAGGGCATTCAATAGGTTCAAGGCTGCACCGGACCAGGTTACCGGGTCAGACTGATCGCGTACAGAGACCGCGAGGGCTCTCTCGGGCGTGAGTTCATTCATACGCAGCCTGTACGACACTCCCCATGGGTTGGTGTTGCCGTCTTCCGTGACAAACTCTTGCCAGTCTGCCTTCTTTGCACGGTATACCGCAAACGTATACTCCCTTCTGGATCTGGTGTATGTCCGCAGTTATTCGAGCCTAATTGCCGAAACCATTTCGCGTTGGAAAGCTCTTCTTGCTTTGTACGGGCGTTTTTTCAGTTCGGTAAGGATCTCCGTCCACCGTGGGAGGTGCGCTAGAAGCTTTCGTAGTTGCGTGACGTATAGCTCAATAGCACATACTCGACAGGTAGAGGTTCCCGACTGGCCCAGACACTTCCACGCAGGTGCAGTGCTCGTTGCTGAGGTGCGATAGCTTTAGTACAGTAATTCGCGGGTTCTTGACCACGATCCCTGCTTGCGAAGGAGTCTCCGACTTTCCTCCAAAAACAACGAGTGTGTGAGAGCCAAAACCAATTGATTTCCCCTTAGGCTTATAGGGCTCCTGCATTAGGAGCACGTCAATGTTTTTCCCGTCCATTATTTTGGCCATTTCAAGGGTAACAGCCTGTGATCGCCTCATGTTAAGTTGTGCGATTGTAATACCCCGAGATTCTAATGTTGTAGGCCTAATATCCATAATCAGTGCGTGAGAGTGTGATGTTAAAGGCTAAGATATACGAAGGGCAGTTTTTGCTCGTAACGCTATGGTGGCAAGGAGGTCGTCGAATACCAAGTTCCAAAAGCTTTGTCCCAGAATAGAGCCCTGCGGGCAACCTCTCATAACTGTTTTCCTGACCTCGTCGTGGTTATCTGCAAGCTGCACCGTGCGATTCCTGAGGTAATCGGCGATGACCCGGTATATGTTGCTCGGACATTGTCTCTCCTTTAGCCTGTGGAGCACGCTAGGCCACCACACATTATCGAATGCTCCAGAAATATCGAAGAGGATATAGCGAGCACGTAGTAAGAGTTTGTACACTTGTCAGTAAGCTCCCTGGCCTTTATTATAGCGTCCTCGGTGGATCTTCCTTTCCGAAAACCGTATTGTCGGTTCGACGTGAAGAGAGGATCGTGGAGCACCGGTTGGAGCCGTTGCACTAGGAGTTTTTCAAAGCACTTCCCCAGGACTGGCAAAAGGCAGATCGGACGGTACGAGGACGAGAGGGACTAGTCTTTTTCCGGGTTCTTCAGGAGTGCCCGAATACTGCCAGTTTTCCAGGAGCTCGGAAATGCTCCAAGGCACAAGCACCCGTTGTAGAGCAGCTGTAGCTCTGCACTTAGGACTGCATATGAAGCTTTTAGTACTTCTACTTCAATCCTGTCCGGGCCGGGGGCCTTTCTGATTGCGTTGCGGATCTCGATTTCACTAAATTCTTCGGCGTTATTTGAATCCGGTGGGATATACCGTTCTCTCCGTCGGTCTCGCTGGGAGTCTGCTGTGTCCTCGGTGTCATCTGGGACCAGGGCATTCAATAGGTTCAAGGCTGCACCGGACCAGGTTACCGGGTCAGACTGATCGCGTACAGAGACCGCGAGGGCTCTCTCGGGCGTGAGTTCATTCATACGCAGCCTGTACGACACTCCCCATGGGTTGGTGTTGCCGTCTTCCGTGACAAACTCTTGCCAGTCTGCCTTCTTTGCACGGTATACCGCAAACGTATACTCCCTTCTGGATCTGGTGTATGTCCGCAGTTATTCGAGCCTAATTGCCGAAACCATTTCGCGTTGGAAAGCTCTTCTTGCTTTGTACGGGCGTTTTTTCAGTTCGGTAAGGATCTCCGTCCACCGTGGGAGGTGCGCTAGAAGCTTTCGTAGTTGCGTGACGTATAGCTCAATAGCACATACTCGACAGGTAGAGGTTCCCGACTGGCCCAGACACTTCCACGCAGGTGCAGTGCTCGTTGCTGAGGTGCGATAGCTTTAGTACAGTAATTCGCGGGTTCTTGACCACGATCCCTGCTTGCGAAGGAGTCTCCGACTTTCCTCCAAAAACAACGAGTGTGTGAGAGCCAAAACCAATTGATTTCCCCTTAGGCTTATAGGGCTCCTGCATTAGGAGCACGTCAATGTTTTTCCCGTCCATTATTTTGGCCATTTCAAGGGTAACAGCCTGTGATCGCCTCATGTTAAGTTGTGCGATTGTAATACCCCGAGATTCTAATGTTGTAGGCCTAATATCCATAATCAGTGCGTGAGAGTGTGATGTTAAAGGCTAAGATATACGAAGGGCAGTTTTTGCTCGTAACGCTATGGTGGCAAGGAGGTCGTCGAATACCAAGTTCCAAAAGCTTTGTCCCAGAATAGAGCCCTGCGGGCAACCTCTCATAACTGTTTTCCTGACCTCGTCGTGGTTATCTGCAAGCTGCACCGTGCGATTCCTGAGGTAATCGGCGATGACCCGGTATATGTTGCTCGGACATTGTCTCTCCTTTAGCCTGTGGAGCACGCTAGGCCACCACACATTATCGAATGCTCCAGAAATATCGAAGAGGATATAGCGAGCACGTAGTAAGAGTTTGTACACTTGTCAGTAAGCTCCCTGGCCTTTATTATAGCGTCCTCGGTGGATCTTCCTTTCCGAAAACCGTATTGTCGGTTCGACGTGAAGAGAGGATCGTGGAGCACCGGTTGGAGCCGTTGCACTAGGAGTTTTTCAAAGCACTTCCCCAGGACTGGCAAAAGGCAGATCGGACGGTACGAGGACGAGAGGGACTCGTCTTTTTCCGGGTTCTTCAGGAGTGCCCGAATACTGCCAGTTTTCCAGGAGCTCGGAAATGCCCCAAGGCGCAAGCACCCGTTGTAGAGCAGCTGTAGCTCTGCACTTAGGACTGCATATGAAGCTTTTAGTACTTCTACTTCAATCCTGTCCGGGCCGGGGGCCTTTCTGATTGCGTTGCGGATCTCGATTTCACTAAATTCTTCGGCGTTATTTGAATCCGGTGGGATATACCGTTCTCTCCGTCGGTCTCGCTGGGAGTCTGCTGTGTCCTCGGTGTCATCTGGGACCAGGGCATTCAATAGGTTCAAGGCTGCACCGGACCAGGTTACCGGGTCAGACTGATCGCGTACAGAGACCGCGAGGGCTCTCTCGGGCGTGAGTTCATTCATACGCAGCCTGTACGACACTCCCCATGGGTTGGTGTTGCCGTCTTCCGTGACAAACTCTTGCCAGTCTGCCTTCTTTGCACGGTATACCGCAAACGTATACTCCCTTCTGGATCTGGTGTATGTCCGCAGTTATTCGAGCCTAATTGCCGAAACCATTTCGCGTTGGAAAGCTCTTCTTGCTTTGTACGGGCGTTTTTTCAGTTCGGTAAGGATCTCCGTCCACCGTGGGAGGTGCGCTAGAAGCTTTCGTAGTTGCGTGACGTATAGCTCAATAGCACATACTCGACAGGTAGAGGTTCCCGACTGGCCCAGACACTTCCACGCAGGTGCAGTGCTCGTTGCTGAGGTGCGATAGCTTTAGTACAGTAATTCGCGGGTTCTTGACCACGATCCCTGCTTGCGAAGGAGTCTCCGACTTTCCTCCAAAAACAACGAGTGTGTGAGAGCCAAAACCAATTGATTTCCCCTTAGGCTTATAGGGCTCCTGCATTAGGAGCACGTCAATGTTTTTCCCGTCCATTATTTTGGCCATTTCAAGGGTAACAGCCTGTGATCGCCTCATGTTAAGTTGTGCGATTGTAATACCCCGAGATTCTAATGTTGTAGGCCTAATATCCATAATCAGTGCGTGAGAGTGTGATGTTAAAGGCTAAGATATACGAAGGGCAGTTTTTGCTCGTAACGCTATGGTGGCAAGGAGGTCGTCGAATACCAAGTTCCAAAAGCTTTGTCCCAGAATAGAGCCCTGCGGGCAACCTCTCATAACTGTTTTCCTGACCTCGTCGTGGTTATCTGCAAGCTGCACCGTGCGATTCCTGAGGTAATCGGCGATGACCCGGTATATGTTGCTCGGACATTGTCTCTCCTTTAGCCTGTGGAGCACGCTAGGCCACCACACATTATCGAATGCTCCAGAAATATCGAAGAGGATATAGCGAGCACGTAGTAAGAGTTTGTACACTTGTCAGTAAGCTCCCTGGCCTTTATTATAGCGTCCTCGGTGGATCTTCCTTTCCGAAAACCGTATTGTCGGTTCGACGTGAAGAGAGGATCGTGGAGCACCGGTTGGAGCCGTTGCACTAGGAGTTTTTCAAAGCACTTCCCCAGGACTGGCAAAAGGCAGATCGGACGGTACGAGGACGAGAGGGACTAGTCTTTTTCCGGGTTCTTCAGGAGTGCCCGAATACTGCCAGTTTTCCAGGAGCTCGGAAATGCTCCAAGGCACAAGCACCCGTTGTAGAGCAGCTGTAGCTCTGCACTTAGGACTGCATATGAAGCTTTTAGTACTTCTACTTCAATCCTGTCCGGGCCGGGGGCCTTTCTGATTGCGTTGCGGATCTCGATTTCACTAAATTCTTCGGCGTTATTTGAATCCGGTGGGATATACCGTTCTCTCCGTCGGTCTCGCTGGGAGTCTGCTGTGTCCTCGGTGTCATCTGGGACCAGGGCATTCAATAGGTTCAAGGCTGCACCGGACCAGGTTACCGGGTCAGACTGATCGCGTACAGAGACCGCGAGGGCTCTCTCGGGCGTGAGTTCATTCATACGCAGCCTGTACGACACTCCCCATGGGTTGGTGTTGCCGTCTTCCGTGACAAACTCTTGCCAGTCTGCCTTCTTTGCACGGTATACCGCAAACGTATACTCCCTTCTGGATCTGGTGTATGTCCGCAGTTATTCGAGCCTAATTGCCGAAACCATTTCGCGTTGGAAAGCTCTTCTTGCTTTGTACGGGCGTTTTTTCAGTTCGGTAAGGATCTCCGTCCACCGTGGGAGGTGCGCTAGAAGCTTTCGTAGTTGCGTGACGTATAGCTCAATAGCACATACTCGACAGGTAGAGGTTCCCGACTGGCCCAGACACTTCCACGCAGGTGCAGTGCTCGTTGCTGAGGTGCGATAGCTTTAGTACAGTAATTCGCGGGTTCTTGACCACGATCCCTGCTTGCGAAGGAGTCTCCGACTTTCCTCCAAAAACAACGAGTGTGTGAGAGCCAAAACCAATTGTTGTGCTGGGAAATTTTCCGTTTGCGGACTCGATTTCGCTGACGTGATTCCAGAATGACCGAGTCTAGGAGGAGGCCTCGTCCATACTCACTGAAAAGTCTTTTAGTATCACTGACATATTTTCGCCGAGGCAGTGCGGAGGTACTGAGCAGAAGAAGTGGGACTTAGAAATTTTCTGCTTTGCCTTTTAGGCGTCGAGGAAATAGTCCCAGTCCAACGGTGAGTTAGGCGGCTTAGGCGTTTCAAATATCCCGCGCGAACTCAGATGTGCCAGGCGCGCGCACTTGGTTGGCTGGTCGGACGGCCAATAGGAGGGCAGGACTGTCGCGCCTCCGCCGCCGCGCTGGCTACGCCAAGATGGCGGCCTTAACTATCAGAGGTTATACACACAATATTCATTGTAATTTGCCAATAAATTGTCTGTTTACACTTCTGCTTATTTAAACGTGTGCTTTGTAACGTCCCTAATACCGTCACATGGAGGCAACACGGTGGTACAAGAAGTCTTTGCACAGTGTCAAATCGTGTGGGGGCCTGTGCGAAAGGGACGCCACGAACCTACGCCAACATGATTATCACTGAGTCCGAGTGAACCAACTAACAGGGGACCACGCGGTAGTGGACATCGCTTTTGGAACGACACTATATGGAGGTCGTAGTACTCATGTAGTATGAAAATACCATTTCGGCTTTTAGGCTGGTGGGCCTTCGTTTTCGAGATATTTTGATTTAAAGTTTTGAACGTACCTAGTAATCCAGATACATAACACATATACCCAAGAAGGTTTCGTGGCTACAACGGTAGCGCGTCAGATTGTCATGCGGGAGGTCCGGGGTTCAAGTCCCTGCAACCCGTAACTTTTTTTTTTTACAATTTTTTCCCTGGAAATATATTTTATGAATATTACGTATTACATAGTGCCGTTACATATTACTCTACGCAAATTTTAAGGTTGAAAATGCATTTATAACATAACATATTATTCTAATCACCTCTTTCACCGGTGCTTTCATATTCTTGTACTGCGAAAATATTTCATTCCGTAACTTTCGACGCCTGCGATTGTCGAGCAGGTAAAGTGTGATAACCGTTACTTCTGACCGTAAGGGTGGTCTTATATCTGCTCAAAAGAATGGCCGAATACCTGGTCGTTGGTATTTCTGTGCTTGCTAGTCAGTTTACTTCGATTTCTCGTGAGAGTAGCATCGGGAAAGTTCGTTCAAGCGTAAACACGGATTACGACAAAGAAAAATTACAAGGTATGTCAGTAGTGGTGAAGTTGCGTCTATGGAAGAGATACTTGAAGCAGCAACACGTTTCAGAAATAAGATTAAAAATTTATCCAATTATTGTACATCACAATTTATCATTAATACTGATCAAACCGGTTGCCAATATCAATCATCCATTAATAGAACATTGGCTGTCAAAGGTAGCAAATCCGTTTTTGTCAAAAGTCAAACTTTAAACAAATTAACTCACTCCTATACCGCACAATATTCTGTTACCATGTCTGGTGATATTTTGCCACATGTTTTCATATGTTTGCAAGAAACAAATAATACATTTGGACCACGAGTCCAAAAACAAGTTGATCAATTTATGAAAACATATCCAAATACTGTAGTAACGTGCAGTAAATCGGGGAAACTAACAAAGCAATTATATGCGCAATATTTGACAAATATTGTCAAACCATATGTTCAAGACAACAAATTTTTATTAATTATAGATTCGTGGGGGGGGGGGAGGGAGGGGACAGACCGGCGATGTCTACGACGAAATATTTCCTAGAGATAATAATAATACGAACTGGACATTGGCTATTATACCGCCAAAATGTACACCGCTAGTACAGCCCTGCGATGTCTATTTCTATAGACAAGTAAAAATTTTTATTAAGAAATTACAGCATTGTACATTTTTAATGGAGAATCAGCGAGAACTGACACAGAGAGAGGACGCGGTAAAAATTCATTCACTGCTGCACCATCAAATCACTGCACCAATATTCAAACCCATGATTCGATACGCATGGTACGCGGCAGGATTAATAGATCATGAAAAACCTACATTTCAGAATTTAAATCAAGTTTGTTTTCCAGCGAATTTATTATATTGCGAATGCAAAAAAATATCACTTTTAAAATGTGCGTGGTGTTTTAAAGAATTATGTTTTGTATGTGTGTTTGACCAATACCACCCCAAGCATTGTACACAAAATAATTAAATAAACGAAATATTCATGAAATCGTTGTCAAGACTTACTAGTGATGGGCACCATCGAATAATTTAAAGTATCGACTACTTACTATTTAGTTGCGACATATTATCGACTATGTAGTCGATAGTTTTTAGTCGATTGAAATTTCAGTTTAGTGGTTAGCAGTGGTGTGGTTATGTTTAGATCATGGTGCGTTACGCCGCAACAATTTGTGTATTTCTTCCTTCACCTAGAATAAATATGGGTATATTATGGATTTAAGTATAAAAGAATTTCATCTAAAAAATTGTTTAAAGAAATATCTGATATTTTGACCTACGCCGTTATTCCATATTAAAATTTAAAAAAATTAATTGATTTAAATTTTTTGTGGACAATCTATTTCTCCTTTCGGACATAATCTGGCCAGCTTTCGAAAATATTCTTTTTGAGGGTACAGAAGTTGCAGGTGTACATAAATATTTTTCGCTTATTTTTTTTAATTCGGGCATTGTGTGTCTATGGGTCTTCCAAAATTCTATAGGGTTACTTTTAATGTTTTCATACGGCAGTTCTAAATATTGCTTTGTTATATTTTCTGCACTTTCTAAAGGCGTGGAGCATTGTCTGGTTAAGTGCGAAACTTTATTTAAATAAAAATTCCAGAATCCTGAATTTTGATCCGGTGACTCTTCGTCTTGTTGTGGATTTATAACCCTATTTTCATTATTCATAACATTTAATAAAGTTTTAATTTCTGAATGTATGGCTGTCTTTGCTGTTTGTGCGTTAATATTATTTTGAAAAACTGCTGTTTTGAATCGGGGGTCTAGTATAGTTGCTGCACGTGTAATTTTATTTGTCTCTATGTAATCAAATCTAATATCAATATTATTTAATAAATTAATTTTCAATAAATGTCCAGACCTTGTCGTGGGTGTAATATTTTCGATAGCATTTTGAATACCAGTTATTAATGGCACAATTTTGGAGGCTGTGGAATATTTTTCGGCACTAAGATCTGTGGTTATATATTCTATCGGTTTTAATAATGGTATCACGTCTTCTATCATTTCCCACTGTTCCTCATTTAATGTTTCAGAAGATCTGGGAAATTTTGGTAATGATACCACAGCGGCAGATAAAGGAACTCTCAACGCAAATAATCTCTCCAACATTATAAGAGAGGAGTTCCATCGAGTATGAATGTCCTGATTTAATTTTAGGTGCTGTAATTCCATTTGGGCTTGTATCGCTCTTAATTTGTCTGCGGCAGTAACACTAGTTTTAAAATGGGTGACTATGGAACGGCAAGTTTTTAATGTGCTAACGATATCTGGAATAGCACTAATTGAGTCATTCACAACTAAGTTTAACGTGTGTGCTGCACATGGCAAATGTAAGTAACCCAGACTACGTACAGCACCTATCATATTTGCAGCATTATCAGTTACAACTGCAACAGTTTTATCTGCTGTATTAAATTCTGTTAAAGTATCTTGTATTATACTTGTTATATATTAAATTGTATGTCTTTCATCTAAAACGCTAGTGGCTAATACGTTCGTATATAGTTTGTCTTGAAGAATGTAATGACTAGTAACCGTGAGAAAAGATTGTGTGTTTAAATTTGACCAGATATCTGTTGTAATGGAGACGTACGTTGTTTGTTGCAGGTTTTGCAAAATTTTATTTTTAGTGTCAGCATATACTTGCGGTAAAATGGAACGTCCCAAAGTTCGTCGAGTTGGCAATTGATAGCGAGGTTCCAGTTCTTTGACGAATTCAATAAATCCTTTATCCTCAACAATACTTAAAGTTTGTAAGTCTTTACATATCATGGCTACCACCAGATTATTTAATTTCATAATTTTTGTTTGAGGCAGATCATTTGAAATTGTCCTTAAGGTCAATTGCCTCAAATGTACCTGCGGTCTTTGCGCTGTAGTTGGTAAGTCAGCATTTTGAGCTCTAAGATATGCATTCGAAGTGGATGCCACAGGTGTTATATCTTGTATTACTGTTCCAGGTATAACAGGTTCATCGATGTCTATCGACTCTGCTGCTTCTTGATCCCGCTCTCGATTCGCTTCAAGCACTGTAAAATGTTTGCGTTTCAAGTGTTCATGCAAATTGCTAGTGTTTCCTGCATTTTTATATTCTCTTTTACATAAGAGACACATCGCAGTAGTTGGTGTCTTTTTTTTCAAAATATTTCCATACTAGTGAGCGCTTTTGTCGATACATATTGTATTATATACACTAGCAACTATATACACACTACTAACTACACTATATATACACTATTAATGAAAATCACTATAGTTTATTAAATAGTTTATAATACTGTATAAGTAATAGTTTATTAAACACTTTATTACACTATTCAAACAATGGTTTATTGGAATTATTTAAATACTGAGTACTGAGAAAGACAGTGCTTTTAAAATTGGTTTAGAACTACTTAATTTTTTAGAAAATTAGAACTCTATACGCTGATGCTGACACGTTCAAATCTACGCTCTAACTAAACCCCGATCGTACTGAACTTGTATCGAGGCATTTGTTTATTTTACTTGTGACGTAGCGGACTGCGTTAATGGGATCCTTTGACTGGAAAGGATACTTTAGATACCTAGCTCTGTTCTCTGTTGCAAGGAAAGTCACATAGGAAAGTACGTTCCACAATAATAATTTCTCCCAGTTATATGTAACTTTCTTTACTTTCTTCAATTTTGATTGTTAAAACATAGTATTTCAAAATTTCTTATTTTTAATAATTTATAAGTATTTTAATGTTGTCGGTATTATACGGTATATAGGACAGGATAAATATAATTATAAAATATTGCTTTTTATAGGATGTAATTAATTTATTAACATAAGCAACAATATAAATACAAAACGTTACTAAACTTCTGAAAGAAATAATATAATACGTATTAAAATATTATTAAAATGATATTACTAATATTAATATCAAATATTAATAGATATATATATATATATATATATATATATATATATATATATATATATATAATTATAGAATACTATTTTTCCTATAAATTATTATTTATGTTTTAATAGTAATATAATATTAATACAAGATATTAATGAACTCCTGAAAAATAATATAATCAATAAAATAATTCGAAAATTACAGCAAACACCAATGAGCGACTACATGTTCAGATTAGAAAGAATGGTATAGCGACAACGAGGCCTGACAGTGTTAAATACGCCACGACAGTCATAAATTACTTCAAGCCCTTGAAAAGCGAACGTTGCGCGCTTACGAAAACAAAGGGGCTTATTCGGACGGAAAAATCATTCTTTTCAGCTGACGAGTATCGGCAGTATTTTTTGAAATTATTGATTCAACATTAAAAATATTTACGCCTTATTCATTTGCGTTTTTATCCTTTCTTCTTACAATACTATTACAATAATATTACTATACAATAATAAAAACATTGTAAAACAATTAAAGAATTATTCTTTTATTTTCGTTAGAAATAATACTAGTCCACCCTTGCTTCCCGTAATATTTAGATTTTTAGATGCTTTCATCATCAAGTGACAGTGCCAAATTCTGAGATAATACGTTATAAAGTAGTTGTGGTTTGTCTTCTTCACTTTTAATACGTACAATTTCTTATTAATGTAAAAGAGAAATGAAAGTATTCGTGCACTCTAGAAAAGTAAATGACATTTTTAAAATGAAACTTTTAGAATTACTGGAGAAGATAATGCATAAAAAGCTATTTGAGAAAATTACAATTATTTGTATCGCGAAATAAATAATAAAAAACACCTCCACTTTTTCATCTAATCCTTTAATGAAAATCAAAATACTGTCTTTCGTTAATATCAGTAAGTTGTATGCATGTTGACAATCTCATTAAAATTGGTTAACGTTACTATGAAATACAAACTATTAAAAGTGGTGAAAATCACAATTTCTTACAATATTCGCCCAATAACTGTGTAAATCTAGTAGGGTTGCACTAGTTTCCATTATACATAATCGAATATACACATGTTTAACGAATGAATTATTCGATACCGCTAACGAATGAATCTATTATGTATTTGATATAGTAAATCTCGTGATAAAATCTATTCAAAATTCCCGCCGTTGACCTATAACATAAATAAATTAATTAATTTAAAGCATTTTTATTGCTTGAACGAAAATGAATTTTCCAGCGAAAAATCGCGTTTTATTTTCAAAGTGCCGCCATTTTGTCAATTTTCAACTTTTTTTTCACTTTTCAAGGTCCATCGACAAACTGTATTCATAAAGAGTAAGGAATATTTCTGTATTTTTATTTCAGATGAGTACAAAAGGAACAAGAGCATCCGCCAATTCAGACGTTCGACGCCGAGACACTGTACATATACCGTTCTACTTCTGCTTTACACTTTTTTTACAACTAAAAAAAAAATATTTTTACATAGTTTAATCAACAACTAATAAAACCGCATAGCTCTGAATGCGATTTAATAAATATTTTCTTTAAAATAAATTCCCAAAAATTCCTTTATTTTCGGTAATCTACACCAGGATCCCCCTTAAAGTTTTACGTGAGCGCCAAGTGGCCGGTTTTTGCGCCCATACATTTGCCACTACTCATATGCCTATAACTTCGGGAATTTTACGAATTTCAACAAATCCTTTTAAACACGTATTCCTAAAAGGTTGAACACTCGAAAAATCAAATAAAAAAATCGATTTTTAGACTGGAACCTCCCCTTAAAATCGATTTTTTTATTTGATTTTTCCAATGTTCAACCTTTTAGAAATACGTGTTTAAAAGGATTTATTGAAATTCGTAAAATTCCCGAAGCTATAGACATTTGAGTAGCGGCAAATCCATGGGTAAAACGCGGCCACTCGGCGCTTAGGGTGTCGTCGATTTTCGACGGTTTATAATAGGTAAATTTTTATGATTGCCGAAGGCGACAATGGAAACTCGGTTATTAGGGGTCAGGTAAAATGTCTCATTTAGTTGTGTTTTTTCAAAATCACTTAGTCCAATCAGTTTTCCTTATGCTCTCTTGGCGAAAGGAGCAGTCTTGTGCTACAATGTCTAAGTGCTCGAAAAAAGGTAATCGTAGTGTCTTTGAACGTGCAGCTAAATCACGGAAAAGGAAATTTCACGGTAATCAGTATACTATCGAACAGCATATATCGTTCGCAAGTACGTCGACTGAGAAGTTGAAGGAATTAATGTATGATGACATACTTGTTGATCCTTCCCATGGCTACGTGATCATAAATGTTATATCCGTTTTTACATTCATTTCCCAGCATTTGCAATGTAAAACTTGCAAAAGGGATATAAAATTTTTACGCAGTCATGATGGTGGATTAGGGTTCAGATTAAACATTGCGTGTAATTGTGGTACAAAGAACATTGAGTCCAGTCCTCTCGTAAGTAAAGCGTACGAAATAAATCGTCGTATTGTGTTTGTGATGCGATTATTAGGAGTAGGCTTACAAAGATTGAATTTATTTTGTTCCATGATGGACATTTGTCACGGTCTTTCGAACACCGCGTATTATGCTGTGCTTCAAACTTTACATTACGGTGCAAAAAGTGTGTTCGAACTAGTACGAGACGAAGCATGTAAAGAAGAAATTAGAACACGGAAGAAGGAAACGAGCCATTGCACTTGAGTGTGTCGGGAGATGGATCGTGGAAGAAGCGAGGGTTTTCTTCATTATTTGGAGTGGCATCCTTAGTGGGAAAATACTGTAATAAAGTTGTGGACGTTGTTGTAAAATCTGCCTTTCAATCTTGTGCCAACTGGAAAAAAATGGAAGATACACCCCAATATGATGAATGGAAAGAGTCCCACGCTGAAGAGTGAACAGCTAATCATATAGGTAGTGTAGGTAAAATGGCAGTTGAAGCTGTAGTAGAAATGTTTCTTCGTTCTGAGAAACTGCACGGTGTCAAATACATCATTATATCGGCGATGGAGACACAAAGACTTTCAAAGCCATTGTGGATAAAAACCCGTACCAAGATGTCATCGTGACCAATAAGGAATGTGTGGGGCATGTACAGAAAAGGATGGGGATTCGACTACGAGCGGCCAAGAAAGCCCATACAGGTATCGGAGGAAAGGGTGTAGGCAAATTGACAAATGTAATGATAACTAGATTGACCCAGTATTATGGCATGGCTATTAGAAGAAATCCTAATTCTGCTGAAGACATGAAGAAAGCAGTGTGGGCAACCTATTATCATATGTCTTCAACGGATGCCCATCCACATCATGTATATTGTCCAAAAGGTCAGAAAAGTTGGTGTAAGTGGCAACGTGCTGCAGCAATGGGTGAACTGGACTCATTTCAACATCCCCCCCCCCCCCCCAATGACACGGTTCTGGAAGCTATACGACCTGTTTACGAGGATCTATCATCGAATAATTTATTACAACTGATGGAACAGTCTCGTTGATGGGGTGCTGTTGCCCATACGCGCAGCCCTGGCGGGGATAGATGGAGAGAGGGGGAGATACGCAAGCGTCACGCGATATAGAAAGCGAGTACAAAGATTATTCTTATATCTGATTTTATAGTATTATATGTACAGGGCAGTAACCCTTGGTAGTAATAAACGGATTCATAAGTGCATTCGTAATACGAGAGAGTGAGTTACTCATAAGACCCCGTCAACAACGTTGCACTGGAGGCAATACCCAAAACAATAACGAAAGCTTCAACGCATGTGTTTGGACTTTGGCTCTGAAGCATCTCCATTGTGGAGCTCAAACAGTGGAAATAGCAACATATTTGGCTGTTTGTACGTTCAATAATGGTTATACACCATTATTAAAATTAATGAACGCGCTAGGACTACATGTAGGACCACGTGCTAAAATGTTTGCGGAGGACGCCGACCGTCAGCGCACAGCCGCCGCTGCTAATAAGCGGTTATGTTGATTCTGATTTGGGAGGTCATGATGAAAATGATAGGAGAAGTACAACAGGATACTTGCTTCAATTATTTGAACGATGCACAATATGTTGGTCGACAAAAAGACAAGCATCGGTAGCTACATCTACTGAAGCAGAGTATATAGCACTTTTTGAAGCTGTAAGAGAAACCTTGTGGCTAAAATCCTTAGCAGTTCGTATTAATATAGATATTACAAAACCAATTATAATATATGAGGATAATAACGGCTCCATAAGTATAGCTAAGAATCCAAATAATCACAAGAAATCAAAGCATATAGATATCAAATATCATTTTTCAAGAGAGCAAGTAGAGAAAAATGTTAAACTAAAATTTGTCCCTACAGAAAGTCAGGTAGCCGATGTACTAACAAAACCATTATCGGCACCAAAATTTGTGGAATTCAGGACAAGAATGGGTTTGGAATAATGAAGTTATACATTGATGTGCACAGATAAAAATAATTATAATTCTAGAAAATAAGTTGTAATTATGGTCTGATTAGGTTTTCCTGGGTTTCCCTAATCCCGTGCAACAAATGTTGGGCCATGTGTAATTTCAAGGAGACGGCAAGGAAAGAAATGTTCCTTTCGTATTGAGTATCGTTTTAATTTAGTATTAGTGCTTCTACTATTATAATTACAAATAACTATGTATAGTGATTGTTTGAGAACAGTTGATTCATTTTTGAGGGGGCGTGTTGGATTACTATAATTATTAAAAGGCAAAAATGATTCAACTTTCAGGGAAACCTGAATATAGTAAAAGATAATGATACGTCTGTAGAGCGTCTTTTTCTTTCAATATCTGGCAACGGTGATAAAACAGTCCGTTGTTAGAGAAGAGCTCACTTCTGTTCGGTATACCGTCATAGGAAGACATTCTTTCCTAGCCGTTAAATAAAATTAAAATATAAAACTAAAAGGCTCATTTATTTAATAACCAATTTCCAATAGATATTCCTACTATTTTTCTCGAGAATACCGAAAACACTGAAAGAAAAATTTGTTTTAACCCATCGTATATAAATACTTTCCTACGCTAGGCTATTGTTTCGAAAACACGTGCGTGCGGACTGACAATGGGATCCGTGTAGTTCCAAGCGGTGTGCACTATCGTAAGTTTTATTTTTTTGTTAACTGTTCCCAAAATCTCTCCACATTTTTGAAAAAGGCGTTTATTATTTGAAGACTTGACGAATCGAATGGTATTTTTTTCAAGCCGGACCGCGGGTGGGAACGACGTCAAATCGCGATTTGGAAGTTTGACATCGATTACTGTTAAGTTTATTAACAATAAACAAAATATTCTATATATAGTTTGAGAAGGCCTTCCTTCAGCTTTAAAATGAACCCAAGACGGTGGCATTATCTTTAAAAATGACCGAGATATTACAGTTTAAGTGATGACGCGTCAGCTGATTTTGTTTGAATTTTCAAAACTTTAACAAATTGGACTTGGAAAACGGTGCGCAGTAAGATCACCAAACAATTGACATCTTCCAGCTTATTGAACAAGTGGAAGAAAGTAGTGGAGAACAATGGAAGCGTTAGAGATAAGTATATTTTTATTAATAATTGGACATATGACAGATTCATAGAAGCGCGTTCTTTAAACCGTCAAGTCACTACACGTTCTTTACAACAATGGGCAATTCAAGCGGCTAATCAATTCTTATCAAATTCTTTTCATTTTTCAGCCTCACATACATGGGTCACTAAATTCAAACTCCGAAACAGAATTACTCAACGTAAAGTTACGCGCTTTGTGAGCAAAAAAGATACAATCTCATTTCAGGATACTCTTCAAGCAGCGCAAGTTTTTCAGGATCAGGTACGCGATGTAATACCTTCATTCGACGATAGGCTAGTCATAAATACGGATCAAACTGGTTGTGAATATAAAATAGAGTTAAAGCGCACGTTGTCATACAAGGGTGAGAAAATTACAGAGGTTGCTACGGGTAGTTTAAATAAGATGACTCATTCATATACCGCACAGTACGCGATCACATTTTCTGGAGAAATATTACCAAAAGTTTTCATTTGTTTACAAGAAGCGGGTGGTAGCTTTGGTCCGCGCGTGGGAGCGAGTGTACGGGAGCAAATGGAAATTTTTGGTAACGTTTTCGTAACGTGTACAAAATCGGGGAAATTACAATCGGACATATATGAACAATTTTTGGACACTATTATAAAACCATACGTTGGTCGAGACAAGTTTTTACTTATTTTAGATTCTTGGGGTGGTCAAACTAATCCATCCTTGTATGACAGCAAATTCCGTGACCCAACATCAAATAATACTCCTACATGCACTTTAAAAGTAATACCGCCTAAATGCACACCGTTATGCCAACCCTGCGACGTATACTTTTTCCGTCGAATTAAAAATTTCATTGCCAGATTACAAAATGCCCAGACACTAGTTTCCGAAAATAGAGACATAACAGATCGAGCGAATATTATCAAAACACACGCCATTATTCACAACCAGTTGTCTGCGCCTATATTTAAGGACATGCTATTATATGCATGGTATGCGTCAAAATTATCCAGCGAAAAGAAAGTATTTTGTAATGTCAATCAGGTTTGTTTTCCCATTAATCTAAAAGAGATGACATGTAGTTGTAATAACCCGTGTTTAATTAAATGCGCGTAGTGTTTATGCGGCTTTTGTTTTATTTGTTTCTATGATAATATGCATATAAAGGATTGTCCGAAACAGGGAAATGCACAGGAACTTCAAATTTAACAGCGATTCATTAATACATATTTCCATTCTTATAGGTATGCTCGCTATGCTGTTTATATTTTACTGCGTATTGTGTATCTTACTATTTGCGTAATTTATATTGTACCACACATTGCGATATTTACATTAGATTAGGTGTTACGTTACTTGTATTATATTATACGTGTTATTAAAAATTGTAGTCCACATCCTATACTTTATAATTCTTATATATTATTTATATAACAGTGAGTAAAAAAAGGAATAAGAAATAGAAATGCAGTTGGAAAAAAATAAAACTTCCATTGCCGAGTCTTGAACGTACGACCTCTAGAACATGAACCTGCGGCGTAACGCTCGCAGCTACAACAGCTTCTGTTAAGAACTTGATTATTTTCTTATATCTAGTAACCTGTATATGTTTAAAGCCATTTTTTATAAAAACGGCTAGCGAGATACCCCTAATGCTTTGCACTTTTTTAATGCCCATCGGCCCCCATAATTTGAGCCCCGTCTCGTTCAAAAAGCGCTCGTCCGGATCGCGACCTTCCCTTGTAAGACATTGAACATCACACGAAAGACTTATTTTATGAAAAATGTACAAAAGTTCGACGCACAAGTTGCTCTGACACGTTAAAAACGCCGCAAGAATCAGTTTTTGATTTTTCTAACTACGGCGCACCAAATCAAAAAATCTGAAAAAAATCCAAGATAATAGTAATAGTAATATGTACTTACCGTAAAAATATAAAAGTGGTGCCAAGATTGCGTGAATACGAAATCGGCATTTTTCCGCATTTTTTTCAGTTTATCATTTTTCATAACGTGAATTTTCAATTTAAAAATCTGAAAAAATTCTATAATATGTGCCTAGATAACTGCTATATCTCTGATTTTTTTCAAAATTTTTCATGCAATAGGGTAGCAGAAATTGAGAAAAAACATGTTTTTCAATTTTTGCCCTTTACTACCCCCCAGATCAAGATATCAACTTGAAAATTGCCAAAAATAGTTCTTTTTTGATAAGCTATCGAATGACCCATCGCAACTCGAATTTGGCTCTGGGGCAATTTTGAACACCTTATGCGGCTATACCCTTTACACGGGAAAATCTACGTCAGGTCGCGAAATAAACCAGGGTGAACGGGTTGTAAAAGATTTGGTTGTTGCGTATAAAGGGTCGGGTAGAAACATTACCATGGACAACTTTTTTACAACGGTTCCCTTAGCGAAAGCTCTATTATCTTGGAAGTTGGCGATTGTAGGCACAATAAGAAAAAACAAAAAATACATCCCAAAGAAATGGTACCATCCAAATCACGCGAAGAGTATTCTTCCTTATTTGGGTACCATGAAAATATTACACTTTGCTCGTACGTGCCGAAAAAGGAAAAAGCCGTTATAGTATTGTCAACGATGCATACTGGCAATGCTGTTTCTGGGCCAAAAAGGAAACCAGAAATTATTGAATTTTACTAATTATACCATTACCATTAATTATTGAATTTTATTATATAATTTCAATAGAAATTATTGAATTTTACTAATTATACCCATTTACCATTAATTAGAAATTATTTTAATTTTTAATCAAACAAAATCTGGCGTTGACACAATGGATCAAATGTTAGGGAGGTATACCACAAAAAGACGAACTACTCGATGGCCGCTAGCACTCTTTTATAACATACTAGGTATTGCCGCTCTTTCCTCCTACATTATATATCTCTCCAATAATAGCATGTTACATATGAGAACAAATGACCGTCGTATATTTTTACGCCAATTAGGAGAAGAACTTTGTATTACAACCATTCAAAATCGAGCCTCAAATGTCCAAATAATGCGACACTTTTCTACCAAATTAGCAATAGATAGTATATTACTTCCATCCCGCACAATAAATGTTCCGTCTACGAGTTCTGCACAACCGTCGATTTTATTAGATGCAAGTGGAAGAAAAAAAGTTGTAGGATGTTGCCATATATGCCACGCAGATCCCGCTAAAAAACGTAGGAAAACTAGAAAAAATTGCCAGAAGTGCTCACAACCAGTTTGCGATGAGCACGCAAACACAATTACAATATGCAAAAATTGTTCTGTTGTTAATTAATCATTGTAATTTAAATTATTTGTTTGAATAAATAAGTAGCATTAAGAATTGTGTGTCCTGTATAATTTACTTCTAAAATTTCCATTCATAATTCGCCTAATTATAATTTATACTATATGGGTGTACCCGGTTGTGCGACAAGCGTATAAATAAGTTTAGAGCTTAGTTACTTCAAATATTTGAGATAGATTCTTTTCACAAAACGTTAATCGATGTAAAAGTGTCCAAAGAATGGGGATTCGAAACGATTTTGCGACATTTTGTCAAGAACATTAAAAATTACTAGAAGAAACATAGGAATGGGTACCCGGGTACCCGGTTGTCCACATAAGGGTTAAAATAATAACCAAAAAACCATGGAAGTCATTGTTTTTAATCGACCCCGTTCTTTGTAACGCTTTAAAATGGGGTCATTGCAAATCTTACAGATGCGGTAAAGATCACGGTTAGGTCGCTATATTTTTATTCGTGATTAATTCAATTTTTTCGACCACTGTTTATAGGTTTTTCAAGGTTTGTCAATTATACATTATATACTTCATTGTGTCGATAAGGTAGGGAATGACATGAAAATAATTCATGTTGAAATCAAAAAGATATGTTTGTTGTCCATCTGTTCTACATTTATCCAAGTTTAATGGAATACTGTCCAAATTTAAAATTCTACAACCATCTGGCGCCTTTGGCGCCCAACACCCTGGGGAAATCACATAGCTCACCCCGTGATCATTGATTTACAGGGTTTATTTGTAAAATAAAAGACTTTATTTGTTTGCCAACTGTTTTTACAAATAAATCCGCATTAATAACCTGCAATTCAAAGTGAAGTGTACATGTAATGATATGTGTCCGGTGTCCTTTGTTCTAAATATTCATCGAACATTGTAGACTTTACACGTTCACGGAAACACAAGAGCTAATTAAAAGATAAATATTTCATTTACATTTTGCGATTTAGATTGCACTAAATAAGAGATTACTGTTTCCTTTGTATATATTTGTAGATTTTAAAGTAACCCTGCCGCCATAATGAAGAAAAATGAGAGAAAGTAATGATAATGAAAATGAAGACAGTTGTTCGGTAGCTAATCAGACAGCGAAAAAATCTGCAGAACGCGTTAGAGAATTTAGGGAATCGCATCGACAACAGCAAGAAGAACAGGGAATTTCTACATTTAAACAGCCAGCGAAAACACATTTTGAATATAAAAGAGAACGTAGGGAACGACAATGACAATTTGCAATTAAATTACCCAAAAATTATTGTAATGGAGCCTGCTTTGGCACATTTGTAGATTTGAACGTAATAAGGAACGTAATAAAGAATAAATGATAATGAAGACAGTTGTCCGGTATCGAAATCGCCACCGAAGAAATCTGCTCAAGCTGTTGGAGAATTTCGGGAACCACGACGACTACACGAATAACAGGGAACTTCGTCATCTAAACAGCCAGCAAGAACAGGAAGCAGTTCTACAAAAAAAATGACACAGCTTTGACAGCATATTTTAAATTGAATAAACTAGATCCAGCTGCCAGAAATATACTGGAACACTATCGTTTGGATACTAAGAAAACGTGGATTAAACGTAAAAGGATAAAAGAAGTTATTGGAAGAGTCTGTTCTGTTAGCCCAAACAATTCTGAAAGATTTCACCTAAAATTGTTATTGAACTTCGTTACAGGTGTCACATGTTATAATAATCTGAAAGTTTATGAAGGAAAACGATATGATACTTTCAGGGAAGTTGCATTAGCGAGAAATTTACTACACACTGAGGCCATTGTATATGAAATATTTGATGAGGCAGTTGAAGTCATAATGCCCAGTCAACTACGATTATTTAATTATTTTACTGCACCTACCTCACAGATGAACAACCAGTCAACGCTCTACATATTTGGAAAAAATACAAAAACCATTTCTGTGAAGGATTTAACGATAACAACGAATACCGAGCTTTACAATACATTTCCTGAATTTTGGAAGCTGAAAACTTTAATCTCCCGGAACCTGATGTAGATTTGCAATTGGTGGAGACAGAGAATGAACGAAAAATAAGAATGGACAATGAATTAAAACAAGCTATTGAAATGAAGGAAAATTGTAATACAGATCAATTACTTATACTGGATCGACTAATGTCTTCGGTTCTGACAAACAGTGATGAAAAAATTTACCACCTGGATGGAACCTGGAGGAACTGGTAAAACGTATCTGTATAATTTGTTTGGTACATTTTCTGCGTGCAAACCCCAAAAAATTATCACTGTTGCGTGGACAGAAATTGCTTCAATATTGTTGCCAGGAGGAACACCATCGCGCAGTGTATTTAAATTGCCAATAGAAATAATTCAAAGTGCTATTTGAAAAATGTGAAAGATAAAATTCAGTTATATGAAACAGACGTAATTATTTGGGATGAGGCGTCAATCATTCCAAGTAGGGCAGTGGAAATGGTTGATAAGTTACTTCAAAATCTCTATAATAATAGCAGGTCCTTTGGTGGTAAATTTGTAATCTGCAGTGGAGATTTTCTTCAAGTTTTACCGGTTATAAAATATGCCACACCATCACAAATTGTAAAGTACACTTTAAAATCAACTGCAATATGGTACAAATGTACCCAAATAAAGTTATCAAAAAATATGCGAACGTCTGATGTTGAACATGCAAACTGGTTATTAGATATCGACAACGGCATTATTGAAACTTTGGAGATTCAAGAATCATGGAAATCATTAGACATCATTCGTGATATTTACAACAAGTCCATTTCCTCAAATACTGATTTATCTGACAGAATTATATTAGCCTGCCATAATGATGATGTACGCGCACTGAATAATAAAATATTGCAATTGGTTGATGGAGAAGATCATACCAATCTGAGTATAGATGCAGCTAAACCTCGAGGAGTTGATCAAATGGATGAAGATGTGCAGTTAGAATATAAGATTGAATATTTGAATTTATTAAACTTTCCTGGATTCCCTGAGTATAAATTACATCTGAAAGTAGGATGAGTTGTCATGCTAATTTGAAATTTAAGCATTAAGGATGACCTTTGCAGTGGTACATATTTACAAATAGTTATTGTCAGTAAAATTATGACTGGTGATCATGCTGGAGAAGTTGTGTTCCTTCCCCGTATTAAATTCGATACAGCCGATACAAATGCAAGGAAGTTATCATTCATGCTACACAGAAGACAATTTCCCAAAGTCTTAGAATTTGCTATAACAATTAATAAGTCCCAAGGACAGAGTTTTGATCATGTTGGAATATACATCAACAGACCTTTATTTAGCCATGGACAGTTATATGTTGCATTGTCCCGATGCCGCTCAAAAAATGGTATAAAAATTCAAAGTTCGAAAGTTATTGAAAATATTGTGTGCAAAGAAATATTGTAAATAAAGATGTTCTGAATTTAAGACAGCTTATATTTTCTATCTTTATAAATGAAACTAATCTTGACAACTAAACAGCAAATGAAAACACAATTTCCAAAAAAGGGAACCAGTAACAAAGGGGGCGAGCGAAGCGAGCCCCCGGGGGTTTGGGTGCCGAAGGCTATAGTATAAAATTAAAGTAAAATTATAGTATAAAATTAACCGTAACGTATGAATAAACAGGATACATGCGATACCTACTTCAGCTCCATCTCCACACAGTACACACCCTAGGCGATCATGCATGCTCCTGCGAACATTTATAAGAAAATATGTGTTAAATTATTATCTACTAAACAAGACGCTAAACATTCGCACTTCGCGCATAACCCTACTTTTCTGTCTTGCAGATAATGTGAATCTCGATTTTCGCAACGTAGATAATTAGAAATTATTCAATTCCATAATTACGTTTGGTTTCTGGATACGTCGAGATGATTTGTCTGGATATTGATGGATGAAATTACTTCGAATATTCTTCGAGCGTACATCTTCAAGCACAACGGGTGCTACTTTGAACAAAGGGTATGTAAATATACCACGAGTGCCAATGTGACGGTACAATGAGCTACGCTCGGATTGGTTGCGCCATAGTGCCGAAACTCGTGATTGGTCAAGACTCTACGTCCAGTTTGCGTTCGTTTTCGAGGTCTGAGGGCGGTATTCTCAGTCGTTCCACTTCACGAAAAATACTAACAATCAATTTTATCTTGCAATTTATAGCTTGTATAAGCTCTCAAAAAGTGCCATATTTCAGCGCCATATAGGCTCCTGATCCCCGAAATAGGTTTTCAGAAAGAAATCCAGCGTGAGTCGTTGACAAACCGAGCCAAAGCATAGCTTAGCGAAAGCCCGCCCTCTATGTTAAACTCTCACTCTAAACAAGTCACACGTATACAAGCACGCAAACAAATTTAAGTATTTCAACACATTACAGAGTAGTTCTTGAGTTGGCCGCTGTTCATGAACAGAGGTCGCTAAATTCAGTCCTCAAATTATGGGTCGGTAACACAGATTGGGTAGCGACACGAAGTCCCATAAGGTGATAGGTCTATTCTATATCTCGTCTGTGGTATAACCATAGCCTTATTCATGTGGCCTGTTTTAGATGTCGCACCTGTTGCACCGTATACACCTATGAATTATTAGAATCAAGAGGAGGGTTCAGAAGCTGATCAGAGTAAGTCCAAGTTCTCCGAAAAATGAATTACGTAATGCAAAATCCTCTTTGTTGTGAAAACTTTCAGTCGATAAATGAATTAAGTCACTACTTTCATACGTGAGCGACAGATGGCGGTACTTATATTGACCGCGGAATTACAAGTAAGCAAAATTATTCAGAGGACAATCAGTGTAAGTCACTTTAATGTCGCGCCAATGATATACAAGTTTGTTGTTTGTTAATTATTGTTATTTAAACAAAAATTATACGGGTCAGTCATACCTACACTATGAGTGAAAGCAAATGAAAATACGCGTTCTTTGTTATCAGAAAATCACCCTTTCTCTGATAGTGAATCTGAATATTCACCTGATAAACAATTGAATTGAACAATGAATGAACCATTTTGAACAATGAACGAATTTTGAAGAATGAATGAACAAAATTTGTCTGCTTGTGACGATGGCAAGTGAAATGAAACTTTAAAAAATTTGTTATAATTTCATACGCATGTTTATTAACGTGTATTTTGAATAGAAATATTAAATTTGTGATAATCTTAATGTATATTTTTAAGATACTTCGGAATTTTCTGTCAATAGTGAAGTCGAGTTAGAGAATAACAAGGACTTATTCAAATTTTTCAGTGGACACTTCACATAAGTCACAATTTTTTATTCAATTTGATTTCTTTTAAAAAACCATGGCGATCTTCTTTTGTTTCTCTTGCAGTTAAGTCCATTTATATGTGATCATATCTACAATAAAAATCGTTGTATCCATCTTTACTGTCATTGACATTTTTTTACAACTAATTTGTAAAAACCTTATTTATCTCGGTTTGAATGCAAATGGACTTACACTGATTGACTTCTGAACCCTCCAACTAATACTTATAAAATGTTTACTATCAATTATTCGAGTAATTCGTCGAGTCATTCATCTTTCTTTTATTATTGAATTATTCGTCTGGATTACTCGAGTTTTGTTTAATCTGTACCCTACTACTTAATCTATTTCCGTTTAATTCGAAGTCGTCTCTGAGAAACAGATTCGTAATGAGTCCAATCTGAAGTGAATTATAGCAAGTACAGCAAATACAATAACCATTCTAAACCCATCTACGGATTGGGAAATAGTCGCTGAATACATTGTATCCCGACAATTAGCCAACTTGTAATGCTCAAGCGATTTAATTGTATCTGTAAGTGCCTGCATATTCAGCCGACTGCACATGCCCTAGCACTAAATGCATTAAGGGGACTAGGTAGTCGAAAATCGATTTTTATTGCATTTTCCGAAAGTACTATCTTTTCTCAATAAAATGCCGCTTGGTTTATAGTAAAATTTGCAAAATTGTAGATTTGGCAGCTAAAAATGCGTTTTTCTCGAATATTTTTTCTCTTCATTTTTTCCTGACTGCAAGCGAATTGAGGTTCAAATCGACTTGAAACAAATTATAGGATGTGTAGAACATGTGTCATTTCGGCGGAAACCTCTGATATGGTCTGTAAAAATTCGAGACTTTCATAAAAAAATTAAGAAGTCACCGGATTTTGGTAGCGCACCATCATTGTTTGCGTACTTTCGGAAAATGCAATAAAAAAAATCGATTTTTCGACTGCCTAGTCCCCTTAAGGGAGGGAAGCCACTGTGACGGTCGAAAATAAAGGCTATTTTCAAGACATTCTTTTATAATGAAATTAACTTTCTACGAAAAATCTTTATTACCAACTGAAAACACATATATTTAACTAATATTTTCCACTTCTAGATTGAAAAACTTTTGGGTAGTTTGGCCACAGCATACAATAACGTTAGGCTCTGCAAACAAAATTTACAAAACAGGCGGTCGTCTAACTGTCCAACATTTGTTCTGAATTGAAAAATTCGAACGTTTTCTTAAAGTATACTACACTAGCTTCAATTGAGCGTACATATTTAAATAAATATTAATTTTTGAAGAAATGGCGAACTTTGAAAGAAAACGCATAAAAAATCAACATGTTTTTTCAATGCTACGATTACTTGAATTATTCGATCAAAAGACTTGTACGCTTAACTGAAGCTAATATTATTACGAATATTCCCTGAAAATTTCAAGTGAATCCGATAAAAATTGACTGACTTATTAATCCGACCGTTTGAAAAATGCCGTTTCGGGATAATCGCGTTTAAAGTTTTGACAGAAGTTATTTTCTTCAACTCAAAGATCGCAACTGTATACGATCTCGTGGCCAGTGATTCTCTACCTAGTTCTAAACAATGTATAAGCTCATAATCCCTGTTATTAGATATATTTGGATTCTTGCACTCGATTCTGAGCGCTGCGCTATCTGTACAAAACCTTCCGTAGGTCCCAGGATTTCTTTGAGATCCAATTTCAAATTGTGCAAGTATATTTTTGAGTCCCCACATATTATGAAAATGCACAAAAAGAACATTTGGAAAAAAAAATTTCACAGTGGCTCCCCCCCTTAACAAGTTAGTAGCAGTCTAATTTAAAGGAACTTATATCCCATAAATAGCAGTGCCCATGGTTCAGTGTTTGTCGGCGAGTAAACAGGAAAGGTCAACTTCCAGTTTCCCTTTTTTTCTGTTAAATTATAGTTACACCTTGTAGCCGGTGTTGAACACCACTCAAAACGCAAGCGGTACAATAGAGGCGGCGTTGGCGCAAAGCTTTGCTGTGACCGCATCACCATTTTTCTGTGTGACTCGTCGGGTCTACAAAAGTGCTGCCATCCTGATTTACTACCAGCAATTGTCAACGGGCCCAATTGTTGCGGAACGACATATCCTCGCTGAAAGGTTTCGATAGGTCAGTCAGGAAGAGGCTACTTCGCCGCAGCTACTTCACTCTTTCTTCCTGCGTGTGGTCCATCCCCATTGTCAGAAACACATTGTCAATGGTCGAAATCGTTCCTATTTATCAAACACCGTGAGAATTGAAAAATAAGGGAAGGCAGGATCGACTGGATAGTTAATAGTTCAAAGGATGAATAAAAATTTAATTTTGTGTCGATTAACATTCCGTTATAAGAAACAACTGTTATTTATTTGCGACAATTAATTTTCTCTACTCTGTTATAAAAGATCAGATAAGAGAATTGCGTTAGGATTCAGTAATTTTTCTTGATGTGTACGTGAATAATTACTTTGTTGTTATTTTATTAGCGTTGAAGATAAAAGTTTTGTATGGGATTATAGCATACGCAAATGGAGAAGATGCGTCTTTTTGGTAATCTATTTAGACGCAAATAAGTCTAATAGCGCATCGATGTTTTTATCAGTAACTTAGATATCGGATTTTAATGAGAATTTAGCTTGTATGTTTTGTTACATTTAATACATTTAACTGGTGTGTGTTAACTATAAGTTCTTATATACAAGTAATCGGTTATCAAAAGCAAAACACCTAATTATCTTTCTTGCTATTAAAATTATGAAAAACCTGATTTTCTAGAGTAAACAAAGTGAAATTAATTTCTCCAAAAATTATATTTTTTCGAAATGAAAAGTATTTCGTATAATTGTTTAATTAATTGTCGTTTCTTACTTTTCAAAGTGACAGCAAATTCGACTGCGCGACACCTGAAATAAATGTTTATAATACATTATGTGTGACACACGACTGCGTGTAGTAGAAAGATTACCGTTTTTCCTTGGGTGATTATTTCAAACCCATACTTGCTCACAGTAATAGCTCCTTGTAATTGCTTGATTCTGATACACCAGTTTACAAATTATAGTAGTAGTTTATATCTACAGGAAATCATTTAATTCATGCTCTAAATGAATTATAGAAACTTCAATTAATTTCAGAATGTGACGCAAACTGTGTACATCAGTTACTTATGGACACCATACAAGGGGAGTATGCAAGGTTCGGATTACCGGTTTGGTTGCCGGGTCATTTTGTATCCCCATAAAAAACTTCAAAAAAGAAAAAAAAAATTACGCCAGGTACATAAAAAAGTCGAGGACGGAAAAGAGTATTATCAAATGAATCACAAAAAATAGAAGAAAATATAAAATATAAAAAAAAAATGTGAAATCAAATTGAGCTGCAAGTGCATTAAGGTGCTTTCCAACTGCGCTTAAGATGGCACAACTACATATTTACAGCTAAAATGCTGTGTTCGTACATTCCATTATTCATATCGCGGACATTTTAATAATGTGAAGATAAAATGTAATATCTAGACCAGGGTGCACAGGGAGCCGTTTTTAGCACCTAGCTGTGAGCAACCCGCCTGTCCCGTTGCTAAGATTAGAATCGGTGAGACGAACTGCAGTAGTGTACGTGCATTTGGCATAACTTGAACCCAGCTACGTATACTTACGCTACGAGCCTACGAGCACGCACGTACACTACCGCAGTTCTCCTCACCGATTCTAACCTTAGCAACGGGACAGGCGGGTTGCTCGCAGTTAGGCGTTAGAAACGGCTCCCTGTGCACCCCTGATTTAGACTTTTGGCTAGATGTCCGCGGCCTGAAAGTCAAATACTTGGCGTGGCCAGGCAAGGTATTCTCAGATCATCAATACCCATACCTTGCTCCTCGCAGGCTTTCAGATAATTTGTCAATTTGAAACTCTGACAAATATCAGTACACTTTCATTATTTTGGGTTTTAAATAATTCTTATTCATCGACACCTGGACCTTGCCTGGCCACGCCAAGTGTTTGACCGAATCTTACATTGTGTTACACAGTGTCGCCTTTGCACGCTGCTGGAAAGCATCTTTATGTAGTTGCAGCTTATTTTGATTTCACATCTTTTTTTTATATTGTAATTATTATTAGGGGAGAGCGGGGACAAAAGTAACACTTTTTACATTTGGTCTAGCCTACAATCTTTTATAGATATAAAAAAGAAAATTATGCCTTAAGATACTATGTTTCTTAGTCTATCATTTCAGCTCGGATTCAGCCTTAAGTGATAAGTAGTTAAATAGTTATGGCAGTTTCCGCAGTGACTGTCATTGTTACTTTTGTCCTGCAGGGGTAGGACGAAAGTAACACTAATTATTTTGAAGAGAATTAAGTAAAAACACATCATCCAACGAAAAATAGGATTTTTTATTATAAAAAAAACGATAGAAAGAAACATTTAAATAAATATATTTTAAGTAACGATAAAAACAAATAAATTTTAAATAACGAAAGGTGGAAAGCATGACCAGCTTCGAACATTTTTTTTATATTGTGTATTTAGTTAAATAAAAGGTATTAAATTTCACCTAATCCGAATTAAAATTATGACATATGTAGTGAAGATCACCCATGCTGCAGTATTCGTGGATCTAACCCTTAAAATTTAGACATTTGGGATGATTACAGCAATGAACAGTCTTATCACGAGACAAAATTAAGGATAAATTCTACACAAGTTTAACAACTACGAAAACAAACCATGTGCACCTCATTCCCGATCTATATGTATTACATATATGTATGTATTGTACTTTGTGTATAGTACAAGAAACACTCATTAAAACCACTCATCGAATGGACTACTACACTTGTAATCCCTCGAACGAGGCTTCTTCATATAATTGCAATCGAACTTCACTTACAGGTAAGTTTGTTTGATCGTCTAATTTGATCTGCAGTGTTTGAGCTACAAAGTGTGAAGTCTATGGAGCTCATTGTGAGTACCCCGTTTGATAGGTTAAGTCGTTAAGATGCGTGTATGATTTTTCGTTCAGTAGAATTAAGTTTGTAATTTGTATTAGTTTTTCAATAATTTTTCTTCTTCCATCAGTTTTGTGAGAACCCCAAAGCGTGTTATGACTGTTGAAGTCTTCTAAGTAGTATTATGAAAGGTTTTGATGATTGATTGATGATGTTTTCTAATTCGTGTATATTTAACGAAGTTTCATTGTTTATATATGCGTTGCCAATACATATCTTCCTATTTTTTTTAGTAATATCGATACTGCTATGGCTTTTAATGTCATGTTTATTTGCAGTTCTTCGTACACGAGGTTCCTCTTTTTGGTACACTGCTACACCTCCACTAACTGCTATGCAATCGTATCTATTTTTAAATAACTTCAAAAAGGAGGAGGTTATAGATTCGACCTGTTTGTATTTTTTTTTTATGTTTGTCTCCGCATAACTCCTCATCACAAGGGCCGATTTTGAAGATCTTTTTTTATTCGAAAGAGGGCGATGCCCCGGTGGTCCCACCCTGCACTGAATCAATATTGACCCAATATTTTGCCAGTTCTGGTTAATAATAAAGACTATTGTCACTTAATTATTATTATTTTATGTACGTACGCGCATATCTCCTCAGCATATGTGTCAATATATATAAAACTAAAAAATTAAAAATAAAAAGATTTAAAAAAAATTTAAATACGACTTCAAAATAATAACAATGCACTAAAAAGTAATAAATAATTTTTTCTCTTAATTAATCTACGACTCTCATATTTTTTAAGTCGGCTCCTTATCATTTGCACTGTGTAAATCTGGCGTCGACTTAAAAAATATGAGAGACGTAGATTAAATAAGGGAAAAAATTATTTTTTACTTTGTAGTGCATTTTTATTATTTTGAAGTCAGTTTTAATCCCTTTTTTTAATTTTTTTATTGTAGAAAATATTGAAGTTGTTTTCATTTTTTGTGTGAGTTATCGTAATTTTTTTTCTTGTATACATATGCATTTTGCTCTTTAACCAGTTGTTGTAAAAATTTTATACGGGTATTAAGTCCTTTAATGTTCCATTGAATTATCTTAGCCATTGTTTGATTTATTTCCATATAACTCTTAATCGCAAACAGAGATAGTATAACTGATTCTACTAAATGTTTCTATAGCTGTTTGTAATCGGATTTGTTTTTCGTGATGGGAGATTAACAGGTTAAAGTTTTGTAAATATCTCAAGCAATCAATTAAGTGAACTATTGCAAGAAGTCCCACTTGATGTCGTACGTCTCACGTAGTTTATGCATGACGATGCGTCTTTACATTTTATTTATATTTTGGAGGGAAAATGCAATACGACGACAAGAGGCTTGCACTCAGGGTGAAAGTGGTTATTTCGAATACTTCCTATTGTTACGTTCCGGACAGGACTATGCGAATTCCCCTGAGGGGTTACACGCAGGCCTGTCCAAGCATTTGCTCGCATAAGCAGTCGCAAGTTGCTCTTCGCTCTTGAAGACATCGAGCCAGGCCACTCGCGGCCCCAATTAAGGGGGGAGCCCTATTTAGGACGCTAGGAATAAGGTGATTCTTGGGATTTTTTTTTTAAGAAACTGTTAAGCGGATCTGTTCCAAACTTTCAGGGTATTTTAGTTCTCATTCAAACAATAAAAATTAATTTTTTCGTTACAAAGTGGTCGGTAGAAATGGAGATATATGAACACGTTCGTAGGGTTTCGCCGCCGGACTTGCAAATTGGCGATTGTAATGGTAGCCCCAATTCTTCCCTGAAATAAAAAAACCAAGGATTTTATTATTTCTAGTATAATTACATTGTCGGTGAACCTAAAAAAAACAAAAAGTTAAAAATTGGCAAAATGGGACTTTAAAGAAAAAGTTACGATTCTGCCCCAAATTTTCGAATTATTTTTGGAAAAAAAGTTGTTCAATTTAATTTATTTATAAAGTTTTAGGTCCATCGACGATAGTTGGTAATTTTTTAGCTGTATGCACCGGGACAAGTGAATTAAACCAATAGTTTTTCTTCTATTTGACCCGCCAAGTTGAAAAGAGTGGTTTTGAGGAAATCGTGTTTAAAGTTTTCGATAGAAAAAAGTAACAGTTATTGGAAACTTACAGCACTTTGATGTTAATCTGCTATTCCATGCCCATACAGCAAACCCTCCACTTCCTCTTTCGACTCAGTTTCTTCAATTTGGCGAAGTTTGCGAGCTGTGCGAGCGTCTTTAGTACTGCTTAAGCTGCGGTGCTCCTGCCTCCTAACTCGCTGGGCATCGTAGTTTTCAGCAAATAATTTAGACTGATTTCCAATATGTATGTTCAACGCCTGCATTATTTTTAAAATAGCATAGTAGCCTTCGTTGAAAACACCGGCAGCAATGAAAGCGGCGATTTCAACGATTTTTCTCCCCGAATTCAAATGCTTCGGTGCTAGGCGCCAGATGATAGAATTAAAACTTTCATTGACGATTTGTGTGCGTCCGCCTAGACACCTATTTAGAAGGTCTTCCTTCGAAAGATCTTCATATATTGGTGTTAAATGTTTTTCAACACTTAGGTGAAGTGGAGGGGGATGTTTGAAGTCTTTCGGGTTGCCAGCTGCCTCGGCGACGCGCCACTTGCACCAGCTATCGGCTCCAACTGGACAATTGTCATGCTTTGACTTTTTGTTGGTAGAGCATAAATGATGCAGTGTTGCCATTATAGCTTTTTTCATTTCGCTAACACTATCGACTTTTCGTCTTATTGCTAAGCCTTATCGCTAATATTTTGTTAATTTTTTTATTAACATATCGGTCAACTTCCCCTTTCCGCCAAGCGTTTCCGTTTTTTTAATATCTCGGAGCCACGTGCCCATTCGTTTCTCCACGTGCCCGACGCACTTACTTTTAGTTATTGCGAAATCGTCGCCATAGGGATTTAAATCTAAAATTGCCTGGTACGTTTTGGAGTCACCATCTCCAATGTAGTTAAGACTGAGTTAGGTCTGGGTTAGTGTCCTAACCTAGACCTAACCCAGATCAGTGATCGCTGCCACTGGGACTCCAGAGGGCCAGTTATTTGTGCCTAGGGGTACGAGCCTGCACCGCACGCTACTACTTACACTCTTACAGTTTTCCCTATCCATGGTACGCCCAGGTTATCATTGGCTTTCGAGCTCCCCTTCCGCGCGGTTATGGTAAACATCATGGAGCCCGGGCTCCCAAATGGCTCCAACTGGCCTTCGCTGCTATATAGAGTCAACCTCCATTTTCCCTGGGGAACCAGAATGGTTTGCCAAGCATTCTTCTTCGTGCTCCTCATAGCATTCAAGATACTCGTCAGTATCCATTTTGCCACTCCAAAACGTACAGGCTTCGCAGTAGCCTCATTTTACAATGAAATCTATTACTTTCCCACTGTAATGTCCTATGAGCGATGTTACACCGTACAGCGAAGTGAAGCCACGCTTTTTCCCACGACCCATCATCTTTAAATTTGTTGCACACCTTCCATGTTTCACATTTGCCTTTTGTTCTTCAGCAACTGATTTCTGGCACAAAGAATCAAACACCGAACTCGTCGCAAGGTGCATATGTTGTACAACCAAATCGTACGAAGTTTTTTGTATTCCCTGCCCGATGTCCATGATTCCACAAAATATATTTATGCCTTCCTGGCCGATGCCTAAGAGTCTCATAGCGAGTACAATTCTCCGATTGATTTCATAACCGGTATGAATCATAGGCCTTAAGTTGATTTCTCTGAGACCACAAGTGCATTCAACAATGATTTTGAAGCCAAGGCCACGATTTTCGGATTTATGAAATTTTATGTTCTGCTTACACTGTTTGCAAACCAGCAACTCCGGGAGCATACCAAAAACACTTAAAAATTCAACAATTTTATAATGCGTCGGAGTGTACGTAATGTCATCACTATTCGCACTAGCTATTTTTTTTTGCGGTGGAACTCTGCCCTATTCCATCACTCTCTGTACTTAAGAACTGATTCCCATGAAATCTTCTCTTTAGCTGCTTTGCTGTACGACCGGTACTTCCTTGTCGCCTTTTGGATACATACTTGTATTAGCGTTAGGGCTCTTACTATCCGGATATCCGAGTATCCGGATTGCTCGTTATAACTCGAAATCCGGATCGAAATCCGGATCTGACTATCCGGATATCCGTACTTGGATCCGAGTATCCGATTACCCGGTTTCGGATATTTTATCGTCATGGCTGAATAGAGATTTCTTTATAACGATTTTAATTAAAGAGAGCAAGTTTAACTGAAGTGATTAACAGAAGAAATGCGAAGGGAATTATATTAATATTTTATTTACAGTTATACATACACACTAAGATAATAACTTCCTATTTTGGTATGAAAAAACAAGTTTATTTACATTTTCCGGTGACAAACATGATCTTTTGGTGGTTACAATATTATCCGCTGTAAAGAATACCCTCTCCGAAGTTACTGATGTTGCAGGTATGCATATATGGGTATTTTTTTGTTAAGGAAGTCATTTTTGGAAATTTAGTTTCTCTTAATTTCCCTTAAATACTCGGGTACTCGAATCTAAATTAAATAAGTATCCGGTATCTGAATATATATTTTGTGGGTATCCGAGTACTCCGGTACTCAAGACTCGTATACTCAAGACTCGGATACATAAGACTCGGATACTCAAGACTCGGATGCTCAAGACTCGGATGCTCAAGACTCGGATGCTCAAGACTCGGATGCTCAAGACTCGGATGCTCAAGACTCGGATGCTCAAGACTCGGATGCTCAAGACTCGGATGCTCAAGACTCGGATGCTCAAGACTCGGATGCTCAAGACTCGGATGCTCAAGACTCGGATGCTCAAGACTCGGATGCTCAAGACTCGGATATCCGTAAATCCGAGAAATAGTAAGAGCCCTAATTAGTGTTTGAAAACTTCTTCCAGGCCAAAATTCGGAGCTTAACTGATAGTTGGCAATAACCGCCAAGAAACGCAGCATTGTTGAAAATCTGGTTATTTACGAAATGAATTGTTTTACTACAGGCTGTATAAATATAAACATTGAGTAATAAGTTCTCAGGTAAACAGCTACCTAGCTCGATAATATATTACGGCGGAGTCAGAGCTGGGCATGCCCCGCGCCGGTGTAGCTACGTGACGCGCTGTTCTTTCATCAACTGTACCTACATAATTACTTCGAATTTCGGCCTGTAACTTTAGGAACATATTTTCTATGGGCATTACTATTGATTGAAGCAAAAAATCGATTTTTTCAAATTGATAAATAGCGTTCCCCCCTTAATTAACTTAATAAAAAAGTTTTAAACGAAAAAAATTAATTCTGCATTTTCTACTTATTTTGACACGTGAAATTGCCCCTTTTCCAGTTGTACTGCAAATTTGGCTCTATTCTGTACGAAAGAGGTCAATTACCTTGCAAAATACAAATGTTGATAATTTTCTGTCTCCTAAAAGTAAATTAATTGCTTGAGAAAATACCTACAATATCTATATTTTATTCGAAGTATGATACTTGGGAATGATGTTTCAGGATGTCAGTGCAGAAGAAACTTTTATGGCGTAAAATTCGGTTAATGTTCTTTCATACGGTTTTCAAAAAAATTTGTACACCTGGCATTACTACATAAATTAACAAAATTAGGAACAAAAGAAATAAAAAGCACCCATTGCACCTATGACACAAAACTTTCAATATGTATCTGCACATTTGAACCCTACATGAAGCAGAAGAAGTTCTATTGCAATTGACTATTCCACTGTTGCTACGTCTTCTTGTTAATTTCCTGATTATCAAAGTTTAAAATTATTCGAGGGTATCTCAAAATGTTTCTAGAATTATCACCTCATTTAGTTACAAACAGCCATTAGTACCAGCTGATTACATACCATAGTTTCGAGTGGTGGCGGCAGCATCGTATGGAAAGATCATACATGGGTAAGTATAAGGTAAGTTCGGGTAATAAGGCCCAGCAGGTAATGAGGCCCACCTGTAATTTATCCTTGGTAGGTCAATCCACAATCTTGTTAATGCCATCTATTGATTTTACTACATACGAAATGTCACTCGAAGAACCCCCATGCGATTAATATAACATTTGTCGGCTGTAAATTCAAAAACTGTTTCGCCGGCAACTGCGTTGCTACAATTATAAGAATTACGTCGGTTTCTTGGCTTTGTATTGGGAGTACTCATTATCCAATTACTGTACAACTATACGTATGTATAAGTACATATCTTCCCAGAAAATTGATGATTTTGTAAAGTGCACGCTTAACATATAATCTCGGCAATGAGGAAGAGACAAAACAGATAATAAGGCCCACCAAAATATTAAGTGGGCTTTAAGGCTCAGGAAGTAACCAGAGACCCCTTCCAAAGCAGGAACGATATTGAGAAGAGCTCCCAAGCACGTGTCACTTCAACCAGAAGAAAAAAGACAAGATTGTGTGAACAAGAGCCCATGCCATCCACCTCCAGAAGAAAACGTGGACGGCAACTCTGCGGACAATTGGTTTTGCAAATTATGCAGAACTGCATTCAAGATGGATATGCGACAGTGTGTCATGTGTTTCACCTGGATACACGAGGAATGCGTTGGGCTCACACCTGAGGTCGAAGATGTCTTTGTTTGCCCGAATTGTACATATTAAATAGATGGGCCTTATTACATGCACTACAGGACGTAAGGCCCGTTTACAAGGTTTTTAAAATCCTATTAATTTCCGTATTTAATGTGTTCATATATTGATACAAATATTACAGTGTATAGTTTAATATCCATAGATTTCTATAAAAAAAAGTTTTCAAAAATATGTACAAATTTTTTAAAAAAAATTATAGAACCTTGGGTGGGCCTTACTACCCGAACTTACCTTAGGTATTAAATAATTAAATAATTTTTTTTTAATCAAGCTTTAAATTCTTTCTTTTTAGTACATTTTAAGAAAAGCTTGTTTTTAAAAAAAAAATTGCTATAAATTATTTTATGCATTTTAGTAAAAATATTATATTGTCGTCGGAACTACGTATGTATGCAAAGTTTCAAGTCGAACGGATACGTGGATGTGGGTCAAAGGGGAAGGAACGAGGAAGTGGGAAGGGGGTTGGAATACAATATCTTACAAATCCTTATACTGGGGGAGGGTAAGAAATCGCCAAAATTACCCTTACGTTATTGAAGAACGGCCCCGAATCGGGTGTGCACGAACTTAACGATTTTCTCGAAAACTGAGGCTCGCATGAAAAAATTTTATTCTTCACTTTGGATTTATTTTTGCTTAAGAAATCATCCCCTGCCCGCTTGTACCATCCTTTTGGCCGCACCCTGCGTTTTTGCAAACTATTCTACTCACCTACAGACGCGATTGAGCTAACGTTTGTTCAAAGGCATAATACAAATTTCAGGTGCGAGCACGTCTAGATGCAAAGCATTAAATAACAGCGTCGCAGAGTGATAGATGGGTCGCATGCCGATCGTTCTTGTTGGTAAGGCGGCTCATTAAAGCGTATGGGTCCAACACTCGAAGCTGACTCGCTTTTACAGCCGCGAGCTGCAGCGTGGAAAGCGCGAGCGCGAGAGAGGCCAGGTTACCAGCTGGAACGAAGGAGAAGAGACGAATGGAAAGAGCGAGCCTTCGAGAGCTTGGCCCCGCAGTTAATTGCCAGCATTTAATGAGCGTTCTTTGACGCGCCGCGCGAACCGCCGCTGTAACATTCGTAATGACCGGTGCTTTTGTGACGATTGCCTCTGCCTATGTATGTACCAGTTCAAACTGCCAATGTACACGTATCCACCTACCTCCGTAGCTTGCGTGGCTTACGTGTTCGGTAAACGAAAATGGGTGGGTATTATCCAGCTGTACTCTCTGTGCATGTACATGGATAGGCGTATGCTGAAGCACCGTCGAAAACCACTTTGACGATTGAGATATTAGCTGGTCATGCTGGTGAAGAGAAAGAGAAAATGCAATCGCGGAACAAGTCGTTTCAACGATCCAGCGGGGTTAAGAGAGCGCGATCATTCTGTATCTTTTAATTTATCACAAATGTTCGCGTTTCCTTAGACCTAACGCTTTCTATTGACTTTCCGTTCACTGAGCTGTTTAGTCAAATCGAACAGCGTCCACGAGTAGGCTATCCTAGCGAGGCAGTCAACAGTTCAGAAATTCGCATACGCCTGTCGATCGGCAAAAAGTGTAGATGTAGTATACGATCTAGGACTTACAATTAGAAGAGGAGTGTATGAGGTTCGAGTCGCTGAATATAGTTTGTCCATTTCATATACATGTAGTAATACATTGGGCGCATAGGGTGCACTACTGAAAACTATCTGGGAGAATCTAGCTCAAACTTTCATCTTTTCTAATTAGTGTCTGTACTGTGATTCTTTACGGTTTTATTTTTACGTGTGGACACGTAGCAGGGCTCTGAACAAAACAAAACTTTCAACTCATTTTTTTTTGCAAATTCTTGAGTAGTGCATCTCACGCGTTTAATACATTATTACCTAAGATATACACTAATTACGCGGAAACATTGAGTTCAATCGGTGACTCGAACCTCATGAACTCTATTTGTCAGAATCACCCTGTCAATGTTTGCCAGCTGTTAGTTTCTTGGCTATTAAGCTGCTTTTGTTTCAGCTAACCATGCGGAAATGGCACCTTTTCAACTAAAAAGGAAGAAAATGAAAGTAACTCATGCAAGATTTATCATCTGAACCAAGGCTGTAACGAATATTCGAATAATCTAAGTCTATAATAATTTAATTATTCGAATACCCCTTTACTCTAATAATCGAAGAAATTATTCGGATTCGAAATTATTTAAGCAATTCGAATATGTACTCACAACTCTAATATGATCAGTTAAGTTGCCGTAGTAATTGAAAGTCACTTATGTACACTTCTGTGAAGTTAAAGAGATATAAAATACAAGTTTTTTAAAACCTTGATTACAACGCAATTTTCGTTTGCTGCCCAAATTCACTCTAAGGGGGTGTAATTGACCTCTTAAATTCCGGCTATTTTCCGATTTTGTGCTATAAATCGCGAACTGTAAGAACTGTAAGTTACCAAATGATAGTCCTAATTAAAAGAAGTAACTTTTGTCTTGAAACTTTTTTTCTATCTCATATATTATTATCATAGAATATTCAGGGGTTAATTTCACCCCCTTAGAGTGAATTTGGGCAGCAAACAAAAATTGCGCTGTAATCAGGAGGAAATCCCCTACATATTCACGAAGATTCAAATTTTTTTGAATTTTCGGGTTCGGGATCATCCCTTGTTAGAAGACGCTATGCATGCGTCCTCGGACCGCCCACCTGGACTTCGGTGATGTAGGAGATGAGGACGACGAAGCCATACATGTGTGCCTCCTCTGTCAACCCAATGAATAATTACTTTATGTATATATACTTTATTTATATTTTTTTAATTGGTAAACCATCTTACCTCACCCGTGGGGCAAGATGGGGAGAAACGACTTTTTCTGAATTTTTTTATTTATTCCATTGAAACCTGTAAAACTTAGGTTGATTGACAGTTAAACTGAAAGACTTATTACCAAAGAATGGTTCAGACATAAAATTGATTAGTTGATTATGAAAATCTGTGTTTTATTTATCATCAAACCTCAACTACCCCGTATTGCCCCACCTTCCCCTACTTTGCATCATTTTAATTGTAAAGTGGGTCCCGCAATGGGGAATTATGCATCTGTTTCTCCCTTGCGCTAGCGGAACCGTCGCTCCGGCCGCTGCGGCCGAATGCGTATAGGAAATCCGATCCCAACTGATTATATAATTGTTTATAATAATTTATTGAAAAAAGTTAGCACTTACCTCCAAACAGCTGTAAAATCGACATTTTTCAAAATTGTCAAAAATCCTTCGAGATAGGTTTATATATCCCTAAAGACTACAACATATTCGAATTTCCGCCACATCCAAAATGTTACTCCAAAAAGTGTCCGATTTCGCGTGGAATGTCCCGAATACGAAAATTGCGGTAAAATAGTACACGGAGGTGAAAATTGAGGAATGTAAACAACAGATATGAGTAAAAAGCTCAGGCTGTTGACTCATACCTTCCAAAAGGGTAATTTCCCCTCTAAGAATACAAACTCATTCTTACGAGAATGTACCTACTGTACGTTCGTCCATGAAAACGTTTGAGATTGTTGCGTTACAACAGTTTTTATGCGAATGCTCCGTCAATAGCAATGAAAACATACATATCGTTCTAACTTCGGAGTACAAAGATCTCATTCACTGAAATCAGACAAGTTGTATAGCAACTTGTAGGAACACGATTTAGATGTTCATTTCGAACAGCTTTCGCTACTTCAACAGGAGAACACGACAACCTTTTCGTGGCAATGATCGAACATCTGGTCCTCGTTTGTCACCAGCATTGTTGCATTCCCTCGAAATATAGTTCTTCGTTCAAATCCTCGAATCTCGGAGGACAGAGCTGGCTGCTCGTGGAAGTAGTCCCGACGGACCATAATCCACCTAATTGTTGTCAATTCACCTCTTTTCTGGCGTGGGGGGAGGGGGGGGGCGCGGCTCGTTCGCCCCTTTTCTCCAAGGGCCCCGCTTCGAAAAGAGAGACAGGACGAGCACTATTACTCATGCATTGACGTATTTTGACAAGTCTCTCGGTGTCATATAGTGGACACAGTTTACCCTCCTACTGGTGCGGCCATAGTTCTGAACAATTTGCTCGCAAGGAGATGGTGGGCGTGATTCTGGCAATGATTAATTTTACGAGGACCAGGAGTTTTTGAAAAATCGAACGAACGATTCATAGGCATAGTAACGAGGCAGCTTTAAAAATGTTTTTGTAGAAAGAATTCTGCACAGTTAGGCACTATTCAATGCAAACAATGTACAAACATTGTCGACCTGAATTAGAAGAGTTATTAGATTAGATTCTAACAAAACACATTATGGATACTCGATATTTTGATTTAATAAATTCTAGTTTTCTAAAGGAATACGGGCAAAACTGTTTAGGTATATACTTGTAATAAGTTTAATTTATTGTAGTTATATTAATTTCTTTGTTTCACTATAACTGGAGTTTCTAGTAAATTTGTTTGAAAGATAACTGATAATTACAGGAAAATAACCAACAAAGAATAACTTCAAATAACCAATTATAATATTAATATTGTACATTTCATTAATATATCATATTATAAGAAGCGTAGGTACTTAATTTATAAATAACAAATATTTCTGTATGGAACCGCTAACGAAAGCGTATCCACGCACCTACATTGACGATACCTACGCATGAAAAATCTTCTACATAAAGAGTAGGCGCGCTCGTATGTACAAAATTGAAATGTATAAATTTTGTTATCAACTGTAGATCCTCTTTTAGGATCCTTCTATTATTCCAATCTAGTTGTGTTTGATTATAATAGAAAATTAATGTTTATTTTCTATCCCTAGTAATTATTCTATTTCTCATTACTTTATGCAAAGAACTACATATAAGTTGCGCCACTTTATGGTCATAGTGACTATGTATTAAACAGAGCATACTTCAGTAAAATCATCTTGAAATTGATATCCAGACATTTATTAAAGAAAGCTTCATCCATGTGATTCTTTAACACTTAATTAGTACAGAAAGGTATTGTTAAACAAATAATTGTACATTTGTAAACGGGGCATAAGGTATTCCCTTTACAGTTGTGGTAAATAAATCCACAAAACTTTTCTTTTTTTGTACACATTCTGTTGTATACTGTAGTATACACCCTCTACTGTACTTATTTCTGTGAACACACGGTTTAAACCGAGTCACAATATACGGATAGGTACACTAGGCGCCAGAATTGGCTTCCCTTCGGAAATTTGGCAACGTTGCATTTCACTAGAACCGCTGAGTTATGCCTAGTGACATGTAACGTTGCCAAATTTCCGAAGGGAAGCCGTCTTGACGCCTAGTGTACATACTTCCTTCAAGGGGTTAGGCCACCTTGTATGGAGCAAAATTGCAGTCATTTTCGGCATTTTTTTTAGGAAGATAATGAAATAAACAGACAATTTAATATGAAGGATGTTATTATACAACTCTCGCTGGAAAAAATAGTATTTTTTTTTCCTACAAAATGGCGGCGGTAGAGCCGTGATACGCAAGATGTTGAGGAGGGATGTTTTCCACGGTGTTCAATCTCACGGCTATACCTTTTAACCTAGAACAAAAAACCAAAAAGTTTTATTTTCTACATGAGTAAATCTAGAGAAGTACATATCGGTTTTGCGATATCTTGAACATATTCTTTGCAACTGACACTTTTATAAAAAAAAATGCACTTTTTCTCCCCATGTTCACCATTTCGAGACAATGTAATGTTTCTGGATTTCCATACGTACTTCTCTAGTTTTCGACATGTAGAAAATGAAACTTTTTGGTTTTTTGTTGTAGGTCGAACGGTATAGCCGTGAGATTGAAGACCGTGGAAAACATTGCTCCTCAAGATCTTGCGTATCACGGCTCTACCGCCGCCATTTTGTAGGAAAAAAAATGCAATTTTTTCCAGCGAGAGTTGTATAATAACATCCTTCATATTAAATTTTCTGTTTATTTCATTATCTTCCTAAAAAAAAATGCCGAAAGTGACTGCAATTTTGCTCCGTCCAAGGTGGCCTAACCCCTTACTTGGTGAGCCATTCCCGACAGACCAATTGATCATTTGAGCTACAGGTGCCTGAAGATCTTGTCAGGTTCTGGATAAAGTCTTCGCAAAGATCCTGGAGCTTCTTTAGTAGTCACTCCGGGGATTGATGGCCTGACTTCCAAATTGAAAGAGCTCTGTTCACTGGTGATGGAACTTGCTCCTGAGATTTCTACTTCGATTGTCTGTTAATCGGCTAAATTGTCCTGTTGTCTCGATATTGACTGTTAGAGAATTTCTCAGAATTTTGAGACATTTTCAATCCCACGAAAGATCGAAATCATTTTAATATCAGAATTTTAACTCAATGTAAACTTGAGATTACTATTAACTAATTTTTAATTACGAATATTTTCACGTTACAATTAGTTATTCTCGCTGTATGGTACTATATTAGCATCTGGGCGTAATTAAAAATTTTCTAAATGGATATTATGTCCAGCTCTGCACGTAAGTACAACTCAATATGTTTTTCATTATTTTGTCACAAGATAAATTTACGTTTCAAATATTTTTTCCTGATTTAATTATTATTTTTATTGGAGAGTAACTTTATGGATTTGTTTGTGTAATTAACGATTTGTGGGATAAAATATAACGATTGTTCTTTTGGTAATTAATTTAGGAAAATATCGATATCTATACGTATGTACAAGAAAATGCAAATTGGAAAATAAAATGCAGTTTTTTCGCTATAAACATGTGTCGGGTCGACTAGTAATAGACATAATTATGATATTTTAATGAGAATTTTTGATATCCAGTCTTAAGCAACTTTTAAGTATGATTTAAATTTCTGAAATTACTATGAATATATTAATATGAAACTAGTAACTGTTAAAATTCCCTAAATTAGAATTAAATTGCAACTAATACTATACATACAAATTAAGTTTTCAAATACACAATTTCTGATCATTCATAAATCGTATAAATTCAATGATATACATATGTACGTTTGATTAACCGATGGTTCTTGTGTTGTTTCTTTTCATCGCTTGATTAATCTATAAGTTTCAAAAAATCGAAAGTTGTAATTACCACAGCATACATACTTACGAAAATTTTTATACGTTAAAAATTAAATAATAATGTGGCATCTCACAAGATCAATATTGAAAGAGTACCTACAACAAAAATGTATTAAACTCATGCTATTTAAACTGGTATAGCTAGGTTGCTATTTAAAATGTTTCACACCTGCTTTTCCTTCTCAAAATGATCAATGACACTACAAATAATCTGACTTTGATTAATATCTTGTATTTTAATGCTCGATGTCATAAAATGTATAAAACATAAAATAATAATCCGAAGTTACACGCATTAACCCGAACCCTTATTTTAAAATAATGTCATAAACAATAAATAACCTAATTTAAAAAAAGTAAACTATTAAAAACACTGTCCAACAACCATTTGGGTCTGTAACATTCAATTATCGTTTCTTATAGATTTTTATGCGCTGAAAACAAATCCGCAAATCGTTTGCCGCCATCACCCTCAGTTTTTGAGAAATTCGATTTCGAAAAAAAAATGTAAGTATTCAAATTTGAACATCTTTTGCGTCGAATATAAGTTATTGGTGCATTATGAACATTTAAATATGTTTAAACAACGATCAAAGGGGAAAGAACACTCGAAATGCACCCACTTTTGCAGATATCTTTCGATATATTTCAAAAACTAAAGGTCTAGGAGAAAATCTGACTATTCCACGAGATGCAGCAGACATTTTTCCATCGGAACGCATCAACAGAAGTTGTAACTCACGTTTTGTTTTCAATACAGAAGCGAAATAGTTTGGCAAAACGTGCGGCGTCGACAGTGGTAGTCAACGGCGGCGCGCGAGCCACTGCCGCTCAGCGTTACAGAATCGCGTAATGCGCATGATTACCACTGTCCGCGCCGCACGTTTTGCCAAACTCTTTCGTTTCTGTAGTGAAAACAAAGGGCGTTTTACCACTTCTGTTGATGGTTTCCGAAGAAAAAATGTCTGCTGCATCGCGTGGAGTAGTCAAATTTTTTCCTAGACCCTTAATTTTCAAAATATATAGAAAGATATCTGCAAAAATTAGTGCATTTCGGGTGTTCTTTCTCCTTTGATCGTTGTTTAAACATATTTAAATGTTCATAATGCACCAATAACTTATATCGTTGTACGAATACAAAGGGTTTATAGAATAATTTGACGCAACAAGCAACCGAAAAACTATTACTGTTCGAACACAAAAGATGTTCAAAGTTGAAAATTTTCATTTTTTTTAAAAATCGAATTTCTCGAAAACTGAGGGTGATGCCGATAAACGGTTTGCGGATTCGTTTCGGCGCACAAAAATCTGTAAGAAACGGCTATTGAATGTTACAGAGCAGAAAAAAAGTTCAATTTTGTTGCAGAGTGAAATCTGAAAGAAACAAAAGTTAAAAACAATACAGCAATTCAAATAAATCCTACAAAAATTTTACTGCTTCATTCGTGTAAAGCGCCAGAATAAATTAGATAGAATCTCTAACCTTGCTAATGCATATTGTGCGAAGCTAGACTTCTTTTTGGGTTCAACCTGAAATTTTAGGACTAGCGTGTAGGAAATACTCGCAGGTAATGTCTGGCAATTGTCACTATGCATTTTTGCTATTCAGGGTTCATGTATTTAATTACTTGTTCTATTCTTTTTACTTTTTACTAGTTTTCCTTTTTTATTGTTTCTATTGTTTGCATGTCTCTGCGTTAGCTATTACTATATTCTTACTATTTTTCTTGTTCTTTCTTTTATTTGTATTCCTACAGGGTCGTACGCGTATATTATATCGAATAAATAAGAAATATAATTATTATTTATGTATGCGTAGATAAGGGTGCATGATTCAGAACTCCAACCAGAACGACTGGATTCCGCAATCGCTACAGGCGTTGAAGAACAATTACGTATTACATGGAAAAGGAAGTAAAGGAGAATGAAATACAAATTAGGGAAGGCACTGAACCAATTAATTCAAAAGGACCGATGCAACACGGTTTCACTTTAATCAGCCGAGACTGAAGGAAGTTGACGGAGAGGCATTTTACGTGAAATTTATGTGCCCCCTCGAAGAAGCAAGAACGAAGCGCGGAGTCGACAATCGGACACGCTTTTGCACAGTGCTGCTCGTCATTAGAGGGATAATGCATATCTTAATGATTACGAAACGAAACACTGACACTGCGGTGGATACGTAAGTACACCAGTGAATGGCGATGGTGGCTCGCAACTGAACCCATCCACAATCTTGCAACCGTCCCACGCTCCTGCAATCAGCTCCCCATAAACTACAATCACGACATGTGCTATCCTTCCACGGCACCCTGCGCTCCCTGTAAACAGGCAATAGCTGCGAAGGATTAAATCCCCTCGGATATGAATTCAGAATGCTTACGAAGCATACTGAGCCACAGTGAATATGGTGACGCGATGCAATTAATAGTAGTTCGGGTAGACCCTTTGACAGTGAAAAAATGAACTGTTTAAAAGCTACGTATTCGTCCAATGTTTTGTGCGTCTAATGCACACAAAATATTATTATTATTTTCCTTTCAATTAAGTTCCAATGGCACGAAGCTTTTGAGAAACTTTGTACAGGTATTTATCTAATCGAAATAGTGTTTATATACATACTTAACTTATTATACTCTTATCGTTATTACTAGCGAACATACTGCTTCATTCACAATTTCTAAGTAGGGAAATATTACCTATAAAGCGCGTTTGAAAAAAGAAGTCAGAAACTTTAGGAACGCATAGAACTGTCTGAGAAGAGTAAACATGTTTCATTAACTTCTTAATCGTTGAGGACGAGTTAACTCGTCGTTTGAGATGCTTCTTCACTGGGACCAGGCGAGTTAACTCGTCGTTTGAGATGCTTCTTCACTGGGACCAGGCGAGTTAACTCGTCGTTTGAGATGCTTCTTCACTGGGGCCAGACGAGTTAACTCGTCGTTTGAGATGCTTCTTCACTGGGGCCAGACGAGTTAACTCGTCGTTTGAGATGCTTCTTCACTGGGGCCAGACGAGTTAACTCGTCGTTTGAGATGCTTCTTCACTGGGGCCAGACGAGATAACTCGTCGTTTGTGATGCTTCTTCACTGGGGCCAGACGAGTTAACTCGTCGTTTGAGATGTGTCGTTTGAATATAAATGGGATCTGTTTCTTATTACCATTACAGAGGTATCTTTTGATGTTTCTTCCCATCTTTTTTGTTTTCTTTCTTTTGACATTTTTAGCACATATGGCGAGTCGATTAAAATAAAAATTCATCTGTTTACGAATAATATTTTTTTAGTAAAGTGTTTATTTCCTTATCAGTGAATCCTTCTTTCTTTAGTTTTATCGTTCTATCTGTACCAGAAATAATATTCACATATTAAATACTAGCTTAAGGGGACTAGGCAGTCGCAAAATCGATTGTTTTGTCTTGGTTTATAGTAAAATTCGCAAAGTTGCAGATTTGGCAGCTAAAAACGTCAAGCGGCAACCTATAGCGTCACTTTTGCCCAGAAACTTTAAATGCGTTTTTCTCGAATATTTTTTTCTCTTCATTCTTTCCTGATTGCGAACGAATTGAGGTTCAAATCGACTTGGAAAAAATTACAGGATGTGTAGATTTTCATAAAAAAATTAAGAAGTCATCGGATTTTGGTAGCACACAAACAATGATGGTGCGCTACCCTACCTAAAAAATTATCAATCAAATTATAATCAAATTAACGGTGGGGTTGAATTCCGACAAAATAATTTTATTTGCCAAAATCTTTACCACTATAAACCTTTGTATTTACCTCTTTCTTCGATTACTGTTATGGTCTTTCCACTGTTAAATCCGTTTTATTGTCGAGACAAAAAATTGTCGTATCAGATTTTGCTTTAACTTTCGAGTTATCAAATTCCCTTTGTCGGTAAGAAAAGTCAGCAAATGTATGTATACCGAAATTCAAAAATTCAAATAAGATTAATTTCTTATTGTTATAAATATTAATAATCGTTGGAATTATGGAATAATGGCGGTGAAATGATTCTTCAGTTTTGACCAAATAAAACGTACCGAAGTAGTAGTTTCATTCTATTTGACGATATTAAAATTCTTGGTCCCCGTTACTTTAGCTTATTTATTTGAAATTTTATAATTATAATTATTCTTAATTAGAAGTTTTGAAACATTTTCTTGTATACGAACCGGAATTGAGAAATACGAATAACTGTTCTATATAATATCACAACCTGCTCTTCTATTACATTGTCCAACAAAATTGAACTTTTTTCTGTTCTGTAACATTCAATAGCCGGTTCTTATAGGTTTTCGTGCGCTGAAAACGAATTCGCAAACCGTTTGTCACCATTACCCTCAGTTTTTGAGAAATTCGATTTTCAAAAAAACTGCAAATTTTCAACTTTGAACATCTTTTCTGTCAAAACGGTAACAGTTATTCGATTGGTTGTTCCATCAAATTATTCTATAAACACTCGCTAACACAACGATATAAGTTATTATTGAATTATAAGCAGTTAAATATGTTTAAACAACGATCAAAAGGAAAGGGCACCCGAAATGCACCAATTTTTGCAGATATCTTTCGATATATTTCAAAAACTAAAGGTCTAGGAGAAAATCTGACCATTCCACGCGATACAGCAGACATTTTTTCTTCGGATAGCATCAACAGAAGTGGTAAGTCACGTTTTGTTTTCAATACAGAAGCAAAATAGTTTGGCAAAACATGCGGCGTCGACAGTGGTAGTCAACGGCGGCGCGCGATCCACTGCCGCTCAGCGTAACGGTTGGCGCCGCACGTTTTGCCAAACTATATCGCTTCTAAATTGAAAACAAAACGTGAGTTACCACTTCTGTTGATGCTTTTCCAAGGAAAAATGTCTGCTGCATCGCGTGGAGTAGTCAATTTTTCTCCTGGACCCTTAGTTTTGGAAATAAATTGAAAGATATCTGCAAAAATTAGTGCATTTCTGGTGTTCTTTCTCCTTTGATCGTTGTTTAAACACATTTAAATGTTCATAATGCAATAATAACTTATATCGTTGTACGAATACAAAGGGTTCATAGAATAATTTGACGGAACAAGCAACCAAATAACTATTACCGTTTCCACACGAAAGATGTTCAAAGTTGAAAATTTGCAGTTTTTTTTTCAAAATCGAATTTCTTAAAAACTGAGGGATATGGCGACAAACGGTTTGCGGATTCGTGTTCAGGATGACAAACTCTACAAGATTCACCCAGTGGATATTGCGGAACAAAAATCGTGTTGGACAGTGTTATCAGTTCTACAAGAATCGAAATAATTAAACATATTACTATCTGAATTTATTAAGTAAATCTGGTAAATGATTCAGTGCCATATAGGTAGTTATCATCATACACAAGGTGTTAAAAAAAGGGTCTAACAATTTAGGTACTTATCGCACTCTCCGAGAGGTGCGAACGATGCTTAATCAACATATAAAATCATTCCTTTCAATGTAGAGTACAGATGTTTACTTCACGTTTCATATTTTTGTCACAGCTTTTCAGTAAAGCATATGCCATAATTTTATGGACTTTTTCTTACATGGCATTTTAGTCTTATTTTTACGCATTTTAGTCTTATTTTTACGCATTTTAGTCTTATTTTTACGCATTTTAGTCTTATTTTTACACACTGGCAAAGTTTATACAGAAACCTCTAGGACACCCTGTATAGATTTACGTGGGAAGTAGGGAAGGGAGGAGAGTCGAAAAGAATCGATGTTGCGATATTAATTGAAGTAGATATAATGGACACATATAATATGTATAAATATCATTCCTGCACAAAACATTTATGTACTATTATAACTCTTTTTGGAGTAACCTTCCAATAACAAAGTGCAGTGTATAACAATAATTTCTGTGGCATTTTTAATCCGCATCTATGTAATTGTATGTATTATATGTAGTAAAAATGTTATATTCTATGTAGTAAAAACAATTGACCATGGATATTAAAGTTTCGATGACAATACGATATTGCTGATAGTTTAGGGTAAATAAAGCTGTAAATGACCTTGTACGAACTTTGCGTATTAACGCCTTTGTAAGGTCTATTGTGTTGGATTATAACGCTTGTCCAGATGATTCCAGCTTCCTTTTCGGCTAATCTCCAAGGTGATTACACGCAATTCAGAGGAGATGTCTTTATCGCAGCAGGAGATCAGCCAAAACTGTCTAATGTCCAAAGAAAGGATCAAAAGTTTCAGCATCAATAAATTAAACGACCTTCTTACATTTATATTAATTTATGTGTCATGTATGTATCAGATAAAAAATAGTAAAAAATGGTAATGCGAATTATCTTTTACACTTTTCGTTAATAAAATTACAGTACGTACGATGTTTATTATTCATATCGGAAGTACTACTTATTGTTAGTTTATACTGTTTATAGTAGCAGAAACATAAAAGCGTACTAAATTCATGGTTTAATAGATACATTATTATATATTATAAGAAAATTATCCAGGGGAAGATTAGATATCACAATAGGAACTAGGAAACACAAACTGTTCTCTATTAATAGTTAATCTAATTGTAAGTAGGGTAAATGTCCCAATCACTGCCAGTGTCCCTATTACTGCCACTTCATTTATTTTACTTAATAAAAACGCAACGTATAAAGAATAGTGTTAAAAAGAATTTATCATAAAATTGGGACTGTTCTTCTTATTATTATAGTACATTCTTTACACGTTACGTTTTTTTTTAAGTGAAATAAATAAAGTGGCAGTAATAGGGACACTGACAGTAAATGGGACATCTACTCTACTCTGTTATTTTCTTTCCTTTTGCAACTTTTTTGAGCTTTCTATTAATTTACGAATTCCTTTAATTTCCTTTCGAAGATTTACTGATTGCACAATTGATATATTTTATGCTCTTCGACTATTTTTTTGAAGACAGAAATACAAACGTGCACAGATTCGAAAAATCACTCCCCACATGGCAAATAGTATTCTTGAGGTAAAAGAACATACAAACGTGTTCTTTGTCATTTATTATCCAGAGACACGGCAGTGTCTTGCGCCAAGTATATATAGGTATATGTATATGCGCAGCGAACACAGAGTGTATCTATTACGCCACGACTCGCTATCAAGAACCCTGAGATTTCCGAATCTCAATAAGGGCTGATCCGATTACACTTTGAATGGTCTTAATGGATAGCTTGGGTTTGATTTACATAAGAAAATTGTCTTCGTTTTGTTTCTACGTGCCCTATGAGCTGAGATATTTCAATGCAAAGTTGGAATTTCCCGAATTTTATGTTCTTAAAAATGAAGAATCGTCATCGTAATCGGCCTACACTTGTTGGCAGGGGGGGGGGGTATCAAAGGGTGAGGAAATGTCTCTCAGGCACGTCGTTCATTGGATGCGGGTTTCGGCCAATCGCGTAACAAATTGTTGTAACTTGACAGCTAGACAGAGACATTATAACCTACCAAGTGCCAAGTGTCAAGTAAAGTAAGTTGTCCGAATTTGAAATGTCACGAGTGTTTACACTAAATAGGAGACTGAATTATTGTCTTAATTAACAAGGTAAGTCACCAAATTTTTTTAATAGATTTCGTATGTAGAGTTGCAAACTTGGAAATTGTCCGGAGGAGGTTCGACAGAGAATCATCTTCTTTCGCATAAGTTTCTGGAAATTTGTACCATGCATGTAGAAAATAATATATATACATATATATATTGTAAATTATTAATACTAAGACAATTAGCATTTCTTCGGTTTCGCAGCGTCAAGTATTTTGAATAAAATATTTATTCGTATTAAAATATTTATTTGTATAAAATATATCTGCTTAATATTATTTTATACATTTTTTCATTGTACCATTGAGATTTTTCCTTTGTATAAATAGCCATTGTCATACTTGGCGCAATTGTTATATATAATTATTTTTGTAAAGTTAAATATAAAACATTAATATAACATTAATTTACGACAATGTTTTTAAATGGGATTCTTTTCGATGGGATTATATACTTGGCGCTCTTTTTTGTACCTTTTTGTAATACATAGAACCATAAACATGCCCAATGTCTGCACGCTTTGGTTTGTCCGCACTACGGGCTGTCACTCTTCTAGAACTAACTGTTTCGAATTAAAGTTTTTTAAAGGTTTCATATTGAAAATTAGGTTAAAAAGTATTACGTAAGACGCTACATCACTCCCTCTCCTCCTCTTGTAAGAAATTTTAAGAAATTCGCGACCACCCACCCCCTCCCCCGAGCCATACGTAATTTAAGGACCGCAATTAGGATACGTAGTTTGCCTTATCCAGGGCAAAATGTAATCTAATTAGGGGAGACCGGGGTAAAGTGAGCCGAGAAAAGTTTGAAGTCGAATAAAATTTTTCCCTTTCAATAAAAATGTGTGGAAATAGATTTATAATATAATTTAAACATTGCTATTAATAAATGACGAATAGCAATACCTAAAATAAACTTAAAGTATATTAAAATTCAACTTGAAAAGAAAAAGCGAAAACGACCCCTTTACCCCATATATGGGAGGATATAATTACAAAATTAACCTTATTAGAACTCTTAAACTGTTTCAGCTATTTTTAAAAAAATATATTTCATTAATACAAATTTAACGTCACTAATTTGTACTTTGTAACTTTCCACACAGCATTTACATATGTATATTTAACTATTTAGTCCCCCGTCTCGGCTTCGCCCGAGATATTTGCATGACGGATTCATGTTCATTAGAATTAATATCTTTTAAGGAAATTAAGTATTTGAAAAGAAAGTTTAATTTCTTCATAATACTTCGGAAAATTTGGGAGATTCATTTTCTCTCCAGCGCAACGCATACCAGGCGCTTCTTCGTTCCATGTTAACCTGTAGAGGGCCGGGCTGGCCACTACAGTGGGCACCTAAAAATTTGGATACTTTGCCGGCCATTTTGGTGGCATATATGCATAAATTTGAAGTAAATAAAATTTACAGTTTCAATGAAAAAATCCGGCCCTCCAAAGGTTAATAACGCGTTTCTTAGACATGCTACATAGCCTATGTCCGTCCTAGAGTATCCAGGAATAACGTGTTAAAATTTTAGGAAGATCGGTTCGATAGGTCTTGACTTTTGCGCGAACTTAAAAATCGGCTCTCTCTTTATATAATAGTACAGATAACACAAGTCCACAATACAGGACCGGTTGAAAAAGAAGCGGATTTAGGTTTGAACAGTAAATGCCACAATATTACCACCTATAAGGTACTGTTAACAAACTTTAATTGCGTTTGTCTCCAAAAATTGATTTCAGGTACAAGCTTGCTTTTTTTCCGAGCCGGTTTGGTATGTACATATATATTTTATATCTCTAGACCCAGTCCGTCTTCTAATCGATAGACATTGGGTCATTAGATTCCACGATTCAATTAAACGCACGAACCAAGGTAATTCGTTCGAATTAACATTTCCAGTCGAATTACAGACACGGCGGCGGTGTGCATACAAACGAAGAGAACCTCTCTCGACTTTATGCAATCTTATTGGTTCAATTACGCAATGTGGTTTTAGTTGTCTTGCCGGATTGCGTGGCTCTGCATAAGAAACCGAGTGTCCTCGATTGGTTAAAGAAAATTGAAAGGATTTAAAGAGAGACGTTCAGATTTGCTTCTTTAATCTTCTACGATATGAACCTGGCTTAAGGGGACTAGGCAGTCGAAAAATTGATTTTTTATTGCTATTTCCGAAAGTACTAGCTTTTTTTAATAAAATGCCACTTGGTTTATAGTAAAATTCGCTAAATTGTAGATTTGGCAGCTAAAAACGTCAAGCGGCAACCTATAGCGTCGCCTTTGCCCAGAAACTTTAATCGCGTTTTTCTCGAATAATTTTTTCTCTTCATTTTTTCCTGACTGCGAACGAATTGAGGTTCAGATCGACTTGGAAAAAATTACAGGATGTGTAAAATATGTGCCATTTCGGGGCAAACCTCTTATAGGGTCCGTAAAAATGTGAGATTTTCATAAAAAATTAAGAAGTGACCGAATTTTTTTAACCCAGACCATCATTGTTTGTGCGCTGCAAAAATCCGGTGACTTCTTAATTTTTTTTATGAAAATCTCGTATTTTTACGGACACTATAAGAGGTTTGCCCCGAAATGGCACATGTTTTACACGTCCTGTAATTTTTTCCAAGTCGATCTGAACCTCAATTCGTTCGCAATCAGGACGAAAATGAAGAGTAACAAATATTCGAGGAAAACGCGTTTAAAGTTTCTGGGTAAAGGCGACGCTATAGGTTGCCGCTTGACGTTTTTAGCTGCCAAGTCTACAGTTTTGCGAGTTTTACTATAAACCAAGCGGCATTTTATTCAGAAAGGATAGTACTTTCGGAAAATGCAATAAAAATCGATTTTTCGACTGCCTAGTCCCCTTAAGGGAAGGTTCCGGTCTAAAAGTCGATTTTTTTTTTATTTCATTTTTCGAATGCTCAATCTTTTAGGAATACGTGTTTAAAAGGATTTGTTGAAATTTGTAAAATTCCCGAAGTTATAGGCATTTGAGTAGCGGCAAATGCATGGGTAACACCCGGCCACTCGGCACTCACGTAAAACTTTAAACGCGTTTTTCTCGAAACAGTGTTCTCAAAACGGTGGGACCTGTATCCCCAAAAGTTATTATCCGATTCGACTGAAACTTTTTTTATTTTAAAGAATATACTTCTGCCTTGGGGGGGGGGCAGAAAAATTACAAAACTCACATTTTTTTAGAAAATAACGATACTTGAAGTTTGAAATCACTTTTTCCCTATACTGTTCGTCCTTTCCACGCCATTAAAAATTATAAATTTTAAATATTTTGTAATTTTGTCTGGTTTCTCCCCTAGCCAGAAGTATATTCTTCAAAATAAAAAAAGTTTCAGTCGAATCGGATAATAACTTTTGGGGATACAGGTCCCACCGATTTGGATCAATTTTTTGACGCCTTGACTTTAACGACTCCCCAGTGCCGTCTGTAATGATTAATTATAAAAACAAAAAATATATTTCTATAATGTAAAACATTCTTAATAAAATGCAAAAAGTCCCATTAAATTATATATAGTAGTTTTCCTTTAATTAATTCCTAAAAATCACCTATTTTTTGGGGCTCTAGACCGGAACCTCCCCTTAAGTTCGCAAAATGTTTCGTTTATTTTACTGAAACGCATTGAGTATTTCATTTAGTTTCATCACTAATCTAACTGCATATGTCAATACTGAAATGATGGAGCTTTAATTTTTTTTAATATTAATACAGCTGTCTTTCTTTCCTATTGTTTGTTTAATTTAACTTATCGTTAGAGTAGCTTTGATATAGGTAGACTTTGTAAATTCACATTCCCCCATCACCGATAATTAAACAGGTAAATAAAAAAGAAGTATACCCGATTTAAATCCTTGTAATCTAAACGTTTAAAGCAGGGATTGAAAAAGTTTCGGAACTCTTATTTTTTAAAAAAATTCTGTTAAAACACATATATTTCGTTTAAAAAAATATCTGTGCCTGTGGAATTTTTATTGGAAGAAATGTTACCCTTAGGAACTACTTTACAAAGTGTTCTCATGGAACAGATATTTTAGAACCTATTAAATAAAAGTTCCATGGAAACAGTTATATTAGAACATTTATTAAAAAAAGGTTCCATAAGATAAAGAAAAGTACTAAACTATTAGGTACTACTTTTATTTAAGAATTTAATATCATATTCTTCGTGTTTATTTAATAAAAGGTATGAAAATCATAACATAAGTAATTAATAGTTCCATAAGAAGTATTGAACAGAAAAGAGAACTTGTCAACAATAATACCTAAATAACATTTTTTTTATAACTTACATGAAACAAAGTACACCAAAGTTCTATAATATCTGCGTAGAAATTATCAAATAAATAACACATTCATAGCATCAATTTAACTGTAATAATTACTTATTATTGTTGTAATAATATTCAGTATTTGTTACAACAATTGAGAACATTTTTAATATTGATGAACAAAATATCTGTTCCTGTTATACAGAAATTTTTATTTCTATATTTTATAAGTTCCATTCCAACTAGAACGTTTATTTTCAAGAACTTTTACTTTATCAGTTCTCATGGGAACTTATAATGTGAGAACATTTTTAAACCAGTTCGACAGCCCATGTTTCAAATAGAAGCTATTAAAAACTTACAGAACAGTTCCCTATAGTAATTTATGTTCTCGAAATAGGTAACGTGCTTTTATTATACCAGCATTAAACCCATGCATACATACGCTGCATAAATGTAAGTAGTACCTTAGGTAATAACCTAAATTGAACTTTTACAGTCACAGAAAAGTGGGAGACTCACTATAACCTCAAAATCTTCTTACCAAAATAAACAGCAGCAAAATGAATCTATTACTTGCATTTAATAAAACTAAGTGTTCCCTGAAGCTACAAATTGGAAAAGATTGAAACAGTTGCAATGGACACCAATGGTTGATCTCACGACGGATAGAACCAAGCCTCCGAGCAACGATTATTCAATGCTTAATCGATCGAACGTCATTACATATTTCGTTGTCTAGTTAGCGATCTTTCCTCTGTCGCATAGAGCTGAAAGGAAGCAAGGAATCGCATAGAGGGCAAGTCATAGAGGGCTGTGCTGGCGGAGGAAAAGAGAAGGTCGGGCGGAGCCAGGGGAAAGACCACCTCCACCTCTTGGGGATCACCTTCGAAGTGACCAATGCACTGCTCGACTAGAAACATCGGGGTACTTTTGGACCCAGATATTCCCTCCTTGACAGGGGCCCGCGACGAAGGCGGAGCCCTCTTTGCCTTCAGCCAACGTGCCTTTCTTGTCCTTTCTTTTCCTCACCTTCCCTTCCTGCCAGCCTTCGTCGGAATCGGCAACCGAACAGTTCGAGTCGGGACCTCGAGAAGCAAACAGGTCTCACGATTGTTCCACTTGCACCCGGGAAAACACCGACCATCCCTTTCTGTCGTTTCGCCACATCCTGACTGTCTCGCGGCGACTGTGTACCGTTCCGGACATCTCTGCAGCCCGTCTTCGTTTCGACCGGGCCTCAGTGCGGACTCGATTGCATTCTGCCAACCGCGGCCGATAAAGTGATCCGGCATAAGTGGAAGTATTCGGGCGGAAAGACAATTCTCCTTCGGTTTCCTTCTTTCTCCTTTTCTGTGGTGAGCTAGTGCTGAAAGACTGTCGAGGACAGAAGCGATTAGCTAGATGGCAGTCAGCACCCTGAACATGGCACCGTACTTTACTGGATATCCATTCCAAGGTAAGCCATGCCTTCGTCGTTTCTGTGCCAAGCAGAATAATTTCTACGAGTGTGGCCAAGGGAAACAGTCACTCGTAGCGCGAGCATTCGCTTAGAATATTCGGCGGAATAAATCTCCCATGTGCAACACCCGCGAAATGAACAGTCAGCGACGTTTACGTCGCTGCTTCTCATCGCTGAGAAGTGCGTCGCTGGCTGAGTGAATAGTCTTCCTCGGCTCTATAGATTAGTGTAGTTTTATACCGCTCGGAACGTAGAGTCCTTACATCGTTATGCAACGTCCTGTTTTGGACAGTAAATGGAGGAATTCGGAAACACAAAAAGTGAGCGATTATTTCCGTTGCTGGTTTAGACTCTTGGATCTAACTGCTTCGGAGATAAACGTGAAAGAAACCGCTAGAGCAAGTATCATAGATATTAATAATAGTTTGATTTATTATTTTGATATTAATAATAGTTTTGTTTGTGTTACGATTGAATAACACAGTGAGAACAGAAGAAGTTTACGGGTTAGATGCGTGTACCGAACTACCGCAAAAGTATCCAATGCTTACTTGTACGGATCTCATTCTTGTCTGAATTATATAGCTGCTATAGAAGTTCAATTACAAATGTACGTGTTTATAGAATGAGTGCACTGAGTACTGAGAGATCGGATCTCGCCAGCAGGTTAAATAGAAATTCTAGAATTTAATATGGAATTATAATGTTTGGCTAAAAACAACGGAATGCTATAAAAACGCTAGAATACAATGTTATTTAACGTAGCAGTTTCATGGGTTAAGAACAAACTTAAATACGGAATCTGTGATTAGATGTGGTTATTTAAAGATTTCTAAATAGTAATACGTCTTAAACACGCTCTGACAAGTAGTAGATTTTACGACGAAATTATTAAATTTATTTTGAATTGAAATAAAACCCAACAAACTTTATTTATCGGACTCAGAAAAGTGTATTCTTTCAACTCTAGAATTAGGGCGAATGGAAGCATAACAAGCTGATGTTTAAGGCTGTATAATTTTAGATAATTATTAATCGTGTACGCTTAATGGTGATCCATTTGTTTAACGGAATAATGTAGAGAGTAATAAACTAAACAAGCAGCAAATTACGTTAGTTGATTCGTAATAATATTTTATTAAAGCGAGGAAGAAAATTGGCAGAAAAGCTTCTCTAGAAAAATCATGTAACGCGTTGTGAAGTATTTGATTCCTCCAAGTTCAAACACATAGCGGATTATGAAGCTGTTGAATTTAATATGCGCATTTTAATCGTCTTCATTCATCATTTTCGGTTTACTTACACCTCGTGCCTCTCTGCGTGCTGAAACATCAATTTCCCTGATGACATTATAGCAGTAAAAATAAGTTCATCTTAGAGTTACTACAAACACCAAATCATTACATAACAGAATTATATTTATTTGAGTGTTTGAAAGTGTTGCGTTCTATAAACGCGATTTTCAAGTAGCTATCCTTCTACAAAATATAAAAAGGAAAAGCGTTTATTATTAAATTGACTACATTTTCCGTAACTTCGTGTAGCAATGTAAATAACTTACAAGACTTAGCTTATTTCATTGACCTTCTGTTGAATGTAATCTTACTTTTATATTGCGTTTGAATTCTATAAGGTCAGTATTCGCGTATTTATGTATATTATACAATGATTCGTCAATAAAAAAAAAATTAGCGCATAGAAAATGATTTGTTACGTTTTTTATTTTTCAAAATGCTGGTAACTTAAAGATCCTTATTTCCATATTTATAGCATCACTTCCTTTCAGTATATTTATTACTGATGTAACACTGCGCGTCCAGTCATCTTTTTTTCATGAAAATTGATGTCCTCCTATAGCACGAGATATGTATGTCGTGTATCTATGCTAAAAAAATAGCAGAAAGTGTTTGTTTCTGTTATTTATTTTTTCAGTAACTTGAGACACTAATTATAAGTGAATTAAATATCAGAAGTAGCTGGACTGAATTGTCGTTTGCTATTGTCAAAAGTAGCATTACAAAGATATAAACACAAATGGCATGAAATATAGAAACAATGAAATAGTCAAAATTTACGCCACAAAGTATTTCTGAAGTGACAGTATTTCTCTGTGTTGTTTAATGTTATATTTAGGAATTACCAAACCTACGTTATTTAATTGAACCGCACTGAATTGCTGCCTTTAGTAAACTGAATGTACAAATACGACACCAACATATTTACAAGGGAACATCCCGAACCTGGAAATTCGAAAAATCCTGAAACTTTGTGAATATGTAAGGAATTTCCTCCTGATTACAACCCAATGTTTGTTTGCTGCCCAAATTCACTCTAAGAGGGTGTAATTGACCCCTGGAAATCCGGTTATTTTACAATTTTGTATTATAACTCGCGAACTGTAAAATAATTTTGTTACCAAGTGCTAGATCTAATTAAAAGAAGTAACTTTTGTCTTGAAACTTTTTTTCTATCTCTTACAGTTCGCGAGTTATAACAGAAAATCGGAAAATAGCCGAATTTTCAGGGGTTAATTTCACCCCCTTCGAGTGAATTTAGGCAGCAAACAAAACTTGCGTTATAATCAAGAGGAAATCCCCTACATATTCACAAAGTTTCAACAAATTTTGAATTTCCGGGTTCTTAGTAAAAAATAGCAATCAGTTAATATTCTTTGGAAATTGAGAAGTGTTTGAATACAGCAGGCGAAAGATTCTGAAGAATCGTGCCGGTCGTCGACAGTGGCACAAGCTCAAACTATTTTATATCTACGACTACTTAGGTACTCGATTGGTAAAAAGGTTTTTCTAATTAGATGTTTGGGTCTCTGCGCTTTCGCAGGTTGTTATATATTCGACCCACGTTACATGGCCAAGGTGTAATTAATTTAGAAGGCGCATGTCGAATCTTATTTATACGATAATTAGGTAATAGTGTATGCGGTGCGTCGAGATGAAAGTGAATTGGTACGTCAAATTGAGAGGAATGGACCAACACCTATTAAGAATCTAAAGACTTTTCTGCAAGAGTTTTCTTCTTTTAGCATGTCTAGCTAGTTCGTCGAGACATCATGCTACATCTCTTCACTTAGAATTTGGGACAGCTTGCTAGAACATGTTCAATTCAAATGTTTGTGTCGCACATGTCGCGGATAGTTGGATTGTCTTTGGTGATAATGAAGGAGTGAGTCAGTTGCCCCGAATTCTTAGCCTAGTTAAAATTGCTTGATCGTTTCGGTTCATACGTATTGCTGGGCTAGTATCGCAGACGTTATCTCTAAATCTGTGTATATTGGAAGGTTCCAACTTTTTGGTAGAAAGGTTGTTTATCAGCAACGAGACGGGATTCAGGTTGGTGAACATTTCGCGCACCGATATCATGCCGGAACATGTCATGCCCGAATGTCTTACAAATATCAGAAAGAAGCTTTACAATTTGCGCCATAAGCTGCTTCGCGCAAAGTAGTACACATATGTCCCAGGTGTACCGGTTAGTAAATCTTAATTTCGGTGCTGGATGGCACTGGCCGCATGTTCAAACGATTTCGAGTTAGCGTCATATTTTTTTGGCAGGTAAACATGTCTAGTTTTGAACCAAATAAAGAGCATTTGCGGCACCTACTGCTTTTCTTGTTCCATCAAAAGAAAAACGCGAGTGAAAGCCGCCGCATCCTTGTGGAAACTTACGGTGCCGATGTCCTAACCCAAGACGCTTGTGTGCGTTGGTTCAGACGATTCAAAAGTGGTGATTTCGACTTGAAAGACAAAGAACGCCCAGCCGAAAAAATTTGAAGATGCCGAATTGCGAGCACTGTTGGACGAAGACGATACGCAAACTCAACAACAAATGGCAGAGGAGTTGAATGTTGGTCGACAAACAATTTCTGATCGTCTGCGTGCCATGGGAAAGATCCAGAAGTTCGGAAAATGGGTACCACATCATCGCAATGACAGACAAATGGAAAACCGAAAAACGGTGTGCGAAGTTTTGCTTTCTCGGCATGAAAGAAAGTCTTCCTTTCGTCGGATCGTGACTGGAGGTGAAAAATGGATCTACTTTGAGAATCCAAAACGCAAAAAGTCATGGGTTGATCCAGGACAATCATCAACATCGACCGCAAGACCGAATCGCTTCGGAAAGAAGACAATGTTATGCATTTGGTGGGATCAGAAGGGTGTCGCGTACTATGAGCTTCTGAAATCAGGTGAAACTGTTAATACCGATCGCTACCGTCAACAAATGATCAATTTAAACCAGGCATTGATCGAAAAACGCCCAGATTGGGCTAGAAGACACGGAAAAGTCATTTTGCAACACGACAACGCCCCATCACACACAGCGAAAGCGGTCAAAGGCACAGTTTCTGAACTTGGCTGGGAACTCTTGCCTCACCCGCCGTACTCACCAGACTTGGCCCCGTCCGATTACCTCCTGTTTTCATCGATGGCTCACGCACTTTCCCAGGAACACTTAACAAATTACGAAGATGTAAAAAAATGGGTCGATGACTGATTCGCCTCTAAATGTGGACGATTTTTTTGGGAGGGCATCCACAAATTGAAGGGCAGATGGGGGAAATGTATAGCTAGCGATGGTGCATGCTTTGAATAGAGCATTTTTTCCTTTATTCCCAGCTTTAAATTGTTTTCATTAAAAAAATTAAGAATTATTAACTGGTACACCTGGTATAATACATATACATCGGCAATGCGACGCACATGGTTTCTTTCGTAGTTGTTAAACTTAAGGTACGTATACACGACGACACTTTTGTGTCTAGATCAAGTGCCTTTGGGTCTAGCTAGAGCTAGTTGCAGTGTCTTCAATCTAGCTCTAGCTGCAACTCCCGCGACGATAGGTCAAATTCAGTGTCGCGAACTGCTCTAGGCAGTTTCCAATCTTCCAGAAATTTTTTTGAGTGTCGCATACACTTGATCTAGACACAAAAGTGTCGTCGTGCATACGTACCTTTACGTAGAATTTATCCTTAATTCTGCCCCGTGATAAGACTGCTCATGGCTGTTGATAATGAACCTTTATAATTTATAGTATTGAAAATTATCTGATGTCATTCAGATAATTTTCAAAAAGAAGTCAGATCTCCATAAAAACTTCAAAAAAGTAAACAAATTACGCCAAGTACAGGAAATCAAATAAATCACAAAAAATAGAGGATAATAATAATTGCAAAATAAAAAAATATGTGAAATCAAAATGAACTGCAAGTATATGTACTTTTTTAAATAATTCATATTCATCGACACCTTGACCTTGCCTGGCCACGCCAAGTATTTGACTGAAAGTATCCATAAAGGTAAAAACTTAAAAAAAGTAAAAAATTAAGCCAAGTACAGGAAATCAAATAAATCACAAAAAAATAGAAGATAATAATAATTACAAAATAAAAAAAAATGTGAAATCAAAATGAGCTGCAAGTATATGTACTAAGTATAAGTATATGTTTATTTGATTTCTTGTACTTGGCGCAATTTTTTTACTTTTTTGAAGTTTTTACCTTTATGGGTACTTTCAGTCAAATACTTGGCGTGGCCAGGCAAGGTCAAGGTGTGGATGAATAAGAATTATTTAAAAGCGCAAAATAATGAAACTGTACTCATATTGTCAGAGTTTTAAATTGACAAATTATCTGAAAGCCCGCGAGAGGAAAGGTATGAGTATTGATGATCTGAGAATACCTTGCCTGGCCATGCCAAGTATTTGATTGAAAGCATCTTTATGTACTTGCAGCTCATTTTGATTTCACACCTTTCTTTATTTTGTAATTATTATTATCTTCTATTTTCTGTGATTTATTTGATTTCATGTACTTGGCTTATTTTTTCGTACACTTTTAAAGTTTTTTTAATGGAGATTACAATTTACGTTACTGGTTTTACGGTGAGCTTTTAGTGAATTATTATCTGCCTGCTAACCGCTTTAGGTTTTTTCCTTCATCGAATGACTTTCTTCGAAAATTCGTTTTCGCCTTTAGGAAAACGGTCGAATTCAACCCTGCTACCAGGAATTAATGCAGGGCAACAGAAGTATGAAAATCATCGTTTCCCGTCGGGAACAGCGAAGGATTTTAAAGTTTTTAAACGAATGGTCGTGAACGAGATCACCGTTATTTACAATTCTAATTCGCAGTCGTGAATGTATTTTTGATATTTTTTTATGCGTTCGATATAAATGTTATAGATATATTACTATTTACTTTTACTCTTCGCTTTTCATATTCTCACTTTCTTATTGGAACTGTAACACAACTGTGCTTGAAGAAGCTCCTAGTAAAAGATTAATCCTTTAAGAAGTTTGATTTAAACTTTACATAAAATATTATGTCGCCTGTGTTATAAACAAAACGTGTACCTTATACAGTGGGGTGAATAATTATGGTTTCAAAGGATATTTGAAAGAAATTACCTAATATTTTAATGAGCAGTGTATCTACATAAATTATAATCAAACTACATTATGAGATATATAAATTGTATTACATTTTGCTTAGAAACGATAGGACTTGGATGAGGACTTCCTAGAAAGTTTGAAAATTACTGTTTTCTTTGAAAGTTTCATTCGGTATTATATCTAACGACTTTTGTTTTATAGTACATCGATTAATCTTTGTAGTACGCTGTTAATTAAGTTCTTTATAGGGTAAAGGACCCAATTACTGACACCTAACCAATTACTGTCACCTTAAGCTATTTTACTTGAAATAACGAATAAATAAACGTTGTAAAGTCATACACAAAAATAATTATGTAATTCAACCTATAATCTATACTATAGATTATATACTATAGTTTATTTATTCGTTATTTTAAGTAAAATAGCTTAAGGTGACAGTAATTGGTTAGGTGGCAGTAATTGGGTCCTTTACCCTAGTGTTCTGTGGAATGTCTTTCCACGCCGCTTGAATCCCCAATTTCAGTTCGCCTTACATATAAACTTCTGACTCTTTTATTTGTCACGAACATTTTTGGTAATGTTGCCCAAAGATGACCACTTCAAACGTTGAATCCTACGTTCATGAAAACAGTGTTTGGTGGAAGCAGCAACATGTACCGTTTTCCTTGCTGAAAAGCATATTTTCGACAGCCATGATCGTCACAAATGGTAGCACTTTCTCATATTTTGCTGCGTTTCTTTTTCCATTTATAATTACTACTAGGTATTTCTACCTCTTCACGTTTTTTAATATCTGACCACACCATAACTCCGCGATCTTCCATACGGCCGCGGCGTCGAGATAAAATTCTTCTCTCATTCCGCAAATCGTGCAAATAATAATTATTATTATTAAAGTAACAGTTTTTAATTAAAAAATATTACTTTTTTAGTACGTAAGGTTAGTTTATTGTTCTTATTAACCTAATACAATGGATCTCTAAATGTTATCATATATCCCGGGTTTTAACCCTCATCAAGGGTGTCCCGGTTGGTATACAAACACGAAGAATTTAAGAATATTGAAACATTTCTGAAGAAGGTTTTATGTACCGAATATTATGAATTGGCTCCCCAATAGATTGCTGCTGTACTTGTAATGACTATTGTGTTTTTCATTGTATATCATTTTTTAATCACTACATCAAAAGTAGGTAGTTTTTTCCTGAAAAATACTTCGTTGTGTCCCCGCTTTTTTACCTGTCCGGGTTTGCTGGTGAAGAAATACGACAACCCTATCTAACAAGGGAAGATCCCGAACCCGAAAGTTAAAAAAATTCTGAAACTTTATGAATATGCAGCGGATTTTCACCTGATTACAACGAAATTTTGCTTTGCTGTCCAAATTCACTCGAAGGGGGTGAAATTAACCCCTGAAAATTCGGCTTTCTTCCGATTTTGTATTATAACTCGCGAACTGTAAGAGACAGAATAAAAGTTTGTAGTCAAAAGTTACTTCTCTTAATTAGATCTATCATTTGGTGAAAAAAATTATTTTACAGTTCACGAATTATAAGACAAAATCGGAAAATCCCCGTAGTTTGGGGGGTAAATTACACCCTCTTAGAGCGAATTTAGGCAGCAAACAAAAATTGCGTTATAATCAGGAGGAAATTTCCTACATATTCACAAAATTTCAGATTTTTTTGAATTTCCGAGTTCAGAATGTTCCTAAATGAATTAACACTAAAATATGGTTCTTAATTGTCTAATTATCTCCTTTCGCTCACGTGCTCTCCGTTCTTTCACCCTTTTCTATACTTTTTACCCCACTCTATGTTCTCTCGCACACTCTCCTCTCTGTTTCTCACGCTCATACCCAGACAACGCAATGCCTGAAATTACTCTCAACAAAATTGTCGTCCAAATTGAATTTCTTTTCGTCGCTGAATACCTATAACGTGGTTCCACATTTCTGATTGCGACACGAAATTTTCTGCGACATTCAAACGGCGTCCCATGTGACATTTGCTGTTTCATGGTGATTTCTTCATGTGTTTAAAATATCTGCGCCCCTTCTACCTACCAATTCACTTTCTTGCTAGACTTGGATGGCACTTCAACTGAAATTGTTGCACTATTTGCGGCGATGAAACACGAGTTCTCGATCCACAACAACGCCAGTTTAACAGTGCGATAGAGAAAGAGGCAAAGAGAGACCCAAGAAATCGCCGCTTTTGGGTCCCACGATTTTGGGACTGAATTTTATGCCGAACGATACCTTGTGATGAGACATCAATCACTCGAAATTTTTAAGTTCAGGTGACAAGTAGTTTCTGAGATGTGGGAGGTGAAAGCTCTGAAAATTCATTAATGCACCAGATTCTATGTGCTTCGATGCACGGAATTTTTTGTCAGTCTGATAATTAAAAAATTGTTCCCAGAGATTTTGCTGACTGCTAACAACGAATTTGCACTTAGATTTTCAAAATTCATAACTTCTGTTGCGAGAATGTCCCTACCCATACAGCACACTCTCGTTGCAGCAAAGTTGCAGAATGGTTGCAGTGTAAGATTGCAATGTTGCACGCAATGTTGCCGCAAGGGTGCAGCAATAATTCTATGTCTGTCTCCTGCAACGTCTCAGGGAGTAGGGCCAAAAATATAAATAACGGTATTATATGTGTGCAGAATCATAGAAGTATAAAGCCCGTGTTTTTCTTTTGAATATCGAATTAAGGATTGGTGGTGGCGATAACTTGAAGAGTATGGACTTCTCGATAATTATTTTTACTTACAAGGGGAAGGCACCATGTGGTAGACACCAATTTTTATGAGCCTTGGCACGATGGATCTATGTCGAAAATAAGTAAATAGGTGTCCGAGCGTTTCTGCCAATGGGTCTTAATAATAGAGATATTTACATGGAAATTATTAAAAATTTCATAGTGGCCGTGGGGTTTTAATGGGTAATAATCCCACACTTTTTAATATTTTGTAGTGCTTACAACGATTTCTTTAAACAGGCGAGATATGTAACTTTCTAACAAAAAAAAAAACAGAATGGTAAAATATTAAGCCAATGTCAAATAATAAGCTGTTAAAGTTGGCAATATTCTTAACTACAAATTTCATCCTTGCCAACCTAATACTTACATATGTGGTGAACTGATTGCGTGACGGTACGTGAAAAAAAATTGGACACTTAGACATCTAGCTTCGCCTTAAAAAAATCTGAAACTTTGTTACAATGTGCCCCAGTTGGGGGTAAATTGTAACATCTGTTTTACTTATTTAAATACAAATATGAACACAAATAAACATTTCTAAAGAATATAAATGAAAACACAGATCATTATTAAACATTTCATATACACGAGTTAAACAATCATTGCTTATTCGTCTGATTCTATCAAAATCTTCTTCGCTTTCTTTACTTTTTCTTTTTTATATTTTTTTTTCTACTTTTCGTATTCTCGATTGCTCTGTTATTCGTCTAGAGCATCTTCTTCCGGGGTGTCAGCAAATAGCTTCCTTTATCACCATTTAGAGTGGAGTAAGTAGAAACATGTTACAATTTACCCCGAGCTTGAATTTTTGCGTTTTATCTCAGCAAACGAGAAACTAAACATCAAATTACTAAAATGCGTACATATTATAATAAACCAATGTGTACTGGTTCGTTTGCGACAAAGAAGCAAAAATGCAAACGGTTTCTAATGACGGTTAATTGAAATAAAATTGCTAAGACAACATTTACTTACGTGCTCTAAATACTACAATTCTGGGCTATAACCACAAAATGAATACATAACGCTCGTTTGTGTCACTAAAACCGACGGTGCTAATATCGTCAAGCAGCTCTCGCATACTGTGGGTTGCCAGGTTTGTCGTTCAAAAGATTTTACTTATGTTACAATTTACCCCGTGTTAAAATCTGCTCCGGTCTCCCCTACAGTAAAAATATCGACTTTTATCTACAAAATAGCGTTCGAATGGTTGCATTTCATGCATTTATTTCGAAGTTATGATCATTTGAAGTCAATAACTTCCAGCGCTGTGCGGGTACCCGACCTGTCGGGCTCGGAATGGGCCGGAAACTTTCGGGCGGGATCGGGCGGGATCCAGATACTCTCGTATTGCTCGAGATCCCGAAAGTTTCGGGATCCCGATACTCGATTTGGGCCACAAGCATGACCGCCATGAGCGGACAATTTGATTTCAGGTCGGCTCGGCAAACCTCGGACGCGATCGACTCGAAAGCCAGCTATTAACTCGGCGGGAGGCGCTACTGGGTAAAATTTACTACAGTGGCGCTAGTTGCGAAAATATGAAGACTGTTTGAGTTTTTGTTACAATTTTTTAAAGAACTTTAATAAAAATTTTAAGATATTTCATAAATTTTGTTTGATTCTTAAAACACTGTACTTTAACATAAAAATTACAAAGTTAAGAAAAATATTCTGAAACCGTGGTTTATTATGTTTCAATTTTGGGTATTTTTGACCCGGTAGCGACAACCTGTGGTACAATATGGAGTGCGCCTCCCGCCGAGTTAAGAGGAGACCGAGATGGAAAGGATTATGTATATCATTTATATCACTAGCAGTGATAAGTTTTTACCTTTTTGTCTCCTGTTGAATCATAATTTGTATATTATTATTCATTTACATATTTTTTTTCATTGCTACGGAATAGTCTGTGAATACCGAATATGTCCATATACGTACTTAAATAAGACGTATAAAATAATACATTTAATAAAATATTATTTTACTAAGATTTTAAAATATTGTCGAACAAAAAATAGTCTTCCTCCCAAGTTCTCAATGTGGACAAAAAATAGTCTTCCTCCCAAGTTTTGAATATGGTATTTATTTAACTAATATTAGCGCGCGGAAAGAAGACTCTCGGCGGGCGGTGCAGTCCGCCGCTAGCTCCGCCTGAACCTCCGTCTGTTACATAATTGTAAGTAGATACGGCCGATTCCGCCAATAACAGAAATACGTGTGCCCTGTATTTACGAGTGTGCACCAATCGGTGACAAAAGCCAATCATCACAGAGGCGGACTGTATCGCCCGTGACCGCCCGCCAGGAGTCTTCTTTCCGCGCGCTAATAGTACGTGTATGGACATATTCAGTATTCACAGACTATTTTGTAGCAATGAAAAAATATATGTAAATGGATAATAATATACAAATTATGATTCAACAGGAGGCAAAAAGGTAAAAACTTATCACTGTTAGCGATATAAATGACATACATAATCCTTTCCGTCTCGGTCTCTTCTTAATAGCTGGCTTTCGAGCCGATCGCGTCCGAGTTTTGCCGAGCCGACCTGAAATCAAATTGCCCGCTCATGGCGGTCATGCTTGTAGCCCAAATGTCTCGGGATCCCGCCCGATCCCGCCCGAAATGTCGGGAACCCGCACATCCCTGATCCGCACAGTCCTAATAACTTCCAATTTGTCGCCCGATGCACCTTCTTCTTTATCCGCGTTCTTTACAGCTTTCGCATCGTATTTGCCATAACAATTATGCTTGCACAATTCCTTGGGATCTATAGAATTATCCCTTACTAATATCTCAGGAGTCAGAAGAACCGTAAAGACCATTTTCTACCACCCGCTTTGACGGTCTACCGGATCGCCTCTTTTGTACATAATCTTCCTTTCCTATTTTTTAAAAAAATTACCCATCGCATTCTGAGGTTTCTGTAAATCACTTGGGATCTCTCGCTGTAGGTATCGTTCCATAACGTCGCAAGTCCAAAATTCACTGCTGCTCCATTTGCGATAGTTCTTTGCCTCATGTCATTGTTTACAATTTAAGTAATAAAACTACTGCCTTTTCATGATTTGTCAAGCTTTGGGTAAAGGACCCAATTACTGACACCTAACCAGTTACTGTCACCTTAAGCTGTTTTACTTAAAATAATAATGAATAAATAAATTATTGTATATAATCTATAGTACAGATTATAGGTTGAATTACATAATTCTTTTTGTGTATGACTTTACAACGTTTATTTATTCGTTATTTTAAGTAAAATAACTTAAGGTGACAGTAATTGGTTAGTTGCCAGTAATTGGGTCCTTTAACCTATATGACCATTCTGTAAAATGTTACTACCAAACACCATAAATCCATATTTATTCACACCCACTTCGGAGAGTTTTTTAATAAATACTTTAGCATTTTCTTCAGGTATAGACAATCGGTAAAAATGACTGTTACACAGGTCACGGTACATTTTAAAAGTTATTACAAAATAATTATATTTTACAGCCCGCTTTCTTACGCAGAGAACCTAGGAAAAATTACCTTGACCCTATAATTATTCACCCTACATCATTAAACATAAAATCAACATCTGTATGGATTAAATTATGTTTGCATATATAACATTAATTTTTTCATAAATATGTAGGTACACGTGCTTTTGAAAGGCTAGACGTATCAAACTATTTCGTCCGTTAATATTTTAATTACGCTAATATTCACTATGGTAATAGTATCACATTTTAATTGCACGGTTACAGTTTAATCGCTCATTAATCTATGACGGTTTGCAAATTTTAATTTTAAATTGGCATTTGAAATCTTCCAATTAAAATCACAACTCTCAAAATAAACAACTTTCTAATATAACTGTAGAACTATCGCAAAGTTACGCTTTGCATTTGTACATTCAGATCTCAGTGGTTGAGGTTTCATGATTTACTTTTAATATCAAATAGGAGTGCAGTTTACTGTTAACCAGCAAGCACAGGAGGTATATTAAATAATCTGAATGAATAACAAAAAGCAAGAGTAATTCCTTAAGGTTATGAAAATTATAAAATGTAAGTACATTCAAAACGAGAAAAAGTGACATTTGCTGATAAAAGAATTACAGTGTAAATGACGTTAGTTAATAGCTTTCTAGTCTTTATTTTAAATGAAAAAGGGGAATTGTCAAGTAATTGGCATTATAATTACGTCGCGACGAGCATTAATTTAAGTACTGCTTAAGTATATTTTAACATGATAACGCAATGACACACATTGTAGTAATGATACAGTTTTTGGAGGAGTAGGGTAAACGCACCAATAAATGAACACTTAAGGCTAATGAATGAACACTATTATAAAATTATATTTGCAGCGCGATTGACCCCACGTGTTGAAAAATGGTTTGGATATGAAGCAAGAAATTAAAAGAAGTTTCTAATTAATTAGTTGCTTATTTTAATAACTTATTTTATTCATTTTAATAAAAAAAAATGTCCATTCCCTCGTACGTGTGCATTTACTGGTTCAGCCACCCTACCTATCTATGATTGAGTGGTCAACCAATGCCGCTTGTTATAATATTTTGACAACTTCTTGACAGAATTTTCACGGTGTCCCTAGTGCAATGGTCTCAATCTGCATTAATAAATATAATAGAGCAGACCTTTCAAGGGAAATATAATAAAGTTGTAGAAAATTTTATTATTAAATTATTTTTGGTGTAACTGATGAAATTTATAAAAGATGCAAAATTCATAGTATGCATGTCAATAGTTCTACATGTGAATCTCGACCCAAAAGAAAGTAATGAACGTTATATTAATATAGGTCATACACAATACAGTTTTTGCATTTATGAAATAACTTCTATGTATTCTCTACGAGTCCGTTAATGTTTTACGTATTGGTAGGTACATTCAAAATGTACTATGTAGGTACATTTTACAAATTAATGGCGTTAATGAACTGTAGCAAAAAATACGAATTGAATTTAACATTATTCGAAGGATGTCAGTAAATATTTTCCATCCAGTATGTGACACAATGGAAACACTCGCCGTAGCATGTATTTAAGCACAAAGCTGACGCTTGGAGTATTTCCTTGAATTTTACGTAACTCAGAAACCATAGTATGGATCTATAGTAACGTGGGTCGTTATATCACATTTTTTAGTTGATTTAGTGTGTAGTCTTTTAATCCATCGTCGACACTCTGGGTGTGAGCCACCCATAAACTGATTTTGAGGCTCTATACGTTTTATATGCAAAATAAATACTTTTTTTCCAAAGCCGACTTACAAATTATTTCTCTTCTCAAAATATTATATCTGGACAGCAACTCCGTAGATTTTTAGCTTCTAATATTGAAATTTGTAAATGTTACAATTTTTTGAAGATTTTCTTCGTATTTTCTCGACATATGGTAATCTAGAATTTTTTTGCAAAAACTGTAATAAAATGTCAATCAAAAAAGTATTGCAATACATTCTACAGACCTTGAAATTGACCCATGATTTTTTTCATAATGATTGGATTCTTTAGATGAGAATGGCAGTCGTTGAAAAATTGTTCTGGGTGTGAGCTACCCATGTATGTCAAAGTTGGTCGAAAAAGGAAGTATGTCAACGAAGGGTTAACCTACATTTATGGACCACCTTCTATATTAATATTTATAGTAGGTATACACTACAGTAGGTATACACTTCTACGTGAAAAAAATTCAACATAAATTAGAAAACAGGAGATTTGGATATTAAATTATATAACACATTGTTTAATAACACCGGTCCATTAAAAACCAAAGGCGTAAAGGAATATCGATATCGATTCCCCAAAACCATTATAATAAACATTGCAATACCTTTACTGCAATGTGTAAAAATTTATAAAAATATACTATCGAATATCTCAACATTTTACAATATCTTTAAAATGCACGCGGCAACAAAGTTATATTCAAAAACAATAAAAATCGTACTTTTTCAAAAATTTTAAATAGGTACTGTAACTAATAGTTATGGGAAGTTCTCGCCCCGCAGAAATCACTAAGAATGATCACTTTGAGTAATGTTTAATCCAGAATATTAGTTTCCATGTGATTTGGAGAAAATCTTGCAAATGCTGAAAATATTAAAGATTTGGTATCGAATAATCACAAATATGCTAGAAATGCACTGCAATTACATATCTTTATTTTTTAATGCTAAGTTTCCATTGTTATTTTTTTTTTACATAAAGTCTAGCGTTATTATAAAGCAGTACTGATTTGCACATGGTCACTATTACAAACTGATTTTTTTTTTCTGTCATTAAATCCATCTTTGCAATTGCATGCTATAATCCCTACTCACGAGGCAAGGAGAGGACCAGAATTGAAAGCGCACTTTTGGTAATGCGTCATAGGCTCATAGGTAGGGGAAGTCCGGGAGAGTTGAACCACCTTTTACTAGAAGGTCCATGAAATCTAGGGTATGAGATGCATCGATTTTATATTTATGTCACAGTAAAGCCATGTTATCAGACTATAATTTGAGGGTTATATCATTTCAATAAGTTAATAAATGTAAGCACTAAATTAAATTTTATAAAAAAATGAGATTTGGCTCATCTCTCCCCGAACGCTGGAAGATTTGACCACACTCTAGTAACTCGGGAACAAATGAAAAAAAACAACAGTTTGCTTTAGTTTATAATAAGTAGCCACAAACTTTAGACATAACAATAATTATCTTATATACTTTAATTGAGCTTTTACATTGTATTTCACTCTGAACACGAGGAAGCACGTTTTCCTGACTCACAGCTAAAGCGGACTACCGATCGTCATTTTGCTACATGACATGGTAACGGTAAAGAATTCGCACGCTATGGCTTGACAACCGCCCGCCTACCGCGAAATTTAAAACAGATATTTGAAGCGGCTCAACTCTCCCGTATGGTCAAGTCCCCGGACTTCCCTTATATCAAACTGTAGAGCTCGACGAGCCGTTCAAGAAGCACTCCCTTTCAGGTGCAACTGGTCATTTGTTTCCGAGACGTTTCCGTTTAAGGGGTTATGCCTAGTCAGGCGGTCGAAAAGAGGCGAATATTTGTGAATTTTTTTTAAGAAGCGGAAGCGTATATTTTTACAGAACTTTTTGCGCTTAAAAGAGCAACATTTAGAGAACATTTGGTAATTATTTCGTAGAAAACTATTTACGTTTATAATAAAATAACAAGCGACATCCAAGAAGCATTTTTAAAAATTTGCTTTCGCGGTGAGCACTGCCATTCGGAACCAGATTATCTGAAATAAAAAAACAAAAAAGATTTCGTTAGTATATTAATGTATCCTCAGGTTGACGGAGAGAATTTTCCGAAATATTATGTTAAAACAACATGGCAGCTATTTAAAGTTGAAATCCCGATTTTTTCGCGTAATTTTTGCAGGAAAAAATCACTTTTTTACAACGCATATTGCATCCCCTTATTTGGGGCAAGCAGGCATTAAAAAAATATGGAAAAAAACTTTTTGTATTCTCAAAGCACGTGTTAATAAATATAAAAAAACTTTAATTTAGTAAACGCATTCTTTTTGTGACAAAAAAAGTTCCAAACAGCGGTACTTTATCAGGGCGTCACAGTGGAAACACTCCTTAATAGTCAAGATCGCCAGACATTTTATTCCCTAATTTCTGTTTACGGGGTTGTATTAAAGACATAATCTGCAAAGATGTATTTGAGTATCTTTTCCAGGTAATACAAATAATTGCGTAACGGTTTGAAGGTTAAAAATGTGAATATATTAACTAGTATTTGTATGTCTGCTCTTATATTTTTAACTCCCTGGCTCTGTCTGTACCTATACCGTAACACAGGCGACATTGCCAACGACTTTTTATTGTCTACAATCTACGGTATTGGTACTGCCGTCAATGTTTACAAACCTAAACTGTACTCATGTCAGTCGCATATGCGACGCCTATTGGGAAATCCTATGAGAGCGCCATCTACTAAAGTAAGCTCTGTAATCGGGTCAATCGCGTTACAGGACTGGTGTCAACAAGTACTGAAACAGTTCGATAATGTTTTTGTCATTAAATAGTCTGTTAAATTTTACAAAATCGATCATCGAACAGTCGAAATTCCCAATACTGTCAATTACATGTGACAGCTAACCCATTTAGACTGCTTTAATTTTCGCCACCAGATGGCGTAGCGGAAATAAGAAAGTGCCAATTCAGAATCGATCTTCTCGATAACGAAGATCTTTTACTCCCGATTTTCGGTGTATCCTTTCTGCACAAATCACTCTTCTTTCGATCGCATAAAAAATGCAGCCGCAGTCTTTGTATTGAAATTATGAAATGAGCTTAGGGTGATTTCTCACAAGAGAGCATTGCGGAATGAGAAAAATTCGAGTCCGTGGCAAGACAGGGCACGCAGCCGCTCTCGTGGGTGTCGGAACGTGAAAGAGTTGAAGTACGTAGCTGAAGTCGTGGGTACCTAATGTCTGATATCGGAAATGCCCCGAGCGACGGCACGCTGATTGAAGCCTTTGCAACTCGGAACTCACACTGAACGTTAAGTACATGCATCCCCTTAGTACATACGGATACTCCCACTCAGGTACTCGCGCACCTCTTCCTCCTCCCAGCTCACGTAGTTCCCCTTGGCTTTGCATCGGGCCGCCTGCGCGGGACCGATCGAGACACGCCGGGGCCCGTCTACCCGATTGTTTGCGCAATTCGTCATTTATCATGCGGCTACGAAGTACATTCGGAATGAACAAAATTGATGATTGATTCTTGATTGCACGAGCGGGACAGTTAACGAGTGGTTTGTTTTAGTAATGCCGCTTTGAAAAATTATTCCGCACTCCGGTTGGTTTCAGTAGAATTGCAGGCAACAGGTTTTAGACGATTCCAAACCAGTTGCACGAGCATTGTGATTGGCACAGTCTTGCAAATTTTATGAAATCTTGGAAATCCTGATTGTCTTGCAATTGTTGAGTTTTCAATGTTTAGTGCTTCGCTCTTGTTTTTCTTTTCGCTCGTTTTGATTGCGTTATGCTACTGTATAATCTGTAACATAAACGCAAGCGATTTTTTCAGTATCGTAACGATATTCACAAGCTGAACTGGGGCGTAAAATCTAAATACTTTTAAGGCCTGCCAACCGATTTCGATCTGTATACAATTTCAAACTGTCTCGAAACTCCGTGTTGTTGATTTCTTCAACACGTTTACAAGGCAGCTCCTGGAAATCCCAGCACTATAAATGGGGATAGTAGTCTACTTGTTACACTCTATACAATTATCCTTATAGTAGGATTGATTTGGTGTATACTGTGCGTTTACACTTGACTAAGGGGTATTTACGAAGATGAATACCTAAGTTTTTGTTGATGTAAAAATTCAAGTCTTCAGTAGTTTTATGTTGAGGATGTATTTGGCGAGAATTTAAAATAAACTCATATATTTGCGCCACTCTAGTTGGAGCAATTACGTTACAAAGAAACAATGACTGTATTCAGAATTTGTAAGCTGTAATTATATTTATGGCGAAAAACAATACTCGATGACAGGTTGGAGAATTTATTTTGAGAATTTAGCTGAACTTCAAGTTTTTATTACGCACCTACAGTAGCGGACAAAAAAGTTGCCACTTTTTCGAACCACCCCAGTTCTATTACTTTCCAATGTCAACTCAAAACTGCAGTATGTGCCTAATATTCATATTCTGAAAGATAATTAAAAACTGTATAAAATCCAGTTACAGTTGAATTTATTTAACTAACAAACAAAAACCCTACATAACATTAAACAAAGCAACACACTTTTAAAGCCAACAAAAAGTTACCACTTTTGAACATTAATAAAAAAATCTAATATTTTGTTGGGGCACCTTTTGCTTTTGGGACAACCTAAAAAGTTACTAAACGTGGTAACTTCTTTGTCGGCCCCAAAAATATGTTACCCCGTTCAATGTCATATAACACATTTGTTTGTCAGTTAAATAAATTCAACTTTAACTGGGTTTATACAGCTTTAAATTCTCCATCAGAATATGCATATTAAACATCCCACAGTCCCAAATGTATGTTAAAAAAAATAAAAAATACAACAAATCGAAAAAGTGGTAACTTTTCTGTCCGCTAGTATACATAGATATTAAAATTGCAATCTCTTTAATAGTAGCGAATATCGATTACTATGTATAAAGCAAAATGTATTAACAGAGGGGGAGCAAGAAATGAAACATAGATATCCAGATAAATAGGTATAGACTTACGTAAATGCATAACATATGTTTCTTAGAACGTTTAATATTTCTTACTCCAATTTTGTGATAAAATTATATCAAATGGAAAATTCAAAAAATTTCAAACACTTATGGTAGAATAATTATTTACTGTTGCACATAAAACCTTAACAGATCCAGCAGTTACTCAAATGATTCTTAGGTAAACGGCCTAACAAATACCATTACTCTTGGAACCGTTGCCTGGAGGGTAAAATTTAATCATGCGAGTTGCGTCGAGCGAATTAAAATCGGAGAAGCCCCTATCGCGTTATATCGGCATGATCGTGGATATTAGCGTGATCGCCTACAATCAATTACCTGTTATCAATAATTCATGCTGAAAATTATTTTCTCGATCATTCCAAGCACTTCAGCCCCTTCTATTTTTGCTACAGGGTGGTCTTACGTTTCTGATGAGTGATGAGGTACAATGTTTACAAACATGTAAATGAACATCGCAAAGTTTGTTTTATCCTACCGTTCTTAAACTAGTCAGTGTCGGAGATTTCACTACACGAAATCTTTTAGCGAAAAAATTCTTAAATCTTCATTAATAAAATAACATTGAAAGCTAGTTACTTAGCAGGACTATTTAATTACGCCCGTTTTGTCTTGTACACAATTTAAGTAATTAATTAATTTACTGTCTCGTCGCGATCTATTTGTTGTCTTTCATTTTTTCATATAAATATGCTCAAAATAAACACCTAGGCAGCAAAATGAACGCATTGGATGTTGTAGTTAATATTGTTAATGCAGTTCCATAGTGTGTAACAACAATACTATTAACATAATATCATTTTCAAGGAATAAAAACAGAAGAAATAGTTAAAGCAATTCATTTGAATGTTCGCAACACGTCCAGATGATTTTACAATAATATGAGTGTAATATTTACAAGGGGAGAACACCATGTGGTTGACACCGATTTTGATGAGCCTTGGCACGATGGTTCTATGTCGAAAATAAGTAAATAGGTGTCCGAGCGTTTCTGCCAATGGGCCTTAATAATAGAGATATTTACATGGAAATTATTATAAATTTCATAGTGGCCGGGGGGTTTTAGTGGTTAAAATCCCACACTACCCTGGCGCCCCGGGGGGATTCCCCTCTGAAGGAGTCGGGGTGCCTTTTGAAGATTTTCCCAAGTTAAAAAAAAGAATTTATAAAAAAAAAATTATAAATATATATTTTTTTTATAAATTCTTTTTTTTAACTTGGGAAAATCTTCAAAAGGCACCCCGACTCCTTAAAAAAAATTATAAATATTTTTTTTTGACGTGAAAATATCATCAAAAAGCACCCTGACGCCTCCAGAAGGGAATTCCCCGCGGGCGCCAGGGTAGTTGTGCGATTTTTTCCCCACTAAAACCCCACGACCACTGTGAAATTTTTAATAATTTCCTTGTAAATATCTCTATTATTAAGGCCCATTGGCAAAGACGCTCGGACACTTATTTACTTATTTTCGACATAGATGCAACCTGCCAAGGCTCATAAAAATCGGTGTCTATCACATGGTGTCCTCCCCTTGTTAGTTCAATAACCTTATAAACTAGAGTTAATAAATAATGTAACTGTGTTTCACCTGATGTATACAAAAAAGAAGCGCTAAGTAAATTTTTGCACGTAGCTGTAATGGGCACAAGGATAAATGAACTTCTGGTTGTATGAATAATATATATAAATATATTTATTCAACTTAATTAAGTATATTGCAGTTTCAACTGTTCTAGACTGGACTTCGTGACTGAGACTGGTGGCTTTTGGAATAGCAATGCTCTGGGATAAGGGGATGCGATGGGGTTTTAAAGGTTTCGGAATGTAAGAGAGGGGGTGGCGAGCAGAAATGCAGGATTTTGGATAGGTGACGCATTAGCTAGGATGACGATGGGTAGCTGGGATGACGCAGTATTTACATTTGGGTAGTTGGTCTGATTCATGGTTGCAGAGATAAAACGATAAGTAAAGGGTCAGTACATTACATAGCACATGCGTGTTACACTACATACTTGCAGCGGAGTAACACTTCATTCAGAACAACACTCTTTTAATTGGAACGATTTATGCGGTCGAAATTCAAATTATTTTATTTCATTCCATGATTCTGATTTTAAATACCAACCGAAAGACACCACTGTTGACATCGATATAGATCCAACTGTAACGATCATTATTTCAACATCATTTACATAAATTGCGTCATTGATTATTTTATTTCCTTAGTACTTTCAAAGATCAACAACTGTCGATTTTTGTAAAGATATTTGTAGATGAAGTAAATTACTTGAAATGCATAAAGTAATTGGCAAAGTGTCCCGCAAGAATACTCCGCGAACATTCGTCGATGTGTGTTACAATTTACAATAAGGAATGAAAACAGAACCGTAAGTCCTGTTCACACGGCCGACAATGAGCGTCGAACATTCAGATCCGTGACTCGAATTACAAGTGTTGAAGTCCATAAATGTGTGTTGAGCACAAGTAATGGAATGGTGCACAAACAGAATGCTATACAATTATGAAAGATCCATGCACGCCGCACAGCCGCGGAACTCGAGGTTCACTTAACAGTTCACAACAAATGAGAATTTTACACTTCTCTTGTTCCCATTGCGCGGACTCGCGATTATCATTAATTGGTCCAGATACCACTTCTATTTGTAGTATAAATAGAAACAGTGTTACAGTAATTCGTATCGAATCGTTCGATTCATAAACTTATACATATACTATAAGTGACGATTTCACTGAATCGAGAAAACGTATTCGAATTTCACAAATACCTAAACGCACATCATCAAATTTAAAACACTGGCAAGAGTAGCAATATATGTCAAATGCAAGTAATTCGAACAAGAAAGGAAAAGTCAGTGTGTTATGTTATTTATTTACGAATAAACACAGTTAGTATTAAAAACTCTGTTTCAGGGACGAAGATAGAAGAATTAGTTGCATTAGGTGTATAAGTTGACATCTAACAAGGGAAGATCCCGAACCCGGATATTAAAAAAGTTCTGAAACTTTGTGAATATGTAGGGAATTTGCTCCTGATTAGAACGCAATTTTTGTTCGCTGCCCAAATTCACTCTAAGAGGGTGTAATTTACCCCCAAAATACGGTGATTTCCCGATTTTGTGCTATAACTCGTGAACTGTAAAATAATTTCTTCACCAAATGATAGACCTAATTAAGAGAAGTAACTTTTGACTACACACTTTTATTCAATTACAAGGGGGTGTAATTGACCCCTGAAAATCCGATTATTCCCCGATTTTGTGTTGTAACTCGTGAACTGTAAAATAATTTTTTAAAAAAAGAAGTAATTTTTGTCTTGAAACTTCGTTTTTAACTCTTACCTTTCGCGAGTTACAACACAAAATCGAAAAATAGCCGAAGTTTCAGGGGTTAATTTCACCCCCTTCGACTGAATTCGGGCTGCAAACGAAAATTGCCCTGTAATCAGGAGGAAATCCCCTATATATTCACAAAGTTTCAGAATTTTTTGAATTTTCGGGTTCGGGATCTTCCCTTGCAAGTTTTGTTTTTAAAACTGAATTGCTAGTGTTGTCCAAAGTGTAGAATTTATACATCTTTCATATCACAAAGGCAATGGTGTTCGTACTTCGTACACATCATTCAGTCACATAACGTTCAAACGATTATTCAATACGTTAAGCTTTTATGAATCAACTAACTTATGTTCTCAACAAATACAACTTGGCGTACAGTGACTCGCATTAATATTCGGACACTTTTTAAAATCGCATAACTTGTTTAGAATTGGTCCAAACGACTTGAGTTTTTTTGAGAAGCTAGAAGGATTAGTTTGCTAAATGACGTATTTGGTCGTTTTGAAAAAAAATGTATTTGATCGGAATAGCGAAAAAAACAGTAAAGGTCGATTTTTAAACTTTTTTTGTGAGCTTGTAATGAAAATTTAAAAAAAAACCGTTTGTAGATTGCAGTAAGTTGTATACGTGCCTAAAATTTAGAGAATCGCGAAAATTCCCGAAATCAGCGATTCTCGACCTTATTCTGCGATCTTTAAACGTTTGTAACTCGGAGCAACGTTAACTGATTTTGATGAAATTTTAGGCACGTATACAACTTACTGCAATCCACAAACGTTTTTTTTTAAATTTTCATTACAAGCTGACAAAAAAAAGTTTAAAAATCGACCTTTACTATTTGTTTCGCTATTCCGACCAAAATACATTTTTTTTCAAAACGACGAAACGCGTCACTTAGCAATCTAATCCTTCTAGCTTCTCAAAAGAGCTCAAGTTGTTTGGACCAATTCTAAAAAAGTTATGCGATTTTAAAAAGTGTCCGAATATTAATGCGAGTCACTGTAGGTATTTATGCAATATATATGATTTTTTTTAAAACGTACCTACCTATATTTTGTAAGTGCCCTTAATTGGTCCGGAAAATAATTATATTCTCTTTTTGCACAATTTATTTTGATCAGTCACTAACTAATAAATCTTCCTTTTCAAAAATCTTCACTTCATTTTAATTCTAAGAAAAATTATTTCTACTTATTTTTGCAGAAAATTGCTCTGAAGAGGAATACCTAAATTTCTAAAGATTAGAAGTATGGATTTGCAAGAAGCATGCCCTGCAAATACCATACCTATGCATCACAGTAACTCCATTTTAGGTTGTCGACTCTAAAGTCCTTAAAACTTTGCGCTTAAAATGAGTTGCTTTTATCAAACTTTGCGCACGGCATCGCACGATCAATTCAGTGTCCGCGTTCATGGGTTTCGGCCGCAGTAGGTATCGCCCGCTGTCATGTGGCCATTGTAAGGAACTATCGCGAGATGTCGACGTAAACAAGAAGCAAAACACCTATTACGAATTAATCCGTTTGTTCGCGTTTGCAAGGGAGTAACGTCGGCGGATGTGTCGTAATGGAGCATGGTAGTCGGTTACATAGAATTTCACGTATTGTCGCACAAGAAGTCGGGCCCGGCGAAGAGGCCCACCCCGTGACTGTACGGGCCTTTTCGTTTCGAACTCGTTCTGGGGTCTGTGCGATTCTCCTTGTGCCTACCGCGAAAGAGAGAGCGAGAGAGGGGAGGAAGAGAGATCGAGCCGGTGGCGGCGTTCGGCGCCTTTTGATCTTGCCTGTAATCCCGTCGGGCCCTGCGGCCTGACTGACGTCATGAGAGGTGTCTAAGAGTCGTACGTACGCGACGGTATCGCGCAAGTGTGCGATGCCTGCCTGTGGATATGTCCTCACGGGCCCATTGGGGTCTCACAGGGTGGGGGGATGTAAATCTTGTGGATTTGATGAATGACGAAACGGGACTACTTTAGCAGCATCGGGCACGGGCAGAGGAGTGGTTGGAGGTTGTCCCTTTTTGAATTATGCCGTGGTAATTAGCAGGAGTTTTCATAGCAGGTGTTGCGAACGACTCGTATAACGACAAGTCCATTATTTCGTCGATATGATTATCAATTTTTGGTGAGCAGGTAGTTAACTGTGTCTCGCAGAGACTCTGCTCTTGCGCATTCGCTCCATTGCCTACATCGGACGAGTGAGATCGCCGTGAAATTGGATGTGTGATTGTTACTTTCGAAGGTAGAAGAATACTTGACTATTCGGAGTTCAGTAGATCTTAGTGTGATTTAGGTAACGGGATAACTCCGTCGAACAATTTGTCCGGAACAGGGGTTTTTAAAGTTCGTAACGGGTTCGTAAAGTTTATCTAGAAGCATGTGCGTGTGTAAAAGAGAGAGAGCTTGACAGCACGACTATGAGAGTAGCGTGATAATTCGATTCAGGATTAGGTAGACCACCTACCGCGGTGGCATTACTATTGGCGTGTTTTTTTTTCTGCACCCACTTCTTTACTCCTCCTAAGATGTCTCATTGCTCGTTACACTTAGCTATGGTTTACGATGGTGTATACTCATCCGTTTCGTCGCAATACAAAATAGCGAATATGGAAAATTTGAAACAATTATGAATGAAATTATTTAAGTGCATCAGAGATTTAGGGAATGTCGTTCATTTTCAATGAATAAAGATTATCTTTTTTTATTGAATGGTGGACCAGTCAACTTCACGACTCAACATAAAGCAGTTACCTATATATTTCTAGCTATTAGTAATAATTTCGTTAAAAATTACAAATTATATAACAATTACAGAGGCTGGCCAAATTATTATGCTCTAAACATTTTCATGAAAGTCTGTGAAAGTCGTGGCTGTAATTAAAGTAGTAATGCGTGAATGTTATTGTTTTTTAATTTATTGATTAGCTACAACATCTGGGCAATTTTTCAACATATAAATCTCGTTTGTTTTTAAAAGGGCGGGGATAAAATTATTACAAATAAGACAGAAATGATAGAGAATATCATCAGAGTATAGCAGAATATGCCAAAACTGCAGGAAGTAGCCACAGATTGCATGTCACGCCGAAATCAAGGCTTCATAAATTTAAAAGCGGAGTCACCAAATATTAAGTAATAAATATATTTCTGGTACAATATACTCTTAAATCTATGTACCTAAATGTATTTAATTTAGATTCTTAAATACATATACTAGTATTAAAAAAATAATATTATAACATTACAAACGAGACATCTACTTTATTCCCTCGCTTAAACTTACAAAATCACAGACCTTTTTGTTTGAGTACAACAATTTGGCCACCCCCTGTATATTGTATATTATTTTATAATGTAAAAAGCTCTAGGAAACACATTTTCAAGTATAAATATCGCTGGCCCAATTTGTAAAAACAATTAAACATATTCTGAATCGGTGTATTGAAAATTCTTACCAACAATTAGCAACTAGTGAACAGTATTAAAACATGACATTGAATAATCAAATGCCTCCAAAGATATTCGACTTCCTTATAAAATTATCAACACAGATCAAAGATGTATATCTTTAAAATATCGTGTTAGCCTATAATGGAAAAAGTGATGAAAACGTGAATGAAAGCGTGACGACGTTTTGGACATCCACATTATCAAAGCCTTGTGCTATGCTTTGCGCATTAGTTCAGTGACGAAAATGACATTAGAAGATTTCAGAAGCAAAAATTCGCGGTAATGTACGCAGTCGCGGTTCCGTACGTGCAACCCATGCGCAAATCCCATTTCGGTAGCGATTCTTATGCAAACGGTCTTTTATGTAAATACACGTAAACGCGGAATGGTCGTCATTGTCCTGGCGAGCGTGCCTCGAACGGAGTTAGGTTTTACGTGTGTGAATTTTCAGGGGAGGGGATCTGCTTGGTTAAACCCCCTTGCAGTCCCTGCTGATTTTTACTGCCTGGCGCAAAACCGGGGCCGTAACTCGTGACACGTCCTTTTCATAGTCTCGTGATCTCTGCCTTACGGAAAGTCCCTCCTTTGCAAAGTCGTAAGGTGGACCTCATAAAAGGGTACGAGTCCAACTACTACCAAGACACATCTCATTTCGCTTGTTTCCTTCTTCTGGGCTTCCATCCTTCGGGGCCTTTTTCAGAAAGCCGCCGCTCCTTCCTGGGACCTTTTCTACTTACATTTTGCTGCCACTTATGTGACGCCGTTTGTTTGACTTCGTGATTATAATTAAGTTAATTAAAGGGGGACTAATTACCGGTAATTAAAACCGTTTGAATGATACCTCGCGTGCTACCGGGCTTTCTGATCTTTCCAGGCCTGCGCCTAGTATTCGTCTTGTTCTGGTACACGTTCGGAGTTTCGTCGTTGGCTTTTCATTCATTTCGTGCCTTTTGTAAACCCGTATGCTACTTCATGAAATTTCGCTGCACAGGGCAATATATTTACCGTATATTCTCATTACTTCGGCTTGGCAACTGTGTTATGTATTTGACAGGTGTTTTAATGATTACATTTAAAATTAAAACAGGTTCTCAAGAAATGCGCGTTGAAAGATGTGATGAATGTATTAATGCAAAATGCGTTGACACGATGACATGAATAAAGGGAGATACACCTTAGGTGTTTACTTATCGTCATAAGTCCCGAAATATACAGGTGCTTCACCTAACCTTATCGCCTGAAATATTTCTACTATATTTGAAATTTCATAAAAGTATGGAATATCCCTTGATCCCTTTGATCGTTATAGAAGAATGGCAGTAGCCACTACTTTCGTATCTGTTTCTATAATAAAGGCTACACAGTGGTGGTCAAAGGAAAGTTTAAAACTCATATTTTTACACCTCCACATGATCAACTTAATACTAAGCTGTAAGTCTACTCTGGCAACTCACCAATCTATGGGATATCAAACTATCTTCTACCTATATACCTATATAAAAAGAAGAAGTCTTGACTGACTGAGTGACTGACTGACTGACTCATCAACGCCCAGCTCAAACCGTTTAACCTAGGAACGTGAAATTTGGAAGGTACATTGTTTTCATGACGTAGGCACCCACTAAGGAAAATTTTTTGGAAATTACATCCCCAGGGGAGTGAAAAGGGGTGAAATATATTTTCTCCGGCTCCCTAATATCTCTTAAGGTACGTATCCACTTGAGAGAACTCACGCAAGTTACTCTCGATAGTTACTCTCAAATTGTGTGTCCACTTGAGAGGAATTTCGAAAATTTTTACTATCAGGTAGGCGATAGAAAACTCGCCGAGAGCTTACTATCCGATAGAACTCTCAGAACCGTGTCCACTAGAAATTGGCCTGCGCCTACTCTCTGCAGTTTCTCTCAGTTTCTTTTAAGCTACCAACGAAGTGAGGCCGTGATTATGGATGTGTAAAAACTTAGTGCTTTGATTACCGCTTATAATATTTTAAGAGAAAGAAGCAACGTAGAAAGAGAAATTGCTGGGTGGATGAAAAGAAATAGTTATATATTTTGAGTTGATTACAATAAATGGCGTACATAAAATGTGTCTCGCCACTCGGCTCGACACAGACTGCCTTGGCCGCGCAGTTCTTCCGGCTAACCGCCTAACAACACTTCTCTGGCAACGTCGTGCCTCGCAACTAGGGAGTTCAACCCCGGGATCCCGGCTTTTTTGGATTACATTTTTATATTTTTCAGTTGTTCATAAAGTAATTTACGTTTTTAAAAATTCTCGAAATTCTCGGGATAAGTTATAATTAGATATATCAAATCCCGGGATTGAATTCCGTACTCGCGACGCGAGCCTATTACATAACTCAGAAGACCTACTCTCGCGACAGCACTCGGAGAATACGAACCTGGTTCGTTTTTCGGAAGTAACTGTCGGATAGTAATATTATTATGTATTCACTCGAGAGCAAGTTGCAACGCTTCCGCTGTCTGAAAGCTGAACGTCGCTCTCCGACAGTCACTCTCGGACGCAGTGTCCACTCGCACGAGTTTTACTGTCAAGTGGACACGTACCTTTAAGCCCGATTAGATCTCAACTTGGTTCTTACGCACACAAAAGCCTAAAAACCAATTTCAGGATGTTTCCCTAACCAACCGTTAAGGGGGTGAAAAGGGGTGACATGTATTTTCAGGGATTCCTCAAAATCTCTTAAGTCCAATTAGATATCAATTTGGTTTTTACTTTGAAAGGATACCCACACGAATGCCTAAAAAGCAATTTTAGGATTTTGCCCTAATCAACCCCTAAGGGAGTGGTGAAATGTGTTTTCATGGAGTCCTTAATATCTCTTAGACCCGAAGCAAAGCACGGGTGTATTTTGGTAGTCTCAAGATATAATTCTTTATAATGGAATTATCTTATTTTTGTTACACCTTCACAATTTAAACTTTCTTTTTGTCCTTACTATAGCTTCATACTATATATCTAATCATGAAAGGAACTGGGTACACTGTTCTGATAGTAGACGGTTCAAGTGACAGAATGTTCGGATAACAAGTGTTCGTATAATGGAGGTTCTACTGTATTCCATATTTGATATAAGTTGAGGCAATTTTAAACATGAAAAATACTGTAACAGCAAATGTCGTATATAAATCATATTATTCAGATATTATGTGACATCGTTTGTTATTATCAATTAATAAATCAGTATTATAAATTTTATCATAAAACAATAATAGAATTATTTTGGCAACAGTTGCAACAGTAACTAAATCTGTACATTAGCACGAGCAGTAAATAGGATTAAGGGGTCTTTCCACTATGACGCCCTGATACAGTACCGCTGTGTGGAACTTCTTTTTGTCACAAAAGGAATATCCGTACGAAATTGTAGTTTTTTCTATTTATTAATACGTGCTTTGAGAATATAAAATTATTTTTTCATACTTTTTTAATGCTTGCTTTCGCCACAATAAGTGGGTGTAATATACGGTGTAACAAAAGACGCCTCGACTGCGTTGTCGATTTTGGAGGAACCGTGTGTCTGAAACCAAAAAACCAAAAAGATTTGTAAACAGTATACACCCACTAATTTTGGCGCAAGCAAGCATTACAAAAATATGAAGAAATATTTTTGTATTCTCAAAGCACCTATTAATAAATAGAAAAAAGATTTCAATTTAGTAAATACATTCTTTTTGTGGTTAAAAGAAGTTTCAAACAGCGGCACTTTATCAGGGCGTGACAGTGGAAAGATCCCTTAAGTATATATTTAAAATAGTTTACTTCTGTTAGCTACACCCATACAGACCACTCTCGTTGCAGCTAAGTTGCAGAATGGTTGCAATGCAAGATTGCAATGTTGCACGCAACGTTGCCGCAGGGATGCAGCAATAATTCTATGTCCGCCTCCTGCAACGTTTCGGGCAGTAAGGCCAAAAATATAAACAACGATATTATATGTGTGTAGAATCATAGGATTCGTCGAACCGGTGACCCGTAGCGTCGTAGGCGAACACTTTACCGCCGCAGCTACAACCACTTAAACTTAAAATATCTCCGTTGTTTGTAATGATGCGAGGAAATGTCTCAGGAAAAAAAATGATTGCTAGACAAAAAGGACAACATATTATACATAGTTGAATTTGTATTTTTATTGGCTATAACGTTACAGTAATGAAACTACGTCATCACATTAAAAAAGCCATCGATGATCTTGAAATTTCGGGAAATATAACCTTGAGGAAAAAATGGTCTCCGTCAGAATAATTGTCTCTCTGAAGCAAACATTTTTTTCCTTAGACATTTTCTCGTATCATTATAAACAACGGAAATATTTTAAGTTGAAATGGTAGTTGCAGCAACATTGCAAGAACGTTGCCGCAATACTGGCACAATGTTGCTGCAACATTGTGGAAACGTTGCCGCAATACTGGCACAATGTTGCTGCAACATTGTGGAAACGTTACCAAACGTTGCCGTAACGTTGCATAAATATTGCAGGAACGATGCCGTGCAATATTGCACCGCAACATTGATGCAACTATGCAGCAATAATTCTATGTCCGCCCCGTGCAATGTTGCACGGCAACGTCGCAGCAACGTTACATCCACATTGCGCTGCAACCATGTCGCCGCCACGAAGTGTGCTGTATGGGCAGTTTTTTTGCAAATATTTGACTGTCAGTGGTCGGTAAACACCTACCTATACAATTTTTTAATTGAATGCACCCAAAAGTATATTCCTTGAGGTTTATATGAATGAGAATTAGAATTGCGAATTCGTACTTTGAAGTCGATTTAATGTGCAAAATATGTTACATATAGGGTGAATGGATAGTTTAGTGAGTAACTGTAGGTATTTTAAGTGAGCCTGCCATTTTCTGCTCTCGTAGTATTTATGTAATTCTGCGTGCAAATCACCTATAAAAATATGCATTATTGTTTCTTTGCTTTTAGGACAAGGGCGCGTGAATCAGCTCGGGGGTGTGTTCATTAACGGACGCCCACTGCCAAATCATATTCGTTTAAAAATCGTAGAAATGGCCGCAGCCGGTGTCAGGCCATGCGTAATCTCCAGGCAGCTAAGAGTCTCGCATGGCTGCGTATCAAAAATCTTGAATCGGTATCAAGAAACAGGATCGATTAGGCCGGGCGTGATCGGCGGCAGCAAACCGCGAGTGGCTACGCCCGAAGTCGAAGCGAAAATTGAAGACATGAAAAGGCAAAATCCTGGCATTTTCAGCTGGGAAATTCGCGAGAAACTGATAAAGGTCAGTTGATATTATCTATATAATATTATTTACATAATATAATTTTAATTTCGACCGTAAAAATTGTTCTAATTAAAACAGATGATTTCGGCACACTGGTTCGGTCTATTAAATAATTAAATAAAAGCTATTTTGCAAATAGCTCGTAATAGGTCATAATCATTGACCGAAACGTTGGTATTTGGTAAAAATTCTCAAAATTGCAAAATAGCTTTTACGTAATTATTTAATAGACCGAACCAGTGTGCCGAAATCATCTCTTCTAACTAGAATATTATTTATAGTTTGGTCTTTCTGCGTAAACAACGTTTTTGTATCGCGATCTATCCATAACTTCGAGTGATTATAGTATTTTATAAGTAGCAGTAGATTCTAGGAAGAGCTGAGTTGAATTTTTGAATCAACAACAATTCTGTATGGAAAATTGAAAAGTATTTCGTTGAATTAGTTTGAAAACTCGCAATCGTATTATTAATGGAAAAGTACTGCACCTATGAAAAAAAATATACATATACCTATACCACGACAATGTCTTCCTCTATACCACAAATCTTTTGTAGGAATATTTTTTTCATATCATTAATCGCTTACGAAATATTTAACTGTTCTCGGTAAAGGGGACCTTCCGGTCTAAAAGTCGATTTTTTTATTTCATTTTTCGAATGTTCAACCTTTTAGAAACACGTGTTTAAAAGGATTTGTTGAAATTCGTAAAATTCTCGAAGTTATAGGCATTTGAGTAGCGGCAAATGCATGGGTAACCCCCGGCCACTTGGCACTCGGGTAAAACTGTAAACGCGTTTTTCTCGAAGCAGTGTTCTCAAAACGGTGGGACCTGTATTTCCAAAAGTTATTATCCGATTCGACTGAAACTTTTTTTATTTTGAAGAATATATTTCTGGCTATGAGGGAAACCAGAAAAAAATTAGAAAAATTGCAAATTTATAATTTTCAAAGGCGTTGAAAGGATAACAAATATAGGGAAAAGTGATTTCAAACTTCAAGTGTCGTTATTTTCTAAAAAAAATGTCAGTTTTGTATCTTTTTTGTGGTTTTCCCCCTAGCCAGAAGTATATTCTTCAAAATAAAAAAAGTTTCAGTCGAATCGGATAATAACTTTTGGAGATACAGGTCCCACCGATTTGGATCAATTTTTTGACGCCTTCACTTCAACGACTCCCCAGTGCCGTCTGCAATGATTAATGACAAAACAAAAAATATATTTCTATAACTTAAGACATCCTCAATACAATACAAAAAGTCCCATTAAATTATATATAGTAGTTTTCCTTTAATTAATTCCTAAATATCACCTATTTTTGGGGCTCTAGATCTGAAGGTCCCCTAAGTCAGACACACTGTGTATCGACTTTCAAGGTTCACTTTAGTTTGTTGGGTATTACTGAATACAAAAATTTAGGTGTCAGTTGCATTGCAGTTCCTGTTTTAGAGGTAGCACTTTAACTTTCGTTTCTGCGATTTATTTTTTCTCAAGTTCGTATGTGCCTGCAGGAAAGATACTTATAAAAAAATATTTCTGTGTTTTAAACAATAAATTTTTGCTATATTTCACTGTTATACTAACTTGTCCAATATGGTTCTGCTAGCAGGATGGTGTCTGTGACAAAGCATCAGCACCATCGGTTTCCAGTATCTCGAGGCTTCTACGTGGACCTACGAATCAAACTCGTCCTGGAGACGATCCCCGAAGAAATCATTCCATCGATGGAATACTCGGTCAGTCTCTTTTCTCTGGTTAAATTTCTCTGCTCTGGTAATACTCCAGGAAAATAAAACATCGCATTTCCATAAAATATGCATTTCCTCCAGTTTTATTTTAGTTTTAGAACATAGAAATGTTTTGAAATCATCAGCTTTGCAATTATCTTTCGCGTCAAGGTGCTTCTTTTGTTTAGAATACACTTGAGATAATAAAATTAGTTTCTTCAATTATCTTTGCACGTGCTAATTAAAAATATATGTAAATTAAACTTTATATAGGTAAAATGATTTTAATCTGTTATTTCGAACGAGTATTACGTAACTCCAGCCTTTACATTGCCCACCGTTTCAGTAAACTGAAACCAAAGGTAGTATAAAAATATTTGGTTGTGTCAGTTGCAAAAAATTCCTAAAAATTACAATATTAGAAGTACACTTTGATTATAGAAACACTTACGATCCTACGACTTCTAACGAAATCATGAAACAAAATAGGATCAGTGGGCGTTTCTAACAATTTTTTAATAATTCTAAATAAAGGAAAATCGTCAGCGAGACTTCGCGAAATCTGAAACAATTTAATAATATTTCAGTAACTTTCACGTCGTAATAAAAACATATTTCAATGTTTGAATTATTATCCTTCATTTATATGGTATTGGAATTTTGCACACATCTTTAAAAATTCAATCTGTAACCGCGTCTGAGCGGTTCCGATAATTTACATAAAAGAATTAACGACAACGGAATCAGTGGGCTGCCGTTCAAAGAGATTTTCAAAAACGATACATGCAAAATTCGCGAACAGCGCCGTTGTTTTAGCACCGCATAAACCATTAAGCGGGCATAAATGAAACGCTCGAGGTAATCGAGCGATAAGCGTAATTACAGCGTACAGCTACGTTAAGTTAATTGAGTTAAGGACTCTAACGATAAGTGCTGCATGCATATTGGCAGTATTTTGCGGTGGACGAGAAAGATGTACGATTTTCAGTTCGCTTCGTTCTCGAGTCTTGATTCTTTCGATGTCCATAACTCTCTTAGGAGTGAATTATATTGTTACAAAACTAAGAGTACGATCATCGAACGCCTTCAGTTGGTTGAATTTAATTATATTACACGTAATTATTATGTAATGCTAATAAAACATTGAAGTACCAAATTATGTACACAGGGTTTTCAAATTTTAACAAAATGATATTTGTGCGATTTATACGACAGAAATATGTATAGGGTAATCTGCACTAATCATTGGCACTCCTGATTAAAAAGCCAAGAAGTACAAGCTTAAAAAGTACTTTTTGCAATTTCTTATTTTTCTGCCATTAAAACACTGCAAAGCCCAGTAGTTGAACTACACGTTTTATATCTGGCAACACCACAAAGTGGGGGAAAGGGCTCAGTTTTAGGCGTTTTCTTAAAATTTTGATAAGGGGTAGGCAAGTATATTTTGTCGCTTTATAACTAAGTAATGGATTGAAATACAGATTTACTAAGTGTTGTAGGTATTTAATAGTGAATGAAATAGTCTGCTTGAACACTTTAAACTTCGTTTTTAACTACATATGTTTTTCTATATAACCTCAAATTTTAGGGTGCCAATGATTGTACTTTTATGCCTATTTTTGTTTTTTCATTGAATATTTTTAAAGTAAAAGACTTAATAATTACTGAAGATGTTTTATTTTAATGAGAAATCCATAATCATTGATAATAATTGAAAATGAAGACCATATAAAAACTTCACAAAAAAATATAGATATTCCAATTGGGATTTCCGCTTAGGGTGCCAATCATTGTGCAGTTTACCCTACAATTATATATTTTCGATCCATAAAGCGGAGGAAAACGAATTCTGTCAATTATACAGTTCTGAGAGTGCAAATTTCGTGACAAATATTCTATCAATAATATTACGAATTGCTGACACAGATAATCATTTTTTTTATTAAAATAGTGATATAATGCAGAGATCAGAAATAACAGTTATTTCTAAATATTTTCGAAAAAAATCATTGAGAAAAAGTTAATTTTTATTCAAATGGAAGTAAGTCTTTATTAAATACTGCATACAATTTCCGGAAAATCAAGTGATTAAAAAATATTAAGATGTCAACGGAAATATTTTTTGGTCACTAATAACCAGTATTGTCGACCGAAATTGTTTTCGGTTACGAATAACCATTACTGACGACGGAAATTGTTTTCGGTTACGAATAACCATTATCGATGACGAGATTTTTTTTTCGTTACGAATGGTTATATCGTAACCAAAAAAAAAATCCCACAATACATATATATGTTATACCATATAAAAAAAAAATCCCGCAACATATATTGGTTAGGCCGTAACCAAAATAAAATTCCTGCAATATATATTGGTTAGGCCGTAACCAAAATAAAATTCCTTCAATATAGATTGGTTACGCCGTAACCAAAAAAAAAATTCCGCAATACATATTGGTTACGCCGTAACCAAAAAAAATTCGCGCAATAGATTTTGGTTATACAGTAATCAAGTGAAATTCTTGTCAACGATAATGGTCATTTGTAACCAAAAAAAAATTCTGGTCATCGATATTGTTTATTCGTAACCAAAAAAAAATCTTGTCATCGATAATGGTTATTCGTAACCGAAAACAATTTCCGTCGTCAATAATGATTATTCGTAACCGAAAACAATTTCCGTCGTCTATAACACTTATTAGCGACCAAAAAAAATTTCGGTCGACAATAATGTTTATTCGTAACCAAAATCGATATCCGACATCGATAATAGTTACTCCTAGAAGGGTATTTTTCACTTTACAAATGCTTCTTCAAGCATTACTTGCCAAACTTTTGGCTGTGAAAAGTCCCCAAATTCACAATTTTCTCAAGTTATAATTTATGCCTTGAAAACGGTGTAGTGAAGACAATTGAAACTCGGCAGATATTTTCATCTACCCGTATCCTACATGTAAAAAAAAATTGAAAACATTGGTACTATTCCTTCAACATTTTTTCAGCTGCTCTATCTGTAAAGGTCGTCTCTTTCCATAAGAGTAAGTGTAAAATCAGTGACAATTAAAATCGTTATAACTCAGCAATCATTTAGAGAATTCGTTTAAAATTTTTGGAGCACATCCGGAAGATTAGAAAGAACAATCTCACAAATTTTCATCAACTTCGTACCATTTTGAACATAGGTCCAATACACCCTTAAAGATAAACGCAACCACCCCAAAAAATCAACGTTACCGTCCTATTTATAGTGAATATTCGAAATATAAAGAATCGTTACAACTTGCATGTTAAAGCCAAAACTAAAAATTAACAATAAGATGCAAAGCTGGGAATTGATACCTTGGATTCAATGTCTTGTAGGATACCGAAACATTTTGGGACGCTGAAACTCACGATCAGTGATAAATGTCTCGTTGTTATTTTAGAGATTTTTACGTATTTCGATATAGAGCATTGCTACCCTCCGTAGTTTTTTTTTATAACATTAATCTGATTAAATATAGATTGTAGATAGGTACTATATTCATAGGAACCCAGGTCATCTTTTTTGAAAGCATTTATATATTTACATTTATAGTTTTGTAATTTATATAAATCTCTATATGAATTTTGGACGTCAAACATTCACACAGTCTGTCGCACATATTTTTATTATTATTATTATTATTATTATTATTTTTATTATTATTATTATTATTATTATTATTATTATTATTATTATTATTGTTATTATTATTATTATTATTATCTAGGGGAATACCCTTTAGTATACAAAACATGTTAACTAGTACAAAGAGAAATGAGTCTTTTTAATAGAATCGCAACGACAATGGTATTAAGGAATTTTTTCTTCTTTAGAAACTGAATAATTCGAAGGGCAGAAATAAATGAACAAAAATGTAGGTTCAGTCGGCGGACGCAAAGGGAGTTCCTTTCCTTTTTATTTATCAGTGACGGCGAAGTCCACGATGATATATTAGGCGTCCCGTGGCGCGTAGATGTGTCGAGTTTATTATCTTGTCGGGAAGATTTAGTTTTGATTAGACGTACACTGGGAATGGCAACTCGATCTAGGAACGCGAATGTGGCCTACCTGTTCAGCAGTTTTCACCACTTGTACAAATCTTCATTTATTCCACCTTAATCAAATAGCGCTGTATGCAATTCTCTTTATCGACACTTCATTGCAAACTCATGAGAAAATGATTAGATACAGTAATCATGAAATCAATGTAATGGAAAATGTATTTGTTTGTGTGAAATATTAGACAACCGTTAAAGTTGCTTGTGGTTTACAGTCACACAGATTTTGATCTATATTTATATGCGTATGTCTTTTCTAATACCGGACCTTAACCACAGTATTTATGCGTATAAGACCAAAACCTTTGTTAAGAAATATATTTTAAAGTATGCAAACATAATAATAATTAAAATTCTCACAGACCAAAGAAAGTTATCTCTTACATGGCAAATGATATTTATAAATGATAACCATTTTGTAAGTTATTTACATGTCTCCTTCAATAGCTGCGACTGTTAATTTTAATTTAGTTCATTATAATTGAAACATATATTCTTCTTTTATGAATTTTTACGAGAAACGTTAATCATTTTGCCTGCTTTTGTAAGAAATAATATAATTTGAGTAAGTTAGTGTTTTGACATTCCAGTTAATGCTTATTGCAAGTAGAATTAATGCAGTATAAAATACGTAACTATTCGAGAGTAAATTTTGCCAGAAATACCAATAAAATGTGGAATGAAACTGAATTCAAGGGTAGTATTTAATTAATCTCTTTATCTATCTTACTTACCGACATGAGTTGTTATTATAAGCTCAAAAATGCGGCTAATTAAACGCTGTGATTGCTCATCCAAGGAAGAAGTAAGATAAGGTGTTATATAGGGTGATTCATTTAAGTGGGCCACCTGATGTACTTGTAAACTCTTTGAACAATTGTCAAACAAAAGTTGTATGGTATCAAGAAGGGCACAAAATGTAATAATTTGTTATTTGCACTTATTAATCGACTACGTACTTGCATTGATTGTAATGGACAATATTTTGACACGCTAATAGACTTTTACTCAGCGTTCAACACTCCTTCTAATTGCAGGGTCAAATTTTACCCATTGAGATTAAAAAAGTCAAGAAAATAGCAAGTCAAAATAGCAAAACACTAATTATATTACATTGTACGCACATCTTGATACCATACAAGTTTTATTTGAACCATTTTTTCATATAACAAAAAGTGTACGAGAAATTTGGGTGGCATACTTGGGTGAATCACCCTGGGACCTGGATATTGTAGATATGTATAGGTTGCACCATAATACCTACATACCTACGTACAGTCTGAATCATTAGATTTAAAAAAAGTCTATAAGGTAACTAGGGGTAATATGCCACCGCAGGTAATATGCCACTTCTCAATAATTTTTTAAGTAGTGCACAGATGCCGTTACCATTTGCACTAATTCCGTTCAATTTAGTGTAACTGCTAAGACGAGAATAGATTTTGGCTTTTGCCTTCTTTTATTTGCGGTAAATCCTGGTAAGTTATAAGAGTAAGTTATAAAAAACAGTAAGAGTTTTCCTCCTTTAGTTTTTTTCAAATACTTACCAATTTCGAGAATCCTGTATAAAAATATCAGGTATAGCCGCTTGGCCGCTGCGAGTACCGATGCTGGGCGACACAGCGTCAACCTTCTACAATTTTTACAAGATCAATTTTAAAATGCCCATATTTTTGACAATTAGACCATGAAGGGGAAGGGTAGAACTATATTTTGTTTTTTTCCAGACATTTAAAATCGCGCCCGTTGTTAAAAAAACTGCATTTGTTTAAAATAATTGCACAAAAATGGTTAAAAAAATTTATTTCTGAAACTGAAATAATTTTTTCTTAAAACTTCAATGTCTTTTCTACAAATCGCCGTAAACCTCATCTCCATCCGTTTACTACTTCCATAGTTATAATTTATTGAAAAAAAGTTAGCACTTACCTTCAAACAGCCGTAAAATCGACATTTTTCAAAATTATCAAAAATCCTTCGAGATGTGTTTATATTTCCCTAAAGACTACAACATATTCAAATTTCAGCCACATCCGAAATGTTACTCCAAAAAGTGTCCGATTTCGCGTGGAATGTCCCAAAAGGGTTCGAATAAACAGACAAGGAAGAGACGAAACATAAAGGCAAAAGAGATCACGTTCCATTGTGTTTGTTTTAAAGAGTTGTGAACATGTTACTATATAATAAGAAAAGAGTAAGCGTTGACTAAAGCTATTGAACCCATTACTTCATATAACTAACACCTATTTATTACCAGTCAATATTGTCTAATTTTTAGTACTGCCTAACTTACACTAAAATGTAACAGTTTTGTGTAATTACAGAATTAATTTACAAATTCGATCAAATTTAACCCAACCATTTTTTTTAATATTATTAGCCTTAAAAAATTATTCGTTTTTATATTGTTTGAATATTTTTTTTATATTTACGCATGTGACTGTTTATTCTTAACCCTTTAAATGCTGAAGTATACATTACATACAATTTTATTGCAACACGAATGGGGTGGGAATCATTTAAACAGTTTTCTTATTTAATGCATCAGTAAAATATTACTATCAAGCCATAAAGCTTCATATATAACTACAGGTAAATGAGGTAACTGACATAAAATCGAAAAAAATTGTAACTGCAATAAAAACTCGTAAGATACACTTGATAAAATTGCAATTAAAAAACGAACAACACACTTTGAAAAAAAATGAAGTCAGGTTGATTTGTATAAATATTAGACAAGTATCCTACATTTTCTCTTACCATCAGATATAAGAGAACTTGAAATCTTACGTCGTGAACGAGAGAAATTCGCTAATTCCTTTAACATAAACAGTTGGGGTCACAGGATTTCGAACGTTGTAAACATAAACCTGTCCTCCCGTAAACACTTTCATTCTCCTTGGACAATCACGCGACTAGAATGTGCAGAATCGAATAATAGGAAGTGAAATGAATGACGAAATTGAAGGAAGAAAAGAAAAGGTAAAGGCAGCAGGTTGTTGGGACGGTGTCGAAGAGGGAAGACCGTCGAAAGGGAAGACGTAAAGAGAAAAAGGTGGAGCGCGTACGCGCGCGGCGTGTGGTCTGTCTGACTGCCTCTAATCTTACAAACCGCCAACACCAAGGGCAGCCTGCCGTTTTCTTCGGGGAACAACAAACCGCTTTATTGATTCAGATGTTCCGCTGATCTAAAGTAGCACTTTCGCTAGTAATTGTGTACATGGTTTCGGGCGGTAAAAACCTTGCGGTTATCTCTGACTATATATCGACGACACTTATCCCGAGTAACACAAGTATTATGATGTTGTCTTATTGCTGGGCTGCGGATGTTTATGCACGTATAATATGTCGTAATATGCAAGATATATGCAAGATATATGCGAAATACAAAGTGAGTCATCCAAAGTTGAAACCTGAAATATTTCTTGGAAATTGCTAATTGTAGCTAAAAATGTTTCACACAGAAGTATTTGTAGGACATTCGTCATTTTATTATTTTATTTAGGTATTATAGTTCAAATTGCAGTATATTACAATAGTTTTCTCGATGTTATTTACAGTAAATTGGTGCCTCTTGTCAGTTAAAATTAGTTTATAGGTCGAAAACGAGGGATATTATTGGGGCATATTTAAACATGCACCAATGATGTGGCGGAATCTCCTGTGGCCCTTGAACATTTGCACCTTTTAAAATGTCACTTTTTGACAATAAGGTGAATGTCCCAATTTCTGCTCATTTAAGAGATTGCTCGTCGTAAAGAAGGTGTAAAAAATTTGTTTGTGATCAAAAGTTGCAGAGTAATTGATTAATTCTTTGATAATAAATCAACTAATTCGAAAACTATTTAAGAAAGATATTTCAAGATGTTTAACTATTAGTACTTTGTTATTAAATACAATGCTTTGTTATTAAATTTCTGCTCACGTAATATGTTGCCTTTTCAGGTTAAAATAAGATACATCTTTTATGGAGATGTTTCATAACACAACAGTAAAGCATAAGATAATGATAAACAAAAAATGAAATGCCTTCGAATAGAAATAAAGGTTACTGTGTACATTGAATTGTGAGGTTATGTTACTAAAATTTTGGTGAGTAGAAATGCGGACATGACGGTGATTCACTTGACCCTAAACCTATTTAAATTTGAATTTTCAGTTGGCCTGGGTGCGGGGTAGTTGTCTTTTGATTAACAAACACAACTGTAAAAAAAATTTGGAAAATATTCATGTCTGCAGGTTCCTTTTTCTCCTAAAAATGATCATATAATCATATAATCATTTTTAGGAGAAAAGAAATTATTCATCATATAATGATAATCATGTAATCATTTTTAGGAGAAAAAAAGATTATATGATTATTTGATTATATGATTATATGATTATATGATTATATGATTATATGATTATATGATTATATGATTATATGATTATATGATTATATGATTGTATGATTGTATGATTGTATGATTGTATGATTGCATGATTGTATGATTGTATGATTGTATGATTGTATCCCCAGTAGCATTTATTGTTGGCATTTTGACGGCCAACTAATTCCCAACTTGGGGATACTGTGGGCCAACCAGAAATGCTACTAGGGATGATTGTATGATTGTATGATTGTATGATTATATGATTATATAATAATTTTTAGGAGACAAATGAACCTGCAGACATGAATATGTTTCCAAAAATTTTTTATAGTTGTGTTTGGTTACTTGGAAAAGACAACTACCCCGCACCTAGGCCAACTGAAAATTCAAATTTTAATTTTCCGCTCCGCCCTAGTGTAGACTCTTTAACGAATACATGTTACAGAGTTTTGGGTCACATTAAACTGCATTACGAGTTCTTTAGTAATGATGCGTCAATTTATAGCAATTTTCGTCTGTAAATTATCCTTGTCTACATACCGAACTGCTTGAATAGAAATCATCGTAAACACTAAATACAATAGAGGGAGAGCACTGTTGCGCGAATCATGCGTTTATCATTTAAAAATTCTTCAACTGCAGATAGAACCTTAAACAATTTATTAAACATCAATAGCCAATCTATTGAATCTTGATGCTCGCATTGCAAAAAGTTTATATGATGCGACTAATAGAATACGGTACCTATGTAGTAGGATTTAGCCAACTATCTAGAAGTATCCTGTATAATAAACAGACGAATTGTTGTAATCTGACTCATTCACCCACAAATTAGTCAAAAATGGTTTGGTAGATGCTGTATTTATTTAATACTAAACTTCAGAGTAGAAAAAATATAGCATAGCGATTTGAAGCTCACAAGGGAATACCGCGAACCCGGACTCACCGATTGGAACGCAACTTTGTGGGTTTTTAGAGTGACTCAAAAAAAGAACAACGGTGTGTTTCATTTCGGCCCTACCGCCCTTTCAGGGGGTGAAAACTAATCCAAAATTAAATTGGCACTTCCACTTTTTCGAGTACAACTCTCAAAGTACAACAAACAGAAGAAAATGTTTCAAACAAAAGTTTAATGGTGCAATAAGCGCAACAAACTAGCGTTAACAAAATTTTGAAAGTAATTTTTTTCATCAGTTATAAATTTTTTTTTAATTCTTTTCAAAATTTTGTTAACGCAAATTTGTAGCGCTTGTTGCACCATTAAACTTTTGTTTGAAACATTTTTTTCTGTCTGCTGTACTTCGAGAGTTATGGGCGAAAAAGTGGAAGTGCCAATTTGACTTTGAGGTTAGTTTTCACCCCCTTAAAGGGCGATAGGGCCCAAATGAAAGACACCATTGTTCTTTTTTTTCAGTCACTCTAAAAACCCACAAAGTTGCGTTCCAATCGGTGAGTCCGGGTTCGCGGTGTTCCCTTGTCAGTAACTCCTCCGACTCTATGAGTCACAAAGTCTTCCACATTTATACTGGCATCAATGTGTACCGTCAATTGAAATTTTAGTTTGCGTAAGAGGAATACTTAGAGTGTAAAGTGATACGTGTTTTTTAATCGCTTGACTGCTACACAATGGGATCGCAATGTTCGCATTCTATGCATCGAAAAGTGTTACTGTGTGGCGTCGGGCCACGATGTTTCAACTGTCCTCGGATTCAACAGTAGCGCGTCATTAATCATGACATAGCCTTTCTGTTCAACTATACACTTACGAGGAACACATACACATATTTGCAAACAACTTCTTTATATCTTTCTGAAAGTTAGAAGAGTCTATAAAGATATAAAACCGCAAATGGGTGAAGAAGGACCCGAGGGACGTAGCCGAGTTAACGTTGCGGTTTCAAGCATTTTTGTTAAACTGAAACTCTTGCTCTCGCAATCTTCGCAGCAACTTTTTTTAACAAACAAATGAGCGAAAATCATGCAAATAATCGATACCATGTCATAATAATAATAAGTCGCTTGGCAGTTCTCGACATGAAGCGACAGAAGCGCGATCGCCAAGCTTGGCATCTTTCGACTTTATTTCCGCACTGACCTGTGGCATTGAAGCGGTGAAAGTACCTCGTCGGAACAAGACACGTCTGTCTATTAAATACGTCCGTACATTGCGATGTAACTTTTGAACCAACCAAAGTATTTTTCGTCGTTTATTAAAATATAACATAATGCTGTCAAGCGTTCACATGTCGCGGAAGAACGTTACGGCCTCAAAAAGTGGTGTAGGTGTTCCGCTCAAACTGTCGCTAAGATTTATAGCTGCGATGTGGTCTTTAATTTTGAAAGGCCCGCTATGTACTTAGCAATCTTCGATTTTCTGAATTTATATCGAGGCAAGTGATATTGACTTAAATATCCATTTTTATCAGCGAATTGCCTTGCGGGATATTAAACCATAACTCGGTGGAGTCGCAGGCAAAAAGAAAAGGAACAGGACAGAAATTAGTGTTCAGAATGTTCACACATGTGTGTCGTATTGAAAATTAATTAACTGTATGCAATGGACACGCGATCACGTTGTCGTAAAGCTTGGCGTCGATTGAAGGAGCGATATGTTTCTAGTAGAAAACGAGAGCTCCGCGATGGTAGACAAAAGGATGGATGTTGGGGATGCTGAGACAGGCTTTCGTTTAGCTCGTGTGGGACGGGACATGTCAAAGAACTTAATTTCTTCGTGGCGGACCCTAATTTCTCCAGTGTTTTAGTTTAGTATAGGTTCGGCTGGTACGGCTGTAATCAAAAGGGTCTTAATGGTGGGTTGCGAAGTCCGGCGTGTGAACTGTGGGCGTGAACGACTCGCTTCCTATCTTCGGTATCTGACGTGCAGCACGTGCTGGACTGGGAGACCTTCTTGCCGCTATTAAGAAGCGTGGTCAGTAACATCTCTTGGATCTTAACGTTACCATCGATTCCTATCTCCGATAAGACGCCTCGCTCGCGTGCTTTCAGAAATTTCCAATTCTTCCTTTCGTATGATATGCCTGAGAAAGGTCTGGGCAGATCAACTTTGCGATATGTTCGCTAATTAAAAAAGTTTATTCCCTAAACTCTCGTGGTAATCTCTGAAAACGTAACGATGTTTTGTAATATTCTAGTTTACTTGTTTATTGTCACGAAATAATATTGTTACAAGATAACTAAGCCTGCGAGCCTTCTATTTCTCTTCGAAATCAATCGAATTATTAAATCTCTCGCAATATTTGTCACTTTCGAATTTTCTAGTTTGTTTCTGAACCACTAATATTCTCATATTGTTCCACAGCTGGTACACTTAGTGCATGGTATGATAATTTAAATACTTTTGCAATTTCTGCGAAGGTCACTTTCGTTAAGGTACTTCGTCAAATTCTTTTCGTAATTATATAATGATTCCTTTTGATTTTTTCGTTTGTCGTATGACAAGTGTCTTTAAGTAATATAATTTTACTTTATCACGGAATAAGTTTAATATTTTTTATCTCTAATTTTAAAAAGTATTTTTCGAATTAATTGGATCTAAATGGCGAATAAAAATCAAACCTGAAAAACGCAGATTCGAAAAATAAAAATGGTATTTGAATGTTCGACAAAAATGATATCCAATGTTTATATTTACAAAAAAACTCACATCCTCGCAACGTTATTTATATTTCAGTACTTAGGTATATCTTTCGTCATATTTTAGCAGACAACTAAAATTGATTAGTTAATGACCGATGTTTTTAAGAATAGAAAAATACAAACTTAAGGCTACTATTACTAAATAGCTATGAATCAGAAGCCTTTGCAAAGTTGAGGATTGGCGTTTGGTATTTTGTGACTTGTGGACGAGGCGGTGCTTGGCTAACGCCGGTTGCCACAGAATGGTTGATTCTCGTCAACGATTTTACGAGAGTATCGTGGGTGGCCACTAGGATTGCTAGTAGGACCTCGTAACTTTAAATAATTCGACATACACTGCATTCCACATTAGAGCATACCTGTTTCGCGCAGGCACGACCCTCGGGAATCGTTGCTAGCTAAAAAAATCGTGATTGTAGAATAAAGTGTGTTTGGATATCCATTATCATCCAGATTGAAAATTTGTCGGGTATACGTAATTGAGAATCTCAATCTAATGGATTTTAGTACATACTGTATTTGTATAATTTCGAAAATAGGGATAAGATACTCACCTTCTAACATGAATTTTATGAAAGAATTGGCTTAAACTGTTGTTCACGCTGCTACATACAAAGCTGTTCTCTGTCAACTGAATTATTGTTCGCACTTTACAATATTTTATGCATCTTTAATTTTTCGAATGCTGTAACAACCTTTCCGTTCAGTTCCTCAATTTTTTTATTACCCGCTTCATAAGACACCACAGACAAATTTCCAATGTTGTTCCTCTCGATAAAAGAAGACCTCTGAAAACTTTGTTGTATATTTTTTGTTTGTTTCTGCATGGAGAATTACTCCATTCTTGGTTGTTACAATTTTACTGGGGCACCCTGGGATACCCAGCAGTTGAGCTAGAAAAAATAATGGGATACGGCCTAATTTTCTGTAGTGACGCAATTTTCTTGAAAACCCTGATCATATCATGTCTCCCCGAGAACAATCACTCCATCCAAACGACCTAACTCGGAGAACAAGCTACGCGATTAAGGAAGAAGTCTCCCAATGGAACATACTTTGCATCGATCAGAAATTAGCATCAGCCTGCGAACTTTTAGAATAATAAAATTTAGAACACCTATAGTTTATTAATCATTTCTTTATTTATTAGGTGTAGGAAAGGATTCTGTGCTTCGGGTTTCACAGTCTATAAAATGCCTTCAAATTGAGATATCCTCCCGCTCTTTAGGTCGTTTACATCGTTAGCATTCACTTGTTGCTATTGAGAAGCGATATCGACATCAGTTGATGAGTTTATGAATTATGTGATGAATTGAGAAAAAAGTGACCATTTACTAGTCTGCTCAGCAGAATCATGTTGCTGCACGACAACGCCCGACCGCATGTTGCTCAAGGGACGAAAGAAGTGATCTTCAGCTGGGGCTGGGAAATTCTTCAGCACGCGGTGCACTCACCAGACTTAGCTCCAAGTGATTACCATTTGCATAGATCATTACAACATTGCCTTGCCCATCAACACAGTAGACGATATCCGAAAATCGTCACTGAGTTTCTACCACAATGGAGTTCCCATGCTGCCCGAAAGATGCAGGAAAGTCATCGACAGCATCTATTCTGTACAAGCTTCCACGGGACAAGTCCACAGCTTTGGAGTACCCAGAGCAGATTTTACTGCTTATACCTCCAGGTGTTCGAAGTGGTTAGCTGACCACTCCCACGGGGGGCTTGGAAAAACTCCCTTCCTCTTCCCGACAACAGGGGTAGAAGGGATGACCGTCCTCGTTAAGAGGTAGTGACTCATTTAGTTCGTTCCGGACGAGGATCACCCAGAAACCGTCTAGAACTTAACAGTGAGGGCCACGCGAAGGCAGAGTCACAAGCATCTATGCTTCGGTCTTTCGGCGTTCAAGTTGTCATTGCTGAGTAGTATCCTACTGCACGGCGTTTTGCGGTCGAGACTTGGTGGTTAGCACCGTTTTGGCGAAGTTCCGGAACTCCCGTGATAGGTTGTCGTTCGATGCAAGTCCGGCTTCCACCACAGGCCATTGCTGGCCGCTGGCTTCCACCGCTTGCTTCAGGAGTTCTCTCGAGTCATTGACAGCAATGAAGAATGTTTTAACGATTGAGCTTATTTCAATTCTTTTTAAAATGAAAATCGAATTTTGCTGAAAAGAGCTCAGAACTCTCCGCCACACCTAATATGTACCTACCTACTTCTGCTTTGCCACGTTACTTACGCGTAGCATCATATTGCATGCTTCAGGTGGGAGCAGTGGTGACGATTCAGATACAGAAAGCGAACCAGGGATCGCATTGAAGAGGAAGCAGCGCAGAAGCAGGACCACGTTCACCGGTGAACAACTTGAACAACTGGAAGCAGCCTTTCACCGAACGCAGTACCCAGACGTTTACACCAGAGAAGAATTGGCTCAAAAGTAAGCCCAGCTTTGCATATCACAGACTGGTTGACAAATGTGTCTTCTTAATTTCTTATTCGTTCATCTTCAGCGAAAATAGCTTAAAACACTGACCCTAACAATGCAGGACTGAGATCATGATATAAAAATAAGGGAAATTATTTTGTTACGTATATTTACTTATTTAAACAATTAAAATATCTTGTACTAAAGTATGTCGGAATCTGCGGAAGAAGGTTATTTAGTAATTAATATTAAATGACAGTACAGAATAATTTGCATTATTTTCTAATTCAAAATAACAGTGAATACAGTTTTTTCTCTCTTTTTTCGTAAAATTAGCAATATCAACAGTACCAGAATGAGAACAATAAATACAAGTGTTGGTTATATGAAATGAGATTGATAGTGCTTTCGTCATGCATCACTTTATCTCAAATAAGAAAAGTGTTTGGTACATAATATAACGGTACGGAAACAAAATGATTTATTTAAACGCTAAACTGACTTGTATCTATGTATAGGTATACCGGGCAATAGTGAGGTCTCCAATGCGCATGACTAAACAGAAGATGAGTGGAACATAAAAGTGGGTGGTATCTCTACAGTGCAAATTCAATGAGGCTAGCGATGACTAAATAGATTCGAGGATTGACAAGTGATCTAGTATCGAAACATTACTATTGGGTGGCTAACGAGCAAACACCTCCCACGGTTCCCTTTGTTCCCCACTCTCTCCTCGTTACACATTCTTCAAAAGCTCACTATTGTTAGATATACTTATACATGAACTGGGAAATGAAACGGAGTTACAACCATAACTATTCAGTTTACAATTTTCTTATTATTTCTTATTATTAAATGTCGTTAATATCTATAGAACTTTATTTCCATTTTATCCCTAGTTGTTGCGTTTGATCTAAGCGCGTTTAAATAGTCACGTAGCCAATCTTAAACCAACTGTACGTACAAGGTGTAAAAACGTTACATGTCATGGTTGACACAGGTGATTATACACTGAATCGGTGAAGATCTGTTAAAAGAATGTACAGCAAAATGGACATTGAGCTTGAAATTCAGGGTGCAACTTTTTGTATTCCAACGTGTTTAGCTCTAACGAGAAACAGTACCAAAGGAATTATGTTCTAGAGGGTGTTTCAAATAAGGAACGACAAAAAATTGTTCTTTGACACTTTGTATCCTCCCAGTGAGTAGAACACATTAAAATAAAAAATCAAAATCAATTTTACGGCACAATATTTTAAAGGCAGGATTTCACTACGCCTCGCCTCGGCTCATTTTATTAACCTGCTTAAAAAAGGAGAAGGTTATAGATTCGACCCGTACCTATGTATTTTTTTTTACGTTTGTCCCCGCATAAATTCTCAGCATATGGATCGATTTTGATGATCTTTTTTTTATTCGAAAGAGGGCGATCCTAGACTGCATCAATATTGACCCAACATTTTGCCAGTTCTGGTTAATAATGAAGACTATTGTCACGTAATTATTATTATCTTATGTACGTACGCGTATATCTCCTCAGCATGTTGTGTCAATATATATATAAAACTAAAAAGTTAAAAATAAAAAAATTAAAAAAAAAATTAATACCGATTTCAAAATAATAAAAATGCACTAAAAAGTAAAAAATAATTTTTTCCCTAATTTAATCTGCGACTCTCATATTTTTTAAGTCGGCGGCAGATGTACGCAGTGCAAAAACGATGAGACGCCGACTTAAAAAATATGAGAGTCGTAGATTAAATAAGGAAAGAAATTATTTTTTACTTTTTAGTGCATTTTTATTATTTTCCAGTGGGTTTTAATTTTTTTTTTAATTTTTTTATTCTTACTATGCTTTTCTTATATTGTTTGACAATTTCCTGCTTGGCTCCACGCCGCGGGTTCTTCCCCGAGAATATTTTAAGGAAGAGAGGCGAGACGTAGTGTCAGTGGATGCAATGTGACCGCACAGCAAGAGGTTCTCTGAGTAACTGACCAAAAAGCACATGAACCGAGACAAGCCCAGATAACTTTAGGTACGGAAAACCGAGGCGACGCGAGCCTACTAGATGTAATTGCGAAAAGAAGTCGCGCCGAGGCGAGGCGAGGCGAGGCGTAGTGAGAGCCTAGCTTAACAGATCACATCTGTGAATCATAACATATAATTGGTTTACACCTTGTAAATAACCGCAAATACAATGCAAATCAATTGAAAAAGCACCAGGACTTCGGTCTAACAATATCCGATTAGGATATCTTACTCGGTATACTAAATCCTTGAAAGATTGATTTTCTAAAAAGTAGCCTAGCTTAAAGTCACTTTGTTGTTATCATTCCAGAACAAATCTGACAGAGGCACGTGTGCAAGTATGGTTCAGCAACAGACGAGCTAGGCTTCGCAAGCAGCTGAATAGTCAGCAACTGAACGCTTTCAACACAATGAGTTTGCAATCCTTTCAGACTCAGCACTACGGTAGTGCTGAAACTTATCAGAGCTACGGTCAAGCTTCGGTAGCTGCTGCCGCAGCAACTACGGCCGGTTATCCTCAGCACTACAACTACAGTGAGAATTACTATGCTGCCCCGCAACAATGGCCAAGACCAACTGCAGAGAACTATGGGTGAGTCTTAATAAATACTTTTATTTCCTAGTGAACGCAGCGGTGCTCATGTCCATCTTAATATATAAAGCAGAAAGGGTTTGCGCGTTTCTCTGTCGCCTAAAAACCTTCGAACGGTAAACTCTGGGGTGACGAAAAGTGTCCCAGCCTCAGTATGCCTAGCTAATCCAGATGAATGTGATTCTTTTCACAAAAAATAAATTTTTTTTTTTATAAAATCAGAATCTAAATTTCGAGCAAAGAAGAGTGGTAAAGCTACTTAGTTTAACATAAAAGAACTTAATTTTTCTAATGGTTCCAAACATTTTATCTAGAGGTGACGAATTAGGTAGTCCGATAAACATATTTTCCAAAAGATGCACTAATGATAAAAAATGATGATAATGATGAAAAGATGCAAGGCGTAACCACGATTGCGTTTCCTTTCCAGTGAAACCATACTTACTTGCATAATTGGATTTTTCTTTTTATGCTGTGTACAAAAATATACATAGAGACACTACTAGAGGCATTGAAAAATAGAGACTTTATGCAATACTATGGAATAAAGTATTTTTAATGTTGTATTTAACAGATAGCGTAAATAGGATATAGTTTTGCTCATTGCTTGTTTAGATAATTACCCAGTACGTTTTATTAAATGGAATAAAATGGCATATATTTTCTATTTTAAAAATTATATACACACAATTTAAGGGGACCATCCGATCTAAAAGTCGATTTTTTTTATTTCATTTTTCGAATGCACAATCTTTTAGGAATACGTGTTTAAAAGGATTTGTTGAAATTCGTAAAATTCTCGGAGTTATAGGCATTTGAGTAGCGGCAAATGCATGGGTAACCCCCGGCCACTCGGCACTCACGTAAAACTATAAACGCGTTTTTCTCGAAGCAGTGTTCTCAAAACGGTGGGACTTGTATTTCCAGAAGTTATTATCCGATTCGACTGAAACTTTTTTTATTTTGAAGAATATACTTCTATATAGTGGAGAAAGCATTAACATTTTTATATTTTTGATAATTTATAATTTTTATAGGCGATGAAAGGACGAAAAATATAGGGAAAAAGTGATTTCAAACTTCAAGTGTCGTTATTTTCTAAAAGAAATGTAATTTTCTTATTCTTTTCTAATCTCCCCAATAGCCAGAACTATATTCTTCAAAATAAGAAAAGTTTCAGTCGAATCGGATAATAACTTTTGCAGGTACAGGTCCCACCGATTTGGATCAATTTCTTGACGTCTTGATTTTAACGACTCCCCAGTGCCGTCTGCAGTGATTAATTATAAAACAAAAAATACATTTCTATAATGTAAAACATCCTTAATATAATGCAAGAAGTCCCATTAAATTATATACAGTAGTTTTCCTTTAATTAATTCCTAAAGATCACCTATTTTTGGGGCTCTAGACCGGAAGGTCCCCTTAAGCTTTCAAGGAAAACATATCTCTGCACATTTTTAACAGGAACTTTTTTATTCGTTGTTTATGTCAATTTAAAGTGGGAATACCAAAAGCTTCCACATAAACACCTGACAAAATTTTGGGAGATAAATTTTCTCTTTATCATTTTATGCAGTGTTCATAACTTAATTCTTGTACTTCTTGGCTTCTGCAAAATCATACAGTGTTTTACTTTTTGCTCCATATCTAACAAACATTCTTTTGAAAAGTAGCTATTAAAAGCGTTTCAGTATATACCACATAATAATTATTGCCAAATCTATTATTATTACTAATTACTATTAGGTACTTTGTATACAAAAATGTATATCTATCAAAAGGTAACGAATTTACCCCTGACGTAAAGGTTTATTATCCCCACAATTAAAACTAATTTACAAGTAATACTCTTCGGTATTAAACAACACATGCATTGAAACCCAAGATTGTGCAGAAAGCAGGAAAAAACGTCGTCATATTAAAATGAATTACCTTATTATTTTAAGAGTTTATCAATGAATCACAAAAGCAATTGCAAAATCATCGAAAAGACTTTGATTTCATTGAAATTAGAGAGATAAGCCTTAGGACCCTCCGCGAGACGGAGTCAGTGTAAAAGCAAAGTGTACACCGTCAAGGTAGAGATACATTATCTCAGACGTTTAAACCGGGCGAACCACTTAGAGAGGAAAATGTAGAAGGAAAAAATGAGAGAAAGCTGAGAGGTATGCGGTCTAAAAAAAAGAACAGGCACCTATGATGCCTTTGCTTACAGGGTGTTTCGAACAATTAATTCAGCCATTGTGGTGTAATAACAGGTTGGCGAAATGCCTGGCCTGCTGCACTATGCTGTTCCATGCTGAGTGCAGAGGCCAATTCGGTTGAGCGTAGATTGGAAACCACGAAGCTCTGAGGAAAACAGCAGAGAAAATACTGGCTAATGAGGACCAGTAAAGCAGATAATATTATTAGATCTGTCAGAATGTTTTGTCGTTTTTTGTATAAAGGGTTATCACACCTGCGATAAAATATAACTACCTTCTAATATTAATCCTTGATAGAATGATCACTATTTTATATGACCAAGCTGCATTTATCTGATAATTTGTCAACACCTTTATTGTAGGACTTTGTTGATTTATTACTAAAATATAACCCGATTGTCCTTTCGAAAACTTAATTAGATAGTATTAAAAAATTAATTAGATAGTAATCGATGGATACAAGGTGAATTATATTGGGCGATTCAGAATTTACCACCTAAATTCGTTGAATTTTTACCGGGTCATTAAGGATGAACTGCAGTGACAATCTTAGCCAAAAGTTAATCCATTTCCAAGATATTAATAAGGCCTTTTCTGTGATGAAAACCAGTCAGAAATCGCAATGGTGTATTTTTATCGCAAATTCAGTTGAATTCGCTCTTATTTTTTATCTTATTTTGCTAATTTATTGAATATTTGATGATTTGTCATTAACTTGTTTGATGGAATGTACTTGAAATGCAACTACTAGAAATGAAATAATCAAACTATAATTTTTCTTTTTACTTATATGAAAAGCAGTGAAAAAGTGTGTCAATGTGTTTTATTTGGCGAGTGTTGATCATGTATACCTTAATTATATTAATAAAACTCTTATATATACATAATCTTCATAAGTCGGAAATTCCTTGCGATCGTGGCAACGCTGCTCAATGAGAAAATATTCTCGTGCAGCGGTTGATAGTACTCGCGAGCTTCAATCGTGTTCAATCGCGTCGCGTGTGTGTCGCATAACCTACAAATTTTTGTTGGCAGGCCCTTGAATCGGTATTTCAAAAGTTAAATATAAATAGGCGATAGAATTTTATGCACTTTTAAAATGAGTGTGTTCTGGTGCAACTCTAGGAGTTAGAGGGTTAAAAATAAATTGTGCTTCATTTTCCCCATGAATACACTATTGCCATTTCATCTGGTTTATATATATTGCGAGGAAATTTTCTACTTTTTGACAAAAAATGAATATGAAAATTATATTCACGTGTCTATATAATGACAATTACGCATTTTCATCAAAGAATGCAGAAACTGCCACGAATATGGAACAAAACGAAGTAACGTGTTTCAAATATTCCCGCCACTAGAGGCGATTGCGGCGTTGCCGCACTTTCACAGTCACTCAGCTGACAATCGAAGAGAAACCAGTTTTCCGTGTCATTTTCTTTCATTTAAACAAAAACCATCGAATCAATTGTCTGGAATTTTTGTGACAATTTTGTTTAGTGTTTGATCTTTCTGTACACTTTCTGTAAGATTTCAAAAACTTTGGCCTATTATTTCACTCTTAATTTTGAAGTTATATTCTCAATATTGCGTTTTCCCATAAGAATACATGTTAAATTGAAAGTTAAATAATTTGGAAACTACCGAATCAATTTTTCTAAAATTTTGTAGAGGGTTTTATTATTGCGTAAAGATTGATGCCTCCAATTTTCAAAAATTTTCGCTTATTTTGAATGTTACTGAATTTCATCCTTAAAGCTACGTGTGATCTGGTACTTCGGTGCTGAATGGTAATATCCTTTCTGGTCTCAAAGATTGATCACTTTTCTTTGATTTCAGGGTAAAAGATTTTCCAGTTGTAGTATTTCGCAGAATTTATTCTCTCTTCTGATTTCGTTGGTTTTTAGTAGGGTATGATAAATCAGTAGGTACTTTTCACTTAAAAAAATAATTTATCGTGAGTAATTAATCGGTCCAAGGAGAAGTTGGTCTGCATGCGGTCAGTCAGGTTCATTTCCCTTAGGTTGTGGTACCCATCTCAGATATTTTACAACAAATCTCAAGTTCTGAAGCGGTTAACTCTGAAACTTCAAATTTCGTTGTGATATCACTTGACGTAAAATATGATTTTTCTTGTAATAAAGAATACAAAACGTCGATGATACCAACATTCGGTGACCTGCCTAATCAAGGTTCATCTTAAGATTCAGGTGTAAATCTCTAATTTTAATTTTTTTAAGTCAGATTATTGTCTATTTACAGTATTATGTCTAAAAAGGGGATGACAAATTTTTAGTCGCCCAAAACTTTCTTCTCGAAACATCCCCCGCGACTTTACAATTTAGCACCTAAAATACGCAATGTCGTAAACGCCCTTGTACACTGTACTTCGTATCTGCTGCCAACTACCCGACGAGAAACTGATGCTGATTAGAATAACAAAAGTAGGAACCGTAAGAATTTCTAAATGAAGACTTTAAACAATCGTGCATACCAAAGCAGATATAAATGGAGAGAAGGGACAAGAGTTTCTAACAGACCTGATATCGAGATGAAAAGAAGAAAATACAGGTAAACGAGAAAAATGGGAAAGGAAGGAGGATGCGGAGAGTGAGATGCACCGTGAGAGAGTGCAGGAAGGTGAGTGTAAAAGGGACGAAAGTAGAAAAGAGAACAGGTGGGATTGAGGGACTGTCAGGGGGGAGAAAGGAAGACGAAGAAGATAAAGAGAGTTGTTGGTTCAGTGCGGTGAAACAGTCGAGGCCCACCGACACGTTTTCTGTGTGGTCCTCAATTATGTTGCTTCTTCGGCTCTCGTAATGAAACGCTACCAGCTAATAATCCAACGTGGGTCTTGATCTTTGCCGGTGATCCAGCTTTAACCGGCGTCTGCGTGGCCTTTCTTTCACCCCGGAACCGATTCGACCTCGACTCTCAGTAGCTCAAAGAATTCTTTTAGCCAAAACGTTACCGCGGAGGTTTTTTCATTAGCTTTAACGCGTACTTAAATTCATGCACGGGAATGTTATCGAGTATGATTACGCTCGATGCGATTCGATAACTAATATTTAAATTATTCTGTATACAGTACTACCTGCCTTCCACGGCGTCCACTTACATTTTACAGGTAATAATATTGCGTATATGTGCAGGATGCAAAGGAATTGTGTGTAATGATTGACGCAGGTGATTCTATAAATCTGGATCGGTAGAGATCTGTTAAAAAAATCGCAAAATTGTTCTCGACCTCGAAGTTCAAGATACATTTTTTTTCTTCTTTTAATATGATCTAGTCCTTGGGAGAATAAAAAGTGCCACGGGAACCATTTTTATAGGCCATTTGTTGAAAGATATGTAGGAAGCTCCCTTGTCAAATTTTCTTCTTTTAGTGAGGCGAACGCATTGCAATTAGGGCTGCGACTATTTGTCGAATTTTTCGGTATTCGAATATTCGAATAATTCAGTTGCTCAATTATTTGACGACTATAATTCGAATATCCAAGTATTCGAATGCAATTCGAATATCCAAGTATTCGAATGCAATTCGAATATCCAAGTATTCGAATGCAATTCGAATATCCAAGTATTCGAATGCAATTCGAATATCCAAGTATTCGAATGCAATTCGAATATCCAAGTATTCGAATGCAATTCGAATATCCAAGTATTCGAATATAATTCGAATATCCAAGTATTGGAATACTGATGTATTCGAATGGTATGGTGTGAATTATAAATCAAGTTCTTTAGGTTCATTTGTCAGGGTGAAATCTTGTAAGCTAATTTTCAACCACTTCACACCATACTATTCGAATAATAACATTCGAATACTCAAGTATTCGAAGTTTATTCGTAGCATTCGAATACTTGTAAAATATTCGAATATTAAATTATTCTAATAGTCCCAGCCCTAAATTCAATGAACAACATTTTTTAATAGATCGCCTCAACCGAGTCAAGACACAAGTTATTATAAAGCTAGAGTGTAATATCCTATAGCGTTACTTTTACTTTTATCTTTTCTACTATTTTTTCTGTGTACCTATATTTTTTTTTCTTTCGTTATGCACATAAAATGTTTATTATAGACTACCTCGTGCTTACTTGGCTATATGGTTTGTTATAACTAAAGGGTACTCCCCGTTTTGTATATGAAAGGCGATGCTTCTCAGTAATTTTTCATCAAAATTAAAAGAAAAACTAAAATCTTTACTCCGAGGAAAAATATAATTATACCTGAGGATTGGAAATCGTTATAAGAGCGTGAGAATTTCAAATTATGGTGCATTTGAGACAAACTCAATACGGAGCATTTCAGTGACTAAAGATAAGAGTGCTTCTTTGTGTTTTAGTACCTCTAAAGCATCTCTTAAATGCTTTAGTATTTTGTATCTCTATAAAATATAACTATGTGTTTTGCCTTTATCATACAAGCGTTTTAGAAAGTTGTATTGAACAATATAGTAACTGTTACATTGGTATAATATTTTATATATCGGGTTTGTGTGTAAAGAATTATTGAAAGTAAATAAATATTATTTATTGTCTAAGTATTCAAAAATTTCATGTTAAGGGAGATTCTCGTCTAACAGCCCCAAAAGTAACTGATATATAAGATTTTTTTTTAAAAAACTTTTGGTCATATTGGATTAAACTCTTTTGAAATATAAAGAGGCATCTTGAAACTTGCGGAAAATATTTTTTTTTATGTCGATCCTTCTTATTATTTATTAAAATTTATTGTGGAATCTTGTCTACCTCTTCAACGATGTAACTCCTACTAGCGGGATGTGTAGCACCTATCACAGTCCTCTGATTGCAAAAAAAAATGGAAGTTTCTTAAAGTTAGATAGTTTACTCTGGGATTGGTCCACTTTAAAGTAAAAAAAAAAGAAAAATTGAAAGAGTTACAGCGTTTTGAAAGAAAAAGTAAGATTTTTCCTTAGACAAATTTTTCACCATATTCTTTGTATCGAGAAAAAAGTATTATAAATAAAAAGTAAAATTAAAATTTTAGGTCCAGTCCCAGCGTAAATTATTCAACTTTAAGAATATTTTCTTCTTTTTGCAATCAGACGACTGTGGCAGGTGCGATACCTGCCGCCAAAATCGTCGAAGGGGTTTACAATAATTAATAATTAATAAAAAGGATCGAAATAAAAAAAATATTTTTTGCAAGTTTAAAGATGCCTCCTTATATCCCAAAAGAGTTTAATGCAATATTAACAATAGTTTTTTTAAAAAAAAAAAAAAAATTTGGGGCTGTTACAGGAGAATCCCCCCCTTAATAATTCAAACAAGGAACACTTTATGATGAAAAACTGTAAAAACAACGAACTAAAACGACACTAGTTAATATTTTGAAAGTAACTTACGATTCTCATTATAAAATGTTTTAAAGTACGTGATATGGATTACAAAAAAAAAAATCGTTTAACAAAAAATAGGATTTACCTTTCTAAGCGAAGAATATACTTTCGAATACACTAATACGCAATATCCTTAGGTATTAAAAATAAATGGTACAAGCACGGTGTAAATGCTAATAACATTGCTGATTGTTTAAAGCCTAAAAATTCATGCAATTAAGCGCATACAGTCACTGGCCTGCTCCTCTTCTCCTGGCGCTGGAATCTTAAATTTCGGTCAGCTTTGAATATAAATTGTTCGTCTCACCTGAACTTCGCGAGAATTCATTAACACTTCTATAGAAACGAATGTGATTTGTAGCCACGGTTGATTAGGAGAAAATAGATTCGTAGAGCGGCAACGGGGACAGTCGATAAATCCTCGAGCTTCCGCCAAGTTCTGCGCACGCTCTCGGAGGGAATTAAAAGGAGACGAGACCAGACGAAGGGAGGAAACGATGATGCGCGAGGGAGAAAGTGAATAAGCGGAGGGGAGGAAGGAGAGAGAGGAATTAAATGGTTCCAGCATCGGTACGCTTCAGGGTCCTTAACCGTGCTGCTGTGCCGAAACGGTCAAAAGGGCCGCTACTCCGTTTTGAAATCGGTTGTTGGCAGTCTCGACACGCCCTAAACGATTCCTATTTATACGTGTGCGAGCGTGAAGCTTTCTCGCGCGCTCGTATGCGTGCGGTATCGGCTTGCAAACAAGCAGCGAACTTTGATTGCACGGCAAAACGAGAGAGACGTTTGTCGGCGGTTACTTTGAGACTCGCGAAACGGAAAAAGAATTTCATCTCGAGGTTATGAAGGTAAAACTGCCTCACTTTAATATTTTGATACGGTCGCGCCAGTCAGGGAACGCAACCATCGCCGACCTGCTTCACATTCACTGTCGAATACGCATAAATTTCTGACTTTCTACGCCGGTGATCTCCGAGTTGTTCCCGAAAATTTTATCAAGTCATCCCATAAGCAATGCGGATTCTTTCGCCGCATTGTATTTGTACACCTTTCCATTTAGGTGAATCCAACTTCTGAGCTGATTTTTCAACAGTGGATGTTGCTTCATTATTGGATTTTGTTTAACAGTAACCTGCAAAATGTCTTTGTCGAATTCTTCGGGCCTTTCGGCACCAGGTTCATCTGCGAGACTAGTTCCCAGCTCGAAAGAGTGACTCGAGAAATTGTCCGTTTTGGTCCCATGATTTGGTATTGAATTTTGTGCCAAATGGTAGGTGGGTACGAGGGTAGTCCCAAAAGTACAAGACTTTGACGTATACAGGGCAGTTGTTATTTGCGAAATTACTATAGTCGAAAGTACCACCTCTATAAAGCTTAAATTTGAAGGTTGAACCCGCTACGTTCTTCAGTATTTGTTTGGCAGCCATCAATAGTGAACGCTCTCAGTGAAGTTGGAAACATGGAAAAAATTGGTCGTCGTTATGTGATACAATAATTTTGTTTGAAAGGCCTCAGTTCAACCAATATCAAAAGCGGAGCTAGATTCTACTCTGGGGGAGTCTGCTCCTTCGTTTACGACAGTAAAATATTGGGTGGCAGAGTTTAAACGAGGCCGTACGAGCTGCCGAGACGAGCATCGCAGTGGTCGACCAAATGAGGTGACCGCGCCAGAAATGGTGAAGAAAATCTACAAAATGATAGTGGATGACCGTCGACTGAAAGTGCGCGAGTTAGCGGACATGATAGGCATTCCAAAAAGTCCTGTACATCGCATATTGACTGAAAATTTGGACATGAGAAAGCTGTGCGCAAGATGGGTGCCGCGTTTGCTCGCAGTCAAACAAAAACAGCGTCGTGAGGATGTTTCAGTCGAGTGTTTGGCGGTGTTTCACAGGAGTCAAGCCGAGTTTTCGCGTCGATTCATAACCATGGATGAAACATGGGTCCATCACTACACACCTGAAGCGAAGGAACAGTCAAAACAATGGACTGAAAGGGGAGAATCGGCTCCAAAGAAGGCGAAGACAGTTCCAACTGCAGGCAAGGTTATGGCGTCAGTTTTTTGGGATGCGCGTGGTATAATTCTCATTGATTATCTTCAGAGAGGAAAAACAATCAACGGCGAGTATTATGCGAACTTATTGCAGCGTTTGAGTGAAGAAATCAAGGAAAAACGGCCGCAGTTGGCGACGAAGAAAGCTTTGCTTCATCAAGACAATGCGCCAGTTCACACATCCGTTATCACGATGGCCAAAATCAATGAGTTAAAGTTCGAATTGCTTCCTCACGCACCCTATTCGCCAGATTTAACCCCCTCGGATTATTTTCTGTTTCCAAACTTGAAAAAATGGCTAGGTGGTAAAAGATGTGCCAACAATGAAGAGGTGGAGTCTGCGGTTCATCGGAACATCGCTGGGAAAAGTGTGTCGAGCTAAAAGGAGACTATGTAGAGAAATAAAGATATTTTTTTCAAATTGTTTGTGTTTTTGTTAGGTCAGGTACTTTTGGGACTACCCTCGTACCTTATGCGGATGTTGATGCAAATATACAATTTTATAGAAAAGGACTTAGCAAGTGAATCTTTCATAGAAATATATTTCGTCATTAGAGGATTTCCAAAATATATTTTTTATCATAAAAAATGTTATGTTTATTTATTTCTACCATAAACGAGCTAATCCACGTCAAAACGAATAGGTGAAAAATTTTGTTTCACCGATTCTCTTCAAAATTACAGCATTTGTCGATTACCTTGCAAAAACAAAGTATACTGAATTTCAACGGCCTATGTCAAATAGTTTCCGCAATATTTAAGGTTACAGTTTCGAAAATTGAAACGAAATCGGCTGACGCGTCATCACTTAAACTGTAATATCTCGGTCATTTTTAAAGATAATGCCACCATCTTGGGTTCATTTTAAAGCTGAAGCAATGCTTTTTTATATTTTGATTTTAGATAATCTGGTTCCGCATGGCAGTGCTCACCGCAAAAGCAAATTTTTAAAAAGACTTCTTGGATGTGGGTTGTTATTTTATTATAAACGTAAATATTTTTCTACGAAAAAATTACCAAATGTTCTTTAAATGTTGCAACGCCTGCTTACTAAATCCACGTATTCGGTTAGTACCCTCCTTTGGCTTGCAATGAAATGGCATCTTGTCTTAAAAATTAAAAAGAAAAATAGTTAAGAGTAGAAGCGTTGTGTTCCTTCAGAGGAAAAGTGGGGAGAGTTGACCCAGTGGTCATTTCTCCCCACCTCGAGTGGTTTAAGTCTCCCGCCCGGCACCTTCCTGACTTTAATGCAGTTTCCCAACAACAAAAAATAAAATAATAGGATAAACACACTTTGACTGCCTAATATATGATGCAATTAACATAGAATGTTCGTACAAACCTTGACACATAAAAGGATGACGATGAAATAATTAAAAACTTTGTATTTCACTCTGAACACGAAGAAGCACGTTCTCCTGATTCACAGCTAACGCGGACTACCGATCGTCGTTTCGTTACATGACATGGTAACGGTAAAGAATTAAAAAATTTAAAACAGATATTTGAAGCGGCTCAACTCTCCCATATGGTCAACTCTCCCGGACTCCCCCTACATAACTGATAAGTTAGACCAGCTGATCACATTTCTTGAGTCTGCGTCAAGCCCTTCTCTTACGATTGAAAGTAAATTGATGGACATGGCTAGAGAAGAAACTTCTGACTTACTTCTGCACAAGGAAACACTCCGTCTCTGCGTGTACTGCCATTTCGGCCGCATCCTGAATACTATGCAGGAATTCAACTGAACCATTCACATAAATATCAGAACCTAAGTGATGGAATATTAACTGGAGATACGTGTTATTTTTTTGTTGCAGATTGTTCAACGCCTCTCATTACAGTAGCAGTCTCGGTGGCAGTGCCAGTCCCACAACAGCAAACATGAGCGCATGCATGGCTCAGGGTGCATCTTCGGGGGTGTCAGCTCCAACAGGAATGGGCCACCACGTAACGCCACACAGCCCCAGCGAGGCCAAAAGCGGCTACCCCTATCTGGGCGGAATAGAGTCCCAGGTTTGCGGTAGAGTTCACTGAATTCCAAGGTATACTTAAATTAGTAACCATACGAAACATCGTCGAAACACTCTCCCTGGTTTGGTCAGAGCGGGGAACAGAAGAGGCATTGGAAAATTATGAAGGTGTTAGAAAAATTGCTTAGGTAGCGTATCAAAGTGCCTTCTTAATTTAAAGGCACGGCTAGCTTTCAAAGGACTGAAAATAACTCAATTGTAGGAATAATTGTAGAGCACTATTTTTTAATAGAAAATAATGCACGCGATGTATTTGTATATTGTTTCGAGGGACACGCGCTGAAGCGTGTTACAATATTTAATATTTTTAGGAAACTAATTTCGGAGGATACATTAATAATTAGATGATCTTTGGGTAAATTGAAATGGCGGTAAAGAAAATTCAATCGTTTTTGTTGAATTCCAAAATTATGATATTAATGCTATTATATTGCAAATATGTACATAAAAAAAAATTATAATTTTATTGCTATATCAAATGTTTACGTTTCACGCGGATCTGAAGTGTATACATAATACTTATTGAGCGTTGATGTGCCCCATAACCCTATTACAGCTTCAAAGTTGTTGCCTTCCAAATTTGAGAAATGTATATTTATTCATAACAACGCGTATAAACCAACATTAAACATTATTCTGATAATCACATGCTGTAAGAAAATGTTAATCAATATTTTCTCTGTCAAAAGATTCAACTTGAAAGAATAAAGTACAAGCACTGACGAGGTGTAGGATATACTTACCTAAGTATGTATACCTCGTCAGTGGTGCCAGATAAAAATATTTATAACTCGTAAGGATAAAATTTACAACGGCAGTCGAACGGTCGAACGTCAATTTTAAAAGGGTTAGGAATATTGTATAATATTTAATTATCGATTACAAATGAAAAGCTTGGGCCTTAAATTATTTTTACAAAACATTAGAAATGTTTCACAATTTCGTTGACAATATCTTTATTAGTAAGATCTAAAATCGGACATTGAAGGTGATTGCACTGTAAACAACTATTTATTACTATATCGAATCTGTTATAATAACAGATCTTACTTTGGAGTGCAATAAATTCTTGAAAACAATTTTACTATGAATATATATGTTGCAGAGCTTTTAATTCATCAATTACAGAAAGTAGAATAAAGGTTAAGAAATTGCTTTCAGGGTTGCAATTCATTCCAACGAAATGGAATTCCAATTTACCTTGGCCTTGAATTTACTTCAATTATTTCCACGAACAGTCTATAATTTTATTTAAGCTTCGCTGGGAAAGTAGAACGTAACGTAAATTTTCTACTTACATACATTTGTTTTTCAAATCAAGAGAGCACGTACACCATTTTTTTTATGTCATAATAATTTCAAATGATATTTACATGTTGCACGAGTAGGCTGGCTCGATTTTAAGATTTCACGTAGCTGTAGACGTCGTGCGCGTAAGTCTTGCATGATTTAATACTCCCTTATATCCTGGGTTAGTCTTGCAATATACTGTTCGCAATAAAATACTTTTCACAGATTTATTATACCTTTAAACGCGTTTGTATCAAGGGGATAAACATGTAGGTAAAGTAAATGATAGTGATGTAACTTACGGCGGAGTGATTTACTTCGCATCGAATTTATACGAAATCCAACAGGCGATGATAATTAATCCTTCTTTCGTAACGTCCATTAAGTGTAATCCGTTCTATATTTTTAGTCCGAGATGTTATAGAGGTTTTAAAAATTTCTTCGCACAACATCGTAAGTGCCTCTGCTTAAATTGTAGCGCGCTACACGTTTCACACGCGATACTGTAAATAATTGATACAGATGCATGTTCGATTAACATTTCGTTTTATGACTAATAAACTTCGTACCTTTACATCGACACTAACCGAGTACTTACGATAAGGACACGCCCGTTCATGTAGATGCGAACTGCTCCTCGGTATCACATAGTCCACTGATGTTAAAAGGAGAAATTTATACTTTGTGGTAATTAGTAGTTATACCAATCACTGTGAACGCAGTGCCTCCGTGTAATTCAATGCCTTAACAATTGCCTTCTTCTAGTAAATTCAGACTCGTGTGAGAATTTACATATTTGTGAACGAGTGGATCGAGTACATTTGATAAGTAAGTTTGTACATATATACACACGTATTTAACAAGAAACAATGTAAATGCATCGAAAGATACTCGACAAAATTTCCCGTAATAAGAGAAGGATGTCATTGTGATCTCATCAACTAAATAGATGATTTAATTGGTCGGTTAATTAATCTGGCGTGCGAACATGACTTCGTCTAACACACATGATATTCTTGTAATTTATTAACTATAACTCCCCTGTATAATTGATTGTTATGGAATAAAGGAATATTCAAAAGAATACTATGTTACCTTTTATTTTTCTGAACTACCGAATCGGCTCACAAGAGACGTTTGATAATAAGTGACTCATACCGGTTTTGACGAAACTTTGTACAATTGTTTATTGGTCCAGCCTAAGGACTGTGCCGCTGGCGCTACTTTTGCACATTAAGGGAGAAACCACCACGTTTATCCGAGTCGCCCCTTTTATTTATGCAAATAAAGCATAAAGATAATTTTTCTTACGAAAACTAAATTTTTATTTCCCTCCTTTGTCAGAAATTTTGATTTTTTTCAGATGAATAAAGGCTTCATTTTATCCTAAATCCAAGGATGTATAATAATGTACAATTATTGTAATGACTGTCTGTAAAATTATCGTTCTTACTTTATGTATTTCGGTATTAGCTAAGATCGCAACCGATAGTTCTTGAATAATTAACGTTTACCATAAAATGTGTTCGTTTCTTACAAGATAAATAGACTATAAACATGTACAAGCTGTATAATAGTAACAATTTACACCAATGTCTGATAATAAAGTAGTGATTAACTTCAAGGAATAATGCTGTACGGTTAAAGAAAAATTATTTGACGTAGTTTTATCAGTAGTGATAGTCATAAAAAAATGCTTCAAACACAAATACTTAGGTAAGTACACCAAGCACAACGGAGTATCGCATAAACTTATGCGAAGTAAGTTTTACTAGACGAATTTTTTTTACCGATACTATGAGGTTGAAAATTATTTATTTTCTTCTTATGGGTAGAGCATGTATTAGTGCATATATTGTATAAATACTGTACAAAAATATTAAAAAATGACCGAGTTATTTGTTCTCCCGCGAAGCTCGTCCGCCGTTACACGCGTGACTAACCTAACAAATTATAACGAACATGTTCGTCTGAAATCAAAAACCCGATGATTTTCGTGTTCCTTAATAAAATACCTACGAAGTAGCATAGGGATTTGAGAAGAAAAATTTATTGCACAAATGAGAGCAAAGTGAAAAAAATTATACGTTTTTCACATGAAAAAACGAATTTAAACCATTCATTATATACGAATGGGGTATAGGATGGAAAAACTGATATGCTACATCGTAGATAATACTATTAAGAATATGCGTGCCAAGTTTGACCTCAATCGGACAAATAGTTTTGGAGATATTTGATAGGTCATCTTTGAAAATGTAGTTTCGAGAAAAACGCAAAAGAAGAAAACTAGAATGGTCGCTACCTGCTGCGGAATATCGACATCCGCGCCTCGTTGAAAGCCTATAACTCGGCTATTTTGGGGAATTTTTGCGTCTACAATGACTTAAATTATTCTTAAAACTTCACGTAATAAGAAAATGCAAAGGAAAAAAATCGTGTTTTCAAAACTTTCAGGGTGGCGTAACCCCTTTACGGGTCATGCTCAGTCAGGAGGCCGAAAAAAGGGTGGTCTCTGCAAATTTTTTACTCAAAAGCTATAGCACATTTCTCAAAAAATCTTCTTCCCTTTTAAGGATTGCATCTAGTACTGTGCATCGTAATTTTTTTATTTAAAAATATTTATCAATAACTAACTTATTGTCCATCACTCGAAGGTTCTCTAAACAAAAGGGCTTCTGCGGTAACCACTGCTGCTCGAAAGTCGATCATCTAAAATAAAAAATTCGAAAGAATTTACGTATTATATTAACTAGTATTTGAACCAAGGATTTTTTTATCCGATGCTTAGTTTTCTTTTAATTGACGAAAATCAGACACGATTTATGATAACAATTTTAAACTTTTATTTAAACATCAGCCATTTTTTCCCAAATCAATATTTCGAAAAATCCTTCGTTCAAATACTAGATAATATAATATAATAAGTAAATTCTTTTGAATTTTTTATTTTTGATGATCGACTTTCGAGTAGCAGTCGTCACAGCAGAAGCCTTTTTTAGAGAATCTTCGAGTGATGGACAATAACTTAGTTATTGATAAATATTTTTGAATAACAAAATTACGATGCACGGTACTAAATGCAATCCGCAAAAGGAAAAAAGATTTTTTGAAAAATGTGTTACAGCTTTTGAGTAAAAAATTTCTAAAGACCACCCATTTTCGGCCTCCTGACTGAGCATGACCCCTTAAGTATGAGGGCCTACGCACACGACGACTTTTTGCAGCGATACAGTCGCGTATTTCGCGAACGCGCGACTGCATCGCTGCAGAAGGGCAACTGAAACAATTGCCAGCGATTGTGCTGCATTTGCAATGCAAACGCGCGACTAAGCGTTCACTCAGTGTTCGGCAGAGTTCGGAGGGATTCGGCTGCACCGATGGAGGGGGGAACACCTACAGGAGCGGTAGTAATGTGTGCGTGACTGACGCAGGCGCAGTTCATTCACACATTACCACCGCTGCTGTAGGTGTTTCCCCCTCCATCACCGCAGCTCCATCGTTCCGAACACTGCGTCACATTTGTATCGCTGCTGCATCGCGACTGTGCTACGCAAGTGAGCAAAGATAAACGGGCAGCGACTGCATCGCGCTAGCATCCCAGCCTCTTCGCAAGTGTATTGCGACTGTATCGCTGCAAAAATTCGCCGTGCGCATAGGCCCTTAAATGCCTTAAACCGATAGAATTTTGACAATGTTCTTCCAAATGCGGAAACCGAAAACTTCAAGAAGTTGCAGCCATCCTGTCGTTTCTTTTTTGTATTGTAAGGATAATTGTCTACTTTCCACGACGAACAAGTGGTTGTAAAACATTAATTTAAAGAATGTTCGCTCCAAGAATCCAGGAATAATGCGCTTCGAGGTTCCACATATGGCAAATATATTTACGTAAACCATTTTTTAAAGTGATCAGCTGGTAGATTTTGAAGCAGAAAGGAGAAGATTAGATGGCCTGAATGAATTTCATTTGTACTCTTGCTAGAAACTGTCCTCTTGAGTCTTTTAAAACTAAATAGAGAGGCGAAAAAAGACTTTCGTCTGCAGATACAGTAAGTTGAATTGTGTAATTGTGAATTGAATACATTTTCTACTCCATAATTTTATTAACCCTTCGTGGTCACACGGAGTGTATCGCACCCCGGGCAATTTTCGAGTTCAAATGTCGCGCCTTTACAAACTTTTAGACCTTAATATTAAAATTTAAAATTTTTGAGAATTTTAACAAAAAATGCCTTTTATCCATAACTATTTTTTCGAATACAAATTTCAACATGTCAAATTTACATTAGACCTCTTCTCTGACAATGGACTGTTTTTTATGGTTGCCGTGTCTTGTAAAAAAAGACGCTGTACAGACGTATCATTAACTTTTACTATATTCAGGTTTCCCTGAATGTTGAATCACTTTTGCCTTTTATAACACAGTGAAATTTAAACAAAAAATAAAAATCGCTTTCTGAATAACAAAATAACAATTTAAACCTTATTAACGTTATTACTTACAAGGGAAAACCGCGAACCCGGACTCACCGATTATAACGCAAATTTGTGGGTTTTTCGAGTGATTCAAAACAAGAACATCGGTGTCTTTCATTGGATCCCTATCGCCCTTTAACGGGGCGAAAACTAACCTCAAACTCGAATTGACACTTCCACTTTTTCGCGTATAGCTCCTAAAGTGCAAGAGACAGAAAAAAGTGTTTTGAACAAAAGTTTAATGGTGCAATAAGCGCTACAAACTGCCGTTAACGAAATTTTGAAAAGAGTTTTTTCGTCAGTTATATATATTTTTTTAAACTCTTTTCAAAATTCTGTTAACAGAAGTTTGTAACGCTTATTGCACCATTAAACTTTTGTTTGATACATTTTTTTCTGTCTCTTGTACTTTGAGAGTTATACACGAAAAAGTGGAAGTGCCAATTTGAGTTTGAGGTTAGTTTTCACCCCCTTAAATGGCGATAGGGCCCAAGTGAAAGACACCGTTTTTCTTGTTTTGAATCACTCTATAAACCCACAAAGTTGTGTTACAATCGGTGAGTCTGGGTTCGCGGTGTTCCCTTGTTAGTGAACCAGCCCCGACTGATCATTTTCACACCAATAATCTATATAACCTTCAACTATTTATGTATAAACAAAAATACTATGTTAATAGATCGTCTAATAAACAACCTTTAAAATAGTCCTTTAACATTTATTCTATTGTAACTATATAGGGCGTGAAAAAATAAAATATTTTAGAAAAAATATTTACTTACTTACAAGGGGAGGACACCATGTGGTAGAGAGTTTCAGCCAATAAGCCTTAATAATAGAGACTTACATATAAACTATTAAAAATTCCATAGTGGCCGTGGGGTTTTAGTGGGTAAAAATCAGGGTGCTTTTTGAAGATGTGTCCACGTTAAAAAAACACTTCATAAATTTTTTTATAAATTATTTTTTTATAAATTTTGTTAACTTAGGGAAATCTTCAAAAGACACCCCGACTCCTTCAGAGGGGAATCCCTCAGGGGCGCCAGGGTAGTGTGATTTGTACCCATTAAAACCCCACAGCCCATTAAATATCTCTATTATTAAAGCCCATTGGCAGAAACACTCGGACACCTATTTTCTTATTTTCGACATAGATCCATCGTGCCAAGGCTCATCTCAATCGGTATTTACCACATGGTGTACTCCCCTTGTTAGCCAATTTTCCAACAAACGCTAATAACTGTTAAAAAACGTGCGATCGCGGGGTCGGTCATAAATGCATGTCATAGTAGAAGTGACTTCTTTCTACAGTGAATCTTTCCACGGTAGAGCATATATCGATGCAAAGTTATTAAGAATTAGTCAACCTACCCCTTGAGACAACCAGCCCGGGTCTCCCCTATTATCCACAAACAGTTTTTTCCATCGACAAAACTGTTTCGCTAAATCGAGCACTGTCTACGATTTCTTATCGAAAAAACAATTAGTTAAGTTTCGTACGGTGAGAGAGGGTAGTTTCAAAGCAATTCGATTTATCAGTTTTTTAGATTGGGACGCAGACTAACTCGACGCAAAGTCAGGGAGCCGCGGGGACTAGTATTAGTAACGAGGACGAAGCTGATGTAAAATTAAGAAGCCTCTAGAAATGTAATCAGATGCGGGCGAACCTTACAATTACTTACAAGGGAAGATCCCGAACCCGAAAATTCAAAAAATTCTGAAACTTTGTGAATATGTAGGGGATTTTCTCCTGATTACAGCGGAATTTTTGTTTGCTGCCCAAATTCATTCTAAGGGGGTGAAATTAACCCTGAAAATTCGTAAATTTTCCAATTTTGTGTTATAACGTTCCACAATGTTACAGCAACGTTGCGCCAGTATTGCGGCAACGTTCCTGCAATGTTGCCGCAATGTAAAATATTTCCGTTGTTTGTAATGATACGAGAAAATGTCTACGGAAAACAATGTTTGCTTCAGAGAGACAATTATTCTGACAGAGACGATTTTTGTCTCAAGGTTACATTTCCCGACATTTCAAGATCATCGATGATTTTTTTAATGGGATGACGTATTTTCATTACTGTAGCGTTATAGCCAATAAAAATACAAATTCAGCCATGTATAATATGTTGTCCTTTTTGTCTAGCAATCATTTTTTTCCTGAGACATTTTCTCGTATCATTACAAATTTTTCGTTTCTGTAATTTTATTATTTAATAAGGACATTAAATTGTAACTGTGACCAGTATTAGATACATTGTACTCTACATCTTCTGGTGAGTAAATAAACATGCTTACTTCAATAGTTTTAGTGAACATCTAAATTTTGCAGACATATTGGTATAAACCAACACCCTTTTGTACCTTGGAACACACAACATCCTGTACCATGGAACATAGTCCAAAGTACACGATGCCATTTTTTTTTTAATAATCATGCCACGAAGTAAAGAGTGTGTTAAGAGGGCTCCAATTGATCCAGATGTTTTGAAGAGCGCTGTTCAGGCAATTATGGCTCCTCCAGCGACTAAAATATCAATTAGGGAAGCATGCAAAGTATAATGTGAAATTAGCCACTTTATCAAGACTACTGGCAAAGCGCAACTTTTGATTATAAACCAAAATTTGACAGTGTTCGAAAGTACAAGAGGATGTGTTCCATGGTACATGACCATGTTGTACCATGGAACATTTTACATGGCACTGACATTATAATATTTAACTTTCAACATCACTGTAAAACACAAAAATAATTACAGAACGTTGTAAAGGAATATTCAATAATCATCAGCATCAACACTTTTTAATTAAAAAATATTCTCACCAAAAAATAAAAAAAAAGTAAAATGTAAAAAGTGTTCCATGGTAAAACAGTCTCCCCTAATATTATTCCAAGCAGTTTCTATCTCAAAATACAGTTACTCGCCTTACCAGAGTGCACTTTTTGGTACCTATAATCGGTTGTGTCCATTCTAAAAATTATATAATCAAACTTCTACAAGATAATTTTCAGGACTTTCCTGAAACTTTACAAAAAGTTGTTTTAGACAAAAGTTGAGCTGTATTTAGGTAAGTGTGCATAATTCCCATGAACCAGAGTTTCTGTAGCTGCATTTTTTCGGAGATATGGATGTTACCTTCTGTTTTTTAAACGAATCTATAACATTTGTTAAATATTTTTTATTAGAACGAGTCATGAAAAATCCAATACCAAATAAATTTGTTAGGGTTCTTCAATATTGCAAAATTTTTCACAATTATTCCACACGCAGTAGGTGTTCTACTTATGAACGACAGTGTATGTAAGTATTTACTTTACATCGATTACATCTATTAATAAATAGCCGCAAATCAACAGGAAAATACTGATTTCTCTGCACACGAGATTCCAGTAATGCATTCGGAACTCCCTGCCATAAATAAGTTTATTTCTATAGCTTGTAAAAAGCAGAGACCCAATATAATCTCTATTTCAAGAGAAATTTGGGTAGAGATTATAAATTAATAATTAATTTCTGTTTAAATGGAAGGCTGTCATCACTAAATATCAAATAAATTATTCAAAAAATAAAATGAGTAAAAAGATTAAGTCTACTGTTCTGATTAGGTACGAATAACCATTATAAATAACCCGTATTGTTAATAACAATAACTGACAACGGTTGGATGTAACCAAAAAAATTTTTTCGCCATTGATAATGATCACCGGCAAGCAAAATAAAATTCCCGTCATCGGTAATGCTTACCGGTAACCACAAAATTGTAATCACTTAAAACGGTTATACGTAAGCAAAATCATTTATACAAAGATATTAATTCTTATACCTACCATAACTTGTAAAATTTGGGTTATAACAGTTCTGATCGCTGGTGAAAAGGATTGCACCCCGTACTGTTTGGTTTTGTTTGACTGCGTAGTTGCAACCATTAAATCAAATTGAAGCCACTTGTTCTTGATTCGCCCGCTGCTTTTGAGTAACCCGGTTGAAAAAAAGCTCTGATCTGTTCCATGGCAGAGATACTGGCTTTCGGCAAGGAGAGACTTCGCCAGAGGTAGAGCCAGCAAGCAATCCAACGTTCAGCGACAACAAACAATCAGCCTGTCGTATATCTGTTACTGCTGTCGCCACACATTTGTGGCCCATTGTGCCGTCCAAGTAGGTGGCCAGCCTTCCCACTTTCTGCCTTCTTGGTACAAAGCTATCACGGGGCAATCATTCGTTCGGTCCTTTTGACATTCGACCCCGGACGATACACCGCTAAATAATCTTATTGATGCCTTCCCTCTTTACAACAATTCTTCTCCCGTTTTCATTTGCTTCCCAGTGAAGGCTAAGCTCTCGGGATCGTTTCGTCGAGGTTCACGTATCTCATAAGGAAACTACTAATTCGATTTTATTCCACACTTTAGTCTACAAACTCCTATTAGTGGATCTTTCCTTTTGCAAAATGGCGCTCGCGACAAGTTTTAGTGTGTTCACAGTATTACTATCCAGCATTTTTCTAGTAAGTAACAAGTATTGTAAGTCCGGGAGAGGTCAACAACTTTTTGGAAAAGAAATTGTAGCATCGTTGTTTTTCACATTCTTGTCGTTCTGTGAAAATTAATGCAAAGCCCAAGCAATTTAGAGTATGTATAAATTATAGTGTGCGACAATTTCAAATATTTATTTTCATTTTCAACCAAAAGCATTGGCACTGCAACTGGTCGGTCTCACCCGCATGACGGGGTTAGACCGTCCACCCACTACGGGTGAGACCGACCTTGAAAAATAACAATAAGTGTAGCTTATAAAAAGTATAATACACGAGTAAATTAATTGATATTTTATTTCTTCTTTAGTCTTCCACATAAATCGCGAAAATTCTCGTAGTTGCAGCATCTATCATGGAACCAATGGCTGCAGCGCATACAGTTAACCCAATCGTCGCTTTTCGAGGTTTCAAAATAATTTTCTTCGCATGTCATACATACGTTTTTGTCTCACTCTTCTAACGACGTATCACTCTCTTGAAGAATAGGACTGTCGCTCCTTGAATCTGAAGATTCTTTTAAGGGGAGGTTCGGGTCTAGAGCCCCCAAAAATAGGTGATTTTTAGGAATTAATTAAAGGAAAACTACTGTATATAATTTAATGGGACTTTTTGTATTGTATTAAGGATGTTTTAAATTATAGAAATAGATTTTGTGTTTTATAATTAATCATTACAGACGGCACTGGGGAGTCGTTAAAGTCAAGGCGTCAAAAAATTCATCCAAATCGGTGGGACCTGTATCTTCAAAAGTTATTATCCGATTCGACTGAAACTTTTCTTATTTTGAAGAATATACTTCTGGCTAGAGGGGAAACCAGAAAGAAAATACAATAACGACATTTGAATTTTTAAATCACTTTCCCCCTATATTTTTCGTCCTTTCAACGCCTTTGAAAATTATAAATTTTCAAAAATTAAAAATGTTAATATTTTCTCCACTACACAGAACTATATTCTTCAAAATAAAAAAAGTTTCAGTCGAATCGGATAATAACTTTTGGATATACAGGTCCGACCGTTTTGAGAACACTGTTTCGAGAAAAACGCGTTTAAAGTTTTACGTGAGTGCCGATTAGCCGGGGGTTACCCATGCATTTGCCGCTACTCAAATGCCTATAACTTCGGGAATTTTACGAATTTCAACAAATCCTTTTAAATACGCATTCCTAAAAGGTTGAACTTTCGAAAAATGAAATAAAAAAAATCGACTTTTAGACCGGAACCTCCCCTTAACTGTTTTTTGCGTTTCTTCTTAGGAATTGAAGAGTTCGTGTGTTTCTTTACATTTCTTTTGCCCCTCTGTGCCCTAATGTGTCCTGAACTACTCGGAATGGTTGCAAGCTGCGTACCGCGTTTTCTGAGAACCACTGTCGCACTTGTTTTTGGAATTGGTGAAATGTCAGGGTTGATTTAGGAATTGCAAAATTTCGAGCGGCTGCATTTACACCCATTCTACCATTTTCAACACATTCTATTGCTATTTTTAAGCAGTTGCCATTCCACTTAGCTGCCTTATCACTTTTTCTTTTATAAATCTTAGACATTTCTTAATCTGTGACAATATTATCGAATACAGTAAACAGGACACATGTAAGTAGTGTTTAGAAAACGTTTCGATGTCAGTTACAAGAATAAGAAATAAAAAATACGAACATGTTATGCCCCCATCGACATCCTACAACTTTGGGCTGAAACAATTTTTCGTACCATTCATATTTTTCGAGATAGTTACACTGTATATTTAACTAATGTAGTCGGATTGTCCCGCATTAACATAGTCGGACTGTCCCGCATTAACATGGTCGGACTGTCCCGCATTAACATGGTCGGACTGTCCCGCATTAACATGGTCGGACTGTCCCGCATTAACGTGGTCGGACTGTCCCGCATTAACGTGGTCGGACTGTCCGCATTAACGTGGTCGGACTATCTCATAATCAAGGGAGTGATCGACCACCTTATCAAAAAAAATTAAAAACGAATACATACGTATTGTTGGTGTTACACTGTAGTTTTATGCATATTATATCCCCCCAATATCGGGAGTGTGTAAATAAACTTACCTGTTTTTCAAATATCACCAACACTGTAACTTGGTCTAAAAACTTTCAGCCTCGCATAAAGTCATAAGGATGTATGGGACGTACAATATCAGACAAAAGTATATGAAATTTGAAATACATGAATACGTTATAGTAAATCTAGATGTAAGGAACTCGGACAGTTGGAGTCTTATTTTTACTCCTAAAGAGTTATTTTTCACTTTACAAATGCTTTTTCAAGTATTATTCGCGGTTTTCTTCATTTACAAGCCAAAACTTTTGACAGTGAAGATGCCGTGAATTCAACTGTGTAACGCCAAATTTTTTCCAAAGTAAACATATTATTTAGCAGTGCTGATAAACAAATGTGACTTCAATAACGTCAAAAAAGATAATTATGTATCATTTGAACGATAATTTTGAATATTATTCATTATAAACATTATTATGCGAGTCTTTGAAAAAAGAGTTAAACGTGACAACACTGCATGTTTTCATTCACGTCTCGTAGGTTGGCAGCATTGCACAGTACTACAAGCTTGCGAGTCGAGGTGTGAGCTTACTTCACTTTAGTAGGCATCTCAAATAGTTTAAAAAAAAAAATTAAAAGCACTTTCACGTAAATGTACGCGGTACCGAATGGGTTAACAGTATCTTTAGGTTAGCTATACGTGTAGCGACACCTATAAGTTTGCTTCGCTTGGTCAGGGGATTGCGACGTTGCCGTGGTTTCATAAGCTATCGAGATACATATAGTGCCGACAGCACAATTTTCTCAAGTTATAATTTATTTCTTTAAAACGGTGTAGTGAAAACGATTGAAACTTGGCAGATATTTTCATCTATCCATATACTGCAAGTACAAAAAAAATGAAAACATTGGTAACATTCCTTCGACATTTTTTCAGAGGTTTTATCCGTCAAGATCGTCTCTTTCCACAAGAGTACGTGTAAAATCAGTGAAAATTGAAATCGCTATAACTCAGCAACCGTTCAGTGGATCCGTTTAATTTTTTTGCAGCACACCAGGAAGACTATAAAGAACAATCTCACAAATTTTCATCAACTTGGTAATATTTGGAAATAGGTCCCATACATCCTTAATTAACTGTATCTTATAATTCAAATATGGAATTGTGTCAATGGTCAATGTGAGATAAACAACAAGCCCATTAATTTGTTTCGTGTCAGTGACACACAGCGCCGCATCTGGCATCAGTCTTAAACTATCAACACTGGCCGGACTCTCCCGGTGGTCGATCTATACCGGACTTACCCTATATGCAGATGAAAATGTTTCTTTTTAAACGCAACAAGATTTTCTACACCAATTTCTTGAAAGAGTAACTTTCGCATGACGAAAGTGACCTTTGATTTTTCTAAGTGAAAAACTGTACCTATTCTTTTAAACGAATTTAACGATATAAGACGTAATAACGTTCAAAGTGATATCACATCAGGAATGCAAAGAATAATTGGAATATTCCATAACAGTGTATTTACTAAGCCTATAGCAGGTACTTCTTTTCGATATGACTACATAGCGTATACAGCTATAAAATGTTCAAATTATTTCTTTATAACTGATCTCACGTAACTTTATATGAATACGACGGCGCGGCTAGGCGACGGCAAGCGACTGGCAAAGTCGCTTTCGTACCATATAAAACAGTACATAACTGTCCATTCAAAGAATTAAAGGTCACTTTCATCGTCTAAACCTTATTGCAAATTTAAAAGATTAATTTAACCAATCGCGTTGTTTACAAAAAGCAGTGCAACTTCTTAAATTTTTGGTAATTATTTTGAAGTTCTCTGTCGGCACCGATTTCAATGATTTTTGGATATGTTGTCGGGGACACGATTCTGAACAACTTTCTCCTATACATGTTACCGCCGCTCGACCTTCGTTTCCGAGATATTCGCGAAAAACTACCGCTACTACCGTATTCTGCCGTATACCTACCCACAGTACGCGTCCGTGGCAGCGTATGCGCCAGCGTGGGACAAAACAAATCACGAGAAGCTGACCTTCGTTTCCGAGATATTTGCGAAAAACTTCTTTTGACTTATTCCAACTTGTCCCGGGTAATAGTATTGGTTGGGGCTAGATTAGCGCGGGGGCGCGCCCAATCGCGGGCGCGTAAAGCACGCTAGCGAATGGATATGAGTCGGGGTGTTGACGGGCATCCGCAAGTTTCTGGTTGAAATCTCTAAACTCACATCAGGTCGCTATCGTGCTTTACGCGCCTCCCCACACTAATCTAGCCCAACCAGTACTAGTACCCGGGACAAGTTGAAAAGTAGAATGCGTTGCGTCGGAATAATTCAACAGAAGTTTTTCGCAAATATCTCGAAAACGAAGGTCGTGCGGCGGTAACATGTATAGGGAAAAGTTGTTCAGAATCTTGATCTTGATGACATATCCAAAAATCATTGAAATCGGTGAGGATGGAAAACTTCTAAATAATTACCAATTTTTTTCATTGCCAATGCGAAAAACGCGGGATGTTACCTAATAACGTGGATGCCCTGCATATTGATTTCAATGATCTTTCTAAATTGATACCTTCCAGGATGATCCTTAGTCTGCAGAAAGGGAATATACTGCAAGACATCAGAAGATTCTTCAGATAAAGGAATCCATAGCAAACGGTGAGCAATGGTAAAAACTACTAATTGTTCTTCATACTTGCATCGGAAATTAAATAGGAAAAGAAAAGCGCAGGGGCGTGTTTCAAATTAATAGTTTGAGAACTTAAAGCTTCAATCAGGTTAACAAGAGTTCGCGTGGTTTTATTGAAAGAGTGTGGTATTATTTATCCAATAATTGAATTTCAGATCTTACTATTCTTCTGTAAGTAAAAGCAATTGTAAGCTTTCTTGGTTAACCCTTCATTGACACTCAGGGTGTGAGTCACCTATAAGCCAATTTTGACGCTCTGTACCTGACAAGGGAACATCCCGAACCCGGAAATTTAAGAAATTTTGAAACTTTGTGAATATGTAGGGAATTTCGTTCTGATTATAACGCATTTTTTGTTTGCTGCCCAAATTCACTCTCAGGGGGTGTAATTTACCCCTGAAAATCCGGTTATTCTTCGATTTTACAAAATCGTACACAAAATCGAAAAATAGCCGAATTTTCAAGGATTAATTTCACCCCCTTCGAGTAAATTTGGGCAGTGAACAAAAATTGCGTTTTAACCAGGAGGAAATCCCCTACATATTCACAAAGTTTCAGAATTTTTTGAATTTTCGGGTTCGGGATCTTCCTTGTAAGTCGACTAAATGACGCTTTTAATGATAAAAACACAAAAAAAAGTGTCTCAAAATAAATACCGCGATATCTCAAGGCAAATTATTTATTTTTTAATGACAAATCTGATAATCCAAACATTTTTGTGGGCTTTTTTACTCTTTTTCACATTTTGTTTTTATTTTATGTGTAACGAATGTGGAGGGAAGAAGAAATGACAATTAAATTTAGAAAAGCAGAAATAATATCTGCACCTATTTATTTTTCCAGTTTTAGTGTATTTTATAACTTTATAAATTAAAAAGATGTTTCATTTTACTTTGCTTTTACATTGTTTTTAAATAAAAACTTAGCAAGTTTAAAAGAAATATTAAACGTTTTTCGAAATGCGGCACCACTGCCGCGCGTGCGGCGTTTCTCCTAAAAAATGCATGTTTTTAGTTTCAATTTTTTAAGGGTGCCAAATATTAAAATTTTGATATTCTTTAATGCCAGTAGTAGGCCACGATGTTCAACCAATAATATGTATCCTTGGAGCAACTTTCCATAGCAAAATTTAGACTCGGTGACAATTTTGCTTAAGGCGCGGCAACTGTCCCGCAATTACCCTATACCAAAACGAATCTGTTTAATAATATTTATTTCACCACAGTGACTCGTATTTTTTACGAGAAGGATTTCGCAAAAAATGACACACATTCTTAAGTATATTTCTGTTCTCCTGAGCGCATATGAAGAAACAAAGTAGGTAGCCATATAAAAAGTTACCGCGAACTGTATTTGAATATACCTATTGAAGGACAGAATTTACGAAGATATATGTGTAACGACAAAACGACCATTTTGAAATTCTCACGGTTGATTTAAAACAAACCTTCGGTGCGGTGAATTCACCCTTCATCCCCCCCCCCAACCTTCTCCCCACCCCACCCTTGACCTACCGCATTACGACGCAGGCAGAAGAATTCTGGGGCACACAGATTGGCCAAGAATGTTTTAAACACGATTCCCAATAGGGGCCAGAACGGAGGGATACAAGGAAGCAGCCGGTAAAGCCACTCCGTACCACACCCATAGAAGTTAAAGTATGGGGCGGGGACCATTCACTGGCGAATCACGATGGAAACGATACGTGGGGTCCCGAGGGTACTCGACTTCGGCACGTTGCTCCGAGTTTGTAACTGAAAGATCAACGCGCCCTGCGCAGCGCTGACGATATTTAATTGGGGTTCATGGTTAAATAATGTAGGCGATTTAAAAACAAAATAGTTCTTTCATATATATTTTTTTCATACTTTTTAATTAATTTCTAAAATATTTTTTAGATTCTCTGACAGAGTTTCTATCTGTGCTTGTCGTTCATTTGCACCTAACAAATTGATTTATTTTTTATACGCTGATGAGTATCGAATAATACCTGACAATTGTTTGCTCTGAACATGATTTTTAAGTCGATGATAAATTGTAGTTCTTAGCCCAGCTTGGATAAATTGTTAGTTGAAGTTACAAGATACTTATGCGGCTAAACTTTATACTATTGACGTTGTATTAATCAAACAATATATTTAGTTGTTACTCGTGATTGAAGATTTAAATTTGTAGATAGCCTTTATTTGTGATTCGTTCATTTTATGATATCTCAAATTCGTATTTTAATAAGGGATGTTCCCTAACTTGGACTTGCTCCTAAATTAGACCACAGTCCTTATTCGCATATCAATTGGCATAGGCAACATCTCTTAGCATGAGATTATAGCTCACACTTTGCTCAATAACAGCATGGAAAAAAAAACACTGTGGAATGAGTAACAACTGCTGCGTGATGAATGTTTTCTTTTGATGACGGTTAAGGTAACTGTGCCTCCAATTTAGATAAGCTGTAACTTTTGACTGGTAAGTAAATTTTGAATTTACTCCGCATCTCACACATTCGTTTTCGTCTCACTCTTCTAACGACATATCACTCTCTTGAAGAATGAAACTGTCGCTCCTTGAATCTGAAGATTCTTTTAAGGGGAGGTTCCGGTCTAGAGCCCCCAAAAATAGGTGATTTTTAGGAATTAATTAAAGGGAAACTACTATATATAATTTAATGGGACTTTTTGCATCTTATTAAGGGTATCGTAAATTTTGAATTCTTATGAGCGTAATTTTTAAGGATGTTTATCATAACATTTGTCTGATACTTCCACTAGTTTTTGTTTCTTACACCTAAACATTAAAATTGGTTCAGTTTCTTAAATTGAACCACTTAATGTTTCTTAAGTTGGACCGGTCTAAATTTTCCAACGTTTTCTCTTTCTTAAGGATGAAATGTAAAGAGTTCTTGCAGTGACGCAGAGGATGAAGAAGCTTTGTGTTGTTTGTTTGCCTGCATTTACGGTCGTAATACCGATTATTACGAGTGCATAAATTATGTCAAATGCATATTTCTCAGTGTTATTTTCTATTTTTTCTATAGAGTGTAAATATAGTTTTAAATTAACTTCTTATCTAAACTAATGAAAAACAGACATGGTCCAATTTAGGATACGCGTGGTCCAAACTTAGGAAGCCAGTTTCCTAGATTGGACCAGTGACACGAGTTTGAAAATATTTTTTTGTAACCAGCCACGTAACGTTTCAGTCCGTTTGATTAGATGTATGTATCAATTAAAATCCCGAAAATTGGTCTCAAATTTTTCTGCTCAAAACTATCAACCCGTTTCCGATTTATGTTTAAATTTCCCCTACCTGCTATTTAATTTGGGCCAAGCTTCCCATACGTGAATTTGAAAGGTACTGAACTCTGTGACGTATCAATAAAATAATGAATGAGTGCACAATAGCCTTTCTTAGCGGAAAATCGAAAAGAGGAATGCAGAAAATTGTAAAAATGCAATGATGCGTTTCAAAACTGAACGGATATTTTTACATGCTCCACGTATGCAGGGGTTTATATAAATTCTTCAAAATATGTATAACACAAATATGTCGCGAGAGATTTTAGATGTGATAAATGTACGGTTTGTTGAAGGGAATATTCAAGCATTCCAACGCTATGGTTCCTCAGAAAATGCCGGTGGGTTTTCAGCATCGTAACCAGGACAGATGTATCGGCAACAACAAAGCTGATAGGTGTGACGACCTCCCAGACTTAAGCCGCACCCTTACGATGGAGACCTAGGGGTGGTGTCGCCACCCATCTACTGCGTGTGCGAACGCATGCGTCCCGTGATTTTGGTGTTTTGTTGCACTACTACACATAGTAGGTATATTCATATAGAAATTCCATAGATCCGAATTTATGCGGTTTTCATTTCCATATCTTACGAAGTTGTTAAATAAATTGGCAACTTCCAGACTTTTCAGACTGGCTTCCCTTTTTGTCTCGGTGAACAATAAGAATGTGACATATGTTAATCAGAATATTTCTTCTAATTTATATTGTTTTTGCATACATACAATTCTTGGTATTTTTATTTGTAACAGAAATTTATTAAAAACAGGCTTTACACGCGTGCTAGAATATTATAGACGCTATGTCAACTAAATAAATATACTACTCGCTACAAAAGTTTACATAATTTCGTTTCAACTATATTGGAATATTTATTTATATAAATATTTAGTGTTTGGAACGATGCACTATTATTGTGGCTTTTACACGCAGGTGATGAAAAATCTCTCCTACAAGGATATAGCGCCGCGGTCAATCCCGTCGTAGCTAAAATTTTTGAAATTGAGACGGGTAAGAGATCAGTCAACATTATTTCAAACCTCATTACAGTAATCTGGGGTGCGAGTTGTAAACCGATCATAGAAGCGGAGCGCGCGGCTCGATTACCTGGGCCGGGAAATTCCCAATAGCTCTTTGCGATGTTAAGGGGAGGTTCCGGTCTAGAGCCCATCAAAATAGGTGATCGTTAGGAATTAATTAAAGGAAAACTACTATATATAAATTAATAGAACTTTTTGCATTGTATTAAAGATGTGTCAAATTATAGAAATATATTTTTAGTTTTATAATTAATCATTACAGACCGCACTGGAGAGTCGTTAAAGTCGAGGCGTCAAAAAATTGATCCAAATCGGTGGGACCTGTATCTTCAAAAGTTATTATCCGATTCGACTGAAACTTTTTTTGTTTTGAAGAATATACTTCTGGCTAGGGGGGGGGGGCAGAAAAGAATAAGAAAATTACATTTTTTTAGAAAATAACGACACTTGGAGTTTGAAATCACTTTTTTCCTATATTTTTCGTCCTTTTAACGCCTTTCAAATTTATAAATTTTCAATTTTTGTCATTTTTTCTGCCCCTCCCCCTAGCTAGAAGTATATTCTTCAAAATAAAAAAGGTTTTAGTCGAATCGGATAATTTATGGAGATACAGGTCCCACCGAGTTTGAGAACTCTGTTTCGGGAAAAACGCGTTTAAAATATGATGTGAGTGCCGAGTGGCCGGGGATTACCCATGCATTTGCCGCTACTCAAATGCCTATAAATTTGGAAATTTGACGAATTTCAACAAATCCATTTAAACATATATTCCTAAAAGGTTGAACATTCGAAAAATGAAATAATAAAAAAATCAATTTTTAGACCGGAACCTCCCCTTAATTTGAAAGAGACCATCCTAAAATTTTCGGAGCACGGGCATCACTGCTGTCCAGCGGTCGCTGGCAGCTCTCCGCTGGGCCGATGCATGGTTGTAGTGGAATGCGTCCGTCAGGCGCTGTTGCCATTTCTCAAGTTCGCGCGAGCGCGGGTTACAGGATTAAACGCTCTGACCCTGTATTGTAGATATTACACCCTTCTTACCGTTCGGAGTGCATGAGAATTTTATAGAACTGGATTTCTTGCATTCCCTTAGTAAACTGGAATTTTCTACACGAAAATATTATTAAAATCTCCATTGAACTCTTGAAATGATTATTTATTTAAATAGTAGATACTTAATTTTATTCATCTGGAGGTTATATTCAAATAATCACACGTTAGGCACAAATGACGTTCCTCTGAATTATTTTGTTATTTGGTTACCATATAATCAAATGTGGTGTGCTTAAACAAGTGTCTCCTAAAATAACCTCGCAAATGATTTCAGATATGATTGTCTTTCAGGCAAAATGTTTGAAAACAGAACGGTCAATTATCAAATGAAGTTACAATTTCATAATATCAATAATATAATTTGTGATATTTGCTTACAATATTACACTTCTGTGTTAGACACACCGAAAACACTATTTTCCAAACTAAACTGCGTTCCATATAAGAGCATACCGACGCCCCTACCGATTCGCGACCGATCTGCGCAGCTCCGACGGATCTGACACACGCGATTGGGCGTAGCACTTTCCCTGCCGGCTAGTAAACCAATCAACAGTGTATCCCTGCGCGAAACGAGTATGCTCTAATGTGGAACGCAGTGTACACATCATTTTTTACGTTATTTCAAACATTTCACCGAAATAAAACATTATTTCATCTTGGTACAAAATGAGGTTACATTCTTTAGACTAGTTTTAAACTGGAATTAATGCTTCTTGAAATAAAATAATATACGAAGGTAATTGTGTATTATTTCAAAAAGCATTTGTAAAATATTTCATTCAAATAAAATGCATCGTCAAACGTTTACCAGCAATACTATTCTGATATTCCCAGGTGCGCAGTCCGCAAGGAAAATTAGAACATCCTCACGGACCATAAAATATCATGCGGCGATAACTGCAGACGATAAAGCTATGCGGTCCATGAAGTTTATCAGCCGCAGTTCCTTTCGTGCAATTATTCTGCTGCATATTACCAGTGTAGCTTTATAATACCTCAGACAGGGGAGTTACGGAAATTTCCTGCAAGGGATGTTCCTGCTGAATGGTGTAAAACTATTGTAAACGCTACGGCGCACAGTGCATCGTTCAACGGAAAAAATCTAAAAATTAATAATTCTTTTTGCAATGCTTTGTAACATTGCCGTAACCCAGAGCCTTTATTTTTTATACGAACAGTTGAAAGAAAACAGAATAAAAGAACCCCAACAGTTATTTGTTTAGTTCTGTTTATATCTGAACACCAGCAACAAAATAAATAAATAAATAATAATAAATAAATAATAATAAATAAATAACTTAAATGAATCATTCAATTTAAAGGTATTAGGTATATATGTAGATACTCTTTATTTTCATTAATGAAACAAATTTTTTTACTTATTTTTAATTCAGTTTTATTATCTCGAAATTGCACATCCATTAAATTGCTAAATCATACGTTTTTTCAACTTTAACTTGTCTTGAGATTTATGTGGAGAGAGTTATGTGTGGCCTTCAAGGTCATAGTGTACCATATGGTTGAATTTGTCTTGACAATCGCTTTCATATTGGATAATCAAATATATAACATTCCATTTAAAAAACTAAAAGTCACCCTCGTTTCAAGGAAAATATTGCGAACACTAAAAATTGAGGTACCGTATTATGTTGGATATAAAAAAACAGTAAGAGTTTTCCTCCTTCAGTTTTTTCAAATACTTACCATTTTCGAGAATCCTGTATAAGAATATCAGGTATAGCCGCTTGGCCGCTGCGAGTACCGCGGTGCTGGGCGACGCAGCGTCAATTTTCGACAATTTTTAAAAGGCCAATTTTAAAATGCCCATATTTTTGACAATTAGACCATGAAGGGGAAGGATAGAACTATATTTTGTTTTTTTCCAGACATTTAAAATCGCGCCCGTTGTTAAAAAAACTGCATTTGTTTAAAATAATTGCACAAAAATGGTTAAAAAAATTTGTTTCTGAAACTAAAATAATTTTTTCTTACAACTTCAATGTCTTTTCTACAAATCGCCGTAAACCTCATCTCCAACTGTTTACTACTTCCATAGTTATAATTTATTGAAAAAAAGTTAGCACTTACCTTCAAACAGCTGTAAAATCGACATTTTTCAAAATTGTCAAAAATCCTTCGAGATATGTTTATATATCTCTAAAGACTACAACATATTCAAATTTCAGCCACATCCGAAATATTACTCCAAAAAGTGTCCGATTTCGCGTGGAATGACCCGCAGGTAATAAGGCCCATCTATTTAATATGTACAATTCGGGCAAACAAATACATCTTCGACCTCAGGTGTGAGCCCAACGCATTCCTCGTGTATCCAGGTGAAACACATGACACACTGTCGCATATCCATCTTGAATGCAGTTTTGCATAATTTGCAAAACCAATTGTCCGCAGAGTTGTCGTCCATGTTTTCTTCTGGAGGTGGATGGCATGGGCTCTTGTTCACACAATCTTGTCTTTTTTCTTCTGGTTGAAGCGACACGTGCTTGGGAGCTCTTCTCAATATCGTTCCTGCTTTGGAAGGGGTGGTCTCTGGTTACTTCCTGAGCCTTAAAGCCCACTTAATATTTTGGTGGGCCTTATTATCTGTTTTGTCTCTTCCTCATTGCCGAGGTTATATGTTAAGCGTGCACTTTACAAAATCATTAATTTTCTGGGAAGATATGTACTGACACATACCTATAGTTGCACAGTAATTGGATAATGAATACTCCCAATACAAAGCCAAGAAACCGACGTAATTCTTATAATTGTAGCAACGCAAGTTGCCGGCGAAACATTTCTTGAATTTACAGCCGAAAAATGTTATATTGATTAATAATATCGCATGGGGGTTCTTCGAGTGACATTTCGTATGTAGTAAAAGCAATAGATAGCAATAACAAGATTGTGGATTGACCTACCAAGGATAAATTACAGGTGGGCCTTATTACCTGCTGGGCCCTATTACCCGAACTTACCTCATATAAAATTGCTGTTGTATTTACGCGGCAAACAAATTTTTGAAATGTTCAAATATTAATGAAGTGTCATCAATTACTATTTTTTATTACGAAATGGTAAAATACAATGTCGTTAATTGCAATTTCATTCAAACTAAATTGCTAAATTGTAACGTTGATGAACAATAATTACCTATTGCTCACAAACAGTGGAATTTCCGTTTCAGATTATTAGAGAACGAAACACGGTTAATTGCATATATAATTGTTGAGAATTAGATGCCATAGTATTATCATTTATCGCTACACCTTGTAATGATCGTGCGAATTACTTTGCATCAGTTTTTACATTGTTAGCGGCAGTACACAAAAATTAACTCCCGCTCTAAATACCAGTGAAAACAATTACATAGGCACTGTGCGATTCAAGCCATCGTAAATATCTTTTGCTTTTGCCAAGCTTATTGTTAGATAGTGAAGAAGAATAATAAGTGGCGGAAAAGGTTTTCATGTTTTGTATCCTTATGGGAATTCTGTATTTACAAGCAATTAAGTAACGTTTTTCATAATTTGAGAAATCGTTTATACTTCGTAATTTAAAGATTCCCATTGCCTGATTACAGGGCGGAACTATGCATATATATGTATATTCATTTAAAGAAGGAAAGCGAGGATTACGCGTTAAGCTTTTCGTCCAATGAACTTCTACTCAATTATGAAACTGCACACCGGATGCAAGAGGTTCTGTTCAATTTTTTTTTCCATGAAACTTTTTAATACCACGACTATTAGTTGCAATTTGACCAAAAACCGATTTGTATGCAATATCGTGGGTGTAGGGTAAAGGACCCAATTACTGTCACCTTAAGCTATTTTACTTAAAATAACGAACAAATAAACGTTGTAAAGTCGAACACAAAAAGAATTATGTAATTCAACCTATAATCTGTACTATAGATTATTTATTGGTTATTTGAAGTAAAATAGCTTAAGGTGACAGTAATTGGTTAGGTGTCAGTAATTGGGTCCTTTACCCTAACTCGAGGAAATTCTTCAGATTTTTCCTTGAGAAATTAGAAATTAGCTTGTTCGCTCCATCGCCGTAACGCAACTGCAACTTGACCGATTACTGTTCAGTTGCAGACGAGTCGGACACACATTTTTAATTCAAACCTCGTCCACCAAACAACTGCAACCGATCGTGATGCGATTCTTTGTACATAATTAACATCTACGCGTGTTCACTTTAAATTTTGGATAGCTGACTTGTTCAAATTATCATAATGGCAGAATAAGAATTTTTGGGTAATTATTTAGAAGTTTTCCATCCTCTCCGATTTCAATGATTTTTGGATATGTTGTCGGGGACACGATTCTGAAGAAATTATTCCTATACATGTTACCGCCGCTCGAGCTTCGTTTCCGAGATATTCGCGAAAAACTGCTGCTACTACACAATGTATTCTGCCATATAGGGGTAAAGAGTACAGTGGTTGGCCACCTGACAGTGATTGGCCCTACTTTGAGAAATGAAGAAATATAAAGAAATATCAATGTTATGCTTTTTTTTAATGAACATATTCATATTCCTTGTACTTTTTTGCCTCGAATGTTATCAATATTTCTCCACTCATTATATACTGTGATTATATTTCAAAGCAGATAGGAGACTCGGCTTTACAGCTTGAAAATTACAGCGATTCAATAAAAAAAATCATAAGAGTACAGTTGAAAGTTTTCGAATATTTTAATGTATTTGTGATATCTATATCCCTAATATTCTGTATATATTGATAAATAAGGGTCAAAACTTTATTAAAAAATTATTTATTTGTTAAAATGACTTATTCGCTGGTTTACCCGCGGATTAGATCGAAACTGTGGGCTTTCATTTTACTGAAAGTTTTCTCAGTTGTCATGCAGACTCGAACGGAGTTGCACAAAACGAAATATGTTTGAACGTAATTTGTGTTGTGCTATGATTGGAATACACATAATTGCCCAAAAGAATACTCCTGTATCAATATCTTTAGATGACATAACTACAATTTAATATTATAATAGTAAGTTTTTTCAGTTTTTTCAATTTCGACCTGTCGGTTTTTATCTGCAGACAAAAACTCCACGTTAATGTTGAACAACTGTTTTGTCACGCGGTTGAAGTTTGCCACGAGAACCGTGACGGTGTAAATCGATCATAGACATGCACCACTAACATGCAGTTAAGGGGAGGTTCTGGTCCAAAAATCGATTTTTTTTATTTCATGTTTCGGATGTTCAACCTTTTAGGAATACGTGTTTAAAAGGATTTGTTGAAATTCGTAAAATTCCCGAAGTTATAGGCATTTGAGTAGCGGCAAATGCGTGGGTAACCCCCGGCTAATCGGCACTCACGTAAAACTTTAAACGCGTTTTTCTCGAAACAGTGTTCTCAAAACGGTGGGACCTGTATCTCCAAAAGTTATTATCCGATTCGACTGAACATTTTTTTATTTTGAAGAATATACTTCTGGCTAAAATTTATAATTTTCAAAGCCGTTGAAAGGACGAAAAATATAGGGGGAAAGCGATTTCAAACTTCAAGTGTCATTTTTAATTTGTTCTGGTTCCCCCACCTAGCCAGAAGTATATTCTTGAAAATAAAAAAGTTGCAGTCGAATCGGATAACTTTTGGGGATACAGGTCCCACCGATTTGGATGAATTTTTTGACGCCTTGACTTTAACGACTCCCCAGTGCCGTCTGTAATGATTAATTATAAAACAAAAAATATATTTCTATAGTTTAAGACATCCTTAATACAATGCAAAAAGTTCCATTAAATTATATATAGTAGTTTTCCTTTAATTAATTCCTAAAGATAACCTATTCTTTGGGGCTCTAGACCGGAACCTCCCCTTAAGTCCGCAGACTTGGAACGCGACGGATGAAGACCGCGGGGAAACCTCCCCGTGTGTGGCCAGCTAATCATAGCGCAACACAAATTACGTTTTTTATTATTACGTTTAAACATATTTCGTTTTGTGCAACTCCGTTCGAATTTGCATGACAACTGAGAAAACTTTCAGCAAATACGAAACTCCACAGTTTCGATCAAATCCGCGGATAAACCAGTGGTTTTCATCCATTAACACGCAGTTTTATCTGTGACCGATTTGTCCAACGTGATTTGTCTCTGAACTTTCGTCGTATGTTAGTGGGTATTTGCAGTTTTGATCCGCCGCAAACTTTGATCGCAGGTTTGTCCGCGACGGATGAAGACCGGGGGACACCTCCCCGCGTGTGGCCAGCTAATTCCGACGCAACGCATTCCATTTTACAACTTGTCCCGGGTATTAGTATTGGTTGGGGCTAGAGTCGGGGTGTTGACGGGCATCCGCAAGTTTCTGGTTCAAATCTCTAAACTCACATCAGGTCGCTATCGTGCTTTACGCGGCTCCCCACACTAATCTAGCCCCAACCAATAGCTGGCTATACACGGAGAGGTTTCTCCGCGGTCTTCATCCGTCGCGGACAAACCCGCGATCAAAGTCTGCGGCGGATCAAAACTGCAAATACCCACTAACATACAACGAAAGTTCACAGACAAATCACGTTGGATAAATCGGTCACAGATAAAACTGCGTGTTAATGGATGAAAACCGCTAGTTCATCCGCGGATTTGATCGAAACTGTGGACTTTCGTCTTGTTGAAAGTTTTCTCAGTTGTCATACAGACTTGAATGTTGAACAACTGTTTTGTCACGCGGTTGAAGTTTGTCACGAGAACTGTGACGGTAAATCGATCATAGACATGCACCACTAACATGCAGTTAAGTCCGCCGACTTGAAACGCGACGGAGAAAACCGCCGGGAAATCTCTCCGTGTATGGCCAGCTAATACTAATACCCGGGACAAGTTGGAAAGTGGAATGCGTTGCGTCGGAATAAATCAACAGCAGTTTTTCGCAAATATCTCGGAAACGAAGGTCGTGCGGTGGTAACATGTATAGGAAAAAGTTGTTCAGAATCTCGATCTTGATAACATATCCAAAAATCATTGAAATCGGTGAGGATGGAAAACTTCTAAATAATTACCGAATTTTGTATCAAACTTGTAGAAATTTTGAAAACTTAAAAGTAAATGTTATCGGCGCACCGGTTCGGTCTATTTTAAAGAGATTAAATAAAAGCTATTGTGCAAATTTTAAGATTAAACTTCCAACGTTTCGGTCAGTATTGCGACCATTATCAAGGAAAGAATTAAATCAGGATGAAAACTGCGTCTGCTTTTATAAATTTGGCTCGTGTTAAACGTGCGAACCTACGAATCGGTTGGAGAGTGAGTATTGAACCGGTGCGCCGATAACATTTACTTTTAAGTTTTAAAAATTCTCTACGGTCGAAATTCTAAATCATTTTATTTAAACTTGTAGAAAAGTTAGAAAACTATCCCTGCTTGTATAATTATAAAATTATCGGAATATTCTAATTGTCCTATTACCTATACTAATATTAATATGATTTTGTAAAATGATTAAAATTTCTTCTCGTCCTTTTCCAATTCTTTTATTTATTTTTAATTATAAATGGATGAATCTACCACTACTTAAACTACTCGACATCGTGAACACAACTTCTTTTTCCTTAACCTCTCAAAATCTGAGGAATTTCCTCGAGTTATACCCACGACATTTTATGCAATCGTTTTTCCGTCAAATTGCAGTTGCCTCGCGGGGGTTGACAGGGAACTGTCGTGATTACATAAACTATGTAGGTGTATTTCACAATCTTTTAGTTATAAAATGGATTAATACTGAACCTTGCATTGATTTAGAGTTAGCACGGCACTCAGATAGTAGAAGACAGTTCAACACATTTTAATATTCTAATGCTCAGAAAATACCCTTGTATCTACCATCTACACCGATCTTAGAAAACTTCTACTACCATACATGCTGTTTTTACTTGCAATGCTGTAAGGATACTTCGGGCACATTTTATAAAGATATAAAGTAATTGCTTTGTTAAAATTTTAAAGTGAAGATTTGTCGAAATAATTAAAAATTGCAAAGGTAACGAGAATGAACATTCAGGCAAGAACCGTAGTTACTACTCCTTGCAAGAAAAACAGATGATATTCAATGTTCTTGAAGTACCTTAAACACTTGTCGAATGGCTAGTGACTTCAATCGTTGTCTATGGGTAAAGTTATACAGAAATCATTTCCCTCGTTAGAAAAGAATTGCGCCTATGAAATAAATGGATTGGGCTGAAGATCATCAAAATTAAACACCCGCCGATTAGAATAAGGTCCATTAAACTATCGAATTGAAGTTTGAAATTTTTTAATCAAAATGTAGAATTTCCATTCATCAAATTGCGACAGAATTATAGAGGTAAATTATGTTACCAGAGCTATGTTTAATACAAAATAAATACAATAATTTAGAGCGTCCTCTTCTATCATCAACAGTGAGATTTTATAAAAGAAACTGGATCGCAATATATCACAGAAAATATAGAACAGTCTACACCCACTTTTATGATAGTAGACGCATAGGTACCTACTGTGTAAAGAAAGTTACGCGAAGTACTGTGTCCGGATGGAAAGAAGTCGGTCGAGAAACTCTAGGGTCCGAATATCAGGTCCGAATAGTACATCCCTATTGGCCGGCGCAAGAACGGCGACGAATACAAAGTAAGCGAACGGCGGCGGGAGCCAATGCGAGCGAAGAACCCCTCTTGCTCCTGCGACATTTCAACCGACTTCTTTCCACCCGGGCACAGTACCTAATTACAGTTCCCTAACCCCAGGCAATTTTCTTCCAGAAGTATATGTCTTTGCCAATATTTTTGTAAATTGTTCGACCTTAATAGTAAAATCTAAAAATGTGGCGAATTTCAACATATAAATCGGTTTTTCCACAACTATTTGTTCAACTACACATCATATCAAAATTTACAATTCTAGAAATGGACTATTAGATTGTACGAGTATTACGAATGTACAATTATTATCACTGAAAAGTTACAAGATTCAAAAATACCACAATGGCAACTCAAAAAGGACACTGAGGTGCAGTGAATCCCATGTGACCAATTTGTGATTACAAGCAGGTGTGACCACGATGGGTTAAGGGAAGAAAGTTTTATACAGTACATAATTTTAGACACTTCTTTTCAAATACAGCTCAAAATACATTTCAATTACCCGAAACTGAAAGATACAGAAAATTTTAAAAGCACACGCCCTAGGTAATGAAAGATCAACCCTATCATGAAAGCTACCATTAAAATGACATTCCGCTGTACCTATCCTAGAAGCCATTCTGTCAAACGCGATTCTAATTCATAATCCTATTCATTAATTTATTATTCAACGGCAATGATAGTATCGATCGAGGGGAGAGAAGAAGCATTGCAAAGCAGTGTCCTCGGTCAGAGGAAAAACGGACGAGGAACTGAGAATAAAGCAGGCAGAGCGAAAAATACACAATACCAGTACATGCAGACATCATGACTGCTCCCCCTAATGGAAATGCAGCTCTTCCCATGGAATCCGTACTGTATGCTCGTCGACCAATGGGGTAGGCCGCGACACTTCGAACAATGGCACGCTCGAATAGATTAATCAAACTTAATCGAGCCAATGAAAGCCGTGCAAATCTTGCGTGGGGGATGCAGAAGCCGTAGTTGCACACTCGCCCGTTACGACGCGCGCACAGGACGAACTGGGAACCCTTCGAGCGTTAACATAGAGAATCATGGGGAAGACCTATGGGAACGCATAGTGTTGCGAATTTAACAACGTTTAACGATACCGGCGAGCAGGGCGGACACGCGTTTCGTCGTTAGTCTGGAAGTTTCGTAAATTTCTAAGTCATGTTGAGCATTCGCAAACAAACGTGTGTAGAATGAAGCCGGGAATCCACCGGCAAGCTAAGCTAAGCTTAGATAAGCTATGCTATGCTACGCTATGCTACGCTATGCTACGCTATTCTACGCTATGCTACGCTATTCTACGCTATGCTACGCTATGCTACGCTATGCTACGCTATGCTACGCTATGCTACGCTATGCTAAGCTTAGCTATGCTACGCTATGCTACGCTATGCTACGCTATGCTACGCTATGCTAAGCTTAGCTAGACTATGATAAGCTATGCTATGCTATGCTATGCTATGCTATGCTATGCTATGCTATGCTATGCTATGCTATGCTATGCTATGCTATGCTATGCTATGCTATGCTATGCTATGCTATGCTATGCTATGCTATGCTATGCTATGCTATGCTAAGCTATGATAAGCTATGCTGCTGTGCTATGCTATGCTGCTGTGCTATGCTATGCTATGCTATGCTATGCTATGCTATGCTATGCTATGCTATGCTATGCTATGCTATGCTATGCTATGCTATGCTATGCTATGCTACGCTATGCTACGCTATGCTACGCTATGGTGCGCTACGCTATGCTACGCTATGCTACGCTATGTTACGCTATGCTACGCTATGCTACGCTATGCTACGCTATGCTACGCTATGCTACGCTATGCTACGCTATGCTACGCTATGCTAAGCTTAGCTAAGCTATGATAATTTTCTAAAATATATATACACGATGTTAGAAATTATTATTATTATTTCCATAGTATCGTACTGCTTTATATTTATCGTTTATTACTGAACTCTAATTTGACTAACATAGTTGCTTCGGAACTACCTTAAACGAGTGTCTCCTAAAATAACCTCGCAAATGATTTCAGATATGATTGCCTTTCAGGCGAAATGTTTGAAAACAGAAGAGTCAATTTTCAAATGAAGTTACAATTTTTTAGCAACTACGTAGAGCAGTCAACGTGGCAACGTCGCACAATCGATATGTTTAGACATTTAAATAACGAACGACGATTCAAATTCATATGAACATTTTTCCTGACATTTTGGTTATAAAAGACGCTACGAATGAATGCGACGTTGCCAGATCTGCTGCTCCAATTCACTACGCTAACCAATTTAATATTCTATTTCCTTATTACAATTATTTATATTAACATTGAACTTTTTAAAATATATATACACGATGTTAAAAATTATTATTATTATTTCCATAGTATCGTACTGCTTTATATTTATCGTTTATTACCCAACTCTAATTTTAACGTAGTTGGTTAGGAACTACCTTAAACACCGAACTCGTCGAAGCAAACATATAGAAATTCGGCAGTAGGTACGTCGCCACTGGTACACAGCGCAGGGAAACTGATTTACGGAATTCGAATGGCCATCATCGGGATCGTAGGATCGGCATCCGATGATGTACAGAACAACGACGCCGGTCTACGGGGGTCCTGGCTAGGGCAGCGGATACCCTTATGCGCGGATCCACTGGCAAAAGATCCACAAACACGGCGTGATGCGCGTCTAATCAGCGCGGCGAAGCCAGCTGCCGTGCGGGACAAGCCAGCCGGTTCATTCATCAAGACCCTGGTTATACAGCATGCAATGCCACCCGAAAAATCCCTTTTCCTACTCACCCCCCTCCCTCCCGTTCTCTCTCAGTCGCCCCGGTAAAATGCGCAAGGAGAACATCAAAATATATTACAGGCATACTATTTTGTTAATAAGACTTAGATGTGCACTGCATTCAGCTGATATAGAGCTTCTCGAGAATTCGTTGTTGCGAGAATAAAGCGGTACGTAGTGTTTAACAAATTCTTTATTTCTACGTTTGTCATAATAGATTGCGAACAGAAAGGCAGACATGACATTCAGGATGGGAGCATTTTGATTCCTTATCAACTCTTTAGCTGTAAACCCCGGGCACATTGCGAAAGGTAGGTACATGTACCTACATGTGTGGTGTTAGAAATCAACGACTGATTTGACAAATGCTGTATACCTATAGCTATATACTTTTTGCGATTTTAGTGTTTGAACTATCTTTTGCGTTTCTTGTTTTTTTGAGGGTGTTGCTGCAGCGATTGACGTGGACTGTAAGGATTAAGGAGTTACCTACTTCTTTTTAAGGAGTCATTCTGGTTAGCGCGCCGATGAATTCAGCGATTTTCAGGAATTTATTGCGAAGACAGGAATTATAGTAATAGAATAAAGCTTTAATCTATTGATTGAACTACATTTATACAATAATTAAAAAATATAAAGGTAATAAAATTATTGCTTTTAAAATGGTTTTGAAGGCGATTTTGATGACATGTTTAAAAATTCTTGCCTCGCTTGTGCAGGTGATTTCAGCAGTTGGACTTATCTGAAGCCAAAAATACAGACAGATTATTGATCAGTATGACTGTCGCTATGACCCGAACTAGAATAAATGATTTATCCTTGAAATTAACAAAATGGCGGGCCAAATACAAGAATCAATGTATTTCGGCTGTGTTTTCTGTGCTATTTTCGATTTTAAAAGCAGGTTAGACGCAACAGAAATACTTGGTTGTAGTACCGGCTAGAGGCATAGGTGTGTAGAATAAGCAGTTCAATTTATAAAGCAATCGGTTCGATAGATTTTTAGATTTTACCTGCAACATGTGAAAAAAATGACATTTCGAGAAAAACGCGTTCAAAGTTTTCATCTGTAGAGGCCCAGCCTTTGCGCTCCCTACAAAATGCCTATGTAGAAGGTAGAATAATTGGAATTTTCCAATGAAAATTTAACAGTACATTCTTGAGGATATGTACTTTAGAAAAATGTTTTAAAAAAATCTTTTTTTTCAAACCGTCTAAGCAGAATGACCCCTTAAATCTAATGAACTCTCTAAATGCGTCTTCAATGAGGACTTGATTATATAATTGCATCGATGAAAATTGAAAATCTGTAGGAGAGATTTTAACAGATGAAACGAATTGGGAAGAATTTTTAAGGGCTGTTATACGTAGTCATGCACTGTTATATGCAGAACAGAGTTAGTTCCTAACCATTCAGTAAATCTAAATTTATAAACAGCTCTTATTTTGACTTATATTGAAGATAAACTTGCATAACTTTTGAAGCGAGGTGTGTGAAGTATGATGATATTGTTAGGGACTAATATTTGTATTAATTTATGAAATCGTTATGTTCTGGTAAGACTTTCCTACCATTTCAGACCACGCTATGTATTTTTAATATCTTACATCTACATTAATTCGCTTAAATTCCGTGCTCAAGAAATTTGTAGATATTTTTCTCCTCCAATAAAATTTTTTTTTACTGAAAACAAAGCTTTAACAAATAAAAAAAAAGACACCGAAAAGAAAATGGTATTTTTCACGACATTCTTCGGTCTTTTTAAGAAAATGAAAAAATAATTTGAAGTAGACCAATGAATAGGAACTCCGAATGCGTAAATTCATTCTGTTCTTTATGATTTACGTAATCAATTTTGCGTTGTTAATTACGAAATAAATGACATAATTATTCGACGATAAGTATCTCGCGAAGAATTATAGATATTTAAAAAAGAGGTCCATCGACTTATTTTTAGGGAAGAAGTATGAGGTAAATCACAACAAACGTAAGAACGATGTCATTTTACAAGAAATTATTAATAGTTCTTAAAACACAAATGGCGATTTTTATTTTAGGAGGACCTTATAGGTATTCCGCAAATAATATTTTGAAATTGATTTCCTTCTGTTAATACTTCTAATGAAATTATTCTGAATAATTCCTTTCCACTACTTTATTCTGAACATAAATGACGCTCACCAATTAAAACACCAAGTGTTTGTCATAATGTTTATAGTGTAATTTATTATTTAAGAAAAGAACATAACGCATATTGAAAACAGGCATGTGATAGTAAAGTATACGAAAATAATTATGTTTGCATAAAATATTAAGTTATAATTATTAAATATACGTATCGAATTAGACTATAAGTAAGAGGGGTGAATATCAAGGCGTGATAATGCGCGTAAAGTTCGCGCGAGATAAAAAGACCAAGTAAGTAGTTGGTGTCGTAATAACCGTCGTGGCCAATGTAATTCCGCGTGAAGATTCGATCGGCGCCACATAATTGACCTAATCAAATTCTCCACTGATCGTGATAGACGAAAAGCGTAAAGGCAACGCTGCCGTAAGTAAGCATGTCATCACGCGTTATGAACTTAGTTCTGCCCAAAATACTTTTCGACCCCCTCGTCTTTATGCGCAGCTATTGCGCCAGCCATTTTGCTCGCTTGTCAGAACAAACTAGACCCTTAAGGGCACCATACATATTGAGATCTGTATCGTCACATATATATGTGTCTGAGATTTGTGTCAACTACCAAACAACGTCAGTTCAGTCCTCAGGCTTCTGTGCTCTAACACACTCTATACTTAACATAACCTAATGCCCAAACCTTTCAATCGTAATGCATTAATAACATTCGAAATGAAACGTAAAGATCAATGAAAACAGCAATTGGGCCCATTTATGCAGAAAGCTACCAACCCTCAATGATCTGAAACTGTGTAAATTTAGTTTGAAGATTTTAATTGTTAAAGAAAAGTAGCTTTGTTCTGTTGGGTATATTTTATTTTTTGAGATTGTTTTGTAAGGTTTTTTAACGGGTTGTTTAATACTGGGTAGCATAATTAGTAGTACTTTAAATTTTTCTGTAGCTGTTGTTTTTTAAGCCTGAAGTGGGACTATGGCTTGATAGTTTTAATAATTGCATAATGTAAGAGTTGTTCTATGGGTTGGTAATTTTTTGCAAGATAAAGATCAGGAAATTATGGGATCCATACTGCGTTTAACTATTTTTTTTTGTCATTTTGAGAGTTGGTAGTTTTCTACTTAACTAGGCCCAATTGGTCACTTGCACGCTCGAGGTATCGACGTTTCAGGACATTGGTACAGACGACGATACCAGCTGATACTGATACAGCGATACTGAGACAGACAAATACACGGTGAGATTTTTATCGCGATACTGATGCTTGTAACATGTCAGATCTCAACATCAGCGTTGATGATAGTTTCAACAATGCAGTCTATCACCCGCTTACAAGGAACACTATTCAATTGATGTGATGGAATCACGCAGATTTCTTTATATAGATCGAAAGTATATGTCACAAAGGTCACAAAAATGTGAATTAAAGATGCTCCCAACAGCTGGTCTGACCTTGAAAAATCAACAATGGTGGAACAGGGGAAAAAAGAAAAATGAGGGAAAGAGAATGACAAGTCTGTTTGTTCAAATTTAAATATCTCTATTATATGAAAATACATTATAGTAAATTAATGATGATTCATTAATGGTAGACAATAATTAGAAAAAATTAATGGTAATAAATGATAATACTAATGATGTAAGTGACATGTTTAGACTCTCTCGTTGATCAAGTTATGAAACAAACAGTGTTCGCTCGTTGCAGTTATTTTGAAATTTATTATTGCTCCAATCACTTTTTTAAACCTTCTTGTCGAAAGATTATCACAAATGTAATGGTTAATATTATCCACTGTTGTGATTTCATTAGTATTATCGTTTACTATCATTCATTTTTTCTAATTACTATCTATCATTAATCTGTTATCATTCATTTACTATAATGTATTTTCATATAATAGAGATAATTAAATTTGAACACGGATTTGTCATTCGCTTTCCCTCATTTTTCTTCTTTCCCCGGTTCCACATTTGTCGATTTTTCAAGGTCAGACCAGCTTCTGGGAGTATCTTTGGTTTACATTTTTGTGACCTTTGTGACATATACTTTCGATCTGTATAAAAAAATCTGCGTGATTCCATCACATCAATTGAATAGTGTTCCTTGTTAGTATTATAATAATCATCTCTATCTCTCCCATGTTGTAACTATTAGGAAATACGTATGAAGTACTTCTTTTAATTATATCTATCAAATGGTAAAAGTTTTATGAATTGTTTAAACAATTATAAAAAAGTTATAAACAAAAATATTAATAATGTTTTCTAAAATTCGTTGTTTCACGTGACACGTTGTTTCACAAGGCAGCGTACTAAAGATAGGTAATACAATTTTTGTATGAAAACTGTAAATTATTCCTGAATATATATCATAAAAATGGCTTACATTTCCGGCCAGCATAGTGGTGTTCCCCCTTAAGGTACGTTACAATGGGATCCAAAAGTTATTCGATTGTCGAGGAGCATATTTCCCCAATACAACAAAAGTCGAAATTGTATGGAAAAATATGGATTATGCTGTTTTATAATTATTAAAACATCCAGTTCAGATTCCACGTGAAACCACGAATTTTAGAAAACATTATTAATATTTTTGTTTATAACTTTTTTCTAATTGTTTAAACAATTGATAAAATCGACTGGCGTTTCATATTGTTTTATACTGAAATTGTTATTTTATCTTATCGCTTTCAAGGGCACCTTGTATTCACGGCAACGGCAGGGACATTTAGACGCCGTGCTACACAAAATCGTAATATCCTGAGTGGCATTTAGTAAGCCATGAAAAGCTTTATCTGTACCCCTCGACTCACGAAACATAATTAAACGTTGCAGTTACGTTCGCCGAAGGAATTCTTTTGATCCTACGATTCCCATTATCAAGCAATATCCGTTGACACTTACCCACAGAGTTTATTACGTACCCACAAATTCGTAAACCTCGAAATTACAGTCAAATAGTCATTTAATCGACTGATCGATTAAATGTTAAAAGTTTTCTCAAAATTTGGCGAAAAATTCTTGAACTGTTTGCTCACGTTAAAACATTGGCTGGATGAGTATTTACGTGAAAAGTGCCCCTGGAACAATTGGATTTCTTATATGTACATTAATTGTCAGCTCTCCAGAGGGAAACAATTTTTACCAAATTTTATCTCTCTGTCACTACTATTCGGATAATAAATAGGTAACCGACAAGAACGTAATTTTCAGTCGACACTTTTTTCGGATCTTTTAGTTGCAAAAATCCGAATTTTCAAAAATTTAAGATGTACAAACATACCGATTTTTCATTGAAGTTATCCAGTGACTACTTTCATAGTTTTACAGCTACAATATATTTTAATACTTAAGTACTAACCTGTAATTTCACCAGATAAAATTCTAAATTATTTACGTAGGAAAACAGTGTGCTCGCGAACCTTCGTGCAAAAATGCTTCAATCGATAAAGGTGATTCTGAACCAGAAATTTTATATCTGCAATTACAGGGTCGCGAATAAATAGTTAAGAAGATATAATTAATCACAGTAGCTAAATTTAGCTAATTTTGGCGTCTTTGTGTTCTACATGAATTTTTATATTCGGAACTGTTAGTCGTATTAACATATATCTACTTTAATTTTATTTAAGACACTGCAGGCTTTCCCACAAATGTTTTCTTTAGAGCGTAATGTTATATCTACAATGAAAAAATTATAAATAAATTTTTATTTCGCAGATTTCAGTGCAAAAACCTATTTTCAACAAATCGGAGAAAATCGAAATCAGCCGATAAACAGCCCGGTGCGTGCCGACTCACGAGGCCGTCGCCGACGCACAGTGGTTCCAAAATGCCTTTTTGTGGACAAAATTCCGTATCTCCGTCAATTCTCAACCGATTTTTGATTTTTTTTGCTCGTTTTGGGGATTAAATTTTCTCTAATATGGCCAACTCCGTCTGTTGTACTTGAAAAAGACGCAAAATATATTTTGTTTAGTTATAAAGAAGATGTAGAATATATGGAAGAAGACTAACTAAATGAAAAAAACTGGTTAATAAACTCGTTGTTTCGGAACCAAGAGTTCAGAATTTTTTTTTTAATCCCTAAAGAAAATTTTGGAAAACTACTGTTTGACATTTTAGCAAATTTAATCCCCGACAAAACGAGCAGAAAAAGATAAAAAGCGGTTAAGAATTCACTGAGATACGGAATTTTGTCCACAAAAAGGCACTTCGAGCGCTATCGCCAATTAAACAACGTCGGATTGACACCGCAGTGGCAAATAGTGGCAGCTAATTCTGTTCGGAATTTGTTTATTACATTGTTACCCACCGTCCAAATGCAAAAGATGTGGTTCGGAAAGATTCGATAAAGTTTTATTTACTAATAAACAATAATAAAAACGTAAAAATATAAATCACGATTTTGACTTTCTGCAATATTTCTGAACGCTATTAGGTTCTATAATCATACATTAAATTGATATTTCAGACGGTTCTGGTTGTAGTAAACTCGGTAGACATTCCAAAGTTTCAGCCATTGTAAAGTTGTATTTCAAACATTCTGACGTGTCAACAAATCGCCTGTTTTATGTTTCCGCTATTGCCAAGTACCAATTAAAGATTTTACGTAAAAAAAACTACTTAGATAAGCAAAATCTTATCAAATTAACCCCAAAGATTGTTCTACTAAAGTTTTCATCCAACTTTGTCAGAAAAAAGATAGAAAAAACTTGTTTTGGCCGCAATTCAGGTATTTGATATTGTAGCAAATTTAATCCCCGACAAAACGAGCAAAAAAAATCAAAAATCGGTTGAGAATTGACAGAGATACTGAATTTTGTCCACAAAAAGGCACTTTGGAACCACTGTGCGACGGTGCCCGAGTTCTATGGTCAGGGATTTGGATATTCTGTTGTATTTTTAAACGTTTAGGATAATGTGATAAAAAAGATATTAACTAATCTGTTCTAAATGAGCAACATAGAACGACAACAAACATTTCGGAAATAATTTTTGTCATTTCAAAACCAAAATCACCTTGAGTTCATTAAATGCAACATGATTTTTCCTTCCTAATATCGTAGGGAACATTAAAACTAATTTTACGAATATTATAATGTAACACTTTCATGCATTATAATATTAAATTTACGTTTTATGTTTTTCTTACGACTTCTATCGTGCTTGCTTCCTGTATTTTCTTCTGTAACTGATACCTGGAAAATAATATAAATAGGTAGATAAACATGATCAGGAGTTATTGAAAAATATAAATTATTCGCACCATAAAGAGCAAGTTCGCAAAAGTTTAACCGTATTTCATAGGTGTTTCCAGCGATGCATTGTTAATTGAAAATTTAAATACAATTCGCGATGAGGTACCACTTTTCAATAACACCAATCTGTATCCAGAATATCATCATGTCCTTCCATCTCTATTATTCTACTCTCTTTCTCTCTAAATTTTCTACCTTGTTCTTTATGTATATATTTTATTATTACAGTATATTTATACCTAATTAATCTATTTTAGAATTACAGGCAGCTAACACAAATAGTTTAAAAGTTTTCCCAATGAATGAATGGTGAATGTCCCAATTTCTGCTCATGTCCCCATTTCTGCTCATTTTTTTGTACTATAGTTGCAAGAAAATAATTCTAAATTATTTAAACATTTACGCGATTGTTGCACGAGCTTGGGGCAACACATACATCGCTATTTTTCATGAGCAGAAATAGGACATTTAGAGCATTATATATTTAATTACATATTACTAATAGTTAAACATCTTGAAATATCTTTCTTAAATGGTTTTTGAATTGGTTGATTTATTATTAAAGAATTAATCAATAACTCTGCAAATTTTGATCCAAAACAAATTCTTTACACCTTTTTTATGACGAGTTACATCTTAAATCAGCAGAAATTGGGACATTCACCTTACAGCATTTCGAAGTTCCTACAATCTGTATGTAGAAACGTTTATTTATTAATCAGAGACATAAATATTTGATGGTAAAAATAATACAACATAGTAAGTAAATTCGAGACGGTGAAAATCTCTAATGAATTGAATATTAACAAAAAGCACTGACAAGACTGAAACCAACATTTCATCTAACAGAAATAAATAAAGCAGTAAAATTTTTACATTTCACCGATTATTCGTACTTAAAGTGCTCGACAGTTTCAGAAGTAGGTAGCTACTTTAAAAATCATTGAAGATTCCAACCTGCGAGGCTTTACGGAAGTGAAATTCTAACTTTTGTGAACATCTCCCGGTCGAAGCACAAATCCACTTAACTCAGATTTCTGAAACAAAACATGCGATCGCCTCCGGGCATGCCGTGCCATGTGAATGTACGGATTTTGTGGGGACAGCCGTAGAGGAATTGAAATCCACCCGAAGGGCACCCCGTAGAAGCATGTGAAAACACCGAAGTAGGCGGGACAAGCTTAAGGGTACTAGACCAGCGCCTTGGGGATTACAACCCTTTCCCGAAAGGATCTTTCCTTTGCGGTGGCAGCGTTTTATGTTAGAGATTTAGAAAGATAATCTTCGATTCCTGTCAAAATTGTAAGTATTGTAGGGACTGAAGTCACCCTCATACGAAAAGTATTTTAGCATCGTTCAGTTGCTCGTTTTATCAAGTAGAGCAAGTAATTGACTAATACCTACGTCATTAACAATTGATGACCTTATTATATAATTTTTAAGATTATTTAAGTGGCTTAAGGGGTCTCCGTTTCCGGAATTTATTTCTAAGAATTTAAACCTTTGTCCATTGCTTATGCGGTATTTGGAAATATCGCCTATTTCTTTTAAGTAAAATCATATGATTTTTATTAAAACTTATAAATAAATGAAAGCTTTTCAAAATTGGCTGCCATGATATCAGTTGTCCAAGTTGTCTCGAATCATAAAATAAAAGAGATTCTTAATCTGTACGAGTATGATTATAGTTATTCCGGTACTGGAATAAATGAAAATATTTTTAAAAATAAAATTTCTAGAGAAATATTTTAATTTTTTAGAAATCCTATATTTTTGAGCCACCACACTAAGAAGGCCCCATAAAATGGGCACGATACTTTATGGCTGCTTTTAAGATCTTGCTGTAATATTATTTGTGACATTCAGAAGATATGAAATTATGGTGCAGTTTTACTAGGGTAGATGTACCTTTTGTGGTCATTGCACTGTTTTTGGCCATGTGCATAATTATCTTATTTTTAAACTGCTTGCAGATCATTATTACGTGGAGAATTTCATATCATAAATATTTTGTTTAGTATACCGCCAGAAATATGAGGTTATATTTATTGCTTACACGAAAAAAATATTATATTCTTTAAGAAGTGGCCAAAACTGGTACAACACCTTAAAGTGGCCACAAATGGTGCATCTACCCTATTGAACTGTATTCGCATATCGTAGTTCAGGAAATATCTAAGTGAGAAATGAACTACTGAAGGAAATAGTGTACGAATTTGTAAATATAGATTCAACCCGTGAATTGGTTTTTACAGGAAACATGATATCGTCTGTGTATAAAAAGTTTTCTCCTAACAGTTATCAGACACTTTCTATAGATGTTTAAGTAATATAGGAATTCAATATCACGTCGATATAGGATACTTTATGACGTTTCCAAAATTATTCTACTTTTTTTAAATAAGCAGTTTGCAAAAAAATATCAAAGTGGCGGGTAGTACCTTTACAACAGAATTTAAAACCTATAGGTAAATAAAGGCCGGTTCAACTGAGGTGGTAATTATTATTACTTGTTCTTACAGGAAGTACACAGATTTTTATCTTATTAGTATTATTTAGCAAAACCACATACATAGATGTATATTTACATGCATAATTGATGATCGCATCCAACTTTTTCTGAACTTTAGTTACGACACCCAAAATAGGTAATCCTACAAATAAACTAGTAAATTTCAATGTATAATAATTTTACAAATTGTTATTACTTCTCAAACACTGTGCAAGTGACTACGTGAATAATCAATTTATGTAGAAAAAGTCGGCAGGTATGATTCCATTAAAGAAGAATGTGTAATTGTACTGGCACAGCCGTCCGTAGTACAGGCCGGAACATAGTGAATTTGGCAACGCTGTCATCAGTGATCCTATTTGAATTTTTCTGAAGCCTTTCGCTCGTTATGTCACGGCCGGCTCTGGTACCGATCGGAATATAGTCATCGGCCAACACAGGACCGATGGTTGTTCGAAATGCGGTGTTACAACATCGCAGTGTCCAGCCTGTACTACAGGCGGCCATGGTGCTGCGCAAGTGCACCGAAAAAATCGTTGCACAGAATGCTAGAGCTTCTTGAACAGTGCAGAATTTTTCTCTACCACTTTTTCCTAACTTCATCTTGGAAGAAAGCTATAGCTTGATCCAATAATTGCTAGCATCACCCTGTAGACTTGACCGAGATCAGCTAAACTAGCTCCGTTGTGACGAATATTATTTAAACATTAAATAAGAATGAATCTCACTCTGAAATTTGACGAGGTAAAACAAATCCTATTCTATCGATTTCTTGTACATTCCACTACTTTAGCACTTTTATCTGCTGAATAGGTGCCACAAGTTGTGATCATGTGTATACTGTTACCTGCCCCATCTAACGGACAAGCCAATATCATTAACACGTTCGCTACCAGTGTCGCATACAAATCACAGATAATATTGCATTTTATCTAGAGGACATTTCGAACACGAGCTGGATTTCTATTGCATTCTTTTTTTTATAAAATTAAAAATGTAGGGCAGCGGTGCGATAAAAGGGGCAGATTTTAAATAGGACAAATCATATTGCCAAAATTCTAAACGCATTATAGGTACAAGTTATTTCCTTGTTTAAGACAGCACTACTTAGTGCCTAGTCATTTCACGTAAACTTCACCCGCGGTCTCACTGGCAACAGATCAGTAATCCGCGGTTGATGTTTTTCCGATATAAAAGGAAAAATGTCTTCAGTTTTCTGGGGCGGGTTCCTTAGTGAAATACGCTTATATAGGGGAAGGAGGGGCATGATGGGGTAGCGAGGTAAGATGGGGTAGGAAGCCATTGTATTGTAACAGTTAGGTCGTTGATAAAAATGAGTGGGGGGCCACGCGTCTTTGGTTTAGAGTAGTGATGCTCTAGGGTGTGATCGGTGTAACCGCAGCCATTTTGGAGCAACACCGGTAATAACATAACCTAAACGTTTATCTACCTCTTTCTATCAGTATTTCTCTCTCTTTCTGTCAGTATTTCTGTCTCTTTCTTTTTTTACAGTTTCTTTCTCTGTCTACTTCCGCTTTTGCTCCAAATCGCGGCAACCAATCAGCGACGATACACGTTGTTCCGATCACTCCCTAGAGGATCACTAGTTTAGAGCTGTGAAATTGAGTCCGCGTGCTGCGTGGATCTTATTTTGCGTACTAAAAAGACTTATAATAAATATGTCGGAGAATAAAAAAAAAAAATAATGAATAAATTTAATTAAGATGTATTGTTTATTTCGTTACAATGTTTACACAGGGTTGAGCAAATAGATAGTCGAACTTTACAATATATTACTAATGCTATTACTAATGACGACATGAAGTCATGAATGATTGAATTGCGAAATTATTTTGGCGCCAATCGAAAACGCAAGCGTCAGACTGTTGGTGGGCGCTTGAATGTAGTCTCGGAAGGGAAACGGAAGTGGTAGTTTAGCAACCGGAAAAGGTTGATAATTTGAATGTGAAATTTAAAAAAAAAGAAAAAAAAGGATGTCATTCCGAAAGAGTTCGTCAGCAAAGACAGTTCAATTTTCCCATCCCGAGAATTCATTAGTTTCCGTTTTAAATAGTGTCATAGTTCATAATTTTGTTAAAAGTAATTTTCTTGAAAGTACATTGTAATAACATTTTCAATTCTTGTTAAAAATCAAATAAAAATGAGACGCTTTTCGAGGAGAAGGGCCAACGTAGACCCCCAATCGCCCTCGGAGGTTTCATCTTTTCCCCCATTTCCGACAAATATATATTTAAAAGCAGTAAGTCAATTATTTTTGTCACATTATAATCTCTATTCTATTTACTTTAATGTACAATATTAAAAATTTCAATATTTTTTTATTTGTTACACAAAAAACGTCAGTCTCTGGAAAGCGATGGTTTGAGGCAAGATGGGGTCTTGATACGGGGGTACCTTCATCATACCCCGTACTATGGTTGTTCATGTGGGGTTGAACAACGCCATCGTTCTCTATTATAATTTAAGTCGAATTTTCGTTACTTTCAATTCGGATTTGACAATGGTAAGAACATATAAGAAAAAACTAGACGAGGAAAATGGTCGAAAGAAATTATGAAGAAATCTGTAGATGAAGTTTTAAGCAACAATGGGGTACAAGAAAGCTGCTCGAGAATATTGCCTTCCACAAAAAACATTGGAACGTTATGTCGAAAAATTGAAACAGGGAAGTGAAGTGGTCATTGGGTTAGGTCCAATTAAGAGTGTATTTTCGCAAACAGAAGGGGAAGAACTTGTCGAATATTTAAAAGATATGGTCCCACCACTCCTGCACGAGGGGTAGGAAGAAAACAATTCGGAAGAAATTCATATTTGCATCGACGGAGGAAATATTTAGGGGAACCGTCTTACCCCATTTTCGATACCCCGTCGTACCCCGTGGCAGGAGCAAGATGGTTTTCCATTACTATTTTTAAAAGTTTAATAACTTCAAATTTTTACCAAAGGTTAAAGTATTAACATATAATTATATATTGATTCATAAAAACTGAAATAAAAGGTATAATTATCAATTTTTTTGCATGTTTGCTTAGCTACCCCATCATGACGCAAAGCGACGTTGCCGCATTTCGCTGGCATATTTTACGCTACTTTTAACGAAAATATTATATTTCTAACTGTATTAAACATACTTTCTGTTTAATTGAATTCCAAAACAAAATATGTAATAATAATATTATTAAGAATAGACATGCAAATAACATTTTTGTCTACATAATTGTTTTTTATCTAAGATTGGTATCACTGCAGAGCTCCCATGTATAAGCATAGGCTTACCCCTCTCGCCGCCTGCCCCGCAAATGACGTACCGAACCTCCTTAAGTTATACCCACGACATTGCATGCAATCGTTTTGTGGTCAAATTGGAGTTGCGGCGGTGGACGAACGGCCTATGCGACTAAACAAAAAAAGAATGACGAAAAGTATAAAAAAATGTATTGGATAGTTACAAGCATCCAGGCGGCGTCGTCCATAGCGACCGTCAGTTCAGGCTTCAAATCACTTGACCAAGGTCTCGTGATCGCATCGACATGGACCAAACGCCGACGCGTGAAAATGCGACAATCTGTAACGAAAGCGTGAAACTCCGAGGGATTCGGCGTTAGTCGAGGAGCGAGTCAAAGGGCCCGGTCTTCCTCCCTGTCAGTTTCGTTCGACCCTCTACACGCCGTTGCATACAGAATACAACTGGTACAAATATGATTTAAGCGTGCAGCGACCGAGGGTTGAACGAGTGGCTCCACCGAGTCACGGGATACTACTTTTCTGCCCCTAACGAAGCTCGACGAAAGCGAGCTGGTTAGTTCGGCAGCCGCGAGTACGGCTAAACGAAATAGGCGTACATATACACGCGTACCAGAACGGAATAGGTGCTGTGTGGTTGAATACGCAAGGAAAACTGTATGGAAGGGACCGTGGATAAATGCGGACACGGTAGCATCGAGCGTTTGTTACTTTAGTGAAGCTAGTTAAGACGGTTCGCTGGGGTTAGGTCTGGTTTGGTTACGACGATGATATAGATGTGGACACGGGGATTCGGCGTTGTTCGTTAAGTTAGTCAGGCAAATCAATCGGTTTGATCCGCTTGTTTTATACACTTTTTTACACGGTCTGGCCGGTCTGTCTAGACAATCCAATTGACTTCCTGAGCTCCAGAGACTTACCTAATGCCGTGTTCGGTTATGAAATAGACTTCGTTTTTAGAAATAGATGTAGAGGTTCTTTTAGCGTACCGAGCGCGTAACTTATATGACAATTTTATATAATCCATTTTTTGTCTTGAATATAGTTAAAAGTCTATTTCCAGACATCAATGACACGTCAGCTCACTAGGGAAATTCGGCAAACCGAAAATTCACAAAATTTGAACGTTTGCAGAAATTTAGTTCAAATGATGCTAATAACGTGACCATATTTTGTTTCGGCAATGAAACGGTCTTAGGAGTGAAAACATCCCTTGAAAGAAGTTGTGAGTTTTCATATTACGTATCTTGAATATCTGCGAAACCCTATAAGATATCGAAAAAAAGTTTACTTGGAAGCTTTGTGGTTTTTGATATCCTACAATGTGGTGATGAAGAATTTTCAAAAAAGCGTGGCGGGGATAAATTTTGAAAAAATTATTTTTTGCCGAAAATCCTTTATTAATGTAATATAAATTAACAATAAGCATACAACTTTCAAGTACACTTTTTCAATATGAAAATTTACAAATTTTTAAGGCGGTGTTTTCATCCTCAAGATCGTTTCATTATCAAAAAAAAAAAATGGTTACGTTTTAGCATCAGTTGAACTACATTTGTGCAAACTTTCAAATGTTTGAGAATTTTCGGTGAAATCCGGTATGTACATATCGGGACGAGTATTCAGACTTTTCCATCATAGATTTTGTACAGTTCACGATTAATGCTCACCAGTATGACTCGTTTTTCGGAGAATGATTACCATAATTTCGGACGAAGTGGAAGTCAATCGGTGAGAAAAAATAAGAATAGCATGCGAACTGGATATTGTTCAGCAATCATTTCGAATTGAAGGAATGTGAAAAACTGTGAAAAATTTTATGTAAGAATATGAAGAATTTTTAAAAAAATCCAGAAAGAGCATCAGTGACACGTCAGTGAAACAACAAATATATCGTTAACAATGACTTCCTAATGGACGATACAGATAGGGAATTGACACTGCAACGATGTTTTTTGTCACTGACACGGAACTAAGCGAATACGTTACTGATTTAAGTAGACCTTAACACTCTTTTCCGTTCGACTTGAAAATAAAAATTAAAGTGTATCAAAGAATGTATGGACTGATGAGAACATTCACAAAGGGGACTGAAATTTGAATATGTTGTAGTCTTTAGAGAAATATAAACACATCTCGAAGGATTTTTGACAATTTTGAAAAATGTCGATTTTACAGCTGCTTGAAGGTAAGTGCTAACTTTCTTTCAATAAATTATAACTATGGAAGTAGTAAACGGATGGAGATGAGGTTTACGGCGATTTGTAGAAAAGACATTGAAGTTTTAAGAAAAAATTATTTCAGTTTCAGAAACAATTTTTTTTAACCATTTTTGTGCAATTATTTTAAACAAATGCAGTTTTTTAACAACGGGCGCGATTTTAAAAATCTGAAAAAAAATCAGAATATAGTTCTATCCTTCCCCTTCGTGGTCTAATTGTCAAAAATATGGGCATTTTAAAATTGGCCATGTAAAAATTGTCGAAAGTTGACGCTGCGTCGCCCAGCATCGGCTTGACTGGTCGGACCGTGCGGTACCCGCAGCGGCCAAGCGGCTATACCTGATATTCTTATACAGGATTCTAGAAAATGGTAACTATTTGAAAAAAACTGAAGGAGGAAAACTTTTACTGTTTTTCATATCCAACATAATAAGGTATCTCAATTCTTGGTGTTCGCAATATTTTCCTTGAAACGAGGGTGACTTTTAGTTTTTTAAATGGAATGTTATATATTTGATTATTCAATATGAAAGCGACTGTCAAGAAAAATTCAACAATAAGATATACTATGACCTTGAAGGCCACACAAGACTAGGAAAGTGTTATTTTTTAACAAAATGTCATTTTTTATTTTTTTCTGGTTTCCCCCCTAGCCAGAAGTATATTCTTCAAAATAAGAAAAGTTTCAGTCGAATCGGATAATAATTTTTTGGCGCCTTGACTTTAACGACTCCCCAATGCCGTCTGCAATGATTAATTATAAAACAAAAAATATATTTCTATAATTTAAGGCATCCTTAATACAATGCAAAAAATCCCATTAAATTATATATAGGTAGTAGTTTTCCTTTAATTCATTCCTAAAAATCACCTATTTTTTGGGCTCTACACCGGTAGGCCCCCTTAAAGATTCCGCGAACAATCAAGTGGGTCCAACGGTTATAAATATCCAGCAGTGCGAAGCGGAAAATTTAAATTTGAATTTTCAGGTGTGTGGCCTGGGTGCGGGATAGTTGTCTTTTGATTAACCAAACACAACTGTAAAAAAATTTTAGAAAAATATTCATGAAAAAATGATTATATGATCATTTTTAGGAGAAAAAGGAACCTGCAGACATGAATATGTTTCCAAATTTTGTTTACAGCTGTGTTTGGTTAACCAAAAGACAACTATCCCGCACCCAGGCCAACTGAAAATTCAAAATTAAATTTTCACCTATATATTATCGCTCCGCCCTAATATCCAGAGATAAATTTAAATCACTCCTGAATCATTTCTAAATCTTCTAAATACATAGGAGTGAAATGAAAAAATCTCACTAACATGTCTTTTACCTAAAGATTAACCTCTCCCAAAAGGAGGTTGAAGTTGAATCATCAGACAAAATCGTTTGGTCACGAAATTTCTACTGGGAACGTCGAAACACGGAAAGGAGAATCCTCTTTCCTTTAATCGGGGCCTGCCGCTGCTTTGTGAAAAGGGGGCTTCATCTTCACGGAGCCAGGATATTCTGCGCAGTTTCGATAGTAAATAAACAACGGTTTAAAAAGTCAGCAGCCACGGAGCTAACGGTTAACGGGGTTAGTGTCAGCTTCGCGACTTATCCAACAGCTAAGACGAAGCTAAGTCTCAAAGCGAGAGGGCGCATTATCTTACTGGGGGGTCCTCTGCTCAGCGAACAACACCTCGATCATTTCTTCCTCGTGGTTAAGCCGTAGCCACGGGTTGCTCGTATAATCTGCCGCTGTTCTGCAAACGTCTTTTTCCCCCCTGTCTATCATCTCTCTTCAGATGTCACCTTGATTTTCCATGTAAACGGATAACCCTTCCCGCACAGAAGGAAATATTTTTGTCGAACTGACTCTTACTCCAGAAACCAATTTCAGAGCGGCAGGATGTACAACGGACCTTCCAAGCATGGAAAATTATGGATCGGTGGTTGATAGCCGATGTTCATTCCCCAGGAATGATTTTCGAGGTACCTAATGAGTGCTGTATAAGCATCTTGTTAAATGTAACAACATAATAATGTAACGTAACATAGTTGATTGTCTTCATCAAATTTTTACTCTTCGTTTTCGTTAGGTGTATGCGCAATTTTGCGGTTTTCTTCCACGAACAAGGCTATTATTGTTACTTTTTATGGGATTAAGCTGTTCATGCCCTAATTCAGTGCTCCGCATCATTTGCGGCTGGCTAAAGATGAAGCAGAGATGGATATTTCATCTTTGCTGTCTCGTCTATGAGGTACTCGCAACAGGCACGCCGATGTATCTGTATGATCTACTTTGCTCCAATCTATATGTGCACTCTAGCGGCTCTATGACAACGAGGCGTTTTTCTGACTTGTCTGTGTCTCGCCGTCACTCTTGTAAATCCACTGCGTCCTTCTCCTACTTACAAGCGAAGATCCCGAACCCGAATATTCAAAAAATTCTGAAACTTTGTGAATATGTATTCGATTTCCTCCTGATTACAGCGACATTTTTGTTTGCTGCCCAAATTCGCTCGAAGGGGGTGAAATTAACCTCTGAAGAATCGGCTATTTCCCGATTTTGTGTCATAACTCGTGAACTCTAAAATAATTTGTTCGCCAAATGATAGATCTAATTGAATGAAGTAACTTTTGTCTTGAAACTTTTTCTCTATCTCTTATAGTTCGCGAATTATAACAGAAAATCGGAAAATAGCCGATTTTTCAGGGGTTAATTTCACCCCCTTCCAGCGAATTTGGGCAGCAAACAAAAATTGCGTTGCAATCAGGAGGAAATTCCCTACATATTGGCAAAGTTTCAGAATTTTTGGAATTTTCGGGTTCGGGATCTTCCCTTGTTAGCCTCCTATTATTATAACTCCATTCCGTCTAGTATACGTTCTCTGTCGTCTTATGCCTCCTTTAAACTCAGTGCTCGTTCGTTTCATTCTCTCACGGTTTCCTCTGTAGTCCTTTCGTCGTTATTTCCTTTCTTTTCCTATCTCCCAACGGCTCTTTAGGTTAGGCTGTAGAGCAGCAGTTAATGGTGAACCTCGCCTACTCGCCATTGTAATTTTAATTTTAATTTTAATTTTAAATTTTAATTGTAATGGTGCAATAAAGTTATTTAATAATAATAATAATAATAATAATAATAATAATAATAATAATAACAACAACAATAACAATAACAATAACAACAATAACAATAACAACAACAACAACAACAACAACAACAACAACAACAACAACAACAACAACAACAACAACAACAACAACAACAACAACAACAACAACAACAACAACAACAACAACAACAACAACAACAACAACAATAATAATAATAATAATAATAATAATAATAATAATAATAATAATAATAATAATAATAATAATAATAATAATAATAATAATAATAATAATAATAATAATAATAATAATAATAACAATAACAATAACAATAACAATAACAATAACAATAACAATAACAACAATAACAATAACAATAACAACAACAACAACAACAACAACAACAATAATAATAATAATAATAATAATAATTTTCTCACCCTCGACACACATAAGGTCTTCCCAGAATTCCGCGGTGCACCACAAGTAAAAATGTTTAAAATTTGTCGAAACGACTTGAGTTTTTTTGAAAAGCTAGAAGGATTAGTCTACTGGGCGACGTGTGACGTCGTTCCGAAAAAAATTGCAAATGGACGGAATAACAAAGAAAATAACGAAGGTGGTTCTTTCAACTTTTTATCCGAGCCTGTATTGAAAATTTTAAAAATCCCGTTTGTAGATTTAGGTAAGTTGTATACATGCTGAAAATTTCATCTAAATCGGTTAAAGAAAAGTTAAAAAAAAACGACCTTCGCTATTTTCTTCGCTATTCCGTCAAATTGCATTTTTTTCAGAACGACGTAGCACCTACATCACCTAGTAAACTGATGCCTCTAGTTTTTAAAAAAAACTCAAGTCGTTTTGAACAATTTTAAAAATGTTACACAAAGTGGAATACAACGATTGTAATGCGATCCGTTTTTTTTCAAACTTGCACATAACAAGGGATGAAATTTTTTCAGCAGTAGCGTATATGTGTGTTACGTGGAGAATAGTTCTAAATAGCAGAAAACTTAATCGCGAGGATGACTGAATTATTGATAACAATTACTTAGTTCAGTATCTAAGATTGCATAATGATATGGAAAATTAATTGAAACTTATTTACGGAATGCTAGGTCGAAAAAGATATTGCCAACTATAGGTAATAGTATGGTATGTCGTATATTATCTTAGGTATAACATACAATTTATCGACGATTTTAATCACATGTTAATCCTCTCGTAGTTCAGGCTGCAAACGGATGAATAATCTGTGCAAGTAAAAAAAATTAGAAAATAAATATAAAGCGCATTCTTATGGCATCTGTTTGACCGCACTGCGTTATTTTATTAAACTAAAAAAATGATGTATGTTTTATATTGAACTTTCGTAATATTCTCTGTTTATTCTTCGAGGGCTAAATTCGTTTCCTGATTTTAAATGTAATGCTCGACGATATATATTTTTGCACTATGCGTCAGAATAATATTTAGATTTTTTGTTTCTATTTTTCTTGCCTAATTTTAATTTTGGTTTAATGTTAGTTATTTAGTTACGGTTATGCTTCTAACAGTATTCTACTGCAGCCTTGCCCTTTACTTCGCTAGTCTTCATGTATTATTTTTCTCTGTATGTTTCAAGTAACAAAGTCGAATAATAATAATAATAATAAATCTTGTTCCTGGGAGGTGTTAAGTTGTTTAATGTGCATTGAAAGATTTCCACAAACTGACACCTGTTAAACTAGCAATTCCTTAGAGTCCTCGGCAGCTATTACATTCCAACAAGTGTTATTTTAGGACGAATTCGTACTTTGAGCGTGTTTATAAAAGCATCACGCACAGAAAACAAGAAGAACAACCCTTGCAATTAGACTTAGCTTCTAAATCAGCTTATATACAACCCCTGGCAATAAGTTTGGAACCAAACGCAAACATACGAAATTAACGAGAAACACCAATATTTTTTGTGTATAATATGCAACGGTATATATATGAAACGCATGGTAATGTTAAATTGGCCTATTTTAAAGTAAAAGCACCAAAATAATTAAGAATTTTGTTTATTATATAATACAAAATATGGAAGAAACAAAATGTGTCTGGGAAATAAGTATGGAACGGACCGATGTTCTGGATTATGAATTTGCAAAGAAATTAATAATAATTGATTTAATATTTATATTACCTAGTATTTTGCGACGTTCCCACGTGCACGTATCACAGCTTGCATACGTTTTGGCATCGATGTAATCAAGTTTTCACACTGTGATGGCAAAATTTGTTTCCATGACAGCTTAATGGCTTCCAAAAGTTCATTTTTATTTTTTGTTTTTTTTTTGTCGCGTATAAATTGTTTCCAAAGTGCCCACAAATTTTCGATTGGACTTAAATCTGGGCTATTTGCTGGCCATTTCATGGTTCGAAAGCCTTTTTGTTGAAGGTAGTTTTGAACTATTTTGCTTCGATGACAACTTGCATTGTCATGTTGAGAATAAAAATCATCCGAATCCTCGAACCACTGATCTAAACTCGGTATTAAAAAGTGTTCTAATATATGAATATATACTTCAGAGTTCACATTTTTTCTACAAAATGCATATTTGTCCAACTCCTTGAGCTGTCATACAGCTCCAGACCATATACGACTTTGGATATTTTATTTTAAAATTCAAAGAATCTTCACTAAATTTTTCAATTGGTGTTCTCCACACGAAGTGTCCTGCATCATCTCCTCCTCCGATGCATACACGCGATTCATCGCTGAAAACAACTTTACTCCAATCTTCTGTAGTCCAATGCGCATACTTCTTACACCATTCTAAACGTTTCTTTTTGTGTTCCTTGGTGAGAAATGGCTTTGTCTTTGCTTTGCAGAAAGAATACCCCATTTTTTCATTAATTTCGCGAGATGTGGCTCTTCTCATTTTCTTTACGATCTGTCTTAATCGTCTGTCATCTCTTCTTGAAGTTGAGCGCGGACGTCCGCCTCTTTTGCGATTCACCACACTGCCCGTCTCGTTAAATTTTCCTTTTATTTTACTTACTGCACTTCGGCTACAGTTCAAAATTTCAGCTACTTTTTGCTGAGTATTACCTTCCTTCAATAATGCAATTATGCGTAACTTTAAATCGTTAGATAAATGTTTGCGTGGCGGCATGTTTTATTCATTCGACTTGCTTGTTTCCTGTCTCAAAAGAGTATTGAAAAGAGAATAATGAAATGAAAACCATGAAGTAACTAACTAATATGCATGTAGGGGAGACCGGGGCAAAGTGGGACGAAAAATGTTTGAAGTCGAATAAAATTTTTCCCTTTCAATAAAAATGTGTGAAAATAGATTTATAATATAATTTGAACATTACTATTGATAAATGACGAATATCAATACTTAAAATAAACTTAAAGTATATTAAAATTCAACTTGAAAGAAAATGCAAAATCGACCACTTTAATATAATTATAAAATCAAATTTATTAGAACTTTTAAACTATTTAAACTATTTTTTTTAAATATATTTCATGAATACTAGTTTAATGTTAATAATTTGTACTTTGTGTTACTAACCTAAACTCATTTTCTTTTGAAAATGTGTTTTTAAAGGAACTTTGTTTACATGAACAGTCTGACATATTATAAATAAAACAAATACATACATAATTTTTAATAAAATACGTACTTATAATATCTAAATAAATTTTTCAACAAAAGCATATATTTTTCTAACTAAATTTTTTTTTCAAATGGGCTTCAATAATTTTTGGCAGACAGGTTTCACATAAAAATAACGATGTTTTAATAAGATGCGCATCTTTTCTTTGCAGCTCAGTTTACCCCGGTCACTTTGCCCCGAATGTGTTCTCAGTGGAAAATTAATTATTTAATAATGTTAGGATTAATGTTTTCTCTAACGCGTGTACATGTATGTTTATAAGCTTGTTATAAACACGCAGAAAAAAATGGAGATAAAGTAACACATTTAAGACTCATTTATCCAAAAAGCTAAATTGAAAAAAAACCATTGGAAGTCTCTAAAACTTAATTTTTAATTTTTTAAATGAATTTTCATTTTTCGATACCTGAATGTGCATAATTATCATTGTCGTATTACATACATTTATTGCGTCACCAAAATTTGTAAATATATTCTATTGTTAAAGAATAAATTAAGGAAGTTCATTTTACCCCGGGGTTCACTTTGCCCCGGTCTCCCCTACAAATGTCAGAAAATACTAGGTAATATAAATACTGAAAAAATTATTCTTAATCTCTTTGCAAATTTATATTGTTCCATACTTTTTTTCCAGAACATCGGTCCGTTCCATTCTTATTTCCCAGACACATTTTGTTTCTTCCATATTTTTTATTATACAATAAACAAAATTCTTAATTATTTTTGGTGCTTTTACTTTAAAATAGACCAATTTAACATTACCACGCGTTTCATGTATATACCGTTGCATATTATACATAAAAAATATTGGTGTTTCTCGTTAATTTCGATTTTTGCGTTTGGTTCCAAACTTATTGCCAGGGGTTGTATGTTAGCTTTACACAAGCTGTTTTAGAAACAGCGATACACTCGGAAAATAAGGGTGCAAACAAAGTTACTCGCAAAAGAAGTAAGTAGGAAACAGATGTGATTCATTTCTTCAGGAAGAATTGAATAGATCTTGTAGAAAGCACCGCAAGTGTCAAAATTGAAAGAAAAAAATTATTGTAATTTTAAATGTTCTACGTGTTAGTGGTAATACTATAGTATGGAATTGTTTTTTTAAGCACTTACAGTGTTTTCTACAGGGACTCTCCAATTACATTGCTTCTTTAGTATACTAACAATTTTTTAAAATACACCGAAACGTAATTCATTCACATTTAAACGGACTGCCGTTATTTTTAATTTGGTGCATCATCAACTATAAGCATCAAACAGTTAATAGAATAAATTTAACAACATTCTAAAGTCGGTACAAAATTACGAAATTCGTAAGCATTCGTATGAAGGGGCTGTAGGCTAACGACGAAGATTGAAGGCTCCACAGTGGATTCGTGGAAAATCGTGTTGAAAAGGGGCCAAGTCCCTGAAGTCCTTGTGAACATCGTCGATGCAAAATTTCCGTGTCATCGGCGGGACCGCTCTGTTCGCGATCTAAAACTATCCTCGATCATCCTTTCGCGCTGCAAGAAGCGTAGAACTCCCAGAAAGGAGGAGGGCTTCGGGAGCGTTCCCTGATTTTCTCGGTTCTATGGATTCGCAACGGCCGTCTCCGGGCCAGCTGGTAGGTAACCGAAAGAAATCACGAGAAATATCGTAAACTCCAGTACCGGGGGCACGAAAATGCGGCAGGACAGGAGGCCATGGGACAGGAGGACACGGCACATAATCGGTAAATGGGAGGAAGCCGCGATCAAGCGACACCGGGCCGAATCCAATCCGCGCTCACGAAAGAAGCGGAGTGTGACGAAACACGAGGCTCACCTCGGCGTAGCAGGGTCCTTTTTAACTTTTTCCACGGTCCAAATCAAAGAGCGCGATTTGGCTCGTGTACAGAAAGGATCAAACTTCTGACCTCGCTTCCTCGAATAAAAAATGTTAGCGGCACGAGTTCTTTCCCCGGCGTCGCAGGAAGCCGCTAACGAGCGGAATTAGAGCGACGTAAGTCGAGCTGAGCAACAAATGTAACTTGCCATTTGTATAGGTAGATCCACCCCATTTTTTAGTAGTTTAGAATAATATGATAACCAGAGTTATTAACTGAATCGATCTATACTGGATGGACAAGCAAACATTTTTCAAATAATATTTCATCACTGCGAATTTCAAGGTCATCTTCAGTCTTTTAAATGGGACCATACGATTTTTATATTTTAATATTTTAGGGGTGACTAAAAGGACTTCAACGAGTATCGGAATGTAACGTGCTTCTCATAATAATATTACAATTTACTATAGTGGATGTATCTGTAGCTGAAGTGTGTTCGTTGGAGAGGTGACTTTTACTGAAACTCTGATTAAGAATTCTTTCCAATATTATTATACTCGTGTTCGACTTAAGATTCCCTACGGTATTACGAAAAAAAAATATATATTTTCCTCCAACTATCGTGTCGATGGCTAAACCCTGCTCTACGCCTCTCCCCGAGACATTAAAGCTACGAAGGAACACGGGCCATAGCGGCTAAGGAGGCCAGACTTTTAAACATTCGCCGAACAAATCTCCAAGCTAGAAGAAGAAGACAACGACGACGAGCAGGAACAGGCGAATGACGGTGAAAAAGAGGACGATAGAAGAGGAAAAGGAAGAAGATGGTAGAAGAGACTTCTCAACGTGCCTGAGGCCTTGCAATTTTTCAGTGGGATTTATTAGAGCATCATTCTAAGGCTTTACGACCCACCTGGTCTGAGCAGTCAACCCCTTCCACCTTGGCACTTCTATCGCGTTCCATCTTTCTCGGCACTTTCGTTTCACGTTCTCGCTTAGCTGAAGCAGAGAGCGCGAGAGAGAGAGAGAGGTAGAGGAAGGGTTCGCGGTACGGAGGGCAGCGCAGCTAATTATTTTATTCTCACGCCGGACCGTCAGAGTGCGCGTGCCTTTCATTAGACTTCCTCCAGCCATTCGACGCACCCTCCTCTCCGACAACGATCGTTTAATGGATTACTTCGTTTCAGCGTATACGACACCCTTTCTGATTGCGTTTAGGAGACCGATTTCCAATCCCCGGATTCCTCGCACGGTCCTGTGTATAGACATCCGTAGAACCATGAACGATAGCTTGAAAAAATATAAATGTTATATTTTACGAACGCGGACGTCGATTCCTTGCTTTTGGCGTGAATTAGTAGTCAAGGCATTAAAGTAGGATAAGATATATTAGTAGGTAGTAATAAGGTATGGGGAAAAAATCATGGGAACCGATTAAGGAATCCACCAGTTTTATTTATTTTTTCTTCCTAAAAAAATATATAATATTTTCTCTATCCCAGCGTCATAAAAACCCGGGGTGAAAACTGCGTTCAAAGTTAGGGTTGAAAAATCATTTTTGTGGATTTTTGAAAATCTGGTGAGTCAGTCATATTTCGCATTCAAAGAGACAAAATTCGTCCATTGACACTATTCCCCTATCTCTAATAGTTATCGAGATATTCCACAAAAATGATTTTTCAATCCTAACTTTCAACGCAGTTTTCACCCCCCAAATATGAAAACGGGGAAAAATAAAAAAACACGTATTTCTTATTTTTCGGTCCTCTATAACATATCCAAAATCAAAATGATCGGAGGCGGACACCTAAAATACTCTCCTTGTTAGAATCAATTTACCCCATAAAGGGGTAAGAAGTTCCGCTTCGACCAGCCACAAATAAATTACTTCTAACGAAAAACCTATTATACAATATATTAAATACAAGCTTAAAATCATTAAATATAATAAATTTATCAAGAAATTAGCCAATAGTCAAGAGAATAACTACATTATTTTCCAGTCATTTTTTGTGTTTTATCAAAATCGGAATTTTAGCCCCCGACCTCCCCTAGGTATGTGAAAATTTCAAACATTTACAAGTTTTATCACTGGACCAATAATTATAACACTGCAATACCAGGTGGATACTGCCTAAATCTATAAAACGAAGAATCTATTTTTATGAATGCATGGTGTTATTTCTATTTCTTCGTCGAATTTTCGCTAGATGAGGCCTCTATTAGTATTCAGATTAATGTAGATTTGAAAAGTGATTACAGCAAGTACGGCCGATAACGAGAAATGCCTGCAATAAAAACTGCACTACTGCTCGAACGTCGATGGATTTTCGAATGCACCGCTTCGCGTGCCACGAGTTATTTAAATAAAACCCTTTGTCGGCTGACTGGAGTCCATTACCGAAGTACCTTTATAGCCACGCGTGTACACCGATATGCCGGATTACCGTTTCCTTTTCTAACTCTTTTTACAACCTTTTGGACTTCTCTCTGTGGCCATTGCAGACGCACGCACACGTTCACCGTCGCGTCGGTTGAACGAACCTCACTACGGCTAACATTAGAGTAATAGTTTATTTTTGCTGTGTACAGTGATTAACAGTCTATTTCGAATACAGGGTGCGAAGCCCTTTGTTTCAAAAGGAAACACCAATTTATCCGTTATTTTTTTTAAATTTATTTAATCGACATTACCACTAACTGAAGATTTACAAGGAAGCTGCTATAAGGGGTTACCTTATTTAGTCAGGAAGCCGAAAAGAGGCGAATATTTGCGATTTTTTTTTTAAAAAGCTGAAGCATATAGTTCCACAGAACTTTTTGCACTTAAAAGAGCAACATTTAAAGAACACTTGGTAATATTTTTGCAGAAAAATATTTAAGTTTATAATAAAATTACAAAGGACATTTAGGAAGCCTTTTTAAAAAGTTTTTTTGGGGCGAGCACTGCCATTCGGAACTAGATTATCCAAAATCAAAAAACAAAAAATAATTTACGAAATATTAATTTAAAACAAAATGGCGACTATTTAAAGTCGAAGTCCTGATTTTTTCGGGGGAAAATCACGCGCGTTAAGCGATTGTGTTACGCTGAGCGGCTGTGGATCGCGCGCCGCCGTTGACTACCACTGTCGACGCACGTTTTGCCAAACTATTTCGCTTCTGTATTGAAAACAAAACGTGACTTAGCACTTCTGTTGATGCTTTCCGAAGGAAAAATATCTGCTGCGTCGCGTGGAGTAGTCAGATTTTCTTGTAGACCCTTAGTTTTGGAAATAAATTGAAAGATATCTTCAAAAATGGGTGCATTTCGGGTGTTCTTTTCCCTTTGATCGATGTTTAAACATATTTAAATGTTCATAATGCAATAATAACTTATATCGTTGTATTCGGGAGGGTTCATAGAATAATTTAACAGACCATGCAACTGAATAACTATTACCGTTTCTACACAAAAGATGCTCAAAGTTGAAAATTTGCAGTTTTTTTTCAAAATCGAATTTCTCAAAAACTGAGGGTGATGGCGACAAACGGTTTCGTTTTCAGGACACGACAACCTATAAGAAGCGGCTATTGAATGTTACAAGTCTAGATGGCTGTCGAACTGTGTTACAGGAGTCAGGGTGGGGAGAGGGTACAAATCAGAAGATCAAATTTCAACAGCCTAAAAAACAGTAGTACGCAAACAGAAAATAATGTAAAATGCGTTCCAAATTTCCGAATGTGGAATTCCACGCACAGCAAAATCTCAAGTGTAGAATACTCCACACATTCCACGCAGCTCATGCCGGCCCTGGGTACGAACAGAATCATCATATTTTTGCTTCGGAAATTGTTGAGCATAACGTCGTGATAGTTTCGAAGACGTATAACCATATATCTGGCCTCAAAAGGAAATGTGACCAGGTATGTTTTCAGAGACGCGCGTTCGCGGGTGGTTCCGTTGAAACGAGCGAAGGATTCATCTGGGAAACAGGGAATGCGTATGATGTCAAAGGGCATCGCATACTTTACTTCGCACAGGGTCGATACTTATCGAGTATAACGGATTTACGTTCAGCGCACTGCTACCGAAAGAGAAATAAATAACATCCAACACCGTTTCGACCTTTCCAACTGCCGCCACATCTGTCTACTCGCGTTATTGCAAACGGCACCGTATAAAGCTCTCTTGTTATTGAAGTTTCTCCGACTAGCGTATAACTCGCAATTCCATGAAATAGGGTAGAGAACCCAATTACTGGCACTTTAAGTCGACCCTGACATTATCTTATAGTTTCGTACTTATAGACTAAATGTATAATGTTGCCCTTGTTATTTATTGTTGTTTAATAAATTTACTTGATGAAAACAATTTGATGAACCTTAAAATTTTGTATAAAATCGTCAATTTTAAAAATATATTTCGGGATCTATTACTGACACCCTTAAAATGCGTTTGACTCAATTACTGACACCCCAATTACTGCCAGCTAACGTAATACTGTCACCCGTTTTAGATCACATTTTGTTAATTAATATACCATTTTATCTTGTAATTTTATACATATACCTAGGTAAAGAATTATAAATAAACTACATTTCGACCGTAAAATTTAACTACAATGGTATCGGCGCACTGGATCGGTCAGATTAAAACAATTATTATTTTAATAAATTAAAATAATGCATCAAAGCTATTTTGCAAATAATTAATTATATATATATTAGTTTCCGACGTTTCGTTCTTGGTTTAGATCATCTTCAAGGAAATATTAAAAACATATATAAAATACTGCGTATGCTTTTCAAAATAAGTCACCGTGCTCTGGCACAACGTGTGACTCGCGAGACGGTTGGAATAAGACTAAGGTAAACCGTGAACAACACATCTGCTTTTAGAAGGTGAAAAAGGGGTGAATACCGTTAACAGTTATAAACATATCTAAAACCCCCAAAATTCAAAATTAAAGAATATACAGTCTACAGTAACCAAACATTCTTGCTCATATGGTGTGTTATATACACTCTTAAAGGTGTTAACGAGCAAACAAACAATTACATACCAATAAACTGATATGTAGGAATTAGTTAGATCATATGTAATTCTATGGCGCAAAAACATCATAAGACATTACTTCTTTAGTAGGGGAAGGTGGGGCAAGACGGGGTAGTTAAGGTTTGATGATGAATAAAACACAGATTTTCATAATCAACTAATCAATTTTATGTCTGAACCATTCTTTGGTAATAAGTCTTTCAGTTTAACTTTGAATCAACCTAAGTTTTACAGGTTTAAATGGAATAACTACAAAAATTCAGAAAAAGTCGTTTCTCCCCATCTTGCCCCACGGGTGGGGTAAGATGGGGTACCAATTAAAAAACAATATAAATAAAGTATATATATACATAAAGTAATTATTTATTGGGTTGACAGAGAAGGCACACATGTATAGCTTCGTCGTCCTCATCTCCTACATGAACACAGGAGAAATGAGCCCATTTGCCACATACTTGGCAGCTTATCCACCTTTCCACAAGGGCATCAGTTCTTTTGGACTAATTAATAGAAAAGAAGTATCATTTTTCTCGGTCCGTCTTCCGTCTGCAGTTTTTAACCATCCTGGAACAATGACAAACTTTGACTTTTATTTCTAGGTAATGAAAATGAGAGTTACCCCATCATGCCCCTTCTCGTCTCACTATAATCATATGAACACTGCCCGAAACATTATTTACAAAAGTATAAAATAATATACGTACCTTATAGCCAGCTAAATTCTGCCTCCGAAACACATACATATACCGGAGATCTTCTATATTATTATATCACTGTGACGGGTGCTAAAAATAAGGAAAAGGTAAGGGAGTCCCAATAAATTATAAATTCTGATCTAACTTATTTCTCTTTCGATAGCGACGCATCTAACACGTGTGCTCAATTTTAATTAGTGCGTTTATATCACGAGATACGGGGGGTACCCCGTCTTGCCCTACCTTCCCCTAATGTTGCGTAATATTCCTGTATTTTAGGTGTTTCATACCTAAGATTTACGCTGGGCTGTTTGATCATGTGAATAGTCTCCAAAAGAATTCTCTGATTTAAATTAGTTTCTTTATCAACAATCTTAACATTGTCGAAGTCAAACCTATGATCAAACTCTAGCGAATGTTTGGTTAAAGCAGTATATTGTAGGGAAGATGAAAAAATATTTCTTTTATGTTCATATATTCGTCTGTCTAAAAGTCTAGAAGTTTGTCCGATATAAACCTGATTACAACCCATGCAAGGAATTGAATATACGATGTTGGAATGTTTTGAAAGAGGTACTTTGTCTTTAATTAAAGGGAACAATTGTTTCGTGTAAAACGGTAATTTGAAAATAGTGTGAATTCCGGCTTTTCTAAAAATTCTTCTTATATCGTTAGAGATATTATTACAAAACGGTAACACAACAGTGTTCTTCCAACTAATCGATCCTATTTCATTGTTTCTTACTTCTTTCCGTTTTTTCTGTTAAAAATGGATGGTAAATTTCAGAAGTACGTTCTTTAATAATTGACGAAACCATTTCTATAGGATATCCATTACGCTTCAAGGTGTTTTTTAACAGAAGCAAATTAGCTGGTCGAAATTCCGGATTCCAAAGTAAAATAGCTAGATCAATCAGTCCTTTAATTAATCCTACCTAGGTATTTATGTATACTTGTAATTGTGCACGTGGACCTCAATATCCAGCTATCCGTTCAACCAAAGTCGGAAGACTAAAATAGGCTAGGTCGCACAATAAACGGAATGCCAGTAATGACGTTGGGTGTCAGTAATGACGATATGCTATATTCACATGAGTAGTATTTCCATGGCAATAATATCAAAATGCTTGAAACGCTTGTACCAATCACTGTCACCCAATTAATAAGTGAAAAGACTTAATGAATCGTTAAATTTGGATTTTTATTACTTTCTATGGTGCTTATATTTTTTAGAACGTTATATTTTTTTTTATGTTAATAGCTTAAATATTACAATTACAGCATTTTCTTTAACGCCTTGTTTTCTCTTTCGCTAGTAAGGAAGTCATCGTCTTCACCCTCCTAATATCCGCTTAAAATTTTTTGATCGTTTTATTCAAATTATTGAAGAAAAAATTAAGTACTATTTTTTGTATCATATAAATAACAGTTTCAGTTGTATGCTAATTTTTTTTTTATTTTACGTAAAACAGCTTAGGGTGACAGTAATTGGGTAGGTGGCAGTAATTGGGTCATTTATTCTACAACGAAATTATAGAAATAACTTCATTGTTACCCAAGGAATTTTTAAAAATTAGCTATGATTAACTTCTCTCTTTAGTAAACTGTGTTTGTAAGAGATTTTTTTCAACTTTTTATAAACACTAGCAAAATACTCGTATTTCGCTACGGTATTAATTAATACGGTAGTTAATTTTGATTAGTACTGCAGCTAATTTTGAATCTTTCCTTCTGTTTTCTTTTTCTGGTTCAAGAGAGAAGAAAGTTTCATGTTTCAGTATAATCTAAAAAAGTAATAAGTTAACAATAGGTGACAATAGTAGTTAGATAAACTGAAAACTGTACATAGGCAATATGTAATTTGAAAAGAATCGTGTAAGACCAATTTCACACCGTGTACTTGACACAAAGCGCAAGTCCCTTCAGACTTACGCAACGAGGCGAGAGTTATGAAGATATGAAGAGTTACATCCCTAGTAGCACAAAATATTGGTTAAATACTTTTTCCAAATATTAAAAAAAAAAATTTTTTCAGCCACACTTTTTAATACGAAAAAAATGTTGATTCCACATATTATATACACATACTGAAAATGTGAAATAAATATGAACTAAATATTCGTGGAATATAAAAGAAATATTCAGAAAATATAAAGCAAATATTCGGTAAACGTGAAAATAATATTCAGAATTTCAAAACAAATACTCAGGAAATGTAAAGTATATATTTAAAAATGTAAAGTAAATATTTACTTTGTATTTGAAAAAAAATATTTTTTTCATAATATAAAATGAATATTTCCTGAACATGCGAAAAAAATTTTGTTTCTGATATTAAATAAATATTTTATTTATATTTGGACAAAAATGTATTTTTTCTAATATAAAATGAATATTTCCAGTATATTTGGAAAAAATATTTGCTTCTTAATCTAGAATAAATATGGTATGCATATTTAAATAACAAAAAGAGATTGAACCTCTTTTTAATATTGGATGTATGTGTATTCAATATTTTGTGCTACTTTTGATGTCTTTTGCACTGCAAGTTTTCGGTGCAAACGCTCAACGTTGAACATCGCAACACAGATAGTATTTTCAATTAAAGAACTTAATGATTATGTTACATTTCCTTAAGAGGACATTGCTATCAAAATTTTTCAAAAAATCGATTTTTATTTTTTGCATACATTTATAGTATAGTATATAAAGAATACTCAGTAAATATTGTCAGACGAAATTCGCAACGATATAGATTCTACAACGATAGAAGTTTAAAACTTTAAACGCGTTTATCTCGAAACATGATTTTTGCGAACGATAGACAGCAGAACAAAAGAAATTATGAACCGATTCCAAATATCTTGCATGTATTTTCTTTCTAATTGAATTTGCCTACCCCATCAGCCTTTGACCATCAATTTTAGAGGCCATAGTTCTTCGTTATTAACATTTCTAGGCCTAGAGTTACCCCGTTTTTCGCATGTTTGTGTTCAAACGTGTACCAAACATCGCCATTTGGCTTTAGTTGCCTTCTTAAAGGGTGATGCGATAGTGTTCCATAGAGTAAAAAAAATGATTTAGAATTTCGACCGTAAAGAATTTTTAAAACTTAAAAGTAAATATTATCGGCGCACCGGTTCGGTCTAATTTTAAAAATATCTATTTTTTTTAAATTATCTATTATTCGTTTTTAATTTATTTTGACAAGGTGGTCGATCGGTGGTGCTTGATTATGGGATAGTCCCACCACATTAATGCAGGACAGTCCGACCACATTAGTTAAATATACAGTGTGTCTGAAAAAGTGTAACTATCTCGAAAAATATGAATGGTACAAAAAATTGTTTCAGACGAAACTTGTAGGATATCAAGGGAGACATAGCGTGCTCCTATTTTTTATTTCTTATTCTTGTAACTGACATCGAAACGTTTTCTAAACACTACCTACACGTGTCTTTTCTACTGTAAACCCATCTTCAGATTCAGGGAGCGAAAATTCCATTCTTCAAGATAGTGATATGTCGTTAAAAGACTGGGACGAAGACGAATGCGTGGGATGCGGAGAAAACTATTTCGAAATCTCGAAAAGCAACGATTGAATTAAATGTGTGCGCTGCAGTCGTTAGTTTCATGATACTAAATAGATGCTGCAAGTACAAGAATGTTTGCAATTTACGTGGAAAACTGAACAACATATCAACTAACTTCTTCGTCTATTATACTTTTCGTAAGCTACACTTTTTTTATTTTTCAAGGTCGGTCTCACCCGTAGTGGGTGGACGCTCTAACCCTGACATGCGGGTGAGTCCGACCAGTTGCAGTGCCAATGCTTTTGGTTGAAAATGAAAATAAATATTTGAATTTATATCGGACACTATAATTTATGTATACTCTAAATTGCTTGGGCTTTACTTTAATTTCTACAAAACGACAGAAATGTGAAAAACAACGATGCTACAATTTATTTTCGAAAAAGTGGTCGAACTATCCCGGTCTTACAATATAACCTATAAGAATATCTTTGGTTTTTCTTTTCAGACAATCCTACGTCGAGTTATACTGCCTACCCGTTACGCCTCTTTTGTTGCAGCAGTGCACTGAGTGCTTCGTAAAAATTCGAAACATTACAGGAAAATGAAAAGAAGAAAAGTTTTTATATCCTTGAAGAACGAATAAAGAAAATCCGTAAATTTTTTTTTACGGCAAGTTGTATACTTTTTTGAAAAAATAATCCTAAATATCAGCTATTTTTTTAGCGGTTTGATAGGAATGTGCCCTTAAGGGGGAGCCTGGTGTAACTAAATGAAAATCGAGGCATTTTTCGGATTTTTTTTTTTAAAGAAAGTATTTGATAGATCTTTCTGAAACTTTCAGGATATTGTATTAACAGGTTAAGGTATATAACAAAAAAAATTTATTAAAAAAGAGCGGCAAATAACAAAGTTATGCCCAGTCCGTTGGCGACGCAATTATTGCACTGCGGGCAACGTAGCGTCTTTTGGTTTCATCTGAAACCAAAAATCGAACAATTTTCTTTTAGTTTATGAGTGTACGCACAGAATGAAGTAATTTGAAACTTAAAAGATGCAAAATAAACAAATGGCGGCCTCTTGAATAAAAAGTTCACTGTTTCCAATGAAATTTTGCCTTAAATGTCTAAAAAAAAGTTATTTATTTAAACAATATCATTATACTAATAACTTAGTACTATGAAGAAAATGTTCACAAATATCCGTGCACAAGGCCAAGTCGATTGGTGGAATATTTTTTGAGTTACATTGCCCGCAAAGTATATAACTGTCGTTTCGAGAAAAACATATTTCAAGTTTTGTGGAAGCCTGGCGCTCCGTAGCAAACCCGGCTATATCCGCTTTAATTTTTCGAATTTCGTTCTGCGGCTTTGGGAACATATTGTCGTGATGTTCAACTATTGATTTATGCAAAAAAAAATCGATTTCTTCGATCCGCTACACCAGGCTCCCCCCTTAAGTTAAGGAAAGCTTACTTGACGATTGTTCAGCAATTAAACATTATTTAATACGACCACCTTCCATAGTACGTACAGGTTTGGTTTACAGCAATGGAACTACACTGTACTAAATAAATAATAAAAATAATAATTACTATTATTAAGCATTATAAGATTCAAGAAGAATGATTCATCTGTCTTTGTGCATATAACACTAACCTAGTGGCTCTCTGATCCCATGTTTTTTTATATTTCTAACACTTCCTGACATATTCCTGATCTCACGTGACTGTGTCCTATATTCTTTACCGCTAATTTCGGTATAGCCTACTTTAAAACCTACAGGATTTCATTTGAAAAATTAAAGATGACCTTCGATAACATTCGAAACTTAAAACAAATTTAAAAAATTAATACAAAAAATCGTGTTGCGTACAAAAAGTAGCGAAGCGCTTTCCATGCCTACAGTTGCCATTAAAGAAGCGCTGAGGTTTAACAACACGAATGCCATTTATACATCCTAAAAGTTTTAACACCGTAATTTCAGAATACTCGATAGTGTTAGAGTTAAAACAAATTTAAACTAAACCAACTGAACAGAAGGCACATCTTTTACAAATCTGCATAAGGCGATTAATACCAAAAAGATTAAATATTTGTTTACGCAAACTTTGTTAACGTCCAGGTACATACGTACGTTTAGACTTCAAAATTAAAAGTAAATGCTAAAAAACATTTATACATGCAAATGTTTACACGTAGATAGAACGAATATCTACTCGTTTAATAAATACCGTTCTATATAGGTATGTTTCACGAGAAAGAAGAAAGGGGAAAGAAGAGATTCAAACGTTTGACTTCAGGACTTTCGAGCCCTCCTACATGGTCATAAGTTAGGAATCTATCGATCAAGCGTAGCAACGAGAAAGCGTTATTGTGGGTGTTCTCAGGCAAGTCGGAACGGTAAAGGAAAAGGAAGGGAGCAGAGGGGAGGGGGCGGGGGGTGAGAAGAGAAAGAAAGGAAGGTTGGCAGAATGAAGGGAGGCAAAAGAGAGGAAGCTGTCTACGTGTGGGGGCTCATTCCTGATGCATACTTGCGAACTATGCAGGTCGAAAATGTTGCAGAAGTAAGCGGTGGTATGAACATAATTCAGCTTGTTATACGTAAAACGTGTTCGGAGCGAGCCTTATGGGCATTGGTCTCGTGACCGTATGGGTCTTATGGGCCGTTCGCCCTATGCGAGGTCACAGGGCCCTCTGTTCCAATTTTGTGCCCAATAAGACTAATTCCTTCAAAGGTGCCGACGCGCCTGAGACACCGCCACCTTGCTGGTGAGAACTTATCGGCTAATTTTACGTAAATTATGTGACGCTACGGATTGGATCTTACGACCTTTTCTATTTTAAAAAACGCCCGCTCGGAAATGAAATGGAGCAAGCATCTGCATACGAAATATCTAGGATGCATGCAATTAGCATTATTTTAATATTTTTAATATGTACTTTGCAACACGTATGCGAATAAAAGATAAATAATTATAGGTACGTCATTTCGTTATCTGTTACTTAAAAGAGAAATCATCATTGATTACGTGTATTTTCTATTTGTTATTTCAACTAGAACAAATATAAATTTTGTTGGATTAATAATGATTGGAGCGAAAGACATTCATTATCTCAAAATTTTTAATTATTATAAATAAATTAAATTAAATGGTAACTGGTAACTAATACATATATTTTGACAATATTTACGTTTGTTTACACTTGAATCCCAGTGATGAAGGTGCAGTTCTTAAGCAAATTGCATTCTTTTACTTTAAATATTGTTCTCAGAGTAATCTTCTCCAACATGAATCCTTTTTAAAAGAAGTTAATTTACATGTATGCATTATATAATTTATGATACATCAAATAATAAGTATCTGAATATCCATTACGCAGTCAGTATTTTAAAGAGGTTGCCTCCAAAATTAATGTTCTTAATACTAAACAAACTTCTCTAAATTTTCAAAACGCAAAGTATGTGACTTTCAAAGTTTCGCAATGAAAAAATTATAATTGCAATGGAAGTCAATTTCATTACATTAAACACATTTTTTCGATTCATTGAAACAAGGGAAATGGTGTATAGGTATAACTTTTTTTAATTGCAATAATATTTGGAACACGCTGACAAAGTTTTACACTCTGTATAAATATAAGTAAAATTAGATATGGTAAGATATTATGTATAACTTTTATACAAGTTTTGACAAAGTTCTTCCGATACCTAATTAAGCCTTGTGTTGTGCAAAACAAAGAAGATTTGTATAAAACCCTTATGATGATTCTTATTTTTACGTCGCTACAGATAATAATTAGTATCCAGAATTTCTAGTAAATAATAAATTAATTACAAGTTGAAAAAATACTACGTTCTTGTTGCGCGCAATTTCTCCAATTAAACTTCATTGTTATTACAAACGACACGAAGATTAACATTATATTTTTACACTAAAGAAATTCTTGCGGAAATAGTAGTTCTAACCACGTAATAAAAAAGAAAAGTCCCCTCATTTGAAAAAAATATCCGAAGAGTTTCACGTGGGTCTTCCTACGATACGTTTGTCCTTAAGGGGGCCTTTCGGTCTAGAGCCCAAAAATATAGGTGATCTTTAGGAATTAATTAAAGGAAAACTACTGTATATAATTTAATGAGACTTTTTGCATTGTATTAAGGATGTCTTAGATTATAGAAGTATATTTTTTGTTTTATAATTAATCATTACAGACCGCACTGGAGAGTCGTTAAAGTCGAGGCGTCAAAAAATTCATCCAAATCGGTGGGACCTGTATCTTCAAAAGTTATTATCCGATTCGACTGAAACTTTTTTTATTTTGAAGAATATACTTCTGGCTGGGGGGGGGGGCAGAAAAGAATAAGAAAATTACATTTTTTTTTAAAAATAACGTCAGTTGAAATTTGAAATCACTTTTTCCCAATATTTTTCATCCTTACAACGCCTTTGAAAATTTTAAATTTTAAATTTTTGTATTTTTTTCTGGTTTCCCTCCTAGCCAGAAGTATATTCTTCAAAGTAAAAAAGAGTTTCAGTCGAATCGGATTATAACTTTTGGAAATACAGGTCCCACCGTTTTGAGAACACTGTTTCGAGAAAAACGCGTTAAAAGTTTAACTTCGGAAATTTTACGAATTTCAACAAATCCTTTTAAACAAGTATTCCTAAAAGGTTAAACATTCGAAAAATGAAATAAAAAAGAATCGACTTTTAGACCGGAAGGTCCCCTCAAGGTTGTTCCTGAATAATCTATTAAATTCAAGAATTCTTTCAAATTTCGTTCAAAACTAATTTGGAATACAAGAAACCCTTGTACAAAGTTTAAAATCGATTTACCACACAGTTATTGAGAAATTATTAATTAAAGTTGATGCATTTTAACACAGTGGCATATTGCAGAGTGAAAAAAAGAGGGTTATAGTTTCAGTTTTTCTCCTGAAACAGGAAAACTATATTCAAGAAGTGTACTAAAATTGGCACAAAAGTACATCGACGTGTCGGGAAATGAATTTATTAATTTCGGCAAAACTGACCGCATGGTTTCTTCGTAAATGTCCATAAAAAATAGGTTTACGTGCAATTTTTTTAGAAACTACGTAGAGCAGTCAACGTGGCAACGTCGCACAATCGATATGTTTAGACATTTAAATAACAAACGACGATTCAAATTCATATGAACATTTTTTCTGACATTTTGGTGATAAAAGACGCTACGAATGAATGCGACGTTGCCAGATCTGCTGCTCCAATTCACTACGCAAACCAATTTAATATTCTATTTTCGTATTACAATTACTTATATTAACATTGAATTTTTTGAATGTTTTTTATATATATATATATATATATATATATACATGATGTTAAAAATTATTATTATTATTTCCATAGTATCATACTACTTTATATTTATCGTTTATTTCTCAACTCTAATTTGACTAACATAGTTGGTTAGGAACTATCTTAAACGAGTGTCTCCTAAAATAACCTCGCAAATGATTTCAGATATGGTTGTCTTTCAGGCGAAATGTTTGAAAACAGAACAGTCAATTTTCAAATGAAGTTACAATTTTGTAGCAACTACGTAGAGCAGTGAACGTGGCAACGTCGCACAATCGATGTGTTTAGACCTTTAAATAACGAACGACGATCCAAATTCATATGAACATTTTTTCTGACATTTTGGTTATAAAAGACGCTACGAAGGAATGCGACGTTGCCAGATCTGCTGCTCTAATTCACTACGCTAACCAATTTAATATTCTAATTTCGTATTACAATTATTTATATTAACATTGAACTTTTTAAAATATATATACACGATGTTAAAAATTATTATTATTATTTCCATAGTATCATACTACTTTATATTTATCGTTTATTACCCAACTCTAATTTGACTAACATAGTTGGTTAGAAACTACCTTAACGGCATGGTGCTTGTCACCATTGTTAGCCGCACGTTTTTAAGAAGACAGGGCTCTCTATAATTTATGAGTTGACATGGACAATGTACGAAGCACAGCAACCGAGGATTTTGCATAATTTTTCGTTTGAGAAACATTGAGAAGCGGCTCTTCTTCTGTGCTTAAATATCAGGTGGTCGACTTCTGACGGTGTCCTAGTTCCAAAGTTATGCAAAGGACTCATTCATTCGGTCAATAAGGCAATCAGGAAGATATGCCGGTGATTTGGAAGTCTAACGAGGTAACCACGGTTGAGAGCGCTGCAGTTGAAAACTGAGGAGGGAACATAAAACGCTGTAGTTTTCAAAATTATTCAGTTCGACAACCCCCTTTTTCGACTAACAATTAGAAACAAAATTCACGTCTTCACTTCATTTTTAGTTTCGAATATTTATAACAATTGCGTACGGTTGAGGTGTAAAGTTGTTACTACTTCGATAAATTTTTATACGCTTCATTACAATATTACTTTTTTTAAATTATACTCTTTAATACCTACAGTACGTATGACGACAAAGCAATATAGTTCCATTTATTTGTGTAAACATTTCATTTCTTGTTCAATTGCCTTCTTAACTTTATTACTTGTTACTTATATAATGTCATGCCGAAGAACGAAGGGAATGCTATTTTACAATGAGATGAAAAATACGACTTTTATTAAAAATACTTTATGGACGATACTGAACATTTTTTTCATTATGTTCTGCCGTGTCTGTAATTTTGATAATATCATTCTCCAAGTATAAACAAATATGTTCAGTTAAACGTTCTAATGCGAATGCAGTTTTTTTACTCACCCAATTGTGAAGCAGAAGTTAAGAAAACTGCATTGTATCACACTCACTTGCTACATTACCTAGTATAAGTTCAGTATTTTTGCAAGTATATTATAAATTAGAAATTTAATCATTATAGCAGTGTGATTATAACTATATCGCGGGGGTACAAGGAAACTCCTCCAACTCCGTAAAACTAACTTGTGCTAGAAAGCAATTTTCATTTTTCACAAGAAACGTAAAATGTACTAAAATATGAATTTTAGCAAAAATGGGTTTAATGGATTTTCCTCGTTCGCCCACGATATACCTTATTTATTTAATACAAACCCAATTACCAATCCGTCTGGTCGATGAGATCTGAAATAAAGAAATTATGAAAAAAAAAGGGCACCGTTTTTATATTTTCAACAATTTTTCACACGTTCCTTTCCCGATTATTCGTGAAAATCTTTTGTTAAGTACGTCAACTTTCTTCTCACCTCGTTTGACTTGGAATAAAGGAAACAAAGGGTCGAACCGCTAAGCAGATCCTTTGTAAGACCGCACGAATTTCTATTAAAAGCGGCAATTAGTCTAAGCCTCAATAAATCTTGATGAGTGATACACCGGCATCAATCCGCTTGTCAAAATACGCCTGTGGCAAGGGCCACACCGATTTCCAACACATTATTTTCACCGCCGCTTGCGCTGGACGAAAATGTAGGAACGGTGGGATTCCATCGTGGTCGACACAGCGCGGCCGAAAAGCGTCTCGTTGTTATGTTAAGTCAGGTGAGAAATGCGGTGCCTGTGCGTGTCCGGCACTATTAGAATTTTGAATGCGAACGTTTAATGGGCGCTGCCCTCGAATCAGGGGTTGCTACGACGAATCACCTTATAAATGTTTTTTTCTCTTTTCCACATTAGCCGAGCTAATCGTTTCTTGCTTCTTTTTTTGTCTTCCCCTTGACGGAGTTCATTTACAAAGCGATTATTCTGAACGCGGAATAAGTTTATTCCAAAGGTAAGATTATCCCTCGAAGCAACTGAATCTGGTATTTCAGAAACGACATGTGACGTTTCCCAAATTTTAAGAAAAACAATAAACACTGTTTACTAACTTCTGCTCTAAAAAGCAGAGACAAATATATGTTTTAAATTGAAAGTTTCTACATTGTTCTGGCAAATTACACTGCTCAACAAAATTGAACTTTTTTTCTGTTCTGTAACATTCAATAGCCGCGTCTTATAGATTTTTGTGCGCTGAAATCGAATCCGCAAACTGTTTGTTGCCATCACTTTCAGTTTTCGAGAAATTGGATTTTGAAAAAAATGCGAATTTTCAAGTTTGAACATCTTTTGTGTTCAAGCAGGAATAGTTATTCGGTTGTTTGTTTTCTGAAATTATTGTAAGAACCCTTGCGAACGCAACGATCAAATAGAAAAGGACACCCGAAATGCAACAATTTGTGCAGATATATTTCTGTATATTTCAAAAACTAAGGGTCTAGGAGAAAATGTAATTACTCCACGCGATGCAGCAGGCATTTTTCCTCCGGAAACCATCGGCAGAAGTGGTGAAACAGCCTTTGTTTAGAATACAGAAACGAAAGAGTTTCACAAAACGTGCGGCGCGGTTAGTGATAGTCGTGGAGCGCGTGGGCCGCTCCACAGTGGTTTCAAAGTGCCTTTTTGTGGACAAAATTCCGTATCTCCGTCAATTCTCAACCGATTTTTGATTTCTTTTATTCGTTTTGTCGGGTATTAAATTTTCTACAACATCAAATACCTGAATTGCGACCAAAACATGTTTTTTCTATCTTTTTTCTGACAAAGTTGGATGAAAACTTTAGTAGAACAATCTTTGGGGCTAATTTGATAAGATTTTGCTTATCTAAGTAGTTTTTTTACGTAAAATCTTTAATTGGTGCTTGGCAATAGCGGAAACATAAAACAGGCGATTTGTTGACACGTCAGAATGTTTGAAATACAACTTTACAATGGCTGAAACTTTGGAATGTCTATCGAGTTTACTACAACCAGAACCGTCTGAACTATCAATTTAATGTATGAATATAGAACCTAATAGCGTTCAGAAATATTGCAGAAAGTCAAAACCGTGATTTATTTTTTTACGTTTTTATTATTGTTTATTAGTAAATAAAACTTTATCGAATCTTTCCGAACCACATCTTTTGCATTTGGAAGGTGGGTAACAATGTAATAAACAAATTCCGAACAGAATTAGCTGCCACTATTTGCCACTGCGGTGTCAATCCGATTTTGTTTAATTGGCGATAGCGCTCGAAGTGCCTTTTTGTGGACAAAATTCCGTATCTCAGTGAATTCTTAACCGATTTTTATCTTTTTCTGCTCGTTTTGTCGGGGATTAAATTTGCTAAAATGTCAAATAGTAGTTTTCCAAAATTTTCTTTAGGGATTAAAAAAAAATTCTGAACTCTTGGTTCCGAAACAACGAGTTTATTAACCAGTTTTTTTCATTTAGTTAGTCTTCTTCCATATATTCTACATCTTCTTTATAATTAAACAAAAGATATTTTGCGTCCTTTTTCAAGTGCAACAGACGGAGTTGGCCATTGGGACCTCAAAATAAAAATTAAAGGATCCGATGATATTAATAAATTATGCATTATACCAAGTTTTCGTTTAAATATCAAATGAATTCTTTTTTTTTAGTTTTCTTACATTTCTATCATTTAAACATTAAATGAATTTTATTTTTAGTTTTCTTACGAAAACTTGGTATAACTGTGAATGTTCCAAGACAAGATTCGGGTACTTCCAATGATGGGAATACAGCGCGACGATTTTTCCGCAATTGGAAGACAGTAGCAGAAATAACAGAGGTGAACGAAGAACTTTCCTGTTTACAAATTTTTATAATTTCACAAGTTCTGTCGTGTGGAAGCAGCGTAGACCCATCAAAGTTCCAATCTTTTTCTCTCGAAACGGCCAAAATGTGTATTAGGGAGTATGGATGGTATTTTATTGCCATCATCGATACACAAAATTTTAATTCATGGAAAAGACGTTTTAAACTCGACTATTCTGCCGGTTGGTCAGATGTCGGAAAAAGCCCAGGAATCTAGGAAAGGCTTTTAAAAGATTCCGGCAATTTAATGCTAGAAACTGTTCGAGGTGTTCGACAAATGAGGATATAATGCATAATTTATTATAATAATCGGATCCTTTAATTTCGATTTTGAGGTCCCAATGGCCAACTCCGTCTGTTGCACTTGAAAAAGACGCAAAATATATTTTGTTTAATTATGAAGAAGATGTAGAATATATGGAAGAAGACTAACTAAATGAAAAAACTGGTTAATAAACTCGTTGTTGCGGAACCAAGAGTTCAGAATTTTTTTTTATCTCTAAAGAAAATTTTGAAAAACTACTGTTTGACATTTTAGCAAATTTAATCGGTAGAGAATTGACGGAGATACGAAATTTTGTCCACAAAAAGGCACTTTGGAACCACTGTGCGCTCAGCGCCACAGAATCGCGTACGCGCGTGACTACCACAGTCCTTGATACTTACTAAAAGCAAAAACTAACAACAAATATACTTTGAAAAATAAGTGAAATAAAATAATAAATCTGTACTTTTTATTTTTCTAATTTTCCCTGAAAATACTATATTTTTTCAAGGTTCCACTAAAATAGTAGGTGCATTTGCCCCTCAAATAGGTGGAACGTATAATTTTGTTAAAACTCCCCAGACGCAAGTGTATATTATCTACCACTTTGCGTTGTATAGTTCTTTTCCATACAAACCTAATACCATATGTCCTAAAATCTGTAATTTTCCTAAGATATGTAATGTAAGAATCTACCTACTGCCAAATAAAATATAAATATTAATTATTGTAAATTCTATTATGTAAACTGGTAGTTCGTAACTTGTAAATTGCATGCTATGCATTTGCTATATATATTAAGTTTATATAGCATACAATTTCGAAATTTATATTATAAACCCCATCTGGTTTAAAGCAGTAAATAAATAAATAAGTCTATTTGAAATATTTGTGGAGAAGTTGTTTTGGTTATTATTTATTATAAGATAACTTTAATATAAAATAATATATGTGACTAGCAAAATACCCCCGCGCTTGGCTTCGGGCCTAAGAGATATTAAGGACACCGAGAAAATACATTTCACCCCTTTTCACCCCCTTAGGAGTTCGTTTGGCCAAAATCCTGAAAATGGTTTTTAGGCATTTGTGTGGGTAAACTTTGTGAGTAAGAACCAAGTTGATATCTAATCGGGATTAAGAGATATTCGATATCTAACCGCAGTATTTGACGAAAATTTTTTTCCGTTCGAATTCTCATATTATCATTATTATACAAGATAATACCAAAGTCGTTATGGAAAAGCAGTGGATAGGTAACAAATGGAAACCGTACAATTTTTATAACAATAAGAAAGTATTACATTCAGAGACCATAACTGTTATAACCTAAATCTTAAAAGTAATGGCATAAGAATTAATATCATTCTTTAAATGAGTTTGGTTATGAATAACCATTATTGTTGACGGAAATATTTTTTGGTCACTAATAACCGTTATTGACGACGGAAATTGTTTTCGATTACGAACAACCATTATCGAAGACCAGAATTTTTTTTCGGTTACGAATAATCATTATCGATGACCAGAATTTTTTTTTGGTTACGAATAACTATTATCGTTGACGATAATTTTTTTGGTTACGGTATAACCAATATATTTTGCGGGAATTTTTTTGGATTACGGTATAACCAATATCTATTACGGGATTTTTTTGTGTTCTTTCACACTCATTAGTGACCAAAAAATATTTCCGTCAACAATAATAGTTATCAGTAACCAAAACAGATAAGTCTTAATATTTGTTAATCACTTCATTTTTCGGAAAATTTATGCAGTATTTAATGAATACTGACTTCCATTTGAATACAAATTATCTTTTTCTCAGTGATTTTTTTCGAAAAAAATGTAAAAATTACTGTTATTTCTGGTCTCTGATTACACTGCTAGTAGCATTAATTGTTGGGTAATATCATCCCAACATTACTTTACATCTCGTGATTTTTCTATTGTGGCCTCGGTATGACCGTGACTGTTCATGATCACTTTATTCGTCTAGGAATGGCCTACAAACACAGGCATTTAAGAAGTTTACTATTTAAACCAGTTAAGTTTAGTATATTCCACACGTCTATCTAAAGCAATACAACTGTATCATATGATGACCCTTTTCAAGATCAACGACTACACCCTCCTCAGAAGATATTAAGGCTGTATTATCTTTCATTTTATATCTTAGGTAATTGAGGACCTTGCAGCATGAGCAGTGCAGCTCCATCTTTACCAACTTCGAGTAAATTAAAAAAAACTGTAAAATATTGCTTTGCTTTAACCTTAAAAAGAGAACACTAATTAAAAAATACATATTTTCAAACAATAAGTATTACTTAGTTATTGAGTTGATAAGCTTTTACTTTTTATTTTTGGTAAATTTTTTAAATCTGGAGCTGCCCAAAACAAAAATATTGCCCAAAACATTAATGGGTGCAGGTTTAACATTGGCAATAAATCCTGCAATATAATTTTTTTTACGTATATTACACGTCACAATTTGAAAACTGTCAAAACTGTAGTTGCACCCTTGCTGCAAGGTCCTCAATTCAGGTATAGTTATAGGAACATTTGAACGCAGCCATGAAACAAGCATGTATCTGGACATAATCAGGATCTTCTGACACGACGAAACGAGTTGCGCACGAAGTGCCCGGCACCTGTCCCATTTAACGCACAAAAAACTGGCCCATTGTTCAATTATCCGCCGAAAGATGGTATGTCAAGCCGAAGAAAGAGGTGTTGCGAAGTTGACTTGTAATTCGTTCCACGTAATTTCGAGGAAGCGTAGACAAAACGAATTTCAATGTTTCCGCGACGAAGATGCCCTCGCATTCTCTACGAAGCGGTAAATTCGGCGTGAAGTGCGGTCGAGTACCAGTAGTCCGAGGGAGATCTACCTCTTATTCGACGTAAGGGAGAAAGTCTTCGCCCCATTCGAGTGTAGCAAGGTTACGTGGGTCCGGCGACGAAAGAGTGCACCAGGTAGCACGCTATAACGTGGAAGAAATTGATTAGCCGATTTCGGCGCTTTGAATGCCCCGTGTCCTCTATTGTTGCTGGTGACGTTTTGGCACCCTCGCGGCTTGTTCGAGCCGAAAGGTTCCTTCCCGCTCAAAGACGATTGTATGCATATAGGGTGTCTCATAAAGAATAGATACAAACTGGACAGGCGGGTAATAAAAAAAATCGTAGTAAATGTATGTTTATTGCAATTGACCGTTTTCGAGATACTTCAAAATTTTAGTCCCTAAGCGAAGTGTTAGTCTATTATATGTACTGTACAGGGTGTACAAAAAGTATCGGTCACTGCTTTCAGGGTTGGATCAAGAAATTAAATTAAAATTTACCCTACTTCCAGTTCTTTAAGTAATACTAATTAAAAGAATATTCGTAACTTTTATATTTTACCCTATCGATTCAAAAGTAAAGGATCTAGAAGTTGTTTTAATTAAACATAAAATAACTGTTATAACTGAACTCTTACAACAGAGTTGAAGTGTTAATGTGTAAAGTTAACTTAAAACAGAAAAGAAATTATTAAGAGATCAAAGTTTGATAAATAACTTTTATTTATAAAAATTATCAGTTTCATTCGACCACTGCTCTTTTCCTCTTCATTTGGCAGAGCACATTAATGTAAGGAAAAATTATAATATTAATTTCCAATGTTATACTCACATCCGTTCGCTACCATGCTTTACGCAGACGCGAGCGCCCCCTCCCCCTCCCCCCGCCCCCCCACTAATCTAGCCCCAACCAATACTAATACCGGGACAAGTTGGAAAGGAATCCGTTGCAGCGGAATAAGTGAAAAGAAGTTTTTCGCAAATATCTCGGTAAAGAAGGTCGAGCGACGGTAACATGTATAGGAAAAAGTTGTTCAGAATCATGTCCCCGACAACATATTTCAAGGTCGTCAAAAACGGTGAGGAAACAACTGTTCTGCATAATTACCGTAATGTGTTTAAAATAATATGTACAACAGGTTTTTGCACGTTATAAATACAAATTATTGAAAATTTATCTCTCTTTATCGGATACTTACTACTAGTTGTCTTTGTACGTTTGTTTATACACTACACATACATGCATACAGTATTCCTCTGTTCAGCTGATAAGTTTTTCTCGCTTAAACTGATAAAAAATCATCCCCACTACCATTTCTTATTTACTTAGGACCTGGGCTCCCTCAAAACCGAGCGCTCGACGCCCAAGAACAATGGGGCTATAAAAGACAAGGATGTCACTTATAATCATCAATAAAAGAAGAGTATGTCAAGTTCCGCATTTCTATTTTTAAACTATATTTCAATTTGATTAGTTTTGATTTTATTTTTAATATATAAATTTAAAAATATTTTTTTAATATATAAATTTAAAAATATTTTTTAATATATAAATTTAAAAATATTTTTTTAATAATTGTAATTCGCTAGAGTTTTCTGAAGTTATGTTTTAAGTTTCATAACGATCCGTTAATATTTACTCAAGTTATCGCAATTTGTGTTTCAAGAAATTTTTGTTTATAAGTTTTGGCTCGAATAGTAATGATTGGATAAACAAACTGTAAATAGCAAAAACGTGTGCTGTGACGCATTTTACAACACTATATTTTTTAAAATTCAGTTTAACGACATTTAATTTTCTAATCTCAAAAAGCTTTTGGACAATTATTTTTCCCATTTTCGAGCGTTAGGTAGTCCCCTTATTGCATCCTACCCTTCAATTGTATTTTGAGTGTTCCATTTAGTTATGTTTGTTCTAAATTCGCCGAGACATGTTCGAAGGGGCATTAGAATCACAGAAACAGTAAAAAGTCTCAAGCATAAATGTATTATGCTGCATATTTCACGTAGAACTATGGTTCGTTTACCCGAACATTCCGATTTTTGCTAAACTGTGTAGATTTGTAGAGGACCTCAATAGAAGTATCAAGAAATTTTTTGTTTGTGCCCATTTTCGGGTTTTCAGGGTGAAAACACCCCCTAAAGGTTAATGAGCGTGATGGAAACGATATATGAAAAATATGTTGTAAGTAAATACAAATTTTGTTATAGGGCTTCATGAATGACAGTTCCTGAGTACAATCATTTGCAAAATGTCAAAATAACACGACGCAAAATACAGGGTGATTTTCCAGCAAGCGTTGTCAAAGGCGATACCGCCAGCAATCAAGCGCCTCGTTGAGTTCCGCGGTCATCGATACTCGAGTGGGGCCATACAATGTTGCGCACTAAGCAGCGGCGAATCTCAAATTCTGCAATTCGAATCAGATCTTTGCGACAGTTGCGCCAATTGATTCCTTATGTTTTCCCGATGAAATTGGCCCCAAGAACGACATAATTCGGACCATAATTGAGGAAATTACATGAAAAATTGATTTGCATAATGTAAAATTAACTTCGTTAAAAATAATCCGATTGACATAACATTTGGTATGATTTTCATCGCAAAAACGTAAGGAATCCATTGATGTCACTGCCATATTGATTCAATGAAGAAAATAAAAATTTTCATTTTTTACATAAGCTGTTAATCATCGCGTGAGAGACCGGGGAAATGAGAAATACATATATGCGTACACCAAAGAGGATTATATAGAATAGAAATAGAAATATGCGATGCAAGCGACACCTGTCTGTTCAGGCTCAATATTATTCAGTTTGCGGGTAGCAGAGTAGGAGGTAAAGAAGCCAAGTCACGCCAAAGACACCTGCTTGTAGCCATTTGTAGCTGTTTGTAGTGGACTTAGTATATTCGTTGATTTAAAGGTGAAGAAAGTGTACAAAATGATTCGTTGTCACGTTAAAGGATGCCATAGTATTACAAGCCAAAGACAAAAATTACCACTTTTTCTCAGAACCTGAAAAATTTAATGATGTACGTATAATGATTTCAAGCCATAACCTAACTTTCAATGTTATTAAATAATGAGGTTTATGAAATTAGTATCAATAAAGAAATCTGTTTTCACCTTCAATTACTTCCTTATACTTATACTTTATGTATAATTTTAAAAATTAATTTAACTTTATTTATTATGTTTTATTCATATATGTTTATGTAATGTATGTAATATGTCTGTAATATTCATAATGTAATTCATCATTAATAAATTTTAAAATAATATCAAATTTACAGTTCATTTCATTATTTCATCTTTAATTAATATTTGAATTTATTCATTTCTAACTTAAAAAATTTTAAATATTGCCGCTTTTATCGAAATTTCGAGGGCCTGAAGCACCAGAGGGCGCTGCATCTCGTAAATTACTTTTTAACACGGGCTCTTATGGGATGCTTCCACTCATAGACATATATAGACGGAGCGTAAGCAGAGGGGGGTGTAAGATTCGCGGTAAGGGGAGCGATACAGGCAACTCGGGTAACGCAGCGGTTATGCGTGCCGAATACTTCCGAAGCTAACCCGACGTGCCTGTATCTGACCTCTGCCTTTTCCCCTCCAAGCCTACCGGTCCCCTCGCCGATAGTCCCAGCTTCTGCTCCGTCTATATATGTCTATGCTTCCACTCTATCTGATCCTCTTTGGTGTACACTACATTCTGCCTACATCCGGCCCGTGCAAGTTTTGGTCTTGCCTTCGAAGAGCAACTGCGGATGGTTGCCAGCGAAAGCAAGAACAACGGTTACGCCTCATCATCCTCACCACCTTGCGCTCTTGAGGGGCTCGATGCCTTCAAGAGCGAAGAGCAACTCGCGGTTGCTCGTGCGAGCAAATCCTTGGACAGGCCTGGGTTAAGCCGCGTATTCACCTGTGCATTCGCCCCGAATGTGCATCGGGCGTGCATCGCTTTTTTGCTCGGTCGGTGTTCGGCGCGCATTCGGCACGCGTTCGGTGCTCGGCGCGCGTTCGAGCTTGAGTGAAAGAGTGACCCCAAAATGAGGCCTGTTTTAGCCCCTTTTGGGTCCCACGATTTTGGAACTGAATGTTGTGCCAAATAATAGCTTATGATGAGACATCAATCACCCGCAATTTTCAAGTTGAGGTGACAATTAGTTTCTGAGATATGAGAGGTGAAAGAAGTGAAAATTCATTAACGCGTCAGCCCATACGCTTCGATGTATAGACTTTTATGTCATTCCGATAATTTAAACAATTATTTCCAGGGGTTCTGCTGACTGCTAATAACGAATTTGAACTTAGATTTTCAAAATTCACGAAAAAAAAATCAAATGACCAATTCAACATTGTGGATGATATATTAAAAACGCACCTACTACACAGACATTTATATTTCTTGATTTTTTTTCCGTAAATTTTGAAAATCTAAGTTCAAATTCGTTATTAGCAGTCAGCAAAACCCCTGGAAATAATTGTTTAAATTATCGGAGTGACATAAAAGTTTATACATCGAAGCGTATGGGCTGACGCGTTAATGAATTTTCACTTCTTTCACCTCTCATATCTCAGAAACTAATTGTCACCTCAACTTGAAAATTGCGGGTGATTGATGTCTCATCATAAGCTATTATTTGGCACAACATTCAGTTCCAAAATCGTGGGACCCAAAAAGGGGTTATTTCTTGGGTCACTCTTTGCGGCGTCAACTTCATGGTATTGTTCGGACCCGAATGCGCGCTTTGATGGACTGCAAGCAAGCGGATCGGCCCGAACGCGCGCCGAACACCGATCGAGCAAAAAAATCGGTGCGCACCCGATGCACATTCGAGGTGAATGCATAGGTGAATACGCGGCTTTAGATGAAAAGTACAGTACCGGCCAAAATCACTTACTGATTGTAATAAGAGTTGAAGTTAACTAATTCGAAGTTAACACTTCGAGCGACGATTGAAATTTTTCTCATTCCTAAAATTTTAATACCTTATCACGCAAAAAGATTAGGTACCTACTTACTGTTGCAAATAATAGAGTAATGTATTTATTAAGATAAACGAGGTGTATCTCGCACACGTTACATGGAACAAAGGTTATATATATATGAACAAAAGAAAGTCGAAAAAGGAACATAGAATATAAGAAATATACGCCAAAGGGAAGACCCGCTTGGCGTGTGACGGCGCTTTCAGCGCCATCTCAGAGCAGAGTTGACAATATTTATCCAACACTTACATTTACTTTGTTTCATCAGCGTCCTCACCTCAACATTCCGAAAATATATATCACAAAGAAAATATTAGCAAAAACTCAAGAAATATATTATAACACAACTATAGCATTTTAAAAATGCAAAGTATTTTATAAATGGTAGAGAAAAGAAGCAGTAGAAAGTTAGGAAGAGATTGTTGAAAATAAATAAAATTGCAGATTTGCTGAATCCTTAGGCCTAGTGCATACTACCGAATTTTTGTCGATTAACTTTAGTGGATGTCACAAATGGTACATATGAGAGCACGCATACCTGTCAATTGCTCATTGTCTCGAAAAAATAGTCAAAATGAAACTCGACTGCTTTTTGACAAAAAATATGAGCATTTATCGACTATCGACTAAACAGTTAGTTAATCAACACAGTGTGTAGTGTCTCCCTTTTTCTTTAAGGACGTTCGATACCGGAGAAAAAATAATGAGAAATCTTTGAAAAGTGTTTTAATCTAATGCTCAAAGTGTAGTTCGCATTGTTTCAAACTTTCAAGTCGATTGACCGCACGGTTTTTGAAAAAATTGAAATCAAAGTTGCGCTCTTATACACAGGCTGTTATGGGAGAAGCGAAAAAATTTCTATAAAACGTTACACAGAGTCCTTAAAAATAATGAGAAAGTCCTAAAAAATGTTGCAATGAAAAGCTTAAGTATTCCTATGAAATTCTAAAAAAGAAAATCGGACATGAACCGTACGGTTGATTAGATAATTGAATAAATAGACAGCAATGTGCTCGTATTTTTGGAACTGCCTGAAGAAACTGTTTGAATCTAACATAAGATAGATTTTGCAAAACTATGTAGTTGGCAGTCCTGATGTGATGACAGAATTTGTATTACGTATGTAATACAGTTTATATGAAAACAATGTAATAGTACAGAAATCTTACTGGAACAGAAATACTTAGGCCAGATCCACACTATCGGTTCGGTCCCGGTCCGGTCCCGATCAAAATCACATCCCTGAGCGTTCACACCCGTCCGACTTGTTAGTGTGGACGCTCACGGATATGATTTTGATCGAGACCGGACCGTGACCGGACCGATGGTGTGGAACGGGCCTTAAGGGCCCTCCCCGATCAAATTGCGCGAAAATATAGGTGACTTTTATGATACTTTCCAGAAAAAAATATACAATGTATGGGTCTAAGACTTTTTGCACTTTATTCTGATTTTTTTATTTCATTTTTACCAACCCTTGCCTCTGATATGCATTGCGTGCAGCATTGTTGCCAAAAGACAGGCCTGGACTATCGCCACTGTTAGAGTTTGCAGATTGGATAGGAAGATAATGCGTGGTTCGTTTCAAGTGATATAATTAACTATTTGAAAGTACAATTGGAAACGTCGAGACGTACAACCCGCATGTGTCGCTAGGTAGGGACGAGTAGGAAGAAGTGATCCAGCGATCGCTGTCTGGAGGGAGTCGCAGGGCATCAAGGCAGCGTTTCCACGACTGCCCGGCGCGTCCGCAATGAATGTTGCTCTATCTCCAACATCTACGATAACTTTAGACGAGATCATCCAAAATCAAAAACACAAAGATAATCTTTAATAATAATAATTACACATGTGTGATTATCGCGCTACCCTTAGGCAGTGTTAAGAAATAACTGGGCGGTAATTGCCATATGTTTAAACGATACATGAGATTTTTCGTACAAAAATGTTTTAGAAAAAAAATGGAGTGTATGAAAATTTGCAATAGAGGGTAGCGCGGAAGCCAGTGTAATTACAAGTAGAATTCCGTTTGAATTTTTAAATTCGGCCAAGAATTGCATTTTTTTATCGTGGTGATAGTGCGTGAAAAATTGTTTCGAGAAAAACGTACTTAAAGTTTGTCCCCGACCGCGTTCGTCTAGTGACGGGAACTTGCCCCTGAGCGTCCTATTTTCCATGTGTTTATTCGATTAAAACAAAAATCGATTCTATTTTTAGAACAATAAATGCATTATTAATTAAAAGAAAAATCACATTTTTATCTATTATACTTACGCCACAATCCATCTTCAAAAAAACATCTATTTTCAAGGCCGTCACATTGTTGGTCCCTCTGAACTGCCTGTAAAATCTGTGCCGTCAGGAATTTCGTTCTAAAATTTAACCTGGTCATTGAGAGATGTTGTGGGATGAAAATATGCAAAACAAATTTTTTTGATTTTTTTGACCGGGAAGTGCCCTTAATCGAAAGAAATTATAGGTAGGGGAGACCGGGGATAGTTTGGACAATTTTTTATTAATAGTCTTTAGCGGGCCGGTAAGATGCCTTACGGCTATAAATTGTACACCATTCGATAGCTCAGAATGTGCGCTATTCATTTGAACCTGAGAAACGGGCCTCACATTCCCTAGTATTACTTTGAGATGAAGAAAGTTCAGAGATGCGTATTGTCCAAAGTATCCCCATTGGTGGGGTTATATTGGACATAGCACGGGGATAGTTTGGACAGATGGAAAGAAATGATAATGAATATTCCAATGAATATATAATTTATTTAAAATGACAAATAGATCAGAAATAATGAAGTTTAAAAACTTTAGAAGGTTTGCTTACAGCAGTTGGGGCCTGTTAGGTAAAATAGAGATTGCATTGGACAGACTTGGGAATACATTGGACAACTGCCAAGTCTAACCCCTCATATCAAATCAAAACAAAATGATTCGTGCCTTTCCTCAAAAAGAATACTTTGATTTTTGCATACCATTAGTTTATTCTAAACACATTCAGCAATGCCTCAAAAAAGTTAGAATAAAATTCTTCCATAATGAAGTATCCGAATCACAACAAAAAGTAGATGAAAATATTGTACAGTGACATACAAGAACTGAAAAGTGAGACTTACCTTGTCATTCGTGAATGCAATACGCCATATTTAATATCAGTTGATTTGGTGCACATAAGCACAAACTACAAAAAGAATTGCAATAATCATGACACTATGGAGGCAGTTTTAAAACTGTCCAACGTATCCCCGTGTCCAAACTATCCCCGGCCTCCCCTATATTAAAAATTTAGGTACTATAATGTCATTTAGGTACTTAATGTACAAATTGTACATGAAGCAACCGCCAGTAGAAACATGTGCGTTGCTGCAAGCCAATATTGCTAATGCTTTGACGGAATAAATGTTTAGTGGGCATCATAGATAGACTATAGGGGTATGAAGCGGTTTAATAATTTTCTAATCCATTTGTTTCATGCAAGAGTATAAAACTTTAAAGGCCAGATTATATCTATGAAATAAAATAATTTGAAATATAAAATAATGCAAAAGTAATCACTATAAAAATATTTTAACATTATTCATCTAGCATTAAAAAATGCATAAAAAATGTTCCTTAGTTATTTTATGTTAAAGTATCTCTAACTAATGTTTGTATACTTAACGAAACTTCATGCTCACCATTTCTTGGCGCATTCGGGCGAGCGGCCGCTGTCATTATGTCGCTGATTGTGAGAGTTCGCACTCGTTGCCTCTCGCTCGCTCTCGTTCTCTCTTAAGGCAGGCTCTCACTACGCCTCGCCTCGGCTCATTCTATTCTTCCTATGCTTTTCTTGTGTAGTTTGACAATTTGACTCACACTGCGCTTCGCCTAGCCTCGCCTCGCCTCGGCGCGACTCCGAGCCACGGATTATTCCTCAAGAATATTTTGAGGAAGAGAGGCGAGGCGAGGCGTAGTGTGAGTAGATGCATAGATGTGCGGTGGCACAGGGAGAGGACCTCTGAGCAACTGACCAAACACATGAACCAGGGCAAGCTCCGATAACTTCAGGTACGGAAGACCGAGGCGACGCGAACCTAGATGTGAGTGCGAAAGGCAGTTGCGTCGTGGCGAGGCGCGGTGATGTGTAGCGAGAGGCTCTCACTACGCTCTCACTGAGAGCCGACCTTACTCGTGCCATTGGCGCCTCTGAATCGTCTCCGCTACTTGCTAAGCGCCAACCCTGAGCCGCGAGCCCCTACTGGGAGGGTACTGTATCACAATTCAGTATCAATTTGACGGTTAAAACATTCGAATACAGTATATGTATAGTAGCATCCAAGCAAAAACCTGTTATACCAAAGTATAGAAACAAAGCACCAGATAATCGAGAATATGCAATGGCGAAAGAACACGATTTTAAAAACTATATAATATAATATTGCAAAAGCTACAATCGCTGTCATTTAACATATCTTTGTTACGAATTCTCGGGATACCAATGGTATTGTAAAGAAGGCTTATCGTCACACATTCAAATATGTTCAAACTTTGTGCGATGTAGCAGTCCCACGAAGACAGTTCTACATAATTTTATATAATTCTTATATTTCTGTTACTGGAATTCGTGTTATTTTAGCTGGGATATAGAATTCCTATTATAGTTGGAATTGTGATAAATCTGTTGCAGTACAAATTTCCACGATTCGTCCTTATTTAGCAAATCCTTCTGTACCTATTTACAACTACCGCACTGATTCGATTTACAGTTTCAATGTTCTGATCGGGATAGTCACAGGTCAGCGCATCAGTAGATTTTCGGGCCCTTTGCGGTAAAAGGGAAACCAGTCTCGGACGTCCAGTGGACGTGGATCGGGTGCTGTAGGCGTTTCTACGCGCCAGAACGCCCACTGGGAGATGTTGGTTTGCCAACCAAATGGCAGGGCGTAGCCAGGCATCGGACCCCACCGGTACCCCGTTAGTCCCAGCGAGTCGACAGTCCCCCTTTTTTCGTTAGACCGGGTCGGACAGAGAAGGAGTGAGCCCCCCATTGCTCGGTGACTCGGTTAGAGCGACACGAGGGGACCGGTGGCCCAACTGACACGTTATTGCAGCGGTACCCCTCGCAACGAAAGCCACGCGCGCTGCCTGCTTATTCGTTTTCTTGTTTCGCATCCTCGTTCAGGACGACCGGGGCCACGCTTTCGTGGATCTCCCTTCCGAGCCTGTTTTTCCTTCCATTTTCCTTCTTCTTTTTTTTCTTTCTCGCGGTCCATCCGTTCTCTTCCATCTCCCCGCGCGTGTCCTGCCCCCCCCCGCCCCTCCCCCGTCGCCAAGTTAATGTGTCTTGTCCGTCCTTCTCAATCCTCACCACCGTCCTTCTGTCATAGTAGCCTTTTTGCCTCGGGCTATCGGTGCCGCCGGCGCGCGTCCTCCCCTTGGTAGCACCACAAACTACCTGTTAGTGAAAACAACTAGTTGTGTCTCTGTTAAGATTGAATAGTGGGTGACAAATATACGCACGGATTTCTCGTGGCCAGCGGATCCGAGCCGCCGCCAGGATGGACGTCACCAACGGCATGAGACCTATATTCGGAGGCTACCCGTTTCAAGGTTGGTAATCGGAATGCGTGAGAAGTACTCGACATGCCTGTTGTTCGGGAGGTTTTCCACAAGATTACAACGAACTTGATTTTCCTTGAGACACGTGTCGGTTTAATCGCGCTAAATTCAACGAGGGGTTGGAATGGCAAACGATGTAAGTGCTAAAAAAAATAAAATAATTTTTCTAGTGGAAAAAGATGTGAATTACGTGGGGAACGCGGTGGAAAAAGTTATAGGTGCTAGAATAATTTATTTTAACTGTTGGGGCTATCGGAAGATAGAGCTAAAATCCTAAGTGCCATTTTGCTGTGGTGAGAAAAGATGAAAGTGCCAGTAATCTTTTTGTTTCCCTCTAAATCTGCGAAGATGGTATACGCGGAAAGTCCATAGCGTTCAAGTGATGAACGATGTAGGTAAGTGTCAAGACGAACAGACATGCGCTTTTTGTTTCTACGGATAATTTTAACTACTGGCACTTACATCGTTTACCAATTCAACTCCTCGGATCACTTAATCCGGTCGATAATGTTTGCGCGGTTTCAAATCACGCAACGACTGTAACGTATGGAAAAGTCAGATTGCTTTTGATGAGAACTTTTTCAGTAAGTGACAGCGAACTACGAGTGCGATTGCACTATTCGAGGTGCCTGTCCTGTAGGAATTTTTCAAGTTAGTAATTATCTGTTTCTTCCAACCGTAAAGGAATATCACATTCAGGGTCGAAATATCTAGGTATCACGTAATCTTGTAAAGCTGTTAGTTGCCGAATTTGAGCATGTGTAAATGTTCCCGTTGCATTAGTGCGTCAAAGAGTTCTAGATGTCATTGATGGAATACTTTACAACACTGTAACAAGTTTTGTACTTGGATTTACCTATTTAATTCAGAGTAGGTAATAAATTTAGAAAGTGGGAATGTTAAACTAAAATGATAATTTAGGGAACAAATATTAGAAATCACAATTTATATGTGATGATTATAGTTTGTGACCTCTGGATACTGGCTGTATAAACTTTCCTTTGAGAGTGTTCCAATATCTTGCTGATAAGTAGCCTCATTAAGGGTCGAAAGACACAAGCTGTTATTGTATGAATACCCCTTCGTGGTCACACGGGGTGTATCGCACTCAAAAAGCAATTTTCGAGTCAAAATGTCGCTTCTTTACGACTTCCAAAGTTGAAAAATCGTTTTTTTCCCACAACCGTGGAAAATCGTTCATTTTCAACTACAAACTTTATCATATCAAAATTTAAAATGTAAATTTTTATATGAAAAATTTTAATTTGGGAAAAAAGCGGTTTACATTTTAAATTTTGATATTATAAGTATTACGATTGTATAAGTTTTGCAAATGTACAATTACCACTGAAAATTTAAAACATTAAACATTTAAAAATACGCAAATGGTAACTCAAAAAATGACGCTGGGGTACAGTGAATCTCACGCAACCAATTTGTGATTATAAGAAGGTGCGACCACGAAGGAATACTATCAGCGGCAACAGTATCACTCCAAAAGGTTGTAGCTTTTACATATTTGTGGGCCGTAGCCGGTGTCACCTGTGAAAACGCGAGACGCAAAATCCTCAATTGCTTTAACGTGAAACAGGGTATGTACAGTGAGTCAAAAAAGGATTTATACACCTAGTTTTTTTGCAATGACTTTATACAAACAAGTGTAATGTTACGGAGGTACTGTGCAACTTAACAATTTTTCATAATGCGTTTCAAAAAAATAATGCGATGAAAACAAGAATTTGGAAGAGAAAAAAGTATTTGTACACTTGTGATTCTACTGGTAAATCCTGGAAATAAGCATGCACCGTCGTGACACCGATCAAAATGTAAATAAGTGTTTGTTTACATAGTGGTCTTGGGCTGCTTACGGTGGTAGTACGTCCTCGAACTTCATACAGAAGCCATCGCAACAAAGAAAATTGAAATAACCATATCCGTGCAAGATCGTGTTATTTTTCTTCGAAAACGTGGAGAAAGTTGTGGAAAATTGGCTAAACTTGACATCTAAACTTTACGACAGTGCAATATATTGTTAAAAAGTACGAGAAAATAAAAACTACAGAAAATAAGCCACGGTCAGGTCGGCCGAAGATACTTACAATTAGAGAGCGTCGGAGTATTATTAAAGAAGTTACAAAATATCGATTTGTAAGTGCTCGAACACTATACAATGATGTCGCGTCAATATTAGGGAAGAATGTATGTCCCCAAACTATTAGAAATGTTTTGCATTCTGCGAAAATACATGGCAGAGCTGCGAGAAGGGAACCATTCATCAATAAAGCGAACAGAGAAACACGGCTAGGTTTCTCTAAAACCTACGTAAATAAACCAATCGAATTTTGAAAACGTATTGTCTCCTCAGAAGAAATTAAGGTGAATATTTGGTAATTATGCAGAACAGGTGTTTCCTCACCGATTTTGACGACCTTGAAATATGTTGTCGGGGACATGATTCTGAACAACTTTTTCCTATACATGTTACCGCCGCCAGACCTTCGTTTCCGAGATATTTGCGAAAAGCTACTCTTGACTTATTCCGACGCAACGCATTCTATTTTTCAACTTGTCCCGGGTATTAGTATTGGTTGGCGCTAGATTAGAGCAGGGGGCGCTCGCCCGTTCGCGGCCGCGTAGAGCATGATAGCGAACCGATGTGAGTCGGGGTGTTGACAGAAACCCCTACACACCCAACAGGTGCTCTCGAGGGCACCTTATTTCTAGCAAAAAAATTATGTTTTAGAACCAGAGTCATCCTAACATCCGGCGGCGTCGGCACCGCCGAACAGAGTCAGGGTGTTGACGGCCATCCGCAAGTTTCTGGTTCAAATCTCCAAACTCATATCGGGTCGCTACCATGCTTTACGCGCCCGCGGACGGGCGCGCGCCTCCTGCGCTGACCTATCCCCAACCAATACTAATACCCGGGACAAGTTGGAAAGTGGAATGCGTTGCGTCGAAATAAATCAACAGTAGTTTTTCGCAAATATCTCGAAAACGAAGATCGTACGGCGGTAACATGTATAGGAAAAAGTTGTCCAGAATGTTGAGTTTTACAACATATAAAAAAATCGTTGAAATCGGTGAGGAAACGCCTATTCCGCATAATTACCGAATATTTTCGGCTGAAATGGGAAGAAATGCGTCTGGAGAAAGCCAATACTGAACTTCAACAAAAGAATCTTATACCAACTGTTTTGCACGGCGGTGGACACGTGGTGATACAGGGCTGTATGGCGTACAGTGGTGTTGGAAATATTGCATTTATCGAGGGAACAATGAATGCCATGAAGTATATCGAGGTGTTGCGTGATAATTTAAAAGAAAGTGTAGTTAATGTGGGCCTAAGTGGACTTACTATTTCCAACAGGATAACGACCCAAAGCATATCGATAAAAAACGAGGGAATGGTTGTTGTACAATGTTCCCAAACAATTGATTGCACCACCTCAATCCCCCGATAATAATCCTATAGAAAATGTATGGCACCTGTTGGATATAGAAGTGAGGAATAGAAACTTATTTAAGGGGTCATGCTCAGTCAGGAGGCCCAAAAAAGGGTGGTCTTTGGAAATTTTTTACCAAAAAGCTATAACACATTTCTCAAAAAATCTTTTTTCCTTTCAAGGATTGCATCTAGTACCGTGAATCGTAATTTTTTCATTTAAAAATATTTATCAATAACTATGTTATTGTCCATCACTCGAAGGTTCTCTAAAAAAAGGCTTCTGCGGTGACCACTGCTGCTCGAAAGTCGATCATCTGAAATAAAAAATTCAAAAGAATTTACTTATTATATTGTATTATCTAGTATTTGAACGAAGGATTTTTTTATCCGATGCTTAGTTTTCTGTTAATTGACGAAAATCAGGCATGATTTATGATAAAAATTGAAACTTTTACTTTAAACATCAGCCATTTTTTCCCAAATCAATATTTCGAAAAATACTTCGTTCAAATACTAGATAATATAATATAGTAAGTAAATTCTTTTGAATTTTTTATTTCAGATGATCGACTTTCGAGCAGCAGTGGTCACCGCAGAAGCCTTTTTTTAGAGAACCTTCGTGTGATGGACCATAACTTAGTTATTGATAAATATTTTTAAATAAAAAAATTACGATGCACGGTACTGGATGCAATCGTTAAAAGGAAAAAAGATTTTTTGAGAAATGTGTTATAGCTTTTGAGTAAAAAATTTCCAAAGACCACCCTTTTTTCGGCCTCCTGACTGAGCATGACCTTTTAATAAGATTGATTCTAGAAGAGTGGCCAAGACTGTGAAGGGAAATAACCCATAAACTGGTAGAATCTATGCCAAGAAGATTACAAGCAATTATTAAAGCGAAAGGGATGTATACAAAATATTAATCATAATGTACAACTTAAACAATCATAAGCTTTCTACCATAATTGTAAGTGTACAAATACTTTTTTCACTTCCAAGTTCTTGTTTTTATGGCATTACTTTTTTGTAACCCATTATGAAAAATTGTTAATTTGCACATTACCTCTGTACATATTACACTATTAATGGAAACAGTTTTTGTTAGTGTATCGCGCAGTTGTGCTAATTGAATTACACCGTAATTTAATTACATTGTATTTCAATTACATATTAATTCAATTACGTTGTAACTCAATTACATAATTCAAACTTTTCAATTAATTCAATTCCTAATTATTGTAATTGTGCGTGTAATTGAATTACAATGTAATTGAAATACAGTGTAATTAAATTACAGCTCAAAACTCAGAAGAAGTGAGAAAAAAAGTGGAAAAAATGTAACAAAGGAGTTTATTTCTCTTTATATGTTAAAAATTTATGAATAATACCATATTCAGCACTCATAACAATTTATTTCTGTTCGAAACCTTTATCTACATATTTCTTTCCCACCTCTTATTACCTCTTAATTCGTAATTATAGTTCAATTACATTGTACTATGCAATTACAATTGCAAATACATTGCGATTACGAATTGCGATGTATTTTAATTGAATGCGAGATCTGAATTACGAATTACAATGTAATTGAATACGATGTAATTGAATTATTTTGTAATTATAATTCATGGAGTAATTCAATTATAATTCTGCACAACTCTGGTGTATCACTTGTTTGTATGAAGTTATTGCAAAGAAACTACTTAGGTGTACAAATACTATTTTGACTGACTGTATGCACTTTTCAAACTAGCCCATGTTAGCTCGAAAGATAATTACACAAACAAATTTCCCAAAGCCCATAAGGTTTTCAAATGACACAATTACAGCAAGTTAGTACTTCCATTCATTAAATTCGCAGGCTTTTTATACACTCGTTTTACTAACAAGTACTGAAATATACATATATAGGGTGTTTCGTAGTAAGTGGGAAGTATTGCAGGAATTATTCCACTTTATGGATTGAAGACACAAAAGTAAGGAAGTAAGTTCATATAAACGTACGTCCGATATGACCTTCCTTTCGAGTTACAGCCGTTTTTCTGTTGTACCAGTTGTTCACACTCTACAAGTCACTGTTCGAATAACTCATCGTTTCCAATAAAAATTTAGGATTACTACTAATTCACGACAAACATATCTTGTTTCACTGAACACAGTCTGTGACTACTAACTGTTCCATTCACAATGCAAGTATGTTATACACGTCAGTGTTTACAAATTAGTCTGTCCTCGTGACCCTCAAATCTTCCAGATAAGCAGTAAATCAATATCCAACTACATACGTACGTATGCTGTGTCAATACGCGGAAAAGATTGTTGCAACACAAAATAGGTTGTAACTCTGAAACTAGGTCATACCGGATATACGTTTACATGAGCTTTTTTTAATTATTTTTTGTGTCTTGAATCCACCCCTGCAATACTTCCTACGTACTACGAAACACCATGTGCAATAAAATATACTTGAAACATTGACAAAGAATTTAAAAGAATCTTCATTAGAATTTGGAAGAATCTTCAAAATTTTTAATGAACACGAGATCGAGAAACATTTTAATTTCTGTCGAAGTGAGCGAACTCAAGGCGCGGCGGGTATGAACTAGAGCTCATAGCTTTCCACATAATTGAGTAGTATATACACTCAGGTATCAAAGACGGTAGTGTGAACGATAAGAGTTGGAGGAAGAGATTGAGTACCTGTTTGGATTTGAGGGTTGGTTAGGTACATAGAGTTGAACAGATTCCTATAACACGCGTGAAATTCTGGGCGTGAGAAGAGGCGCGATTGGAGGAATGCAGTGTGACCGCCGTCCAGATTCAGATGTTAATCAATACAGCCGTTATTGAGAAGTCGTTTAGTTTAGAGTCGTTGGTTAAAGGTATATCAGAGTGGTTTTATTATAGCCTCACGTTTCGTGGTAAATATTAGTGTTAAATGTGTTTATTATATAATTAAGGTCCTCCTTTCGTGATACATACTTGGCTGTCCATCATCCTTTCAACAGTTTCGAGGTTTCAACAATTTGTTAGAATGGTTTATCAACAAAATGCTCATGTACCCTGTAACGCTGAAACTTGATTGAAATAATAACCTAAATAAAAACAGGCGACGAAGAGTTTACAGGTTCATAGTACCTACTCTGAAGAGTAAACTAAAAATATAAAGTTGACATAATCTCGCAAATCAATGCCAACGATAATACATCAATATTAAGATCAGTATCAATTTCAATTGTTTATGTCACTCTTTACAAAACATTTTGTGTATCTTCATGCTATATTCCTCTTCAATAGAAATCTGACAATGGAACGTTTTGACAGGAAAGTTTCAATTGAATTTCAAATTGGAATTCGTTTGTAGAACAGCTAAAAACACTAGCCACAGTTTGTATTATTTTTTTCAGAGCGCGAAACACCCCCTTAAGGGGACTAGACAGTCGAATAATCGATTTTTTTTTAAATGCCGCTTGGTTTATAGTAAAATTTGCAAAATTGTAGATTTGGCAGCTAAAAACGTCAAGCGGCAACGTATAGCGTCACTTTTGCCCAGAAACTTTAAATGCGTTTTTTTCGAATATTTTTTTCTCTTCATTTTTTTCTGATTGCGAGCGAATTGAGGTTCAAATCGACTTGGAAAAAATTACAGGATGTGTAGAACACCTATCCTATCCGCACCATCATTGTTTGTGTGCTACCAAAATCCGGTGACTTCTTAATTTTTTTATGAAAATCTCGAATTTTTACGGATCATATCAGAGGTTTGCGCCGAAATGACACATGTTCTACACATCCTGTAATTTTTTCCAAGTCGATTTTAACCTCAATTCGCTCGCAATCAGGAAAAAATTAAGAGAAAAAAATATTCGACAAAAACGCATTTAAAGTTCCTGGGCAAAAGTGACGCTATACGTTGCCGCTTGACGTTTTTAGCTGCCAAATCTACAATTTTGCAAATTTTACTATAAACCAAGCGGCATTTTATTGAGAAAAGATAGTACTTTCGGAAACTGCAATAAAAAAATCGATTTTTCGACTGCCTAGTCCCTTTAAAGGGGTATTCTGGTCTGACGAGGCGTTTTCGTCGCGTTTTTTCGGAATTTTTTTACAAAGATCCCATCAATTTTATTATTATCTAGTTTATTGCTACATGTTTATTGGCGTTTGAACTATCTTTACAAATTTTGTCAACAGAAAAAAATGAAAATCAAGTGGAGTTGACTGACCTAAAGTAATGGTGAAAAAAAACATGGTGTCACGGTGCCCATGATTGGGCTCGTTCTAGTGATCTATAACAAAAAATGAACAGAGATTCTTTATCCGTATGCCTGTGGCTATCCTCCTTACCAGAATGCTAAAAAAATATTGCAAATTAAGCAAATGGCGGCGGTTTGAAAATTAAGTTTCGATTTTCGCACAATTTTTCAACTTTAAAGGTCTGTGAAAGTTTAAAAGCAAAATATTTTTTCACAATTCTGGTAGGGACGATAGCCACGTGTGTGCTGATAATATATGCAAAACTTGGACTGAGTTGGTCCAGCCGATCTTGAAATATCACGGTCACCGTTTCGAAAAATATGGTTTCGAGAAAAACGCGTTTAAGCTTTGCGTACAATTTAGACAGAGAGTTGACCTAGGAGAGTAACGGCCTCTTCGTAACCAAATGGTCGATTTTTATGTTTTAAAAGACACAGAAATGCACCCCCCCCCCCAAAAAAAAAACAGTCCGCCGCAACTTTGACGAAATACACTTGCATGAACAAAACTGTTCCACGTCGCCCATCCCGCTCACAAGGGAACACCGCGAACCCGGACTCACCGATTGGAACGCAACTTTGTCGGTTTTTAGAGTGATTCAAAACAAGAACAACGGTGTCTTTCATTTGGGCCCTATCGCCCTTTAAGGAGGTGAAAACTAACCTCAAAGTCAAATTGGCACTTCCACTTTTTCGCGTATTACTCTCAAAGTACAACAGACAGAAAAAAATGTTTCAAACAAAAGTTTAATGGCGCAATAAGTGCTACAAACTTCCATTAACAAAATTTTTGAAAGAGTTTTTTTCGACAGTTATATATTTTTTTGTAACTCTTTTAAAAATTTTGTTAATGGAAGTTTGTAGCGCTTATTGCGCCATTAAACTTTTGTTTGAAACATTTTTTTCTGTCTGTTGTACTTTGAGAGTTATACGCGAAAAAGTGGAAGTGCCAATTTGACTTTGAGGTTAGTTTTCACCCACTTAAATGGCGATAGGGCCCAAATGAAAGACACCGTTGTTCTTGCTTTGAATCACTCTAAAAACCGACAAAGTTGCGTTCCAATCGGTGAGTCCGGGTTCGCGGTGGTCCCTTGTCAGTGAGCGCGCCATCTACCTACCCATTCTGCACACTGTAGCTCTGCAAATAATACGAATTGGAAAAAATCCTTTTGCACATGTATTACCCATATAATCTACCTGTAGAATATGCAAAAAAAAAATAGATTTTTTTTGCCCGTCAGACCAGAATACCCCCTTAAACTGTGAAATAATCTTTCTGCAATTAATCACAAAGTATTTGTCAAGTCGAATGATGTTTCAGATAAAAGTGCAGAAAACCCGTCATTCCTTTAATTCTACGAAACAATTATTCGCCTACGTCTACAAGGTTTAATAATATCAGTATGTGACTTCAATTTTAAACGGGCTAGCACCGTTTGCTGTGAGTTGGCATTATGAAGAACAATTTGTTTCTCTAATGGAGTACATCATTACTGTCCTTAAGCGTGCAACGTAAGACTCCTCTGAAAGAAACTTTTCAATTTCTTAAGACTTATTTCTGTAGTGAAACACCGTCCGATCTTCGAAGTGCTCGTGCGTGCGCGAATGAAGCAAGCTTCTCGCCGTCGACTAGTACAATCCCACCTTATGCACGAGTTTGACATCAGTGATTAACTGTATTTTCCTAAATAATATATGCAGAAGTAACACCGATCGAATGCCCATCATAAAGCGGAATCTTTGTGAAAAAGCGATTACCGTAATCGCATCCTTCCGGAGGTTGTTCGTGTTCTGGACTGATTTTTCCATGGAAGAACGTTAATTAGAATGGTAGTGACGTGACGTACGATGCCAAAAAGCTAATGCCACGTACGGTAGGATGGATAATTCGACTAACGATCGGACTTTATACTCGTTAGTCTTGGAAACGTTCTCCCGTATGCGCAACCTCTTCAATTTTACGGCTGTTAGGCCTGTTTTTGGTACTCCTTGACTCAGGCTCGCCGACCTGTTATCTGATTTCACGTTTCGAACGTTAAGATTCAACCGTTAATTTCAAGCCCAATCATTAAGGTACATATACACGACGACACTTTTCTGTCTAGACCAAGTGCCTTTTGTGTCTAGCTAGAGCTAGTCGCGGTGTCTTCAGTCTAGCTCTAGCTGCAACTCCCGCGACGATAGGTCAAACTCAGTGTCGCGGACTGCTCTAGACAGTTTCCAATCTTCCGGAAATTGTTTTGAATGTCGTATACACTTGATCTAGACACAAAAGTGTCGTCGTGTAGACGTACCTTTACAATTGCACTCTAGATTTTTCCTTTTCCATCTCCAAACTACCTATGGAGGGTAGGGTTCGGCTAAAAGTCCCGTTTTTCATATAAAATTATGTAAAATTTAGTAATAACAATCTAGAGATATCTGGTGTTATATTGTATAAACTATAACTATTATGCTTTACGTTCACGAAGTTCGTTTGTTGATATTGTTATTTTCTGTTGAGTTATTCCCACGCAAGGGGCAAAAAGTCCCTAATGTCTTTTCGTGTAATATTAACCCTTAGTACCATAGTGTTACACGAATTGAAAAAATCATGCGCGCCACTTGGGGGCTTTTTCATGAACTTCAAAGCGTTACTTTACTATTACCATATGTAACAAGTGTCTTTAGGGCAGAAATACATCCGTAGAAAATCTACTGTGACACACTGTCTCGTATTGTTGATTACAACTCTTAATTTCGCCAGGACCACTGAAAATACCAGGTAAATGCTAATTTTCCTCTCAATTATTTCGGATTTCCCTTGTGAATAAAGTTGAGGTCGAACATAATAACGTATGCAACACTAGTATAATATTCTGCAAAACCGAGCATTGGCTTCACATTATAATGAATAGGTACCTTTATGCATAGTTTAACATTGGTGTTATATCTATATTTTTTCATTTATATAAAAAATTGTTACACTAGGAAGTATTTGCTTATTTTTACGATGAAATATGGACAAACATGGAGCGATAAGAATTTTTTTGAGTAAAATTAAAAAATCATGGTACTCAGGGTTAAACTAAATAGTAAAATAACTCTTTTCAAATCAACAAATATTTATTAATATTTATTAAAATATTTATAAAATATAAGTCAAAGGTTCACTTTGAACTAAAAACTAAAAAAAAATCGCTCAACTAAAACAAAAACACTATTTAAAGACTTTGGCATCATTTCTTTATACATTAGCCATCTTATTGTGAAAACAAATAATAGAATATATGTTTTCAGTCTGAGGATCTTTTTGCCCCAATGGTACCTCTATAGTTTCTGTGATATATACGTTAGAAAATATTATCATTCAGCAATAGACAATATCATGCACACGTTACTAAAGGAACATACAATCTTAACGTACTTGGGTAAAACGCTTTTAAACTGTGGTTTACGTAGTATGAAACAATAAAGACGACGTATTTCTTTTGGTATTCGATACAGAAAATAACGAAGGCGTCGTGCAATTCGCACGAAGGTCCAGGAGCGACTGGCGACTCTTCAGTCACCTCCGTTCCTTCTCGCCTTTTACATAGTATACTGCGAAACTCAATATATGTATTGCTAAGGAATAGAGATTTTTAATTCGGGACTTTTAGCCCCACCCTACCCTACTTTTGAACCTCCTTCCTTCTTCGACTTTGCTTCTTCTCCCCCGTAATTATATATTCTGTTACACCGAAGAAAATCAACACGATATATCTAACGATGTTAAGAAACCAAAACAGGTTAACTTGTGTGTTTATTAAATTTTCAAAAGATCATCACATGACGTGCGTAGATCGATGGACATTAACACATAATTAAATTTTAAATTGTATATTTTTCTGTTCATATTTTTAATGAAAATTTTATATTTAATAATGAACCGTGACTATAAGTTATACCTAATAGTTTTGGTACAGTGTGTACGAAAAAGGGCTGGTATGATCTTACAAGGGGAGGACACCATGAGGTAGACACCGATTTTGATGAGCTTTGGCACGCTGGATCTATGTAGAAAATAAGTAAATGGGTGTCCGAGCGTTTCTGCCAATGAGCCTTGATAATAAAGATATTTACATGTAAATTATTAAAAATTTCATAGTGGCCGTGGGGTTTTAGTGGGTAAGAGTCCCACACTACCCTGGCGCCCACGGGAGATTCCCTTCTGGAGGCGTCTGGGTGCCTTTTGAAGATGTTTCTACGTTAAAAATAAACTTTATAAATATTTTTTTTAATAAATTATTTTTTTTACAAATTATTTTTTATAATTTTTTTTTAGCTTCAGGAAATCTTCAAAATGCACCCTGACTAATTCAGAGGGGAATCCCCGGGGCGCCAGGGTAGTGTGGGATTTTTACCCATTAAAACCCCACGGGCACTATGAAATTTTTAATAATTTCCATGTAAATATCTTTACCCATACAGCACACTTCGTGGCGGCAACGTTGCAGGATCGTTGCTGCAACTAGCATTTAAACTTAAAATATTTCCGTTGGTTATAATGATACGAGAAAATGTCTAAGGAAAAAAATGTTTGCTTCAGAGAGACAATTATTCTGACGGAGACGATTTTTTTCTCGAGGTTATATTTTCCGAAATTTCAAGATCATCGATGGTTTTTTTAATGGGATGACGCATTTTCATTACTATAACATTATAGCCAATAAAAATACAAATTCAACCTTGTATAATATGTTGTCCTTTTTGTCTAGCAATCACTTTTCCCTGAAACATTTTCTCCTAACATTAAAAACAACGGAGATATTTTAATCCCTTCGTTCCCATGGACGTGATATGTCGCGACGCCGATACTGTTGGTATAAACTCACAGACGAGTTATCACGCGACGCAATGCCCTTCCTGCGATGCTACAGACGACATATCTTGCGTGCTTCATTATTAAATTAAAAGCTTTAATTCGGAAGAGTGGTAAGAGTGTTTTTTCTTCCACCTTTCGCACAATGGAACGTCATCCTCAATTAAATTATATCGATTACTATCCGTATCACTATCGCTATCACTTATAATACGATTCCTTATTCGTGGCATCGTGACCTGCTCTCATGAACAACTACACAGGAACTGATTCTCACAACATAGAAGCAAGCTAACAAAGTAATCGGCGGACTACAGCTACCGCGGAGCATAAACAGAAGACTCGTCTGTGGCATCGCACAAACGGCATTACGTCGCGTGATAACTCGTCTGTGAGTTTATATCAACAGTATCGGCGTCGCGACTTAACACGTCCGTTGGAACGAAGCAGTTAAGTTTAAATGTTAGGTGACTCACCATGTATATTTTAATGTGTAGAATGACACAGGGTGGAAGTTGTGGTACATACCTACATAGTGTTACAAAACCCTAATGGAGTTTGTCAAAATGAGTCTTCGTTTTTGAATAATTTGAGTTTAAAGTTTTGAATCACCGCACAGTGGTTCGAGTATACTACATGCTAGCTGGACAAAATTATTTTTTCGCGGTATTGGGTTTACATGGGGTTGAAATTGTTAGAAACAAACCTGATTCGTATCACAGTTTATTATTTCACTAAAAATATCAATAAAATGAAAATATGCCTAATTCAATAAAGGAAAAAGAACAAAACGACAGTATTGTACTTTAACTATAATTATCAGTTATAACATTATGTTTATTCCTGTAATTTCTGAGTATTCTGTGGAATTTTAAAAAAAATCGAGCCCCAGTTTACTCACCTAACATAAAATGGCTATTGTTGTTATATTTCAGACTCTATAATGTAATGTAATCTAATTAACAAGAAATTAATAGTTATAAGGCTCACTTATAGTTACAGTTAATCTATAGTACGTGTGGAGTCTGAAATATAACAGCTGTGCTATTTCTCCTGCCGAGCGTCGCACCCGAAAACAATTCACAAAATATAGTTTTGCAAATTTTTGCAGATCGATCCTGTCATTAAAAAAACCTGAAAGTCTCTAGTTTCCGTACATTCAATCCTTGTTGCGTGGAACTACGTGGAACATATAGTAAAACACTGTTTTAATAGCCATTTTAAGTTAGGTGAGTCAACTGTGGCTCGAAAATTTTTTAAAATTCCACAGAAAACTCAGAAATTACAGGAATAATCATAATGTTATAACTGATAATTATAGTTAAAGCACAATACTGTCGTTTTGTTCTTTTTCTTTTATTGAATTAGTCATATTTTTATTTTACTGATATTTTTAGTGAAATAATAAGCTGTGATACGAATCACGTTCGTTTCTAACAATTTCAACCCCATATAAACCCAATACCGCCAAAAAATAATTTTGTCCAGCTAGCATGTAGTATACTCGAACCACTGTGCACCGGTTCGAATCCCCTTGGGGGAAAAGAATTTTCTTTGAGAAAAAGAATTGCGGGCTTTATACTTCTATGATTCTGCACACATTATAATACCGTTATTTATATTCTTGGCCCTACTGCCCGTATCGTTGCAGGAAGCGTACATAAAATTATTGCTGCACCCTTGCGGCAACGTTGCGTCAAACATTGCAATCTTACACTGCAACCATCCTGCAACTTTGCTGCAACTAGAGTGCGCTGTATTGGTATTATTAAGGCCCATTGGCAGAAACGCTTGGACACCTATTTACTTATTTTCGACATAGATCCATTGTGCCAAGGCTCATCAAAATCGGTGTCTACCTCATGGTGTCCTCCCCTTGTTAGTTCGGTCGATAGAGATTTATATCTTTAGTGACTTAATGGGTACATGTTTTAGTTTCTAGTTCCTGTCCTTCATCATCAATCTCCTTAACTGTCCATAATGTAATGCATGTTAAAAATATCTTCTTTGAAAAAACCGTTCTTAATACAAAATACCTAAAATGATTATTTGTCGTGTAACTATGTGATATAGCAAATATCTATAGGTACGTTTCGCAGACATGAATCTTAATATTATTGATTTTAAATTGTTATATGCGTACGATATTAATTTGAAAATGTTTGACAGGGCTTATTTGTAAATACAAAAAGTTCTAACTTCAAATTGTACCCATTTCAATTTTCGTTTGAGAAAAACAGAAGTTTTTACAACTAATACTTGTAGTTCCGACAATGTACTTAGATATTGTCCTTTTGTTATTCTATGATAGGTACTATTATATATTCCTCGTCATCTATGATGTGTTGCCATACATCATTCCTGAAAACTTAATTTGAGAAGCCCAGTGGAAACCTAGCACATGCCACCGTTTTCTGATTTTAGAGGAAAGCAAGTTGAAGGAAAAGTTATTTTCATAAGAAATGCGGTACGATATTGTAATTATTTTAAGCGATACTTAAACTATCTGGTAAATGACAACTATTATCCAATTTTTGCTAAAAAAAACCTTTGTTAGGTCAGTTTTTAGTACATTTTACTTCGAATAAATCATTGCTTATTGGCTCCTATAATTTGAATATTTTTGAACAAATTGGAAAATTATATTGCTAAGTATGTGTTGTGTGTTTAGTAAATCACTAAGAAATAATAGTATAAATAATTAATCTCTTTATCGGTTATATCCATTTTGAAAAAAATGTAAAATCTGTGTGTCACTACTAAGGCTGTTCGAGTACTCGGAAAAAGCGAGCCGAGCCGAGCTGAGTACCCGTAAAAATCGAGTGGCTCGAAAGAACCGAGCGGCTCGATAAAACCGAGTACCTACCTAGAATTTTTTCGAGCTGCTCGAAAGAATCGAGAAGCTTGAATTTTTTCGAGCGGCTCGAATATACTTGGAGCAGATCTAAATTTTCGAGCAGACCAACTGTGTCGAGTAGCTTGAAGCTTGAACGTTTAGGGCAATACGAATGTTTCGAATATTTTAGGATACTTTTATCTACGGGAATGTAAATAATGTTTCTCAATAAGTAATGTGAATAATTGAAATGTAAACTGCAAATAATATTCTGCAACTGTTGAAAGTAAGTACTAAATTCGAATTTCTCTTTTTTCATGTTTTTCACGTATGCATGAGCGTATTCATATACTTCTCCTTATTTTATCTTTCATATCTTGTTACTTTTTTTCTTTATTTTTTGTATCTTTTTTATTACATTATACGTCTATGGATTTCTGTCGGGTCACTGTTAACAAAGGTTGTTACCGGTTAATAAGAAATGCATAAGTATAAATAAATAAATAAAGAAACGATTAGTTGAAATACAAATATATTAAAAATTAAGACATGAGTTTTTCCTTGTGGTTCTAGATGAAATCTAATTGTTCGCAAAATATGACATCTCTACGCCGTGTAGTTTAGAGAAAAAAAAGCGAATTGGCAATTCATGATGTGTCAAAGTTTTTGTTACTTTAATATGTCATAATTGGATACATATGTCGACTTTTACACGGAATTAACTAATAAGTTATACTATTGAAAATATTCAATAGTTATAAAATATTTTCATTTGCAGTTTACATTTTAATTATTCACATTAATAATAACCATTATTTATATTCCAGTAGATACACATTTCCTAACCTAAAATATTCTAAACATTCGTACTGCTCGAAACGTTCAAGCTTCAAGCTATTCGTCACTCGAAAATTTCGATCTGCTCGAAGTCCATTCGGACCGCCCGAAAAAAATCGAGTATAGTGCCTATCCGAGATATAGTGACTTAGGTGTGAAGTCCCTCAGCGGGGTCTTACCCAACAACCTGCTGGGTACTGGCCGCTAAACGTGCCCTCCTACTACCTCTTGCAGGACTGTATTTAGAGAAGACCAGGACAAAACCGGGGCCCTAACAGAAAATAAAACAGAAATTGAAGATACGGTTTATCATTATTAAAAGACATCAATTAAGCTTTGCTACTGGCTATTAAAAATTTTAATAATGATAAACCGTCTTCAATTTCTGTTTTATTTTCTGTTAGGGCCCCGGTTTTGTCCTGGTCTTCTCTAAATACAGTCCTGCAAGAGGTAGTAGGGGAGCGCGTTTAGCGGCCAGTACCTAGCAGGGTGTCGGGTAAGACCCCGCTGAGGGACTTCACACCTATATCTCGGATAGGCACTATACTCAACTTTTTCGAATCGCTCGGTTTCTACGGGTAGTCGATCAGCTCTAGCCTCGATGTCCCTTAAGGGGTTACCTACCTACCGTCAGGAGGTAGAAAAAGAATCGATTCTTTGGGAATTTATTTCAGAAATTACATGCATATTTTTATGCAATGGTTTTTGTATTCGGATGAGGGACACTTTAACAGGTTACTATATTATGTTTTGGTATAAAAATATTTAGTTATTGCAAAATTACAACTGATTTCCCGGACGCTGTTTTTAGACCGGTGACCACGATTCCTTCAAAACCGCTTCACCAATCTTCCTGAAACTTTGTAGGTTTCTTCTAGACATTCAAATCTAGTCTTTGATCGAAGCATTTGTTTTTCCAATACATAGTTATTATTTTATGAATGAAAAATAAGTGTTTTTTTCTACGAAAGTCGATCATTTCACTTAAACATCTGCCATTTTGTCCCAGATTAATATTTTATAAAACGGAACGATTAAAGACTAGATAAACTATTGTACTAACTAAATCTTCTTCGTTTCTTTATTTCAGATAACCCAGTTCCGAATAATGTTGGTTACCGCAAAACGTGTTTCTAAAAACAGCTTCCGGGAAATCAGTTGTAATTGCGCAATAACTAAATATTTTTATACCAAAACATAATATAATAACCTGTTAAAGTGTCCCTCATCTGAATACAAAAACCACTACATAAAAATATACATGTACTTTCTGAAATAAATTCCCAAAGAATCGATTCTTTTTCTACTCCTTGACGGTAGGGTAACCCCTTAAAAGATGTCCTGGATGCCTTAGATTTTAGATACATGTTTTTAAAACGTTTTAAGATGTCTGTATACTATCTCAGTTCATGTTTCATGTTGGTGTCACTGGTTTAGTCTAAATAGGGCTGTAGGGTACCCCTCAGTCCATGAAGCACAATTTTTGGGATGAACAGTGGTTCCCGGATTATTGACATACTGTTTTCCCCGGATCATCGGGAAAGACCTACCCACCCCACAGTTTTGCTTCCTCCGCCCGTTGACTGCCGAGAGCAATAAAACCGTTGGGTCAGGTAAAATACCCAGTAGAGAAAAATAAAATGTTCATGTTTTTGATAAATGTTCAAGAAAGTATTACTAATGGATTTTTTAGGATTTCGCAATGAAAACGAGTTCAAACATGGAGAAATTCGGTCCATTTTTAGTGAACGTCATTACGTTGACTAAATGTTGTAATTTACACACTGGAAAGTGTCTCCTTTTTAAAATTATTACACACTATGTAATAATGCAGAAGAGAATTTAAATGGAGAATATCAACGACTTCACCAAATTGTAAAGTGTTTGCTGAAGATTGCTTAAATGCTCACCAATCCATCGGCAATACTCCCGTCAAAGTGTAATCGGTAATATGAAAATTTTCATATTCAATACTGAATCTCAAATCGCCGTCGACCAAGGGTCTCCCGCTGGTGCGCTGTTTCACTCTCCCTCGGTTTACGTCGTTTAGTCTCCTTGTCAGACGGTTCGAGCGAGGGTCCTGACAAGGGTCAGTTTATTAGGCGCAAACTACTTCCCCTGCCCCGGTTTATGGAGAATTCCCCGGTCCCGAATCTTTCTCGATAATCCGGGGACCACTGTAATTTCTTCTTTGCTAAATTATAGTGTTTCTATTACATTTTAATTTTTCTTTCTGACCGCCACTATATGCAATTTAAGGACGACCTGAGTCACAATTGCGTTTTGCATATTGATATTTCTAATTACAAAATAAGGTATTCAATAGTATTTCGCACGAATATACTATTACCCATACATACCTACAAGCTCTTAATCAACTCCACATTTAAGGGTAAAATTAGAGGGTTGGGAAGTTAATCAGTGTGAGTCAAAAACCTCTTTATTGTTAAAACTTCCAATTCATAAATTAATTAAGTCACTATTTTCATATGCAACTACCAAGGGACGGTACTTATATTGACCACGAAATTACTAGGCAAAATTATTCAATGGACAAACAGTGTAAATCTCGGTTTTAATGCTAATGGACTTACACTGATTGACTTCAACAATACCGCGCATTATCAAATCATATTCCGAGCCAGTGCTGCGAAATATTGTAAAAAGAAACTCAATTTAACATTGCCATTAGCTCTGTTATTTAGCCTATAAGTTATGATACGAAAAGGAATATGTTAGCAATTTTCGAACATATCAATAAGACAACATTAGGATGCTTTATCTTCTTGTTCAAATAATTCACTTCGATCATGTTCTCTATTCTACAAATTTAAAGGATTGTAACTCACATCAAATATATTTGCAGACATTATTGCTATACCAAACAGTTTACTTAATTGCAAATGGGTCTGTGTATGCTTATGTGAAAAGGACTTTACATACTTTTTATGAAAAAAGTCAATAATTCAAGAAATTAATTAGTTGTAAAGTAAATCCTGCAACAATTCATTAATATTCTTATAAATATTGATGATATCAGTTTAGATGGATCATTTACGATATTTAAAGGATTTAATACAGGGACTAAACAATTCGCAATGACGTTATTGCGACTATATTTAATTACAAAGTAACTGTTGATTGTCGGTTAAAGCAAGTTAGCAAAAAAATTATCCATGCCATACAAGCAAGAGATCACAAATTTAATAACCACATATAGTTAACAGTCCCTGATTTATATAAACATACTTTCCTATTATAGTCTATTCTCTGCGTTTCGCGTGCAGGTTACGTAGGTATCTACTTACTTACATATGTAGGCACGGTGTAATAGACAGGTGTTCCGACTCTGTACCTTTTACCCCAGCGATTTTGTGTGCCGATTTCTGTTTAGTTGCCCTGGTCGCCGCGAGAGGCGTCGTGACTTAGAAGGCATATACGTGTTAATGAGCTTGTGGTAGTAGAAATTTTAATGGTATTACTAGGCTTGCCAGAAAAAACCCTACTCGTAATGGAGGGAGAACATGCCACGCATGCGCGTGATGACGCTGTCATTTGACTGAACCTTGGCGTCGGTTGGTTTGACGTCACGGAGTCATCACGCGCATGCGTGGCGTGTTCCCCTTCCACTACGAGTAGGAATTCCATACCAGGCCTGTATATATATGTAAATGCCTTTACAACAGCCACGAAATCTGCCGGCTGCCAGAAGAACTAGGACGAAATAGTCACACATCCTGGACAGGAGTCGAAACACCTGTCTATTACATCGTGTTTGTAGGTATATAGACTCAACAATAACTCTTTTCAATTATTAGAAGTTGTGCATTGATTGAAATTCCTTGGTTCATCGAACTAATAAATAAAAAAGTGGCGAAATGTTTCTGACAGGGCAAGGACGCATGAATCAGCTGGGAGGTGTCTTCATCAACGGCCGACCACTTCCCAATCACATCCGACTGAAAATAGTTGAAATGGCAGCAGCGGGGGTTCGCCCTTGTGTTATTTCTCGGCAGCTTCGCGTTTCTCACGGCTGCGTTTCGAAAATTTTGAATCGTTATCAAGAGACCGGTTCCATCAGACCCGGCGTCATCGGCGGCAGCAAGCCAAGAGTCGCTACCCCCGAAATCGAAACAAGAATCGAAGAAATGAAGAGAGATAATCCTGGGATCTTTTCGTGGGAAATTAGGGAAAAGCTTGTGAAGGTAAGGAAAAATGCAGTCTTGTGCAGTGATTTCTGAATAATTTTGCTATTTAGTTAATGCCGATAAAATTGTCTGCTAAATCTAGAACTTGCCTGTGGAAATAACATGAAATATTGAAAAAATTTTCATAATTTGCTCCAACATTATTTTTTTTATCGGTGTTTATTGATCTATGGCCAACTAATGCACCAAAACAGCGCGAAATTATATCATTTATTCAAGTATATTTTACTATTTGGTACCAGTGAACCAGACGCAATTCACTTTTATTTTATTTAGATTATTTATTTCTGTTAAAATCGACAGCATTCTTAAAAACGTTCTGCTAACTTTCAGCCTATCGTTCTTACGAAAGTGATGAATAATTTCCTCGTTCATAGCGCAATAATTTTTTTATTGCAATTCCTCCCTGCGTCATACACATCCGTGCCCTCAAAAGCACTGTGCATTATTCATGTCAGAATTTTAGTCTACTGTGACTGTGTAGGTAACTGAAATGTATAAGGAAAATTATTGCAACGCACACTGTTCTAGATTGTGAGATTAGGAGGAAAAAAGTCCCAAATTGATGGTAAATTTATTTTTTCACTGAACACAGTGCCACCTCCTATGTACCTATTTGTTCAATCTGAATTAAATGAGACTGAAATCAAGTCGATACGATGAATAATTTTCGGGATATGCTGAAATTTGTGTTTAGATACAGTTTTCTCGAGAGCAGCATTCGAAAAAAAAATTGGCTTTCTGTACTTTGTAATTTCTTTCCTAAATAATTTACGAATGTTTGACGGTTTTTAGCCATAGTCGACTGCATAAGTCCCGATTTCTTCACGCGAATAACTATATCCCGCCGAGTTATAACAGACGCACAGCCTACGAAAAAATTTATTTCTCATAAAATGGCAACTAAAGGCAAAATGCTATTCAATTTGTATCAAGTACAGGAGTGTTATTATTGCCTAAAAATAGTTCCAATCAGTAACATTGAGTAACTTGGGATTCGCATTCCAGAAAATATGAAATACGTTACAAATACCAAATATCGCGTTATTTGACTTCGTCATTAGTTTCATTGCTGATTAAGCTACTACGGGAGGTCATTTTGTGTCTCACAATCAGTGAGATGTATAGTACATACAATATTGACCAATACTTGTACTCTTCTACCATCAATTTAGGACTTTTTTCCACCTAATCCGACGATCTAGACCAGAGGTGCACAGGGAGCCGTTTTTAGCGCCTAGCTGCGAGCAACCCGCCTGTCCCGTTGCTAAGGTTAGAATCGGTGAGGCGAACTGCAGTAGTCTACGTGCATTTGGTATGACTTGAACCCAGCTATACACACTACTGCAGTTCTCTTCACCGATTCTAACCTTAGCAACGGGACAGGCGGGTTGCTCGCAGCTAGGCGCTAAAAACGGCTCCCTGTACACCCCTAGTCTAGACCACTGTGCAACGTAGAGGAAGTGGTCTAACTATGGGCTACCACTTTTATTTCAGGATTTTTGCCACACCTGTTGAAGATTTTTATGATCCGACACTTGAATCTTGCTCGTAGACGCTTAAAGCAGTGAAATTCATTATGTTATTCAGTAAAAAAATTATGCGAAAACAAGCTTATAATGTCAACAGTACAGTGTTTATAGCCAATTAACTGTTAGTTCACCAGATTATTGTTAAAAAAATAAAACAAACATACCTGTAAAATCTTTCAGATTCGTAGCTATTTTTGTACTCCAGTACTGTGCAAATCCTTACCTTTTATAAGAAGTGTTCGAAATGGCCACCTTCGCTCTGAGTACAAGTCTGCAGTCTTCGTGTTGCAGATTTTCTTATAAAATTTAATAAACGTGATTAAATGTGGTGGTGCACCGTCATGCATTAACCACATGCGAAGTACGGAATCAAGTGGAACTTCTTCGAAAACTTCACTCAATTTATTGCTCAAGAAATTTACAGAAAATTAACCTGTTAATATCCCATTACGAAAAACAAAGTCAATTACAAAGAGTTATACAAACATGTAGTAGAATCAGTTATACTATCTTTTTTGCCATTAAGGGATACCCACTACCCATACAGCACCTTCGTGGCGGCAACGTTGTAGAATCGTTGCAGTAACCTTGCAGTGTTGCATGGTTGCAGCGCAATGTCCATGCAACGTTGCTGCGACGTTACCGTGGAACATTGCACGGGGCGGACATAGAATTATTGCTGCGTAGTTGCATCAATGTTGCGTTGCAATATTGCACTGCAACTTTGCTGCAACGTTACGGCAACGTTTGGCAACGTTTCCACAAAGTCGCTGCAACGTTACGGTAACGTTTGGCAACGTTTCCACAAAGTTGCTGAAACGTTGCGCCAGTATTGCGGCAACGTTCCTGCAATGTTGCCGCAATGTTGCTGCAACTACCATTTGAACTTAAAATATTTCCGTTGTTTGTAGTGATACGAGAAAATATCTAAGGAAAACAATGTTTGCTTCAGAGAGACAATTATTCTGACAGAGACGATTTTTGTCTCAATGTTATATTTCCCGAAATTTCAAGATCATCGATGGTTTTTTTAATGAGATGACGTATTTTCATTACTGTAACGTTATAGCCAATAAAAATACAAATTCAACCATGTATAATATGTTGTCTTTTTTGTCTAGCAATCATTTTTTTCCTGAGACATTTTCTCGTATCATTAAAAACAACGGAGAGATTTTCAGTTTAAATGTTAGGTGACTCACCTTGTATATTTTAATGCGTTGAATGACACAGGGTGGAAGTTGTAGTACATACCTACATAGTGTTACAAAACCCTAATGGTGTTTGTCAAAATGAGTCTTGTTTTTTTAACAATTTGAGTTTAAAGTTTTGCATGGTAGGAGTATAAGTTCGAATACGTTAGCACTGTTATCAATTAGTGGTTGTAGCTGCGGCGGTAAAGTGTTCGCCTACGATGCTACAGGTCGCCGGTTTGGATCCCCTTGGGGGAAAAGAATTTTCTTTGAGAAAAAGAATCACGGGCTTTTATACTTCTATGATTCTGCACACATATATAATATACACCGTTATTTATATTTTTGACCCCACTGCCCGAAACGTTGCCGGAGGCGGACATAGAATTATTGCTGCACACTTGCGGCAACGTTGCGAGAAACATTGCAATCTTGCACTGCAACCTTCCTGCAACTTTGCTACATCTAGAGTGCGCTGTATGGGTATAGCGGCACAAATACGTAGTGTACCTTTAACAATTATTTGTGGGTAAACAAAGGATTAAGTGGAAAATCTGTTTAAACGCCTTTATTATACACATCTTAAGTATTTACAAACTATTTTTTTTCTTTTCTTTGTTTCAAAATGTCACTTTAAACGTATTTTTCTCGGGACCATATTTTTCAAATTGCCCAGCAGCACCATTCGATTCACTTGAAATTTTTATAGTAACTTATAAACTACGTTCTCGATCGAAGTATGTACCGATTTTACGATTTGTTGAAAACTTTTAAAGTTATGTACAATTTTTGCGCTGAAAATGGTGCTGAACATGGATGAATGGAGCGAGAGAGTGAACTTTATGTTCAATTGCTCACCATTTCTAAGAAAAGCAATATTTTACAATATCGATACGTACTTCGATGGAGAATGTAGTTTAGAAGCTACTGTAAAAATTTCAAGTGAATCAAATAAAATTTGTTCAAATACTGCTGCCGGCCAATTTGAAAAACGTGTTTCCGAGAAAAAAGTGTTAAAAGTGTCATTTTGAAAAAATGAAAGGAAAAAAATAGCTTGAAACTATTTAAGATGTATACAATAAATGCGTTTAAGGGCCTCCCTTGGTTAAATTGCACGAAAAGATAGGTGACTTTTATGATTTTTTCTGAAAAAATGTATACAATGTATGGTTTCAAAACTTTTCGCACTTTATTCTGCTACAAATGTAGAGTATACAACAATTTTTTTATTTCATTTTTGCTCAACCCTACCTCTGATATGCATTGCGTGCTGCATGGTTGTAAAAAAAACTAGCCTGCACTATCGCCACGATAAGTTTAGACAGAATCATCCAAAATAATAAAAAAACCAAAGATATTCCTTAATTACACATGTGTGGTTATCGCGCTACCCTTAGGCAGTGTTAAATGCCAAATGTTTAAACAATAGGGTCCCCGGAACATAGGTTTTTTCGCACAAAAATGTTTTGTAAAAAAAATCAAGTGTATGAAAATTCACAATAGAGGGTAGCGCGAAAGCCAGTGTAATTACGACTAGAATCCCGTTTGAATTTTCAAATTCGGTCAAGAATTGTATTTTTTATCGTGGCGGTACCTAGTGCGTCAAAAATTGTTTCCAGAAAAACGTACTTAAAGTTCGTCTTATAGTGATGGGGACTTGAGGGTGAGCGCCCCATTTTCCATGCGTTTATTCGATTAAAACAAATATTGATTTTTTTTTAGATTATTAAATGTATTATTAGTTAAAAGAAAGATCACATTTCTGTCGATTATACCTGTCACAATCCATCTTCAAAAAACACCTATTTTTAAGGCGTCGCACTGTTGATACCTCTGAACTGCCTATAAAATCTGTGCCGTTAGGAATTTCGATCCAATATTTTAACTGGACATTTTTTAGATGTAGTTGGATGAAAATATGCAAAAAAAATTTGTCGATTTTTTGATCGACGGATGCCCTTAAACAGATTATTATCGACTTATTTCTTTGATTATCCAACAACAATTGTCAAAGGGACACTATGTTTTTGTGCCGTTACAGTGGTGGTACCCCTTAAGAATTATTGCGGTGCAAAAATGGCTATAACTTGGGAACAAGATCAAATAGGGCAAATGTTCATACAAACTTTTTTCATCGTTTTGCTAAGGTACACCCTGTAGTACTAATCGAAATTCTAAATCCATACTTCGTTATTATCGTACTGAACCCTTCGTAGTCACACGGAGTGTATCGCACCCGAAGATATGCATTTGCCAATACTTCTGTAAATTTTTAGACCCCAATAATAAAATCTAAAAATTTGGAAAATTTCAACGGAAAAACCCGCTTTTATCCACAACTGTTTTTTCAAATACCAATTTCAACGTATCAAAATTTACATTTCTAGAAAAATACTATTAGTATTACGAATGCACAGTTATCACTGAAAAAATGAAAAACGACTCTGGGGTGCAGTGAACCCCGTGTGACTAATTTGTGATTATAAGGTGTGACGACGGAGGGTTAAACTAGCTTCGTATAGATTTAAACCTGCACTACCGCCAATTTTTCTATCAATTTATGCTCACATCAACATATATACCTATGTTATATAATATAATACATGCAATCACTTGACTTTTTAATGATTTAGTTTATCAGTACCATCTAGCTTTGATAAGCTTGGTTGCAACCCAATGATGGGTCTTTACGAACACAGATCACATCGGGAAGTTTTTGATCTTGATGAATAATAATGGAAGTACATATTAAAATATAGTATCGAAAGTCCGAAGACTGAACTATCAATTTCGGAGGTCCAGTTTTCCGCGGAGGAAAACGTTGAAAGGTATTGTTCGATCTGCCGATCGGGGGGTGGACGTTTCCGCAGGGTCTCTCTATCTCTCCAAAGATCACAGTGAGTGGGACTTTTTAATCTTGTACACGAGGCGTGCACGAGGTGGGCAGGGGTGTACGTGAGCGCCCCGAGGCAACTCGCGTGTCCTTTAATACGTTACTGCCCGCCGCCTACACCCACGCCTCATTGGCGTAACGCTCCCTCGTTCGTGACGCGATTTTCGAGTATGCAAAACGACTTTTCCAAGAATAGCCTCTTCCGTCTACGGAGTTTATCTCGGCACCTTGAAAAATTGCAAACACCAGCGCGAACATTACGTGGCGGCTCCGGCAAGCCGACGGAGAATAATAATTTCCTAGTAAATTTCGCAGCGGACGGTAAGACGCGGCTGGTAAAAGAAAGGTGTAAGCAACATCAAAGATGCCCAATCTTTCATTCACCCTTCCTCGGCACTCTTACCTTTAATACGAAACATTTACTTCGCACCGTGAACTTCGACTTTACCCCATTAAGCTGTCACGATTCAGCAGTTCTGAAAACGTTAGCTAGGTCTATGCGATCCGCGGAGGATGCGCTGGGTACCAAAAGCCGGCAGGGGTTCGGACCTCCGTATCGCCGAAACCTCGGTCGAGATATTCGGGCAGCGGTAGCAGTTCCTCTTTAAAAGCAACAAAAAGCTGAATACCCGATAGCCAGGAATATTTCCGTGACGGAATATAAGATCACTGGAGGTTCTCAAACCGAGGTGCGGCCGGGAATCCCACCTCCGCTCACCCGAATTGAACCTATCCGTCGCGGAGCCAAGAAATTTACCCAGGGTGATCCTCGATAAAGAGATAAATCCCGCGGAGGTGGAGGAGGTACGTTTCAGCGGCAGGGCAAAGACAAAGAGATGTAAAAAACGGGGGGGGGGGGGGAAGGAAGAGGTTGAGAGTCGAAGAGAAAAAACGGTTTGGAGAACGCGTACGCCGTTGCAGTCGTGGAAGCAAGCGGTCGTAGCCGGCATTAATACGGCATTTAATGCTGGAAGGAGGCGTTCCTGGGCTGGAGAACTCGGGGCGGCATTCATCCCTTTCTATCCGCCTTGAACTCGCGCGGTGTTCTCCAACAGAGAACTCTGTCTCTCTCCTCCTGTCATCGCCTCGGACCTACAGCTTCAACCGCCATCAACGGCACAAGGATCATTATTGTTTCTGAGATCGTCGATCCGAAAGATAGCCATCGACACTGACGAACCCCTTTTTCGCTTTTTCACCCTTTTTTTCTCCTCTTGCTCACTTTTTATCTTTTGCTCGGCCTCCTCTTCCTCGTCCTCCGTCGAGCGCGAGGGCATGGTGCTCTCGGCCTCGTTTTAGGGGCTCTTTCTCGCTGCTTCTCGCTTCTGCTTGCGCTGATCTTCTCCTTTTGCTGCCTGCCATCGATTTTTCGGTTTCGCGGTTTAGATAGGTATGCGCGTTTTTAGGTTATCCTTATCAGGCTTCGTTGCAACGAGACGGCGAAAGTAGATACGGAGGAATAATGTCCAAAGGATTTCAGAGATCCTCAGGCTGCTGGGAGGGTGGTACAGTGTCTGCAGATTTTCCGGGCGTAGAGAGTGGGGTGATATCTAAAGCCTCGTGGCTACTAGCAATAAACTTGCGACAGTTATTGCGCAAGAAGCTTGCATGAGTGTTTACACTACAGCAATTCTTTTACGCAAGTTCTTGGCTGCATGTAGTGGCGAGAAAAATCTTGCGGAAGGTATTTCTTGCGTGTTTACAGTGCAGGGTTACTCCTGAGCCCTGAGAGTCGAAATCGACTAGTGAATACGTAAAGTGTATGTTAAAATGTCAGTACAACGAACAAGATATGCTGCTGCATGTGCAGTGTTAGTTTGTTAACAAAAGAAAAAGAAAATTTGGACGCAAGATTCGATTTTAAGAAGATGTGATCTTGGAATTCACAAATCACTGATGTCCGAATTAAGAACGGAAGATCCTCGTCAACTGGACAATTTCTTGGGAATGACAGCAGAAGATTTTGACTATCTGTTAGAATTAGTTGGATCGGGCATCAGTAAAACTGACACAAAAATGCTGGCGTGCACGTAGATTCGAGACCGAATACTATGGTCCAGCTACTTGCTTTCTACTCTCGCCGAAAATTTCCAATTCGTTTGGAAGTAAAATCTTCCTCTCTGAGAGAAAGATTACCGAGTGTCTACACTATGACAGAATTCACTTGCTGAGACCAACTGTCGCAAGTAATTAGAACTTGCTGAGTTACTCTCAGGCGTGTTTACACAGTGCTGACATCAACTCTAAATGTCGGAAGCTTATGGCTAGTGGCCTCGAAGCTTAAGGAACGTCTGACTTTGGAGGGTGATGACATCGGAAGGAAAAAAGACACGAGACTTCAGTACGAGCATCAAGTGAACCTTAGACTATAAGAAAATCAAAGACCTTGTTGAGAAAAATATGTGGCAACAAAGGAAAATAAGATTTACCGGAGGTGTTGACATATTAGCCTCGCTCAGTGGTAGGGCAAAACGGAACACTTATTTGAGGACCGTGTAAACGGACAAAATCTATATTTGACTGTTAACTATTACAGATAAAATATTGCAAAAATATAGGGTAAAGGGCCCGCGTACAAGTTATTCCACGTCAAAACGAATAGGTGAAAAATTTAGTTTCACCGATTCTCTTCAAAATTACAGCATTTGTCGATAACCTTGCAAAAACAAAGTATACTGAATTTCAACGGCCTATGTCAAATTGTTTCGAAATATTTAATATTAAATTTTTGAAAATTCAAACAAACTCGGCAGACGCGTCATCACTTAAACTGTAATATCTCGGTCATTTTGAACGATAATGCCACCGTCTTGGGTTCATTTTAAAGCTGAAGGAATGCTTTCTCAAATGGTGTATAGAATATTTTGTTTATTGTTAAGAAACTTAACAGTAATCGATGTCAAAGTTTCAAATCGCGATTTGACGTCGTTCCCACCCACGGTCCGGTTGAAAAAAAAATACCATTCGATTCCTTAAGTCTTCAACTAATAAATGCCTTTCTCAAAACAGTGGAGAGATTTTGGGAACAGTTAACAAAAAAAATAAAACTTACGAAAGTGCACACCGCTTGGACCTGCACGCATCCCATGGTCAGTCCGCACGCACGCGTTTTCAAAACAATAGCCTAGCGTAGGAAAGTATTTATATACGGTGGGTTAAAACAAATTTTTCTTTCAGTGTTTTCGGTATTCTCGAGAAAAATAGTAGGAATTTCTGCTCACCAAACAAAAGATTAGCAATAGTAGGTAGCAGATTTGAGAAAGCATTCCCCATATTGTATTGGGGCGAATATTTTTTTTTTTATACGATCTTGGCCACTTGCACGCATAATAATACTTTTTTTAAATAAACGGTGTACAAATTTGCAATTGAATGCACTCAAAACTAAGGTATATTAATCAAGGTTTATATTAAGGGGAGGTTCCGGTCTAAAAATCGATTTTTTTATTTCATTTTTCGAATGTTCAACCTTTCAAGAATACACGTTTAAAAGAATTTTGTGAAATTCGAAAAATTCTTGAAGTTATAGGCATTTGAGTAGAGGCGAACGCGTGGGTAAAATCCGGCCACGCGGCGCTCACCGAAAACTTTAAGAGGTTATACCTAGTCAAGCGGCCGAAAAGAGGCGAATGTTTGTGATTTTTTTTTGAAAAACCGGAAGCGTATATTCTTACAGAACTTTTTGCACTTAAAAGAGCAACATTTAAAGAACATTTGGTAATTTTTTCATAGAAAAATATTTACGTTTATAATAAAATAACAACACACATCCAAGAAGCCTTTTTAAAAATTTGCTTTTGCGGTGAGCACTGCCATGCGGAACCAGATTATCTAAAATCAAAATACAAAAAAGCATTCCTTCAGCTTTAAAATGAACCCAAGACGGTGGCATTATCATTAAAAATAACCGAGATATTACAGTGATGACGCGTCAGCCGATTTTGTTTGAATTTTCGAAATTTTAATATTAAATATTTCGAAAACTATTTAACATAGGCCGTTGAAATTCAGTATACTTTGTTTTTGCGAGGTTATCGACAAATGCTGCAATTTTGAAGAGAATCGGTGAAACTAAATTTTTCACCTATTTGTTTTGACGTGGAATAGCTCGGCCTAATTTCGTCCCCCTGTATTTCTCGATTCCTATGGTTACATTTTCAGTGTCATATGGTGATAAATGTTGCATTAGTGTACGTCAGTATTCTGACAGACTTGCAAGTAACAGGTTAGGTGTTAGTGCGTTTGCGAAGGAGAAGAAGATTCTCGAACGCGGTGAGTTTTTTCAGACTTCAATATGATAGCGCGTTACTCGTAGGAGTGTATATTATTTCGAATTCGAAGTTGTAGCACTTTTTCGGGCATATCGTGCAGTTTCTTATACGCAATAACTTTGATGGCAATCACTCGCGTGGTCTATTAAAGCGATCACCATATTGAAACTGCGCGAGTTCCAAATTTCGTCGCCAGGAGGTGTCGTAACTTCGTCCCCGGAACTCTAAAGGAAATTGAGATCGGTTTTCTAAAAATTTGTTATTTGAAATAAAAAGGGCTGAAACAGGAACAGTTACAGGAGTGAATTATCTTTTATCGGTTTTCGAGCAATTTTAGTAGAAATGTTTAATGTTTTGTACCTAGATGATGAACCGAAAATAGTGGAATAAGGAGTCCTTGCGAAAAGAAGACGTTCATTTGCCGTGATTGCTCGGACACATAAACTCACTTGTATCAATGAAACAATTAATTTTTCAATTTATATCCTGTTTTACAAACATTTTCTTGGGGGACGAAATTAGGAACAATTTTTTCAGATCTCACATTTTGCACGTTTTCAAATTTTATTCAACATTTTATTCACTCTCTACAGGGTCACATACAAATGGGGGGCATTTGGGTCCTTCACCCTATATTATGCACATAAGAAAAGATATTTTACCATATAACATGAAAATTACTGAAAATAATCAAGTACACGTGGATTTTTACACGAATATCAACATGTGCGTGGAGAACACATCTGCATTAAATGATTATGTTATTTATTAGAATTTAAACCAACAGTTTGATCGAATGAAAGATGTATCTCGTACATCATAATTTTCTAAATAAAATTAATCTTATTGGAAGCAAGCATAGTAATTAAAATTTGAATCTACAATCTAATAATTAAAAGAAAAAGTATTAACAAGGAGAGGTTCCCAGGTGTTCGCCTCCGATTACTTTGAGTTTTGGATATGTTTTAGAGGACCGAAAATTAAGATATACGTGTTCTTTTATAGCGGCCCGTTTTCATATTAGGGGATGAAATCAATCACCAAAGTTATAAGATTTTCAGGTGTTTATCGCCGATTGCTTTGGTTTTTGGATATGTTTTAGAGGACCGAAAAATAAGAAATACGTATCTTTTTATTTAGGCCCGTTTGCATGTTTAGAGGGTAAAACCATCCCCCAATGTTCATAAGAATAGTTGGTGCCCGCCTCCGATTGCTTTGAATTTTAGATATGTTTTAGAGGGCCGAAAAATAAGAAACAGGTATCTTTATTTTGGCCTGTTTGCATGTTTAGGGGGTGGAACCACCGCTCAAAGTTATATGGGTCCTCTGAAACATATCCAAAAACCAAAGCAATCGGAGATGAAAACCTGAAAATCTTATAACTTTGGGGGTTGGTTTCACCCCCTAAGTATGAAAACGGGCCGCTATAAAAATAAACACGTATATCTGATTTTTCGGCCCTCTAAAGCATATCCAAAATTCAAAGCAATCCGAGGCGAACACATAGGAACCTCTCCTTGTAAAAGACGTTTCCATTCTGCCCCATACATAATAGGTGTTCCGTTTTCCCCCACGCAAAAGTGTTCCGTTTTTCCCCACATGAGCTAATTTGATAAACATTTAATATTTACACTTCAGCGTGACGCGAAGAAACAGGTAAAACGTCGAAATGTAGCGTAAGGGGCCGTCCTTAAATTACATAATGTTAATTTTGGCGAATTTTTACCCCCTCCCTCCCCCAGTATAATAATTCGTAAAATTTGATATTCCAACCCCCTACTTACGTAATATTTTTTACATTTATTTTTTCAGTTATTAAAATTCTCTTAAAGGTTTATATAAGTAATTCACTTAACTCGGTTTCGGGAAACTTAAACTAAAGCTACTTTTGTCCAACATTAATGATAGAATTTGTATTTATTGAAAATTAAGTTAAAAATGACTACCCCCTCACTCCTTGTAAGAATACGTAAAGAAATTCGCGACCCCCCCCCCCCCCAAAAAAAAAGCCTTACGTAATTTAAGGACAACCTCTAAGGACTATGCAATGATGAATGCAATGATGTAAGAACATTTATATCGGTAAGAACCGATATAAGTTTTCTAAATCCAAATGAAGAAAAGTGGTGGACACTACAACACAATGTCGAAACTTCGATACTTCGAAACCCTGTTAATCGAAAAGTAACGTGTGCACGGATCTGTGGCTCCTTGCGCTAATGTGGACGGCCATGTGTACCGCGTGGAAAGATTTAGACGGGGTGGACGACAACTGACCACTACTTCAGTATGCTCTTTTGTCAAAAGAAAACTTTATTTGCACTTATATGTTCACGTGCCCTCGCACGTCTTAGCGCCCGGTTTTTACAACAAGACTTTATTCTTATAATCGCAGTCGCGTTTAACAATCCACGTCTCGCCGTTTGCACGTGACTCTTTACTCTATAGCGCTCCATCTACCTCTCTCTCTCTCTTTCCCCCTGCTTACTTCGCGTGGTGTCACCAAAGCTGGCAACCTTTAATTATGTACTTGTACGAAAACAGTTCCGGTAACCTAAATATCACCGCTACAGGTCTGTGGTCTGTCACGAACTACTGTGGGGACCGTTTGGTTCCATGTCACATGAGACCAACTCATTCGCAGCTCCCATTTAGGAAAAACATTGATGTTCCGTTTTACCCGCCCGATCTGTTTTACCCTACTCTCTCGTGCAATGCAATGATCAAAGCATTTCTTCTAAATTCTAAATTTATATCATCAATTCATCTCATCAATTAAGGATGGAGAAGGTGGAAATGTGGACCAAGGTTGTAATGCGGATCAATTGCACAACAATTAGTGTCCTCTAACACCACCAGGTGGAACTAGTGTAATTGGCATGCTTGCTTTAGCTAAAAAGTGTCTGTTTTTGTTCGGGTAGTAAGTTTGTCAGGATTTATAATTTTTTCTCTTATACCTACTAATTAACAAATGTAATATATTAGTTATAGACGCATAATTTTAGTCCTCAGAGGTCGCACTGGGTTACTCTAACCCAGTTCGTCCGGAAAACACCTAGCATTTCTGAACAGTAAGGTGTGCGGAGTTATGGTTTTGGGGGAAAACATTTTATAGGGGAAACCTGTCCAAAACCGTATACTTAAGGTTCTAGGCCCATAACTTTTTAAATAATAAAACAAATTGGGTAATAACAAGGGTATTTATTAAAGGGGTTCATAAACAACACAAAAGAACAAAAATATAATTGAAAAATTTAAATAGGGTTCTTAATTGAACAATTAAACAAAACCTCTTCTTTTTCGGGTTTTGCCCACCTGATGGAGTAAAACCGCATAGTATATAACCCCAGCTTAAATTAGCAATGGTAGCATTGAAAAGCGTCGAGTTCTTCGGATCTCCAGCCGGGGCAACCTTCGTGTGCCCATCCGCCACACCTTGTACATTGGACCCAATTTTGAACCAAGCGGCTCAGGCCATATTCTTCGCGACAATATACACAAAAATTAGTTTTATCTTTATTTTCTCTAGGTTTAATTGCTTGTCTGATAGTGTTTCTTTTATAATTACGTGGGATCTTGCTCACACCTTTAAACAAAAATGGAACACTAGTTTGCCCCAAGGTGCAAGAACCCACACTTTTGGTTACAGCTAAATATGAAAATGGCAAGAATCAGTCACCATCATCAAAATATAATAGAAATAAATACTTTTAATAGATATCTTCATGTGACTTACCTTCTCATTACCAGAACTCTATATAGTCCACTTGAAGTACAGTGGAAAATAAGATCACAGCACGTGGAAATATAATAAATTTAATAATTCGCTGGAGCTTATGTATTTCGCCACGAGGATCTGTTGACTAACAGTTCAATATGGCGGAAAACAATTGCCAATCGCACGTGGGCGTAGTTCTTTTGTTTTCAGAAATAAGTATAGTATACGGTTTTTCCCCAGTTTTGGACAGGTTTCCCCTACTTCTCCTACAAATTCCCCACCCCACGGGATCGCTATTACGTCGGAAGCAACCGAACGAAATCATTGCAAAGGTAGTCTGTGGGTTACACTCACCCAGTGTAGCTGAATCGGGCGGAAATCCGTTAAAAGTGAGAGTCAATTACTAGTGAATATCTTTTTTTTTCTCGCCAATTTATTGTATGTACAGTATTTGTGACTTACCAAAAGTGAAATACATGCTTTTTGAGACAGAAACGTTTTCATTTTGCTAAAACAGTGTGTATATATTATTTTACATTTCCAAAGTCATCAATGAAATTACTTCTGATACTGTATATCCTCAATGCCAGTAGCAGTTTATGTCCTTCTTTTCAACGAAAAATAAGATTTTTCACAGAGAACATTTGTTCGGTAGAAGTAAAAGATTATCTAGGGTAAAGGACCCAATTACTGACACCTTAAGCGTTGACCCTGACAGTATCTTATAGTTTTGTACTTATAGACTAAATAATGTATAATATTGTCCTTGTTATTTATTATTATTTAATATGTTTACTTCATGAAAAAAATTTGCTGAACCTTAAAACTTCGATTTTTATGTATAAAATTATCAATTTCAAAAATATATTTCGGGATCTATTACTGACAACCTTAAAATGTGTTTGACTCAATTACTGACACCCTAATTACTTGCAGCTAACCTAATACTGACACCCGAATTACTGCTAGCTAACCTAATACTGCTATCACACTTACTGTCATTTTTCCAAAAATCATATTTTGCTTTAATTAAATTTAAAAGTAAGTTTGTATTAATAATTCAACCAAAGTCGGAAGACTAAAATAGGCTAGGTCGCACAGTAAACGGAATGCCAGTAATGACGTTGGGTGTCAGTAATGACGACATGCTGTATTCAGATGAGTAGTTATTGCCATGGCAGTAATACCAAAATACTTGAAACGCTTGTGCCAATCACTGTCACCCAGTTAATAAGTGAAAAGACTTAATGAATCGTTGAATTCGGATCTTTATTACTTTCTACGATGCTTATATTATTTAGAGCACTATATTTTTTTTATGTTAATAGCTTAAATATTACAATTACAGCATTTTCTTTAACGCCTTGTTTTCTCTTTCGCTAGTAAGGAAGTCATCGTTTTCACTCTCCTAATATCCGCTTAAAATTTTTGACCGTTTTATTCAAATTATTGAAGAAAAAATTAAGTACTGTTTTTTGTATCGTACAAATAACAGTCTCAGTTGTATGCTAAATTTTTTTTATGCATCATTTCACAAGACTTATTCTTTATTTTACGTAAAACAGCTTGGGGTCACAGTAATTTGGTAGGTGGCAGTCGTTGGGTCCTTTACCCTACATAGGTACTCAACTTCACCTCGCGAAATAATTATATTTTTTTTAACCAATCATAATATCACATTTTTTCCCTTAAAGTATGACTCGAAACCTTTCGACTGCTGTATAATTAAACGATCGTATATTTTTCTAAAATACACTGTGATTAAAAGAAGGGAAACCAAATTTATCAGAACTTTCACTAATTTGATCTCTTTATTTTCAGGATTATCTCGAGTACTAAACGATTTATGACTAAATCACCTATATATTTTCTTTTTATTTGTCGTCTTACGCATCGATTAAAAGCAAAAACATTAAAAACTGCAGCACTTCCAGAGATATAGGCAAAAGAACGGGAGGAAATGATAGTGTTGCCTTTGAGGGTTATAGGCAGGGGTTGAAACGGTTCTGAGAATAACTGTTTCAAACTGTTATACATATATTGAATTGTCAGGTTATGTTACTCAAATTTTGGTGAGTAGAAATGCGAACATGACGGTGATTCACTTGACCCTAAACCTAATCACCTGTTTTCTACATAAAAAAAATTAAAAATAGTAAAAAAAAAATCTATTATGTTGGCAAGGATGAAATTTGTAGTTAAGAATATTGCCAAATTTAACAGCTTATTATTTGACATTGGCTTAATATTTTACCGTTCTGTTTTTTTTGGTAGAAAGTTACATATCTCGCCTGTTTAAAGAAATCGTTGTAAGCACTACAAAATATTAAAAACTTTTTTTAAAAATTAATTTTGTTGAAAATGGAACGGTCGGAAATTCGCACTATTAGGAAGTATGAGTTCTTACGTGGAACTAAGGCATCGCAGACCGTGCGAAACATTAATAGTGTATTTGGCTCTAGTGTTACTACAAAGCAGGCAGTATCAAATTGGTTCTCCAAATTTCGTAAAGGTAACTTTGACCTCACAAATTAGCCACGCGGTCGCCCAAAATCAAAGGTCAATAATGACGAACTAAAGGTCACCGTTGATTCTGACCCATCTCAGAGCGCCTATGAATTATCGTTGATGTTTGGTGTTAGCAAACAAACAATATTAACGCATTTAGCTCAAATCGGTAAAGTGAAAAAGTTGGATAAGTGGGTTCCACATGAACCGAGTGAAAAACAGAAACAAAAGCGTTTGGAAGCTTGCTTGATGTTGCTTTCTCGTCACAAATCTGATCCATTTTTTAATCGAATTGCCACTTGTGATGAGAAATGGATCCAATATGACAGTCGCAAACGTTCAGCACAGTGGTTGGACAAGGATGAATTACCAAAACGCACTCCAAAGCGCAATATTCATCAAAAGAAGCTGATGGTGACTGTTTGGTGGTCTAGCGCAGGTGTAATCCATTATGATTTCATGAAACCCGGCTCAACGATCATAGCAGAAACATACTGCAACCAACTGGACGAAATGGTGAAAAAACTGAAAGGAAAACAGCCTAGATTGGTCAACAGATCGACTCCTATCTTATTGCATGATAACGCTAGACCACACACTGCAAAAATGACTGCGGCAAAACTACAGGAATTGAAGTTGGGACTTCTTCATCATCCTCCATACTCACCAGACCTAGCCCCCACTGACTACCACTTCTTCGGCAATTTGGACAACTTTTTAATAGGAAAACAATTTAATTCTGACAATACTGTAAAACTGGCCTTCCAGGAATTCATTGACTCTCGTCCACCAGGGTTTTATACCACCGGCCTGAACAACCTGCCGCTTAAATGGCAAAAGGGTATAGACAATATGGGTGCATACTTTGATGAATAAAATAATTCCTTATATTTGTAAGTTATCAACGAACTTTGACTGTTTTTCTACAAATTTCATCCTTGACGACCTGATACATCCAGAGCACAATACGGTATCTGTTTTTGTTATTTAATAAGAACTTTTACTGCAAAAACTATTTTCTTTCCAATTATCGAATACCAATAGTGACGCTGTGCCTTAGCACAACCAGATAAAACACGGTCGAAAAATTATGAGTCCCTCGTTTTAAATTTTTTTCTATGCTTATGCTGCGCTTTGATTAGCCCCAAGCTCGTGCAACACTCGCGTAAATGTTCAAATAATTTAGAATTATTTTGTTGCAACTATAGTACATACGTGACGCATATAATAATAAGAAAAATACGAAATGAGCAGAAATTGGGACGAGCAGAAATTGGGACGAGCAGAAATTGGGACGTTCACCTTAGAAAGCATAGGAAGTGCCAAAATTAAAAAAAAAGATTTTATCGGAAAATGTTCTATGTGCCAATGGTAATGCTGTAGTATAGAATGTTAATGCAATTTCTCTTTGTAAATAATTTACGTCCAACGCAACTTCTGTAGAAAACAGTGTAAGAGCCAATTAGCTAGGGACTAACAAAATTGACACTTACAGTGCCTGCCAATTTAAATGAATGACACATTCAATTTTCTCTACAACTAAGAGGTGGCGCAAACAAGTGTTATCTACAAATGCACTTCTTTTTTTGTGATGCATTTGGGTTACTGTACACTTAAGCATATTTAGCAATCAAAGCAAATCAAATTTCGTAAATAATTTAAACTCAGGGAAGTTTTTTCCTTCTCCTGAAAAATTTGATTTTTGGCACTTACAGTGTTTTCTAAAATGATTCTCAGTTATCGTTATTTTGCTTAAAGGGACCTTCCGGTCTAAAAGTCGATTTTTCTTTTATTTCATTAGATAATCTGGTTCCGAATGGCAGTGCTCACCGGAAAACCAAATTTTTAAAAATACTTCTTGGATGTCGGTTGTTACTTTATTATAAACTTAAATATTTTTCTACGAAAAAAATTCCCAGTGTTCTTTAAATGTTGCTCTTTTAAGCGCAAAAAGTTTTGTAAAAATATATGCTTCCGCTTCTTCAAAAAAAAAATCACAAATATTCGCCTCTTTACGGCCGCCTGACTAGGTATAACCCCTTAATCGAACAAATCAGTAGATGCTTCGCACTTAATATTGAAATCCAATAAAAGTTAAATGCTGAAAGTGTAAAGATTTTATCTCAATAGTTCTCTTTTTGTAGTGTGAATATTATAATTCAATTTTTTTTATTAATTTTCAAGATTCTATCCATAGGCTAATACTTTGCCTGTGCACGGATTGTGGCAAAAGATTTTAGGAATGAATACAGTGCACTATAACCATCCATTAATTTTTTATGCTACGGTTGGATTCACATGAACATGTTAGAGGAGAATTTGTATAACTCTCATATGATAGTTAAGACAAAGAAAGAAATATTCGTAAGGTTAATTATATTTTATTAGTAAATAGCTAGTATAACCCACATTTAAAACGTTCTTGTTGTCTTACATTCTGTACCACACAGATTTGCCTCCCTATTAGCGCTTTCTTATAACATGGTGAAAAATTTGGTAAAAAAAAAATGGTAGGTCCCCTGTATAACGTGGTAGAAAAATTTCAAAGTGGGGCAAGAAATAGGGATTCCTACTTGTACACGAACTTTTATGCGGTAAATGTACTGATTAATATAAAATATGTAGGTATATGTATACGTACTATATACAATATAACTTATAAATATTTGGCATATATTTTCGAATTAACCAGTCATTTATTTATCCAGCTAGAAGTCGGATGTAGGACTGTTTCGAATATTCAAATATTCTAAGTATTCGAATACTAAAGAATTCGAATTCGAGATTCGAATACTAAAGAATTCGAATTCGAGATTCAAATACTAAAGAATTCGAATATTCTAAGTATGCGAATTCGAAATTCGAATAGTAAAAAATTCGAATTCGGGATTCGAATACTTAGGAATTCGAATTCGAGATTCGAATACTAAAGAATTCGAATTCAAGATTCGAATACTAGAGAATTCGAATTCGAGTTTCGAATACTAAAGAATTCAAATATTCTAAGTATGCGAATTCGAAATTCGAATACGAGATTCGAATACTTAAGAATTCGAATTCGAGAATAGGTACCAGAGGATTCGAATTTTAGATTAAATTATTCGATATGATTGAATTTCGGATTGTACCGAATAGGAATCTGCACATGAAATATTTTTTCACACTTTATTGTGATATTGTTTTCATATTGGTCTTTAGAGTCATTTGTTTCTCAAACCATAAATTTGACATTATTCCAATTGCTTCGAGTAAATGTATACGCATGTAACGCAATTGTTCGAAAAAAATTCGTTTTAGGTACAATAATTTATTTAAATAATAATTATTTAGTCTTTACAACGAATTATTCTTTCTATTTATTCGAATAATTCATCATTATTTATTTGAATAATTTGTTCGAATAACGATTGTGAAATAATTAGGATAATAATTCTAATAACTGATGGATGCTTTCTTTTCAAAATTTATAAATTTGCCACAGATTAATAAAGTTTCTAATGTATAGTTTGAAAAACAAATAATTGTAAAAGCCAATATGAAAAAAAATTCACGATAAAGTGAGAAAAAATATTTCATATTCAGATTCCTGTTCGGTATAGTCCGAAATTCGACCATTTTGAATATTCGAATACTCCTAATTATTTGAATATTTGAATACTGACAATAATTCGAATATTCGAAGACATTATTCGTATTCGAAATTATTCGAACATTCGAAGACATTATTCGTATTCGAAATTATTGGAATATTCGAAGACATTATTCGTATTCGAAATTACTCGAATTATTCGAACATTCGAATATTTGCAGCCTCGGATGTGACCTATGGATCCCTATGGGACCGGTTAAGATAGAGTCTACTGTATGAATATCGTTGGTGAAAAACAAATGTGTGGAGATTACGTTTGACAAATAAACGTACTCGAAAATTCGACGACAAATATTCGTAAAAGTCAGTAAATTTTCGTTAACGCATGTGCAAAGCTTGTGTTAGGCTGTCTGATCGGTGATTTAACATCGAACCTCTGCAGTGCGACTTACCTCAACATAACATCATTCTAACCGACCGCACTATCACAGAATTCAAGCGTAGTAAGTGGTTGCGTGTAACGGTGCACAGCATGATGTGTAATAACGCTGTATCCACGGCGTAAAATGTATATTTTACTTCGAAAATGATTGCACAAGATTGTAGTGCAGTAGGTTGCATTTGCAAACTATAAATGCCACTTAAAGTGCAACCCAAAGTATGCCGGCAGCGAATTCACATCGTGTTTATAAACGAATATAAAAATCAAACGTAATTTAAAAATTGGATTAATATAAAAGTCACTTATCAGTGATTGATAACCTTGATATGAAATCTCCGGATTCCACAGGTTTTTATTTCTAAATCAAGATGTTGGTGATATCTGAACGAAAAATACCTATGATAAACGAAAAATGTTTGAGAATTTTTGGTTTTTATATCAACCTGTCGAGGAATTAGCTGAATCGCAAAAGAAATAACCGCGAGATATTAATTTCTGTATACATTCTAGAAGACTGCAATACAAGAAACTGCATTTTGGGGGCTGTACGCGTACAATGGATCACAGCTATTGTTTGATTCTGAGTTATCACTGTGTTATAACAATTCTTTATAAAAAATCGCCTTAACCACAATGCCAGATCGGAAAGTGAGATGGCCTTTAAAATTCATTTTTATAATCTGTGAAGGTACTACTATAAATGCATCCTTGAAGAATAAAGCACCCGAAAAATCATTACACACTATCGATGTAATACATATAAAGTTATACATCGTCGAAGTTGATCCTTACAAAAATAAGTCGTTCGCTGATTATTTATCAAGATTACTCGATGATCAACGAACACATTGACTTCAAATTATCATAGGATGTTCTAAGACGTATTCCCTATTGCTCGATCATGTGTTTTTTTCATTTGCTTCTTCGTTCCTATTTTACGTTAAATAGGAAGGCCAACAAATTTAATGTCAAAAATGTAATTATAATTTTTTATGGCAATTTATTATAGATTATTGTTTCGTAAAAACTGCCCTCGTTCGATACGTAGTATATTCGAGAATGTAGTATTACAATTTTAGTTATGCAAAATCAGTATGTTCTGTAGGGTTTTATTTTGCACATATCAAATTCGACGACGGTTAGACTTGAAGTAAAATTAAAATTTTCTGATTAATTATCTTTTATTTGACTCTTCGAAAAATACGTTTTTAGAATAATAATAAATTGCAATATTGACGACAGGAAAGTTGGAATTCTTTCGTTGAATAAATAAGTTTAAGTAAGTTGCTCGCGTGACAAGATAATAAAATTTCTTAAGGGGACATTCTACTCTCCCGACCGAAAAATCGGCCCACTTTTCGGTGATGGTTTTTATAATGAAATAAACAGTTAACGTTTTCGAATTTCTGGGGGTATATTCTACCACTCTTGAAACACAAGAAAATATCTTTGTTGTTTGTTTATTTCATTTGTTTACAAAAATATTTCGCAGTGAAGTTGGCGGCTTCAGAATTGCTGGCGGTTGAAATTCCGGGCGACTGGATCATCGGAAATAAAAAAAGCAAACATATTTTTAATTCGCAGGAGTATGGTTATCTTTTGAACCAGAATTATTAAAATGGGAGTCGATCAAAGTTGAAGGTACCGAAATGGGTATTTCTTTTCTGTTTAATAAATATAAAATGTGGAAAAATATTAAAAAATCTAAAGGTATTTGTGGTTAGCGAGATAGCCATACTCCTGTAAATTAAAAATAAGTTTGATTTTTTTGTTTCCGATGATCCAGTCGTCTGAAATTTCAACCGCCAGCAATTCTGAAAACGCCAACTTCACTGCGAAATATTTAAGTGAACAAAAAAAAAAACAAACAACAAAGATTTTTTCTTGTATTTCAAGGGTAGTACACCATACCCCCCAAAATTCGAAAACGTTAAGTGTGTATTTCATTATAAAAACCATCACCGAAAAGTGGCGGATTTTTCGACTGAGAGAGTAGAATGTCCCCTTAAAATGAAAATAATTGCAATCGTCACTGCCAGTATAAACGTTAAATTGGAAAAAGAAAATATTATGCCATATGATTTGAATGAATCGCGGCAAGTGATTCCAAGTTTTTGGCTGACAGTGTGTATTGTAAAGTATGAAATGCCTACATGACTAACAGAGATTTAATATTTTTTTGTTTTTGTTACAAAAATACAGAGATTTATTCATATAAGTAAGATAATTCCACGAGGTGTGTTACGCACAAGTTACACGGAAAGTTCTAGAACGTTTTAATACAAAGAACATACTAGTATATGCCACGAGGGGAATCCCGCTTGGCGAGTGACGGCGCTCTCAGCGCCATCTCATAGTAGAATTGACAATACATATTCAACCGACAGTGTTAAACCTACATATGAAATTTCATTGAAATCATACCACTATTTCGAATTCCCCCGTAGGATCTATTGTAACCCAGCCTTCTTTATGCGTAGAACCCCTTCCGCGATTTTGCTCCCTCTAGGCGTCATACATTCGGTCTACATAACGCTTTGGATAGGATAAATATATAAATACTTGTTCCGCAATTCCGGAGTTCTCAGAAATTTTATAACGTGCGACTTTTATGATTTGGCACGAATATTATAAACCTCGTACTTTTCCAAAGTGATCACGTTGAATCAACAGTTTTTTTTTATGTAAAGGCATTTTCAAAACTCTAAATTAGCAGAAAACGTGTTCAACATCATAGTCATATGAAGTATTTTAAATTGTGCAAATTATAGATCTTGATCATTAGGATGTCTGATTATATATACAACCAGTAGTACACTTGTTTTCGATTATTTAAATAAATATTTTTTGTCTATACGGTTTATAGTTTGTGCTTCTACAATCCACCAGTTAGCTATTATCTTCGTTTCATTTACAATGGAAGTTTATTACACTTATACTACCTCTGCATAGGTAGGGTAGGGTGGGTCTAAAAGTCCCGTTTTTCGTATAAACCTATGTAAAATTTAGTACTAACAATCTAGAGATATCTGGTGTTATTTTGTATAAACTATAACTGTTATGCTTTACGTTCACGAAGTTCGTTTGTTGATACTGTTCTTTTCTGTTGAGTTATACCACAAAATGTTTGCCAATGCAAAATGGACTTCTCGCCCCACGCACGAGGCAAAAAGCCCATTGCACAGGGTAGAAAGTCCCTAATGAATTCGACGTCTGACAGTCGAGCGTGACGGACGTGTTCAGTCGTAGCTCCGTTGTTTTGTTTGGATCGCGCTTTCTCTTTAAATTTGCGCTTTGAAGTTCCGAGTCGTTAATCGTGCCGAAATGTCGAAAAATGCAGCATCGTTGACATGCAAAGGTTGTACGGCGGTTGTGGTGAACCCTATTGTGTGCACATCGTGTGGGACTGTTGCGCATCCTGGCCCAAGGTGTTTGGCGAGATCTATATAGGCATCCTTGGGCGCATGGGAAGCTGCTCGATTGCCGTGGCGGCTCGTCTCTGGATTATCTTCTCCCGGCGGATAATCAGTCACAAGGATCTAATAATCAATGTGCACTGTTGGATAATGATGGCCTGTTTGGTAAGTTTCAAGAGCTGCTACAGTCTAACTTTTACTGTTTCCGGGCTGAAATTATTGAAGTTCTTCGTTGTGAAATGGATAAGTTAACGTCGGACATCTCCTTGCCTACCTCGAGAGTCTCTGATCTTGAGAAGAAGTCGACGTGTAACCTTTCGTCCATCCAGTCCGTGGCCGATCGGAAGACACGATCTTTTAACATCGTCCTGGCTAGTCAGGAAGAAGCGGAACGTGCCACCTCCACCTCATCTTCCGGCTCCACGCCCTCGGATACCGACCGGGTCAGGGATATCCTTAGCTCCATCCAGCCGCTTGCCTACCCGGACCTTAGGACTGCTAGGCTGGGAGAAAGGAGTGATAACCGTCCTCGTCTGGTGCGGGCTACCCTGAACTCGAAGTCTGATGTCTTGGCTACCCTTCGGAATAAAACCAAATACAAGGGTTCGGTTAGGATTTTTCAAGATTCAACTCCCAGGCAGCAACAGTATTTGTCTAACTTGAGGACTGTGCAGAAATCTTTAGTCGACGCGGGCGTCACAGATAAGACTATTCGTTACATTAACGGCACTCCGAAAATTGTTAATGTTTCTCGTCCATCTAGTCAAAAAAACTAGCTGGTAACCGTTCATTATATTACCACAATGTCCGTGGTTTGCGTTCCAAATTATCCGAACTTCGGTGTTCGCTTGCGGCTCTCGCCGTCCCGTATGATGTAGGGTGTGTTCCGTTTCGCGCATTGAGTGCATAGACTGCAGGCAATGGTGATTGGTGGTTCATACGGTGAGTGTATAGACCGCATAACCTGATTGGAGTATTCGAATTCGAACAACTACGCATGCGCGCATTATGTGCATTGGCTGCCTACGGTTTGATTTTCTGTAGTTGCTGCACGCATCATGCGCTAGAAGTTGGAGGATTCTAGGGAAGTCTACGAATTAGGTTATGCAGTCTATTCACTCACTGCATGAACCACAAATCACCATTGCCTGCAGTCTATGCGCAGTATGCGTGAATCGGAACACACCCATAGTTATTATGACTGAGACGTGGCTGCATAGTGGGAATTTTAATTCCGAACTAGGGTTTCCTGGATATAATGTTTATCGTTCCGAGAGGGAAATAGCGTTTCTAGCAGTTTCCTTAGAGGCGACGGGGTCTTGATAGCGATTAAAAGCCGTTTAATCGAATTAACGGTTAATTCGGTTGAGCAACTTTTTGTAGAGCTGCATCTCGGGTCCAGAACTGTTATCGTTGGCACTGTTTACATTCCTCCCCACTCCTCTCACACGCACTACTTGCTTCATTACCAAACAATTGAAGGATTATATTCCACCTTCCCCAACGGGGAATTCATAATTGCGGGCGATTATAATTTTCCAAACTTTTCTTATACTACACATTTATTGCACACGCCTTCTGTGAGCTCTCTCTCTCTCCCTCTCTCTCCCTCTCTCTCTCTCTCTCTCTCTCTCTCTCTCTCTCTCTCTCTCTCTTTCTGCCAACTGCTGCACCTTACCTTACGATGTTATCCGCGAATATATTAATTTTTTTAACTTCTATCAGCATAATTCCGTCCGTAATTCTAATGGTTCCCTTCTTGATCTCGTTTTCTCCTCGTTTCCCAACGTTCGCACCTCTCTCGCGCCTGACATTTTATTACCCGAAGACTCACACCATCCTGCCATTATCTTTCATGCAGAGATGGGAATTATTTAAATAAAAAATTATTTAAATAACGTATCAAATAAAAGAGACTTTATTTTTATTAGTCGTCGAATAAAAATAATTTGGGTTACTTTTATTCGAAGCGCCTCAAATCACTTTTTTATTCGACGGGATTCATTCAAAGTCGCCATGTACATAGGCCCTTAATGGCTAGTGCTATCCATGTCTTTTATGGCCTCGTGATTCTCGGTTGTCGAGCGCTTGCTTCTGAAGGGTCCCAGGTCTTAACACCGTCAGGCTTGCATTTCAACTGCAATATTGACAATACCGAAGATTATGGGGCCTAGAATATTAGCTTCGTATTGCGATGTTCTTAACCGGAGTTCCCCATCAATCAATTGAAAAATAAATGGATTGGTCGACTAAGTAGTTACAGTTAATGAATTGTGCATGCTTTCAATGCCGCCTAATTTAATTGCACTTAAAAACTGAATTACTAATTGTAATTAAAAGAATACTTTTGAACGTGCAACATGAAGCCAAGCCGCGCACGCATATGGTTGCGCGCATCGTCGAAAGCATCAGAAAGAATATGTATGTACATACAGTCTTCCGATTGTTGAAAAGCCTTTGGGCTCGGATTATCGGGAAAGACCTACCCACCCCACTGTTTTGCTTTCTCGCTGCGAGCCAGGACCTTCGGGCCCCAGTAGGCCGCCCGTTTACAGCCGAGAGCAATAAAACCGGTGAGCCACATAAAATGTTCATGTTTTTGATAAGTGTTGATGAAAGTATTACCAAAGGATTTTTTAGGGTTTCCCGATGAAAATGGTACGAAACCTGACATATTTTGAACTATAATTAACGATATTAGGCATAAAATTAGTTTGCAGGATTAAAAGTAGTAATCTTTTGTCAATTTAATTGGGAGAATGCAAGGTATCCATTGGTGTCACTTTCATACTGACACGTCGAAAAATAAAGAAATTCCGTGTCTGTATAATCGATGAAACATCGTTGAGCAACTCCGCGCTACAGTTTATACGGGCGGTAGAATGTCGCTCGGCTCGGGAAGCCGGCGGCATCGATCAAAGGCTCCCGGCGCTTGCCCAAAGTTATTCGAACTTCGAATAACTTTCGAATAAAAATACGAATGAAACTGAGAAAATCATTCAAAGCTTAAAATGAATTCCGTGAATAAAAAAATCATGCGTTGCCGTTGAACGAATCCCGTCGAATAAAAAAGTGATTTGAGGCGCATCGAATAAAAATAACCCAAATTATTTTTATTCGACGACTCCTGAATAAAATTTTTGTCTTTGATTCGAAATCAATTTTTTATTTAAAATAATTTTTTGCCCATCTCTGCTGTGGACGCGTTTTCCCCCGAAAAATCGATTAGTTTCTGTGTAAGCAATAACATTCATTGGTGTGATCCACTTCGGCTTCGCCATTGATATCACGAGATTAAAACTATCATTGATCTTACATTCGCCATAAATCGGGATGTATCTTGCATACCATTCGCTTCGAACTTTAGCTATCACAGGCCTATGATCAATAAAATTATCGGCTGTACTTCCGAATGCCCCAGTGGCCGATCGACATGAAGTTTGAGGGGAAGGGTGTGTCTAAAATTGTAGCTTCGGGAAGTTATGAGTTTCCGGGATATTAAGGGGAGGTGCTGGTCTAGAACCCCAAAAAATAGGTGATATTTAGGAATTAATTAAAGGAAAACTACTATATATAATTTAATGGGACTTGTTGCATTGTATTAAGGTTGTCTTAGATTATACAAATATATTTTTTGTTTTATAATTAATCATTGCAGACAGCCTTGCGGAGTCGTTAAAGTCAAGGCGTCAAAAAATTGATCCAAATCGGTGGGACCTCTTTCTCCAAAAGTTATTATCCGATTTGACTGAAACCTTGTTTATTTTGAAGATTATTCTTTTGGCTAGGGGGGGGGTCAGAAAAGAATAAGAAAATTACAATTTTTTTTAGAAAATAACGACACTTCAAGTTTGAAATCACTTTTCCCTGTATTTTTCGTCCGTTCATCGCATTTGAAAATTATAAATTTTCAACTTTTTGTCATTTTTTTAGCCCCCCCCCCGCCTAGCCAAAAGAATAATCTTCAAAATATAAAAAAATTCAGTCGAATTGGATAATAACTTTTGAAGATACAGGTCCCACCGTTTTGAGAACACTGTTTCGAGAAAAACGCATTTGAAGTTTTACGTGAGCGCCGGAGTGGATGGTTGTTGCCCATGCATTTGCCGCTATTCAAATGCCTATAACTTGGGGAATTTTACGAATTTCAACAAATCCTTTTAAACACGTTTTCCTAAAAGGTTGAACATTCGAAAAATGAAATAAAAAAATCGACATTTAGACCAGAACCTCCCCTTAATAAAAAAACTTTTAGCATGTCTGTTGAGTTATTCCGACATAACGCATTCCATTTTTCAACTTGTTCTGGATAATAGTATTGGTTGGGGCTAGATTAGCGCGGCGGGGCCCGTAAATCGTGGTAGCAAACCGATGTGAGTTTGGAGATTGGAACCAGAATCTTGCGGATGCGATCCATCCTATTATACCGGGTGGATACCTCTATTGATAGTGAATACTCTAGGGGGTGATTCTATGGGCCAAAATAAGACGAAAATATAGAATTCAATTTTTTAATATCGCGCTTCGTTTTCGAGAAAATTGGCTTCGGCATTCAGCTAAAGGCGCCTGAGGGGCATCTAATAAGAACAAATTGGGGGAGGGGGCAGGATGGATCCCCGTTAGAGTCACTTGTGCGCAGTTCAAAAAAATAGTTTGTAAAAAAAATTAACAATAATTTTTTATTCATATTTCGGAAATTAATAAATACCCGAAACTACAATTTTAAATTTGGGGTCCACATCCCCTTCCCTCAAACCTCGTGTCAATCGGCCACTGGGGTCATTCGAAAGTATATCCAGATTATCTTTGAATATTAATATCGAACTTACTTCTTCAATATCCGTGCATTCACGCCAAAAAACTGCGGTTTGTGTCCCCGACACAACCTAGGTACCCGATTTTTTTAGAAGTCCCCTTGAAGTTGATAAACATTTAACATAAAAAATTCGTACAAATTGTTAGTATTTTAAAAAACCGACTTGGCAGTTTTGAAGGTATGACAGTATTAAACACAACTTATAAAAATCAAATGAAAAGCAGAAACATTCCGTCAATGGAACGTGTATGAAAAAATGCACCGAGATGTGGAATAAACTTCTAGTGCCATTTTTGACAACAAATTGGTAAATTCAGCGAAAGTTATGGGTAGCATTAAGACCTACGTTCCTTTATTAACATTTTAAGATACAAGAATTTGTGGATCGAACTTCTCAGATTTTTGACTTTTGTACATTACATCGAACACTGTGCGTCTGTCTTAAGACGAATGTAAAGGTGCGCTTCCACTTGACAGAACTCGCGCAAGTTACTCTCAATAATTACTCTCAAATTGTGTGTCCACTTGAGAGGAATTTCGAAAATTTTTACTCTCAGTTAGGCGACAGAAAACTCGCCGAGAGCTTACTATCCGATAGAACTCTCAGAACCGTGTCCACTAGAAATTGGTCTGCGCCTAGTCTCTGCAGTTTTTCTCAGTTTCTTTTAAGCTACGAACGAAGTGAGGCCGTGATTATGGATGTGTAAAAACTTAGTGCTTTGATTATCGCTTATAATATTTTAAGAGAAAGAAGCAACGTAGAAAGAGAAATTGCTGGGTGGATGAAAAGAAGTAGTTATATATTTTGAGTTGATTACAATAAATGGCGTACATAAAATGTGTCTCGCCACTTGGCTCGACGCAGACTGCCTAGACCGCGCAGTACTCCCGGCTAACCGCCTAACAACACTTCTCTGGCAACGCCGTGCCTCGCAAATAGGGAATTCAATCCCGGGATCCCGGCTGTTTTTTGGATTCCATTTTTGTATTTTTCAGTTGTTCATGAAGTAATTTACGTTTTTAAAAATTCTCGGGATAAGTTATAACTTGATATATCAAATTCCATGAGTTTCAGAATCCGAAAAACAGCCGGGATCCTGGGATCCCGGGATTGAATTCCCTACTTGCAACGCTTATCTGGCAACGCCGTGTCTGCCGCGACGCGAGCCTACTACATAACCCAGAAGACCTACTCTCGCGACAGCACTCGTAGAATACGAACCTGGTTCGTATTTCGGAAGCAACTGTCGGATAGTAATATATTATGTATCCACTCGAGAGCAAGTTGCAACGCGTCCGCTGTCTGAGAGTTGAACGTCACTCTCCGACAATCACTCTCGGACGTAGTGTCCACTTGCGAAAAATACCCTTGAGAGCTTCTCGCGCGAGTTTTACTCTCAAGTGGACACGTACCTTAAAATTTTAAGGAATGAGTCTAAAGGTCGAATGATGATATTTTGTAGAATATTTGGCGTCACTGCGCGGTTTTTATAGGCCATTACTAGTTATGTAACTAGAAATTAGAAGTGATTACAGGGAAGTGTGTTGGGTAGTTGCGAACAGCGCTTGCTTCGTGGGTTTCCGGTCAATGGCCGAGGCACGCATGGGTTCTCGTCCGAGTCAAGCGTCGAATAATTGGATAACGTGTGGCCATTATCTGGATATTATAACCGATAAAGACTAACTATCAGTAAACAAGTTGCGCTAAACCTAATCATTATAAAACAACACATTAAAATAACCAACTAGAGCTAAATAAGTACGGCTTTGGAAGATAACCTCCAAACACATAAACAAACCCCGCAGGGGGATGCACCATCTGACGACACATATAAAAATGTATTCATATCGAGAAAAATAAAAGTGATGGGCACGAACCTAAACATGAAAAAACAAAAACAAAATAAATACAACAGCGATATACCTACCAATAATCGTTTCGAATCTCTCTTAAATGTTGAGAGCGATGAGGAAAATATGGATATGGACACGAAGGAAGACGAGGACAGGTATGTCTTGGTGGTAACCAAGTACGCCAACCACAAAAAGGAAAAGACCTCCTCCACTTGTGATACATGATGATGTGAAGTCACATAATACATTTATTGGCATACTCAAAGGCAACCTTAAGGAGAAATTCCACGTAAAGTATCATAAGGAGTTCAAAGAAAAGTTCAGAGCAAACCACATAGAGTATGAACAACTAAAAAGTATATGGCACCAAAATAACCTTCAATTTCACACCTACATGGAAAAAATGTTAAAAAGAGGACTTAGGTAATAAAAGGACTACACAAAGATACAGACATTCAGGAACTCAAACAAGAATTGGGAAGAATGAACTATACAATTTTTAGTGTCTATCAAATGAAAAATACATCTAATATACAATTGAAAGCACTTCAGCATAAGGTACCATATCTACAATACACTAAAATTAAATGGAACAACTATTTTAAGAAATGAAGAATCACGCAGTGTCACCAATGTCAGGTTTGGGGACATGCCACAAGTAATTGTTTTGCTGCTCCAGCCTGTCTGAAATGTGCTGAAGGGCATCTCACCCAGGACTGCAAAAAAGCTAGTACAACGCCAGCCAAATGCGTCAACTGTGGGGGAGATCACCCTGCAAATGCTACATGCTGTGTTGCCTATAAAGCTAGATTGGAAATGATTGAAATGAGAGCTACAAACAAAAGCCAAAGGACCAGCCCCAAGGACAGCGCACAGCTAATACCGAAAACCAGCGACCGTGGGGAATTCCCCGGACTTCCCAACAACAAATTAACACAGGATGGGGTCGTAGAAAATCAACCAACAACCCAGCATTCAGTCTACAATCATCGTCCAGCCACAACATCAGGTCATCTACCACATCAAAATAACAAATTAAGTTATGCAAGTAACTTGACACTGGTAAATTCAAATTCATTCAATACAATCCAAAATCAAAAGAAAAGAACATGACTGACAATAATGTAAATAATAGCAGTATTTCAGAATTCCTATTATTAACTAACGAAGTCAAAGAACTAAAACAAAATCTTCGACATAAAGAAAATGTTAGTAGACGTCAAAGAGCTGAAAAATCAATTACTACAATGTGAAAATGAAGCGCAGAAATTCCAAGCATTCTTAAACTTCTCTGATAACCTCAATGACGGATGGGCTAACTGTCTGTAGCTGGAATGCAGATGGTCTAAGAAACAGGCTAGGGGAATTAATAGAATTCTTATATAGAGTCAACGTAGATATTTGATTACTTAATGAATCTGGATACACAAACACGGTTAAATTAAAAATAAAAAACTATAAATTTATTAGAGTAGATAAGAGCAGCACTGCAGGGGGAATTGCTATCCTCATTAAAAACAGTATACCTTATGAAATAATAAAAAGGACCGTATTCAAAAACCCTATAAAAGTACCCAAAACGGATTTGCCTGAAGTTTTGCACATTAATAAATTGATATTCGGGTGATCGATTCCACCCCTTACATTTGCCGCAGGACCACAGGAAGGGGAGGGGGAGGGGGTCAAAATGCGCTGGCCACCAAACGTATCGAAAATCATAACTTTTGACTAAATCAATATATCAAGACGCGACTGGAGCCAAAAAATCACAAAAACATCAAGCTTTCTAATGATATAAGTTTTATATATCATATATATTTTATTAAATATATTTTACGCGTTTTTTCGGTTTCCTCGTGTGCAGAAAATTAAAAAAAAATTGCATTTCCTAAAAAAAGTATTGTCTGATTTTAATCAAAAACTCAGTATTTGCAGCTTATTTTGTGCCCTTTCAGGTGGTATACGTCAAACCTTGGGGAGATATTTCGTTTTTCAAATATAACATCAAGAATGCAGAGAAGTGTGTGTGCGCGGTGAAGTATTTGAGCTAGATGCATGTCCTATACAGGAACTAATTCTTTCATCGATCTGGAAGTGTATCATCTGCTTATAAACTACCTAAACTATATGATTCCACCGAGTTTAATTAGTTCGTAAGCGTGAAATGTTTTTTTATTGTCTTACAACATATATGCGTGCGCATTCACATTACTTACGTTACTCATCGTCCTCCTCACCCTCGTCTGTATCCTCGGATGTTGGTTTGATGTACGGAAAATTCTGATTTAAGAAGTCTGCTGGTGTTGAAGCCTGATCCACGTAACGACCAAATCCCAAATACCAAATAATTGCTAGTACATGGGCGCAGCAGCCAACAGTCCTTGCGCCATTTCGGCACTGACAGTAGTCCGTACATCAAACCAACATCAATAATAACATATGCAGCACCAGCATGGTGTAGTGCAGCACCAACCAATATCAAACCTCTCCAAATATTCCAAAACAAATGTCTTATCTGTAAATATATATGTCAAAATTAGATATATGCACAAAGAAACAGAACTGTCAATAATAACAGACTATGCCAAAGAACTAGGGGAAAATTTGTATCGTAGTCAGTTGAACGATAATTCCTTAATGAAGAATATTACTAGTATAAGACAATACAATACCCCATTCCAAATCAAATATAAACTACCCTATATCAAGCACTATCGGTATTCAAAGAATAAAACATAATCTAAATACACAAGATACCTTCCTTGTAATCTGTAAATGCTGAAAATAGGTTTTTATCATACATAGTTTTCCTATTCTAGAATCACTATCAACAATAGAAATAGACACAAATAGTTAAGACAATCCCACCGAACAAGCCTAAACACTGTAAGTGCACGAGACTGATTCAATACGCTAGGTAAAGGGTGTTAGGTTAATCAGGAACTAGGTTTAAGAGAGTATATTTTGTCTAAGTACATTGATATATTAAGACTACTGTTATTTTCTTAATAAAGTTTATTATTTAAAAAACAAAGTTGCTTCGTAAGCGGACAGTTTGGGTTCGATTCTCTCCTCACCGCGATTTTTTTTTTCTTAAACCAGACCTAAAGAAGACGTCTTTACGTCTTTACGTCTTGAAAGTCTGAAAGACGTCTTAAAGATGGCTTATAGACGACGTGTGCTATCTGGGTTAAGGGGTTAGCTACCGTCAGGAGGTAGAAAAGAATCGAGTCTTTGGGAATTTATTTCAGAAAGTGCATGCATATATTTATGCAATGGTTTTTGTATTCAGATGAGGGACACTTTAACAGGTTATTATATATTATGTTTTGGTATAAAAATATTTACTTATTGCAAAATTACAGCTGATTTCCCGCAAGCTGCTTTTACACCGGTAACCACGATTTCTCCAAAATCGCTTCACCAATATTTCTGAAATTTTTTAGGTTTCTTCTAGACATTCAAATCTAGTCTTTAATCGAAGCATTTGTTTTTCCAATGCATAGTTTTTATTTTATGGATGAAAACACTTATTTTTAGCTAGAAATACTCATTTTTCATCCATAAAATAAAAACTATGCATTGGAAAAACAAATGCTTCGATTAAAGACTGGATTCGAATGTCTAGAAGAAACCTAAAAAATTTCAGAAAGATTGGTGAAGCGGTTTTGGAGAAATCGTGGTCACCGGTGTAAAAACAGCTTCCGGTAAATCAGTTGTAATTTTCCAATAACTCAATATTTTTTTATACCAAAACATAATATAATAACCTGTTAACGTGTCCCTCATCTGAATACAAAAACCATTGCATAAATATATGCATGTACATTCTGAAATAAATTGCCAAAGAATTGATTCTTTTTCTACCTCCTGAAGGTAGCTACCCCCTTAAGGGGGTATACCCGTTTGAACCCTCGGAAAATGTATACATTTTGTGGATTTTTTTACAAGTCAACGGTTTGATGCAGATTTCCCGTTTTTTTAACTATGTTTACATAGTATTATGAACTACTTATAAAAAAAGTTTCAGTTAAAAAACTTGTTTTTCGGAAGTTACGGATACATGTCCGAAAGTCTCTCGATTTTAGACGGCTAAACGGTGGCCCTAAAAACTCGTGCTACGTTCAACCAATTTACTTCAAATTTTGCATGCAGAATCATAATAAGATTCCACATCGTCCAACGAAGGCGATTTTGAAAATTTTGAAAAATAAAGAAATGGTGAGAGATCAAAGGTAAAGTTAAATTTTTTTAAGAGAAAAATCCACCTTTTTCCTTTATAAATAATAAACGGGGAATCGAAATAAAAAAAGCCTTCGTTGGACGATGTGGAATCTTATTATGATTCTGCATGCAAAATTTGAAGTGAATTGGTTGAACGTAGCGCGAGTTTTTAGGGCCACCGTTTAGCCGTCTAAAATCGAGAGACTTTCGGACATGTATCCGTAACTTCCGAAAAACAATAGTTTTTTAACTGAAACTTTTTTTATAAGTAGTTCATAATACTATGTAAACATAGTTAAAAAACGGGAAATCTGCATCAAACCGTTAACTTGTAAAAAAATCCACAAAATGTATACATTTTCCGAGGGTTCAAACGGGTATACCCCCTTAAGTGACGTTGGACCTGCGTTGGATACAGTCGTTGGCCCATTTAAAACTAGCGCGACACTTCAACAGTTGGCCAACGGATACCACGTCATTGGCCCAACAAACTCCCAACAAATAAATGCTACTAGGGTATATGTTATGTACCTCGTATTCTTTCTAGAACCTTCTATGTACCTGTTGCGTTACACACCTAGTGTACTTATATTATCTCAATAAATGTTACTCTATTTTGTAACAAATTGTAAAGAGTGTTATACGATACTGCAACGCACTCATGAAAGAGGTTACATATTTTAGGAATCCTACTATATGTATATATATATATACAGTTGTACTACACTGTCCCACGTAGGTAAGTGTCACTGCGAAATCACAGGACCTTGATTGAATTTTCCAAAAAATTTTACTGGATAAAAGTTAAACTATATTTAAGTTTGCATAACTTCCGTCAACCAGAGTAAGATCCCTAGTTGCATTTGTTTTCGAAGATATGAATGTTACATTGTGTTTTTGAAATGGAACAATATCATGTTTTTAATATTTTATATTCGAACGAATAATGAAAAATTCAATGATTACGCATGAGTTATAAAAAAAAACACAAATAACGCATAAAAAGTGGTCGTAGTGCCTTTGACCGATAAGTGTTCCAATTACAATTCATCTTGTTGTAAATTGTATAACTCCACTCGATGAAACAAATATGTATTTTTTGTCGCTATGATGCACTTACGGCGAACTTATTTACATGTTATGTGGATTCTTTCCTGTGAATCTTCTGTGTTTTGAATTATGAATTTACACGTGAATCTTTTGTCTCCCTAGTGCCGTATTAAACGAAAATTAGATTGTTTCTGAAGCGAATGCTTTGATATACCGCGACATTGCCCAACTTCGTTTGATTTTTTTGTGTTATTTGTGTTTCTTTTTACAACTTATGCATGGTAGTTGGATTTACCAATATAAATTTATGACTTGTTCCAATATAAAGTATTAAACAAATGTTATAGTTTCATTTGAAAAACAGAAGCTAACAACCATGTCTACGAAAAAAATGCAGGTAAAGAAACACTGATTTACAGAAATTATGTACACTTAAATACAGTTCAACTTTTATCCATGAGAATTTTGTTTAAAATTCAAGGAAAATCCTGAAATTCCAGGGCAAAACTTACGTAGGACACTGTATAACCGGATGCAACATTTAATATTTCATGTATTCACACTTTTTTTAATCGTATGACTTTTGGCCCGCTTTAGGATATTGCCTAAAAGTATGTAAGGATTTTTAGTACTTTAATATTTTAATACATATCATGCGTAGGTATACAATTTAATTCGACGCATTTAAAAGTAGTAGAAGAACAGGTTTGAGAATTACATTACTGTGCAAGTTAGTACACAAACTTCAACCACAGCTGCGACATTCTAATGAATAACGATGACATTTATTTCGAACAGGAAGGTTTCTCAGACCCTCCAAGTGTCAGCTCTATCAGCAGGTTACTACGCGGTGGACGTCCAGGCGACGACGGGAAGAAGGATTACACCATCGACGGCATACTGGGCGGCGGTAAGTGTCATTATCCACATTGCTTCTTATTTTTAATAAATATTCGTCAGGCCGAGCTAAAAAACGCAAATTGAATATTTTAAATGAAATCGCAGTAATAACGTGGTATTTACCTTTTATGCAAAATGTGCAATGAATTTATTTGGAATTTATTTCTACATGCATACTGCTGGCCCTTATTAAATGAGGTAAATTAATCGTAATATTTAACGATTTGACACGATTTATTTGATTACTGGCGTGATTTCGAAGTATGTACATATATAACTTTTTTACCTTTTTTTTTAATTTCAAGGATATAAATATGCATTTGGTAAGGCGATAATTTTATACACAAAAAACACAGTTCGACAAAATTTGACTTTTTTCGGACTTGTAACAATCAATAGCTGTTTCTTATAGCTTTTCGTCCCCTGAAAACTAATCCGCAAACCGTTTGTCGCCATCACCCTCAGGTTTTAAAAAATTCGATTTTGAAAAAAATTGCAAATTTTCAAGTTTTAACATCTTTTGCGTCGAATTGGTAATACTTCTTCGGTTGTTCGTTGCGTCAAATTATCCTATGAACCCTCCCGAATACAACGCTATAAGTTATTATTGGATTATGAACATTTAAATATGTTTAAACAACGATGGAAGGGAAAAGGACACCCGAAATGCACCCATTTTTGAAGATATCTTTTAATTTATTTCCAAAACTAAGGGTCTAGGAGGAAATCTGGCTACTCCACGCGACGCGGCAGACATTTTTCCTTCAGACAGCATCAACAGAAGTGGTAAGACACAGTTTGTTTTCAATATAGAAGCGAAATAGTTTGGCAAAACGTGCGGCGTCGACAGTGGTAGTCAACGGCGGCGCGCGATCCACTGCCAGTTAGATTTTCTCCTAGACCCTTAGTTTTTAAAATATATAGAAAGGTATATGCAAAAATTGGTGCAGTTCGGGTGTTCTTTTTCCTTTGATCGTTGTTTAAACATATTTAAATGTTTATAATGCACCAATAACTTATATCGTTGTATTCGGGAGGGTTTATAGAATAATTTGAGGCAACAAGCAACCGAATAACTATTACTGTTTGAACGCAAAAGATGTTCAAAGTTGAAAATTTGCAGTTTTTTTTTAAAAATCGAATTTCTCAAAAACTGAGGGTGATGGCGACAAATGGTGTGTGGATTCGTTTTCAGGGCACAAAAACCTATAATAAATGGCTATTGAATGTTACAAGTCCAGATGGCTGTCGAACTGTGATAATCAATAGTAATTTTAAAAAAATTACAAAAATTAGTGTAATAATTATAAGTAATGACAATTGTAAAGAAATAGAAGTGTGCATGAAGTGGGAAAAATAGTCTAGAACTCTAAACTGACTAACAAGGGGAGGACACCATGTGGTAGACATCGATTTTGATAAGCCTTGGCGCGATGGATCTATGTCGAAAATAAATAAATAGGTGCCCGAGCGTTTCTGCTAATGGGCCTTAATAATAGAGATATTTACATGTAAATTATTAAAAATTTCATAGTGGCCATGGGGTTTTAGTGGGTAAAAATCGCACAACTACCCTGGTGCCCGCGGGGAATTCCCTTCTGGAGGCGTCAGGGTGCCTTTTGATGATATCTTCACGTTAAAAAAAAAAAAATTATAAATTATTTTTTTTTATAAATTATTTTTTTTAACTTGGGGAAATCTTCAAAAGGCACCCCGATTCCTCCAGAGGGAAATCCTCGCGGGCGCCAGGGTAGTTGTGGGATTTTTACCCACTAAAACCCCACGGCCACTATGAAATTTTTAATAATTTCCCTGTAAATATCTCTATTATTAAGGCCCATTGGCAGAAATGCTCGGACACCTATTTACTTATTTTCGACATAGATCCATCGTGCCAAGGCTCATCAAAATCGATGTCTACCACATGGTGTCCTCCCCTTGTAAGTAGAAAATATTTTACCATATTTCTCATACAGTAATTAAGAAACGTCCTATGAAACTTTAATCTTAAATTGTATCTTTGTAAATAATGCGTATGTGCACGAATGCTTGAACACCTGTTCGCTTAAAAATGTTCGATTGTAATATTTTTTGTTTAATTATTTATTGAATATGCCAAGTTTTTAATACAGTAATACTTCTCAATAAACAAAAAAGCTTCTACGATCATACACTAATTTTTATTCCAAAAATTGTGGAATAAAAATTAGTGTATGATCGTAGAAGCTTTTTTGTTTATGGCCCTGTATATTCGAGTGTCTCTGGAACTACTTTGCTAAATAGTGTTGGTTAACACGGTTAGTTTTCACCGGTTTGAATTTTGAATTGTACCTACGGGACGGCTATGCATTATGTATAATTCAGAAAGCAGTAAAGGCGCTTTAATGGCAATAAAAAAATGCTAGACTATTTGGCTCCGCAGAAAAAGGAAAAATTATTTTCTCATTTCGTTGATTGAAAATTTTCGCACATTCGTGTAAAATTATCAAAGTGTGAAACACTCTTATCAAATTTTAAATCGTAATTGGTAGCCCCACATCTGTAACCAGTGTGGCCAAATTGGGCGCTTTGTCGCAAATTCGGCGATTTTGAGAGTCAATTTGCGCATCATTTTTTGCAAAAAACCGCAATCTAACAAATAAATTGCCCTTTCACTTTTTGTTGTTTCTTTCTTTATTTTTCGTATATTATCAGTAGTTTTCTAAAGAAAAATTCATAAAAATCACTTGCTTTTATTGTAGTTACACGAGGATACCCCTTCATTTTTGGAATGTTTTTAGGAATACGTGTTTAAAAGGATTTGGTCAAATTCGCAAAATTCTAGAAGTTATAGGCATTTGAGTAGCGACAAATGCATGGGTAACAACTGGCCACTCGGCGCTCACGTAAAACTTTATCCCCATAAAAAACTTAAAAAAAAAGTAAAAAAATTACGTCAAGTATACATGAAAAAGTCGAGGACGGAAAAGAATATTATCAAATTAATCATAAAAAAATAGAAGATAATAATAATAAAATTACAATATAAAACAAGATGTGAAATCAAAATAAGCTGCAACTACATAAAGGTGTTTTCCAGCAGCGTGCAAAGGCGACACTGTGTAACACAATAAAAGACAAAAAAATATGGCCAGGCCTGGAAGTCAAATACTTGGCGTGGCCAGGCAAGATCAAGGTGTCAATGAATAAGAATTCTTTAAAAACCGGAAACTAATGAAAGTGTTCGCAATGTGTCAAAGTTTTATTTAAATTGATGAATTATTAGCAGTAGGCCTGTTAAAGGCAAGGTGTTGGTGTCGATGAGTGATCTTAGAATTATTTAAAAACGCAAAATAATGAAAGTGTACTCATATATTATCAGAGTTTTAAATTGACAAATTGTCTGAAAAACAGGGAAGGTATGGGTATTCATGATCTGAGAATAATACCTTGCCACGCCACGGCAAGTATTTGACTTCAAGGCCCGGCCATCTGTTTTTGACATTTATTGTGTTACACAGTGCCGTCTTTGCACGCTGCGGGAAAGCACCTTTATGTAAGTACTTGCAGCTCATTTTGACTTCACATTTTTTTTTTATTTTGTAATTATTGTGATTTATTTGATTTCAAATTACTTGGCGTAATTTTTTTACTTTTTTGAAGTTTTTTATTGGGATTTTATTTTACCGTTTCCGACTGATCCATGAGACGATATTACGATATCTATGTCATACGCGAACCAATTTTATTGAATTTGGTCTTACTCGAAAGCTCATATGCGGTTTACATAAGAAAAATGCCATTAAATTTAGGAAATATTGCAGGCGTGATGAGATATTAATTAATCAAGTTTCAGGTTAGGTTGGAGTAGCCGGGCGACGAGTAAAGATACACGGCAGCGACAGTCGACATATGTATATACACTATACAGGGTGTCGAACATGTACACTAGAGACCAGAATCGGCTTCCCTTTGGAAATTTGGCAACGTTGCATGTCACTAGAACCGCTGAGTTATGCCCAGTGACAGAGGCGGATTAAGGGGTTAGGCCACTTTGGACGGAGCAAAATTGCAGACACTTTCGGCATTTTTTTTTAGGAAGATAATGAAATAAACTGAAAATTTAATATTAAGCCTGTTATTGTACAACTCACGCCGGAAAATATCGTATTTTTTTTTTACAAAATGACGGCGGTAGAGTCGTGATACGCAAGATCTTGAGGAGCGACGTTTTCCACGGTGTTCAATCTCACGGCTATACCGTTTGACCTAGAACAAAAAATCAAATGGTTTTATTTTCTACATGCCTCAATCTAGTGAAGTACGTAGGGAAATCCAGAAATATTAATTTGTCTCGGAATGGTGATCATGGGGAGAAAAAGTGCAGTTTTTTTTTTATAAAAGTGTCAATTGCAAAGGATATATTCAAGATATCGCAAAACCGCTACGTAATTCTCTAAATTTCGTCATGGAGAAAATAAAACTTTTTGGTTTTTTGTTCTAGGTCAAACGGTATAGCCGTGAGATTGAACACCGTGGAAAACGTCGTTCCTCAAGATCTTGCGTATCACGGCTCTACCGTCGCCATTTTGTAGGAAAAAAAAATACGATTTTTTCCGGCGAGAGTGGTACAATAACAGTCTTTACATTAATTTTTCTGTTTATTTCATTATCTTCCTAAAAAGAAATGCCGAAAGTGACTGCAATTTTGCTCTGTCCAAGGTGGCCTAACCCCTTAAGGTCGGTTGAGGCCCCGGGCGCAATAGAAAATATGGGGCCCCTTACAAAAAAGGGAAAGACAGGAAGAATAAAATCACGTTAACCATATTTTTAAACACATAAACAGATTATGTACTCAAAATGTTTTAATTTCAATAAAATTTGAACAAAGTATATGTATAATATAATTAATAATACAATTATAATCACAAAGTTTTGAACTAATAGTTAAACATACGAAAAAGTATACTATACGCATAATAAACTAATAATTAGACATTTAAACAACAAAAATTATAGGCCGGTTACTCTCGATCGCTGTTAGCCGGGTCATCTCGCAAATGATCGTTCTGTAGCAACCACTTCTCGGAAAAACTATTTCGGAGACGGTGTTCCGTCGCCCTCCTTAGCAATAGTTACTTCAAAATTGCGCAGCGTTGCACAGTCTTATACTTTTCTCGCTTACAATTTTACGATCCGCTTACTATATGAAATCAAATTTGATTTGGTGTCATTAAAAGAAAGTGGAAAGTTGGTTTTTGTGGGGCCCCTCAGAAGTCGGGGCCCCGGGCGCGCGCCCGGTGCGCCCGCAGTTAAATCCGCCTCTGCCTAGTGACATGCAACGTTGCCAAATTTCCGAAGGGAAGCCGTTTTGACGCCTAGTGTAAGTACTTGGCGTTGAGATGCTACCACGTCTCTAGATAAACGCATTTTTCTCGAAACAGTGTTCTCAAAATCGGTGGGACCTGCATCTCCAAAAGTTATTATCCGATTCGACTGAAACATTTTTTATTTTGAAGAATATACTTTTGTGTAGTGGAGGAAACATTAACATTTTAAAATATTGATAATTTATAATTTTTATAGGCGTTGAAAGGACGAAAAATATAGGGAAAAAGGGATTTCAAACTTCAAGTGTCGTTGTCTTCTAAAAAATATTACTTTTTTATTCTTTTCTGCCCCTCCCCCTAGCCAGAAGTATATTCTTCAAAATAAAAAAAGTTTCAGTCGAATCGGATAATAACTTTTGGGGATACAGGTCCCACCGATTTGGATGAATTTTTTTTACGCCTCGACTTTAACGACTCCCCAGTGCCGTCTGCAATGATTAATTATAAAACAAAAAATATATTTCTATAATCTAAGACATCCTTAATACAATGCAAAAAGTCCCATTAAATTATATTTAGTAGTTTTCCTTTAATTAATTCCTAAATATCACCTATTTTATGGGCTCTAGACCGGAACCTCCCCTTAAGTTACTTCTATATCTGTAAACTGTATTTGTATTATCATCTAATCCAAAGAAACGATAATTCTGGTTAATAATACCTGCTTTGGCTATTGGGCGCTTTTGCCTTTACGAGTTTGCACCATAGGATTCTAAAATCTAGTCACACTGCCTGTAACCTCTTCTCGTTAGTGCATTGTTCTTGTTTACCATCATCTTGCACGTCAACGAATTCAACTACTTTACAATTTGTATAGTACAAAAAGATTAACTATGAAAATAAAATACTAGAAAATTCATTTTGATAACTAATCATTTTCAAAAATTTGCAATTTGTTTTTACCCTTCGCTGACACTCTGGGTGTGAGCCACCCAGAAGCTGATTCTGACGCTCCGTACCTTCTATATGCAAAATAAATACTTTTTTCCAACGCCTACTTACAAACTATTTTTTCCTGCAAATCTAATATCCGAACAACAACTCTGTAGATTTTTAGCATCTAATATTGAAATTTGTACAAGTTACAATTTTTTAAAGATTTTCTTCGTTTTTTTTTTTACTAAATTGTAATAAAATTTCAATCAAACAGCTATGGGAATACATTCTAGAGACTTTGAAAATGATCCATGATTTTTTCATAATAATTGGATTCCTTAGATGAGAATGGCAGTCGTTCAAAACTTGCTCTGGGTGTGAGCCACACTTGACAGGTATGTTAAAGTTAATCGAAAAAGGAGGTGCGTCAACGAAGGGTTGATGATCGCAATCACCTTTTCTTACACTCATTGTAAGTGTTAGGTTTACTTCTTAACATCTCAAATGCAGTCGCATCAAACAATGTGAAACTCTAATCAAATAATCCGAAGGAAACCTTCGTATTCCTAACTTATCCAACGATGAAATTGTGCATCGTAATATGACGTCGCGGAGCAACTTCTTGGGATTTAATATTTATCTATACATATAATCAGAGCATTCTCGTCATTGAATGCTTGAGAAATAGAACGCCATAAGACGTTGCATAATCTTTGATGCGTCAATTACTCGTTACTCTAGTCGAAAAAAAATGGAGAAAGAGAGCGAAGGGATTAAAGGGAAGAAAAATGGTAGCGACGCAATATAGCGAATAAAAGATAAAGAAAAAGGAATTTAGTCGATCCATCGTCGAAGGTCATCAAGAGCTTTTAACCTCCTGTGTCTACGAATGAAGTTTGACGTGCACAAGATTTTAAGTCCGGTCTTTGGTCGCCGGTTACATCAAGTAGTCCAAGTCAGCCGGGAAACCTTCGGGATTTAATCTTCGGTGGGCGTGAGCAGGATTAGCTATATAGGTTGCTCACACGCCCGACAAATGGATTACAAGAGTGTCAATATCTCACGGGACGAGGCGCGCATTATTCCTCTTCTGCTTCTTCTTTTTTTCCACTGTCTTTCGCGTCACTTGCGCTATACATAGGGTAAAGGACCCATATACCGGACGGCCCCCTATTACCGGACACAATATTCATTTTCATGATTTATAAAATCCAGGCTATATAGGTAAATTAAAATATAACATTCTTATAATAATATTTTAAATTATAGTTTTTCAAATAAATGAAGGTTTTTCTAATTAATGTAGGTTAAACACGTAAAAAATGTATAGAAATTCTCATTCTAGCAATTATCGGTATTTGACCATTTTCTTTATCAAAGTGGCCAAGCATCACTTACATTTAAGAGTCGATATAATAATAATTCAATTGATATTATGTACAAAAATAATTATGTAGGGATAGTACTGAGTTCAAATAATAATAAAAAATGCATATGGAGGTGGTGTAATAATATTCTAAAAAATTAAAGCGAAAGTTTTCATTAAAGTAACAATATTTGTGAACGTTTAACAGAATTTCTAACATTAAACATTTTATTTGGTAGATCTGAATATGAGTAAAACTGTAAGAAAAGAATACAGTGATGGTGCGCTACTAAAATCCGGTGACTTCTTAATTTTTTTTATGAAAGTCGCGAATTTTTACGGACCATATCAGAGGTTTGCGCCGAAATGGCACATGTTCTACACATCCTGTAATTTTTTCCAAGTCGATTTGAACCTCAATTCGCTCGCAATCAGGAAAAAATGAAGAGAAAAAATATTCGAGAACAACGCATTTAAAGTTTCTGGGCGAAGGCGACGCTATAGGTTGGCACTTGACGTTTTTAGCTGCCAAATCTACAATTTTGCGAATTTCACTATACACCAAGCGGCATTTTATTCAGAAAGGATAGTGCTTTCAGAAAATGCAATAAAAAATCGATTTTTCGAATGCCTAGTCCCCTTAAGCGTGTCCGGTAATTACGACAAAATTTTGTTTTGCATTTTACTAATATCTCTTTAATATTTCATTATTTATTTCAATCAAAAACTTCATCCTGAACTTACGGAAATGCTTAATAATCAGTGCAATGCAAAAAATTCCCAGAACGTATGAAAACTTATATTGAAAATCTTAAATAACTTTCATGCCATCTCTAAATGTCCGGTATATGGGCCCTACACCCTATCTATACCCCTTCTCGAGACAGCTACTTGTATAATAAATAGGATAGTTGGATTGGTTTCGGATTAAATATGGTGTGATAAAAATTAGTTAACTTTCATAGCATAAAAAATAAACATGAAAGGCTTAACAACTATGGACACATAAATAATTTGTTATTGAATTACAAGTTGTTTCATTTAGTTAAACTTTTCCAATGTGTAGAGCATATTGCTTCCATACCAGTGACATTTCGTTTACGATGCATGGAACTCGTGTTGGCAATTTCGTAATTAATGCAAAATTGAAGTATTGTACAACGATGTAAGGAAGAATCAAAATCATAATCATGATTAACTATTTAAACAGTCATGCGGTTTTCGTAATAATAGAATGACCAACTTTAGTCGTCTATTTGTAACTTATGACTTCGTATGACACCGTATGATTTATCTACATATCTTTATTTTACAATTATCTTCTTCTGGTTCATCTTTTTTCTTAAACACATCATTAATTTATACTGATTCATCACCGTCCAGCCCAAACCACTGTTCCTAGAAACACGAAATTCGGAGGGTATATTCCTTTAGCGACGTAGGTGCCCGGTAAGTAGGGATTTTTTTAAAATCCAACCTGAAGGCGGTAAAAAGGGGTGAAATATTTGTTCTCGGACTCCTTATTATTGCTTAGGCCTGATTAGATATCAACTTGGTTTTTACTTACAAAGGTTACCCACACAAATGCCTAAAAACTAGATTCAGCAATTTTCCCTAATCAACCCCTAAGGGGGTGAAACAGGGTGAAATGTGTCTTCACGGATTTCTTAATATCTCTTAGGCCCGATTAGATATCACCTTGGTTTTTACTTCGAAAGCTTACCCACATAAATGCTTAAAAAGTAATTTCATGATTTTGCTCTAATCAACCCCTAGGAGGGTGGTGAAAAAGGGTGAAATGTGTGTTCATGTAATCCTTAATACCTCTTAGGCCCGAAGCGATGCGCGGGAGGTATTATGCTAGTCAATTATATATTTAATAAGTATAATCATCCATTAAATCGTTTTGCACTTCCTTTAACCCTTTCCTTACGGCAGTCCGCTCCGCTGGAGTGACGCCACTGAACGGGGTACCGCGCCGCAAAGTGTGCACGTCGGTAATCTTCGGTGTTCACAAGTCGTCGCATGGGTGTCGTATATAGTCGGCACCCGTACACAGGTCGTCCCATGAGTGTCGACACTGTCGGCACCCGTACACACAGGTCGTCCCATGGGTGTCGACACTGTCGACTATAGTCGGCACCCGTACCCACAGGTCGTCGCATGGGTGTCGACACTGTCGACTATAGTCGGCACCCGTACACACAGGTCGTCGCATGGGTGTCGACACTGTCGGCACCCGTACACATAGGTCGTCGCATGGGTGTCGACACTGTCGACTATAGTCGGCACCCGTACACACAGGTCGTCAAATTGGTGTCGACACTGTCGGCACCCATACACACAGGTCGTCGCATGGGTGTCGTCTATAGTCGGCACCCGCACACAAGTCGTCCCATGGGTGTCGACACTGTCAGCACCCGTACACACAGGTCGTCCCATGGGTGTCGACTATAGTCTACACCCGTACACATGGGTCATCGCATGGGTGTCGACACTGTCGACTATAGTCGGCACCCGTACACACAGGTCGTCGCATGGGTGTCGACACTGTCGGCACCCGTACACATAGGTCGTCGCATGGGTGTCGACACTGTCGACTATAGTCGGCACCCGTACACACAGGTCGTCAAATTGGTGTCGACACTGTCGGCACCCGTACACACAGGTGGTCGCATGGGTGTCGTCTACAGTCGGCACCCGTACACAGGTCGTCCCATGGGTGTCGACTATAGTCTACACCCGTACACATGGGTCGTCGCATGAGTGTCGACACTGTCGACTATAGTCGGCACCCGTAACGAAAGGATTAATGCCTGAACGCTATTTTTTCACTGCACTATACAATTATCCTTACTCACTCTCGCACACTGGCATAAAGCTCGTATACATACATACGTAAAATCGTTAATCAGCCAGTCAGGGCAAGCATGTATTCGATAAATTCTGAAGATTGCAATCACACTCTGTCCTTGAAAAATTTTCTCACTCGTCGACTGCTCTTATTGTATAGCTTTAATTTGTAAAAACTTATAGGCCCGTAGATTGTACTTCATTAACTAAAAGTGATACTACTAAAGAACTAAGAATTAATAATAAATCTATTCATTGCAAGGCTTGACAAGATCAGGGTTATTTGGTGGGTAAATTGTATTTTATTCAATATCGTGGACACGACAGACATAAATTGCGTGTATAGATTAATTTAAGAATAGCATTTATATTTTAGAGTTACCCTATAACTTCTATTTAATTATATGGAATTTCGCCAGTTTAATCTACCTACTATCAATTTTTATTGATAGTAGGTAGATTAACCAATGGGACTTCAATACCATTTCTTACACATTTCTTTTCCAGGTTTTGAGACAGTTTCAAACTAGGTGGAAATAAATTTGAAATTCTTGAGAGTCTCAAAAATATTTACACTTTTCAGAATGTTAACCCTACTTGCTAGTGTTTTAATGATATCGACAATTTTTCTTGTGATTATTTTACAAATCCCTGTAATCATTTCGACGTTGAATGCAAAGTACCAAAATTAAAAAATTGAAAGTTATTTATTTATTTCCGCGGGATGATCATTTTATATATAACGCATTGTAGTAGCAAGGCCGATAGTAGTCAATATATAGTACAGCGTTATATCAGTGCTGAAATATTTACCGTGACTCGGTCTTATAAGGAGAAAAGTAAGGAGACCGTCCGGTTTAAAATCGATTTTTTTTATTTAATTTTTCGAATGTTCAACCTTTTAAGAATGCGTGTTTAAATAGAATTTTTGAAGTGAAACTTCTTTAGCTATAGTAGCGTAAGTTTTCGCGGGTGTGACGGAAGTGTGAAACGCTTCTCCCACCAAAAATCGCTATACCTACCACTTCCGCTTACTCCTATCCTGCGAAGGCGAGACTGTCCGAGTACTTGAATATTCGGGTAGCTTGACATTCGAACCAATCCGGGACTCGGTTTCCGTGCCGAGCCAGGTACCCGAAAGAACCGAGCGGCTCTGATAAAACCAAGTACTTGAATTTTCCCAAGCGGCCCGACAGAAACCGGGCGGATTGAATTTTTCCAAGCGACCCGACAAAAACCGGGTGTAGAGCTGATCAAGTACCCGGAAAAATCAAGCCGAACCGGGTACGCGAAAGGACCGAGCGGCTCGGATAGAACCAAGTACTTGAATTTTTTTTAAGCGGCCCGAAACAACCGAGCGGCTCGGATAGAACCAAGTACTTGAATTTTTTTCAAGCGGCCCGAAAGAAACCGGGCGGCTTGGAAAGTAAGCAGGCGGGCCGTAACAAACCGGGTATCTTGGAAAGAAACGAACGGTCCGAATGAAGGTCGAGAGGATCGCTCGTTTCTGTCCAATCCACCCGGTTTCTTTCGGGCCGCTTGGAAAAATTCAATCCGCTTGATTCTATCCGAGCCGCTCGGTTGTTTTGGGTACCTGGCTCGGCCCGGCTTTTCGAGCCGAGCTAGGCTTGGCTTGCTTTTTCCGGGTACTTGAACAGCACTAGGCGAGAGCGCGTCATAGGGACCAAAAGCGAGCGAGGAACGGTAAGAGACCGACGAGGCGTTGATACTTTGTCTCGCTCTGGCTTTCGGGCGCCTGATAATTCTGATATTCGTTCGAAGCGTTCGAAAGACGGAGCGAGACAAAGTACAACGCGTCGTTTGTCTCGTACCGCTCCTCGCCCGTTTTCAGTTCCTATGACTCGCTCTCGTTCCATCTCGCTCTTGCCTTCGGCAAGAAAGGAGGGAGAAACTATCGCTCGGAATAGTAGGTACACCCCCCTCTACGTTGAATGCTCACCGCCGCGCCGGTTCCGAGCCGCGAGCTTTCAGCGAAAAAATATTGTAGCGAGGAAATCCTCGTACGGCGTGTGCACGAGTCGTATTAGTGTATATGTATAGCTCCATGCAGGGTCAGCGTTGTATCCTGCAACCCGCGCTCGCGCGAACTTGTAAAATGGCAATAGCGCCTCGCGGACGCATTCCACTACAACCATGCACCGGCCCAGCGGAGAGCTGCCAGCGACAGCAGTGATGCCCGAGCTCCGAAAATGTTAGGATGGTCTCTTTCAAATTAACGTCGCAAAGAGCTATTGGGAATTTCCCGGCCCAGGTAATCGAGCCGCCCGCCCCGCTTTTATGATCTGTTTACCACTGGCACACCAGATTACTGTAATGAGGTTTGAAAATAATGTCGACTGATCTCGTACCCGTCTCAATTTAAAAAATTTTAGCTACGACAGGGTTGACCGCGGCGCTGTACCCCTGTGCGGAGAGATTTTTCGTTCAATATCGAGAAATTCATCGTTCCAAAAAATGACATTAAAGGAAACCGATATAGGCGTGGCGTTGAGTAGCTAAAAGGTTGAAACATTCAGACACATAGATTCTAGAAAAAAAATTCAAACACCGCCAGAATCAAAGACACGTCCCATTAGATACCCCTTACGTCTGATCTAGGTATGCACTGCATTAAGGATAAAATCATAAAAAAATAAAACCAGAACAATAGATTCTGAGGACTGCAGAACTAACACATAATTGAATAAAAATTTAATTTCTCAATTTTTGAAAGAAATAATACAGAAACAACTAGCCTATAATTTATCAACAAAACGAATTTTAAAAGCACCAAAAAATACAGTATCAAATAAATACAATAGTTTGCAAAAGCTTTTCACAACAATTGTGGTTAAAAAATTGATAGAAAAAAATTAAGTAAATGTAAAATATGTTAAATTACCCATCATTAAGAGGGAATAATTTTTTCTCATTTTTCGGCGCAAATTGCATTCCAATATCTTTTATAGTTCAAAAGTTATACGAAAAAGGCCCCAAATTTTTCAACCCGGGCCGGGAAATTCTGAGTAGCTCTTTGCGACGTTAATTTGAAAGAGATCATCTCAAAATTCTTGAAGCTCGGACATCACTTCTGTCCAGCGATTGCTGGCAGCTCTCCGGACGCCGGGACGGTGCATGGTTGTAGTGGAACGCGTCCGTGAGGCGCTGTTGCCATTTTACCTGTTCGCGCGAGCGCGGGTTGCAGGATAAAACGTTGACCCTGTATATGCGAGGATTCTCCAACTACTACTCCCTGCGACTTCACGAGTTTCCACTTCCAATAGCTATTCCCACTCTACTACTCCTTACTACGTCACTTTTGGCAAGCTCCTCCTACACGTCACGCATTTGCGCAGATCAAGTATACGCATTCCAGCGGCACCGTCGCGTTGACTATGTTACCCGCTACATTCTACAAGTAAGGCTTCATTTGCTGCCTTGGATAAACTTAATGAATATGATTCAGCTGTGCCATCAACAAGTACCGATGCACCAGTTAAAACTGCCCATCAAGAATTTCAAACACATTTTCTGAACTATAAGCTTGGTAACGTTTGCTTCATTTGTGTTCGAATATGGTTTAAGAACGACGTGAAACCAGTTGATCCCAAGCATCAACAACTCTTACATACTGCTTTCCCAGCCATTAACATTCAACATGTGGTAACGTGCAACTGCAACATATGCAGAAATTGTCTAACTCGAAATAATAACATTCCAACGTCATCCAAGTCAAATGGTTTGGTATATCCACAAATACCTTCTCAGTTACCTACATTAGATTTGTTGTCACAGAGTTTAATTTCACCCAGGATAGTGTTCATTCAAACTCGACACTTGCGACATGCACATGGGGTCCTCGGGCAAATTATTAATGTTCCAGTGTCTGTAAATACGATGGTGAATCATTTGCCAAGAAACACTGATGACGATCATTATATTAATAATGTCCATGTTAATGTTCATATTAAGAAAGAAATACATAAGTCACGTTATTTAGTTGGTTTGGTGAAATAACGAAACATAAAAAATTGGCTGCAATGTCTATTTGAAACTCCTCTCTACAGGCTGTACAGCATTAGAGCTTATGAATCTTTGTTTCATAATGAGAATGTTCTTGCGATGAGATGTTAATCAAATTCCTATAGATGAAATTAGTGAAGGCACGCCAATCGAAGATAGTCTCACTACACAACAGCAAACACTCTTTTGGAATGATGAAAATTATCTTCGTTTTGCACCAGGAGAAGCAAATATTCCACACAGTCTACTTTTCGATGAACATGCAGTGGAATAAAACTTATTCAAATTAAGAAAAATTAACTGTTTTGATATTTAATAAGAAGTTTCACTTCTAACGCGTGAGAGTTCCACGCAATGATTTTTTAAACACTCGGCACTTAGGGTACAGGACCCAATTACTGACACCTAACCAATTACTGTCACCATGAGCTATTTTACTTAAAATAACGAATAAATAAGCTATAGTATATAATCTATAGTACAGATTATATGTTGAATTACATAATTCTTTTTGTGTATGACTTTACAACGTTTATTTATTCGTTATTTTAAGTAAAATAGCTTAAGGTGACAGTAGTTGTTTAGGTGTCAGTAATTGGGTCCGTTACCCTACATAAAACTTTAAAGCATTTTTCTCAAATCATGATTTTTCCAAACGGTAGACAGCATAACAAAAGAAATTATTAACCGATTCTAAAAAACTTGGTGGAATTTTATTTGCAATTGAATTCACTATCGCATCAACCTTTGATCATCAATTTTAGAGGTCATAGTTCTTCGTTATTAACATTTTTAGGCGCAGCACTACCCCCTTTCGCATGTTTGTGTTGAAACGTGTACCAATAACGCCATTTTGCTGTATTTGCCTTCTTAAAGGGTGATTCGATAGTGATCGATATAACCTATACAAATATATTTGGTTTTTCAATTTCAGCCAATTCTACGTCGAGTTCTACTCTCTACCGTTTACGCTTCTTTTGTGGCAGCAGTGCACTGATCGCCACGTAAAATTCGAAACGTTATAGAAAAATGAAAAATTAAGTTTTTATAGCCTTAGAGAACGAATAAAAAAAGACCATAAGGTTTTTTTTACTGCAAGTTGTATACTTTTTTTTAAAAATAATCCTAAAGATTACCTATTTTTCGTGTGTTTTAACCGGACGGTCCCCTTAAGAAATTTAAGGATTTTCAGTACCCCGGAAAAGTTTAAAAATTTTACAAAATTATATAAGATTCCCAAGGCAATACTATTGCAAAACGTTCTGGAACTTCTTCAGTTTCAGACTTTAGCTCAAGACGTTCTAAATCGTCCTGCAACCCGTCACTAGGTTGGGTGTAGGGCCCATATACCGGACATTTAATGATGGCATGAAAGTTATTTAAGAATTTTAACATAAGCTTTCATACATTCTGAGAATGTTTTGCAGTGAACTGATTATTAAGCTTTTCCTTAAGTTCAGGATGAACTTTTTGATTTAAATAAATAATGAAATATTAAAGAGATATTATCAAAAATGTAAAACAAAATTTTGTCGTAATTACCGGACACGCTTAAAGCTTGAGAACTACTCACCGTGCCCGAGCTACCGGACACTGTCTAGATGCATTATCCACTTAACTAAAACATCTTCGTGAGATTCTGGTCCTGGTTTTTTGTCCTAATATTTGTTCTTAATTTTGACGAGTAACGTGCTCCTTGGAATGCCAAACTGTATGCTGGCTGCATTTACCGAAGATTGATGGGAGGTTATAACCTCTAATGCTTTGTTATTCGAATCTTTGCTGTATTATTTTCTTATAGTTTTACTCATATTCAGATCTGCCAAATAAAATTTTTAATGTTAAGAATTCTCTTAAATGTTCACAAATATTGTTACTTTAATGAAAACATCTACGTCGATTCGAAAATAGGTTATATCCTTCGAACGTTCACGAACATCGGGTAACTGTTTAGTCAACAATTGACGCAGTCCCCGGATTCGCTTTAATTTTTTAGGATATTATTAAATCACTGATGTAAGTGATGCTTAGCCATTTTGATAATGAAAATGATGAAATGCCGATAATTGCTAGAATGAGAATTTCTATACATTTTTGACATGTTTAACCTACATTAATTATAAAAAACTTCATTTATTTAGAAAACTGTAATTTCAAATGTTATTATAAGAACATTATATTTTAATTTATATAACCTGGATTTTATAAATCATGAAAATTAAGATTGTGTCCGGTAATGGTGTCCTTTACCCTACATAATCGCATATAACTGTGCAAATACATATATATTGAATACAATCAATCACAAAGCAAACAGTATTTGTATGTTAATCGATTTTCATATTTTTATAACGTAATTCATACATATATAAAATCTTAAAAAAAAATTAATTATAAGGTTCTTAATGTTTACAATTATTGGGGGAATTAATAGGATTTGTAACTGTAAGTAAATACCAGAAAATAAAATTACCAAAAGTGGAGCTACAACGAACTGGGGAGACACAATAAACGAAGTAGAAACGTTTGTTTTCTGAATCTAGGTACAGAACTCTGAGTGTACTTGAAAATAAAAGCATCGATATCCGTGTAGGTGTCGAATGTTGAACCGAATTCCAAGATATTGTGATTTCTATCGCCTTCGATTAAACGTGCGAGTCAGTTCCCGTTGACACGAGGCGGGAATTTGTTTTCGTGAGTGATACAGGTAGACAAGGAGGAATTAGCGGTACAGGTGTTCCGAAGTCTTAAAAGTCCAGACCGTCAGGCACGCTGTTGTGGGAGGGAGAGAATTCGAGGTTCGAAGCGAGGGAAGGGGTAGGATGAGGGATAGGATCTCATAAATAAATATAGTCGGCGGAAGTGAGAGAGGAAACGGTGAGAAGACGATGAACGAAGAGACCCGAGTATGATGAAACGGAGGGAGAAGCAAGATATCAGAGAGAAGGATGCACGTACGGATCATTTATTTTTAGAGAGAAAACGAGAGAGGAGAGTGTACGGAAAGCAACAGTATATAAAAGAGAAGGTGAGAAAGAGAAAGAAAAGGACAGCTATATCCTTACACGTTGGATCCTGGAGAATGTGAAGGAAGAGGAAGAGGCAAGACGCGAGAGAGAAGGAGGACAGCCGGGACCGCCGGTCCCATGAGGGTCCCGCGGAGATCAAACGGACCGCCTGCCACACGTCCGCAGTGGTGCTCATTTATCGACCCCTATATCTTGTGTACATGTAATCGACAAGCAATTTTTGAAAACGTACTAATTACAAGATCTTATCGATTAAAGAATCGCGAAAGCATATGCATATAGTTTAAGGGGTCACTCCACTGTGACGCTTTGAAAAATTAAGCTGCTTTTAAAGATTTTTTTCTCCGTAGATACAACATGTAATGCAATAAATCTTTTTGGTATTTATTAATCTACTCTTATATTATACAACAAAAAATTAAAAGAATTTTTTTAATTTGTTTTAAAACTTTAAACGCGATTATCACAAAACGACATTTTTTGAACTGGTGCAGGGGATTGCAAAATAACTATTTGACCAATCAGCCTGAAATTTTCACACGTTATTCAGCACATCAGTGGCTATGGTCGGGGCATTGCCATGACAATTTTGTTTGCTTAAAATTTATAAGGATAAGTTACATAAAGAGTTACACTAAATATTGTGACGTGTTTCATCCTAACAGTAATTTTCAGTTTCACATTTTACAACGTAGTGATCACATAGAATTTGTTATCATTGATCGCAAAGGCAGTAGAAAACCACTCGCGAATACATACAATCTCTAAATCAAACGGGCATAATATGAGCAAAAAAAAGGTTGTCACGAGTAAAAATCTTATTCGTTTAGAATTGGGACCAACGTTTTTTTTTAAAGAAAGAAGGGAGAGGTTAAAGTCGAGAGGCTTATTGTACGGTAATTGCATTTGTTAGTGTTTGAACTTCTAAAAGAAAAGATATTGCAAGTATATTATTGCCAGAGAACGGAACCGTGCAGTTCACTATTTGAGAAAAGATTGAGATTAAGCCATTGGGGTCCACGATTTGGGCCCCTTACGAGCTTTTATTTCGTCTTCAATTAACGTTCATTTACATGCTAACAGTGCTAAAGTGGGGGGAAGTGCCTATGCTCCAGAGCATAGGTTGCACGACACTGCTGGGTACCAACCCACTAATAGACTCTGGGGAGGACTCAGAGAATCAACCATGGATTTAACACTGTGGACTTAGCAGCAATTAAGAAAATTGCTTCAGTTACTGCCAATATCTAAAAGATATAGCACCTTCGATTGTTTTGCTCTCAAAAACATTAAATCTCAGCTGTGAGGTTTACTGACTTACATGTAATATTGCAAGTAGATCTGGAGTAACAACAGATACAGATTATTTTGAAGAAACCATTCGTTAACAATGCTACAGTGTTGTCGGTAATTCAATAGTTTTTGAAATTCCCACGTTCTGACAGAGACGGTTCCACCAACTTTTTCATCTTCTATTTATTTGTGCAGATTGAAAACCACATTATTGCTCGGTAAAGCTGTGTTATTGCTGCATATGAATGAAGGAGACTCAATTGAATGTAAGTTACATTCCACGAAAAGTTGCAAATGGAATAATTTCATTAAATCTTCTCACATCTGTAACATCTTCCTGGATTTCCGTCTTTTTGTTGGAGCTTAACACATCTTCCATACTAAAATTAATCTAATTAATTTTTTATAACTTTCTGTTCATCATTTATGAACGTTATACTGCAAAAGCAAGTATTAATTAGTGGCAAGCAAAAGGACTTGAAAGTCGACCAATTTGTTGCAATTGGTGGTTAAGAATAGTTTAATAAAATGTACACGGTAAATGTTAATAAATAAAATATGAAGCAGGACAAGCATAAAGCCGACAAGGGATATTTTTAAAGCACTCTTTAAGAAGTGTTGCCGGCCGCTTAGAGTCAACCCTTCAATTAAAGATATCCATCGCGCCGCTCGTGCTGAAGCACTCCTTGACCATGTGAATGACCGTCGTTAATGTTTAATACCTTTTAATTAAATCTTGATCCATACAAGTTTTCTTGCGTCCACTCTTACGAGAATACTTATCACTTTTAATCGTTATTATAATTATTTAATCGACAACTATTCCATTACGTAGGATAGTTTAAAACGTATAAGTACATACGTGCACAGTGTTTTATAAAAGTATCCGCCCACCTCGTGTGTATAACATATTTTACTTACTTAAGTAATGTTAAATAAGCTTAATGTTAAGATAAGCCCGAATTTCAGAGATAATTAGATGAATCTATGCATAATAGATTAAGTCGTAGCAATTGTGTATTGTACTTACGTTTGTATAAATTAAATATTCAATTTGGGCGAATCTTGTTTTGCACGATCTTTGCTATTATCGTGGATAATAATACTTTTTTTTTTAAATAATGCTGTTTACGATTTTTCAATTGAATGCACCAAAAACAAAAGTATATTCATCGTGGTTTATATTAATATAAATTATTAGAATTTTGAATTTTAACTTTGAAGCTGATTTAGTATGTAAAATATGTTGCATACAGGGTGGACGAATACAATTATAAGTACCTGTATGTACTTTCATGTCATGTATGTAACAGGTCAAATAAATGTAAGTTTGGTTTTTGCTGATTCTATCCCTTTTTCAGTTAGGCATTTTAACTGCTAATCGTAAGTTATGGATACTTATATATATATTATATTATATATATATATATATATATATATATATATATAAAACGTTATGTAACAACATTAGAGAATGACAACAATATCAAAAACAAGAAAATATAATAGTACAGAAAACAAGTCAATTGAAACTATATATAAACTATATATAGAAAACAAGTCAATTGAAACTATATATAAACTATATATATAGTTTCAATTGACTTGTTTTCTGTACTATTATATTTTGTTGTTTTTGATATTGTTGTCATTCTCTAATGTTGTTACATAACGTTTTCGGTGTCCCCTGTTATTATAGTGTATCAACGTTAATTTAATTTCTATTATACCATTTAGTAATGAAACAACAAGGCGATAAAATATTAGGCTGCGAAGAAATATTTAAAATTTTCCACTATTTAGACTTCAATTTTTTTGTGACATTTATGATGTGATACCATTCGTATCCAGTAAAAAAATGTATGGTGCAAATAATTTTACCCACGCGTTCGGTACTGGCTAAAATCAGCAAAGAAATTCGTAGGAATCAAAAATTGTTTATACATAAGTTTGAAGGCTAATTTTTACTAAGTTAGGTATACGATACTTTTTTCTTTACAATTACGTTGTACATAATTAGTATTTTGTTGTCTACTACGTATTGGTATATAGTAATATTCAATTACTATTATTTTACGAATTATTAATTTCCTTTTTATTTATTTATTGTTAGATTAGAAAATCAATGAAATCTCTGATATTTCTGAGTCTCTGTGCGGACCTTGAGGTTTTTTTTAAGTTGTGTGTATTCTGAGCAGAGAATACGCACAGGACTGGAAATATTTATTGCATCACTGGAATATTTAGGGTCTATTCACTTCCACCTCATTTAGTATTAGTATTCAGAAAGTACTTTTGCGCGATTATTGACTAGTAGGGCGGAGCGGAAAATTTAAACTTGAATTTTCAATTGGCCTGGGTGCAGGATAGTTGTCTTTTGATTAACCAAACACAACAGTAAAAAAAAAAAATTGGAAAAATATTCATGTCTGCAGGTTCCTTTTTCTCCTAAAAATGATTACATGATTATATGGTCTGGGTTATATTTTTCCAAAATTTGTTCACAGTTGTGTTTGGTTAACCAAAAGACAACTATCCCGCACCCAGGCCAACTGAAAATTCAAAATTAAATTTTCGCCTATATAGTATCGCTCCGCCCTATTGACTAGGCATACCGTACCCGATACCTTGGTTGAAACAAGTTAAACACCAACTACTTTATCAGTCATATAATTCTGAAGATTGTTTCATAGGACCTGGATTTAGGGTTGATGCAATAAATATGTCTGGTATTTACATTCTATAACGCATAAAAGCATTTTATATTATAACTCAGAAATTAGCTTTCCCACTCATACATATCCAATACCCTTTTATTTTTACAAGTGTCCCTGGCGCGAATTTTCCACCGTAAATTGTATAAAACGGAACAACGTTGTTCGACAACATTCAAGAATTCCACAATGGATATTCTATTTGGCGACATTTGATATGCAAAATAGATGTTTGGGGAGGAAACAGCGCGTCACTGAATTACGTGAAACGAAAGGACGCAGGAAAATGAGAAGAGGACGGGCAGTCGCGATAGGGAGCACCTCTGAGAGGATATACTCGTAGCATAGCTATGAAGGAGTCAGTCGGGTATAGGTGTCGGCAGGCGAGCAGGAATGACACGTAGCCTGTGGCTTTCTCATTCCTTCTTATTTCGTTCCTTTGGCTGAGGCCGCCGACGAGGGATTAGCCTAATGGGTCCTGCCCACTCCTCTCATCCTCCCTGCGTGTGTTATATGTATATCCATTCTGATCCTTTACACCGCCTCCGAACTCCTACATAATCGGAGCCGGCCGACCGATGAACAACACCGCTAAGTGATTCACAATCAGCTTTATTGATTGTATCAATGATCGACACGCCGCTGAGAATATTCGACATTGATTTAACCAATTTCTGCTCTTTATCTCTTTACGCGCATGCATCCATGTAACTTTCATACCGACTGATCCTCATCGGGCGCAACGCTCCGACGCGAACTTTTCAATTTTTACTAGGTCTCTTACTAATTCTCGGATTTACGGATATCCGAGTACTCGGATACCCACAAAATTTATATTCAGTCATCCGGATACTTATTTAACCCTTAACTGGTATCTTGGGGTCGCTCATGACCCCAGGCACGCAAAGTTCGCTGCAAAATTTTTGGTTGTCTAAGCTTGTAAACTGTTTTTCTAATTAATTTTATAATAATAACTTTCTAGGTTTCTATTATTTTACACATTACCTAAGAACGAAATATTCATAGAGGTTGATTCAGGGTCGACTTTACAAATTTCTGTGTCCTTTTTTATTTGGAGTCTGCCACGACCCCAGTATACCAGCCACGTTTGCCAAAAACAGTATACCAGTTAAGGGTGGATTCGAGTACCCGAGTGTCAGGATATATCCGGGTACTCGAATTATTCATTACAACTCGACATCCCGATCTGTGTCCGGTTTCGAATATTTTATCATAATGACTCAATAAAGCTCTGTTTAATTGGATTCTAATCAAAGCGAGCAAGTTTAAATGAAGTAATTAAAACAAGAAATGCGAAGAGTATTATATTAATATTTTATTTACAGTTATACATATACTCTAATATAATAACTTCCTATTTTGGTATAAAAACAACAAGTTTATTTGCAGTGATACATATAGGGTAAAGGCAGGTATTATGGAACACCTGATTTCAAAAGTTTGTCAAAAGTACTTAAGGGAATTTGCTTTTTTTTTAATAAATCTGACATGAGGGGACGAAGGAACTAACGCATAATCATATTTACATCGTCAAATGTAAAAAAATCCAATTGTTTTGCAATTATAGTAAAAAAACTGAAAAGAGTGAAAATCGGCCGTTCGAAAAAATGGGTCCTAATATGGAATACCTAGGGAATTTGTAAAGAAAACTCAAAAATCTTTACTTTTTTACTACAAATGAAGATTTATTAAGTAGAAGATACAAATAAATATACATCGTTTTTTTAAATTTATTTCTGCTTTTTGCGTCTCCTACACGTTGAGCACGTGAATAATACGTCGGAAGCCCCACATTCCTCGTGTGCCCACTGAAAACAGCGAATACATTGGGTCTACTTTTTATTGTCATTATTTTTATAATTACCATCGCAAAATAAGCATTTCGCATCATCGCCGTCATCGCCATTATCAACTTCATCTATGTTACTCGGTATGTTCCATATTAGGTACACACATGTTCCGATAAGAAATTAAGAATTACACTAAAAAGAAAGTAACATTATTGGTAACCTATTGTTGAATAATCAAGAACACTCATATATAATGATAATTTATATCAAAATATTACTTTGTCACATACCTTCACTACAATATTTAACTGTTTGATGCACTTTTCAGACACTTTTACACCCCACGAAAAATATAAACGTTTCTCTTTCAATGATGGATGCCCGACTGATACTCAATTGTCAGTATCATCGTCTATTGTGTCTAGGGATCTGGTGTACACGATTGCTTGAAGAGTTCGTTACTTCGTTATCGAAATTTTACGAAGTTCCATATTACCTGCCTTTACCCTACACTAACAAGAAGAGGTTCCCAGGTGTCCGCCTCCGATTGCTTTGAATTTTGGATATGTTTTAGAGGGTCGAAAAATAAGATATACGTGTTTTTTTATAGCGGCCGGTTTTCATATTTAGGGGGTGAAACCAACCCCCAAAGTTATAAGATTTTCAAGTTTTCATCTCCGATTGCTTTGGTTTTTGGATGTGGTTTAGAGGACCGATAAATAAGATATACGTGTTTTTTTATAGCGGCCAATTTTCAAAATAAAAAGGCGCGTATTTCGTATTTTTCGGTCCTTTGAAACATATCCAAAAATTATCTATACGGTGTCGTTCAAAAGTATTCTCCCATTTGTTATACCTATGTACTTGCGTTTAATAAGAGAGAAAATAGACCGTTCTTCTACATTCATATAATTCAATTTTTATTTTCCCTTGGCTCAATGCAATATTATACTATTTCATTTTTCGAAATGAAAATTCTACTATTTATGTAATACTGTTGGTGCTGCCATCTTCTGTTTAATTGTGTTTGTAGAAATGTAATTTTCTCTTGGATTATTAATGTTTGCCCAGATTTCTGGAACTACGAGGCACGTTTGATCCTTTTAAATATTACCCTCATTCTTAAATCTTTCACTTTCATCGTCCCTTTTGTCCTCTCTAAGCGTTTGAGCCGTTCTTTAGATCCTGCCGTTTCTCATTTCGAATTTATTGCACTGTGGTGTACGGTAACTTTGGTTTATTTAAAATGATTTTTAGAAACATTTTCCCGGCGCAAAGTTCGAGAGCACTTTTAATCTCAATTGATATGTAGTTCCTTTCTTTTACCCATTTTGTAGTGGATATTTGAATAACTTAGACTTAATAGTTATGGTCTTCCTGTTTCTGTTACGACTGCTGATTTTAATAGTTCAAACAGTCTCTTGGCAACAAAACAATGGCCAACCATATAGACAATCATAATATTAAGTATATTCTATTTTATGCTCGTTTCTAGTTTATCAAAAGTAGATACCTATTAGGGTAAATCAGGAAGTGATGGAATACTCTTTTAAAGGTAGAATTTGACGTATAATTAAGTGAATAAAAAGCAGAGGAACTTGAAGGAGGAAAAGAGAGAGAACTTATGCTACTTACAGTAATATGTTCAATAATACAGATATTATACTTAATACTTTTTCCAAAAATAAGCGTACAAGAAATTACAATAATGGTCCAACTACCCCATGCACTGTGAAATACACCTCTATGAAAAATACAAAATATACGTATTCTTTTTTAACAAAAATATATGCTTAAGGTAAATGTCCCCATCTCTACTCATTTCGTATTTTTCTTATTATTATAAGCGTTACGTTTGTACTATAGTTGCTACAAAATAATTCTAGATTATTTGAACATTTATGCGAGTGTTGCACGAGGTTGTGGCTAATCAAAGTGCAGCATAAGCAACAAAAAACTTTTAAAACGAGGGACTCATGATTTTTTTATCATGTTCTAGCTGGTTGTGCTAAGGAACGGCGTCGCTATTAGTATTCGATAATTAGGCAGAAAATAGTTTTTTCAGCAGAAGTTGTCATTTAATAATATAAACAGATACGGTATTGTGCTCTGGATTTAGATTTTTTTACTATTTTTAATTTTTTAAAGTAGAAAACAGGTGAGCAGGTTTAGGGTCAAGTGAATCACCGTCATGTTCGCATTTCTACTCACCAAAATTTAGTAACATAACCTCACAATTCAATGTACGCTGTAACCCATACAGCACACTCTCGTTGCAGCAAAGTTACAGAACGGTTGCAGTGCAAGATTGCAATGTTGCACGCAACGTTGCCGCAACGGTGCAGTAATAATTCTATGTCCGCCTTCTGCAACGTTTCGGGCAGTAGGGCCAAAAATATAAATAACGGTGTATATTATATATGTGTGCAGAATCATAGAAGTATAAAAGCTCGTGTTGCTTTTTCTCAAAGAAAATTCTTTTCCCCCAAGGGGATTCGAACCGGCGACCTGGTAGCGTCGTAGGTGAACACTTTACCGCCGCAGCTACAACCACTGACTGATAAGAATGCTAACGTATTCGAACTTATACCCCTACCATGCAAAACTTTAAACTGAAATTATTCAAAAACGAAGACTCATTTTGACAAACTCCATTAGGGTTTTGTAACACTAGTAGGTATGTACTACAACTTCCACCATGTGTCATTCTACACATTAAAATATACAGGGTGACTCATCTAACATTTAAACTTAAAATATCTCCGTTGTTTGTAATGATACGAGAAAATGTCTCAGGAAAAAAATGATTGCTAGACAAAAAGGACAACATATTATACATGGCTGAATTTGTATTTTTATTGGCTATAACGTTACAGTAATGAAAATACGTCATCTCATTTAAAAAACCATCGATGATCTTGAAATTTCGGGAAATATTACCTTGAGACAAAAATCGTCTCTGTCAGAATAATTGTCTCTCTGAAGCAAACATTGTTTTCCTTAGACATTTTCTTGTATCATTAAAAACAACGGAAATATTTTAAGTTCAATTGACAGTTCCAGCAACATTGCGGCAACATTGCAGGAACGTTGCCGCAATACTGGCGCAACGTTGCTGTAACATTGTGGAACCGTTACCAAACGTTGCCGTAACGTTGCAGAAACATTGTAGGAACGTTGCCGTGTAATATTGCACCGCAACATTGATGCAACTATGCAGTAATAATTCCATGTCCGCCCCGTGCAATGTTGCACATCCACATTGCGCTGCAACCATGCAACACTGCAAGGTTACTGCAACCATCCTGCAACGTTGCCGCCACGAAGTGTGCTGTATGGGAACCTTTATTTCTATTCGAAAGCATTTTATTGTTTGTTTATCATTATTTTATGCTTTACTGTTGTGTTATAAAACCTCTCCATAAAGGATGTAACTTATTTTAACGTGAAAATGCAACATATTATGTGAGCAGAAATTGGTACAAATGGTGACTAGAAATATGTACATCACTATTTTTCGTGAGAAAAAATACGGACATTTGGGGCATTGTATTTAATTACAAATTAGTAATAGTTAAATATCTTGAAATATCTTTCTTAAATAGTTTTCGAATTAGTTGGTTTATTATTAAAGAATTAATCGATTACTCTGCAACTTTTGATCGCAAACAAATTTTTTACACCTCTTTATGGCGAGTAACCTCTTGAATGAGCAGAAATTGGGACCTTCGCCTTATATTTATTCTGATAACATGATTTTGTCTTTTATTCATAATTTTAGCTATTTTACCGCAATAGCTGCAACGATTTTCGTACTTCATGTAGCTTTCGTCCGCCAGTAAACACGAAGGTGAAGGACGTACGTTTAGTCGTCTAAAATCGAGAGACTTTCGGATATGTATGCATAACTTCCGAAAAACAATATTTTTTTAACTGAAACTTTTTTTTTAAGTAGTTCATAATACTATGTGAAGATAGTAAAAACGAGAAATCTTCATCAAGCCGTTCACTTGGAAAAAAATCCACAAAATGTACACATTTTCCTAGGGTTCAAACGCGTATACCCCCTTAAAATATTTTTTCCATCGTCAAGTGTGGGCAAGAGGGGACCATTAAAGGGTGAGGAAATGTAACGCCAAATCACGCAACACGAAAAAGACAAAAAGCAGCTGCGTTCAGGTCGCTAGTAAACATAACCTAGCTAGTGTCAACCAATCATAACCTGCCAAGTGTGAAATAAGGTAAGTTGTCAAAATATTGAAATGTCACGGGTTTTTACACAATATAGGACACTGAATTATTGTCTCAATTAACAAGGTAAGTCGCCAAAAATTTTTAATAGATTTTTTACGTAAAGACTTGGAAGTTGTACGGAGAAGGTTCGACAGAGAAGCATCTTCTCCCTCACAGGTTTCTGGAAATTTGTCAAATAAGGTAAATCGACAAAATTTGTCAAAAGGCAAAGCATTAAGAATTAAGAAAATTATGGCGGACTGCTTGCAATGTAGAACAAATCACATTAGTGAAGAAGGTACGCTGAAAACACATCTCCCTTGATACTTTTCAATCTTTTTTTTCAATCAATTTTGTTCTTACAAAAAATTGATAGTAAATAAATATTACAAAATGTGTGAAATCGCCACAAAATTACCGCTTTTTAAAAAAAGGTACAAAAATGCGCGCCAAGTATACGCGCGCGAAGACGAACAAAAAAAACTGTAGTAAATTTATTATGTGCTATATTTAGCTTTACAAAACTAATGATATACAAAAGTTGCGCCAATTATAACAATGGCTATTTTATATAAACAAGAAATTTATTAAATAATAATAAGCAGATATATTTTTATACAAATAAATATTTGAATACGAATAAATATTTTATTCAAAATGTTTTAAGTTTAAATGGTAGTTGCAGCAACGTCGCAACAACGTTGCACGAACGTTACCGTGCAATATTGCAACGCAACACTGATGCAACATTGCAGCAATAATTCTATGTCCGACCCGTGCAGTGTTGCACGGTAACGTCGCAGCGAGGTTGCTGCAACGTTCCTGCAATGTTGCCGCAACGAAACGCGCTGTATGGGCGCTGCAATCCTTGTCACGTAAGCATATAATACTTTCGAGACCGAGAACATACTGGGTGATCCGCCTATAATGGTTTACACTTAATTCTAGTTTTTACGCAGTATACCTTATGAAAACATTAACGTAACAAGCGGGATACACATATAATGCCGAGTTAAACGGTAGAAACTACGTCAAACAATAAAAGTATTAAATATTGTAAAGTGTTGTAGGTTCAAATTATGTACCTTTAGATACATATACTCTGTTGACGTTGTTTTCAAGGGATTACTTCACAAAACATTTCATTTAGCATGAAACTAATCTCCAATAATTATAAATAGCTTCTGATTATTTATGTTAAACATTATTATGTAGTTAACTAGATGGCCTATATTTTTTCCAAAGTCAGAGCAAATATAATTAGACGCGTTCAACTACATAATATTATGTACCCATATCGATGTTTCATTATTTTATTACAAAAATTAGAAGCAATATATTTCAAAGGATGTAAAGCGCATCCAAATTGCCTATTATATTCAGGTAGAAACACCTTTCACCTAATGCCAATTGCACATGAGGTAAGATTGACAAAGGTTATTTTCTTCAACGATTTCACTCGTCTTCCTTTCTTTACTTCTCCTTTGTCCTTCTTACATCAGATATTTTTCTCTTCTTATTGTTGGATCTACCATTCTTTGCCTGGAACTTCCACGGTCTTCAACTAAACTCCTCTTTCATTAAGACGCTATTTAACCGCGCCCGCTTAATACTTCCATCCTGTACGCGTCACGAAAAAATGCTAATTACGCAGCAACATTGCTATAAGACTATTGGTCGATTAAAAATCCAACACGAGCTTCTGATAATCCTTCGGTTTACAAGTCTATTACTGATATTAGGGGGATACTGGATATGACATGCAGTAGGACGAAAGTATTGGTATAACACACAATTCAGTATGCAAACATTTGTGTACCTATTTATTTTTTGTGTGGATCGTTATTTACGATATGCCACTTGCCTATTTACAAAAAAAACAGAAGTATATGTACAAAATAGGGCTGGGACTATTTGTCGAATTTTTCGGTATTCGAATATTCGAATACTTCAGTTGCTCAATTATTTGGCGAATAAACTTCGAATATCCAAGTATTCGAATACTGTTCGAATATCTAAGTATTCGAATACTATTCGAATATCCAAGTATTCGAATACCATTCGAATATCCAAGTATTCGAATACCATTCGAATATCCAAGTATTCGAATACTACTTGAATATCCAAGTATTCGAATACTATTCGAATATTTCAGTATTCGAATACTGATGTATTCGAATAGTATGGTGTGAATTATAAATAAAGTTCTTTAGGTTCATTTGTCAGGGTGAAATCTTGTAAGCTAGTGTTGACCCACTTCACACCATATATTTTACAAGTATTAAAGAATACCATTCGAATACATCACTGATGTATTCGAATAGTATTTTTTAATACTTGTAAAATATTCGAGTATTAAATTATTCGAATAGTCCCAGCCCTAGTACAAAACAGATCACACAAAAATAAGTAGTGAAAGTGTATCGACAAGCCCGTGAAAGGTTTGTTTAAAAAATTTTGTATGATAAACGAACGTCAATATTTTTATGAAATATCCACGTGTGAATCAAAATTTTCATGTGTATACGAATACCTTTATCCAGGCTTAAAATTGTTAAACACGTTTTTCTTAGTTTTGTGTCATTTATATATTTTGTTTATGTAGTTCTGTTTTGTGTATAGTCCAGGGAATCATTTTAAACACAGGTACAAGTTCAATAGTTACAAATGTTTGTCTAATGAATCGCATGATGTGCTAGTATTTACATCCAGCACTGTAGGTACGTATCTAACAGAACAAACTTGGTACATACAAATATTTACACATTCTTTGTTAAAAGTGTATTACATGTTGTTATTACAATATAGCATTAGTTAAAAATCCGATATTTGATATCTGTATATTTCAATCGATTAATTTGAAATACTTCTATCAATCAGTCAATCTGATGTTCGAAGGGATCAGCATATGTATACCTAGTTTCTATAGTAGAGTGAAATTCAGTGAAATTCAGTTGATTTCACCCCATTAAAAGTAATGAGAAAGAGTTATTATACTAAAGAGTTATTATATGCTATGCAGCGTTATTCTCGTTCATTCTAAAGTGACAATAATGAAAGAAATAATTTGAACATTTCATACCACTGTGTTTGCTAAAATTCAATGAGATTATTATGAAATATTCAATTTATTTCTTGTATTTCTGACCTGATGTGACTTTGAACACTATTGTATTTAGTATTTAATTCAGTTAAAGAATTAAATAAGTAGATTTAAACAATTAAATACCACCTTCGTTGCTCGAAACTTATTGCAAATTAGAAGTATTTGTATAGGGTGTTCCACAGTTACATGATCAAACTATGCCAGTATGTTCGATAAATAGAAATAAGTAATTAACCCTTCATAGTCACACTGAGTCCGATTGACCTGCTTTGGAGCTTGATACCGGTAAGTTCCTGGCTTTCCTTCCCGATTTTTTTGGTACATGTTGTTCAGAAACACTTTACGGAAAAGAAACCAGAAAAAAATACAAAAAATTGAAAATTTATAATTTTCAAAGGCGTTGAAAGGACGAAAAATATATGGGAAAAGGGATTTCAAACTTCAAGTGTCGTTATTTTCTAAAAAAATGTAATTTTCTTATTCTTTTCTGGTTTCCCCTCTAACCAGAAGTATATTCTTCAAAATAAAAAAAGTTTCAGTCGAATCGGATAATAACTTTTGGGGATACAGGTCCCACCGGGTTGGATGAATTTTTTGACGCCTTGATTTTAACGACTCCCCAGTGCCGTCTGTAATGATTAATTATAAAACAAAAAATATATTTCTATAATATAAGACATTCTTAATACAATGCAAAAAGTCCCATTAAATTATATATAGTAGTTTTCCTTTAATTAATTCCTAAAGATCACCTATTTTTGGGGGCTCTAGACCGGAACCTCCCCTTAAGGGGTTACCTACCATCATGAGGTAGAAAAATAATCGATTCTTTGGGAATTTATTTCAGAAATTACATGCATATTTTTATGCAATGGTTTTTGTATTCAGATGAGGGGCACTTTAACAGGTTACTATATTATGTTTTGGTATATAAATATTTAGTTATTGCAAAATTACAACTGATTTCCCGGAAGCTGTTTTTAGACCGGTGACCACGATTTCTTCAAAACCGCTTCACCAATCTTTCTGAAAGTTTGTAGGTTTCTTCTAGACATTCAAATCTAGTATTTAATCGAAGCATTTGTTTTTCTAATGCATAGTTTTTATTTTATGGATGAAAAATAAGTGTTTTTTTTCTACGAAAGTCGATCATTTCACTTTAAACATCTGCCATTTTGTCCCAGATTAATATTTTATAAAACGGAACGATTAAAGACTAGATAAACTATTGGACTAACTAAATCTTCTTCGTTTCTTTATTTCAGATAACCCAGTTCCGAATAATGTTGGTCACCGCAAAACGTGTTTCTAAAAACAGCTTCCGGGAAATCTGTTGTAATTGCGCAATAACAAAATATTTTTATACCAACACATAATATAATAACCTATTAAAGTGTCCCTCATCTGAATACAAAAACCATTACATAACAATATGCATGTACTTTCTGAAATAAATTCCCAAAGAATTTAATCTTTCTCTACTCCTTGACGGTAGGTAACCCCTTAAAGAATTTTTCAGCGTCGACGTGAGCTCCTAGAATTTCGAGTTCTCAGTTAAGCGAAAATTACGAAAGACCTTCATGAAACAGCGACTTTACTCTTTTCCTTAGAATCAGGTGGACCACAAGCGACACTGGTTACTTGATAGATGGTCTTTTTGAAGTATTTTGTAACAATATATTTGGACAATAAAAAATTCACAGAAACTAAACTGAATGAAATGTTACACATGGGTAATTATTACTTTGGGTATTCCTCACCGATTTTGATGACCTTGAAATATGGCGTCAAGGTCATCATTCTAAACAACTGTTCTCTATACATGTTACCGCCGACATATTCGCAAAAAACTGTACTTAAACTTAGGTTACGAGTACACTTCATTCTGACGAAAAAAATTTATGTGATATAATAACCAACGATTGGGTTGAGCTAGCGCACAGCTCTTCTCATGTAAACAAACCCCCGGTGCTTCCGCTCACAAAGTTACCAATATTCTAATAGAGCAGTTTAGTATACATATGTCACCACGTGATCAAGCACGCACAAATCGGTAGTTGGTTTGGGGCCAACTTAACAATATAAAAAAAAGTATTTCAGAACTGGATGGTTATGGGGATTTGAACCAGCAACTTGTGTTTCAAGAGTATTTTTCTGAAACAGATTTTTGTATCTTAAATCTCCCAAAAGTTGACGACTCCCCTCACGAGGGCCGCTAAACCAATCTGACTAGCCCCAACTAATTACCGATCAGAGTTTTCGTTGAATATCTCGAAAACTAAAGCGGCGGTAACATTTATAGGGAAAAGTTGTTTAGAATGCTGACCATGATAACATACTTCAAGGTCGTCAAAATCGGTGAGGAATACCTAAAGTAAATAATTACCATAAAAAACCTATGCTTTTCAAGTTACCCCCGACAGCAACCCTCAAACCCCCAACTCGACGAATGTTGTCCACCAGCTTGGTACGAATTATTAGTTATCTGTTTACTTTTCGATAAAAAAAAATATAACCTTTTGTATAATTGGAAAATAGTATTTCAAGTTGAATCACGGGCAAATATATAAAAATAAAGGATACGCACTGTCAGTTTTATATTGTAAATCTTTGGTAGTTGTACAGGAAATTAATCAATATTTTTCACCATGTTACGCCGAAACTTCTAGCTCACAAAAGTAGAAATACATACGGAGAAGTATAAGATAGTAATTGCAGAGTTCTCTGAATTTTATACCGTATCTTGACGATACATACTATTGATGCTTATATATCTACTGTTACTCTGAATTAGTTTAATATTTTGCGCATACAATATTAGAAAGTGTAGCTGGCTGCTATAGGAATATTCTTCCCCCTTTTCATCCCTCGTCACTCCCTTACTCGCTCCCTCTCTTTCTCTCTTCGAGGAAGCGCTGACAGGAAGATAGAGTGTGCTCTCAGATGTCAACCGCTTCGTGGCTCATTGTTTGCATTTTGAGGACATTTGTTACCATTTAGGGGACCTCACACACGCTCTAAGACCCCCTAAGACCGCTGAAGGAGAAAAAGGTGGGATAGGGAGGGCCTGGCTAGATTTATAACCTACGAAGGTGCGGCACCTTTTCCGCCATTCAGGGCGCGATTCGATACGCGGAAAGCAAAAGGGAGGCGCAGGAAAGCGACGACCTTTTCTCAGACATAACAGATGCAGACAGGAACCTACGTTTCTGTATGCCCGACACATTTCCTCATTTTTGCAGGAGTCGCAGTATGTCCATCATCACAATCTTCCTGTTTAATTGACTATAATTCGCACATTCAAGCGAATTCCCTCTTTACAGTTTCGATCTTACCACCATATACATAGGTACCATTCAGAATGTAACACGAATCACACATTAGAGATTAGCAAATCTTTCGGAACTTGCAGTTTCGTACCTCATACACCTTTGCTAATAGTACTGTCCAACAAAATTGAAATTTTTTTTTGTTCTGTAACATTCAATAGCCGTTTCTTATAGATTTTTGTGCGCTGAAAACGAATCCGTAAACCGTTTATCGCCATCATCCTCAGTTTTCGAGAAATTCGTTTTTGAAAAAAAAAATACAAATTTTCTACTTTGCACATCTTTTGTGTTAAAACAATAATAGTTATTCGGTTGCATGGTCTATCAAATTATTATATGAACCCTCGCGAACAACGATATAAGTTATGATTTAATTATAAGCATTTAAATATGTTTAAACAACGATCAAAGGGAAAAGTACACCCGAAACGCACTCATTTTTGAAGATATTTTGCTATATATTTTAAAAACTAAGGGTCTAGGAGAAAATTTGATTATTCCACGGGATGCAGCAGACATTTTTCCTTCGGAAAGCATCAACAGAAATGGTAAGTCACGTTTTGTTTTCAATACAGAAGCAAAATAGTTTGGCAAAACGTGCGGCGCCGACAGTGGTAGTCACGCGCGTTAAGCGATTGTGTGACTCTAAGCGGCAGTGTATCGCGCGCCGCCGTTGACTACCACTGTCGACGCCGCACGTTTTGCCAAACTATTTTGCTTCTGTGTTGAAAACAAAACGTGATTTACCACTTCTGTTAATGCCTTTCGAAGGAAAAATGTCTGCTGCATCTCGCGAAATAGTCAGATTTCCTCCTAGACCCTTAGTTTTGGAAATAAATTGAAAGATATCTTCAAAAATGAGTGCATTTCGGGTGTATATTTCCCTTCGATCGTAGTTTAAAAATATTTAAATGTTCATAATGCAATAATAACTTATATCGCTGTATTCGGGAGGGTTTACAGAATAATTTGACGTACCGAGCAACTGAATAACTATTACCGTTTCGACACAAAAGATGTTCAATGTGGAAAATTTGCAGTTTTTTTTTCAAAATCGAATTTCTCAAAAACTGAGGGTGATGGAAACAAACGGTTTGCGGATTTGTGTTCAGGGCGAAAAATTCTAGAAGAATCACCCAGTGGATATTGCGGAACAAAAATCGTTTTGAACAGTGTAGTAGCAAGAAATGTTTCCTCACGCGTTATCCTTTTTTGTTTTGGAAGGAGGTTGCTGAAATTAAAAAAATGACAGAACCAACGTTCCTTGTTGGAGACATTTGAAACGTATGAATGACAGAAATAGTTCAGGAGAATTTGTGGTTGAAGAATCATTACCTTCGTGTACATTCATTTAGAAAAATAATCTAATCAGAGTTCTACAGATTACGCGGGTAACTCAGGGAAAGGACACTGAATTTATTCCCGCGAAAAATTCAAATATTGAATACATAAGAGTAAACGATTTTTGCCGAAATTTTGGTTAATATTTACTTCTCGAACACGGTAGAATACGGTTAAAAAAAATCAAGATACTGTAAAATATACATGTTACTGTCTACAATATGTATATTAGGGTGGCTCTTATTTACTCTTGGTGAAATTTTTTTTCAAGATTTTCTTCGCGACACCCCCCAGAATAGTTTCAAATAATAAAAAATCTGTGTAGAGTTTGAGCCCGATCGGATAACAGGAAAAAGTGCCCCTGGGCCCTTGACCATTTAAATAATTATTTAACAGCTCACAAAGACGAGTTTATATAATATCTTCCAAGTTATTGATTACATAAAAACATATGCCAAACAAAAGTTGTAGATTTGATACTTTTTCTCCTGCGACAAATGGCTTTCGAAAAAAGTCCGAAAATTTTGTTTAAATCCACGCCACCTTCATTTTCGAAAATCTGACATTAAATTCGGAACAGGCGGGCAAAAAAGGCCACAGATACTGATATTCGAAAAGTGCTGTATAATTCGTTAAATATAAAAAAATCAGCAACGAAATTCAAAATTTCGGCCAGACAGATCGATAGAGAATTTAATTGCGAAGAATTTAAAAAAAAATCGTCAAGTTTTTTGAAAAATTACAACCTGTAGGGTGATTTGAACAAAAAATGTCATCATGTACCACTGTGCGACGCCTGAGGGGCTCGCAGAGGTAAGGGGAACGCGTCCAAATTAAGTCCGTAGAACAAATTGGGAGACAGGATGGATTCTCATTAGGGATATCTGTACGCAGTTGAAAAAAATAATTTGTAAAAATAATTACGAATAATTTTTTATTAATATTTCGGAAACTAATAAATACCCGACGCTACAATTTTAGATTTAGGGCCCCACACCCCCTCCCCACAAACCTCGTGTCGATCGGCCACTGGGGCCATTCGGAAGTATATCCGAAATTTCATTTGCAAGTAATACTTCGTTGAAAATAGTTCTGTTATTTATAAAGTGTTAACCTCCACTGTCAAAAGTTGATGCGATTTTTAATATTCTCACCATAAAATGCTTGGTGGAACGATATTCATTATTATGTATTACACTTGGTTGCGTAATATCGCTTTCTCGTACAATTTGTCTTGTGCTAATATTAGGATGATTATTCGTTTCTACAAGAATATAGTATTTTTCATTTTGACAAGCTTTGTATTGTCATGGTTATGAAGTTCTTTGTAAGTGGAATGCCTACGTAGCCAGAGGTGAAAAACTACGGTCAGAGAATTGCATTTTTCTATGAAATGGTTATATCTAACATGTTGATAATCTTGCGTTATTATATTCCTACGATCTTACGAATGAAACTTGAAGCATCGAAAAAGTTAATTTTGAACTTCAAAGCTTTCGTTGTTTAATTAAAAATTTTCCTAATTCAAACTTACTTCAAGGAAGGAACTGTTTGAAACGTGGCAACGCTGTACGCCAGGTAGTCATCTATACAGTGTATACTTGTACAAAGGATACAGTAAAAATTTGTAAAAACACTACCAAGCTGTAAACATGTATTTAGTAATTTGTTGCGAACCAGTACGAACGCGCAAAGGGACGCCACAAGTGTAAAATGGAAAGAGAAAAAAAGATGGACGCAAAGCGACGTTGCCGCATTTCGCTCGTATATTTTACGCTACTTTTAATGAAAATATTATATTTCTAACTGCATTAAACATACTTTTTGTTTAATTGAATTCCAAAACAAAATATGTAGTAATAATTTTATTAGGAATAGACATGTAAATAACATTTTTGTCTACATAATTTTTTTTATCTAAGATTGGTATCACTGCAGAGCTCCCATGTATAAGCATAGACTTACCCCTCTCGCCGCCTGCCCCGCAAGTGAGGTATCGAACCTCCTTAAAAGAGAAGTTCATACACTGCATTTTCAGTGAAGGTTTACTGTAAAAAAAAATGAGTGGAGTAGTCGTCTTCCCAATCTACACAAATCTGTAAGGCTTGTTTATTTAAATATCAATGGACCAGTTTTGTAAAACTAACTAAATAGGATTTTGATCAACTGCAGTTGTTAATATATCCTAGCCGAATTCTTTCAAATTCACCTTCTTATGGCAAAGAATGACTCTTTATCCGAACATATCGTGGGACATGACGGTTCAGATAACTACTTACAAGGGGAGGACACCATGTGGCAGACATCGATTTTGATGAGCCTTGGCACGATGGATCTATGTCGAAAATCAGTAAACAGGTGTTGGAGCGTTTCTGCCAATGGGCCTTAGTAATAGAGATATTTGCATGTAAATTATTAAAAATTTCATAGTGGCCGTGGGGTTTTAGTGGGTAAAAATCCCACAACTACCCTGGCGCCCGCGAGGATATCCCTCTGAAGGAAGCCGGGTGCCTTTTGAAGATTTTCCCAAGTTAAAAAAAAGAATTTATAAAAAAAATTATAAATATTTTTTTTATAAATTATAAAAATTATAAATATTTTTTTTATAAATTATAAAAATTATAAATATTTTTTTTATAAATTATAAAAAAAAATAATATTTTTTTTATAAATTATAAAAAAAAATAATATTTTCACGTAAAAACAAAATTATAAATATTTTTTTTTTGACGTGAAAATATCATCAAAAAGCACCCTGAAGCCCCCAGAAGGGAATTCCCCGCGGGCGCCAGGGTAGTTGTGCGATTTTTACCCACTAAAACCCCACGGCCACTATGAAATTTTTAATAATTTACATGTAAATATCTCTGTTATTAAGGCCCATTAGCAGAAACGCTCGGGCACCTATTTACTTATTTTCGACATAGATCCATCGCGCCAAGGCTTATCAAAACCGATGTCTACCACAAGGTGTCCTCCCCTTGTTAGATCGTTCGGATAATAGGAATCAACTAATTCTCCCTACCATTAAATGTTCGACTACGCTTGTTTTACTGATCGGATACAAGGAAACATTTATTCTATGTATTCTGTGTAATGATACGAGTTCATATTTAGCGGTAAGGTACATGTCCCAATACCTGGACATTTAAGGCACGGGGGAAAGGCGATTGAGAATTTTGCAGTTATACAAGTGGATTTATATAAAAACGATTTTGCAATTACATGGGGCACTGCGTGTACTTTATCATTAAAAAAAAAACCAACATGTTATTGAATTGAATAATTTTTTAAAATATTGAAAATTCATAGTCCTTACCATGGCCCAATTCCTGGACAGCTTAACCAGTATGTCCCGCTGTCCCGATTTTACTGTCCCATTACCTGGACACATGATGAAACATCAGCAATTTGGATGTTTTCTAGGGAAATTAATTAAAAAAAAACACACAATAGTTTTTCCTATTGGCATATTTTTTCTGTATAAGTAATTTATTCAAATCAGTAAACAAACTTGAGTAAAAACAATCTATTATTGAATGATTAATTTTAAGATTATGTGTATTCGTGTGTGACACGCGAATGTTACACATGAATATTGAATTGAACATTACCATTAAAACAAGATAATAAGAATACAAAGTAATAATTGCTAAGGTGTTAAATAACGATTTTAATACTGTGTCAACAATAACTCGTACTTATTTCACAGTTTGCACACATGGTCAGGTTTAGGACCGTTCCGGAATTTCACTGTACCAGTAGATAGACACGCGAATAAAAAGCTAATAAGACCTTTAATTTTAATCTTCCAATCAAAAAATAATACTACAAGGTACCAGTTTTCTAAAAATGTATTAGCTGTACCAATATACTAAACATTATTAATTATATTCGCTTAAGAAAAAGTAGAGACTGTTTAGCAAATCAGATAAGAACAATACTAAAATGCTGTAAACTGGAGAGTTCAAGAAAATTTATTTTTATTATGAGTGTTACAAGTTTACTAAGAAAAATATGTACATGAATATATTTGATTAAATATTTGAATAATTGAATAAAATAGTTATTTTATGGATAAAGCGAATATTAAACGTAATAATCAGTATTATTTACACTAGTGTCCAGGTACTGGGACGTGTCCAGGTATTGGGACATTTACCTTACGCCGCGGGGCCAGGGTTCCGGTGGTAAGAGTTCAACACCATGTTCGGTGAACCCTGTACTGGGACAAAATTCGTTCAGATAAATGGAGGAGTTCTATCGTAAATGCTTGAAAACGAACATGTGATAAACAAGTTTTCTTACACGTTAGCGCTTCATTCCTGTAGCCTTTCGCTTACTCGTAGCTGTACGAGCATTACTCGAAGGAAGAGTTTCGTTCATATGTAAACGTATAGATCTTCACTCAGCAGGGATGCTGACCAGCACATTTCAAGATGACGTTGCTTCGAAAGAGATATTTGCTTTCGACTACGTGGGCCTCCTCTAATTGATTACACGCATCTTTTCACGCGTTCTATTCAGCTGATCGCCTCTCTTTTCATCCCTGAAAGACTGATATTGATTGCGCCTATCAACGAGTAAATCTGGTCGACAACTAGAGGTCGCTTCATATGATGGAACGAGTAATTCATCGGTCGGGCATTTGTCGTTATGTCAACGAAAGTATATCTATTTCTGACTTACGTCGGGTATGAATCCAAGTCACGCACGATTGTTTCTCCTTTGAAAGAAATCAAATGTTATTTATGAATGGAGAAATATTTTCTACGTATACAATATTTGATAATAAGTATTACGCTAGAGATTACTTAATCTTTATTATTAGGCTATTATCAGATTTAAAGAAAAGCGATGTTCCGCGATGTGTAAAGCAAACTCTCCCCACGTGCTCAGGAAATAAAATATCATACGCACTTTGCACTATATGTTGGTCAATTTCGTTTTGTTAGTTAATTATATAAAAAATAACGCACTAAACATACTTACAGCAAGACAGTAATTATTATTCAGACGGAGGAGAAATGTGTCTAAAACGATCCCTCAGGGTAAATGATCCCTGGCTGTTCTGCGGCTATTAGTGGTGCTATTTCTTAACATCGATGTTCAAAGGTTCAGCCCGTGCGTCCTCAAGTGTCGCACGAAGTGCCATGTAAATATCAGCGCCGTGTGTGTTATAAAAACAAGAAAAAATCAAAATTGGGGTAAAGCTACCAGTATTGCCCTCTTTAGTTAAAATGTCCTATCTAACATTTTGGAACAACCGAGAATACTGAAGTTTTATCATTTACTTTGTACCGTCCTTATTTTCCTTCATTCAAATTAAAACATGTTGTCATTATTTCGTAACAGCTTAATATAATTTTTTGTAATAGGTGTACCGGTAGATGACGTGTTATTACCGTACCAATTGATTAATTGTTTTAGACAGGATATTATAACCATTTGGAAAGAAGTTATGTTAAATGCATTAGACTGTTTTTAAATCTTTACGAAGCACGTAGAGTTTTCTAACCTTACTTAAAAGGTAAAAGACGTGTGGAACATCAAATATTTCAACATATCTAAAAAAAATTAAAAAATGCTAGATAGGACAGTTTAACTAAGGAGGGCAGAGTAGTTGACCATGTATCAGTAGTTGACAACTTTTCAGAAAAACATGAAAAATAAGGTTTTCAGAAGTGGCGAACTGTGGGTATTAGGAGCCGCGGCGCGGTGTTGAAAACAGATAGTTGCACTTCTAAAAACCTTATTTTTCACGTTTTTCTGAAAAGTTGTCAACTACTGATACATGGTCAACTACTGGTACCTTTACCCTACTGCAGAGATGGGCAAAAAATTATTTTAAATAAAAATTTCGTACACAAATTTTTATATAAAATAATTTTTTGCCCATCTCTGCCCTACTGCCGTTTATTTAAGTTAAGGTATTTTTCAATGTTCTGTAATTTTTGTCAAGAACGGCTTAGTGTGACAGCTGTTTTTCCACGCATTTAATGACAATTCAACAATAATTTAATGTATATTTCGTTACTGAATGTAATAATTTGATGTTATATTTTTTATATATTTGGCGGGCCAGTCCTCGCTTCCTCCGGGGCCTCTGGTATACGCGGCGGCCGTAGAGGGCGCCACGTGCTGCGTGGAGACTGGAGAGAGCGGTCTAGCCGCACTGCGAGTACTGACTAAAGTATATTAAATTAATTCCGCCCCAGAGAGGCTCACCCATTTCCACTGTCCTACTGTAATACATAACAATATTCAACCACTGAATGTGAGTTGGATGTTTGGGATCATATGATCCCTCTCTAGTAGGATAAAATGATCCCAGGAATCCCAGGGGTGCGCCAAAAAGTTTTCAGTCTGTGAAGCTGACCTCATACTGCAAAATCATCATCAGATCATACTGCAAAATCACAACTTAAAAGGTGTCGAGTCTCAGGTACACAATAACTTTTAAGTTGTGATTTTGCAGTATGATCAGATGTAAGAAATTTAAGCAAGAAAATCGACTGTCGAATCGCAAATCGGGTCCCGTAAATTCGGGTACCTGTACACCCCTAAATAGCAATAATTTCCGTTCTAAAGTAAAATGTCTATCTATTGTTCCTAAACCAAAAGTGAAGGGTGACCTTTAAGAACACTTTACTTTGTTTTATGTAGCAAATTAGTAATAACTCATATGTAAGTTGTCATAGTGAATTAATTAATTAAATTAATTTTAAAATTGTCTCAACTCCTTTAAACTAAAATATTGAATGATATTTCACCGAAGGGAAGGTAGACGCTTGCTAGCTTAGGGGTACCATATTTCCAAATCCGCCCCTATTTATCGTTGCTATAAATCTTTGATTCCATGTGTTTTGTGTAATATCATGAGAATAAAAGAAAAAAAGTATGTCTGGATTACCGTTTTGCTGTACGTCTAGTATGTTATTTATGATATAATTGGCACACAAAATGAAATAAACCTATAGTGCATACGACATTTTTTTATTCAGAATGATTTATTGAATACGTGGGAATCGTTTGTTGAAAGCATCGCGGAAGTATAAGAAAAAAACCACTGTATAAGAAAAAAATCCGCGTCTCTCTTAACCCACTACTGACTTTGATTAGCTTAAATTAGTCTCTACCAAGTTTTTATTATCTTCGATCGTAAAATGATCTTCATACGGCCCGATAATTACTTAAAACCGAAGCTGAAAATCTGAGCACTGAATTGATTTGTATACAATTGGAATTAGCAAAGTTGATTTCACAATCTTTGCATCTGAACTTTTTTAATTTTTTCGAGAATTAAAGGGAATTAGCTTCTTTCATAGGCTAAGTAAGTATCTCCGGCGCGGAGTGCTCGCGCCGTCTCTCGGATTTTTTTTCAATTTTGGGAGTATACGAGCGGCAATTGTTTAAGATTCAAAAGTGAAATATGCGTTTTGTAATTTATTGTTTAACAGGTTGTATGTGGTTACAATAACATTAAAATACAGTAAAATAATGGTCTTAATAATAAAAGCTGGATTTCAAGCAGTAAGTACCAGTGCATTTCGACAAAAAAGTTTGACAAAAGGCCTAAAATTATTACAAAGTTTTCATGTAAGTGAAGTTCGAGAGGAAATTGATGAAAATAAGAATCATCATATAATTGGCCACGTTTTAAGAGAAACACCCGGGGCGATTAGTACAAAAAATAATGTAAATATATATAAAGTTAAAGTTGGGGTAATTACGTACTGTTTAAAATTCCAAACTATTATAAATAAGTACACTGTAAACATTACATAGGGTTTTCCAATTTCAGTACAATTGTTTTATTATGTGCTAGCTATAATGAACCCTATTATTTCACTTAAATCTAAATAGATCCGTAAAAAATACAACTTGAGTTTGTCCTTTAACTAATTTCAAACATTTAAAACTTCCGCAAATTTCACCCTCATTTCTTTCCCTACTATATTCAACCACATTCGATTAATCATCCCACTTTTCAAAAAAGTGACCGCAAGGCAGCGCTGTCCGCGGTACTTACCTAGCCTATACATGAGTCATGTTTGTGGGGGGTGGTTATAAGATTGCTGGAAAAAGGTTTACGTCTGTAGATTCTGCTTTCCAAAGGCGACATCTACTGGCGTCAAGTGAAGAAGTTGTAGGGGATATCCGATTAGGAAGACTACGTGCCTAATCGAGGAATTCAAGAACACGTCCGTTAGGTCGGGGAACAGTATTCATTATTTTAATTTGTACAGAAAATGTAGCAAAACCCTTAGCAACTAACAAACAGAAGAACAATTAATTATAAACATTAATAACTCACTTCATTCATTCTTCAGTCATTCGATAAATTATAAAGTCGCGCGCAAACAGGCATACCACACACAAACACGAAGCCCCACAAAGTAAAACGAGAATGGCGACATCTACTGGCGTCAAGTACAAGCGCTACGTGACGTCTGACTGTCATAAAAAAAGTATCATTTTGATAACTATTAATCCAGAATAATTCTTTTATCGTTTAGAAAAACAGCTTGAAACATTAAGTAAAACGACAAATGGGTTAATAAAATAATAATTTTTCGCTGGATCATGTTAACACCGGAACTATGTCTAACAAAGGAACACCGCGAACCCGGACTCACCGATTGGAACGCAACTTTATGGGTTTTTAGAGTGACTCAAAACAAGAAAAACGGTGTGTTTCATTTCGGCCCTACCGCCCTTTAAGAGGGTGAAAACTAACCTCAAAGTTAAATTGGCACTTCCACATTTTCGCGTATAACTTTCAAAGTACAACAGAAAGATAGTGTTGGTTTATACAAGGTCCAACTGACGCGCTGCGCCTCAGAGTTTCCTCTATAGCAGCATTGAAACCAAGCAAGATGGAGTGAGCATTTAATCTCTTTCTAGGAGACCACCGTGCAGGCCACAGTGTGGACGGAAAGCAGAGTGAGGTCTGAAAGACCACGTCTTAACTCGATGGGATCACCGTAAGGAATTTTTGCTATTGGGCAGGCCATAACGGTCACGAATTATAAACGTGCGCAACCGCGGAAACCTACCCGGGTCATTCCACGCGAAGTCGGACACTTTTCGGAGTAACATTTCGGATTTTGGTGCAACTTGGATATGTTGTAGTCTTTAGGGGTATATAAACATATCTCGAAGGATTTTTCGAAATGTTAAAAATTGTGGATGTTACAGCTCTTTGAAATATAGTGTTTACTATTTTTCCAAAAATTATAACTGTTGAACTAATAAACTAATAAAAATTATTTCACTTAATAAAAACGAATATTTGACCATTTATTTAGTAATTGTTCTAAACAAATGCAATTAGTTTTATAGTTGAAGGCACCTTTTTAAAAATTTGGAAAAAATAGGAGGATAAAGCCCCGTTTTTCTTCTTTATGGACATGTTTTGAAAAACGTGGACGTTTTAAAATTGGCCAAATGAAAATTAATTGAATGTAACGCTGCGTGAAATCGCACCGGCTCGACTGGTCGCTCGGGCCGTGCGGTACTCGCAGCGGCCAAGCGGCTATACCTGATATTCTTATACTGGATTCTCGAAAATGGTAAGTATTTGAAAAAAACTGAAGGAGGAAAACTCTTACTGTTTTTTATATCCGACATAATACGGTATCTCAATTTTTGGTGTTCGCAATATTTTCCTTGAAACGAGGGTGACTTTTAGTTTTTTTTAAATGAAATGTTATATATTTGATTATCCAATATGAAAGCGACTATCAAGACAAATTCAACCATATGGTATACTTTGACCTTCAAGGCCACACAATGTTAGGAATGAAATAAAGAAACCCTATCTACCAGATAGATAGTTGAATATATTTACTTCAAACCTTGCAGCGGTCCTCATTAATACCCTATATAAAAGTGGCAGGTATAGCTGCTTGGCCGCTGCGAGTACCGCACGGCCCGTGCGACCAGTCGAGCCGGTGTGATTTGACGCAGCGTTACATTCAATTAATTTTCATTTGGCCAATTTTAAAACCTCCACGTTTTTCGAAACATATCCATAAAGAGGAAAAACAGAGCTTTATCCTCCTATTTTTTCCAAATTTTTAAAAAGGTGCCTTCAACTATAAAATTGCATTTGAGTAGAACAATTACTAAATAAATGGTCAAATATTCGTTTTTATTAAGTGAAATAATTTTTATTAGGTACTCTTATATCTGCACTGTAAGCACTCAAAAGGTCATTTTTATCAGTTTATTAGTTCAACAATTATAATTTTTGGGAAAATAGTAAACACTATATTTCAAAGAGCTGTAACATTCACAATTTTTGACATTTCGAAAAATCCTTCGAGGTATGTTTATATTCCCCTAAAGACTACAACATATCCAAGTTGCACCAAAATCCGAAATATTACTCCAAAAAGTGTCCGATTTCGCGTGGAATGTCCCTACTGCAAGGAGAATAATGTGCGCTCACTCATCCCCTTTGATACTCGCGGTAACTTTAACAGCTTGTCATGAAATATTGACTAACATTTTTTTCGAGCAGCCCAAATTCTTCGTGCCGCTTTACCGCGGTGAGACAAGAATTTAAGCCGGAGATCGGTCGGCTTCATTGTAAATGGAACTTGTCTCCGAACCATTCTTCTATTCTTCCGTTTGTCGCAGAGGAAACGCAGACGGGCTAGCAGAGGCACCGCCAAAGAGATCTTCAATGATCCTCTGTTGTTTGTTCTTACCATGAGAAATTCTACTCCCCGCTCGACTCGTAAGCTTCTGGTTCGGAAACATGAATTCGCTTCCGACGTACAGAGTGTGAAAAGGTTATATGCCACGGTTCCCACAGGTGATCTGTTAAAAAAATGTACCGCAAAATTCACATTGACCTTGAAGTTGAGGTTAAAATTTGTTTATTGTAACAACGTCTTTGATGCACTAAAAGGACCAAAAGTGTAGAAGGAACTATGTTCCAAAGGATGTTTTAAACAATGCACAACAAAAGTTGTTTCTTCGACACCTGTTGTCCTCCCACTATAGTCCAATGAAATTATACGGAAACATGACCAATCTGTGTAATAAGTGAATAAACTTAAACTTTAAACTTTAGGGATACGTAGAGGATATATAGTATGTATTACGAATATATAGTATAATAATAGTATAGTATGTATTACGAATTTTGTTATGCTGCTCAAATTCACTCTGAGGGTGAAATTGAACCCTGAAAATCCGCATATTTTCGGATTTTGTATTATAACTCGCGAACTGTGTGAACTCTAAGTTACCGAATAATTGTCCTAATTAAAAGAAGTAACTTTTTTCTGAAAACTTTTTTTCTATCTCTTACAGTTCGTGAGTACCTACTAACACAACATCAGTAATTTTTCAGTGGTCAATTTCAGCCTCTTAGAGTGAATTTGAGCAGCAAATATAAATTTAGTTATACTCAGAAGGACATTCCCTACATATTCACAAGGTTTCATAATTTTTTTAATTCTCGGTCATATAATCTTTTTTGTAGACAATTTTCTAAGCTATAAATTGTATTATAAGTATTTTCGTCGTCGGACTGATATATAACGATATATTCGTGAAAAAGTGTTGTTTTTTTTTACCTTTGACCCTCTGTAAAATTTTTAGCAGATGTCGGATCGATGGGGACATTTGACATGTTGTTTAAAACGGGTTTTGTTTACCTCACCGACAATCATTTCATCGACACCGAATTTCGCCGACAGTATTTACTCGTCGACACATTTAGATCATCGACAGTCATTTCGCCGACAATATTTAGTCACCGACAATGTTTACTTGGCGATGGCAACGTCTACTGCTTATAACGATTGTTATTTTTCTTCAACCACTGACACCATTGTGTCGATGAAATGTTTGTCGGTGAGACAAAGGTAACCCGTTTAACCTTTTCGACCCGACTATTTATATTCGGATTTTACTATCTTTTCTTGCAGAAATCGATTGTGCTTGGCTGCGGATAGGTATAGATAAAATTCGAAAGTTGTACGTGAATGTTAAAAATTGGGACATACAGTGAGTGTAAAAAGTATTCGTACAGCGACCAGTTTAAAGTAAAACTTTGTACACCCATGTCAGTAATAAATTTTAACGGAAAAAAATGATTAATACATATTCTTCGATGTTTGTAGAATAGATTTTGTGTAAACAAAATTTTATTTCCCTTAACATTTACAAAAATATTAACAAAAACGCATTTACAAATTCGTACAGTTAAGGCTGCTGTCTCACCGGGCCTTGAATGTGTGCATACGCTCGCACAAGCTAGGAATAGCGTGTACGTATACGCGAAACCGTTTCAACCAACTTTCGTCGTGGAATCGGTAAGAAGGAAGTTTTTGCCTCCAGTAGACATCAGTGCAGGGTGGTCTGGTGCGTTGAAATAGTAATGAATTTATGAGTCGTGTGCAAAGGCAGACTCGAGAAATGACAGAATGAGGCTTCAAGGATTCTCCGTCAGCGGCGCTGATGGCATATTCGCGCCATGTACCATCAGAACCGGTGGAAGTCCAAGCTAGCCGATAAATGTAGGAAAGACATAGTTGCCGATACGTATGGAGAGTCGTATCGCGTTGTTGCCGCATTTCCCCTATTACTATTTTGTCGCCAGGGAGGCTTGAATGAATCACGGCGAAGCGGCTGGAGAACGGAGATGGGCAAAGATAATATCTGGATAAATTAGAGTAAAAGTTCGGTTCGAGAGGCATACAGTGTTGCTTGCGGTGGATCGTATCGGCATGAACGTTTCAGTAACATACTGCTGAGATTTTCCAGATTAAAACGAGTTCAAACACGGTATAAATCGGGTTATTTCTGGAACTGCACTAGATAAATATAAATGAAACATTTCTAATCTAATAATGCTAAAAAATATATAAAAAAAATTATGTTAAACGATTTTATTAAAAATGCACTAAAAACTAAATTAAAATGCAGTAAAGACTAAAAAATAATTATTTTCTTGTACTACAATTTTTCTCCAATTCGAACATAATGGATCATTTCTCGATATAAATTGTGTATTTACTACGGGAATCGCGATGCGACTAGCGTTCCGAACACAGCAGCAGCTTTTTGTCGTTTTCGTAAAGAACGCGAGTGGGTGATTTCACGTCGTTTGGATTTGTGGTTATGGGTTATATTTAGTGATAATGGGTAATTTTTTCACTCCCTAGGGGTCAATTTTTTTTTAAATATTGTATTGTCATCCAAACTAGGCGCACCTAAAAAGTTTCAAGACAATTGGATAGATAGAAGTTGGTTAAATTTGAGTTGCCCGATTTAAACCATGCATACATCAAACATACAAACAAACAGAGGATCGAAGCTGAATAAAATCGTTTAAAAGTAATCCGATTTATACCGTGTTTAAATTCATTTTCATCTGGAAAATCTCAGGAGTATGTTACTGAAACTTTCATGCCGATACGATAGAAAATGTGAAAGTTTTACATTCTATTAAAACAAACAAAATAAACAATCGTTGAACAATCATATCATTATATTTTTTCAGAAATATAAATATTGTACAGAATGAGAGAAGATAATAAGAATTGCGAAGTTTAGAGGGGATATTGATACGCAAATTAGTATGTTTCATCCAGATATGGGCATTATAAATTATTGAAATAAACTATCAAATTAAAGAGACTTTATCATTATTTGTCGTCAAATAAAAATAAACCCAGAGTTATTTTTATTTCAAACGCCACGGATGAATCAGTTTATTCTACGGGAATTGATCAAGGATTTATTTAAGTGTATTTTGGACCAAAATATTTCAAATTTGTTTGCGTTAGCGAATTCGAAGTATTTGGGTCCAAAACACACTTTGCAGTAAGGAGAAAAAAGAATACAGAGTTCAGAAAAGAAAATTCACATGCTAGTGCAAATAAAATAGGACTTAATGTGAATTTTATATTTTGCCATGTCAATGAACCAAAGCATTCTGCATTTAATACTGGGCAGAGGGTTTAAGTGGTGGGGATAGTGCCAAACTTCTAGCGTGTAGGCCAAACCGAGCTGTCAGCGTAGAAATACGCATCACAGAATAGGTGTGCGTTAGCTGCGAAAGAATTCAGAAGCATTATTGGTCAGAACATTGATTCCCAAGCGTACCTACGCCTACGGTTCGAAATGTCTACGGGACTACTCTCAGAATAGTTTCACCGTTCGCACGAGCACCATGTCTGCAGATCGAGCATCCGCTGTGTATATCTGCATGTATTGCATTTATAAAAAAAAAAACCAGACAGCAACAGACCTTTGGTCTGCACTACTTTAAACACTCTCTGTCCTTCAATCTTTAGCTGTCGCGAGCCACGAGACTCTGTCTAAACTGGTGAAAATCGCTAGAAACATACGTTCCACACGTAGGAACGCGGCATTAGGGAGTCTCAAGTGGCGTTCGGTTCGCCGTTCGGTTCAGATCTGGATGCGGCCTAACACAGCGAAGCATCCCCACCACTTTCTCGTTTCTTTCTTGCTCTCGTTCCATCTCGCTCTCGCCTTCGCAGAACAAGAGCGAGTCAGAAGTGGTGGGGATAGCGCCAAGCTCCTGGCGTGTAGGCCAAACCGAGTTCTTAGCGTAGAAATACATACATCAGAATAGGTACATTAGCTCCGAAAAGATTCCGGAGGTTTATTGGCCAGAACATTGATTCTTTCTCGATAGCTTCATTTCGTATTGGTTTACGCATAGCTTCGTAACGCAACTACTACGTTAAGAATAAACAGCAGCCACACGGCTTCGTTCAAGCGGAGTTGAGCAGCGTTCCCGTTACCCCACCATACCCTTCGGGAGCCCAGCAACTTCAACTGCCAATCCACGATCGTCAGGTGGTGGTGGCGGATTTCTTCTCGCGCGCTGCTCGCGATACCGAACTCACCGGCCAATATATCTGAAAAGGACTTTAATGTTAATCCCCCTTTGAAGATACTAGCATGTTACAGAACTCCAGGTTTTGTTCTCTCTCAAGCTAATTGGGACCAAATGGTCAACAATATTGGAAAAGACGTTAACTGTATTATCATGGAAGATTTTAATGCTCACCATACGATATGGAATTGTTCCAACACTAACGTTAACGGTGAGAGACTCCTACAATCTATTGACAACCATGACTTATTTCTTCACAATCCAAACTCATCCACCCGCATAGATTTGTATAGAAATAGAAAGTGGAATATTGATCTTATCTTATGATCCATGAACATTGCAGATAAAGTTGACGTAAAAACTTATGATGAAACCTTGGATTCTGACCATTATCACATCTTTATAAGCATTCATGTTGAAAAAAACTATTACCGTAAAGAGACTTTCAAAATTGATTCTATTCGCACTAACAAGGGGAGGACACCCTGTGGTAGACACCGATTTTGATGAGCCTTGGCACGATGGATCTATGTCGAAAATAAGTAAATTGGTGTCCGAACGTTTCTGCCAATGGGCCTTAATAATGGAGATATTTACATGGAAATTATTAAAAATTTCATAGTGGCCGTGGGGTTTTAATGGGTAAAAATCCCACACTACCCTGGCGCCCCTGGGGGATTCCCCTCTGAAGAAGTCGGGGTGCCTTTTGAAGATTTCTCCACGTTAAAAAAACTTCATTAATTCTTTTTGTAAATTATTTTTTTTAACTGTGACAGTGGTAGTCAACGGCGGCGCGCGATCCACTGCCGCTCAGCGTAACACAATCGCTTAACGCGCGTGACTACCACTGCGGCGCCGCGCGTTTTGCCAAACTATTTCGCTTCTGTATTGAAAACAAAATGTGAGTTACCATTTCTGTTAATGCTTTTCGAAGGAAAAATGTCTGCTGCATCCCGCGGAGTAATCAGATTTTCCCCTAGACCCTTAATTTTGGAAATAAATTCAAAGATATCTTCAAAAATGGGTGCATTTCGGGTGTCTTTTTCCCTTTGATCGATGTTTAAACATATTTAAATGTTCATAATGCAATAATAACTTATATCGTTTTATTCGGGAGGATTCATAGAATAATTTGACGTACCGAGCAACTGAATAACTATTACCGTTTCGACACAAAAGATATTCAATGTTGAAAATTTGCAGTTTTTTTTCAAAATTCAATTTCTCAAAAACTGAGGATGTTTGAAACAAACGGTTTGCGGATTCGTTTTCAGGGCACGAAAACCTATAAGAAAAGGCTATTGAATGACTTGATGGTTACAAGTCCAGATGGCTGTCGAACTGTGTAATAAGTCTGTGGGATCAGCATGCATAAACCGTGAAACAGATACCCATGTAAAAAGATGTATTAATTATAATGCCTCCGTATAGGTACACGACAGAATGTATTGCTTTGAACGACGCTCTGGATATTGCTTTAAAAAAAACGTAATCAAGACTTTCTCATCCTCTCGGACTCCTTAAGTGCCTTACAAAGCCTTCAAAGTACGAAAATTGGCATTACAATAAACAATTACATACTAGAAATAAAAAAGGAATATAATAAATTTTTACAGGAAAGTTCCAATAATATCACCATAAAATTTGTTTGGGTCCCATCACACGTAAGAATTCAAGACAATGACGATGCTGACCGCTTAGCAAAAATAGCTACAGAAATGCCTACTTCACACTTATTAACAATTCCGTATACTGATCTTTTTAAAAAATTTAAAAAAGAGCAAACGCTCAAACACAAAGTATTATAAAAGAACGAAAAGACGGATCAAGGGACGAAACTAGTTCACAAACTTTTGCACTGAAAAAGTAAAGCCATGGTATGCTCATAAAGGCTTTTCTCGCGAATTCATTTTTGCCATCAATCGTTACAGAGCCGACCATTATCACTTGAAAGCATCACTGGTTCGTATTGGAATTGTTAATGATCCAAAATGTGATTGTAAACAGAAAACTCAAAGTATAAATCATAATATGGCCTGGCAATGCCATCTCTGCAATGCACAGGGATCACAGTTAATTAGGCAGCTACAGAAACACAAGTTTCAATTACCATTATGCATAGATAATCGCTCTACCAACTATTACCGCGTGTTTATGTGTTTAAAACTTTCTGAAAAACTGTAACTTAAGAATCTAATGTACAAACCGAACAAAATCTAAATATTCAGGTATAGTTGAAATGAACCTCAGTCGAGGTTCCAAATGCTTAATAAAAGAAAAACATATATCGTTTACCCTATATACAAAATTTCAGAAAGATCCGTTGCGCATTTGCGACGTGATCAGGGGGCTACCACTCTCATTTGCGATTTTGGAACAGTGTTTCAACTGCCACCTAGCCAGTTCCAATTTTTTCGAACTGAAATTCAATATGGCCGTGATCACGTGTTCATGATTCATCTGTACTAAAGGCTGAAACAGACACATCAATCCTATCAACAATTCTATCCAAAAATAAGTTTTATAAAATCAGTTTGGCAGTAACAGGTGTGTATATAGTTGAATATATATTTTTAATGTAGTATATGTCGTGACATAGCTCTATAAAAAACATTATAATTTAAAAAGATATTCTACATATATTATATTAAAAACATATATTCAAACTATATACATACCGGTTACTATCAAACTGATTTTATAAAACTTATTTTTCGATAGGATTGTTTGGGTTTCGTACAGTAGTAGCTCGCATCAATCAACAATTCACAAATGCCATGCAATGCATACCAATGGCGTACGTCGTACACAGTACAGATGAATCATGAACACGTGATCACGGCCATATTGCATTTTAGTTCGAAAAAATTGGAACTGCCTAGGTGGCAGTTGAAACACTGTTCCAAAATCGCAAATGAGAGTGGTAGCCCCCTGGACGTGATTAAGTAACAAACATCCAAACATCCAAACACACTTTCGCATTTATTATATTAGTAAAATAGTAGAATTTGTAATAAAGATGCTGTTCTGATGGTTTTCAAGAAGCAATGAGTAGTTGGGAAATTTGGAAGAAATCGGCCGTAAGCGTAAGTCTTTTTCGAAAATGTACGGCCGTTAAAGTGTTAAGGGGTCATGCTCAGTCAGGAGGCCGAAAAAAAGGGTGGTGTTTGGAAATTTTTTACTCAAAAGCTATAACACATTTTTCAAAAAATCTTTTTTCCTTTTAAGGATTGCATCTAGTACTGTGCACCGTAATTTTTTTATTTAAAAATATTTATCAATAACTAAGTTATTGTCCATCACTCGAAGGCTCTCTGCAGTGACCACTGCTGCTCGAAAGTCGATCATCTAAAATAAAAAATTTAAAAGAATTTACTTATTATATTATATTATCTAGTATTTGAACGAAGGATTTTTCGAAATATTGATTTGGGAAAAAATGGCTGATGTTTAAAACTAAGCATGGGCTAAAAAAATCCTTCGTTCAAATACTAGATAATATAATATAATACGTAAATTCTTTTGAATTTTTTATTTCAGATGATCGACTTTCGAGCAACAACTTTCTGGTCAGCGCAGAAGCCCTTTTTTAGAGAACCTTCGAGTGACGGACAATAATTTAGTTATTGATAAATATTTTTTAATAAAAAAAATACGATGCACAATACTAGATGCAATCCTTAAAAGGGAAAAAGATTTTTTGAGAAATGTGTTATAGCTTTTGAGTAAAAAATTTCCAAAGACCACCCTCTTTTGCGGCCTCCTGACTGAGCATGACTCCTTAATTTTAGATCCCTGACGAATCCTCGAATCTAGCAATCACTATTAGTGTAGTAGAAGAGACCGTCGGGTCTGTCCACCCCTTTTTGTACACATTGGAATGATCACTATTTCTTGTTACATCTATAACTTGGTAGTTATTTATTCAAAAAAAATTCCACAGACTTCACCCTGATTTTTAAATTTAAGTTGAAACTTCTGAAGTTTTTACATATTCTGATCAACAAGAGGATACACAATTCAACAAACACAATAAGTCGCAAATAAATCATTTCCACGGGGAAGGTTTTAAGGACACAATGATTTCTCCACTTTACGTTCCATCATGACATACTATCCATATCTGTTTCGTAATATGTGAAACGAATATGAAACATGGGAAACAACCAAAGGAGAAGCGCTCTTTGAGTAGCAAGGCTCTCAAAGGAGACTTGCTCTTCTACAAGCCTTAAGAATCATTCTATAAAAATATTTGTTGATTCCCAATTAAAAACGAAAATCTTTCGTAACATCAAATTTCTTTAAAATTCATTACTATTAATTATAAGTAAGTAGCATTACTAATTCCTTCATAATTACTTTTAAAAATCTCTACTATTGGAAACCATCTTGTGCCTCGCACCGCGTCTCGTGTTTGGATTCCATCAAATGTTAGAGCGTATCGATTCGAACGGTTTTCCTGGGTTCGTAAAAGGGGCTTAGCCTTCACAGCATTTAATTCTGCACCGAGAAACTGATCTGCAGGTAGGCAAACAGAATAGTGAAGTAATCCCTATCGGAAAGTGAGCAATTGAAGTGCGAGTGGTTTCCTGTCATAACAGACATAACAGACCTCTTCTCAATGTCTTCTCCGTTCATTTGGCCTGCAAAAGGTACATGCGAGACACGTCAAGTATCGGTATCAAACCAAGCGTAAGATTTAATTCCATTTTGTCGAAGGCTCACTGAATGCTGAATACAACGAACGAAGGAAGGGAGGCACGAGACAGAAGCTGGAACAGCGCATCGACATCAAGCTTCGATCCTTGCGAAGAGTACAATAGGCTTCACGGGGATGCTCGATTGAACGATAATAGGACAAAAATGGGACAATGGGCGAGAGTCGATTTAGGATCAAACATGTTTTAGGCGATTGCAGTGGTCCTACTTTTGGCTTATTCCTGTTGTAGGATATTATTCTCGATGTCTTTTCTATTACTGAGAGGAAATGGACGCACGAGTGCTTCGCGTTCTCGACCAAATAAACACGAACAGATCAGGGGAAAGAATATCTTCCACCAATAGGTACTTTAAATGCAATACAATGAACAAAGGCATATACAAATTGGTCGCAGGTTGCGTATCGAATAAGCGTATTAAACAGCGAAAGAGAAACTATCGTTCCATATTTGTCTGTAACAATCTTCTTGTAAGTATCGTAAGCACCGCGCATGAAAAATTCTTATAAAGAAGATTTTTTATTCAGTAGCAATTGGCGATTAACCCTGGCGATTAATCCTGCTCCACGATTTCATTTAAAGTGACATATCGCCATCATAATTGAAGAACAAGAAAATAATTTTTTTTTGTTTTTAGTGCATTCTTGAACAAGTTAAATAAAATCATTTAGGTAATTAATTTTTTTTTTATATATTTTTTATTATTTACTTTTTAGTGTTTGTGTTTTGCAACTACTTTTAATCTCTTGACTGATCTGTGGTTTCGCATTCTGTCCGGGACGATTTTAAATATTATTTAATTTATTTATTTATTAACGACACTTAATTTATACAACAAACTTGAACGACTTGAAAATTGAGCTATTTGTACGTGACGGATTATTTCACGATTAGTGGTGCATTTACGGAAATCTCGATGCGACTATAGGCAACGTAGCGACTTTTTGTCGTTTCCGCGAAGAACGCGGGAGGCTGATTTTACGCTAGTAGTGAGCCTCCAAGTATGAATTCGTGGCTCTTTTTATATGTACTACAAAATTGGACTCAGAACGTGGTGGGCAGTGTATTGCAGACACGCGGAAGGGTGCAAATGTCAGTAGATAGTCTCTGAACGTTACATAATACAAACTACAAACAAATGTGAACTGACAGAAGCCTTTCAGTGGTGAAGGATGAGTATGCGAGCAGTTGCTTTTTTCAGCTAAAAATAAACGGTTTATAAACAGAATTAGTTGAGGCAGACAGAAAATGGGCCTTATACAGTGGCTCGCATTAATATTCGGACACTTTTTAAAATCGCATAACTTTTTTAGAATTGGTCCAAGCAACTTGAGTTTTTTTGAGAAGCTAGAAGGATTAGTTTGCTAACTAACGCGTTTCGTCGGTTTGAAAAAAAATGTATTTGGTTGGAATAGCGAAAAGAATAGTAAAGGTCGATTTTTAAACTTTTTTTTTTGAGAGCTTGTAATGAAAATTCAGAAAAACCCGTTTGTAGATTGCAGTAAGTTGTATACGTGCCTAAAATTTCATCAAAATCGGTTAACGTTGCTCCGAGCTACAAACATTTAAAGATCGCAGAATAAGGTCGAGAATCGCTGATTTCGTTTGTAGCTCGGAGCAACGTTAACCGATTTTGATGAAATTTTAGGCACGTATACAACTTACTGCAATCTTGTTTGACGGTTTGGGGCAAGTTGTCACAGAACAATTGGGATTAGGTATTTGCCGCGTGTGACAACTAATCCCGGTGTAACTTGCTGTATCTATCGTGTGATATTGTTTTCTTGGTTGTTTGGCAACAGTTCTCAATAATATGCCGCAAACTTATAAGAAGAAGACGTCCAGAGGTGAGGTGCCCCCGGAATTAGTGTCACGTGCGGCAAGAGAGGTTATACAGGGCAATTACACAATAAGAGGGATTGCAAAGGATTATAATATAAATTACCGCACTCTAGAGCGATATTGTGAGAAATGCAATAAAAAATTATATTACTTTCTTAATTGAATCGAGTTTTTATTCATAAACTTAGCTGTTCAGGTACTGTGACAACCAACCAGACCTCGGGGTATGTTGTCACAAAATAGTTCCTGCAAATAATGTGAATTAGCTCCTAATCTGGTTGACAAAATTCACAGGACCAATTTTTTTTTGTAAAGTCGGACGTACGTAGTTTATATTAATCTAAGTTTGAATGAACTTCCCTGCAGCCATAACCCACAAAAAAATCAAAATAAGAAAATGAGACAACCATACCTGGCCCCCACTACATAGGCTTTATTTCTCAAGCCATCATAAACCAAACACGAACTACTGACATTACAATTCCATTTTTATTTACTATGAAAAACTAAAGTATTGAGCAAGCTGTGACCGCTGCTTTCGTCTAAAATGATAAAATTGCAGTAATAAATGTGCCTCAAATAAGTGTATTCTCATCGATCACTTTCTTTAATTCGTTACAACTTGGATAATAACATTTTGGACGTTGGACGTTCACGTAACAATTTTCCTTGCCTTTTTTGCTCCAGATTTAAAATGGACAGTGCAATTAAAAATCATCCTGCATTGTATAATTAAACGCAGAAAGCAATGGATCTCAGTAGTCATGTTTCAACCAGAGTCGGGCGTTAGTTGAATAAAATATCGAATAAATGTTTCGAATAAATTCTGCTTCGAATAACATTCGAATAAAAGTTACCAGTCAAATATCGTTATTCGAGAATAACGAATAATTTTTTATTTGACTAAAAATTTATTTCAATAAATCGACAAGTAAAAGTAGGCATTGTCTCGCAATCAGACAATATCTAATTGTAAGGACCCTGACTGTGAACAATTCAACTATTTCAAGTCAATATTAGAAGAAATATGGCAGGCTCTTATTTTTGTAAATTAAATTGCAAATTGAAGTTTACAAAGCTTACGAGTCTTAAATAGGGAAATTATGATTCATGCAATAACCAAACATTGCTGGGTCACATTTTCATTGTGTTCGAAATCTTCAAATGACTTGAAAAAAGTTTTTAAGTTAAAGTTACACGCGTTTTATAAGAGAATAAAAAAATTGTCAGAAAGATTCAGAAAAAAGGAGATAAACGTAGGATTGCGGAATAAATTCTTTCATATTTTTTATCATCGCAATTCTTTCTATTCACTTATTCAACCGAAACAAAGAATTTATACTTTAGATGTACTAATAAACACAAATAAAAATGGAAATGAAATGCCACAACGAGCTGTGTTACAGAAAAGGAGCCGTGTTTAGGATGCATTACAACAATGGATTGCCGCCTTGCCAGTACCTGACTCTCCCGCTACGTCGCGCTACTTCACTCATTCCGTTGTCATACTCACACTCATTCGGTCCACCCTCTACATAAATTATATATGTACCTGAATAATGATGAAATTATTTATTTTCTTGTTTCTAGGTCGTTGTGGCGACGAGTCTGATACGGAAAGCGAGCCGGGCATCCCTTTGAAGCGAAAGCAACGCAGGAGCAGGACCACGTTCAGTGGGGAACAGCTAGAGCAACTGGAAACTGCGTTTCAACGCGCCCAATATCCAGATGTTTATGCTAGGGAAGAACTAGCTCAAAGAACCAGTCTTACGGAAGCCAGGATTCAAGTAAATTTCATACTTTTTGTTAAACATCTTTTCTGCACACCCAACTATAAACTATGTATTGTGGCTAAATAATGAATTCATAAGATCGGTGGGCTTAATCACATTTTAAAATTTAATATTTTCGATTATACCCTCCTGCCAGGAAAGTTCGCATCAGTGACGCTTAACATTAAGAGGTTAGACTTCTGTGACGGCCCGAAAAAGTAGATAAACTTCTGATGCAAGTTGTAGAGATATTAATCATTCAATTAAATTGCGGTTTGGCACTTAATTTTAGCACATTGTACAGCACTAAAAACAATTATAAAAGTTACGAAAATATATGTAGATACAGTGGCTCACAGCCGTAATCGTATAGTCTTTAAAATTCCATAACTTTTTTAAAATTAATCCAAACGGCTTGAGTTTTTTTTTTGAAGCTAGAAGGATTAGTTTGCTAAGTGATGTGATTCGTCGTTTTGAAAAAAAATGCACTTGGTCGGAATAGCAAAAAAAATAGAAAAGGTCGTTTTTTGAACTTTTTTTTGTGAGCCTGTAATGAATATACAAAAAACACCGTTTGTAGATTAAAGTAAGTTGTATACGTGACTAAAATTTTATGAAAATGGGTTAACGTTGCTCTGAGCTATAAACGCTTAATGATCGCAGAATAAGGTCGAGAATCGATGATTTTGGGAATTTCCGCGATTCTCGACCTTATTCTGCGATCTTTAAGTGTCTATAACTCAGAGCAACGTTAACCGATTTTCATAAAATTTTAGACACGTATACAACTTACTTCAATCTTCAAACGGTTTTTTTGTATTCTCACTACAGGCTCACAAAAAAGTTGAAAAAACGATGTTTTCTATTTTTTTTTATATTCCGACTAAGTGCATTTATTTCAAAACGACGAATCACGTCACTTAGCAAACTAATCCTTCTAGCTTCTAAAAAAAAACTTAAGTCATTTGGATTAATTTTAAAAAAGTTATGCGATTTTAAAGATTATGGCTGTGAGTCACTGTATATCAAAAACTAACAGTCATGGGGAACATTTGACTACTCCACGCGACACAGCAGACATTTTTCCTTTGGAAAACATCAAGAAAAGTGGTATGTCACGTTTTGTTTTCAATACCGGAGCGAAATAGTTTGGCAAAACGTGCAGCGCCGACAGTGGTAGTCGCGCGCATTAATCGCTGAGCGGCCGTGGATACGCCCGCCGCTATTGGCGTCTGTATCGAAAACAAAACCTGACTTGCCACTTTTGTTGATGTTTTTCAGGGGAAAATGTCTGCTGCGTCGCATGGAGTAGTCAGATTTTCTTCTAGACCACTGGTTTTTAAAATAAATTGAAGGATATCTGCAAAAATTGGTGCATTTCGGGTGTCCTTTTCCTTTTGATCTGTTATTTATAATTATATGAACAAAATTTAGACGAAAGTTTTACTGTGTGACAAGGTAAGTATAATTCCAAAGAAAAAAGCTTTTTTCCAAGGTTAATTTTTGAGATTATAAGGTCATGATTTTTTTGGAGGGATCTTATATTTTGTCGCAGGGCGCAAAGCGACAAATTCAACGATATATAAACATAACGATATACTACAATGGAGAAAAACGAATTACAAAAATAAAACATTTTCAAATTCCATGCGGCACGTTTTCCCGTTCTCCAATCGATTTGAAATTTTCCACAAATTATTTTTTCTACCAATGGCACAATTCTAGGGGACGTCCCCGGATAAAATCTCAAAATTATTCTTCGACAAGAATAACTAAGGCCCACCCTAGTGAGTATAGGACCAAGACAGCTCGCGTAAGCGGATCAACGGTGCGGGAAATTAACGCTGTAGCCTTATTTTTTGCATCGGTAACTTTAAACATGGTGGTTATAGGTACGTCAAAAAGTGTCGCAGGGGGTTGGCCTGGCACTCAAATTGGCAGACTATCCACTTTAAAATGACCTTAAGATATTGCAATCATCCCTTGCCGAGATACAGCGAGTTAGAGAAAAATGAAATTTGTGCAATTTTGAAGCATATCTTCGAAAGGACGTGGTGTTTTGGTTAACCAAAATGTTAACCAAATCGAAAAAGCAAAAGATGCACCTTCACGAAGAGAGATTTATGCTTCTATTGCTTTCTTGCTCTACGATGACTCCTCCGCTTTCTGAAAGCAATTAAATTCAAAAGGACGATTGTAGCTTCCAAATTGATGTTACGAGCCGGGGCTGCAGCAACGCGAGAGGCCGGCGAGTGTGGCATTTCCCAAGGAATACGGTTTATGAATATGTTAGTTAGGTGCGCGGACGAACCTGATGCGAAATCAGGGAGCCGCTAGGATTATTGACGGCGAGGACGAACCTGATGCGAAATCAGGGAGCCTCTAGGAATGGAGTCAAGCGCGGACGAACCTGATTGTTAGTCAGGGAGCCGCAGGAGAGTGAGACGTCGTGAACGAACCCGATGCGAAATCGGGGAGTCACTAGGATGAAATTCACAGACGAACTCAACGCGAAGTCGAGGAGCTGTTAGGAGGTTGGATTATTCACAGACGAACCTGGTACGAAACCAGGGAGCTGTTCGGAAGTTGGTAGATTTACAGACGAACCTGGTGCGAAACCAGGGAGCTGTTAAATACGGACAAACCCGATGCGAAATCGGGGAGCCACTGGGTTGGTAAAGATTCCTTGTTTTGGTGTTGGAGGTGAACGAACCTGATGCGAAATCAGGCAGTCACAGGAAATGTTAGTAATGCCTCGTAACTCTTAATTAAAGTTTGATACAACTCGAGCGGTAAAGCTGTATCAGTGGGTGAGTGCTACTAATATTATCAGGATCGCTGGGTAAAAGATGGGTTAACGAATCTACTCGATTTACAAGTGAACACCATTAGTATATTCAATAATCAATTTTGATACAGATGTAAGTGTCGCGATTAGTGATTAAATAATGTAGTTACCAATATTTGCACGGTGTTAACGCACTGGCGATGCGGGACGTAAGAATGGTTATTTCAATCGTAACCCAGAATATAACTGAACTAGCGGATTCTGTGAGGTTAAGTATTGGTTCGTAAGGCGACTCGAGCCCGATCCTACTGAATCTAACCAACTCTGTACGAGCGTGACACGACGTGACTCTACGCGTGACTTCACTGCTTTGAACCAAAGAGGGTTGAAACTAAAGGGTTTATATAATCCCAAATGAGTGGGGATTCGTTAGAAATCTCCATATAAGGAAATCCGTATGGGTCGTCGTCGCGTCATGCCCGTTCCCATGGTCGTGATCCAGATGGTCGAGATCATGACTCCCCCTAGTGGTTTGTGATAAGCGAAAGGATTTTAGGGCGTTTTCCCTTCGCAGACGCGAGCTCGAAAAATTCTTGAGAGCGGCGTATGGAAAATTCCACATACGTAACATTGAATATCTTGGCCAACAAAAATCGCACAACTAATGAACACCAGTTTCATATAGGCAAGTAGTCGCTTTCGGCTGCTATATATAAGTGCAACCTGTCTAAACAATTTTGTTCAATCCATTACAAAGTTGAAGAAAATTTTTTATGATTTTCAAAGTGCTGTTTATATCGCCATAACTTTGCCGAGAAGCAATACAGGTGAAGTCTTAGAAGAGCAGCTGAAAGTAGAGATTCCACACTTTCAAAAGATATGTTAAGGATATCGATACGACCGTTCTTGTCGGAGTTATGACCACTTGAATTTGCCCCCATTTGGGGGGTTCTTAGAGGTGATCCCTCAATTTTTTTGAATTTATCATATAAGATACAAAAAATGTTGCGATCCGTTTTTCAGGTATGGTTCAGCAATCGCAGAGCACGACTGCGAAAACACGCCGGCAGCATAGCCCATTCGGTAGCGGGCTTACCATTGACTCCGTGTCAATATGCAGGAAGCCACGAGCTCGTACAAATACCACAAGTACCTCAAATGCCACCCGGAATACCACAAATGCCGGCTACATCACCCCACAGTCCGACGACGTTACAGCAGCCAAACGCTGGTAGTGTTCACCAGGTCCCAGGAACGAATGCGCATATGTCCACCGCCATCTCCATGACCCAAGTACCTACTACGATTAGCACCGCGCTTCAGGGACATGCGGCGACCATCTCAGGACACATCAGTTCGTTGCAAGGACATGCGATGCAGATCGGACAGGTTCCAACGATTCAGCCGCCGGCAGCTCACGGGGCGACCACGGCGCTTTCTCATAATGCAGGTTAGTTATCGGAACCTCTTTTTCTTTTCTTTTATTCCCTCGGTTCTTGTGTGCGTCTCTGAGACCTACCGCATATTATCGACTTTCATCAGACTAAAGTACCCTATCAGGTTGTGCATTAAGTTCTTGCTGTTTTTTAGAATTAAAAAAGTATTTTTGAACCTGTTCCAATGCCTTCGGGCGATTGAATATTTCCTATGGTGAGCTAGTACATCTTATCGGCCAATTCGCAGGTTAGATTGACGAGGATCCTCTAGAATTAAGGCCCCTAATCGATCGTCATTGAAGGCGGACGATCGCCCAGAACGTGGCTCGTCTGAGATATCAAAATTGTCGTTCTCGAAGCGTGCAAACCATTTTCTAGCTGTTCTCTCTGTAAAAGAGTTTTCTCCATAAACGACACATATGTTTCGAGCAGCTTCGGATACGGTACAGCCTCGATGAAACTCGAATAACCGGAGGTATCGGAAATGTTCGAGTTTATCAACTTGGCACTCCATAGTTTTAAATTTACAGCAAGATAATGACAAAAACAGATAAGGAAAACTTTACAATGGTCCCTATTTTTGGGTCGAGTCAGTCAGGAAATACTGTACTAACACAAGTAACCGCCCGCTTGTGGCCAAGATACAGACTAATTACCGGCTGCGCGGGAAACCACCTTTTAAATGTTAGGTAGAGAGTTTTCACCCCCTGCCCTGGAATTGCCAAACGAGGAAACAGTCACAAGCGCCTCCAAGTTAGCTTTCCACAATGCAACGTGGCTGACGAAGTTCAGACATCACACAATCGGAGCTGCGCCAGGAAACGCTAAAAAGTCCGGGATTTGGAGGACTGTATTTATCCTCAAGGGTTGCAGCCTAGTTCATAACCAGATGAGTGTGCTGAGCTCACGGGTGGCCTTCGCTGTCGCCACTCGAAAATGCATGGTCAACATCTGGGAACTGTGTCTGCAACTCTTCTGTAACTCACCCTAGGACCTCGGATGACCATTAGTTACGGACGTAACAACGTAGTAAAATAGAGGAAATTACAGGCTTCATAATGGTATGAACACGAAGCCAACAGTCAAGATTTTCTGGCTTGAAATGTTTATGGAACCAAAATGGCGCGGACTTATTTCATATCGTTTCATAACTTTGATTGTTTCCGGAGATTTTATTAATTTTATTAAAGAATGTGTTACCAGTAATTATTTGATTAGTAAATAATGTGTACACCAATCTGACTTATCCGCACAAGGACATTTTTAGTTATAATTAATTGAAGCAAGTTATAGTCCAATGTCTTGTTTAACAAAAGTTGATATCCAGAGTTAATTTAACTATATCATAATATACATAGGATCTAATAGTAACTATAATATACAGGGTGTTCAATTAACTAATGGCAGAAAATTTAAGGGGTGATTCTAGACCCCAAAATAAGAATAAAAATAAGAATAACGATACGGCGATTGAGGCTTCGTTTGTTAGTTATAAGCGTTTAAAGATTGCGTATATTCTGCCCAAACGCAGGCAACCTGCGTGCGCCAATGTCACGTGGGTGAAGCTTGGAGAAGGGTCGAGCAGTGGTGATCATAAGCCACTGTCGCACTTCAGGGGGGGGGGTCACTTACCTCAGAAATGCTGCGACGAAATTGACGACAATCGACATGGCCACACGATTCTGTGACACTTAAGGGGTTACGCCACCTCGAGACGCTCAAAACAACACCAAACTAGACGTTTTTCTTATGATAGTGTAAACTATATTTTTTTGTACAGTTTTTATATGGTCTTAATTTTCAGTTATTATCAATGATTATAGGTTTCTATTAAAATAAATCATCTTGTGTTCCTATTAAGTATTTTATTTTTAAAATATTCAATGAAAAACAAAAATAGGCATAAAAGTACAATCATTGGCACCCTAAATTTTGAGGTTATATAGAAAAATATGTGTAGTTAAAAACGAAGTTTAAAGTGTTTAAACAGATTATTTCGTTCACTATTCAATACCTACAACACTTAGTAAATCTGTATTTCAATCCATTACTTGATTATAAAGCGACAAAATATACTTACCTACCCCTTATCAAATTAATAAGAAAAAGCTTAAAACTTAGCCCTTTGTCCCACTTTGTGATGTTACCAGATGTAAAATGTGTAGTTCAACTACCGGGCTTTGCAGTGTTGTAGTGAAAGAAAAATAAGAAATTGTAAAAAAGGACTTTCTAAGCTTGTACTTCTTAATATTTGGCTTTTTAGTCAGGAGTGCCAATGGTTAGTGCAGTACCAGCATTAGTGCAGTTTACCCTACTATGAGGTAGAAAAGTATTTCTATACTTCTTATGTTTAGGGCATGTGTTAACGAATATATTGTACAGAAATGTCTAAAAATTGCCGAGATATGTGTTGTCCCACGAATCTCCGCGGAATCACTTTTTAAAACTGGCTAGCAGTATAATTTGAACAATTTTTATTCGATAGAATTGAAATGTTAATAGCATCTTCTATAATAGATTATCTATAGAACTACATATGGATTTTACGATTCATTAAAAACTTTTTTGCTACAGAAAATTTCAGACACAATTTAGGCTTAAATTTTTCTGCTAAAACTGATATTCTCTTCAAATGTCCACCATTTTCACGAAAATCAATATTTTGACAAATCACTGGGTACTTCTGTAGTAAATGTCATGTAAATAATGAAAAATTTCGGTTTTTTATCCTACGTCAAAGTATACAGGACTTCTATTGCTAACCGTGGAGAGTGTCTTTTCAAAAACTGGAATAATGGAAGAGCACCAGCAACGTCATTTTGTTTAAAAAAAAATAGTTACAATCTTTTTTTATATACGGCAAGGCGTACAGAATGAAGCCCTTAAAAAGTTTTTTTCATTTATTTTCTAATTTTGCCCAAGAAGATTCTGATACTCGCATATCATCTTCGGGCCTCCAAGGTAACCTAACCCCTTATTCCACAATTAAAGGGTGTCATTGAATTACACCTGACCTGTCTGGCCGCTAAAATTCATTGCCATCATTATATCCACTGTAGTCCATTGTGCGATCGAGACACAGCCGCGAACAATTCATACAAGTCACAGAATCACACCAACCCAAATAAATAAAAAAAATATCAGTTGTCTTGCATTAAAACATGTAAAAAAATTAAAAAGGAACACAAATTTACCCGCACTGTGTGCACCTACGTTGAGTGTTAGCAATATAGAACATGTTCCACATTAGGTGCAGGTTCCTTGCTAATATTGCACTACAATATATTACAAGATATTGGCTGAAGAAAGTTCACATAAAGTCACCGAGAGAAAGAAACATTGTAATGGTAATGACAGTAGTGTAAGAAAAAAATTGCTTTCAAATGGTGGACAAAAAAAGAAAAAGGAAGAATAGAGCAATGATTCTGACATAGACTGACATAGATCATCAGAGGCCGATATCGACGATGATGATGATACAGAATGTTTAGTTTGTGGTGGCAACTACAAAAGTGACGATAATGGTAAAAAAAAATTGGTTCAATATATTCGCTGTTTTCATTGGGGTCACGAAGTATGTGGGGCTTCTGGTACTCCCTTCACTTACCCAAGGTGTAACAAACGAAGAATATTAATACAATATAATAAAAAATGAAAGATATTTGTTTTCATTTATCTTTTTTATTTCAATACATATTCATTTTTCATAGTAAAAATAAAGCTTATTAAAATTTCTTAAGGTGCCCCATATTAACGTAAGTACCATTTTTTCAACTCGCCGTGTTTCATTGTTTTTACATTTTTTACCATGACTTCAAGACACTTAAACTTTTGCATAACTAGCAGACAGTAGTAACCCTATATGTAGATATATTTATTACGAACAGACGTAATAAAACAAATATAAGACGTAGAAGCAAAACACTGCAATAATAAGTAGTCCCACCAATGTTAGAACTTATTAGAAACACCTGTAAGATGTTTTGAAGACATAATTCTTAAACGTTACCAAGGAGTACCGTCTTGTATGCTGACGTCCAGGTTAGATCGTGGGGTGGTCAAACTAATGTCAGGCAGAAAATAAGCACACTTTAAGACATCGTGTGCTATTGAGGTAGTCCCATTTAAAAAACAGCATCGATCTTAAAAACTCAGATGCGTATTCACCTAGAACAGAACAGACTATGTAACCATAGAATGTCCCCTTGGATATAGATATCAACGTTCACTTAAAACATTTTATTCCATAGCTTTTAGTTTTACAGATATCCCTGCATCTGTCTATGTTCACATTTGCCTATGCGTTAACTACGTCCAACTTTGTAGTTTGAATCGAGGTTACAGTAGTGTATTAAACTACCATGATAATGGTTTTCGATTTTAGGAAATGCTGATTGGTCCAGGGCACAACTTGGGTGGGGGCAGTTCAGTCATTTCCAAGGTGACTACGCGTCAAGTCATCCGAGTCATCAGCATTCATCACACACGAGTCATGTTGGTACACCGTCTACTGCTACTGGGAATTCCGTACCAACTTCTATAGCAACAGAATGGTACGATCAAGGTTACGATTACTCTCCACATGCACAGCTCAACTATCATCGAAGTGTAGGCGGAATATTTTAATGAAAGGCGATTATACAAACATCGGTATGTCGATGTCGGTTTATTGTTAGTATCAACTGATGCTTCGTTTAGGAGTCGCATTCCCTCGTTTATTACAAGTAAGCTTACAAATTTGTTTCTTCTCTCTATTGTTCGAATCGTTCCCTAAATCCTGTACAAGAATTAGTGGGGGAAATTATGTAAATATGTACATATGTATAAAATGCTTCATTATTTTTTTAAAGAAAGAAATGACCTTGTTCAAAAGGTAAAAGAATATTATTTATTTATTTGTATTGCTTTCTTAAACGAAAATTATTTTTCTGTTTCAATTCAATTTCATTTTACTATTTCAGCTCATTTTTGGTATTCTATATTAGCTATAAGCTACTAAAAAAATATTAGCAAAAAAATTATGGAAATCAGAAATCAACAGTCATTATAAATTATAGAAATATTGACGCATTTTGCGTTATGATTTACTGGATTGACATAAATGCAGCAGGAAAAAGAAATTGAAAGGAATTGAAAATCATGTCTATAATAAAGAAAAATTTAACATTAAGGCAATCATTTTGTAAATGTATTCATGTACATATTTTATACATACATATACATATATAGGCTCATAATATAATTCATAATGATGTAAAATATATTTTTTAAACATGCATAAATTTTTTGTGTAAAATATAAAATATTTTGTTGATTATAGATGCATTATTTTTGTAAACACTCTTCCCACTACTCACATATGTATTCAATTATGTTCAACATGTGCAACATATCGATTTTCAGGACGATTCAGTATTATATTTCTTTAATTGTTGAAATTATTTAAAATAATCGAAAAATACAAATGGGATTTAACGACTGTTAAAAAGGTTGCAACAGAAACACGTTGCGTTGACAAGGGAAGGTCTTGACCTGAACGACGAATTTTTAACGAAACTGGACTAAAAATGTGGGGACCAATTAGTATAAACAAATCCTAGAATGTTAGGTGCCACGTTTGACCATTTTTATAAAAAAATAGCTTTAATCATTAAAATTTCTATCTCATCGAATCGACTATGTTCCTTTCGCAAACTGTAGATCTTGAATAGCTCATTACGACGTAGGTAAATACTATTCAATTATCGTCTGTTTTAATTACTGTATTCATATTTTAAGGGGAGGTTCCGGTCTAAAAGTCGATTTTTTTTTTATTTCATTCGTCGAATGTTCAACCTTTTAGAAATACGTGTTTAAAAGGATTTGTTGAAATTTGTAAAATTTCCGAAGTTATAGGCATTTCAGTAGCGGCAACAACCGGCCACTCGGCGCCCACGTAAAACTTTAAACGCGTTTCTCTCGAAACAGTGTTCTCAAAACGGTGGAACCTGTATCTCCAAAAGTTATTATCCGATTCGACTGAAACTTTTTTTATTTTGAAGAATATACTTCTGGCTAGGGTGAGGGGGTACCAAAAAAAAATTACCAAAAATTGAAAATTTATAAATCTCAAAGGCGTTGGAAGGATGAAAAATATAGGGAAAAAGTGATTTCAAACTTCAAATGTCGTTATTTTCTAAAATAATGTAATTTTTGTATTTTTCTGGTTTCTCTCCCAGCCAGAAGTATATTCTTCAAAATAAAAAAAGTTTCAGTCGAATCGGATTATAACCTTTTGAGATACAGGTCCCACCGATTTGGACCCATTTTTTGATGTCTTGACTTTAACGACTCCCCAGTGCCGTTTGCAATGATTAATTATAAAACAAAAAATATATTTCTATAATTTAAGGCATCCTTAATACAATGCAAAAAGTCCCACTAAATTATATATAGTAGTTTTCCTTTAATTAATTCCTAAAGATCACCTATTTCTTTGTGGCTCTACACCGGAACCTCCCCTTAAGGGGTTATGCCTAGTCAGCTTTCGAAAAAGAACGCGATTTTCAAGAATTTTTTGCGGAATATCTACTGTATATTTTATTACAACTATTCGTTTATTTTAGAAGTACATATATGCAGCAACTCTCAGTAATTTTGTTGTAGAAAAACATTAAAAAATGAACGAATAACAGCCATTCTCGCGAAAGCTGTGTTGATATCGGTGAGCAAGATATTTCGGTAACCACTGTATCGATTGGCCTAAACTTTTGCAGACTTCTTTTATATACCAAAGACTAGTAGATGAACGAAGGTTTTTTTATTTTAACAAAAACTGTATTTTTAATTAACGAAAAACGAACAATTCAGACATCGGAAAAGCCTGGTTTTGCGTCAAACGGCCGCCAGCTTGTCAAAAACCAACTTTTTGAAAAAACCTTCGTTCATCTACTGAACTCAACCATACATTAACCGAATGTTTTGGAATTTTTAATTTTAGCTGATCCGGCTCAGAGAAAACTTGCTCGCCGCACAGCGCCTTTATCAAAACAGCTTCCGCGGGAATGGCTGTTATTCGTTAATTTCTTAATTTTTTTCTATAACAAAATTACTGAGAGTTCCTACCTATATGTACTTTTAAAATAAGCGAATAGTTGTAAAAAAATATACAGTAGATATTCCACAAAAAATTCCCGAATATCGCGTTCTTTCTCGAAAGCTGACTAAGCATAACCCCTTAAGTGCGAAGAAATTCGATGATTACGACGAAGTCGCAAATATAGCAGCTATATACTTTTATCTGAGAAATAGATCTTCGTGTGCAGAGGACAAATAATTTAGCCCGAAAATGGCAAGATATGTCAGATCAAGCCTGCCATTTGTTCTCATTTATAGAATGAATGAGGAAAATGGTAGAATTTTTGTCAGAGCCCTAATATATACGATAAATTGCAATTAACATATTATGGTAAAGTATTTAAATATGTCCCTCCCATAATGATCCTATTTTTTAGATATTAAAATGGACCGAAACTCTAATGTTAGAAATATTGTTTCCTATTACTTATTTAAGCATCTCAATACGAGCATCTCAATATCTCAATCAGGTTTCAATGATGATATAGTGGCTTAATAGATAATCCAGCTATCTAATAAACTTGAAACTTTGCAGGCGTACGTAGTTTGGATGACGATACAAAATTATGAAAAAGGAATCCCGTGGGGTTTAAAAAATTACCGAGTCATCAATAAATATAAGCCATAACCACAAATCCAAACGATTTGAAATTAACATATCACCACTAATCAAGACTTATACTCCCTGTCATTTAAGAAGGAACCCGTTTCGCGCATGTATAATGAGCTCATTGGCTCCGAAGAGGCGTTGGTGGGGGCACAGCCAATAGTGGCTTCTCCCGGCACCAATGAGCGTCAACCTGCGCAGAACCGGTCTAAATTCGTCGGTCGGCAGGTTCCTTCTTAACTGAAAGGGAGTATAGACGGATAACAGGTACAAAACAATTAGCTGCCTTGAAAAGTTCTATTTTATATAATACTTCTTTTTTAATAATACGGTTTATACTAAGCATTACAAATATTTTAATGTTAATCGTTGAACATTAATATAATTTCCGTTGTTATCCATGATTACATTCTCTCCTTCTGATAAAGTGTTATGATAGTATACTTTAAAAAAAAAAATCAAGTCTTTCTCGTTATATTTATTTATTAAATCGTATTTGAATAATCAGGGAAATTCTATTACATTCCACGCGCTGGTAGCAACGTATTGAAATCATGGCGTAAGGAGGTAACAAACATGATTCTTACTTCACCGTTACTATTGTTACTTTATTGTCATCTGGTTTACTCGCTACGACTTGAACAAACACATAAATACATTATCGTGAAATTGAAGACTGTGGCACAACAATGTGCGTCACTCGTATCTGTGACAAATCGGTGATTACAATCGATTAGGAAGTACCTCGGCGAATGCTTTCTAATAAAACATTACATTAATATACGAATATTACACAATGAATCGTCACCACTAACTATTAATACTGAAACATGTATGTATTATAGACAAAAAAAGCTGAAATTGCGTTATTACTTTCGAGCTTGCAGGCTCTGAGCACTAAGATTTACACCCACTGCTAATATAGATCGAAAATCACGTCACGGCTTCACAGGTTTTATTTTTACCCATGGCTTGCAAACGACACTCGGAATTATTTCTAAAACACGAATAGAGAAATATCCTACTTAAATATTCACTTTGCTTATCATTGTAGAAACGTATTTGTATTTGCAGTTTAAATATGTCAAATCCAAAAATAGGTGAACAGAATTATCGGTATGATTACTTGAAACAAAAGCTGAATAAGTTGATCGCACACAAGGAAAGATGGAATGAAGAGAAATATTTGAAATTAATTTAGGTGTTTTTTTTTCTTCAAATTTTTAAAGTTTTCCGGCGATTACTCCTTTAGAAGTGAAACATATTTTAGACTGCAAGCACAGATACTACAGTAGATTACAGACACATTTGATATTAGTACAGACTTGATAATGCTATTACTCGTAAGTAGATGTTATTGTCGCTGATTATTGTCGAGTATATAGTACACAGTTAACATTATAAAAAATTCGTAATTCAGAATACAATTTTCTCTCTAGTTTTACATATCTAATTTAATTCATTGCCTCTGTTTAGTGGAGCAGAGAAATAAATTAAAAAGTCGAGCGGTGAAATCAGGATTAGTTTTGAGCAACGTACAATTTTATCTTGCTTAGAAGTATACTTATGAAATTCAGCAAGAGAGTAAGGAATTTTAGTAAGAAGTAGTATTTGTGTATATGTTAAAATTGAGCTAAAAGAATCAAGAATCTTATATTTTATCTAAGGAGATTGTCATATGCTGCTAATTATGTATTTTTATATGGTTTATAACATATTCGCTATAAATTTACAAGGTTTTGCAGGCAAGCGGCTTAAATGAAATAGTAATAATTTTACATCTGGAGTATTCATTCAATTCATCTTAAATTGGAAAGAAGGGGTCACGCCTTGAATGGGTTTAATTGACATCTAATGATAATATAGAAATATTATTTAACTAAATAAAACTTATTGTGTTTTTCATATATTCATATGTCTAAGATCTCCACTAATAACGTTTCATAAAAACTTGAATGTCACTCAGTATTTTAGTTTATGTTGCGTGTAATTTTATCGATTAAATGTACGCTTAGGATATCAAGTAGTAAACATTAAACTAAATACAGTATAAAGACATTAAATATATAAAATAGCGTGTGTCAGATTGTCTGTCGATACAGAGCATAAATAATTCCGCCTTATAAAACCTACTAGTAATGACGAAAGTTCAGGAACAGGATTTCTTGTAAATTAATAATACAAGCGCAATCTTGAAGCGGAACGAGTTTATAAACTTTGTCCATTATAATTACAAACCGAATGCCAATCAAATGACTCATTGAATTTTACTTTCTTGCTACTTGTTTAAAACAGTTCTTTAAATTGCTTTATTTATAACTCATAATATCATCATATAGCTGTACTTCCGAAAACCGGTCAAACCCGATTAGACTGAAATTTTGAAAATAGCTTCATTTTGCATAAAAATAACGTTTGCGATAAGGATTTTTGGCGACTCGAAATTTTTTTTCTACCACTTCAATGTCGTTCCCTACCTTATCGACAGAGCGGAGAATCGGATACAAGAGTTATTCAGTGCATTCTCCATACTAATCTCCTAAAATCTATAAAACACAGATCAACTTAGAAAGAGATATCAGCTTGATACTGATCGATCGTTCAGGGGGATGTTTTATTATCGTTAGCTTCGCCCCGTGCGTAAGGCGTCTACCTAGAAGAGTTCAGTCGCGGTCGGTAAGGTAGGGACGACATTGAAATGGTAAAAAAAAATTTCGAGTCGCCAAAAATCCTTCTCGCAAACGTTATTTATATGCAAAATGAAACTATTTTCAAAATTTCAGTCCAATCGGGTTTGACCGGTTTTCGGAAGTATCGCCCATCATATTTTTACTAAAACATTAGTTCGGTTTAAAAGATTAATTCGCTTTATTGAAGGCCTTAATTAAAATTAAACATATATTGGATGTTTTTTTTAATCAAAGTATTTCTCTTGGATATCTATGACGTTTTGCTACTATGCTGGTAAAAGTACAAGTAGGTGTTGTAAAAAAAAAAAGATATTTTCATATACCTAACATCATTTGATAGTGAGCGAACGAACTTTTGCATCGATCTAATAGTTTTCTGTAAGTACCTTCAATAGATGAACAGAAAATGATACGTATATGTATCTTCAATCGTATAGATCACACATCGCAGAGTTCTTTTATCGACTGTAGGTAAATCCAAGGAGGAAAAGTCACTGACACGCAATCATAGTTTAGTTACCAAAGAATGGTAAAGCCATCTAAAGCATTGACGAATACCGAATGTTAGTAAGAAAATCCAATTCTTCACAGCGACATGTTTACAATTGTCAAATTTTAAGGTTCCTCTAGTAGTCCGTTAAAAAAGTTTGCGAGTGAAGTTACTAAAGGTATTTGAATTTTGTGTCGAGTGGATGTCTGAGTATTCCACTGCTTATATGGAATTTGGAACTTTCTGACGAAGAAAATTATTGGCCGCCGGTAATGTGAAGAACCTTCTGAAGCCGTGTCGACAGTCTTCGTGCAAGGCTTGAATGTAGCGTGGTCTATGATTAAAGTTTCTCCTTAATGACCTTGCCGACGAGTTGGGGGGGTAGTTGGACGAGGACCCATCTGTGGGATTCTCCCTAAAATATATAATTCATACATTTTAGAGCTCATGAAAAATAAAATATTCCTTTTAATTACACAACAAATTACTAATCTATAGACTGCGGATATTTATGCACGTAACATATGCAAAAAGCATATGCAAACATGCACGTAAACTATGCCATGTCCATTTTTATCGAATTTGTTAAGTTCCCTATTTCTTTATTCTGGTTGGAAGAAGTTGTAAACGTGCCTTAATAAATGCTAAATTTTGAGCAACTTGTGTCTGTTGGAAAACATTCTGAGCAGTTGCAATTGATAACGACATTATTTCCATTAAAAGTTTCAAATGCCTATTTGCAGAAATAAAATACGGAGTGAAAATTAATAATTTTACTATTTTCGGGTGTTAAGAGAAAAAAATTGCCAAACCTCTTTGATTTCATCGAAATTGTTTATTTGCATCGGACGATTGAAATGAACGAGTAATTAGTCTCTACTAATGACTTATTCCATCGCATGATATCAACATCGGCACAAAATGTTGTGTACATTGCGATTTATCTCTACTGTTACGTAAGTTTCGATAATTCATCTATGATCATAACCAAATACAGTTTTTTAACAAAGCATATGCAATATGCAAAATAATTTTTACATATCAATATATGCATTTACATGTTTATGCAATTGCATAAACATCCGCAGTCTACTAATCTATAAGTGCATAGAACTTGTGTACATGATATATTTAGGTATTTTTGTCAGTATCTAAATATTTGCTTGCCAAATCTGAAAGATGAGAAAACAGTAAGCGTGACGCTGGGTCATCACTGTTTTTCTACGACACCTAATACTGTTCTTTTCGGAACGAATTAACGATTACATATAAAAAAGCTACAGATAGTTTACTGCAAAAAGAATATTACGATGTAAGCACAATGAAATTTATAATAAGCTTATGAATACCAATGATGCTTCTTTGATATGCAATTCGCTCTGAAACAACTCTGACAATACGACACAAATCTAACATTTAGAATTAACTATTCAATGTTAAAGACGTACTGTCGTTGCACTAATTGTTTGATAATATAACAGGAGACCAATTTAAATTACTCTGATTTAATCACAAGAGTGTCAGAATTTTTTAACTTTTGACATCATTTTTACACATTTTTTTAATATATTTGTCTTACAATTAATCGTAAATCAAGTTTGGTCTGTTATTAATTTATTATAGTATGATAACGACGGTGGTATGGTAAAAACTTTATCTTGGAATCCGATGCATTCAAGAATACGCATATTCTTGTTCACTACATTTATTTTTGCACATCAAACTGACCTTTTGTCCCGGATTGAAATTATACTGAAATCAATAAATGCATCGCAAAATTCGTAATTTAATAATTTTATTACATATTTAGCAATATATGCAATGATTTCAACACTTTAAAAAATCATGTATGAGTCGACAGATAAATTATATGAATTCTTTACTTGCAATGAAACACTGTCTGCCTGCGTAAGAAACTACATTTATAACAGGGTGGTCTATACACGCATCAATACCTTATTTCATTATAGAGTACGATGTGGAAATTATTATGAAGAATAATTTCAAAAAATAACAACATTTATTTATGTTCATACGAAAAAGAATTAGAAAGCAGATATAGTTGCAACATTTATATCAAACACATATTTCTATAAGAACACCAGCCTCCTGATCAGGAAATCATTAAAAATCAGAAATAATTTCTAAAAATAAAAGTTTACACTTCAACGTACATACCACTTTAAGGGTGGAGACCACTGTGATGGTCTGAAAAATAAGGGTTTTTTCGGGAATTTTTTTCAACCAAACAACACAAGTAAATCAATGTATTGCTTAGTATAGTTAATATGTAGATATCGAAGGGTAAGAAAATTTTTTTTTCAATCAAATTCATAAATCCGTTTTCTGTACACTCTTCGTCAAAATGTGGGCTGCGGCAAAATCATGCTTGTCGCGTTGACAGTGCCCAGGCCATATGGTTAATCCGAATTCAAAAAGACAAAAATATTTAGAAAGTAGAAGCCTACCTCTATTACATAACGATAAAAAAAAGTCAAAATCGCAAAGAAATTACAAAATGGCGGACTACTGAAAAAAATCATGTTTTGGGGGTACAAAATTAGGGATATGTTGATAAAAAAATATAAAGAGGCCGTTAATTTAAAAAAACTGATCGTCAGGTAATAGAGACGGGTTTTTCGTACAATAAATGCCCTTGCTCATGTCAATTGGGCGTATAGTTTTCTCTGTGGACTGTCAACGCGGTTGAAAAATGTCATTCTGAGGAAAACGCGTTCAATGTTCCGCGCGGCTCAGTCGCGCGCTTGACCCCGCTTCACGCAAAATACTATATTTCCGTCAATTTTGCGAATTTCTTCATAAAATTTAAAGACAGCATTCTTGAAACGTACGTTTTCAGAAGATGCAGAAAAGAAAAACTCGATTTTTCTGATTTTTTACAGTGGTCTCCCCCATTAAGGCCTTATTTCCCACTGAGACCAGCCGCGCGCGACTGTCATGCCCGTGTACGGCCCCATTTCGATATGTGCGCTGCGACTAATGGTCGCAGGGTTGCGAGGCAGTCTAGTACGCCGTACTGGCATATATGACGTCACTTGACTTAGCGTTGGTATGATGTCACGGCGTCACCAACCAAATATAAGTGTTCCCCTTCTCCTACACCGTACGACCAAAGAGAAGATATGTACGTCATATACGTCAGCACGCCGCCATTTATTCAGTACGCCTGGCAACCCTGAATGGTGGCGCGCGGTTAGTCGCAAGTGGAAATAGGCGTTAAGAGTACCTACATGTCCTTGACTCGTCTTAAACACTGTTATGTCAATGTTTAAAATAGACAACCCTGCAAAATAAATTGACACATGGATATATGCTAAGAGCTACCACTAATACAGTTGAGTAGTGCTTCATTATTCGCACGACCATTCGAGACCATTTGCGTGCAATGTTCGGTGCACAATCACGATTCTTATCGAAAGCTGGAGCCCACCACCAAGCACGTCGGGACTCAGAGTTCGGAGGGAGTCGGCTCCAATGATGGAGGGGGGAACACCTACAGGAGTGGTGGTTATATGTGCGTGACTGACGCAGGCGCAGTTCATGCACACATAACCACCGCTCCTGTAGGTGTTTCCCTCTCCATTATTGGAGTCGACTCCCTCCGAACTCTGTCGAGACTGACAATCAGTGAAATAGAACTCGAGGTGGAGATGTCGATCGTGCGTTTTCTGAAGGATAGGATCCGTGCAGTTTATGAAGCACCACTGTATTTAAAACTATCTATCGATTGCTCAGGCTAAACACCTCTGCATCCCAGCGGTCTAAATATGTATCTACCACAGCTGAAACAGCGTTCTAACGGGTTTAGCTTCAAGTTGCAGGTCTAACATCGACACACCTACGTTGCAGCTAATTGCTGTGAACGCTCCGCGTAAAAGAAGGAAATGAAGAAATGGAATAGGAAACACATCTAGTGAATGTTTGATGGTAAATGGTAACTGTATACGTATATCGGTAATCACATTTATCTTTCGTGTTTTTTTTTTAACATCCAAAGAATTCCCTTCCATTATCTGTCTTCTGTACCAATTATTCTGTGCTCCCTTCTCGTGCCTGAGCGGTTTATTTTTTTCTTCCTCGACTGTCGGGTGTATTTCTACATATAACTTGTTTTGGTGCAAGCACATCCACAAGATAACAATATACGACGAATTGGAATGAGGATGACAGAAAGTACAAGGAGGAAGAAGAGAGTGCACACAGAAATGGAGAGAATAAGACAACGAGCTGGTGACACCCTAATAGTCTGACCTGCCAATAAAATCCCGGGGCGATCGCGAGAATCGCGCAGACCTCAAACGTGGGAGCGAACCACCACGTGCCAGTGCCGCGATGTGTCTTTTACTTGCTTGAAATGTTCCCGCGGAACCGACCTGGTCTACCGTTGACTGCATCTCCGGCGTAGAACCTGTTTCTGACATCCACAGATAGTGCTGAATTTAAGTTCAGTTCCTGACGAAATGTTACGAAATGCGCTCGATTTTATCAGCGCCTACTATGGCCGGTACAAGGGCATCGGAACGATCAGGAACAGGCATCATAATCCAGTGAAATTAGACGGAAATATGCGCAATCTACGGAATAATTTCCAGCAAGCTAAATTTTGGCATGTGCCTTTATTTCGTCGTTTTAAACAATATGTCACAAGTCCCCATTTGCAGAGGATTGAAAGTAAAAAAAACTCTGTTTTTCGCGATTATTTCGTTATCTAACAGTTTTAGGACCAAAAAAGTTATTATGAAATTTGTAGCTTAGGAAATTCTCTACAAAAACGGTTATATGAGTTTCTCGCAAGAGTGCCTAACCATTTTGATGTAAGGTCACCGAGTTTCAACCCTCATACTTTTGAAAAGGGAAGTTCCCGAACCCGGAAATTCAACAAATTATGAAACTTTCTGAATATGTAGGGGACGTCCTCCTAAATACAACGCAATTTTGTTTGCTGTCCAAATTCACTCCAGAGGGTGCAATTCAGCCCTGAAAATCCGGCTATTTTTCTATTTTGTGTTATATCTCGCAAACTGTAAGATCTGCAGGGACTATAATTTACCAAATGATAGTCCTAATTAAATGAAGTAATTTTTCCCTGAAACCGTTTTTTTTCTACCTCTTGCAGTTCGCGAGTAATAACATAAAATCGAAAAAATTTCGGGGGTGAATTACACCCTCTTAAAGTGAATTTGGGTAGCAAACAAAATTGCGTTGAATTCGGGAGTTTCGCAAAGTTTCATAATTTTTTGAATTTCCGCGTTCGGGATCTTCCCTTGTCAAAAGTATGAGGGTTGAACCTTTGTAAGCCGTCATACATAAAAATGGTTACTCCTACGAAAAAACTCATACAACTTTTTTTTAGATAATTTTCTAAGCTACAAATTTCAGAATAACTATTTTTGTCGCCAAACTGATAGCTAACTAGATATTCGCGTAAAACTGTTCTTTTTGCATTTGACCCTCTGTAAAATTTTTAGCGGATCTCGGATCGATGGGGACTTTTGACATATTCTTTAAAACGACGAAATAAAGGCCCACGCCAAAATACAGCTTGCTGGGAATTATTCCGTAGACAGACCCTATTTTCATTGGACTATGTATCAATGTGTGTTAAATTTTTGTAGGAATATCACAACAAGTTAATTTAGTTAGTGTTATTCGTATAACCAAAAGAAAAGGTGTCGTTGGGTTGTTGCTAAAACTGACCAAGTCCATATTTCTTAATTTTCAATAAATTCAAATTTAAAGTTCAATCTATTACAATAAGGCAGGTAAGAATTGAAAGCTATTGCAGAATACATCAGTTCTTCTCCGCACGGATTTTTATTAATCTGTTGTTGCAAACAACATAGAAAGTAATTGCTTTGGGATGTAATTGTAGAAGTCACCTTTACCACTATATGGAAAAGTAGAACAGCACATTTACCACAAGAATGGCTTTCTGCTACTCATGAAATTTTCATATTGTAATGTATATTGTATACAATAAACATTAATTAATTAATGAACACTGAAGTTATGAAAGAAACGTAACTCATCACTACTCTCAAAGAATAAAAGATTAAAAAATGATTACGTACCGAGTGCACACCAATATTAATACAAAACAGATGATGGTAAATTAAATATGAAATAATGAATTTATAAACAGAAATTCTTGTTATTTAAGCTTACATGATCACTTAATTACAAACCCATTGTTACCAACTAAGGAGAACTTGTTATGAAAAAATGACTGTGTATTCCTCTAACCTTGTATAGTCTAAATCAGGCTTGGGAATTAAGTGATCTTTTCAGCCAAGTTTCAGAAGCAACGCCGATGAACCGCGCGTGGCGCATTAGGGCGACATTGTATCAATAGGTTTCCACATCGTCTCAGAGAGCACGATTGTCGATGCGTTTTCGTTTTGTCAACGCGCCACGCGCGGTTCACGTGGTTCGCGCCTGAGGTGGCTCGAGCTTTACGGTAGTCGCGGGGGCCAAGACTCGCGGCTGGAGAAAGATGGCGTTGCTGCTGAAACTCTGTGGAGCCACAAGCGCGCCATTTAACGCAAACGCGCTGAAAGAACGCGTGTTCGCCACGCTAGGGGATTGTAGGCTGACAAGCCAATCAGCGGCGAGAACGGCGACACCGCGTTAGTGTCGCTCGGAACTTTAGTTTTAAGCATTGGATCTCTCCTCGTGGCATTCAGCTTTTTCCACGTGCAAGGCTGCCACGAGGTTTTTCTCTGTACCTGAGTTGATATATTAAACTTTTATTGTTCGTTATTACTCATAGAATATTTCATTTTCTTGTGGACCTGCCTCGGCACCAGTGCCTCCGTAGGAAAGTACCCCACAACTCGGCCGAAAAGATGACTTATAGTCGAATTAACGAAAGAAGGCACCGGGGCCAGAATTTGCGACGTTGCCGCTACTCCAGGCTCGCGATTGGTGCTTCCCCTAAGCGGCTCCCTACGCCTTGGCCAATGACTTTCTACTACTTAGCTGTGGGCCTAGAGTAATCATTGTCCTTGTCGGGTGCATATTGCTATACTCTTCCAGAGGGCGAACCCAACGTCCTTCCCATAGAGATTTGACAGAGTGTCGAATCTTATTGGCTATTTCGGCAAGCGCTATGCAGAATGAATGACGGACAAGTCGAGGAATACAGCTCATAGGATTCTTATTCTATTTAGCGACATTCCACGGCAAATCGATCACTTTTTGCACTCAATGTCAGGGATTTTGTTCAAACTGAAATATTATATGGGACAGGATTTCAGTCATCACTTTGCTGGGTTTGAATTTGTTTAATTTTTGCCTATTTTCATGAAACCGAGCTGTACTTGTGAATTTTCATCTCGAAAACCCTTTATTGTATTGAATTCATTATTTTTTCATTTTAATCTAGAAAGTGCGGGTTATTCTAATACTCTTTTTTTTATTGAAAAATTAATTTTGTAATTTTTAAAATTATAACCAAAGTTTTATTTTGCAAATTTCACGCACGAAATATTCTGAAGAATTTCATTAACTCTATATTTTGTAACCAAGTTCAAAACTTGTTAAACAATGACTCAAACGTTTCCATAATTTTACATGATTCACAAAATACATATTGCATTCTGATCAAAGTCTCTAAAAATATGATCGATTTGTCGTGGAGTGACTTGTAGATGAAGGAATCTGTTTTATCGAGCGATTGAGAGAGACACAGTTGCACTTGAAGATAGAAAGAGACGTCAGATCTTCTACACAACGTGGCAACGTCGCACGAAGTACGGAGCAGGCATTGGGTCTCTTCCAAGCCACGCGCGCCAGCCTACGGGCTGCCCTGGTGCCTTCTTTCGTTAATTTGACTATAGCAACAGGAGCATGACGCGAGGACTCTTAAGGACCTCCTTACATAGAGATTTTTAGTGAAGCCCCACCCATTTGAGAGCTATATAAACCCTTTAACAGTTATGTGCGAAGTCACGTTGTATCAAATTCGTTAAGAGTTGGTTGTATCTAGTGAGATCGGGCTCAGGTTCCTTTTCGTATCTACAGTTAACCCTATACAATTCGCGAGTTCGTTGATCATTCTCAGGGTTCATTCTAAAGTGATCAAGCCTCGCGTATTATATAGTACAATTCGTGTGGCCGCCGCGTGGCTTGTTGCACGTGGTGATTAATCTCTTTTCACTGAGGGGCAGAATTTACAACTCTGCCTCAGCATCATCGTTCAATGTAACTCAAGTGTGTTTCAAACAAATTCTCTCTTGTTCACACAGCGTGTATAGTAGGACATGTCCTGTGCTATGCTCGTGTCTCTATCTACTTGTGAATTCTCACCGCTCATAGTGCAGTCGAGCACTAAATATAATCGCTCTTCAAGATCATTTCACACGCTCACGTGCTCATTGGGAAACGCTCAGATTCGCTTGTAGATCGCCGCGTGTGACGCGCACGTGGTGGTGCAACGTGCATCGATTCGCTCTTCTTCGTGTTTTAATATAATCTTGAAAACCGCGAACTCTTTGTGCATTCTCACCGACTCACGTTCAGTGTATTTGCTCTTTTTAAATAAACTTGACGCTACTCATTTTAAGTTCTGCGTTGTGTGTACCTTTTCACCGTCGAACATAACCTCGTCGGCATCCAGCGTGCTCAACCACTAGATTCTCAGACAACAACATAAACAATTATTCCGCCAAATTTCAGCCTCGTCGCTGTGAGTCGAATTTTTTTTTTGTTTTCACATGTTTGAGGGTCTGCCAGACCACTAAGGTCCTCACGGAGCGCTGCCAGATTGTGATTTTCTTACTTTGTATTAAGTTGTCGATTAATGGGTGGAGTTTCAGCCTTGTCGCGATGAGTCGGGGACGCTCCCAAACTTGACATGTTCGAGGGAGTGCCCTCGGGCCCTGTCCCCGGACCCGACTGCCAGACCGCCCGTTCGTTGACTTTCAGCATAAGGTTAATTCGAAAAATGATAAAAAAAATCCCGTCGCGATGAGACATTAAAAATGTTCCCTGGCTTCCGGACTAATATGTTTGTATGGTGTGTGGAAAATTGGGAGCATGTGAACGAGCTGCACAGAAGCTTCATGCTCGCTGGTGTATGCGGTCAATGAGCGATTGAAATACACGGCTGTGTGTGGGTATTGTCCGTGGGCCCGCCTGCGCCGTCCTTTCTTCAAATTACAGAAGGATCCCTTTTTGCTCGAGTGTATAAACACGTGCTCGAACATCAAAGCAAAAGGACGCGCGACATATTGGGTGCAAGAAAAGGTGGGCCATGGGGAGGAGATTCACAAAAAGAGGTGCAAAACTTCATGTCTGCAATGAATGCAGGTCCGATTGGTCCTAATATAACGTCATCCCTATGGTCTATCTTTTCTTGCACGCAATACGTCGCGCATCCTTCTATTTTGATGTTCGAGCGCGCGTATATAATAAAGCGATAAGTAATCCGTCTCCAATTTGAAGGGAAGCTGACGCAGGCGGGGTCAAACGCAGTCAGAAGACTACCCCTTTTATTCTTGTGTCCCTTCGCAAGACATCTAGCCACCTTTGCACAGCAGGATGGTCGTAAAAAAGGCATCTCTTTACATCAATAGGTACCGCTGCCCGGTACTTCACAATGCGACTTCGCAAGTGTACTCTTTACATATGTATACGTATCACTTGCATATGTGTATGTATTGTAACTATCAATATTACTTATTGTATTAAAAAAAAACAATAACATGATAATTATTGCTGTTAGTAGTAATAATTATGACGTCACATCAATGAATGTGTTAACTGTACTTTCGTTTGCCATATATATGTAAATTTCAAATCTTCATACGTACGACCGGTAGCTAAAAAACGCAATGTTGCCATCTGACGTTCTTCTGCACTCACTCATTCCCTCCTTAACGTGTCTTTTTTACAATAAGTGGTGCAACCATATTTAAAAAGAATAAACAATCATTGTCCATTCTCAAATAGTTTTTAAAATCTGTTGGTTCAATCGATCATAATTCCCGCAATAAATTAATGTGGCTACATGTCGAACGTTTTTCAAGCCAGTTTTTCGTCCATGGCTTTTTTCCTATACGAACCTTCTGATCTAGCAATAAAGAGCCGCCTATAAGCGCAATGGTTTCACTAAAATTCATCCTGGTCGTGAGCTCGCGACGCGCTCGGCACAAGTAATGTGAGGCTCGTCGATTGTTCGTATCGTATGTGGGTTCCCGCGAGCATGTCGACGAGCTTCACGCGAGCGGCTCGGCGAGCATGTTCGTTTGTGTATGGGGGCCTTTAGATTTTTATGCTTAACAACACAAATTTATTTCAAGAAGAAAAATCGGCACCGGACTCCCTGATAGTGTCCCTTGTAAGTATTAGTGTAAATCCTGTTGTCTTGTGTCTAGAATCACCCCTTAAATTTTCTCCCAGCAGTAGTTGAACATCCTGTATTTCAAAAATTGTTTGCAACTAAAAAACAGAAGGTCATCAGACACACGTATTATAAGTATGAACTCCTTTCACTATTTTGACGCGTAGATTTCACCCGGAAAGATGTCCTATATTATATAATATCCTGTGTACAGGGTGTGTCATAACCGATAGTAGGTGCCTCGTTAGCTGGCCGGATTTCTGCCCCCAGATTTTTGTTCCCTTTATACCATATATTAAAAACGTAAAATTTATGATTATATTTATTAATAATGGTATAATGATAACATGTAATCTTTGTACCCTATTTTCTCGCGTTATATAATCTATTAGCAGCTAATAATTCATGTATAATTTTGTCGTTATCTAAGGTTTCGAACACTACCAATATTGTACTTGATATGCTAACTCCCTACTGGGAATGTTTTCTGGTTACTTCTCCGCTTTCATAATAATTGTGATCAAATTACATGCGTTATATGCTCCCCGAAAGATTGTAACTTTATTACGGTAGAGATACCTTTCACTTACCCATGAACCTCTTTTCTGCATTCTGATATCGTCTAGCAAGTGCCTCCATCATTTCTTCATAATCAAGACCATCAATATTCTGTATTACCGGCAATGGGTACTCATCGGACAAATCGATCTGTCTCCTGGGTCTCCTGTCGCTGAAATTAATTCTTTCGTTGGAGCCGCTCTTTTCCTCGGAACCCCCTAGTTTATCATCTACAAAAACATCATCTTTGTGGTTCTCTTCCCGGGTTCCTTCGAGATTGTTGAGTACTTGAAGGTCCAAGGGCTCGTTTCTTGTGTTCAGTTCATCACTCAGGGATCTTCCATGGCGGGAGAGAGTTCTTAAGATCACGCTCGCAGGGATACTAATACCTCTCTTCAAAGAGACAGGCCAAGCTGAATTTTTACTCATAGAAGCGATGCTCCTTTTGTTGTGTCCACGCGACGGAAAATCGCCCGTTCTCGCCAAAGCACCGACGTATCGTTTACCATATGGTAGCGCGTAATCTCTAGCTATAGAGGCAACGTTCCTCTTACCAGCTTGGGGTAGTGTGAAGGTCCTGGCTAGAGAAGCAACGTTTCTTTTCCCCGTAACAGGTAGCATACGGTTTCCTACATTTTCTTTGTTTTGAAGTTCATAATCGCGGACCAGCGATGCAATGTTTCGTCTGCCAGGTGGTAATGCGAAGTCTCTAGCTAATGAGCCCACATTTCGCTTTTCAGACGGGAAATTTTGCATCAACGCTTCTAAGTCCAACCGCTCGCTAGGCAGCATGTAATCGCCGGAAAATTCTGGTGCACTGCGTTCAGATTGCTCGCTGCTGAAAAAAAATATTTAAAGAAATTAGTTTGAAGATTGTTTGATAAGGTTAAGGCTTCATTTATTGGAATGCACTCAGTAGTAAAATCGTATCTCGTGCAAAAATAAATTGGAAGTGAAGGCGAAACCTTTTCGTACGAGTCCTGTCCTCGGAGAAATCCATTTTGGACATTTGTATAGTAGACTAGCTTAAAGTTCTCAGCGTTGCCCGGGGTATATATCTTTTTTCGGTGAAGGGGAGGGAGTATTTAAAAAGATTTCTTAACGAGCACCTAGGGGCTAAGAGGAATCTACTTATGTTCATGGTCATAGGATCAGTGGTTCCAGAGAAATCGTAATGAGTGAGTGAGTGAGTGGATGATTGAGTCAGTGGTATCATCGCGTACGTATTCGAACTTATACTCCCACCGTGCAAAACTTTAATCTCAAATTTTTCAAAAACGAAGGCTCATCTTGACAAACCACATTAGGGTTTTGTAACACTAGGTATTTACTGCAACTCATATCCAGTGTCATTCAACACATTAAAATATACAGGGTGAGTCATCTAATATTTAAATTTAAAATATCTCCGTTGTTTTCAATTAAAAGGGGGGGACGGGTATTAATGATGTATATAATGATGGAGGGGGATTGTGGAGCCTAAATCTAAAATTGTAGCTTCGGGTATTTATTACTTTCCGAAATGATAATAAAAATATATTGTTAATTTTGTATCCAAATTTTTTTAACTAACAGCGGTCCCCCTGCCCCCTAATCTATTGTACGGACGCAATGCGCGTTCCCCTTACCTCCGTAGCCCCTCAGACGCCTAAAAGGCATGTGTATTTAGCTGAAATTCAAAGACAATTTTCTCGAAAACTATATTTTCGTCGCATTTTGACCTGTAGAATCACCCCCTAGAGTATTGAATATTAGTAGAGGTAAGACTCTGTCGTATCCGCAAATTGCTGTTTCAAATTTCCAAACCCACATCGGTTCACTGCAATACCTTACGCGCCCGCAATCGGGCGCGCACCCCCCGCACTAACCTACCCCCAGCCAATACTAATACTCGGCACAAGTTGGAAAGTGGAATGCGTTGTGTCGGAATAAGTCACCAGAAATACTGAAAGTTTTTTATTAATATCTCGGAAAGTAATAAATACCCGAAGCTGCAATTTTAGATTCAGGGTCCACTCACCCTCTCCACCCCTCTCCACAAATCTCGTGTCGATCAGCCACAGGGACCATTCGGAAGTACAGCCCATATTCTACATACATATAGCGAAATCTAATAAAACCTATGATGACAGTTTTAACGGATGATTGTACCATAACCAATAATTATATGTATAGTAAATATTTGGTGAACCTTAGCCTGGAAATAAAACCGGTGTTTCAATATGTGACGTCATGATCGCGGTCGGGCGGTGTGAAAAAACAAATATGCGCACGAATGTTTGTGTTGCCTGTGCAGATTGGCCGGAGACTGTGAGAGACAGAAAGCGTGACAGGGAGAGAGGTGAAGAAGAAGGTGCAGGGGGGTTATGGGGGGATGGGAAGAGGAGAGGAAGGAGTTTTATGAGGAAAGGGGATGGACAGTAGAGGGGGTGGAAAGGATGACGAAAGGGAGGAAATGAGGGGTGAGGAGCTGGTAAGTAGGGAAAGAAGGCTGCAGGAGGGGGATAGGTGGGAAAGGATTAGGGAATCGAGATACAACAGATGGTGTGGGTTGGTGAAGGGTGTGGGGGTCCCGGGATACTTGAAGAAGGCATGGGGGAGAGCAGATGGAGAAGGGTGGCTAGGTTTAGGTTAGGGAGTGAAATGAGGGGGGGACGATACTGGGAGGTGGAGGAGAAAATGAGTTGTAGGGTGTGTGGGTGGGGGGAGGAAACATGGGAGCACGTATGGCAAGAGTGTACGGGTTGGGGGAGGGAAGGGGTTGGCAGGAGGTAGTGGGGGAGGTGTTGGGGGACGAGGGAGAGGGGTATGAGTTGGAGGAATGCATGGGTAAGGACTGGGAGTGAGTGGCGGCAAGCGGAAGCGGGGGTCAAGCAGGGGGGAAGTAGCTATAAGCTAACAAGATAGGTTAAGAGAAGAAACGTAAGGATTGTAATCCCCAAGAGGGCACAATAAAGTATATACAGTAACGCAACAAAATTAAGTGTATCATCCTTTTTCATATTTTTACACTTTATGTTTGGGTAGACTCCTGACAATTGAAAGAACTTTCCGAAACTTATACGTGGAATAAGTTTGGCGTAACGGATGTATTTATTGCTGATAGTGGCTTTCGTAAATATAATTAAAGGGAAAGGATTTGTGTATGAAAACCAGCAGACACAGCTCGAAAATTTTTAACGATAAAACAGAGAAGGACCATAAATATGACTATTTTTATCATAATTCTTTTTAAAAATTGGAAAACAGTCTTTTTATGGCACTCCATATGCCAAAATGTAGCACGCATAACTGAATTGTTCATCAATCACTGTTCGTCATTAACTGCGAAAAGCTCACGTGGCTTAAAACTAGCGAATATTCGTGTGCTTTGATGTGTGGAGTAATTTACCGACTTGATTCAAAAGAGTGGTCCGCTGTCGGAACTAATAACGAATATTCATGTAGGAAGACGAATACTGTAATCATATGTATAATCGATAGCCATGATTGAGTGCCACACCCAGTAATTGGAAATGTAGAAGAACTTGTATAGCAAAAGTGTAGTTGAAAGAATGGCCTTGAATAACAAAAAGTGTCTGTATCTACTATAGTTCGCAAATATGTATACTATCTGAACTGTATAATTAATTTTTCTTGTAATTCAACTGAATATACATACTTCTCTTCTTGCGACAGTGGTTAAGAGATAAGGTTGATAAATTTTTGCCGTAGATTATCATATTGACTACTTAAAATTGAAGTTCGCACACATCAGATCAGTTTATGTGCAGTAATACCTCTATGCTAAAATGCAGTATACTCATATGCTAATGCAGTGTAGCTCATAAAACTTTTAAGCATTATTAAGCTCAGTTGTTTCAGCAATTTTACAAATTTGGAAAAGAGATTTCACAAAAACTAAATGTGTTACTATATTAGTCAAAACAGTATAGAATAGGCCGCCGTACGACACTTGAACATGTTCACGTCAAAGTTTCGCAGAAATCATAATCCAGCTTTAAAAATAATTGAAATAACATACCTCAAATAACCGGTTCTCTTTTCTTCATCGTCGTGATTTTCTTCGAGGCGATCCTGAATGCTAATCGGTAGATCGTCGTTCTTAGCCAATGTTGCTAGACTTCTTTTATGAGATTCGGCCAACGAATCAATTTCTTCGCTATCATCCAGAAGGCGCCTTGGTAAATCCGGCAATTTTTGCGTTCTTCCAATGACACTTAGATGCCCGCGCATAGCTGGATCCTTGAATAATTCTAAATAAACTTCACCGCGTATGCATATTTCTGTGTCATCGTTTTCTTCGGTTAACGCTCGCAACTGCGCCATGTCGTTACGTTTGTTTGCATCCTGGATAACTTTTGCAGTTCTCGAATACGCAGCTAAATTCGAGCTGACTTCCGGGAGACGTAATAAGGCGAGAAAAGCTCTTTTAGGTATACATTGGGTGACTTCTTCATCTTGGCACGTCACCTGGAACATCGAATAACGTATTTAATAATTTCGTGTTATATGTACATAACTAGCTGATGTACCCGCTCTCGCGCGAACAATTTTATGTTGTAAGTCGTTTAGTTCGTATGTAAAAATTGGTTAAATTACATGGACAGTAAATATTCGTTAAGGGTCCTCCAGACGCTGATGTATGTTACATGAAACGTTGATACATGCTTCATGATACAGATTTCATGATACATGTTGCTACGTCTGTAGATCGGTTTCCGTGTTTCAGCATCAGAAGCGGCATCTTACTCACCAGCTAGGTGCGTGAGCAAGATGCAAGTTTCATGAAGCATGTATCCATGTTTCACTGTAACATGTATCAGCGTCTTCAGAACCATTTACATGTTCAACACTCGGGCCGGGCATGAACATACATATAACGTGTAGGAGGCCACGAATTGCAGTTCAAGCTGGCTTGTTTATTCAAGCGATCCCGTTGAGGTTCGGGCTCGCGTTTATGTTTTGTCGATATCGGCAGTTGACAGTCGAAGGAAGGGACTACATTTTTAAATAATCTTTACTTTCTTATTACCTATCTTTTTGTGATTATTGATGTTTAAAAATGACCAATAATTCAGTAAGGTATATTACAGTTTGTAACGAACCGAGCGAAACCGCCCTCGAATTTTTTTCTTTTTCTCTCTATTATTGTTCTTTTATACTATATTATATTATACTATGTCATATTATGTTACCAGTAAGATAGCATACCGCGCACGCGAGCGCCTGTGCGGACAATACGTGCCCTATCGTTGAGTGAACGAACTATGCGATACAAACGCATGCGCAGTGTTATTCAACCGAGCGAACAAGTCGAGTGCGGATCGCGAGTGGATCGAGCGCGCATGCGCAGAACATACGATTGACTGAACGCTAAATGAATCGCGAATGTAATGCATTGATAAAAGCCAGATACGAAATCTATTTGGTGCGCGCAAAATGCGACGAGCGATTGGCGCGGGCCAAGTTCTACCGATGGGTATAAATGTAGGCCCGCCAGCGGAGAGACAAGACTTGGACTTCTATTTCGACTTCAGAGTCACTACCAGCTCCGAGGCCGCTATAACCAGCACCTTGCCTTCCATCTTGGGCCGCTTTAACAAGCACCTGGGCCACGCGTAATCTACAACTGGGTTGCTTCAATTAGCATCCCGGCTTCCATCCAAGGCCGCTTGAGTAGGCACCTTAGCATCCATTTGGGTACACCTTAACCGGGTACCTGGCTTCCATTTATGGCCACTTGAACAGACACCTTAGCTCCCATCCAGGGCCGCTTTAACCAGCACCTGGGCAACGTGGTATCTACAACTGAGGCCGCTTTTAACTAGGCACCTCGGATCCCATCTTAGAAAGCGTGGACCAGCGTATAGGCAACAGGAAGCCACTTCAACCTCGAGAGAAGGAATCCTCTGTATTCTCAACTAAACATTCTAAATCGACCAAAGCGTCACTTCTTGTATTATATCGTACCGACTTTGTGTCGTGTCTTTATGTTCAATCTATTGATCTAGTATCGTAACTTTATACTATATTTTCTATATCAATCAACGTCTCAACTGAATTTATGTTATACCGACCCAAAGCGTTGAACACGGTCTTTTCGTTCTACTATACCGACTGAACGTCAATTTCTATTCTTTCGATGTAGCTTTGTAACCTCCCGCTCATGTATTCGATTCAGCGTTGTATCAAAGTTCCTATCAACTAAAGCGTCATTTTCGTTAATTAACTTTACGTTCCGTTACACCGAATTAGCGTCGAAACCGAAATCAAACGACATTCTTTTATACCGACCGATGCGTCGTTACGTAACTATTTTGCGTTGTATTATATTGATTTATTGTTACAATTTTCACGAATCCGTGTTGTAGTCTATGTTCTATTTCGAATTAACGTCAAAATCTTTTTGAATAAAGTATTTTGTTACATATTGTTAAAAAAAGGACTCTCATTCGTGAAATTCATTTCTTTATCGCACGCCAACCGAACCAATCCCCACAATTCCATGGGTAAATCGCTGTACTTGTGGACTCTCCTGTAATTAACGGTTACGTTCCGTTGGAGAATGTTAGAGGTTCGAACATTTCATTAATGATTTTGCTATACTTTCGAGCTAGTCCCGAAACTTGTTTTGGCGGCATTAAAATCAGTAAAGGTTTCCCTTTATAATACAAAAGAATTGGCTGCCAACTCGTGCCTACACGATTTTCTCAGCATTTTTTTTGTCGCAACGCACTGAGCAATCACATTGCATATCGCATCGCGTTCCCTTTGCCCACTGTTAACTGTATACTTTTATACCAGTTTATTTTTACTATGCATACTATTCCTTGTTGAAGGTTTACTGATCATGTTTAGTGTCGAAATCATAATTCATTTTATAAATCTTTTATGCATCTGCTTTCGCACTAGCTCCCATAAACGTCCCCAAATCTCAGAACCTGACAGTAAGACACATAATACCAATAAACGTATAAAACCAACAGATGTGACATAAAGTTAAACATTTTGGATGCACTTTATTACCTTTTTAACCTTAGAAGTTAAAAATCTCTGAAAAAAGAATGACAATACAAAAATCTTTCAAGGAAGAATTGGGCCTAAGCAGGACCTAAAGCAGGATTAGGGAACACAAATGACGGTAGTACACCCGATGGTTGTTTGCAGATCCAGAAACATCTGCTCGAATTACTGAATTAGACATCGATCTTATTCGCAAGTTGAAAGTATTTATAGAAACAATATCAAGTGGCCACAATACAGACTGGAACAAATTTTCATTGTATGCATTACAAACAGCTGATTATGAGCTCTATGTAAAACTGTGTGGCTGGCACCCAATGTCACCGACAATGCACAGCATTTTGTACATGGAAAAACGATACTTTCACATGCGATACTACCGATTGGCCAGTTGTCAAAGGAAGCTGCTGAAGCCAGGAATAAACACTTCCGTTTATATAGATAACATTTTGCAAGAAAATTTTCAAGAGAAACCTGTAAAAGAGATGTATTAGACTGGTTATTATTAACTTCGGACCCATTAATCACTAGCTCCCGACTTGCGCCGGTACGCTGCGCTGGCTCGTGTTTTATTTCACGGTTGCGTTGTTTCGAGTCGCGTCAACTTTCACGGTTGACTAATGCCGAGGGAGATCTCTCTAGTTGGTGCGGCTGGACGATTATTATATGCATGTATAGGGCGATTTTCTAGCTAGAGTCGTCAAAGACGATGCGCGCCGGCAATCCCGCGCTTCACTGAGCTTCGTGCTCTTCGGACTTCGACGATCGAAATTCCATGAAAAAATGATTTGTTTAATGCAAAGTTATTTGTTATGTAACTCCTTGCCCTACTTTGACGAGTCCACTCGTGGTGAAAATTTCAAACCAAACATGATTATCACGAGTCAAATTCGGGCTAAACATGAACGTTCCGTTTATTAACACGAATTACTGCTTAAAAAGTTTTCGATTAAAGTGCATTTGATTCCACAACAGTTCATTCCGGCGCATCACTTTGGCCCGCGCGAAGAGCATTGTCCCAAATCGGTGTGGCCCGGATTTTTTCTTGCCAATTGGTAGGGCACTCCATTGGTGTCACTGGCATATCGATTCAATGAAGAATAAATAATCAGCACCTGATCGACTTGGTGAAACCCAGCGGAGATGAATGTATTCACTCTAGCATATTAAAAAATTCTTTACTCTTCATCGAATCGGTATGACACTAATGAATTCCTGGCGATATCCCGATTAAAATCATGCCAAATGTCTTATAAGTCGGACTATTTCTAAAGGAGTTAGCTTGATATTAATTGTGCAAATCATTTTTTCACGTAATTTCCTTAATTATGGTCCGAATTATGTCGTTTTGGGGGCCATTTTCTTCGGAATCGGCCTCTTTTCCAAAAATCTAATGAGAAATGCAGAATTTCAGATTTGTCACTGGTTAGTGCGCAACGTTGGATGGCCCTACAGGTCTTGAGCGTTGAAGACCCTGAAACTCTTTGACGCGCGTTAATTATTGGCGGCAGCATTGTCTTTGAGAACTCTAGCGAGAGAATCACGCTGTATACATACATAACGAATATTTACTGTATCGTGAAAAAATAAGCAGCATTAGGTTTTGGATTGGTAAACAATTGACGACTATAGACAGTCTGAGCTATAACCCAACTATAGTCATCGTTGTAGAAGTAAAATAATTGACAACACACAGTCACGGCATCATACACGTAATTAACTAACATTAAAAGCGAGATCTAGCTTTGGTCGGTACTGTACGCTGCCCGGTACTGTAGGACTTTCCCCTATCGGGAAGGGGAGAAGAAGAAGAGAAGAAGCGGGGAAGAAGCGGAGAAGAAGAGGAGAAGAAGAAGAGAAGAAGAGAAGAAGTCATTTGAGGGGTAGAGCAGTGGTATTCAAAGCCACTCCGCACCGCTCCACTCGAGTTGCCTGCTTTTAGGCAGATCTTTATACGCTTATACCTAAAAAACGAAGTCTCAACCGCAATATCGTTATTTGATTTTCGTCTCATGTTAGTGTCTAGAATCCCGCTTTAAATTTATTCGCACGTGTAGCCGAACACCCTGTACTTATGTAAAATAATTTAAAATGAGATTATTGAATGCTGTGGTGAAGGGCATGTTCTCAGGGCATTGACGTCAAGTTTGCCATCTGTAGAAGTGCCTCGACAAAAGTGGCCACACCTCAACGGTCTCAAACTGGCCGACCCCGATTTCCTCAAATCAAGGCCCATCGACATCATCATCGGTGCAGACACGTATGGAAGAATCATCAAGCCCTATCTCAGGAAGGGCGCCCCATCAATGCCAATTGCCCAGTTCTCAATCTTTGGGTGGCTCGTTTTTGGACCAATCAGTATTGATTCGACTCAAGTCAGCTCCTCGCATCACTCGGCTGTTGTTCATAACAAGGATAATTCATTCCAAGACCTATTAGCCAAGTTTCGGATCCAAGAAGAGCTCCCGACGGATACACCCGTTCAACTCACGCCTGAAGAACAGGAGTGTGAAGATCACTTTCGAGCTACACACACTCGTGATTCTACAGGTCGATACATCGTGCGCATCCCTCTCAAATCATCTACAAGGCTATTCGGCAAGTCGTGTCAAACAGCTGAAACGCACGCTCCCCAAGCTCAACAAAGACAGCGAGTATCCTGAACTCTATCAAGGGTACATGAATGAATATGAGAAGCTCCATCACATGGTAAGAGCACCATCAAGCTCACCTAATACTTATTCAATCTTTTATCTCCCACACCACGGAGTGCTCAAGCTCAAGAGCCAGACAACGAAGTTGAGTCCTACTCAACATCTCGGACGTACTGTTGTGGATTCGTCAACACAAGTACATCTTTGCCACGGATGTGACTAAAATATACCGCCAGGTCAGGATACATGAAGACGATTAAGACCTTCAGAGAGTGCTGTGGGTCGACGACACCTTAACGGAAGTACCATACAAGCTCAGAACGGTCACATATGGGACCAAGGCAGCTCCATTCCTAGCTGTCAGAGGTTTGCTACGATTGGCCGAAAGTGAAGGTCATCGCTTCCCACTGGCAGCGCCATCAATCACTCATGCCAGATACATCGACGACATATTTGGCGGCGCCGACACAGATGAGACACTCATCACAATAGCTCAATAATTAAAAGACCTGTGCAACGCGAGAGGTTTTCCATTTGTCAAGTGGTATTCAACCTACCCTCCGTTGCTTGAATCAATTTCTCCCACTATTCGAGCTCACGGCTCAATCATATCACTCGACGACTGCAATACCAAAATCCTCGGATTACAATGGAACGTTCTCAACGACAACTTCACATTCTCATCAAAGCCAAGTTCAAATTCAAAACTCACTAAACGCCTCATTCTCTCAGAAGTAGCACAAATATTTGATCCGCTCGCTTTTCTCTCGCCAGTCACAATTCGAGTAAAAACACTCTTGCAAGAATTATGGCTGCACAAATTCAATTAGGATGATCTACTGCCATCCCAAGAACTTCACGGATTCTCTGATACCTCTCAGCTCGCTATGGCAGCGGTAATTTACATTACCGTAATATTACCGTCCACAAATCACAAAGTGTCAACACTCGTGTGCTCCAAAACCAAGGTGGCACCTCTCAAGAAACTCACAATTCCGAGGCTCCAGCTTACTGCAGTATTGATGCTTGTAAAACTCACGACGTATGTTCAAGCAACTCTTCAACTCAACATTGCTACAACTCACCTGTGGGCGGATTCTCAAGTGACAATAACATGGATCAAATCTCACGCATCACGCTGGAAGGATTACGGAAGGAATCGTGTATCTCAAATTCAAGAGCTCACTCAACATGCACACTGGAGACACGTTCCTGGCACATCAAATTCAACTTACTGCGCATTACGAGGCTTAACTACATCTTAGCTTGAACAGCATAAGCTATGGTGGACGGGACCATCATGGCTATCTCAACCCAGTGACTCATGGTCATCACAACCATCATTGAAGGACGACTCGAGTGCACTAGAGGCTCGTCCAGGAATTTCAAATCTACTCAACATCCAAAAAAAAAAAACGAATATCACTGGGAGCTCATATACAGATATTCATCCCTCAACGAGGTCACTCGCATCACTTCAGTTTGATTCAGTTTGTCTCAAGGTTACGGAAACTACCACTCACGTTGCCAATCATCGCACATTCACCATTCGACCTGGACAGGGCCAGGATGTTTTGGATCAAGGCAACACAATCGATTTATTTCATCAGCGAAATCAAAGTTCTCAGCTCAGGCTCAACGTTACCATCATCTCATGCCTTCAATCGACTGACGGCGTTCATAGATGAGCAAGGAGTCATTCGAGTTGGAGGCAGATTCAACAACGCCCACATGGGTTATGAAAGTAAACACACTGCAATTTTGCTTCGCCAGTCATGTCTGTCCATTTTGATCATAGACAATGCTCACCGACAATCTCTACATGGAGGGACCCTCGCTCACCCTCGCTCACATCAGACAAACGTATTGGATCATCGGAGGGCGAGCTCTAGTGAAGTGCTCGACAAAGGGGGATCCGTTTCCATCAACTACCTCTTTCGAGAGATGCACCCTCACGACCATTCACCAACACTAGCACAAATTATGTGGGTCCAATCACTCCCAGGACGTGGAAAGGGCGAGGTGCCAAGACACAGAAGGGATGGATCTGTGTATTAATCTATCTCACAACACCAGCTGTTCACCTAGAGCTGGTGACGTACTAATCCACTGAAGGGTTTATAGCTACTTACAGGAGCTTCACCTCAAGAAGAGGAATCCCGCACACTCTCTATTCCGATTGTGAACCTAACTTCATTGGAGCAGACACCATTTTCAAGAAGATGTTCACTCAGGGCTTACAGGAGCAGCAACAGTACAACGACAACACTGACTGTTGTTTCAATCCGCCAGCGGCTCCTCACATGGGAAGCAAATGAGAAGCCGTCCTGAAATCAATCAAATATCATCTACGGCGAACCGTCAGTGAGACGGTACTCATATACGAAGAATTCAGCACACTTCTTACTCAAGTAGAAGCGATGCTCAACTCACGACCACTCGAGTCTCTCACCAATGATCCTGAGGACATCTCAACGTTCACACCAGCTCACTTCCTCATCGGACAATCACTTTCAACCTTGCCTGAACCTTCTGTGGAACACTCAACGATCTCGCTATCAGCTAGATGACAACTCTTCTGGACTCAATGGTCATCTCACTATCTACAGCGACAGCTGTCGATCTCAAAGTGGCATCATCCACCCAACAACATCAAGGTCGGTTCAATGGTGCTCATCACTGACGAACGATTTCCACCAAGCAAGTGGCCCCTTGCTCGGGTTCTGACCACGCATCCAGGGAAGAATGGATTGACCAGAGTCGTAACGCTCAAGACCGCCACTACCACATTAATCAGGCCAATTGCGAAATTGGCAATTTTGCTTGTTACAGATATATCATCATCATCATCTCAACCTAGGTGCTGATGGCGGGAGCAATGTTTGAGAATGTGGTAGTTCCCCTCACCGCCCCTCGTTCTCACCGCAGCATCTCCCGGAGAGCGGAAGTCGCGGCGGATGTAAAATCGACCAACCAGTCAGCGCACCGCTTCGATCAGTTACTAGAAAGTTCGAGACGGCGTCAAACGGAATCGAGCATCCATCTTTTATCGCGTGTCGATTTCTTTTTTCATCTTGTGAATTCTCACCGCTCATCCTGCAATCGCGCATAGAATACGATAGCTCGTCTCGATCATTTCTCACGCTGATGCGCTCATCAGATTGTGCACACGTCGATTGTGAATCACCGCGAGTGACGCTCACACGTGGTGGTGCAAAGTTCAATCGCTTTAATTTCGTGTATTAATATAATCCCGAGACGACTCGCGCTCAATAGACCTTTATAAGCTCGTGCTCATTGTGTCTGGTGCATTTTAAATAAACAGACGCAATTCATTTCAGGTACTGTGTGGTGTGCACCATTTTCACCGTCGTTCCTAACCGCTAGATTCTCAAACAAATAGGGTGTGTTTCGATTCACGCATACTGCGCATAGACCGCAGCACAGTCGCTGCGCGCATTCATAGCTTTCCGTTTCCAACAGTACATGAACCGCAGTAACGAAACGGAACGGTTTTCGATGCGTTTGATGCTCGTGCGTTGGATGCACATTTTGCGCGCATGCGTATTTGTCGCTTTACGTGTGCTTTACGTGGGCTACATACGCAAGAAACGCTATAAAATTTGAGCAACTTACACATTTGCTAGTTTTTTTATATGAATTAATAGTTTGAAGTGTCTAGTTTTTATTAGTATGACCGAGAAGGCATAAATTTACGCTGTAACAAAGTTGGAAGCAATAACACAAAAATGTTCATTTGACTGGAATTACGGAATTGACTTGGGGTAATTTCGGCTATGATTTTTCTTTATAAAAGAAGTGGGAAAACTGTTAAATTAATAAAGATAATATAAAAAGTTGACAAATGTAGCGTAAAAGAACGAAATATCCAACAAATATTTATTGTCATGTAGCATATATGTAGGTTATATTTTCTGTCACTTCGAGGAGAGGACCACATAATTTAGTGTATGTTTTTCAAAGCGTATGTAAAGAGACAAATACGCATGCGCGCATGAACTGCACGCTTCATGCGCTAGAAGTGGGAGAATTCTAGAGAATCCTATGTGCCACCAACGCCACCAATGCACGCATAAGGGACCTTAAAGGTCTGCGCACACATATCCGTTCCGTGTCAGTTCCGTATCCGTCGTGCCAGTGGTAAGAAGAAGAGACCCTCTACATCCGTCTTCTTCTTACCACTGGCACGACGGATATATATATATATATATATATATATATATATATATATATATATATATATATACAGGGTGTCCCACTAAGGAGTGGACAGCGCAATATCTCTTAAAGTATTGTCGATAAAAATATAAAAAAAATAGGGAATTGCATGGTTCGAGGGGGCCCATTTATTAGCGCGAACGAATTTTGTTTTCGATTATTATTTTAAAAGATACGATGGTCAAGTTCGGTTTTTCAAATGGAACTATTTTTTTTGAAGACCTGAGTTGATAGTGCGTTCCAAGACAAATTCAATAAGCTTTAATGTATACACTTTATTTCCACTGGTTTTTAAGATATTGCGCTTGCAAATTTACTGATTTTCACTGCAAGAAACCCCTCTGGAATGGCAAAAACCACGGGTGGCACTGCCTGTTGAAATGGATACTTACCTGCCAAAGGTCTACGCCAGAAATGGCAGGCCCAAAGGCTGGACAATTCTTTTCCGTCAGAAATGCTACTTAGGTAGGTATCGTTACTTTTATTTCGCACTTGCTTCTACGCTCGGATGGCCGGTTCTTTTGGGAGGGATGCAAGTTGGATTGGTTCTGATACAATCTGCTCCCTATGGTTGAAATTTAGTCTAGCAACTTTCACTCCTCCTATAGCTTCTCGATACCGCAGATGTACCTACCTAAGTAGCATTTCTGACGGAAAAGAATTGTCCAGCTTTTGGGCCTGCGAACCCTGTCGTAGACCTTTGGCAGGTAGGTATCAGTTTCAACAGGCAATGCCACCCGTAGCGCCAGTAAGACCGACCCCGGTCCTTCCTATTCCAGAGGGTTTTCTTCCAGTGAAAATCAGTAATTTTGCAAGCGCAATATCTTAAAAACCAGTGGAAATAAAGTGTATACATTAAAGCTTATTGAATTTGTCTTGGAACGCACTATCAACTCAGGTCTTCAAAAAAAATAGTTCCATTTGAAAAATCGAGCTTGACCATCGTATCTTTTAAAATAATAATCGAAAACAAAATTCGTTCGCGCTAATAAATGGGCCCCCTCGAACCATGCAATTCCCTATTTTTTTTATATTTTTATCGACAATACTTTAAGAGATATCGCGCTGTCCACTCCTTAGTGGGACACCCTGTATACATATACAACCTACTTGATTTTAAATGAATAACTTGAATCTGTAGAACTACTCGGTCGATTTCGAGTTACTGAAAAATTCTAATACTACTCGACAATTCGAGCCAATAATAACAATTATTAGTTATTACTTAATAAGGGAGGATATTTGATTTAAGACTCATATTCAATAGGCTTTACTATTCGGCTTCGCCCAGAATTTAGATTCTGATTTTATATAATAAAAGTTTTTTTGTGAAAATAGTCACATTCTTCTGGATTACCTAGACATACTGGGTTAGAGCACATTTCGTGACCACAGAGTTTACCGTTCAAAAGTTTTTAGGCGACAGATAAATAGACAAACACTTTCTGCTTTATATATGAAGATTAAGATATAAGTATATGTATACTTATTATTCTGAACGACTCAAATTACCGAATATAAGCAGTCGCTGTTGATAATTGATACCCACTAATATTATTCGCGGAATTAAAATTATCATTAATTTTTCAACTTATAAAGACATTTTATTTATGTAGATTAATAATTGTTTGTATACAATCAAATATAATAATATATGAATATTATATGAATCACAAAAATTTAACTTCAACGCATAATAAGCCCTATACGTACATAGGTCGGTACATATTTTACATTTTTTTATTATTAAAATATACCAACACTTCTGTTCTCGAAATAAACTCTTTTTCTATCGATTCATTTTATATTCATGAGACTCTTGATTATTCGAATAGTTTGAAATGATACGAGTAGCTTGTTTTTTTTCAAGTAGCTCAAAAGTATTTGAGTAATTATTTCAATTCGAGTAGCTTGAATATAAGTAAGTAGTTAAAACGTTCAAGCTGTTCAAATCATTGGAGAAGATTAATTTTTTCCAAGCTTGTTTGAATAATTAAGCTGCTTACAATTAGACATTCGAGTACTTGACTTGGTTCGAATGATTTGACCTGAGCTCAGCTTACAATTAGCTTGAATTTTTAAACTACTTGGACAGCTCTACCGGGAACTTCTAAAAACACATCGCAATGCTCCCGCTGACAACTGCAGACACAGACCCACACAGCGCCATATCATTGCAGCGACGTTGTGGCAATATTGTGGTGCAAGATTTGCAATGTTCCACCGCATCATTGCAGAGACGTTGCAGGTTCACTCCTATGTCCGCCCTGGGCAATATTGAAGGAGTGTATTCCGCAATGTTTTGGAGATTATACACAGCAATGATCCCGGAACGTTTCGGGCAGTAGGGGCAAAAATTACAAAAACGGTATATATATACACGGGCGTAGATATTTACTACTACGTTTCTGCACACATTCATGTCGTCGCGTCCCTCTCAGATATATATATACAGGGTGTCCCACTAAGGAGTGGACAGCGCGATATCTCTTAAAGTATTGTCGATAAAAATATAAAAAAAATAGGGAATTGCATGGTTCGAGGGGGCCCATTTATTAGCGCGAACGAATTTTGTTTTCGATTATTATTTTAAAAGATACGATGGTCAAGCTCGGTTTTTCAAATGGAACTATTTTTTTTGAAGACCTGAGTTGATAGTGCGTTCCAAGACAAATTCAATAAGCTTTAATGTATACACTTTATTTCCACTGGTTTTTAAGATATTGCGCTTGCAAAATTACTGATTTTCACTGGAAGAAAACCCTCTGGAATAGGAAGGACCGGGGTCGGTCTTACTGGCGCTACGGGTGGCATTGCCTGTTGAAACTGATACCTACCTGCCAAAGGTCTACGACAGGGTTCGCAGGCCCAAAAGCTGGACAATTCTTTTCCGTCAGAAATGCTACTTAGGTAGGTACATCTGCGGTATCGAGAAGCTATAGGAGGAGTGAAAGTTGCTAGACTAAATTTCAACCATAGGGAGCAGATTGTATCAGAACCAATCCAACTTGCATCCCTCCCAAAAGAACCGGCCATCCGAGCGTAGAAGCAAGTGCGAAATAAAAGTAACGATACCTACCTAAGTAGCATTTCTGACGGAAAAGAATTGTCCAGCCTTTGGGCCTGCCATTTCTGGCGTAGACCTTTGGCAGGTAAGTATCCATTTCAACAGGCAGTGCCACCCGTGGTTTTTGCCATTCCAGAGGGGTTTCTTGCAGTGAAAATCAGTAAATTTGCAAGCGCAATATCTTAAAAACCAGTGGAAATAAAGTGTATACATTAAAGCTTATTGAATTTGTCTTGGAACGCACTATCAACTCAGGTCTTCAAAAAAAATAGTTCCATTTGAAAAACCGAACTTGACCATCGTATCTTTTAAAATAATAATCGAAAACAAAATTCGTTCGCGCTAATAAATGGGCCCCCTCGAACCATGCAATTCCCTATTTTTTTTATATTTTTATCGACAATACTTTAAGAGATATTGCGCTGTCCACTCCTTAGTGGGACACCCTGTATACACGCAAGCCGTTCAAACATTCAAGCCACTCAAATCATTTAAAACGATTGAATTTCATCAAGCTTGTTCGAATATTCAAGTTATTTTAAGTATTGATTCGATTATATGAATACTTGATTCGAAAAAAAAATCAGTTTTATTCGGTTTGAATTTCAAATATTTAGCAGCTCTAGTTTCCGATGTTCTCCCATCGCGGGATCTTGGCCGTCGGATTCAATCGAATGGGCAACGTTTGTACATATTAATACCATTGAGCTCTAAAGGTATGTTTAGTATATACGTAATTTGCATAATCGAAAGTTGTGTACCCATTGATTTATTTCTACTATTTTATGGAACTTTTTACAGTACTCAGCATTCGAAGAGTGAATAAATCACAATAAACCCTAATTAATTAAATGGAGAAGAGGTACCTACTAATTGTAAGTTTCACGTCATTGTTTATCTTTCCGCAGACACAAACACTTCATAAATACGCAAATGTGAAAAGCACTCTGTAACTACGCTTCGTGAAGCTAATCAGCAGTTCTGTACACATATCCGAATTGTTCATGTGCCACGTGGACTTTATTACACGCTACATCGCATATAACACAAAATCCCAACAGTCCAGAGTTTCTAGTATTTAAACTACAATACATTTGAAAAGAAATACTGGATTTGTTTAATTTTTTTCATTAGGAATGTGTATATTTATAGAGAACGTTTCATGATACGAAAAAATGTTTCTTTCAAAGAGCCACATGTTATGACTGGCATAAAATTTCTTTTGGAAGTCATATTCTTCGTACTTTGTGAAAGTCATCCATGTCTGTCCAATGAGGAAATAGATATATGTTTATTGACGTAACGTTGTAGCAAAAATATGAAATATTTATCTATAAAGATAAAAGATTTGATTTCCTTTGAAATAGTAATCAGCTTCTTTAAATTTTAAACTTAAAAACTGGACATATTTTAGGAAAACAGAAAGCACAATTTTGCATTGCTGATTCATTCTAATATAATTGACACATACTTCAATTATATTATATTATTAATTTTTCATGCAAAAAAAAATTTTTGGAAAAAGAAATATAATCTTTTATGTAATACGGTCTAATGTCCATAGTTGTATCATTTGTAACAAGTCACACTAAGTTTTAGCAAATAGATTACCTTGTATCCTAAATAAGCACGCCATTCCAATTAAATGTCACTTTTGTAGAATATGAAACAAGAAATGTAGCATATATTATACTTCTGGATAAATATGTTACTCTAATTCAAATATATAATACCTTTATCAACTATGTCACGAATTTAATATTCTAAATCTGTATTGCCATTCAAATTTAAAAACATTTAGGAGAAGTAAGAGTTGTCAAATACAATAAAAATTGAAAATAATCAGGAATGTTGACTATTAAAATGGTCTTTTATATTTAAAGAATATTTTAATAATGTTTCGTTTTTTTTTATTTCAATGAATACCTACAAATAACAGGTCTGATTTGCATATTTAAAAATTAATATTATTGGAAGTATTGTATCAAATCAATTTTATTTTACCCGTCATTAAATAAGAGAAAACCATAAATTACGCCGGGGTAGAATGTTGTAGCTATTTAGGATGATGCGTTCGATAATGAAGAGCATGTAGTTTAATCTTTCCTTCCCATCCCGGTTTCCCATAAACATTTAACAACGTTATCCTTGGGCATCTAGATTAAATTGCATTCCTGAGGTGACGCTCAATTTAGTTTAGATCCTACATAATGAAAGTATCAAGTACCGAGCATCATGCCCGTAACATAATTTGATACCTTTCTTAAAAAAGGTATATTGAGTATATGGCACTTTATGAAACCATTACGCGCCCACGTTATCATTGGCTTTCGAGCTCCCCTTTCGCGCGGGTCTGGTAAACATCATGGAGCCCGGGCTCCCAAATGACTCCAACTGGCCTTCGCTGCATTAATATATCCTTGATCAATATACTTCTGTTTAGAGTGCCTTGAATTGACAAATGGTACACAGTTTATTTTAAAAAAAAGTATTATCCGTGGAAGCAACAAAGATGGTGCAAAAAATATTCGTCAGAATTCAATATTTAATTTATACAAACATAAATACAATAAGTTATTATTCTTCTAATATTGTTGCGATTTTATTATGAGCATTAATCTATTATGCATAGATTCAACTACTTAATGTTATGTCTAAATAACAGTAGAGATACTTAAACACTTATTCCGAATTCAAGTGACTAAAACAATAATTATATACAGGGTGTCCGCGGGACGACTGAACAGCTGGATATCTCCTAACGTATTAGGGATAAAAAAAAATTACATGGAATTGCATGGTTCGAGGGGACCAATTTATTAGCGCGGACGATTTTTTTCTTCGATTATTATTTTAAAAGATACGGTGGTCAAGTTCGGTTTTTTAAATGCAACTATTTTTTTTTGAAGAGGTGAGTTGATAGTGCGTTCCAAGACAAATTAAATAAGCATTAATGTATACACTTGATTTCCACTGGTTTTTGAGACATTGCCCTTGCAAATTTATTGATTTTCACTGGAAGAAAACCCGCTGGAATAGCAAGCACCAGGGGCGGTCTTGTTAGCGCCACGGGTGGCATTGCCTGTTGAAACAGATACCTAGCTGCCAAAGGTCTACGCCAGGAATGGCAGGCCCAAAGGCTGGACATTTCTTTTCTGTCAGAAATGCTACTTAGGTAGGTACTATTACCCGGCCGAAAGAAGATCCCCAAGAGGCGGGCTCGGGCGATACAGTCCGTCGCTATGACGATTGGTTGAATCACCTATTTTGGCACACTTTTAAAGACGCGACACACGTATTTTGGTTATTGGCTGAAGTAGGCACATACATTGTCGCACCGCGCGACGAAGAGAGCGAACAAAACACATCGAGATCGAGTGGAATAGAGCGATCTAACCGACGAACGCCAAAGCAATAGCGTAGGCATCTCAGACGGTTAACCATTAATATATAATAACATAAAAATTTCCTTATTTTTCAAACAATCTGTGCGAGATTGCGTTTGGGCTTATTTTAATCAGAAAAATCTAACCAAACCAATGATAATACTTTCCTGAATATATTGTGAAAAATAAGGAAATTTTTATGTTATTATATATTAATGGTTAACTATCTGAGATGCCTACGTTATTGCTTTGGCGCTCGTCGGTCAGATCGCTCTATTCCACTCGATCTCGATGTGTTTTGTTAGCTCTCTTCGTCGCGCGGTGCGACAATCATGTGCCTACTTCAGCCAATAACCAAAATACGTGTGCCGCGTCTTTAAAAGTGTGCCCAAATAGGTGATTCGACCAATCGTCATAGCGACGGACTGTATCGCCCGAGCCCGCCTCTTGGGGATCTTCTTTCGGCCGGGTAATAGTACATCTGCGGTATAGAGAAGCGCACTGTTAATGTTTCAAAACGTCATAAAATTTACTTCGAGTTTGTACGCAAGCGGAAGTAGGAAAATATGACAGAATTTTTAACTTCAATAGTCTTTTATTTCGCACTTCCTTCCTTCAAATTGCTTGTATTTAACGATCTTATGATTTTGTCGGGTTCGCATGGAACGCAACCACGTCTACTTGGTAGTTGCTTCAAAAAGCTCACAAAAATTTTTTATGTAAAAACATAGCGAGTTCATGTACACGCATTAAATTGATTAAAAAAGACAAAACTGGATATTTAACCCTTTCATTGTTGAGCCCATGCGTCATGCGAGCAAGGGTAAAAGTAAATACTGTGCAGGGGATGGTTAAAATATGCAATTGAGAAATTATTATGATCAAATAAAAAATTTATAACACCCACTATTTCCTAGCTGCAACCCAACCAGCCATCCGAGCGTAGAAAGAAGTGCGAAATAAAAGACTATTGAAGTTGAAAATTGAGTGTCATATTTTCCTACTTCCCCTTGTGTACAAATTCTAAGTAAATTTTATGACGTTTTGAAACATTAACGGTGCGCTTCTCGATACCGCAGATGTACCTACCTAAGTAGCATTTCTGACAGAAAAGAATTAATTGTCCAGTCTTTGGGCCTGTCATTCCTGGTGTAGACCTTTGGCAAGGTAGGTATCTGTTTCAACAGGTAATGCCAACCGTGGCGCCAACTAGACCGCCCCCGGTGCTTGCTGGTTCCAGCGGGTTTTCTTCCAGGGAAAATTAGTAAATTTGCAAGCGCAATGTCTCAAAAACCAGTAGAAATAAACTGTAGTACACTTATATATTGTTACGTCCGAAACCGAGATGGTGATTGGTGATTGATTCCAGAACGTAAAAAGGGATCTTGCTCCGTCGCAACCCGTAATCCCCTTCGGGCCGGTCACTCTTTTTTGGAGTACTGTGCGGGGCAGGTGAATTGGCATTAAAGATTGAGGAGGAAAAGAAGATGTGCGTTTTTCGTCTTAGAAATGAGTCAGCCAGACTCATATAAGTAAGTAGGGCTATAGCTGACGGCCCCTGCCCTAGACACACGGGGACTAAGAGGAAATAATCTTGGAACTTGTATATATACGAACGAGAGTGGACGATAGGACTTGCGAGAAGAGTAGACCTCTAGCGGCGCCGGCGAAGACTAACCGGCGTGACCCATGTGGTGGGGCCGGAACGTTACTTATTGAATTTGCCTTGGAACGCACTATCAAGTGATCTCTTAAAAAAAATAGTTTCATTTAAAAAACCGAACTTGACCATCGTATCTTTTAAAATAATAATCGAAGAAAAAATTCGTCTGCGCTAATAAATTGGCCTCCTCGAACCATGCAATTCCATGTAATTTTTTTTTTATCTCCAGTACGTTAGGAGATATCCAGCTGTTCAGTCTTCCCGCGGACACCCTGTATATCGAATGTTCACAAATTCATGATACCAATTTTCGATGCGTCCAAAATTCATTGATACATGCTAAAAAAGTTACAAAATAAACATAGCGACTAAAAGTAACTATTTCTAATCTACGTCCAGAATAAATATGCTTGATTTTAGGAATTTTTTTAGGGGTTTTGATAAAAAAAATAAAACAAAATACTTATTACATATGAATTATTAGTCTATACAGTGCAAGAAAACATTTAGTTACAATAACTTTTGTATTAAATTATTTATAATTTTTTAGGTTCCTTAAATCTCGAAAAATAAAATGGGATTCCTGTAAATTAATGTTGCCATTATAGTCTGTCGAGCCAACTTCTTTAATTTAAAAAAATAAATAATTTATGGCATTTTAGTGTTAAAGAAATTTTTCTCATGAAAGATTTCGTTCCGCAATTGGTTATCTGTTTGAAATTAAAAAGTTGGCTCGACAGACTGTAATGGCAACATTATTTTACAAGAATCCATCGATGTTTAAAGGAGATATAATGCCGATGGTGAAGCGGCATTTTTTCTGCAGTAATCTAAAGAACCTTCAATCATAAACTCTTTAATACAAAAAGTATTGTAAAGAAATGTTTTCCTGCACTTTGTATTAATAAATCATGTGTACTAAGAATTCTGTTAAATTATTTTTTAATAATAATACCCCTAAAAAACTATTTTAAAATCATTTATTTTCACCGCGGCTAGAGGTTATGTAACCTCTTAAGTCAGCGCCGTTCAGGAGTTGCCCGTACGGCAGGGGGGCCAAGCTTCCCTCTTACGAAAGTTGAAGCAGAGTTTGTAGCGCCTCCTACCAATGAGGTGCGTACTAAACTGTGAATGTGTGAATTGGTGTGAATCGGGACGTATGTGTATGTGTATACGTGTAATGCACCGTTTACTTTAAAACCTGTCCACGGATCGTCGCGCCAGCGACACGTATGCAGCAGATAGAAGGATAAACATTGAAATTGAATATTTCTTCTTTTCTTAGGAAAAGAAAATATATTCAATTTCTTTGTATATCCTTCTATCTGCTGCATACGCGTCACTGACGCGACAATCCATGGTCAGGCGGCATTAGAAAGGGTAAACCAGGGAAAGTGAGGACACTTCCTCGTGTCTGCGCCAAACATTTCTAAATGACGACGGTCGTCATGGTAACATTTCACCAACGTCGAAAGGTTGTGTGTCGTGCTCACTGATACACGTAGGTATGTGTGTGTGATGCACCTAGCGCCTCCTACCAATGCGGTGCTAACTAAACGGGAAAACTTCAGCCAAACAAAGACGGCTTGGTCCCCCTGCCGTACGGGCAACAGATCAGACCGCCTGGGCCAAACACTGTAACGATAGCTAACGTCACTGCCCGGAGCTTTGCCCACAGCGTTTGCCCCGGGCAGTGGCGGGCGCCCTTGCCCGCCAAACGGTAGCCTGAACGATGCTGCCTTAAGTGCACAACATGACTCCACCATAACCACAGATTCACAAACATCACACGTTTCTTTTATACCTTGACAGTAATTCTATATTCACTGCTTCCTTTTATTTGAAACATTAAATTGGATTGAGTATACTTACTATACTACAGAATATTCCTAAATGGTGTGGCTGAACTTTATGACTACACCAATCATGTTGATAAAGAAATGACACAGACACGTAAATCCGCAAGTACCTATCTGCCGAGTTCAGCTCTTTTAAAGATTCAAGCTAAATATTTTTTATACGAGCTTCCGTTCTCGAGAAAGTCGTATTCCCAAATTCTTTAAAATGCAGCATTAAACACGTTACAACTAAAGATGAAACGGATCCTTGTACAAAAAACAATCTAAATTGTACATAACCATAATGTAACTATTCTGTGAGTTACTGTAAAATTGTATTCTGTATATTTCTGATTTTTTTTTATTCACCTAATATCAATGTAAACATACATACTAGGCCGTCCTGAAAAAAAATGAAAATGATTATAGCGTTAAGCCATAGTGCGGGCAAATTGTGTCTCGGGATCAATAACAAGTGTGCAAAATTTCAGCCCTGTGAGTTAATATCTTCTGTTCCGGCAAGAGCCATGAAATTTCGAAATTTGAGTAAAAAGTATAAACATGATCTTGCAGCTCTTCATCCACCCTATGGCAACAGAGTGAGTTAGAACTCAACCCGTGAAGGCGGCTGCATGTGGAGTCCCTCCCTAGCACATCCTAACCACTCTACCTTGTGAACTGGGAGGCAAAATTGGATTACAATATCTTAATCGCGAAAGGAGACGAAGTCGGATTTATAGACTTGATGAATTGGAAAAATGCGCTCTGTACTCAAAGGCGGGCATATGACTGCGCAACTCGAGGGTGGCTCGAATGAAGCCATCCCTTGCGTCGACTCCAATTACTATCCTGGATGCCTTTCTTACGAGCTTTACCATACGCTTCACAGCCTGAGTGTGACAGGGGTATGTCTCAAAGTCCCATGATTTTGGGATCTCTCCCTCCTCTAGCATTTTTTTTCAGGGAGATGGTTTCAACACAGTCCAGTATAGGTGTGAACTTGCTGTGCGTAGAGTGCTGGCAGCGCGTGAAAGACTAAAATCGGTAGAAATCCGAGAATGTTCTCCAGCTTCGTTGAATTTTGATGCTATCGATTATGCCGACTTGATCAATTGGAACGAATGTCTAATAACTTCACCACCTATACTGAACTCTGTTGAAACCATCTCTCTAAAAAAAAATGCTGGAGGAGGGAGAGATCCCCAAATCATGGCACTTCAAGGCATACCCTTGCCACACTCAGCGTATTGTTACACATTTGTGTAACGGGGGTTGCTCGATTTGGCATAATAAGGTCTGTCGCGAGAACCAGCAGGCCCTGGATTCCATCCCTAGGATGCACGCAACAGTATGGTAAAGCTCGTAAGAGAGGCATTCAGCAAAGTAATTGGAGTCGACGCAAGGGATGACTTCATTCGGACCACCCTTGAGTCGCGCAGTCATATGCCCGCCTTTGGGTACAAATCTCATGTTTCCACTTCATCAAGTCTATAAACCCGACTCCGAGTCTCCTTTCGCGATTAGGACATTTTTATCAAATTTCGTCTTCTAGTTCACAAGGTAGGGTGGTTGGGATGGGCTAGGGAGAAACTCCACATGTAGCCACCGTCACGTGCCGAGTTCTGAGCCACTCTGTTGCCACAGGGTGGGCAAAGGGCTGCATGGCTATTTTATACTTTTTACTCAAATTGCAAAATTTCAAGGCTCTTGCCGAAACAGAAGAAATTAACTCACAGGGCTGAAACTTTGCACAGTTATTGATCTCGAGACACAACTTTCCCGCACTAAGGCCTAACGCTAAAATCATTTTCATTTTTTTCGCGACGGCCTAATAATGGCTATGAACCAAGAGCCAGAGTGTCTACTATCACCTTTTTGTTTACTTTAATGACAGTCAATCAATATTAATATTCAAACTTCTAAGAAACCCAATAGTAAATAAAATATTAGATATTGAGTAATTCGTCTGAGGAAGATACATACTAATGATGATCAAGTTATAGGTATGTATAATAGTAATCATGATTCAAGGTGGGAATAAATTAAAAGACTAAAAATAAAGAGGATTATATCCGTGACTGTTACATGTTATACATTTATTGCAATGCATTACCTATTAACTAGAACACTAGAATATTTTCTGGAGATACTATCGTTCATGAGAAATTAAAAATTACTTGAACAGTTTCTCCATCTCTTTTGCAAAACATATTAATCATACAAACGTCGCACGTTATCATCTGATGAGCAATATTTTCTAGGACACATATATCATGGTTCGTTCTTGTCACTCGCACCACCCACAATCTACCTGAGAAAATATTAACGAAACTGCTGGACACACGTTGGCGCGGTGACATATGTGCTTTACCCTCGAATACACATTTCAAACTGCAACTGACAACGGTTTGTATAAACGGAATAACATCCGGCACCTACGTTCTTCTTTTCATTATAATTGTATTTCAGTATGATTGTATGTACTCGCATGTATGATTTATGCAAGATTAATATTTCTAATCTACTTTAAATGCTTATTCTATTATAATGCTGCAAATTAAAGGGGAATCGTATTTTATGGACTAAAAACATTGAAGAATTTGGGAATCTCTTTTGAAGAAACTGGCAATTCGATTCATCTGAAATTTGGACCATGTTTTGATGCCTCTTTGAAGAAGTTGTAGTTTTTCTTTTGTTTATGTTTTATAATAAATATAGCAGTTATGCATCACGCCTCACAAAATTCATTGTCCGCTGGTGTACATGATATTTACCTTTCAGGTAATCTGAAACAGAAAAATGAAACAGCGCTTTACTTTATACATATGTAGCTTCAATTTGATGAACCAGGATACCGCTAAGTTCTGTACTCCTTTTGTTACATTAGAAAATCGGCGCAAAATTGGATAGCAAAGAATAATGGTTCACACCTTTCAGTTTGAAAACTCTCCACACTTCTCAATAAATTTTTTTATGTTTTTTGCTGGTTCATCAATTTCAAGCTACATAAGTATAAAGCAAAACGCCGTTTCATTTTTCTGTTTTAGATTACCTGGTAGATAAATATCGCGCACCCCAACAGGCGTCGCGTTGTGCGCGTCGTGATGCATAACTCCTATATTTATTATTAAAAATGAATAAAAAAAAACTGCAACTTCTTCCAAGATCCATCAAAACCTGATCCAAATGGCAGATAAATCGAATCGTTAGTTTCTTAAAAAAAAATCCAAATTTTGCTACGTTTTTATGTTTTTGCTAAGTCCAAAGAATAGGATTTGGCTCTTCCTTTTCAACTCGCTATTGTGATATTGAAGATCTTCAACAATTTTAAATTTATTTAGAAAAATTTACTCAAAACCAATATTTGCGAGAAAGATTTTGGCGACTTGAAAAGTTGGACCTAAAATTTTACGAAAAAGGTTTTACTACTGTAATGTCACTTTCTGCATTGCCGACACAGCGTAGGATGAGATTATAGCATAGCGGGAATGCTGAACCGAAATTCTTAAGAGCGTTCCAAAGGACTGTTTACATTACTGACACTTGAAATGTAACTACGTTACACCCAAGCTTTCCACGTTTTCTGTTTGCATTCAGAAAAGATACAGATGTAATTGTGCATAAAAGGGTACACCTTACCGATTTTTTTAATCATTTTACCACGATCTCCCGTCTTAACAATATTTCTGTTGACTTATCCCGACACAACGCATTCCACTTTCCAACTTGTCCCGAGTATTAGTATTGGTTGGGGCTAGACTAGTGCGGGGGGGGGGGGGGCGCGTAAAGCATGGTAGCGAACCGATGTGTAAAAACGACCAGAGGGGATCCAATTTACCAATTATTACAAGATATAAAATGTGTATATACGGGGAACTAATAAAGAGAATGTACTATATACTATTGTAATTTTATTTTAGGCAGTGTCGGTAACGTTGGAAATGACACTAAAATGGTAAAACATTTTTATCTAAATTTTGGGTCTTAACTTTGGAGTCGCAAAAAATCCTTCTCGTAAACATCGTCTTTATGCAAAATAAAACTATCTTCAAAATTATAGCTAAATCGGGTTTGACCCGTTTTCGAAAGTTTCGCCAGAAAAATAAAGACTTTCATAAAACACAGTATATAATTATTATTTTAGATGATATATTTTTCAATTGCGTGTAAAATGGTTATATTAAAAAAAATTCTTACACATTGTAATATTAAAACACCATTCTTCTTCAGAATTCGTTATATTCTACAATTAAGAAATATTGGAATACTTAAACTGTTGAGAGTGGCTATCAATAACGGAACAAGAAGTACATAACGTTATGGGGCTATATTTACAGAATAGGGCGTGGTCTTCAAGAATTGTTATTTATAGAGGACATTTTGGATAAAACAAATTGTTACGTTCCGCCTTCGTAATACGTAACAAGTACGCAAAAACGCCCCTTTACAAGTTTTGAGATCTGGGTGCTATATTACAGCGAGCGTAAAAAGTATTCGTACACCGAGTAATTCCGAAGGAAACTTTGTGCAACTCGGTTTATTAATAAACTGTCTTAATAAAAATAATTTATACATATTTCTATAAATGTCTAGAATCAATTTCATAAAAGAAAGATACAAATACTCCCATAATATTTGAAAACATTCAAGAAAATTCCACAATCGACAGAAATAGACGCGTGAGAAGTATTCGTACAGCTTTTGTTTAGGACTCCAATGAGTCCAATGTATACTGTAAACAAAAGTAACTGTAAAAAAAGAATGGGTCGAAAAAAACGTAGAAACTACCATAGAAGAGAGGAAAATAATCATATATTTACATAATCAGTGCAAAAGTCTACAATTCAAAATAATTCTAGGAGCGGCCGTCCGCGGAAACTTAATCAATACACCAATCGAATTCTTGTCCGCTTAATTAAAAAAAATCTAAATTAAGTGGTAGCAAAATCGTGGATGAACTTAACAATTTTGTAAATGCCAATATTTCAACTATTTCGGTCAGGAATTATTTACCAAAATATGAGGGTCATAGGAGAGTAGCACGCAGGAAATATTTCATCAATGAACAAAATAGGAAGAAGAGATTGGAATTCGCAAAGTCTTACAAAAACACAGGCACCGACTACTGGAACCGTGTAATTTTTACAGATGAAAGTATATATAATATCTTGGGCCCAGATGGACGCTCTACTATGTGGAGGAAAAAAAATACGGAATATAATGTTCCAAACTTAAGCCTACCATAACGCATGGTGGTGGGTCTGTGTGTGTTTGGGGCTGCATGAGTGCTGCTGGTGGTGGAGAATTGCATTTTATAGATGAGATAATGGACCATCATATGTTTGTTTGTTTGCATTGTTTTCCTGTGTTTTAAGCAGGATGGCGTTTCAAGCTTATTTTTGCTTATATTGCCCAACGAACTATAGTCCCATTTTTTTGTTCCCTCCTCTCTCCTTTGGGTCCGAGCAGCAGCACCGTACCAGCTGAAAGGTGGTCTCCCATCTTTCTCGAGTACACCGCCCCGTGATGCTTAACTTATATCAATATATTTAAAACCCACCTTCATGCAGTCATGCCAGTGCAGAAAAAAATGTGAATTGAAAATATGTTCGTGTCCATGCAAGACCATGATCCTAAGCACGTTGCTTATAATACTGGAATGTGGATTCTGTATAATACACACCATCGTTTATAAAAACCCCGCCAGTCACCGGACATTAATCCTATCGAACCCCTGTGGGATTATTTAGAAAAAAAATCGAAAACTTAATATTTCTTCGAAAGAAAAGTTGGTTAATTCAATACCATGAAGGTATGAAGCCATAATACAGTCAAAAGGAAATTCTACAAAATATTAATTTCTTCTTTATGTTCCAAAAAGAGCAAGTGTATGAATACTTTTTGCATGACTTTTTTGCTGATTGTGGAATTCTTAAATATTTTCAAATATTATGCGACTATTTGGGTTCTTTTTTATGAAATTTGTTCTAGACATTTATAAAAATATGTATAAATTATTGGTATTAAGAAAGTTCATTAATGACCCGCGTTATACAAAGTTTCCTTTGGAATTACCCGCTGTACGAGTACTTTTTAACTGACTTGAAAAAGGAGGAGGTTATAGATTCGACCCGTATGTATTTTTTTTGTTTGTCCGCGCACATCTTCTTAGCATGTGGACCGATTTTGATGATCCTTTTTTATTCGAAAGAGGACGAGGTCCCATCCTGCACTGCATAAATATTGACCAAATACTTTGCCAGGACTTCCTTATCCTCACTTGTTCAAGTCGCTTATTTTCGGAATCTTCCGTTTCTAGCAAACGGTTCCTTTTTTAATGAGCAGCTCCTTTCGTAGGCCTGCACATTTTTTTAAACAAATGTATGTTGATGTAAATTATTTTATATATGGATTCCGTGGCGGAACATTCGTCCGCTTAAGCGGGATCCATACTTGAATGAGTATACGTTGACGGGTAAAACGGTAGTCAGGGTCGCGTGCTTCTACCTCAGAAAGGGTGAGCGTGAACGCATATGCTAGAGTGGACGTGTCATTCGTGGTGACTCGGCGCATGCAACCCGACTCGCGAATGCCGACGAAGGCAGATGGCCTGAGCCGACCGTGTCGGTTTTCTTTGAGTGTGTTCCGATTCACGCATACTGCGCATAGACCGCAGCGCAGTCGCTGCGCGCATTCATAGCGTTCCGTTTCCAACAGCGCATGAACCGCAGTAACGAAGCGGAACGGTTTTCTATGCGTTTGATGCTCGTGAGCTTGCGCGGGAATGTTCAAACTTACTTACAATTAGCTATACAGTTGGATGGATTACGATAAATTTAATTCGAGACGTTTGGACGGTGGTCGAAGCACGCTTCCTAACTACATCGGTTAATTCGTCCTAAGGACCGGGGACCGACTCTTAACGAAATTTGATGGCTTTATTGGTTCCTGGATTTTCTCAATCCGAGTTTTTCTATTCTTCTTGAACAGCGATTCCATATTATTGAAAGCAAAGACAATATTTTATGAGTTTTTCAGGACGAACTGCTGCTTACCCAGCGAGATTTGGTAAGCAGATGTGTAAATGAAAAATGAATTTATTTATTATCCGCGCCCGGGTTAAATTGAAGGTTTTGAAGGCTATTGAATACAATCACAAGCTCTCATACGTATTCTGGATTAGAGTATAGCTGCAAAGTTAGCATTATAAGAACACGTTCGAAAAACTTAGCAGTAAAAGCCTTTAAGAAATAACAATGCGCGTCACGTATTTGCTTCCTTTCTCATCTTCCGTTTCGATCCTGCCGTAAACCTTCGAGGGATGTGTTGTTCGCTTCGAAATTGAGTCCGTTGCGTTGGTTGCGATTCATACAGCGAGTGCATAGACGGTATTACCTGATTCGTAGAATTCCCTAGAATCCTCCAACTTCTAGCTCATGATGCGTGCAGCAAATGCAGAAAAAAAGCATGCACCGTCAATGCGCATATTACGCGCATGCGTATTTGTCGCTTTACGTGTGCTTATGTATTTCGAGTGTATTCCGTACCAACGGTTAAAGACTTTTATTTTAATTTATAAATTGTTTTAATTTTTTTTAATTTATTAATTAATCTGAATAATTGAAAAGACATGATTTTTACACGTATTGTACATAATGTTACGATAAAACTGTTTCTTGTTAGATTTAGTTTACTATAATACTGATTTTATCGCAAAATTAATATAATACGACTAAAAATCATGTATTTTGAAATATTTTAATAAATCACGCCATAATAACAATTAAAACAATTTATAAACTATTGAGATGACTTACTTTATTAAGATTACTGATAAATTATCAGTATTATACAATGTCATCACCAGATTTCTAAAAATCTTGGTTCATTTGATTTTTTTTACTGGCTGATGTAGCTCCGAATGGTGAATACTTAGCATTGAAACCTTTAAATAATTTTGTTTATTTGTGTTATCCAAAATATAATTATAGCACGTGGATATGTAAGCAGAGAATGGGTCACGCTCGTGAGCAGAAATAGACATTTTATACTAGATATTAAATAGACTATTATTAGGTTAAAATGTTTTTCAAAATACTTCGTTTGTTTTATGTGTAAAGGGGAGGTTAAATATTACGTCTAATAAGTTTTTTGTGGATTGATGCACAAATAAATAATAAAAATATATTTTTACGATAGCCGAACTCTTACACGATTAGAAATGCGGACATTGATCTTATACCCGATTTCATAAAGTTTTGCGGCGTAACAATAATATTTTGGAAGGATGTTAAGTTATAAAAAGTTGACAAATGTAGCGTAAAAAAACAAAATATCTAATAAACATTTATTGTCATGTAGCATTTATGTAGGTTACATTTTCTGTCACTTGGAGGAGAGGACCACATAATTTGATGCATGTTTTTCGAAGCGTGCGTAAAGTGGCGTAAAGAGACAAATACGCATGCGCGCATAAACTGCACGCTTCATGCGCTAGAAGTGGGAGAATTCTAGGGAATCCTATGTGCCACCAACGACACCAATGCGCGCATAGACTGAAACGGAACGGTTTTCTCTGCAGTCTATGCGCAGTATGCGCGATTCGGAACACAGCCTTTCACACATCAAAGGAAGTTTGGAGTGCATTGCGCTCAGCGTGGGTGATAGAAGCAGATGTGATACTTTTCTAAAATCCTCGATGTCTCGGATTTTCATAATATTGAAATATATGGTAGCTCATATGAAATTAGGGAAGGTTAAGTCCTAATTTTTGCAGATTCGAAATTGTTTAAAAAATACAAATCTTCAAAGTTACCTGCTTTCGGTGATTTTTACGAAACCCGCCTACAGAAATTAATTTTAATGACCTAAATTATTGAAGGTATGGACTTGCGTTTTTTTTTAATCATGAAGGATGTATCTATGTGAATGAATTCAATTTATTACTAATATTGTCATAAGTGGTTAATGAAAAATAAAAAATTACATTTTTAACAATATAATGCGTTTACCATATGATAGACTTTAAAGCTTTATTTTATTGAGTAATTTGTTTTTCTTTTCTTCACTAAACCCTGTATTGTTCTCAATTCATATAACCTGACCGACTCGCTGACTTGTATTAAAAAAACAATGCGTGGAACTCTCACGCGTTAGAAGTGAAACTTCTTATTAAATATCAGAACCGTTAATTTTTCTTAGCGTGAATAAGTTTTATTCCTCTGCATGTTCATCGAAAAGTAGACTGTGTGCTATATTTGCTTCTCCTGGTGCAATACGAAGATACTTTTCATCATTCCATAAGAGTATTTGCTGTTGTTCATCACTGACTATCTTCGATTGGTATGTCTTCACTAATTTCATCTATAGGAAGTTGATTAACAATATATATTCTCATTATGAAACAAAGATTCATAAGCTCAAATGGCGTACAGCCTGTAGAGAGGAGTTTCAAAGAGACATTGCAGCCAATTTTTTATGTTTCGTTTTTTCACCAAAACAACCACATAACGTGATTTATGTATTTTTTTCTCTTAATATGAACATTAATATGAACATTATTAACATAATGATCGTCATCAATGTTTCTTGGCAAAGGATTCATCATCGTATTTAGAGACACTGGAATATTAATAATTTGCCCGAATATCCCATGTGCATGTCGCAAGCGTCGAATTTGAATCAACGGTATCCTGGGTGAAATTAACCCCTTAACGCTCAGATTTTTTTTAACGGGTACCGTCCAAAGATGCAATTTTTTTTGCATAAATTCATATATTGTGGGTGTTGTATCTTGTTTCTAACGTTTTCAGTATTGAACAAAGTAGTTTCTCTTAAATAGTCCAAAAAAAGTAAAAGATGGCATATAACACATTCTATTCTGTTTCATATATTACAGTTTATTATATAGCAATATAATAAAAAATAATTAAAAATGTAATAGGGTGTGATATATGTTGAAACAAGTGTGGGCAGTATGCATCGATGCAGCGTTGTTGAAAAAATCCGCAGCCGCAGCGACGCAGAACAGTTAACGGTTGCGGAACGGGGGAAGGAGGGAAGGTGTTGCGTTGCGGACGAGCGCGAGTCGAGGAGGCAAGCACGATCTTTTAACGAGAGTTGTTGTGTCTGAGCGTCGGAATTTCGGTTGATCGAAGGGATTGTAATTTGAACATTTACGGGAGAAAATAAAGATCTTCTACACAAGGCACGGCCCACGAAAACCACAAAATTGAGGTTGGAAGAATACTATAAGAAAGACTGAATGCTAGTTACGCAAAGACTGAAGGAACGAATAACAGGAGACGGCAAAGATTGTGAATAGTATTATTATATATTTATTCGATACACAACGGATTGTGTTCAGAAAGGAATCTACACGTCTTATAATTTGTATAAGATAGCACTACTTCGACGCACAAATATCAACGGCTAAATTAAACAATCCGCCAAGCAGCGAACGAATAAACTACATGCCCGTGACTGTCACGTGATTGGTACGGTTCAGCGTGCCCGGCTACATCACGGGCGTGAGCGTTTAAGAGGTTAAACTCTTTGACAACAAATCTAATGTAGGTAGTGTTGGAGATCCGTTTGGTTTTTGTCAAAGAGCACGCTCTCTAGCACTTCACCCTGTCTTTCTTCAATAACCATTAGAAAGCGTGAGGCTGACTTCGACCTTCGTTGCCCAAACCCAAGGCGAGTCGATGGGGGGCTCGAAGTGTCTTTTCGGTTTTTCCGCAAGGGCTACCTGCTTGTAGGACCCTTGAGGGCAGTTGGATTCATAGCTTCAGACAGTACACAGCGTCTTAGCAGTTACAAAGCTAAAATTACATTCTCCGTAAACTCCATGTACTGGAAGAGTTTTTACTTTTAAATAAAGTATCGTTTTAAGTTTTTTGGAACGAGTGTTTAATCTCCTGGTACACAACAGTAGATGAGAAGGTATTTGTGAATATACGAAACCATTTGGTTATTATTTTGAGGCAGACAATTTCTGCATGTATTGCAGTTGCACGTTACCACATGTTGAATGTTAATGGCTGGGAAAGAAGTATGTAAGAGTTGTTAATGCTTGGGATCAACTGGTTTCACGTCGTTCTTAAACCATATTCGAACACAAATGAAACAAACTTTACCAAGCTTATTGTTCAGAAATTGTGTTTGAAATTCTTGATGGGCACTTTTAAAGAAATTAAAGTTTGTGTGTGGTAGCGTAGCAAAAGTAGGTGCATCGGTACTTGGTGATGGCACAGCTGAATCATATTCTTTAGGTTTATCCGAGGCAACAGATGAATCCTTACTTGTAGAATGTAAAGGGTACAGCTGGACTGCGTGTACTTGATCTGTGCAACCGAGTGACGTATAGGAGGAGGCTTGTCAAAAGTAACGGGCACATGACGTCGTAGTAAGGAGTAGTAGGGGGGTATAGATATTGGAAGTGGGAACTCGTGACGCAGTAGGGAGTAGTAGATGGGGAATCCTCGCATATGTAGAGCTATACAGGGTGTCCGCGGGAAGACTGAACAGCTGGATATCTCCCAATGTATTGGAGATAAAAAAAAAATACAGGGAATTGCATAGTTCGAGGGGGGCATTTTATTAGCGCAGACGATTTTTTTCTTCGAATATTATTTTAAAAGATACGATGGTCGAGTTCGGTTTTTTAAATGGAACTTCGTAAAGTTCTGGTGGCTTTCGAACACCAGTGTTCATTTAGAGGAACTAGCCACCCGTCGCGCATTTCTGCTCAACAGAAGGAATTTAGCCTTATAAGACTAAGTAGTTTTTCTCTCTTTAGCTGCCGATAATGCGGGCGCATTCGACTATCGACTTGTCCGTGCGCTCTTCTGTAAATACTAGCTTCTTAGTTTATCTTTAAGTTTAGAATAGTTTTATTTATAGTTGGTAGGCGTAAGAGTGGGTAAGGGGTTTTTTACCTTCCTTCTGGTGTAGATGGTTTTTTCCCCTTTTTGTAAGTCCCCACAATCTTTTGTAGTCGGTAAAGTGCTATTCTGTTCGGAATTATAATCTCCAATAACTGACAGTACCAAAGAATTACGACCGCTAGGGTATAGTTAAGAGTTTCCACTACGTGGAACAATTAGTTTATATTTTTTATAAAAAAGAAAATGTGTAGCTATTTTTTAAAATGTTTTTAAAGCCTGTTATTTAATACAGAATGTACAAAAAACTTGCAATGAACATCTTTATAAAAAAAAAGTGTCGAGCTGCTATACCGCTGCGAACTTTTTAAACGTAGGTTCGAGCCTCGAACTTCCAAGTCCCTTAGGCTAAGTTTTTTTTTTCGTTAATACGGTAGATACTTTAGAATGTAAGGCGCATAACAGTTTCAAATGATGCGGTTTTTTCAGTTTCTTTAATTCCTATTATGTTTTGCTGTACGTATACACATTGAAGATCGCATAAAACACTTATTTCATGAAGCAATTCGACGTATAAGTTACTCTGACACGGAAAAAACGACGAAAAAATCGGTTTTTAATTTTTTTAACTGCGGCGCAGCAAATTGAAAAATCTGAAAAAAATTCAGGACAATAGTAACAATGATACGTACTTACAGTAAAAATATAATTATAGTGCCAAGACTGCTTCGATACACAATCGGCTTTTTGCAGCATTTTTTGGCGTTTTTTATTTTTCACAGCTTGGTTTTTCAATTTAAAAATCTGAAACAATTCTCTAATATGTGCCCCGATAACGGAAATCCCTCTGATTTTTCTCAAAATTTTTCATCCCCTAGTATAGGAGAAATTCGGCAAAAACCTGATTTCCTATTTTTGCCCTTTACTACCCTCCGGGTGGAGATACGAAGTTGAAAATTGCCACAAATGTTTCTTTTTTAATAAGCTTTCGAATGATTCATCGTGAGTCGAATTCGGTTCAAGGGCACATTTGACCATCTTAACCGGCTATACCCTTTGGTCTAGCAACTTTCACACCTCCTAGCCTAACTAATCGAACTTGCATCTCTCCCAAAAGAACCGGCCATCCGAGCGTATAAGCAAGTGCGAAATAAAAAAACTATTGCAGTTGAAAATTGAGTCTGAATGGGTTAATTGAGTAAATGTTATGACGTTTTGAAACATTAACATTAGTAAGTAGTATTTCTGACGGAAAAGAATTGTCTAGCCTTTGGGCCTGCCATTCCTAACCCAGACCTTTGGCAGGTAGGTATCTGTTTCAACAGGCAAGGCCACCTGTTATGCCAGCAAGACCGTCCCCGGTCCTTGCTATTCCAGCGGGTTTTCTTCCAGTGAAAATCAGTAAATTTGCAAGCGCAATATCTCAAAAGACCAGTGGAAATCAAGTGTATACATTAATGCTTATTTAATTTGTCTTGGATCGCACTATCAATTCACCTCTTCAAAAAAAAATAGTTCCATTTAAAAAACCGAACTCGACCACCGTATCTTTTAAAATAATAATCGAAGAAAAAATTCGTCTGCGCTAATAAATTGCCCCCCTCGAACTATGCAATTCCCTGTATTTTTTTTTATCTCCAATACATTAGGAGACATCCAGCTGTTCAGTCTTCCCGCGGACACCCTGTATACACTAATACGACTTGTGCACACACCATACGAGGGTTTCATGTGTACAGTATTTTATCACTGAAAGTTCACGGTTCTGAACTGGCTTTCTTAAAAAATATAATATTTTCCCGTGTAAGCAATAAATGTAACCTTATATTTCTGGCGATATAGTAAACAAAATATTTATGATGTGAAATTCTCCACATAATAATGATCTGCAAGCAATTTAAAAATAAGATAATTATGCACATGGCCAAAACCAGTGCAATGGCCAGAAACGATACATCTACCCTACTCTATTCTCGACCCGAATATAAATTTTCTATCAGTAGCTAAGCAGACAGTTATTTTTCAAGATACACGAGTAAATTTTTTATTACAGAAAAGCGAAGCGGTAGCCATGTAGAATATACTTAGAATAAAGCAAGGGAGCAATAATTATCAGGGAACCAAATGACCTTGCAAAGTAGTATCTAGCGATATGAGCATCGAAATAAAAAGAAGCTATGAATATTAGAATAAAAAAAAAATGAGCAGTTTAAGTATACAATTAAAAAGAACAAAGCTTTTCTGCAAAATTTGTATAAAAAATAAACAAGTTGTAACAAACTTCCAGTAATATCAACACACAAGTTATTTTGAATTTTGTTTATTCGGCCGTTCACAGATTTATATAACCGCGTCGAATGGAGGTTCTGAATACCTTGTTACTTTTATTGATGAATTTTCAAATTAATTTGAGGTATTTTTCAATAAAAACTCGGTCATGCAACACTTCACGAAAAAGCAGTATTTCATTTCCATTTGTTATGTATATAGTAAAATAATTTCTATACTACCATTATAAGGCAACTATAATGTTTATTACGATGCACCGTATTAGGATTAATTTACAAGTATGTAATAACGAGTAGTTTAGTAAATTAGTACTCGACACGTGTGGACACATTTTAGTGGAGTGATTTACTAAAGCGATTTAGCCGAGTGACGAGTTTCGTTTATAAGCATCCAGTAGTTTAGTCGAGTTCGCTAGCAATTTGGTGCTCGTCTCGTGCAGATAGAAGAGTTTAGTATACATATTTCGCCAAACCTTGCGCCACTCAAAGTGTTAAAATGTGCATGTGGTATTCCAATAATCATATTTGTATATGAACGCTGGTTAGTCGTCCCAAACAGCGACCACTTTCCCTACCCGAGTCGGTAAATTAAGTTAAGAAATTAACTCACATCGTAGCCTCCGAATATTCGCTAGTTTGAGCCACATCAGCTACCCCCGCTTGGTAACGAACAGTGATTCATGAACAATTTAATTGTGCGAGCGACATTTCGACATTTACCATATTCTGGCGAATTAAGTGGTCTAACGAGATTGTTTTCCAATTTTTAGAAACATTTTAAATAGAACCATCTATAGGAAACCCAATGAATCATAATGACAAAAATTTAAATGCGGTAGCGGATGCATGGGAAAGAGTTTAAAAAGAGTTAAATTGTTTTTTAAAAAAAAAACAAGCTTTTAGTAAAATGTACTCAAAAGGAAAAAATCATTTTGATATCGGCCTAAATGACTGTCTTAGATCAGTGATGAGTAGACTGCGGATGATTATGCAAATGCATATATTGGTATGCAAAAATTATTTTACATATTGCATATGCTATATTAACCCTCGAGCGGGCGCGCTTTGTGAACTCCGTTCACCGATCTGCGTATTTCCTTCATTAGGTCTCGGTAAGACAAACATTCTCTCCACGCGATCGTGGTGTGTTTCAAGAACCCTATGATGCTTGTGCCAGTTGATTTTCATTTTTGATGTTAAAAATGTTTTACATATACTATTTTTGTGTTTTTAAATAGATTTACTGCATTTTTGGATACATTGCTAATATTTTCCCATCACATTTAATTGAAGTCACCACTGTCAACAGAGAAACCGTTTCTGAAGTGTAATAGGGGGCTAAAATAATTATTTTCAACTGATGAACTGAGTTCACCACGCGCCTGCTCGTGTACCTCTCATGGGCGCGCCCGTCCGAGGGTTAAAAGGCATATGCACATATGTTACATATATCTTTTATACGTTTCTCCTGTATTTTGTTGTGATCATAGATGAATTATCGAGCCGTTACGTAACATTAGACATAAATCGCAATGTACGCAACATTTTGTGCCGATGTTGATATCGTGCGATGGATTAAGTCATTAGTAGAGACTAATTACTCGTTCATTACAATCGCCCGGTACAAATAAACAATTTCGATCAAATTAAAGAGGTTTGGCAATTTTTTTCTTTTAACACCCGAAAGTAGTAAAATTATTAATTTTCACTCCGTATTTTATTTCTGCAAATAGGCATTTGAAACTTTTAATGGAAATAATGTCGTTGAAATTGCAACTGCTCAGAATGTTTTCCAACAGACACAAGTTGCTCAGAATTTAGCATTTATTAAGGCACGTTCACAACTTCTTCCAGCCACAATAAAGAAATTGGGAACTTAACAAATTCGAAAAAAATGGACACGGCATAGTTTACGTGCATATTTGCATATGCTTTTTGCATTTGTTACGTGTCTAAACATCCACAGTCTAGTAATGAGCAACCCGCGGCCCGCGGGCTGCATTTGGCCCGCCAGCCGTCAGGAACATTTGCGTATATCTTTTGAACTGTCAAAGATATCGGAATAAATTTTGCCCTAAAAAATAGGATACAATTATCCCTTTCTAATGTTGTATAATTATAATTTGCGTGTGAGCAACTATTCTCGAGAATGACAATTTTAAAAAGTGATCGTCGTAATCGTTTATGAGAAACAGAAGCAAGCATCTCATTAAGTAAATTTCAATAGTTATTTAATTTCATTTAATTAGAAAAATATACGTACACATACCTCTTTATATTTTAATATGTAGGTAGGTATATATTACTAATAAACAATAAACCAAATTTAAAAAAAATTTATTGTAAATCAATGTCAGAAATAATAAATTCATTCCATAAATTAAAATTATTTGATTAGTATATTTATGTATTTAATATTATGGCCCGCATGGAGTAGTAGGTTTCAACTTGTGGCCCACTTCGGACCAAAGGTTGCTCACTTTGATGAATTCCCATGTATGACTAAAAATAAAAGCGAAGTCTTTGTTGCACGAGTTTTTTCATTGGATTGCGAGCAGTCTAATTTCTCAATTCAAAGTCTGTTCTGAGATCTAACCAGATTAAAAGTCAAGACAAAATCGTGTCCTTCAGCAATTAGTTTGCATAAGTTTAAATATTCAATATTTACGCCCCATGCTTTTATTTTTAGTCGTACAAAGGAATTCTTTTAAGGCATTCATTTAGGCTGATATCAAAATTGTATTAAAAAGGATAAAAATAATTTTGATAAATGAGCTTTTATTAAAATATACTAAAAAGTATAAAAATATTTTAATTAAAATATACTAAAAAGTATAAAAATATTTTAATTAAAATACACTAAAAGTATAAAAATATTTTAATAAAAGCATGTTTTTTTTTAAATTTACAGTATATTATTTTATGTTTTTTAGTGAAAATATTGTATTGTCATCGGAACTACGTATGTGTGCAAAGTTTCAAGTCAATCGGATATGTGCCAGTGGGTCAAAATTAGCTCACAAGATATCACCCTAACAAACTAACAAACTCACAAGTGAAGCTAAATAAAAGCTTGTAAAGTAGCAAATAATTTAATAATGGCGTAAGCCCAAATGCTTTTTATAAGGGAAAATCACTGAATAAAATCACTGAATAAAATCAGGAAGGTTATGTCTCGCACAACGCTTATAAACAAATATTTTATGTTCTTGCATGGGAGATGTAAAAAAAATACAAGTAACGAATATCGACATTGAAAGGCGACCATTTATGTAAATTAGCGAATATTCGTTAACGCATCTGTGGAGCCGGTGTTAAAATCACGAGATCGAGACTATTGCTCTAAATATGAGAAATAATCAATTCACGGTGACCTGGAAATGGAGCAACTACTTGAAGTGAATCACGATATTTATACCACTGAAAATGTAAAGAAAATTAATTGTTATGACAGTGATTGATAGTTAAAGTGATTCTAGGGTAGGTATATTAGACCGAGAGCTGGCTACATAGGGATCAACATGACTCAATGCAGTCACAGTTCTTATTTAAAAATGTTGGTTTAGTGTTGCCGAATACGAAATCGCTGGTCTGCCGCATCAATCCAGGGAACTAACGCGGGGGTGGACGGCAAAACAGGTAAAATTTCTAGCGCAATAACTTCATTCTTGCAGTTCTGAATTTCATATACTTATTTTTTACGCATTTAATGAACGATATGCGAAATGGCACACCTCCAAGTGGAGGATAAGACCATGGCAGACGTCGATGAAAATGGCGATACGTGGCTTGCGCGCTAGTGCAAGGGAGAAGTATACATCTGTTTCTCCTTGGCAATAGTGGGATTGCCGCCGACCGCATATTGGAACGGCCAATATGCTTCCGGCATGGTATGTGAAATTTCAGAACTGCAAGAATGACGATATTGCGCTAGAAATTTTACCTCTTTGACCGTCCACCCCCGCGTTAGTTCCCCGGACTGACGCAGCAGACCAGCGATTTCGTATTCGGCAACAGTAATCCAACATTTTTAAATAAGAACTGTGACGCATTGAGTCACGTTAACCCCTATGTAGCCAGCTCTTAGACTCTACCAGGCCTGCACAGCTAGGATGTGGTGGGCAAGAGCGCTCTCGATTGCTCGTGAGCAAAGCAAAGAGCGACGTCGTAAGCAGTTCCCCCACCCTGTGGCCACTAGCTGCTGTAGTATGCGTGTAAACTGTAAGGTGGGTTGCTGACATTCAGCGGCACTCTTAGCCAGCAGAACGTATTGAATCGAAATGGGGTGAAATGCAACGAGTCATTGAGACGTCGACAGCTAATTTTCTTTCTGAAAAGTATTGTAATTTTTAGATATCTTACCGTTACAAAAAAAAACAACAGCATTTTGTCGCATTCATATACATGTAATATGGATTAGGGTTTACAGTACGGACGTGACTTTTCACGTTGTTCGTGAACCGCTGTTCCTAAAGTGTACAACTCATCGTTTTTAAAATAGCCTGTTATAAAAGGAAAAACATTTAACTAATTGCTAAAATTCCCAGTATGATATATGTTTATTATATATATTTATAACCCCTATGTACTCCTTTCTTTAAAAAAAATATTGTTAAATAATAATTCTATACCTGGTGTATGTCAATATTTTTTAAACCTGTATCAGTGGCTCTGTAAATATGTTGAGGAAGTTAAAAAACGTTCAGGAAATAGCAAAACAAATTTCTGTACACATCCAGTTTCTCGCTACACATCATACATCTGAGCAGAGCTGGTTGCTAGCTTTAATGGGCTTCAGACTCCTCACTCACGAGCACTCCCCACCACGACACTGTTGCTCATGAAGGCGTGGTTTAGCGCTTACGACGCTCTTTCCCCACCGCTCTCGAAAATTTTTGCCCGGCGGGCATTCAGCCGTTCAGGACTGGACTATATGTATGATGGATCGCAAAATAGGCTTTTGTTTCGAGGAACGCTCTTGAAAGCGGCGGCAACCGGCAATACCGGCGTGCGTCGGCGGGCAGTCTTCGCCAAGCCACGTTGCGAGAAGCATTCAATATCTTTTTTCATTAAATACACACTTTTATCACTTTACGATGTGTTACTACTTAATTCCGCCCACGACCGTCGATCCCAATTCTACATGTATGTAATCGCACAGAAAAAATTGAAAAATCCAAGAATGATTTCGGATGTCCTAAATCGTACTTTTTTCATATTAAAAATAAATCGTTTTTATGAATAGAAGTTCATTACTTTTTGTTGCTTGAGTTTATTAAACTGTTTATTCTATTAATAAACAGTTGATTATCACTAATTTCGTTTCATTTTCCCTGTTATTTTTCATGTAATAAGCATTTGTTCTTAAGGGGTGCGATTTAGGCAAGTTTGCCCTAATTATTTACGGGAAATACGATTGGAAAGTAGTGAAAAAGCAGGTAAAGGGGGGTGCATAGGGCTACCAATTAGAAGTTGTTGACTTTATTTGATCACTAGTTTAAAGTGTCCGGCGTTGCCCAGGCTTCTTATCTGTAGCCTGTAACATCAGCATTAATATTTTAAAATTAACTGGCGCCACTTTGCGGCTGTTTGTTTGTTAAAAGATTTTTAATTGTTCTTCTGAGCACTATGTGGTAGATGTTAAATGTCACAGGGTGTAGATTCATTCTCCCCATCTTTTAATAAAATAGTGGTTATTAATAATTCCAGCCAAGATGCTTACTCGTTTTTTTCTCGTTCGCTACTAAATAGGTGCATATAAAACGGAGATCTATAGATGAGAAAAAAACTATAACTGAGAAAAAAATTCTAGTGACAAATTTTCGTTACAAACTAAATCTGATAGATACCTAAACCTTAGATACTCGCGTATCCTGTTCATAATAAGTTCATCAGGTTGTGACGTAGGTATAGGCTCAAATGTAGCGTTAAGTAGAGAACAAACGAGTTTAAAATCAATAAAAGGGAACGCACTATGGCGCACAGTGGCCAAAAATCGAGAAAACCTGCTCAAAACATGAAGGTGACTTTTGATTTGTACAAAAATAAGTATACTAAGGTTTTCGAGGTCGCTGATTACGAATCTGAAGTCAAAATTGCAAAAAAAAAACAAATGGCGGACCCAAAATGGCGGACACGCATATCAGAAAAACATCAGATTTAGTCTAAATTTACAGTCTTTGTACTTTGACGGCCTCTCAAAAAATAGTTCCGATTTGTTACACCTTGGGGCTTCTTGGAACTTGTTCACACAAGTGCAGAGAGTCTGAAAAAATTATTTGCATTTGCTACTTTTTGCAACTTTGCAGCTGGGACATTTTTTAATAAGTTAAAGTACAAATAGAACTCCGGACTCTTCGATTGGAACGCAACTTTGGGGGTTTATAGAGTAACTCGAGACAAGAGCAACGGTATATTTCATTCGTGCTCTATCGCTCTTGAAGCGTGTGAAAACTACGCTCAAAGTCAAATAGGCACTCCCACTTTTTCGCGTATAACTCCTAAAGTACAATAGACAGAAGAAAATATTTCAAACAAAAGTTTAATGGTATAATAAGCGCTGCAAACTTGTGTCGACAAATTTTTTAAAAGAGTTTGAGAAAAATTCATGGTGAAAAATTTTTTTTTTTTTAAAAATCCAATCTCACTTTTCTATATTCGATTTTCATCAAATGTACGTATACATAGTCGAACTACTCCATTCAGCTCAATAGATGAAGCAGGATTTGGCTGTTGTGTTGATGATACAATGTTTAGACTAAATCTGATGTGTTTCTGATATGCGCGTCCGTCATATTGAGTCCGCCATTTTGTTTTTTGCAATTTTGACCTAAAATTTGTAATCAGCGGCCTAGAAAACTCCAGGATACCAAGTTTAGACCAAATCGGATGTTTTTCTGATATGCGCGTTCGCCATATTGGGTGCGCCATTTTGTTTTTTGCAATTTTGACTTCAGATTCGTAATCAGCGACCTCGAAAACCTTAGTATACTTATTTGTATTTGTATTTTTGTTTTTCCTGTGTTTTTACACAGGATGGCGTTTCAAGCATTTTTGCTTATATTGCCCAACGAACTATAGTCCCATTTTTTCCCCTCCTCTCTCCTTCGGGTCCCAGCAGCAGTAGCGCACCAGGAGAAAGGTGGTCTCCCATCTTTCCCCAGTACACCGCCCCGTGATGCTTAACTTCGGTGATCTAACGAGAACCGGTGTTTTCCATCACGGCTACGGCCGCTGGTTAAGTATACTTAATTTTGTACAAATCAAAGGTCACCTTCATATTTTGGGCAGGTTTCCTCGATTTTTGACCACTGTGTGGCGTTGTGAATGGTTTTATTGAAATGTTTATAACGTTGCTTTATCCTTCCATGAATTATTTCCACATTACATAGGGTGTTTGTGACGAGCCGTCATTGATTAGCTTGTTGTGTCGTTAAAGATATTCATTGTCTTGCATTTTACCCACAAATCCGTTTCCTGCAATTATTTTACTGATGAACTACCATCTAAAGAAGAGGAGAACGAAACCTAAGAATTCTTCTTTAGTTAGAAGACAATTAAGACAGTGAGATTGACAATGGACCAACCGACATTAAAAAAAAATAATTTCCTATTTTATATGATTAGTAGAGCTTAATAGAATACCTACGTTATTGCTACTAACTATTTTGGAAAAAATTAGGTTAATCCGTTGCTGCTCTCACTGCCTTAATTCTAAACACATTTTCGGGAATACCTACATCGTTAATTTATCACTTGCAATGATTGTTAACTAATTTTCTTTCGTTACTTTTCAACATATACATATTTTTATCTAGAAAATAGCGTTGGAATTGTTGCACTTCGTGGATTCACTTCGATGTTATGATCATGTAAAGTTCAACAACTTAATTGGTCGCCATCCTTTCCACCTGCTTCTTTTACTACTTTCCTATCGTATTTCCCGTAAACAATTATGCTTTTATAATTGTTTTGGACCTATAAAATTACTTCTTACTAAAATTTTAGATGTCGGAAACGTAAATTTGGCAATTTTGTACCACCCTCCTTTCCATTTCTTTAAAGATTTCGATCTTTTTGTTAGAAACTAAATTACCTGAAAATGAAGAATTTGTGATATCAGCAATTTAACAGTTCCGAAAGTTCTAAACTTAATGGCACTCGCTTAATATAGCTGTAACAACATAAATATTAATTAGAATTAAAATACGCAAGCACAGCTATAAAGGCGTAAATTTTCTCATTTCTGGAAAAATCAAACTTTTTACCTGTAATATCAACATTTTTTTGATAAATTTTTTTCCGATTATTTGAATGAGAAACTGAGGCAAAGATATTTACAAGAAATTAGTTCCGCGGGCGATTATAATATAGCATTTGATATGACAAAATAACTGTAATAGAACAACAAATGAACGCAGCTGCTTTCAAATAAAAAATTCTTACAGTTCAAGCGACCCAATAATATTTATTGTACATCACAATTACGACTTACAATTAGTGCTGCTTATAGGTTTCAATTTTATTTTTATTTCGAAACTGTATTTGCTTCTTGTGTAAAATCAATATTTCCTAGATAAATAAAAGTACGTAGGCGTCTAGTATTGTTACAAGTCTCCTGTCAAGCTTTCTTCCTTCAGAGGATTTCGGAGCTTTCAAGCGAAACACATTTCTCAAGATATGGAGTATAAAGTGTCACCTTCCGTTGAAAAAACTGTTTCAAAGCAAAATGTCCAGTCATGATTCACTGTATATCAATGGAACGGCACTGCAAACGAGCTCAATGAATACATATGTCTCTATTATAACACTTTCATACGATTTCCGTTCGTTATCGTTCATTTCCCGGAAAAGACGATTTCGCACGTGCCGAGAATCAGCTCCTGGTTTTATATATTCCAGGATATCACGTTACATTGCAAAAAGTAGATAGGTTCGTGGAAAATATTTCTCTCCGCGAAAGTCATAAATCGTCCAATTCATAGGAACTGAAACTCCCACGAGGTGCAACGAAACATTAAAAGTGGCCTATTTTATTAATAAATTATTATTTGCCTACAAATTAATCTTCGCAGGCAAACGTCAATGATTAACAAGCACCTACCTATATATTTAGAGAACTTGCTTGTAATTTACTGTGACGCAAACTATAACGTACTATAGTAATTGCAAAAGTATTGTTAAATATTCTATCGTAGATAATGCTCTATATTTTAAACCCATATCGTACATGTTGCCGATATATTTTAGTATTTTACGTGCATATTTGCATATTTTACGCGAATATTTAGATATTTTACGCGCATTACGAATATTAATAATAGTTGCAATTCCCGAAATTAAATCGCCACACACTTGGAATTTAATTATATTCATAGCGACAGGATATGTAAAGTTGCCCAGCTGCAGTAGGTATATGCCCGCGAAAATTTACACCGTATGGCACAACCGTGTGTGACTCTGACGAGTTACGTAAATAGAACTAATAACGTAAGTTTCGTTTATTGCAAATGAATTTCGTCCTTAAAAGAAACACCTTTTCTACAGTGAGATCCTGACTCAATTCTCTAAATCTTACTTACATAGTGTACCTAGGTTTAACAATTCACAGAACTTTGTTATAGTAAAAGAATTTATATTAGCCCTTCGTGGTCACACCTTTTTATAATCACAAATTGGTTACATGGGGTTTACTGTACATCAGCGTCATTTTTTTTTGAGTTACCATTTTCGTATTTTTGAATCTTTTAACTTTTCAGTGATAATTCTACATTCGTAATATTTATACACTCATGGTCTAAGAGCCTTTTTTTAGAAATGTAAATTTTGATATGATAAAATATGATAAAGTTGAAAATGAGCGATTTCCCACGTTTTTTGTGTGAAAAAACGATTTCTTAATTTTTTTTAATTTTTTTGCGATAAATCCCCTTTGGAAGTTGTAAGGACGTGACATTTTAACTCGAAAATTGCTCTTGGGGTGCAATACACCCCGTGTGACCACGAAGGGTTGTCTTGGCGAAACAATTTTCTGGACTGTATTTTCTAAGCAAATTTAGAGATAAGGTTTATACGTAAAGCCAAAAGCATTTAATATATTTACATGGATTTTGATATATGTACATAAGTATTAAGTATTTCTCCAATCTTACGAGTTGCCTTTTAAAGTTTATTTGCGCGCATAAAGTTGAAAGAAACTGTAAGTACTCGTGTATTGCAACCGAAATGCCATACTGAAAATAACATAACACTGTTTGGTCGCCCAAATATTATACGCGTTACCATTTCCAAATATGTGCTACGCTCAGAAAGCAAAATTGTATAATTTAAATTGGTAGAGTAATTTCCCGGCAAATGAAAGATCCAGATTTGAATTCCAACCCAACGATTCATTCGGTCGACACCGAAATTCATTTACGGCTATTGCCCAGTAACTTGCGGTAGATTTTAATTGCATATTAACAAAACAAATTGAAGTTAAACGATTTTATTTAATTTGATCAAAATTAAAAAAAAACATTAAAAACTAAAAAATAATTATTTTAATAAAGAGAAAGAGCCAAAATTGTTTTTAAAAAATAAAATTAAAAAAATAAAATACATTTAAATTTGTTTTCATTAAAGACAAATACGTAATTCGTCAAGAAATAAGAAAAAATGCAAAAATAGGAAAACAGTTGAAAATAGGCACTCCCGCTTTATCGTCCATAACTTCCTTATTTGTGTATGGATTTTGCTCAGGTTGGGCTTGTGTTCTTCGTAAAGATGCGCACTTTAAGTTAAAAAAAATAAGAAACTGGACGTCACATGATAATTTCTGTCTTCCAGGCTATGTAGTGAATTTTCGATTTCAATTTCGGCCCCAAAACATTACATTTTTCTTAAGTTTCGCTCGATTCCTCCCAAACTATTGGTCCGATTGGAAAACACTGTAGGAAAGAGTTGTATGCAATTTAATTACCTTTTATTTAAGAGTCGTCGCGATCAAATCGGTCGACTCTAACGCGAGATATGGCCAAAAAAGTCGGGTCTTCTTCTTAAAAAAATACCAAAATATTCATCGGGCGATATCTCGAAAACGTATTCAAAGGATTTCGTCTCATGTCGATTTTTGAGTTTAGGGATCACCTTACATAACAATTTCATAGCGGAGTCTTTTTGTGTTATCTATCATTAAGAGGGAATAATTTTTCCTCGTTTTTCGAGGCAAATTCCGTTCTGATATCTTTTATATTTCAAAAGTTATACGAAAAAGGCTCCAAATTCTTCAACCCGGGCCGGGAAATTCCGAATAGCTCTTTGCGTCGTTAATTTGAAAGAGGCCATCGAAAAATTTTCGAAGCTCGAGCGTCACTACGGTCCAGCGGTCGCTGGCGACCCTCCGAACGCCGGGCCGGTGAATGGTTGCAGTGGAATGCGTCCGTGAGGCGCTGTTGCCATTTTACCTGTTCGCCCGAGCGGAGGTTGCAAGATTAAATGATGACCCTGTATTTGTCTACTTTAATAACTACTAGAATAAGAAGCGTTTTACGTGAAATATGGAAAAAAGATTACAGTAAGCGTACCTAGTTTTACAAAACTTTAAACTGACAACAAAGTCTGAGAATTGATGATATTAATTCCTTTAAAATATTCATCAATCTACTACAGTAACACATTAATTATTTCCGAATAAAAAATTATTACAGAGAAATTTATAATATTAGGACGATTTACATATTCAAAATTCAATAGAATAGTCCTATATACTGAATTATTAAAAAAAAAGTGTAAGTTTATTGCCACCAATTGCAAAATGTATGGTTAAATATCAATACATAAGAATCGAATTATTGTTCAATGCTATTAACATCTGGTATTCTGTCATAGAACGATGAAGCTATCGTTTTGAAACAAGTATTATTTCCTAGTGTGTATTCGATTTTCATACGGTATGCTCTCATTTACTCTCATCATGCTTGCTCGAAACGGAAATTACTGATCGATGATAAAGCCACGACGATGATACAAAGAAGGTCTTCATAGCAGATTACACTTGATTTCGGGTCGTGATAATTTCAGGTACATCTTACTGTTTATTGTTCAACTATCAAGTATAGCTACGAATTGTAATCAACAACCTACAGATCGATACAATTTATGTCATGCATGAACTTGTCCATTTAGGTAGCGTTGAAGTCATAAATATTTATTTTCACAAACATGCCACAGTCTTATGCCACAAGGTTGAGTAACATTCAGAATTTGATAGCAGTTCCTCCATAAAAACTATTTCACACACAAAAACACTATGAACGTGTCCAAAAAAATCGAGTTCTCCTTTTGCATATACTCTTAACACTTTTTAAATATGAATGTATTGTACGTGTACAAAATTCTTGTATTTATATCAATAAAATACATAATCCACCATAAAGTAACTGAATCAAATTTTTATACGGAATAATATTTTACAATACAAAAAGATGTACAGATTTTTATTTCGATTTAATTTAAAAAATTGTTTTACTATGAACAATTCAATCCTGAAGCATGTTTGTGTGTATATGCATATATACATATATACAATATTGCTTTATTCATTAAATTGTTCGTAATTACGAAAATAATAATAGTAATGAAACTTTTAACGCATTGGCTATGAAAACGACCACCTACGTTAATAAAATGTTCAACATTGTGCATTCACAGAATTTTATAAACTCTTAATTATTATATAATATTAATGCAAATGCGTAGGTGCGATAACGAGGTAATAGGTACCTACTGTTATAACTTGGAACGTTCTAGCAATAAAATACAAAACTTTTACAGTTAAAGAAGACTCTACAAGAATCACATATTTCCAAACAATTCATAGTAATATGAATGTAATAACAAATCAATTAACGTGTTTCACTAAATCGCACTACTGGCTTATTAAGAAGATGCTGCTTCAGTTTTAAAGCGCGATGGAATGTAAATGAAGTTGGGCACGTGTCATCTACAGACCGCAGCTGAGGAACTTGAGCAGAAGACAATTCACAACCTCTCTTCAAAACTAATTAAATTTTCTCCACGGATAATGTTTTCTTGATAACAATTGTCTCGCTGAATGCGTGAAATAAATGGGGAAGCATTCCTATTAAAACGCCTCTACAACTCTCGATTTTGAAAACACATAACTTCCTGTGTCGTTTCACATTGTTTCCTTTTAATTGCGTAACAGCATTGCAGCTACAAGGGTTTATTATTCTAAAACAAATATGAGAGAAATGTGGTGACAAAATTAAAAGTTTTTTCTATCAAATTCACAAAGATAGATGAAAATTAGTGATACTTATTGCGTGCAATGTTCATTATTATTTAAGTACCTATATTAAACGATCATTAATAAGAACGCGTTGAATTTTACTTTTAATTTCAGAACATACTTAATGATGTAGGTAAAAATGTAATACATATTTGATGGCACATGCTGTATTTGATAAAACGGAGATCTTAGAAATTTCCGAGGCCTTGCAAAGTTTGAAGGTGGAGTAATGGAAGAAGTCGGTGTTATATATGCATAAATTTATAGCGTGAACTTAAAACACTTCTTACAGCCGCGCCGAGCCCGCTGAAAAAGTTCCTACAGTTTTAGGTATATTTATCTACGACGGACAATAAAACTTCACAGTAGCTACAGCTAAAACCTATTTTGAGTAGAGAATAATGGAACAGCACGCCTATAGTTTAACTATTAACCACTGGCATGTAGGAAATAAATGTAATACTTCTAATATATAACTGTGCTAGATATACAACGTTAGAATAGAGCATTAGAATTAATTATTCAACTGAACAATTTTTGCATCCGCTTATCAATAACTTTGTAGTTTAAACCTTCCATTTACATCATCTAACTTTTTGGTGTAATCTGTGAACAGTAACCGTTACATAAATTCAAAGTATATGGAAGTTTTTATTAAAGTTCTTCATTAAAACATAAAACTTTTGCGTTACTTGAGAAACTGATAAAGTATTCAAAATTTTTGCAGATATGAAAATAAAAAAGGTTAAACAAGCAAAGTATTAAAGAGGGATCTAGGGAAGTGGAGCCCTGAAATTTAATAACATCCTCAATATCATCGCGTCAGCTCTTCGCATCAATATGTTATCAATGCTTTTCAGCAATGCAACATAGTTTCAGATGATCAGTCAAAGATGCTTCCCACGTTCGAAAAATTTGTAACGATTTTTATTAAAATTCATACGACTTTGACGACACTGATACAGACACGGGGAGAGCATAAACAATTTATTATATATTTTTTGTATTTAGGGTGTGGCCGAAAGTGTGGTACAAACAGACAGCAGGTGGTTCCTTGTACGAAAATAAATCTAAAGTTTGGAATAAAATTTTTCATCCGAGGTTTAGTTTTCGAGAAAATCGATTTTCAAATAATCGTTAAGTATACGTGCACCCGACTACAAAATAACAGAATTTATCAATAAATTCCTGTGGTTCAACTGCGAATGGAATGAATCCTCGTATACGAAGAATTCGAAATTGCGCCTCCATATTAATACTACACAGTACGATATTATACATTAGGGCAGAGCGATACTATATAGGCGAATATTTAAATTTGAATTTTCAGTTGGCCTGTGTGCGGGATAGTTGTCTTTTGATTAACTAAGCACAACTGTAAAAAAAAATTTGGAAAAATATTCATGTCTGCAGGTTCCTTTTTCTCCTAAAAATGATTATATAATCATACTATATAGGCGAAACTTTAAATTTGAATTTTCAGTTGGCATGGGTCCGGGATAGTTGTCCTTTGATTTACCAAACACAACTGTAAAAAAAAATTTGGAAAAATATTCATGTCTGCAGGTTCCTTTTTCTCCTAAAAATGATTATATAATCATACTATATAGGCAAAAATTTAAATTTGAATTTTCAGTTGGCCTGGGTCCGGGATAGTTGTCTTTTGATTAACCAAACACAACTGTAAACAAATTTTGGAAAAATATTCATGTCTGCAGGTTCCTTTTAACCATATAATCATATAATTATTTTTTAAGAAAAAGGAACCTGCAGACATGAATATTTTTCCAAATTTTTTTACAGTTGTGTTTGGTTAATCAAAAGACAACTATCCCGGACCTAGGCCAACTGAAAATTCAAATTTAAATTTTCGCCTATATAGTATGATTACATAATCATTTTTAGGAGAAAAAGGAACCTGCAGACATGAATATTTTTCCAAAATTTGTTTACAGATGTGCTTAGTTAATCAAAAGACAAGAATCTCGCACCCAGGCCAACTGAAAATTCAAATTTAAATTTTCCGCTCCGCCCTATTACACATGCAATTTAGCGCATATCAAAACAGGACACAGAATATAGCGCACATAAAATTTAGAACACGTGTAGTTTAACGCACATTTTTTAGCGCACATCAGGATAGCGGACAGTAAGATTTCACGCCCAAGATAGTACAGACAAGATAGTGCACATACAATTTAGAATACATGCAGCTTAACATACATGTTATTTAGTGTACAACACGATAGCACGGTAAACTTGCCGATGAACTGCGTCCTCGCCGATTTCGATGACCTTCACATATGTTGTCAAGGTCGTTATTCTAAACAACATTTCCCTTTAAACTTTTTGGCGGCCGGCCTTAGTTTCGAAGATATTAAGGGGACATTCTACTCTCTCGGTCGAAAGATCCGCCACTTTTCGATGATGGTTTTTATAATGAAATACACACTTAACTTTTTCGAATTTCGGGGGGTATATTGTACCACTCTTGAAATAGAAGAAAAAATCTTTGTTGTTTTTTTATTTTACTTGGTTACTTAAATATTTCGCAGTGAATTGCGAGCGATTGAAATTTCGGACGACTGGATCATTGGAAACAAAAAAACCAAACATATTTTTAATTTGCATGAGTATGGCTATCTCGCTAACCACAAATATCTTAAGATTTTGTAATATTTCCCCACATTTTATATCTATTAAACAGAAAAGAAATGCCCTTTTCGGTACTTTCAACTTTGATCGACTCCCATTTTAATATTTTTTTCTTTCAAAATTGTTCTCTCGTGGAAAGCGAGATAACCACCATACTCCTGCGAATTAGAAATATGTTTGGTTTTTTTTATTTCCGATGATCCAGTCGCCCGAAATTTCAACCGCCAGCAATTCTGAAACCGCCAACTTCACTGCGAAATATTTATGTAAACTAATGAAATAAACAAACAACAAAGATTTTTTCTTGTATTTCAAGAGCGGTAGAATATACCCCCAGAAATTCGAAAACGTTAAGTGTTTATTTCATTATAAAAACCATCACCGAAAAGTGGCCGATTTTTTCGGCCGAGAGAGTAGAATGTCCCCTTAAAATGAAAATAATTACAATCGTCACTGACAGTAGAATGTTCCCTTAATAAAAGAACTTTCGGCATAATATATCGAAAGCCACCGTCTCACCGCTTTCAATGACCTTGACATATGTTGTCAAAAACATATGAGAAACAGCCGACGGTATTAGTATTGGTTGTGGCTAGACAGGGCGGGGGGCGCGGCGCGCCCGCCCGCGGGCGCGTAAAGCATGGTTGCGAACCGATGTGAGCATGTGTTAAACTCGGTAATTCTAGTGTTAAGTAAAGTTTTTTGCGAATATCTCGCAAATCAAAACTGATATTGACCTCATCACGCGATACTTGTAACCGCAGTCTCATTTTGAACATCCCCAAACTCACATCGGTTCGCTACCATGCTATACGCGCCGCCCGCCCTGATCTAACCCCAACTATTTAATACCATCAACTGTGAAACAGTCGACGGCGATGAGAAGGGCAAGGGCCCAGTTCATCGATAAGTTTATCATATATACAGGGTCAGCGTTTTATTCTGCAACCCGCGCTCGCGCGAACACGTAAAATGGCAACAGCGCCTCCCGGACGCATTCCACTACAACCATGCACCGTCCCGGCATTCGTTCGGAGAGCTGCCAGCGACCGCTGGACAGCAGTGATGCCCGAGCTTCGAAAAGTTTGGGATGGTCTCTTTCCAATTAACGCCGCAAAGAGCTATTCAGAATTTCCCGGCTCGGGTTAAAAAAATTGGGGCCTTTTTCGTATAACTTTTGAACTATAAAAGTTATTGGAATGCAGTTTGTGCCGAAAAATGAGAACAAATCATTCCTTCTTAATGATGGATAATATAACATAGTTTACATTTACTTAATTTTTTTCTATCAATTTTTTAACCATAATTGTTGTGAAAAGCTTTTGCAAACTATTGTATTTATTGGTCTTTTTAAAATTCATGGTGTTTATAGACAATAGGCTAGTTGTTTCTGTATCATTACTTTCAGAAATTGAGAAATTAAATTTTTATTCAATTAGTTCTGCAATTCAGTTAGTTCTGCAAACCTCATAATCTATATTTCTGGTTTTCTTTTTTTATAATTTTATCCTTAATGCAGTGCATGCATAGATCGGACGTAACGGGTAACTAATAGACGTGTCTTTGATTGCAGCGGTGCTTGAATTTTAGCTACTCAACGCCACGCCTATACCGACTTCCGTTAATGTCATTTTTTGGAACGATGCGCCATTATTGTGGCTTTTACACGCAGGTGGCGAAAAATCTCTCCGTACAAGGGTATAGCACTGCGGTCAACCCTGTCGTAGCTAAAATTTTTAAATTGAAACGGGTACGAGATCAGTCGACATTATTTTCAAACGTCATTACAGTAATCTGGGGTGCGAGTGGTAGACCGATCATAAAAGCGGAGCGCGCGGCTCGATTACCTGGGCCGGGAAATTCCCAATAGCTCTTTGCGACGTTAATTTGAAAGAGACCATCCTAAAATTTTCGCAGCTCTGGCATCACTGCTGTCCAGCGGTCGCTAGTAGCTCTCTGCTGGGCCGGTGCATGGTTGCAGTGGAATGCGTCCGCGAGGCGCTGTTGCCATTTTACAAGTCCGCGCGAGCGCAGGTTGCAGGATAAAACGCTGACCCTGTATGTACTATCTTGTGCGTGAAATCTTGCTGTGCGCTATCCTGATGCGCACTAAAAAAATTCTGTGTCCTATTTTGTTGTGCGCTAAATTGCATATGTAGTATCGTACTGTGTAGTATTAATATGAAGCCGCCATATAGTTTCCGTTGCATTCTACCAATTCTTATTGTTAGTCAGGCCTATGCGTGCTCAATAAAATTTCAAAATCGATTATTACCAAAACCAAGCCTGGGATGGCAAAATTTTATCTTACGCTTTTGATTCATTTTCGCATAAGCAATCACCTCCTGTCCGCTTGTACCATCATTTAGGTAGCGCTCTGCATTTACGATTTTAGACTTTACAGTAGAGAGGACACTTTAATGCGCACAATAGAAAAAGGGGAAAAAAGTTGATTAGTAAACTAAATCGTAGTGACAAAGTCGACTTTTTTAATGCGAAGCTAGACAATTTTTAACATCGGCTGTCTGCGCATGCCCCACGTGTAGTAAGCTTCATTTAGCACAAATACTAAGAAAATAATAATTTATAGACAAAATTACTATGCTGATTCTTGAAATGGCCCATCTAAAAGGGCACACGTAAATATCTACATATCTATATTGCTTTCCAATAGGTAGAAGTATCGTTCTGGACAAACTTATTTGTCTCTAACTGTCTCTGAAATTCTCTAAATATTATTCTCCTTATTTTTTCGAAATTTCAAGGTCATCAATATTTTTTTTCAATGCAACTAAATGTTTCTATTATTATATGTTGGCAACAGATTGTAAAATAAAGTCATCCACGTGTAACATATTTACGATTAATTTATTTCAAATAAGAAAATTCCAGTCAGGTAGTTGCAATTTGCAGGGGAAAATGCGTGACGCGCGAAATATTCTAGCTTTCCCCCCCCTCTCTCTCTCTCTCACTCTTTCATCGTTCCCTTGCATTGGCTACTGACTGAACGCAAAGTGCTGGTATAATTTGGTGTACCTATAGGTTATATAGGCGAAAAAAGATCGGAGAGTAAAAAGTTCTATTAATTTTCACAAGTAGTGCAACATACTTAAGTAAATTTTCTAAAATGTAGACTAACCTGTAAGGTTTCAAATGATAAAGGTAACATTAATTTCTTTCTCTTTCGGAAACTGTTCTATACTTTGAGGCACTGAGAACAAAAACGAACTAACCCATATTTTTTGCGAAATTGAGTTAGTAACACTAATGTATTCCAGTAGACGGTACTAATCATATAAAATATGAAAAATTATTTTTTTGTCAATTTAAAACCATATGGTATAACAAAATTCCGTGGTGCATTGAAATTTTGTGGTACCACCTGTGAGCAACACTTATTAAAATTAAATGGAAAATTAATTGTGTCTTCATTAGGAAGCATTTCGAATAGCATTAGAACCTAAAAATTATGACTGCACTGATGGCAACAACACCTGCATAACAAAGTGCCGTTGGAACCTCATTTTTTAGATCTTCTTTTTCTCCGTTTAGGTATTTTTTATTTTAATGTTATAAGTCGGCCGCAATTATTTTTTACATAGTATCATCCATAAAGTGAACATGTCCAATATGCACGTGAAATAAATTTATTTTCTTTGTAAAATGTGATATGATTAACACCGTCTGTAGTTAATAAGACGTATTATTGCAATGTTTTACCCGCACATAAGAAATAGTACCTAGTTAATGTAGAAAAAGCAGAAGTCATTTTAAATATTTTTATTTCAAATAAATAAATTGCTTATACCATAGTCAGTGCTGGCCATAATTTTATTCACATAATGAATAAATTTATGTTTGTTAATAACGAAAAAGCTTCTATTTAAATAAAAATGTATGTGAGTAACGTACTTACAAGGGAAGGACACCATGTGGTAGACACCGATTTTGATGAGCCTTGGCACGATGGATCTACGTCGAAAATAAGTAAATAGGTGTCCGAGCGTTTCTGCCAATGGGCCTTAATAATAGAGATATTTACATGGAAATTATTAAAAATTGCATAGTGGCCGTGAGGTTTTAGTCGGTAAAAATCCCACACTACCCTGGCGCCCCCGGGAGATTCCCCTCTGAAGCAGTCGGGGTGCCTTTTGAAGATTTCCCCAAGTTAAAAAAAAAATTATAAAAAAAAAATTTATAAAGTTTTTTTAACGTGGAGACATCTTTAAAAGGCACCCCGACGCCTCCAGAAGGGAATCTCCCGCGGGCGCCAGGGTAGTGTGGGATTTTTACCCACTAAAACCCCACGGCCACTATGAAATTTTTAATAATTTACTTATTTTCGACATAGATCCATCCTGCCAAGGCTCATCAAAATCGGTGTCTACCACATGGTGTCCTCCCCTTGTTAGATGAACGAATATACATATTTACATATATTTATTCATTACTCGGATAACCATTAGCTGGGTGAAAACGTACTTCCCCGAATTACTTTGTGAATTAATGTAAACAATACTTTTACTCTATGTTTCAGTTATTTAGGTATGACGTTTTGCAACAGTTTAAATCAAATTTAGATATCCGAACGAAAATCACTTCAGGTATAATTCGAGTAATCTTTCGAAAAGTATTCAATCAATTAGTCGAATGAATAACTGTAAATTATTCAAATAATATGAAAAGAACAATTTATTAGAAATTACAAATAATTATTGTCTGAATAAACTATCTGATCAAAACAACTTTTAGGGATAGTTACCTTTGATGTATATTAATTTAAAATTGCTAAACATTAATTTAATGTTCATATCTGACTGCACCGTGAAATATTGCAAGCATTTCTGTTTGCTTATTAATCATTAGGACGTAGTCACTGAGCGCTACACACGCAAATACTACAAATCAATATCCTGGAAATAACGACTATCACATGATATGGGCTCCTGCAATATCTGAATATTCAAAAGGCGATTAAGCTTTTCCTTTCCTTTTTATTAAAACAATCTTCCTAATTTCAGACGTAGCTACACGGGTAATAGTTATTTTCCCTATATTCGTAACGAAATCTATCCAAGAGTCAAGCGTTCTGTGACGTTTTTGTGTAAATAACACTATGAAACGATAAATTTTAACCATAGAAGTCGTCCTTCGTTATTTGTATCTTTGAATGTTTTTTTGATCGATTTAATCAGTTCAGATATATTGGACGTCCATATTATCTGCATTTTTTCCGTCTATATTATTTTAATTTTCGCTTGGCATTATTCCATTTCTCAAGTTAACTCGTCAGATTTGTCTGAAACACGGCCCAGTTAAATATTTTACTTCTAATCCGTGCGAGTTTCAATCAAAGTAGTTACATATTTTTTTAAAATATATTTGACTAAAATATGAGTTAATTTCACTTTTTCGTATTTGATATTGATTAAATAGCTTCGAACGTCCTTTCATTCCTCCGGCTTTATAGAGATATCAAACCGCGAATAATATCATTTGGAACAGATCACATGCTACGGTTAGTAATTAAATACGTTGGTAAATAATTTCCGCCCTGTTTAAATAAATGGTATTCTTAATATTCAGTAAGCGTTTAACACTGTTTAAGTAATATAGTTATTAATGCTATTGTTATATTCTTATAATTCGTTGTCTTGGAATAATTCATTCTCACTGTAATTCTTAATTAATCAAAACGATAACTTTCGTCTTACATTTCAATTCCTCTATAATTTATAACAAATTCACGTATTTATTCTTCACAGAAAGCAGTTATCACTATTTTCATCATTTAACATGTATCATTGTTTTTATTATTTCATTTAAAGCCATTGTAATTTTTTTAAACATAATACCTACATCCTTTATGTAATATATGTATCTTTTCTATTTTTAAATGTAATATTAAAATATTAGTGGAACATGGTCGTACTTACACTTTAATATTATTTTATACTAACAATCTGTGAGTTTCTTTTATTTTACTTATGTAATTGTACAAGTACATTGGATTACATTAAACTATGCGTAACGTATGTTGAAAGATTCTGAAGTAGGTATATTAATACTATCTGGGAAAATATCATTATTGCTGTTATTATTATAACCCGTTTCTTAATAATAAATAAAATTAGCGTATATAAAAATGTATTGTTTGCACATGAAGGGACTGACTAATTAAATTTACTAGAAGTAGTTGTATCGCACTAAAAATTCAATCAATTTAAATATAATCTGATTTAGTAGTGAACGCACAGAATAATGAAAAGCATCAACTGAATATCAAGTGCATACCGTTATTCCTTATTTAGTCGTTTACGAATTTTAATCAACAAAGCAATTTCTATTTTTTCTTATTATTATAAAACTCAATGTAGCTGAATCAGTTACTAAAATAATATTTCGTATGAATTTTTCAAATTAATTTAATAATAAATCTGTGAACATTATATGCATACATATCATATCCTTTCACTATTACCACCTGAATTTTTCACTAAAAGATAGACGTGGTTGAATTCGTTCCCGCTGTATGGGGAAAAGAATCCTTCGTCACAGCTAGACGGGATAAAACTAGCAATTCAACCGAGAGATTTAATTATTGGCAGAATGCACGGTTCGCTGTGTCCTTCATATTTTGGCATTTCATTCGTTTTATCAAGTGATTCCCTTTGTGTCAGAAATCAGAGCGCTTTTTGGAAGCTTTAACAAATAACCGATCAACCAAGCTCCAGATGGATCCTTAATATCTTTTATGTTACCATCTTAAAATCTGTTCCCGGACTATGGAAAATTCGATATTGCTAGGAATTTGTTCAAAATTGCCCCCACTATTCACTGTAAATATGATTTCAGAGTCAATAAATCATAAACGTGAAAAACTAATCATAATCTGCACACAACTGGAATCTCCTGACGACGGTCACACTAAGCGATATTTCTTAATTATTACTCGTAAATGTTTGTTACAATTCTGCTAAAAAGAATGCACATATTGAATTAATAAATGTCAAGAGATTAACAATTTTCTATGTAGGATTTTTTATCGGAAACACAAATTATTGGTGCAAAGTTCCAAGTGTGGCCAGTGGAAAATTGCGAAATGATTAAATCACAGACTTTTTAAATTATTGCTCGATGTATTATTGCGTCGTGTGTTACTTCGATTTTGCATATCATACAAAATCCGAAGTGTCTGTTTCGCACGTTACTATTAAGCATCAATCCGTATGCTAAGTTCTCTTGAAGCGCACAGATTATGGTGAGCAAGAAAACGTAAACTGTCATAGAGTTTTTTCGTTTTGCAATCGCAGAGTTATAAAAAAACATAAATTTTCAAATTCTTCAGGGGAACTCTTTTCACTGTCTGATTAAATAGTTTCACTCAACCTCAAGATGCAATGAAAAATCTGCACGTAGAGATTGAAATGATCAGTAGTTACACAGGAAAGTCGTAAATTCATTTATCGCATATTCAACCACCAGTCCTTTAGTTCTATACATCGATTTTTTTAAATACTTTTCACAAGAGTGTAAGAAAAAAAATTAAGATTCATAGGTATAGATTGTACGCCCCTGCCTGTATGTTTCGATCATATTTTTTTATAATTGCTTACATGCAAAATTTAACCCTAAAATAAAATGATTTTTCCACATAATAATTACTATCCGGTATAAGTTTTATATTCTTCACTGTGCACGTAATGGGACACTTCCTTCGCTTTCTAGTATTTAGTTGAATAGTGCATATAAATTTCTTTCTGTACAGAAATAGTGACACTTTCATGTGGAATACTAATGCATATAATTATTCATTTCGTTGGGAACCAGAGCGTTTAATCAAAGTATATTTTCTTGAAGTTTCGGCCTATTAGTACAGACTCCTTTAGTAACACATATAGATTTATTTAGATCGCATAAATTCGTTGCATAAATTATATAGAATTAGTTTTACATTTTGTAAATCAATTCCTACGAATCGTACGTTTCTCTTCGCATTCGAAAGAATACTCAATATAGCAAATTCTACGTAATTTAGACTGAATTCTCAATAATAATTAAACAGTATTTATATTTCTTATGGGAGAGAGCATCCGCTAATAGAACGGAATATCTGGAAAATATATTTTGCTTAGGCACTCTGGTGACTACGAATTTTGAGTACTATAAAGTTTTTAAAGAAGTGAACTGAAAAAATTCCAGTCGTTCTAGTGAAAATGTGTACAATTATAAATAAAGTAGATATATGCATTAAGTGTCCAGTTGAATTTTTAAAATGATCCACAGGAAGAGCTCGATTTCAATTTTTCAGAATTAAATTATTCAGCGACAAAATGTACCGACTGAAAATGACGATTGAAAATTAAATAATAATTTCATTATTCATAGCAAAAAACCTATGCTTAAAATCCGATTTTCTTGCAATGACAGATATTATGAACGATCGCGTAAAAGGAGACAGTGAGGCACTTCAGCGTTGTTAGGCGCAATAAGAAACGCGGATGAATGAATAATTACAGAACAACAAAATTCATGTCATGCGTTAATTATTTCAAAATATATAAACATTACGAAAGGTTGAAAGATTCTAAAACTTTTAATTAGTTGTATGCTGAACGTCGAGGCCACTGTAGAATAAAATGATAAACAGAAGCAGGAGTTGCAATCTGTGCAAGAATAATTCAAGTGCTTTCGAACCTATGAAACACTAAAGGGTGGAGTGTTACAAAACTTACCACGGGAAGGCGGATCTCGTTAACGATGGAGGCGTAAAGTAGAAGGCTCACAAGATAACTCCTGGTGAGACCCATTTCAGCAAAACCGTCACAGTATACTTCCGATACGGTTCTCCCAATCTGAGTACCGCTTCAGAACGTGTCTGCTTCCTTATATAGGGTATATTTCACCCCGCGCAGGCGTCTCCACCCCCATAGTACACCTACACCAAATGGTATCCAGTGCACACCATTACTAACAGTCCTGTTAATGAACTCCGCAATATGCGTATATCCGTTGCTGTAAATCTCGTCCGCTCTGACAAACCACGACGAAAGAAAGAAAGAAAAAAAAAAAAGAAACGCCGAAACGGCCTACCAAGGCAAAAGAGAGATACGATTTTAAACCACGACTCGGTTAATATACCGTGGATTATTGCATGCCAGTGGAAAAGGGAAGGCTTCGTTCCTCATTCTTCACAGGGAACCAGACTCTTCAGTGGCAATTTCAAATGTTTTGTTTTCTTTGAAGAAAGAGAACTAATCGATTCCACCCCTTTGAGGAAGTGGGTGTCTAATCGCGTTGCAACGTTAGCTGCATATTTTAACTGAATCGAGGACGAAGGCCTTTTGTTACTTTCCTCGAATCATTAGAGGAAAGTGTAACAGACTGTTGTAAAAAATGTGCAAGCACTTCGCCGATAGCAGTTGCAACTCATTTCAAGTGTAAAGTATCGATAATGCTTTAAGGGGGGACATACACCTAGATATGCCGAAAAGATCCATTTCTTTTTACATATTTTCAGTGTTTGATATGTTAAGAATTTTTTCCCAAAATTTGAGACCGAAAATCGCAGAAATATCGAAGATATAGGTATTACAAGGGAAGGGCGCTCTCGTGTTGCCACACGTTGATGAGAACTGCAAATACATTTTTCTCGAAACAAGTTTTTCGAACACGGTATCCACGATTACTAAAAAAACTATTCAACCGATTTATTTTCAGTTTTTCATAGCTATATGATACATTGTTAATCAGTTTTTGATAGGGCGGATTTTTTATTTCAGTCATAGATTCTATTTTATTGTGTAAAAAGGGATGATTTCATGTCTGAATATTTAACGTTTCATTTAGAGTGCTATCATTTTCTTACAAATTAACTTTTTTTAAATCGGCCTTTCACAGACACCATGTGTTAATACATTTTAAGAAACTAATTTGCTTTTTGCTTTCATGTAAAATCTGTTTAATTAGGAAGTAGCCCCAATACCTGTATTACACAGCTAATATTTTGAAATACAAAAATCAAGTATTATAGCCAAGGATGTGATAGAATTAATAGAAAAAAATTACGGGTGTAATAATGTTAATACTTTCTTTAAAACAATGTAAAAACACGTCAGTTTTTAGGCCTTTCGAGGTGTATGTATGTCTCCCCTTAATACTAAATGAAATATAAATTAGTGGATTGTTAAGAAAAGCGTTGACCTCGTTTTTTAATGTAACAATAAGTTCTCAAAACGTAATTGTAACGAAATTTGAAAATAAAAAGAGAATACAAAGAAACGTCTGATATCATATGTACAATCGGAACGTGTTTCATATTGATCCTCTGATTTATTACTACAGTATCGGGACTAAAATCCAAACTTAATCAATAGGTACGTCAGTGAAGTGAAAGTCATTTTCATGATAGATCCTTAATCTTATACTCGAGCGTAAATCGATTTATTATTTTCGCAGGAATAAAAATTAATTGAATAAATGACATAAATATGTTAGACGACTGTACTCTACTTACGGGATACTTAATGAACCCAGACTGAATCAAAATACCCAAATCATACAAACTGCATGCAAACACTGTAATTCACTGATATGCCAACAATAATATCTTCTTCATATTTTATATGATATTTTATATCAGACTAAAATTTGAACACGAAGCCTTAAATTGCAAAATAGTAATGGATTCCTTAATATTTCGCACAGTGAGGGACTAATACATTTCGATTTCCGACCGAAATAATGAATTGTTACGATTAACAAGTAACAATTCAACACATTAAAAAAATTACAATAACTAGGAACATCAGTAAAATATCCGACACTGATTTAGATGAAACGGTGCAAGTTTGCGTAACAGCTAAAAGTAAGGGACATGTATGTTTTTAGACATGGTAACTCTACTAGTGACGATGTAGTAACTACAGTGCTGTCTCGAAAAGAAACCGCCGCTATCCCCGCTAAGGTGAATGTCCCAATTTCTGCTCATTTAAGAGGTTACTCGTCGGAAAGAAGGTGTAAAAAATTTGTTTGTGATCAAAATTGGCAGAGTAATTGATTAATTCTTTAATAATAAATCAACCAGTCGAAAACTATTTAAGAAAGATATTTCAAGATGTTTAACTACTAGTAATTTGTAATTAAATATAATGCTTTAAATGTCCGTATTTCTGCTCACCATTTGTACCAATTTCTGCTCACATAATATGTTGCCTTTTCAGGTTAAAATAAGTTACATCTTTTATGGAGATGTTTCATAACAGAACAGTAAAGCATAAAATAATGATAAACAAAAAATAAAATGCCTTCGAATAGAAATAGAGGTAGCAGCATATACTGAATTGTGAGGTTATGTTGCTAAAATTTTAGTGAGTAGAAATTCGGACACGACGGTGATTCACTTGACCCTAAACCTAATCACCTATTTTCTACTTAAAAAAATTAAAAATAGTAAAAAAAATCTAAATCCAGAGCACAATACGGTATCTGTTTTTGTTAATAAATAAGAACTTTTACTGCAAAAACTATTTCCTGCCCAATTATCGAATACCAATAGTGACCCTGTTCCGTACCACAACCAGTTAAAATACAGTCGAAAAATCGTGTGTCTCTCATTTTAAAAGCTTTTCGCTGCTCATGCTGCACTTTGATTAGCTCCAAGCTCGTGCAACACTCGCGTAAATGTTCAAATAATTTAGGATTATTTTGTTGTAACTACAGTACAAACGTGACGCTTATAATAATAAGAAAAATACGAAATGAGCAGAAATGGGGACATGAGCAGAAATTGGGACATTCACCTTACTTGTTTTGTAGTTGCCGCGACGAGTGAGAGGTATACAGGGTTATCATTTAATCTTGCAACCTCCGCTCGGGCGAACAGGTAAAATGGCAACTAAGCCTCACGGACGCAGTCCACAACATCCATCCACCGGCCCGGCGTTCGGAGAGCTGCCAACGACCGCTGGACAGCAGTAATGCCCGAGCTTCGAAAATTTTAGGATGGTCTCTTTCAAATTAACGTCGCAAAGGGCTATTCAGAATTTCCCGGCCCAGGTAAGCGAGCCACGCGCTCCGCTTTTATGATCGGTTTACCACTCGCACCCCAGATTACTGTAATAATGAGGTTTGGAAACAATGTCGACTGGTCACGTACCCGTCCCAATTTAAAAAATTTTAGTTACAACAGAGTTGACCGCGGCGCTATACCCCTGTACGGAGAGATTTTTCGCCACATGCGTGCAAAAACTACAATAATGGCGCATAGTTGCAAAAAATGGTATTAACGGAGGCCGGTATAGGCGTGGCGTTAAGTAGCACCAGGGTCAACCCTGTCGTAGCTAAAAATTTTGAAATTGGCACGGGTACGAGACTAGTCGACATTGTTTTCAAACCTCATTTCAGTAATATGGGGTGCGAGTGGTAAACCGATCATAAAAGCGGAGCGCGCGGCTCGCTTACCTGAGCCGAGAAATTCCGAATAGCCCTTTGCGACGTTAATTTGAAAGAGACCAACCAAAATTTTTCGGGTAGTTGTATTCTATCACTATTTTCATAAATTGAGAAATTAAATTTTTATTCAATTATGTGTTAGTTCTGCAGACCTCAGAATCTATTGTTCTGGTTTTCTTTTTTATAATTTTATCCTTAATGCAGTGCATGCATAAATCGGACGTAAGGGGTAACTAATGGGACGTATCATTGATTGTAGCGGTGTTTGAATTTTTTTCTACATTTTTTGTGTCTGAATGGTTTAACCTTTTAGCTACTCAACGCCACGCCTGTACCGGCTTCCGTTAATGTCATTTTTTGTAACGATACGCCATTATTGTGGCTTTTACACGCAGGTGGCTAACAATCTCTTCGTACAGGGATAGATATATAGCGCCACGGTCAAACCTGTTGTAGTTAAAATATTTTTTAAATTAAGACGGCTACGAGACCAGTCGACATTGCTTCGAAAACCTCATTACAGTAATATGGGGTGCGAGTGGTAAACCGATCATAAAAGCGGAGCGCGCGGCTCGCTTACCTGGGCCGGGAAATTTCGAATAGCTGTTTGCGACGTTAAATTGAACGAGATCATCCTAAAATTTTCGAAGTCTGGGCATCACTGCTGTCAAGCGGTAGCTGGCAACCCTCCGAACGCCGGGCTGGTTGCAGTTTTAACGGATGACCCTGTATGTATAGTACTTTGTGTACAGTACATGTTACGCGAAGCAGCTTATGGGGCTGAATGTATTTAACATTGAACTGTAATAACAACTACAATTAACACCTTTCGAAGAAAAATATGTATGCATTTTTAGCATTTCATGGCCAAACTTGATTTTCTACTCGTAAATTATCAACGGATACCCACGTTGTGCCCTGACCCCTTACCATACACGTGTAATGACCATCGGCAATACTTTTACTGTGGTGGAAAATCGCTGCTTTAAGTTTACAACAGTGTTCTACCATTTGTATTTTAGTAGTAGGTATTGCTTTGATGTGGAAATTTTCCACTTTCGTTGTTTCACTACTATCGTGATCGAACAAATGTAATTTTGCAATAAGAATTTGTTTAGAAGCAGTTATGTTGACTTTCTTCATTGTGTTTGAATTTGAATTATCACAATTATTGCAAGGATCTTTCAGATTTTTCCATCCTGTGAAATTGTGTTTTATTATATCTTGAAATTCGAATGATTTTTTTTTAACATCTTGGGCACTGCAAGATGTACCACCCAATTTGTACTGATAGTAGTACTTGTGTAATAACACGCTAAACATCTTAATACCGTTATAATTTCGTGCTGTACTGCATTCTTAAGAAGAATTTCATGATCACAAAGAGAGGTAATAAACTCAGCTGCATCATGTAGCTGATTGTTAGCGTATTTTTCTCCTGCAAATTGCCGTAATGGTATGTTTGGATTTTGATCCGGTTTATATTGGTCCATAAAGACTTTTTTAATATGATCAGCTTTTTCAGTCGAAAATAAGTTTTCTCTTATGGATGAACAATATAACATGCATTGGATTGTGGCATTTGCATAACAGGACACACCATCAGAATTCGGAAGACCTCTTACGTAGTATTGAATGGTATCCAGGATGTGATCATTAGTATTCTGACATTCGGATACATTATAATTAGGTACTGCCCAAACAGCATCACGAACATTGAGAACGCGGTTTTTAGAAATTGAAAAAGTCGTAAGATCAGGGCTATATATTTTTCGCAATCTATTGTACTCTATTATAGCCGATTCTTGTGCCTTTACGGAAGATGGATCATAATTGATAAGATGCAGTCCTTGTAATGTGGTCACCCAAGAAAGAGCAACGTAAATTTGTCCGCAAGTAAATATTGAATTACCTGCTTCTATGACAGCATCCTGCAAGCTTAGTCCTTGACTTTTGTGAATAGTTATACCATAGCTGAGGCAAATCGGAAATTGTTTTCTAATAACGAACGCTTTATACATTACTTCAAATTTAACACTTACAGGTTCTATTATATGTTCTTGCTCCGTGGGTAATATAATTTTCAATTTTTCAACATCATTATCAACACCTCGTGTAACTGAAACAAGTTTAGCAATGGTACCGTTAACAAGACCTAGTGTAACATCAATATTTGCAAGTCCCGCTGTTTGGGAGCTATCATCGTCATTATTGTTCAGTACCTTTGACACCTTTTCTTCAAGTACGGTGCACAATTCGTTGTATCATGGGCAATCAAATGGATTTCTTCGGGTGGAAATCGACTCAGCATTGCAGCGTTGTAACGTATCGCTACTACCGCTGTAAATTTTTCTTTTTTCCTTTCTACAATTATCGTCGTTTTCATTCTAGTATTAAGACACGTAGCGGAGAACAATTGAACTAAACCACGCGCAACGCATGCGCATAACCGCCCGTTAAAACTAAATCCAGCGCCGTGAACGACTTGAGCGCGCAGGGACGCCGATTAAACTGAGCGTAGTGCGCGACTGGCAGGAACCGGACGTATAATCTGATTGGTACGAATAATTACGCAGCAACTGATTGGCGCGGGTCAAGCTCCAGCAAGGAGTACAAATATAGGCCTGCCTGCAGGAGAGGACAGTTTTGGTCCTGACACCAAACCATTCTAAGGACGCTTTTAATCAACCTTTCCATACGAGGACGCTTTAGTTAGCCCCTCAAATTCCATACGTGGACGCTTTAGTTAGCCCCTCAAAATCCATTCGAGGACGCTTTAGTTAGCCCCTCAAAATCCATACGAGGACGGTTTAGTTAGCCCCTAAAAATCCATACGAGGACGCTTTAATTAGCCCCTCAAAATCCATACGAGGACGCTTTAATTAGCCCCTCAAATTCCATACAAGAAAAGCGTGGGCCAGCTGATAGGCACCATTAAAACATTATACTCAGAGAGAAGTAATTCTCTCAATTTCTATAACGAAACCGCCAGACAATCTTTACGTTCAGTTTAATACGACGAAACGTCGAATCTTGTATTATACCCTATTCCGACTTCGTGTCGAGATTTATGTTCAACTAGCAATTAGCCTAGTAATTATATTATATCATACATATTAATTAACCAAAGGTTCTAACAATTTAATAACAAAAACGTCGAACGATCGTATATTCTGTTTTACCGACCAAGCGTAATTTGGTTAATCTTTTGTTCAGCTATACCGACTTAGCGCCGAAACCGAAATAGAATAATATTCTTCGTTACCGACCGATACGTCATTACGTAGCTATCTTATGTTTATTTATAAAAATTTATAGACAAAGTTCACATGACTAAGTGCCATATTCTATGTTCACATCGACCTAGCGTTAAAACACATTTTTGAATAAACCATTTTGTTATTATTGTTAAAAGAAGGACTCTGGTTTCTTGAAATTCATTTCTTTATCGCATGCCAACCTAACCAAATCACAGACGAGGTATAGAATAGACCTATCAAGCAATGTATTTTTGTGTCGCCGGTTTAGGGGGTCCTAGGACCCCCTTGCCATTTTAGTGTCGCATGCAACGTTACCGGTGAAGTCTCAAAACAGATTGTAACGCTACGCGTGGTGGGAACTAGAATTAAGCACGAGTAAAACTAGTTTATGTTTTGAGAGTCAATGCCCGCGATTTACAAATGTTTCTGTTAGAGTAACAATTTAAAAATCGTCTTATGAACATATTTCGTTCAACGGAAAAGAACGGAGGAAGAAAATAAAACGATATCACATTCGTCTTTTAACCTTGCTGTCCTATTCCGGTTTATTTAACGCAAAACAAATTTATTTAACATACAAATTTATATAAACAACAACATTATTTGTGGAAGACATGCTTTCATGATGTAACGTTGAATACCTCGGAAAGGAATTGTAACTTTGTATATTTCAATAAAATGCTGAAGCAGAGAGGACTTTAAAAATTGTGAAAAACTCAACAGTTCCAGTATCTCGCTGAAATATTCCAACTTGCACTTATTCTTCCATCTTAACACTATATTCGTATTCTGGGGTTCGGTAGGAACAATCGAACAACATTTTAAGTTACATATTTTATTCTTACATTCTACCATAGTATTGCAAGTTAAAGAAATTCTTATATACGACTAGAATATTTGACAATCGCAGCCACGGCTCGGTTCTCACCGATTACCAGGTCTCACCGCGAGGAGATTGCTGCGCTTGGAGACCCGTAAAGAGATAGATGGAATCAAAGTTCCATCGATCTCCCTGTACATGAAGCCTACTAAACCCATCGATCCCTTCGGTTTAGATATAGAATCTAGGGAACTGCCAAGCAATCACTCGATTAAAAGAAATTCAGAAAAGAAGGAAAGGCGAAGGGTAAGCATGAAACAAGTATTGGACGGCGCAGTTCCTACCACCCTGCTGTCCAAGTCGAAAGGGAAAAGCGCTCGGCGCCTCCCAGACGATTCCTGTTGCTCCGATGCGACTCGTCAGGAGCAAACACTTGACCAGTGCACCAAAAGGTGCACCCCCTACGCCCGAAACTTTTCCCTTTGGACAAGAACACCAAGGGATGAAACTGATCCACCCATACCGATTCCATGCTCAGTCACTTGCTTCCGCAAACGGAAGCAGCGGTAACCTCCTCATCACAGATGAGGAGCCAATAAACGAACAACAAAGTTAATGATTTAGTGACTGCTTGGCAATTTTACATGGGACCTTAAATACTTCATACTATAATAAATTAGCCTAGGCTTCCTTAGATGTCTTCTTTCACTGTCACTTTGCACGATCACTTTTCACTATCACTTTTCACTAGTTTCTTTTTAAATATATCGTGTTATTAACTCCATTCCCCGAGTAACGGTTAACCTGAAAAGCTGAAACAATCAACTACTATATGTTAGTAACGGTGTGGTCGGCCTGGAAAGAAATTAAGGAAAAGCTTATTGAGTTGGAGACGATCGAGATAATTTCGACCAACAGCAGAGCACGCACGAGCATGCAAAACCACCGCAGAGATAAGTACTCGAAGGAAAGAGCAGAGAATGTAGACCCATCGATGAGATGCATGACAGAGTGACAGAAGTCACAAAAAACCATCGAAGACATAGACGAGATGAAATGAATCAGGGAAAACCATAGAAGACATCGACGAGATGATATGAATCAGGGAAAACCATCGAAGACATCGACGAGATGAAATGAATCAGAGAAAAGCATCGAAGACATCGACGAGATGAAATAAATCAGGAAAAACCATCGAAGACATGAAATGAATCAGGGAAACCCATCGAAGACATCGACGAGATGAAATGAATCAGAGAAAACCATCGAAGAAATTCACGAAAATGAAATAAATCATTTAAACCCATCGAAGAAATGCGTCAAATAAAATAAATCATGCAAACCCATCGAAGAAATACACAAAATAGAACGACTCGCGCAAAATTCTCGAAAGTATGCATGGAAATAGGACAGATGATGGAAAACGACCGAAGAAATCAGATTTGACATTCGCAAAACAATAAAATTTTAAATGACTTACCGAACCCCAAAATTTCATCAGCACCAAGCGAATAAACGAACCCAGGCCAGAGGGGGGAGAGGCTGGCGGAAGAACCAGGGTTGAAATCCTGACCAGGTCCCCAGCAAGTTCAGCAGTTCCGAATGGTCCAGGTGGCTCGGCAGCTCCGGGGAGAGGGGGAGGAAGAACCAGATCCCCAGGAAGTCCAGTGGATCCAGGTGGCTCGGCAGCTCCATGGGGGAGGGGGAGGAAGAACCAGGGTTGAACCCCTGACCAGGTCCCCAGGAAGTCCAGTGGATCCAGGTGGCTCTGCAGCTCCAGGGTTCCCGGAGGTCCTTCAAGCCCAGAGGACCGACGACGACTGAGTACATGAAGATCTGTGAGCTCCTTATGTAGACTTCAAGGAATGATGTCCCCCGATCAAAACAAGGTCGACGGTTAGTTACAATTGCGAAATCCAGCGAATTCTTCGGCAAAAATGGATTTTCGGCTAAAATATCCATTCCAGTGGCTATTGCTGTGACAAATAATGTTAACAACATTTACACTAACCGCCCAGTATAAATTATTATTAACTATAATCGATAGAACTCGAGATATCAAGCAATTTGTAACATTTGGCCTTGGATTTGCAAACGATTTTCTGCGCCGACTGAATTCTCTTTTATTCTCAATGTTTAATCGTTCGATACATTAATGTTAATGCTTATACATATCACGTAGTATTATTTATAATGTATAAATACGTTTTAGTTGAACTTAGTGTAAGTGAATAGTTGCAGGAATATTTGGAGAAATATGAGTGAGATACTTGTTTCTCCCCCTTAGTTACTAACATCGGCGAAGTATAGGCTAAAACGATTGACCTATCACCTTATGGGAATTCGCATTCACATCACTAACACGTAGAGGCACGGTACTCTATGAAACACTTTTTGGCAGGCACAGGCACTGACTCTACAATCGCATTGCACACGATTAGAAAAGCACTTCCTGTTTTTAAACGTCCTTCAGTTTCTGAAAAAGTCTTCTAAGTAACGGGTATATCTGAATGGAATCCTGTTAAATTAAAAGGCCTCCCACATGGTCCAGTAATCGATGAAATTGATGCGCGAATTGAGAAATCACGAGATAATATGCACTATGCCATGCACACACTTCACTGAACCGATGAATTTCTCAGGGCTAGACAAACTTTTATTTCACAATGCGAGTTTAAAAAATAACTCGATTTGCAGTTGCATCCATGCACCACAAGACACTCATGCATCATGCCACTTTCTGCGAGACTTTTAAAATTAGATTTTACTGTAAATTTCAGTGTTGGCGGTAAACTATTATTAGGGGCAAACGGAATCCAATTATTATTACTTCACTGGAATGATTAAACAGTGCATTAGAAACTTGTGGGAATATCAGTAACAGCGTGAATTTTTAATACTTTTTTCGGCGCACGATACGTGAAAGGGTTCGCAAGGGTACGCAAAGTGCTAATAAACAATGCCATCTTGCAATTTATAGCTTGCACGGGCTTTGAAGAAATGCCATTTCTGAACGCCATAGTGTCTTGATCCACGAAATGGATTTTCGGAGAGAAATCCGCGTGAGTCGTTGACCAACCGAGCCAAAGCATACCGTAACAAAAGCCTACCCTCTTATGTCAAACTCTCTCTCTAAACAAGTCACACGTATACAAGTACGCAACACCTTTCAGCATTTCAACACATTTCAGAGTAGTTGCTGAGTTGGACGCTGTTCATGAACAGAGGTCGCTAAATTCAGTCCTGAAATTATGGGTCGGTAACACAGATTGGGTGGCGACACGAAGTCCCATAAGGTGATGGGTCTATTCTATACCTCGTCTGTGACCAAATCCCACAATTCCACGGGTAACCGCTCCTCACGTGGAATCTCATGTAATAAACGGTAACGCCACGTTTGAGAACGTCACAGCGTTCAAAACATCACACTGAATACATGTGGGAAGTAAACACGCCGTATTAGTTCCCACATTAAGCATGTAAGCACTTAATTCCTTTAATCGGTCATTACAATTTGTCGCTATGAAATTTAAGTTCCTCGATTCTAAAAGCTTTGTATCCGAAACAGTCACTACTCTGGTGCGAATTCTAGGCAGGATATCTCTGTAAATATTATCACCCTGCTGTCGCATGTTTATTGTCAATTCGTCATAGCTAAACAAGGCAGACGATAAATTATAAGAACCTAATCCCCCAACATTTTCCTCCATACTCTTATTGCATAATTGTATAAAAGCAGGTGCTTCGTGAATAGGAGGAAGTTGTAGTAAGTCACCAAATAGCAGAATAGGTATTTTTCCGAACCAAGCATCATCGGAATCTGCAGTATCAAATATTTCTGTAAGTCGTAGGTGTGTGTACAGGAAAGTTACGTTAGAAACCATCGAAATTTCATCGATGATTACTAAAGCAACGTTTTTGAGTTGATCTGGTACAATTTGAAGGGCTGCATCGCTAAGTTGTCTATACTGGGCTGTGTGTCAATGTTGTACGGGTAATTGGAATAATCGCTGTATGGTAAGACCATCAATATTAAAAGCTGCGATTCCAGTAGGAGCAGTTACTGCTGTGTCTTTTCCGCTTCTCTGCTTGATCCAGTGTCTGATAGTTTTTATTAAAAAACTTTTCCCAGTGCCACCTTCTCCACTCACATAAAGTCTGAGAATGTTATCGTTAGACGTCAAGGACTCAGTAACTTTATCAAATATCCGCTTCTGATCATGGTTCATTTCCGAAATCATTTCTTGAAGATCACCATAGTCAAATTTGTTTCCCGCGTGTTTGAAATCTTTCATGGCACCAACAGTTTCAACGGGAACATACTCTAATGGGTGATCGCCTTGATCATTTTCTTCTTGTTCCATAGTATTCAACACGTTCTTTTCAATTTCTTCCTTTATATGATCACGCGCTTCTTGGATATCCGTTATTCGTTCGTGATATTGAACTGCTTCTGTCAATTGTGATTGTAGCGACAAAAAAGCTTCCACATATGTCTTAAATCCATTTTTCAATTCGTCGGTGTATCTCCAAGATTTGAATAATAATAATAATGAGAAATAATAATTCTTAGGTTGGATTTGAACACTGTACACGAAATCCTGCCTGCTCGCGCCATCTCCCCGAACCGACAGTAATTAGGCGATCAGTGGCTCGGCCCGCTGACTCATGTGGAGCAGCGATCACTACCCCTTCCCTCGACTCGCGATCGACAGAAGGGGAAGGCTATTCCTTCCAGGAAATCGATGCCGGTTTCCTAGATCGCGCTCTCTTAGTGTCTCTGCTTTAGTTCACATGCTACGCACGCTTTGCTCTTTTCGCACCTTTGCTTCGCTAAGTTACGTCTTGCTTGTAACTAGCTGTGTTACTTACTTGCTTGAGCTCCTGTTTGCTGCAAACTGTCTAACTCCAATCATTACTATCTTTTATTGTAAATAGTGTGTAGTTTATTGTAACAGTGTACATAATTTGAATATAAATATAATCGTGAACGTTTCTATAGGGCTCTCGTGCTAAATACTAGACTAAGATATTCGTAGTGACGTCGTAACCCAAACCGTTTCTTGTGCCGTTCCTCTGATAAGCTTTCTAACAAACACTGTACTTATAATGATTGATAAGATAGCCTACTTCCTTTTTTTTTTCAAAAACAAAGATGCACGGATTTCATAATATTCAATTCTTTCAGACGGTCTAATTTTAGTAACGTCATACCACATAGCAAAATCGTACAGATGCATAGATTCTATTTCCTTAGGTCTGTTAGGATAGTAATCATCTATGAGGGATGGACAAAATATGTCTGTGGATTCACCTTCCAGATGCTCAATCTCTTTGCGAGTTTTCAATTTCCTACTTCTCAGTATATTTACATCTAACCATCTAATAGTAGTATTGGAGTCAGTGCCATACAATGATAATCCTAAAAGAGTATCAGCGCATTCAGCGCTCCACATTTTCTATGATTTAGCATGCGCATTCCAAGGTTGCACAGAAGACTAGCTAATGACTTAGTAGAATTTATTGCTGCCATAGTATCCGTAGCGTAACTTTTTTCCGGCTTTGACACGTACTTAGTACAGTAACATGTTACCAACCCTGTCTTTTCCCCAATATATTGTATATCCATGTTACCTCTCCAAACCGTGAGAACGGGTGCATTATAATCATTGATACGGACTTCCTTTATTGAACGTGGAAGATCATAGAGTCTACCTTTTGCTTTCAATTGTTTTCTAGCACTTATAGAAACAGCCGCATCCCTTATTATCAAAGTATCTGTAACTGGACGTGGAAATGAAAATCTACATACTTTACAGAAGGAATTTTTTTTTTTTTGCGTAGAAAGTAACTAATGCATTTATGCATTTGTCTATATAATTCTGGCGACACATGCGGTGATGGTAATCTGCAAGTGACGTATTTCTTAATGAATGCTGCTGCATCTTCCTTCGAAGATTTATCGATTATAGGAGCATCTTCAATCCAAATTAAAAGATGAAAATGTTGTGATCCTCTGCTTTGATATTCTCTGCGTCAAAAATAATGAGTGCCCTTGCCAATCGGATTGTCGGGCGAACAAATGAAATCCAGCATAGCGTGGAATGCATTACCTATAAATCGAGCAGTTGAAACGGGACCAGAAGCAATGAGTTCGTTCGGGGACATTTTAGCCACCGATGGGCCGTTTACTTCACGAAGATATTCTATTAAACCTGTCTATAGCTACTCACTTGGACTGGGCGTGAGGAACCAAGTAGCTGGTCCATAATTGTGTATCATACAGTTCGAATCATTTCTCGGGTTTCGCCAATACTGTGCTGTAATACGTAATCTGGAAAATATAGTGTTCAAATTCGTTTGTAGCTGATCTTTAGAGAGTTGCTCTGGGAAACCAGCAGCTGTGTATTTTTCACGTGGATTTACGACATTCATTTTGTGAAAAAATCCAGCGTTCAATTGCCGCATATTGGTATCGTGAAATAAATAAAAAATATACTGCATGTTTAATCGAAATTGCGAATGCTTGGACATCAGTTTGGACTTAATGAATTCATGATCAGTCAAACGAACCAATCTTTCTTCATGCTGTCCGTTCATCCCATAAGGATATAAATTTGAGAAACATTTCACATCTAAGTGTTCAGCAGGATGGCCCAACGGAATATCTTGAACTTTAAGCATTTGATAGAGTGCGGTAGCAGAATCGTTAACGATTTTGTCATACATTGGATAAATCGTAAACTGATCATAATGTAGCGGTTTGATCGCTACTTCGCCTCCATATTTGTGAGGCGACATTTCTGTAGTTTCGGTACGCTTGGGTTTTTCCACGTGGGCCTGGGTGAGTCAGACTATGGGTGTGTTCCGATTCACGCATTATGCGCATAGACCACAGCGCAGTCGCTGCGCGCATTCATAGCGTTCCGTTTCCAACAGCGCATGAACCGCAGTAACGAAGCGGAACGGTTTTCTATGCGTTTGATGCTCGTGAGCTTGCGCGGGAATGTTCAAACTTACTTACAATTAGCTATACAGTTGGATAGATTACGATAAATTTAATTCGAGACATTTGGACAGGTGGTCGAAGCACGCTTCCTAACTACATCGGTTACTTCGTCCTAAGGATCGGGGACCGACTCTTAACGAAATTTGATGGCTTTATTGGTTCCTGGATTTTCTCAATCCAAGTTTTTCTATTCTTCTTGAACAGCGATTCCATATTATTGAAAGCGAAGACCATATTTTATGAGTTTTTCAGGACGAACTGCTGCTTACCCAGCGAGATTTGGTAAGCAGATGTGTAAATGAAAAATGAATTTATTTATTATCCGCGCCCGGGTTAAATTGAAGGTTTTGAAGGCTATTGAATACAATCACAAGCTCTCATACGTCTTCTAGATTAGAGTATAGCTGCAAAGTTAGCATTATAAGAACACGTTCGAAAAACTTAGCAGTAAAAGCCTTTAAGAAATAACAATGCGCGTCACGTATTTGCTTCCTTTCTCATCTTCCGTTTCGATCCTGCCGTAAACCTTCTAGGGATGTGTTGTTCGCTTCGAAATTGAGTCCGTTGCGTTGGTTGCGATTCATACAGCGAGTGCATAGACGGTATTACCTGATTCGTAGAATTCCCTAGAATCGTCCAACTTCTAGCTCATAATGCGTGCAGCAAATGCAGAACAAAAGCATGTACCGTCAATGCGCATATTACGCGCATGCGTATTTGTCGCTTTACGTGTGCTTATGTATTTCGAATTCGAATACTGCAAACAGGGGAAAACAAGGTAATTCCGGCTCAATAAGGAAGAAACGCTATAAAATTTGAGCAACTTACACATTTGCTAGTTTTTGTTATATGAATTGATAGGTTCAACTGTCTAGTTTTTATTAGTATGACCGAGAAAGCATAAATTTAATCGATAAACCTTCTTGATCCCCATCCAGGGTTTTTAATTGTGGTGAGTCAGCCTTTTTTCAGCCCAAAAGGCAATAAAATTCTTACAAATAAACAATCAACAAATGTATTTATAATCTAGTTGGTGCACATGAGAAGGAATGCCTAATGACATTGATTACAGGTAACAAATAAAATGTTATTTTTAATTTAAAAGAATATTATTTTTTCGGTAAACATTTAATTATTATAGGTAATGCAGCTGGTAAGCTATTGCCACCAATGATTATGTATTCATACCGAAGGCTACCATCAACCATCAATGACAAAGTGCCAAGAGGTTGGAGTGTAGGAAGGTTTGATAATGGGTGGATGACTGGAGAGTCATTTTATGAAATTCATGATCAATGTTTTGCACCCATGGTGCATTGAAAATGGAATTATATTTCCAATAGTCATGTACCTAGATGGACATTCGTCACATGCTACAATGGCTCTAAGTAATTTCTGTGTGGAACATGAAACAGAACTTATTTCATTGTATTCCAATTCGACCCATATAACCCAGTCAATGGATGTTGCCTTATTTCGTCTACTGAACGAAGCTTGGAAAAAAGCTGTCACAGATTAGAGAATGGAAAATGGGTGGATAGCTGTAGCAAAATAAAACTTTATACCAATTCTACAAACTGCTTTGCAATCTCTTAACCTGGCAAATATTTTATCACATGGCTTTACTGCATGTGGACTTGCACCACTTTCTGCAGATGCAATCAATTATGCAAAGTTATTAAATCACAATCTAGCACTGCAGCAGAAAAATATTAATACAAATAGCTCCACAGCAAAACACAATACCCATGAATGCACTTAGACATTTATAGAGAATTGCACAGACATTAAAATACTGCATCTTTTTAAAGTGACTGAAGCTAGAGAACGAGAATGGTGCGGAGAAGAAAAGTATCAGGCGTTATTTTCAGTTTGACTGAAACGTAGAAAGCTTATGTCAGATAAGAATGTAGGAGCAACAAACAGCGAACGCATTGAAGTGTATTCGGTACCAACGGTTAAAGACTTTTATTTTAATTTATAAATTGTTTTAATTTTTTATAATTTATTAATTAATCTAAATAATTGAAAAGACATGATTTTTACATGATTTGTACATAATGTTATGATAAAATTGTTTCTTGTTAGATTTAGTTTACTATAATACTGATTTTATCGCAAAATTAATGTAATACGACTAAAAATCATGTATTTTGAAATATTTTAATAAATTACGCCATAATAACAATTAAAACAATTTATAAACTATTGAGATGACTTACTTTATTAAGATTACTGATAAATTATCAGTATTATACAATGTCATCACCAGATTTCTAAAAATTTTGGATCATTTGATTTTTTTTTACTGGCTGATGCAGCTCGGAATGGTGAATAATTAGCATTGAAACCTTTAAATAATTTTGTTTATTTGTGTTATCCAAAATATAATTATAGCACGTGGATATGTAAGCAGAGAATGGGTCACGCTCGTAAGCAGAAATAGACATTTTATACTAGATATTAAATAGACTATTATTAGGTTAAAATGTTTTTCAAAATACTTCGTTTGTTTTATGTGTAAAGGGGAGGTTAAATATTACGTCTGATAAGTTTTTTGTCGATTAATGCACAAACAAATAATAAAAATGTATTTTTACGATAGCGGAACTCTTACATGATTAGAAATGCGGACATTGATCTTATTCCCGATTTCATAAAGTTTTGCGGCGTAACAATAATATTTTGGAAAGATGTTAAGTTATAAAAAATTGAGAAATGTAGCGTAAAAAAAAACAAAATATCTAATAAACATTTATTGTCATGTAGCATTTATGTAGGTTACATTTTCTGTCACTTGGAGGAGAGGACCACATAATTTGATGCATGTTTTTCGAAGCGTGCGTAAAGTGGCGTAAAGAGACAAATACGCATGCGCGCATAAACTGCACGCTTCATGCGCTAGAAGTGGGAGAATTCTAGGGAATCCTATGTGCCACCAACGACACCAATGCGCGCATAGACTGAAACGGAACGGTTTTCTCTGCAGTCTATGCGCAGTATGCGCGATTCGGAACACAGCCTATGGCTATTCACCTGGAACCGCCTGTAGAGTCTACGTCACGCGCCGTATTGCATACAAGTTTTCATCAGTTAACTATATTCAGCAATTTCACATTGTATCGCCTTTTCGCGTATTAAATAGAGTGTGGTGCAAGAGACTATCCATAATCATTTCCTTTACACTCCTCAATAATATGAATCAGATTGTGATATTCGCGTCAATAATGCACGTTTGATGTTTTCATCGATATTAAGTGTTTCACCTTCAACGTCCTCGATAGATTCGTTATTATCGTTATTATTATCATTGGCAACAACTTCTTCTTGAAATTCTGTATCTGGTAATTTGGCACTCAGCAATAAATCGTGCGATTGTGGTAAAACAATTTCTCAGTATAGAGGATTATTGGCTTTCAACCATACTAAGGTATTCTGTCTTCAAGTCAACTAACTTTTCCCAAATTATTTTAGATTTTGTTGGAACGCCCCGCACCAATATGTATAATTCATGATTTTGAGTTAAAGGTTCAGTTGAAGGACAGATTTTTTTAAAATTCCCTTGTAACGGCAAAGGAAGGTGAAACGTTCACCCCTTTACTTTTGGAAACATATATTTATGTGGCATATTTTTTTTACGCATCACTGTATCCATTCTCACAATCGTTTGAAACGGTTTAGCTCTTTGAATGAGAATTCGTTCGTAATCGTTCAACACTGCTATTTCTGGAACTCAAGCTTATTTAAAATACATTTTGGTGGTATGGAATCGTTGCGAATTTTATCGCGACAATATCGGCGAATAAAATGCATGTCACCAACTTTGTATCCAATATGATTTAACAATGTTTGCATTACATTTCCCTTTTATGTTCTTTTAGAAATATCAAACTTAAGAACCTCTCTTTTAAAACAGAGTTTCTCGCAGGAAACGCACGGGATGCGTGGTGTGTCCATACACCGCTCTGTGAAAGCTCTAAATGCTAAATAATATCGAGATATAATCTCTGCTTCGTTCAAGTTTATTTCAGTATTATTTTGTGCAACGCTTCAGCTTCTTTCCGAACTTGCAGTGTTATTCGTTCAAGTGTTTCAAGATCACTATCGTTTAATGCTTTGTCTAAATTATGTAATAGGTCTTTATAAATGTACGCTATTCTGTATATCATTCTGTTCAAATTTCGTAAATCCAGAAAGTGAGGTGCCAAAATCTCAAAGGCTAAAAAAATGGACTTACATAGTTTAGGGTTTATGTAATAACCATGAAAATGACCAACGTTTTCAGCATGCACTTTATTCGAACAGCTACTGATATGGTTGTTCAACTTATGTACCTTTTTTAATGAGCATTCTAACAATCGTTTGAAGAAATCCTGTAAATTATTCAGAATTTCAACATGTTTTGTTTTACATAGATAACTACAATGCCATGCTTTTGTCATCTTCTTCGATTGCAATACAGGTAGAACGCTTATAGCTTTCCCTTCCGAATTCAGTATGATTGATTCAGAACCGCTGAAAGTATGGTACGAACTTTCCGTAAAATATGATTCTGAAGAAGATGTATGTCTGGATTGTCCACACAAAGCATTAATCCTGTCATCAACTTCTAAACATTCTGTTGCGCGCGTTAAGGAAACTTCCACTTTTTCTTTACAATCTTTCAACAGTTTCCTCATTTCCAAAATGTACTTTTGCCTAATGTGAAAACACTATTTTATTGTACGCTCAGTTTCCAATCTACTTGCTTCTCCGGACGGCATATTAATAATTCTTTAAAGTTTTCTAATATAAGTTTCATTGTTATTTTTGGTCGCTATATTGTTATTTGATACAGCAATATAACGATACTTTTTTATTATTTTCAGAGCCGCACGACGTTTTCCTACTTTATCTTCTTTACGTATTTTATCATAATATACCTTCCGCTTTTTGGTGATAACTTCTTTATTTCGCTGATAGTATTTTTTTCGCTTTTCGCATGTCACTTCTTTATTTGCGTCATATTCCACTTTTACCTTTTTGATTATACCTTCTTTATTTATCTGATAATAATTCTTTCGCTTTTCGCATTTTACTTCTTTATTTGCGACATACTGTATTTTTGCCTTTTTTAAATACTTTCTTTATGTACGTTATAATAATCATAATTATATCTTCTTTTTTACAATCTTTGTATTTTTTCATCATGTTACACTCCCCTTTCTTTGCTTTATAAACAGCTTTTCTTTTTAAACTAATTTCCTCTTTATGCTTTTTATAATAATTATTAGACATGTATTCTCTCCCATTACATGATACGTATACATTGCTGAGTTTTGACTTCGAGACGAATGATGGATCTGTCTGAATTATGTTTTTTGTATATATGGTGACTTCTTTGTCACTAAATACTACATTTTGAACTGGGGATATTTTATTATCTGTTTCGTTACTAATGTAACTTTGACCGATTTTAAATGGAGGATCATTTCCACAAGAGGGATTTTTATTAATTTTAATTGTACTACCAATTGCAGATTCATATTCGTGCACACAACGTGTTAATTGTTGATCCTGAATGCATGAAAAATGTTCTATACGATTATATTCAACATTTGGATCAAATGTTGACGCATCAACGCATGAGTGTACGTTACTTTGTCTGGTAATATTTTGAATAATAACGAGACAGCAAATGCAATCGCAAAAACTCCACAATCCTGAGTGTTAGGTTGAGCTTGCATATGTGGAAATTCAATAAATTCTTCGTCAATTGCACAGTCGTGTTTGTTCAAAAAAGGGTATAACTTCTCCAGATAAATTTTATGATGACTAGGCAACTTCGAGAAATTAAGAGAATCATAAATATAAACTCTTCCTTCATCGTGTTTATAGAAGCTACAAACCCAATGTCCCCCTGCATTGTTTCCAATTTTTTTCGCATTGGTGCAAAATCTGTACGTGATCATTATTTTCAGGAACTGGTTGAATTGAATCAAGCGATTGAACTCTCCATGTCTCGCGTGGTTTATAATTAGAGTTAGCTTGTAATAATTTATGAAAATATTCGATATGATCATGTGTTAACCATTCGCCTTTAATGATAATTTGCATATCATTATAACTGAGCGGTAACATATTAATAATACTATTAATTATAGACATGACGAATTATTACATTTTTATTTATATTTCTAGTGCACTATACGATTGTATATGATTCTATTGTAGTATACGAACGATATAAGATGTATATATGATATATATATATATTATTGAATCTTTAAACCATCTTATAATTTATTGAAAGTTGTTATACTCGAGACACGGCGCAATGCAGCCTATCGAGTGATGTTATAATAATATAAGGCGCGATGCAGCCGGTAAAGCTTAACTCGGAATAGCGCAAAGCAGCTGAGCGAGTGTACTTTACTTATTTTTTTAATATTCCAACCTATAAAAAACGAAAAATTTGTAATAAACACTAAACTAATATCTGCGCAAACCATTATTTGATGTACAGCTTAATTAAAATTAAATAATATTGAAGCACACTTACATGAAGGCACTTAGATATGAAATGTTTCCCAGAGTAATATCCTTATTATGCGATGAACTGACAGCATGATAAAAGATCGGTGCGTTTAACCGACCATGAATTCATAAAGTCGAATGAGGGTTTCCAGAGAACATTTTGATACTGGGATTTTCTTGAATGTTTCGTGGAGGGGGAACACCTACAGGGAGTTGTGGAAATGGTGTGTGAGACGCCACGATTGAAGACAAACCGACGTCAGCGCCAAGCGACTGACGCCACGGCCAACCAGCGTCGACAACATATTTCCCGGCAACGCTGATTGGCCGTGGTGTCGGTTCGTCTCCCATCATGACGTCTCACGCACGCATTACCACCACTCCCTGTAGGTGTTCCCCCTCCACGAAATATCCAAGAAAATCGCCGTAACAAAATGTTCTCCAGGAACCCTAGTCCAGGAATGCACACTAAATGTGCCCTAGGACACTCGGTGCGCCCTCGAGGTCGACCGTGGTATGCTCACTCCTCACTCCTCGGTATAAAGTCTTGTGGTGGAGAACTCTATGACTGCAGAGGCCGTATGCTGATTTTGTTTTCTCTAAGGAAAATATGGTATTGTCTCGAGCTTCCATTGTTGCCCCAACACGGTCACCGGAAAGGCCAAGTTCACACTTTTATGACACCCCCGACAGCTAAATGATCGCTTGGCCGCGACTTACATACACAGCTCTGTCACTGTGTGCGTTAGCGACCCCTACGGTGGGTTAAAATTGACTCAGGCACAGGATACGAAGGGTTAATTGTGATTTGAAAAATGTTTAAATTTTTGTATGCAATAATAATAATAATAATTTTGTTCAAAGTTATAATGATTGCAGTAAGAAGGGTTTAAAAAAATTTATTGCTGGCGAACATGATTCTGGCTGTCGTAGTCATCGGAAACAAGAGGTGCACAATTTTTCTTAATCTATATGCGTGTGTTTATCGTGTGTAGTAGAATGAAGTAAATATTTGAAAAAATCCAATTTTGCAACACAGAATTTTTAAAAAAATTAATGTTTTCATTTGAAATACAACCATTTTTGTGCTTTTCAATATTATTATTCATTCAACATGAACTGACAGCATGAAGTTTTTTGTTTCCGATGATTACGACAGCCAAAATCATGCTCGCCAGCAACAAACTTTTTTTCAAACCCCTCTTACTACTACCATTATAACTGTGGACCAACTTACTATTATTGCATACAAAAATTTAAACACATTTTTAAATTTCAATTTATAAAAGTACAGAGATTGGAATTATAATTCTCAATACTTTCCTTTTAAAAATTCTCCAAAATGTGCCTTATTTTCGGGGTGTCAAACTCTGGAGACCCTTGCGGCAGCCTTTGACGCTCCGCTCTTCACTCCGTTGGTGGACTAGCTTGTCCTTGAACGAGCTCGAATGTGCGCTCGCGCCCGAAATTGGGGGTCCTGTGCATATCTACCCCAGTCCAAACTGATGTCCAAGCATTCGCAATTTCGATTGCCCGTCGTTCAGAGCGAGCCCTCCGCGTACCAAGAAAATGTGCCGTCGATCACGTCCCGCCGCCGTCGAGGGAGATCATTACCCTGGCCTTTTGGTTACGCTTTCAGCCTTCCTTATTCGATCCGGATTTTTCTTACATCTTACATACAGCTAAATGTAACGTAAAATCTGTTATCTGTTACATACAGCTAAATGTAACGTAGAATCTGTTATCTGTTACATACAGCTAAATCTAACGTAGAAGTAGAAATAATAATAATAATACTCTTTTTTCTTACATACAGATAAATCTAACGTAGAAGTACAAACAAGCGTTACTTTAAGAAATGTTCTTACTGTAAATTTAAAAAAAAAACGTGTAAAAAGGCTTGGGATAACTTCGCTTTATATTATTATAAATGACAAGAAAACGTAATGTTACTTAACGCGAAACGTAATGAACAGGGCTTGAAAACTGTTACAATATCGAAGGAGAAACATGATCGATGGAAGGGGGAGAGCTCGCGGATTCGAGAAAATCGACGACGATTTCCTCGATCTACTTGTCGACGAGTCGCCTGCGAGGTAATACCTTTTCTAGTTGCTTGCTAAACGCTTTATCGCACGCTTTGTACTCTGCTTCTGGGAATCTGAGCCAGATTCCACGTGCCACGCGCCTTTCTAATTGCTTCGGGCTTTGCTACCGCGTAGGAAAGTTTGTGCTTCTTTGCTTGGTAATTAACGGACAGTAATTACTCCGCGTTGCGTTTTATTGAAACAAACTGTAGATATAAATAGTGTAAATTTAACTATAAATAGTATGTGAACATTAAATAAGTGACTCCGCCAATCTTTAAAGTTAAATTAAGACTCGTGCGAATCCCAAGTCCCAACACGTGCGCGATCCGATATCTTTGCTAACACGCTTCATCACGCGAACGGCTTTGTTTCCGCGTTGCGGTACGCGTCTTACTCAGGACGATCAGCTGTTGAGTGAGGTGCTGACGTCACAGAATTCGGCGAACAGGCCCGATCCATCACCGCGATCACTCTCTCTTCGAAGAACCGTCGCAGTGACAAATACCTTTTCTCTGTATCGCGTGCTCGCGCAGTAACTACTGGAACGCTCCAGAATTCTTTTTTCGAACTACTTAGTTCAATCGCGACTTCGCGCTTAATTTCAGTTAACTTAAATTAACATTAGTGCTAAACTTTATAGTCAATTATATCTATTCGTGTTTATTGTGTAAACGTTTGTAAATATAGTGTTTGTGACCTTAGCTTAACTTAATGACTATATTTAAAATATACTTACTCACTATCTTAGAGACTAATTTAATACTAAACTAAACGAATCCGCGATCGGCGAGACTTTCGACGTTTCGTACTGAACATTTTGGTCCTTCGAGCCGGAGCCGGTAAAACCGCGAGAGCTCTCGAGTGATTGGTTCTGGAATTTTCTACCGCGACCACGTGGTGACTGTGTTCGCTCTCGACCTTCACGATGGCCGACAAGTTCAACGCACAGATTGAAACCTTTCACCGGTTAACCCGCGTCTATGAAAACTTGAAAAAGAAAGGTGCTGCTAACATCACGAGCTGTATGATACAATCGCGTTTGAACATGCTCGAAAACTACTGGACGCAGTTCGCGACGCAGCACGGCGGCATTGATGGAGTCGCGAACTGCCGAACAGGAAAAACACGAATACTTTACGAAGGACTGCTTCAGTACAGCCGAAGAGTTCTTTATGGATCAACAGGCTCAGCTCCTGGACCTGCGTGAGGAGCTCGTCGGGACAAGTAGAGGGCGGCGAGCTCCGGCAACGTGCTCTGTTGCCACGAATCAATTTACCGACCTGCGACGGTCGGTATAGCGATTGGGCTCCTTTCCACGACTTATTCGTGTCACTCGTTATGAAGGACACGTCGCTAAGTAATGTCGACCGTTTCCATTACCTACGAGGCTGCCTAAAGGGCGAAGCTGCCGACTTAATACGGAATATTAAGCCGACGGAGTCCAATTTCAAACACGCCTGGACAACACTACAGGAGCGCTTTCAAAACAAACGACGATTGGTGCGCTCGCAACTAGTGAGAATCACTGAGCTGCAACCCGTCAAAAGGGAGTCGTTCGCGGAGCAGAAGCAGCTGTACTACGCTACGTGGGACGTCGTTGACGCACTCGCCGACATGGGTCGCCCCGATCCGACGGATTGGATCGTCCATTTGACGGTGGAGCGGTTGGATCTCCAATCACGCCGAGAATGGGAAACCGCACTCGGGTCCACCACGGATCCACCTACTGTCACGTCCCGGGTGAGGTCTTTTGGGAACGATGACATTAGGAAAGGAGAAAGACAGGCGCGAATCTAAAATCCAGCACTCTGAGATTTTTGGGGGAAGACCAGGCGCGAATATTAAATCCGTCACACTGAGGGTTTGGAAGGAACTTAGGCGCGAATATTGAATCCGTCACACTGAGGGTTTGGAAGGAACTTAGGCGCGAATATTGAATCCGTCACACTGAGGGTTTGAAAGGAATTCAGGCGCGAATCTATAATCCAGCACACTGAGGGTTTGGAAGGAGAGGAACGTCAGGCGCGAATCTTGAATCCAGCACACTGAGGGTTTTGAAGGAGAGGAACGTCAGGCGCGAATCTTGAATCCAGCACACTGAGGATTTTGAAGGAATTCAGGCGCGAATCTATAATCCAGCACACTAATCGTTTTACAGGGAGGAACGCCAGGCGCGAATCTATAATCCAGCACACTAGTCGACCAGGGAAGTTTAAAGGCTAGAACGTATTTGGGGAACACCCGTTAGCACTTTGTTTCGGTTTACGTAATATCAGATTTACCGTTGCATAGGCACAAAAAGTTTCCTCGTAATATTTCTTGAGAAATTCGTCTATACGTGCAGCTATGCAAGGGAATGTTAGTAAACACTGTCACTGTTCTCGAGTTCGCGATCCGCGATCAGCTGTTTCGCCGACTCGTTGGTTTGTATCTTAGTACGTTCGTAACTAATGGTTGAACACAAATAACTTGAAGCAAGATTTTAAACAAAGCGATTTATTAACTTCGTTAATCGGTTATTATAATCGTGCGAGGGGGCTTTTAGCATTGGCACAATATTTGTAATATGGTTATAACATTTAATATATATATATGGACATGAGATACAATATAAGTCGTTTAATAATGATCGTTAATAATAATAATATGATAAGATTGCGATAAGCAGTTATAAACAAAATAATAGAATAGTAAGATTGCGATAAGCAGTTATAAACAAAATAATAGAATAGTAAGATTGCGATAAGCAGTTATAAATGAAATAATAGAATTGTAAGATTGCGATAAGCAGTTATAAACGAAATAATTGAATAGTAAGATTGCGATAAGCAGTTATAAACGAAATAATTGAATAGTATGGTATGGTGGTGATATGCACAATAATATTAAGTAATATAAATGGCTTATGGTGATCGTCGAACACTGAGTTTAATATTAACACTTTAAAGATATACTTTTCAAGTAAGCCTTCTACCGAAGAGTGATTTCTGTCGAAGAAAGAGAACTCGGCCTGTCAGGACCTCATATTTATGTACTCTCACAGGAGTATTGTGGGGTACGCGCGGTAAAGACCTTGACACATTTCGGTTTAAGACGCAGTAGGACTTCCGGGGTTTTTATAAACGGTACGTCTATTAATAGACGTATTTATGTCACGTACGCCAAATATACGTCGCAATTAGGTTTCTGGGGTTTTTATGACTGCGAAAAGAGATACTCAACTCATCGAATGGATTTCGGGTGTTTTACGGGAAAGGGGTTATTAGAGTGGCTTGAACTTCATGAGTCGTAAAGAGGGGGTTGAGACTTGGTCTCGATTTAAGAGGGATTTGTAATGAGGGACTTGTTTGAATTTGTTTTTGGAGGGAATGATTCGTGCCTTGTAAGACGAATAGGCGAAGAGGGTTTTGAAACGATCATCTCGTGATGGGGACTGCTAAGGTACATCAGCGAGGTGGAGGTTTGTATTGATCATCCTGTGTTGTTGACCGCTAAGGTGCAACATCAAGGTGATCGGTGATTGAGGAGATGGGGTAGGAGTTGAGTTTGATAGACTTTAGTGGAGTGATTTTGAGGTTTACTAGTGGAATTTGGAATAGGAAACGCGGGAAAAATCGTGGGACGTTACACTACCTTGGAGGATCTGAAGAAGTTTATCGACTCACGCATCCACAGCGTTGGGGCTCTGGAAGAGCGGAAGGACGAACGTCGGGAAGAAGAGGCTCACGGCAAGCAGACAGGCTCCAAATCTGCCCAGGTGCATCAGGTCGCCGCTGGGCGAAACACATCCAAGGCGTGTGTGCTGTGCCAAGGCTCACACTATCTACTCTTCTGCCCTTGCTACCAGGAGAAGTCGCAGTCAGCTAGACGGTCGACGCTTACCTCACTGCAACGCTGCTTGAACTGTTTAGGTAAGCACAAATTATGCGACTGCCCCTCTAATAAACGCTGCCAAACTTGTGCAGAAAAGCACCATACCTCCATCCACGAAACGTTTCACGCGACACGCGAGGCGACAGTGCAACACGTGACACCTCACCACGGCATCCGGCGGACCGTGATCCTGGGAACGGCCCGGGTGCGTGCGTATACGCCAGCTGGACAATACGCCGTCATCTGAGCGCTGATCGATTCCGGCAGCGAGGTCTCACTCATTTCCGATCAACTAGTCAAGCAGCTGGGGCTCAAACGACAACGGGTACGGCTCCCGTTAGCTTTCGTGGGCGGCGCGCGCTCCCGCAACACACGTGGAATGGTGTGGGCCGAAGTAACTGCTGACCAGGATCAGAAGCGTAGCGTACGAGTCTCTGCCTTCGCCTTAGCAAATCTGTCGAGCTATAAGCCTCGCTCACTACCCGACTTGGCCTGCTGGAGCCATCTGCATGGCCTGCAGTGGGCTGATTCCCTTCAAGACAACCAGGATCCCGTGGAGTTGCTACTTGGAGCTGACGTTTACAACGAGATTCTGCTGGACGGCGTTCGCAAGAGACCTCCGGACTCACCCTTGGCTCAGCAGACGGTCTTCGGATGGATCCTCACTGGAGGGGTTAAAGGATCTCACGTCCTGCATCCAGAACAACGGAACCCTACAGTACAGTTTGTGTCAATACTCCCAGACTTGACAAGCACACTGGAGAAGTTCTGGGAGTAGGAGGAAATCCGGGTAAAACCTACCCTGACGCTCGATGAACAGGCATGTGAGGAGCATTTCCACACCACTCATCGACGCACGTCCGAAGGTCGATTCGTCGTCCGACTACCTTTCAAGAGTCGGCCGGAACTGGGGACATCAAAACCGGCCGCTCTGCGCACTCTGGCCTCGATGCAGCGCCGATTCCAGCGGGACCCTGAGTTCCATAAGGCCTACAAAAACTTCATGCAGGAGTATGAGGACCTTGGACACATGCGAGCCACAAATTGCCCGCTGGGCGATTCGGGGTACTACCTATCTCATCATGGCGTCATGAAGGCATCAACACGACGACGAAACTTCGCGTCGTCTTCAACGGTTCCATGCCTGCCAGCTCCGGTAAGTGGCTCAACGACTTTTTTCATATCGGTGCCAATCTGTTACCAGTGCTAGCCGACGTTCTCACTCGCTGGAGACGGCACCCCATCGCCTTCGTCGCCGACGTAGAGAAGATGTACCGGCAGATTGTGGTACACCCGGACGACCGGGACTACCAACGCATTCTCTGGAGTCGGAGCCCTGGCAACCAAGCAAGGACGTTTCAATTATGCACCGTGGCCTACGGGCTGGCGTGCGCACCGTACCTGGCGCTGCGCTGCCTGCAACAATTAGCCAAGGATGAGGCCGCTGCCTTCCCTGCCGGCTCCCGAACGCTACTTACGGACGTATACATGGACGACGTCCTCTCGGGTGCCCCCACGGTCGAAGGGGCCCGTATGCTTCAGAGAGAGCTGGCTGAATTCTGCAAGGCGGGCGGCTTTCGCCTTCGGAAATGGGCATCCAACTCGCAAGACTTCTTGCGAACTATCTCTGGCGACGACCTGGGGACCTCACGTCAATGGGATATGGACACTCCGCACAGCGTATTGGGCATCCAGTGGCTTCCAGAGGGTGATCGGTTCCAGATATGCTGTCTTCAGAACTTGTCTTCAGCGAGGGTCACGAAGCGCACCGTGCTCAGCCAAACGGCCCAGATCTTCGACTCATTCGGCTGGCTCGCTCCGGTAACAGTCCGAGCCAATATATTCATTCAGTCACTCTGGCTGCTTAAGACGGACTGGGATAAACCGCTCTCATCGAAAGAGGACCGCCTGTGGAACGACTTCATCGGCGCCCTACCTGCCCTACGCGACGTGCGGATTCCTCGGTGGCTGGGGCTGACTGCAACTCGTCAATCCATTGCGGTCCACGGCTTCTCGGATGCATCCGAACAAGTTTTCGCGGCAGTGGTCTATCTACGGGTCAGCGGAGATGGGGGTCAGCGGCAGATTAGCCTCATTACCGCAAATACTAAAGTAGCCCCGCTCAAGCGAGTGTCGCTTCCGAGGCTTGAGCTGTGCGGCGCTCACCTGCTCACAAGATTGACCGCACGAACACTGGAGGCACTGGACCGGGCCGTCGACGATGTTCACCTGTGGACGGATTCGCTCGTTACATTTGGATGGATCCAATCTCATTCGAGCAGGTGGCAAACTTACGTAGCCAACCGGGTGGCAGACATTCAACGCACGCTACCGAACGCCCGGTGGCATCATGTACGAAGCCAGGTCAATCCGGCGGATTGTGCCTCCCGGGGACCAGCATCGTTGGAGTTGCCTAGTCATCCGGTGTGGTGGACCGGACCAACGTGGCTCGCTGACACGGATCACTGGACCGGCGAAACAATTCCATCACCCGACCAGGATCTGGAGGAGCAACGACAAACTCTCCATATTCAGGTTGCAACAGAAAGCGAGGCGAGCATTTATCTGGCTAAATTTTCTAACCTTCGGCGTCTCCTTAGGGTGACGGCCTGGTGCTGTCGATGGCTGCGCAAGCATCAAGGAACAAGGAAGCCCTACCTGGTTAGCCACGAGCTCCAGGAAGTGCAACACAGACTGGTGCGGCTAGTGCAGGGCCAGTGCTTCGCCCAGGAAGTTAGTTGTGTTCAGGCCAAGCGTCCTCTACCGACTAAAAGCCGTCTACTACGACTCAACCCTTTCTTGGATGACAACGGCATCCTCCGTGTCGGCGGGCGGCTGCAGCACTCGCTGCTCCTCTTCAGCCGTAAGCATCCACTCATCATGCCTGATAAGACTCATTTGGCCACGCTCTGGATCGACGAGACTCACTGACGCTGTCTACACGGCGACATCCAGCTCACGCTGTCCACGCTGCGCCAGCACTGCTGGATTCTGCGAGGCCGACCGATGGTGAAGGCGTTCAACCACCGCTGTCCCACCTGCGTCCTACTCCGGGTGACCTACTCCGGGTGACCAGGACCTACAGCACGACATCGACCGAAGCTCTCCCCGTTATCGCCGGGATCTTCCCCATTGTTCTGAAAATTAAGCAGGCAACTCTCAACTACAAAATAAGAAAAGGCATACCATTCCAGATTGGAGGCTACAAATTTCCCGAGGACGCCGAAATACATTCACCTCACCAGGCAATCCAAGCAGCCCTCCTCGTGGAATGGCAAACCAGATGGGCCAACTCAGAAAAAGGAAGGCACACATACTCCATATTCCCTGATGTGAATGAGCGATTGGAGAGCAAATGTATATACACGACACACTACAATAGTCAGTTCCTCTCCGGACATGGTGACTTTGCAAAAAAAACTCGTCACATTTAAACGGAAAACCAACGCAAACTGCAGCTGCACCCCCACGGAGGATGAAACACCTCAACATATACTATTTCACTGTCCACTGTAAGACGAAGAATGCCTACAGCTTCGTAGAAAAGCTTCGGAGCTCAGAATCCAATGGCCACCGACTATCAAATGCCTAACAGAAGAAGACTATTTGCAGGAATTCTCTAAGACAGCAAGGATCACACTCCTGAAAAAGGAGATCACATGGGAACAAACACCCCGTACGCGGAACCCACAAACACAGGATCACCAACCACGGAACAACGCAATTGGAAGACGACAAATTCGCTCCCAAACTCGGACCCCTCAACCACCGTAGGTACGTATAACCTTGGCAGCCCGCGCAGGCAATGCTTAGGCATTGTGGCTGCAAGGTTTAACGGTGAAAGCACTCGCTGAACCAACCTGCTGTGATCAAACGAAAGCTGGCGGCTCTACCTCCTCGTGGTCCCCACTGGACTAAACGAGCCGTCTCCCTCACGGGTAGATCCAACTTGTCCAATGATTCCTCACAGATGAAGGCAGGGTTTTTCCAGGCCCCTCCAGTTTTTCCATCTACACTGGAGGTTCCCTTGTCACGGGTTAGCTAGAAAGTAACTTTCGCCCATAACATCTCGCATGGCTCAAATGCCGCTATAGAGGAAACTCTGAGGCTCACTCTGACCGGAAAGCCGACACTATCTGTCCCACCTGCGTGGACTGGTCGGCCATCTTGGATCGGGAACGGACGCGCCTCGTGACGTTCCGCAGTTTTCGGTTCTTTTAGTCGGTATAAACCAAGTTATTTTTCGCTTCGAGTGTTTCCTCGCGACGCTTAAGTGACCACGAACATTTTGTGATATTAGGAAGTGTGATACCTGTGCTGGAAATCCAGAAATTGTCGACAATCGAGATAGCGTCGGTTGGGGGCGTCGCTCGACTAGCGTCATATACGTGTTCGTGTATAACTTCCCCGTGCGTCTTTGCTTTACCGAACCCCCAATTGCCCGCGTGCAGGCCCGTATTTCGAACAGTTACACAGCCTCAGGGTCTGAATCAGTCACTTCTTAAAATAGTTATTGCAGTTTATTTGTACTTTTTGACAGGCGTAGGTTAGGGCGGCCATATTGGGCGCCATCTTGGTCGCTGCTCCCCTCCCCACGCGGCGTGATAGGTTTCCACCATGGCCAGTAATATGGACGGTGACTCCACGGACTTCGAATCCGCCCCCACCCACCAGAAGAAATCCCAAAGGAAGAGAAAAATCCAATCAGAGCTCGAGTCAGACAGCCCCTCCACCGCGAATTTCAAGGAACCGCGCAGACCCACGAAGCAGAAAGTGACTCGTTCTGATTCTGAGGCTGTCGCCCCCACCGCCGTCCCCTCCCGCGACGAGGATACTCCAGCATCCCTCGCCTCTATTCAGGGCCTTAAGTCCATGTCCGAGAAAACCTACAAGAAGGTACTCAATTTCCTAACTCCTCCGGAAAACGCGGCCGACCATGAGACCTTGGGCTTCGTCATGGCGAGCATCGGGAAATTCCAGGCCCTCTTAAACGAGTCCCTCCTCTACAGCAGCCGCCTCGAGGGTCGTATCGAGGCCCTCACGGCTGAAAACATCGATCAGCGCCGCGTCGTGTCCAGCGCCGTTGAGAAATGCACGAGCCAGCCCCCTCCCCGTCGCCAAATGACATTCGCGGAAAGCGTCGGAGTTAAGTCCCGAGCGGCATCGGCCTCCAACCTGAATCAGGACCCTCCAAGCGTCGCCACAATAGTTGCGAGTGACACCGTGGCTTACGAGAGCAGCGACAAAACAAAGCTGGCCGTCTTCGAAATGATCTCCGCGAAAGCGGAAAAGCTGCAAGTCAGGAATGTCCGCAGAATCCAGGGCAACGGCATCTTTGTGGAGACGGCTAAGAAATGCGACATTTCCGCGCTTGTCTCTAATGAGAAGCTGAAGGCAGCTGGTTTCGTCGTCGGGGCACCGGCCAAGAGGAGCCCTCGAGTCATTGTGTACAACGTTGTAACGTACCGCTACCTACCGCCATAATTTTTTCATTGATATTTCATATTAATCATTGTTTTGTAATATTAGTACTAAGGATTTGCGAGCGCCATGATACCCAACAAGAAACAGGGTACCTGCGAACGCGCAATGCACGCGCATTACCGCTCCATTTCAAACGACGAACTCAGTTCCGCGAACGAACCAAACGCGCTTGCGTAGACCGCGCGTTCAACCGGACGCCGCATAACTCAAGTGTAGTGCGCGACCGGCGGAAACCAGATGCTAATTCTAATTGGTGCGCGAGTTCGCGAAGCAAGTGATTGGCGAGATCAAAGTCTCGCCAAACCGTATAAATACAGGCACGCCAGCAGCCTAAAGCCAGACTTGGTTTTGCCAACGAACCAAACAGTAGCCGCTCAGTTTATCTTAAATCGACGTCCTAATACCTCCTTCAAATCCGAGGTCGCTTTAATTAGCCCCTCACCTACAATTCCGAGGTCGCTTTAATTAGCCCCTCACCTTCAATTCCGAGGTCGCTTTAATTAGCCCCCTCACCTTCAATTCCGAGGTCGCTTTAATTAGCCCCCTCAGCTTCCATACTCCAAAGCGTGGGCCAGCTGATAGGCACCAGAAGAAAATACCATTTTGAAGGAAGGACGCCGACCAAATCAACTTCCATCTGGGGACTCCCTAACCGGCTACCTGGCTACCATCCGAGATCGCTTTAACTAACACTCGGCTTCCATCCTAGAAAGCGTGGGCAAGCTGATAGGCAACAGGAAGCCAGTACGAAATCGGGAAAAGGAATCCTCTCGAACACCCTATTCAAACGACCTAGCGTCATTCCTTGTATTACATTTATATTACCGACTTAGCGTCGAGACTCTTGTGCAATTAGCGATCTAGCATCGTACTATTTAACTAATTAATTAACCATTATATACCGAAATCGTCTAAAAACGAATCTTTGCGTTCAGCCCTACCAACCAAAGGGCTAAATTCTATTTCTTATCGACCAACCGTAATTTTCGTTACTTTAATACCGACCGAAGCGTCTAAATCTATTTCTTATCGACCAAGCGTAATTTTTCGTTACTTTAATACTGACCGATACGTCATTACGCAATTCTCAATTGCTCGATCAATTTATAATCAAATTCCCACGACACCGTGTCGTAAAATATGTTCAGATCCGACCAAGCGTCAAACCCTTTATTTTGAATAAATTACTTTTGTTATTTTATGGTAAAGAAGGACTCTCGTTTCTTGAAATTCATTTCTTTATCTCACGCCACCCGAACCAATCCCACAATTCCACGAGTAACCGCTCTATTCGTGGAATCTCCTGTGACAAACGGCACGACCCGTTCTAGGACGTTACAACGTTCCGAGGTCCGATGACGACAACGCAACGCTCGAGTCCATCTTCGAGCAGAATTCGGAAGGGGTAGAGAAAGCCCTGCTGATGCAGGAATCCAGGCTGGTATTCAAAACCGGCGACAGGTCGAGGGAATACTGCAACTGGGTCTTGGAGGATTCCAAAAAGGTAAGAAACATTTTGATTAATAAGGAACGCCTTTATATCGGCTGGCAGTGTTGCAAGCTCCAGGACTACGTGGCAGATGCTCGCTGCTACAAATGTCACAGCTTCGGGCACACCACCAAATTCTGCAGGGCTGAGAAAGAATCCTGTGGCCATTGCGCAGCGCAGGGCCACTGTTTCAAGAACTACCCTAACAAAAACAAACCCCCCACGTGTACTAACTGCAAAAAATCCGGGAAGCAAACCACCCATACTGTCACTGACAAACAATGCCCTGCTTACACAGCCGCTATAAACCAGGTCCTCTCCAGAACCGACTATGCCTACTGAGATCCCACTCGCCGATCACCGCCTCAAAATCGTACAGTTGAACATGCGTAGATCTAGAACCGTCACCCTAGAAACGCAGAAGCTATTAGAGGAAAAAAACATCGACATCCTCCTAATGCAAGAGTCCTGTAACATCAAGGGGCGCTTCGTAGGCTTCAGCAGCGGTACAATGATAGTTTCGGGGGGTAACTCAGGAGATGATTTAATGGCAGGCATCGCGATTAATAACCGAAACCTTACCGTCCTCAAAATCGCGCACCTCAGTGACGCCCATTGCACGTGCGTGGAAATTAACAGGCCCCTTCGGGTCAGTATACCTCATCAGTATCTATTTTCAATGTTCCCATCAGATCGAACCATATTTAGATAAAATCCGGAAAATTGTAACTGAATTGCCCAGACAAAAAATAATAATCGCAGCAGACACCAACGCGAAATCGACCCTTTGGTACTGTAGATACAACGACGCGCGCGGAGAAGTGCTCGAAGAGACTTTATCCCTTCTGGATTTAGCCGTTCTCAATGAGCCCGACAACCCACCCACGTCCATTTCCCACCTCGGTACATCAAACATCAACATCACGATGGCATCCGGGCCGGCCATTAATCTAATCAAAAACTGGACCGTTCATGAATGCTGGACCTCCAGCGACCATAACGCCATCTCGTTCACTATCAGCCCCTGCAATACCTCTCCTTACATAATCCGCGATCCCCGTTTTAAGACGACAAGAGTCAACTGGGGGAGACTCCAGGAATCGTTTTCCAATGAAATGAACCGCAACCCCATTCACCTCGCGCCGATCAACACCTCGCTTGTCCAGAATTTCGCGGAAACGATTCAAAGTAATATCTTAGCTGCGTGTGACTCCTCTCTGAAGGAGAAACGCCCCCATCAAAAATCTGTCCCCTGGTGGACCGGGGAGCTAACTGATATGAAGAAACGAACTAATAAAGCCCGTCGCGCGTTCCAATTAGAATCCGACCCAACCCACAGACTGGACAATAAAGTAAAGTACCGTAAACTCAGAAGGAAATACCCCGAGAGCATCTATAAAACCAGGCGAGAGAGCTTGCAGAACTTTGTCACAGAGGAGGGCAATGCCAACCCCTGGGGCACAGTCTACAGGCTCTACACCGGGAAAATCACACCAGATAGAGCTCTCTCGACACCAAACACAGGACCTAACCGCATCAACACCTGGGAAGAGGCTGCCCTTAACCTCGTTAACTCACTTGTACCGGACGACAATAACGACACGACGGAGGCGCAGAGGGAGAGGCGTGCGTACAACGCTTCCCCCTCCCCCCTGTGTCCGAGACCGACCCCGAATCACGCTCTCGGAAGCACAGGCCGCGATCACCGGTCTCAAAAACGGGAAAGCCCTAGGGCTGGACCGGTTTGAGGTCGAGGTGGTCAAACCCTTATTCCAAGTAGTACCCGAAACCTTCCTTTCTCTTTTCAACGCGTGCCTAAATACAGGTACCTTCCCCAGGATCTGGAAAACAGGCTCAATCCGAACCCTCCTCAAGGGCCCTGACCGCGACGAGTCTTGCGCCAGCTCGTACCGACCCATATGTCTCCTCCCAGTATTAGGCAAATGTTTCGAGAAACTCCTTCTAAACCGTCTCCAAACCATTCTCCTCGATCCACAATTCTGCTCTAGTTGTCAGTTCGGATTCAGGCGAGGTCTTTCCACCGAAGACGCCATTATCAGGATGAAGGAGGTCGCGGCAACATCGCCCGAGAAATATGTCCTCGCGATGCTTTTCGATATTAAGGACGCGTTCGATATTGTTTGGTAGCCGAGCATCCTCTCTCGATTAAAAGAGAGGGGCTGCCCGAGCAACTTATTTGGCGTTATGACGGACTACCTTAGTAACCGGAGCGTCAGGCTTGTCTCCGGGCATCGTGAGGTACAGACGCGAGTCACGAGGGGTTGCCCACAAGGCTCTATTCTCGGGCCCGGCCTCTGGAACCTGGTATTTGACGATCTGTTTGCCACACTGAAATCCAACGGATTTGAGGCTTTCGCGTACGCGGACGATCTCCTGATCGTCATCTCTGGGAAAAGCAGAGCTGTCCTGCAAACCCTCCGCCAATCCGCCGCGACCATCACACACAACTGGTGCACGAACGAGAAACTCGAGCTTTCGGTCGAAGAAACGCGCGAATTGCGCGCCACCGTCACCATCAAAGTCAGCGTATACGGAGAGGAACAAGCGTGGGCCGACGGAACAACAATGGGTCAACAAATCGGGGCCACCGCTTTCCAGTAGAGGCTATAGTATCTAATTCGTCAGCAGAAGTATATCCGTCAACGTCGGATTGACTAAAGGACATCGAAGATCCAATGGGAACAACAGGTCAAAATGCTTTCGTCATTAATCCTGCTACTAATGAGCTCCTTGTCACGGCGCAAATCAAGGTTATGAATGAAGACCAGCAACCTATAAGCTGTCGAACATTAATCGACACATTTGCGACGTCAAACTTTATAACCGAGAATTTCGCCAAAAGGCTAAATTTACCACAAAAGAGATGTTACATTCCCATTGGAGCCCTCAACGACATGTCTACGGTTGCAACGTGCCAGCAATTACCAGCATACGTTGACCTTTTTGGCTGTCCCCATCATTTCGACGCTAATACCTGATCAACCGATCGACCGTTCTACCTTGGCCATTCCAGGTAATATCACCGTGGCCGATCCCGATTTCCATCGGCCAGCACCTGTCGACTTATTATTGGGTTCCGGAATGGCATTGTCATTATTGTGCGTCGGTCAAATTGATCTGTCGCCTCCTAACGGTCCAGATTTAATTTTACAAAAAAAACGAGATTCGGATGGATCATCGGGGGGAGCGTACCAGTCGTTCCGTCAAATAGGAAACGTTTCTGCCATTCAAACACCGTTCTTTAATTAGATCTTGCTTGGCTTTGGGAAATCGAAGAAGGCCCTCAGATCCAACATTTCTCGATGTCAGAAGCCACTTGTGAACGACACTTCCAGGCTAATACCACGCGAACCATTGATGGAAGATACGTCGTGGCGCTCCCATTCAATGACAAGATTTGGGAGCTTGGACAGTCGAGGTCGAGAGCCTTGAAGCGACTCAGTTCTCTTGAGCGGAAGTTACAAGGGGATGCAGAGTTATGCCAGCAGTACCGCGCAGTGATTCAAGGATATCTAGATCTCGGCCACATGTCCAAGATTACGGATATTCAATCACTCAACGACGGGTACTTCGTACCGCATCATGGGGTCATCAAAGCTACCAGCCAAACAACAAAGCTGAGGGTTGTTTTCGACGCATAAGCAATAACCAGCACAGGAGTATCCTTGAATGATGCTTTACATGTGGGTTCCAAGATTCAGGACGACCTTTTATATATACTCCTCCGTTTTCGTTCCCATCAATATGTCATCACCGGAGACATTGAAAAAATGTACCGGCAATTCCTCGTCCGACCAGAGGAAGGGAAATACCAACGGATTCTTTGGCGCGATACTGATGGGAAGATTAAGACTTACCAACTCAACACAGTAACCTTTGGAGTTTCTGCAGCTCCATACTTAGCCATTCGTTGCCTTAAACAATTGAGTCAGGACGAAGGTTACCGATTTTCTCGCGCTTCAGAAGTTCTGCAGCGAGACTTTTACGTGGACGACGCGCTCACAGGAGCCTCAACAAAGGAAGATGCACTCGCCCTTCGGAAGGAACTTATTGAACTTCTCAAGCTGGCCGGTTTGATTATTCGACAATGGGCATCCAACGATCGAAGCCTATTACACGATTTGCCAAAGGAATCAATCAACAGCAAACTTTACCTCGGCGAATCATCAACGCTAAAAACCCTCGGAGTTTTTTGGAATTCCACGGAAGACGTGATTAACTACTCGGTTAAACTCTCAATTTCTTCTTTACGTGTCACAAAACGTCATACCAGCTCCGAGGTTGCAAAAATTTACGATCCACTTGGACTACTAGGGCCAGTGATCATAGTCGCGAAAATCTTACTTCAGAAGCTCTGGTCTTTGAAAATCGATTAGGACGAATCATTGCCGATGAGCATCCATTCGGAATGGGCTCAATATTATACCCAACTGCCGTTACTAAATAACATCACATTCCCGCGTAAAACAATTATCAACCGAGCAACAAACATTCAGATTCACGGATTTTGTGATGCCAGTGAAAAGGCGTATGGAGCGTGCATCTACCTCCGCACTGCTGATGCACGTGGTCGTCTACGGATCGAGCTTTTACTAGCAAAATCTAGAGTAGCTCCTCTTAAACAACAATCGATTCCGCGACTCGAGCTGTGTGGGGCGCTCCTTCTTCCTTTCTAGTTGACATGGTCCAAAAGGCTCTACGTTTCAATACAGAGCGGACCATTTTCTGGACAGATTCCACCATCGTCTTACACTGGCTGAACACCTCTCGTCACACATTGAAAACTTTCGACGCGAACCGAGTCTCGGAAATTCAGACGAAGACTGAAATTACAAACTGGCGTCACGTAAGGACCCCCGACAATCCCGCAGACTTCATTTCTCGAGGTCAATCACCGGAGGAATTCCTTCGGCCTACCATTTAGCACCACGGACCAGAATGGCTCCACCATAAGGAGTCTGACTGGCCAGTCTGGGAAATGACACCATTGAGCATCCCGGAACAAAAGGCGACGATCTGTTTAGCCACGACGCCCATAGATACTACGATCCTGGAAAGAAATTCATCATGGAGAAACATGCAAAGGATAATCGCACGCTGTTTTCGATGGAGACGCACCAACACGGCAATGGGAATTCTTACGCCATCAGAATTCAAGTATGCCCACGATGCTATCATCAAACTCGCACAACGGCAGTATTTCCGAAAAGAGCTACGGTGTCTTACCCAAGCTAAGACCGACCAGGTAAAGGGTAAATTACAAAAATAAACCTGAACCCTTTTATCGATCAAGACGGGCTGCTACGCGTTGGAGGTCGATTGAAACACTCAACCATTCTCGCAGAAACATCCAATCATCATCCCGAAAACACGCGTCACTATGCTAATCATAGAAAACGAACATCGCATACAATTACATGCAGGAACGCAAACCACCCTGTATGCAGTGAGACGTCGATACTGGCCCATAGATGGCCGAACCCAAGTCTGGAAGACAATAAGGAATTGTACACGCTGCTGTAGAGCACGACCACCACCCATCAGTTACATTATGGGTAATCTTCCTGAAGCACAGGTTACAGAATCTCGCCCATTTGCAAAAGTAGAAGTGGATTATTGTGGACCATTTTTCATCAAGGAACGCCGGCATCGGAACGTCAATCGGATCAAGGTGTACGTAGCCGTATTTGTCTGTCTTGCAGTAAAGGCTGCACATCTCGAGCTCGTAAGTGACCTCACCAGCGAAGCCTTCATCGCTGCTCTTCGACGGTTCATCGCCAGAAGAGGATTTTGTGTCAGCTTGCACTCGGACAACGGCACAAATTTCGTAGGTGCAAACAACGAGTTACGCGAATTACGCGTACTCTTACAATCAGACGACCACTGCGATAAGGTGAAAACCTTTCTCGCAAATCGAAACATTGAATGGAATTTCATTCTCCCTCTGACCCCTCACTTCGGTGGTCTTTGGGAAACGGCAGTGAAATCTTTTAAGTACCACCTAAAACGCGTCGTAGGCAACGAACTTTTTACTTTCGAAAAATTCACCACCTTAATCATTGAAATCGAGTCTATTTTAAATTCTCGTCCGCTCACTCCTATCTCTTCCGACCCGAACGATATCCTTGTCCTAACTCCCGGTCACTTCCTCATTGGCGATTCACTGACGAGTCTGCAAGATTGAGATTTCAGAGATACCAGCTGGCAACACTTCCAGAAGATAAAACAACACTTTTGGACTAGGTGGCATCGAGAGTACCTGAATGAACTGACCAGCCGCAGCAAATGGACCAGCGGTACGCATCCAATCAAGGAGGGTACGGTCGTCCTTCTTAGGGAAGATAACGTACCGCCCATGCAGTTGGACCTAGGCAGGGTCATCAAGGTGCATCCAGGTTCAGGCGGCATTGTTCGCGCGGTTACAGTTAAAACCGCCAAAAACGTGTTCGATCGAAGCATCAAAGATTGGTGTCTCTGCCCAACCAGACTCACGAGGTCAACTCCGCAGAGCCGCCATGCACCACAGGATCCACCCAGCTTACGAACTCTGATACATAAACATAATTATAACCACACATTGCATAAATACTTTGTTTGGTACCTTCTCAACGGGGGGGGGGGGGATGTTCCGCGTTTCATTAATACGCGGAAGAGGTTTTTCCGTTATTGTTGAAACAAAAAATAGAAATCCAGATTCACTCACAGTTAATATACACTTAATATACAAGGAAGATTTTCACCAATTTTCAAACTGATTAATAAATAATTGTAGAAGATATGATGATATATATATTTCTTGCACGGCGCCAACTGTCAACGCGAGTGATAAAACTGCTAAATAGCGCATTATACGCGGCTGTTGACTGTTGGCGGCGCGAAGAGATTTATATATATCATCATATCTTCTACAATTATTTATTAATCAGTGTGAAAATTTGTGAAAATCTTCCTTGTATATTAAGGAAAAACTTTGTCGCTGCAAGTTATATGTACCTCAAAATTACCAGGATGGGCAAAAAATTATTTGAAATCAAAATTTAATCTACGACACTCAATTTTTTTAAGTCGGCCGTTTAAGTGTCGTAGATTAAATAAGGAACAAAATTACTTTTTACTTTTTAGCGCATTTCATATTTTTTTGAAGTCGGCTTTAATTACGATTTTCCATTTTTTGGATCGATGCGCCAGTATTGTGACTTTTACACGCTGGTGGCGAAAAATCTCTCCGTACAGGGGTATAGCGCCGCGGTCAACCCTGTCTTAGCTGAAAATTTTGAAATTGAGACGGGTACGAGATCAGTTGACATTGTTTGCAAACCTCATTACAGTGATCTGGGGTGTGAGTGGTAAACCGATCATAAAAGCGGAGCGCGCGGCTCGCTTACCTGGGCCGGGAAATTCCAAATAGCTCTTTGCCACGTTCATTTGAAAGAGACCATCCGAAAATTTTCGAAGCTCGCGGCTCACCGCTGTCTAGCGGACGCTGACAGCCAGGGGTGTGCGGGTACCCGACGTTTCGGGTTCGGGACGGGCCGGAAACTTTCGGGCGAGATCGGACGGGATCCCGTTACTTTCGTATTGCTCGAGAACCCGAAGTTTTCGGGATCCCGAGACTCGTTTCGGGCTGCAAGCATAGCCGCCATGAGCGGGCAATTTGATTTCAGATAGGCTCGGCAAAACTCGGACGCGATCGGATTCCTTCAGTGTCGGATCTGTATCCATATTCAGAAAGTTAAAATTGGATGGCCACGATATTCTGGCCTTTCTCTTGAAATCGGTTGAACGGTAACGCGTACCTTTTTTACGACCCTGATGGGTTCTTAGGTAAAAGCTTTCGAACGACGCGGCTCGGAGGTCATACACGCTAGACTAGTGGCATAAGGACAAATAGGCCATTCAGTAATGACTATGCCAATTTTTATCATAGACGTATCACTAATGGATTACTAATGGAAACATGATATAATTCTGATTATTTTTAATGACTGTAACAGAAAGTACTTGGAGTAAAGTAATTGAGGAAAGTAATGAAGAGTACTTGAATTCTACGTGAACTGACACCACGGGCGCCTGTAGACTTTTTTCCACGGGGTGGGGTAACTTTGAAGTTGTTTCGTTTCAAAGGACAAAAGCGGGCTCAGGGGGCGAGGCGAAAATTCAACGTCTTAACGGTAGGCAATTGTTTGTTCTCGAAGCGTTCGTTGGGAACCATTTGCCTGCCAGATGACTAAAAGGCAATCGACATCGTGCCATTTTTTCTGGTATTTTCGACTACTTTTGTCCTGAGATAATCCGTTAAATTGTTCTGTCAGTGAGGGTACACGGTTACCTCGGACCGGTACATCCCGTCGTCCACCGCTGACTGACAGAACAATACGGTCATAAACCGCGACCCTGGCTAAACGCTCCAACCGAACAACCTAGCTAGGTTTGTTAGCCAGATGTCTGGTTTTCCTCGGCTACGTCACCAAAAGGGAGAGGTCTTCCTCCTCCACCACCGAAATCGAGGAAGGAAGGTCCCTCCTCTTCGAGGAGAGGTTGGCCAATCAGCAATTTTGGCACCTCTCGAAAGTCTAACGCTTTGTCTACCTTCGAAGCCGAAAAGGGAGACGGGACAGAATTCGATCGGTCTGTCAAGCAAACAACTTCTTGTCTCTGGTTGAGATCTCGATCGACACTTAAAACGATCAGATAACTTTACGAGGATCTAGTCAAGCATTCGTGACTAGAACTATCAATCAAACAGTTCTTACTCAAATCATCGTTCGGATTTGAGTAATTACTCTGGTCAGCGTTCGTGACCAAGACTATCGAACAATTTACATTCGTGCTAGTGTGATCATCGTACATCATCAAGCTCATTTTCATCGAATAATTTAATAATCACTCAAAATTAATTTGGCTAGTTATAAGGTTGCCAGCATCGCCTACCACATAGTCTCTTGGGCCTTACAACCCCAAGAGGAAAGATAAAACTTTCGCGCGTGTTGGTGGCTAACATGTGTTGCGGTGCGCGTAGCATAGAATATGTGTACGTAAAGTGTCAAAGATAGTATACGTATTTGAAGAATATGAATAATACTGTATTATATACAGCAAAATACCGTGCTGCAACTACTACATCACAAACTGTAACTTCATACTAATCTGTACCATAACACGTAACTTACCTTTCTCGATACTTTCTATTTTTCGACAAACGCTTTGCAAATAACTTGGGCTGCTTCCTTTTTGTACCATCCTCCAAATAGCGTTTATTTCTTGCATCTGCGGCTTCCTTATTTGATTCCATGGCTATGGAATGATCACACACACTTATCACACTACGATAACGAACCACGCAGGAATGGAACAATTCACAAATTATTAATATTCCATATGTATCAATATCTGCGCAGTAAATAAAACTCCGATTGCTTTCTGCGTCTTCACCGTAGTGCAAGCGGCAGAAAACTGATCAGCTAGCATTGTCGCTGCATTAGTTACAGATGCTGAGAAGCAGAACAAAAGATAGTGTGAAAAGGACGGGTATATGCGTTCTATTCCTCTCTTTCCCATTAGGATTGGTGTATGCTGATGCATTTACACAGAGTATGTACTTCCGGGAATACTTTTGAATTGCAGAAATGTACCCAAGAAAGAATTTTGGATTATCCGATGCATATACTTTTGACGTATCACCTTTGCGCATTTGAACTTTTACGCGGGCCGAGATGTGTCGCTCGGTCCTTGGTGCAAATGAAATACAAAATATTGAGTGAGTGAGAAGGACAGTTTGGGTCCAGCCCAGCGGTTTCAGGAAAGAATCGCAAGTTGTGTAGTAGGATCACCTACAGGAGCGGTGGTAATGTGTGCGTGAATCGCGACAGCAATTGTTTTCTGGCAACGCTGGCCCTCGAGGCCAACAAAGCCTCGATCGTCAGAAGCACGCCTAACTGTCGACGAGAAAAGATCGTAAGTACCTTCACGCTTCCTACGCCTGCCCTTTTCACTATACGTGCCTGCTATTATGAAAGTGGTCTAAATTCAAAGTTTTCATTTACATTTTACTTATTTTTACTTATAATAAACGTGAAGTTCAATTTCTTTCTTTTTCGACTGACGCCATTTTCATACTAACTGACACACTTCTACATTTTACTTCCAACCCAAGACTGTATTTAGACATATTCCGGGTAAAGTTTCCGATTACCGTCATAGTATTGTTGTAATTTTTTGTGCAAAATCTATCGTGTGAACTGTGATTGTTTGAGTGTCCGCGTGTTTCTCAAGCTGCGTATCGCCATTGCGAGGCTGCCTCGCATGGCACACCTCGCGGAGTGGACAGTCTGGAGACTACCTCGACCATGTTTATTTTACGAGGCATCAGCAGTCGATTTTTCGACGTGCTCAAAGGTGCCTCGCAGCCCCATGATCAAAAATCGCATGGCTCGGGCGACGCAAATATCCTGCTGGAGGTAGCGCGAGACTGTCGCACGCGCCTCCCTCGCAAAGTGATCATGATCGAGGTAGTCTCCAGACTCTCCACTCCGCGAAGCGTACCTCGCGCGGCAGCCTCGCAATGTCGATATGCAGCTTCACGCTCAGAGATTCGTGTATTCATTCTCATGTAGACCAGAGATGGGCAAAAATAATATCTAGATATACTCGAATAAAAGATACTTTACGTTTATTCGTTATTCGCAGCTTTGAATAACACGATTTATCTTCATTCGAAACATCACGGATAAACAAATTTCAAGAAGAATCAGAGTTGGGCAAAAAGTAAACTAATTACAAATTACGATTAAAATGTAATTGTGTAATCAATTACACAATATTACACGATTGTGTAATCAATTACACAATTACATTTTAATCGTAATTTGTAATTAGTTTACTTTTTGCCCAACTCTGATTCTTCTATTGCATTTTCTTACGTTCAATAATTTCAATGTTTCTTCGACTCGTTTTTAGATGTCTGAGAAAAGAACCGTTCAAAATGTAGAAGAGGAAGGGACTCCGTCTCGAGGACGGAGTCCGCGCAAGGAGGGGACTCCGTCCTCGCGACGGAGCCCGCAAAAGAAACAGACACCGTCCTCGCGACGGAGTCCGCGAATGGAACGGACTCCGTTCTCGCGAGGACGGAGTCCGCGCAAGGAAAGCACTCCGTCCTCGAGACGGAGTCCGCCGACGCCATCTGCGACGACGCTATGGATGGAGAGAGCGGTCGAATACAGGCAGAAGGTATGTAGATAACCATTTCTTACATTTTCATGAAAGTGTGAAAGCGTCTAGTCATTATTGCAGTAATTAACATAAGATTTATATTTATTGTTCATATTACAGTACAGCCAGCTGAAAAAAAAACTCCGCAAAGAGATTTATGGAGGCGGAAGAGGTGGAAGAGGTGGAAGAGGAGGGCGAGGAGGGAGAGGAGGGAGAGGAGCGAGAGGAGGAAGAGGAGGAAGTCGAGGAAGAGGAGGGAGTGGAGGAAGAGGAGGTAGAGGAGGAAGAGGAGGAAACATAATAAATTATAATTTTTATAATTAATAAATCAAATTAACAATTACATATTTAGTCGTCATTTTTTTATTCGAAAGCCTTACATCTGTCGGCCATGATTAATTTTCTCGTATTTATTCGTACTTTAGTTGCGAATCATATATTTAGTCGAGAAAGTACGAATAAATACGAGAAAATTATTCATGGCCGATAATTGAATTAACCACGATTAAATTGATTCAATCATAGTGCTTCAAATAAAAATTCTATAATAAAAATATATATTCCTTTTTTCATTTGTAAGAGATGTTATAAGTATAAATGAATAAAACACGACTATATCGTTTAGAAATGTTTAGAAAAGATATACTCGTGTTTTATTCATTTATACTTATAAACTGAAAAATGGTGCCAATACATGCACTTGATTGTTCTTTTTCCCAAAAAAGCCAGTGGAAATATCATTTTCTAAATGTGACGTATACGTTACAGTGGGCATGTACGGAGTATAATGTGGCTCAATAAATACAAAATTTGATGCATGTGTACTATAATGTATAAGGGATGTTATAAGTATAAATGAATAAAACACGAGTATATCTTTTCTAAACATTTCTAAACGATATACTCGTGTTTTATTCATTTATACTTATAACATCCCTTATACATTATAGTACACATGCATCAAATTTTGTATTTATTGAGCCACATTATACTCCGTACATGCCCACTGTAACGTATACGTCACATTTAGAAAATGATATTTCCACTGGCTTTTTTGGGAAAAAGAACAATCAAGTGCATGAATTGGCACCATTTTTCAGTTAACTAAACGCAATAAATAATTGTTTTCCGCCGGGAAAATTGTCTGCGCACTAAAGTAATGTCCATCTCTGGTATTTTGTCATATAATTGAAGCAGTGAGAGCAACAACGGACTCACCCACATTTTTTTTCGAAAGTGAGTTAGTAGCAATAACGTATTCCAATAGGCTTTACTAATCATATCGATGGCCTAGTGCACACATAAATAATACAACAATGCAAAAAGTATTTATTTAATTATAAAGTATCATTGAATGATTGATCCTGTGAAAAACGCTAAAAGGGGACATACAATATGTGTGCATTCCATCGATGTACAATAGGAAAAATTTTTGTTTGAAGTAGGTTAGTCCGTTGTTGTTCTAACTGCCTGAATTACTATGACATAAATACGACAGCGATTTCAAGTGATGTATATGTAACGGTAAAAGCGTTAATTTAATAAATGTGTACAATTCCCAGCTGTTCCTACGTCAATGTATGCCTAAAATGAATATAACCTAATCTACAATCGTCCGAAAATGCATACATTGACTCCATCATGCCTTTATTGTGGCTCGTATATCCAGCTATCGCTTCAGTTTTGCTATGATTCGACGTTAGCAGTCCTCCCAAGTAGGCGCCATTTCGTATCCACTAGCTGAACTAAATTTGTCACGTGACTTGTTCTGTATTATCGCCAATATGGCGGAATTCGTATTTGGGAGTGCAGACACGAGAATACGCTTTTCGTCCTTATATGAGCAGATTTTGAGCTGGGTGAGGTCTCCTTCGAAAGAGAAAGGTTTGGTGCAGCGCGCTCTGGTCATCGTTTGAGTCACAAAACTCTTTTAGTGACCTAAAAATACTTGGATTCATGCGGGTGTATTTTGTCGACTTTTGCACTACTTTGAACACTCAGATTATTAGATATCAACACAATCTCGTCGAGCCATGACCAGAGCGCGCTGTACTGAACCTTCCTCTTTCGAATAAGATCTCGCTCGGCCCAAAATTTGCTCATATAAGGACGAAAAGCGTATTCTACTAAACCCATGTTTCGGGCCAGATTATGTCGGTATATAGCGCACTGCATTACCCGTGTCTACCCCCATAAGTCGATCTGTAGCTAAAAAATCGTTTGTTTTCTTTAACATTTTTATTGATTATTATTCCATAATAAAATTACACAAGTTTATAGTTTTAAAAACATTACCCGATTTGATTTACGGATGCGAATATTTTGTTGATTCAAAAGCATACCCTTAAATATCCCAATGTATGAATAAATGGACTTATACCAGTTTAAGAAATAACGGCTCATATGTAGGCGTAGAACTAGAAGATGTAATTTTTATGGTACTGTTTCAGATGAAGGAGCTGAAAAAATTAAAGTACGGCCGTGGAGGCCGCCGAGGAGGCCGCCGAGGGGGCCGCCGAGGGGGCCGCCGAGGGGGCCGCCGTGGGGGCGGCGGCGGCAACCCCATTATTATTAATAATTTTTAAATTTATCTTCATTATTAAATATTTAAATATATATTATTTCTAATTGATCAATGATTGTTCATTTTCTTTGTTTCAATGGAATGTAAAATTTTCTCATTTTCTATTGTATCGACATGAACGTTTCAGTAACATACTGCTGAGATTTTCCAGATGAAAATGAATTTAAACACGGTATAAATCGGATTATTTTTAGCATTATTAGATTAGAAATGTTTCGCATTTATATTTAATTATCTAGTACAGTTCTAGAAATAATTCGATTTATACCGCATTTGAATTCATTTTAATGTGGAAAATCTCAGCAGTATGTTACTGAATATTGAAAACGTGACATTTTACATTTTATCAACATTGTACGCCTCTCCAACCGAGATTACAAGTTGCCGCAGAGTGGGGCATTTCGGGTCGAAACACAGCACAAAACATTTTCTCACCCAAATCATATATTTATCGTTAATTTTTCCATTTCATTCAGTTAGGACGTATGCTTGTGATCCTATTGGTACAGAAAAATTAATGAAATTTGTTTATTTAATGGGTCATAGTACTTTTTTACAAATTGCCGACAATATCGTGCACACTGTACATAGCAAAAAGTTCCGCATCTTTCACATGTAAAAAGACTTCAGTTACTTTGAATTTCAATGGCAGGAAAGGCATTTTTGTAAAAAAAAAGCGTCATAGACCCCTTCTCGTCCCTCTAACTACCTCGTTTGAACTCCCGTTAAAAATAAACAATGAAAATTGGGATATTCAGTAAGATATATTTCCAAAAATATCAGGGATATCAAAATCAAATTTGGTACACTTCAAATACATACCTCAACACTTAATTCCACCAAAAATTAGTTGAATTAAGCAAACAATAATACTATAAACAACAATACAAATTCTGAAGAGTTTCGTGGTTCTCTTCTTCAAAACCGTGTAGTCGCGTTAAAAATTAATGAATATGAAAAACAATCATAATACCTGCAATCAACTACCTGTAAAAGAAAATTTGCAATTTAGCGATATTTTTGTAAAAGGACTTAGTGCCGTGTTTCGACCACAAATGCCCCACTGTGCGCCGCCGAACAGCCCAAATCCTCGCTGGTCGGGACCGGCGCGGCGTTGAGCTCGTATCGCGAGCAGAGCCCTAATTCTCAGTGTTCGTTTCTCGCTTCTTTTTAGCTGATAGGGGGAGCGAGATGGAACGAGTGTCAGGCGTCTGAAAGACGGAGCGAGACAAACAACATCTCGTCGTCTATCTCGCACCACCCTCGCTCGCTTTCAGTGCCTCTTGCTCGCTCTCGTTCCGTCGTGACGTCATCGACCGGGGCCACTTTAACCACGAGCACTGTCACGACGACGTCTCGTGGTGGCCCCGTCATGACGTCATGTATCTACACGGGGCCCACGGTCAGGGTCGTCACGGCGCAGCCTCTCGTCTTCCGGCCTCTGGTTCCCATTGAAGAGGAGGGGGGCCTGGAGGTCCCCCAAAAGGCCATCACCCCCACCAGGACGGAGGATCCATGGGAGGCGGCCCCAAGAAGGAAGTGGACGAGACGACGGATCGCCTCGGGCAGCGGTTCCTCGGAGAGCGAGGAGGAGGGGGGTGACAGCGGCAAGAGTTTTCGAAGGACGCCGGGACGAGGGAGGAGGGAGTCTTCAGGGCCACCGACACCGACACCGGCGCCTTCGTCACCACCGCTGCCACTGCCGTCCCCAAGAAGTCCACCCGCCCCTACCCCCACCCACGCCCTCAACAATAGGTCGCGTTCACCGTCGCAGCCGCTACCTGAGCCCCATACTACCGCGGCGGGCGATCGCCGGGGGTGCCCGCGGGCGGCCGCGGTCGTTGCGTCGGCGGGAGCTCGGGTTTCTGCTCCTCGGGCGCGTTCTCGACGTGGACAGTCCCGGGGCTGTCCAAATCCCCGTACCACTCCCTACCCCCATACTGGTCGTGGACACGAACCTGCCCTCTCTCCCCCCGCGACATCTAACCCTCCCTGGCATCCTGGGCGCGATGCGAGACGGGCCGATGCGGAATTACGCAAGGCCCTTATCTCACGCGCCGAGGGTGTCGAGACGATCGAGACTTTGGAGGGGTTGGCCGAAGACCTGACCACCTACCTCCAGTCCCGATCGGCTAAGGGGAGGGTGGGGCAACCGCCCCGCAACCGCCAGCATGGTCGTCCTAGGGCCCCCGAAGCGCAGGGCCCGGAGGACCATGTGAAGAAAGCCACGAGGCTGCAGCGCCTGTACAGGGAGAATCGTCGCCGAGCGATGGAGGAGGTGCTGACGGGTCCTTCTCCTCACTGCCAAGTCAGTGCGGGGGAGGTCGGCCAGTATTTCCAAAAAATGTACTCGGCGACGGCCCCCTCCTGTGGGCGAGCCCTATGTGTGGCCGGAGTGGCCTACGGACGAGGAGGGTGAGCTACGGGATGCACTGGTGAGGCCTTTCTTGGAGTCGGAGGTGGAGGCCCGTCTGAAACGGACGCATAAAAGTGCGCCCGGTCCGGACGGGGTCACCTACGATGAGCTCGGAAAGGCTGATCCAGGGTGCTCCGTGCTTGCCTCGGTGTTTAACGCCTGCCTTCGGACGGAGGCCATTCCGAAGTCGTGGAAGTCCTCCATAACGGTACTTACGTACAAGAGGGGGGACCGAAGCGACCTTTCTAATTGGCGTCCGCTCGCGCTCGGCGATACGGTTGCCAAGCTGTTCGCCGCGGTGCTCGCGGACAGGTTGATGGATTTCGCGGTTAAGGGAAAGCGGCTGAGTCACCCTCAGAAGGGCTTCCTGAGGCATGAGGGGTGCCACGAGCACAACTTCATGCTTCAGGAAATCCTGGAGGACAGCCGGAGAGAGGGTCGACAAGCCGTGGTGGCGTGGCTGGATCTAACCAACGCGTTCGGTTCGATTCCCCACGCCACCCTGTTCGATGCCTTTGAGGGTGTCAAATTACCCCTCAACATCCAGAAGATCATGCTCTCCATGAACACTGGATGCACGACCAAGGTCCGTACCTCCCAGGGCTTTACTGAAAACATCCCCATGCTGGCTGGGGTCAAGCAGGGTTGTCCGTGTAGTCCGATGACCTTCAACCTGGCGATCGAGCGAGTGATTCGATCCGTCGAGTCACTACCGATAGGCTATAGGTTGGGGGAGGACTTGCACCGTGCGTTTGCCTACGCGGACGACATTGGTCTTGTGGCGGCCTCACCAGCGGAGATGCAGTCCCTCCTCGACGAGATCCAGAGGGCAGCGGCTGCGGCGGGGTTGAAATTCAACCCCAAGAAGTGCGCTACCGTTCACCTTCGGGGGAAGGGTAGCGCACAGAAATCGCAGCCAACCGTCTTCGTTCTCGACGGTGAGGAGCTGAAAGCCTTGGGAGAGGGTGAGGCTTACGAGTACCTGGGAATCCCGGTTGGTTCCCGGGTAAGCCAAACCCCTACCGCCACCATCATCCGGATGATGGAAGATGCGAATGCCATCGACTCATCGCTCCTCGCCCCGTGGCAGAAGATGGACGCCCTTAGGATGTTCATCCTGCCGCGGCTGGATCACATCTTGAGGAGCGGTGCAGTCGAAAAAACTCCACTCAAGGCGTTTGACAAACTAGTCAAGCGCCTGGTCAAGGGCTGGATGAATCTCCCCCAGCGAGCCAGTGCGGAGGTAGTTTACCTCCCCACTTGGCGGGGCGGAGCCGGGCTCATCCCGATGGCGGACCTGGCCGACGTGCTCACGATCGCGCATGCCTTCAGGCTACTAGCCTGTAAGGACGGCGGGATCGCTGAGCGGGCCAGGACCTCGCTGAGGAATGCAGTCCGGAGACGTACATCCGTCCAGCCCACGCAGGAACAGGTCGCCGCATTCCTCTCGGGTTCGCTCGAGGGACCCTTTGCGTGCGACCTCCAGGGTGACCCTGGCCTGTGGACCCGGGTGCGTGTGGCTTCGCGTCGCCAGGTCAAACGCCTACACCTGGCATGGCGGTACGACCCCCTGACTAAGGAGATTCTTTTGGAATGCCGAGGCTCAGAGGGTCGACGGACCATAATCCCCCCGGGCGCAAGTTCTCAAGTGATTCGTCGATTGAGAATTGCGGTACAAGAGAGCTACTTGTGCTCTCTCCTGGCAAAACCGGATCAAGGGAAGGTTTTCCAGGTGTCGTCGCGGTCGGGAGTCAGCAATGCCTTCCTCCGCGATGGCAGGTACGCCCGGTTCGCCGAGTGGCGCTTCATTCATCGCGCGCGCCTCGATGTCCTGCCCCTTAACGGGGCGCGACGCTGGGGCTCGGGCGACAAGCGCTGCAGGCGGTGCGGTTACCCGAGTGAGACCCTACCTCACGTAATCTGTCACTGTCTGCCGCACTCGGCCGCTCTGCAGCTTCGTCACGACGCGGTCATGGCGCGGGTGGCGAAAGCATGCAGAGCGAAGGGAGCCATCCGTATAAACCAAAGGGTGGAGGGAGTCAACGGCGATCTAGCGGCTCTCAGACCGGACATTGTTGTCCGGGATGAGGCAGCGAAACGCGTCCACATCATCGATGTCACCGTCGCGTTTGAGAACCAGCGCAAGGCCATGGAGGATGCTCGACGATCGAAGATCGTCAAGTATACCCCGCTTGCAGCTGCATTGCACGCGTCGGGGTATTCGGTGGATGTGGATGCGATCGTCGTGGGCGCCCTTGGTACATGGGACCAGGGCAATGAGCCGGTCCTGAAGCGACTCGGTGTCTCGCCGCACTACGCGTCGTTGATGCGCCGGCTCATTGTCACAGACACCATAAGATGGTCCCGGGACATATATGTCGAGCACGTGTCGGGGGTGCGGCAATACCGGGCCCCGCTCGGCGCTCCTGCCGCTGTGCCGCGGGTGGGCTCCCCTGCCGGTTGCCCCTTGCCTGGGCTACTCCCCGATCAATCTTCAACATGAGCTTCACTACATAGGATCGGGAGTAAGGGTGGCACCTGCAGAAAAAAGGGGGCGCCTCACTTGACGCTATTTTTAATTTTTATTTTTAATTAGCCCCGCTTCCCCCCCACCTCACCTTTACTGTCCCTCCTTTCCTCCTATATTCTTTTGCTGAAACCTTCTTTCTCCTTCCTTCTCCTCCTCTCTTTATTCATCCTCCGTCTTTTCTTCTCTCTTCTTCTGTCGCTGCTCCCTTTACGCGTCTCTTCTTTCCTCCTTCTCTCTGTCTCATTGTCTGTGACCCTCCTCTTTCCCTTCTCTCTGCCTCTGTCGTCTGTCTTCTTCTCTCCTTTTCTTTCTCCTTTCGTGCCCTACAATACAAAAGCTGCTTAGGGTGGCTAGTTTAAGAGTGGAGTATCGCCAGGGCAGTTTCGCCGAGTCTGACGCCAATTTTATATTGTGAGTCCCAAAAGTTGGGAATAACCATATTTTGTTTAAGCACCATCTGACAAGCCGTATATGTACCAGGTGCTTAAAACATTGTTTGAATAAACGCACATTTATCTTTTATTTGACTTTATCCAGATATTATCTTTGCCCATCTCTGTTCTCCAACTGCTTCGCCGTGATTCATTCAAGCCTCCTCGATGGAAAAATATTGATAGGGGAAATGCGGCAACAGCGCGATTCGACTCTCGATACGTCTCGGCAACTATGTCTTTCCTACATTTATCGGCTAGATTGGACTTCCACCGGTTTTGATGGTACAAGGCACGAATATACCATCAACGCCGGTGACGGAGAAACCTTGAAGCTTCATTCTGTCATTTTTCGGGCTGTCCTGAGTACACGATTCATAAATTCATTATTATTTCAACGTACGGTGCTTATTAGCGTTCAAACGCACCAGACCACCCTGCACAGATGTCTACTGAAGGCAACTGTACCCGCAAAAACGTCCACCGTGCCGATTCCAGGACGAAAGTTGTAATTTACGGTTTGCTTACTACATCGCGTATACGTGCACGCTTTTCCTAGCTTGTGTGAGCGTACTCACACATTCAAAGGCCCGCGGAGACGGCCCCCTTAACACCGAGCAAGTTAGTGGTAATCTATACACATTTACTACACTATTTAATCGCGACACTTATATTTGTACTATAATTGATTATTGAATACACGAATGGTGTTCACGTCTAAATCGAGTAGATTTGTTAAAACCCATCTTTTACCCAGCAATCCTTATAATATTAGTAGCACTCACCCACTGATACAACTTTACCGCTCGAGTTGTATCGAACATAAATTAAGAGTTACGAGGCATTACTAACATTTCCCGCGACTCCCTGATCTAGCATCGGGTTCGTTCGCAACCTTTCATCCAAAACAAGGAATCTTTACCAACCCAGTGGCTCCCCGATTTCGCATCGGGTTCGTCCACGCTTAACCCTCCTACGGCTCCCTGATTTCGCATCAGGTTCGTCCGTATCCTACAGCTCCCTGGTTTCGCACCAGGTTCGTCTGTAAGTCTACCAACCTCCGAACAGCTCCCAGGTTTCGCACCAGGTTTGTCTGTGAATAATCCAACCTCCTAACAGCTCCTCGACTTCGCGTCGAGTTCGTCTGTGAACATCATCCTAGTGACACCCCGATTTCGCATCGGGTTCGTTCACGACGTTTCACCCTCCTGCGGCTCCCTGATTTCGAATCAGGTGCGTCCTCGCCGTCAATAATCCAAGCGGCTCCCTGATTTCGCATCAGGTTCGTCCGCGCACCTAACTAACAAATTCATAAACCGTATTCCTTGGGAAATACCCTTCTCGCCGGCCTCTCGCGTTGCCGCAGCCCCGGCTCGTAACAATAGTACTATTAGAAATTATGACGAAATCTACAGTTTAGTTAAACATTATTATTCATTTGTTATTAATTTATTCAACGGATTTATTCATTTTAGCGTATTAAGAAATTCTTTATTCTTTATTATATCGACATGGAAGGGATGCCGATGGATTCCTTATGTTTTTCCGATGAAAATCAAACAAAATTTCATGTAAATCGGACTATTTTTAACCAATTTTGCTTGAAATTATATAATTCGATTCGATAGGCGTCGTTTTTGCAAGGATCTGATGAGAAATGCGGAAATCCTGGATATTTCTGACTGATCCTGTTCTCGCCTCGGGGTACCAGGCGGCATCTCTTTGACAGGCGTCGCTGGAGAATCACCCTGTAGTATACATTCAGTAGATTTCGGTAGGAAAAAGTTTATTTTTCCTGTGCAATAATGACTGTGCAGGCCGACTGGAGCAAAATAGAAAAACGATTCGGTCGGCCTGACGCCACGGCCAGATCTGAACCGAACGCCACTTGAGAGCAGTGCAGATACACAACAATCTTTCAATAGAAATAACGGCTCAACTTTTTTACGTTTAATTTTTTCTGCATAAACATTTCTTTCAAATATTCATAACATTTTCCTGGTTATGGAGTCATTCCACGCGAACTCGGACACTTTTCGGAGTACATAACATTTCGGATTTTGGTGCAACTTGGATATGTTGTAGTTTATTAACATATCTCGAAGGATTTTTGAAAATTTAAAAAATTGTGGATGTTGCAGCCCTTTGAAATGTAGTGTTTACTTTTTTCCAAAAATTGTAACTTTTGAACTAAGAAGCCGATAAAAATGACCTTTGGGTGCTTACACTGGAGATATAAGAGTACCTAATAAAAATTATTTTACTTCAAATTTGTGACTATTTATTTTGCAATTCTTGTAAACAAATGCAGTTTTATAATTGAAGGCACCTCTTTAAACTTTTGGAAAAATAGGAGGATATAGCCCTGTTTGTCCTATTTACGGACATGTTTAAAAAAACGTGGACACTTTAAAATTGGCCAAATGAAAATTAATTGAATGTAATGCTGCGTCAAATCGCACCGGCTCGACTGGCCCAGCCGTGCGATACTCGCAGCGGCCAAGCGGCTATATCTGCTATTCTTATACAGTGTTCTATAATATGGTAAGTATTTGTAAAAAACTGAAGAAGGACAATTTTCTTCTGTTTTTTATACACAACATAATACGGTCTATCATCTTTTGGTGTTCGCGATATTTTCCGTGAACCGAAGGTGACCTTCCTAATACTTTTTATTAGGTTCTCTTATATCTCCAGTGTAAGCACCCAAAGGTCATTTTTATCGGTTTCTTAGTTCAAAAGTTACAATTTTTTGAAAAAAAAATAAACACTACATTTCAAAGAGCTGCAACATCCACAATTTTTTAAATTTTCAAAAATCCTTCGAGATATGTTAATAAACAACAACATATCCAAGTTGTACCAAAATCCGAAATATTACTCCGAAAAGTGTCCGAGTTCGCGTGGAATGATCCTATGATGGGAGCAAATATGATATAACGTCGACCATTTTTGGTCGAAACCGATATTACATCGTGTAACGTGTACGAGAAAATCTGTGTGAAAATACCTTGCTACGAAATAGAATTCGCTTTCAGCGTAGTAGTATCCACAAGTGGAGGGTACTTTAGAAGTCATAAACATTGCCCGGGCTGGGACAAAGGTTTCCAGTGAGGCCTGGAGAATGTTTCGAAGACTGCGCTTTTCAATGAAACAATTTTGCTGAAGATACACATGGACGTATATATTGCGGACAAAATTCAACAAAAGAAAAAGCACTGTGTGTTTCATATTCCACGATTAACTACAAATGCTGAACATCGAATCGCAAATCATTGATGACTGTCGCTAATTTTAAACATTATCTTCTACGTCACATAAATAGAATTTAAAGTGCATGCGAAACTACGTACACCGATTGAAATAGTCGCAACTGCATTATAAAGGAAGCATACATAACGAAACGCGGATAGTTTGAAAGTTTTATGCTAATAAAACGCATATAGTTTCTATAACATATATAACGAAATTTAAAATTTCTACATTTCGTCTCATCGGCATGAAAGTTGCAGGAACGTGCTGCTGACATTTTTTCACATCAAAATGAGTCCAAACACGATATGAATCGGATTAATAATTAATTAAATAATGATGAACATACGAATTGAAAAAGAATTAGTGGGGCAAGAGGGGTAAAGTAATGATATGCGTTGCGGTGCGCATAGCATAGAATATGTGTACGTAAAGCGTGAAAGATAGCTGTGTTGATATACATACATATTTCAAGAATATGAATAATACTATATTATATACAATAAAATACCGTGCTACTACTACTACTACATCTCAAACTGTGACTTCATACAAATCTGTACCATAAATCGTAACTTACCTTTCTAGACGTTTCTTATTTTTTCTGGACAAACGCTTTACAGATAGCATAGGGCGCTTCCTTTTTATATCACCCTTCGAATTGCGCTGGTTTCATGCATCTGCGGCTTCATTCTTTGATTCCATGGCAATGGAATGATCACACACACTTATCAACACTACAGTGACGAACCACGCGGAAATGGAACAATTCACAAATTATGAATATTCCATATATCAATATCCGCGCATCAAATAAAAGCCCGATTGCTTTCTCCGTCTTCACCGTAGTGCAAACGACAAGAAACTGATCAGCTAGCGTTGTCGGTGCATTGGTTACAGATGCTGAGAGGCTAAACAGAAAATGGTGGGAAAGGGACGGATATACGCGTCCTGTTCCTCTCTTTCTCATTAGGATTGGTGGTATGCTGCTACATTTACGTAGATTGTATCTATTTCCGGGAATACTGTCTGGTGCTCAGAAATGTGCACAGGAAAGAATTTTTGATTATCCTGTGCATATTCTTTTGTCGTATCACCGACTTTATTAGCGAGGAATTCATATTTCGTTCTACCATTATCCTTTCCCATTTGCCTGACGGTGATGAAGGAACACCCGCAAGTTTGCGCGCCGCGTTTTCAAACCTTTGCGCATTCGAACTTTTACGCGGGCCGATGACGCCCCGCTCGGTCCTTGGTGCGAGTGAAATACAAAATCTTGAGGGAGTGAGAAAGGCAATTTGGGCCCTGTCCACCCTCGAGGGTAGCAAAGGCTCGATCGTCAGAAAGAAGCGACTGCCAAGCAGTAAAGATCGTAAGTACCTTCGCGCTTGTTATCCCTGTCTTTTTCACTATATGTGCCGGTTATTCTGAAAGTGAGCCACGTCCAAATTTTTCGTTTGTTACATTTCACTTATTTTTTATGTATTCTATCAACGTGATATATGATAAACGTAAAGTTCAATTTCTTTTCTTTTTAAATTTCGACCGACGCCACTTTCATAATAACTGACATACTTCTACATTTTATTTCCAAACCAAGACTGTATTTAGACATATTCCGGGTAAAGTTTCCGATTACCGTCATAGTATTGTTGTAATTTTTTGTGCAAAATCTATCGTGTGAACTGTGATTGTTTGAGTGTCCGCGTGTTTCTCAAGCTGCGTATCGCCATTGCGAGGCTGCCTCGCATGGCACACCTCGCGGAGTGGACAGTCTGGAGACTACCTCGACCATGTTTATTTTACGAGGCATCAGCAGTTGATTTTTCGTCGTGCTCAAAGGTGCCTCGCAGCCCCATGATCAAAAATCGCATGGCTCGGGCGACGCAAATATCCTGCTGGAGGTAGCGCGAGACTGTCGCACGCGCCTCCCTCGCAAAGTGATCATGATCGAGATAGTCTCCAAACTCGCCACTCCGCGAAGCGTGCCTCGCGCGGCAGCCTCGCAATGTCGATATGCAGCTTCACGCTCAGAGATTCGTGCATTCATTCCCACGTAGAATAAGAAAGTTATGTTATAGTTTACCCGCGAAATGTCTAGAAAGAGTATATACATTCGAGTGCTATGGGCTTCCTTTAGTTGAAACTGAAGGCAAGTGATGAAAATTAAAGTTTTTAAGCATCAGAAGTGGAAAAATCGAAAATTTTAAAATCACAAATGTTGGAAATTTAAAAATTCAAATATTTTGAAACTTGATAACTTCACAATTACAAATTTTGGAAATGTTTGAATTTCAAAGCTTTCGTACTTGGAAATTGCAGCATTTAGAAATCTGATTCTCCTCATCCGCTAAATCTTGCCTAAAGGAAGCCTATATTGTACCCAAATGTACTAACTTGATAAACGTGTACTCTTCTCAGAGTTTGGCAAAATGTAATCTAATTACAAATCATAAATTACGAAATGTAAATGATTACACATTATTTTCTGCAATCCTTTTTAGATAGTTGACAAAATTGTGGTCAACTACCTAAATTACAGAAAATAATGTGTAATCAATCACACAATTACGTAAATTGTAATTTGTAATTAGTTTACATTTTGGCCAACTATGGCTCTTCTACTACACTGTCAAATTCATTTTAATTACGTTCAATAGTTTCACTGATTCTTCGACTCTTTTTTAGATGTCTGGAAAAGAAAGTAAAGAAAGGACTCCGTCTCTGAGACGGAGACAACAGCCTCCGTCCCCAAGACGGGATTGTGGCAGCCGGCAGACTCCGTACCCGAGACGGGATCGCAGCAGCCGCCAGACTCCGTCGTCGCGACGGAGTCCGTCCAGCAGCCGAACTCCGTCGTCGGGACGGAGTAGCCGAGAAATAGCGGCGGCTTATCGGCAACTCGCGTTGCGGTTGAAGAAGGAGGTATGTAGATACGTAGGCGATACATTCTCACGAAAGTGTGAAAACGTTTACACATTATTGCAGTAATTGACGTAAGATTTATTTTTCCTATTACAGAACAGGGAGATGAGGAGGAAAATTAGAAAATCGGAGTATGGAAGAGGAGGAAGAGGTGGGAGAGGAGGAAGAGGAGGAAGCGGTAGGAGAGGAGGAAGAGGAGGCAGAGGAGGAAGAGGAGGAGCAGGATATATAACATATAATTTTTATAATTAAATTTAAAAATAAATAATTTTTTCTCATATTTTTAGTCGAAAGCCTTTCACCCGTCGACCATGAATAATTTTCTCGTATTTATTAGTACTTTAGTTGCGAATCATATATTTAGTCGAGAAAGTACGAATAAACACGAGAAAATTATTCATGGCCGACAATTGAATTCCCCACGTTTCAAATAAAAATTGGCTCGGGTTATAATGCTCATCTCTGGTATTTTGCCATATAATTGAGGCAGTGAGAGCAACAACGGACTAACCCACATTTTTTTCAAAAGTGAGTTAGTAGCAATAACGTATTCCAATAGGCTCTAGTAATCATATCGATGGCTTAGTGCACACATATTGTATTTCCACTTTTTATGAAATTTGAGTTTTTATATGCAAGAAATAGTGCTTGACTCTTTCTTTATGCTGCATAAAAATTACATTTTTATCTTTTTTATAAATTCATCAAAAATGATATTTTTGTTTATTGTATGTCCCTGAATTTATTATGCTGAGTGCACACATGTTGTGTGTACATGCCAGAGGATGAAAATAGTTTTGGAAAAATGTGACAATAAATAAAAAAATTTTAAAGTCTTCCTATATCTACCGCGAATTACTTTTTTATTCCTGTTACTTTAAAAATAAATATAATATTGAAGTGAGATTATTTCCAGTATTATTCCTTTTATTCATTTTTATATAATATCATTCAGTATAGTATGTCCTCCTCTGTACTTGGTTACAATAGCATGTCCAACTTCCAAGCATTATTGTCGAGTTATTATTATAATTTTGCAGATTCTAACTTATACTACTAATTACATACTTTCAGTGATACCTATATTACAATAATGCAAAAAGTATTTATGTAATTATAAAGTACCATTGAATGTTTGACCCTGTTTTTCTCAAAAACGCTAAAAGTGGACATACAATATGTGTGCACTAATTGTAAGCCATCGATGTACAATAGGAAATTTTTTTTAATGTAGGTTAGTCCGTTGTTGTTCTAACTGCCTAAATTACTATGACATAAATACGACAGCGATTTCAAGTGATGTATATGTAACGGTAAAAGCGTTAATTTAGTAAACGTATACAATCCCCAGCAGTTCCTATGTCAATGTATGCCTAAAATGAATATAACCTAACCTACAATCGTCCGAAAATGCATACATTGACTCCATCATGCTTTTATTGTGGCTCGTATATTCAGCTATCGCTTCAGTTTTGCTATGAATCCACGTTGGCAGTCCTCCCGAGTAGGCGCCATCTCGTATCTACTACCTCAACTAAATTTGTCACGTGACTTGCTCTGTATTATCGCCAATATGGCGGAACTCTGATTTGGGAATGCAGTCACGATTTTTCGTTTTTCGTTCTTATATGAGCAGATTTTGGCCTAGGAGAGGTCTCATTCGAAAGAAGAAGATTCAATGCGGAGCGCTCTGCTCACCGTTTGAGTCACAAAACTCTTTTAGTGACCTAAAAATGCTTGGATTCTGCGGGGATATTTTGTCGACGTTTGCTTTACTTTGGACACTGATATTATTACATATCAACACAATCTCGTTGAACCATGAGCAGAGCGCTCCGCATTGAACCTTTCTCTTTCAAATGAGACCTCGCCCAGCCCCAAATCTGCTCATATAAGGACGAAAAACGAAAAATCCCGAACCCATGTTTCGGGCCAGATTGTGTCGGTATACAGCGCGCTGCATTACCCGTGTCTACCCGCTTAAGCGTTGACAAATTAGACGCAGTTCTAGAGGAAATCATACAAATATACGGCCAAAATAAAATGGTACTTCCCTTTAAAGCTAAACACCACTTCGATGTGCTAAGAGTTAGTACCGTTAACATCGCGACACTCAATAATAAAAAGATCTGTTTCGAGATCAGAATCCCCATCCTGGAGGAAAACGATTTTACGGCGCATCACTTGGTGCCAGTACCTGCGATTGATCAACCGCAGCTGGGGTTAAAATATATTCAGCTGTCAATTCCACATGTTATAATGGATCACACCACGCATTCTTACATGCCGACTTCTAAGCGTGAACTTGACACATGTAAGAAACTAGGGGATAAGCGAATTTGTAAACGACACATTCCGCGCTATTCAATAAGCCTGCAAGACCCCTGCATTCGAATTGGAACGAAGAACTTACATGACGATCCGTCAAAACATTGCCCAATGGCATTAGCTAAGAGTTCTCACTCAATTTGGCATCAGTTAGAGGAGCCTAATGCTTGGATAGGGATCGTACCCTTCAACGATTATATGCAGGTGTCTTGTAAAAACGGGTTCCACGATACTATTTCTAAAACTGGGGTGTTTGTACTGAACCTCGAACCCGGCTGCACGATGGTATCAACGGCAGCAACACTGTACGCAGCAAATGCTGAAAGGACTTCCCGCATTTCACTGGACCTAGGGTTGCCACAAATGAATCATACGCTACCAGATAACCTCACGATTGCCTTTATCCCCGAAATCAAGGAGACTTCATTTAACTCCGATACCTTACACGAAAAAATAAGAAGTTTAGATAGCATTCGCTTGGAAGCAGAATCAATGGAGAATCGGGTTCGAACCTTATCTACATCGGAGTCACGATGGGTCACGATAAAATTCGGTCTAATGATATTGTCTGGTTGCGTATTGATGTATGGAATATACAAATTTAAAATTTACAAATTGGCACTCTGCTTATGTAAACCATGTACATATTACTACGTAAATTGTTACAACACAAATAACGATTCAAGCAATCATAACACGATAACTCAGCGCGAGAGTCTGTTACAAGAAACGCCCTCGCCGCGACTTGTTGTCTTCTCGGCGGAGTCGGAGGTACGTCCACCAACCTACGCAACAGCTACAGCACCAACCACTTCTCAAACAACCCATAAGACGAAAGGAAGGGCAAGACGACCGAAGCTGGGTGCCCCATCATACGACTTGAATTGAGGAGCACCAGTACTTCAGGGTTCGAGGACGAACTCCAATCTAGGCGGGGAGGTGTTACGCTATGCGCCAGGCTGGCGCCAAAAGACAAGGATCATCCCGAACCCGTGACAAAGAACCATCGCATAACTTCTCGTTAACCGATAGATCCTAGCGCTAGATCTCTCCGGACCTTCGCAATAGATCTTGGCGGTAGATCTCCCAAGAGGATCTTCCCGCCAAATCTTCCCGCCTGATTTTCCCGCCAGACTTTCCCGCCAAAAACCGAGGAAAGCGTCGTGCCCTCAAGGGGTATAAAACCCCTGGAGCTCCACCAACGCCAGAGACTCCAGTACGGACCACTGACCTAAACACTTGTTAACGCGTAACCTTAAGCACGGTTTTCATTCTCGTAATAAAAGTCTATCTACAACAAACTCTAAAGTTACTGAGAAAGCACGAGTGTCTTCTCTACATCGTAACAACGTCCAACAATGCCGTGTCGTACGGACCCGTCGGTGATCATCACGCGGCGATGCCGCGTCTCTTACATAATACAAATTATTTCAGTTAAAGAAGACAAATTTTTGACCATTGATTTTGCAATTGTTCTGAACAACTACAATTTCATAGTAGCACGGCGTTACTGAAAAATTTGAAAAAAATGTGGATATAGTCCTATTGGTCTTATTTACGGACAAGTTTTCAGAAATACGGACACTATAAAATTGGCCACATCAAATTTAATTGAATGTAACGGTATACGTACAGTATACAGTCAGTCACGAAAGTCTTCGTACACTTGCAAAATTTAAAACATTTAAAGCAAAAACGCAAAAAGAAGCAAGGGTTTCGAGTATATTTCAGATATTAACTGATTTATTAGTTAAAATTAAACAAATTATGTAAAGATGACGATGTATTTTACACTTGTTTCCACGAAAATATAAATAGACCGATAGTACGATTTTACATTTACGAAAATCCGCATACAGTTAGCATGGGTAATTTGGGTATATTAAACTGAATAGAATTTGCTATGATAATAATTACAAGAGTAATAATCAAATTTTGTTTTGCAAAAGATATTGTGATTTTGTGTTCCGGTTTATTTGCATTTTCTAGTAAACAAATGTAAGAAACATCGTCAGTTTTTCACAATCTATCTAAAGTTAACCAATAAATAAATTAATGTCCATCAAACTTCCAAAACCCTAGCTTTTTTATAGCATTCGAAATTTTTCCGACGAAGACTTTTCCGACTTTTAGAATTTATGGATTGTTAATAAACTTGCGAGATCCATTCGATTGAAAAGAGTTCAAACACGGTATAAATTGGATTATTTCTAGAACTATAAATAATTAAATATGAATGTAACATTTCTAATGTAAAAGAAATAGTTTTTTCACTGTTTCTTCGACTCTGTTTTAGATGTCTGATAAAGGAAAGGATAAGAAGACTGAGGAGAAAGAAGTGACTCCGTCGCGAAGACGGAGTCGAACACGTAGCAGGACTCCGTCGCGAAGACGGAGTCGAACGAGTAACCGGACTCCGCCGCGGAGAGAGCCGACTCCGTCAATGTCCAGGTGGTTGGAGGTGACATTGCAATGTCAAAAGCAGGTATGTAGATACGTAGACGATCTCGCGCAAACATTTCTTACATTCTCATGAAAGTTTTTAGATTTATGTTTATTTTTCATATTACAGAACAGCGAGCTCAAAAAGGAGCTGAGGAAATTAAAATATAGAGGGGGAAGAGGAGGAAGAGAACGAAGAGGAAGTGGAGGAAGAGGAGGAAGCGGTAGGAGAGGAGGAAACGGTAGGAGAGGAGGAAGAGGAGGCAGAGGAGGAAGAGGAGGAGCAGGATGTACTATATATAATTTTTATAATTAAATTTTAAAATAAATAATTTTTTCTCATATTTTTAGTCGAAAGCCTTTCATCCGTCGACCATGAATAATTTTCTCGTATTTATTAGTACTTTAGTTGCGAATCATATATTTAGTCGAGAAAGTACGAATAAACACGAGAAAATTATTCATGGCCGACAATTGAATTCCCCACGTTTCAAATAAAAATTGGCTCGGGTTATAATGCTCATCTCTGGTATTTTGCCATATAATTGAGGCAGTGAGAGCAACAACGGACTAACCCACATTTTTTTCAAAAGTGAGTTAGTAGCAATAACGTATTCCAATAGGCTCTAGTAATCATATCGATGGCTTAGTGCACACATATTGTATTTCCACTTTTTATGAAATTTGAGTTTTTATATGCAAGAAATAGTGCTTGACTCTTTCTTTATGCTGCATAAAAATTACATTTTTATCTTTTTTATAAATTCATCAAAAATGATATTTTTGTTTATTGTATGTCCCTGAATTTATTATGCTGAGTGCACACATGTTGTGTGTACATGCCAGAGGATGAAAATAGTTTTGGAAAAATGTGACAATAAATAAAAAAATTTTAAAGTCTTCCTATATCTACCGCGAATTACTTTTTTATTCCTGTTACTTTAAAAATAAATATAATATTGAAGTGAGATTATTTCCAGTATTATTCCTTTTATTCATTTTTATATAATATCATTCAGTATAGTATGTCCTCCTCTGTACTTGGTTACAATAGCATATCCAACTTCCAAGCATTATTGTCGAGTTATTATTATAATTTTGCAGATTCTAACTTATACTACTAATTACATACTTTCAGTGATACCTATATTACAATAATGAAAAAAGTATTTATGTAATTATAAAGTACCATTGAATGTTTGAACCTGTTTTTCTCAAAAACGCTAAAAGTGGACATACAATATGTGTGCACGAATTGTAAGCCATCAATGTACGATAGGAATTTTTTTTTTAATGTAGGTTAGTCCGTTGTTCTAACTGCGTCAATTACTATGACATAAATACGACAACAATTTCAAGTGATGTATATGTAACGGTAAAAGCGTTAATTTAGTAAATATGTACAATTCCCAGCAGTTCCTATGTCAATGTATGCCTAAAATGAATATAACCTAACCTACAATCGTCCGAAAATGCATACATTGACTCCATCATACTTTTATTGTGGCTCGTATATCGAGCTATCGCTTCAGTTTTGCTATGAATCCACGTTGGCAGTCCTCCCTAGTAGGCGCCATCTCGTATCTACTACCTCAACTAAATTTGTCACGTGACTTGCTCTGTATTATCGCCAATATGGCGGAACTCTGATTTGGGAATGCAGTCACGATTTTTCGTTTTTCGTTCTTATATGAGCAGATTTTGGCCTGGGAGAGGTCTCATTCGAAAGAAGAAGATTCAATGCGGAGCGCTCTGCTCACCGTTTGAGTCACAAAACTCTTTTAGTGACCTAAAAATGCTTGGATTCTGCGGGGATATTTTGTCGACGTTTGCTTTATTTTGGACACTGATATTATTACATATCAACACAATCTCGTTGAACCATGAGCAGAGCGCTCCGCATTGAACCTTCCTCTTTCGAATGAGACCTCGCCCAGTCCAAAATCTGCTCATATAAGGACGAAAAACGAAAAATCCCGAACCCATGTTTCGGGCCAGATTGTGTCGGTATACAGCGCGCTTCATTACCCGTGTCTACCCCCTTAAGGGGAGACCGGTGACAAATATGACGGTGAAGACGGCCGACGACTTTAAGTGCCTTGTTGACGCAGTCTTTGATGGCAGCATCCCATAGCATTTTAAAGTGAAAAATGATTCCATGGTATTTCACCTCATTTGCCCAGGGCACTGCATTAGCATTAGCGTGTAATGTATGTCTTTGCCTGCTGACAATAACTATCGGGTTGCGGGAAAAGATAATCGCTTCCGTTTTTTCCGTGTTAAAACGGAGTTTCCAAGTTTCAAAAAATTGAAGGACTTCGTCCAGGTAGGCTTGGAGAGCTGCCAGGACGACTTTAAAAGCGCGGTGTCATCCGCGTAAAGCGCGAGTTCGCAGGCACTGGTAGTGGGAATATCATTGATATAGATGTTGAATAAAATAGGGCCAAGAATTGAGCCCTGCGGCACGCCGGCTACGACTCGATGCAGGGAAGATCTTGCTCCACCGCAGGAGACGAGCAGCTGTCTGTTAGTAAGGTAGGAAGCAATAAGCATTGTGAAACTGCGAGGGAGCCCGATGCAGTGTAGTTTGTACACAAGTGGATCGTGCCAAACTGAGTCAAACGCTTTTGACAAGTCGAGCAAAATCATCCCGACTCCTATTCACATTTAATTCGTGAGTGACCGTCTCTGCAATGCGAACGGCCTGCTGAATCGTGGAGTGTCCAGCGTGGAAGCCGAAATGCCGGTCGGAAATAACGCTTTCCCTCAGGAGGAACTCTGATAGGAACGAGTAAATGCATCTCTCAAGGAGCTTGCCGAAAATAGGGAGCAGGCTAATCGCCCTGTAGCTAGTCGGTAGTTCGCGCGGTTTACCAGATTTGGGTATCGGAATGACCTTGGAAATTTTCCAGGGGTCCGGAAAATACCCATGTTTGATCGCGAATACGAAAATATAGTACACCTGGCATATGACCTTTCGTGACGCGTGCTTCAACATGAGAACTGATACTCCATCTATATCGGGGGCTTTCTTGGAAGCCATCTTTTTAATATGTTCCGCGATTTGAGCCGGGGAAATAGCGAAACCAGGAGTCGAAACTGGAGTACGAGGGACCGGAGAGAAAACATATTCGTCCACGGGCTGCTCCATGGACGAGGTAGGAGGTGGGCCTCGGAGTGAACCTTGGCAAAGGAGAAGGCCAGGATTTCAGCTTTTTCAGCCTCGGCGGTTGCAGCTGATTGGCCGACGAGGAGAGAAGGTAATATTTTTGATTCTGTGGTGACCGAGATTTTTTTAAAAGTGCCCCAGAAGGTAGGGTCGGGCCTGCTGGAGTCCCTCAGTATTCGGTCCCATTCAAGAATTCGTAGGTTCAAAATGCTCTTTCGGATAGCCGCAGTGGTGTCTCGGATAATTTCAGCCACTACCATCATTCCAAAAAGCTGGCCTCTTCTACACTGGGCTCTGCGGTGACGGATGAGAGAGCACAGAATTTGATCAGAAAGGAGATTTACATTCCTACTGAGATATGCAAAGTCCGGGACAGCAGAACGTTTGCGACACTCGTGGAGGAACGAGGTCAGTTCCCTTATACAGTAGTCAATTTCTCCTTTAGACTTAAAGCTGCTCATAATTTTGTGCTTTTGTGTATGATAATGGTAAGAGTCCCAGTCAGTGGCCTTTTCCAGGGTGGATGGGCCACTGGAAGGTTTAGCAGTAAGAATGATTGGGCGGTGGGGCGTGTCGAAATCATCCGTCACAACGCAGGCACAGTCAGCGTGGTACAGTATTTCCTCGTTAGCGACTCGATTTTGTGTACACGATAGCGACTCTTCGCTATCCCCACCACTTTTGTCTCACTCTTGCCCGGCGAAAGCTGGAGCGAGATGAAACGAAAGCGAGCGAGAGGCACTGAAAGCGAGCGAGGACGGTACGAGACCGATGACGCGTTGATGTTTTGTCTCGCTCCGTCTTTCGGACGCCTGCCATTCTGTGCTTTGCGCTTGCGACCATCGCGCACGCTCGCCGCGCACGCAGTGTTCCATCTCACTCCCCCCTCCGGCCAGAAAGAAGCGAGAAACGAACACTCGGAATTAGGGTTCTGTTCACGATACCGACTCAACGCCGGTCCCGACCAGCGAGTCGCTAACGAGACAATACTGTATTAGAGATGTAAAAGTCGATGACAGACGGTCGACAACGGCCTGACTGGTGAGTGAAGTTCTCAGGGTGAATCACCCGGTAGGTAAACTTGCTGTTGTGCTCGTGAATTATTTTTCCAGCTTTGTTATCCGAGATATTCCCCCAGAGACGATGCTTAGCATTCCAATCTCCACCGATCACGAACGGGGAACCCACGCGAATGAGAGAATCGAAGAGCCTTGCATCCTTAATCGCAACCGGGGGCGCGTAAATGACACCGATCAAAATTTTGGGAGTATTTAAGTTGATGAAGCACGCGTCAAACTCGAGAGCCCTGACAGGGGTAAAGGTCGTGTAACTGGTCGAGGCGTGTATAAACATGGCAACGCCACCGTTTTTAACCGGGCGGTCGGCGCGAACCACCGAGTAGCCAGGAAGCGAAAAATTAACCCGAGGGGTAAACCAAGTTTCGATGATAAGAATAATACCGGATTGCAGTCCGGCAACCGCAAGGATGAGCTCGTTTCTTTTACGCAGCAGCGATGACGCATTCCACAGCATGATCTTTGGAAGGGGCATTTGACTAGTCCAAGCAACTGAGTACAGTGCAGAAAACTTTAAACTTTTCTGCCAGCGTGCGGCAGGGCCTCATTTTTTCCACTAACGAACGGGTTAGTTGGAGCATGTGGTCAATGTCAACCAGGGAGTTCAACTCCTTCAAGGCACCAATTAAATCCATCATGGAGTTTACTCCGTATGGGACTTGGCGGTTTTGAGTCAGCGAGGAAGGATCGTTGTGGGGGAGAGGGTAAGCGGGGGGTCTGTGAGGACCGGTGGCAAGCGCGTCAGCGTAGGAGAGGAAAGGAGAGGGAAAGGACTGTGGAGGGCGGGAAGCGGAAGGACGGGGGGCTCCAAGATTTGGAAAGGAAGAAGGACCCAATTGGGCATTAAGGGCCAGCCCACTTACCGGCTTAGGATTAGAATTTCTATGTTCAAGGTAACTTAGAAGGGCTGGACACTGGCCGAAGCTGGCTGTATGCTGAGCCGTACAATTTACACACTTAGGTGGAGTATCCCGAGTCTTCTGGCAGTCAGCAATGCGATGCGCACCGGCGCACTTAACACATTTTGAGAGAAGCCCGCAATTTGAAGCCAAGTGGCCGAAGGCCTGACACGAGAAGCACTGGGTATAATTTTTTTTGGAGAAAAATTTCTTCCAGTAAATTCTCGTGCTGAAGATAGCATTAACTTTGGTGACTGAAGTTGGGGAAATTCCCGGGGGAAAGTTGACTCTGTATATGTGAAACGGGGACGTTCTGTTCAATCCGTTACCAACAAGAGGTACACAGGATAAAGTAGTTAAGCCTTTGCTTTTTAGTTCCTCGAGGATTTCCTCGGGGGAAGCGGCAAGGAGGCCCTTAAGGACCATTTATAGGTCTCGCTCAGAGTACATGGAGAAGGTGAAATATGGAATTTTGTCCTCGCTAAGGGCCAGTTTGAATTTTTTAAAGGCCGAGACCTCTTCAAATTGAAGGCGGATCTTGTTGTCCAGGTACTTGATATGAAAGGTTTTTCCGAAATCAGCAGTGAGCTCCCTTTCGAAGTTAGCAATATTGTAAGAAAAATTTGAAATATATAACGGGGGGGGGGGGGGCTTTGCAGGGCGTGTAGCGGCCGAAATTGTAGGTGATCCGGAGGGATTTGCTTGATCTCCGGTTGGCTTGTTTTGACGACGGAAGTTGTTTACTTCCGGCGACGTTTTTTCGCCCGTATTGGTAACGGAACGTGGGGGTCACCTGATGGTTTGAACGCGGCCAGTGCCGAAAAGCGGTTTGAAATTGGGATGTGAACAATCAATAAATGATCATTATTAATCTCCCCAGTAGGGGTAGTTAAAGGGGGTGTCACGGAGTCACTAAGGTTAGTGGCGGACATAAGCGAGGAATTGTCTGCTTTGCGACCAGAGAGACTTACTCCCGCGCCCGGAATCACTTTTTGACTTTTTCTTGCCTAACGTTTTCTTGACGCTGGCCTTTAACAGCCTCAACTCAGATCTGGGGGATAACTCGAGGTGATCAGAAGATTGCGACTCCATGAAGGTATCAAGGACGGTGGCCAGCCCTTTTTTTGCCAGCAGACAAAGAAGGTGCCATGAGAGGTGCGGTGAAAATGGAGGTACTTACCATTTTCGCAGAACTGAGGGCATCTAGGGCCGGGCCCACCATCATTTCCTAGCTCCTGAGGAGCCCCAGGATTTGTTCCAAAGTTGCTAGCAGCAATGATGTCTCCGACGACAGTAAGGAGTAGATGGAGAGGCCAAATGCGGTGATATTGGGATTCACTGGGATCTCCGTATTTTTTCGGCTAAATAACACGGGAAACGAATAACGGAGGGAAAACGCCACCAAAAAATAAGACGTGCGACACGCGAAATTTGCGCGACGAGCACGAAAAACAAGCTGTTAGATAACACGTGGCATAGCACAAAGAATCACTGTAATCCGTAAACACGAACGGTCACGGCAGAAGACGCGAGCGAACTGGGACCAAAACTGTTCCTCTCCTGCAGGCAGGCCTATATTTATACTCCTTACTGGAGCTTGACCCACGCCAATCAGTTGCTGCGTAATTATTCGTACCAACTTGTAACAACTATGCCAAATTTCCTAAATGCGCATGAATTGTTGCTTGGTTGCTGATATATACAATTGTACGAAGGTCGTCGAGATTAGCTTTCCTTTCATTTAGGAAATTTGGCATAGTTGTTACAAATATGTACGTAAAATAGAAAATATTAGAATTTAATTTTTCAAAAGTATAAATGATTTATTTAGTCTAAGACGCGTTATATATGTACTTTCTTTGGCTATGTACATAATGATCTCTGCCTGTAAGCTTAGCTTGTCCCTATAAGCAAAATTAGGCCAATGCCTAGGGCGGAAAGTCGACAAGAGGTGCATAATGGTATTTTCATTGCTGGTATTATTTAAAATATACTTCAAAATAAAATATTACAATTTGCCAAGTTCGCCTAGGGCGCAAAAAAGACTTGAACCGGGCCTGCGTCAAGATTTTGCGAAGCGGTTTCGTGCCCACGATACGCGCTTGCGACCATCGCGCACGCCCGTCGCGCACGCAAAGGACAGAGTGTCAGGCGTCCGAAAGACGGAGCGAGATAAAACATCAACGCGTCGTCGGTCTCGTACCGTCCTCGCTCGCTTTCAGTGCCTCTCGCTCGCTCTCGTTCCATCTCGCTCTAGCTTTCGCCGGGCAAGAGTGAGACAAAAGTGGTGAGGATTGCGAAGAGTCGGTATCGTGTACACAAAATCGAGTCGCTAACGAGACAATACTGTACCCCTTTTCTTCCAGTGCCACTCACGAAGCGTATTGATTGGTGAATAATACTTTGTACATAATTGCTATATTGGTGGCATTTTTCTGACGTGCGTCGGAACAAAAGCGGCCTCAGAAACAGGCGGGAATTCATTCGTTCTTTACGATGGGTAATTTCATATTTTTCCTAAGATCGTTTCGACAACATCTGTTTTTCAGATTTCTAAAGGCCAATCATAAACGTGACGGTGCCGTCTTTATCAATTTTAGACGTTGCTAAGCCTGAGTTAATCCGTATATTGCTTTGTCGGCGGGTGGTATAGGTACACGGTGACTTCGGACCGGCACATACCGTCATCCACCGACGACTCGCGGGATAATACTGTCATAAACCGCGACCCTGGTGAGAGGCTCTGGCCGCAGAGATGGGCATTATTTAAATAACAAATTATTTAAATGACGTATCAAATAAAAGAGACTTTAGTCTTATTCGTCATGAATAAGACTAACCGGAGTCAATTTTTAATCGAAGCGCCCATGATTGAAGTAGTTTAATCATGGGGATTCAACCATAATTGAATGAACAGTGTTCTCGTATTCAATCGTATTTAAGTCGATTGAAGCTCGACTAACCTTGGCAAACCTCGAGACTTGCGAGAGCCTTTGGTCGATACCGCACGAGGCCCGAGCCGAGCGACATTGTATCGTTCACCCGTGTAAATTGGCGCCTGGAGTTGCTCGGCGATGTGTCATCGATTTTACCAAACGTGAATTTCTTTATTTTTCATCGTATCAATATGAAAGTGACACCAATGGATTCCTGGCGTTCTCCCGATTAAATTGACAAAAAAAATATTTAAATCGGAATATTTTTAACAAAACGGGCTTTCAATACGATTCAAGGTCCCGACTTTAAACATCCGAAAACCATACTACCATATTGGCTGAAGTGTTTTCTATAAAATAAGTCTATCTGTTGTTGGTAATTTGTATATTCAACATTAAAAATAGCGTTGCGCCCCGTTGCAGGTAAGCGAGCCGCGGGCTCCGCTATTAAGGCACGGTTATAAACATGTGTAATTTGCGCTGCAGAACACCCTTGAAAGAGTCAATTTTAATGTGTAAACTGTAGACCCACAACAAGGGACCTCATGCAACATGAAGCCGCGTACGCGAATGGTTGCACGCATCGTCGAAATCAGCGGAAAGAATAGAGTCTTCCGATTGTTGAAAAGCCTTTGGGCTCGGATTAACAGGAAAGACCTACCCACCCCACTGTTTTGCTTTCTTGCTGCGAGCGAGGACCTTCGGGCTCCAGTAGACCGCCCGTTGACAGCCGAGAGCAATAAAACCGACGGGCCACATAAAATGTTCATGTTTTTGATAAGCGTTGATGAAAGTATTACCAATCGATTTCTCATGTCTTCCTGATGAAAATAACCCCAAAAATGATATAATTCGGACCATAGTTAAGGATATTACGTGAAAAATTTATTTGCAGAATTGAAAGCCCGTTTTGTTAAAAATAGTCCAATTTAAATTATTTTCTGACCAATTAATCGGCCGAACGCCAGGAATCCATTGGTATCACTTTCATATTGATACGATTAAAAATAAAGAAATTCCCTTTACGTATAATCGATGACACATCGCCGAGCAACTCCAGGCGCCAGTTTAGACAGGTGAACGAAACAATGTCGCTCGGGTCGGGCTTCGCGCGGCATCGATCACAGACTCTCGCGAGTCTCGAGGCTCGTCAAGGTTAGTCGAGCTTCAATCGACTAAAATACGATTGAATACGTGAACACTGTTCATTCAATCATTTGAAGTAGTTCAATCATGGCCGAGGATTGAATCCCCATGATAGAAGTAGTTCGATCATGGCCGAGGATTGAGTCCCCATGATTTCAATTATGAGCGCTTCGATTAAAAATTGACTCGGGTTAGTCATATTCATGAGTCTCGAATAAAATTTTCATCTTTTAGTCGAACTCAATTTTTTATTTGAAATAATTTTTTGCCCATCTCTGTCTGGCCGATCAACCAGGCTAGTTTTTCAAAACCAGATGTTCATTTTCCTCCGCTACTAGATAATCTCTCTATGTTCTGCAGGCAATAAACCTCCGCTACAGTGTAAATAAATTATTAAAAATTACGCATTGAAGTGGTTTCATACTTATCGTAAAATCAACGAAAACATAAGAATTTTATACACCATAAACACCTAACAAATGCTCTGTGTGTAGAATTTGTTTGTGTGAGTGGTTGGAAGAGAACGAAAACAGTGAGACAGCAGAGAGAACGTAAAGCCGCGTATTGCTCGGCGTGCAATCGGCGCGCGGTAGGTGCTCGGCGTGCACTCGGCGTGCATTCGGCGCGCGCCCGGCGCGCATTCGGCGCGCGTTCGGGAATCGTGCAGTGTTCATTCACAACAGTCTCTATAAGCATCGATCCGAAGAACGAGGAGAAAAGTCATGGACGAAAATATTGCAGTTGCTAGTGCTAGTTTCATTGTATTGTATACATTGCTAAAAAAAAAAGGATAAAAAGAAGAAACGTTGGTGGACGAGGAAAATTTATACCAGCAGATGCAACGAAAAATTTCTACGTGATTTAAATGCTGAAGTGGGAAGCAACCAATTTCAAAACTTTACGAGGATGTCATCGGAAGATTTTTTTATTATATTAAATTATATTCGAGATAAGATTGCAAGACAAGATACTGCCTACAGAAAAGCCATTACGCCGGAAGAAAGATTGGCCATTACATTAAGATTTCTTGCAACCGGAGATTCGTATAGTAGTATGCAATATCTATTTAGAATCTCAAAACAGGTTATTTCAAAAATCGTACCAGAGGTGTGTGGAGCAATAATTGAGAGTTTGATTCATTATGTGAAGGTAAGTCATTTATTTATCAATATACATATTAAAGTATTTATTTAAAAAAATATTATTTTGTACACATGCGAAAGAATATAATTAGGTGTGTGTTTTAATATAAATTTTAATTATCGGTGTCAGAGAAGTGGGAGAAATATGAGTTTAGCGTACAATCAGAACTATTGGAAAATGGAGATGGATGTGATGATTCGGAAGGTGGAATAGACTGTGGATAGGTGTCGTAGGTGTTGGAATTGTCACTGATTGAATGTGATGAATTATGTGAATCGTGTCTATTAGAAACGGGAGTAAGTTCGGTGTAGATGGTAGTAGTAGGCGGTGTAGGTGGGGAAACAGGATTTGTAGACTGTGGAATGAATGTGGACGAAGAAGCAGGTGGAATGAATGTGGATGAAGAAGCTTGTGGAATGAATGTGGACGAAGAAGCAGGTGGAATGAATGTGGATGAAGAAGCTTGTGGATAGAATGTGGATGAAGAAGCTTGTGGAATGAATGTGGACGAAGGAGCATGTGAAGTATTATTGAGCTGTTGCGAAGGATTGGGTGAAGGCGGGATTAAGGAGGACATTTCTATTTCATAGAGTATATTGCTGATTTTATGTTGGGCCACCATTCGGTGCTGGTTGTTAAATTTTTGTAATTTTGCCGCAACATATCTCCCGAATGCCGGGCACTCGTCACTCTCCGAATTACGGGCATTTTTATATCCTGACTAGATGCTATGCAAAATACTGGTTGACATAGACAATACTGGACGCACGTATCACTGGGTGAACAGAGTTTTATTCCGGGAGAGGTTACAACGACGTACCAAACGACGCGACCACGAAGCGACGACCCGACGCCACCTATAGGCACGCAGAGAAACTCGAAAGACAGTGTCGCCAATATAACGAGGATGTCATACACAACAGGCATGGATGGCAGTTTTTAAATATTTAAAAGCTTTATCGATTCGGGGGTCTTCTCTACGTTTGCACGACTTTTTCGGTGATTTAATTTGTTTTGCCCGTGGTGATGTTTCTTCGGGCGCGACGTTGTTACGCTATGCGCCAGGCTGGCGCCAAAAGACAAGGATCATCCCGAACCCGTGACAAAGGACCATCGCATAACTTCTCGTTAACCGATAGATCCTAGCGCTAGATCTCTCCGGACCTTCGCAATAGATCTTGGCGGTAGATCTCCCAAGAGGATCTTCCCGCCAAATCTTCCCGCCTGATTTTCCCGCCAGACTTTCCCGCCAAAAACCGAGGAAAGCGTCGTGCCCTCAAGGGGTATAAAACCCCTGGAGCTCCACCAACGCCAGAGACTCCAGTACGGACCACTGACCTAAACACTTGTTAACGCGTAACCTTAAGCACGGTTTTCATTCTCGTAATAAAAGTCTATCTACAACAAACTCTAAAGTTACTGAGAAAGCACGAGTGTCTTCTCTACATCGTAACAATAAATTTCTGGTGGCAGCGGTGGGATAGACTACGATCGTCGAGGCGATTCACGAGAAGAAAATTCGATCTGAGGATCCGTGCATTTGGGACGCACCAAGATCATCGAGGTGATCGACAGAAGACACATAGCATCAACGAGGAATCCATGCGAGTACATCTTCTAGTTACCCTGTAAGTAACAACACAAACTATATCAGAATGCCGTTCTCCACGTATCGCGAGCAAAAAAATACTACCTCGACGGACGAGTCTGGTAGTGAGCATGAGTTCGAAACTAATCAACCGGGTGAAAGTACGGAACTCGGTAATGAACGCGGGCTCGACCAACCGGGTACAAGTGCCGCGCCAGCGCCAAGAACTGCATCTGCAGCAGGAACTTCCGATAGGGCTAACCATGTTAGTAGAGACACTACTAGGGAAATTAAAAATATTCGTCAGAGCCTCGAGTTAGTTACTACGTTTGACGGCAAAAACATTTCCGTCGAAACCTTTATTGGAGAAATCAAGAGCCTATTCGACACCACCGCACCAGCGGAAGATTTCTACGTACGGCTTCTCCTAACCCAAAAAATAATAGGCGATGCCCGTAGAGCAATAGATGGTAGCATTCCTGCAACAATCGATTCATTATGCCGAATCTTAAGACAAGAATTCGGAAGTATTAAAAGTTACGAATTAGCGGTGCAGAAACGAATGTCAATCAGGCAAGGTCGGGATCCCGTGCTCGACTACGTAAAGCGATTCACTGAATGCCAGCGCGAAGTGCGCCGGGCTGTACTTGACGACCCTCTTCATTCAGCGGTATATAAAGAAGCAATACAGAGTAACGAAGATAGATTAGCATGCACTCAATTCCTCCGTGGATTAAACGGAAATACCCGTCTTCTAAGCACTGCCATGAAGCCTTCAACACTACGTGAAGCTGCCGACTTCGCTATTCAGTTCGATCAGGAGGAATCGGTAGGGCAACAAATAAATCGCGGTTTCACTCCGCATCGCGATCGCGAACATCAGGACCCCAGACACGCATACGATAGGAACCAACGAGGTCTCCCTGCTCGACGTGGGTCTACGACTAGGGCGCAGCACGGTAGAGAAGAATCGCGGTCCTCTTTACGGTGCTACAACTGCAACGGACCTCATTATGCAAGCGAGTGTCCTGAACGCAGGGACCAGAGGAGACGCGATGAACCACGTTCCGCACTGCGATGCTACACTTGCAACGGGCCTCACTACGCAAATGAATGTCCTGAACGTAGGGATTTAAGAAGACGCGACGACCCGCGTGAAAATCGCCGCAATGAAAGAAATTTTCAGACAACAGCCTCAATACCCGACACCGGGCATACACTGCCAGAGAATCAGCCGAACTAGCCACGTTAACGGTTAAAACACCTAGTGGACCTCGCGAATTCTTGCTTGACACCGGAGCTTCAATTAATCTCATTTCTGAAGAAGCTGCACTGGGGTGCCCGCTAAAACACAAAACTTGCAAGTATTCAACATCCAACGGAAGCGAAGGGGAGTCCAAATTTTGCATCGACCTACACGGATACGAGTTCAACGTAGTGAAAACGGGGACCCTCGGCCAATACGACGGATTGATCGGTATGGCCATGATGAGATCGGAGCGTATCAAGCTCGACATGGAAAAACAAGAGATCATTTTCATGGCACGAACCGCATCGCCAAGCAGTTGCCCAGCGAGAGAAGCACTTTTACGCGAGAATACGAGGTTAGGACATGTCAACGAAAAAGACGCGGCCGAGTTATGGGACATTATTCGACTTTATCCGGATATATTTGTTCTCCCCGGTGACCAGCTCCCCGAAACGGATATTGCGGAACATCGGATAGATACGAGCGACGACAGACCGGTTAACGTGAAACAATTTCGGTATCCTGTTGTACACAAGCCAGAAGTTAAAAAACAGGTTGCGGAGATGTTGGAAAACGGTGTAATCCAACCCAGCAAATCTCCCTACAATTCTCCCCTATGGGTAGTATCTAAAAAAATGGATGCATCGCGAGTAAAGAAATGGCGCATTGTGATCGATTTTAGGGAATTAAATCTCAAGACGCCACTGGAATATTATCCCCTCCCACACATGGAAGAAATTCTGGATTCTTTGGGGCAGGCTCGCTATTTTTCCGCATTCGACCTGGCAAGCGGGTTTCATCAAATTCCTCTTCATAAGCCACATCGCGAAAAGACCGCCTTCTCCACGGCCGATGGACACTTCGAATTTTGTAGGATGCCCTTCGGGTTAAAAAATGCTCCAGCAACATTTCAGCGGACCATGGATAACGCCTTGACTGGTCTTATAGGGACTGTATGCTTCGTTTATCTAGACGACATAGTTGTCTTTGGTAAAACCTTGGAGGAGCATAACCATAAAATTCGCCAGCTTTTCGATAGATTGCGCGACAAGAACCTCAAGTTGCAGCCCAACAAGTGCGAGTATTTGAAACCGGAGCTTGGATATTTGGGACACATCATCACGAAAGAAGGTGTAAAACCTAATCCCGAAAAACTCAGAGCAGTGGATGAGTTCCCGGAACCTAAGAACGAGAAACAGGTGAAACAGTTCCTGGGACTGGCAGGATACTACAGGAGGTTTATCAAGGATTTCAGCCGAAAAGCAGTCCCTCTCAACCGGCTATTGAAGAAAGGAACCCCCTTTGAATTTGGGGTAGACCAACGAGACGCTCTTCAAACCCTGAAACTAGATTTAAAGAATTCTTGCGTACTACAGTTTCCAGATTTTACAAAACCCTTCGTCTTAACTACTGACGCCAGCAACGCAGCAATTGGCGGCGTTTTGGAACAGGAGGATGAAGGAGGCTCGCTGAGGCCAGTCTCTTTCGCAAGCAGGAGCCTAAACCCGGCGGAGAAACACTATTCGACGACTGAGAAGGAGTTGCTTGCCATCGTCTGGAACCTAAAACATTACAGACCTTACCTATTGGGAAAGGAATTTGTAATCCAAACTGATCATCAACCGCTGACGTGGTTAATGAACGTGAAAGATCCTTCGTCGAGACTTATGCGATGGAGAATTTCAATGGAGGAATACGACTACAAGATCCGTTACATAAAGGGTAAGCAGAACCTTGTGGCCGACGCTTTGAGCCGTAACCCAGTGTGCTTTACCGAGGTACAACCACCAGGCTGGCGAAAGAATTTCGTATTCGTAAAAGAGGTCTCCGAAGATGCGCTTCCACTCCAATTCGAAATGAGTAATAGGAATCAACTAAGCAAGATGCTCGAAAAAGATAACCTTTTACTGGTGGTAGCCGCATACGAAAAATTTGACAAAGCAACGTGTCAAATTTTCCTAACTGAGGTGTTGCAGGATCTGATATCCGAAGGTATCAACCGCATTTACATGAACCTGGCCAAGTTCGAGAACTTGTACGAAGGGGATAAGAAAGAACTGAAGATGATCTTGAGGGACATCTTCAACGACCCCGCAATTACCGTGGAGCTAGGAGCAGAGCTACTGAAGCAACCCGAAAACGGGGAAGAACGACGACAGATTTTACAACGATTCCACGAATCTTTAGAGTTTGGACACCAGGGAATAACCAAGACCCTGAAACTTCTCAGCAAACGTTATTACTGGCCCGGAATGCATCAGGAAGTGCACAACTACATAGAGAGCTGTGCAGAGTGTCAAAGAGAGAAGATCCATAGACAGAGAGAGAGGGCACCTATGCAGATCACGGACACTGCGACCGAGTTCAACCGGAAGATAGCCTTGGACATCGTGGGACCACTCGAAACCACCGAACAAGGGCATTCGTACATCCTTACGATCCAAGACAACCTGACTAAATTCGTACAAGCCTACCCTATCAGGCAAGCAACCGCTGAAACCACTGTTCGAGTCCTCTCCGAAAATTATATCTCTCATTTCGGAATACCACACACGATATTGACAGATAATGGACAAAACTTTATCGCCGAATTGACGGAACAATTCTTTTCGATGTTTAAAATTCAGCACGTTACAGCCACCCCATTCAGGCCACAGTCCAATGGAAGTTTGGAACGAATGCATGCGAGCCTAAAGGAATACCTCAGGGCAAATCGAACGACGGATCGGGACTGGGACGACTTGCTCCCATTTTTCGTCAATTGCTACAACGGCACGGAACACAGCAGTACCGGGTTTTCACCTTATGAACTCGTCTTTGGGCGACAACCCACGGTACTCGATGACTTACTGGAAGACGGAAACGAATCCTACCACGATTACCTCCATCGTCTGCGCCTGAGGATTAGAAAGGGTGAGGTAATGGCCCGAAAGGTGAACACGGATTACAAAAGAAAAGTCAAGGAGACCTTCGATAAGACCGCGAATCATCGAAATTATGAGATCGGGGACTACGTGTGGTTGCGTGCACACGAGAATAGGAAGATAAGCAATCCGCTGCATCCTAAATTTGAGGGGCCTTATGAAATTATCGATATCCTCAGCGATACCAACATAATGATTAGAAGGCCCAACAAACGTGAAATAGTACACATCAATAGAGTCAAATTCGCTAACTTTTCTTCTGTTATAGGATAGCCAACATGGCAATTCAGGTTCAACCACTAACCGCATCAGGGTATCGAATCACCGAATTAACGAGGCTTCCCAACATCTACTTCGACAACATGGGACCAGTTAGGGTATTCCACGAGGAATGGAAAATAGTAATTTATTATGATTTGATGGAACTCATTCAAATTGAATCAGCTCTCGCGCACAGACTGTCGACATTTCAACTTAGGGCTAACGACACGATCAGTCCACTTTTAGCATCGCAGGTAGATCGATTCCATAGATGGCAAAAATATTCCGCTAATTTACTCCTTAGCGTGGGGACCTCAGAGAGCGAACCGAGACAGAAACGCGGGTGGTTTAACTTTGTGGGAGAAATTAGCAAGACCCTATTTGGAACAATGACGAACGAAGACGCCGAGTATTATAATAAGGAAATAGATAAGGTTATATCCAGCCAAAACAGCCTCGCGAAGCTCATCGCGAACGAAACCCACATTTTGAAGACATCCGCGCTCGACGCAGATTTATTCGAGAAGAAATTAGACCTCCATACCAATAACTTAATTCGGGAAATTAATAAGGTTAATGCGGAAGTACGTAGGGAAATTATCTCGTTAGAAGAAGTAATGATAATTAGCGATCTAATCAGCGAATTTGCCGACTCTCTGTCGTTACTAGGAACCATTGTAATACACGCGGAACAAGGCCAAATTCATCCTAGCTTATTAAGCGTTGACAAATTAGACGCAGTTCTAGAGGAAATCATACAAATATACGGCCAAAATAAAATGGTACTTCCCTTTAAAGCTAAACACCACTTCGATGTGCTAAGAGTTAGTACCGTTAAAATCGCGACACTCAATAATAAAAAGATCTGTTTCGAGATCAGAATCCCCATCCTGGAGGAAAACGATTTTACGGCGCATCACTTGGTGCCAGTACCTGCGATTGATCAACCGCAGCTGGGGTTAAAATATATTCAGCTGTCAATTCCACATGTTATAATGGATCACACCACGCATTCTTACATGCCGACTTCTAAGCGTGAACTTGACACATGTAAGAAACTAGGGGATAAGCGAATTTGTAAACGACACATTCCGCGCTATTCAATAAGCCTGCAAGACCCCTGCATTCGAATTGGAACGAAGAACTTACATGACGATCCGTCAAAACATTGCCCAATGGCATTAGCTAAGAGTTCTCACTCAATTTGGCATCAGTTAGAGGAGCCTAATGCTTGGATAGGGATCGTACCCTTCAACGATTATATGCAGGTGTCTTGTAAAAACGGGTTCCACGATACTATTTCTAAAACTGGGGTGTTTGTACTGAACCTCGAACCCGGCTGCACGATGGTATCAACGGCAGCAACACTGTACGCAGCAAATGCTGAAAGGACTTCCCGCATTTCACTGGACCTAGGGTTGCCACAAATGAATCATACGCTACCAGATAACCTCACGATTGCCTTTATCCCCGAAATCAAGGAGACTTCATTTAACTCCGATACCTTACACGAAAAAATAAGAAGTTTAGATAGCATTCGCTTGGAAGCAGAATCAATGGAGAATCGGGTTCGAACCTTATCTACATCGGAGTCACGATGGGTCACGATAAAATTCGGTCTAATGATATTGTCTGGTTGCGTATTGATGTATGGAATATATAAATTTAAAATTTACAAATTGGCACTCTGCTTATGTAAACCATGTACATATTACTACGTAAATTGTTACAACACAAATAACGATTCAAGCAATCATAACACGATAACTCAGCGCGAGAGTCTGTTACAAGAAACGCCCTCGCCGCGACTTGTTGTCTTCTCGGCGGAGTCGGAGGTACGTCCACCAACCTACGCAACAGCTACAGCACCAACCACTTCTCAAACAACCCATAAGACGAAAGGAAGGGCAAGACGACCGAAGCTGGGTGCCCCATCATACGACTTGAATTGAGGAGCACCAGTACTTCAGGGTTCGAGGACGAGCTCCAATCTAGGCGGGGAGGTGTTACGCTATGCGCCAGGCTGGCGCCAAAAGACAAGGATCATCCCGAACCCGTGACAAAGGACCATCGCATAACTTCTCGTTAACCGATAGATCCTAGCGCTAGATCTCTCCGGACCTTCGCAATAGATCTTGGCGGTAGATCTCCCAAGAGGATCTTCCCGCCAAATCTTCCCGCCTGATTTTCCCGCCAGACTTTCCCGCCAAAAACCGAGGAAAGCGTCGTGCCCTCAAGGGGTATAAAACCCCTGGAGCTCCACCAACGCTAGAGACTCCAGTACGGACCACTGACCTAAACACTTGTTAACGCGTAACCTTAAGCACGGTTTTCATTCTCGTAATAAAAGTCTATCTACAACAAACTCTAAAGTTACTGAGAAAGCACGAGTGTCTTCTCTACATCGTAACAACGTCCAACAATGCCGTGTCGTACGGACCCGTCGGTGATCACCACGCGGCGATGCCGCGTCTCTTACATAATACAAATTATTTCAGTTAAAGAAGACAAATTTTTGACCATTGATTTTGCAATTGTTCTGAACAACTACAATTTCATAGTAGCACGGCGTTACTGAAAAATTTGAAAAAAATGTGGATATAGTCCTATTGGTCTTATTTACGGACAAGTTTTCAGAAATACGGACACTATAAAATTGGCCACATCAAATTTAATTGAATGTAACGGTATACGTACAGTATACAGTCAGTCACGAAAGTCTTTGTACACTTGCAAAATTTAAAACATTTAAAGCAAAAACGCAAAAAGAAGCAAGGGTTTCGAGTATATTTCAGATATTAACTGATTTATTAGTTAAAATTAAACAAATTATGTAAAGATGACGATGTATTTTACACTTGTTTCCACGAAAATATAAATAGACCGATAGTACGATTTTACATTTACGAAAATCCGCATACAGTTAGCATGGGTAATTTGGGTATATTAAACTGAATAGAATTTGCTATGATAATAATTACAAGAATAATAATCAAATTTTGTTTTGCAAAAGATATTGTGATTTTGTGTTCCGGTTTATTTGCATTTTCTAGTAAACAAATGTAAGAAACATCGTCAGTTTTTCACAATCTATCTAAAGTTAACCAATAAATAAATTAATGTCCATCAAACTTCCAAAACCCTAGCTTTTTTATAGTATTCGAAATTTTTCCGACGAAGACTTTTCCGACTTTTAGAATTTATGGATTGTTAATAAACTTGCGAGATCCATTCGATTGAAAAGAGTTCAAACACGGTATAAATTGGATTATTTCTAGAACTATAAATAATTAAATATGAATGTAACATTTCTAATGTAAAAGAAATAGTTTTTTCACTGTTTCTTCGACTCTGTTTTAGATGTCTGATAAAGGAAAGGATAAGAAGACTGAGGAGAAAGAAGTGACTCCGTCGCGAAGACGGAGTCGAACACGTAGCAGGACTCCGTCGCGAAGACGGAGTCGGCTGAGAGAACCGACTCCGTCAATGTCCAGGTGGTTGGAGGTGACATTGCAATGTCAAAAGCAGGTATGTAGATACGTAGACGATCTCGCGCAAACATTTCTTACATTCTCATGAAAGTTTTTAGATTTATGTTTATTTTTCATATTACAGAACAGCGAGCTCAAAAAGGAGCTGAGGAAATTAAAATATGGAGGCGGAAGAGGGGGAAGAGGAGGAAGAGGACGAAGAGGAGGAAGAGGACGAAGAGGAAGTGGAGGAAGAGGAGGAAGCGGTAGGAGAGGAGGAAACGGTAGGAGAGGAGGAAGAGGAGGCAGAGGAGGAAGAGGAGGAGCAGGATGTACTATATATAATTTTTATAATTAAATTTTAAAATAAATAATTTTTTCTCATATTTTTAGTCGAAAGCCTTTCACCCGTCGACCATGAATAATTTTCTCGTATTTATTAGTACTTTAGTTGCGAATCATATATTTAGTCGAGAAAGTACGAATAAACACGAGAAAATTATTCATGGCCGACAATTGAATTCCCCACGTTTCAAATAAAAATTGGCTCGGGTTATAATGCTCATCTCTGGTATTTTGCCATATAATTGAGGCAGTGAGAGCAACAACGGACTAACCCACATTTTTTTCAAAAGTGAGTTAGTAGCAATAACGTATTCCAATAGGCTCTAGTAATCATATCGATGGCTTAGTGCACACATATTGTATTTCCACTTTTTATGAAATTTGAGTTTTTATATGCAAGAAATAGTGCTTGACTCTTTCTTTATGCTGCATAAAAATTACATTTTTATCTTTTTTATAAATTCATCAAAAATGATATTTTTGTTTATTGTATGTCCCTGAATTTATTATGCTGAGTGCACACATGTTGTGTGTCCATGCCAGAGGATGAAAATAGTTTTGGAAAAATGTGACAATAAATAAAAAATTTTAAATTCTTCCTATATCTACCGCGAATTACTTTTTTATTCCTGTTACTTTAAAAATAAATATAATATTGAAGTGAGATTATTTCCAGTATTATTCCTTTTATTCATTTTTATATAATATCATTCAGTATAGTATGTCCTCCTCTGTACTTGGTTACAATAGCATATCCAACTTCCAAGCATTATTGTCGAGTTATTATTATAATTTTGCAGATTCTAACTTATACTACTAATTACATACTTTCAGTGATACCTATATTACAATAATGAAAAAAGTATTTATGTAATTATAAAGTACCATTGAATGTTTGAACCTGTTTTTCTCAAAAACGCTAAAAGTGGACATACAATATGTGTGCACGAATTGTAAGCCATCAATGTACGATAGGAATTTTTTTTTTAATGTAGGTTAGTCCGTTGTTCTAACTGCGTCAATTACTATGACATAAATACGACAACAATTTCAAGTGATGTATATGTAACGGTAAAAGCGTTAATTTAGTAAATATGTACAATTCCCAGAAGTTCCTATGTCAATGTATGCCTAAAATGAATATAACCTAACCTACAATCGTCCGAAAATGCATACATTGACTCCATCATACTTTTATTGTGGCTCGTATATCCAGCTATCGCTTCAGTTTTGCTATGAATCCACGTTGGCAGTCCTCCCTAGTAGGCGCCATCTCGTATCTACTACCTCAACTAAATTTGTCACGTGACTTGCTCTGTATTATCGCCAATATGGCGGAACTCTGATTTGGGAATGCAGTCACGATTTATCGTTTTTCGTTCTTATATGAGCAGATTTTGGCCTGGGAGAGGTCTCATTCGAAAGAAGAAGATTCAATGCGGATCGCTCTGCTCACCGTTTGAGTCACAAAACTCTTTTAGTGACCTAAAAATGCTTGGATTCTGCGGGGATATTTTGTCGACGTTTGCTTTACTTTGGACACTGATATTATTACATATCAACACAATCTCGTTGAACCATGAGCAGAGCGCTCCGCATTGAACCTTCCTCTTTCGAATGAGACCTCGCCCAGTCCAAAATCTGCTCATATAAGGACGAAAAACGAAAAATCCCGAACCCATGTTTCGGGCCAGATTGTGTCGGTATACAGCGCGCTGCATTACCCGTGTCTACCCCCTTAAGGGGAGACCGGTGACAAATATGACGGTGAAGACGGCCGACGACTTTAAGTGCCTTGTTGACGCAGTCTTTGATGGCAGCATCCCATAGCATTTTAAAGTGAAAAATGATTCCATGGTATTTCACCTCATTTGCCCAGGGCACTGCATTAGCATTAGCGTGTAATGTATGTCTTTGCCTGCTGACAATAACTATCGGGTTGCGGGAAAAGATAATCTCTTCCGTTTTTTCCGTGTTAAAACGGAGTTTCCAAGTTTCAAAAAATTGAAGGACTTCGTCCAGGTAGGGTTGGAGAGCTGCCAGGACGACGTTAAAAGCGCGGTGTCATCCGCGTAAAGCGCGAGTTCGCAGGCACTGGTAGTGGGAATATCATTGATATAGATGTTGAATAAAATAGGGCCAAGAATTGAGCCCTGCGGCACGCCGGCTACGACTCGATGCAGGGAAGATCTTGCTCCACCGCAGGAGACGAGCAGCTGTCTGTTAGTAAGGTAGGAAGCAATAAGCATTGTGAAACTGCGAGGGAGCCCGATGCAGTGTAGTTTGTACACAAGTGGATCGTGCCAAACTGAGTCAAACGCTTTTGACAAGTCGAGCAAAATCATCCCGACTCCTATTCACATTTAATTCGTGAGTGACCGTCTCTGCAATGCGAACGGCCTGCTGAATCGTGGAGTGTCCAGCGTGGAAGCCGAAATGCCGGTCGGAAATAACGCTTTCCCTCAGGAGGAACTCTGATAGGAACGAGTAAATGCATCTCTCAAGGAGCTTGCCGAAAATAGGGAGCAGGCTAATCGCCCTGTAGCTAGTCGGTAGTTCGCGCGGTTTACCAGATTTGGGTATCGGAATGACCTTGGAAATTTTCCAGGGGTCCGGAAAATACCCATGTTTGATCGCGAATACGAAAATATAGTACACCTGGCATATGACCTTTCGTGACGCGTGCTTCAACATGAGAACTGATACTCCATCTATACCGGGGGCTTTCTTGGAAGCCATCTTTTTAATAAATTCCGCGATTTGAGCCGGGGAAATAGCGAAACCAGGAGTCGAAACTGGAGTACGAGGGACCGGAGAGAAAACATATTCGTCTACGGGCTGCTCCATGGACGAGGTGAGGAGGTGGACCTCGGAGTGAACCTTGGCAAAGGAGAAGGCCAGGATTTCAGCTTTTTCAGCCTCGGCGGTTGCAGCTGATTGGCCGACGAGGAGAGGAGGTAATATTTTTGATTCTGTGGTGCCCGAGATTTTTTTAAAAGTGCCCCAGAAGGTAGGGTCGGGCCTGCTGAAGTCCCTCAGTATTCGGTCCCATTCAAGAATTCGTAGGTTCAAAATGCTCTTTCGGATAACCGGAGTGGTGTCTCGGATAACTTCAGCCACTACCATCATTCCAAAAAGCTGGCCTCTTCTACACTGGGCTCTGCGGTGACGGATGAGAGAGCACAGAATTTGATCAGAAAGGAGATTTACATTCCTACTGAGATATGCAAAGTCCGGGACAACAGAACGTTTGCGACACTCGTGGAGGAACGAGGTCAGTTCCCTTATACAGTAGTCAATTTCTCCTTTAGACTTAAAGCTGCTCATAATTTTGTGCTTTTGTGTATGATAATGGTAAGAGTCCCAGTCAGTGGCCTTTTCCAGGGTGGATGGGCCACTGGAAGGTTTAGCAGTAAGAATGATTGGGCGGTGGGGCGTGTCGAAATCATCCGTCACAACGCAGGCACAGTCAGCGTGGTACAGTATTTCCTCGTTAGCGACTCGATTTTGTGTACACGATAGCGACTCTTCGCTATCCCCACCACTTTTGTCTCACTCTTGCCCGGCGAAAGCTGGAGCGAGATGAAACGAAAGCGAGCGAGAGGCACTGAAAGCGAGCGAGGACGGTACGAGACCGATGACGCGTTGATGTTTTGTCTCGCTCCGTCTTTCGGACGCCTGACATTCTGTGCTTTGCGCTTGCGACCATCGCGCACGCTCGCCGCGCACGCAGTGTTCCATCTCGCTCCCCCCTCCGGCCAGAAAGAAGCGAGAAACGAACACTCGGAATTAGGGTTCTGTTCACGATACCGACTCAACGCCGGTCCCGACCAGCGAGTCGCTAACGAGACAATACTGTGTTAGAGATGTAAAAGTCGATGACAGACGGTCGACAACGGCCTGACTGGTGAGTGAAGTTCTCAGGGTGAATCACCCGGTAGGTAAACTTGCTGTTGTGCTCGTGGATTATTTTTCCAGCTTTGTTATCCGAGATATTCCCTCAGAGACGATGCTTAGCATTCCAATCTCCACCGATCACGACGGGGAACCCACGCGAATGAGAGAATCGAAGAGCCTTGCATCCTTAATCGCACCCGGGAGCGCGTAAATGACACCGATCAAAATTTTGGGAGTATTTAAGTTGATGAAGCACGCGTCAAACTCGAGAGCCCTGACAGGGGTAAAGGCCGTGTAACTGATCGAGGCGTGTATAAACATGGCAACGCCACCGTTTTTAACCGGGCGGTCGGCGCGAACCACCGAGTAGCCAGGAAGCGAAAAATTAACCCGAGGGGTAAACCAAGTTTCGATGATAAGAATAATACCGGATTGCAGTCCGGCAACCGCAAGGATGAGCTCGTTTCTTTTACGCAGCAGCGATGACGCATTCCACAGCATGATCTTTGGAAGGGGCATTTGACTAGTCCAAGCAACTGAGTACAGTGCAGAAAACTTGAAACTTTTCTGCCAGCGTGCGGCAGGGCCTCAATTTTTCCACTAACGAACGGGTTAGTTGGAGCATGTGGTCAATATCAACCAGGGAGTTCAACTCCTTCAAGGCACCAATTAAATCCATCATGGAGTTTACTCCGTATGGGACTTGGCGGTTTTGAGTCAGCGAGGAAGGATCGTTGTGGGGGAGAGGGTAAGCGGGGGTCTGTGAGGACCGGTGGCAAGCGCGTCAGCGTAGGAGAGGAAAGGAGAGGGAAAGGACTGTGGAGGGCGGGAAGCGGAAGAACGGGGGGCTCCAAGATTTGGAAAGGAAGAAGGACCCAATTGGGCATTAAGGGCCAGCCCACTTACCGGCGTAGGATTAGAATTTCTATTTTCAAGGTACCTTAGAAGGGCTGGACACTGGCCGAAGCTGGCTGTATGCTGACCCGTACAATTTACACACTTAGGTGGAGTATCCCGAGTCTTCTGGCAGTCAGCAATGCGATGCGCACCGGCGCACTTAACACATTTTGAGGGAAGCCCGCAATTTGTAGCCAAGTGGCCGAAAGCCTGACACGAGAAGCACTGGGTATAATTTTTTTTTTGAGAAAAATTTCTTCCAGTAAATTCTCGTGCTGAAGATAGCATTAACTTTGGTGACTGAAGTTGGGGAAATTCCCGGAGGAAAGTTGACTCTGTATATGTGAAACGGGGACGTTCTGTTCAATCCGTTACCAACAAGAGGTACACAGGATAAAGGAGTTAAGCCTTTGCTTTTTAGTTCCTCGAGGATTTCCTCGGGGGAAGCGGCAAGGAGGCCCTTAAGCACCATTTATAGGCCTCGCTCAGAGTACATGGAGAAGGTGAAATATGGAATTTTGTCCTCGCTAAGGGCCAGTTTGAATTTTTTAAAGGCCGAGGCCTCTTCAAATTGAAGGCGGATCTTGTTGTCCAGGTACTTGATATGAAAGGTTTTTCCGAAATCAGCAGTGAGCTCCCTTTCGAAGTTAGCAATATTGTAAGAAAAATTTGAAATATATAACGGGGGGGGGGGGGGCTTTGCAGGGCGTGTAGCGGCCGAAATTGTAGGTGATCCGGAGGGATTTGCTTGATCTCCGGTTGGCTTGTTTTGACGACGGAAGTTGTTTACTTCCGGCGACGTTTTTTCGCCCGTATTGGTAACAGAACGTGGGGGTCACCTGATGGTTTGAACGCGGCCAGTGCCGAAAAGCGGTTTGAAATTGGGATGTGAACAGTCAATAAATGATCATTATTAATCTCCCCAGTAGGGGTAGTTAAAGGGGGTTTCACGGAGTCACTAAGGTTAGTGGCGGACATAAGCGAGGAATTGTCTGCTTTGCGACCAGAGAGACTTTTACTCCCGCGCCCGGAATCACTTTTTGACTTTTTCTTGCCTAACGTTTTCTTGACGCTGGCCTTTAACAGCCTCAACTCAGATCTGGGGGATAACTCGAGGTGATCAGAAGATTGCGACTCCATGAAGGTATCAAGGACGGTGGCCAGCCCTTTTTTTGCCAGCAGACAAAGAAGGTGCCATGAGAGGTGCGGTGAAAATGGAGGTACTTACCATTTTCGCAGAACTGAGGGCATCTAGGGCCGGGCCCACCATCATTTCCTAGCTCCTGAGGAGCCCCAGGATTTGTTCCAAAGTTGCTAGCAGCAATGGTGTCTCCGACGACAGTAAGGAGTAGATGGAGAGGCCAAATGCGGTGAAATTGGGATTCACTGGGATCTCCGTATTTTTTCGGCTAAATAACACGGGAAACGAATAAAGGAGGGAAAACGCCACCGAAAAATAAGACGTGCGACACGCGAAATTTGCGCGACGAGCACGAAAAACAAGCTGTTAGATAACACGTGGCATAGCACAAAGAATCACTGTAATCCGTAAACACGACCGGTCGCGGCAGAAGACGCGAGCGAACTGGGACCAAAACTGTTCCTCTCCTGCAGGCAGGCCTATATTTATACTCCTTATTGGAGCTTGACCCGCGCCAATCAGTTGCTGCGTAATTATTCGTACCAATCAGATTTTACGTCCGGTTCCCGCCAGTCGCGCATTACGCTCAGTTTAATCGGCGTCCGGTTGAACGTGCAGTATGCGCATGCGCGCTCAAATCGAACACGGCGCTGGATTTAGCTTGAATGGGCGGTTATGCGCATGCGTTGCGCGTGATTTAGTTTAAGTGTTCTCCGCTACGTGTCTCAATACTAGAATGAAAACAACGATAATTGTAGAAAGGAAAAAGAAAAATTTACAGCGGTAATAGCGATACGTTACACGGTCGAAAATAAAGGCTATAAAAAAATACAAAAATACAAATATAATGAAATGTAACTTTCTACGAAAAATCTTTATTACCAACTGAAAATATATATATTTAACTAATATTTTATGCTCGCAGATTAATAAAATTTTCGGTAATATGGCCACAGCATAAGATACCATTAGACTCTGCAAAAAAAAAATTACAAAACGGGCACTCATGTAACTTTCCAACATTTGCTCCGAATTGAAAAATTCGAACGGTTTCTTAAAGTATATTACAATAGCTTCAGTTAAGCGTACAGATTTAAAAAATGTTATTTTTTTAAGAAATGACGGACTTAAGAAGAAATCTGTAACAAAAAGTATCAACATGTTTTTTCAATGTTACGATTAAATGAATTATTCGACCAAAAAACTGGCATGCTTAACTGAAGAAAATTGTATTACGAATATTCCCTGAAAATTTCAAGTGAATCCGATAAAAATTGACTGAGTTATTAATGCACTCAGTTTGAAAAATGTAGTTTCGAGATAATCGCGTTTAAAGTTTTGACAGAAGTTATTTTCTGCAACTAAAAGATCGCAGCTGTACATGGTTTCGTCATGGTCAGTGATTCTCTACCTAGTTCTAAACAATATATAAGCTCATAATCCCTCTTATTAAATACATTTGATTCTTGCACATAAAATTTTCGGGCGATTGACACCAAGTTACCTATGCGTGCACTGGATTCTGAGCGCTGCGCTACGTATACAAAACCTTCCGTAACTCCCAGAATTTTTCGAGATCCACTTTGAAATAGTGCAGGTATAATTTTAAGACCACAAATATTATGAAAATGCACAAAAAGAAAAAAAGCGGAAAACAAAATTCACAGTGGCTTCCCCCCTTAAGGAATTAGAATTGAGACTAAAAGAAAATAAAGCCAAAGAAAAATTGTTGGTAGTTCAATAAAAAAAAGGAACGCCTGAGGAAAAAGAAATACCAGGTGTCAAATAAAAAACTTAAAACAAAAAATTCAGGAAGATTTACAGCTGAAAAACACTTGGGACAAATGAAACAAAATTTTATTGCAGAAGGAAAAGTCATAAATGGTGTTCAAAATAATATTAAACAAACTTTAAAAAAGAATGAACAAAAAGATGGAAATTAAACATAGTTTATTATTACTATTTATTAGTAAATTTAAATAAAAGTTTACGTGTTGAACATGTTTCGTATGTTTATACAAGTATTTTATAAAAGATTATATTTTTATTGTAGTTAAGTAATTAATAAATACTGAATTATTAAAATATATCAGATATTTTAATGAGATAAATTATTTATAAATGTTTCGGAAGGATTTTTTACCCGTTTTCGTACTTTAAGTTTTCTTTATAACCTCTTTTTTCTTGATCGACTACTAGAGCAATTACTGATCGACAACTAGTTCCAACCGTAATTTAGTGATCGACAACTGGGGCATCAATATTTTTATTTTCAATTATAAGTTCCACATTTAAATATATATATTTATATACAGATTCTAATTTTTTATTTTGCTATTATCTACATTAATGTCAAAATTAACTGGTAAAAGAAAAAAAGTTAATTTTTGTCCATTTACATCAATTTTTCATTAAAAACATTTCGACCTTCTAGGTACTAACTGGTCGACAACTGGGGAATTACCGTATAATGACATTCCTATGGCACATATTCTCTTGCAGCCAATACGTCGCGCGTTCTTCTGTTTTGATATTCGAGCGCGTGTATTTATATACCTACTCAAGCGATAAGGGATCTTTCTCCAATTTGAAGAGAGGACGGTGCAGGCGGGATCACGCGCAGGCAGAGAACTACCCCTTTTCTTCCAGTGCCACTCACGAAGCGTATTGATTGGTGAATAATACTTTGTACATAATTGCTATATTGGTGGCATTTTTCTGACGTGCGTCGGAACAAAAGCGGCCTCAGAAACAGGCGGGAATTCATTCGTTCTTTATGATGGGTAATTTCATATTTTTCCTAAGAACGTTTCGACAACATCTGTTTTTCAGATTTCTAAAGGGCAATCATAAACGTGACGGTGCCGTCTTTATCAATTTTAGACGTTGCTAAACCTGAGTTAATCCGTATATTGCTTTGTCGGCGGGTGGTATAGGTACACGGTGACTTCGGACCGGCACATACCGTCATCCACCGACGACTCGGGGGATAATACTGTCATAAACCGCGACCCTGGTGAGAGGCTCTGGCCGCAGAGATGGGCATTATTTAAATAACAAATTATTTAAATGACGTATCAAATAAAAGAGACTTTAGTCTTATTCGTCATGAATAAGACTAAACGAAGTCAATTTTTAATCGAAGCGCCCATGATTGAAGTAGTTTAATCATGGGGATTCAATCATAATTGAATGAACAGTGTTCTCGTATTCAATCGTATTTAAGTCGATTGAAGCTCGACTAACCTTGGCGAACCTCGAGACTTACGAGAGCCTTTGGTCGATACCGCACGAGGCCCGAGCCGAGCGACATTGTATCGTTCACCCGTGTAAATTGGCGCCTGGAGTTGCTCGGCGATGTGCCATCGATTTTACCAAACGTGAATTTCTTTATTTTTCATCGTATCAATATGAAAGTGACACCAATGGATTCCTGGCGTTCTCCCGATTAAATTGACAAAGAAAAATATTTAAATCGGAATATTTTTAAAAAAACGAGCTTTCAATACGATTCAAGGTCCCGAACATACTACTATATTGGCTGAAGTGTTTTCTATAAAATAAGTCTATCTGTTGTTGGTAATTTGTATATTCAACATTAAAAATAGCGGTGCGCCCCGTTGCAGGTAAGCGAGCCACGGGTTCCGCTATTAAAGCACGGTTATAAACATGTGTAATTTGCGCTGCAGAACACCCTTGAAAGAGTCAATTTTAATGTGTAAACTGTAGACCCACAACAAGGGACCTCATGCAACATGAAGCCGCGTACGCGAATGGTTGCACGCATCGTCGAAATCAGCGGAAAGAATAAGTCTTCCGATTGTTGAAAAGCCTTTGGGTTCGGATTAACAGGAAAGACCTACCCACCCCACTGTTTTGCTTTCTTGCTGCGAGCAAGGACCTTCGGGCTCCAGTAGACCGCCCGTTGACAGCCGAGAGCAATAAAACCGACGGGCCACATAAAATGTTCATGTTTTTGATAAGCGTTGATGAAAGTATTACCAATCGATTTCTCATGTCTTCCCGATGAAAATGACCCCAAAAATGATATAATTCGGACCATAGTTAAGGATATTACGTGAAAAATTTATTTGCAGAATTGAAAGCCCGTTTTGTTAAAAATAGTGCGATTTAAATTATTTTCTGACCAATTAATCGGCCGAACGCCACGAATCCATTGGTATCACTTTCATATTGATACGATTAAAAATAAAGAAATTCCCTTTACGTATAATCGATGACACATCGCCGAGCAACTCCAGGCGCCAGTTTAGACAGGTGAACGAAACAATGTCGCTCGGGTCGGGCTTCGCGCGGCATCGATCACAGACTCTCGCGAGTCTCGAGGCTCGTCAAGGTTAGTCGAGCTTCAATCGACTAAAATACGATTGAATACGTGAACACTGTTCATTCAATCATTTGAAGTAGTTCAATCATGGCCGAGGATTGAATCCCCATGATAGAAGTAGTTCGATCATGGCCGACGATTGAGTCCCCATGATTTCAATCATGAGCGCTTCGATTAAAAATTGACTCGGGTTAGTCATATTCATGAGTCTCGAATAAAATTTTCATCTTTTAGTCGAACTCAATTTTTTATTTGAAATAATTTTTTGCCCATCTCTGTCTGGCCGATCAACCACGCTAGTTTTTCAAAACCAGATGTTCATTTTCCTCCGCTACTAGCTAATCTCTCTATGTTCTGCAGGCAATAAACCTCCGCTACAGTGTAAATAAATTATTAAAAATTACGCATTGAAGTGGTTTCATACTTATCGTAAAATCAACGAAAACATAAGAATTTTATACACCATAAACACCTAACAAATGCTCTGTGTGTAGAATTTGTTTGTGTGAGTGGTTGGAAGAGAACGAAAACAGTGAGACAGCAGAGAGAACGTAAAGCCGCGTATTCACCTGCGCATTCGCCCCGAATGTGCATTCGGCGCGCACCGATTTTTTGCTCGTGCGGCGCGCGGTCGGTGCTCGGCGTGCAATCGGCGCGCGGTAGGTGCTCGGCGTGCACTCGGCGTGCATTCGGCGCGCGCCCGGCGCGCATTCGGCGCGCGTTCGGGAATCGTGCAGTGTTCATTCACAACAGTCTCTATAAGCATCGATCCGAAGAACGAGGAGAAAAGTCATGGACGAAAATATTGCAGTTGCTAGTGCTAGTTTCATTGTATTGAATACATTGCTAAAAAAAAAAAGGATAAAAAGAAGAAACGTTGGTGGACGAGGAAAATTTATACCAGCAGATGCAACGAAAAATTTCTACGTGATTTAAATGCTGAAGTGGGAAGCAACCAATTTCAAAACTTTACGAGGATGTCATCGGAAGATTTTTTTATTATATTAAATTATATTCGAGATAAGATTGCAAGACAAGATACTGCCTACAGAAAAGCCATTACGCCGGAAGAAAGATTGGCCATTACATTAAGATTTCTTGCAACCGGAGATTCGTATAGTAGTATGCAATATCTATTTAGAATCTCAAAACAGGTTATTTCAAAAATCGTACCAGAGGTGTGTGGAGCAATAATTGAGAGTTTGATTCATTATGTGAAGGTAAGTCATTTATTTATCAATATACATATTAAAGTATTTATTTAAAAAAATATTATTTTGTACACATGCGAAAGAATATAATTAGGTGTGTGTTTTAATATAAATTTTAATTATCGGTGTCAGAGAAGTGGGAGAAATATGAGTTTAGCGTACAATCAGAACTATTGGAAAATGGAGATGGATGTGATGATTCGGAAGGTGGAATAGACTGTGGATAGGTGTCGTAGGTGTTGGAATTGTCACTGATTGAATGTGATGAATTATGTGAATCGTGTCTATTAGAAACGGGAGTAAGTTCGGTGTAGATGGTAGTAGTAGGCGGTGTAGGTGGGGAAACAGGATTTGTAGACTGTGGAATGAATGTGGACGAAGAAGCAGGTGGAATGAATGTGGATGAAGAAGCTTGTGGAATGAATGTGGACGAAGAAGCAGGTGGAATGAATGTGGATGAAGAAGCTTGTGGATAGAATGTGGATGAAGAAGCTTGTGGAATGAATGTGGACGAAGGAGCATGTGAAGTATTATTGAGCTGTTGCGAAGGATTGGGTGAAGGCGGGATTAAGGAGGACATTTCTATTCCATACAGTATATTGCTGATTTTATGTTGGGCCACCATTCGGTGCTGGTTGTTAAATTTTTGTAATTTTGCCGCAACATATCTCCCGAATGCCGGGCACTCGTCACTCTCCGAATTACGGGCATGGATGGCAGTTTTTAAATATTTAAAAGCTTCATCGATTCGGGGGTCTTCTTTACGTTTGCACGACTTTTTCGGTGATTTAATTTGTTTTGCCCGTGGTGATGTTTCTTCGGGCGCGACGTTGTTACGCTATGCGCCAGGCTGGCGCCAAAAGACAAGGATCATCCCGAACCCGTGACAAAGGACCATCGCATAACTTCTCGTTAACCGATAGATCCTAGCGCTAGATCTCTCCGGACCTTCGCAATAGATCTTGGCGGTAGATCTCCCAAGAGGATCTTCCCGCCAAATCTTCCCGCCTGATTTTCCCGCCAAAAACCGAGGAAAGCGTCGTGCCCTCAAGGGGTATAAAACCCCTGGAGCTCCACCAACGCTAGAGACTCCAGTACGGACCACTGACCTAAACACTTGTTAACGCGTAACCTTAAGCACGGTTTTCATTCTCGTAATAAAAGTCTATCTACAACAAACTCTAAAGTTACTGAGAAAGCACGAGTGTCTTCTCTACATCGTAACAATAAATTTCTGGTGGCAGCGGTGGGATAGACTACGATCGTCGAGGCGATTCACGAGAAGAAAATTCGATCTGAGGATCCGTGCATTTGGGACGCACCAAGATCATCGAGGTGATCGACAGAAGACACATAGCATCAACGAGGAATCCATGCGAGTACATCTTCTAGTTACCCTGTAAGTAACAACACAAACTATATCAGAATGCCGTTCTCCACGTATCGCGAGCAAAAAAATACTACCTCGACGGACGAGTCTGGTAGTGAGCATGAGTTCGAAACTAATCAACCGGGTGAAAGTACGGAACTCGGTAATGAACGCGGGCTCGACCAACCGGGTACAAGTGCCGCGCCAGCGCCAAGAACTGCATCTGCAGCAGGAACTTCCGATAGGGCTAACCATGTTAGTAGAGACACTACTAGGGAAATTAAAAATATTCGTCAGAGCCTCGAGTTAGTTACTACGTTTGACGGCAAAAACATTTCCGTCGAAACCTTTATTGGAGAAATCAAGAGCCTATTCGACACCACCGCACCAGCGGAAGATTTCTACGTACGGCTTCTCCTAACCCAAAAAATAATAGGCGATGCCCGTAGAGCAATAGATGGTAGCATTCCTGCAACAATCGATTCATTATGCCGAATCTTAAGACAAGAATTCGGAAGTATTAAAAGTTACGAATTAGCGGTGCAGAAACGAATGTCAATCAGGCAAGGTCGGGATCCCGTGCTCGACTACGTAAAGCGATTCACTGAATGCCAGCGCGAAGTGCGCCGGGCTGTACTTGACGACCCTCTTCATTCAGCGGTATATAAAGAAGCAATACAGAGTAACGAAGATAGATTAGCATGCACTCAATTCCTCCGTGGATTAAACGGAAATACCCGTCTTCTAAGCACTGCCATGAAGCCTTCAACACTACGTGAAGCTGCCGACTTCGCTATTCAGTTCGATCAGGAGGAATCGGTAGGGCAACAAATAAATCGCGGTTTCACTCCGCATCGCGATCGCGAACATCAGGACCCCAGACACGCATACGATAGGAACCAACGAGGTCTCCCTGCTCGACGTGGGTCTACGACTAGGGCGCAGCACGGTAGAGAAGAATCGCGGTCCTCTTTACGGTGCTACAACTGCAACGGACCTCATTATGCAAGCGAGTGTCCTGAACGCAGGGACCAGAGGAGACGCGATGAACCACGTTCCGCACTGCGATGCTACACTTGCAACGGGCCTCACTACGCAAATGAATGTCCTGAACGTAGGGATTTAAGAAGACGCGACGACCCGCGTGAAAATCGCCGCAATGAAAGAAATTTTCAGACAACAGCCTCAATACCCGACACCGGGCATACACTGCCAGAGAATCAGCCGAACTAGCCACGTTAACGGTTAAAACACCTAGTGGACCTCGCGAATTCTTGCTTGACACCGGAGCTTCAATTAATCTCATTTCTGAAGAAGCTGCACTGGGGTGCCCGCTAAAACACAAAACTTGCAAGTATTCAACATCCAACGGAAGCGAAGGGGAGTCCAAATTTTGCATCGACCTACACGGATACGAGTTCAACGTAGTGAAAACGGGGACCCTCGGCCAATACGATGGATTGATCGGTATGGCCATGATGAGATCGGAGCGTATCAAGCTCGACATGGAAAAACAAGAGATCATTTTCATGGCACGAACCGCATCGCCAAGCAGTTGCCCAGCGAGAGAAGCACTTTTACGCGAGAATACGAGGTTAGGACATGTCAACGAAAAAGACGCGGCCGAGTATTATAATAAGGAAATAGATAAGGTTATATCCAGCCAAAACAGCCTCGCGAAGCTCATCGCGAACGAAACCCACATTTTGAAGACATCCGCGCTCGACGCAGATTTATTCGAGAAGAAATTAGACCTCCATACCAATAACTTAATTCGGGAAATTAATAAGGTTAATGCGGAAGTACGTAGGGAAATTATCTCGTTAGAAGAAGTAATGATAATTAGCGATCTAATCAGCGAATTTGCCGACTCTCTGTCGTTACTAGGAACCATTGTAATACACGCGGAACAAGGCCAAATTCATCCTAGCTTATTAAGCGTTGACAAATTAGACGCAGTTCTAGAGGAAATCATACAAATATACGGCCAAAATAAAATGGTACTTCCCTTTAAAGCTAAACACCACTTCGATGTGCTAAGAGTTAGTACCGTTAAAATCGCGACACTCAATAATAAAAAGATCTGTTTCGAGATCAGAATCCCCATCCTGGAGGAAAACGATTTTACGGCGCATCACTTGGTGCCAGTACCTGCGATTGATCAACCGCAGCTGGGGTTAAAATATATTCAGCTGTCAATTCCACATGTTATAATGGATCACACCACGCATTCTTACATGCCGACTTCTAAGCGTGAACTTGACACATGTAAGAAACTAGGGGATAAGCGAATTTGTAAACGACACATTCCGCGCTATTCAATAAGCCTGCAAGACCCCTGCATTCGAATTGGAACGAAGAACTTACATGACGATCCGTCAAAACATTGCCCAATGGCATTAGCTAAGAGTTCTCACTCAATTTGGCATCAGTTAGAGGAGCCTAATGCTTGGATAGGGATCGTACCCTTCAACGATTATATGCAGGTGTCTTGTAAAAACGGGTTCCACGATACTATTTCTAAAACTGGGGTGTTTGTACTGAACCTCGAACCCGGCTGCACGATGGTATCAACCGCAGCAACACTGTACGCAGCAAATGCTGAAAGGACTTCCCGCATTTCACTGGACCTAGGGTTGCCACAAATGAATCATACGCTACCAGATAACCTCACGATTGCCTTTATCCCCGAAATCAAGGAGACTTCATTTAACTCCGATACCTTACACGAAAAAATAAGAAGTTTAGATAGCATTCGCTTGGAAGCAGAATCAATGGAGAATCGGGTTCGAACCTTATCTACATCGGAGTCACGATGGGTCACGATAAAATTCGGTCTAATGATATTGTCTGGTTGCGTATTGATGTATGGAATATATAAATTTAAAATTTACAAATTGGCACTCTGCTTATGTAAACCATGTACATATTACTACGTAAATTGTTACAACACAAATAACGATTCAAGCAATCATAACACGATAACTCAGCGCGAGAGTCTGTTACAAGAAACGCCCTCGCCGCGACTTGTTGTCTTCTCGGCGGAGTCGGAGGTACGTCCACCAACCTACGCAACAGCTACAGCACCAACCACTTCTCAAACAACCCATAAGACGAAAGGAAGGGCAAGACGACCGAAGCTGGGTGCCCCATCATACGACTTGAATTGAGGAGCACCAGTACTTCAGGGTTCGAGGACGAGCTCCAATCTAGGCGGGGAGGTGTTACGCTATGCGCCAGGCTGGCGCCAAAAGACAAGGATCATCCCGAACCCGTGACAAAGGACCATCGCATAACTTCTCGTTAACCGATAGATCCTAGCGCTAGATCTCTCCGGACCTTCGCAATAGATCTTGGCGGTAGATCTCCCAAGAGGATCTTCCCGCCAAATCTTCCCGCCTGATTTTCCCGCCAAAAACCGAGGAAAGCGTCGTGCCCTCAAGGGGTATAAAACCCCTGGAGCTCCACCAACGCTAGAGACTCCAGTACGGACCACTGACCTAAACACTTGTTAACGCGTAACCTTAAGCACGGTTTTCATTCTCGTAATAAAAGTCTATCTACAACAAACTCTAAAGTTACTGAGAAAGCACGAGTGTCTTCTCTACATCGTAACACCGTTGCTGTTGCAACCCGAAAAGGCTGGAAAAGTTGTTGTCATGGCTACGATTTGCCTTCATAACTTTTTACGAAACAGTAGAACTTCAAGAAATTATTACACTCCCTCAACTTGTTTTGATGTGGAAGAAAATGGAGAAATCCGGCCTGGAGACTGGAGACAAGAAAACGAACAAGTTTCCCTTTTGCCTTTCAGGTCGGTTGCACGTAGAAGTAAAGTAACCGCCGAGAAAATGCGCGACGATTTGGCAAAATATTTTTCTACGTCAGGAGCTGTTCATTGGCAAGATAAATATGCTTAATGTAATACAAAATGCAATGCTTAATGTGCCAACTTAATATGTAAGAAAGTAATAGCATGTTGCAATAAAAAATTTAACATCCTAATTTGAGTAATTCATTGTTAAGTAAAATTCTCTTCCAGTACATTCTTATGGGCACACTTCGATCTTTGGTTGCATATGATATATCAGAAAGTAATTAGAGAAACAATTTACGCTTATAGTGTTTCTGGGTTCCGTATTGTCGTCCAAAAACTGCATCGCCTTGAACGCGAACCATTTCGAATGGTAAATTTCGTCGCTTCCTGAAATAATATACATTGGAATAGTATATTGTTCTTTTCTCTTTCGTGTAGGGGAAGAGTAGGGGAATTACGAACACTTAAGGGAAAAGTTAAATTGAAACAAAAGGCCTGACGGATGGAAAGTCTTTAATCTTTAACCTCTTTCACGGTTATCTCAATATCTTTCAACGAATATGTACGTATACTCTTCCTAACATAATTCCGGGATACTGGACACGTGAAAAACTTGGTAAATGTTAAGATAAAAGGGTAAATGCCATCGTCTGTAATAGTCCCATATACGCTGTTCGTAATTACCCAAAATGAACAGAAGCTAAGAAGTTTCAAATAAAACAAATACGAGCACGTATATGTACAAAGTGATCCCTTGATTTTATTTAGAATTAAGTAACGGAACCACGAAAAAATTATGCTTTGTTGGGTAGTATAGGTTCAATGCACTATAGACTCAAAATACTCGAGCGTAAAATTATAAGAAGAGCTACCAAAACATTTGCGTCGTAACACTTTCCGTAATACCAAACATAGCTAATTACATCACGTAACAATATCGCGAGAGGACAGGACAAGCGATTTCAGCGAATATCGCGGTGTTTGGGTTTATCCCGCGTTCGAAATTCCCCCACTCTCCCTTAGAAGTGTTTAATATTATTTACCTCGTCCAGTTGTGGTGCTCTTCTTAAATTTCCCCTTTTCCCGTCTGTACGAGCATTTAGGCTCTCCACTTTCCTCTCGCACTCTTCCGCCTCCGTTCCGATCTCTTGGGCAATTGTACACCACGCGTCGTCCTTTTTTATAGTATGGAAATAACGCGGGTGTCTGGAATTCCATAAGGAATCGTGTTTTTCGAATACCTCAAGGAGCTTGAGACAATTTTGCGACGTCCACTCCATCATGGTGTCGTTCGGACCCGAATGCACGCTTTGGTGGACCGCCAGCAAGCGGATCGCGGCGCGAATGGCCCGGCGAACGCTCGGTTCGCATCGCCTCGATATCGGTCCATACATTGTATCCGCACTCGTCATTTGCCGATCGGTTTGCCTCGAAACGACGAATGCGGATACAATGTATGGATTGATATCGAGGCGACTGCTGGTATATATTCGTTGTACCTGTTGGTATTATCGCGATAGTCGCCAACCGACCACCCCCTTTTTCCTCCATTAGACGAATGGGTTTCCCTTGTACGGACCCAACGAGATTGGGTCCGGTTGGAAATTCGACCATTCAGTAAGGGGCGACACATTCCAAGTGTCGCCAAGATCATTACCCATCCGGACAACAGATCCCTTTTAGCAATATCCTGATTTCCAGAGCAGTCCCTTTTTCCCAAATTCCGAGTGTCGCCAAGATGGCTCCTTCTGATATCAGATTTCCCAAACACCCCTTTTCCCAAATTCCGAGAGTCGCCAAGATGGCTCCTCCTGATATCGCCTTTTCCAAACACCCCCTTTTTTCCCAAATTCCTTAGGCTGCTCGCCTAGCTCACCTCCCACCCCTTTTCGTAACTAAGTTAAATACCGGTCCCAAACCAAGGGACAGCACAGTAGCAAACCTAAGACCAGTCAAGTCACAACGCCGTTTTGAAACAAAACACTGTAAAAACTTATAAATTGTACCAGTTATAGTAATAAAGAATCAGTAGTTATTAAATCGGAGTTACCTCGACGACAGTATATATTTTCCTCGTCCACCAACGTTTCTTTTTATCCTTTTTTTTAAAGCAATGTATACAATACAATGAAACTAGCACTAGCTATTGGAATATTTTCATCCATGATTTTTCTTCTCGTTCTTCGAATCGATACTTATGGGGACTATTGTGAATGAACACTACACGATCCCCGAATGCGCGCCGAATGCGCGTCGAACGCGCGCCGAATGCACGCTGAGCACGGACCGCGCTCCGCACGAGCAAAAAATCGGTGCGCGCCGAATGCACATTCGGGGCGAATGCGCAGGTGAATACGTGGCTTAAGGAAGTCGAGTGATAGAACGTGTATCAGTTAAATTCTATAATCGTGTGTGTAAGTAGTTAATAAAGTTATATATATATTTGTTACCAAAAAGGCACAACATATGTGTGCAAATACATAGTTTTGTTTTTAATTGAGGTGAAAATGTTGCCTCATTAACATTAATGAAATGGTTTAATATTTTGTACAGGTATAAGTACTACTATTATATACTCACCAATGTTCCCAAAGCGGTGTACATATTTGTATGTTGAAGTAGGGCCTTTGCAGAATCTCCTTGGCGTTACTCACGATGCGGAATTCCGGTCATTCGATTTTAAAAATTAACAAGAAAAGGTGAGTTATAAAGTTGGTGACCTACTGCCACATTTGGAAGTGATCGTAAAGTAATTTAGGCTCGAACACTCGCAGCACGGCGCGAAATCTTAACGGACCGCGATGGTTTACCATAAAGTGTACGGAGTAACATCTGCAATGACCTGCCTATGGAATATTAGGCTTCCTTTGTCTCTCCGCGAGGCATATTGATGTTGGATAGTACCTACTCTGAGTCCGCTATTGTCCCGAGCCCAGTGGGTCTCAATCCCAAGAAATAGGGGAAAAATTACACATACCATTTTTGGCAATCAAAATGTCGAATCATGTAACCTAATTTAAAAAAAAAATGATTTTGGTTTTATTTTAGCAAAGATAGAAAACTACATATTCCTGGATTTGAAAAAATCGATAAAAGTTTAAAACCTCTTCGTGTTTACTTTGAAATAACTGTATCTTCGCGAAAACTTTTCGCAAAAAATATTTGAAGAAAAGCATTTTAACGCTTGAAGTTTCTGATTTTTTAATAAAGGACTCAATTATTTCCATCCATTATGAGACTAATTTATCAAGATGAATGAAGCGCAGGAAACGAAGTTTCAAAACTTTGTGTCTACTTGGAACGTATGCACCGACATTGTTATCCAATCTCTTCGCAATGACAGAAACTGCACTTTAGTGCTAATACCTACCAGTTATTAAAGTACATGTTTGTCAGTGCGAAGAGAGTGGATAACAATGTCCGTGCATACGTTCCAACTAGACACAAAGTTTTGAAACTTCGTTTCCTGCGCTTCATCTTGATAAAACAGTCTCATAATGGATGGAAATAAATTGAGTTCTTGATTAAAAAATCAGAAACTTCAAGCGTTAAAATGCTTTCTTTAAATATTTTTTGCGCCCATTTTTCGCGAAGATACAGTCACTTCAAAATGACCAATATTTTCGGGAAATTATAGTGCTCCTTTAATTTTGACCAGCAGTGTACTTTGTAATTTCGCAGGAAAGTAGGGGTTAACACATTGTGAACAGTATTTGGTATACATACAGTGACTCGGATTAATATTCGAACACCATGCTGTGTGAGAGATTATTGCCCTATATATTTGTTTACAATAGTGTTATTGAATTGCTTTTTTCGTAATATATTAAAACACCTATTGTAGTTAGTAGAAACATAAACTTTATTTATTAATTCGGCAAATGGGAAAATAAAGAATGATCCTAAACGAAGTGCTATAAAATTAGCGGCCGAATTATTCCAAGAATCTGGAAAGAAAGTGCATCTCGACACAGTGGGTCGGTTATTAAAAATCCATGGATACAACGGCAGGGTTCCACGAAGAAAACCATACATAAACGAAGTGAATCGTAAGAAACGATTAAGTTTTGCTAAAGACTACATTCCTAAAGACCAAACATGGTGGAACAATGTAATATTTGCGGATGAAAGCAAATTTAATTTTTTTTGGGTCAGATGGACGAAGAATGATACGGCGTAAAGTCAACGAAGGATTGAAATTAAAAAATTTGAGAGCAACAGTTAAACACGGCGGCGGCAGTGTAATGGTTTGGGGTTGCATCTCAACTGTAGGTGTTGGTGAACTAGTTTTTATCGACGGTATTTTAGATAAAATAAAATATTTATTGAAACAAAATTTAATCAAAAGTGCTGTTAATACGAACATACGCAATAGCTTTATGTTTTATCAGGACAACGATCGTAAGCACAAATTGAGAATCGTACAGGAATACTTACTATATCTTTACTATATACTCCTCCTGAATCGCGAGATTTAAATCCTACTGACAATTTATGGGATCAATTGGATCGTAACATTCAAACAACATCCATAATAAATATTTCAAATGTTTACAAATATTTCTCCACTTTCCATGGTATATTTATGAAATTCTTTCAGGTTTTATTAGAATTATTGACGATAATGGACGAATTGACGGTATTTTTTAAAATCAATAGCCGATAATTGTTGAAATTTTTTAAATGTGTATTTGGCGTGGAGTTTGTCTCGCTTAATGTGTTTAGGGGAAAAAATAAAGAATTACTAAAAAAAAAATTTTATTGATGTTTCTGTAAAAGCGGGGCGTATTGTATAGTTTCACCCTAAGGAGAAACAATCTAACGCTAGGCAATCTGCCTGAGGTACATAAATAAAAGTTTCTCAAGAGAATGTTACATTTCGAAAAAATTAATAAGCAATGATATTAATAAACGTACACAAACACATTCAATACAAATATATAACACATATAAATGTACAAATTACACTTAAAGACAAAATGCAAACATTCGATACACATAAACATGAAAGTAACTATACAAGGCGTAACCAATATTTTGAGAAATATTCACAGGGTACGTAGAGAGGTTTAAATGGTCAGAAATGTTGTATGCCCAAGTATTCGATCTGCCTCTGTTTGGCAATAATAATGGCTTAAAGTTAATCGTGCGACTTTGGGACTATCCTATCTTCGTTTTTATGGCTATACCATCCGAAGGTACTCGTCGTACCCCCGGCTCGAAGAAGGGCGCCAAATGAGTAAAACAAGGGAGGTTTCGATATTGGCAAAAACAATTGGTTATTTCCATTCAGGTAAATGACCAATTAGAAGTACCGTAGGAAAATGGAAGTTTACGAGGTCGGGTGACTTGGAGCACCAAGTCAGTATATTTCCGAGTTTTGAAGTGTATCAAACTGTGAATTTAAAACAAGTATTTGCACAATGTTCGATGATAAACTGATCGCGTTGGTGAGGCAGCACAATTTGCTTTATGACATGTCGAATCCACGCTACATTGACCACAAGTATAAATTGACATTGTGGAATGAAATTGGGAAGTCCTTGAACACGCCAGGTATGTGTAAAATACTTACATATATACTTAATTAACTTAATATTAAATATATATATAATATTAAATATATATATATATATATTTAATATTAAGTTAATTAAGTATATATGTAAGTATTTTATATATATATATATAAAATATATATATATATATATATATATATATATACACAGTGGGCTTGTTTTAAATATAAACGCTGGATGTCATGAATGTATAACTTTGTACTACACTGAATTACCTTATGCGGCACAACGTTGCACTCGTCTTAACAAACACCATCATATTATGAGTAAAGATGTATAATATTCCATTTAAACAAATGAATTTGACCTTCAAATCTCCCCTACAATTTCATGCACAAAAAAGCTATTTATACCACACAATGCTACTCGCATAGATCACTTAGGATGTCATTAAGTATCTTGCAAACGCATCTCTAATTTTAAAAGGTTGCAGATGCGCTGGATTTTCTTCTTCTACCGCGATCACTCTCGGGTGTACAGTGTTTGATGCTGGTGTTCTATTGTTTGTGGGTGCAACGCATCCTTCTGTTTCCCGGATATAATTGTGTAAGATACACGTCGCCATCACAACGTAGTCGACGTGGTCGGGGGTTGATTGAATTCGTCTATTGTATATTCTAAATTTTTGTGACAAAATGCCAGATGCATTTTCCACATAAGACCTGGTTATAGTCAACCGATAGTTGAAGTATTTTTTTTGTCTGTGGTTAATTGGGTTCCCGGAAATAGCCTCATAACGTACGGTGCTGATACAGAAGTGCCCGGCAGAGGCTCATCGGGGGGTAAACGGAATGTGCCGTTTTGCAATGCCTCCCCTAAATTGGAGTCAGCTAGTATGCCACCGTCGCTATTTTTGCCATAACTTTCCACATCTACCGCGATAAAATTATACTGGGTGTCCACTAGTGCCAACAGCACTGTGGAAAATGTCTTCATATAATTAAAATACATACTTCCACTATTTGCTTGAGCTTGTATTTGAATGTTTCCCATCTATTGCTCCTATACAATTTGGGAACCCGGTACGATGGAAAAACTCTGCACTGATTACTTTCCATTGTTCTTCGGTTGGAAGAGGCATTGCTTATTGCATTAGTGTTTTAACTATAGCGTTGCACGTTTCATGTGCAATCACCGATGCGGTGGTGTGCCCAATTCTATAATTATAGGAAATTGTCTTAAACGAATCTCCTGTAGTAAGATACCTAAATCAGAAATTAAAAACCATATTTATTTGAAAAGTAAAAAAAAAAGTCGGAAAACATTCATACACATCGCAATATTGTTTGTAACATAATATTGCAATATATGTACAGGATGTTTTATAACAAATGATACAATTGAAATTGTGCTGTTTTCCAGTGAAAAATAAGTCGAAAATATGGTAATACTTTCTTCGAGAAAAGTGACCTTTAATTCCTACACCGAAGCACAGTTTTTTAAGTACTGACAAGGGTACGCTGAAATAAGGGAAGCAATTCTCTATTACAGTACACACAGTTGCGATTCGACAACGAGCAATCCCCTTACCTGGGCGCAGCTTTTCAGTGCCTAGAGCTGTACTTCGGTGCACTTGCATGTAACCGATATTCCAATTCAATTGTATCGAAAAAAATTGTTCCTTAATTGTTTCACATACAATCACCATCCTTTCGCTTGTACTATTTCTTATAAGACACTCTGTACAATATTGTACTTCCTACTTCCTGTTCTGTAATTACTGTACAATTGAAATTATTATTACTGTCTTTTCAGCATTGGAATGCAAGAGCAGATGGACCAATATAAGAGACAAATTCCGGCGGAATTTGGATAAAAAGTCGAAAAGTGGGCAAGCCGCGGAAAAACAGAAACCATTCAAATATGCCGAATTATTACAATTTCTATTGCCCCACTTGAGCGAGAAGGACACCATGTCGAACGTACCGACACCGGAGGAGGTTCCACAAATTGAAAATTCCGCGACAGTGAATGAAAATAATACATCCGTCGTTCGCGTGAAATTCGAAACTGCGAATAACAACGGACAAAATCAGGAGCCTGTGGCCTCGCCACCACAACAAATGCGTGCAGCCACGAAGAAACGAAATAAATCCGTTTGCGAGAATGACCCAACACCGGCAGCGGTACTAATGGAATACATTTTGCGGGAAAACGACGAACTAGACGTGTCCTCGCACCCGATGATTACTTTTTTAAAAAGTATGGGAGAGATTTTGATAAATTTATCGCCACGTGCCCAACATACAGCCAGGGGACGCATTTTTAGCATCGTCCACGAGCTGGAATACGAAGCGTTACATGAACCAACCAGGGAGCAACAGCAGCCCGTATCAAGTTGGGTGCCACCGCATACCCATTATTACGATGGTCCCTCCACGTACCAGGGATTCTCCCCAGCTCACATACCCCACGACTACTCCGACGTAGAGCACCAAATTCATGACTACGAGGCAGACAATCCCAAATAATTCTCAATCGCGTGCCCCTACCTATTTTGTAAATATTTCACCGTGTCTGTTTGTATTTTATGTTAACGTTTATATGTATTGTATGTTTGTATTTTATGTTTATATGGTGATTGTATGGTTCGAGGACACAAATTTATTAGACCAGACAAATTTTTTCTTACATTATTATTTAAACAGATATATGATGGTCAAGTTTGATTTTTTAAAATGGAACTATATATTTTTTTTACAAATCACTTGATAGTGCGTTTCAAGACAAATTCAATAACCTGTAATGTATACACATTATTTCAGATAGTTTTCGAGATATCGCGTTTGCAAATTTACTCATTTTGACTGGAAGAAAACACGCCCGAATAGGAAGCACCGAGGGTGGACTTGTTTACGCCACGGGTGGCACGCGCTAGGCATTGCCTCTTGAAACAGATATCCACCAATAGTCTATGCCAGGAGTGGCAGACTCAAAAGGTGGACAATAAAAAAAATGCCACCAATATAGCAATTAATAAGTATTTATCCAACATCAATACGTTTCGTGAAGGGACACGGGTGCATTACAGGTTATTGAATCTGTCTTGAAACGCACTATCAATTGATTTCTAAAAAAATTGTAGAAAAACTACTTTTCTAGTCCTAATCACATCTTGGGCTTCTAAATGAAATACACTTTTCTTTGTCTGAACTTATATTTAATATGATTAAATGTAATATAAAAGAATGGTATGGAAAAGTATCGCGACGGTTGTCGTTAGTCCGTGTTCAAACCACGACTAAACTAAGATCTGTTCCTTTGACGACCATAACAGTGCAGAGCACCTTAACAAAAAAAAAGGAAACACAAGCTACACCTTGGCCTGCGTGACGATCCACGCGTGTGGCTCTCTAGAAAGATGCATTAACTATTCGCAATATACATAGTCTAATACATTATTCCAATACTCCCACTTAATTAGACTATTATTCCGATTTCATTTCTTAATTTTTCGAATCGTTGCTTAGCTAAAGGTTTGGTGAGTATATCTGCAAACTGTTTCACACTTTCAACATACAGTGAGTACTTGGAAATATATTGTTGTGTATGTGTAGTAATTCTGGAAATAACGGATTCGTTGTTTTTTTATGATTTAGTACACTTATTCTAGTTGCTAATAACATAAGATTTTTTTATCTAATTTATACAGTTTTTTTGTTAATCAATGGTAAACGAAATAATGCCTAATTCTGACGTCGCAAAGATATTCGGACACTCTGCAAACCATAATGCCTTTATGTAAAATGTACATATACTTTAAGAAAATTACATCAATTTTAATATTTTGTTAGATTGCCCTTTTGTTTAAGTACATGGTTTAAACGTTTGGGCATATTAGAAATAATTTTATTTAAGTATTCTAACGGAATACGTGACCATTCTTCGGTTAATCGTAATTTGAATTCGTCTTTCGACTTTATGGGTGTTATTCTGATTTGACGGTCTAAGTAATCCCATAAATTTTCGATCAGATTTAAGTTTGGTGACTGTGGAGGTGGGTGCAATGCCTTTGGACAATTATACAGTAAATATTCTTGAACTATACGTGATTTGTGTTTGGGGTCATTACCCTGATAAAATTCAAAACTGTTACGAATGTTCATATTAATAGCACTTTTATGTAAGTTTTGATTTAGAATATTTAAATATTTATTTTTATCTACAATTCCATCAATGAAAACTAATTCGTCCATTCCAGCAGCTGAAATACAACCCCAAACCATCGTACTTCCTCCACCGTGTTTCACTGTTGGTCTGAGATTTTTAGTGTGAAGCTCTTCATTGGCTTTACGCCATACCAGTTTTCGGCCATCGGACCCAAAAATATTGAATTTACTCTTATCTGCAAAAATTAGTTGTCCACCGCGTTTCTTCTTTAGAAATGTATGCTTTGGCGAAGAGTAATCTTTTCTTTCGATTCACATCGTTAATGTCCCTGATAGCCAGATCTGGGCAGCAGAATCTGACGTCAGAACTGCAGCAGTCTGTGTCCGCATTTGGCTGCGTTCTGATGTGCAGAGCCTGAGGTGCAGTGCCTGATGTCAGATGGACAGCAGATCGACAGCAGATTTCGCCGTCTGCTAGGCACAGCAACAGCGCCATCTGAGGTCCAGAATTACCAAGCAATTGCCTACAGATGGCGCTGTTGCTGTGCCTAGCAGACGGCGAAATCTGCTGTCGATCTGCTGTCCATCTGACATCAGGCACTGCACCTCAGGCTCTGCACATCAGAACTAGAGGTCCTTATTTCACGTGTATTTAAATACACGTGTACACGTGTACTAAACGTATCCGTACCTCAATCCGTGTATCTTTTAGTACACGGGTACCCGTACACAATTTCACGTGTATTTAAATACGCGTGAATTTAGATACACGTGAATTTAGATACACGTGTTTTGACTTTTGATTTGTCAGATTTTTAATATCTATGGATATCCCAGAACTCTGAGGGATTGTGAAATTAATAAAAAAATTAATGTATTTGAATATATTTACTAGAGTAATATGCGGAAAATATGGTTTTACGAATTTTCAGATTGTATCTAATAATACAATTACAAAATTAACAAGATTTATTTAATCGATTACCTATTTTGATACAAAAAATTTAGGCATTACTGATAATAAGCGAGTTTCTTTTTAGACACGTTTAGTTCGTTTTTGTACGTCTATGTGCAAACATCAATTCAGTTCTGAGGAACATGCAACATCCTAATGCAAAAAGACAACGAAAAGTCTTTTATTGGTTTCGATTTGTTTAAACAATGTCTCAATTATAAAATAATTTTCGTTAATTCCGATTTGTTTAAACAATGTCTAAACGGAAAAGTTGGGTATGGCAACATGCCCATCGTGATGGCGATAAAGCTTTCTGTGACATGTGTGATGAGGGAGAAAATAACGTATTTTCATGTGTTGGTGGAACTACCGGATCCTTAAGCAGACATTTGACTGGTGTACACAATTTAAGGCCCCCAACCGAATGCCAGCAAATTTCTGATATCGGTGAGTGCCATAATACAGCCAGAGTTGTGCATTAACTAATTTTGCAATTGTTGCAAAAGTGCAATAACTAAAAAAAAACAAACAAAAAAATTATTTAAATAAGGATCAAATAAAAGTTACTTTAACTTTAAATTATTCGGCGACTAAAGTGAAAGTTACAGTTACGATTAAAGTTAAAAAATTTATTCGACACATGACGAATAATTTTTTAATTTTTATTCGTTATTCGAAAGTTTATTTAAATAAAAATTTTGCCCATCTTTGAATACAGCAGATGAAGATGACCATTGTGAATATTCAAATGATTATGCGGACCCAGAAAATTCACAACGTTCAAGAAAACGTCGAAAGCGTTCACAACCTCATCCTTCTAATACTTCGGCCAGCCGCTTATTTGATCCTAAAAGAACAGAACAAATACATCAAGCTTTGGCAAAACTGATAGTAATGAACCAGTTGCCCCTTTCATTTTGTTCAAGTATTGGCTTTCAAAATTTTATGAGTGTTGTTGATCCAAACTATAAACCTTGCAAGGAAGAAGCCATAAAAAAAGGTTAACAATTTTAAAAAGAACGATTGAAGACAAAATAAAAAAAAATCTTAGTGCTGCTAAAAACGTAGTTTGTACGACGGACTGCTGGTCTTCACTATCACAAGAATCGTACATTACTGTAAATGCACATATAATCAATTCTGAATGGCGAACAATCTCGTACACTTTAACCACGCATGAAATGGAAGAAAGACATACAGCCGAAAATCTAGCGGATGAATTAAGACAGACGTTCAATGAATGGGGAATAACCGAAAAAGTTACAGCTATTGTTACGGATAACGCCAAAAATATGGTAAATGCAATACCTTTAATATCTGAAACCGTCGAAATTTCTAGTATTACATGTGCAGCTCACACGGTCCAACTCGCTATAAATACTGCACTGAAGGAAGGAAATGTACAACAACTTATTCGGCAATGCAGTAAAGTAGTGGGACATTTTAAACATTCAACCATTGCGAAAGCAGTATTAGAACAAAAGCAAGAACAACTTGACATGCAAAAAACAACCTTATTGCAATGTTGTTCTACGAGGTGGAATTCTACGTTTTTAATGTTAGAACGACTAAATATAAACAGATGTCCTGTTTCAAATACAATAGCAGATCGAACCGTCATCAATTCAAGCATGGCAAAAAAATTAGAAATCACTGAGAGTCAGTGGGGTATAATTGAATCTCTGCTTAATATTCTAAAACCATTACAAATTGTGACCACCCTTCTTTGTACCGAAAGTCATTCTCCAATTTCAATGGTTAGACCATTAATTAGGAAAGTGATTGAAAAACATCTAATATTACAAAATGATGATGATGAAAGTATCACTACATTGAAGAATACAATAATAACAGAACTTGTACGACGTTCTGATCTCGACGGGGATAGAAGCACAGTTGTAACTTTATATCATATTTCTTGCTTTTTTGATCCAAGGTATAAAAACCTGGAACACGAGCCAGTACAAGTAAGGGATATAATACGTACCAAAGTGAAACATTTACTTGAAGCCTCACCACTAAGTACAACAAACAGTAATCAGAAGAAGACATTCCACAAAACTGCTTTAGAATATCTATACAATAATGACGAACGGAATGAAATGACAGATTTAGCTGTAGAATACGATACTTATGTCGCCGAACCGCAATTAAGATTTGATTTTGATGCTTTTGAATGGTGGAAGATGCGGACAACCAAGTATCCAAGAATTGCGAATCTTGCACTAAAATATTTACTGATACCAGCAACATCAGTTACTTCCGAGCGAACTTTTTCAACTGCTGGCAATATTGTTACGTCGAAAAGATCCCGTTTATTGCCAGGAAATGTAAATGCCTTAGTTTTTTTATATCAAAATAGGCAATTGATTGAATAAATTTTGTTAATTTTATAATTATGTTAAAATTTATTAATAATAGTAATAAGCTCGAACGCGCGTCAGAAAATTATTCCATCTTGAATAAAGTTAAAGTTGAAAACTTTATTCGACGCTGAAGTTGAAACGCTCGGCGAATAAAAAAATTAACTTTATTCGTCAAATAATCTAAAGTTAAATAACTTTTATTGGACCCGTTATTTAAGTTATTTTTTATTAAAAGATACACGGATTGAGGTACGGATACGTTTAGTACACGTGTATTTAAATACACGTGTATCTAAATTCACGCGTATTTAAATACACGTGAAATTGTGCACGGGTATCCGTGTACTAAAAGATACACGGATTGAGGTACGGATACGTTTAGTACACGTGTACACGTGTACACGTGTCTTTTTACTACACGTACTATACCGTGGCCTCTACTTTTAACAATATCCTGATTTCCAGAACAGTCCCTTTTTTCAAATTCCGAGTGTCGCCAAGATGGCTCCTCCTGATAACAGATTTCACAAACACCCCTTTTTCCAGACTCCGAGCGTCGCCAAGATGATTCCTCCTGATATCACCTTTCCCAAACACCCCCTTTTTGCCAAATTCCTCAGGTGGCTCGCCTAGCTTACCTCCCACCCCTTCCAATAACCAAGTTAAATACCGGCCCCAAACGAAGGGACAGGGTATTCGTAAACCTAAGACTAGTCAAGTTACAACGCCGTTCCGAATCGACACTGTAAAACTTCTAAATTGTACCAGTTATAATAATAAAGAACCAGTAGTTATTAAATCGGAGTTACCTCGACGACATAATTGGTGGCAGCGGTAAGGGATATCACCTTCGGGCTTATTCAGAAGAAAATATACTAGTTGTGCTAGTTATTCCACGTGTGGAAATTTCTGGAGGTATCCCACTACAAACCCGAGAACTTCAAAGATCTACATAACCTGGATTCCAACTGGACACATTGGAGAAAGAGCAGCAGCAACGTAATTCTATCTACTGATACACTATCTGACACTCTGCACGACTTCGTAACTGCTCCTTCTAACGACTCCAAATCTACATCCACATTAAGGAAATCATTTGTAATGAAGAGGGTATTCAAACATTCAGACGCAATGTGAAGCCTGAAATTTCGCAATATTTGTTTAGTCAACAACTCGATACCTTAAACCAGGCATTCGAAGCTGCACGCATGTATGACACAGAACTCCAATACATGCAACAATCAAGGATGTGGACTCAACCAAGGGATCACAAGGCGCATAGAGAACCTCGCAACCCATCCCAAAGAAATTCTGACACGAGATGGGAAGACAAAGAGTGCAATTTCTGCAAACGACGAGGACACACGGAAAACGAATGCAGGACGAAACGATGAAGAGAACAAGAAGGAAGGCGAGCCGAACAACAGCGAAATTTTTAACGGGCCCAGCCGAACTCAACACGGCCAGGAGCACGATCATCATCGGAAATGCCAGATCCGCAGCAACAGAGGAACATCGTGTGGACCACTCCCCGTTTGTTCAACTAGAACTACCAGGACTTCGACCCACCACATTCCAATTAAAGAAAAGCAAATCATCGACCAAAGCTTACTCAGAGGAAAACCAATAACGCTCAGGGGTATTACGAATAATACCACGGATACGTTATACTCTGTACTTGTTCCGTTTAATGATAAATGTAACACATTCCAAGTCGTTGACGATAGTTCCGCAATTTTACAAGACGGAATACTAGGATCAGACTTCCTATTCAATCTCGACTTCTCCCTTTTTTGCATTTCGTTTATAATCGGCAATGTCATTAAACGACGCGCCAACACAAAAGACACTTGTCAAAACAAAACGGTACTGGTCAATTTCATAACAGGAATCGGAGCAATTACGAAGGTCGATGCTAATGGTCATCCCATTCTCCCCAATTCCCTTAAGGATCAAATCGAGTCAGTAGAAGATTTTGACGAAAAAATGGCTTATCGCATACAAGGTAGCAACAGAAGTAGTGAGAGGATCGATCTTTTAAGAGAGAATACTCGGTTAAATCAGCTAACAGAGGGCAGAGATGAGGTCTGGGAAATTGTTTCAAACTCCCACGATATATTTATATTGCCTGGGGACCCTCTTCCTAAATCCCCAATCCTCGAACACGAAATTAAAACTACTGACGAAATCCCGATACACACCAAACAATACCGATATCCCCCAATACACCAAGACGAAATTAAACGACAGGTGATAGAGATGTTACAGAAGGGTATCATTAGGGATAGCGATAGCCCACATAACAGTCCCTTATGGATCGTTCCGAAATAACAAGACGCGTCCGGTAAACGAAAGTGGCGGTTAGTCATAGATTACCGAAAACTAAATGAGAAAACTATAAAAGATTCATACCCAATTCCCAACATCGATGAAATTTTAGACAGACTAGGTAACGCGAAATACTTTTCCGCTTTCGATCTAGCCTCAGGTTTTCACTAGATCGGAGTTAAGGAAAACGATATTCAAAAAACCGCGTTTTCAATTAGCGACAGCCATTACGAATTTCTGCGAATGCCTTTCGGGTTGAAAAACGCCCCACCGACTTTCCAAAAACTCATGAATCGCAGTTTGCAAGGACTGATCGGTAACAATGGTTTCGTCTACATCGACGATATCAACAGACGCGGTCGCGTCTGGAAGCTAATTCCCCCTTCCCCTCTACCCATAGGCACACTGAGCGACCATGTCTCTATACACGAAAGATAGCGAAATTGACAGGTCGTCGGAGCTATTTTAGCCTTATTACCTTATTTTATGACATAGTCCCGGTGTTTTTATATGATTAAGCGAATAATTTTTTTTTTTCGAACCTATATGTCGTTTTACTTAATGTACCAAGCTATTTGTCTAAAATATATAAGATTTATTCTGAATTAATAGTTATAAAAATGATACTTTTAGGATTACGAGGTATGACGTCACGTTTTCCTCCTCCACTTGACGCCAGTAGGTGTCGCCTCGAAAGCATAATTTATAAATGTCACTTGGCTGTCATTCAATCATAATAACCTGCTAGTTGTTAACATTTTTGAAACGTCACGATGGTAAAGAAGATCTCGCGCGATAGCGGCGGGACGTGATTGGTTTGTTTGGTACGTAGAGGGCTCGAAACACAAAACGAAGCGGGTGACTGGAGCTCTATTCTTTTTCGTATCGACAGAGACACATGTCCTGGCATTCGAAAAATCTTCATTATTTTCTTACATGTAAGTGTGCTTCATTATTATTTTAATTAATATGAAAAAAGTGATGAAATCCTTAAAACCGAAGCTGTAAATCTGAGCATTGAATTGATTTGTGGCCAATAAAGGAATGTCAAGTATAAAAAGTGACAGAGGAATCAGTGTTCGAACGGAGAACGAGAATACAATTGGAATTAGCAAAGTCGATTTCACAATCTTTGCCTGAGAATGTTTTTAATGTTTTTCGTGAATTAAAGGTACAATTGGAATTAGCAAAGATGATTTCACAATCTTTGCGTGAGAACTTTTCGTGAATTAAAGGGAATTAGCTTCTTTCATACATGAATCATGTTTATGGGGGGGTTACATATACTAAATGTTTTCGAATACGTGGTTTTCCTTTAAAAGCAATTTGCCCAGTAAACAAACTGACCGCAGTATGCCAGCAGATTGGGAATAGATTCGAGTAGATCCTGCGTCAGATTCGGGGCCTACTATGTCCGCATGTAACTATGGTTCTGTGGTCGGATCCTGATGTCAGGATCTGACAGCAGATTGGCGGCAAATACCCAGCAGATCCTGCTGCCTTTCTGCCCCCAAAATCGCGTTGCACAGAATCTGATCGATTTCTGCCATTAAATTGTATCAGCAGACCCTGTTGTCAATCTGCTCGCGGGTTAAGGCAGCGCAATCTGTTGGATGCTGTCAGTCTGCTTTCATCATGGAATATAACAAATCCTGTATTTAGTCTGTAGTCTTTCTGTCACAAACATTTGGACTGTACTACGGTATGACCCAACCACCGGAATGAACCGAAATTTTGAGGGTTTGGGCAGGAGGGGGGAGAGAACCTCTAATATAAAATTTTAACTGCGGGTATTTGTTAATTTTTGAGATATTAATAAAAAACTTTCGGCATATTTCGGCAAACTCACAACTTTTATTTCGTTTCAGTTGTGAGTTCGTTAGTTTGTCAGGGTGAAATCTTGTAACCTAATTTTGATCCACTTCAACATATCCGATCGGCTTAAAACTTGAAAGAGAAAATCATGCCGTTCAGGAATTCGCATTCACTCCGCAACACATTCCTGACTCGGACGCACTAGTACGCACTCACTGATACTCCAATCTTACGTTTGTCCTTTCACTTTTTACGAAATACATCAAATTTAACATACCCTCTAATAAACTAAATTAGTAGAATTTCATTAAAATTTAACTTTTGACCGCCCGCACTTTAGCAATAATCAACTCAATTTAAACAACCTTTCACTTTCTACTAAATGCGTCTAATGTAATTCAATTCTAGGGCCCCTGAATCGACGATTTTTTGTAAATCTGCCATTCTACTCACCGATAATTGTGGGCTTGTCACGTAGACGTGAACTCTCAGGGGCGAATGAACGAGTTGTTGTTACTCCAGCTGCTGCAGCCTTTGCTGCAGCTGCAGTTGCAGTTGGATCTGTTGCTGCGGCTCCTGTTGCGGCACCTGGAGCTGTTGCGGCGGCTGGAGCTGGAGCTGCGGCTGCAGTTGCGGGTAGTACTATGAAAGCAGCAGCCCAACAGCTTCGCTGCAACTCCGTTGCTGTTTCTTGATCTGTTCACCCAACAATGCGAAATAAAGTGCCCGCGTTCATTAGAGGAGGAAAATTAAGTTCACTTAGACACATACCTGCTGCTGCTGCCGAATCAGCAACGATGCCGCTTTACATGCCCACTGAGTGTGCTCATCTAATAACATTTTGATGACACCCATTTAAAGTAAAGTGTCGTTATCTTTCTGTCTTCTCAACGAACTGTAAAACTCACTTTTTTCAGGATATTGTAACTCAATACTTCCTCCAATTCTTCAACTTCTTCCATGTTCAGGGTATCCTACGAAAATTATATTCATACAAATCTGAAGTTAGATTCGAGCAACGTGCCTCCTCGAAAAAAAAGAGGAAACGATAAAATCGCGAAAACCTTTTGTCACGTCCTGGGTAGAGGTGTCGAGGACAGTGACAAAGTATGGGTCCTTGAATGAATGTAATATTGTTTTAGTCCATCCTTCATTATATTCGGGGGCAGCTTCTACGACTGCAGCATCAGCAAGATAGTTTGAAGGAAAAACATCCTTTGGGCACTTACGCCATATCATGCTGTGCAAACTTTCATTGGAATTCTGCGTAAGGCATTGCGCACAACGACGGAGAAGTTAACCCAGACCGATTTAGTAAAACAGGAGCGTACGAAAGGCATTACTTTAGGGGGTAGAGGGCAGGCAGGGTACCCTGAAAAAAGTTACAATTAGAAAATTGACAGATTATTATAAAAAAGCTATATTACGAAATAAAAACAATATTACAGCTATGAAAGCTGCCATATACGCGACGATATACCACCAAATGGATACGACACCACAACATTATAAATGTCCATCGGGTGAAGAATCATGGTGTTTCTACCAATCAGCAATTGCGAAAGGAAGAAAACTTGGTTCTCATGATAAGAATATAGGAACACCTATCAGAGAAAAATTTCTGGATAAATTGTTACCAATTTATAATAGGCTAAGCGATGAAAAACTGTTCCGTCGTTGTGCACAATGCCTTACGCAGAATTCCAATGAAAGTTTGCATAGCATGATATGGCGTGAGTGCCCAAAGGATATTTTTCCTTCAAAATATCTTGTTGAAGCTGCAGTCGTAGAAGCTGTCACCGAATATAATGAAAGATGGACTAAAACAATATTACATTTATTCAAGGACCTAATGCCAAATGCAAATGAGCGAACAATCATTGAAAATTGTTCAACACCGTCACAAAAAGCGAGTTCTCAGGTATAAGGATAAAGCATCAGCAAGATACAAACGTGCAAGAAAAATGATACGAACTGCACAATCACGAAGAGAACAGGCATTGCAAGAAGAAGAAGGTCCAACGTACGAAGCAGGAGCGTTTTGGTTACTACGCCAAAACCAAAAAATTTATAACTCGGACAAAAATTAAGTTGTCGAGCTGATTTTTCCCCAGTCTTTGTATACAATACTACAGAGATAAGGATATGGATTTTGCAATCGAATAATTTTTTTCGAATTTTTTTTTAAATTTGAAAAAAATTGGGTAGTTATCCGGTGACGACGCCATTTTTTCGAAAAAAAAATAATTACGGCAATGGTAACACTTTGAAGAAAAGGGTCGTGATTTTCGCTATAAAAGTCGTACGTTTTTGGTTGTTATTAAAAAATGGTTCAATTTAAATGAAAAAACTCAACGTCACCGGATAACGAATCTTATGTAGAATATGTGTGTAAATAATGAAGTTAATCGGATGAACGGTGAGGCAGTTATTATGCCCACCGTCTTGGAAATCGATGTTTCGAGAAGAAGCCACATTTTTAAAAATTTTCCAATTCTCATACCTGAGGTATATAACCATAGGTGTATAAACATATACCTATAAAACACAAAAATAATTAAACCAATCGGATTAATAGTTTATCCCTGAATCATTCGCAAACATTGTCCACGTTTTAACGCCGATAAACGTATAAGACCCCTTAAAGGATTTTGCGTAACTTACGGAACAAGACGTTGATATACCTACTTCCGAATGGCCTCAGTGGTTGTTTAACCCGAGAGTAGGCGTGCCAAATAATTTACGTTAGTAGGCGCACGTCGGTCATTTCGACCGATGGTAATGTAATCTGAAATAACTTAATAAAATGACTAAAATAACATAAATAATGCATAACATTGTATTTTACTTACTTCAGAATCGTTATACGTAAATAATCTTCATTTTTTATGATAAAATGATTAATCGTATTATAATAATAATACTTCTGAAAATTTTATTTTTATACAAATGATGCATTGTAATTGATTTTAAAAATAAAATGTTATATAAAAATTTGTGGGAATGCAAAATATAAAATTACATTGTCTATTTATCAATTTGAATTTATCGCTTGAATTTTAATTTTCAATAATAGCAATTATCTAATATATTTTATATTTATATTTGTTTTTCAAAAAATATACTTATAAATTTATGGTTTCATAAACGTATTAAATATTTATATTTTTCTCGGATTAGAAACTGCATCTTGAGAATAAAGAATAAATACTTACGTTTCCTTCACTCAAAGTACACGCCTCCTCTACATCTGATATCTCTATATCCGCAGAATCAATTTCCGAATCTGTATCGTAATCGAATTGTATAACATAATCGGAATCTTCTGCGGAATCACTGATCTCTTCTTCAATGTTTTCAATCAATAAGAAATCTCGGAAATTAGTATTAGCCATGATTGCCACACAGTACGCGTCGTACGCGACAGACGAAATGAGACTAACGTTAGCAAGCGCGCTATGGTCGAAAAGACCGACGCGTAAAAATGTATGATTTAAAACCTACACGAGTGCACTAAGTGTCGCTCCGTAACATAAATAAGTCAAGAACTCCTTCAAAGAGGAATAGCTCTACGGAAAAGTAAACAGTCGAACGCTACGGATCATGTTTCAAAACATATGAAATCATCGGTCGAAAAGACCGATATGCGCCTACTCCTGGGTTAATCCAATGCCTTGGGAGGCTGGTGTGGATCGCCACTGGTGTGGCCAGAGAATAGTCCGGGAGCCAGTGAAGATTTCTAGTGTCTCATCGCGACGAGGTTTTTCTATCATTGTTCTAATTAACCTTATGCTGAAAGTCAACGGACGGGTGGTCGGTCTAGCAGTAGAGTCCGGGGACAGGGCCCTAGGGCACGCCCTCGAACATGTCAAGTTTGAGAGCGTCCCCTGTTGTATACCAACGTCATTTAAATCTATATAAAGTATTAGTCAGCGCGTTAGTTTTCCAGATAGCAATAGTAAGCATCCTGAAGTCCTTCTTTTATGACCTTATCCGTACCCTATTACTCAACCTTGAACCTCGATCTCTATGCCTCATCCCTTAACGACCGTTAAACTCAGGACAACCCCCACTTTTCAGCTTACCGAAAACCGTACATATATATATTACACGCAATTCTTCCAGTCGGAAGCACTTGAGCACTTCAGTCCGAATAGTCTGGACACGAGAATCTAGTTCTGAATCTATAATCTAGTATTTATCTGTAATCGTCTTAGTTTCCGTTATTTGAATAAAGTTATTTAATAAAATAAAAGTAATACGAAAAATACGGAATACAACATAAATTTTGGCGACGAGGATGGGATTATTACCAAACAAATAAATCAACCATTCATCATCACGCACACCAAGTGGTACACGATCGCCCTTGGAATAATCACAGCCTTCTTCGTATTGATTATACTTTTAAAATGCTGCCAATGTTGTGGATGTCTTTACTGGTTACAACGTTTATGTTGTTCAACCACGAGGAGTTCAAGACATGGAGTGACCAATCCTCCATTAATTAAAAAATTCTTTGATTATGTCTTCAACTCATCATCAATGCCATCTTCAGTGAATGAATTAGTCACTTACCAACCAAGGCGGAATCCACCAATCATCAATGCTCCAATACCTGAGATTTCGGAAGACGAGGAAGCAAACCCCGTTCCGACCCGACAAAGAACACGTAGAAGTACTACACCCCTCTAGGAAATAAGGAAATCAACGCACCCATAGTAATTAATACTATGTACATTCATCCTAGAGTATTTTATACTTCACTCTTGTCTTTATTTTTATCATTTAGTCTACGAGTAAGAAAGAAACATGTTGTATCTCTATGTAATAATTGATAATCAGTTCATACTTAATTGTTAACTTTCCGTTGAACAATTTTATGGCGGAAGGTGTTGTATACCAACGTCATTTAAATCTATATAAAGTATTAGTCAGCGCGTTAGTTTTCCAGATAGCAATAGTAAGCATCCTGAAGTCCTTCTTTTATGACCTTATCCGTACCCTATTACTCATCCTTGAACCTCGATCTCTATGCCTCATCCCTTAACGACCGTTAAACTCAGGACAACCCCCACTTTTCAGCTTACCGAAAACCGTACATATATATATATATATTACACGCAATTCTTCCAGTCAGAAGCACTTGAGCAGTCCGAATAGTCTGGACACGAGAATCTAGTTCTGAATCTATAATCTAGTATTTATCTGTAATCGTCTTAGTTTCCGTTATTTGTATAAAGTTATTTAATAAAATAAAAGTAATACGAAAAATACGGAATACAACACCTGCAGCCCCTCGTTCAATTGAGGTACAACGTTAAAAATATGACAATGATTTGGATTGCCGGTCTATCCTCTCTGCGGAGTATTGTCTGAATGTGCAAAAGTTCCAATTATAATTGCTACTGCTGAAGCTCTGCGTCACAATTTAGATTAGCTTATAATTAATCGATCTTCGATCCATCGTTCTCGACAACGTATCATAGCACAAAACTACGCGAAGCATTTCAGCTAACTCCACCAGTGACGGCTATTGTTCATTGGGACGGGAAAATGTTGCCATCCGCAACAAAAACGGAGCATACGGATAGACTTCCTGTTATAATTACGTATGACAACATGGAAAAATTATTTGGGATCCCTGCAATCCCAAACAGTAGCGGCAATGAACAAGCGTCAGCAATTTATAATTTATTACAAGATTGGGACCTAAAAGACAACGTACAAACACTGTGCTGTGACACTACATCTTCAAATACAGGACGATTTCAAGGAGCTTGTGTTCTGTTAGAGCAAATGATAGGATGCGATTTATTATATCTTCCTTGTCGTCATCACATATACGAGATAATTTTAAAAAGTGTGTTTGAGGAAAAACTTTTTAAATCAACCAGTCCTGAAATACCTCTTTTTAAAAAATTCCGCAAAGCTTGGACTAATATTGATCAATTAAAATTTAAATCAAGTACAGAAGACAGTTATGTGAGTGGAAAGCTCCAGGATATACACGAAAAATTAGACTTCTGGTTGTACAACATAGAGCAGAAGCAGCCACGAGAAGATTACAAAGAATTTCTAGAGCTGATGGTAGTTTTTCTTCGTGGATCTCATCCACGAGGAAATACTTTCCGTGTTCCTGGAGCTTTCCATCATGCCAGGTGGATGGCTAAGGCAATTTACATACTTAAATATATTTATTCCGCCAAGAATTTTTATTGAGCAGTAGCGAAATACTAGGTATTAGTGATATATGTATCTTTTTAGCTAATTTATATATTAAAGCTTGGATTAATGCACCCATTTCCGTAAAAACACCGTTTCAAGATCTAAAGTTCCTTCAAAATTTATACATTTATGGTATCTTGCACCAGAGAATGTGGCATTATCCTTTTTCGATGACACAATACCTTTGGACATAAAAGAGCGTATGATTGTGGCTCTAAAAAAGGCGAAGCCGAAAGATTCGGTAAAGAAAGTTTCAATACTTCCGGAAAACGTAAAACATTATGTAGAAATAAATATTGATAGCTTCATTTCCATAGAAACTAAATTTTTTTTTAATAGGTACAATATACCGACAGACTTTTTAGAAAAGGACCTTTCACTGTGGGCAAACGACATTTCGTATCAGAAAGGTTTACAAATTGCAATACATTTAAAAGTGGTGAATGATACCGCTGAACGTGGTGTCAAACTTATATCAGAATACAATAATCTGCTGATCAAAAACGAGGAAGAAAAACAATATATTTTACAAATAATTGAAGACTATAGGAGATATTACCCTAATGTGAAAAAATGTATCTTCACACAAAATATATAATGAAAAATATATTCAATTTAATAATACGCCAATTTATTACCTTCAATCTATAATATATAACTTAAATTTCAATAAAGAGTATTTTGTTTATAACCATGTAAAAAAATTTCATTCCCAAGTGCTAATACTATAATCATTATTACAAAAACAAATAATAAACTTTTTGTGCATCGAGAAACAACTATGATTTAACTCGAACAACCACCCGACTGCGTACAGTAGCTTATACGCTGCGTTATATACTAGTTTTATGAGATAAAATTCGAAGATTTCTTATATATTTTTGTAAATAATACATAAATATTGTTATTATGTATCTAATAAATTGTGATTTTATTAAAAAATATTCACTGATACTTCAAAAATAGCCGAAAACAATTATGTCCGAAACGGACGAGAAATTACTAAAATTTCAAAACTTCAACTCAAATGTGGCAGGGGTTCCCGTTGTCCAATCACTTTGAAATTTTGCACATATCATTTTCTCATCAAGTGTCATAATTTAGGGGGGGTGCGACAAAAAAAAAACAAAAAAAAAATTTCGACCCCTATAGCTAAGGACCACCCTATTATGCACTTTCATATCGGGTCATTCTTACCTTTCTCTTAATTCAACAGTTATAATTGAATGGAAACAAAGTCAATTTCCACAATGTTAAAAATTTAAAATATACTTTGAAATACATTTATGTATCACGAAAGACTACAACATATGCAAGTTTCACAAAAATCCCACATGGTACTCCGAAAAATGTCCGATTTTGCGTTGAATTACCCAGGATTGAAATGCGAAAAGTATTCTTTTTCACACGCGGTCAAGTGCACGCGTGCCTGTACCAGGGTGGACCTTATTTTTCGACCATCTGATTTTTTTTATGCGACCCCCTAGATCTGTTCCAGATCCAAAAAAATAAGTTCTGCAAAGAAGAACTCAATTGGACAACAGGAAAGGGTGTCGCAATCGGTTTGAAGTTTGAAAATTTCAGTAATTTCCCTTTAATTTTACATGCAACTCAAATTTTATGTTTTAATGATAAGAGTTACTGTTATAACATAAAAATATCATCTTTTGGTTGTATAATACGTAATTTTACTTGAAAGTTTCAACAATATTGTCAATATTTTGGTTTATTACATTACGGAGTAGAGCTATGAGCGCGCCAAACGGTCGCGTCGTTGTATTGTCTACGCGCGGGAACCGCTCGGCTCTGGCCGCTGCAGCTGCCAACGGTATAACCAGTACAGTATTGTCTCGTTAGCGACTCGCTGGTCGGGACCGGCGTTGAGTCGGTATCGTGAACAGAACCCTAATTCCGAGTGTTCGTTTCTCGCTTCTTTCTGGCCGGAGGGAGGAGCGAGATAGAACACTGCGTGCGCGATGGTTGCAAGCGCTTACCGTGGGCACGAAAACCGCTTCGCAAAATCTTGACGCAGGCCCGTCACGAATCTTTTTTGCGCCCTGGGCGAACTTGTCAAATTGCGCCCTTTATTATAATACATTTATTTGAGTTTATTGATGACCTTACTCTGAATTTTTATTCGTAGTTTAAAACAGTTGCAGTGCAATTTGTAATATTTTATTTTAAAGTATATTTTCAACAATACCAGCAATGAAAATACCATTGTGCACCTCTTGTCGACTTTCCGCCCTAGGCAGTGGCCTAATTTTGCTTATAGGGACAAGCTAAGCTTACAGGCAGAGATCATTATGTACATAGCCAAAGACAGTACATATATAACGCGTCTTAGACTAAATAAATCATTTATACTTTTGAAAAATGAAATTTTAATATTTTCTATTTTATGTACATATTTGTAACAACTATGCCAAATTTCCTAAATGAAAGGAAGGCCAATTTCGACGTCCTTCGTACAATTATGTATGTGCTCCGACTGCGCATGAATTGTTGCTTGGTTGCTGATATATACAATTGTACGAAGGTCGTCGAGATTGGCTTTCCTTTCATTTAGGAAATTTGGCATAGTTGTTACAAATATGTACATAAAATAGAAAATATTAGAATTTAATTTTTCAAAAGTATAAATGATTTATTTAGTCTAAGACGCGTTATATATGTACTTTCTTTGGCTATGTACATAATGATCTCTGCCTGTAAGCTTAGCTTGTCCCTATAAGCAAAATTAGGCCAATGCCTAGGGCGGAAAGTCGACAAGAGGTGCATAATGGTATTTTCATTGCTGGTATTGTTTAAAATATACTTCAAAATAAAATATTACAATTTGCCAAGTTCGCCTAGGGCGCAAAAAAGACTTGAACCGGGCCTGCGTCAAGATTTTGCGAAGCGGTTTCGTGCCCACGATACGCGCTTGCGACCATCGCGCACGCCCGTCGCGCACGCAAAGGACAGAGTGTCAGGCGTCCGAAAGACGGAGCGAGATAAAACATCAACGCGTCGTCGGTCTCGTACCGTCCTCGCTCGCTTTCAGTGCCTCTCGCTCGCTCTCGTTCCATCTCGCTCCAGCTTTCGCCGGGCAAGAGTGAGACAAAAGTGGTGGGGATAGCGAAGAGTCGGTATCGTGTACACAAAATCGAGTCGCTAACGAGACAATACTGTACCCCTTCCAAAGAGCTATCCTTCTATTTCCAGTTTTATACCTGCTTCCTAGTCCCTTAGTCCCTTAGTAAAAGAAACCTCATTTTACGTCGAGAGTTCGAGGTATTCGCATCACGAAGTATCGAAATTTGTTAGTGTGACAGTGAGCAAAAATGGAGACAAGAAGTAGTGATAAATTGTTTATATTGGACTACTACGAACAACAAATTGTTGGTGCAAAATTGCCGAGTAACGGACAAGTGTTACGAATTCTTTTCTATAATATGAGAAAAGTGAAGCTGGACCTTAAAACAAGTGCTACTCTAGTTATAAAAGAAACTGAAATATTTTGGGAGAAAGCACGAATACCAGTGAAGAAGACGTCGGATAGCATTGACAAGTTGAAGTCTCTTTATCAGAAATGGAGAACATTATATAAATCTGTCAATCGTCGAACTGCAATCCAAATACAGCGGGAACAAGAATTCAAAGATTCGTTGGACGATTTATTTGACATCGCCCATGCGAATGCTTTAGAAATGATAAAAATCGAAGAGGATAAATTATTTCTATTGAAACAGAGGGAAAAAGGGCGAGTTGGACTAATGGGTGCCAGTGATCGTGCTTTAGCAGAAAAAGAAAAGCGGAAAACTCTTCGAGAAGAACGGACGAAAACACTAAAAGAACAAGGTCAACAATCACTTGTACAAGGTAACATATATTTTTAAAATTTAACTCTTTTAAGTATATTTCTAACGTTTTAGAAATAAATTCAGTATAATTATTTTTACATTACAGAAACAGTGCAGCTACAATCTTCGTCGTCATCCAGCGACGAAATGACAATGAATGTACCGTTAGATTCGAGCATTGGGAATGTTCCTGAGGGGTTGCAGGTATCCAGTGACTCAGAAGTTGAAGGTCATTCGAATATACCTGGGCCGAGTGACCGAAAAAGGAGAAGAGGGAAAGTCCAAGCATTTTCTTCAAAGTTAGTTGCAGCTTTAGATGCGTGCAAAATCAGCGATCGCGATGCTGTTCGTATTATTATGGCAACAGCAGAGAGCTTAGGTCACAATACAAATGAATTAATTATTAATCGCAGTTCTCTTCGGCGATTTCGCCATAATTTTCGCGCAGATCACGCCAAACATCTGCGAGAAATGTTCGGAGAAATTAATCTCAGGGGGATAACTGTAGATTGGGATGGCGCGATGTTGCCTACTTTGGCCAAGAAAACTGTGGAGCGACTTCCAGTGGTAATTTCGTGCAACGGTGTACGAAAATTATTGGGGATACCTGCGATTCCTTCCAGTCGTGGAAGCGATCAGGCCTTGGCGATATTTGCAACCTTAGAAGAATGGAATTTAACGGACCACGTAGAAGCTTTATGCTGTGACACGACTTCGTCAAATACGGGACGATTACAGGGCGCATGTGTGTTGCTAGAACAAACAATTGAAAGAGATCTTTTGTATTTTCCTTGTCGCCATCACATATACGAAATTGTGTTGCGTGGGGTCTTTGAATTAAAAATGCCGAAAACAACAGGCCCGAATATTCAACTTTTTAAAAAATTTCAAAATAGTTGGCCTGAAATTAATAAAAATAATTACATCCCGGGAACGCACGACGATTACGTTCTGAAACATATTAATGATATACAAAAAAAATCGAAATTTTTAAAAATTACACAAAAATGAGTCACCCAAGAGATGACTACAAAGAACTTTTAGAATTAGCAATAATTTTTCTTGGGGGATTCCTTTCGGTTACATAATAAATACATGTGTATTTCTAATTAACATTTATATTGAGCCGTGGATTTTGACCCCAATGGCTGCTATGGCGCCACGTGTAGATCTAGAATTCATCAAAAATATAATTCATTACAAAAATGTTAACGAAGAAATAAGCGATGTGGCATTAAAAAAAATTGTGAACCATTTATGGTACTTGTCACCGGAGAATGCGGCGCTATCGTTTCTTGATAAAAAAGTTTCAGTAGAAACAAAAAGATCGATGGTGCAAGCACTACAAAATGTAAACAATAATAATAATTATAAGAGATACATGACAACGACTATAGAAATTAAAAATCTTGCGAATTTGGAAATACAACATTTCGTATCATCTGAATCAAATAATTTTTTCAAACGGTTCAATATAAATTCAGATTTTCTTTTAATTGATCCAGCACTATGGGAAACTAATAATAATTATATCGAAGCGACAGGTATTATAACAAAATTAGAAGTTGTGAATGACGTTGCAGAAAGAGCAGTAAAATTAATGAAAGATTATAATTTAACGTTATGCAAAAACGAAGAAGAAAAACAATTCATATTACAAATTGTAACCGATTATAGGGAAAAATACCCAAAAATTGATAAAACAACATTAAGTACAGATTTTTAAAAATTATTTATACTCTTATTATACTTAGGCCTATAAATAAAATATTTAATTATAAGTATTTAACTGTCTTTTTCTACTTTTCCTTATATTAATGTGAGATCAAATTTTATATTTAAAAAATAAATATTAAAAATTTTGCTTAAACAAATTCATTAAACAATTTAATTTTTGCTTTGATATAATAAGAATATTACATTAAAATAGTGTTTAATGACCAGTGGGATTGAAAAAATGTGTACTTTTTCATTTTTCGCAAAATTAAAATTTTTTGCATAAACAAACTCGTTGCGACACGTCTTCCCTTTGTCCGATCGACTTGAAATTTGGAGGGAATTAGTTTTTTACCGAGTAGAACAGATTGCAAGGGTCGCATCAAATGAATTTAAAAAAAAAATTTTGCACAAGAGTAACTAAAGTCCACCCTAGTATACGTATTCCAAGTTCGTGTATACTTGATTTTTAAAGGGTGTTATAAATGCCCTTATTATAATCGCCTAAAAAATAGCCTGCTTGATCGGCCAGAGCGCCTCACCAGGGTCGCGGTTCATGATTGTATTGTCTCGTGAACTGGCGATTAACGCCGGTACACGCGGATCAGAATTAACGACGAGCAAAAACTGTTAGAATATTTAAAGGCTGCAGAGGCTTTATTGCCTTTGGAGAATCTAGGAAGCAGATGTTTTCGACGAACGCTTCGAAAACAAGCAATTATCGGTTGTAAACGACGAACGAATTTAGGCTTCACTCTTTTGTCCCGTAACGGAACATCATCAAGTAGTGCGAAATATAAACCCTCGCTTTGGCTGCCGAACCTAACCGTCGATCCCAGGTTAATACAAAGACGGATATTTGGAAGAAGCATATAGGCCGACTTTTTTTTACCGTTTTCGATGGGCAGGAGCTTCTTCAGCTTATAAGCTCGCGTACACCGATGTGGCTGACCTGCGCCGCCAAGAATGGACACGAATGCGGGTGCGCACATCAGAAACTATTGGGAATTAGGCCATGGAAAATCAAGACACATCAATAGTTTTAAATATTAATTTTAATCAGGGCACTTGGAAGGAATGTCTTTATAGAACGAAACGATTCGGCAGAATGATTTCTTGAGGAGAGATCCGTCAAGCACAGGGACTCTATCGGTTGGTCATGCTATCGCTATAAACATCCTGATATAAACATTATAGCCCTGTCCTCTCATGCATTCCAGAGCAGTAATATAAAAGATAATTTTTGCATAAATAAACTTTCATTAGTTAAACCAAAACCAACAGAAACAGTGGAAAGATCTACACTACTTTTAAACATCTGTCCTAGTGTTAATTGGGGTCGACGATTGCGCTCACAAGTAAACATTCACTTATAGGGAATGGAGTTTCCCGATTTCGAATATACATTTTTAAAGTACTCATAGTAACTAAGATATCCTGAAAATTATATCTGCAAACCTATTTTACTCATGTTATTGTGGCGTCCGTGAAAAACGGCAAAATCCTCTTATTTAAGAAAAATTGGCTAAAACCTGGCATCTGTATGTTTTTTGTGGTGTTGAATCCGAATATGACATTATTGTTTGTGTAAAAAAAGTCCTAAGGTAGTTTTCTTAATAAAAAATCGTTTTTTTCGGAGATAAGTCAAAAAGGAAAGACCGGCGAATTTTTTAAATTGACGAATTCATAGTTAACATTATGGTAATTATTTAGAAACTGTCCCTCCCCACCGATTCTGAGGACCTTGAAACATGTTGTTCTTGTGACTTATTCCGATGCAACGCATTCTACTTTACAAATTGGCCTGGTATTAGTATAGGTTTGGGCTAGATTAGTGTGTTGGGCGCGCGCCCGCGAGCGGGCACGTAGAACGTGGTAGCGATCCGCATGTTTCTGATCAAATCTCCAAACTCACATCGGTTCGCTACCATGCTTTACGCGCCCGCGAGTGGGCGCGCGACCTCCGCTCAAATCTAGCCCCAACCAATACTAATACCCGGGACAAGTTGGAACGTGGAATGCATTGTGTCGGAATAAGTCAACAGAAGTTTTTCGCAAATATCTCGAAAACAAAGGTCGTGCGGCGGTAACATGTATAGAAAAAAGTTGTCCAGAATGTTTAGTTTTACAACACATTTCAAGGTCATAAAAATCTGTGAGGACAGAAAGCATGTAAATAATTACCAAAGCATGTCACCTGCTTGTACTAGTTACGTTATTCGGAGGACTTAAACGCAATATTTTTTATGCGATATTTGCGGGTGTCTTTCTCTCTGCTCTTGCTCTATCTCTCTCTCTCTCTATCGCTCTCAGTCTTTATTTTATAAATAAGTGACATTATAGATATATAAAAAATAGTAGCAAAAACAGCTCATTGGAAAGAAAGTGGAGATGTGTGGGTAGACTCAAATCTCCCGCACACTTCTGACCCATACATCCCGCATCTGAACGTCCATAATAAAGCACCTGTGTTAGTCAAGCTACGTGTTTTTGGTTTACATTTTATAACCTATAACTGTTGCTTGAATATAATTTCGTCTACTAAAATTTTTACCAGCACTACGTATTTTATATAAGTTTATAACAGCGATTTATTTCGGGTACCAATTTAGGTTAAACCTACCACGAAAATGCACTTCTACTTATACAGGGTGTCCCACTAAGGAATGGACAGCGCGATATCTCTTAAACTATTGTTGATAAAAATATAAAAAAAATAGGGAATTGCATGGTTCGAGGGGGCCCATTTATTAGCGCGAACGAATTTTGTTTCCGATTATTATTTTAAAAGATACGATGGTCAAGTTCGGTTTTTCAAATGGAACTATTTTTTTTGAAGACCTGAGTTGATAGTGCGTTCCAAGACAAATTCAATAAGCTTTAATGTATACACTTTATTTCCACGCGGACACCCTGTATGTATATAAAATTGCAAAATATATGAAATACACAGTGGCCGCCTTTTGTTATTATTATTTCCGTTCAAATAATCGTAATCCTGATGTTAAGGAACTATACAGCGTACTTTCATTTAATATAATAAAGCCAAGAAATTCCTTCTTTAACTTGGATTAGTTTGTTTTGCGACTTTCAAAATTCCGCTTGCAATGACTCACCGGTCATACCGTCCTGAATCTGTTCATTTAGTGCTACTCCTGTGTTAATTTCTTTGCGTAATTTCAGTTTTTTTTTAATTTCGTTAATTTGGGAAACGAGATATATGTGAAACGCATACGCGAATAGGTTAAATACTATTTATACTTGGACTATAGTAAAATTGTAATATGTAATTTAAATGTATTTACCTTAAACATACTGCTAACTTCTCAATTGGCGTTATTGCCTTCCTAAACCTCGTATCTTGTTTCGCTATTGAAGGTCCTAATTTCGTCAATAATTCGTTAAATTGGGAGATTGACATTCGGAAGTATTGGTGAAACTTTGAGTCGTCATCCATTAATTCCTTGTATAATGTGAAAAATTCTCCTCCCGTTTTCCGTTTCGACAAACTCTTGTGCACCCATTCTTTTGGCACCTTCTTTTCTTCAGCGTTGTCCTCCTCCAACGAAATAGCAATAGCTGCTAACTCTAGCAATGAAAAATTTCCACACATTTTGGTACTGAAGTATTCGGTACTATCCGTAGTGAGCGTTGAACGAAAACTGAATCACTTCTGCCGAATAAACCTCTGGCCCAGAGGCTCTGGGCACAGTAAAAATCAGATCCTGGGGGGGGGGGCAGTTTTTTGCGGACGCTACCTGCCGCCCGCCGCCCGTCGAACGCCGCTCGCCGACCGCCATCTGCCGCCTGCTGCCTGCCGCCACAGTGAGCTGGCTTAAATGATTTGGTGAGATTTTGCGCCAAAAGTAGGATAAAATTATCCCTGTCTACTGATGTATAATCTAATGTTTCGATCGACACGCTAAATTTCCAAAGAGCGAAATTTTTGCCGTCGAATTTTGTAAGACTGTATGTATCTTTATCTGCCATTTTTCCTTATCACTTTTTTTTCATTTATCAAAGGAAAACAACTGAAAGCACACTTCGGATCACTACAGTATGTATTTCGACAATGTTTAAAGTAACTCACTAAAAACACCAAGACACAAAAGAACCCGTTGCGCAGTGGAAGCGTGTTGGGCCCATAACCTGTAGAAAAACTACTTTTCTAGTCCCAATCACGTCTTGGGCTTCTAAATGAAATACACTTTTCTTTGTCTGAACTTATATTTAATATGATTAAATGTAATATAAAAGAATGGTATGGAAAACTATCAGGACGGTTGTGTTTACTCCGTGTTCAAACCACGACTAAACTAAGATCTGTTCCTTTGACGACCATAACAGTGCGGAGCACCTTAACCAAAAAAAAAAAGGAAACACAAGCTACACCTTGGCTTGCGTGACGATCCACGTGTGTGGCTCTCTAGAAAGATACATTAAATATTCGCAATATACATAGTCTAAATATATTATTCCAATAAAAATATATACAGTGAATACTCGTTACCAGCCCGTTTCTACCATGCGTTACGAGCCCGGTGACAATCTCCACCGTTTCTTGGAATCCTACGGACGAGAGTGAGAAAACCCAATGACCGAACGAGAGGAAACGAAAGAGTCGACACGAAGATGCCGTCGGCTACGAAAAAGAGAAAGCATGATACTTTGTCTCGCTCCGTCTTTCAGTTCGAGGTCGAACTCGACCCGCATGCGGGCTCCTACAATGCATCGGCGCTTTTCGTATTTATAATACATATTCTAATTCGTTTCGCTACAGCCGAGTGGGACAAATTATTCGCGGAATGTAAAATAATCTGTAGTATTCGAAATTGAAATTTTTAATTCTGTACCATATTACATATTCTCGGTGAAAAGAAGAGACGACAGCCGACCACTTATGAATTACATACATACTCTAATTACATATGTATGTACACAAGCGCGTCCCTTATTCCCCTCCCATTCTTTCTTACTTGAATTTACACATATTTACAATAATAATTCTGTCTTAATCAGTACTTACAATGCAATATTCCAGCATGCCCTCTGGTATCTGATTAGTCAACTTCTGCATGATTTCCAACTTCTGCTCTATTTAAAGTGATGTACATTTCCTCTTGTTGTTCACCAGGATAAACGTCACTTGCACGATTATGTACACTTCTTCACTAGTCAAAAGTCGAAATGCGACTGCTATTCCGTCTTAAGGGACAAAAGAAGGCTCGGATATAAACAGTCACCTAATACTAATTTGGCGGGTCATAAAATCGTCCGGCTTCACGCGTACCACGAAAGTGAATCGGGCCTTATAAGACCGACAGAAACAACGAGTTTTCACGCGTCTGCCGACAACTGCCCCTCGTCGATGGTATCATCACTTTTTCCACAATTGTTTCAATTGACCTTCTGCAACGATGCAGTCTCGCGTTTCACGAACAAAAAGTCGCCATACGTAAATCTGCGTTACCAGTCCGTTTCTACCATGCGTTACGAGCCCGGCGACTATCCCCACTATTTATTGAAATCCTTAGGACGAGAGTGAGAAAACCCAATGTACGAGCGAGAGGAAACGAAGGCTCGTGTCGGCTCGTGTCGATTCGTGTTGATTCTTTCGTTCTCTCTCGCTCGCTCATTGGCCGTGCGGAATAGTGTCCACAACGCGTTAGCAGCCCGCCGCCAGCCCCGTTCGTCGGGCTGGTAACGAGGGTTTACTGTAGTTCTATTTAAAAAAGACAAGCTTGAACCATCGTATCTTTTAAAATAATAATCTAAGAAAAAATTTGTCGGTGCTAGTAAATTAGCTCCCCTCAACCACGCAATTGCATATAAATATTTCTTTCTATTTCGAATACGTTAGGAAATATCCAGATGTTTATTGTTTCGCGGACACAGTATTTACACAGGATTTTCTATTATTTCCTGCACATGTAAAAAAATAAACTTCTGTACCTACCTCAGACAAATTGTTAAGCGTTCTCTCGGTGATATCGACTGTTTCTAATTTGTATCGTTTATCGTTAATATCGGTTTGATTGTATCCAGTAGGGCATCAAACGTATTTCTCGACATCTTGAAGTAATTGTAAAATTTGTTCTCGTGGTCAATTAGGGTATTGTATATTTGAAATTCCCCTCGCTGGGTTTTATTTTTCCACAAAGGGTGGACACTCCATCTTCTCTGGCTTCTTTTGTCACGACCATCTTCCAATATAATTGCCATTATGGCTAAGTGCTCCATTGGAAGTGAGTAAGATATTCCGAATGACAGAACTTAAAGGTCTTCACTGGTCGAAGATTTGTTTAGAACTGATCAGTCTCGCGCTTTCGACCAGCTAAAGAAGCGTAGGCAATGTTACGAGCCGGGGCTGCGGCAACGCGAGAGGCCGGCGAGAAGGGTATTTCCCAAGGAATATGGTTAACGAATTTGTTAGTAAGGTGCGCGGACGAACCTGATGCGAAATCAGGGAGCCGCTTGGATTATTGACGGCGAGGACGAACCTGATGCGAAATCAGGGAGCCTCTAGGAATGGAGTCAAGCGCGGACGAACCTGATTTGAAATCAGGGAGCCGCAGGAGGGTGAAACGTCGTGAACGAACCCGATGCGAAATCGGGGTGTCACTAGGATGATGTTCACAGACGAACTCGACGCGAAGTCGAGGAGCTGTTAGGAGGTTGGATTATTCACAGACGAACCTGGTGCGAAACCAGGGAGCTGTTCGGAGGTTGGTAGACTTACAGACGAACCTGGTGCGAAACCAGGGAGCTGTAGGATACGGACGAACCTGATGCGAAATCAGGGAGCCGTAGGAGGGTTAAACGTGGACGAACCCGATGCGAAATCGGGGAGCCACTAGGTTGGTAAAATTCCTTTATTTGGATGAAAGGTTGCAAACTAACCTGATGCTAGATCAGGGAGTCGCGGGAAATGTTATTAATGCCTCGTAACTCTTAATTTTTATTTGATACAACTCGAGCGGTAAAGTTGTATCAGTGGGTGAGCGCTACTAAGTTTATAAGGATCGCTGGGTAAAAGATGGGTTTTAACGAATCAACTCGATTTAGAAGGGAACACCATTCGTGTATTCAAGATTAGTTGGTACAAATGTGAATGTCGCGGGAAAATAGTGTAATAAATGTGTGAAAATTACCACTAATTTGCTCGGTGTTGACGCACTGGCGATGCGGGGCGTACGAGCGGCTATAACAAAGTGCCCAATAGAATGTAAACCGAACTCGCGGATTCTATGGGGTCAACTATGATTCCGACGGAGACTTTAGCTCGATCTTACTGAATTCAACCGACTCGGTACGAGCGTGACACCACGTTACTCTACGCGTAACTGTACTGCTTTTAACCGCAGAGGGTAGAAACCAAAGGGTTTATATAGTCCCAAAAATGAGTGGGGATGCATTTGAAATTTCCATATAAGGAAATTCTTCGGGGTCGTCGTCGTGTCACTCCCGTTCCCATGGTCGTGATCCAGATGGTCGAGATCATGACCCCCCTTAGTGGTATGTGATAAGCAAAAGGATTTTTAGGGCGTTTTCCCTTCGTAGACGCGAGCTCGAAAAGTGGTTGAGAGCGGCGTATGGGGAAAAATCCACATACGTAACAGCAATAAAGTCATGAAGCTACACCTCGGGACATTCGCTTGTCAGGTATGACTCCTCTAGGGTAAATCCGGGAGACGCGGTCGTGCCGGAGAGTAGTTGGTCGAGTCGCTGTATTTCAGATTCTGTACGTAAAAACGCGTTAAAGTGCAGACCAGTTACTTCTGTAGAAGCCAAACAGTTGAATGAATAGCGTCATTTCGCTTCCTTCTTTGTTTTTCTGGATTTATAGGCTACTATAAGCTTAAAGTACCCGGCGTTGCCCGGGCAAAAGTTTGATTGTCACAGAGTATTAAGGGGATAAAAACATTGTAACTAAAGTCTTAGTAATTAAATTGTACATTTATTATTGACCTGAATATTTACAATAATGAAATTGCATTGTTATGTTAACGCAATTTCATTATTGTAAATATTCAGGTGAATAATAAATGTACAATTTAGTTACTAAGACTTTAGTTAAGCCGGCCCTGGCTACACGCATGTTCCCCCTACACTACGGTAGGGATTTCCCGAAAACCCTGCCTGCGTCGTCCATCTCGCACCACCTCGCTCTGCTTTCCATCCCTCTGTCTCGCTCTCGTTCCGTCTCGCCCTCGTCTTCGGCAAAAAAGAAGCGAGAAGCGACCGCTCGGAATCGTATCCCCTGTACGCTGGATGGTGACCGCCGGTCCCAAGACTCCCCACCACGCTGTAGAGCATTCTCGAGAAATGCTTCACTAAATTCGGCACTGCTCGTGCTTCACTAAAATCGTCACTGCTCGGCTTCCTTTTGCCATATATAAATGTTCCATACACCAAAAGCTTTCTGGAGAAATGCTGTATAAAACGGTGAAAACCGCATCACTATCAGTCCAGTGGTATAGAACCCTTTGCGGAACAAACATACATACACACATTCATTTTTTGACTGATATATACATATATATAAAAGGTAAATTGAGGTTACATCTAATCTCTTTTCTAACGAGAAGACTATCTCTCGCTGCAGAAAGGTGAGATGGTCGAGTTATGATTTTTTTATTAATTTTTTATTTTTTATTATTATTTTATTATTATTTTTGTTTATTTAGTTTATTTATTCACTTTTGTACTCATTTGCCTTGCTAATCGCTAGTAGGTAGCTCACTTTTTCTTTGATGTGTTCTTTACTTGTTTAGCGTAAACAAATTAAATATCAATGAATCTGTAGTTGTATTCACTCATAAATAATTTTACTTTATACTTTGTTAATTTTCCATGAATAATTATGTGAGTGGTCTGTGCCAATGCCGAAAACCATTTCTCCCGCCACCTCGGGGGAGGTGACCAGATGTCATGACTTCAGTTTTCAACACGATTTACAGTAAATATTGTCTTAAAGCAAATATCGACCAGTTTTTCTGAATCAGCATAAAATTCTGAACATATAGGTTTGTTCTGATAAAATAATTAATATCTATATTAGTTTTAATAGCCATTTTATATTAGGTCGACCGCGCTTCCGGGATTTACCCTACATGTCGGGAGCATAAAATCCAGCAACGTTGTACTTCGATAGGGCACGGACTCGGCCCGTCCGACCCGTCGTCTCAACGAGCGCGGCTACCGAGCCCGGGCCCAGCGGACAACGAGGAGCCGCCGAGTTCCCACCGAGCTCGGCGGCTCCTCGCTTCCATAAGCTTACCATAGAAGCTCGGCGGCTCCTCGCTTCCATAAGCTTACCATAGAAGCTCGGCGGCTCCTCGCTTCCATAAGCTTACCATAAAAGCTCGGCACGGCACGGACGGCCCAGCTCAGTGGCTGTATAAACCAACCTTAAATAGTACTGTGTGACAACGAGCATTGTAATGAATTAGCATTGAATATGCATTATAATGAATCAGTTCTCAATTCTTGCACGTATTGGAAGAACGTGCGGTTCGAGTATCTCAGCCACATACCGTTCAGAAGTTAATCCAAGAGGTGGTACCACGACCAACGGTGTTCGGGTAAACCTGGATACGCCGGCCCAAACCATTATCGAACCGCCATTGTAAGCAACAATGTGGTCGTTACAGTTTTGGTGAAACCGCTCCCCACAACGGCGCCAGACACGTACACGCCTATCGTTACCATGTAAACAAAATCTGGATTCATCCGTAAATAAAACATTTGCCCATTGCATCTGTCTCCATCGCATATAATGGCAAGCATAGTCTAAGCGCAACCTCCTACGAGCCCTGTTTAGCATAGGAACGCGTACTGGTCGACGGGAACGAAATCCTTAAGCCGATTTCTTACGGTCTGCGTACAAACAGCATGCCTACGATTCATCGTATTGCGAGCCACATCTATTGCAGATACGTCACGGTATCCATGAACGTGTCTTACAATACTTCTATCACCCCTCGCGGTTGTCTCACGTTTGCGGCCATGGCCGCGTTGTCTACCGAACAGGCCAGACTGCAGAAATCGAGAATGTGCTCGACTAATAACGGATTGGCTTACACCCATCTCACGAGCAACCTGTCGTTGACTAGAACCATTCTCTAAAAGTGTATTGACACGCATTACTTCCATTTCGGTAAGCGAGCACCGTGGCATATTAAGAGCGTATTCAGTGGTATCTGGCAGTAGTAGAAGTTGAAAAAACAGGGAGCTGCACATGTGCTTACAGGTCGCCGTAGCTCGGCTCGCTTTCGCCTACGTAGGTAGGCGGGTGGGGATAGAAACAAGAACCGATCGCCATCGCGGGAACAACAGTATTTTTCTGAAACGGTAACTTCAAACATAAAGGTGACAGGTAAAAAAATATCGCAGCGGGTTCCGGTGGCACTCAAAAAAATCGGCAGACTCTCCGCTTTAAAATGAGCTGAAGACATTGATGTTCCGATCATCTCGCGCAAAGATACAGCGAGTTGAAGAGAAAATGGAATTTGTGCAATTTTTAAGCATATTTTGGAAAGGACATCGGAGACCGAAATTTTAACCGAATCGAAAAAGTCTAAGATGCGTCTTAAAGAGGAATGTCTGATCTTTCGATTGTTTTTTTTTCAGGAACGTTCTACGATGATTGCATCACTTGCTAGAAGCAACTAAAGACAAAAGAAAACGATTTTTGCTTCAATGTTAAATAACTCGGCCGAAAAAAATTGTACAAGAAATTAATTACCCTCTTTTTACACAGGAAAGTGGTCGCTATCGAGTGGTGTAAATGGAATGTTAAAAATTTCGTGCATGCCGTGGAACATCGCAAAGTTGAAGAAAATTTTTTAAAAATGACCAAGTGCTATTTATATGCTATAACTGTGCCGAAAAGCAATGCATCTAAAATTTGAAAAAAGCAGCTGAAAGTAGAGATTCCACGCTTTCAAACCATATTTTCAAAATATCGATACGACTATTTTTACCGGAGTTATGATCATGTGAACTTGCCCCTATTTTTCGGGCTCCTAGAGATGATCCGTTAATTAATGTGAGGAGTGTACTAAATTAATTGTATTCTCACACCAATAAATTGTGCGTTAAAAATATTGGATTTCTTCGTTCATTTTCGCTGAATTATTACCATTAGCATTTAAATTTCCTGCAACAAGACTTTCTGCCATACGCTCTCACCTCCTTCGGACACATTTTGTAGTATCTACACTTACTATAGCAAAGGGCCACTCTATTTCTATATAAGTTCTACATTATGTTGTAACTAAAATGTGGATTTTATATATTTACAGATAATCGAAGCAAAAGATGATACAGTGTGATCCACGTCAGAGAAAAAAAATTATTGTGACATAGTATTATATTAATTAAACGATTTTATTCAGCTTCGATCCTCTGTTTGCTTCTTGTATGTTTGGTTTTTATCTGAAAACTCAAATTTAAACCAATTCCACCAATCCAATTGTCTTGAAGCTTTGCAGGTGTGCGTAGTTTGGATGATAATACAATATATTTAAAAAAAAAATAACCCTCGAGGGGGTGAAAAAATTATCAAGTCATCAATAAACTCTACAAAATGTGTGAAATCTCCACAAAATTACCTTTTCTAAAAAAGGGTACAAAAAAGTGGGCCAAGTATACGCGCGCGCGCAGACGAACGAAACAAAACTGTCATAAATTTATTTATGTGCTATAGTTAGCATTACAAAACTAATGATATACAAACATTGCGCCAATTATAACAATGGCAATTTATACGAACAAAAAATGTATTAAATAATATTAAGCAGATATATTTTTATTTTATACAAATAAATATTTCAATACCAATAAATAAATTATTCAAAATACTTGGCGCTGCGAAATTGAAAAAATGTTAATTGTCTTAGTATTAATAATTTACAATACTCCGTTACAATCTAAAATACATAAACATATACATATACATATTAGATACGCAGTCACATTTATTCTACATGCACACAAACGCACGCACGCACGCACGCACGCATGCGCACACACGCGCGCGCGCACCCAACAGAAAGACAGAGTTTATTCCTCAGTTTAGCAACACCAATTCGGGGCGCAGCGCCAAGTATTTGGAATCAAATATTTATTGGTATTGAAATATTTATATACAATATTTTTCAAAATATAATTACAAATGTTTGGATTTTAGGCGCAATGTTTATGCCTCAGGGAGAACACTGCGGAAGCCCTCATCGACGTCAAGCTGGTTCTAAAATGATAAAAATAGAATGATAGGGTCCTATAGGGGTGTACGCCTAACGTGGTCTAGAAATATTGATTTATCAAGAGTGGTTACAAAGTAGCGGCCTTGTGAAGAAAAAGATCTGGATTTTCTGTCTACTTTTCAATATTTTTTATGGATGGGACAAAAACTATTTTTGATAACCGGATGGTTCTAGTCCACTTTATGGATACACCAGTTCTCACTGAGGCACACAAATCGTGATTTAAATCCACACATTTGTAATTACATATTGGAAACATGAAAAATACGATTCTATATAGCAAGGATTAATGAACGTTTAACAACAAAAAACATTAAAATCCGTACAATAGTTCCTGAAAAAAACTTCGTGGAAAATAGGTTTTTTTTCGTCCGGTAAAGTAGAATGGACGCTTAAACTAAAATGCTTTTGAAATTGTTCTCACCTCCATCAATATACACAGTAACACGTGATCAATAAATTTTTATACTAAAATTACGAAAACTTATATTTTAAGAGAAGACTAAAACTCTTGCTGTTAAATATTAATCAGGTATTTGTCTCATTTTCTACGCTCTGTTTTTATCGCCTTTGGGTTCTCATACCTATCCTTCCATTTATTGCAATGTACAAATTGAGACTAACATTTTTCTACAAAACAAGAGGATATGTTCTGCGACACACAAATAAATTTGACACTTTATTTTGATGTGTAAATGCTTACAGCAAAGCATTTAACTATTTTGTTAGTTTAATCGTGCTAATCTGAAATTTCACTGAATAAGAGGGAAATATGTAACTAACGAGGATTAGGTTTATAATAAAAATATACCTGCATTAATATTTAAAAATACTAGTCAGTTCAATATAATTTCTGCATATATGTAATTACACATTTTATATATATATATATATTTTCCGAAGCTCAGCAAAAAGTGTTATCTGCTGCAATATCACACAATCATAATTCAATAGTATTTATACCACTTTTGTGTGGACTATATACTTTCTGACTCCTAAATTCTTCCTTTTTAATACAGTATATTTTCGAAAATAATTGCAACAATCTTTATAAATACAGGCCCGCAGAAATTAAACTTATAAATCTTCGCGAAAAGAAATGTAATAATGTATGAAGAGAATCGTGTAATAAGACATTCAAACATTTTCTTCCATTTTTAATAATTTCATATGCCATTATTCATTCAGGTAATGTTTTTACATATGACTGAATTGGTTTCAGCATTATTTATATCTAATTTATATCTTTTATTATGGAAATTAATTTAGTTCCTGTTAAACAAAGTTAAATATGGGAAATCTTTTAAACTAAATAATATGATACCGGGTACTGATTTGTATAAATCATGTAAACGCATACACGTGCTAATCAACAGACGCGGTCGCGTCTGGAAGATAATTCCCACTTCCCCTCTACCTATAGGCACACTGAGCGACCATGTCTCTATACACGAAAGATAGCGAAATTGACAGGTCGTCGGAATTATTTTAGCCTTATTATCTTATTTTATGACATACCGCCGGTGTTTTTACACGATTAAGCGAATCATTTTTTTTTCCGAACCCATATGTCGTTTTACTTAATGTATCGAGCTATTTGTCTAAAAGATATAAGATTTATTCTGAATTAATAGTTATAAAAATGATACTCTTAGGATTACGAGTTATGACGTCACGTTTTCCTCCTCCACTTGACGCCAGTAGGTGTCGCCTCGAAAGCATAATTTATAAATGTCACTTGGCTGTCATTCAACCATAACCTGCTAGTTGTTAACATTTTTGAAATGCCACGATGGTAAAGAAGATCTCGCGCGATAGCGGCGGGAGGTTCATAGCAGGCAAATTTTTGCAAAAGATTCAACAAGACGCATCTGAATTTTTTTTTAGCATTATGCAATAATTTACAAGGGCTCCAAAAAATAGTTAAATTTGAAATGACAACGTCTGTACACTGCAGAAAATGTTCTCATAAAGAAACAACCACTACCAGCCATTATATTCTCTCCTTGACAGTTAAAGAATTGTGTTTAAAATCAAAGAAAGGTACACCTTTACAAGATTATGTTAATATTGCTTTACCGATTGGTTGGAAATCGAGTTCGCAAAAACTGTGCAAACAATGTTCTGAGCAAATATTTACTAAAATTGAAATTACTACTCCGCCAATAATTATTATAATGCAATTGTTGTTGTTCTCTTATGATGAAAATGGCAACATTATTATACAAATTAATTGTAAATTACCGCTGCTCCACAATCAATATCAATATGTAATAAAAAATATAAATTACTAAGTGCCGTATTTCATAACGGTCCTCATCTCCAGAACGGTTCATATTCATGCATGATACGTGATGGTAGATCAGCATGGAAATGTATTGGCAACGACAATATTAATCAAACGAAATGGCCCAAAAACGCCAAAAATGTGTATATTCGTTTTTGCAACGGCAAAATTGAAAAGAAATCATACGTTTACACGATTTTATTCACCTTCGATCCTCTATTTGCTTCTTGTATGTTTGCTGCATATCTGAAAACTGGAATTTAACACAAAATCCACCAATCCACTGCATACGTATTACCACACGTATAATATAATTTACATATTTAATCAGGCTTAAAGGTAGGATTAATTAGAAAATATTTAATAAACTTATTAAAAAAAAAAAGAAACATATCTGAGTTTAACGTAAACGAACATGTAAAATTCGCATACGTTAATATCCACGCACAGTATCGTGGCCGAGGCCGTGGTCGTGGTCGAGGCCGTGGCAGTCAGGAGGAAAGCCGTTAAGGCGGAAAAGTTTATTAACTTAATATTGTTAATTTATTTATAATTTATTAAGTAATAAATTTATTTCCTCGCATATATACGTTTTCTTTGTGGTGAAATTTCCTAGAGAGTGTCCGGCGGTACATTAGCTTGATAAGATCAACACAACAAAAATTCACAAATTGACTCATGTATGAAAGAAGCTAATTCCCTTTAATTCACGAAAAAAGTTCCCACGCAAAGATTGTGAAATCAACTTTGCTAATTCCAATTGTATTCTCGTTCTCCGTTCGAACACTGATTCCTCTGTCACTATTTATACTTGACATTCCTAATGGGCCACAAATCAATTCAGTGCTCAGATTTTCAGCTTCGGTTTTAAGGAATTAGCGGGCGTTGTATAAGAAAAAACTATGAAGTCGACTTAAAACAAAATGTTTCATATCACTAGTGCAGGCTGGCGAATGTGCTATTAATCTATTACCGACTTTCATTCGTTTAAATTAGTCTCTACCAAGTTTTTATTATTTTCCATCGTAAAACGATTTTCATACGACATTTTTAACAGAAGATGTCCCTCTTATAAAAGTTTTTGTGTCAACTACAGGCCTCGCCCGCTAATTCCTTAAAACCGAAGATGAAAATCTGAGCACTGAATTGATTTGTGGCCAATAAAGGAATGTCAAGTATAAAAAGTGACAGAGGAATCAGTGTTCGAACGGAGAACGAGGATACAATTGGAATTAGCAAAGTCGATTTCACAATCTTTGCCTGAGAATGTTTTTAATGTTTTTCGTGAATTAAAGGTACAATTGGAATTAGCAAAGATGATTTCACAATCTTTGCGTGAGAACTTTTTTCGTGAATTGTTTATGGGGGGGGGGGGGATCATGTAGACAGGTTTTATTTTAAACTGAGTAGAAACTAAAGTCAATGAGAATCATTAAACAGTAGTAAAGCGATTAATTGATCAAAAGTGTTACATTAATTTACTAAAATTTGTAGGCACGCACAGTTTTTCTCGAAAATGTACATTAAAATGAGTGAACGAAACGTACATAATACATATGTGGCACTACGTCTTCAGAATACCAATTCCAGATGCTATAAAACTAAAGTGTCGCGCATATATCTCAAGTTCTGTAAATCGGACAAGCAGGCATCGAATTTTGATACAGCTTCCTTCGGGAATATACAATTTCAATTATAATTGAAAGCATATCTCTGATTTCGATCCAATAAGTGTAATACTTCGAATAAGATATATGTTCGACTACTTTCTCAGGAAAATTAATGGCTAACTGTATCTAGAAATAGATTCCTCTACTGTGAACTAGTATTATAAAATATGCAGTTCTTAAATTTATAGCTAAACAATTTTGGAAGTGCATTGTGCTCAACAGACAAGAAACGACCACAATTAACGTAAATTAACAAAATGATTCATTTCTTTATAGCAAATGAACTAACAGGATATAATTGTGAATTCAGTAGATTAAGGGGACTAGGCAGTCGAAAAATCGATTTTTTTATTGCATTTTCCGAAAGTACTATTTTTTCTCAATAAAGTGGCACTTGGTTTATAGTAAAATTTGCAAAATTGTAGATTTGGCAGCTAAAACGTCAAGCGGCAAGCTATAGCGTCGCCTTTGCCCAGAAATTTTAAATGCGTTTTTCTCGAATATTTTTTTCTCTTCATTTTTTCGTGATTGCGAGCGAATTGTGGTTCAAATCGTCTTGGAAAAAATTACAGGATGTGTAGAACATGTGTCATTTCGGCGCAAACCTCTGATATGGTCCGTAAAAATTCGGATTTTGGTAACACACAAACAATGATGATACGCTACCAAAATTCGGTGACTTCTTAATTTTTTTATGAAAATCTCGAATTTTTACAGACCATACCAGAGGTTTGCGCCGAAATGACACATGTTCTACACATCCTGTAATTTTTTCCAAGTCGATTTGAACCTCAATTCGCTCGCAATCAGGAAAAAATGAAGAGAAAAAAATATTCGAGAAAAACGCATTTAAAGTTTCCGGGCAAAGGCGACGCTATAGGTTGCCGCTTCACGTTTTTAGCTGCCAAATCTGCAATTTTGCGAATTTTACTACAAACCAAGCGGCATTGTATTCAGAAAAGATAGTACTTTCAGAAAATGCATTAAAAATCTATTTTTCGAATGCCTAGTCCCCTTAAGGGCCCAAAGTTCGTCCTCCATTTGCATTTGACCCTGAAGAGGATGTATAAAATATTAGAATGAGCTCGCAATTGGCATGAATTTTCACTGAACTCTATGTAAATGTGTGTTCACGAATCACAAAATATAATCATGCCATGTCAATGCGAGATAATAAACAAAATGTGAAATTTGAAGAAATTGTTCCTAATTTCGTCCCCCAAGGAAATGTTTGTAAAGCAGGAAATAAATAGAAATATTAATTTATTGATTTATGTATTGATTCATGCAGATCCAGGAGACCTTGTATGTAGATTACGTGTCCAAGCATTTATTCCATATGAAGGAATTCTTTCTGGGTGAGCGGCAGCACACTCCGTGGAACCATATGAAACACTTATTATTAGTGCAGTAAATCAATTTTTCGCCACGCTTATACTGTGGCAACCTTTTTCACATACAGGACATGCAATGTCATCCTTGTTATCATTATCGTCAGTAGGATCGGGCTTGATGTCTACACTGCTTTCGCTATGACTAGGAGCTGTCACTGTTTCATGTTTCAGCTCTTTTTATTTGAAATAACAAATTTTTAGAAGATTGCTCTCAATTTCCTGTAGACTTCCTAATTTCGTCGCCGGAACGTAATTGGGGCACCTCCAGGAGACGAAATTTGGAATTCGCGCTGTTATTGCATATAAAGAAATTAAAGAGATACCTGAACAATTGCTATGTATAATAAAATATCCGGATCAAGTATACAAGGCTGAAAGCGTAACCAAAAGGCGAGGGTAAAGAAGATCCCCATAAAAAAACTTCAAAAATGTAAAAAAAATTATGCCAAGTACATGAAATCAAATAAATCACAAAAAATAGAAGATAATAATAATTACAACAGAACAAAAATATGTGAAATCAAAATGAGCTGAAAGTACATAAAGGTGCTTTCAGTCAAATACATGACGTGGCCAGGCAAGGTCAAGGTGTCAATGAATAAAAATTATTTAAAAACGCAAAATAATGGAACTGTACTCATATATTGTTAGAGTTATAAATTTTCAAATTATCTGAAAGCCCGCGAGAGGGAAGGTATGGGTATTGATGATCTGAGAATACCTTGCCTCTCCACGCCAAGTATTTGACTGAAAGCACCTTTATGTACTTGCAGCTCATTTTGATTTCGCGTCTTTTTTTTATTTTGTAATTATTATTATCTTCTATTTTTTGTGATTTATTTGATTTCATGTACTTGGCGTATTTTTGTACATTTTAAAAGTTTTTTTTATAGAGATATTAACGATACAAGACTGTTAATAAGTCTTAAATCTGCTTCCATTTGACATACTTTCGAATATGAGATTATATCACAACTCATAATATATCTAAGTTAAACTTTAAATGAACTTATGTCCTATAAACACAATGTTGTTTAGCTTTCTTTTTACTGTCAAATGTTTTCCTTTCTTTTTTCAAAGGGTAACGTAATACCAGAATAGTGGCTAAGAATGGAAGAAGAAAGGCCAAGAACTTTGAATTAGAAGCAATAATATTCTTGCAAAGGCATCACGTTTAATCTTCTTCAATTTTAACATTTTCAATGTGTTAAAATTTGAACGATTTTTGCTCAAATCCCTGCGTTTTAAAATAATTTCCTTAATTTAATATCAGAACGAAATTTTTATTGTTAGATTTTAAATAATAATTTATGTATTTAATAACTGCACATATACTTCAAACTGTAATTATAATCCGGCAAGCTCTGTATAAATTTACAGTACATGTGATTCATCTTTTTAACGATTAAATTATAATTCTTTCGATGATGGTACTAGTAGAACCAATGCGCCTGGATCGCTGATATTAATGTTATAAATTGAGTATAAGCTTTGAATAAAAGAAAAATAATGTATGCATATAAATCTGTATTTGAATATAATGACTGTAGTATTCTTTATACTATCATTTATTGCTGCCGATGGGTATACGCAGTGTCTATTTTGATGCATTTCTCAGGCATTATTTATATTAAAAAATATATATCTCTCTTCCATCCTATATCTATAAAATCATATATGACGACGATTTCATTATTTTCTTTATCGATTTTGTCACGTTTTCTGTATCGCTTTTTAAGGCTGCCGTCTCTATTTTGTTATGGTCCGAATCGATCGAAGCGTTCCTTGTAAACAGACGGACCCTAATGAAACTACTGCGGTCGATAAAAAGAAGTTGTACAGAAGTGACATCTCCAGGTACTCTGTGTACACGAATTTTTTACGCCTAGTTGCCACATCTTCTGTTCTCTCTGTCTCTGCCGCGCTGTTGCCATATTTCTTTCTATCGAGAAGTCTTGAAGGAATAAGGCACGAGAGCTGCGTCTAGCGTCAGAGCCTCGCTGAGCGTAAAGGAGGATAGCAATAATGAAAGATAGAGAGGTTGGGCAGTGAAGTTAGGAAACATGTCAATGAAACAATACTAATTTGCGAATCAATATTTTTTATGTATACGTAGAAGAATGTAATATTTTGTATAATCAATGTGCAATTGAAGGGTCGGATGCAATAAGGGGGTTAGCGCTGGCAAATGGGAAAAATGATTGTCCAAATGCTAAGAAAGATTGGAAAATTAAATGTTATTAAACTAAATTTTAAAAAATATAGTGATGTAAAGCTCGTGAGGGCACATTTTTTTCTGTTTACAGTTTGTTTATCGAATCATTAATATTGGAGCTAAAAATTATAAAGGAAAAAAATTTCATCGTCCAAAATCATTATTTCTTTAAACATAAGAGACTTAAAACAAAACTTCAGAAAACTCTAGCGAAGCCGTAAAATGTATGCACAAAACTCTTATGTTGACAAATGTAATAATATTTAATTAAAAATAATACTGGACATAACACATTTTTTTTTAAACGATCGCCGTTAAAAAGTATCGAGGCAATTTTGAGGTACATATAACTTGCAGCGACAAAGTTCTTCCTTAATATACTAGGAAGATTTTCACCAATTTTCACACTGATTAATAAATAATTGTAGATGATATGACGATATATATAAATCTCTTCGCGCCGCCAACAGTCAACAGCCGCGTATAATGCGCTATTTAGCAGTTTTATCACTCGCGTTGACAGTTGGCGCCGTGCGAGAAATGTATATATCGTCATATCTTCTACAATTATTTATTAATCAGTTTGAAAATTGGTGAAAATCATCCTTGTATATTAAGGAAAAACTTTGTCGCTGCAAGTTATATGTACCTCAAAATTGCCTCGATACTTTTTAACGGCGAACGTTGAAAAACATGGGTTATGTCCAGTATTACTTTTTAATTAAATATTATTACATTTTTTAACATAAGGGTTTTGTGCATACATTTTATGGCTCCGCTAGAGTTTTCTGAGTTTTATGTTTCAAGTCTCATAACGATCCGTTAATATATACTCAAGTTATCGCAATTTATGTTTAAAGAAATAATGATTTTGGTCGAAGAAATTTTGTTTGTTTATAATTTTTGTCTCGAATACTAATAATTCGATAAAAATTCTGTAAATAGAAAAAATGTGTGCCGTGACGAGCTTTATAACACTATATTTTTTAAAATCCAGTTTAACAAAATTTAATTTTCCAATCTTTCTTAGCGTTTGGACAATAATTTTTCCCATTTTCGAGCGCTAGTCCCCTTATTGTATCCGAGCCCTCAATTGTTCTAATAGCTATGGAGGAGAATGAATTCCTTTTTAAAAAAATATGTATCGAATATTTTTGGCTACTCTACAGACTTGCAAAATTGCACCAAAATCGGTGTGTACGGGTTCGATATGTTCCTTTTAAATAATATAGTACAGTAGAAGGATATTATTATTATTATTATTTTTATTATTATATGTCTGTATTATATCGTATAGACCATCATTAATGTATGCGGAAACACATGATACATGGGTGGGGTTCAGCAACAGGTGCTCTTAAAAAACATTAAAGTCCTGTTTTTACAAATTACGTTATTGCAAAGGAATGAAATTTGTTTTGCGGTAAATAAAGCGGAATAGGACAGCAAGGTTAAAAGACGAATGTGATATCGTTTTATTTTCTTCCTCCGTTCTCTTCCGTTGAACGGAATATGTTCGTAAGACGATTTTTAAATTGTTACTCTAACAGAAACATTTGTAAATCGCGGGCTTTGACTCTCAAAACATAACCTAGTTTTACTCGTGCTTAATTCTAGTTACTACCACGCGTAGCGTTACAATCTGTTTTGAGACTTCACCGGTAACGTTGCATGCGACACTAAAATGGTAAGGGGGTCCTAGGACCCTCCAAACCGGCGACACAAAAATACATTGCTTGATAGGTCTATTCTATACCTCGTCTGTGGCGTAACCAAAAGGCGAGGGTAAAGAAGATAAATAAGGCTAAATACGTAACCAAAAGGCGAGGGTAAAGAAGAAATATGGCCCCATCACATTTTCTTGGTACGAGGAGGGCTCGCTCTGACCGACGGGCACGTCAAAAAACAAAGCAGGCGACCGGTGCTCACGCATGTACGGCGTCCGAAAATTCTTGCTGATTTCCTTGCATGTAAGTGCGTTTCATTATTATTAATTAAGGTGTACGCATAATGAAACAAACATATTTTCAACGAATCGGTTATTGTTGTTTCATTACATGTGTAAAATAATAGTCTAACCTATTTTTTGCTAATCTATTTCTTTATTGAAATGTGTATCTTTTTAGTATCAAGTCCCTTGGAAGGAAATCCAATTCTTCTCACCAGTAGGAGAAGCAAAAGAGAAAATATTATATTTTGGTAAGTGACGTTTACATTTATTTATACATAAAATAATACGTACGATATTAGTATAGTGTTTATTACAATTTTTTCGTTTTTCCAGGTTGGAGTATTAAAAAAAAATAATAAAGTACACTCGCCTGATTGCTTTGCGCTACCTTGGGCTGCTTTGCGCTTTTGCGAGTGTATAAGCTTTTTAAGGCTGCCGTCTCGTCGGGCCTTGAATGTGTGCGTACGCTCACACAAGCTAGGAAAAGCGTGTACGTATACGCGATGTAGTAAACAAACCGTTTCAACCAACTTACGTCGTGGAATCGGCAAGAAGTAAGCTTTTGCAGGTATAGTTGCCTCCAGTAGACATTCGTGCAGGCGGGTCTGGTGCGTTTGAACGCTAATAAGCACCGTAGTTGAAATAATAATGAATTTATAACTCGTCTACTGAGACAGACTCGAGAAATGACAGAATTATGCTTCAAGGATTCTCCGTCACCGGCGCTAATGGTATATTCGCGCCATGTACCATCAGAACCGGTGGAAGTCCAAGCTAGCCGATAAATGTAGGAAGGTCAGAATTTTCTGAAGTTATGTTTTAAGTCTCATAACGATCCCTTAATATTTACTCAAGATATCGCAATTTATAATTAAAGAAATAATGATTTTGGACAATGAAATTTTTTTTAAACAAACTGTAAACAGAAAAAATGTGTCCTGACGAGCTTTACACTATATTTTTTAAAAATCAGTTTAATAACATTTAATTTTCCAATCTTTCTTAGCGTTTGGACAATAATTTTTCCCATTTTCGAGCACTAATCCCCTTATTGCATCCGAGCCTTCGATTGCACATTGATTATACAAAATATTACATCCTTCTACGTATACATAAAAAATATTGATTCGCAAATTAGTATTGTTTCAAGACTTCTCGATAGAAAGAGATGTAGCAACAGTGCGGCAGAGACAGAGAGAACAGACGATGTGGCAACTATGCGTCAAAAATTCGTCTACAGAGAGTACCTGGAGATGTCACCTCTGTACAACTTCTTTTTCTCGACCGCAGTAGTTTTATTAGGGTCCGTCTGTTTACAAGGGACGCTTCGATCGATTCGGACCATAACAAAAATGAGACGGCATCCTTAAGCTTTACTGGCTGCATTGCGCTTTATTATCGGATACAATAGAATAGTAATGTATACTCGAAACCTAGAAATATATATTAATAATATATATTATATCGTATATACAATAGAATAGTGTATATATAATCACAGACGAGGTATAGGATAGACCTATCACCTTATGGATGTTCGTGTCGCCACCCAAACTGTATTACCGACCCATAATTTGAGGTCCGAATGTAGTGGCATCTGCTCATGAACAGCGTCCAACTCAGCAACTACTCTGAAATGTGTTGAAATGCTGAAAGGTGTGTGAGTACTTGTATACGTGTGACTTGTTTAGAGAGAGAGAGTTTGACATAAAAGGGTAGGCTTTTGCTCTGCTATGCTTTGGCTCGGTTTGTCAACGACTCACGCGGATTTCTCTCCGAAAATCCATTTCGTGGATCAAGACACTATGGGGCTCAGAAATGGTATTTCTTCAAAGCCCGTGCAAGCTATAAATTGCAAGATGACATTGTTTATTAGTACTTTGCGTGTAGTAGAACCCTTTTACGTATCATACGCCGAAAAGTATTAAAAACTCACGCTGTTACTGATATTCCCGCAAGTTTCTAATGCACTGTTTAATCAATCTCGTGAAGTAATAATAATTTATTTCTATTTGCCCCGTGTATTAGTTTACCGCCGACACTGAAATTTACAGTTAAATCTAATTTTTAAAAGCCTCGCAGAAAGTTGCATGATGCATGAGTGTCGTGGTGTGCATGGATGCAACTGCAAATCGAGTTACTTTTGAAACTCGTGATTTCTCAATTCGCACATCAATTTCATCGATTACTGGACCATGTGGAGGCTTTTTAACAGGATTCCATTGAGATATACTCATTACCTAGAAGACTTTTCAGAAACTGAAGGACGTTTAAAAACAGGAAGTGCTTTTCTAATCGTGTGCAATGCGATTGTAGAGTCAGTGCCTGTGCCTGCCAAAAAGTGTTTCATAGAGTACCGTGGCTCTATCCTATACTTCGTCGATGTTAGAAACTAAGGGGGAGAAACAAGTATGTCACTCATATTTCTCCAAATATTCCTGCAACTATTCATTTACATCAAGTTCAACTAAAATGTATTTATACATTATAAATAATACTATATGATATGTATAAGCATTAACATTAATGTATCGAACGATTAAACATTGAGAATAAAAGAGAATTCATTCGGCGTAAAAAATCATTTGCAAATCCAAGGCCAAATGTTAGTAATTGCTTGATATCATAGTTAATAATAATTTCTACTGGGCGGTTAGTGTAAATGTTGTTAATATTATTTGTTATAGCAATAGCCACTGGAATGGATATTTTAGCAAAAAAAAACATTTTGGCCGAAAAATTTGTTGGATTTCGCAATTGTAACTAACCGTCGACCTGGTTTTGATCGGGGGACATCATTTCTCAAAGGCTAGGTGGGGAGCGCACGGAGCTCCATGTACTCAGTCGTCGTCGGTCTTCCGGGCCTGGGGGAGCTCCGGGGACCCTGGAGCTGCCGAGCCACCTGGTCCTACTGGACTTGCTGGACTTGCTGGACTTCCTGAACTTCCTGGACTTGCTGGGGACCTGGTCAGGGTTTCAAGCCGGGTCCATCCCCCACCCCCCGAAGCTGCCGAGTCACCTGCAGACAGTGATGCCAGAACGGTGGGTTTTGTCCCACGGCCGCTACCACCACTCCACGACCAAGCGTACCCCCTCCTAGCGTCCGTACCGCACCACACAAGCATACCCGTCCCTCCATCCGTGTGCCGTACGCGCTGCCTGGCCACCGCTCTCCGGCGAGAATTCGTTTTCCCGACATCGAAGCGCTTGGTGCGCAAGCGAAAAATCAAGACTTCAAATCCCGGTGCGGATATTACTTTTTTTTTTAATTATTCACTAATTTCTCTTTCTATATTCTCAGCAGACTAAAGGCTTAAAAACTATTAATTTACTAAGCATTTTCGAAGCTTGATTTGCTGCTAAAGTGCGATCCTCTTTTGGCTTGTATCGCACCACTCCAAGCGTAAGTACCCTACCTTCTGTCAGTGTGCCGTACGCGCTGCCTGGCCGGCAAAACGTTCCTTCGGACGAGTCCAAATGCTTCTGCAAAGCCTGCAACAAAATCTTCGATTGTGGGCTTTCAGAAATACGCAAACACTCGTCCAGACAAACGCATGTCAGAAACATTGAGAAAATGCTTCAGAATGAAACTGTTGGGGATAATGTCTCAGGCGAAAATTCTGCACCTTCCCTCGATGATAAAATCAAAACCGCGGAGATTAAATTCGCAGCTTTCTTCGCCGAAAAGAATATCCCTCTGTCAATGGCACCTGATCTGCTTGCACTTATGCAGCATATAGGCAAGGATCCTCAAGTTTTGCAAGGTATGAAAGTTGGTCGCACCAAATGTGGTCAAATAATTACCAATGTTTTGTGCGTGCATGAAACAGAACGCATCATTGAGAATGTTCGCCATTGTAAATTTTCAATTTACGAGGATGAAACTTCTGATTCAACGAATGATAAGTGGCTGTCATTGATGGTTCGATATGTCGAGCCATCTCATTTGTCCATTAAAGCAGAACTGTTGCAACTCATCCATTTGGATGCCAGCGATTGTTCAGCGGAAAAGATTTTCAAATCTTTTGAAAATCAATTGCTGAAAATGCAAATTCCGTTAACTAACATCGCTGGTCTTAGTTGTGACAATGCTGCAGTTATGACGGGTAGGAATTCTTCTTTTAAGACAAGGCTTCTCGAGAAAAATCCCATCTTACTTACGCTACCGTGTGTTTGTCATTCTGTAGCGTTGGCGGCAAGTGCTGCCTGCTTTACGATTCCAAAAGAATGTAACGAACTGCTTCGGGGCGTATCAAAGTTCGTAAACAATAGCCCTAAACGTACAACAATTTTCAGACAATTTCAGGAGAGTTATTATAACTTTCCTTTAAAAGTTTTAAAATTATCGGATACTCGCTGGCTCGCGAGGCACCAGTGCGTTACTAGATTTCTGCATATCTGGGAGGATTTGCAGAGATATTTTACCGAAGATGCATTAACCAAAAAGTCAGAAGCTGCTCAAAATTTGTTGTCATTACTTAACAAGCATGACATTAAAGGCTATTTCCATTTCCTTGAATTTGTCCTGAATGCATTAAACAAGTTTAATGCTGAATTTCAAGGACGGAAAACGATGATTCAGGAATTACAGCCTTGTTCCAGTAACTTGCTTCGGTTTTTCGTTAAAAAATTTTTAAAACCCCTTCTGGTACAGAATTTTAATTATATCAAGTTAATAGATTTGTCTTTTAAACAAAATCAACTTCCCCTGGCTCAAGTTGATCTAGGCCCTCAGTGTGAGGAATTCCTAGAAGATGCGACAAGCAAGGAGTGGTGCGATACAAGTCAAAAGAGGATCGCACTATAGCAGCAAATCAAGCTTCGAAAATGCTTAGTAAATTAATAGTTTTTAAGCCTTTAGTCTGCTGAGAATATAGAAAGAGAAATTAGTGAGTAATTAAAAAAAAAAGTAATATCTGCACCGGGATTTGAAGTCTTGATTTTTCGCTTGCGCGCCAAGCGCTTCGATGTCGGGAAAACGAATTCTCGCCGGAGAGCGGTGGCCAGGCAGCGCGTACGGCACACGGATGGAGGGACGGGTATGCTTGTGTGGTGCGGTACGGACGCTAGGAGGGGGTACGCTTGGTCGTGGAGTGGTGGTAGCGGCCGTGGGACAAAACCCACCGTTCTGGCATCACTGCGTGGATATAACCTTTCATCGTCTTACAAGGGCAACACGGAAATTTAGCAAAGCATGCAAGTTTGTGTGCAAATGGAGTAGTTGATCCGTAACACGAACCTATGTATTTTTTATTGGTGCCATAGTGCGGTTTTAGAGGGTGAAATCACCCCGTGAAAAAATGCGGTTTTTTTTCGTGGAATATCTCGAGAACGGTGATGGATATCAAGAAGAAGTTTCAACAAAAGTTGCATCTTCCTTTTTATATCAAAATATCCTTCTCCTTCAGCCTTCTCAGTGCTTTTATTACGTACTATCCCAATTCGAATCCTGTTGCCTCATCTTTCTGTTTTTTTTTTTTTATTAAGTGCAGGTGCAGACAAGCGGCCCGCGGCAGCCTGCGGCCGAGGTAATAAATTGCTAGAATACAAAGTTATATTTTCGCGGCGGCAAACTCCCGCAAACCACCCGCCTGCACCGGACCTTACAACCAGATGTTTAATATCAATGTCGTACTATATTTGCAGTTTAGCGCGCAAACACGGTCGAAAGAATGGACAAATCGAGGACGATCGTGATGTTTCTCCATGACAGAACGGTCGAAGCCGTACCGTCTTTGGATAGAGGACAATTTTTGTTTCTGGCCCACGACGCCCTTCCCACGACTCGCCACCGCTCTGAAAAAGTGCGAGCCAATCAACGACGCCTGACCGAAATACAAAATATCTATTTTCGTGAATGCCATTTTTGGTACGGTGTAATTATTGTCGTAACCCAAGCGTAACGACACCGCGGTACATTCCGATTGCCACAACTGAACGCCAAAATCCGGCACAACCACGTAAGGATCTCGGAAGCGCTCCGAGACCATCAGCACATGGTGAAACACCCGCAAAGCGGGCCAAAGGAGCTTTATAAAGAGGTGCGACAGTTTTCATCAAATGCAGACAACCTGTTTTAATCGTAGTATTTAATGGTAAGTTATCCTTTGCAATCATGTAAATAATAGCATTTGAAATTTTTCCTTCCTTTAAACCTCCACCTGCAGCAAAAATAAACATTACGATTGAGATTTTTATTAATAATAATATAATTATATATTTTTAACATAGTAACCCATTTGTACATTCATATGCTTTAATGTTTGATATGCAATCTTCAATTAGGGGTTGGGTCGATGATTTAGATGTTCCAGGTGCTGAAATATCAGATGTCGTCGATGCTGTATCAACTTTATCAATGTCCACCACAGATACTGTTGGAAGCCCAAGACTTTCATTTGCATGGCTTATTTCTTCCATTTCGACATCATCAATAACGTCATCGTTATTTCTGTTGGAATTTCCGAAAAGTCTGTTTATTGCCTTTAAAATAATTAAATAGTGTTTTAATGCACTCGTACTGAATCAATTGCAATACATTATAATGATAACCACTAAAATATGAAAGCAGGTTGGAAATGTAATAAGCCAATCCTCAAGAAACAAAGATAGAGGCAAAATTTAAAAACACCAAATATCTTGGTTTATTAATATACACTGCTGGTCAAAATTAAAGAAACACTCGCAAAAAATATGTAATAAAAGGATTATAACGCTTAAAGCTTCTAGTTTTTTAATCAAGCACTCGAATTTTTTTGTTCATCCGTTATAATAGTGTTTTTTCAAGATGATGCGCATAAAAACTAAGTTACACAATTTTTTGCCTAGTTTTAACGTGTGCACGGGACACAAATTTTTTTCTAGTAAATTCAATGGAGGGCTCTTATAGAGCAAATATTTCTCTTTAATCCCTTTTTCTTTGTTCTGTTGTATGATTTTTATCGACCGAGTTATTCGTGATCAAAGCAAAAAATGGTACTTTTTCACTTTAAACGCCTATAACTTGCAAATGCGTGATTGCAGAAAAATTTTCATAAGTGTTTTGGGAACTCGGTCAATAAAAATCATACGTCAGAACAAAAAAAAAAACGAATTTAAACTGAAATATTTGCTCTATAAGAGTCCTTCATTGATTTACCCGAAAAAATTTTGAACAAAAAAATTTCAGTCCTTGATTCAACAACTAGAAGCTTTCCAGCAGTTTAGTTAACAAAATACAATCAACATATATACCTGTATTTGTTCACCACCATCACCAGAGGGTCTTTCACTTTCCATTTGCCGTTTTGAATAGAAATATTTATGTTTTCGTATCATATGATTACGCAGATTGGTTGTATTACCGGAAGATTTTACATTTAGCAAACAATGTTTACACTTTCCGCCCAATTCACTCTTTATGAAGTGCATCTATATATCACTCCTTGAATATGTATTTGCCATTGTAATTGTATATACCTGAAGATGTTTTCCAAACCTAGGTATTTTCTTTGGCTCTCACAATATCAAATGTAATGCTCTAAAGGGCATTCACCGATAAAATTGTTTTAAAAAAAAACATGAAATGTATGATTGATTTTCCTACTTTGATATCTGTGTAAGATTTGGATTACGTTAACATTTAGAGAAAATAGATGTTATCTTTTAGGCATTTCAACTTGGTCAATGTTTATTCAATTATAGCACAGTGTTGCACTGTACATTAATATTACAATTGTTAAAATTGAAAAATTAACATTTACTTACATGTATAATATTTCTCGAACAAACTAAAACGATTGCTATCACGAAAGGCAAAAGCATACTGTTTGAAACATTTGAAATGCTACGCGCGGGTTGCCGCGCAACGCGTCCACACACGATGCGAACTGTGCACATATGTAGGTTGGATCGGTGTGTGTGTATCGGGTGGCGTGATGACCGTGGTGTTTCAAATGTTTCAATAGTAAACTATTCACAATAAAAATTCAGAATTCGGTGGGTTCGAAATTGCGTTCACTACCTTAAAAGAGAAAAAAAAATAAGTATGTGAAAAACGATGGTTTGGTTTGGTTTATTTCTCCCATTCATTAAATATTGTTGCACGGCCTTTGGGGATTCGGATTTCCTCGTGAGAAATTTGAGCCCAGGTTGATGCCCGTGGAGCGCTAAGGCACGCTGCTCGCTGAACGAGGATTTTTAGAATTAAATTCAAACAAGGGAAATAAACTTTTATATTACTAAACAAAAACTTGGATTTGGATTTGATACAAGTTGGAAATTCACAGGATACGCCTTACAACGCGCTTTACAAAGCGCATCGGATTTACATATTTTGTTAACTACAAAATGTCCTTAGATACTAGGAGCCAATTATTAATAATAAGATAAATTTTTATTCGTCGTTACGTTTCCTCTCGGATATCGATTTCTTACTTATCAAGCGTTTAACACCTTTGCGCTGACTTTACCCATCTAGGATAAGGGACAAAAGTGGAGTTCAAATGATCAAACATCTGCTTCCAAGGAAGTATTGATTAATTTATAATCTTGAAGTATATTTATTAAAAGAATCTCTAACTGTATTCAAACTCCTCGGACTTGTGCTAACATCTCTTTTGCTTCCCTTTCCTATTACATTTGTGTGGTCTGATTCAAATTTCGCACTTCCAGAGTTTGCGCTACACGCCGCTAGGGATCCACGATCTCTGTGGTTGCGATTCGATCTTCGAATCGATCCCTGTCTTGGGAATCGATTTAAAAAATCGAAAATCGCGACAAAAAAGATCGATCTTTGAAAGATCGATTTTAAATCGGCATCCCTACTGTGAAGGACGACCCGGAGCACCCCGAGATTCTCTGCCAGAATCTCGACCCTAGGCGCCTTGACACAACATTATTATAGAGGATAAATATGCAATTCAATTACTTACTAATATCTACTTTCAGATGATTACGCCAAAGCGCGAACGAAGGCCCGAGAGGCGGAAGAGACAAGCGACCTGCAATCGGATAAGGAGGCGGCCGGAAAACGAAAAAGAATCCCGAAACATTTTTCGACCAGCGATTCGGACTCGGCTGAAATTTATTTACCTAAGGCGTGGAAAATTATAAAAATGGATAAGTTAGGTGGGTGACTATAAAAGGGAAATATGCTCTATATAGTTTCAACACCTGAAAGTATTTATTTCATTTTTTTTTATTTACTTAGTATCTCTTTGACAAAAATAATTTTTATTTTCAGACAAGAGTATTTATATACAACGTGGAGATAAGGATAAGGGAAATGAAGTTAGAGAGAAGACACATATCGTTACTGGTAAATTAATATATTTGTATGAGGATATTATGCGTGGAAATATTCTTTAACGCAAATAGTTACACTGAACAAATATGAAATGTTATTAATAATTTACAGAAGATGTACACGCACGCCCTACGTGCAGAGGGTGCGCGGTACAAAAGGAGAACGTGGAGACTCTCATGGCTCAGATGCACATGCTTCGAGCGCTCGTGACGGACTCGCTAGAAGAGGTGAAACGGATGTCAGAGAAAATGGATACGTTCACGGGGCAGATGAAAAGTTGTATCGCAGACTTACGGAGCGAACGGGCGGAAAGAAATGGAGAAAAAATATCACTTTTCCACAAGTATAAGATAGATAGTATTTCCGCTGGCGAGTTTGGAAAATGTTCATCGCTTCGAAGAAATTTTAAAAGATGAACGCAATTTTGACAATGGAGTAAGTAAAATACAATCTTTGTAATTATATATATCTTGTATGCAGAAAATATGTAAAGTTTCAAATTTTTCAAAATTCGCTTTCGCTATATCTCTGAAACGAAATTATACTTAATTTGTCAGTGTTAAATAATTTTTATATTGCAGGTTAACGAATTAGCCAAATTTGGCGGCACCAATGGATATGACTTCATGAAGCGAACATTATCGGCGAAAATAAGCAATGAAATTGCTTTACAATATAGTTGGCTGGGGAGGAAAGGGAAGCAGCCGTTTAAAGGTCGGTTTATACAGCGACCGAGCCGAGCCTTCCGAGCCTCTATAGTATGCTTATGGACGGCGCCGGCAAGTTTCCGCCGAGCTCGGTGGAAGCTCGGAGGCTCCCCGCTGGGCCCGGGCTCGGAGGCCACTCGTTGAGACGACTAGACGGACTGGCGATTAGTAAGGCAAATAAATACAAAAGTGAATAAATAAACTAAATAAAAAAAAATAATAATAAAAAATATAAAAAAATCCTAACTTAACCATCTCACCTTTCTGCAGCGACAGATGCTCTTCTCGTTAGCTTTCAGAGGAAGATTTAATATGGCCAAATACTGCATTGTCCCTCAATATCTCTACTATCTTATTATCCCAAATATTAAACGAAAATAAACTTAGACGTATATTTTAAAATACGATTCTGTACACCACTGGTTGAGAAAAGAGGTTAAATGTAACCTCAATTTATCTTTTATAGCCTATAAATAAAAAAAATCACAGAAGGAAGCGAAATGACGCTATTCATTCAACTGTTTGGCTTCTGGAGAAGTAATTCAAAAACTGCACTTTAGGCAGTGCTAATACATACCAGTTATTAAAGTACATGTTTGTCATTGCGAAGAGATTGGATAACAATGTCGGTGCATACGTTCCAACTGTATTATAGATACAATGTTTATTTTTTATTATTATTTTTTTTATTTCGTTTATTTATTCACTTTTGTATTTATTTGCCTTACTAATCGCCAGTAGGTAGATCGACCGCGGCTCTCGCATTTACCCTACGTGTTCGGCGCATAAAATCCAGCAGCGTTGCACTTCGACAGGGCACGGACTCGGTCCGTCCGTCTAGTCGTCTCAACGAGTGGCCTCCGAGCCCGGGCCCAGCGGGGAGCCTCCGAGCTTCCACCGAGCTCGGCGGAAACTTGCCGGCGCCGTCCATAAGCATACTATAGAGGCTCGGAAGGCTCGGAAGGCTCGGCTCGGTCGCTGTATAAACCGACCTTAATACGTTACAACTGGCCAGGCTTATAATCTGTAAGTATTACCCTTATCTTACTGTTGCTAATATTGATTACTGTAGAATTCAATGTAATAATGTTTTATCAAAATTCTTGTTATTAAGTTGCTGCAGAGAAGGCAAAAATTTACACTTCCCGAAGAGAGACGGAATCGAGCATACAGGTCTGGCTCAAAAGAGCTGTTGGCAGAAAGGCAGCCACTTCTAAGAAGTTTTAATGTTGATGACGACGACGACGATGATGATGAGACAGGTGTCACTTCGCATGAATATACCTGATATGGTATTCAAAGCGATAAGAATGACGCGCGGTGTGTCAGCTACTAATGCAAAATTACAACTTATTTATATTACATATATTCTACAGGCTCCGTGCATCCTACGCATACTCTGTGTTGCGTGCGTACACTTCCCATCTGCATATTAAAAAATATTTGAAGACTTCTCGAAGCCGGATAATAGACTCGTAAGGTCAACAGACGTCGCAGCACTCCGACCTTTTAGCCGTTGTAAATTCTAAGCTTTACCCCTTATTAACGAAATTTCTTTGCAGTCACCAAAATGTTCCCAAGGTCTAAGGACTTTATGAGTTTATTACCCGCGCGTGGCCAGGAAATCTCCCGCTGACCGTGAAATTACAAGGGCTAGCGGTTCGGTTCTTTCGCTCTGGAGAGTGTCCGCTGTGACTTGTAGGCGGTCACTCGTTGCCATCCCCGTCCTTTTTCTAATTCACCAATAGTCCCCGACTGATTTCAACCCGCCCAATAAGCAACGAGTTTATTTTCTCGACCGACTCTATTTACCCCTCCACCGAAGATTTTATGAAGAATTGTACGAAGCGGAACTAGTCTAGTTCAAACACCCAACAACGAACCACCTCGTTCCTTTAAGTTAAATTTAATAGTTTTTTGTAGTATAATATACGTTTGTTTTTTTATTATTATTAAAACTGACTAAAGACTTTTTATCCCATATCACGAATCGGTCTGACATCATTAAGTTGTCGTGAGACATCCGGACGTGTAGTGTCGTGGTCGCCAGTAACAGAAGTTACATCCGTTAGTGGGATCAATCCAGGTACACGCGTCGGAACACTCTGCATATTCCACATATATCCATTGTAGGAGCATATATCCTGCATGTATTTCGCGCATAAACACCCGTAATGTAATTATAAAAATATGTAATATGAATAATATACAATGTGTCTGGTACAGTCGGGGACAAAAGCAAGTGGACAGCCAGTGGAAACGGCCACCAACGAAGTCCAGTCAAACCAGTAGAGGAGAGGCTTGCAGGTTGCCACCCCTTAGCTTTTTTTATCATAACTCGTCATAAAATTAACGTATCGTTGATTTATGGTATAAGTTGGAAAGAGGAAGTGTAGAGCTACAATCCTGAGCTAGAAATCATGTAAACTCTCGAAAGTATCTAAAATTGACTCCTTGAAATTTTGGCTTGCAGGTTGCCACCACTAGGAAAATTGCTGAAATTGTAAAAAAAACTCAAATAAAAACCTGATTCAGAAAACATTTCAAAATCAGCAACGCTTCAAAATCCTTAATGCCGCGTTCAGATTTTGTTGACCTGCGTGCTGCCATACTAAAAATGTATCAAAAATGTAAAAAATAAACGAAAATATGTCTAAAATGCAATAAAAACACTTCACTTCAAACTCAATGACAATAGTAGACATCACATAATCATGAAAAATGACATTTGAGTGTAAACAAGCGGGAAAGAGAGAGGTGGCAACCTGCAAGCCAAAAAAGGTGGCAACTTGCATTCCGACGCATTTTTGGAAAATATGAGAAAAAATTGTCAATTCATGATATGTTTGGAAATTTGTTTGGCATATGTAAATTAGATTAAAAAAAACAACACAGTACGAATAGTTACCTTGAATTGTCGATGAAAATGTTCAATTTACGAGCACAGGGAAACACACACAATTTCAATAATTCAATTTCTTGACAAACACTATCCCTGATAGCCAGATCTGGGCAGCAGAATCTGACGTCAGAACTGCAGCAGTCTGTGTCCGCATTTGGCTGCGTTCTGATGTACAGAGCATGAGGTGCAGTGCCTGATGTCAGATGGACAGCAGATCGACAGCAGATCGGCAGCAGATTTCGCCGTCTGCTAGGCAGAGCAACAGCGCCATCTGAGGTCCAGAATTACCAAGCAATTGCCTACAGATGGCGCTGTTGCTGTGCCTAGCAGGCGGCGAAATCTGCTGTCGATCTGCTGTCCATCTGACATCAGGCACTGCACCTCAGGCTCTGCACATCAGAACGCAGCCAAATGCGGACACAGACTGCTGCAGTTCTGACGTCAGATTCTGCTGCCCAGATCTGGCTATCAGGGATATTACACTTCGCTCAGCAAACACAGTGTTATTGCGTCTGTCCGCTCCAGAGGTTAATAAATAGTGGCAACTACTCTTTTAACGTCGGTGTGAGTCAGAGTTGAGGTTATGACACTGCTAGAAAATCGAAATACAACAGGGGTGGCAACCTGCAAGCAATGGCAACCTGCAAGCCTCTCTCCCCTACGATTGCCACAAATCTACATTTTCTGTATTATATATGCCCACGGCACACACATTATTCAATCAATAATTGAAACCAACATTCACATTTGTATAGAAATAAACTGTGTAATATGAATAGGTCAGCAAACTGCAGAGGAGCAAAAACAAGCGGACACAACAAAATACGTACTAAATAAAACACATAACAAAATTAACACTCGGTATTGCCGCCCCTCATCCGAATTACTGCTTACAAACGTCGCGGAACACCGCTTACCAAACCTTCAATATAATCCCCACCAACACTTCCGACCGCTGACTGTAAACTTCTGAAAAAATCGATCCCACCATTTCGCTCATCCAATGGAACTCCCGCGCGCAGCAAACTCCATAAGTTCTCTACAGGATTCAAGTCGGGGCTCCCCATCGATCATTCAAGCAATTCAATATTGGAATCCCCAAAAAATTCCTCACTTCTCATGGCAGTGTGCCCGGGATCGCTGTCCCGTTGGGAACCAAACTCTTCGTCGAGACCCATTTCCAATATTACCCCTTCCAAATTTTCATTTAGTATATCAACACACCCATCTGCATTTGTGACTCCGCCAATCCGCGTCGACGCACCAATCCCATGCCAAGGAAAGCACCCCCGCATCATCAACGATCCGCCGCCAAAAGAACCGTTGGCGTAATAAACGGTTTCTTATATGTTTCATTTCTTTTCCTTCATACTTGCGGCTTCTTTTTTAGTTGCCGCTACTCACATTTACTTTCATCACTCCATATTATATTTTTCAGAATGATAGTGGCACATTCACGTATTTTTTTAGCAGAAGCTAAAGCTAACGGTTTAATTTGGCGACGGATCATTCCTGGCATGGGTCCGGCACGCCAGCACAAACCGACGGGTAACACGTTAAATATCTCACAACACATGGTAGATATTAACACAAATTTTGGATATATCATGAAGAATGATATTTCGAATACACACATCCATATCCTAGCAGTATAGATACACAATAGACATGCATAGTGAAGAAAATAACTTTTCGATACCCTAAAGTAACTTTTCCTTGCTGATTTAAAATTGTAATATAAATACTCCCTTTGCAAGTACGTGTTTTCTCTATTTTTTAATATTTAATCTGGCCGTTTTTAAAGTAATACTGATCGTTATTTATCAATTTTAAGTGTCTCGTTAATAAAAATTTATAATTTAAGTTCAAAAACCTGGTCGGGGGCGATTGTAACATCGGCAGTCGGGGTCGGTTGCACCGGGACAGAACCGAATAGTGACAAAGAAGATTAATAATATTGTCTTGTTTGCATGGAATCCTATAGCACAGCACAAGCAAACCAAATAAAAAATAGGTGCATTGTACTGAATGTAAGATTGATCACACGAAGAATGCACCAGCCAAAACGTTTTCTATTTCTGCCGCAATGGCGACACCGCATAATTGGTTATAAATTTTACTTTTCTCATTTATTATTATAATTAAAATCAATAAATATTTTAATTTTGTAAAGTTAAATTTGTGCTACTATCGACTTCATGCAGTGTTACAACCGACTCGGGGTCAGGGACGGTTGTAACACTTTCTCCGCTTCTCATTTTTTATTAATAACCGGAATATTACTTGAAATACAGCGAACCTGTTGTGGCTCAAATAATGTCAGATAAGGAAGTAACATTTTCGTAAAAAACTGTTGTTGTAACTGTAATAGTTTTTGCGTAAGCGTATTCCAAAGTAGAAGTGTTACTACCGCCCCCGGTCTACCCTACTATTAAATGAAAATCCAAAAGAAGCAGTACCAAAAATGGGTCTCCACGAAGGATTTTGTCTCCAACAGGACAACGACCCCAATCACACTGCCACGGAAAGTGAGAAACCCCTGAGAATTCCAATATCAAACTGCCCGAACGGCCGACACAGAGCCCCGACCCGCAGCCCATGGAGAACCCATGGAGCCCACTGCACGCGAAAATTTAATTGGATAAGCGAAATAAAAACATTGACCCTTTCAAAAGTTTACAATCAGCAATCCAAAATACTAGTAAAAATTATATTAAAAATCCAACGAACAATATAGTTTATAACGCGTACTATGTAATAATAATAAAAACAAAACTAATTGTAATTAAATAAATGAAATGAATTTTTATTAAGATTCATCTTATTTTCATAACCACCTTAATACCATTTTACAGATATCTTAACAACGTAATTTAAAGAGCTGCGTTAGACCTAATAAAGTCCTTGCGAAAAGTGGTTAAATGTTTTTCCCGATATTGAATAAATTTGCAGTGAGAAGTGACTAAATATTACAATTATATTCACAATCCTAACTAAACGCCTTTGAAACTAAATGAACCCCCATTTTCCACCACTCTCCAACATCGACAACTCCATTTGGTGCCTTGGTAGCCTCTATCTTCACTTAAATCCCAATCACTTCCCCGGAACAATGGTTCCAGCTCACCAGTTCCTCTAATATCGTATGCGGTGCAAAGTAATACCAAATAGCGTTTGGTTCTTCGCCAAAAGTAACGTAAAGAACCAGCCAACCGAGGCGTTCGACCATCAATGCGATAATAGAAGGACTGGAGCCACGTGGAAATCGATCGCCAGCCACAAGTATCGTTCTTGCGATGGAAAGAAGGAAATAGGTGAAAGAGGGAAATAAGGAGGGAAAAATGATAAATTCATTAGAAAGCATCCGTTAGATCCAACGGGACAGCCAACTTACACTATTCTTCCCAACTATTTCATCAATTTCGATTCACAAAAATCGAATAATTTTCATCACCTCTATCGTTATATCAAATCCATTGAACTAGTTTAGATAACTATTCGTACCGATTAATATCCGCAAGCAGTATTCTTATAACCAAGTTAAGTAAACTTAACACAACAAAACAATTACCACTAGTACTTTTATTGTAATCGAACACATGTAAATATTCCACAAGATACACATTATCAATTTTAAGTAACATACTCACTCGCACTTAGATGTCCATTTATAAAAGGCACCGCAAATACGGAGAGAAGCTAAAACACGTGCGTTCACCATAGTAGTCGGCGCAACAATGCAACGTATTCCATAATAAACGATCGATTCTAGGCTCCTCTACGCATGCGTAAAATCCCCCTCGGATAACATTTCCGACAAAAGCCACGATAATCGAGCACTGCCACGCGTGTGGCGTGAATTTCCGTGATACTCGACCCCTCGCACCTGCAACCCCTACGCACTATCTTCAAACCACAGGTGATATTTCTCCCTTTTTTCCTTCGGCGAAGAAAATTACCTTCGAAGTTGCAAACTTTGTCTCCGACGTCGAATTTCCTGCCGCTTTGAGTGACAATAGTAAAACGAAAATACAGAAAACATAGAATAATATGAGAACTCGAGGAAAAGTGCGATGGGAATCGTGTACCTCCGCGCAGTCGTGTCTTGAACGTGGAAAAATGAACTTCGAGGGCAGTCGTCATTTTAGAATCATTCGATCGATAGGTGTGCCACTGGGACTGTGGCCTTATGGATGCACAATTATCGGAAAAATTAACGGTGCTATCGCTGTAACAATTATTGTTCTCTGCATAGTCGCACAGGTACCAAGTACTCATTTCATTTTTTGGTTCGTTCGCGCTGGAATGCCAACAGCTGCATTTTGCCCAACTTACTAGAGACCATGGTATGGTACGTGTAGTAAAAAGACACGTGTACACGGGTACACGTGTATTACATATATCCGTACCTCGATCCGTGTAGCTTTTAGTACACGGGTACCCGTGCACTATTTCACGTGTATTTAAATACACGTGTATCAACGTCTTTGTGTATTTTGATCAGAATTGGGCATTAACTACGGGAGAATGGGCAATGGCGGTCACTTAAGCAATAAGTGTAATAAAACCGAGTGATGTTTTTCAATTTTAAGGATTATCGTTGCGTCTAAAAAGAAGCTCGCTTATTACCAGTAATGCCTTAATTTTTTCTATCAAAATAGGTAATCGATTAAATAAATCTTGTTAATTTTATAATTGTGTTATTAGTTACAATCTGAAAATTTGTAAAACCATACTTTCCGCATATTATTCTAGTAAATATATTTAAATACATTAATTCTTTTATGAATTTCGCAATCCCCCAGAGTTCTGGGATATCTATAGATATTAAAAATCAGACGAATCAAAATACGGATACGTTAATATGCGTGCATTTATAAATACACGAGTATCTAAATTCACGTGTATTTAAATACACGTGAAATAGGGATCTCTACAACTTACCCGTTGCTTTATACATTCTGTCAAAAAAGCTGTTTAAGTGATAGATTCTCGGTATTTTTTTGACAGAATATATATCGAATTCGAATTGTAACCGAGATACCACTGATGTAATTGAAATAGCTAAATTTAAGTGGGGATTGCGCCTTGTTGGGCCGAAAAATGGGTAATTCTTTGTGAATTTTTGGTACAAAACTGGTTCGACAAATTAATTTGAGGTTTGGCAGGCTGTTTTATTGTGTCTCGAACGATTGTTCTGAATTTTTGTGTGACAGTGACAGAATAAAACAGGGCAGATACAGAGAGAGCTTGAAAAGTAATCAGGAGGCTATGGCGTTGACGAAAAGTACTGTAAGGGTTATCGGAAACACAAAAAGAAAAAGAGATTCTTAATCTATATTAATGTGACTATCTGTGGCAGTAGATGTATTAAGAAAAATAAAAAAAATGTTAAAATGGCAGCCTTTTGAAGAAAATGATGGCGCCCTGATTTGAGTCTGAAAAATGTTTTGCCCCAAAATCAGGAAAACTTCTTAAAATAAAATAGGAACGGTAACAGATACGGCAATAAATCTACTGCCACAGATAGCCACATGCATATAGATTAAGCATCTCTTTTCCTTTTTGTGTTTCAGATAACCCTTACAGTACTTTCCGTCAACACCAGTCCCACTCGATTATGTTTCAACGCTCTCTCTGTACTTGCCATATATTTTTTTTCACTGTCACACAAAAATTCAGAACAATAGTTCAAGATACAATAAAACAGCCTGCCAAACCCCAAATTAATTTGTCGAACCGTTTTCGTACAAAAAATTCATAAAGAATTAACTATTTTTCGGCCCAACAAGGCGCAATCTACCCATAAGATATTGAATTCAGAATCCTTATTTGCTGTATCATATTTCCACTTCTGTCTTCTCTTCTTATAAAATTGAATTGCAAGCATTTCCGTTGCTTGGCGATTTATCAGTTCCGGTTAAAAGAATGTTCAATAACGGGGATACTTGCAGCTAGCGGTGTTTATCACGCACGAGTATAGTGTGGAACTGTTTCTTATGGCCGTGATTGGTATTGTACCGCCTACGACCTACATCGTGAAGTATCTCAGTTTTAAGAGGAATATGAACCAGGTATGCTTTTCTAGATTCTCTGAACGATATGGCTGCAATGCGATATGTACAACTGAAAGAGCACTGGCATGTGGTATAAAAACCATTTCATTTCATATGGTCGAATTGAATCTAATTAATACGGGAACTTCGGTCTCTCGAAAATTCGATTTTTTTTTTAACCTTTGCAGGCTTGTAGGGAGTCCAAATAGAAGCGTGTGGCAATTTTTATTTTCAGCTACTTGTGGATTCTCCAGGACGGAAACACTTCTTAAGGGGGGAGCCTGGTGTAACGAAATGAAAATCGAGGCATTTATCGGGAATTTTTTTAAAAGAAAGTATTTGATAGATCTCTCTGAAACTTTCAGGATATTGTATTAACAGGTTAAGGTATATAACAAAAAAAAAAATTATTAAAAAAGAGCGGCAAATAACAAAGTTATGCCCAGTCCGTTGGCGACGCAATTATTGCACTGCGGGCAACGTAGCGTCTTTGGTTTCATCTGAAACCAAAAATCGAACAATTTTCTTTTAGTTTATGAGTGTACGCACAGAATGAAGAAATTTGAAACTTAAAAGATGCAAAGTGAACAAATGGCGGCCTCTTCAATAAAAAGTTCACTGTTTCCAACGAAATTTTGCCTTAAATGTCTAAAAAAAAGTTATTTATTTAAACAATATCATTATACTAATAACTTCGTACTATGAAGAAAATGTTCACAAATATCCGTGCACAAGGCCAAGTCGATTGGTTGAATATTTTTGGAGTAATATTGCCCGCAAAGTGTGAAACTGTCGTTTCGAGAAAAACGCATTTAAAGTTTTGTGGTAGCCTGGCGCTCCGTAGCAAAATCGGCTATATCCGCTTTAATTTTTCGAATTTCGTTTTGCGGCTTTGGGAACATATTGTCGTGATGTTCAACTATTGATTTATGCAAAAAAAAAATCGATTTCTTCGATCCGCTACACCAGGCTCCCCCCTTAAGGGGTTATACCTAGTCAGGCTGCCGAAAAGAAACGAATGTTTTTGTGATTTTTTTTTATTTCCACAGAACTATTTGCAGTTAAAAGAGCAACATTTAAAGAACAATGGTAATTTTTTCGTAGAAAAATATTTGCGTTTATAATAAAATAACAACCCACATCCAAGAAGCCTTTTTAAAAATTTGGTTTTACGGTGAACACTGCCATTCGGAACCAGATTATCTGAAATAAAAGAACAAAAAAGATTTTGTCCAGAAAAGTCCTGATTTTTTTCGCGTGATTTTTGCACGAAAAATCAGGATTTCAAATTGAAATAGCCGCGATTTTGTTTTAAATTAATATTTCCGAAATTCCCTCCGTTATTTAGAGAATACATTAATATACAAACGAAATCTTTTTTGTTATTTGATTTTAGATAACCTGGTTCCGAATGGCAGTGCTCACCTCAAAACCAAATTTTTAAAAAGGTTTCTTGGCTGAAGGTTGTTTCTTTATTATAAACTTAATATTTTTCTACGAAAAAATTACCAAATGTTCTTTAAATGTTGCTGTTTTAAGTGCAAAAAGTTCTGTAAAAATATATGCTTCCACTTTTTCAAAAAAAATCCACACACATTTGCCTCTTTTCGCCTGACTAATTGTAAGTATAACCCCTTAAAGGTAAATGTGCGATTTCCTATTTTCCTGCATATCTTGGAAACTATATTAGATATAAAACATTGGTAATATGAAAATTTAATGGTCTTCTATGCTGTACGAAACTGTGCAATGAAATTCTTTCCCTGATAACCATCTGTCTCCAGTCTGACATCAGATTGGTAGCAGGGTCTGGCTCTGGCATGAGAGCGCTGAGTCTGACGTCAGAACTGTAGCAGACGGCAGAATCTGCTGCGGATCTGCTATTGATCTGACATCAGGCACTGAAGTCAGGCTCTGTACCTCAGAACGCAGCCATCTGCAGGCACAGACGACTACGGTTCTGATGTCAGATTCTGCTGCCCAGATCTGGCTATCAGGTGTTACGAATTACAACAGTTAGATTCTGTTTATAAAATTATTTATTAATAAAATGGTGTCCCTCTTTTTGTGTCAAGACAATTAAGTCATTTACCACTGGGATAGGGACTTCGGTAGCACGAATAATTAGATTACACGAGTGAACTTTCTTGTTTGAGACCAGACTATCAACTGACGCTCCGCGCCGAAAAACTCTTCCTTTTAAAATGCTGGGTAGAGAGGTTTTCACCCTCTACCCTCGAATGGCCAAGATGGAGGGAAAGCCCAAATATACACACAATCCAAAGTGCATTGCTGACGAAGTCCAGACATTGGCATTGGCGGAAAGACATTCAGCGTAGACCTTGAAAATCCTTGGGCTTCACGATTTCGAGGACTGCTCTTGTGCTCAAGGGTTACTGCCTAGTCCCTCGCCAGATGAGCGTGTCGAGCTCAAGGGAGGTCTCCGCCTTAGTTGTTTGCCAAAATGCACGGCCAACATTCGGGACTACATCTGGGTTTGCTTACTAAAACTTTCCCTGATCTGGCCATTCGTTACGCACGTAACACAGGGTTGAATCTCGAGTTTAAATAAGGAACAGTTCCCCACTACAAACAATTAAATAACTCGACGGCGCAGTTTTATACAGCATAGAAAGTTAATAAATTTTAATTTCAATTGTTTATTAATAGTTTTCAAAACATAATGGAAAATAGGAAAGCTCACATTAACCTCTAAAGTTTGAGGGGTGTTTTCATCCTGCAGAATCAAAGAGTAGGGGAAAATGAAAATTGTCTGGTATTTCTATTCAGATTTCTTACAAACATGCAATCTAGAAAAAGAATCAGAATTTTTAAGTTACCAAAGTTCCCTTGTGAGTTGCATTTTCCCCTGCACAGTGTTTTATAAGTATCCCCCTTATTACGCAAATAGAAACACTTAATTTACACAGAATCATCCAGGTAAAGAACATCTTCGAGTGGATTCAAAGCGAATATGATTTATTGACGAACGAGAGGGAGCTTCAATTGATAGAACAGTGTGCTGACAGAGGAACAACCCTTAGCAAGTTCTTCTTTTGTGAGTATAGAAAGCATTTACTGCCTAGCTAACTATCGTACGGATGAATATTTGGGGCTATTTCTGGCAGAGACATTACGAAATTAAGTTTTTTTTGTTAACCCTCAAACACCACACTATATTTTCCTAACGCTTCCACCACACTGGGTCCACGCGCCCTAGAACTTTCTTTTCTCTATATATCAGGATTTGCTGCACCGATTTAAACACTTTTTTTATCAATTCGTCATACAATAAGTAAATGGAATATATCGATAGTTTGGTGAAATTTTTTTTTTATGTTCAAGATATATTTTAAAAAACGTCCGTGTTCTGAAAGTTCCGTTTTTTCATTTAATCGCAGGTTTTTCTAAAAAAAGATACAGGGTTTATTATACACCAATTGAAAGGTTTTAAGTAATACTTCAAGAAAATATATATGTCATTATGATTGGTTCCAAAAAATATAATTATTTCGAGAGGTGAAGTCGAGTGATTTTGTACTTCTTCCGAACGAATGTTCTCTGTGAAATTATACAATGAAATGGTTGGAATAATAATTTATTTTATAAAAACAGTATAGGGTAGATGTACCGTTTGTGGCCATTGCACTGTTTTTGGCCATGTGCTTAATTATCTCATTTTTGAATTGCTCGCGGATCATTATTATGTGGAGAATTTCATATCATAAACATTTTGTTTAGTATACCACCAGAAATATAAGATTACATTTATTGCTTACACGGAAAAATATTATATTTTTTAAGAAGTGGCCAAAACTGGTACAATATCTTAAAGTGGCCACAAATGGTGCATCCACCCTAAATCACTATGAAATCATTCATTTACACGAAGAGCAGTCGCAACATATTTTCGCCACATATTCCCCACATATCGGCCGATCGCATTTTAAACACTTTATATCGATTGAAAAGGATGTGTTCTACTTTACACAGAGTAGGAATACTGTCGGAACAACAAATCCTCTGCATACACAATAATGTTCTGTAGCAACTGTTAACTCCACTTTTCCGAAAACACTGATGTGGACACGACACTGGGTCTGCGCGACCCATAGACTACCTTTTTCATGACGTCACTCGGCTTCTTCAGGTAAATTAGGGGTCTCGTGTTGCGGAATCTGTAGTAGGGGTCCCAAAGTTTTTTCCTCCGCCACAACAGCTCGCCACCATTTACCGTTTAGTAGTGGCCACGGATCTCGCAAACGGCCTGGGTCTCGGTGACACAGTGTGGTGTTTGAGGATTCAGGGTACCAGGCAGTCGCTCCTGTCTGAAACGAAGCATTTCTGTTTGAATTAATTACAAAGAAACCAATTGAAACTGAGAATTGTTCTTTGGCATGCCGTTTATTAACATCGTAAGCTTTAAAAAACATGTTCGTTTAGTAAAAAAATATACATTATATATGACGCTACTGCTGGATCATTAAAGAGGCTTTTTAAAAAAAGTTTCTTTTGTTTTGCAGTGATAACTCAACAACAGAGGTTCCAATCAATTCAATACAAATTCGAGCATCTTCACAAAATGTATAGTTTCGGACCAGACCTAAATTAAAGTTAATGAAAACTCTTATTCTTTATGAAAAGAAACTAAGACCTCATCTTTTGGGGCTTATGGGATGGTAAAACCTCATCAGTGGGGTCTCAATAGGGTTTTAGTTTCTTTTCATAAAGAATAATAGCTTTCATTAATTTTAGTTTAGGTCTGGTCCGAAACTATCCATTTTGTGAAGATGCTCGAATTTGTTTTGAATCCCCGTTTGAACGCTCGGAAAATGTGTACATTTTGCGTATTTTTTTAAAAGTCAACGGCTTGATGGAAATTTTCCGTTTTTGTATTATGTTCACATAGTATTATGAACTACTTAAAAAAAAAGTTTCAGTTAAAAAACTATTGTTTTTCGGAAGTTATGAATACATATCGGAAACTCTCTCGATTTTAGACGGCTACACGGTGGCACCCAAAAAAGCTGTATGTCATGTCTGAAATCAAAAACAATACAATTTTTATATAAAATATGTGAATAGCTATGGATCTACAGCGCCGATTTTGAAAATTTTAAAATATAAAGAAATGGTGAGATCAAAGATAAAATTGGATTTTTCTAAGAGAAAAGTCCACGTTTTTCATTATAAATAATATACGGGGAATCAGAATAAAAAAAGTCGTCGTAGGTCGATATAGACTCATATTACGATTCTCCATGCAAAGTTGGACATAAATTGGTTGAAGGTAGCGCGAGTTTTTAGGGCCACCGTAATGAAAAATCTAGGTCCGCTGCGATCAGTCGAGCCGCCGCGCTGCCCCGTGCTGTGCTGAATTTTTACATCGGACTTGATTTATAGTATTTCTAGATCAATCTATGAAAATATTTTAAAAAATCCGATTTTTTGACACTTTCAAACGGTTATACCCCCTTAAATTTAGAAGAGTTTTCAAAGAAATGAAAACGCTCATCGGTCAAAAAAGTCCCAGGGCCGTAGTAGAGGTGACAGTTTCAGGCTCTAGACTCTAGAGCAATTGCTTATTGCTCTAGTTCTGGTTGAACGATATTGCCTTAATCTTTCAAGTACACTGTATTTGTCAAATTTGTCTCTATTGTTCCAGATTGTATGCTGCTTGTAATCCTACCCATCATATTCCCGTTCCTGCCAATACTTTTCAATATAGAGACATCCGTTAATCAATCTCGTTCGGTGCTAATTCCCCTCAACTTAGAGCACTTCGTCGATCAAGATCGATACTTCTACTGGATCATGTTTCACATCGACACTACCACGGTCCTGGGTGTTTCCATCTTGTTTGTCACAGAGTCCACTTTCATCCAATTCGTCATACACGCGAGCGGAGTACTCGAAATTATCGGGTAATAAATTTTAATCACAAATGCTCAGAAATGTTGCAAACGACCGGTAGTTATATTTTTGTAAGGAACTACCGTAGTTGCAACGAAACTGAGTGGCCAGCAAGACCACTAGGGTCTGTTAGTTCTATTGCCACTTGATCCGATAAGACATGTAGGGGGGACGGCAACAGGTAGTAGAAAATGAAATACATGATTCTACGTGACAAAATGTGTTGAAAATGTTTTTTAGTTATTAATGTTTCAAGATTTGGTTAGCGGTGCCTGGAGGACGGCGTCCCGGCGGTCAGGACTGCATACAGTTCCCATGTAATGCCTCATTACGCCGCGCGCGCCGCTGGTCGCCGAGTTGCTATCCTACAGTGCTTAAGTCTCAAACATTTAAACATTAATGACTAAAAAAAATGCAGCCTCCACTGCAATTCGGATACTCGGCATTTTCGTCTTATTTTGTCTTATTCAGAGAGAAAATATTCGCGCATTTATAGAGATCGAGTGGAACGGATACTGGAAAATAGGATTCTAAATGTTGTTTCTCGTAAGACGAATTTGTCGATACATGATCAACTAGTAGCCACCATTGAACTGCATCAACGAGTACTCAAGTGGGTATAACATTATTCAACCTAGAAAACCGTGTTTTGGAGCGATTTGACAAATATCTTAAATTTGTTAAAGTTTCATTGAAAACATGAATACCTCTTTGCTGCCACATTACTGCATACTACTTGTTATCGGTGTGGTGTCATTGAGCATGAACCTGTATATCGTGAGTAATATATGTATGCAAATGATTCTTGTGAACACTAGGTTGCCGAGAAGATTCTCTCGATTTGATTTCTTGTTGAATGTGAAGTAATATGAAAAGGAGTTGAGATCTCGTCCTGCTAGCATTTTTCTTTCCAAAAATTGAATCACTCCGATCTGTTTGCGGCGGAGAAGTCTTACAGTAACCTAGTGGATGCGCATTTGTTCACTTTGTTAAAGTAAAGATGTTTCAAGTAACTTTTGTTCATTATTCATCGTTTCTAGGTGGCCAGAGCAATGCTGCTGAGGAAAGTCACTGGCAAATTGTTAACTGCACTTTTACTGGTCGTAATTCATTTCTTTTACATGGGTAGTGGTAACTACGTTGCTCAATTTGCGTTAGACAAGGGGAGTGATCTGTTTATGAAAACGTGAGTGCTTGTGTTCATCCCTCTTATCAGTACCCGGTGTGACTGTCTGTTATATAATTGTTGAAAATTGTTTTTCATTTGATATTGAAAATCAGTAATAATGAAAAGAGCAAAAGGCTTGGGATGTTTAGTACTAGAAACTCTTACAAATAATACTCGAAACTGTTCATACTGAAAAATATAGCGAAACTGTTTGCAATCTACAGATACTGCGCAAGGTGGCACGAAGCACCATTGCCAGTGCAAAAGATGCTGCTGTACATTCGACAAAGAAGCATGCAACCTACTGCCTTCAAGTTTGGTGGCCTTTACACTGGTTCATTCGAATTCTTTTGTAAGGTAAACGTTTTACAAGCTACAGGAGGTGAGAGAAGAGAAAGAATAAGGCTCTTACTTTCAGCTAGTGAACACATCGATGTCGTATTTCACGGTACTCTACTCTGCGGCTTAAAATTTCGATTGGAAGGAAACGTTGCTACTTTTAGTTGGCACTTAGATACAAGATATTTACTATGAGTTATTAAGGAGGTAGACACGGGTAATGCAGTGCGCTGTATACCGACACAATCTGGCCCGAAACATGGGTTTGGGATTTTTCATTTTTCCTCAAGCAGATTTTGGGTTGGGCAGGGACTCATTCGAAAGAGGGAGGTTCAATGCGGAGCGCTCTGCTCGTTGTTCAACGAGATTGTGATGATATCTAATAATATGAGTGTCCAAAATAGAACAAAAGTAGAGCAAAAGTCGACAAAATACACGCGCAGAATCCAATTATTTTTAGGTCACCAAAAGAGTTTTGTGAATCAAATGGTGAGCAGAGCGTTCCGTATTGAACCTTCCTCTTTCGAATGAGTCATAACCCAGCCTAAAATACAGAGGAAGTCACGTGACAAATTTAGTTAAGGTAGTGGATACGAGATGGCGCCTACTCGGGAGGACTGACAACGTGGAATCATAGCAAAACTGAAGCGTTAACTGGATACTTACATGTGCCACAGTAAACGCGTGAAGGAGTCAATGTATGCATTTTCGTACGATTGTAGGTTAGGTTATATGCATTTTAGGCATACGATGACTACGAACTGCTGGGAACTGTATACATTTACTAAATTAACGCCTTTATTATAATACATACAACACTTGAAATCGCTGTCGAATTTATGTAATAATTATATGGCCACATTATTTAAAATAACAAAGGAGAGATTGGAAATTTTTTACTTAAACTGGAAATATTGATTTATTGATATCTTATTTTCAGAATGTGGAAGTTACAGCAATTATTTGCAATTATTGCCCTTGTTATTATTCTTCCGACTATTATATAAAACATATAACAAGGAAAAGACTCCAAACCGGTCAACTGTTGACACCCTGATTTTTTTTGTAATTCTTTACGGTCCTATGCAGTGATGTGCATTATTTGAATAAAAGAATATACTTCCGAATGGTCCCAGTGGCCGATCGACATAAGGTTTAGGGGAGGGGGTGTGTACCCTAAATCTAAAATTCTATGTAGCTTCGGCTATTTATTAGTTTCCTTTGATTATTCGAAGGCCTTTCATTTTGGGCTTCGAATAATTTTTCTGCTTTCATTGTTTTTTTATCCAAAGATTGTATTCAGATATACAGTAAATTCTCGTTACCAGCCCGACGAACCGGGCTGGCGGCGGGCTGCTAACGCGTTGTGGACACTATTCCGCGTGGCCAATGGCGCGAGTGAGAAAACCCAATGAGCGAGCGAGAGGAAACGAAAGAATCGACACGAAGTTGCCGTCGACTCTTTCGTTTCCTCTCGCTCGTTTATGAAAAAAATGTTTATTCGTATTAAAATATTTATTTGTATTTATCGTTACCTTTATGTACGTGCAGCTCATTTTGATTTCACATCTTTTTTTATATTATAATTATTATTATCTTCTATTTTTTGTGATTTATTTGCTTTCATGTACTGGGCGTAATTTTTTTACTTTTCTGAAGTTTTTTTATGGAGATCTCACTTCTTTTTACAAAGATAATTTCCATAGAGAATGACTTCAGATAATTTTCAATATTATAAATTATTATTATATTATTAATTGATGACTGGATAATTTTTTCATCCTCTCGGGTTTTTTTTTTAAATATATTGTACTGTCATCCAAACTACGCACGCCTGCAAAGCTTCAAGACAATTGGATAGGTGGAATTGGTTTAAATTGGTTTTTATCATTTAAATTAAAAAGAAATTCATTTATGTATATATTTGTAAAAACACGTTTATAACTTGGTTATAACTTGACGGTAAGCTGTCAAAATTTGGAGTAGATTGCATAGTGAAGATAGCGATTGACGAACGAAACGTGTGTTAGTTCCGTTTTGGCTGAAGGTGTGCGTGTAACGCGTATACGTATTATGTCGACAAAATTTGGTTGGAGAATCATGAGAAAAACCTTATCGCATCTGACAGATTCATGAGATGATATTACGATATCTCGGTTATGCGCGGACCGATTTTATTGAAATTGGTCTTATTCGAAAGCTTATATGCGGTTTACATACGAAAAATGCCTTTAAATTTAGAAAATATTGCAGGCGTGATGAGATATTAAGGAAATAAGTTTCAGGTTAGGTTGGAATGGCTCCGCGACGAGTAAAGGTATACGGTAGCGACAGTCGACATATACAGGGTGTCTTTCCTGTACTTGGCGTCAAGACGCTACCGCGTCTCTAGATACAGAAACCTTTTCCTGGTATTCTCCCGATTAAATTGAGAGAAAGTAATTTAAATCGGACTATTTTTAACGAAACGGGCTTTCAATTCTACAAACAAATTTTCACGTAATTTCCTTAATTATGGTCCGAATTATATAATTTATGGACATAAGGAATCGATTGACGTCACTTTTGCAAAGATCTGATTAGAAATGCAGATCTGCAGATTTGTCACTGCTTAGTGCGCAACATTTTATGGCCACGCTGGTTTCGATGAAGACATTGCAGTAGCACCGGCGAGTGCATTACCGCCTATGAAAATCTATCGAATAAGCAATTGCAAACTAATGTTACTATTGTACCAACACAATAGTATATATAATGTTTGTTCAACTGCTTTCTGTATAGGTCGTTTAATTATCTTATAATAAGTATATAACTTTCAGCTTCTGCTTCAGTGCTTTGCTAATAAAAAAATGCCTAACCTAAGCTAACAAACTTCATTTTCTGGGGACATCCCCTCATCTATTTTTTCTTTTCACTTATAATTCTTTACTGCTAATGTAGAATATGGTAGCATAAGTACATTTTAATTAGTTAAAATGTACAATTAATTTCTACGTTTGCACTACCAGCAGACTTTCCGTTCAAATTTTTACCAGTACAACGCAACAGTTGAAAATTTCTTTCCACGTTCAGAATGGAATATGGAAGTAGCAAACAGTTCCTTCTCGCGTTCACAAGGCAGCCGCGTATCTATCGGTATTACCATTTCTGTGCTGAAAAAACTGCTGTAATACCGACCTGCCAAATCGGCCAGGTCACGTGACGTGTCTACCCCCCTAAACGATTGTCTTAACTGTAACTGATTCAGCTATAGAATGCGTACCTACTGACTGTTACTTTCTTATAATACTGTAAAGTGAAAGTAATTAAGTTTCGAAATACGTCCCAATTCGTAAAAAATGACGGTTACAATGAGAGACTCCGCTAACAAGGGACATTAAAATGCACAAAATTTTGTAATTTCAATTTTCTACCTATCGCAACGGTGTGCGATATACATATTGCGCAAAATACATTTCCGACCCTCAATGTCGAGGGCTATTTTAACTCTACATGCTGAGAATAGCTGATGAAAAAAATATGTGTCTTAACAAACTTGGCGTGTGACAATTAAGTTAGCACGTTTCAGAAATTTGGACCTTGTAACATGTTCTTTAATTGGATTGTTTACTGTTATTTTATGTTTTCGTGAAGAATTCTATTTTCAAGTAAGTAGAAACACGATTAAAATATCAAATCAATCACTCAATATATTAGCTGTATATTCATTTGTATCTTTTTATTTCAAAATCTGTGTTTTCGCACTTAGAGCCTTAATTACTTTGAGTCTACGGTCTACATTTATCACCATCTGTATATAAAACTTTTTATGGAAAATATATAATATGATTTTAAAATTAGAGTTTAAACCTTTGACAAACCTCTACTTTTTTGCTATATACATTCCCTTTCAAATTCTTGATAAAAATGTTGATCACGCGTAGGAGAGACCGGCGCTAAAGTCCATTTCATATATATTGGCCGGTGAGTTCGGTTTCGCGAGCAGCGCGCGAGGAGAAATCAGCCACCACCACCTGACGATCGTGGATTGGCAGCTGAAGTTGCTGGGCCCCCGAAGGGTATGGTGGGATAACGGGAACGCTGCTCGACTTGGCCTGAACGAAGCCGTGTGGCTGTTGTTTATTCTTAGCGTAGTAGTTGTGTGCAGGGACCGGCGGACAGGGCAGACTCCAGCTACTGCTAATGGAGGGGGGAACACCTACAGGAACCGTGGTTATGCTTGCATGAACTGCGCCTGCGTCAGTAAAGCACACATAACCACCGCTCCTGTAGGCGTTTCCCCCTCCATCAGCGGTAGCTGGAGTTCGCCGATTCCTGGTTAGGAGCCCGGCGATTATCCCCACAATTTCTTGGAATTCTTTGGTCGAGAGTGAGAGAATCCGAGAACGGCGAGAGCGAACAAAAGAGTCACACGTAGTTGCCGTCGACTACGAAAGAGAGAAAGCATGATACTTTCACGTGCAACGTACGCAGAGTTGGGCAAACATTTATCTAAATAAAAATCTCAAATAACGAACAAAAGATAAATAATTTTTATTCGTTATTCGAGGCTCGAATAATCGAAGAGAATTTATTCGACGAATGAAGATATTTTTTTATTGGATGATAATTTATTCTACGAATGAAGATAATTTTTTACAGGATGAGAATTTATTCGACAAATAAAGATAACTTTTTTATTCGATGAGAATTTATTCGACGAATAACGATAATTTTTTATTCGATGTGAATTTATTCGACGAATAACGATAACTTTTTATTCGAAGGTTTTATTCGAATAAATGCGCCGAATAAATTTTTCATCCACAGCATTTATCTTTTCGAAGCCTTTGAATAAAGCCACGAGTAACTTTCGTCAGCGTCGAGCGTGTTTATTCGAGCCGCCGAAGGTCGAGCGCCGAACACAATGGACCGGTGACGGCGACTTGGGGTCTTGGTGACTCACCAAGTTTCGACGCTGCGAAAGCTATTCGTGGCTTTACTCGCAGGCTTCGAAAAGATAAATGCTACGGATGAAAAATTATCGTTATTCGTCGAATAAATTCTCATCGAATAAAATAGTTATATGTACTCGTCGAATAAATTCTCATCCAATACAAAATTATTTTTGTTACATTTTTCATTATAAGTTATCTTCAGCATTACAATGTCTGTACAGTATTTATTCGCGAGGAACTCTGACTCGCTCTTGTGACATTCCGTTCTTGTTTTCGGCAAAAAAAAAGCGGGAAACGGCCGCTCGGAATCGGGTCCTGTTTATGTACTCAAAGCGGTGGGGATGCTTCGCTGCGTGGTACGTACCTCACGGACACCAATTCCCACTGTGCGACGAGTAGGCGTAGCCCGAGAGAGAACAGGAACGTAGAGAAAAGGAGCACCGAGGCAGGCAAGCGATGTGGTGGGAGAATACCCCTCACGAAGCTCACCAGCCAATATATATGAAATGGACTTTAGTTGATACAGACGAATTAACTCGACACCGTATATATGTAGCTCCATTTGAGCGAGATATGTGAAGATTATTGTTCAATTCTTTACTACGCTCCAGCGTACGTCTGTGCAGGTATTTTGACGTTAACAATCGTTTTTTAATTGTTTTCGTCTACATGAAGAAAAAGTAAATAGTTGTGTTCACTTTCCAATCCGTCTTGAGACGGTATAGAGGATTTTATAACCCCAATTAATTTGGCATCACATTGAGTCTTTTGAAGGTAAGGTAATTACGTTTTGATATTTTGTTTATATGCTCTACATTTTTTATGGAGATGTGTGTACATGACTTCCTGTGGGGTAAGTTGATACGTTTCCTCTGGGGCATGTTGATAAAGTATACCAATTTTCCTCAACTACTTTTAATTGGATTTTTTCCTTTTATTTCAACGAAAATAGTTCGAAATTATATCAAAAAGATAAATCGTGACGAAATATCGCCAAATATTTTTGAAAAAGCGTATGTCGCACTAGAAAAAGACTCAATACCATTAGTGCCTTAAGACAAAGCGCGAAAATACACAATATTGACAAAATGAGTTTATTAAGATGTATTAACAAAAAGAAAAAGACACCTCGTGTTAAAGTGGGATACTCAATACATAAAAAAAAATAAAAATAAAAATGTTTTTTTTTATGATTGTTCAAAAATCTGTTTGGTTTTTAGAATACGTCTTTGTTCATTTTGAGTCTAATTGTTGGAAAGGTATCTAGATTAAAATTTTATTTTTCAAATTTATTATTTATTCATTAAACGGATATTTTACAGATGTAGCAACATGTCCTAGAGCAGTATCAACTTTCCCCGCAGTGGGGTAAATTGATACATATTGCCTTCGTGCAAATAAATTTTTTTCATTCATTTTGTACGTATTTTCTCAAGTTTACGTTTACTATATATTAAAGAGGAAGGATCAAAGTATATTTTGGCATATTTGTTATTAAGTAATTAATGCATACAAAAATGAAAAAAAAATGAAAACTGAATAATGTATCAATTAGCCCCGATCTTCCCTATTTAATAGAATTTATAAACGGAAATTCAATCAAAGTCACTGTATCTTCCATACAAAATGCGCTGTCTCTAAAAACCGCATTGCGTGTCTCTGACGATTAACTAGCACTTCCAGTTGCATTGGTCGCAGCACCCGTGACAGAAGAAATTCGAATTTAAAATAATTATCCCGGACTAAATACAGTCGACTTTACTGCCCCAAATACATTGTAACCCCTTCACAATTATAATTTCACTCATCTAAAACTAAGTGAAGCCCTCACTTCCACCACTTTGCAACATCCACAACCCCATTTGGATCCTTGGTAGCCTTTACCTTCACTTATATCCCAGTCAATTCCCCTCAGGAATGGTTCCAAGCTCGGTTTTTCCTGTAATATCGTGTGCAGTGCAAAATAATACCAAATAGCGTTTTGTTCCTGGCCAAAAATTGCGGAAAGATCCAGAGCGCCGAGTCGTTTGACGTTCAAAGCGAAAATGGGGTGAAGCGTGGAAATGGGTCCGCACGGAAATCGATCCGCAGCAACAGGTATTGTTCTCACAACGAAAAAAAAAGGGAATAGCGAAAACGCGGTCCGCAAAATTTAATCGGTTCCCGCGAAGCAAAAAAATATAATTTCCCTTTCAAACGATACTTTCTACCCTACTCTGCCTTGGGAAGAGAGTTCGGAACAGAGAAAGTGGATGATAAAATGTGAACAGAGCTAATGTCAAGGTGAACTTCTGGACCGACCGAACGTGCTACGATTCGATTTAAATTTTTGAAAGCTCGTGTCCTTGACTATCGATTGAAAGTTGTTTTAAAAGTGAGGCATTCAGGAATAAAAAAAGATCCCATTTAGTGTTCCTGATTTCTGCATATTTTTTGTTTCTCGAGAAATCAGAAATGAGATCATATTTCTTGAGAATTCTCGAGTAATTGAAAGAAATATTGTAAAAATTATATTTTTGGAATAATGTTGATAATATTTATCAAAACACGCAAGGAAACTTTAAATAAATGATTATTCCTGTCTAATTTATACAAAACTTGTGGAAATGAAGAAGAGATATTAAATATAATTGGTAAATTTATTTATTTAATACAAAATTTGTACAAAGCGAAACATTACTTTTTGGTTTTAAAATTTATTTCTAAATAGAAAAATGCGTCCAATGTAGCGTCAGCTAATCTATTTCTTTTTTGTGGCAAAATCTGTTACTGTTATATTTTTACGTTTTATATACATCTATCTTAGCTGGTAAATGAAAAATGCGTCTTTTGACCCTTTTGGAAGAAATTCTGGATCATGCAAAAATTGTATACGGGATACAATACACTTATCTCTTCTTTTCTATATTTCTTCTTTAATAGCCACAAGAAACTCATTAGATACTTAATTCAGTATACATTTTTTCTAAATTTTTAAATAAGAATTTAAGAGCACCTTCAGCAGTTAATAATATCGAATCTTCTGTACTGTGATTTTCTATTGGAATTCATAGAGGTTCTAATGTTATTAATAAGATGTATTATAAATTGTAGATGTGGTTATACGTTCGCGATTAACTAGTAATACATTCACTTACGAAAATAAATGAGATTTATAATATTTTTCCTAGACTTAAGTTTCTCGAAAAATTATAGTATTTCTCGAGAAATAAGAAATAAGCAATTATAAAATTTCTCGAGAAAGCATTCTCGAGAAGGAACGCTAATCCCATCCCACGTATATAGGTACGTTATTCCTCCGAAATATTTTTTTAATTTCGATTCACAAAAATCGAATAATTTTCATCAGCTCTATCGATATGAACCCGCTGAACTTGTTTAGATAACTATTCACGACGATAGATAAAATAGGAATGGATCAGGCTTCTACACACACACTTGTTTAACATTCTCCAAGCAGTATTCTCATGGGCAAATTAAGTAAATATACAATAATATAAGTTAAGCCATAATAATCCTAATTATCATTTCACACAGCAGCATAATTCCCTCTAGTACTTATATTGTAATCGAACACATGTAAATATTTCACAAAATACTCACTCAAAACTAGACTTTCATTTCTCTCAATGTGGAGAGAAACTGAAATACGTGCGTTCACCATGGAAGTCGACGCTCCAATGCAACGTATTTCCCGCAAACGATCGATTCTGGACTCCTCTACGCCTGCGCAAGATCCCCCTCGGACAGAATTTCGCGTATCGTCATAATTCAACACGCACGAATTTCCGTAATTCTCGAGCCCTCGCATCTGCAACCCCTACACACTGTGTACCTTCAATCCACAGGTGATATTTCTCCCCTTTTTCCTTCGGCGAAGAAAATTACTTTCGAAGTTGCAAACTTTTCTTCAGACTTCGAATTTCTTGCCAGCTTGAGTGACAGTCGAAAACCGAAAATACAGGAAATATAGAATAATGTGAAAACTCGAGGGAAATTGTGATGGAAAGCGTGTACCTCCATGCAGTCGTGTCTCGAACGTGGAAAAATGAACTTCGAGAGCAGTCGTCATTGTAGAATCATTCGATCGATAGGTGTGCCACTGGGACTGTGGCCTTATGGATGCACAATTATCGGCAAAATTAACGGCGCTGTCGCTGTAACAATTATTGCTCTCTGCATAGTCGCGCAGGTACCGCGTTCTCCACTGCTTTTTTGGGGTTCGTTCGAGCTGGAATGCCAACAGCAGCATTTAATCCGCAATATTTATTCGTTCCTTCAGATATTGAATCGAGATATCGTTGATATCATTGAGATCGTTGAATTTGAGATATCGAATTGTGAATTCTTACGTGCTGTATCCTACTTTTCATTTCTCTCTTCTTTTTATAACATTCAATTGCTAGCATTCCAGCTGCAAAACGATTAATCAGGTATGGTTAAAGAAATGTTCAATAGCGGAGGTTACTTGCAGCTAGCAGTGTTTACTACGCACGAGTTTAGTGTGGATCTGTTTCTTAAGGTCGTGTGTGGTATTACACCACCTGCGATCATGCTAGTGAAGTATTTCAATTTTGTGTGGAATATCTACCAGGTATGCTTTTCTAAAATCTCTAACGATGTGACTGTATTTGGGATACTTAAAATTGGAAGAACACTGGTATGTGATATAAAAACAAATTCGTTTGATAGAATCCAATTGAATATAATTAAATGGAGAACTTCGGCAACTCGAAAACTCCATTTTTATAAAATTCTGCAGGATTGTGGGGAATCTCAATAGAAGTGTGAGGTAATTTTTACTTTCTGCTACTTGTTTATTCTTCAGGCTGAAAACACTTCTTAAAGATTAATGTGCGCTTTCATATTTTGCTGTATATTTTGGAATCTATAGTCGATATAAAAAATTAGTAATATAAAAATTTAATAGTTGTTTATGCTTCATGAAACTGAACAATGAAAGTATTTGAAATTTGGATTTTAAATAGTGAAACGTTCTCTACCACAAATATTTGAGTAACTTGATACTGCAGTTTTATAGAGTATGGAAAACTATTAAATTATAATTTCAACAAGTTATTATATCTACGACATTTACATTTTAGTATATCTACATTTTCAAGGAATGCAGGCAAATAGGAAAACGCGCAATTAACATTTAGGGGGTGTATGCACCCCGGAGAATCAAGAAGTAGCGGAAAATAAAAAGTGTCTGATACTTCCATTGAAATTCCCTAGAAACCTGCAAAGTTGAAAAAATCGAAATTTTGGGGTTATCAAAGTTCCCCTGTAAATTGCATTTACCCTATAGTCTAAGAGGCTACATAGGGGTCAACGTGACTCAATGCAGTCGCAGTTCTTATTTAAAAATGTTGGATTAGTGTTGCCGAATACGAAATCGCTGGTCTGCCGCGTCAGTCCGGGGAACTAACGCGGGGGTGGACGGTCAAAGAGGTAAAATTTCTAGCGCAACAACGTCATTCTTGCAGTTCTGAAATTTCATATATTTATTGTTTACGCATTTAATGAACGATATGCAAAATGGCAGACCTCCAAGTGGAGGATAAGACCTTGCCAGACGTCGATGCAAAGCGCGATACGTGGCTTGCGCGCTAGTGCAAGGGAGAAGTATACATCTGTTTCTCGTCACGTTGACTCCTATGTAGCCAGCTCTCGGTCTACTAGCACAGTGTTTGCTAAGTTTCCCGGTTTTAAGCAAATGGAGACACTATAATTAATTTATACAGAATCATCCAGGTAAAGTACATGTTCGAGTGGATCCAAAACGACCGCGATTCATTGACGAACGAGAAAGAGCTTCGATTGTTAGAAAAGTGTGCTGACCGAGGAACAAACATATGCAACTCCATCTTATGTGAGTATCGAAATTATTTACTGCCTAGCTAAAATTCGTAAGGGTTAACATTGAGGGGTATTGCTGCTACAGAATTTACGAAATTAAGTATTTGCCATAAAATTGGGAGAGTCCTCAAAGAAATGAAAACGTGGGTGGGTCCAAAACACACGAGGGTTCTAGTAGAAGTAACAATTTCAGACTCTATACATATCATATAACTAGAACGAAATTAGCTTTTAAGTAGGGGAGAGCGGGGACAAAAGTAACATTTTTTACATTTAGCGTAGCCTACAATTACCTTTTATTGACAATTATGCCTTAAGATAGTATGTTTCTTGATCTATCATTTGAGCCCAGATTCAGCCTTACGTGATAAGTAATCAAAGAGTTATAGCAGTTTTCCGCAGAGACTGTGATTGTTACTTTTGTCCTGCAGGGGTGGGACCAAAGTAACATACGATGGGGGCGAAAGTAACACTAATTATTTTGAGGAAAATGAAGTAAAACACTTCTTCCAACGCAAAATAGAATTTTTTATTTAAAAATACAATAGTAAGACATTTAAATACACATATTTTAAATAACGATAAAAACAAATAAATTTTAAATAACGAGAGGTAGAAAGCATAACCGGCTTTGGACATTTCTTTAGTATTGTGTATTTAGTTGAATGATAGGTATTAAATTTCACATACTCCGAATTAAAATTATGACATACGTAGTGAAGGTCACCCATGGTGCCGTCTTCGTGGGACTAACCCTTAAACTCTAGACATTGGATCTACTTCTCTTTCGAACAGCTTTCACTGAAAGGGTCCAAACAAATCAGACATAGACAATCATTATCATCTGAAGAATTCCTGTCGTGTATGCTATTTTTCTCGCCCAAGTAACATGTTACTTTCGTCCCCACAGTGACGTGTTACTTTTGTCCCCAGCCATGTTTTTCAGAATAGAACTGTTATAACATACAAATTATACAAGACTTGTTGAAATCAAGTACAGGAACTTCTAAAGACATTGTCTAAGAACGCTCTAGCAAATAATTGGTTTCATACCTATAGTTTAATTATGAATATTATCAAAAAAAAAAAGAAAATAGGTGAAACTTACCTGAATGATCTAAATAACAATTTTAGCTTGCCCACAGTATACGATTTGTGTTACTGCTCAGCGTCACTCAGTAGAATAAAAGAAACACTATACATATGTAACTGTGTAAAGCAAAAGTTTTGGAAATGTTTGTGGAAGGGGGGAGAAGGTGTGTTACTTTCATGACGGCGTTACGTTTGTCCCCGCTCTCCCCTACCCCTCATTTGTCCAATATTTATCCATTGTTCCAGATTTTACTCCAGCTGTATTGATATTTATCGGATTCCCGTTACTGCCGGTACTCTTCAACGTAGGGGCATCCCTTAACCAGTCCCGTTCGGTGCGAATACCCATCAACATTGAGTACTTCGTCGATAAAGATCGATACTTCTACTGGATCATGTTTCACATCGACGCTACCATGGTTGTGGGTGCTTCGATCCTGATTGTCACAGAGTCCATAACCGCACATTTCGCCACACACGCGTGCGGATTACTCGAAGTCACCGGGTAATAAATTTTAATCACAAATTTTTAGTACCGTTGTAACGAAACCAAATGACCAGCATGACGATTAGGTTCTATTACTTCCATTGCAACTAAATTCGTTGGAATATGTACGGTGCACGGCAGTAGGTTGTAGAAATTGAAATCGGTGATTCCACGTAACAAAATATGATGAAAATGAAGAGTAAGGAAATTGCGCTGGTAAGCTCTGGTAAGTCTTTAAAGATTTAGTTTGGCGCGCCTGGAGCAGGGCAAGTCGGCGGTCAGTCCCACCCACAGTTGCCAAAGGCCCCACTGCGCCACGCGCGCTACTGACCGCCGAGTTGCCATCTGCAGGAGCTCGAGTGCCACATCTTTAATCATTAATAACTAAAAACCAAAGCCCCCACCACAATTTCGTTACTCTTCATGGTTGGTCGTATTTTACCACGTAGAACCACCCATTTCGCTTTATACTACCTGTTGCCGATCACTCTGTATATGTATGAAATCTTAAGAGGGAAAATATTCGCACATTTATAGAGATCGCTTGGGACGGGCGTTGGAAAGTATTATTCTACATGTTGTTCATGGTGAAACGCATTTGTCTATACATGGCCAACTAGTAGCCACCATTAATCTGCATCAACGAGTACTCAAGTGGGTATAACTGGCTTCAAACTCGAAAACCCTGTTTTAGAGCGATTTGACAAATATCTTAAATTTGTTAAAGGTTAATTGAATACTTGAATACCTACTTCCTACCACATTACTGCGTAATAGTTGGCGTCGGTGTGGTTTCCTTCAGCATCAATCTCTACATCGTGAGTAATATATTTATGCAAATGATTCTCATGAACGCACTAGGTTGCCAAGGAGGTTGAATGTGAAGTAATATAAAAAGGAACTTAGATTTTCTTCCTACTGGCATTTGTTGCTCGAAAAATTGAACCCTTCCAATATGTTTGCCATGTAGAAATCTTACAGCAACCTAGCGCATGCACACTACATTTACTTTGTTCAAGCACAGATGCTTCAAGTAATTTTTGTTCATTATTCATCGTCGCTAGCTGGCCAAAGCAATGTTGCTGATGAAAATGACTAGCGAAATGTTAACTGCACTTATCATGGTCGTGATTCAATTCTTTTACATGGGCTGTAGCAATTACATTGGCCAGATTCTCTTAGACAAGGGCAATGAACTGTTCAACAAAACGTGAGTACTAGTATTCACCCCCCTTATCAGTACTCGATGTGAGAATCTGTTACTAATTTTTTTAACGATGTATTTTTTTTTCATATTGGAAATCGGTAATATTGAAAATTCTTAGAATGTTTAGTACTAGAAACACTGTTTTCAATCCACAGATACTATGCAAAGTGGCACGAAGCACCCTTGCCAGTGCAAAAGATGTTGCTGTACATTCGACAAAGAAGCATGCGACCTACTGGCCTCGAGTTTGGTGGTCTTTACACTGGTTCATTGGAATTCTTATCCAAGGTAAACGGTTTACAAGCTATAGTGATGAGAGAAGAGAAAGAACAAAACGCGATCTTTTACTTTCAGCTAGTGAACTTGTCGATGTCGTATTTCACTGTACTCTACTCTACGGCTTAACATTTCGATTGGAAGGAAGCGTTGTCACTTTTATTTGGCACTTACGATATTTGGAATAAGTTCATCACTGTACTGACTGTAACTGATTCAGATATACAATGCTGACTGATTTCTACTTTCTTATAATTGTTGTTTATCATTGTCACTTGTTTTTGTTAGAAAAATAGGTTTAAGCGATTGTTTGAGATAGATAATTAGGTTTCTAGCTCCCGTTATCGTTAGTTTATTAAGGCTCAATAAACTTTGCTCTAGTTATTACAAGCGTCGTCGGTGTTTCTCTCCTCGATATTTTCGAAAGAGTGTACTCTGCACTGGACTGCTTTTCTCGCTTTATCTTGGCTCTTTTGGAAGTATTCATTAGATAATGGCTCGGAACCGTGTGATTCAATTCTTCCTGCTAGCGAAAACGGAGCAACCCGGGGAAGAGGGGAGCGAGAAGCACTTCAGTACAGTTGCGAGCGGCGCACAGTGGGGTATTTGGCCTCTAAAGCTGGCCAAAAATCTAGATGCCTTTGAATTTGTTCAAACTTGGTATATAAGGGTTTTTGGGGCCGCTGATTTTGAATCTCATGTCAAAACTTCAAACTTCAAAATGACACCTCCAATATGGCGTCAATAATTGAAGAAAATTGGCCAAAATTATTTTTTGTTGTTTAATGAAAAACAAAAATACTCTATTGGTCTTAAAAAATATATTTGTGTCCCAATAAAATAAATTAATGATCAATCAGATGATGATGGCCACGGTTCGTTGTCGGGTCGGAAGACACAACAGCTACGTTGTCTTCATCATGGGAATATGAATCTTGTGTGTCCAAGGACCTGTCCTAGTCACCAGGAAGAATCGTTTTTATGGTTTCTTTGAGGAAGGGATTACTTATCTTTCATGGCATGGCCCCCGAGTGATGGGACTGATACCGTATCGATACATATCGATACCGTTCTACAAATTTCAATCTGGTATTGATACATATTAAAGTCAAAGGTATCAAAAGGAATCGATGATTCTTCAATACTTACATATGCGAATGTATCGATACCTGTTTGATACCTACACAAAAATATCGATACCTATTTGATACCTACACGAGAATATCGATACCAGTTTCATACCTACACGTAAATATTCAGATCTATTTGATACCTACCTGAAAATGTCGATATCTATTTGATATCTACTTGAAAATATGTAAATAAGGATAATAAATCGTCTTTATTCTTTATAAAATAATCAATACAACGTCGTGGAGTTAGAAAACGCAAAGTATAGAAAGGGCGAGGCTCAGCATCGCTGTTATTATGCCTGACCCGAATATAATACCTGCTTCATGCTTGTACGAAAGTATCGGTTGCGATTTGCAATTGGGGACTTCACGAAAATATTATTTATTACTAATCATGATTTGATAATATAACAATTAAGTGGGAGTAGGAATCAATATCACGAACTACCTATATAATTGAATTTTTATTAATAAATGATGTACATTATTCCTTAATGTATAGAAATTTGTGCGTTATATAATGTTATTAAGAAATAATATTTTATTAACTTTATTATCTTTTAATTGATTCCTTTTTGTACTGACTAACTCCCCAGCCTTTGAAAAAAAAACGCGTTCAGCAGGCACGGAGCGTGCCATAATACAAAAATATTTTTTTGCCATCTCGGCCAGAATGAAATATTTGTTTAGATTCTGCTTCCAATAAATAAGCGGATTTAATTTTCTCGATAAATAATTTTCTTTACAATAATTATCTAACTATGATTTCGTGATTTATCCTTCACCAGCGACATCAATTTTCAGACAGCCCGATACCATCTTATTTGGAAATTTGGAAACATTGATGTCACCAGTGACAGAGGATGAATCCAACTTTGGGGCTTCATTTGATAATTATATCGAAGGGAGAAATAGAAGCTCATTAGATCATAATCTACAATTACAGTTAGATAACTATTTTAAAGAAACTTATTTATCCAGAAAAATAAATCCTCTTATTTATTGGAAGCAAAATGCAAACAAATTTTTCGTTCTAGCCGAGTTGGTAAAAAAATATTTATATATTATGGCAAGCTCCGTGCCTGCTGAACGCGTCTTTTCAAAGGCTGGAGAGTAAGTAAGTAAGAAAAGAAATCGATTAAAGGATAATAAAGTAAACAATACTATTTCTTAATAACATTGTATAATGCATCAATTTCTATACATTAAGGAATAATATATATGTACATCATTTATTAATAAAAATTCAATTATATAGGTAGTTTATGATAGTGATTTCTACTCCTACATAATTGTTATATTATCACATAATGATCGGTAATAAATAATATTTTCGTGAAGTACTAAATTGCAAATCGAAACCGATACTTTCGTACAAGCATGCAGCAGGTATTATATATATATATATATATATATATATATATATATATAATATATATATAAAAAAATAGTTTCATTTTAAATAGTTTCATATAGTTTCATTTATATATATATATAATAAATGAAACTATTTTTTTTGAACACCTGCGTTGATAGTGCGTTCGATGACAAATTGAATAAGCTTTAATGTATACACTTTATTTCCACTGGTTTTTAAGATATTACGCTTGCAAAATCACTGATTTTCACTCGAAGAAAACCCTCTGGAATAGCAAGGACCGGGGTCGATGTTACTGGCGCCACGGGTGGCATTGCCTGTTGAAACTGATACCTACCTGCCAAAGGTCTACGACAGGGTTCGCAAGCCCAAAAGCTGGACAATACTTTTCCGGCAACTCCTGCCCGAGAGGAATACGATTTACTTTAATTACAGTACATGTGTGTTTTGTAATAAAGTGTTTCTATTGTCTCCTGAATTCAACAACTGGCATCCAGACATCCACGCTCCTACAATCCACCGGCAACACTCCTCGTGGAGAGACACAGGAAGAAACGGAGTATAAACACGAGCTTCGATATCAAAACAAAAGCAAGCATTGACGTATTCCGTGCGAGAGAAGGTGGGCATTGGGGAGGAGGTATTGCTGTGAAGAGGGCCTCTTCAAGAGAGTAGTCGTTTGTGAGGGATGCAAATCCGATTGGTTCTGATACAATCTGCTCCCTATGGTTGAAATTTAGTCTAGCAACTTTCACTCCTCCTAACCTAACCAATCCAACTTACATCCCTCCCAAAAGAACTGGCCATCCGAGCGTAGATGCAAGTGCGAAATAAAAGTAACGGTGCGCTTCTCGATACCGCAGATGTACCTACCTGAGTAGCATTTCTGACGGAAAAGAATTGTCCAGCTTTTGGGCCTGCGAACCCTGTCGTAGACCTTTGGCAGGTAGGTATCAGTTTCAACAGGCAATGCCACCCGTGGCGCCAGTAACCCAGACCCCGGTCCTTGCTATTCCAGAGGGTTTTCTTCCAGTGAAAATCAGTAATTTTGCAAGCGCAATATCTTAAAAACCAGTGGAAATAAAGTGTATACATTAAAGCTTATTCAATTTGTCTTGGAACGCACTATCAACTCAGGTGTTCAAAAAAATAGTTCCATTTGGGAAACTGAACTTGACCATCGTATCTTTTAAAATAATAATAATAATAAAAATTCGTCTCGGCTAATAAATTGGCCCTCTCGAACCATTCAAATGCATATTTTTTTAAATTTTTTATCTCCAATACTTTAGGAGATATCGCGCTGTCCAGTCTTAGGTGGGACACCCTATATATATATATATATATATATTTTTTTCAAGTAGATATCAAATAGATATCATAACAGGTTTGCCATCTGATCACAGAATTATCAAATAAATAACGATAATTTCGTACAGTATCAAACAAGTATCGATAATTTCGTAAGGTATCAAACGAATATCAATAATTTCGTAATCGTATCAAACGAATATAGATACTATCAGAAAGTATCAAACGAATATCGATACTTTCGGAAAGTATCAAACGAATATCGATACTTTCGGAAAATATCAAACGAATATCGATACTTTCGGAAAATATCAAACGAATATCGATACTTTCGGAAAGTATCAAACCGGTTTTGATTCGGTATAGTATTGATATGGTATCGGTTGAAGAAGAATCGGTATCGATAATTGATAGCAAGTACCTAAAATTTCGATGCGTATCGATATTTCCTATTGAGTACTTTGGTATCGAATTGATTGAATATCATGAATAGCGTTAGTATCAGTCCCATCACTAGCGTATGGGGCCCATACCTGTTAGCACGGAAATGCGACCGTACAAGCGTACGTGAAACGCTGCAACTCCTGTTTGTCATTTGTAGCTACATTAGCTATAAAACTTCCATCCGGACTATTCCGGAACCAATTTTTTTTGCATTGTGATCACAAATCTTTACCAAAAGTAATGACATCAGAAAGTGCATCCAGACTCACCCGGAAGTGGAACAAAATCATTAATGAAATCTTATAATCGTAAATAAAATTTACTGAATTCTTGGTTATCTTCAAACGTTAATAACTGTATAAATATATATGATGAAAAACTGAAACCTTTTCGAAATTGAAGTATATACTGACCTGAAAAGCTTCCATAATGGAAGAATTCACACAATTTTCTTACAACATGTAAAAATTACTAATAAGCCAACGATATTTCAGAGGATGGTTAAGAAAGAAATGCGTGCTCTACAATCTTCTAACTTTCGACGAAACCCGTTACTTCATGAGTGCACGAATGAAAAAAACAATATTGCTACATTATTTCTTACATATTCAACTGCCTCGAGCAGCAAAATTTTACGACTTACGCGAAATATTTGAAATCGACTTTTGGCCAGCTTTTGAGGCCGAATACCCCACTGTGCGGCGTCGAGATGGTGGCGCCATACCGGTTGTTAGCTCATGGCCACCCGTGTGTGTATGCCTCAAGGGGTTAGGCCACCTTGGACGATGCAAAGATAGTCATTTTTGGCATTATTTTTAGGGAGATAATGAAGTAAATGGAATATTCATTATGAAGCCTGTTATATTACAACTCTTGACGGAAAAATGTTGCCGAACAACGTTTTTCACGGTGTTTAACCTCACGCTTATGCCTAAAAGTAAGGAAGTACATATGGATATCCATGAACATTATTTAAGTCGAAATGGTGATCATGCGAAAAAACGCACATTTTTGTTTTTATGAAAGTGTCAATTGCAAAGAATATGTTCAAGATATCGCAAAATCGGTATGTAGGGGAGACCGGGGCAAATCGGCCACTTCTTTTTCATTGATAAATTTAACGAAAAAAGTTTAATTTTTCAATTTTGTGAATTATACTATCCGAAAGAGTAATCCCTATAGTACATAAATTCTGCACCAAATTTTCATTAATCCCCTTTTCTAATGTTATTCCAGAGAATTTGTAATATAGTGTAAAATCGCCGTATCGAAAAATGCCGGGGTAAATCGGCCACTCCTTCGGGGCAAAACGGCCACCTCCTATTCGGGCTGGATGTTGATTAATTTTTAGTCATAAATGAAAATGAGTCGTTTATTTCTCAATTACAAATTACAATAGAGTCAAAAACTGTTTGAAAAGTTGAGAAGTTCACGTTTTTAACGCACACATACTGCGGTTTAAATATTGTTGCATTTTTCAGTCATCTTCAGTTTCCGAGGGCAATCGCTTCTTTTGGATCCTGCGTTTACGCAAAGTACATCCAGATGAACATCCTGTCTTCGTCAAAGACTGAGATTCCAAATCCACATTGGTGGTCGTAACAGCTTTTCTTGGACGACCTCTTTTCTTTGGAGTCGAATTCAGAGTAGCAGATGATTTTCCGAATCCTCTCACCCGTGGAGTAGTTTGTACTATTTTTTTTTGTTTCGACGCGGCTTGCTCCGTCGCCAATTGTTTCATTTCTGGTGAATCCGTTACTATTGCAGTTTTTCGACGTTTTCGCCCTCTGCGCGTTTGCTTCCTTGGTCCCGCTTTTGGCAAAGGTCGTATACTTTCAAGCGTAGAGTTTAAAACTTCTAGGTTTTCGGGCTCAGTGGATGCTCTACTGCGTCTGCACTCATCGTTCGAAACTGCAGAAATGTTGCCCTCGTCCTTAAAACGTGAAGACGATGAAGCAACTGACTCGTTCCCTCTCTCAACCGTTTCGGAATCTACAAGTGACGGTAGCTGACTCTCATCATTTTCATCGGGCGCAAGCTCAACAGTGTTTGGGACCTCTCTATCTGTTACGCTACTTGGTAAAAATTCAAAGTCTTGAAAGATGTCTGGATTGAAAGGAGCGATCCCAGTGCATTCGAAGCCAGAAATGATGTTTTGGCTTGTAGCAGCCAGCGGCAATGCTTTCGTCACGATGCTGGGAATGTCGTAAATGGTCATGGCTTTTCCCGGATTTGCTGTCATCCAGCTATCGCAGTGTGAATTCATCGCTCTCTTAAAGGGACCAAAAACAGTTCGATCGAGCGGCTGGAGTTTGTGCGAACAATGTGGTGGCATTGTCAGCACAACTATGCCGTTCTTTTTGCAGAAATCTAGTGCATCAATCGACAAATGAGATTCATGGTTGTCGAGAATGAGTAAAATCGGATTTTCCACAGATGCACACACGTGCTGTTGAAAGAAATGTAGAAATTGAAGAAAATGTTGCGCATTCATCCAGCCGCTAGGGTTAGCTGCGCCTTCACAGCTTGGTGGTCCACCATTCAGGAAATAATCCTTGAATTTTTTCCGGGGGAAGATGAAAAAGGGTGGTAATGCACGTCCTTCTGCTGACACTGCCAAGGCCATGGTGACAAGAGTACCCCGCTCGCCTGAGGTTACGCGCCCAACTTGCTTCACCCCGCGCCGTGCAATGACTCTGTCAGGTCTGTGGACGGTAGTTACCCCTGTTTCGTCCATGTTCCATATTTTGAATGGCCCTAAGCGATGTCGATCCAAAACAGTCTTCAAATTCTCAAAAAACCCTGATACGTTTGCTCGATTAAAACTAGTCGCCCGGGCCAAACTAGTTGGTTCGGGTTTTCTAATCGATAAATTTGGGTGTCTTTTCAAAAAATACTTCAGCCACTCTTCTCCGGCCATATTCACTGCTTCCCATGACGGCGGTACAGTCAGTTGTAATTTCCGAGAAAAGTCGTAAGCCAAACAGCGAAACTCCTTAGCTGAAAGTCCGAAGTACATGTCATTACAATGAGTCAAGTACTTTGCCAAGGTAACTTCTTGTAGCGTGTTGAAGATCGTATTCCGTCCTTTATGTTGTCCAATAACTTCGTTTTTCTCGATTTGTTCATCAGTTGTCCCTTTTAGCCATCGTCGCAACGTTGTTCTCGGTACATCGAACATTTTTGACGCAGTCGAAATTTTCATACTGCTCTTTTTCACAGCCAAAACTGCTGATTTGATCTTATCGGTGTCGATTGGAGGTTTCTTGCGATTGTAATTACGAACCATGTTGTTGAAAAATGTAGAAGATATTTATTTCTCCTCGTAACTATTCAAGCTACAATCGCTTCAATCAATATTTAAACGCACGGATATATATAACTTTCTTTTTCCAAAGATCGAACTGCACTGCGTAGCCGTGCTTCCGTCCAGGCCACGCAATTCCTCTCCTCGTCCCGAAACCGTCAACTGTTTTCCATTGTTGAGCGTCGGATCCACCGACAGCGCTGCATCGATGAATATTTTTACCACAAAAGTTAATAAAACTACTTATTTCCTATGGTTTGGCATCATCAGTGAGTGGCCGATTTGCCCCGGGTGTTACGTGGCCGTTTTGCCCCAGACGTACACTCTAACTTCAATTACTCAAACACAATAGAGATTTTCCAAAATAACTCACACTATCATCGGAATCGTAATCGGTACCGCTATTTTAATCAATAAATACTCACCTCAAACTTCAGAACACCAATATTTCAGAATAAAGACAAATTTTCCACAAGTCACGAAAATTTTTTATCACTGCCGAAAACGTATTTTGCCTTCTACAAAGTGCAACATAATCTCAAATGCTATCAAATTCCGTTGGTATTGTAGACACATAGAGAGACGTTTACAAAAGCAAACACGAGTTTTTATTTTAATTTCTACTAGGTAAAACTTCCTGTGGCCGATTTACCCCAGTGGCCGATTTGCCCCGGTCTCCCCTACTTCTTTAGTTTTAGGCATGTGGAAAATAAAAGTTTTAAGTTCTAAAAGAGTAGACACGTTACGTGAAAGCGCCGATTTGGCAGGCCGGTATTACAGTAGGTTTTTTCTGCACTGAAATGTTAATACCCATAGACACGCGGCTGGTGCGCGCGAGAGGGAGCTGTTTGCTATTTCCGTATTCTATTCTGAATAAGGAAAGAAATTCTCAGCTGTTGTACTTGTAAAAATTTAAACGAAAAGTCTGCTGGTACTGCAAACGTAGAAAATTCATTGTATATTTTAATTAATTGAAATGTGCTTATGCTACAATATTCTACGCTGGCAGTAAGGAATTATAAGTGAAAAGGAAAAATAGATAAGGAGATGTCTCCAGAGAATGAAGTTTGTTAGGTTAGACAACTTTTTTTATTAGCAAAACACTGAAACACATCATGAAGGACATACACTTATTATAAGATAATTAAACGTCTTAAGCAGTTATGAACAAATATTATATATAAAATTGTGTTGGATGTTGAATTGGACTAGTGAAAATGCGCAGGCTGGATGCGCGTGATTATATGGTCGGCTTCTCGAAATGACAGAAAGTATAACCTATGTATCTGCTATATGACAACAAATGTTTACTGGCTATTGCGTTCTTTTACGCTACATTTGTGAACTTTCTATCATCCTTCCATGTGATGTCCCACTATTTTTCGCGCGGTGTAAATTAAAGTCTTCCCCACAAATTACTCCGCAACTCCACTAAAATCCCTAAAACTTAACTCTTACCCCTTTTCCCCAACTATTGACCATCTAGACCAGGGGTGCACAGGACATTCGCACATTCGAGCTCGTTCAAGAACAAGCGAGTCCGCCAACGGAGTGGGGAGCGGTTGGAGTAGTGGGAGCGGAGCGTCACAGGCTGCCGCAGGGGTTTCCAGAGTTTGACGCTCCCAAAGTAAGGCACACTTTGGGGAATTTTTAAAAGAAATGTATTGAGTATTATAATTCCAATCTCTGTACTTCTATTAATTGAAATGTGAAAAATGTGTTCAAATTTTTGTATGCAATAATAGTAATTTGGTTCAAAGTTATAATGGTAGTAATAAGAGGGGTTTGAAAAAAATTTGTTGCTGGCGAGCATGCTTTTGGCTGTCGTAATCATCTGAAACAAAAAATGTACAAATGTTCTTAATCTACATGAGTGTGGTTATCGTACGAACTTTAGTTCGTGTTGAATGAATAATGTTGAAAAGCACAAATATGGTTGTATTTCAAATGAAACCATTAATTTTTTGGAAAAGCATTTGTTAGTTTTCTGTGTTGCAAAATTGGATTTTTGTAAATAATTACTTCATTCTAGTTCACACGATAACCATACTCATAGATTAAGAAACATTTTACGCTTTTTGTTTCCGATGACTACGACAGCCAGAATCATGTTGGCCAGCAACAAACTTTTTTAAACCCTTCTTTCTGCTATCATTATAACTTTGAACAAAATTATTATTATTGCATACAAAAATTTAAACATTTTTCAAATCTCAATTAACCGTCCGTATCCTGTGTCTGAGTTAATTTTAACCCACCGCTTGAGATCGCTAACGCACACGGTGACGGAGCTGTGTATGTAAGTCGCGGCCAAGCGATCATTTAGCTGCCGGGGATGTCATAAAAGCATAAACTGGGCCTTTCTAGTGGCCGTGTTGGGGCAACAATGGGAAGCTCGAGACAATACCATATTTTCCTTGGAGAAAACAAAATGTGTCCAAAGAGAACTCAAGGTTTCAAATTGAAGAAAAATGAATCCACGATTAATAAATATTAACAAATTATACTTAGAAATATATGTATATTCACGTATGGATCTAATATTGGACCAATTTTATAAGTATCCGAATACTTTTGTGGCCCACTGTATATGTATATATCACATATATGTTATTAGATATCTTCAAATGCAAATATTCAAATTTACGTATGCGAATTTGTTAAAATTAACTTTCTCAATATAATATAAAATTCTGTACGTTTTCGTTTGGTCTTGTATATCTATCGCGAGTATGCTTGTAGTTGTAACAGGCATACGGCCTTTGCAGTCATAGAGTTCTCCACCACGAGACATTATACCGAGGAGTGGGGATGAGCATACCACGATCGAGCTCGAGGGCTCACCGACTGCTCTAGGGCAGACTTAGTGTGCACCTCTGATCTAGACCATGTAGCTTAGCGGCCCTCGCGATGGTCAAGTACGAAATCCTCTTCCCCTCTTCGCCCTAAGAGGCACGATCTCCTCCCTCGCATTTAAATCTAAACGAATCCCTCGTCCCAAAAAACCGTCTTAAATCGAGACCACGTCTCATCCACTCTCTACGACCCATCGAATACAAGCCACACTCACCCCTTTCCAATTTAAACACCCAAAATCCATCCAAATGGGTTGAGTACCACTTTTCGAACGCCCCAAATAAAAACCCCAGAAGTCCTATTGCGACGCATATTTCGTGCATGAGTCATGGTGCATACTGCGCATACCCCTCATACCTAAACACCGTATAAATACAAGGGCCCCAGAGATCATAGATCTCTTGTGCGAAAACACCTCTAAGGAAGTCACTTAGAATAACCAGTTATTAAATCTAACAAGTGTTAAATTCAGTGCGACTTCGCTCATCGAGCAAGTTATCTTCGACGCCAACTGTAAGCAATTATTATTACTTATCATACTATTGCGTATCATCCCCATTATACAGACATATATTATTGTCTATTGCTTACGCTTTTTCTGTTTCATATTATTGTCATTATATATTTCATATATTGCTTACAGTATTGCTTTATATTATTTCCATTGCTAATGCTTATCGCATTTCTTATTATTGTCTATTGATAATACCTATTGCATATTAACACTCAAGCAGAGTAGAGTACAGAGGAGGTATGCGGACAGTAAACAGTGAGTCACAGAAGATATTATCCCCATAGCAGTAAACTGCCGGAGGAAGGTAATACAGCGATGTCTATATACCAACGACAGAGGGTAATATATAATACTGACTGGAGGTAAGTGACCGACAAGGGGTATATAACAACGAAAGATAAGTACTCACGCTCGGTATACCGACGGAGTGTAAACCCCATCTGTCGGTATGTACCGACGGGAGGATGACAAAGAGAAGAGGATAAAGTATTGGTGTATAGTTTTCGACCGACTGGAGATAAACTGATAGACGAAAAACCGAAGAGGAAATACAAGACTCAAAAGGATATAGTACCACCGGGCGATTAAGGACCCGACAGATTGTATCCAATGTAGAGGCACAGACGAGGTATAGAATAGACCTATCAAGCAATGTATTTTTGTGTCGCCGGTTTGGGGGGTCCTAGGACCCCCTTACCATTTTACTGTCGCATGCAACGTTACCGGTGAAGTCTCAAAACAGATTGTAACGCTACGCGTGGTGGGAACTAGAATTAAGCACGAGTAAACCTAGGTTATGTTTTGAGAGTCAAAGCCCGCGATTTACAAATGTTTCTGTTAGAGTAACAATTTAAAAATCGTCTTATGAACATATTCCGTTCAACAGAAGAGAACGGAGGAAGAAAATAAAACGATATCACATTCGTCTTTTAACCTTGCTGTCCTATTCCGGTTTATTTAACGCAAAACAAATTTCATTCCCTTGCAATAACGTAATTTGTAAAAACAGGACTTTAATGTTTTTTAAGAGCACCTGTTGCTGAACCCCACCCATGTATCATGTGTTTCCGCATACATTAATGATGGTCTATACGATATAATACAGACATATAATAATAAAAATAATAATAATAATAATAATAATAATATCCTTTTACTGTACTATATTATTTAAAAGGAACATATCGAACCCGTACACACCGATTTTGCTGCAATTTTGCAAGTCTGTAGAGTAGCCAAAAATATTCGATACATATTTTTTTAAAAAGGAATTCATTCTCCTCCATAGCTATTAGAACAATTGAGGGCTCGGATACAATAAGGGGACTAGCGCTCGAAATTGGGAAAAATTATTGTCATATCATCTACAATTATTTATTAATCAGTGTGAAAATTGGTGAAAATCTTCCTTGTATATTAAGGAAAAACTTTGTCGCTGCAAGTTATATGTACCTCAAAATTACCAGGATGGGCAAACAATTATTAGAAATCAAAATTTAATCTACGACACTCAATTTTTTTAAGTCGGCGCCAGATTTACACAGTGTAAATGATGAGGCGCTGATATAAAAAAATTAAGTGTCGTAGATTAAATAAGGAACAAAATTACTTTTTACTTTTTAGCGCATTTCATATTTTTTTGAAGTCGGCTTTAATTATGATTTTCCATTTTTTTGGAACGATGCGCCAGTATTGTGACTTTTACACGCTGGTGGCGAAAAATCTCTCCGTACAAGGGTACAGCGCCGCGGTCAACCCTGTCTTAGCTGAAAATTTGAAATTGAGACGGGTACGAGACCAGTCGACATTGTTTGCAAACCTCATTACAGTGATCTGGGGTGTGAGTGGTAAACCGACTATAAAAGCGGAGTGCGCGGTTCGCTTACCTGGGCCGGGAAATTCCCAATAGCTCTTTGCCACGTTCATTTGAAAGAGACCATCCCAAAATTTTCGAAGCTCGGGGCTCACCGCTGTCCGGCGGACGCTGACAGCCAGGGGTGTGCGGGTACCCGACGTTTCGGGCGAGATCGGGCGGGATTCCGTTACTTTCGTATTGCTCGAGAACCCGAAGTTTTCGGGATCCCGAGACTCGTTTCGTGCTGCAAGCATAGCCGCCATGAGCGGGCAATTTGATTTCAGATCGGCTCGGCAAAACTCGGACGCGATCGGATTCCTTCAGTGTAGGATCTGTATTCATATTCAGAAAGTTAAAATTGGATGGCCACGATATTCTGGCCTTTCTCTTGAAATCGGTTGAACGGTAACGCGTACCTTTCTTTACGATTCTGATGGGTTCTTAGGTAAAAGCTTTCGACCGCCGCGGCTCGGAGGTCATAAACGCTAGACTAGTGGCATAAGGACAAAGTCAGCAATAGGCCATTCAGTAATGACTATGCCAATTTCTATCATAGAAGTATCACTAATGGATTACTAGTGTTTTTCTGATAAAAATAACACCAAACATGATATAATTATGATTATTTTTAATGACTGTAATAGAAAGTACTTGGAGTAAAGTAATTGAGGAAAGTAATGAAGAGTACTTGAATTCTACGTGAACTGACACCACGGACGTCTGTAGACTTTTTTCCACGGGGTGGGGTAACTTTGAAGTAACGGTGGTGAAAATTATAGTAATGAAAAAACGAGTAGCCCGCTTGCTTTTTTCAACTCATTTTGTATTGCCAATTTAATTAAAAATTTAAATCCGAAATTGTCGGATTTAGTATTATTCACTTCCAGAATCTTAGAATTCTAAATTTCGAATTATTCACTTTTTTAGTATAAACTTAATAGAGACAAGTTCTTAAAAATAGGCGATTTTTTTCTCAAAAGTCAGGGGGGACAACTGCCCCTTTTGCACCCCGCTCCGGACACCCATTACTGACACGAAACTGATATGTGTACCCAGATCTTAACGTAAGCGCTACCTACGCTCGTGTATTTACATCGTAGATGTTTTTTTATGATTTTTAAATAGTTAATTTTCAGTAGTTAATAAGGACAGAGCCAATCAATTTGTAACGACACGTAGGGATTTAGGGGCCTCGGGTCCAAAAGACTACGAATATAAATTTTACAAAAACGTTTAAATTCATTATTTTCAATGACTTTTACGTGTCGTAGGATGGGCACCGTCTATTTAGACACGCACGAAGAGCAGAAATTTGCGGGAATGTCAGTAGCAGCGTCAATTTTTAATATTTCTCCGTGTACGACATGTGAAAAAATTAATTAAATGTTCCACTTCACGAAAAATACTAACAATCAATTTCATCTTGCAATTTATAGCTTGTATAAGCTCTCAAAAAGTGCCATATTTCAGCGCCATATAGGCTCCTGATCCCCTAAATAGGTTTTAAGAAAGAAATCCGGCGTGAGTCGTTGACAAACCGAGCCAAAGCATAGCTTAGCGAAAGCTCGCCCTCTATGTTAAACTCTCACTCTAAACAAGTCACACGTATACAAGCACGCACACATATTTAAGTATTTCAACACATTTCAGAGTAGTTCTTGAGTTGGCCGCTGTTCATGAACAGAGGTCGCTAAATTCAGTCCTCAAATTATGGGTCGGTAACACAGATTGGGTGGCGACACGAAGTCCCATAAGGTGATAAGTCTATTCTATACCTCGTCTGTGGTAGAGGAAAAGAAGAAGAGGAGAAAAAATAAGAGATAGCAAACGTACTCACTTACCATATAAGAGAAATATAACTACTAGAAGATATACAGGGGGTCCCAGAATTGAGGACATTGAAAAGTCCTTAACCGTTTTGGGATCCGGGGTTTCGTTTTCGAGATATTAAGAAACAACCCCGACCAATCATAGCACGAGCCTTCCGCTGGAGCTCCCGCGCTAGCGTGGCCGCGCTGCGATTACGAACAAGCAAGGCGGCACGCATCGAAGGAAATTGCGTAGAATGGCAAATGAAAGAGACGTAACAAAAAATCTAACCTTTTGCCATGGTTTGTTTGCCATTTAAAGTGAATAATGAATACACAGTTGTATTTTTTAGAAGAATCGAAAATAATAATTATTTGGAGTGAGAGGATAAGGAACACGTAAATTTCCTTTTTTAATAACGGGAAACAGGAAAAATCTTGTCATTCAGCAAACAATCAGGTCGCAGAAATGTTCTCTGCTCGAGAGTATTGGGCGATGTTCTGGGTGTACCCCCCGAACAACGGGGACGCAAGTGATACAGCGTGAAAATTTGCGCGGGAATACCCACGGCTCCGAACGCCAAGTAAAAATTCATTTCCACCAATTTTTAAAACGTAGGAACAACACGTTCCATGACCATTAAATTAAGTGATCAGTCTTAGTAGGCGTACAGTGAAGTGATTATTCGGTACATTACCCCGGACGCACTTGACGTTGCGACCCTTAACTTTGGATGGTGTCGTGTACCTGAGATCAGCTGTGCACTCGGCGAGTCTGAGGATGACCAGGATCGGTTCAGTGACCTAGTGACACAGGTTTTCAAGCTGCAAGTGAATTTCCGGAAGGGTGAGTTTTAGTTACATTATTGGCGACTATTATTTTTTAAATTTAACGTAGGCTATGGTACGCAATTTTTCTTTGCACTTTTTAAACGGACTTATTCATTATTAACAACAGTGTTGGCCGTTAGTGAACTATGGATTTTTATCACAATAACCAACGACGATCACTTTTCGTTCGTTCCCTGTTGCATTACCTTTTCGTTTATACGCTATTAAAAAAGGAAATTTACATGTTCCTTATCCTCTCACTCCAACTAATTATTATTTTCGATTCTTCTAAAAAATGCAACTGTGTATTCCTCTTTTTACGTTACACATGATTTTCATCCATTTATCGTTTATTCATTATTCAGTTTAAATGGCAAACAAACCATGGCAAAAGATTAGATTTTTTGTTACGTCTCTTTCATTTGCCATTCTACGCAATTTCGATGGAATTTCCTTGCTTGTTCGTAATCGTAGCGCGGCCCGGCGCGCGGCCACGCTAGCGCGGGAGCTCTAGCGGATGGCTCGTGCTCTGATTGGTCGGGGTTTTTTCTTAATATCTCGAAAACGAACCCCCGGATCCCAAAACGGTTAAGGACATTTCGATGTCTTTTTGCATCAGGATCATCTGGGACACCCTGTATATATCTTTTTCTTCCATTTCTGTCTTTATATTTCTCTTCCAAACACACCTCGTATACCTTGAATGCCGTATTCATAAGTATTATACCTCTATAGTTACTGGCTGCATTCTTGTCTCATTTAGTCTTCTCTTCTTCTTAGTTTTGTTTTGTCTCTGATATTCCCTCTATTTCTATTTTTAGTGGCATATGATCCAATTATATCAGGGTTGCCAGGAATGTGTCTGGCGCACAAATCGTCAGTGGAAGAGGAACACAACACGCATGCGCGTGATGACGCCGTGACGCCAAGGTCGGTTCCCCCTCCACTGACAATCTTGTGCGCCAGGAACATTCCTGACAACCCTGGGTTCAATTCTTTCTTCCACTTTGAAATTTATTATTTCATCCCTCACTACTTCTATCACTACGCTTACTCTTCGTCATATTCTATGTTTCGGTTTAGGATACTCCAACCGTTCTCCTCTACCATTTCTATCATTTTTCCCCCCGTCGTTCTTCGTTTTATCTTTCGACCTCCTCGGTCTCTCTTTTTCCATTACTCCCCAATTAATTAATTGATCCCTCCTTTCCTATTCTTGCATTCCAATCTCCTCCTATTATTACTTTCTTACTTTGTGTCTCGGTTGCTATTTTTTCAAGAAATTTCCTTGTGCTTTCCACGTCCTTGCTGTATACCGTTAAAAGCCTCCATTCTGCTTTTCTTACTATCGGCCTTCTTTCTTGTATTTGTTCCTCCTCTGTTTTTCATCTATATCGTTTCTGATTCCTATGATTATGCCCCATTGCCCTTCCTCTTGTCTTTTTTCCTTTCTGCACGTTGACGTTTCCATTTGAATCCTCGGTAGCCTTTCTTTTAAATTCTCCCACTGCTTCTCGTCTACCTATATTTCTACGATACCTATTATGTCTAGGTCTTCTAAATACGTCCAGAATTGTTTGTCTTTATTCCTTAGTCCCACTACGTTCCAATATCTAATTTGAATCGATTCTACTCTCGTATCTCCCACGACGTGTGCCATCGTAGACACCGTGCGTGTTGTTGTGTCCCTTCTTTTGCTGCTGAGTTCTCCGGATTTTCGGTGATGCAAGGAACGGCTAATAATTATTAGACATATAACATATTACTCATTTTTCGACAACCTGACATTTTATTTAGACGTAATAAATCTATCAATTAAATTTTTTTTTTCAAAGTAGAACCTCTTTTAAGTTAAATTTATATTTAGATTTTGATTTTTGTTTAGTTGATTTTTATTTTTATGAGTAAACATGATTATCTCAGTAAATAAAATTTGTGTTCTTATTAAATGCATATACAGGGTGTCCCACTAAGGAGTGGACAGCGCGATATCTCTTAAAGTATTGTCGATAAAAATATAAAAAAAATAGGGAATTGCATGGTTCGAGGGGGCCCATTTATTAGCGCGAACGAATTTGGTTTTCGATTATTATTTTAAAAGATACGATGGTCAAGTTCGGTTTTTCAAATGGAGCTATTTTTTTTGAAGACCTGAGTTGATAGTGCGTTCCAAGACAAATTCAATAAGCTTTAATGTATACACTTTATTTCCACTGGTTTTTAAGATATTGCGCTTGCAAATTTACTGATTTTCAGAAATGCTACTTAGGTAGGTACATCTGCGGTATCGAGAAGCGCATCGTTACTTTTATTTCGCACTTGCTTCTACGCTCGGATGGCCGGTTCTTTTGGGAGGGATGCAAGTTGGATTGGTTAGGTTAGGAGGAGTGAAAGTTGCTAGACTAAATTTCAACCATAGGGAGCAGATTGTATCAGAACCAATCCAACTTGCACCCCTCCCAAAAGAACCGGCCATCCGAGCGTAGAAGCAAGTGCGAAATAAAAGTAACGATGCGCTTCTCGACACCGCAGATGTACCTACCTAAGTAGCATTTCTGACGGAAAAGAATTGTCCAGCCTTTGGGCCTGCCATTTCTGGCGTAGACCTTTGGCAGGTAAGTATCCATTTCAACGGGCAGTGCCACCCGTAGCGCCAGTAAGACCGCCCCCGGTTTTTGCCATTCCAGAGGGGTTTCTTGCAGTGAAAATCAGTAAATTTGCAAGCGCAATATCTTAAAAACCAGTGGAAATAAAGTGTATACATTAAAGCTTATTGAATTTGTCTTGGAACGCACTATCAACTCAGGTCTTCAAAAAAAATAGTTCCATTTGAAAAACCGAACTTGACCATCGTATCTTTTAAAATAATAATCGAAAACAAAATTCGTTCGCGCTAATAAATGGGCCCCCTCGAACCATGCAATTCCCTATTTTTTTATATTTTTATCGACAATACTTTAAGAGATATCGCGCTGTCCACTCCTTAGTGGGACACCCTGTAGATCTAACAACGAAATCCTTAATCTCGCGGGATTGAAAATAACGTGAGATTGCAACCCTTAGTGCCACGCCAGGATTTCGTTTTATCCGGATCTAAAGCCTAGAAATATTTCCTGCCTCTACGAATATTTCTCGACACTTCAATATTAACGGGGCATTACTGTGTATAAATAAATCTGAACATTCATAGGAGACAAAATACACTTCGGTATGTTCCTTAATAAATATATATTTATTCCACCTTCATATCGTTTATAATAATGAATACGTTTAATTTGCAGGTGCGTCTACAGGATATAGTTTAACAAAATATATTTACTTCATACTAGAAAGAAAGGCGCCATCTGTAGCCTTTATTCTCAAAATTGATAATTGACTTATTTGCACTTGTAGCTTGATATTTTTAGTACTTTATTTTTAACTACCACTCGATTTTTTCATATTTGAATTAATCACACATTGGTTGGACTAGTTATACACGGTAATAAACCTGTACGTGCATGTACATCTTGTAAAAATACTTAATGACTGAGTTAAGATGATGGTGAAACCTTTTTTCGGCTCCATGCCAATTGACCTGAGTTTGAATTTGACTGTACACTATTTAGAAAGCTCGAAACAATAGAAGTTCCTTTTGAAAAAAGACTGTTAAGCTGTACACACACTGAACAAGTATTTTAACATGTCGCTTAATCATATAACTCCTTACCCCATTTTTAAACCTGAAAAAAATTTGGCAAATGATGGAAAAATAACTGAAGAAGCCAGTTTTCTAGTTCGAATTGCATACACATACATATGTAGGCAGTGTCATTTGGTTACAAAATTTCATTTGTTTTTCAACTAATACTTTAAATTTTAAAACATACTTAATGTACGATATTTGCATTGTTTGAAATGAATGTTGCACTCCTGTTATCTTCATATTCTTTAAATTACTTTAACTGCGTTTGTTCAAACGTCAAAGCAACAGATTGGTAATATTGCACAATTTAAAAGAATAAAAACGTAGCCGTAAAATAAATGGTCAAAGATAATATCGCTGTTTCGGAAAAACAATCACACAACTGCAAAAGAATAATTTTTCAGGACATGCAAAAACCAATTGTATTTAGTCATACTTGTAATTATACAATGAAAAAAATATTTGATAATGTTGGGAACAAAAACAATTGTTCAAATATTTTAGTTTCTTTTAAGTTGTGGGATAAAGGGACAAAGGGATGTTTTTAAAATTCACCACTATTACCTCGTTCTTGGAATTATGTCATGGTTCTCCCAAAATTGAAAATTAGCATTCAACGCTTCTGCCAAGAATGTTATTAGGTAAAGTAACTAAAATAGTCGAACACATTATTATTATTATTATTATTAATGATATTATTACGTCCTTATTTCAGTCAAATTCAGCAAATGAAGTTTATAACATTTGTTGTAAACATCATTTTCTAGAAAAAAAGTAAAATCACTCTTTAACCATGGCCTAACTGCCCTCTAGCAGTCAGGCCTGTTACTACAATTATGTCATTGTTTTATTGGAAGGATTAAGTAGCATTTCTGAGACCAGTGACGCATGTTACCCGAAATGTTCAAATTTTGCACTTATATCATTGCTCTTCCGAAGCAGCAATATACTATTGACTTTTGATTAAACTCTTGTTATACAGTGAGAGATAAAGAGTAAAGATATTATCCTGAATGCAATTCTTTATTAGTGTCTTGACTTCGTCATTATTGCACATCGTCAAATATTGTGATTGAATAAGTGAACAAATGTGAATTTATCGAGTAAACTACTATTGCCAGATGAGAAGAAGAACGACTACCCACAAGCTGAAGTGTCACAGGCAAGGGGAATCATCCGCTCGCTCCACCCTATCCCCTCCAAGAAGTCCTACTTTTCGGTTCTTAGCGGCTGCGCATATCCGCAGGCTGTCGTGATTCGTCTCGTTCGCGTTCTGCGTTACGCGGCGGACTTTGTTGCAAGGAATTGGGTGGAGCGAGCGGGCGATTCCCCTTGCCCCTGTGACATGTCAGCTTGTGGGTAGTCGTTCTTCTTCTCATCTGGCACTGGTAGTCATCTAGAACCCGTTGTCTTTTATACAGCCCGTGAATCGCCTGCGAATGTGATTAGTTCAATTCTGACTCGGGTCTCGTGAGGCTCGTTTTTATAGAGAGAGATATCACTGATCTCATCCAGAGGGAATAAACAATGCCAGTTAGAAATCAGTTCGGTATTCGCCAATCGGTATACCGATTTAGTAGCGATCGGGAGCCTTGGAGGAGCCCGAGCCTTCACATAAATATCAGTAGAGAACGCACTACAAACGTGTAGTACCTACATATTAGTGGCGTCGAGTACGCTCCCCAATGTATTTCTCCGAGATATCGTTGTTCGTTTCTTAATAAAGTATTCAAAATTATTTTAAGACAGGAAGACAAAATTCTGTAATGAAGTGACGCTCTGCATCTTTACATTTTTTTTTGTTTTTTACTTGTATATTTTTAACTATATATTGTTTAACACTGTTAAAAGTATAAGTTCAAACAATCGATGCAGAAATCTTGCCAGGATCTACAACAATACCAATCCAGAGGTTCATTCTCATTTTGCTCTTTCTTCGTACAACAGTGCTGTCCATGGCTAGGCCTCCTCCCTTACACAGCTCTGTCCCCCTTTGCACAGTGATTATATTACATTACATTATACTACTGACCAAGATTTGTTTGATGGGGTTCGTATCGTATCCCAGTATTGAATACAGGTAACCCACGCATAACACGATATTGCTAGACACGGTTTTGCTTTAACGGTTAGAAACTTCTGAAATCCAAAATTTGACCCTAAAAAGCACACAGGATGACATAAATTTAGCCGAGCAATAGGAATTCTATGTTCTGAATACGGATCCTTCCAGTGAATGAAGCGCAAAATTCCAAAGATAACTCCAAAAATGTAACGTATATTTCGTATACTATGAAATTTATGAAAATCTGTCAAGAAAAAGCAAGCAAACAAAAGTAACCGATTTTTTAAAAAATACAAAACAGAAGTCTACGGAAATCTAAATGTTGCGGATGCAAGTTCAAAAAATGAACTTCCGCCTAATTGTATTTATCCGTGATGAAGAGGAAAAAAGTGAGCGTGTATTATTTAATGAATAATATCGTTGATCAGTTATTGCTATTTATAATAAACATATTTCGGATAACTATGAAAGAAAAATAGTATATTTTTGTCAGTTTTTGTATAACACAATTTTGCATAACACTGCGTCTTGTGGGGACCTAACCACCGTGTTATACGGGGGTTACCTGTACAGTTGATGAAACAGATATAGTGATGTACTTGATGCACCTTGAAGTAATGTATCAAGCGACTCTCTTGTGTGTGGAAAGCACCAAGTGTAGTTTAGTTACTCCCAGCAAGGCTTCAGAGACTCAACTAGGGTAAACTGTACAATGATTGGCACCCTAAGCGAAAATCCCAATTGGAATGTCTATATTTTTTTGTGAAGTTTTTATATGGTCTCAATTCTCAGTTATTATCAATGATTGTGGATTTCTCATTAAAATAAAACCTCTTGCGTACCTGTTAAGTCTTTTATTTTAAAAATATTCAATGAAAAACAAAAATAGTATTTCAATGCATTACATTTAGTTATAAAGCGATAAAATATACTTACCTACCCCTTATAAAAATGTTAAAAAGACGCCTAAAACTGAGCCCTTTGTCCCACTTTGTGGTGTTGCCAGATGTAAAATGTATATTTCAACTACTGGGCTTTGCAGTGTTGTAGTGAAAGAAAAATACAAAATTGTAAACAAGTACTTTCTAAGCTTGTATGTTTTAATATTTGGCTCTTTACTTAGGAGTGCCAATGATTAGTGCAGTGCCAGCATTAGTGCAGTTTACCCTACCCACCCCGGCATGTTTGTGGCTATAAAGTTCTTATGTCTAAAGTCCAGCCTAAATGTGTACTCTAAGTGGTTCACTGATGACACTCAAATGCACTCCCATCTCCTTGCCTGCTACTTTTGTGACGTCGCTATGTCTGCATCAGCAACTATATATATTTTGTTTGTACTTATATTAACGAAGGCAGAGTGGGGTAAGGCCCATAATCTCCAGAACTTCTGTTGGACAGCGATGTTCTTAAAACACTTTTATTTATACTTCAACTTTGTATGGTGATCCAGGGATATGTTCGTCACCCCATTTTACGATAACAATGTATTCCCCTCTCTCCCGGACCAAGTAGCTCACGTTGTAATTGTTGCGACCTGTGTGTTTCACAAACACTTCATCGCATGGTCCTTTAGGTCCATATACGCCAACAAAGAGGATATTATTACCTGTGGAAACAAAAAATATATCAATGTTTTTGATATTCGAAATACTTGATAAAAAGTATTATTAACCGTTCGTTCGAAATTATTCAAATTTTTTATTTACTTTTTGAGAATTAAATTTTTTGACATTAGAATAATGCCATATTTTTAAATTTGTAGTTGGGAGGATAAGAAAATATGATACAATCAAATATAAGATAATTTGTCTGCAAATATCAATTAAGTATTTCCAAATACTTCAAATGTAAAAGTCTGCTGCCATTATTGCGTTTAAATCATTATTTGTTGATACGAAGATCCGAAAACGTTTGCTGGCCTTGTTTTCTACGTTCTATGAGGTTTAAACTATTCCTGTTTATAATTGGAAAAAATTTAAAAACGAGCTGTCCTATACATAGAGTTAGAATCTAGAATGAAATGACCGTATAAGGAAAGATATTAAAATATGTTGCAATTTAACTGACTTTGCTTTAAATTACACTTAGAGTAACGGACAAAAAATTTATTTTTGTTATTTTTGAGCATACGTTCGGGACTGTGGTATGTTTAATATGCATATTCTGATGGAGAATTTAAAGCTGTATGAAACCCAGTTAATGTTGAATTTATTTAACTGACAAACAAAAGTGGTATATGTCATTGAACGGGGTAACACATTTTTGGGCCGACAAAGAAGTTACCACGGTTAGTAACTTTTCAGATTGTTTTAAAAGCAAACGGTGCCCCCGCAAAATATTAGATTTTTTTTATTAATGTTCAAAAGTGGTAACATTTTGTTGGCTTCCAAAGTGTGTTGTGTTGTTTAATGTTATGTAGGGTTTTTGTTTGTTAGTTAAATAAATTCAACTGTAACTGGGTTTTATACAGCTTTTAATTCTCTTTCAGCATATGTATATTAGGCACATACTGCAGTTTTGAGTTGATATTGAAAAGCAATAGAAGTAGGGTGGTTCGAAAAAGTGGTAACTTTTTTGTCCGCTACTCTATTTCTGTTTATATTTATTGTATCCGATAATGAAATGTACATACATGAAAAACGTACTAGAGTTTTACGAATTTTAATGTATTAGTTTTAAAATTAGTGTACTGGCCGAAATGAAGTAATTTTTCCTTTTATTGCTCAGTACTTATAATATTATGTATCACTAACAACTGACATCACGCAGTTCGTATGCTCGGGTTTTAATTAAAACGTTTGAATATATTTGAGACGTATTTTTTTAAGTTGCCCTAATTAATGTTTACGGATTGAAAACGGCTCTCAAAATTGGCGATAAAAAGTCTATTCTGCTGCTTGTTTTTTTATGAGGTGCAACATGGCGTGCGGAAAATTTATAAAAAGTCATAGGTGGCGGCAGTACAGCACATTTGTTTTTAATATTTTCGTAACCGTGTAATAGGTTTTACTTAAAATTTGAGAATTTGGAGAAGGAATCAAAGAAATAAACGTTGTAACACTAACCCCTCGATGGAGGTTGGTATTGCGGAGTGGTTGCGTGAGTTGTGGGAGAACTACAAGAATTGCGTGCGTCCATAAGCGCGGGGCCGGGCCCAACTATATAGGACTCATGGTACCAGCCTTCTAGGATGCATGCACAGTCTTGCAGTCCTCCCACAATCGATGCTGTGGTTATCCATGCTCAGTTGTTACCCGGGTCTCAGAATCTAAGGAGGTCTTTAGCTCATGACTGGGCAGGCTTGTTTTACAACATATTGCAGAGGTGCACAAAGAGTCGCTCGGAAACTGAAGACGTCCTTGCGATTCTGGGCGCCAGATCAGATCGTAGTCTTAGCACTTGGACTTTAGGGCTCCGATAGGATGAGTTAAGGCAAGCCTTGACCTCATCGGCGCGTGTTCCGCGCGGCACAACAGGCAAGGTCTGTCTAAAGTCGCCGGCTAAAACCACCGACATCACGCCCATCAGTCTCTTGCTGCTCCTAATATCCTGGAGCATCCTGTCCAAAGCCTCCACACCTCCCTTGTGGGCCATGGTACACTCATCCCACACGGTTAACTTGGCCGCCTGAAGTACCGTATCCACGTCACTCTGCTTTGATATTGTTGCGAGCACCGGGTATAGGCCCGTGCATAGCCTGCTGGTGCTCGCAGCTGAAGATAGAAGAAGGTCGGCCCCCTTCAAGAGGACGATCGGAGAGGCCGACGAGAAGGAGGTCTTGTACCGAACGCCATTGCGTTCGGACGTACGGGTCGCACCTTTGTAAACTATTGGTCTGTGTAACAATATAGTTCAGTCGCGTGTGCGTCCGTTTAATTATTCTTCTACTCCTTTGCGTCGGGGTGGCCTGTGGTGAAAATGCCCCGGCGCAACAATATGTTGCAGAGCGGTGACTCAAAGTGGTTCAAGTTGAGAGGTAATTTAAAGGCAGAGTGAGCCGTCTTGCCTCCTTCAAGTAAACTAACAGCAGTCCCTGAGGAAGCCACGGCGATGCCAATAATATTTTCGCTCCTCACTTTAGCTAACATCAAATTTATTAGGAATGTTTTTCCCGTTCCTTCTGGAGCATCTATGAAGAAAAGCAGCTCAGCCTCTGAGTAACGCTGGCTGTTATCTCTTCGTATAACTTTCTCTGTCCTTCATTCAGCTTGGGCACGTTCTCAGCAATTGCCTTCGAAAGCTGAACTGTATCATAAGATAGCTCTCTCAGATGCTCGCGGTTGATTGTAGCGGCTTCTAATTCTCTTGAAGGCTGTTGGAAGGCCATATTGTTGGAGAAGATGGCCGAACGTGGAGAAAACCGATCGTCTTCAAGAACTACCAGACACTTATTGTACACAAAATTCATTGCGTGCTGATTATCTAGTACTCCGCACTCTCTTTCCATATGTCTTCTCACGTCCTCCGCGAGACTGTCTCTGTGTTTTTCCCAGAGTGTCACAAGATCAGCTACCTGAAAAAACCAACATAATAGCAAACAGCTTGCGAAGTTTGTGAGGGGAGTCTGACTGGGATGCTTCCTCCAACGTGCGGTCCCAGTGAGCGTCATCCTCTAGCAACCCTAATGCTCCACATGCTGACTGAAATGTGGGATGAATCACTCCCGCGACTGTTTTTAGGCTGGAAAATGACGTAGGCCCTCGGACTTCATGTAGCAGGAGGCGGAGGTAGTAGCACTCACGTTATCGGGATGGACAGTGTATACTCTTCCCAAAATCGGATCCTTCCTCACTCCTGGCTGGCCCGGCACGGGCTTTCCTTGCTTCCTCCTACTGAACTTGTTGTCTTTCCATATAAAGTATGACAGTACTTCACAGTAATAAAGTGTTTTTGCGAAAGCATCATCTTTGCATAGATCGAAGAAGGCTAACATTGCAGTGTTTCCTGGATTTTGTATCTTTTCTTTGACATTTTCATCTGTAAAATACACTCTTTGGCCATTTTCAAGGTGGACTAGCCAGGTGCATGACTGGAGGATACCGCTTGTGAATAGCAAAGCATAGAATCCGCCAGGCCGCCTCAGAGCTGCTGATATACCGTCCTGTCTCGTACCTCGTGACCTCGTCCAGTTTGGCCTGCAATATGAACGCTGCTTGGTCGGACCCTTTGTTAACGTATTTGCATATGCACTTTATTGATTTAACAGAGTTGCAAAATTCGACGTTAATGTGGGCCGCGAAAATGCGAGATAGGACGGGGTTGTATGGTACCACCCAGCGATTGTCCAAGTCGAGCCCGTTTATGTTGACAGTGAAGCCCCCGTCATCAGGGGACCGTCTGCGATACTGAGGGTAATCGTCCTCCCCGGTCTGCGAGTTCCTTATCAGGGGGCGGGAGTACCTCTTGCTGCACGATCCGTTTGCCATGCAAGGCGAGTTCCTGTTCAGAGTGCTACACGGGCCGTGTATCATGGTCGACTTGACAATCTCATGGAAAAGCGGATCAACCTTGGGATCAGGAATTTCGGCTCTAATTATTTGATCGATTACAGCTGCCTTTATTTTCTCTTGTAACCACAATAAAATATGCACGTGGGAGAGACCTCTTTTCTACCATTCTACAGAGAACATGTGACACCTACTTTGACCGAAAATGCATCCTCTTGTAAGGAGCTTCATTATCTGTTTTACCTTCAAATGGAAGACCCGCGCTATTAAATCATGCCTATGCTGAGATTTTTTACCCTGTTTCAAGTTATCTCTGATTTCTCGCCATTTCGCATTACATCTAAATGTAATAAAAAGATCAGGTCGACCGAAATGACGCACGTAAGTCATGGCATCTTGTGTACGCTCGTGCATGTAGCGGGCCCTCCAGTGAAACTCGATGACAACACTATCATTTTACCCAGTTGCGACAACTGGCCGTCAGCTCTTCTCATAGCGTCCTTCGGGTGCACATAATTCTCACTCCTTAACTTTTTTTGGTTGTTACGTATGAAATTGAGTCTTTCAGTCTCTATTTTTGCATACATATCAACCAGAAATTGATTGAGAAGGTTGCGGAGTAGCAGTAAATAATCCTGCTCTCCCTTTTGTTCCATTAATCTGTAGTTGTAAAAATTTGAAGCGAACACAGTTTTTGTAAGAGGCGCGTTAGTGTTTGGATCACGTTGAAGGATGTTGATGCAGTAACCATCTTCTCCGTGACAGAAAATAAGTGGGTACTGCAGACTGTCGTACGCACGGTGTGCCTCGCTGATCCGCACCAGCTTGCTGTTTCGGCTTTGGAGCACGATATCCCTATTCTCAAACGCTTGACCCACAATCAGAAGACCCACCTGGTTAGTGGTTGGAGCATTGAATCAACCTATGCATTCCCCAGAAGATTTCTTATCGGCGTTGATCACCACCCGGAAGTCTTTCTGGTTCTTCGGAACGAACTCGACAGCAGCCTTGAAGTCCCTAATATATCTGTTATGCTCGTGCAGCATCTTCTGGAGTTGACCCACCATTCGTTGGTTTACTCCAAACAAGTGGCCAAAGCGAATCTCCCTTTCTATGCCCTTATCACCAACAAAGTAGGTTTTGAAGGAATGAAGGCTGCTGTTCAGGTGCCGGTATCAAGCTTCCAATTTTGTGGTACACCTGCCCCTGTACTTTGAATGTCGGCATGAAATTGTCCTCCTTCACCTCCTTGGCACCAAAACACGTAATCTGGAAACATCCATTGTACTTTCTAATTGCAGACAGGAAGTGCTCGGACTAAGGGTGGTCGTGTGTGAGGAGCTGGTGTAAGGGTTCCGGGAACTGCTGGAGAGGGGGCAAATGGACTTTGCCGTTACTGCAGCACATGCCGAGACTCTCATCCTTCCATTTCAAGGCGTGGCACCATTTACACACTAACCGACGCTCAATATCGACAGTCTTGTCTTTGGCCTAGTCAATGTCATGGTTATATTTAAAACCTGGTAAAATTTTATCAGTCCATGGCAATAGTTTCTTCTGTGCACTATTTTCGTTGTGTCTTGTTTCAGCCTTTGATTATCTTCTATTACTGTTTTATGCGCGTCACGGTTGTTCGTTGCATATTTAATACCAGCGTCCCTTATTTGTTTTTTTTTCGAATGGAGTCAGTAAATCTTTTGAATTAAGTTCTCTGGAAGAAGTGGACTCTGACATTGACTGGGACACTGAGGAGGAAAGCATCTGTGAATAGCATTCCATAGCATCACTGCAGACAGGAGTCAGTTGTGGTGATGAAGGAATTGGTTGGTCGGCGTCTGGAATAAGGACATCGAAGTGCCCACTTATGAAATCACCAGAAAACTTGAGTTTCTTAATTGTCTCCGCTGTCTATCCGAACTTCGCTAGGAGGATACCATTGCGGAATACCTGAAACTCATGAGGGAACATTTCCCCTGCCGCCATGAGCTCACAGATGGTACCAAAGGTGTCATCTTTTGTCATATCTGATAGGTACGCAGGCTTGGTTTTATAGCTCCCCAAAGGGTGTCATGCTGAATGGCTTCAACCCCCGCCAATTTTTTTAAACATGCTGGACGATGTCAGCTCGAACCTGAACCCCCCGCGAGTCAGTGCGATTGGAATATGCGATTGGTGCTACGATAGCTCTCGACTCCGTTCGCAGCGGCCTTAATACCTTGGTCCCGCCGAATTTTCACCCGCGAGTACACTCGCGGCGCTTGTGGCCGCCCCACGCTCAAGGTACAAACTGCGCTCCTGTTTGTCGCAATAACGTATACATAACCTATATATGTATACCTTATATTATATATGGTTTTTCGGTTTTTTTTAAAAAGATTTCTTAGCGTGCACCTAGGGGCCAAGAGGAACCTACCTACCGAATTCCATGGTCATTGGATCAGTGGTTCCAGAGAAATCGTGATTATCAGCGGTATTTGATTTGAATTTTATATATATAGATTAGGAATACCTAACCTATTTCCTAACCTATCTGTTCGACGTACAATGTACAGACATACATTCGGCCTGATCGGTTCTTTCAGTCCATTTGAAATAATTCAATCCGCTTGATTCTGTTCGAGCCGCTCGGTTCCATCGGGCCGCTTGAAACATTCAAACTACTTGGTTCTATCCAAGCCGCCTGATTCTTTCAAGCCGCTCGGTTCTTTCGGGTACTCGGCTCGGCTCGGAAACCGGGTTTCAGCTTGGTTTGGATTTCAATCTACCCGAATATTCAAGTACCCGAACAGCTCTAGTACACAGTATCTCTACGAGCTATAGTCACTTAGGTGTGAGGTCATTCAGCGGGGTCTTAACCGATACCCTGCTGGGTACGGGCCGCTAAACGTGCCCCCTTACTATCTCTTGCAGGACTGTGTTTAGGGAAGACCAGGACAAAACCGGACTTCTAAAGATTAAGTGTTACAACTTCGATTTTAATCAAATAAAAAAGAAATTACGTTATAAAAAAGAAGATAGGTTTATCTTTATTAAAAGACATCAATTAAGCTTTACTACTGGCTATTAAAAATTGTCTCATTGTCAGCACAGATTAAATACAAATCCATTTTAATAAAGTATATGTACTGCATTAGAACAGTATCTTCAATTTCGTTTTTACTTTTTTAAAATCGAAGTTGCAACACTTAATTTTTAGGGCACTGGTTTTGTCCTGGTCTCCTCTAAACACAGTCCTGCAAGAGGTAGTAGGGGGAGGGGGGTACGTATAGCGACCCGTACCCAGCAGGGTATTGGTTAAGATCCTGCTGAGTGACCTTACACCTAAGTCACTATAGCTCAAACGTACACTGTACACGACTTTGGACAGCGCGGCGTTAGGAGTTCTGCGCTATTCCCCTCCACTTCTGGCTCACTCTTGTCCTGCGAAGGTGAGAGCGAGGTGGAATGAGATCGAGTCAGAGAGACTGAAAGCGAGCGAGGAACGGTACGAGACAGACGATGCGTTAATACTTTGTCTCGCTTCGTCTTTCCGACGCCTGAAACTCCACCCTTTGCATGCGCGACGGGCATGAGCTTTTAGACTCGCTCTCGTTCCATTCTGCCCTCGCCTTCGGCAAGAAAATAGTGAGAAACGGCCGCTCGGAATCGTGCCCCCTCTATGTTAGATGCTCACTGCCGGCCTCGAGCCGCGAGCTCGCAGCGAATAAATACTGTGAATGGCATATTTAAATTCTTACGTTTGAGCATAAATAAATATTGTAGGAAGTTACACGAAACTTCTTTGGCCACTTTCGGTGGCTCAAAATATTTGGGAAAACATACATACTTAAATATACAGAGGAACGAAAATATTACAAATAGGTCCCTCGACTATCGGATATCAGCTGCACTCACACAGTGAAAGAGCCGGCCTGTCCTTCGCACGCTGAACAAGGGATATACATAAGGAACGGCCAACGAGGGACCGGAGCTTTTACTGTGTGAATACGGTTGGTTTCCGAGACTCAAGGGAACTCGCTGTCCAATTTACTACGTTAGAATTAGCCTATAATTAGTAGTATTAAAAATACTCTACCGGCATCATTGGCGTGTACAGTAAACTGATTTTGTTTTCCCAGGTATGCTTTTTTCATCCCCATTCCTTTACTTGTCACCTTACTAGCGTCTGATTTGAAGAGTGGTAAAACTGGACCAGCTTGCTTGGATTTTGAAATTTTTGTCACAGTCTCGACTGCAATCGAACTTGTTTCTTGAGCACCTATTTCGGCTAAATCGGCACCTATATAAGATATACATGGTCAGATGTTAATTGCTTACGAACACAGAATAAGATGAACTACAGAGACCGAGAAATTTCGGTTACCGTAAAAGTAGCTTATTTGAAACACTCAAAGGTATTAAATACTTAAGTGGCCAAAAAGTAGGTAACGGCCTTTATAACGTATTCAAGCCTTTTGGAACAATGCTTCATCTTCGACAGAATATTATCGAAAACTTACAGTGATAGATGCTTAGAATTCTAAAAGTTACTAAGATTCTAATGTTACACTAAGCAAAGCATTAGCGGAATATTATATTCAGTCCACGAATATTCAAAGTCTCAGTTATAAGTCTTTGTACGTGAGACTGCAGGAAACTGTAACGCCCCTAAATTTGCGGCCCTCTAACCCTCTCTGTCCCTTTGCTTTTGTACATTTGTTATATTATTTTTCTTAACATACTATTTACAACTACCAAATTTTTGTATATATTTTAATATTTGATATTTTATATACAGGGTGTCTCAGGTTTTTCCTGCAAAGCATATCCCATGAGCAAAAATAAGAAAAAATGTCGTATAAACGGGTTCATAAATGCTTTATTAAAAAGTTACAACAAAAATACGTAATAACAACGGGCTGGTTTTTCGGAAACCATTTGCGGAAATAATCTGGGACACCGTGCATATTTAAATTCTAATATACAGGGTGCCGCAGCTGAAGGAGGCCACCTAAATATCTCATTTCGTTTTAATGATACGATAAATGTTTAAAGCACAATTTGAATATTTCCGAGGGACAAATACCGTGAAAGAAAAATTGTTTTTAAACGATTTTATTCAGCTTCGATTCTCTGTTTGTTTGTATGTATGGTTCAAATCTGGCAACTCAAATTTAACCCACTTCCAACTATCCAATTGTCTTGAAACTTTGCAGGCCTGCGCAGTTTGGTTGACAATGCAATATTAAAAAAAATAGTAACCCCGAGCGGGTGAAAAATAACCACAAATCCAAACGACTTGAAATGAGCGACTCGTGTTCTTTACGAAAGCGACAAATAGCTGCATTTGGGATGCTAGTCGCATCGCGATTTCCGAAAATGCACAATTTATCGAGAAATGATCCGTCACGTATGTACGAATAGTAAAAAAATATATATAATATAAATTTTTATGTTAAACGATTTTATTAAAAATGTAGTAAAAACTAAATTAAAATGCAATGAAAACTAAAATATAATTCTTTTCTGGTACTTCAATTTTGATGGTGTTAATATCACTTTAAATAAAATCGATGGGCACCATGTGCAACCAGAAGTTGATGTATTAAAGTGATTCATATCCTGTTATGAAATATCGTGCCCTACGATTTTATTTAAAGTGATATTAATACCATCAAAATTGAAGTACAAGAAAAGAATTATTTTTTAGTTTTTAGTGTATTTCAATTTAGTTTTTACTACATTTTCAATCAAATCGTTTAACATAATTTTTTTTATATATTTTTAAAGTCATTTTTCCTTTTTTTTTAGTATCTGTTTGGTACAAGTTTTTTTTAAACCTGTAGTTTTTTGCAGGAAAGCACATATTTATTTCATTTACATCTTGTAGCGGATGAAAAAATGTGGTAGGGGAGACCGGGTATGGTTGTCACACAGGTAGGTTGTCACAACCGCTATATCAAAGAAACTATAAACAATAGGAATGTGCTAACAATCCATGGCGATGTCTAAACATAACGCTGCCTCCCCCCCCCCATCATACAAGTCGTTGTGGAGTTACACGGAGACACAATGTGTCATTGTTTGTTTTCGTGCGCTCGAACTAAATTACGCCGTATTTCCTATCAAGTAAGTATAGGTTGTTTCTTAGTATTGACTATAACATTGTGGCATTTTTTTCGTAGTTTAGAATTTTTTCTAACTTACTGTAATGATTTTTTAGCATTTTTTAAACATAATACATGAATAGAGAGGTGAAATTGTTTGACGGTTTGGGGTAAGTTGTCACAGAACATTTGAGATTAGGTATTTGCCGCATGTGGCAACTAGTCCCGGTGTAACTTGCTGTATTTATCATATGATATTATTTTCTTGTTTGTTTGGCAACGGTACTCAATAATAATGCCGCAAACTAATAAGAAGAAGACGTCCAGAGGTGAGGTGCTCCCGGAATTAATGTTACGCGCGGCAAGAGAGGTTATAAAGGGTAATTACACAATAAGAGGGATTGCAAAGGATTATAGTATAAGTTACCGCACTCTAGCGCGATATTGTGAGAAATACAATAAAAAATTATATTTCTTTCTTAATTGAATCGACTTTTTATTCATAAACTTAGCTATCCAAATACTGTAACAACCAACCCGACCTCGGGATATGTTGTCACAAAATAGTTCCTGCAAATAATGCGAATTAGCTCCTAATCTGGTTGACAAAATCCGCAGGACCAATTTTTTTTTATAAAGCCGGACGTACGTAGTTTATTTTAATCTAAGTTTGAATGAACTTCCGTGCAGCCATAACCCACAAAAAAATAAAAATAAGAAAATGAGACAACTATACCCGGTCTCCCCTACTCTCGCAGACCAGGGCAAGGGCGCAGACTACGACAAGTTCTGGAGAGGATAGAATGATTACCCGACATGCTCTTCGGGAGCCAATCGTTACTGCACGTGTTATTGCCGAGCAATTTATGAACCGCAGTTAGAATTCACCACGTCCGATCTCCAGTAGTATCATCAGGCGTCGATTGAGAGACGTTGGCTTACGTTCGAGGCGTCCAATGCGAGTCCCCTTGCTCACACGTTTGACATACGCTCGCCATTACGTGCACTGGGGCCAGCGACAATGGGCAAATGTCCTTCTTACTGACGAGCGACGATTTTGCCTCCACGGGAACGATCGACGGGTTTGGGTCTGGCGTCGTCATGGTGAACACCATAATGCCAACCATACAAGGCCGGTCGTTGCGTTCAATGGTGGATCGGTTATGGTTTGAGCCGGGGTAACACAATACTCATGTACCCCATTAATTGTCCTCCCACCCAGTGAGTTGACCGCTGGGCGGTACGTGGACGAGATTCTGTGCCCCATTGTACTGCCTCTGCGTCAACGTATGGGGAACCGCTTTGAGCTTATGGAGGATAATGTAAGGACGCATACGGCACGCCATATGCTACGATTTCTGTGACAAAGTCGGATATCAGTTCTTGGCCATGCAGCAATGAGCCCAGATCTGAATCCCATTAAACATGTTTGGGACATTCTTGGGCGACGTTTGCGACAACAGTACCCGAAACTGGTGAATTTGGGACAATTAGCACACGCCCTCCGCCAAATTTGGCACAGAATGCCCCATCGGAAAATTCAGAACTACATTAACATGCGCAACCGATTGAGGGAACTTATCGTGCGAAGAGGTGGCAACACCCATTATTAGACCACACACACAACGCGCGCGTGCCCTCATACACACACGCATCGGAGAGTGAGTTTGGAGTCAGAAACTACTGCGGGAGTACTGAACCTCAGGGCCTCATCTCTCCATGCTGACGCACACACAATGAAGTGTAAATCCGATCGCGCATTTGCCAACTAATGCCAGTTAATAGCGCTAATGCCAGTTATTGAAGTACAGTTTTCATCATTGCGAAAAGTTTGGTTAAAAATGTTTTTCTTAAATTTTTTAAATCTTTTCTTTTTACTAAAATGACATTTAACTATACAAAAAGGTGCAACAATCGTTCAAAAGCCGCGAGAACAAAGAAAGTGTTTTGAAGAGAATCATCGCATGTTTGACCATCGAGGACATCTGGAAAAAAAATCTGATCGATCCGACCTTTTGCACAGTGTTTAACCCGAGAGTAGGCGCGCCAAATAACTTGCGTCAGTAGACGCACGTCGGTCATTTCGACCGATGCTAATGTAATCAGAAATAACTTAATAAAAGGATTAAAATAATATAAATAACGCATAACATTGTATTTTACTTACTTCAGAATCGTTATACGTAAATAATCTTCATTTTTTATGATAAAATGATTAATCATATTATAATATTATGAGTTCTGGAAAATTTATTTTTATACAAATGATGCATTGTAATTGATTTTAAAAATAAAATGTTATATAAAAATTTGTGCGAATGCAAAATATAAAATTACATTGTCTATTTATCAATTTGAATTTATCACTTGATTTTTAATTTTCAATAATAGCAATTATCTAATATATTTTATATTTATATTTGTTTTTCAAAAAATATACTTATAAATTTATGGTTTCATAAACGTATTAAATATTTATATTTTCCTCGGATTAGAAACTGCATCTTGAGAATAAAGAATAAATACTTACGTTTCCTTCACTCAAAGTACACGCCTCCTCTACATCTGATATCTCTATATCCGCAGAATCAATTTCCGAATCTGTATCGTGATCGGATTGTATAACATAATCGGAATCTTCTGCGGAATCACTGATCTCGTCTTCAATGTTTTCAATCAATAAGAAATCTCGGAAATTAGTATTAGCCATGATTGCCACTCAGTACGCATCGTATGCGACAGACGAAATGAGACTAACGAAATGAGACTAACGTTAGCAGGCGCGCTATGGTCGAAAAGACCGACGCGTAAAAATGTATGATTTAAAACCTACACGAGTGCACTAAGTGTCGCTCCGTAACATAAATAAGTCAAGAACCCCTTCAAAGAGGAATAGTTCTACGGAAAAAGTAAACGGTGGAACGCTATGGATCATGTTTCAAAACATATGAAATCGTCGGTCGAAAAGACCGACATGCGCCTACTCCCGGGTTAAGGGGTAGTTTTACCTCACAAAAAACGGGGACACTTGAATGATTCCATAATTTTCCTTGAAGTGGCATCATGTTTTCTAAAAAATGGCAAATATGCAATTTTTGGGTTCATTTTAAAATGGATTTAATACGATTGAAAAAATCTCATTGAATTGGTAACTAAAGGTTCTGAAAGGAAACATCCTTAGCTTTCCAAAACACTCACGAAAATTTGTCTACGATCATGAATTCGCAAGTTACAGGTGTTCAAAGTGAAAAGTACCTTTTTTGCTTTGATCGAGAATAACTCGGTCAATAAAAATCATAGAACAAAATCAAAAAAAAAAAACGAAATTAAAGAAAAACGTTTGCTCTATAAGAGCTGTTCATTGGATTTACCAGAAAAAGATTTGTTCCGCAACCCGTCGTAGATCCCGAAACCGTGCGCGAAGTTGCCTAACCATCTCTACCGGTTCCGCGTCACCTCTCGTCGAATCGGCGAAAAATTCAGCTGGAAAACGTAAATTTTCGCCGTACACTAATTCAGCGGCTGATGCTCCTAAATCTAATCGGTAAGCCGCTCTAATACCTAATAAAACTACAGGTAGCGCGTCGGACCACCGTTCGTCCCCGTGGCATTTGATCGCCGCTTTCAGCTGTCTATGAAAGCGTTCAACTAAACCATTCGCTGCCGGATGATAAGCGGTAGTTCGCAAATGCGTAGTGCCCAATAAAACATTAAGTTGTCTAAACAAATGCGACTCAAATTGTCTGCCTTGATCTGTGGTAACACGTAGAGATGTACCGAAACGTGCAACCCTACCGGCAACGAACGCTCTCGCGACTGTTTCGGCCTCGATATTTTCAATCGGAAACACTTCCGGCCATCGCGTGAAGCGGTCCACGCACGTCAGACAATACCTATTGCCTCGCGACATCGGCAATGGGCCCACTAGGTCGATATGTACATGTTCGAACCTAGTGGACGGCAACGCAAAATTACCGACAGGGCTGGATACGTGCCTGCTTACTTTAGCGCGTTGACAATCAAGACAACTACGAGTCCATTCACGACAATCTTTATCCACGGAGGGCCACACGAAACGCTGTTTAACTAAGTCCACCGTGGCTTTAATTCCGGAATGTGAAAGCTCATGAGTGGACATAAATGCCTGTCGCCGGAAAGGTTTTTTAACAAACGGTCTGACCCTACCTATAGAAATATCGCAATAAATTTCGGTATCGCTGTTCAATAATTTGACCCGTTTGAGCTGTAATGAGGTACCAGACGCAGTAAGGGGTTCCTTTAACTCCTCGTCCAACACTTGTGACCGAGCTAAATCATCTTAATTCAACGATGTGGTTACGGACTCTATTCTTGACAACGCGTCTGCCACCTCATTCTCTTTGCCACTAATGTGCCGAATATCAGTCGTGAACTGGCCGATTAAATCCAAATACCTAAACTGCCTCGGTGTACATTTATCCTACTTTTGCTTAAATGCATACACCAAAGGCTTATGGTCGGTGTACACTCTGAATGCTTGACCCTCTACTGCATGTCGAAATTGCTTCACAGCCGAATAAATAGCTAACAGTTCCCGGTCGTATGCACTATACTTTCGTTGCGTCTGCGACAAAGATCTCGTATGAAAAGCTAACGGTTGCCACGAATTTCCTTCCCGCTGCTGCAAAGTCGCGCCTAGTGCAAAATCTGCTTGAGCTTCAGCTTAGTAGCTGATTAAGCGGTATTTGTAATTGCGCGGCTCTAGGTATGAATCTGCGATAAAAATTTATCATGCCTAAAAATCTGCGAAGTTCCTTAACCGTGCGTGGTTTGGGAAAGTCAATTATTGCCCGGACTTTATCGGTAAGTCGTTTCGTACTTTTCGCATTCACAGTGTACCCGAGGAATTTCACCTCTTTCGTGGCGAAAACGCATTTACTTGGTTTAATAACTAAGCCATATTGATCTAAGCGTGATAAAAGGTGTTTCAGGTGTTCCTTATGTTCACTCTCGTCTAAATATCGTCTAAATATGCATAGCAAAATCAAGGCCCCTCAAGACGGTATCTATGAACCGCTGAAACGTCTGCGCAGCGTTTCTCAACCCAAATGGCATGACCGTATATTCGAATAAACCAAAGGGCGTCGTCACCACGGCCTTTGGGATGTCGGCAGGATGTACCGGTATCTGATGATACGCGCGCACCAGATCTAACGTAGAAAAAACTGTTTTCCCGTCTAACATACGCGAAAAATCCTCGATATGCGGAATTGGGTAACGGTCCGGTATCGTACGAAAATTGAGAGGGCGAAAATCACCAACTACCCTCTTTTCACCTTCCCCTTTGTCAACCATGTGCAAGGATGAAGCCCATTGGCTCTCCGAAGGCCGTATGTAGCCCAGACTAATGAGGATCTCAAATTCCGCTCGCGCGATCTTAAACAATTCCGGAGACAATCTACGCGGTATACAAAATGTCGGCGGCCCGGGAGTAGAGTTAATATGGTGGACTACCTCATGCTTAACCTCACGGCCTATCGTCGTGGGCCGCATGACGTTTGGAAACTCCACCAGCAATTGGTGATAGTATGAATCGCCGGTGATAGTCTTCACCGATTCAATGCTGTCCGTGGCTACTTTTCCAATAGCAAACAGGGATGTAGTCCGGTTCAGAAGACGTCGAGCTTGCAGGTCCACCAACAGCCCGTAGTAGCTGAGGAAGTCAGCTCCAATGATCGGCGTGGAGACGTCGGCGATCACGAACCTCCAGTTGAAAGCGCGGCGAAGACCCAGATTCAAGTTGAATGCTCGCACGTCATACGTGCTGATGATGGAGCCGTTAGCCGTAAACATTTCGTATGTTGATTTCACGCGCGTACGAGGATACACGCACAGGTCCGAGCCCGTATCGACCAAGAACTGTTCCTTCGTTTCTTGATCGACCACGACAAGGCGACTTACCATCGGGCCGTCACTGATAGCCGCAATCAGTGCCGATTCTTCCCGTTTCCCAACGAAAATTTACACCCAGGACGACACTTCGTCGCTTTGTCTCCGAATATCCGGTGGTACCAGCAGTGTTCCTTTCCTGCTGACGAAAGAGAACGCCTACCACTACGCGAACCCGACCGCCGGTGAGACCCCCCGTCGAAACGATCGCGCGGCCGTGTTCTCGATAACTCCGCGATTCTCAGTTCCAGGCTTTCCAGGCGTTTTAGTAAAGCGTCTGAAACCGTGTCTTGCGCCATACTCGCCACTTGCGTTCGTCCAGTACCTTCATGAATCACCGATTTCTGCTAGTGTATTCAACTGCAGGTCCGGTTGCGCTGTCACGATAGCACGAGTCATGGCGCGTAGACGGCTGGCCCACAACGTACGTAGAAAATCATCCGATACGGTGGTACCTGCCAGATTCCGCATATGCTGGAGGAACTGGGACGGAGTTTTCTCTCCGATTTCTTCCTACTCCAGGAGCTGCCGAATACGCGCAGATTGCGATGCAGACATTCGATGAACGAGTTCCCTCTTCAACGTTCCGTACTTGTCGGTCGTCGGGAGAGCATCGAAAATATCTTTCACTTCCAATGCGTATTTGGACTCTAATTGTGACATTACATAGTAAAACTTTGTGTTATCCGCCGTAATACCATTTACCGCAAACTGAGCCTCTATTTGGTGGAACCACACACCGGGTTGCTCCGGCCAGAACGGCGGAACGCGTATACTAACGCGATTCACTACCGGCGTCACGGCAGAAACCGTAAGAGCATTTATAGTAGCGGAACTCGTATCGCCAACTGCATCACTACCGGTCGCAGAGGCTGCGTTATCTACGACTGACATAATTACTGTTCACAAAGTACTTTACTTTAAAAAAAAAACTCAAAAAACACTTCGAACTTGTGATCACAAGTTGTCTAAGTTCCTTTATAGACATCACACAGTAGTTCAGTTTTGTAGTCTTTATTTCAGAGTCAAATTGTGGACCAGATGTTAGCTCTAGTCGAGGTGTGGGCGAAGACTGATGTCTACCGGACGCACATTTTCCGGCAAGACACGCGCGACTAGAAAATACTTCCTAATTGGTTGATCCGATGCCGGTGTCAACCAATCGGCACCTTTCAGGCCCAAAATCGCGCCACCTATTTCGCGCGTCTTTGGCGCTTCCACCGTAACGGGGGTGAGATTTGGAGGGAGAAATACTCCTGGCAATGCAGCGGGATTTCCCCCAGGCCTCCGAGGCGCGTGACGTAGCCGGTCGCAAGCCGCCCGGCCTCGCATCGTGGGCCCTTCGGAAACTCTTGGTTTATGATACCCGCAATAACTATTAAGGCCGTAAACGGAAGTCTCGAAGGAAAACATGCTTTGTCCAAAATTCAATCAGGAAAGGATCGGAAAGCGGCTTACTCAAAAATAGTTTTGCTGACGCGCGTGTCATAAACCATGCCGACCATTTGCACGCCAAATGTTCATATGGCCGCTACAACCTTTATTGATTTTCGACAAAGGCGCACTGTCTTTTGCTTAGTTTTTTTGAGCTCATAAGGAAACACCGCATACCCGTATTCACCGATTAGAACGCTACTTTGTGGGTTTATAGAGTGACTCAAAACAAGAACAACGGCGTGTTTCATTCGTACCATATCGCCCTTTATGGGTGTGACAACTAATTTCAAATTCAAAGAAACACTCCTACTTTTTCGCGTATAATTCCTAAAGTACAAAAGACAGAGAAAAAGGTTTCAAAAAATAGTTTAATGGCGCAATAAGCGCTAGAAACTTGCGTTAACAAAATATTGAAAAGAGTTTGAAAAAAATACCTGACGAAAAAAAACATTTTATGAAAATTTTGTTAACTCAAGTTTGCAGCACTTATTGCCCCATTAAATTTTTGTTTGAAATTTTGTCTGCCTCCTGTACTTTAGGAGTTATACGCGAAACAGTGGAAGTGCCTATTTGAATTTGAAGTTAGTTTTCATATCCTTATAGGGCGATAGGTTACGATTGAAGCATACCGTTCTTATCTTGATTCGCCCTATAAACCCACAAAGTTTTGTTTAAATCGATGATGGCGGGTTCCTGGTATTCCCTTGTCGAACGTGCTGCAGCCGTTTGAAATTTAACGTAGGACAAGCAGCAACGGGCCAGCAAGCAACTGTATAGAGTATACTCTTCAGTATGCAGTATTTCTTCGCTAAGGATTTCCTAGGCGCGATCCGCCACGGCGGCCAAATCCTAAGCATCGCTCTATGGAGAAGCAAGCATCTGTTTCCTTAGACGCGTTTTCGACTGCTGTATCAGCGCGTCTGCCTCAGCAGCTGCCTAGGCTACTCGAGACATAACACAATGTGATGACTGTCTGTTTTCCGCCATTATGGCAAAATCTCCTAGCTTGCGACCCGCCGCTGGTAGCCAAAACTTGACCCCTCCAAACTGAGTCTAGCCCCGGCCGCTACGCGATCTATCGCTACAGTGGGGCTGAATCCCAGAAATAGGGGAAAAATGCAGCATCCCATTATTAGCATTCAATTATTAGCATTTTTTAAAAAAATAACGTCAATAATTCCAATAAAACTAAAAGATTTTGATAAATATACATACTATGGAAAGTGCAGAAATATTTGTAAACCTGTATCCATGTTATCCCGGTACCAATATACTAAATAAATAGGTACTGTTCACAAAGTGTTAATACATTCCTACGAAATTATACAATAATTGGGCAACCCTCCAATCGGCTAATTGGGAGAAGGGACCCAAAACGTCAGAAATAAATTTTGTAAAAAGTATAGAAAATATTGTATGTACGCTCAAAATGTTCTCATTGCAATACAAACGAAGAAGTTTTAAATTTTTTATCGACTTTTTCAGATTCAGTACTAGTTTTTTAGGTATCTGTGCCCAAAAAAAAAAACAAAAACACTTCTTTTTTTATAAAGTAGCTTGATATGATTCGGCATTTTGATTGAAAAAAATGGCATTTTGAATTTTTTTCTCTACTCTTGGGATTGACGCCCACTGTGCGTTGGAACAAAGGAGGCTCAGAGCTGAGCGAAAATTCATTCATTGTTTTCGACCAATAATTTCATATTTTCTCAATAACATTTTGACAACATCTTTTTGGCAGCATTTATAAAGGGTAATGAAGAACGTAATGCCGTCTTTAATAATTTTAGGCATTCATCAGTCTGACAATGAGTTAATTCATATATGCTCTGTCGGTGAGTAGTACTGTTACATGGGACCTTCCGGTCCATCCCGTGCTTGCTGTCCTTGCGTCGCATTCCTTCGAATCGGCGATTCAGCGGAATCGCCCCGCGCGTGGCCGTCAGGTCGCCGAACCGGGGAAGTTATCGTGGAAGCGCAACGTGACTGGGCCCCGATATTTCCTAATAAGGAGCGATCGACAGGTTCCGACGGGGCGATTTTCCCCCGTCGATTTCGGGAGCGCGAGGCGCGGCCCTCAACCGGAGGACTTGGTAGCGGCAATCGTGTTTTAGAGTTCGATCTAGGGAGTAACGACGAGCAGGAGTACCGTCTAGAAATCGCGACCTCGTCTCCGCGTCTCCGCAAAATTGCGAACCGCGCTCGGCCGATCTGGTTAGGCGAAGTGTACCTTCATCCGATATACCGAGAAACGGCCTCGCCGGGAGTGCCCTTACGGGCCGATACGGACCACTGCAATCGCGAAGACATGCGACATAGCGAGCGAGCGAACCGAGAGACATCAGGTTTATCGACTTCCGTGCGTTATCCGAGAGCAACGCGAGCGCCCACGACCTACGACAGGTTCAGCGACACGCGAGCGTCAGCAGAGACGGAGCGCCGTCTCTAGGGTATGTAGTTTATAATTCACCTTTCATCAGAACACACACACACACACATATATATATATATATATATCTTCGTTATTATTCCTATAGTTCCTGAGTACAATCATATTCCATCCCTTCTACCATTCTACTCCCTGGTAAGTAAAGTCAAGGTGGGTCTTAGCCCTTTAATAAGAGCAAGAACCCGGTAAATCATTCCAACCGGTCGGGGTGATTTACGGAAAGGTCCCTTAAGGCTTAACAGTATGTACGATGGCTTCGGACCCGCACGTAGGTACTGTTGATAACCGCCGCGCCGACTCGCGGGACAATATGGTCATTAATAACTACCTCTGGTCTGTTAACTGGGATAACATAACATACTTTGTAATGTGTCTGTGAATGAAGCTGTTGATATCCTGTACTTCCATCTCCACTATGCAATTGACTCGTTTATCCCGTCTTAGACTTCACGCATCCCCTCTTACCCTATATGCTTCTCTTACGAACTGATTTCGTTAATTAAACGTAAAAAACTGGCACACCGTCGGTATAAAGGCAGTAACTCCTATATTGACTACTTAAACTGTTCTGAACTAAGGGGAAGATGTAATGCATTTTCCAAAAAATGTTGGGCAGCCTTCGTCCATAACACTGAATCAGCTATCCCGCATGATGTGAAATATTTCTGGAAGTTCATTAAGTCACTAAAGCATACCAGTTCCCGGCCTTTCCATATACAGCACGGTAATACAATCTTAGATGACGGTCTGTCCATTGCTAACTGTTTTGCCTCATCTTTTGAATCCATATATGTAAACAACAGCGGGTGCGATCAAATATTTAACTACTCACACGACGTAAAAACTTTTAATTTATCGATAGAAATTAGTGAGGTCTATGCGTGCCTTGAAAATCTTAGAACAAACACTAGTCCTAGTAGTGATGGTATTCAGCCGGTATGCTTAAACTCGTTATGTCAAATTTGTTATGTCCAGAATACTTTGGTTAATTTTCAATAAATCTTTGAGTGCTGGCATCTTTCCTCATACGTGGAAATTATGCATCGTCACCCCTATACACAAAGGAGGCGATCAATCATTGGTCTCCAACTATTGGCCTATCAGTATACTGAACGTGATGCCTAAACTTTCGAAAATATAGTTCCACGCAAAATCTCTTCTCTCTGTAGTAACCTAATCACAATGGTGCAACATGGATTTGTCTCTGGCCGTTCTGTCCCCACTAATTTGTTGACATATCATCATTACCTAACTAATTCAGTTGAAAAAAGGCTATCAGGTTGACGCTATCTCTCTCTCTCTCTCTCTCTCTCTCTAGAGAGAGTGAGATTTTCGGAAAGCCTTCAACTCCGTAAACCACTCTATCCTCCTGGCTAAATTAAGGGCCTATGGTATATCCGGTAGCGTACTATCATGGCTGTCCAGTTTTATTTCAAATAGAACCCAGAGCATAAAATTTAATAATTCGTTATCCAGGATCGTCGAAGTCAGTTCTGGTGTTCCACAGGGATCTCACTTGGGACCTCTACTTTTCAATCTATTTATAAATTATATTGGTGATGTCTTCGAATTTTGCAAATATCTATTATACGTGGATGATTTGAAAATATATCACAACTTAGACAGCTCGGATGTACGCTGCTAATACAAAACGATCTCAATAGACTTCAAACTTGGTGTATTAGAAATAAGTTACTCTTCAACATACCCAAATGCTGCATATTAAGATTCAGTTTAAAAAAGAATACAATGTCATATAACTACAATATCAATGGGGAGCCTCTGGCACCAGTGAATAGTGTACGAGATTTAGGTGTTCAATTTTCATCCAATCTTTCCTTTGCGGATCACTTCCGAATTATTGCAAGTCAGGGGTTCAAGACACTTGGCCTTATCAATAGCATTTCCAGATACTTTAAAGATATAAATACATTAAGGATACTGTACTGCTCCCTGGTTCGACCTATCTTGGAGTTCGGCTGTATAGTGTGGGCTCTATATTATAAGAATCATAGTGCATCAATTGAGAGAGTACAACACAAGTTCTTTCGCTTGGCGAAGAACTTTACCAATTACTGGGTAAGACTGGGTCTTCTGTCACTCGATAAACTTCGCGTCGTGAGATGTACGATGCAATGTTTGGGTACGCGGTTTTGCGTGGATGCGTGACGTCATCTGTTATTCTGGAGCAGTTCAAATGTACCAACCAGGGAATTAAGACAGCATGCCTTATTCTATCTCAAACCTCATCGTACACTGTATGGGAAATCTGGTTGTGTTGATCATATTTGCAGACATGCCAATAACATATGTAACTCTGCAGATTTCTTTTGCGACATACCAGCTGAATTTAAGAGATCGGTTGTGCAAACTCTGCATTCTCATTCTCGTTCTTAATGTACTTTATTTACTTACTGTGTAACGAGTTATAACGGTGGGACGCTGATCTTCCCCCCACCACTCGCGTCTGGTGCGGCCCGCCGCTACCGAGCGCGGCCGCGAGATGGCTGCGCGCCGAGCGGCGCTCTCGCTCGCGAAGTTCGCGCGGCGTCGCATATAAGCGAGCGCGGCGGGCCAGTCAGGCAGAGTCTACCACAAGCGGTACAAGCAAACGGTCGGTACTGTCCCAACGATCTCTTGTTGCGTGCAAGCTGTACCAATGGGACTTTTTGGTTTCCCCTACCTCCACGACCTCTAGACGCAAGTCGATATTCGCAGTAGTTCTTAGGGGCAGAGGCCAAGCCTGCCCGAAGGACATCCTACAGTCTCCGTATCTCCCAGCGGGTTTAACCCACTGGACGATCGGACTCAAGACTTCCCGGCCAGGGCCATTGGTGGAGACCACAGCCAGGGCACCAGTACGACCACCACTCTTTCCTTCACCTACCGTCGACTCGTGCCGAGTTAAGCCCGACACACCTCTGTTAGCATAGATCTGGCCGGGTTCTTCTGTACATTCAACTAAATAAAACTCGTTTAGCCACTTCACCTTCGCCTCATTCACTCGGCCGCCCGATACACCCGCCCGGAGGTCGCCGAACAGCGCCTCCACCGCCCGGTTAGTAACCATCTCGGAAATTTTGTCTCTTACATGCGCATAATTGTACTTTACTAAAGGGTTTTTTCTTATCCATGAAATATAATAAACCACGACCCTGGCGAGAGACATTCTGGCCGATCAGCCTTATTCATTTTTGGGAATCAGATGTGGCATTTTCCTCCACTAGCAAAATGCACCCGACTCTTTCCGAGGGGAATTTCCCGCGGGCACCAGGGAGTTGTGGAATTTTTACCGAATAAAACCCCACGGCCACTATGAAAATTTTAATATTTTACATGTAAATATCTTTATTATTAAGGCCTATTGGCTGTAACGCTCGGACACCTATTTACTTACTTTCGACATAGATCCATCGTGCCAAGGCTCATCAAAATCGATGTCTATCACATGGTGTCCTCCCCGTGTAAGTCTAAATAATACATAAGCGTACTGCGCGAGCCGAAATTATTATTAGACTGCGTCTACCTCTAAGGAGCTGTCGTGTCACGAGTCTTATTTAGAAATAAAACATTGTTTTATTTTACATCCACTGGTTTCACATCCTATTCCGAGCGGCTTAGTAGGACACGTGCGAACCAATATACTGTGTCACTAATTTTGCGGATTCCCCGTGACATTTGGGAAAACAACGCCAATCGATTTCTTACGTTTCGCCGCTGAAACTAACACCAAGAACGACGTGATTCGGACCATAATGAAGGAAATTCCACGAAAAATTGATTTGCATACTTCCAAGTTAAAAACGTTAAAAATAACCCGAAATACATGACATTTGGTATGATTTTCATTGGAAAAACGTAAGGAAACCATCAGTGTCACTTCCATATCGATACGATAAACAATAACAATCTGGTCTTTCTGCAACAGGTATGCCGGTCGTTAGAATAGACCGTTTCAAGTGCTGGAATCTAACTGGGACCCTCAACGCAGTGCCTGAGATCTGCTTGTCGCGGCGGCGGGTCGCGCCTAGGAAATCCTACATTTAGAGTTCGGTACGGTCTACACCCGGTCTGCAAACCGCGTAACTCGAGTACTTCAGATATGCACCTATGCATGTCAAAAAGTTACAGGAAAATGAGCAATTTGAATTGTATTTATCGCCAAATGATTCTGCCGCATTCAACTCGTTTCGATTGGTCGTCGCTGGCGTTCTTGGGAATAATAAAAGTCCTGACTGCGAAAATCATCAATGATTTGCTCCAGAACTATAAGAAAATCGGTATGTAGTGCTGTTTGTAATAATTTCATTTGTATCGATCTTCGGCTGTAACACATTTTTACTTCTTTATTCTCTCAACATAGGCGTTAACATGTCTTTGAAGATCCATTTCCTCCACTTGCATTTGGATTTCTTCCCACCAAATTTTGATGTTGCAAGCGATGAACACGGTGAGATTTTATCAGCAGATAAAAAGTGTTGAGAGACGCTACCAAGGATTCTGGGATGAATCAATGGTGCGTGGCTACGACTGGTTCCTTGTAAGAGAAATTGATTACAATATTAAAGAATCATCCAAATCGGTACAGGCGTTACAAAGTTATGAGCGAACATACATTAAAACTGGAATTCTAGATAATTCTAGAGTATCTAGATAATAATAAAAACAAAATTAACATGATACCATGGGCCTGCCAGCAGCAGAGGGCAGACTAGGTTCTGCCACCGAACCAAAAGGAAATCGCTTTAGAAGTCTCTCAATTCTAGTATTCTTTAAAATCAACGTCCTGACTTCCTACATTCAAGACCTTACCGAGGTCGCTTTAACTAGCCCCTCAACATCTATGCGAGGTCGCTTTAACTAGCCCCTCAACTTCCTACATTCAACTTCCTTCGAGGTTGTTTTCACTAGCCCCTCAACGTCTATCCGAGGCCGCTTTAGCTAGCCCCCCAACTTCCTTCGAGGTCGCTTTAACTAGCACCTCAGCTTCCCTTCCTGGAAAGCGTGGGCCAGCTGATAGGCACCAGAAGCAACTACGAGCCTAAAGAGAAGGAATCATCCAATTCTACTTCCATCCTAGAAAGCGTGGGCCAGTTGATAGGCAACTGGAAGCTAGAACAAATCAGAGAGAAAGAATCCTCTCCAGTTCTCAACTAAACATTCTAAATCGACCAAAGCGTCATTATTATATTTAAACGTTACACCAACTTAGTGTAGAGACTTTACGTTTAGTTTACGATTTAGTATAGTACAATTATACTATATCTTTAATATTAATCAACGCTTCAGTTAAACTATACTTAATTTCCGATCAAGCGTCGAAACCGAAACCAAAGGAATATCCTTTATTATCGACTTGTATGTCGATTCGTAATAATTCTTATCGTTAAAGTTCACACGACTCTGTGTCGTATTATATGTTCTATTTAGACCTAGTGTCAAAAGCCTTTTCTTGAATAAACTATTTGTTAATTATTATTAAAGAAGGACTCTAGTATTGTGTAACTCATTTCTTAATCGCACGCCACCCGAACCAATCCCATAATTTCACAGGTAAACCGCTCTACTTGTGGAATCACCTGTAACAAGCGGCAGAGTCTCGTTTGAGAACGTTACACATGACAAAATATTCGATTTTATTTGTTACGTCTTTTTCATTTGCCATTCTACGCAATTTCCTTCGATGCATGCCGAGTTGCTTGTTCACAGTCGCAGCGTGGCGCGCAGCCACGCTAGCGCGGGACCTCGGCCGCCAGACTCGCGCTCTGATTCGTCGGTACTTTTTGTTAATATCTCGTTAACGAAACCTCGGAGAGCATTTTCGCAAAGGAAAAAGTTGTTTGCAATCAACCCCAAATCACCCCCTTCAAGGAACCGCAGCATTTTTGGAACACCCTGTATACATGTTTATGTGCTAATGCTTAACGTCCCAGGCATTATTATAATACTACCGCTATCGCATTAACAGTACATATCCTTTTGCGTTAAACTAAATAAACGCTCTTGTCTTAAATAACGTTTCGAATTATTGTAGTGATCCTTCGGTTACGGAGACTTCAAATCATAACAAGCCAATGTAACAACTGATTTCGGTTTGCGAACGCAGAGATTTCTTATAGTGTTTACAAGGTGTACTTTCGCATAGGCCTTGTACGATCATACGGCTACTTCTATTTCAAAGAAATATTGCGGTCTGCTTCTTATATTAATGCAGCGGTAAATCCAAATACCAAGCCTTTAAATACCCACTCCTGTGCTCTGACGGATGTCACCCTGGTGCGCGATTATTGTTTAAACCTTCCCTGGTCGCTCAGTGCTACGAAGCTGGCCTTCGCGCCTGAAGTCCTATTTTCTAAGTGCTACGAAGCTTGCTTTCACGCCTAACGTTCCCTTACGACCCCACATTGTCATTGTCCTAACCTCCGCCACCCAGGACGTGACAGCAAATATCTTAAAAATTCAAGCCGAGCGACGGTAAGATGTATAGGAAAAAGTTGTTCAGAATGTATCATATTTCAACACAGCATATTTCAAGGTCATCGAAATCGGTGTGAATTGCCCTTTTGTAAATAATTATCAAAATAACAATAAAATAATATGACAAGGAACTCAATATTTTGAATCTGGAAAATCCTATTGCAATCAGCATTTGACACATTTGCTAAATGCTATGATTGCGCGAAATTTTTGGATGCACATAATTAAATAAATATTTATTTTTAATTTTTGCATGTAATAAATATCTGTTTCCATTTATTTTGTAATCCCTGTTACCATTAGACGTTATTTTTAATAGTATTCCCGATAATTATCACATTCATATATACGTGGTTATTGACACAGACATATGAACTTTGATTTCACTTTTGTAACATTTTCAAGTAAAAAATTTTAAAACCAGGAGCATAAGTGGAATAGTAAATATCGTAAATGCCGACAATTTGGCAGGGCGAAATATTTTGTTAACGGGAACATAAAAAATGTGGAGAGGCAATGCTTACTTGGGTATAGCTGTACTCGGTTATTGACAAAAGGGTTAATCACACACAACCCGACCCAATCCCACAATTCCACGAGTAAACCGCTCTATTTGTGGATATCTCCTGTAATACGCGGGTACGCCTTGCTCGGGAACGTTACAGGTGTGTCACTATCGATGGGCATCACGTTGAACATTTGTCACATAAACAATAAATTCACTGTTGAAATTATAGTTCGAAAGGGGCTTTTTCGGGTTTTTCAGTCTCGCCTCTTATTGTCCCCGCTGTGCGAGCACTGACTTATCTGCACCGAGCGCTAAGTCGGTATTTAATTTTCCGATCTTATCGACTGATCGTAATTAGTCGTAGATCCTTGCGCATGCGCGCCATAAGCGCCACGGTGCTTCCGTTTCTCTTCTTCTTCTTAGTCTTCAGTCTTACGCATAACCTCGACAAAGCGAACGTTACTAAAAGTGCTCTTACGCAAAATTCAGTGTCTCGAGTTATTATATCCTCGGATCCGCTCCCGAACCTCATAAAATTTAACATTCACATACCATCTTAACACGATAACTTTTTTGATGTTCAAGTCCATCTGAAGGTCATAACTCAGGCTTGCTCAAATGCATTTTTTCATCCGCCACAAGATGCAGTCGAAAGAATATATGCTTTCCATAAAAAAATACCAATAATCCCGAAAAAATCTCCGTAAAAGGAGCATAAAACAGACCGTAAAAAACATTTTGAAAAACAATTTTTCTAACACGGCATTCCTCCTTCGAAACCATTCAAATTGTGCTTTAAACATTTCTCGTATCACTAAAAAGAAAGGAGGTATTTAGGTGGTCTCCTTCAGCTGGGACGCCCTGTATATTATTAATATATTAATATATTTAATTAAATATTTCATGCGGGGTGTTCGGCAACAGGTGTCAATAAGTGACGCGAGGGATTTACAATTGGAGTACTGCCGGCATGCGTTAGTCAGATCAGGCACGGCGCGGTGCGACTATATTTATTGCCGTAGCCACCGTGAAAGACCCACATGCCTTGCGGCGTGACACCATTACAACTACGAGATACATAAGTAGGTCTGCCTGGGTGGCTATAGATTATGGCACTGCCCTTGCTTTGCCTGACCTGGCTAATGCGAACCAGCAGTAATCCAATTGTAAGTTCCACGCGTTAGACGATTTTTACGCGTCTGTTCAACAATTAATAACTCAAAAAGGAAGTCCCAAACCCAACTGCGCCATTCTTGATTTTCGTCTTATTTTGGCATGTAGAATCACCCCTTAAAATTTTTCATACCCGTTGCTGATCACCGGCATATCAATGCTGAAAAATAACTGTGTAACTATTTGAGAAGAGGTCTTATAAGTCTGGTTAGTAAGCAACTTTTTTTTAATTATTAACATGCATTTATGTTATAAAGCAGAGCTGTCCAAGCCAAGGATTGCGGGCCCTATGGGGTCCTCCTACTCCCTTTCGCGTTGTCGGGGATACGCGCGACGCTAAGGAGGCGACCATGATAGGCCAGCGGATAGTCGTGCGTAGTGTCTGTGCTTGCCTAAGGGGGGAATCCTATTTTATGGTCTAAAAACGTAGCAAAATTTCGATTTTTTTTAAAAGAAAATAGCAATTCGATTTATCTGAAATTTGGATCGTGTTTTTATGCATTCTTAACGAAACTGCAGTTTTTTTTATTCATTTTTAATACTAAATATAGGATCACACCGCGCAAAACTCGTCGTCCGCTGGTGTGCATGATATTTACCTTCCCGATAATATAAAACAGAAGATTGAAACGGCGATTTACTTTACACGTACTATGTAGCTTTAAATTGATGAACCAGCAAAAAATAAAAAACTTTATTGAGAAGTGTGAAGAGTTTTCAAACTGAAAGGTCTGAACCTTTAATTTTTGGTATCCAATTTTGCGCCAATTTCCTTATGTAACAAAAGAAGTATAGAACTTATCGGTATTCTGGTTCATCGATTTGAAGCTACATAGGTATAAAGTAAAACGCCATTTAATTTTTCTGTTTCAGATTACCGGGAAGGTAACTATCATACTGACACCAGAGGACGGCGAGGTTTGCGCGGCGTAATGCATAACTCTTATATTTATTATTAAAAATGAATAAGTGAAACTGCAACTTCTAAAAGGATGCATAAAAAACATAATCCAAATGTCAGATGATTTGAATTGCAAGATTCTGAAAAAAAATCCCGAATTTTGCTATGTGTTTATCCCAAAAATAGGATTCCCCCTTAACGACGAAAATGCCAGCCTATCATGGTCGGCCGCTTAGTGTCGCGTGGTTTCCTTGACGATGAAGGCACGCTGCGCGAAAAGGGCTCTTTACACGGACGGTCTTGCACGCGGTCCGGCGCGCGGGCCGGCGCGCCACACGCCGTGCGGCCCGCAAAAGTACCTGAAGCCGGATCGTGGCGCTCCTTCGCGCGTGCCAGAAGGTCGTACCAGTCACTATTTAGAGATAGCGAGTTCGAGCTCCCATTTCTACGTCGACTCCACGTGCTTTTTACACGATCCACCGCAGTGGTGTATTGTGTACTACTTGTTCGATGTATATCATCGATCTGCGAAACGATCGGCAAGACACGATCGCGATATACGTTCGCGAAAAGTGTCTCAAATTCCTCGATATACCAGGCTATCATAAATGCTGTTACTGTAGGGTACACTGAAACATCTGTTTTTAGGAAGCTACATTTGGTTGACCTGAAGGTGCTATAAATTCTGGAAATGGTTTATGACTCAGTTATAACGACTGTAAAATTTTACAAGGGTACTTTAAAAAATGTCTAAATGTTTCCCCGGCAATGCGATGGCAAATGAAATTGCAGTTAACACATTCACTGTTGTGTCGATCATAAATATTACTATCAACGGCAATAATTACCATGTCACTGCTTGTTTTACTATAAAAACTAATATTTATAGACAATAAATACATATAGGTATGCAAGTGATGTTATATCTAAGATAAATGATGAAGAGATATTATATGCAAGATGTTTTGAAGAAGGGGGGTAGTCTTCTGATTACTCGTGATGCAGGTCAAATTTTTCACCCACGCTCTTGCATGGCGCGCAGCAAGAAAGCATCACAGTCCTGCCCGCGCGCCAGGAAGCACCACGCTCCTGCCCGCGCGCAAACCTCGAATCCAGAAGAGTTTTCATAACAGACAGAAAAGGTAGTTAGAAAAGGAAAAAACGATACTTGAAACCAGGCTCGTTGCGCGCCTCAGGATTTCCGACAGTGCGGACGAGTGTGAGGCGCGCGACGAACCTGGCCGCCGATCCTGGCAGCCAAGACTCCAGAAGCAACGCCGTCGATAAGCCGTGCCTCGATGGGTTTCGAGGACTTCGACCCTCGAGACCAGGAGGGCCGTTCCATGTTACCCCCTAAGACGTGGCGAATCAAAAATGCTACATTTCGCACCGGATCTTGGCGAAAGTGACGTGGATCGTTTCCTTATGTTTTGCCGATGAAAATGGTCCAAAAACGACACAAATCGTATTGTAATTAAGGAATCTTCATAATAAATTGATTTCCATAACTTCGTTAAAAATAATCCGATTTGCATGATATTTGTGATCATTTTAATTGGGAGAACGCCAGGAATCCATTAGTGTTACTTTCATATCGATACGACGAAGAATAAAGAATTTCTTAATACGCTGTAATGAATATTTCACCCTCGACTGTGGGTCGCCGACCTCGATTCGCTGCGGTCGGCTAAGGATTCATACCTGCTTCAGAAAAACTGTGTACTTTATTCTTTATCGTATCGATATGGAAGTGATACCGATGGATTCTTTACGTTTTTCAAAAGAAAATTATACCAAATTTCATGTAAATCGGACTATTTTTACAATCCGATTTGGGTCGTTTTTGGACCATTTTAATCGGGAAAACATAAGGAAACGATCCACGTCACTTTCGCCAAGATCCGGTGCGAAATGTAGAATTTTCGATTCGCCACGTCTTAGGAGGTAACATGTTCCTCGAAACCCATCGAGGCACGGCTTATCGACGGCGTTGCTTCTGGAGTCTTGGCTGCTAGGATCGGCGGCCAGGTTCGTCGCGCGCCTCACACTCGTCCGCACTGTCGGAAATCCTGAGGCGCGCAACGAGCCTGGTTTCAAGTATCGTTTTTCCTTTTCTAACTACCTTTTCTGTCTGTTATGAAAACTCTTCTGGATTCGAGGTTTGCACGCGGGCAAGAACGTGGTGCTTTCTGGCGCGCGGGCAAGACTGTGATGCTTTCTTGCTGCGCGCCATGCAAGAGCGTGGGTGAAAAATTTGACCTGCATCACGAGTAATCAGAAGAATACCCCCTTCTTCAAAACATCTTGCATATTACATCTCTTCATCATTTATCTTAGATATAACATCACTTGCATACCTATATGTATTTATTGTCTATAAATATTAGTTTTTATAGTAAAACAAGCAGTGACATGGCAATTATTGCCGTTGATAGTAATATTTATGATCGACACAACAGTGAATGTGTTAACTGCAATTTCATTTGCTATCGCATTGCCGGGGAAACATTTAGACATTTTTTAAAGTACCCTTGTAAAATTTTACAGTCGTTATAACTGAGTCATAAACCATTTCCCGAATTTATAGCACCTTCAGGTCAACCAAATGTAGCTTCCTAAAAACAGATGTTTCAGTGTACCCTACAGTAACAGCATTTATGATAGCCTGGTATATCGAGGAATTTGAGATACTTTTCGCGAACGTATATCGCGATCGTGTCTTGCCGATCGTTTCGCAGATCGATGATATACATCGAACAAGTAGTACACAATACACCACTGCGGTGGATCGTGTAAAAAGCATGTGGAGTCGACGTAGAAATGGGAGTCCGAACTCGCTATCTCTAAGTAGTGACGGGTACGACCTTCTGGCCCGTGCGAAGGAGCGCCACCATCCGGCTTCACGTACTTTTGTGGGCCGCGCGGCGTGTGGCGCGCCGGCCCGCGCGCCGGGTCGCGAGCAAGACCATCCGTGCAAAGGGCCCTAAAGAACGGTTGGAAGGGGAATCAGGCGCGTGAGAGGCCCTTACGCTGAACAGCCCTGTTATAAAGTATATGAGTAATAAAGATAAGAGTAATAAAGATACGAACCAGTACACGGAACCTTAAAAGGTGATCCTACGATGTGATATCCATTGTACTTGATGCTGATGTAATAATCGCCATGTACTAAGGGAGTATATCGAACCTTGTAACCGTCCTCGACTTCCGTGCAGTCCATTGCGACTTTACTTGGCCCATCGACAGTTATGCTAAGTGCACCGCTTCCAGCGTTGCAAGTGTCGATAATAAAATCAGTTTTCTGACCGGTTTTGATATCTTTTAAGCCATTTCCATAAGCATGTAATGCGGCGGGATCTGCATCTACCTTGCCCACCTTAATGCGATACGGACTCCCGGTTATATGAACACCATTCAATTTTATATGTATACTGTGGACACCATTTTCGCGCGCCATAAATCGTACGGAGGACGTATCAGAATCGATGACTTCAATAAAGCAGTCATCTTCTACACCACTGGGCGAGACGATCTGTGGAGACAGACAAATCCTTTCGTTATCACAAGTTTTGTTACCTGTTCTTCACAGGATACATTATGCTTATTTTAATAATCAAATTGTAAAGTTGACCCTATCTATTTTTGTAATTTGAATTTTTAACCCTCAAACGCGACACTATATTTTCCTAACGTTTCCACCACACTGAGTCCACACGACCCAGAATTTTCTTTCCTCTATATATCAGGATTTGCTGCACCGATTTAAACTTTTTTTTAATCAATTCGTCAGACAATAAGGAAATGGAATTAAACGATAGTTTGGTGAAAAATCTTTTGATGCTCAAGATATTTTGAAAAAAAGACGTCCGTGTTCTGAAAGTTCCGTTTTTTATTCTTTTAATCGCAGTTTTTTCCCAAAAAGGTACAGGGATTTTATTATACATCAATGGAAAAGTTCTGAGTCATACGACAAGAAAATATACAGTCTTCTTCAGATTATTGAAATGCTTTTTTCCCCGGATTATCGGGAAAGATCTGTGGTAAATGAGGAATGGATATTAAATATAACACTCATTATAGAATGACAAATTTAATATGGATATATTAATAATAATATTGTTTAATGATAAATTACTTTGAATGTAGCATGCTTTCACTGCGCTCACTCTCCATCTCGGGAATGAATCCACAAGCTCTTTTCCCATTGCTGCCAACCTCTCATTACACCATTCCCCATACATTAGGCCCATTCACACTCACACTCATACCAACTCAAAGATGAAAAATAACTCCACAAGACCTACCCACCCCACAGTTTTACTTCCTCGCTGCGAGCGAGGGCCTGCAGTCCCGGGTAGGCCGTCCGTTAGCAGCCGAGAACAATAAAACCATTGGGGCAGGTAAAGTACCCAATACAGAAAAATAAAATGTTCATGTTTTTGATAAATGTTCATGAAACTATTACCAATGGATTTTTTAAGGTTTCTCGATGAAAATGAGTTCAAACGCGAAGCAATTCGGTCCATTTTTAGTGAACGACACTACGCTTACTATATGTTGTAATTCACACACTGGAAAGTGATTCCTTGCCGTTACACACTATGTAATACTGCAGAAGAGAATGTAAATGGACAATTTCCACGAATTCACCAAATTGTAAAGTTTCTGCTGAAGATTGCTTAAATGCAGCCATCAGGAAAAGTTTCTTTGGCAGTTCTTCCGAACGAATATTCTGTGTGAAATTGTACAATGAAATGGTTGGAATAATAATTTATTTTGTAAAAACAGTATAAATCACTATAAAATCATTCATTTACACTAAGAGCAATCGCAACATATTTTTGCCACATACAGTATTTCCTCGTTGACGGATCGCTGGTCAGGACCGGCCGAAGGGGGGAGCGAGATGGAACACTTTGCGTGCGCGGCGACAGGCGCGAGCGTTCAGAATTTCAGATGGAATCGTGACTGCTCGACGCATGCGCGCCACGGTCAGGTAGTTAGGCACGGCACGAGCCTTTTTGCGCTCTAGAAGAACTTGTCCAATTGCGACCTTTATTATAATACATTTATTTGAGATTATTGATGACCTTATTCCGAATTTTTATTGGTAGTTTAAAACAGTTACAGTACAATTTGTAGTATTTCATTTAAAAGTTTATTTCCAAAAATGCCAACAATGAAAAGAGACTCATAAATAATCTCAAATAAATGTATTATAATAAAGGGCGCAATTTGACAAGTTCGCTTAGGGCGCAAAAAAAAACTTTAACTGGGCCTGCGTCAAGATTTTGCGAAAGCGGTTTTCGTGCTCACGGTAAGCGCTCGCAACCATCGCGCACGCCCGTCGCGCACGCAAAGGACGGAGTGTCAGGCGTCTGAAAGACGGAGCGAGACAAAATATCAACGCGTCGTCTGTCTCGTACCGTCCTCGCTCGCTTACAGTGCACTCACTCTCTCTCGCCTTCGCCGAACAAGAGTGAGACAGAAGTGATGGGGATTGCGAAAAGTCCACAACGTGTACACCAAACCGAGCTCTTAACGAGACAATACCGTACTCCCTACGCATCGGCCGATCGCATTTTAAGCACTTTTTACCGATTGAAAAGTATGAGTTCTACTTTACACAGCATAGAAATACTGTCGGAACAACATATCACTGCACAAGAAATAATATTCTGTAGCAACTGTTAACTGCACTTTTCCGAAAATACTGGCGTGGACACCACACTGGGTCTGCGCGACCCATAGACTACCTTTTTCATGATGTCACTCGGCTTCTTCGGGTATGTTAGGGGTCTCACGATGCAGAAGACGTAGTGTGGGTCCCAAAGTTGTTCCCCCACCACAACAAATCCCCACCATTTACCGTTTAGTAATGGCGATGGATCTTCCAAACGGCCTGGGTCTCGGTGAGTCAATGTGGTATTTGAGGGTTAAGAAGCACTATACAATGTCCAACTGAGTGTGTATTCAGGAGACCACTACCAATGGATTCATGGAACATAAGTCCAAATGCAAATTTGCAGGGGTTATTTTTAATTACAGTAATGATTTGATGAACATAACGAAATAGTAATCCATGTACACTGCCGTGCAACATACTTGTCAATTCCAATTTTTCCTCCCGAGACATGCTATGGGAAACCGCATTTCCATCTATAACACGAGGGTCTGTGGTACGGACCACAGCACCACTGACCGCCACGCGGCCATAGACATATATATAGACGGTGCGTAAGCAGCGATTATAGGTGAGGAAAACGTAGAATGAGAGCGGAAAAAGGCAGAGGTTCTGTACGGGCGTGGCGGTTGACTTCGGATTAATTCGGCTCGTATCGACTCGTTAATAAAGGCTGTGTTCAGAACATAACCATTGAGTTACCCAATTTGCCCGTTCCCACCCCCGTGCCGCGAATCTTACCACCCTCCTCAGCTTACGCCATATCTATTCCCTTTGGTCTCCAGCATAGGGGCCACTCATGCGCGTGCTTCCCCTTTCAATCTTTTTTTCCCGCAGCGTGCCTTCCGCTGTCAAGGAGACCGCGCGACGCTACCTTCACGGGCTAGCCGGGCTAGCGTCTTCGCGGTTAGCGTCACGCGGTATCCCTGACAACACGGACGAGGGTGGGAGAACCCCGAGTGTACGCGTACACGACCTCGGAGAGCGCTCCTCTATACAGCTTGTTTGTAAATATGTGGGACAATGCTTCAGAATCAGTTGAACTTATCAAGGTAATAAGAAAAGTTGGTATATGTATGCATCCGAGAATGCTTAGTTTTACAGCTGTAAGCATTTTTATATTCCGCAAAATACCAGCCCGAAATGTCAATTAAAAGGCAACCGACAGACAGGCGCGTTCGTCAGTCCTTTCCTGTGCACCTTTAAAAAAACAAAGGCGAAATGATAATCAATATATTGATCCGCAGAAACACAGCAGGGCTTTTACATACCACTTTAATAGGTGTTTCGGATCCGTGTTTCACGAAATATAAAAATGCTTATAACTACAAAACTAAGCGTTATCAGACATATGCGTATATCAACTTTTCTCATTACCTTGATGAGTAGAACAGACCCTAAAATATTGCGCCACGTATTTATAAACACCCTGCATACATAGGTCTATGAACGCGGCCGTGGTCGTTCTGTGAGTAATTGACTCGTTTGAATTTCTGAATTCTATTGTAACAAAATTTCTTCGACCTTTACACTGATAATATTGCTGATGCGAAAATGATACTATGCGAATGTAATATTACGGTCTACAGGGTGTCCGCGAGAAGACTGAACAGCTGGATATCTCCTAAGGTATTGGAGATAAAAAAAATGTTTTTACATGGAATTGCATGGTTCGAGGGGGCCAATTTATTAGCGCAGACAAATTTGTTTCTCGATTATTATTTTAAACGATACGATGGTCAAGTTCGGTTTTTTAAATGGAACTATTTTTTTTAAGAGATCACTGGATAGTGCGTTCCAAGAGAAATTCAATAAGCTTTAATGTATAAACCTTATTTCCACTGGTTTTCGAGATACTGCGCTTGCAAATTTACTGATTTTTACTGGAAGAAGACCCGCTGGAAAAGCAAGCACCGGGGGCGGTCTTGCTGGCGCCACGGGTGGCATTGCCCGTTGAAACAGATACCATCCTGCCAAAGGTCTACGCCAGGAATGGCAGGCCAAAAGACAATTCTTTTCCGTCAGAAATGCTACTTAGGTAGGTACATCTGCAGAATTGAGAAGCGCACCGTTAATGTTTCAAAACGTCATAAAATGTACTTAGAGTTTGTACGCAAAGAGAAGTGTAGGAAAATACGACTCAATTTTCAATTTCAATAGTCTTTTATTTCGCACTTCCTTCTACGTTCGGATGGCCGGTACTTTTGTGATGAATGCAAGTTCGATTGGTTAGGTTAGGGGGTGTGAAAATAGCTAGACCAAATTTCAACCACAGGGAGCAGATTGTATTAGGACCAATCGGATTTGCATCCCTCCCAAACGGCTGCTCTCTTGAAGAGGCCCTATTCGCAGCAATACCTTCTCCCCAATGCCCACCTTCTCTCGCACGGAATACGTCAACGCATGCATTTGTTTTGATATTGGAGCTCGTGTTTATACTCGAGAGATAAGGGACCTGTTCGAATTTGTAGGGAGGACAAAGCGTCAACAGCGGGCTACCCCTTTTCTTGCTGTGTCTCTCCGCGAGGCGTATTGAAGATGGATTGTCGGAGTGTAGTTACAGACGTCAGTTATTGAATTCAGTAATTGGCATCCAGACATCTACGCTCCTACAATCCACCGTCAATACGCCTCCTGGAGAGACACAAGAACTAAAAGACTATTGAAGTTAAAAATTGAGTCATATTTTTAACATATTTTTTAACTCTAAGAAAATTTTATAAGGTTTTGAAACATTAACGGTGCGCTTCTCGATACCGCAGATGTACCTACCTAGCATTTCTGACGGAAAAGAATTGCCCATCCTTTGGGCGTGCCATTCCTGGCGTAGACCTTTGGCAGGTAGGTATCTGTTTCAACGGGCCATGCCACCCGTGGTGCCAGCAAGACCGTTCCCGGTGAAAATCAGTAATTTTGCAAGCGCAATATCTTAAGAACCAGTGGAAATAAAGTGTATACATTAAAGCTTATTCAATTTGTCTTGGAACGCACTATCAACTCATCTCTTCAAAAAAAAAAATAGTTCCATGTAAAAAACCAAACTTGACCATCGTATCTTGTAAAATAATAATCGAAAAAAAATCGTCTGCCCTAATAAATTGGCCCCCTCGAACCATGCAATTCCATGTAAATTTTTTTTTATCTCCAATGCGTTAGGAGATATCCAGTCTTCCCGCGGAAACTGTATATTCATACACTAGCGGACAAAGAAGTAACCACTTTTTCGAAGTGTTCTATTTTTGTTATTTTTTAACATACATTTGGGACTGTGGTATGTTTAATATGCATATTCTCATGGAGAATTTAAAGCTATATAAAACCCAGTTAAAGTTGAATTTATATAACTGACAAACAAAAGTGTTATATGACATTGAACGGGGTAACACATTTTTGGGGCCGACAAAGAAGTTACGACGTTTAGTAACTTTTTAGGTTGTCCTAAAAGCAAAAGGTGCTCCCAGAAATTATATCATTTTTTTTATTAATGTTCAAAAGTGGTAACTTTTTTTTGGCTTTCAGAGTGTGGTGTTGTTTAATGTTATGTAGGGTTTTTGTTTGTTAGTTAAATAAATTCAACTGTAACTCGGTTTTATACAGCTTTTAATTCTCTTTCAGCATATGTATATTAGGCACATACTGCAGTTCTGAGTTGATATTGAAAAGTAATAAAAGAAGGGTGGTTCGAAAAAGTTGTCCGCTACGGTATACTACGAATAAATAGCGCTGCGGAATGCCTTTTTCAGCACGCATTCGTCTTTTTATTGCAATAATAAAAATAGTTTTTGTACTGCTTTGTAGAGCACCTCGTACAATTATTCTACTGTTATTTGCATTCCGAAGTTTTAGCAATAAATAATGTTAGAATATGCCTTTTTTCAGCACACATATATACAGGGTATCCCAAAATTGAGGGACATCCCGGAACATGGAATATCCTGATGCAAAAAGACATCGAAAAGTTTTTAACACTTTTGGGATCCGGGGTTTCGTTTTCGAGATATTAAGAAAGAAACCCGACCAATCAGAGCGCGAGCCTTCCGCTGGAGCTCCCGCGCTGCGACTACGAACAAGCAAGGCGGCATGCATCGAAGGAAATTGCGTAGAATGGCAAATGAAAAAGACGTGACAAAAAAATCTAACGTTTTGCCATGGTTTGTTTGCCATTTAAAGTGAATAATGAATAAAGGACAAATGGATGAAAATCATGTGTAACGTAAAAAGACAAATAGACAGTTGTTTTTTTTTTAAAAAGAATCGAAAACAATAATTATTCGGAGTGAGAGGATATGGAAAACGTAAATTTTCTTTCTTGATAACGTACAAACGAAAAAGTAATGTAACAGGGAACGAACGAAAAGTGATCGTAGTTGGTTATTGTGATAAAAATCCGTAGTTCACTAACGGCCAACACTGTTGTTAATAATGAATAAGTCCGTTTAAAAACTGCAAAGAAAAATTTACGTACGGAAATTTGGAAAATTATCGCCGGAAATATGCCATGGCCTACGTTAAATTTAAAAAATAATAGTCGCCAATAATGTAACTAAAACTCACCCTTTCGGAAATTCACATGCAGCTTGAAAACCTGTGTCACTAGGTCACTGAACCGATCCTGGTCGTCGACAGACGCGCCGAGTGCACAGCCGTTCTCAGGTACACGACACCATCCAAAGTTAAAGGTCGCAACGTCAAGTGCGTCCGGGTTAATGTACCGAATATTCACTTCACTGCACGCCTACTAAGACTGATCACTTAATTTAATGGTCATGGAACGTGTTGTTCCTACGTTTTAAAAATTGGTGGAAATGAATTTTTACTTGGCGTTCGGAGCCGTGGGTATTCCCGCGCAAATTTTCACGCTGTATCACTTGCGTCCCCGTTGTTCGGGGGGTACACCCAGAACATCGCGCAATACTCTTGAGCAGAGAACATTTCTGCGACCTGATTGCTTGCTGAATGACAAGATTTTTCCTGTTTCCCGTTATTAAAAAAGGAAATTTACGTGTTCCTTATCCTCTCACTCCAAATAATTATTATTTTCGATTCTTCTAAAAAATACAACTGTGTATTCCTCTTTTTATGTTACATATGATTTTCATCCATTTATCCTTTATTCATTATTCACTTTAAATGGCAAACAAACCATGGCAAAAGGTTAGATTTTTTGTTACGTCTCTTTCATTTGCCATTCTACGCAATTTCCTTGGATGCATGCCGCCTTGCTTGTTCATTCTCGTAGCGCGGCCCGGCGCGCGGCCACGCTAGCGCGGGAGCTCCAGCGGAAGGCTCGCGCTCTGATTGGTCGGGGTTTTTCTTAATATCTCGAAAACGAAACCCCGGATCCCAAAACGGTTAAGGACTTTTCGATTTGCATCAGGATATTGCATGTTCCGGGATGTCCCTCAATTCTGGGACACCCTGTATATAGGATGAAAAAAGCGTGGTGAAAAGAGGCATTCTTCTAGCACTATTTATTTGTAATTTATGAATATAGTTCATAATATTCTATACGCATTGGTGTAATTATTGAATTAGTATTATTATCAAGGTAAAAACCGAAGAAATTCTGTTACAACAGAAGTCAGAAATTGACACGAGTCGATTATTCACAGAACCGCCACGTCCGCGTGGTTCTCAGTGGCGCTGTCGTGCGCGCCACGGACCCTTGTATCATAGATGAGAATGCCGTTTTCCGTAGCGTGCCTCGGGAGGCAGGAGTGAGTTTGACAAATATTTTGCACAGCAGTCTTTCCGTGAGGATAGCATATTATTTTTCCCGTCATCGCTGTACGAAAAAGCTAGAGGGATATTTGAATCGTCACCGTCTAACTCAAAAAATCTCGTGCCGATTTTCGCGTCATTTTTTCTGCCACTTTATCCTCTTATCATTGGAAAGAAATATAATCTTTTTGCAATCTTTAGACGGTTCATTCACGCGGTGTATTTCCTCGCGCATCCTTTCCATTTTCCCTTGAGGTTTCTGGTCTTTGAGACGATTCAGTGATTGAGTGTACATAGAACAGTTCGTGGGCTAGTGCAATGGGTCCGAAAGCTACATCTATTGCCATCGTAGATCTTACAATAAGTAATGAATTATTATCGAGAATAAAAAAATAAAGTGTAAGTAGACCAAACAGTAGCTTCTTAATCGAAGTATATACAGTGATATTATACAGGGTGTCCGTGATAATGGGTCTACCCAAAACATGCAAGTAGACATCCAAAATTCCTTTACCGTTTTGGGATTTGAGGCTTTGTTCTCAAGATATTAACAACTGTTGTATTTAACTAAATACTTGCGGTGGAATTTTTGAGCCGCGCAGTTTAAAGCCGAGTCAGGTGAGCGCGCGGTGGCGTACGTTCGTACGCACAAGCACGGGGCGCGCGTAGATATGGGTTTACACACACAATAGAGCCGACCGTGCTAACCCATTTTCACGGTTTGAACCAGTGCGGTGTGGCTCTGTATCTACGCGTTCGCCCTGGGTGTGCGTGGCCAGAGACACTCTTCTGCGCTAAGCTGTTTCGGCTTTAAACTGCACGGCCCGGAAGTTCTACCGCTAATATTCAACTGTTAATATCTAGAGAACGAAGCCTCGGATCTCAAAATGGTAGAGGACTTTTCGATGTCTTGCTGCATGAAGAATTTGGATGTTTCGGAATGTCCCATTATTATGGGATACTCTGTATGTACTTTTACGGGAACTTCTGTTTGCACATTTTCACTTTGCTCCAGACTGCCTAAAGTACTGCTAACATTATTGAAGATCCATCACCAAGTCGACCACCCACTGAAATGTTTTCCTGCTAAAGTCATGTCCGACGGAAACTTTGAAACGCGATTCGTAAAGCGACAAAAATCATTTCGTTGACAACTAACAAATCGTTCCAAGTCATCCAAATCTGATCATGCAGATTTTGCCTATTGCATGCTACAAACTTTTGTCAACAGAAAGGCTGCAGATTTAATACAGAATTTTTTATATTCGGTGCTGTTAGCAGACTGGCAGCAGAAATATAATAGAATCTGCCGATATAAACGTAACGTATCCGCCGATAGATCGTAAACCGGCTACTCCAACCTTAGATGAAACTTATTTCATTAATATCTCATCATGCTTGCAATATTGCCTAAATTTAAAGGCATTTTTCTTATGTAAACCACATGTAAGCTTTCGAATAAGACAAAATTCATTAAAATTGGTCCACGTATAACAGAGATATCGTAATATGTTGTCATGTATTATACGAAAATGGTAAGATTATTTTTTTCTTCTGATTCTTCTCCTTCAAGCCAAATTTTTGTCGACATAACCTTCAGCCAAAAGAAACTAACACATGTTTCGTTCGTCAAAGCTATCTTCACTATGCAATCTACTCCAAATTTTGACAGCTTACCGTCAATTATAACCTGGCGAGTGTCAAATAAGATAAGTTGTCACAATTTGAAATACCACGTGTTTTTACAAATATGTATCGTTGTACCATTGAATTGCAACCAAAATGCAGTCTTAAACACAAGGTAAGTTGCCGAAATTTGAATTGCGACATGTTTGTATCTCATTAAACTGTTTTTTATTTGTAACTAAACTCAGAATTTTATGTATATGTAGATAATCGAAGCGTAAAATGATGCTGTGACCTAGACCAGGCTATGTATGTACGCATAATTTTGCAGGAAGGATTTCGTATACATATCTATTCAGTTATTGTGATACATGCACACCTTCGATAATGCATGAATTTAATCAGTGTTTCTAGTACTATATACACAGTGCTATACATATAATACATATAGATCGGCAATGCGGGGCATATGGTTTGTTTTTGTAGTTGTTAAACTTGCGTAACATTTATCGTTACTTCTGTCCCGTGATAAGAACAGTTGTTGCGAACACCGCAAACATCTTCTAGCATACACCATTGCGAACATCTTCTAGCTTACACCATTGCGTTCGGACGAGTTGGGCTTAGCCTATATCTTTGTGAATCTATACCCTGTGTCCTATGTACCAAATATAGCAGAGTTGTTAACATATTCAAACACTAATTAAAAATTATCTGAAGTTATTCCCTATGCAAATTATATTTGTAAAAAGAAGTGAGATCCCCATAAAAAACTTCAAAAAGTAAAAAAATTACGCCAAGAACATGAAAAAGTCGAGGACGAAAAAGAGTATTATCAAATCAATCACACAAAAAATAGAAGATAATAATAATCACAATATAAAAAAATATGTGAAATCAAAACAAGCTGCAAGTACATAAAGGTGCTTTCCAGCAGCGTGCAAATGCGACACTGTGTAACACAATGTAATATTCGGTCAAATACTTGGTGTGGCTAGGCAAGGTCAAGGTGTCGATGAATAAGAATTATTTAAAAACGCAAAATAATGAAATTGTACTCATATTTGTCAGAGTTGTAAATTGACAAATTATCTGAAAGCTTATGAGAGGAAAGGTGTCGGTTAGGCCGTCCCGAAAAAAATGAAAATAGTTGTCGCGGTAGGCCTTAGAGCGGGAAAGTTGTGTCTTGAATTCAATAACAACTGTGCAAAATTTCAGCCCTGTGAGTTAATATCTTCTGTTCCGGCAAGAGACTTGAAATTTCGAAAGTTGAGTAAAAAGTATAAAAATGATCTTGCAGCCTTCCTCCCACCCATCTGGCAACAGAGTGAGTCAGAACTCATCGCGTAAAGGTGGCTGCTTGTAGAGTTTCTCCTTTTCCCATTCCAAACACCATACCTTGTGGACTAGAAGGCGAAATTTGATAAAAATGTCCTAACTGCAGAAGGAGACTCGAAGTCGGGTTTATAGACTTGATGAAGTGGACACATGCGACTTGTACTCAAAGTCGGGCATATGCGTCGACTCCAATCACTTGCTGGATGCCTCTGTTACGAGCTCTATACGCTCCACAGCCTGAGTGTGGTAAGGGTGTGCCTCGAAGTCCCAGGATTTGGGGAGCCCTTCCTCCTCCAGCATTTTTTTCAGGGAGATGGTTTCAACCGAGTTCAATATACGTGGTGAAGTTATTCGACATACGTCCCAATTGATCAAGTCAGTATAATCGGTAGCATCAAAATTCAACGAAGGTGGAGAACATTTTCGGATTTCTCCCGACTTTAGTTCCCCCGTGCACCAGGTATAAGCCCGTGCATGGCCTGCTGGTACTCGCAGCTGAAGAGAGAAGAAGGTCGGCTCCCTGGAAGGGCGATCGGCATATCGACCAGAGGGACTGTTTTGTACGTAGGGATTTAGCTGGTATCATTGTAAACCTATAGCTACTACTGAAATACAGTTGTACAGTGTGTACGCCCGTGTATTGTTCTCTCTTTTGCGCCGGGGTGGCGAACAAGGAAACACCCCGGCGCAACATTATATTATATTATACAATTCTCACGTTACTTAGTCAAGAAATACAGGACAATCATTGATAAGATAATTTCAAATAACGCATACTTCGCCTTATCAGAAAACGTCCTATTGGCTATGGTAACTGATGACAGAGACAACTGTCGATGACAGACATTAGAGAACATGGTGTGCGTAGAGTGCTGACAGCAAGCTCGTAAAGCTTGTAACAGAGGCATCTAGCAAAATAATTGGAGCCGATGCAAGGAATGGCTTCATTCGGGTCACTCTTGAGTCACGTAGTCATACGCAAGCCTTTCAGTACAAATCTCATGTTTCCACTTCATCAAGCCCGACTTCGAGTATCCTTTCACGATTAGCACATTTGAAAAATAAAGAAATAGGATGCTTGGGATGGGATAGGGAGGATGGGTGGGAGGAGGGCTGCAAGATAATTTTTATACTTTTTACTCAAATTTCGAAATTTGGGGTTGAAATTTCGCACTGTTGTTATTGATCCCAAGACACAACTTTCCTGCACTAAGGCCTAAGGCAACAATCATTTTCATTTTTTTCGGGACCGCTTAGTATCGGTGTCAATGAATGATCTTGGAATTATTTTAAAACGCAATAGAATTAAAATGTACTCATATTGTCCGAGATTTAAATTGGCAAATTATCTGACAGCCTGCTAGAGGGAAGGTATAGGTATTGATGATCTGAGAATACCTTGCCTGGCCGCGCCAAGTATTTGACCGAATCTTACATTGTGTTACACAGTGTCGCCTTTGCACGCTGCTGGAAAGCACCTTTATGTACTTGCAGCTTATTTTGATTTCACAACTTTTTTTATATTGTGATCATTATTATCTTCTATTTTTTTTTTGTGATTTATTTGATAATTCTCTTTTCCGTCCTCGACTTTTTCATGTGCTTGGCGTATTTTTTTTTACTTTTTTGAAGTTTTTTATGGGGATAATCGATGACACATCGCCGAGCAACGGCGATCACGTGCAGCTCAGACCGCAAAGGTTCCCATCCAGCCCCAACCAATACCAATATGAATGCGTTGTTTCGGAATAAGTCAACAGAAATACTAAAAGTTTTTTATTAATATTTCGGAGACTAATAAATACCCGAAGCTACAATTTTATATTTAGGGTCCACACCCCCTCCCCTCAAACCTTGTGTCGATCGGCCACTGAGGCCATTCGGAAGTATATTCAAATTATCCATAAATATTAATATCAAACTTACTTCTTCAATATCCGAGTATTCACGCCAAAAAACTGCGGTTTGTGTCTCGGACACAACTTACCCGATTTGTTTCACACTATCTAAACAAAGGGCCTTCATATTTTTACAATTGGTGGCAATGGTAACTACCCTCAATTTCATATCGTGGGAGAAAAAAAAAAACAAACAGGAAGCCGAGATAGCGAATGACTGAGCGATGTTGAATGTGATGGCGAAACTGTGGGAGGAAAGCCACGCCAGAGAACTTCCTTCATTTCATTTGAAACACAGTTTCCAGCAATCGGTAACCGCGACGTAGTAAACCCCTTCAAACAACTCAAGTAGTATGAAGTGTAAAGGCGTTGTTTCGGTTACTAACCCAACCGTCGGCGTTAGCTTTATTTAGATAAAGAAACAAAATGTAGAAAGGGAGGCTATTTCCACAATCTTCGACATGCGCGCCAAGCACCCGCGTGCGCGCCTTGCAGAGCGTCGGCCCATTTCGTGCGCGCGACCTCATAAATTAGACCCTTTCAACTGGACGAAATCGTGCGCGACGCGCCGTTGCACTAGTGGGACCCTGCTTTTAGATGGCGGATGTATCGGCGTATGGTTGGTGTGGAATGCGTCCGTGCGGCGCTGTCGCCGTTTTACCTGTTCGCGCGAGCGTGGGTTGCAAGATTAAATGATGACTCTGTATGTCCCAATTTTTAAAATTGATGTATAACGTCAGATTTGATTTGTACCTATCCGTAGCCAAGTACAATCGATTTCGGATATTCTTCTGAATGGCCCCAGTGTCCGATCGACACGAGGATTGTCGAAATCTAAAATTGTAGCTTCAGGTATTTATTAGATTCCGAAATATTAATAAAAAATTATTGTTACTTTTTTTACAAATTATTTTCTTGAATTGCATACACGTAGCCCTAACGGGGATCCCTCCCCGGCCCCCCAATCTGTGCTACGGACAACTGGACACGTTTCCCATACTTCCGCGTGCTGCTCAAACGCCGGAAAGGCACGTGTATTTAGCTGAAATTCAAAGTCAATTTCCCCGAAAACGGAGCGCGATATTAAAAAATTGTATTCTATATTATCGTTTTATTTTGGCTTGCAGAATCACCCTCTAGAGTATTGACTATCAGTAGAGTAACACTCTGGTTAATAGGATAGATCACATCTGCAAGTTTCTGATACAAATTTCCAAACTCACACCGGTTCGCTACCATGCTTTACGTGCCTGTGTGCGAGCGCCCTTCGCCCCCCCCCCTCCCCCGGCGCTGATCCAGCCCCACGCAATACTAATATTCAGAACAAGTTGCAAAGTGGAATGCGTTGTGTCCGAATAAGTCAACAGAAATACTGAAAGTTTTTTATTAATATGTCGGTAGCTAATAGATTCCCGAAATAACAATTTTAGATTTAGGGTCCACGCACTCTCCCCACACCGCCCCTCAAACCTTGTGTCGAACGACCACTGGGGCCATTCGGAAGTAAAGCCCCGATTTCTGCAAAAAAATATAATAAAATCCAAATAGAAAAAATTCGGGTCGAAAGGATTGAGGAGTTTTTTCACCCTGAAGAAGCAAAAAGTAGCGGGGAATAAAAATCTTAATCGAATACGCAATAGCCTGATACTTCGATTGATATTCCCTAGACAGTCTTCAAAGTTGAGAAAAATCGGACACTTGGGGTTATCAAAGTTCCCTTGGAAGTTGCATTTACCCTAGCACAGTGTTTTATATGGTTAGCTTTTTTAAGCAAATAGAGACAGTTTAATTAATTTACACAGAATCATCCAGGTAGAGTTCACCTTCGAGTGGATTCAAAGCGACTATGATTTATTGACGAACGAGAGGAAGCTTCGGATGACAAAAAAGTTTGCTGACCGCGGAACAAGCATATGCAATTTTACATTGTGTGAGTATCGAAATTATTTACTGCCTAGCTAACTATTGTAAGGATGAACATTGAGGGCCATTTCTGGTAGAGAATGTATGAAATTAAGTATTTTCGATAATGTAAGAACAGTCTTCAGCGAAATGAAAACACGGGCGGGTCAAAACAGACACCGAGACAGCCGTAAAGGTAACAGTTTCAGACTCTATAGGTACCATATAATCAGAACGAAATTGAGTTAATCTCTTAACAGCACTTCATTTGTCAAATGTTTCTCCATTGTTCCAGATTCTTTGCTTGCATTCATATTTATCGGAGTATCGTTTCTGCCAGTAGTAGTAGCAGTAGTAGTTTATTAGCCCATCCCCTTCGGGGTTCGGGACTTCTTTTTTTACAAACTCCCTCTCGCCTTACCATTCTTAGCCTAACTTATTCTAACTTAACCTATCTTACAACTATCTTATATTATCCCATATCTCTCCTCGCCCTTGCTCAATTCGCCTCGCCCCTTCTCTCTCTGCTCCATCCATGCCCGCTTATGCCCCTTGCTATTTACATTATTTATACGCTTATATACAATATATACATTTACATTTACCTTCTTCCTTTCCCCTTCTTATCTCCACATACCTCACCCATCTCCCCTCCCCACCACCCTCCCCTTCCACCTGTACCTTCCCTCCATCACCCCCTCCTTCATACCTCCGCAGCCCTTCCTCCCCCCTCCTCCCGATCTTCCATTCCTCTTCTTTCCGCCTCTCTCCTTCGCTTATCCATTCTGCCCATCCATCCTTCCCCCCATCCTCCTTCCCCTCACCCTCCTTCCTACAATATTTCCCTAACTCGTTCCTCCTTCCCTTCTCTTCCCCCATCTCCACACCTATTCAAAACGTGCCCCCAAGTCCCCTGCTCCCATCCACACACCCTGCAGACGTTTCTTCCTTCTTCCATCCAGTACCGTTCCCCACTCATTTCATTTCCCATCCTATATCTTGCCACCCTAATCATCTTCTCCTCCTTCCCCTGTTCTGCCAAATACCTTGGCGCCCCTTCCGTCCTCACCACCCTGTACCACCTATTATACCTCCCTTCTCGTTCAATGGTAGAGTGCTGATTTCTGCCAGTACACATTACCATAGACGCACCCGTAAACAGTCTGGTTTGGCATTAATAACCGTCAACGTTGAGTACTTCGTCGATCAAGATCCATACTTCTACTGGATCATGTTTCACATCGACGCTACCGTGGTCCTGGGTGCTTCCATCGTGTTTGTCACCGAGTCCACATTTGTACATTTCAACACACACACGGGCGGAATACTCGACATTATCGGGTAATGAATTTTATCACAAATTCTTAGAAATGTGTATGCCTGTAATGTGTATGCCAGGTATATTGTATATCTGGGGGCACGGTAGTAGTCATACGAAACTAGCGTCGTGTAAATACCTACACAAAAATCGAGACCGAGTCGAGTACTGGGCCAAGCACTGGGCTCAGTTCACTAGGCCGAGTCGACATCGTTTACATTAGTCAAGTAACTCGGCCTAGTGAACTGAGCCCAGTGCTTGGCCCAGTGCTCGACTCGCTCTCGATTTTTGTGTAGGTATTTACACGATGCTGGTTTAGTATGACTATTTAGTTCAACGTCGCCCACTTTTTACATTTGCGTAAAAATGGTTTGTTAAAACTGTATAATGTTGTATTGAATAAGGTTCGTTATCTTATTGAAGTAGAAAAGAAGCAGAAGAAAACGATTGTGGGTACGTGCCTGGATAGGAAGGAGAAACCGATTAGGTGCCTCTGCACTTCTCCTCAAAGAGCTTGCAGCTGAGGACGTTAAGGAGTACAGAATGTGCTTAAGAATGGCTCCATACCAATTTACCACTCTTTTGGGTATGGGTGGTGCAACAAAATACAGAAACAGGACACATACATGAGGGATGCAATTCCGCCACAATTAAAGTTGGAAGTGACTTTGAATTTTTTGGCCACCGGAAACAGCTACCGTTCTCTGCAACAATTTTTCAGGGTTTCAAAGCCCTCGATATCGAAGTTCATACCAGAGGTTTGCGTTGCCATTTATAAAAGTCTTCAGGAATATATAAAGGTAAGTCTTTGAATTTTTATTTTCTAATTGAATTTAACATAATATACAATTACGAAAATATTTACTTTTTTTTTAATGATAGTCAAAAAGAGATACAGTAATGAACACCGTGAATTCTTTGTGCTTAATTATTCATTGCTTCCCACGCTTCTGATATAACATTTGAAAGCATTACTCCTTCTGTGACCTGTTCTTTGTGTGTCAGTTTAGTTACAAATAAAAAACAGTTTAATGAGATACAAACATGTCGCAATTCAAATTTTGGCAACTCACCTTGTGTTTGAGACTGCATTTTGGTTGCAATTCAATGGTACAACGATACATATTTGTAAAAACAAGTGGCATCTCAAATTTTGACAACTTATCTTATTTGACACTCGCCAGGTTATAATTGACGGTAAGCTGTCAAAGTTTGGTGTAGATTGCATAGTGAAGATAGCGTTTGACAAACGAAACATGTGTTAGTTTCTTTTGGCTGAAGGTGTGCGTGTAACGCGTATACGTATTATGTCAACAACAATTTTGACTGGAGAATCACAAGAAGAAGATGAAGAAGAAAATCTTACCATTTTCGTATGATACATGACAACATATTACGATATCTCTGTCATGCGTGGACCAATTTTATTGAATTTGGTCTTATTCGAAAGCTTATATACGGTTTACATGAGAAAAATGTCTTTAAATTTAGAAAATATTGTAGGTGTGATGAGATATTAATTGTTGATGTAAATTATTTGATGCATATATATATTCTCGAGTGGGCATGTTGTTCGTGCTTAAGACAGCGCTGTTCGGCCAGCTACCGAACTACGAGAGAGGCATCCTACCACCCATCGAGTTGCCTTTCTAGACAGGACAAGCAAGCGTGTCTAGGCCTGGGCGGGTGCGTCGAGAAAAAAAATGAGACCAAAGAGATACAAGTGCAAGAATTTTTATAAGACTGATTTCAAAGTATTATTTCATTGTAAACTTCATATCTAAATATATTACCGAATATTAATCCAGAACAAACACAGCCTATTTTATTGCAACATTAATGAAATAAATTTCAGGTAAGGTTGGATTAGCCGGTTGATGAGTAAAAGATACGCGGCAGCGACAGTCGACATATACAGGGTGTTGAAATATGTTCTTGGCGTCGAGACGCTACCGCATCTCTAGATACCTGTTTCTTTATTTTTTTCATTTATACCTATTTAACCATTAACGGACAACACCATTAGTTAACAGTGGCGCGATAGAAATATCATACATATACGGGAAAAATGAAAACCGAGAAATTTGAATTTAGTACTTATTTTCAATAGCCACAATGTTTAATTTATTAAGAACCAGCAGATAAATATTTCCTAAAAATACTCGAAACATTCGTATTACTAAATACATTCAAGCTTCAAGCTACCTACTCGACACAGTCGGACTGCTTGAAAAATTCGATCTGCTCGAAGTAGTACATTCGGGCCGCTCGAAACAATTCAAGCTGCTTGGTTCTATCACTTCTAATCAAGCCGCTTGGTTGTTTCGGGTACCCGGCTCGGTTCGGCTTGTTTTTTTCTCGGGTAATTGATTACTCTCTATCCCAAACTTTAGAAATACGATAGGTATGTCATGTCGAAACTACTTTTGCGTGTATCACGGAATCGAAATTTGAGCGGCAGTGACATGTATCTATAGGGAAAAGTTGTTCAGAATCATGCCTCCGACAACATATTTCATGGTCATCAAAATCAGTGAGGTGCACCCTCTTCTACACCACATTCCATATAAGAGCGGACCTACGCCCCTACCGATTTGCGACCGATCTGCGCAGGTCTCACGGATCTGACACACGCGATTGGTCATAGCACATTTGCCATTGGTCATAGAACTTTCCCTACCGGTTTCCTACCAATCAACAGTATATACCTGCGCGGAACGAGTCTGCTCTAAAGTGGAATGCAGTGTATATAATTACCGTTTTTTGCATCGACTTTGTCTACCCTTCCATCGAAAAAGTCTTCATGAAGGTTTGTACGAAACACGCAGATTAATCTAGTTCAATCTTTCAAAAGGCAAGCACCCACTAAACCTTTTTTTTATATCTATCGTGTATTATAGTTTTAATATATTGTTAATAATCTGACTGAGAATAAGTGTTACTTCTCCTTCCATCATCGAATTAATCTTACGTCGTTATATTGTCGTAAGACATACGGACGTGTAGGTAGTGTCTTGATCTCAAGTAACGGAGGTTACACCTGTTAAATTTGCTAATAAAATCGCGAAACACGTGTCGAAACAGATTATGGAAGCAGAGGTATGCCCGTTCGTTATATTCCGATGACATGCCATACATATATTCAGCAATAAACTTTATTTTTTCTCTTAATGTTCCCGAAATCGCTTTATCTTTTGAAACACTGATTTGATATAGAAAATCGCAAAGAAACAACTGGAATTTATTTCATGTCAGTCCAAGGAATTATAACAGCTTCGAATCTTAAATAAAAAATTTAACTTACAATGACAATATTTATATTAATAATATTTCACAAAACTATTTTCGTATCTTCGAATAAATGTCAATGTAAACAATAGTTTAGCCCCCTTTACTCTTTTTTTTTTAAGTTTTAACATTCAATATTTGAAAGAGCTTTTGATGTCGGAGTCTGCATTTAAATTAGTTTCTTAAGAATATTAATAAATGACCTAATTTGAAACAAATCTATGAGTGTGGTATTAAGGTTTGATTCGACGTCACACTAATATCCGAACCGGTACGAGTTTATTTTATGAAACCAGTATAATTGATGGACCGTAAAGGTGGATGATTTGAGGCTTAGAAGTTGTCAACCATGCTTACCCTAACCCCTAAAAACGAGTATTGTTGTTATTGGCATAGTTGTTGCTATTGCCGCTTATTACCACTTCCACTACTATTGTTATTAATAGTAGCTATTTGTATAATAAACTTTGTCATCACGTGATCTTAGCGAATAGCAGCGAGGGCTTGGACTTGCTACCCACGCAGTATGATGTAACGTCAGCATTTTATACGATTTAATTATAGAGCTGTTCTCACAATCCGAAGAACTACACCACTAATTGTAAGATAGTGTAAGTCTCTAAGGATGACAGATGCATGGTGTAAAGCAATTATTTGTTGTGGTTTTCAGGGGTGAATCTACACCCCTGAAACAGCCGCACATAATGCGCTACTTACAATTAGCAGTCTTAGCACTCGCGTTGACTGTTGGTGCCGCGCAAGATTTATATACATCGCCATATCTTCTACAATTATTTATTAATCGGTGTGAAAATTGGTGAAAATCTTCCTTGTATATTAAGGAAAAACTTTGTTGCTGCAAGTTATATATACCTCAAAATTGTCTTGATACTTTCTCTCGGCGAACGTTGAAAAATATGGGCTCTGCCCAGTATTAATTTTTAATTAAATATTATTATATTTCTTAACAGAAGGATTTTGTGCATACACTTTACGGCTATCGCTAGAGTTTTCTGAAGTTATGTTTTAAGTCTCATAACGATCCGTTAATATTTACTCAAGTATATTCTACAAAGTATATTCTACAAAAATAAAAATGTAAAACTAAATATTACCTTCGCGTCCAGTTCACCCTTGGCATCATTTTTCCGAACAAGAAAAACGGCTGGTTTGTCGGGTTGCACGCCGGATTCTGGAAATTGTGCCACTTCGAGTTTATGAGCATCGCCCATTGCCGGTGATACGTAAACTCTGTGTGGAGAATCGGGAATATGTTGATCGTTGAACTTTATTCCTACCCTGTATTCGCCTGAAAATTCAAAATAGCAAGTTATTTTTATTAATATATTCCCTTGTTTTAACGAATGAATTATATTTGACATTTGACATTTGAATGCAATTTTTTCTGTATAAAAATGTGGAAAACATTGCCACGTTTTCTACGTGGACTAACCATCATTTTCGCAACTTTGGTTGCATGCATTATCCGAAAGAACTATTTGTGCAGTGGTAACGAATCCACCTACTGTTTGCGCCTGTCGTTCCATTGAAAATCCGTTTCTAATATAGTACAGGAATAAGAGCAAATATCACACTTTAAAGATATGAAATTCAAAAGGGAGAAATGTGAAGGTGGCGGAGGAAGAAGGCCGACACTCAACGACTGCGCACACAAACAATGGAACACAAGAAGAAGAAGACTGACTCGAATAAAGAAGAACGTACAGCAGAAAGAAAAGAGAAGCATATAAAGGGCAAAATGAGAAATTGAACGCAGCTTAATCGCGAACGACTATTTTCCGTAACCTGATTCTAGCTTCTGATCCCGATTAGTCCAGTCTCTCTCTCCTTCTGCCTACCCTATTTCATGCACGCTATCCAAATATAACAAGCCCGCTAATTTTACATCTAGGAGCCTCAGTCACCAAAATATGACTTCATCGTAGTCACAAATATAAACGAAAATATTTTTAGATAAATCGGGCACAGGCGGTGAAGTCTATTTTTTTAAGAATCTCAGTCCACATTTTCTTCATAATTCGATGTATTTATTTGTTCCTTACCTTTATTTACTTATCTTATATACTTTGATATTTTGAACATTTAGCGACGTAATACTGTACTTGCTTTTTAATTATCTAAAGGAATATTTTTGCCGTCTATAATCAACTCGAATATTTTAAATTACTTTACAACTTATGCACTTATTACATTTTGATATAAAATATTTTTTAATATATCTGTTAATATTTCTTCATTACAAGAGTGAAACTGATGACTATATAGTTTAAAATTTAAATGTCGAATTTTTTTATTTATATATTACAAATATTTCGGACATTGTTCGTTAGAAACTAGATTTAGAATCAAACAAGATTTGGGAATCTTCCATATTTATTATTCCATTATTATTATTATGCCACCCAGTATCACTCATACTACACATTTCATCCTTTTCTCAATTAAAACATTATTCTTTATATCATACAACTTTGTCGGTCTCCACCTACATCCACGCGCATGAGTTATTATTGGATTTCTTTCAACAGTCACCCGTAAAACGTCTTCATCGAACTCCTCAGGCCTGCCGGCACGAGGTTGACGTTCAAGACTGGTACTCAGCTCGAAATTTCTTAAACCATCTTTGCCACTAGCTTGCACTAATATCTATCCATACACCTCAAATATGATTTTCACCGTTGCAGTTGCATAATTTCCTTTGTTAAACTCATATAACATAACATACCGAATCTGTTCTTTCGCCACGTCCATTTTAAACATTTGTAAGAACCGCAATGATCGATCTATACTCCTGAACCTTTGATAAAACATTGTCTGAAGGGTCCTATTTATAGTAGTATATTTACCAAACAAATAAATGACGATCGCGACGAGTTCCATTGCTCTCAGAAAGATCGCATTACTTACTATGAGATGACCCAATAAATATGGACGTTCCCCAAATCTAGTTTCAAAGATGTTTGCGATTTTAATGATTTAAAGAAATTACTAATCTCACCAAAAACATACCTGTAAAAAAAGGCCAAGTTAGAGTGACTGCTTGGCCGTAAAAAGCAGTGAGATGAGATCTAATGTGCGGCCAAGTTCAACATCCCACTATAACGTGCCACAGCTAGGCACAGGGCTACGGCACAGAAAATGGCTCTGGATCAACTCATTCCATATTCGTAAACGAATATTGATTATTCGCGTTAAGACATGCGAGTGTGAAGTGCAAATATTCATATTTGTGTACTAATATTTAGCATTTGCACATATTGGCGAATATTGTCCTGACTCAAGTCGGTAGGGGCATTATGGCCAAGTTACATGGAGCCATTTTCTGTGCCGTAGCCCTGTGTCTAGCTGTGGAACGTTATACCCACCAGGGGCAGGTGGTTCTTCTAACCCCTGTACGGGCGGTTGCGTTCCCGGTGTACCCGATTCGCATGAGGACTGGCATGCGATTTTAAGCAAGGCCGTCGCCGGCCACCAGAGCGTCCCTGGTGGTCCTGGGTGAGTGCATGCACCCCAAAGAGAGCAGAAGATAGCCAGGGACTTAGTCTGGTTGCGAATGTATTATATTCCTCGTGACCTGGCATCCTGCTCAGAGAGTAAAATTCCTACAGTGGACGCCGTGGAGTCAAGCGAAGTCCTTCTCTGCTTTTTCCGACCCGGCCCTGGCGGGGTCGCTAGTTATGTACTGTTAATACAACCTTGCAAGTCAAATGCTCGTATAGGCGAAAGCCTGAGGTAGAGCGCGCCCCTTTTGGGCCAAGACGGCTATACTAGATGTGGAACGTTATAGTGGGATGTTGAACTTGGCCGCAAACAATCACTCGAACTTGGCCTTTTTTTGCAGACATGTTTTGGTTGGGATTTCACCCCTTTTTGTAGTAGAGTATGATATCGAATGGAACAGACATGAATCGTCGCCAGGCATTGCGAACTATGAGGTGGGGCCAGGACATACCACCACTTAACCCTTTGGCTTACCGTTGAAATTCCGACCGCCGGCACCAATGCTGAGCCACGCGTGGAGCCATTTCACGGTTCGGCTCAGCGTCCGAAGTTGTCAATCGCACACGTTTTAGCCCCGTTACGCAGTTGCAACAAAATAAATACATGTGTATGCGGCCAGGAATGACTGAGATGAAAACACATCGGCAAAAAGTTGGGTCGTAGTATCTACTAACCACGAGCCTGACCCTTGGTGTTTACGTTTCGCTCGATCGACGTACCACGGGTCTCGCCCGTGCTTTCCATCTTTGGCCCGATTGAGATACCATGAGTCTCACTCGATGTTGTAAGCCAAGGGGTTAAATGTAAAGATTCAGTTTGAGAATCGTCAATAATTAAATTAGCCATTTTAACATATAATGTGTTATATGGCTCGACTGACCGCTTTTTTGTAACGCAGCGTTGTCACAAAAGCATGCAACGCGTATCACTTCAAAGTATACCACACGAGAAGACTGTCAATACAGGTTAGAAAATAATTCCCCAGACTTTAGGGATTAAAAGAGGGAAAATGTTAGTTTTCAGATTTTTTCCTTTAGGGCCCTTTACACGGACGTTCACAGTGGTACATAATGACATTTTTTGTTCAAACCACCCTACAGGTCGTAATTTTTCAGAAAACTTGACGATTTTTTTTTAAATTCTTCGCAAATAAATTCTCTATCGATTTATCCGACCGAAATTTTGAATTTCGTTGCTGATTTTTTTATAATTAACGAATTATACAGCACTTTTCGAAGATCAGTATCTGTGGGCTTTTTTGGCCGCCTGCTCCGAATTTAAAGTCAGATTTTCGAAATTCAAGGTGGTGAATCCAATATGCCGAATATAGTTGACGTGTCTGACTCAATATTGATGAGCAGGATTTTTAATGTTTGATATTTTTAAACACGTACTTAAACAAAAAATCAGAGATTTGCTTTTAGAAGCACAAATCCTGCTCCTCAAACAAGATTGCACATAATAAAATCGGATTTCTAAAGGCAGCTGGGGTAAAACGTTAAGTGAATCAGGCCTTCTAAAAATATCAAACATTAAAAATCTGGCTCATCAATATTGAATCCGAAAAGTCAACTATAAGAACGCGTATGAACACAGACGAATAGGCTTAAATATGCAAAATTACGTACACATTTATAAGATGCGTAAAAATTTGTCAAAATACGAATGTCAATCCACCATTTTAAATTTTAAAATTTGTTCCACAGTATTAGATTTGTGGTACAAATAAGAAATTTGATCTTTATAATAATTACCTCACATTCGTAATCAGCGTCCCCGAAAATCTAGACGCATTATGTTTCTTCCGAATAAGCCCATTTTCTGAAATTTTGCTTTAACATATTGGATTCACCACCTTCAATTTCGATAATCTGACTTTAAATTCGGAACAGGCGGCCAAAAAGCCCACAGATACTGATCTTCGAAAAGTGCTGTATAGTTCGCTAAATATAAAAAAATCAGCACCGAAATTCAAAATTTCGGCCAGACAGATTGGTAGAGAATTTAATTGCGAAGCATTTGAAGAAAAAAACATCGTCAAGTTTTCTGAAAAATTACGACCTGTAGGGTGATTTGAACAAAAAATGTCCTTATGTACCACTGTGCGCCGCAGTGGTTCAGAGGCGGAAAAAAAGTCAAAAAATCATGTCACAATTTAGTATTGCTTTTTTAGGTATGTTTTTTCATCGGTTATGTATTGATCATTTTCTCTCACTTAGCCTCTAAAACCGATTACAAGTGCGGAAAAACTCGCACTAAAGAAGTATGGCCAAAATTTCTACATATCACTAAGTGGACCTGTTTTTTCCGGAGTAGCTTTATTACTCATTTTTACATAGTGTAGAGCAAAAAGAAGTAGAATTGAAACTGTAGTCAGAATATAACAATATCTCAAAGAATACCGAGGTGTTTTAGAAATCACCATTTTTTTCAGGTACCTCCGTCTAACTCCGCAACGAAACTGGAAAGGTTTGAAAGTACATATTTTGAGGTACAATTCCCATTAAAGAATTTCACCGTCCATCACCGTCTGTACCGTATGCAAACGTTTTTGTAATTTTTTTTTCGTAAAAAAAGGTTAATATCTAATTGCTACTGTGGACCGTCGATCCCTCTTGTGGGTGTCGCTTTTCAATAGAAAATTTTGCGCTGATTCCGAATATATACCATGTTCCTATACCTAAAATAAACGATTCATGTGTTTTTAGGCCAAAAACCATGAAAAATAATGCATACGTTACTAATTTCTTCTGATCCATTTATATCAAAATTACGACCGAAGTTAAAAATAAGGAAGAGGCAAAATGTTATCAGTGATCATTTTACGTATTTTGTTTCGACAAAATTGTCTAAACATTGTACAAGTACAAAATCCGTTCAAAAAACGAATATTGACAGTTAAAAATAAATTTAAAAAAAATTAAAAAACGCATATTTTAATTCTATACAACTTTTCTATTGGACAAAATTACATGGAGGCAGAAGAAAACTGCTCAATATCGCAAAATATGTGAAAAAACGTGATTTTTCATGGTTTTTGGCCAAAAAACACATGAATCGTTTATTTTAGGTATAGGAATATGGTATATATTCGGAATCAGCGCAAAATTTTCTATAAGAATACATAGAGAACCCAATTTTTTTCCAAAAATTTCCCATTTTGGAACCACTGTGCGGCGTTCACGTACTTTTCCGTGGCCCGCCGCGCCGGCGTGTGGCGCGCAAGACTGCGCACAAGAACGTCCGTGTAAAGGGCCCTTTTGTTTGTGCCTCAAAACCTACCACCGTGCCAAATTTCAGCATTATAGAACACCCAGAAATACCTTAGAATTTTGATGATCAGTGAGTGAGTCAGTCAATCAGTCGTACAAATTAAAAAGTACAAGAGATAGAAGTGTGTAATTGTGAAATCAGTTTTATCTTGTAAATTTCTAACACAGAAAATAAATTGAGCCACCTAACTTTTTTCAGTGTAAAGTTATGAGGAGGTCAAAAGTACGCTTAGTTGTTTCCAGTAAAGGGTGCTACGGCAGTTGGCTTGGCTTGAACTTGGCGAGGCCACTGCCGTGACCCCAGATACAAATAAAACAATATTAAATTCATTATTATTGATTAAAAAAAAAGTTTTCTTGTTGTCTCAACATACAGTAAAACACTCTTAATGTTTTGGATAGATTCTCTTTATATTTGTTGAGAAAATAATTCTCACAAAATCGCCGTGTTTTCAGCGTTCTAAACCGTTCCCCCTTAAGGGGGTAGACACGTCACGTGGTCTGGCCGATTTGACAGGTCGGTATTACAGCAGGTTTTTTTCTGCACAGAAATGGTAATACCCATAGATATGCAGCTGCCTGGTGCACGCGAGAGGAAGCCGTTTACTATTTCCGTATTCTATTTTAAATAATTCTCAGCTGTTGCGTTTTACTTGTCAAAATTTAAATGGAAAGTCTGCTGGTACTGCAAACGTAGAAAATACATTGTACATTTTAATTACTTGAAATGTGCTTATGCTACAATATTCTATGTTGGCAGTAATAAATTATAAGCGAAAAGGAAAAATAGATGAGGGGGTGTCCCCAGTACATGAAGTTTGTTAATTTAGACATTTTTTTATTAGCAAAGCATCGAAACAGAACATGAAATACACGTATTACACGTCCTATGCAGAAAGCAGTTATGAACAAACATTATATATAAAATTGTGTTGGATGTTGAATTCGACTAGTAAAAATGCGCAGGCTGGATGCGCGTGATTATTATGTGGTCCACTCCTCGAAGTGACAGAAAGTATAACCTATGTATATGCTATATGACAACAAACGTTTAGTGGCTATTTCGTTCTTTCACGCTACATTTGTGAACTTTTTATCACCCTTCCAAAACATTATTACTACGCCGCAACAGTATTTTTAGGAAATTGGGTATAGCAATTTCGTTATATTTTCTGTCACTTCGAGGACAGAAAATCCGCTCATCAAATCCGCTACTGAAAATGCGCAGGCTGGATGCGCGTGGTTCTTATGTGGTCGGCTCCTCGAAGTGGAGGATATGCGTACCTTCCCTTCGGAAATTTGGCAACGTTGCATGTCACTACATTTTCCGGAGTACCATTTGGGATTTTGGTGAAACTTGGATATGGTGTAGTCTTTAGTGTTATATAAACGTATTACATTGGATTTTTCAAAATTTTCAAATTTGTGAAAATTTACTTTTTTTCATTAAATTCTAACTGTTGAACAAAGAGACAGATAAGAATGAGCTTTTGGGTGATTACAGTAGGGAAATAAAGAGTACTTAATAAAACTTATGACACTTAAAAAAAAATTTGTTGTCCATATATTTTGAAATTGTTCTCAACACATGCAATTGTATACTAGCAGGGCACTTACTACTGATTACCTATGCGAACGAAATCCCCAAACAGATACATAGCGAGAAATCGAAATACCATCCTGTGACACTACGATAAAAGAATATACCGTTCCGTTACAAAAAATTAACTTGACCTTGACATCGCTTCCAGTACCTCATTCATAAAAAAAAATGTTTGTACCATTATGTCCGATGGAACTGATACCAAACAGGAATATATTAAACGATTTTCACTTATTGGAGTAATTCTCAAGTAATAAAAGATTAAAAAGGAGACAGCGTTACACGTATTCAGTAAATTCTGTCGCATCGTGCCTCGGTTCGAAATTCAATTTGTACGATGTAGGTATAGGTATTTCGCGAACAGTATTTTCCGATGCTCGCGGTTACTTTGTCGCTGCCAATGGGTCGTAAAAGAGAAGGATAGAACGGGGATCGTTGCAGCCGAGAAATAAAGCCAGCGCAGGATCACTTACAGGAACGGTGGTAACGTGTGCGTGAAGACGTCGCTGACGCACACATTACTACCACTCCTGTGGGTGTTCCGCTCCGCTAAATAAGTGGTCCTGCATAATGTTGCTGGCAACCCTGCAGATACACAACAATCTTTCAATAACATTAACGGCTCAACTTTTTTACTTTTAGTTTTTTCTGCATAAACATTTTTTTTAAATATTGATAATATATAACATATAACATTTTCCTGATTATAATGAGAGCAAACATATGATACAATGCCGAATTTTCTTTTCTTTCTGCTCAAATTCCTTTACACTGAGCCCTGGATTTCACCAGCCGATCGTGTTGTAATTTAAACTTTACGCTCTAAACAATTGATGTATGTGTCATGGTAAAAGCGTTAATTTAGTAAATGTATACAGTTCTCAGCAGTTCCTACTCAATGTATGCCTAAAATGCATATAACCTGATCTACAATCGTAAGAAAATGCATACATTGACTGCATGATGTTTTTACTGAGGCACATGTATCCAGCTAACGCTTCAGTTTGGCTATGATTCCACGTTGGCAGTCCTCCCGAGTAGGTGCCATCTCGTATCCACTACCTGAACTAAATTTGACACGTGACTTGCTCTGTATTATCGTCAAAATGACGGACCTCGTATTTGGGAATACAGTAACGAAATTACGTTATTTGTCCTTATATGAGCAGATTTTGGGCTGGATGAGGACTCGTTCAAAAGAGGAAGGTTTATTACAGCGCGCTCTGGTCATTGTTTGAGTCACAAAATTCTTTTAGTGACCTACAAATACTTGGATTCTGCGGGCGTATTTTGTCAACTTTTGCTTTACTTTGGACACTCATATTATTAGATATCAACACAATCTCGTCGAACCATGACCAGATTCCTCTTTCGAATGAGACCTCACCCAGAAAATCTGCTCATATAAGGACGAACAATGTATTCCCGCGACTGCATTCCCAAATACGTGATCCGCCATTTTGACGATAATACAGAGCAAGTCACGTGACAAATTTAGTTCAGGTAGTGGATACGAGATGTCACCTACTCGGGAGGACTGCCAACGTGGAATCATAGCCAAACTGAAGCGTATGCGTTTTCTTACGATTGTAGATCAGGTTATATGCATTTTAGGCATACATTGACTAGGAACTGCTCGGAAATGTATACATTTACTAAATTAACGCTTTTACCATGACACATACATCAATTGTTTAGAGCGTAAAGTTTAAATTACAAAACGATCGACTGGTGAAATCCAGGGCTCATTGTAAAGGAATTTAAGCAGAAAGAAAAGAAAATTCGGCATTGTATTATATGTTTGCTCTCATTATAATCAGGAAAATGTTATATGTTATATATTATCAATATTTAAAAAAAATGTTTATGCAGAAAAAACTAAAAGTAAAAAAGTTGGGCCGTTAATGTTATTAAAAGATTGTTGTGTATCTGCAGGGTTGCCAGCAACATTATGCAGGACCACTTATTTAGCGGAGAGGAACACCGACAGGAGTGGTAGTAATGTGTGCGTCAGCGACGTCTTCACGCATACGTTACCACCATTCCTGTAAGTGTTCCCTTTCCACTAAATAAGTGATCCTGCGCTGGCTTTATTTCTCGGCTGCAACGATCCCCGTTCTATCCTTCTCTTTTACGACCCATTAGCAGCGACAAAGTAACCGCGAGCATCGGAAAATACTTTTCGCGGAATACCTATACCTACATCGTACAAATTAAATTTCGGACCGAGGCACGATGCGACAGAATTTACTGAATACGTGTAACGCTGTCTCCTTTTTAATCTTTTATTACTTGAGAATGACTCCAATAAGTGAAAATTGTTTAATATATTCCTGTTTGGTATCAGTTCCATCGGACAAAATGGTACAAACGGTTTTTTTTATGAATGAGGTACTGGAAGCGATATCAAGGTCAAGTTAATTTTTTGTAACAGAACGGTATATTCTTTTATTGGGGTGTCACAGGATGGTATTTCGATTTCTCGCTATGTATCTGTTTGGGGATTTCGTCCGGGTAATAGGTAATCAGTAGTAGGTGCCCTGCTAGTATAAAATTGCATTTGTTGAGAACAATTTCAAAATATATGGACTAAAATTTTTGTTTTAAGTGTCATAAGTTTTATTAAGTACTCTTTATTTCTCTACTGTAAGCACCCAAAAGCTCATTCTTATCTGTCTCTTTGTTCAACAGTTAGAATTTAATGAAAAAAAGTAAATTGTCACAAATTTTGAAAAATCCATTGTAATACGTTTATATAACACTAAAGACTACACCATATCCAAGTTTCACCAAAATCCCAAATGTTACTCCGGAAAATGTAGTGACATGCAACGTTGCCAAATTTCCGAAGGGAAGGTACGCATATCCTCCACTTCGAGGAGCCGACCACATAATAACCACGCGCAGCCAGCCTGCGCATTTTCACTAGTCCAATTCAACATCCAACACAATTTTATATATAATGTTTGTTCATAACTGCTTTCTGCATAGGGCGTTTAATCGTATAATAAGTGTATAACCTTCATGATATGTTTCAGTGTTTTGCTAATAAAAAAATGTCTAACCTAACAAATTTCATTTACTGGAGATACCCCCTCATCTATTTTTCCTTTCCACTTATAACTTCTTACTGCCAACGTAGAATATTTTAGCATAAGCACATTTCTAGTAATTAAAGTGTACGATGAATTTTCTACGTTTGCAGTACCAGCAGATTTTGCGTTTAAATTTTTACAAGAACAACGCAACAGCTGAGAATTATTCAGAATAGAATACGAAAATAGCAAACAGTTCCTTCTCGCGTGCACCAAGCAGTCGTGCATCTATGGGTATTACCATTACTGTGCAGAAAAAACCTGCTGTAATACTGACCTGCCAAATTGGCCAGACCACGTGACGTGCTACCCCGTTAAGAAAGTGAAAAGATCTAAAGAGAAATAAAATTAATGATATCGTATAGGTATAAGTCATGTGCAAAATTACATATTTTAATCATAGGGTATGAAATGGAAAAATTTAAACAGTAATACTGTTGATAGAAGTAACAGTTACATTCTCAAGTGTTTGAAAATAATGATGGTATAACGATCATATGGCAACATTCAAATTAATTATTGTTGTATCCAGTCAAATTCCTATTTGCGTCAAATTGCAATATTGGAGAATCATTAGCATTATTTATTTCGCTAAGTAACATAAGATCATCTGCTTCAAGGGATTTAACTAAATAAATTTTTAAACACCTATTGTTACATTAAGAAATGTAATTATAAATAATAACACCATTCCCAAATTAGACATGAGTAGCAGAAATATTTATACTGTAATTAATGGTAAACATAAATATACTAATAAGATAATTTAAGTTTAATAAATTTTGTCCCTACAAAATTATAATCAGCTAATTGAATCCTAGCAATGTCATTTGATAGATTATGAAAAATAACAGTGTAATAAGTAAGGAGATAATTCTATAAGTAAAAAACAGTGTTGATGTGTTAGAAAATTCGTCTTTACACGTTTCAATGCGTTTGAATCGTTCACCCTCAGAGATATGTGTTTTAACATCAAAAGAAAAGAATAAATATTAGAGAAATGAAAACTGTAGTTAAAACGAAAAACGTTAAACGTTAACACACACAGAAAACATATATGTTCTTTACTTTTTTTTTATCACTTACCAGATGTAGGAACAACGTAGCTGACGTAACAACTGCCATCCTTCCGATCTTTGAATTGTATTTGAGCCTTGCTCGGTCCTTCGATAGAAATGGCTAGAGTACCTGCACCAGCTTCCCTGCTCCAAATGTTGAATTCGCAAGGTTCGCCCTGTTCTCCTTGCTCAAGACCAGGACCGCCGGCACTCATCCTATGCGCTCCACTGTCCTGCAAGGGACCAACAGTGAACTGGAAAGGTGATCCGGTTATGTGTATATCCTTATGACGAACAGACACTGTATGCACTCCAAGCTCCTTGGGTACGAATGCAACCGCATAGAAACCATCCTCGACTTCCTTAATCTCTGCATCATCGGTTACGCCTCCTGGAGAAATGACTGTTGCAGTGAGGTCGAACGATGTGATCTCGGGCATTTTGAACGTAATTTTACATGGGCTGTCAACTTCTGCTATGGGTATAGCTTCCCTGTGCATCTGAATTTTCTCTCTCTGCCGATTGCTACCATCCCCAGCCACTCTCACGGTGAAGGGTGAACCTTCTACGTGATGGTCAGCGAATTTCAGATTAATAATGTAGTAACCTGGCTCCGTCGGTTTGTAGGAAATATTCAATGTGCCATCTACGTTATCTTTGCATTGGATTTCTGCTTTACTGGGTCCTTCTATCGATAATGATAGTCCACCAAAACCAGCGTTCCTTGTGTCGATCAAAAAATTATTCTCCATGTGTGTCTTTCCTTCCATCAAGCTATCACCCGATACTTTGACTTTCTTCGCGTCGCCAACCTCGCAGTCCTTCACGTCAATTTTGAATGGCGAATTGGGTATATGTTTGCCCAGTTTCTTCACGGCTACTGTATGCTTCCCAGCTTCTCGAGGCGTGAAGGAAACGCACATATTGCTATTGGGTAACAGTTTCAAGAAACAAGGTTCCTCGAGGCCACTTGGGGCTGTGATAGAGGCATTTAATGATCTTAAGTCGGAATCGGTAACTTTGCCAGGTAATTGAACTTCACTGGTAGAGCCGACCGAGATTTGATTCCGCTTGCGCCCGTCACCTGAGGAATATCACAACAAGAGTTATATAATAGGGATGAGTATATTCAAGAATCATATTCGGATACGAATAACCCTGTAAGTGGCGTTTTTCGTGAAAATACTATTTCACTTCTTCTGGAAACATTTTTTCGCGCTTGCTTCGGTCTTTAAATATACGCTGACGTTAATGAATATGTAAGTTTCTTTATTTTCTATTAGATCGTCATGACAGCTGTGGACTACTAATAGATGGCTTTTCCTATGAAAACGTGTCCAAATATGACGTCATTCGAACACAGTAATTTGATCATAGTATAATTCGAATCACTTGTGAATATCGTAGAAAAATGGTCATTACATACATTTTAAAATAGTCTGACTAAAATAATGTTTGTGCTCATTTTCATTAGCAGAATCTCGCCAGGTTATTAATAATACTTTCACAAAGATCTAATAGAAAATATAAAGTCTAGTTAATACTCGGAATAATGGGTTGCCACGTTAAGTACGTCTCTCACTAGGTCGAAGCGCAGCAACCACGCATCGCTCATATGATAAAACAGCAGCGCCGAACAATTCGTTTTGGTTGCCGTGTTTCTCTTCGCTGCGCTTCAGCCTACTGAGCAACGGCCTTTATTCGGCGCGAGGCAGCAGGTGGCGGCACTATGCCGAAGAGAGAAAACGAGTCGGTTACGAACCTACCACCAGGCAACATTCGAATAAACACCACTGTTGGGGCACATCCGGTGTTCCTCCGCCGGGAGGCACCGCCATTTACCGAATCTATTGTTATCAGTTAATCGTTGTCAAATATAGACTCGTTATTATTAGTACGACGGAACCTCCACTTACTACCTCCCTACCACTTTGGGACCCAACAATCCGCGCCGCGGATCTTTCCTAACCTCGAAGAAATCAAGCTGCGAAGCTTGAAATCGAAGCTCTCACTGCCACCATAAACAGCCTCCTTCAGGTACAATTAATTACGGAATGAATAGTCAAAAGAGGAAAGCCAGACTTCGCCACAGGGAATGGTAACGGATTTGTCCAACCAACTGAGTGCGGGTGTGGAGAAATATTTCTACGGTTTCGGTGACGAGGTTAAAGCGTTCAGAAAATGGCTCCAACGCACAGTGATGGGAAATCCTGAAAACCTGGCCAAAATGCCATTTTATGAACTTCAGAATCCAATGTTAGAATATCATAATTTCATTAATAAGAGTCATGGTCATCGCGTACTATCACTTTTGATACTTAGTTTTCGTTATTTCTACCATTATTTTGCTTTTGAAGTCAGACGTTTGAGTACGATACTCATACGACGCTGTTTCATATGCACATTCAGGAGGCTGTTATCTACAGTACAATTATCGAAATGATTATATTAATAGCATTCACAGATTTAGGGAAGCCTCCACTATTGGAAAACTGTATTGATATTTTTTTTTCATTCTGGAAATTAGTTATTATTGAGAATTTTTTAAACTCATATACAGGAAGGCGACAATGAAAATGAAATAGACTTACAAAACGTGGTTTCTTGAAGTCCTAAAGCTGTAACATTATATTTTACGAGTCTAGAAAGTTGCATTATACTGTATAGAATGATATACTAAGGAATAGTTGCTAAAAAATGGTAGATAACAATAAAAAAACAACATTGTTTACTAATTTTATCATTTCCGCGGCAAATACTATAAATACCTAATTCATCTATCTATTGAATATCTATCGGAGACGAAAATCAAGATTATTGATATAAAAAAAAGTTAATAAAATTGTTTATCAATAATTTGTTTAAACAATATTGTACCGAAGTGACAGTGAAATCCATTTCACACAATCAAAATGATCATATTTTGTTGTAACATTACCATAAACAATTGATTGTTATTAAACAATTTGTTATCATAATAGATTTCAGTAATATTCATTAACGATAAGCGAAATTTGGAAGGTACATTGTTTTATTGACGTAGGCACCCACTAAGTAAGGATTCTTGGAAATTTCATTCCCAAAGGGGTGAGAAGGGGTAAAATGTATTTTCTCGGACTCCTTAATAGGTATCGCTTAGGCCCGATTAGTTTTCACTTACAACGGTTACCCACACATATGCCTAAATCCAATTTCACAAGTTTGCCCTAAACAACCCCTACGGGGGTGAAATATGTTTTCACGTTTTCCTCAAAATCTTTTGGGCCCGATTAGATATCAACTTGGTTTTTAGTTACAAAGGTTTGTTGTGCCCTGCGTGATGGCTCGCAAGGCTGGTACGGGATCTGGCGTAATCGTGGGTTCGGGAGTGATTCAAGGATGAGAATCCACCGGGTGAACTACACCATGTGTGTTTAAACTCAAAGACTAAGTCTTTATTCAGAAACAACTAAAACTAGACTGCGGTGTACAAGTAGGTTTTTAGCCGTGTTGCCCGGTCGAGGGTCGGATCCCGAGTCTCCCGATTTGCGGCGGCAAATCGGTTTTGTTTCGCTATTGGGCGTGGTGCCGTCGCTTCGCGTTACCGTAGGGGAGACCGGGGCAAAGTGAACCCCGGGGTAAAATGAGCTTCCTTAATTTATTCTTTAAAAATAGAATATATTTACAAATTTTGGTGACGTAATAAATGTATGTAATACGACAATGATAATTATGCACATTCAGGTATCGAAAAATGGAAATTCATTTAAAAAATTAAAAATGAAGTTTTAGAGACTTCCAATTGTTTTTTTTTTCAATTTAGCTTTTTGGATAAATGAGTCTTAAATGTGTTATTTTAACTCCATTTTTTTTCTGCGGGTTTATAACAAGCTTATAAACATACATGTACACGTGCTTGAGAAAACATTAATCCTAACATTATTAAATAATTAATTTTCCACTGAGCACATATTCGGGGCAAAGTGACCGGGGTAAACTGAGCTGCAAAGAAAAGATGCGCGACTGATATCTAAATTTATGTAGATATTATAAGTTCGTATTTTATTAAAAATTATGTATGTATTTGTTTTATTTATAATATGTCAGACTGTTCATGTAAACAAAGTTCCTTTAAAAACACATTTTCAGAGGAAAATGACTTTAGGTTAGTAACACAAAGTACAAAATTACAAAGTACAAATTATTAACATTAAGCTTGTATTAATGAAATATATTTAAAAAAAAATAGTTTAAATAGTTTAAAAGTTCTAATAAAGTTGATTTTATAATTATATCCTTCATTAAAACACGTATTTTATTTCTGCTCACTTTACCCCAGAAAGTAGCTCACTTTACCCCTTATATGGGTTAAAGTGGTCGATTTTTCATTTTCTTTTCAAGTTGAATTTTAATATACTTTAAGTTTATTTTAAGTATTGATATTCGTCATTTATCAATAGTAATGTTCAAATTATATTACAAATCTATTTTCACACATTTTTATTGAAAGGGAAAAATTGTATTCGACTTCAAACATTTTTCGTCCCACTTTGCCCCGGTCTCCCCTACATGGTCATGGCGAAGCACTCGCATTTTTGCTGATTTCGTAGATTCGCGCTTGCCTCGCAACTGACTTAGCTTAGAAACGTCTCGAAACGTTTTAGAGTAATATAATATGTATAATGTATAGTAGTGTGTATAATACGTGTGCTCGGGCGTTACCTGAGCACAACAGGTTATCCCCACAAATGCCTATCAACAAATTACAGGATATTGCTCTAATCACCCCCTAAAAGGGTGGAAGGGGTATAATTTCACGGACACCTCAAAAAGTCCGAAAGCTCGATTCGATAGCGATACTTGGTTATAGCCTAGCAACAGAAATGCCTAAAATTCAATTTTCAAATTTTACCCTAATCAACCTTTAAAGGGCCAACTTTGGATCTGGCGTACTATAGTGCTCGACACTATTTTTTGCCGATCCGTTACGTGAAAAGTTAGAAGAAATTCATATAAAGTAAATGGTGTATCATCTGATACATAGATTGCATTGTTGTAAATTATCAGTTATTAGTTATCCCTCAGGGATCGCATCTTGGTCCCCTCCTATTCCTATTTTTTATAAACGACCACAAAGAGTTATTCCAGGACTGCAAATTTCTTATGTATGCCGATAATCTAAAAATATTCCGTATTATTCGTTGTGGTCTGGACGCGGGTATGATGCAGGATGACCTCGGTAGGTTCGAGCAGTGGTGTACCGTCAGTAAGATACAGTTAAATACGGCGAAATGTGTTGTATTGAGAACCCATAGGGCTATCAGTGGCATTTTATCGACGTATAGTCTATGTGACACCCCACTGATTGAGGTGGGTGAAGTCTGCGACCTTGGGGTAATGTTTACGACTGGGCTAGATTTCCGTAACCACTATCGGAATATTACTTGTAAGGCGATGAAAACCTTGTTGTTTATTGCCCGACTTGCAAAGCACTTCAGACAGATCAAATCACTGAAGTTGTTGTACGTTGCACTTGTCAGACCGCAGGTAGAATACGCGTCGGTAATTTGGAGCCCAAGGCATAAGCAATACGTTAGCTTATTGAAAGGGTCCAGCATAAATTCCTCAGGCTGGCCTTGAGAGCAACTGGTAGCCCTATGCGGTTCTATGACCATGACTATGGTCCTGCCTTACAGAAAACATGACTCACTAGCCTTAGCGACCGTCGGGTCTGTTCCGATCTGTTGTTGCTATTTAAAGTTTTTCACGGTCAGATTAACTGTCATGAGCTCGTGGCATCGATACGTTTTCATGCCCCACAACGGCCATTGCGTCCGAGACCCCTTTTTGAGTCGAAGACTCCAGGCTATTATCATTATACCGCTGATCCCATAAACCGTGCCATGGAGGAGGTAAATCAGTGCCTTGCTGACATGGACCTGCTTTCTATATTGCTCGATTCGTTCCGGAATCAATTGTTTAGCCGACTTCTAGTATAACTTGTTACTTACGCTGCTGTGAATTATGTTGTAGCATGCAGACTGTTTTATTTCTTTCGTATTTACCTGTTAATAATTTGTATTCTAAAGGGTTCTCCCGTTGATAACAATAACAATAATAATAAAAAGAAGAAAAAGAATGCTATCTCTACAGTATACTGTAACTTTCTAGACCCGTAAAATATAATGTTATAGCTTCCGGACTTTCAGAAACAACGTTTTTCGTTCATATGGTCCCTATTTTACTAGTTTTAGCCGAGTTTGGGCGGCCATATTGGATCCGCCATCTTCTTTATCACAAATCGTGCAACGGATTCGCAATCAGCGATACTTAATACCCCAGTATAGCAAATTTCGTTTATTCTCATTTTGATTTGGCGTGGGAATCGATTTTTGACCGCAACAATGTCATTTTCTCTCACTATGGGCCGTAACCGCTGGCCGCCGATCGCGGCTAGGAAACTCGACCTTAAATCATCAATCTTCTAATTTCGAAATTGTTTAAAAAGTAGAAGTCTTCAAAGTTCCCAGTTTTTGTTGATTTTTGCGAAAATGGCCTTCACAAGTGAATTTCTATCGCCAAAATTATTAAAGATATCAACTTCGGGCTATTTTTTGTTTCAATCGTGGAGGATGGATTTGGATTTTTATATTGCATTTTACATACTAAACTTCTAAAGAGTGTGAAATTGTGTCATGCAGGTATTAACTTTTTTTGGCTCTAAAGTTAATAACACAACAGACGTGTGGAACAGACTTTGTTACGCCCGAGCCTTCGTCTGAAAAATAACACAGTTCCCACACACAGTGGGAATTGTATTGTGGGCCTTTACCAACGTTGCTCTGTAAATCTTAGGTTTTACTGGAAATTCTTAAGATTTGCTGTATTCGGACTTTTACAGTAATTGTTAAGAGATACATTCGCATTTATAATGTGGTGACACAGATTTTTTGCGTGTGTATAAGATTCTTTCCAGTAACTGGAAAAAGCGTATTCTAAAATTCCTACAGTATAAAAAATGTGTTACCGTGGTTGAAAGAGAAAAGTTGACAACAGATAAAAAAGAGGAGTGGGAAGAGAAGGATGTAAAAGCAACAAATTATATATACAGTGCAATAACCAATAAGCAATTGGAATATGTAACTGAGTTTGAAACAGCATATGGAATAATAAATAAATTCGACAAAATGTATTTAAAAGAATCTACAGCGCTACAAATTGTATGTATAAAATTGAAAAATTATACACGGGTAACGACATTTTTTTATGAGTTTGAGAAGGCTGTGAACGAACTCAAAAGTGCTGGTACAAAAGTTACAGAACACGAAAAGCTAAATTACATGCTCAAAGCACTACCGAAATCACTCAGTCATATTGGTGATCTCATTAATGTTCTACTGGAATGAAGTAAATATATTGAACTATCTATCTAGTAGATTGAGTTTCTTCCTTTCATTCCTAACCTTGTGTGACCTCGAAGGTCATAGTATACCATATGGTTGAATTTGTCTTGATAGTCGCTTTCATATTGGGTAATCAAATATATAGCATTCCATTTAAAAAACTAAAAGTCACCCTCGTTTCAAGGAAAATACTGCGAACACCAAAAATTGAGATACCGTATTATGTTGGATATAAAAAACAGTAAGAGCTTTCCTCCTTCAGTTTTTTTCAAATACTTGCCAATTTCGAGAATCCTCTATAAGAATATCAGGTACAGTATTGTCTCGTTACGGGCTCGGTTTGATGTGCACGATACGGACACTTCGCTATCCCCACCACTTCTGCCTCACTCTTGTCCGGCGAAGGCAAGAGCGAGATAGAACGAGAGTGAGCGAGAGGTACTGAAAGCGAGCGAGGACGGTACGAGACAGACGACGCGTTGATGTTTTGTCTCGCTTTGTCTTTCGGACGCCTGACACTTCGTCGTTTGCCTGCGCGACGGGCGTGCGCGATGGTCGCCGCGCATGCAGTGCTCCATCTCACTTCCCCCTTCGGCCAGAAAGAAGCGAGAAACGAACATTCGGAATTAGGTCTCCGTTCACGATACGGGCTCAACGCCGGTCGCGACCAGCGAGCTGCTAACGAGACAATACTGTATAGCCGCTTGGCCGCTGCGAGTACCGCGGTGCTGGGCGACACAGCGTCAACTTTCGACAATTTTTACAAGGCCAATTTTAAAATGCCCATATGTTTGACAATTAGACCATGAAGGGGAAGGGTAGAACTATGTTCTGTTTTTCAGATGTTTAAAATCGCGCGTGATGTTAAAAAAACTGCATTTGTTTAAACTAATTGCACAAAAATGGTTCAAATTGTTTTGTTTTAAATTGAAATAATTTTTTCATAAAACTTCAATGTCTTCTCTATAAGCACCGTAAAGCTCATCTCCATCCGTTTACTACTTCCATAGCTATAATGTATTGAAAAAAAGTTAGCATTTAACTTCAAACAGATGTGAAATCGACATTTTTCAAAATTCTGAAAAACCCTTTGAGGTACGTTTAAATATCACTAAAGACTACAACATATTCCAAATTTCAGCAATCTACGAAAGCTTACTCCGATATCTGTCCGAGTTTGCATGGAATGTCCCAATTACGACGAAAAATAAAGAACCGAACGCCATTGCGTTCGGACATGCGGCTCGCGCCTTTATAACCGATATTGCCCTATGAACCAAATACAGTGGTGTCGTGTGTGCGTCCGTGTCTAATATTCTACTCCTTTGCGTTGGGGTGGCCTGCGCTGAAAACACCCCGGCGCAACAATATAATGAAAGATGAAAAATTATGCGAAGCCCAAAATGAAAGGCCTTCGAATAAACAACGGAAACTAATAAATACCCGAAGCTATATAGAATTTTAGATTTAGGGTACGCACCCCCTCCCCTAAACCTCGTGTCGATCGGCCACCATTCGGAAGTATATCCTTTTATCTAAATAATGCCCATTTCTGCATTGGACCGTAAAGAATTACAAAAAAATCAGGGAGTCAACTGTTGACCGGTTTGGAGACTTTTCCTTGTTCTGTGTTTTATACAATAGTCGGAAGAATGATAAAAAGAGCAATAATTGCAAATAATTGCTGTAACTTCCACATTCTGAAAATATGATATCAGTAACTCAACATTTCCAGTATTAGTAAAAAACTTTCAATCTCTCCTTTTTTATTTTAAATAATGTGGCCATATAATTATAACATAAATTCGACAACGATTTCAAGTGATGTATGTGTCACGGTAAAAGCGTTAATTTAGTAAATGTATACAGTTCGTAACAGTTCCTAGCCAATGTATGTCTAAAATGCATATAACCTAACCTATAATCGTACGAAAATGCATACATTGACTGCATGATGCTTTTACTGAGGCACATGTATCCAGCTAACGCTTCAGTTTTGCTATGATTCCACGTTGTCAGTCCTCCCGAGTAGGCGCCATCTCGTATCCACTACCTCAACTAAATTTGTCACGTGACTTGCTCTGTATTATCGCCAATATGGCGGAACTCGTATTTGGAAATGCAGTAACGAAATTACGTTGTTTGTCCTTATCTGAGCAGATTTTGGGCTGGGTGAGGTCTCATTCAAAAGAGGAAAGTTAAGTGCAGCGCGCTCTGGTCATCGTTTGAGTCACAAAACTCTTTTAATGACCTAAAAATACCTGGATTCTTGTGGTTGTATTTTGTCGACTTTTGCTGTACTTTAAATACACATATTATTAGATATCAACACAATCTCGTCGAACCATGACCAGAATACGCTGCACTGAACCTTCCTCTGTTGAATGAGACGTCACCCAACCCAAAATCTGTTCATATAAGGACAAACAACGTAATTTCCCAAACCCATGTTTCCCCCCGTGTCTACCCCCTTATGGCTGCCATTCTCACCGGGCCTGGAATGTGTGCGTACGCTCGTACAAGCTAGGAAAAGCGTGTACGTATACGCGAAACCGTTTCAACCAACTTTCGTCGTGGAAACGGCAAGAAGGAAGTTTTTGAGGGTATAGTTGCCTCCAGTAGACATCAGTGCAGGGTGGTCTGGTGCGTTTGAACGCTAATAAGCACCGTACGTTGAAATAATAATAAATTTATGAATCGTGTACTGAGACAGACTCGAGAAATGACAGAATGGGGCTTCAAGTATTCTCCGTCACCGGCGTTAATGGCATATACGCGCCATGTACCATCAGAACCGGTGGCAGTCCAAGCTAGCCGATAAATGTAGGAAAGACATAGTTGCCGATACGTATGGAGAGTCGCATCACGCTGTTGCTGCATTTTCCCTATTACTATTTTGTCGTCAGGGAGACTTGAATGAATCACGGCGAAGCGGCTCACAGTGGGCCGGATTTATAATTTGCCGCCTTTTGGGTTTTTTTTATGATAACGGAATGAAGTTTGCGCCAAAAATAGGGAAAAATTCTTCCTTTCCATTGATGTATAATTTAATATTTTTTTACATTTATTCAATTATTTATTTTTCAATTTTCTAACTTATTTGTGGTAAAAAAATTTAATTCTGTTTATTCGCTACCTTATTTAATGCCCTTTACAGTGGTTTAAGTAATATGTTCGGCAAACTTTTCGTTTCCATGTTATAAGGAACACTCGAATAATAAAGGAAAGTAGCAACAAATCGGTTTGTTTAATTTAAAGACTAGGCGTTTGCGATAAATATCTTCTTTTATTAGTAACTAATATAAACAATCCATTAAAATATTATTCTTTACGCAGTAACGAAAACAGCGACATTTTTCAAATTTGCCAAGGAATATCTTCCAAACGCCAAAAAGTTCCACTTTCGAACCAATTGCAATATTTTCAGCACACTCTCCTCTAAATAATCACGCAACGATCATTTCCCCCCTCGTCCCACTGTTCAAATTATTAGTGTTTAAAGTTATCAACGTTCGGTCGGTCCGTAGGGTAAAAGTGGGATAGTTGAGCAGAAGGGATACATGATGTACGAGGAGTTATTATTAATATATTTGCAATATGTGCCTATTGTCGCGTTGTTATGTTAACGTTTACAATATGACTTATTAATTTCTCAGCTTCGAGGTCTACATTTTTATTTTTTTAGTAATGATTTCATTCGCATATTAGATATTATATGCATAAGGATAGGACGTTAAAAGTAGTTTATACAGTATGTCTTCGTTTGTTGCTAATCGGGAACATTTTCGAGTATTTTCACATCTGATTCTCTTAAAATCTTTATGTCGGGTTTCCTAAGCTTCCTCAGAAAGCTACTCAATTGGACTTATTGGCATATCGTACTTTTTCTGCCCCATGTATTAATAATTTATGCACAGAGGCTGGCATATAGTACCGGGCATAATATTGTACGTAATGATTTGCTGTGTCTTGAGAATATTGACGAAATTTTTCAATATTTATTGTATAGGGGGATGAAATGACCTGTAGTAATCCTGGCTTTTCACAATGTACTTGATACCGAGCGCAAGTACGTATAGAACATGTCATATAATTAGTTTTAAATTTTCAACATCTATTTGTTGAGAAGTAAATTACCTCAAGTATAATATGAAATTTTTTTAATTAATGTTGCATCAATTCCAGTGATATCAGCAGAAACTTGTGCATTGGAAAAAAATCGAAGGGCTGTATTTCCATCGTTTGATGAACCCCATCCCTGTTTGACGTAATCTATGTATAAACCCCTTCTTTTTTTAAATTGACTCTGTACATATTCTTTTTTCATTGCTTTTTTCCTTCATATCTGCAGTTCATGCACTCCTCTGTTTAAAAGACACAGGATTATGGATGCGAATCATAGGTTTACGTAAAACTATACGGACCGACCAAACGGTGATGACTTTAAATACTGATGGGGGAAATGATCGTTGCGTGATTATTTAGAGGAGAGCTTGCTGAAAATATTGCAATTGGTCCGAAGGTAGAACTTTTTAGCGTTTGGAAGATATACCTTGTCAATTTTAAAAAATGTCGCTGTTTTCGTTACTACTTATAAAATTATTTTTTAATGGATTGTTTATATTAGTTACTAATAAAATAAGATATTTATCGCAAAAGCCTGGTTTTTAATTTAAACAAACCAATTTGTTGCTACTTTCCTTTATTATTCGACTTTTCCTTATAACATGGAAACGAAATGTTTGCCAAACATTTTACATAAACCACTGTAAAGGGCATTAAATAAAGTAGTGAATAAACAGAATTACTTTTTTTTATTACAAATAAGTTTAAAAAATTGAAACATAAATAATTAAATAAATGTGAAAAATATTAAATTATACATCAATGGAAAGGAAGAATTTTTTCCTATTTTTGGCGCAAACTTCATTCCGCTATCATAAAAAAAGACCCAAAAGGCGGCAAATTATAAATCCGGCCCATTGTGAGCCGCTTCGCCGTGATTCATTCAAGCCTCCCTGACGACAAAATAGTAATAGGGAAAATGCAGCAACAGCGCGATGCGACTCTCCACACGTATCGGCAACTATGTCTTTCCTACATTTATCGGCTAGCTTGGACTTCCACCGGTTCTGATGGCACATGGCGCGTATATGCCATCAACGCCGGTGCCGGAGAATACTTGAAGCCTCATTCCGTCATTTCTCGAGTCTGTCTCAGTACACGATTCATAAATTCATTATTATTTCAACGTACGGTGTTTCTTAGCGTTCAAACGCACCAGACCACCCTGCACTGATGTCTACTGGAGGCAACTATACTCGCAAAAACTTACTTCGTGCCGATTCCAGGAAGAAAGTTGGTCGAAACGGTTTCGCGTATACGTACACGCTTTTCCTAGTTTGTGTGAGCGTACGCAAATGCTTCAAGGCCTAGTGAGAAGGCTCCCTTATGGACGGAGGTGGAGGGGAGGGGGAGGTGAGACAGCAGCCTTAACTAAAAACAGTGAACAAAAACTAACACTGAAAGAAAAATGACATCGTACACTTGGTCGTCTAAATTTTAATTATTTGAATACCTTATGCAAAAACGAATTGCTGGATGGAGCACCAAAGAAATTAGAATCTGAATACACGAAGTGCCAAATTTGTATTGAAAATAAAATGCACAATTTACCATTTGAAAATAACAGAAGAAAAGCACAAGGAATATTAGAAATTGTACACACAGATTTGAATGGACTATGGGTAACTGTGATAAAAAATACTTTCTTTCATTTATTGATGATTGTATTAAATTAGCTAAAGTATATTGTATTAAATCAAAAGATCAAGTCTATAACTGCTTTGTTGAATATGTAAACGAAGTGCAAAATCTAACTGGAAAAATGATAAAAAAAAAAATTAATTGTAAGTTTCGACAATGGCACAGAGTATTTAAATGCAAATATTTATCGCTTTGCATGAGAAAAGGGAATTCATATAAATGGTTGTCCTACATATGTACATGAATTTAATGGTACTGCAGAGAGATATAACAGATCAATCATGGATATGGCAAGATGTCTTCTAGCTGAAGCTAAAGTGAACAGAATATTTTGGCTAGAAATTGTTAAGGCAGCTGCTTACCTCAAAAACAAAATACTAGCAAACACAATGGAGAAAAAGACACCATGTGAGGTATACTTTTGTGAAAAGCCATGTGTTAAAAACGTACGTTTATATGGAAGCAGAGTGTTAAGGATTCGAAACGCCACGGGATTTATGATGCGGACGTGTTCTGTTTGCTATTTTTAAGCTTAAGAATTTCATTAGCACGATTATTGTGGCTGTTAAGCATCTGGTAACTCCAAATCCCAGTTATGACGGGTACCCTTGGAGCCTCTCCTGGCGCTCAATAGCGATTGACGTATCATAAACCCCCTGGACAGGTCGCGTACGCGAGGGGCGTGTCTGTCCGCGGGACCTTGGGGTCTGTCTCGGGGTATCGGTACAAATTTCTCCCCACTGCATTTTGCTTATGCGGAAAGTTGGGCGGAGTGTAGATAAAATTTGGGAAATCGCCCAACGTCCCACCTTAAGGGTACTTGGCAGTCGTTTTTGTCAATAATGAGGCATTTTTTGTCGTGGGACTACGTCTAATAAATCAGAGAGTAGTATGGGGCGACTTACGGCCGACCGCCTGTGACGAAAATATGTTAGAATTAAAACCGTTATATCGTTAAATTTACGTGCCGTACAGTAATCGTGTTTGCATATTCGTAAAGAGCATGAAGTCCAATTCACGTACTGCACGATATATCTCGCGTCTGACGCCCCCCCCCCCCCCCGGCTCCCAGTGAGACAATATTTCTAGGTACTCCGCCACTTTGACTCACAATATCTCGGGAACCGTGAGCGCAACCCGACTGTGCAAGGTATCTTTTTAAAGCTCTTGATGAGACCTATTCAAATATATAAAGAACATATCACACTGGTTTAAACTAGAACGTGTTGCTATCACCACCATTCCTTGGAATCCTTCGGTCGAGAATGAGAGAGCCTGAGAGCGAGCGAGAGGGGACTCTTTCGTCCTCTCTTAGACGCTCACGGGATTTCTCACTCGCGCAACGTATACGTTGTACGTTCGCCGCCAGCCCCGAGCGTGATACCTGTAATTTTCTTGTGAACAGGCTAACATTTTCGACAATGCCGCAAAATTCGCAGTGTGAACACACGCAGAAGTGAAGAAAAATAAAACGAGGTGCAAGAGCAACTGATGTGGAATCCAATAAACCCAAGACAGCAGCACAACGATCTAGAGAGTATTGAGAACGCCTGATTCAGGATTGCCAGGCGGACTGGATAAAGAGCGGCGTGCTGGCCTATATGACGTCATGTGGTATAAGAGAAGGAGAATACTTATGTTTGGTTAGTGACGCCGTGACGTCATGTAAACGCCAACCTAATCCAAGCTAAGTGACGTCATATATGCCAGTACGCGTACTGTATCGTCTGGCAACCCTGCGCCTGATAGCAGCCGCTATTCCCCAAAAAATCCGATAGGCTCAATTTCGATTGAGCCGTCAGTTTTGAGCGTATGACGACTTGCAGATCGGAGAGTTGAAAGAAGCTAGTCGAGTATGGTTTTGATGCGGTTATGTAATTTGTTATAACCAACACAGGTCTACGATATGAAATGCAGCTTCCATAATTTTTACAAATAATGCTAGACACATTCTTTGAAACCATATTCAACTAGCTCATTTCAACTCTTCCATCTGCAAGTCGTAATCTTACGCTCAAAACTAACGGCCCAATCAGAATTGAGCCTATCGGATATTTTTCATTTAATTACAAATAAATAAATTGAAGCTGAAACTTGTCCTTCGACCAAAAGTATTTTAACATCGTAAGTATGCATTATACGTATATGATGCAACAGATGGATCATTAACATGTTAAGCGCGGCGTCAGTCCGTGGCGACTGACAGTGAATTTTTCGTTTGGGTGACGTCGGCCCGTGAGACAGGCTGTATCAAGGTTAAAAAATAAATGTTATAAATCTTCTGCTTATATTTTATATACATCTGCATTGGCTATAACATTCTCATAGCAGTCATAGCCTAAACGTCACTGAAACAAAGTCGTCACCGCGACGTGTGTGTTATCTTCGGTTTATACTTTGTAACCGGACACCTCGCGGAGTGATCGCCGCTGTGAGCCGGCTGAACGGAAAGCAGAGCAAAATCGGCTCCGCGGTCAACGTGTTAACACGTTCCGTACCGCCATTTGTGAAGGTATAGGGCAGGTAGTGTCGGTTTGTGTCTTATGCCATCAGCCATGCGGAATGTGTTAAAGAGGCTTTTTAAAAAGTTTTTTTTGTTTTGCAAAGATAACTTAAAAGCGGAGGTTCTACTCGATTCAAATCAAATTCAAGCATATTCACAAAATGTGTACTTTTGGCTTGAACCTAAATTGAAGTTAATAAAAACTCATCTTTGTCTAACGAAAAATGCACTTTTTTGAAAAATCGCCATTTTGTAGCTATAATTTTCATAACTTTGCTACTTTTATAGGTTCAGTGCAGAATCAGAGGTATTCTCAAGTAAAATTTACAAACAGGTCGTTGAATTACGTATCGTTTCTTAAAAATCACTGCAAAATAAAAGAAACTTTTAAAAAGCACCTTTAATGGTCACCTATAATGCATAATTTTCACAAAACAAAGATGTTTTTTTAAAGCTTATGATGTTAATAAACATTGTGCCAAAGACCAAGCTTCGTAGATACTGGAGGTCCGGCCCAAATGAATGACAGGACTAAAACAGCTATCGCTACCGCGAAATACATATGGGAAATCAACGATTCTTCAGGCAGGGCTTTAGAAGACGAATATATGTAATGTGCGTTTAACTTTAAAACAAATATGATTCTACATTTTCAGTATTTAAGGATGATAGGTTTTAAATAAAAATGAAAACTACATGAATCAATTTTTAAGTGGTTAATGCTTAGATTATAGCTTTAAGATATACACACATTACTAATCCTTGCAAGTTGTAACTGCCATATTTTTGTATTAGTTATGTTTTCAATTAAATCTTAATTGCACAATGGATACACAAGTAAATGTAAATTAGTTAAAACTAACTGTGCAATAATATGAATTTTGGTAATGGTGCAGGTACCTGTAATTTTAGCGACGTATGGGCTACCATTAATATGCTTGTCACCAAACTTGACGGCAATTTTGTATTCTCCTGAGGCAGTTGGTAAGTAAGAAACTGACACGGTTCCATCGTTGTTATCATGACACGAGATTTCAGCTTTGCTAGGTCCTTCGACTGCTAACGCTAGACCACCAGCTCCTGCTCCTTTCGTAGAAATAGTGAAGTTCCCAGGTTCACCGCAAACACCATTGACTAAACCAGGTCCATACGCCGTGACATAACCACTTGCCAATGAATCCACATGAAATTTAAACGGTGAACCTAATCAAATAAAAACAAATTATTTGGAGATTTTTGTTATTTGCACAATAAAGATACTGTATGTGAGATTAAGGATAGAAAAGACGAAAAATGTGGATATGCAGGATCGGAAAGAAACGTGCACAGCCGCTTGCCAGGCGACTTCAGAGCAGTATAATTTATTCAATTTCTTTGTTTTCCTAATCACGTGTGGTTTTCAGAGCAACCAAATACATAGCAATATGACCCTTGAGGCGCTTAACGTAAAACTATGAATACTGGCAAATAACAAACCCTTGCGCCAAGCATGTCCAATCTAAGCTCCGGAGCTGTGGCTCTTTCTTCCACTGTATTGCATTACCATGGTACAACTACTATTGCGAGATGAGAAGAAGCAAGACTACCCACAAGCTGAAATATCACAGGGGCAAGGGGAATTGCCCGTTCGCTCCACCTTATCCCCTCCAAGAAGTCCTATTTTTCGGTTCTTAGCGGCTGTCCATATCCGCGGATTATTGCGATTGGTTTCGCTTGCGTTCTTCGTCACGGGACGTTGACGCGAGCGGGCGATTCCCATTGCCCCTGTGACATTTCAGCTTGGTGGTAGTCTTGCTTCTTCTCATCTCGCAATAGTACGCTAGCTGCTGCCGCACGGTACGATGCGCGGCCAATGTAGACATCTCCCGCGAAAATTAATGTATCGTCTTTTGTTTTATGACGAAATGTCCCAAGAAAGCGGGAACGCGTGTCAGAAGTACGGCGGCTCCTGCTGCTTGTGATCAGGTAAACAGACGAAAAGTTTGCCTGAATACGCTGCCACTAGCACTGGAGTTTCAAGGCAAAATATGATTGCTACCCGCGAAACGTCGTTGTCTCACTCTTTTTACGGCAGCGGTACGTGGAAGGAGAACGAGGAACGTGAGGGGCCCTATCTGTAGACCTGCCTGTCTTACACTGTTTATATTTCGTATAACTATACTGTAAGTCTAGTTAGAGCGCATGCGTACATCGTGATGCTCAAATGCTTTCGGTGGAATAGATTTGTTTACTTTATCTTTCGAAAGCTGGGGCAAAACGTATTGTAACTAATATTCAGTGCGATGGCGCTGAAGGATAAATAAAACGTAACAAAAACACTTTTTCATGAGGCGAATAGATACTATAGGGCAGGCATGCACAGGACCCCCAGTTTCGGGCGGGAGCGCAAATTCGAGCTCGAGTTGAACTCGAGTCCGCCAACGGAGTGGGGAGTGGCTGGAGTAGTGGGAGCGGAGCGTTTAGGTATGTAATTCAAAGGTTGCCGCAGGGGCCTCCAGAGTTCGACGCTTCGAGAATAAGGTACATTTTGGGGAATTTTTGAAAGAAAAGTATTCAGTACTATAATTCCAAACTTTGTACGTTTATTAATTGAAATTTGAAAAATGTGTTCAAATTTTTGTATGCAATAATAGTAATTTGGTTCAAATTTATAATGGTAGTAGTAAGAGGGGTTTGAAAAAAAGTTTGTTGCTGGCGAACATGATTTTGGCTGTCGTAATCATCTGAAACAGAAAATGCAAATTTTTTCTCAATCTATATGAGTGTGGTTATCGTATGAACTAAAAGCCCGAAAATGGTTGTATTTCAAATGAAAACATTAATTTTTGGAAAAAGCATTTGTTAGTTTTCTGTGTTGCAAAATTGGATTTTTGCAAATAATTACTTCATTCTAGTTCATTAGATAACCACACTCATATAGATTAAGAAAAATTGTACGTGTTTTGTTTCCGATGACTGCGACAGTCAGAATCATGTTCGCCAGGATCAAACTTTTTTTAAACCCCTTTTACTTCGAACAAAATTAGTATTATTGCGTACAGAAATTTAAATATATTTTTCAAATCTCGATTAACCCTGTGCCTGTGCTGGAGTCAATTTTGACCCACCGCTTGAGATCGTTAACGCACACAGTGGCGGATCTGTGTATGTCAGTTGCGGCCAAGCCATCATTTAGCTGTTGGGGGTGTCATAAAAACATAAACATGACCTTTCCGGTGACTACGTTGGAGCAACAATGGGAAGCTCGAGACAATACCATATTTTCCTTAGAGAAAACAAAATGGGCATACGGTCTCTGCAGTCATACAGTTCTCCACCACGAGACCTTATACCGAGGAGTGAGGAGTGAGCATACTACGGTCGAGCTCGAGTGTGCATCGACAGCCCTAGGGCAGCCTTAATGTGTACCCCTGCTATAGGGTCATCAGTTAATTAAGCTAACTAACGGTAACAGCGTCTAACGCACGCATTCCACTACAACCATGAACCGATACTTCCGCCATCTGCGAGCTGATGATGAAAGTGTACGGTCTTTTAGATGCCAGTATACAGAGTAGGGAGCTTTTGACTTTCGCCAGAGGAGGTAGCCATTTTAAGAGTGCAATCGCACCGGTCCCGATCCGCGTGTAGAATATCTACCTATGCTACGGACCAGCTATGGTATTATACCACGCTGACACGTGGCCCAGGTTAAAGAATTTGGGGCCTTTTTCGTATAACTTTTGAACTACAAAAGATATCGGAATGCAATTTGCGCCGAAAAATGGCCTACTTTATATTTACTTAATACTTTATATTTATCTATACTTTCTATTGTTCATAGTTCTTAATCTGATTGCGTTAATAGTTCTTAGACTAATTGTATTTGGCGCCTTCGTGCGACCAATAAGCGAGCTTGTCTCGTCCTCTCAGTCGTTCCCGCGATTTTGGTGGACCGAGTAGCTCGGATCGCGGATGCGGTAGAGGGGCGGGCAAGTAGATTTACCGGCGTAAGGTCTTCTTGTTCGCGCGATAAGACGGTAAACACGCACTATTTTGCTGTTGTCGAACTCTTCGTGATTAACCACATTTTGGCCTCGGGCTTCGAGCCATTTTACTTTGTGTCTCGCGGGTAAAAATCGTCTGTGTAACGCGAATGAACTTTGTACCTCGTCGAGACGAGCTATTTTCATTGGACCTCGATCAGCTAGATCGACATTAAAACATATTCGTTTGAGCATCACACGAGTGCCGGAACCGCTTTTCCGTTTAACCCACAGTTATCTTTTCCTACAATAGAACCGAGCGTGATCAATATTTCGCAAGTCGAAATACGTTTCTCTCAATATTTTATGTTTACTTAATTTTTTTTTATCAATAATTTAACCATAATGGTTGTGAAAAGCATTTGCAAACTGTTTATTTGATACTTCATTTAATGCTCTGTTTAAAATTCATGGTGTTGATAAACAATAGGCTAGCCTGCCGTAGATAAAATTTTTTAAATTAAGACGGGTACGAAACCAATCGACATTTTTTTAATCTGCATTACAGTAATCTGGGGTGCGAGTCGTAAACCGATCATAAAAGCGATGCGCCCGGCTCGCTTACCTGGGCTGGGAAATTCCGCATAACTCTTTGCGACGTTAACTTGAAAGAGACCATCCTAAAATTTTCGAAGCTCGAGCATCACTGCTCTCCAGCGGTCGCTGACAACCCTCCGAACGCCGGGCGGATGAATTGGGTGTAGTGGAATGCGTCCGTGAGGCGGTGTTGAGAGTTTCGTCTGTTCGCGCGCGCGTAGGTTGCAGTTTTAACGGATGACCCTGTATTTGCTCACATACAGGGTTGCATATTAAAAAACAGCTGTTTGCAAGAGCACAGTTTCGTTCGAAACTTTGAACCTCTTAGGGCAGGGTATAGATTTGTTTAATAGAGCCGAAATTGTACACACATATTTACCACACCAAAGGGAAATAAATCAGGGGGCCTCTCGGACCGAATTTTTAAGTTTAAAAAAAGTCATTATAAGGGACACCCTAGCTCCGTTCGGTCGTCTCGCCGTAGTATGGAAGGTTACGGAGATACAGTAGAGCCTGGGCAACGTCCAGTCACTCCACTGTGTTCGGTACTGTCGAATGATACTAGCGGTGGAGACCCGGGCAAGGTCCGTTCGTCTCGCCGTAGTGGACGATGGAGGGGCAAATTTGACTTATCATTTGTAATCAGTGACCTTGAAAACTTTAGTGTACTCATTTTTGTACAAATCAAAGGTTTTCAACTTTTGGCTAGGTTTTCTCGATTATCAACCATTGTGGTGACGCCTGCGAGAAATAGACGCGATCTCGCGGTGGGGCGCGCAGGTTAGACCAGGGGCGATTGTAACAACTTAAATATCTCAAAACCTATGATAGATATTAACACCAATTTTGGATATATAATGAACAATAATATTTGGAATACACATCCATCCATATCCTAGCAGTATAGATACGCAACAGACATGAATAGTGAAGAAAATAACTTTTCGATACCCTAAAGTAACTTGTCGATATCCTAAAGTAACTTTTCTTTACTGACTTAAAATAGTAATATAAACACTTCCTTTGTAAGTACGTGTTTTTTCTTTTGTTTAATCTCTAATCCGACCTTTTTTAAAGTAACACTGATCGTCACTTAGCACTTTTAGGGGTCTCGTTAGTCAAAATTTATATGTTAAGTCCAAAATCAAGGTCGGGGACGATTGTAACATCGACAGTTGGGGTCGGTTGTAACGTTTCATATATATATATATATATAATATCGATGAAACAGGTATTACTACGGTCCAAAAACGAAATAGAATTGTTGCTAAAAAGGAAATGAGGCAAGTTGGTGCATTGGCATCCACCGAACAAGGACAGTTAGTCACAGTAACTTGTGATGTCAATGCTCTCGGTAATTGCATAACTCCAATGTTTATATTTCCAAGACTTCGATACAAAGAACACTTTGTAAGAGATGGTCCAATTGGGAGGATAGGAAGTGGAAATGCCAGCGGGTGGATGCAAGAAAATGAATTTCTTATATTTTGCAACAAAGGAGAAAAAAATTCTACTGCTACTGGATAATCATTTGTCGCATATATCTATCCAAGCTTTTGATTATTGCTTTTACACCTCACTGCTCGCACAAGTTGCAACAGCTCGATCAATCTGTATATGGTCCATTAAAAAAAGCGATTAATACCAGTTCTGATGCTTGAATGTGTAATAACCCAGGGCAAACAATGGCAATTTATCACATTCCTTCAATAGTAGTAACGACCCTTCTGATATCAGTAACAGTATTTAATATTCAAGTAGGCTTCAAGTGTACAGGAATATATCCTTACAACAGAAATATAGTTAGAGCTCTCGATTATGCCCTATCGTACGTTACAGATAGGCCCCTACCAACACCCGAAAACAATACTACTCCAACTGAAGCGAATAGCAATGAAATTTTACTAACCGAAAGTGAACAAGTAAATGAAGAATTTAGTCAAGAAATTGCACGACCATTTTGTAAAGCCCCTCCACGTAAAGTTTCAAATAAGGGGGGAAACGGAAAGTCTACCATATATACTGATGTTGTTGAAAGACTACAGTTAAAAGCAGAATATAAAGAGAAGCAAGGGAAAAGAATGAAGAAAAATAAGGGGCAGAAAGCAAAGAATTCTTTTAATAGCTGTGACAATGTGAATAATGAGTCTAGTGACAAAAAAGATAACGAATACTATTATCTGGTGTGCATGGAATCCTATAGCACAAGCAAACCAAACGAAAAATGGGTCCGATGTTGTTTGAGAATCTAGTGGTTGAGCGCGCTGGATACCGGTGAGGTTAGGTTCGACGGTGAGAAGGTGCACACGACGCAGCACGTAAAATGAGATAAAGTCGATTTATTAAAATGAACACATACAATGAGCTTGAAACTGGTGAGAACATACAATAAGCTCGAGCATCTCGCGATTATATTATTGCACTCATGCGTGAGTCAATGCACGTGCTCCACCACGTGCGCGTCACCCGTGGCGATGAGGAATCGAATCTAAGCTGAGCAACTGAGTGCGTGAACGTGTAAAAAAGAACGTCTGAAAGTCCATGAATTGAGCAAATGCACGATGAGCGTTGAGAGTTCACAATGTTAGAAAACTGCATCGACACGCGACACGTCCGTTATATCACACAGTGCGAACGAGAATAAAAACAAGATGGAAGCCGCTTCCATTGTCGCGTTTTCTCGAACGATCTAGAAGCCGGTCGACGCGGCGCGCTGATTGGCTCATCGATTGCTGATCGCCGCGACTTCCGCTCTCCGGGAGATCCTGCTATGAGAGAGAGAGTGTGTGGTGGCTTTGGGAACTAATGCATTCCTAAACAAATGTACTCTGTGTAAGGATTGGGCACACGAAGCATGCACCGGCCACAACATGTTTTATATTTGCCACAATTGTGATGCTGAATAACAGGTTACAAATTCTAGTTTTCTCAATTATTATTATAATTTAAAATTAATAAGTATATTAATTTTGTAAAATTAAAGTTGTGTTACTATCGACCCCATGCAGTGTTACAAACGACCCGGAGTCAGGGACGGTTGTAACACGTTGTCCACTTCTCATTTTTTATTAATCACCTGGATATTACTTGACAAACAGCGAAGTTGTTGTAGCTCAATAAGTGTCAGATAAGTAAGGAACATTTTCGTGTAAAAACTTTGGTTGTAACTGTAATAGTTTTTGCGTAATCGTATGCCAAAGTCAAAATGTTACTACTGCCCCCTGGTCTGCCTTACTAATTAGCGGCGTCATGGAAAGTCGCGAGATCGGTGCACCTAGGCTCGTCTTGGCTTGGTGCCGCCGTGCGGACATTCGGGATTTTGCCGTTTTCGTGACGCTACGTCACAACACTGACATTTGAATTGTGGCGGCTCGGGAACTGTGGAACCGTCACCTGCTGCAGTAAACAGAGAGCCGCAGTTCCCGACTTATAGAATGAACGGTAAACAGTAAACACCTATAATTAAATATTATTATTAAATGATAATTCACAGTTCGACAAAATTTGACTCTTTTTCGGACTTTCAACATTGAATAGCCGTTTCTTATAGATTTTTGTGCGCTGAAAACGAATCTACAACCCGTTTGTTGCCATCACCCCCAGTTTTTGAGAAATTCGATTTTGAAAAAAAGCTGCAAGTTTTCAGCTTTGAACATCTTTTGCGCCGAAACGGTAATAGTTATGCGATTACTCGTTGTGTCAAATTATTCTATGAACCCTCCCGAATACAACGATATAAATTTTTATTGCATTATGAACATTTAAATATGTTTAAACAACGATCAAAGAGAAAAGGACGTCGAGTGAAGGCGTCAACCGAAGTGGTATGTCTCGTTCTGTTTTCAATACAGAAGCGAAATAGTTTGGCAAAACGCGCGGAGTCGACAGTGGCAGTTAACGGTGCGGCGGCCGGCGTATCCACAGCCGCTCACAATGATCGACACGTATCGCGATACGTGTTTCACCCCGCGCCTTGTGAAAGAGTCCTTTCGTTTCCTCTGTCGACTTCAGACAAAAAGTATCGTGCGGCCGACGTTTGCGGGGTAGACAAAATCAGTATCGCGATAAGCGAATCGTCGTGTGAACGGTTCCTATGGAAGCTATAATGATCAATGGAAAATCGATATGCATCATACACGTATCGCGATACATGTATCGCCGTGTGAAAAAGCTCTAAAGTTTTCACGGCCTGTTGAAACGCACATCCAGCTTCATTTCCCTAACACCCAGCATTCATGCATCCGATTATACCCTGTACCTTACCGCGCAAAACTCAAATACAAAACTCTTTTCATTACAATCATTATTAACGATCAGAATTATATCATGTTTGCAACCAAATTTTAGTTTCACTGAACGGATAGGGGTTCTACACTGACATCTGCTGACAGCCCTGACACGGACGCGAAGTGTGCGCTGCTCTATTGTAAAGCACGCAAATGATAATTTTTAACACTGATCCTCACGAATTTTACGAATTTTACGGAATTGACAATTGTGCGCTGCTCCATTCCAAAACAAGCAACCGAAACCTTTTACGACCACGGAACTGACACGGAACTGACACGGAACGGATATGTATGCGCAGACCTTTAAGCGATTCTGTACCGTGAGCGGCTGTGGATACTCCGGCCGCCGCGTCGTTGACTACCACTATCGGCTCCGCGCGTTTTGCCAAACTATTTCGCTTCTGTATTGAAAACAAAACGAGACTTACCACTTCTGTTGACGCTTTCCGAAGGAAAAATATCTGCTGCATCGCGTGGAATGGTCAGATTTTCTCCTAGACCCTTAGTTTTCGAAATAAATTGAAAGTTATCTGCAAAAAACGGATGCATTTCGGGTGTCCTTTTCCCTTTGATCGTTGTTTAAACATATTTAAATGTTCATAATGCAATAATAACTTATATCGTTGTATTCGGGAGGGTTCATAGAATAATTTGACGCAACGAACAACCGAGTAACTATTACCGTTTCGACACAAAAGATGTTTAAAGTTGAAAATTTGCAGTTTTCTTGAAAATCGAATTTCTCAAAAACTAAGGGTGATGGTGACAAACGGTTTGCGAATTCGTTTTCAGCGCACGAAAACCTATAAGAAACGGCTATTGAATGGTACACGTCTGGATGGCTGTCGAACTGTGTAAACGGCTAAGGCCTTTATGTCGTCGACAAATCGAGGCATCTAAAAGTCGATCTCTCTCGAACTACGGACGCAACGGAAATATGTTGAATGCGATATTCAGTTACGTCCTGACCGTACTAACGAAAAGATATTACTTGAGGTGCGCCAAGTATACCCAATGCGGGCCGAACCAATCTAGAGTTTAGTTTAGTTAGTAAGTACGTTTACTCAATGTGGTGTAGTATAGGTAATAGGGCGGAGCGGAAAATTTAAATTTGAATTTTCAGTTGGCCTAGGTGCGGGATAGTTGTCTTTTGATTAACCAAACATAACTGTAAATTTTTTTGGATAATATTCATGTCTGTAGGTTCCGTTTTCTCCTAAAAATGATTATATGATTATACAGGGTGTCCCACTAAGGAGTGGACAGCGCGATATCTCTTAAAGTATTGTCGATAAAAATATAAAAAAAATAGGGAATTGCATGGTTCGAGGGGGCCCATTTATTAGCGCGAACGAATTTTGTTTTCGATTATTATTTTAAAAGATACGATGGTCAAGTTCGGTTTTTCAAATGGAACTATTTTTTTTGAAGACCTGAGTTGATAGTGCGTTCCAAGACAAATTCAATAAGCTTTAATGTATACACTTTATTTCCACTGGTTTTTAAGATATTGCGCTTGCAAATTTACTGATTTTTACTGCAAGAAACCCCTCTGAAATGGCAAAAACCGGGGGCGGTCTTACTGACGCCACGGGTGGCACTGCCTGTTGAAATGGATACTTACCTGCCAAAGGTCTACGCCAGAAATGGCAGGCCCAAAGGCTGGACAATACTTTTCCGTCAGAAATGCTACTTAGGTAGGTACATCTGCGGTATCGAGAAGCGCATCGTTACTTTTATTTCGCACTTGCTTCTACGCTCGGATGGCCGGTTCTTTTGGGAGGGATGCAAATCCGATTAGTTCTGATACAATCTGCTCCCTATGGTTGAAAGTTAGTCTAGCAACTTTCACTCCTCCTAACCTAACCAATCCAACTTGCATCCCTCCCAAAAAAAAACCGAGCGTAAACGCAACTGCGAAATAAAAGTAACGATGCGCTTCTCGATACCGCAGATGTACCTACCTAAGTAGCATTTCTGACGGAAAAGAATTGTCCAGCCTTTGGGCCTGCCATTTCTGGCGTAGACCTTTGGCAGGTAAGTATCCATTTCAACGGGCAGTGCCACCCGTGGCGCCAGTAAGACCGCCCCCGGTTTTTGCCATTCCAGAGGGGTTTCTTGCAGTGAAAATCAGTAAATTTGCAAGCGCAATATCTTAAAAACCAGTGGAAATAAAGTGTATACATTAAAGCTTATTGAATTTGTCTTGGAACGCACTATCAACTCAGGTCTTCAAAAAAAATAGTTCCATTTGAAAAACCGAACTTGACCATCGTATCTTTTAAAATAATAATCGGAAACAAATTTCGTTCGCGCTAATAAATGGGCCCCCTCGAACCATGCAATTCCCTATTTTTTTTATATTTTTATCGACAATACTTTAAGAGATATCGCGCTGTCCACTCCTTAGTGGGACACCCTGTATGATCATTTTTAGAGGAAAAAGGAACCTGCAGACATGAATATTTTCCATTTTTTTTACAGTTCTGTTTGGTTAATCAAAAGACAACTATCCCGCACCCAGGCCAACTGAAAATTCAAATTTAAATTTTCGCCTATATAGTATCGTTCCGCCCTACCCTCCAGTTTTCCTGTCAGCCTCCCTGCCTGATTTTTGTTGGCCTCCAGTACTTCTACCCTTCCTCTCATTTGCTTCCTTTCCTTTTCCCATATCTCATCTCTCCTCTTCAGATCATGCATTTCCTGCCTCAGGTATTATCTTTTCATTCTTCTCAACTCTTCCATGTCTTGCTTAACTGCCAGCACAACTTCCATCAATTTGTCTAATTTTGCCGCATCCATTTCCTTTTCCTGCTCTATCTTCTGGCTTAATCTCTCCTGCTCCTCCTCGTCCCCCAGTTTCCTCTTGAGTCCACTATCGAACCTTCGCTGTCCGCTCTTCTAATTCCCAGCTGTTCTGCCAATCCCCTTCTTCTTGCTTCCTTTCGCCCTTCCCCGCTGTCGCCTGCTTTGCTCATTAAGGCGCGTATCGACGTTGCGAGGCTGCAGCGCGAGGCACGCCTCGCGCAGTGGAGAGTCTGTAGGGACTACCTCGACGTGGTCACTTTGCAAAGCAACCTCGTGATGCTCCCGTCACAGCCTCGCGCTACCTCGAGCAAAACTCGCAGGGTGATTCTTCAGCTACGCCCATCACCTCGTGGCGAGGACAACACCCCGCAGTGCCTCATCGAATTTTACGGCTTTCGACCCTTGAAGGGGTTGGAGTGCCTATTAAGAAGTGAGAAATCTTCGACTTCCGCATTTCTCATCAGATCATTCCGAAATCGACGCCAATTGATTCCTCATGTTTCGCCGAAGAAACTGACACCACCCATACAGCACACTTCTTAGCGGCAACGTTGCAGGATGGTTGCAGTAACCTTGCATTGTTGCATGGTTGCAGCGCAATGTGGATGTAACGTTGCTGCGACGTTGCCGTGCAACATTGCACGGGGCGGACATAGAATTATTGCTGCATAGTTGCATCAATGTTGCAGTGCAATATTGCACGGCAACGTTCCTACAATATTTCTGCAACGTTACGGCAACGGTTGGTAACGTTTCCACAATGTTACAGCAACGTTGCGCCAGTATTGCGGCAACGTTCCTGCAATGTTGCCGCAATGTTGCTGCAACTACCATTTGAACTTAAAATATTTCCGTTGTTTGTAATCATACGAGAAAATGTCTAAGGATAACAATGTTTGCTTCACAGAGACAATTATTCTGACAGAGACGACTTTTGTCTCAAGGTTATATTTTTCGAAATTTTAAGATCATCGATGGTTTTTTTAATGGAATGACGTATTTTCATTACTGTAACGTTATAGCCAATAAAAATACAAATTCAGCCATGTATATGTTGTCCTTTTTGTCTAGCAATCATTTTTTTCCTGAGACATTTTCTCGTATCATTACAAACAACGGAGATACTTTAAGTTTAAATGTTAGGTGAGTCACCCTGTATATTTTAATGTGTAGAATGACACATGATGGAAGTTGTAGTACATACCTACTAGTGTTACAAAACCCTAATGGAGTTTGTCAAAATGAGTCTTCGTTTTTTGAATAATTTGAGTTTAAAGTTTTGCATGGTAGGGGTATAAGTTCGAATACGTTAGCATTCTTATCAATCAGTGGTTATAGCTGCGGCGGTAAAGTATTCACCTACGACGCTACAGGTCGCCGGTTCGAATCCCCTTGGGGGAAAAGAATTTTCTTTGAGAAAAAGAAACACGAGCTTTGTACTTCTATGATTCTGCACACATATATATACACCGTTATTTATATTTTGGGCCCTACTGCCTGAAACGTTGCAGGAGGCGGACATAGAATTATTACTGCACCCTTGCGGCAACGTTGCGTGCATCATTGCATTCTTGCACTGCAACCATTCTGTAACTTTGCTGCAACGAGAGTGTGCTGTATGGGCAAGAACGACTTAACTCGGACCATAGGGAAGGAACTTCCATGAAAAATTTAATTCCATAACCTCAAGCTAATTTAGTTAATAATATGTAGTCCGATTAACATGAAATTTTGTATGATTTTCATCGGAAAAACATAAGGAATCCATCGGTATCATTTCCATATCGATACGATAAAGAATAAAGAATTATTTTATTTCTGAAACAGGTATGAATCCTCGGCCGACCGTAGAAAATTGAGATCGGCACCCCGCTGTCGAGGGTGAAAATGTGAAATATTCATTTTAGCGTATTAAGAAATTCTTCATTCTTTATTGTATCGATATTGAAGTGACATCCGATGGATTCCTTATATTTTTCCGATGAAAATCATAACAAATTTCTTGTAAATCGGACTACATATTATTAACGAAATTAGCTTGAGGTTATGCAAATCATTTTTTCATGGAATTTCTTTCATTATGGCCCCAATTACGTCGTGCTTGGTGTCAGTTTCATCGACGAAACATGAGGAATCAATTGGCGTCGTTTTCGCAAAGATCTGAAGAGAAATGCGATACTTGAAGATTTCGCACTTCTTAATAGGCACTCCAACCCTTTCGAGGGTCGAAAGCCAAAAAATTCGGTGAGGCACTGCGGGGGGTTGTCCTCGCCACGGGGTACCAGGCGGCATCTCTTTGACGGGCGTAGCTCCAGAATCACCCTGTACCTACCTGTTTCAGAAATAAAATAATTCTTTATTCTTTATCGTATGGATATGGAAGTGCCGCCGATGGATTCGTTGGGCTTTTCCGATAAAAATCATGCCAAATGTCGTGTAAATCGGACAACTTTTACAGAAGGAATACAAATAACTTGTGTCAAATTAGGCAGATTTGCATGATATTTGGTATGATTTTAATCGACGGAACGCCAGGAATCCATTGGGCCACTTCCCCTTCGATACGATGAAGAAAGAAGCAAACATTTGATGAGAAATTTTGAAATCCTGAACATTTCTCACTTCTTAAGAATAGATATGAAGAAGATGAAGAATAAATCATAATATTCGACGAGGCACTGCGGGGGGGGGGGTTGTCCTCGCCACGGGGTGACGGGCGTATTTGGAGAATAACCCTGCAAGTTTTGCTCTTTGGGCCGCAAGGCAGCCCCAACATAGATCGCAGCGAGGAAAATATCATGCTCGAGGTAGCGCAAGGCTGCCACGGGAGCATCACGAGGCTGCATTTCAAAGTGACCATGTAGAGGTAGTCTCCACAGACACTCCACTGCGCGAAACGTGCCTCGCGCTGCAGCTTCGCAGCATAGATACGCGCCTTTAGATACTTCGCTCTTCTTTACCTACTGCTGTCTCCGCCATGTCTTCTTACTTCTCCGGCTCCCCCTAGATGTCACTTATCCTTGCCACGGATCTTACTTCGTGCACTCGTTTCACACCGTCTCTTCTTCACCTTTTTCCTCACCCTTCGACCCTTTATTAGTTTTCTACCTGATCTCGTAATTTTCTGCACATTTTTGCCACACTTTTCGTCTGTTTCTTTCGCCTGTCTGCTCCACACGTGTTATATTCTCACACACGTCACGTGGTCACCCCACAAAAATTGTATTTAATAACCATTTGCAATATTAAAATGTTTACAATTAGTTATATTTAGTTATAAATAGTCGACTATTATAACCGATTTTTTAACCGCAAATATCTCGAAAAGGGGTGTATTTCTTGAACGGCGCGCCGACCCCTACAATTTGATATATGACTCATTACAAAGGCGAGTCCTCTCCTCGTGAGATAAAAGTATGTACATATTTTATGTGCGTCGCCCGGTGTAGTTCCCTTTTATCTAAATGCCTTATTATTATTTTCATTATTATACTTTGTTATATGTTTATAAATATTAAGTATTCCTTTTGCTAAATGTGATGTTAAATCTTAAACATGTAGTGAGTAGTGCCCTACCCATAAATATGTTCCTTGCACAGGGTGCTTATTATTTTGTACCCGGTGCAGTTTTGTGCAATTTGTCTCAGTGCCAAGCGGTGCCACCAATATGGTGCTGTCCACAGTGAGCGCTTTTTGGTTGAAGCCCGCCGCAGTGAAAGAGTTAAATGCCAGTCCGCGAAACGCGTAGTCGCACATACAGTATTGTCTCGTTAGCGACTCGCTGGTCGGGACCGGCGTTGAGTCGGTATCGTGAACAGAACCCTAATTCCGAGTGTTCGTTTCTCGCTTCTTTCTGGCCGGAGGGGGGAGCGAGATGGAACACTGCGTGCGCGGCGAGCGTGCGCGATGGTCGCAAGCGCAAAGGACAGAATGTCAGGCGTCCGAAAGACGGAGCGAGACAAAACATCAACGCGTCGTCGGTCTCGTACCGTCCTCGCTCGTTTTCAGTGCCTCTCGCTCGCTCTCGTTCCATCTCGCTCCAGCTTTCGCCGGGCAAGAGTGAGACAAAAGTGGTGGGGATAGCGAAGAGTCGGTATCGTGTACACAAAATCGAGTCGCTAACGAGGAAATACTGTACATACATACGTGAAATCACACGCGTCGATGTACATTCTCCACACGTTTGTACCGCTGGCGCTACTGCTATGAGTGCATATCCGTGTACTTCAATACATGTTGAAGTTAAAAATATATTTTTACACTGGATTAAATAGGGCGCCCTGGAGGTCGAACCCCTGAATGTCAATTGTTAATATCTCGAAAATAAAGCTCCAGATTGCAAAATGTTAATGGATTTTTCATGTTTTTCGGTTTGTCCTATAATTTTGGGACACACTGTATTTTGTGCCCAATCTTTATTTATATCTAAACATGAGCTAATTCCAATTATTTTTAATTTTTCTACAAAACCCTGCCGCAGACAATATCAACTTGAAATAATGCGAGTCGCGATTGGTCTCATTTTTAGTAGATAAACAATTAAAAAATATTTTTAGAAACATTTTACCAAAAATATAAGTTTAAATTTAACTCGCGTTATGTAAAGATAGTAAACTATAGCCTTGTTGTTGACATGCTGAAAACGCGTGTACGTCTGTTGTTTCTCTGGTAAAAAAGCGCGATTCCGTACAGGCCTATGTAAGAACTGGTGAGGATGAAAATACACAGTATGGGAATCGCGAGAGTCGCGCACTATCGCAGCAACTGCAGTGTATTATTTATCTGTTTTAAATAAGATAAAACATGATCTCGAGTTTCGGAAACTGTGTTTTGAATGCGCCTAAAACAAAAATATGATATCCTATATAATAAGACGCTTAAGGTGGATGTTAGTTTGTTTGCAAAATCTTTCCAGACGTTTTTTTTTCGTACTTCTCGATGACCTACAAGGTTCAGATTCGACATGAAGTTTCCTCGGCGCCCCAAGATGCCGTAAAAAAATCAAAACCCTGGAAAATTCGATAATGGGTAGTACCTGTGGCCTAAAACAGGTATTTATGTACAATGTAGTAGCCGCTACTGCATTGTATGTAGGCCTGCACGCGGGTCGAGCTCGAACTCGAGGTTAAAGACGAAGCGAGACAAAGCATCATGCTTTCTCTCTTTCGTAGCTGACGGTAACTTCGTGTCGACTCTTTCGTCCTGTCTCGCTCGCTCACGAGTTCTCTCACTCCCGACCGAAGGATTCCAAGAAGTGGTGAAAATACAAACGCACTCTCAACGCAGAGTCGAAATGCGCCGTTTATTTGGGCTCTCATGGAGGCAAACAAAAAAGCGTTGTTGTAAGAGTGAATGTGCACCACAAATTTCTTCGATTCGGGGTCTTTGCCACGCATTAGTTGTTGTAATAATATCGAGAATTATTTATTTTCTAAGGGGGGTCTCAAATGTCGGTGGGCAGTGAGTCTGGGCACATATGTGACTTTGGCCCCTTGAAATGCCCTTCAGGAGACCAATTAGACAGGTACAGAGACCCTTCTGATACGCAAAATTTGTAAAATTTCGTATTTCGCAGCAAAAATTGTTTCTAGGAGAGTTTCCAACAAAATTTTTGGTTATCTTACGCGTCTTATTATATAGGATAGTAATGTTTGGCGAAGACAGGCTAAAAACTAGTTATGAATAAATAACGCTACCTCCATTGTAGACGGCATTTAAATTATGAAATAATAACTTGGTAAATGTTTACTTTAGGTGAGGATTCTCCGATTTCTCCTTGACATATATTGTTAAGGTCATCATTCTGAACAACATTTCCCTCAAAACGTTTTGGTGCTAGATTTTGGTTTACGAGATAATCGCAAAAAACTTCACTTAACACTAGAACTACCGACGGTTTCACAGTCGACGGTATTAGTATTGGTTGGGGCTAGGTCAGTGCCGGGGGGCGCGCCCGCTTGAGACTGCGGATACAAGCATCGCGCGATGAGGTCAATATCGCCATTGTTGTCAAAGTCTGTTAGAAATGTTACACCCGGTATATTCGGCTTTACCATGCAGTGTGGTCAGCAACAAGGTCATCATTCTCAACAGTTCCCTTTAAACTTTGTGGTGGTTGGCTTTAGTTTACGAGATATTCGCATAAACTTTAGTTAACACTAGAACTACCGAATGTAACACATACTCACATTCGCTATCATGCTTTACGCCCCCCCCCCCCCCCCCGCCCTAATCTAGCCCCAACCACCACTAATATATTCGGCTGTGAAACAGTCGACGTTGACGAGAAGATGGTTGTGTTAGTAACGTCTGTATAGGCAGATTTCAATGTATAATTATGCCAAGTTTTTTGCGAATATCTCGTAAACCAAAGCCGAGTGCCAAAAAGTTTAGAGGGAAATGTTGTTCAGAATGATGACCTTGACAACATATGTGAAGCTCAAAGACATCGGCATATACCTCCCCTAAAGTAAACATTTACCGAATATTTTTCTGTTCTCTCTATCAAATCATTTTCGAATTCGCGTCTTTGAAACGCCCTAGAACCCCTTCTGTTATATTTTAAGTAATGTGGGGAGTGTAGAACCGCTTCTTTCAAATAGTAATAATATTTCAAATAATGAGGTTCGTTTGCACGTTTTACCGATATAAGGAATCTTCGCCAACTCAGTGGCTCCCCGATTTTACATCAGGTTCGTCCACAAAACTTCACCCATCTGCGGCTCCCCGATTTCGCATCAGGTTTGCCCGTATCCCACAGCACCCTAATTTCGCATTAGGTTCGTCTCTAAATCTACTACCCTCCTAATAGCACTCGGGTTGTTAACCAGAGTAGTCTGTGAATACTCCAACCTCCTAGCAGTTCCTCGACTGGATGCCAAGTTCGACTGCAAATTTCATCCTAAGTAGTGGCACTCTGATTACGCATCGGGTTCGTCCGCATCCCTAATTAACAAGCTTGTAAACCATATTCTTTGGGAAATACCCCTCTTGTCGGTCTTTCGCGTTGCTGCAGAAATGCGTTTTCACGATTATATACAGATACACTTATTCAAACAGAAAATATAATAAAGAATCATGTTTTTCGTAACTAAATAACGAAATAATTCAGAGAAAAATCATTTGTTCCTTCAAAAAAAAAAACGACACCACTCAAGCGACAAGTTGCATAGATAGCCACCGTACGTTTATCGTTCAGAGAGTACCTACGCCAAACGGTACGAAAGATCATATTAACATCTGTGGGCGCTTTACAACTTTTTGCGACACGTAATGTATGTACACGCCTGCTATGCTCTTTCTGGTTAGAACACGAATAGGAAGGGCTATCTTCTCCATCGGGTGTGTGTAGTTGTTCGAAAGAAATGTACAGGCGTGCAAATATTACGTTGTTGTAAATGTTTAGTCTCTTGAAACTTGAAAGATAGAAATTCAATTTTCAAAAACTTCTTCTACTTAGGAACCAATTACATATTTGCCAATTTTATTTTGTCAGATTTTAAATATTTCTACATCTAAATCTAACAACAAGTAATATCTTTAACTGGTTTTCGACTAATGTACGTTCTAGACAATATCTATGGTAGGTATTCTACTCTGTTTCCAATATAAATTAATTTTTAAGAAAATTAAAACCGACTTAAAAAAAAAGTAAAAATGCACTAAAAAGTAAAAAAAAATTTCCTTATATAATCTACGACTGTAGCGTTATGTAAGTTGGCAACGTGTAAATGTGAATCGGTGGTTAGTGCGAAAAACGGGTACAGGAGGCGTGCGAGTCGTGATCGTTCTAGAACCGGCAAAAACGTTATGAGTGCGTTGAAGGCAATCGTGCAATAAAAGCTTTTCTTTGGGCAAATAACATGTCGTTCATTTGGCTGTGCCATACCCGCAGAACCCAGTCGTCAGGCCCGATTGTGCCTAACAACGACTCTCAATTTTTTTAAGTCGGCGCCAGATATAATTTTAAAATCAAATTATTAACATTGCACTGAAATTTATAAAAAAAATGTACAAATATTAACCCTCAAACACCACATTATATTTTCCTACGCTTCCACCACACTGGGTCCGCGCGACCCAGAATCGTCTTTCCTCTATATATCAGGATTTTCTACACCGATTTAAACAATTTGTTTTTAATCAATTCGTTAGACAATAAGGAAATGGAAAATATTATCTAGAGTTTGGTAAAAAAACTTTTGATGTTCAAGATTTTGAGAAAAAAATGCCCGTGTTCTGAAAGTTCCGTTTTTTCTTCTTTTAATCGCAGTTTGTTCTAAAAAAAAAGGTACGAGGATTTTATTATTCATCAATCGAAAGGTTTTGAGTCGTATTTCAAGAAAATATATATGTCATTATGATTGCTTAAAAAAAATACAATTATTTCGAGAGGTAAAGTCAAGTGATTTTTTACTTCTTCCGAACGAATGTTCTCTGAAATTATACAATGAAATGGTTGGAATAATAATTTATTTTATAAAAACAGTATTAATCACTATGAAATCATTCATTTACACAAAGAACAGTCGCAACATATTTTCGCCACGTATTCCCTACACATCGGCCGATCGCATTTTAAACACTTTCTATCAATTGAAAAGTATGAGTTCGACTTTACACAGTGTAGAAATACTGCCGGAACAACAAACCACTGAACAAACAATAATGTTCTGTAGCAACTGTTAACTCCACTTTTCCGAAAATACTGACGTGGACACCACACTGGGTCTCCGTGACCCATAAACCTTTTTCACGATGTCACTCGGTTTCTTCAGGTAAATTAGGGGTCTCGTTGTGCGGAATTCGTAGTAGGGGTTCCAAAGTTCTTCTCCCCATTACAACAGCTCCCCACCATTTACCGTTTAGTAATGGCCACGAATCTTCCAAACGGCCTGGGTCACGGTGACCCAGTGTGGTGTTTGAGGGTTAACAAACAAACTGTATTTATACTTGCTATCTATGATTATATTTTATCTTTTCTGTAAAGAGCCTAACGCGATAGTGAAAAATACTCTGAATATCATCTGTCACTAATTAAATCCGGTAAACTAGTCGATTAGCATGACCATTACCGATTTCGATGACCTTGAAATATGTTGTAGAAGCATGATTCTGAACAAATTTTTCCTATACATGTAACCGGCGGTCGGCCTTACTTTCTAAGATATGCGCAAAAAACCTTGGTAAACTTTTCCTCGTGGATTTAAAGGGATTTTTTTTAATCCCCTTACCACGATCGACTCTCTGTACAGTATTTCTGTTGACTAATTTCGACACAACGCATTCCATTTTCCAACTTGTCCCGGGTATTAGTATTGGTTGGGGCTAGACTAGTGCGGGGGGCGCGTAAAGTATGGTAGCCAACCGATGTGAGTTTAACTAAAACATAATTTTTTCGCTAGAAAGAGGGTGCTTTCAAGAGCACCTGTTGGGTGTGTGGGGAGGGTCCCGTCAATACCTCGACCATGGTCGGCGGCGCCGGCACCGCCGGATATTAGGATGCCTCTGGTTCTGAAACGTAATTTTTTGCAGTCTCATTTTTAGCATCCCCAAACTCACATCGGTTCGCCACCATGCTTTACACGTCCGCAAGCGGACGTGCGACCCCCGCGCCGGTCTAGTCCCAACCAATATTAATACCCGGGACAAGTTGGAAAGTGGAGTGCGCAACAATTGTTTGTTTTCTGTTTTCGTCGTAAACAAACAAATGTTACGCGCCGTCATGCGATGCTTCTGTCGCGCTCAGAAATTCTAAGTAAAGAATTTTGCAAATATCACGGAAACTAGGGCCGACCGCCTTGTATAGGAAAAAGTTGTTCAGAATCATGCCCCCTACAACATATTTCAAGGTCATCGAAATCGGTGATGTTAATGCTAATCGACAAGTTTATCTTAAGTCCTTATATATTATGGTATATTGTTAAATTTATATCCAGTAGAAGGCGAATATGAAGCAGCTGTGTTTTATATGCGATACATTACTTGGAAGTAAAATTAGAGAATTGTAGTGTCAAGTATGACTGGCTAAGACCGTTTATTTTACATACGAATATTGAGAAATTCTTTTCTTCTCAGTGCTCTTTGTGTCTTGTAATTAGTCATTGTTTGAATTAATCATTTCTTTTTATTAATTATCATTTGTACTGTGTAAATCTGGCGCAAATTCAAAAAATTGAGAGTCGTAGATTAAATGAGGGAAAAAAGTTATGTTTTACTTTTTAGTGCATTTTTAATTTTTTTTTAAGTCGGTTTTAATTTTTGTAAATTTGTTTTTATTTTTTACTTATATATATTTAAGTTATATAACTATGGGCAAATGAAAAATGGGCAGACCTGCAAAAGTAGCTGCTCGTAAAACAAAAGAACCGTTTGCTAGAAACCGAAAATTCCCAAAATAAACAACTTAAAAAAGTGAGATTAAGGATGTCTCAAATTCGTTTTCATTAAACAGTACTGGCAAAGTATTGGACCAATATTGATGCAGTGTGGGATGGGACCACCGAAGCATAGCCCTGGTTCGAATAAAAGAAAAGATCATCAAAATCGGTCCGTATGTTGAGGAGTTGTGCGCGGACAAACATATAAAGAATGATACGAACCGTTTATTTTGAAAGTGGCCTAAGTCCTTTTTTCAATTGTTTTTTGTTGACTGTCGTAACGTGTACAACTTGAAGTTAGTATTAAATATTTATATATAATTTTTTTTAAATATAAATAGACTTAGGGCACTTTCAAAATAAACGGCTCATATGCAGGTCGAATGTATAACCTTCTCCTTTTTGAAGTTGGTTAAAAACCATTCATCATGATAGCGTAAACGATACAGTAGTTGACCACCTAAGAGCTCTAGTTTAGGTAAACACTATGGAATAAGTAACTTGAATTTTACAAATGAAGTTTTGTTATACCAGGCGGAAAGAGCAGTATCGAAGATGATTATAACACCAAAGAAACTTTGAGAAATCAGTAGTTTCCATGTTATGCTATTATAAAGAAACATAACTCAAAATTGTAGTTATTGACCGGTCGTGACATAGATGTTGACCGGTCCAGGTACAGTCGTTGACCACTTGCTGAATATAAAAGAAAATGGCATATTTTTTACTTTAAAATCACTTTTATTGAAACTATCTGTCAACATATCAAAATCAAAGACATATTTTCTTGGGGCAGAGTAAGTTTCGTGTGCACGTATGGTGTGCACTTTACCGCGGTCTCACTGGCTTCTCATTCGTTTTTTTAGTTTCTTAATTTTCTCTCTCATCTACTCTTTCTTTTCTTCTTCTTCTCCTTCTCTTTGCATCTCTTTACCTCTTTCATTTTCTTCTTTTGCTTTTTCTTTTCTTTTTTCTTTCGTCAAGCGCCTTTGATCTCCGAATTATCGTACCGACCTCCGTACCAATGAAAAATCAGAAGTCATCGGAGGTGTATACCCGAAACCATATATAAAAGCAAGGCACATTGCCCCGTGCCTTGAAAGATTTAAATCAGTTTTCATCGCGGTCTTTTAGCTCGAAAATTACGAATAGTCAATAACTGTATTACTGTCCATTCGCCGAACCAGTTATTGAACACCCCGTAAAATACAACATAATCACGTTCGGTACTGGACGTATGAAGAATGTTAACTTTGAGTCCTTGTCACATATTATGATCAATGCCATTCACGGTAAACAAAACTGAACAATGATTATACATTCATTAAAGAAGTCGCCGCTTTAAAGATGCCCGCTAAGCCGTTACCTTCTTTGAGAGTTGAAATTACGCATTTGCCTTTCCGACGATTTCACGGCGGAACGCTTGTACTGAAATCATCGATTGTTGGTTGAAACGAAAGGTAGGACTGTCTTTTCTGCTCAAAGTGCATCATTGATGCGGAAACGCGCAGGTTCATTAGACTATGGCGACAGAAATTTGAAGTGGTCAACTTCTGTACCCTGGTCAATAACTGTATCGTTTACCCTACCAATTAGGGAATATGTTCTATATAAGAACGAAAGAATCATGCAAATCGGTCCACGCGTTACAAAATTATGCGCGAACATACGTACATTCACCCGTTGGTGCATAGATGGACTTTAAAAATACAAGTATCCACGTTGGATGCTCCTGGAACCCCAGTAAAAAGTAACATTGATTGACCACGATAAAAAACATCTGTGTGCTTACGACTCTTTATTAACACTCAAACTATACAGATCTCAGCGAACATTAAACTTACTCCATAATATACGGCAAAAGTATTAATAAACACAATTTATTTATTTATTTTTTAAATGAACTGAATGCGAACAATGTGTCTGGAAGCTAGACTGACAAGGGGAGGACACCATGAGGTAGACACCGATTTTTATGAGCCTTGGCACGATGAATCTATGTCGAAAATAAGTAAATAGGTGTCCGAGATAATAATAGAGATATTTACATGGAAATTATTAAAAATTTCATAGTGGCCGTGGGGTTTTAATGGGTAAAAATCCCATATTACCCTGGCGCCACCGAGGGATTCCCCTCCGGAGGAGTCGAGGTGCCTTTTGAAGATTTCCTCAAGTTAAAAAAAAAATTTATAAAGTTTTTTTTAACGTGGATACATCTTCAAAAGGCGCCCAACGCCTCCAAAAGGGAATCTCCCACGGACGCCAGGGTAGTGTGGGATTTTTATCCACTAAAAAAACCCCACGGCCACTATGAAATTTTTAATAATTTCCATGCAAATGTCTCTATTATTAAGGCCCATTGGCAGAAACGCTCGGACACCTATTTACTTATTTTCGACATAGATTCATCGTGCCAAGGCTCATCAAAATCGGTGTCTACCTCATGGTGTCCTCCCCTTGTGAGTGTCAACTCCATTGCTACAGAAACAACAGACGGCGATAAGATGTTCTACGGTTGGGGGTCTAGTAGACCTCCATGTGTGCACTGCCGGGTTAAAACTGGAATTCTATATAATCCTAGAGGATCTAGATAATATTAAAAAAAAAAAAATTATCATGCAAATCGGTCCACGCGTTACAAAGTTATGCGCAAACATACATACATAATGAAATATACGTGACGAATTGAGAATCTCCTGCTTTTGAAGTTGATTAACAAAATCGTCAAACACGTAAGTCAGGGTAATATTTGGGGTAGTGTTTCTCTTAGAATCGAAGGTGCGATAATATCTTGGGACGCCCACTAATTTTATTCCTTTTGGTGCTAAGGAAGTACGCAAAATTTGCCTCAAAAAGCTTAAAGTTTCGATATATTATAAATTTTTTATTTCCTTTTATTTTTTGTCCACCTTTAGAAAATAATCGTACACTTGGAACAAAGGTTCCTGGAAAACATATATATATTTTACCGCCACAGTCCAAAGACTGGAGAAACTTCTACCACCTTCGTTCTTTCATCACTTAACGATATCTTAAAGATATTGTCGATATATCGTTAAGTATCAATAAGTTATCGATAAGATATCGAAAATCGATAGTTCCAACTCCAGTTCCATCACATATTTGCTTACATACAGGGTTGTATATTTAAAAAACAGCTGTTTGCAAGACCGCAGTTTCGTTCGGGACTTTGAGCCTCTTGAGGCAGAGTTTAGAATTGTTTGATCGAGCTGAAATTGTACATATATATTTACCACGCCAAAGGGAAATAAATCAGGGGGTGTCTTGGACGGAATTCTTAAATTTAGAAAAAGTCATTATAAGGGACACCCTAACTTGGGGAGATGCCTGCGTGAATTATGTTTTGCATAATGTATAAAATATTTTGTATTAGTTAAGAGTAATATTACAGCATAATAGAATGGTTAACAGTGTATGAATGTGTTCAGTTTAACAGCTGTTCGTTTGTTTGTAAAACAACGAATATCACATTATTTAAACATTTTCCCGATTCAATGTTAATACAGAATAATAAAGTGCAACTAAATAACAAATTGGATTTTTGTAGATTTAATATTTCATGAAAGAAATAAAACAAATCAAATATTGTATTCTCAGTATGTATGCAGGTATATTTAATGTTATATAATGAATACTATGTCATCAAATACTACTGCAAATACTATTCTTTCAGAAATATGTCGATTCGCATACAATTTGTCCTAAAAATAATAAAACTTTTTTCTGTCACTGTGGTTGATATTATCTCACTCAACTTGATAATTAGGATGGTCCTTATTTTTTAACTTCTGACTTTCTGTCTCTCTCCGCTCCCCAAATTGTGACACTTGGTGAGAAAATGATATGTGCAAAATTTCCAAGGGATTGTACAATGGGAACCGGTGACGCATTTGAGTCCAAGTTTTGAAATTTTTGTGACTTCCCGGCAATTTCGGACATAATTGTATTCGGCTATATGGGAAGTATCAGTGAATATTTAAAGTACCATTTCTTAGGTCTATAAGAGTATCATTTGTGTGTGACTTCAAACAGTATAAGTACTCAAAATTAGCATAAGTATAACGCTGCGTCTGAGCCATTGCGCGCGACTACGCAAATAGATTATCATATTTTCTATAAACAAAAATTGGATTATTTGTTAAAACTGTGATTAGTTAAGTTGGTGTGGGTTAGATGGTTTAGCGACCTGCCGTAAGGGGGACTGCCAACTTTTGGGAGATTTAAATATGTTTTATCTTAAATCTCCCAAAAGTTACACATTTTTTTATCTAAAATCTCCCAAAAGTTACACATTTTTTATCTTAAATCTCCCAAAAGGGAGAGTTGTTAAACCATCTAACCCACACCAACTACTGATCGCTGTTTTTTAATTTTTAATTTAATTTAATTTAATTTAATTTAATTTAATCTAATCTAATTTAATCTAATTTAATTTAATCTAATTTAATCTAATTTAATCTAATTTAATCTAATTTAATCTAATTTAATCTAATTTAATCTAATTTAATCTAATTTAATCTAATTTAATCTAATTTAATCTAATTTAATCTAATCTAATCTAATCTAATCTAATCTAATCTAATCTAATCTAATCTAATCTAATCTAATCTAATCTAATCTAATCTAATCTAATCTAATCTAATCTAATCTAATCTAATCTAATCTAATCTAATCTAATCTAATCTAATCTAATCTAATCTAATCTAATCTAATCTAATCTAATCTAATCTAATCTAATCTAATCTAATCTAATCTAATCTAATCTAATCTAATCTAATCTAATCTAATCTAATCTAATCTAATCTAATCTAATCTAATCTAATCTAATCTAATCTAATCTAATCTAATCTAATCTAATCTAATCTAATCTAATCTAATCTAATCTAATCTAATCTAATCTAATCTAATCTAATCTAATCTAATCTAATCTAATCTAATCTAATCTAATCTAATCTAATCTAATCTAATCTAATCTAATCTAATCTAATCTAATCTAATCTAATCTAATCTAATCTAATCTAATCTAATCTAATCTAATCTAATCTAATCTAATCTAATCTAATTTAATTTAATTTAATTTAATTTAATTTAATTTAATATAATTTAATTTAATTTAATTTAATTTAATTTAATTTAATTTAATTTAATTTAATTTAATTTAATTTAATTTAATTTTAATTACAATAGACGGGTTAGACAATCCTTTGGTACAATTAATTACAAAATGAGGTAGAGAAACGGACGCATATTAAGAAAGAAAGACAGAGAGAAAGAGAGAAAAAAGAAAAGCATGAATATATAATATGAGATATTCATATGAGATTTTTTGCGAATATCCCGAAAACTAAAGCCGAGCGACGGCAACATGTATAGGAAAAGGTTGTTCAATATCATGACCCGGACAACATATTGCAAGATCGTCGAAATCGGTGAGGACTGTCCTTTTATAAATAATCACCTTTTGTTCATAATTTTTATTAATAGTTACTTATATGATTATTAGCAAATAATAAATAATCAAAGTTTTGTACATAGGAAATATTATAATCTATATTTGCGCAGTTGCACACAGTGGGTCATTGTCAGACGCGGCGTTATCCCTACACTAATTTTAATGGTACAATTCAAAGATTTGAAGTATACTGTTTGAAGTCACACACAAATGATACCCTTATACACCTAGGAAATTATACTTTTATTAAAAAATATTCACTGATACTTCCAAAATAGCCGAACACAATTACTTTCGAAATTGACGGGAAATCACTAATATTTCAAAACTTTGACTCAAATGCGGCACGGGTTCTCCTTGTCCAATCACTTGGAAATTTTGCACATATTATTTTCTCACCAAGTGGCACAATTGAGGGGGGTAAAACAAGAAGTAAAAGAAAATGTTTACCCCGATAGCTAAGGACTATCCTATTGATAATGCATGCAACGTAATTGAAGATGTCACAAAATTCAACTAACCTTGAACATGTTCGCCGTTAAATTTTACAGAAATTTCATGCTGTCCTTCCTCTCTTGGACCGTATTTAACTGACACAGTACCATCGTGATTATCTTCAATTACTGGCTTATCCATTTTTCCACTTGGCATTTTTACTTCGGCTGAAATAATATGATAAAATTTTACAATTATTAATTTATATCACTGAGTATGAAAACATGAATGCCATAGTACAAATATTTATAGAAAGAAACAGGTGCTTACAAGAAAAAAATTTATTTTTTAAAAAATTGAAGCATACGTTTAGTAAAATTTGATAAATCTAAATTGGCTTTGTATTACAGAACTTTCGGATTATTTATACCTGTATAAAAAAAAACTATTGAAATTCCTAAGGCACACGATAATTTCGACTACTTAAAAGATTAAGAAATCATGCTGATTTGTGTAGATTATCGAATCATTTCAATTTCACTATGGAAATATAAAACTTCTGCTGTTGATAAACGTCGTACAGTCTACGATTTAATAACAATATAATATCTATCGGAGCATGCAAAATGCTTGCACTTTTTTAGGGCACCTTTATTAGTTATCTTTCATACAGTATGTCAATGGGACTATGTAAAAGTCAACTAAAACTCTCCGAGTACCTAGATATATAAATAACTCGCATCAAACTATTTTAGGATTTTACGGGCAGAAAATCTTAATTTCCTTTGTCTAATAATAGTATAGCATAAGCGCATTAAGTAACAAGCAATGTAATTGAAATTTAAATTAATGCGAACACAATAATAATATTTATTTAAGAGGAATCACTTTAGTTTTATCATCTGCAGCATAATAGCCAGGAGAGTAATATATAATCATATTATTCGAAGACTAGATTAAGCTAGTAGATGATTAACATTCTACGATTTCCACCACACAATATCCCGATGCACCATGATTCCAATTAGTATTCGAAACAATTAATATTGTGCGTAACATAGAACAAATTAACGGTAGATATAATTTCCTGAGCACTGAAACCTTTTTTCGTTTGCACGTAGTAAAGACTCTGAAAAATTAATGGAGCGAAATCGAGTCCTGGCGACGGTTCCTCGTTCTCTGGATCAGTCCTGGTATAACAGACCGGGCCATACACAGCATTATCGCACTGACTGCATGTAATACTCTTCAATCCGTGTCTGTAGAATGTCGACAACTCCTGCCACGTAGTTTCAATCTCCTCTTCCCCCCAAATCATTTTCAAAGTTTCAACTCGGTCAACTCACTGATACCATTGGCATTACACGCTCGTTGATGCAACCAATCGGTGGATCGAATTTCACTTCTGAATTCGACATAATTTAAGATTATTTAACCTAATTATTTGCCTATTCCAAATGTTTAGTAATCGGAAGGAACGGAAAATCACTGGAGCGAGAATGAACCGTATATTAATTTCACATGGCTTTATGCAGGAATAACAACGACTGAAACCTGTACCTCTTTTTAATACAGAGTACTTTGCTAACACTTAGTAACATTCAACGTGTAAACAATTTTCTAGATCACACAGTCGAGGACTGACTATTTAAGAATAAAATTCAGAAATTATATTAAAATTTCTCATGTATCATCTATACACGTTAAACTCAATAAATAAATTTATTTGAAAAACTTTTCACCAACGAAATTTGCAATAGAAATTAAATATGTTGAGTTCAAAAATTGTTTTAGTAATTAAATAAGAACATGATTCAAGTAAAGACTGCTTAAGGGATAGTTAAACTAAATAGAATATACATAATTCGTTCTCCTTCAAAATATTCTCGTGTTCTTTTTTAAAAGATAGAATATAGAAATTGGTTCCTTCTCTAACACGACTGGAAACGTCTGGCAGAAGTTTAACGCTAAATTAGAAACACGCGAAACAGTTTATTTGCGTAAATTATAAAATTCATGTTTCTTTTTTTAAGTATTTTGATAAGAAGAAGTGAGACGAGCCTCGCTTTATAAGCAGGGAAAAGTTGAAAGAGAAACGTTGCCTCATAAAATTTCCGTCATTCTAAGAATAACTTCTTTGACGCCGTGTGTTTCTACAGGAGACGAAACTATCTTTTCCAGTTCCTATTACGAAATATATATGAACGCATCTGATTGGAATCAGTATCATTTTTTTCGATGGGACAAAAAAAAAAACATTTACATAGCGCGGGGGAGGTGAATTTTTCCGATCAATATTCATTAGAAAACTACTGTCGTCAACTGTTATACGAGTCTAATTCTTCAGTATATATGTAATAATTTTCAACCTTCATGTAGCACACACGTTTAGTAGAAAAGTTTTTAAGCAACTACCGAAAACTTTGAACATTCTAATATTACACACAAACCGATATTAGGATATTGTTTATTACATATCGATACTTGATACGTGAACCACAATCTCGCAACGGTATCTAATGAATTTATCACAATTCTACAGTACCGATGTGAAGACCAAGGAAACGACAAAGAAGAAACGATCATTCGGCTTATACGAGCACGATTACGACGGATTAATGAAAGGACGGAAAATTATTCGGTGACAGTATTAGATAATTTGTTCACTTGCGATGTGTGAAAAGGTGCTTCCTGTTCTATGATAAATTTTGTACTACTACTTAAGAGTACCTGAAAGTTAAATAAAATGTCCGGCAACGCAGGCGATAATGCGAAAACAGAGAAATGTACTTTTAAAGGGGACACACTTGTGCGTTACAAAGTCCCTACGTGTACACCCAAATCATTTTAGAGGCTAAAATTAGTCGATAAAGCTATTGACGTTGAGGAAAACAAGGATACTATTTCCCAGCGATCACAGATCAGATAATCAGACGTGAGTTAGAAAGAAGAATTGAATGTCAAGTACCGTGCGTAATAACGTGTTTCTCATTCATAAAACTTCCTATCAAGGTTTCTCAGAGGGGTAAACGAAGCCTTTGCGCGTTGACAAATATGGAAGAGAACGGTTTCTCGAGTTTAGCGACAGTAAATAGTGGAGGTATGGATCTATATCGCGAAAGAAGGTAGACCGACCGAACCAGTTACACCGTAAAAAATTCTCTCTGGACTTTTCTCTTCTTAACGAATGGTTGCAGCAGCAAAATTACTCCGAACACGAGTGGGCGTTTTTTGAGACTTCTCCAGCTGAATTGCGGCGTCAATCGACTTCTCGAGGGTATATCTCTGGCGCGACTGACGATCAAGACAGCACGGGAATCACTAGCGGGCGAACGATGCCGGCCCGGGCGACCTTTTTTTCCAGAACACCTACCGGCAGATTATATGTCACGCGGTGGTCGCCTTGTGTCTAATAAATCTTGCTACTTCTATCGCACCGAAGACTACACACACCGAACGAACGTTTCAAGTCGCCACACAGGCGTATAGGCGTATGCTTAAATAAAATAAAGATTATATCCTTACTCCAAAACTGGAGAACCATTCTTGCGTCTCTTATATCGACGGTACGCAGTAATGTCATTAAACACCTTTCTTTTGTAGTTATTTCTAGTGTTTAATTGCTCACTTAATTGACTCTTAAAACCAGGAGATTCTTAACACATTGACGGTAGTTGTCACATACGTGTGATTTCTTGCTTCGTTACTTTCTATGAGCTTAAGAAATCAATTGTATTTCATATTTATCATCGACATAACTGTACCATTCAAAGATTTATATCCTACTTAGAACATGCTCTTTTGATGGTTTGCAAATACCAATAAACAGTTGAAAAATTTAAGAAAGATTGACAATGAACGTTAGTTTACCTCAGAAGATGTGGTCGTCATAGTCCTAATATTAGAAAGAAGAAAGCATTCCATAACAGTTTCAGTATCGAGTACATTTTTTATTGTTCATATTTATTCACCTTCTTCGAAGAGATACATAATTCTATATCTGCGCATGACATAGGTATTTCCTATTACTGAAATTTTAACCACTTACTTAAATTTATTAGGTATAATAAATTTAATCTGTCACGATACAACAGACGAAGCTCAATGAAATACCATATTACTGCGATCACACTGTATTTATAAATGAAAGAAATGCCGCGAGTTAAAAATACTTACATCCGGATGTTTCATTTGCTTAAAAACGTTTTGAAATGCCAATGATTAGTATCGCGAATAAATAACGGATAATAAGTAATTTACAACAAAATGTACTACAAAACATATAGGAATTGGAATCATGTACTTCTTCCTGTCCTGAAAATTGTGTCGATTCAACAAATTGTTACTTAACAGATTATCCAATCGATCACGTATTCTCTATAAAATCATTGCAGTTAGTATCACTTGAGGTACACGTGAAATTTTCATAACTTTTACGATGTCATTAATGTAGTAGAAAATAAATCCATCAGTATGACGAAAGTGATTTTCTTCGTCCAACAGTTTCTTTTCATGTAATAGATTGCAAAGAATATTTGACAAATGTGTTTACAATTGTTCTTGAATTTTAATGATTAAATACATAATTCCCTATGCATAATTAATAATCATTTACAAGATGAATAATTTTATCATTCATACTGTATATCTTTATCAAGAACATGATAATATTTAAGTATAATAATAACCATGTATGAGCAAGAATTAAGGAGATATCAAAAAGACGGGTGTAGCTCCATTTTTGACAGTTTTTGAGTTATGAGTTGTAATATATGTAAAAAAAAATCTTCGTCGTTTGATGCACGTTTGATACAAATCCGATAAGAAATGAGCGATTTATTGAAAATTTTGAATCTGCGCCCATTACTGTTTTGTGCAATATTTTTGTTTTGGGCAGCTCCAGGATTGCAAAATTCGCCAAAGATAGAAATAAAAACTTATTAACTCAATAACTACTACTTATTCTGTGAAAATATATATTTTTCAATTAGTGTTAATTACTCTTTTTAATTTTAAGTCAAAGCAATAATTTTATCAACAGTTTTTTCTAATTTACTTTAAGTTGATACAGATGGAGCCCCAGCCCCTTGTTGCATGGGCCTCAATTGTACTTCCGTAGAGAAAGCATTTACATTCGAAAGAATTTGTAATTGTGCCCCACTTCATAAGTATTTTAAATTTTCGATAATGTTCATGTTTCATATTTTTTTTTAAGTTCGTATTTCAAATTCATAATGAAAGCATGATATTGTACCTCAGATACGGAAGAAAGAAAGGTGGGAAGAAATAAATAATAATGATCACGGAGTTTAGAGAAATGATATAAATTTTTGGTACATTTAACTGCCCCAGTTTCTATTAATAGCCAGTATTATTATTAAATTTTCAATCCAACTTCCATGACTTCTCGCATAGTTGCATAAGTTATTATCACGTGCAAGGAATTTGAAAATTCTTAAGATAGAAGAGAGAGGAATTTGGCGCGTAACATCCTGAGTTCCCTTCCAATCGCGTCGCTGTTTCCACTTTTCGCAGGAAGCCGTCGAGCAAGCGGATCAGTTCACTAGTAGGCATGAAACGCGTGCCAAGGGTAACATGAGTAACATAAGAAATCGAGCTTGTGCCTATTCGCCTCTTGACTAATTGCAAACAACTGAGATTCGATGAAACTACAGGATGTTGCAATATTCGTGTCACTTTAAATCACTTAAACTGTTACAAATATATCGACACGAAAGAAGCCAGAATGAGGAAGGTGATTGACCAAACGCACATGAATTACCTAATACCAATCTCAACACTTCTATCGTTTTTTTTTTATAACACTAACTCATATATACTAACTCATATACAAATTCATAGATACATCCTGTACAATATTATTTTGGATTCCTTTAAAGTTTCCTACTAGTGTTTTCATTAAAATGGATATCCGGGAATACGTCTCATTAGGTAATTTCTGTCGGTATACCATAAAATGGTATAGATTTGAAATGCAAGAAACACAAGTTGTCTTGAAATGTAAAAAATCGAACCCTTTAACCCGGCGGGAGCCGCACCCCATATTATAACACAGGTTGTCGCTACCGGGTCAAAAGTATCCAAACTTGAAACGTAAAAAACCACGGTTTCAGAATATATTTTTTTTTACTTTGTAATTCTTATGTTAAAGTACTGTGTTTTAAGAATCGAACAAAATTTATGAAATATTTTAAAATCTTTATTAAAGTGCTTTAAAAAATTGTAACAAAAACTCGAACAGTCTTCATACTTTCGCAATTAGCGCCTCAGTGGTAAATTTTACCCAGTAGCGCCTCCCGCCGAGTTAAGAAGAAAGGCGACTTCGATTGGATTATGCATCCCTGTAAATTAAAATTTTCTAATCCATCCTCTTCAATACTGTTCTGAAATAGTATAATACAATATAATTTTAAAGTTTTCATTCTTTCTTAAAATTTTAAAATAATGTAAAATTCATATTACGTGGCTTAACGGGTGGCTAAGTTGCATATTAAATTATATCTAATTTTTTACCAGACATAATGTGTACTGTTTGCAGATTGATCAAATATGCATTATTTTTATGTATTTGAACATTCTTATTACTATTTCCCTTTATACAGTTTTTAGTATTAGATATTATAAATTTAACACAGAATGAAAACTAATTAAGGAAAATCACTTTATCCCATTATTATCGCTCTCGTTAATTTTGGGATTGGGGCTTCAATTTTTAGGCCAATGACGAATCCACACATCCGGAGCCACTTTATCATTCAATATTAATATCACTGCCTGATTTCCGACACACGGCCGTTCACATAACTCTCTTTCTCCCTCTCCTTCTGCGCCTGCTCTCTCCACCTTATACGCTGACCATATTTTTGGGGTGATGGTGGAACTAGCGGCGCGAGGAACACTGCAAACCTGTCGTGCATGTCGTTTCGTACATCCTGTCCACACTTGAGTGTGTGAAGCGTGAATGAGGAGTAATTCTGGCGAAACTGCAGCATTCATTGCATACAGGGTGGCCTGTACAGACTGCTACAAGTTGTTCCCTTCGAAACTGAAAAACAAGTGCAGCTCGTACTTTGCATTAGTTATTAGATGCATATTTACGTATAAATCTCTATGTTTTCCTAAACAATCGAAAAAATTCTATTAAAAATATTTTCTATAAACGAGTCACACAACGAAGATTAATCGTTTATTATTTATTTTATTATACCTTAGTCTCCTGTTTATCACTATACTTGGTTGTTCTTTCTATCGAAGCACACGGAAGAATGAATTTAGTATGAAAAGCATGCAGTGTACAGGAAATCCTCGAAGGGCGCAAAAATACAAAACCGAGCGTTGATCTAACGAAATAAATATAATAGGCAACACCCTTCATCGACGCGAGTCATCCTTTCTCCTTTATCCTTAAGACCTATTCTCATCCTACATTTTTTGCAAATAGGTTGCGAACTTTCCCTTGGTAAGTATGTCGGCGATATCGTTTTCAGTGAGATTATAACGTATGAATATAGTGATTTCAAATATGGATATGTTTTGTACGCGCATGTTATACAGGGTTTCTCGTTATATTTTGTGCACTTTGGTTATCGCAATATATTAAAGTAGCTGCCGAATTCTGTTCTATAAATACTAATTCTTGTAACAAACTTTGCATATACACTATCTCTGTTGCTATTTCGGACAGCGCAACATATTCCGATTAACTACTAGACAGAGATACCGATCGTTGTTTACGAGATTCCCAAGATATCGCAGTATCAGCCAGTATTAAGATATATCCTGTGTAAAGCCGCGTATTCACCTGCGCATTCGCCCCGAATGTGCATTCGGCGCGCACCGATTTTTTGCTCGTGCGGCGCGCGGTCGGTGCTCAGCGTGCATTCGGCGTGCATTTGGCGCGCATTCGGCGCGTATTCGGGGATCGTGTAGTGTTCATTCACAATAGTCCCCATAAGTATCGATCCGAAGAACGAGAAGAAAAATCATGGATGAAAATATTCCAATAGCTAGTGCTAGTTTCATTGTATTGTATACATTGCTTAAAAAAAAATGGATAAAAAGAAACGTTGGTGGACGAGGAAAATATATACCAACAGGTACAACGAATATATACCAGCAGTCGCCTCGATATCAGTCCATACATTGTATCCGCATTCGTCGTTTCGAGGCAAACCGATCGGCAAATGACGAGTGCGGATACAATGTATGGACCGATATCGAGGCGATGCATTCGGGTCCCAACGACACCATGATGGAGTGAACGCCACAAATTTGTCTCAAGCTCCTTGAGGTATTCGAAAAACACGAATCCTTATGGAATCCTAGACACCCGCGTTATTTCGATACTATAAAAAAGGACGACGCGTGGTGTACAATTGCCCAAGAGATCGGAACGGAGGCGGAAGAGTGCAAGAGGAAAGTGGAGAGCCTAAAAAGCTCGTACAGACGGGAAAAGGGGAAAATTAAGAAGAGCACCACAACTGGACGAGGTAAATAATATTAAACACTTCTAAGGGAGAGTGGGGGAATTTCGAACGCGGGATAAACCCAAACACCGCGATATTCGCTGAAATCGCTTGTCCTGTCCTCTCGCGATATTGTTACGTGATGTAATAGCTATGTTTGGTATTACGGAAAGTGTTACGACGCAAGGCTGCGCGCAACTGCAAAGATAATGGTCGTGAAATGTTTTGGTAGCTTTTCTTATAATTTTACGCTCGAGTATTTTGAGTCTATAGTGCATTGAACCTATACTACCCAACAAAGCATAATTTTTTCGTAGTTCCGTTAACTTAATTCTAAATAAAATCAAGGGATCACTTTGTACATATACGTGCTCGTATTTGTTTTATTTGAAACTTCTTAGCTTCTGTTCATTTTGGGTAATTACGAACAGCGTATATGGGACTATTACAGACGATGGCATTTACCCTTTTATCTTAACATTTACCAAGTTTTTCACGTGTCCAGTATCCCGGAATTATGTTAGGAAGAGTATACGTACATATTCGTTGAAAGATATTGAGATAACCGTGAAAGAGGTTAAAGATTAAAGACTTTCCATCCGTCAGGCCTTTTGTTTCAATTTAACTTTTCCCTTAAGTGTTCGTAATTCCCCTACTCTTCCCCTACACGAAAGAGAAAAGAACAAGATACTATTCCAATGTATATTATTTCAGGAAGCGACGAAATTTACCATTCGAAATGGTTCGCGTTCAAGGCGATGCAGTTTTTGGACGACAATACGGAACCCAGAAACACTATAAGCGTAAGTTGTTTCTCTAATTACTTTCTGATATATCATATGCAACCAAAGATCGAAGTGTGCCCATAAGAATGTACTGGAAGAGAATTTTACTTAAAAATGAATTACTCAAATTAGGATGTTAAATTTTTTATTGCAACATGCTATTACTTTCTTACATATTAAGTTGGCACATTAAGCATTGCATTTTGTATTACATTAAGCATATTTATCTTGCCAATGAACAGCTCCTGACGTAGAAAAATATTTTGCCAAATCGTCGCGCATTTTCTCGGCGGTTACTTTACTTCTACGTGCAACCGACCTGAAAGGCAAAAGGGAAACTTGTTCGTTTTCTTGTCTCCAGTCTCCAGGCCGGATTTCTCCATTTTCTTCCACATCAAAACAAGTTGAGGGAGTGTAATAATTTCTTGAAGTTCTACTGTTTCGTAAAAAGTTATGAAGGCAAATCGTAGCCATGACAACAACTTGAGCCTTTTCGGGTTGCAACAGCAACGGTTTTCGCAATACCCGAAATACGCTCGATAGAACCCCAAAGGCATTTTCGACTACTCTACGGGCTCTGCTAAGTCGATAATTGAATATCCGTTTAATAGATCCTTTTGGACTAATCCCAGGGTATGGCTTCATCATATTAGGACCTAAAGCAAATGCAGAATCTCCTAAAAAAAAGAAAGGCATCTCGGCAGTTAATCCATCTATAGCAGATGACGCTGGAAGATTGAGCTTTTGCTCCTCGATCTGTTTGTATAGATGACAATTTTTAAATACTCCTCCATTCGATATTCTGCCTTGGCAGCCCGCGTCAACGAATAAGAAATTGTAGTTAGCATCCACTAACGCTAATAAAACGATGCTAAATTGAGACTTATAATTGTAAAAGTCACTTCCACTTTTTATTGGCGCTTGTATTAGTACGTGTTTTCCGTCAATAGCGCCAACGCAATGCGGAAAATTCCACATTTCCTCAAATTCATCTGATATTTTCTTCCATTCTTCTGCAGTCGATGGCATCTGAAAATTTCAATATTAATTTAATTTTATTGTTTCATTGTATTTAGACTGCCGATATGGATGAAGCAGTCGATGCTGACATCCTTATTAACCCTGTGGACGACGTCGCGCCCGAAGAAACATCACCACGGGCAAAACAAATTAAATCACCGAAAAAGTCGTGCAAACGTAAAGAAGACCCCCGAATCGATGAAGCTTTTAAATATTTAAAAACTGCCATCCATGCCCGTAATTCGGAGAGTGACGAGTGCCCGGCATTCGGGAGATATGTTGCGGCAAAATTACAAAAATTTAACAACCAGCACCGAATGGTGGCCCAACATAAAAGCAGCAATATACTCTATGAAATAGAAATGTCCTCCTTAATCCCGCCTTCACCCAATCCTTCGCAACAGCTCAATAATACTTCACATGCTCCTTCGTCCACATTCATTCCACAAGCTTCTTCATCCACATTCTATCCACAAGCTTCTTCATCCACATTCATTCCACCTGCTTCTTCGTCCACATTCATTCCACAAGCTTCTTCATCCACATTCATTCCACCTGCTTCTTCGTCCACATTCATTCCACAGTCTACAAATCCTGTTTCCCCACCTACACCGCCTACTACTACCATCTACACCGAACTTACTCCCGTTTCTAATAGACACGATTCACATAATTCATCACATTCAATCAGTGACAATTCCAACACCTACGACACCTATCCACAGTCTATTCCACCTTCCGAATCATCACATCCATCTCCATTTTCCAATAGTTCTGATTGTACGCTAAACTCATATTTCTCCCACTTCTCTGACACCGATAATTAAAATTTATATTAAAACACACACCTAATTATATTCTTTCGCATGTGTACAAAATAATATTTTTTTAAATAAATACTTTAATATGTATATTGATAAATAAATGACTTACCTTCACATAATGAATCAAACTCTCAATTATTGCTCCACACACCTCTGGTACAATTTTTTAAATAACCTGTTTTGAGATTCTAAATAGATATTGCATACTACTATACGAATCTCCGGTTGCAAGAAATCTTAATGTAATGGCCAATCTTTCTTCCGGCGTAATGGCTTTTCTGTAGGCAGTATCTTGTCTTGCAATCTTATCTCGAATATAATTTAATATAATAAAAAAATCTTCCGATGACATCCTCGTAAAGTTTTGAAATTGGTTGCTTCCCACTTCAGCATTTAAATCACGTAGAAATTTTTCGTTGCATCTGCTTGTATAAATTTTCCTCGTCCACCAACGTTTCTTCTTTTTATCCTTTTTTTTTTAGCAATGTATACAATACAATGAAACTAGCACTAGCAACTGCAATATTTTCGTCCATGACTTTTCTCCTCGTTCTTCGGATCGATGCTTATAGAGACTGTTGTGAATGAACACTGCACGATTCCCGAACGCGCGCCGAATGCACGCCGAGCACCTACCGCGCGCCGATTGCACGCCGAGCACCGACCGCGCGCCGCACGAGCAAAAAATCAGTGCGCGCCGAATGCACATTCGGGGCGAATACGCAGGTGAATACGCGGCTTAAGACAATCGGTCATCTGTGTGTCCACCCCAGTCTGCTTCAACAAAAGCGATTAAAAAGAGATGTAAACATTGAGGCCTAAAAACTGGCGGTCTTTTAGATTTTTTTAAAGAACATATTAACATTATTGTTCCCGTAATTATTTTGATTAATTATGTCACATCTGTGGCTATAATACTTCATCTTTGTATATGAAAATATTTGTCGTATAATACAGGTATAGGGGCTAGTTCCAAATGCGAGAATCGCTATAGTGATTTGCGATACCTACCTACTACTAATTAAACAGATTCTACGTGAAAGTATAAGCAAATTAGTTTCTTAAAATATATTAATAAATGCTGTTTCTGATGCGACCGGTTTAAAAAAAAAAAATTTTAAAATGGCAGCACTTTGAATGAAACATTCAATTTTCGGACATGCACATTTTATGCAATATAAAAGAAACTATGAATCAAATGAAATATCCGCGCTGTCAAAAGCTGCGTACCTAATGGTGTATCATAAAGCCATGTAAATTTGGAAGTAAATCGGTTGAATATTTTTTGAGTAATCGTGGGTACCGTGTTGGAAAACCTGGTTTCCAGAAAAATGCTTTTGAAGTTTTCATGAACGTATGGCAACATGTGAGCATTAGGGTCGACCTTATTTTTCGATTTTCAAATTTTTTCCGGGATACTTCATAGAATTGTGCCACTGGATGAAAAAGTACTCTGTGCAAAATTTTAAGTCGATCGGACAACGGGAAACTGTGCCGCATCGAATTTGAAAATGATTTATTTGTGTAACTCGTTTTACTCCATTGTAGTATATCGTTAATATACATGTTTATATAACGTTAAATTTGTTTTTTTACGCTTCTTAATAATATAGAATCAAAGTATAAGATTACTTAAAATAGTCATGACCTTGAAATCTCAAAAATTGAACACTTTGGTAAATGTTTACTTTAAGATAGGATTCTCCGATTTCTCCGTGACATATATTGTTAAGGTCATCATTCTGAACAACAGTTTCCTCTAAATTTTTTGGCGCTCGGCTTTGGTTTACGAGATATTCGCAAAAAACTTCAGTTAACACTAGAACTACCGACGGTTTCACAGCCGACGGTTTTAGTATTTGTTGGGGCTAGGTCAGACCGGGGAGTGCGCGTCCGCTTGCGGGCGCGTAAAGCATGATAGCGAACCGATGTGAGTTTGGGGATGTTCAAAACGAGACTGCGGTTATAAGCATCGCGCGATGAGGTCAATATAGCTATTGTTTTCAAGGTCATCATTCTGAACATTTCCCTCTAAAATTTTTGCTTTAGTTTACGAGATATTTGTAAAAAACATTAGTTAACACTAAAACTACCGAATTTAACACATACTCAAATTGGTTCGCAACCAAACTTTACGCGCCCCCGCCCTAACCTAGCCCCAACCAATATAATAGCATAGGCTGTGAAACAGTTGACGTCAACGAGAAGATGGTTGTGTTAGTAACGTCTGTATAGGCAGATTTCAATGTACAATTATGCCAAGTTTTTTGCGAATATCTCGTAAACCAAAGCCGAGCGCCAAAAAATTTAGAGGGAAATGTTGTTCAGAATGATGACCTTGATAACATATGTGAAGCTCAAAGACATCGGCATAAACCTCCCTTAAAGTAAACATTTACTAAAACTTTCTTTGTATTTATTATGTTTACCATGTCAAACAGTTGTCACGTCCCGCGACGTGGAGTCTACTGTTAATTAACCCTTTAAATCAGGGATCCGAACCGGCTAGTAACCCTAACCCTTACCCGGTTAACCAAGGAAGGTTTCTGTAACCCATACTAACCGCGAGGGAACGGTTCTTAAATTCTAGAAAGAACCGAAGTAACCGGGTTAACCCGCTACGAGCGGGTTACTAGTAAAATAAGACAGTCTAGCCTAGTGTAGACTTGTGTAAAAATTGTCCGATTTACATGACATTTGGTATGATTTTCATCAGGACAACATAAGGAATCCATTGGTGTCACTTCCATATCGATACGATAAAGAATAAAGAATTTTTTACTACGCTGAAATGGATATTTCTCATTTTCACCCCTTAACTGCGGGGCGCCAACCGCAATTCGCTACGGTCGGCCGAGGATTCATACCCGATTCAGAAAAAAATAATTCTTTAGTCTTTATCGTATCGATATGGAAGTAATGTCGATGGATTCCTTATGTTTTTCCGATGATAATCATACTAAATTTCATGCAAATCGGACTATTATTAACGAAATTAGCCTCGGATTATGGAAATGAATTTTGCATGAAATTTCCTTCATTATTTTCCGAATTACGTCGTTCTTGGTGTCAGTTTCATTGGCGAAAGATCTGATTAGAAATGTAGGAAGTCGAAGATTTCTCACTTCTTAATACGCACTCCAACCCCTGTATTCTTCCAATATTACTGTAAACGCATTAACCCGGTTAACCCGGTTAGTCGGGTTACAGAGGAATTCTGTTACCCGGTTAGGCGGGTTAGTCGGCGGTACGGCGTACCGAACCGGGTACGGGTTAGGGTTCGGTTCCCTGCTTTAAATCATATTATATTTACTATTTCGTACTCTGAGGCATTATAAATCACCTCGTATGGAAAACATTATACAACGTATCGCCGATAAGACACTATCCCCGTAACCTACGATAAAAAGAGATTGAATGGAGAATATACGGACGGCAACAGCGAGCACGACAGCCAGCACGAAGGAGGTAGCAGTTAGCCAACCGCACACCAGCTAGCCAAACGCACGCACACCAAGGAGATCAGTGGACAGCAGCTGATGGGTCAGAGGCCCCATCCGCTAGCGGAGTCGACACCTTCGCAGAGCTGCGCCCCGGATCCCCTCCAGAAGATTGCCCTTCCGTAATTTCCCGCTAATCGATCACCAATATCAATATAGTATACTTAACTTCAACCCCTAGTAAGTAAACTGTTCGAAGCCAATCGTACAGATCATATTGTAAGCAATTGCGTAGAAACATAAAATAAGAATTAATATAAGAATCTTGCTATCGTCTCCGCTGGGAGTTGAATAAAATAATGCGCATTAGTCGCGAGGAAGGACGCCTAAAAGGTGTGCAACAGAAAAACTATTCTATTGTAGTAAGCAAAACTCTCAGCTAGGGCGATGGGAAAATTCTCCCTGGAAGATCCCAGGCAGAAGCTGTGGGGTGAAGACCCTCATCTAGGATTTGTCATGTGACAGATCCTAGAGAAGGAGTGACCGACTGCCCTATAAAAACGGATCGACCACCCGCGGAGCGGAATTAATTGTTTTTTCTCCTACCGGAATTAATTAATTAATTAATTGTTCTTCAAATTATTTATCGTGTTTATAAAAGACTTAGAAAGTAGTGCTAGTGTATTCCACGAAGTGATAATAAAGGTGATTATTAATGTTATATCCATGTGTGAAGTGTTTCTACCCCAATTCCTTATCCTCCAACTCGAGCGTTCGTCTCCTTGGAAAATAAAATCACTTACGACAAAATGTGTATTGACAGTTTACGGGTTGCGCTGATTAAAGGTATCACATATCAGCAGAACATTCCCCGCGGTGTTACTATCGATATTAAGCGTAAAGCGTGATCGAAACGATTTATTTAAATATTAATGAACTTCTAAATCAATGATTGCGAATGTGGAGAAATCACACTTGCCTCCGCCGATGGTGCCGCTAAAGAGCAGAACGTTGCTCGCGGTAGCACCTGGTGCGGAATGTGGAGATTGATTTATCAGTCGACTAACTTTTATTTTTATCAATTCCAAAGAAACGAATGCCGAAAAACAATCGTGCAGGACGACGTGTCCAACTGCGTAAATTAAAGTGGTTGTTTCGTGAAGCACAGGCAACCAGTGCCGAGCTTATGGGCGTTGTCGAAACCCCGATAGTCAAGTCAGACACCGAGCCCCCTATAAGGTCGGTTTATACAGCGACCGAGCCGAGCCTTCCGAGCCTCTATAGTATGCTTATGGACGGCGCCGGCAAGTTTCCGCCGAGCTCGGTGGAAGCTCGGAGGCTCCCCGCTGGGCCCGGGCTCGGAGGCCACTCGTTGAGACGACTAGACGGACGGACCGAGTCCGTGCCCTGTCGAAGTGCAACGCTGCTGGATTTTATGCTCCCAACACGTAGGGTAAATGCGAGAAACGCGGTCGATCTACCTACTGGCGATTAGTAAGGCAAATAAATACAAAAGTGAATAAATAAACTAAATAAAAAAAATAATAATAAAAAATAAACTTTGTATCTATATAGTTGGAACGTATGCACCGACATTGTTATCCAATCTCTTCGCAATGACAAACATGTACTTTAATAACTGGTATGTATTAGCACTGCCTAAAGTGCAGTTTTTGAATTATTTCTCCAGAAGTCAAACAGTTGAATGAATAGCGTCATTTCGCTTCCTTCTGTGATTTTTTTTATTTATAGACTATAAAAGATAAATTGAGGTTACATTTAACCTCTTTTCTCAACCAGTGGTGTACAGAATCGTATTTTAAAATATACGTCTAAGTTTATTTTCGTTTAATATTTGGAATAATAAGATAGTAGAGATATTGAGGGACAATGCAGTATTTGGCCATATTAAATCTTCCTCTGAAAGCTAACGAGAAGAGCATCTGTCGCTGCAGAAAGGTGAGATGGTTAAGTTAGGATTTTTTTTATATTTTTTATTTAGTTTATTTATTCACATTTGTATTTATTTGCCTTACTAATCGCCAGTAGGTAGATCGACCGCGTCTCTCGCATTTACCCTACGTGTTGGGAGCATAAAATCCAGCAGCGTTGCACTTCGACAGGGCACGGACTCGGTCCGTCCGTCTAGTCGTCTCAACGAGTGGCCTCCGAGCCCGGGCCCAGCGGGGAGCCACCGAGCTTCCACCGAGCTCGGCGGAAACTTGCCGGCGCCGTCCATAAGCATACTATAGAGGCTCGGAAGGCTCGGAAGGCTCGGCTCGGTCGCTGTATAAACCGACCTATATTCGGGATCGTCTTGGTTCCTGGGGAGTGGGCGATACCCAAGCCCGACGCAGCGCTAGAAATTTCAGAGATACCAGCGGCTCCCAACGGGTGGAAGTTGATCCCGTTGGACCTGCCTGCACCGCGGGTAAATTAAGGTAATCACGGAAATAAAAATGTATTATAATTTACCCTCTATCGCTCTCAACTATCCCAGAGCGTACAATTCCAGGATTTGCTCGAAAACGGATAAATATATAAACTCCATAAAATCGCGGCCCCAAATAGAAAGTAGGGACGTAACACAGTACAATTTTTGCCTAGAATTTTTTTCATATATTTATATATAACAGATTTCAAAATTTTAATGAAATAAATGATCCCAATTATAATATTGGATTAAATATAGTAGGTAAATAATTGGTAATTATGCAGAACAGATAGTGTCGGTTTATTCAAGGTCCAACTGACGCGCTGCGTCTCAGAGTTTCGTCTATAGCAGCATTGAAACCAAGCAAGATGGAGTGAGCATTTAATCTCTTCCTAGGAGACCACCGCGCAGACCACAGGGTGGACGGAAAGCAGAGTGAGGTCTGAAAGTCCACGTCTTGACTCGATGGGATCACTGTAAGGAATTTTTGCTATCGGGCAGGCCGTAACGGTCATGAATTATATACGTTCGCAACCGGGGAAACCTACCAGTAAGGTTGCCAGCAGCAAGTGACGCACCAGGAGAAAAACGAACACCCATTTCCTCGGTACGCACCCCACGATGCTTAACTTCGGTGATCGAACGAAAATCGGTGTTTCCTCACCGATTTCAATGATTTTTGGATATGTTGTAAAACTCAACATTCTGAACAACTTTTTCCTATACACGTTACCGCCGCACGACCTTCGTTTTCGAGATATTTGCGAAAATTTGTGTTGTTTTATTCTGATGCAACGAATTCCACTTTCCAACTTGTCCGGGGTATTAGTATTGGTAGGGGCTAGTTTAGGGCGGGATCTATATAAACGGCAGAATACTAACATCGTACATCAATCAAGTGCAGCGGTTTTCGGTAACGAACGTTTCGAATCGCTTCGTGTGTTATTCGAACGAGGAAGTTCTGGGATATTATTTCAAAACCGTCGTCTATTTTGCACAGAGACACAGAATATAATTTTACTCAGCAATTAATACTTTTGTTTTAAAGTACTTGCAAGTTTTACAATATTCAAAGGATGTCTAAGACTTTTCAGAACATCCTAATTCGAATAAAAGTCAAAGCGAATTCGAAACTTTCGTCCGGAATTTGAAGAGAATCTCGAGGTATCGAGATCTCGCCCGAATTTTGCCAACCTGTCTCAAAGCTCCGGTTTCCGAGCCCCCGGTGACCGAGTGCTACGAACCGCCCGATAGCCCAACGTCCGGTCACGTCGTCGGTCGCGCGTTCTTAGAGTTCTTATCTCAACTGTCATTGAGATTTTCTAGGAGCAAAATTGTATTCCATATTCTTCCAAAATTCTAACATTTATTAATTAAAATGAGGCATAAATCCTTTGGTAACTGTAGTTAACAAAAAGGGGGGTTCGCAAAAGATTTAGCATTTCAACTTTGACCATTTTTTTCGTCGATGTTTCCAGCGATGCATTGTTTAATTGAAAATATACGTATTGTTTGTAGCTGATTTAACTACGCTTCCCGACGACGTACTACTTTTAAAAAATCTCGAATTTAACGATTAATGGTGTCTATGTGGCGAATCGTGAATGATTTGGGGTGGAATGAATGATATGTTTACTGAATGTTAGTTGATCAGAGTTTTCCTCCATAACGTTTTTGGTGTCCCTAAATAGGGTCGTTGGTTGCTGGCCCTGAAAAAAGGGCGATTATTAATATGTCACAGATGTTGTTCGAATTGGCCACCGTTTTCCCTTAAACAGGCATGCGCACGCTTCACTTTATTGTGGAATACGCGGTAACGTATTCCCTGAAATTCTGGATATAGCTGCAGTGATGCTCGTCTGCAGCTCCTGGATGGTACGCGGATTTGTGGCGTAGACCTCGCCCTTCAGCGCAACCCACAAAAAAAATCAGGGGGCGTTAAGTCCGGTGATCGTGGTGGCCATATATCCCGCGATATTACGCGGTGGCCAAAAAATTCCTCGAGCATCTCGGTGGTTGATGTCGCGGTGTGCGCCGGTGACCCGTCCTGTTGGAACCAACAGTCCCTTTCTTCGGGTTCCAACAGGGAAATAAACTGCAACAAAAGTTCCTGATACTTACCTGCAGTTATGGTGGTGTCGAAGAAAAGTGGTCTCATAATTCGCTTACGCGATATCGCGCACCAGACTCCCACCTTCACCGAATGAAGGGGCTTTTTCCGGATTTCCCTTGGATTCGCCGTGGACCAGTTCCTGCTGCTTTGGTTGTTCACGTGGTCATCTAAGCGGAACCATGCTTCGTCGGTGAAGAATAGCCTATCTGAAACAGAAAATCCTTGTTCCTCCAGAAGATCTAAAAACCATTTACAATACCTGCGTCTCGCAGCATAATCCGGCTCCTTCAGCAGTTGCACCGTGTGGCATCGATATGGACGCATGTGCAGCTTTTGTGTTGCAAGGCGTGCGCTTCCATATGAAAAGCCGCACCGCTACTGCAGCTTCGCCAACGACGTATGCGGTGCTTCCTTCAGAATTTGACGCACCTCGGCCAGCTTCTCGATCGTCAATACCGTCGACTTACGGTGGTGCTTCCTATACGTCAGTTTCCCATATTCTTGGAATTTCTACGCCAAACGGCTAATCGTGCTTTTATTCGGTACTGGAGAACCTGGGTATTTCTCCCGAAACGCCCCTTGGTACTCCAAGTACGATCTCGTGCGCAAATAATTTTGGACGAGAAATCTTCCCTTCTCCACTGAATACATAATTAGTATGTACCTAATGTATGTATTCCCGTAGCACTGAAAAGTACTGGTATGCTTTGATCCAATGAGTCGTTTAGGCCGATTAGGCGTAGCGCTGAAAAGTGCTCATTGTCGTCCTAACATTAACCGTTAAATTCGAGATTTTTTAAAAGTAGTACGTCGTCGGGAAACGTAGTTAAATCAGCTACAAGCAATACATATATTTTCAAATAAACGATGCATCGCTGGAAATATCGACGAAAAAAACGGTCAAAGCTGAAATGCTAAATCTTTTGCGAACTCGCATTTCGTTAACTACAGTCACCAAAGGATTTATGTCTCATTTTAATTAATAAATGTTAGAATTTTGGAAGAATATGGAATACAATTTTGCTCCTAGAAAATCTCAATGACAGTTGAGATAAGAACTCTAAGAACGCGCGACCGACGACGTGACCGGACGTTGGGCTATCGGGCGGTTCGTAGCACTCGGTCACCGGGGGCTCGGAAACCGGAGCTTCGAGACAGGTTGGCAAAATTCGGGCGAGATCTCGATACCTCGAGATACTCTTCAAATTCCGGACGAAAGTTTCGAATTCGCTTCGACTTTAATTCGAATTAGGATGTTCTGGAAAGTCTTAGACATCCATTGAATATTGTAAAATTATATTCTATGTCTCTTTGCAAAATAGACGACGGTTTTGAAATAATAACCCAGAACTTCCTCGTTTGAATAACGCACGGAGCGATTCGAAACGTTCGTTACCAAAAACCGCTGTAGTTGATTGATATACGATGTTAGTATTCTGCCGTTTATATAGATAACCAGCAACAATTCCGTGATGTGCTACGTACAATATCAGCTCATTTCTAGAATGGTCGCTTTCAAATTAACGTCGCAAAGAGCTATTCGGAATTTCCCGGCTCAGGTAAGCGAGCCGGGCGCTCCGCTTTTATGGCCGGTTTACCATTCGCACCCCAGATTACTGTAACGAGGTTTGAAAACAATGTGTCGACTGGTCTCGTACCCGTCTCAATTTCAATGATTTTAGCTACGACAGGATTGATCGCGGCGATATAGCCCTGTACGAAGAGATTTTTCGCTACCTGCGTGTAAAAGCCACAATAATGGCGTATCGTTCCAAAAAATGGCATGACCGGAAGCCGGTATAGGCGTGGCGTTAGGTAGCTAAAAGATTAAAACATTCAGACACAAAGATTGTAGAAAAAAATTCAAAGACCGCTACAAACAAAGACACGTTCCATTAGTTACACCTTACGTCCGATCTACGCATATCTACATTAAGGATAAAATCATAAAACAGAAAACAGGGGTATCTGCCCGCGACGAGGCCCGAGTGTGACCGAAGTCGACTTTCAAACGGTGGCACACTCCGCGGAGCGTTAAGGTGGAATCTGACGGCACGGGAATCGGCGACCTTTGCGCGCGAATCGCCGAACCCACGTGCGTTGAGAACGCTCATGGCTCGCTGACTCAAGCTCACCAAGCCGACTTGCCGCGTCTGGGCGAGCGGAGCAAGCTCACCGATTCACGTGCCATCAGATTCCACCTTTAGGCGCGCGTAAATAAATAAATATGAAAACTGAGGCGCGAGGAAGTCTACACGGAAGACTATTCCGTGCGATTGTTTTCAGATCAAATTGTAACGCGCAAAGAAGCGGGCGAGTAAACCGATAATACCTAGAGCAAAGTAGTGTTGGTGAACAAAAGGACGAAATCAACGATAAGGGCGAAATCAATTTAAGGAAAATATAATGATAGGCTTGTAAGAGAAATTGAATGTCACGAAACATGCGAGAAGGCACTTCTCGCACTGGTCCGGCGTTCGAAGCTGCCAGCGAGCGCTGGACAGCAGTGATGTCCGAGCTTCGCGCTCCGCGTTTATGGCCGGTTTACCACTCGCACCCCAGATTACTGTAACGAGGTTTGAAAACAATGTGTCGACTGGTCTCGTACCCGTCTCAATTTCAATAATTTTAGGTACGACAGGGTTGGCTTGATTTTTCGCCACCTGCATATCAAAGCCACAATAGTGGCGTATCGGTTCAAAAGATGATATTAACGTAAGGCACCCCATAGTGGCGCACACCGGGCTCAAGAATATGGTTCCAAGTTGGAATACCTTATTGCTACTACCTCAATTTCGAAAAGAATGTGGGTGACTTACAAGAGTGAAAGCCCGTTTCGTTAAAAGTAGTCCGATTTAATTTTTTTTTTGCCAATTTAATCGGGAGATTGCAAGGAATCCATTGCTGTCATTTTCATATTGATACGATGAAATGTAAAGAAATTCCGTTTCTGTATAATCGATGACACATCGCCGAACAACCTCGCGCTGCAGATTAGACGGGTAAACGATAGGTACAATCTCGCTCGGCTCGAGGAGACGACGGCTTCGATCAAAGGCGCTTGAGGCTCACCCAGCTTTAAATAACTTTCGGATATAAATATAAATGGAAGGGAGAACATTATTCGAAGCTTCGGATGAATTCCCGTCGAATGAAAACATTATTTACGGCGCTTCGTATAATAAATAACTCCGGGTTATTTATATTTGATTAGTTTCGAATAAAATTTCTGCCTTTTATTGGAAACCAATTTTTCATTTAAAATAATGTTATGCCCATCTCTGGTTCCAACTACCACTACTGCAGGATGGGGAACGTAATCTTCCATGCGGCCGCCTGGTCTAGTCAAAATGCGCAGGCTGGATGCGCGTGATCATTATGTGGTCCCCTCTTCGAAGTGACAGAAAGTGTAACCTATATGCTACATGTCAATGAATGTTTATTGGCTATTTCGTTCTTTTACGCTACATTTGTGAAATTTGTATGACTTTTTATGAAATCAGGTGTAGCATATAGGTTATGTTTTCTGTCACTTCGAGGAGCGGATTTTCTATCCTCGAAGTAGGGTTGCCACCTTTTTTTATTTACAGAAAAATAACGTACATTTGCTTTCGTGGGGTATACAAAAAACTACGCTCAACAAATTAAAAGTACATTTTAATCATATTAGTTCTTATTTCTTACAAACATATTTTCTATTGCTTTTAGCATTACATTGTAAATTTGTATTATTTTGAAATATCTCAATGGCATCATTGCACTCAATATTCATATTGAAATATATAAATAATTCGTTTTTTATTAGATTGAGAGAGATCTTGTTTCTTTCATTCCGCCACTTCACATTCATTACAGAGAAAACTCTCTCAGTAAATGCTGAAGTGGCAGGGACAGATAGAAGATAATAATGTTGCGTTACGTTTCACGTAATATCATTAATTGTGAAATAAAGTATTTTCGCGTATTTTATTGTTATTCAAAAGTATAGAGTACATTTACCTATAATAACGTGAGATACTTTATTTTAAAGTACGGGAGGCAACCCTACCACGAAGTGACAGAAAATGTAACCTATATGCTACATGACGATAAATATTTATTGGCTATTTCCTTTTCTTCTGCGCTACATTTGTGAACTTTGTATGACTTAACATCCTTCCAAAATATTATTATTACGCCGCAACTGTATCTTTATGAAATCTAGTATAGCATATAGGTTATGTTTTCTGTCACTTCGAGGAGGGGACCACATAATAATCCCGCGCATCCAGCCTGCGCATTTTCATGTACCATTCCAAAAGATGACACAAACAGAAGCCACTACAGGCGTGGCGTATAATATTTAAAGGGTTAAAACATTCAGACACAAAATTTGTAGAAAAAATTCAAAGAATGCTAGAGAAACAGCGACACACCCCATTAGTTACCCCTTACTTCCGATCTGTGCATGCACTACATTAAGGATAAAACCGCAAAAAAGGAAACCAATTTGTGAAAGTAATGATACAGGGACAACTAGCCTACTGTTTATCGGCGCCATGAATTTTAAAAAGAGCATTATATAAAGTATTTATATAAACAGTTTGCAAAGGCTTGTCGCAACAATTATGGTTAAATAATTGAAAAAAGAAAAATTAAGTAAACGTAAAATTTTGTAAAATTTCCATCATTAGAAGGGGATAATTTGTCCCCATTTTATGGCGCAAATTGCATTCCGATATCTTTTGTAGTTCAAAAGTTTTGCGAAAAATGATCCAAATTCATCAACCCGGGCCACTAACGCGTCAGCGTGGTCTAATACCGCTGCTGGACCATTGCATACGTAGATAACAGGATCACACACTTAAAATGGCTACCGTTTTCTTACCCGTCTGCTACGTCAAATTTAATATTCTCTGACGAAAGTTAAAAGCACCTAAAAGACCTTACACTTTCATCATTTGCTCATAGATGGTGGAAGTATCGGCGCATGGTTGTAGGGGAATGCGTCCATGAGGCGGTGTTGCCATTTTACAAGTTCGCGCGCGCGCGGGTTGCAACTTATAACGTTGACCCTGTATACGGCAGAATACATTGTACATAGTAGTAGCAGCAGTTTTTCGCGAATATCTCGGAAACGAAGGTCGAGCGGCGATAACATGTATAGGAAATAGTTGTTCAGAATCATGTCTCCGACAACATATTTCAAGGTCGTGAAAATCGGTGAGGAAACACCTGTTCTGCATAATTACCAAATAATTTAGCGGTAAACGATTCGGCCGAACGAGGAGTCAACTTATACCAGAGTTTAATTATAACACTATTCGACAGCCATCTGGACTTGTAACATACCCGTTTCTTATAGATTATTGTGCGCTGAATACGAATTCGCAAACCGTTTTTGTCATCACCATCGGTTTTAGAAAAAATCGAATTTAACAACAACAAAAATGCAAGTTTTCAACTTTGAACTTTATTTGTGTTCAAACAGTAATAGTTAATAGTTGCTTGTTCCGTCCAATTATTCTACGAATCCTCCGGAATACGACGATGTAAGTTATTATTGCATTATTAACATTTAAATTTATTTAAACAACAATCAAAGGGAAAAGTACATCCGAAATGCACCAATTTTGCAGATATGTTTCTATATGTATCAAAGACTAAGGGTCTACGGGAAAAGCTGGCTATTCCACGCGATGCAGCCGACATTTTTCCTCCGGAAAACGTCAACGAAGACGGTAAGTCACGTTTTGTTTTCAATACCGAAGTGAAATAGTTTGGCAAAACGTGCGGCGCCGACAGCGAATACGCCCACCGCTGTTGGCATCTGTATTGAACACAAAACGTGACTCACCACTTTTGTTGATGTTTTTCGGAGGAAAAATGTATGCTGCATGGCGTGGAGTAGACAGATTTTATTGATAATTATATGAAAATTCTTTTAGACGAAAGTTGTATTGTTTAACAACGAAAATATAACGCCAACGAAAAATGTTTTTTTAGCGTTAATTTATAAATTTCAAGGATATGATTTTTTTGTAGCGGTTTTATATTTTGTTTCTATATTTTTGCAGAGCGTATTATGGCTCTATACGAATTCGCAAAAAACAGGAAGAAATGCAAAAATAAGGAAAAAGTTGAAAATACGCACACCAACTTTATCATCCATAACTACCTTATTTGGGCACGGATTTTGTTCAGGTTAGGCTTGTTTTCTTCGTAAAGGTGCGCACTCTACGTAAGAAAAAAATAAGAAACTAGACGTCGTGTGATAATTTCTATGTGTTCCAGGCTATGTAGTGAATTTTCAATTTCAATTTCGGCCCCAAAACATTACATTTTTCTTAAGTTTAGCTCGATTCCGCCTAAACTATTGGTCCGACTGAGAAACAATTGTATGCAAACAGGCAAAAATAAAAAGACACCCGTTTCTTATTTTTCTGTCCACTAAAACATATTCAAAAACCAGAACAATCGGAGACGACCACCTGAAAACCTTTGAGGGGTGGTTTCACCCCCTAAACATGCAAACAGGCTAAAATAAAAAGACACCTGTTACTTATTTTTCTGTCCTCTAAAACATATCCAAAAACCAAAGCAATTGGAGGCGGACACCTCGGAAACTTGTGAGTACACGGGCGCGCTCGCTGGCAGGATACGCGGCATATTTTCGTTTTCATTTAATCAGAGACACTTTCAAACTGAATTTGAACCTGACAAGTACGTAGTATGATGCAAAAATCTCCGCTGGAAGAATGCATAGGGGTGCTGGGTACATTACATCATGGTAAAACGGTTTTTTAGCGAAAACAGGCCCCCATTTACGGAGGCACGACGCGACCGCTCGTGTAAAACTTTTAGGCGCACCCGCCGGCTGGTTAGGCATCAATAAAATTATGCACTATTCAGTCCTGGGTATTTTATCTGGCCCGTCGGTTTTATAGCTCTTCGCTGTCAGCGGGCGGTCTATTACGGCCCAAAGGTCCGCGCTTGCACGGAGGAAGCAAAACAGTGGGGTGGATAGGTCTTTCCCGATAATGCGAGCCTAAAGGCTTTTCAACAATCGGAAGATTATATTCTTTCTGACGATTTCGACGATGCGCGCAATCATTCGCATGCGTGGCGTCACGTTACACGAGGCCCCTCGTTGCACATCGACCGTCGTTGGCTCGGCTCAGTCGTTCAAGCCGAGTTAGGCTGGTCTTGCTTTTTCCGGGTACCTGAACAGCTCTACTATTAAGAGGAGACCGAGACGGAAAGAATTATGAAACATGGATATCAGTACCAGTGATAAGTTTTTACCTCTCTGTCTCCTGTTAATCATAATTTGTATATTATTATTCATTTACATATATATATTGTCATTGCTACCAAATAGTCTGTGAATACTGGATATATTCATATACTTACTTAAGGGGGTAGACACGGGTAATGCAGCTCGCTGTATGCTGACACAATCTGGCCCGAAACATGGGTTTGGGGGCATACGTTGTTTGTCCTTATATGAGCGAATTTTGGGCTGGGCGATTTCATTCGAAAGATGAAGGTTCAATGCAGCCCGCTCTGGCCATGGTTTGACGAGATTGTGTTGATATCTAATAATATGAGTGTTGAAAGTAGAGCAAAAGTCGACAAAATACACCCGCATAAATCTAAGTATTTTTAGGTCACTAAAAGAGTTTTGTGACTCAAACGATGACCAGAGCGGGCTGCATTGAACCTTCCTCTTTCGAAGGAGACCTCACCCAGTCCGAAATCTGCTCATATAAGGACAAAGAACGTATGTCCGCGATTGCATTCCCAAATACGAGTTCTGCCATATTGGCGATAATACAGAGCAAGTCACGTGACAAATTTAGTTGAGGTACTGGATACGACATGGCGCCAACTCGGGAGGACTGACAACGTGGAATCATAGCAAAACTGAAGCGTTAGCTGGATACATGTGCCACAGTAAAAGCGTGATGCAGTCAATGTATCCATTTCCGTACGATTAGAGGTTAGGTTATATGCATTTTAGGCATACATTGACTACGAACTGCTGGGAACTGTATACATTTACTAAATTAACGCTTTTACAGTAACACATACATCACTTGAAATCGCTGTCGTATTTATGTTATAATTATATGGCCACATTATTGGAAATAAAAGAAGAGAGATTGAAACTTTTTTACTAATACTGCAAGTATTGATTTACTGATATCATCTTTTCAGCATATGGAAGATACAGTAATTATTTGAAATATTGCTCTTAATATTGTTATTTTTTATTCTTCCGAATATTGTATAGAACATATAATAAGAATAAGTCTCCAAATCAGTCAACATTTGACTCCCTGATCTTTTTTGTAAACCTTTATGGTCCTATCTCCTAAGTTAAATAGTCCTTAGTTAATATTTAAAATGTAGACAGGGTTAAAAAAAATAAAACAACATAAAATAATAGATGTGACTTATTCTAATTTCACTCAGCAAATACCTATATATTGAAAATAGGAAAACGTTTTTATTTAGAGCGTAAAGTTTAAATTACAATACAATCGCCTGGTAAAATCCAGGGCACAGTGTAAAGGAATTTGAACAGAAAGAAAAGAAAATTCGACACTGTAGCATGTTTGCTCTCATTATGATTAGGCAAATGTTTACAATATTTGAAAAAAAAAATGTTTATGCAGAGAAAACTAGAAATAAAAAAGTTAAGCCCTTATTGTTATTGAAAAATTGTTGTGTATCTGCAGGGTTGCCAGCAACATTATGCAGGACCACTTATTTAGCGGAGAGGAACGTGAAGAGGTTGCTGCGCACACATTACCACCACTCCTGTGGGTGTTCTCCTTCCGCTAAATAAGTGGTCCTGCATAATGTTGCTGGCAACGCTGTGAATCTGTATCAGCAGACCGAGGCGCTGGCTTTATTTGTCGGCTGCTATGACGCCCGGTCTATCCTTCTCTTTTACGACCCATCGACAGCGTGAAATAACCGCGAGCCACCGCGAGCATCGGAGAATACTGTTCGCTGAATACCTACAGGGTGTCCCAAAAATGTCGGAGTTCCTTGAAAGGGGTGACTCAGGGAGTGATTTGAAACAACTTTTTCCTTAGCGAAAATATTGTCCGAAGCTTCCTTAACGAGATATTAACAAAAAACCCCGACCAATCATAGCGCGCGTCTTCCGCCCGAGCTCCCGTTGTAGCGTTGGCTACGCGGTAGGCGGCTGTGCTTGTAAACCGCGTTACACAGTTTTTTTTTTTAAAGCAGAATCTTAAATGATAATTGTTTGAAGTGACAGGACAAGAAATACGATTTTTTAGGTTGCGACCAATCGGACTTCATGCCCACCTTCTCTCGCACGGAATACGTCAACGCGTTCTTTTGTTTTGAAATTCAAGCGCGTGTTTATACTGGTGGACCCTGGGGAGGAGACGTTGCTATGAAGAAAGCCTCTTCAAAACAGTGGCCGTTTGGGAGGGATGCAGAGCAGATTGGTTAGGTTACGACCAATCGGACTTCATGCCCACCTTTTCTCGCACGGAATACGTCAACGCGTGCTTTTGTTTTGAAATTCAAGCGCGTGCTTATACTCGAGAGATAAGGGATCTGTCTTTAATTTGAAGGAAGGACGAAGCAGGTAGGACTACGCGCAGTCAGCGAGTTACCCCGTCTTCCTGTATCTCTCCGCGAAGCGTATTGATGTTGGATATTACTTTTTAATTGCCAGTTCCCAAAAATTAATCAGGCTGGTCGGACAAAGCATTTCTCCAGGATCGCGGTTTATTACCGTATTGTCCTGCGAGTCGGCGGTAAAGAACGATTTGTTTTGGGTAATTTATGGCTTAGCTGGTTCCGTCTCGTAGCTGACGTGAACTCAGGGTATTGGAAACCGAAAACAGGAATGGTATGCCTTTTCTTCTTTATAGCAACTCAAAGACTTTCTGTTCCTATTCTTTTCGGGCCCTGCCGAACCGAAACACGTGGTGTCTGCTGTCTATCTCGAAGCAACGGGTACATTGGCAGTAAAAGGACGGAGCGCGGGCTTTTGTGAAAGTGTAGGATGGTTCGATCGTTGCACTTCTGCAAAGCACGTGTATTTCGAAAATGTGCTGGCTTCTTTTTACCTGAAGCCTGTTATCCTAGTGGGAGTTAACTCATAATGGAACGAGAGAAACTACTTGGGGGTGGAGGAAGTTGCTTGGAAAAAATCTCGTCAGTCAGCTGTCAATCTCTGTCCCAGAAATGTTCTCCGCTCAAGAATATTACGCCATGTTCTGGGTGTACGCCCGGAACAACGGGGACGCAAGTGCTACTGTGCGAGCGTTTGCACGGGAATACCCGCACATCTAAACCCCCAACGAGGGTATGATTTGGCGTTTGGCGTCAAGATTATTCTCAACGGAGTCAATGATGCCGCAAGGCGTGCATAGACGCTGAGGGTGGTCACATCGAGCAACTGCTCATCTAACAGTAATCGGTCCCTTTCGGGGCCACCAATTTTATAACGTAGGCACAACACGTTCCATGAAAAGTAAAGTAAGTTATCAGTATTAGTGGCCGTGCAGTGAAGTGAATATTCGGTACATTAACCCGGACACACTTGACGTTGCGATCCTTACCTTCGGGTGGTGTCGTATACCTGCGATCAGCTGAGCAGTGGGTGCAACCCTACCATAAATCTTTTCGTCCACCGATGACCAGAATCGGCACAGTGACCTACTTATTGACACAGGTATCCGAAAAGGAAGAAAAGGAATGCTCGTAGGAGTGAGTGTTATTTAATTTATTAGTGATTATTAGGTGTAGAAATAAATTCTGTTCGATTTTAGGGTTCAATAACAGTTTGATTTAAAAAGTATGAAAACAATTCAACCATCGAAGTAATTTCCATTATTGTTAATTACGTTTTGCCATTTTTCTGGTAGCTTACGAATATCACTGCGATAAAAATTCGGTTGCTCTATACTGATTATGTAAATCCAATCGGAAAGACTTTATTCATACACCTAATATTATTTTTTAAATTTAGTTATGTTGGCCGTGATTAAACTACGGATTTTTACCTCAATAACGAATTATGATCACTTGTCACACTTTTTTTGTTACATTACCTTTTCGTTTATGCCTTATTTGAAAATGAAATTTACGTATTTCTTGTTCTCTCACTTCAAACAATTATTATTTAAGATTTTGCTTTAAAAAAAAACTGTGTAACGCGGTTTCCTTCGATGCATGCCGACTTGCTTGTTCGTGTCTTCGTTGTACAAGCGCAGCCGCCTACCGCGTAGCCAACGCTACAACCGGAGCTCGGGCGGAAGGCGTGCGCTGTGATTGGTCGAGGGTTTTTGTTAATATCTCGTTAATGAAGCTTTGGACAATATTTTCGCTAAGGAAAAAGTTGTTTCAAATCACCCCCTGAGTCACCCCTTTCAAGGAACTCCGACATTTTTGGGACATCCTGTATACTAACTAGTAATAAGAGCGAATACAAAATGATTGCAGGTCAGAAGCCAATTCAGACTTTAAAATAGAAGTATTACATGACCCCCATCAACCAAAGGGTCGTGGAGAACACCGCGGGCCCATCAATGGAGTAATCCCTTATGATTTCCCAGAAACATATTTACCACTGTTGACTCTACGTATCAGACGTAAAACATATATGCGCTGAATGATATGTACAAACAAACGCGGCCCCCGAATATGTTATTGTATACCACCTACATGCTATTTGTACCGAACAAGTAGCGGAACAGAAGCAGCTACTTGTGCTGGATGCACCGAAGAATACTTGAGCCTAACCCACCAGGAATACGCAGGGTTAGCAGACGGAAATTACAAAATCGTTGAGGATAGGTGGTAGCAAAGTAAACAATACTACTCTACGCGCATTTAAATAAGATACAAAATTCATTTTATTAATAAAAAATATATATAAAATATATATATAAGATATAGTATTTGCAAAATCATAAGGTTCGTTACGTTCGGACGTAAAATTTTCTTTTTGGACGGGGTATGCATCAACAACGCCTAGCGTTATGGGAAATTCCTTGTTGGGACGTACTCCTGCCTAGTAGTTAATAATAATTTAGTAAAACAAGAACCCCTTTCTTTGGAGCGTCGTCCCGTGATAAGGGTAAGGCGGTGCTGACGCAGAGGCGTTCTCATCAAAGAGTCGCGCTCGAAAATACCCAGTGGTTCTCTTGCTCTGCCGAATCCGCATTGTGTAAGCGGCAGGGGTGCGTTCCAACAATGCCTTGGAGCATTGTGGGAGAACCCTCATTGAGAACACCTCTGACCGTCGCGCTAAACATTATAACATAATCAGTAACGGCTACATCAGGAACGCGCGGACTGTGTTGCTTCTTAGAAGATTGACGGAATTGTATACTCTACATCCGGTGCAGGAGGCTGCGTCTTCCCACGGCGTTGTCGCGGATGATTAACTAATTTGGAATTGTTTTTGTTAAAATTAGATACCCAACACAATTTCTGATAGTCTAAAAACTGTGGGATTCCCCTAGTCAAAAATTGTGCATATGAATTGTAACAGTATTCCGTAACGGCTACTAACCGGACGGGTGGGGTATTGAGTGGCTGAGTGAATAAGGCGGGTGAATTGGCTGAACGGGTTTTATTGAGTCGCGTGAACAACAGAGCCCGGCCAGGTCTATGCTGGCTTACAAGAGGGTAACGGCTTAATGCTAACAACTTTAGCCTACTACGCCTTAAAGGTATCGCACGGCGGGGGGTGAAGGAAGGCGGGTTGGTCGTTCTGGTGCCCTGGCTGTGGTCTCCACCAATGGCCCTGACCGGGAAATCTTGAGTCCGATCGCCCAGTGGGTAAAACCCGCGAGAGATACGGAGACTGTAGGACGTCCTCCGGGGCAGGCGTAGCCTGTCCCTAAGATTGACGATGGATATCGACTTGAGTCTAGAGGTCAGCGAACTCGCGTTCCTCTAGGGGCCGTGGAGGTACGGTGATACAGCTTGTAGTACACAAGAGATCGCTGGGAGAGTTCTGACCGTTCGCCTGTAACGCTCATGGTAGACTCTGCCTAACGGCCCCGCCACGCAGGCTTATATGCGGCGCCACGCGAACCTCGCGAGCGAGCGCGCCGCCCGGCGCGCAGCCATCTCGCGGCCGCGCTCGGTAACAGCGCGCCGCGCCAGGCGCGAGTGGTGGGGAGAAGATCAGCGTCCCTCCGTTATAACTCGTTACAGAATTTATGAATGTTGAGGGAAGGCCCTCAGCGGTGTGAAATTGTATGGTTTTGGAAATGTGAGATGTCATATTCTCCTGTGCGTATGAATGTTCCGTAAGATCGATTATATATTTGAGTCAAGACTCCGACGGATAGACGCAAACAAATACACACACCGCCTCTTTAAGTAGAGGGGCCGAGCGATAAAGTGCAGCGTAAGCCTTTTCGGCGCGGACCCACTCTGGCCGCTGCCGAGAGCGTGAAGCTGCGACACTCTGTGACGGTAAATCGTGAGGTGCGTGTCATTGGGTCCGCGAAGTGATATAGAGATAGAGTTCTCCGGTCTACTGTGTAACCGCGTAAAAGACTCAATTTCCCGAAACAATTCATTCTACTAAACTTTGCTTACAAAATATGTTATTCTATTAACGATTTAATTAAAATTATCACTCAATTTGCACAGTTAAAGTTACTATTATTTCAGTTTCATTTTATAATTCAACTCGTGTCTCTTCCATCCTATAATCAAGTGTGTGCGTGTTCGAGTCTCATTCCTCTTTCTGATTCAGGTTCATCAGCGACGCAGAACTTTCCAAAATTTAAAGAACAAATTTAAAGCACATATACAGGGTGGATGATCTCAGGACGCCTGCGAGCGACACCAGAGACGAAGCGCCGTCTCCGGTTATGTTAATCTCATTTCGCTTTCTTCATGAATATATTTTACTCTTTTACGTTTTCTCTTAAACTCCGTGTACCGATTGATTCAACACCCCTTCTCCTTCCCCTTACTTGGTAAGTATAGTCAAGGCGTGCTTTAGCAACTTAACAGAGCGCAGTAGTAAGGCAAAGCGGATTCTAAACCAGGTCCTCTGGGGGGAGCGCGGGGGCGGGGGGCGAAGTGTGAGCGTGCGGGGAGTGCGGTGGAGGGGAGAGTGGAAGACCGGTTGCGCGCGCACGACCCGCGGAGTGGGAGAAGTCGCAATCGTGGAGGGGATCAGTCCGGGCCGAGCCGCCGCGGAGACCTCTCCAGACCTGGCCCGCCGTTGGAAATTTCCACAGAGGGAGGGGAGACGACCCCCCCAAAATTTGTTTTTCAGGCCTTGACCCATCCGGCCCCAGAATTTTTTTCCCCCAAATATTTTTTCTAAACCAGATCCGCCGCCGGAATATTTTTTTCCAAACACAAAGATGCTTTCCCCCAACGCAGAGAAATAATAATTTTGAAGCTTCAAATCTTAATATTAGGAAGCGAGAGAAGGAAGAAGACGGGTAAATAAAATTGAGAAATAATATATGTTCAAGAAATTATATATTGTTACAGAGAAATAATATACGTTTAAGATATATATATATTCTCTGTAACAATATATAATTTCTTGAACATATATTATTTCTCAATTTTATTTACCCGTCTTATATATATATATTGTTACACAGAATAATAATTGTACAATTTATTTAACATTTTCTGCGAGCGACGTCGATAATATCATTCAAGGCACACGCCAGTAGTTCGCAATCAACAAGAGATTTATCATCGAAATATTCACTATCGCGTATAGCTTTAGCAGCGCAGCACGAGTCCAAAGTTTCATCGACGACATCGCAGCGCTGTAACACGCTCACAAAATTTGAAAACTTCGTATCGACATGATGTATTATTTCATGAAGCTGCATATATACATGTTTGATACAGTGCTCGAGATTAAATAAACAGATTAATGTGTCAGATTTGAAATATAGCGACTTATTATGCCGCATCATCTTTACAATTCACGAATTATATATTACACAAAATTCCATCGCCAAATCTTTAATCCGCTCGATCGCATGCGCTGCGCGATGTCGGCACGTTTTTCAATTAATCCTTTCCATGTTGGAATAGACAATACCAACTGATTCCCACGATTGTCGCGGAGAACGATTTCTACAAGTGCTATAGGTCGCACGGTGATTTCGATTTCCAGATACTTATATGCTGTAGATGTTAGCGCATATCTTCTGGCCAGGATACGAACTGCGTAACGCGAGCTAAAAGAACAATAAAAACTGTGAAAATGATCGCTATTATCGAGAAAAAAAACAAGATAAAAATCATGAGAAGATATGAAAAATTATATCATACTTGTTAGATGTATTCGTCCTGTGTGAAGATGTATTATCTTCTGCGATTATTGGAGCGTAATAATTCCCAACACTGGCGATATACATTTTTGGGGCACTGTGTTAGTGTATGTCGAAAGTCACTGTAGAGCTACTGAGCGATTAATGTAATAGCATACGGGGAGCTGGATTAAATATAGGTGCATAGCACCATCCCCTCCATAGAATGTTGGGACGGGCCATCGTTTTTTTTTTGCATGCAATGCATCCGAGGGTGCACATCATAGCATATCGCATGAATGCAATTTCAGCCCCACCCTCAAGGATAAAAGTCTCGACACGTGTTGAATGTAATATAATACTTTTGGAAGCGTCGAATCTTAAAGTTATGCGGTGTCAGCAGAAACTGTGTCGGATGATTTTGCGCGCTAATTCGACATAAGCGTGAATCATAGAATCTTCGTTTTTAGCATGCAATGCATTTGAGGGAGAGGGTACACCGAAAGAGTTCGACAGAGATCACAAATTATGGTACCAGCCATAAAACCGCGCTCTAAACTGCACAAACCCTCAAATCGTTGCAATGTGTTGCGCGGAAAAGATATTACATTTACATTCCATTTACGATCATGGAAAAATTCGCGCAAGTAGAACGCCAATTGTAGGATCAATCTGCACGATTGATTTCGCGGGAAGAATACCTCGCGTGGGAAGAACGGTGCAAAGAGTGTATCGAATCGTTGGAAGAATACAGCCGAGTGAAATGTCCTCGATTATCGATTGGTGTTCAGCAATCGTTGGTCGCTCGAATCGCGCCGCTCGAAGGACTAAAATATTCGCTGCGCAGACGTTTCGTGCGCGAAGGTGCCGGGCATTCGAGCACAGGACTTTTGTGGCGCGAAATAGATACTGCGTTCAATAGCTGCGTATTAACTGGTGCAGTGTTAAATTCCAATTACATCGAGCCGCGCAATTTCGTTCAAAATGCGGCGATCATTGTGTTGGAGCATGTGCGGGCCACTTTGAAGAAACAGCGGAACCTCAAAGTGAACACGGTGTTCAACGGTGAATTTGTGACAGGTGACAGGCATGCTTGTAAAAGCATCAATACCCGAAACTGAGAACTCTTCAGCACATCCGATCTGCAGGAGTGGTACCAGCGATGTGTCATCGAACCCACCCTGGCATCGTTGGAAGAGTTCCAGGAACGCGACAGAGGAAGTGCATTGACGAGAATCCTGAATCTGACAGTCAATGTCAACAAGTACAATCCGCTGCGCGCGAGGTGTCATATCAAGTTGCCGCGGAAATTGTCGCTAAAGAAGGCTACAATTAGTGTACAATCCCCGGACAATGCGTGTTTCGCGTGGGCAGTGGTCTCCGCTTTCCATCCAGCCGAACGAAATACTGATCGCCCAAGTTCATACCCAGACTATGCTTTCGTGCTAAATCTCCAGGGTATTGAGTTTCCGAGGTCCCTGGAGCAAATTGAAAAGTTTGAGCGGCAGAACGAAATCTCCATCAACGAGTACAGTTTCGAGGAGCGATTGGAGAAGAAGACCGAGAGGATAACTGTTGCAGTCTTTTCGCTGCGTCTCGCCAGCCACAAGAGGAATCGGCACGTCAACCTGCTCTACACACCGAATCAAGAGCACGGCGATGTAAGGCACTTCGTGCTAATCAAAGACTTATCCCGACTGCTGAGCGCACAGCTGAGAAGACACAACGGAAAGAAAGTCATCTGTGACCGGTACGTATATAAACTTATGTTGAAATATCGCACGAAAGAAAAAATGAAATAAATTTTTTTTTATTGGTTTTGCAGATGCTTGCATTACTTTGGATCCGTTGAGAAGTTAGAGACCCATGCAGTGAACTGCGGGAAAATGAATAACTGCGCCATTCTGCTGCCCAGCGAAGGCAACAACTTGCTCAGTTTCAAGAACCACTGCACGAAGGAGCGACTCCCCTTCGTGGTGTATGCGGATCTCGAGTGCATCATCGAGAAAACGGAGGACCGCAGGATGGGTGATGCAGATTCTAAATTACGTGGGTACCAACACCACAAAGTACACAGCATTGCATATTATATGCATTGTTCGTACGATACATCGCTATCGATCTATCGATGTCGCCGCGACGCGGATTGTATTGCATGGTTCGTCGACGAACTAAAAATTTATTCGAATTTTTCCAAGCCCATTCTGACATTTGACTTCATAACATTTCGCAATGCAACACATTGTCATATTTGCGAAGACCCATTCGAGGCTGATGATAGACGAGTGCGTGATCATTGCCATCAATCCGGACGGTTTAGAGGCCTCGCACATTCGAAGTGCAATTTAAATTATAAAAACGCGTTTTACATCCCAATAGTTTTCCATAATTTATCCGGCTATGATTCACATTTCATTATCGAGGAAATAGCTACCGCTTTCAAAGGCAGCGTTGACGTATTGCCCATAACTAAAGAAAAATATATTTCATTCACGAAAAATGTCGAAGATACGGCTGAAGAATCAGACTCGCGAAATTGTATTAAATTGCGATTCATCGATTCGTACAAATTTCTAAATACCAGTCTCGACAAATTAGCATCTTTTCTTAGCGCAGATAAATTAAAAATTTTACGATCTCAATTTGAAACATTATCCATCGAAGATTTCAATTTATTGACGCGAAAGGGTGTATTTCCATACGAATATCTTGATTGCACGATCAAGCTGCAGGATCCATGCTTACCACCGCGTGAATCATTCTACAGTTCGTTAACGGGTGAGACTGTATCCGAGAGCCATTACGCGCACGCCGAGACTGTCTGGCAGCGTTTTGGGATTAGAACCTTGGGCGAATACAGCGACTTGTATTTGAAAACAGATGTCTTGTTATTGGCAGATATTTTTGAAAATTTTGGCGAAAGTTGTATCAAGAGTTACGGATTAGATTCCGCGCATTATTATACTTTACCTGGCTTTACATGGGATGCCATGCTAAAACATACCAAAATTACGTTCGAATTGCTCACAGACGTTGATATCAACCATATGGTCATGTTTATCGAACGCGGTATACGTGACGGTTTAAGCCAATGTTCCGGAAGATACGCACACGCCAATAACAAGTACATGCCATCTTACGACGCATCGGAACGGTCATCGTACTTGATGTACTTTGACGTGAACAATTTGTACGGATGGGCAATGTGCCAGCCCTTACCATACGCCAAATTTCAATGGGTCGAAGATGTCGCAAATTTTGACGTGTCTTCGATCGCTGTCGATTCGCCCACGGGATACATTCTCGAGATAGATCTGGAATACCCGCAACGTCTGCACGACGCTCACGCCTATCTACCGTTCTGCCCAACGCGTGCCAAACCACCTGGCAGCAGACAGGACAAGCTACTCGCAACATTATATGATAAGCAGCGTTACGTTATTCATTACCGCAACCTGCAGCAGTGCACGAGTCACGGTCTTCGTATTACAAAGATACACCGCGCGCTTCAATTCGCTCAATCTCCCTGGCTCCGCGATTACATCGAACTCAATACACGGTTTAGAACATGCGCGACAAACGACTTTGAAAAAAATTTGTACAAATTGATGAACAACGCGGTATTTGACAAAACTATGGAAAATGTGCGAAATCATGTAGATGTAAAACTTTTAACACACTGGGAAGGGCGATATGGTGCGGAGGCAATGATCGCGAAACCGAATTTCCACAGCAGAAGTGTTTTTTCGGAAAATTTAATAGCTGTTGAATTGCGAAAACTCGAGGTGAAATTCAACAAACCGATATACGTGGGTATGTGCATTCTAGACATATAAAAAATTTGTTTGTACGAATTTCATCACGAGTACATGTCTCCACTGCATGGTCAAAAATGTAAAATTCTCTACACAGACACAGACAGCCTCATCTATCGCATTCGATGCGATGATATCTACGAGTCCATGAAACGCAATATCAATAGATTCGACACAAGCGATTATCCTACTGACAATCCACATAATATGCCCCGCTTAAATAAGAAGGTTCCGGGGCTGATGAAGGACGAAAATAATGGGATGATATTGACCGAATTCGTAGGTCTTAGAGCGAAAATGTATGCACTCCGCGTAGATGGCAAAAAAGATACGAAAAAGGCGAAAGGCGTCAAGACCAACGTCACAGCCAGAACGATAACTTTCGACGACTACGCGCAGTGTTTGCAAAAGGAGATCGAAATGGTCCGCAGGCAATCATGCATACGGTCGAAATTGCACAAAGTGTACACAATTTCGGAATCCAAAATCGTTCTAAGTCCATACGACGACAAGCGGTATATCGTACCCGATTCAACTGACACGATGCCCTGGGGACATTATAGAATACCATTGTAAAATAAAAAATTATTGTATTTATTAACTCGTTCTTATAAATAGCGGATTTATTGCATAAAAATAAAATAAAATTCTTTGCACATGTATTGTTGTGGCCAAAATGTCGACTTGTTCCTTGGAGGTTGTAAGACTCCGACGACACAATGTCACACTCCTTGCGGTTTTTTCCACCGCAAGAGTTCACTAATTGAACGGTGATTGAGGTATGTGGAAGGATAGTGGTGAAATCAAACTGACAATGTAGCGCGTAACAACATAACACTTAAAATATATTCTGACAAAACTTACTAAAAATACTTGTACACTTGCATTTCGGTAAAGTTATAATGTGCGCTGGTAGTGTATCAGAATGCTGAATGCAATTCTGTCGATGATGATAGTACAGAGGTTTTGTTCGATCTGGTTTTTCAAGTTGCATTCAGGCTCTACCAAGCCTTTGAAAGCCCTTGCAGGGGTGTGTCTTAAAAATAAGAGGTGGTAGACTATTGCCTATTGGCTGTAAATGATTGTGGCATTGGGCGACGAAACGCACCGGAAAGGGAAGCTGAGTTCCACGAAATCGCATCGAACGGCGCGACTCCGTTTGTTTATGTCGTCTAGAGATACGCGGTCTTGACTCGGCCCAATAGCCCATACTTCACGGCACCGCTGGTAAATAGTTACGTCCCAAGATTTTAGGCCCGGACGGTCGGCTCAAGTGTTTGCCACGTGCGGATTGACGAAGCACAGGCCCAGGAAACGCTTCGAATTCAGTGATTGTATTTTTCACGCTCAACATGTATAGAAATTATTATATTTATTAACTCGTTCTTATAAAATAGTGGAATTATGTAAAATAAAATTGCTCACACATATATATCATTGTATTTTATTGAATCATGTATTATTATTATTTTACAATACATTATTTTTATTTATCCATGAATTGTGCGATTTATCAAACCCCAGCCACTTGACATATACCTTATCCCCCTTTCTACGCAGTACTTTTTCCACTAGATACACATCAGGATCGGTGACGCGTTGCAGCTCGTGTTCATAGAATCCTCCGGCAACGGGTTTTCCACAGGAATCGACGAGCAGATACGTCGCGGGATTAGTTGTCTGTACTTTGGCTATCTCGAACACCTCCGTTGTCCAATTCGGTGTATAACCTTTATCGAAGATGGTTTTAAATTTGCTCACGCGCACAAACTCACCCAACTCGAATCTCGCTGGAGCAGCGATCTTTATGTTGCTGTATACGGTGGCTAGCAGCTTGTCGGCGATCGCAGGGGTAACATCGCAAGGACGCATTCCGATGGTTCTATGTTTTCGCGCGTTATACTCTGCAAGTAGACGCGATAGCGAATCGGCCCATCTATAGGTTCCATTCAGCGTAAACAGTTTCCACATATTGTTCTTCAAAGTTTGATTGAAACGTTCTACGAAGGAGGCCTTCATCACCGAATACGTTGAATAATGATTAATGTCGTGCTTTTTCAAGAGTTTCTGCACAGCGGTGTTGTAAAATTCTTTTCCTTGATCGGTTTGAAAATTTTTCGGATATCGATCTCTAAATATCTTTGCAAACGCTTTAGTCACCTCAGCGCCACTTTTAGTCTTGAGCGGCAACGCCCATGCATACTTGCTCAACACATCGATGACGGTGAGTATGTAGTGGTGACCCTGGTTGTATCGCGAGTATGGACGCATTTCTACAATGTCAGCTTGCCACAGATCGTCGTATCCACGCACTATGACGCGCCCCCGAAGAAAATGTCTTCGAGCTGGAGCGTGCAATTCCTCCACAAGTTGTAGCTTCTTGTGGCTATGGTTTTCTTTACCCATGGATTTCGATAATGGCTGCATGTTTGATCGCAGATGTATCTTTGCCACGAATGATGCGATAATTATCATGTACGTGCATTATGTGCTCTCCACCGCCCCAAGGAAATTCTGGACAAGTTCAACCGTCTCGCATGATTCTCCTTCGCATTGTTGCTGCGGCATAGGATTCAATGCTTGCGATATCTTTTGAACGCTGTTTTGCAACGTCAGCATATCTCTCTGAAACGCGACCAGTTTCATCTCTAATTCTTCCTGCTGCTCTCTCAAAAATGGAATGCTCTTTTCCACATGTAGTTTATTAACGGCATCTGTGTCGGTCACCGGCTGAGCTATGCGTCGTATCTTGCGCGATTTTGCATCAAAGTCGGTACCGGTCACGCAAAGAGCGTTATCACGCATATAATTTCGAAGCATGCCGCTCCATTTGTAATAGTCCATTGTAGCTGCTCCACTCTTCTCGAGCGATACCCCAAATTTGTTGATCGGCATCTCGACGCATACAGTGCACATCATCGGCGTGCGGTTTAATTTATAATGAGGCCTGCCTCACGGAGTTCCTCGATAATCGATAGAATTTCGTTGTCGTGCGAGTTGTTACCCGCCTGACGCGACGCTTCCAGGAAACGTAATCGATCCACCAGCTCGTTGGGATCATCCCAGTGCACATAATCGATCTTGTTATCGTTTACCACCATGACTCGCGGTGTCCTTAGACCTTTCCCCGCTTTACTGGTCAATACACGGGGTAGTAGTGGCGCAATTACATGTTTGTACTTGTATCCCTTGTTACCCAATATGGGGTTTTGTGCGCTATGGCCACGTCTGTGAGCATTCGTCATCAGCAGTATACTTTTGTATTTTTGTTTATCAGCATCTGTGTATATAGCATCATCGGGAATTCTCTTGAAAATCAGTTCGTACAGACCGGGCGTTCCTCCATATCTTACACCGTCTATGATTATATTATCATCCTTGTCCATATCGAAAGCCTTATCCCCCAGCATCATTCCACTACCACCAAAGTGTACACCGGACACATAATCTATGGTCGTATCCCTATCACCACTTAGGATTGCGCTCATGTATTTTTGACCCAGCGGACCGAAATGCTTGCGAAACGTTTCTTGCCCCTCGGATGTTTGGAGTTGCTCTCTAATAGATGCTGCAAGCGACTCATCGGCAGAAGTTTCATACACGTCTTTGTCATCATTGGGTGTGAGCGACTGTACATCTGGAAATGTATTTATTGACGCAGGAGGAACCGTGGAATCGTTTGATGTGACATTCAACCGTTTCCGCTTCGATTGAACTGGTGTGGAGGTTACGAGCGAATTTCCCAATGACATGTATGACTGTTTACTATTTCTTTTACGCGATGCGTTCCATTTCGGCCGGATTTTTGTTTTAGGCGTTAATGTTTCAATGCTCATACTCGTCGCAGGTGATATGTCAACTTCTGTCTCAGCAGTATTTTCCACAATATGTTTTAAGGGCTCGGTAATAGGTTTAAAGTATCTTTCCAGCGCGATATCTTCATCCATCTTGTCAGTCTTCAAAGACTGATGTTTCCTGCGAATGGATTCGCTGGTTTTTGCAATTTCCATCGCTATTCTCTCACGATCCTTAATCTCCTAACTACTAATCATCATTGTATCGCAGACGTTGCTTTCCCACCGACGTGTTGACGACGATTGAGCATCTCACGGTACCGCAAACTCGTTAAATCCCTTTCTATAACGTCCATTGGACATCGCGCTATCTTTATCTATCACCATGAAACCATACTCCCGCTGCCAACAATTACGACACAAAGCGCAGAAATCCTCGTAAGACATATCAGTGTTTACATGATCGTTGTACACATGTTTCAAGTTGGTACCATCCTGCTTAAACAGTATCAACAGATTCGCATTGTCGCGTATAAGATGTTTGGGAATCTTTGCATACGTCTGACAGAGATAGAAGCAGTCAACGTTCGAGTGGCGCCCCATTGCAAAGTATTCCCTTATCGTATCTTGCTTGTCGCATGCCACGTCATCAAAGATAAAAATGGAATTCGGAAGCGATTCGGTCGGTGGGATGACGTCACTGTTATTCGAAAACGTAAAGTAGCCAATTTCATCTATCGCAGTCACTAAATTCTCCAAATACTTATATTTTGGCTGTTGCAACGACTTGGAATACACGTACAGGTTCTCGAAGCACACGCCGTGAGGACTTTCCAACAAGCTGACCAGCACGTTGGTCTTTCCACAATTTGATGGGCCACAAATGAGGCAGCGTATAGTGTTTGGTAGCATGCTACCGTGTCTGCGTCTCGTTTTCGGAGACATCATTTGCGATTTATCGTCAAAATTAGTCACGCGTATCGCCACAGGTTGTCGCACGAATCGCATCCTCTCCGTAAACTGCGAAAAATGATTTTGATACGTCGAAGCTGTGGTGCGCTCTATTTATAGGCTCGCGCCGAAGCAAAACAGCTCATTATTCAAAATGCTTCTGATCCTGTCGGATAATTGTGATATTCGAGATCTAACCGCTGAGCAGTTGAAATATATACCAAACATTATTCTACTGCGAGAGTTTGTCAGACATATCGATCAGTTGTGGGACAGACTCCCCGAGCATATAAAAGCCGATTCTGAGGTTCAGCAGTATCGTCGGTGCTTGGAACATTATAATCGCCCTTGGCAGCGAACGCATATCGACGGTCCAGCACCATTGATTAAAAACTGCAGCGAATGTCGCCGAAGAGAGTAAAGAAAGGTTGTGGTCTGTTAAATCGGGCGATAAACGCGTTACCTATCGAATTACATATTCCGGGATATCAGTTTTGTGGTTCAGGAACTCATCTGGCAAAACGATTGGCTAGAGGCGATCGAGGCATCAATCCGTTGGACGCAGCGTGTCGCGAACACGATATTGCATATTCGCGTAGCAACGACCTCGGTGAGAGGCACGCGGCAGGTAAGGTTCTCGCTGACAAAGCGCGAAAACGCATCGTTGCGCGAGACTCGACTCTGGGTGAAAGAGGTGCTGCTACAGCTGTTTGGGCAGCTATGAAAGCTAAGACGAAAATCGGAATGGGGATGAAAATAAAAACCCGCAAAAGAACTGTAAGGAGAGCATCGCAAAAGCGGATTCTTCCGGTGGCAAAACGAGGTGGCATATTACCACTTCTCCCGCTGCTAGGTGTTCTCGGATCATTAGCCGGTGGAGCAGCGGGGATCGCCAAGGCGGTAAACGATAATAAGGCGGCGCAACATCAGCTGTAGGAAATGCAGCGTCATAGTCGCACCATGGAAGGTCGCGGACTTTATCTCGCACCATACAAACGCGGACAGGGAATATCGAAACAAAAAAAAAAAAAACGCCGAAAAGACAATAAAAATGCCCGAGGGCGTAACTACAGATGCGCAATTGGGGGAGTTGGCAAAACGTATGCGTATTCCATTTTTTAGAGGTGTTTTTATGCGCAATGCACTACCTGTTGGAGGAGTACGTTGAAACGAGAGCGGTATCATGAATTTGGATAATGTCGAGGGACCGGGGACTCATTGGGTGGCGTATGCGAAGAGGGGGCGTCGAGCTGTATACTTTGACAGCTTTGGGAAGCCTCGACCGCCTAAGGAATTGGTACAATATCTGGATAAAGATATCGTGAAAATCGAATACAATCACGCGCCTTATCAGGAGTACAATCAGAGCAATTGTGGCCAACTATGTCTACGCTTTCTACAAACGATTGGCTGTAAATTTAAGGATTGACTTCTCACCACTTTGATTCAGTACGGGTCCAGTCGTAAAGCTTGGAATATGTCGTTAACATTCACTCTAACCGGCAAGAGTAGCACCCTCGCGGTGAGCTACTTTCCACTCATAGATTTGAGCGACAATGATTACGAGCTTGGTCTAACAACCTTTGAAACTTATCACAGAATACCGAACATCGACTCGAGCAACGATAAATTCTACTTCGCCGTAAACTATGATGTCAACAGCAGCGTTGACATCATCCATGAATACATTACGATTCCCCACGGTTCCTACGAACTAGACGCCATTGCCAAGTATTTGAAGCAGCGATTACTCGAACGGTATCCTCAAAATCTCGGTGGCACCGATGACAACAATGACGATGGTGACAACGATATGTATCCTATACTGTTGCGCGCCAACAACACCACCATGAAAAGCGAGCTGTACTGTCGGTTCGCCGTACACTTTACAAAAAGCCCAATAACATTGGATCGTTACTGGGATTCTCGACGAATCGCGTATTAGAACCGGGACAGTGGCACGAATCGGACGATCTGATTAATATCATGAATGTGAACATTATTCGCGTAGAATGTAGCGTGACCGCTGGCGCGTACAGAAATAGGAAGCGCGTACATACCATACATGAATTTTCTCCCAGAGTACCGCCGGGATATAAGATATCGGAAACGCCCGCACAGGTCATTTCGGATCTAACGATACGCGTTGTGGATCAAGACGGACGGTTGCTTGATTTTCGATGTGAAGAGATTACCATCAGACTGCACGTACGACGACGTCGATGATAATACATGTGGTGTGGTCGAATGAGATGCTTGTGTTGAACGACTCCAGAAACACGTTTATTCCAAACGAAATTGTTTGCAACAACAACAACAACAACTGCAACAGCTCTGATTACGCTAAAAAGAAGAGGCTCAGTGCTGCGAACATTGCATTTTTGAAATCGCTGGGATTCATTGTACGCAATTAAGTTGAAAAATGACCGACATTCTAAGCATTGGCGCGAAGCCGACGTCTGATGATCGCATCGTCAAGCTTGAGACTCACACATACAACCCTTACGTCAACACGACGTTTGGATACAGCGATGAGATAAGAATACCTATACGGCAACAGGATTTATACACATTACCGTGTGAAAGTTTCCTCTACCTGGAGGGGAAATTGACGATAAATAAGCCGAATGATGTATCAACGGTGATGTTGGGAAATAATTGCATGGCATTCATATTTGATGAGATTCGATACGAACTGAATGGTGTGGAGATTGATCGCAACAGAAACGTTGGAATAACTAGCACGCTTAAAAACTATGTATCGATGACATCTGATGAAGACAAAAATATGGAGAATGCGGGATGGGGCTTGAAACGGTATGATGAGCTAATAGTGAAAAATCATTTCAATTTTTGCATCCCGCTCAAATATTTGTTGGGATTTTGCGAGGACTACAAACGCATGGTTATTAATGCGCGTCACGAATTGATTTTAATACGATCGCGCAACGATAACAATTCTCTAATAGGATCGCCGACGTTGGAACCAGAAATTGAATTACTTAAAGTGCAGTGGCGGATGCCTCACGTGACGCTGATCGACGTTAATAAGCTGTCGTTGCTACATGCTTTGGAAAGTGGACAAAACCTGAGCATTAGTTTTCGCTCGTGGGATCTGTACGAGTATCCTCTCTTACAGAGCACGACCAAGCATTCGTGGGCCGTGAAGGCAGCTGCACAGTTGGAGAAGCCGCGATACATTATCTTTGCTCTACACACTGCTCGAAAGAATGTGATGACTGAAGATGTTACTGGATTCGACCACTGCAAATTCACCAATGTAAAACTTTTTCTCAACTCGGAATTTTACCCGTACGATGACATGAACTTGGACTTTGACAAGAATAGGCACGCCATCTTATTTAACGTGTATACGCATTTTCGTAAATAGTATTACGGACATAGTTGCAACGAGGCATTATTCACCGTGGCCCAATTTTTGCAATTTGGCCCCCTCGTGGTGATTGATTGCTCGCGACAAAATGAGTCGATCAAGAATAGCACCGTGGACGTGCGCATAGAATTTGATTGTAAAGAAAACGTACCTGCAAATACTACGGCCTACTGTCTGATTCTGCACGATCGGGTGGTTGAATACAATCCGCTGACAAATGTGATGCGCAAAATCAATTAAATTACTGCGCTACTTGCCCGCCCTATCCTGTACCAAATTCGTACAAAATTTCATCGTGAAAATCGAGATGCTTTACGAGAAAGACTGCATTCTCCAGTCTGTCTTGGAAGCGAACGGACCTCTAAATTGTATCGATAATGGTCGTACCAACATTCGTTGACCTGCAAGGGTTCATCGTCGATGGAAGATTTGTCGCGAAGGAAGTGGCTATCCTACGAAAGGGAACAATTCTCTCGCACTATATTTTTGGGAGTTCGATGCCACAATATCTTCTTACAAAATCCGACAAATCGAGCATCCGGTGGTTGGTGGCAAAACATCATGGACTACGTTGGGAAGATGGAGACGTTCCGTACAGTATGGCTAAACAGCTAATTATGAAAGCTGTAGCCGATGCGATCGACGAGGAAGATGACACACCCCATGTCGTATACGTTAAAGGGCTGCAGAAACGCGATTGGCTCATGGATTTCCTCGATGAAAATACGAGAGCGGACGTGATCATCGAGACGCTAGACATTGACTACGAGGATATCAAATCCCTAAATAAGCTAAACGTAGTTAATACTCTGCGATGTGGCAGACACGCAAAGCACTGTGCCATGCAAAATGTATTTAAAATATTCAACTGGTGGTCTAAACGCCAGAGGGAAATACACAAATAAAATATAATCAATTTTTAATGTATAATTGTTTTTTCTTGACCCTCCTCAACCTCCAACCTTCTGCATGTACGCTAGATTAAGACGATAGTTGTAATTATTATGTAGAAGTAGTACGATTCATGATCAACGCGGTATGATAGACGTTCGAGAGATGTTCAAGTGGTGTGATAGACGTTCGATAAATGTTCAGAGTGGTATGATAGATGTTCAAAGTGGTATGATAGATGTTCAAAGTGGTATGATAGACGTTCGATAGATGTTCAAAGTGGTACGATAGACGTTGAAAGTGGTCCAATACACGTTTAATACACGTTCAGAGTGGTACGATAGACGTTGAAAGTGGTCCAATACACGTTCAATACCCGTTCGATAGATGTTCAAAGTGGTACGTTACGTGTTCAAAGTGGTTCGATACACGTTTGACACACGTTCAGAGTGGTACGATAGACGTTGAAAGTGGTCCAATACACGTTTGATACACGTTCAGAGTGGTACGATAGACGTTGAAAGTGGTACGATAGATGTTCAATACGTGATCAGAGTGGTATGGTCTAGTCGAATGATGTGTCCAAAGAAGAAGGGAGAAGAATTCGAAGAACATGATAAGTGCACTCCGAGGATGGTCAGTGAAGAAGAAGATAAGTACATGGAGGAGGATGGTCAGCGAAAATGCAGGTGGCCTGTGATGTAGATGGCGAAGAACAAAGGCATCCTACTTTGCAAAGCTATGTATTTCTCGATTTCATCATAGGAGGGGGTTTTGACGTGCGAGAGCCAGGAGATGTATCGAGACCAGTCACCAGTTGTCCATCAAATCGTGAAGGCGTCTGTTGTAATTTAACTAATATCTGCGAAAATGGGACTGCTAAGGATTGCCCCCGAGTGTAAACCAGAGGTATGTTCTTATAATATTTTTTAACATTTATCGCGTTTAATCATTGATACTGAGTGAGATTAAAATCAGACGGTTGTATAAATATTATATCGCGGGTTTCTATGTTCCAGAATTCGCCACCACCGTCACCCCCGTCGCCGCGGGTGTGGTCGCCGGATTGGGGCTCGCCGCAGCCATTGCCGTCGTCGTCTCCGCCGCAGCCGCCATCGCCGCAATAATTATATATATTTTTATATTTATATTTTTTATATTTATATTTTTTTTATATTTATATTCTTTTTTTATTTTATATTCTATTTGTTATTTATATTTATTATTTAATTGTATTTATGTTCCATTTTTTATATTCTTCTTTTGTCTTTTTATATTATATTATATTTGTAATAATATATATATATATATATATATATATATATATATATATATTATTTCTCCATTTCATTCGCCCATCATCTTCCTCTCTTTCTCTCGAAGACGCTGTGTCGAGAAACGCCGATCTTTCCCGACATCGTCCGAAACAATTTCTGATACAATAAAAATAAATTATTATACGCCGACGTTTGGCAACGGCTCATGGTGTGTGTGTGTGTTTGTGTGTGTGTCATATGTGACGCTCCGTTGGTTTCGCTATATGTACCATTCGGAAAAGACTAATGTCAGAGACGGCGTTTGGGGGAGTTGGTTAGGCGGCTGACTCGTACCGCGGAGGTCTTGGGTTCGAGCCCCGTCGCCCCGAGAAGTTTTTTCATTTATATTAATATCATAAAATTAATATTTCCTTCCTTACCGACAGTCTGTACCACGCTCCAGAGTAGAACCTTCCTTACCGACAGTCTGTACCACGCTCCAGAGTAGCGCACCTTCACCCGCGGTTCCTCCTCGATGCACTTCGATGTATCGGTTCGAGATCGGTTCGATATCGATATCTGCTCCTCGCGCTTTACCACCCACCACTCCGCCATCTCTATGACGTCATCCGCCGCCAGCCCGTCGGCAAAAAACAAATTTTCTAATTCAAATTTGGATTTCAAGGTCGGTTATCATCACCTTGAAACTCAAATTTGAATTAGAACCCGCCTTGTAATACTACTAGATTGTTACGCTTTTGGGTCTCGATGTACTCTGTACGATTGGTTCCGTACAGCCTACGTACTAGGGATTGAAGTTAATATACATCGAATCCGTATTGGAGCTCGATTTACGGGAAATAATGGGAGGGCAAGTGGCTAGCGATGATCAGGAGCGCAGCTCCGTGAAGGTGTTGACTCCACTGGCGGATGGGGCCTCTGTCCCACGCTGAACGTCAACTGGTGTTGGTTGGGCCTTTCTAGTGTGCGTGTAGACGGCTGGTTGCCACCTCCCGTGTTAGCTGTTTTCCTGCTCGCTGTTGCCGTCCGTAGATTCACGACTCGAGCTCTTCTTACCGCGAATTTCAATTATAGTGCCTTATCGGCTACGTATTATGTTGATAACTTATGTGCGGTGGTTATAATATATTAAAGTACGAAATAGTAAATATATATGTTTTAAAGAGTTAATTAATAGTAGACTCCACGTCGCGGGACGTGACACCTCCCCCCTTAGAAATCAAACTTCCAGAGGAAATTTGTTTTAATTCTTGGATGGCTTCCTTGAATTCTCTTGCTGCTGGAGTTGGTTGTCGTCCCTCGTCAGTTGTTAGTTGATCTGCATTCTGCGATGACGGTTGTTTTTTGTTGGCCAGATGTATTATTAACGTTGTTAAGGAGTTCCAAATTGCTCCCAACAAGTGTAGTCCGCATCCATAGACTGCATGTATTTGATGTCCGTGTATAATGGTATCAAATAATGTTTTTATTATTTTAATGATGATAAAAACTCCAAGTAGTCCTGCGGTGACTGTTCCAAATTTAAGGAATCCGTTCCAGAATTCGGCTGCTGCATTTTCGGCCAATGTGGTGATTGTTTCTTCGTCCAAAATTCCCATTATTGAAATTGATCCTGCGGGAATATTTTTCGCTGATATTCCTCTGGCGAGTGTATTTAATACAGCTGCTTTTTCTGCAGGGAACATAATGTGGTCCCTTAGATTTTCCAATTCCTTCTGTGTATATATTCCGCTGGTTGCGAGATCCGAAGGAGATGTATAATGCCAGTTGAGTTTCGTTTTTGGATGTAGTACTTGAGGTGAACGAACTTCAATTGGATGTGGCGAAATTCTGTGCCATGCTTGGTCAATTTCGTACATGACTGGTAGAATGGGACTACATTCCCTATGTGTCCCTTGAATGGTTAAAATGTGCGATTTCGGTGTTAATAACATTGAATTGTTTCTTAACCACACATGTATTTCTATATAACATTCATCTGTTTTACGTATTTTAACTTGAACAGGAATGCATTTTACAATGTGAATCACTTCGCCAGCTACTAGTGCCATATGTCCCGGTGTTTTCGTGACTATATTGGCGAATTCGTCTGGTTTCAGCGTAGCAATTATTAGAGCATTGTATAGTATTTGTTGTTCCAATAAGCATTTTTGTATAATTATATCTCTGTATAGAGTTTTCAATTCAGTTCTTATATGTTTCTCCACGTAGACAAATTTGGAATTCACGTACGTGAAAATATCCAAATTTTCTACTGGAATTTTCTGTAAAGATGCAAATGTTCTTTCCTTCGTTGTTTCCAAGATGAATAATTTTGGATGTTCAGTTTGAATAAGTGTATAACCACATAGATGTTGCTCTCCTGTTGGAGTTAAAGCGAACGTAATGTCTTGTGTGATCAGCGCATACACGGAAGGTGATTTTACTTCGTCTTGGCTGGTGTCGGTAATTTTGGATGCCAGCCCTTCATAGAGTACATCATACCGATCAAATTTGCATGTAGATGGTGGAAAAGAGTGCCAGAATGTGTGTCCGTCCTCATTATCCACGCAAAATCCGTTTTGAAAATGGCATATAGTTCCAGATTGCAATATGATTTTGTTTAGTTCTAGTCGTGCGGGTACTAGAGCTGTTTTGAGTGTTATCTTTGCCATTGCTTGTACTACTACCTTTTCCCATGATCCATAAGGGTCGGAAAATTGCGCTCCGGTACATTTTCCCTCTGCCGTTAGTGATCCAGCCATGGTAAATGTCCGGGTTGATGTCTGGTTCATTTTGAGTCCTACCAAATAGACATTATTACCTATGACAGTGGAACCGTATTCGTGCATATTTCGGCATTGATGTTCGGTTAAATCTTCGAGGTATTCATTTAACCCGTTGTGTACTGCGGAAACGTGTGAGTGCATTCCGCAATAATAGATGGTTCTTGAAATTATCAACTTGCATTGGATGACTTCCACGTAGTTGAAATCCGAGAGTTGCAAAAGTTGAATGTAGATTTCCTTTGTAGCTGTAGAGATTGGGTTAATTTCGCTATCTCCTACTGAATTTAATGAAACGGTTGTCACGTTTAAGTGTTGCCCATTGCAATCGTATCCAATGAGAGCCCAAACAAGATTGAAGTTGATTAGAATTATCCATGGTAAAATCATGGTGATTCCCCTTTTAACAAAAGAAAATATTCTTGATGTAAACGATCGTTACTTTAGTATCGATTCATAATTATCTCTTTAATATTTCGTACTTTTTAAATCTTATTCTATAAATAACAAGTATTCTTATGGGTATCCGATCTTTCATCGCATATGTCTCCTCTCGCAGGTATCATATCAAAATTCATCTGGTAGCTAAATCGTGTGTAGCTGCTTCATTTCGCTAGTGGCTGCTGAAGCATAGCCATCGTCTATTCTCTGAGTGTTGTGATTTAGTTATCCACGGTATGTTTGAAAACAAAATTTATTTTCCCTCTTTCTTTATCTTACTTTAGTTTATTTTCTCCAGATGTCAGATTTCTCAGATGAGTGGATTGAAAGAATGCGACGGTTAATAAAAATTAAGAAAGTCAGATTTCGTATCTGGAGACTCATCCGAGGAATTCATGGGTGGTTATTTCCGCCACATTAAATAATCCTCCCAGCACCTTGCCCATAGAATTAATTAAAAAAATGTATTGCAAGGTGCAAGGTGATATCCTCATATATTTTGAGTAATAATAGTTTTACCTATTTAAGACTTATGGATATATATATTTTGTAATTTTATGGTTTTCCTTTTATATATAAGTTTTAAATTATTTCTATTTGTTTTATGTTACTTATAATTTTGTATATCATAATTTTACATATAATAAAATTTTATTGGTTTTAACATTTACCACCTAGTCTCAACTATCTTGTAGTTGCCGTTCGCTAGCCCTGCGTATTCTTCGTGGGTTAGGTCCAAGTATTCTTCGGTGCATCCAGCACAAATGGCAACTTCCGAAATCCCCGCTATTTCTCTAGCGCATTGATCACATTTGACGAGTTGTTCCGCTACTTGTTCGGTACAAATAGCATGTAAGTGGTATTCAATAACATATTCTGGTGCCGCATTTGTTTGTACATAACATTCAGCGCATATGTGTTTTATATCTGATACGTAAAGTTGGTATATACACTGTCGCACACAGGTTAATAGTAATAGTGGTAGATATGTTTCTGGGAAATCGTAGGCGATTACTCCGTCGATGGGCCCGCGGTGTTCTCCACGACCCTTTGGTTGACGGGGGTCTTGTAATACTCCCATTTTAAAGTCTGATCTGTAATCATTTTGTATTCGTTCCTATTACTAGATTATATTTTATGTGAGGTTTAGTCAACACAGCTCACGATAAATTGGAGGGTAAAAATATATATATTTCCTTAGTCTATGGATACATATACAGGGTTTTTAGTAGTATCCCTTTTTTTTACTTATTTTGGTTATCATCGAGTAATAACATCTAAACATCCTTCTCTATCAAGGTGTGCCCACTCCTCGGGGCCTAATTCTAAATATTCTTCAATACACTCTTGACATTGATACGCAGGCCTTACGGTGACCAGCGATCTATTGCATTTGAAACATGTTGACACTACGAGTGTAGTTGGATACTGGCATATGCAGTGCCACCCTCCTTCCTCGTAATATTCTTTTTCATCTTCCTGCGTTTCGTCATAACAATTTGTGCAGATCCTTAATTCATCGCATGTATATATCCTTATTATTGATTTTATAACGCAATACATCGACATCAGTTCTATGTATGCCTCTGGATGGTTTTGGGGGAGGACTCCATCTATAAGGCCGTAGTACTCTAGGTCCTCCTCCTGGAACCCTTCCACTGGGGGCTTCATATCTGCAATAACGGCAAATCTAAGTAGGTTATACTCAGTTTATATTCACCGTTCATTGCTCTGCTTGTACCCTTGTTTTACTCGTTTTGGGTATAATGTATATCTATAGATCATTGGGGTGGGGTGTATATGTAGACTATCGATTGTAATTTCTCCCTTTTCCTCTGACCTTTATTCAATATGTTCCACCGCAATTATATTTCCGCGTAATAGCAGGGTATTTTCTGTTGGGTTTAACGTCATACTTCTGTTAATACATTCCGTACAATTTAATACCGGTCGTCTGAACACCATTCCTATACCGCATTTGATGCAGATAGATCCTCGTAGTAAGCCCATGTAATTACATAGGCAATGGCCAGCGGTTTCTACGAATCGACGTCTTTCGTTATAATCCGCTTGCTCATAGCAAAGGTCACAAATTCGCTGGTGGTTATACGTATATATCATTGCCGTACATCTGATCAAGCAGTACAGATGCTCTATTCGAGTGTAAAGGGGTGGAGTGAGGGTTGATATCACCTCCTCTATTGCCCTACCATAGTTTTCTTCTACCTCTTGGGAAACTTCGATTGGGAGTATCATGGTCTGTAATAGACGATACTCTAAGTATTTTATCACTTAGTTATTTTGTCGATTTATTCTTTACTTGTATACAATTTTGTTTATTTATTAATCACCCTGGATTTGATTTAATATACGCAAGTTTAAGTTTATTTATGTGTACTGTACGAGCTGTTCCATCAGCTAATATTTTAACATTCTGATTAGGCAACAATTCGAGTACTTTATAGGGTTCTGAGTACTGATCTGTGAACTTTAAATCTCCTGCTTTAAAATCTTGCGGATTAATTTTCCGATCGTAATATTGTTTAGATTTGGCTTTTGCCCTTATTAAATTTTCTCGGGCTTCCGTTTGCAGATTAGTTATCTTGTTAAATAAATCTCTAAGGTATTCGGCGTATGTGGGTTCCAAATCTTCACCAATAGGTTTTTCACTCGAAGGTTCTCGTGCAATGCATCCGAAAACTAATTCATGCGGTGAAAATGTAGTACCCTTATGTACTGCAGTGTTATATGAAAACATTGCTAAATCTATCCAATCATCCCAATTATCGTCGTTCGTCGTATATTGTTTTAAATACTCTGTTAGTACATGATGCGATCTTTCTATCGAACCATTACTCTGTGGATGATAAGCTGTAGTAATGTAGCGTTTAATTTTGAATCGTTTAGCGACGATTTTTATCAAATTTGAAGTAAATTCGTTCCTTGATCGGTTAAAATAGTTTTAGGTGATCCGAATCGGCAAATAACCCGTTTTATAAATACGTCTGCTATATCGGCAGAGGTGGTTCGAGCTACAGGTATCGCTATTGAATATTTCGTTAACAAACCTTGTATCGTTAGTATGTGTGTTCTTCCTTTTCTGGTTTTTGGCAATGGTCCAACGATGTCCATGCTGATTTTGTCGAACGCTTTACCTGGAATGTCTGTCAGACCATAGGTTGTTTTATTTTTATTCTTGTTAACTTCTTCATTTGGCAATCCTGGCATTCTCTGATGAATTTTTGAATTTCCTTTTTCATATTCTCCCAATAGTAATTTTGTCGTATCCTGTGGTAGGTTTTTGTAACTCCTTTGTGTCCTCCACTGGACGACGTATGTTTTTCTCTTACTATTTGTTCTCTCAGATTTTCAGGTGGTGTTACCACGTCGCCAGTGCAAATGGTGATTGTAATCGGTAGTTCTCTGAATATATCTTTTAGTCTATTTATAATATATTTCCATGGTACATCCTCTATGTTATGGGTTCTACTTATAGCGAATGATTTTAAGTTGAATTCCGTAATTACATCCCATAATGATATGAGACTGTTTAAAATATTAACAGGTCGTATAGCGGTTCTTGAATCTTCTTTGATCGGTAGACTTATTATATATTTCGCTTCATCTGGTACTGACCGGGCCCTTTCTAGGGTAAGGTCTACATGAATTGGTAGTAAATTTTCTGTTTCTAGTTCTTTGGCACCTCTATCGATTGGATTTCCATCCAATCCGATGAAAATGACTTTATTATCTTTTATTTTTGCCAAGGAATCTCTAGATTCTTTTATCACCAATTGGTTTTGATGAGGGATTGTACCCTTGCTTCTACTTGTTGTTGTTCTAGGTGATAATTGAGGCGGTGATGGAGATATATCTATTATTTCCATTGATTCTTCTTGTTGTGATGTTTCTGTGGTGTCATTTGGTTCTTCTTGGGTTTTCCTTTTTGAGGAAGGGCCGGCTATTGACGAATCGCTTGATACGGTTCTTTTTCGTTTTTGTTCCCAACTTTGAGGTGTTTTTGACACGAAAGTATTTGATTCCATATCTTCATCTTCCGACATCGGTAGTTGTCTAAGTTTCCTTTTTGGGAAATCTAGTTGTTTAAGTTCCCTTTTCGGAAAAGCAAAATGTCTGCTTCTCGACATTGGTCCTTCGAAATTTCCCGGTAAAGTTGACCATAAGTTTTTCTTTTGAGGTGGTTCGCCTTCTGGAGGATCCTCTTCCTCCCTTGCTCATATTGGTAGGCATACTTCTGGTGGATTTCGAGATAACGCATCAGCGTTGAGGTTACTTTCTCCTTTTTTTATAGCTTATTTCATATTCATAATCGGATAGTTTAAGTTTCCATTTCCAAATTCTCGAATTTGGATCTTTTATTGAATTCATCCATACCAGAGGTTTGTGATCAGTTTCTATTTTGAATTTACGACCATATAAATAAGGTCTAAAATGCGTTACGCAATAAATAATTGCTAAACATTCCTTTTCAATTGTAGAATATTTTTGTTCTGCTGGATTTAATAAGCGGGACGCATAAGCAATAGGAAGATCGTCGCCAGAATTTTCCTGACTAAGCACTCCTCCTATGGCATAACCCGAAGCATCCGTCGTTACCTTAAACGGCTGCGAGAAATCTGGGTATTGAAGTATCGGCTTAGATATTAGAGCTTTCTTTAATGTTTGAAATGCTTCTTCTTCTTCTTTGTCCCAAATAAATGTCGTTCCCTTTTTCAATAAGTTTGTTAGTGGTTTTGATTTTCTTGAGAATTCAGGTACAAATCTTCTATAGTATCCAATTAATCCCAAGAATTGTTTAATGTTCTTAGGAGTTTTAGGTCTAGGGAAATTCTCTACTGCTTCAATCTTTTTTGGATCTGGTTTCACTCCATGTTCGTCAATTATGTGTCCTAAATAGATCACTTCATGTCGTAAAAATTCGCATTTATCTGGTTGAAGCATTAGTTTTGCTTCTCGTAGTCTTTTCATTAATCTTGTGAACTTTATCTCATGTTCACGAAGGGATCTAGAATATATTACTATGTCATCCAGATAAACAAAGAGTTCGGTTCCTTGAAGTCTTGATAGAACGCTATTCATAAGGCGTTGAAATGTTGCAGGAGCATTTTTCAATCCAAAGGGCATTCTTGTAAATTGGTAATGTCCATATGGTGTAGAAAATGCTGTCTTGTATGCGTCTTCTGGTGCCATCTTAATCTGATGAAACCCTGATGCTAAGTCGAATGTAGAGAAATATTTTGCGCTTCCTAATTGATCCAATATCTCTGTAATATTTGGTAGAGGATATGCGTCGCCTATCGTCTTTTCGTTTAATTTACGATAATCGATTACTAATCTCCAGCATTTTTTCCCTGTTGAATCTGGTTTTTTAGGAACGATCCATAATGGAAAACTATACGGAGATGTGGATGATTCTACCACACCAGTTTCTAATAGTTCTTTTATTTGTTGGTTTATTTCATCTTTATGAATTGGTGGATATCGATACTGCCGAGTATTTATCGGTATATCATCCGTAGTAGGAATTCTATGTTGTATGCTATCTGTTCCTTCCAAAGTTTCTCCTGCTAGATAAAATCGATCTTCGTTTTCCTTTATCAGTTGCATCACATTTTCTTTTTCTTCCTTGTTTAAGTGATCCAACCTCAGTAGTTTCAAGACTTCCTCGAATCGATTTTCCTTCGATATCTTTGTCATATTGCATCGTTTAGACGAACGTTCTTCAAATGGAAGTATTTCGATTGTAGGTACTACAATATGATAATCTTTGTCCGTACTATTTACTATTCTCATATGGGCTTTTCCCTCTCGATTTGTTACTAATGCATCTCCCAAATAGATTCCTTCCTTGATGTGCAATTTTCCTACGTATCCTTCACGCAGTTCTGGATTTGCAATATTAATATGGAAAGGGAATGAACTTCTTTTCGGCACGAATATCTCCTCGTATGTATGAAAGGGAATATAGTTTTTTCCCCCACTTGATTTGCCTTTTTGCATAATCTATGCTGGCTTCTTGATGTAACAGAAATTCGGATCCTAAGATTCCGTCTTCATCGACAAACAGTGCGTCGTTTACCACGTGGAAATTCACTGGATGATTCGCAATCATTATTGATGCAGTCCCTAAGATAGTTTGATTCGAATCGATTATTCCACGGATATATATGATTTCTTGATTGTCGACGATTGTCGATGGTGTTACCATTGATTTCTTGATGAGGTTGACATCGGATCCCGAATCAACCATTAATCGTGCTTTCCCTTCCAGATTAGGAGATGTTATTAGTATTGTTGGGATATTTCGTACGGTATTAATCGGAACAGTTACTGTTCGTCTATTTCTTCGTCTTCTTCCTCCATCGAGTCCCTCTTGGTTTGTTTTTCCTTCGCTGACTTCTTTTCCTCGATTTTCAACGTCGGCTTCCAGGGCGTTGATTTTCCGGATTGTTCTGCTTCTTCCGTTTTTGGGACTCCTATTTTCAATATTTTCTGGCGTTGTGGAGGGTTCCCACTCCGGATTACGCCAGATGTTTCCGGACGGCCCTGCTCGTTTCCCTGGTTCATTTTTGAATATGGGATTATTTCTCCTGACTCTATCTTAGCCTTGAACTTGAAACAATCTTTGATTAAATGTCCCGGTTTCTTACAATAATTGCAAGAAATTTCTAATTGATTCGGTGGCGATGTTGTTTCTTCGTTATTTCGAGATGAATTTGGTTGCCACGCGTTATTTCGCGGCTGATTATTTTGCAACGCATTATTTCGTGTAGTATTGTTTTGCCATCCGCTATTTTGCGGTTGGTTATTTTGCCACTTGGCTCCTTCGTATGTAGGAGATCCAAAATTCGATTTATTTTGGGGTACCGTCAGATGCGCTCTCTGATCGCGGGACACGGGTTGTTGACGAGTATACGAACTTGCCTTCATTCTTTCGTCTTCTATTTTGACTTAAAGAAGTCATACGATAAAGATCGACTTTTACGGCTAGAGCATAGATTTCATCCAGCCCTAGTTCTTGACTTTCTTGTCTCAAGCGTAAAGAGATTTCGCGAGGTAATCCTTTAATAAAAGCTTCCAGTGTATCCGTATCGATGTTTTCCTGGAGCGTAGCGGTTATTTCCCCATAATTTCGCTCTTCTCCGTCCATTATAGCTAAACGCAAATCTTGGACGCGAGTTATGTAATCGAGAATATTTTCTCCTGGTTTTTTAAATGTATATCCCAATTCGCCTTTATTTTGGTTTACATTATTACACGGCGCGAAGTACTGTTTCAATTTATTTCCAAACTCGTCTAAAGTATTTAGATCGGAATCGCCTATCGCAATTAAAGCATGTCCGCGTAATTTGTTCGTCAATAATTTCGTTAATTGCGTTTCTTGCTGAGGGGCTAACATTGATTTTGCCCGTTCACATGCTTTTAAAAATTGAAAAACAGATGGTCGATAACCATCGAAGAAAGGAACTGCTTCTAACGCGAGTTTGATTGGAATTTTTCTGTCCGTCGGATCCTGTTTAGATTTAATGTCGTGAATTTCCAATTCACGCGGTACTGGACGTTTTTCGGCCGGTTTTGGGGTAATTATCTCAGATTTAATACTGTGAACATTTTCGGCGCGTTGTTGCTCTAATCTTTTTATTCTTGCGGTTACTGAATCTAAATGGTCGAATTTTCCGTCCCACAATGTTAATAGTGCAAGAAGTTGAGTTAAAGTTTCGGCAGGGGTCAAATCACTCCTTGCTTCTAATGCTGCCTTTGCTTGTCGGATTACCTCCGTATGCTGTCGCAATTCATCTTCCTCCTCGTTCTTTTCACCGTGGTCCGACAGGACTCTTGATTTTACTTTTTAATTTTGCTTTTTACTTTCTCAACTATTGCGGATCATCCCACCGCTGCCACCATTAAAACTCCAATATTACGTCCCTACTTCCTATTTGGGGCCGCGTTTTTTAGGGAGTTTATATATTTACCCGCTTTCGAGCTAGTCCAGGGACTTGACGCTCTGGGATAGTTGAGAACTGGTCGATAGCAGATTATAATTGGATTTTGCATTTTCTTAATTACGTTAGTGCCCTCGCGGTGATGGCTGGTCTATCGGGATCAGCCTCCACGCTATACGCGCCGGTGGAATTCCGTAAATTTTGGGTGCGGTCCCGGGTTTTGGAGCCGCCCACTCTCTAGGTGCCAGGGTAATCCCGATCTGGGTGGCCACCTCTTCCCGGCTGACCGTCGGAGTCGTGACAACTCCTAAGAGTTTTGCTTCATCAGCTGGTGCGTCGCTGTATAACCACTTTAATTTACGTAGCTGCACTCGGCGCCCCGCACGGTGATTTCGTGACATTCGTATTTTGGAATTCACAATGGCATAGGTTAATTGACCGATAATCACTCTCCACCTTTCACACCAGGCGCCACCTCGGGCAACGTTCTGCTCTTTGGTGGTACCATCGGCAGAGGCGAGCGTGATTTTCCCTCATTCGCAACATTTATTTAGAATTTCATTTATATTTAAATCTATCGCGTCGATCACGCGTTATGCTTAATCTCTGGTAAAACCGCGGGCAACGTTCTGCTTATAGGTAATACCTTCAATCAGCGCAACCCGTAAACTGTCAATGTGCATTTTCGTATTTGATTTCACTATTCCACAAGACGAACGCTTGATTTGGATTTGGGGAGTTGAGGGTGGAAACAATTCACTCACTGGTATAACATAAAATTTTACCTTTATTTTTACTGTAACGAGGTTTCAACACTTCAAGTATTTTAATAATTAAATGCGTATTAAACAATAGTAATACACAAACTGGTGGTTATGGTAATCGCAAAAATAGTAGTACTAATAAAAATGGTAAATGTGGTAATTGATAAAACAAAACTGGTAAAAATGGTAATAACGGTAATATGATAATATGGTAATGAGCTCCGCGGGTGATCAGTCCCTTTTTATAGGGCTATTGGTCACTTCTTCTCCAGGTTTGTCACATGACAATTAGGACGATGGGAGATGAAATCTCCCAACCATCTACCGTGGGATTCACCTGAATAAATTGTTCCAGCGGGCTATCCGAGAGTTTTGTTTACTGCAGAATTTGAGCTATTGCGCACCTATTTCGGTGTCTTCTCCGTGACTTAAGACGGATTTCTGCCGTTATACGAAACCCTCAGCAGCGTCGATAGTTAAATTCTTATTTTAATTCATATATTAGATTGTTACGCTTTTGGGTCTCGACGTACTCTGTACGATTGGTTCCGTACAGCCTACATACTAGGGATTGAAGTTAATATACTGTTGTGCCAAGGCGCCTGGGGTCGAGATTCTGGCTAGAATCTCGGGGAGCACCGGGTCGTCCTTCGCAGTCGTCGTCCAACGGGCTCCGATAGGTTCGGGTGATAATGCCGGGACGAGGATATTCGGTTAGAAACCGAAGGTAGGGGATCGTTGCGGGTTAAAGAGTTGGAACTCACCGTAAGGTTAAACAAGTTTATTCTGTCCCGATCTGGGTGACAGGAGAAGCGCGTACTGTATCGTGTGTCTGTCGTTAGTCAGAGAGCGCCCGCTCGCAGTTTGTACAGAGTCTTATAGCTAAATCGGGGCGAAGCGGGGACCAGAGGGGTCACGTCCTTCAGGTCGCTCTTGGGCGTTTTCGGCGGAAACGCTGACGGTGCTCGCGGGTTGCTGCCCGCGCTTTGACGCTCGCGCGTGTTATCGGAATGTGCGGTGGTTGTAACTGTCGGTCCTTGGCCGGTTACAACAGCCCATCTGATTCATCGAGCAAAAAAATCACATTTGTCATTGACGTATGGAACAATAGCGGCACAGGCCTTAATTATAATAGGATTGATGATCTACTATTTCTGGAATCCACTGAAGACCCTATGCAAGATACGGTTCCTGAGGAAACGGGGCCCGAAACACGAACCTGAGGAAGCTTCAGCCAATCAACCTGCTGCAATACCGTTGCAAGAATCGTCTCTTTCGGAAAACAGACCATCGTTGCCTATTCAGAGAGCAATAATAAACTGTTAGAAATATGTATAATAACAAACCCTGACAGTCCAAGGACTATGGGAATCCCCTTGTCAGAAATTGTTGTTAGTTACGATTTTTCTAATGTTCTTTTCCTTCTTTGATAATAATTTTGTTATTTTATAATTTTGATCTTGTTTTTATGTGACTGTCTGTAGTGCATTAACGAAATGGCATCGTCTAGTCAGTCGCACCAAAATTCCGCAGAACGGCGACTATTTATCAGCCGTTTGGCGCCGTATACTAAAAAAGAGAAGTTACTCGAGATATTCCGCCCGTATGGAGTCAAGCACGCGGTGGTGACAAGGAAACCAACCGGAAATCAGGCATTCCTAACATTCCAAACACCAGAGGGAGCAAGGAAGGCTTTGGCTGCGGCGGACGTCGGAATAATATGCCATAAGAGGAAGTTGAGGGTGCTGATGGCGGATTCGTGGCACAGTACCAACCTAATTATCCCACGACCCGATGTGAACCCATTCCCTGGCCTTGATTTGCGTGAACGGATTCCACTCCCAATAGAATGTATTTCCAAAATTGTTAGCTATTTGCCGTTTGCAGACAGGAGGCGCTTAGAAATGGTCTCTAGAAGATGGCGACTTGGAAGCCTTGCCTCATATCACGGTCTTCGCCATATCGACCTGAATAACTGGTGCTGGCCCAATGCATGGGAAGGAAAGACAGTAAGCACGGAGTCTTTTTACTGGCTCATGAAGAGAGCAGGTAGCCACCTGAGAAGCATAGGAATAAACGAGGAATCCTTGGCAAAATGTTTAAGGCCTCAGGTTATCTCCATTGCTATAAGATGTTGCCCTGAACTCGAAACAATAAATCTAACCTCTTTGACGATCAGACCAACAACGTTGAGGGAAATGGAATCCGTAGCCTCACGATTGACCCGCCTCATATTAGGGAAATGCGACGGACCAGTGGACCCAGGGTTGTTCAATGTGCTCTCATCTGCCAGACACCTGAAATCGTTCTGTGCACTGGGAACAAACATTACCGGCAGATCATTGTTAGCTGTAAACAAAGATCTTCAACAGCTCACCCTTCACGACTGTACAATATTAAAATCCGAAAATTTATCAAAAATGCTCCAGGAGTTGCAGAGCTTAGACTATTTAGACATAAGTACAGGGTGTCCCACTTAGGAATGGACAGCGCGATATCTCTTAAAGTATTGTCGATAAAAATATAAAAAAAATAGGGAATTGCATGGTTCGAGGGGGCCCATTTATTAGCGCGAACGAATTTTGTTTTCGATTATTATTTTAAAAGGCACGATGGTCAAGTTCGGGTTTTCAAATGGAACTATTTTTTTTTGAAGACCTGAGTTGATAGTGCGTTCCAAGACAAATTCAATAAGCTTTAATGTATACACTTTATTTCCACTGGTTTTTAAGATATTGCGCTTGCAAATTTACTGATTTTCACTGCAAGAAACCCCTCTGGAATGGCAAAAAACCGGGGGCGGTCTTACTGGCGCCACGGGTGGCACTGCCTGTTGAAATGGATACTTACCTGCCAAAGGTCTACGCCAGAAATGGCAGGCCCAAAGGCTGGACAATTCTTTTCCGTCAGAAATGCTATTTAGGTAGGTACATCTGCGGTATCGAGAAGCGCATCGTTACTTTTATTTCGCACTTGCTTCTACGCTCGGATGGCCGGTTCTTTTGGGAGGGATGCAAGTTGGATTGGTTAGGTTAGGAGGAGTGAAAGTTGCTAGACTAAATTTCAACCATAGGGAGCAGATTGTATCAGAACCAATCGGATTTGCATCCCTCACAAACGGCTGCTCTCTTGAAGAGGCCCTCGTCACAGCAACACCTCCTCCCCAATGCCCACCTTCTCTCGCACGAAATACGTCAACGCACGCTTTTGTTTTGATATCGAAGCTCGTGTTTATACTCGAGAGGATCACGCGTCGACAGCAGGCTACCCCTTTTCTTCCTGTGTCTCTCCACGAGGATTATTGCCGGTGGATTGTAGGAGCGTAGATGTCTGGACGCCAGTTATTGAATTCAGGAGACGATAGAAACACTTTATTACAAAACACACATGTACTATAATTAAAGTAAATCGTATTCCTCTCGGGCAGGAGTCGCCCGACGCTCGTCAAGGAGAAGGTGGGCATTGGGGAGGAGATATTGCTGTGACGAGGGCCTCTTCAAGAGAGCAACCGTTTGTGAGGGATGCAAATCCGATTGGTTCTGATACAATCTGCTCTCTATGGTTGAAATTTAGTCCAGCAACTTTCACTCCTCCTAACCTAACCAATCTAACTTGCATCCCTCCCAAAAGAACCGGCCATCCGAGCGTAGAAGCAAGTGCAAAATAAAAGTAACGATGCGCTTCTCGATACCGCAGATGTACCTACCTAAGTAGCATTTCTGACGGAAAAGAATTGTCCAGCCTTTGGGCCTGCCATTTCTGGCGTAGACCTTTGCCAGGTAAGTATCCATTTCAACAGGCAGTGCCACCCGTGGCGCCAGTAAGACCGCCCCCGGTTTTGCCATTCCAGAGGGGTTTCTTGCAATGAAAATCAGTAAATTTGCAAGCGCAATATCTTAAAAACCAGTGGAAATAAAGTGTATACATTAAAGCTTATTGAATTTGTCTTGGAACGCACTATCAACTCAGGTCTTCAAAAAAAATAGTTCCATTTGAAAAACCGAACTTGACCATCGTGCCTTTTAAAATAATAATCGAAAACAAAATTCGTTCGCGCTAATAAATGGGCCCTCTCGAACCATGCAATTCCCTATTTTTTTAATATTTTTATCGACAATACTTTAAGAGATATCGCGCTGTCCATTCCTAAGTGGGACACCCTGTAGATGCGATGATTTGACAGATCACAGCATTCTACAAGCATTAATCGACAATACTAACCTACACTCCACTTTATAGGTAATAAGGTTTCATTTTTGCTCGTTTAAAGAGATTGGTCCTGAAATGGAAACAGAGGAGGACAATGAGGCAGCCCAGAGAGGAGAGTTTGTTGAGCTAAAACTGGGGCCAGTGGAGATAGCGGTTTCCTTTCCCTGCAAGTACAAAAATGTGACTAACCTGAGCCTTACGTTTTGCGGATGGGTAGCCTCTGGCCTCATTTTGGAAATTGCGCTGCATATGAAGGATGTAACGTCCTTGAACATTAGCGGATGCACCAACATCAAGGGGGAATTCACGCTAGAACTACTGCGACAAATGAAGAATCTCAGGATTCTGACTGCACACAACATGCATCCCAGCGTCGGAGGTTGGTTTCTGCAGTTCCTCAATGGCTTGGTGGAGGTCCACTGTAGGGAAAGTCAAGGAATTTCCGACGAGGACATCTGCGGTTTGCTGCGAGAGGCCCCCGAAATAGGCATAGTTGACGTAGAGCGGTGCCAAAACATCGGTAAACCTACATTAACCTGCGCCTACGAGGTAGTAACAAGGGATCACAGGACCAAGCAAATACACATATGTATCGGCAGTACCCAAATTACGCGATCAACAAGGTACAAACGCAACCATTTTCTGCACGTAACGCACAACTGTATGTATGAGCCCCTATTTCAAACCACTTAATTGTAACAGGATTGCATTGTGACAATGTGCAAACATTATGGGAACTCCCTAGTCCAATGCAACCTGAGCATATACGTCCATATACATATACGACCATAAACGCTACCGAACCTTACACCTTCAATATACATGGTCGAGGACGACGATGGTTCCAAGGAGGGAGGGATGTTACGTTCGGAACGTAAGATTTTTCTTTTTGGTCAGGGTATGCATCAACAACGCCTACCGTTATGGGAAATCTCTTGTTGATCATACTCCTGCCTATTAATTAATATTCTTGATAGAGTAAAAACCTCTCTCTTGGAGCGTCGTCGCCTCGACACATTGCCGTTCCGCGCAATAGATAAGGCGGTGCTGACGCAGCGGCGTTCTCACGAGATAGTCGCGTGCGAAACGACCAGTGGTTCTCCTATTGTGCCGAATCCGTTTTGTGTAAGCGGCAGGGATGTATTTCAACAATGCCTTGCAGCATTGTGGGGGAGCCCTCGTTGAGAGCACCTCTGACCGTCGCGTTAAAAAATTGTAATATGACCACTAACGATTACAGCAGGAATGCACAGACTGGATCGTTTCTTAGAAGATTGACAGAATTGTATACCCTACATCCGGTGCAGGAAACCGCGCCTTCCCACGGTTTTGTCGCACGTGCGAATTATTAATTAATTAAAAATTGTTGTTAAAGTCAAATGCTTAATACAATTTCTGATAGTCCAACGACTGTGGGATTCCCCTAGTCAGAAATTGTGTATGAAATTGTGTTGTGAAATTATGAACATTGAGGGAGAGCCCTCAGCTGTGCGAAATTGTATGTTTTTCAAGATGTGGGATTTCGTGTTTTCCTGTACGTGCGAATGTTCCGTAGAGATTGATCAAATATTTGAATCAGGAATCTGATGGATAGACGTGAACACACACACACCGCCTCGTTAAGTAGACGGGCCCACGGTAGCGCGGCTGAGCGATAAAATGCAGCGTAAGCATTTTCGGTACGGACCCACTCTGGTCGTTGCCGAGAGCGTGAAGCTGCGACACTCTGTGACGATAAATCGTGAGGTGCGTGTCGCTGGGTCCGCAAGTGTTTTAGACCGAGAGTTCCCCGGTCTATTTTGAAACCGCGGAAAAGAATCAACCTTGTGAAATAATCATTTTACTAAACTTTGCTTACAATATTAATTTCTTAACTATAAACTAAAAGTATTATTCATTTCGTTCTGTTAAAATCACTATTATTCAGTCTCGTTTAAAATTCAATTCAGATCTATTCGTTAGATAACCAAGTGTGTGTGTGTTCGCGTTTCATCTCTTTTTCTGATTTAGATATATCATCAGAACACAGGAAACCATTCCAACCGAAAACCACAAAAATATATTTGTAAATACAATATCGACTGTCTAATGAGTTGCGCCTTTTATCTCTTTCTGTAAACTTTATTACATTGTTAATATTCGATCGAGTGTAACGATAATTTCTGACAATCAAAGCATTATGGGATTCTCCTAGTCAGGAGTTATCTCTGATTATTATTTTATGAAGTGATTCATTGAATATTTCCACAGTTTGTTATGTTCTTTTGCTTTCATTCACTTTTACAATATTAAACCTTTATTATCATAAATTATACTCATTAATTACCTGTCTGATTCCATTGAAAAGACCCATATGGGACTAGAGCACCAACGATCCCAACATCTACCCCTTTTCCTTCTGATAAGGTAAATAGATATTTAAAAATTAAAGGAATTGACTGTTACGAGTGCGGCGAGCCTCCTTGCTTTTTATTTACCCAATACAGCACTTTCCGATAGTCTAAAGACTGTGGGGTACCCATAATCGAAAATTGCGTGTATAAATGTGCCGCTCGAACACTAGAGCCCGCAGCACGTAACAATGTCGAAACGAGAGCGGTATCGTCAATTTGGACAATGTCGAGGGACCGGGGACTCATTGGGTAGCGTATGCGAAGAGAGGGCGTCGAGCTGAATACTTCGACAGCTTTGTGAATCTTCGACCGCCTAAGGAATTGGTACAATATCTGGATAAAGATGTAGTGAAAATCGAATACAATCGAATGTCTTATCAGAAGTACGATCAGAGCAATTGTGGATAACTATGTCTACGCTTTCTACAAACGATTGGCCGCAAATTTAAGGATTGACTTCTCACCACTTTGATTCAGTACGGGTCCAGTCGTAAAGCTTGGAATATGTCGTTAACATTCACTCTAACCGGCAAGAGTAGCACCCTCGCGGTGAGCTACTTTCCACTCATAGATTTGAGCGACAATGATTACGAGCTTGGTCTAACAACCTTTGAAACTTATCACAGAATACCGAACATCGACTCGAGCAACGATAAATTCTACTTCGCCGTAAACTATGATGTCAACAGCAGCGTTGACATCATCCATGAATACATTACGATTCCCCACGGTACCTACGAACTAGACGCCATTGCCAAGTATTTGAAGCAGCGATTACTCGAACGGTATCCTCAAAATCTCGGTGGCACCGATGACAACAATGACGATGGTGACAACGATATGTATCCTATACTGTTGCGCGCCAACAACACCACCATGAAAAGCGAGCTGTACTGTCGGTTCGCCGTAGACTTTACAAAAAGCCCAATAACATTGGGTCGTTACTGAGATTCTCGACGAATCGGGTATTAGAACCGGGACAGTGGCACGAATCGGACGATCCGATTAATATCATGAACGTGAACATTATTCGCGTAGAATGTATCGTGACCGCTGGTGCGTACAACAATGGGACACGTGTACACACGATACATGAATTTTCTCCGGGAATCCCACCAGGATATAAGATATCGGAAACACCCGCACAGATCATTTACCATCCAATCACCGCACAGGTCATTTCGGATCTAACGATACGCGTTGTGGATCAAGACGGACGGTTGCTTGAATTTCGAGGTGAAGAGATTACCATCAGACTGCACGTACGACGACGACGACGACGATAATACGCGTGGTGAGAACGAAAGAGATGCTTGTATTGAACGACTCCAGAAACCCGTTTCTTCCAAGTGAAATTGTTTACAACAACAACTGCAACAGCTTTGATCACGCTAAAAAGAAGAGGCTCACTGCTGCGAACATTGCATTTTTTAAATCATTGGGATTCATTGTACGCATTTAAGTTGAAAAAAATGGTTGACATTCTAAACATTGGAGGGAAGACGACGTTTGATGATCGCATCGTCAAGCTCGAGACTCACACATACAACCCTTACGTCAACACGACGTTTGGGTACAGCGATGAGATAAGAATACCTATACAGCAGCAGGATTTATACACATTGCCATGTGAATGTTTCCTCTACCTGGAGGGGAAGTTGGAGATAAATAAGCCAAACGATGCATTAACGGCGACGTTGGGAAATAATTGCATAGCGTTCTTATTCGATGAGATTCGATACGAGCTGAATGGCGTGGAGATTGATCGTAACAGAAACGTTGGAATAACTAGCACGCTTAAAAACTATGTGTTGGTAACACCTGGCGAAGCCAAAAATATGGAGATTGCTGGATGGTGCTTAAAACGACGCGATGGACCCATATTGAAAAATCATTTCAATTTTTGCCTCCCACTCAAATATTTGCGGGGATTTTGTGAGAACTATAAACGCATGATTATTAATGCGCGTCACGAATTGATTTTAATATGATCGCGCAACGATAACAATTCTCTAATAGGATCGCCGATGTTGGAGCCAGAAATTTAATTACTTAAAGTGCAATGGCGGATGCCTCACGTGACGCTAAACGATGTTACTAAGCTATTGCTGTTACATGCTCTGGAAAGTGGACAAAACCTGAGAATTTGTTTTCAATAGTGGTGTTACGTCCCGATATAGGACTCCTGTAAATCACCCCGAGCGGTTGGAATGATTTACCGGGTTCTTGCTCTATCGAAGGGCTAAGGCCCACCTTGACTATACTTACCGGGAATATGGAAGGTGACAAGGGGTTGAAAGAATAAAGTACAGGGGATATAAGGGAGAAACGTTAAGAATAAATATATTGTTACATAAATAAGATTATCCTACCTCGAGACAGCGCTTCGTCTCAGCTGTCGCTCGCTGTGTCGCTCGGGTGTCGCGCGGCACGCTTGCCGACTCGTGTTTCGGTCGCTCGCAGTGTCGCTGACCCATGGGTAGGTTGTGGTCGCTCGCTGTGCTTCTCGGATGTCGGTGGCCTAGAGCCCGTCGTACCGCACTGTCTCTAACGTACTTCTAAGCGGTCCTACGTCGGTCTCGATTGACGTGCAAGGGCTCTCCCGGCTATGCCGTTTCCTGTGTGTCGGACGGAGTTACCCTTCTTACGAATTACTATCGGCCGATCGCGCTTCGCGGAATCTGCGTGGAGACGTGGTCGCGGTATCTAGACGGTCCTCTGGTCCGTCGCGACTTCCTAACTCGAGCACTCGAATAAGAATGAATCTTTTAGCGGCTCCCGATCACGGGCCGAACCTCGAACGATCCCTACGAATGGGGGAAACTGCCCCGTCGGCAGCTGTCGCTTGCTTCACCAATTCCCTGATTATTGAGAAATAATTGGGGAATTGGGCCGAGCGCGGTCGCTGTCCCCATCGCTGTTGCCACGGGCTCAGCACCACTCGATTGCTACACGCGAGGCGATTCCGCTGGATTGCCCTTGCGAAACAAAAGCGACGCGTGGACAGCAAGCACGGGATGGACCTAAAGGGCCCATGTAACACCACCCCACTTAGACACGAAACGGCCTCGGGAGGCTGTTTCGTCGTCAACCCGTGCGTAGCTGTCGGCGCGTACGCTTTTTCCGCGTCTTAATACTATGAATAACGCACTTAAAACTAGGGGATGCAAGGAGAAACTAATGAATGAGTCATAATTAACCCATAAAAGAAAACCCATATATTGTTATAAAATAATTTACAGAAAAGAAAAAAAACAAGGTAATGGCGCTGGTGGGTGGTGATAAATGGCCTGATCGCTCTGCTGCGAATAGAAATGAAAAACCGAAAAAATTAGAATCGGATCGCGTCACTTTTAAGTGTTACAATTTTGTTGGTATTTATCTAATGCGAGAGGTGCTCCTTTATTCCGCTCCGGCGGGGATCACCCAGGGCACATCCCGGGGTTTGGGAGGCTCCAACGGCCTTGGTGCCTCCAGAATCGGGAAGGCCGGGAGAAATCGCGGTTCTGCTTCCACCATTGCCCGGATACAACCGGTGCAATTTCCGGGCACAGACCATCTTAGATGGCGCCTCCGGCACTGGGTGCACCTGGTTAGTGCGACGGCCCTGGTCTCACTCGCCAACCAGTGCACCGCTAGCTTGCGGTAATCGTTGAAATTTTCCGGTGGGTTCGTCCACGCGCATACCCCGCACAGTGTCTGGGTTTTTAACGCCCAGACGCGTCCGTCCTCCCCCGTGCACGTCGTCTCCGGACGCACGCATAGCCTCCGTCCGAAGGGTCCTTGGAGGCGGCGCGGGAGGACGGCCTCTGCCAGGGATGCGCGGACGTGCTTTGAATCGTTAAAGGTGCGATACTCCATTTTCTCGTTGTTGTAAGAATTTTCTAACGACTGTCTCTCGCTCGCTTGATTGATGTCTTATATGCTATTGTCCCTACTACCTAATTTTCGCAGCAGAGCGCATCGCGAGGATTGATTCTACAGGTATCGCGTGGGGTTTATTGCTACGGTCAGCAGCTACGGTCTAGAATATTTCGAAGTATGGCTCGGAGCCCGCGAACTTTCTCGCTTGTTCTACCTGAGTTTTTTCATTTGTCCTCGTGGGCGGTATAACGGGTAGGTCTGGAGGAAAGGATGTAATAGCAAGAGGACGGGGTCTTGAAATTATTTGCGGAGGGGGACGGGATGGTACCATCTCTATATCCACTTTTGTCTTGGTCCTTGAGGGCTTGCGATGTTGTGTGCGGCGTGCCTTCAAAAAACGGTATCCAATCCAGACAATAAGGAGAACGATGAAAATTCCTCCCAGTCCGGGCAGTCCATAGGTAACATAAGTTGTTAGGTTTTCGGTACGATGATGGGTGGCCAGCTCCCTTGCTTGTCTTTCGATGTCTTCCAGGGCGACTGCGTTTGCTACCGCATGGGCGTCGTGAAGGGTCCCCTGGGGCTCCTTTCCTTGATGGTCGGACAAGATTTTTACGTGGTGTTCCGTGAGCGTTGGCAGGATTCCTGAGATGTCTATGTCGATGGATGGTTTGTAAACGGTTGTCAATGTCTCGGTGTCAACTCCGGATGCCCAAACCTGATCGGTGCCGATCTTAGCCTGACAATCTCTCTTCAGTTGTAATATTCCTGCCCCCCGGAGCATTTCATATCCGGCCGCGTGCTTGTTGCATTGGATCTGCAGGGCCTGGGTGTCTTTGATGGAATATAACCAGGTGTTGGGTGCGACCATCTTCTTGAGGAAGGTTCGACTTCCGGGAAGGGCCTTGATGTTGCAACTAGACCACTTGATGTTCTGTGGTCTTAACAACGCATCCGTCTCGCAGCTCGGTGCGTTCTCCAAGTCCTGGAGCGGTATACTGAGTTCGCACATGTACATCCGAGGGTGCTTCCTGCATGCTGTGATGTAGTTCTCGTTGGGCATGAAGTATTGGGTATTGGTTTGGCTGATTGCCAAATACTGTGTTCTTGGTACTATGAATATAGGGGTAGAGACATTGGTTGAGATAGACTGGAACGAAGGGCACGGTTGTAGGTGATAAAGGTCGAAGGGAATTTGGTCTAGTAAGGGGATGTCGAGTGACAAGATGATTCGTCCCTGTATGTAGGCTACGTTTAATTTGGTCACCCCTTGTAATTGTTCGGAATTTAATTCTTCTGGAGTCAGCGGGAATTCGTATGGCGTGGTTTCGCGAATTCGTTCGCAAGTTTGCGCAAGCTGACTGGGGGACAATACGGCCGGATGTAAGATACCGAGTTTCGCGAACGTAAGCGCGTCCGCAATTATGATGAGCGCGGTCACGTACTCGTCCACGTGCCTGGTCATCAAAAATGTCCATGTCGAAAAGGCTGATTGTAATTCTACTTTTGTTTCTCGTTCGTCTAATTGTAATGTACCCGCCGTTATTTCCTTAATTCTATCGCCCATGTTTTGCACGGAACCCGTTACAGCTTTTAGTGTGTTGTGTATATCCTGGAATTCGGATTTTACAATGTGTGTTTGGTTTCCTAACAGTTCGGCTAAGTGGTTTTGATCCTTGTACAGTTTATCTATTTCCTTATTGTAATATTGGGCGTCGTCGCTATCTAAAGTTCCGAAAAGGGCCTTACTCAGCGATCCGATGAATCCTAACGGTACCGATCGCCTGGTGCGGCGGAGCGGTGATTTTCCCAGAATGCTGAGTAGCAGTTCCTCGTAGCGTTTACTGTCGAGGAGTTTTCGTTGCAAGGCCGCGTTAAGGGCGTCGGCCGGGCAAGGCGTCCAATTATTTGTATTACATATTGCCTTCATCCGGTCTATCTGGGGTTGAAACTGCGGTCTCGAAGCTAGTACTTCCGCGACTCCTATGCCAGTAACCAGCCTCCATTGGGTATGGAATACTCGGAGGGGTCTGATCCTTTCGTAGTACAAGCCCGGGTTGTGGGTCAATTGCGATATCCTGTAGTCTCCGTCGATAGTAGTATGGCAATGGGGGTTCTAATTCAAATTTGAGTTTCAAGGTCATGATCATGACCTTGAAACTCAAATTTGAAAATTTGTTTTTTTGTCGGCGGGCTGGCGGCGGATGACGTCATAGAGATGGCGGAGTGGTGGGGGGTATCATCGAGGAGGAGGAGGAGGAACCGCGGGGTGACGGTGCGCTACTCTGGAGCGTGGTACAGACTGTCGGTAAGGAAGGTGCTACTCTGGAGCGTGGTACAACAGACTGTCGGTAAGGAAGGAAATATTAATTTTATGATATTAATATAAATGAAAAAACTTCTCGGGGCGACGGGGCTCGAACCCAAGACCTCCGCGGTACGAGTCAGCCGCCTAACCAACTCCCCCAAACGCCGTCTCTGACATTAGTCTTTTCCGAATGGTACATATAGCGAAACCAACGGAGCGTCACATATGTGACACACACACACACACACGCACACGCACACGCACACGCACACACACGCGCGCACACACACACACACACACCGTTTGGCAACGTCGGCGTATAATAATAATTTATTTTTATGAGAAATTTTATCAGAAATTGTTTCGGACTATGTCGGGAAAGATCGGCGTTTCTCAACACCGCGTCTTCGAGGGAAAGAGAGGAGCATTACTTTAAAGTTAAAATTCTAGGAGGGAAAGAGACACCACTACATAGGGGATAGAATCGCATGCATTCTAAAGCTAACTGTATTTCAAAGCGTTCCGATTTAACGTCGCTGCGTATCGCGCGATCTCGCGTAATTCGACTCCTCTGGAGCAGCCGTGCAGGGTGATGTCACTTGGCGGCGCGAAGAATGAAATGTAACACAGAAACGCGGAATCTTAAAATTAGATGACGGGGAGAATGATGGATGAATGAAATGGTACAAATCATAAAAGAATATAATTTAACATTTTTTACTACGAGCATCATGCACAATATGATTGATTGCACATGTTAACAATTCACAATCAATCAATGAATGCTGTTCGAAGTGTTCGCTTTCAGAAATTAATTTTACATAATCTGTTGGCGCGGTAGCGCTACGTAGAGCGTCTACGAAAGTGGCATATTTACTGCTTACAGAGTACATATTTTCAGTTAGCCACGTATACATATGTTCAATGCAATGATTGTACGCGAATAATTTACACATCGTGGCTTCAGTCATATATATGACAACGCGATTATCGGTGATTTTAATAAGTTGATCATCATGCATACGCGTGAACTCTAGTCGTAAATGATCAATTATAATGTGAGTTTGGGGCGATGTTGCGTTGCTGCGTAATCGTTGGAGTATGTCCACCTCGTTTTGTAGCAGGAGCTTCCACGTAGACATTGAAAAGCTTAACTCGCTGCCTTTATTGTCGGCTATGGCGATCTCAACGTGACACAAATCCATACCAATGCGAATTCCTATAGTTAGACGTTTATAAGCTGTTGCAGTCAGTGGATAATCACGCCCCAGGATCCGTACGATTGATGGTTTCGATGTTTTCATCGTTTTTAGCGATACGGATCCAGAACTGTAAGAAACAAGTACATGAAATTGATACTTCGGTCGTTTGCGTTTACAGTGAATGAAGTAAATGAAAAGTGTATAGTAACGTGTACATACCTCATACTGGATTGTTGATGATGATGTAGTTGTTGCTGCTGTTGTTCACATTTATTTGGAAACCCACCATCGTTGCCGGCTGCGCAGGATGAATCGTTTAAGCTGTGTTTGTACATTTTGATGTGCACTATATTTTTTACGGAGTACCGTCTGTTCCGTCAAAGTCACTGAGGCTACTGAGCGATTGATGGAATAGCGTCCAAGAGCTCGGCTTAAATAGAGGTGCAATTGCCTCCCCCACCACAGCATTTTATTTTAAAGCTACCATTTTTTCCATAATGTTTTCCAATCTTAACATCGCAGCATATCGCGCGATTGTATGTAATTTGAGCCCCACCTTCAAGGATAAAAGTCTCGACACGTGTTGAATGTAATATAATATCTGTGAAAGCGCCGAATCTTAGAATTATGCGGCGTCAGCAGAAACTGTGTCGGATGATTTTGCGCGCTAATTCGTCATACGCGCGAATCATAGAAAGAATTATGCTGTATCGGTAGAAACTGCACAGAACCATGCTGGGACGGATCGTCGTTTTTGCATGCGGTGCATTCGAGGGAGGGGGTACGCCAAAAGAGGTAGGCAGAGATACCAAACCATGGTATGAGTCTTAAAAAGCGCACTCTAAACTGCACAAAGCCTCAAATCGTTGCAACGTGTTGCGAGGAAAAGACATATTTCATTTACAACCATGGGAGAATTCGCGCAAGTAGAACGCCAATTGTTGGATCAATCTGCGCGATTGATTTCACAGGAAGAATACCTCGCGTGGGAAGAACGGTGCAACGAGTGCATCGAATCGTTGGAAGAACACAGCCGAGTGAAACGCCCGCGATTATCGATCGGTGTTCAGCAATCGCTGGTTGCTCGAATCGCTCATCTCGAAGGACTAAAATATTCGTTGCGCGGACGTTTCGTGCATGAAGGTGCTGGACATTCGAGCACAGGACTTTTGTGGCGCGAAATAGGCACTGCGTTCGATACCCGCGTATTAACTGGTGCAGTGTTAAATTCGAACTATATCGAGCCGCGCAACTTCCTCGAGGATGCGGGGACCATTGTGCTGGAGTATGTACGAGGCGCCTTGAGGAAACGTCAGAACCTCAAAGTGAACACTGTGTTCAACGGCGAATTTGTGGCGGGGGACAAACATGCTTGCAAAAGCATCAATACCCGGAACTGCGAACTCTTCGGTACATGTGATCTACAGGAGTGGTACCAACGATGCGTCATCGAACCCACCCTGGCATCGTTGGAAGAGTTTCAGTAACGCGATAGTGGATGGGCATTGATGAGGATTCTCAACCTAACCGTCAACGTTAATAAGTACAATCCGCTGCGCGCAGGGTGCCACTTCAAGTTGCCACGGGAAATATTGATGAAGAAAGCGACAATTAGCGTACGATCCGAGGATAACGCCTGCTTCGCGCGGGCAGTGGTCGCAGCTCTCCATCCCGCCGAAAGAAACCCTCATCGACCAAGTTCATATCCACATTATACATTGGTGCTAAATCTCCAAGACATTGAGTTTCCAATGTCCCTAGAGCAGCTTGGGAAGTTTGAGCGGCAGTACGGCATCTCCGTCAACGTGTACACGTTCGGGATGGAGAAAGGATCGACGGTCTTTCCGCTGCGTCTCACCAGCCAAAAGAGGGATCGACACGTCAATCTGCTCTACACGCCGAATCATGAGCACGGCGATGTAGGGCACTTTGTGCTGATCAAGAACTTATCCCGACTGGTGAGCATGCAGTTGAGCAGGCACAGAGAAAAAAAATACATCTGCGATCGGTATGTACATAAACTTATGAAACGTTGAAAAATATCGTTGAAAAAAATTAAATAAAAAAATTTTTGATTTTTTGCAGATGCATGCACTACTTTGGATCTGCCGAGAAGTTGGAGGCCCATTCGCTGGACTGCGGGCAAATGAATGATTGCGCCATCCTGTTGCCCAGCGTAGGAAACAATCTGCTCAAATTCAGCAACCACTGTATGAAGGAGCGGCTCCCCTTCGTGGTGTACGCCGATCTTGAGTGCATCATTGAAAAAACAGAGGACAATCACCGAATGGGTGAAATGGATAGTAAATTGCGCGCGTATCAACACCATAAAGTGCACAGCATTGCATATTATATGCATTGCTCGTACGATACATCACTGTCGACGTATCGATGTCGCCGCGACGCGGATTGTGTTTCATGGTTCGTCAACGAACTGGAAAATTTTGCAAACTTCGCCAAACCCATTCTGACCAACAATGTTCCCATGCTTGATTTAACTCCCGAACAATGGGCGACATTTCGCGATGCAACACACTGTCATATTTGCGAAGAACCATTCAAGGCTGAAGATGTACGAGTTCGCGATCATTGCCATCTATCCGGACGCTTTAGAGGCCCAGCACATTCGGAGTGCAATTTAAATTATAAAAATGCGTTTTACATCCCCATAGTTTTCCATAATTTATCCGGCTACGATTCGCATTTCATTATCGAGGAAATAGCTACCGCTTTCGAAGGCAGCATTGACGTATTACCCATAACGAAAGAAAAGTACATTTCATTCACAAAAAATGTTGAAGATACGGCTGACTCAGACTCGCGAAAATGTATTAAATTGCGATTCATCGATTCATACAAATTTCTCAATACCAGTCTCGACAAATTAGCATCTTTTCTTAGCGCGGATAAATTAAAAATTTTACGATCCGAATTTGAAACATTATCCATCGAAGATTTCAATTTATTGACGCGAAAGGGTGTATTTCCATACGAATACCTTGATTGCGCGAACAAGCTGCAGGATCCATGCTTACCACCGCGCGAGTCATTCTACAGTTCGTTAACGGGTGAGACTGTATCCAAGAGCGATTACGCGCACGCCGAGATTGTCTGGCAGCGTTTCAGGATTAGAACTTTGGGCGAATACAGCGACTTGTATTTGAAAACAGATGTCTTGTTATTGGCAGATATTTTTGAAAATTTTCGCGAAAGTTGTATCAAGAGTTACGGATTAGATTCAGCGCATTATTATACTTTACCTGGCTTTACGTGGGATGCCATGCTAAAACATACCAAAATTACATTCGAATTGCTCACAGACATTGATATGGTCATGTTTATCGAACGCGGTATACGTGGCGGTTTAAGCCAATGTTCCGGAAGATACGCACACGCCAATAACAAGTACATGTCATCTTACAACCCATCGGAACAGTCATCGTACTTGATGTACTTTGACGTGAACAACTTGTACGGATGGGCAATGTGCCAGCCCCTACCATACGCCAAATTTCAATGGGTCGAAGATGTCGCAAATTTTGACGTGTCTTCGATCGCTGTCGATTCGCCCACGGGATACATTCTCGAGGTAGATCTGGAATATCCGCAACGTCTGCACGACGCTCACGCCGATCTACCGTTCTGCCCGACGCGTGCCAAACCACCTGGCAGCAGACAGGACAAGTTACTCGCGACGGTATACGATAAGCAGCGTTACGTTATCCATTATCGCAACCTGCAGCAGTGCACGAGTCACGGTCTTCGTATTACAAAGATACACCGCGCGCTTCAATTTGCTCAATCTCCCTGGCTCCGCGATTACATCGAACTCAATACACGGTTTAGAACATGCGCGACAAACGACTTTGAAAAAAATTTGTACAAATTGATGAACAACGCAGTATTCGGTAAAACTATGGAAAATGTGCGAAATCAGGTGGACGTAAAACTTTTAACACATTGGGAAGGGCGATATGGCGCGGAGGCAATGATCGCGAAACCGAATTTCCACAGCAGAAGTGTTTTTTCGGAAAATTTAATAGCTGTTGAATTGCGAAAACTCGAGGTGAAATTCAACAAACCGATATATGTGGGTATGTGCATTCTAGACATATCAAAAATTTGTTTGTACGAATTTCATCACGAGTACATGTCTCCACTATATGGCCAAAAATGTAAAATTCTATACACAGACACTGATAGCCTCATCTATCACATTCGATGCGATGATATCTACGAGTCCGTGAAACGCAATATCGATAGATTCGACACAAGCGATTATCCTACTGACAATACATATAATATGCCGCGCTTAAATAAGAAGGTTCCGGGGCTGATGAAGGACGAAAATAATGGGATGATAATAATCGAATTCGTAGGTCTTAGAGCGAAAATGTATGCACTTCGCGTAGACGGTAAAAAAGATACGAAAAAAGCGAAAGGCGTCAAGACCAACGTCATAGCCAGAACGATAACTTTCGACGACTACGCGCAGTGTTTGCAAAAGGAGATCGAAATGGTTCGCAGACAATCATGCATACGGTCTAAATTGCATAAAGTGTACACCATTTCAGAATCCAAAATCGCTCTAAGTCCATACGACGACAAGCGGTATATCGTACCCGATTCGACCGACACTCTGCCCTGGGGACATTATAAAATTCCGTTGTAAAATTCCATTATAAAAATATTATAAAAAAGAAATATGAACTTGATGAAACTACACATCATGTTGAGACGAAGTTTTCAAATTTGCGAAATCGGGAAAACTTCTTTTAATAAAAAAGGAACGCTTCGCCTTCTTCAAAAGGCTGCCATTTTAACATTTTTTTATATTTATTAATAAATTTACTACCATCGATAGCCACATTCGTATAGATTTTTCAAATTTGCGAGCGTGTTATAGCGGTGCGATGTCGTCGATGAAACTTTAGACTCGTGCTGCGCTGTTAAAGCTATACGTGATAGTGAATATTTCTATGATAAATCTCTTGTTGATTGCGAACTGCTGGCATTTGCCTTTGAATGATATTTTCGACGGCGCCGGCAGCAAAATGTTAAATAAATTGTACACATATGTACAACATTGTATTTATTGAACCATGTATTATTATTATTATTTTACAATACATTATTTTTATTTATCCAAGATTTGTGTGATTTATCAAACCCCAACCACTTGACGTATACCTTATCCCCCTTTCTACGCAGCACTTTTTCCACTAGATACACATCAGGATCGGTGACGCGTTGCAGCTCGTGTTCATAGAATCCTCCAGCAACGGGTTTTCCACAGGAATCGACGAGCAGATACGTCGCGGGATTAGTTGTCTGTACTTTGGCTATCTCGAACACCTCCGTTGTCCAATTCGGCGTATAGCCTTTATCGAAGATGGTTTAAATTTGCTCACGCGCACAAACTCGCCCAACTCGAATCTCGCTGGAGCAGCAATCTTTAGGTTGCTGTATACGGTGGCTAGCAGCTTGTCGGCGATCGCAGGGGTAACATCGCAAGGACGCATTCCGATGGTTCTATGTTTTCCCGCATTATACTCTGCAAGTAGACGCGGTAGCGAATCGGTCCATCTATAGGTTCCATTCAGCGTAAACAGTTTCCACATATTGTTCTTCAAAGTTCGATTGAAACGTTCTACGACGGAGGCCTTCATCACCGAATACGTTGAATAATGATTAATGTCATGCTTCTTCAAGAGTTTCTGCACATCGGTGTTGTAAAATTCTTTTCCTTGATCGGTTTGCAAATTTTTCGGATATCGATCTCTAAATATCTTTGCAAACGCTTTAGTCACCTCAGCGCCACTTTTAGTCTTGAGCGGCAACGCCCATGCATATTTGCTCAACACAACGATGACGGTGAGTATGTAGTGGTGACCCTGGTTGAATCGCGAGTATGGACGCATTTCTACAATGTCAGCTTGCCACAGATCGTCGTATCCACGCACTATGACGCGCCTCCGAGGAAAATGTCTTCGAGCTGGAGCGTGCAATTCCTCCACAAGTTGTAGCTTCTTGTGGCCATAGTTTTCTTCACTCATGGATTTCTTAAATGGCTGCATG